>NC_135353.1:48164993-58164993 GCF_023851605.1 Tamandua tetradactyla | reverse complement strand
CTTACACTGCTGAGAGAGCTCCTCATACTCTGCCTTGAACTCATTCTCCACCTTGCTGAGCTCCTTAAGCTCCCAGCCCAGACGGAAGGCAGTTAGGATGGGGTCCTCACTTGATAAGGCAATGAGTGAAGGGCTTGCCAGAGCCTTATAGATGTTCAGCCGGGAGCGAGAGTGGCGTAGGCTGTCTACCTCTAAACTGGATACACATTCCACACAGTTGCAGCGGATCTGGTGGGGCCGTGGGATGGTGACTCGTTTTTGGACAAGCAATTTAATGATTTCATAGTTGTTGGTGTGGGCCGCCAGCATGATAGGAGTGATGTCAGGTGTGAACTCTGAGAACTGGGTGTCCATCAATAGAGTGGGAACCTAGGTACAAGAAAGTGAGAAGCATAGAAAGGTGGGATTAAGACTTGGAGAGAGAAAGATCATATCAAATGTTGATGATTCCAGAATTGGAGTCACCATTCTCTTGACTATCTTCCTCCTCACCATAAGAGGTAACATTTGTGGAGTCCTTACTGCATGCCAGACACTGTTCAAAGCACTTTAGATGTATTTACTAATTTAATCTCTACAACAGCCCTATTATGTAAATATTCACCCCACATGAAGAAATAGAGGCACAGAGAGAATTTAAAGAACATGTCTAAGGTTACACAGCTTTTAGTGACAGCCAAGATTTAAACCCAGGCAGACTAACTCTAGAGAGTGGCTCCTAAATTATGCAATTACAAGATGTCCAATTTTGTCTGTGGCATAGTAGAGATACAGAGAAGTAAAGGACATTTTCCCTGGTGTTCTGGAGCTTAATTGGATAGATCAGACTTACATAAAATTGGTAAATAATAGTACATAGTAGTATGTATTCAATTTCAAAGGAGCAGTAGAGACTATGGGAATATTTGTTTGAAAGGCTAAAGACAACTAAAAATCTTAAAGAGTGCCACTAAATCAAGTGACTGAAAAGAAGATTCCCTTAAATGGTTACATTGACTTTGTCTCTGTTTAGGATTTCAGAGAACTAAAGACTAAGGCCAATGGGGCTCATCCAAATTCCTGTAGGTCCCAGGAAGATAGAGAGAATCTGTAATTGACAGGAAGGAGTACTTTGTAAATGAAGAGGGGGTGTGGTTACCCTAGGAAAGGGACCTTTGAGAAAACTGCTATATCCAAGATGCAATTAATGCTTGGTGTAAAGAGCAGTTAACTGGTGACAGACATGAGTTCTCTGGGTATTTAGGAGTATTTCTGGGTGAGTGTACAGAACCTGGTCAATGAATTAAAAACCTTGGACATTTAGTGTGTGTTTTTTTGGGACCCAGCCTGTTCTCAGTTTGGGTAACTCGGGAAACTCGGGCATCTCACTAGACTTATAGAAGACTCTAAATACAGTAGGATCCAGAGCTAGAGATTGGGGAGGATTGAATTAGTCAAAGGAGGCTTCAGGGAAGGGTGGAACTGAGTATTCAAGCATGGATAGAATTTCATAGGACTGTGAAATATTGATCTTAATACACTTAAGAAAAAAAATACAGTTCCAAATATACCATTTTATTGGGAAGAACATAACATGGATAATTGAGATTCTCACAGAAGAGATGAACCTTGTTTTAATCAATAGTTTCTTTCTCTTTTTCTAAGTGTTAAAACAAAAACAAAACCACAGCTGCTGGTGAACTGACGAATGGATGAGTTAGAGTTTTACTCATTTTTGCCTTCCCATCTTGGATGAGGGGTTCCTAAACAGAGAAGTGGTCAGAAAATAGGGAGCCAGAGAGAGGTGGAAGAGGAGGAGTTTGCAAGTGGTTGCATTAGCCTCTGAATCGTGGAGAGCTGGCTGCATGCACATTGGTCATCAATTGCTTGGATGGAGCAGCAGGTAAACATTGTTAAACATTTAAAGGGAGCAGCTACAAACAAGACACAGCAGGAAGTGAGCAATTGGCTCATAAAGTAAATTGAGCACAGGAAAGAATAATCTCAGAAATTAGCATAAACCTACAGGAAGGAGTAGGTCTGAGTGGGCCTGGAAATGAACATAAACACGACATCCGGCACAAAGCTTAGAGTTGGGAGAGATGGTAAATGAGCAATTTGTCACAGTCTACTGAGGAAGAAAGCAGCTCAAATCTGGGAAGCCCACCTTTCTCAGTGAGCAGGGGCATTCCTCAGTCTTCGGCATGGTCAGTAGGAGGGGGAGATAACCTTAGCATAGGATTTCCTGTGTTAATATTGGAAGTATGTGACTGCTCCCTACCATGGTGCTCTTCCTGCCCTCTCTCCCCTTCCTTGCTTATTCTATATATCATGCTCTTTTTTCTTCTGTGCCAGTACTGCCAGGCCTGTTCAAGACATATAGAGAATATTGTGTACCCATGAATATTGCTTAGGCCAACTTGTGTCACAGAGTCAAAAAGTTGTTGTCTATGCCTAGAGTATGAAATGCTCTCTCAAGCCATTTGATTCCACTGTCTTAGCATCTGCACTCAACAAGTAGCCTTAGGATCGTCCATTTGGCTTCAGGCATATGTGACACCAGAAAGGAACTCATTTACAAAGGAAACTGGTCTGTAGTGATCAACCATGTCCTCCCACCCAGATTACCTTTTCTCCTCCAATAAGCTTTATCCTCTCTCAGATTGCCACACCCACATCACCCACCTTACTCATTGCTGTCACGTGTAAGGTGTGTTTATCCATGTGCAAGCCTCTGTGTGGAATGGTCTTTCTCCTTTTCTCTGCTGGTCAAGGGTCATTACAAGTCCTGGCTTCTTTAATAGATCCTCCTTCCAACTTTGATTTTAGGCACCAGGCTGCATCCGAGATCTCACTTTTCTGAGGCTGCTTTATATTGCTGTCTAATTATTTCACATATGTATGTCTTGCATGCTCAGTAAGACTATGAATTCCTTGAAGGCAGAACTGCCTTATACTACTCTTCTTTCTCCACAGCGTTTAGCACAGTGGTAGAAACATAGTAGGCAATTGGCAAAAGGAAATTAAATTTCTTACTCTAAAATTAAGAAATTTACTTTCTTATTTACAAACTTGGCTCCTACAATTTGGGTCAATGTGAGCTAGTTCCCTTAGGCCTTTCCTTTCCATGTCCAGCTGAGAAAATAGACATTACAAGACTCTAAGCCAGAGTTAGAAGAATGGCTCTATAGAGAACTACCTTGAGGTTTCAAAAACTCAGGACAATTTCTGGATGTCATTTTCAAAATTCTGTAACTTCAAAAATGGATTATCTGGGCTTTTGGTCAAACAAGATGGTGGCATAGGATGCTCCGGGCTGCTGTTTCCCCAAAGAATCTTTGAACAGCTAGCAAAAATGGACAAAGCCATCTTCCTAAAAATAGCAGAAAACAAAAGGTTATAGAAGCTGCAACAGTGCTGAATCAAGAAAATGCGGCTTTAACAAAGGTAAGAGAAGCTCATGGTGCCCTTGTTGGCCTCACAACCACCCCCTGATAGGTTTGGTGTAGAGCCAGCCTGTGCTTACATTTTGGGTCCCTGGCCTTGTTCTGGAGGAAGCAGAGTAAACTATGTGCATACTGTGATGCCTGTATGTTAATGCCAATCTATCAAGTGACACAGTAAAAGATTGAACCAGGAAACTCATCTTGATTGTGCCCTCCCAGAACTTGCCCAGCAGGCAGAAGCAGCATGCTGAGAGCTAAAGTAGTGTAAGAAATAATCATGTCAAAGGGCCATGGGGTAAAGGATTACCTGCTTTCTGTCATAAAATAGAGCTCCCTGGAGAGGGAGAATCTCTATTCCATAGGGAGTAGAGGGGCACTCAAATTCCTATAAACAGGGTGAGGGGAAATTCCTAAGGCCACAAGCTACCAAAAGCCTAGGACAAGACACAGGTTCAGAAAAAATGGAGAGGATGCATGCACTTCACTTTTACCTCAGGCTGATCTTGATAGGAGGGATAAACTCTGAAGGGGAAGACCAGCCAAAGCAAAGCCAATTTGTAAAGACTGTGAAAGGAATTTTTTGCATTGCTTTGTTTGTTTTGTTAGCTCCTGGCAGTCTGGGAAACCTCTGTCATATCACTAGCTCAATACAAATTTAAGGAACAGTCAGCTCAGGGGCTAAATCCCAGAGTTAACCCTTTAATATAATAAAATGTACAGTGTGAAATAAAAAAAATTACAAGAAAAACAAAGAAACAGGAAATGATGGCCTATCCAAAGAAGATCCAGAAACCGTCAATGAAGAAGACTATACTTTGGACATATCAGGCAAAGACTTTTAAAAAATGATACTCAATATGCTCAAGGAGATAAAGGAAAACAAGAGAACGAACTAAAGGATATCAGGAAAACAATGAATGAATAACATGAGAATCTCAATAAAGAGAAAGTTGAAAAAGGAACAAACAGAAATACCGAGGTTGAAGACCACATAAATGAAATAAAATATTCCCTAGAGTGTTTCAACAGAAGATTGAAGATGACAGAAGGAAGACTAACTGAATTCAAAGAGAAGAAAACTGAAATGATTCAGGCTGAGGAGCAGAAAGACAAAAGAATAATAAAAAAGAAACACATCCTAAGAGGCCTATGGGACACCATCAAATATGCATTATGGGAGTCCCAAAGAATAAGGAAGAAAGAAAGATCATATGGAATATTCAAAGAAATAATGGCAGATAACTTCCCAAATTTAACAAAAGACATGAATATGCACATTCAAGAAGCCCAAGGAGGATAAACTTGCAGAGAACCATGCCTAGACACAAAGTAGTCAAATTGTCCTATGCCAAGGACAAGGAGAGATTCCTGAAAGCTGCAAGAGAAAAGCAGTATGTTATGTACAAGGGAGTCTCAATAAGATTAAGTGCTGATTTTCATCAGAAACCACAGAAGCAAGAAGCAAGAAGGCAGTGGGATGAAATATTTAAAGTGTTGAAAAAAAAAACTGTAAACCAAAAATTTTATATCTGGAAAGACTGTCTTTTGAACATAAGGGAGAGATTAAGTCGTTCCCAGATAAACAAAAGCTGAGGAAGTTCATCCCTGCTAGACCTGTATTACAAGCAATGAGAAAGGGAGTTCTTCTGAATGAAAGGAAAGGACACTAGACAGTGGAGCAAAGCAGCATAAAGAAATAAAGACCTCAGTTAAAAGTGACATATGGATAATTTATAAATGACAATACTATTGTATTTATATATATAAAACTCTACTTTTTACTTCTTACAGTTTCTAAAATGCAAATACATAAAAATGTAATGATAAATGTATGGTTTTGGACATACATTGTATAAAGATATAATTGTAACAAGTACAACAAAATGGGAGGAGGACTGAGGGGTATAAGAATAAGAATAATATATGTGCATGCTATTGAATTTCAGTTGGTACCAAATCAAGCATGATTGTTATAGATTTAGGATGTTAAATTTAAACCCCATGGAAACCACAAAGAAAATGTATGAAAAATATATACAGAGAGAAATGAGAAGTAACTAAGAAGTATAGAAAAATCAAATAAATATGAAATAGATATTAATGGAAGAATTGAGGGGCAAAAAAGGTTTAGGATTTACAAAGACCAAATAGCCAAATGGGATAAGAAAGTCATGGATTATCAGTAGTTACTTTAAATATGAATGGATTGAACTCTCCAAGTAAAAGCTAGATATTGTCCTAGCCATTAAAAGGCAGAATGAATAAAGCATGACCCAATGATATGCTAAGATTCACCTTAAATTCAAAGACACAGGTAGGTTGAACATGACAGAATGGGGAAAATATATACCATGCAAATAGTAAGCAAAGGAGAGCTTGATTACCATTAGCTATACTAATATCAGATAAAATATACTTAAAGTAAGAAACTGTGATGACATACAAAGAAGGTCACTATATACTTGTAAAAGGGTTAGTTCAACAAGACATAACAATTATAAATATATATATGCACCTAATGGCAGAGACCCAAAATATCTGAAGGAAATATTCACAGATGTGAAGGGAGAAATAGATGGTCTACTTTATTAATAAGAGACTTAAATATACCACTTTCAATAGTGGTTAGACCATCTAGACAAAAAATCAATAAGGACAGAGAAAATTTGAACAATGCTCTAAACCAACTAGACCTAACAGACATATATAGAACACTTCACCCAACAGCAGCAGAATATATATTCTTCTCTAGTGCACATGACTTATTCTCCAGGATAGACCACATGTCAGTTCACAAAAGTAGTCTCAGTAAATTCAAAACTATTGAAATTATACAATATATCTTCTCCCATCATAATGGAATGAAGCTAGAAACCAACAACAGAGGGAGAACTGGAAAATTTTTGGCAAGTCCACTCAATGAGGAAAGAATAGTCTCTTCCATGAATGGTGCTGGGAAAACTGGATGTCTATATGCAAAGAATGGAGGTGGAACCCTACCTCATACCATACACAAAAACTAACTCAACATGAGCCAAAGACCCAAATATAAGAACTAAAACTATACATCTCCTAGAAGAACACACGAGCATCTTCACAACCTTGTGTTACGCAATGGTTTCTCAGACTTTATACCAAAAGCACAAGCAGCAAAAGAAAAATTGATAAATGGGACTTTATCAATATTAAAAATTTTTGTGCTCCAAAGGACTTCATCATGAGACCTGTAAAATGAAATGAAATTTTAATGCATGCGACAACATGGATGAACCTTGAAAACATCATGTTGAGTGAAATAAGCCAGACAAAATGACAAAAATATCACACAGCATTGAACTCACCAATATGAAATAATTAGAATATACAAATTCGTAGAGTCAGAAACTAGAGCACAGGTTACCAGATGCTGAGGAGGGGAAAGGGAATGAGGTGTTATTGCTTATTTGGTGCAGAATTTTTGTTTGGGTTGATGGAAAAGTGTTTTTTTTTTTTTTACCATTTTTTTATTGTGAAATATGTATACCAAAAAAGCCATAAATTTCAAAGTACATTTTAACAAATACTTATAGAACAGATTTTAAAGTTTGGTATGGTTACAGTTCTACCATTTCAGGTTTTTCCTCCTAGATGCTCCAAGACACTGGAGAGTAAAATAAATATCAATATAATGATTCAGCAGTCATACTCATTTGTTAAATCCTATCTTTGTTATACCTTCTCCTTCTGAAGGAAAAGGTTTTATAATGGATGGTGGTAATGGTAGCACAACATGGTGAATACAATTAACACCACTGAATTATATATACTTGAATGTCTTTAAAAAGGGAAATGTTAGATTTTATATATATTACTAGAATAAAAATTTTGTAAAAACCCATAGAATTGTTCAACCCAAAATGTGAACTCTAATGTAAACTATGGACTATATTTAATAGTGCAGTTATAATAACATTATTTCATTAATTTTAACAAATGTACCACACTAATGCAAAGTGTTAACAGTAGGGGAACTTGGTGTGTGTGTGTGCAGGTGCATAGAGGGTTATATGGGAACATTGTATTTTATACATGATTTTTCTGAAAACCTTCAACTTCTCTAATTAAATAAAAGGACACTCTGGTCCATAGACCAAAGTTTTCTCTACTCCTCTTCCCTCTTTTCCCCTTATTATTTGCTGCTTTCCCTCCCCAGGCTGTGCAGTGATCATGGACTGTCAGCAGGGCAGCCATGGTAAAAAAAAAAAAAAAAAAAGTTCTGTAGTAATGGTCAGAGGTTTTTTATGACAATCAGAATTTTATGATATAGTTTACAGTAAGAACCGAACAGGCAACAGATATGAGTGAGGACAGCCAGGTGTATGTTTATATGCATAATTGGGGTGAGAGAATGGTAGGAATTGGTGAATGGTACAGCACACACACTTTCGAAGGGATGCAGTGTCTTCTCAGCTCCTGTTAATAAACATGAATGATAGCCCAGTGCTGTAATTTTTCAAGGAAGGCAGAAATCTGTATTTTTGATAAATCTCTTAAAGTTTTAAATGTTGGCGTAAAAATTTAGAGACAGCGTGCCGGCCAAGCAAAACACATATGTGAGGCAAATTAGACTTAAGTGAGCCAGTTTATGATTTCTGTGCTAGCACAGAAATTGTGAGACTAAAGTGGAATGGGGGAGGATGCTGGACATTCAAGCAGAGGCCAGATGATAAAAAATTCTGCATGCCATGTTAAGGAACTTAGAAGTTGGCTATTGGTCATGGGTAGCTACTAATCAGGAAAGTGACCTAGGTAAGTGGTGATTTCAACTACCAACATGACATCACAGAACATGAGAGGGGAAGAGATACACAAAATGAACTTTCTCCAGCTGGTGCGAGCCAACTCTAGCACACTATTGGATGAGTTTTAGTAAGGTAAAGTTAGATAAAAGATAGCATTATATCAGGTGAGGAGATGGTGAATATTGTAATCTAGGCAGTGATTGTAGAAATAGGCAGAAAAGAACAGATTAAACACATTCATTGAGTGTGTTAGGTAAGGGAGGAGGAAGAAATCAAGGATGTCTGCTTTCTATATTCCATGCCTGCTTGAATGGTGGTGTCACCAACTGAGATAGGGAGTACAGGAGGAAGAACAGATTTAGAGTCAAATGAAACTTCTGCTTTGGACATGTTGAATATTAGGTCCCTATGGAACTGCAGTAGAAAATTGTAAATCTAGCATGAATCTTGAAGGAGATGTCAGGGTTGAAAATATAGAGAGTGTCTTTAGCACATAATAGAGTTGAAACCATAAGAGTCGATGGGATCAGTCTCTGCTTGCCCTGCAGCTGGACCTGCTAATTTATCTTGAGGACTCAGTGGAAACTGGGGTTTCCAGAGAAACAGAGGCTTGAGGTAGGAAGCACTCATGCTGCCTCAGCCTCCTCCATTCCAAATTCCAATTGCTAGGGCTTTGCTCTAAGATCCGTTAGTTTCTGAATCCTGGCTCTTCCCCACTTTCTACCCTAGTCTATAAAATATGACTTCTGCCTGGACTTCTAGTCTGAGTTTCTGCTCCTGTAACTGGCCTAACAATCCAGGCCTCTTTTAAGAAACATAGTTGTGAAGAGAAGAGGAAGCCGTAACCAGAATGGGTTATGGAGTCAACTGAGGCTTGAGCACATTTATTAGATGAGAGGATGGAACTGGGGAAGAGTCTAGAGGTTGTAGATAAAGGGAGCGGGGGCTTCATGGATAGATCAAGATGCCTGAGGAGTTCAGAAAGGATGAGGCCCACAGTACAGAGTTACTTCTTGGCCTGGAAGAAGGATACCTTCCTTATCCTCAGAGACTGGAGGAAAAATGAGTTTAGCATAGCTGTAGGTAAGTTTGCTGTAGAAGACGCTTGTAATTTTGAGTACTTCTCATCTGAAAATGCTGTTTTCTCATTGAAGTAGGAGGTGAGATTACTGCAATGAGTGTGGAAGGTAGAAGTTGGCAGGGTGTGTGGGTAGAACTGAATGTATAGAATATTTATAAGGGGAAAGAAAAAGGAAGGTGACTGTTTTAGTTTGCGAGCTGCCAAAATGCAATATACCAGAAACAATGACTTTTAAAAACGGGAATTTAATAAGTTGCTAGTTTATAGTTCTAAGGCTGAGAAAATGTCTTAATTAAAGCAAGTCTATAGAAATGTCCCATCAAAGGATCCAGGGAAAGACACCTTGGTTCAAGAAGGCCGATGAAGTTCAGGGTCTCTCTCTCTCAAGTGAGAAGGCACATGGCAAACACAGTCAGGGTTCCTCTCTCATCTGGAAGGGCACATGGCAAACATGGCATCATCTGCTAGCTTTCTCTCCTGGCTTCCTGTTGCATGAAGCTCCCAGGAGGTGTTTTCCTTCTTCATTTCCAAAGGTCACTGGCTGGTGGACTCTGCTTCGTGGTGCTACAGCATTCTCTGCTCTCTCTCAATCTCCTTCTTTCTCCAGAATGTTTCCTCTTTTATAGGACTCCAGAAATTTATCAAGACCCATCTAAATGGGTGGAGACATGTCGTCACCTGATACAGCTTAACAACCACTCTTGACTAAATCACATCACCCAGGGAGATAATCTGATTACTGTTTCAAACACAGAGTATTGAATAGGGATTATTCTACCTTTATGAAATGGGATTTTGATTAAAACATGGCTTTTCTAGGGGACATACATCCTTTCAAACCAGCACAGTGACCAAGGGAAAGTAAAAGAATTGCCTAGCACTGCTCACATCCCAGAGAAATCAGAGGCTATAAATTTGTAGTGGCAGCAATTCTCATAAATGTATGGCTTTTTCCTAGCAATGTTGACAGTTTGGATGCAGAAATGGAGAATACAAGTTGTTGGATTGATCCAAGAGGTGCAAGGATGTTGAGGATGCTGGAAAAGTAGTTCAGATTGTAGCAGGCAGGCCTCCCCCTCTTTCTGGTTCAGCTGTGCTCTTTTGAAAATCGCTAAACCCCCTCTCCTTGCAGGCAAGAGAGATAAGGCACATTCCTGGGATAGAAACCCCCTCCCCTGGCCTTCAGGAACTGGTGAAGATGCACGTGGGCAAGAGAAGACATTCCTGGGGTGGGGGCCCCTCAATGGTTCAGCTCTGGGCCATTCTCAACTTTAATCAGCCAATTGTTTACCTTGTCTTTAATATGTCATACAGTCTATAAAAGCTAAGGTTGCCTTTTGTTCAGGGCTCAGACTTTCAGCGGCTACTCAGCTGAGCCCTATGGCCATTGCAAATAAAATCTGCTTCCCGAAACTATGGATCCTTAGTCTCAGCCTGTTCTAACTTTGCGAAACGTTCCTGGAGGCCTGTGGCCTTGTTCCTGGTTTTCGCGCTACAAGATGATTGAGCATAAAGGCCACATTAGGTAGGTAATGGATAAAAGCCAGGGACTTAATGTCTTTTTGAAGTCAAAGGGCAGATAGAATCAGAAGAGGAGAATTTGGAGGAAAGGAGACTGTAGTCAGAGAGGGGGTGTATTGATATACAAGAGTTCCACAGTGGAGGGAACTGCCTGAAAATGTGGAACTGTGCTTCAGTGGCCATGTTTCTTGAAGATAATTGTATGATAATATGGCTGTTGAAGTGTGACTGTGGCTGTGAGAGTCTTGTGTCTGATGCTCATTTTGTCTACCTTATCAGCAGACAAGTAAAACATATGATTAAAAATAAATAAATGATAGGGGGAACAAATGTTAAAATAAATTTAATAGATTGAAATGCTGGTGATCTGTGAAGGGGAGGGGTAAAGGGTATGGTATGTATGAATTTTTTTCTGTTTTCTTTTTATTGCTTTTTCTGAATTGATGAAGATGTTCTAAGAAATGATCATGATGATGAATATACAACTATGTGATGATAGTGTGAGTTATTGATTATATAACAAGAACGGAATGATCATATGATAAGAATGTTTATGTTTGTATGTGGTTATATATCATAAATAAAAATAAATAAATAAAAAAGAAATTTAAAAAAAGGAAAAAAAAATCCAGAAACAGCACTTAAAGCTCAGGGATAAATATGATTGCTATAAAAGACCCCCCTCTCCCCCCCAAAAAAGAGTATGACTGCTGAATCATTATACTGATCTTTCTTTAGTCTCCAGTGTCTTGGAGCAGCTAGAAAGAAAAGCTTAAAATTGTGGAATTTTAACCCATACAAAACTCTGAAATCTGTTCCACAGCTAATTGTTGCAGTGTGCTTTGAAATTTATTGCTTTTTTGTATATATGTTATTTTTCACAATATAAATAAATAAGAAAAAAAAGTGGGGAAAAAAAAGAGTTCCAGGGTGGAGCAGTTCTAAATGATGACCTGATCTAGATTAGTCATGAGCACAGTGAGGTGAAGTGGAGTGGATGTGGAGGTTGGCGGAGTTGGACAGAGCAAAGAAATGACAAGGCAAGATATTGGTTTGGCAGTCCAAATGAATGCATCCAAAATGATGATGCATCTTGGGCTGGAGAGGATGACTGAGTTCCAGTGCACAAAATCATCAGTGCAATTAGGATAGTGAGTTAATCAGTAAATGATCAGGAGTTGGGGAGAATAGATCTCTGCCCACACTATTCTGAGGAGATCTCCCACAGTGCAGTTTAAGGATACCTCTCCTGGCTTTGTCATTTTGTAGCTTTGTTATATTGGCTAAATTATTTAGCTGTTATGTGCCTGAATTCTCTTACCTGTAAAATGGAAAAAATAAGAGCAACTGGGTAGAATTATTAAGATTAAATGAGTATTGCCTACTATAGGGTTTAGAACATACTAAATTCTCAACAACTATGGTTTCTATCGTTAGAACAAGAAATGGGTTATAAAAGTATAACACAAAAATGTGTTATAAAAGTATCACAACTCCAAGCACATTCCCCAGCACAGTTTGGTGTTTTTCGTTCACCACAACTTGAGCAAAACCGTGACGTATGTAAAGGCTTCAGAGCCCCCATTTCTCCTTTATGTACTCTTTAATGTTTCCTCTAACATCATACAAGTTTACCCAGTGCTGTCATGTACCCTCCTGTTTGTCCAGTGTGAGCTTAACCAGTACTGCTTTCTCTGGGCCTTTCTTATGTTTTATACTATTTCTGAGTAGACTAGATTCACTAAATTTTATCATTTTCTCATCCAGGGCCCTTTGGGTCCTATATAGGTGACTGATTAGTTAATCTCTGAAAAAAAATGTCCATACCAAGATGTTAATTACTATAACCATATATGGAGCTATCCCTGGTAGGCGGTAGTCTGTACTTTAGCCAGACACACTTAGAAAAAAGGCCTTGGCCCAAAAGTCAAAATATCAAGAAGTAGACTGGTAAGGACTTAAGTTTGATGGAAGCTTTTCCAGTACTCTCACAATCCACTGTGCAGCCTGATTACTACCCAAGATTCAGATAAAGTGGACTCTGTTATTAGTGGAGCCTCTGTACTTGAGCTTCCTCCTACCAGTTGTTAAGAAAAATTGTGAGACTTTCAATTGGGCAAGAAAGAAAACTGGAGGGTCTGTCCCTTCTGGATTATGTGTTTTTCATTATTTTGAGTTATTTTACAACTCTAAATTGTGGAAAACTTACAGTAATGCAAATAATTCCTTTTCATACAAATCGAAATGAATTTTGTCTGGTGGAATGTATTTGATTATGCATGTGGTTACTGACCACTTTGTATCTATTTGTAAATCAATTTCAGTATTCTTGATTACCTACATCAGGGGTGTGGTTGTGCTCCAATAAAATTTTATTTACAAAGGCAAGTAGTAGGTTGATTTGGCCTGTAGGCTGTAGTTTGCAGACAGAGATATGGCTTACTAGTTCTCTCATGAATTAATGAGAAATAAAATTTTTGACATATGTTCACTTTAAATTTGTATGAAGATCATAATTTAACCTTTTTTTTAAATTATACTTTAACAACCATTTTGTGTTCAGATTGAGGTCAGGTAAAAAAATTAATTTTATTCTTTTCTTATCAAGCTTTGTCTTATTTTTGAACTCCAAAATCATACTGAATGATCTTGGGCTTCCATTAAAAATCATGTTTTTTAAAGGAAAAAAATGGTGTTGGTGGGGAAGCAAGAGGGAAAGGAAATCAGCAGGCCAAGAAATTAGATTTGGTTCATATTATCTACAACTATACTTCTAAAGCAACCTGGGCCATGAAGTTACTTGATTGAATTTTTTTTTCCATAAAATGCACACCTTTTATTTAACAGACAGAAAAGTTAATTTAAATGAGATTTCTATATCCTTTGGGGACATGGGATATGCCAGTTTCAGCCCTGCACAGAACTCAGGGACTGGAGACCAACAGGTCCAAGAGCCAAGTCACACATACCAGAAGCATTACTGGACTATATCGAACTTTTTAAATACATCTACTTAATAGAAAATTATTAGGTATGGCCTCAATGAAAAAGAATTGAAGTTCAACAAACTTAAAAAGTGTATCTCCAAAGCACAAGTATTTCTATCATTATTAAATTTCTCATCATTTCCACTTTCTTGCAGAGCAAGGAAAGAGAATGTCCTTAAACACTTCTCAGTAATGTAACAAAAATTCAGTTTCTTTTATCTAACCAAATGTACTAATTTTTTATTTTATTTTATTTTTTTATTAATTAAAAAAAGATTAACTAACACATTTAGAAATCATTCCATTCTACATATGCAATCAGTAATTCTTAATATTATCACATAGATGTATGATCATCATTTCTTAGTACATTTGCATCGATTTAGAAAAAGAAATAATAAGACAACAGAAAAAGAAATAAAATGATAATATAGAGAAAAAAATAAAAATAAAAAATACAAAAAGTATATATAAAAAAACCACACAAACAAACAAAAAAAACTATAGCTCAGATGCAGCTTCATTCAGTGTTTTAACATAATTACATTACAATTAGGTAGTATTGTGCTGTCCATTTTTGAGTTTTTGTATCTAGTCCTGTTGCACAGTCTGTATCCCTTCAGCTCCAATTACCCATTATCTTACCCTGTTTCTAACTCCTGATGGTCTCTGTTACCAATGACATATTCCAAGTTTATTCTCGAATGTCGGTTCACATCAGTGGGACCATACAGTATTTGTCCTTTAGTTTTTGGCCAGTCTCACTCAGCATAATGTTCTCTAGGTCCATCCATGTTATTACATGCTTCATAAGTTTATTCTGTCTTAAAGCTGCATAATATTCCATCGTATGTATATACCACAGTTTGTTTAGCCACTCTTCTGTTGATGGACATTTTGGCTGTTTCCATCTCTTTGCAATTGTAAATAATGCTGCTATAAACATTGGTGTGCAAATGTCCGTTTGTGTCTTTGCCCTTAAGTCCTCTGAGTAGAGGACTTAATACCTAGCAATGGTATTGTTGGGTCGTATGGCAATTCTATATTCAGTTTTTTGAGGAACCGCCAAACTACCTTCCACAGTGGTTGCACCATTTGACATTCCCACCAACAGTGGATGAGTGTGCCTCTTTCTCCGCATCCTCTCCAGCACTTGTCAGTTTTTGTTTTGTTGATAATGGCCATTCTGGTGGGTGTGAGATGATATCTCATTTGTCCCTCTCTAATGGCCAGGGACATTGAGAATCTCTTCATGTGCCTTTTGGCCATTTGTATTTCCTCTTCTGAGAGGTGTCTGTTCAAGTCTTTTTCCCATTTTGTAATTGGGTTGGCTGTCTTTTTGTTGTTGAGTTGAACAATCTCTTTATAAATTCTGGATACTAGACCTTTATCTGATATGTCGTTTCCAAATATTGTCTCCCATTGTGTAGGCTGTCTTTCTACTTTCTTGATGAAGTTCTTTGATGCACAAAAGTGTTTAATTTTGAGGAGCTCCCATTTATTTCTTTCTTTCTTCAGTGCTCTTGCTTTAGGTTTAAGGTCCATAAAACTGCCTCCAATTGTAAGATTCATAAGATATCTCTCTACATTTTCCTCTAACTGTTTTATGGTCTTAGACCTAATGTTTAAATCTTTGATCCATTTTGAGTTAACTTTTGTATAGGGTGTGAGATACGGGTCCTCTTTCATTCTTTTGCATATGGATATCCAGTTCTCTAGGAACCATTTATTGAAGAGACTGTTCTGTCCCAGGTGAATTGGCTTGAATGCCTTATCAAAGATCAAATGTCCATAGATGAAAGGGTCTATATCTGAACACTTTATTCGATTCCATTGGTCAATATATCTATCTTTATGCCAATACCATGCTGTTTTGACCACTGTGGCTTCATAATATGCCTCAAAGTCCGGGTGCTTGAGACCTCCAGCTTCGTTTTTTTTTCCTCAAGATACTTTTAGCAATTTGGGGCACCCTACCCTTCCAGATAAATTTGCTTATTGGTTTTTCTATTTCTGAAAAATAAGTTGTTGGGATTTTGATTGGTATTGCATTGAATCTGTAAATCAATTTAGGTAGGATTGACATCTTAACTATATTTAGTCTTCCAATCCATGAACACGGTATGCCCTTCCATCTATTTAGGTCTTCTGTGATTTCTTTTAACAGTTTTTTGTAGTTTTCTTTGTATAGGTCTTTTGTCTCTTTAGTTAAATTTATTCCTAAGTACTTTATTCTTTTAGTTGCAATTGTAAATGGAATTCGTTTCTTAATTTCCCCCTCAGCTTGTTCATTGCTAGTGTATAGAAACGCTACGGATTTTTGAATGTTGATCTTGTAACCTGCTACTTTGCTGTACACATTTATTAGCTCTAGTAGTTTTGTTGTGGATTTTTCCGGGTTTTCGACGTATAGCATCATATCGTCTGCAAACAGTGATAGTTTTACTTTTTCTTTTCCAATTTTGATGCCTTGTACTTCTTTTCCTTGTGTAATTGCTCTGGCTAGAACCTCCAACACGATGTTGAATAATAGTGGTGATAATGGACATCCTTGTCTTGTTCCTGATCTTAGGGGGAAAGTTTTCAATTTTTCCCCATTGAGGATGGTATTAGCTGTGGGTTTTTCATATATTCCCTCTATCATTGTAAGGAAGTTCCCTTGTATTCCTATCCTTTGAAGTGTTTTCAACAGGAAAGGATGTAGAATCTTGTCAAATGCCTTCTCTGCCTCAATTGAGATGATCATGTTATTTTTCTGCTTTGATTTGTTGATATGGTGCATTACATTAATTGATTTTCTTATGTTGAACCATCCTTGCATACCTGGGATGAATCCTACTTGGTCATGATGTATAATTCTTTTAATGTGTTGCTGGATTCGATTTGCTAGAATTTTGTTGAGGATTTTTGCATCTATATTCATTAGAGAGATTGGTCTGTAGTTTTCTTTTTTTGAGATATCTTTGCCTGGTTTTGGTATGAGGGTGATGTTGGCTTCATAGAATGAATTAGGTAGCTTTCCCTCCACTTCAATTTTTTTGAAGAGTTTGAGCAGAGTTGGTACTAATTCTTTCTGGAATGTTTGGTAGAATTCACATGTGAAGCTGTCTGGTCCTGGACTTTTCTTTTTGGGAAGCTTTTGAATGACTGATTCGATTTCTTTACTTGTGTGGTTTGTTGAGGTCGTCTATTTCTTCTTGAGTCAGAGTTGGTTGTTCATGCCTTTCTTGGAACTTGTCCATTTCATCTACATTGTTGTATTTATTAGCGCAAAGTTGTTCATAGTATCCTGTTATTACCTCATTTATTTCTTTGAGGTCAGTGGTTATGTCTCCTCTTCCATTTCTGATCTTATTTATTTGCGTCCTCTCTCTTCTTCTTTTTGTCAGTCTTGCTAAGGGCCCATCAATCTTATTGATTTTCTCATAGAACCAACTTCTGGTCTTATTGATTTTCTCTATTGTTTTCATGTTCTCGATTTCATTTATTTCTGCTCTAATCTTTGTTATTTCTTTCCTTTTGCTTGCTTTGGGGTTAGTTTGTTGTTCTTTCTCCAGTTCTTCCAAGTGGACAGCTAATTCCTGAATTTTTGCCTTTTCTTCTTTTCTGATATAGGCATTTAGGGCAATAAATTTCCCTCTTAGCACTGCCTTTGCTGCATCCCATAGGTTTTGATATGTTGTGTTTTCATTTTCATTCGCCTCGAGATATTTACTAATTTCTCTTGTAATTTCTTCCTTGACCCACTTGTCGTTTAAGAGTGTGTTGTTGAGCCTCCACGTATTTGTGAATTTTCTGGCACTCTGCCTATTATTGATTTCTAACTTCATTCCTTTATGATCTGAGAAAGTGTTGTATATGATTTCAATCTTTTTAAGTTTGTTGAGATTTTTTTTGTGACCCAGCATATTGTCTATCTTTGAGAATGATCCATGAGCACTTGAGAAAAAGGTATATCCTGCTGTTGTGGGGTGTAATGTCCTATAAATGTCTGTTAAGTCTAGCTCATTTATTGTAATATTCAAATTCTCTGTTTCTTTATTGATCCTCTGTCTAGATGTTCTGTCCATTGATGAGAGTGGTGAATTGAAGTCTCCAACTATTAAGGTAGATGTGTCTATTTCCCTTTTCAGTGTTTTCAGTGTATTCCTCACGTATTTTGGGGCATTCTGATTCGGTGCATAAATATTTATGATTGTTATGTCTTCTTGTGTAATTGTTCCTTTTATTAGTAGATAGTATCCTTCTTTGTCTCTTTTAACTGTTTTACATTTGAAGTCTAATTTGTTGGATATTAGTATAGCTACTCCTGCTCTTTTCTGGTTGTTATTTGCATGAAATATCTTTTCCCAACCTTTCACTTTCAACCTATGTTTATCTTTGCGTCTAAGATGTGTTTCCTGTAGACAGCATATAGAAGGATCCTGTTTTTTAATCCATTCTGCCAGTCTATGTCTTTTGATTGGGGAATTCAGTCCATTAACATGTAGTGTTATTACTGTTTGGGTAATACTTTCCTCTACCATTTTGCCTTTTGTATTATATATATCATATCTGATTTTCCTTCTTTCTACACTGTTCTCCATACCTCTCTCTTCTGTCTTTTTGTATCTGACTCTAGTGCTCCCTTTAGCATTTCTTGCAGAGCTGGTCTCTTGGTCACAAATTCTCTCAGTGACTTTTTGTCTGAAAATGTTCTTGATTGAATTTTTAAATTTGCAATGATGTGGACTAAGGACATGCCTACTAAAGAAGTAAAATTGCCTGTCTCTCCTGGGGCTTTGCATTCAGGCCCTAATGAGTTTGCTCCTGGATTTGCCCTAGGACTCTTCATTTAAAGGCTAGCACTACATTCTGGGATCCTTCTGGATTAATGAGCATGGGACAGAATCGCTGGGCTCAGACCTCATCACATAAAACACCTGCAACTCAGTGAACAGAGTGAGTTAAAATCAGCTTCTTCATATGTTCAGCTGAATTCTATTGCTGGAGGACATGGCAGAGGAAAAGACAATTCTCCACTCTCTGGACTGGCTAGAGCTTTTACAAGGTTATTGTTCTCAAGGGGCCCAAATAATACATTCATTTCCATTATTCTCATCACTGGACACAATCTGCTAATTGGAATTTCTCTGAGCCCTACTGTTACCAGCCTTAGGCAGGCACACTTAGTGGAGTTTATCACAAGCTTCTGAAATTAAGCCCTCCATTTGTGATTAATGGGCAGACCCTTGTAAGTAGTCACCTGATTCATGCTCATAATGGTATCTGGTCAAAGACCCAACCTCTGCCATAGGCACTTTCTCACACAGCTGGCTTGTTGCATCAAGTTGGAAATGAATCTCCAGTCTTGAGCCTGGATTTAGTGAAATTGCAATCTTTCTTTTTCTACCTACTGGTACCCCTTCTCTATGACCCTAACATGCCAGATAAAATCAATGTTCAATCTTTTTCAGCAGTCCAAGGAACTGTTGCAAATGAAATTTCACTTCTCTGTGTTACTAAGAAATGAAAAACACTGGTATCTAATCATGTCATGTTACCAGCTGCCCACTCTATCTACCTATAAGGTCATTTAGCTAACAGTAGTGATGCATGAGCTACTTCGGAGAGCCCCATTGGCATCAGATGGGAAATAATTTCTTTCTTAAACTCTACTAAAAAAAAATCAGAATTAGGATTTGTTATATCATCTCAGCTGATTTCCAGGCCAAGGTGTATCTAATTTAGACTGGAAGACCAGAATTGACAAAATTTATTGGAGGATAGCACCCACTTGGTGTTTTTAAAAAGTCACTATTGATATGCAAAATTCAGTAATTGAATACCAGTGGCCAGCAGGGATAAATAATAGTATAAATGGCCTCCTTCTGGTTATCAAGCAGTTTCCATATGCCAGGCACCATCTGGAATATCTCATTTAGTACTCACAGTGGCTCTATGATATTAATTTTCCCCATTTTTCAGCTGAGGAAACTCAGCCATAGAGAGGCTAAGTGCCTTGCCCAAGGTCCCATAGCTAGGAGTTTGAGGAGCCAGAACTTGAACCCAAGCAGTATAGCTCCAAAACCTGTACTGTTAATCACTATGCTACGCCATCCCAACCAACAAACCCAACAATTTGATTTATTACATTAACAAACATCTATAATCACAATATTGAATATGGATACATATCTTAAGTATTATTGGATATTAACTTATCAACTAATGCTCCTTCTTAAACTCAGAGAAGCATTACTCAAAGTTTAGCAGCCTACAGAACTATTCTTAATTTCCCATCAGGTAGTGTAGTAAGCAGCTTTTAAGCAGGCAGGCCGCTCTCCCCCCCTTCTTCTGGTTCAGCTGCCTTATTTGTGGAAAATCCCCAAACCCCCTCTCCTGACCTTCAGGAATGGGTAAAACTGCAGACAAGCAAGATAAGACACATTCCTGGGATAGAAACCCCCTCTCCTAGCCTTCAGGACCAGGTAAAACTGCAGGCAAGTAAGATAAGACACCTGGGATGGGGACCCTCCCCTAACAACTCATCTGCTTCTGTAACCTGCTTTGCTCCTTAAACTGACCAATTGTTTGTCCTTTAACATTGCCGGTTGCCATATTAAGCTTACCTTATCTCTAGCATGTAATACAGTCTATAAAAGCTAAGGTTGCCTTTTGTTTGGGGCTCAGACTTTCAGAGGCTACTAGGCTGAGCCCTATGGCCATAGAAAATAAAACCTACTTCCTGAAACTTTGGAGCCTCAGCCTGGTTTATTCTATTTCTATATAATATTCCAGGAGGCTTAAAGCCATATCCCTCTTTTCGCTCAACAGTAGGGGCCCTTAATTTTTCAAAAGACAGGTGCTAAGTCTATGAGAAAATAATACGTGGCTAACTCCATAGTTCGTGAGAGTTTATAATTCCAGGGTTACATTTGGAGGAAACCCAGTTAGGCATTTTTCTCAAATGTTTGTTGTCACAAAGGATTATATCACCCTTTCTGTATATTTTCCTTTGTAAAATGTGGGTTATACTGAGTGATCAGGATACCACTGACTCCAAAAGTAAGATGTATCCTGGGATGGAGATAAGAAATGCAGGTAAAGTTGAAAAGAAGTCATGGTAGGTAGGGGATATACTGTGATTGGTGTTTGGGAAGCCAGCCCTCTGTGAAAGCTATTCTGTATACAGTTAAGATATGGTATTTTTCAGGAGATTGTGAAAATGATACAACAAGTTGAAAATAAGTAATTCAGAAGATGTGGTTTATTATTGAGACAGAAACAATGTCAGAAGTGAGGGTCTTGTCCATGTGTCTGCACAGAGGAATAAAGCCCTAATCTTCTAGGGTGAGTATGCAGTCAGCTTTGGAGGCAGCCCTGTGGTGGAGCTCTTCAGGAAAGCCATGGTTCTTGGTTCAATTGCTATAAGTAACCACGTGATTTCTAGGTTAAATTTCTTTTGTAGATTGCCTTACTGGAAAGAATATGCTGACAAGCTGATTTGGGATTTTTCATGCCATTGCTTATCACATCATATCTGAATTTGGATAGCATGACAAATGTTGCTGGATGGGGCTGAGAATCCACATGCAGAAACCTTGATGATCCAACTAATGGGCAGGGCCATGTGAGGGCCAGGGTAACCAGATTGCTATTGATCATATGATACGATTCAATACAAGTAATCATTTATTTTTTTGTAATTTTTCCAGTGAGTACTGATCTTGATAGGAGAACATTTACCAACAAAATGAGATCAGAATTTAAAAAACAGTGGGTCATTTATGCAAAAAGAGTTGCTAAGAACCTCTATTTTGTTTAAGTAGTTTATAGCCATACAATTGAAAAAATGGCAGGTATCACCAGGGGTCCTAGTTTAGGCCTGAAGAGCTTGGTTGAACGAAATTAAGCTCCTTTGGTTCTCAGAGTGTAAAAAGGGTAGTTGTCACCATTACTCTTAAAAGCAGTGTGGTAAAAGTCAGAATAAAGAAAAAAGCAGGAAGTTGCCTATGGTAGGTAAGAGATATAGGAAAAGGTATAAAGGAAACCAAATCAGAAAACTAGAAGCAAAATTCATGTTAATTGGTGTCAAGATTATCCTGTTTGCCAATCATTGGTTTTCTTTTGTACTCTACATACATGCCGTATGATGTGTGCAAGTTGCTCAGTGCATATGCAGGCATCTAACTGGCTACGTGATTGGAGGACAAGGCTTAAAATAGGCGATTGTGTCACAATCATTAAGCAATTATTGAGCCCCACATTCCTGGTTCTCTCAGTTATCTATACCCCTAGAGACAAACCAGGCAGCCAACTCTCATCTGCAAAGGTAGAAAACTACTATCCACATGTTGACAGCTATTTTTAATGTGGGAATAGTTCCTGGGTTGTGGGAGGTAATTCCTCATTGTGTGGCCAGCGTTGATCTTTTCAGCAAAAGAAACATTATAGTGTCATGAACTATATTCCATCTTCCAACTTCCGAATTCCTAGATAGTGGTATAGTAATATCTTCAGGGTTGAATTTTGCACTTCCAGCCCTGTTGATTGCTGTCGCATAGAGGCATTTGAGGTGTAGTTAGAAAAAGTGCAGTGGAAAGTAGGGGATGCTTAGGTAGGATAGTTAAGACTTTCCCTGATCTTAGTTAGAAGAAAAATGGGTTTATGATCTGTGCTGGTTTGAAAGGATGTATGTCCCCTAGAAAAGCCATATTTTAATCTAAATCCCATTTCGTAATGTCAGAACAATCCCTATTCAATACTGTATGTTTAAATCTGTAATTAGATCATTTCCCTGGAGATGTAACCCAATCAAGAGTGGTTGTTAAGCTGGATTAGGTGGCTACATGTCTCCACCCATTTGGGTGGGTCTTGATTAGTTTCTAAAGTCCTATAAAAGAGGAAACATTTTGGGGAATGAGGAGATTCAGAGAGAGTACAGCAGAATGGCATAGCCACATGAAGCAGAGTCCATGAGCCACCAACCTTTGGAGATGAAGAAGGAAAATGCCACCTGGGGAGCTTCACGAAACAGGAAGCCAGGAGAAGAAGCTAGCAGATGATGCCATGTTAGCCATGTGCCCTTCCAGATGAGAGAGGAACCCTGACCATGTTCACCATGTGCCCTTCCAGATGAGAGAGAAACTCTGAACTTCTCCAGCCTTCTTGAATCAAGGTATCTTTCCTTGGATGCCTTAGATTGGACATTTCTATAGACTTGTTTTAATTGGGACATCTTCTCAGCCTTAGTAGCAACTTATTAAATTCCCCCTTTTAAAAGCCATTCCATTTCTGATATATTGCATTTCGGCAGCTAGCAAACTAGAACATGATCTGAATTATCCAGTTTGGTTGTCTGGAATGAACATAGCAGCTTTTCAATTTTTCCCCTGAAGACAAAAGAGGAGAAAATGAACTGAAGTTGCAGCACAGAGAAATCCAGGAGGCCTAAAAATATAAGACGTAGCCCAGGGACTGACTCAACCCCATGAGCCTTTTAGCCCAAAACACTGTCTCTGAAGCACAGAACAAGGTATTGGGGGAGAGCATGAATGCATTCCATGTTATTGATTTCAGGGAAGTGTTGTCCTGATATTTCTGGTTTCCCTAAGTAGTTCCTTATGATTTTAGAAGCTGCAAACATGTTTAAATCCATTCCTTCTTTGAATGTCTTTATATTTCCATACTGCATCCCCTTTTGAGGGTAATGTCAGCTATTTTAGTACATACTGCTGAAATCATACTCTGTCACTTGTCCTAAAATTCTGTCAGGTTTCTCAGGCTGTCTCTTCCTTCTGATAACCTAGCAAAAGGTGAACTAGACTCAGTTCTCTCTCTCCACAACCTCTATTATTTTAGAGATTTTTTTCTTCTCTGCATTTTCCCAGATGAAGAATTATCATATTTCTTAGTGTGCCCCCAATAACAGAAAGGAATGCTCTCCGTCCAGGTAATTTAAAAGGAATAAACTCGGGGACTATACGCACTGCATTGAATGCTCAAAGGAGGTTAAACACCCCTGTCTTTGGAGAATTTTAAGAGCTTAATAGATACTTCCATGTTTGGAATTAAGGATGCCTATGGAGGAAGAGTTTCTGAACCTTAGCACTGCTGATGTTTTGGGTTTGATAATTTCTATTATCCTATGCATTGTAAGATGTTTAGCAGCATCCTTGGTCTCTACATACTAGATACCAGTAGCAACCCTCAAATCCCTAGTTCTGACAACCAAAAATATCTCTGGACAATGCCAGGTGTCCCCTGGAAGGGGAACCACTGCTTTAAGCTATGAGGCTTGTTTGGTAGCAGGCTGTCTGGAGTAGGGAGAGGCAAGACTAGCCAGAATTGATCATGTGATTCTTAACCTCTTCTATCTCAGCCTACCTGAGGATTGTAACACACTCCTATCAGTACACTGGCTTACTAGGACAATTATTTTCAATGTTTGAAAGGAGAAGGAATAGGAATGTCCCGCACTTCCCCAAGAGGGCTTATAGGAATTTTATTTTTGGTAGGAGATTGAGTTTGAAAAATTCTAGTACTGCACTATCTATTATGAAAGCTACTAGTCACATTTGGCTGTATAAATTTAAATTAATTAAAACCAAATAATATTTAAAAATACAGTTTCTTAGTTGAAATGTGACTAGCTACATCTCAGCTGCTCAATAGCCATATGGTGGCTACTTTATTGGAGAGTATAGGTAAATAGAAAACATTTCCATTATCGCGAGTTGATAATTGATGGATGAGAGAGAACTGCTGAAGCAATCTAGAAACATCTCAGCAGTGGGTAACAGCTAACATTCTCTGAATACCAAAAACATGCTAGGGCTTTTTAGCTTCCTGTCTGTTGAGGCTTCTGTTTACAGACTGTGTTTTGCAGATCTTTTGTATCCAGTAATTTTCCCCCATTAAAACAAAATAGCTGAGGACTTCCTGGAAGATGGCGGCTTAGTAAGACGTGCGGATCTTAGTTTCTTCTCCAGGACAGCTACTAGGGGAGTAGAAACGATACAGAAAGTGCCCAAAGCCACAACAGAGATAAAAAAGACAGCGTACCCCATCCTGGAACGGCTGGCTGGCTGAGAGAAGCAGCTCGGGGGAGATCGCCGAGGCGCGCGGGCCTCACCGGGCGGGGCGGCAAGTGGCCGGAGTTACTCCCTTCCCCCTTCCCGGGCCGGCTGGGAGAATTGGAGAGGCGGTCCCCTGAAACCAAGGCGGCTGGCGCCCACACCACGCGCAGCCCCCCGGACCAACTGAGAGAATTGGATCGGAAATCCCCAGGCCGCGGAGAACGGTGACGGGTGGGGGAGGCCCCTTCCAAACCCGTGACTCCCGGGGAACGTGAACTCTCTCGGGCGGGCCGCTGCTGCTGGCGCCCTCCCGCCACGCTTGTCGCCCAGGGCCGACTAGGAAATTCGGACGGGCTCTTTCCCGGGCTGCGGCGACCAGCAACCCTCCCTGCGTTCGGACCCCGGGCCGGCTCAAGCCGCTTCGGCTAGCGAACCCCCCGGACGGCGAGAGTTTTCCAAAGTTTAAGGTCCCACAGCACCTTTTACTGGTGGGATCCACAGACAAACGTGTGCCACGAGCGCCACCTACTGGGCAGGATAAGAAAAACAGAACCCAGAGATTTCACAGAAAAATCTTCCAAACTTTTGGATCCAATACCCAGGGAAATCTGTATAAATGCGCAGACGCCAACAGAAGATAACGGATCATGCTCAAATAATTGAAAATATGGCCCAGTCAAAGGAACAAACCAATAGTTCAAATGAGATACAGGAGCTGAGACAACTAATGCTAAATATACGAACAGAAATGGAAAACCTCTTCAAAAACGAAATCGATAAATTGAGGGAGGACATGAAGAAGACATGGGCTGAACATAAAGAAGAAATAGAAAAACTGAAAAAACAAATCACAGAACTTATGGAAGTGAAGGACAAAGTAGAAAAGATAGAAAAAACAATGGATACCTACAATGATAGATTCAAAGAGACAGAAGATAGAATTAGTGATTTGGAGGATGGAACATCTGAATTCCAAAAAGAAACAGAAACTATCGGGAAAAGAATGGAAAAATTTGAACAGGGTATCAGGGAACTCAAGGACAATATGAACCGCACAAATATACGTGTTGTGGGTGTCCCAGAAGGAGAAGAGAAGGGAAAAGGAGGAGAAAAACTAATGGAAGAAATTTTCACTGAAAATTTCCCAACTCTTATGAAAGACCTAAAATTACAGATCCAAGAAGTGCAGCGCACCCCAAAGAGATTAGACCCAAATAGGCGTTCTCCAAGACACTTACTAGTTAGAATGTCAGAGGTCAAAGAGAAAGAGAGGATCTTGAAAGCAGCAAGAGAAAAACAATCCATCACATACAAGGGAAACCCAATAAGACTATGTGTAGATTTCTCAGCAGAAACCATGGAGGCTAGAAGACAGTGGGATGATATATTTAAATTACTAAAAGAGAAAAACTGCCAACCAAGACTCCTATATCCAGCAAAATTGTCCTTCAGAAATGAGGGAGAAATTAAAACATTTTCAGACAAAAAGTCACTGAGAGAATTTGTGACCAAGAGACCAGCTCTGCAAGAAATACTAAAGGGAGCACTAGAGTCAGAACCGAAAAGACAGAAGAGAGAGGTATGGAGAAGAGTGTAGAAAGAAGGAAAGTCAGATATGATATATATAATACAAAAGGCAAAATGGCAGAGGAAAATATTATCCAAACAGTAATAACACTAAATGTTAATGAACTGAATTCCCCAATCAAAAGACATAGACTGGCAGAATGGATTAAAAAACAGGATCCTTCTATATGCTGTCTACAGGAAACACATCTTAGACCCAAAGATAAACATAGGTTGAAAGTGAAAGGTTGGGAAAAGATATTTCATGCAAATAACAACCAGAAAATAGCAGGAGTGGCTATACTAATATCCAA
This sequence comes from Tamandua tetradactyla, assembly GCF_023851605.1. NCBI lineage: Eukaryota > Metazoa > Chordata > Mammalia > Pilosa > Myrmecophagidae > Tamandua > Tamandua tetradactyla. The sequence continues at coordinate 58,138,258 of NC_135353.1, read as the reverse complement.
CAAGTTAGACTTCAAATGTAAAACAGTTAAAAGAGACAAAGAAGGACACTATCTACTAATAAAAGGAACAATTAAACAAGAAGACATAACAATCATAAATATTTATGCACCGAACCAGAATGCCCCAAAATACGTGAGGAATACACTGCAAACACTGAAAAGGGAAATAGACACAAATACCATAATAGTTGGAGACTTCAATTCCCCACTCTCATCAATGGACAGAACATCTAGACAGAGGATCAATAAAGAAATAGAGAATCTGAATATTACTATAAAGGAGCTAGACTTAACAGACATTTATAGGACATTATATCCCACAACAGCAGGATACACCTTTTTCTCAAGTGCTCATGGATCATTCTCAAAGATAGACCATATGCTGGGTCACAAAGCAAGTCTTAACAAATTTAAAAAGATTGAAATCATACACAACACTTTCTCGGATCATAAAGGAATGAAGTTGGAAATCAATAATAGGCGGAATGCCAGAAAATTCACAAATACCTGGAGGCTCAACAACACACTCTTAAACAACGAGTGGGTCAAAGAAGAAATTGCAAGAGAAATTAGTAAATACCTCGAGGCAAATGAAAATGAAAACACAACATATCAAAACTTATGGGATGCAGCAAAGGCAGTGCTAAGAGGGAAATTTATTGCCCTAAATGCCTATATCAGAAAAGAAGAAAAGGCAAAAATGCAGGAATTAACTGTTCAATTGGAAGAACTGGAGAAAGAACAGCAAACTAATCCCAAAGCAAGCAAAAGGAAAGAAATAACAAAGATCAGAGCAGAAATAAATGAAATTGAAAATATGAAAACAGTAGAGAAAATCAATAAGACCAGAAGTTGGTTCTATGAGAAAATCAATAAGATTGATGGGCCCCTATCAAGAATGACAAAAAGAAGAAGAGAGAGGATGCAAATAAATAAGATCAGAAATGGAAGAGGAGACATAACTACTGACCTCACATAAATAAAGGAGGTAATAACAGGATACTATGAACAACTTTACGCTAATAAATACAACAATTTAGAAGAAATGGATGGGTTCCTGGAAAGACATGAACAACCAACTTTGACTCAAGAAGACATAGATGACCTCAACAAACCAATCACAAGTAAAGAAATTGAATTAGTCATTCAAAAGCTTCCTAAAAAGAAAAGTCCAGGACCAGATGACTTCACATGTGAATTCTACCAAACGTTCCAGAAAGAATTAGTACCAATTCTCCTCAAACTCTTCAAAAAAATCGAAGTGGAGGGAAAACTGCCTAATTCATTCTATGAAGCCAACATCACCCTCATACCAAAACCAGGCAAAGATATTACAAAAAAAGAAAACTACAGACCAATCTCTCTAATGAATACAGATGCAAAAATCCTCAATAAAATTCTAGCAAATCGTATCCAACAACACATTAAAAGAATTATACATCATGACCAAGTAGGATTCATCCCAGGTATGCAAGGATGGTTCAACATAAGAAAATCAATTAATGTAATACACCATATCAACAAATCAAAGCAGAAAAATCACATGATCATCTCAATTGATGCAGAGAAGGCATTCGACAAGATTCAACATCCTTTCCTGTTGAAAACACTTCAAAAGATAGGAATACAAGGGAACTTCTTTAAAATGATAGAGGGAATATATGAAAAACCCACAGCTAATATCATCCTCAATGGGGAAAAATTGAAAACTTTCCCCCTAAGATCAGGAACAAGACAAGGATGTCCACTATCACCACTATTATTCAACATTGTGTTGGAGGTTCTAGCCAGAGCAATTAGACAAGAAAAAGAAATACAAGGCATCAAAATTGGAAAGGAAGAAGTAAAACTATCACTGTTTGCAGACGATATGATACTATACGTCGAAAACCCGGAAAAATCCACAACAAAACTACTAGAGCTAATAAATGAGTACAGCAAAGTAGCAGGTTACAAGATCAACATTCAAAAATCTGTAGCATTTCTATACACTAGTAATGAACAAGCTGAGGGGGAAATCAAGAAACGAATCCCATTTACAATTGCAACTAAAAGAATAAAATACCTAGGAATAAATTTAACTAAAGAGACAAAAAACCTATATAAAGAAAACTACAAAAAACTGCTAAAAGAAATCACAGAAGACCTAAATAGATGGAAGGGCATACCGTGTTCATGGATTGGAAGACTAAATATAGTTAAGATGTCAATCCTACCTAAATTGATTTACAGATTCAATGCAATACCAATCAAAATCCCAACAACTTATTTTTCAGAAATAGAAAAACCAATAAGCAAATTTATCTGGAAGGGCAGGGTGCCCCGAATTGCTAAAAACATCTTGAGGAAAAAAAACGAAGCTGGAGGTCTCGCGCTGCCTGACTTTAAGGCATATTATGAAGCCACAGTGGTCAAAACAGCATGGTATTGGCATAAAGATAGATATATCGACCAATGGAATCAAATAGAGTGCTCAGATATAGACCCTCTCATCTATGGACATTTGATCTTTGATAAGGCAGTCAAGCCAACTCACCTGGGACAGAGCAGTCTCTTCAATAAATGGTTCCTAGAGAACTGGATATCCATATGCAAAAGAATGAAAGAAGACCCATCTCTCACACCCTATACAAAAGTTAACTCAAAATGGATCAAAGATCTAAACATTAGGTCTAAGACCATAAAACAGTTAGAGGAAAATGTTGGGAGATATCTTACGGATCTTACAACTGGAGGCGGTTTTATGGACCTTAAACCTAAAGCAAGAGCACTGAAGAAGGAAATAAATAAATGGGAACTCCTCAAAATTAAACACTTTTGTGCATCAAAGAACTTCATCAAGAAAGTAGAAAGACAGCCTTCACAATGGGAGACAATATTTGGAAATGATATATCAGATAAAGGTCTAGTATCCAGAGTTTATAAAGAGATTGTTCATCTCAACAACAAAAAGACAGCCAACCCAATTACAAAATGGGAAAAAGACTTGAACAGACACCTCTCAGAAGAGGAAATACAAATGGCCAAAAGGCACATGAAGAGATGCTCAATGTCCCTGGCCATTAGAGAAATGCAAATCAAAACCACAATGAGATATCATCTCACACCCACCAGAATGGCCATTATCAACAAAACAGAAAATGACAAGTGCTGGAGAGGATGCGGAGAAAGAGGCACACTTATCCACTGTTGGTGGGAATGTCAAATGTTGCAACCACTGTGGAAGGCAGTTTGGCGGTTCCTCAAAAAGCTGAATATAGAATTGCCATACGACCCAGCAATACCATTGCTGGGAATATACTCAAAGGACTTAAGGGCAAAGACACAAACGGACATTTGCACACCAATGTTTATAGCAGCGTTATTTACAATTGCAAAGAGATGGAAACAGCCGAAATCTCCATCAACAGAAGAGTGGCTAAACAAACTGTGGTATATACATACGATGGAATACTATGCAGCTTTAAGACAGGATAAACTTATGAAGCATGTAATAACATGGATGGACCTAGAGAACATTATGCTGAGTGAGTCTAGCCAAAAACTAAAGGACAAATACTGTATGGTCCCACTGAAGTGAACAGACATTCGAGAATAAATTTGGAATATGTCCTTGATAACAGAGTCCAGCAGGAGGTAGAAACAGGGTAAGATAATGGCCAATTGGAGTTGAAGGGATACAGACGGTGTAACAGGACTAGATACAAAAACTCAAAAATGGACAGCACAATAATACCTAATTGTAAAGTAATCATGTTAAAACACTGAATGAAGCTGCATCTGAGCTATAGGTTTTTGTTTTGTTTTGTTTTGTTTTGTTTTGATTTTACTATTATTACTTTTATTTTTTTCTCTATATTAACATTCTATATCTTTTTCGGTTATGTTGCTAGTTCTTCTAAACCAATGCATATGTACTAAGAAATGATGATCATGCATCTATGTGATGATGTTAAGAATTAATGATTGCATATGTAGAATGGTATGATCTCTAAATGTTGGGTTAATTTCTTTTTTTCCGTTAATTAAAAAAAAAAAAAAGAGAGAAGGGATAATTGGAGCTGAAGGGATGCAGACTGTACAACGGGACTGGATATAAAAACTCAGAAATGGACAGCACAATACTACCCAATTGTAATGCAATTATGTTAAAACACTGAATGAAGCTGCATGTGAGGTATAGGTTTTTTGTTTTTGTTTTTTTGTTTTTTTTTCTTTCTATTATTGTTTTAATTCTTATTCTGTTGTCTTTTTATTTCTTTTCCTAAATCGATGCAAATGTACTAAGAAATGATGAATATGCAACTATGTGATGTTATTAAGAATTACTGATTGTACATGTAGATTGGAATGATTTCTAATTGTTTTAATTCTTTTTTTAATTAATAAAAAATAAATAAAAAAAAACATGCTAGGCATTTTGCTAAGCACTTGACATGTATTATCTCATTTATAAGGTAAGAACTACCATTATTGCTATTTTATAGATGAGGATGCTGAAGGTCAGAGAGGTAAAGTAACTTGTTTAAGGTTTAAAGCTAGTAAATGTAGGAGCCAGGACTGCAATCCAGGCAATTTGGATATAGAGCTTTGGTTGTTAACTAATGTGAGATATGGACTCAAGGTAGCCAGGGAATGATGGGTATTTGGCATAAGAAGCAGCCTAGACATGCTGATAGTGGATAACAGAGAGGTGTCTCAGTATGGAGGTGGAATACTGGAGAGTATGGTTATAGGAAGAGGTGCAGGATGCAGGTGGCTGGTGTTGTGGACATCTAGCAATATGAATAGAGTTGAACAGGATAGAAGATAAGGACTCAGTTACTGGAGTTAGTCCAGGGTTTCTCAGTCTTGTGACTCTTGCCATTTTGGGCTGAGTGATTCTTTGTTGGGCAGTGGTGGGGTTGGAGCTGTCCAGGGCATTGTAGGATGCTTAGCAGCATCTCTGACCTCTACCCTTTGGATGCCTGTAGCACTTCCCTCTGCCTAAGTATAACAACCAAAATGTCTCCAGACATTGACAAATGTTCCCTGGGTGCAAAATCTCCCTCAATTGAGAACTATTGAATTAAGTATAAAGCAGAGGCAGGCAGGTAAGGGTCAGGCCTAGATACCAAAATACAAGATTCAGAGAGGACCAGCAGTTTGGTTAATTTGATGCTGAACTGCTGAGCTACTGGCCTCCAGTTCTAAAAGTCCCCATGACTAGGAACAGGATTAGTCCCAGAGCCTGAATAAATGCGTTATACCATGGGAATGAAGAGAAATGTCATCCATGGGAATGAAATGTCTTCTTCTGGGGCAGAGGGACTGAAGGGCTACAGGGGCAGGGAGCTGTGCAAGTAGGTCATTGTGGAGATGGCCTTTTCATGGCATGGTTCTATTATCCTCAGCCACACTGAAAAGGAGGTGAGGACATGTATCTCATGGCAATACCACAGTCAGGTCCATTGGTTAGCATTGGAATGGAAAATCCATGAGTTTTGGACATTCTGGGCAAGCATGAGGCAAACCTACAACTGCTGCCATTAATAGCAGGAAAAACATATTAGCTTGTTGGTATTGCTGAAGGCACCCTGGAGGAGTTGTGTATTGAGATTGTTTCTCTGAACACCCCATTTGGGATTTCTGAGTGGCTTTTCTCTGAAACACCCTTGCAGCTAGGAGGGTCTCACTCTGCAGCTGAGTTTGGCTAAGATTGGGAAGTCTTTGAGAAAGGAAGCCCATGTCTGCACTGAGCTAAGAAGTCTAAGCTCACCTAGCACAGACAGTGGGACTCATTTCAAAAATATTCCTTCATTCTTTAGCAGAAAAACAGGATTCAAAAGTGTTTGGTGGCCATGACAGCATACATCATGATGAGCAGTCGAATTTACACTACACAATGGCCAAGCTTAAATTACTGGACCACTAATAAAACAGAATTCTTTTTAAAAATTATGTGACTTTTGGTTGAGTAGGAAAAGTAGCCAAAGTCATTTTTTGATCAAACCTATGCTTGTCATGTTGACATCATTCAACTGCAAGCAAATTCTTTACATATACTGTCTTTATCAAGCCAAGGTTTGCTAGTGTTCTGTAATGTACTGCATTTACTCCTATATTTTCCCTCTATAACATTTTAAGAGGAAAAAAAATCAAGAAAAATGCTCCTCCCCACTCCAATAATTTCTCTCTCTCTAACATTACTTTTAATTTTATTGCTTTGAACTGGCAGCTGCATTGTCAATAGAGACTTCTCAAGCAGAATGCCTTTTGTTCTTTTCAGAACAGACCAAGTGTTAAAGAAAAGGAGCAAGAGTTTGGTTGACTTTGGTTTGAAATGGGGGGATGGGAGAAGCTGCTTTGAGCATTTAATCCTACTGTTATTGTCTTTTCTCTTGTATGCTCCCAGGCTAAAAGTATGGGCTTCTGTTTCCATAGGGGAAGGAAGGTAATCTAGGTGCTGAACACTACTGAATTAGGGAAAACATCAGCTGCCTTCTTTAATACCCTCAAATCAAACATGCTCCTAATCTGAAATTTCCAAGGCAAAGACATTTTGAATGTAACTGTGACATTTCTATCACTTGCAAAACATATCCTTTTCTCCGAAAGACACATGTAGCAAAAAAAAAAAAAAAAAAAAAAAAAAATGCACAGCCTCAATTCAGTCTTTTACTCTACAGAGCTCTTTCAGGAATACAGGCCAGGGATAAAGGGGGGGAGGAATTAGTAGGGACTAGAGTTTCAAATTAACTTTACTACTGCGTGATTTTCTCCTTCTTTTTCAGTTAATAGGGGATAAGAATCTCAAAGATTGATGAAAGTTGCAAGAGTGATAGTGGTTGCGGTCCCCATGTTTGATTATTCCCCCCATTATACCCCCCATTTTCCAAAGGGAAAGGAACAGAGCACCCAGCTCTCAGAGGGCTCCACAGATACAGAAGATTGTTTGTCTCCTGTCAGAGCAGTAGAAATGATCAGGTATGCAAGGAGGAGGCTTAGCTCTCAGCAAACTCTTCTTCATTTGTGTTCTCATAATACTGTTCATTCATGAACTTGAGACTTGCTGTAGGGTCCAGACATACATTTGATAATTCTAGACAATTGACACTTGTACAGAATTGCTTTGGGACTTCTTTCATATTCTGCCAAAGTTGTGTAATCAAATTAACAGTAGAGTGTTTCTCTTTCAAAGAGGTTAGTAATACACCATGGACTGACTGTAGTGAAAGAAGAATGGACTACATGGCCACTATGTTTCATTTAATCCTGTTGATTCTGTGATTAAATGAACCACAGCCAAACAGATATTCACCAGAACTCCAGAGGTTTTATGCTAGAAATGTGTCAATGACATCACTTCCTATGGAGTTATCAGTGAACTCCCCTGCAGTTTTTTTATATAGTGGGGCTTTGTATTCTTGCCTCTCTACTAAACCAATTATGCATCAGGCACAGTATCTATTTATTATGGGTTTGTAAAGTACTTTTAGAGTAAGTTCAAAGCATTGCTCATTTCTTCATGGCATCCCTGTGAGATTATGTAGTATTATCCTTCATTTTTCAGAAGTAAGAGGTTTAATGATAGTCAAGTTGAGTAATTTTGGAAGGCTACACAACAGCTGAGTGATGGATTAAACATGAGAACTCCACTCGCGATCTTTGCTTACCATACATTACCGCACCATGGCTAATCTACGCATTCCAAAATTGCAGGGTTGGAAGAGACCTTCGAGATGACATGGTCGAGCTTCATAATACATATTTAACCTCTCTGGCAACATTTCTGCCCAGTGGCTATTCTACCTCTGCTTGAATGTGTCTTGTGATATGGTGATATGCCATTCCATTTTTTCCCAGTGCTAAGATTATGGTTTTAAAATGGGATAGCCACAGTTCTTTCTTCTCTACTATTACTCAACACCCTTGGGTTTCTCTCTGTAATATGAAACTATTTATTAAGAATCTTTTCTTATGTGGTTCATCTGTGGCCCTCTGCTCATCTGATCAGTCTCTGGAAGTTGAGAGCTCAAGGGACTTTCAGAAACTATTTCAGCCTGGTTCCAAGGAAAGATTTTAGGATTGAGAGTGCTAGTCTAGTGTTATTAGGCCATTCCGTTCTATATGACTGCTGGGTTGTGTTCTCCAATCACAAAGTGGATGGAAATGACTGGACCAGCTGAATCACTTAGTTGAATTTATTAATTAAGGTTTCCTCCTAGGTAGTTTAAATGAAGAACTAGTGACAGTAACCAAAGAAGCATTTCCAGTTAAGGATAGCCTAGCTCATTTGAGTAGCTTCCCTCAAATATGATCTCTGGTATTTTCTTCTAAGTAAATTCCAGGATTCACAGAACACTTTTCATTTAGATCAGACAAGCTTTTACCCAGAAGTGCTTAGTACTGGCAGCAGAATATGCAAGCTCACCTTCTGCCACTTCCTGGTTTACAAATGGGAATCAGGTAATTTAGAAATTGTGGCAGTCTCTGACTAAAATGATAGAGACTCTAGTACCGGAAGAAAGAAATATGGCTCCTATCAGAGGAGGAAGAAAATTAATAACATCAAGGCCAAGCCAGGGCTCATCACTATGTACTGCCTCAGCAGTATGAAGGGAAGGCTACTTAGTTGTTAGCAAAAGCTGTGGATTATGACCATATCAGGATTCATCAGTGTTTCAGGCCCAATGCCAGGGGCTATTGGCGACCAACTAAAAGGGTTTTGTGCTTAGATATAAATATGCTTTGCTTTTAGAGGGCATATGTTAATGCTATTCTGATTTTACTGCACTAGCCTGGAGTCAAAGATACTGGCACCTTGGATATTCCTATGGCCTGCCTATCATGCTTCCCAGACATCTAATGAGAGGCTTGTTCCATGGGGTTGATGTGAGTCTTTTGGGGGCATCATGGAGCTCAGAAATTTTGTCTTGACTGTTGTTTAGAGAAAATATCAGCTCCTTAAAATAGTAAATATTTTATCAAAGGAAGGTTTGTCTTTCTTTTTCACTAAGAGCTTAAGTAGAGGAAATTGGTTAGCATATAGGATGAAGGATTTCGATTCAATGCAAAGAAGACAGTTTGTGGTGTCAGACTCCAGAATGGTTGATTAGAGGATGTCATAGATTCCACTCTGAGTAGCTTTTAAGGGTAGACATTATGAATCTTGGCTCTGCTATAAAAATCACTCCATTGAGCCTGGACAAGTCACTTACCCTCTGTGCATCTTACTTTCTCCTTCTATAAAATGGGGAGGAAGCAGACTAGACAATCTCTGCAAGTATGACCTTCTATTAATCCCACTTAGGTCATCCATTTACTCACAAATTATTTATGGGGTACCTGCCATGTTCCAAAAACTGTTCTAGGCACTGGGCATTCAAAAGTGAACAAAATAAATAAATGCCCTTCTCTCATGGAGTTTATATTTTAGAAAGGTGAAACAGGCAATGAACAAATACATGCCAGGTGATGATAAGTACTATGAAGAAAACTGAGGCAAGGCATGGGAATAGGGAGCAACTGGGAGTTGTAATTTTTATATAGAGTGATTAGGGAAAGCCTACTCAATAAGGTGGCATTAGAGAAAGTATCTAAAGAAGGGAGGGGGGCCAGCCATGCAGATATCTGGATGAGAAACATTTCAAGCAAAAGCACTGAGGTCAGACAATGTTTGTAAGAGGCGAGTAGGCTGGAACAGATTGGATGAGGTGGAGAGTAGTAGGAAATGAGAGCAGAGAGGTAGAAAGAGATCTAATAGGGCTTTGTAGGTATTGGAAAGGGCTTTGGAAGGCTTTCAGCAGAGGAATGATCTATATCTTAAAAGGATGATCAGGTTGCTAAGGCTGAATTATGTGGGACCAAGATCAAAAGGAGGGAGATCAGCTAGGAGGATACCAAAATCATCTAGATGGGAGGTGCGTGGACTAGGGTAAGCTGGCGGGGCTGGGAGAAATGGCCAGATTCTAGGATCATCTGGAATGATTCAAGGCCGGAAGGCTCCTGGTATGGATATCTCATGGTTTCCTCTATTCTTTGAGTCCCTTCCAGACATTATGAAAAGATAATCTCAGTTCACACATCTTCAACATATGAAAGCTTGATTTGTCCCTTTTTTGAAACCTCAAACTTACTAACTCTTCTCAAATCAAAGTAAGAAACAGTATTCTGAGTAGGAGACAATTGAGGTTGTTGGTAGCATCATTCTAGAAAGGGCTTTTCCTCTTTGAGCTTGTTAAAACTGTTTTATTGCAGAGCCAAATGTTCTTTTATTGGCTACTAGAAGAGAAGACACTATAGGCCTCCTCATTATCAGTAGTCTTTCTGGCATATCAATCTGGACTATGTGATTGTCCTATCTTGAAAATGGTATTGGTGTGCTTTGTCAGTGTCTCAAACACACTCTTTTTTTATACTAATTTTGCTTTATTTTAAATGTTCAAACTTTTTTTATTGTGAAATATATGCAAAAAAGCAATAACTTTCAAAGTACATTGTAACACGTGGTTATAGAACATACTTTAGAGTTTGGTATGGGTTACAGTTCCACAATTTTAGGTTTTTCTTTCTAGCTGCTCTGAGATAGTGGAGACCGAAAGAAATATCAATATAATGATTCAGCAGTCATACTCATTGTTAAATCCTCTCTTTTCTAACTTTAACAACTCCTCCTACTCCTTTGCTCCTTCTCCCAATCTTTAGGGGCTATGCCATATCCCAATCTTTATTGGGCTATGCCCATTCTAACTTTCTTATCTTGGAAAAAATATTATGGGGGATAGAACTAGTTGATGTTCTTAGAGAAGCTGGCCCTTCTGGATTTCAGGACCTATCTAGCCTAGAAACCCATCTGGAGGTGGTAGGTTGGTGGAAAGTAATCTTAGTGTGTGAAACTTTTGTAGAACCTCAAATAAAGCCCTAGGCGTTCTTTATTTTTAGGGTTGACAGGAATGGTTTAAATTGGGATTTGACAAACCCTGGTAATAAGCAATATCTTGCTGAAGCTACCATGAGAGTAGCCTCCAGAATAGCCTCTTGACTCAATTTGATCTCTCTTAGCCACTGATACCTTATTTTATTATGCTTCTTTTCCCCCTTTTGGTCAAGAAGGTGTTGTGGATCCTACTGTGCCAGGGCCAGGCTCATCCTTGGGAGTCTTGTCCCACATTGCCAGGGAGACTTTTGCCCCTGGAAGACATGTTCCACATAGCAGGGAGGGTCATGATTTTACTTGCAGAGTTGGGCTTAGAGAGAGGCCACATCTGAGCAATACAAGATGTTTTTTGCATAACTAGGTAGATTTAGCTTTTCTGCTACAGAAACAGGCTTCACAAGAGTAAGCCTCAAGATCAAAGGCTTGTGAAAATGTGGAGCTGTGTTCCCGTAGCCATGTTTCTTGAAGATGATTGTATAATGATATAGCTTTCACAATGTGACTGTGTGATTGTGAAAACCTTGTGTCTGATGCTCCTTTTATCTACCTTATCAACAAACAAGTAAAACATATGGTATAAAAATAAATAATAGGGGAACAAATGTTAAAATAAATTTAGAGTGAAGTGCTGGTGATAGGTGAGGGGGAGAGGTGGAGGGTATGGTATGTGTGAATTTTTTTTGTTTTCTTTTTATTTCTTTTTCTAAATAGATGCAAATGTTTCAAGAAATGATCATGATGATGAATATGCAACTATGTGATGATATTGTGAATTACTGATAATATAAGTAGAACAGAATGATCAAAAGTTACGAATATCTGCTTTTGTTTGGTGTTTTTTGGTATCTTAAAAAAAATTAAAAAATTAAAAAAAAATCAAAGGCTTGGCCTATTGACTTGGGAGATCCTAATGTTTGAGAGAGTATCAGGGGCCAAACATTCTTAATCTAGATGATTATGTCAGCATGATGACAAATAAAGTAATAATTTGGAAATTCTCCTGCTTATCTAATCTATATAGACAATATGGAGAGCTTAGGCCAAATGTATAGACATGTCATGTTACACATTTTCTCCATCTTGTATGTTTCCTCACGACCAAGGAAATCAAGAGAAATGTTTTCTTGTATAATTGGACACTTGCCATCTTTTCTAAAGTGGCACCTCTGCCAATGAAATCAGGGGAAAGGAAGGATTAAATGGATTACAGTCTTTTTGCCATTTTCTGGGAGTTAAGACTCATTCTTCTGCTAAAGACAGACCTTTCTGCTTATTTCTGACTCCTTTCTATTCCTTGGGCTTGAGACTTAGGTCTGTGCCTCCAACTTGGTAAACTCTGGTTTTAACAGTGATATAAATGTTCTTTCATTTGAATAAAGGTACTTCACTAAATTGGAAACTTAAAAATAAAGGGACTATTAAGAGGGAATACTCTTTTTAGCCTTTTTATTTCTTTTTGTGCTCTTAGTCCAGAGAAACACTAAAAATATTCATGTATCACTTAAAACAATCTTGTACTTTCATGCAGAAAAGTTAAAATATCTGTAGTATAATTAGCTTTGCTCTTTGCTCCAGAGTTGCTATAAAGCTACGAGTAAATCAATGTTCTCTAAGTAATGAAGGTCAAAGTCAGTCTAAAAAAAACGAATAATGTGCTAATGACCTCAGTATACAAAGAGATTATACAAATCAATAAGAAAAAGATGAAGATGCTAGTAGAAAAACTGATAAAGCTATTAAGAGGTAGTTCACAGAAGAATAAAGCAAGTGGCTTATATTATGAAAAGATGCGAAATCTCACTTTTAATACAAGAAATTAAAATGTAAAATGGTAATAAGATGGCATTTCTTACCAGTTAGATTGGCAAAGGTTTAAAAAATGATAACATTCTACGATTGCAAAGATGTAGGAAATAGGCGTTCTCACACTCTGTTGGAAGGAAATATATCCAAATTTTAAAAAGACACATAATTTGTGATTCCATAATTCCATCACTAGGAATTTACCTTATAGATATACCCACTGAAGTGTTCAAAGACCTATATAAAAGGAGTCATCATAGCACTGTTTAGAAAAGCAAAAGAAAATGTTGAAACAACTTAAATGCCCATTAATAGGGGACTAGTTAAATCAATATAGTACATTTGTATTATATAATATAATATCGCCATTAGAAAGAAAAAAGAATGTGGTAAAGCGAAATCTTTCTATAGGGAAAGATGTCCACAGTGTGTTGTTAAAGAAAAAGAATAAGTTGCAGAACATTTGTGAATTAAAAAAATATCTGCGTGTGTTTTTAGTTTTGAATATACACAGAAAATGGCTATAAGGGTACATCTAAATTGTTCACAATGATTACTTCTGGGGAGTTGGTTTTGTTAGTAGGACATTTTCCCTTATATGCTTTTATACTTCCTGAAATTTTAGCTCAAATTACTTCCCCCCCCCCCCCCAACATGGGCAGGCACCGGGAATCAAACCCGGGTCTGTGACATGGTAGGCAGAACTCTGCCTGCTGAGCCATTGTGGCCTGCTCTCGAATTACTTTTGTAACAAAAACTAAAATAAGCAAACAAATGTTGAGAGTATGGTAGTGACCTAGGACCCTGAGGCTTAGATAATTTCACACCTGTCATGGGTCAGGTTCATTTGTCAACTTGGCCAGGTTGTCGTACCTGTTTGTCTGGTTGGGCAAGTGCTGGCCTCTCTGTTGCAATGAGAACATTTCATAGAATTAGATCATGATCATTTCAGCTGCATCCACAGCTGATTCCATTTGTAATCAAAGGGGAGTGTCTTCTGCAATGAGTAATGCTTAATCTAATCACAGAAAGCCTTTTAAGGAGGATTCAGAAGAGACAGGCTCTTCCTGTTTCGGCTGGTGAGAGCCTCTCCTGTGGAGTTTGTCCAGACCCTCCATCGGAATTGTCGGCTTCACAGCATGCCCTGTGGATTTTGGACTCTGTGTTCCTGTGGTCATGTGAGACACTTTTATAAATTTTATATTTGCGAGTGTTCCCCGTTGATTCTGTTTCTCCAGAGAACCCTAACTAATACAACACCTCATACTGAAAGTCAAGAAAAATGGTGGTGTGAGGTGGGAGAAAATTGCTTGAGTAAATATGTCATATCTTCATTTTGGCTGGGTAGACATAGCTCAAATTCTAGTAAAATCCGGCTGTTGCTCTGGGGACTTAGGCCTTTCCTGGGCAGGCACATTGGAAGGTGGGGAGATACATGTGCCTGGTAGTTTGAGTGCCAGTCCTTTTTGAAGACAAGGAGATGAAATGGCTGATCTCTGGAGGTCTAGCCACAATTCTGAGGTGGAGGACGTTTGCTGATGGGTACTGTGAACAGCAAATTACCTCAGAATGTCCCTGAAAAGCAGAGGAGGATTTTGAAATTTCACTCCCCAACCTCAGAAGCAGTTGTTATGGGTCATAGCCCTCTCTTTTCTGGGAGAAGAGGTAAAGTTGGTAGACTCAGAGGCATCAGTCACTGGGATCAGCTCCCTCTTTTTTTAACTGATTTGACTCTCCTTGGAATGTTCTGTCAGTGCCTATTTCTTATCTGGCTCACAGCCCTCCTTTACTAATGGACAGGCAGCAAACATCCACTGTTTGACAGCAAGGTGAAAACAGAATCTTTCCTTCCCTTCAAGCTCCTGCTAATCGTATGCCATTCCCCCCCTTTACCCGGAACTTCAGAGGGCTGATACATTTCTTAAATCAGAGAATAGCTACAGCTCCTGGATTGAGGTCACTTAATCTTGCCAGAGGCAACAAAGTGTTTATCAGCAGGTTCCCGAACCTGGGATGACCCTCCTTACCCTGGTCTCCCTCTGACTCTAGAGACTTCCTGCTGATAGCAGAAGAAACCCTTTCTCTTATCCTGTCTTGTCTGTTGGCCTGAATATCCCTCAGAGCCTAGGGCTGGATATATGAGTGACAAGTCAGCATAACTGGAGGAGTCATTAGCCAGGGCCTCTTGCCTCAAACTATCAACTCTGTCCCTGTGTTTTGAACTTCATTTCAAGGAAATAAGGAGCAACTGTGGTTGAGTGGCATAATCAGATACCTATGTTCCCACATCTACAATACTCTTCTCTTATTTCTAACAGAAATTATGTAGCGATTAATTGTTTATGTGTGCCTTCTCATCAGAATTTAGTTATTCAAAAGCACTTGGTAACCAACTGTGTGTAACTGGCTGAAGGAGTGGTTGGAGAACTCTAAGGTTTCAAATTTAGATGACTGGAAAGCATAACTGAGACAGGACAAATAGGATGGATGAAGAGGAGTGCTTGGAGGGTAAAATGACACTAGTATAGTGTGCTGGTTTACAGGATGTATGTATCCTAGAAAAGCCATGTTTTAATCCTAATCCCGTTTTGTAAAGGCAGCCGTTTCTTCTAATCCCTAGTCAGTATCGTATGTTTGAAACTGTAATTATATCACCTCCCTGGAGATGTGATTTAATCAAGAGTGGTTGTTAAATTGGATTAAGTTGAGGCGTGTCTCCACCCATTTGGGTGGGTCTTGATTAGTTTCTGGAGTCCTATAAAAGACGAAACATTTTGGAGAATGAGCGATTCAGAGAGAGCAGAGCAGAACGACATAACCACAAGAAGCAGAGTCCACCAGCTGGCAACCTTTGGATATGAAGAAGGAAAATGCCTCCTGGGGAGCTTCATGAAACAGGAAGCCAGGAGAAGAAGCTAGCAGATGATGCTGTGTTTGCCATGTGCCCTTCCAGATGAGAGAGAAACTCTGACTGTATTCACCATGTGCCCTTCCACTTGAGAAAGAAACCCTGAAATTTATCAGCCTTCTTGAACCAAGGTATCTTTCCCTGGATGCCTTAGATTGGACATTTCTATAGACTTGCTTTAATTGGTACATTTCTGGGCCTTAGAACTGTAAACCAGAAACTTATTAAATTCCCCTTTTAAAAGCCGTTCTGTTTCTGGTATATTGCATTCTGGCAGCTAGCAAACTAGAACACATAGGGATTAAGAGAACAGACTCTGTTGCCAAACTGCCTAGGTTGGAATCTTAATTTATCCACTTACTAACTATATGAGCTTCAAAGAAGTTATTTAGCCTAATAACTTCTTTGATGTCCCAATTTGTAAAAATTGATAATAATATCATCCTGCATCACAAGGTAGTTGTATTGAGTAACTCAATACATGTTACATACTTAGAATGGTATTGGCACATAGTAAGTGTTCAGTAACAGTTTGCTATTATTATTATTATTATTATTATTATTAGACATAGTAAATTTTAAATGTTTGCAGTATATCTAAGTGTATATCTAGCTGAAAGTTTGAAAATAAATAATGAAGCTTATGATAAATATTGAGCTACAAGAAGAGAATTGACAGAAACCTGGGGAGCAACAATATCAAAGGGATGAGAAAAAGATAAGGATTTTGAAAAGAGACAGATGGAGTAGTACAATAGCTAGGTGGGCATGCTATCATGGAAGCAAGAGCATTGTCAGCCAAGGAGATAAAAATGGGACAGAGAGGAATTCCAGGGAGATAGCAGAATAGGATAGGTTGAGTTCACCCCTGCTCCAAAGAACAGCCAGAGAAGTGACAAAAAAAATGACTGGGACAGCGATTCAGGGTGTAAGTGACCTGAAAGGGTCTTCAACACCACATAGGGAGGCCCTGGTTGCAAAAACTGAAGAATTGAGATGCAGAGAACTGGAGACTGTCTAGCTAGTAAAAACGGTCTAACAAGTCCCTTTCAAAATGGAAGACTGGAGCCCTCAAAGGGCATGGGCAGGGAGACGAGGACAGGGAAGTAAGCCAAGTTGTGTTCATTGAACACGCTACCCTCATGTGTCTGAAACCTGCCCTGCAACTCACAAGTATACCCTACAACTAACACACCTCAACCCTGTCACCTACCACCCCACCTCACTCCAGGCACTGCGGCCTGACCCCTCTCATGGCTGCAGAGTCCCACCCTGTACATGTACGCAAGCCTGTCCCAGCCCAACTCACTTGTCCTGCATAAGCACACAGTCTTACCTGTGCAGCCTCATACAGCCCCTGGATCCTAACCTCCCCTTCCCTGTCCCTTGCAGGTGGTCACCTGCAAATCCCAGCTGCAGGCACTCACCTTCATACCTGGGCCACACCCAACCCCAGCCCATTGTGTCATGCAACTCCACCCTGTCCCCCAAGCTCTGCACACGTGGACACCAGGGCCCTGTCCCCCAGACCCACGAACACGCACAGCATAGCCACATCCTACCCACCGGGCATCCACATATCTGCGAACTAACCTCTTGACCCCTGCACCCCATCCCACCTGCCCTGCACATGTGCACACCCTTGCCCTTCCCCCATCATATGTGCCCTTCTCCGACACCTGGCAGGTGCTCTTGTGCACATCTGTGCCATATAGCCCCGGCCCTGCACAAGTGTGCACCTCTGCCCTACCCCCCTACCCCCTCAACCCCTGCACTGGCGCCAAGGCCCTGCCCACTCAACATCATCCACCCAACACATGCCCCACAACCTCTGTGACCCATGCTCCACCCCTACACACTCGCGCATCAGCATCCCAAACTCCCTGGATCCCAGCCCCTGTGCAAGGACACACAAGTGATCCAACCTCCCTCTGCCCCAACTTCTGTGCCCTGTACCCCACCACTTGACACCCATGACCCACATACTCCATGTGCCTACCCACATCCTGCCAATATACCAGCCCCAGCATATCTTCTCAGCCCCCTATCTGCCTCCTGCCATGCCCTACCTCTGTGTCCCCCATGCCGTACACTACTCCTGTGCTCCAAGGCCTGCCTGAGCTGCACCTTGCCCACACTAAACCTCCACAACCCTGCGACCTGCACCCCAAACTCACAGGCATCAGTGAAGCATCTCTGACCTGTGGATATATCTGCACTGCAACCTGTCACCACACTGTTGTGCCCCTCCCCACGCCCTGCATCATGCTGCACACCCATCTCACAAATACAAAGCTTTTGACTACTGAAGGAAATCAACTTCCAGAGTAACCCTATCAAGATATTTACATGCTGCAAAGATGACAGAAGATCACTAAGCATATGAAGATGCAGACATCTTTGATCTAATGACCAAATTGAAACACCAAAGGAGACACAGACATTGGAACAACTAATCAAAGATGTTCATATAACTCTACCAAATAAAATAAATGGGATGGCTAATAACATAAATGAGATAAAGAAGACACTAGAAGAGCATAAAGAGGAATTGAAAGAATAGCAGATATTACAGAGCTTAGTTTCTGTAGACCAAATATAAAACATACTAGAGGGCAGGCCCCGGTGGCTTAGCAAGCAGAGTTCTCGCCTGCCATGCCGGAGACCTGGGTTCGATTTCTGGTGTCTTCCCATGTGAAAAAAAAAAAAAAAAAATATATATATATATATATATATACTAGAGACCCACAACAGCAGATTTGAAGAGGAAGAGAAAGATTAAGCAAACTAGAGGAAAGGACAACTGATTTTGAACACATAAAAGAACAAACAACAAAAAAGATGGAAAAAATTGAATTGGGTTTCAGGGAAATGATGGACAAGACAAAGCACACAAATATAAGAATCATTGGTGTCCCAGAAGCAGAAGAGTAGGGGGCTACGAAGATTAGTGGAGAATATAATGGGGGAAAACTTCCCAACCTTTATAAGTGACATAAATATGCAAATCAAAAAAGCCCAACAAACTCCAAATAGAATCAATCCAAATAGGCCTTCCCCAAGACACATACTAATCAGTCTGTCATATGTTGAAGGAAAGCAGCAAGAAAAAACTATTATGTACAAGGGAAACCACATAAGATGGAGTTCAGACTACTCAACTGGCACTGTGGAGGTGAGAAGTCAGTGGTATGATATTAAGATCCTGAAAGAGAAAGACTTCCTCCCAAGAATTCAGTACCCAGCTAAATTGTCCTTCAGAACTGAGGGAGAGATTAAAAATTTCACAGTAAAACAAAGGCTGAGAGAATATGACAACACAAGATCAACCCTATAAGAAAAACTAAAGGGAGAGCTGCCAGCTGAAAAGAAAAAAAAAAAAAGACAGGAGAAGGAGATCTGCTGGAAGGCACAGAACTGAAGAGTACCAGTAAGGGTAATGTAAAGGATAAAAAGAGAAAGAGGTAAAAGAATATACGGATCTGACAAATAAAATAAAAAAGATAACATGGTGGAATCAAGAAACACCTCTTCAGTGTAGTACCACTACTGGGTATATACCCAGAAAAACAGAAAGCAGTAACACAAACGGACATCTGCACAACAAAGTTTATAGCAGCATTTATTTACAACTGTCAAAAGATGGAAACAATCCAAGTGCTCATCAACAGATGAGTGGTTTAGCAAATTGTGGTATATACATATGATGGAATATTATGCAGTGGTAAGACAAAATGATGTCATAAAGCACATGACAAGATGGATGCACCTTGACGATGTGCAGTGAAATAAGCCAGACACAAAAGGACAGATACTGTATGATTCCACTTTTATGACCACTGTAAAGGTAAAATCAGAGGCTAATAATACAGAATATAGGATTATAATACAGAGATACTAGGAAGCTTGAGATGGGTGAACAGTTAGCTAAGGAGGTTGAACTTAATTGTAAGAGAATAGATAGAAGTGAAGGTGGTTCACTAGTGAGTCTATAAGGAATGCTACCATATTGAAGGTGAACATTATTGAAAGAGGTTGTATAGACCCATATGTCTCACTGATTAACATTAAAAATATAAATAAGTTCTTGCATGAACTACTGAAAGGTATGAATCTTTTACAAAGACTGTTTAAGTTTGGGGTGTGGGGGGAACTGCTATTGCATGCTATGGGCTGTATTTAACAGGAAAGCATCAGTAGTACTGCAGCAATAACAGGGGTACTAATGGGAGGAGGGACAAGAATTAGGGGGAGGTTTGGATTTTCTATTTTGTGATTGTGTGTTTATTGGCTATCTTTCCCTTGGGAACAATGAAATTATCTAAAATTCAGAATATTGGTGGACTTGTGACTAAACCGTATAGATGAGGCCCAGTAGATGGAGGTAGCTGAAGAATGCACTGACTGAGAAGTAGATTGGAGACCAATGGTGTATACATATGACCGAACAGTGTGCTGCTACAAAAAGGAATGAAGTTGAGGCATGCAGCCATATGAATGAACCTATGGGACATTTGGTGAGGCAAAATAAGTCAGAAGCAAAAGAGCAAATATTGTATGATCGCATTTAGAAAATACTTATAAGAAAACCGGGGCCTAGATTGTAAGCTCTTACAGCAGTCACATTTAGTGTGCATCGATAATTGTTATTTCTGGATTTTGAGTGGCTATTTTATATATGTATAACCTGGTATTTAGAGATAAGAATTAAGCCAACCAGGTCAGGATTAAGGTAATTCAGAATACAAGGGTAAGGAAGACATTGTCTGTATTTCACAACTTCACCTATTCTTTGAGACCAAAGGAAGAAAGATTTATTTTTGTCCAGAACCTAAATTTTCTGTAGGACGTAATGTAACTCAGTCTGTCTGGATAGATCATTGAAACAATCCAAACACAGAAAGCCTAGAATAAGAATGAGAGCCTTTAATCTCTCATTATAGCTTAATGTAATGCTGGGACACATCTCAGTTTATTAAGCAGATATAATATATATATGTATATTGAGCAGATATATTCAGAGTGTACTGAGCAGATAATAAAAAAGTATTGGCAAAGTCACTTGAGGGATGGGAGAAAAAATATGGAATTATTAAATTTTACCACCAGGGAAATCGTTGCTACTGTGTCAAACATTAGGGACACCCAAATCATTAGGTCCAGCCCTTGATCTGGAGGCTTGCTCCTGTGAAGTTTATGTATGTAGCACAGAAGCTTAGCCTACCTATAGGTATGCCTAAGAGTCATATTCGGATGACCTCTTTTGTTGCTGAGATGTGGCCTCTCTCTCCCTAAGCCCAACTCTGTACTGCTCTCCCCACTACGTGGGACATGACATCCAGGGACAAAAGTCTCCCTCACAGCATGGGAGGGAGATGATTCCTAGATATGAACCTCGCGTCACTGTGGGAACAACAATGCCATCCTGACCAAAAGGGGGAAAAGTGTAACAAATAAGGTATCAATGGCTGAGAGAGTTCGAAAAGAGTTGATAGGTTTCTCTGCAGGTCACACTTATGCAAGCTTCATTTTAGACACTACTACCTATCATAGTTGGCAAAACCCCAAACAAAACCATTCCTGCCAATCCTAAAGAATACCTAGGGAATCATATAAGATTCTACAAAAATTCCATAAACTAGGGTAACTTTCCAGAAACCTACAACCTCCATATGGGTCTGTGGACCAGATCAGTCCTGAAATGCAGAGATGCCAGCCTCTCCAGAACATCAACTAGTTCCATCTCCCTATCCCAAAAAATTGACAGCCCCTTCCAACATGAAAAAGTTAGAATGGGCATAGTCCAAATACCCTAAAGAGTGGGAAAAAGATCAAAGGTGATAGTGGAGTTATACAGAGAAGGTAGGGTTTAACAAATAAGTATGATTGCTGAATCACTATATTGATATTTCTTTTAGTCTCTAGTACCTTAGAGCAGCTGGAAGGAAAAACCTAAAATTGTGGCATTGTAACCCATACCAAACTCTGAAATCTGTTCTACAACTAATTGTTCTGATGTACTTTGAAATGTATTGCTTTTTTGTATATATGTTATTTATCAC
The DNA here is from genome assembly GCF_023851605.1 of Tamandua tetradactyla. Classification (NCBI taxonomy): domain Eukaryota; kingdom Metazoa; phylum Chordata; class Mammalia; order Pilosa; family Myrmecophagidae; genus Tamandua; species Tamandua tetradactyla. Next base: position 58,116,567 of record NC_135353.1, on the reverse strand, counting down.
AAAAAAAGAAAAAAGAGAGGAGGTGGAGTAGATCAGAGGTGATAGGATTTAACAAATGAATATGACTGCTGAATCATTATATTGATATTTCTTTTGTTGTCCAGCATCTTGGAGCAGCTAGGAGAAAAAAGAAAAATTGTGGAACTGTATCCCATACCAAACTTTAAAATCTGTTCTATAACTACTTGTTTAAATGTACTTGGAAATTTATTGCTTTTTTTGTACATGTATTATATTTCACAAGAAAAACTTTAAAAATATGACATAAACCTAAAATTGTGAAATTGCAACCCATGTCAAAATCTGAAATGTGTTCTATAACTAATTGTGGTGCTCTGCTTGGAAATTTATAGCTTTTTTGTATATATGTTATTGTTCACAAAAAAAGAAGGAAAAAAAAAAGTATTTAAGTCCTCTAGCGTCCTATATTCTGCTAGAAGGAAAAATATGAGAGGATTGTATGGTAGCCCATGATAAAATTGGGATCTATCCTGTAACCACTTTTTGAAGTGTGCTTTGAAAACTATTGCTTTTTTATTTCTTTGCTTTGTATATATGTTATACTATACAATTTAAAAAGTTTAAAAAAAAATGTGACATAGATATTGAACCTGTGTGTATGGGAAAGCATATAGAGTCCCTGGCAAATGAAGAGTCTCAAAGAGCAGTGTAGCCAGCTCCTCACAAACATTTGCTGAGGGGCAGCCCTGCTGAGCCAGGCCTCTGGGTGATCAGTGGATCTGGCTTCTTTCTTTTTCCCCACTCTAGCCCTCTTTGTCCCAACTGCTAGTCAGAGGACCACTAACCATCAGCTGGGATGGTGGTCACTGTTTACCAAGATCCCAAGTAAGAGAAACTCACTCAATGTCCATAGGCTCATTCCCCTTTATACCCAACTAGGATCAAAGGATAAAGAGAGAAAGCAGGTAAGTACAGGAAATGAGAAACTACTGTCTGTGATCAGACTCAGGGCCCACTTGACCCAGTGTCCTGACTCTGACTGAGGCATCCAGAGCCTGCCTCCATGCGGCTAATCTCAGGAGCCCCCAAACATTGCTTTCATAATCAACTTTTCCCTCCTGCATCCACTCTGATCAAGCCATCATTTCCACTCCCTATGCCATTGCTCAGTCATTTCCTTCTGATCAGTATGCCATCCCCTTCTTTATTTCCAGCTCAAAGCCTATTTTTATTCTGGAATGTTCCCCTTTAATAACTCTCTATCTACGTGTACCCAGAGTGGCGTCCTGTATTGTCCACATCACACATATTGGACAATATAACAGATATTTCCTTGCTCTATTATATTACTGTCACATGTTCAGTATTGGCTTATGCAAAGACATCAATACAGGGTAATGTTTGGTGTGCACCTAGGAGGAGAGTTGGGACGGGAGTTGAAATGAGGGCACTGAGTTTTGCACTGATGTTTCACACTTTGAGTATGTGACAATGGCCAAAAGCTGGATAAAAAACAGTAAGAATAACACAAAGAGCCCAGGGTGAAAAGGAGACAAATGGCTGTCTACTAGATAACTGTATATGCGAAGCGAAGGGGAAGGTGGTGATATCAGACACAGATGAGATTTACCTGCTCAGGGACAGAGGAGAATAGGAAACTTCCTAATTGAACAACGTGTATGTGGGTTTGGGCTACATATAACCAGAGAGCATGAAGCTAAAGGAAGGAAGTCCTGAGCTGGTTGGTGAACATGAAGCATGGGGTCCATGGCTAAAAAATCTCATGTGTTTTATGTATTGAATTATTTTTGAGATTAGTGTATGGTTTCTTTCTTGTGAAGTGTTGTGCAGTCTACTCCCTTGATCTACTTGAGTCAACTTTAAATAATATATATTTTTTCTTTGTGAGAGGTGAACATCATTGTCTTAAGTCTTTTGTGTTCCTTGGAACACAGAAGGCCTTGCCTGCTAAAGGTGGTGGTCTGGTTTCTAAGCATGTGAATGTCTATTCTCCCAAGACTATAAATTTCTTGAAGGCACTAACTTTATTTTTCAATTTTATTGTGTGGCATATGATTGGTAGTCCAAAATTCCTGGAATCTGGAATTCCTGGAACATAGAATAAGACTGAATATAGTTAATCATCTGCTGTAATTCTGATTTCAATGAGTTATTCTAGATATATACCACTTATAGCTGCTTTGTTTATTTTCAGCTTTATTGTAAATGTCACCACTTCCAAAGATTCCTCCAAGGTAGGGTAGGGTAGTAGAAAGAGAGTGTTGTGAAACGGGGCATTTGTGTCAGTTCAGGCTTAGTTACTTCAGGCCAAATTATGTAAACTCTCGACATTTCCATTCTGTGAGTAAGATAAAGTTATGTCTTCTGAAAGTCAGCATAGATACATGAAAGAAGTTAACTCCCTTCACCAACTTGCTCAATATGATGCTAAGCAGTCATTTTGCCCTTTTCTCTCCCAGTTTGAACTGGCTGATTTATTTTCTTGACTTGAATGACACAACCAATTGTTCTGGCCCAGAAGTTTGGCTTGGGAATGGGATTCAAAGAAAACCATAGAATTAAAGCCCTTACTCAGATTTTACTTTAGAGATAAAGTTCTAGTCTTGCACGGAGCAATGCCAATAACAAAGAGTTTATATAATTTTGTATGAATGCTAATAATATAGATATCATATATTGAATGCTCTGTGCCATACTGGAAGCCAAGTGTTAAAAAATAATTCTCATTTCTCAATTAATGTCATTAATCCCATTACTCAAGTGAGGAAACTGACTGCTCACATAGGGTAAATGACATTTCCCAGGTCACCCAGTCTGAACTCTTCACTACTATGTGATACTGGGTGCTCAGTAAAATGTTTGATTGAATGAATGACATTAGCCAGCAGATGATATCAGCTGGCTTCCACTAAGAGGAGTAGAAGTAGTACTTGCTGCCATTTATTGAGTATTTTCTGTGCATCAGGCACTGTTGTAAGTAATATGCATATATTATTTCTTTTAATTCTCACTATAACTCTTTGAAGTAGGCACCATTATCATTTCCATTTACAGATGAAGAAATTGAATCTTGGAGAGATTAAGTGACTTGTCCAAGAAAGCACATCTAATGGCTGCTTGAATCCATTCTTCTTCTTTCTACTACTCCAGGCTGTCTATAAATAGCAAGGTGGCTTTTACAAATACCTCCTTTACTTTCTCCCCTAATACTGAATATTTGAGATTTGTAAGCTAAATTATCTAGGTCCCCTTGCTGTGCTAGGGGACCTAGATAATTATCTAGTCACCTTTGCCTGGGTCCTCAGTGTATTCCTCCTCACTGTGCAAACTCCCAGAATCCAAGGGCTAGATAAGATGAGGAGTAAAAAGAATGTCTTGTTGCTGGATTTTCTACTGCCTCATTACAAACACTTATCAGTGTTGTTGAGACTTAATCTCTCCAGCTCATCTGTGAGACCAATTTTAATTTAGAGCCATCTGCCACAGACAAATGAGTAATTATGGCAGAGCCCAGAAGGGTGGGTCATGGGGAGAAGACTGGCTTAGCTTCTTTCCACCTGTCTGCATTGACGCAAGTGACTAAGAAAGAAACTTACTTGGGTGGGCTGTTGATGCAGAGGCCAACAGTTCTATCTTCTTGTTGCTCAAATATTTCAACCCCAATGAAAAGGGAGAGATGACTTTGGTGTCATAAAGTCATATAGCTTTCCTGATAGCGGAAGGAAGGGCACTGCCATCAAGCTAGGCAGAAGGAAGTAATCTGTGACCTAGGCCAGCTCCCTCACCAACTTTGTGATGTGTACCACTTGCGAGCTGGCCTCTCCCACACACTATGACATGCTAAGTCAAACTGATGGAGGAAAGCTAAAAATAATAGCCCTTTATCTCTGTCTAGCATTTTTAAAACTTGTTTTTCAAAAGCTTTTGGCATACCTTTATCTTTTTTCCTCACAAAGGGCCCCTGGATTCGGTAGGGGTAGGTAGTGCTAGCTTCATTTTCCAGATCAGGAAACTGAGCTACAGAGTCATTCTGTGACCTGCCCAAGGTTACAGTTTCAAGCTGGCTAGCACCATGAACACTGAATTAGAGTCTGTCGCTCTATCTTCTAGACCAGTGGTTTTCCAGCTGTCCTTGCTCTGCAGGGGCTGAGGAGGTATGGGAGTGTGTGTGTGTGTGTGTGTGTGTGTGTGTGTGTGTGTGTGTGTACAAGTGGAGCTTTGGGCCCCCACTTGCACCTAAACTAAGCCAGCTCTGCTATATTTGAGTTTGCTTTACATCTGGGCAGGATTTCATTTAATGAAGGACTGCCGCTGAAACCTATTGAAAACCACTTGTATATACCAATATTTCTTAAAGAGAGGTATGTAAACCTCTAACCTAGAAATGGGGAGGGGGCACCCTTGTTGAATGCTGATCCCAGGCCCAAATACTAAGATTCTGATTACATAGGTATGCAGCAGGGCTCAGGAATCTGCATTTTGACCAGCTCTCCAGATGCACAATTAATTTTGAGCTGGTTTTGAGCATACAAGGACACAAGTTTCCTCTCTGGATTTTACCTGGATTTGCTTTTTCTGCTGACAGTCCTTCTCTAGCAACTCCTAAAGTCAGTAGGACAAATGTGGCAAACTTGATAGATGAGAAATAGGCTGGCTTTAGACATTATGTAGTTCAAAATGTTGAAACCAGAGAATAATGTAAGTGTCACCCTAAGGAAGCATACATCCAAGTCACCAAATCTATCGCTAAGGAAGTGGGCTGGAGAGGTTAGGGAGCAGACACTGTGAAGAGGGTAGGATTTCTGGAGCACTAAGAAGACCACAGTGACACACACACACACTCACAGAATCCTCCACTTGCTGTGTGAGGCAGGAAATTCTACCTGATAGCGCACCAGTATTTGTTCTTTAAGATTTGGTTCCTATTAACAATGCAGGTCTCTTTGAGAGTGATGATACTTAAAACCAATGTAAATCACTTTCCCAACTGCTGATCTTTACTTGAGAGCAATTTGTGAGAGGCTAGAAGAGAGCAAAGTACATGAGGGGCTGGGGCAAGGATGCAATAGTGGTGAAAACTTACCGTCCACCTTGAGCCAGACTCCTTACACAATAAAGTCAAGGCGGGCATCCATTTATCTCCCCAAGATTGTTGGAGGTCAGCTGTGCCCAATCTCCTGAATAGCTAGGGGAGGGCCTTTGAGAACTAGAACAGCTGTATGATTCTGTCTGTGGAAGGACTGCTTCCTGAGAATGGCCTGGTGTCCTTCAGGAGGCCTGTGTTTTCTCACATCTCTGATTGCTCCTAGGTAAATAAATCTTGTTTCTATCTCCAAGAAAAGTGGAGCCTCAGCACTGTGGCAGCCTGCTGTTATAGTTACTTACATATGACTTATCACAGCGTTTGCTAGAGCAATGGCAGAAAATGAAGTTTAGCAGAGGCTGGGGGGGGGGGGGCTTTGGGGAGAGAGGCAAAAGAGAGAGAAGGCTGCTGAAGATAACTGATGATAGAGCTGATGGCTTTATGGGTTGTGTGTATGGTTGTGATATCCGAGTATGACAGGTCTTATATTGGCACTGTGTCTGAAAGGATCCTAGTAAAGACTGCATGTCTCAGCTTCACCCAGGTTCTATATGCCCAATATTCCACCATTAGATGGTTGTTCCATGATTAAGCATTGCCTTTCCCCAGGGGTGATTATGCCTTATATTGCACTTTAGCAAAAGTTTATATAGTATCTTTTTTTCCTCATAGGCAGAGTCTCAGGTTTTGTCAGAGCACTGGGGAAAGATGGAGGAAATAGGGTCCATCAAATAAGGATTTGGGTTATTTTCAAATCTCAGGTACGGCTGATTATGTTAGCCCCTTTTCTAGTAACTCATCTCTCCTCTTTCTTAAAACAGTTATGAAACCAGGTGGGAATGAAGATGAAAGTCTAGGAAGTCTTGTTCAATTAGCTAGTGGTGTGCTTCTCTAGGAGATATGCCTAATCCTTCATGTTCATCAGGAATTATTTATATATCATCCATACTATGTACTAGGCACTGGGTTAGTTACTGATGGGGAAAGCATAGAAACAGGCAGGTATTAGATCTAGTGTCTCACATTTAATAAATGATCTAGTTACAGAGTAGACATTTACACGTGCAAAGGTAACCAATGGTACAAAGTGGTGTTTGGTGCCAAGCGAAGGGCTAAGTCAGTGGGGTGCAGGCTTTTCCAGGTGGGCAATATTGCGATAGAACAAATCAATTTTTGAGTAGGGAACATGTTTACACCTCTCTGCTTTGCTATTCATCTAAATCCTAAAGCCTGTCCTTTCCAGAAAGCTCATCCATCCTCCATTCCTCTACCGTGTCTCAGAACTCCTGTGCTGGGACTCCTAAGACTTACTTAAACTGCTGGGGAAGCAGTATAGCCAAGTGGTTAAGAAGGTGGCTTCAGGAGCTAGTTTGTCTGGGTTTGAATCTTGATTCTGACCTTTACTCACTGTGATCTTGGACAATTGACTGAACCATTCTGTGACTTGACTTTTCTTATTGGTAAAATAGGAATGGTAATAGTAGTGTCTACCCAACAGAGTTGCTGGGAGCATTAAATGAGATGTCATGGAAGATGCTTAGCACAGTGCTGGTTGCAGTATTATTCATTCATTAAACAAATTTTTTTTGAGTGCTGTTCCAGGCATTTTTGTAGTGCTGAGATACCTCAGTAGACAAAAGAGATAGAAGCTGACAGAATGGGAGAAATACAGGCCCTGTACTAAAGGAACTTTTAGTCTATTGTCTTGCTTTCAGCTCTTTGAAATCCGATTCTTAGTCGGTGAGTTATCACTTAGATAGTTTCATTCCTTTTTGTTTAATTAGGCAATTATTTAAAGCTATGAATTTCCTTTAAACCCAAGTTTGAACATATCCCATAAATTTGATGTTTAGTGTTTCCATTATTTTCTAAATACTTTGCAATTTTGTTTTTGATTTGTACCATGTCTACTTTGTGGAATGCATTGAGGCATTCCATTTCTGATTCAGCATTTTCTGCGTCCATACTATGTGCCTGGTGCTATGGTCCAAAAGAAGAGGGGATGGTAAAGAGTCCTGTCTGACCTGAGGGGTATGTAAAGGGATTAAGGGAAGACAAGATTTGAAAAGGCCATTACATGAAGGATATTGAACACTAGGCTTTATGGGTTTGGTTTCTCTTCTAATGAGGTGCCATTGTGGTTATTAAGTTTGGTCAGAAAAGACAGGATCACTATGATATTTTAGGAAGAACAACCAGCACCATTTTTCAGGATGGCTTGAGAGAAAGGTAGAGGCTGGAGGCAGGGAGTCCAGTTAGAAGAGTTTATGTTGTTCTGGGACAGTGGTCCTCAAACTTGAGCATGCATAAAAATCCCCTGGAGGGCTTGTTAAGATGGAGCTTGCTGGGCCCCATTCCCAGAGTTTCTGATTCAGTAGGTCTGGGGTGGGGCTGTGATAATTTACATTTCTAACAAGTGATGCTGTTGCTGCTGGTCTAGGGAGCACATTTGAGAACAGCTTGTCTTGGAGAGATGTGATGATAATCAGAGCCAGTGTGGCCAGAGCTAGGCTAGAGAGGAAAGAATGTATTTAGAATATATCTGGAAGGAGGAACCACAGGGTTTGGGGATGAAGAAGGCAGGAAGGGAGAGGGGGCAATCAAAGACAACTCCAGATCATCAAACCTAGATGCTGAGGCATAAAGGATAATCACAGAGGCAAAATACTCAAACATCTAGGGATGGAATGCAGTCATTTGACAGGTACTGATAAATTATGTGTGTCCTTATATCTATCTGCATTTGCAGTGTAGCCTTCATGTTTAAAGACCTCCCCCATCCTTTCTTCGGAGAGAGGACAGAGAGAAGGAAAAAGCCCAGATATATGTTTGGTCTCTCCTTTACTAGAATGTAACCTGTAAGTAGAGGAAGAAAATGAAGATCAAAGCAAGGGGTAGAGAAGGTAGAAGGAACTTGAATATTCTGGAAATGGAGAACATACCTTTGGATTATTACATATTGATTGTATAAGAACAACTACTAATAAGGAAAAGGCAAATAAGTAAAACTCTATGTGGTGGATTGACTTATGAATCTCAGAAAAAAAATAAGTTCCACATTCCTGTGGGTGTGAACCCATTGTAAATAGGACCTTTTGAAGATGAAATTCTTACTTAAGATGTGGCCCAACTGAATGAGAGTGGATCTTAATCTGAATTTATCAGAGTCCTTATAAGGAGGATTGGGAAGTCACAGAAGTGAGAAAGGAGAGGACACTGCCCTGTAAATGGGAGGCAGAGATACAAGCCAAGGAGCCCCAAGGACTGCCAGCTGCCAGCATCACAACACTACAGTCTTCAGGGAGGAAGTGAGCTTTACTGCTATTTTAGATTTTTCTAGCCTTAAAACCATGAGTAAATAAATTCTTGTGTGGTATTTGTGATAGCAGTTTTGGCAAATTATAACAGCATGGATCAGGTAGGGTAGCTCTAAGAATATCACCGATGCAAATTCTGAGAACAGAGGACTGCCATGATAGGGCTTTTCAACTCCAGCCCTAGTTTCAAGGCTTCTGACCCAGGTGCCCTGTTGTCCCTGGCTACTTCCTAGCTTCTAGGGGTCTCTCTTACCTGCTTCTCTCCACTGGAGCGCCTGTAGCTGAGCAGAAGTTCCACAGCGCCCACCACTTCCTTGCGGATAGCATAGAGCAGAGCATCACCCACATATACACTGTGGTTCAGTAGTAGCTCCATGATCTCCAAGTTCTCATTCTCAATGGCAATGAGGAGGGCACTCCGACCCAGAGGGTCCATGCAGTTGATGTTGACATTGTAGTAGATCTCAGCCTCCTGTAGGGCCTGCTTCACAGAGGCGTAGTCCCCCTTCTCCACAGCATTGAGGAAGGCCTTCTCTTCCGCAGAGAGCTCTGTCTCAGCTCTTACAATTTGCAGGGGAATGCGGTCACGGTATGGTGAGTAGTTGACTTTTTTGTAGTACAGTTGGGCCATGATTCATAGCAACTTAAAAACCTGGGCAAGTAGAAAAAGAGAAACCAAAGACATGCTTAGGTGCCTGAAGATCTCAAGTGGCCAGTTATGGAAGCAGCCTTGATAAGGGGTTGGAAAATCTCAAGCTGTTTTAATACCACAATCTTTGTCCTCTTGTAATGTGGTATAGTAGAAAAAGCTCATGCTTTTGGGTCAGAAAGACCCAGGTTCAAACCCTGTCTTTACCACTTACCAGCTGTGTCACCTTGGACAAATTACTTTAGCCCTCTGTGCTTCAGTTTATTATTACTAAGGTTATCAATAGTAGTAGTATTACTAGCAGTCATCATTTACTGTGTATCAGGTACTATGCTAGAGAACCTGGTAAAGCCGTTGTGAGAGTTAAATGAGATAATACATTATCAAAGCAATTGGCACTGGACAAACCTCCTGGGATGAGGCACAAATTAGTTCTTTCCTTTCTTCCCCTCTGTTGCCTGAAAAAATTCATGGGAATACTTCTGACTGGAGCTCATCTTTCACCAATTTCCTTTGGGCCCTGGGCTGGTGGGTCTGTGATAATTTTCATGATTACATTTGCAGCTGCCATAGATATAGATCCTGGATTGAAATCCTGTTACAGTGTTTTGACACTCTGCCTCTTGTTGCTGCTCACTGGCAAGGGATATTAGCTTCAGTAGGCCAAAATCGGCCACAAGAGATAAGCTTGTAGCCCCTCTGCCTGCCTATGGTTTTTTTTCTTCACCATTACATACCAAAAGAGCAAACGGATCTGAGAAACTTTTGTATTTAATTCTGAGAACCAATTGGTCTTTTTTTTTTTTTATGGACCCCATCTAAAGTCAGACTACATTTAATGGAATTCTTACAAGGTGTTTAAACTTTCTGTGAGAGACCAAGAAAAAAGAAAGTCTTTGCCTTCAACTGCATAGGATGAGTCATGGTATAGAGTTGTTGCTTTATAGTTTACAGATCAAATTCATGCACATTCCACATTGACACTTTGCACTAGCCCTGTGAGATAGGAATGGTTATCTTCTGCAGGGGAGGAAATGAGGATCACATGCATTAGGTGACTGATACCCTTTCCTTCTCCCATCTCTGAGACCTCTGTGGAGGCTGATTTAAGATGGACCCATGTAAGTGTCTTTCATTACTTAAATGTGTGGTCAGCAAAAGGGAATGGAAATGTGATAAAGAGCCTATTGTCTCATCTCCTGGATATGAGAGAAGATGAAGACATGAAACTTCCACAAACGTTTGCCTCATTCTTCCAGGTAACTATATCCCTGCTTTAGCAGAGGGAGAAACACACATTATACCAAATGGTTTTTGCAATTCCTGTGCTTGTGAGATTCTGGAAAGTTAGCATTTGAAGGTGAGTGTTGCCTCTTGCCCTGAACAGGTCCAAATAGCAAATTTGTGTCTGCATCCAAATCTCAGGAGAACAGGCTGCTGCTTGGCTGTCCTGAGGAAGCACTGATATTTTCCTGTGCTACTTTTAAGTAACCCAGCAACAAAGGAAAGGGGCACTTAAACTAAGCATTTGTCACTAAACAGTAAATGGCTTTGATAATACTAATTGTAGAATGCCTCCTTGCATCTCAATCCCTGGTATAAACAAAGGTGGTGGGCAGACATGGGACGGTAGAGAAGAAGAGACAGTAAGACCTCCTAAAGACAGACTCAACAAACCAATTCAGTTTATATGTACTTATATTTACTTAGTTAATCAACACCAACACTTGACTATGCTTGTCACTTCGGGCAGGGGAGAGTTGAAAGAACAGGTCCCTGCCTTCCTCATCTCTCACCTGGACCATTACAACCACCTCCGAGTTGCTCATCCTGACTCCACTTTCTAAACCTCCAGAACATCTTCTACACTGGCCCCAAGTTATCTCATGTTTCCTGCTGCTCTTGAGATAAAATCGAAACTCCTTTCTGAGGTCTACAAGATCTTGGCTTGTGTTTATCTTTCCAACCTCATCTCAACCTCTCTTGCCCTCATCTACTAATCTTTAGCCTTGTGGAGCTTATGATTCTTCCGACACAACAAGCTTTTTTCCACCTTGAGACCTTTGATCACTGCCTGGAACATTCTTCTTTAGCGCTTTTCCTATTTCAGGCTTTACCTCTATCAGAGTGTAACCGAGAAATTAGGATTTAAGGGATGATTTTTATTACCAAATTATTATATAGATTTTTGCTTTCTAGTATATTGGACTAAACAGAGGGGAATACTTGAAATCTCTAAACTATATTTCAGCTGCCCTGATATCTGAAATTATTGTAAAAGCATTTATCTTCTGCCTTTGTGACTGTAAGAGCTGTTACACCCTTTATCTGGTCATTTTCTTGTAGGGCAAAGTCCCTAATGCTAATGAAGAATTTGAAGTCAGCCATTAACTAGCTTCAGCCCTGGACATTTGTAAATAGTATCAGCTAGACTCTGCTATTGAAAGATAACTTGTCTCCCTTCCTTTGGGCTTACCTTTAGTATTTAAGTGTTGGCTCTATCTCCCCTCCTCTCAGCTCATGCTCTCCTATTGAAATAATAACACTGTCTCCTTTTCTGCTTAGAACTCACTATCTGAAATTGTAATGACCTCATCTCCCCTTGCTAACATCCTTAAACATCCTAAACCCACTAAATTCAGATTTTAGGTGGATAGGCTATCTACTCTCCTACTGCATGCCTAATAATAAACTTTCTCTCTTTGAAACCCCGGTATCTCAGGAACTGGTTATTGAGTGTGTAGGGCAAAAGAATCCATGGCCTTTGTCTGGTAAAAAGAGCAGACCTCACTAAGCACCCACTCTAAATTAGTTCCTTTATGTTCTCTCCATTGTATCCTGTTCTCTTCTTAATGCATATCACAATTTGTAGTTATATATTTCTTTGCCCTTAATGGGTAATTGTCTGTCCTGTCCAATTAACTGGGAAGCTCAAGGGCAGGGATTATACTTATCTTGTTTTTATAGCCCCTACACTGAGCCCACTGCCTAGCACAAACTGGATACGCAATATGTATTTGATGAATGAATGAGTAAACCTTCCATGATATTCTCTCATCTCTCTCTCTCTATCCCACCTGAAGTTACAGTCATATGGAGCAGTGTTCTCTGAGTTGCTCTTTTTGTAATAATACCTTTGCACATGGCTTCATCCCCCTTTCCACTGAAAAACTCCAAGATGCATGCTTCAGCATCTTGCTCTGTGAAATCTTCCCCCAATGCCCTCAGGATGTTAGCCAATCTTCCCTTTTTCTCCAATAGCACACAATCATTTATCTGTCTTCCTATTATCAGGATAGGAGTGCCTTGATATCTAGATTCCTAGCACTCACACAGGGTCTGGAACATGGCAGGTACTCATTAAATGTATGTTAAATTAGCAACTACAGTCTAACTGTTGAGGGTTGACACAGTCATGGAATGAAGTGCTAAATCCAAAGCATCAAATTAGTACCAGTTGAGTTAGTTCCTTTCCTTCTCACCTTTCCCCGGGATTTGACTGTATTAATAGTTTATTAATTAATTACTATTTTATTGAATTTTATTTAATAGTATTTAATTACTATTTTATTTAATTAAATACTATTTTAATTAATTTAATTACTATTAATTAATTATTAATAACTATTATTAATCAATAGGTGGGCTATATGCATTACTACTACAGGAAAAAGCTGCAACCACTGTGGGGAAACTATTAATACAGTCAAATCCCAGGGAAAGGTGAGAAGGAAAGGAACTAACTCAACTGGTACTAATTTGATGCTTTGGAATTTCAGAAACAGGGAAGACCACTGAGGGCTGGAGGTTTCCTTGAAGTGGTGATTCTTCAGCTAGTCCTTGAAGGATTAATTAAATATGAAAATGTGAGAGCAAATGAGACACCACTGAATGTAAGAACAAATGCCTGCAGAATTTTGATCATTCCCTATGTGGGAGACAGTAGGGGGTGGGTATTTTCCAGGGATAGAATACTCAGATTAGAGATGAACTAAAATTCCAACGTTCTATCTCATTTCCCCATCTGTAAAATGACCTCAAACATTCGCTGCCCACTTTCTACTCAAGAGGCTAGCATATGAGAAAAGGATGGATGTTTTCATCGTAGATGGTGTCTTTGGTGATGGTGGGCTATATGCATTACTACTACAGGAAAAAGCTGCAACCACTGTGGGGAAACTATTAATACAGTCAAATCCCAGGGAAAGGTGAGAAGGAAAGGAACTAACTCAACTGGTACCTTATTATATGCCTGGCTCTATGCCAGGAGCTAGTGCAATAAAGATATAAAAATTATTATTATATATTTGAATACTTACTGTGTTCCAGGCACTGTGCCAGGTACTGGAACTGCACTATTACTACCACTGCCTCGAATACTACTAATAATAAAGGCAATAAGCAGGACCGTTCATTGAATTCTCACTTTGTGCCAGAGGCTTGGGTTATAGTAGTGAAGAGAGAAAACAGTAAAACTGTGGTAATTTGAGACTATGATAATTTGAAACTCACAGTAAGTATAATTGGAAGATGTATGGTTGATTCCAAGTCTAGTTTTACTTTTCATCCCTGGCATTTGGAATTAACTTTATCTAATTAATTGCCAGTGGGTTGTTGTGAGGCCTCATAATATCACTCAAGATAGAAAAAATCTCCTCCAGTGGTTTGCCCAAGATTCTTCTGTTAGTCACTCCCTTGCTTTAAGGAATTATGTATCTAAAACTACCCCTGGAATGAATAGTAAATCAAGTGGTCAAAAGCCAATAATACTTTAGCAGGGATTCCTTCATCAGGAAAGTTGCTGTAACCTTGGGAGTAAAGTGATGTATGGCTAAAAGGACAGAGAGGCTGGGATAGAAGGAAGAGGAGACTTGGTATCCAGTTTTTGAAATCTCTTTTAAGTAGCCATTCCCACCTCTATACTATGCCCACTATACTATGATGTAAAAATGGGTTCTTTGTATTGTTTGTTGACAAGCAGGCTTATATATATGTCTAATGACTTTCCAAGCTCTCTGTTCTCTTCCAGTCTTACAGCTGGGACCACATAACCCTCACTTAATAGCTTTAACTCAGCATTGCTCCAGACCAATACGTTTTCCAGATCCATCTGTTAGTCTAAAACTTCTATTATTCTGGGAATAAATAACCAATGATGGGGTTTCTGGCATCTCTTGAGGATGTGTATTATTGGAATGGCTTCTTCCCATCACCCTTTACGTTTCTACTTGGCAGACTGCAATCATCTACTGTTAACCTAAGCCAAGAGATGAGGTTGGCTTTCCCATCGTTGTGCACTGGCCTTAAGGTATATTCTTAACTGAATAAAAGTATGCTAACCAGTATTTCATGGCATTTGGCCAGCAAACACTACTCCCAACACAGTTTCCCAAGCATGAACGATGAAGAATACTCCCATAGGCTGCCCCAGGGAGCTTATCATGTTCTTTCTTTTTTGTGCTGCTAGCTAGAGGAGTTGGTCTAATGGGACCTATGACATTTGTGGATTTAAATAATTTGATTTAAAGATCTAAATCAATGGGCTGGGCAGAAGGCTAGGGTACAAAGTGGCTTTGCCAAATCCCAACCTAGATTTCTGCCCAGCACCAGACTCAGTCTGGGAGAAGGAAAAACTGGCTTTCCACCTAACTAAAAGGCAAAGTATTGAGATAGATAGTGACATGTGAAGGGATTGTTCCATTAGAAGGGGTGGTTCTTGGAAGATTTCACTGAGCAGATAATATTTGATCTGAAACTCATATGATATGAAAGAAACTATGAAGATCTAGTGGAAGAAGATTGCAGGGAGCAAACCACATATGCAAATGCCCCAAGGTAGCTGAACATGTTTGAAAAATAGAAAGAAGAACTTGGTTCTCTTAAAACACCATTTTTTTTTTTTTACATTCTCAGTTCCTTCAATTGGTTCCTCATGTTAGATAGTTTCTGAACATCCTAGAGGGTTGTTTCTAGTTACATTATACTTTATTTCTATTTAAATATCATGCTCAGGAAAGGCCCCAATCCTCCAGAAGTTGTCAGGCCAGCATAGACAATACTGAGGCCATTTTTTCTTCATTCATTCAGCAATGCTTTGTCGAGGTCAAGATTCCCTAACATCCTGCTCAGGAGGCACTTTAAATAGCCCTACATAGTGATATATCTGCAGTATTATGTTTTTCATGTGCATAAATCTTTTCTATCTAACATATTCATTAGTTTAAAAATAAGTTAACATTTAGCACTTATTGTGTGCCAGATGTTGTTGCTTGTAGCTAAATGCTTCATATAAATTATTTAAATTAACCCTCATTTTGAGACAATTACCATTATTGTCCCCCACTTTACATACAAGGAGCCTGAAGCACAGAGTAGTTAAGTAACTTGCACAAGATCACACATCTAGTACGTGGTGGAGGTGGGATTAGAGCCAAGCTTCTGCCACCAGAGTACAATTTTTAACTATTTCAGTGAAGGTATTTCTCTTGTATGTTCCATGATGCCTAGAATAGTGCCAGGAATAGTAGAATTCAGTATTTCAATTCAATAAATACTTGCTATGTACCTATTTGTCCAGCCCAGAGTGCTTGGAAGTGGGGAATACAAATACATGTACATACATGACATGGCCCTTGTCTTCGAGCAACTCAGTGACCAGAGAAGACAAAAATGTAAGTTAAATGTACTAAATTGTGATTAGAATTCTAATGTATAGTGGGAACACAAAGGAGGAAGTGGTCAACTCTACCTGGGGAAGTAAGTAAAGTCATCACAGAGGAAGTAATATTTGAGCTGTGTCTTGAAGGGTGGGCAGGAGTTTTCTAGAGTTATGTAGGTATGGTCATTCTAGACAGTGGGCATAGCATGTGCTCAGACATGGGTACATAAAACACAATGGTATTGGGTGGTGCGATGGTAGCTGAGTGGCAGAATTCTCACCTGCCATGCTGGAGACCCGGGTTCGATTCCCGGAGCCTGCCCATGTAAAAAAAAATGGTGTTTTAAGAGAACCAAGTTCTTCTTTCTATTTTTCAAACATGTTCAACTACCTTGGGGCATTTGCATATGTGGTTTGCTCCCTGCAATCCTCTTCCACTAGATCTTCATAGTTTCTTTCATATCATGAGTTTCAGATCAAATATCATCTGCTCAGTGAAATCTTCCAAGAACCACCCCTTCTAATGGAACAATCCCCTCACATGTCACTATCTATCACAATACTTTGCCTTGATTTTCTTAAAAAAACTTATCAGTATTTGAAATGTTCATATTTTTATTTCTTCACTATTTTGTCATCTGGCTTTCCAACCCAAATTTAAAACTCCATAAGAGCAAAAATCTCATATGCCATGTTTACTACTCTTATTTCCAGAGCCTGACTGTTAGAGGCACTTGATAGCCATGTATTGAATTACTGCATGGAGTGATGGTGGGGTTAGAGATTGAGGAAAGCTCTGTTGGTAGAGCCCTGCATTTGTTTGCATGTTCACTCCACCATCACCACCAAATGCAGTCCTAGTATTCAGGGAAGGAGGCCCTTCTTTATGCAAAGGAAAACCTTAATTAGTCGAAGGCAAAGCCAATCCTGGTAATTCCATTTCTTTTGCCAGTGATTGACCTAGATTTAGGTGTTTGATGCAATTCTGCCCAATGAGGTGTGAAGGAAATCTGCTAGTGGGATTCTGGGAAAGTTTCTTTGTTCTTAAAAAGAGATGCAAAAGAAGAAAAATTCCCCTTTTTGCTTCTGAATGTTGTCATTTGTATGTGAGACTAAGGACTCTGGTGGCTATCTTGGTACTATGAGAGGAGCCAACCTAAGAGATGTAAAATATATACTAAAAATGGCAGAAATTGGCAATGTTTGAGCCACTGTATTAACCAATCTGGAAGATGTTCAACCTCTAGATTTCTAATTGTGTGAGATGATAACCTCCTGTTTTAAAAACAATTTTAGACATATTTTTATATTACTAGAAGCTGAAGATATCCTACATGATAGCATTTTCTGGCAAAATATAAATTACCAAAATTAAATCACAAGATTAATAATAATAAAAGAAATTAAAATATTTTGAAATATCTACTAGTTAAAAGTCATTCATTTCAAGTTGTCTCACAGCTATAGTCAGAACTTTAAAAATAAGATGGTTCTCAATATTCAAAGTATTTCAGATCATAGAAAAAGAATGAACACACCCCACTTAAGAGTTTGCACAATTTTAATGTCAAAACCTGATGATACCGGGTGGTGTGATGGTGGCTCAGTGGCAGAGCTCTTGCCTGCCATACTGGAGACCAGGGTTTGATTCCCGGTGCCTGCCCATGCAAAACAAACCTGATGATACACCAAAATGAAAACAATAGGTCAATTTCAATCATGAATATACCTCCAAAAATTCAACATAAAATGGTAGCAAATTGAATCTAGTAGTGTATTTGAAAAATAATACACCATGGCCTAATGGGGTTTGTCCTAAGAATGCAAGTGTGGTTTGATATGAGGGAATCTTCAATGTAACTCAGTAAATAAGTCCATGATTTAAGGAAAAACATGATTGCATCAATAAATGAAAAAAATAATTTGATATAATTAGGCAGCCATTTCTTAAAAAGAAATAGTCTCAGTAAATTTGGAACAGAAGTAAATTACTTATATATGAAAGTCTTTACCTAATGAACTGTGGAATAGTAAACCCATGGCTGTTAAAATGAAGAACAAGATAAGGATGCCACTATCACCACTAATATTCAACACTAATTTCAGTTTCTGAATAACGTAATAAGAGAAGGACATGAAAATATAAATATTGGAACAGAAGAGACAAAATTACCTTTATAGTCAGACAATATGATTGTATAAATAGAATTTACAAGAAACTATAAAATCTTTTAGGTCTAATAAGAGGTTTCAGTAAGGCCTGGATGCCAAAAATATACAAATATCAATAGCTTTAAGAAAATTTATACCAGCAATCATCTCTCAGAAACTGAATTTGAAAAAAAATCTGATTCATAATAATGACAACATCTTAAGACACCTAGAGATAAATTTAGCAAGAAATGAACAGGATCACATGCAAAAGAAGCTTTTACATTCATTGCTGAATAGAAAGACTCAATCTAATAAAAATATAATCCCTTACCAAATTAAGATATAACTTACAAAAGTATCCCATTTGGGTTTTATTTGAACTGGACAAAAAATTAAAGTTTAATGTAAAGATAAATGTGTGAAAATTTCCAAGAAAATTTTTATAAAATATAAAAATAGGGTAGCAGTAAGTGGAGTGCAGGGAAGTTCAAAACCCACCCCTCCCTTAAAGCAACAATAATCTTGCAGAACCAGTCAGAATCAACTTTTTCTGAGCTCTGAAATCTAATTAAAAACAAGAAAACCTTACAGCAATCACAGGAGTGCTTAATGAAGAAAGAAACCATGAAAGTTTGATAAGAGAGTGTTATGGCATTTTTACTGAACCAATCTATTGTCCCCCATTCCCTAGTTCGGCAGCTACCATGGGGATGATAGCCTGTATTCCTGGTGTGGCTTGCTGGTGCCAAAGAGGACAATATGGACCTTGTTAAAAACAAATTGTGATTGCATGTTTTACAGTTCTGATGGCTCCCTGAGGGTTTGGCTCCAAAGCCTGCCTTTGTTTACCACACCTCCCACTTTGGAAATTTCTGAAAGTTTGAGCTTTCCCATTGGCATTTGTCAAAAGCATTTCAAGGCATATACTAGTCATGGCCAATAGAGACAAGGAATAGCAGATGGGGCAAGCAGTAGAAAGACTGAAAAACCTAGGAAAGAACAGACTGGGGAAGGAGATAACATGTAAGGCTATGTCCTTTTATAGGGCTAGACATATACAGAATATGCCTGGGAAGATTCTAGGCTTTCAGTGCTGGCTGAACTTCAGGCTTTGGGCAAAGAGGATGTCAAACTTAAAATGGTGTTGCCATTAGCTTAATCATCGAAGGAGTGCCTGAACACAAAGCTAATCTGCAAAAATCAGGGGAGTATTTTTTTTGTTTCTTTTTGTTTTCCTTTTTTGGCTCCTCGTGTTTTAGGGAATCTCTGCTGATTCACTATTGCTGAGAATTATGCTACTGGAACAGAGTCTTCAGTAACTATGGATGGTTAAAGTATACAGTTTTACAAAAATAGTTTAGAAAAGTCAAACAGACAACAACAAAACGGACAACAACAAAACCATAGCAAGCAGGAACAACAAACCCTGGTGAGACGAGAAAATCTGATTTCCAAAATTACCACCTTCTAATACTTAAAAGTCAAGTTTTCAGAAAAAAAAATTTATGAGGCATATAAAGAGTCAAGGAAGCACAGCTCAGTCACATGAATAAAGAAATTAAAGGAAACTGTCCCTGATGAAACCCAGGCTTTGGACTTACTAGACAAAAGATCTTAAATCAAATGCCTCAAATATGCTCAAAAAGCTAAAGGAGACCATGGACAAAGAAGTAAAGGAAACCAGGAGAATAAGGTCTTTCCAAATAGATATATCAATAAAGAAATAGCAATTATAAAATAAACCAGATGGAAATTCTGGTGCTTAAAAGTACAATAACTGAAAATGAAAAATTCACTAGATGGGTTCAACAGCAGATTTGCTCAGGTAGAAAAATCAGCAAATGTGAAGAGAAATCAATTGAAATTATCTAGTGTGAGCAACAGAGAAAAGAACAAAAACAAATGAACAAAGCTTGAGGGGCCTGTGAGATACTACCAATCACACCAACAGTTTCATAATGGGAGTTTCAGAAGGAAAGGAGAAAGAGAAAGGGGCAGAAAGACTATGTGAGGAAGTAATTACTGTGAATTTCCCAAATTTGAGGATAGACGTCAATCTACATATCCAAGAAGTTCAATGAACTCAAAGTAAAATAAGCTCAGAGATCCACACTAAGACACCTTACAATCAAACTGTCAAACACCAAAGATAGAGAGAATCTTGAAAACAGCAAGAGTGAAGTAACTTATCACATACAAGAGACCCTAAGATTAACAGCAAATTTCTCTTCAGAAACCCGGGAGGCCACAAGGCTGTGGGATGACATATTTAAAGTGCTGGAAGAAAAAAAAACCATCAGCCAATAATTCTATAGCCAACAAAATTATTCTTCACAAATGAAGGCAAAATTCAGACATTCCCAGACAAATGAAAGTTGAGAGAGTTTGTAGCTAATAGATCTGCCCTACAAGAAATGTCAAAGAGAATTTATCAGGCTGAAATGAATGTACACTAGATAGTAATTCAAAGCCATGCAAAGAAATAAAGAATACCAGTAAACATAATTACGCAGGTAAATATAAAAGCCACTATCACTGTATTTTTATTTGTAACTCATTTTTCTATATTATTTAACAAAAAAATGTATAAAACAATAATTATAATCTGTTAATTGGCACACAGTGTACAAAGATGTAAGTTGTGCCAATAACAACATAAAGAGAGAGAGACAAAGCTGTATAGGACACGTTTTCGTATATAATTTTAACTGAGTTGGTATTAAATCAAACTAGTTTGTTATAAATTTAAGATGTTAATTGTAATTCAGGGTAACCAACAACAGAACAACTAAAAACTATATAGAAAAGGAAATAAGAAGGGGTCGAAATCATGTACTACAAAACAGCAACTAAACATAAAGGAAGGTAGTAGTAGAGGACACAAGTAACAAAAAATATATAAGACATATAGAAAACAAACTTTTTTTGTAAGTCCATCCTAAACAGTAATTATAGTTTGAAAGAATTTGAGTGAGGGCAAAGAGAGATGATGATGTCACATTTGAATATTTTGGTGTTGGAGGATTTATTGTGATAGGAAGGGAGGTCCATTCAGCGCCTAGAGCTCGGCAATGAAGGCTGGAGATCTAGAATTTGGAATAACCAGCATGTAGATCAAAGGTTCACAACTCTGGCTGCACAATAGAACCACCTCAGCTTTTAAAAACATCTACGCCTGCATCACAGTACTTACCACCTTGCACAGTGACATTTAAAAACAGCTCCCCAGTTAATTTTAATATGCAGCCAGGATTGAGTACCCTCATTATAGATGGTAATTGAAGCTGCTGTGAGTGGATGTGATCTTTAAGGAGAATCAAAGGGATCAGGGGTATTGGAGAGGAAATTTTTACTTAAGGTAGAGATCAGTCTAGATCTCCTCTGTTCAGTTAGGTAGTCGCTAGGCATGTGTAGTTATTTAAATTTAAAAGAATTAAAATGAAATAGAATACAAACTCAGTTCCTCAATTGTGCTAGCCACATTTCAAGTTCTCAATAACCACATATGGCTTGTGGCTACTGTATTGGACAGTACATACATCATTACTGCAGGAGTTAGATGGTTCTAGTGTCTCTCCCATCTCTTAAGTGTCTATAATACAAGGAACACTTCCAAGTTCAGGGTAAAAATATGTAGCATCTATGTTAAAATTTGGGTAAAATAAACTTTCACTTGCATAATGCATTTACAAGTCTATGGACATATGGTGCTTTTATATTTTGCAAAAATATTTTTATTTTTGTCATTTACTTTTCTCTGGTGTCAAATGGAGTAATGTGAAACCTCCTGCAGCTGTAGTAAACCAATGTTTTTCACTTTTACTAGACTACAGACATTAGTGAAAAACATGTATTTGTCTCTTTCGAGTCACTCAGCTATAAGGGAGAGTTTAAATCTGTTGCTCAATATTGATTATCACTTTGTTTGCATGATGTTTTTTGAAAGTAGTCCAGGGAAAGACAGGATGGAATGACACTGATTACAGCAAGTAATAGACAATGCAATTGGTTAAAAGTCTTGAATCTGATTATTTGCCTTATGGATGGCTTTCATCTCAGATCCCTTAGACCTTGAGAAATGGATATCTATCCCCTGTTACTTGACTTTGGAATCTAAAGTAACAGTGTTCACCCAGCAGCTTATTGATGGGTCAGAAAGACTTCTTAAAAAAATTTTAAGGTTAGAGAATCTGGGTGGGGGGCACATAGGAGTTCTTTGTAATATATTTGCAACATTTTAACGTGTCTGAACTATATAAAAATTACAAGAATTTTCACTTTAACCAGAAAATCGTGAATACATTCTCATAAAAAATCAAACAATATGGCTTAAAATAAATTCAGTCTTTTCCCTTCATGCATTTTTGAAGGTACTCATCATGAATATACATATTTTTATCCAGCTTTCTTCACTTAACATTTTGGAAGCATTTCCCCCAGATCATTATCTGTAATAACATTTTTTGAATCTCCTGCATTCCTACTACCAATTTCACTTACAGGGAAGTGCTCTGCTAGGTGAGATTGAGACAGTATATTTTATACCATCATATTTTAAAATATTATGTTAAATGGCTACATAATATTTCATTCAGACAGGTCAGGATTACCATAATGTATTTAACAAATCTCCGGTTTGGGGATATGTATTTAGGCTTCTTCCATTTTTCCCCATTATTATAAGGAAGGCTCTGAAAATATATTTTTGTACATAAATTGTTTTATATATAGTCAAGGTTATTTGCTCAGCATGGCTTCTGAGAAGTGAAATTATTGGGTAATAATACAGGAGCATTTTTAAAGCTCTCACTATATACCACTGCTTCCTTCTAAAATTGTTTTAAAATATAACAGGAATGGCTTTCTAAAGGGGAAAAATGTGTCAGAAAGATCAGGAAACCCAAATGGACCTCCCTTTTCTCATGTATAATGTATTCTTGATGATCCAAGGCCCCTACCCTCTCACATATTCTAAAATTTTCTGATTCTGTATCAGCTGGATAATGTGTAATGAATGAAGTACATTTAGAATGTTCCAATTGATGTTACTTTTATCTTGCAAGGGACAAAGAGTGGAATCCTTCAATTGATAGCCTGGCACTTTCCACAGTAACAGAGGATCATGAAAGGCCTATATGAATATCTGTCCATCCCTTGTTTCAGAGCAGGGCATTATTAAATGAGTCCCAAATTTTACCTGTTCATTTGTTCCATTTATAAAGAATGAAAGTGCAGATCACTGTCTTGAGCATAGCTGGCAATAAAAAAAATTGTAAAGAGCAAAATTAGTTGGTGTTATTGAAGGTGATTAGGAAATGTATGCAGAGGAGGCAGAACCTGAGCTTGATATTAATGGTTGTATAGGTTTTAGTAGTAAAGAGAACACCTCTGCTATATGTGTGCTAAAGGTGGAAGCCATGGTGGGAATTCACACTGTCTTGGGTAGGGCAATGTTTTGAGAAGAGAGGGAAATATGTAGGAGTAGGTAAGTGGTAACTCTTTGTTAGAGGATACTGAACACCTGTATGATTGAAAAGCTAGGACCTGATCTTATGGTGGCATAGGGTAAGCCACTCTAGTTTCTTAAACAGGAAGTTATCTAAAAAGTTGTATGTTATAAGGTGACTCCTATCGCTATGCAAATGGTAAATTAGAGTAGCAAAGAAT
Organism: Tamandua tetradactyla; assembly: GCF_023851605.1. Taxonomy (NCBI): domain Eukaryota; kingdom Metazoa; phylum Chordata; class Mammalia; order Pilosa; family Myrmecophagidae; genus Tamandua; species Tamandua tetradactyla. Next base: position 58,093,057 of record NC_135353.1, on the reverse strand, counting down.
GGTTCTTTTTTTTTACTTTATTTCTACTGTGAAAAATAACATAAAAAAGCAATAAATTTCAAAGTACACTAAAACAATTAATTGTAGAACAGATTTCAGAGTTTGGTATGGGTTACGATTCCACTGTTTTAGGTTTATACTTCTAGCTGCTCTAAGACACTGGAGATTTAAAGAAATATCAGTATAATGATTCAGCAATCATACTCATTTGTTAAGCACTATCTTCTCTGTATTACTCCACCATCACCTTTGATCTTTCTCCCAATCTTTAGGGTTCTTTGAGCTCATTGTAACCTTTTCATGTTGGAAGGGGCTGTCAGTAATATGGAATAAGGGGATGGAGCTAAGTGATGATCTGAGAAGCTAGCCCCTTTGTGTTTTAGGACTTACCTGGCCTAGGAACCTATCTGGGGGTTGCAGATTTCTGGAAAGTAATCATAGTGCATGGAACCTTTGTAGAATCTCAGATAAATCCCTAGGTATACTTTAGGGTTGGCAGGAATGGTTTTGGTTGGGGTTTGGCAAACTCTGATAGGTAGCAATGCCTAGCTGATCTTGCAGTTAAGAGTAGCCTCCAGAGTAGCTTTTCCACTCTATTTGAACTCTCTCAGCCACTGATACCTTATTTGTTACACTTCTTTTCCCCCTTGTGGTCAGGATGGCATTGTTGATCCCACGGTGCTAGGGCCAGGCTCATCTCTGGGATCATATCCCACGTTGCCATGGAGACTTTCAACCCTGGATGTCATGTCCCACGTAGGGGGGAAGGTAATGATTTCATTTGCAGAGTTGGGCTAAGAGAGAGAGAGGCAACATCTGAGCAACAAAAGAGGTTCCCTGGAAGTAACCCTTAAGTATAACTGTAGATAGGCTGAGCTTTTCCACTAGATAAATAAGCTTCACAAGAGCAAGCCTCAATAGCAAGGGCTTGGCCTATTGACTTGGGTGTCCCTAATGTTTGAGACAGTATCAGGAATTACCCTGATGTTAAAGTTTAATAGTTCCATATTTTTTCTCCCATCCCTCAAGGGACTTTGCCAATACTTTTAGATTATCTTCTTAACATACTCTGGGATGTATCTAGGCATTACATTAAGCTATACAGGACTACAGGCCCTCATTTCTTTTCTAGGCTGTCTACGTTTGGGTTGTTTAAATCATCTATTGAGACAGGCTGAGTTAGATTATGAGCTACAAAAAATTAGGTTCTGGACAAATAAACCTTTCTTTCTTTGGAAAAAAGTGATTCTTTTGCTAAAAGATGATGGGGCTCCATCTAGGATGGCTGCAATCAGAATGAAGAAAGAGAATTTTAGAGTGAGTTATTTCAAAGGAAGAAAAAACAGAACTTGGTAATGGATAGACTATAGAGAATGAGGCATAAAGAGACCCTCAAGATGATGTGCAAATTTAAGCCCACGTAACTAAAAGACTGATAGTGCTACTATCTGTATGACTGAGAAAAGCTGTTTATTAGGCTGGTTAATAAGGTCCTGATATCTTCTGGTTAAACACTGTAGTTTCTACTAAAAAGACTATTTCTTCACAACTTCTGTTATTACTTAAAAGATCCTTTTTTCCCCCATTCTCTTGGCCTTCATTTGGCAGTGGCTCTTAACATTTTTTCCTAAACTTTTAAAATTGTGTAACATAACACATATACAAAGCAAAGAAATAAAAAAGCAATAGTTTTCAAAGCACTCTTGAAAAAGTGGTTACACGGTAGATCCCAGAGTTTGTCATGGGCTACCATATGACCCTCTCTTATTTTTCCTCCTAGCTGCTCCAGAATGTAGGAGGCTAGAGAACTTAAATACTTTTTTATCATTACAATTGAATTTTTTTCCTTCTTTTTTTTGTGAACAATAGCATATATACAAAAAAGCTATAAATTTCAAAGCACAGCACCACAATTAGTTGTAGAAAAAATTTCAGACTTTGATATGGGCTACAATTTCACAATTTTAAGTTTTTACTTCTATCTGCTCTAAAATACTGGAGACTAAATGAGATATCAATTTAATGATTCAGCATTCATATTCATTTGTTAAGTTCTATCTTCTATGTATAATTCCACCATCACCTTTGATCTTTCCATACCTCTCACTGGGGTTGTTTGGGCTATGGCAATTCTAAATATTTGATATTGTAAGGGTTTTTCACTAATATGGGGTAGGGAATGGATCTAGCTGATGTTCAGGAGAGGCTGGGCTAGGTTTCAGGATTTATCTGGACCAGGGACACATCTGGAGGATGTAGGTTTCTGGACAGTTACACAAGTGCCTGGACCCCATGTGGAATCTTATATATTGCCCTAGGTGTTCTTTAGGATTGGCTGGCATGGTCCTGGCTGGGAGTTGGCAGGTTATGATAGGTAGCAAGCTCTACCTGAAGCTTGTATAAGAGCAACCTCCAGAGTAGCCTCTCGACTCTCTATGAACTCTCTCTGCTACTGATACTTCATTAATTACACTTCTTTTCCCCCATTTGGTCAGGATATAACTGTTGATCCCATGGTGCCAGGTGTGGACTCATCCCTGGGAGTCCTCTCCCATGTCGCCAGGGAGACTTTTACCCCTGGATGTCATGTCCCACGTAGCGTGGAGGGCAATGACCCCACCTGCAGAGTTGGGCTCAGAGACATGGAGGCCACATCTGAGCAACAACAGAGATCCTCAAGAAGTAACTCTTAGGCATGCCTACAGGTAGTCTAAGCTTCTATGCTACCTACATAAGCTTCACAAGAAACAGAAATTAAAAGAAAACAAAAAAAAAATTCACACATACCATACCCCTTACTCCTCTCTTTCATTGATCACTGGCATTTCAATCTACTAAATTTATTTTAGCATTTGTTCTCCCTATTATTTATTTGTTTTTAATCCAAATGTTTTACTCATCTGTCGATAAGGTAGATAAAAGGAGCATCAGACACAAGGTTTTCACAATCACACAGTCACATTGTGAAAGCTATATCATTATACAATCATCTTCAAGAAACATGGATACTGGAACACAGCTCTACATTTTCAGGCAGTTCCCTCTAGCCTCTCCATTACACCTTAACTAAAAAGATACTGTCTATATAACACGTAAGAATAACCTCCAGGTTGACCTCTTGATTCTGTTTGGAATCTCTCAGCCATTGACACTTTATTTTGTCTCATTTCACTCTTCCCCCTTTTGGTCGAGAACATTTACTCAATCCCTTGATGCTGAGTTCCAGCTTACTTTAGGATTTCTGTCCCACATTGCCAGGAAGGTCCACACCCCTGGGAGTCATGTCCCACATAGACAAGGAGAGGGCAGTGAGTTTGCCTGTCATGTTGGCTGAGAGAGAGAGGCCACGTCTGAGCAATGAAACAGGTTCTCTGGGGGTGTCTCTTAGGCCTAATTTTAAGTAGGCTTAGCCTATGCTTTGCGGGGTTTCATATGAACAAATCCCAAGATTGAGGGCTCAGCCTACTGCTTTGGTTGTCCGCATTGCTTGTGAGAATATCAAGAATTTTCAACGTGGGGAAGTTGAATTTTCCCCATTTCTCACCATCTCCCCAAGGAGACTTTGCAAATACTTTTTTATTCACTGTTCAAATCACTCTGGGACAAACTTACAAAATCTCATGCCCTACTCAAGGTTCCATGTACTTATGGTGTTCAATTAAGCCGTCCACATAAGTTATATTAGGAAATGCACTAGTGAAAATATAAATAAAATATAAATTTTGTACCAAATAAACATTTTTTGGTTTAGTCTCACATATAAGTTAAAGTTTTAAAATACCATCTATTTTCAATACCCTGCAGTATTGACATTGCTTTGTTCTTCCTCATGCAAAAACATTTTTAAATTTGTACATTTAGTCACTATCATTATATACTCAAGGCATTCCTAAATTATGCCATCTCGGTGTTGATTGTCTAGCTTTCCTTCTGATTTCATTTGTGCCCCCAGACCTCCTCTCTCTATCATTCTCACATTCAGCTTCACTTAGTATTCTAACATTATTGTATTACAGTTAGGTAGTATTGTGCTATCCATTTCTAAATTTTTATAATCAGTCTTGTTGCACAATCTGTATCCCTTCAGCTCCAATTACCCAATATCTTACCCTATTTCTATCTCTTGATGGTCTCTGTTACCAATTAAATTCTCCAAGTTTATTCACTAATGTCAGTTCATATCAGTGAGACCATACCATATTTGTCCTTTTGTTTTTGGCTAATCTCACTCAGCATAATGTCCTTAAGGTCCATCCATGTTGTTATATACTTCATAACTTTATTCTGTCTTACAGCTGCACAATATTCCATCATATGCATACACCACAGCTTGTTTAGCCACTCTTCTGTTGATGAACATTTTGGCTTTTTCCATCTCTTGTCAATAGTAAATAATGCTCCTATAAACATTGATGTGCAAATGCCCATTTGTGTCCTTGCCTCATGTCCTCTGGTAGATACCTAGCAATGGTATGTCGGGTCATATGACAATTCTATACTTAGCTTTCTGAGGAACTGCCAAACTGCCTTCCACAGCAGTTGTACCATTTGACATTCCTACCAAGAGTGGATAAGTGTGCCTCTTTCTCCACATCCTCTCCAGCCTTGTTGTTTTCAGAACTCTCCTAATGAATCATTGTGATTTTCAGCGTAAGGGGAACTGGCCCAAGATTTTTGCTCTAACAGAGCTCTGAGTAGTAGGTTGGAAGAAGAGAGGGTTTTTCTCCATTGTGTCCCTTCCAAGAATTAACACTATCCCCATGGTATCTCTTTTGCCTATTAATGATCCCATATGATTCTGTCATCCATAACATAACCTCAGTGGTTCTCAAATCTGGATAGTGGTCAGGTTGCTCTCTGTGGACCACTATTACATACAGGTATAAATTTAATCCAACTTTTTCTCCCAGCCATCCATTTGTCCTTACTTTGATCTCTGGATTGAATGCTGATGTGAATTGTGTCCTTCCTGGCTAAAAATTCTGGCTTCTTTTCAGAGTCTTTTGCCTCTCAGGCTGCCTCACGTTACAAATGGCCTCTCTTGCATCTCCTGCTCTTTGCCCAATCACTTTCCCTTGTGAGGCAGTGATTCTGTTAGGTGGAATTGAGAGAGTGTGTTTCATACCATCATATGACATTATGGAATTTTTACCAGCAGTCTTAAATTGCAGGCACAAGTATGTGATCATTAATAAAACAATCAATGACACTGGGTCTGCTTTTTCTAGGTGTTCTTTTGATCACTATTCTTGTGCTACAGGTTCATTTGTCTTGTTGTCTGCCAGCAATCACTAAAGGATATAACAGGAATTTGTGATGAATAAACCTGAAATGGAGAAAATCCTACTCATGAACCAAAATTATTTCTGCAAATCATGAAATACTGGCTGCAGATTGATTTTGGTGACATACCACCAACATTGGCAGAACTATATTCTGAAGAACACATAATTTGACAAATGCCAATTGACTTGAAACATTTTTTTTAGTATTATTTATGTAGTTAGTCATCCTGTAAAACATCTGATAGTAAGCAATTCTGTAAATTATACTTAAAACTTACTGTGCAGCATGGGAGTTTTATTTAGCATCAACTTTCCTTTAATACTAATATGTTGGGATTTTGTGCTTCCCACTAAAAATGTGCCTTTTACCCATTGTGTCTCCCAGATAAAACATCTTAGGCATTGTATTAGTTAAGGTTCTCTAGAGAAACAGAATCAACAGGATACACTCGTGAATATGAAATTCACAAAACTGTCTCCCATAACCATGGGAATGCAGAGTCCAAAATCCACAGGGCAAGCTGTGAAGCCAGCAACTCCAGTGGATGGTCTGGATGAACTCCACAGGAGAGGCTCGTGAGCCAAAGCAGGAAGAGAGACTGTCTCTTCTGAATCCTCCTTTAAATGCTTCCAGTGATTAGACTGAACATCACTCACTGCAGAAGGCACTCCCCTTGGCTGATTACAAATGGAATCAGCTGTGGATGCAGCTAACGTGATCATGATTTAATTCTATGAAATGTCCTCATTAAAACAGACAGGCCAGCACTTGCCCAACCAGACAAACAGATACCACCACTTGGCCAAGTTGACACATGAACCTGACCGTGACAGTTCACCCCTTGTCAACTTGGCAACTATACATATCACCTTAAACCATACCTAATTTCTAAATATAAAACAATAAAACACACATTTTTTTCTTTCACCTAACAATACTCAACTGTCCTGCATATAACTGGAAACACATTAAAACTCTCCAGAATAGGGTGCAAGTCCTTGGGTAATATTCATTCTTAAACTTGTTATCTTACAACTTAAATAGGGTAACATGAACAAAATAGCATTACACTCCTCATTTTTGTAACTGATCACATGGTCATAGTTTATATTTATCACTACCTTCTTCCACTACCAATTCCATTTTCCCTTTACCATCAGCAAACACTTCAGCTGGCCATGGTTCTTTGCTTGGTGGGGGGACCCAAACCTTCATTCCTGAAGTTTCAGAGCCACTGGTAGTCCTGCCTGGAATGGGTTGTTACAGTTTTCCATTCATGTTAATCAGAGGACATGGCAGTAATAAAGATGCCCTAGGGGATTTCTTATATTCCAAGAACACTCTTCTTTACCTCCATTGTGTAATTGCAGTCCTATTTCCCCCTGATAGTCAGGGTCAATAACCCCAGTCAATAATGTAATCCCCTTCTTGGCTTGTTGAACCTGGAGCATGAGCAGCCCAAAGTGATCAGGTGGCAGTCTTAGATTCCAGTTCAGTGGAATCATTGTTGTTTCTCCTGGTGGAAGCACTCCCCTTTTTGGAACTAAAACCTGTAGACCAGCAGAGCTCAGGGTCACAGGAACAGGAAGCAAAAATTTTCCTAGTGGAACACTAGGGGAAATACTGTGTGGTACCACTCCCATTTCCACCCCTTGGTTCCTGGACCCATGGATCCTGGCTATGGGAGAAACAGCACCATACAATGGATGCTGATTCAGAGCAGATGCAGCTTCCTGGAGAACATTACCCAAGCCCTTCAAGGAATTGCCACCTAGTTGGCACCGTAATTGAGTTTTCAAAAGGCCATTCCACCGTTCTATCAATCCAGCTGCTTCTGGACGATGGGGAACATGGTAAGATCAGAGAATTCCATGAGCATGTGCCCATTCTTGCACTTCATTTGATGTGAAGTGTGTTCCTTGATCAGAATCAATGCTGCGTGGAATACCATGATGATGGATAAGGCATTCTGCAAGCCTGTGGATGGTAATATTGGTAGAAGCATTGCATGCAGGGAAAGCAAACCCATATCCACAGTATGTGTCTATTCCAGTTAGAACAAATCACTGCCTGTTCAATGAAGGGAGTGGTCCAATGTAATCAACCTGCCACCATGTAGCTGGCTGGTCACCTTGGAGAATGGTGCCATATTGGGGGTTGAGTGTGTGTCTCTGCTGCTGGTAGACCGAGTACTCAGCAGTGGCTGTAGCCAAGTCAGCCTTGGTGAGTGGAAGTCAATGATGCTGACCCCATGCATAACCTCCATCCCTACCACCATGACCACTTTGTTCATGAGCCCTTTGGGCAATGACAGGAGTTGCTGGAGAAAGAGGCTGGCTGGTATCCATAGAACGGATCATCTTATCCACATGATTATTAAAACCTTCCTTTGCATACAGGGGAACTTCCTTAAAAGGGAATATATGAAAAACCCACAGCAAAAAAAAAAAAAAAAAAAAAAAAACCTTCCTTTGCTGAAGTCACTCTCTGGTGCGCATTCACATGGGACACAAATATGTTCATGTTTTTAGCCCACTAAGAAAGGTCTATCCACATACTTCTTCCCCAGACTTCTTTGTCACCAATTTTCCACTTATGGTCTTTCCAAGTCCCTCACAATCCAGCCAAACCATTAGCAACAGCCCACGAGTCAGTACATAAACGCACCTCTGGCCAGTTCTCCTTCCAAGCAAAATGAACAACGAGGTGCACTGCTCGAAGTTCTGCCTTCTGGGAGGATTTCCCCCCACCACTGTCCTTCAAGAACACCCCAGAAAGGGGTTGTAGTGCTGCAGCTGTCCACTTTCGAGTGGTACCTGCATATTTTGCTGAGCCATCTCTAAACCAGGCCTGAGTTTTCTCTTCCTCAGTCAATTCACTTTAAGGAACTCCCCAAGAGGCCATAGCTCTGGTCTGAGAAAGAGAAGGTAATGTGGCAGGAGTGGACACCATGGGAATTTGGGCCACTTCCTCATGTAGCTTACTGGTGCCTTCAACTGCTCTGGTCCTGTATCATATATACCATTTCCATTTTAAAACAGAGTGCTGCTGTGCATGCCCAACTATATGGCTTGGTAGGTCAGACAACACCCAGCTCATGATAGGCAACTCAGGTCTCATGGTAACTTGGTGGCCCATGGTTAAGCGTTCAGTCTCTACTAAGGCCCAGTAGCAGGCCAAAGCTGTTTCTCAAAAGGAGAGTAGTTATCTGCAGTAGATGGTAAGACTTTGCTCCAAAGTACTAAGGGTCTGCATTGTGATTCTCCTATAGGGGCCTGCCAAATGCTCCAGACAGCATCTCTATTTGCCACTGACACTTCCAGCACCATTGGATCTGCTGGATCATACAGTCCAAGTGGCAGAGCAGCTTGTACAGCAGCCTGGACCTATCGCAGAGCCTCCTCTTGTTCAGGCCCCACTCAAAATTAGCAGCTTTTCTGGTCACTCGATAAATGGGCCAGAGTAGCACACCCAAATGAAGAATATGTTGTCGCCAAAATCCAAAGAGACCAACTATGCATTGTGCCTCTTTTTTAGTTGTAGGAAGGGCCAGATCCAGCAACTTATCCTGCACCTTACAAGGGATATCTTGACATGCCCCACACCACTGGAGACCTAGAAATTTCACTGAGGTGGAAGGCCCCTGTATTTTTGTTGAATTTATCTCCCATCCTCTGACATGCAAATGCCTTACCAGTAAGTCTAGAGTAGTTGCTACTTCTTGCTCCCTAGGTCCAATCAACATGATACCATCAATATAATGGAACAGTGTACTGTCTTGTGGGAGGGAGAAATTATCAGGGTCTCTGTGGGAAAGATTATGACATAGGGCTGGAGAGTTGATATACCCCTGAGGTAGGACAGTGAAAGTATATTGCTGACCTTGCCAGCTTAAAGCAAACTGTTTCTGGTGGTCCTTACTAACAACTATTGAGAAAAAGCATTTGCCAGATCTATAGCTGCATACCAGGTACCGGGTGATGTATTGATTTGCTCAAGCAATGACACCACATCTGGAACAGCAGCTGCAATTGGAGTTACCACCTGGTTGAGCTTATCATAATCCACTGTTATCCTCCGAGACCCATCTGTTTTCTGCACTGGCCAAATAGGAGCACTGAATGGGGATGTGGTGGGAATCACCACCCCTGCATCCTTCAAGTCCTTAAAAGTGGCAGTAATCTCTGCAATCCCTCCAGGAATCTGGTATTGCTTCTGATTTACTATTTTCCTGGTAGGGGGCAGTTCTAGTGGCTTCCACTTGGTTTTTCCCACCATAATAGCCCTCACTTCATGAGTTACAGAGCCAGTTTGGGGATTCTGCCAGTTGCTCAGTATGTCTATTCCAATTATGCATTCTGGAACTGGGAAAATAACTACAGAATGTGTCTGGGGGCCCACTGGATCCACTATGAGATGGACCTGAGCTAAAACTCCATTGATCACCTGGTCTCCATAAGCCCCACTCTGACTGGTGGACCAGAGTGACCTTTTGGGTCCCTTGGAATTAATGTTACTTTTGAACCAGTGTCTAAAAATCCCTGAAATATCTGATTATTTCCTCTTCTCCAATGCACAGTTACCCTGGTAAAAGCCATCAGTCTCCTTGGGGAAGAACTTGGAGGAAGATTAACAGTATAAATTTGTGGCAGTGTAACAGAGTTCTCCTCCAAAGGGACTTGGCCTCCCCTTCATTCAAGGGGCTCTGGGTCTGTAAACTGTCTCATGTCTGGAAATTTATTAAGGGGCCATGACTCTGTGTTTTTGTAATTCAGGTTAGACTTCTGTTCACTTGACCTAGAACTCTTTTGCTTATACATTTCCAACAAGAATTTAGTAGACTGCCCTTCTATTGTATTTCTAGGTACCCCATGATTTACTAACCAATGGCACAAATATCTGCGAGTCATAGTATTTTGACTCCTGCTTTGAGTTTGCTGTCTATTATAATAACCAAGTCCACCCTATCTTTGGCGATTAAGTGCTGCCACCTGGCTTTTACCAACTCAGAATCTGGTCATCCCCATCGTGTTTAAGGATTCCAGCTCAGTGACAGCAGTTCCTACAGTAATATCTGACCTACAGAGAAGTGCAACCACAGAGGTCTTCAGGGATGATTGTGCTAGTCTCACAAATTTATTTCTCACTATTCTGGTAAAAGGTCCATCCTCTGGACATTCCTGGGGTGTAAGAGCAGGCTTTGCATGATAAATCCATTCTAACATTCCAATCTCTAAGCCTCTGGATCCCCTCATCTGCATTATACCAGGGCAGTTCTGGCATTTCAACCTTAGGTAATGTTGGCCACCTTTTGATCCGTGCTTCAAGCAACCATCCAAACAGACTGTTCATACTTTTTCTAACCCCTTGAGCTATAACATTGAATGCAGAATCTCTGCTTAGTGGGCCCCTATCAATAAATTCAGCCTGATCCAGCCTTATATTCCTCCTACCATTATCCCACACCCTTAAAAATCCATTGCCACACATATTCCCCTGATTTCTGTCTATATAAATTGGAAAACTCACACAGTTCCTTTGGAGTATAATGTACCTCCTCATGTGTGACACACTGTACCTCACCTTTAGGGGCCTACTGGGACTTTAGTCTAGTTATAGGTCTGGAAGAAATGAGGGTTGGTGGGGGTGGGTCATGAAAAGAATTAGAAATATCTTCCAAGACATTTGCTTCAGGGCCTTCATTTGCAGTTTCATCTGGTGAAACAAGATTAACCACTCTAGGCTAATCCCTTCAGGTAGAGGTTGGGTGGCCAAGTCCTCAAGGCAGGCTGGACGTGGGGCGGCTATAACCTCAGGGCAGTCTATTACAGGGTTACGTAGAGAAAACTCAGCAGGACCTAGGATTTCAACGTCATCCCAGACATCGTTATCAATCCATATGTCACCATCCAATTTTTCAGGGTCCCACTCCTTTCCAATCAATGCCCTCACTTTAATGGCAGACATCATGCAACATTGAGATTTCAGTTTATGTTGTAAAGCTGCTACTCTAACAATAAGGTTCCAAGTCTGATTTTCTGAGATCTCAAGTCTACAGCTATAGGAAATATGATTTTCCTTCAGGATACTCATAGAAAGTTCTACATCTGTCAGACAGTGCTTAAGCTTCTCATTTGAAGCCTTAAGCACATCCCTTTCATTCCTTAATGTATCCAGTGTTTCTAACAACAACCAGTCAACATCTCTGTACCTCTTATTCCTACAAAACTCCATAAAGTGTCAAAACCATTATCCCCCACAGCCTGGCTTCATACAAGGAAAGCATTAGGAGAATTGAATGGTGATATTTTGACTATCCCTTTTGCCAACTCACTCCATGGATAGGGAATGTCATTCTGATTATGGGAATCAGAGTCCTTAGTTCCTTTGAGTCCAGTCAGAGTAGAAAAACATTCATAAAAACCCATTTTTAAGATTCTGTTTCTTAAGAACCACTCCTGGTACCAAGTTGTAATAGTTAGGGTTCTCTAGAGAAACAGAATCAAACAGAAACACTCGTAAGTATAAAATTCATAAAAGTGTCTCATGTTACCATGGGAATGAGAGTCCAAAATCCGCAGGGCAGGCTGTGAAGCCGACAATTCTGATGGAGGGTCTGGACGAACTCCACAGGAGAGGCTAGCCAGCAGAAGCTGGAAGAGAGCCTGTCTCTTATGAATACTCCGTAAAAGGCTTCCAGTGATTAGAGTAAGCATCCCTCATTGCAGAAACACTCCCCTTGGCTGATTACAAATGGAATCAGCTGTGGATGCAGCTGACATGATCATGATTTAATTCTATGAAATGTCCTCATTGCAACAGACAGGCCAGCACTTGCCCAACCACCACTTGGCCAAGTTGACACATGAACCTGACCATGACAGGCACTGAGTGTGCCTCTGGAGTAAAAACAGCTTTTAAGCTTTTTCTCTAATTTAATGTTGCCTGATATTTATAGAGAACTTTATGCTTACAAAGTTCTTTTACAGACATCATATCATTCAATTCTCTCAGTTACTCTTTCCTACCTCACAGAATTATCTAACTTTTTGTTGTTGTTGTTGGGTTGCATGGTCCAGGACTGAAACCTGGGTCTCCCATAAGAAAGGCAAGCATTCTTCTATGGAACCACCCACGCACCCTTTATCTATCTTTTTAATAGATTAACATTTTCAGGGTCACAGACATTAAAAATTTGTTTCAAGACTCTAGGACTAGTAATGGCAGAACCAAGATTGCAACCCATCTTTTGATTCCATGTTTCAGGCTTTTCCCACTTGTTGCTCCATTCAGTATAAATAGAGAAGTGAAGGAATTTTGTATGAAACACTGAATAAAAAAAAACCTTTGTGTGAATTACTTATCCTACTATCTAAGGGTTCTACTTCATGTTGTATTTGAAGACATAGCCTCCATCTGAGCTCCAGAGAGAATTCTTTCTTTTATCGCTTTACAAAGTTTGACCATGCTTACCATCTCTTTCAGTGACAGGAAACTACCCCACGTTAGGTTTTGTTTTAGTTTGCTAATGCTGACAGAATGCAATACAGCAGAAATGAACTGGCTTTTATAAAGGGGATTTGTTTAGTTACAAATTTGGAGCAAATGCAGCTGGCCTTTTCTCTGAGTTTCTCTGTCACATGGTAAGGCACATGGTGTTGTCTGCTGGCCTTCCCTCCCAGCTTCTGGGTTCAAGTGGCTTTCCCTGGGGCATGTCCTTTCTGTATCTCCAAATGTCTGGGTCTGAGCCAGTTCTGACTGCTAAGCTGAGGTGTGCTAGGCTGTTTCTCTTCCTTATAACCTCCCCTTTTAGGCCTCCAGCAAATGAAATTAAACATCACTCATTTTGGAAGGCACTCCCCTTAGCCAACTGCAGATGTGATCCACCATACATGACCTTCACATGCTGATGACTTAAGTCCACAGCAAGAGAACAATTGGGCACCATCACCTGGCCAAGTTGATACCTGAACTTAACTATTACAGGTTTCTTCTTACCTTGAAAAAGTTCACAAAGCTGAAGAACCTATCACTCATATACCAACCAATGTGCAAGATGGAGATAGGTGGATTCCTCCTATTTCTTTCTAGAATGACATTATCTAAATAACTAGACTCTACCCATGATAGCCAGTGAGAGCTGCCCTGGGTTTGGAATTAAGCAAAAGTGAGGAGGCCTTACTAGGTGATTTGGGAGAATGATACATATTTTTACTGGTGGGAGGGGGTCAGTAGAGTTCTGTCTCTGGAAACTCAGTGTAGCTAAATGGGAATTTGCACTGCCTGCTTGGTGGATGGGCCTAACAGTTTGGTATAAGATAAAATGGTGGTTAGGGTTGTACGGGCTTTCCACCTCAGTGCTTTCCTTCCTCAAAGGTGTTAAAAAGGTTAAGTGGTACACACTCTCATCCCTATTTTCTCTTAGCTGCCTAATATCCATACAGGTATTACATAATTAACAGGCTTAAAGTATTACTGCTCCTAGGAAATACGTTGCCATTTTAAAAGAGGATTCTTAGAAATCACAAAGACTTCAAGATCCACAGTAATGAATTTTTAATGGTGGGATTTTGAGGATAGCTATATTTGCCCGGAGAGACAAAGGTTGTCAAACACTTGCCTCATGTATTTGTTAGGGTGACCTAATACCTTTGGTGATCATGGAGCATGCACACATGTCCTTAGGTGGCCAAATTCTGGTCCTTGTACACTGCTTTATACACATGCTTCCACAGTCATTTTGATCTACAGAGATAGAGACAGTAATAAACTGCAGATGGCCCATATGATCTCAGAAAATATGACTGTCAAATTTTCAGGAATTTTGCACGCTGATTTTAATAGTTATTATTAAAATTAAATTATATCAACTTACAATTAAATAAATTATGTTTAAAACAAATGTAACCCACTTAAAAATGTGCAAAAGATATCACCAAAGGTACCTCACTAAAGAAGATATACAGATGGCAAATATGCATATGAAAAGATGCTCAAATCATATGTCATTAGGGAATTATAAATTAGAATAGCAATGAGATATCACTACACACCTATCAGAATGGCTAAAATCCAAAACACTGAACACCAAATTCTGGAGAGGATGTGGAACAATAGAAACTCTCATTGATTGCTGGAGGCAAGCAAAATGGTACAGCCACTTTTGGAACACAGTCTGGCAGTTTTTTACAAAGCTAAACATAGGCTTACCATATGACCCAGCAATTGTGCTCCTGAGTATTTATCCAAATGAGTTGAAAACTTTTTCCATGCAAAGACTTTCACATGAATGTTTATAGCAGCTTTATTCATAATTGCCAAAACTTGGAGGCAATCAAAATGTCCTTCAATAGGTGAATATTGTAAACAATCTGCGTTACATCTATACAATAGTGTATGATTCAATGATAAAAAGAAATGAGCTATCAATCCACACAAGACATGGTATATTATTAAATGCATATTACAAAATAAAAGAAGCCAATCTGAAGAAGACACATACTGTATGGTATCAACTATACACTATTCTGGAAAAGACAAAACTACAGAGACAATAAAAAGATCAGTGGTTGCCAGGGATTTGGTAAGGAGGGAGGGTTGAAAAGGTGGCTCACAGGGCATCTTTAGGATAATGAAATTGTTCTGCATAATACTGTAATAGTGGATACATGACTATCCATTTTTCAAAATAGATATCATGGAACTGTACAATATAAAGAGTGAACCCTACTGTAAACTGTGGCCTTTAGTTAATAGTAATAATGTATTAATATTGGTTAATCAATTTTAAATAATGTACTATATTAATTCAAGATGTTAATTATAGGGGAAACTGGGGGGTATGAGGGTATATTTGGAAACTCTGCATATTCTACATAGTTTTTCTGAAAACCTACAACTGCTGTAAAAATAAAGTGCATTATAAAGAAAAAAGTACCCAAAACTCATGACTTCTGAATAATTTTACTACTATAATACATGCTCTTGAGGTTATTTATGTGTATTGTGTCTCTAATGCAGAAATATTAACATATGTTGGTAGTTTAAACTTGACCATTGGCATACTCTACAAATCATGGCTAGATTTATTATTCTAATAACAGTTTAGACTTAAAGAACTGATGGGGAAAGTGTTTACAATGCAGATTAAATTTAGAAGTTTGTCACGTCCCCCTGGGCCTCTCACAATGTCCCATGCCACAGCAAACTGCAGTCTCAAACCATTGCTAGGCCTTGTCTATAAGCTTCAGCACTGAAGTGGGTTGCATATGGTTAAAAAAGAAAGAAAGAAAGAAAGAAAAAAGCTTTTCATGATGGTGCTTTCATTTATGGCCAAAACGGAGTTAATAGGGACTAAATTTAAGCTCCAACTTCAAATTCCAAAATGAGAAGAAAACATATGACACAGTGTTTTTCAGGACACTTGTACATAGCCAATGAAGGACAGTGGTCTGAGATAGGGGAACACATGAGACTTTTATTGTTGCCCCAGATTACTGCCTTGAGAAAGTTTCCAGGCCATGTGTGAAGAGAGAAGGAACTGAGGCAGAGTCTGCTGGACTCCCTGTGATGAAGAGATAGAGCTGAGAGTCTGAGGAAACCAAGGTATCAAGAAATTGCAGGAAAGAGTATTAGATGAGAGAAGGTACACAGAGAGAGGACTCTGAGGATCTGCATAGGATCCCCCATAGTGATTAAGGAGAACACTGATTTCCATGGGGAAACAACCCAAAGCTAGGGAAGGCATCACCCAAAGGAGTATATGGAACATTAACTGGTGCTCAGCCAGACTAGAAACCTTTATAACTCATGGGGTATTGGTTATAAGTGTCTTGTTCAAGTAATAGGAAATAATTAGCCCTAGACTAAAGAAGTCCCTGATCTCATCTAACAAATCTTAAAAGCAAGACCAAAAGGATCATTCTGTTTCAAAGTGTCTTACCTGCATCCCAAACAAAGCTCAAGAATGTTTATAGGACTATGAAAATACCTGGCATAGGGTAAGTACTTCTGAAATGGTGGGCTAAGCACCTCTGAAAATCAGGTCCTCCATAAAAGCAATGAGAACACTGGCAAAATGTTGTCAATAGTACCGGCAAAATGTTGTCAATAGTACCTTTTTTTACAGCTCTGGAAATTAACAAAAGGAATATTTTTTTCAAGAAAATCAGCTGAATCTCAGTAAGAGCAGAGAGATTTGTGGCATTTTCACTTGTACTATTACTATACTCTTCTCTCCAGCTTCACAGTAGCCTTGGAAACCAGAAGCTTCAGAACCACAGTAACTGAAAATAGCAGCAGCCTAGCAGTCACTGGAGAAAAGAGAATAGGTTTGGAGTGTCACAAAGACACATTTCCAAACAATCGTCAATATTTGACTTATCTGAGAAGTCCCTGGAAAAGCCCTACTCTCAGGGCTTGTCCTTTCTGGACCTGAATCCAGAGTTTGTTCAGTGAGGAAAAAAATCCTATCTTCATACCATCTGTTTAAAATAATCAGTGGAAGTTGTTTAACACTGTAGTTGCCTGAGGCAATGATACCGTTTGGGGCAAATAAGTGGCTGACCAAAAACTTAAAAGGAATATATGGAAAATGAGATTTTCATAGAGGGCTTTACAGAAGGCCAAACTTTTCCTGGGCATTTAAAAGGCAGCACACATGTATAGGGCCGTATGTGTGCCCAGGAAAGGCCTGAGAAGGCCCTTAATCTCAGCCCATATAAGACTGATACTTGGGCTCTGCACCAGCAGGAAGTGAAGGCTAAGGCAGAGTTGTCAGCTACCTGTCAGAGTGATGACAGCTTGCCTAACACACGTGCTAAGAATCCCTTGGCAAAATCTGGGAGAATTATTAGTTTAAGGCATTTAAAGAAGTTTCATACCAATCATTAACTGATCACTAAGCCAACTGAACAGAGATTTCAATGGCCACACATGACAAAGGATGCAAACTTTACAGAAATAATCCAGGAAATTTACTAAATAAACAAAGACCATTAACAACAACAAACAGCAACAACAGTGAACAAGGCAAAGGAAGTATTCAGATTTTCAAGTTGCTACATTATCTAAAAGATCCAGTTTTCAACGAAAAATTTACTAGACATGGAAAGAAACAGAACAGTATGATCCATATACAGGAAATAAGCAGTCAATAAAAAATGTCTCTGAGGAAACCCTTGCACATTATATTCACTAGAAAAAGATTTTATTAAAGTCAGGTATTATGTTAAAAAGGACTAAAAATACTGACTCATTATATAGATATTTCTTTCTAGTTTGCCATGTATCAGAATAGCCAGAAGGAAATACCTGAAATTGTTGAACTGTCAATCAGTAGCCTTGAACTTTGATAATGATTAAATAACAATATAGCTTTCAACTTGCTACTGTGTGATTATAAAAGCCATGTGCCTGATATTTCCTTTATCCTGTGTATGGGTAGATGAGTAATAAATTAAAGATATACATGAAAAAATAATAATAGGTCAGGAATATGATGAAAAATACCCCTATGTAAATTATGGACAATAGCTATACTATTACTTTAACAGTCTTTGATCAGTTAAAACAAAGGTACCTACTGTTAAAAAGAATGGTAGAATTACAAAAAAAGTGTTATCATCAATTCTAACAAATTTTCCACATCAAGGCAAATGTTGTTGGTGGGGTGGTGTATGGCAGTTCTGCATTTTATGCATGATTGTTCTGTAAACTCACAATTTCTCAAATGAAAATTAAAAAAAAGAAAAAAGACTAAAAACACATGACTAGAGAATTAAAAGGAAGGATGAGAACATTGTCTCACCAAACAATAACTATCAATAAAGAGAGAGAAGCTTTACAAACAAGCCAAAGCTGGTCACTCAAGATGGCATAAGATATGCTAGAGTTCCATCCCCCCCACCCCAGTATCTTTGAACAACTTGAAAAAAAATGACAGCGCCATCTTCCTCAGAACTCAAGAAACTATGCATAGCTCATGGCAGTCCCTCCCCTACCCCCTTCTAAAGCTGTGTGGCGCCAGCCTGTGCTCTCATAATGGGTCCCTATTCCTGTTCCAGAGAAATTATTATTTTAATCCAGTCATGTGGGGGCCGACCTCTTGTAAGGTAGGACCTTCTGATTATGTTGTTTCTATAGAGCTGTGGTCCCACCCATTCAAGGTGGGTTTTAATCTGCTTACTGGAGTCCTTTAAGAGAGTTCAGGGAAAGAGAGAGCTTAGACAGAAATGCCTTAGGAGATCTAAGCAAGGACCCACGAAAACTGAGAGAGCCAGAACGTGGAGAGAGCCAAGGGAAGCTAAGAGATCAAATCCAGAGTTTGCCCAAGAGAACTAAATAAAGAGAGGACCCATTCACCCTCAGAGAGAGAGAAATGACCCAGAGACGCTAGAGAAGACGGGCAGAACACAGAGAGAAAGCCACTGGAATCAAGCCTAAAGCAACAGAACTGGGAGCAAGGACCAGCAGACCCTGGCCATGTGCCTTCCCAGCTGACAGAGCAGAGGTGTTCCAGATGCCAGTGGCCTTTCTTCAGAGTCCAGATATCATCTTGTTGATGCCTTAACTGGAACATTTTCATGGCATTCGAACTGTAAATTTGTAACTTAATAAATCCCCTTTGAAAAAGTAAACCCATTCTGGTATATAGCATTCCAGCAGCTTTAGCAAAACAGAACAAAAGGTATATGCTCTAAATTGCCCTGGATGAGATTGTCAGATTAGATATAAAATGGAAGTTTCTACTCTATGCTGCCTATAGGAAAGTTACTTTAAATATGAAGTCACACCCTCAGTCTCTCTAAGCCCAACTCTGCAAGTGAAACCATTGCCTTCCCCTCTACGTGGACATGACATCCAGGGGTGAAAGTCTCCCTGGCGATGTGGGAGATGACTCTCAGGGATGAATCCAGACCTGGCACTGAGGGATCAACAATTCCATCCTGACCAAAAGGGGGAAAAGAAGTGTAATTAATAAAATATCAGTGGCAGAGAGAGTCCAAATAGAGCCGAGAGGCTGCTCTGGGGATTGCTCTCATGCAAGCTTCAAGTAGAGTTTGCTACCTACCAACCCCCAACCAGGACCATTCCAGCCATAAAGAACACTTAGGGCAATATATAAGACTCCACAAGGGTTCCAGGCATTAGAGTAACTTTCCAGAAACCTACAACCTCCAGATGGGTCCCTGGTCCAGATAAGTCCTGAAACCTAGCCCAGCCTCTCCAGAACATCAGATAGTTCCATCTCCCTAACCCATATCAGTGACAGACCCTTCCAATAGCAAAAATTTAGAATTGGCATAGCCCAAACAACCCTAAAGAGAGGGACAGAAAGATCAAAGGTGATGGTAGAGTTATACAGAGAAGATAGGATTTAATAAATGAATATGAATGCTGAATCATTAAATTGGTATCTGTTTTAGTCTCCAGTATTTTAGAGCAGCTAGAAGTAAAAACCTAAAATTGCGAAATTGTAACCCATGTCAAAATCTGAAATACGTTCTACAACTAATTGTGGTGCTCTGCTTGGAAATTTATAGCTTTTTTGTATATATGTTATTTTTCACAAAAAAAGAAGGAAAAAAAGTCGATTGCAATGATAAAAAAGTATTTAAGCCCTCTAGCCTCCTATTTTCTGGAGTAGCTAGAACGAAAAATATGAGAAGATCATATGATAGCCCATGGCAAACTCTGGGATCTATCCTGTAACTGCCTTTTGAACAGTGCTTTGAAAACTATTGCTTTTTATTTCTTTGCTTTGTATGTATGTTATACTATACAATAAAAAGAGTTATAAAAAATATGAAGCCATACATAAGGTAAAAGTAAAAGAATGGAAGAAGATAAACTATGCTAACATTAATCAAAGGAAAGGTGAACTGCCTCTATTATTAAATCTACTATACAAAGTGGATTTCAAATCAAATAACACAATCAGGGACAAAGGAGATTATTTTATGATGAAAAAGGGGTTAATTAATCAGTAGTACATAAAAATCTTAAGTACCACAACCAATCAACTTGACCTAGTTGACATTTATAGACTGTTCCAACCAATAACAGCAGAGTACACATTATTTGTCAGTTCACACAAAGCATTTACCAAAATAGAAAGTGTTCTGGGTCACAAAACAAATCTCGATACATTTCAAAGGATTAAAATCAAAGTATGTTCTCATACCACAATGAAATTAAAATAAAAAGATGTCTGGAAAATCCTCAAATATTTGGAAACTGAATAACTCAACTTCTAAAACACTCGTGCATTGAAGAATAAACAGAAAGGGAAATTAGAAATTACTTTGATTTGAGCAAAAATGAAGACACACCATATAAAAAATTGTGGGATTGCACTAAAGCAGTATTAAAGGGGAAATTCACAGCAGCAAATAGACAAAATGAAAATTCTCAAAATTTCCACCTTACAACACTAGGGAGAGAACAGCATATGAAAACACAAAGAAAGTAGAAGAAAGGAAATCATAAATAGTAGGGCAAAAATCAATGAAACAGAAAACAGAAAAACAATCAATGAAACAAAAGTTTGTTCCTTGAGAAGATGATAAGATGCATTAACCCCTGGCCAGATATCAGAAAAAAAGAATGAAGACACACATTACCGATATCAGGAATCACTACAGATTCTACAGTTAATACAAAGAATAGCAAGGGAATATCATGGACAATGTTATGGCAATAAATTTGACAACTTATATGAAGTGAACATAGTTCTTGAAGGCACAAGTCGCCAAAGCTCACCCAAGAAGAAATAGATAACCTCAATATCTATGAAAAGATTGGAAGTTTTAGTTAGAATCCTTCCTAAACCAAACATACACACACTCACATATACCCACGCAAAGAAATCCTCTAGGGCTTCTCTGATGAATTCTACCGATCATTTAAGTAAGAAATAACAGCAATTCTAAACAATCTGTTCTAGAAAATTGGAGAGGGAATACGTCCCACTCATTCTATGAGGACAGCATTATCTTAAAACCGAAACCTGAAAAAGATATTAGAAGAAAATAAAATTACAAAGAAATACCCTTTGTGAACACAGATTCAGCAATGCTAAAGAAAATTTCAGCAAATTAAATCCACTAATATATACAAAGGAAAATACATCTTAACCAAATTCATTTTATCCCCACAATAGTAAATTGGTTTAACTTTCGAAAACCAATGTCATTCACTATACTAGCAAACTAAAATTAAAAAACCCTTATAATTATTCTAATAGTCTTAGGAGAATCATTTGCCGAGTCCAAAATGCTTCCAGGATGAAACACTTAGTATACCAGAAAAAGAAATGAACTTCCCCAACCTGACAAAGAGCATCTACTAAAAAAACCCACAAAGCTAACATCATACTTAATTGTGAAAGACTGAGTGCTTTCTCTCCAAGATTAGGAACAAGAATGCTCTCAGTGCTTCTATTTAACATTGTACTGGGTGTTCAAGCCAGTGCTAGAAGAATATAAAATAAAAAGGCATACCATATTGGAAAAGAAGTAAAACTATCTTTATTTGCAAATATAATTGTCATTGTAGAATATCTGAAAGATCTCCAAAAATGCTACTAGAACTAATAAATGAGTTTGACAAGTTTGCAGGATGAAACAATATACAAAAATCAGTTGTATTTCTATGTAATATTAACAATCAGAAATTTAATTTGCATAACACAAAACTATTTGCAATGGCATAAAATATGAAATATTCAGTCATAAATCTGACAAAAGGTGTGCAATTTTTACCTATACACTGTAAACTATTGCTGAAAGAAATTAAAGACCTAAACAAATGAGATATATCCTGCATTCATGAATCTGAAGACTCAACATTGTTTAAGATATCAGTTCTCTCTGAATTATTCTACAGATTCAACACAATCCCCAAAAAATCCTAGCAGAATTTCAGAGCAATCAAGAGGCTGATTATAAAATTCATATGGAAATCAAAATGCTTTAGAATAACAAAAACAAATTTGAAAAATAACAAAACTAGAGGATGAACAGTAATTTCAAGATTTATTATAAAGGCATTGTTATCAAGACAATGTGTTAGTGACACCAAGAGAGACAAAGAGATCAATGGAACAAAATAGAGTCTAGAAGTAGACCTACCTATATGTGACAGGTAGGTTCATGTGTCAACCTGGCCAGGTGATGGTGTACAGTTGTCTTGGTCAAGCAAGCACTTGCTTAACTGTTACTGTGAGGACATTTCGTGGACTTAAATCATCAGTAAATTAATTTCATCTATGGCTGTTTACATCTACAATCAACTAAGGGGAGTGTTTTCCCACAATGAGAGACATTTAATCCAAACAGTTGAAGGCTTTTAAAGGAGAAATGGTAACTTGAGCAGTCAGAAGAGATCATTTTTCATCATCACTTCAGACAGCAAGCCTCTCCTGGGGAATTCATTGAAGACCTTCATCGGAGTTGCCAGCTTAAGGCCTGACCTATGGAATTTGGACTTGTGCATCCCCAAAGTTCCATGAGAAGTTTAATAAAACCTCATATTTACAGATATCTCCTGTTAGTTCTGTTCCCCTAGAGAACCCTCACTTATATAACATATATGGACAACTGGTCTCAGACAAAGGGACAAAGGCAATTCAGTGTATAAAAGAGAGTCTTTTTCAACAAATGGTGCTAGAAATATTGGATTTCCACATGCAAAAAAAAAAAAAAAGAACTTCAATCCATACCTTGTACCATACAACAAAATGGAGCCAGGATCTAAATTTAATGCCTAAAATGATAAAATGTCTAGAATACAATATAAGAGAAAAATCTCTGTGACCTTGGGCTAAGCCGATTTCTTAGATATGATACCAAATTATGATCTATAATAGAATACAAAGATTAATTGGACATCATCAAAGTTAAAAATTTCTGCTGTTCAAAAGATACAATTAATGAAAAGGCAAGCCACAGATTGAGAGAAAATATACGCAAATCATAATCTGATACAGGTCTTTTTATCCAGAATATATAAAGAACTTTTAGATTTCTATAATATGGAAATAAATAATCCGATTCTCAAAATGGGCAAAATTATTTAAACAGAGACTTTACCAGAGAGGATATATGAATGGAAAATAAGCACATGAAAAGTTGCTCAGCATCATTAATCTTTAGGTAAGTACAAATCAAATCCACAATGAGGCATCACTATGTAGTAGGTAGTTTCTATTTCTAAAGTAGAGGCTTCTTTTTGCTCTGGATCTTTGCGAAAGAAAAAAAAAAAGCCCATATCCAGACATACTTGCAACCCGTCTGACATTTTGCTTCTAGTCAGAAAACAAGAATCTGCTGATTCTCTGTGTCAATAAGGTACCATCTGCCTGTCAGTTGGTGAAAATACTGGTTTTAGTCCCATAGTTCTATTGATTGCAGCATTTTATAGAGAACTCAAATTTCTTGGAGATGGTAGTTGATACTTTGTCATTTTGTATCCGTTTCACCCTCTTTCCTTGCCTTCCTCCTTAGCTTGACACAGATTTTACTCTTGCATCTGACAAGACAAATAGCTCAGAAATACAAAGTTGTCACTTGAACTTAAAGTTTCTAGGCTGGTATTCAAGTATTGAGTGAGCACCTGCTATTCAATAAGCATTCTTAGCAACATGTACTATCTTATTCATCTTTATAATCCCCAAAGTGCCTAGAACTTTGCCTGCATATAGCAGGCACTCCACGTATATTTGATGAATGAATAATTGAATGCAACCTCAAGGTGCTTAGATTTGCCTGCTGCCTATATTCACAGTGTTCAATCCAATGTGCTTGACCATGTTTATCTTGTGTTGTCCATGGTATATAACTTCTCATGGTTTCAAGTCCATGAGGACAAAAACTTGGTCTGTCATGTTCACTGTTAAATTTCCTTATTTAGCACAGCACTTGGCACATAGCCAAGATGTTTGGTAAAATTTTGTTGAATGAATGAACAAATGAACTTTGGGCAAGTTATTTAACCTCTCTGAGTTCTCATTTACTAATACGTAAAGTAGCATTAATAATCTCATTGTGATCATATATATGTAAAGTTCCTAGCACTCTGGTACATAGCAGTACATTAATAAATGCCCATTTTCTTCCTTCTTTCCTTTGCTTTACCCTGACCGTCAACTTGGTTGTATATGCCCATTTTCAATAATGATTTTGCTCTGAGCAAAGCAAAGTGTAAACCAAGTTAACAAGTTTCCTCATGGTCAATATTACCTTAATTTAACTCTCAGGGTGGATACAGGAACTTTTATGAATGGAGAGAACTTTAAGACCCAAACCAGCAAGCCTGAAAGGAAAGCATTCCAGACCCTATGAGGAAAGGTAGAGGGAATATTTTGGGCTGGACCATGAAGCTTCTCAGTATCTGCAGTGTTCCAGCATACTTCCACTTTTTCAGAAGTGTAGCTCTGTCACAGCCATTTTCTTTTTCAAAGTTGAGCCCTGAAGCTCTTCTGGACCTAAGACCATGGGTTAGAGGCTTTCTGGCTTGCCAGCTCTGGAAAGTATGAATATACAGAGTTTTCACACTTTTCCTTGGCTGTGAACTCATATTGGATCAATTAAGACTTTCATGGAAAAAAAAAAAGACTTTCATCAATGATCCAGGACAGACTGCCTCTCATCAAAGATGTAGATTCTAGTTCTAGTTGTACCAAATACTTTACTTAAGCCAATCCTGTCACTTCTTTGAGCCTCAATTTTCTCTTCACAAAGCAAAATCGAAAATGTCTATTGTGATATACATAAAGAAAATCTGATAATTTCATACATTAGAGTACTGAAGTAATGATAGTTAAAAGTGATGATATGGATCTCAAAAACAATGTTAAGTGAAGAAAGCCAGATGCATATTGTGATACCTTTTAAACACATGAAAACACTCACAAAATAAAAAATAATAATAATAATAATAAATGATCTGGAAGAAAACCGCACAAACTTACTTCTGGATGAAGGGGAGGGTACAAGGAGGTCCCTAGATTGGGGGGCTGTTATCAGCTTTATCTGTAATGTTCTATTAAAAAACATTATTAATCTATAAACTATAATTAAGATTCATTTTTTTAATAAGGAGAGGGTTAGATTAGGTAAACACTAAAGTCCCTTTGAGCTCTAAAATTTTATGGCTCTAAAATGGAAGGGAGAATTCAGTAGTTGAAAGTTGCAGCCGTCTCAAAATTTTCTTGGGACAGAGCTCCACATTTGTCGAATAAATGGTTTACGTTAAAATAACCCTGCAATTGGGAAATGAACAAGATGACCTCCAGGAACAAATGTTGGCTAAATTTTCCTCTGGGAGATCAGAGCAGACCACCTTTAAGATCTATTCCAACCCTGAGTGCCTATGAAAACAAGCAAAGATAAACTCAGTTCTCTTAAATGATTCATTCTTTGCTTTCTGGACTCCTGCATGAGTTAAGTTTTGCCTTCAGTGGAGGAGATGGGGATGAGAAGAGCTTGGCTACCAGATGGCCTACTACAGAGAGGTTGAATTGTCTTGTATATTTCCCACCATGGAATACTTACTTCTCTTCTTTGGCAGGAAAATCAAGGGAAAATGTTTTCCCTGCAGAATTTCCTCCCCCTGTTTACTTTTTTTCTTTTATGCTAACAACTGATGCTGCTAATGGAAGCCGCTCCAAACAGGAATGCTTTGCCTTTGATGGATTAGACAAGGACTTGTTTGAAATTTAAAGACCCCGGCATCTGATTGCCACTGACTGAGAGAAGGAGACAGGTGACAGGAGAGCTAATTGGCACCTTTTCTTGCACCCTCACCATTTCCTGTCTCTTTCCTTTTTCCTTCCTTTTGTCTCTCTCTCTGCTAGGTTAGGAATGAAGAGTGTTATACTTTCAACCGTGAGCATAGGGGATGCTGATCTTTCCCTTTCTGCCCACCACATTTGCTACATTCATTCTTGCTTCTAACCCAATGGTCATGACAGTTGCCAGATGCATTACAATACTTACCCCTTCTCCTCTAGGCTTACTTCTAGCCCCCTCCTCCAAGAAGCCTTCCCCGACCACCCCAGTGCACAGTGCTCCTATCTTCTTTGCTCTTATGGAAAATCAGCTGTACCCTATAGAGTAATTCTTATGTTATTCTGATTTGTATTCTCTCACCATTTAAACTATGTGAGTCTTCTTTTCACATTATTCCATTTTATAAACAGGATTGGGAAGTGGATGGATAGGTGACAGTGGCCAAGTGCAGTGGTTTTTCAAGGACCCATATGTTCACAAGAGCCTTCTATATCCCTATTTTTTCCTCCCCATTTAGAGTGAAAATGTTAGGTTGATGTGTAGGTGGAGGAGATACATGAATCAATAAATAAATTTGATAGATAGATATATTGATTTGTTAAAGAAAAGCCCTTTAGGGCTCTCATACATCATTTTCTAAGAACTTGGTAAAAATCTAGCTCTTAGAGGTCCATTCATCAAATGAATAAGGTTGGGTAGGTTTGATTTTAAAAAAATGAATTAAGCAGCTGCTCTGCTACCTTTGTCATGGCCTGGCAATCTCTGTACTGGGTCATGCAGGGATTTTTCAAAAGCTCATAAATGCCAAGCCCATTTTTCCTAATATTCAGAAGACCCACAATAAATCCCTAGAGTTTCGGTCTAGCTGATAAATAATCTATATATTTTTTGTTTCTACAAAGAAGAAATTGATCAGTCCAGCTGATTTCTTAAATTAGTTCTCTAACTCAGAAGGGATTTTATCAGCAGTCTTCTTATTGTACTTAGCCTGAATGTCAGCTTGAAGTTGAAGTTCAGCATTGAGAATCCCAAGTCACAGATAAGGAAAATGTGACATTAATCAAATGAACCTAATAGAACAGGGACAGAGCTGGTATGATCATTGAGCAAGCAGAGTCTCTTCTAAGTTACTGGTTTAAAAAACAAATCTGATGATCATGGTGATGAATACACAACTATGTGATGATACTGTGAGCCACTGGTTGTATACCATGTATGGAATATTTTTATGTTAAGATTTATCAATAAAAATATTTTTAAAAAACAGACAAAAAAACTAAATCTGAGTCTCAGTTTCCCATCTCAGAAACAGGGTTTATAATGATAGTACTAATTCACATTTTCAGGGTTAAATGAGATAATACATGAAAACACTTACAATATTGAGCACAAATTAAGCCTCGAATAAATGGCAGCTGTTATTTTACCTGCAAACGCAATATTAATCTCGTCTTGGGTGAAAGCATACGGAAATATCAGCAGGCCCTAAAGTAGTTTATTGATTGCAGCCAGCCATTCAGCCCACTTGTGGGCAGAGCCCCATAACTGAAACTTCTGGTAAGTGAAGAGGTAAGCAAATCAGAGCCCCTGACCTCAGTGAGCTTATAAAATGAATGGGATAGATGGGATTTGTGTTTGAATGAAATCGTAACATGCATGCCTAGAAATATACAAAGAAGAACAGATTGAAGTGGTAGAAGCAATACAAGTAATGGTGAGTGGATGGACTGGGCAGGGCTCTCTGAGGAGTGCAGAAGGAAAGTTTACTGGGGAACAGTGTGGGCTTTGGAGTCAAACAGATATAGGTTTGAGTCCCACCCCTACAACTTTGTAATTGGGAGAACTTGGGTAAGTCATCGAACCTTTCTGAGCATCAGTTTCATCCATGGATAGATGAGGTAATATATTTTTAGCAGTTAGCACAAAGCCTACAACATAAGAAGCATTCAACAAATGGGAGCAATTTTTTATCATCATAATTCCAAATTTTTGGGTTCCTTTACATTTTTGTTTCCACACATTTTTTTCCACCATATCAATAGGAGATTTCCACAGAATAATTCCAGGGCAGTCTCACTGACTTTCTGATCAGTGGCAATGTGTCAGATTCTCAGCAGGTCTGATAACTTCTATCCTTTTGAATTTGATTTAGACATTCTAGAGTATAATTATACCTAACACTTGCCTAGTGCTGTGACATACCATTTTGTGTTAAACAATAGAGGACAATTTAGAGAGCACTCACTGGCCCAAATTTTTTATGTCCAGGTTACCAATTTATGTTCAGAATCAAGCTATTGTAAATGCCAATTCCACTCTTGCAGTTTTTCAGCCCCCAAATCTTTGAATTGTCAAGTAGTTAGGATTCCTGGTTTGTAGCCAGCTTTGCCTCTTGATGTGGGAACACTGACCTGATAGAGAGGTAGTGGAGTGGAGTGGTTTCAGCTTAGCCAGTGGAGCAGGATTTCTTGAGTTTGCAGTGTCTTTACTACTTCCCAGATGTGCCACCTGAAGGAGCATAATTATTCTCCATTTACCAAATGGGGATAATAACCATATATACTGTATGACTGTGGTGATAAATAAAGAAATCAAGGTTCTTAAAACATAGGAAGTGCTCAATAAATGTTTTCTGTTATTATCCATTAGAAAGTATGCGCCATGCAGGTAGGGATTTTTTTTTCCCATTCACTACTATATCCTAAACACCTAGAACAGTACCTGGTAATAGTAGGTACTCAGTAAATGTTTGTTGAATCTTTAATACTTCTCTCTCACACCTCACATTCAATCCATCAGCTCTACTTTCAAAATAAATCCAGAATCTGACCAGTTTTTACTGACTTCTCTGCTATCATCCTGGTCAAACACCTCTATCTCCTTTCACCTGAATTACCACAATAGCCTCTTAACTAACCTCACTGCTTCTGTCCTATTGTATCCCCTAAACCTGTCCCCCCACCCTGAATATTTTTAAACGGCACACAGAATGATCCTCTTAAAACATAAGTTAGATTACGCTGCTCCTCTGGCTCAAAATTCTGCAATGAGTCCCCAGTTTGCTCTGACAAAAAGGCAAAGTTTTTACATGATCTGCTCTTAGCTACCTCTCTCATGTCATCTTCTGTTACTTTCCCCTCTCCTTATTTTGTTCCAGACACACAGGAACAGAATGAACAGTTCTTTTAACACACCAAGCACACAGCACTGCCTTAGGATACTTGGCACTTGTTGTTCCCTCTGCCAGGAATGCTATCCCCACCCCCTTCCCAGATTTGGCCTTAGCTCACTTCCTCCAGTTCTCTGCTCATATATTGCATTATCAGAGAGAACCCCCAGAATCCCCTAACTACCATACTCTGCTTTATTTTTCTCCATAGCATTTATTGTCACCTGATATATTTGTTATTATTACTTACTGTCTGGCTCATGCAACCAGAATGTCAGCTCTACAAGAGCAGGGCTTTTGGAGGTTTTGTTCACTGCTATATCCCCAGTGCTTGAAACAATGTCTAGAAAGTTTTGATTCATCGACATTTGTTGAATTAATAAATAGTCTTAAATCAGTCATGCCCCTCACTAGTGTCTTCTTACCCCAAGGAAAAATTTCTATTCCAAGATAATCTCATTCTCAGCTTTATTTTGCTTTAATTACTGGAGAGTGGGGAAAATGAATTTTCCTTGATAAAATAAGTTTGGTTGGCAAAATACTTGAAAACAAAGGGTTCATGGGAAAAATATTAGCAAGGGTGCTTAGAAATGAAAATTTGGAGGTATGGCTGCAATATTGTATGGCACTATTCCTTTATGTTGCTGGCCTGGAAAACCTTGCCCACCTGAGGTGGTAAGTATTGAGGTCGGCTCACTCTGGTTTCATTTAAAATGGAGTTTGAAGAGTCTGTTCTACAATTTTTATAAATTAACATCTTTCAAGAGGCTCAAACTGTTAGCAGTGTGTACTTTAGGAAATGTGTTTTTCTTTTTGGGGGTGAGGAGGGGGAACAGGGAAAGGGAAAAGTAGACATTTACTTATATGCAATTCTGTATTCGTTCATCTATTTTTACAAGGAACAAGAATGAATCTTTAATAAAAATGTCTTTTCTATTCTGTTTTTTCTTCCATTAGGGAAAACCTGGAAAATGATAATTTATGAAAACTCCTCCTATTTAAAAAACATCAATATCTAACTTTCAACAAGAGTTTGTAGTGACAAGGAAAGTAACAAACTTAAAAGTTATTGGCAAGGTTGTTGAAGCTTTGGATTACATAAGCTGGTAAACTTGCAGCCCCAAATAAAATGTTCTAATTCACTAATATTTAGATGGGGCATGAACTTATACTCAGGACTGGAGGGGATTTAAAAAGTAGGAAGACTGTTGTTTTCCCATCTGTGTAAAATCCATATAATCAAATGAATCTCAGCTTTTTTTTGTGGGGGTGGGGGGTGGGGAGCTCTCTTCTTTCAAAAAATACAGGTTCACCAGAACTGGCTGAACTACCTCCTCTAGATTTTGCACACATCTGCTAACAGTCAGGGAGCAGTGCTAAGCTGCCTTAGCGAAATACTGAGGTCAGAGGCTCCAAGCCACTTTAGTCCTAGCCAAAATCATAACCTAAGTACTAGGGAGGAAGGACAAGGCAGTTGCCCAGAACTCAGGCTCGGGAGCTAAGGTGGCGAAAATAAGTGAGGGTCGGCCATTTTTTGACCTGAAACTCAGCTGACTTCTATTCCTAGAAGCCCAGCACATGTCCTCAAATGCAGGACATGCCAGTAGTGACACCATAATGCAGATGCAGCTTCATCTGCCCCCAGCAAGTCTGTCAGGGTGTGATCTCCATGCCCTGATTAGCACCACTGTTCCTCGGGTCCATAGCCTATGATGTCTACTGCTACTCTCTCCAGCAGCTCCTCTCCCACTGTACACCTCACACTCTTTCTTTTTCTTGTTCTTTCTGATTGCCTAGAATATGTCATTCATAAGTCAATCAAACCAACTCTCAAACACTCAGAGCTGAAGCAGTCTGTTGTCTTAGTTTTCAAAGTAGAGCTCTCTGGAAAGTTGAGTGGTAAAAGTAGTTCCATAACTTTTAGTACTGTGTTCCAAGATCATTAGACTCTTTTTTTTTTTTTTTTTGAAACAACTGAATTTATTTGCTTGTCTGGGAAGGGAAATCCACATAAATCAAGCGCAAGTTCAGCCAGTGTAACGTGCAGTACTTGAAAGGACTAAGATATAGGGAAAGAGGAAGGCAGTAGCCAAGTATGGCAAGATGCTGAGTCCACCTCTTTGGCTGGCTTCTAAGGGCAAGTGTAACCTCTTCTTTGCATCTGGTCACTGCACTTCTCAAAAATACAGGCTCCCTTCTCAAAGAGGCCTAGACTGGGTTACATACAGCTCTAACGGGCTCAGTGTCACTTGGTTGGAAAATGTGATGTGTTTGCTTGAAGTTCGGTGAATCTTTAATAGGATTGGTAGCATGTTAGTATAGCCAGGTTAATCAAGTAAGATCACCAATTAACTGTCTTTTCACAAATGTCTTTGGGAACTAACAAACCAAATTTCCCTTTTCTTTGAGGCAAAAGGCAAAGACAAGAGTACTTAGAAATTCAAATTTTATACTGTTCTTCAAAGTTGCAAGACAGCAAAATTTGAGAAGCATAGCAAAGTTCTGGGATCTTTTGAGTCACATTGAAACAAGAAAGAAGAGAAAAGAGATGGAGTAAGAGACTGCTGAACAAGTAACAACAAGCAAAGGGAAGAGAAAAAAAGAGGAGAGGGTTTCCATTAAGTATCTATCAAGGTGACAACATTACAAGCAAACAAAGATGCTTTTCAAATGTGCAGGTGTTCACCTGTTTGCAAACAAGCTAGAGTTCTAAGAAATGTAAATAATTTTATAAAGAGAGAGAAACGAGATGTCCCATAAGTGCTAGTGACCAGTGAGGTGCAGATGCTTGGCTCTGCAAGGGGCACTGAATGCAGATGGAACCTTCTAAAGGGTTAGGGACTCTCACCCAAGCATACCTGCCACCAACTCCATCCGCACAACTGGAGGTCTCTGATGTTATGGACCTGTCAATGGTGGCATCTTTCTGTAGCTTAAAAACAACTTTTTTTTCAAAATGGATCTTAAAAAATGAATTTGATACATTGTGCATAAATTTTTTAAACTAAAAAATTATATACATATATATCAAACTATATTTTTCTGAAAGATGTTCCTAGTAGTTTTTAGGTTACGTCAGTATATAGGATTTTTAGTACATACTGAGGAAGCATTTTTAAAAACAGTGACTTAGGCACCACACATAGCTCATTAAATGACTTCCTTGCTTTCATTTTAAAATCATAGGGTTGTGCTTCTTTATCATGTTTGTATATCCAGCAACGATCATTAGACTCTTGACAGGGTATTTTTCAAATTTTGTAAAAATTGGTTACTTTGTATATCTTAGAAGAATCAGAAAGTGAATATACTATATGCTTTAAACAATCCTCCATTTGTTTTAATATAATTAAGTTTGGGAGCAGGCAATTAATCAGAATGTCTGTTTTGTGGCATTTTGGAATCAGCATAAAATTGGAAACATAAAACCATTGTGACTTCATTCTAGTAAGCTAACATAATAAAGGGAAGAACTTTTCTACTTTATGCAGTTCCCTCTCCCACTTCAAAGAGTTTAATAGGATCCACTTGTTCTAAGATCCCTAAAAGCAGAGCTCTTTGAGAGCTGCCTCCTCTCCCCTGGGACTTGAGTAAGACAAGAGCCTACCTATCTGGGCATTCGTTGTGCAGATAGAGAGAGTGCCTCCTAGTAGCCAAGCACTGGGCTAGGTGCTGGGTATACAATG
Source organism: Tamandua tetradactyla (assembly GCF_023851605.1). Lineage (NCBI taxonomy): Eukaryota > Metazoa > Chordata > Mammalia > Pilosa > Myrmecophagidae > Tamandua > Tamandua tetradactyla. The sequence continues at coordinate 58,060,124 of NC_135353.1, read as the reverse complement.
GTGAGCAAAAACAGATGTGATGCCTGCTTTCTTGAGGCTTCTGATTTCTTGGGTGAGATAGACATTAATCAAATAATTACACAAACAAGTATACAATTATAAAAAGTGTTCTGAAAAAAAGGAGCACAGTTCCAGGGAAGTGCTCCTTGGGGATAATGTAGCTCTACAGCAAGTATCACTTAATCTGAGACCTGAAAGGTCAGTAAATGACCAATCAGAAAAGAATTGCATTCCAAGCAGAAAGAACAGCATATCCAAAGTACTATGGAGAACTGGAAACAAGGTCAGGGAAACTGACTTGGATTCAAGAGAGCAAGGTGGTAAAATGTGAGGCTGGAGGGTTAGATGGGGGCTGTTGCTCAAAGGGAGTACCATTGGTTTTGGGCAGGATAATTCTTCATTGTAGGCTGAGGCATGCTAGTTTGCAATGCAAAGTTGCAGGAAGTTTAGTTTCCATGGTCCCTGCTCACTAAATGCCAACAGCACCCTCTCAGTATTTGTGATAACCAAAATGTCCGTAAATTTCCAAACACTCCTGCTTAAGAACTACTGCATGTACATTCTTATAGATCATTTAAGGATTTCGCTCTTTGTCCTACAAGCAAGGGGGAAACAATGGGAAGCAGTTTAAGTAGAAGAAGGTGATCCAATTTATATTCTGAAAAGATCATTCTGACTGCTGTGCAGAAAATGGAGGGTTTCTCCAGAGATCCTCACTGATTAGGTTGCTGTTAAAATGCAAAGGCTTTCCTGGCAGGAGGTTAACTGGGCAAGCTCTTGTCAGATGTTAATACTAAGTTTTAACGCATTTGCAATAGCAACTCTTCACTGAGCACTTAATATATGTTAAGTTGTGTGGTATGTGGTTTATATACATTATATGCTTTTAATCCTTCAAACAACCCTGCAGATATGAATGATATCCCTATATTACAGATGAGTAAATGTAGCCTCAGAGTTTAGTGACCTTCCCAACGTTATAAAGCAGATAAGTGATGGAGATAGGAGCTCACCTCGACTTGTTTGATCCCAAAGACCATGCTCTTAACCACAGTGGTCCATCTAACTGTTATATCATCAGCCATGCCTCTTAGCAGAGTACAGAGATCAGAGGGCATGTGAGGCAGGCAGAAAAGTCTGGCCAGCACGTGGTACAGTAGGAAATTTTGAACATCTGGTGGCCAGCATGAAAACCCTGGGTGCTGCAGGGTAGAAGAGTGATTATAAAAAGAAAGGCAGTGAAGAGAGATAGAAGGACGCTGAAGATAAACTTCTTCCCTTCAAATCTGCTAATGGCAGATCCTGCTGGAATCACTGCTCCCTGGAACTACATTTTCAGTTTGAGAGAGTGCATTTGGAAGTGCAAGAAGGGGAAAAGAACTTCCTACGGCCATAAGGCAAAGTTGAAGATAAGCCTTTTAGGCTTACACTATGCATTCAAAAAAGAATGGTGCTATTCAAATGAGGGCCTTTAATCCTGTATAGCTTAATGTAATGCCTGGATACATCCTAGAATATATTAAGCAGATAATCAAAAAGTATTAGCAAAGTCCCTTGAAGGATGGGAGAAAGACTATGGAAGTATTAAACTTTACTACCAAGGAAATCTCTGATACTGTGCAAAATATTAGGGAAACTCAAATCAATAGGCCAAGCCCTTAATCTTGAGGCTTGCTCTTGTAAAACTTATGTATGTAGCAGAGAAGCTTAGCCTACCTATACGTATTCTTAAGAGTCATATCCGATGACCTCTTTTGTTGCTCAGATTTGGCCTCACTCTAAACCCAATTCTGCAAATGAAACCATTGCCCTCTCCCCTACATGGGACATGATATCCAGGGGTGAAAGTCTCTCTGGCAGTGTGGGAGATGACTCCCAGGTATGAGTCTGGCCCTGGCACCATGGGATCAACAATGCCATCCTGACGAAAAGGGAATAAAAAAGTGGAACAAGTAAGGTATCAGTGGCTGAGAGAGTTCAAATAGAGTTGAGAGGATACTCTGGAGGTCACTCTTATGCAAGCTTCAGTTAGACATTGCTACCTACCATAACTTGCCAAACCCCAACCAAAACCATTCCAGTCAATTCTAAAGAATACAAAAGTTCCATGCACTAGGGTAACTTTCCAGAAACCTACAACCTCCAGATGGGTCCCTGAATCAGATAAATCCTGAAACCTAGAGGGGCCAGCCTCTCCAGAACATCAGCTAGTTCTATTTACCTATCCCTATTATTGACAGCCCCTTTCCAACATGAAAAAATTAGAATGGCCATAGCCAAAACACCCCAAAAGAGAGGTACAGAAGGATCAAAGGTGATGGTGGAGTTATACAGAAAATGCAGGGTTTAACAAATGAGTATGATTGCTGAATCATTGTATTGATATTTCTTTTAGTCTCCAGTATCTTAGAGAAGCTAGAAATAAAAACCTAAAACTGTGGAATTATAACCCATACCAAACTCTGAAATCTGCTCTACAACTCACTGTTGTGCTGTTCTTTGGAATTTATTGCTTTTTTGTATATATGTTATTTTTCACAAAAAAGAAAAAAAGTTGATTGTGATGATAAAAAGTATTTATTCCTTCTAGCCTCCAATGTTGTGGAGCAGCTAGAAGGAAAATTCTGAGGGGACGGTAAGGTATCCCATGACAAACTCTGGGATCTACTTGTTGAAGAGTGCTTTAATAACTATTGCTTTTTTCTTTCTTTGCTTTGTGTATGTGTTATATTATACAATAAAATAAGTTAAAACAAAAAGAATGGTGCTATCCAGTACAACTTAAGTTCAGTCTGCAGAGGCTGTCCATATACCTTGGCTTCCTCCACACATAAGAGCAAACAGCTTCACATGAGAGATACTCACAGAACAATTTCAGTGTAGGGGATACCAGATAACTGTAGTACTAAGCCCATCTTCAAGGACTTTATAGTCTGATTGGGAGCGGGGACAGTAAAAAATTCACCCAAGTATAATCAGCAGATGAACAAATAAAATGCCATGGGAGTGTAGAACAGGAAAGGTCACTTTCAACTGGGAGAGGGAGGTGGAAGACAGGGAAGGTTAGGTAGCAAAGGCAGCATTTAAGCTTGCTTGGCCTTAAAGGGGTAAGATTTTTCCAAACCAGTGGTTTTCAAAACGTGGTCCCTGTATCAGAAGCATAAACAGCTTGTTGGAAATTCAAATCCCAAGCCCACCCCAGGCCTTCTGAGTTGGAAATATTGGGGTGAGATCCAGCAGTTTTTGTTTGAACAAGACTTCCAGATGATGTTAATGCCTGATCACTTCTGAGGCAAAGAAGGAGGGAACATTCTAGGTCAAGGAACCAGTGTGAGCAAGTTTCAATAGGATTAACATAGGTGATGCCTCTGGCCTGCAAAGAACTGTGTGGGGCTGAAGGGTAGGGTATATGGCAGGAAAAGGAGACAGGGTTCATGTTGGGGGGCTCTGTGACTTTAGACTTCAGGTAAACGGTGCCACATTGGTGCAAGGAGATTAAGAGACTACTGTTATCATCTAAATGGTTCTCTGCCCTGGCTGCACACTAGAATCACTGAAGAGTTTGTAAACATTACCAAATTCAGGGCCCCTCTTCCAGACATTCAAATTTAACTGGTCTTGAGGGTCGTCCAGACATTAGTATTTTTCACAAGTTACACAGGTGATTCTAAAGTGCAGCTTTAGAATCTGTTTTACTGTAAGACAGTAGGAGCTATTCTCCTTACTGCAGCTGGGTTGTGGCAAAGGACCCATGCATATAGCCTGGGATGGGGCCCTTATTCTCCATATAGGGTGAACCAATTCCCTGATTACTTTCTGAATTACTTCAGTAGGATGAACCTTCGTTTCGAAATTGGAGTTGATATGATGTGATCTGGGGGACTTTCCCAGAGTCATTTCACACAGATGCCTGGATAAAGCTCATCCTCAATCTCTGTGTCTCTCCCAAGGCCCACCATGGTGTTTGTCAGAAAAATGAACAGGCCTTGACACGGTGAAGGAGGAGTGCTCAACGTTTGAGTGCCAATTTTCAGAGCTGCTTCCCTAGAAGCCCTGGTCAGCAAAATGCTGTTTCCTTCCTATGTCTACCTCTGCAGCAACTGTGGGTCCACCAGGTTGCTCTTGCCACTAAGAGAGGGAGAAGGGAAGGAGTTGGTGAACACAAATCAACAACATGCAGATTATTATCTACAACCAGAGGAGGGTGGTTGAGGTGTACATGGTAAGGAAGTAGAGGGATATGGCAGGTCCTTGTGAGATATCTGTAATCCAGCTGGCAATGTGGCTGATTAGACTGGAGCAAAAGCATGGTGACCTCTAGAACCATACAGCTTTGTAACAATTACAATACACAACAATATTAATAGTACTATTTATCGAATGCTTACAAGGGGTCATGCACTGTGCTTGGGGATTTACTGCTATTGATTAGCTCATTTAATTCCTGCCTCGATTTTATGAGGCAGGCATTATTGGCATCCCCTTTTCACAGATGAGGATACTGAGGTTCAGAGAGTTTAAGTAATTTGCCCAAGATTACACAGCCTGTAAGTGAAGAACCAGGACCCAGTTAAGTCTGACCCAAGTATAAACTGTTATTAACCACTTGGCTGCACTTAAATGATCAGCAAAACCATCCCTAATTCTGGAATGGGGCTAATTTGTGTGGGATGTATGGGAGGTTAGACAAAAGTTAGGTAATGGAGGGCCTTGAAGGCCTGCTGAAGGGTTTGGGTTTCATTCTAGAGACAGTGCAGAGCCATTAGAGACTTGGAGGCATTATGATTACATTAGGATACATGCACGGGCAAAATCAATTATGTGCAAGATGGGTCTAGATGGTGAGAGGCAGACAGGACAGACTACCTAAATTTCAGGGCTCAGTTGAAAAATGAAAGTTCAGGGTCCCTTGTTCAAAACTGATTAAGAATTTCTAGATGGTGACAGCAGAGCGTTAAACTAGGCATGAGGTTCTGGAAACTGCACAGGTCATATGTACAACAGGAAGACAGTTGAGAAGGTATCAAGGTGTGTGGACATTGGGTGCCTGGGAAATAAGGATGGGGACTAGGATGATGATGGTGGGCTAGAATGAAAAAGATAGATGCAAACCTGACTGTGGAAGTAGAATCAACAGGATTTCATGAGTATTCCTCTTTTTTTGCCTCCTATATTCAATGACAACTCATAGATCTAGTCTGGATGACAGAGTGGAAGGATCAGAAAGGGGGAGCTAATTTGAGAGCAAGATTGATGGAGTTGGTTTGGAAACCTATTCAGTTTCACCTGCATGCTTGGTATTTAGGCTATTATGAATATTATTCATACTAGATGCTGTCTATGAATATTATTCATACTAGATGCTGTCTCCTAAGTGACTTGATTTCTTGATGTGCCATGAAGCTTTATTTTGTTTCCTTCCTGAGAGAGATTAAAGTTTGTTTCTGGGGCTAGAGGTGGGCAAAATAAATGCTCCTCCAATCTGTTGCCTTTGGACTAGCAACGGAATTCCTACACGGGACAGAGTTAGAGAGCACATAGCAATCAATAACCTCCCCTTCCTCCATGCCTCAGGTCTTAGTGTAGCCTAAAGGTCATTCTAGGTACAAAGGAAAGGATGGTGGTATATTGGTGTGTGTGTGTGTGTGTGTGTAACACTGTCATTCTCTTCTATGTTCTCTGTACTTACTTGGCCCTGTTCTCTCTAGTCTGGACCTTAGGACTGAGAGGCACTTGGGGTAATTTTGGCCTAAATTGAACCTTTTGAAGGGCTCCACCTCAGTAGACTTGCTCCTCATCCATTTTCATAAAGGGACAATCTGGATGCACAGAAATCAGACAGGTTTCAGTCTCAGTGCTAGGGCACCTCTGTATTAAAGGAACAAAATGGAGGAGTACACCCATCACGGCCTAACAATCTGAGAGGCAGGAGGATCTAAGGGGAGGAAAATTCATCAAATGGCCACTCCATGTCCTACTGTTAATTCCCTGTTTGTCTCTGGCCTCATGAAGTATCCAACCATGCTCTCAATTGTACCCTATAAGGGAAGTAGGCCCTTCATTTTATCCAAGGTGTCGCTTGGATGTTTTTGGTCGATTTCATGGATTACTCTGGTGAGCAGGGCCAGACTTGGGCATGTGTAAGATAGGTGCTTTGGTGAATGATATGAATTCACTGGCCCACCTCCTCCCTGACCCCTTACCTGCTGAAACCTTGACCTGCCACAGACCTCCGAATCCTTAGTACATCTAAAGGAGGGATAAAAGATTGATAGAACCTCAGGCATGTCATGCTTGGACCTCACTGTATTTTAGAGAATGAGAAGGTGGCTTTGGAGACGCAAAGAAAGTTCCCATTTTGCCACTTACGGGCCGCGTGAACTCTGATCAGTTACTTAACTTCTCAGGTTGTCAGTTTTCTTGCCAATAATAGCAATTACTTAATAAAGTTATTATGAAGATTATTAAACACTTAGTGTCTGGTTCACATTAGATGCTGATGTTTGACAAATGAAAGATTAATCACAACCTTAATCATAATGATAGAAGGCAAGTGATTTGGGTGTGTGGGCTGTGCAAAAGCCACAAGCTGAGTGACTGGGTCATAAGCTGTCCTAGAACATCTACCTGTCACTTCCATAGTCATCAACCATGGCTTACCCAGACCGTTAAAGCACTTTCTTGTGCTTTCTGATCTGTAAGCTTTGCTGTCACCTTGTCCTATCTCATGCTTCCAGACTGGTTGAGCAGGGGGCAGGTTCTCTGAGAACGTCTCTTTGCTTCAGACAAGAGGGGGCAACCCTTGAATTTGGACACCCACCTATCAGTGTACTTGTTCATTAACTTCGGAGCATCTCCCTTTAGGCTTTCGCTACTGCGGAAGGGGAACTTACTACTACCAGTCAGGATTAACTTGGGGCTAGTTTAAGAAGTGAAATCTGGGGCAAACCACAGAGGAGGCAAAGTTTTTAGTTCTTATGCAGTCTTGCCCCCCAGGTTCCCAGTATTTTCTTAAAATCCTTTACTACTGAAGTGTACTTAACATGATCATCCTCAGACAGCTCTGCCAGCCATTGACCTTTCTTAAAGCCTGAACCCTGTTCTTATATTTAAAACTTGCCTGCTCAGGGGCCCCATCTCTCAGGACTCTGCTGGACTGTGAATATGATAATGTGCTTCAAGCCTGAGTGTTAATGACCAATGGTGGCTGATTTATCCCTGTCCGTGTTTTATTCACAATTCTATGAGGGCCTTTGATACCTCGGAAATAGGTGCAGAACTTGAATTTTGACCCAGCAGGGCCAGGAGGAGACATTTAAGAACAGAGATCCTTTTGGTGCATCTCAATTCAAGTGCTAGTGATGGTGGCTATACCTCTAGGTAAGACCTCTGGCCTTACCTCGGCTCCCATGTTCCCCTTAGAAAGGCTTTACTTCAAGAGGCAGAGTTTTATAGTAGTTTAGAGCATAGGCTCTGGAGCCAGACTGCCTGGTCAAATCCCAACTTTCCCACTTAACAGCTCTATGCCCTGTTTGCTTTCTATGCCTCAGGTTCCTCATCTATAAAATGGGCTAAATAACAGTGCCTAATTCCCAGTGTTGTTATGAGGATAATAAATGAGTTAACATATATATATATAGCCTTGAACAGTATCTGGCATGTGGTAATCATTACATAAATTTTGTTAAACAAACATAAAACCAGAGGTGACTGGCATCCAAACTTCTTGCCTATGAGAGGGGCAGCCAGAAAGCCACCCCTTCTATGAAGGGAAGATGGGAAACTGAGTGGACTTCCTCCTCTACAGCAGGATGTGCCACCTTCCCCACTTTTACAAGGATAAAAGGAAGGCTCCGTCTGTGGAGGCTGTGTATGTTGGGGGATGGGGGTTGGAAATAAGATTGGTCAGACTCGACATGCATAGCAGAGCAACACATCAGACAGGATGGGCTGCGTTTGGGAAACCTCCACCTAGGAAAGGGCCCCCAATTTCTCCTTAGATTTAGTGAGCCTAATCCCCTTGACTGATTTAGGACCAAGGTACCTGAACAAGCCAGAATGTATCCAATCTGGTGGGTGTGAAACCTACAGCCACTCAAGGAAGGTGGGAGTTGGCAGGGCTCCGTCGGATATGCATATATTTTTATAAGGAAAAGGTTACAGATATCATAGTGACTGCGACTTGGAAAGAGTCATCAGCTGCCTCTTCTCGGTAGAAACTGGCCCTATGAAACAGCCTGTTCCCGTTGGAGGCTGGTAGAATCTCAAGAAGCAGAGCCTGTTTACCCATCTCAGCCTTTGGCTCTGCTGAGCAATTTTTTGCTTGGAACAGGGGAGCTCCTCAACAGGGCCTCCAGCATGCCAGGGCTTCTACAGCATAGCCTATGTGTACCATTGCCTTCATATCAGTGAACCGGTGGGGAGAGAAGGGAAGTGCGGCCAAGTGGGTGGCCAAAAGGAAGGAATTTCGAGAAAGTAATTCAGAAAGTGTGATCATCTTGTTCACTCAGCCAAAATAAAGAGTACTGGCTGACTCTACGGCCACCAACTCTGCCTCCCCATGCCTGATATTTTGAGTTTTCAGTTTAGCACTTGGTAAAATAGTAGGGCATTGCTTTAAAAAAATTTTTTTTTTACCCATGCATCCATCATATCTCAACAGGATTAGAAGTTACATGCAATGAGGAACAGGATTATATTTTAGGTTGAACCACATAACATTAATGAGCTTGTTGAAAAATGACTGAATATTGCAATTTTGTGTGATTCTGTCTCCTAATTCACGGCTACATGTCATAGCAACCTGCACAGATCTGGATATGTAGCAAGTACTTGTGAAGCCCTTTTGTTTGATTAAACTGCAGGTAACTCATCTTAAGTACAGGTCTCACAACTCCCATTGCTTGCCTGGCAAAACCAATTCAGAATACCAATATCTGTTATTGATTGAACACTTAAGACTCCGCTGGGTTCTATTCTATACTGGTCCCTTTACATAGTCCATTGTCTCACTTAATCCTCACAACAACCTTATGAGGTGGGGGTTATCTTCTCTTCACACACGTTTGTGGCTTAGAAAGGTTAAATGGTATGTTTGTGTTCACACAGCCAGTGTGGAGCTGGGATTTGAACCCAGCTCTGGCCTCTTTCCATTGCCTTGGCTCTTTTGACTATTTTCATTTCTTCCTGATGATCTGTATGTTTTTCCTCAACCCTTTCCTGTACTTTTCAAATTTAATCTTTAAGTGCAATTGAGGAGTTCACTCAGCCCTATGATCCTAATGAGCACAAGCAGCATGACCCAGACCATTGTGCATAACGTTTCCCAGCTACACTAAACAGCTCATGCTTCCTACCATGGAGAAAAACTCCTGTGTACTATTCAGACAATGGAAAGTTGTAATTATTAAATGGTTCAGGACAGTATTTGATTAGGTGGCTGCAGATAGTTGCTTTTCACATATTAATGATTAAACCACCTTCTATAATAGTAGTAGTTATTTACCAGGTGCTGGAAATTTATCTGTATTTGAAACATTTTCCAAGGATTCAGTAGATTTTTGTGCTTATATGGCCCTGTCTTCATAAAACCTGTCTGGGTCACTAATCTCCCTCAGCACTGAAGTGCAGATCTTTTAACAAGGCAATTTAGATGCCATCAGGGCCCTTGGGGATCATGTAATTCAAACTCCACCCCCCCACCCTGCCCCATTTTATAGCTGAGAAAAATGAGCCTGAAATAGGAAGTGCTTTGCTTAATTAAGGCCATAAGGCAAATTAAAGACAGAGTCAGGACCCAAACTCTGTTCTGTCTGACTCCTGCTCCCTTCATTATACTCTACCTCCTTGCCTTTGGCTCTCTTAGAATTGTTTTATAGATATGCAGATAACAAATATTAAGCACCTGCTGTGTGCCCGATTTTCACTCAGGATGTTAGGTGACCTTTCTAGGGTTGCTGTAGAGGCCCACCCCCAAGTTTTTTTCTCCTGGCCACGCTGCCACTCCTCACAGCAGCCCTGCTCCTCTCCCAGCATTTTCCAGTAGGTAGTGATTCTGACTAGAGAATGACTCAGATAGGCAGGCTTCTTGGTGGGTCTCAAACTTGAGTATACATCAGAATCACCTGGAGGGCTTGTTAAAACACAGGTGGCTGTGTTCCACCCCCAGAGTTTCTGATACAGAATGTCTGGGGTGGGGCCCAGGAATTTGCATTTATAACCAGTTCCCAAATGATGTTTATGCTGCTAGTCCGGGAACCGAGCATCGAAAGCCACAGTTCTAATTTATAAAATGGATATAATAATACTTGACCTAATTCCTCCCTAAGGTTGCATGAGTCATCCCAGAGTTTTTTATGAGAAGTTTTTGGAGATGGTACCTCAGTTTTAGCCATCAATTTGAATGTGCATAAACAGCTTCCAAGTCATATCTGGAAGAAATCTGAGGTTAAGTCCAGCCTTCTGCATCTAAGCTGGGATCTACCTAACTGATTCAAAAGATATATTAGCTTCTCCCATCTCTTTTGTTCAATTATTGCTTGAATGAGTATAATGGGTGCCTTCTATATGTCTGGTTCTGTGAACTAGTCATCTCCTTCTCTGAATTCCTCCTCCTGTATATTACACAGTGATTGCTCCTGGCAACTTTAGCTGTTCAGGGGTGGTGTGTGAGTCTAGTGTCTAGAATTGTGCTTGGTACATAGCAGGTACTCAATGTCCGTTAGCTTCCTTTCCTTCTCCTTTGTCAACTGGGAATAAATATCTTCCCATTATTCATGAGCCATCCTGGCATATCTCTGATTCAAACTGGGGCATTTGCCATTCTAGGCAAGGTGATAAGAGAAAGGCTCTGAGACAAAAGACTATCATATGTTTCTAAAAACAGTGATTCACAACCCTGGCTGCACATTCGAATTGCCTGGAAGACTTAAAAAAAGTAATAATTACTAGACCCCATGTCAGACCAATTGAATCAGAATCTGAGGTGGGGCCTAGGCATAAGGTATCAGGCATGAATATCGTTAAAGCTCTCCAGGTGATTTTAATGTGCATCCAAGGTTGAGAACCACTGTTAAAACCAAAGCCACTTTTCCCTTCACTCTGCCTTTTTCATCTTTTCAGCCATGTTTTCTCTAACTACAGGCTTTGCTTTAGAAGGGATGCAGTAAAGCAGTAGTTCCGATACTTTAGCATGCATCAGAATCATCTGAATCGCAGGGGTTGTTGGGCCTTACCCCCAGAGTTTTAATTCAGTGGGTCTGGGGTGGGGCCAGAGAATCTGGATTTCTAATGAGTTCCCATGTGATGCTCATGCTGCTGGTTCAGGGACCATACTTTGAAAACCACTGTTACAAGGGAAGGGGCAATTCTCTTCATCTTGTGTTCCCTAAAACACAGTAGCGATCAGTGATTTTTGTGCCCCCAACCTCTATGACAATTTTTGAGCAGTGTATCTGGGAGAGCAGAAGGGCTGTACACACCCAACACAGCTGTGTTGGGAAGCGGTGTATCAAAGTTATCCCGTGTCCATTTGCCAGGACAAGTGAAAGACAAATAGACTGCATTAGAGGAGCTAAAGTAAATGTTCTCCTGGGTAATGGGAGGCAGCCAGAAGCAGAGGAAAGAGTTAAATAATGAGATTGTTTATCTTGATTCACTCTCTATTAGGCTTGGGTGTCTTTGCCTCCCTGTCCACCTGCCATGGTTAGAACTGTCTTCTACCATTTAAAGAGGTACACGTTTATTATTAAAGCACAAGGGCAAATTAGAGATCACAGGCACAGAAAACAGAACAAAACCAATCAAAGCCACCCTAATCCAGGGCAGCAGACTAGAAAGAAGAATGTTTGGGTTTAATTTTGACTATCACAGTCAGTTTTAACACTACCCAGGGCTTGCAAGCTTAATTATTCTCCACAAAAATGGGGGGTGGAGGGCATATAGTCAGGGATGATGAGGTTGGGAGGGAATTGGTTAGTCATTCTGTTTGCTGGGAATGACTGGCAATGCAGCTCCTGCCTTTACCATCCAACCCACCCCCCTTCTCTTGCAGATCAAAGGCAAGAACAGAGGCAATAAATAATCCCAGCAGCCCCAAGACATCGATTATATTGCGCCTTACAGAGAAGCACCTCTAGGAGGCTGTAGTGTGTGTGCTTGTGTGTATGTGTGTGTGTGTGAATGTGTGAAGGACAAGCCCGACAATCGACAATCCCAATTTTACTAGATATTCAAATTTTCTTACTCATGCCTCTCTTGGACAGTCCAGAGCAGGGATGAGATGAGATAAATGGTACTCAGAAAGCAGAGTTGGCAGGTCAGTCCTGATACTGTTTCTCTTTCTGGTGCCTCATCTGGTACCTTAAGACCATGTGGAATAGGATGCTTTCTATCTTTTTAGGTTCCCTCCCTCAGAAGGACCGCTATCATGAATTTTTTCTTGAGGGCTTGGTCCATCTAAGCATGTATTTCTCAGGGCTAAGCTTTTGCTGTATGTGTGCCTGCACATGTATGTGTGTGTAGAGGGAGGAGAAGATGTAGCATAGCTTAATGTTAACCATCCAAATTCTGACTCCTTGGGTTTGAACCTCAAATGTGCCTCCTATAATACCTTAAACAAATAGGTTCATCACGCTAAGCCTCAGTTTCTTGTCTGTAAACAAGAGAAAACAAAAGTGCCCAATACAGAGAGCTGTTCTGAGGGTTAAAAGGCAAAATCCACATGAAACATTTAGCTTGGCACATTGCAAATACTCAACACATGTCAGCTGTTATCATTATCATCAATTTATGGAGGAAGAGCGCGTCTTTTAGGGAAGCAGAAATACCCAAAGCAGTGGCAAAATAACCTAAATTTCCAAGGCACTGAAAAAAACCACATTTTTCCTTGGTCAATTGCTACAAACATATGCCAGGAATTAAGCCAACTATTTAAAAGGGTCTGATGAGTAAGGTACTCCTGATAGGAGGGATTTAGAGAGTCAAGTTTCAAAGCAGAGAAAGGTCTGGCCAGGGTTTGCTGTTGAGTGACCTCCTGTAGCAAGAGAAATGACTCCTTGGGGCTCCCAGAGTGGATCAGCAGGCAGTGAAGTTAATTTCAAAGGAGCATCAGGCCTTTCTTCCTCCTTCCCCATCCATACTCCAGGAGCTTCTGAACTACTTACAGTTCTCTGTGAGTACTCTGTTCTTTCACTCCTCTGATCTTTGAACATACTCATCCTTTTCCTCTCACCTACAGTTCTTTGCTAATGCTATCCCTCTACCAGGAACACTCTTTTACCCCCCTACTCACCTGATTAACACTTGCCAAGCCTTCCTTTATTAACCCCTTTCCCAGTTTGAATTCGATGCCTTGACTTAACGTTATCATAGCCCTGAGTAATTTTTATAACCTAACATTTATCACATTGTGTTTGTAGTATCCAGTGATTTTTGCTTTCCAGTACAGTAGCCATGAGCCACGTAAGGCTATTGAGCACATGTAATGTAACTTGTCTGAATTGAGGTATGTTGTAAGTGTAAAATACACTCCAGATTGTGAAGATAGCACCCCATAAAAGCATGCAAAGTATCTCATTAACAATTTTTATATTGTTTAAATTTTAAAATAATATTTTAAAGATATTGGGTTAAATAGAGTATATTAAAATTAATTTTACCCTTTTTAATTTACTTTTTAAAGTTAGCCCCTAGAAAATTTTAAATTTACAAATGTGGTTTATGTTATGTTTCCACTGGCCTACAAAGCACTAGATTGTCTGCTCCATGAAGGCAGAGACCTTATCTGTGTTTCTTACCATGGTATCCCTGTTGCCTAGTATATAGTAGGGTTCCCTAAATATTTCTAAATAACCAAATGAAAAAACTGTTGTTGTATCTGGGTTTGTGTTGAACCCTGGAACTTTGGCTAGAAGTTCCATGGAATCATCTTGGATTTATTTTTCTATTCCTCTGGGTGACTGGGTATTTAATTCACATTTCTGTATTTCATGTCTTTAATTTCACTGCTGGCAGGAAGTTGTAGCTGTGGTTAAGTGATGTAATCTTGTTCCACTTATAAATTTTTTTTCTGCAAATCCTATTATGTCTGCTCAGAGAGATTACGTGAAGAAGAGGAAATAATTCCCATACTCAGGGAAACGTAGAATAAGAAGAGCAGAGAAGCCAATAGGAGCCACGACTTTGTGGATAAAGGACCTGCATTTGTCTTCTATTGCGGCATAATAAATTACTATAACCTAGTGGCTTAAAACAATGCAAATTTGTTATTTTGTAGATTCTCCGGATCAGAAGTTTAGGCATGGTGTGCCTGGACCCTCTGTTCAGGGTCTCACTGAGCTGAAATTAAGGTGTCTGGCCAGAGCTGCAGTTCTCATCTAGGCTTGGAAGCCTCTTCCAAGCACAGGTTGTTGGCAGAATTCAGTTTCTTATTGTTGTAGAAGCTCGGGTTGTTGGCAGAATTCAGTTTCTTATTGTTGTAGAATTCAGCTTCTGATTTTCCATTAGCTTCAGGTAGGACCACTCTCAGCTTTTAGAGGCTGCCCACAGTTCCTTGCCATATGGTCCCTAGAGGCATTTCATAAGATGTATATTTGTTTTCTTCTAGGACAGCAGGGGCATATCTCTTACTACTTCTTATGTGACCAGCCAGAGAAAACTGCATGTTTTTTAAAGGGCTCATGTAATTAGGTAAGGCCCATCCAGACCTATCTTAAAGTCAACTGATTTGGGACCTTAATTACATCTGCAAAATCCCTTTGCAACAGTATCTAGATTAGTGTTTATTTCAACAACTGAGATAAGTTATATAGGGCTCAGGAATCTTGGAAGCCATCTTTCTGCCTACTGTACAACCTCAAACAATGTCCTACACTGTTTCAATAAAAACGAAATTATGAGCAGAGACTTAGAATCTATAGAAGGAGCCAATTCTTTCAGGGCTGGAGAAGTTTCATTGAGAGAGGGGCCCCAGGTCCCATGAATAGGACTCTAAATTTAGGAAATGTTGGCATTGCAAGGAATATTAAATACAATATAAAATCTCCCTCACATTTTATAGATGAAGAAACAGAGGCCCAGGGAGTGGAGGTCTTCTGGGAGTGGTCATGGCTTCTCTCTCATGTTCCTTTGTGGCCCTCTGATTAGTGGAAGAGAAAACTAATCTTCTTACTTTTTCCATAACTTCCAGTATTCTGAAGTAATTAAAAACCTAAAACACTACTATTCTTTAAGTTTTAGAAAAATAAATCTACTTTGTATAAGACATTGAATTTCTCTCTTCTCATGCATGTGTAACACTGAATGTGCTGGTTGTTAACTTGTGAATTTTGCTGAATTTCCCATTTTTCAGATGTACGTTTTTCTGTACAAGATGAGGAGATTAGGCAAAGAAGTGGCTCCATTTCTCATTCAGGATAATGAGATGGAATTATTTGAGAACAGACTTTTAAGGGCAAGGATTTAGAGGCCCTGGGTCACTGAGGGCCAGGAGTCTTGAGAATTTTGGCTGAATATAATCTTTGAGTCTCAAAGTTCTGCTGTTCAGACCCTCCAAAAAGGGTCTGATGAGGAACACTGAAGTCCCCTGGGGGTTTCAAAGAACCATTACCTGAATGACACTCTTAGACCCAGTTTTAAAAACGTACACATACAGTTTCTTCCCCCAGTGCTGACAGTACATTTATCACTGTGATAGATGGGCAAGTATTATTTTTGCAGAGGCAGAAAAAATAAAAATGGAATCTCAGGGGCCTGACTGGCAATGATTATGTTTGACTTTCCTGAATTTAAAGTTACAGTTCCCTCCTATATTCCTTATCTTTGGAGTTGGGCTGGGGCCTGATTTAGATCTCTGTTAAATGAACTTAGGCTATTTATTGAAAATGTTTCTTTTTCATTGTTCATGTTTCCAGAAGCTCAAGAAGTTTTCCTACTGCAAAATAACCAATGGCCTGACTGTAGATGACTTTTCCCTCTATGACAGCAGTCAATTCTCAGCTGTTTGGGGATGTTTATCTAGTTGCCTGATGCTTCATGCCACTTAATGATTTCTAATACTTCTGGCCTTTGAGGTCTTTATAGTCCTACTAACTGCTTTTACCCTAGGGTCACATGAAGTTGGGAGGAACTGGCAGAAAATAGTTTAATTTCTTCTTTTTATAAGTTTTGTGTAAAGGTCTGGTGGGAGCTGGGAATAGAAACAAACTATTGGTTCTACTGGGCCTTGGGGAATTTCTGTCATCAATTCCTTTCTCCTATATTAGGAGTCTTAATTACTAAATTCTTTCCTGTATCTACATATTATTGAGAACTGATGTGGCCCAGTAAACCCTCTGGATTTGTAGTATCAAATGATGTCCATGGTGCTAATCCACACAGTAAATGTGTAGCCAAGTAAAAACCAGCCACAAGGAGAAGAAAATCAAGCAGAAAGCAGAACACAAAAAAGCCTCCATATGATCAATATAGGTGCGTCTATCAAATTAATTCTTTGTAGCAAAGTTAGAAGAAGGTTTTTCTTCACCAACCCAAGTACTGCAAAATATTCATAAACTTTTATCATTTAGATATCTGGGACTCTTCTTTTGTTTCTACTTTACTCTCTACTGTGATACCATCCAGTCCTCAAGTTTCTCAATCCTAAACTGAACATCAACAGAAATTCAAACTCTCAGTCACAAGATAGTGCATGAATGAACCTTTGTCACCACCACTGCCTCCCTGTCTTGTCTTAAATGACCCCATACAATTGTAGAATCTAAAGGGTATGGCATCCACTTGAACAGTCAAGATGAATTAATATACCTGCTCCAAAGACTAAGACTATTGTATGTGCTGTGTGTGTTTCTATGCATATTTCATGCACGTAGTAGGAGTGACATGGAAATAGAGCCCCTCGCTTTCATTTTCTTGGGATGTTTTAGAGACACTTTAATATTTTTATTTCCAGACTAGTATAAGTTTTTTTTTTCTGGAAATACAATCCCTCTATTTCAAGAAACCTCATATAATGAGTTAAAAACATATTCTAACATACAGAAAATGCACAGCAGCTATTCCTTATATTCTTCATTTTCCTGTCTTACAATCACTGATGTAATTTTTTTTGTCTCATTAAAATTTTTCTCAAATTAAAAAAAAAACAGAAAAACACTAGGGGAAGGGTCATAGAGTCAATAGTAAGTAGACTATTCCAAATAACCTACTTGCTACTAGCTTATTGACCTTGAGTAAGTCATTAACACGCATTTTGCTGTTCTGCTGAGAAATCTAAAGCCTAGGAAGATTAAGAATACCATCTCTGCATCCCTCACAAGGATGTTGTGAAGAATAAATTGGATAATAATGTATGTCTAGCTAAGCACCCAGCACTTAATGGATACTCAGTAAATGTTTATAGATTCTGAATTATGGATCTGAGGGGTCTGGTTTCAAGAGGCTCAGGAACTTCACAAACATATTTAGGTCTACACTTTGGAGCACATAGGAGTCCCAGTTATTGTGGGGGAAGATACTATGTTTATATTGGAAGAATTGTTTGTTCTAAGCCACACTCATCTTTCCATTTATCTTAATCCTCTGTTATTTTTGGTGGAGAACTGAAATATTTTTCTAGGACTGAGATACTCCATTAAACCATTTAATTTAGGTCATGCAAGAAAGAGCTTCTGGTTGAAGCAAAAATCTGATCCTTCATGCAGGTATCAGGATAGATTAAAAGTCCTGGTGATTAGATCCTCCACACAGCACACTGGAATGTTCCTGAGAACCCAAGCTTCATGAGACAGGGGATTTTATTTGATTTTCCCACTACTATTATCTCCAGTGTCTAGAACAATGTCTGGTGCATAGTAGAAGCTCAGTGTATGTGTTGAATGAATGAGTGATTGAGTGCTCTCATTCACCATTTCAGATAGAACATCTTAACCACCACCTATATACTGCTTTTTAGTATCATTGTCATTAGTGGGAGTATGGAATATGGAAAAGGCATGGCTATGAGAGAAAGGGAAATTGATAGTATTTCCAAAATTATAATCACAAAAGGGAAATTAAGTTGATAAGGGCTTCTGACTTGGCTCAAGTTCAGGAAAAGAGAACAAAAAATGTTACAAAGCCTTGGGATTTACTGGAAGCAAGATTTTCCTGGGGCAAGATTAACTGTCATTGAATTTTCTGACACCAAGACTAACATTTACAGCTTTTCTATTGTTTAGCCTTTATGTGGTCCAATTTCAATATGGCAAAACCCTCTATTAAACTAATACTTAGGGACTGGGGAAAATTTGCTACAAACAAGATTTGGTTACTTAAAGTCCTTTCCCATCTCCTTTTTTTCTTGGCCTGTTTTTTAAAATTCAACCACCTGCCACTAAATCTGGTCCTAACCTCGAGCCTCTTGTGGATTTTTCTCAGTCCTTGGTAGATCCTTCTGACAAAGATTCTGATTCTGTGACTTGTGCCCGCGTTGGTCCTGGACTGGTCAGGTTCTGGCAAGGAGATCCTAGGCTCCTATGGAAAACTGTAGCAGGCTTCCTGTCAGAGACATAAATTGTTTGGTTTCTAAGTCTTCTTGTCTCTGGAGCATTGTGTCCACCTCTAATATGCTGGTTCTTTTCTTGGACTTCCCTTGACGACTAACTTCTGGTGTCTTTTACTGATTACTTGCCTGGCTCTGGTCTGTTATTTTATTCTAGTCTGAACTTTCCATATACTGCCTGACTCTAAACTGTTTCCTACATTCTGCTTTTACCTACAGCTCTATTTCCATGTTTCTCTGTGGTCCATGGCTCCCTTGCCTGATAGCCTCAAACCCTTGATGCTTCAAACCCTGCCCAAGTCCCAACAGAGGGTTGGGGTTCAAAGTGAGACCATTCCACATGAAAGGAAAGTGATAATTTTGCAAAAGGAGTAAGGGCAGCTCCAATTAGCAATTTTACAACCTTCTTCTATCCACAGAATTAGAGTCATGATGTCCCCAATCCTTAGAAATCTCTTCTATATAAATGCAGGTCTTGGAATCTTCATTAAGTCCATATCATCTTAAAAGTGAACTCTGCCTTCTTGGAGATGCTGGTCCCCTCTAAGAGGAAGGAGAGAGGATTAATGATCCCATATTGTCCTATCTCCTCTGACAAGTAAATAAGTTTTCCCCATTCCTGTCCCTCTACTTTGCCTCTTTCAGAGTCTGGCTTTCTCAGCAAGAGCAGGAGAATCTGAAGGAATGCCTCAAGCAGTACAATTAGAATTAATAGAATGTTTCAAATTAGGATTATTTAGGAGATAGAACGCTCTGGTAATAATTCAGACACCAAAGCTGTAATACTGATTTAATCACTTATTTGCAGCTTAACTGGACAAATCACTTCCCCTGACTTGGTCCTGTTCTGCCATGAGAGAAACTGTTGTAATGACTTCTTATCCAATGCCTATGTCACAGGGATTCTCAAAAAATCCAAGCAACACAATCATTGTTAATGGGCAATCATATAAATCCCAATCTGTTTCCCCTCTTAGTCAACAACCTTTTATTATAATCTTCACTGAAGCCATCCATACTAAAACAACATAAGGCCCTTGCTTTCTTCGGTATTTTTAAAAAAGAAATAAGGATAGAGTGTATTCCAAGAGGAACGGTTTTGTGGTCCTGAGAATTCTACCAAATTATCTGTAGGATCTGAGTACCGAGATACTATGAGAAAAGACTAACCACATTTAATCAGAAAGGCCTTTAAATCATGGTATTTAGGGATAATCACAAAGCTGGCTGTGGGAGAAAAAAACAAGAATTAGTGGATCATACCAACTGACAAAACTGCAGCCCATCTGGACTCATACAGAAGCCAACCTGACAGAATCCTCCAGTTCAGACATATTCTGAAAAAGGCAATAGGAGTAGAATCCATCAGAATGGGAATCAGCAAGACAACTAGGTCACTGGCACCATTTCACAAACAAGAGCTATAAGAGCATTCGCAGACACATTAGTACCCTTGTACCTCTGCTCACTCTGTACCTCTAGCTGGGCCACCTTTCTCCTTCTACCTTACTTCCTGAAACCCTACTAATAGGCCACAGTTCAGCTTAAGTCCAATCTCATCTTGGTAAGAGTCCCTGTCTACCAAAGCTCCCCTGTGATTGTGCTCATCCACATGATTTATCTCCAGTACTTATTTGGCACTTGATAGTAGCACAGATGTCACAAGACAGTATGTGTTCTCTTCAACACTTCATGGTTTGGCTAAATACTTGAAGCAAACCTTGGGCAGGTTGCTGGATCCATTTCCACATAACTGTGGTTTCTGAACTTTTCATTTTGGACATGGAACCCTTTCTACTAAGAACATCTGTAGAATTTCAATACATAAAACAGAGATAAAAGCAGTTGCTTTAAATAAAAGAAGTCCATGGACCTAAAGCCTCCTAGGTGCAAACACCCCCACAGAATGTTTCTTAATGGTGGTCTGAAACACCTTAGTGGAGCTCTAAAAGCTCTGTGGAAAAGTTTAAAAACCACTGGACTATCCAGAACATCAACTAGTTCCATCCCCCTATTCCATATTATCGACAGCCCCTTCCAACATGAAAAAGTTAGAATGGGCACAACCCAAATACAACCCTAAAGAGTGGGAGAAAGACCAAAGGTGATGGTAGAGTTACACAGAGAAGGTAGGGTCAACAAATAAGCATGATCGCTGAATCATTAAATTGATATTTCTTTTAGTCTCTAGTATCTTAGAGCAGCTAGTAGTAAAAACCTAAAATTGTGGAATTGTAACCCATGCCAAATTCTGAAATCTGTTCTACAACCAATTATTAGGATGTGCTTTGAAATTCATTGCTCTTTTGTATATGATGTTATTTTTCACAAAAAAGAAAAAGAAGTCAATTGTGATGATAAATGCACAGCTATATGTTGATATTATGAACCACTGATTGTACATTTGGGATGATTACATGGTATGTGAATATATAATATATATCAATAAATAAGCAACAACAACAACAAAAAAACACTGGACTAGATGATTTCTAAGGGCCCTTTACAGAACCAATAGTCAATGCTTCTGTGAGCACATGTGAAGTCTTGACTGGACTGAAAGCTTCTTGAAGGTAGAGATCATGTGTGGCATTGGATTTGCAGCTTACGTATTGTCTGTATTGTGGATAGAAGGCATCATATAAAGAAGTGTGGGCAAAGGAGGAGGGTCAACTCCCCTGGAGTCATTCAGTCATCTGTTCAATAGTTTACAGAAGTAATTTATGTTTTTTTCTGGACTAAGGAGATGGAGAACAAGAGTTACCACATTTCTGTCCTTGATCTTCAGATCATGACTTTGTCCTTCAGTGACCAGCCTTAAGTTCTGGCCTCCTAGAAGCTTTACCTTTGGTATCATGCTGGATTGCTTGACCTACTGGGTGGAGATGATCCAAGTGTTCCTGGAATTATCTAGCAGGTAAAATTTGAGAGCTAGACCCTATTGCCTTTAAGAGTAGAGGAACGTGTATGTGTGCACACATACATGCACATTTAACTGTGGAGTTTTGTAAGTCCTGTTAAATTTCATTTTTTAAAGTATAGGAGTCAAAACTTAACTAAGAAGTAGGTTTGGTGATAGGAGAAAATGCTCTCAGCACTCAAAGCAGACTAGGTTTAAGCTTTAGGTCCAAATCACAAAATTCTCTTTTCTAGGCTCCCTTCTATGATCATCTCAAAACC
Source organism: Tamandua tetradactyla (assembly GCF_023851605.1). Taxonomy (NCBI): domain Eukaryota; kingdom Metazoa; phylum Chordata; class Mammalia; order Pilosa; family Myrmecophagidae; genus Tamandua; species Tamandua tetradactyla. The sequence goes on along the minus strand of NC_135353.1, from coordinate 58,038,406 downwards.
ATTTCATATGAAAGTAACCCAACATCATGTCTTTGAATAGAGGTTATCCATTGCATCAATATAGTGACTATTTTATATACATGATATTTACCTATAAATTACACAAACTTACTTACTGGGAGGTTACACCTTAGAAAAAGCCAACAAGAAATTGTATGGACTCTCTATCGCAGGTGCTGGGTTTAAATTATTCTAACATTAAATAAATTGATTGACCTCTTGAGGTCCCTCAAATATCCATGTGCCCTGAGTCTTTTCTTATTGTCAGGAAATATTGTGGCTTGTCTTCCACCATTCAAGCAGAGTAATCACATCCATGTACATTTAAAACTGGAAGGGATACTCATCCAAGCTCCTCATTCACTGTGTGTAAACATAGACTGAGAAAGACCATGTGCTAGTAGGAAAAGTGGGGCTAAACTCAAGTGCTTCTAACTTTCAGTTTGTTGCATTTTCCACTGATGAAAGCTTATTGTTCCTCAATTTTAAATCGAGCCATTTCAAGGGATATATACATAACCTAATATAGTGGATCCTCAAACCACAGTTCAAGTAAGAAAGGTAGGAAAGAAGATTCTTTTTCATGACAACTTCCTCTTTGAAAAGGAGTCCCAGGTGGAGCACAGGGTATTTTTAGGGCAGTGAAACTATTGTGCGTGATACTGTAATGGTGGATATATGACAGTATGCAATTGTCAAAATTCATAGAACTGTAAACATAAAGAGTGAGACCTAATGTAAACTCACTAGTTTATTATTATTAACTTTATTAGTTTATTATTATTAACTTTAATTAATAATAATGTACTAATTTTGATTCATCAATTTTACCAAATGTACCACACTAATGCAAGATGGTAATAATAGGGAAATCTTGGGTGGGCATGGGGGTGAGGGTGGAAGAGGGAGTATATGGTAACTCTTTGCATTTCTGCTCAATATTTCTGTAAGCTTGAAACTACTCTAAAAACTAAAGTCTGTTGATTAAAAAAAGAGGAGTCCCTTCTATAAAGTATGTTACAACATTGTGTGATAGGAAGAGGAAGAGGATGAACATTTACTGGTTATCTGATATGCACCTGGCTTTGTGCTAAGCATTTTGCATATATCATCATATTTCATATCTACAACTACTCTAAAAGGTAAATACTACTACTTGTAAATGAGAACCTCAAGCCTCAGAGAAGGCAAGTGACTTGCTCAAAGTCCACAACTAGAGATCTAGGATTTGAGCCCACGTCTGTCTGTATCTATACCCATGTTCTTGTTAGTTACAAGCATTCTGAAGCCTGGAGCCTCCTGAGGAGGGGGAAAACCATGACTCTTACTACTTAGATTATTTCATTGTGATTAATCCATTAACTGAGCTTCCTTTTGCTTATGGGATGGGGGATACCTTTGATTTCCTGTGGGGCCAATAGAGAAGGCAGGGAGACTAGGGTGGAATTGCCCATCAGCTCCGTCTTCCTCTCATTCTCTTGGAGGAATCTGTTTTTATCCCTCCTCAGGCAGGATTTTTTCCATGGTGCAAAATCATTGCTTTGGATTCTCTGCTCCATTACCTGATATAGTTATTTTGGTACCTTTTGTAATTGAAGTTATGGTTAATTATCCTTCTTCAAGAACCATTTCTAATTAATATTTGTGGAGGGTGGGTGGAGTAAGAGGGAGAGAATGTAATTTGACTGAAGAAATATAAAATATAGCTAGTCTTGAATGCTGCATGTGAGGAACAATGCTGGGCTTTTAATTTCTATCTCATTTAATCTTTACAACAATCATGCAGATTTATATATGCCCATCTAATAGAAATGGAAACTGAGGTTTGGGAAAGCTAATAGCTTCAGGTCACACAGCTATTGAGGGTGGAGTTGAGCATCGAACCCAGGCATTTTTGATCTAAAACCCAAGGTTTATTCCAGTGTACTATTCAGCCTTCATTTACAACACTGTTATCACCTTTAAAAGAATTCTGAGAAACTGAAAAATCCCAGTCTTTCTTGGTTGTCTCTAATATTTGTCTCCAATTCCCGGAAGGTTCTGCTATGGTAGAATGAACACAATCTACCATCTTTTCCAGAAAAAGGGCAGAAAGCAGAGCTCCTTGAGACATAAAATTGAAGGATTATTTCCTATTTCCTCCTGTCCCTGCCTTGGATGAAAGGTTTGTGTATATCTCCCTTACCACCAGTCAAACCAAGGACAGGCACCTGGGGACAGCTTCTTGGCTATGAGTCAGGCAGTATTTTTTTTGTTGTTTTAAATGGGAGCATTTCTTCCAACCTTTCTGTTTCTAATTCCTGCACCTGCAAATTGGCTAATTTTGTTTTCAGTTTGCTGAAGCTCTTGTATTTTTAATTATGTTAATAGGGGTAAACAATTTAAAATATTAACATTTAAAACACATACTGAGCATGAACAAAGTCTTAACTGGGCCATTGAATCCAGGACTTGTTCTGGAAGCTTAAGAAGGCTATAACTTCTGACCAAGACACTTTTTCCCACAGATATTCCTGAAAGGAACCCTGGTCTCCAACGTGTTCCCCATATAGGAACCCTTGCCTAGACTTCAGCCTAGAGGATACCCATGAACATTTGAATGTTACTCTAGGTGTGGTAAATGAAAAGGAAATGGGAAAGGAAGTCAAGCTACATTTTACAGTCCAATCACCAGATATCCAGTTTACCTTCAAAATGTGTCCGCGCAAATGGCTTTCACTGATAGATTTGATCTCTCCTTGGGTTGTTCTTCCTTACTTTTCACTTTTTTCTCTATATGTTATAAATATTTTTTGTTAATGAGAATCATGTTTCTTCCTAAGCACAGCTCTGAAATGTTGCATTATCACTATTCTAGGTAATTCCCTGGTGTCTATCCAGTTTTTCTTGCTTGGTTCTTTTCTTACAGTCCATACCTGTTATATTTCACAGTTCACCTACCTTTCCTAGTCTGAATTCCTTAACCCTAAAGGTCCAGATCTACTCATTGGTTACTCTCAGAGCTTCCCCAACCCCTCTCCCCACCACTGCCACTTCCATTAGACCAAGGGATGGGCAAGAAAGTTCATCAGATTTTCTATAACTGGCTTTCACTACTTCCTCGGGAATCTGACCATTTTACTTACTGGGAAATTTGTGCCACATTTCTTCTGCTATATTGACCTTATCTTTTTTTTTTTTCCCTAAAGCTTTCCTGCAACATTGCTCTCCCTTGGATATCTCTTCATCTATTTTATAGGTACTTTTTTTTAGCCCTTAAGACTACTCTTAAAACTAAGCCATACAACTTCCTCTTCATCTCAATTCTCTTTTTCTGCTCTGCAGCCATCATTCTTACCCTTTTCCAAACTCTCTGAACTGTACCTTACGGACATAGATAGCTTCCATTTCTTTGACATTTTCAGAAATTGTTGGTTTTAAACCTATCAAACGGTTGAAGCAGCAGTTGCTGCAGGTGAAAGTGAAGTGCTGAGCGTACAGATGAGAAATCTCAGTAATTGCCTCCTAATCTAATTGGATCAACATTTTCCCCGCAAAGATGCATTGTGAGTAATTTTCCTCCACTTTAGGGGGTCTCTAAGTTTAGAATTGATTTTTTGTTGGAAACTCACTACTAATGTAAGAACAAGGACACTTTATGATCTCTTTGAAGTATACAAAATACATAAAAAAAAAATAAAGACCCCCCCTTTCCACGAATTCAAAAACTTGGCAAAACCAGATATATATATATATATTTTTTTCTACAACAAAAGGGAGTAACAGAGGCAAATTCATCTTCTTCTTTCAGCAAGAGGTGGCCAAGGCTGTAAAGGATGAGGTCAGGATTTATAAAATGAAACTGTTAGGCCTGGAGGACGGGACCCCTTCCCCCATGAAGTGACCAACCTCCGGCAAATATTTCATAAAGCCTCTCCCACCCACAATCCACGCCAGCCTGGCATCTTCTTCACCCTCCAGCAGGAGCCTCTTACGATAACCTCCCATTAGTCAACCTCCACCCTCTGGCAGATGCATTCTTGCAGTAAAGTCTCTTTACTTAATATCCGCCCTCTGACAGTTACAACCTTGCATAACTAAGGGAGCGTTAAATTTTAAATTTTACCAGTGGAAAGCTGCCAACTCCTAACTTAGCCCCCTGTTTCTGAAAACTAACCAATAAGAACTTGCGTAACCCTTGCCCCCAACTCCCTAATTCTGAGCCATAAAAACCCTATCCCCTGTCACTTCAGGGCAGTGTTCAAGAGAGAGAGAAACGCTGCCCAGGGACTCTGTTTTCTTCCTGAAATAAAGCCTTTGCCTGAATTCCTTTGTTCCCACTCCTTTGTTTCCGCCTGGTTCCTGGTAAGTTTGCTGAGTTTGCCTTTCAGAAACCTCAGCAACACATGGAGCTCCTGAAAACAACTCTTTCTGAATAGCTGAATTTTTTGGAGTTTAAAATCCCTCCTTTCACTTCAACAACTTTTAATTTAAGCATTTTGGTTCAAACTTTTTCTAACATGTATTACGTACTCCCTTGCCTCCTTAAGCAGAATATATTGACTATAAATTCATCTTTTCTCAGTAATTCAGGGACTATGCTATGATTTTCAGTTTCTCAGTTTGTTGTTTCCAGTGATGGCTGTAGGGCTTATTTACAGGATATAAGAATGCTTGCTCCAATACTAAATGTTTCCAGACTATAGGGAGTTGTTTTGTCTTCTTTCCTAGTTCTTGTGTCTTTCCCCTTACAGTCGGGGTTCTGTTCTCTTTGCTTTAACTTCAACCTTTTAACATGATGTCTCTAATTTCTGACAGATTAAGAAATAATACATCCAAACTTGGTTAGAATTACACATAAAATGTAAGTATATAGACTCTGAATCAAGGCCTTTAGGGGCTCACCTGTAGGGATGTACTAGTTACAGTACATAGACTTAGTGCATGCACTGTTTTCTGGGCTCCTTGTTCTTAGCTATGTTGCAGGTAAGTTATATTGTTTCATAGTAACATTCAAGTTAGTGCATAGCCAGGAGGTCACTGACAACATGCTTCTTGTTTCTCTCCACTGTTTTAAAAGATACTCTTATTATTTCACCACTTGCAGGTGAAATATATTAAAGCCATAGCTGAGGGCCACCATTTAAGCACAGCACTGAGTTGTACCCTTTTCCTGCTTCAGTTTCCCATCTCAGAAGCACCCTGTACCCAATGCCTAAGTTTTCTAAGGCTTTCACCCATACGTCCGACAGATGGAGTAGTTAAGGTGAACAGCTAGGGGGCAGGGTGGAGTCTTTCAGTCTTTAGTTTTTGCTTGGTAAGGCTTCTCGTTTGGTTACATCTCTGGGTCTAGACATTGAAACAGAAATGATTTCTAACTCTGTAGAGGTTCTTTTGAGACTTGGGTGGAGAATGCTCCTTTGATTATTTTCTTAAGGAGTAACCATGATAGGAGTTTTTCGCTTATGTTTGCAGTGGAGAAGACGTGTGCAGATCCTTTTGACAAACTAAAGGTCTTTTCAATTCTTTCAACTATTACAAAGCTGCAGGGACTCTCCATCACTGTCATGCAGAGCCTAAAATCAACTGGATAAAACAGCTCATCCATGTTGAATCAGATTCAGTGCAGGGCATTCAGATTTTAGCAAGTCCTGTGCCTGCCACTTAATCCAATCAATGATTTATTTGATTCTATCATCTGGACCCAAATAATTTTTTATGAAAAATAAAAATTGCCAATGTGACCTTGGCATTCACCGGATTACTGACTGTATTGGAGGGAAGCTAAGCACAGATGAGTTTTTCCACTGATATATCTACTCTTATACTGCCTTTCTAATTACAGTTCTTCAGAGGGAACCAGATGGCTATTAATTAAGAAGGCTCTCCAAATAAGAGACCCCTAGAGAGAAACTTCTTGTCCGTACATGCAACAGATGCTGAATCTAACCTTCCAGGTAAGGTACCCTGAGTTATAGAATGATTCCCCTTTGGGTAGGAGATACAGAGTATCAAGAAGACCCAGAAAAGAAAATGATGCATCATTTAAATAAATCCTTACCGCCCAGTAGTGCGTTCATCAGGGAACAATCATAACCCAGCTCTATTGTATGTCTCCAGTCCACTGAGAATTGATGTGTACATACATGACCCTGAGGTACTTAGGGGCCTCAGTTACCTACTGAATCATTAAAGGAACTTTAATTTGTGTTTAGTGTATCCACTGTCCTAAGTTAGTGCGTTACTTTTTTTTTTCTAAATTAGTTCCAGCAAATTCAGAACTTCTCTATTAGTTGGACTCTTTGATGAACTAGAATAATCCCCATTTCTGAACTGACTATTTATTAAGTAGATGGCTAGTTTAAGATCATATAAGTATGTTAGGTGATAAACACGCATGTCACACATGGAGAAGTTCAATGATATGAATCAGCTAGAGTGTAACCCTTCCCTGCCTGGTCCAGACAGACTTCTAAGAAATCAACTGATACAGAATGAGGAGGAGGATAATAAAGTATTATGGACATTATTAGTCTGCTTGTGCACAGTTGACAAATACTATGATAATACACTCAGGTAACAGAAAAAGAGTCCAGCTGTCAAGACAGCAGGCCTCTTGGCCTAACTCCGTCAATAACTATTTACATGACCCAAAATTCATGTAATAACTTAAGTTTCCTTACTGCTAAATGAAAATGATCATGTCTACCCTTACACATCTCACAGATTTGTGAGAAGTTTTCAATTTGGGTTCTCCTAGAAGAAGACCCTGAGACAAATGTAAATAGCTTCAGATGTAAATAGCTTTGTTGAAAGATGAAGGACATATTGGTGGAATAATGGGATAGTGAAACAAGGAAGGGAAGAGAGCAGGTAATACAGGGGATATTATCAAGTTAGCTAACACCATGAGTTACTGGGGCTTCTGCCTCAGGGGAAAGTCTGGGAGGCAGGGTAAGAGCTCTTCCTGAGAGTTTCCCCACCTGATGGCAAAAGTCTCTGGTTGAAGGCTGCTCCCAGGGGCCATTAATTCCTCTGCACATCCAATGTGCCACGCAGGTGGGCAAAGTGGGCTTTATATCCAAGGAAAGTTCACAGGGAAAGAAGTGAAGGTGCTGGCAGTAGAAAGTTGGGACAGCAGGCACTAAAATGGTAAGGGTGAGGAGGTGTATGTGAGGGAGGCAACAACAATGAATGTATTTTGTATAAATAAAAGTTCTTAATAATTATAAGCATTAGAATTCTAGTTACCTGCTAAAGACCATGAAATTGATGGCAGAGAGCCATAATGGTGAAAGAAATTGAAATAATTATGATCATAAATCTGTTGAACACTTACTATGTATCAGATTCCAAGCTATGTGTTTTACATAAATTGACTTATTTAATCCTAATAAGCTAAATATTGTTATTATCTCCATCTCAGAGAGGAGACTGAGGCTCAGAGAGCTGAAGTTACTTGCTCCAGGTCACAGAGATAATAAGTGGCAGAGCTGAGATTTGAACGCTGGCAGTCAAATTCTTGAATCCATACTCTTAAAACCACTACATTCTACTGACAAAACTCTGAAGATAAGGGGCAGCCATAGCCTCTTTGGTGACCTTGAAGATCCCATCTCTTTATTTTTTCATTTATAGCCAACTTCTTCATCTGGTAAAGAGAGTTTAGGATATCTTGCTGATATTTGTTTGCTAGCTTCCAGAACAGTGCCTTGAAAATAACAGGAAATTCTGATCCATTTTCTCACAAAATATATTGCATATAGCTCTGAAATAGGAAAGAAATCAACGTGTTTTATGAGCATACTTCTTTTTACTGCCGAAAGGTATTTTATAACTTGACTCTCCCTCTCATTCTCAATGATATTCGGTGGCAAACTGGTCGGTCAATTTGTAAAATACTTTTAGTTTTACCTTTCACTTTATGGACAGTCAGATGATTAAGGCAAATCAAATAAACTAAGCTTAATTTGCATGGCTCATTCACTTAGGAAGTGCAGTATGGGGAAGTTAGGGTGTTAAGGATTAGAGACTAATTCTCTAAGTGCAGTTTATGATGAGGATGACAGGTACGCTCTGCTGATATAAGTGCATATCTTATCAGAAAATGGTGTTCTGCAAGGACTTTGGTATAAGTCTTCTCACTGGTGCCCATGAAATGACAGTCTTGCAATCAAGCTTCTCCAGTGATGTGACAGCCATTAAATGCAGGACCACTGGGAAGGGAAGATAAATGGTGCTGAACATTTGAAGGGAAAACAGAAGGTGCCACATTGGATTGGGGGACTCTGATGTTATTTATAGGCTGTGCTCAGTTGCTACAAGAGGCGTGAATGATTTTCCCTGAACCCTTTTTCTCCATCTGGGACCACATCTTCAGTGGTTTCTTCAGTACATATACCTATCACCTTCCCACACTCACCATACCAAACAGAACTCATCACCCTTCTCCAATTCCTTTTAGGCTTCTATTAGTGCTGATGTCATTTTGCTCCTTCTCTTCAAGGTAACGGTCCCTCCTTTCTCTCCTCATTTCATGGACTGGCCCTTTATCAGTCCTCTTTTCCTGGCTCCTTCTTTATTACTAGTCCTAACTACAGACCTTGTCTGGCCTTATCCTTATTTCTTATTGCTAGAGCCCAGTATCAATATTGGGGCAGAAGAGAAGGATTTGTAAGCTGCTCATATTTTCCAATCTTTCTGTTTTTAAGACTGTCCATAGTATAACTTGGCTTTATTTCTCCACTCTAATTTCTGCTCCTTCCCCACAAGCGAGTCCCTATTTTGACTTGCAACCCTGTCCAGGTCACTCTTACATCTCGGCTTTGTGAGACTTATTCCCTCCATCTAAACTATTCTTGCCTCTTGTTTATATTTATATAAAATCTATCCATCTTTTAATGTCTTGTTCATGAAACCTTCCTGTCTACTATGAGCCACTGTACTTCATTACTATCTATACTCAGTCTTTTGAATATGTACTCATTTTCTTATAGAAATGCTTCATTTAGTTATCTTATCTCTTCAACTGGATTGTAAACTTCTTGAGGCAGGAACTGTGGCTTAAATTCCTTCTGAGTTTTCAGTCACTGGTAGAGTGCCAAGCCTTGACAGTCTCACTGTTAAGGTTGACATATAACACAGATATTGTTCATTGCAAGATACCAGTGTAACTGTGAAGCAATAATTAAAAATCTCTGCATGAAAAGTGATAAATGTGAGGGTTCTTTGATTTGCCGTTTTGGTGTTAGCTTGGATTTGTATCTCTTAGTGTGGAAAAAAAAGATAAGGCACTCTGTAGATATTGCCTGTAAGCCTGGATTTGCTAAGGAAATTCGTTGCATGTAAATTTCAAGTTAAACTCAGCTAGCATCTACCTTTGGAAATACCTGTTGTCGGGGGAGGGAATGTTGCTGTCTTTTTTTTTTTTTTAACAAAATGTATGGATTCTTTTTTAAATTCCCAATTGGTTCCATTTGAATAGCATCTTCCGGTACACTTGTGAACACACCTGTAGAACTGCTTTTTAATCTGAGTGACATTGGTGACTCACCTACCATAATTAATAAGATCTTTTGTGATTACTGTTTAATGAAGGTATTTGCTTTTATTATTGCTTCTTTTTTGTGCATTTATCATCACAATCGACTTTTTCTTTCTTTTTTGTGAAAAATAACATTATATACAAAAAAGCTATAAATTTCAAAGCACATTGCCACAATTAGTTGTTGAACAGATTTCAGAGTTTGGTATGGGCTACAATTCCACCATTTTAGGTTTTTCTTCTAGCTGCTCTAAGGTACTGGAGACTAAAAGAAATACCAATCGAATGACTCAGCAGTCATATTCATTTGTTAGACCCTGTCTTCTCTGTTATAACTCTACCTTCTCCTTTTATTTTTCTCCCTCTCTTTAGGGGTATTTGGGCTATGCCCATTCGAACTTTTTCATATTGGAAGGGACTGTCAATAATATGGGATAGGGGATGGAATTAGTTGATGTTCTGGAGAGGTGGCCCCTCTGCATTTCAGGACTTATCTGATCCAGGGACCCATCTGGAGTAGGTTTCTAGAAAGTTACCCTAGTGCATGGAAACTTTGTAAAATCTTATATAACAATTTAGGTGTTCTTTAGGATTGATAGGAATGGTTTTGGTTGGGGTTTGGCAAACTATAATAGGTAGCAATGTCTAACTGAAACAAGTGTAAGAGTGACCTCCAGAGTAGCCTTTCGACTTATCTGAACCCTCTCAGCCACTGATACCTTATTTGTTACACTTCTTTTTCCCCCTTTTGGTGAGGATGGCTTTGTTGATCCCACAGTGCCTGGATCAGGCTCACTGCTGCTATCTTTTTAGGATTAAATTGAAAACAACTTTTTCTTATAGCAAAAAAGTTATAGGACAATGTGCTTCCAGTGATAACCCATTGCTGTTTGACAGTTTCTCTGCTTGAAAAGAAGAGGCTAGCGATAGACAACTGAAAATAGAAACAGTCTTGCCTTCTCTTCTCATTCCAGAAGTCCTTTTCCTTAAAATTTAGAGAGAAACTGGGGAAGAATAAAAGCTTTTTTCGCTTGAGAAAAAGGGCCCATGGCTCTTTTGTTGGTAAGCCACGTAGAAATCTTGAGATCATGTGCTTGTCAGGGAGAAACTTCATTTAAAATAAAGATTTAGGGTAAAGTAGAAACGAGGATTCTAATTACAGCCTAAGGATTAAACCAAGCCTTAGTTAAACTGTAGTTGGTAACAGATTATTCTGAAAAGCATCAAATTACATATTTAATTTTCTTTACATGAATTTATGTGCCTGACCTTTGGAGCAAATATATACTATTGCTGAAAATAAAACAGACTAGCAAAGTGTAATATTCTTTATAAAATGTAAAGTCCTGGAAATCCATAATTGTTGTCTACGGTAAACACACTTAGTTTAAATTTGATCATGCAAACCACATACCCAAGGAACTTATTGTTGTTCATATATCCAAAGTACATAAATAGTGTTTGATTCTCTTGGCTCATGAATCCAAATTACATGAAGTACATACTAAATATATAAAGGGATATTTGCCATCTATACTGACATCTTAGTAGCTCTTGGTTATAATTTTATAAGGCACCTGGATACATCATTCTTAAATGAGAGCTAACATTTAGAAGGGCAAATTAGGATAAAAGGAAGAAGGCTTGGATTTTATTCCAGCTTGAGAAAGTCACTTAACTCCCCCCATCCCCGCAATGTTCAGTTTCTTCACCAATAAAAGGGAAATGATGATAATGATTGCCCTTGTGTACAGAGATGCTGTGAGGATCCAACAAGAGAGTGGTTGTGGATGTACTTTGTAAAATTGTACATAACATATGCCTACTCAGTGTTGCCAACGTGAAATGCTGAATAGCAAGTGAAACAGCATGCTCACAGGATGAATGAATAGTGAAAAGCTACAGTTTGCCTTCTTCTCATACAAGATTAAAGTTCATTTCATTTCCCTTATGCTCTTCCAATATCTTGGGAGATTCTGCGTGGCTGCCTACCCTTAAGCCACCCAGTATGACGTGAAGCTTTCCAGAATCTTCCCTAGCCTAGAATCTCCACCTCCTAATCCCTTTTACCTAACTTCATAGTGCCTTTAACTATGTTTCCAAAGAAGGGGGAATGGGACTCTATCTTTTCTGGGATATTGGTGAATTTAAAAGAATCAGGAGCCCTAGATTCATGACTCATCTCTGCATGTCTAACTATGTAACCTGTTATAAGTCATTTAAATTTGTTGTGCCAGTGTTTCCTTATCTATGAAATGGAAATAATCTGTACTCCATGTGATTCAAAAGTGTTCTATGGCAGTCTGATTATGGCCTCCCAAAAGAAATCCATGCCCTAATCCCTGGGATGTTACTTTAGGTGGCAAACAAAGAGTATTTGTCAATGTGATTACAAGATTTTGGAATAGGGAAATTATCACGGATTGTCCTGGTGGGCCCTAAATGCAATAACATGTACCCTTATAAGAGGGAGGCAGAAGAAGATTTGATGACCCACAGAAGAGAAGAAGGCAATGTCACCATAGAGACAGAGACTGGAGAGCTGTGACCACATGCCAAGAAATGCTGGTAGCTAACAGAAGCTGGAAGAGGCAAGGAATGGATTCTCCTTTACAAATTCCAGAGAAAATGTGGCCCTGCTGACATCCTGATTTCAATTCATTGAAACTGATTTTGAACCTCTGGCTTCCAGACTGTGAGAAAATAAATTTCTTTTGTTTTAAGCCACCCAGTTTGTAGTAACTTATTACACTACCACAGGAAACTAATGCAGGTGGTATAAAGACTAAAGTTTCCTGGTACATTGAACGTGGCCAATGAATATTAAACTGAACTCAAATGAAGTGATATCATGTCTTTTAAGTAATATTCATAGCTTCATTTCAGTCCTGATTCATTTGCTGGTGATCAGACATTCATCTCTGGTGAATGAGAATATTATTCTTATAATGTTGGATTGTTTAAAGCCAATGGAGGCAATAGAGAATTTATTATAAGTGGGATTATAGAGGAAAGGTTTAAAAAGCTGTGGGACTTTATGGGAAAGTAAGCTGACCAGACTCCTTCTCCAGATGCTTTAGTTGGCTTATAGCCAGTAGAAGGGAAAGTTCTGGAGCTCTTCCCAAAGCTCTTAATGCAAAGAGTAGCTCTAGGAAGAACAGCTGACCTAGAGTTTGGAGCTTCCCTCAACACCAGAGTTTGAATCACAAGCTTAATTCCAGACCCCTGCAGACTGTCATGCTCTCACAGTCATCAGGGTCCCCAATATAGTATTTAGAATCAGATTGTTTATGAGCCTACACAAAATGGGTGTGGCATTTGTGTTCATTACAGTAAAAGATTAGAGCTTACATAAGCCAGTTATTTGTGACGTCAAGGTGACTCTATTTTATGTGTCACATTAGAATAAAACTGCAAATCCTTGGGGCACACTTTAAGAATCCAAGGAAGGATAGCCAGGAAGATGGCCAAATAAAGCAGCTCGAGATTAGCCCTGCTCCATGGAAAAGTTAGAGAAGGGATAGGAGGGTGACTGAGGCGGCAATTCAGGATTGCAGCTTACCTGGCAGAGACTTCTGCACCACGTGGGGCAGCCCGGGTTGCAGAGGCCGAGGAACAGAGGGGTCAGAAAGCTGGAGCCTGGTGTGGAGGTGCAGAGCCACGGAGCCCAGAGGAGTGCATAGATGGGAGCCCGGGACTAGGAAGTAAGCCAGGCCATGTTCCTTGGGTGTGCTACCCTGACCAGCACTGCCCTGTGACCAGCGACTCACCCCATAACCCATGCACCTGAACCCCATAACACACTCCCATTCCCTGCGCTCCAGGTGCCCCCACCACACCAGTCCCCAGTGCACATACCTGCCCCACACCCTCACCCCAAGTGCAACCCAACACACCTTTCCTGCACCCCTCATGAGCACTACCTGCCCCTCCTTGTTCCCTATAGGCTGTTGCCAGCGCATAAAGGCTGTGGGCACTAACCTCCATACCTAGTCTACACCTGCCCCCTGCCCATAGTGTTGCACCACCTCACCACGACCCCCTCCAAGCTCTGCACATCCGTTTACAGCACTCCCAGACCCCAGCATGCACTCAGGTCCCCAATCACGTCATTCAGCTCTGGGAACTGTGCTTCACATCAGTCCTAGAACTGCACGTGCGCATAGCCCTCAGTCTCACTTCCCAGCTCTAAGAAAGTGCTGACCTGGGCAGCCAGGTCACATCTACCCCCAATCTGTGAAGGCATAATACTGACCTGCTGCCACAGTTCTACACATGTGCACAAAGAGCTCCATGCCTTAGACCAGCACACACCATGGTTACACCCCCCAGACCAGTGCACCCACACAGCTACATCCTCCCTGGCCCCTGGGCACCCATGTTAACACGAATCAGCATAGCATTCCAAACCTTCCCTGAACCAAATCACCACACTAAGTGCCCCACCCTGTACCCTGTTCCCTGCTGTGCAACCATTCCACAAACACCAGGCTTTAGCCTACTGAAAGAAATCAACTCGCAAAGTAAATCAATCAAGATATTTACATACCAAGAAGACAGCAGAAGATCACTAAGCATATCAAAATGCAGATAGATATAGCCCTGCCTAATGACCAAATTAAAACACCAGAGGAGACACAGACACTGGAAAACTAATGAAAGATATTCATGCAACTTTACTTAATAAAATAAGTGGGATAGCTAATAGCATAAAGGAGATCAAGAAGACAGTAGAAGAGCATAAAGAGGAATTTTAAAGCATAAATAGAAAAATAGTAGATATCACAAAGATTAAAGACTTTGTCGACCAAATAAAAAACATACTAGAGGCACGCAACCCGAAATTTGAAGAAACAGAAGAAAAAATAAGTGATATAGAGGACATGAGAATTGACTTCGAAGACTCAAAACAGCAAATGCCAAAAAAGATTGAAAAAATGAATTGGAACTCAAAGAAATGATAGACAAAAGAAAAGCACAAATATAAGAATCACTGGTGTCCCAAAAGGAGAAGAGAGGAGTAAAGGGCTATGAAGAGTAGTTGAGCATATGATGGGGGAAACTTCCCAACTCTCATAAAGGACATAAATATACAAGTCAAAGAAGCCCAATGACCTACAAACAGAACAAATCCAAATAGGTCTTCCCCAAGGCACACACTAATCAGTCTGTCAAATGTTGAAGAGAAGCAAAAACTCCTGAAAGCGGCAAGAGAAAAACAATTACTACATACAAGGGAAACTATACCAAATAAGACTGAGCACAGACTACTAAACCAGCACCACGGAGGTGAGAAGGCAGTGATATGATATATTGAAGATCCTGAAAGAGAAAGACTTCCAGCCAAGAATACTGCACCCAGCCTAAATGTCCTTCAAAATTGAGGGAGAGATTAAAGTTTCACAGACAAAGAAGTCCTGAAAGAATTTGTCAACAAGAGACTGGCCCTACAAGAAATACTAAAAGGAGTTCTGCCAGCCGAAAAAAAAAGACAGGAGAGGGAGGTCTGGAGGAGAGCACAGAATTGAAGAATACCGCTAAGGGTAATTTAAATAATACAAAAAAGAGAAAGAGGGAAAAGAATACAGAGATCTGACAAATAAAATTAAAAAGATAGGATGGTGGAATAAAAATGCATTTTCAGTAATAACTTTGAATGTTAACAGACTAAGCTTCCAATTAAAAGATATAGATTGGCAGAATGGATTAAGAAACATAATCCAGTTATATGCTGCTTACAAGAGAGTCATCTTAGACACAAGGAAACAAATTGAAAGTGAAAGGATGGAAAAAGATTTTCTACACAAGTTGTAACCAAAAGAAAGCAGGAGCATTTATACTAATATCAGGCAAAATAGACTTTAAATGTAAAGACATCCTAAGAGACAAAGAAGGACACTATATACTAATTAAAGGGTCAGTTCACCAAGAAGATGTAACAATCATAAATATTTATGCTCCCAGTCAAGGAGCTCCAAAGTACATGAGACAGACATTGGCAAAACTGAAGGGAGCAATAGATGTTTCAACAATAATAGTTGGAGCTTCAGTACACCACTCTCCTCTATAGATAGAACAATGAGACAGAAGATCGACAAGGAAGCAGAGGAGTTAAATAACTTGAGAAATGAATTAGACCTAACAGATATATACAGGTCATTGCACCTCAAAAGTACAAGGATATACATTCTTCTCTAGTGCTCATGGAACATTCTCCAGGACAGATCATATGCTGGGGTACAACACAGGTCTTCACAAATTTAAAAACACTGAAATTCTTCAAAGCACTTTCTCTGATCACAATGGGATGAATCTGGATCTCAATGACATGCAAAGAATGAGAACATTCCCAAATATATGGGGATTAAATAACACACTCATAAATAACCAGTGGGTCAAAGAAAAAATTGCTAGAGCAATCAGCAGCTATCTGGAGATGAATGAACATGATATTACAACTTATCAGAACATATGGGATGTGGCAAAGGCTGTGCTGAGAGGGAAATTTATTGCCCTAAATGCCTATATTAAAAAATAAGAAGGAATAAAAATCCAGGACTTAACACCACACCTGGAGGAGCTCGAGAAAGAACAGCAAGCTAACCCCAACACAAATAGAAGAAGAGAAATAACAAAGATTAAAGCAGAGATAAATGAATGGGAGAACAAAAGAACAATAGGAAGAATTAATAAAACCAAAAGTTGGTTCTTTGAGAAAATCAATAAAATTGATGGGCCACTAGCAAGACTGACAAAGAAAAAAAGAGAGAGGATGCATAAACAAAATCAGAAATGAGAAGGGGTGCGTTTCCAGAGACCCAGAAGAAATAAAAGAAATCATAAGAGGATACTATGAACAACTATACGCCAACAAACTAGACAACTTAGAGGAAATGGACAAATTTCTGGAGACACGCAAACAAGCTACACTGACTCAGGAAGAAATAGAAGATCTCAACAAACCAATCACAAGTAAAGAGATTCAATCAGTCATCAAAAATCTTTCCACAAAGAAAAGCCCAGGGCCACATGGCTTCACAGGGTATTTTTATCAAACATTCCAAAAAGAATTAATACCAATCCTGCTCAAATTTTTCCAAAAATTGAGGGAAAAGGAGCTCTACTTAACTCATTTTATGCAGCTAATATCATTTTAATACCAAAACAGTGTAAAAATGCTATAATAAAGGAAAACTACAGGACAATCTTGCTAATGAACATAGATCCAAAAATTCCCAATAAAATATTTGCAAATGGAATCCAACAACACATTAAAAGAATTATACACCATGACCAAGTGGGGCTTAAACCAGGAATGCAAGGATGGTTCAACGCAAGAAAATCAATAAATGTACTACAGCACATTAGCAAATCAAAAAGGAAAAATCACATAATCATCTCGGTTGATGCTGGAAAAGCATTCAACAAAATTCAGCATCGTTTTCTGATAAAAACACTCCAAAAGATAGGAATCAAAGGAAACTACCTCAATATGATAAAGGGGATATATGAAAAAACAACAGCCAGAACTGTACTCAGTGGAGAGAGAATAAAAGCTTACCCCCTAAATCAGGAACAAGATAAGGATGCCCACTGTCACCACTATTATCCAATATTGTGTTACAAGTTCTAGGTAGAGCAATTAGGCAGGACAAAAAAATAAAAGGCATCCAAGTTGTAAATGAAGAAGTAAAACTCTCATTATTTGCAGATGACATAATACTATACTTGAAAGATCCTGAGAAATCTACAACAAAGTTACTTGAGCTAATAAACAAAACAGCAAGGTGGCGGGATATAAAATTAATATGCACAAATCAGTAACATTTCTATACACAAGCAATGACTTAGCTGAAAAGTCAGATAAGGAAAAAATTCCATTCAGAATAGCAACTAAAAGAATCAAGTACTTAGGAATGAACTTAACTAGTGATGTAAAGGACTTGTACACAGAAAACTACATAACATTGCTAAAGGAAGTCTAAATAGGTGGAAAGACATTCCTTGCTCATGGATAGGAAGACTGAATACAGTTAAGAAGTCAATTCTCCCCAAATTGATCTAAAGATTCAACTCAGTACCAAAAAATTCCAACAACCTACTTTGAAGATTTGGAAAAGCTAACTACCAAATTCATCTAGAAGGGAAAGAGACCCCAAATAGCTAAAAGCATCCTAAAAAAGAAGAATGAAGTGGGAGGATTAACACTCTCTGACTTTAAAACCTATTATAAAGCCACAGTGGTCAAAACAACATGGTACTGGCTCAAAGATAGAAGCATTAACCAATGGAATCGAATCGAGAGTCGAGAATTAGACCACAAATCTATGGTCAACTGATTTATGACCAGGCCCCCAAATCCTCTGACTGGGACAAAATAGGCTTTTCAATAATTGGGCATTGAAGAACTGGATATCAATAACCAAAAGAATGAAAGAGGACCCCTATCTTACACCCTACACAAAAATTAACTCAAAGTAAATCAAACATCTAAATATAAGAACTAGCACAATAAAGCTTCTAGGAGAAAATGTAGGGAAGCATCTTTAAGACCTAGTAATAGGAGGTAGCTTCCTAAACTTTACACTCAAAGCACAAGCAACAAAAGAAAAAATAGATAAATAGGAACTCCTCAAAATCAAATGCTTCTGCACCTCAAAAGACTTTGTCAAAAAAGTGACGAGGCAGCCAACTCAATGAGAGAAAATATTTGGAAATCACAAATTGGACAAAGGTTTGATTTCCTGTATATACAAAGAAATCATACAACTCAACAACACAAGAAGAAACAACCCAATTATAAAATGGGCTAAAGATATGAATAGGCAGTCTTCCGATGAGAAAATACAGATGGCTTGAAAGCATATGAAGAGATGTTCATTTTCGCTGGCTATAAGGGAAATTCAGATCAAGACTACAGTGAGATACCACCTCACACCTATAAGAATGGCTACTATTAAACAAACAGGAAACTAAATGTTGGAGAGGATGTGGAGAAACTGGGACACTTATGTACTGCTGGTGGGAATGTACAATGGTAGCCACTATGGAAGACTGTTTGGTTATTCCTTAGGAAACTAAATATGGAGCTGCCCTATGACTGAGCAATAACATTACTTGGTATATACCCAGAAGAGCTGGAAGCAATGACACAAACAGACATTTGCACACCGAAGTTCATAGAAGCATTATTCACAATCATCAAAAGATGGGAACAAACCAAATGTCCATCAACAGAGGAGTGGGTCAACAAAATGTATATACATATGACAGAATATTATGCAGCAGTAAGACAAAATGACGTCCTGAAGCACATGACAAGATGGATGAGCCTTGAGGACAAAATGCTGAGTGAAATTAGCCAGACACAAAAGGATAGATACTGTATGATTCCACTTTTATGACCACCATGAAGGTATAACAGAGAATATAGGGGACTTAGAGATGCATAGAATCTAGAGATGGGTGAACCGTCAGTTTATGAGATTGAACTCCAATGTAAGGTAATAGATAGGAGTGAAGGTGGTTCTCTAGTGGGTCTGTAAGTAGTAGTACCATATGGAAGATGACAAGACTGAAAGGGA
Organism: Tamandua tetradactyla; assembly: GCF_023851605.1. NCBI lineage: Eukaryota > Metazoa > Chordata > Mammalia > Pilosa > Myrmecophagidae > Tamandua > Tamandua tetradactyla. The sequence continues at coordinate 58,019,299 of NC_135353.1, read as the reverse complement.
TTGTATAGACCTACATGTCCCACTCATTAACACTAGAAATATGAATTAGCTCTTGTAAGAATTACTTCAAAGATGTGATCCTTGTATAAAGAGTGTTTAAGTCCAGGGTATAGGGGGAAAACTGCTATTGCATGCTATAAGCTATATTCAAAAGGTGACCATCAACACTACCACAGAAACAGCAGAGGTAAATAATGGGGTGACGGACAAGAGTTAAGAGGAGGTTTAGACTTCCTATTTGGCAAAGGTGTGTTTATTGGTTTTCTTTCTCTTGGGAACAATGAAATTATCTAAAATTGAGAATGTTGATGGACTGTGGACTTTGGGCCCTGTACATGATGCCAGATGAATGTAGGTGGTGAAAGGATGCTCTGACGGAGAAGTAGATTGGCGAATGATGGTGTATACTTATGAACGAAGGTTGTACTGCTACAGAAAGGAACAAACTCGTGAGGCATGCAACAATGTCAGTGAATGTCAATGAATCTGGTGAGACAAAATAAGCCAGAAACAAACAAACAAACAAAAAATGGTATGTTCACCTTTAGAAAATGCTGATAAGAAAAGAGGGGCCTAGATTGTTAGCTTTTAGAGCAGACACATTAAGTCAGGAGTGGTGATTATTATTTCTGGATTTTGACAGACTGCTTTATATATATAACCTGATATTTAGGGTTAAGAATGAAGCCGAACAGTTTGGGGTTAAAGTAATTCAGAACATAGGGGTAAGAAAGACTGTCTATATTTTAGAACCACACAGACTGTTTGAGACCAGTGGAAGAAAGGTTTATTTGATCTGGAACTGAAATTTTCTGTAGTGCATAATCTAATTCAACCTATCTGTATAGCTCATTTGAACAGTTGAAAAGAAGTGTAATTAATAAAGTATAGTGGCAGAGAGAGTTCAAATAGAGTTGAAAGGCTACTCTGGATGTTGCTCATATGTAAGCTTCAGTTAGACTTTGCTATCATAACCTGCCAACCCCCAAACAGGACCATGCCAGCTAATCCTAAAAAACACCTAAGGCAAAATATAAGATTGCACAAGGGTTCCATGCACTAGAGTAACTTTCCAGAAACCTACAACCTCCAGATGGGTCCCTGGTCCAGATAAGTTCTGAAACCTAGCCCAGCCTCTCCAGGACATCAGATAGTTTCATCTCCCTACACCATATTAGTGACAGATCCTTCCAATATCAGAAATTTAGAATTGCTATAGCCCAAACAACCCCAAGAGAGGTATGGTAAGATCAAAGGTGATGGTGGAGTTATACAGAGAAGATAGGATTTAACAAATGATTATGAATGCTGCATCATTAAATTGATATTTCTTTTTGTTTCCAGTATTTTAGAGCAGCTAGAAGTAAAAACCTAAAATTGTGAAATTGTAACCCATGTCAAAGTCTTAAATATGTTCTACAACTAATTGTGGTGCTGTGCTTTGAAATTTATGGCTTTTTTGTGTGTCTATGTTATTTTTCACAAAAAAAGAAAGAAAAAAAGTCAATTGTGATGATAAAAACAATGTTTAAGCCCTCTAGCCTCCCATATTGTGGAGCACCTAGAAGGAAAAATATGAGAAGATCGTATGGTAGCCCATGAGAAACTGTAGGATCTGTCCTGTGACTCCTTGTTGAGGAGTGCTTTGAAAGCTATTGCTTTTTATTTCTTTGTTTGGTATATATGTTATACTATACAATAAAAGAGTTAAAAAAAAAAAAAAAAGAAAAAGAAACCAAGGAAGCCGAGGCTACACTGCCTAGAAGAGGGAAAAGATCCATGTAATTTAGAAAAAAAAAATGTATAATGAGAACTGTGTAGAACCTTAGCATTTCTGCACTGCAGTTTGGAGGAGACTCAGCAGGACCATATTGGATGGGCCATTTTTCATACTTCCCTCCTTCCACTTTTGTCTCCACTGTCCTGAGCAAATTGTACTATCTTTGCTTCATTTCTCTTGCTTTTCATGTATTCTAGAAAAATGCATGCTAGAACTTCCCTTGATAAGCCAACTTGCTTTGACAAGGAATCTCTCCATTAGACAATCATCTTTGTGGGGGAGAGACCCTTGTCTCTTTTACTTATTGAATCTTCAGTGTCTAGTGCATTGTAGGTGCTCAGTAAGTATTTGTTGAATAATTGATGAATGAATTGTCTTCTCAAGCCTTTTCATTGCAACAGTGGTCCATATTCTCTAATTGTGTCTTTCTTATTTGGCTAATTGGCCAAATAATCTCCATCCAGCCACAAATATCCATGGACTAGCTCTTTTTCACACTTCAGAAGGGCTTGTTAAACACAGATTGCTAGTTCCCATGCCCAGAGTTTCTGATTCAGTATGTCTGGAGTATAGCCTGATAATTTGTATTTCTAATAAGTTCCCAGGTGTTGCTGATATACTCTGAAGTTCCCAGAGGCCACGCTTTTAGTACTACTGCCCTAGTTTTATGCCTTGATTACATGTAGCAGTAGTGATCAGGTCATAGCTGAGAACATGGTGCTATTGACTAGCTCTTCTTGTGAAGAGGAAACCATATAAAGTAAAAATAGTCAACTACACACATAATTTTAAAATGTGAATTAAAACAAAGATGCATTTTCCAATTGTAGATTCACAAAGAAAATTGAGACTACTCCATTTTGGTAAAAGAGTTGTATTTCATACTATACTTGGGGGAGTCTAACTTGGTACAGCCTTCTCCTCACTCTTCACATGCTATTTCTTTCTCATCCTTCAGATCTCAACTTAAATGTCACTTCCTTAGAGAGGCCTTCCCTGATTGTCTAATTCAAAGAAATATTGTTCTTATTGTTTACAATGTTTGACATTTTATAAAGCTCTATAAATATTTCCTTATGTGTTCACTTATTTAATGCCTGCTGTCCCCTGCAGACTATCAACTCTTAGAGGTTTGGTAAATATCTATTTTGTTCATTGGTCTATCTTTAGCACCCAGTATTATGTCTGTCACATAGTAAGACCTCAATTCCTCAATTAATATCTGTTTCATGGTGCTGCTTATAGTTGGAATAAGTTGTAAAGAACTTAAATGGTCAGCAATAGGTGTTTGGTTAATAAATATGGTACATCAAGTTAGGGGATTGTGCGGGTTTGGAGCTGTTATGTACCTGTGCCGGTTTGAAAGGATCTATGTACCCTAGAAAAGCCATGTTTTAATCCTAATCAAGCTTGTGGGAACAACAATTTCTTCTATTTCCTATTCAGTACTGTGAGTTGGAGGTTTGAATGAGTTATCTCCATGGAGATGTGACTCAATCAAGTGTGGGTATTGGACTTGATTAGGTGGAGATGTGTGTCCACCCATTCAAGATGGGTCTTGATTAATTTACTGGAATCTTAAAAAAGAAGCAGTATTTTGGAGAAAGCTTAAAAATGATGTAGCCATGAGAAGCAGAGAGTCCACCAGCCAGTGACCTTTGGAGATGAAGAAAGAAAGCGCCTCCTGGAGAGCTTCATGAAACAAGAAGACAGAAGAGAAAGCTACTAGACTTTGCCACATGTCCTTCCAGCTGAGAGAGAAACCCTGATCTTCTTTGCAATTTTGATCCAAGGTGTTTTTCTCTGGAAGCCTTAGATTGGACATTTCTATAGACTTTCTTTAATTGGCCTTAGAACTGTAAATTTGCAGCTTATTAAACCCCCCTTTTTAAAAGCCATTCCATTTCTGGTATACTGCATTCCAGCAGCTAGCAAACTAGAACAGTACCCCGGAAAAGACCATGTCCTTTTAATCCATTCTTGTGGGTGCAGACCTATGGTTGGGTGGGACTTACTGATTAAGTTGTTTCCATGGAGATATGATGCGTCCAATTCAAGGTGGGTCTTAATCCTTTATTGTAGCCCTTTATGAGAGGATAAAAAGCAGAAATACACACACACATACACACAGAGAGAGCAAGAGAGAGGGAGAGAGCAAGAGAGTGAGTGAGAGAGAGAAAGAGAGACACTGAAACCAGAACCCAGGAGAGAAGTACCAGCAGACATCGTCATGTGTCTTTCCATGTGATAAAGGAACCCTGGATGTCAGGAGCCTTTCCTCAGAGAAGGTACCTACCTTTGATGCCCTAATTTCACATTTTCATGGTCTTCAAACTGGAAATTTATAAACTAATAAATTCCCATGGAAAATGTCAACCCATTTCTGGTATACTGTATTCCGGCAGCTTTAGCAAACTGAGGGACTATTTTGCAGCCACTAAATATCTTGTATGGATATTTACATGGATATGAAATTATGCTATGAAATATTTTGGATGATAATAACAGATTCCAAAACAGCAATTCTAGCATAAAATTGTATATAATTAATTCTAGTACTATATTATTATAAAATCTTTTATTGTCCCTAAGATACCTTGATTTTAAGGTACATCACCAATATGATAATCATATTTGTGAGGGCAGCACTATCACATCAGTTGTGTAAATCAATTGAAGACACCTCCCAAAATTCCAGAAACACTAAAATATGACAGAAAATGAATCATAGAATCAAATACGTATAGAAAAGCTTCTGGAACATAATACATCAAGCTGTCAACAGTGGTTGTTTCTGGATAAGCAGTCATTGTTACTTATTGATATTATGTTTCTTGTCTTGATTATTTGTAGTTTATGACCTTTCTATAATGAGCATAGTTAACTTTGTGGATTAGAAAAAGCAATTAATAAAAGAAAAATTTTATGAAAATTACTCATCATTCCTTTGACTCTGGAGGTTAATCAAGGGCAAAGGGATACTCTCACTCCTGTGTCCTGTCTCCTGTCTTGGTAGTGGAACACTTTAGCACCAAGTGCACAATGAGTTGGGTCATTACAAAGCTGAGGGAAGCTTTCTGCCTTGGTGTATTAAAATAGGCACTGGAATTATAATGCCTAGATCTGAGTTTGAGCCTTGGCTCTGGTGAGTGACCTTGGAAGAGTTATGTAATCTGTTTTTTCCCTCTGAAAAATGGGGGTGATTATACCTACTTCAGTTGTGTGGCACGTGAAACCTCTCTGCCAACTGTAAACTGTTATTCAAATATAAACTGATGTTATTAGTACATATAGAGCAGACACATTTCATCTAACCTAAATAATGCCAAATTCTAAATGACTGTCTTGTTTTAAAGGCATTGTGTGGTGACTGTTTCTGATTTGAAGAACCAATGTCTTCTTACACCAGAAAAATTCTTACTGGAGTCCTACCAACTTCAGAGGTTACCAGGACAGGAATGGAGTGATAGAGCATATGGTATGAGCTAAAAATAAATTTTAATTTATAGATATAGCATATCTGGGCTGAAGTACAAATACACAGAGAGATTGTCTGCATATAGGATTTGGGTCAGCAATTCAGATCCTTCCAAAGTAATTGATATGATGTGGGCAAGGTGGTGGGAAGTTTCCAGAGTTGAGTAAGTTTGGCAAATAAACACTGCATACTTTGCCACCCTCCCAGAGATGCACATGTACATTAGCATATTAAAGGCAATAAGAAGTCCTGCAGTAAAGGTGCCTGTTTAGCTTTGTTTAATACAGAATTTTCCAGATTGGTTAGATATCCCCCCCACCTCCCTTTGTACCACATGTCAACATTTGTGAGAATCACATATTGTGCAGTATTGTTTTAAGTGGTAGATAATGGATAAAGCACATATTGTGCAATACTGCTTTAGTGATGGATAATGGATAAGGCAGGGAAGGTCTTCCATATGGTATGATGTAAAGGATGGACAATGTTTTCACTCCTGGCCTCATGGATGGCATTACGGTTTAACAAAAGCAAAAACAAATAACTATGTTTGAGGAAATATATGTGCACGACTTGAGGCATTGGAAAAGAAAAGATCAGGAGGGTGTGTGTATGTGTGTTTGTATGTGCATGTGCATGTATGTGTAAACATTTTACTGACCTAATCTTCAGTCACAAAATGTTTTGGAATTGGAAGAAGCACTGATAAGTCCATCTAGTTCACACATTAATACATGGGGAAACTGATACTCAGAGAAAGTCACTTGTTTGTGACCACAGGCCTCCCATTACCAGTTTAGATTTTCCCACTGTCATGTCATTTTCTGACCATCCCAGGTAGAGGAGAAAAGGACAAAGGAAAAGGGTGGAGGAAACATTATTTTTTAAATGTTTGACAGTACTTTATACAGCAAAAAAGGAGTCTGCCAACTATTATTTTATTGAAGTCTCACAGAGCCTCTGTCAAATGAATCACAGGGTTTACTATGTACAAACTCTCAAATGGGTGAAAAATTAGAATAGGTTGAGTCACTTTTTTAAGGTCCCAGTTAGTAACAGGCTCGAATTGAAGTCTGCCGATTTCTTGGTTTGGACTCCCTTCACATATACCCCATACCCATTCTCTTGTTCTCTGCTCTACTCTAAAAGGCTGACTCCAGAAGAACACACGGCCTAAGCTCTTTTGCTGGCTGGCTTCCAGTTGGGTTAAGCAACCTGTCTTTCCATATATGGGAGTGCTTAATGTATTTAATTAGTGTTTTTAAGTAATCTGTTAGTTCACCTGTATCTAATTAGCCCACATGTGGCTAACTCATATGTATCTAAGTGTTGTACTAATTATATAAATATAAATGTAAATATATGTGTGTGTGTATATATATATATACACATATATTTACATTTATATTTATATAATTAGTATATAGTAATAATTTTACAGAAAGTTCCATAAAGCAGACCTGGGAGGTTACTACTTGGTACTACTTTGTGAGTCACTGGTTTTGGTTGATATGTGCACTGTATATATATTACAAACTCTATTTTTGCCCAAATTTGATCATTTGCTTTATTCACTGGACTGCTCAACTGATCTAAAGTAGGTAAAGTAAGACTGTGGTACAAAGAGATTATGACAGCTTGAGTCAGTGTAGGTTTATAAAATAATCAGGGTGAGGTAGAAGAATACAAGAATACCTCCTCAATCAATGAGTTCTGAGCTAGGCTTTGAAGCAAGTGATATGGATTGGTAGTGGAAGGGCTGGTTGTCTAGTTGGAGAAAATGTTGTGTGTTAAAGAATAATAAAGGAAGGGGCGGGCCACAGTGGCTCAGGAGGCAGAGTTCTTGCCTACCATGTCAGAGACCCGGGTTTGATTCCTGGTGCCTGCCCATGCAAAAAAAAAGAATGATAAAGGAAGGAAACTTGTTGTGGTTAGCACACCAAGATGAGGTGGTTGAGGTGAAGATGTTGAAGGTTAGACTGAGGTGCTTGGTTTTAACTCAGTAGGTAATAGGAAGCCACCATGTAATACTGCAATAGAGAGTGGCAGGCCAAGATAAAAATATTATTCAACCATGGTCATGAGCATGGAATACTGGTGGTTTCCAAACCTGGCTTTACAAATATGATGGCTAAAAGATGACATCCCCAAAATTCTTATTCAAGGAATGGGCATTAGAGGGGTAGGCATAGGGAGTCAACAGTGAGAGGAGTGAGAACCATGGCCAGAACTAGGGTTCAGAGCCCAAAGTTTTGCCTGTCTCCAAAGCCCATGAACTTAACTGCTCCACTGCTTATGACATCAGAATTTAAGACCTATCTCACATGTAGCTCCTCTGAGAAGACCTCCCTGGTCCATGTCTCCTTCCCAACTAATGTGATCTTTCCTGTGGTTTGGGGCCAGTATATGAGAAGACCCTAGCAGGACTAAGGTTCAGATGGGAACTGAAGGAACTGAGATGGAACATTGGGGTTACAGTCATTAGGAAACTCTGCACTGAGGTTTTGCACCACAAGTGTGTCGTCTTGCACTAAGATTGCTTTGAGGGTTGTAAGATTAAAAGAGTAATAAGAAAACAACCAACACCAGAAGCGTGATGGATTAAAGGAAAAATTCCAATAAGGCAGCAACATATGAAAGAGGTAGTGTGACAGCCATTTCATAACAGTGGACTTGGGAAAATAAGAGATACATCATGAGGCTTACTCGTGTGAAGCTTATGTAGGTAGTGGAGAAGCTTGGACTACCTAGAGGCATGCCTAAGAGGTACTTCTGGAGGGCCTATGTTGTTGCTCAGATGTGGCCTCAGTCTCTCTAAGCCCAACTCTGCAAGTAAAATCATTGCCCTCCCCCCTACATGGAACATGACATCCAGGGGTGAAAGTCTCTCTGGCAACATGGGAGATGAAACCCAGGGATGAATCCAGACCTGGCACCATGGGATCAACAATTCAATCCTGACCAAAAGGGGGAATGGATGTGTAATTAATAAAGTATCAGTGGCAGAGAGAGTTCAAATAGAGTTGAGAGGCTTCTCTGGAGGTTCCTTTTATGCAACCTTCAGTTAGACCTTGCTACCTATCATAACCTGCAGATCCCCAACCAGGACCATTCCTGCCAATCCTAAAGAACACCTAGGGCAATATATAAGATTCCACAAGGGTTCCATGCACTAGAGTAACTTTCCAGAAACCTACAACCTCCAGATGGGTCCCTGGTCCAGATAAATCCTGAAACCTAGCTCAGCCTCTCCAGAACATCAGATAGTTCCATCTCCCTACCCCATATTAGACCCTTCCAATATAAAAAATTTAGAATTGCCATAGTCCAAACACCCCTAAAGAGAGGAATGGAAGATCAAAGGTGATGGTGGAGTTATACAGAGAAGATTGGATTTAACGATATGAATGCCGAATCATTAAACTGATATCTTTTAGTCCCCGGTATTTTAGAGCAGCTAGAAGTAAAAGCCTAATATTGTGAAATTGTAATCCATGTCAAAGGCTGAAATATGTTCTACAACTAATTGTGGTGCTGTGCTTTGAAATTTACAGCTTTTTGTATATATATTATTTTTCACAAAAAAAGAAAGGAAAAAAGTCGATTGTGATGATAAAAACAATGTTTAAGCCCTCTAGCCTCCTATATTCTGGAGCAACTAGAAGGAAAAATATGAGAGGATCGTATGGTAGCCCATGACAAATTCTGGGATCTATCCTGTAACCGCCTTTTGAAGAGTGCTTTGAAAGCTATTGCTTTTTGATTCCTTGGTTTTGTATATGTGTTATACTATACAATAAAAAACTTAAAAATTAAAAAGAGATACCAATGGCTGACCACTAGATTAATAGACTCCAATGTGGAGTGTGCGGTACCATCTGTTAGGATGTGTGGATAAATTGTAATTTCTACTTATGTGTGTGCTTTATTTGGGAAATAAGAAAGAAATTAAACTGGAGAGTAATTAAAGATAGACACTGGAATTTTCTCTCTGTTAGTCAGAGACTCTCAGGGCATGAATGATAAGGGGATCCTGAGGGTAGGATGGAAGTTCCAGAACAAGGAGGATTGATGTCATCCTCCCTTCTTCATCTTCTCTCCACATATTGAAATACATTGTAGTCTGTGTGTGCTGGGTTATGTGGAATTACGATTGTATCGCCTACTTTTTAACTAAATGAATACTCACAAAATGGACAAGTAGTTAAAATTTTTTTTTTCTGCAAATAAACCAGGGATGGAGGAGAAATGTAAGTTAAGTACAAAAGAATAACAAGAATATGGCAGCGCTGATAGCCTTCTGCTCCCTAGAAGATTCTACTTCTTCAGTGACCTCTTTGTCAGCCACATTCCCAAGTCAAAACAGCAAAAATCTAATCATGAAACTGATAAGAAGTGGGCCAAAAATCTTTGTGAGGTTTATTTTCATGGGTTATGATATTCATTAATACCAACAATTGAAATTACTGAACTTGGTATCACAAAAGGTTACACTAAGATTTTAAAAACTGAACTTATTAAACTACATTGCTCTTTAAAGATAATCTTTTAATGTGAATTTGTAGTGGTAGCAAAAAGGGTTTCAGAAATATTGACAGATTTCTACAGTATTTTAAATTATGGCTAATTTCTTCTTTATTGCCTCTTTTAAAATTTCTTTAAAAAATAGCATACATAATATTACAGTAGTACACATTTAATATTTGTACATATGTATAGTATATGTAGATATACTATATACATTATACTATATATGTTATATATATACATCAATAAATCATACATATATGGGCATGTAGGCTCAGATTTTTTCTTACTAATCAAGTTACAAGTCAAGAAAACTTGAACGCCCAACCATTAAGTAACTGCATATTTGCTGTAAGGAGGAAGGGAAGGGGTATCAATCATTAAAAGGGCTTTCTCTTCGCAGAGACACAGAAGCAGCAGCCATAAAATTGAACATATTTCAGGATTAGGAGAGGGTTCGAAGTATATTGGGATGTTCGCAGGTAGAGTAGGAAGTTGTAGAGTGATACCTGGGAGATGTGGCAGCCATGAATATAGGGTGGCTGCTAATCCACATTGTGTCATTGTACAAAGTAGGAAAAGGTACACTTCCTCCAAGCTGATGCAGCCTCAAACCAGGGTGCATGCCTTAGTAAGTCTGAGCACTGGCTCAGATTGAGTCCCCATTCACCCCCATCAGTGGGTATTCTCATGCAGTGTACAACTGTATGCAGTGGCCCTGAATAATTGTACTTAAAGAGTGGCTGAACCACTGTAAAGCCAACTCAGATGATTCTGATGGCTGGCCAAGGTTGCGAAGCACATAATACTATGCTTACTGATTGATTTTATAAACTTCATAGAATTCTTAACAGAAATGCATTTTTAAAACAGGTCTATGATTCTGGCATCTCACTAAATCAATTTGGCCTTCTTACTAATGAGTTTTGTTTAGGGAAGATTTATAGTCAACTATCTACCTGTGCGACGCTGGGAAAATCAGTTCCCCTCCCCGAGCCCTATGTTCTTCAGTTATAAAATGAAAAGAGTTGATGCGGATGATCAGGAAGTCCTTTCCAGCCATAGCAACGTATGCTCTATGCATTTTGTGGCTTAGTGATAGATGAAAATTCTCTGCCAGGCAGCCTGTGCAGCTACATTTTACCAGCTGATTTTGGCTCATTATCCTGAGAGGGTTGAAGGCATATGTTCACCCTAACTCTGTTTTTAGAGAGTGGCCATTTTTACCACTAATTTCACTGTCTTCATCTTGCCAGTGTCTACCAGGCAGCTGTAAAGTGAAGTAACAGCATAGGTAGCATTTGCAGCCCACCACAGAGTAGCAAACTTCAGTTGTTTGATTACCTTTATATGACTATATACTTGAATACCATGTTTACTCATATCCTTGTACATTATTCAAAAACATTTCCTTTCTTGGCTTCTCTTTTAGATAGCTGTGAAACCAAAGGTGTAGCTTCAGTAATTTGAAGGTCTGATCAGAGCAGCTAAAGATCTGTGAACAATGGGTTTTAATCCTTTCACTTACATTTCAGAAGACCAATACATTTCCTTAGGTGCTCTAAGCCCTGAGAAGAGTTTCTGCTGTAGCTGACAACATTATAGCCAAACTCAAATGCAAAAATATGATGAGAGAAATAGTACTTTCTTTTCAAAATTGGGGGAGGAGAGAGAACGATGGGAAGATAGGCAGATAAATCAAGTAAATTTGGTCTTCCCATCAATGTCTCTGAATTAATAAAGCTTTATAACCAATTAACAAGCTATGTACCTTGGACAAATTACTTTCATTCCCTAAGCTTCAGTTTCCTTAGATGTAAAATAAGCTCATTTCGATTCAAAAGCTCAGGAAATGCATAAACTATTATTAAGGCACTTTTTTCACTTATCTTTTCTTATTTCTAGAGACAGAAATAGGAACGACACTTCAGGTAAGCTTCTCTGTGAACTATTAAATCTGGTCACCTTATTCTAACAAACAGAAATATGTGCTAAAAACTTCTACAGCTTCCACTGGTTCCACATTCCTATGTGCCTAACAACCCTGACAGAAAATCTTCCCTTTTACCCAATTCCATTCTCTTCGGCTATAATTTTTATCCATTTTTCCATTGTGTTTTCCATAACTAAAGTCCCAAATAGTTTATTAACCATTCATGTTGGATTCAGGGAGTTGGCAGTTGGTCAGAACAGTGGTTCTTTGTGGACAATTGAATTAAGTGGGGAGCTTATTAAAATTCAAATCCCTAGATACTGTCAAGAAAGTATAAAGATATCTTACAGAATGAGAGAAAATAATTGTTAACCATATATTTCGTAAGTGTTTAATATTCAGAATATATAAAGAACTGCTACAACTCAACAAAAAAAGACAAACCAATTAAAAATGGACAAAGGACGCGAATAGACACTTCTCTAAAGAAAATATGAAAATGGCCAATAAACACACAAAAAGATGCTCGACATTATTGGTAATCAGGGAGACACAAATTAAACCACAAGATACTACTTCACATCCACTAGGATGGCTACAATTAAAAAAACAAAAAATAATAATGTGGACAGAATGCAGAAAAATTGGAGTCCATAGACACTGCTTATGGCATTGAAAATGTCACAGCCACTGTGGAAAACAGTTTAGTTGTTCTAGGTATATAATCAAAGTAATTGAAAGCAAGGACTTGATATTTGTATACCAATGATTATAGCAGCAATATTCACAATAGCCAAAAGGTGGAAGCAACCCACAGGCCCAACAACAGATGAATGGATAAAGAGAATGTGGCATATACACACAGTGGAATATTACTCAGCCTTAAAAAGGAATGAAGTTCTGATACATGCTACACATGGAAGAATCTTAAAGCTGTCATGTTGAGAATAAGCCAGATATGAAAAGACAAATATTATATGATTTCACTTATATGAAACTCTTAGAAGCAGCCAATTTCACAGAGACAGATAATAGATTATACATTATTGACTTGTATATATGTTACAATAAAAAGTTTTAAAATATTCAAATTCCTAGGCCCCACTACTACAGATTCTGATCTAGTGGACTTGGGTGGGCCCTAGGAATCTAATATTTTAACTCATGCCTCAAAAAATTTCATTTCAGGTGGTCAGTGGTCCACCATTAGAGAAACACTTCACTTGAAAGATAGTGATAGATATTACTACCTCATACCAATCCCTTCTTATCTTTTCTCTAGCCCCTGGCCTATCTTCTTTCTACTCTCCTTGCAGTCTCTTTGTGAGAAAATAGTTCTATTTTCTCCAGATTCAGAGGGGTCAAGTAACCTCTCCAGAACCCCCACCTAGTGAAGAAGGAACGATATTGGAGTTAACCTTTCCTAGCTTGGAGCTGGACTCTTTAAAGCAGTTTTACGCTGCCATTTAGCATGATAACCTGCCAGGATAAAAGCAAGTGAATTTATTAACCTTAGTACTTTTGCCCATCAGTTGGTCTCTGTGATCCCATTTATCAGTGTTAAGTTCAGTGGAGAGCAAAAGGAAACAATTGATAAATAACACACTGCCCTTCAGATACTTGCTGAAGTTTTCACTATTAGAGGATGATAAATGCTGGCCCCTACAAGCTGGGGTGAGAAGATGAGCTGGGGACAGGAGCCTTTGATTCCATACTTCTGATGTCAGAGTTAAGGAACCAAGGAATGGCAAAGTGGAAAGGGCCACTCCGGGCCCAGGGAGCTAAGAGGACCTAAGGCATATGTAGGATATCATTCTCTTATATCAAAATTTACGTTTAAAAAAAGGCATCAACTGAGCTTGAATAAAAGGTCATGCTATCAAAAAATCCTTGGAAAATCTATGATGTAGCCCTACCACGCCATTTTTTTAAATTATAAAAGTTGTACATTTACAGAGCAATCATTCACAAAATACAGGATTCCCTTACACCACCCCACCACCAATTACTTACATTGGTGTGGAACATTTGTCACAACGGATGATATCACATTTCTATAAGTGTACCATTAATTTAAGTCGTTTAACTTAGGGTTCACTGTTTGCCTACCACTTCATTTTTTAGATGCAATTTTATTGAGATATATTTACACAGCAAATAATCCATCCAAAGTATACAATCAATGGCTTACAGTATCATAGTATAGTTGTGCATTCACCACCACAATTTCAGAACATTTTTATTACTTCAAGAAAAATAAAATTAAAATTAAAAAGAACATCCAAAACATCACATATCCCTTATCCCCCTATTTATTTAGTCTTTATTTTGTTGCTCATCTACCCATACACTGGATAAAGGGAGTATCAGTCACAGGTTTTCATAATCACACGATCACATGATAAAAGTTAATTACACAACCATCATCAAGACTTCAGTCTACTGGATTATAGTTAAACATTTTCAGATATTTCCTTCTAGCTTTCTAATACACTAGAAACTAAAAAGGAATGTTTATGTAATGCATAAGAATAACCTCCAGCATGACCTCTTGTCTATTTGAAATCTCTTAGCCATTGAAACTTTGTTTCATTTCTTTTCCCCCATTTGGTCAAGAAACCATTCTTAATGGGCAGGAACCAGAGCCAAGCTAATCCCTGGGAGTTATGTCCTACATGGGGGGGGTGGGGGTGGGGGTGGGGTGGGGGGTGGGAAGGGGGAGGGAGTTTCTTTGTAGAATTGGTTTAGAGAGAGAGGCAACATCTGAGCAACAAAAAAGGCTCTCTGGGAGTGACTTTTAGGCATAGTTATAAATACATTTAGGTTCTCCTTTGCAGGAATAAGTTTCATAAGGGCAGGCCCCAAGATCAAAGGCTTGACTTAATAAATTCAACCAATTTATTTTACAGACGAGGAATCTAAGACCCAGAGAGGGAAAAGTGACTTGCATAAAGTCTTTTCCAACATTTAAATACTTGATTCATTGGGTGGTCACACACAGGTTCAAACTCAGGGAGAATGCAAAGCCAGGTCTGAGGAGGAGTGCTGAGGGGTAAAGCTTAAGACCATATTAGTTTTCAGATCTGAGAAGAATGTGGGGCTTGAAATGGAGGTGAGGCAAAAGAGGAAGAGCAGGACCCTTCCACTATGAAAAAGTTAGAATTGCCATAGCCCAAACACTCCTAAAGAGAGGGACAGAAAGATCAAAAGGTGATGGTGGAGTTGTACATAGAAGATAGGACTTAACAAATGAATATGAATGCTGAATCATTAAACTGATATCTCTTTTAGTCTCCAGTATTTTAGAGCAGCTAGAAGTAAAAACCTAAAATTGTGGTATTATAATCCATGTCAAGCTCTGAAATATGTTCTACAACTAATTGTGGTGCTTTGAAATTTATAGCTTTTTTCTATCTATGTTATTTTTCACAAAAAAAGAATGGGAAAAAAAAAAAAAGAGGAAGAGCAGGTCAAGTCAGGAAGCAAGGTCCCTGAGAGTTTCTGGGATTTGGCTTGGGGATAGAACTGTGGTTCCATACTCACCAACTTAATTTAAGTCCTCCATGGATGCAGGAAAAAATCTTTACCAAGGCATCTAATAAACCTGATTTCATTAAAACATAAAAAACAAATTAAAACTAATGTTTAAATACCTGAATGTATGTAAGAAATGAAGCCCTGATTCATGCGACAACATGGATGGACCTGGAAGACATGATATTGAATGAAATAAGCAAGATACAAATGGACAAATATAGTATGATCTTACTGACTTGAAATAATGAGAATATGGAAACTCGTAGCGTCAGAATCTAGAATAAAGATTACCAGGGGATGGGGGAGAAAGGGAATGTGTAGTTAAGGCTTAAAATACGCAGAGTTCCTATTTGGAATGATAGAAATGTTTTGGGAATGAAAGGTGGTGATGGTAGCACAGCATTGTGAATGTAATTAACAGCACTGAAATATACATTTGAATGTAATTAAAAGCGGGAAAAGTTAAATTGTATTTATGGTAAAAGAATAAATATTTTTTAAAAATCCATGGAAGTATGCTACCCAAACAGTGAACCCTATTTTGAATAGTAAAATTATCTAAAATGTGCCATAATCAATTATAACAAATGTTCCACACTAATGCAAGTTGTTAATAATAGGGTAGTATATGGGAAGGCTGAATTTTAGGCATGATTGTTCTGTAAACCCACAACTGCTCTAACAAAGAAAGAAAAAACTGAGTGTTTATATGTAGAAGGTCTAGGGATAGTTGGGGAAGTTGGGGAGAAAATAGTGGGAGATGAAGGCAAAGAGAGTAAAGGAAAAGTTTCAGAAGCAGGTTCCTCATGTACTGCCCCATCTCTTTGCTCTTTCTTTATACCAAACTATAGTCTTTATTCCTTAAAGGGAATTCCTAACTTGAAGTCATTGAGAGTTCGAAATTAGTTCTCCTGTTAATTCCAATGATATAATGGTTTGAGTTCCTTTATGGATTGTAGCTATCTCTCTCTTTCTTCTACATGATCTAGGCATTCTTTATATCTCCAGGCCATTCTATTTAATTGCACAGATGTGTTTTCTTTTTAGACCTGGAATACAATTTTATTTTGGCTGAGACAGTCAACTTATTTTAACTTTTACCTGCTTGATTTAGACTGTTTAGATGATGCTTAATAGTAGCTCTTTCTCATGGCAATATGATTTCTGACTGGAAATATGCTAGTACAAAAATAATTGAAAAAGCATAGTATGATGATTAAGTTCATGTGTAAACTTGCCTAGATTATGGTGTCCAGTTTGGTCAAGCAAGCACTGGCATGATTGTTACTCTATGGATATTTTTGGGGGATTTAAATCATTAGTCAGTTGATTGACTCTGTGGCTGACTGTATGTATAATCTACAAAGGAGACTACCTTCAACAATGAGAATTCTCATCCAATCATTTGGAAGCTTTAAAGGGAGAACTGATGATTTCAGCAGTCAGAAGGAAGAATTTCCATCTCTACTTCAGCCAGCAAGCTTCTCTTGGGGAATTCATCAAAACCTTCATCGGAGTCCCCAACTTGTGGCCTGCCCTACTGAATTCAGCCTTGCCAATCCTTATAGTCACATGAGCCAATTCTCATAATAATAAATCTCTGAGTTAGTATATATATATATTCTTCTGTCGATTGTGTTTCTCTGGAGAACCCCGACTAATACGCATACATTGTGCTGGGGAGCCCTGTAAATATTATTCTAGAGAAGAGGGTTTATAGGAAATCATACTGAAAATGTGGTTGGTGCCAGATAATGGAGGGCTTATGATACACAGGAAGGGAGTTTAGATCTTATCCTATAAGTAGTAGGGAACCACTAAGGAGTTTGAGCTAAGGGTGATGCGAAGGGAGGATGAATCTGATGATGGTGTTCAGGATGGAGTGACAGGGGAGAGCCTGGAGGCAGTTAGGTTAGCTACAAGATTACTGCAGTGTTCTGGACAGGAAATGATAATTACTGAAATGATAAGAGCTATATTTAGGGTAATAGCAGTAGGAAAGTATGGTAGGAAACGCAGTAAGAAAATGGAGAAGATAAATGAACTGGACTTAGTTACTTGATTGCATATATGGGGCAAGGGAGAGGTGGAAGGTAAGATGACTCAGACTTCTAGTCCATGAAGAACAGGGGAGGCATTACCAAAAATGTTTTCTCTGCTTAAAAGTTGTCTAATAATGACTTAGGGTAGTTTTCAAAAGGATGAGTCTTAGGGAGCCATTTGTGTTGGCTATTAAAGTACATTTAATATCCTTGTATCTTGGGATCTTGGGGCTTGAAGGGACTTAGAGATTCTAGGGGGGTTTGTTTGAACTCTGGCCTGTAAGAGCTGACCCAAACTATGACAAACCAATTTCCTGTGTGTACTGATTCACCTCTCCTGCTATTTCATTCAGATTGCAAGGATGTCAAATCTTCCCAGATTTCCATTTAGGAAATCCTTTTGAGGGTTGAATAACTTATTCATTTGGTGTATTTTCCTCCTCACCCACCTGTGCAGCATTGTCTCTCTGCTTGATATTAGGAAATATGTCCATGCTTATTTTTGGCCTCTGAGAACCACAGACATCTCAGGAATTGACATTTGCTTATGTATGTATTTAGTAACTGAAAACACCAGCCCTAGACAACTTATAATACCTTTGCTTTTATTTTATTAATTATATAAAAAGAACTCTTTTTGCCTGTATAGCAGGGCACAGGAAGATTGTTTCTTTTTTCCTTTCTTCACAGGGGTTTGGGCTCAATAAGTGTAGGCTTTAGTGAATTCCTCAAAACAAAAGAGATATCGGAGGAAGATATATAAACGATTAAAAGAATATGTCAGGCAGTATATAAAATCCTACTAAGCACTTATTAATTATTCATTTATTCCAAAGCGATACATAATACTTTCATTTGTCTACAATCCAACACCCCATCCCCACACACACTTAGTCCAAGTTAAGAAAGTTCCGTGGTCACTTCAGTTGTACATAGGAAAGTAAACAAAGGCAGAGGAAAATACCATTTTTAATTGTAACAAACGTGGATTGGAAACTAGAGCCCAAATATCTTGGTGCATGAAATTATCATAAATTTCATTTTTAGTATATTATGACAAACATTTTCATGCTCCTTAATTCATTTGATACTTACAGGTTTCCTGTGAAGAAGATCAAATAGATATCATTATTTCTCAAGTCACAGAGAGGATAAATTACTTGCTCAAGGTCACAACCACAATTTGCCAGCAGTGCCCTTTTTCTTTGTTTTCCTTTGAATGGATGGGAAAGACTATTGCCAAGCTTTGCTCAATAGTCAACTGGTGCTCAAGGACAGGGAGTAACTGAAAAGGAGATGAAGTCTTCCTGCAGCATGGAGACCATATAGGTGCTGCCTTCTGTGGCAGCCCCACCCAACCCTGATAGCTGGTTTCAGGAATGAGAAGGAAGCACCCAAGGTCTTTGGCTCAATACCCTCAGAATGGGAGCCAGGCCTCGGCCTTGTCTATAGCCACTGAGCTCCTTTAAGCTTCTAGTAAAGTTGTATCAGGAATAATTCCCATACTGAAAAGTCTAGATGATGAGTCAGAGAAAGGCAAGGCATCTCTTTTTATCTGAAGCACTTGAGAGCTCTCGTTCAGCACAGGATGGGTCTAGTCCTGGTTTGGTTGATTTTAAAAACTGACCAAACTCACTCATATGCATGGTTTCAATGGCTTATTTGTACAGCAGTGACTACCAAATCTGTATCATCTTCTCTCTCTCTCTCTTCTGAGCTTAAGATCTATATGTCAAACTGCCTACTGGGCACCTCCACTGACATGTAATACCTGCACATATATCTCAAACTCAACAGATCCAATGTCAAATTCATCACCACATCCCTTCTATTCCACATACTTCACATCTGTTTATGGCAACACCATCTATTCAGTTGCTCAGACCAGAAAACCGGGGGTCATCCTTCACTATTACTCTACTTCTCCTTCAAGTTCCAGCTGAAATTTTACTTCCTCTCTGTACAGCTCTCCCTGATGTCTCCAGGCAGACCATGGTCCCAGAGTCTTTTATAGCGCCGCACATATACTAAAAACACATCCTATCTTAAAGTATTGCAATTATTTGGTTTCCACATCTTTCTCTACCTTACACCCTCCCTTGTCCTCAACATTTTACATAAAATGTAGGTTTCTGGTGAATGTTCACTGAATTTATATTTCAATAATGAATTGATTTAATCATTCATGCACTGTGTTTGGCCTTGGAAATTTACTGGTGAACCACCAAGTCCTTGGCCTGGTCCTCATATAGCCTACCATTGGTGCTTAGACTGTCTGGGGATATGTATAAACAAAAAGAACACCAAGAAAACATAGTAGGCAAAATCTGAATCAAAATTTCCAGGCAGTATAGCATGGATGGTAAGTGCATGGTCTCTCCTCTGGAACTGGACTAGCCTGGGTTCGAATCCTGATTCCACTATATACTAGCTGTATCACTTAAGGCAATTTGCTTAATGTCCCTGAGCCTTGCTTTCCTCAACTGCAAAATGGGAATAATCATAATCTTTACCTCATAAGGTTGTTAGGAAATTTAAATGAATTTGTATTTATAAATCACTTAGTGCCTAGCATTTACCAAGTGCTGTATAAGTGTAAGTGATTAACAATGTAAATTAATATGAAATCTAGGGAAGAATATAAAGAAATTTAAATTGCTTTGTTTGGAGGATAATAGTGGCTGGCCTTGTTTCCTCCTTATCAACTCTGATTTTACTTCCTCATACTTAACGTTCCTTACTCCTGTCAAGTTAGCATCAGGGTTTACTTGGAGAAAGGAAAGAAAAGGTTATGGTGGGGATGCCCCTTAAGTTACTTTAAATAGCCCAGTGCCCTACCACTCTCTGTACTTACCTCTCCCTCACACTCTGAGCCTCAGCCTTGTTCAAGTTCAGTCAGGTCTGTGTAGTTAGGGTTGTGTCATGGGGTCCTGATAAGTGAGCCTTAAGTACATCTCTCTCCTATCACCAGTCTCATTTTTCTCCCATCCTACACTGAAGGTAGCCTTTAGCCTATTCCTGCATTCTCTCATCACAGTGCAGACTGTAGGGGCCCCTAAGACTTGCAGGCAGATATTCTGCAAGGGCATGCCAGCCTTTGGCTAACCGGGGTCCTTGGTCTCAGCCATTTCTTCCATTGTCACCTCTCTTTCTCTGGCTGCCACCTCTCTGAGGCCTTCAAATCCAGAAGTGTTAGGAGAAGAGGGAGAGAAGAGAAAAAACAACTAATGGCCTCAGTAATTATTTTTATATTTCTTTATTTATTTCTGGAGACAACTGTTTTGCCATGTTGCTAGAATGTGTCTGCCATCTCAGCTTTGGCAGGCCAATTATGTCCCTGCTTTAATGACTCGAGAGCCATGTCCCTGAGAAGCCATCCTAATTACCTCTGCCTCATCAACTTGGTGTAGGGGTTTCATGTCTGGCTGAAGACTGTGGAAAGGCTTGTTGTCTCAGAAGCACCTTGTTCTCTGCTCACTACCCTTCACTACTCTCAGGTCACAGCCCTTGAGACCTTCAGCTGACCCTGGGGAGATCTCGATAAAACTCTTCTGCATTGCCAAAGAGGAGGAGGGAGATGGATCCAGAGATGAAGTATGGCAGGTACATGACAAGCTCCATCTAATGGGAGAGATGCTAGGAGGAAAGCCTAAGTACATCTCACCTGGCTATCTAGCTGTCAAGGTCACTGCACTCTTCAGCTTCCTCTTTCAAGTTCACGAGGACCCTTTAGCTGCCTGGGTCTTAAAAATATTCTCTTTTATCTGGGCAAGGATTTATAAACATATTCACACATATTTTTGTCTTCTTATCCTTAAACAATCTGATGAAGTAGATGGTATTATTACCCCATTTTACAGGTGAAGAAACTGATGCTTAGAGAGGTTAAGAACCATGCTCATAATATTAGAACTCTGATCTTTCCACTACATGCCAAGGCTCTTTACACCATTCCAGGGCAGACTTTCCTGTCCTTCCTGTCCCTCCATTATTACAAAGGGTAGAGATGGGCTGTTTTGACAACCTATGCTTAGTGTGCCCCTGTAGCCTTTCACAACGTCTTCCTGCTATCTCCAGTGCCCTCTAGCTGTACAGGAGGCATGAGCAGTGTTCTATAATTGAAATCTCCCACTTTCCCCCTCCCAATAAGGAAAAGAGCTGAAAAGACTGATTCATACTTTTGTGGTGATGAGTGATCCTTGGTATCACGTACTGTGTGCATATTTTAAGGAGTTCATCTTTTGAACAAGGACTGAGGCTTAAAAGAAACAAAGCTCCTGTGATGGTGATTCAGATACCAGGGAAATTTGGTGGGGGAGAAAGTATTTTGGGTGTGAATATGGGTGGAGCTCTCTACTTTAAAATACAGTTCAGTTGCCATGGGGATAAAGAGAAAGACTGGAAGTTCTCACTTCTGAAGACTGCTAGAAAGAGGCCAGTGCTGCTAACTTTCTGGCTGGTGAACATCAGGGAAGGGCATATATTAGCAAAGCCCCCACTGCTGGGACCTGATGGGACCTTCTATTCTAGGTAGAGGACCAAATAGTTCTTTGAGAGTGGGAGTGGGAAGAGCCCTGGGTTGAGAGTAAAGGGCCTTGGGTTATTATCCCAGGTTTGCTGTTGCTTTATTGGTTAAGTTCCTTTACCATTTAAGAATCTTTTCCTTATCAGTAAAATAGGGTAAAGCTCTCTCAAAAGGAAAATAAACACTAGCTTTTGGATAATAGTATCTTCTTTGATCAGCAAGTCTGTTTTAAACTGAGGATGAGTAAACAGGCTCAGAGAGGTTATGTGACTGCCCATGATCAATAAGCAGGACAGCCAGTATTTAAGCAGAATTTTGTTGGAAGTCATGCTTCCAGCTGTTTATCTGTTAAATAGGAATCATAATGATGATGGTAATGATGATGACAGTAACAACCACCTTGATGATGGCAGCTAAGAGTGCTTATCCAAGCCAGAATTTGGCCTTAGCACTATTTTCATATCTAAGCCTCACAACAACCTTTTAAGGACAATATTAGTATTATCCTCATGTTACAAAAGCTAAAAGCTGAGACTCAGAGTGCCTGAGTGACTTGCTCAAGATCATATTCATTGCAAGTGGCAGAACTTGTCTTGAATCTCGGACTCTTGATTCCTAGAGCAGTGGTCTTGATTTCCTACTGGCCTGCTTGAAATGCTAGATGGGAAAATGCTTTGGGACAGTGCAGTGCTATCTAAATACAAACCAGCCCTCTACATCCTCTTATCAGGGACTCTGAATGAGCTTGGCAGCCTCTAAGCGGAAGGAACACTTGTCTGGGCCCCAAGCCAGAAGGTCAGGACTGGATGGGGAAATGCATACAGAAGACCCACTTTCCCCAGCAGGCAGCTAAAGCTACCTTGAAGAAGTGTGTGAGAAATGCTCAGAGCAGTCCTGTTTAAGTGTCAGCTGAACTGCAGATCTCCGGGGAACCTGTTCAGGAGCACCTATTGTTCCATTTCTTCCTTGCCACCTTGACTTATAGCCAAAATATTTTTTCTCTGCATCTGTGGTCTCCTCAGGCAACTAGGGAAACAAGTTCCCCTTGCCAACCTCTGCTCTGTCTTTATTTTCCCCAGACAAGAGTTGGCCTGTTAGCCTTGTCACTTTACCCCTGGAGTCTCAAGGGAAGCAAAACTAACACACCAGCTGCTGTAGCATTTTATCTGGATCTATGCCAGGCCACCATAAAGCTGGCACCCTGCATCATGCACATTAGAAGAGATTTTATTGCTGGGCTCATGGAATCCTGAAAGGTACTCAAACCATCTCCTGCACTAGTCCCAATCCTTCAGCAGAATTATTCTCCCTCCATAAAAGTCATAGTTTATGTTCTTCATCTGAGCTTTCCAGTGTACCGTCTGTCTCTGTTACCATGCTGCAAGAAGATTTCAGGGAAAGAAAGCCAGAAATGTCTGAAGAGAGTGTGCCACTGTGCAAAATAGATATCATACAAGGCAGAATAAAGATGAAAAAGCTGCAGAACTTGATGACAACACCAAGGTTCCAGAGGTAGGGGTCCCAAGGACAGGCTGATACAGGATCAAGTGGTTGCCAATGATGGCATCGCATTTTCCCAGGTTTCAACATACTTGTAATTCCTGATTCTACTCAATCCTCCATTTCCTGGATTTCTTTTGATTGGGAGAGCTGGGATTTGAACCGAGGCAGTCTGACCTTGGAGCAGATAAGCTAAAGAAGGGCCAGCAATCTTGTGTAAAAGGCCAGATGGTAAACATATTAGGCTTTGCGGGCCATACAGTTTCTGATGCTACTGCCCTGTTCTGCTGTTGGAGTGAAAAAGCAGCTATAGACAATATATAAATGAATGGGAGATACTGTGTTTCAATTCAGCTTTATATGGGCACTGAAATTTGGGTTTATATTATTTTCACATATCAGGAAATCTTTTTCTGATATTTTTCAGGCATTTAAAAATACGAAGATCATTTTTAGCTAATAGACCAAACAAAAACAGGCCATGGGCCATATTAGAGATTCTGCTCTAGCCATTGCTTTATTTGGAATCCTTCAAATAGTCAAACCCAATGACTTCTTTTCAATCTTCTACAACTTTTTTTTTTTTTGCATGGGCAGGCACCAGGAATTGAACCTGGGTCTCCAGCACGGCAGGCGAGAAATCTGCTTGCTGAGCCACCGTGGCCCACTCTCAATCTTCTACAACTTTTAATGCTGATGACTCTCCTTTCTTTCTCTATATTTTTAATTTTAATTTTTAGATGAGAAATTCATGTAACATAAAATTAACCATTTTAAAGTATACAATTAAGAGGTATTTACTAAATTCACAATGTTGTGAAACTATCACCTCAATCTAGTTCCAAAACATTTCTATCACCTCAAAATAAAACATTATAACTATTAAGCAGTTACTCTCCATTCCCCACTCCCTCTGACCACTGGTACCAACTAATATGCTTTCTCAATCTATGGATTTGCCTTTTCTGGATATTTCATATCAGTGGAATCAAACAAAATGTGATCTTTTGTGGCTTGTTTCTTTTACTTAGCATAATGTTTTCATTGTTCATCTATGACGTAGCATGTATCCATACTCTATTCGTTTACATGGCTGAATAATACTCCATTGTATGTATATACACCACATTTTGTTTATCCATTCATCAATTGATGGGTATTTGGGTTGTTTCCATCTTTAGGGACTGTGAATAGTGCTGCTATGAATATTTGTATACCAGTATTTGTTTGAGTCCCTGTTTTCATTTCTTTCGGATATATCTACAAATGGAATTGCTGGATCATAAGGTAACTCAATGTTAAACTTTTTTTTTTTTGGGGGGGGTGCATGGTCTTGGAATTGAACCCAAGTCTCCTGTATGGAAGGTGAGCATTCTACTACTTGAATCACCAGTGCACCCTAATGCTTAACTTTTTGAGGAACTGCCAAACTGTTTTCCACAGTGCCTTCACCATTTTACATTCCCATAAGCAATATATGAGGGTTCCAAATTCTCCATATCCTCATCAACTCTTCTTACTTTCCATTAAAAAAAACTATAGTCATCCTAGTGTGTGTGAAATGGTATCACATTGTTTTTTTTTTTCTCATTGTGGTTTTGATTTGCATTTCCCTAATGACTAATGATGTTGAATATCTTTTCGTGTACTTGTTGGTCATTTGTATATCTCCCCTTTGCTTTTTTGAAGACTCTCCTCCCATGATTTCAGGCATCACTCACTTCCACTTTTCCCTCTACATATATGATCTCTCAGTGTCTTTTGTAAGCTTCCCACCCACGTCTCAAATGTTGGTGTTTCTTCAAGATAAGTAGTTGACACTTCTTTTTTTACACCGCTCTGAAACATTAATTGATTCTAATTCTGTGACTAATACCTAATACTGTTAATGCGGCAACTAAGAGCATAGCCATTGAAGCTGTGCTTGCCTGAGTCTGAATCCTGGCTCCAATATATACTACTTGTTTGACCTTGTGCAAGTGACCTCTCTGAGCCTTAGTTTCACCCTTTCTGCAAATCAGGGACAAAACAGCATCTCAGTGATAGTACTGCTGTGAAGACTGCATGATTTATTATTAGGAAAACTCTCAAAACTATGCCTGTAATATAGTATAGACTTAATAAATATATGTCATCGTCACTATTATTATTGTGCTTTTTTAATGGGATAGTGCACCCTAATCTGCATCTTCAATTCAGACTTTTATTGTGAGTTCTTGACTCACATAGCTAATTGCCTGTTTAACATCTGTACTTTAATATTCTGCTGGCACCTTGACCTCAACATGTCCCAAACCAAACTCATCGTACCTCTCCCACTCCCATT
Organism: Tamandua tetradactyla; assembly: GCF_023851605.1. Lineage (NCBI taxonomy): Eukaryota > Metazoa > Chordata > Mammalia > Pilosa > Myrmecophagidae > Tamandua > Tamandua tetradactyla. The sequence goes on along the minus strand of NC_135353.1, from coordinate 57,993,651 downwards.
ATTCCTCATCCTAATTTAATCTTCTTCCTCCAGCATTCCATATTCTTGTTAACAGTATCAATATCTGCCCAAACAGTTAACTAAGAAACCTGGGAGTCCAGTTTCATGTCAAAAAAAAATTCACATGAAAACATCCAACCTAAAGCCAAATGAGACTGAACATTTTAAATCCCCCTTATTTGGGGTTTAAGATTAGCCATGTGGTGATTTGAAGATTATTATTTTGCCTCTATTCCCTTTCCTTAAATTTCCCCTTCACTTCTATCAGATTGGTTTTCTCTCTCTCTCCTAAACTTGATGTACCCATTTCTAACAGCCTACCTTTGATTACACAATTCCTGTCATATGAAATGTGCCCCCTGACATATGTTTCAAAATGCCAGCATTTTGAATAATTTGCTATCATTCAAGGGCTAAAACATCTGTGACTCCTTCCTGACTCCTCTAGTCAGCAAAGTAAGCATATTTTGGAACTGACACTTATATACTGAATGCCACTGTTACATACTTTATACTTTATAATGTTCCCTGTCACAAGTTTTCATATCTTATCACTTCAACTAGGTTATAAACATCTTAAGTTCACAGAGCATGCATATTCATCTTGTAAATTCTCCTTAGTGCCTTGCACACGTCTCTTGCCTTTGATCTTCTTCCTCTAAACCTGGGCCACAAGTTTCCACTTAAACCATCTGATCTGCTCTCTCTTCTGACTTTTCTTGCTTTGGAGATTTAAAATCTACTTTAGAGGTGAAGCTTTTTATCCTTAGGTATATGACTTCCCAAATTTTCATCTCTTGATGAGCCATTCCACATCTCCAATTTCCCAGTGGTCATTTTCACTAGGATAACTCACACTGACTTCAAACTTCATACTATATTCAAACCTCAACTCATTATCTTCCCTTCGCACCCCATTACAGTATCATCATTTCTCTGTTACCTGGATAAAACCTTAAGTTATCTTTGACTACCTTCATCACACATATTCAATAATTTTACCCTAATATATCTACTGTTCCTTCACAGTGTATTCTATACCCCATCCTTTCTAGGCCGACTACTACTGTAACAATAACAGTAACAACCATAAAATAATAGGAATCAAGTATTTACTAGGTACTGAGCTACATGGTTTATTAACTCATTTTATCTTCATAATGCTCCTATGAGACAGGTACTGCTGATATCATCTTTCAATAGATGAGAAAATTGAGGCTCAGAGTGGCAGAGTTAAAATCAAACCATGGCACTAAGGACCCAGTTTCCTTTCTCTTAACCACAGTACTACTCCCCAGCAAGAATTTCTATAATTGTTTGTTAATTGGTATGCCTATAATTGCTTACTCTTCCATCAATCCTTCTTGCACCCCATTTCCATAGTAATCATACCCAGTCATTGCTATCATGATTTCATTTCTCATCTCAAAATCCTTTGGCATCTCCCTTCCCCCAATAAATTAAATGCAGCCACAGCCTGACATAAAGCCCTCTACAATCTTACCACAACCTAACTTCCCAGCCAAATTTCCTGTAAGTACCTGTATATATTTCCATGAATGGCTTAAGCTACACTGTCCTACTCAACCATCCCATGATTTTACTTCGTAATCGTTCCCATCATCCAAATCCCTTCTGACAATGTGAGCTCTTAAAGGAAGAAGGATGGGCATTCATATTTGCTTCCCACACAGTGCCTTCCACTTGATCCATACAGTGAATATTTGTCAAGTGATTGATAGCAGGGCCTCAAAAACCACTTGTAATTATCCCTCAGTGTGCTTTTTCTTCCCCAAAGCCCTCTCGTTTTCCCCTGGAATAATGGCCCCACAACAGACGTGAAGATTTCTGCAACATCAACATCCTAGGATAACCTTTATCTACCCATCACCACTTTATCAGCATTTTCCTAGGTTTATCCCCGAACACACATTTTCTCTTCCTATCAATCTCTTGTTTGCTTGTTATTTACCATTAGACCAAAAGCTACTAATCTAAGAAAAGTTTCTGGAGATAGCTAGTGTGTAAATATGCCAGCAAAGTATGCATCGTAAACCTTGCTGGTGACTTCTTGAGGTTAAATATTTTACATAAATGGCAAACTTTCAGGATATGTTCAGCACTGACAAGGGCACCCTAAGTCACTGTATCCATGAGATGCCAAATGAAGTGACGATTAAGCTAAGTTCCAAATCCAGATGTTGTAGATTTCCAGATGTTAATGCAGCATAGAAAGAAAACATTCCCTTTTTATTAGTTTCTTCTTTGAATACTTGCTGCTTTTTGACATTGCTACAAAATCAGAAACCATAATGCCAAGGAACAACATGGAATCCATTTATATCTAAGAAAGATCTGTTCAGTAAAGTCAAGGTTTCCAGGTATAGTTAGAGAGTCATTTAGTTAACACAAAGATTCTGGTGTATCTATTACATCGGGCCAGTGGTGCTAATCATCCAAACCAGTTATTTTTCAAACTTTTTGACAATAACCCACAGAAAGAAAAGCATTTTACATTGGACCCAGTACACACACATATTGGTGAGAAAACATTTCATGAGATAATATTTACCTTTACTACATGTGATTCACAACTTTTTTCTTTTATTCAATTTGATTTAAAAATAGTGTTTATAACTTACTAAATTGATTTCACAGTGCATTTATAAATCATTACCCACTGTTTGAAAAACACTAGTTTAAAGGGCAGAGATTTTTTTAAAAGATGGTGATATGATGTTCTGTTCTATGATATGATGTTGCAGAAATCTTCACGTGTATATTGCCTGTTACTAGCATGCTGGAAAGAAGTTCTTAAGTTACAGTCAAAGAACAATGTCTATAGCAGGGATGACAAAAGTCATTAACTTTTGTATGTTAATTTCATCATCATCATTTTCCAATTCTTTGTTTAATCCAAAGTTGTCATCTTTCGTGTGTCTGTGCTTGTTGCTGTACACATGCTACAGAACTATACGGTAATTTGTTTCAATGTTTACAATCTTATTTTGGGTCCTAGAAATTTTTCAAACAAAGATTATTTATAAATAAGGTACTGGATTTATTAACACTAAATATGATCACATTATGTGGAATAATAATAAGGACATAAGAATTGTATTTCATGAATTTATTATGTTTTGTTCCCACTATGTACTATGAACCAATCTCAATCTCTCTCTCTCATCTGGGCTTCTGGTAATTCCAGGATTCTAGTTGTTCAGGTAAAATGGATGGGATACGTGACAATGTTGAAATTGTAGTTATATAATGCACAGAGAATTCAGATGAGCACCATGGGGCCAAAAGGACTATAATGCATTTTAAAAAGTGGGTGGTGTTACCAGTTTCTTACATAACTGATTGGCCTAAAATGGGTCCCTTAACACAGGTGTTGGTTCTTCCAAAGATGGACTGTAGTGAAAATGCAATAAGAAGACAACATGGGTTTGAGCTATTTATTATTATATAAAGAGCGTTCTGAAAATCAATTCATATTTGTATGTATTTTCATTTATAAGTTCTAGATGGAAACAAAATAAACTGTGGGGGAAGGGTGGGGGCAACCCATTAGGTGGGAGACAGGAGTGAGAGCCAGTTTTTTCACTAAATATCCTTTTATATAATTTGATTTTTGAACCATGGACATAAATTACGTATTCTAAAATGTAAATAAAAAAGAGATAACGGAAAAAAAATAACAACAAATAAAAATAACAAGAAAGATTAACAACAAGACGCACTTTCTGAGAATTAGGAAGCAGTATAATTAGGGCAAGGGGGAAAATGCAAGATTTGGAGTCAGACAGAACTATGCTCCAATCCTGCCTCCTCCAATAAGTTGTACAATATTAGGCATGCCACTTAATTCATCTAACCCTGTTTCCTCATCTGTTAAATGGGAATTAGGTGGGTTAAGAATACTTACCATATAGCAACTGTAGTGACAATTACTTATGATCATGTATTTGCTGCACACAGCACAAAGAACATTGTGGTAGGCAGGATAACATCCCTCTCAAGATGTCCATACCCTACTTCCTGGAACCTGTGAGTGTGTTATGTTACATGGCAAAAGGGATTTTGCAGATGGAATTAAGATTGCTTATTAGCTGACCTTAAAATAGGGAGATTATCCTGGATTATCCGGGTGGACCTAATACAGTCACATGGGCCCTTAAATACTGTAGAAGACAAAACAGTCAGAGAGAGACGTAATGGAAGAAAAGACAAGAGAGATTCAAAGTGTGAGACGGACTTGAACTTTCTTGCTGGCTTTGAAGTTGTAGGAATGGGGTTGTGAACCAAGGAATGTGGACAGCCTCTAGAAGCTGGAAATAGTCTTAGCTGACAGCCAAAGAAACTGGGACTTCCCTCAAGGAGTTGTATTCAGTCAACAATCTGAATGAATAAGGAAACAGATTCTCCCCTTCAGCCAGTGGAAGGGAATGTAGCCCTGACAGTACCTTGATTTTAGCCCACTGATATCCATGTCAGATTTCTGACCTGCAGAACTGTGAGATAATAAATATGCATTGTTTTAAAGTGCTAAATTTGTGGTAATTTATCACGCAGCAATAAAAACTTTGCAATGATGTTCAATAATTGATAGCAATTGCTATTATTTATTTGGGGTGATTGCAAAAATCTTAGAAATTAGTGTCCTTTATTGTCTGTTATAAAGCTACTGATGTCACACTAATCATACTGTCTTGAAAATCAGTGAATGTTGGGTGACCTCAGTGCCAACAGAAACTTGAGTTCCCAAATATGCCGAAGGGCTGGGGACCAGAGGTTGTGCTGTCTTTGATGTCTATAGGTTTTTGCAATCAGGCTGTCAAGAGTATATATGCCAATCAACAAGTCTTTATAGAATCAAGTGCTTAATGATTTTATTGGTATTTATAGAATTATTAAAATTTATAGATATTATATTTTACAGGTAAGAAAATGAAATAGGTAGGGAGCTTCGTGGGCTGGGAGGAGGTAGAATTTGCCAAATTTTCTCACCTGCAAAATAATAATATATTTTATACTTAAGTCATTAAATTGTGTAATATCGGGCAAGTTACTTAATTCCTTTGCGCTTCAGTTTCCTCATCTGTGCAAAACAAGAATAATAATACACTTAGGGGATTGTTGTGGGAGTTTAAATGAGACACTGCATGTAAAATGCTTAGCAGAAAACTAAGCATTTTCTAGGTGTTAACCATTTCATGGTTGTTGAGTTGGCCTTTGTAAGATGTTTTGATAAAGTAAAGTATATCTTATCTCACTCCAGGTCATTACTTCCCAGAGAAAAGATTATTGTAGCTTAGGTACAAATGGAGATTTATCATAATATTTTTGCCTCTTTTGTGGGCTAAGATTAAAAATTATTTATTAAATCTCTGCTGTGCATTTACCTACATTGGTTTTTATTTTTACCCAAATCAATTCACATCCATCCTACCAGATAGGAGTTATTATTCACCCGGTTACAGATTGTTATCAGACCAGAAACCCATTTTGTTTAGCTCCTAGAATGCTATTTCAGCCTTCAATATTTTCACAGTTTCTACAATGAGGAACGTGTGTGTCTGTATGTGCATGTGTTTGCGTGCTGCATGTATATGCGAAAATGTAGAAAAGTATCCCTGCTGACTTTCTAACTTGGTAATTTTCAGACAAAGCCACACAGAATGGGGCCATTTCTGACCTCAGACTTGATCTATTAAGTGATTTCACCAGGGACGCTTGTATTTCTTTCTGAAAAAAGAAATTGTTTCCAGACCTCTGTTCTGTTCAAATATATTTTACTGTTCTGCATCTTTCTCAGCATCTTCTCTATGGAAAGCCCAATGTAATTCACACCAATTATAAATAGATGCTAAGCACCCCCTAGATATCATATCTCACTGGCTAGTTTTCTAACAAACTGAAATTAGTGGGCAATGCATATGACTTATAATAATATCTTTCATTTTTTGATTGTTCACCATGTGTCAGTGCTTTATAGTGTCTCATTTAATCTTCCCAACAACCCAATGACAACAGGTACTGATATTACTCTCATTTTACAGATGAGGAATCTCAGGCTCAGAGGTAAAGTAACTTATGCAAATTTATACAGCTTGGAATTTGCGGACATGATCAGGATTTGAACTCAGTCTGTCTGAGCCTGCAAAACCAGGTCCTTCTGGTAAACAGAACCTTCCTATGATCTGACTCTCCTTGAATGAAATCATTTGCTCACACTTAAGGCTTTGGTATTTTACAACAACATTCTCTTGTATAACAAGAGAATAGGGCCTGTCAAAGTTTATACTTTTAATTTGAATTGTCCCTACATGCCCAGTGGGTAATTATTTATTTTCAAATGACTTTCAGATGCCTTAATAAGTAAGCTCTAGCCCAGTGCTTGTCAAACTTTACTATACAAACCAATCACTGAGGATCTTCTTAAAAAGCAGATTCTGATTCAGTAGATCTGGGAAGGGGTTTGAGAGTCTGCATTTCAAACCAGCTCCCAGGGGATGATAGTACAGCTGGTCTGGGGACCATATTGGAGTAGCAAGTTTCTAGCCCATTCTAGCCTAGCGTCTTTTTTTCTAACCTTGTGATGTCCTCACTATAATGTGGAAGTTCTTCATATCATCTTTGTGGGCTGGAAGCATGCTTGCATTGGCCTATTTTCTCAGATCCTAAAATATACCAGGGTGGGATTAATAGAAATCAGGCATCGAGGATAAAGAATGCAGGCAGGTAACAATATTCCCCTGTAAATTTTTCCTTCTTCTCATACTCCACTATAAAATCATCTGCCTTGTCCTTTCTATTTCCTTGTTTTAGTTTTTCAGGAAGTGTGTAAATGTGTGTGTGTGTGTATGCATGTGTGTGGTGCATTTAGTGGTGTCAATTCTGAAACTGAGTATACAAAGCCAGAGCCACAGTTACTAGATTCTACCAGCTTCCATTTCTTCAAAATGATTTCGGAGCAGTAGAGTAGGATTTCTAGATGTCCTGCTGTTTGTGTGCCAGCTAGATCAGCCAAGGTAAGTATGAGCAGTTATCTTTATCATGTTAATTCTGGTCCCCACTTACACATATGCTTGCTGTAGGCCTATACCATGTTTTCTCAGCTAGTAAAATAATATGATGCTTATGTGTATTTGTGTGTTTGTGTGCTCACTGTGAGGAGGTGATGGGCAAGAAGGTGGGTCAAAAGATATGAGAGTAAACATGTAAATATAAATATGGAGTGGAAGTAGAAGGTTGTGATTTTCGGTAACTTGGCTTCAGTTTCCCCTTGGTTTCTTGGAAAGATCTCTAGAGAGCTTTAGGGAATTTATTCAGTACCAGTAGGCAGTCCTGGGTTCTGGACTTGGCTCTGTCACTAGCTAGTTGTGTGATTTAGGCAAGTCATTTCTATCCCCTGGGTCTCACTTTCTCTTTAGGTAAAACGAAGGGATTGAACCCTGCCAAGATCTGTTTTTTTTTCATACCCCCAGCTCTTTCTTTGCCTTTGTTAAGCCAAAAAGCTGGGGCAATTGCCTTGGCAACTAGCATCCAAGAGCCAATTCCAGAATGGATGAAGGAAAACCAAATATAGGGAACTTGCAAATTTCCTTTGACCCACTGAACTGCAATTTTTTCTTAGCCTCATCAGCTTTTTTTTTTTTAAATAATCTATTCTTGCTCAGTTGAGTCTGTTCTATATGTTTATGAGACTGCAGCTGAGTCATTCAGGAACCATTCCTTCCTAATGGATGGGTCAGCTGGTCTCACTGAAAAAAAGGGCTTGAGAGACCCGTCAACAGAAACAAAGCTGCATGAGTTTAGAAATCATGGCACTATCGTTACCTCATCTACTAAGCTCTGGAGTGGTGGCTTGCCTCAGTTTAGCGCCAATCTGGGATTGATTAGCTGCAACTGCCACCTAGAATAAGGCATCATTTCTGTCTGCAGGCTGCAAACTTTGCAATACCCCCCTCAAAACCTAGAAAATTACTGGGCCAAACTAGGTTGGCGGTACTCTGAGAGAGAGTGCTTTCGAGAAAGAGGTCTGCCTTCCCATATTCCCCACCAGCTAGTAGGGATCTTCTGAATCGCTTTGTGTGCTCAGCTGAGAAAACAAATCTTTGACAAAAGTAAAGCAGGTAGAAATGCTTTGGTCCCTCTCCTTCAGCAATGGAGCCATGGCAGAAGACAAATTAAAATGTTTGTTTGGAAGCAGGCAGCAGGGATGTAGCATGACACATTTTAAATATCCATTTGATAACTAAGCACCTAAATGGCCTGTAGATTGGAATTTAATATTCTAAGAAGTTAAATGAGATGGGAAAACTGAAAAGGTACTCCAAGGCTCCAAAGTATCTGGTTTTATGGGTTTTTAACACTGTTTGCTCAGTGTTCTCAAGTCAAATCACAGACAATTTTAGGGTGCTTAACATGTGAGTTGATTTTCTGACTAATTCCATCTCTGACCAAAGCAAAAGACAGCAAACACCTGGATATTTTTCTTTCTGGGTTCTCTCCTATTCCTCTCCTCTGTATCTCTAATTTCTCTCCTATTCCTCTCCTCTGTATCTCTAATTTCCTGGGCCAGACCCTTGCAACGCTGTGATTCTGTATGTCATTCTGTTTTTCATTGTTAGTTCTAGAATGAATAAAATTATAGGATTATAGCTTTTATAGGTAGGGATGGCAGAAATTACCTAGTCCAGGCCTCCAAGTTGGAGCGTACACTGACACTAGGTGAAGCTGTGTTAATAGGCTGGGGGCTACTTTGGTTCTAGATCCTTGTACTTGCCCACCTCCTTGCCCCCTCGGGAACCACAGGCCAGGATCCACCGTAGCAGTCAGAAACTCACATCACCAAGAACAGGGCAAAGAGGTATACATATACCATCCTTGTCACCTTCAGTTCTTCTTCCCCATGCATGAAGCTACCAGTCTCTTTCCTACCTACCTGCAATCTGATTTTTGCTGTTTATGGGAAAGTGTAATTTTAACTTATCTAAGAAGATATATGCTACAACAGCTAAAAATGAAACAGAATGGGTACCTTTTCAGATCCCACTTGAGTAATCCTCCACTCTGCTCTGCACTTGCAGTGAGCTTTAGAACAAATTGCCTGATGCAACATAAACAGTTCCAATTAATGCAGAATCTGTTTCTCTCATATGCTGAGTTGGAAGGAGGTAATTCATTGTATTTTGGTAATGTTAAAATAAATAGAAAGTTTAACAGAAAAGACAGCACTTTGGAAGCACAAATTCAAATGCTATCCCTACAACAGCACAGATCCCAAATTGTATGGGGTTGACTGGGGTCCTTGGAAGCACAAATTCAAATGCTATCCCTACAACAGCACAGATCGCAAATTGTATGGGGTTGACTGGGGTCCTTGAAAAAACAGGCACACTCACATACACACACACATGAATGCATATAGTAAAACTGTATGAAAATAGCATCTCCCCCAGGACCAAAACACAGATTCCAAATGGCATTCAATTTTTCCTTCAACTTGGCAAACAGAAGGACAGACGCTCCTCTTGACCGTATGGAGGCCAGCTGTTACTAAAACATCAATCAAGCAGGGACATTCTGACAAAGCAGGATTCTAGCCTCCCCCTCATGTTTTTTTTTTCCTTCAACCCAAACTAAACATTTGTTTTGAAACCAATTTGGTCCTATGTGAATGTATTACCATGCCCTTTAATTTAGAATAAGTAGATTTTCCAAACTGGTGAAAGTGTTTGACATCATTCATCTTAGCTTTTTAAGAGTCTTTGGGAAAAGAAACATGATGCACAAGATCTACAGAACATCAGAAAATGCCTCAGAGTCAGGAAATAGACAATTATGAATGCTGATATATAAACTGGTCATATTTGCTAAATGGTGTGAAGATAAATACATGGCAATAGACAGGTGGATCTGGGAGCCACGTCAATGGACACAATCTCTAAAAGGAACATTATTGATTAGTCTATGTCCCTCCAACTCATATAATAAACTCGAATAAAGTTCAGAGATCCCGTCTTCCAGCCTGGTTTCCTGAACCTAGGCTTTTCACTAGCCATTTTGTTATCACTAGTTTAGCTGATTGTGGCCCAAAATCCTGGGCTGGCAATGGGAAAAAGCTCTTCCCCCAGCCTCATATTCAGAGATCACAGAAAAAAATCAGGATCTGTGAATCCAGCTAGTACTCACATGTGTGGAATATGATCATGAACGTTTGCCTAAGACAATATGTGTGTGTGTGGAGGAGGGGGTCTCCACTTTGGAGCAGAGATCTGACTCCCCCACCCCCCACCCCCCGGGGTATTTGCATTTCATGGTTCCTTAAAGGAAGCTAGGCAAACAAATCTGGTCATTTCTTAAGTTTGAAAGATACAAAACAGAAAGAAGATGTTATTCCCCTGCCCATCTCCCAGGCCGATTTTGAGGAGCCCCGGGGGGGCAGGTTTTTTGGGAGCTTAATACCTTCCCAAGGCTGGAGAAGATCAGTATCCAGGGCCAGAGCAATACTCTTGGTTTCGAACATCCTGAATGGAAAGGATGTTTTGGTCATCACCTAGAGCCACCTTATCCTCTCACTTCCAGAGCTCCTCCATCACATTTCCCTCCTGTGTCCGAAGACAATCTGTTGCTGGTCTCCCTTTGCTCTCCACCTCCCCGAACCCCCAAAGAGCAAGCCAACACCTCCCAGCTCTCAACCGCCCCTCACCTTCTCTCAACCCCCATCTCGCCGCTTTGCGCAGGGCTCCGGCCGCAAAGCAAAGCTCACGGAGCCGCGGGCCGACTTACCCTGGGACAAGTGTTTTTATCGGGTCTTCGTCCTTTGCTGTCCGCAAGCCAGAGCGCGTGGTGCGGCCGCCTTAGGACCGATCTTCCGCGGCGCGCAAACAACAGCCGCCTGGGACAGCCCCGGGCCTCGAGGCTGCCGGGCGGGTGGGTTTATAAGCAAGTGAAAGAGGCGGGGTGCGCAGGGAGGGAGGCAAAAACTGGCTTCTACCTTGGTTTCCCCCTTCCCTCCTGAGTTATTTCCAAACTTCCCTATGGCTGGCTGGCCCTCCTCACCTTGCTTCTTCGCCTGCGCCCGGAAACTCTTTACTCTCACACGCGTCCCTGCCTGGCTCTCGCTTGCTTTTCCTGCCTTTCTCATCCAACCTGGGCCCCTCCAAATGCACTCACTCCTTTCACACAGACAGCTACACAATAGCAGCAAAGGAAGAAATTGACAGGGGTAACTGACAAGGGGGGTGAGAGGGAGGGAGGGAAGGGGAAAGGGAGAAGAAGAGGGGGGCGAGCAAGCGAGCGAGCCGCATTCACACTTACATGCACACATGCACACTCAAGCTGACCTGCTAGGTAGTGGCCAGTGGGAATCTGTGCCACCCCTCCAAATCCCTTTTCCAGATTAGAGGTTTGTGTCCTTTTCTGCTGCTCCTTCTGGAAAATGCTATACAGCGAAGGGGAGCAGAAAGCAAAGAGAGGTGGGGAGGGGAAAAAATCAAGGAGGCGCGGTCCCTTTCTCCTTCCCACCCCTGTCTCCCAAAATGTCCAAACCTGCGCTCCTCCTTTTTTTCCCTTCTATCTGCTCCCGGCTTCCCTCTGCTCTTGATTTCTTTCTCTTTCCTTTTGGGGGTGACTGCGAGCTGCGGAGAACCCGTCGCGGTTGTGGTGTGTGTGTGTGTGTGTGTGTGTGTGTGTGTGTGTTTGTGTGTGGGGGGGGAGAGAGAGAGAAGAGGGAGAGGGAGAGAGACGGGGAGATTGAGAGAGAGAGATCGCCTCGGTTGGCCAAAGCACCTATCACCTCCCCCAACCCCGGGCTGAAGCCTCACTCACTAGACTCAGCTCCAGGCCGGGGCAAGGCTGGCGGGGCGGGGGAGGCGGGGAGGGGGAGGGAAAGAGGGAGTATGGGGCAGCCTGCAGAGGCAGCTCCAGCCTTCTCTGCAGCTCAGCGAGGGGTGGAAGCAAGCCACAGCCGCAGCCCCAAGTCAGCCCCCGCTGTCCCGTCCCACCGTCTCATCTCTCCCCCTTTGGTACGGAATTTTCTGTTTCATTCGTTTGCCTTCCCCGGGCCTTCCCCTCCCTTGGGTGGTGGTGGAAACGGGGGGCAGCGCGCGGGTGTGGGAAGGGGGGGGTAGGTGCTCCGCGGGGTGTCTGGTTACAGGGTCTCTCTTAGCCTTAGTTTCCCCTGCTTTGGGCAGCAAGCCTTGCCCGCCCCCTTTCAGCCGGGGCTCCCGGAGGGCGGTGGCGGGCCTTTGCCGGCTTCCAAGGATCATTCTGAGAGAAAGGGAGTTGAACCCCCTGGAGCGCAGGCGGCTGGCTGGACAGCGGGCCCTAAGTCGATAGGGGCTAAACTGGGGTCGCCTAGAAGCGGCTTCGATCCCTGATGGGTCTGGTGTAACCCAGTGCCAGCAGCTATGGAGCACAGCCCATTTCTCTCATCCATGCTGCTCTCACCCGTAGGGTCGGCCTTTCCAAGACCTTGCCTCGATTCCAGGGATTGCTGGGATAGTAGTATGGTAGGATGAGGTGCTAAATTGCTTAGTGGTGGTAGTGCTACCTGTGTGGGGCTTGGAGGGGGATATCACTGGATACTTAGGCGAGTCTTTGCTCTTTGCACCTTTGTGTCACGTGCGGCACTTCCCCACCCCCACCTCTTACCCATATACTGGCGCCCAAAACATCTTGAACCATCCTGGAATTCTCTGAATGTCCCACTCTCGCCTCAGACCTGATACTTCACCTTCAACCTGCAGGCACTTAGGCCCACTAGTTGGCAGTGCCTCATGGCCCGGCCACACACCCCAAAAGCCTGGTTTTGTCTTTCATCTCTCTCACTCGCTCTTTCCGCAAAAGTGTTCGAAGACTTTAACTTTCTGGATGCCACTCCAGTGCTGGAAAACCTTTTCCCTGCCGAACAATCCCTAGCTCAGAGAAAGCTCCACTATGCTGCCCGCAGTCGCTTTATTCCCCCTTGAGCACACACTGTGAGTCTAAGCCCAGCTCCAGAAACAGCCCAAGAGTCCCCCATGCCCGAATACTCGCGTGTTCCCGTTGCCGCGCCTGTGAAGCCGGCATTAGTTATGTTTAGTGGGAGCCCTGAAACTTTCCTCCTAGGGAAGTTCCTCAGGGCACCAAGCAGGAGAACAAGTTTTTCTATTCTCAATCCCTAGCCCCGAGGTGACTCAATGTTCAGGAGAATATTAAGCTTTTTGAAAGGAGCAAGACATTTAAGAAAAGACAGTAGAGTTTGGGGAAAAGTCCAGGTAATGGGGAAGCCCTTCCCCTGCATATTGTTTAAGAACTTAAGAGTGTTTCTAAAGATTGGAGAGTGGGGAAGATGAAAAGAATCACTTGATTCTAGCGCCTTTCTGCTTTTTATCCATTCAAAAGTAGTTTCATGCTGGTCTAGCAAACTTTTATAACCTCCCAAAACAAGAGGTCTATGTATGGTTAAGTTGGTCCCTCCTTCGGCGTGAGGGGTGAGTTATATCTGTGATTCTGGACAAGATTTTGGGACATCTCCCTTTCTTCCTCCAAACTCGAGCCCAGCTGAGAGTTCCATTCCAAGCCCAGGGTGCAACCAGAACAGTGCTTGGGGAGAAGGAAAACCTTGTTCTTGTGGATTGTTTCCTTCAAAAGCCATATATACAATGGCATTTGTCTTTATCTTTTGGCGACTGTGTGTGCTTCTGCATTTTGGTGTTTTCTTGGTGGATTGTGGATAAGGTAAAAATGTTTCGACCTACTAGTCCCCTACCCAGTGGACTGAAATTCTTAAGTTCTCAAGCCACGTTTAGGAGTTCAAAGATATACTAGGGAAAACCCTTTCAAGCCCTAAGAGCCCCATGCAAATGCCAGGCATTACTACACAAATTCCAAGACAAATCCAGAGGATATCCTAGTGTAATTAAGAAGCTGACTTAGGCAGGGGCTCAAGCTTTGCCTAAATTTCTTGTCAAATTTGGGGCTAGGTGGTTCATCCTCTCTTTAAATAAGGAAATATTCAGACTTTCCAGTTGGTGGCTAAGAATGCATATCCATTTGAACCCTCTAGGGGTAATTTGGAACTAGAGGCTAAATCTGCAAAGATGGTTCAACGCCAAAAATGGAAGTGACTATCTTGAGTAATTTAAGCCCAGTTCTACTGGGCTTCTATGCTAGATTTACTCATATGGCCTGTCTGATTCAAACAATATGACTGATATGACAGTTAAAATATAATTAAGACTTGAGAACTTAAGAATTTCAGTCCACTGAGTTCACGGGGAAAAAGAAATACAATTGAGGCTTTAAAAATTGAAGCATGTTGTCTTTTCTGTCCTTACAGCCTTGACCATAGTAGTAAGTAGTATATATAGATTGGACTTTAATGTAATATCATAAATGAAGAGAGACTTAGATGAAGAACCCAGAATGTGAAGGCATTTCCCTTTCCCCTTTAAGAAGGGTTTCTCAACTTTAGTAGTATAGACATTTGGGACTGGATAATTCTTTGTTGTAGGGGGGCTCTCCTGTGCATTGTAGTATGTTTAGTAGCATCCCTGGTGTCCACTCACTAGATGCTAGTTGTACATGCCCCTGAGTTTCCCTGCCCCCATTTATGACAAGAAAAAAATGTCTCCAGGCATTGCCAAATGTTTCCTAGGGAGGAGGCAACATTGCCCCCAGTTGATGTGAACCATGGCCACTTAAGATAGTATCACATTTCGAAGACCATATTTTATCTTAATTCTACTTACATGGAATGTCCAGACCTTGTAATGAACAGATCTCAGAAAATATGGAATATTTTGTGAGGAACAGCATAAGGAGCCCTTACAAATTAATGCTTTGAAAAAATTGGTTGAATTTACCCTCCTGTTACCCTGTAACTTGTGTTGAGCACACGTTATTAGTAGGGAATCATACTAAGTGTTGATTATAGCAAAGATATATAAGATATAATCCCGACCTTGAAAATATTAAAAGACAGATATTTGATTTTTGATAGATAACCAGTTTCTGGACCGAAACCAACCTGGTTTTCTCCCCTTTCCATTTCCCTTTTGTCCTCAAACACTGACTTATTATTGAAGGTACTGTAAGGCCCGGCCCGGTAGCCTCTGGCTGGAAGGCTCCCCACCCGAACGAACTAAAACCCGTGAACATCCGGGCATACAGCTGTTCAAACTCAGCCAATCAGGACCTCTGCCCTGACAAACAAAGGACCCCCACTGCACACGCCCCGTAGCTATGTGGCCCCGCCCCCCCACCCCCGCCAAGGCCCGTAGCTCTGCCCCTGCCCCTAAAGCAGGTGAAACTCCTAACCTACCACAGGAGGCCCCGTAGGCATCGTCAGTACCCCCCACTAGCTAGCCTATATCTAGCCCCGCCGCTCCTAGGGGGGTCGCAACTTCCTCGGCCCACACCCTGAGCACCCGGACCTGGGAACCTATCCCCGGGACAACAAAATTTTGAACTTGTACTCAGTTTCTCTGATTTCTCAGTGGGCTACCGTCTAAAACCTGACAGGTACTGTATTAGGGACACTGGTCTTTGTCTTGTTAATTTACCTTGGCATGACAAAAAATTGTTTGTAACTTCTCTGTATGTGACACTTGTATCATAATGTAATGTATCATAATGCTTATCGAAATAAGCAGAACATCACAAAGGCAAACTGAGCAGGCAGAAAGCAGGTGTTTTGTTGCTGCTGTTCTTGTGCTTGTTTTTTGAAGGAAACAATTTCAATTTACATACATGTTAGAGAAATATACAATGGCAAAGGAATGTAAGAACAGGTGATACTTAAAATACTGCGGGGTGTTGAAAAATGTCTTGGTGTGATTGTGGGTTTTAACACTCAGCACTTTCTCTGCCCCAGGAAGTCAAACAGCACTAAATGTGAGTTGCAGGATCCTGATCAGGAATTCAGCAAAGGCAAATGCAGGAGAAAGTGTGGAATGCTTGCTCAAATCAGCTGAGTAAGCCCCTGCCTTAGAAAATAAGTTTCCAGTGAGCCAGGTATGCTTAACTGTCACTTGCTTTGGATAAGTCCTTACCCAGTGCCATATATATGTGTATAACATGTCACTTCCAAAGACAAATGCTGCGCTAATGTCCATAGCAGGGACTAACAACACAGTCAAGCTCTGCACCTTCATAAAATATGATTCTCTTGCCAAGGCTAATTATTTATTTAAATAAAAGTTTTGCCTGAGTTGGGGCCATGAGTGACTGTAAATAATTGAAAATGTTTCGCTTTTCAAAAGTATATTTAAATCTTATGTTACAACAGGATCCCCGTAATCAAGACATAAGGCCTTAAATTAATAAAAGATTAATTTTAATAAAAGAAGAGTAAACAGAACTTCATTTCACGGATTAGCAAGGAACTTGGTTATGCTCACCATCAATAGAACTACAAAGGGGGCCGGCCCTAGGCAAATTTGTTAAGTGGAATTATAGAATCATAGAACATTAGCGAAATTGGGCCAGTGAGCAGGATCTTACTTGAGTTTATATGGACAGTGTCAGAGACAAGACCCCAATCAGGTTTTCCTGCTCTGCGATTAGCTCTCTGTGTGAGCTCAGGAAGGGCAGATTTAGACATTACCTTGACTGTCCCCTCCTTGGTTTATTAAAATCTGCCCTCATGGAATGATATGATCTGTGCTAATCACTTATACGAGTGTGTTTTCTCTGAGGAGTAGTTCTGTCTTCAGGTTTATTTCTGAATGTGGAAAAAAAAGTGCTATCCTCTTGGAAAAGAGAATCAATGTATTTCTTTGGGATGAGGACTCTTGAGACCACTGAAATCATACTCATCCCAAATTAGGCCTTGCAAAATTTGTAGAGGCTGAGAGTAGAACAGGGGAAATTGATTTCTCCTGCCTTTTAAAGAATGGGCTAGTTTTTATTTTCAAGGAGGATTCATGTAAAAAATGAAATTTTGGTTTTTAGAATTTTCTCAGGATTTGTTGGTGTGAAAGAGTAACTGATGAGCCATGCTCTATTTACTCTTCTAAAAATTTTTTTGTGGTAGCATTTATATTTAATATAAAATGTGTCATTTTAAAGAGGTATGATTCAGTGGTATGAATTACATTCACAGTATTGTGCCTTTGTCACCATCATCCATTATTAAAACTTTTTCATCACCCCAAACAGAAAATTTTTACATATTAAGCAATAATTTCCTATTTCCTTCTTCTCTAAGCCCCTGGTAATCCTCTAATCTACTTTCTGTCTCTATGAATTTGTTTCGTCTAGATATTTCATGTAAGTGGAATAATACAATACTGCCCTTCTAAGTCAGGCTCATTTCACTTAGCCTAATGTTTTCAAGGTTTAACCATATAAGGTATTTTATAGTATTTCATTAGTTTTTGTGGGTGAATAATATTCTATTGAATGTATGTAACATTTTGTTTATCCATTCATCTCTGGATGGACACTTTGGCTGTTTCCAGCTTCTAGCTATTGTGAATAATGCTGCTATTAATTCTATGTTTAACTTTATGAGGAATTGCCAAACTGCTTTCTACTGTGGCTACACCATTTTACATTCCTATCAGCAATGTAAGAAGTTTCCTTTTCTTTGCATCCTCTCCAACACTTCTTAATTTCTGTTTTCTTTAGATAATAGTGAACCTAGTGTGTGGGAAGTAGTATCTCATTGTGGTTTTTTATTTTATTTTTTATTTCCCTAATGGCTAATGGCCTAAACATCTTTTCATGTGCTTTTTGACCATTTGTATATCTTCTCAGGAGAAATGTCTATTGAAGACCTTTGCCCATTTTTAAATGGGCAATTGTTATCTAGTTGTAGTTTTTATATATCCTGGATATTAAATCCTTATTAGATATATTATTTTGTCCCATTTTGTAGGTTACCTTTTTACTTTCTTGTTACCCTTTGATGCAAAAAATTTTCAATTTCAACAAGGTCCAGTTTAGTTTTTTCTTTTGTTGCTTGTGCTTTTGGTATTATAGCTAAGAAATCTTTGACAAATCTGAGGTCATGAAGATTTGCCCCTTTGTTTTCTTATAAGAATCTAATGGAATTAACTCCTATATTCATGTCCTTGATCAATTTTGAGATAATTTGTATATATGGTAAGAGATAGGGGCTCAACTTCACTCTTTTGCATGTGGATATCCAGTTTCCCAGCACCATTTGTTGAAAAGACTATTTTTTCCCTTTTGCATGGATTTGACACCCTTGTCGAAAATCAATTTGAAATAGATGTACAAATTTATTTCTGGACTCCCAATTTTATCCCATTGGTCAGTATGTCTATCCTTATGCTAGTTCCATATTGTATTGATCACTGTGACTTTGTAATCAATTTTGAAATTGGGAAATGTGAGTCTTCCAACTTTGTTCTTTTTTTTCAAGTTTGTTTTGGCTATTTGGAGAGCCTTGTAATTCCATATGAACTTCAGGATCAACTTTTCCATTTTTGCAAAAGAAAAAGGCTGCTGGAATTTTGATAGAGATTCCATTAAAACTATAGATCGCTTTTGGTAGTATTGAATCTTAACAATATTTAGTCTTCCAATCCATTAACATGAGGCATTTCCATTTATGTAAGTCTTTAATTATTTTCAGCAATGTGTTTGTAGTCCTCAGTATACAAATCTTTCACTTCCTTGGTTAAATTTGTATCTAAATATTTTATTCTTTTAAATGCTATTGAAGAAGGAATGTTTTCTTATTTTACATTTTGCATTGGTCGTTGCTGGTGTTTAGAAAGTCAACTAATTTTTATTTCATTTTTATTGACAAAACAAAACAACATACAAGCACAAACATTCTTCACATATGAATATTTCATGCTTGGTGTACAGTCAGTGACTCACAATATCATCACATAGTTGTTTATTCTTTTGTACCTTTCAACTATGCTGAATTTGTTTATTCACTCTAGTAATTGTTGTAGATTTTCTACATAAAATATCATGTCATCTGAGAATATAGTTTTACTTCTTCTGTTTTGATTTGGATTTCTTTTCATTCTTTATTCTTGCCTAGTTTCTTTGGCTAGAACTTCCAGTAAAAGGCTTGCTATCAGTAGTGAAAGTGAGCATCATTTTCTTGTTCCTCATCTTAAGAGGACAGCTTTCAGGCTTTTACCATTACTTATTATGTTAACTGTGGGTTTTCATAAATGTCCTGAATATGTTGAGGAAGTTCCCTTCTTTTCCTAGTTTTTGGAGTGCTTTTATCATGGAAGTGTCTTGGATTTTGTTAGATGTATTTTCTGCATCTATTGAGGTGACCCTGTGGTTCTCTTCATTCTATTAATGTGGTTTATTACATTGAATTTTTTATGTTGAACCACCTTTAGATTCTGGGATGAATCTCACTTGGCCATGGTGTATATAATTCTTTCAACATGCTGTTAGATTTGGCTTGCTAGTGTTTTGTGAAGATTTTTTCACCTATATTCATAATGGTCGTTGGTCTGTAATGTTCTTATCTTGTGAAGTTTTAATCTGGTTGTAGAATGAGGATAATGTGACCTCAAAGAATGAGTTGTTAGGCAGTTTTCCCTCCTCTTCAATTTTTGGTAAGATTTTGATGTTGTTCTTTGAATGTTTGGTTTAATTCTCCAGGGAAGCCCTTTGTACCTGGACTTTGCTTTGCTAGGTAGTTTTGATTACTGATTCAATCTCTTTAACAGTTATAGGTCTGTTAAAATTTTGTATGTTTTTTTTTTTAGTAAATTAGGCATTTGTGTTTTTCTAGGGATTTGTCCATTTTGTCTGGGTTGACTAATTTGTTAGCATACAATTGTTTATAATATTCTGTTATAATCTTTTTATATTTGTATGTCTAGTAATTATGTCTTGCTTTCATTTCTGATTTTAGCTATTTGCATCTTGTCTCTTTTATTCTTTTTCAGTCTAGCTAAAGGTTTCTCGATTTTATTGATCTTTTCAAAGGACCAACCTTTAAAATTTTTTTTCACAGAGTTCAATTTCTTTGATGTAGAGGATTGCCTATTATTTAGAGTTTATCTTTTCATTCATGAAATGGTAATGGCAAACCACCATTGTTTATAATGAACTTTGTTGACAAAATTTAAAAATGGCATACTTATATTGGGGCCCACATTTCTAGGAAGTTTTATTGGTGCATAGAATACCAAGGTCTGGAAAGCACTGCACTGTAATATTTTTATTTAATTATAGAAGAAACACATGCACATGTTGAAGATATAAAGAGTACCACTGGTTGTAAAATTAAAATTAAAAATATTTTAACCCCCTTTCTTCACATTAACCTCAATCACATTTACCATAATAATTTCTATTAATAATGTATTATGAGACTTCTAAAAAATTGTAATACACGTGCAAACATATATACTGATTTTTTTCTTCTAAAAGGGGTACTATATTGACTGCTCTGTATCTGCTTTGTTCTCATAATAAAATCTAATTATATTCAGCCTCTTTATTTCAAAATCCTAAATTTTCTTGATATGCTAAAATAGTACTGGGTTCCTATTATGAGCTAAGTTCTTTGACCACTATGGGGAGAGGTGTGCAGACAAGATGTAACAAAAAAGTAGAGGTCAGGTAGAAAGAGGAATAAGCCTGCCAAAATGTTAGTAATCTGGAAGGAAGACAGAATAACTATATAAATAACTCTAAATATTTCAAAGAACCAATGTTTTATTATATTGATTCTCTGTATTGTTTTTCCATTATCTATTTTGTGTATTCCCACTCCAATCCATATTGCCTTTCTTCTGAAAACTTTACTATCATTGGCTCTTCTTTTTCTAGATCCTCAAGGTGCAAAGTAAGATTATTCTCTTTTATGTAGGCATTTATAGCTATTAATTTCTCTCTGGGCACTGCCTTCACTGCATGCCATATGTTTTGGTATGCTGTGTTTTCATTTTCATTTGTCTAAAGCATTTTCTAATTTGTCTCTTGATTGCTTCTTTGACCTATTTGTTGTTTAAGAGCATGTTGCTTAATTTTCACAAATGGCTGTGAATTTTCAAGTTTTCCTTCTTTTCTTGATTTATAGCTTCATTTCACTCTGGTCAGAGAAAATGCTTTGTATTTTTTCAGTCTTTCCAAATTTGTTGAGAATTGTTTTGTTACCTAACGATCTATCCTGAAAAATGATCTGTGTGCACTTGAGAAGAACGTGTTTTCTGCTATTTTTGGGTGGAGGGTTCTATATATTTCTCCTAGGTCTAGTTGGTTTATAGTGTTGTTTAAGTCCTGTTTTTGTTTTTGTTTTTATCTTTTGTCTTGATGTCAAATCCATTATTGAAAGTGTAATTGAAGTCTCCATAATTATTTTAGAACGTTCTGTTTCTTCCTTCAATTCTGTCAATGCTTTAGTTTCATATAATTTGGTGCTCTGTTGTTAGGTACAAAAATGTTTTTTTTTTCATTTTTTATTAGAGAAGTTTCAGGATTACGGAAATATACATAAAATACAGATTTCCCATATATTACCCTATTATTAACTTACATTAGTGTGGTACATTTGCTGCAATTGATGAAAGAACATTTTTATATTTGTACTGTTAACTATAGTCTATGGTTTACTCAAGGTTCACTCTTTGTTTTGTGCAATACTATGGATGTATATTCTTAATTTTTCTTCTAGTATCATCTATGCAACCCAAAATTTCCTCTTTAACCACATTCAAATATATATTCCAGTGCTGTTAACTATGTTTACAATGTTGTGCTACCATCACCACCACCCGTTACCAAAATTTTTCATCTTAAGTAGAAACCTTGTACAATTTAATCATTAACTCCCTGTACAATTTAAGCATTTGCCCTCACCCCAGCTCATGTTAACCTATACTCTTGTGATTACTCTGTGAATTAGTTATTGAAATTATTTCATGTCACAGATCATATAATACTTGTCCTTTCATGCCTAGCTTATTTCATTCAACCTGATGCCCTCAAGGTTCATCCATGTTGTCGCATACATCAGGACTTCATTCCTTTTTACATGTGAATAACACTCTTTTGCATGCAATATCCATTTTATATATTCATTCATCACTTGATAGACATTTGGGTTGCTTCCATCTTTTAAGAATTATAAATAATGCCACTATGAACATCCATGAGCAAATATCTGTCGGAGTCCCTGTTTTCATTTTTTTGGTGCATATACCTAGAAGTGAGATTGCCAGGTCATATGGTAATTCTGTTGTTAGCAGGCCGCATTTCCTCTTTGGGTGTTGGTCAAACGCTTCTATTCCTCGTCACACAGGCCCACTGACACCTGTCTGAGGATCATCATGTCATGGCAGCTAGCTTCCCCCAAAGCAAGTGATCCATAGAAACCAAAAAGTCTTCTATATTCTAATCTCAGAAGCATCATACCATCACTTCTACCATATGCTATTTATCATACAGACCATCTCTCGTACAGTGTGAGAGAAAACTACACAAAGGTGTGAGTAACTGGAGGCAGAGATCTTGAAGGCTGACTACCACAACTGTATATGTTAAGATATATTTTCTTAGAAAAATATGCGTATATTTTTGTATATGGAGATTCAGAAGAAAAGCCTCAAAAGATAGACATCAAGATATCAAGAATGTTTGTTTCTGAGTGGGGAGATTATGAGTATTTCTACAATCTATATTTTCTTTTCCGTTTTCCAATTTTTTAAAATAATGAATATGCATTACTGATGTTTGATAAAATCAGCAACCAGTCAATACATTTGGTAATTAAGGGAAGGCAGAGAGCTAAGACTTTAGTTTTATGGGGATAGACATGGTTGAGGAAAGTATTTTTATTTTTATTTTTTTGTGAATAGGAAAAAAGATATGCTTATGGACTGAGGTAAAGGATAAAGGTCAGAGGCACAGGAAAGTGAAGGGATTATTGATGAAGCACTGGTGGATTTGGGAAGGAAGGCATTCCAGTTCACAGGTGGAGGCCATTATCCTAATCACAGTGATAGATGATAAGAATCCAGATATGCGAAGTTGACCTTAGACGTGACAATGTGTAAGCCTTGGACGGGACATATTAGCTTGGCCAAAAACACAACCTTGAATTGAAGTAAGAACACACCTTTTTCTGAAATACAAGAGAAGAAAGAGAAGAAGGATATCATTATTATAAATGTTAAAGTATTAAGGCAGGAAAGTTAATGGAATTCCAACTTAATGGTCTCTGTTTTCCCTCTGATGAGTACAGTAGGACATTCTGCTGAGTCTGACTGTGATAGGGTAAAAGATTCACAGAAGGTTGTGAAAGCTTAAGACAACTTTTGTTTGGAATGGGAAAGAGGGCCAACTGTGGCCTCTAGTATCATCTTTAAATTTTAATAACAGCATTATCAACTTATGTGTAATATTAAAATGTTGATCACTAAAATGCTTACTGCCTGTCATAATGTTGGTCAACCACTGGGGTGGCTTTATATATCTTTTAAAATGATGATGAGCTAATGTAACATGTTTTCACATCATTCCTCCTTACTGCTTGCTAAGTTGGTTGTATTAAATTATGTTTATAGAGAGCTCATGATGTAGCTAACTTCACTTTCAGGATAGAAGTTACCAGTCCCCACTTTGGTCTAAAGCAAAAGCAAAATTGTGGTTTCTTTTCTAAATGACAATTGAAATATGATCTTTGCAAGGGTATTTCATGCAGGTAACATGAGTTATTTTAAGATAGAAAAGACTTCATTGCACTGGCTGAAAATATCCACATAGGTGCTTTAAGCACTCTGTTGCTCATTAATATTTAAGACAAGTCCCAAAACCTAGCAGTTTCTCTTCTAGAGAAAACATAAAAAACATTACATTGTTGGAGAATAGGAAAAACACATGTCTGAGCATAGGAGAGGAAAAGCACATTAAAAATGCTTTGTGACAAAGTGAGCAATACCTCTTATTCTCTTGCATACAGACAGGAAATTTGACATGCACTAAAAGTTGTACATCTGTATACAGTCCCTCTATAAAACCTGTTCAGAGCATACTGAATGCTTGCAGCTTGTTATGCTAGAATACTTTTGCCATCCTCAGTTGAGAGGAATAGGAATCAAGATTCAGTGTATTTGTTTCTAAACCTGTTTAGGTCAATTGAAAT
Organism: Tamandua tetradactyla; assembly: GCF_023851605.1. Lineage (NCBI taxonomy): Eukaryota > Metazoa > Chordata > Mammalia > Pilosa > Myrmecophagidae > Tamandua > Tamandua tetradactyla. Next base: position 57,969,554 of record NC_135353.1, on the reverse strand, counting down.
TATTTTAATTCTATAACTTAAATTTTGGTATTATGCATTATGACAACCAATGGAATATGATAGAAAAATGAAATGATTGTTTCCATGAAAATTAATTTGAGTGAACAATATTAAGAATAAAGCAAGGGACATAGCTAGAGATACGAGAGAGTAATAGGATTGTATTATGAAATGCTTTATGCAGAACATTTGAAAAATTAGATAAAATGAACATACTTTTAGAAAAATATAATTACCAAAGGTGACTCAAGAAAAAATAGAAAATTTTATTAAATATGATTACATGAAGAATTTATTCACTAGTTGAAAATCTACTCACAGGGAAAATATCAGCTGCAGACAGTTTACATCTTACACAAAACATTTTAGAAGAGAGTAAAAGGACTACTCCCCAAATCAATTTTTAAAACTTTTTTTTATTGTATAATATAACATATATACAAAGCAACGAAAGAAAGCAGCAATAGTTTTCAAAGCACTCTTCAACAAGTAGTTACAGGGCAGATCCCAGAGTTTGTCAAGGGCTACTATATCATCCTCTCAGATTTTTCTTTCTTGCTGCTCCACAACATTGGAGGCTAAAGGAATAAATATTTTTTATTGTCACAATCAACCAGTTTTCTTTGTTGTGAAAAATAACATATATACAAAAAAGCAATAAATTTCAAAGCACAGCACAACAACTAGTGATAGAAAAGATTTCAGAGTTTGATATGGGTTACAGTTCCACAATTTTAGGATTTTACTTCTAGCTGCTCTAAGATACCGGAGACTAAAAGAAATATCAATGTAATGATTCAGCAATCATACTCGTATGATAAACCCTACCTTCTCTGTATAACTCCATCATCTTTGATTTTTCTCTCACTCTTTAGGGATATTTGGGATATGCTCATTCTAACTTTTTCTTGTTGGAAAGGGCTATCAGTGGCACAGTGGCAGAATTCTTGCTTGCCATGTCAGAGACCTGGGTTCAATTCCCAGAGCCTTCCCATGTCAAAAAAAAAAAGTATTGGCAAAGTCCCTTGACGGATGGGAGAAAAGATATGAAACTATTAAACTTTACCACCAGGGAAACCCCTGATACTGTGTCAAATATTAGGGACACCCAAATCAATAGGCCAAGCCCTTGATCTTGAGGCTTACTCTTGTGCAGCTTAGGTATATAGTGGAGAAGCTTAGCCTACCTATAGGTATGCCTAAGAGTCACCTCCAGAGGACCCCTTTTGTTGCTCAGATGTGGCCTCACTCGCTCTAAGCCCAATTCTGCAAGTGAAATCATTGCCCTTGCCCCTACGTGGGACATGGCATCTAGGGGTGAAAGTCTCTCTGGCAGCATGGAAGATGACTCCCAGGAATGAGTCTGGCCCTGGCACTGCAGGATCAACATTGCCATCCTGACCAAAAGGGGAAAATGAAGTGTAACAAATAAGGTATCAGTGGCTGAGAGAGTTTATATAGTGTCGAGAGGCTACTCTGGAGGTTACTCTTAGGCAAACTTCAGTCAGACATTGCTATCTATAAAGCTTGCCCCTAACCATGATCATTCAAGCCAATCCTCAAGAACACCTAGGGCAATATATAAGATTCTACAAATGTTCCATGCATTAGGGTAACTTTCCAGAAACCTACAACCTCCAGATGTTGGGCCAGATAAGACCTGAAACCAAGAGGGGCCAGCATGTCCAGAACATCAGATAGTTCCATCTCCCTACCCCATATTATTGATAGCCCTTTCCAACAAGAAAAAGTTAGAATGAGCATAGCCCAAATATCCCTAAAGAGTGAGAGAAAAATCAAAGATGATGGTGGAGTTATACAGAGAAGTTAGGGTTTATCATACGAGTATGGTTGCTGAATCATTACATTGATATTTCTTTTAGTCTCCGATATCTTAGTGCAGCTAGAAGTAAAAGCCTAAAATTGTGGAACTTTAACCCATATCAAACTCTGAAATCTTTTCTACCACTAATTGTTGTGCTGTGCTTTGAAATTTACTGCTTTTTTGTATATATGTTATTTTTCACAACAAAGAAAACCGATGGATTGTGACAATAAAAAAATATTTATTCCTTTAGCCTGCAATGTTGTGGAGCAGAAAGAAGGAAATTGGTGCACTGCCCGCCAATACTTTTTGATTATTTATTTATTTATTTATTACTTATTTATATTTCTGGTGTTAATCAGTTGGACACATAGGTCTATACAACCTCTTTCAATCATGTTCACCTTCGATATGGTGATACCCACTAGAGAACTGCCTTCACTTCTATCTATTCCCTTACATTTGTTGACAACCTCATTAATTAACCATTCACCCATTTCTAACTTCTACGTATCTCTAAGTCCCCTATATTCTGTACTATAAGGATCTGATTTTACCTTACCATGGTCATAGAAGTGGAGTCATACAGTATCTATCCTTTTGTGTCTGCCTTATTTCACTCAGCATTGTGTCCTTAAGGCTCATCCATCTTGTCATGTGCTTCAGGATGTTATTTCATCTTACTGCTTCCTAATATTCCATCGTATGTATGTACCACATTTTGTTAATCCATTCATCTGTTGATGGGCTATATAGACCTATGTGTCCTACTGATTAACATTACAAATATAAATAAGTTCTTGCATAAACTACTTCAAAGGTATGGTTCTTGTACAGAGTGTTTACATTAATTCCTGGTGTAAACCCCACTTGGCTGTGGTGTATAATTGTTTTAATGTGTTGTTGGATTTGATTTGCTAGTGTTTTGTTGATAATTTTTGCATCTATGTTCATTAGGGACATTGGCCTGTAGTTTTCCTTTTTTATAGAGTCTTTACCTGGTTTTGGTATTAAAATTATGTTAGTATCATAAAATGAGTTATGTAGTGTTCCTTTTTCCTCAATTTTTTTTGAAAAGTTTGAGCACTATTGGTGTTAGTTCTCTCTGGAATGTTTGATAAAATTCCCGTGAAGCCATCTGGCCCTGGACTTTTCTTTGTGGGAAAATTTTTTTTCTTTGCTTTTTTGTACGCTGTATGGCAGGGTCACATTTCATTCTTTTCCATGTGAGTATCCTGTTATTGGAGCACCATTTGTTGAATGTTTTTTGTTTTTAGTTTGTTTCTTTCTTTTGTTTGTTCTGGGAAGTGAATGGCCTGGGAATCAAACCCGGGTCTCCTGCATGGCAGGCAAGAATTCTTCCACTGAACTACCTTCACACCCACTGTAGGAAGATTTTTGATGACTGACTGAATCTCTTTACTTGTGATTGGTTTGTTGAGGTCTTCTATTTCTTCCTAAGTCAATGTAGCTTGTTTGTTTGTTTCCAGGAATTTGTCCATTTTATTTAAGTTGTCTAGTTTGTTGGCATATAGTCGTTCATAGTATCCTCTCATGATTTCTTTTATTTCTTCAGGGTCTCTGGTAACGCATATCTTCTCATTTCTGATTTTGTTTATTTGCATCCTCTCTTTTTTTTTCTTTGTCAGTCTTGCTAATGGCCTATCAATTTTATTGATTTTCTCAAAGGACCAACTTTTGGTTTTATTGATTCTTTCTATTGTTCTTTTGTTCTCCCATTTAACTCGACTTTAATCTTGGTTGTTTCTCTTCTTCTGTTTGCTTTGGAGTGAGTTTGGTGTTCTTTCTCAAGTTCCTCCAGGTGAGCAGTTAAGTCCTCCATTTTTGGTCTTTCTTCTTTTATTAATATAGGCATTCACAGCAATAAATTTCCCTCTCAGCACAACCTCTGCCACATCCCGTAACTTCTGATATATTATATTCTCATTTTCATTCATCTCCAGATAGCTACTGATTTCTCTAGCAATTTTTTCTTTGATGCACTGGTTGTTTAAGAGTGTGTTATTTAATCTCCATATATTTGTGAAAATTCTTGTTCTTTGGTGGTTATTGATATCCACCTTCATTCCATTGTCATATCAGAAAGTGCTTTTTATAATTTCAATGTTTTAAAATTTATGAAGACCTGTATTGTTCCCCAGCATATGATCTATCCTGGAGAATGTTCCATGAACACTAAAGAAAAATGTATATCCTGGTGTTTTGCAGTGTATTGACCTACATATGTCTGTTAGGTCTAATTCATTTATCAAGTTGTTTAACTTCTCTATTTCATTTTTGATCTTCTGTCTGGTTGGTCGATCTATAAAAGAGAATGGTGTATTGAAGTCTCCTACCACTATTGTTGAAACATCTATCACTCCCTTCATTTTTGCCAATGTCTGTCTCATGTACTTTGAAGCTCCTGGATTGGGAGCATAAACATTTATGATTGGTATTTCTCCTTGATGAATTGTCCCTTTTATTAATATATAGTGTCTTTCTTTGTCTCTTTTGATGTCTTTACATTTAAAGTCTATTTTGTCCGATATTAGTATAGCTACTCGTGCTTTCTCTTGGTTACAACTTGTGTGGAACATCTTTTTCCATCCTTTCACTTTCACTCTATTTGCATCCTTATGTCTCAGACATGTCTCTTCTAAGCAGCATATAGCTGGATTATATCTCCGAATACATTCTGCCAATCTGTACCTTTTAATTACTAAGTTTAGTCCATTAACGTTCAAAATTACTACTGAAAAGGCATTTCTTGAATCCACCTTCTTATCTTTTGGAATTTATTTGTCTAATCTATATATTCTTTTACCTCTTACTCTTTTTTTCCTTCCCAATATTATTTAATTATTTTTAATCCATATGTTTGATTCATCTGTCCATAGGGTAGATAAAAGAAGCATCAGACACACAAGGTTTTCACAATCATACAATCACATTGCAAAAGCTATGTCATTATGCAATCATCTTCAAGAAACATGGCTACTGGAACACAGCTCTACATTTTCAAGCCGTTCTCTCCAGCCTCCCCATTACACTTTAACTGAAAAGGTGATGTCTATTTAATGTGTAAGAATGACCTCCAGGATAACCTCTTGACTCTGTTTGGAATCTCTCAGCCATTGACACTTTATTTTGTCTCATTTCTCTCTTCTCCCTTTCGTTTGAGAAGGTTTTCTCAATCCCTTGGTGCTGTGTCCCAGCTCATTCTAGGATTTCTGTCCCACATTGCCAGGAAGGTTCACACCCTTGGGAGTCATTTCCCACGTAGAGAAGTGGAGGGCAGTGAGTTTGCTTGTTGTGTTGGCTGAGAGAGAGGAGTCACATCTGAGCAACAAAAGAGGTTCTCTTGGGGTTGACTCTTAGGCCTAATTTTTTTTTTATTAATTAAAAAAAATTAACTAATACAGCATTTAGAAATCATTCCATTCTATATATGCAATCAGTAATTCTTAATATCATCACATAGATGTATGATCATCATTTCTTAGTACATTTGCATCGATTTAGGAAAAGAACTAGCAAAACAACAGGAAAAGATATAGAATGATAATATAGAGAAAAAATAAAAATAATAATAAAAATAAAAAATAGAAAAAATATATAAAAAAGAAAAAAAAACAAAAAACCCAAGCAAACAAACAAACAAACAAACAAACAAAAAACTATAGCTCAGATGCAGCTTCATTCAGTGTTTTAACATAATTACATTACAATTAGGTAGTATTGTGCTGTCCAGTTTTGAGTTTTTGTATCTAGTCCTGTTGCACAGTCTGTATCCCTTCAACTCCAATTACCCATTATCTTACCCTGTTTCTAACTCCTGATGGTCTCTGTTACCAATGACATATTCCAAGTTTATTCTCGAATGTCGGTTCACATCAGTGGGACCATACAGTATTTGTCTTTTAGTTTTTGGATAGACTCACTCAGCATAATGTTCTCTAGGTCCATCCATGTTATTACATGCTTCATAAGTTTATTCTGTCTTAAAGCTGCATAATATTCCATCGTATATATATATCACAATTTGTTTAGCCACTCGTCTGTTGATGGACATTTTGGCTGTTTCCATCTCTTTGCAATTGTAAATAATGCTGCTATAAACATTGGTGTGCAAATGTCCGTTTTTGTCTTTGCCCTTAAGTCCTTTGAGTAGATACCTAGCAATGGTATTGCTGGGTCATATGGCAATTCTATATTCAGTTTTTTGAGGAATCGCCAAACTGCCTTCCACAGTGGTTACACCATTTGACATTCCCACCAACAGTGGATAAGTGTGCCTCTTTCTCTGCATCCTCTCTAGCACTTGTCATTTTTTGTTTTGTTGATAATGGCCATTCTGGTGGGTGTGAGATGATATCTCATTGTGGTTTTGATTTGCATTTCTCTAATGGCCAGGGACATTGAGCATCTCTTCATGTGCCTTTTGACCATTTGTATTTCCTCTTCTGAGAGCTGTCTGTTCAAGTCTTTTTCCCATTTTGTAATTGGGTTGGCTGTCTTTTTGTTGTTGAGTTGAACAATCCCTTTATAAATTCTGGATACTAGACCTTTATCTGATATGTTGTTTCCAAATATTGTCTCCCATTGTGTAGGCTGTCTTTCTACTTTCTTGATGAAGTTCTTTGATGCACAAAAGTGTTTAATTTTGAGGAGCTCCCATTTGTTTCTTTCTTTCTTCAGTGCTCTTGCTTTAGGTTTAAGGTCCATAAACCGCCTCCAATTGTAAGATTCATAAGATATCTCCCTACATTTTCCTCTAACTGTCTTAGACCTAATGTTTAGAACTTTGATCCATTTTGAGTTAACTTTTGTATAGGGTGTGAGATAAGGGTCCTCTTTCATTCTTTTGCATATGGATATCCAGTTCTCTAGGCACCATTTATTGAAGAGACTGCTCTGTCCCAGGTGAGTTGGCTTGACTGCCTTATCAAAGATCAAATGTCCATAGATGAGAGGGTCTATATCTGAGCACTCTATTCGATTCCATTGGTCGATATATCTATCTTTATGCCAATACCATGCTGTTTTGACCACTGTGGCTTCATAATATGCCTTAAAGTCCGGCAGCGTGAGACCTCCAGCTTCGTTTTTTTCCCTCAAGATACTTTTAGCAATTCGGGGCACCCTGACTTTCCAGATAAATTTGCTTATTGGTTTTTCTATTTCTGAAAAGTAAGTTGTTGGGATTTTGATTGGTATTGCACTGAATTTGTAAATCAATTTAGGTAGGATTGACATCTTAACTATATTTAGTCTTCCAATCCATGAACACGGTATGCCCTTCCATCTATTTAGGTCTTCTGTGATTTCTTTTAACAGTTTTTTGTAGTTTTCTTTGTATACATTTTTGTCTCTTTAGTTAAATTTATTCCTAGGTATTTTATTCTTTTAGTTGCAATTGTAAACGGAATTCATTTCTTGATTTCTCCCTCAGCTTGTTCATTGCTAGTGTATAGAAATGCTATAGATATTTGAATGTTGATCTTGTAACCTGCTACTTTGCTGTACTCATTTATTAGCTCTAGTAGTTTTGTTGTGGATTTTTCCGGGTTTTCGACGTATAATATCATATCATCTGCAAACAGTGATAGTTTTACTTCTTCTTTTCCCGTTTTGATGCCTTGTATTTCTTTTTCTTGTCTAATTGCTCTGGCTAGAACCTCCAACACGATGTTGAATAATAGTGGTGATAATGGACATCTTTGTCTTGTTCCTGATCTTAGGGGGAAAGTTTTCAATTTTTCCCCATTGAGGATGGTATTAGCTGTGGGTTTTTCATATATTCCCTCTATCATTTTAAGGAAGTTCCCTTGTATTCCTGTCTTTTGAAGTGTTTTCAACAGGAAAGGATGTTGAATCTTGTCAAATGCCTTCTCTGCATCAATTGAGATGATCATGTGATTTTTCTGCTTTGATTTGTTGATATGGTGTATTGCATTAATTGATTTTCTTATGTTGAACCATCCTTACATACCTGGGATGAATCCTACTTGGTCATGATGTATAATTCTTTTAATGTGTTGCTAGAATTTTGTTGAGGATTTTTGCATCTGTATTCATTAGAGAGATTGGTCTGTAGTTTTCTTTTTTTGTAATATCTTTGCCTGGCTTTGGTATGAGGGTGATGTTGGCTTCATAGAATGAATTAGGTAGTTTTCCTTCCACTTCGATTTTTTTGAAGAGTTTGAGGAGCGTTGGTAGTAATTCTTTCTGGAATGTTTGGTAGAATTCACATGTGAAGCCGTCTGGTCCTGGACTTTTCTTTTTGGGAATCTTTTGAATGACTGATTCAATTTCTTTACTTGTGATTGGTTTGTTGAGGTCATCTATTTCTTCTTGAGTCAAAGTTGGCTGTTCATGCCTTTCCAGGAACCCGTCCATTTCCTCTAAATTGTTGTATTTATTAGCGTAAAGTTGTTCATAGTATCCTGTTATTACCTCCTTTATTTCTGTGAGGTCAGTGGTTATGTCTCCTCTTCCATTTCTGATCTTATTTATTTGTGTCCTCTCTATTCTTCTTTTTGTCAATCTTGCTAAGGGCCCATCAATCTTATTGATTTTCTCATAGAACCAACTTCTGGTCTTATTGATTTTCTCTATTGTTTTCATGTTTTCAATTTCATTTATTTCTGCTCTAATCTTTGTTATTTATTTCCTTTTGCTTGCTTTGGGGTTAGTTTGCTGTTATTTCTCCAGTTCTTCCAAGTGGACAATTAATTCCTGAATTTTTGCCTTTTCTTCTTTCTGATATACGCATTTAGGGCAATAAATTTCCCTCTTAGCACTGCCTTTCCTGCGTCCCATAGGTTTTCATATGTTGTGTTTTCGTTTTCATTCGCCTTGAGATATTTACTAATTTCTCTTGCAATTTCTTCCTTGACCCACTCGTTGTTTAAGAGTGTGTTGTTGAGCCTCCACGTATTTGTGAATTTTCTGGCACTCCACCTATTGTTGATTTCCAACTTCATTCCTTTATGATCTGAGAAAGCGTTGTGTATGATTTCAATCTTTTTGAATTTGTTAAGACTTGCTTTGTGACCGAGCATATGGTCTATCTTTGAGAATGATCCATGAGCACTTGAGAAAAAGGTGTATCCTGCTGTTGTGGGATGTAATGTCATATAAATGTCTGTTAAATCTGGCTCATTTATAGTAATATTCAAATTCTCTATTTCTTTATTGATCCTCTGTCTAGATGTTCTGCCCATTGATGAGAGTGGTGAATTGAAGTGTCCAAGTATTATGGTATATTTGTCTATTTCCCTTTTCAGTGATTGCAGTGTATTACTCACGTATTTTGTGGCATTCTGGTTCGGTGCATAAATATTTATGATTGTTATGTCTTCTTGTTTAATTGTTCCTTTTATTAGTAGATAGTGTCCTTCGTCTCTTTTAATTGTTTTACATTTGAAGTCTAATTTGTTGGATATTAGTATAGTTCCTCCTGCTCTTTTCTGGTTGTTATTTGCATGAAATATCTTTTCCCAACCTTTCACTTTCAATCTATGTTTATCTTTGGGTCTAAGATGTGTTTCCTGTAGACAGCATATAGAAGGATCCTGTTTTTTAATCCATTCTGCCAATCTATGTCTTTTGATTGGGGAATTCAGTCCATTGACATTTATTGTTATTACTGTTTGGATAATATTTTCCTCTACCATTTTGCCTTTTGTATTATATATATCATATCTGATTTTCCTTCTTTCTACACTCTTCTCCATACCTCTCTCTTCTGTCTTTTCGTATCTGACTCTAGTGCTCCCTTTAGTATTTCTTGCAGAGCTGGTCTCTTGGTCACAAATTCTCTCAGTGACTTTTTGTCTGAAAATGTTTTAATTTCTCCCTCATTTTTGAAGGACAATTTTGCTGGATATAGAAGTCTTGGTTGGCAGTTTTTCTCTTTTAGTAATTTAAATATATCATCCCACTCTCTTCTAGCTTCCATGGTTTCTGCTGAGAACTCTACACATAGTCTTATTGGGTTTCTCTTGTATGTGATGGATTGTTTTTCTCTTGCTGCTTTCAAGATCCTCTCTTTCTCTTTGACCTCTGACATTCTAACTAGTAAGTGTTTTGGAGAACGCCTATTTGGGTCTATTCTCTTTGGGGTGCACTGTACTTCTTGGATCTGTAATTTTAGGTCTTTCATAAGAGTTGGGAAATTTTCATTGATAATTTCTTCCATTAGTTTTTCTCCTCCTTTTCCCTTCTCTTCTCCTTCTGGGACACCCACAACACGTATATTTGTGCACTTCATATTGTCATTCAGTTCCCTGATCCCCTGTTCAAATTTTTCCATTCTTTTCCTGATAGTGTCTGTTTCTTTTTGGAATTCAGATGTTCCATCCTCCAATTCACTAATTCTAGCTTCTGTCTCTTTAAATCTACCATTGTAGGTATCCATTGTTTTTTCCATCTTTTCTACTTTGTCCTTCACTCCCATAAGTTCTGTGATTTGTTTTTTCAGTTTTTCTATTTCTTCTTTTTGTTCAGCCCATGTTTTCTTCATGTCCTCCCTCAATTTATTGATTTGGTTTTTGAAGAGGTTTTCCATTTCTGTTCGTATATTCAGCATTAGTTGTCTCAGCTCCTGTATCTCATTTGAATTATTGGTTTGTTCCTTTGACTGGGCCATATCTTCAATTTTCCTGGCGTGATCCGTTATTTTTTGCTGGCATCTGCGCATTTAATCAGATTTCCCTGGGTGTGGGACCCAGCAGGTTGAAAGATTTTTCTGTGAATTCTCTGGGCTCTGTTTTTTTATCCTGCCCAGTAGGTGGCGCTCGTGGCACTCTTCTGTCTGCGGGTCCCACCAGTAAAAGATGCTGTGGCTCCTTTAAATTTGGAAGACTCTCGCTGTGGGGGAGGGTTGCCATCCGAAGCGGCTTGTGGGAGTGCCGATCCAAATCTCCCAGCCGGCCCGGGAATCTGCGCGTGGAGGGGGCGCCGGCTGCCGCGGCTTGAGGGGAACGCCTGTCCAAATCTCCCAGCCGGCCCGGGAAGAAGGGAGGAAGTGGCTCCGGCTGCCAGCCACCAGAGCCCGGGGAAGGGCGCGGCCCTCGGGTATCTCACCGCAGCGGATTCTCCCAGTCGGTTCAGCCGTTCCAGAATGGGGTACGCTGTCTTTTTGGTCTCTGTCGTGGGTCCGGGCGCTGTTCTGTACTGTTTCTGTTTCTTTAGTAGCTGATCTGGAGGAGGAACTAAGACCCGCGTGTCTTACTAAGCCGCCATCTTCCCATCTTCTTTTAGGCCTAATTTTAAATAGACTTAGCCTATCCTTTGTGGGGTTAAGTTTCATATGAACAAACCCCAAGATTGAGGGCTCAGTCTACTGCTTTGGTTGTCCCCACTGTTTGTGAGAATATCAAGAATTCTTCACTTGGGGAAGTTGAATTTTCCCCCTTTCTCACCATTCCCCCAAGGGAACTTTGCAAATACTTTTTTATTCACTGTTCAATTCACTCTGGGATTTATAGGACATCACCTAAAAAATTTCTTGCCCTACTCCAGGTTCCATGTACTTATGGTGTTCAATTAAGCTGTCCCCATAAGTTATATTAGGAAATACACTTAGTCAAAATATAAATTTTGTACCAAATAAACATTTTTTGCTCCAGTTCACACATAAGTTAAAGTTTTAAAATATTAATTACCATCTTTTTTCAACACCCTGTAATATTGACATTCCCTTTTTTCTTCCTCATGCAAAATCATTTTTAAATTTGTACATTTAGTGACTATCATTACACACTCTAGGCATTCCTAGATTATACCATCTCAGTCTTAATCGTATATCTTTCCTTCTGATTTCATTTGTGCCCCCAGGACTCCTCCCTCTTATCGTTCTCACATTCAGCGTCATTCAGTATTCTAACATTATTGTATTACAGTTAGGTATCATTGTGCTATCCATTTCTGAATTTTTCCAATCGGTCCCGTTGCACAATCTGTATTTCTTCAGTTCCAGTTACCCAATATCTACCCCATTGCTATCCCCTATTGACCTCTGTTCTTAACTGTAATTATCCAAGTTCACTCATTAATATTAGTTCATATCAATGAGAACATACAGTATTTGTCCTTTTGTTTCTGTCTAATCTCACTCAGCATAATGTCCTTAAGGTTCATCCATGTTGTTGCATACTTCATAACTTTATTCTGTCTTACGGTTGCATAATATTCCATTGTATGTATATACCACAACTTGTTTAGCCACTCATCTGTTGATGGACATTTGGGCTGTTTCCATCTCTTGGCAAATTGTAAATAATTCTGCTATAAATGCTGGTGTGCAAATGTCCATTTGTGTCTTTGCCTTCATGTCCTCTGAGTAGATACCTAGCAATGGTATTGCTGAGTCGTATGGCAGTTCTATGCTTAGCTTCCTGAGGAACCACCAAACTGCCTTGCACAGCAGTTGTACCATTTGATATTCCCACTAACAGTGAATAAGTGTGCCTCTTTCTCCACATCCTCTCCAGCTCTTGTCGTTTTCTGTTTTATTGATAATGGCCATTCTGGTGGGTGTGAAATGATATCTCATTGTGGTTTTGATTTGCCTTTCCCTAATAACCAGGGAAGTTGAGCATCTTTTCATGTGCTTTTTGGCCATTTGAATTTCCTGTTATGAGAAATATTTACCCATTGTTCAAGTCTTTGCCCATTTTTTAATTGGGTTGTCTGTCTTTTTGTTGTTGAGTGGAACAATCTCTTCATATAATCCGAATACTAGACTTTTATATGATATATCATTTACAAATATTGTCTCCCATTGTGTAGGCTGTTTTTTTACTTTCATGATGAAGTTCTTTGATGCACACAAGTGTTTAATTTGAGGAGTTCCCATTTCTTTCTTTCTTTCTCCAATGCTCGTGCTTTGGGTATAAGGTCTAGGAAACTGCCAACTATTATAAGATTTATAAGAGTTTTCCCTATGTTTTCTTCTAACAATTTTATGGTCTTACATCTAATGTCTAGGTCTTTGATCAATTTTTAGTTAATTTTTGTATAGAGTGTGAGATATGGATCCTCTTTCATTTTTCTGCATGTGGATATTCATTTCTCTAGGCACCATTTATTGAAGCGACTGTTCTGTCCCAGGTGAGTTGGCTTAACTGCCTTATCAAAGATCAATTGTCCATAGATGAGAGGGTCTGTATCTGAACACTCTATTCAAGTCCATTGGTTTGTATATCTATCTTTATGCCAGTACCATGATATTTTGACCACTGTGACTTCATAATACAGCTTAAAGTCAGGTAGCATAAGACCTCCAACTTCATTTTTCTTTCTCAGGATACTTTTAGCTATCGAGGGCACTTTGCCTTTCCAGATAAATTTGGTTTTTGGTTTTTCTCTTTCTGAAAAGTAAGTTTTTGGGATTTTCATTGGTATTGCATTGACTCTGTATATCCATTTAGGTAGAATTGACATCTTAACTATATTTAGTCTTCGAATCCATGAACATGGTATGCCCTTCCATTTATTTAGGTCTTCTGTGATTTCTTTTAACAATTTCTTATAGTTTTCTCTGTATAGGTCTTTTGTCTCATTAGGTAAATTTATTCCTAAATATTTTATTCTAAAAATTCAATCACAATTGCAATTATAAATGGAATTTTTTCATGATTTCTCCCTCAGAGAAATCTAATGAACTAGATTGTTCATTACTAGTGTATAGAAACACCACAGATTATTGAGTGTTGATCTTGTAACCTACTACTTTGCAGTACTCATTTATTAGGCTAATAAATAGTGTGGATTTTTCGGTGTTTTCTACATGTGATATCATATCATCTGCAAACAGTGAGAGTTTTACTTCTTCCTTTCCAATTTTGATGCCTCATATTTCTTTTTCTTGTTTAATTGCTCTGGCTAGAACTTCCAACACAATGTTGAATAACAATGGTGATAGTGGACATCCTTATCTTGTTCCTGATCTTAGGGGGAAAGTTTTCAGTCTTTCCCCATTGAGGATGTTGTTAGTTGTGGGTTTTTCATATATTCCCTTTATCACATTGTGGAAGTTCCCATCTCTTCCTATCCTTTGAAATGTTTTTAACAGGAAAGGATGTTGAATTTTGTCAAATACCTTTTTTGCATCAATCGAGATTACCATGTGGTTTTTCTTCTTTGATTTGTTGATATGGTGTATTACATTATTTGATTTTCTTATGTTGAACATCCTTGCATACCTGGGATGAATCTTACTTGGTCATGGTTTATAATTCTTTTAATATGCTGTTGGATTCAATTTGCAAGAATTTTGTTGAGGATTTTTGCATCTATATTCATAGGAGAGATTGGTCTGCAGTATTCTTTTTTTGTAGCATCTCTGTATGGCTTTGGTATGAGGGTGATGTTGACTTCGTAGAATGAGTTAGGTAGCTTTCCCTCCTCTGCAATGTTTTTGAAGAGTTTGAGCAGAATTGGTACTAATTCTTTCTTGAGTGTTTGGTAGAATTCACATGTGAAGCCATCTGGTCCTGAACTTTTCTTTTTGGGGAGTTTCTTAACGTCTGATTCAATTTATTTACTTGTGATTGGTTTGTTGAGGTTGTCTATTTCTTCTCAGGTCAATGTTGGTTGTTCATGCCTTTCTAGGGAGTTGTCCATTTCATCTACATTGTTGAGTTTATTAGCATAAAGTGTTCATAGTATCTTCTCATTACTTCCTTTATTTCTGCAGGGTCAGAGGTTATGTCTCCTCTTCCATTTCTGATTTTATTTATTTGCATCCTCTGTCTTCTTCTTTCTGTCAACTTCTCTAAGGGTCCATCAGTCTTATTTATTTTCTCATAGATCCATCTTCGGTTTTGTTGATTTTCTCAATTGCTTTCATATTCTCAATTTCATTTATTTCTGCTCTAATCTTCATTATTTCTTTCCTTTTGCTTGCTTTGTGGTTAGTTTGCTGTTCTTTCTCTAGTTCTTCCAAGTGGATAATTAAGTGCTCGATTTTTGCTCTTTCTTCTTTTTTGATATAGGCATTTAGGACAATAAATTGCCCTCTTAGTACTGCCTTTGCCGCATCCCATTGATTTTGATATGTCGTGTTTTCATTTTCATTTGACTCGAGATATTAACTGATTTCTCGTAATTTCTTCTTTGACCCACTGGTTGTTTAAGAGTGTGTTGTTGAGCCTTCATATATTTGTGAATTTTCTGGCATTCGACCTATTATTGATTTCCAACTTAATTCCTTTATGATCTGAGAAAGTGTTTTGTATCATTTCAATCTTTTTTAAATTTATTGAGACTTGCTTTGTGACCCAGCATATGGTCTATCCTTGAGAATAATCCATGAGCACTTGAAAAAGAGGTTTATCCTGCTGTTGTGGGGTGTAATATTCTATAAATGTCTGTTAAGTCTAGCTCATTTATTCTATTATTCAAATTCTCTGTTTCTTTATTGATCTCTGTCTAGATGTTCTGTCCTTTGATGAATGTGGGGAATTGAAGTCTCCAACTATTATGGTAGATGTGCCTATTTCTCTTTTCAGTGTTTGCCTCATGTATTTTGGAGCATTCTGTCTCGGTGCATAAATATTTATGATTGCTATGTCTTCTTGTTGAGTTGTTCTTTTTATTAATACATAGTCTCCTTCTTTGTCTCTTTTAACTGTTTTATATTTGAAGTCTAATTTGTTGGATATTAGTATAGCTACTTCTGCTCTTTTCTAATTGTTATTTGCATGAAATATCTTTTCCCAACTTTTCATTTTCAACCTATGTTTATCCTTGTATCTAAGATGTGTTTCCTATAGACAGCATATACATGGGTCCTGGTTTTTAATCCATTCTGCCAGTCTGTGTCTTTTTATTGGGGAGTTTAATCCATTAACATTTACTGTTATTAATGTACAGGCAGTACTTTCTTCTACCATTTTGCCTTTTGGATTTTATATGTCATATCTAATTTTCCTTCTTTTTACCTTTACTCATAGTCTTCATTTCTACACTCTTCTCCACACCTGTCTCTTCTGTCTTTTCTTATCTGTCTCTAGTGCTCCCTTTAGTATGTCTTGCAGAGCCGGTCTCTTGGTCACAAATTCTCTCAGTGATTTCTTGCTTGAAAATGTTTTAATTTCTCCCTCATTTTTGAAGGACAGTTTTGCTGGATATAGAGTTCTTGGTTGGCAGTTTTTCCTCTTTTATTATTTTAAATATATCATCCCCCTGTCTTCTTGCCTCCATGGTTTCTGCTGATAAATCTATGCATAGTCTTATTGGGCTGCCATTGTATGTGATGGATTGCTTTTGTCTTGCTGCTTTGAATGTTTCAAGCAGACATTTGACATTCTGATTAGTAAGTGTCTTAAAGTACGTCTATTAGGGTCTATTCTGTTTGGGATACGCTGTACCTCTTGAATCTGTAATTTTAAGTCTCTCATAAGAGCTGGGAAATTTTCAGTAATAATTTCCTCCATTAGTTTTCCTCCTCCTTTTCCCTTCTCTTCTCCTTCTGGGATACCCACAACACATATGTTCGTGCACTTCATGTTGTCATTCCGTTCCCTGAATCCCTGCTTGTATTTTTCCATTCTTTTCTCCTTATTTTCTTTTGCTTGTCTGATTTCAGATGTCCCATCCTTCAGTTCACTAATCCAGTGTTCTGCCTCTTGAAATCTGACATTCTAGGTTTCCATTGTTTTTTCATCTCTTCTACTGTGCCTTTTATTCCCACAAGTTCCATGATTTGTTTTTTCAGACTTTTCATTTCTTCTTTTTGTTCATTCCTTGCCTTCTTTATATACTCCGTCAATTCACTGATTTGATTTTTGATTAGGTTTTCCATGTCTACTTGGACATTCTGAATTAATTGTTTCAACTCTTGTATTTCATTTGAATTGTTGGTTTGCTCCTTTGACTGGGCCATATCTTCAATTTTCCTAGTACAATTCATTATTTTTTGCTGGCATCTGGGTGGATGACTTTGTTGTACAACTGTTCTTTGACATTCAGTTCAGCTTATTCTGGACCCTGTACCTTAGGTTTTGTTTAACAGATCAGAGACTCACCTGCATCAGTTTTCTCTGACCGTGAGACCCAGCAGATTGAAAGTCTTTCCTATGAAGCCTCTAGGTTCTTCGTTTTTGTGCAGTATGTGGGGCTTGTCTCCCTGCAGGTCACACCAGCCTAAGGTGATGCAGTACCTTTCACTTCAGCAGACTCTCCCTGCTGGGGGCATGGTGGAGATATAGGAGAGGGTGTAGTTTGATTTTAATCCCTTCCCTTCTCCAGACCCTGGGGTCTGAACTCCTTGAGGGAAGGATTCCACCTGAGCTGGACCCCACCCCTCTCCTGGGGAAGGCACAGGTTCCACAAAAACATTCAAACAAGCTTAGTTCTCTGCCTATACCTGGGGCAGTGGAGCCCGAGAAGCCTTGCAGCTGTATCCAGAAGCAGTCAAGCCATAGAAACACAGCCACCCAAACGAAAGAGAAAAATCCTTTTTAGGCCAGGACACCTGTTCCTCGTGTTTACCAATCAAGAGGTTAAGTGCATATGTTGCTCTATCTCCAGGTCCTATGTGCCTTCTCCTTTCCTTCAGGGTCCAGACCTTTTCAAATCCAAAAAAAAACTGTTTTTTTTTTTCCTTTTTCCATCAGCCCTGTCCCCTTTGTGCTGGGGCAAAATCCAGCGACCTCCGCTTTTACTCGAGGTTAAGCTGAGCTGTGGCCTATTTTTTGTAGTCAGAATGTGTTAATTCCAGAAGTGGAGTTTGGTTGCACTCAGCCCCTGCTGCTGGTAAAGTCTCTTTCCTTTCCCCACTGGGAAGCAGCCTGTTGGCTCTGGGCACCGGCCGCCACGGTTTGGGCAACTCATGGTTCTGGGTGGGCCCGCAGCCGGTGCAGCTGGTCCAGACAGGCATACGCTGTATGTTTGGTCACTGCCGTGGCCCCAGCAGTTGTTCTGTACTGTTCCTGGATATTTAATAGCTGCTCTGGAGGACAAACTAAATCCCACACCTCACTAAGCCACCATCTTGGCCCCTCCTCTCAGGTGCTGCCTTCTTGCTCCTTCTTACTCTTTTTATCTTTTAAGTCACCCTTACTGGATATCTTCAATTCTGTGCCCTCCTCCCGACTTCCCTCTCCTGTCTTTTTTTTTTCAACTGGCAGAACACCCTTTAGTATTTCTTATAAGGCCAGTCTCTTGTTGACAGATTTTTTCAGGATTTGTTTCTCTGTGAAAATTTTAATCTCTCTCTCAGTTTTGAAACACAGTTTGGTCGCGTACAGATTTCTTGCCTGAAAGTCTTTGACTTTTAGCATCATAAATATATCATACCACTCCCTTCTTGCCTCCATAGTGCCAGTTAAGTAGTTTGAACTCTTAAATATGTCATACCACTGTCTTCTTGTGTCCATAGTGCTGGTTGAGTAGTCTGAACATACATACCCTTGTACGTAGTAGACAGATTTTCTCTTGCTGCTTTCAGGATTTTCTGTTTCTCTTCGTCATTTGACGGACTGATTATTACGTGTCTTGGGGAAGGCCTTTTTGGATTCATTTTCTTTGGAGTTTGTTTAGCTTCTTGGATTTGCATATTTATGTCCTTTATTAGGGTAGGGAAGTTTTCCCCTATTATATCTTCATGAATCTTCCTATCTCTTTACTCTTCTCTTCTCCTTCTGGCACACCAATAATTCTTTTTCTTTTTTTCCTTTTCTTTGCATGGCCAGGCACTGGGAATTGAACTTGGGTCTCCAGCATGGCAGACGAGTATTCTGCCTGCTGAGCACTGTCACACCAATCACCAATAATTCTTATATTTGTGCAATTTGTTTTGTTCATCATTTCCCCAAGATCCAATTAAAATTTTTCCATCTTTTTTTGCCATTTGCTGTTTTGAACATTTGAAATCAGTTTTCCTGTCCTCTTGTTCTTCTGCCTCTTCAAACCTGCTGTTTTGTGTCTGTAGTATGTATTTTATTTGAACTACAGCATCTTTAATCTCTGTGATAGCTGCTATGTTTCTATTTATTCCTTCAAATTCCACTCTCTTCTAGTGTCTTCTTGATCTCCTTCATGCCATTACCCATCCCATTTTTTTTATTTAGTAGAGTTATATGAACATCTTTGATTAGTTGTTCCAAAGTCTGTCTTCTCTGGTGTTTTAATTTGGTCATTAGGCTGGGCTATATCTGTCTGAATCATGATATGCCCAGTGATATTCTGTTATCTTCGAGGCATGTAAATATCTTGATAGGTTTAATCTGGAAGCTGATTTCTTTCAGTAGTCTAAAAGTTTGTGTTTCCAGGATGGATGTGGAGTAGGATGCGGGGCGCAGGGCAGGGCATGACAGTGTGATGCTGCATTGCAGCACAGGTATAGACACAGGTTGGGGATGCTATGCTGGTGACTGTGATCATGGGGTGCAAGTTGTGGGATTTTGGAGGTGCAGTGTGGGAACTGAGGGTATTGAGTACAGCTTAGGCAGACTTTGGAGCCCAGGAGCAGGGTGTGGCATGGTGTACAGAGAGGTAGAGCACCACGGGAGTTGGATACGGAAGTTATGTGGATATACAAGGACTGATGTGCAGATAGGTGGGTACATGGATGCGATAGTCGTCAGTATCAGGGTGTAGAGCGGGTGGCACAGAAGTTGGGGCACAGAGGGGAGGGTCAGGGTGCGGATGTGCCCTTGTTCAGGAAGAGGGGTCTGGAGGCCCCTGGATGCAGATGTGGGAGCATGTATGGGCCAGCACAGGTCACCAGGGTTGCAGAACATGGGTCAGGGGGGTGGGGTGGGGGAGTGCACCAGGTGGGTGGTGCCCTGGTGCAGGTGCACATGTGTGGAGTGGCTTGGAGCAGATGTGCATGTATGTGCAGGGCAGTGGCTATATAGCAGAGATTTGCCTATGAACACCTGCCAGGCGTGGGAGCAGGGTACTTGAACTGTGGGTTGGGGCAAGTGTGCACCTTTGTAGGGCAGGAGGTTGGGGTGCAGGGGGCAAGAAGTCAGTGCGGGAATGCATGGGCTCCCAATGGCAGGTAGCATGTGACTGCTTGGGTGGTCTGTTCTAGGGTCATGGCCCTTGTGTGCGCATGCGCAGAGCCCAGGGTCAACGGGCCGGGGTTGCATCTGCATGGGCTAGGGGTGGATGTGGCCTGGCTGCACAGGTCAATGCTTGCACAAAGCTGGGGGGTCATGGCTTGAGGCTGTGTGTGCTCAGTGCTGAGAGGGCCTGGGAGGACTGTAAACTGATGTACATGTGCAGAGAGCTCAGAGGGGACGGGATAGGGTTATGTGGCTGTGTGAGGTAGGGGTGGGTGTAACCTAGTTATGAAGGTGTGTACCTGGAGCCTTTATGCATTGGTGACTGACTGCACATGTCAGGGAAGGGGAGGTAGGGTTCAGGAGGGGCAGGGAAAGACTGCACTCGTGCAAGAGAGGTGGGTTGGTTTGGGGCAGATTTGTGTGCACTTGGGGTAGGGATGTGGTGCAGGTACGCATGGGGGTGTGATGAGGTGGGTGCGCTTGGAGCATGGGGAGGAGGGGCGAGTGATGGGGTTCAGGTGTGTGGAGTGGGGGTTGAGTTGCAGGTCATGGGGCTGCACCAGTGAGGGTAGTGTATTCAAGGAACGTGGCTTGGCTTACTTCCTAGTCCATGTCTCCCTGTCCCTGAACACCTGAAGGCTCCAGGCTTGCATTTGGAAAGGGGCACATTAGGCTGTTGCACCAGCTGGATGGTATTCAGTTCTCTACATCTCAATTACTCAGCTTTTGCAACCAGGACCTGCCTATGTGGTGTAAAATACCCTCCCAGACCTTATACCCTGGAAATCGCTGTCCCAGTCGCCCTCCCATCCCTTCTCTAGCTGATCCTTGGAGCAGGGGCAAACTGGACGTATCCTATTCTTCCATCTCCCTGGAACTCCTCCCCAAATTATTTTATGAAGTGAGTGTATAACTATGATACCAAGACAGAGAAAGACATTAAGTGGAAGGAAAATTAGGGGTCAAATTCACTCGTGAATATAGGTAAAAGAGTCTAATCAAAATAATAATAAATTGATTCTAGCGATATTATAAAAGATAATTCATGGAGATAGGTTTATTTCAGATATACAAGAGCTTATTTCAGAAATGCTAGGAGTATAAATTTTAGGTATCTATGTGAGGATTCTTGACCTGTGAGATTAATAGGTTAGAAAATCTATTAATGTTATTCATCACGTTATTATATCATCTCAATAGATACAGCAAAAGCATTTGAGAAAGTTTATCATGAATACATGATAAAGTTTGTTTTAAAGCATGAATACATTAAAACAAACTTTAGCAAACTATGTAGAGAAGAAGACTTCTTTAATTTGATAAAGGAGATATACAGAAAGCCTATTGCAGTAATCATAATACTGGAATTTCAAAAACATCCTTTTAAAATCAGGGATAAGATAGAGCTGCCTACTAGCACCACTTCTATTTAATGTTTTATAGGATACTCAAGCAAGAGAGTAAGACTAGATAAAGAAATGTAACTTATAAAGATTTAAAAGGAAGAAACAAAACTATATTGTTCTCAGTTTGTATGACTATCAGTTTCTCAGATTACAGGACTTTGTACTATGTGGTACCTCCATTTTTTGGAATATGGAGAGCTAAATTATTTCAATCAAATCCCTGTTCAGTTGTGAATAACATTTTATTCAAAATCTTCTTAAAGACAGCCAGAAGATTACTTGATCATAACAAATTGAAAGACTGGAATCTAAGATGACAGTGGGAACAGGGAAATATAAGCTACACTCTGAGGGCACTTTTGTTCTTAAGAAATTTCGCAAACCGGGTGACTAGAACTTTAGTCTTTCACAGTCATAAGGTGATAGATAGGACAGAAGTTATTATCCAGGGCTTGCCCATGGTGGGTAATCTAGTAGGAAAACCTTCTTCTGTAAAATCATGAACCTCAAAGGGCTATACTCTTGAATAAGAACAAGTAAGCATTAAATCCATCCCACCAGTTTCACTCCTCCAGAAGACTGAATGAAAAGTTGCCTTGCCACTGAAAAAAGTGTGGGGATAAGAGTAATAGTCCCTAAGAAGTTGTTAACACATGCTGTACCTCACACACATTTGCATCCCAAATTTATCACCAGCATTGAACCGAAAACTTCAAGAAGATATTGTAATTTAAAATGGTACCTGACAGGCAGTGCCCCTAGGTGCTTGGCAGAAGGGGACAGAAGTGCTTTCTGGAGGAAAGTACCTTCATACTAGCCCTCAAGTGAAAATACAACATACCAAAACTTATGAGATACAGTGAGAGCAGTGCTCAGAGGAAAATGTATAGCTTTAAATGCATACATTAAGCAGCTGTAGCACTGAAATGTTCCTGAGAAAAACCCTCTAGGAAATTTTTTTTAAAAAGAAGATATGAAATCAATAAATTAACTTCAGACCTCTAGAAACTAGTAAAAAGGATCAAACTAAACCCAAGGCTAGCAGAATGAAGGAAATAAAGATTAGAGAGGAGATCAATAAAATAGAGAATACAGAAACAATAGAGAGAAGACAGAATCAGTGTAACCAAAAGTTGGTTCTTTGAAAAGTTAAAATTGAAAAGCTTTTAACTGGGCCAAGAAAAAAAGAAAACAAGGATATCTAAAATGATAAAAGAAAATGGAGACAATAGCTTTGAGGCCTTAGAGAAATAAAATGAGACCTTAAAGTACCTTAAAGACCTTACAGAAATTTTTAAAAATGTGTATGAGAGAATACTTTGAACAATTTTACACTAACAAATTAGATAGCTTAGATGGTATGGACAAATTCTTAGAAATACACAGCTTGCCAAAATAAATGCAAGAAGAAATAGAACATCTGAACAGAAGAATAAAAAAAAAGATTGAATCAGGAATTGAAAAACCTCCAAAAAAAAAGAGAATTTCAGAACCAGATAGCTTCACTGGTGAATTTTACCAAATCTTCTAAGAAGAATTAACAGCGATCCTTCCTAAACTCTTCCAAAAAATAGAAGAGGAGGGAATGCTTCCCATCTCATTCTATGAGGCCAGCATTATTCCATCACCAAAACCTGACAATGACATCAGAAGAAAACTCCAGACCAATAGCCTTCATGAACATAAATGCAAAAATTCTGAATAAAACTTTAGTGAATTTATTTCCAACAATATACAAAAGAATGATACATCATGACCAAAGGAGTTTAAGATTAGTTTAATATAATATCTATCAATGTAATCCACCATATTAACTGATGGAAAAAGAAAAATCACATGATCACCACTATAGATCCAGATGAAGGATTTGACAAAATACAACATCCATTCCTGATCAAAAATCTCAACAAGCTAGGAATAGAAGGAAATTTCCTTAACTTGATAAAAAGCATGCTTTAGTTTCCTAGAGCTGCTATAACAAAGTACCCCGAAATGGGTGGCATAAAACAACTAAATTTATTGTCTTCACTCTTATGGAGGCTAGAAGTTCAAATCAGTATGTCAGCAGGGCCAAGCTTCCTCTGACATCTGGAGGCTTGCCAGGAATCCATGGAATTCTTTGACTTATGTACAGATTTACTCTCTGTGGTGGTTTAAAGTGGTATGTGCACCAGAAAAACATGTTGTTTTTTTTTTTTTTTAAATTTAACTCATTCCTGTGGGTGTGAACTCATTATAAGTAGGCACTTTTAGTGAGGTTACTTCAGTTAAGAAAGTTTGGCCTATCTCAGCTTGGATAGTTCTTAGTCCTATTTCTGGAGTTCTTTATCAGTGGAGTAAAATTCAGAAATACAGAGAGAGAAAGCCACAGAGGCAGCAGCCAGAAGCTGAACATCAATGAAATTCGGAAGAGAAGGGAGAGACCTGGAGATGTCACAATGTGCCTTGCCATATAACAAACTAAGAACCAAAGATTGCCCAGCAGCCTGCCCCAGAAAACCTGGCTTTGGGAAGAAAGCATTGCCTTCATGATATCTTGATTTGGAATTTTTCCCAACCTCAAACTGTGAGTGAATAAATTCTCATTTTATAACCCAACCCATTTCATGGTATTTGTTTTAGCAGCCCATGAAACTAAAACAGATTTTGCTGCCAGGAGAGTGGGGTTTTGCTATTGCAAATACTAAACATGTGGTAAATGGCTTTGGAATTGGGTAGTAGGTAGAGGCTGGAATAATTGTAAGGTGTTTGAAAGGCCTATAATTCTTTGAAGAGAATGTTTGTAGAAATGTGGATGCTAAAGTTACTTCTGATACACCTTTAGATGAAAATGAATGTGTTCTTGGAAACTGGAGGAATGGCGGAGAACTTGGTGAATTGAGTTCTGATGGATGAAAGGCAGAACTTGAGAGTTATGAACTTGGATGTTTAGCTGAGTTTTCCAAGCTCTTTGTGGAAAGTACAGCCTGTTTTCACCTTGCAGCATGTAGTGAAATGAGAGAGGAAAGAAATAAGCTGAGAACTGAACTCCTTAAAGAAATCAGAAATTGATGGTTTGGAAAATTCTGAGTTTCCAGAATGTGGGTCCCAAGAGAATAGTGCTCCATGTGCTGGTTTGACTGAACATGGAACCAGTTAACAACTTCTGTAGAAGTCAGGATTGGAAATGCAGTTATCCAGGAAGTTCATATATACAAATGAATATGGAAAGTTCATTTGTCTGACAGTTTGTACCCCTGTGAACTATAAGAAACACCAATCAGATTGTTTTTAGTTTGTGTAAACAGAACCACTGCCAGCATGGACTACAAGGAACAGAGAAGGGACAAATCAAAGGAAATATCACTTCAAAGACAGAACCATGGAAGCTGAAGTCAGGACTGAAGACATCTTGGGCTAAGAGAGTAGACCTTCCTATGTGTGTGGAAAGGGTTATTCTACCCCAGTGCTTGGAGAGGGTGGCTTTTCTGCCTCATTGCTCAGGAACGGTCCTGGCACCCCATTGCTCAGAGAAGGTAGAGCCTGTGTCCCAGGGATTGCAGGGAGTCTAGACACCACCCCAGTGCTCTGAGTGGATGGAGCCTCCACCCCAGTGTTCAGTGAGAGCTTAGCTGCTGCACAAGTACTTGGAAGGTGTAGGGCTGCCACTTCATCAGGCCTGGAGGACAAAATATTGATTCATATTTAACTTAAACTTTACAATTCTAATGGAGTATGCTCTGCTGGGTTTTGGAATTATTTGGGACCTGTAACCCCTGTTTTCTTTCCAGTTTCTCCCTATGAGAATGGGGATGCTTATCCTATGCCTGTTCATCCATTGTAATGTGGAAGCAGGTAACTTGTTCTCTAGGTTCCACAGATCCACAGATGGGGGATTTGTATCCAGTCAGGCCATACTCATAACTGATTTTGAGGAGATGTACTAAACCTTGTTTTGGAAATGACTTAAGTCTTTTGGGATATTGTGATGTAGTAAAAATGTTTTGCATATAGAAAGAACATGTCTTTTGGGGATCCAGAGGGTGCAGTGTAGTTTGAAGCTGAATATATCCCAGAAAAACATGTTCTTAAATTTAACCCATTCCTGTGGTTGTGAACCTATTGTAAGTAAGACCTGTTGATGCGGTTACTGTAAGTAAGACCTGTTGATGCGGTTACTTCAGTCAAGGTATGGCCTAACTCAATCAGGATGGGTTTTAATCCTGTTACTGGAGTCCTTTATAAGCAGAGTGAAATTCAGACAGAGAGAGAAAACTACAGAAAGAGCATCCAGAAGCTGAACATTAGGGGAATCCAGAAGAGAAAGGAGAGAGAAACCAAGGATTTCTGGTAACCATCCCAGAGCATTAGTCTTTGGGAAGAAAGCATCACCTTGATGATGCCTTGATGTGGACTTTTTTCCAGCCTTAACTCAGCCCATTTCTTGGTATTTGAACAGCCCAGGAAACGAAAATACTATCCTTATAGGGACAGCAATCAAATTCTATTAGGGCCTACCCTAATCCAGTTTGTCTTCATCTTAACTGATGACATCTTCAGAGATCCTTTTTCCAAACAGAATCACATTCATGAGTCTTGGTAGGACTTGAATATATGTTTTTGGTATATACAATTCATTCCATAATAGTGTGCCACCAACAAACCGTGCATCTAAAATTATATTTAAAGGTGAAAGACTCAAAGTTTTCATTCTAAGTCCATGAATAATGCAAGGATGGCCCGTTTCACCACTTATATTCAGCAATAGACTGGGGATTCTATCCATTGCAATAAGGCAAGAAAGAGGCATCCAGATAGGGAAGGAAGAACTACAGTTGTCTTTATTTTCTGAGTATATGATTGTCTAAGTAGAAAATGTGAAGGAATCTACAG
This sequence comes from Tamandua tetradactyla, assembly GCF_023851605.1. NCBI lineage: Eukaryota > Metazoa > Chordata > Mammalia > Pilosa > Myrmecophagidae > Tamandua > Tamandua tetradactyla. The sequence continues at coordinate 57,943,422 of NC_135353.1, read as the reverse complement.
AAAAGCAATTGGAAGTAGTAAGTGAATTTAGCGAGGCGGCAGGAATAGACAAAAATCAGTTGTATTTCCATATACTAACAGCAATGAGAATTGGAAATGGAAAAACAATGTCATTAGCAGTAGCATTCCAAGTATGAAATACTTGAGAATTAATTATGAAAGATGTGCAAGACCCTTATACTGAAAACTAAAAAACATTGCTGAGAAAAATTAAATAAGTGTAGAGATATAGTGTGTTCATGAATCAGAAAGAAGACTCAGTGTTGTGAAGATATCAGTTATCCCCAAATCTATCTATAGATTCAACACAATTCCAATAAAAATATCAGTATGCAGTTTTTTAAATTGACAAACTTTCTCAAATTTACATGGAAATATAAAAATTTGGTTATAGTTGTCATGTTCTCATTTAGTTTTACAGCAATGGTATTTTAGTGACGTGGCTTGACTGAGCTTTCCTAATTCATTTTACTTATTATTTTAATTCTTACTATTAAATATACCCTACATAAAAATATATACTACATATAATATATAACTGTTATATTAATATATATAATAGTATGTAAATAATATATAAAATAGTGATATTTGGCTAATCCAGGAAGATAGATTAGCCAAAATAAGTTCAAACCAAAACAGAGTTGGAGAAGTTGCACTAGCTGATTTTCAAGACTTATTATGATGCCACAATAGTCAAGACTGTGGGTATTTGGCATAAAGATAGAAAAATTTATCAACTTTTGCTAGCACCTGGAACTGTGGCAGGCCAACTTGACAGCTTGCAAGTATGGTAAAATCTGAGACCCTTCACAGTTTTTGACATGAAGGCCTTCAATGTTATTATTAATGATCTATTTCTTAAACTGGGCTGTTAATACACAAGCGCTCAATTTTTGTTTGTTCTTTATATTTTACATATGCATTACATATTATTTTTATGTAGGATACATTTAATAGTAAGAATAAAAATAATAAGTAAAATGAATTAGGAAAGCTCAGTCAACCCAGGTCACTAAAATACCATTGCTGTCAAACTAAATGAGAATATGACAACTATAAATAATTGTTAAAATGATCACAAAATCTAGGAGTATTCTTTACTCCAATATACTTTGCCATTATCTGTGGGTCCTTACTCCATGTTATAGAAATTGTACCTAGAAATCATTGTTGATATGCATGTGTGAGTTTTATTAAAGAAAAATGATGATGTAGGCCTTGGCCCTACATCAAAAACTTGGGAAAATAATGTATATTTAAATTTTTTTAATTAAAATTAAATTTCTAAGGTATACATATATCCTTCTTTATTTCTTCCTCCTTTAACAGAGACTTAAATTAATCAACCAACTATCTGTCTCTATTACATTGGTAAGTGGACTTGTACTATATTTTAATTATTGTAACAAAATCCCTGAGTAAATATTGCTTGGATGTCTGGCTTTTCATTTAAGTAAAAGCGCAAGAGCTTGGAGAGAGCTACAAATCTCGACGGTACCCAAAGTCTCATTTTCAGCTCTGAGTACACCAGGAAACCTGACATTGATTTTGGCTTAAGATGAACTACTCAAGCAGACAGGATAATTTTAGAGGTGGATTGCATATTTGTATATGAGATTTCAGTTGAAGATATAGGATTTCAGTAATGAGACTCAGTATTTCTTGAAATTTGACTAACAAAATGCGTCCACTTTTCCCTTGACTAATTCTTGCCTTATAATCACTTACATTGCTTCATGTTTCCCTCTTTCCTGACAGGTGGAACTCAGTGGGGATAATGAGCTGAAGTGAGCGAAAAAGAGAGATTAAAGGGAGGAAGGTAGAGAGAAATTGGAAAAGAAATAGGGGAAACAAGGATGAAAGAAGGAAGGGGCCATCCAAGAAAAATTAGTGAGGATAGGATAACAGAAATAGGTAGAAGGAATTAAAAAAAAAAAGAGAGAGTAGAAAGACTGTGCTTATGGTGATGATAGTGATTTCTAATAAGAATTTCTGCCATTTAAAATTCTCCTCCTATTTACCAAACAGTTTTCCTATATCATTTAATCCATACAACAATCTTATGAAATAGGTCTTTTTATTCTTATTTTATAAATGGGGAAAAAGAGACTAAAAGAATTTAAGTAATTTGCTCCAGGGTGGTAGAGTCTGGATTTGAATCCAGGTCTCTTTTGTTTTTAGAGCCCATAATTAGTCCACTGCATCAGGTTACCTCTGTTTGATACTGAAACAACAGGTTGAAAGGCAGAAATGTAAGCTAAACAGGTTACGTGGCATCATATAAACAGAAGTAACACACTACACAAAAAAACCTACCCTTATCCTTAGCTTTGTTTTCCTTCATTACCTCCCCTCATGCTCATTGCCACTTAGTAGATTGAATTAGGTTCAAGTGCTTTGTAAGGGAGATAAGCAGGCAGACAAGCAGGCAGGCAGAAAAATAAAGCCCTAACCTCATATTTCACTTTTACTGGAGTGTTCAGTTCAAGCAAATAGCTTACCTCCCTCTGATCTCATGAAGAGCTTAATGTCTAGTTCCCCCATAGAAACTCAGTCCAAATGAGCATTAACTAAACTTTTGGGGGTAATGGACTCCTGTGAGATTCGGAAGAAAGCTAAAAGAATTTCTCTCCAGAAATATGCACATACATGTGCTATTTTGCTTGCAATTTCAGTAGTTTTATAGACCCACTCAAAGTCCTAAGGTTTGCATCTGAGATGAGATGAATGTCTTAGGGTCTGGAACTGCAAAGACAGTTACAGTGAAATTTGACACAGAGGATGAGCATAGATCTAGCATCCTGGCTCTGTTAGGACTCTGATGAGCCCTTCTCAAATTCAAGGGCAGATACAATGGTCTTCCCTCCCATATTAAGACATACCCCTATGAAAAGTTTGATGCAAGAGGAGCTTAAGCTTAAATTTCTACCTAGGCTCAAATTTGGTGATATGTACTAAGAAAGATGATCCATTATTTCATAACATTAAATTCTTTGTATACTCCACTGCCCGCTGGTGGTCAAGGAAAAATTCTTTGCCTTTAGTATTTATTAGCCAGTAGTAGTAGTAGCTAGATAGCTTACTCTGAATTTCAAAATAGTTCTTCTGATTAGACTTTGTTTGCATTTGAGTTTGATTTTTTAAAACTCATGTTTTCCACCAAAGATTTGATGAGTACTGGTCTTGGGGAAATAAGGGCATATGGTAAATAAGAGTCCAGAAGCTGCAGCTAGTTTGCTGTGATGTTGCTACTGTGGGTAAAGTGCTTTTTTCTGTGGCCTGAGTATTTTCATCTGAAACATGAGGCATTTGGACTACTGACAGTAATTTTCAAATTTCTTTCAAAATGTTTTAGTAGTGAATGCCTTTTGTCAATAGATCTCAATGCAGAATGCCAATATAAATAAAAGTAAAGTTTCTATGATTGAAAAAGCGATTATGGTGGTGGTGAGGGTTTAATCTCCCTCCCAATTGGCCTCCTTCTCTAGCCTCCCCACCCCCAACCACCAAAACACCCATGAAGGACATCCATAAAATATAGTTTGAAAAATGAAGTTGATCAACAGCATTCAATGGTCAAGAGCATGTGCTTTGAAGTCAAATAGACTAGTTCTCTAGTCCTGACATCACCAATTACTAGTTCCATGACCTGAGGCAGATACTTAAATCCCTCTATGCTTTGATTATTCCATCTGAGGAGAGAGGATGATGAATAGCTCCCACCCCTAAGGTGATTGTGAAAGTTCAATGAGTGATACATATAAAGTAATTAGCTGACTGTCACATCGTGAATGCTCAGTAAATGTTTACTATTGTAATTGTGGTAGTTTGAAGTTGTATTTATAAAGAAAAGGTCATGTTTTTTAAAATTTTTTTTATTAATTAAAAAAATTAACAAAACATTAAGATATCATTCCATTCTACATATATAATCAGTAATTCTTAATATCATCACATAGTTGCATATTCATCATTTCTTAGAACATTTGCATCAATTTAGAAAAAGAAATAAAAAGACAATAGAAATAAAAACAAAATGATAACAGAGAAAAAAAAAATTATACATACCATACCCCTTACCCCTCGCTTTCATTTACCACTAGCATTTCAAACTAAATTTATTTTAACATTTGTTCCCCCTATTATTTATTTTTATTCCATATGTTCTACTCTTCTGTTGATATGGTAGATAAAAGGAGCATCAGACACAAGGTTTTCACCATCACACAGTCACATTGTGAAAGCTATATCATTATTCAATCATCATCAAGAAACATGGCTACTGGAACACAGCTCTACATTTTCAGGCAGCTCCCTCCAGCCTCTCCACTACATCTTGAACAACAAGGTGATATCTACTTAATGCGTAAGAATAACCTCCAGGATAACCTCTCGACTCTGTTTGGAATCTCTCAGCCATTGACACTTTGTCTCATTTTACTCTTCCCCCTTTTGGTCGAGAAGGTTCTCTCAGTCTCTTGATTTTAATTCTCAGCTCATTCTAGGGTTTTTCTCAGTCCTTTGATGCTGAATCTGAGCTCATTCCAGGATCTTTGTCCCACGTTGCCAGGAAGGTCCACACCCCTGGGAGTCATGTCCCACGCAGAGAGGGGGAGGGTGGTGAGACTGCTCATCATATTGGCTGGAGAGGGAGGCCACATCTGAGCAACAAAAGAGGCTCTCTTGGGGGTGACTCTTAGGCCTAAATTTTAAGTAGACTTGACCTATCTTTTGTGGGGTTAAGTTTCATATGAATAAATCCCAAGACTGGGGGCTCAGCCTATAGCTTTGGTTGTCCACACTGCTTGTGAGAATATCAAGAATTCAACTTGGGGAAGTTGAATTTCTCCCCACTCTCACCATTCCCCGAGGGAGGCTTGCAAATTGTAGTTCCTCTTGTCTTCATTTTGAGATTATCTCAATTCTGGGGTAACAGGATAAATCCTACTAAACATTCAACTTTCGGTTCTAATGAATGCTTACTGGGTTCCATTTTTGTCATGTGCAGATGGAGGAGTGGACGGATTAAGTTCCCTCTTTCTAACTCCTGCTGGTCTCTGTTACCAGTGATATATTCCAAGCTGATTCTCGAATGTCGGTTCACATCAGTGGGACCATACAGTATTTGTCCTTTAGTTTTGGGCTAGACTCACTCAGCATAATGTTCTCTAGGTCCATCCATGTTATTACATGCTTCATAAGTTTAGTCTGTCTTAAAGCTGCATAATATTCCATTGTAGGTATACGCCACAGTTTGTTTAGCCACTCATCTGTTGATGGACATTTTGGCTGTTTCCATCTCTTTGCAATTGTAGATAATGCTGCTATAAACACTGGTGTGCAAATGTCCATCTGTGTCTTTGCCCTTAAGTCCTTTGAGTAGATACCTAGCAGTGGTATTGTTGGGTCATAATCCATTCTGCCATTCTATGTCTTTTGATTGGGAAATTCAGTCCATTAACTTTTAGTGTTATTACTGTTTGGATAATATTTTCCTCTACCATTTTGGCTTTTGTATTATATATATCATATCTGATTTTCCTTCTTTCTACACTTTAGTCCATACCTCTCTCTTCTGTCTTTTCGTATCTGACTCTAGTGCTCCCTTTAGTATTTCTTGCAGAGCTGGTCTCTTGGTCACAAATTCTCTCAGTGACTTTTTGTCTATAAATGTTTTAATTTCTCCTTCATTTTTGAAGGACATTTTTGCTGGATATAGGAGTCTTGGTTGGCAGTTTTTCTCTTTTAGTAATTTAAATATATCATCCCACTGTCTTCTAGCTTCCATGGTTTCTGCTGAGAAATCTACACATAGTCTTATTGGGTTTCCCTTGTATGTGACAGATTGTTTTTCTCTTGCTGCTTTCAAGATCCTCTCTTTCTCTTTGACCTCTGACATTCTAACTAGTAAGTGTCTTGGAGAACGCCTATTTGGGTCTATTCTCTTTGGGGTGCGCTGCACTTCTTGGATCTGCAAATTTAGGTCTTTCATAAGAGTTGGGAAATTTTCAGTGATAATTTCTTCCATTAGTTTTTCTCCTCCTTTTCCCTTCTCTTCTCCTTCTGGGACACCCACAACACGTATATTTGTGCGCTTCATATTGTCATTCAGTTCCCTGATCCCCTGCTCAAGTTTTTCCATTCTTTTCCCTATAGTTTCTGTTTCTTTTTGGAATTCAGATGTTCCATCCTCCAGTTCACTAATTGTAGCTTCTGTCTCTTTAGATCTACCATTGTAGGTATCCATTGTTTTTTCCATTTTTTCTTCTTTGTCCTTCACTCCCATAAGTTCTGTGATTTGTTTTTTCAGATTTTCTATTTCTTCTTTTTGTTCAGCCCATGTCTTCTTCATGTCCTCCCTCAATTTATTGATTTGATTTTTGAAGAGTTTTTCCATTTCTGTTCGTATATTCAGCATTAGTTGTCTCAGCTCCTGTATCTCATTTGAGCTGTTGGTTTGTTCCTTTGACTGGGCCATATCTTCAATTTTCCGAGCGTCATCCATTGTTTTCTGCTGGTGTCTGGGCATTTGATCAGATTTCCCTGGGTGTGGGACCCAGCTGGTTGAAAGGTTTTTCTGTGAAATCTCTGGGCTCTGTTTTTCTTTTCCTGCCCAGTAGGTGGCGCTCGTGGCACTCATCTGTCTGCGGGGCAGTCGGCCCGGGAAACCACGCGTGGAGACGGGGGTCGCTGGCCGCCGCGGCTTGGGAGAGTGCCGGTCCTAATTGCCCAGCTGGCCCGAGACGCCAAGCGTGGCAGGAGGGCCCCGCTATCCAATGTTCCCAGTCAGACCGGGGAGCCACGTGCGTGGAGGGGACCCCAGTCGCCAGCCGCCCCTGCCGGGAAAACACGCGCCCCTCGGGTATCTCACCGCAGTGGATTCGCCCTGCCCGTTCAGCCGTTCCAGAATGGGGTACGCTGTCTTTTTGGTCTCTGTCGTGACTCCGGAAGCTGTTTCGTATTGTTTCTCTTTCTTTAGTTGCTTTTCTGGAGGAGGAACTAAGACCCGCGTCTTACTAAGCCGCCATCTTCTTCCAGGTCATGTTCTTTTAATCCATCCCTGTGGGTACAGACTTATTATGGGTGGGAATTTTGATTAAGTTATTTCAGTTGTGATGTGACCCACCTCATTCAAGGTGGATCTTAATCCTCTTACTGAAGTCCTTTATAAGAAGATAAAACATACACAGAAGCTAAGGGATGAAAATAAGAGAGGTTCACAGAAAAAAGAAACAGAGAAGTTTAGAGAAAAAGCCACCGAGGAAGAAGCCAAAAGCTGAAGGAACGAAACCCAGGAGAGAAGGACCATCAGATGTCTCATGTGTCTTACTTTCTGACAGAGGAGCCCAAGCTTGCAGGTAACTGGTCTTCAAAGAAGCTATATGTGCTGGTTTGAAAGGATTTATGTATCCTAGAAAAGCCATGTTTTAATCCTAATCAATCTTGTGGGAGCAACCATTTCTTCTAATCCCTATTCAGTACTATACGTTGGAAACTTGATTAGGTTATCTCCATGGAGATGTGACTCAATCAATTGTGGGTATTGACTTTTGAATAGAGGGAGATGTGACTCCACTCAGTACAGATGTGTCTTAATTAGTTTACTGGAATCCTTTAAAAGAAGAAATATTTTGGAAAAAGCTTCATAATGATGAGATTCTGAGAAAACAGAGCCATGGCAAGGTGACAAGAATGACAAGAGCTAGAGCCCATGCAACCAGAGACCTTTGGAGATGAAGAAGGAATATACCCCTGGGGGAATTTCATGAAATAAGAGGCCTGGAGAGAAAGCAAGGAGATGCTGCCATGTTCACTGTATGCCTTTGCAGTTGAGATAAAAACCCTGAACTTCATCAGCCTTCTTGAACCAAGGTATCTTTCCCTGATGTCTCAGATTGGACATTTTTATAGACTTGTGTTAATTGGGACATTTTCTTGGCCTCAGAACTGTAAATTAACAACTTACTAAATTCCCCTTTTTAAAAGCCATTCCAGTTCTGGTATATTACATTCTGGCAGCTAGTAAACTAGAACAAGTATCCTACTGCTGTTGCCTTATTTGGGACATTTCACAGTCTCAGAACTATAACTTTGTAACCTAATAAATCCTCATTGTTAAAAGCCTATTTATTTCTAGTGTGTTGCATTTTGTCAGCTTTAACAGGCTGAAACAATAATTATTGAACTATATAGTTTTTTTAAAGCAGTTTAATTGAGATGTATTTACATACCATACAACCCATCCAAAGGGTGTAATCAGTGGCTTTTAGTATAATCACAGAATTATGCAATCATTGCCAAAATCATTTTAGAACACTTTCATATCTCCAAAAAGAAAAGCTGCATACCTGTTAGCAGTCCCCTCTCAATCTCTCTATGCTTGCCCCATCCCTATATAACCACTAATATAATTCTGTCTCTGTAGATTTATTTATATTTACATTGTATATAAATGGAATAATGCAATATTTTGTACTGTGTGTCTGGTTTATTTCACTTAGCATAATATTTTTTTAATTATTGATTTTTTTTTAAAATAGAGACGTGTAGGTCTACAGAAACGTCATGTAAAAACACAACAGTCACAAAAACCGATAGCCAGCTTCGTACTCAATGGAGAAAAACTGAAAGCCTTGCCCTTAAGATCAGATACAAGACAAATTGCCCACTGTCACCACGATTATTCAACATGACTCCCAGGGATAAATTCAGACCTGGCACTGTGGGATCAACAATTGCATCCTTACCAAAAGGGGGAAATGAAGTGTAATTAATAAAGCATCAGTGGCAGAGAGTTCAAATAGAGTCGAGCGGCTACTCTGGAGGTTGCTCTTATGCAAGCTTCAGGTAGACCTTGCTACCTATCATAACCTGCCAACCCCCAATCAGGACCATACCAGCCCATCCTAAAGAACACTAGGACAATTTATAAGATTCGACAAGGGTTCCAGGCACTAGAGTAACTTTCCAGAAACCTACAACCTCCAGATGGGTCCCTGAAACCTAGCCCAACATCTCCAGAACATCAAATAGTTCCATCTCCCTACCCCATATTAGTGACAAAGACCCTTCCAATATCAAAAATTTAGAATTGCCATAGCCCAAATAACCCTAAAGAGAGATATGGAAAGATCAAAGGTGATGGTGGAGTAAAACAGAGAAAATAAGATTTAACAAATGAATATGAATGCTGAATCATTAAATTGATATCTCTTTAGCCTCCAGTATTTTAGAACAGCCAGAAGTATGAAATTGTAACCCATGTCAAAGTCTGAAATATGTTCTACAACTAATTCTGGTGCTATGCTTTGAAATTTATAGCTTTTTTGTATATATGTTATTGTTCACAGAAAAAGAAGTAAAAAGAAATCGATAGTGATGATAAAAAAGTATTTAAGTCCTCTAGCCTCCTATATTCTGAAGCAGCTACAAGGAAAAATATGGGTGGATCATATGGTAGCACTTGACAAACTCTGGGATCTGTCCTGTAACCACTTATTGAAGATTGCTTTGAAAGCTATTGCTTTTTAATTTCTTTTTTTTGTATATATGTTATACTATACAATAAAAATGTAAAAACAAAAATCCCCACAACTTTCCCATATAGCACCCTATTGTTAAGACTATGCATTAATGTGTTACTTTTGTTAAAATTGATGAAAGAATATTAAAATATTACTGTTACCTATAATCTGTCTACTATAATTACATTAGGTGCATTTTTTAACCAAATACCATACTATTATTAACATCTTGTAATGGTGTCGTACATTTTTTAAAATTCATGAAATAACATTCTTATATTTGCACATTAACCACAGTCTATCATCCACAAAAGAGTTCCCTGTGTTACACAGGCCCATGTTTTATCTTCTAACTTTCCTTCTAGTAATACACAGGACCCAAAATTTCCCCTTTCAACCACATTTACACACATAATTCCATGCTGATAATTACACTCACAATAATGTGCTGCCATAATTACTACCCATTTCCAAACATTTTCAATCAACCTAAATAGAAATTCTGCATAAATTAAGCATCAGTTCTGCATATTCTACTCCTATTCTATCCCCTGGTAACCTAAATTCTAGATTCTAAGTCCATGAGTTAGATTATAATAATTAGTTCATATCAGTGAGTTTATACAACATTTGTCCTTTTATTTTTTTCTGTCAGGTTTATATCACTCACCATAATGTCCTCAAGGTTCATCCACGTTGTCATATGCATCAAAAACTCATTCCTTCTTACAGGTGAATAATAATATATCGCATGTATGTACCATGTGATATTTAGGTTCTGGTGTCAACTTTGCCAAATTATGATGCCCCGTTTTCTGGTCGGGCAAGCATTAGCCTGACCTTTGCTACAAAGATATTTTGTGGCTGTTTGATAAATCAGAAGGCTGCGTATTAATCAGTCATTTGATTGCATCTGTGGCTGATTACTTCTGCGGTCCACTAAGGCGTGTCTTCCACGACTGAGATAATCCAATCAGTTGAAAGTTTTTAAGGGAGAAGAGAGACTTTTTCACTGCTTCTCCAGCCAGCGAGCTGTGGAGTTTGTCCACACCCTTCATCAGAGCCGCCAGCTTCACAGCCTGCCCTATGGATTTTGGACTCTTTCATTCTCACAGCCGCATCAGACACCTTTATAAATCTAATATTTATAGATATCTCCTGTTGGTTCTGTTTTACTACAGAACCCTAACACATAGTACATTTAGTTCATCCGTTTATTGGTTGATGAACCCTTGAATTGGTTCCATCTTTAAACAGTTGTGAATAATGTTGCTATGAACAATGGTGCACAAATGTCTGTTCAAGTCCCTGCTTTTAGTTCTTCTAAGTATATACCTAGTAGCAAATTTGCCAGATCATATGGCTGTTCTATACTTAGCTTTCTGAGGAACCGCCAAACTGTCTTGCACAGCAGTTGCATCATTTTACATTCCCACCAGCAGTGGATGGGTGTTTCTATTTCTCCACATCCATCCTCTCCAACACTTGTACTTTTCTTTTTTTTAATAGTGGCCATTCTAGTAGTGAGTGTTGATTTGCATTTCCCTAATAGCTAGTGCTGTTGAACATCTTTTCATGTGCTTTTTAAGCATTTGTATTTATGTTTGGAGAAATGTCTATTCAAGTCTTTTCCCCATTTATTAATTGGGTTGGTTCTTTTTGTTGTTGGGTGATAGGATTTCTTTATATATCTGGATATTAAACTCTTATTGGATATGTGGTTTCCAAATATTTTCTCACATTAAGCAAGTTGCCTTTTCACTTTCTTAACAATGTTCTTTGAAGCACAAAAGTTTTTAATTTTGAGATCTTATTTATATAATTTTTCTTTCATTGTTTGTGCTTTGAGTATGAAGTCTAAGAAACCATTGCCTACTGTAAGATCTTGAAAATGTTTCCCTACATTTCCTTCTGGGAGTTTTATGGTCCCGTTCTCTATATTTAGGTCCTTGATTCATTGTGGGTTAATGTTTGTATAAGGTTTGAGATATAGAGGTCCTACTGGATAGTTCGCCCAGCACCATTTGTTAAAGAGACTGTCTTGTGTCAGGTGAGTGGACTTGGCAGACTTGTCAAAAATTAATTGAGCATAGTGTGAGAGTCTACTTCTGAGCTCTCAATTCAGTTCCATTGGTCAGTATATCTATTTTTATGCCAGTATCATGTTGTTTTGACCACTGTAGCTTTATATGCTGTAAAATCAGAAAGTTTGGGTTCTCCAATTTCGTTTTTCTTTTTCAATAAGTTTTTGGCTATTTGGTACCCCTTACCCATCTAAAAAAATTTTATAATTGTCTTCTTCAAGTCTGCAAATAGACTGGTGGAATTTTTATTGGGATTGCATTGAATCTGTAAATCAATTTGGGTAGGATTGACATCTTAACTCTCTTTGACTCTCCAATCCATGAACCTGGAATGTCTTTCCATTTATTTAGGTCTTCTTTGATTTCTTTTAGATACATTATACATTTTTCAGAGTAAAGGTTCTTTACATCTTGGATTAATTTATTCTTAGATATTTGATTATTTTAGTTGCCTTTTTTTTTGCAAGCACTAACTTATATTTGTAGTATTAATCAGTGGAACACGTAGGTCTATACAACCCCTTTCAATCTTGTTCGTTTTCAATATGGTAATATTACTCATAGACCCACTAGAGAACCACCTTCATGTCTATATATTCCCTTACATTGGAGGTCAACCTTATTAGCTAACCATCTCTAGCTTCTGTGCATCTCAAAGTCTGCTATATTCTGTATTATAAGCCTCTGATTATACCTTTATGTTGGTCATAAAAGTGGAATCATACAGTATCCTTTTGTGTCTGGCTTTTTTCACTCAGCATTATGTCCTCAAGGCTCATCCATCTTGTCATGTGCTTCAGGATGTCATTTCGTCTTATGGCTACATAATACTCTATCGTATGTATATACCACATTTTGTTGGTCCACTCGTTTGTTGATGAGTATTTGGTTTGTTTCCATCTTTTGGTGATTGTGAATAATGCTGCTAAGATTATCAGTGTGAAAATGTCTGTTTGTCTCATTGCTTTCAGCTCTTCTGGGTATATACCAAGTAGTGCTATTGCTGGGTCATAGGGCAACTTGATATTTAGTTTCCTAAGGAACCACCAAACAGTCTTCCATAGTGGCTGCATCATTATACATTCCCACCAGCAGTGCATAAGTGATCCAGTTTCTTCATATCCTCTCCAACATTTATAATTACCTGTTTGTTTAATAGTATCCATTCTTATATGTGTGAGGTGGTATCTCATTGTAGTCTTGATCTGCATTTCCGTTATAGCCAATGAAAATGAACATCTCTTCTTGTGCTTGAGCCATCTCTATTTGCTCTTCAGAGAAATGCCTATTCATTTTTTTAGTCCACTTTATAACTGGGTTGTTTGTTCTTTTGTTGTTGAGTTGTATGATTTCTTTGAATATACAGGAAATCAAACCTTTGTCTGCTTTGTGATTTCTAAATATTTTCTTCCACTGAGTTGGCTGCTTCTTTACCTTTTTGACAAAGTCTTTCGACGTACAGAAACTTTTGATTTTGAGGAGTTCCCATTTATCTATTTTTTCTTTTGTTGCTGGTGCTTTGGGTGTAAAGTTTAGAAAGCTACCTCCTTTTACAAGGTCTTGATGTTTCCTGCATTTTATTCTAGAAGCATTATGGTGCTAGGTCTTATATTTAGGTGTTTGTTCTACTTTAAGTTGATTTCTGTTAGGATGTAAGATAAGGGTCTTCTTTCGTTCTCCTGGCTATTGATATCCAGTTCTTCCATGCCCAATTATTAAAAAGATCATTTTTTGTCCCAGTTCAGAGGATTTGGGGGCTTGTCAAAAATCAGTTGACCATAGATTTGGTGGTCTATTTCTGCACTCTTGGTTTGATTCCATTTGTTAATGCTTCTATCTTTGTGCCAGTACCATGCTGTTTTGACCATTGTGGCTTTATAATAGGTTTTAAAGTCAGGGATGCGTTAATCCTACTGTGTTCTTCTTTTTTAAGATGCTTTTTAGCTATTTGGGGTCTCTTTCCGTTCTAGATGAATTTGGTAATTGGCTTTTCCCAGTCTTCAAAGTAGGTTTTTGGAATTTTAATTGGTACTGTGTTGAATCTGTAGATCAATTTGGGGAGAATTGATATCTTAACTATATTTAGCCTTCCTATACATGAGCAGGGAATGTCTTTCTGCCTGTTTAGATCTCCTTTGATTTCTTTTAACAATGTTATGTAGTTTTCTGTTACAAGTCCTTTACATCACTAGTTAATTCATTCCTAAGTACTTGATTCTTTTAGTTGCTATTTTGATTGTAATTTTTTCCTTAACTGACTCCTCAGCTAGGCCATTGCTTGTGTATAGAAATGTTTCTGATTTGTGCACATTAATTTTATATCCCACCACCTTGCTGAATTTGTTGATTAGCTTAAGTAACTTTGCTGTATATTTCTCAAGAGCTTCCAAGTATAGTATGATGTCATCTGCAAATAATGAGAGTTTTACTGTTTCTTTCCAATTTGGATGCCTTTTATTTCTTTGTCCTGCCTGATTGCTCTAGCGAGAACTTCTAGCACAATGTTGAATAATAGTGGTGAGAGTGGGCATCCTTGTCTCATTCCTGATCTTAGGGGGAATGCTTTCAGTCTCTCTCCATTGAGTACAATGCTGGTTATTGGTTTTTCATATATTTCATTTATCATATTGAGGTAGTTACCTTTGATTCCCATCTCTTGGAATGTTTTTATCAGAAAAGGATGTTGAATTTTGTCAACTCCTTTTTCGGTATCAATCAAGATGATCATGTGATTTTTCACTTTTGATTTGTTAATGTGCTGTATTACATTTATTGATTTTTATGTTGAACTGATTTTCAACCAATGTTGAATAACAATGGTGATAGTGGGCATCCTAGTCTTGTGCTTGATCTCAGTGGGAAAGCTGTCATTCTTTAGCAATTGAATACAGTGCTCACTGTGGGTTTTTCATATATGTCCTTTTTCATGTTGAAGGAGTTCCCTTCTACTCCTATCTTTCTAAGTGTTTTTTTCAACAAAGGTTGCTGGATTTTTTTCAAATGCTTTTTCTGTATTGATCTAGATGATCATGTGTTTTTTTCCCCTTTCGACTTTTTAATATGATACATTATTACTCAATTTATTTTATTTTGTGGAACTATCCTTGCATTGTGTATTCTTTTAATGTGCTTTCAATTCTTTTAATGTGCTATTGAATTCAATTTGCAACATTTTGTGAGGATTTTTGCATCTATATTCATTGAAAAATTTATCTTTAAATTAATTTTCTTGTAGTAACTTTTTATCTGGTATTGGTATTAGTGTGATGAATGAATTGGGATACAGTAAGTTGAGTAGTGTTCCCTCTTTTTCAATTTTTTGGAAGAATTTGAGTAGGATTGGCATTGTTTCTTCTTCGAATGATTGGTAGACTATACCTGTGAAGCCATTTGGTCCTGGGCTTTTCTTTATTCAGAAAATTTTTATTAATAATTCAATCTCTTTACTTGTAATTGGCCTGTTTAAGTCTCCTGTATCTTCTATAGTAATTTTAGGGTTAGTGTGTTTCTAGGAATGTGTTCATTTCATTTAGGTTGTCTAGTTTGTTGGCATGCAGTTGTTCATGATATCCTCTTATATTCTTTTATTTTCTGTGGCATCAGTAGTAATGTGTCCCTTTTCATTTTTGATTTTATTTACTTGTGTTTTTTTCTTTGTCAGTTGAACTAAGTTTTATTAATTGTATTGATCTTATAGAACCAACTTTTGATTTTGATCCATGTGCACTTGAGAAGAATGTACATTCTGCTGTTTTGGGGTGCAGTATTCTGTATAGCTCACTTATCAAATTATTCAAATTCTCTTGTTTCTTTATGATATTCTGCCTAGAGGTTCTATCTACTAATGGGGGTGGTGTATTGAAGGCTCCAATTATTATTGTAGAGGAACGGAGCTATGCTGAGTTTTCATTGTTTTAATCAGTTCAGCCTGACAATGGAATGGGAAACTAACACACTACATGGTGTTTGAAAGTCCTGTAATGTGTGTGTGTGTGTTTAATTGGAGTATAAATATTACATCTTGTTTAAACTGAATGGTAGACAATTCCACCTTCTTTTTATGGTTCATATTCACATACATCCAGTTCCAGGCATATTCTAGCAAAAGAGGAGAAAGTTGTGGATGTAATTGCCATTATTGAGTATTATTGGCTATAATTGGGAATAAATATAGGTCGATGTAGGATAAGTCAGTCAGAAATCTGTAACTTCTATATGACTCCACATGACAAGATGGGCATTAAAAGACACCCAAAATTACTCTCAGATGAACTTATGTAATTTGTTCATAGATGTGAAATAAGTAGGTTCCAATAAGATTTAAATATAAAATATAAGCAAGCTGTAATCAGCTTCTAGACATCTGCTTTATAGGTTCTGCTTTTTCCATTGTTTCTGTTACCTTGAAATTGCTAATATGTGGATTCAACACTCAAAAGGTTATTTTTTTTTCCTGGCAGGTACCTTGTTCTTAATTAGTATATAGCCACCAGAATGATGCCAGTAGGTATCTTTATTTGCAAAGTTACATGACTAAATCTACAAGGTACACATTTCATTTGAGAGCTAGGGTACCTACATTAGTTTTCATTTAGAATTCTTTGTAGTAAAAAATACAGCCCATTGATAAAATGGATGACATTCATATAAAATATTCAAATCTTAACTTTTGGTAGGAGGACCAACTACTACAGAATCACCTAGGAAACTTATTAAAAATTGTAAATTTCTAGGCCTCACTCCGAGCCTACTCAATCAGAATTTCTGGGTCTGGGCCCCAAGAATCTACATTTTTAACAAGATGCCTAGAGGACTCTGTTGCACACTAATATTTTTGAAAACACTTGTATAAAACTAATTTTTCAACGTTTTTTATTATGAAATATAACCTATATACAAAACAATAAATTTCCAAGTACATCTTAACAAGTAGTTATAGAACAGATTTGAAGGTTTTGTATGAGTTACAGTTCCTCAATATTTCATTTTTTCTTCTAGCTGCTCCAAGACACTGGAAACCAACAGAAATATCAATATAATGATTCAGGAATCATGTTCATTTGTTAAAACCTATCTTCTCTGTTAAACTCCTCTATCTCTTTAAATAACATATATACGTAAAAGCAATAAATCCAAAAGTACGTCGCAACAATTAGTTGTAGAACAGATTTTGGAGTTTGGTATGGGGGTGGACCACAGTGGCTCAGCAGAAAGTTCTTGCCTGCTATGCCAGAGACCCAGGATCGATTCCTGGTGCCTGCACATGCAAAAAAATAAAAAAATAAAAAATAAATGGTCAGAGTTTGGTATGGGTTACAATTCCACAATTTTAGGTTTTTATTTCTAGCTGCTCTAAGGTGCTGGAGTCTATAAGTAATATCAGTATAATGATTCAGCACTCATACTCATTTGTTAAACCCGACCTTCTCTGTATAACTCCATCATCAACTTGGTCTTTCTCCCACTCTTTTTTATGTTGGAAGGCACTGTCAATAATATGGGATAAGGGGATAGAACTAGCTGATGTTCTGGAAAGGCTGGCCCCTGTACATTTCAGGACATATCTTATGAACCTAATTTTTTAAAAACTTTCTTTATTGTATAGTATAACAAATATACAAAGCAAAGAAAAAAGCAATAGCTTTCAAAGCACTCTTCAACAAATAGTTACAGGACATATCCCAGAGTTTGTCATGGCTACATACGATCCTCTCATATTTTTCCTTCTAGCTGCTCCAGAATATAGGAGGCTAGAGGGTTTTAATATTTTTTTATCATCACAATCGATGTTTTTCCTTCTTTCTTTTGTGAACACTAACATATATACAAAAAGGCTATAATTTCAAAGCACAGTAAAACAATTAGCTGTAGAAATATTCCAAAGTTTGACAGTGGTTACAATTTCACAATTACAGGTTTTTACTTCTAGCTGCTCTAAAATACTGGAGACTAAAGAATATCAATTTAATGATTCAGCATTCATATTCATTTGTTAATCCTGTGTTTTCTGTATAACTCCACTATCACCTGTGATCTTTCCTTACCTCTCTTTAGGAGTGTTTAAGCTATGACCATTCTAAGTTTTTCATATTGAAAGGGTCTGTCACAAATATGGGATAGGGAGATGGACTATCTGATGTTCTAGAGAGGCTGGGCTAGGTTTCAGGGCTTAACTGGACCAGGGACACGTCTGGAGGTTGTAGGTTTCTGGAAAGTTACTTTAGTGCATGGAACCCTTGTAGAATCTTATATAATGTGTTAAGTGTTCTTTAGAATTGGCTGAAATGGTCCTGATTGGGGTTTGGCAGCTTATGATAGGTAGCAAGTTCTAACCAAAGCTTGCATAAGAGCAACCTTCAGAGTAGTCTCTCAACTCTATTTGAACTCTCTCTGCCACTGATACTTTAGTAATTACACATCTTTTCCCCCTTTTGGTCAGGATGCAATTGTTGATCCCACAGTGCCAGATCTGGATTCATCCCTGGGCGTCATCTCCCACATTACCAGGAAGACTTCACCCCTGGACGTCATGTCCCATGTAGTGGGGAAGGCAGTGATTTCATTTGCAGAGTTGGGCTTAGGGAGACTGAAGCCACATCTGAGCAACAAAAGAGGTCCTCCAGAAGTAACTTTTAGGCATGCCTATAGGTAGTCTAAGCTACTCCACAACCTGCATAAACTTCACAAGAGTAAGCCTCATGATCGAGGGCATGGCCTATTGATTTGGGGATTCCTTAATGGTAAGATTTGATAGTTCTCTATTTTTACCCCATCCCTCAGGGGAATTTGCCAATACTTTTTGATTATCTGCTTAATATACTTTAGGATGTATCCAGGCATTTCAATAGTCTATACAGGATTAAAGACCTCTTTCTTATTCTGTGCTCCCTGTGTTTCAGTTGTTCAAATGAGCTATACAGATAGGTTGAATTAGATTATGCACTACAGAAAATTTCAGTTCCAGGCCAAATAAACCATTCTTCCATTGGTGTCAAAGAGTATGTATGGTTCTAAAATATAGACACTGTCTTCCTTACTCCTATGTTCTGAACTACTGTAACACCCTCTCAAAATCCAGAAATATTAACCACCACTCTGGACTCAATGCATCTGCTTTAAAAGCTTGCAATCTAGGACCCTATTTTCTTATAAGCATTTTCTAAGGGTGACTGTACAATTATTGTTCTTTTGTTTCTGACTTATTTTATCTTACCAAATGTCCCAGATGTTCATTCACATCATTGCATGCCTAACGACTTTGTTCCTTTTTGGAGCAGCACAATCTTCGTTCATAAGAATGCATGATTGTTTGCCAACCTATTTGACACCTGTATCCATCAGGCATCATGTGGAGGCCCCAAATTCCACATTCCATTCACATTCTCAATTTTAGATAATTTCATTGTTCCCAAGAGACAGAGAACCAATAAACACACACCCATCAAATAGGAAATCTAAACCTCTTCTTAACTCCTGTTCCTCACTCCATTATTTACCTCTGCTGTTGCTGTGGTAGTGCTGATAGTTTCCTTTTGAACATAGCTCATCCCATTTAATAGCAATTTCCCCCCTGTACCCTGGACTTAAATGCTCTTTATCCAAGAATCATGTCTTTGAAGTAATTCTTATGAGAACTAATTCATACTTCTAGTGTGAGTCAGTGGGACATGTAGGTCTATAAAACCCCTTTCAATCTTGTTCATCTTCAATATGGTAATATTACTTCTATACCCACTAGAGGATCACCTTTGCTCCCATCTATTCCCTTACATTTGAGTTCAACCTCAGTAGCTATCCGTTCACCCATCTCTAGCTTCTATTTATCTCTAAGTGCCCTATATTCTGTATTACAACCCTCTGATTATACCTTTATGATGGTCATAAAAGTAGAATCATGCAGTATCTATCCTTTTGTGTCTGGCTAATTTCACTCAGCATAATGTCCTCAAGGCTCATCCATCTTGTCATGTGCTTCAGGATGTCATTTTGTCTTACTGCTGCATAATATTCCATCATATGTATATACCACACTTTGTTGATCCACTCATCTGTTGATGAGCATGTGGTTTGTTTCCATCTTTTGGCATTTGTGAGTAATGCTGCTATGAACATCAGTGCGTAAATGTCTGTTTGTATCGTTGCTTTCAGCTCTGGATATATACCAACTAGTGCTATTGCTGGGTCATATGATAATATTTAGTTTCCTAAAGGAACCGCCAAAGAGTCTTCCACAGTGGCTGCACCATTATACATTCCCATTGTAGTATTTTATTGAGAATTTTTGCCTCTATGTTCATTATGTAGATTGGCCTGTTGTTCTCCTATCTTTAACCCGGTTTTGATATTAAAATGATACTATCTTCATTAAATGAGTTTGGTATCAGTCCCTTCAGTTTTGCCAATGTCTGTTTCTTGTACTTTGGAGCTCCTTGATTGGGAACAGAAACATTTATGATTGTTATATCTTCTTGATGAATTGACCCTTCAATTAGTATGTAGTGTCCTTCCTTCTCTCTTATGATGTCTTTACATGTGAGTCTATCTTGTCCAATATTAGTATAGCTACTCCTGCTTTTTTTTTTGTTACAACTTGTGTGGAATATCTTTTTCCATTCTTTCCCTTTCAATCTATTTGAATCTATTTCCCTTTCTATCCTTGCATCTAAGATGAGTCTCTTATAAGTAGCATATAAGAGAGTGGATTATGTTTCTTAATCCATTCTGCCATCCAGTATCTCTTAATTGTTAAATTTTGTCCATTAACAGTCAAAGTTATTACTGAAAAGGCGTTTCTTGATTCTGACATCTTATCTTTTTAATTTTATTAGTCAGATGTTTATATTCTTTTCATTCTTTCTCTTTGTATTCTTTAAATTACCCTTAGTGGTACTCTTCAATTCTGTGCCCTCTCCTGTCTTTTTTTTTTTCAGCCGGCAGAACTCCTTTTAGTATTTCTTGTAGGGCCAGTCTCTTGTTGACAAATTCTTTCAGAACTTTGGTGACTGTGAAAACTTTAATCTCTCCCTTAATTTTGAAGGACAATTTGGCTGGGTACAGAATTTTTGGCTGGAAGTCTTTCTCTTTCAGTATCTTGAATATATCATGCCACTGCCTTCTCACCTCCAGGGTGCTAGTTGAGTAGTCTGAACTCAGTCTTCTTTGGTTTCCCTTGTATGTAGTAGAATGTTTTTCTCTTGTCACTTTCAGGGTTTTTTGCATCTCTTCAACATTTGACAGAGTGATTAGTATTTGCTTTGTGTAAGGCCTATTTGCATTTATTCTGTTTGGAGTTCATTGGGTTTCTTTGACTTGTATATTTATGTCCTTTATGAGGGTTGGAAAGTTTTCCAGCATTATATCCTCAACTACTCTTCCTAGCCCTGTACTCCTTTCTTCTTCTTCTGGGACACTAGTGATTCTTATATTTGTGCGCTTTGTTTTGTCTATCATTTCCCTGAGATCTGATTCAAATTTTTCCATCTTTTTTGCCATTTGCTGCTTTGAGTCTTCAAAATCAGTTATCCTGTCCTCTGTATCACTGATTTTTTCCTTTCTCTCTTCAAATCTGTTGTTGTGTGCCTGTATTATGTTTTTTATTTGGTCAACAGGGTCTTTAATCTCTTTGATATCTGTTTTAAAAATTAATTCTTTCAAATCCCTCTTTATGCTTTTCTACTGTCTTCTAGATCTCCTTTATGTCATTTTCTGTCCTACTTATTTAATTAAGTAGTGTTGTATGAACATCATTAATGAGGTGTTCCAACGTCTGTGTCTTAATTTGATCATTAAGCAGGTCTGTACCTGTCTGCATTGTGATGTGTTTAGTAATCTTCTGCTGACTTCATGCATGTAAATATCTTGATTGATTTACTTTGGGAGTTGATTTCTTTCAGTAGTCTAAGGCCTTGTGTTTGTGGGATGGTTGTACAGCAGGAAACAGGATACAGGGTGGGGCACTCAGTGTGGTGATTTGTTTCAGGGCACATATAGGCACAGGTTAGAGATGTTACACTGATGCTTGTAAACATGGGCACCCAGCAGCCAAGAAGGATATAGCTGTGTGGATGCACTGGTCTCGGGGTTGTAACCCTGGTATGCACTGGTCTAAAGCACGGGGTGCTGGTCTAAGGCATAGGGCACTAGTCTAAGGCACAGGGCCCTTTGTGCACATGCATGCAACTGTGGCAGCAGGTCGACATTATGCCTTCATGGATTGGGGGCACATGTGACCTGGCTGTGCAGGTCAGCACTTTCTCAGAGCTGGGAAGTGTGGCTGATGGCCATGCACATGCACGATTCTAGGACTGTTGTAAAGTGTGGGTCCCAGAGCTGAATGATGTGATTGGGGGTCCCTGCACATCCATGAGGCTAGGAATGCTGCAAACTGATGCACAGAGCTCAGGGGGTGGGGTAAGGCTGTGCAACACTATGGGCTGGGTGGCAGGAGTAGCCTAGATATGGAGGTTAGTGCCCACAGCCTTTGTACTCTGGCAACAGTCTGCAGGAAACAGGGAGGAGGATGTAGTGCTCGGGAGGGGTAAGGGAGAGGTGGGTTGGGCTGCAGTTGGGGTGGGGGTGGGGGGCATGGGGAATGGGAACAGGTGATGGGGTTTGGGTGCATGGGGTGTGGGGTGAATTGCCAGTCACGGGGCTGTGCTGGTGAGGGTAGCACACCCAAGGAATATGGCCTGGCTTACTTCCTAGTGCCAGGCTCTCATCCATGCACTCCCACAGGCTCTGTGCCTCCACACCAGGCTCCAACCCTCTGCCTCTCAGATCCTCAGCCTCTCCCACCAGCACTGCCCCATGTGGTGCAGAAGGCTCTAGCAGGTCAGCCGCACTCCCAAATCACCACCTCAGTTGCCCTCCTATCCCTTCTCTAACTTTTCTGTGAAGCAGGGCTAATATCAAGCTACTCTATTTGGACATCTTCCCGGAAGTTGAAGCTAATATCATTTTAATACCCAAACCAGGTAATGATGCTATAAGAGAAAAAATCTACAGGCAATCTCCCTAATGAACATAGATGCAAAAATTCTCACAAAATACTACCAAATCGAATCCATCATCACATACAGAGAATCATAAAACACGACCAAGTGATGTTTATACCAGAAATTGAACTATGGTTCAACACAGAAAGATCAATGAATGTAATACAGCACATTAACAAATAGAAAGGAAAAAGTTATGATCATCTTGATTAATGCTGAAAAAGCATTTGACCAAAGTGGTTTATTTTCTGATAAAACCACTTCAAAAGATAAGAATCAAAGGTAACTTCCTCAAATGATAAAGAACATATATGAAACACCAATAGCCAGCATCGTGCTCAATGGAGAAAAACTGAAAGGTTTCCCCTAGGATCAGGAAAGAGAGAAGGATCCCCCCTGTCACCACTATTATTCAACCTTGTACTAGAAGTTCTAAGCTAGAGCAATCAGGCAAGACAAAGAAGTGAATGGTATCCAAATTGGAAAGGAAGAAGTAAAGTTAAATTATTTGCAGATGATGTGATACTATACTTGGAAAATCCTGAGAAATTTACAACAAAGTTACAGGAGCTAATAAACAAATTCAGCAAGGTGGCAGGATATAGAATTAATGTGCAAAAATCAGTAACATTTCTATACAGAAGCAAAGACTTAACAGGAGTTATGGAAAAAATTCCATTGAAAATAGCAACTAAAAGAATTGAGTACTTATGAATGAACTTAAATAAGGATGTAAAGGACTTGTACACAGAAAACTACATAACATTGCTAAAAGAAATCAAAGATGATATAAATAGGTGGAAAGACATTCCTTGCTGATGGCTAGGAATGTTAAACATAGTTAAGATGTCAATTCTAACTAAATTGATCTACCAGTTCAGTGTAGTACCAATTAAATTTCCAACAACGTAGTTTGAAGACTTGGAAAAGTCAGTTACCAAATTCATCTGGAAGGGAAAGAGACCACAAATAGCTAAAAGCATCCTAAAAAAGAAAAACGAAGCAGGAGGGTTAACACTTCGTGACTTTAAAATTTATTATAAAGCTACAGTGGTCAAAACAATATCGTACTGGTGCAAAGATAGATGGATTTGCCAATGGAATAAAATTGAGAGTGCAGAAATAGACCACCAAATCTATGGTCAACTGATTTTTAAAGGCCTCCAAATCCACTGAACTGGGACAAAATAGTCTCTTCAATAAATTGGGCATGGAAGAACTGGATATCAATAGCCAAAAGAATTAAAGAGGACCCTTGTCTTAAACCCTATACAAGAATTCACTCAAAGTGGATCAAACACCTAAATATAAGAACTAACACCATAAAGCTTCTAGAAGAAAATGTAGGGAAACATCTTCAAGACCTAATAATAGTAGGTTGCTTCCTAAGCTTTATACCCAAAGCGCAAGCAACAAAAGAAAAAAAAATAGATAAATGGGAACTCCTCAAAATCAAATGCTTCCGGGGGTTCAGGGATAGTTCAGTAGTAGAATTCTTGCCTGCCATGTGGGAGTCCTGGGTCCAATTCTCGATTCATGCACTTACAAAAAAAACAAAAAACAAAACAAAAATAAAGAAACATATAAACAAATAAATTCAACAAATGGTGCTGCAATAACAAGATACTCACATGGAAAAATAATGAAATGTGACCCTGCCATACAGCATAAAAAAAAAAATCAAATGCTTCTACACCTAAAAAGACTTTGTCAAAAAGGGTAAGAGGCAGCAAATTCAACGTGAGAAAATATTTGGAAATCACACATCAGACAAAAGCTCCATATCATGTATACATAAAGAAATCATACAACTCAACAACAAAAGAACAAAAACCCAATTAAAAATTAGGCTAAAGATATGAATAGGCATTTTTCTGAAAAGCAAATACAGATGGCTCAAAAACACATGAAGAGATGCTCATTTTCATTGACTATAAGGGAAATGCAGATCAAGACTAGAATGAGATACCACCTCACACCCATAAAAATGACTGCTATTAAACAAACAGGAAACCACAAATGTTGGAGAGGATGTGGAGAAATTGGGACACTTATGCCTGCTGTTGTATAATGGTACAGCCGCTATGACAGTTTGGCACTTGCTTAGAAAACTACATATAGAGTTACCCTGTGACCCAGCAATAGCAGTACTTTATATATATGCACATGAGCTGAAAGCTACGGCACAAGCAGACATTTGCACACCGATGTTCATAGCAGTGTTATTCACAATTGCCAGAAGATAGAAACAATCCAAATGCCCATCAACAGACGAGTGGATTAAAAAAATGTGGAATATACATGCGATGGAATATTATGCAGCAGAAAGATGAAATGATGTCCTAAAGGATATGACAAGATGAATGAGCCTTAAGGACATAATGCCAAGTGAAATAAGGCAGACGCAAAAGTATAGGTACTGTATGTCTCCAGTAAAAATACATGGTAAAAATAACATCAGAAGTTTATAATTCGGCTCATAATATAGGGGACTTAGTGAGAAATAGAAGCTAGTGATGGGTGAGCAGTCAGCTAATGAGGTTGAACACAAATATAAGGAAATAGATAGAAGTGAAGGTGGTTCTTTAGTGGATCTATAAGTAATATTACCATATGGAAGGTGAACAGTATTGGAAAGGGTTGTATAGACCTATGTGTCCTACTGATTCACACCAGAAATATAAATAAATTCTTGCAAGAACTACTTCAAGGTATGTTTCATGTAAAAAGAGTGTTTAAGTCCAGGGTACAGGGGAAAACTGCTATTGCATACTATGGGCTATGTTTAATAGGAAAATGTCAGCACTACCACAGCAACAGCAGAGGTAAATAATGGGGGGTAGGACAATGGTTAAGGGGATGTTTAGATTTCCTATTTGGCAATGGTGTGTTTATTGGTTATCTTTATCTTGAGAACAATGAAATTATCTAAAATTGAGAGTGTTGATGGACTGTGGACTTTGGGCATTATATATGATGCCTAATGAATGCAGGTGGCTGAAGGATGCACTGACTGAGAAGTAGATTGTCACATGATGGTGTGTACACATGATCGAATATTGTGCTGCTACAGAAAGGAATGAAATCGTGAAGTTTGCAAAGATGTGAATGAACGTGTGGAACATTTGATGAGGCAAAATAAAACAGAAACGAAAGAACAATTATTGTGTGGTCTCCTTTAGAAAATGCTCATAAGAAAACAGGGGCCTAGATTTTAAGTTCTTATAAAGGCACATTTAGCCCACAGTGGTAATTACCATTTCTGGATTTTGAGAGGCTGTTTTATATATGTATAACCTGGTATTTAGAGAGAAGAACAAAGCCAGTTAGGTTGGGATTAAGGTAATTCAGAACACAGGGGTAAGGAAAACATTGTCTATATTTTAGAACATCACCTACTGTTTGAGACCACAGGAAGAAAGTTTTATTTTGTTCGAAACCTAAATTTTCTGTAACACGTAATCTAACTCAGCCTGTCTGGATAGCTCATTTTCACAATTGAAACAATGTAACACGTAATCTAACTCAGCCTGTCTGGATAGCTCATTTTCACAATTGAAACACAGGGAGCCCAGGATAAGAATGAGGGCCTTTAATCCTGTATAGTTTAATATAATGCTTGGATACATCCTAGAATATGTTAAGCAGATAATAAAAACGTACTGGCAAAGTCCCTTGAGGGATGTGAGAAAAAATATGGAACTATTAAACTTTACCACCGGGGAAATCCCTGATACTGTGTCAAACATTAGGGACACCCGTATCAAAAGGCCAAGCCCTAGATCTTGACACTTACTCTTGTGAAGCTAATGTAGGTAGCAGAGAATCTTAGCCTACTATAGTATGCCTAAGAGTTTCTTCCGAAAGGACCTTTTTTTTTTTTATATGGGCAGGCACCAGGAATTGAACCTGTGTCTCTGGCATGGCAGGCAAGAATTCTGCCACTAAGCCACCATAGCACTACCCTGGAAGACCTCTTTTGTTACTCAGTTGTGGCCTCATGCTCTCTAAGCCCAGCTCTGCAAGTGAAATCATTGCTCTCCTCACTACGTGGGACATGACATCCAAGGGTGAAAGTCTCCCTGGCGGCATGGAAGATGACTCTCAGCAATGAGTCCAGATCTGGCACCATGGGATCAACAATTCTACCCTGACAAAAGGGGGAAAAGAAGTGTAACTAATAAAGTATCAGTGGCTAAGAGAGTTCAAACAGGGTTGAGAGGCTACTTTGGAGGTCACTCTTATGCATGCTTTAGTTAGATATTGCTACTTATCGTAAGTTGCCAAACCCCAACCAAAACCATTCCAGCCAATCCTAAAGAACACCAGAGTGCAATATATAAGATTCTACAAGTGTTCCTTGCACTAGGGTAACTTTCCAGAAACCTACAACCTCTAGATGTGTCCTTGGACCAGATAAGTCCTGAAACCTAGAGGGCCCAGCCTCTCCAGAACATCAGCTAGTTCCTTTTCCCTACCCATATTATTGGCAGCTCCTTCCAACGTGAAAGGGTTAGAATGGGAATAGTCCAAATACCCCTAAAGAGTGGGATAGAAAGGTCAAAGCTGATGGTGAAGTTATACAGAGAGTGTAGGGTTTGACAGATGAGTATGATTGCTGAATCATTGGATTGATGATTGTTTTGGTCTCTAGTATCTTGGAGCAGCTATAGGTGAAGACCTAAAACTGGGCAATTGTAGCCCATACCCAACTCTGAAATCTGTTCTACCATTAGTTGTTGTGCTGTGCTTTGTAATTTATTGCTTTTTGTATGTATGTTGTTATTCATAAAATATTTTTAAAAAGTTGATTGTGATGATAAAAAAATATTTATTCCTTATAGCCCCCTATATTCTGGAATGGCTAAAAGGAAAAATCTAAGATGATGGTATGGTAGTCCATGACAAACTCTGGGATCTGTCCTGTAACTACTTGTTGAAGCGTGCTTTGAAAATGATTGCTTTTTTCTTTCTTTGCTTTGTATATATGTTATATTATGCAATAAAAAAGTTTAAAAGAAGTAATTCCTCTTGACTACTTCATTAAGAATGATCTGTTAGGCAGCAAGAATAAATGCAAGGAGATCAGATTTGAGGTTGCTGTATTAATTGATGGTAGACCAAAGATATGGGGGCTTAGTTTAGGATTTTTCCAATTTGGGAGTAAGAAATGGGCATATTTGTGTCCATCAAACATTTTCAATGCATAGCCTACAGGATTTGCTAATATTGGATATGGGTTGGGAGGGAGAGGAGATGCCTGGGTTTTTAGTTTGAACATCTGGGATGATTTTGGAGGCATTTATTAAAATGGATAACACTAGGGTGAGAAGCAAATTTGGGAAGAAAATCAGGAATTCTATTTTACTCATATTTGCTTTAAGATGTCTATCAGATTTTGGAGTGGAGATACTGGGTTTCCAACATAAATCTGAAGCCCAGAAAAGAGTGGTCTGGGATGGAGATAAAAATTTGTGTGTCATCAACGTATAGAGGGGATTTAAAACCATGGGTCTGAATGAGATCTCCTAGAGAGTGAGTGCATAAGAGAAAAGAGAAGAGATCTGAAGCCTGAGACTTTAGGCAATCTGTAGATTAATGGTCAAGGAAATAAAGCAGCAGCAGCAGGGGAGACTAGGAAGGAGTAGCCACCTAGGTGGGAGACAGAGGATATGTTTCCCTGAAACCCAAATGAATCAAGTGAATCCAGGAAAAGAGAGTCATCAACTATGTCAAATCATGCTGATCTGTGTGCTGAAAAACCTCTGGTGAGCCATTGTAAGTTGGGGACATAACACTAGTTTGCAAGGTAGAAATTGAACTAAATAGAACAAAATGCATTATTGTCATTATCATCATCATCATCCATATAGTAGTAATCAATATTTGTTCTATAGCTTTTATGTTTCAGATACTGTGCTATGTGTTTGCATGCATTATCTCAATTAATGCTCACAGCAACCATGTGAGGTATACTCTATTATCATTTCCATCTCACAAATGGGGGAGCTGAGGCTTGGTGAGATTACACCACTTGCTGTATGTCACACAGTGTTATCTGGGACAAAATATTACCCTTCTTTCAGGCTGAGTTTCCCTCATTTGTAAAATTAGTGAATAGATTTTTTTTCTGAAATTTTTTAAACAACAGGGCCCTCTCATCTTTAAAAAAAGAAAGTGGATGTGGAAACTCAATGGACACAACAGCAGGGCTGCACTATTTCAGGTTTGGATGTGGCTACCCCCACTTCTATTCTGCCCTGTGGTTTGTAAATCACTTAACTAGATGAATTCTATATGTGGCTTTTAGAATTTTAGAATTCAGATTCTCACTTGGTCCACCTTCTGACCAAAGGTTGACATTACAGGGTCATTGGTCAGTGTTGTGAAATCCATCTGTGACTCTGAACCAAACCACAGAGCCACTAATACATGGTGGGGGGGAGCAGAGTCATGGCCACTGCACTCCAGTGAGCTAGCCACAATGTATGTTCCTTACCACCACCCCCATTCTGGATGAATAAAACTCAATACCACACCTTGAAAAAATTGGGTGTTTGATAAGTATTCAGTTCCTTAAAAAAGAACTGATTGAATGACTCTTTGTCATTTTTTTAAGAAAACGTTTCTTTACCTCCTCCAGTCAAATCTAGGCCTCCTCTGTTGGTTGCACTCTCTGCCTAACCCGATTTTAGTTTTTGTTCCGTTGGACAGTCATATATGTCTGAATACATGTCTGTCTCCCCACTAGATGGAATCACTTTTACCTTTCTGTCCATGGTACTGAGCACAGGATCTGGTGACTATACTTGTGCCAGTTTGAAAATATTTTATACCCTAGAAAAGCCATATTTTACTCCTGATCCAATCTTGTGAAGGCACCTTTTCCTTTAATCCTAATTCTGTATTATAGGGCAGAAACATCTGATTAGATTATCTCTGCAGAGATGTGGCCCTGCTTTTCCCAGACGGGCTTGATTAGTTTACTGGAATCCTTTAAAAGTGGAAAGATTTTGGAGAGAGTTAGAAATGACAGAGCTGACAGAAACTTCATAGCAGAGCTGACACAGATGCCAGCACTTTGAGAAAAGAGACAAGGATATTTGATGATGCATGGAGCCCAGCAGACATCGCTATGAGATGGTAAGCAGGCCAGAAGCTGGAGAGCCAAGGGAGTCCAAGAGATAAAAGCCAGCCCCAGAGAAGCAGAGTAAGGAACCCCCATAGGAACTGAAAGGACAAAGCCCACGAGTAAGGGACCAGCAGATGACAACCATGTGACTACCCAGCTGACAGAGGTGTTTCTGACCCATAGACCTTTCTTGAATTAAGGTATCTTTCCCTGGATGCCTTAGTTTGGATATTTTTGTAGGCTTTTAACTGTAAACTTGCAGTTAATAAATTCCCCTTTTTAAAAGCCATTCCCTTTCTGGTATATTGCATTCCAGCAGGTTTTACGAACTAAAATAATGCCCAACTAGGAATAATCTCTTCTTTTTTGGAAGAAGGCGATTGTAAGAAGGAGAAGAGCACTGTTTGGCAGACCTCAAGAGAACCTGGTGCCTCCCACTCATTTGTCATTTAGTAGCAAGTTTTGTCTCTGGGAACTTGCTCTGTGCAGCAATATAAGCTTGAGATTCCTAAGTGCCTATAAGCATGCTATAAACAAAGATGCATGCATGTGTTCCACCTCTACCAATATTACCATACTGTTATGTAGCACTTAGAACGCAAAATCCTGGCTTTGGTCTTCCAGCTCTAGCTATGCTAAGGGAAATGGAATACATTCAGGCAAATGCAGGAAAACACATTCAACAGCCTGTATTTGAGAAGACTGACATTTGTTATGATGTGCTGCAGGGGTGGGGACAGGGTGGCAATTCCAATCAGTGCAGAGGCCTTTTGTAGCAGAAAATTGAAAATGCTCATTGTAAATGCCAAGTGATTCCAGGCTTGAAGTCTGCTGCCAATGGGGATTTTGACCTATTGCCTAGAATGAAAACCTTCGTCTTCTATGTTCAACTAGAGCAGCATGATAGAGCAGAAAGAACATGTTGTTGGACTTCAGAGGGGCAGAACTAGGGGTAGTATTCCAGTTTTGACTTCTATCACACATTTTACCCATATTACCAGCAGAGAAGGTGGTGGAAGGAGAAAGATTGTCTTGAGAAGTGGACTCTGGCTTGACAGACAGATTGAGACTATCACCATTTGAGGGTGTAGTTGGGAAGCATGAAAAAGAGGGGAGATGTATATCAAAACACCGACTAATTTGGTAATGTTCCTGTTAGCAGTTTTTTCCTGGTGGTGGTGATGGTGGGTTTCACCAACCTCAAGGTATTGTCTCAGCTTAGTTGTCATGATCACTGTGACAGCAGCCCCATCCTGGGTCTTACTCTGAATCCAGAAAAAGGCCCAAACTCATTGTGAAGTTCCTAACTGCACATACTTCTTCCATGTTACATCTCTTTCTCATCATTTTTTCCCCCGCAGATTTAATCTTAGCCATTTGCCATGAACTCATCACCAAGTTCCTTAGTGAAAACAACCAGGTGTCTGAGCGACCTGGGAAATTTGTTACGGATGCCATATCCCCTTTGGATGAGAAAATTATGAGTCATGAGCTCTCCGAGGTTCAAGACTTTAATATTATCAGTTTTTCTTCAATTACATTTACTTTGAACATCTAGAAAAATGAGCACGAGGCTATTCCTAAGTTTCCTGTCATCTGAGAGGTGGACTAGGTACCAATGGCAGAATGTCACATTCTGCTTGTTGCTAATTGCACCCAGAGGCAGGAAACACATTTGGGAATTTAGTAAATGAGTAAGTGGACTCCAAGAATGATGAAAGAATTTTATGTTCTTGCCATTAAGTGGCCATAATGAAGGCAAGGCTAAGATAGTATCTGAACAGACGAAATGATGTGATTATGACACAGCTAATATGCTCATTTCTACTACAATACTAAATACGGAAATGGATGACACAAAGTGTTCTCCTGTGCACTACCCATGATGCTGGGCTCATCATCTGCCTCATAGCTTTTTAATGAGATATTGCTCATGTACCTGTGTGATGAGCAGAGCAGGGATTATGTCCATTTTCACATGAGGAATTTGAGGTCCATAAGATGGGAAGTGTCTTGACCATAGCCAAAGAGCAGCAGACTCACACGTAGAATCCAGTCTTCTGACTCCAAGTTCATTGCACCATCCTGAACACCAATCACATTTCCTGTCACAGAATTATTAATCTTTACTAAGCACCTTTTTACACAAGATGTTTGTACTAGCATGAAACAAAAAATACAGATTATTGTTTTCTTTAAATCTTTGTTCTCTATATGCAGAGGGTATACATATGACAAATAGGAGCACAGGTGTAAAACAAATATTAAATTTGGTGACATCAAATTTGAGTTGAAGTATGCATACTTTGGGGGTTGGAAGGAGAGTGAATGAGGTTGTGGATGTGGTCTGTGTGATAACTAGGATGAAGAACCATCCCAGTATTCCCAGAACTGAGGGGGTTACCAGGACACAGGACTTCCAGTGCTGAGATCAGGAAAGATCCAGGCAAACTGGAACAAGTTGGTGACCCTAGACAACCGAACTGTTTCCGCAAGAACAAAATATGGAGAAAGCAGTATCCTGTGGAAGGAGCACTGAACTTGGAATTAATAATCTGAGTTAAAAATTTTGGCTCTAACATTCCCAGCTGTGTGACCTGGGGAATCCCACTGCTCCTGTCTAGGACGTAGCTTCTTCATCTATAAAATGGTGCTATCAGTTATGCTTATTTCCACAGTAGTGAGCATTAAATTAAATAATCCATATGCTAAAATATTAGACTCTGAAGAGGTATACAAATGTAAGGCTTTATTTTATTTGATGGTGTCTCCAGAGAAAATTCAAAAGAACAGTAAGAGTAAGCCTTATGCTTTTCTTATGTATCTTCTCTATATAGGAAAATAAACTAAGTTCCAATGAGTCTTAAATACTTTGATGAGTCAAGCCAGGCAACAAAATAGTCAAATCCTATACAAGCTTGGGACTGGACTCATGTCTGTTTTTTATCACGTATATGGAGAGATAGAAAGCTAGCAATTACAAACGTTACTTGAATTTTTTCCTCTAACCAAACCAAATATGAAAAATTCCTTCTGTTGATGAATTCCTTCAGAAGCTATGGCTAGATGCTACATGATTAGTGTCCACAAAGGGTCAAAGGATGGAAAGTCTAATATTCATGTCAGTTCGGAGTTTACTTTCCTATATGTTTGCCACTTCCATTCCAAATCTTCAAATCCTTGTTGTAAGGCAATGCCCATTTTTTAAAACTTCACCCCTCTCTGTTGGTATTGAGACAGTGTAGCTAAGAAAAAGGAGGACTTACCTTCTTTAAAACTCTGCTCATTTGTTCATTTTATTGATTCAACTCATATTTATTGAGAGTCTACTAGGTCTACATCAGTGAACTTGGTGCTAGCAATACAAGCAGTAAACAAGGCAGAACAGGTTCCTGCCCTCATGACTACATTCTAGTATGAGGAGGCAAATATCAAACATATTTTAAGCAAATAAGTATATGATTTACATATATGAAAAGTATTATAAAAAAAGGTCTGGGAGCTTTGACAAAGCATAACGTGAGTTTTAATCTAGAATGGAGTACTTGGTAGTAGAATGTAAACTTCAAGGATTCATCAGGCATTGAAATAAGGTAGGGTGCATGGTCAGTATAGACTCTCCCCTTTTCCCTGAATTGTCATTGAGAAATTCAAACTGGGAACATTGATACTGAGATCTTTGCTCATTGTTCATTCAACAAATATTTGAGTGACTACTATGAGCCAGGCATTGTGCTAGGTGTGGGTGGTTCAACAGGGGACAAGGCAGTTGGAGTTCCTCCTTCCATGGAGCTTAGAAAGAAAAAATAAATGTATAATATGTCTAGTGGTAAGATATATGAAAAAGAAAAATAAAGCAGGATAAGGTTGCTATCTTAAATAGAATAGTCAGGAAAGGCTTTTCAGAAAAGGTAATATTTGAGTAGAGACCTGAAGGAGGTAAGGGAGCAAGCTATGGAAATTTCTGGTAGAAGAGTAATTCTAGACAGAGGCAAGAGCCAGTGCAAAAGCTATGAGTATGCTTGTATGTTCGAGGAACATGAGGAGGCGGCACAGCAAGGGCGAGAGTGATTGGAGCTAATATCAGAAAAGTAGTGGGACTGAGAGGGGAGGCAATCATGTAAACCTTGTAGACTATTGTAAGGAATTTGGTTATTATTTGCCTGCTTGAAAGAAATGATGATGATTCTTTAGGAAAATACCGTCTCTAATGCTTGGCATGACAATGCTACTGTCCCTATGAAGAGAAGGATGTGAGCACTGCATGGGAAGCTAGAATGATGCTAGACTAGCACCAGTTAAAGCATCCACGTTTTAGAAATTGACAAAATGTAGTTGGGTAGCTATTCTTAGAAATAGATATTTTATTTACATACACAAAAAAAGAATATAAAGACCATGAGATGAGAAGATGTCCAAATGTGGACAAAAACCTTGGTATGCTGGTTTGAAATTTTTATGTGTCCCAGAGAAGCCATGTTTTCTTTCCTAATCCAATCTTGTGGGGGCAGACCTGTTGTTTAGGTTGGAAACTTTGATTCGATTTCTTCCATGGAGATGTGACACACCCCATTGTGTGCCATGACCTCTTGATTGGATTGTTTCCATGGAGATGTGACACATCCAAATTTGGGTGTGTTTTTTTGATTAGATAGAGATGTGATGCCCCCAATTCAAGGTGGTCTTGATTAGTTTGCTGGAGTCCTTTAAAAGTGGAAACATTTTGGAGGAAGCTCAGATGCTTGGAGAACAGTTGCTAGAGAGCTGACAGAGATGCCAACATTTTAAGATGATCTGAGTGCCTACCGAGAAAGCAGATGCTGACACAAACATTTGGAAATGCAGAAGCCCCAGGAGACATTAGGACTTGAGAGAGCCTGAAAAAGCTAGACAGTTGCTTCAGAGTCAACAAAGACCCAGACATTTGGAGATGCTTGGAGTACTGTCAGAGCAGACACCTAAAGTGCTGACAGAGCCGGAGCCTTAGACATGGATGTTTGGAGATGGAGAGCCCAACAGACATTGTCTTGTACCTTCCCATGAGATGTTAAGCAAGCCAGAACTCAGCATTGTGTCCTGGAGGAGCTAAGTGAAGGCCCACAGATGCTTAGAGAGGAAACTACTGGCATCAGAAGCTGGAATCAATGGAACCAGGAAAAAGGACCAGCAGATACCAGCCACGTGCCTTCTCAGATAGGCCTTTCTTGAGTCAAGGTATCTTTCTGTGGATGCCTAAGTTTGGACATTCTTATGGCCTTAGAACATTAAACTTGTCACTTAATAAATTCCTTTTAAAAGCCATTTCATCTCTGGTATTACATTCTGGCAACATTTAGCAAACTAGTACACTTGGTAAACAAATGAATCTTGGGGCCAAGGACTTGGTTCTTAGAACATATTTGTTAATCAAGTACTGCTTTTCAAGTTGGAGTTTGAAATTTCTTCCCGTCTGGGAGGTACAGAGGTAATTGTGAGGGTAGGGAATCTTGAAGAGCTTAAAGGACAAGGTAGGGATTTAAGCAATGGCGCTCCTTTTAGCTAGCAACCGATTTTTTCTGACTGAGGTGAATTTTCCCTACATGCCCATAGATTTCCGCTCTTAATCCCCAC
This sequence comes from Tamandua tetradactyla, assembly GCF_023851605.1. NCBI lineage: Eukaryota > Metazoa > Chordata > Mammalia > Pilosa > Myrmecophagidae > Tamandua > Tamandua tetradactyla. Next base: position 57,908,075 of record NC_135353.1, on the reverse strand, counting down.
TTTCTTTCCTTTTACCTCTCCTCCTCCCCCTTGTATCTGTTGAAATTCAAGAGGGAAGAACTACAAATATTTTTTAATGGCAGCATCTAAGACACTGATTGTGCTGGTTTGAAAGCAAGTATGCCCCCTAAGAAAAGCCATGTTTTAATATAAATCCCATTTCTTAAAGGTAGAATAATCCCTACTCAGTACTGTATATTTGAAACTGTAATGAGATCATCTCCGTAGTTGATGTGATTTAGTTAAGAATGGTTGTTAAACTGGATTAGGGGATGACATGTCTCCACCCACTTGAGTGGGTCTTGACTGGTTTATTGGAGTCCTATAAAAGGAAACATTTTGGAGAAGAGAGATTCAGAGAGATTCAGAGGGAGCAGAGAATGCTGCAGCACCACGATGCAGAGTCCACGAGCCAGCAACCTTTGGAGTTGAAGAAGGAAAGTGCCTCCTGGGGAGCTTCATGAAATAGGAAGACAGGAGAGAAAGCTAGCAGATGATGCTGTATTTGCCATGTGCCCTTCCAGCTGAGAGAGGAGCCCTGACCGTGTTCACCATGTGCCTTTCCAGATGAGAGAGAAACCCTGAACTTCATCGGCCTTCTTGAACCAAGGTATCTTTCCCTGGATGCCTTTGATTGGACATTACTATAGACTTGTTGTAATGGGGACATTTTCTCGGCCTTAGAACTGTAAACTAGCAACTCATTAAATCACCCCTTTTAAAAGCCACTCTGTTTCTGGTATATTGCATTCTGGCAGCTAGCAAACTAGAACACTGATTTTTTAAAAACTTTTCAGAGTAAAAGCTCCTATTGAGAAATTGATGAAAGCTATGAAATTGCTCCTCAGCAAAGCTCTAATGGATGTGAATTTTTTGTTTGATCATTCCAGGGATTTATGGACAAGTTCAGTGATTCTGCCTTAAGAGCTCACCCAGAGGTTTCCCTTTAATAGAGGCAAATGTGGGACATGGAGAAATATGAGAGGAAACAGTTGGGAACCATTACTCTGATAGCATTAATTGAGATTATTTTCCCACCTACCCATTTTCTCTGGATACTGAAAATCACTCTTTGATTCTGCTCTTCTAAATGTTTACCATCTGTTTAACGAGCACTTCCCTAGTTGGAGACCCTCAGGGGACTTGCAGAAGGAGGTCAGGTGGGAGATTCTGAGTACCCTTCTGTTTCCTTCCCTCTTATAAGAAAAAGATGTGGCCACAATGTCTGAATTAAAGTTAAGAAAAAGAGGGGTAATCAGCGTACATCAAGGAATATAAATTTTTCATTTATAATTCTTCCAAAAGGAAGTATGTCATCCTCAACAAGACTCAGACATACAAAACAACTACAGACTGGCTATGAGTGCATGGTCTCAAAGAGATTTGTCCCATTGGGGATATTTTTCTTTGTTTAGAAGCTTCCCTTTTGGTGCATGATTTTTATGCCTTTCAGCAAATATTCAATGAAAGAAGCTCAGGGCTGAGCCCAAGGCAATTATAAAACACTTTTAAAGTTGGAAACCGACAAGTTGTAATTATTTGGAGATGCTCATTTTCCTTGCCTCTGCACCACAGCTCCTACCCCCCTCCCCCCCCATCTGGTGTGGTTGGAACATTCAGTTTATCTTGGCTCCTTACCAAAGTTTGCCTTTAGCACGTCGACATTACATAGAAAAATATCAGTAATAAAGCCCTTTTTGCTACTTCTCCAGCACTGAAGTTAGGTAGAAGTCTGAGGAATTCATGTTGATGCTGAATTTTTTTCACTATTTCTTTGCATTAACCACAGGAAAAAGGAAGACACAGATTTGCTGGTGTTGGTATGCCCTAGATGTTCCCTTGGAAGTTAAATGTACTTAATCCATTTCTACAGTCTCACCTTTTGTCCCATTTAGCAAGGCAGGGGTTCATGCTGCTTTATTCCACTCAAAGAACTGACCAAACCCTTTTGCAGCAGTTTTGTTCCAAGGCCTGAACCCATAGCTCCGCTGATCACAAAATACCCCATGTTAACAACCATGTACCTTTACACATAGAAAGCCAGAAGGAACCCAAGGAGGAAGAAGTAGTCCTTGTGGGTCAAAACAGGTGTTAATGTGTGTTGATCATATGACTAAATCTATAAAACAAAACACTACCTTGAAGTGTATGTGTGTGTTCTTCCTGTCAGATCTTAAGGTTTCCAAGGTCAAGTCAAAAACAATGGAATAAGTCTATAGTATCTTGCCCAGGGTATGTTCTTTGGTTGAAATGAGGGTGGTATCTCCTGACAAGGCTTAAGAGGACTTAACCAAACAGAAAAGGACCAGAGATGCTTGTGGTGCTTTGGAGTTATATACCTCAGAAACGCAAGTTGTTAAACTTAGTCCATTTCTGTGGATGTGAACCCATTGTAAATAGGACCTTTTGATAAGATTACTTCAGTTAAGGTGTGGCCGAACTGAATCAGGATAGGTCTTAATTCTATTATTGAAAACTTTATAGGGAACGTCACAGACAGAGAAAGTAAGAGGAAGAAGCCAGAAGAAAAAGGAGAAGCCAGGATAAGCCTCCATGCACATTGGCATGTGTCAGAAAAGCCAAGGACTAAAGAGTACTGGCAGCCAGCCCCAGAATGTCACTGTCTTCTAGGAAAAAGCATTGCTTTGCTGATGCCTTAATTTAGACTTCTAGCCTCAAACTCATGAACCAATAATTTCCCTTTGTTTAAGCCAACCCCTTGCATAGAATTTGTTTTGGCAGTGAGAAAACTAAAACATTGCCCCTAATAACTTTGCAGGATATAGCACTGTAATCTTCAGAGCCTTAAATGGGACTGGGTTAGGGGTGGAGGATTCTAATCTTTGCCCAAAATTCTGCAATATAGAATGTGAAGAAAAAATCACATCATTCTTGGCTCCAAGTTTCAGATGTTGAAGTCTAGAAGGGCTTGGAAAGGTCTCTGAAAAGCATTTAGGAAACTCTCAATGGCAGTTTGTATCATTAGGAACTTGGTGAAGAATAATTATTCCTCACTAAGTCTAGGAAATCTTAAACTCCATAACAGTGGAGTTGTATCCTCAGGGCCCAGTACAGTTCCTGGCCCATGGTAGCTTCCAACTGTATATTTGTTGAATCAGTGAATGACTTACTGCTCTGGTAGCTATTTGACCTTCCCTTCTCTCTTGCCCAATGACATAAGTATTTTAAGAAGAAAGATATTGCTCTCTAAATGAGCACAGAGAGGTAGCAGTCTTTTAAAGAAGGTTGGAAGAAGGGGTCCCTGTCTCGCTCCATATCCTGTAAACTTTTTGAAGCTTTTCCCCAGCAGGCTTACACTACCCTTATCTCCATTGGAGAGTTAGACTCAATAAAAATAAAACTTTGGGCTTTATTGCATTTTCGCTATTAAGTACACAGTCCTTCCAAACCTTTTGTGACAGATTCTTCTGTTACATAAAGTCCTACTAGCTTTAACAAAGGTATCTTAGGAAGCTGATTGAACTTATTTGTGTACCTAGAGGTCTTAAAATCCTGAGCAAAAGCCTACCAAAAGTACCCCAGTGGCCTACAAGCATTCAGCAGTGTCCAAATTAGTTAATTTACAGGCAGGCACAATAATTGCTTATGCATCTCAATTTAACTTGTAGAAAAGGTCAAATAAATAGATTTCTTTGGCATTTTCTGCCTTCAACTTTGGTGAGAAAGATTAAGGAAGCAGACCTCAGGAATTTATTTTGTTAAAAATCCAAGGGTAGATTGAGACTTAGTTTCTAAAACCATTTACATTTCTAAAACTGGATGACCAGCAATCATATTCTCCATGGGAACTTAAAGGCTGTAAACAAGGTTCAATCAGTGCCAAAAAAAAATTGGTCATCCTCAGTAGAGAACATTTTGTGTTTGCTATGTAATTATTATATCCTAATTATTTGAAAAATTGCAATTTATGTAAAGTAGAAAGAGCTGATAAATTTTAGTTGTCCAGAATGGTCAATTAAGTAAATATCCCATTTCCTCATCAAATTGAATAAAGGAGGGTTGATTGTTGAGATATTTGTCATGCTTTTTATATTTTGATTTATTTATTATTCAAGATTATTTTATTTCCTCAGAAATACTTTGCCTGCAAGTGTTTTGATTATATGTCCAAGATCCAAACAGTAAAGCTTTCTGTAAGCTAATGTAATGGCAGAGAAATAAGTACAATTTCCCATACAAATATTTATTGATATAAAAATGAACTCTAATGCTTGTGTTTTGCTGTTTGAATATATAATATCCTAGATAGTTCTAAAGAATACATTTAAAACAAAAATCAGATGCAAGTAAAACAACCCTTATTATGAATAATAATAAGAATTGTTCACTAATATATTGAGCCCTTACTATGGGCCAAGTGCTTTTGTATGTTAACGCATTTAATCCTTGGAAAAATATTAACTCATATTTTTGAGAGGTTAAGAAACTGATCCAAAATCACATAGCAAGTAAGTAGCAGAGCCTGGACTCAAACATCGGACTCCTCTGGAGTCAAATCATGTGTGTATGTGTGTGTGTGTGCGTGTGTGTGTGTGTTTTAAGGAGAGCATAATCTTTACCTTACTCTTATGACAGGTAGATTTACCGCATAGCTTTGTGTGTGCACATATATATTTCTAGACCAGTAGTTCTCAACCTTGATTATACATTAGAATCATCTGGGAAGTTTTAAAAGTGTGGATGCCTGGGGTCCATATCCAGAGATTCGAATTTAATCCAACTGATGTGGGATCTGGTCATTGGATTTTTAAATGCCCCTTAGTTGATCGTACTGTGCAATAAGGGACTACTGTAGAACTTTTCTTTTTTAAATGATTTTTTTTTTTAACATGGGCAGGCACCAGGAATCGAACCCAGGTCCTCTGGCATGGCAGGCGAGCACTATGCCTGCTGAGCCACCGTGGCCCGCCCTAAATGATTTGTTTTTATTAGAGAAGTTGTAAGTTTACAAAAAAATCATGCAGAAAATAGAGCATTCTCTTGTCCCTTCCCGATGACTAACATTTTGCATTAGTTTGCTACTTTTGTTACTATTAATAAAATAATATTGGGCGGGCCGCGGTGGCTCAGCGGGCAAAGTGCTTGCCTGCCATGCCGGAGGACCTCGGTTCGATTCCCGGCCCCAGCCCATGTAAAAAACAAACAAACAAACAAAATACAATAAAACAAGAAAATGTTTAAAGATGTTTCCCTTTCTTCCTCCCTTCCTTCCTTCCATCCTTCCTTCCTTCTCTTCCTCCCTCTCTCTAAAAAAAAAAAAAAAAAAAAAAAAAAAAAAAAAATAATAATATTATTATAATTGTACTATTAACTATAGTTCATGCTTTACAATAAGGTTTACTGTTTATGCTGTATAGTCCTGTGGTCTTTTAAAAAATTGCATTCGCATATATGCAACCTAAAATTTCTCCTTATAAGAACATTAAAATATATAGTGATGTAAATTATATTTAAAATATTGTGCTACCATTACTGCCATCTATTACCAAAACTTTTACATCACCTCAAAACAGAAATTTTGTACCAATTAAGCATTAACTCCCTCTTTTAGTTTCCTTTCACTGCTCAAGCAAATACCATGCAATGGGTTGGCTTAAACAATGGGAATTTATTAGCTCATGGCTTTGAGGTTAGGAGAAAGTTCAAATCAAGTCATCATCAAGGTGATGTCTTTTCCCCAAAGACTGGCATTCTAGGGCTGGCTGCTGGTTATTTATGGTTCTGGACTCCTCTGTCATATGGCAATGCACACGTCAACCTCTCCTGGCCTTTCTCTTCTCTTCTAGGTTCCATTGACCTTCAGCTTCTTGATTCCTATGGCTTTCTCTCTCTCTGTCTGAATAGTACTCTTATAAATGACTCCATAATAGAATTAAGCCCCATCCTGATTGAGGTGGGCCACACCTTAATTGGAGTAACCTCATCAAAAGGCCCTACTTACAATAGGTTCTCATTCACAGGAATGGATTAAATTTAATAACGTTCTTTTCTGGGGTACATACAGCTCCAAACAACCACACTCCCCATCCTCTACTCCTAACCTGACCCCCAGTAACTTGTATTCTATTTTCTGACTATGAATTTGTTATTCTAATTATTTCACATCAACGAGATCATGCAACTCATCCTTTTGTGTATGTTTATTTCATTCAACTTGATGTCTTCAAGGTTCATTCATGCTGTCACATGTATCAGAAATCCATTCCTTTTATGACTGAATAATATTTCATTGTACATATATACATTTTGTTTATCTATTCATCTATTGATGGACGCTAGTGTTGCTTTCATCTTTTGGTAATTGTGAACAATGCTGCTATGAATGTCCATATACAAACATCTGTTTGAGCTCCTGTGGGATGGCTGGGTCATATGGTAATTCCATACTTAACTTTCTGAGGAATTTCTAAACTGTTTTCCACATTGGCTGTACCATTTTACATTCCCACCAACAATGAGCAAATGTACTTATTTCTCCACATCCTCCCTGAAGTGATTCAGAGGGGAAATAGTAAAAATACTCCTCTCTTGATGCCGGTATGTTTGGATTCAAGTGAATCTAGAATCTCACTTTTACACAAGCTACTTAGTAATTAGTTAGACAAAGTGTGACAAACATCTTGTCATTTTATTTCTCTTCCCAAAAACTTCTCGTGGTTCTTCATTGTCTAGTATTTGCAAGAAACTGTGTTAAGCATATATGTATACATTATCATTTAAAGTCACACAAGTCCTACCCCCCCCCCCAAACACACACCTTGCAAATGCAAGGCAGGTATGACCATTATTCCATTTTACAGATGAGAAAAATTCAGGTATATAGAAAGGTTGAGTCACTCAGGGCACACAACTACTAAGGGGACAAGTCAAGATTAGAACCCATGACTCTCCCAACTCCAAAGCCTATGTTTTCAACAACAACAAGTGTATCACCCAAATGATTTTCTTTGAAGGTGAATGCCAAATGAAAAAGGGCAGTCAGTTATTCCAGGGACCTTTAATCAACAATTACTTACTAAGCTCCCATTATGGCCTCAACACTAGACATCAGAAAATGGTCATTCTTTCCCATTAAGCCTTGACTTGAACACAGAGCTTCAGTCAATCATAACTACAGTTGGTATACAAAATGAAACCTATTTTACCTTATTCTAAGAGAACAGAGGCCACAGCACTTGGTGGAGACCGGCACAGTGAGGATGAATCAGGTCTTGAGGCAGAGTTGATTTAGATAAGCAGGGAGGAGAGGGTATTCACAGAGATTATTGTGACTAAAGGCAAAAAAAAAACAAACAAGAATATTTATATTCAGCCACTCCGAAGCTCTTCACAAACTGGCATAGAGGGTGCCGTGTGAGGAGTAGTGGACAACACGTTTGGAAAAATAAAGAGGAACCAAATTATGAAAGCTAATGACAGCTAAGACGATGCATTTAGATTTTATGTGCCTGAAAGTGAATATGTTAGACCTCGAGGACTATAATAGAGAAACAACATGCTGAAAAGGGGTTTTAAGGAAGATTCATTGTACCCATTTTAGGTTTGGATAAGCCTAGACTCTAAAAGGATAGTTGTAACCGATGCAGAGGGAAGAAATGACATGACCTTCTAATTGGATAAGAGGAATTAGAAATCATGTGTGAAAAGTATGACCACATATTCTGATTAAAACCAGATGTCATGGCATACTTATTAATAGTTCCCCCTTTCATTCTCAAGTGTGCTGATGTGGATGAAAATTTTCTCATCACCTTATATATGACACTATTGTTTTGAGACTAGAGAATTTGGAGAATGGAGTACCATAGACAGATACAAACACCTAAGGGAAGGCGATTATTTTTTTTGTGGTGAGGGAAAGTTATGATGACTTGATATTCTGAGTTTGTGGTGACAGTGAGATATGCCCAGTAGACTGGTCCTGGGAGCCAAAGATCACCCTCCAGTCTCTGACTCTCTATATGCAAGTCCCAACAGAAATGCAGATTGACATTCTTGCTTCACTTTCCAAGCCTCATCCAAACGTTGGAAGCAGGGTTTAATCTTTCTTTGTTGCCTGTGCCTTCTTCACTGTCAAATGAAGATTCGTGAACATTTAATAGTATTTATGGAGAAAAAGCAGTTCTAAAGAGAAGACAAGTATAAACCTCTTTTACTGGAAGCCACCAGCAAGTCTGAGACTCCTCTTAACTAGCACCCTGATAGTCATTATTTGGGGAAAACACTAAAAGCTGAAGACAATCTCTCTACTTTCAATCATGTTAACTAGCATATAGTGTAATATTTCAATCAGTTTATCTTTACCTTTTAATAAGAAACTAAATACAAATTGTGAGCATGACATTTCTGTTGTAACCTTATCTAAATGCTTAAAACTTTGAATATGAAAATGTTATTTGCAACTGTAAACCTGATTCTGCACATTGAATACTCTGACATTAGTTTGTGGATATCTTGAGTCTGTCGGTACAAAAACTTTGAATAACCATGTATTCCCCGAGGTCCAATTACAGCTATTGATTATTGTAGCTTTCCTTTAAAATACCTTAAAATAATGAAACATAAATCAATTAGCAGATAATTTTTCAGAGCAAACTTTGAAGGAACATGTAGATGCAATATAATTCCTTTCTCTTTAACTTCAGCCATATTAACTACAGCTTAATCTACCATGAAATTTGCTTTAGACATTGATTAGATGTAGCACTCCACCTGAATCCTATCTTCAAGCTAATTGACCTCCCAAGCTTGGTGGAACTTCAGTGTTGATTTTTTGTTTACACTCAAGTTACAAAAACCATTCTAGAGTTTCACAGCCCATGGCTAGAGTACTTTAGCCTAAAGAGTAATTACACATCTTATTGTCAAATGCATTTCCTGCACATTTCAACTTTCACTCCTTCCTTCCTATAGGCAGAATAAGGCAGAGTGAGGTAGAACCTAGATGATGTTACTCAGAACATCAGGCCATGTACGTGAGTCACCAGGACTGCTCTGCCAGGTTGCAGATTCTTTCTTTTCTTACTTATTTATTTTAAATCCTTTCTAATGTCCTCTCCCCTTTCTGCTGATTACTTTTTATCCCACTTACAAATAATGACTTGCCTTAATAATGCACCAATAACCAACAACTTTTATAATTTCTTACAACAGAATAGATTTCTTAGCAATATCTTGTATTTCTTCTAGTTAAACATAACTGCATTTGCTGCTTACAAAAGAGGATTTGGGAGAGAAATTTTAGAGAGTTGTATCGAAGGAAGTATTGGTAAATGGACTACGGGAAATCAAATCAACCCGATTTAACAAAATAACATAAAAAATAACATTCAAACGGTATGAAACTAATTTCATTTTTAATAAATCCTACCCAAAGAAAACCTTTCTGAGGCAACAAACTGCCCTCCAAAGAGGCAGGTTTTCTCCTCCTGATAGCTAGGAAAAGTCTTCTTTCCATTTTTTTCTCACTCTTTTCATTTGGTAGATTGGTTTTTGGTATGGATGCTGTACGGATGGTGTTTGCATGGTTGGTTATAAAACCAATAAAAGCTGTGAGATACACTTTTCTAGTTGAGAAGACATTAGCCTTTCACCACATTTTCCTATTAATTAGGCGACAAATGATTTCCTTAATATGTGCTTGGTGGCAGGGTTTGGTCTGGAAACTCCTGCCTGCAGTGTTTACTGCTACACTGTTTTCTAGCAGGCTTAACCTACCCCAATTAACCTGAAATTGTTCTTTAGATCAAATAATATGGGAGAGGACAAGTCTCAGGGCAAAAAGTGAGTTGAGTACTAATCTACTAGGTGATCTTTATTATGATTAATTGACATTAACTCCATAGAAATTCATGTTTTCACTCCCTCTCCTTTGCCATCTAAAGTAAACAGACCTCCCTTAAGTACAGTTTATTCAGCAATTCCTACTGCTGATTCCTTTTCCCCAATTTTGCTCAGTATTTTCTGCTTCAGAGGACCCTATGGGGGTAAAATGGAATCTTGTCTTGAAAAGTCAGGAGAATTCATCACTGTTATTGTCATACCAGGAAAGGAGATGAATTTATTTAGCAATGTCTGAAAATAGAATTGCTTCAACATTGATGCCTGCTGATGATGCTAAATGATGAATATTAAGCACCTGGCACACACTTTATACTTCTCTTCATTTATTTGTTCTTCATATTCTAGTGCTTTAAGGTTCATGGACTACGTTTTTACTGTGCTCTACTCTTGGCCCGGAACCAGGCAGTAGATGTCATTGATAATTTGTTGAGCATCCTTACCATGTGGGGAGCTGTACAAAGCACAGCATAGAGTTGGAGAAATAACACACATTTGTGGGTTTGTGGGATCCAGCCAGAAAAGCTGCATTTGAACGTTGGCTGTCAGGTTCCTAGCTCTGTGACCTTTGGCAAATCACTTCACTTTTCTGAGACTCAATACCCTTAATTCTGTAAAATGGGAGTAATAGTAGTGGTCCTATGTACCTTAGCTGATGTGAGGTTTACATGAGTTATTGCTTGGGCTAGACGTCTGAAAAACGTGATGTTCAAACCAGGCCTGATATTCTGAGTATGATCTTATCTCTGTATGCTGCAGGCAAAAGGCAGACCTTACCATAGACAGATGGGCGGCATCCTCCTAGCTTCACAAAATACCTGTCAACACTTATAGTATGGACTCCTTGAGGCCTGTTTCTTTGATTTGAGGACAAAGCCTTTTATTGAACAACCAGAAATTCTGTTAAAATTGGTGGTCACATGTGGAGTGAAAAGTGTGTGCATGAACTTTGGAGTCAGACTCATTCACGAATAAATCCAAGTTCTACCAAGTATTATCTGTGTGGTCTTGGGAAAGTCACATTACCTATCTGAACTTCAATTTCCTTGAGTGTAAAATGGAATTGGAGATGAACAATAGTACCTGCTTTCATAAGGTTGTTGGGAGACTTAAGTGAGATGGAGTGTATTAAGTATATAGCAGAGAGTAGGTGCTCATTAAATGTCAGTTCTTTTTGAAAACAGGAAAGTGGGGTGGGTGTCCACAATATTGTCATGCTGTTAAATCTTAATTTAGTCACATAAATCTGGTAAGAATTGTATGAGCCTCTAGGAATAGGGCAACATTGTCTATCTCCACAACCATGGGGAGATAGTTTTGGTGAAGGGTAAAAAAATGTCATATATCCTCACAAAATCTCAGCTATCTCTTCATAAAATGGGACTAATTTTATAATTAAGGAAACTGAGACCTAGAGAGGTGGTTATTTGTCCACAGTGAGCCAGTTAGTAACCTTGACCTCCAGGTTTGTCCTCTATTAAGGATGCTTCCTGGAGAATGGTTGTCTCACTTTAGCTATCCTTCCTCCTATAGCCATGGTGCTGAAGTGCCCAATGACTGTTGAGCTTTTTGCTTAGGAAAAGCAGACTCTTTTCTGGAAGAACGTATTAGGTAACTTAGCTGCAAAGGCCATGCAGGAATGGAATAGGTAAGTTCTGTTTTTCCCTGGCTTCCCCTAACACTTTTCAGCCATTGATTGCCCACAGATGGCCCAGCAGGGCATGGAGAAGATAATGTCATTATGGTGTAATGCTGGATCTGTTGCCAAGAAGGGACTGAGTATCACTATCCTTCTCACTACCTTTAGTTTATTTATCTACACTTGAGAACCTTTCTATAATCTGTGTCAAGCCTGCTCTTTCCTGTTAGTTTGGAACCCTTGAACTTTGCCTCTCACCTATTACTCACCTCCCTGTCTCTATGGCTCACCTCCTGATGCAAGTCAGGATGCTTCCCTCAGTCAGCTCATTTTCTGATTCTCTTTGGATATAGTAAACCTCATATCTTACCACCCCTAGAAGAGCCGAGCCTACCTGCTTTTCTTGTCTGACCCCTTACTATTCTTAAAAACAACTTCAGCTCCATCTAGGTTCCTTACCCTATCCTTTCCCAGGACATATCCATTTCTGTGTCTGGGGCATTGCTCATGTTTCCCTGTCCTTTCCAATTACCCACACCAGGAGTGCCTCTTATCTCTGTCTACCTAATCCTGCCATATTCATTTTTCAAGTCCTTTATCAGATACTGTCTGTCTTGGCTTTCCTTCATATTGGGATCTCAGAAATTGCTCCCATATCAGAGAATCAGAAACCACATAGCATATGTCCCTCATTTTGATATGCCATTGATGGGCAAAATGTACCTTTGAGTTTAAAAATCACTTTACAGAAAATAAAACATTGAAACGTTACATCAAATCTATGCAGCAAGTGTGAGACAATCTTCATTTTTGGAAACAATGAAATTGCCAAAAGTATACAGGGGCTTTAGACTTGAGAAAATACCGTAGACTGAACCATTCTATCCAACACTACCTCCTAGATTAGGATGAACAGTTCTCTGTCTCATGTCAGGTGTCTTGTCTCCCTAACCAAATGGTCCATTCATGAGGAGAAAGACTTATTTTTAAATATTTTTTCTTACGTTTTATCCTCCCTCGGGACCCCATCCCCAATCCTTCCTCCTGCCACAGCTCCTGTCACAAAGCCAGGCACATAGTAGGTCCTCAAAAAATCCTTTGGACATTGGATTGATTGAATTCAATCACCTTAAATCATCTGTCTCCTTTTGGGCCAAGACCAGTAAGGAATCCTAATCCCTGCTGAAAAAACTCACTGATTTAAATTTTCTCTCTCCCTCTCCCTCTCTTATTTTTAATACTGTAGACTCTAACTTACCTGTTATACTTTTCATTACTTTGGTTTGTCTTCATATCAATCCTCTTTATACTAGGTGACAACCAAGAAAGGCCTTGCAGAGAACACTATCAATCTGTCACTGTAACTATTTCCTTTCTCTACCTTTGGATGCTCTTCCAGCTGCAGAGGTGATCATGTCCTACAAGGGTATTGTCAGGAGCCTCCTAAGGTTTCGTTTCTGTAAAAGAATACATAGCACTTTGCCTTCCATTCAGATGCCATTAATGAGAATGTATTTATTAGATATGGAACACATGTTCATTAAAATCAATTCATATAGGAAAATAGCACCATTTCATAGCAAGGAGATTGAGGATGTCATGGTCAGGTTCATGTGTCAACTTGGCCAATGGGTGGTACCTGCTTGTCTGGTTGGGCAGGTGCTGGCCTGTCTGTTGTGATGAGGACATTTCATGAAATTAAATCATGATCAGGTCACGTGCATCCACAGCTGATTCCATTTGTAATCAGCCAAGGGGAGTGTCTTCTGCAATGGGTGATGCTTAATCTAATCACTGGAAGCCTTTTAAGGAGGATTCAGAAGAGACAGGCTTCTTCTTGCTTCAGCTGGCAAGCCTCTCCTGTGGAGTTCATCCAGACCCCCCATTGGAATCATCGGCTTCACAGCCTGCCCTGCGGATTTTAGACTCTGTGTGTTCCCACAGTTACATGAGACACTTTTATGAATTTTATATTTGAGTGTTTCCTGTTGATTCTGTTTCTCCAGAGAAACCTAACTAATAAAACTTGGTACCAGGAGTGGTTCTTAAGAAACAGAATCTTAAAAATGGGTTTATATGAATGGTTTTCTACTCTGACTGGACCCAAAGGCACTAAGGACTCTGACTTCCACAATCAGAATGACACTCCCAATCCATGCAGTGAGTTGGCAAAAGAGATAGTCAAAATATCACCATTCGATTCTCCTAATGCTTCACTTGTAGGAAGCCAGGCTCTGGGGGATAATGGTTTTGACACCTTTACAGAGTTTTGTGGATATAAGAGGTATAGAGATGTTCGCTGGTTGTTGTTAGATACACTGGATACATTAAGGAGTGAAAGGAATGGGCTTAAGGCTTCAAACAAGAAGCTTAAGCACCGTATGACAGATGTAGAAGTTTCTATGAGTATCCTGAAGGAAAATTTTATTTCCTGTAGCTGTAGACTTGAGATCTCAGAAAATCAGGCTTGGAATCTTATTGTTAGAGTAGCAGCTTTACAACATAAACTGAAATCTCAATGTTGCATGGTGTCTGCCATTAAAGTGAGGGCATTGATTTAAAAGGCGTGGGACCCTGAAAAATGGGATGGTGACATATGGATTGATACTGATGTTGAGGGTGAGGTTGAAATCCTAGGTCATACTGAGTCTTCTCCAGATAACCCTGTAATAGTCTGTCCTGAGCACATAGCTGACTGACCTCCAGCCTGCCTTGAGGAGTTGGCCACCCAACCTCCACCAGAAGGGATTAGCCATAGAGTGATTAGTCCTGTTTCACCAGATGAAACTGCAAATGAATGCCCTGAAGTAAATGGCTTGGAAGATATTTCTAATTCTTTTTATGACCTTCCCCTGCCATGCCTCATTTCTTCCAGACCTATAACTAGACTAAAGTCCCAACAGGCCCCTAAAGCTGAGGTACAAAGTAAAACATGAGGAGGTATGTTATACTTCAAAAGAACTGTGTGAGTTTTCCAATTTATATAGACAGAAATCAGGGGAATATGTGTCAATGGATTTTAACGGTGTGGGATAATGGTGGGAGGAATATAAGGCTGGATCAGGCTGAATTTATTGATATGGGCCCACTAAGCAGAGATTCCTCATTCAGTGTTACAGCTCAAGGGGTTAGAAAGGGTATTAACAGTTTGTTTGGATGATTGGTTTGTTGGTTGAAGCATGGATCAAAAGGTGGCCAATATTACCTGAGGTTGAAATGACAGAACTGCCCTGGTATAATGTAGATGAGGGGATCCAGAGGCTTAGAGAGATTGAAATGTTAGAGTGGATTTATCATGCAAAGCCTGCTCTTATACCCCAGGAATGTCCAGAGGATTCACCTTTTACCAGAACAGTGAGAAATATATTTGTGAGACTAGCCCCATCATCCCTGAAGTTGCACTTCTCTGCAGATCAGATATTACTGTGGGAACTCCTGTTACTGAGTTGGAATCCTTAAACACAATGGGGATGACAGGATCCCAAGTTGGCAGAAGCCAGGTGACAGCACTTAATCACCAAAGACTGGGTGAACGTGGCTATGATAATAGCAAACTCAAAGCAGGAGTCAAAATTATATGACTCGCAGAAATTTGTGGCATTGGCTAGTAAATCATGGGGTACCTAGAAATACAATAAATGGACAGTCTACTAAATTCTTGTTTGAGCTGTATAAACAAAAGAGTTCTAGGTCAAGTGAACAGAAGTCTAACCAGAACTACAGAAACACAGAGTCATGGCCCCTTAATCATTTTCTGGAATTGAGACAGTTTACAGACCCAGAGCCCCTTGAATGAAGGGGAGGCCAGGTCCTTTTGGGGGAGAACCCTGTTACACTGCCACAAATTTATGCTGTTAATCTTCCTCCATGCCTTCCCCAAGGAGACCAACAACCTTTTACGAGGGTAACTGTGCATTGGGGAAAAGTAAATGATAAGATATTTCAGGGATTATTAGACACTGGTTCAGAAGTGACATTAATTCCAGGGGATCCAAAATGTCACTCTGGTCCACCAGTCAGAGTGGGGGCTTATGGAAGCCAGGTGATCAATGGAGTTTTAGCTCAGGTCCATCTCACAGTGTGTCCAGTGGGCCCCCAGACCCATTCTGTAGTTATTTCCCTAGTTCCATAATGCATAATTGGAATAGACATACTGAGCAACTGGCAGAATCCCCACACTGGCTCTCTAACTTGTGCAGTGAGGGCTATTATGTTAGGAAAGGCCAGGTGGAAGCCACTAGAACTGCCCCTACCTAGCAAAATAGTAAATGAGAAACAATACCGGATTACCAGAGGGATTGCAGTGATTACTGACACTCTTAAGGACTTGAAGGATGCAGGGGTGGTGATTCCCACCACATCCCCATTCAACTCTCCTATTTGGCCTGTGCAGAAAACAGATGGGTCTCAGAGGATTATCATAAGATCAGCCAGGTGATAACTCCAATTGCAGATGCAGTTCCAGATGTGGTGTCATTGCTTGAGCAAATCAATACATCCCCTGTACCTGGCATGTAGCTATTGATCTGGCAAATGCTTTTTTCTCAATAGCTATTAGTAAGGACCACCAGAAATAGCTTGCTTTCAGCTGGCAAGGTCAGCAATATACTTTCACTGTCCTACCTCAGGGGTATATCAACTCTTCAGCCACATGTCATAATCTTGTCTGCAGGGAACTTGATTGTTTCTCCCTCCCATAAGACATCACACTGTTCCATTATATTGATGATATCATGTTGATTGGACCTAGTAAGCAAGAAGTAGCAACTACCCTAGACATACTGGTAAGGCATTTGCATGTCAGAGGATGGGAGATGAATCCAACAAAAATACAGGGGACTTCCACCTCAGTGAAATTTCTGTGTGTCCAGTGGTGTGGGGCATGTTGAGATAACCCTTCTAAGGTGAAGGATAAGTTTCTGGATCTGGCTCTGCCTACAGCCAAAAAAGAGTCACAATACCTAGTTGGTCTCTTTGGATTTTGGCAACAACATATTCCTCATCTGATGTGCTACTCTGGCCCATTTATTGAGTGACCAGAAGATCTGCTAATTTTGAGTGGGGACCTGAACAACAGGAGGCTCTGCAACAGGTCCAGGCTGCTGTACAAGCTGCTCTGCCACTTGGGCTGTATGATCCAGCAGATCCAGTGGTGCTGGAAGTGTCATTGGCAAATAGAGATGCTGTCTGGAGCCTTTGGCAGGCCTCTATAGGAGAATCACAATGCAGACCCTTAGGACTTTGGAGCAAAGTCTTACCATCTGCTGCAGATAACTACTCTCCTTTTGAGAAACAGCTCTTGGCCTGCTACTGGGCCTTAGTAGAGACTGAACGCTTAACCATGGGCCACCAAGTTACCAAGAGACCTGAGCTGCCAATCATGAGCTGGGTGTTCTCCAACCTACCAAGCCATGAAGTTGGGTGTGTGCAGCAGCACTCCATTGTAAAATGGAAATAGTATATACGAGATAGGGCCAGAGCAGATCCTGAAGGCCAAGTAAGTTACATGAGGAAGTGGCCCAAATGCCCATGGTCTCCACTCCTGCCACGTTACCTTCTCTTTCCCAGACCAGAGCTATGGCCTCTTGGGGAGTTCCTTACAGTGAATTGACTGAGGAGGAGAAAACTGGGGCCTGGTGTACAGATGGTTCATCACAATATGCAGGTACCACCTGAAAGTGAACAGCTGCAGCACTACAACCCCTTTCTGGGGTGTTCTTGAAGGACAGTGGTGGGAAGAAATCCTCCCAGAGGGCAGAACTTCGAGCAGTGCATCTGATTGTTCATTTTGCTCAGAAGGAGAACTGGCCAGGGGTGCGTTTGGATACTGACTCATGGGTTGTTGCTAATGGTTTGGCTGGATGATCAGGGACTTGGAAAGACCATGATTGGAAAATTGGTGACAAAGAGGTCTGGGGAAGAAGTATGTAGATAGACCTTTCTGAGTGGGCTAAAAACATGAATATATTTGTGTCCCATGTGAATGCACATCAGAGGGTGACTTCAGCAGAGGAAGGTTTTAATAATCAAGTGCATAAGATGACCCATTCTGTGGATACCAGTCAGCCTATTTCCCCAGCAACTCCTGTCATTGCCCAATGGGCTCATGAAAAAAGTGATCATGGTGGTAGGGATGGAGGTTATGCATGGGGTCAGCAACATTGACTTCCACTCACCAAGGCTGAGTTGGCTACACCCACTGCTGAGTGCTCAATCTGCCAGTGACAGAGACCCACACCCAGCCCCTGATTTGGAACCATTCCCCCAGGTGACCAGACAGTTACATGGTGGCAGGTTGATTACATTGGACCATCCCTTCATGGAAGGGGCAGCGATTTGTTCTAACTGGAATAGACACATACTCTGGATATGGGTTTGCTTTTTCTGCATCCAATGCTTCTGCCAAAACTACCATCCGTGGCCTTACAGAATGCCTTATCCATCGCCATGGAATTCCATGCAACACTGCTTCTGATCAAGGAACACACTTCACAACAAATGAAGTGTGGTAATGGGCACATGCTCATGGAATTCTCTGGTCTTACCATGTTCCCCATCATCCAGAAGTAGACGGATTGATAGAATGGTGGAATGGCCTTTTGAAAACTCAATTACGGTGCCAGGTGGGTGGCAATTCCTTGAAGGGCTGGGGTAATGTTCTTCAGGAAGCTGTATCTGCTCTGAATCAGCATCTGTTGTATGGTGCTGTTTCTCCCATAGCCAGGATCCATGGGTCTAGGAACCAAGTTTTGGGAATGGGAGTGGTACCACTTACTATTACTCCTAGTGATCCACTAGGAAAATTTTGCTTCCTGTCCCTGTGACCCTAAGCTCTGCTGGTATATAGGTTTTAGTTCCAAAAGGGGAGTGCTTCCACTAGGAGAAACAACAATGATTCCATTGAACTGGAATCTAAGACTGCCACCTGGTCACTTTGGGCTACTCATGCCCCTGAATCAACAAGCCAAGAAGGGGCTTACATTACTGGCTGGGGTGATTGACCCTGACTATCAGGGGGAAATAGGGCTGCAATTACACAATGGAGGTAAAGAAGAGTTTTCTTGGAATATAGGAGATCCCCTAGGGCGTCTTTTAGTACTACCATGCCCTGTGATTAAAATCAGTGGAAAACTGCAACAACCCAATCCAGGCAGGACTACCAATGGGTCTGAAACTTCATGAATGAAGGTTTGGGTCACCCCACCAGGCAAAGAACCACGGCCAGCTGAAGTGCTTACTGAGGGTAAAGGGAACATGGAAAGGGTAGTGGAAGAAAGTAGTGATAAATATGAACTTCGACCATGTGATCAGGTACAGAAACAGGGACTGTAATGCAGTTTTGTTCATGCTATACTATTTAAGTTGTAAGGTATCAAGTTTAAGAATGAATATTATGCAAGGATTTTCACCCTATTCCAGAGAGATTTAATGTGTTTCCAGTTATATGCAGGGCAGTTGAGTATTGTTAAGTGAAAAAAAAATGTGTGTTTTATTGTTTCTTATTTAGAAATTAGGTATGGTTTAAGGTGGTATGTATAGCCGCCAAGTTGACAAGAGGTGGACTGTCATGGTCAGGTTAATGTGTCAACTTGGCCAAGTGACATTTCATAGAATTAAACCATGATCATGTCAGCTGCATCCACAGGTGATTCTATTTGTAATCAGCCAAAGGGGAGTGTCTTCTGCAATGAATGATGTTTAATCTAATCAATGGAAGCCTGTTGAAGAGGATTCAGAAGAGGCAGTCTGTTCTTCCTGCTTCTGCCGGTGAGCCTCTCTGTGGAGTTCGTCCAGACCCTCCATCGGAATTGTCAGCTTCACAGTCTGCCCTGCAGATTTTAGACTCTCTGTTCCTGTGGTCACATGAGACACTTTTATGAATTTTATATTTTCGAGTGTTTCCTGTTGATTCTGCTTCTTTAGAGAACCCTAATACAGAGGATATTTGCAACCTGAAAAATCATTGAGACCTCTTCCATCCAAGGAATCCCAGGCTCATCCTGGGAGTTCTGTCCCACGTTGCCAGGGATGTTTACACCCCTGGGTATCATGTCCCACATAGGGTGGAGGTCAGTGAGTTCACCTGCTGAGTTGGCTTAGGGAGAGAGGCCACATCTGTGACACAAAAGAGATTCTCTGGGGTGACTCTTAGGCATAATTAAAACAAGGCTTAGCCTATCCTTTGCAGGAATAAATTTCATAGGGGGGACCCCAAGATTGAGGGCTCAGTTTATTGATATAGTTGTCCCCACTGCTTGCAAGTATATCAGGAATTCTCCAAATGGGGAAGTTGAATCTTTCCTCCTTTCTCCCCAGTCCCCCACAGGGACTTTGAAAATACTTGTTCACTGCTCATACTACTCTGGAATGTTTCTGGGCATCACACTAAACTGAATAAACCCACAAGGTCTCACGCCTTATTCAAGATTCCACGTACTTATGGTGTTCAACTAAACTGACCATACAAGTTAAATTAGGTAATGCACTACCCAAAACATAAATTTTGCACCAAATAAACATCATCCCCTTCGGTCTCACAAAAGTTGAAGTTTTAAAACATGGATGATATCATCCTTTACCCTGTAGTCTAATCTTGCCTAGTCCTATCAAGATCAGCTTCATTCATATCTCTACTCGAAGTCTGATCACTTTTTCAACTTTTTAAACAGTTCCTGTATGGAATACTGCTGACTTTCATAGCTTCAGAGCTCTAACTTTGAGTCTCAGGTTAAACATAAATCCCGAAATTTCTGGGAAAGACCATGTTATATACAAACAGCTCAGTATCTCAGAATTTAGAATTAACAGTTATACCTCCTGAATACATTTAACTGCTATAAGAGCTTACAATCTAGGATCCTTCACTATAGGCCCCAACCTGGTAACCCATGCCCTCAGCTTTTGTTCACCAAGTTTTTATATTTTAGTCCATATGTGTGAGGCATGATAATATTTGTCTTTTTTTCCTGACATCTCATTCAACATGCAGTCCTTAGAGTTCATACACCTAATTGCATGCCTCACAGTTTCCTTACTTCTTGTGACTATTCATTAGTTCATGGAATGTATACACCATAGTTCCCCCTTCGATTCCTCAGTTGTTGTACCCTTAGGCCACCTCCATCCATTGTAAATCCTGAACACCATTGCCAAAAATACCAGTGTGCAAATGTCCATTCCTGTCCCCACACTCAGTTCTTCCAGTTATATATTAAGTAACAGGGTTTCAGGATCATATAGCAATCATACCCCTAGCCTCCTGTGGAAACACCATTCTGTTCTCCTAGGGGCTGCACCTCTCATTTTCCTACCAACAGTGAATAGGTATATCTCTTTCTCTACATTTCCTCTAGCACTTATTTCTCTCTGTTCATTTTTTTTCCCCATGGGCAGCACCAGGAATCAAACCCAGGTCTCTGGCATGGCAGATGACTCTGCCTGCTGAGCCACCATGGCCTGCATTTCTGTTCATTTTTAAAAAGTATTATTTGCAGATGATACAACCCAACCTAAGTTAATGGACACGCCTTTGCCACCATAATCTATATGAAAATATTTCATTTTACCACCCTATTAATACCTTGCATTGGTATAGTACATTTATTACAATTGATGAAAGCACATTTTTATAATTGTACTGTTAATATAGTTCATGGTTTCACTTAGGGTTCACTGTTAATGTAGTGCAGTTCCATGAATTTTATAAGTGTTGAAAAGTTTTCTCCCATTATCTCCTCAACTAATCTTCTTAGCCCTTTACTCTTCTCTTCTCCTTCTGGGAAACTGATGATTCTTCTATTTTTGTGCTGCTGTGTTATCCATCATTCCCCTGAGATCCAATTCAAATTTTCCCATCCTTTCTGCCATTTGTTCTTTTGTTCATTTAAATTCAATTATTCTGTCCTCTAATGTGCTAATTCTTTCTTCTGACTCTTCAGATCTGCTGTTGTATGTCTCTAGTATATTTTTTATTTGGTTTACAGTATCTTTTTTTTTTTTTTTTTTTTTTTTTTGCATGGGCAGGCACCAGGAATCGAACCCTGGTCTCTGGCATGGCCGGCAAGAATTCTGCCTGCTGAGCCATCATGGCCTGCCCTACAGTATCTTTTATCTTTGTGATATCTGCTGTTTTTCTATTTATTCTTTCAAATTCTTCTTTATGATCTTCCAAGGTCTTCTTGATCTCCTTTATGTTGTTAGCCAATCCATTGACCATTGGATTTATTTAGTAGAGTTGTATGAACATTTTTGATTAGTTGTTCCAATGTCTGTGTCTCCTCTGATGTTTTAATTTGATCTTTAGGCTAGGCTTAATCTGTCTGTATCTTCATATGCTTTATGATTTTCTCTTGACTTCAAGGCATTTAATTATCTTGATGGCGTTACTTTGGAAGTTGATTTCCCTCAGTCATCTAATGTTTTGTATTTGTTAGATGGGCATGAGCCTGGCGGGGCATGGGATTGGGACAGGGCACGGCGGTACAGTGATGGGGTGTGGTGCAGTTCAGGGCTAGGCACAGGGCACGGCCACTATGCTGGTACCTGAAGGCATGTGTGCAGGGCACAGAGTCAAGAGGGGAGGTGCAGGGACAAGGCATGGCACAGGGAAAAGGGAAGCAGAGCACAGTGGGAACCTGATTGTTGGGGCTGTGCCAGTGGGTAGGGTGTCGGGGTGGGGGCAGGATGTGGAGTGTGGAAGGGGGTCAGAGTGTGGGGGGCGGGGCATGGGTACATGTGTAGTTGGGGGTCAGGGGTACTAGGGTCAGTGGGCAAGCATGCGGACCATGGGGCATCAGAGCACAGGTGTGTGGGGCACTCTGGGGATGGTGGGGTGCTGGGGTCGGGGCAGAGGTTTGCAGGTGGTGGGGTGGGTCTGTGTGCATGCATGAGGCACAGGGCTGGCCAGAGCAAGGGTGTGCAGGGCGTGGGTGTGGGATCAGTTCTGTGGGGTGTGGGGGTGGGGTTCAGGTGCTTGGGGTACATGGGGTACAGAGTAGGGCGAGGGTGTCAGTAAAGGTTGTGGTTGGGGATGGCGGTCTGTGTGGGTACATGGGTGTGGGGCAGTCAAAGAGTGCAGCTGGCTTGCTACCTCGGCCCTCCTCCCTCTCGGTACACTCCTGAAGACACGGGGCCTTCATTTGAGAAAGTGTGCAGTAATCTCAGTGCACTTGTTGGATGGTCTTTATGAGCAGGCAAAGTTAAGTTTACTGCCTTCTGGGTTCCCCAAGAGAGCTTGGGGCTGTGAATCCTAAGGTGCTGAAACCCCAAACCAGCTGCAGTAGCAGGCACTTTCGTGGGTGCTACTTTGTCCTCAGTGGAGTAATGATGGAGCCCACTCACCTTGTTCTTTGTATCTCAATTCCTCTGCTTTGTCATCCAGAACCTCCCTATGTAGTGTAGAAGAACCTCTCACATCATTCACACTCTGGAACTGCTGTCTCTGCCATTTTTCTGTCACTTTTTCAGCTGTTCCTTGGAGCAGGGGAGAACTCAGTCTGTCCTATTCTGCTATCTTCCCAGAATCCCAGTTCCATGGAAATTTAAAAAAATGTACTGTTACCATATATATAATACAGTATTTCCCCTTTTAATAATATTCAGATATATATTTAATTCCATTGATTATATTCTAAATGCGCTACCATCATCACCATCCATTATTAAAACATTTCCATTGTTCCAAATAAGAACTCTGTACATTTTAATCATTAGAGATGTAGTCCAATGACCTCAGCTTACAGATGGGGAAACTGAGATCCAGAGAAGAAAGGATTTGCCATGGGTCACAATGTAGGTTAGTGGCAGAGCCAGGACTAGAAACCAGGTCTTCTGGCCTCCAGATCTGTTGTCCTTTCCTGATCCTTTTACTATGTATTCATGGTTTGTTTTTACAACTAATGTATAAACTCACTGAGGACAGTGACCTGTCCTATATTTTTAAGTAGGCAGTGGGATTTCTATGAATGTTTTTTGTAATTTTTTTTCCATTTGACCATGACTGGAGCAAAACCTCTTCCTACTTTGGGGCATTGACTGGGTTTGGAACATTATTTCCCAATTTATTTTAATTTTAGTTCAATAGCAAGGCGAGTTTGAATCCTTTCACTGAGCATAAGGCCTATCATAGTAGTCCAGCTCCCCCCAAAACGTTGTCTAATCCTCAGAAAAGCTCCCTAGGAAACAAACTTCCTTACAAAGCCTGATTCCATTTCCTTCTTTGAGAGGTAAGAGTTGGAAAAAACTCATTGGAAATTCATTCTCATAGATTATATGCTACAGGAGTCTCTCTTGACTTTTCCTTCTATGGGGAATTCATGAATGTTATTTATGACTTTTTAATTTAAACTTTTCAGTCTTCTTTCATCAGGAGGCATAATTAGATGTGAAATCAGTTTTAGTCTCTCTTCCTGGGGCTAGCAAGTCTGAAAGTATTCTAGAATCACTGTCGGAAGCATTGGAAATGAAATATATGTGTTTCATGGGAGGTCATCTCGTCCCCCTTTGAGATAAACTTTTTGCATGTGGTCAGTCCCTAATAAGGTATTGATGATGGGTGACTCAATGCTATGGCTACAGTGTCCATGCATTGACCCTCAGGCCAGAATCCTGTGCTAGAGGTTCACAACTCATCTTCCACTGAGATGGGAAATTCCCATTCCTCATACTCTAAGAATGGACTGTGTATATCTGGAGCAGGATGGACAAAATGCCACAATGCCCAGTCCCTGGACTGATGAACCAATGGGTGATGAAATATGAAAATAAAGGAGAAAAATGTGTGGCATTTACACTCTTCTATTACTTCTTTATGCTTTTTTGTAAAAAACTGCTTCTTCTAGTGCCCTGTCCTGCTCTATTCTCTTATAAAATTGCCTGTGCCTGTCCTGACACTCTCCTTCCATCAAAATATTCCTAGTTTCTGACATATTCCTATTAGAAGATATTAGTAAGACGTGGAAAGAACAATAGACTTGGATTAAGCATATCTAGATTTATTAACTTTAAAGACTGATAAATCATAATGACTATTGGGAACCCCTGCCTTACCTTCCTTCTCCCTACTATCTCACCATTGTTCTTGCTATTTGTGGCTTCCCTTGCATCCTAGGGTATTATAGAGAAAAGCCTAGACCAATTTTGCTTGAAAGAATTTTAGAGACATTGTTGATTTTATGCTTCCTGTCATCTTGGGATTAGGCAATAAGGCATCTTAAGTAGAAATCAAAGAAGTATTTTTGGGCTGCATTTGGTAAAGGCAAATTCCATTTTCCCCCACTGATTTTTGGGATTTCCTACCACTTCAGCCCCCTTCTTCTGTCACCAAGAAAAAGAGTATGGGCATTTTGAGAAAGACTGATAGGAAAAGTAAACTTGCAAATGTGACCTTTACACCCAATTTGAAAATGGTGTCCTCAGTGATCTTACCAATTGATTTTTTTTTTATTTTTATGCTTCATCAATAAAGTTTTATTTTTACAAGAAACAAAAGAAAATGAAAACACTAAAGGAATTATATATAAAGAAATTATGGTAGTAGCTTTTTTACTGTTAGTTTGTTCGAGGGTTTCTCAAGGGCCTCAGGTTATGACATATGGGGTGAGTCCCTGCCCTCGGATCTCTGAGAGCCTCCGGCAGTGTCGTAAAATATTCAGCATCACATGAAACCTCTTGTCAACTTTCAAAGCCATGAACTCCTTTATGTCAGCTTCCACTATAAAATAATGACCTTTGGTATCCTTTGTTTCTTCATCAATAAATCTGTGATAGAGATTTCTGGCCACAGAACTCATAGACTTTTTTGGTTGATGTAGGATCTTATATTTACTAATTACTGCCTTGTTGATTTCTTTAATAACATCATTAATTTGACAATAGGTTAAGCGGGATTTCATGTATCCAGGAACACCATTAAACTCATCAGAAGTTATAAATGGAATCTCTTTAATATTTCTTTGTTCTTTTGGGGGCTTCTTTGTGGATACAGTCTCCTCAACTTTGACTGGTTCTTCAGGGTTAAAAACTGATTCTTTAACAACGCTCTGGGTTACTGTTACATGAGGCAAATGGGGAGGAATGTTTTCTTTGAGATGTTGCACATCTTTATAATCTTCTTCAACAGATTCACAGAGTTCCTTGAGTGAATTATTTGTTTTTGATACTGAATTTCCAATTCCAATTTATTTAGAAGTTCATTGACAATGATGACGTCATCTCCTATTTTATTTAATGTAGTCTTCAAGATAGGCTCTTGGCCACAGTTTCTTAATGACAGAGTTTTTTTTAATATTGCCAATCTTTTCATTAATGTGAAAGCATAACTGTTCCAGATCTGAAGAGGTCATCCTTTAAGCTGGTCTGGGCCTCAAATCCCGAATCGCGATTTTCAAACTGCCCGCCGGGCGTCGGTACGGCGCAGGCGCAGATCTCAGCCCTCCCGGCGTGTGCACGCTCAGCGACTGCACCAATTGATTTTTTAAAATGGGTTTTGGCATCTCGTGGCATCCCCAGCTGCCTCTCAAAGCACTGGAAAGCCTCAGATGGGTCTAGGCACTCCAAATATATTGGTACTCGAGATATTGTTTAGCTCCATATCTGTCTTCTGAAATTTTCAGCATAAGTAAGAAGAACCTCAAAATGGCACTAATCTTGTGAATTGAATTGGGGTGAGTGGGTAAGAAAACATGTAGTCACTGAACATTCCTATCCGTGGATAAGAAAGTGCAGGGTGTTGGAAAAACGGAAATATACCCTTCTGGGATAAAAACTGAGAGAAAATCCCCATCAAGATAGGTAAGTGCACATTGCTGCTACTTAAACTTGAGTGTGTACTCTTTAGGCCATTGTTCTAGCAAATAATAATTATTATGATGATGATAGTAATAACACACTGAATGCTTTCTATGATCCAGACACTATGCTGGGGGTTTGTGCTATATGATCTCATTTATTCCTAAGAACAACACTATGAAGTAATTACTATTACTAGCACTATTTTACATGAGGACACAGAACTAGGAACAAAAGGTTAAGTGACTTACAAAAAAATCATTCTATTTATTTAAGTCTTATTTAATTTCTATCAATGATGTTTTGTGGTTTTCAGTATATGGGTCTCAAACTTCCTTGGGAAAATTTATTTCATTCTTTTTGATGTAATTGTAAAGGAATTATTTTCCCAATTTCATTTTTGGAATGTTTATTGTTATTGTATAGAAATACAACTAATTTTTTGTATATTGATCTTGTATCCTGCAACCTTGCTGGACTTATTTATTAGCTCTAATAATTTGCGGATGCTTCAGGGTTTTCTTTATACAAGACTATATATAAATCTGTAAATAGAATAAGTTTACTTCTTCCTTTCCAATCTGGATGATGTTTACTTCTATTTCTTGCCTAATTGCCTGGGCTACAACCCCCAGTACACTTTTGAATTGAAGTGGTGAGAGTAAAGATCCTTGTCTCATTTCTCATCTTAGGGGGAAAGCTCCAAGTATTTCACCAGAAAGTATTATGTTAGCTATGGGTTTTTCATAGATTCCCCTTATCGAGTTGAGGAAGTTCCCTTCAATTTCTAGTGTGTTGAATATGGGGGCTTTTAAATCATGAAGGAGTGTTGTATTTTGTCAAATGCAAATGATTCTCCTGTTATCTATTGAAATGATTATGTTGGTTTTCACCTCTTTACTCTATTAATGTGGTATGCTGCATTAATTGATTTTCACATGTTGAACCAACCTTGCGTTTTTGGGATAGTATCCCACTAGGTCAGGGTACATAATGCGTTCTATATGCTGCTGCATTTGGTTTGCTTGTGTGTTTTTGACAGTTCTTCCATCTATATTCTTAGGAGATGGTCATTAGTTTCTTTTTCCTGTGATGGCCTTTCCTGGCTTTGGTGACAGGGTAATACTAGCCTTATGGAATGAGTTAGGAAGTGTTCCCTTCTCTTCTAATTTTTGGAAGAGTTTGTGAAGGATTCTTGTTAATTCCTGTTCAAACTTTTGGTAGGAATTACCAGTGAATCCATCTAATCTGGTCTTTTATTTCTGTGTATGTGTGAGAAGCTTCTTTATTACTATCTCAATATCTATAGTTCTGATACATGTATTCAGATATCTATTTATTCTTGAGTTAGTTTGGTAGTTTACACCTTTCTAGGAATTTGTTCATTTCATCTAGGTTATCTAATTTATTGGCATAAAATTATTCTTAAAATTCACTTATAAATCTTTTTTCTATAAGGTTGGTAGTAATATCCCCACTTTCATTTTAGCAATTTGAGTCATCTCTGTTTTTTATTGGTCAGTCTAGTTTAAGGTTTGTCAATTTTATTGATCTTTTCAAAGAACAAACTTTTGTTTTTTCCCTTGTTTTTCTACTTTCTAATGGATTATTTCCATTAGTATTTATGATGTCTTTCCTTCTGCTTGCTCTGTGTTTGGTTTGGTCTTCATTTTATAGTTTTTTAAGGTATAGATTTAGGATATTTATTTAGTCTTTTTAAATGTATGCATTATTTACAGATATAAGGTGATAACTGATTTTTCTGTTACCCAATACTTTTGAGTTTTCATTTTCATTCATTTCAAAGTATTTTCTAATTTCCTGTGTGTATGTATGTGTGTGTGCGTGTATGTGTGTGTTTTGACCCATTGATTATTTAGATGTATGTTGTTTAATTTCCACATATTTTTGAAATCCTCAAAGTTCCTTCTATTTCTGATTTTGAATTTCATTCTTTTTTGGATGGATAAGTCTTTGCATGATTTCAATCCTTTTAAATTTATTAAGACTTGTTTTATGACCTAACATATAGTGTGTCCTAGAGAATTTTCCATGTGCACTTGTGAAGAGTGTGTATTCTGCTGTTACTGGGTGTAACATTCTGTGGACATCTGTCAGTTTAGTCATTTTATAGTGTTTTGCAAGTCTTCTGTTACCTTGCCAATCTTTTGCCTAGCTGTTTTATTCATTTTTTCAAAAAGTGGAATGTTGAAATTAAGTATTATTGACAAATTGTCTATTCTTTCAATTATCCCAATTTTTATTTTATAAGTATTGAGACTTTGGTGTTAAGTGCATACATGACTCTAATTGTTATATATTCCTACTATGTAATTGTTTTATATCCCTTTTGTCATTATAAAATATCATCTTTCTCTCTAGTAATAAATTTTTTTGTTAAAGTCTATTTTGTCTGATATTGATATAGCCACTCCAGCTTTCTCTTGGTTACTGCTTCCATGGTATATCTTTTTCCATTCTCTTAATTTCAACTACTGGTGTGTCTTTGTAACTCTTGTAGATGGCATATAGTTGGTTCTTGGTTTTTTTTTTATTCTTTTTACTAATTTCTGCCTATAATGTGAGTTTTGATCCATTTACAAGTAAAATAACTACTGATAAGATAGAATTTGTCTGCCATTTTGCTTTTAGTTTTCTGAGTCTTATGTCTTTTTTGTTCCTCAGTTCCTCCATTACTTCCTTCTTCTGTGTTAGATAGTGTCTAGTGTATTATTTTAATATAATTTATTTTACTATATATTTTTGTTCTTTTCTTATTCATTCCAGGAATTACCATTAACACTGTAATCTATTGCAATGTATTTGGGATTATTACCAACTTAATTAAATATTATATAAAAATTGCTCCTCTATAGCCCCATCCCTCCCTCTTTTATGACGTTATTGTCACAAATTGCATCGTATCCACTGTGTGTACCTCAGTATAGATTTCTAATCACTGATTTATTCAGTGGGTCTTTTATATCACTAAAGAAATAAGGATTTACCAAAAATGTATATTTATTCTCTACTCTGTATTTACTTATGTAGTTACCTGTGCTGGTGTTCATTTCCTCACATTGATTTAAGTTACCATCTAGTGTCCTTTCTTTTCAAGTCTTAAGGATTCCTTTTAGTATTTCTTGTAGGGCAGGTCTAGTAGCTGTGAATGCCCTTAGCCTTTGTTTATCTGGGAATGTTTTAATTTCTTCTTTATTTTTGAAAAACAGTTTTGCTGGATATAGACATCTTGATTGATGGTGTTTTTTTTTTCTTTCAGCACTTTAAATATATTATCCCACTGTCTTCTGGCTTAATGGATTCTGAAGAAGAATCAGCTGTTAATCTCATATTGAGGATCATTTGTACATGATGAATCACTTTTCTCTTGCTGCTTTCAGAATTCTTTTTCTTTGTCTTCTGACAATTTGATTTTGATGTATCTAGGTATGGATCTCTTAGAGTTTATGAGGTTGAGATATTGCTGAGCTTCTTAGATGTATAAATTCACATCTTTCATTAAATTTGGGGAGTTTGGGGCCATTATTTCATAAAATATTCTTTCTGCATCTTTCTTGCTGGACTCCCATTATATATATATATTGTTACACTTGATTATGTCCTGTAGGTCTTTCAGACTGCATTCAATTTTCTTCATTATGTTTTCTTTCTGACACTCTTTCTGGATAATGTCAACTGATCTATCTTTAAGTTCACTGATTCTTTATTCTCCCTGCCCAAATCTGCTGTTGAGCACCTTTATTGAATTTTTCAATTCAGTTATTATAGTTTTTAATTCCAGAATTATTTTTGGCTATTTTTATAATTGCTATCTCTTACTGATATGCCCTACTTGGTGAGAAGTCATTTTGATAATTTATTTCAGTTATTTAGACAAGATGCCCTTTAGCTCTTTGAACATTTTAAAAATAGCTGATGTGAAGACTTTGCCTATTATTTCCAATGTTTGGACTTCATAATGAATGGTTTCTATTCATTGCTCTTTTTCCCTTATGTGTGGGCCATATTATCTTATTTCTATATAGGTCTTATAATGTTTTGGTGAAGGCTGTACATTTTAAATAATATAGTGTAGCAACTGTGGAAATTTTCTTCTTTCCCTCCCATGAGTTTGTTGTTGCTTCTTGTAGTTGTTCATTTGTTTAGTAACATTTCTGATTTCATTAAAAACTATATTCTTTTTCAGGTGTGTCCACTAAAATTGCTGCTCAATTATCTTAGTAATCAGTTAATGATTAGATAGAGATTTTCTGAATTTCCTGGAACCAGTATATGTCCCATTCATCACTGAGCCACTGCATGTATGGGGCATACCTTCAATGTCTAGCCACTGTATTTAAAACTTAGTCTTCACTTCCAGCTTTTTACTGCTCCCACCTGTGCCAGATATTCAGGTTATTCTATTTAAAGGCAGTAGATGAACTGGAGTGTTCATGATGAGGATAGGGGGAGTTAAAACAACACAAAGCTTGCTATTTTTTTACAGAGATTCAGCCATTTCCCTTGAATAAATGCTCCTGTGTGTTGCTACAAGCCTTTGGTTAATTTCCAGAGTTCCAAAAAAGTTGATTCTGACAATTTTTACCAATCATTTCATTGCTCTCATGAAAGGGTAAGCTTTCGGAGGTTCTTACTTCATCATTTTTGCTGACTTGATTTTGAATCCTGGTTTGTTTGATCCAAACCCATGCTTTTAAACATGACAGAATGTCCTCCATAGTAAAGCTGTCTTTAGTGGGGCAGAGTCTTCCTTTTGGTGTCTTACACTTTTGTTTTTAAGGGGAGAGTTATTGCATTTAGTTAAGGTTTACAAAATCAATCATGAGTTAATGTGTATTTCTTCTCACAGGTTTACATTTTTAAAGTGTCCACTGAAACACAATTTCCTAAAACAAAAACCAGAAACTTTTATGGCCCAGCCATAAAACATAAATTTGTGAGTCATGTTGGAATATAAGGTACACTAAAGAAGGGATCTTTGTTTGTGTTGTTTGATTATGTACCCTAAGTTCCTAGGAAACTTCTTTGTATATCTGAGATTTATAAATTAATATTTGTTGAATAAATGAATTTATAAATGAATAAAAGAATAGGGATTGGTGGTGACTCTGATGAACTGGAGAATTTCAGGCCTCACAAAAACATTGAAGTTGAATTATTTTTAAATATATTGGACTGATTAGACAAATCCAGAAAGTCACATGTTCTATAGGACAACTGTACAGGCACTTCAAAGAAGTTAGAGACATGAAAAAGAAAAAAAACATGGGAGATGGGGTATCAGTCTAGGAAAGAAAAGACACATAAGAAACTTTACAATCAAACACAATTTATGGACTTTCTTTAGATTCTGATTCAAGAAAACAATTTTTGAGCATTCTTGAAGCAATTAGATAAATTTAAGTAAGAATTGGTTGTTAGATAAAGTTATGCATGTGTATATATATTTCATAGATGTGGTAGTGGCATTATTTTTTCTTATTGTTCTTAGACATACATACTGAAATGTTTTAGATGTAATCTAGCATAGTATTTTGGATTTGATTTAAATTTTTTTGTTTCAGAAAGAAAAAGCAAATATGGCTACATGTCAATAATTGTGAAGCCTTCATAATTGGGTATATTCATGTGCATAATACTATATTTTCTATTTTTAGGAATGTTTGAAAATTTTTACAGTAATTAAAAAACCATGCTGTCAAAACAAAACACATCTCTATGTTAAATTTGGCCCACAATTCATCAGAATGCCAGTCTAAGGGAATTAATCTTGCATAATAGGTTTTCTGGTGCTGTGGCAGGCTTACAGGGAAGATGCAGCCTTTTCGTCTTCCAGTTGTATATAAAGATCATGTTTTCAAACTTTAGAGTTCATGAAAATTACCTGGAAAGCATGTTATAAGAATTGTTGGGCCTCATCTCCAGAGTGTCTGATTCAGTTGGCTTGGGGTGATAGCTGATAATTTGCATTTTTAATAAGTTCCAAAGTGATACTTAAGCTACTGCTCTGGAAACATGTTTGAATACTGTTAGTATAGATACTGAGTACATTAACTTTCAGGAAAAATGCCTGAGGTAAAAAGTCACAGCAAACCTGCTGTCAAAATGAGTCAATCCCATTTCCCGTATCCTCAGAATAGCCTGGAATGATGCCCTGGAGTAGTCTGGGGAAATGCCATAATATCCAGTGCCTAGTTCAGGTAGGACACTACCTTGATGAAGGAATGGGA
This sequence comes from Tamandua tetradactyla, assembly GCF_023851605.1. Lineage (NCBI taxonomy): Eukaryota > Metazoa > Chordata > Mammalia > Pilosa > Myrmecophagidae > Tamandua > Tamandua tetradactyla. The sequence continues at coordinate 57,875,537 of NC_135353.1, read as the reverse complement.
ACTGTAGGGGTGGTCCATGTAATCAACAATGGAAGAATTGCAAACAAGATTAATTGTGATTCTCAGCTCCCTCACTTAGCATTTGTGCCTCATTTTAACCATTGTTTCCTCTTCAAGGGCCCTACCTTGGCCAATTTATAGGACAGGGATGAGCACTCTTAGAAGTGAAATTCAGCTTGGCTTTTTAGCTATACCTGCTGTTTTTCCCTTGGGGCTCTTCAATTAAATGAAGTGCTGCTTAACCAAGAGCTCAACTTTTCATTTAGTTACTTAAGCCCTTTTGACTCAAGTCTATGACCTAGTCTATATAATCTTTAGACAGAGCTACTGACAAGTTAAATAAGAAGTTATGAGCCTCTACATGGCATTTAGAGGAACTAGAATTAGACAACTAGAATTTGTCAGTATTTAACTAGAACAGTGGTTTCCAAACCTGTCTACACATCACAATCACCAGGAACTTGTTTAAAAGGCAGATCCATAGGTCTTATCGAAGACTTTCTGAATCTGAGTCCCCAGGGTAGGGCCAAAGAACCTGTATCTTAAAAAGACTCCCCAAATGTTTTTGATGTTCACCACTTGTTATGACCCGCTGCTCTATATTCTCAGAAGGAAATGTAACTTGGCTTACAAATATAAATATTCTGGTCATAAGAAAGGTGTACTTCACATGTCAGTGGGACCGATTCTGCAGGCTTTACTGCCAACTGGGTGACTACCACCACACAGATCAACACCAATCCCTCTGATTCTGGGTATCCTTTTGAGAAATACTGACCTGATGACTATGATGTTCCTCATGAGGATAGTCATTTACCTCAAGCATTATGAACAGGATACTATTTGAAAAGGTAAGCAGATGCAAAGGGCTATTCATTGGAACTAGGAACATGTTATGATTATAGAAGGAATTTAGTTTCTCACTTTTGTTTCACTTGAACCTCCTTCTTTATTTCTTTACCCCATCTGTCTACACTCAATGAGAGATGTCAAAATGGGTCTGGGTATCAACAGGCAAAGAGAGTCAGAGGCCAAAACCAACTCAACGAATAGACCATCCATATATGCTGTTGTTCATAGGCATAGCAAAGTTGGGTATGGAGTAAGGACATGGGCTTGTTAGTAACCCAAACACTGGGTGTTAGTGTCACCCAGTTGGCAGACACTTCCATAAAACCATGTTGGGAAGTCTCTCTTAATTCCTAATTGTAAAGAAGTTATAAGCTTGCTTGAACTGAGCCTAAGGCTAACTTCTTAGGAGTCTTGGGTACTGAAAGAAACAGACTCCTTAACTTGAAATGCTATAGCCTATAACAGTTGGTCTACTGATTGTAAGAGCAGTAGTGCTGAGGCCTCTTTATGTTATTTATGATTTGCTTAAATCATAAATTTCTTCTTTCATGGAAGACTCTAATTTAGGGGGCTCAAAAGTTGCCCAAAATAATTGAGTTAATTGGTGCGTATTTCCCAATGTACAGTTTCCTGATTCCCATTTTCTCATTAAAGAGGATCTATTGACATGCACTATGTTTAGTGCTAGAACCTCTTTAGATAAAAGTGATAGAAAAACTACTTTGGGAAGATGAAGCAAAGAGTGAATGGACCAAATTAGATTTTTATATTAAAATTTTATTTTGAATAGAGTCAAGAGACTACATTGGAGGTCACTCTTATGCAGACATCAGTTAGACATTGCTACCTATGATAACTTGCCAAACCTCAAGCTAAACCATTCCTGCCAATCCTAAAGAATACCTAGGACATTATATAAAATTCTGCAAAGGTTCTATGCACTAGGGTAACTTTCCAAAGCCTACAACCTCCAGATGGGTCTCTGAACCAGTGAAGTCCTGAAATGTACAGGAGTTAGCTTCTCCAGAACATCAACTAGTTCCATCCCTTACCCCATAGTATCAACAGCCATTTCCAACATGAAAAAGTTAGAATGGGAATGGCCCAAAAAAATCTAAGGTGATGGTGGAGTTATACAGAGAAGGTTGGGTTTAACAAATGAGTATGAGTGCTGAATCATTATGCTGATACTTCTTTTAGCCTCCAGTACCTTAGAGCAGCTAGAAATAAAAACCTAAAATTGTGGGATTATTTCATACCAAACTCTGAAATCTGTTCTACAAGTAATTGTTGCAATGTACTTTGAAATTTACTGTTTTTAGGTATATATTTTATTTAAAGAGAAGGAGGAATATAATAGAGAAGATAGGATTTAGCAAATGAGTATGACTACTGAATCATTATATTGATATTTCTGCTGGTCTCCAGTGTCATGGAGCAGCTAGAAGAAAAAATGAAAAATCATGGAACTATAACTCGTACCAAACAAACCTTAAAATCTGTTCTATAACTACTTGTTAAAATGTACTTGGAAATGTATTGCTTTTTTGTATATATGTTATATTTTACAATTTAAAAAAAGTTAAAACAATTTATTTTGAGAAAATTATAGAGTCACATTCAGCTGTAAGAAATAATAGGGAGACACCCCCATGCCCTTTTTATCCAGTAATATCTTGCAGAACTATACTACAATATCACAGTCAGGCTGTTGACATAGATACAGTCAAAATAAAGAATATTTCTATCAACATAAGGATCCCTTATGTTGTCATTTTATAGCCATATCTGCTTCCCTCCTTTTCCACTCCACTCCCACTTCCTTAACCCCTGGCAATCACTAATCTGTTCTTCATTTCTGTACTGTGTTATCTCAAGAATATTATATAAATAGAATCATGCGGTATTAAATATTAGGGTTTGACTTTTTTCATACAGCATGAATCCCAGAGATTCATCCAGGTTGCTTCCTTTTTGTTCCTTTTTCTATGGGTGCATCACAATTTGTTTAACCATTCACCTGTTAAAGGACATCTTGGTTGTTTATAGTTTTTGGCTATTCTAAATAAAGTTTACATGAACATTGGTGTACAAGATTTTGTGCAAATGGGAATTTTCAATTATCTGAGATAAATGCAAGAGTTCTACTGCTGGATCATATGTTAATTGTATGCTTAGTTTTATAAGAAACTGCCAAAATGTTTTCCAGAGTGATGTGCCATTTTACATTCCATCCATCCATCAGTGTATGACTAATTCAGTTTCTCTGCACCCTCGCCAGCATTTGGTGGTGTCATTATTTTTTATTTTAGTCATTCTGACAGGTTTGTAGTGGTATCTCTTTGTTGTTTAAATTTGCATTTTTTGATGCTTAATGAAGTAGGATATCTTTTCAAGTGCTTATTTTCCATCTCTATCCTTTTCAGTGAAATATCTCTTCATCCCCTTTTTGACAAGTCCCCATGTTTTAATTGGGTGGTTTTAAAAATAAAATTTATTAGAGAAGTTGTGCATTTACAGACCAATCATGCATAAAATGCTGAATTTCTATACACCACCTCACCACCAATACCTTGCATTACAACTGTCATTACAACTGATGATAGCATTTTTTTATAATTGTACTAAGTTTTTAACAGTAGTCACCTCTGTTAAAATTGATGAAAATTATTAAAATATTAATATTAACTATCATACATAGTTTACATTAGGTGTATTTTTTCCTCATACCACCCTATTATTAACACCTTGTATTAATGTCATGCATTTGTTGAAATTGATGAAAGAACATTCTTATATTAGTACTATAAACTATAGCCCATTGTCTACAATAGGGATCACTGTGTTATACACTCCTATGCTATATCTTTTAATTTTTATTCTAGTAACATATATGACCTAAAGATTCTCCATTGAACCATATTCACCTACAAGGCTCACTGTTGTTAACTATGCTCACAGTAATGTGCCACCATCACCACCATCCATTTCCAAACCTTTACAATCAACCAAAATCAAAATTTTGACCATATTAAGCATCAACTCCCATTCTCAAACTCCAGTCTATGCTGTGGTAGGTAACCTATATTCTGTATTCTAATTCCATGTGTTTGCTTAAAATAATTAGTTCATATCAGTGAAATCATACAATATTTGTCTTTTTGTGTCTGGATAATTTCACTCAGCATAATGTCCTCAGGGTTCACGCATGTTGTTGCATGCATCAGGACTTCATTCGCATTTATGGCTGAATAATATTCCATTGTGTGTAAATACCAAATTTTATTTATCTAGTGGTGATAACACTGGTTGTTTCCATCTTTTGGCAATTGTGAATAACGCTGTTTTCCTTTGCTAATATGCTGTAATGCAATACACCAGAGATGAATTTGGCTTTTATAAAGGGAGGTTTATTTAGTTACAAATTTACAGTTGTTTGGAAGAAAGGCAGCTAATTCTGTCACATGGGAAGGCACACAGTGATGTCTGCTAGCCTTCTCTCATGGCTTCAATCAGCTTTCCCTGAGGTGATTCCTTTCTGCATCTCCACATGTTTGAGTCTGAGCTTCTCTGAACTCTGAACTGAGGTGTGCTGGGCTGCTGCTGAACTCTTTTGGGCTGTACTGAGCTCCTCAGAGCTTTGCTGAGCTAAACTTTTGAGCCTCCAGCTAATTAAATGCAATATCACTCACTGTGGAAGGCACTCCTCTTAGCTGGTCACAGATTTAATCAGCCATAGATGAATTTCACATGCTGATGGTTTAAGTCCACAGCAGCAGAACAACAGGGCACCATCATCTGGCCAAGTGACACCTGAATCTAACTACTACATGCCGCTATGAATATGGGTGTGCAAATATGTTTGAATTCCTCCTTTCAATTCTTTTGGGTATATACCTAGTAGCGAGGGTTTCTAGGAATTTGTCCATTTCATCTAGGTTGTCTAATTTGTTGGCATACAGTTGTTCGTAGTATCTTCTTATGATCCTTTTTGTTTCTGTGGTGTCAATACTAATGTTCTTCTCATTTCTGATTTTATTTATTTGTGACTTCTTTCTTTTTAGTCTATCAATCTAGTTAAGGATTTGTCTTTTCAAAGAATGAAACTTTGCTTTTATTAATGCTCTCTATTGTATTTTTTATTCTCAATTCCATTTATTTCTGCTCTGATCTTTGTTATTTCTTTCCATCTGCTTGCTTTGGGGTACTTTGCTCTTCTCTTTCTGGTTCCTCCAGATGTGCAGTTAGGTCTTTGGTTTTAATTCTTTCTTCTTCTTCTTCATTTTTTTTGTATGCTGTGTTGTGGGGGGGTCACATTTCACTCTTTTCCATGTGAGCATCCAGCTATTCAACCATTTGTTGAATTTTTTGGGGGGGGGGGCGGGGAGTGTGCAGGCCAGGAACTGAAATCGAGTCTCCTGCATCATGAGTGAGAATTCTATACTGAACTACTCTTGCACCTCTCTTTCTTCTTCTTTTTAATGTAAGTGTTTAGGGCTATAAATTACTTTTTCAGTACTGTCTCTGCTGCCTCCCATAAATTTGGATGTGTTGTATTTTTGTTTTCATTCATCTAAAGATATTTATTGATTTCCCTTGAAATTTCTCCTTTGACCCACTGATTATTTAAGACTGTTTATTTAAGCAAGTTATTTAACTTCCTTATATTTGTGGATTTTCCTGTTCACCTGTTATTGATTTCCAGCTTCATTTCATTATGGTTAGAGAATGCACTTTGTATAATTTCAATCTTTATTTATTAATAAAATTTATTCATTTAAATGTATTGAGACTTGTTTTGTGACCCAACATGTCATCTGTCCTGGAGATGTGCACTTGAGAAAAATGTATATCCTCCATTTGGGGGTGCAGTGTTCTGCATATGTCTGTAGGTCTAGTTCAATTTATCATATAATTCAAGCTCTCTGTTTCCTTATTGAACTTATATGTAGATTTTCTATCTATTGTTGAGAGTGGTATATTGAAGTCTCCAACAATTATTGTAGCAGTGTCTATTTCTCCTTTCAGTGTTGCCAGTGTTTGCCTCATGTATTTGGGGATACATAAAGGTTAGGTGTATAAATATTTATGACTTATTTCTTCTTGTTGGAGTACAACTTTTATTAATATATTGTGTCCTTCTTTGTCTCTTATAACAGCTTTTGACTTAAAATGTGATATTAGTTTAGCTACCTCAACTCTTTTGTGGTTACTATTTGCATGAAATACCTTTTTCCAATATTTCACTTTCAAGCTATTTGTGTCTTTGAGTCCAAGTTGAGTCTGTTGTAAACAACATATGGTTGGGTCATGCTTTTTTATACATTATGCTGCTCTGCCTCTCTCGATTGGGCAGTTTAATCCATTAACATTCAGTGTTATTACAGTAAAGGTAGTACTTTGTTCAGTCTTTTGTCCTTTGGATTAATGTTATATCTTTTTTTGCATCTCTTCTCCTTTATTGCAAATGCCTTTCCTGTATAGTTGGTCTTTTGTGATGTATCTGACTGATCTCTCTCTTATTTGCACTTCTGTATATTTTTAAATACTGCATTTGTGGTTACTCTGGGGTTTATGTTGCTCAACTTACATCTATAACCTTCTAATTTGAAAAAATAGCAACCTAACTTCAATAGCAAAATGTTCTCTGCTTCCATATCCCTGTTTCCTATCTTGATGTTGTTTTGTCTCACTTTACCACTTTATATTTTGCATGTCCATTATCAGGAAATATGCCTCTTTCTTGTTGAATTGCAATCTGACTCTTCCGTGAATTGAAGAGTAGAGTTGTATGTTGAGGATACAATATTGTTGGGTTTTCCATTTACCCATTTAGTTACCCTTACTGATAACCTTCATTTCTTCACACTACTCCAGGCCATTCTCTCCCGTCTTTTCTTTTCAACCTGAAGAACTACCTTTAGTAATTCTTGTAGGTCACGTCTCTTGCTGACAGACTGTCATGGTCTCAGTTTACCTGTGAATGTTTAAACTCTCCCATGTTTTTGAAGGACAGTTTTGCCAGATAAAGGATTTGGGACTGGCAGACTTTCTCTTACAGTACCTTAAATATGTCATACCACTGCCTTCTCAAACCTTCATTGTTTCTGATGAGAAATCATCACTTAGTCTTAGTGAGGATCCATTGTACATGACAAATTGCTTTTCTCTGGCTGCTTTCAGAATCATCTCTTTATCTTTGGCATTTGAATTTCTGATTAGTATGTTGGTCTACAGGATTCATTTGTTAGGAGAATGTTGCATTTCATGGATATGTAAATTTATGTCTTTCATAAGAGTTGGGAGATTTTTGGCCATTATTTCCTCATATATTCTTTCTGCCCCTTTTCCTTTCTCTTCTTCTGGGACACCCTATGATGAATGTGTTTGCATACTTCATGCTGCAACTCAAATCCTTGACACACTGCTCAATCTTTTCTGTTCTTTTCTCTATCTGTTCTTCTAACTGTGTATTTGATTGTCCTCTCTTCTAGTTTGCAGAATCTTTCTTTTGCCTGTTCAGATCTGCTGTTGAATGCTCCTAGTGTATTTTTAATTTCTGCTAGTGTCCCTTTCATTCCCATCATTTCTGTTAGGTTTCTTTCTATACCTTAAATTCTTTATACTCACACATTGTCTTCTTAATATCCTTTATCTCTTTATCTATATTATCCTTCCTCTGCTTGAATTGATTTAAACGATTCTTTTTTTTTGCATGGGCAGGCTCTGGGAATCAAACCTGGGTCTCCGGTATGACAGGTGAGAAATCTGCCACTGAGCCACCATTGCACCACCCAATTTAAAAGATTCATTTGAACATCCTTGATTAGTTGTTCCATATTCTGGGTCTCTTCTGAAGTTTTAATTTGTTCCCTTGACTGAGCCATATTTTCCCTTCCCTTAGTATGGCTTGTTAGTTTTTTGGTTTTTTTTTTTTGCTGATGTTCAGGCATCTTGAAGAGTTAACTCAGGGTGTCAGGTTCTCCCGCTTGTCTGAGGTTTTTGTTGGTTGACTTTGAATTAAGATTCTTCTTTGATGCTTATTCCAAACTTTTAGAAAAGCCCATGTTTATCTGATCAGATTTTCTCATCTCTTCTTCATCTGATTCTTATCCTGGCTATGTAGTACAGTTTTTAAGATTGAAATTTTTGAGTAATTGCTTCACTTCTAGTAGAAAACTTCCTTTCCTCTGTTCCTTCTCTTGGAATCTTGATCTGTCCAGTTTGTTTTTGTGTAGAACCCCGCCACCCCAATCTGCTATGATTTGTTTAAATTCTCTCCCTTACTCAGTCACTGTTTTCCGTACTCATTTCAGTTCTGCGACCCTCCTGTCTTACAGCAGTTCAATTTAACCCCTGTTCCTGGCCCGCCTTATTTTTTCCTCTGTGAGGCTTTTCTGCCTCAGGCTTCTTCACTATTAGGATATCCTGCCCCAGAAAACCAAATGGGGTCAATTTGGGAAGGTGGGTTACTCCAGAAAAGTCCATTTTGCAATTAGGTTGTCTATCAACAGAAACTGGATTTAGTGAGCGCATCACTTTCCACCTGCAGTTTCACCATGGTGGCCCTTTGTATACGGCATTCCTCAGCAGCTTGTGTTCCACCCCTGGTCTCTTTTGAGTTGCGCCCCTGTGCCTGGATATCCATGGGCTTCTATCTCTGCTGTCCCTAGTAGGAGGTGGGACGGCTCTGCATTGCTGCTTCTGATCATCTCCCAAGCTGTGCAGGACTGAGTAAGGAAGAGGGAACGGTGGGTCTGGCATGGATGTTTTCCTTTTTTCTTTTAAAGCACTAAAGACTCAGCATTTGTGGAGTCCTGCAGTCTCTAACATCCTTCAAAGTTCTAAGCAAGTGGGATTTGTCCTTTTATTTGCTGGATCTCTGGGGAGGTTTATCCATGGGATGTCTTACGTCACAATTGATGATGTCATGTGGATTGTTTTTTATTTTACTACTGAGTTTTGGGAGTTCTTTATATTATGGATATTAGTCCTTTGCTGGATATGTAGGATAAAAATATTTCCCCCATCTGTAGCTTGTCTTTTTTACCCTTTTACCAGGGTCATTCACAGAACAGATGTTTTAAAAAGGTCAAAATTTACTTATACTTCCTTTTATGAAACATGTGTTTTGGGTCACATCTAAGAACTAATTTCCTAGCCCTAAATCCTGAGGGTTTTCTCTTGTGCTTTTTGTTAAAAGTTTTATATTTTATGTTTTACATTTAAATCAGTGATCCATTTTGAGACATATTTTTGTTTGTTTGTTTTTGGTTTTTTTTTTTTTGCATGGGCAGGCGCCAGGAATCGAACCTGAGTCTCTGGCATGGCAGGGGAGAACTCTGCCTGCTGAGCCACTGTGGCCCACCTGAGAGACATATTTTTGCATAAGGTTTGAGGTTTAGTTCAAGGGTCTTGAATGTCCAAGTGCTCCAGAACATTTGTTGAAAAAGCTATTGTTTTGGTTTGCTAAAGTTACCAAAATGAAGTAAACCAGAAATTGGCTGGCTTTTACAATGGGTATTTATTAACTTACAATTTAAAATTCTTAGGCTGTAAATATGTCCAACTCAAGGCATCAACAGGATGATACCTAGACTCTGAAGACAGGCTGCCAACATCAGGGACACCTCTGTTACATGGGAAGGCACATGGCTAGCATCTCCTGGTCCTTTTTCCTGGTGTTTGTTGTTTTTAACTTCTGGCCTCAGTGGCTTCATTTCAGCTTCTCTGGGGCCTTTTCTGTGAGCTTCTCTTAATTTCATCTCTTAGCTTTTGTATATGATTATCCTCTTATAAAGGACTCCAGTAAGAGGATTAAGATCCAACTTGGACTGGGTGGGACACATCTCAATTACAATAACCTAATCAGAAGGTCCCATTTACATTATGTCTGCACCCACAGGAATTGGCTTAAAAGAAAATGGCCTTTCCTGGGGTGCTTAATAGCTTCAAACTACCACAACTATCTTTCCTCTATTGAATTGCTTTTATATATTGTCAAAAATCAATTCAGAAGACCTCATTAAAATAAAAAAACTTTTGTGTTCAAAGGACTTTATCACAGAAGTCAAAAGGCATCCTACTCACTAAGAGAAAATATTTGGAAACCTCATATATGATAAGGGTTTAATATCTAGATTATAACAAAGAAATCCCACAACTCTACCATCAAAAGACAAAGAACCCAATTAAGAAACAGCAAGAAACTTGAATAGACATTTCTCCAAAGAGGATATACAAATAGCTAAAAAGCATGTGAAAAGATGCTTAACATCATTAGCTACTAGGGAAATGCAGATGAGATACCATTTCACACCCACTATAATGGCTACTATTTAAAAAAAGAAAATTAGAAGTGTTGGAGAGTATGAGGAGAAATAACAGCAGTCATTCACTGCTGGTGGGAATATGAAATGTCATAGGCACTGTAGAAGACAGTTTGGCCTTTCCTCAGAAAACTAATTATAGAATTACCATATGACCTGGCAATCCCACTACCAGGTATATACCTAGAAGAACTGAAAGGAGGGACTCAAACAGATATTTGCATACCAATGTTCTTAGTGGCATTATTCACAATTGCCCAAAGATGGAAGCAACTCACGTGTCCGTGAACAAATTAATGCATAAACAAAATTTGTAATATACATTTGATGAAATATTATTCAGTTGTATGAAGGAATGGAGTCTTGATGCATACTACTAAATAGGTGAATCTTGAGGACATTATGTTGAGTGAAATAAGGCAGATACAACAGGACAAAAGTTGTATTACCTTATTTATATGAACTAATTAGAATAAGCAAACTCATAGTTAGAACTTAGAATATAAATTACCAGGGGCAGGGTTCAGGATAGGGAATGGGAAGTTAATGAGTAATTTGTACAGAATGTCCTTTCAGGTTGATTCTCATGTTTTGCTAGTGGATGGTGGTGATGATAGCAATATATTGTGTAGTCTAATTAACAACAGTGAAATATACACATGATTATGGTTAAAAGGGGGGAATTTTAAGTCATATATATGTTACTAGAATGAAAATTAAAATAAAAAATATAAGACTGTACAACACAGTGAACCCTATTGTCCATGATGGACTATAGTTACAATATACAATTTTTTTATAATATACAATTATAAAAATATTCTTTTGTGAATTGTAACAAATATACTGCATTAATGCAAGGTGTTAATAATAGGTGGTATATAGGAAAAGTACTCCCTAATGTAAACTATGAAGTACAGTCAACAGTACAATTATAATATTCTTTCATCACTTTTAACATAAGTATCACACTCATGCAAAATATTAGTAATATGAAGTTGTTCTAGTTTGCTAGCTTCCAGAACAGAATGGCTTTTAAAAGCAGAATTTAATAAGTTGCTAGTTAACAGTTCTAGGGCTGAGAAAATGTCCCAATTAAAACAAGTCTATAGAAATGTCCAATCAAAGGCATCTAGGGAAAGATACCTTGATTCAAGAAGGCTGATGAAGTTCAGGGTCTCTCTCTCAAGTGAGAAGGCACATGATGAACACAGTCAGAGTTTCTCTCTCAGTTGGAAGGGCACATCGCGAACACGGTGTCATCTGCTAGCTTTCTCTCCTGGTCTCCAGTTTCATGAAGCTCCCCAGGAGGCATTTTCCTACTTCATCTCTAAAGGTCACTGGCTTGTGGACTCTCTGCTTTGTGGTGCTGCAGCATTCTCTGCTCTCTCCGAATCTCCCATTCTCCAGAATGTTTCCTCTTTTACAGGGCTCCAGTAAACCAATCAAGACCCACCGAAATGGGTGGAGACATTTTGACACCTAATCCAGCCTAACAACCACTCTTGATTTGGTTACATCTCCAGGGAGAAGATCTAATTACATACAATATTGAATAGGGATTATTCTGCCTTTATGAAATGGGATTTTGATTAAAACATGGCTTTTCTAGGGGACATACATCCCTTCAAACCAACACAGAAGGGATAGATGAAAATGCTGTATTTTTACATGATTGTTCTGTGAACCTACTGTGCCAGTGTGAAATTGCTTTGTATCCCAAAAAGGTCATGTTCTTTAATCCTCACAAATATTATTCGGTGGGATCTTTTTGATAAAGTTGTTTCCATGTAACTGCAACCAACTCAGTTGTGCATGGGACCTTTGATTGGGTGGTTTCCATGGAGATGTGTTCCCACCCATTTAAGGTAGGTCACATACTGAAGTCCTTTAAGAGGGAATCATTTTGGAAAAAGCTTCAGAGATGACACAGGCAGAGACGTTTGGAAATGCAGAAAGAGAATGCCCCTGGGGTACTTGTTTGAACCCTGAAGCCCAAGGACCAGCAGACTGCCAGCCACGTGCCTTCCCAAACTGGCCTATATTGAATCAAGGTGTCTTTTTCTGGATGCCTTAGTTTAGACATTTTCTAGCCTTAGAACTGTAAATTTGTAACTTAATAAATTTCCTGTATAAAAGCCAACCCAGACTAGGGAAGTAGAAACGGTACAGAACAGCTCCTGGAGCCACGACAGAGACCAAGAGGACAGAGTACCCCATTCTGGAACGGCTGACTGACTGGGAGAACCCGCTGCGGTGAGATTACCGAGGGGCGCGTGCTTCCCCGGGCCGGGGCGGCAGGTGGCTGGAGTCCCTCCCTCCCTCCTTCCCGGGCTGGCTGGGAGAATTGGACAGGTGATCCCCTCAAGCCGCGGCGGCTGGTGCCCCTCCCCCACGCGTGGTCCCCCGGACCAGCTGGGAGAATTGGATTGAAGATCCCCCAAGCCGCAGAGACCGGCGACCGGGGTCCTTTCCAAACACGTTGCTTCCTGGTCCGGCTGGGAACGGTGGATAGGCACTCCCCCAGGCCGCGGTGGCCGGCACCCCCCCCACCACGCTTGGTACCCGGGGCCGGCTGGGAAATTTGGACAGGCGCTCCCCCAAGCCGCGGAGGCCGGCGACCCTCCCCACGTGCAGATTTCCGGGCCAGCTGGGAGATTCGGATTGGCACTTCCCCAAATCGCTTCAGCTGGCGACCCTCCCCTACGGCGAGAGTTTTCCAAAGTTAAAGGAGCCACAGCATCTTTTACTGGTGGGACCCGCAGACAGAAGAGCGCCACGAGTGCCACCTACTGGGCAGGATAAGAAAAACAGAGCCCAGAGATTTCACAGAAAGATCTTTCAACCTGCTGGGTCCCACACCCAGGGAAATCTGATTAAATGCCCAGACGCCAGCAGAAGATAATGGATCACGCACGGAAAATTGAAGATATGACCCAGTCAAAAGAACAAACCAATACTTCAAATGAGATACAGGAGCTGAGACAACTAATGCTGAATATACGAACAGAAATGGAAAACCTCTTCAAAAACCAAATCAATAAATTGAGGGAGGACATGAAGAAGACATGGGCTGAACAAAAAGAAGAAATAGAAAAACTGAAAAAACAAATCACAGAACTTATGGGAGTGAAGGACAAAGTAGAAAAGATGGAAAAAACAATGGATACCTACAATGGCAGATTTAAAGAGACAGAAGCTAGAATTAGTGAATTGGAGGAAGGAACATCTGAATTCCAAAAAGAAACAGAAACTATAGGGAAAAGAATGGAAAAATTTGAACAGGGGATCAGGGAACTGAATGACAATATGAAGCGCACAAATATACATGTTGTGGGTGACCCAGAAGGAGAAGAGAAGGGAAAAGGAGGAGAAAAACTAATGGAAGAAGTTATCACTGAAAATTTCCCCACTCTTATGAAAGACCTAAAATTACAGATCCAAGAAGTACAGCGCACCCCAAAGAGAATAGACCCGAATAGGCGTTCTCCAAGACACTTACTAGTTAGAATGTCAGAGGTCAAAGAGAAAGAGAGGATCTTGAAAGCAGCAAGAGAAAAACAATCCATCACATACAAGGGAAACCCAATAAGACTATGTGTCGATTTCTCAGCAGAAACCATGGAAGCTAGAAGACAGTGGGATGATATATTTAAATTACTAAAAGAGAAAAACTGCCAACTAAGACTTCTATATCCAGCAAAATTATCCTTCAAAAATGAGGGAGAAATTAAAACATTTTCAGACAAAAAGTCACTGAGAGAATTTGTGACCAAGAGACCAGCTCTGCAAGAAATACTAAAGGGAGCACTAGAGTCAGATACGAAAAGACAGAAGAGAGAGGTATGGAGAAGAGTGTAGAAAGAAGGAAAATCAGATATGATATATATAATACAAAAGGCAAAATGGTAGAGGAAAATATTATCCAAACAGTAATAACACTAAATGTTAATGGACGGAATTCCCCAATCAAAAGGCATAGACTGGCAGAATGGATTAAAAAACAGGATCCTTCTATATGCTGTCTACAGGAAACACATCTTAGACCCAAAGATAAACATAGGTTGAAAGTGAAAGGTTGGGAAAAGATATTTCATGCAAATAACAACCAGAAAAGAGCAGGAGTAGCTATACTAATATCCAACAAATTAGACTTCAAATGCAAAACATTTAAAAGAGACAAAAAGGATACTATCTACTAATAAAAGGAACAATTAGGCAAGAAGACATAACAATCATAAATATTTATGCACCGAACCAGAATGCCCCAAAATACGTGAGGAATAGACTGAAAACACTGAAAAGGGAAAAAGACACATATACCATAATAGTTGGAGACTTCAATTCACCACTCTCATCAATGGACAGAACATCTAGACAGAGGATCAATAAAGAAATAAAGAATTTGAATATTGCTATAAATGAGCTAGACTTAACAGACATTTATAGGACATTACATCCCACAACAGCAGGATACACCTTTTTCTCAAGTGCTCATGGATCATTCTCAAAGATAGTCCATATTCTGGGTCACAAAGCAAGTCTTAACAAATTTAAAAAGATTGAAATCATACACAACACTTTCTCGGATCATAAAGGAATGAAGTTGGAAATCAATAATAGGCGGAGTGCCAGAAAATTCACAAATACGTGGAGGCTCAACAACACATTCTTAAATAACGAGTGGGTCAAGGAAGAAATTGCAAGAGAAATTAGTAAATATCTCGAGGCGAATGAAAACGAAAACACAACATATGAAAACCTATGGGACGCAGCAAAGGCAGTGCTAAGAGGGAAATTTATTGCCCTAAATGCGTATATCAGAAAAGAAGAAAAGGCAAAAATTCAGGAATTAACTGTCCACTTGGAAGAACTGGAGAAAGAACAGCAAACTAATCCCAAAGCAAGCAAAAGGAAAGAAATAACAAAGATTAGAGCAGAAATAAATGAAATCGAGAACATGAAAACAATAGAGAAAATCAATAAGACCAGAAGTTGGTTCTATGAGAAAATCAATAAGATTGATGGGCCCTTAGCAAGATTGAGAAAAAGAAGAAGAGAGAGGATGCAAATAAATAAGATCAGAAATGGAAGAGGAGACATAACCACTGACCTCACAGAAATAAAGGAGGTAATAACAGGATACTATGAACAACTTTACGCTAATAAATACAACAATTTAGATGAAATGGATGGGTTCCTGGAAAGACATGAGCAACCAACTTTGACTCAAGAAGAAATAGATGACCTCAACAAACCAATCACAAGTAAAGAAATTGAATCAGTCATTCAAAAGCTTCCTAAAAAGAAAAGTCCAGGACCAGACGGCTTCACATGTGAATTCTACCAAACATTCCAGAAAGAATTAGTACCAACTCTCCTCAGACTCTTCAAAAAAATCGAAGTAGAGGGAAAGCTACCTAATTCATTCTGTGAAGCCAACATCACCCTCATACCAAAGCCAGGCAAAGATATTACAAAAAAAGAAAACTACAGACCAATCTCTCTAATGAATATAGATGCAAAAATCCTCAACAAAATTCTAGCAAATCAAATCCAACAGCACATTAAAAGAATTATAATTATGACCAAGTAGGATTCATCCCAGGTATGCAAGGATGGTTCAACATAAGAAAATCAATTAATGCGATACACCATATCAACAAATCAAAGCAGAAAAATCACATGATCATCTCAATTGATGCAGAGAAGGCATTTGACAAGATTCAACATCCTTTCCTGTTGAAACCACTTCAAAAGATAGGAATACAAGGGAACTTCCTTAAAATGATAGAGGGAATATATGAAAAACCCACAGCTAATACCATCCTCAATGGGGAAAAATTGAAAACTTTCCCCCTAAGATCAGGAACAAGACAAGGATGTCCATTATCACCACTATTATTCAACATTGTGTTGGAGGTTCTAGCCAGAGCAATTAGACAAGGAAAAGAAGTACAAGGCATCAAAATTGGAAAAGAAAAAGTAAAACTATCACTGTTTGCAGACGATATGGTATTATATGTCGAAAACCCGGAAAATCCATAACAAAACTACTAGAGCTAATAAATGAGAACAGTAGAGTATCAGGTTACAAGATCAACATTCAAAAATCTGTAGCATTTCTATACACTAGCAGTGAACAAATTGAGGGGGAAATCAAGAAACGAATCCCATTTACAATTGCAACTAAAAGAATAAAATATCTAGGAATAAATTTAACTAAAGAGACAAAAAACCTATACAAAGAAAACTGCAAAAAACTGTTAAAAGAAATCACAGAAGACCTAAATAGATGGAAGGGCATATCGTGTTCATGGATTGGAAGACTAAATATAATTAAGATGTCAATCCTACCTAAATTGATTTACAGATTCAATGCAATACCAATCAAAATCCCAGCAACTTATTTTTCAGAAATAGAAAAACCAATAAGCAAATTTATCTGGAAGGGCAGGGTGCCCCGAATTGCTAAAAATATCTTGAAGAAAAAAATGAAGCTGGAGGTCTCATGCTGCCGGACTTTAAGGCATATTATGAAGCCACAGTGGTCAAAACAGCATGGTATTGGCATAAAGATAGATATATCGACCAATGGAATCGAATAGAGTGCTCAGATATAGACCCTCTCATCTATGGACATTTGATCTTTGATAAGGCAGTCAAGCCAACTCACCTGGGACAGAACAGTCTCTTCGATAAATGGTGCCTAGAGAACTGAATATCCATATGCAAAAGAATGAAAGAGGACCCGTATCTCACACCCTATACAAAAGTTAACTCAAAATGGATCAAAGATCTAAACATTAGGTCTAAGACCATAAAACAGTTAGAGGAAAATGTAGGGAGATATCTTATGAAACTTACAATTGGAGGTGGTTTTATGGACCTTAAACCTAAAGTAAGAGCACTGAAGAAAGAAATAAATAAATGGGAGCTCCTCAAAATTAAACACTTTTGTGCATCAAAGAACTTCATCAAGAAAGTAGAAAGACAGCTTACACTATGGGAGACAATATTTGGAAACGACATATCAGATAAAGGTCTAGTATCCAGAATTTATAAAGAGATTGTTCAACTCAACAACAAAAAGACAGCCAACCCAATTACAAAATGGGAAAAAGACTTGAACAGACACCTCTCAGAAGAGGAAATACAAATGGCCAAAAGGCACATGAAGAGATGCTCAATGTCCCTGGCCATTAGAGAAATGCAAATCAAAACCACAATGAGATATCATCTCACACCCACCAGAATGGCCATTATCAACAAAATAGAAAATGACAAGTGCTGGAGAGGATGCGGAGAAAGAGGCACACTTATCCACTCTTGGTGGGAATGTCAAATGGTGCAACCACTGTGGAAGGCAGTTTGGCGGTTCCTCAAAAAGCTGAATATAGAATTGCCATACGACCCAGCAATACCATTGCTAGGTATCTACTCAAAGGACTTAAGGGCAAAGACACAAACGGACATTTGCACACCAATGTTTATAGCAGCGTTATTTACAATGGCAAAGAGATGGAAACAGCCAAAATGTCCATCAATAGACGAGTGGGTAAACAAACTGTGGTATATACATATGATGGAATATTATGCAGCTTTAAGACAGAATAAACTTATGAAGCATGTAATAACATGGATGGACCTAGAGAACATTATGCTGAGTGAGTCTAGCCAAAAACTCAAAGACAAATACTGTATGGTCCCACTGATATGAACCGACATTGGAGAATAAACTTGGAATATGTCATTGGTAACAGAGACCATCAGGAGTTAGAAACAGGGTAAGATAATGGGTAATTGGAGCTGAAGGGATACAGACTGTGCAACAGGACTAGATACAAGAACTCAAAAATGGATAGCACAATAATCCCTAATGGTAATGTAATTATGTTAAAACACTGAATGAAGCTGCATCTGAGCTATAGTTTTTTTTTGTTGTTGTTTGTTTGTTTGTTTGTGTCTTTTCTTTTTCCTTTTCTTTTTTATTATTATTATTATTATTATTTTTATTTTTTTCTCTATGTTAACATTCTATATCTTTTTCTGTTGTTTTGCTAATTCTTTTCCTAAATCGATGTAAATGTACTAAGAAATGATGATCATGCATCTGTGTTATGATGTTAAGAGTTACTAATTGCATATGTAGAATTGAATGATTTCTGAATGTTGTGTTATTTTCTTTTTTTTCTTTAATTAAAAAAAAAGCCAACCCATATCTGGTATATTACAGTTCTGGCAGCATTAACAAACTAAACACCTGTAATTTCTCTAATTTAAAAAGTGTTTTAATCATTTGGGCATATTTTTCTGGATGTATTTCTGGGTTCTATTCTGTTTTGTGGATCAATGTGTACCTCATTTGCCAGTACTTCACAATCTTGATCATTTTTGTTATTTAGTAACTCTGCAGGTGGACTGATTCCTACCGTTTTATTCATTTTTTAAAGTTATTTAAGATGTTTTAGTTCCTTTGTTTTCTCTAAAATTTTAGGATAACCTTGTCCATATGTATAAAACATTGTGTTTGGATTTTGTTTTGATTAACTAATGTTACCAATATGTATACCCCAGAAATGGATTGGCTTTTAGAAAGGCGCTTTATGAAGTTATAAGTTACAATTCTAAGGGGCAAGGCTATCACCAATCTCTAGGTTATGTGCTCCACCCTCTCTGAGGCCTGCAGGGGCAACACTGTTCCAGAGAAATGCCTCTGGGGAAAACTCACCCTCTCCATGTGCATGGATGAATCTACTCTCCTGCCTCAAGATGTCTTAGCTCCAGACCTTAGCTTCCGTGGTTCTGCCTTTGAAGTCACTTTTCCTTCAATCTGTCCCTTTTATATCCCTTTTAGTCCAGAATGCAGTGGTTCTGTACATACAGATTTCACCAAATGTTTTGTTGGCTTGTCATGCAGCATGGAGGATATAAAAACTGTAAGACAATAGAACCTTTGATAAATTGTTTCTGGATAACTCCTTCTCCAATTGTGGTTTTTCCTGACATACCTGACTGGTTCCTTGTTTGGTTAAATCCTCACATCAGGCACTAACCTCTGGGGTCTCATTTTCTAGAAACCCAGAATTTTCCAGACCATCAATTTCTGGTTTCTTTGTACCCAAGAGTTCAGTTCTCAGCTTATCCCTTTCCGATCACATTTTCCTATAAGGTACTGCATTTTGCACATTTAGTTTGGAAATTTTCTCAGCTATGTATCTCAGCTTGTCGCTTTCAAATTTTACCTTACACCAGTATTAGTTTTTGGCAGATTCTCTGCCACATTAAAACATGGATCACCTTTCTTCCAGTTGGTAACACAACATTCATAATCTCCATCTAAGACCTCATTAGAGGTATCTTTAGAGTCCATATTTCTACCAACAGTCTGTTCAAAGCAATTCCGGCCTTTTCTCTCAAGCATATCATAATTCTTCCAGAACCTTACCCTTATCCATTTATAAAGCTGTTCTGGCATTTTTTTTTTATTTTCAAATCACAGCACTCCATTTCTCTGGTCCTAAAATCTGTTTCAGTGTGCTAATGCAGCCTGAATGCAATATACCAGAAGTGGATTGGCTTTTATAAAGGGAATTTATTAAGCTACAAGTTACAATTCTAAGGCCATGAAAATGTCCAAATTAAGATACCAACAAGAGAATACATTCTCTGAGGAAAGGCAGCTGACATGCGGGTTCCTCTGTCATATGGAAAGGCACATGGCGATGTCTGCTGTCCTTCTCTCATGAATTCTGGTTTCAAAGAGCTCTCTCCACTTCTGTCGTCTCCTGGGGCATTTTCCTTCTGCATCTCTAAATATCAAACCTCACTCAGTTTCATCTTTCTGCTCCCTGTGTCGGCTCTCCAAGGGTTTGTGCTTTCTCCCAAATGTGTCACTCTTAAAGGACTCCAGTAAGTAGGTTAAGATCCTCTTTGAATTGGGTGGGTCATATCTCTATTGAAACAACCTAATCAAAAGGTACCATCCACAGTACCTCTGAACCCACATGATTGGATTAGAAGAGCATAGCTTTTCTTGTGTAAAAGAAAGCCATGTAAGTTTCAAACCAGCACAGATTTTAGTAAGAATCTGAATGGAATCAAACATTTATCGATTTGGACAGAATTGATATATTTCCAATCCATGGATGTGGCATGTCTCTCTAATTAGATATTCTTTGATTTCTCTATGAGGTTTGTGTTGCTTTCAGTGTATAAGTTTTATACATGGTTGGTTTTATATTTAAACCAAATAGTTCCTATTTTAGTGGTTGTAAATTATATTGTATTTTTAATTTCAATGTCCACGTGGTCATTGCTAATATATAGAAGTATATTTTGTTTTTTCTTTTAATGTTTATCTTATATCCTGTGACTTGTTGAACTGATATGAATTCTAGGCATTTAAAAACATATTTTGAAGATTCCTTGGGATTTTGTAACTAGACAATCATATCATCTGCAACTAGACAATCATATCATCAATATAATCATATCATATGGATGGCTTTATTTCCTCTGTTCCATTCTGCACAAAATTTATTTTATTTTTTTGCCTTGTTGCACTGGTTAGAACTTCTAGCACTAGGTTTAGTAAGAGCAGCAAGAGTATGCATCCTTTGCATGTTCCCAATCTTTGGAAAAAATTCAGTCTTTTGCCATTAAATATTATATTAGTTATAGGTGTTTTGATGTTTCTCCTTATCAATTTAAGGAACCTCCCCTCTGTTTCTATTTTCTGAGAATTTTTATCATGAATGGTTGTTGCATTTTGTTAAATGTTTTTTTTTTTTGCATGGCATTGATTAATATGAGCATGTAATTTTTCCTCTTTAACATGCTAGTATGTCGGATTACATTGACTAATTTTCTGATTTTGAATCAGTCTTGAATCTGTGGAATAAACCTTACTTGGCTATTGTATATAATTCTGTTTATAGATTGCTGAATTCCATCTGATAATATTTTGCAGAGAAGTTTTGCCTATAATTGTTAAGGATTTTGGTTTGAAGTTCTCTTATTTTACACTGTTTGTCTGGTTTGGGTATTAAGGTGATACTAGCTTCATAAAATCATTTGGAAAGTACTCCTTCCTCTTCATTATTCCTTTTAAGATGTTTGGGTAAAATTCTGCAGTTGAACCATCTGGGCTAGGCAATTTCTTTTTTGGCATGTTTTAATTACAAGTTCAACTCCCTTAACTTTTATAGGGCTATTCATATTATGTTTGTCATATTGGATAAATTGTGGTAGTTTGTGCTTTTTGAGGAATTGGTCCATTTAATCTAAACTTTGAAATTTATGTGTGTTGAGTTTTCATAGATTTCCTTTATTATTCTTGTGATTTCTGCATGGTCTACTGTTATGTCCCCTGTTTCATTCCCCTGTGATATTTTTTTGTGTTAGTTTTTTTTTTCTTTATATATCTTTCTAAACTGTCTTGGGGTCAATTTAATTGAGTTTTACAGATTGAGCTCTTGATTTTGTTGATTTTCTTTACTGATTTTCCGTTTTTAATTTCAATTTCATTAGTTTCTATTCTGATCTTTATTATTTACTTCCTTCCACTTGCTTTGGATTTATTTTGATCTTGATTTTCTAGGTTCTTGAGGCAGTAGTTTAGGTTATTGTCTTGAGACTCTTTCTTTTCCAATATGTGCATTCATTGCTATAAATTTCTCTCCAGCACTATTTTAACTGTGTCCACAAATTTTGATATGTTGCATTTTCCTTTTCATTCTTTTCCATTTAATTTTTTTTACATTTCCCTTGAAACTTCTTTGACGTATGGATTTTTTAGAAGTGTCTTTTTTTGTTTTCAAGCATATAGAGATTTTCCTGTTACCTCTCTGTTATTGGTTCCTAGTTTGATTCCATTGTGATCAGAAAACACATTGTATGATTTCAATGATTTTAATTTGTTGAATATTTTTATGGTCCATATCTTGGCATATGTTTGTAGGCACTTTAAAAGAACATGTATTCTAATGTTGTTGGGAGAAGTGTTCTATAAATGTCAATAAGGTCCTCTTAGTTGACAGTGTTGTTAAGTTCCTCTGTATCCTTGCTGATTCTCTGTCTAGTTATTGTAGTAGCCCTTGATAGAAGGGTAATGAAGACTCCACCTAGAATTGCGGATTGTCTATTTCCCTTCTCAGTTATGTCATTTTTTACTTCAGCTCTATCATATTTACAGCACTGTTATTTTGGTGCATACAAATTTATGATTGCTATATCTACTTGGTGTCTAGACCATTTAATCATTGTACAATGTTCCTCTCTGTACCCGGTAATTTTTATTTCTGCCCCAAAGTTTACTTCATCTAATATTAACATAGTTGCTCCTGCTTTATTTTGAACAATATTTGCATGATACATCTTTTTTTTTCATAATTTTACTTTCAACCTGCTTATGTCATTTTATTTGACATGAGTTTCTTTTAGCCAGCATACAGTTGGGTAATATTGGTTTTTTTAAAAATCCATCACATAAATCTGTGTCTTTTAATTGATCTATTTAGAACAATTATATTTAAAGCAGTTATTGAAGTGTTAAGGCTTTAGCCTGTCATTTTCTTCTGTTTGTTCTCTCTGCTTTTTTTTCTGTTTTCTGCCTTCCTGTT
Organism: Tamandua tetradactyla; assembly: GCF_023851605.1. Lineage (NCBI taxonomy): Eukaryota > Metazoa > Chordata > Mammalia > Pilosa > Myrmecophagidae > Tamandua > Tamandua tetradactyla. Next base: position 57,852,733 of record NC_135353.1, on the reverse strand, counting down.
GGCTACTTGAACACTGATTTTAGAATTTCAGTTTATTTGTAGTATTTTTTACTGTATCTCTTTGCATTGATTTTTAGTGATAGTTTTATGTATTACATTATATACCATAGCCTATCATTGTTTACTGTTATGATAATTTTACCAGTTAGAATGACGTTCAGAAGCCACAATTCTCTATATGTTACTGTATCCTCCATGGTTTATAGTATAATTGTTTTAAATATTTCCTTTACAAAAATGTACTATATCAGACAATGTTATACTTTTTGCTTCAATCATCAAGCATAATTTAGAAAATTCTAAAGGAGAAGAGAAGCCTGTGCATTTACTAACATTTTTTGCTTACTATATGTTTTTTTCCTTGTTTATGATCCAGGGTTCCTTATTTTGCCATTTCCTTTATGTTGTATAAATTTCTTTTGCCATTCTTTTAGAGTAGGTCTGCTAGTGATGAATTCTCCTTGTTTTCCTTCATCTAATAAAGTCTTCATTTCCCTTCATTCTTGAAGGATATTTTTGCCTGCTGTGGGGTTCTTGGTTGGCAATTATTTTCTTTCAGCACCTGAAAAGTATTGTTCCAGTACCTTCTAACCTCCACTGCTTGTAATTAGAAATCTGAGTGGGGAAACTGGACTACCAGTACCTAGAAGTAATGAGGTGGTACCTCTCAGTCTTTTGCCAGAGAAATGCCACCCAAACCAACTAAACAGAAGATTTAAATAAGATCCAGAGACTATGTTTGTAGGCACTTGAAAAGAACATGTATTCTACTATTGTTGGGTAGAGTGTTCTATAAATGTCAATTAGGTCTTTTTAGTTGACAGTATTGTCAAGTTCCTCTGTATCCTTGCTGATTCTCAGTCTATTTGTTCTAGTAGTCCTTTATAGAGGGGTAATGAAGATTCCAAATAGAACTGCAGATAATACAGAAATGTACATGTTTACATTAAAAACTAACTCCAAACAAGGAGTGAAGATTTCAAACTGAGTTGAACCATAGGCCAATATACAGGGATTTGTGTCACACAGATGGAACAAGTGATTAAACTGGAGCTGAATGTTACTGTGGAGAAGTTTAGGTTACCATAGAATGTATAACTGCACATAATTTCTAATCTAAGGAATTAGGAAGTGATATTTATGCTTAAACTTGAAGGAAGATTAAGGGTTAACTAGGTGAGAATGGTGGGGGAATGGACTTAATAGAGCTTTAAAACAGAGGGAACGGGGTAAAATGGCAGAATAGGATAGGTCAAACTCACCCCTACTCCAAAGAACAGCTAGAGAAGGGATGGGAAGGCAACTGGAATGGTTATTCCAGGGTGTAAGTGACCTGAGAGGATCTTCTACACCACATAGGAAGACCCTGGCTACAAAAGGTGAAAAATTGAAATGCAGAGAACCTGAGACTGTCCAGCTAGTGCAAACAGGGAGACAGGGACAAGGAAGTAAGACAAGCCTCATTCCTTGAATGTGCTACCCTCACACGTGCCACCTCCTCCTCATACTTCAGGCACCTGACTCCTGTTACCCGTCCCCACCACCACATTCAAAGCACTCCTGCCCTCCACACACGTGCATGCCCACCCCAGTCTGATGCACCTCTCCCATGCAATCACACAGTCTAGCCCAGCCCCAACCAAGACCCATGTACCTGTGCCCAGCCCCTTGAGTCCACCTCTCCCTGTCTGGCCCCTGCAGGTGGTCACCTCTGCATCCACGCTGCAGGCATTCACATATATTCCTGGGCCACACCTGCCCCCAGACCATACACTCACACAACCCTGCCCTGCCCCACCTGAGCTCTGTACACACATGCATCAGCATCAGGACCCCCAGATCTGCACATGAGTGCACCCCTGCCATGCCCCCCCCCACCTCTGGGTAAGAGCTGATCTGCATATCCAGGCCACACCCACCCCCAGCCCATGCAAGCACAACCCCCCCTTATTGTCTGAGCTCTGCACACTTGCACACAAGGGCCTCGCTGCCCAGAACGACACACACCAGCATCTTGCCCACCAGATCTGCCATGCATATGCACACCCACATCCTCCCTGCCACGGACCCACGCATCCATGCATGAAACTCTTGAACCCTTCACACTGCTTCCACACCTGGCAGTTGCTCCTGTGTGCATCTGTACTACATAGCCCTTGCTCTGCACATGCCTGAACCCCTGACCCAATACCCCCACACCTGCACAGTGTACCAGGGCCCCTTCCACCCAACATCACTTGCTTCTGACCCAAATCCTGGAACCTCTGTCGCCTGTGCCCCACCTCTACACACTCGCGCCTCCACTCCCAATCCCTGTGGACACCTCCCCCGTGCAAGGACACATGCGCACCCTGCCCTCCCTGTGAGTCTACCTCTGTGCCCCATGCCCCACACCCTGATGCCCATGACCCCCACAGTCCACGTGGCCACCCATATCCTGCCTGCACACCAACCCCCATGTGTCTGCACAGGCTTCCACATCCACCTCCCAGTGCACTGTACCTCTGTGTCCTCTATGCACCACTCTGCTCCTATAGTCCAAGGCCTGCCTGGGCTGCACACTATCCCCACAGCTCCCACACTACACCTCCACAACTGCATGCCCTGTACCCATGCTCACAAGCAGCAACGTAGTGTCCCTAACCCATGCGTATACCTGCACAGCAACCAGTCAAATAGAAAAGAAAAGATCAAATGATCATCTCGACTGATGCTGAAAAAAGCATTCAAAAAATTCAACATGCTTTTCTGATAAAAAACTTCAAAAGTTGGAAATCAAAGATAACTTCCTCATTATGATAAAGGGAATAAATGAAAAACCCATAGCCAGCATCGTACTCAATGTTGAGAGAGTGAAAACTTTCCCCCTGAGATTGGGAGCAAGACAAGGATGCCCTCTGTCACCATGATTGGACTAGAAGGTCTAGTTAGAGCAATCAGGAAGGAAAAAGAAATAAAAGGCATCCAATTTAGAAAGGAAGAAGTAAAACTTCCATTATTTGCAGATGACATGATACTATACTGGAAAATCCTGAAAAATCTACAACAAATTTACTTGAGCTAATAAACAAATTTAGCAAGGTGGCAGGATATAAAATCAATGTGCAAAAATCAGTAATGTTCCTGTATACAAGCAGTGACCTAATTGGTCATTAATGAAAAAATTCCATTTAAAATATTGACTAAAAGAATCAAGTACTTAGGAATGAATTTAACTCTGGATATAAAGCACATGTACACAGAAAACTACATAACATTGCTTAAAGAAATCACAGAAGATCTAAATAAATGGAAAGACATTCCCTGCTCATGGATAGGAAGGTTCAATGTAGCTAAGATGTCAATTCTACCCAAATTGATCTACAGATTCAATACAATACCAATCAAAATTCCAACAACCTATTTTGAAAAGCTTGGAAAAGCTGGTTATCAAATTCTTCTGGAAGCAAAAGAGACACTGAATAAATAAAAGCATTCTAAAAAAGGGACAAAGTGGAAGGATTAACACTTCCTGATTTTAAAACCTATTATAGAGCCACAGGAGTCAAAACAGTATGGCACTGGCACCAAGATAGATGTATTGAACAATGGAATTGAATTGAGAGTGCAGAAACAACCCCCAAAATCTATGGTCAACTGATCTTTGGAAAGGCCCCCAAATCCACTGAACTGGGACAAAATAGTCTTTTCAATAAATGGGCATGGAAGAACTGGATATCAATTGCCAGAAGAATGAAAGAAGACCCCTATCTTGCACCCAAAACAAAAATTAATTCAAAGTGGATCAAACACCTAAATAGAAGAACCAGTACCATAAAGTTCGTAGAAGAAAATATAGAAAAACATCTTCAAGACCTAGTAATAAGAGGTGGCTTCCTAAACTTTACACCCAAAGCACAAGCAACAAAAATAAAAGATAGATATGTGGGAACGTCTCAAAATCAAATTCTTTTGCACTTCAAAAGACTTTGTCATAAAGGTGAAGAGGCAGCCAACTCAATGGGAGGATATATTTGGAAATCACTCATCAGACAAAAGTTTGATCATGTATACATAAAGAAATCATATAACTCAACATCAAAAGTACAAACAACCTAATTATAAAAAGGGCTAAAGATATGAATAAGCATTTTCCTAAGTGCAAATTCATATGGCTAGAAAGCACATGAAGAGATGCTCATTTTCAGTAGCTAGATGGGAAATGTATATCAAGGCTATAATGAGATACCACCTCACACCTGTAATAATGGAAACTACAAATGTTGGAGAGGACGTGTAGAAATTGGGACACTTCTGGTGAGAAATTATACACTTCTGGTGAGAAAATATAATTGTACACCTGCTATGGGTGACTGTCTGGCAATTCCTCAGAAAACTAAATATTGAGTTGCCATATGACCCAGCAATACCATTACTCAGTATATACCCAGAAGAGCTGAAAGCAGTGATACAAATAGACATTTGTACACTGATGTTCATAGCAGCATTATTCACAATTGCCAAAAGATGGAAACAGTCCACGTGCCCATGAACAGATGAAGGGATTAACAAATTGTGGTATTTACATATGATGGAATACTACACAGCAGTAAGATGAAAGGATATCCTGAACCACATGACAAGATGAACGACGCTTGAGGAAATAATGCTGAGTGAAATAAACCATACACAAAAAGATAGATATGGTATGATTCAACTTTTATGATCATGGTAAAGGTAAAATCGGGACTTATAATACAGAATTTAAGGGACCTAGAGTTACACAGAAGCTAGAGATGGGTGAATGGTTAGCTAATGAGGTTGAATTTAAATGTAAGGGAATAGATAAAGGAAAGGCGGTTCACTAGTGGGTCTATAAGTATTATTACCATATTGAAGGTGAACAGGATTGAAAGGGGATGACTAGACCTATGTGTGCCACTGATTAACACTGCAAATATAAGTAATTTCTTGCATAAACTACTGCAAATGTATGAATCTTGTACAAAGAGTATATAAGTTTGGGGTATAGCAGGAAAACTGCTGTTGCATGCTGTGGGCTATGTTTAACAGGAAGACATTAACAGTACGGCATCAATACCAGGGTACCTGATGTGGGGAGGGATAAGAATTAGTGAGAGTTTGGATTTTCTATTTGGTGAGGGTGTGTTTATTGGTTATCTTTTTCTTGGGAACAATGAAATTATCTAAAACTGAGAGTGTTGATGGATTGTTGACTTTGAACATTATACATGATGCCCAATGAATGGAGGTGGATGAAGGATACATTGACTGAGAAGTAGACAGGCGACTGATGGTGTATAAACATGATCAAATATCGTGCTGCTACAAAAAGGAATGAAGTTGTAAGGCATTCAGCATTGCGAATGAACCTGTGGGACATTTGGTGAGGCAAAACAAGCCAGAAACAAGAGAGCAACTATTGTATGGTTTCATTTAGAAAATACTTATAAGAAAACTGGGCCTTAGAGTGTAAGCTTTCATAGCAGTCCCATTTAGTCTGGAGCAGTAATTGTTATTTCTGGATTTTGAGAAGCTGTTTTATTTTGTATAACCTGGTATTTAGAGATGAGAACAAAGCTGATCAGATTGGGATTAGTGTAATTCAGAATACAGAGATAAGAAAGACATTGTATTATAGAACCTCATCCACTCTTTGAGACCGAAGAAGAAAGGTATATTTTGTCCAGAACCAAAAAATTTTATAGCACTTAATTTAATTCAACGTGTATGGATAAATCATAATAAGAATGAGGGTCTTTAATCCTGCATATCTTAATGTAATGCCTGGATATATCCCAGAGTATGCTGAGCAGACAATTTAAAACTATTGGCAAAATCCCTTGAGGGATGGGAGAAAAAAATATGGAACTATTAAACATTACCACTGGGGAAACCCCTGATACTATGTCGAATATTAGGGACACCCAAATCCATAGGCTAAGCCCTTGATCTTGAGGCTTATTCTTCCACAGTTTATGTATGTAATGGAGAAGCTTAGCTTACTTATAGGTATTCCTAACAGTTATCTCTGGTGGACCTCTTCTGTTGCTCAGATGTGGCCTCTCTCTCTCTGTGTGTGTGCCACTGAACTCTGTAAGTGAAATCATTGCCCTCCCCCTAGCTGGGACATGACATCCAGGGGTGAAAGTCTCCCTGGTGGCTGAGGGATGACTCCCAGGGATGAGCCTTGTCCTGTCACATGGCATCAACCATGCCTTCTTAACTAAAAAGGGGAAAAGATGTGCAACAAACAAAGTATTAGTGGCTGAGAGAGTTCAAATAAATTTGAGAGACTACTCTGGAGGTCACTCTTATGGATGCTTCAGTTAGACATTACTACCTGTCATAACTTATCAAACCCCAACCAAACTCTATCCTGCCATCCTAAAGAACAACTAGGGTGTTATATAAGATTCTACAAAGGTTCCATGCTCTAGGGTAACTTTCCAGAAACCTGCAACCTCCTTTTGGGTCCCTGGACCAGATAAGTCCTGAAATGCAGAGGAGCCAGCCTTTCCAGAACATCAACTAGTTCATTCCCCTTTCCCATATTATCGACAGCCCCTTCCAAACATGATAAAGCTAGAATGGGCATAGCCCAAATACCCCTAAAGAGTGGAAGGAAGACCAAAGGTAATGGTGGAGTAATACTGAGAAGGTAGGGTTTAACAAATGAATATGATTGCTGAATCACTATATTGATATTTCTTTTAGTATCCAGTATCTTAGAGTTACTAGAAGTAAAAACCTAAAATTGTGGAATTGTAACCCATACCACACTCTGAAGTCTGATCTGCAACGAATTGTTTTAATGTGCTTTGAAATTCATTGCTTTTATATATATATATATATGTTATTTTTCACATAAAAAGAAAAAAACATTGCTTGTGATTATAAATGTAGAGCTATATGATGATATTGTGAACCATTGATTGTGCACTTTGGATGATTACATGGTATGTGAATATACAATATATATATCAATTAAAAAAGAAAGAAACCCAGAAAGAACAGTTGGTACAATGACCCTGAGCCTGGGAAGAGCTTCATCTATTTAAGGGAATGAAAGAAGTGATGGAGAAGTTTAATGAGATAAGGGAGCTTGGTATGACATAAGTTTCAAGAGGTAGACAGAGAACTGTAAAACCTTAACAGTGTGCTCAGAGACCTTACCACATTCCTAGATGTAATAACTATTGTTATTCCCATTTTGCAGATGTGGAAACTGAAACCCAGAGAAGTAAATTTGTTGTCCAGGGTCCCCCAACTATTAAGTGAAAATTCATGGTTAAACTCAAGTAGTCTAACTTTAGATCTCTGAATTCAGCTACTTCACTGTGTGGTGAGCTATGCCAACCTAAGCTGCCAGTGCCAAGATAACAAGAAAAAAGGAGTCAAAATGCCAGGAGTCTATAGGTAGACATCACAATCTAGTTCATTCATCATAAATTGGAGAGAAGGCCAGGTTCAGATACTGGGTTAAGTTGTCCAAGACACTCAAATATGAGTGGGACTAATTTGAGCACCAAAGTCATTGGTGTGATACTAAGGAAAAAGTCAAAAGGAGCAAACCAGAAGTGGGGGTGAGAACATCATTCATGAATCTGCAGTCATCCTGTTTGGCTGTGGTGGTTTGAAAGTCTGGCTTCTCTCCCTCCAAGAACCTGCTCAACTTAAAAGTAGGCTTTTCCATTTGTCAGGGACAGGATGTTATGCTCGTTTGAAAAGATGTATGTTCTCTAGAAAAGCTATGTTTTAATCTAAATCCCATTTCATAAAGGCAGAATAATCCCTATTCAATACTGTATGTTTGAAACTGTAATCAGGTCATTTCTCTGGAGACGTGATTTAATCAAGAGTGGTTGTTAAGCTGGATTAGGTGACGACATGCCTCCACCCATTTGGGTGGGTCTTGAAAAGTTTCTGGGGTCCTATAAAAGAGGAAACATTTTGGAGAATGAAGAGATTCAGAGAGAGCCAGAGAAGAACGACATAGCCATGAGAAGCAGAGAGCCCACTAGCCAGTGACCTTTGGAGAGGAAGAAGGAAAATGCCTCCCAGGGAGCTTTATGAAACAGGAAGCCAGGAGACAAAGCTAGAAAACTAGAACAGATGGAGAAGCAAGAGAGTTGAAATATTGAGCATGCAAAGCAAGAAGAGGGAAAGGAATAATGAAGTAGTATCTCTTCCATCACCATTATTTGAGTCTCAATCCCTCTTTGTTCTTGACTTATTTCTGCTTCCTTGTATAAGACACTTGCTTCCTGAGTATTATTTCGTGGTATGATTTTAACTGTTCACCTGTTGAAAGGATATCTAGGTGTTTCCAGTTTTTGGCTATCCCGAATAAGGCTGCTATGAATATTGGTGTACAGGATTTTGTGTGAATGGGGATTTTCAGTTCTCTGAGATAGATGCCCCAAACTGCTGTTGCTACATTGTATGGCAACTGCATGTTTAGTTTTAGTAGAAGTCACCAAACTGTTTTCCTGAGTGGATATTCCCTTTTACATCCCAATGAGCAATGTTTGAATGAGTCAGTTTCTCTGCAACCTCACCAGCATTTGGTGCAAATTTTTAATTTTAGCTATTCTGATAGATATGTAATAATATCTCCTTGTTATTTTAATTTGCATTTACCTGATGATTAATAATGTAGAACATCTTTTCACATGCTTATTTGCCATCTGTATATCCTCACCAGTGAAATGTCTCTTCATGTCTTATTTCCCACATTCTAATGGATTGTTTGCTATTTTACTGTTGGGTTTTGGGAATTATTTTAATATTCTAGATACTCATCTTTTGTTGGACATGTAAGTGGCAAATGTTTTTCTCTCCATCTTTAGCTTGACTTTTTGTCTTCCTACAGGCTCTTTTGCAGAGAAATTAAAAAAAAATTTAGATGGAGTCCAATTGTCAATTTTTCTTTCTGTGGATTGTGCTTTTGTTTTCAAGACTAAGAAATCTTCACCTATGTCTAGAGTCTGAAACTTCTAAGTTGTTTTTGTCCAAAAGTTTTGGAGTTTTTGTTTTACATTTTAGTCAATGATCCATTTTGAGAGAGACATTTTTTTAATAAATTGAGAGGTTTAGATAAGGTTTTTTTATGCCTTTGGATGTTCAATTACTCTAGCACAATTTGTTGAAAATGATTCTTCCATGAATTGTTTTTGTATCTTTGTTGAAAAACAGTTTGGAATATTTTGTGAGTCTATTTCTGGATTCCTTATTCTGTTCCATTTACCTATGTGTCTATCTTTCTACCATTACAACATTACAGCACTGTTGTGATTATGATAGCTGCATGGTAAGCCTGAATATTGGGAAGAGTGATTTCTCCAACCGTATTCTTCCCTGTCAATATTGTTTGCGACATTCTAGGGCCTATGCCTTTCTATATAAATTTAGAATAAGCTTGAATAGGTTTAAAAAAAAAACCTTGGTGGGATTTTGATAGGAATTGCTTTAAACCTATAGATAGATTTTTGGGAATTTGACATCATTATAATGTTGAGTATTCCAATCCATGAATACAGTATGTTCTTTCCATTTAGATCTTCTTTGATTACTTTCATCAGCATTTTTTAACATTCTTCATATAGAGCCTATACATGTTTTGTTAAATGTATACCTTAGTATTTCATTTATTTTAGGGCAATGTAAATCACATTGTGCTTTTAAAGCAGTTTATTGAGATATATTCACACACCGTACAATCCATCCAAAATGTACAATCAATGGCTGTCAGTATAACCACAGATTAGTGTATTCATCACTATACTCAAATCATTACTCCAAAAAGAAAAATCTCATACCCTTTATACCCACCTATTAATGATACCTAGCATTGGTGTGGTGCCTTGGTTACAAATGGTAAAAGAGTATTAAAATATAACTGTTAACTATAGCCCATAATTTACATTAGGTGTACTTTCACCATAGACCACCCTATTATTAACACCGTGTAATAATGACATACATTTGTTATACTTCACTTTCTTATATTTGTGCTAACAATCACAGTCATCATTCACAACAGGGTGCACTGTGTTACACAGTCCGTTGTTTAATCCTCTAGCTTTCCTTCTAGTGACATATGCAACCCTGAACTTCCCCTTTCAACCACAATCACACACATGATTTAGTGCTGTTAATTACACTCACAATAATATGCGGCTATCATCTCCATCCATTCCCAAACATTTGCAATCAACCTAATTCAAGTTCTGCACAAATTCTGCATAAGTTCCCTATTTTCTACCCTCAGTCTATCTCTTGGTAACCTATATTCATAATTGTAACTCTATGAATTGGCTTATTGTAATTAGCTCATATTAGTGAGAACATACACTGCCTTATTCACTCAGCATAATGTCTTCAAGGTTTTCACATGCATCAGGTTTTAGGTGAATAATATTCATTCATATATATATGTACCACATTTTGTTTATCCATTTATTGGTTGATGGACACTTGGATTGCTTCCATCTTTTGGCAATTGTGAATAATACTGCTATGAACATCAGGGTGCAAATGTCTGTTCTGGGATTCTAGATCATTTGGCAAAGCTATATTTAGCTTCCTCAGAAACCACCAATCTCTCTTCCACAGTGGTGGCACCACTTTACATTCCACCAGCAGTGAATTAATGCTCCTATTTCTCCACATCCTCTCCAACACTTGCAGTTTTATCTTTTTGTTTTAATAGTAGCCATTCTAGTAAGTGTAAAATTATATCTCAGTGTGGTTTGATTTGTATTTACCTAATAGCTAGTGGTGTTGAGGATCTTTTCATTCATTGCTTGTCCCTTGGGTGTAAAATCTTATAAACCTTTGCCTAACGCAGGATCTTGAAGATGCTTCCTTATATCATCTTCTAGGACTTTTATGACCCTTTCTCTTATAGTTAGGTCTTTGATTCATTTTATGTTAATTTTTATATAAGGAGTGTTATAAGGATCATCTTTCATTCTTTTGCATGTGGATATTCAGTTCTCTCAGCACCATTTGTTGAAAGACAATTATGTGAAAGACAATTATGTGAAGGTGGCAGCCTTGTCAAAAATCAAAGACCAGGATGGCCCTCGGGTGGTTTGGGCTTGTTTATGCCTCTTCACTCTTATCCCCATTAGCTTTGATGAGGATATTAGTTTAGGTGGAAGAGAATAGAGATATCAGGGAAGAAAATTGAAACTTATTCCACTTGTTTCAGCATTTTATGGCAAAAATTGTTCATGAATGAAATCTTTTTAATGCAGTTAATGACAGCCTTATACAAGCTAATAGAGAAATATAACTAAGACGAATTCCTAATTTTTTATTAGTAAAAGGAAATTGGACAGCCAGGAAAAGACACAGTTCATGACTAATTCTGCATAGGGAACTACCTACATAGGATAATGCAAGCCCATGAGTTGTTCCAGGATTTTTGAATGCCAGAGCTGGTTGACTTTTACCAGCATGTCTGCACTCTTCCAACCAACACACTCATGAGCTTTGGAGCCTTTGCAGCATTCACCACTTTCTGGTATGCCACAAGACCCAAAGCCCTGAAGCTAACATTCAACCTCTCTATGGAGTTGGTGGAAGTGCAGGGTAGTTGTGAAGGTGTTCGAAGATCCATGCTACTTGATAATGACAAGCCCTTGGTGTATTTCTATGACAATATCACAACCTTATATGAAGGCTTCCAGAGGGGTATATAGGTGTCAAATAATAGTCCTTGTTTAGACTCTCGGAAGCCGGACCAACCCTATGAATGGACTTCATACAAAGACATTGAAGAATTGTCAATGTGGCAAGGCACACATTCAGAAGGGCTACAAGATCACCCCAGATCAGTTCATTGGCATCTTTTCTCAAAATAGACCTGAGTGGGTGGTTATTGAACAAGGCTGCTTTACTTTTTCAATGGTGATTGTCCCACTCTATGACACCCTGGGAGAAGATGCAATCACATGCTTAGACAACAAAGCTGAACTCTCTCTAATTTTTATTGACAAGCCAGAGAAGCCTCAACTCTTATTAGGGGTGTAGAAAATAAGCTGACAACAAACCCTAAAACCTTAGTTCTCATGGACCCTATGCTGGTTTGAAAGGATTATGTGCCCTAGAAAAGCCATGTCTTAATCCTGATCGATGTTGTGGAGGCAGCTGTATCCAGCACTCTAGATTGGGTGCCACCTCTAATGGGTAGGGATGAGGGATTCTGCTAAGCTAAACATACTACAGTGCACAGAAAGGTTTCCCACAACAAAGTACAATATTTTCTAGCCCAAGTGTCAATAGCGTTAAGGTTGAGAAATCCTGCTCTACCCCTTTAATCAAGGAGATGGATCATTTTCATTTAGGAGGGGGTAGTTGCAAATGATAGTATTCTTTACAAGCAATGGACAGTTAGATTATCTCCATGGAGATGTGAAGCACCCAATTGTGGGTATTAACCTTTGATTAGAAGGAGATGTGATTCCACCCATTCCAGGTGTTTATTGATTAGTTCACTGGAATCCTTTAAAAGAGGAAGCATTTTGGAGAGAGTCAGAGCCTACATAAATGAGAGAGCCACAAGAACAATGAGAGCCCATGAAGCCAGAGACTTTTGGAGATCAAGAAGGAGAATACCCCAGGAGAAGCTTCATTTAAACAGGAAACCTGGAGAGAAAGCTAGCAGATGTCACCATGTTCACCACATGCCTTTCCAGGTGAGAGAGAAACCCTGAACATCATCAGCCTTCTTGAACCAAGGTATCTTTTCCTGGATGCCTTAGATTGGACATTTCTATGGACTTGCTTTAATATTGGATGTTTTCACAGCCTTAGAGCTATAAACTTGCAACTTAAGAAATTCCCCTTTGAAGCCATTCTGTTTCTGGTACATTGCATTCCAGCAGCTAGCAAACTAGAACAGACCCCTATAACACTGATTTTGTGGAACAAGGCAAGAAGTGTGAGGTGGAAATCATGAGCATGAAGGCTTTGGAGGACCTGGAAAGAGCCAACAGATGGAAGCCCAAGCCTCCAGCATCTGAAGACTTTGCAGCAATTTGGTTCACAAGTGGAACTACAGGCAACCCCAAAGGAGCACTGATCACTCATCAAAACTTACTTTGCAATTGTTCAGCTTTTGGGAAAGCAGCTGAGAATGTGGTCAATCCTTGTCCAGATGATGTTTTGATATCCTTTTTGCCTCTTACCTATATGTTTGAAAAAATTGTTAGCGAAAAGCTTGAGTTGAATCCCAGTGACACACCCTTTTCGTATTTGCCACTTGCACACATGTATGAACTACTTATGCAATGTGTAATACTGTGTCATGGAGCTAAATAGGATATTTCCAAGGAGATATCAGGCTGCTTATGGATGATTTTAAGGTACTACAACCCAGTCTTTCCCATGGTTCTGAGACTGTTGATCCAGATGTTTTACCGAATTTTTGCACAAGCAAACACCACACTGAAGCGACAGTTCAGATTTTGCATCCAAGAGGAAAGAAGCAGAGCTCCATAGTGGTATCATTAGAAACAACAGCCAGAGGGATAAACTAATCTTCCACAAAATACAGGCAAGTCTGAGCAGAAGGGTGAGGTTGGTGGTCACTGGAGCTGCACCCGTGTCTGCCACAGTGCTGATGTTTCCAAAAAAGCACTTGGCTGCCAGTTTTACAAAGGCTACAGAGAGACAGAGTGCTCTGCTGGATGCTGCCTCTCTGTGCCTGGAAACTAGATAGTAGGCTATGTTGGTGCCCCCATACCTTACAATTTCATAAAACTTGTTGATGTAGAAGAAATGAATTACCTGGCTGCCAGGGGTGAGGGTGAGGTGTGTGAAAGGGCCAAATGTATTTAGGGGCTACTTGAAGGACCCAGTAAAAACAACAGAAGTTTTGGATAAAGATAGCTGGTTGCACACAGGAACACTGGAAAATGGTTACCAAATGGCACTTTGAAGATTATCAGCCCTAAAAAGCACATATTTAAACTGGCACAAGGAGAATACATAGCACCTGAAAAAATTGAAAATATCTAAATGAAAAGTGAACCTGCTGCTCAGTTGTTTGTCCATGGAGAAAGCTTGCAGGCATTTCTCATAACATTATGATACCAGATGTTGAGACATTACATCACTGGGCCCAAAGGAGAGGATTTGCAGGATCCTTTATCAAACTATTCCAAAAATAAGGACATTAGAAAAGCCATCCTAGAAGACACGGTGTAACTTGGAAACGATGCTGGTTTAAAACCATTTGAACAGATCAAAGGCATTGCTGTACACCCCAAATTATTTTCTATCCAAAATGACCTTTCAACTCCAACAATGAAGGCTAAAAGGCTAGAGCTACATGATTATTTCAGGTCATATATAGATGAACTGTTTTCTACCATCAAGGAAGAATGCTTGTACAAGACTGCATACCTCCATAATCTCTTCTTCTACTATAGCCTTCATGTTGGTAATTTTGACTACAGCAAGCATAGGGGAGGAAATTTTCATGTGTAACCTGTCCATTCGGGGTTCTTGTCTTAGGACTATTAGAGTAAATGAAACACTGCCTTGTGTTGCAGATCATGTTCATGGTAATAGAACAATTTCCAAAATGAGCCTTAAAAATTGCAAAGGGAAAACTATAAATGTGCTAAGTTATTTTAGATTTCCTCAATTTAAAAGCTGGGTGTTAAAACTTCTGTGTCCCTGTTTTTCTAACCAAGGGGTTAGGACTTAGTTATTTCTGAGATGTCTGCTACTTGCTGTAAATTCTGCAGTTGTGTGCTGATCTAGAGAGTTCAGTGCACTGGAGGGAAATTGTCTTTTAAAAACAGGCACATCTGCCTTTGCTGGAGACCTTCACAAGTGGACCAAAGATTTTTTTTTTTTTTTTTGTAATCCTTGTCACCTTTTCTTCCCCATCTCATATGCATTTGCCCATGCCTTTGGATTAAGGGTTATGAAATGTGTGCTCTTCTCCACATTCTGCTATGGTTCCTGTTGGAGTACGAGGTTCAGAGAAAACCAAAGGAAAGACCCAGCTCTGAACGCTGTAGATATTGAGTCTCATATGAATGGATTCTCGCTCATACACAGCAGAAATTCTCCAGACTTGATTCATCCCTCTGTCCCAGATTTTATTGAAAAAATCTGCCTTATACTCTACAATGAAGACAAGGATTTCAAGAAGGAAATGATTACCTGGATCAGTCATGCTCAACTTGTGACCCCTAAATAACTGTCCACTTTTATCTTCACTGCACCAGTCACTCTTCATTGGTAATGGCCACCAGATTTTTAATGTGGTTTTTATATTGAAAGATCATGTTGTGATTAGCCTGCTTTGTTCCTCAGAATTAACTCAGGCAAATCATGTTTTTTAAAATATTAAGAGAGTGGATATGCTTGGGGTCTTTTTGAAATGGACAGTGTGCTGGGTTGAAAGGATTTATGTACCCTAGAAGAGCCATGGCTTAGTCCTAATCCAATCTTGTGAATGCAACTGTTTCTTTTAATCCCTATTCAGTACTTTAGGTTTGAAACGTTAATTAGATTATCTCTATGGAGATGTGACACACTGAATTGTGGGTATTAACTATTAATTAGAGGGAGATGTGACTCGACCCATTCCAGGGTGGTCTTGATTAGTTTACTGGAATCCTTTAAAAGAGGAATCATTTTGAGAAAGCTTCAGAATGATAAGAGCCATGAGATGAGAGAACACAAGAACCAGTAGAGCCCATGCAGCCAGAGACCTTTGGAGATGAAGAAGGAAAATGCCCCTGGGGGAGCTTCATGAAACAAGAATCCTGGAGAGAAGGCTAGCAGACGTTGCCATGTTTCCTGTGTGCCTTTCCAGTTGAAAGAGAAATGTTGAACTTCATTGGCCTTTCTTGAGTGAGGGTAATTTCTTGTTGGTGCCTTAGTTTGGACATTTCCATAGCCTTGCCTTTATTTGGACATTTTTGGCCTTAGAACTGTAAACTTGCAACTTAATAAATTCCCCCTTTTAAAAGCCATTCTATATCTGGTATATTGCATTCCTGCTGCTAGCAAACTTGAACAGACAGTAATAAACAAATGTTCTTATATCATTATGCTACTTGATTTCTATGAAATGTATTTGAGAAGCCAAAATTCTAGGATACAGAAATCTGGAAAAAATCATTTCCTGGGATTAACTGCTCAAGAGATTTTTAAAAGTTAATTTGGGGAATTAGCAGCATTTCACTTTACTGTGAGTCTTTGCCACATTTGACTCAATTAAGTTGTCATTCAAACATTTAAAGAAATTGTTTCTGTTTTGGGATATGTGTACATACCTGTATTATACAAGCACAACAGGGTTTGCACTAAAAAAAATGTCATTGCTTTCTTTTTTGGGGGGGAGTGCATCATCTGGAAATCAAACCCTAACTCTGATCTCCCACATGGAAGGTGAGCATTCTACCACTGAAGAATTGTTATTGTAATAACACTATTTGATAGCTTAGCTTCATATGTGTATTCTTAACTGTACAAAAAGTTTTGAATGTTTGCTTTATATGTTGGCTATTTCTATGTTTTATAAACCAAAACAGAATTTCCAAAAACAATGAAGGACACCAGAATAAATATTTCTGCATTTCAAAAAAAAATCAATTGAACAGGCCTCTTATCTTTCATCTTTCCTTTCTTGCAAGAGTGCCTGAATGTGTTCTCACATTTACATTCAATAAACTTTCTGTTTACTCTTTGGGCCATGCCCTTGAATTCTTTCTCATGGTGTGCCAAGAACCTGGAAGCCAAAATTTGGCAATATGTTTTGGTGATCCAGCCAGGAGTGAGTTCTCCAAACATCTGGACTGGTGAATACGGGGAGGCTTGACCATGTGCTTTTGCTTTCCTTCTCACTTAGCCCATTGTTATCCTCTTCACTGTCCTCATGCAACTGTGTGCTCTCTCAAAAGGGTAGAATCATTTCCACTGTTCTTTCTAGGAAACTAGGGGCTCAAATCTAGCTCCCCCAGGATATAAACTCAGTTAACTCCAAGCCACTGACTCCCTCCTCAGAGGTGGCAGGAGTCACATCTCCATGCTCTGTAGATCCAAGGAGGCTCAGAGCAGTGGGTGATGGTACCCTTTGGGACTTGACTGGGGTCTTCTCCCTATGCTGAGCAGGAATCCAATGACAGCCAAATCAAGACCCAAACACTTTTTCCTACAAACTCTGTTCCTCTTTTCACCTCTTCAACAGATGTCTTCTCCATAGAACCTCCTTTCTCCTCTGTCTGGCTTTCTATGCCCTTTGAGACACTGTGTCTTTTCTAACAGAATTCTGGGCTTAAGAACCTTATACCAAGAAAGGTGTTGTCTTTGACATTCTAGGGAGTCACCTCTGGTTTAAGCCCAAGGGAACTGGGTACTTTCTAATGGGAGTGTCTCCCCCTGAAAGCCAGAAGTAGCATTTACAGGGTAAGCAAAAGCTCTGGCTATCCTACTTAGAGTGAGTTGAGCCTGTGAAAGTCAATAAGGCCCTGTGTTAGTTTGTAAGCTACAAGAATGTGATATACCAGAACTGGAACTGCTTTTAAAAATGGGAATTTAATAAGTTACAAGTTTATAGTTCTAAGCCTATGGAAATGTTCAGATTAAGTCACCAACAAGAGGTTACCTTAATTCAAGGAATGTTGATGGGTCAACTGGGAAGACATGCTGGTCCCTTGCTCCTGGGCTCTGATGCCTTCAGCCTCTGTTCCTGTAGGGGTTTCTCGCTTTGCATTTCCAGGGATGGCTTTCACCTCAGCTTCTATTGGCTGTTTCCAGATTCTGGCTTGCTTTAACATCTCATGGCAACATCTGCTAGGCTCCAAGCATCTCCAAACATTCATTTCTCTATTCTCCACATGTTGACTCTGCTCTAAAGTTTCTGTTGGCTCTGACTCTTCTTTTGTTTCTCCAAAATGTTTCACCTTTTAAATGATTATAGTAAACTAATCAAAACCCACCTGGAATAGATGGAGCCATATCCCATCTAATCAAAAGTTACACTCACAATTGGGTATGTCACATCTCCATGGGGAGAATCTAATCCAATTTACAGTACTAGAATAGGGATTAAAAGAAACAACTGCCCCTACAAAATTGGATCAGGATTAAAACATGGCTTTTCTGGGGTACATAATACTTTCAAATGGGCACAGCCCCTGAGCACACAGGCCCTCTGGCTTTCCAGTTGCACACAGTGTCACTCTCATGTCCAGCTCCTCACTTTTTTTCTCTGGGTCTTTCATCTCAAGTCCTAGCATGTTCTGCTATTAGCCCTCCTGAGGTGATGCCCAGTGCAGGAAGAAACTATTGGCTGGGGCGCATCACATATTTATGTACCCTAGAAAAGTCATGTTTAAATCCTAATCAGTCTTGTAGGAGCAATGGTTTCTTCTAATCCCTATTCAGTACCATAGGTTGGAAACTCAATTAGGTTATGTTCATGGAGATGTGACTCAGTCAGTTGTGGATATTAAACTTGATTAGATGGAGATATGTCTCCACCCATTCTACATGAGTCTTGATTAGTTTACTGGAATCCTATAAAAGAAGAGACATTTTGGAGAGCATTCTTTTTGAGAACAAGGAGAGAGCTGCAGAACCACGACAGAAGGACGAGAGAACCACAGAGTCCACCAGCCTGCAACCTTTGGAGATGAAGAAGCAAAACGCCTCCTGGAGAGCTTCATGAAGCAAGAGGCCTGGAGAGAAAGCTAGCAGATGCCAGCATGTTCACCATGTGCCTTTCCAGCTGAGAGAGAAATACTGAACATTATCAGTCTTCTTTAACCAAAGTATCTTTCCCTGGATGCCTTAGATTGGGCATTTCTGTAGACTTGTTTTAATCTGTACAATTTCACAGCCTTAGAACTGTAAGCTAGCAAATTATTAAATTCTCCTTTTTAAAAGTCATTACGTTTCTGGTATATTGCATTCCAGCACCTAGAACACTGCCACTCTAGACCTACCTCCATTCAGACTTGTCTAATTATGTGAGTTGACATAAAATTAAAACCTTCACTACCCCTGTCATTTGTAAGCTTAGAAACATTCTAGTGTCCCATAAATTTCTCATTGTCTCTAAACACCGTACCCCCTTCTAGGGAGAGATCTTCTTCATTCCTTGGGGGCCACCATAGGCTAGTAAACTCAATTAGTGTTTACCCCTTGTTTGCCCCAAAGCCCCTACTAAGTCAAGGATTTTGTAGCATCCCTCTACCCCCCCAAAAAAATCCTTAAGCAAATAGACCCATCTCTATGGTATGAGGCATCCCAGGATGAGACCACTAAGTAGTCCCATTACACATTCAGATCAACTCTGGAGTAACCTTTCCCATCAAAACCAGCATCCCTTTAAAAGGGAAAGTGAAAAGCGTCCAGCCAATTGCAAAAATTTCTTAAAGACCAACTCCTACTCATGTGGGAGTTCTCAGTCCTAGATTTTAAGGATACACTTTTGTATCACTCTTCACCCTGACTCTCAATACCTATTTGTTTTTAAATGGCAGAAACTTAAAGACAAAATTCCCGCCCAGCTCGCTTAAACAATTCTGCCCTGAGAGTTTCAAAATAATCCCCATATCTTTAAGAATGCCTTAGCAGCAGACCTAGCTGACCTCCAACTGCCTCAAAGCTCAGTCTTGCAACGTATTAACCTTGTGAACTAACATATTCCTAATATAAAAGTGAATTTTGTTTGTTGTAGTCATTGCTAACTGAATAAATATGGAAATTTGCAGAAAGTTTAAGGAAGTGAATTTTATTATCAATTGCTGATGACAAACCCTGGGTAAGTTGTGGAAAGTTTGAAAAGATAAGTTTTTAGTCACTGCTAACTACAAAAAGTTGTAAGAAAAATTTATGAAAGTAAATTCTGTCTATCATATTCAATGCTAACCAAACTTAATAAGCTTGTTTATATTAGAGAAAAAACTTGTGTAAAAACATGTATGCATATAAAACTAAAATTTAGATTTCTCTTTAAATAATGTAAATTGTTAGTCTACTTTTAATAAAAGGTTATAAAATTTTTCTTAACTATTTGAGTACTCTTTCTAAAAGATAAAAATTTTATATCATATAAAAATAATATCCTTAATAATGCTTATATTAACCTAATCATCCTTTATTTCAGAAAACAAGACTTCTCACTCTTAAAGAAAAACTATTACAAAAGCTTTGTTCTCTCACCTTGTAAAAGTGAGGTGCTAAAATAGTTTCACAGATTACCAAAAATATTTGAGTACTATAATAATTAGAATATATTTTCTGTCCTTCTGTTAGCAAAGTTTGCATGGGTGAAGTGTTACTTATATATTTTAAAAATATTTAAAATTCCTAAAAACTTGACAATGTTATATTCTAATACTAATCTGTATAATGTTAAAAGTTACAAATCATGAGAACAACCAAATTTACCTGTCAGTTACACTACTTTAAGGCTTTGCTAAAAGTACAGGTGGTCAGCTATAAGTCAAAACTTCATCTTAAAGAAAAAGATCTCTAAAGGAGAAACAATGAAGGTATATAAACTATGTTTTACCCATTAATTAATCTAACACTAGTAAGTATGTAAAGGTAAAATGGGACAAAGCTTCTGCTGTAATTTTTCAGATATTTTTTATTTCCAAAAGTAGCTTCTTTAACCAAAAACAAAAACATAAAAAGCAAAGTATGTGATAGTCAGCCAAACTAAAATGAAGCCAAAGCTCTGTCTCCAGGACTTTAGCTCAAAAAGCAAAATTACTCACGCTCACCTGAGTGCTACAACTAGGAAAATGGAAAAGGCTAAATCTCTACACTGATACCCCATTTGCTTTCCTAGTCACACAGCTTTGTAATGCTCACACATGCTTTGTAAAAAAAAAAAAAAAGTGAGGTTTTCTCTGGCACTTAAACACCACCAAGAACTACCTGATTTCTTAAGTGCCATGCTCTTACCAACAAAGAAATAGCTGTAATTCATTGCGCCCTGGCCATCAAAAAATAACAGCAACATGTCTTGAGGGAATAACTGAGCTGACACAGCTGTCAAAGCCACAGCCCAATCATTCGAGCATTTTATAAACCTCATTTCTGCACCCTTAACTTGGCACATTCCTCTTATTCCCCAATTGACCGGGAACAAGCTGCTCAAGTCCAATTCACTCTTGGACCTGAAGGATAGTAATTTCCTCCTCTTTTCCCCCAGTCTCTCTTGGCTAATTCCTCTCCTAGTCCTACTCACTTCTGTCCTCCTCTTGCTATTGATCAGCCTTTGCATTTTTAAACTTCTCAGCAAGTGTGTTTCTTCCAGATTAGAAATCTTTCACAACAAACTTATCCTTGCTACTTCCCCTCACTCAATCAGCCACCATCAATAGCATAGCCAGAGACTTCTATACTCACACAAATAGGTCCTATAACCCACTGATAGCTTGACGCAATTACAGAAGATGAGGCATTGGCCCAAATTCCCTTAAGATTAAGGGAAGCTACATGTCTTTGAGGGGGTTAGGCCTCAAGGAAAAAGATATCTCTGAGAAGAACAGCAATGAACAGCACCTGGAGGCCAAACAACCCACACCTGAGTCATTGATCTATGGTTAAGGGTGGAGCCAGCCAACCCACCCAAAAGCACTACCACCTGGCACTACCCTGGAGAGAAGGGAGGGGAAAAGAAAACTCCAAACAAGGAAGGAGGAGGGGGAGTAAGTAAAGGTAATCTATAAAAGCAAATGGCCCCACATTTCCTATTGCCTCTTGCCTTTCATTTCTACTTACTTGCTGAGTGCTTGCATGTCTTCTCACACATGTACTCAATAAACTTTCTGCTTACTCTAAAAATCAATTGACCATATATTTGAGAGTCTATTTCTGAACTCTCAATTGAATTCCATTGATCAATATATCTATATTTGCACCAGTACCATGCTGCTTGGACCACTGTAAGTTTGTAATATGCTTTAAAGTGAAGACGTGGGGGTTCTCCAATTACTTTCTTCTTTTACAACACGTTTTTGGTTATTCAGAACCCCGTAAAATTCCAAATAAATTTGATAATTGGATTTCCCAATTCTTCAAATAGTGGTGGAATTTTTATTGGAATTGTGTTGAATCTGTAAGTTAATTTCAGTAGAATCCATATCTTAATGATATTTAGTCTTTCAATCCAGGAACACAGAATGTCCTTCCACTTATGTGGGCCTTCTTTGATTTCTTTTAGCAATGTTTTGTAGTTTTCTTTGTACAGATCCTTTACACCCTTGGATAAATTTATTCTTAAATATTTGATTCTTTTACTTGCTATTGTAAATAGAATTTTTAAAGATCTTCCTCAGATTACATAGTACTGTTTATAGAAACACTACTGATTCTTGCCTGTTGATCTTCTATCCTGTCATTTTGGTGAATGCATTTATTTACTCTAATAGCTTTGTTATATATTTTTCATGATCACTTCATATGATCATATCGTCTGCAAACAGTGAAAGTCCTTTCCGATTTGGATGCATTTTATTGCTTTTCCTTGTCTAACTTCCCTAGCAAGTACTTCTACCATATTGTTGAATAACATTGGTGTCAGTGTGCATCCTTGTCTTGTTCCAGATCTTAGAGGGAAAACTTTCAGTCTTTCACCATTTAGTACAATGTTAGCTATGGGTTTTTCATATTTGTCCTTTATTATGTTGAGGAAGTTTCTTCAAATGCTTTTTCTGCATCAGTTGAGATGATCAAGTGGTTTTCCCCTTTCATTTGTTAATGTGGTGTATTACATTAATTGCTTTTCTTGTGTTGAAACGCCTTTGAATACATGGAATAAAATCCACTTTATCATGATTTATAATTCTTTTAATGTGCTGTTAGATTTTATTTAAAATTGCTTTGTTTAAGTTTTTCCATCTATATTCATTAGAGAAATTGGCTTGTAATTTTCTTGTAGCAACTTCATCTGGATTTGGCATGAGGGTGATGCTGGCTTCATGGGATGGGTTAGGTAGTGTTCCCTCCTCTTCAATAGTTTGGAAGAGTTTGAGCAGGATTGATACTCTTGGAGTGATTGGTAGAATTCACTTGTGAAGCCATCTGGTCCTGGGCCTTCTTTGTTGGGAGGTCTTTTATGACTGATTCAATCTCTTGTAATCAGTCTCTTGAGGTCTTCTGTTTCTTCTGGAGTCAGTGTAGGTTGTATGTTTCTATGAATTTGGTCATTTCATCTAAGTTGCCTAGTTTTTTGGCATACAGTTGTTCATGGTATCCCCTTATCCTTTTATTTATTTGGGGTCAGTAGTGATATCACCCCTCTCATTTCTGATTTTCTTTGCATCTTCTTTGTCAATCTAGCTGAGGACTTGTCAATTTTATTGATCTTCTCAAGAACCCAACTTTTGATTTTGTTAATTCTCTCTTTTTTTTTTAATTTTCAATTTCATTTATTTCACTTCTACTCATCATTATTTCTTTCTTACAGCTTGCTTTGGGATTCGTTTGCTGCTCCTTTTGATTTCTTCCAGGTGTGCAGTTAAGTTTTTGATTTTAGCTCTTCTTTTTTAAGTCAGGTGTTTATGGCCTTAAATTTTGCTCTCAGACTGCCTTCACTGCCTCCCACAAGTTTTGATATGTTGCATTCTTATTTTCATTTGTCTCAAGATATTTACTGATTTTTTTTGCAATTTCTTCTTTGACCCACTAATTGCTTAAGAGGGTGCTAATTAACCTCCATATATTTGCATATTTTCCAGTTCCCTGCCTGTTTTTGATATTTGGTGTCATTTGAGTATGGTCAGAGAAAGTGCTTTGTATAATTTCTATCTTCTAAAATTGATTGAGACTTGTTCTTGTATTCAAAACATGGTCTGTCTTGGAGACTGATCCATGAGTTCTTGAGAAGAATGTATATCCTTCTGTTTTGGGGTGTTGTGTTCTATATATGCCTGTTAGGTCCAGTTCATTTATCATATTATTCAAGTTCTCTGTTTCCTTATTGATCATCTGTTTTGATGTTCTGTCTATTGTTGAGAGTGATGTACTGAAGTCTTCAACTATTATAGTAGCACCGTCTATTTCTCCTTTGAGTTTTGCCAGTGTTTGCCTCCTGTATTTTGGGGCACAATTATTAGGTGCATAAATCTTTATGATTGCTATTTCTTCTTGTTGGATTGATCACTTTATTAACATATAGTATCCTTCCTTGTCTCTTGTAACAGTGTCTTTTAAAAATATTTTTATTTGAGAAAACAAACAATACACTTAGAACCACCAAAGAAGAATATCTTAGTTACCTTAACCATGGGAATATTTAAATAAAGTTTCCAAATAATCATTGTAAAAACCTGCGTTTGCATAGTAAGTTTCATAAACCACTTTAAATTAAGGGAACAAAGAAAATACTACAACTTCACATAGCAAAATTCTTACATTCTAAATATTAAACACTGACTTAAATGCCATTTGATCAGGTGTCAAAACTGTGAATGTTCTCAAAATATCAAGCAGAAAGTTATTACAAATATTTACATTGCTATTGTAATGATCTATGTTACTAAACTTTTTCCTGATTTCAGGAAACTGTGAAGATACGAATATTTTTACAATTAACATATGTAAATCTTAACCACCTAAAATGGACATCTTAGCTTATCCATAGGCATATTTAAATAAAATAAGTAGTCATTGTAAAGCCTGTTTCATAAATCAATTCAAAATTGAAGCAAGGAAAGAAAATATCTATAGATACTGATATCAGAGTTTCTTAGATTCCACATATTAAGAACGCCATCTTAAATACTATTTGATTAACTTTCAAAACTGTGTGTGTTCTCAAAATATCAAGTTCAAAGTTATTACAAATATCAACTTTGCTATGATAGTGACCTATGTTATTAAACATTTTCAAATTTTTGATTTCAAGAATTTATTTTATCTAATATTGTTATAGTGGCCTATAATTTTTAGGTCATTTTTAAATTATAAAATATGACATATATATGCAAGCCAGAAAAGAAAAAAAGCAATAATTTTCAAAGCACACTTCAACAAGCAGCTACAGAACAGATCCCAGAGTTTGTCATGGGTTACAATTCCCTCATCTCATATTTTTCCTTCTAACTGCTCCGAAACACTGGAAGCTTTACCATAGCATAGTAAGAAAATCATACAGTATCTGCCCATTTGTCGTCTGATTTATTTCACTTAGCATTATGCCCTCAAGTTTCATCCACATTGTCATATGTTTCAGGACATCATTTCACCTTACTGCTGCATAATATTCCATTGCATGTATATACCACATTTTGTTTATTCACCCTTCTTTTGATGGGTACCTGGATTGTTTTAAACTCTTAGAAATTGTGAATAGTGCCACTGTGAACTTTGGTGTGCAAATGTCTGTTCGTGTCACTGCCCTCAACTTTTCTGGGTATATACCATGTATTGGTATTGCCAGGTCATAGGGCAACTCAGCATTTATTTTTCTGAGGACTCGCCAAACTTACTTCCACAGTGGCTGAAACATTATACATTCCCACCAGCAGCAAATAAGTGTTCCAATTTCTCCACATCCTCTCCAACATTTATAGTTTCCTGTTTGTTTAATAACCATTCTTACAGGTTTGACGTGATATCTCATTGTCATCTTAATTTGCATCTCTTTTATAGCCAATGAAGATGAGCAACTCTCCATGTACTTTTCAGCCATCTGTATTTGCTCTTCAGAAAAGTGCCTATTCATATCCTCTGCCCATTGTATAATTTAGTTGTTTGTTCTTTTCTTGTTGAGTTATATAATTTCTTTATATACACAGGATATCAAGCTTTTATCCAATATGTGGTTTCCAAATATTTTCTCCCCTTGAGTTGGCTGCCTTTTTACCATTTTAATAAAGTCCTTTGAGGCACAGAAGCTCTTGATCTTAAGGAGTTCCCGTTTGTCTATTTTTCTTTCACTGCTTATGCTTTAGGTATAAGGTTTAAGAAGCTACTTTCGTATTACTAGATCTTGAAGATGTTTCCCTATATTTTCTTCTAGAAGTTTCCTCCATTTAGATCTTTAATCCATTTTGAAGTAATTTTTCTGTAGGGTGGAAGGTAAGGGTCCTCTTTCATTCTTTTGGCTATTGAACTCCAGTTCTTCCATGCCCGTTTACTGAAAAGACTCTTCTGTCTCAGTTTAGTAGATTTGGGATCCGTATTGAAGATCAAATGTCCATGAATTTGGTGATCAATATCTACACTCTCAGTTCTATTCCAATGGTAATTTTTTGTGCCAGTATCATGATGTTTTGACTATTGTGGCTTTATAGTAACATTTAAAGTCAGGAAGTGATAGTCCTCCCATCTTACTCTTCATTTTAAGTATATCTTTAGCTATATGTGGTCTCTTTCCCTTCGAAATAAATTTGATAGCCAGCTTTTGCAAGGCTTCAAGGTAGGTTTTTGGGATTTTGATTGTTATTGAATTGACTCTGTAGATCAATTTGGGTAGATCCGATGTCTTGACCATGTTCAAACTTCCTATCCATGAGCATGGAATGTCTTTCCATCTATTTAGGTCATTTTAAATTTCTGTTAGCAATAATTTTGTAATTTTCTGTGTATAAGTCCTTGACATCCCCTGGTTAGGCTTATTCCTAGATACCTGATTCTTCTGGTTGCTATTTTGAATGGAATTTTTTACTTTTTAGTTGTCACCTCAGATAGTTCATTACTTGTATATTGAAACATTACTGATTTTTGTAAATTAATCTTGTATCCCCACACTTTGATGAAATTGTTTATTAGATTAAGTAGCTTTGCTGTAGATTTATCAGGGTTTTCTAAGTATAGGATCATGTCATCTGCAAATAATGAAAGTTTTACTTCTTCCTTTTCTATTTGGATGCTGTATTAGTTAGGGTTCTCTAGAGAAACAGAATCAACAGGGAACACTCGCAAATATAAAATTTATAAAAGTGTCTCACATGACAGTGGGAATGCAGAATCCAAAATCTGCAGGGCAGGCTGTGAAACCAACGATTCCGATGGAGGATCTGGATGAACTCCACAGGAGAGGCTCACCAGCCGAAACAGGAAGAGTCTGTCTCTTCTGAATCCTCCTTAAAAGGCTTTCTGTGATTAGATTAAGCATTACTCATTGCAGAAGACACTCCCCTTTGATTACAAATGGAATCAGCTGTGGATGCAGCTGAAATTATCATGATCTAATTCTATGAAATGTCCTCATTGCAACAGACAGGCCAGCACTTGCCCAACCAGACAAACAAGTACCACCACTTGGCCAAGTTGACACATGAACCTAACCATGACAGATGCCTTTTATTTCTTTCTCCTGTCTAATTGCTCCAGCTACTATTTCTAATACAATTATTGAATAATAATGGGTGACAATGCACATCCTTGTCTTATTCCCATTCTTAAGGGGAATGCTTTCAATTTCTCCCTATTAAGTATAATGTCGGCTATTGGTTTTTCATATATGCCGTTTATGATATTGAGAAAGTTTCCTTTGATTCCTAAATTGTGAAGTGTTTTTTTTGTCAGAAAGAATGGTGGATTTTGTCTAATGCTTTTTCAGCATCAATTGTTATGATCATCTGATTTTTCCCTTTAAGTTTGTTAATGTGCTGTATTACATTGATTGGTTTCCTTATGTTATACTAACCTTGCATTCCTGGTGTGATTCTGACTTGATCATAATGTATAATTCTTTTACTTTGGCATTGGATATGATTTGCTAGTATTTTTTAAAAGAATTTTTGCATCTATGTTCATTAGGGAGATTGGTATATAGTTTTCTTTTCTCGTATCCTTTTAATCAGATTTTGGTATTAGAGTGATTTTAGCTTCATAAAATGAGTTAGGTACTGTTCCTTTTTCCTCAGTTTTTTGAACAGGATTGGCATTAGTTCTTTTTGAAATGTTTGATAAAATTCTTCTGTGAAGCTATCTTGTCCTGGGCTTTTGTGTGTGTATGTGTGTGTGTGTGGGGGGGTTGATGACTGATTGGATCGCTTTACTTGTAATTGGTTTGTTGAGATCTTCTATTTCTTCTTGTGTCAGTATAGGTAATTCATATGTTTCTAGCAATTTGTCCATTTCATCTAAGTTGCCTAGTTTGTTGTCATATAGTCGTTCATAATATTCTCTTATGACTTTAAAAATTTCTTCATGATCTGTAGTAGCCACCCTTTCTTATTTCTGATTTTGTTTATTTGTATCTTCTCTCTTTTTTTCTTTGTTAGTCTAGCTAGGGCATCATCAATTTTATTACTTTTCTTAAAGAGCCAACTTTTAGTTTTGTTTATTCTTTTTTTTATTCTCCAGTTTGTTTATTCTTTCTCTAGTCTTTATTATTTCTCTTCTTATTTGCTTTGGGGTTTGTTCACTGTTCTTTCTCTTAATTTTCTGGGTGAGTAGTTAAATCCTCAAGTTTTGGTCATTCTTCTTTTTAATATAGGCATTTAGGGCCATAAATTTCACTCTTAGCACTGCTTTTGCCATATCCCATAAATTTTGATATGTTGTATTCTCATTATCATTTGTCTCCAGATATTTGCCTATTTCTCCAGCAAATTCTTCCTTGAATTAAATTGTTGTTTCATCTCCATATGTGTGTGAAAGTTCTGGCTCTTTGGTGATTATTAATTTCCAACTTTATTCCCTTGTGATCAGAGAAAGTGCTTTGGATAATTTCAGTCATATTAAATTTATAAAGACTCAGTTTGTGTCCCAGCATGTGAGCTATCCTGGAGAACATTCCATGTGTGCTAGAGAAGAATGTATATAATCGTGTGCTGGGATGTAATGATCTATATATATCTATTATATCTGTGCTGGTTTGAAAGGATGTATGTCCCCTACAAAAGCCATGCTTTAATCTAAATCCCATTTCATGAAGGCAGAATAATCCCTATTTAATACTGTATGTTTGAATCTGTAATCAGATAATCTCCCTGGAGATGTGATTTAATCAAGGGTGGTTGTTAAACTGGATTAGGTAGAGGCATGTTTCCACCCATCTGGGTGGGTCTTGATTAGTTTCTGAAGTCCTATGGAAGAGGAAACATTTTGGAGAATGAAGGAGATTCCGAGAGAGCAGAGAATGCTGCAGCACCACGAAGCAGAATCCATGAGCCAGCGACCTTTGGAGATGAAGAAGGAAAATGGCTCCCAAGGAGCTTCATGAAACCGGAAGCCAGGAGAAGAAGCTAGCACATGATGCCATGTCTGCCATGTGCCCTTCCAGATGAGAGAGGAACCCTGACTGTGTTCACCATGTGCCTTTCCAGATTAGAGAGAAACTGTGACTGTGTTTGCCATGTGCCTTCTCACTTGAGAGAGAAACCCTGAACTTCATCGGCCTTCTTGAACCAAGGTATCTTTCCCTAGATGCCTTTGATTGGACATTTCTATAGACTTGTAGTTGGGACATTTTCTTGGCCTTAGAACTGCAAACTAGCAACTTATTAAATTCCTTTTTTCAAAAGCCGTTCTAATTCTGGTATGTTGCATTCTGGCAGCTAGCAAACTAGAAAAAAATATCTAATTAATTTATCCCATTGTTTAGGTTCTCTATTTCCTTGTTGATTCTCTGTGTGGTTGTTCTATCTATAGTAGAGAGTGGTGTATTGAAGTCTCCCATTATTTCTGTTTATATGTCTATAGCTCCCTTTAGATTTTCCATTATGTGTCTCATGTACTTTGAAGCTCCTTGACTGAGAGCATACATATTTATGATTGTGATTTCTTCCTGGTGAATTGTCTCTTTTATAAACATGTAGTGTCCTTCTTTGTCTCTTATGACTTCTTTACATTTAAAGTCTATTTGGTCTGATAGTAGTATAGCCACTCCTGCTTTCTTTTGGTTACAACTTCCATAGAACATTTTCCATCCTTTCACTTTCAATCTGTGTCCTTGAGTCTAAGATGCATCTCTCTTAAATAGCATATAGATGGATTATGTTTTTTAATCCATTCTGCCAGTCCATATCTTTTAATTGGTGAAATTAGTCCATTAACATCCTAAGTAATTACTGTAAAAGCTGTTCTTGACTGTACCATCTTGTTCTTTAGATTTTATCTGTCAGATCTATATATTATTTCCCTCCTCTCTCTTTTTTCCTTTAAATTACTGTTGCTCATATTCCTCACTTCTGTGCCCTCCTCCAGACCTCTCGCTCCTGTCTTTTTTTAATCAGCTGATGGGGCTCCATTTAGTATTTTTTGTAGGGTTGGTCTCTTGTTGACTAATTCCCTTAGTCTTTCTTTGTCTTTGAAGATTTTAATTTCTCCCTCACTTCTGAAAGTAACTTGGGTGGACAAGGAATTCTAGGTTAAAAGCCTTTATCGTCACTTAAATATATTATGCCATGCCTTCTTGCTTACCTGGTGCCTGGAGTCATTCTTATTTGTTTTTCCATGTATATAGTAGATTGCTTTTCTCATTCAGCTTTCAGGACTTTTTGCTTCTCTTCATCACCTGACAGTCTGATTAGTATGTGTTTTGGAGTAGGCCTGTTTGGATTTACTCTATTTGGAGTTCACTGGGCCTCTTTGACTTGCATATTCATGTCTCTTTTAACAGTTTTGTATTTAAAGTCTATTTTGTCTGATATTAGTATAGTTACATCAGCTCTTTTTTGGTTACTATTTCTTTGGAATATCTTTTTCCTACCTTCCACCTTGATCCTCTTCCTGTCCTTGGCTCTAAGGTGAGTCTCTCATGGACATCATATAGTTGGATCATACTTTCTTTAACCCATTCTGCCAACCTGTGTGTTTTGATTGGGGAGTTTAATCTATTAACATACAATGACATTACTATATAGGCAGAATTTACATCAACCATTTTACACATTGATTTTTATATTACATCTTAATTTTTACTCCTTTTTTACCCTTTTAGTTATCATTACTGATAATCTTCATTTCTACACTCTCCTCCAAACCTCTCTTTCCTGTTTTTTCCTTTCAGCCTGCAAAACTCCTTTCAGTATTCCTGGTAGGGCAAGTCTCTTATCAAATAACTCTCTCAGTTTCTGTTTATTTGTGATCCTTTGAAATTCTCCTTCATTTTTGAAGGACAGTTTTTCTGGAACAAGAGTTCTAGGCTGGCAGTTTTTCTTTTTCAGTGTCATTTGATACTTATATCTTTGCCATTTGATACTCAGATTCGTCTGTGTCTCACATTAGGACTATTAGGATTTATCCTGTTTGGAGTACTATATATTTCTTGGATATGTATATTTATGTCTTTCATAATAGTTGGGAAATTTTTTCCATCATTTCCTCAAAGCTTTTTTCTACCCCTCTTCCCTTCTCTCTTCCTTCTGGGACACCCATCATGCATATGTTTGTGCAATTCATACTCTCATTGAATTCCCTGAGGTCCAGTTCACTTTTTTCCATTCTTGTCTCTTTCTGTTCTTCTTTCTTTAAGATTTTGAGTGTCCTGTCTTCTAATTTGCTGATTTTTTCTTCTGCCTGTTCAAATCTGCTTTTGTTTATTTCTCATGTATTTGAAAACTTCTATTGTGCTTTTCATTCCCATAAGTTCTCTTATGTTTATTTTCATTCTTTCAAATTCTCCTTTAAGCTCACTCAGTGTCTTTTGAATATCCTTTATCTCTTTATACATATTTTCCTTCCTCTCCATGAAATGATTTAGTATATTTTTTGAACATTTTAAAAAGTATTTTTATTGACAAACATACAGTCCATACAGAACAAATCAAGATTCCAGGAGAAGGAAGAGGGGGAAAGAAGATTTCTCCTAGGGGTGAAAGAATTACATAAATAGTGCAATCTCAAAAACTGTACCATGTACCCACGGCAAGAATCAGAAGTAATAGAGTTGAATAAACCTGATCAGTTAAATATGGACAATTTTAAAGGTCTAGAATAAGTTGAACCAAGTGACAGAAAGAGACTTAGCACAAAGCCAATCAACAATAAATTCCTAGTTGAGAGAGAAACTGACCTTCAGAATAAACTCATCAAGATAATCTGAAACCTAGTATCAGCAAAAAATTTACAAGCCATACTAAGAAAAAGAATCATGTGGGCCAGTCAACAAATGATATTCGGTTTCAGATGATCAAAGTCCAGGTGTCGACCCTCCAATTTCTTTAGATGATGCTGAATTTCCCTCAGATCTTTGTCATGAAGATTCTGAAGGGGGTCAGTGAAGTTCTGCTTCACCTCCATGTCCAAAGTATCTCACCTCTGAGAGTTCCTGCATTGCTTCTTCCACGTCCGCGAGGGCTGGGCCAAAGTTGCAGTCATCTCCAAGCTCTCTTGCAAACTTGAGCATGGCCTCTGCAAGCGGTGCTTCTGCCTGAGGATAGCCTGGCCCTTTCTACTGTCATTTTGACATTGTGTTGATCATGCTGAATTTAGCTCTGGAAGCTGGATTGGGTTGAAGGTATTCAGTTGTTTTAGTCATTATTTCCATCACAGCCCTGCTGGTAACATCTGCTTTCCTTTCCATTTCTTTGACGTCATCATCTAGCTTAGTTCCTTTAGCTTCTCCAACCTTCTCACTCACTTCCTGAGTGGCTTTGTGGAACTACTTCTTGAGCCAGGCCACCAACATGGTGAGGAAGGGCACCCGCAAAGCTGCGGGAAGGAGGCAGTGAAGGTGGAACTGGGCAGGAAAGCTGAGCGGGGCGGTGTGCTTGCACGGCCACCGCTAGCGTGCCACCACCTGGGCTGTGGGTGGGGAGGCGCGGAGCCAGGGGGAATGCAAGCTCCTGTGGAGAGACACCCTCTTTATACGTTTTTTTTTTTTATCCATTCATCTGTTGAGGGACATTTGGATTGCTTCCTTTTTTTTTTTTGTATATTGTTTGGCAGGGTCACATTTCATTATTTTTCCATGTGAGTATCTCGTTATTGCAGCACCATTTGTTGAATTTCTTTGTTTGTTTTGCTTGTTTGTTTGCTTTTTGGGAAGTGCATGGAATGAGAATCGAACTTGGATCTCCCGCAATGCAGGCAAGAATTCTACCACTGAACTACCCTTACACCCCCTGCTTCTGCTTTTATTGTCCCTCAGTTCTTAGATTACTGCCTGTTTTTGCAGGAAGTTAATCTTTTGTTGTTAACCCTTTAGAATCCCCTCTAATTTCCTTCTGTGACTATTTTTCTCTATTTTCTTTAAGGTTACCATTGGGTATAAATTTAACATCTTAAATCTATAATATTCTTGTCAAGTTTAAATCCAACTTAACTTCAATAGCATACACAAACTATGATACTGTATCCCTCCATCCCCCACCTCTGTGTAGCTCGTCATAATACATAAATTTATACATTATGAGTTCAAAACCATTGATTTA
This sequence comes from Tamandua tetradactyla, assembly GCF_023851605.1. NCBI lineage: Eukaryota > Metazoa > Chordata > Mammalia > Pilosa > Myrmecophagidae > Tamandua > Tamandua tetradactyla. The sequence goes on along the minus strand of NC_135353.1, from coordinate 57,819,404 downwards.
CCATTACTTTTTATACATTTGCATTTTAGATCCAATATGTAGTAAAAAGTGGAGTTACAAACCAAAAATGCAATGGTTCTTGCATTTATATTTACCCATGCCTTTACCTTTATCAGAGATCTTTATTTCTTTATGAGGTTTTGATCTATTGACTAGTATCCTTTCATTTCAACCTGCAGAAGTACTATTAGCGTGTCTTGTAAGGATGAACTTTGTGGTAATAAAGTCTCTCAGATTTTTTTTTCTGAGAATGTCTTAATCTCTTCCCAACTTCTGATAGTCAATTTTGCTAGATTTAGGATTCTTGGTTGGCATATTTTTTCCAGCATTTTAAATATGTAATTCTACTGCCTTTTGCTTGCACAGTTTCTGATGAGAAATTGGTACTTATTGATGTCCCTTGCATCTGACATACTGGCCCTCTCGAGTTTGAGTATTCTCTATTTATCTTTGACATTTGAAAGTTTGACTATAATGTCGTGCTGTGGGTGTATTTGGTTTCTTCTCTTTGAAATTCCTTCAGCTTCTTGGATATATCTACTCATATATTTTATTAAATTTTGGAATCTCTCAGCCATTAGTTTTTCAAATATTCTCTCTGCTGCTTTCTCTCTTTCTTCTCTGTTTGGGACTTCTACAATGTATTATTATGATTGGTGGTTTCACACAGGTTCTTTAGGATGTATTCACTTTTCTTCATTCGTTTTTATTTCTTCTTCATAGACTGGATGATTTCAATTGTTTTATCTCAAGTTCACTGATTTGTTCTTCTGTCAACTCCAATTTGCTGCTGAACCCCTCTAGGAAATTTTAAATTTAAAATTAATGTGTTTTTTATCTATGGTTTATTTTCATAATTTATATCTCTTTATTCATTTTGTTTTTGTGTTCATTTATAGTCTTCTTTATGTATTTTAGTTCTTTGTCCATGTTTTCCTTTAGCTCTTTGAGCTCTTTGCTATGTCCTAGTCTGTTCCTCCTCACTGATGGTTTCTGATGCTTAAACTCCTTTGCATGAGCCATAGCTTACCGTTCCTTTGCATATCTTGTAATATTTTGCTGCAATCTGCATATTTTGATATTTAATTTGCTATTGCTGGAATTTAGATTCTGAAGTACCTGTTCCTTATGCTTGGATCCATCTGGGGTTATGACAGAGATATCCTTGAATGCCAGGAGCTAGGACTGAGGGAGTATTTTGTGTCAGAATGTGCCATAGCCTTTGGAAGTGAACCATGGACCCCAATTCTCCCTTAACAAAGGTAAAGATCACACATGCTTTTGGAGCAATGGTCATCACCTGGAGGCCTAAGGGAGTCAGATCTTGAGCAATGGGCAATGTCATGCTGACTATGCCCACTTTGGAAGCAGAGCATGCAGCTTGTCCAAGCTGGCCCTTGAAGGCAGCCACACCAGCAGTATTCATGATGACGCCACATTGGCATCCCTGGCCTGGTTCATTCTCACCTATCTCACCAGCCACCAGGTGAATCACATTGTATGTGCTTATAAGATTTATATTGAGGGGAAAGTCACAGCTAGATGGTTGCACAGTGAGGTGTGAAATTTAGTTTTTCTCCTAGGGCACCTAGTAAATAGCCAGGAACTGTAAGGAACAATTGTGTGAGGGAGTTCAGTGACTAGATACACATTGTACACCATTCTGAACAGGTGGGACAGCTGAGATCCCATACTATATAGAACACTGTATAAAACTGTAGAACTGCAGGAATTCTCAGGCTTCACCACTGCCCCAGGCAAGGATGGAATTAAGTCAGTCTGAGAGACAAAGTAATTACTCAGGTAAATTGGGATAATTCCCTACAGGGCATGTCTTCATGTAATTTCTACTGGGATCGAGGGGCAGGGTAGTTCAGCCCAGCTCCAATTGCCGTGTTCATCTTGGCAGAGAGAAGGCAGGGCTGACAGAAAAAAAAAGTGAAATACAATAAATTAGATTATGTACAGAGGATTTTAGCATCGGCCAAGCTCAGAGTACTGGAACCTTGAAGGTGGGGTACTAACTCTGAAAAGGTACTTCTATTTTATTTTACTATTCCAAGTAGCTCATTAGGGAAAACTCCAGGAATTTTCAATTATCAATGGGACCCAGACAAGGGCTGAATTAAAATAGGTCTGGGAGACAAACTAATAACTTAAGTGGGGGAGATAATTCCCTAAAGGGTGTATCTTCCGTAAAAAGGGAGGAGCAGGGCCCAGCTGAAGTGTTGGACCTCCTTCAGAGAATTCAGGCTCCTGGGGCTAGAAAACCAAAGCAACCTAAGCTTGCCATCTACCTCAGCCTCTGTCTCAACCATACCTCTCCTGACAGGGAGATGTGGCTGAAAATTAAAGACACTGCACCACTTTACACTGGTGAGATGCTGTGGGCTGACAAAGGCCACTAGCTGGAGAGGATGGGAAAAGGATAGAGACTACAGGCCTCATAGGAAAGTCTGAAAACCTGCTGGGTCTCACTTTCAGGTGATTGGCACTGATTACCCACCTTCTGAGACCTGGGCCAGACTGGTCTGGGAAAATCTGAGTGGAATCAATAATATCTGTGGAGACCCTCCTGAAAAATTGTTCCATATAGATAGGGTAAGAACCAGAAAAACAAGAGCTGAAATACTGATCAGCTAAACAGAAGCTTTAGAGGCCTCGAATAAGTTGAACTGAATGCCAAATAACAGATAGAAAACAAAGCCAATCAACAAGCAAACCCTAGGTGAAAGAGCAAAAACAAACCCCAAAATAAACTAGTCAAGTAAATCAGATACCTAGTCACCAGGAAAAATAATGGGAAAAATGAATATAATGCCTCAAGGAACAAAGCAACATTTCAAATGAGTTACAAGAATTGAAACAACTACTTGAAGATGTTTGAACAAACATGCAAAATCAAATCAATGAATTGAGGGATGTAATCACAAAAGAAATGAAGGATATGAGGAAGACATTTGGTGGACATGAAGAAGAACTTGAAAGATTATAAAAACAAATGGCACAGCTTATGGTAATAAAAGGCACAATAGAAGACTTGAAAAACACAATGAAGATGCACAACAGCAGACTTGAAGATGTAGAAAAAGTATAAGTGAAGTAGAGGACAGGACTTCTGAAATCCTACACACAAAAGCACAGAGAAGAAATAGAATGGAAAAATATGAGCATGGAATCAGAAACTCGAATGATAACATGAAGTGCATGAATATATTTGTTATGGGTGTCCCATAAGGAGAAGAGAAGGGAAAAGTGCCAGAATGACTAGTGGAAGAAATAGTCACTGAATATTTCCCTTCTTTTATGAAACATATAAAATTACAGGTTCAAGAAGTGCAGCACACCCCAAACATAATAGTAGGTCTATTTAGACCTACTCCAAGACACTTATATTTGACAGAATGCCAAATGTCAAAGACAAAGAGAGAATTCTGCAACAAAAGCAATCCATAACATACAAGGGAAGCTTAATAAAATTATGCACAGATTTCTCAGCTGAAACCATGGGAGACAAGAATGCAGTGCTATGATATATTTAATATTCTGAAAGACAAAAACTGCTAATAATTTTATACCCAACAAAACTGTCCTTCAGCAACAAGGGGAAGATTAAAATATTTCTGACAGTCACTGAGAGAGTCTGTAACTAAGAGACTGGCTTTACAAGAAACACTGAAGGGAGCACTACAGATAGGGAAAGACAGGAGAGAGAGAGAGATCTGGAGAAGAATGCAGGAATGAAGCCTATCAGTACAAATAAAAAGAGGAAAAAAATGAGACATGACAAAAACTCCAAAAGATAAAATGGCGGATGAAAGTACAATAAATATTAATGGATCAAACTCCCCAATCAAAGGACATAGACTGGCAGAATGGATTAAAAAACAGGACCCATCTATATGCTGTCTACAAGAGATTCACTTTATACCCAAAGACAAAAACAGATTGAAAGTGAAAGATTGTAAAAAGATATTTTTCACAAACAATAATCAGAAAAGAGCTAGAATAGCTACACTAATTTCCAACAAATTAGACATCAAATGTAACATAATTGAAAGAGACAAATAAGGACACCATGTATTAATAAAAGGGACAATTAATCAAGTAGATATAAGAATTGTAAACATTTATGCACTGAACCAGAATACCCAAAAATACATGAGTCAAACACTGACAACACTGAAGGGAGAAGTAGACAACTCTACAGAAATAGTTGGACATTTCAATATATCACTGTCATCAATGGCTAGAACATTAGGACAAAGGGTCAATAACGAAACAGATTTTGAATAATGCAATAAATGAACAAGACTTACCAAAGATTTACAGAACATTACACAATGCTACAGGAGAATACACAGTTTTCTAAAGTGGTGATGGATAATTTTCAAGGACAGAGCATATGTTGGGTCACAAAGAAGTCTCAATAAATTTTAAATGATTGATATTATGCAAAACAGTTTCTTGGATCATAAGGTTATGAAGTTGGAACTCAATAACTGCTGGAGGGCCATAAAATTCACAAAAAAACATAGAGACTAAGCAACGCATTCTTAAACCAGTTGGTCAAGGAAGAAATTGCAAGATAAATCAGTATGTATCTTCAAGCCAATAAAAATGAAGACACAACATATAAAAAAAAAGCTCATGGGAGGCAGAAAGGTGGGGCTGAGAGGGAAATTTATTGCCCTAAAAGCTTATATTAAAAAGAAGAAAGAACAAAAGTCAAGGAATTAACTACACACCTGGAAGAAGTAAGAAATAGCATCAAACTAAGGCCAAAGCAAACAGAAGGAAAGAAATAATGAAGATTAAAGCAGAAATAAATAAAATAGAGAATATGAAAATCATCAAAAAAATTAACAAAACGAGAAGTTTGACTCTTTGAGAAAATCAGTAAAATCTATGGACACTTAGCTAGGCTAACGAAAAAGAGAATGGATGCAAATAAATAAAATCAGAAATGGGAGAGGGTACATCATTAATGACCCCTCAGAAATAAAAGAGATAATGAAAGGATGCTGTGAGCAACTATATGCTAATAAACTACAACATAGACAAAATGGACAACTTTCTATGAAAGCATGAACAATGAACATTCACTTGAGAAGAAATAGATGACCTCAAAAAGCCAATCACAAGTAAAGAAATTCAATCAGTCATCAAAAGCTCCCAAAACAGAAAGGTCTAGAACCAGATGGAATCACATGTGAATTCTACCGAGCATTCAAGAAAGAATTAGAACCAATCCTCCCCAAATATTAAAAAAAAAATTGAGGGGGAAAGAAGGCTACTTAACTCATTCTTTCAGCCAACATCGCCCTAATACCAAGCCAGACAAAGATCCTAAAAAAAAAAAATTACAGACCAATCTCTTTTGTGAATATAGATGCAAAAACCCTCAACAAAATACTTGCAAATTGATTCCAGCAGCACATTAAAAGAATTATACACTATGACCAAGTGGGATTTATTCCAGGCATGCAAGGATAGTTCAACACAAGAAAATCAATTAATGTAATACACCACATCAATAAATCAAAGTGGAATAACCATATGATCATCTCGATTGATGCAGAGAAAATATTTGACAAAATCCAACATCCTTTCTTGATGAAAACACTTCACATGTTAGTAATAGAAGGAATAGACTTCCTAAACATGATAAAGACAGTATATGAAAAACTAACAGCTAACATTGTTGTCATTCAATATTGTGCTGGCAGTTCTAGCCAGAGCAACTAGACAAGAAAAAGAAATAAAAGGCATCCAAACTGGAAAAGAAAAAGTTAAACTCTCACTGTTTACAGATGACATGATGCTACATGTCAAAAATCCTGAAAAATATACAGCAAAGTTACAAGAGGTAATAAATGAGTACATCAAAGTGGCAGAGTACAAGATTGACACCCCAAAATCAGTAGTGTTTCTACACACTAGTAATGAGCTATCTGAGGAGGAAATCGAGAAAAACTTCAATTTACAAAGTAACCAAAAGAATGAAATATTAAGTAACAAGTTATCCAAGGATACAAAAGACCTACACAAGAAAACTATAAGAAATATCTAAAATAAATCATGGAAGACCTAAATAAATGGAAGTGCATACCATGTTCATGGTTTGCAAAACTAAATATAAGTTAAAATGTCAAGTCTATCCATAATGATTTATAAATTCAATGCAATGCCAATTAAAATCCCAATGACTTACTTTCCAGAAATAGAGAAATCAATAACCAAATTTATTTGGAAGGGTAGCTAAAAGTTTTTTGAGAAAGAAAAATGAAGTGGGAGGTCTCACACTACCTCACATTAAAGCATATTATAAAACTACTGTTGTGAAAACATCATGGTAGTGTCATAAAGATAGATATACTGACAAATTGAATCAAATTATGTGTTCAAAAATAGACCCTCTCATCTATAGACAATTGAGCTTTGATAAGGTGGCCAAGGCCACCCAACTGGGACACAAAAGCCTCTTCAATAAATAGTGTTTGGGGAACTGGATATCCATAGGCAAACGAATGAAAAATGACCAATATCTCTCACCCTATACAAAAAATCAACTCAAAATGGGGCAAATACTTGAACATTAGAGCTAAGACCATAAAACTTTTAGAAGAAAATGTGGAGAAATATCTTATAGGTCTTGTGATAGGAGGTGGCTTCCTAGACCTCACACCCAAAGTGTGAGCATTGAAAAAGAAATAGATAAATGGAATTATCTCAAAACTAAACACTTTTGTGCATCAAAGAACTTCTCCAGGAAAGTAGAAATACAGCCTATGCAATAAGAAGCAATATTTGGAAACCACATATCAGATAAGGGTTTAATATCCAGAATATGTAAAGAGATTCTACAACTCAACAGCCAAAAGATAAACAACCTAGTTAAAATAGGCCAAAAAAGATGGATAGAAACTTTTCAGAAGTGGAAATACAGATGGCTAAAAGGGATATGAAAAGATACCCAACTTCACTAGCTATTAGAGAAATGCAATTCAAAACCACAATGAAATATCATCTCACACACATTAGAATGGCCAGTATATGTATGTATATATATATATATATATATATATATATATATGATAAAACAGAAAACCATGAGTACTGGAGAAGATGAAGGGAATGAGGGACACTTACTCACTGTTGGTGGGAATGTAGAATGTTGTAACTGCTCTGGAAGGCAGTTTGGAGGTTCCTCAGGAAGATAAGTATAGAATTTCCATATGATCCAGCAATCACATTAATAGGTATATATTCAGAGGAACTGAAGGCAAAGACACAAATGGACATTTGCACAGCAATAATTATAGTGGAATTATTTATGATTGCCAAGAGATGGAAACATCTCAAATGTGCATCAATGGACAAGTGGCTAAACAAGCTGTGTTATATATTTGTGATGGAATATTATGCAGCTGTAGGACAGAATAAATTCATGAAGCATGTGACAATGTGGATGAACACAGGACTTCATGCTGAGTGAAATTATCCAGAAACAAAAGGACAAATATATATTGTCTCACTAATATGAATTAATATTAATGAGTGTACTTTGAGAGTTAAAGTTAAGAACACAGGTTATCAGGAGATAGAAAGAGCATAGAGATTGGTCACTTGGTGCTAAAGGAATACAGAATGTTCAACAGGACTGATTGTAAAGATTCAGAAATGGATAGCAGAATACTGTCTGATGGTAGCTCGATAATATAAGTACAGAAAATGAAGCTGAGTGTGAGTCATTAAGGGAGAGGGATGGGAGCATGTGTGACAAAAGAAGGAAAGATATAGGATAAAGACTGAAATGGAATAACTTGGCAATTCCTAGAGTAGACAATGATCATCATTAAATGAACAAATATAAGAATGTTTTTGGATGAGATGGAACAAATGAATGTCAACATTGCAAGATGTTGAAAATATGATGGTATACAGGAAAAAATGCAGTCCGTGCAAAGTAGGGTCTATAGCTCACAATAACATTATAATGTTTCCATTGAATGTAACAAAGGCAATATGCCAAAACTAAATATCAATAAGTGGGGGTGTGTGGGGAAGGGGTATGGGACTCTTTTAAGAAGAAATGGAGATGTCCTTGTGTTAGTCAGAGCCCTCTAGAGAAACAGAACCAATGGGAGAGATCTATAAATATGGTATTTATAAAGGTGTCTCATGCAAATGTGGGAATGGAAGAGTCCAAAATCCACAGGGCAGGCTGTGGGATCCTAGGAAGGGTCTGGATGAACTCCACAGGAGAGGCTTGCTGGCTAAAGAAGCAGTGAAAGAGCCTCTATCATTGCTGAAAAGCCCTCAACTGATTGGATTAGCTCCACTGTGGGAGATGCGTCTTAGTTGATTGCAGATGTAATCAGCCATAGATGCAATCAACTGATTGATGACTTAATACACCAGACTTCCAGCCACAAAATATCCTTGAAGCAATGGTCAAACCAGTGTTTGTCTGACCAGATCACTGGGCATAATCATTTGGACAAGTTGACCCCAGAACTTAACCATCACAGTTCACCCATTGTCAATGTGGCAGCTGTACACATGACCTAGAAACATGCTTACTTTCCAAATAGAACATAATAACAGACAGAGATTTTCCCTAACAATGCTCAACTGTCCTGCATACAACCAGAAATGCACTTTATCTCTCCAGAATAGGGTGAAAGTCCTTAGGTAACATTCACTCTTAAACTTCACATCCTATGACTTAAATACTATAACATGAACAGTACAACTTATGTCATATGATAAGAGGAGAATAAGATATTTGCTTATGTACAAATGCAAACGTACTCATAACAAAACAGGGAGGAAAAATTCATACAATCATAGTCCTCATTTCTTTAATGGGTCATGTGGTTGAAGCTTATATTTATCACTACCTTTTTCTGCTACCCATTCCATGTTCCCTTTACTCTCAGCAAGAACTTCAGCTGGGCCACTGGTAGTCCTGCCTGGATTGGGTTGTGGAAGTTTTCCATTGACTTTAATCATAGGACACAGTAGTACTAAAAGACACCCTAGGGGATCTCCTGTATTCCTGAAAAACTCTTCTTTACCTCCATTGCGTAGTAGGTAGCAGTAGATAGAAGTAGATCAGTCACCCAGACAGAACAGTAATCCCCTTTCCTGCCTGTTGATTTAGTGGCATGATAAACCCAAAGTGGCCAGTTGGCAGTCTTAATTTCCAGTTTAGTGGAATCATTGCTGTGTCTCCTGGAATGAGCGCTCCTCCTTTTGGAACTAAGACCTATAGACCAGCAAAGCTTAAGGATTCAGGGACAGGAAGCAAAAATTTACCTAGTGAATCTGTAGGGGTGATAGTGAGTGGTGCCACTCCCATTTCCACCCCTTCATTCCTGGACTAATGAATCCTGGCTATGGGAGAAAGAGAACCATCCAGTACATGCTGATTCAGAGCATACATAACCTCCTGGAGAACACTGCCCCAGCTTGGCATTGTAATTGGGTTTTTAAAAGGCCATTCCAGCATTCTGTCAACCCAGCTACCTCTAGATGATGGGGAACATGGTAAGACCAGAGAATTCTATGAGCATATGCCCATTCCTGCATGTCATTTACTGCGAAGTAGTTTCCTTGATCAGAAGGAATGCTGTGTGGAATAACATGACAGTGGATAAGGCATTCTGTAAGTCTATGTATGGTAGTTTTTGCAGAAAATTGCATGCAAGGAATGCAAACCCCATACCTGGAGTATGTATCTATTCCAGTTAGAACAAATCAGTGCCCCTTCCATGATGCAATGGTCCAATGTAATCAACCTGCCAAGAGGAAATAGGCTGATCACCTCAGGAATGGTGCTATATCAGGGACTGAGTGTGGGTCTCTGCTGCTGGCAGATTGGGCACTCAGCAATGGTCAAAGTCAGATCTGCCTTGGTGAGTGGAAGTCCATGTTGCTGAGCCCATGCATAACCTCCATCCCTACCACATGCCCAGTTTGTTCATCAACCCATTGGGCAATGGCAGGAGTGGCTGAGCAAAGATGTTGACTTGGATCCACAAGATGAGTCATCTTATCCACTTGATTAAAATGTCCCTCTGCTGAAGTCACTCTGTCATGAGCATTCACATGGGACACAAATATTTTCATGTTCTTTGCCCACTCAGGAAGTTCTATCCATGTCTTATCTCCAGACTTCTTTGTCACCAATTTTCCAGTCATTCTCCTTACAAGTCCCTGACCATCCAGCCAAACCATTAGCAACAGCCCATGAGTCAATATGCAAATGCACCTCTGGCCAGTTCTCTTTCCAAGCAAAATGAACAACCAGGTTCACTGCTTGAAATTCTGCCTACTTGGGAGGATTTCCCTTCATCACTATCCTTTAATAACATCCCAGGAAGGGGTTGGGTGCTGCAGCTGTCCACTTCTGGGTGGTCCCTGCATATCATGCAGACCCATCTGTAAACCAGGCCGGAGTTTTCTCTTCCATAGGCAACTGACTGTAAGGAACTCCCCAAGAGGCCATAGCTCTGCTATGGAAGGAGAAGATAATGTGACAGAAGTGGGGGTCATGGGCATTTGGGCCACTTCCTCATGTAACTTACTTGTGCCTTCAGGACCTGATAAAGCCCTATCTCTAATATACCATTTTCACTTTGTGGTGGAGTGCTGCTGTGCACACCCAACTTTATGGCTTGATGGGTCAAACAACACCCAGCTCATGATAGGCAACTCAAGTTTCATGGTAACTTGGTGACCCATGGTTAAGCATTCAGTTTCTATTAAGGCCCAGTAGCTGGGTGTGGTAGTTAGGTTCAGCCTCAACTTGGCCAGGTGAGGCTGCCTGGTTCTGTTGCTGTGGACATGAGCCAATGCATGTGAAGCTCATCTGTCACTGATAACATCTGCAATTGGCTAGGGGAAGTGCCTGCTGCAATGAATGATGTTTGATTTTAATTGGCTGCATACTTAAATGAGAGCGCTCAATGCAGCACAACCCAAGCAGTATAGCATACCTCATCTCAGCACTTGCAGCTCAGCCCATGCCTTTGGAGATGTAAGATGGAGTTACCTCGGGGAAAGCTGTTGGAACCCAGAAGCCTGGAGAGAAGGCCAGCAGAGATCACCCTGTGCCTTCCATGTAAGAGAGAACCTCAGATGAAAGTTAGCTGCCTTTCCTCTGAAGAACTATATGTTTTTAACTAAATAAATCCCCTTTTGTTAAAAGCCAATCCATCTCTGGTGTGTTGCATTCTGGCAGCTTTGGCAGACTAGAACACTGGGTAAAAGCTATTTCTCAAAAGGAGAGTAGTATCTTCAGTGGATGGCAAGGCTTTGCTCCAGAATACTAAGGGTCTTTGTTGTGATTCTCCTAGAGGGGGCTGCCAAAGACTCCAGACAACATCCCTATTTGCCACTCACACTTCCAGCACTATTGGAACAGAAGCTTGCACAGCAGCCTGGACCTGTCACAGAATCTCCACTTGTTCAAGTTTCCACTCAAAATTAACAGCTTTTCTGGTCACTTGGCAAATGGGCCAGAGTAGCACAACCAAATGGGGAATATGTTGTCTCCAAAATCTAAAGAAGCCAACTAGGAGTTGTGCCTCTTTTTTAGTCATACAGGGGCCATATGCAACAGTTATTTTTCACTTTAGAAGGGGTATCTCGACAGTGCCCAACACCACTGGACACCTAGAAATTTAACTGAGGAGGAAGGCCCCTGTATTTTTGTTGATTTATCTCCCATCCCTTGACATGCAAATGCCTTACCAATAAGTCTAGAGTAGTTGCTGCTTCTTGCTTATGGGTCCACTGAGCATGATATCATAAAGCTAATGGACCATTGTGATGTCTTGTGGGAGGGAGAAATGATCAAGCTTCCTGGAGACAAGAATGTGACATAGGGCTGGATAGTTCATATACTCCTGAGGCAGGACAGTGAACATATACTGCTGGCCTTGCCAGGTGAATGCAGTCTGTGTCTTGTGATCCTTACTGACAGCTATTAGAAAAAAGCATTTCCTAACTCGATAGCTGTATACCAGGTGCCAGGCAATGTGTTGATTTGTTCAAACAATTATACCACATCTGAAACAGCAGCTGCAATTGGAGTCACCACCTGGTAAAGTTTATGATAATCCACTGTCATTCTCCTAGTCCCATCTGTTTTCTGCACAGGCCAAATAGGAGAATTGAATGGGGATGTGGTGGGAATCACCACCTCTGCATTTTTGAAGTCCTTAAGAGTGATAGTAACCTCTGCAATCCCTCTAGGAATATGGTATTGCTTCTAATGCACTATTTTTTTTTAGGTAGGGGCAGTTATAGAGGCTTCCACTTGGCCTTTCCTACCATCATAGTACCCATTACATGAGTCAGACAACTAATATGGGGATCCTGCAAGTTTCTGAGTACGTTGATTTCAATTATGCATCTGGAACTGGGAAAATGACCACAGAATGGGCTCAGGGATGCACTGGACCAACTGTGAGACAACTGAACTAGAACTCCATCAATTACCTGACCTCCATAAGTCTCTACTCTGGAGCACTAGAGTGATGTTTTGGGTCTCCTGGAATTAGTGTCACTTCTGAGCCAGTGTCTAGTAATCCCAGAAATATTTGATCATTTCCTGTTCCCTAACACACAGTCACCCTGGTAAAAACCATAGGTCTCCTTGGGGAAAGCAGAGAGGAAAGTTAAGAATATAAATTTTGGGCAGTGTGAAAGGGTCCTTCCCCAAGGATACCCAGCCTTCCCTCATTCGAGGGGCTCTGGGGCTGTAAACTATTTCAAGTCTGGGAATAGATTAAGGGTCTGTGATCCTCTGTTTTTGTAATTGAAGTTAGACTTCTGTTCACTTGATCTAGAATTCTTCTGCTTATACAGCTCAAACAAGAAATTAGTAGACTGCTCATCTATTTTACTTCTAGGTACCCCATGATCTACTAGCCAACGTCACAAGTTTCTGTGGGTCAGATTATTTTGCTTGCTGCATTGAGTCTGTTGTCCATTAAGTTGGTCCCACCCATCTTGTCTATGGTGATTAACTGTTATCACATGATTTCTGCCAACTTGGGGTCTATTATCCCCATTGTGTTTAAGGATTCCAGCTCAGTGACAGCAGTTCCCACGGTAATATCTGACCTGCAAGGAAAGATGACTACAGAGCTCTTCAGGGATGATTGAGCTAGTCTCATAAATTTATTCCTCGAAGTTCTGCTGAAAGATGCGTCCTGCAGACATTCTTCGGGTGTTCCCATGATAAAGCAGGTTTTCCAGTAAACTAATCAATACCCGCTTCGAATGGATGGAGTCACGTCTCCATCTAACCAAAGGCCACACCTACAATTGGACACCCCACTTCATGGAGATAATGTGATCACAAGGCCACTCCCATAATTGGGAGTGCCACATCTCTGTGGGGATAATCTAATCAAAAGGGTTTCTACCTTCTAATATTGAATCAGGATTAAAGGACATGGCTTTTCTGGGGTATACAACACTATCAAAACAGCACAAACTACCAAGCACCTTTAATGCTTAAGCAAAAACCTCCATAATTTTCTTTAATTTCTCTTCTTTTCTTAAAACTCACCTTCAATCCATCACCAAATTCTCTCAATTTTACCTCCAAAATTATACCCCATATATGTCTACTTTTCTCAGTCTCCCCTATTACCATTCTAATTCAAGTCACCATAATCACTGTACTACTATACTAGCCTCCTTATTCTTTTTCCCAACTTTTCTCTTGCCCTTTTCCACAAGCAGCACTATGGGTACTCTTGTGCAAATGTTAATAAACCCATACTTAAACTCCTTTTGTGTTGGTTGAAGTACCTCTCTAATCTCAACTTGAGTCTCTCTACATCTTTGGCACTGGTTCCCTGAATTCCAGCTGCCTTGTTTTTCTCTCCATGCTGTCTCAGGCCAAATGTTACCCCCTTGGATGCCTTCTCTGATCACCCTGTCTAAAATTGTTTCTTCTCCCACCACTCTACTTTATCCATTATCCTGTTTTATTTTCTTCTTTGTACTTATGACTATTTGAAATTATTTGTCTGTGCTTGTAGAGGAAGAAATTGCATTATCAATACTTGTGATAAAGTAATGGATAGCAAAACTGTGTGTTTTGGGCAGGGTATCTTCACCGACATTCAGTTTCATTACTTGAAAACTCCGTTCATGTTCCTGGTCAGCTATGCCTGGATTAATTGTGGTAATAGTTTATGAAATTATTTTTTAATAGTGGCTTCTCATTTTCAAATTAGATCATATGTGGCACCCCAATAGATCAAACAGATAAAAGTTCAATTATTTTGGTGAAGAAGGGGTACTAGGTAGAGGAAGGTACTAAGTATTCCCAGCCAATCTAATTTCTTAACTCTCCTCTATAGGCCCCCAAATGCCCTCTATGCAATCCTAGGCTCTGTAAAAGAGTTGCTTGAACTGTTAGACTAGAGATTTAATAGAATGGAATGTTGGGTCACAACTCTGGGCCCTATTCCTGCTCTAGTTTATGCTAGGAATAAAGTAAATATATATTTAGTAGTAATGGATACCAGAGACCTCATATGAATTGACTTTTTTGAATTCCATGGACTGAGACCATGTCCCATATAGACAGATATTAGATCAGGACATTGTTCAGATTATAGGAACAGGGACTTGTCACCTTGAGGACAAAGGTTATATCAGAACATCTACTGCAAAGCTGAGGGAAATTACCTTTGAGTTTGATGGCTGGTAATGTGATACCAGACAATTAAGGAGGACTTCAACTGAGAAGGTCAATGAATAATCGTTTGCGTAGATAAAATGTACACGTCCATCTGATACTTTATAAATCATTGGTACTGAAACAAATCTTGACTTCTGCAGTGTTGGGAAACAACTTAGTAGGAATGTCCAGTTCAGGAGATATCCTTGATCTGAAAGGCTTCACCATCACTAATCAAACCCAGATGTTTGCAAGATAGTGTCCCTGTTATAGAGGTTAGTTATAATGCCAAGAGGTGAGTTGATAAATTTATCTGTAGTTTTTCAACAATCAATTTAAGAAGTTAGGTCTCTGATATCTTCATTAAAATTGTCTCCAGCAACTGGAATGATATTCGATAGCAGAGGCCATTTGGAGAGAATGAAAATGTCAATGTAGCTATCATCTACCTATGACCTCAATTAGCCAGCACACTAATCAAGACAGAAAGTCAGCTTCAGTATCTGTCTTGATGGATAAGAAAACCCTTTAAACTGCTTTAAAACAGGTCAAATGATTGGAAATACTGGATGTGTGCAGGAAAACACATTGCAGATTTTTGAAACCTGTTTTGGGGTCATAGACTGACCTAAGCATAATTCAACTGCATTTGGAAATCCTCGGAAGAAAGGACTAGTTTTAACCTCTTTTAAGAACCTGGTAGATGTGGCAGATAGCCAAGTCCTGACATGATTTCAAGGCCTGAAGAACTGTGGTGTGTTCTGACTAGGACCTAAGTCCCTTTGTGATCAGGAAACACTCTTCTTGGGTTCCTAGTGATGACAACATAAGCCTTCAGATTGATGTACCAATCATCTCTCCACAAATAGGATTGAGTTGGAAATAACCCTTTCCCCCTCCCACTTCCACCACCATATACAAATGCTCAGAGGGAGGTTTAACAGTGTGGCCAAGTTTCTAAATGTCCTGGAAAGCTGTGTCTTCAGAGAAATAGATCACAGATGACCTTGCGCATGCAGTACTTTTATGTCTCTATTTTTGTGGTAAGTTTTTGGTCCGCCAACATGTTCTTAAGCCTTCTGGTTTCATTTTTTCCTCTTCTTTTTTTAATAACAGTTTTATTGAGATATAATTCACATACCATAAAATTCGCTCTTTAAACACTTTAGTGGTTTTTAATAGACTCACAATATTGTGCAATCATCACCACTATTTAATTCTAGGACATTTTCATCATTCAAAAAGAAACCCTGTACCAGCTGGCAGTCATTCCCATTTCCCCCTCCTCTCAGTCCATGGAAACCACTTATCTACTTTCTATCTCTATAGATTTGCCTCTTTGGACATTCTCTTCTTAATTGAATTGTTCTTCCAAAAGTGTTTTGGAAAAATGTTCAAACAAAAGTGTTTTCCTAGATATTAAGATTGTTCTCAGTTTTCTTACAAGGCTACCTTAGAGTATTTATGATTCCTGAAGTTTGCTTTACTGTAGAAACAGCCCAACTGTGATCATTTCATACTATTTTTTTTTCATCAAGCCCTCTTAAACCTTTTCACATTTTCTTACCTGACAGGCATTATAGCATTTTGTTAATAATGATGTTTGGAGTCAGACAGACCTGTGTCATAATCTCAGCTCTGTCATTTACCAGGTCTGTGGTCATGGAGCGAGTTGTTTCTCTGTACCTCCCACCTCTGGTATAAAATGGGAATATTAATAATATCTACTGTATAGAATCGTTGTGAGGAATGAGTCACCAAATATATGAAAACCGCAAGTACAAAAATAAATGCCTGGCATATATTAAGTGCTTATTTAGCTATAGCTTCGACTACATTTGAAAAACACATAACTTTGATCATGTGACAACATGCAATCATAACAGGCACTGAATGATTTGCAAGATCAGTAGCAAGAACATTAAAGAGACTAACCTACAGAGCTAATATTTGAGCTTCTTGTGCATTACTGTGCTTTCATTATATCGTAAGCAAAAGTCAGGTTGGTGACATTCCTGAACATCAGAAATTCCTGGATCTTCTCATACCAAATTCAAGCTGAGCTCTCCTAAGCCAGTGGGGACTTGACAAAGAAAACAACAGAAACCAATGGTCAAGTCAGTTGATTTGTATTCCATAAACTGACAGCAGGAATTTCCAGATATGTTATTGGGCATCACATTCAAGTAGGAAAAGGGCCTCATATTTTTCAGCTCCTGTGAGAACTTGGGAGAAAAATGCTTGCCTGTCAGCTTAGATTTCACCAAGTCTTATAGGACATGTTAAAGGAGAGGTATTTTCCCTCAATAACTGTCTCCACTGTGCCGTGGGGTATATATTCATACATTACCATTAGAATCTTTCAGTTAGAATGGCAAGTAGAGAAAGGAGCTATTTCTTCCAAATGGTTGCTTTATGTTTCCAAAACCTTTCTGGAAAAAAAGAGTAGTAAGGCAGTGGAGAATGGGCTTTACTCTCTTCAGAAAATGACGCCACATGGAACGCTGAATACATCTGTCTCTGCAGGAGATGATATTAGTGGCCTAGGAATAGAACTTAGTAAAATGAAGCTCACAGTCCTAAATAGACAACTTAAATTTGGAAGTGCAGGGAGAAGATTTAATCAGGAAAATGTTCTTTTAGTTTTAATGGTTTTTCATAGAGGCACTGAGCAGCTTACAAAGAGGTCTAGTCAAAACAGGGATGAAGAGCAAAATAGATGATTCTTGTACAAAGCCTGCTGGAATTCAGGAAGAGTGTGTTGGCATTTCTGCTTCTCAATGAAAGTGTGGGTCTGTTGGTGTGAACCACACCCAGGCTTGCCCTAACAGACAAGATTCTCTTGTTAGAATGTGTATTCCAATTGGAACAGTGCTTCCTAAAATTGGACCATTGGGCATGTCAAACACAGTAAGACAACATTTAATAGACTGCCTTAGGAGCTCTGCCTCATGTTGATTTGGCTGCTTTGACACAGCATATGGAGTTGGATTTGTTTTGAACTTTGCAGATGACTGAACCAGGCTGTTGCCCATAACTTGGTGCTGGCATCTTGCAGCAATTGAACAGTGTAATTTAGTGGTAAAGAGCACAGGCTGTGGACTTAAATCTACCTGAGTTTTACTTCCTCCCTTTCTCTTTGCCTCTCTCCCTCCCACATATGTTTATTGAGTACTGAGTTATGTGTAGGCACTGTCCTAGATATACTGGATAATTGGTGGGGAACAATATCAAAAATAGTTCCTGACCCTTTGGGGTTTATAGTCTAGTTGGGGAATGAATAAACAAACAAAACAAATACAAATTGTGGGAATTGGTATGGAAAAAAACCCCCAGGGTTTTGTAATAGAGGTGAACAGGGAATGGGTAATCAGTGTGGTGAGTTCTACTACTTACTTTGTACAAATTTACCCTTGAGTCCCAAATTATCTTATCTGTAAACTATTGAGAATAGTAGTATCTTCTTTAAGGGGTTGTGAAAATTAAAAGGAGTGATTTACTCAAAGTGCCCAGGTCAGTAATTTGCACTTATTAGTAAAAACATTACTGCTGCTATTATGAACAAGCCTGGTGACATTAACCTTCTCTCCTTCATTCTAAAAATTCCAGGTAGTTTTAGCTATCCTACTAAATTTCTTTCTCAATCCCTCACTGTTTCAGTTGTCTTCCTTTCAGACACTGTGGCTGGGATTTTGAGTACTATTTCCACAATCTCATAAACTAGAACTGGAGGGGTCCCAGCTGAGGTTTTGAGGGAGCATAGCTAGCAGCAAAGTTGAATGGCAAATGTGTTTTCAGGGTGGACCTGAAGCAAAAAAGCTAACAAGGCAATCCATGTTCAGTGTTTCTCTAGACACCTTTCAGCATCATTCACTTGATCAGTCCCAAGCTGAAGCAAGACTGTCTCCTTTGCTGAAGCCTATTCACATAGGAGCTGCAACCTTAATGTCAGTGACTAAGACAGCTTACAAAATTATTTGAACAGGATGACCTCCACTCTCTACCCAATGTCAGCTCTAGGAGCCAAGTAACCCCAGAGGGAATGTATTAGTTTTGTACATTAGTAACACTATCAGTTCTCGTCAATATGATGTTTGTCTATGGAAAGACTTGGTAAGCTAACTTCTATGTCTTTATTCCAAGTTGGGAGGAATGGCCAGCAAAATAGATAGCACAGTAATCATGGCAGTTGGAGAGAATTGACTTGTAGCTGTTCATAGGAAGGGAAAAAGAATGATCTGGAGGTTTATAGTGGATCACAAGCTATGTTTTAAAATTTTGGAAGCTACATAATGCTTTCGGCTCTTTATGCCTCAGTTTTTTTTCTTCAGTGAAATAAGACTAATAATATTATTTACTTCACAAGACTGTGGGGTAGATTACATGAGCTAATAGATGGATGGTATGTGTCACAATGCCTGACATATCAAAAGCATTTAGAAATATTAGCTGTGATCATTGTCTTAATATGAGACTAAGCCTGTGCTTCTTAAAAATTTGATCCAAATTAAGGGATGCCAGAAAGCTGGATGTAGATCTAACTGCCTAGACCACAACTGGGGAGTTGGGTCCAGTTCTTGATGCCATGCTGATATGTTTTGTTTGCACCACAGAGTATTTTTGAAGGCTTTTAAATTATTTGCTAACCTGTAAAAATAGGGAGATTTCACATCTGGCAATACAGTTTTCCTTTATGAGAGTGGCTGGGAAGGGGAAGTGTTATTTGCTCCAGGGGGCAGCATCAAGGCCAGGGAGTAGAAGTTTCAGGGAGATCCGTTTGAACTCAGCCTGAAATGCTCATAGCTAAGTATCATTCAGAAGGAGAGACACCTAAAGAGATGTGAACTCACTGCAACACAGGTGCCATGGTCACTAGTAAAAGCACGATTCACACTGGCCCTCTATGGAAAGATGTTTTACTCACATAGAGAAGAGACAGAATAAGGTCGGCTTCACTAGTGGGCATTGGTTCCTCATAGCTATTTTCCCATATGCACAGTACCCTTCTCTTGTGTTTGTGTGTTGCTTTAATGGAGGGATTCTGTTCTCTCCCTTCCAGGAACAGATATACCACTGGGGTGTGAGCTGGATGTCATTAAACATTCCCACCAGAGTCAGATTGTTCAGTGAATATTTGCATATGCTTGGGACTATAGGGGAAGGAATGTACTGGCAGTCTCCTTATCTACTAAAGTAATGTGTTTTATCCCACTAGGCCGACACACCTGGTCCTGAGCACAAGTTGTATTTCTGGGTCCCAGGAAAGGCAGCAGGCCACACCAGGACTTCCCCCTACCACACTGTCCTGCAGTGTAGTAGGCTACCTTGGTAAGTAGAGTTCCAGTCATCTCTTGGAACCTTATCTTTAAGGGATGCTGCAGAGGAGATTGGTATTCTTGACTGGAAGATTGAAACAGAATGTGTCTTTGGCCCTTATACAAGTCAAATATTCCACCATTTTAAATGCTAAATATTGAAATCAAGTGGTAAGTGTGGGCTTTATGAATGCTTTACAATATCATGACTTTATAATCACCATACATATCCCTAGCCATAGGATATCTGTATGTTAATAACTGCCATAGCTTTAACCCCCATGAATGAATCTATATCTAATGGAAGAACCTATAGTGATTAGTATCTGGGCACTGGAGAAATATTTTGCTTGACCCAACCTATTACCTATTTTGTCTATGAATTCTGGTTGCAGTAACATATATAAGCATATATAAAAGCTCCTTTATAATTCTGGGTTAAATTTAATGTCTGTATTTTCCCCTTCCCCTACTTCATTTGCTTTCTCCATGAAGAGTTTTCCCACAATGATGAATGGCCCTTATTTTTGATGGATTTGTAAAGATGGAAGTTATGGTTGACTTGGGATATTATTACCTCCTTGAGCATATTTATTTTAGCATGGAAGGGAGAAGAAATCCCCTCTAGCATCTGCAAAATGAGGAATTGGCTCATTTCCCCCCATGGCATTCAGAAAGCTCATTAATATCCATCCATAAATTGAAGGCTTCTTGTTACCTATTCCAGGGTCTTTGATCTCTGCATACTTCATATGAAATTTCACCCAGAAGTTCTTCGCTAACTATGAAGTTAATGATACATTATTGATAAGAGGGATACTCTAGAACATTATGAGCCTTGAGATCAATCGTTCTCAGTAAACATTAGAAAATTGACATTCCTTGTCCACAGGTAGACACTAGTCAATCCTCCCATAGGTGAAAGGAGAATAGAGAATGAGAGTGAACAGATACAAAATTCTCATTGCCTCTGATTCCAGAGAAGCTGGATAGTATGGACACTAACCTGCTCTCCTGCCCTCCTGCCCAGGTCTGAAATAGTGGCATAGGCAGTGTTCTGAGTGTAACTCATCAGTGTTCTGAATGTTCTTAGAAAGTAAGAGCTCTGGCAATGCCCTGGATCCGTTTGACTCATGTAACTAGTAGACATATAATACTTCCTGAACCCAAGGAGAACTCAGTCTTTTCCATGGTAAGCAGCTTGATATCACAAATACTAGGAACTCTGTCTTATTTCTCTCTAATTCCTAATAGGTGGTAAAATATAGTGTTTAAGGACATAGACTTTGGAGACTGGGTTCCAATGTCAGCTCTGCCAATCAGTATCTGTATTCTCTCAACTAAGTTTCTTAACCTCTTTGGATTTTTTTTTTTTTTTTTTTTTATTTTTTTTAAAGAGAGAGGGAGGAAAGGAAGGAAAGACAGAGAAGGAAGGAAGGGAGGAAGAAAGGGAAACATTTTTAAACATTTTCTTGTTTTATTATATTTTGTTTGTTTGTTTGTTTTTTACATGGGCTGGGGCCGGGAATCGAACCGGGGTCCTCCGGCACGGCAGGCAAGCACTCTTGCCCGCTGAGCCACCGCGGCCCGCCACCTCTTTGGATTTTAATTTACTCATCTGTTAGTGGGGGGAATTCATAACAGCAGACCATATAAGATTGTTGTGAGTATTAAATGCAATCATGCTCATAATAAATAATCAAATGTTGACTAAAAAGAAAAGAATATGTCAGTAATATTTTCTGTCAATAATATATACACAATAAATATATAACTTTTCTGATGAACACACTATTAGCCTTAAAGGGGCCTAGGTAGTGTGATTCAAAAGTATTGGATGACTATGTCTTGATACTATGAGCCATTGATTGTATTCTTCAGATGGTTTATATGGTGTGTGAAGATACTGCAGTAAAATTGCATTTTAAAAGGAATGTTGAGTGGGTTGTCTATTCCCTATCATGATGTGTGCAATTTCATTTCTTTGACTGTGGGAGACTTTTTAGTCTTCAAGAGTGTCTTACTAAAATGGAGAGCAAAAACAAACAAAACAAAAGAAATAAAACAGGAAAATGTCTGAGAAAGCCATTACTAGACAACTCAACAATTTTATTGAAAATTCATTGATAACTGGAACCAATCTTTTGGGAACAAATATCTAGACTGAGGGTAGGTGGATTCACAGGTATCAGGAAAGATGCGAGGGGAGCAAAACAGAGATGGGGGGTGTGGTAGTTAGATTCAGGTGTCAACTTGGCTAGTGAAGGTACCTAGTTCTATTGCTGTGGACATGAGCCAATGGCATGTGAACCTCATCTGTTGCTGATTACATCTGCAGTTGGCTAGGCGGCATGCCTGCTGCAATGAATGATGATTTAATTGACTGGTGCTTAAATGAGAGAGCTCAACACATCTCAGCCCAAGCAGCTCAGCATACCTCATCTCAGCACTCACAGCTCAGCCCAGGCCTTTGGAGATGCAGAAAGGAATCACCTGAGGAAGGTTGTTGGAACCCAGAGGCCAGGAAAAAAGGCCAGCAGGGATTGCCCTGTGCCTTTCCATGTAAGAAAGAACCTCAGTTGAAAGTTAGCTACCTTTCCTCTGAAGAACTATACATTTTTAAATAAATAAATCCCCTTTTATTAAAAGCCAATCCATCTCTGGTGTATTGCATTCCAGCAGCTAGCAAACTAGAACAGGGGCTCTAAAAACAAATCTTTTGCCAATGGCATATTTTTCCCAGTAGCTCTTCATGAGTTCAGGATACCTAGCAAAGGTGGTGGCTTTGAAGGGACAAAACTGAATAGCAAAATGTGTGTAAGTAAGGGACGCAACCTATGGCTTTGCATCTTTTCCTTAGGTGAGATGAGCTAACCTTTTGGTGCCTCAGTTTCCCTCTCTCTGTGATGCTGTTCTACATCAGGCCACCTAGTCAGTGCTTAAGTCAAGCTCATTTTCACATTTCTCCATCTGAGGAAAGGAGGAGGAAGCTTCCGCCAGGCCATATGATGAAGCCCAAGAGCCAGTCTATGATGAGTCTGCCTTAGAGCTTGGTCCCATGAAATCTCTCTCCTGTAGCGCTGCTATCCTTTATTTCCTCCTCAGTTTTCCATTTTCTGCGTACTGGCAACTGGCATTCCTTTTCCCTCTGCCCCCAAATTCAGCACCCATCAGAAAAGAACCAGTAGATTAAACCATTTCAGTCCTTGACACATTTTCCTCACCCCACTTCTCCACACACCACTCCCACATGCAATTTTAAGTGTGGTATGATCAACACTGTCAAGTTCTAGGCTTCTAATAAAAAGCCCATGAGACTGTTGGCTTCTGACTAGATGTAATTGCAATTTGATTACCTGCTACAAGGTAAACATTAGTGCCTCCTGTTTATCATATGTGGAATGAAGACCTGAGGACTTGGAATTGCCATGGCTGGCTGACTGACTGCATTTGCACTTTTTTTGTTAAGCTAAACTTTCATTTATTCATATGCAAACTTACTCCTAAGCTTATTTGTGGAGTATGAGGTAAAGCTGAGCTTCAATGCAGTCCAGAGATGTCTTCACTGTTATTTCATATATTACTAGGTTTATAAGAATTTAGCCTCAACCCAACCAATGAGCAAAATATGGGTTGTTATGATAAGAACAACAGAAATCAAATACATAAATTCCATATTAAATTGTTATTTGGAGAAAGGTTGAAAATAATTTCAGTGGGTAGAGTTCTTGTCTTCATTTTTCCCAGTTTGTAGAGATGAACTGCTTTGTTTGCTGCCACAAGTATTTGGAATTGATCAACAATCACTGTAGCACTTATTAATGAGCCATCAATGGTGCCTTCCATGGCATTTTTTCTCAACTCTCCTGCATTTTTTACATCTTTAAATAAGAGAAGGGTTACTCTGCATTCCGGAAATAGGTCTAGCTGCATTTCATAGATAAGTAGGATCCCTCAGGTCTTTGGTGCATCTGGGGAGATCTGCATTTACATTTTAAATCTCTTCTCAATAATTAATTAAAAAAAGTGATTTGGCTTGTTAAAATGCATTTAGGAGTCATAAAAGCTACGGAGTGGTTATGACTTTAATAAGGCAGCCCATCTAGATGACAATGAGCAAAACATGATTTAGGCCTTTTGTATGTGTGGGGGGGAGTGACTATGTGTTGTGCTTAAGGAGGTTCTAGAGCAGTTGTTTCTAGACTGGGGTGCTGAAGAAAAATACTAAAAATTCTAGTGATCACTTCCTTTTAATATTAGAAAGAAATTAGGAAGTACACATTTTATACTCAGATTGGTAATGGTACCATGATTTAGTATCTACACCAGAGAATCTCATGTCACCAAATATTTACAAGGCATCCCAGGGGATCTACAAGATAGCCTGAGGGAAGGGTTCCAATAAAAATCTCACTATTTACATTCAAACATTGTATACTACATACACCTAGATAGGTGCATTTATGAATCATATTATCTGTTTTTTTTTTCCTCTGCCAAGGTTTTTTCTTTCTTTGTAAGACCATGGTTTAACTGTTTGTGTTATACAGTTCCATGGATTTTATTTTTAATTTTTAATAGTACCCATTTAGATGGTTTCTCATTGTGATTTTGATTTGCATTTTGCCAATGGCTAGGGATGTGAGCAACTTTTCCTTTGCTTTTTGTCCATTTGTATATCTTCTTTGAAAAAATGTCTGTTCAAGTCTTTTGGCCGTATTTTAATTGGATTGTTTGAATTTTTGTTGTTGAATTGAAGAATTGCTTTTATGTGCTGGGTATTAAACCCTTACCAGATATGTGGTTCACAAATATTTTCTCCCATTGTATAGTTTATCACTACATTCATGATAAAATCCTTTGAGGTACAAAAGTTTTTAATTTTGATGAGAGATCTCATTTACGTATTTTTTCTTTTGATGCTTGTGCTTTAGTTATAAAGTCTAAGAAACTATTGCCTAACACAAGGATCTGAAGATGCTTGCCTTTATTTTCTTCTAGGAGTTTGATAGTTCTGTCTCTTATATTTAGGTCTTTGATCCATTTGGAGTTGATTTTTGTATATGGTGGGAGGTAGAGATCCAATTCCATTCTTTTGCATGTGGAAATCCACTTTTCCCACCACCATTTTTTGAAGAGAATATTCTTTCTCAATCGAGTGGTCTTACTCCCATATCAAAACTTCATTTGGCTATAAATGTGAGGGTTGATTTCTGAGCTCTTAATTTGATTCCATTTATATATTTGTCCTTGTGCTAGAACCATGCTCTTTGATTACTGTTGCTTTTAATAAGCTTTAAAATTGGGAAGTGTGGGTCCTTCACCTTCATTTTTCTTTTTCAAAATGGCTTTGGCTATTCAGGACCCCTTACACCTTCATACAAATTTGATGATTGACTTCTCCATTTCTGCAAAGACAGATTTTAGAATTTTGTTTGGGATTGCTTTGTATCTGTAAATTGCTCTGGGCAGAATTGATCCTGAACTGTATTTAGTCTTCCAACCCATGAACACAATATGTCCTGTCATCTATCTAGGTTTTTTTTAATTTCTTTTAGCCGTGTTTTGTAGTTTTTTTATATATATACATAATCCATTACCTCTTTGGTTAGATTTATTCCTAGATATTTGATTGTTTTAGTTGCTATTGTAAATAGAATTTTATTCTGAATTTCTTTTTCCAATTTTTCATTGCTTTTGTATAGAAATACTATTGTTTGTTATTTTTTTGGGGGTGGGTGCATGGTCTGGGACTCGAACCTGGGTCTCCCACATAAAAGGCACGCATTCTACCACTGAATACTAGTGTTTTTGACTATTGGTCTTGTATCTTGCCATTTTGCTGAATTCATTTATTAGCTCTAAGCGCTTTGTTGTGGAGTTTTCAGGATTTTCTTTTTATAGGATCATGTCATCTGTAAATAAGGGTAATCTGACTTCTTCCTTTTCAATTTGGTCCATTGGCTCCTTTGTTTGGATGTTCCTGTTACCTGTGAGATTCTGAGATTTTGTTGAAGATAGGGTATTACTCTTCTGTTTTCATTGTAGTCTATACTATGGAAAGAATGACTGTGAAATAATAAAAGATCTTAAACTTCACTTGATTCCAAAGTGATGAGCTTGTTTCAGATTCATTTGTTGTCCCTCATTCTCTTACCTTTTACAAGACAATAAGAAGGGAAAGGGCCCCTTTCTCAGAATGGAGAGTGACTTCCAAGATATCACTGTGGAAACTGTCCAGTATCCTAAGGAGTCAAAGACTAACATTTTTTCCTTGAATATATGGAGGTTCAACACACCCACAAGATCTGTAATCATCAACAGGAAAAAAAAATTGATGCTGTGATAATTCTCTTTCTGTGCTATCTTGGACACTAAAACTAAGATTTTACTATCCCTCTAGAAACCCTCTCTCCTTTCACCCCTCCTATTAAAGTGGGTCTTCATACAACTGGCAACAGGAAACAAATTCCAAAGTCTTCGGTCTATTCTCAAGATAAACTAGTACTCCATACCTCTAGAATCAGGGATAGGCCCAGTTCCTATAGCCATAGCCAGTGTAGCATACTTAATGTATTGTCTGCAAAAGTGGAAATACAGGTGTCATTCATTAGAATCTAGTAAGAGAAATGCTGATGGGGCCGATGCCATGTAGTTTGCCCTGGTGTACTGCTGACAGCTGTCTTAAGCTCTCGAACTAGTTTCCAGTACAAGAAGTAGGGACAGGGAAATGGAAATCATTACCAATGTCTTCACCCTCATTTGTTCCAGATTGAAGATATTATGATACACATATTTATGCATCTTGAAATCAGAAATATTGGCAATTTTTACCAGTGGCTGAAGCGGGTATAAGATGCTGAACACTGCCCCTTTGGCTGACATTTTGCAAACAGCCTGAACTGGATATGGGAAGGAGGAAGAAGGTCAAGAGATGAAATACCAAAGGGATTTTTTCACACCATCACTTGTTAATTATATTCAGCTCTCATCACCATCAGTAAAGGAAAGTGGCTGAAATTATGACTATGAAAACTTCTAGCTTTTTAATTCATTTGTAACCAATGAATGATTGGCCCAACCAGGTTTCCATTTTAAATAGCTTTTTGGCTTCCTTCCACCACCTAATACAATACAGATAATTCCCTGACAGTGTGCCAGAGATAATACAATTATCATTGAGTTTCCTTAGACATGTTTTATATTATCTACTTAAAAGAATCCTATTTCTTTGCTGAAATCTAATCTAACTCGGACCTGGCCATACTAAATGAGACAGATTTTTTAAAGACAAAACGATGAACTGGGGATGGGCTAGGGTGCTTGCTATCTTTGCCTTCCCTGTGAGACAGTATCTTCCATGTAATCTGTGTCACTGCGGAGGTCACAGACCCTAGCTCTGCACTTGCATGTTCCTAGGGACATTTGTGTAGCTTCAGCTTATTTCATTGAGCATTTCCAGTTACTATATTCATAGGTAGAGATATTGAGGGGACATTAAGTTCATTTCCCTCCCTCTAGGAAGGAATCCATTGGAACTATTTCTGCTGACCATTTCCCAAGTTTTGAACAGTTTTAAAAAGTAAACTGCTCCCTCCTAGTAACCCATAGCAGAGTCTAACAGCATTTTCTCTCTAAAAGTTCTTTATATCTGACCTAAGGTACTGACAGTGAACTTAGTGCTCATTTATCCTCAATGGAATGTTTTAAAATTAAGGTAAAATTCTTGTAACACAAAAATAAAATTTTTAATTTGGAGACATTTAGTGCATTCACACTGCTGTACAACCATCACCTCTATTTAGTTTCAAAACATTTTCATCACTCTAGAAGGAAACCGTATACCCATTAAGCAGTCACTTCTCATTTTCCCCTTCCCTCAGTACCTGGTAACCATCACTCTGCTTTCTTTATGTATGGATTTATCTGATTTATGGATATATTTCATACATTTGGGACTATACAATATTTGTCATTTTGTCTCTGGCTTGTTTTGCAAACTGTTGTCTTCAAGGTTGATCCATATTGTATCATGTACCATCACGTCATTCCTTTTCATTGCTGGATAATATTCCATTGTATGGGTATGCCACATTCTGTTCATCCATTCATCTATTGATAGATATTTAGGTTGCTTCCACCTGTTGGCTATTGTGAGTAGTTTCTGCTATGAACATTCGTGGTTAAGTATTTGCTTGAATCCCTGATTTGAGTTTCTTGGGGATATATATCTAGGAGTGGAATTGCTAGGTCATACAGTAATTCTATGTTTAACTTTTTAGCGAATTGTCCTGAATGGAAATTTATAGTACTTTATTCCTCTTCATGTAGTGATGTCTTACAATTCCTGGAAATCACAAACAAGTCATTCTTTGCTCTTTCCTAGCAAAACTATCTCATTTCCTTAAATTTTTGCCCCCTTAAGCCTCAGCTTCAAATATTTGTTAATGAGTTTTCTGCTCTCCTGCCTGGTTCTCCATATGTTCTAAAGTTTTGGAGCCCAGAATTAGTTATTTTTGTCACAGCCAGAATAGGTGCAGGCTGGAGCCCCTGGACAGTGTGGGTGCAGGAATATCTGCGTAAGGATCATGTATTAGAGAAAGTGATATAGTGAAACTTTGTTTTCTAGGCAACTCCTATTGAGCTTGGAGAATTGCATTATTTGGGTTATGAATTATAAAAAATAAGAACAAACCTTGCTGATTCTCCCCTAAAAATAGTGCTGTCATCTGCAGCAGGGTTATCTGTGCTTCCTACTCATATGACCCCTCAGTGGCAGGCAAGCTCTCACATTGATCACATTCAGTAATTACAATGATTGTTATTTCCAGGCAGGTGAGAGTTCTGTGAAGGGCATTCAGTGATGCATTTTCCACCCACCTTATTTTCTTTAAGCAGGTGGCCAGATTGTAACTGGGCCATGAAAACAACTTCTAGTCCAGAGTCCTCAGGAACATTTTCCTTCCTGGCTGGTCATTTATTTATTTAACAAACAAATATAGTACTTGCGTGTCAGGTGTTTTCTAAGAACTTTACTAATATTAATTCATTTAATCTCCCTATCAGTCCTAGGATTTCATTGCCAATAGTAGCTCCATTTTATGAATAAAGAAAGTGAGATGAAGAGTTACCAAATAACTTGCCTAAGTTTTCGTAACTAATGAAAAGTAGAACCAAGATTTAAACCCAGACAGTTTGATTCCAGATTCTTTCTGCGTAACCACACTCTACATTTTTTATTTCATTCTCCATCCCATCCACCAAGCCTACCTCTTTGCCAAATCTGGATCTTGGTCTCTCCTAAGCTCTTGTTTTTCCTGTGGTTTTCTCGAGGAGACCATAGTACTTTATGCATGTACATAGTATGATTGGGGGCGGGGTTGGAGAAATTGCTCTGTCTAAATGGTAAGGTTTCTTACCTAGTGAATGGTGTTTTTGTGTACTACCTTTATTACCATGAAAGGTATCTCTCAAGCTGCTTAATCAGTTCCTTTCCCAATGTAAAAACAGAAAAGCTTATGAAAACTCCAGGTGATTTGGTTAATTTCTCAGATGTCTGTTTGGCACTAGCTGAGAGTCCTGCACTTTGCTATGCCTCCATTCTGTGCTGTGCCTGTATATATGAGATGAGGAGGGTTGGGGCATCTTGTTAAAATACATATCCCTGAGTCCAGCTCCTGACACAGTGAGTTAAAATCTTAGAAAGGGGACCCAGGAACATGCATAATAACACATTCCACTTTAGTGATTGTAATGCATAGTTAAGTTTGAGATTCACTCCCCTAAGATGCTTTGTGAAAGGCTATAGTTATTATGGAGCTTTTGAAGAACTGCAGATAACTAGACCCACCTCCACAGAGTTCATACAGTGGTGTGCTGGTAAACTGCCTCTCCAAAAGGAAATGTTTTGATTGTAGCATTTGCTGATTTCCATGATTGCAAATATTTCCACCATGAGAGCTACAATACAGAACTCAGAGTTGGGAAGAGGTACATAAAATTGGCTCTTAACAACCAGTACTATCTGGCTCCAGTGCACCATTTGGATGGGTGAGTATGAGATGGTGTGAGTAGGAAGTAGGCAGTAAAATAACAATGGGTGGGGCATTGAATTCAGCTCATAAGTGAAAGAGCTGTTTTTTAAAAAACAACAAAAAAAAAGCAATCGTTTTCAAAGCACTCTTCAACAAATAACTACAGAACAGATCCCAGAGATACCATCATCTCAGATTTTTACTTCCACCTGCTCCAGAATATAGAAGGCCAGAAAGAGTATTTTTTTAATTTTTATGATCATAATCGACTCTTTTTGTGTGAAAAATAGCATATATACAAAAAGCAATAAATTTCAAAGCATGTCGCAACAATTAGTTGTAGAACAGATTTCAGAATTTGGTATGGCTTATAATTCCACAATTTTAGTTTTTAATTCTAGCTACTATAAGATACTGGAGACTAAAATAATATCAATATAAATATCCAGCAACCATGCTTGCTTGTTAAACCCTACCGTCTCTATATAAACTCAACCATCACCTTTGATCTTTCTCCCACCCTTTAGGGGTATTTGGGCTATGCCCATTCTAACTTTTCACGTTGGAAGGAGTTTTCAATAATATGGGGTGGGGAGATGGAACCAGCTGATGTTCTGAAGAGGCTGGACCTTCTAGGTTTCGGGACTTATCTGGTCCAGGGACCCATTGGAGGTTGTAAGTTTCTGGAAAGTTACCCTAGTGCATAGAACCTTTGTAGAGTCTTATATATTGCCCTAGGTGTCTTTAGGATTGTCTGGAATGGTTTTGGTTGGGGGTTGACATATTATGATAGGTAGCACTGTCTAACTGAAGCTTGCATAAGAGTGACCGACAGAGTAGCCTCTTGACTCTATTTGAACTCTCTCTGCCACTGATACTTTATTAGTTACACTTCTTTTCCCCTTTTTGGTCAGGATGGCAATGATGATACCATAGTGTCATGGAAAGACTCATCCCTGGGAGTCATGTCCCCTATTGCCAGGAAGATTTTCACCCCTGGATGTCATGTCCCATGTAGTGGAGAGGGTATTGATTTCACTTGCAGAGTTGGGCTTAGAGTGAGGCTACATCTTAGCCACAAAAGAAATCCTCCAGAAGTAACTCTTAGGCATACCGATAGGGAGGCTAAGCTTAAGAGCTGGGTTTTAAACATAGCTTTTCCTCACTCCAAAGCCCCTGCTCTTAACCCCTGCACTTTCCATTCTGCTTTGAGTACAGTGTAGCCAGTTTCAGGAATATCTTTTCTCTCCAGCTCTGTCTGTGAAAATTCTATCCATCCTTCAAGGCCCAGCTCAACTACATCTTCCTGCATGAAAACATCTCTAAGTCATTTGCCCACTCCCAACTGATATTTTCTCTCCCATTGTTATGGGATGGGTTATGGGGAGGCATCACTATTAGAGGCATGTTTTTTAAGTAGGTACATCCTGCTTAAAACTGGATATTGTGGTGCAGGAAAGCAATAGGGCACTGCAGGTTTGGGAGTCAGATATAAATGGACTCAAATTCCAGCCACAATATTGATCAGCTCTGTTGAGAGGTAGTCATCTCTTTAAGTCTTAGTTCCCATGTTCCCATAGCTGTAAAATCGAGATAAGAGCAACCCTTCAGTGTCATCGTAAAGATTACTTATAGTATTTGTGAAGTGCTAAGCAGTTTTTAGATACTCAATAAATTGTGACTATTATTATTATATATGCCATCCACCAAACAAATACAATTCATGGCTTTGTATATTTAATCATTTGATATTGAAGGCACAGTTTTTACTTACTCTTTACTTGAATACCAACTCCCCAACCCAACAAAAAGGGCAGCATTTGAACTTGTCTTTGGCGACTCTCAGCCTTGTCATAAGTTCTCATCAAGGCTGCCAATCTATGCAGGAGATGTAGCCTTTGAGTTCCTTCACCCAACCAGGCTATAAATGATTATCTCATCTGACATCCACTCAGACCTCCTGCTTCACCTTCTTTCTGTTTGTTAAGGCTATGAGTAACTGGAGGGAGTGAGACTGGGATTGAGATGGGGCCCTTGTACTAGAGTTCTAGAGAATCAACACTCACTTTCCATGCACTATAGTCTATTTGAGTGTCAGCCAAGCTCAGCAAACTGATGAAGTGATAAAGCAGTTGTAAAAGAAACAGTCAATACTAATCCATAAGCTCAGCCTTTGATCCACAGGCAGGAGAGAAACAGATGGGTGTCTGGAGTTCACAAGCTGTTCCTCACAAGCTGATACGTGTGTTCCTCCAGGAAGATGCTGTGGGGCTGGCCAGATGAAAAGTACCCAACCCTATATAACTCCATGGTATCTAAAGATTTTCCATGATATTCTTCTTTAAAAGCTAAAGAGGGTTCCTGTTCAAAGTCTAATAGTTGAAGATGAAGTAATTATCTGCTGTTGACATCTGGGCTAAGGAATGAGTTTATCATGTTAGTCATTCAGTCATGCAGTAATGCTGAGTGAGATTCAGGTAGACAAAGTTTCACATTGTGTCCAGGATGGGTGAGTGGGGCCTTCCTGGGTATTAGGAATTGGCAGGGGTTCAAAGAGCACTTACCTTAACAATAGTGGGTGGAGAGATGGAGAATTGCTGGAGTATTGTTGGAGGTAATTTTGGCCATTCAGAAATGGGGTGTTGTGGCTCAGAAGACAAACTTACTCAAATTTGCCATCTTGCCTCAGGCTGATTTGGGGTCCCAGGCTCAGAGCAGTCCTTTGAATTACCAGTCAGCAAGTGATTTCACTAGTCATTGGTTTGCACTGGGAAACAGAAGATAATGGTGTGACAATTGGACATACTTGTAAGTGCTTCCTGATAGCCCAGGGACTGAGATGTTGCAGAGGTGTATTTCAACAGCCTTTAAAGGTGCTCTATCTTCTTATCTGTGGATGCACAGGCTCCTGGAAGATATCACTGAGTCAGAGGTAAGGATCTGAAGAACAAGGAGGGAAGTCAGTGCTGACCCCATTTCCTGAGAGCCCTCTGGTTCAGGAGAATGGTAGCTGGTAAAGGCAGGGGCCTGGGATCATACATAATTATTGGTTTTGGTTTGACTTCTTCCCTCTCATATCCATGATTTCAAAGGAACAATTACAATTTTCATTTTGATTGTAGAATAGCAAAGTCTGTGAAGGATATGTTTTCTTCTTCATATAATCCTAATTTGGGCTCAACAAAATATGATTTTCTAGAAATTATCTCAGAAGAAAATAAATTTACTTGAACCTAGCAACCATATCCAGAAGTTTTCCTTCACTGATTTCCTAATAAATACAAAATACCATCACACAAACCCTCTGTGGGGTGAGTGAAGCTTGATAGTTGTTTACACTAAAGAAAGTGTCCTCTTTAGAGCAAAAGGTACCTCCACAAGAATTTAACATCATTAATCCTCATTTAGCCCATTAATTATTTTGTCTACTCCTGTTCACCCTTTTGAAGGCTGATGTTTTGCTTACCATGTCCCTTCAGTACAGGTGCTAAGTCTTTAGTTCCACTAAATAAATATTTACTGAACATCTATTATGTGTCAGGCACCATGCCAAGCATTGGGACTAAAAAGACAATTAATTGTAATAGTTGCCATTTATTGAGTACTTATTATGTTTCAAGCACTTTGGATACATTATCTCCTTAATCCTCTCAACAGCTTTGGGCAGACATTTTACAAATGGGGAAACTGATGCACAGAGAGTCTAAGTAACTTTCTCAGGGCCACAAGTGGTAAAGTAGGTCTTTAAACCTAGTTCTCTAGTTCCAGAGTCAAAGTTCTCATCATATCACGCATATTACTATGATAAGGATTTTTCCTTGCCTCATGTAATTCTCATGACCTTATAAAGTAAATACTGCTATTGTCCCCATTTGCAGATGAGGAAACTGAGGCTGAGAGGAGTTAAGTTACTGGTCCGAGGTCACATGAGCTGTAAGTGTTAAAGTCAGTGTTTATTATGCTTTGGTAGTCTGACTCCAGAACAAGCACATGTGTTTCATTGCTGTGGTCTATTGTCTTCATAAAAGCAATTTATGATTATTACATGGAGATAGAGAGCTGAATAAGACAGATTAGTGGTAACAGGACAGAGAAAACTAGAACCAGAATCCCAGGTTGATGAGCTTGGGGATGTCATATACTATAAGAATCAAAGGAATGCCAGAAACTTTTCCTGAGTCAAGGAGCAGAAAGCAAGTGCCTTACTTTCAAATACAAGAGATAAATTCCAGAGATGTCATCTAAGGTAGGTGGCAGCATAGATCCACTCATGGACAGGTCATGTCAGGAGATCTAGGCTCTTGTCCTAGCTCTACTGTCACCTCCCAGGGTGATTGTGGGCAAATTAGGGCCCTTCTTTGAGCCTCAGTTTCCCAATTAGTAAAGTCCAAATCAGAGTCTCTGTTCTATTTACCTTACTGGGATATTATGAAGATAAAAGAAAATAGTAGACAGCAAAGTCCTATTCAAATATTTTCATTTGTGTTGAATTGGTTTTTGGAGTCAATACATCCATTGTTGTATATGTTTTTGAATCATATAAGGACAATCTGAGTTTTTTTTCTTACTTTTGGTGATTAATTGACACAAATGAGCCTTCTGGTTGCCTTTAGACATATCTAGAGAAGAGAATCAACCATTATTTGACAGATTTTCCCCCAGGACCTTGCATTGAATGATGTGTGCTTAGGGCAGAGTCGATTTTCACTTGTTCTGACTATTGATTTTAGTTTTTAAACCTGTCGATTTGGTTACTGACAGAGGATACTGGATGTGAGTTTTCTGAATGCA
This sequence comes from Tamandua tetradactyla, assembly GCF_023851605.1. Lineage (NCBI taxonomy): Eukaryota > Metazoa > Chordata > Mammalia > Pilosa > Myrmecophagidae > Tamandua > Tamandua tetradactyla. The sequence goes on along the minus strand of NC_135353.1, from coordinate 57,784,548 downwards.
ATGGAACCTTTCCCCCTACCTGCAATTCCTTTGTTTCTTGAAGTGGTGTTAGCTGGTGATTTGTCTTGCCTTTCCACCCAGGTTGCAAACTATATGAGACTAGGAACTTTCCCCTTGGTATAATCCCTACCCTACCCCTTACCTTCTGCACTCCTTGAGGGGAACTGAACTTTGATCTAAAAGCCTTATCTTTTGGGATCTGATTTTCAGGAAAGGTGCATGTGGATGGTATCACAGCCAATATCACCACTATTCACAAGGGCAGTCAGCCTTTCATACAGTCCTCAGCTCCCTTGGGACCAAAAATTATAGCAGTGCAATAGAACTGGATCACCCGCTTTGGATTCAGAAGAACATTAATGGTGGGCATAGATGGGAGAACAGCCTTCACACCCTCCTCCCACTGTTCATCTCAGTCACCTACCAACAGTGAAGATGCCAACAGAGTGGGAACTCACATAAATGCTACAGTGGGCATAGTTGAGCAAAGTGAGAAAAAGGAAGATCAAGAAAACAGCCATATCCTCCAAATTGGTTAGATGATGTCTAAGTTTGCCAGGTCTGTTATAACAAATATCACAGACTGATTGGCTTAAACAACAGGAATTTATTGTCTCACACTGTTGGAGATTAGAAGTCCAAAGTCAAAGCATCAGCAGGCTATACCTTCTCCCAAGTCTGTAATTATTAGTGATAGCTTGTCTGCAGTTAATCTCTGTCTTCATCACATGGTGACCTGTCCCTTTCTGTCTCTTCCTGTGGTTTCTACTGTTTAATCTAAATTTTCTTTGCTTATAAGGACTCCTGTCATAGAAACATTAAGGCTTACCCTGTTTCAGTTGGCCCCATCTTAGTAAGATCTTCAAAGATACCATTTACAACTAAGTTCACACCCACAGGACTAAGGCAAGGGGTTAGGACAGAAACATAGCTTTGTGAGGGACATGATTCAATCTACCACAATTGATTATCCTGTGGTTGTAACTAAGTTAACCTTATCTTTTCGATGTGGTGTTCTCATGCAGGAGACAGCTTAAAAGAAGTCAAAACACATATTTCTTATCCAGGGTCAATTGACTTTGGAGTTGAGCTCTAAATTAATTAGCCCTTGAAGCAAAGAGAGAACTTTCTACCATCAATCTAGGCATGACTGGCTCTCAGATGCTACATACATAGGGAACCAGCTGTTTGTTACTGATGGAGTAGCAGAAAAAAAATGTTGTTGGATCATCTAAATCTTTCTTTTGTCACCCTAGAACTTTGATTTAATTGTTGGAAGATTTTCTCCAACAGTAATGATGATTCATTGATATGACATTGGAGTCAAGGAAACACTGTGTTAGGTTTCTCTAGAGAAACAGAGCCAACAGGAGAGGTCTTAAATATGAGATTTATAAAGGTTTCTCAGACAATCATGGGAATGGAAGAGTCCAAAAATCCTTGGGTCAGCCTGGGAAGCTAGTGGCTCTCATGCAGGTCTGGATGAACTCCATGAACTCTCCATAGGAGAGGCTCACTGGCTGAAGAAGAAGTGGTGAAAGTGTCTCTTCTTCTTTAAATGCCTTCAACTGATTATATTATCTCATTGGGGGAGGTGCGCCTTAGTTAATTGCAGATGTAATCAGCCAAAGATGCAATCAAATGACTGATGATTAATACACCAGCCTTCTGGTTTATCAACCAGCCATGAATTATCCTTGCAGGAATGGTCAGGTCAGGCAAGCAGTGGCTAGACAACTGGGCATAATCATTGGCCAAGTTGACACCAGAACCTAAGGATCACAAAACTTTACCAGCTATGTGACCTTGGGCAATTCACTTAATCTCTTAGAGCTATAATAATGTTGTCTGTTTGCCTTGAACAACAAGATTAATAACATCCTCCTCACAGATATGCAGTGAGGATTAAATTAGATGCCATAAATAGCAGCCAGCATAGTGCCCTACCATATAGGGGACATGCAACAAGTACCAATTCCTTCCTTGCTTAGGTTTTATTTGGCAAGATGACCTGAATGCTGATTTAGTTTGAAAACAAAAATAAAACAACAACTTTTCTGCAATAAATAATAATTGTTTGGTTTGTTAATCAGCACACTCTTTATTCTCTGAAGTTTAATGAGATAGTATCTATCCCCTTATCTACTCTTATCCCTCTTGTTCCTTCTGTTGGGTCATCAGCCTTGCATAAGGAGGACATAACCATGAAAAAGCAAAATAAGTTAAGTCTAAGAATGAAGCATGTGTTCAAGTAAAATAGCTGAATTAACTGAAGGTGTAGTCCAGACCCATGTACTGGAGTGGTACCGTCATCAGTGCTGTATGTTCTTGGGAACTGGAAGCCCTTGGGTCTTTGGTCCCAATATAAGAATTCTATGTCTGTGGTTATAGTCAACTCCAATGTTAGAGTTCTACATGCCAAGGTTTGTGATTTCCACAGGCTGAACTTGGGGGCAAAGCCTGCAAGCCATGAGTTGTCCTTGAATCCCACACCACTACCTGCATTCACCCCTCTTTTTCCTTTGTCTTTGCCAGAACAAATGAGTGGCGAAGAGAAGTCAGGTTGATAGGCTCCTTTTCACATTTCCCAAAATCTGATTTTTAATTCCTACTTCAAGCAGGTGGGATGAATAACACACCCCAATAAAATACAAGTCTAGATAGCTTGACTTATCACTGTCAAACAACTGTATTATGATTACTCAAAGGAGCAAAAAACAGGGAGTGCACAGTAGAGCTTTTATGATTCTGGTCTGGTGACTGCTTGTTTTGTTCTTGATGTTAAGGATTGGCTGGTATTTATCAAGTAGGTGGATAGGCTTGGCTTCCTTGATGTGTTCAGGGCTTCTACTCTTGGATCTAATTATTCAGTCCTGCCTCTTTTCAGGATTCACATATCTTTCCTTCTCTTTTTCCACCCCAAGTTGTTTCTGGCAGCAAAACTTAGAAATGTCAAGGTCTGCTCATAGAATTATTTGTAACAGACGGCGTCAAACTCAAATGAATAGATATTTTATTTTTGGCTTCTTTGAGACATAACACTTGTCCTCTGTGGCTCATTGAAATTAACAGATTCAGTCAATGACAAATGGAAAATATTTACCCTAGGCCAGAATATGGCTTTCTTAGCAGCAAGTGAAATGACTGCATTCCAAATATGGGGCAGACCTGAGCCTGCAGCTGATTCAATAGGACTGCAGGTATTAGTATCTAGGTCTGACTTGGACTATGTTTTCTAAGTTCTCAGAATGACTTAGTACTTCATAATATCTATGTTGTTTAGGTTTGGGCCCAAAGTGATCCCCGTATTTGTCCTCACTGACATAACTGTTGTCTACCTTAGAGGCAGTACAAGACTCTGACCGTGTCTTCTATGAAGACACTATTGACTACACAGCCTGTCACGGAATTAAGTTCCAAAATACTAAAATAATTTTTTCTGAAGGTATTGTACAATATTTTTTCAGTTACTGTGAACTAAGCAAAAATGCAAATATCAGTTGTATTCAATAAAAAATCCCTGCCAATTCTGCTCTCTATTATGTCTAGCCAACTCCTCATTGAAAAGTTGGGCCTGGTATCCTTCCCAGAAGGTCAACAGATTGGCTTTATTGGTGCATCAGGGAAGGAGCCATTTCTGAGGCAAGTATTCTGACTTGCTGCCACTCTGTCCTTGGCTGTTTAAATCTAGGAGATATCATGAGTAAATTGGGAAATCTCAGCTTCCAAGATTCTACTCAGAGTTAAGCTGAGTATATTATCCATTTTAGAGCTGTAAATGTTTATGAAAATAATTCCTTATAAGTACTCATATAGAGCCATACATCCCAGGATGTATCAAATGTTTTTGGCAACCAAGTAAGTGATGGCTTTGGAGGTGGGGTGGGAAAGATATGAAGAGAAGAGGGAAGGTGTGAAACAGTTTAGATTGTTAAGTTTGCCCAAATGCCAGGGATTAGAAGAATGATTTGGGTGAACCTCACAGTTTACCTAGCAGATTGTGTTTTGCCCAATTTTGTTGAATTGGTTCTGAGGACCCTGTGTCACAGCAGCATTCCCTCAAATACGTTTTTGCAACTTCCTAGCCATCTGATCTACCCAAGTGTAGGAATTTATGAGCCTCAGTTTCCTAATTTATGAAATAGGAATAAGGGTATGTGCCTTTCCCTTTCCTTCTCCAAGGTACTGGGCTTTCTTCTCAATCTCCTACATATGCCTATACATATATTAATTTTTCAGATAATTAATATTATAGGTAGAGAAATTCACAATATCCAGGCTCAAACCAGGATCAACATCAAGAATCAGTAGAGACATCACAGACAAATTGTGGATCAAGAATCAGGAACACAAATTGAGCAAAGTAGCACAACGGAAGTGTAGACAACCTAACAATTCACCCCCCTGCAAAGATATCCATGCCCTAATATCTCAGAACCTGTAAAATTGTTACCTTATCTGTAAAAATGGTATTTGCGAATGTGATTAATATTTTGAGATAGGAAGATTATCCTTGACTATCTTAGTGGGTCCAACATAATCATAAGGGTTCTTATGATGGATAGAGAGAAGCAAGAGATAAGAGTCAGAGAAGAAAATATGATGACAGAAGTAGAGGTTATAGTGATACAATTCTGGCTTTGAAGATGGAAAAGTTCAGCAGCCAAGCAAAGAGAGCAACTTCTACAAGCTGGAAAAGGCAAGTTATGGATTCTGCCCAAAAGCCTCCAAATGGAATGCAGCCCTGCCAACACATTGATTTTAGTCCCAATGAGACCCATTTGAGACTTCTGACCTCCAGGACCGTAAGGTAATAAATTTATGCTGTTTCAAACCTCAAAGTTTATGGCAATTTGTTACAATACTGATAGGAAACTAATATAGGTTTTGGTACTTCAAAGTGGGCTGCTGTAATTAAAATACTTAAAATGGTAGCATGACTTTGGAATTGGTCAATGGGAAGAGGGTGGAAGAATTTTGAAGAGAATGATGTAAAAAGCCATGATAGAAAGAGCATAGAGGGACTTGAATAGACTGTTATCAGAAATAAGGATATTCATGATTCTATTAATAGAGCACTCAGAAGGAAGTGAAAACATGTTACAGAAAACATATGTCACCTTAGAGTGTTGCGCTAAAAGAGGGACAAGGCTTTAGCCTCCTGGAACATTATACAGAAATGGAAAAAAACAGGCTGAGGCTCTGAAGTTTCAGGAAGTAGGTTTTATTTTCTGTGGGCATAGGGCTCAGCCAAGTAGCCTCTGAAAGTCTGAGCCCCAAACAAAAGGCAGCCTTAGCTTTTATAGACTGTATGACATGTTAAAGACAAGGTTAAGTTGAGAATGGACCAAACCTGAACCATTAAGGGAGGGGCCCCCACCCCAGGAACGTCTTATCTTGCCTACTTGCAGCTTCACCAGTTCCTGAAGGCTAGGGGAGGGGGTTTCTATCCCAGGAATGTGTCTTATCTTGCTTGCCTGCAGTTTTACCTGTTCCTGAAGGTCAGGAGAGGGGGTTTCAGGATTTTCCACAGAAAGCACAGCTGAACCAGAAAGAGGAGGAGGTCTGCCTGCTACATTTCCCACCTTTGATGCTTACCCCAACTTTTAGGGAGGGGTTATAGCATCATTTATATTTCTTCTTCTTTTTTTTTTTTTTTTTTGCTGCAGGTGTTGGTATGTCCCGATCTGAGCTGGGCATGGGAAACAATGTACAATGTAGCCATGGAGGGTTTAGGCCCCTGTGAACTTGGGGGGATGAAGGTCTGTAGCCTCCCTCTGTTGGCCTCAAGTTTTCTCCTGACGGTCCCTTTGTGGCTGTGCCTGTCTTAGGTTGTTCCTCCTCTGAGGAATTTTACCTGTCTTTGGCTAACCAGCCATATTCCGGAGCCAAGCAGGGTGATATGAGGTGTGCAAGTGAGGGAGCAGTAACAACTCGTGAGAGGGTCTGATCTGTCTCTTTGACAGCCTATGCCCCCTGGCCTCTATGCCCAGTACCTGCTTTGGAGTTCTTTCACCTGCTAGTGGGGCATTAGCTTTGGTTACATGCTTTTGGGAACCCATAGTTTTTTTTGTTGTTGTTGTTGTTGTTTTTTTCAGTGAGGGCTTAGCTCATAACTTGGGGCAAGAGATAAAGTTAGAACCAGCTCCCAGGAGGCCTTCTCACTTTTGCCATCCTAGAGTAGCGAAAACAGCATTATTGAACCTGGTGAGGTGGGATTATAGTTATACTGGGGCATCTTTCTTTAGGGTGCATACAGAATAATTCAAGTTTGAGAACAGTCCTGGCATGAATACTGGTAATAGTTTTTACCTTTTTCCAACATAGGTAGTCTTGATGCATGCCTGGCATGCATTATTTCCCTTGGAAGGGCTTATGACCATACCAAGCAGAAATAGAGGAGTGAGGTGAAACTGCTAAACGAAAGACAAATGCAAAGAGCAAGAAAAGACAATTAGTCCACAGACCCAGCAGGCCGGGATGTCCATGTGTTGATTTTTAAAATTTTCAGCCGTGTGTAGATCAGTCAGCTTCCAGGGTGACTGAGGCAGAGCTCAGAGATTTCCTCAGGCTTTGGCCATTCATTGACTAGCTGCTTTTTGTGAGCTAGAGCAGGGCAACGACGGTCACTCCAGCCTCAGTTGTGGGCTGGTCAGCTCATCTCAGCTGTGATAAAGAAGGATGCAGTGGCTCCTGGAGGATGATGCATCTCAGGTGTTCAGGATCAGGGGTGCACTCCCAGGGGTGGTGTGCAGTGGCCCTTTTGACCTGAGAGTGGTGAATTTATAGGATGCTCCTCACGGCTTTGACAGCTGTTGGGATTACTAAAACAACACAGTAAGGACCTTTCTATTAAGACTGGAGGGAGCCTCTTTTTTTTTTTTTTTTCTCTTCAGCTTTTTACCCATACCATGTTTCCTGGTTTGACCTCAAGTAAGGGAGGGTAGATGCTAAAGAGTTTGGGTACTGTTTTTAATACTTTTCCTTTTAGTTCATTTAAAACTTTTCTTAACTTTGACGATAATTTCCCCTCTACAAACCTTTGACAATGTACTATATTCATTCAGGCTTTGTCCCACATGTTTTATTCTGCAACAGCCATTCATTTCAGGTTAGGACAAAACTATTCTTTTTTTCTTTTCTGCAAAAATATATCCTTTATATCCTTCAAACTCAAGTCATCACCTCAAGCAAACATTTCATCACAAACAGTTATTATCAAAATCAAATTTGTTAGAATAATGTTCAATACCCAAAACACTCCAGTTAATGCACAACTGAAATTCCAACATTCAAGAATTTTTGTTTGTTTGTTTGTTTTGGCTTTTCCTTTCCCTGTATTCCAATCTTCCATGTTTTCCAGCTTTGTCATTTTATGGAGTGTACCAGAGTCGATTATTTTGTGGCCATATAGTGTCAGCAGGACATTGCTTATTATGCTTTTGTGCAAGCAATGCCAGAAAAATAGGACTTTTTCCAGTTTGCTGATTAAACTTTTAAAAAGCAGTCTGTATGAAGGGGTTGGTGCTAATTCTTACAAATTTTATGCTGTCTGCATAGTCCAGCACCACTCCTCCAGCCCCTGCATCAGCAATTTTGATCATCCAAATAATTATTGGCAGTTTTGGCCATCTAGATAATTAATGGCTTACCAGTTTTTTTTCTGACAAATATTTTTTAAAAATATTTTTTATTTAAAATATTTCCATTTTTTCCATTATCTGCTTTATTCTATACATTATCATCTCACTTATCAGGGTTCTAATCAGCAGTGGCAATGGCCAATACCACATGTACTTTTCCTTTGTTTACTTTACCTCATTTTTTTTTTTATATTTATATTGGGCTATATGGACGGTGGCCCTCTCAGCTATTGATTGATAATTAAATCAATTTTTTCAAAGCAAAATTTTGATTCTGCAGTATGGACAGTTTTTTCCTGTAGTTCTGCCTATTCCTTTTCATAATTCATTTTTCTTTTTTCATAGATTGCTCAATTTTTTGTTCATATACATTTCTATATTATATTAACATAGCCTATCCTTTTTTTTATACATTCCAGTTATTTTCTCCCATTTTCTAATGGTATGTTTTCTAAACACAGAACAACTCAAATAGGCTTTTCCTGTTTAATTTTATTTTCCCAATTTTTACAGGGTCCTGTGCATTTTGCACATTCCTCTGCAAGTGAGGAGTAAGGTAAATTATCCAATCCTGGGATTTTTTGGTTCTTTACTTTGAGCTTGGAGGACCTTTTCCCTAAAAAAAAGACATTATCTCTTAGTTTATGTTTAAAGCTTATGGCTTATTGTTCATTTATTTTAAGTAAATTTTGAAGAGGTGCTATTGACGTAAAAATTCCCAAATGTCTTAAAGCATTAGAAAGTATAACCCAGGGAGACAAAATATTTAAATTCGAGACAATTCTGCATATAAAAAGATAAGAAACCAGCAACTTTCAATTTATCAAGAATGGTCCTAATAAAGCATTACAATATTTAGGAGAACATATTCCACAATTTCTGCACAAATTTTTAAACCTTGTCTTATTGACCTTTACTGCTATGAAGCCATGCTGAAATGCGAATCCTGCTCCCAGTGCCGATTTTGTGCATAAAAGACAACGTGATATTTGAGGACATTTAATTTATAGGTTCGGATTCATGGATAACACTGACTTCAGTGATATAAAAACAGATTATGTGAAGATATCATAAAAAGAGGAAAGAGAAAAAAATATTATGAGAGAGGGACAGCACCTCATCAAAATCTTATGCTCTGCTATGTATCTTAACTAAGGAGACTCTGAGTGCTCTGAGGTTCGGTTCTGGAAAGGGTGGTGCAGGAAGGTGTTGGAGTGTGTGTGTGTGGAATTGTGTGAATGAAAGGAGGTCCTTGACCGTGCACCAGGCCGTGAGTGAGTTCGGATTCTGCAAGTTTGTGGCAATTCTCATGTGGCTCAGGGTGAGCAACCCTGAAAGGGGGGGGCTGGCTGGGGGGTTAGGTGCCCAATGTCCCCATGGGGGCACAGCCAGACCAAAGAAAGTGACAGTTTATTCAAAATCCTTTGCTGTTTGTCTGTAAACCCTCCCACTAATCATTGGTGCCACACATGTGAGAGGGGAAGTCAGTAAGACACCACCGAAGTGTATAATTTTTTTTTCTGACTCTGGTCAGGGTGCCACCCCACCATGGGCGAGGAGGTGAAAATACACCTGCCTCATATCCCAGATGAACCCCCAGATCCCCAGAGCACAGCTGAACCAGAAAGAGGGGGAGGCCTGCCTGCTACAAGAGAATGCCTAAATCATCATGAACAGATTGTTGGTAGAAATATGGATGTTAAAAGTGCTTCCAGTGAGAGCACAGATGGAAATGAGGAACATATTATTGGAACTGAAGAAAAGTGGACTTATCTGAATTTTCTTTTTGGTTCCTAACCTCCTCATAGGTCCCTTAGTTGAACCCTTAGATATAATGCAGGTCAAAGACCTTGGGCATGAATAGTGTAGACAGGTTCTCTCAGGTAAACTTGACCATAGAGATAGAGCATAAACATCATTTATCCAGGGGAAGATGTTGAAGCCACATAGATCAGGAATCAGTATATCGCTTATAATTTTGCTACAAAGAGCATCTGTTTCAAGAAAAATCCTGGTCATATATCCTTAGCATAAATATATATTTTCAAGGATGAGTACAGTGTGATAGAATTTTCCAAGTCCAAAAGATGCCCCCCTCTATATTTCTAAATGTAATACAACAAACCCTAATAGAGAAAATAATGAAATTATTTGGATTGGCCTGTGGGGTTTACTGACTTAAGATTTGGGCCATCTCCAAGATAGAATCAGTGCTATTTGGTTAATGAGTTTTCCCATGTCAAAGAATTATTTTGTTAAAAAGAAACAGATAAGGTTTTGAGAAAAGCACACCATTATCTAGTCAGTGGCTTTTCACTTGCACAGAGTTTGATGAACTTCAAAGTGCTGAGAATTCATTTTTTAGGTCTTGGATTGGGAAATATAACTAAGGTCTATAAGACAGCATGAAAATATTCTAGGGCAGCATGTTCTAAGGTGGGTTACCATCATTAGTGCTAAAAACAATCTGTGGGCATATATGGTTGGGAAACACAGCATTTCTGATCTTTCCTATAAATATTCAAAATGCACCTTAGTTTAACAAGAATTCTGAGAATTCTGTCACTAAAGAAACATGTTTAAAGGTATTTAACCCAAATTTCCCATGCCTATTTCACCACAAGATGTTGTTTATTTGTATGTTTTATTAGAACTACCCTACATGTTTGGAAATTTTAGCTCAGTCATTAGATACTGACTTTAAAGATCTGAGTTCTATCCCCAGTCTGCTTGTAATTCAATGCAAAAGACCCACAGAGATCCGAAATGAGAATAGCCTCCAGGAAATCATCCTTCGCTAAGGATGTCAGGACACTTTGCTTTTCTCTTGTTCAAGGGTAACCTTAATGTAGTGTAAAGTTACTGTCAAGATGGTTGTATTTCCAAAGCATCAAGAAGGCTTCCTTGCTGGTAAGAATTCACATTAGAGTCATGGAGGGAAGACTGTGTTTTGTTGAAGGGGTGAGACAATTAGATAGTGGCCTATTAGAACAGAGTTGTTTGCCATGTAGCTACACCACTTGTATAATTCACAGGATGTACAGGGGCTCACCATTTGTTCTGGGGATTCCTTGAGGAGTGAGGCAGTGACCTTCAACTTGATCTCCCTCGCAGCTGAGTAGCCTTTCAAGGGCAAGTTTGCAAGGGAAGACTTGTAGCCAGCATGGTGGCAGATAGTTCTAAATTTCTCCAAGCACTTTCTCCTATATCACTCCAGTTTAAGTATAAGATAAGGTAAGGAAATAGATTTTTCCTCCCTTCAAGTATTTACAAATAAATTATCATTCCCTATCTAACTCTAAGAGGAAATTAGTCTGAATAGTGTATAATGGATTGTATGCATGCTTTTCCATCACTGCATGCTCAGTACTTAGAGAGAGAGCTCTAACCACACCCATTCTGAATGAATAAGGAGCAGTTTGTGGCAGCATGAGTTTGGTCAGAGAGCCAAATGATGCTGAGTGAGTCTCAGTGAAGTTGAGACATGGAGGAAGCTAAAAGCCATGATCTTTTGAAAGGATATGTATGCTGTGCTAGAGTTAGGAAGGTGGCCCACTAAAATGACACAAAGACCACTTCTTCAGAGAAAGTCTTATTTCACTAACATGCAGGAGCTCCCAATACAAAATAAATAAATTACCTTCCATTGAGACCGTTTAAAAATACAGAAAAGTGCTAAAATATCTCCCACTCCTATAGTTAATGATTAATATTTAATTTTATTTGCTTCTAGTCTGTTTTTAGTTGATATAATATTAAAGCTAACCTATAGTAATCTTTAATGACTATCCCTGGTCTCATTCCCCCATATATTAGAGACGAACTGTATAATAGATTTAATACATTTGTATACCTTACCATAAACAATCAATATTATTTTTGCCTATATGATTTTTTAATATTTATGTAATTGACATCATACTTTATTTACTAATCTGTATTCTTACTTTTGTCATTCACAATTGCCTTTTAGATATGCCCATAGTGATATATACAGATCTAGTTCAGTCCTTATAAATGCTATAGTATTCCATTTTAAAACCACACCAAATTTAATTTTTCTATTCCCCTCTTGAAAGACAGACAGATGTTTTTCATTCTTAGTGCTTTTAGAAAGAGTGCTGGAATGGATTTACTTCTGGTTCTGGTCAAGATGAAATAACTTTATTCCTCCAATGTTCTCCCTCTTTCATGTAAAAAACTGTGAGTATATAACAACCTCTGGAAGGATGTCTGAAAGCTTCTAAGAGGAGGAAAGTAGAAGGTGAACTGCCTAGGCTCCTTGTGACTTGAAGAAAACCACAGGAGGGAATTTCTTGGGTTTTCTTTTTGCCTCTTATTTGTCCTGAACAGGGTGCTGAGTAGTCTCCAAACTGGAACTACTAGTAGATACAGATGAAAAAAAAATCAGGAAAAGTGTAGCTTAATAAAAGAAATCTTTTTGGCTATACCTGGCCTACTCCAGCTAAAGGCCAGTGGAAAAACTGTGCCCTGCCCCTACAGTTTCAGTGGGACTAAGCAAGAAGCTGATCTTCCACCCCATCCTCATTGTGCCAGTTTGAAATGATGTATGTACCCTAGAGAAGCCATGTTTTGATCCTCATCCCATTTTGTAAAGGCAGGCATTTCTTTTAATCCCCGTTCAGTACTGTACGTTTGAAACTTTAATTAGATCATCTCCCTGGAGATGTGACTTAATCAAGAGTGGTTGTTAAACTGGATTATGTGGAGATGTGTCTCCACCCATTCCAGGTGGGTCTTGATTACTTTACTGGAATCCTTTAAAAGAGGAAACATTTTGGAGAAAGGAGGACATTCTGAGAGAAATGGAGAATGACAGAGCCATGAGAAAGTCATGACAGAGAACACCACAGAACCACGAAGCAGAGAGTCCACCAGCCAGTGACGTTTGGAGGTGAAGGAAAATGCCTCCCTGGGAGCTGAAGAGGAAACTAACAGATGATGCCATGTTCTCCATGTGCCCTTCCAGCTAAGAGAGAAACCCTGACCATGTTTGCCATGTGCCTTTCCACTTGAGAGAGAAACCCTGAACTTCATCGGCCATCTTGAATCAAGGTATGTTTCCCTGGATGCCTTACATTGGGCATTTCCATAGACTTGCTTCAATTGGGGCATTTTCATGGCCTAAAAACTGTTAACTTGCAACTTATTAAATTTCCCTTTTAAAAAGCCATTCCATTTCTGGTACATTGCATTTTGGCAGCTAGCAAACTAGAACACTCATATCTTGCAGAGGCAAGCAACTATCCTCCAATTCCCTAGCTGGGTAGCCAATATCCCACCCCAATCCCACCTAGTGAAAGCAGGTAGTGGAACACTGTATCCTGTACTGGGGTGGTGTCCACAGGCTGAGTGCAGAGCTGATCTTCCACCACCAACACCATCCCTTCTCATTCATTCAGTCCTGGTTCAGCAGAAACAAGTGGTATTCTAGTGCCTTCCCTGAGGTAGTTTTGACAGGCCTGAGCAAGAGGGAGCTGACTTCCAATCTCTCCACCTAGAAGAAGCTTTCTCCCTTCTTGGTATCTGCCTGGCCCAGAGTGGAGCTGAGCTCCCACCCCAACCTGATGTAACAAGGCAAAAAAAAATGCCTGTGCAAGGTGATGAAAGTTGGCCTTCTGATTTATCCTCTCTCCTCATAGTCAGCAAGGCCCAGTGGTTTGCCTTGCTGAACTTACACTTGGTATAAGTTGGTGCCCCCAATCCTAGAAAGATGTCAGTTGGACCAAGTGAGGAGCTGAATTTCCACCCCACCCATCTTCAGTGGGGCCATGTGATTTAGCCTCCATTTTTGTCAGGCTGGTATTAACAGGCCCAATGGGAAATTGTGCCTACACCCCCACTCATACTTCTGTAGTACACCTAAACATATGACTGCATGTTATAAGAAGTTTAAATAGGACCTAGAGTCTCAGAAAATAATACTGTGAATTTCCAGGATAGAATTACAAATAACTCATTATTCAAGAACCAGAAAAATCACAGGAAAAATTTGAATAAGAAAAGATAATCACAAATGATAACAATGAGATGACTCAGATGTAATTACTTAAGAAGAATTTTAAAGTAGTAATAATAAACCTGTTTAAATGAGCAATAATGAACATTTTTAAAACAAATGATAAGTAAAATATCTCAGCAAAGAAATAGAAAATATAAAGAAGAATCAAAGGAATTTTCTATACATGAAAAGTTCAGTGACAGGAAAAAAAGAAAAATCTCTCTGGACAGGCTTAATAATAGATTGAAGATGAGAGAGGAAAGAATTAATGAACTAGAAGAGAGGTCAATAGAAATTATTCAATTTGAATGATAGAAAATTGGTGAAAAAAACTGAACAGAGTCTGAAAAGCCTGTTGGGATAATAATGAAAGATTTAACATTGATGTTATCACAGTCCTAGAAGGAGAGGGTAAAGACTGTGAGACTGAAAAACATTTGAAGAAATAGTAGCTAAAATTTTTCCAAATGTAGCAAAAGACACAAATCTACAGATTCAAAATAGGAAAAATCCAAAGAAATCCATTCCAAGATCTCATGATAATCAAAATTCTGAAAATTAAAGAACCTTAAAAATCTTGAAATAAGCTAGATGGAAGAAACAAACTATTTGTAGGGAATCAATGCATCATATGTCAATAAAATTATCATCTGAAGCATTGGAATTCAATAAGAAATGACACAACAGTTTTCCAGTGCTTAAAGAAAAGAATTATATGTGGCAAAATATCCTTCAGAAATGAAGGAGAAATCAAAATGTTCTCAGATAAGAAAACTAAGAGCATTTTCCACCAGCAGACCTACCCTTAAACAATCTAAAGGAAGTTATCTTAATGAAAATAAAATGATAACAGCAGTCTGGGACATAAGGAAGGAAAAAACAATGGAATGTGTTTTTAAAAGGGGTGGAGATGTAATAGGTTTACCTTCTCCTTATCAATGTTTTAAACTGTGTTTGATGGTTGAAGCAAAATTATAACATCATCTGATATGGGGCCCAATATAGGTAAAGGAAATAATTTAGAAGTTTATATTTTACGTGTGGAGTGTAAAGTGACCTAAATGGAAGTATGGTTTCTTAACTTCAATTGAAGTAGCAAAATATTTTTACAAGCAGACTGTGATGTGTCCTGTATAAATATTGTAATGTCTATAACAACCACTTAAAGGAATATATGAAGATAAATTTCCAAATGTTATAAATAAATCAAAATTCCATTATATAAAATGTTCAAGTAACCCAGAAGAAGGCCAAAAAGGGAAACAGAATAACGAGAAACAAAATGAACAAACAAAACAAAATTGTAAAATGGCAGACAAGCTGTATAGATTAATAATTACTTTATATGTAAATGGTTTAAATTTATTATTTAAAAGACAGATTTTCATCACTACAAAAACTCTACTAGCAGTCACTCCCCATCCCCACTTCATAATCCCCAAACCTAGGGCCCATATCTACACACTGTATCTATGGAAATGCCTCCTTTGTACATTTTATATAATTGGAATTATACTATTGTGGTCCCTTTGTGACTAATTTCCCTCACTTAGCATACTGTTTTCAGGTTCATCCATATTGTAGCATGCCCCTTAATCTTTTAAGCCATCATTTATTGAGCACATAACATATAGTACCAGGAATTGTGCTAGTCTCATTGATTAGCTTGCTCTTCAAAACAACCCTTCAGAGGTAAATAAGATTATCTCTATTACATAAGGGGAAAATGAAATTCAGAAGTTAAATAATTTTCCCAATGTCTAACAGCTGGCAAATGGCTAACCTAGAATTAAACCCAAATCTGTGAGATCCTATGTTCTTTCCAATATGCAATATCTCCCTATGCCATATGACTTCATTGTCCAAAACTTGGTGGACCTATTCTGGAAGACAATTTGGAAACTTCCGTGTGATCAGTGATGATTAGTGTGTGGCTGGAACGATAAAATTTGAGTATCCTATTGGCCTTGACTTGAGCAATTCTTTCAATTATAAAGATTGTGCTACATGTAAATGGCTTTGACTAATATTATTTTATTACCAATAGCAAAGGAGTTAAATGTGTCCTTTGAGGTTTTAGATTAAAGGAATATATAATTTCTTTATGCTATAGTTGGAAGTCATTGTTTGCTACAGATGGCTATAATTACTTCTGAGAGAAATGTACAAGTTTCAGAGAAATATGATATCTCACTCTATAGTTTCTATAGTCTTTAAAATATATATTTACTTTTCTTTGGTAATAAAAAGAACATTTTAAAATTTCATATTAAAGACTAGAGAGCAGAAAATTTGTTGAGCAAATACTGATTGCTTAGTTGGGAATAGCAGCTTATATAGCCAAATTTTCAGTGAATAATTTGGTATTCTTAAATTGTCAGATACTGTAATTTGCTGCTTTAAACCGAAACACTATTCCTCCCCAAACCTGCACAACTTATTTTTGTTTTTTAAAGTGTTGCCTAACAATGGTAACTCACCATTCTGCACCATCTGTTAGGAAAGAGCCTATTTTAGATTCAGTGTTTCATACACTTTTGTTACTCTTTTAGCTTTGATTAGAGCCAGGCTGTATGGAGAAGGAATGCTAGGATTGGAAAAGAAAAGTGGGAGAAAAGGTGGAACCAGAGGCTTCTTATTCAATATATTTCTATAAGGTTTCTTTTCTCTAATAGGATAGCTATTCCATGGTTGCCCAACTTTTGAAGGGTGGGAGTGGTGCCAAATTCAAAGTGGATTAGAGTGCATTCAAAATCAGGCCCAAATCAAGTAGAGAGCTTAAAGGCCAAATACCAATAAATATCAGTAAGGGGATGGTAGTTTTAGAGTTAACATCCAAGGTAGAGTTATGAATAAGATACCAGGTTAGTATTACATAGAAGTAGAGGGTACTGGACACCAATATACATGCAGTCTAACTTTATTCTGCATGATGTTCTCTTTCGAGCACATATGTTATAAAGTCCTAAGAGCATCCCTCTTGGCTGAACTGTGTTTTGTATTCAAGCCATTACTCAGAGTTAAGCATTATCCAGTGGCTGGGAAGAGAAATGATGGTGAGATAGTCAATAATCTTGAATGTAGCCTAGACAGTGAGTGAGATTAGTGAGTGGGTTAGGGAAACAAACAGTCTTACCTGTTCACTTTCATAATATCATACAGTCCTTTTATGGGCATGATCTGGGGGAAACAGGAAGTGTTTTTGGTGACAAAACTTGGGTTATATTAATGAAAATTAATAAAAATTTGGCAGAGAGGCCCATGTGTGATCACATGAGTGGCTTTCTCTTCCATCTGGCTGTTCATCTTGATAAACCGTTAGATCCAGACCAAGGTGTTCTGGGTATCAAAATTCCCAATGCTTACCCATTGAGTAACACATAATTTCAGTCCAATTTGTCCTTGCACTGCTTCTGCAAGAGGAAGAAACTATTCTCCCTTGTATACTCACAACCATCTTTCTGTCATATATTTTCAAAGGCACATGTGTAGGCTTAAAAATTTGAGAACTGAAGCAAAGTTGTTTGGTTGTTGATTTATTCAGTCTTGTGCTTGCTTAGTTGTCTGTTACTACAACTTCATGGGTTTAAAGTTACCTCTTCTGGCTGAATTGACTGGCCAACAGATGAATGAGAAAGTTATATGGACCTCTTATGTCTGGAGGTGTCACTGCTAGAAGTGTACATAGAACAGAGTTTGCATTGCTGTATTGTGCATACTGTGTCTAGGATAGTGTCAGAGGCTGACTGTTGAGAGACTTGACTGAAGTTATTTCATTAGTGAAATTTGCCCTCTGTATGCAGATCTCTCAGAAGGAAGAAGACTAACCAGAAGCATTGTTATGTCTATGTGGCAAAGCATATATGGTTACAAAAGAAAAATACATTTGGCCATCAAAATATTTGGGTTTTATAAGGATTGTGAAACATTTAGCCCCAAGTGGTGAAGATCAGAACAGTAGCTTCTTTTCATTTAGTCTGCAGATCAGACATTGAGAGTTTTCAATTTAACTGTATTTGGGAACACATACATCACATTTAAAGTACTTTATGAATATATTTTGAAAAGAATAAGAAAGGATTGGTTTTCCTTGAAAGATCTTTGTCTTGGTAAAAATATAGCAAAAATGATGATGATCGTAGCTGTTATGTATTGAGTGATTACTAAGTGCTTGATACTTTTCTAAGTCCTTTACACATAACTCATTTAATCCTCAAAATCATTACCTTATGAGTGACATCATCAACATGACAGATATAAGACATCTCCGGAAAAAGTCTCCCCACAGATTCAACTAGCAAAAAAATAAACCCCACTTGCTTAGAATTCTGGAAAACAGTAAAGACTAGAGAAGGACACCATAAATACTGAATTGAAGAAAAATAAAAATATCAGATAAAAAATTTCCATCCCAGAACCACCAACTAAAACCCTCCTCCTCACATGGAAATCCACAGCTTGAAAGTTACACAGAAGTAGCATAGTCTGAGTCCCTCTTGCTGTGTAGGCAGACTATGAGCCAATCACAGCAGTGAGTTAGAACCATATGCATATCCAGACACTGGAACCCAAGTTGGTAGAGATCCAGAGCAGAACACAAGCCTCTAAGTCATGCTGCATACAAAATGGCCCCCAGTGCAGGGGAAGGGTGGGGAAGAGACCATTGCAGAATTGTGGGCAATAGGTATACTCAATCTAGTTATTGTTGGTTGGGCCACCTAAACACAAAATGGATTTTTCTGGAGTGACCTGACTTTTTGAATTTACACCATTTAGCTCCCAGGGTGGGATATCCTAATGGAGAAGAAACGAGAGGCAAAAAAGCCTTACCCAAAAGGGAGTATGTCAAACTGAACTGCTGTATGTCAGAATGTATCCAAGAACTGAAAAGTGTAAAGAAAAGGGGGCACAAAATGTGGGCGAAAATTTAAACAAATACAGAACCTGGAGAGAAAATTCTGCACAAAAACAAATCAGAAGAGATCAAGATTCCCAGAGAAGGACAGAGGAGGTGAAACAATTGAACAAAAAAGTGCAATATTAAAAACTGGTCTGTCCTTTCCGTTCTTGGCACATGCTCTGCTCTCTTGCCTGGGTGGGTCTCCAAAGTCTCCACCTGCCTAGTTCTTTCTCTTCCTGCAAGTCTCAGCTCTGGTGTCACAGAGGAGGCTGTATTCAGGGTCAGTAGGAGAAAAGCTTAGGGAATCCTTTTGGGATGGTGTTGGGTAGAACAGTGAGGTAAACTAGGAAGGTTTCCTGGAAGAGGAGATGTGGAAATGAGTGGCAGTTTACCATATATACAAGGAATTCAAACACCATGAACAAAACCATGAGAAACAATGATGGAAACACACTTAAAGGTCATCTGGATATCAGTCGATGACTTTGAAATAACTGTAATCAATATATTTAAGTATCAACTACAAGAAGAACTTGAAACTATAGGAAAAGGAAAAAGTAGAAATTCAAGTAATTACAAATATGATGACAAATTAAGACTCAATGGATGAGTTGAAGTGGATTAGAAGTAGGTGAAGGGACAATTAATAATCTAGGGAGAATTATAAAGAACATATTCAAAATTAAGCAAAAAGAGATGATAGGACAGAAATAAAGAAGAGAGAATAAGAAACATATAGAATAGATTAAAAATAGGGACTAAAATACATGTATTGGTATGCCAGAAGAAGAGGAGAAAAAGAAAAAGGCAGAAACAATATGTGAGGATAAAAAGGCTGGGAAATTTCCACAACTGGCAAGAAACACTAAGCAATTCAGAACCTACCATACATTGCAAGCAGGTTGAAAAAAAAATCCACGTGATACATTATAGTAAACCTGCTTAAAAGCAAGGATAAAGAGAATAGCTAAAAGTAGCCAGAGAAAAAGAGACCAATTATCTTCAAAAGCTAAGATGATTTCCCAACAGAAACTATGGAAATGAGAAGAGTAGAATATTTTCGGTGCCACATTAAAATAATGGCCAATTTGGAATTCTATACCAAATGGCAATATCTTTCAAAATGGAAGGGAGTAAAGACATTTTCAAACAAATAGAAGTTTAGAAAACGTGTCACCAGTCACAATGAAATAAATATTACAGAGATCTTCTGGAAAAGGAAAATAATTCCAGATAGAAGTTTGAACTTGTTGGAAAGAATAAAAACTATGGAAAGGAGGGAGTTCCAGGAAGATGGCAGACCCAGTGAAGTGAATTCACTTCTGCTCCACGAAACAAGATAGAAGATGGGGAGAAAAATCTCCAGTACTGCAGGTCCCAGAGTAGACCTACTGGCTTGCTTCCCCTGACAGAGCAGCCCCTCTGCTGAACATGTGGACCTTGCTCCAGCCAAAATGGGGTGGGGCTGAGGAAGGAGGAGACTTGAGCCCACCATCTGCTGGCCAAACAGGACTAAGATTTCAGGTTGGGTCTCCTGTGTGGTAGCCATTCTGCCACTGGAGTACCCATGCACCCTGGCCTACCTTATAATAGATCCTTAAATTGAACTGTATCCCCTACATGAGATATGAACCTTGATTTGGCCAAGAATAACCAACAAACAAAGTGTGAAAGAAACATTCAACAAAAACTAAGTAAATACAAAACTTTAGAAGAATGAAGGAATCCAAATTGCATAATAACCATTTAAGATAAACAAATGCCCAGAACACAACAGAAAATCACAAAACACATGAAGATCTAAGCAGAAATGGCCCAGCCAAATGACCAAATCAAAATTCCAGAGGGGACACAGAGTATGGAACAACTATTCCAGAATATTTATAAAGAAATAAAGGATATCAAGAAGACACTAGAAGAGCATAAAGAAGAATTCATGCAGTTAAATAGAAAAATGGAAGATCTCACAGAAATGAAAGATACAATAGACCAAATAAAAAATATACTAGACATGTGATATCAGATTCAAAGAAGCAGAATGAAGAATAAGTGAGCTAGAAAATTGAAAAATAGAACTAGAGTGCACAAAAGAACAAACAACAAGTAAGATGGAAAGAATACAACTGGATCTTAGGGGAATGATGCAAAAATAGAAGAATTATTGTTGTCCCAGAAGAAGAAGAGAAGAACAAAGGGTTGGAAAAGTCAGTTGAAGATAAAGTGGAGAAGCCTTCCCAACCCTTATAAAAGACATGAATATGCACATTAAAGAGGCCCAACAAACTCCAAATAGAATAAATATGAACAAGCCCACTCCAAGACATATACTAATCAGCCTGTCAGGTGTTGAAGAGAAACAGAAAACCCTGAAAACAGCACAAGAAAAGCAATCTACTACATACAAGGGAAAACACATAAGACTGACTTCAGACTACTCAACAGGCACATGGAAGCAAGAAGGCAGTGGTATAATATTTTTAAGATCCTGAATGAGAAAAGCTTTCAACAAATAATTCTTTATTCAGCCATTATCCTTCAAAATTGAGGGAGAGAATAAAATCTTCAAAGCTAAAGAAAGATTAAGAGAACTAGTCAACAAGAGACCAGCCCTACAATAAATACTAAATGGAGCCCTGTCAGCTGATAAAAAGACAGGAGAGGGAGGTCTGGAGGAGAGCACAGAACTGAAGAACATGAGTAAAGGTAATGTAAAGGAAAAGAGAGAGAGAAGGAAAATAATATACAGATCTGACAAATAAAAACTAAAGGATAAGATGATAGAATCAAGAACTGCTCTTAAAGTAATTACTTTGAATGTTAATGGGCTAAACTCACCAATTAAAAGATACAGACTGATAGAATGGATCAAAAAACATAAAACATCTATATACTGTTTACAAGATACACATCTTAGACTCAAAGACGCAGTTAGATTGAAAGTGAAAGGATGGAAAAAGATCTTCTATGAAAGCTGTAAACAAAGAAAGCAGGAGTAGCTTTACTAATATCAGACAAAATAGATTTTAAATGTAAAGGCATCATAAGCAATGTTAATAAATAATAATATATAATTAAAAAATATAATAATATATATTTATATATTATATAATAAATTATACAATATATTTATATATTATATATAATAATATAAAAATAATAAATAATAAAATATTATATATAATAAATAATAATAAATAATAAAATAAAATAAATAATAAAAGGGACAATGCATCAGGTAGAAATGACAATCATAAATGTGCATGCTCCAATCAAGGAGCTCCAAAGTACATGTGGCACATACTGGAAAAAACTTAAGGGAAAAAACAGTAATAGTGGGAGACTTCAATACACCACTTTCTGCAATAGATAGAACAACCACAGAGAGGATCAACAAGGAAATAGAGAACTTAATAAGTTAAATGAATTAGATCTAATAGAAATATACAGACCATTGCATCCAAAAACACCAGGATACACATTCTTTTCTAGTGCATATGGAACATTCTCCAGGATAAATCATATACTGGGACATAAACCAAGTCTCTATAAATTTAATAAGATTGAAATTATCCAAAGCAGTTTCTCTGGTCACAACAGAATAATATCGGCAATTAATAATCACCAAAGAACCAGAGCTTGCACAAATATATGGAGATTAAGCAACACACTCTTAAATAATCAATGGATCAAGGAAGAAATTGCTAGAGAAATCAGTAAATATCTGGAGATGAATGCTAATGAGAACACACCATATCAAAACTTATGGGATGCAGCAAAGCTAGTGCTGAAAGGGAAATTTATTGCCCTAAATGCCTATATTAAAAAACGAGAATGAGCAAAACTTGCGGATTTAACTGCTTATCTGGAGAATTTAGAGAAAGAACAGCAAACTAATCCCAAAGCAAATAAAAGGAGAGAAATAATAAAGACTAAAGCAGAAATAAACAAACTGGAGAACAATAAAACAATAGAAAGAATCAACAAAATTAAAAGTTGGTCCTTTGAGAAAATTAATAAAATTGATGGACCCTTAGCTAGACTAACAAAGAAGAAAAGAGAGAACACGCAAATAAATAAAATCAGAAATGACAGGGGGGTTATTATTACAGATCATGAAGAAATTTAAAAAATTGTAAGAGAATATTATGAACAACTATATGCCAACAAACTAGACAACTTACATGAAATGAGCAAATTCATAAAAAGACAAGAATTACCTATACTGACTTGAGCAGAAATAGATCTCAACAAACCAATTACAAGTAAAGAGATCCAATCAGTCATCAAAAATCTTCCCACAAAAATAAAGCCCAGGACCTGATGGCTTCACAGGAGAATTCAAAAAGAACTGACACCAATCCTGCTCAAACTCGTCCAAAACATTGAAGAAAAATGAATGCTACCTAAATAATTTTATGCGCTAACATCACTCTAATACCAAAATTGGATAAAGATGATACAAGAAAAATAAACTACAGACCAATTTCCCTAATGAACGTAGATGTAAAAATTCTTAGCAAAATACTAGCAAATCGTATCCAATGCCACATTAAAAGAATTATACATCATAATCAAGTGGGATTCATACCAGGAATGCAAGGGTGAAAATCAATCAACATAATATAGTTCATTAACAAATCAAAAGGGAAAAAATCACATGATCATATTGATTGATGCCAAAAAAGCATTTGATAAAATCCAACATCCTTTCCTGTGTAAAAACACTCCAAAAGTTAGGCATTGAAAGAAACTTTCTCAGTATTATAAAGGGCACATATGAAAAACCCATAGCCAGCATCATACTTAGTGGTGAGAAATTGAAAGCATTCCCCTTAAGATCAGGAACGAGATAAGGATGTCCATTGTCACTACTATTATTCAACATTGTATTAGGATTACTAGCTGGAGCAATGAGACAGGAAAAAGAAATAAAAGGCATCAAAATAGAAAGGGAAGAAGTAAAACTTTCATTATTTGCAGATAATATGATCCTATACTTAGAACCCCCTGAGCAATCTACAGTAATACTACTTCAGCTAATAAACAAATTCAGCAATGTGTCAGGATAAAAGATTAATATACAAAAATCAGTAATGTTTCTATACACAAGCAATGACCTATCTGAGGTGACAATTAAGGAAAAAAATCCATTCAGAATAGCAGCCAAAAGAATTAGGTATCTAGAAATAAGCCTAACCAGGGTTGTCAAGGACCTATATACAGAAAATTACAAAAGAAATTGCTAAAAGGAATTTTTAAAATGACCTAAATAGATGGAAAGATACTCCATGCCCATGGATAGGATGGTTGAATATTGTGAAGATGTCAATTCTACCCAAACTGAAATACAGATTCAATGTAATACCAATAAAAATCCTAACAACCTAGTGAAGATGTGGAAAAGCTGGTTACCAAATGTATATGGAAGGGAAAGGGACCTCAAAAAACTAAAGATATCCTAAAAATGCAGAGCAAACTGGGAGGTCTATCACTTCCTGACTTTAAAGCTTAGTATAAAGCCACAGTAGTCAAAACAGCATGGTACTGGCACAAAGACAGAAGAACTGACCAGTGGAATAGAATTGAGAATGCAGAGATTGACCAAATGTATGGACATTTGATCTTCAATAAGGCCCCCAAATCCGCTGAATTGGGACAGAAGAGTCTTTTCAATAAATGGGCATGGGAGAACTGGATTTAAATAGCCAAAAGAATGAAAGAGGACCCCTACCTTACACCCTATACAAAAATCAATTCAAAATGGATCAAAGACCTAAATGTAAGAGCAAATACTGCAAAACTTCTTGAAACAAATGTAGGGAAACATCAAGATATTTTAAGAACTTTCACAGTTTTGACAGCCAATCAAATGGTATCTAAGTTAGTTTTTAATACTTAGAATTTAAGAACTTTGCTATCTGAATATGTAGATTTTTTTCCTTGTTGCCTTAATTTTAAATTGGCTTAAGAAACTTACTGTGCAAACACAGGCTTTACAATGATTATTTGGATAATTTATTTAAATATGTCTATGGTCAAGCTAACTAAGATGTCCATTGTTGGTGGTTCTAAAGATATTGTTTGTTTTCTTAAATAAAAAATATGCAACTTTTTTTAAAAAAAAATTAGAGGAAACAACTATGGGAGGGAAAACGCTCAAATCCCCAAGATGGTGGTGGTGATGGAGGAGTAAATGGCTGAGGAAGGAGGCAGCAGCCATGGGGACAGCTGCTCCTCTTTGGCCACAACTCTGCTTAGCAACAGCTCCCACCATTCCCAGCACAACCTGCACAGCTGGTGTACCTGGCTCTGGACCAGCTGCCTCTAAACAACATGCTGGAAGTGCTGCCCATCATAGCCATTGAGAACATCCTCAGCTTTATGTCCTATGAAGAAATTAGCCAGCTCCATCTGGTTTGTAAAAGAAAGGACTGAGTCTGCCAAAGAGTGTTGAATCAGGGATTTCTGAAAGTTGAGAGATACCATAATCTATGTCAGAAACAAGTTAAAGCACAACTCCCAAGGAGAGAGTCAGAAAGGAGAAAACATTCATTAGCTCATCATGAGATATCCTTGCTGTTGTTGAAACAAGGTTTCATTGTTAAATATGACTTTCATGAAGTATGAAGATTCCAATCTTTGTGCTTCATCCCAAGAAAGGTGATTGATGAAATTTATGGAGTGTTGAGATGTCAATTCTACCAGAGCCCCTCGGTGAGCTCGTGAAGTACTTCAAGAGTTAAGGGGAATTTCTTCCAGGGCAATGGAATGCTTTGATAAAAAGATTATTCCAATTCTAAAGAGGAAATTACCAGGATAAGATGTGTTTGGAAAACTCATGTGCCCTCCTCCAGTCCCAGGATGTTCTGCAGCCCTAATAACAACGCAGCTCTTCTGCAAGCAAAACCCTTCGAGACAAGAGTTGACCAAAGTCCAACAGCAGGTTAAAACAAATGGTAGTGGTGTGGCTGTTCACAGGCATGAAATTTCTGAGCTTCACACCAAAGTTGAAGAACAGCAGAAACAGCTTCAAGACCAGGACCAGATATTGCTAGAGCAGACCCAGATTGTAGGTGGACAGTATGCACGATTGGCAGAGCTGGAATGCAAACTGAGAGAAGTAATGCAAAGTGCAGTAGGAATCCCCTCAGGATCTGGGCAGAATGAGGAATCTCCTTGGTAATGAAAAAAGGCAGTGGAAGCCATAAACTCTCTTAGGAAATTTAAACGTCTTCAGAACAGAAAGTAAATTGGAATGTGGTTCTAACTCCAGAGGAAGAGGTGGCTTAGTTGCTTAAGCAGTTATGCATATCAGGACACTGTGAACAAAGCAATGTCCTCTTAGGCTTCTAGGCTTTCAGAATACAATTTAACTTGAACTCTCATGATTGGAACATTCTTTTCTCACTTCTCCTGGTTGTACTGATGCACAGTATCTTTTTACTTTGCAATAGATTTGTACTAACCAGAACTGTTCTATCATGTTTTGAGGAGTTTTTTTTTTCCTGCACAGATAATGTTTAAAGTAAGTTTACTTGTTTCTGCATATATACACATTACATAAGGTTCTTAAACCCAGTCTTGACAGATTAGAAGTTAAGATTAAATACAGAAAATGTCCTGTTCACTTGAAAGGAAAGGCCTACTTTTTAAATGGATCCTACTGTGTTTAAAACAAAAGTTGTCTTTTTGTTATAAGTGATCTTTGTCTGGAATGTCTGAAAGGTAATTAATGTTTTTTGGTGTTGAAGTAATGGGTAACTAAAATGGACTTTCATAGTATTTTGAAGAAGGGGCCTTTACAGTATTGACTGTAATTTTTTATAAACTACTGGTAAGGGACTTACCCAATTATTATATACATGTTTTCATATCTCTTTTGTGGCCATGCCCTACATTTGTTTGGATGAATGCATGAATTGCCTAGTCAGCTCACTTAAAAAGCTCTAGCACTGCTATGGACATGAACTGCTGTATTTCTCTACTTCTTAGAGCAGCTTCTTAGATTATTTCAGGGGGCAAGATGACTTGAGAGAAGCATTTTTAATTTAAATTTTAAGTTTTTCTTATCTTACAATTTTAACAAAAGCTTTAATATTTTTTGCACTCCTCTTTTGAGCTTGTAACTGGAAAAGCATGTCTTGCACTGTTCAACCTTCTAAGTGATTGATCACTTTAACAACCTCCAAATTGTGTACAGTGGTTATTTTTTCCAAGTTGTATATTTTTGAGGCATTGCTTAACTATCACTGTACTAGTTTTTTTTTAAACTTTATATTTTGAAATAATTTCAAATTTATAAGACAGTTATACAAATAATATAAACCCTGTAGAGAAAACGTCCTTATACTCTACACCACCAGATACCTGGATCCACAGCTAGTTTTATTTTTAATGTACTAAATGATATAGCTGTTATTTGACTGTTAAATTCTTTCAAATATCTGTTGCCTTGCACTTCAGTTATTTAAAGTAAATTTAGGTGTAAAATACAAAACTATCCCTTTCCAGGTGGGAGCTTGACAGCTATATAAATCCTAAAGTTTTGGTATGTACTTTAGTTGAATAAAAGCACAAGGTTACTGTGCTGGCTTGAAAGGATTATGTGCACTAGAAAATCCTTGTTTTAATCCTGATCCATTTTGTGGAGGCAGTCATCTCTTTTAGTCCCTATTCATCACAGTGGCTTGGGACCTTAATTAGATTATCTCCATGGAGATGTGACATACCCAATTGTGTGTGAGGATTAACCTTTGATTAGAGGGAGATGTTATTCCACCCATTCCAGATGGGTCTTGATTAGTTTACTGGAATCCTCTAAAAGAGGAAACATTTTGGAGAGAGCAAGAGAGCCATGAAATCCCATACAACCAGAAACCTATGGAGCTGAAGAAGGAAAACATCCCTGAGGGAGCTTTATGAAACAAGAAGCCTGGAGAGAAAGCTAGTAAATATTGCCATGTCTGCCTTGTGCCTTTCCAGTTGAGAGAGAAACCCTGAACTTCATCAGCCTTTCTTGAGTGAAGATAACCTCTTGTTGGTGCCTTAATTTGGACATTTTTACTGACTTTAATTTGGACATTCTCATGGCCTTAAGACTGTAAACATGCACTTAATAAATTCCCCCTTTTAAAGCCATTCTTTTTCTGGTATATTGCATTCTGTCAGCTAGAAAACTAGAACAGTTACCATCTTTAGAAGCATCTGACATAACATGGTTATGCATCCTTTAGATTAACCTCACCAAATGAAAGTTTCCTATCCATTTTTAATTTCGTCCTTACATAATATTGTCCTTAGATTTTTGATCACGTTTTTATCTAATTTTGAAATTCCATTTACAATGTAATATGTTTTCAATGACAACCTAAAGTAACATCCAAATGTTTCATCATTTGTTGGGAAGATAATTTTAAAATAAATAATTTCCCAAACAAAAGCTATGGAAGAGAATACAAATAATTATTGACAATATAAACACATTATGTCTTATGATGTCATAAATGTACATGAAAACAATAGCACATAAGTCAGGAAGGTAGTAAATAAAGTCTATGAATCCTCCCCCACAAAAACAACCAACTATCCTGCATATCCAGGGCAAGAATTAGATAAAGAAGACTTGAGAACATCTGAACAGTTAAATGCAAGCTACTTTAAAGACCTAGAATAAGTTGGATCACATGGCAAAGAAGAGTCTTAATGCAAAATTAATGAACAATAAAACCCTAGACAAGAGGGAGAAACTGACTGTGATTTTTAGGTTCTGGTGTCAGTTGGCCAAGTGATGATGCCCAGTTGTCTACCTAGACACACATGGCTTGACTGTTGCTGCAAGGGTATTTCCTGGCTGGTTGATAAAGCAGAAGGCTGGTATATTAAGTCATCAGTCAGTTGATCACAGCTGTGGCTGATTACATCTGTGATCAACTAAGGTGTGTCTCCCACGATGGAAATAATCCAATCAGTTGTGTGCTTTTAAGGGAGAAGAGAGACTTTTTCACTGCTTCTTCAACCAGCAAGCCTCTCCTGTGGAGTCATCCAGACCCTTCGTCAGAGCTGGCAGCTCACAGCCTGTCCTAAGGATTTTGGACTCTCCCATTCCCATGGTTGCATGAGACACCTTTATAAATCTCATATTTACATATCTCTCCTCTCGGTTCTGTTTCTCTAGAGAAACCTGGCTAATGTAGCTTGATACCAGGAGTGGCTTTCAAAAACAGAATCTTAAAAATAGGTTTTTACAAATGGTTTTCTAATCTGATTCAGCTCAAAGGTACTATAGACTCTGTTTCCAGTAATCAAGTTGGAACTGACAGTCCATGGGGTGAGTTGGCAAGAGAGATATGCAAAATATCACCATTAGATTCTGCTAATTGTATGCTTATATGAGGCAAGGTTTTCGGTGAGTGTTTTTGACACCTTTACTGAGTTTTGTGGAATTAAGAGGTATAATGAGGTTGTTAGATATGCTGGATACAGTGGTAAGGGAAAGGGATGAGCTGAAGGCTTCAAATTTGCAACCTCAGTGCCTTATGGAAGATGTAAACATTTTCATGTGTACTCTGAAAGAAAACCCTATTTCCTGTGGCCGCACCAGTGTTGAGATCTCTGAAAACCAGACAGAGACCCTCATTGTGAGAGTAGCAGATTTACAATGTAAATTAAAATTTCAATCTTGCAAGATATCTGCTGTTAAAGTAAGGGCTTTTATTGGAAAAGAATAGGATCCTGAAACATGGGATGGAGATATATGGCTTGATAATGATGGTGATGGGGACATGGAATTCCTGGAATCTGCTGAGCCCTTGCTAGATAGACCTTAATAGACTGCCCTGAGGAAACAGCTTCCAGACCTCCAGCCTGCTTTCAAAAAACAGCTTCCTGACCTCCAGACTCCCAAGAGGAGTCTGCCATCCAACTTCCACCTAATGAGATTAACCCTTCAGTGCCTGCTAGCCCTATAACCACCTCCCCTGCAGAAACAACCCCCACTCTAATGTCTGGAGCAACTAATCCTGCTTCACCAAGTGAAACTGCAACATAATGCCCTGAGGTAATTGGCTTGAAAGGTACTTCTATTTCTTTTTATGACTCACCCTCAGCACCCCTCTTTTCTTCAAGACCTATAACTGGATTAAAATCCCGACAAGCCCCAGAAGGTGTGGTACAAAGTGTGACCCATGAGGAGGTATGCTATATTCCAAAAGAACTGCACAAGTTTTCCAATCTATATAGACAGAAATCAGGGAATATGTGAAGGTATGGATATTTAGTGTGTGCGATAATGGTGGAAGGAATATAAAGTTGAATCAAGCTGAATTTATTGATATAGTCCAACTAAGCAGAGATTCTGCATTCAATATTGTAGCTCAAGGGGTTAGAAAGGGCATTAACAGTTTGTTTGGATGGTTGGATAAAATATGGATCAGAAAGTGGCCAACATTACCTGAGGTCAAAATGTAGTAATTGCCCTCGTGTAATGCAGATGAAGAGATCCAGAGTCTTAGAGAGATTGGAATTTTAGAGTGGATTTATCATGAAAGACCTGCTCACACACCCCAAGAATTTCCATAATACTATCTTTCACCAGAAC
The DNA here is from genome assembly GCF_023851605.1 of Tamandua tetradactyla. NCBI lineage: Eukaryota > Metazoa > Chordata > Mammalia > Pilosa > Myrmecophagidae > Tamandua > Tamandua tetradactyla. The sequence goes on along the minus strand of NC_135353.1, from coordinate 57,754,387 downwards.
CTTGAAAAATAAATTTGTGAGACTAGCTCCATCATCCCTGAAGAGCTCTGTAGTCGCCCTTCTCTGTAGGTCAGATATTACTGTGGGAACTGCTGTCACTGATCTAGAATCCTTAAAAACAATGAGGATGATTGGATCCCAAGTTCACAGAAGCCGTGTGGTGATAGTTAATTACCATAGACAAGGTGGATGGGGCCACTTTAATGGACAGCAGACTGAAAGATGCAGTCAAAATAATCCGACTCCCAGAGACTTGTGGCGTTGACTAGTAGAACATGGGGTAACTAAAAATAAAATAGATGGGCAACCTACTAAATTCTTGTTTGAGCTCTATAAGCAGAAGAATTCTAGGTCAAGTGAACATAAATCTAATTTCAATTATAAAAACATAAAATCACAGCCCCTTAATTTCCAGACTTGCTACAGTTTATAGTACCAGAGTTCCTTGCATGAGGGGAGGGTCAGGTACCCTGGGGGAAGGAGCCTGTTACAGTGCCCAAAATTTACACTGTTGATCTTCCTTCCTGCCTTCCCCCAGGAGACTTATGGCTACCAGGGTGATCGTGCACTGGGGAAAAGGAAATGATTAGATATTTTGGATATTATTACATAATGGCTCAAATGACATTAATGCCATGAGACATAAAACCACTCTGGTGAACCAGTCAGAGTAGGGGCTTATGGAGGTCAGGTGATGGATGGAGTTCTAGCTCAGGTCCATCTCACAGTGGGTCAAGTAGGTCCCTGGACCCATTCTGTGGTCATTTCCCCAGTTTCAGAATGCATAATTGGAATTGGCATACTCAGCAACTGGCAGAATCCCCACATTGGTTCTCTGACTCATGGAGTAAGGGTTATTATAGTAGGAAAGGCGAAGTGGAAGCCACTAGAACTGACCCTTACTAGCAAAATAGTGAATCGGAAGTAATACCAGATTCCTGGAGGCATTGCAGAGATTAGTGCCACTCTTACAGACTTGAAGGATGCAGGGGTGGTGATTGCCAACATATCCCCATTCAACTCTCTTTGTCCTGGGCAGAAAACAAATGGGTCTTGGAGGATGACAATTGATTATCATAATCTCAACCAGTTGGTAATTTCAATTGCACCTGCTGTTCCAGGTCTGGTATAATTGCCTGAGCAATCAATACATTATCTGTTATGTGGTATGCAGTTCCTGAACTGGCAAATGCTTTTTTCTCAATATCTGTCAGTAAGGACCACCAGAAACAGTCTGCATTCAGCTGGCAAGGCCAGCAGTATGCATTCACTGTCCTGCCTCAGGAGTTTATCAACTCTTCAACCCTATGTCACAATCTTGTCCACAGAGACCTTGATCACTTTCCCCTCTGACAAGATATCACACTGATCCCTTATATTGACATCATGTTCATTGGACCTGGAAAGCAAGAAGTAGCAACTACTCTAGACTTATTGGCAAGGCATTTTCATGTCAGGGGATGGGAGATAAATCCAACACAAATACAGACACCTTCTATATCAGTGAAATTTCTAGGTGTCTAGTGGTGTGGGGCATGTTGAGATATCCCTTCTCAGGTGAAAAATAAGCTGTTGCATCTGGCCCATCTTATGACCAAAAAAGAGGCACAATGCCTAGTTAACATCCTTGGGTTTTAAAGACAACATATTCCTCATCTGAGTGTGCTCCTCTGGCCCATTTACCAAGTGACTAGCAAAGCTGCTAATTTTGAGTGGGGACCTGAACAAGAGGAGGTTCTGCAACAGGTCCAGGCTGCTGTCCAAGCTGCTCTGCCACTTGGACCTTATGATCCAGCAGATCCAATGGTGCTGGAAGTGTCAGTTGCAAATAGAGATGCTGCCTGAAGCCTTTGGCAGGCCACCTTTAAGGGAATCACAATGCAGACCCTCAGAATTTTGGAGCAAAGTCTTACTACCTGCTGTGGATAACTACTCTCCCTTTAACAAACAGCTTCTAGCCTGATACTGGGTCTTAATAGAGACTGAATGTTTAACTATGGGCCACCAAGTTACCATGTGACCTGAGTTGCCTATCAGGAGCTGGGTGTTATTTGACCCACCAAGCCATAAAGTTGGGCATGCACATCAGCACTCCCTTACAAAGTGAAAATGGTATATTAGAGATAGGGCTTTAGCAGGTCCTGAAGGCACAAGTAAGTTACATGAGGAAGTGGCCCCACTCCTGCCACATTATCTTCTCTTCCTAGGCCAGAGCTATGGCCTCTTGGGGAGTTCCTTACAGTCAGTTTTCTGAGGAAGAGAAAACTCGGATCTGGTTTAAAGATGGTTCTGTACAATATGAATGACCATCCAGAAGTGGACAACTGCAGCACTGCAACCCTTTCCTGGGATGTCCTTAAAGGACAAGTGGAGAGGGGAAATGCCCCCCAAAGGGTGGAAGTTTGAACAGTGCACCTGGTTGTTCATTCTGCTTGGAAGGAGAACTGCGAGACGTGGACTTGTATATTGACTCATGAGATGTTGCTAATGGTTTGCGTGGATGGTCAAGGACTTGAAGGCGCATGATTGGAAAATTAACAGAGAAGTCTTGGGAAGATGTATGTGGATAGACATTTCTGAGTGTGCAAAAAAACAGGAAAATTTGTGTCCCACATAAGAACCCACTAAAGGGTGACTTTAGCAGAGGAAGGTTTTAATAATCAAGCAGATAAGATGACCCATCCTGTGGATACAAGTCATCCTCTTTCCTCAGCCACTCCTGCCATTGTCCAATGTTCTCATGAACAATGTGGTCAAGGTGGTAAAGACAGAGGTTATGCCTGAGCTCAGCACATGGACTTCCACCCACCAAGGCCGACTTGGCTATGGCCTCTGCTGAGTGCCATATCTGTCAGCAGCAGAGACCCAAACTCAGTCCCCAACATGGCAACGTTCCCCGAGGTGATCAGCCTGCTACCCAGTGGAAGGTTGATTCCATTGGGCCACTTCCATCATGGAAGGGGCACTGATTTGTTCTAAATGGATAAGGCACATACTCTGGATATGGGTCTGCCTTTCCTGCATGAAATGCCTCCACATAAACTACTATCCATGGACTTACAGAATGCCTTATCCATCATCATGATATTTCACACAACATTGCTTCTGATCAAGGAACCCATATCATAGCAAATGAAATGTGGTAATGGGCACATGCTCATGGAAGGCTCTGGTGTTACCATGTTCCCCATCACCCAGAGGCAGCCGGGTTGATAGAACAGTGTAGGCCTATTGAAGACCCAGTTATGATGTTAACTAGGTGGCAATACCTTGTGTGGTTGGGGCAGTGTTCTCCAGGAAGCTGTGTATGCTCTGAATCAGTGTCTACTGTATGGTGCTATTTCTCACATAGCCAGGATTCATGGGTCCAAGAGTCAAGGGGTGGAAATGGGAGTGACACCAATCATCATCAATCCTAGCAATCCACTAGGAAAATTTTTGCTTCCTGTCCCTGAAACTTTAAACTCTGTTGGTGTACAGGTCTTAGTTCAAAAAAGAAGAGTGCTGCTACAAGGAAACACAACATGATTCCATTGAGCTGGAAGTTACAACTGTCACCCAGCCACAGTGGGCTTCTCATGCCACTGAATCAATAGCCATGAAAGGGGATTACTGTTATGTCTGGGGCAATTGATCCTATGAAAGGGAAATAAGACTGCAACTACACAGTAGAAGTAAAGTAGAATTTTCCTGGAATACAGGAGATCCCCTAGGGTGTTTCTTATTACAACAATGCCCTGTAATGAAAGTCAATGGAAAACTGCAACAACCCAATCCAGGCAGAACTACCAATGGTCCAGGAACTTCAGGAATGAAGGTTTGGGTCACCCCACCTGGCAAAGATGAAGTGTTTGCTGAGGGTAAAAGGAACATGGGATAGGTAGTAGAATGTAGTGACAAATATGAATTACTACCTTGTGACCTGTTATAGAAATGAGGACTGTGATTATATGAATATTTCCTCCTTGCTTTGTTACGTTATGTTTGTATTTGTACATAAGCAAATATCTTGTTTTCCTCTTATCATATGACATAAGTTGCATTGTTCATGTTATAGTGTTTAAGTCATAGGATATGAAATTTAAGAATGTCTGCTACCTAAGGACTTGTACTCTATTCTGGAGAGATGTAGTGCATTTCCGATTGTACACAGGACAGTTGAGCATTGTTAGGTGAAATCTATGTCTGTTATTTGTTCTGTTTAGAAATAAAGTATGTTTCAAGTTGATGTGTATAGCTGCCAAGTTGACAAAGGGTGGACTGTGCTGGTTAGTTTCTTGTGTCAGCTTGGCCAAGTGATGATGCCCAGTTGTTAGGTTAGGCAAGCACTGGCCTGACTGTTGTTGCAAGGATATTTTGTAGCTGGTTGATAAACCAGAAAGCTGGTGTATTTATCATCAGTCAGTTGATTGTAGCTTTGGCTGATTATATTTGCCTTAACCGAGGCGTGTCTCCCACGATGGAAATAATCCAATCAGTTGAGCATTTTTAAGGAAGAGGAGAGATGTTTTCACTGCTTCTTCAACCAGTGAGCCTCCTTTGTGGAGATCATCGAGACCCTTCATCGAAGCTGTCAAGGTTGCCTGAGACACCTTTATAAATCCCTTATTTACAGATACTCCTGTTGGTTCTGTTTCTCTAGAGAACCCTATCTAATACACTGACCTTCAGTGATAACTCATTAAGAAAATCAAATGCCCAGATATTAAGAAAAATTGCATACTAAGAAACAGAAACATACGGCTTAGTCAAAGGAACAAATTAAAACTTCATGGGAGACATAGAATTTGGAACAGTTAAACAAAGAAATTCAAACAAGTCTCTTAAATCAATTCAAGGTGATGAAGGAAGATATGGATAAAGAGCTCAAGGATATTAAGGAGACAGTGTCTTCCAAAGAGCATATGGAAGAATTTGAAAGTATGAAAAAAAAAAAACCAGAAGATATGGGGATGAAAGACAAAATAGTAGAGACTTAAAATAAAATATAGGAATACAACAGCAGATTTGAACAGGCAGAAGAATCAGTGAACTAGAAAACAGCAATCAAAATGAACAGTCAGAAAAACAGATACAGAAAGGAATAGAGAACAATGTGCATCCTCTATGGATTTAAGTGACATTATGAGGCATACAAACATGCATATCATGGATGTCCCAGAAGAAAAAGAGAAAGCAAAAGGGGCATAAAGAATATTTGATGAAATAATGGCCCCAAATTTCCAAAGTCTTATGAAAAACATAAATATAGTATCCAAATGGTGCAACATACTCAAAACAGAATAAATCCTAATGGCCATACTCAGAGACACAAACTAATAAAAATTTCTAATGCTAAAGATAAAGAGACAGCTCTGAAAGCAGTCTGAGTAAAGCGACTCATCACATAAGAGGGATCCTTAATAAGACTAAGTGCAAATTTCTAATCTGAAACCATGCAGGCACAAGAAGGCAATGGTATGATATCTTTAGTTACTGAAAGATAAATTATGCCAGCCTAAATTCTTTATCCAGCAAAACTGTCCTTCAAAAATGAGAGTTTAAAAACATTCACAGATAATTGAGAAAACAGTCACAGATAAACCAAAACTGAGCAAGTTTGTCAACAAAAGATCTGCCATACAAGAGTTACTAAAGGGAATTCTTCAGATTGATAGGAAAAGACAGGAGAGGGTGGCTTTGAGTAATGTAAAGAAATGAAGATCACCAGTAAGAGTAAATGAAAGGGTAAATGCAAAATCCAATAGTTCTGAATCATCAATATATAACTCTACTGTTTAATTCTTTTAAGAGTTAGAATACGATTGAACAAGAAAAAAGCATGTTACCTGATAATGGACATGCAAAAAATAAAATGGTAAAGTGGGACAAAAACAACATCAAGAGGGGAAACAGAAGGATATGGAAGCAGAGACTGTGTATCCTATTGAAGTTGAATTAGTATCTTTTCAAATTAATAGGTTATAGATGCAGGTTGAGTAATATAAGTCCCAGGGTAACCACAAAGAAAGTATTTGTAAAATATATAGACACACAAATAAGAGAGAGATCGGTCAACACATCATAAAAGATCAACTATACAGAAAAGGATGTTGCAATAAAGAAAAGAGAGACCAAAAACAAGCAAGCAAACAAACAAAAGGACCAAATGGCTAAAGTTAAGTACTGCTTTTACAGTAATAATAACAAATGTTAATGGATTAAACTCCCCAATCAACATACACAAATTGGAAATAAAAATAGATTAGAAAGGATGATCCAAAATGGCTGCTTAGGGAGAGGCTTGACTCGCTTCTCTCCCACAAAAGCAACTAGGGGTCAGGCAAAAACTGTCCACAACAATGGATCTGGAGCTCTGGAGTTAGAGTGTGTGCTCTGCAACACCTAGAAAAGTGAAAGATGAAGAAACTGAGAAACTGTGGTGAAAGATCATAAGTGACCCCCTCAGCCCCATCTCCTGGCACCCATCCCCCACTCTTGGGGCAGAAAGCATCCAATTATCTAGTCTAATGTGTGGTCAGCTTTAGGATGAAAGTCCGGCAGAGGTCCTCTCTCCCAGGAAGAGTGCGGGAAATGATCTAGCACTGTGCTAGCTTTTGGCCAGCAAATTCAGATTCCTGGGACCTGAGGTTTCAACCCATTCTGTCAGGCTTAGCTATGCCATTTTTTTTGCTTCAGACAACTAAGAATAGCCTGTATATGGGAGTCTGATAGAATAGGTTGCCAAACTGCTCCAGATGATGGCAGGCAAGGAAAGAAAACCTCAAGGAAGCACCCATAAAATGCTTTGAGGTGAAAAGAGCCATATACTGGGCAGATTTTTAAAAAGTACATGCTTAAGGAGTGGAGTTAAAGGCTTTTGGGCATCTTTACCTAACCATCTACCCAGGGGCTTGTGGAACTGGTATACACCTCCCTCTTGAGTCTCTGGGTCACCCATGGTTGGGTAATACTGATAAAACAAGAGTCAAAGAAAAGCATTAGCACAAACACAATTAAAAACAAAAGCATTGACAAGATAGAGAATACAATCTTCATAATAAACTTACCAAGATAATTCAATACCCAGACATCAGTGAAGAATAACAAGCCATATTAAGAAACAGGAAGACATAGCCCAGTCAGGGGAGAAAATAAAAAAGTCAGAGGAGATACAGAATCTAGAACAACTAATGAAAGATGTTCAAACAAATCTCCTAAACCACTTCAAGGAGATGTCTAAAGAAATAAAGGATATTAAGGAGACACTGGGTAAGGATAAAAAAGAACTTGAAAGCCTGCAAAGAAAAATAACAGATCTTATGAGAATGAGGGGTTCAATAAATGAAGTTAAAAATATGCTAGAGGTAAACAACAGCAGATGCGAACAGCAGAAGAAAGGATCAGTGAACTGAAGACAGACCATCCAAATTCAAGCAGACAAAAGACAAAGAAAAAAAATGAGAAAATTTGAGCAAGGATGCTGGGAACTGATTGACATGTAACATACACAAACATTTGTGTCATGGATGTCCCACAAGGAGAACAGAAGAAAAATGGGGACGAAGGAATACTTGAGGAAATAATGGCCAAGAACTTCCCAACTCTTCTGAAAGTCATTGGTATTCAGGTCCAAGAAGCACAACCTACTCTAAACCAAATAAATCATAATGGACCTACTCTAAGACTCATGCTAACCAGAAGGTCAAATGCCAAAAATGAAGAGAGAATTCTGAAAGCAGCAAAAGAAATGTAATTTATTACATACAAAGGATGGATGATGAGCTTAAGCTCCAGTTTCTCAAAAGAAACCATAGAGGCAAAAAGGCAGTGGTATCAAATATTCAAGATGCTGAAAGAGAAAAATTGCCAGCCAAGAATACCCTATCTGGAAAAAAGATGTCATTCAGAAATGGGAGAGATTTAGTCACAGATAAGCAGAAGCTGAGAGAGTTCATTAACAAGAGACCTGCCTTACAAGGAATACTAACAGAGTCCTGCAGACCGAAAGGAAAGGACAGGAGAGAGCAGTTTGGACAAGAGTGTAGAAATGAAGATTGTCGTAAGGGTAACTAAAAGGATAGAAAGAAAGATAAAAATTTGATATGGTATATAAAAACCAAAGGATAAAATGGTTGAAGTACATACTGCCTTTACAGTAATAACATTGGATGTTAATGGATTAAACTCCCCAATAAAAAGACACAGACTTGCTGAATTGATTTTTAAAATATGAGTCATGTATATGCTGTCTACAAGAGACTCACCACAGATGCAAACATATAAATAGGATGAAGGTGAAAGACTGAAAAAAGATATCCTATGCAGATTGATTTGATATTGAACAAAATAGACTTTAAATGGAAAGCTGTTATAAGATGCAAAGGACATTATATATTTAATAAAAGGACCAATCTACCATGAAAAAATAAAATCATCAATATGTGCAAATAACCAGAGTGCCCCAATATGCATTAGGTAAACACTACTAAAATTGAAAGGAGATATAGATGTATCTACCACAATAGTTGAAGATTGCAATATGCCACTCACATGTGGACAGATGATCAAAAAAGAAATATAGAACTTGAATAATTTGATAAATGAACCAGACCAAACAGACATATACAAAAAAGAAATCACACCATGTCAGCAATATATATATTCTTTTCAAGCACTCCAGGATAGACTACACACTGGGTCACAAAACAGGTCTTTTAAATTAATTTATTAATTAATTTTAAAACTTTATTATATAGTATAATATATACAAAGCAAAGAAATAAAAAAGAAATAGCTTTCAAAGCACTCTTCAACAAATGGTTACAGGATAGATCCCAGAGTGTGTCATGGGCTACCATACAATCATCCCATATGTTTCCTTCCAGCTGCTCCAGAATATAGGAGGCTAGAAGGATTAAATACTTTTTTATCATCACAATTGAGTGTTTTCCTTCTTTTTTTGTGAACAATAATATATACACAAAAAAGCTATAAATTTCCAAGCACTGCACCACAATTAGTTGTAGAACATATTTCAGACTTTGACATGGGTTACAATTTCACAATTTTAGGTTTTTACTTCTAGGTGCTCCAAAACACTGGAGACTAAAAGAGGTATTGATTTAATGATTCAGCATTCATTTTCATTTGTTAAGTCCTATCTTCTGTGTATAATTCCACCATCACCTTTGATCTTTCCATACCTCTCACTGAGGTTGTTTGGGCTATGGCAATTCTAAATTTTTGATATTGGAAGGAAAACAGGTCTTTTTTAAAAAGAATATTCTTATTGAGAGATCTTCACACACAAATAGCCCATCATAGTATACAGTCAATGGCTCACAATATCATCACATAGTTTGTATTTTCACCATGATCATTTTTAGAAAAACAGAGCACGTCTTAAGTTTAAAAGGATCAGAATTATACAAAGCACTTTCTCTGATCATAATGGAATGAATCTGGATGTCAACAACAGGCAGATGATTTGAAAATGCACAAATTTATGGAGGCTAAACAACACATTCTTAAGCAAGCAGTAAATCAAAGAAGAAATTGTGACAGGAATCAGTAAATATCTCTGGATGAGTGCAAATGAGAGCACAACATATCAAAACTTAGGGAATGCAGTGAAAGCAGTGTTGAGAGTGAAAATTATAGCACTAAATACCTGCTTTAAAAAGTAAGAAAGAGCTAAATTCAAAGACCTAATTGCACACTTGGAGGAAATAGAGAAAGAACCACAAGGAAATCCCAAAGCAAGAAGAAAGTAAGAAATAATGAAGATTAGAGCAGAAATAAATGAAATTGCTTATAAAAAACAATGGAGAGAATTAACAGAACCAAAAGCTGGTTCTTTGAGAAGATTAACAAAATTGAAAGCTCTTAACTGGACTGACAAAGAAAAAAAGAGAGACAATGCAAATAAATAAAATCAGAAATGAGAGGGAGTGAGGACATTACTCTGACCACACAGGAATAAAAAGGATCATAAGAAGGTACAGTGTGCCACTGTATGCCGAATAAATGAGACAATCTAGATGAACTTGACGCATTCCTAGAAATAAACAAACAGCCAAATGGACTCTAAAAGAAATAGAAGATCTGAACAGACCAATTACATGTAAAGAGATGGAATCAGTCATCAAAAACCTCCCAACACAGTTGATGCTTAAGGAGTACAGAATGTTTTATAAGGTTGATTGTAAAGGTTTGGAAATGGACAGCCCAATACTGTGTGATGGTAACTCAATATTTTAAGTGTAAATAACAAAGGTGAGTGTGAGTATGGTTGAAAGAGGAAGAATAGGGCCACGTACATCACTAGAAGAAAAGCTAAAGGATAAAAACTGGAACTGTATAACTTAGAAAAACCTAAAGTAGATGATGATGATGGTGGTGGTTAATTGTACAAATATAAAGATTTACATGAACTAGAGCACATGTAGTTGCTATTATAAAATGTTAACAATGGGGTGGTATATGGGAAAATACAATGAATGCAAACTAAGATCTATAGTTAAAAGTAACATTGTAATATTATTTCATTAATTGTAACAAAATCTCTACACCAATGCTAAATGTAAATAATATGGGTTTATAAGGAAAGGGTGTGGGATTTTTTTCTGTTTTTTTTTTCTTTAGATAATTTTATTATGTTTTGTCTTTTATTTGTTTATTAATTTAAAAAATTTAACATCAAAGGAACTAAAACATTAACACATGATAATTCTGTTTTTCTCTCTTTTTGAAAGAAATGGTAATGTTCTCATATAGATTGTGGTGGTGAATGTATAACTATGTGATTATACAATTGATTGTACACTTAGGATGGATTTTATGGTGTGTGAATAAAATTACTAAAAAACAGTCAAAGAAAAAAATCCTCCCAACACAGAAAAGCCCAGGTCCAGAGGGCTTCACAGGTGAATTACACCAATCATTTCAAGAAGAATTAATACCAATCCTGCACAAACTCTTCCAAAAAATTGAAGAAGAGGGAACACTGTTTAACTCATACTGAGGCCATCACCCTTATAAGAAAGCCAGATAAAAATACTACAAGAGCAGAAAAATCACAGACCAATTTCTTTTATAAATATAAATGCAAAAATCCTCAACAAAATACATGCAAATAAAATCTAATATCACATTAATAGAATTATACCCCAGGATCTAGTGGGTTTTATGACAGATATATATGAGTGATTCCTAATAAAATCAATTAATGTAATTCACACATTAATAAAAGGAATGGAAAAGAGCACATGTTCATCTCAATTGATCCAGAAAAGGCATTTGACCAAATCTAGCGTCCTTTCTTGGTAAAAACACTTAGAGAAACATGATAAAGGATATATATATAAAATACACAGCTAACATCATACTCAATGGCTAAAGACTTGAAAGCTTTTCCTCTAATATCTGGAACAAGATGAGATGCCCACTGTCACCGCTGTCACTCAACATTGTACTGGTAGTTCTATCAGGAGAAGTTAGGAAAGAAAAAAAGAAATAAGAAATAAATCATCCAAATTGGAACAGAGGAAGTAAAATTCACTATTTGCAGATGACATGATCCTATATATAGAAAGGGTCTAAAATTCTACACCCAAGGTACTGGAGCTATTAAATTAATTCTGCAGAGTGGCAGGGTACAAGATCAATGTGCAAAAGTCAATAGTCTTTCTATGCACTAGTAATGAGCAATCTGAGGAGGAAATCAAGAAAAAATATTCCATTTGCAATATGAACTAAAAGAATCACATATCTTGGGTATAAATTTAACCAAGGAGGTAAAGGTACTATACACAGAAAACTAGAAATATTGTTAAAATAAATTTTTAAAGACCTTAATAAATGGAAGGGCATTCCAGGCTCATATAACAGAAGACTGAATATCATTAAGATTTCAATTCTATTGACAAAATGATTTACAGATGCAATGCAATCCCAATCAAAATTCCAATGGCCTACTTTGCAGATATGAAAAAGCCAATTATCAAAATTTTTTTGAAGGCTAAGGGGTCCAAAGATCCAAAAACATCTCGAAAAATAAAAATAAAGTTTGAGGACACACATTTCCTGTCTTTAAACCTTATTACAAAGCTACAGTGGTCAAAGCAGTATGGCTGACACAAGGATAGATATGGAATCTAGATAGACCAATGGAATTGAATTAAAAGTTCAGAAATAGACCCTCATATCTGTGGCCAATCATTTTTTTAAATTTAATTTTATTGCAATATATTCACACATCATACAGTCCATCCAAAGAATACAGTCAGTGGTTTACAGCATTATCACAGTTGTGCATTCATCACCATGATCATTTTTAGAACATTTGCATTACTCCAGAAAAAGAAGGGAAAAAAAGAAAACCCCAAACATCCCACACCACTTTTCCCACCCTCTTATTAGCCACTAATATTGGACTCTACCCAATTTTAAAGCTTACAATAGAAGCAGGTTAACTAAGACAGTATAGTATTGTCAGAAATACATATATGGCAGTGGAGCAAAACAAAACATCCAGAAATAGATGCACACAAACTCATGCAACCAATTTTTTTTTTTTGCTATATTTTTACAATCATTATCAAAAATCAATGCTACTGGATTACAGTTCAACAATTTCAGGTATTTCATTCTGGCTATTCTAAAACACTAGGCATTAAAAAGAAATATCTATATGAGTCAGTAATCACAGTTACTTGTTACATCCTAATTTCTCACTTACAACTCCTCCCAGTCATTTGATCTTCCTCTCAATCTTCAGGGAAAAAGAAAGTTACTAAGAAAAACTGTTATAGAGACCTAGATAGAGCCTAGAGCACTCCCTAGGATTTCAGGAATACTGTAAGTTGGGGCTTGGCATAATGTGGTAGTTTGTAATATCTGGCTGCAGATAAAGTCACCGCCCACTCCCCTTGTGAGGCATGAGTCCCAGGTGAAATAAAAAGCCTGTCCCTGGCAACATATGATGGAGAATGCCTTCTTCACCAAAAGGGGAAAATTAATGGACCAAAATAAAGTTTCAGTGGCTAAGAGATTTCAAATAGAGTCAAGAGGTCATTCTGGAGGTTCCTCTTACACCAACTGATTTTTTTTTTTTTTGTTAAAATAAATTTAGTTTGAATGATAGTGATCAATGAAAGGAAGGGGTAAGGGGCATGGTGTGTGTATTTTTTTTTCTGTTTTCGTTCTACTTCTCCCTCTGAATCGATGCAAATGCTCTAAGAAATGATCATGATGATGAATATGCAACTATTTGATGATATTGTGAACCACCGATTACACATGTAGAACGGGATGATCATATGTTAAGAATGTTTTTGTTCGTTTGTTGTTAAATTTTTTTAAATAAATAAAAAGAAAAACTCCCAAGATAAAGTGGGGCATAATAGATGATTATGGCAATGCTGTACGGTATGATATGAAGTTATAAAATAGGATACGTGTGTGTATATGCATAAAGCTACACCAACTGATTTTTAATTAAGCTGTCCAATCTATTCACTTTTGAAATGATAGTCCTTTTACAAATGGTGCTGGGAGAACTGGATGTCCATATGCAAAAAGAATGAAAGAGGAACTCTTTCTCACATCATATACAAAAATTTAACTCGAAATGGATCAAAAACCCAAAAGTAAGTATCAGGACTATACAACTCCTAGAAGAAAATATAGTGAAGCATCTTCAGTATCCTGTGTTAGGAATGGTTTGTTAGACTCTATACTCAAAGCACAAACAATGGGAGAAAAAAAAGATAAATAGGACCGCCTGACACTTAAAAACTTTTGTGTCAGAGCACTTTGTCATGAAAATGAAAAGACAAACTACTGAATGGGAGAAATATTTGGAAACCACATATCCAATAAGTGTGCAGTATCCAGAATATATCAAGAGATACTACAACTCAACAATTAAAAGACAAACAACCTCATTTTAAAAATGGGAAAAATATTTGAACAAACATCTCTCCAAAGAAAATGGCCAGAAAGAAAATCAAAAGATGCTCAACGTTATTATTAACCATCAAGGAAATGCAATTCAAGACCACAGTGAGATACCAGTTTGCCCTCCCATTATAATGACTGCCCTTTAATCAGAGAAAACACCAAATATTGGAGAAGATGCAGAAAAATGGGAGCACTTGTTCATTGCTGGTGGCAATGTAAAATGGTGCAGCCACTGTTGAAGACAATTTGGCAGTTCCTCAGAAAGCTAAATATAAAACTACCATATGACCCTGCAATTCCAATACTAGGTATATTCACAAACAAACTGAAAGCAGGGACTCAAACAGATATTTGTACAGGTATGTTTATACAGCATTATTTACAACTGTCAAAAGATGGAAACAACCCAAATGTCCATGAACCAATGAATGGATAAATAAAATGTGGTATAAATATACGATGGAATATCATTCAGCCATAACAAGGAATGAAGTCCTGACACATGAGACAATATGGGTGAACCCTGAAGACCATATGCTGAGTGAAATAAAAACAGACACAAAAAGATAAACATTGTATGATCTTACTGATGTGAATTAATTAGAATGATTAAACTCAGATTTAGGACCTGAAATACAGTTTAGCAGGGACTGGATTATAGGTAGAGAATGGGAAGTTAATATTTCATATATAAAGAATTTCCACTTAAGTTGATTGTGAAATTTTGGAAATGGATGGTACTGATGGTAGCACATTATTGTCAATGTAATTAACAGCAATGAATTATTTAGGTGAATGTGCTTCAAAGGGGAAATTTTAGGTTGTATGTATTTTACTAGACTAAAAATTAAAAGATAAAATGTAGGACTGTATAATACCTTGAACCTTGTTTTAAACAATGGATTATAATTATTTATATAAGTATAGAGTGCTCTTTCATGAATTATAACTATACCACTTTAATACAAGGTGCTAATAATAGGGTGGTATATGGGTGAATATACCTAATGTAAACTATGGTTAAATTAATAGTACAATTTTAATATTCTTTCATAATTTTAACAAAGGTATCAGACCTGGCCCCATGAGTGTCTCCTGCTCTAAGCATTTTTCTCTCCTTGTCCTTTCTCAAAATTTGCATGTTCTAAATCCTGTTAATTAGGTAGCACTTGCTAACTGATAATGGATGCCATTCTGAGCCGAAGGAATGTAGAAGTACAGAAAATCAGAGCTGAATGAGACCTGGTGTAAACCTCTCATTTTATACCTTGGTGGAACTGGTGCTCAGAAATGGAAAATACCTTGATCAAGGTCATTAATGAGACCTAATGGGTTATCCCTCTGTGTCCTATTTTAATTGTAATCTTCTGGAGTTAATGTTTCAGGCTAAAGTAGGGAATCTACAGGTGGAATGACTCCATATATTATGTGAAGCAATAGATGTGAAAAGGGTTTGAACCACTTTGATGCCTCTGGTGGGAAGCCTGACCCTCTTCTCTGCTGCCCTCTGGTTTGACTCCTGCCACCTGAGGTAAAATGGATGAGCCCCCATATTATGTGAACAAGTTATCCTAGCTATTTGCACCAGTCATGTGCCTAGGCTGCCTGTGATATTTACCATAGGCAATGCCCTGGTACCTTTTCCAATGGAAACCAATGAATTGGCTGCTTGGGAAGAGATGAGTCAGTCAAGCTGCTTATTTTATTGAACTCATTTCCATTTCCTCTCTTTTGTAAATCATGATGTGTCTGTGCCCACACAAATGGAAAGAGACAGCTTAAATAAAAAATGCATAGGTCCAGGAGAAAATCTGATATAAATGAAAAAACAATGGGTAAACAAAAAAAATGCATAGGGCTGTTCCCTAAGAAATTAACAGCGGGAACCTATCTAGGAACCCTCTAGAAACTGCAGCCATTTTTTACTTTGCTTCCTAAATTCTATGTGGAACTTAATATGTCAAAATCAGAAAGACCAAATGGGCTGGTACCATGGACTTATGGGAGACTTATACAGGGGCAACTCACTTTTTCCCAGGCTCCCTTCCTCTTGAACTATTCGTAGAAGTAGGAAGCAAGATTTGGCTCTAATACATCATATCTTAGTGATCTTAGAGTTAGAAAGAACAGATAGACCATCTATTAAGCCTGCCTCTCAATAATGGAACCCTAACTTACTGCATCCCTAATGGGAGATAACCCAGCCTCTGCTTGAACACTTAAAGTAATAGGGAGCTCATTACCCTTTGAGGTAGGCCATTCATTATTTGGATAGTGTGAAACTTGTGAAAGGAACCTACTTACTGGTTTTGTTGTCAAACAGACTTGGGATAGTTGGCTAGATGGTTTCTTTCCTCCTTCCTGCTTTCCTTTTACTTTCATTCAACAGACACTTTATGAATTCTTTGCCAGCAACAGGAGAGGGGGAATAGGGGGGTTAAGAATATCTCCTAGGTAGGGGAAACAGACTATGTAAATTCATAGAGGCAAAAATTAGACAAGAAAGAAGAAAACAAGGCAGGTGTTAAAAAATAAAGTCACTACCAGACATGACATAAGTTACATGTCTATCAGTTACCTACAATTTACAGAGTTGGAAAATGACTCAAAGACAATGAAAGGTTAACATCTGATAACCAAAAAAGACATACTATAGGCCATAAATTTCCATTGATACACAATTATTTTCCATACATATTTGAATAGTTCAAAGACTTTCAGTGTGGCTGCAACACAGTTCAAAGTAGCAAGGGGTTGTAGAGAGGAGAGCAAGAGCCAGATCATAAAGATCATGAAAGGCTAAGAGTATTAAAACAGGGTAAGAATGTTAAACAGGGGAGCAACCAGACCATATTTATGTTTTAGAAAAAATGTTAGGGCTTCATTATGGAGATGGATTGGAGAGATGAAATAGAATGTATTGAGACCAAGTTAGTAAGTAGGCTATTGTAAGGTAGAGTCAAATCCCTGTTCTGCTACCATAAGCTGTATAGTTTAGGCAGGTTATTCAGCCTTTCTGGGTTTCCAGTTTCTCAACTGGAAATAGATAATAATATCTTCCTTACAGGATAGGCCCTGAGGATTAGTAATTATGTATTCAATGAATCTGGCATGGAGTAGACTGTCAGTTAATAATAATTTTCCTTCCGCCCTGCTTCCGACCGAAAATCAGATTGTTAGAACATATGATTGTGGACATCCTAGTAGTGCTATTTGGAAGAATATAGAATAAGTCTAACCCCTCTTGATTTCACATATTAGAAGACAAATCTCTTATTTCCCTTGTCTTCCTTTTCAAAACTAATCTTTCACAGTTACTTTATCAGTTCTTCCTTGCTCTCCTGGACACACTCCCTAGACGAGGTTTGAGTATCACTTCTATAAAATGATCTTTCATTATTCTAACTTGCATTTCCCCAATTTTTAATGAGATTGAGTGTCTTTTCCTGCATTGATTTATCATTCAGGTTTCTTCTTCTGTAAAGTGCTATACATAGTGTTCAATCATTTTCCTGTTGGGTGGATTGCATTTTCTGTATTAATTTATATTGCTTATTTATATATTCTGATTTTTAAAAACCCAAAAACCTTGGATGGTAAAAAAAAAAAACAAAAAAAAAAAACAATGAAAACCAAAAATCTTGGTTGGCTATAGGTATTACAAAGATCTTTTCTCAGTCTGTGACTGGACTCTTCACTTTTAGTTTATTTATAAATTACAATGTATTCAAATTCATCACTCATTTCATTTATCTTTTATACTCATTAGTGTGTTTTGTTTAAGAATTTTTCCCTACACCAATATCAAACCTCTTTTCCTATATTAGGCTCTATTTTTTTTAAGTTTTAATTTTCATACTTAAGGCTTTAATTCATAAAAATGAAGTATGAATCTAATTCAATCTTTTGCATTATGGAGAGATAGTTGTCCCATAAAGTTATTGAGTGGTTTATGCCATCTTTTCTTAATGTATACTGGCATTTCTGTAACATTCAAAGTTCACATATACTGTAAGTTTGTCTCTTGGTTATCTGTTATGTTCTGTCAGTCTATTTGTCTTTCCTTGCACCAATACTACATTTACAGAAATGATTAAGCTTTATAATAAATCATACTTTTATGGTAGGTAAATCTTCTCTTCATTATTTTTTTCAGAAATGTCCTGGCCACTCTTTTTGTTCAATATATTTTTTTTTGTTAGAGAAGTTGTGGTTTTACAATACAATCATGCATAAAATGCAGGATTTCCATGTACCACCCTATTATTAACACCTTGCATTAGATGGATCATTAGTTACAATTGATGATAGTATATTTTTATAATTGTATTATTAACTATAGCCTATAGTTTAATTTAGGGTTCACAGTTTGTGTAGTGTAGTTCCATGCATTTAAAAAATTTATTCTTCTATCACAAATATTAGGCTGTATAGCCTAATATTTTCTCTTTTAATCAAATTTATATTCAGATATATATTTCAGTCCTGTTAATTGCATTCACAATGTTCACTGCCATCACCACCATCCATTACCAAAACATTTCCCTTATTCCAAATATGAACCCTGTACATTGTAAGCCTTAACATTGCTTTCCCTACTGCCACACCATCCCTTGGCAACCTGTATTCTAGATCCTAACTCTACGAGTTTGCTTATTCCAATTATTTCAAATCAGTGAGATCATATGGTATTTGTCCTTTTGTGCTTGGCTTATTTCATTCAGCATGTGTTCAATGTTTATCCATCAGGAGTTCATTCCTTTTTATGGCTGAATAATATTCCATTGTATGTATATGACACATTTATTTATCCATTCATTGGTTGGTGGACACTTGGGTTGCTTCCATCTTTTGTCAATTGTGAATAATACCGCCATAAACATTGGTGTGAAAATATCTGTTGGAGCCCTTCTTTCAGTTCTTTTGGAGTTATACCTGGTAGTGGGATTGCTGGATCATAAGGTAGTTCTATACTTACTTTCTGAGGAACTGCAAGTGTCTCCCATAGTGACGTCACCATTTTATCAACAATGGAATGTTCTTTTTTCTCTGCATCCTCCCCAAGCCTTGTTATTTTCAATTTTTTTTATAGCAGCCATTCTAATGCGTGTGAAATGTTATCTTGTGGTTTTAGTTTGCATTTTCCTGATGGTTGATGATGTTGAATTCTTTTCATATGCTTTCTGGCCATCGTATATCTGAGATGTTGTTCAAGTGTTTTGTCCATTTTTAATTATGTTTGCCTTTTTGCTGTTAATTGGAAGGATTTCTTTATATATTCTGGATATTAAACCTTTATTGGGCATATGGTTTCCAAATATTTTCTTTCATTGTGTAGGTTATCATTTTACTTTCATGATAACATCTTTTGAGGCATTAAAGTTTAAAATTTTGATGACATCCAATTTTTCTGTTTTATTTATTTTGTTGGTGGTACTTTGGGTGTAAAATCTAAGAAACCATTGCCTAACATAGGGTCCTGAAGATGTTTCCCTATGTTTTCTTCTAGGAGTTTGATAGTTCTGGCTCTTATATTTAGGCCTTTTATCCATTTTGAAGTTGATGTTTGCATTTGCTGCATGATAAGGTTCCACTTTCATTTTTTGCCTATGGATATTCAGTTTCCCTATCACCATTTGTTGGAGAGACTATTAATTCCCAATTGAGAGGACTCAGCACCCTTGTCAAAAATCAGTTGACCATAGATGTGAGGGTATATATATATATACTCATAATTTTATTCCATTGGACTATATATCTGTCTTTGTGCCAGTACTATATTATTTTGATTACTGTGGCTTTGTAATAAGTTGTAAGATCAGAAAGTGTGAGTCTTCCAACTTCGTTTTAGTTTTTCAAGATGGCTTTCATTATTTGGGGTTCCTTATGCTTCCACATAGATTTGATGATTGGCCTTTCCATTTCTTCAAAGAAAGTTGTTTGAATTTTGTTTGGGATTGCATTGAATCTATAAATTTCTTTGGGTAGAATTGACACCTTAACAATATTTGGTTTTCTGATTCATGAACATGGAATGTCCTTCCATTTATATGGATCTTCTTTGATTGATTTTAGCAATGTTTTATCATTTTCTGTGAACAACTCCTTACATCCTTGGATAAACTTATTCTTAGATATTTGATTATTTTAGTTGCTATTGTAAATGTATTTTTTCTTGTTTTGATCTTCAGTTTTCATTAATAATGTATGGAAATACTACTGATTTTGGAGCATTGTTCTTGTACTCCACAACTTCGCTATACTTGTTTGTTAGTTCTAGTAGTTTGGTATGAATTTTTCAGAATTTTCTTATTTAGGATCACATCATCTGTAAAGAGGGAAGTAGTTATTTCTTTTCTAATTTTTATGATTTTTATTTCTTTTTTACCTAATTCCTCAATTGCTCAATATTTTCATCATTGAGTATGATATTAGCAATGGGCTTTTTATATATGGCCTTTATCAACTTCAGGAAATGTCCTTCTATTCTTAGTTTTCTATGGGTTTTTATCAAGAGGGGGTCCTGGGTTTTTCAAATGACTTTTTTTGTGTCAATTGAAATAATCAGATCATTTTTTTTTTACTTCATGCTGTTAACGTGGTGATTAAATTAACTGATTTTCTTATATTGAACCACTCGCATAACTTTGATAAATCCTTCTTGATCATGGTGTATAATTCCTTGAATGTGTTGTTGGAAATATTTTGATAGCATTTTGTTGAGGAGGTTTGTCTCTATATTCCTAAGGAATATTGATCTGTAATTTTCTATTCTTGTGGGTATTTTTTCTGGTTTTGGTATTAGGATGATGTTATTCTCATGGAATGAGATAGGGCATGTTACCTCCTCTTCACTTTTTGGAAGAGTTTGAGCTGGATTTGCATTAATTCTTTTCGGAATGTTTAGTAAAATTCCCCTGTGAAGCCATCTGGTTCAGGGCTTTTCTTTGTTTGGAGCTTTTTGATGACTGATTCAATTGCTTCACTTGTTAATCTCACTTGTCTGTTGAGATCATATATCTTCGTGAGTCTATGTAGTTTGCTTGTCTGTTGAGATCATGTATCTTCCTGAGTCTATGTAGTTTGCTTGAGTGTTTCTAGGAATTTTTCCCTTTCAATAAGGTTATCTAATGTGTTGGCATATAGAGTTGCTCATAGTATCCTCTTATAATCCTTTCTATTTCTGTTGAATTGTTATTAATGCCCCCCTTTTATTTCTGAATTTAGATATTTGCACCTTTACTCTTTTTACCTTTGTCAGTCTATTCTGGCGTTTATCAATTTTATTGACCTTTTAAAACAACTAGACTTGGTTCTGTTGATTCTCTCTGTTGTTTTATTTTTCTGTATTTCATTTATCTCTGCACTATCATTGTTATTTCTTTCCTTCTGCTCACTTTGCATTGAGTTTTCTCTTCTTTTTCTAAATTCTACAGTTGTAAAGTAATGACTCTGATTTGCGATCTAGTTTCTTTTTATTTTCTTTTTTGTTTTTATCTTTTTAGCTTCTTTTTTAATGTAAGCATTTAGAGCTATAAATTTTCCTTTCACCACTGGTTTTGCTGTGCCCCATAAATTTTGTTAAGTTATGTTTTACTTTCTATGTAAAACTTTTTATGTCCCTCATAGCAGGTTTTAATGTCTTTGTGTTTTATAGCCTGTAGAGTAATAAGTGGAGTTGCATACCTTCCTTGTAAATTACATACATATTTTAATATTTTATCCCACTGCCTTTTTCCTCCATGGTTTCTGATAGAAATTGGCACTTAATGTTATTGGGACTCCCTTGTATATAACATGCTGCTTTTCTCTTGCACCTTTCAGAAATCTTTCCTTGTGCTATGCATTTGACAGTTTAACTAGTATTTGTCTGGGTGTATTTCTCTTCAAGTTTATCCTGTTTTAAATTCATTGGGCTTCTTGGATGGGCATATTCATGACTTTTGCTAAATTTGGGGAATTTTCTGCCATTATTTCTTAGAATATTCCTTCTGCCCCTTTGTCTCTTTTCTTTCTGGGACTCCTATAGCCATATATTGGTGTGCTTGATGGTGTTCCACAGGTCTTTTAGAATTTTTAAAATTCTTTTTTCTTTCTACTCTTTAACTTGACTCACTTTAGGTGCTTTGTCTTCAAGTTCACTGATGCTTTTTTCTGACAGCTCCAAACTGTTCTTGAAACCTGCTAGGAATTTTTTTCATTTCAGCTATTGCCTGCTTCAATTCCAATATTTCTGTTTGGTTCCTTTTAAAATTTCTATCTCTTTATTGTGATTCTCATTTTGTTCATTCATTGTCTTCCTGATATCTTCCTCTGCATTTCCCTTCATCTTCTTTACCATATTGAGAGTCTTTAAAAAAAAAGTTTTGCATGGTATATCCACATTCTGGTCTTTGTTCATCTCTCCTGGATATTTTTTCCTGTCCCTATGGATGGGCCATTATTTCCTCCTTGTTTATCTTGTAATCTTTTATGATATTGATTTTCCTGTCCATGAACATGGCTCTAAACATGGTTCATGACCATGAACATTTCTCCATTTATTTAGGTCTTCTTTTATGCAGCAGTAATATTTGATAATTTCCTCCACAAAAGTTTTCACATACACTGTTATAATTATTCTTTACCATTGTAGTTGTATTTTCTATTGTAAGTAGTATCTATATTTTTGTTACACTTTTGAGTTGTTTGTTATTGGTGTATAAGAACACAGTGTTTGAGTATTAATTGTATATTCAGCAATCATTCAGTTTTAACAGCTTGAAGTGCTTCTTGGGTTTTCTGTTTAAACAATCATATTATAGTCATATAATGACAATTTTATTTTTTCTTTCCTACTTCTGATGTGTTTGACTTCTTTTATCATTTAATTATGTTACCCAGTTCCTCCAATATAATATTGAATAAAAACAGTGGTAGCAGATGCTATTTAGTTACTCTTTTTGTTATTCATCTCCTGAAATTATTTTTCTTTTTTTGTCTATTAGAGAGGTTGTGGATTTACAGAACAATCACACATAAAATGAAGGATTCCCATACACCACCCCACTAACAACACCTTGCATTGGCGTGGAACATTTGTTACAACTGATGATAGCACATTTTGTAACTGTACTTTGAATTAAAGTTCATGGTTTAACTTAGGGCTCATTGTGTAGTGTAGCTCCATGAATTTGTTTTTAATTTTAATCTGTTACTATATTTACAATCTAACATTTCCTCTTTTAATCATATTTAGATATATATATTTCAGTATTGTTAATTGCTTCACAATGTTGTGCTATCATCACCACCACCCATTACAGTATTTTTATTAGAACCATTATAGGTTTATAGGGAAATTTACTCTTGACTTTAAAACAAATATTTCAAATGTATCATCAATCATATTAATGATTGTTATACATTTTCTGGTAGGTAACCTTCATCAAGTTAAGGAAATCATCTTTTATTCTCAGTTTTCTGAGAGTTTTTATCATGAAAGGGTGTGAGTTTTATTGAATGCTTTTTTGGTTTCTATTGACTTTTTATTAATTTAAGTTTCTGTTTGATCTAATAATGCTAACAGACACATTTTTTTCTTGAATGTTAAACAATCCTTGAAGTTCTTCAGATATAATGAACTTGGTCATGATGTGATATATAGATGGATTGGTTTGCTAATATTTTATTTAGTATTTCTGAGTTTATGTTAATTATTGACATTGGCCTATGATTGTCCACTTTCATGATATCATTTCTGCTCTTGATATCAAAATTGTACTTTGCTCATTAAATATTTGGATTTTTAAACATTGTTTATATAAATTTTGCTTTTGGTTAACTGGGTAGATTTAAGCTATGTATTCAATTTCTTTAATAATTTTAGGTCTACTGTCATTTCATGTTTCTATTTGAGTTGGTTTAGGGAAAGTTTTCACTGTATGAGCTTAATTTTATTAGCAAAAATGTATGCATATTTTTCTGTTTTGATTGTTAAACAAGAAAACATTTTCAGAAACTAGAATACAGATTACCAGGGGCTGAGGAGGGCTAGAGAGAGTTAATGCTTAGTTAGTGCAGAATTTCTATTAAGGGTGATAGAAAGTTATGGTGTAATGGAAGATGGTCATGGTTGCACAGCATTGTGAATGTAATTAACGCCACTGAATTATACATCTGAATGTGGGTAAATGGGGAAATTTTAGGTTATATTTATGTTAAAAAAACAGGGCCATAGTATGTGTTTATTTAGTTATGAGTGAAATTAAGCATTGATATATTTAAAAGCCATTTTTAATTTTTTGCAGGCACTGTATGGTCATGTTGTTTGATCATTTTTAATATTTTTCTTACAGATATTTAAGAGCTCCTTATATATAAATGGGATCAGATCTCTGTCTTATAAAATATTGGCTCATTTTTCTTTTGATGTTTATGATAGTTTTGCCATGCAACTAATTAAAGTTTTTCTGTATTCAAATTGATCATCTTTTTCTGCATGATTCCTAGGTTTTGTGTTGTTTAGAAAAGTCTTCTTCCTCAAAATTAGATAATTTTATAAATGTTCTGCCATCATTTAATATTTTGTAGTTCCTTACTTTAAATGTATTGTTTTAGTATGACTACTTAAAATAGTACAGAGGATTACCACTTATTTTATCTTCAACTTAAGCCATTTTGTATTCAAATCTACTTAAATGTAATCATATATTTTTTCATTTTGCAGCTCTTTGATTTGTTAATGTGTGAAAATGTGATTGGAGTGATATTGTTTTTTAAGTTCCCTTTTGATCAGAACTGGTAATTAGAGTTTCTGAATATCTCAGTTACAATTAGTACAGGCTTTAAACTTTTGTTTGCTTATTTTTATGTAATTTGAGTAATCTCAAAATAGTGTTTGCTTTTTTTTAAGATTGTGATTATCACCATGAAAAATTTCAAGAGAAGTACCTTGGGCATTTTTAATAATGGATTCATAATTATCAGAGGTTAAATGACATAAAGACAAATATCTAGTGAGATCTATTAATCATAATTAGACACATTTTGGATCATATCTTTAGAATATTTGAATCATACCATTAACAATGGGTAGCTAGTTATGTTACAAAGATTGATTCCTCTGCTGATGTTTTTTATCTTACTTGAACCTCTCCTTTTAGCCCTGACTCTGTCACAGACTGAAGAAGACATTCAGAAAATCCTCAAAATTGACATTAGTACAATCTACAGAGTGTATTTATATTTCAGTAGTTGTACATGCACAGATTTGCATGTATGTGTGTTTAGTTCTGTTCACTTTTATCACCTGTGAACTTTCTCAAGTAAGATACAAAATAGTTCCATCACCACAAGACTCCCTTGTGCTACTGTCACTCTACCCCTCTTCTCCCATCCTTTACCCCTGGCAAACATTAATCTGTTTTCCATTACTATAATGTTATTTCATTAATGTTATATAAATGCAATCATACAGTATTTAACTTTTTACCATTGTTTTACTTTTTCACTCAGAAAAAGTCCCTTGAGTTCCACC
Organism: Tamandua tetradactyla; assembly: GCF_023851605.1. Classification (NCBI taxonomy): domain Eukaryota; kingdom Metazoa; phylum Chordata; class Mammalia; order Pilosa; family Myrmecophagidae; genus Tamandua; species Tamandua tetradactyla. The sequence continues at coordinate 57,728,925 of NC_135353.1, read as the reverse complement.
TACGTTGTTGTATCAATACTTCATTCTTTATTATTGCTGAGTAGAATTCCATGGTTCGGATATACCAATTTGTTTATTCACCCCACTGAAGGACATTTGGATTGTTGCCTGTCTGGGAATATTATGAATAAAGTTGCTATAAACATTTATATGTAGTTTTATGTGTACAGATAAGTTTTCATTTTTTAGGACAAATTCCCAAGGGTGTGATTACTGGACCATATGATATGGTAGTGATTGTAGTACAACATTGTGAGCATAATTAGCAGCACTGAATTATATATATATGAATATGGTTAAATAGGGATATTTTAGGTTGTATGTATGTTACTAGAGGAAATATTTTTTAGAATTCCATGGAATTGTATAACATAGTGAACCCTAATTTCAACCATGGGCTATAGTTCATAGTACAATTATAAAAATGTGCTTTCATCAATTGTAACAAATGTACCACACTAATGCATGGTATTAATAGCCGGGTGTTATATGGGAACCCTGTATTTTATACATGATTTTTCTGTAAATCCAGAACTTTTCCAATAAAAAAGAAAGATAATGCCTGACAAACAGCTCAATGGAAGAGATCAATAGAAAACCACCCCACACAAATTTGTCCAAGGGATTTTTGACAAAGGTGCAAAAGCAAGCCAATTGAGGAAAGATAGCCTTTTCAACAAATGATGCTGAGGCAATTGGACATTGATAGGCAAAAATAAATTACCTCAACTTAAAGCTCATACCTTAAACAGTGTTAACTCAAAACAGATCACAGACTTGAAGGTGTAAAGTAAAATGATGCAAGTTTTAGAGAAAAGCATAGGAGAAAATTTTCAGGATTTAAGACTTTGCAAAGAGTTCTTAGACTTGATACCAAATGCACAATTCATTAAAAGAAAACTCAATAATTGACCTTCATAAAAATAGAACTTTTGATTTGTTAAGCACCCTGTTAAAAGGGTGGAAACACAAGTTACAGCGTGGAAGAAACTATTTGCAAACTTCAGAGGCAATACAAGACTAATATTTAGAATATATAAAGAAATCAGAAAACTCAACAGGAAAAAAACAAATCACATAATTAAATAATGGTTAAAAGGAGGCATTTCACCAAAGAGGATGTATAGATGACAAATAAACACATGAAACGATGTTAAACATCATTAGCCATTAGAGAAATGGAAATAAAAACCACAAAGAGATATTACTACATACCTATCATAATGACTAAAATAAAATAAAATGAAACCACCAATGCTGGCAAGGATGCAATAAAATTAGATCACTTTTATATTGCTGGTGGAAATGTTGGAGAACAGTATGGTAGTTTCTCATTTAATATTTTCAGGATTTAATTTTTATATTCAAATCTTTCACTATTGGGAATTTATTTTTTGGTAAAGAGTTACCAATTTTATAAACATTGATTATTGAATAATTCATTTTCCTGAAAAAATTTATATGCTTTAGATACTATTATTAGACACTCTACTCTGTTCCATTGACCAATTTGTTTTCTTATGAGGCAGTCTCAGATTATTGTAATTATGATCTTTCTTTTAGTAGTTTTCAAAATTTTCTTCCATGTTTATTTTTCCACATGAACTTAGTAGCAGCATGTCTAAATCCAAAAAGTCTTGTTGGTATTTTGTCCGGGACTTCTCGCTCAGCGTCAAGCCCCCGGCCGGCGAAGGGGACAGAGGAGAGAGAGACAGACGCAGACAAACCGACTTGAATGGCAGACACGAATCCGTAACACGCGGCGGTTGTGAGCACAGACCTTTACTGGAGCTAAGCTTGCATTCTTTGTAACAGGTTCCGCGCGGGCTAAAATACCCCACGAGGGAGCAACCTCTATGCGGCCGTCAGGTACGGCTCCCTGCGGGTCGTCTCGTTCTCGCGTCGGGGTAACGCCTTTATATACAGAATCCAAACCCAATAGGCTAACGCCACGTATACAGGGGTGATTGGTGGATAGGTTTGGCGGGCGTGAGCGTCAGATGCGGAAGCAGGATGTGGGGGCCATCTTAGCTCACTCGATGGGCGGGGGGAACTCTAGAGCAGGCTGCAGCGCGTCCACTAGGCCTGACCCGGGAGGCGGCTCTCCACATCTCCCCCTTTTTTATTTATTTTGACCCAGTGTCTCCATTGATGAGTGAGCTCCCGTGGGCATGAGCTGCCCACTACATGTTTTGGTGCTTTGGGGAGTCTGGACTAGGCTTGCTAGGCACCAACCAGAATGCCTCCTCATATAGAGACCGGAGAGCCCATAAACCGGAAACTACGTGACTCTCCCTGCAGTGCTTCGCCTCGCAACTGGGTTATGAGAGGGGCAGGAGAGCGGCAACCAGAGTCGGGAGTGCCACTGGTGTCTCTGTGCAATGGCTTGAGTCTAGTCTGGCCAGGACCGTGACTCTGCCTAGAGATCAACTCATGACTAAAATTATGACTTCTGGTGCCGCCTTTTATACCCGGGACGTGGCCATGGGCTTTGCGGCAGACCTTGCCTTCGAGCGTCCCACCTTGAGTGGCTGGGATGGGTCATACGGTGAGGGGGAGGACTTATTAAAAGGCATATGCGAAATGTTGGTAGTTAAAGGCAGATGATGAAGGCCTAAAGACAGAGTACGGGTGAAAAACTTAGGAGAGGCGGGAGACCCGGCGGAAAAGGGGGCCAGCGTCGGGGGATGATGCCATAGACCCCAGAGGTAGGTCTCTGGGCTTTCTCCCTGGGTCATTACAACTGTACTAAGAAGGTAAAGGCAAACCAGACAGAAGCTCGTAGCGAGAGAGTGGGGGGTATAAGAACCGGTCCCCTTCCCAAACAGTCGAGGGGTGACTAGCACTTTTGTTGTCATCTTATCTGTTGCCGCCATCGTCAGCAGAGTTGGAGGCCGGATCTGATGGTTCAGGTTGAAGGCTTGTCGATTTCTTGAGTGACAGTTCCTTGGTGTCCTCGGGCGACGGCACGGTTCTCACCAGTCTTTCTGGAACCCACACTGGTTGACGTCCTGGTTCCTGGGGAAAGACACAAACAGAGCCTCTGGCCCAGCTAAGCACCGGGTCAGGGCCTCGCCATTGCCCCGACAGGACATCTTTCCATCGGACCAGACCTCGATGTGGAGGACCCGGAGTGGTGTGCTGAAGGGCAGGTGTCATTCCTAGTGAGTTTTCATTTAAAAAATTATACGTGAGGCTCCCGGAATGGGCGAACCAAGGGGCAAAAGCATCAACATGTGCAAGGAACCGCAGGAGGGAACTCTTCCTGACCGAGACACCCCGCTGCTTCAAAAGGGTCTTTAAGGGAGGTAATAAAGGTGAACTTTCTGACTGCCCCATGCTTGCAGTCGGCACTGTACCTTACCCACTCGGGGAGCTCTCCCGAGCCACCGGGGCTACCTGAAAGCCCGCGGCCCTTAGCTCTCACGTAACAAGAAGCACTCACCTTCCCGCGGTGATCAGGCGTGGAAAGTCCGCCGCGAACTCAGGATGCGCGTCCTCACCAGCTCGAGAAAGGACAGCACAGCGCTCCTCGCAGGAGGGAGGTTCGAGGAGGTTCCCCGTACGGGCCACCACTTGTCCTGCGCCTTTCTCGCCCGGTGTGTCAGGTCCCCGGCCGGCGAGGGGGACAGGGGGAGAGAGACAGGCACAGAACAAAACGACTCGAGCGGCAAACACGGATTCGAGACACGCGGCGGTTGTGAGCACAGACCTTTACTGGAGCTAAGCTTGCATTCTTTGTAACAGGTTCCGCGCGGGCTAAAATACCCCACGGGGGAGCAACCTCTATGCGGCCGTCAGGTACGGCTCCCTGCGGGTCGTCTCGTTCTCGCGTCGGGGTAACGCCTTTATATACAGAATCCAAACCCAATAGGCTAACGCCACGTATACAGGGGTGATTGGTGGATAGGTTTGGCGGGCGTGAGCGTCAGATGCGGAAGCAGGATGTGGGGGCCATCTTAGCTCACTCGATGGGCGGGGGGAACTCTAGAGCAGGCTGCAGCGCGTCCACTAGGCCTGACCCGGGAGGCGGCTCTCCACAGTATTTTCATTTGAATTTCAATTAAATATACATGCTAAATTTTAGATGGATACATGAATTGTCATATTTCACTACTGAGTTTTCATATTGAAGAATAGCAAGTCAAAGAACTTTATCATGAAAGTAAAATGATGACCTACACAGTGAAATAGTAACTGCAGAATCTAACCCATCCATACATATTATTAACAGTTCACAATAGCCCTTGAAGGAAATGGGTCTGGGTTTTGTAAACATAGCCAGATGTTAGCATTGGCCCAGTTCTGATTGCTAGGTCTCCTAGCCAACCCCACTGCCCTTTAAAGTCTTTCTCTCTTGGCTCATGGAGGTCTTTTACTCTGCAATTCAGAAATAAGTCCATTGGAAAGTGATTTCAGTAATGTGCAGGCATGTCAGGATGAAAAACTTGTTTAGCAAGCTAAGTTTTATAGAGGGTGACATTGAATATCAGGATAGGGTATTATATTGGGGAAAATAACTACTGTGTATTGATAATCGATCTAAAAGGGGAGGGGCGATTGGTCTGAAAATATTTTTCCTTAAAGCCAAGTTTTGGTGTACTAGTAGCTATATTAATAAAGTCATAATCTTGAGTGGGTACTTGATATAAAGCATAATATTAACCCTAGATGGTGATCCTGGGAAAAACCTTGGTTTTAATTATTTTTTTCTTTTTTACTTTTTTTATTGTATAGTATAATATATATTCCAAGCAAAGAAATAAAAATGCAATACTTTTCAAAGCACTCTTTAAAAAGTGGTTACAGGACCAATCCCAGAGTTTGCCATGGGCCACCACATAATCCTCTCATATTTTCTCTTCTAACTGCTCCAGAATATAGGAGGCTAGAGGGCTTAAATACATTTTTATCATCACAATTAATTTTTTCTTTCCTTTTTACGAACGATAACATATATACAAAAAAAGCTATACATTTCAAAGCCCAGCACCACAATTAGTTGTAGAACATATTTCAGACTTTGACATGGGCTACAATTTCACAATATGAGGTTTTTAGTTCTAGTTGCACTTTAAATATGGGAAACTAAAAGAGATATCAGTGTAATGATTCAGCTGTTGCTGCGGTAGTGCTGATGGCTTCCTTTTCAACATAACACATAGCATACGATAACAACTTTGCCTCTGTACCCTGGACTTAAACATTCTTTGTATAAGAATCATACCTTTGAAGAAATTCTTACGAGAATTCATTCATATTTCTAGTGTGAGTCAGTGGGACATGCAGGTCTTACAACCCCTTTCAATCTTGTTTCATCTTCATTAATGTAATATTACTTCTAGACCCACTAGAGAATTAGCTTCACTCCTATCTATTCCCTTACATTGGAGTTCAACCTCATTAGCTAACAGTTCACCCATCTCTAGCTTCTATGTATCTCTAATTCCCCTATATTCTGTATTATAAGCCTCTGATTATACCCTTATGCTAGTCATAAAAGTAGAATCATACAGTATCTGCCCTTTTGTCTGTCTGGCTAGTTTCACTCAGCATTATGTCCTTAAGGCTCATCCATTTTGTCATGTGTTCAGGACATCATTTTGACTTACTTCTGCATGATATTCCATGAAATGCATATGCATTGTTGATCCACTTGTCTGTTGATGGGCATTTGGTTTGTCTCTATCTTTTGGCGATTGTGAATAATACTGCTATGAACATTGGTGTGAAAATGTTAGTTTGTGTCATTGCTTTCAGGTCTTCTGTGTATATACCAAGCAGTGCTATGGCTGGGTCATAGGGAAATTTGATATTTAGTTTCCTAAGGAATTGCCAAACGGTCTTCCACAGTGGCTGCACCATTATACATTACCACCAGCAGTGCATAAGTGACCATTTCTCCACATCCTCTCCAACATTTATAGTTTCCTGTTTGTTTAATAGCAGCCATTCTTATAGGTGTGAGGTGGTATCTCATTGTAGTCTTGATCTGCATTTCCCTTATAGCCAGTGAAAATGAGCATCTCTTCATGTGCTTTTGAGCCATCTGTATTTACTCTTCAGAAAAATGCCTATTCATATCTTTAGCCCACTTTATAATTGGATTGTTTGTTCTTTTGTTGTTGAGTTGTATTATTTCTTTGTATATACAGGAAATCAAACCTTTGTCTGATAGGAAGTTTCAAAATATTTTCTCCCATTGGGTTGGCTGCCTCTTCATCTTTTTGACAAAGTCTTTTGAGGTGCAGAAGCATTTGATTCTGATGAGTTCCCATTTATCTATATTTCTTTTGTTGCTTGTGCTTTGGGTGTAAAGTTTAGAAACTTACTTCTATTACTAGGTTTTGAAGATGTTTCCCTACATTTTTTTCTAGAAGGTATGATGCTAGTTCTTATATTTAGGTGTTTGATCCACTTTGAGTTAATTTTTGGTTAGGTTGCAAGATAGGGGTCCTCCTTAATTCTCTTGGTTATTGATATCCAGTTCTTCCATGCCCAATTATTGAAAAGACTATTTTGTCCAAATTCAGAGGATTTGGAGACCTTGTCAAAAATTAGTTGACCATAGATTTGATGGTCTATTTCTTCATTCTTGATTCAATTCCATTGGTCAATGCTTCTGTCTTTCTGCTAGTACTATGCCATTTTGACCACCGTGGATTTATAATAGGTTTCAAAGTCAGGGAATGTTAATCCTCCCACTTTGTACTTCCTTCTTAGGATGCTTTTCAGGGTCTTTTTCCCTTCCAGGAATTTCCATTCCAAATTCCAGATGAATTTGGTAACTAGCTTTTCCAAATCTTCAAAGTATGTTGTTGGAGTTTTGATTGGTACTGTGTTGAATGTGTAGGTCAATTTGGGAAGAATTTTCATCTTAACTATATTTAGCCTTCCAATCCATGAGCAGGGAAAGTCTTTCCACCTATTTAGACTTCCTTTGATTCCTTTTAGCAATGCTATGTAGTATTCTGTGTACAAGTCCTTTACGTTCCTAGTTAAGTTCATTCTTGAGTATTTGATTCTTTTAGTTACTATTTTGAATGGAATGTTTTTCCTTTACTGAGTCCTCAGCTAGCTCATTGCTTGTGTATAGAAATGCTACTGATTTTTGCACATTAATTTTATATCCTGCCACCTTGCTGAATTTGTTTATTAGTTCAAGTAACTTTGCTGTAGATTTCTCAGTATCTTCCAAGTATAGTATCATATCATCTGAAAATAATGAGAGTTTTACTTCTTTCTGTCCAATTTGGATGACTTTTATTTCTTTGTTCTGCCTGATTGCTCTAGCTAGAACTTCTAGCACAATGTTGAATAATAGTGGTGACAATGGACATCCTTGTCTTGCTCCTGATCTTAGGGTGAAGGATTTTGGTCTCTCTCCATTGAGTCTAATACTGGCTATCGTTTTTTCATATATTCCCTTCATCATATTGAGGTAGTTACTTTTGATTCCTACCATTTGAAGTGTTTTTACCAGAAAAGGATGTTAAATTTTTTCAAATGATTTTTCAGCATTAATAGTGATGATCATGTGATTTTTCCCTTTTGATTTGTTAATGTGCTGTATTACATTAACTGATTTTCTTGAGTTGAACAGTCCTTGCATTCCTGGTATAAACACCACTTGGTAATGGTATTTATTCTTTTAATGGGTTGTTGGATTCGATTTGCTAATTATTTTATTGAGAATTTTTGCTTTTATGTTCATTAGGGAGATTGGCCCATAGTTTTCCTTTCTTAGATCATCTTTACCCAGTTTAGGTATTAAAATGATATTAGCTTTGGGTGGGCCACTCTGGCTCAGCAGACAAGAATGCTCTCCTGCCATGCCACAGGACCTGGGTTCAATTCCCGGTACCTGCCCATGAAAAATAAAATACTAGCTTTTTTAATCTTTTATAATCATTTTATATTAAAAATGATAAAATGAGTTAGGTAGACTTCCTTTTTCTCAATTTTTTGGAGAAGTTTGAGCAGGATTGGTGTTAGTTCTTTCTGGAATGTTTGATAAAATTCCCCTGTGAAGCCATGTGGCCCTGGGCTTTTCTTTGTAGGAAGATTTTTGATGACTGATTAAATCTCTTTACTTGTGATTGGTTTGTTGAAATCTTCTATTTCTTCCTGAGTCAGTGTAGCTTGTTTGTGTGTCTCCAGGAATTGTTTCATTTCATCTAAGTTATGTAGTTTGTTGGTGTACAGTTGTTCATAGCATACTATTATGATTTCTTTTAATTTTTCAGGGTCTTTGGTAGTGCACCCCTTCTCATTTCTGATTTTGTTTATTTGCATCCTCTCTCTTTTTTTCTTTGTCAATCTTGCTAGTGGCCCATTTATTGATTTTCTCAAAGAGCCAACTTTTGGTTTAATTGATTCTTTCTATTGTTGTTTTATTCTCCCATTCATTTGTCTCTGCTTTAATCTTTGTTATTTCTTTTTTCCTATTTGCTTTGTGGTTAGTTTGCTGTTCTTTCTCAAGTTCTTCCAGGTTTGCTTTAAGTCCTCAACTTTGCTCTTTCTTGTTTTTTAATATAGGCATTTAAGGCAATAAATTTCCCTCTCAGCACAGCCTTTGCTGCATTCCATATGTTCTGATAAGTTGTGTTTTCATTATCTGCAGATAGCTACTGATTTCTCTAGCAATTTCTTCCTTGACCACTGGTTGTTTAAGAGTGTGTTATTTAATCTCCATATATTTGTGAATGTTCTTGTGTTTTGGTGGTTATTGAGATCCAACTTCATTCCATTGTGATCAGAGAAAGTGATTTGAATAATTTCAATATTTTTAAATTTATAAAGACCTGCTTCATGCCCCAGCATATGATCTATTCTGGAGAATGTTCCATGAGCATTTGAGAAGAATGTATAACCTTGTGCTTTGGGGTGCAATGATCTATATATATATCTGTTAGGTCTAACTCATTTAACAAGTTATTTAACTTCTTTATTCCCTTGTTGATCTTCTGTCTGGTTGTTCTATGTATAGAGAAGAGTGGCGTATTGAAGTCTCCTACTATTATTGTTGAAACATCTATCACTCCCTTCAGTTTTGCCAATGTTTGTCTCATGTACTTTGGAGCTTCTCGATTGGGAGCATATACATTTATGATTGTTATATCTTCTAGGTGTATTGACCCTTTAATTAGGATATAATGTCCCACTTTGTCTCTTATGATGTCTTTACAGTTAAAGTCTATTTTGTCTGATATTAGTATAGCTACTCCTGCTTTCTTTTGGTTACAACTTGCGTGGTAAATCTTTTTTCATCTTTTCACTTTCAATCCATTTGTATAGATTTCACTTTCAATACATTTGTATCCTTGTGTCTAAGATGAATCTCTTGTAAGCAGCATATAGCTGGATTGTATTTATAATCTATTCTGCCAATCTATGTCTTTTAATTGGTAAGTTTAGTCCATTAACATTCAAAGTTATTACTGAAAAGGCATTTCTTGATTCCACCATCTTATCATTTTAATTTTGTCAGATCTCTATGTTCTTTTCCCTCTTTCACTTTGTACTATTTAAATTATCCTTAGTGGTACTCTTCAATTCTGTGCCCTCCTCCAGACCTCCCTCTCCTGTCACTTTTTTCCAGCCCTCCAAACTCCTTTTAGCATTTCTTGTAGGGCCGGTTTCTCATTGACAAATTCTTTCAGGACTTCTTTGTGTAAACTTGAATCTCTCCCTCAATTTTGAAGGACAATTTGGGTGGGTAGAGAATTCTTGGCTAGAAGTCTTTCTCTTTCAGGATCTTCAGTATATCATATCACTTCCTTCTCGCCTCCAGGGTGCTAGTTGAGTAGTCTGAACTCAGTCTTATTTGATTTACCTCGTATGTAGCAGATTGTTTTTCTCTAGCCACTTTCAGAATTTTCTGCTTCTCTTCAACTTGTCATACTGATTAGTATGTGCCTTGGGGAAGGCTTATTTGAATTTATTGTATTTAAAGTTCTTTAGGCTTCTTTGACTTGTATATTTTTGTTCTTTATGAGGGTTGGGAAGTTTTTATATCCTCAACTACTCTTCCTAGCTCTTTACTCCTCTCTTCTCCTTCTGGTACATGAATGATTCTTATATCTGCATGCTTTTTTTGTCTATCATTTCCCTGAGTTCCCATTCATTTTTTTCCATCTTTTTTGCCATTTGCTGTTTTGAGTCTTCAAAGTCAATTACCCTGTCCTCTATATCACTTATTCTTTCTTCTGTCTTTTCAAATCTAGTGTTGTGTGCCTCTAGTGTGTTTTTTATTTGGTCAACAGAGTCTTTAATCTCTGTGATTTCTGCTATTTCTCTATTTATTCTTACAAATTTCTCTTTGCACTCTTTTACTGTCTTCTTGATCTCCTTTATGTCATTTGCTATCCCACTTATTTTATTAAGTAGGGTTGTGTGAACATCTTTGATTAGTTGTTCCAATGTCTGTGTCTCCTCTGGTATTTTAGTTTGGTCATTATGCAGGGCTATATCTGTCTGCATTGTAATATGCTTAGTGATCTTTTTCTGTCTTCGTTGCATGTAATTGATTTGATTGATTTACTTTGGGAGTTGATTTCTTTCAGTAGTCTAAGGCCTTGTGTTTGCAGGATGGTTGTACAGTAGGGAACAGGGCATGGTGTGCAGCACTCAGTTAGGTGATTTGTTTCAGGGCAGGTATGGCACAGGTTGTGGATGTTACACTGATGCTTATGAATGCGGGTGCCCAGCAGCCAGGGAGGATGTAACTGTGCAAGTGCACCAGTCTGAGGTGCATAACCCTGGTGTGTGCTGGTCTATGGCATGGAGCCCTTTGAAAACACGTGTAGAGCTGTGACAACAGGTTGGCATTATTATGCTTTCATGGATTGGGGGCAGATGTGACCCAGTTGCACAGATTGGCACTTTCTCAGAGATGTGGGAAGTGAGGCTGAAGGCTGTGTGCATGCGTGGTTCTAGGACTGCTGTAAAGTGCAGTTCCCAGAGCTGAATGATGTATTTGGAGGCCCGTACATATGCATGGGCCTGGGAGTGTGGTTAACAGTTGCGCTGAGCTCAGGGAGGGCGCGGGGTGAGGCTGTGTGACACTATGTGTGGGAGACTGGGGTATGCTAGGTATGGAGATTAGTGCCAAAAGCCTTTATGCGAAGGCAACTGTATGCAGGGAACAGGGAGGGGGAGGTAGTGCTCTGGAGGGGTGCAGGAGAGGTGTGTTGGGCTGCACTTGTGGTCAGGGTGTGGAGCAGTTACATGCACTGGGGGCTGGTGGGGTGGGGACCCCTGGAGTGTGGGGAATGGGAGCCAGTGAAGGGTTCAGGTGCATGGGGTGTGGGGTAAGTCACCGGTCATGGGGCTGCACTGGTGAGGGTAGCGCGCCCAAGGAAAGCAGCCTGGCTTACTTCCTAGGCTTGTATTCCTGTCTGTGCACTCCCACAGGCTCTGAGCCTCTGCACCAGGCTCCAGCTTTCTGCCTCTCAGTTCCCTGGTCTCTGCAACCATGGCTGCCACATGTGGTGCAGAAGGCTCTCCCACATCAACTGCGCTCCCAAATTGCCAACTCAGTCGCCCTCCTGTCCTTTCTCTAACTTTTTTGTGGAGCAGGGCTAATTTTGAACTACCCTAGTTGGCCACCTTCCCAGAAGTTCTTTTTAATTCATTTTTGAAACAAGCAGTAGGAAATATCTGTGCCATATAAGATGCTTTACTAGGCACTGATGGCATACAATGAACAATGCATGGTCTCTGCTCTTAAGGAGATTACAGAGATTGCAGACTAACAGAAAGACAATTATGAAATGAGAGCTAAATGCAGTAGTAGAGAAAGCATAGGGTGCTGAGGCCTTAAGTTCAGAGGACATCACTCAGGGTTATGATGGGAGTCTTGGAGTGCAAAAGGATTTGAGGTTTGAGCAGAGCAAGAAGATCCAGAATAGAAGATCAAGGATAAGTGACAAGTAAAGGAGAGTAATTGGTTGATTTCAAAGAAAGAAGATGATAAGTTTAAGATGGGAGTAGTCAACAATGTCAAATAGAAGAGACATCAAGTAAGAAAATGATAGAAAGGTTTCCACTGACTTTGGAGTTATGGAGATCATTGGTGACTACAAAGGAAAGAATTTCAATGAAATCATGAAGGATGAAGTTGATTTTCAGTAAACTGGTGCATCAATGAGAGGTGAGAGAGTATAATAATGAGTGTAGAATACACTTACAAAGAGTTTAGTTGAGAGGAAAAGAGAGAAAAAGGATGGAAGCTAAAAGAGGTCATAGATTAGGGGGGAGGTGGTATTTTATTTCATGTAGGAGGACCTTGAGCATATTCCTATGCTGTAAAAAAGTAAGCATAAAGGGTAAATTTGAGTGTTAAGGATGGGGAGTTGATGCTTTATAAAGCAATGTTCCTGAGCATGGAGGAGGTAATAGGATCCAAGTGAACAATTTGGCCTTGTATGGGAGGGGTGACCACTCATTCTTTGAGAATAGAGAAAGGGAACAAACTGGGCTTCTTTCAACTCAGGAAATAGGTCTCCCATGATGGCCTTGACTTTCCCTGTGAAACAATAGTCTTGGGCATCCGTAGATAGTGAAGGAAGAAGTAGCAGAGTAAGAATTAGCCTAAATCATGATGTCCAGGAGAAAATATGGTAAAAAAACAAATGAAAGACTACTACTACTAATAGTAATCATTTTTATTATAATAAATATTTGGAAAGTTCTATTCATCAACCTTAACACTTAAGAATTTTAATACCAGTATGTAGAGAGATCGGCCACCACCTAAAAGGGTTCAACAATCTCTTTAGCAGAATCTCAATGATGCATTGAGGTAAATCAGGTTAGCATTTTGGTGCCTTCCTACCTTCCTCTCTAAATAGCTCCACACACACTGCAGGTGCCCAAACTGTGAGATATGTCTAAAAATGATTATGATGATGATAAGAAGAGAGAATAATTAACATTCATTTGATGATTTCTAAGTTCCAGGCACCATTCTAAGCTGTTTATATGGGTCAGAGTCAGCTGACTAGATGAGTTAATCCATGGAAAATGAATATGTATGTATGTATGTATATGTATACATATTCATCCATAATCTAAACATAATATAGATGATATGTATAGCATATGTACTCAGCACTATGCCTGCCATTTAGTAGGGACTCTAGTTTTTCCTTTCTTCCATCCGTCATCCCATCCTTCATCATTCCTCCTCCCTATCCATCCCCTAGATCCACAGGGCTGGAGGAAGAGAAAGATGAATGCAGAAGTTGTCTTTGCATATTGAACCTGGTAACAGATCAGTTACTAGAAGAGAGAGAAGCACTTGGAATCACCTTTGGACTGCTGTCTAAGGTTTCTCTCCCCATTCAAGTTATCATTTTGTTGAGGACAGGAACTATGCTGTACCCCTTTCTGTATCCCCCATAATTATGACTGGTACTGAATAAGGGCAGATCATAAATAACCTCTTTTTGCTGGTGCTCAACTTCTGACGTCCTTGTTATCAGCACTACCAGCTTTTTAAGTGATTGCTGAGACAGTTTTCAAAACCACAGCTGATGAATTCACACAAGCATATCAAGAAGAGCAGCTGGAGCCACCTGGGGTAGCCCGATGTCTGGCAGTGCCCTGCTGTGGTCAGGGTAGTGACTTTAGGAAGCAGAGGAACTGCATCCTGAATGCAGTTCTGCCACCAACCAGCAGGTGACTCTGTGCAAATCCTCTGTTTCTCTAGGCCTTGGGTCTTTCCTTCTAAAATGAAGGTCATAATCCTGCTCTACCGTGTTTGCTAAAGTTCTCTGAGGATCCAGTTTGGATGACAGTCATGAAAGCTCTTTGTGAAGTGAAAAGCATGCATCTGTGAAGGGATGTTAACTCCCAGAGCCATGGTCTGACTCAGAAGAAGACAGAAAAAGAGTCCCTGTATAACTTGGGCATATGTAGACTTTAATTTGCTTTCTTCCTATTTAGCTAGCATTTGAGACAAGCTGTGCTACACGTGGAACACTCAGTCCTCTGAGATCTGCAGGGATAAGAGAATTTGTAAAACAGTGAGGTAACAGCCAGCTCACAGTGTAGTGAAAAATAGATGAAATATGATGGAGTTCATACTTGTACTTCTTCAAACACTGCCTGGCTAACCCCAGTCAGGTTAAAGACAGGTAGCTTGTTTTCTGCTCACTTCCCTAGTATATCTTTCTCCCTTTGCCCCTGCCCTTGAAATGTAGACAGGCTTCCAAGTTCTGTCCCAAACCACCTTCCCTTCCCTTCCCTTCCCTTCCCTTCCCTTCCCTTCCTTTCCCTTCCCTTCCCTTCCCTTCCCTTCCCTTCCCTTCCCTTCCCCTCTTCATTCTCTTGGACTTGGGTACCACCTCCTAGATATGTGCCTGCAACCCAGACCTCTGACATGAGCCCCCCCCCCCCAAATGAATCTGGATTCATATGTTCCTCAGGCACCCCAAGGTCACCCTACCCAAAATCTAATTCCCTCCATGCTTCCCACTGCAAACCTACTGTTCTCTTTCACCTAGGAACTATGCAAAAAGGATGATTCTAGAGGCAGAAAAGGAGATGGTTTGGAAGTTAAGACATAAGTCCAGGCCTAAGATACTGCCTTAGATAAAATAAGGAACAGTAAGCCCCAACAGAGACAACTCCAGAGTCAGAGATAATGAGGCTCCCTATTGAATAAAAGATTGAATAAAAGTAATAGAGGTAAAAGTTAGAAAGCTGGCTGGAATACAGATGAAGCTTTCCCACCTCAATAAATGGATTCTCTCTCTTACTAAATATCCAGTTAATGAGGAAATCATGTTGACATTACCTTCAAAATAGATTCAGAATTCAACCACTTCTCAACATTTTTATTACCATCATCCTAGTCCGAGACACGATTTCATGCCTGGATCATTTTGGCAGCCTCATCTAACTAGACTCTCTGCTTCTGCTCTATGCCCCTACATTCTATTCTCCGCAGAGAAACATGAATGAACTCTTTAAAACAAAGTCAAGCCATGTCTCACCTCTGCTCAAAAGCCTCCAGTGACTCTTATTTCACTCACAGGAAAACCGAAGTCCTTACAAAGGTCTGTATTGTCCCACCTAACCTGACACTGATCCCCATCTATTACCTACTCTGCCCTTGTCTTCACTCACTTTCCTCTTCATTAATTTTGCCCTATCTAGCAAAGCTTTTAAAAGTTTTAAAACTTATCAGTCATGTTCCTACCTGAAGGCCTTTTCCCTTGGTGTTACCTCTGAGTGAAAAGATCTTCTCTTATGTGTCTGCATTACTTATTCTCTCAAAGAATGAAAGAACCAGCAAGTTAACAGTAAACAACCTTCTCAAACTCTGACAACAATCAAGCCTATGAGACTATTTCCTCTTTGTTTGTCTTTATATATACTTTGAGCTATTTCAACTGTCAGCTATGAGTTCATGACTACTAAATTTCTATTTATAGCCCAAGGTCTGTTCCCTGAACTCCTGCTGCCAACTAGTAGAACCACAGCAAAAGGTTCTGGGATGAGTGGGGATTATAAATCCAGTTTGTGCTTTGATTGCCAAACCCTCCACCAGGCAGCATTAGACTGGATAAAGAGGAGCTTTTCCTTCACCCAATGGAACTGGCTATCTGTCCACTGATGAAGGCTTGTGCTCAGAGCTCTGTATACCTGTAGGGAGCACTTTCTTAAAATTTTACTCAAAATGCCAAAAAACTTAGTTGTAACTCTGTCTCCTGAGCTTCACTGCCTTTATGGTCCACTGGCACCTAAAACTCAACATGTCTAAAAATGAACTCATCATCTTCTCTACCTCCATTGTGAAACCATTCTTGTTCTTTACTTCCAAATTTCTATTAATGACATCCCCATTTCCTCAGTCATTTAAGCTCCAAACCTCAAGTGTCTTCTTCAAATCAGTCCTTACTTTTGAAGCCAAAGTTGTATGTTCTGTCAGTTACATTTCTACAATATTTCATGTCTCTGGCACCTGGGATCTCATTATCTCCACTTGACTATAACTACATCCTAAGTAATTCTGAGAGCTGCTTAGGAAATTGCCTCAGCCAACAGCCATGGAAATTGTGGGTTGCAGATGGGAGATTATAGAAAATCTAGAAAAGGTTTGAAGAAAAGGAATATCTCTTTTCTATGTTTCAGATCTGGATAAGACTTGGTAATGCAGAGTATATTATAGACTGCCTCAGAATATTAAAAAAAATCCATTGTCCCATTCTCATTTTACAAATCAGCCCAGTGAGGTACACTCAACTTTTCTGAGCTCTTGCTTCCTTATCCACAAAATGATGTCTTCGAATGAGGTGAACCCTCAGTTCTCTCTTGCTTTGACAGCCCATGATTCTAAGTCTTTTGCTTCAAATTACATTTCATATCAGGACAAAAGGAAGAAGGGGGAAATTATTAAACTTCTCCATTATACCAGACTTGCAACTTAATCTATTACGTAAAATAATCCTCCTGTCAATTCTGTGAGATAAGTGCTTTTGTGCCTGTTTTTCACTTGAAGAAACTGAGTCCAACCAAGTCACTCACTTGATAGGGACTGGACATGACCCCAGGTCTCTTGCCTTGAAAATATGCTTCCCTGGTTGTATTACTTAGGTTCTCTAGAGAAACAGAATCAACAGGAAGCACTCACAAATATAAATTTATAAAAGTGTCTCATGTAACCATGGGAATGCAGAGTCCAAAATCCACAGGGTAGACTGTGAAGCCAGTGATTTTGATGGAGGGTCTGGATGAACTCCACAGGAGAGGC
Organism: Tamandua tetradactyla; assembly: GCF_023851605.1. Taxonomy (NCBI): domain Eukaryota; kingdom Metazoa; phylum Chordata; class Mammalia; order Pilosa; family Myrmecophagidae; genus Tamandua; species Tamandua tetradactyla. The sequence goes on along the minus strand of NC_135353.1, from coordinate 57,712,163 downwards.
TCAACGGTCGAAGCAGGAAGAGAGACTGTCTCTTCTGAATCTTCCTTAAAAGGCTTCCAGTGATTAGATTAAGCATCACACATTGCAGAAGACACTCCCCTTGGATGATTACAAATGGAATCAGCTGTGGATGTAGCTGACGTGATCATAATTTGATTCTATGAAATGTCCTCATTGCAGCATACAGGTCAGCACTTGCCCAACCAGACAAACAGGTACCATCACTTGGCCAAGTTGACACATGAACCTGACCATGATAGTCCACCCCTTGTCAACTTGGCAGCTAAATATATTACCTTAAGCCATACCTAATTTCTAAATAAAAACAATAAAACATGCATTTTTTTCTTTCACCTAACAATACTCAACTGTCTTGCATATAATTGGAAACACATTAAATCTCTTCAGAATAGGGTGCAAGTCCTTGGGTAATATTCATTCTTAAACTTGATATCTTACAACTTAAATAGTATAACAGGAACAAAACAGCATCACAGTCCTCATTTCTGTAACTGATCATGTGATCGTACACCATATTTATAATTACCTTCTTCCACTACCCTTTCCATGTTCCCTTTACCCTCAGCAATCACTTCAGCTGGCTGTGGTTCTTTGCCTGGTGGGGTGATCCAAACCTTCATTCCTGAGGTTTCAGAACCATTGGTGGTCCTACCTGAATTGGATTGTTGCAGTTTTCCGTTGATTTTAATCACAGGGCATGGTAGTACTAAAAGACACCCTAGGGGATCTCCTATATTCCAAGAAAACTCTTCTTTACCTCCATTGTGTAGTTGCAGGCCTATTTCCCCCTGCTAGTCAGGGTCAATTACCCCAGCCGACAATGTAACTCCCTTCTTGACTTGTTGATCCAAGGGCATGAGTAGCCCAACGTGATCAGGTGCAGTCTTAGATTCCAGTTCAATGGAATCATTGTTGTCTCTCTTGGTGGAGCACTCCCCCTTTTGGAACTAAAACCTGTAAACCAGCAGAGCTCACGATCACAGGGACAGGAAGCAAAAATTTTCCTAGTGGATCACTAGGGGTAATAGTGAGTGGTACCACTCCCATTTCCACCACTTGGTTCCTGAACCCATGGATCCTGGCTATGGGAGAAACAGCACCAGACAGCAGATGCTGTCTACCCTGTCTTTGGTGATTAAGTGCTGCCACCTGACTTCTGCCAACTCAGGATCCAGTCATCCCCATTGTGTTTAAGATTTCCAGCTCAGTGACAGCAGTTCCTACAGTAATATCTGACCTACAGAGAAGTACAACTACCAAGCTCTTCAGAGATGATGGTGCTAGTCTCACAAATTTATTTCTCACGGTCCTGGTAAAAGGTGCATCCTCTGGACATTCCTGGGGTGTATGAGCAGGTTTTGCATGATAAATCCACTCTAACATTCCAATGTCTCTAAGCCTTTGGATCCCCTCATCTACATTATACCAGGGCAGTTCTGGCACTTCAACCTCAGGTAATGTTGGCTACCTTTTGATTCATGTTTCAACCAACCATTCAAACAAACTGTTAATACCTTTTCTAACCCCTCAAGCTATAACATTGAATGCAGAACCTCTGCTTAGTGGGCCCATATCAATAAATTCAACCTGATCCAGCCTTATATTCTTCCCACCATTATCCCACACCCTTAAAATCCATTGCCACACATATTCCCCTGATTTCTGTCTATATAGATTGGAAATCTCACACTGTTCTTTTGGGGTATAATGTACCTCCTCATGTGTGATACTTTGTACCTCACCTTTAGGGGCCAGTTAAGACTTTAGTCTAGTTATAGTTCTGGAAGAAATGAGGGGTGGTGGGGGTGGGTCATGAAAAGAATTAGAAATATCTTCCAAGACAATTGCTTCAGGGCATTCATTTGCAGTTTCATCTGGTGAAACAGGATTAATCACTCTAGGGCTAATCCCTTCAGGAGGAGGTTGGGTGGCCAACTCCTCAAGGCATGCTGGAGGTGGGGCTGCTATGTCCTCAGGACAGACTATTACAGGGTTATTGAGAGAAGACTCAGCGTGACCTAGGGTTTCAACCTCACCCCCAACATCATTATCAATCCATATGTCACAATCCCATTTTCCAGTGTCCAACTCCTTTCCAATCAATGCCCTCACTTTAATGGCAGACACCATGCAACATTGAGATTTCAGTTTATGTTGTAAACTTGCTATTCTAACAATAAGATTCTGAGTCTGATTTTCAGAGATCTCAAGTCTATGGTTACAGGAAATAAGATTTTCCTTCAGGAAACTCATAGAAACTTCTACATTTGTCAGATGGCGCTTAAGCTTCTCGTTTGAAGACTTAAGCCCAGCCCTTTCACTCCTTAATGTAGCCAATGTATTTAACAACAACCAGCCAACATCTCTTTACCTTTTATTTCCACAAAACTCCATAAAGGTGTCTAAAACGTTATCTCCCAGAGACTGGCTTCGTACAAGCAAAGCATTAGGAGAATTGAATGGTGATATTTTGACTATCTCTTGCCAATTCACTCCATGGATTGGGAGTGTCATTCTGATTATGGGAATCAGAGTCCTTAGTGCTTTTAAGTCCCGTCAGAGTAGAAAACCATTCATAAAAACCCATTTTTAAGATTCTGCTTCTTAAGAACCATTCCTGTTACCAAGTTTTATTAGTTAGGGTTCTCTAGAGAAACAGAATCAACAGAAAACACTCGCAAATGTAAAATTTATAAAAGTGTCTCATGTAACTGTGGGAATGCAGAGTCCAAAATCTGCAGGGCAGCCTGTGAAGCTGAGAATTCTGATGGAGGGTCTGGACAAACTCCACAGGAGAGGCTCACCAGCCAAAGCAGGAAGAGAGCCTTTGTCTTGTGAATCTTCTTTAAAAGGCTTCCAGTGATTAGATTAGGCATCACTCATTGCAGAACACACTTCCCTTGGCTCTTAACAAATGGAATCACCTGTGGATGTAGCTCACATGATCATGATTTTAATTCTATGAAATGTTCTCATCGCAATAGACAGGCTAGCACTTTGCCCAAACAGACAAACAAGTACCACCACTTGGCCAAGTTGACATATGAACCTGACCATGACACAGATCTAAATGTAAGACTCACATCATGTGACTTTTCATTTAGCTGCCTTTCTGTGATCCTAGGCCAAAAGAGAATTGATTTTCAAACCATGTGTACTGAACCAGTTGTCTAAGCATCATTTATAAACATTTTACCTCTGGAGCTCATTTTTCTTTTCTTATTACTGTCCAGCTCACTCCTAACCACATATTGTAGTAATCCTGAAGCACGTTATTATCTCCAAGGGGAAAAATCATAATTGTGTATAGTTGTTAGCATGAGCAAAATTAATTATGGAGAAAGGTAAGAAGGATTATCTAAGAAAATTTATATATAATTCACATTAAATTATTGGCTGCATTACTAGAGAAGACCCAATTCCTCCTGTCTTCTGCTCTAATCAAAGCCCTTTTTTTTCTGACCCTTGAAAAAACTTTGTTAGGAAAGTCCATCTTTAGCTGAGAAAGTTTAATCACATCCATTGGAATCTTGTCTACCATTTAGAAGTTGAAAAAATCAACCTGTTTCCCAGGCACTTTGTGATCTAATGTGCCACAACTGTCTTAAATTGTTTTTATTTTAGCAATGAATCAATTAAAGCTCTTTCTTCAGTACTGCAAATCCACAGAACACTTAGTAGTTAAAAAACATGTAGTCATGTATCTGGATTTCTGTTTGTCAATTCCATTAATAATAAATAACCATTTGTATTAGCATAATAAGGAAGGGCACTTTAAAGCAATGCTGTTCATTAAGGCTTTTGCTCAGATTGGTTATATAAACATTAGCAATGTACAGCAAGATCCTCAGGGAGGGAGACCTAAGATAGATAAATTTAATGTGGAGACATGAGGTTATGCAGTTTGGGCGATGCTTCTAGTTGCTAAACTGGGTTAGCATATTATTTTATACTGTCTTCTGTCAGAAAGTCCATAACCTCATTAACTAGATGGCTGGTCGACAGGTCTGTGTCTATTACTAGAAGGAAAATGGGTTGGCAACTAGGAGGAAACATATTGATACTTGGTGCTTAGAAGAAGAATGGAGTTCTTCTTGGAGAAAGGAGAAATGGGTTCTCAATGAAGCATTAACCTATAGGATTAATGCAATATACTGCTTCTTTGCTGTATTATAGGACGTAAGGAAGGGGCATTTAAAGGGCCATGACCCTGATGTATAAGGCCAGCCATGCCTGTTAGAGATCATAATTTCTGAGGGGTAAAGAAGCACAATCAAGAATCAATGAGTCACCTACTTTAAGCTCTAGAGCTTCTGTGAAATATTTGGTACTGGAGATAGCAAAAAAGTAAAGGAGAAATGAAAGCATTTTAGTTAGCGTTTGCAGGAGAGAGATAAGAATAGTACAATGGGAGCTCAAGTTGATACTCTGATGAGATTAAGGGAAACAAACAGGGCTTTCAGAGACAAAAGGGTAAGATGGGAGACTTGAGAAATTAAAAAATAAAACAGAATGCAAGATTAGCAATGACTGGAAAGTGGCTGAGAGTCTGAGCTCGGTTTTGAGATCAATCTTTTGAAAAAAGCAAGATAAGAAAATAAAACATAGATAATCTGAACATATGAAGGTTTTGGCATGAATTGGTATAGACTAAATTGTCCCAAGCTAACTTAATATACTTTCTTTGTTCTATGATCTACTCGTCCATACAATTATTTGCTTTTGTTTGTGCTTTTAAGATATTTGCACACAGTGCTACTCTTTCATTCATTTATTCAGTAAGAATTTAATAAAACCTCATGTGCACTTAGAACTGAGGTAGGGGCTATGAGCACTTTGGGGAAAAAAACGGAATTTAAGGCATTCATGTTCCCTGCTCTTGAAGAGTTTACAATATTGTTTTGGAACAATATTTCCAATTATTAAACAATTTCAAAGTCAAGGCAATACAGTAATTTTCTTCAATGAATCCAGCTGTATCATGAATAAAATAGTTATTTTAGTATTCTGTTCCTGAATAAATGACCATGTCTAACATTTATTTGAACAGAGAAATAGTAAAAAAAAAAATGGGGGCATTTATAAATAAGCATTGTGGTATTGGCTATATATATATGTTAGGGTTGTGGAAAGTCAGAAGAACAAAGGAGGCATTGTGAGTTGGGTTTTGTCTAGGAGAACTCCTTGGAGAATGTGGGTACTAAGCTGGTCCTGGGTGGAAGGGGGAAAAATGCACACAGATGCAGAAGGAGGAATTGCAAAAAGTGTGCCTAGGTAGAAATGATTACAAAGATTTGAAGGAAATATAGCGTTCATATTAGGGAGCTAATACTGGAGAGATGTCAGGCTGCGAATGTGACTTTAATTCTACAGAGCATTTAAGTAGAAGACTGACATGATCAATTTTATATCCTTCTTTGGTTACATAACAGTATAGCATGTCCATTTCATTCACCATGTAGTCTTTGAAGAGACTCATTTTAATTTGGGACAATTAAATCAGATTAAGATATTAAAGGTTATTTCCCAGACTTTTGTCTTCCAGTGTCCATGAGGCCAATAGAGAATAAAATTAATTTTCTATAGTTGAGAGCTGTTCTAATTTGCTAGCTGCCAGTATGCAATATACCAGAAATGGACTGGGTTTATAAAGGGGAATTTAATAGGTTGCAAGGTTACAGTTCTAAGGCCAATTAAAGAAAGTCTATAGAAATGTCCAATCTAAAGTATCCAGGGAAAGATACCTTAGTTCAAGAAGGCCAATAATGTTTAGGGTTTCTCTCTTAGCTGGAAGGGTACATGGCAAAATCTGCTAGCTTTCTCTCAGGGCTTCTTTCTGCTCTCTCCTCATTCTCAAAAGGGACTCTTTCAAAAATGTCTCCTTTTTTATAGGAATCTAGTAAACTAATCAAGACCCATGTAGAATGGGTGGAGACACTTTTCCATCTAATCAAGTTTAATACTCATAATTAGGAGAGTCACATCTCTGGAGATAACCTAATCAAGTTTCCAGTCCATAGTATTAACTAGGGAGTAGAAGAAACTGTTGCTTCCACAAGATTGATTGGGATTAAAACATGGCTTTTCTGTGGTACATAAATCCTTTCAAACTGGCACAAGGGCATAGGACTCTCCTTGACCTAATGTGCCTCCTTGGTATTTCTATATTCCTGGTGAAATCTCATAATGAAAGAAGTCTTCTGTTTAACAAAGCAATTTTCAAATTTTATGCACAATAACCCTAAAAACAGGGTCATTCTTTCCTCATGTGATTTAAGGAAAGAACTTCAAAGAAGGCAAAGAGTAATGCCTAGAAGCAAAGTTTCAAAATTATACAGATCTGGGATTGGAATCTGACTCTATCAACTTTGGTGATCTTGTTCAACTTTGTGAATGCCAATTTCTTCATTGATAGAATGGGGAAAATTGTTCATATCTCATAGGAATCAGGGTTAATTAATATCATGCATGTAAATATCTCAGCATAGAATCTGACACACAGTAAAAATTCAGTAAATACTATCGTTTGTTGAAGGTGGCCTTGTTAGTTTTGAGTGCATAATGCATGAAAGGTGTCAGGGTGTGGTGGTAAAATATGAGCTAAGTTGACTTAAATACCAGTTCTGCTCTGTGACCTTGGGCAAGTAAATTAACCATTCTATGTCTGAATCTTCTCATCTATAAAATGAGAATAATCATGTTACCTATCTCATAGAATTGTTATGAGGATTAAATAAAAATATACAAATATGCTAAAGCACTGCCTGAACCACAGAAAAACCTTAATAAGTGTTAGCTACTATTATGTGTTGGGGACTATGCTGAAGATCACATGTTTATTTCATTTAATCCTCAGGAGCCCTATGAGATAGATACTTTTGTTCTCTCCATATAATAGAAAGGAAATGATATTCAGATAAATTAAATTCCAATTAGTAACATGTCTAAGGTTGCACCAGTAGCAAATAACTTAAATCCGGGTCTGCCTGACTCTAAAGGCCCTTAAGCCCCTTAATGATGGTCTATAGTAAGGCTTGCTTTTCATAAGAGGGACAATTCATGTGTGGTACACTCTCTGGGCCAATGGTAAGAGAAGGGAAGCTGGTCCAGTGGGGAAGGAAAAATTGATGTGAAACATTGAGTTTGAGAGGCCAGAGAGGACTTTCAGGGGAGGATATCTTGCCATTTTTTTTTGTGGAAAGGAAATGTTTTCCAATTTAGAAATAAGCAGTCATTTCAGCATCCAGGATGTAAACACTTTCAGAGATTTGCAGTGCTTAATTAGAAAACTTGGGTAGTGTTTTTAAATAGCAACAACACAAACTTTTACTTTAAAGGGCAAAAATCCTAATGAAGAGAAGTGGTAAATGAAGAGCAAACTTCTTGACTGAAAAAGTGCAGTTATGACAAACAAATATAATATTAAGAATCAAACAGGAAGCAAGGTTAGAAACAAAAAAGAGCAGACATAAATAGGATTGGAGGAGTTCTATAGGTCACATATACAGCTACAGAGTAGGGCTCAAGAGGCTGGGCACCAGCAAGGAGGAAAGATCCTAGGACAATGCTAGGATCTTGACAATGCTTTGTTAGGGCCTCTCTTTCCACATGGTCTTTAGAGACTTAGCAGATTAATTTCTGCTTTCATGCTTACTTCTCAAGTTCTTGCGATCTGAAATTCCACTTTTTGAGATTCACTTGTTTAGTTCTAGAAATTTCCCCATAATCAAATAAGAACAGCAGTAATAGTAGGATAGTAATGATAGATAAAACTTATAGAATCATATCATCTGCAAATAGTGAAAGATTTAATTCTTCCTATCCTCTTTGGTTGACTTTCATTTCTTTCTCCCATCTAATTGCTCCAGCTAAGACTCCTAATACTGTGTAGAGTAATAGTGGTGATAATGGGCATCCTTGTCACATTCCCAATCTTAGGTGGAATGCTTTCAATTTTTCACCATTAAGTACGATGCTGGCTATGGGTTTTTCATATATGCCCTTTATGATACTGAGAAAGTTTCCTTCAATTCCTACTGTTTGAAGTGTTTTTATCAGGAAAGGATACTGTATTTTCTCAAATGCTTTTTCAGCATCAATGATTATGATCATGTGACTTTTCCCTTTCGATTGTCAGCGTGCTATATTACATTTATTTTCTTATGTTGAACCACCCTTGCATTCCTAGTATGAATACCACTTGGTCATGATGTATAATTCTTTTAATGTGGAGTTGGGTTCAATTTGCTAGTATTTTGTCAAGAATTTTCACATATATATTCAGTAGGGAAATTGGTCTGTAATTTTGTTTTCTTGTATCATTTTTATCCAATTTTGGTATTAGAATTATATTAGCTTCATAAAATGAATTAGGTAGTGTTCCTTTTTTCTTCATTTTTTGGGAGAGTTTGAGCAGGATTGGAGTTAATCCTTTTTGGAATGTTTGATAAAATTCTTCAGTGAGGCCATTTGGTCCTGAGCTTTTATTTTTTTAATAACTGACTGAATCTTTTTACTTGTAATTGGTTTGTTGAGATCATCTATTTCTTCTCGAGTCAGTATTGGTAATTCGTGTGTTTATAGGGATTTGCCCATTTCATCTAAGTTGTCTAGTTTGTTGACATGAAGTTGTTCATAATATTCTCTTATGATATTTTAATTTCTCCAAGATCTGTGGTAATGCCCCTCTTTCATTTCTGATTTTGTTTATTTGCACTGGTTCTCTTTTTTTCTTTGTTAGTCTAGATGGGGTCCATTAATTTTATTGATTTTCTCAAAGAACCAACTTTTGGTTCTGTTCATTCTTTCTATTGTTTTATTGTTCTCCAGGTTGTTTATTTCTGCTTTAATCTTTATTATTTCTCTTCTTTTATTTGCTTTGGGGTTAGTTTGCTGTTATTTCTCTAAATTCTCCAGGTGAGCAGTTAAATCCTCAAGTTTTGCTCATTCTTTTTTTAACATAGGCATTTAGGGCAATAAATGTCTCTCTTGGCACTGCCTTTGCTACATCACATAAGTTTTGATATGTTGTATTCTCATTAGCATTCATCTCCAGATATTTATCAATTTTACTAGTAGTTTCTTTCTTAACCCACAGGTTATTTAATAGTGTGTTGTTTAATCTCCATATATTTGTGAAAGTTTTGGTTCTTTCGTGATTATTAATTTCCAGCTTTATGCAGAAAACTATGAGAAATCTATATCAATACTACTTGAACTAATAGACAAATTAATCAGTGGCATGATACAAGATTAATGTAAAAAAATCAGTAATGTTTCTAAACACAAGCAGTGACCTATCATAACAACTAAGGAAAAAATTCCATTCAAAATAGCAAGCAGATGAATCAGGTATCTAGGAATAAGCCTAAACAAGGATGTCAAGGAATTATAAACAGAAAACTACAAAAAATTGTTAAAAGTAAAAAAAACGTTCTAAATAGATGGAAAGACTTTTGACGCTCATGGATAGGAAGGTGGAATGTCATCAAGGTGTCAATTATACCCAAATTGGTCTGCAGATTCAGTGCAATAGCAATCAAAATCCCAACAACCTACTTTGAAGACTTGGAAAAGCTGGTAATCATATTTATTTGGAAGGGAAAGAGACCACAAATAGCTAAAGATATCCTAAAAAAGAAGAGTGAAGTGAGAAGACTATCACTTCCTGATTTTAAAGCTTACTATAAAACCACAGAATCAGCTTAGTTCTGGAACAAAGATAGAAGGATTGAGCAATGAAATAGAATTGAGAGTATAGAGATTGACCACCAAATTTATGGACATTTGATCTTCAATAAGACCCCCAAATCCACTGAACTGGGACAGAATAGTTTTTCAATAAATGAGCATAGGAGAACTGGATTTCAATAGCCAAAAGAATGAAAGAAGATCTCTAACTTTCACCCTATACAAAAATTAATTCAAAATGGATTAAAGACGTAAATGTAAGAGCCAGTACCATAAAAATTCTTGAAGAAAATGTAGGGAAACATCTTCAAGATTTAGTAATAAGAGGTTGCTTCTTAAACTTTACACCTAAAACACAAGCAGTGAAAGAAAAAAAATAGGCAAATGGGAACTCCTTAAAATCAAAGCATCTGTGCCTCAAAGGACTTTGTTAAAAAGGTGAAGAGGCAGACAACTCAATGGGAGAAAATATTTGGAAATCACATATTGGATAAAGGCTTGATATCCTGTGTACAGAAATAAATTAAGCACCTGAATAAGAAAAGAGCAAACAACCCAGTTCTACAATGGGCAGAGGATATGAATAAACACTTTTTTGAAGAGTAAATACAGATGACTAAAAAGCACAGCCAATGAAGATGAGTCAATGAAGATGAGCAATCATCTTCATTGGCTATAAGGGAGATACAAATTAAGATTACAGTGAGATATCACCTTACACCTGTAAGAGTGGCTATTTTTAAACAAACAGGAAACCATAAGTGTTGGAGAGGATGTGGAGAAATTGTAACACTTATTCACTGCTTGTGGGAATTTTTATGGTTCAGCTACTATGGAAGTCAGTTTGGCAATTCCTCAGAAGAGTAAATATTGAGTTGCCCTATGACCCGGTGTCATGGTTAGGGACAGGTGTCAACTTGGCCAAGTTGTGATACCTGTTCATCTGATTGGGCAAGCGCTGGCCTGTCTGTTGCAATGAGGACATTTCATAGGATTAGGTCATGATCACGTCAGCTACATCCACAGCTGATTCCATTTGTAATCAGTCAAAGGGGAGTGTCTTCTGCAATTAGTGATGCTAAATCTAATCATGGGAAGCCTTTTAAGGAGGACTCAGAGGAGACAGGTTCCATTCCTGCTTTGGCTGGTGAGCCTCTCCTGTGGAGTTCGTCCAGGCCATCCATCGGAGTCATCGGCTTCGCAGCCTGCCCTGTGGATTTTGGACTCTGCGTTCCTACAGTCACGTGAGACACTTTCATAAATTTTATATTTGCAAGTGTTCCCTGTTGATTCTGTTTCTCTAGAGAACCCTAACTAATACACCCAGCAATACCAATATTCGGTATATACCCAGAAGAGTTGAGGGCAGTGACACGAACAGACATTTGCACACCAATATTCATAGCAGCACTATCACAATTCCTGAGTGTTGGAAACAATCCAGGCATCAACTGACAAATGGATTAAAAAACTGTAGTATGTACGTATGATGGAATATTATACAGCAGTAAGGTGAAATGATGTCTAGAAACACATGACAATATGAATGAAACTTGAGGACATAATGCTGAGTGAAATAAGTCAGACACAAAGGACAAATACTGTATGATTTCATTATTATGACTCTGGTAAAGCCTGCAGGGCTTTGGAGCAGTTAAAAGGAAAACTCTGAGATGAAGATATGGTAATCCATGACGAACACTGGGACCTGTTCTGTAGCTGCTTGTTAAAGTGTGATTTGAAAATTGTTGCTTCTTTCTTTCCATGCTTTGTATATTTATATGTTATATTTTATAATTTTAAAAATGGTAAAAAAAAACCCAAAACAACTATAGGCCACTATAGTATTTCAACAATATGAATTCCTGAAATAAAAAATTTCAGAATGCTTAGTAACATAAGTCACTACTGTAGCAAAGTTCATATTTGTAATAACTTTCTACTTGATATTTTAAGAATGTACAGTTTTGCTAGTTAATCAAATGGTATTTAAGATAGTGTTTAATATTTAGAATTTAAGAACCTCTATATATGTATCTGCATATTTCATCTTTTCTTGCTTTAATTTTAAATTGGTTTATGAAATATATTGTATAAACAGGCTTTACAATGATTATTTAGATATTCTATTTACTGACTTTTATTGTATGCTGTATGACAGGGTCACATTTCATTCTTTTTTCCATGTCAGTATCCTGTTATTGCAGCACCATTTGTTGAATTTTTGTTTGTTTGGTTTTCATTTGTTTGCTTGCTTGTTTGTTTGGGAAGTGCATGGGCACGTCTCTCATGTGGCAGATGAGAATCTACCACTGAACTACCCTTGCATGATATTTTATTTAAACATGTCTAAGGATAACCTGATATTTTAGGTAAGATCTTCATGTTGATTGTAAAAACATTTCTATCATTTTCCTGAAATCAGAAAAATGTTTAGTTACATAGGTCATTACTATAGCAACATTGATATTTGTTAAGCTTTCTGCTTAATGTTTTGAAAACAGTCACAATTTTGACAGCTGGTCAAATAGCATTTAAGTTAGTATTCAATATTTAAAATTTAAGAAACTCTGCTATTTGGGAAAAAAGGTTATAAAGCACATATCATGAACCAGGCCTTAAGTGCTTTACATATATTAACTCATATTACCTTCCCAATGACCTTGTGAGGCTGGTCTTGTTCTCATCTCCAAGGAAACTGAGGCCTTCAGAAATTAAGGAATTTAAGAAGTTCATATGCTGATAGGTGGCAGAGCCAGAATTCAAACCCCAACAGTTTATCAACAGCAACTGAAATTAATCACCTAATACTACCTCATTGAGAAATTTTCTGCCATTGACAGCTGTGATGGTTAGGTTCTGGTGTCAACTTGGCTAAGTGATGATGTCCAGTTGACAGATCAGGCAAGCATTGGCCTGAGCATTGATGCAAGGATATTTTGTGGTTCGTTGATAAACCAGAAAGGTGGTGTATTAAATCATCAGTTAGTTGACAGCATCTGTGACTGTTTACATCTGTGATCAACTAAGGAGTTTCTCACACACATGATATAATACAATCAATTGGATATTTTTAGGGAAGAAGAGAGACTTTTTCCCCGCACTTTCAGCCAGTGTGCCTCTCCTGTGCAGTTCATCCAGACCCTTCATCAGAGCTGGCAGCTTCATAGCCTGCCTTATGGATTATGAACTCTTCCATACAAGCAGTTGAATGAAGCACCTTTATAAATTTCATATTTACTGATATCTCTGTTTGGTTCTGTTTCTCTAGAGAATCCCGACTGATACAGCTTGGTACCTGGTGTGATTCTGGAGAAACTGAATCTAAAAATTGATTTTTACCTTGTTTTTTATTCTGATTAGACTCAAAGGTACTAAGACACTGTTTCCAATGATCGAGATGGCACTGACAGTCCATGGGGTGAGGTGGCAAGAAAGATACACAAAATATTACCTTTAGATTATGCTAATTGCATGCTGATAAGGAGCAATACTCTGAGAGTGTTTTTGACAACTTATGGAGTTCTGTGGAATTAAGAGGTATAATGATGTAGGCTAGTTGTTGTCAGATACACTGGATAAAATGATGAGAGAATGAGATGAGCTGAAGGCTTCACATTTGCATCTTAAGTGCCATATGAATGATATAACAGTTTCCATGTGTGTCGTGAAAGAACATCTTATTTCCTGTGGTCACAGACTTGAGAGCTCTGAAAAACAGACACAGTCTCATTGTGAGAGTAGCAGATTTATAACATAAACTAAAATTTCAATCCTGCAGGGTGTCAGCTGTTAAAGTAATAACTTTGATTGCAAAAGAATAGAATCCTGAAAATGGGATGGGGATATATGGCTTGATAATGATGGTGATTAGGACATGGAATTCCTGGTATCTCCTGAGCCTTTGCTAGATAGACCTGCAATGGACTGCCCTGAGGAAAGTACTTCCTGACCTATTACCTGCCTTGAGGAAACAGCTTCCCTGCCTTGAGGCTTCTCAGAGGAGTCTGCCATACAACTTCCGCCTAATGAGATTAACCCTTCAGTGACTGCCAACCCTATAACCACCTTCCCTGGTGAAACAGCCCTCACTGCTCTGTATGGAATGACTAATCCTGGGTCATTAGATGAAACTGCAATGAAATGTCCTGAGGTAATTGGCTTGAAAGACACTTCTGTTTATTTTTATTACCCACCTCTATGACCCCACTTTTCTTCAAGACCTATAACTGGACTAAAGTCCCAACAGGCCCTGAAAGGTGAGGTACAAAGTGTGACCCATGAGAAGGTATGCTGTACTCCAAAAGAACTTCATGAGTTTTCCAATATATATAGACAGAAGTTATGGAAATATGTGTGGGAATGGATATTAAGAGTGTGGGATAATGGTGGAAGGAATATAAAGTTGAATCAAGCTGAATTTATTGATATGGGCCTACTAAGCCAAGATTCTGCATTCATAGCTGTAGTCAAAGGGTTAGAAAGGGCATTAACAGTTTGTTTGGATAGTTGACTGAAACATGGATCAAAAAGGTATCCAACATTTCCTTAGGTCAAAATGTCAGAACTTCCCCGGTATAATGTAGATGAGGGGATCCAGAGGCTTGGAGAGAATGGAATGTTAGAGTGGATTTATCATGGGGTACCTAGAAGTAAAATAGAAGGGCAGTCTACTAAATTCTTTTTTGAACTGTATAAACAGAATTCCTGGTCAAGTGAACAGAAATCTAACTTGAATTACAAAATTAGAGAGTCACAGTCCCTTAATCAATTCCCAGACATGAGACAGTTTACAGAACCAGTCTCTTGAATGAGGGGAGGGCCGGGTACCCTTTGGGAAGGAACCTTTTACACTGCCCAAAGTTTAGACTGTTAACCTTCCTCCCAGCCTTTCCCAAGTCCTACAGCCTTTTATCAGTATGACTGTAGACTGGAGAAAAGGAAATGATCATATATTTGGGGGATTATTACACAGTGGCTCAGAAGTGACACTAATTCCAAGAGACCCAAAACATCACTCTGGTCCACCAGTCAGAGTAAGGGCTTATGGAGGTCAGACAATTGGTGGAATTCAGCTCAGGTCCATCTCCCAGTGGGTCCAGTGGATCCAGTGGGTCCTTGGACCCATTTGTTGATAATTTCCCCAATTCCAGAATACATAATTGAAATTGACATACTCAGAAGTGAACAGAATCTCCACCTTTTTTTCTCTAACTCATGGAGTGAGGGCTATTATGACAGGAAATGTCAAGTGGAAGCCACTAGAACTGCCCCTACTCAGCAAAATAGTGAATCAGAAGCAATACTGGATACCTGGAGGTACTGCAAAGATTAGTGCCACTCTCAAGGACTTGAAGGATGCAGAAGTGGTGATTGCCACCACATCCCCATTCAGCTATCCTATTTAGCCCATGCAGAAAACAGATGAGTCATGGAGGAAATGCATTTGCATGTAAGGGGAAGGGAGACAAATCCAACAAAAATAAGGGGCCTTCTATCTCAGTGAAATTTCTATGTGTCCAGTTGTGTGGGGCATGCTGAGATATTCCTTCTAAGGTAAAGGATAAGCTGTTGCATCTGGCTCCTCCTACAATGAAAAAGTAAGCCCAATGCCTAGTTGGCCTATTTGGATTTTGGAGACAACATATTCCTCATTTGGGTGTGCTTCTCCAGCTCATTTACCAAGTGACCAGAGAAGCTGCTAGTTTTTGAGTGGGGACCAGGAAAAGAGGAGGTTCTGTGATATTTCCAGGTGGCTGTGCAAGCTACTTTGCCACTTGGGCCACATGATGCAGCAGATCCAATGGTGCTGGAAGTGTCAGTGGCAAATAGGAATGCTGTCTGTAGCATTTTGCAGGGCCCTATAGGAGAACCAGAACACAGACCCTTAAGATTTTGGAGCAAATCCTTACCACCCACTGTAGATAAATACTCTCCTTTTGAGAAACAGCTTTTAGCCTACTATTGGGCCTTAATAGTGACAGAATGCTTAACCATGGGCCACCAAGTTACCATGAAATTTGTATTGCCTAGCACGAGCTGGGTGTTGTCTGACTCATCAAGACATAAAGTGGGGCATGCACAGCAGCACTCCATCATAAATGTAAATGCTGCATAAGAGGTAGGACTTGAGCAGATCCTGAAGGTGCAAATAAGCTACATGAGGGGGTGGCTCAAATGCTCATGGCCCCCACTCTTGTCGCATTATCTTCTCTTTCCCAGACCAAAGCTATGGCCTTTTGGGGAATTCCTTACAATCAGTTGACTGAGGAAGAGAAACTCAGGCTTGGTTTACAGATGGTTCAGCAAGATATGCAAGGACCACCCAGAAGTGAACACCTGAAGCACTACAATACCTACCTGGGATGTCATTAAATGACAGTGGTTAAGGGAGATCCTCCCAGTGGTTGGAACTTTGAGCAGTGCACCTGGTTGTTCATTTTTCTTGGAAGGAGAACTGACCAGTGTACCGACTCATGGGCTGTTGCTAATGATTTGGCTGGATGGTCAGGGACTTGGAAAGAGCATGATTGGAAAATTGGTGACAAATATGTGTAGGGGAGAGATATGTGGATAGACCTTTCTGAGTGGGCCGAAAACATGAAGATATTTGTGTCCCATGTGATTCCACCAGAGGGTGACTTCAGCAGAGGAAGATTTTAATAATCAAGTGGATAAAATGACCCTTCTTGTGGCTACAGGTCATTCTCTTTCCTCATCTTCTCTTGCCATTGGCCATTGAGCTCATGAACAAAGTGGCCATGATGGTAGGATTGGAGGTTATGCATGAGCTAAGCAACATGGACATCCACTCACTAAAGCTGACCTGGCTATGACCTCTGCTGAGTGCCCAGTCTGCCAGCAGCAGAGACCCACACTCTGAGGTGATCAGCCTGCTACCCAGTAGAAAGTTGATTCCATTTGACCACTTCCATCATGGAAGGGGCAGAGATTTGTTCTAAGTGGATAAGGCACATACTCTGGATATGGGTTTGCCTTCTCTGCATGCAATGCTTCTGCAAGATCTACCATCCATTAACTTACAGAATGCATTATCCACCACCATGGTATTCCACACAGCATTGCTTCTTATCAAGAAACATACTTCACAACAAATTAAGTGTGGGAATGACAAATGCTTATGGAATTCTCTGGTCTTACCATGCTCCCCATCATCCAGAGGCAGCTGGGTTGATAGAACAGTGCAATGGCCTTTTGATGACACAATTACAGTGCCAACTAGGTGCAAACACCTTGCCAGACTGGGGCATGGTTCTTCAGGAGGCTGTGTATGCTCTGAATCTGCATCCACTGTATGATGCTGTTCCTCCCATAGTCAGGATTCATGGGTCCAGGAATCAAGAGGTTGATATTGGTGTGGTACCACTCACTCTCAACCCTAGTGAGTCACTGGGGAATTTTTGCTTCCTGTCCGTGAAACCTTAACTCTGCTGGTCTACAGGTCTTAATTCCAAAAGGAGGTGTGTTACTTCCAGGAGACACTACTGTGACCTCATTGAACTGGAAATTAATCTGCCACCTGACAACTTTGGGCTTCTCATGTCACTGAATCAAAAGGCATACAAGGGGATTTTCTGTCTTGGGTGGTTGATTCTGATATCAAGAGGAAACATGACTGCAACTACACGATGGAGGTAAAGAAAAGTTTTCCTAAATACAGGAACTGCCTAGGGCATCTCTTAGTATTACCATGCTGTGTTTATAAAGTCAATGGAAAACTGCAACAACCCAATCTAGGCAGAACTGCCAATGGCCCAGAAACTTCAGGAATGAAGGTCTGGGTTACCCCATGGCAATGCACTGTGGCCAGGTGGAGTGCTTGCTGAGGGTAAAGGGAACATGGAATGGTTAGTAGGAGAAGGTAGTGATAAATATGAACTAAGACCACGTGACCAGTTAAAGAAATGGGGACTGTGATTATATGAATATTTCCTCCCTGTTTGTTTTGAATATGTTTGCATCTGTACATAAGCAAATATCTTGTTTTCTGCTTATTGTATGACATAAGTTGCATTGTTCATGTTATCGTATTGAAGTCATAATATATGAAGCTTAAGAGTGAATGTTATCTATGGACTTGCACCCTATTCTGGAGAGATGTAGTGCATTTCCAGATGTACAGAAGATAGTTGAGTATTTTTAGGTGAAATCTGTCAGTTATTGTGGTCTATTTGGAAATTAAGTGTGTTTCAATGTGATGTGTATAGCTGCCAAGTTGACAAGGGGTGGACAGTGCTGATTATTTTCGGGAACATCAGTTGTCAGGTCAGGCAAACACTGGCCTGACCATTGCTGCAAGATATTTCATGGCTGATTGATAAACCAGAAGGCTAGTGCATTAAATCATCAGTCAGTTGATGGCATCTGTGGCTGATTACAACTCTGATCAACTAAGGCATGTCTCCCAGTGGAGATAATTCAATCACTTGATGACTTAAGGAAGCAGAGAGACTTTTTCACTACTATTTGAGTCAGTGAGACTCTCCTGTGGGGTTTATCCAGACCCTTCATCAGAGCTCCCAACTACATAGCCTGTCCTATGTATTTTGGGCTCTTTCATGCCCACATTTGCTTGGGACACCTTTATAAATCTCATATTTGCAAATATTACCTGTTGTTTCTATTTCTCTAGAGAACCCTGACTAATACATCTTAATGTCAGCTGTTTTTTTTTACTCTTTTCTGGTGTGGTAGCTAGCTGAGAGCTGGTTAGAAAACAAATCCTGAAGTCACCAAATCCACAAGGGGAAACCAGCCAGAGAGCTGATAAGGTTCTGGGCCTCTATGGGAGGAGATGTTGAGGTTAAAGAGGTGGGGGGAATATGCTCATTGGACCAATCCTGGGCCAGCCCTAGGTTTAACTGTGATCCTTTCCCTGAAATTGTTATGATCAACTCTTTCTTTTTTAATGCATGGGCAGGCATTGGAAATTGAACCTGGGTCTCCGGCATGGGAGGCAAGAACTCTGCCTGCTGAGCCACTGTGGCCCACCATGATCAACTCTTTTTAACAACTTCTCTGAGAGGCAATTTAAAATAATGAGTATGCACAAAAGATATTGATGCAAACAAACCTGGATTCAAATGCAGGCTCTGAGGTTTTTTAACCATGTGCCATTATGACTTTCTTTTAACCTCTCTATGCATCAGAAACCATGGTAAAATGAAGTGAAATGTAGGGCCTATCTTGCAGTATTGCTGGACAGAAAAATGAAATAATGTTTTAAAAAACTAGTACAGAGAAAGCACTCAGTACATGTTGCCATTTTTATTCCCTCTGGGAAGTTTTAGGGGAACATCAATAGTTCATTTCTGAGCCTGATCCTCTAGCTATTCTTTCCTTTCACTGACATCTTTCAGAAGGTCTCCAAGGACTCCATTCATTAGTCTCTGAATTCTCTTTCTGCTACATGGGCTTTCAATTTAAAGGAAGAGAACATGTATCATCCCAGCCAACCTTTTCACACCCTCCACCATATTCTTTGCTAAAACGTCAGTAAATTCAATCCTTTTCCTCATAGGCTAGAAATGAAAGGAAATATGAACAAGAAATTGATGCTGAAAAGGCATCAAGATGGTAGTACCTGTTTTCTTAATGAAGCCTTTCCCAAAGTGTGGTCTGTGGAACATTATTCTCATAGGATGTTCCAGTAAGGAGGGAGGGCATGGTTCTATTGTCAAAATATTTTTTGAAATATATTTGTACTTATAGATCCATACTCTATAGTAATCTAATAATATCTGAATAGTCCTGTAGTATGTAAATCTGTTTAGCTCTGTCTTCCCCAATACTTAAAAATTAATTTGACCTCAAAACCTTTTTCCACTCTCACAGTGAGAAATTACCCGGATAGAATGGCCATCTCCATGGATGCTACCAGGCAGACTATCTTAGAGGTCATGAGACAGAAAGATTCACCAAATTAAATGCTCGAAGTATATAGTTTGTTGAAATAATTTAAAAACATAGAGTAAAAATCAAAAGAAAACAGATGGATAGGTAAGGATAGGAGAGTGCAAGTGATGTGTAAATACCTCACTAACTGAATCCTCTTTATTCATTATATTCTTTATTAGAGAAGTTGTACATACACAGAGCAATCATGCACAAAATGCTTTGGCCTGGAATATTTGTTAAAATTGATGATAGACTATTTTTATATTTGTACTGTTAATTAAAGCCCACGGTTTAACTTAAGGTTCATTGTTTGTGTAGTGTAGTTCAATGGAATTTTAAAATGTTTATTGGTACCATATATGCAATCTAAAATCTCCCCCTTTAATCATATTTGGGTACATATTTTAGCACTGTTAGTTGCAGTCACAATATTTTTCTGTCATCACCACCATCAATTATTGTAACTGATTTATTGGTCTATATGTCTGTCCTTGTGCCTCTACTATGCTGTTTTGATTACTGTGGCTTGCTAATTAGTAATATTATCATGAAGTGTGAGTATTTCCAACTGTGTTCTTTTTCAAGATGGCTTTAGCTATTTTGGACCCCTTACCCTTGCATAGAAATTGGATGATTGGCTTTGTGACTTTTGCAAAGAATTTTGTTGAAATTTTTATTAGGTTTGCATTGAATCTATAAATTTCTTTGGCTAATATTGACATCTTAAATATATGTGGTCCTGTAATCCATGAATGCAGAATGTCCTTCTGTTTGTTTAGGTCTTCTTTAATTGCTTTTAACAATGTTTTTTAGTTTTCTCTGTACTCATCCTTTTCATGCTTGGTTAAATTTATTCCTGGATATTTGATTCTTTTAGTTGCTATTGTAAATGGAATTTTTTTCTTGATTTCTTCTCCCAATTGTTCATTGCTTGTGTATACAAACACTACTGATTATTAGGCATTGATCTTGTGCCCCTTCACTATACTAAATTCATTGATTAACTCTAGGAGCTTTGATGTGGATTTTTTGTATATAGGATCATGTCATCTTCAAATAGGGAGTTTTACTTCTTATTTTCCAATCTGAATGCATTTTATTTTTTTGCCTAATTCCTCTGGAAAGAACTTCCAGTACAATATTGAACAACAGTAGTGGCAATGGGCATACTTGTCATATTCCTGATCTCAGAGGGAAAGCTTTCAGCCTTTCACTCTTAAGTAGGATGTTAACTATGGGCTTTTCATATGTGCCTTTGCCATGTTAGGGAAGTTTCTTTCTGTCTAGTCTTCTAAGTGTTTTTTATCAAGCAAGTGTGCTAGATTTTGTCAAATGCATTTTTCTGCATCAGTTGAGATAATCGTATGATTTTTGTCTTGATTCTCTTACTGTGGTTTATTGCATTAATTGATTTTCTTATGTTGGACCAACCTTGCATTCTAGGAATAAATCCCACTTGATCATACTGTATACTTCTTTTAATATGCAGTTGAATTTGGTTTGCTAGTATTTTGTTGAAGATTTTTGCATCTATATTCATAAGAGATATTGGTTTGTAGACTCCTTTACTGTGGTGTCTTTATCTGACTTTGGTATGAGAGTAATCTTGGCCTTGTAGAATGAGTAGGGAATGTTCCTTCCTCTTCAATTCATTGGAAGTGTTTGAGCAGAATTGGAGTCAATTCTTCTTGGAATGCTTGGTAAAATTCCCCTGTGAAACCATCTGGTCCTGGGCTTTACTTTGTCAGGAGATTTTTAATTATGGATTCAATTTGTTTACTAGTAACTGGTTTGTTGGGATCTTCTATTTCTTCTTGATCCCATATAGGAAGTTTGTGTGTTTCTAAGAATTTATCCACTTCATCCTATTAATTTGTTGGCATACGGTTCTTCCTAGTATCCTCTTATAGTCCTTTTTTTATTTTAGTGGAGTTGGTAGTAATATCCCCTTTTTCTTTTCTGACTTGCATTTTTGTATCCTCTTTTTTCTTTTTCTGTCTAGCAAAGGTCGGTTAATTTTTTGATCTTTTCAAAGATACAAACTTCGGGCCTTAATTCTCTGTAGTTTTTGTTGTTGTTTAGTTTTGTTTTCTATTTCATTTATCTCTGCTCTAAATTTTGTGTAATCCTCTCATCTGCTTGCCTTAATTTAGTTGGCTCTTCTTTTTCTATTTCTTCCAGTTTTGAGGTTAGGTGTCTGATTTAAAGTGTTTCTTCTCTTTTGCTGTATGCATTTAGAGCTACAAATTTCCTTCTCATCATTGCCTTTGCTGTATCTTATAAGTTTTCATATATTGTATTTCCATTTCCCATTAGTATTGCTTGTACGGCAGGACTAGTGGTGATGAACTCCCTCAGCATTTTTTATCTGAGAATATCTTAATTGCCCCCTCATTTTTGAGAGTCTTGCTGCTTACAAAATTCTTTTCTGGCATTTATTTTCTTTCAGCACGTTAAGTGTTTCAGCCCACTGCCTTCTTGCTGCCATGATTTCTGATGAGCTTTTGGGACTCAATTTAATTAGTACTCCCTTGTATGTAACACATTAATTTTCTCAGGCTAAGCTTTCAGAACCAGCTCATTGTTTTTTGCATTTGATAGTGTAATCAGTATAAGGTGGGGTATATATATTTATCCTGTTTGTTGTTTTCTGAGCTTCATGGATGTGCACAGTCATGTCTTTGCTATGTTTGGGGCATTCTGTGATTGTTTCTTTAAATATTCCTGCTGTCCCTTTCTTTCTTTCTTCTCCTTCTGGGAGTCTGACAATGTGCATATTGGTGCACTTGATGGTGCCCCATATCTATCTTTAGATATTTTTGCTTTTAGTATTTTTTTTCTCCCCGCTCCTCAATCTTACTCATTTCAAGTGTCTTGTCTTCTGTTTTACCGATTCTTTCTTCTGCCATCTCCGTTATGCTCTGAAAGCCCTTCTGGACATTTTTCATTTCAGTTATTGTGGTCTTCTACTCCAGTATTTCTGTTTGTTTCCTTTTTAAAATTTCTATCTCTTTACTTAGACTCTCAAATTGTTAATTCATTGTTTTGCTGATATCCTTTAGTTCTTTCTCTGTATTTTCTTCATTTCCTTGAGCCATTTTAAGATCATTTTTTAAAAGGCTTTGTTTTGTGATCCACATTCTCTTCATCTTAGCTGGTGCGTTTTGTAATTTTATCCTCTTCCTTTGGATGTTCCATCATTTCCTGTTTCTTTGTTTGTCTTATACTCTGTTGTTGCACATTGTGCCTTTTAATATTTAAAAATGTTAATTCTTAGTTTTAGTCTCTAGGATGTCTGTTTCTTGGATTTGTAACCAGCTGGTGATAAGACAGCTCAAGGTGAATACAGTGTATATGGTTTTTCTTGCCTTCTGTGCCTCTGTCTTGACTGCGTTTTTGCTGCGTTAGTTATTTTAGAGTTCCCTTTACAGGACTTTGGTTGTCCTCTCTGTTTCCCAAGAGACAGACTTCCCTCTCCCAGTTATTTGAAGCTGGCAGGACTTTGTCCCAGACTGTCCAAATCTACAGATATTTATACTCCTTTCCTTGTCTCTGGTTGCTTTTGCCTGAAGGGAAAATTCTAGGAACAGGGACACTCCAGAAGGGACTTTCCCAATTCAGTCTTTTCCAGACAAAACAGGGCCATGGACCCACAAAAGGGTCCAAATTTGGAGACAGAATGTCTCCAAATTTCCCTGGGGGAGGGGATCAGGAAGGGCTCCAAAAGTTTTTCTAATGGCTCTCAAAGCTGAGTTTTCCTGGACTGCACAGCAAATGCAGCCCTGAGGAAGTGTTGCATATTTAAATCTCTACAGCCTCCACTGCTGTCCAAAGAGAGTTCAAACAATCATTGCACCTGCCTTTGTCTAGGAGCAGGTTGAAACTATAGCTGTCCACAGAGCCTTGACCCAGTGATCTGAATTTGCTAAAAAAAAAAAAGAACTGTGATCTGTGGTCAGATGTGCCAACCCATGTTCTTGGAGAAGAGGATTTTTACATCACTTACTGTCACCAGCAGCTAACCAGGGACAGGACCCTATGGTGGTTTTCCATGAGAATGTGGGATGGATGCCCGTAGCCACCATGCAGAAAAAGTAATTTACAGTTCTTTATCATAATTTATCACCCTCTTCCTTCCATTCTTCTTGGGATCTATACTTCAGGCCTCTGTAGTTTCAAACCTTTATTGTCTGCTTAATAGTTCTTTTAAAAGGACCAAGTCCTGGAGCTCCCTACCCCACCATCTTCCTGGAAGTCTGTCATTCATTTTTTATATGCTCTCATTCTCATTCTGTCTGTCTGTCTGTCTGTCTGTCTCTCTCTCTTCTACATTAGGCTTCTTCATTTATTGTAAGGTTGTAAGGACCAGACATAAAGAGGAGCAAAGGAATTCCACAGATTGAAGTTACCTGGAATGGGAGAGACATGGGGATAGGTATGACTGGCCACTGTTGTAACAATAATGAGGATCTAGGGATTTTTAAAATGTGTACTTGGGCAGAGAACATAAGGGCCAGAATAGGTGTCACTAATGCTGCCCATTTAGAGATGACATAGCTTTAATTCTGACATTATCTACAACTTATGAATATTTATTTTTGGGGATACAATAACAATTTCAAAGTGGCATACCATCCCATTTTTTTCCTCTAACAGAATTGAATGCACTTAAATGAAATAGCAAACATATATTACATACCCCATAACATTTATGAGCATCCCACTAAACACATGGTACATGGTTTAGAAAAATTCTGCCAAAGAGATTACTGAACTTTCTGTGCCTCACAAGCATAGACTATGTTCTCCTAAAATAGAGCAATCAATTGAAAAATAAGACTTTGGTAAGTGTGCTTGATGACAACCAAGGCCGTCTTTTTCCATAAGATTGACTATCTGTTCTGATAGTGGGAAGCCTTCTGCCTGAGGCAAAAGCCTGATGAACCTCCAACTGCATCATTTACATACCACCCTCATAATTTTTGCCATATCTGTATTCCACCAATACTATTATCATCTTGATATTTTTCTTTTACTAGGCTATCTTGTTCACCTTTAGCCTTATCCTACTTAATTATATCCATGAACTCACTGGTTTCAGATGTTAGTTATATGTTTTCTAAAACACATTAAAATAAAGTGTCATTGTTAAAATAAATTTTAAAGTGTATAGAATAGTTAAGTGGCATGGTCAAGATCATCATGTCATAAAGGTTATGAGCAAACAGTTCCCAGATAAAGAAACACAAATGTGTAATAAGAACATGAAAAAGAGATGTGTGCTCATATACATCTTCTACCACATTTTGGGAAATAATGCAGTTTTTCAGAAGCTTTCTCTGGATTCAAGAAAATCCCTGTGCAGCATGCCTAGGAAGCAGTACTTAACAAAATAATAAATTCAGCATTTTGCCTTTCTGTGTTTTACTCCCCACCCCCAACCTATTGCACTTCTTTCCGAAATTTAGTGGCCACTGCTCATCTTCTATGCCTCAGCACCGTTAAACGCACACATCAATTAAACTTGCTTTTAGGAAAGGAGTGACTCTTGGTGTTTGCTTGGTTGGGCAAATATCAACCGGTGTATCTCTGATCTTAATGATGTGTACCCTATCAGTCTTCCCTGGGAAAAAAGATTCCAGGTCTCAGACAGAACAAATAGAAGCTTCTCAGTGTCCTAGCACATAAGCAGCCACCTGTTCTGCCTATGCTAATGCCAGATTTTAAGAATGACACTGAGGCTGTGGCTTCAAAGATGACAAAGCAGTCATCAATTCATTAAAATATGCCTATCACATTGGTTATTTGGTGTCAGATAATAACAAGTAATTAACACTTACTGATTCAGAATGGAAACTGACCCCTACAGTGGACACCAAATTCCTTTTCATTTCCCCACACCCAATGGGGAATGGAATATTACTTCCTGAATAAACACGGATATGGCTTCTAGGAAAAAAGACACAAAACTAACAAGTCTACTGCCCTTGAAGATTACAAAGGATCCATTCTTAAGAGCAGATCTGTCCAAAGATACCAAAACTATCCACAAATAGAGTATATAAAGCTTCTTTCTTTGCTTTACTTCTAATAGCTTTGCTTTGCCTTCCCTGTGCCTTTCTTCCACTTTGCTTTTGTACTGAGTCCCAATTTCCTTCTTATCACACCAATCCTACTCTGATTCCTCTTTCATCACCCCTGTCCTGTAGCTGTCTCATAACCCAGTTCTTTCTACTCCTGTGACCATATCTTTTTCAAGACTTGATCTTCACTCCTAATATTAATTCTCTACAATTTATCACCTGCCACATAGGGGTGCTCAAATATTCAAATGAAACAATACCATATTGTTTTGTTGTTTTTGGCAAAGAGTAGTTGAGAAAGGGAATTGAGACAATTCACAAAGCTCAAGAACTCTTCCCTTTCAAGTAGATCAATTCCATTTTTATCTATTTAAAATATATATGACTTCTGAATAATACTTGGGGAGATGGGTTTTTCTTCTTCAAACATAAAACAATAAAACTCAAAAACTCAAACTTATGATTGTATATATGTGAAAAAGTATTACCTGGTTTCAAATTCCATTTTTCCCTTACTGCTTATGTGGCTTTGGATAAATCATGTAACCCTCTCCAAAACTCAGTTTTACCAACTGTAATATACTGTACATTATGAAAAATCATAAACCAAGTTTAAGGGAATATTATATTTGCATTCTCTCTGAACTTTCTCATCCCAGATAATTTTAACTCTCAGCAGTCTCTCCTCTGCCCATGCTAAATTTAAGGGTCAGCCAGCAACATTCTCGAAACTATGACTATTTATGGTCTTGGATAATTGGGTGTGGCCCAGAGGAATCTTTACCCTCATCAGAGTGTAATCATTCCCACCTGCCATCTCATTCTCATCCCTCATCCCTTTGCCCTTCAGGGCATGACGTAGATTTGAAAAAGCAGAAGGAAGACTTAGTGAGCTAGAGGACAGGACATCTGAAATCCCACACATACAAGAACAGATAAGGAAAATAATGGAAAAATAAGAGCAGGATCACAGGGAATTGTATGACAACATGAAGCACATGAATACATGTGGTATATGTGTTCCAGAAGGAGCAGAAAAGGGAAAAAGGGAAGAAACATTAATAGAGGAAATAATCACTGAAAATTTCCCATCTCTTATGAAAGACACAAAATTACAGCTCCAAGAAGCACAGGATACACCAAACAGAATAGATCCAAATAGATCTATGCCAAGATGCTTACTAATCAGATTATTAAATTTCAAAGACAAAATTCTTAAAGCAGAAAGAGAAAAAGGATCCATCACGTTTAAGGAAAGCTTGATAAAACTATGTGTAGATTTCTCAGCTGAAAGCATGGAGGTGAGAAAACAATGGTATGATATATTTAAGATACTGAAAGAGTAAATTGCCAAACAAGAATTCTATATATGGCAAAATTGTCCTTCCAAAATAAGGATAAGTTTAAATTATTTTCAGACAAACAGATACTGAGAGATCTTGTGAACAAGAGACCTGCTCTATAACAAATACTAAAGGGAGCAATACAGGCAGATTAAAAATACAGGAGAGAGAGATTTGGAGAAGAGTGTAGAAATGAAGACTATCAAGAAGGATAAAAAGAGAGAAAAAATAAGATATGATATATAAAATACAAAAGACAAAATGGTAGGGAAAGTAATGAACTACATTAACAACAATAAATATTAATGGATTGGGGGTGCACAGGTAATTTAGTGGTAGAATTCAGGTCTACCATGGAGGGTACCTGGGTTCAGTTCCCAGCCCATGCACCCACACTCCCTAAGAAAATCACATTTGAACAAAATTCCCTATGATATACATACCACATACATGCCTCTGCATGTGTATGTATAGATATAGAAATACTTATATATAAGGAGACACATACAAAAAAAGTTAATGGATTAAACTACCCAATCAAAAGACATAAACTAGGAGAACTGATTCAAAAACAAGGCCCATCTATGCACCCCCTCCAAAAAAAAACTGTAAAAGAAAAGCCCATCTATATTCTGTCTACAAGAGACTCAATTTAGACCCAATGACAGAAACGGATTGAAAGTGAAATATTGGAAATATTTCATGCAAATAACAGCCAAAATAGAGTGGGGGTAGTTATAGTAATAACAAACAAATTAGATTTCAAATGTAACAGAAGTAAAAGAGACAAAGAAGAACACTATATATTAATAAAAGGGACAATTCAGGAAGAAGATACAAGAATCATAAATATTTTTGCACAGAGCCAGAGTGTCCAAAAAATACATGAGGCCACACATGGACAACACTGAAGGGAGACGTAGACAGCTCTACAGTAATAATTGTAGATTTCAATATACAACTCTCATTAATAGATAGAATATCTAGACAAAAGATCAAGAAGGAAACAGAGATGTTGAACAGTATGATAAATCCATTAGACATAACAGCTATTTATAGAATGCTACACCCCACAACAGCAGGATACACATTTTTCTCAAGTGCTCATGGAACATTCTCCAGGATAGAACACAAGTTGGGTCTCAAAGCAAGTCTTAGAAAATCTAAAATGATTGAATTATACAAAACAATTTCTATGGTCATGAAGGAATGAAGTTGAATATCAATTACACGTGGAAGGCCATAAAATACACAAATTTATGAAGGCTAAACAACACACTCATGAAAAAATAGTAATTCAAGGAAAAATTACAAGAGAAATCAGTAAATATCTTGAGGCAAATGAAAATGAAAACACAACATTTCAAACATTATGGGATGCAGCAAAGGAGGTACTGAGAAGGAAATTTATTGACACAAATGCTTATATTAAAAAACAAGAAAGAGCAAAAAATTAAGAAATTAACTGTGCACTGGAAGTAACTAGAGAAAAAACAGCAAACTAACTCCAAAGCAAACTGAAGGAAAGAAATAATGATTAGAGGAGAAATAAATAAAATTGAGAACATGAAAGCAATAGAAAGATTTACAAAAGAAGAAGTTGGGTCTTTGAGAAAATCAATAAAATCATTGGAATGTTAGCTAGGCTGACAAAAAAAAAAGAAAGCATGCATATTAATTAAAATCAGAAATGAGAGAAGGGACATAACTACTGACCCCGCAGATATAAAAGAGATAATGAGAGGCTACTATGAGCAAACTATATGCTAATAAACTAGACAATGTAGGCGAAATGGACAATTTCCTAGAAAAGCATGAACAACCAAAACTAACTAGAGAAGAAACAGACAATCTTAAAACACTGATCACAAGTAAAGGGATTTAATTTATCATCAAAAAGATTCCAAAAAAGAAAAGTTCAGGAGCAGATGGCTTCACATATGAATTCTTCCAAGCATTCAAGAAAGAATTCATAACAATACTCCTCAAACTGTCAAAAAAAAAACTGAAGAGGAGGTAAAGCTACCTAACTTATTATATGAAGCCAACATCACCCTAATACCTAAAGACAATTACAGAGCAAATATCACACCAGTCTCTTTAGTGAATATAGATGAAAAAAATCCTCAATGAAATACTTCTAAATTGAATCCAGCAGGACATTAAATGAATTTTACACCATGACTAAATGGGATTTATTCCAGTATTCAAGGCAGGTTCAATGCCAAAAAATCAATTAATGAATACCCCACATGAATAAATCAAAGCAGAAAAAAAAACACATGATCATCTTGATTGATGCAGAAAAGGCATTTGACAAAATTCACTGTCCCTTCTTGGTGAAAACAGTTCAAAGGTCAGTAATAGAAGGGAAATTCTTCAACATGATAGGGACATTGGAAAACCCATAACTAACATGATGCTCAATGAGGAAAGACTGAAAGCTTTCCCTCTAACATTAGGAAGAAGACAAGGATGTCCACTGTCACCATTGATATTCAACATTGTGCTGGAGATTCTAGCTAGAGTAATTAAGTAAGATAAAGAAATTAAAGGCATTCAAATTGGAAAGGAAGTGAAACTTTCATTGTTTGCAGATGACATGATCCTACGTGTAGAAAATCCCAAAAAATCTACAGCAAAGCTACTAGAGCTAATAAATGAGTACAGCAAAGCAGCAGGGTACAAGATCAAAAAGCAAAAATCCTTAGTGTTTTTATAAATTGGTAATGAGCAATCTGAGGAGGAAATTGAGAAAAAATTTCCATTTACAAAAGCAACCAAAAGAATAAAATATTCAGGAATAAATTTAGCCAATACCAGAAAAGACTTATACACAGAAAACTACAAGAAATTGCTAAAAGAAATAAAAAAGAACTAAATAAATGGAAGGCCATAACATGTTCATAGACTGGAAGACTAAATATAGTTAAGATGTCAATTCTACAGAAATTGATTTACAGATTCAATGAAATACCAATTAAAATACCAGCAACTTACTTTCCAGAAATAGAAACCTCAGTAACCTAATTTATTTGGAAGGGAAGGTTGCCCTGAATAGCTAAAAATATCTTGAGAAATAGGAATGAAGTTGGAGGTCTCACACTACTTGATTTTAAAGCATATTATAAAGCTACTGTGGTCAAAATAGCAAGGTATTGGCATAAAGAAATTGATCAACAGAATCAAATTGAGTGCTCAGAAATTGATCCCTTCATCTATGGACAATTGATCCTTGATAAGGCAGTTATTGAAGGCCTTCAATAAATGTGTTTGGATAACTGGATATCCATATCCAAAATAATGAAAGAAGACCCCTATCTCACACTTTATTCAAAAATTAACTCAAAATGGTTCAAATACCTAAACTTTAGAGCTGAGAACATAAAAATGTTTAGGAGGAAATATAAGGAAGTATCTTAAAGATTTTGGGATAGGAGGTGGTTTCCTAGACCTTACACCCAAAATGTGAGCAATGAAAGAAGAAATAGATAACTGGGATATCCTCAAAAGTGAACACTTCTGTGCAACAAAGGTCTTTTTCATAAAAGTAGAAAGTCAGCCTATGCAATGGGAGACAATATTTGGTAACCACATATCAAAAAAAGTTTAATATCCAGAATATATGAAGAAATTCTGGAATTCAACAACAAAAAGATAAATAATCCAATTAAATAATGGGAAAAAGACATGGACAGATACTTTTCTGAGGAGAAAATACAAATGGCTCAAACACAAATGAAAAGATGCTCAGCTTCACTGGCTATTAGGTTAATGCAAATCTATGCCACAATGAGATATCATCTCACACCTACTTGAATGACCATTATAAAAAAAACAGAAAACAATAAATGCTACAGAGGATGTGGAGAAAGAGGCACACTTATCCACTGTTGGTGGGAATATAAAATGTAACAACAGCTCTGGAAGGCAGTTTAGTGGTTCCTCAGAAAGCTAAGTACAGAATTGCCATGTGATCCAGCAATCCCATTGCTAGGTATATATTTAGGGCAACTGAAGGCAGGGACAACGAATGGACATTTGCACACTGATATTTATAGTGACGTTATTCACAATTTCCAAGAAATGGAAAGAGCCCAAATGTCCATCCACAGATGAGTAGATAAACAAACTGTGGTATATACCTAAAATGGAATATTATGCAGTGGTAAGACAGAATAAAGTCATGAAGCTTGCAACAATGCAGATAAACCTTGAGGACAATATGCTGAGTGAAATTAGCCAGAAACAAAAGGACAAATTCTGTATCATCTCACTAACATGAACAAACATTAATGGAAGAACTTTGAGAATTAAAGTTGAGGACACAAGTTATCAGGAGATAGAAAGAGGGTAGAGCTTGGGCATTTGATGCTGAAGGAGTACAGAGTGTTCAACAGGATTGATTGTACAGATCCAAAAAAGGATAGCACAATATTACCTGATGGTTACACAATACTTTAAGTACAATGAACAAAGATGAATGTGAGTATGGTTGAAAGAGGAAGGCAAGGGGCAAGTATGACACCAGAAGAAAAGATAGAAGATAAAGTCTGGGACTTTATAACTTAGCAAAACCTAGAGGAGTTAGCCATGGTGATTAAATGTACAATGTTAAGAACACTTTTACGTGAAGAACAAATGAATGCCAACATTGCAAGGTGTTGAAAAAGGGATGGTATATGGAAAAAAAAACAATGTGAACTAGAATCTATAGTTAACTAAAACATAAAATGCTTCTACTAAATGTGACAAAGGCAATATACCAAAGTTAAATGTCAGTAAGAGGTATATAGGGCAGTGTATGGGAGTCTTGATTTATTGCTGTTTTCACTTTTATTTTATTTTACTTTGTCTTTTATTTTTTCTCCGTTTTAAAATACACTTCCTCTTTCTTTCTGGAAGAAATGGAAACGTTTTCATATATATTTGTAGCAAACAGGTTTCACCCCCACCCTTCTTTTTCTTATTTGGCTGCTTCTCTGTGGAAAATCCCCAGACCCCCTCTTCTGACCTCCAGGAACGGGTGAAACTGCAGACAAGTGGGATAAGACACATTCCCGGGATAGGAACCCCTCCCCTAACAGCTCATTTGCTCCTGTAATCCACTTCGCACCTTAAACTGACCAATTGTTTTTCCTTTAGTATTTCCAGTCGCCATATTAAGCTTACCTTATCTCTAGCATGTAATACGGTCTATAAAAGCTAAGGTTGCTTTTTATTTGGGGCTCAGACTTTCGAGGTGACTCGGCTGAGCCTCGTGCGCATGAGCTAATAAATCACTTGCTTCTCTAAACTACGGACCCTTAGTCTTGGCCTGTTCTAATTTCATGGAATGTTCCTGGAGGTCTGCAGTCTGGTTCCTGGTTTTTGCACTACATATTGTGGTTCTGAGTGCATAACTATGTGATTATACTGGAAACCACTGATTGTTTACTTAGGATGGATTATACGGTGTGTGAATAAAACTGTTTAAAAAATAAACAGAAAAATGCAAGTTCTGGAGAAAATGTTCAGAGAGGGATTTCCTGTTCTCTGGTCACTGCTGTTAGGGAAGTAGAATTGAGCAGCCCCTCTGTCCTGTAGAGGGCAGTGTGGTGGCTCCACAGGAGGCTAAGTATAGAGTTGCCATATGATCCTGAAACCCCATCATTAAGTATATACTTGGAAGAACTGAAACAGGGACACGAATAGACATTTTCATACTGGTGTTTATGGTGGCAGTATTCACAATTTGCAATGGTTGGAGGTGGCCAAAGGGTACATCAACTGAGGAATGGAAGGGGGAGCTGTGGTGTATACATACAATGCAATATTGAGTGGCTGCTAGATGGAATAAAGTTGTGAGGCTTGCAACTAGGTGAATGGACTTTGTGGACAGTGTGTTGAGTGAAATAAGACAGAAATTAAGAGACAAACATGGCAACACCTCACTAATCTGCACTAAATATACTGTGTAAACTCTCAGAATTGAATCTGAGAGCATAGGTTATGAAGGGGAGGGTTACTGTAAAGGTTCCTAGATTGTAAACTCCTACAGAAGTCACACTTATTCCTGAGTAGTAATGATTATCTCTGAATTTTGATATGCTGTGGTTTTTCTATATAACCTGATGCTTGGATCTTCACATATCTGTGTGATACCTAAGACTTGGAGCTGGAGTTCTGCAGCTATGAAAGTCCACATTGCCCCATACAGAATTTCATTAAAAAAAAAAGCTGAAAAAGAGATCAGACTTCAATTAGGAATACCAATGAAGCAGATTTGGTTAGGACTATGGTAAATCAAACTAAAGGGTGAAGGATGATATTGACTGTGCTTTAGAACTTCAACTTCTGTGTGAGACCAAAGGAAGAGATGTTTATTTGTTGCAAAATTTGTATTTTCTGTAGCACACAATCTCATTTAACTTGTATGATTGGTTATTTGAACACCATACTTACAAGGGGGTGAGAACTTGCTAGTTTTACAGGTTAGTGTGATGCCCCATACATCCCAGAGTAATTTGGGTAGAAAATAAAAAAAGTAATTGCAATGCTCCCTTGAGAGACTGGGCAAAAATGTGGAAATATTAAACTTCACCACCTGGGGAATTCCTGATATTCTCACAAGCATTGGGGACTGTCAGTTTAATAGACCATGCCCTCGATTTGGGGGCTTGCCGTTATGAAATTTATTCCTGCAAAAGAGAAGTGAAGCTTACTTATAATAATGCCTAAAAGTCACTGGCAGAGAACTGAACCTCTTGTTGCTCAGATGTAGCCTCTCTCTGAAAACCAACTTGCCACATAAACTCACTGCCCTCCCCCTTACATGAGACATGACTCCCAGGGCTGTAAATCTCCCTGGCAATGTGGGATATGACTCCAGAAAATGAGCCTGACCTGACATTGTGGGATTGAGAGAGCCTTCTTGACCAAAAGGAGAAGAGAAATGAAAGAAAATAAAGTTTCAGTTGCTGAGAGATTTCAAATAGTCAAGAGGTCATTCTAGAGGTTATTACTATGCATTATATAGATATTCCTCCTAGTTTTTAGGGTATTAGAATAGCTATAAGGAAATAGCTGAAACTGTTGACCTGTGTTCCAGTAACCTTAATTCTTGAAGATGATTGTATAACTATATACCTTTTATGGTGTGACTGTGTGATTGTGAAAACCTTGTGGGTGACACTTTATCCAATGTGTGTGGACATATGAGTAAAAATATCAGGACAAAAAAGTGAATAAATGATGGGGATAATAAACGGTATGGAATGTTTTGTGTGTTCTTGTTCATTTTTAATTTTATTCTTCTATATATTTGCTAGCAGTAATGAAAATGTTCAAAAATTGGTTGTAGTGATGTACACACAAATATATGATACTGTGAGTCATTGATTGTACATGTTGGTTGATTATATGGTATATGAATATATCTTAATAAAATTGCTTTTAAAAAAGAAGCAACTTTCAGGCTGTAATGGTAGAAAATGATCAAGCAACCTGAGAAATCCTGGGCAGGAAAATATTTTATTGATTTTAGCAATAAGGGAAGTGATGCTGTCATGCTTGAAGGATAGTAGTTTCTAGGTTTGACTCAAAAAAGTGCTTTGGAATTAAAAGCAAGTCAGAGAGTGTTTTCTCGAGCCAACTTTGTATCAAACAATGACTGAGGATTACAGTGCAGAGAGCAGAGAATCTAGCAATCTAGCAGTATTATAAGATGTAGATTTTGTCTTTGGGAAATTTATAGTCTGATTTGAGAAAATAAAGTATATACAATAAAGACAAAAAACAGTGAGTTGGAGCCAATTTAATCTGGGCTTGAATCTTGGATATTTCCCTTTGTTGTTGTATGACCTTGGATGTGTCTTTTACGCTTCCTGAGTTTCATTTGGCTCCTCTGTGAAATGATAGAGTTGACATGTAAACTCAAACAGGCTGACACTGGTGCTTTTATTCTTTTTACTTACATATTTTTATATGTTTAACTTTTTAAATTTTATGCTATAACATATACACAAAGCAAAGAAATAAAAAAGCAATAGTTTTCAAAGAACTCTTCAACAAGTGGTAACAGGACAGATTCCAGAGTTTGTCATGGGCTACCATGCGATCCTCATATTTTTCCTTCTAGCTGCTCAGGAATATAGGATGCTAGAGAGCTTAAATAATTTTTTATCATCACGAGCAATTTTTCCTTCTTTTCTAATGAAAAACAACATATATACAAAAAAACTATGAATTTCAAAGCACAGCACCACAATTAGTTGTAGAACATATTTCAGAGTTTGACATGGGTTACAATTCCACAATTTCAGGTTTTTACTTCTAGCTGTTCAAAAATACTGGAGACTAAAAGAGATATCAACTTATGATTCAGCATTCATATTCATTTGTTAGATCCTATCTTCTCTGTATAACTCCAACATCACCTTTGATTTTTCTATCCCTCTCTTTAGGAGTGTTTGGGCTATGGCAATTTTAAATTTTTCTTATTGTAAGGGTCTGTAACTAATATGGGGTAGGGAGATGGAACTATCGGATGTTCTGGAAAGACTGGGCTAGGTTTCAGGACTTATTTGAACTAGGGACACATCTGGAGGGTGTAGGTTTCTGGAAAGTTACTCTAGTGCATGGAACCCTTGTGGAATCTTATATATTGCCCTAGGTGTTCTTTAGGATTGGCTGGAATGGTCCTGTTTCAGGGTTGGCAGATTATGATAGGTAGCAAGGTCTAACTGAAGGTTGCATAAAAGGAACCTCCAGAGTAGCCTTTCAACTCTATTTGAACTCTCTCTGTCACTGATACTTCATTAATTACACTTATTTTCCCCATTTTGGTCGGGATGTAATTATTGATCCCATGGTGCCAGGTATGGATTCATCCCTGGGAGTCATCTCTCATATCGCCAGAGAGACTTTCACCCCTGAATGTCATGTCCCACATACTGGGGAGGACAATGATTTCACTTGCAGAGTTGGGCTTAGAGAGACTGAGGCCACTTCTGAGCAGCAAAAGAGGTCCTCTAAAAGTAACTCTTAGGCATGCCTATAGGTAGTCTAAACTTCTCCACTACTTACATAAACTTCACAAGAGTAAGCCTCATGATCGAGGGCATGGCTATTGATTT
This sequence comes from Tamandua tetradactyla, assembly GCF_023851605.1. Taxonomy (NCBI): domain Eukaryota; kingdom Metazoa; phylum Chordata; class Mammalia; order Pilosa; family Myrmecophagidae; genus Tamandua; species Tamandua tetradactyla. The sequence continues at coordinate 57,675,992 of NC_135353.1, read as the reverse complement.
GGGTGTCACCAATGTTTGACACAGTATCAGGGAATTCCTGATGGTAAGATTTAATAGTTCCATATTTTTTCTCCCATCCCTCAGGGAAATTTGCCAATGCTTTTTTTTATTATCTGCTTAATATATTCTAGGATGTTTCCAGGCATTACAATAATTTATACAGAATTAAAGGACCTCTTTTTTATTCTGTGCTCCCTGTGTTTCAATTGTTCAAATGAACTATACAGATAGGTTGAATTAGATTATGCACTATAGAAAATTTCAGTTCCAGACCAAATAAACCTTTCTTCCATTGATCTCAAAGAGTATTTGTATTTATTAGTTAGGGTTCTCTAGAGAAACAGAATCAACAGGGAACAGTCACAAATATAAAATTTATAAAAATGCCTCACGTGACCACAGGAATGCAGAGTCCTAAATCTGCAGGGCAGCCTGTGAAAGCAATGATTCTGATGGAGGGTCTGGACGAACTCCACAGGAGAGGCTCTCACCAACCGGAACAGGAAGAGCCTGTCTCTTCTGAATCCTCCTTAAAAGGCTTTCTGTGATTAGATTAAGCATTACTCATTGCAGAAGACACTCCCCTTTGATTACAAATGGAATCAGCTGTGGATGCAGCTGAAATGATCATGATCTAATTCTATGAAATGTCCTCATTGCAACAGACAGGCCAGCATTTGCCCAACCAGACAAACAGGTACCACCACTTGGCCAAGTTCACACATGAACCTAACTATGACAGTGTGGTTCTAAAATATAGACACTGTCTTCCTTATACCTGTGTTCTGAATTACTTTAACCCCAAACTGTTCAGCTTCATTCTTAATTCTCAATATCAGGTTATATATATAAAATAGTCTCTCAAAATCCAGAAATAATAATCACCACTCTGAACTTAATGTGTCTGCTCTAAAAGCTTACAATATAGGCCCCTGTTATACTATAAACATTTTCTAAAGGTGACCATACCATTCTTATTCTTCTGTTTCTGTCTTATTTTATCTCACCAAATGTCCCACATGTTCATTCACATCACTGCATGACTCATGACTTTGTTTCTTTTCCTAGCAGCACAACCATTGTTCATAAGTATATACCAATGTTCACCAATTTACTTCATCAGTGCAACCACCAGCCACCTGCATTAATTGGGCATCATGTAGAGGGCCCAAAGTCTGTAGTCCATCCACATTCTCAATTTTAGATATTTTCATTGTTCCCAAGAGAAAGAAAACCAATAAACACACCCTCACCAAAGAGGAAGTCTAAACCTTCTCATTATAAGCCTCTGATTATACCTTTATGCTGGTCATAAAAGTGAAATCATACAGTATCTATCCTTTTGTGGCTGGCTAAGTTCACTCGGCATTATGTCCTCAGGGCTCATCCATTTTGTCATGTGCTTAGGACATCATTTTGTCTTACTGCTGCATAATATTCTGTTGTATGTATACACCACATTTTGTTGATCCACTCGTCTGCTTATGGGCATTTGGTTTGTTTCCATCTTTTGGTGATTGAGAATAATGCTGCTATAAACATTGGTGTGCAAATGTCTGTTTATGTCGTTGCTTTCAGCTCTTCTGGGTATATAGCAAGTGGTGCTATTGCTGGGTCATAGGGCAACTCGACATTTAGTTTCCTAAGGAACCACCAAACAATCGGCCATGGTGGTTGCACTATTATACATTCCCACCAGCAGTGCATAAGTGCCCCAGTTTCTCCATATTCTCCCCGACATTTATAGTTTCCTGTTTGTTTAATAGCAGCCATTCTTATAGGTGTGAGGTGGTATCTCGTTGTAGTCTTGATCTGCAATGTCTATTTTGTCCCAGTTCAGAGGATTTGGAGGCCTTGTCAAAAGCAGTTGACCATAGATTTGGTGGTCTATTTCTGCACTTTCTATTCTATTCCATTAGTCAGTGCTTCTATCTTTGTGCCAGTACCATGCTGTTTTGACACTGTGGCTTTATAATAGGTTTTAACGTCAGGGGGTATAAATCCTCCCACTTTGTTCTTCTTTTTTAGGATGTTTAGCTTTTTGGTGTCTCTTTCCCTTCTGGTTGAATATGGCAATTAGGTTTGCCAAGTCTTCAATGTAGGTGGTTTTAATCAGAAAGGGATGCTGAATTTTGTCAAATGCTTTTTCAGCATCAATCAAGATGATCATGTGATTTTTCTGTTTCAATTTTTTAACATGCTGTATTACATTAATTGATTTTCTTGTGCTGAACTATCCTTGCACTCCTGGTATAAACCCCACTTCATCGTGGTGTATAGTTCTTGTAATGTGTTGTTGGATTCCATTTCTGGTAACTGTTGAAAATTTTTGCATCTATGTTCATTAGGGAGATTTGGCCTGCAGTTTTCCTTCTTTATAGCAACTGTACCCATTTTGGTATTAAAATGATATTAGCTTCTTAAAATGAGTTAGGTAGAGTTCCTTCAATCTCAATTTTTGGGAAAAATTCGAGCAGGATTGGTGTTAGTTCTTTTTGGAATGTTTAATAAAATTTCCCTGTGAAGCCATCTGGCCCTGGGCTTTACATTGTAGGAAGATTTTTGCTGACTGATTGAATCTCTTTACTTGTAATTGGTTTGTTGAGATCTTCTGTTTTGCCATGAACCAGTGTAGCTTGTTTGTGGGTCTCCAGGAATTCATCCATTTCATCTAAGTTGTCTAGTTTGTTGGTGTATAGTTGTTCATAGTATCCTCTTATGGTTTCTTTTACTTCTTCAGGGCCTGTGGTAATTCACCCCTTCTCATTTCTGATTTGTTTATTTGCATCCTCTCTCTCTTTTTTATTTGTCAGTTTTGCTAGTGGCCCATCTATTTTATTGATTTTCTCAAAGAACCAACTTTTGGTTTTATTGATTCTTTCTATTATTCTTTTGCCTCCCATTCATTTATCTCTGCTTTAATCTTTGTTATTTCTCTTCTTCTATTTGCTTTGGGGTTAGTTTATTGTTCTTTTTCAAGTTCCTCCAGTTCTGCTGTTAAGTCCTCGATTTTTGCTCTTCCTTGTTTTTTAATATAGGCATTTAGGGCAATAAATTTCCCTCTCAGCACAGACTTTGCCACATCCCCAAGTTCTAGAAGTTGTATGGTCATTTTCATTCATTTCCAGATAGCTACGGATTTCTCTCACAAATTCTTCTTTGTACAACTGGTTGTCTAAGAGTGTTTAATCTCCATATGTTTGTGAGTGTTCACGTTCTTTTGTGATTACTGAGATCTAGCTTTATCCCGTTCTGATCAGAGAAAGTGCTTTTAATAATTTCTATGTTTTTAAATTTATAAAGACCTATCTTGTGCCCCTGCATATGATATATCCTGGGAAATGTACCATGAGCACTAGAGAAGACTCTATATCACTGTACTTTGGGATGCAATGACCTATATATGTCTATTAGGCCTAATTCATTTATCAGATTATTTTACTTCTCCATTTCCTTGTTGATCTTCTGTCTGGTTGTTCTATGTATAGAGGAGAGTTTTGTATTGAAGTCTCCTACTATTATTGTTGAAATATCTATTGCTCCCTTCAGTTTTGCCAATGTCTGCCTCATGTACTTTGGAGCTCCTTGATTGGGAGCAAAAACATTTATAATTGTTATATCTTCTTGGTGAAGTGACCCTTTAATTAGTATATAGTGTCCTTCTTTATCTCTTATGATGTCTTTACATTTAAAGCAAATTTTGTCAGATATTAGTATAGCTACTCCTGCTTTCTTTTGTTTACAACTTCTGTGGAAAATCTTTTTCCATCCTTTCACTTGCTATATCTATTTGTATACTTGTGTTTAAGATGTGTCTCTTGTAAGGACCATATACCTGGATTATGTTTCTTAATCCACTCTGCCAATCTGTATCTTTTAATTGGTAAATTTAATCCATTAACATTCAAAGCTATTACTGAAAAGGCATTCTTTTATCCCATCATCTTATCATTTTTATTCTATTTGTAAGATCTATATATTCTTTTCCCTCTTTCTCTTTGTACTCTTTAAATCATCCTTAGTGGTACTCTTAAATTCTGTGCCCTTCTCCAGACCTCCCTCTCCTGTCTTTTTTTTCTGCTGGCAGAACTCCTTTAAGTATTTCTTGTAGGGCCAATCTCTTGTTGACAAATTCTTTCAGGACTTCTTTGTATGTGAAAACTTTAATCTCCCCTTCAATTTTGAGGGACAGTTTGACTGGGTACAAAATTCTTGGCTGGAAGTCTTTCTCTTGCAGGATCTTGAATATATCATATCACTGCCTTCTTGCCTCCAGGGTGCTAGTTGAGTAGTCTGAACTCAGTCTTATTTGGTTTCCCTTGTATGTAGTAGATTGTTTTTCTCTTTCCACTTTCAAGAATTTCTGCTTCTCTTCAACATTTGGCAGACTGATTAGTATGTGCCTTGTGGAAGGCCCATTTGTATTTATTCTGTTTGGAGTTTATTTGGCTTCTTTGACTTGTTTATTTATGTCCTTTATGAGAGTTGGGTAGTTCCCCCCCCCATTATACCCTCAACTTCTCTTTACTCCTTTCTTCTCCTTCTGGGACATCAGTGATTCTTTTATGTGCGTGCTTTGTTTTGTCTGTCATTTCCCTGAGTTCCAACTAAATTTTTTCATCTTTTTTGCCATTTGCTGTTTTGGCTCTTTGAAGTCAGTTATCCTGTCCTCTATATCATATATTCTTTCTTCTATCTCTTCAAATTTGGTGTTGTGTGCCTCTAGTATGTTTTTTATTTGGTCAACAGAGTCTTTAATCTCCATGATTTCTGATATTTTGGGGAGTGCCAGGGGTGGACATGTGGTAGTTAGATTCACTTGTCAACTTGGCCAGGTGAAGGCACCTAGTTTTGTTGCTGTGGCCACGAGCCAATGGTATGTGAACCTCATCACATACCATTGTAATTATGTGTAATTACATCTGCAGTCAGCTAGGAGGTGTGCCTGCTGCAATGAATGATGTTTGACTTAATAGGCTGGTGCTTAAATGAGAAAGTGCAATGTAGCACAGCCCAAGCAGCTCGGCATACCTCATCTCAGCACTCACAGCTCAGCCCAGGCCTTTGGAGATGCAGAAAGAAATCACCCCGGGGAAAGTTGTTGGAACCCAGAGGCCTGGAGAGAAGGCCACCAGAGACCATCTTGTGCCTTCCCACATAAGAAAGAACCTCAGTGGAAAGTTAGCTGCCTTTCCTCTGAAGAACTAACAAAATAAATCCCATTTTATTAAAAGCCAATCCATCTCTGGTGTGTTGCATTCTGGCAGCTGGAAAACTAGAACAACAGCATAAACATATACATCAGAAAGTGAGCAATTGGCACTGGAAGTAGGTCAATGGCAGATTGTGTAGTTTTGGAATCTGACAAACTTTGATTATTGAAATTATTTTCTGGATTAGAAAGAGACTACAAAAATGGTAACTAGTGTTAATTTTAATGGGTATCTAGAGAATGATTTGAGAATGTTTATAAACCAATTATTTTTCTCATTTGAGAGGAGAAGGACTTTTACTCTTCAATGAAGGAAGCTGAAAATATAGAGCAAAATAATCAGGATAGGCTTCATGAAGGATGTAGAATCTATACACTTAGATTTTCAGATATGAAACTGAGCTAAATCATGGAGTGTGGAGAGATGACAGCAGAGAGTGACAGATAGTCCTGACCAAATAGGGATGGACATTTTCGGAATTCATGTTGCAAGCTGACAATAAAAAATAAAATAAAGAACATAGTATTAATATGGACTGAACCTGTGGACCCAGGATCGTAAACCACTTCTGTCACAGCTAGTCTTGGGCACGTAGCTGACCCTTTCTAATTTTCCATTACCCCGAGTATAATATGAACATAATAACAATATTTAAGACAAAGTATTGTTTGAGAAATTAATTTAGATAATAGTATGAAAATCGTGAATGCACTCCATAAATGTTTGTTCTCTTTTCTATAACTCATTGGATCCTTCACTGAAACAGATGGTGCAAGTTTCATTATTGATTCAGTTTTTCAGAGAAGCAAACTGTGTTTCAGAGTAGCTGAGGTTAGAGAAATTAAGTGATTTGCCACAAAAGTATATGTAAGTTGTGTAGGGTCATTCTGATTCTTTATCATTATACTTTCAATAAGGTAGCTATGGGAGAGCAGGAGTTTATGAGAATTAGACCCATAGGGCCATTTTGTATAAGTAAGAAGGAGATAGGTTCAACTCTGAGTGGGACTTTGCACGGGAGAAGAGTATTGAAAGAAAGCCCTAAGTAATTCAAGGCAGAATAAGGGTCTTGGGGGTGGAATGGGTACCCAAGTAGGTAGGAGGTGGGAAATACCACAGAAGAACATTTCCTTCCTCTCTGTCTGAGCAGGACTGATTTAACCAGGAAAACAGTTGGCCCCATCTCCTATAATGTCTAACTTGCAAAGAGAATTTCAGCCAAATTCTTGAACATGGGTATTGTGGCAGTTAGGTTCAGGTATCAACTTGGTCAGATGATGATGCCCCATTGTTCTGTTTCTGCGGACTTAAATCATCAGTATGTGAAATTCATCTATGGCTGATTTCATTTGTGGTCAGCTAAGGGGAATGCCTTCACAATGAGTGATACTTAGTTATCTGGAGGCTTAAAAGCGAGAGCTCAGCATACTTCATCTCAGCACTCACAGCTCAGCCCAGTTGTTTGGAGATGCAGAAAGAAATCACCCTGTGGAAGGCTGTTGGAACCAAGAAGCTAGGAGAGAAGGCCAATTGACATCTCCCTGTGCCTTCCCATGTAACTGAACCTCTGATGAAAGCTAGCTGCCTTTTCTTTGAAGAATGATACATTTTTAGCTAAGTGAATCCCCTTATTTAAAGCTGATCCAAAAAATAGATAAATGGGGGAACAAATGTTAAAATAAATTGAGTAGATTGAAATACTAGTGTTCATTGATAGGGAGTGGCAAGGGGTATAGAAAAAATAGGGGGAACAAAGGTTAAAATATATTGGCTAGATGGAATTACTAGTGGTCAATGAGAGGGAGGGGTAAGCAGTATGGCATATATGAGGTTTTTTTTTTCCTTTTCTTTTTCTGGAGTGATACAAATGTTCTAAGAAATGATCATGGTGATGAATATACAACTATGTGATGATATTGTGAGTCATTGATTATATACCAAGAATGGAATGCTTATATGTTAAGAATGTTCATGTTTATATGTTATATTTTGTCAATTAAAAAATATCAACAAAAAAAGAAAGAAAAGCTCAATCCATCTCTGGTGTGTTGCATTCCGACAGCTTTAAAAAACTAAAACAGATATGTATATATGTGTATATATGCACATACACACACCCAATGGTGGGGTGGTAAGGAGGAAAGAGAAATAGATAGTTGTGTTTGGGATTCTTTTCAACAGAAACATTTACATTTAAAAATGAGGTTCATGGATCAACATGAAATGTCACAAGGAAAAGCTGGAAAAAACACCATCCACTGCTATGTACTTGACTTGACCTGATTAGGCATTCTAATTCCACAAACCATCTCTTCCTCTCCTTCCATCCTGCTTTCACTCCCTAGGAGCTGGATTTCATACTTACTCTGCTTCTCCTACACTCACGGGTTGCGGCAGTGTGATTTCTGGAGAAATTGAATTCATTATGATTTTTATGGATAATTATAGTTGCAATATGCTTAGAGTCATTTTATTAAAGCAGTTATGAGGTAATTAATCTTGTCAATAACCTCTGGAGTGAATGTGCATTTTATGTATTTGCTATGCTTTTTGCCTCTGTTTAAATCTCTGAAAATATCCAAATGTGTTTGTCACTTCTGATGCTCCCAACCATCACAACCTCTTCCAGAGAGAGACCTAAGCAGGACCCTAGCCAAATTAATTTTCTCTCCCAGAAAAGAGATATCAGATGAAGACCTTTAGTTGTCCTTTGCTTTTGTTCTGTTCCTTGTTATTTAAGAATGGAAAAAATGCCAATGGCCCCATATCTCCTCATTGCCCTTTCTCCCCAAGTTAGGAGAACTAACAGGGCTGCTAAATAATGACTATCAAAGCAGGGGCTCTGGAGCCTGTTCCTCAAATTGAATATCTGTGTGCTCCTTCTATTTGATAAACAAAAATCTGAATATACAGTATGATGAAATTTGGGTGCCTAGCATTACAATTTTCAGAAGATGATCTCTTTCCCAGATGTTTCCTTTGAACAGACATTTACTATAGGATCTACTTTAAAGGCATGTTTAACTGAAGAATGCCATGAATGGAAATTTTAGAAAATTCTAGTTCGTTAGACTGAGAAGCTAACTACACCTAACTATTTTTTTCTTATTGAACTGTGAACCAACCTAAAGTTTGTTTCTCATAAATATGTGAAATAAACTAGCTCAATCAAGAGCATATATATATATAACATATAATATTATATATATACATTGTGTACACATAATATATTATATATACTTAATTTTTAAAACAAGGACAATATTAGAAAATAAAAGCATTCTTTTACCAAACCAACTGTTCATTGACTCAGTGACTTTCAGTCCCCAATTTATACTCAACTTCCCCAGAACACCTTGACCATATAAAGAGGGCACTTTTGCTCTTCCTACTGAGCTTGTGAAAATTTCCAATCTGTTAATTGCTAATGGAAATGCAGACAGCATGCTGAGAATCAAAAGACAAACCAATCTGGAACTCTATCACTCTTTGATCTTTTTCTTCTTATGACTCCTGTTTTCTATAACTCAAAGTTAATGCCAGGGATGGTCATTACTCTCCATATGGGCAAGAATGGCTAATGAAATAGAGGTGATGGGCTGTTCTCTGTGTTAGGAGTACTTTCATCTTCCATTTTGTGGTCAGCTGAGTCAGAGGGAGCCTCCATTAAAGGTGCCCATTTATAGACATACAACCAATTTTGAAAGCATCTATTCCACTAATAGACACACATTCCTCATCTTCCCCATGTTTTTTCTTTTGCATTAGTCTTGTTGCATTAGCTGTCAGTTCTACAGAACAGGCTATCCATTATCCATTCAAATTTTATAAATGAAACTATATACTTCCAGGGAGATTTTTTGGAACACTATTATCTGAATATTATTTGCTAATAACTTTCATAATCTTAATCTTAAGCAATTAGAGTGGGGTAACAGTCTCTCAAGCAATCATCTGAACAACAGGAAGCCTGGTGGAATTATGTCTACCTTCTGGCAGATCAAGAGGAGTTTAGATGTTCTTGGTAAAAAATAATTGCCTTTCTAGCACCAACAGAAACTTAATTAAAAGTAAAACAGCTTCTAATTTATAGTGTGCATGGCCACAAAATGATTGCTACGTTTGTACTGTTTACAATGCAGCTACCTTAGTTTAAAAACCCACAGTAGAGTTGGTGGATGTCTGGAATATTTAGCATGTTAAATTATGGCATGGCCAAATTCCCTAATTCCACCACCTTGACCAGCTTGGAGATTTTCACACTTCAAAGTAGGTCCCCATGTGTGTTAGTTTGCAACCTGCTGGAAGGCGATATACCAGAACTGGAATGGCTTTTATAAAGGGGAATTTAATAAGTTACAAGTTTACAGTTATAAGCCTATGAAAATGTCCAAACTAAGGCATCCAAGGAAAGATACCTTAATTGAAGAAAGGCTGATGGGTAAGGAACATTTCTGTCAGGTGGGAAGACATGCTGGTCCCTTGCTTCTGGGCTCCATGCTTTCAGCCTCTGTTCCTGTGGGAAATCCTCACTTTGCTTCTCCACAGATGATTTTCATGTCTTGGCTTCCCTTGGCTGTTTACAGATTCTGGCTTGCTTAACATATCATGGTGATATCTACTGAGCTCCAAGCATCTTCAAACATCTGTGTCTCTGTTCTCCAAATGTTGGCATCTGTGTCAGCTTTGCTTGGAAGTCTCTATCAGTTCTCTGTTGGCTCTGAGGTTTCTGTCATTTCTCTAGGCTCTGTCATTTCTCTTGTTTTTGTCATTTTTAACTCCAAAATGTTTCCTCTTTTAAAGGATTCCAGTAAACTAATCAAGACCCACCTAGAATGGGTGGAGTTACATCTCCATCTAATCAAAAGTTGATACCCACAATTGGGTGTCACTTCTTCATGGAGATAATCTAATCAAAAGATTCCAACTTGCATTATTGAATCAGGATTAAAACAAATGGCTGCCTCCACAAGATTGTATCAGGATTAAAACATGGCTTTTCTGGGGTACATAATATTTTCAGACTGACACACCATGAGTGCTGCCTGATTGACTGGTGTCTTGAACTGGTTGAAAGGTATAAAATTGCAAATGTTGATTTTCATTAAATCTCAGTGTGACTGCTCTTTTTGAGTAAAAATGTCCAGAGGTGCTTGTTACTTTGGGGGGTGTAGGGGTGGAATCTTTGACTTGAGAATTTTATGAAAGGTATCAATTATACCCCTAGGGAAAATATCTATATGCAGACATTTTTCAAATAGTTATTTGAGGTATACTGATCTTATAAACCCTGGTCTGGGTGAATCTTGTACTAATTACTGAGTCCTTAATCCTACATAGCCTCAGATCCATCAACGTAGGCATTGATGAGGGCAGGGTTTCAAAGGCCTAGCCCCTAAAAACTTTTCTGTGTCTGCTACATAGTTTGATGTCCCATGATACTTTTAGCCTCAAAGTCTATATAGCCTCAATCATCTGAGAATATTTACCATGTTCTTTTTAACCTACCTTGTTATTTTTATGCAACTAACATCCTAGTAAAGTCATTTCATTAAAAAATAGCAAACCCAATACCTGGTTTGTTGTTGTATAATGCATGACTTTTTTATTTTTGCTATGGGCAGGAACTTGGAATCAAACATGCATCTCTGGCATGGCAGGTGAGAACTGTGCCTGCTGAGCCACCATGGCCCACCCTTTTATGGTAATTTTTTGGGGGGTGATGGTCTGGGAATCGAACCTGTGTCTCCCACATGGAAGGCGGCACTGTACCACTGAACCACCCATGCATCCCTTACATATTCTTTTTAATGCTCTCATGTACACTCTAATAGATGCACCATAGTGCACCAGACAAGGACAGAAAAGACCAGTCTCAGATTGGGCAGATGCTGAGTTGTCAACTGTAGTTAGCTGTTGCTACAAATGTTTCTTCTTGTAATTCAACTTTACAGTACACTTTCTCTTTGCCTCCAAGGGATGCCTTCTAAAGCTAAGGGCATCGGAATCATAGTATCTCCATGAGTTTTATTATAGAATGTGTTTTTGAGGCATTATAAGAAACACTTGTTCCTTGAAACCCTGGAAGATTACTTTATTGCTTCTAAATGTATCTTAGATGATTACTGACTTCACAGAGACCTTGAATTAAACCTCTTCAGGAAAGAGCTGCCATGTTTTTTCATCTCACTTCTCCTGGTCTCCTGTCCCTGAGACTTTCTTCTCTCCATTTAATTCTGTTCCCTTCCCTATCTTTCTCACATCACCCCTTTTCCCTGATTTCCAGGATACCATACTTTCTGTTTTGTGTGAAATTCCTTTCTTCCCACCCACTTGAACTGTAGGCCCTCTGCTTCTCTTCTCTTTACTTGTTGCCCTGAGTTGCTCACTGCCTCGGGTGGTGTGATGGTTTGAGCTGTATTTACTGCAGAAAAGATCACGTTCTTTTAACCCATTCCTGCGGATTTAAACTTATTATAGGTGGGACCTTTTGATTAGGTTATTTCAACTGAGATTCTGGACTCCTTTATAAGAGAATAAAACATGGAATGACCCAGAGAAGTTTAGAGAGACATACCCAAAGAAACTAAGAGACACAGAAGTGAAGAGAAACCCAGAGAAGCTGAAAGAGAAAGCCACTGGAGCCAGAAGCTGGAAACAGTAAAACTCAAGAGAGAGAAGAACAAGTAGACATTGCCATGTGCCTTGCTATCTGACAGAGGAATACAAGCTTGCTGGTAGCCAGTCTTCAGAGTCCAGGTATCATCCTGTTGATGCCTTAATTTGGACAGTTTCATGGCCTTAGGACTGTGAAATTGTAAGCCTAATAAATTCCCATTGTTGAAAGCCAGTCTATTTCTGGTATATGGCATTTTGTCAGCTTTAGCCAACCAAAACAGATGCTATCCTCAGACCTTTGTCTTCAAAGGACCATTCTAAGAGCATTTATAGCCCTCAGCGCTGCAGGTGCCTGCCTGCCAGTAAAGTCAGGGACAGCAGGAATTGTCTTCACATGAGGTTTACCAGCAGCATTTACTAAGGCAATTCCCCCTTCTCCTCATATCTTTATGCAACTCCAAGCTTCAGAGTGAAATTCAGTACCTTGAGCTTCTGGGCCATTATGACCAATCATTTTCAGCCATAGCCAGTAGGAGGAATTCCATAAAAATCAAGTTTAATGGGTCTATTTCCATTCCTGCCTTCATGACCTATAACTTTAATTTCATCAAGCACTCTGAGTATAGCTCATTAAGTTTGCATTCCTTTTTTCATTGAAATTCCTGTGCAATTTGTATAGTCTTTTTATTGAAATGCATGAAGATTGTAATTCAGTGTCCCAATTCTAAAATCATGCAGGTGATAAAGTCAGTTGTATTTTATATTGCTGCAATATATTCAGTTACATTAGAATGAACTCTCTGGTAATTTCCTTGTTTGTCCTCTAACTCACTGCAGACAGGTGGAAGGACCAGAAATGCTCTTCTTCCAGACAAGCTGAGGCCTTGTGGTTGTAGATATCAGGGCTTTCCTTATAGTATGCAAAGACCCTTTAACATTTGCTTCTGGCTCTTCCTCTCTAGCCATTCTCACTGTTTATCATTTTACCATGTACCTTAAAACTCTAGCCACACCAAAGGACCTGAAATTCATGAACTCTATTTTTCTGGATTGCCTCAGTGTCTTAGTTCATGCTGTTGGCTCTTTCTCCATTTACCTGAGTAGACATATGGAAACTTTAAGACTAAGCTCAAACTTTGATACACTCTGGAATTCCCAGGTGCTCTCCAGGAATTATGGCAAGATAAAATGAGGCCCTTTTAGCCACACTGCATGCTATATTTCTTTCCCGTGCCTAAACTCAGGAGATTCTCTAACCTTTCTCTACATACATACCTTCAGTTCTACTAAATACCATACTAAAGCTACCATTCTCAGTATGATCCCAGACAGGCATCATTCCTTAGTCTGTTGCTTTCCATTCCTTTTGGATTCCTTTTGGCCTTTTCCCTCCCTAAGTTATTCTTAAATTCAAAATATAGGATTAAGAGGATTCATCTATTGCTCCTTTTCCTGTTCCAGTGATAACTGCCTTTAAATACTTTACAATAAGCTCTCTTTAACATGTTGTATGGTTTTAAAAGAGAAAGGAAACTGAGACTCAAAGAACTTAAGCAACTTGCCCAGTAGAGCCTTGATTAGAACCTAGATCTCCAAAACTTGCATGCTGTCCACTGTTCAACAATGCATCTCCTCTATGCAGAATAGTTTTGTTGTCTGCCCAGTTCCATTAATCATTTCTGACTGTCATCCCCCATTTTCTCTCTTTCCTTATCTCCAAATAGAATTAATGGTTCCATCTCTGTGTGAACCTGTGGCATTTACACAGGCTGAATTGCAGTTACTGGTTTTTATGTCTGTCCCCAACCAGACAGTGGATTTCAACCCTTTTTTGTTAATACAATACATAAGTTCATTTGCAGTAGATTTTCATGGGCCTACTTGATTTGAGCAATAAGGGCATGATGTAGGAAACATGGACTGTGGATTCTTAGAAAATCCTGTCAGGCCAGCACTAGTAGGATTCTTTCAAATGGCACTGGGGCTGAGACTGCTATACTATATTTTGAGAGTCTCAAGGACAGGATCTGAGACTTAACACTGTCTGTATATAGAGTGCCTGAGACTGAGTAGGTGCCTAGAAATACATTTGTTGGTTGGTTGGTTAGTTAGATGAAGTAACATAATGTCATAGTTTAGAATTAGAATGCCTGAATCCCAGCTTTGCCAATTACTTACTGTTTGACCTTAAGCATATTATTTCACCTCTTTTGCCATGAGTTGCCTCAAACATTAAATATTGATATTATATCCTTATAAGAGTATTTTTGTTTTTTTAACTAATGTTCATTTAGTGTCATATATGTGCTAAACACCGTCTTCACTATTTTATACTGATTAACTAATCTAATCCTCCTTGTGAGAATTAAATGTAATAAAGCATGTAAATTATTATATAGTAATTGCCCAATAAACATTAGTTATTATGAAAGAGAAATAGCCTGAGCAAAACTACAAGATTATGCCTCTAAAATATATCTTGAATAGTCTCAGAGGTTCAGCCTGGTTCTATCTCCTTAATGTTAAAAATTGGGGCTCCTCAAAAAAATTAGAGCCACTCTTCTCAAGATCTCTTTATCAGGGGTCAACATATTTTAAGGTCCTTGGGCTCCTATTCTTGGGAGTTTTCTTTCTACAGAGCCCTTCTATATTCCTTATTCCCCCAGGAACTTAGGTCAAAGTTCAGACTAAAGGATGTTTGAGCCAGGTCTTAATAATTTCTCTTGTGCTTAATGAGTTGGTTTAGTGCTCTTGACCCAAGACTTAGCTTGACCTTGATGAACCCAACATTTGAAGCCCCCGTGACAGAGTGCAAAGCCCCCCTGAGAGGAAATGGGGTTCTTGCTTCACCTCAACAACTTGAGATTTTATTTCACTCTGGTCCATGATGCCAATGACAAAAGAAGTTCATTAACTGACCTTTGCTTAGACCAACTTGCAGAACAACTCTCTGTAAAATATACTGACTGATGCTCCTGGTACTTTGCTCTGATTGTGTTGTGTAAGAGGGCTTTAGCTGTCTTTACTTCAATTAGTTCCCAAGACATTCCACATTGGCCTTTTTTATTTGAACTTTGAAATTTGGAAGTTAGTATTCTCAGTCCTTTGAACAATGCTTTCCAACTGGTTGACTGCAGCATACTGATGTACCCTGATTGAGTTACAAGTGTACTGAGTTATTGATCCTTCCAAGAGGTCTGGTAGATGCTTAATAAGCCAAACTCCATAAGCACTTTTTCTCTGGCCATGAACATACTTGTCATTCTACTTCAGTGTGCAATATAAATATTATCATTGTCCATCTGTGCTATGTCTAGAAAAGTTGGTATGTGTGATGTATAGAGCATTAATTATAAACTTTCTTTTAACCATGGATCTACAATGAATGAATCAGGATAAAAGTACAATTGCTTTGAGTAAAGTGGCAGCAGAGGTATTGGAACCTAGGCATCCCTCTCAGCTGCCCCATGGACTCCACAGCTGAGAAACCATTGCTTTAGGGCAAGATTGAAAGCCTCACTCCCTGCTTGGGCTCTGGACTATGCAATAGTGCATCCTTCTGGGCAGCCAGATTTCAACCACTCTGCAGTAAGGCAGGAGTTTTCTCCTGGGCCTTCCCACAGGGACATATTTACTCTTTTTCTGACAGTGTGTCCTCTGTCATCCTTAAGGAGGACTCAGTACCAAAGTAATTTGTCTCTGCCTTTTCCTCCCCAACATGTTGAAAAAATCATCTATCATGAATATGTACAAATGTTTGTTAATAAGGTTTTCATCCCTATGCTGTATGCATGATTATATATATATATACATATATACACACACACACACATATATATATATATCACAAAATAAAATATATTCAGTCATTTCAGAGGGGTATAAAATGAAAAGACTATCTCTCTCTGCTTACTTCTAGTTCTATGTCTCCCCAGATAAAACCATCGCTAAGCTGTTATATCCTTCCAGAAAATCCTTACACATAAAAACATCTATCAATAATATACACAGGTCATTTTACACATACTATATTGCAGTTTTTAATAATGCATTGTGATACTCTTTTTCATATCATCACTTGTCATTATACCTTAAGTTATAACACCTGCATATTACATTGAATAGTTGCACCATAATTTATTTAATTACTCCTCTAATGATGACATTTAGATTGCTTCCAGTTGTGTGAATAAGCAATGATTTGAAACATCCTAAATTTTCAATATTCAAGAATTCATTAAATCAGTTCTATTATATGCTATAATATGGTTTTTAAAAAATGATGCTGTAAAAACACATTCGATGCCATTGCAAAGTGTTCACTTTCTTTTTTTGGAGAAAAAAATTAGTTTGAATACTTTGAACCTTGACAGATAAAAATATGAACAAGCATGCATAGAACAGATATAGAAGGATATGCACTAAACTGTTAATAAACTTGACTTATAAGTGTTTGGATAAGAGAGTTTAAAATTTTTCCCCCTTTTGCTTATGTGCATGTTCTAAAGGTTTAATGATAAGTGTATATTGCTTTAGTAATATAAAACAGAGGCTAATTTTCTAATTTAAACAGATTTGCATCTACTGCATGACACTCGAGCACACTCGCCTTCTTCTGCTCTTCTTGTGGCACTGTGCCAGATGGTAGAGAAATAGGCCACTAGATCTGCAGATTGATTGCACAATCATGTCAGAGATGACAGAGAAGTTACCAACACTAGAGATGCAAGAAAGTAGAGTAAGCAAGTACAAATTGATTATGCTGTTTGGGTCACACATGTTGCCAAAGGCTATAGGTTCTTTTGCCCCATGCACTCACTAACCAATTCCTAAGACATGGGGTTTCAAAGAGAGAAAGAGTTTATTAGAAGGCACATAGTAGGAGAGTAGATGGCCTAGTGGCCCAAAATCTGTCTCCCCAAACTGCAGTAATTTTGATAGTTTTATTTGAGAAAAAGATGGGCAGTGTTTAGGATAATGAGCACAGTGGCCACAGATGATGTAATTAGAGGTTATCTAATTATTGAGCATGCACAGATTGATTACATGCTTAGTCAAAGAACATATGGAAGAAAATCGCAGAATGAGGTATAGGTGACTGTAAGTTAAAGTCTAAGCTATTGCTCATGTAAGACAGGCCCATTTTGGTTAAATCCAGTCTTGGTTATCAAGATTTTTTTGGACTTGGGGTGGATTAGTTCTGGAATGACCCAAGAACCTACATTAATAATCATTAGGGGCTGTCTTTAGTGATTATGAAACTCTAAATTTGAAAAAAATTGATAACTGGGTACAAATGAAGATTAGTCAAGGATTTTATAATCACATGGGCAGAAGAGAAGGGCTATAGAATCATTATCAGAGATCAAGGCAAGTGGATTACAATTTAGAAGTTTCAGGACTTTCCCTCTGTCTATGTCAATATACCAGAAAGCAAAAAAGAATATCTATATAATGATTCAATAATCAAATCATCCCTTAAATCCTGATTTATCTGTTACAATTCTTTTCTCTCATTTGATAATTATCTCTCAATATTGAGGCATATCTAGGTGATATCTTTAATTGCTTCGAGGTTGAAAAAGGGCACTGTTATTAAAGGATAAAGGGATGAAACTAGTTTTTGCTCCTGGAGAACCCAGTATTTCTAGGTTTCAAAGCCTTTTTGACATTGGGAAAATCTGGAGGGTTTACATCTTTGAAAAATGAAATTAATTATTAAAATTTTATAGAACTCAGGATATCTCCCAGGGTTTCCAGGAGTACTGTTGGTTGGGGTTTGCCATACTGTGGCAGGTTGCAATATCTGGCTGAAACTTGCATTAAAAGTAACCTACAGAACGATCTCTCAATTCCATATGAAAGTTCTTAGCCATTGAAGCTCTATTTATTTTCCCTCTTTTGGTCAGTTAATCCAAGATGCCAGGGCCAGGCTCATCCTTGGAAATTATATCTCACAGTTCCAGGGCCAGTCATATCACACAATGCCAAGGCCAAGCTTACACCCATGGAAATTAGGTTCCACATCGGGGGAAGTTAAGAGTTTGGCTTAGAGAAAGACCACATTTGAGCAACAGCAGAGATTTTCTGGAGATGACTCTTAAACACTAATCATGAGTAGTTTCAGTTTGTTATTACAGAAATAAGTTTCATAAGGGCAAATCTCAAAATTGAGGCCTTGGCTTATTAAATTGGGATCCCCTCTCACTTAAGAAAATATCAGGAATTCCCCATGTGTGAAAGTTTAATAGTTCTATTTTTCCCAGTCCCTCAAGGGACTTTGCAAACATTTTTTCATTTTCTGCTCAAAATACTCTGAAATACATCATGGTATAACATCAACTTGTACAGAATATTAAAACTGTATTCCTTATTATAGGTTCTATATGAAATAAAGCTGTATTAGGGTGTTTAAATTAACTGATCAAACAGATTAGATAGTGTGTTATAGAAATTTTAAATTTGGGGCAAAATAAATATTTTTCTTTTTGTCTCACACAAAAGCTAAAGCCTTAAAATACAGACAATATTTTCTTTACCTTGTATATTGATTTACCTTAGTTTTATTCAGATCAGTTGCATCACATCTTTAATTGGAGTTTGAACTTTTTCAGGTTTTTTTGTTTGTTTGTTTTTTGTTTTTTTTAGCAGTTGCTGTATGAACTTATGCTAACTCTCACAGCTGTAGAACTAAATCTGAGTTTCAGGTGTTAAACAGATAGTTAAAGTTCCAGGGAACTACTAAGTTTTACAAAGAACAAAGATTTCAGAATTGAAAACTAACAGTTAAAGCTTATAATCTAAGCTCTATTTTTTACAAGCATTTCTAATTGAAGCTACTTTCAGAACTAAAGATATTAGACAGCTGCTTTTTATTTCAAAACAATAGCAGAGGTTTTGTTCTGTTTCACTTTTACAAATCTATAAAAATTATGTTAATTAACAGATAAAATATAATATATATTTTTTCTGCTTTTCTTTTTAAGTTTTTCCTTGTTAGAGATGGAGCTTAGTCCTATATCTGACCACATATACTTCTAGAGAAGTATTAGAGCAAAGCAGTGCAACTGACAATTTGGCTGTTTCTGTGATCTGTAGCTTTTTAAGAATAACTAAATCTATGGAAAACAGCACCATGCCATTGCTGAACATCCAACATATTAGTTCCAAATATAACACAGATAGTGAGAACATTGTCAGAGTTTTATGAATTTTATACAATCTCTAAGTATATGAATAATATTACTTTACTTATACAAATTTAACCAGCAACAGGAAAATCTCTTTAACCACTATAATGCTTCCCATATACCTCTAATACAATAAACAATTTTAGCACCTTACTTGTAGAAGGTGTAAGAACAAATTATTGTAAGAGTTAGATGTAAGAAGTCTCATCTTTTGAAATAAAGGATGAAAATGCCGAGGATATTAACAAGGATATTATTCTGATGTAAAAATATTTGCTTTCTAGACAGAGTACTTAGATGATTAAGAAAAACTTTTAAAAAACTTTACATTAAGAGCAGACTAAAAATTTGCATTATTTTAACAGGGAGAAAAATAAACTTCAATTTTGTATGAATACCTGGCATCAAGCTTTCTTTTCTGAACTATATGATAGACTGTTTTAGTTTGCAAAAGTTGTCAGAATGCAATATACCAAAAAAAGAGTGCTTTTTAAAAAGGGAATTTATTAAATGGCAAGTTTACAGTTTTAAGGCTATGATAATGTCCATATTAAGGCAAGACTATAGAATGTTCAAACTAAGGCATCCAGGTAAGATACCTTGGCTCAAGAAGTCCAATGATGTTCAGAGTTTCTGTGTCAGCTTGAAAGGAACATGGCAACATCTGCTAGCTTTCTCTTCTGGATTCTTCAACCACTTCCCCAGAGGCATTTTCTTTATGCATCCCCAACGGTCTCCAGCTGTGTGGCCTCTGTTGGTTCTGTTGTCTCTTCAGGCTTTTTCAAAATGGTTCCACTTAAAGGGCCCCCTCCAGTAAGCAACCCCACCTTGAATGGGTAGAGCCACATCTCCATGGAAACCATTTAATCAAAAGTTACCATCCACAATTGGGTTGGCCACATCTCCATGGAAACAATAAAATAGATCCCACTCAGAAATGTTGAATGAGGATTAAAGGACATGGCTTTTCTTGGGTACATAATAGATTCAAAGTGGTACACAGACATATTAAATTTTGGTCAGCACTGACTATGACAGACAGAATTCACTTTCATAAACTCCTTTTTGACAACTGTTTACATTCATTCAGAGTTTATAACCAACAATGACTATAACAAACAAAATTCACCTCCTCCAACTCTCTATACTTTTTATATCCATTCAGGGCTTGTAGTCAGCAATGACTAAAACAAAAACCATTTCTTTAAACTTTCTATCATTTTCAGTATCCATTCTAGCTATAGTTTTTATTTATCCAGACTGCACAGAATCACAAATAAATTTGATAATAAATTCACAAAGTTTTTGAACTTACATGCTTCCTTCCAATAATAGTATATTCATGAAGGGGAGAAGAGACAGAGACATTACAAAATAATTGAGGAAGGAAAAAAATTATGCTTGGGTTTTCAGCACAGTCAGGCATCTACATACTTTATACTCAGAACACACAAATGATTACTTTACAATATGCCTTAAAACTCTCAGTCTAATTCAGTGTTACCTTCAAAGGTCAGAAAAGCCCTATGTTTGAAATATAACAAATTTTCAATACTTAAGGGCTTTATATTCAGAAAAAAAACTCAAATTTTGCACAATATTATTCCCAGGTGCTAAATAATACCAGGAATATGCTAGTTTACAAAATTAAATTATGACTTCTAAAAAACGAGTTCAGAGTTCTATTTATTTAAATACTACTTTCTTATTTAGAGGTCTTACAAGTGTTATCTCTTCTGTGAGGTTTTCTTAGGTCATTCTTTATCTGATTTTTAAATTGTTCCAGAACTTTTTTTTTCATTATTGCCATCTTACACTATGCCTTTGTATAAGTATACTCTAACTAGAATATAAACTCTGTGAAGTAAGAATTAGGTTTTCTCTATTTATGACAGCAATTACTAACAGAAATATTCTGATTGACATTAACAAGGCCATTACAAATTCAAATTCTTTCACATTCTCAGGTAACAAATGGCCAAGTAACCAAAAGCCAGATTCTTTGAAATCCAGGCAATTAAGATTATTAAAAAATCCATTTATATTTCTTATCAAACAACTAATTTCTTAAATAGAATATGTTTGAAGCATTAGCATATTTTAAATTTTATTATACTTTATATGTGTTATTATTATTAGGTACACTGTTCAGTTTATGTAACTTGTCCTATCTAGTTACACTATTTTAAGGGGAATTTTGAGAATGTATTTATAATACTAAGTTATTTTATCAGTAAGCTTATATAAATTTAAGGGGAACATACCCAAGCAGAATAAAATTGCAATTGTTCAATTCAAAATTTAACATAAAATTCCTTTTATCAAAGATTGGAAAAAACTTTCTTTTTCATAATATCTTAAAATTACAACCAAAATATTAAAAGTACATTGACTATCAAGTTCTGGAAAATATACTGCAGTTGTGTAATTTGTCTTAAGTCTAAATCCAGGTAAAATTTTCCATATCTTTCAAAGTTCTCTCATTTTACTTGCGGAAATTTTTGTAATTAGATTTTTTTAGGTACTCCTATCCCAGGGCTATTTATATTTTAATAATTATCTGATTACTACAGTTACCATTACAAAGGTATTTTTGCAGAAATTAATATTACAAAGCATAGCCAATTCTGTAGCATTTTTACTCTTAACATTTCTAATCTTCAGGCCCAGTTTAAAAAAAAAGAATTCTAAACCACATATCACCATATCTTTCTGTGCCTAACCTTCTCCCCATAACTGCTTTAGGTGGATAGGCCTTGGGGCTGGGAGAGGTTGCACAGACAGAATGAAGCCTGGCTTCTGGAATTTTGAGAGTTCCTATGATCTTCTTTAACTATTTCCAAATATGAGATTTGTTTTACTAAAAGCTGTGTCAGGGCCATTGGAAAAGCTCTTTGCTTTATCCAGAGGCAGCTTTTTAGCAAAATATTAAAAGTGCATTGAGAACTCTGCCACTAAGCCACCTTTGCTGAATTTTTTTCTGTTTTCTTTTTATTTCTTTTTCTGAGTTGATGCAAATATTCTAAGAAATGATCATGATGATGAATATACAACTATGTGATTAAAAAACAAAGTACATTGAAATTCTTAGAGAAATTTCAGGGGTGGTTTCCTTCTACTTTCTAGGTTTGCTTATAGCAATTATAAAACTAAGGTTTTTAAATCCTGCCCTTCCTAGAGTTTTTTTTTCTCTTTTAATTCAGAATTACCATTTTATATATTTATATATCTATATTAGGCACCTAATTATTTCTAAGCTGTTCAAATAGAACTCTGTAAGATTTTTCTTAATTTGCTATTGCCATCCAAAGGTATGAGAATATACACTTAACGGGCAGACAGACACAAACAGAAACTTAGTTACACAAGTAACAGAAATAGAGAAATATTTTTGAGTCAGGCAAATAAAGGATTGAATCTATTATCTCATCCCATTTCTACCTTTTTTGCAGAACAATTTTAACTGTAATATCTTTAACTTTAACTGTAATGGTAGTAGTTTCTCTTTAAATCATTTTGAGGCCAGATTATGATACAGAAATAAACCCTTTTTGTAGAC
Source organism: Tamandua tetradactyla (assembly GCF_023851605.1). Taxonomy (NCBI): domain Eukaryota; kingdom Metazoa; phylum Chordata; class Mammalia; order Pilosa; family Myrmecophagidae; genus Tamandua; species Tamandua tetradactyla. The sequence continues at coordinate 57,653,412 of NC_135353.1, read as the reverse complement.
TCATAACTCAAGCTTTCCAATTTTCAATGCAGCCCAAAGATTCCTTTTTCAAAAATTTTCATATTCAGTAACCAATTGCACTGATTGACCAATACAAATGCAAGAACATATCAATCAATAAATTTAAACCGACACTTAGCACTTATTATATTAAAGTAACACACCAATTAATACCTAGACTGATCACATCAACTTATAATTAAATAGGCATCAAGTGCTTAACACAATGATTAACAATTAAGCATTAAATTCTTACTATACCTAGGTAACACACCAGCTAGCACTTAAACAGGTCTACTTAATTTTATTAATTACCAATTAATTTTTGGATTACTCATTTTTAGGAATATCCTCAACAGACAAATTTAGGTCAGGGCTTCAAACCATACATCATGGTATCTAAAAACATGTGTAGCAGTCAGAGCAAAGGGGATCATTCTGGAAACATTACCCAGGTCAAAGGGACTCAAACTGCCGTATTTACTCCCCAATTCACTTTTACCCTGATGACCCACTCACCCAGTAAGAAGTCCAGACATGGAATTGGAAACAGTTTCTCTCTTTGAAGCTTTTTAAGGTACCAATAGTCTCTGGAGTGCCAGCAGAACACAGAGCCTAGGTTGCCAAGCCATTAGATTAAATTCAGTGCAGAAGCAACAAAAGGCTGGGGCTCCAGAGCTATAGGCATTCATCCCTTCTGGGTCACCAAACTGTTACTGAACAAATGCCATGGATTACTTTGTCTGGTACACTAAATAACCAATTCCTGAGTCACCAGGATTTCAAAGAGAGAAAGAATTTATTAGTAGGCACATAGTAGAAGAACTGATGGCCTAGTGGCCCAAAATCTATCTCCCCAAACTGCAGTAATTCTGATAGTTTTATTTGAGAAAAAGATGGGGGCAGGACACAGTGACTCAGCAAGCAGAGTTCTCACCTCCCATGCTGGAGACCCGAGTTCAACTCCTGGTGCCTGCCCATGCAAAAAAAAAAAAAAAAAAAGATGGGTAGGGTTTAGGATAATGAGTACAGTGGCCCAAGATGATGTAATTAGAGGTTATCCAATTATTGAGCATATGCAGATAGATTACATGCTTAGTCAAAGAACATAAGGAAGAAAATGGCAACATAAGGCATAGGTGACTTGTAGGTTAAAGCCTATTTACTATGCAAGTCAGGCAGGCCCATTTTCATTAGATCCAGTCTTCCTTATTAAGAGTACTTTGGACTTGGGGTGGATTAGTTCTGAAAGGACCCTGCATTAATAAGCATCAGGGGCTGTTTTTAGTGATTACAAAACTTTAAAGTTGAAAAACTTGATAACTGGGTACAAATGAAGGTTAGCCAAGGTTTTTATAATCACAAGGATAGAAGAGAAGGACTATAGAATCACTAACAGAAATTAAGGCAGCTGGATTGCAATTTAGAGATTTCAGGAATTTCCCTCTGTCTACTCCAATACACAAGAAAACAAAAAGGAATATTTAGCAAATGTTCCAAGAAATGATCACAATGATGAATATTCAACTATGTGATGATATTGTGAATTACTGATTATATATGTAGAATGGAATGAACAGAAGTTATGAATGTTTGGTGTTTTTTTGGTATTTTAAAAAAATTAAAATAAATAAAAGGAATATCTATATAATGATTCAGTAATCAAGTCATCCCTTAAATCCTGATTTCTCAGTTACACAAATGCCATGTTGAGGGATATCTATACAGTGATTCAGTAATCAAGTCATCCCTTAAATCCTGATTTCTCAGTTACACAAATGCCATGTTGAGGGTGCCCAAGCTGAGGGAGCAATCCCTGAGGAACATATCAACCTAGTCAGGAGAAGCTTCACAGAAGAGCTAAGAATGGAATAGGGGCAAGTGCAAAAGAATGATAGGAGCTGGGGTGGCTAAGAGGAGAAGGGTAGAATTCATATAGGTCCTGACAGTAGTGGATAAAATGTGCTCATTTGCCAAATAGGGTGGTTTGTAAGTAATCACTGTGCTGGTTAGGTTCTGGTGTCAAAATTGGCCAAGTGATGAGGTCCAATTGTCTGGTCAGGCAAGCACTGGCATGCCCGTTACTACCAGGATATTCCTGGCTGGTTGATAAACCAGTAGGCTGGTGTATTAAATCATCAGTCAGTTGATTGCATCTGTGGTTGATTACATCTGTGTTCAACTAAGATGTGGTTCCCACCAGTGACATAATCCAATCAGTTGAATTTTAAGGATGAAGAGAGACTCTTTCACAGCTTCTTCAGCCAGCAAGACTCTCCTATGGAGTTTGTCCAGATCCTTCATTGGAGTCTCTAGCTTGGACTCTTCCATCCCCACAGTTGCATGAGACACCTTGAAATATATTTACAGATCTTCCCTGTGGTTCTGTTTCTCTAGAGAACCCTGGATAATATAGCTTGGTACCAAGAGTGGGTTGGCTCTTGAGAAACAGAATCTTAAAATAAATTTTTACAATTGGTTTTCTACTCTGACTAGACTCAGAGGCACTGATGACTGTGTTTCTAGTAATCAAGATGACACTGATAGTCAATGGGGTGAGTTGGCAAGAGAGATTACTCAAAATATCACATTAGATTCTGCAACTTGTACACTTATACAAGACAGGGATCTGGGTGATAATGTGTTTGACAACCTTATGGAGTTTTGTGTAATTAAGAGGTATAATGATGTTGACTGGTTGTTTTTAGATATGCTGGATACAATGATAAGGCAAAGCTGAAGGCTTCAAATTTGAAACATGAACACTGTATGAATGATATATAAGTTTCTATGTGTGGCCTGGAAGAAAATCTTATATCCTATGGTTGCAGATTTGAGATCTCTGAAAGCCACACACAAAGCCTCCTTCTGCAAGTAGCAGATTTACAATCTAAACTAAAATCTTAGTCTTCCAGGGTATCTGCTACTAAAGTAAGGTTTGATAAAGAAAAATAGAATCCTGAAATGTGGGATGGTGATATATGGCTTGATAATGATGGGAATGGGGACATGGAATCGCTGGTATCTGTTGAGCCTTTGCTAGATAGACTTGTAATCGACTGCCCTGAGGAAACAGCTTCCCAACCTCCAGCCTGCTTTCAGGAAAGAGTTTCCTGGCCTCCAGTCCCCTAAGAGGAGTTTGCCACCCAAATTCCACCTAAAAAGATTAACCCTCCAGTTCCTGCAAACCCTGTAACCACTTCCCCTGGGGAAACAGCCCTCACTCCTTTGTCTGGAATGACTAATACTGTTTCATCAGATGAAACTGCAATGGAATGCCCTTAGGTAATTAGCTTGAAAGAGACTTCTAATTCTTTTCATGACTCACTCCCACCACCCCTCTTTTCTTCAATACCTACAACTAGACTAAGTCCCAATAGATCCTGAAAGGTGACATAGAAAGTGTGATCCATGATGACAAACACTATACTCCAAAAGAACTGCATGAGTTTTCCAGTCTATATAGACAGAAATCAAGGAATAGATACTAAGTGTGTGGGATAATGGTGGAAGGAATATAAAGTTGGATCAAGCTGAATTTATTCATATGGGCCCACTAAGGAGATTCTACATTCAATGTTTAGCTTGAGGGGTAGAAAGGGTATTGACAGTTTGTTTGTATGGTTGGCTGAAACATGGCTCCAAATCTGGTCAAAATGCCAGAACTACTCTGGTATAATGTAGATGAGGGGATCCAGAGGCTTAGAGAGATTGGATTGTTGGAGTGAATTTATCATGGAAGAGCTGCTCACACACCCCAAGAATGTCTGGAGGATGCACCTTTTACTAGAACCATGTGAAATAAATTTGAGACTAGCTCCACCATCCCTGAACAGCTCTGTAGTTGCCCTTCTTTATGGATCAGATATTACTGTGGGAACTGCTGACACTGAGCTGGAATCCTTAAACACAATGGAGATGATGGGATCTCAAGTTCACAGAAGCGATGTGGTGACAGCTAATCACCATAGACAAGATGGGTGGGTGGCCACCTTAGTGGACAGCAGACTGAAAGCCACAGTCAAAATAATCTAACTCACAGAGATTTGTGGCACTGACTAGAAAATCATGCAGTAACTAGAAGTAAAATAGATGGTAAATAGAGAAATCTACTAATTTCTCATTTGAGCTGTATAAGCAGAATTCTAAGTCAAGTGAATAGAAGTTTAACTTCAATTGCAAAAGCTGAGTCACAGCCCCTTAATCAATTCCCAGACTTGAGACAGTTTGCAGATCTAGAGCCCCTTGAATGAGGGGAGGGCTGTGTACCCTTGGGGAAGGAGCCTGTTACAGTGTCCAGAATTTATACTGTTAATCTTCCTCCCAGCCTTCCCCAAGAATACCTACAGCCTTTTACCATAGTGACTATGTGCTGGGGAAAAAGAAATGATCAGATACTTTGAGGATTATTAGACACTGGTTCAGAAGTGATACTAATTCCAGGAGACCCAAAACATCATTCTGTCCCACCAGTCAGAGTAGGGGCTTTTGGAGGTCAGGTGATCAAAGGAGTTTTACCTCGGGTCCATCTCACAGCCTGCCCAGTGGGTCCCAGGACCCATTATGTGGTCATTTTCCCAGTTCCAGAATGCATAATTGTAATTGACATACTCATCAACTGGCAGAATCCCTACATTGGTTCTCTAACTCATAGAATGAGGGCTATTATGGTAGGAAAGGCCAAGTGGAAGCCACTAGAACTGCCCCACTTAGCAAAATAGTGAATCAGAAGCAATACCATATTCCTGGAGAGATAAGTGCCACTCTTAAGGACTTGAAGGGTGCAGGGGTGGTGATTCCCAACATATCCCTATTTAACTCTCCTATTTAGCCTATGGAAAAAACAGATAGGACTCAGAGAGTGACAGTGGATTATCATAACCTTAACTAGGTGGTGACTCCAATTGTGGCTGCTGTTCCAGATGTGGTATCATTGCTTGAGCAAATCAATACATTGCCTGGTATCTGGTATGCAGGTACTGACCTAGCAAATGCTTCTTTCTCAATAGCTGTCAATAAGGACCACCAGAAACAGTTTGCATTCAGCCGGGAAGGCCAGCAGTATACCCTCAGTGTCCTGCCTTAGGGGTATATCAACTCTCCAACCCTATGTTGCACTTGTTCTCAGGGATCTTGATCATTTCTCCCTCCCACAAGTCATCACACTGGCCCATTATACTGATGATATCATGCTGATTGGACTAATAAGCAAGAACTAGCAACTACTCTATGCCTACTGATAAGGCATTTGCATGTCAAGGTATGGAAGATAAATCCAACAAAAATACAGGGGTCTTCCACCTCAGTGAAGTTTCTAGGTGTCCAGTGATGTGGGATATGTTGAGCTATCCCTTCTCAGGTGAAAGGTAAGCTGTTGCAACTGGGCCCTCCTATAGCCAATGCCTAGTTGGCCTCTTTGGATTTTGGAGACAACATATTCCTCATTTGGGTGTGCTACTCCAACCCATTTACTGAGTGACCAGAAAAGCTGCTAGTTTTGAGTGGGGACTGGAACAAGAGGAGACTCTGTGACATGTCTAGGCTGCTGTGCAAGCTGTTGTGCCACTTGGGCCATATTTTCTTGCAGATCCAATGGTGCTGGAAGAGTCTGTGGCAAATTAGGATGCTGTCTAGTGCCTCTGGTAGGCTCCTGTATTAGCTAGGGTTCTCCAGAGAAACAGAATCAGCAGGAGATATCTGTAAACATAAAATTTATAAAAGTGTCTCACACAACCATGGGGATGTAAGAGTATAAGATCTGGAAGGCAGGACACAAGCTGGCAGCTCCAATGTAGGTTCTTAACAAACACTCAGGAGAGATTAGCTGACTGAAGCAAAAAGAGCTATTGTCTCTTCTGAATACTCCTTAAAAGCCTTGTGGTGTTTAGATTAAGCATCACTCATTGCATAAGACACTCCCCTTAGCTGATTGCAAACGCAGTTAGCTGTGGATGTAGCCAATGTGGTCATGATTTAAGTCCATGAAATGTCTTCACAGCAACAGACAGGCCAGTGCTTGCCTGACCAGACAACCAGGCACCATCACCTGGCCAAGCTGACACTTGAACTAGACACTTAGGATTTTGGAGCAAACCCTTACGATCTGCTGCAGATGATGACTCTGCTTTTGAGAAACAACTTTAAGCCTCTTACTGGGCCTTAGTAGAGATTGAATGCTTAACCATGGGCCAGCAAAATACCCTGAGTTGCCTATTATGAGCTGGGTGTTGTCTGACCCACCAAGTCATAAAGCTGGTTGTGCACAGCAGCACTCTTTCATAAAATGGAAATGGTATATTAGAGATAGGCCTTGAGCTGGTTCAAAGGCACAAGTAAGTTAATGGAGTAAGTGACCCAAATGCTCATGGCTCCCACTCTTGTCATATTACCTTCTCTTTCCCAGACCAGAGCTATGGTCTCTTAGGTAGTTCCTTACAGTCAGCTGACTGAGGAAGTGAAAACTTTGGCCTGGTTAACAGATGGTTCTTCATGATATGGAGGAACCACCCAGAAGTAGAGAGCTGCAGCACTATGATTCCATTCTGGGATGTCCTTAAAGACAGTGGTGGGAGGATATCCTCCCAGTGGGTGGACATTTCAGCAGTGCACCTGATTGTTCATTTTGCTTGGAAGGAGAACTGGCCAGAGGTGCAGTTGCTATTGGGCTGTTGCTAGTGGTTTGGCTGGATGGTCAAGGACTTGAAAAGAACATGATTGGAAAATTAGTGACAAAAGTGTCTGGGGAAGATGTATGTGGATTGATCTTTCTGAGTAAGCAAAGAGCATGAAGATATTTGCATCCCATGTGAATGCTTACCAAAGGGGTGACTTCAGCAGAGAAAGGCTTTAATAATCAGGTAGATAAGATGACCTGTCCTGTGGATACAAGTCATCTTCTTTCCTCAGCCGTTCTTGCCATTGGGCTCATGAACAAAGAAGGCATGCCAATAAGGATAGAGGTTATGCATTGGCTCAGCAACATAGACTTCTATTCACCAAGTTTGACCTAGCTATAGCCACTGCTGAGTGCCCAAACTGCCAGCATCAGAAACCCACATTCAGTCTCCAATATGGCATCACTCCCCAAGGTGATCACCCTGCTACTTGTTGGTAGACTGATTACGTTGGACCACTTCCATCATGAAAGGGGCAGTGATTTGTTCTAACTGGAATAAACACATGCTTTGGATATGGGCTTGCCTTCCCTGCATGCAATGCTTCTGCAAAAACTACCATATGTGGACTTACAGAATGCCTTATCCACTGTCATGGTATTCCACACAGCATTGCTTCTGAGCAAGGAACCCACTTCACAACAAATGAAGTGCAGGAATGGGCACATATTCATGATATTCTCTGCTCTTACCCTGTTCTTTATCATCCAGAGGCAAGTGATTGATAGAACAGTAGAATGGCATTTTGAAGACCTAATTATGGTGCCAACCAAGTGGCAATATTTTACAGGGCTCAGGAAATGTTCTCCAGGAGGCTGTGTATGCTCCGAATCAGCATCAACTCTATGGTGCTGTTTTTCCCATAGCCAGGATTCATGGGTCCTGGTATCAAGGGGTGGAAATTGGAGTGGTGCCACTCACTATCATTCCTAGTGATCCACTAGGAAAATATTTGCTTCCTGTTCATGAAATATTAAGCTCTGCTGGTCTCCAGGTCTTAGTTCCAAAAGAATGTATGCACCTACCAGGAGACATAAGAATGATTCCATTGAACTGGAAGTTTAGACTGCCACCTGGCCACTTTGGGTTTCTCCTGCTACTGAATCAACAGGCACAAAAAGGGATTACTATTCTCTCTGGGATGATTGATCCTAACTATCAAGGGGAAATAGAACTTCAACTATACAATGGAGGTAATGAAGTGTTTTCCGGAATAGGGAGATCCCTTAGGGTATCTCGTAGTACTACCATGCTCTGTGATTGCAGTCAATGGAAAACTGCAACAACCCAATCCAGGCAAGACTACCAACTTCAGGAGTGGAGGTCTGGTTTACTCCATGAGGCAAAGAAATATGGCTAGCTGAAGTGCTTGCTGTGGATAAAGGAAACATGGGATGGGTAGTAGAAGAAGCTGGTGATAAATATGAACTATGACCACGTGATGAGTTACAGAAATGAGGACTGTGATTGTATAAGTATTGCCTCCCTGTTTTGTTTTGAATATGTTTGCATTTATACATAGCAAATATCTTGTTTTCCCCTTATCGTATGACTTAAGTTGTATTGTTCATGTTAGAACATTTAAGTCATAGTATATGAAGTTTAAGAGTGAATGCTAACTAAGGACCTGCACCCTATTCTGGAGAGATGTAGTGCATTTCTGGTTGTACTCAGGACAGTTGAGTATTGTTAGGTGAAACATATGTCTGTTATTGTGTTCTATTTGGAAATTAAGTGTGTTTCAAGGTGCTGAGTATAGCTGTCAAGTTGGCATGAGGTTGACTGTGCTGGTTAGGTTCAGGTGTGAACTTGGCCAAGTGATGAGGCCCAGTTGTCTGGTCAGGCAAGCACTGGCCTAACCATTGTTGCAAGGATATTTCATGGCTGGTTGATGAAATGGAAGGCTGGTGTATTAAATCATCAGTCAGTACATAGCATCTGTGGCTGATTACATATGCCATCAACTAAGGTGTGTCTCCCACAATGAGATAAGCCAATCAGTGGGAGACTTTTAAGGGAGAAGAGTGGCACTTTCACTGCTTCTTCAGCCATCAAGATCTCCTGTGGAGTTTATTCAGACCTTTCATTGGAGCTGTCAGCTTCACAGCCTGCCCTAGGGATTTTGGACTCTTCTGTTTGCATGTTTGCATGAGACAACTTTATAAATCTCATATATACAAAGTGCTCCTGTTGGTTCTGTTTCTCTTGATGACCCTGAATAACACAATCACCAAAGTGGTTATGTGAGTGATTGTGAGCATGAACTCTTTAATCTAACAAATATGGTTTAAATTCTAGTTCTGTCACTTACTGGATGTTTGCCAAGGCAAGATTTTTATGGTTTTCACATTTTAGGGTGTTTTTTTTTGTTTATACTTTTTCAAGCCTGTTTTCTCAATTGTAAAATGGGAATTATCACAGTACCTAACCTATCAAGTTGCTATGAAGTTAAAAACAATACCTGTCTCATCAGGTTACTGTGAAGCTTAAATGAAATCATGGATATAGCAGTATCTGTTACACCACCTGATTGCCACACTGGTAAGGGCTCCACGTAAGGTAGTTGTTATTAATGTTAATTAAAACATATGATATAGCATTAAAGACTCAACCTAATAGTAACAATGAAATCATGTGCAGGAGACTCATAATTCTCAGAAGCAATTGTTTCAAGATTTCTGAGGTGAGCTGTCAAAACTCTATAGCCTGTAGAAAACAAACAGATGTCTGAATTTCTAAAGGAAAGAAGAGAAGCATGGATAGGATGATAGTTTTAAATATTTGCCTTGGATTCAGGTAGTATTTTAGTTTCCTGGGCTGCTCAAGCAAATCCCATGCACATCCCAAAGAATGGCAGCTTTCTAGGGTTGGTTGGTGTGGATCCTTTATCTTAGGCCCCTCAGTCACAAGACATTTCTCATGGCGGCCTCTCCTGGTCTTTCCATTCTTTTCTGGGTTCTATTGAATTTTAACTTCTTGCTTCCCATGGCTTTCTGTCTATCTGTCTCAGTTTCATTTTGCCTCATTTCATTCTGTCCCACTTACAATGAGTTCATATCCACCAGAATGGATTAAATTTAAGAATATTTTTTTCTGGGGTACATACAGCTCCAAATCACCACAAAAAGTCAGGGGTTCAAAGTCTCTGGCCCTTACACATGCACTGCGTAATGTTGGTCAAGTTCCTCTCTAATTTCAGGCCTCAGTTTCTTCATCTGAAAAATGGGATTAAGGCACTAGCTACCTCATAGGGTTGTTAATGTTCATATTAAATGACATATCATAAGTAAATTGCTTAGTGCTTGGTACATAATTAGTGTTCAGTTCATTCATTGAATAGATGTTTGTTGAACACTTAAAGTGTGCTGGATTTTGTGCATAGGCATTGGGAATATATTGGTGAATGGGACAAACTAAGACTTTGCTCTTAAGTAGTTTAAATTCTCGTAATGAGAGCTACTGCTGTTATGGCTACTAGTACTATACAGGTATCCTTTGCTGTCTGGACTCTCACTACATGAATATTTATTATAATGACTTACAAAAAATGCTTACTCCAAATGCACCATTCAAATCAAAAGTCCTCAGATAAATATTTAAAATCCAAAGGAGTCCCATCCAGAGGATACAGAGTGAATTCTTCTTTGGTGGATGGCATCTTGGGTTCCAGTTGTTCAAAAAGCCCTGGGCACCATCACTTTCAGCTTCCATATCCTTTTCCTGAAGATTTAGCACTTCACATGCCCCAATGTTTGCTTCCTCCACGTACCTGGGGACACTTTCAATCACGGTCTGTGTAGATATTATTTTGTTGTTTGTTACTGTTATTTTGTTGTTTTTACTACAGTATATGTTCAGTGCCATTTAGAAGGAATATATAATTTGTTTCAGATGCTGTAAATTGGTCCTACTAGGGGGTAGTGTCTTGTCCCCTAGAGTACTGCAATGTCACTTAGTTGTTGTGGCAGGTGCTGATAAGACCTGAATGGTGTGATGCAGAATATAATTCTAGTTTTATTACTGATTAACAGTTTCTAAAAAGGAACTATTCCTGATGAAAGGACCAACAGCATATTACCTTGTCAAAGAAATTCGAAATGGCATTGTATGCAGTATCTCCTGGAGATGTCTTCAATATATAAAAGGCTCTAAGAAGTCAGACAGTAAAGAGAACTGTTTACTCTGTTTACTGGCATTTTCTCACTTTTTTTTTTTTTTTGCCTTACAGAAATCTTTTTTGTATGGCAGTCAGCTGAACACAATTGCACAGCACATCTTTTGAGAAACATTGTTTTAGATTGTTCAAGAGTGAGATATAATAAATTTTAGTAAACTTTCAGACCCACCCATTATCCTCAAACTTCCTCCTATCCCTTCCTTCCCCATGTTTCTCTCTTCCAGCCCACTCCTCCATCTCTCCTTCCCAATCTCTCCTCTCTTTCCCTCCATATTCATTGATGTACTGCTAACAGACATGACCATCACATAAACATTTCAAGAACCACTTTAGCACTGGAAATAATGTCAAGGGTTGTAAAAAGGTGAAGAAAATAGTTTCTGCCCCTGCCTCTCAAGAATTGTCAATAACTCATGGATCTGAGCTGGGTGGATATGCAGATTCTCAATAACATTAGTAATCTACATGCAAGCAAATGTCTGAACACGTGGCATGCTCATGGAAGGGATGGGAAGTAATCATAGTGAATTACAGCTACACCTTTTTTCAAAACCAACAACTTGCCAAATACATCTCAGCAGGGAAAGAAAAACACGATTGTTATTCCTTGTATAATATATGCCATTGTACAGCCAGTGCTGTACTCTCAGAGGGACATTGTGCAATTTTCAGATTTTGTCACATGCTGCTTCCTTTGGGAAGCTGAACAAGAATTAGGAGGCTTGGCTTCGATTGTTGGCTCAGCTGTGGGCTAGCAGTGGGACCTTGAGCAACTTGACCTCTCTGGACCTCAGAGGAGGGTTCACTACATGACCTGGAATGGTGCTTCCTGTTCTGGCATTTCTGTGATCTGTCTGACAAGATTGCTGTCCCTTGGTAGTGGCTTGAGGAAGTGATGTGAGGGGGGAGATGCAGAGGAGATGCTTCCTTTCAAAACCCATTTCTGGTTTTGAAAAGCCCCTTGCCAAATGTTGCTTAGGAAGGGAGAGACTGACATATTTGCAATTTGGGAGCTCTTTGTGGGTGGGTGTTATTGTGTCCATCTCTATGTCTTGCTCCCTCCCCAAAAGTCCAGGAGTTGCTCTGATCAAAGAATATTTGATTCTGAAAGACATTTGCTCAGAAGCCATTTGCATTTGGAGTGTGTTAGTCAAGAGAATGTGTGCAATTTAATAGGCATAGTTATCACTTATCTAAAACTTATACATATTCAGGGCTCCAAGAAAGAACCTAACATGTATTATCTTGCTTAAGCTTCACAACAATCCTGTAAGGTCAATGATATCATCCCCATTTTATAAATGTGAAGACTCAGCCTTGGAGAATCACACAATTAACTGAAGGAACCAGCTTTCAAACACAGTCAAGCTGACTCCATAAGGTTTTTCTTTTAACTAGATAAAATAAATGTGATGAGAAGTAATCAGCTATAAAGAGGAGAAGAATGGAAGGAGGGAAGGAGATCCTCTTTCCTAACCTAGATAAGCACTGGGCTTGGCAAATACTCTGTCCTAAGCTAACTTCTTATAAAATCAGTGGGTACTGACCAAAGTTCCTCCACAGCATTTGGCATTCTCTACCACCTCTACTAGAAACTCTCAACTCCCATCCCAGGATGCTGGTAGAGGCAGCACGGAAGGCCTTTGGCAGTAGCCACATTAGGAAACTTGTCATATTGCTACCCATACTCATGACTAAGGGCTAAATCTTGAAAGATGAAGAGTTTGTTCTTGGCAGGTTCCTGTCCTCTTTGAGGGCTCCTGTAACCACACCTTGCATGAGTATGTCACTTTCTGGTATCTCTGGTCACGTCAAGGTGGAATATCACCTATTGCCCAGCCCTCCTAACCAGTTCCTAGAGCTCCAGACCTTTCCATCCACATTCCCCCTGTTAAAATCTCCTGATCCTGTGCCTATCACTGGCTAAGGTGGTAATAAGTAATAACTGATAATAGCTAAGCTTTATTATGGCTGGGACTCAATTCTAAGCATTAACATGCATTATCCCATTTAATACTATGGGTAAGCACTCTTATTTTGGCCACTTGATAGTGAAGCTCAGAGAAATTAGCTTGTACAAGTTCACCCAATCAAAAAGTGATTGAGAAAACCCAGGTTTGTCTAACACCAAAAGCTATGTTTGTATCCATGTCCACTAGTCCATATTGCCATAGAAAACTTTTATCTATAACCGAGATCCTCAGTATAGAAAACCAGCAATGGAAGGAAACTTCCTCAACATGATAAAGGGCACATATGAAAAACCCACTACTAGCATCATTCTCATCTGTGAAAGACTGAAGACTTTCCCCCAAAGATCAGGTAGAAGACAAGGAAATCTTCTGTCACCACTATTATTCAAAATTATACTGGAAGGTCTAGCCAGAGAAGTCAGATAAGGAAAAGAAATAAAAGGCATCCAAAATTTAAAAAAAAAGTAAAATTTTCCTTATTTGCAGCAGACATGATCCTATATATAGAAAATACTGGAAAACCCACAAAAATGCTGCTAGAGCTGATAAAAAAAATTTAGCAAAGTGGTGGGGTACAAGATCAACACACAAAAGTCATTAGTGTTTCTATATAGTAGCAATAAATAATCTGAAGAGGAAATCAAGAAAAACATCTATTTATGATAGTAGTAAAAGAAATATCTAGGAACAAATTTAAACAATAATTTAAAAGACTCATACATGGAAAACTACAAAACATTGCCAAAAGAAATCAAGGAAGACATAAAGATATGCAAGTACATTCTGTGTTCATGGATTTGTAGACAAGTACTGTTAAGATGTCAATTCTACCTGAAGCAATTTATAGATTCAAAACAAACACAACAAAAATTGGACCAGCATTCTTTGTAGAAATGGAAAAGCTAATTTTCAAACTTATATGGAAGGGTAAGAGCCTCTGAATAGACAAAACCATCTTGAAAAGAAAGAACAGCTTGGAAGACTCACACTTCCCAATTTTAAAATTTATTACAAAGTTACAGTGATCAAAAAGGCATGGTACTGCACAACAACATATAGACCAGTGTCATAGAATTGAGAATTCTGAAATAAACCCTAACATCTATAGCCAATTGATTTTTGATGAGGGTGGCATGTCCACTTAATTTGGAAAGAATAGGTTCTTCAAAAAATGGCGCTGGGAAAACTGGATATCCATATAATAAAGATGGTGGACACCTACTTCACATGGTATACATAACATTAACTCAAAATGCATCAAAGACCTAAATATAAGAACCAAAACTTTAAGAGTCCCAGATGAAAACATAGTGAAACATGTTCAGGACACTGTATTAGGCAATGGTTTCTTAGACTTTATTCCAAAAGCATAAGTAACAAAAGAAAAAATAGATAAGTGGATCTCATCAAAATTATAAACTTTTATGCATGAAAGACTTCATCATGAAAGTAAAAAGAAACCTATAGAAATAAAGAGAAAAAAAAGAAACCTACAGAATGGGAGAAAATATTTAGAAACCACGTATTTAATAAGGGTCTAATATCCAGAATATAAAACGAAATCCTACAATTCAACAATAAAAAACAAACAACCAGGGTGCATAGGTGGTTCAGTGGTAGGATGCTTCTTGCCTTCCATGAAGAGACCTGGGTTTGATTCCCAGACCATGCATGCACCCCCTCCGCCCCCAAAAAAAATCCCAGTGAAAAAATGGGCAAAAGTCTTGAATAGGCATTTCTCCCCCCAAAATATACAAATAATCTAAAAGTATGTGAAAAATGCTCAAAATTATTTGCTATTAGGAAAATGCAATGCAAAACCACAATAAGATACTGTTTCATACCCACTAGATGTCTACTATTAAAAAATGGAAAATAAGTTTTGGGGAGGATGAGGAGAAATGAGAATACTCATTTACTGTTCGTGGGACCATAATGTTGCCACTACTGTGGAAAACAGTTTGGTAGGTTCCTCAGAGTGTTAAATACAGGATCATCATATGATTCAGCAGTTCCACTTCTAGATACATATCTATAAGTATTGAAAGTAGGGACTTAAACAGATATTTGCATGCTGATGTTCACAGCCGCATTATTCCCAATTTCCAAAAAGTGGAAGCAACCCCAGTGTCCTTCAACAGATGAATGAATAAAGAAAATGTGGTATATACATACAATAGAAATGGAATATTATTCTGACTTAAAGAGGAATGAAGTTCTGATACATATGACAACATGGTTGTACCTTGAGGACATCATGTTGAGTAAAATAAGCCAGATACAAAATGACCTCACTGATACTTAATAATTAGAATAAGGAAATTCATCGAGTCAGAAACTAGAATGCAGACTACCAGGGGCCATGGTGGGGTTGGGAATGAGGAGTTAATGTTTAATTGGTATAGAATTTCTGTTTGGGGTGATGGAAAAGTTCTAGTAATGGGTGGTGGTGTGATGGTAGCACAATAATTTGAATGTAATTAGCAACCCTGAATTATATATTTGAATTTGGCAAAAGGGGAAATTTAAGATTATATATATATGTTATCAGAATAAAAATTAAAAAAAAAAACATGGAATGGGGTACAAGGGTAGTTCAGTGGTAAAATTCTTGCCTGCCATGCGGAAAACTCAGGTTTGATTCCTGGCGCATGCGCTTCCAAAAAAACAAACAAACAAGCAAGCAAACAAAGAAAAACCAACCAAAAATTAAACAAATGGTGCTGAAATAATGGGATACTCACATGGAAAAAGGATGAAATGTGAACCCCACCATACAACATACAAAAAAAAAGAACCATGGGAGTGTATAACACAAACAGTACACCCTAATGTAAATCTATGCTCAATAGTTAATAGTACAATTATAATATTCTTTTCAGGTGTTCAATTGTAACAAAGGGGCCACACTAATACAAAGTGTTAATAATAAGGAAAACTGTGCATGTGAGGGGTATGTATTTTGTGTATGATTTTTCTGTAAATTTACATCTCTAATAAAAAATTATAAAAATAATTGAGGGTGCACGGGTTCAGTGGTAGAATGCTCACCTTCCATGTGGGAGACCCAGGTTTGATTCCCCGACCATGCACCCTCCAAAAAATAATAATTGATACTAGGCATGTGGTATCTTGTCTACAACAGAAGCTACATTAGTTCACTTTAATGATCTGCTTTCATTAAAAAATACATTCATCCTCTTGGCAACAATATTAATAATAGTAATAGCATCTGCCATGTATTGAACACCTATGGCATTACATCTCTTTTCCCATTTAATCATGCAAACAGCCTTCTGTGGCAGTTATGAGTATTCTCCTTTTAGTATTAAGGAAACTGAGGCTCAGAAAGATAAAGTAGCTTAGCCCTAGTTTTCTGTTACAAAGAATCACCTACTCAAAAATATCACCTGTTAGCTTGCCATAGAGTCATTCCTTAGTTGCTTTGTTAAAATGTTTATATTCTAGGATATGTCAACCATTAATCTCTGGGGAATAAAGTGTGTTGATTGAAAGCACAGGCTCATGACATTGGGTAGATGTGGCTTTTGATTATGGCTATGCTGAGTGCTCATGGAAAAGTTACTTCAGTACCCTCGATCTGTCCTTAACTGTAAAACAAGGATGATAACTCCATATAACATAGTTATTATAAGAAAAAAATGAGATGGTATCTGCAAATGCTAACAGAGTTTAAGTGCTCAATAAACAATAGCATTTTTAATTAATAATCTAAGATTCATATTGGAAATGATACAAATCTGCCAAATAAAGAGTTCAGCTTGGGTTTCAACTGTAGAAAGTTAATGTATTTTGGAGAAAATACCTGAGGACTCCTGGGAGAACTGTGGGAAGATTTCACGGCCAAAGACTGTGCTCATTCCCTTCAGGAATGAGACAATAGGTTGAGAAGACAATATGGTCTGGTTTAAGAGGTCTTACTGTATAACTTTAATTAAACCCAGTTGCTTCATAGCCCCATGTCTCACAGTGTTACAATCAAGGGAACATAAATCCTACATCAAAAATGATCAACAGCACTTGAAAGCTACACTGTAAGCTCTCACCAAAGACAGAATATATTCCTAACAGAAAAAGTTCTTCAAAGTCATTTTTCCCATTTCCTGTGCTCTCTGCATGTTCCACCACCACAGCTGACTTCAAATTCTTCTTCTCCCTAACTCCATCTCCCCAAAGCTTTCTCACAAATAAGGCCCACTCAAACTCTCTTGATTTTCTTTCCTTCCCTTTCCTAGATCAGCTCTTCATTATGCTGTTCTACTTACCCAGATTCCACCTGAAAAAAAAGGGTGTGTTAGTTTGCAAGTTGCCAGAATGCGATATACCAGAACTAGAATGCCATTTATAAAGGGGAAGTTAACAACTTACAAGTTTACAGTTCTAAGGAAGTGCAAGTGTCCAAATTAAGGCACCAACAAGAGGTTACCTTCACTGAAGACAGGCTGATGGGTTAGGAACACCTCTGCCAGCTGGGTAGACATGTGGAAGGCATCAGCTGGTACCTTGCTCCTGGGCTCTACTGTTTTCAGCCTTTGTTCCTGTGGGGATACTTCACATTACTTCTCCAGGGCTGGCTTTCGTCTCTTAGCTTCCTGTGGTTCCTTCCATGTTCTGGTTTGCTTAATATTTCATGGCAATGTCTGCTGGGCTCCAACCGTCTCCAAACATCTGTTTCTCTGTTGTCCATGTGTCTGCATCTGTGTCAGCTTTGCTGTGAAGTTTCTGTCAGCTCTGAGATTTCTGCTATCTTTGGGTCTCTGCAAGACATTTGATCTTTTAAAGGATTCCAGTAAATTAATCATGACCCACCTGGAATGGGTGGAGTCACATCTCTATGCAAACAAAAGGTCACACCCACATTGGGTGTGTCACTTCTCCAAAGAGATAATCTAATCAAATGATTGTAACCTGCAGTGTTGAATCAGGATTAAAAGAAAGGACTGTTCCCATAAGACTGGATCAGAGTAAAACATGGGTTTTCTGGGGTACATAACTTCAAACTGGCACAGAATGTTTTTAGGATGCTCTAGACTGACTTCTGCTAGACAGTGTGCATGTGAGTTGGAGTGGGTAGCGATTAAGAAGAAGATTGTAAACCCTTATAATTAAATTATTTTTCTAGATTTCGGACTGTTTAACCTAATGGAAATTTCATAATTACTCAAGATATGGCTGCTCAGATTAAATAAGAAGGGTGCCCCCTTTTTTCTCTTTTGCATAGGAATTTAGCAACTCACAGATGTAATACCATCCTTTGAGATTATTTTGATTGGGACTTATTTATGTTTTTTAGAAATGAATAGTTACCTGATGCATTACAGTAAAAAAAAAAAAACAACTCAAATCCAAGATTCATGGTTGTGGTGCTTGTGGGGAGATGATAAAATGGACTCTAGGTGGTAAAAAATTGGAATCATCTGATGCGATGTTTTGTACCACATATATGCACCCATTTAGTCTCCAGAACACCCTTTAAAGTGGGTACCATTATCTCCATTCTGCAGGAGATTATGAGATTTATGGAAATTCAGTGTTTTGTCTAATGTCACCTCAGCTTATGAGGGATGACACTAGGACTTGGTCCCAGAATTGTATGACTCTAAAGTTACAAGAGGAAGGAAGCAATTTTGCCCATATAGTTTCTCTCTCCCTTTGAATGTATATCTCCAGAAAATTCATGTCCAATCTGAGAGAGGTTGACCGGAAAAAGGTATGGTAATATGAAGACCAAACCCAGCTATTGAGCTTGCAGATGACACTGCTCTGGAAAAAAACAGAAGAAGAGGAGTGATAAAGGTATATATGAACCAGCAAAAGTCACCCAAATGACAAAACCATAAGGATTGATGCCAAAGAGAAATTTGAGAGTACTAAAGAGGAAAAGGCAGAGAGGCTGTGTAGGTGAATATTCATCTCATATCATTTCGAGGGGAAAGAGATATTAAATGAAAGTGGGCACATTTTGAACACCTCCCACACTATAATATACATAAAACTTACACTATACTAGTAGATTATCTACATATTGCATCACTATCATAGTAGATCTATGAGAAAAATATTCTGTCTTCATTTTACAAGTTTCCAGTCAATCACAAATATCCATTCTCCAGATATACAAATATCGGTTATGCCAGGAGCTGGCTAGTGTGAAAAAACTGTGATTCAGAGAGATGAGATAGCTTGCCAGTCATGACAAGAGTAAGCCTTGAACCAAACCTGGCTAGGAATTTAAAAGCTTTGAAAATAGGGTAAAGTCAATGAAGCAGTTCCCTGGGCTAGTTGTCCTGAAGTACTGTACAAAACTGTGTAATCCTAGTGATGGGGCCGTTATGGTCCTGGTTGGCAGGAGCACCTCATCTCTCTTGCCTGTTTTGTTGGGGGGTAAGATAAATTCTATGGAACAACAGAAATTTTGAAACTTGTAAAATGGGCTAACAGGCCTAAGAAGAAGATGGTGCAGTAGTGACAAGAATGGTGACCCAGGTGAAGTGTACATAAAGGACTTTTGAGACTGCTTTGTTATTAAGAAATTAATAGGCCATGCCTGGAAATATTTTTTGTTTTGGCAACTGGACAGAGTATAAATATAAAAATGCATCAGTTATATAGTTATCTTGGAACTTTACATTACTTCCACATCTGCTCTCTCATTGGAAACTCATAGATTGTTCTTTTGTGTTCCTCATCAATGAGCTCTTTACAAACATAAGACATTATTCCAGAGGGACCTGTCTTACAGGTCCCACCCCACTTCTGGCTTTTCCCACAACTCCTACAAAATTTTAAGACCTTCCCAAGCTCTCTAAATCTCCTCCCCCATGCACAGGCCCTCTCTGACCAAACTCCTTTGGGTGATCTTGAAAGAAAGGAGGAGACCCTGCTTCTTCTGTCTTTCTTGTGCACTTTCAAACTCTTAACTCCATGCCCCAAGAATTCTAAGCTCTGCAGCTTTTGCAACATTCCTTCTCATTGTGAAGCTGGAACATTGTAAAACAATCATGGACTATCATTGGCTGTAATGAATATTTTCCTGTTGCCTGGGAAGTGAATTCATAGTGGTGACCCTTATAGAAAACCCTCCTGGGGAAACCAGCAGGGGATGCATAAGACTAGTCTTAATTCTGCTGAGGAGAAAAAAAAAACATCAGAAGTCAGGAAGGAAATGGGATGGGCTCTCCCTTCAAGAACCAAGTGACAAGGTGCTGGAACTGGGAAGCATAGAATGTAGATCCAAAAGTCTCCTTTAGCCTTAGAGGGTGCTAGAGAGGAGGTATTAGTAAAAGGGTCCAGATTGACATTTTGCTCTATCCTGAACCTGAGGATTACATTGAGTAATTTCAGGGATTCTCAAGCTCTTCCATCAAAGTAGTCCTAAACCTTAAAGGTAGAACTAGTAACATCTCATGCCAAATCCTCACCTCTACTCTCCACAAATTTGTGGCCAAAGCCCCAAACTAGCTGCAAGCAGAGCATTTATTTGAAATCTACCAATCTCTCTTTAAAATTCATTGTGTGTCTGCCTTTCTACGTCTTGTTTATTTCATTTTATTTTATTCACATTTAGCCTTCTAACCCTTTCCCATTTTCTTCTCCCAATATAGGCAACTAAGCTCATGTGTTTGGGAGTATCTTTTTTTGAATATTGTATTGCAAAATATTGTTTTACATATGTGCAGTTTTACTTTATAATAGAAATAGTATTTATTATATATATCCTTTCAGATTTTGCATTTTTTTCTCTCAGCACTGTGTATTTAAAAATCATCCAGGCTGCTTTGCACTCATCTAACTGATTCTACTCACTGAAGCATTAGATTTCAGAGAGTACATCCACCACATTTCACCTGTCCACTCTCACAGGGATGAACATCCAGATGGCCTCCAATTCCCTGCCTCCCCAGGCAGAGATGCAGGGAACATCTTTGTACATGTCTCCATATGGACCCCTTGTGAAGATTTAATTGGAATATATACCAGGAACAGAATTGCAGGACCATAGAATATGTGTTCTCTTCATTAAACTAAATCATGCCAGATTGCTCTATAGAATAGCTGTACAAGCTTTAACTCCCACTAGCAGTGGAAAAGCAATTGTTCCTCTTTTCTCACATTCCTTCCCACCGTTGACATTATCCAAGTTTCATATTTTTACCAACCTGAAAGAGGTAAAGTGATAGCCCAGAGAATATGTTAATTTGCTTGTCTCAGATTCTGAATGATTCATGTTTTTATGAAATAATTCATCTGTATAAAGTTGATATGCCAAGAATCAGGAAGGATCACACTAATCCTATTGTTTCAGATTTCCCTTGTACACCTCCTTCTGTTCCCTTTGTCAGGCAGATATCATTTGAAGGAACATGGTTAGTAGCCGTGTGATCTTGGAAGAGTTGCTTTCCTTTTCTGGATCTCCATTTCCTCATCTATAAAGGAGGGCTGGACTAGATAATCTCAAAGTGCCTTTTAAGGTCTAACATCTTGTATTTCAAGCGATGTCATCTTGCTCCATCTACACTACCTCTTCCATATTAACACTTCCCTCAATGAAAAAAACCCACTCAGGTCATGTTTCTATGTAGTAGCAATTTACTCTACAATAACAGGAAATGGCGCTCAGTATTTCCCTCCTACTTCTCCCACCCAGAGAAGTAAACTGGGTCTTTAAACTCTCTCATGTGAACAGAATGGCACCAATTTGTTCCTGCTGTTCTTTAGTCTCCCGCACAGCATTTGCCCTAATTACAGGCCTAACAAACTCCACTGTTGCCAGTCAGAACCAGGGGAAGATTAAGAAACCAGATTAAGCTTAACCACATGCTGCTGTAAGTATGAAATGCAAAAGTGGTTAATAATTTGACATTATAGTCTGGCAATTATGTGGTTCTGATCTTTGCACCAAATATAATTTTCTTATGCCCCCCCCCCACTTTTTGCAGGGAGTGGGGAAGAACAAATAATTTCTAAGCCTTCCCAGATAAAGCCTTTGAGTAAAATAAAAATGAAACAAACCTAAAGTCCCTTAAAATTTTCAGTGATGATATATTAAGCTGAATCGCATGAAATCGCAGTTTTTGTAGCTAACATTCAGTCAAATATTTCATATTTGTCAACTTAATATGAAATTTAGATTCATGAATTGTCAACCAGCAATTTCATATGTGCCAACCTAATAGAGGTATCATAGCCAAACAGTCTCTTAAAAATCTAATACTACTGGGAGCGCAAGGGTAATTCAGTGGTAGAATTCTCGCCTGCCATGCGGGAGACCCGGGTTCTATTTCCCAATCTGTGCACTTCCCCAAAACAGACAAACAAACAAGCAAACAGAAAAAAAAAAACAAACAAAGAAACAAAATTCAACAAATGGTACTGCAATAATGGGATACTTGCATGGAAAATAAATGAAATGTGACCCCTGCCATGGAGCATACAAAAAACATTCTGACACTACTACACTGGTTCCTTTCCAAACAGGACTATGGTGTATTCTTTGCTTATTATATAGGCCTTAAACATGGGCAAAGTATTGCTTTCCTGATGTTTGATGACTGTGGTGTAGATGAAAAGCCATCCTTCTCCCCAGTTAACTTGGCCAAGGGCTTTCCCTGTCCTTGAGTAGCCTGAGTATTTGCAGTCCATGCTGCTTCACTGTGGCCCTTCACCACACTCTTGTCACTTTAGGGCTCTTGTGTGATTCAAGTGTGATGATGTCAGAGAAATCAGTTTGTCAATTTCAAAGCACCCAACATGTATAAAGGAATGAGGAAAAGCTGCTACTAAGTTTGTGTCAGAATTAGTGCTCCGTACTTTATATGCACCGTCTATTATAATCTTCTCATCTGTGTGAGAAAGGTATTTTTTTCTCCATCTTATTAATGAGAAGGCACTGAGACCAAATGATTTGCCAAAGGTCACACAGCTAGTAAGTGGTGGAGTTGGGACTCAAACTTATATTTGTCTGATTCCAAAGCATATGTTCTTTCCTATGGCTTATTCTGCTTCTCATCACTGGCTTGAATAATTTCTAATAACTTTATTTGTGGATATTGCTTCAATTATGACATAGGAAGTATCCAGAAAGTGAGAGTCATTGAACCTGAATCAGTTGACCATTGGCACCCAATGCAGTAACACACAGCATTTAATTTAAAAATATTTACTGACCATCTGTGCACAGCCAGAAGTGTGCTAGGCACAGTTGTAACTAACTCTTACCCATCCTTCAAAACTCAGATGTTACTTCCTCCAAAAACCTATACCTAGCCACCAAGCCCTGTACATTTATCTTCTATCATAGTAACCCTGATTATGTACCTGAGAAATTGGGATTTAAGGGATAATTTTGATTACTGAATCATTATATAGATATTCCTTTCTGCTTTCTGGTATATTGGAGTAATTAGAAAAAATTGTAATTGTAAATCTATAAATTGTAATCCAGCTGCCTTGATCTCTGATAATGATTGTATAGCCTTTATTGTCTGCACCTGTGATTGTAGAAACCTTGTGACTAACCTTCATTTGTACCCATTTATCCAGCTTTTCAACTTTAGAGTCTTGTGATCACTAAAGACAGCCCCTGATGTTTATTAATGAAGGGTCTTGGGTTCAGCCCAGAACTAACCCACTCCAAGTTCAAAATTATCTTGATAATCAAGACTGGATCTAATCAAAATGGGCCCACTTGACATGCACAGTATCTTAGAATTTAACCTACAAGTCATCTATACCTCATTCCACCATTTTCTTGCATATGTTCTGTGACTAAGCATGTAATCAATCTGTGCAAGCTCAATAATTAGATCATCTCTAATTACATCATTTGGGTTCACTGTACTCTTTATCCTAAGCCCAGCTTATCTTTTTCTTTAATAAAACTATCAGAATGACTGCAGTATAGGGGACATATTTTGGGCTGCTTTCCTACTACATACCCAGTAATAAATCTCTCTCTGTTTGAAATCCTGGTGTCTCAGGAATTGGTTATGAAATGTGCATCCAGCAAAATAATCCACACCCTTTGTCCAGTAGTAATCATGGTGTCTTTCTTTTTTTTTGTAATCATGGTGTCTTTGAGTTAAGACAATATCTTATATCCCTCAGTTCCTAGCAGAGATCATAACTCAAAATAGGCACCCAATAAATTTTGGTTGAATGAACAAATTCATAACTGTAACAAATTATTTCATGTCTGCTACGTGCTTAAAATTGCCATTATTTCCCATTAATCTTAGGTAAAGAACAAAATTGCATATGGGCCCATGTCTGCAGTCACTTTTTTTACCACTTCCTATCTCACCCTTTGTATTCAACCAGGTTGAGTATTGCTGTTCCTTTACTATGCCCCCTTCTCTCTCATCTACTTTGCAAATGTTGTTTGCTCTTCTTGGAACAGTCTTAACCTATATCTCTCTTCCCAGCCAGATAAACAATTTCAGGTTTTCCCGAAGCACCAGTAGGGAGAATGTCTTACTCACCTCTACCAACCCACCGTTGCCAAAGGTCATGTACATAGTGGGGACTCAATACACATTTAAATTGAGTAGCTTCTGAATAGAAACTTGAACTGAATTAAAAGAATATAATTTGACCAAGGGCCTCATGAACAATAAATAGTAGTGTAAGGCTTAATGTCTGAATTTACATGCCAGTTATATTTAAAAAAATTTTTTGTGAAAATAACATATATACAAAAAAGCAATAAATTTCCAAGTACATTTTAACTAGTATAAAACAGATTTTAAAGTTCAAGATGTGTTATATTTCCTTGATTTTTCATTTTTTTTTCTAGCTGCTCTAAGACACTGGGGACCAAAAGAAATATCAATGCATTGACTCAGCAGCCTTTATTTGTTAAATCCTATCTTCCCTATTATACTCTTCCTTCTCTTTTTTTTGTGAAAAATAACATGCAAAAAGCAATAAATTTCAAAGTACATTGCAACAATTAGTTGTGGAACAAATTTCAGAGTTTAGTATGTGTTACAATTCCACTACTTTATATTTTTACTTCTAGTTGCTCTAAGGTACTGGAGACTAAAAAGAAATATCAATATACTGATTCAGCACTCATGCTCATTTGTTAAACCTGACCTTCTCTGTATAACTCCACCATCACCTTTGATCCTTCTCTCACTCTTCAGGAGTATTTGGGCTATGACCATTCTAACTTTTTCATGTTGGAAGGGGCTGTCGATAATATGGGAATCAACTAGGTGATATTCTGGAAAGTCTGTCTCCTTTGGATTTCAGGACTTATGTGGTCCAGGGACCCATCTGGAGGTTGTAGGTTTCTGGAAAGTTACCCTAGTGCATAAACTTTGTAGAATCTCATGTAATGTCTTAGGTATTCTTTAGGATTGGCAGGAATGGTTTTGGTTGGGGTTTGGAAAGTTATGATAGTAGCAATGTCTAACTGAAGCTTGCATAAAAGTGACCTCCAGTGTAGCCTCTCAACTCTATTTGAACTCTCTCTGCCACTGATATTTATTAGTTACAATACTTTCCCCCTTTTTAGTCAGGATGGAATTGTTGACCCATGGTGCTAGGGCTGGATTCATCCCTGGGAGTCCTCTCCCACACCGCCAGAGAGACTTTCATCCCTGGATGTCATGTCCCACATAGGGGAGAGGGCAATGGTTTCACTTACAGAGTTGGACTTAGAGAGAGGCCACATCTGAGCAACAAAAGAGGTGACTCTTAGGCATACCTATAGGTAGGCAAAGCTTCTTAGCTACATACAAGCTTCACAAGAGCAAGCCCCAAAAACCAAGGGCTTGGCCTATTGATTGATTTGGGTGTCCTTAATGTCTGACACAGTATCTGGGGTTTCACTGGTGGTAAAGCTTAATAGTTTCATATTGTCTCTCCCATCCCTTCAGGGGCTTTCCCAATACTTTTCGATTATCTGCTTAATATACTCTGGGATATATCCAGGCATTTTAAGCTACACAGGATTAAAGGCTCTCATTCTTATTCTGGGCTCCCTGTGTTTGGATTGTTTAAATGATCTATCCAAATAGGTTGAATTAAAATATGTGCTATTGAAAATTTAGATTCCGGACAAAATAAACAGTCATACTCTTTCATTTTTATGGTATACTGTACTTAATCTCATACATAAACAAACAGAAAACACCACCAACAAAATCTCTACAAGCAACCCCAATTTACAAAATAATTTTTTAATTTTTATTTCACTTTGTTCCCCTCCTCCACACGTTGATTTCTTCCCTGTGTGCCATAATCCCAATCTTTCTCAGTCCTGTATCTCAGAACCTGTGTACTTGTTCCTCCCTCTATATGGAATATTCTTGCTCTTAGATCAAATGTCAACTCATCAGAGAGGCTTTCCCTGACCACTGCATCCAATATAGAAGCCCTTGTCATTCTCTATCCCTGACTTTTGTTTTTTTCTGTTATACTTATCACTGTCAGGTTTACACAATGTCTCTGTTTGCCATGTATTCCCAGCTATCCAGTATTAGGTGCTCAGTAAACATGTTAAATGAATGAACAAACAATTTTAACAGTTGCAGCAAATCACATGTGCTATGTTCATTACACCATCATTATTTTGATGGGTGAAACAAAACTTGAATTTTGGTTACTATATAATAATATTTGTGGTAATAAGTCAGATAGGTTTTATCAAGAGTTATTTTCTTCCTTACTGAAATACTATATTCCAACTTCTTTTATTTTTTTATATGGCTTTCCATTTCCAAGCTTCTGTAATTCAGAAACCTGAATTTATATGGGCTCTTAACAGCTCCCTCCCTCCCATACAGACACCATTATCTTAATTACTCCTTATAATCTCACCTTTTAACATCCACAAAATAGATTTTTCCTTCAGAAACATTCACTCCATGGATTATTGATTATTGATGGACTGATTTCATACCAACCTAGAAGTAGGGAACCAAGTGAACTTAATATACCTATAATCAGCCTTAGTGAAAAACGAGAAGAACAAGATTAGAAGGACACCATTCTAAAGATATCCTGTTCTTCTGAAGTTCATGACTACAGACAAACACTGAGATTTCTTAAGTGGGAGCTCAAGAAAGAAGGCTTGAATTTTCCCAGAAAAATGAAGGAGGCTGGACGGTGTGCTTGGAATGCACAGGACCTGTGTGGAAGACTTTGTTATTAAGGAGAGGATCCAGAAGCAGAATTTGCAGTCAGGTACAATCTTCACAGATAACATTTTATCATGAGGATACCTGATCTTTGGCTATCTCTTCTGCTCTCACAAATAGTGAGAAATACTGATGGTCCCACATTTTGTAAAGGTTGGTTCTCTGCTGTCTTCATATTCTGTGTAAGTACCTGCTGCTTAGTCAGAAAATAGATCCACTTCTTCCCTACTTCCCTACTTTAATTTTACTCCTCCTCCTTCTTCTGCTTCTTCTCCTTTTTATTCTCTTTCTCCTCCCTCTCCCTACCCAACTCATAATTCTATTCCTCCTCCTGATATTTCTTCATGGAAATGTTGTATTAGTTAGGGTTCTCTAGAGAAACAGAATCAACAGGGAACACTTGCAAATATAAAATTTATGAAAGTGTCTCACGTGACCACAGGAACGCAGAGTCCAAAATCCACATGGCAGGCTGCGAATCCAGTGGATGGCCTGGATGAACTCCACAGGAGAGGCTCACCAGCCAAAGCAGGAATGGAACCTGTCTCCTCTGAGTCCTCCTTAAAAGGCTTCCATGATTGCATTTAGCATCACTAATTGCAGAAGACACTCCCCTTTGGCTGATTATAAATGGAATCAGCTGTGGATGTAGCTGACGTGATCATGACCTAATCCTATGAAATGTCCTCATTGCAACAGACAGGCCAGTGCTTGCCCAATCAGATAAACAGGTACCACAACTTGGCCAAGTTGACACCTGTCCCTAACCATGACAAATGCCATTCAAAATGTCAGCAGCTAAAAAAACAACAACAACAAACTTCTGCAGCATAGACAAAGTTATGGAGATACCAAAATCATTGTACATTGTGTCCTTTCCTTCATGTGTAGGTCACATGGTGATAGAAAGGTTAAGCAGGAGAACTTTGAAAACGGAATTTTAGATAAACTGTTAAGTCATTTGGAGAGACAACAGAGAAATGTGATTAATTGTGGATGTAAAAGAGAAAAACAGCGAGCCGTTAGAGTAGAAACTACTCACAGCTGTTAATTATTAGGCCCTGTGTCTGGAATTGGAATTCAGAGTAAAGATCCTCTTGACTCTAACTATGGCTAAAGCAATGGTCTTATTAAATGCAATTTAATAACCTTATTAGCTATAACCTTCAGCTTACGGCATCAAACTTGCATTCAAACAACTACCTCAATTTCAGTTATCTTTGTAGTTTCCCTTCCTCCACCAACCTTCACTTTAAGGGAAATCTTCTCACACATACTAGTTTGAATGTCTTTAAACATCTCCAAGCACTTAATTGCATAGAAGGGGTTTGTCTTTGTTTCTAAAAATGAATGATAAGTAGGGGCATGAGTACAGCCCATATAGGATAACAGTTATTAAAATACTACAATATTAATAGTTATTACTCTATTGCAACAATGGAGGGAGACCAAGGTAGCTGTCCAAACAACATCCACCTCATTATCTAAGACAATGTTTTAGGTTTGTAAATCTTCCTTTCAGAGATCCATTTGTTTCCTTCGATGTACTTGGGTGACCATATGCTGGATGTTTTTTTCTGAATTGTAGATTCACAGATTGAATAGGGATGTTCCCCAATATTGAAAATAGTGAAAAATTACTAATACTTTACCACTTAGCTGATTTTTGTGCAGCTCCTACCCTCATTATAACATTTTTTATTGAAATAGGAAAAGAAAATAGCATTTAATGAATTCCTAGGAAAAGGAAGTATTGTGATAACTTCATGTGTGTGTGTGTGTGTGTGTGTGTATTTTAATTTAACCATAAGAGATATTGTACACATTTATGGTTGAGGAAACTCAAGGGCAGACTGATTAGTAATTGCCCAAATTAAAAAAAATTAGTATTTAGCTGAGTCAGGATTTGGACCCAGGTTTTGTGAGTGTAGATCCCACACATGGTCTTTTTTATATTAAAGAACTGGTATGTTTAAAGAAAAATCATGCAGAAAATACAGAGCTCCCATGTATCACCCTAATATTAACAACTTGCATTAGTACTCTATATATCTTACAATTGATGAAAGAACATTTTTATAATTTTACTACTAGTCCAGAGTTGACGTTAAAGTTCAATGCTGGTGTTACACAGTTCTTTGGTTTTCTTTTTAAAAAAAATTTTATTCCAGTAACTTATATACAATCTAAAATTTTCCATTTTAACCACATTCAAATATAAAATTCAGTGCTAAGAATTGTGTTCACAATGTTGGGCTGCTCTCACCACTATCCATTACTGAAATTTTCATGAACCCAAATAGAAACTCTGCAAAATATAAGCATTAACTCTCCATTTGCTACCCTGACTCTGGCCCCTGGTAACCCATATTCTAGTTTCTGATTCTATGAATTTGTGTATTCTAGTTATTTCATATCAGTGAGATAATGCAATATTTGCCCTTTTGTCCCTGGCTTATTTCACTTAAAATAATGTCTTTGCGGTTCATCCATTTATCTGTACTTCACTCCTTTTTAAGGCTGAATAATACTCCATTATGTGTAACATGTGTGTATATACCACCTTTTATTTACCCATTCATCTGTTCATGGACATGTGGGTTGCTTCCATCTTTTGGCAGTTGTGAATAATGCCACTATATGTGGTTTCCAAATATTTTCTCCCATTGTGTAAGTTGTCTTTTTAATTTTATGATAAAGTTCTTTGGTGCACAAAAGCTTTTGATTTTGACGAGGTTCCATTTTTTTTTTCTGTAGTTGCTTGTGATTTAGGTATAAAGTCTAAGAAACCATTGCCTAAACATGGTTCTGCAGTTATATCCCTTATTTTCTTCTAGGAATTTTATAGATCTGGCTCTTATATTTAGGTCTTTCATCCATTTGACTGGATGTTTCTATATGGTATGACATAGGGGCAACCTTCATCATTTGCATAGGGAGATCCAATTTTCCCAACACCATTTGTTGAAGAGAATATTCTTTCCCCATTGAGAGGACTTGAGACCTTTGGCAAAAACAGTTGGCCAGGTGGACTTCCAGGGAAGATGGTGGAGTATGGCGCTCCAGCACTCAAACCTCCAATGAAAACAACTATTAAACAGGCAAGAACTGTCTTAAATCCTTATTTTGAAACTCCAGAGGCAAAAAGAACATTACAGCATCCAGAGAAGAGCAGAAGGAAGGGGCACATAAATTACAGTAAAGAAACATAACTTGCCCTTTCTACACATCTGTTACCAATGCCCATCCACACTCTTATGACAAGCCACCATGGGGTCTAGTCCTTGATTAGATGCTGGTGACATAAAGGGCCATAAAAATCCTCTCTAAAAGAGATATCATGTTTATAATGTTTGGAGTTGAGTTTCTTGAATGTGCATATTCATGTCTTTCATTAAATTGGTAAGTTTTCTGCCATTATTTATTTGAATATTCATTCTGTCCCCTTCTCTCTTTCTTCTCCTTTTGGGACTCCAGTAGTTCATATATTGGTATGCTTGTTGGTATCCACAGATCTCTTAGGCTTTGTTCACTCTTTTAAATTGCTTTTTTCTTTCTGCTCCTTATCCTGAATCATTTGATTGTTGTCTTTGAAATTGGTGATTCTTTCTTCTCCAGCTCCAATCTGCTGTTGAAACCCTGTAGGGAATATTTCATCTATGTTATAGTGTTCTTCAACCCCAGTATTTCTGTTTGGTTCCTATTGAGAATTCCGAGTAGATTTCCATATTGTTCATTCATTGTTTTCCTCCTGTCTTTTAGTTCTTTCTCCATGTTTTCCTTTAGCCCCTTGAGCATTTGTGGATCACTGTTTTAAGTCCAAAATCTAGTCTTTTTTATTGATGGTTCCTGAAGTTTATCTTAATTCTTTGGATTGGACATCATTTCTTTTTCTTCATCTGGTAATCTTCTGTTGGACACTGTACGTGTTAATATTTTTAAAGTGTTAACTCTGGGATTCAGTCCCTGAGCTCTGTTTAACAAGATCTTAAGTTTGTGTCCAGCTAGTGACATGGCAAATATTTTCTTTAAAGCCAGGAGCTCATCAAAATAAACAAACAAAAACAAAAGCTATCTCTCACTTACTTTGCAAATTGTCTCTGCTTTGGCTGGTGGTCTCCTTCAGAGCTTACTCCACTGATCAAGAAGATCAGCCCAAGGCAAATGTTAAGTGTGGAGTTTTCTCTGTCTTATTTGAGCTTGCAAGGAGCTCTGGAAGTTGCTTCTTTTCCTGGGCTTGTGGTCACTAGTGGCCTTTAGAATACCCCCATTTATAGTTTGCAGGAGTTCCAGTGAACAACCCCTGGATTCCGTTTGAAATAGATTTTTATCCTCACTTGGGTGTTCTTTTGTGTGACTAATACAGGTAGTCCTTTGTCCCAGGATGCTTTGACTTAATTGTTTCTCACACTATCCTAGCTGTCTGCAAGCAGCTTCTTTGCCCTCAGGACAAACTCTGGGAAGGTAAAGCCGTGAAAAGTTCCCTAGCTCAGTCCCTCAAATTTTAACTGATAGAATGGCACTAATATACATATACCCTGGTATGTGCACAATGCCCACTCTCTTCTCTCTGGAACAGGGCCAGAGACCTACAATGGGAGTGCAAGCTGACTCTACTAAATATTTTGGAAGGGGTGGGGAGTGGCCATCAAGGTAGCCAGTAACTTCTTCTATGGCTTTTGAGGCTGCATTTTCTTGATTCAGCATTTGCCAAGTTTATGCAGCCCTTTAACTCTTTTCCATAGTTTTGAAAATTGTTACTGTCTTTAAAAATCCTCATCCACTTTTGCCTGAGGATCGTTAAAATAATTGATGCCCTCAGAGCTGGCCTGCAACAATCTGAAGTAGCTGATCAAAAGTAGTGATCAGTAATAAGACTACAATTTTCGAAGACTAGGTCTTTATGCCCTACTCTGGCACCAGCAAGCTGCCCCAAGAATCTGAGCTGCAGTTCCCCTTGCTGCCCACCACAAGGCTGTTAGATCAGGGATCATAGCTATGCTGCTGTGAACAGATTTATGTACCCTAGAGAAGCCATGTTTTGGTCCTAATCAATCTTGTGGGAGCAACGATTGATTACATGGCAACATCTCTCCACCTATTCTATGTGGGTCTTGATTAGTTTACTGGAATCCTATAAAAAAAGAAGTATTTTAGAGGAAGCTTCAGGACACGCAGAATCATGAAGCAGAGAGTCTGTCTACCAGCCAGTGACCTTTGGAGATGAAGGAGAAGAAGAATGCCCATGGGGGAGTTTCATGAAGCAAGAGTCCTGGAGAGGAAGATAGCAGTTAATACCATGTTCACCATGTGCCTTTCCAGATGAGAGAGAAACCCTGACCATGTTTGCCATGTGCTTTTCCACTTGAGAGAGAAACCCTAAAACTCATTTGCCTTCTTGAATCAAAGTATCTTTCCCTGGATGCCTTAACTTGGACATTTCTATAGACTTGCTTTAATTGAGATATTTTCATCACCTTAGAACTATAAAGTTGTAACTTATTAAATGCCCCTTTTTAAAAAGCCACTTCATTTCTGTTATATTGCATTCTAGCATCTAGCAATCTGGAACAATAGCCATGGCAGGGAAGATGGAAATCACCAGTATTTACTGCACTTTACAAGCCTATTCCTCTATCTCTTCCCTGGATGCTGCACAGTGTTCCACTGGACACTGGAGTTTCCAAATAGTTGATTCAGACATTCCTGCCAATCCAATAGTTATTTTGGTGTAGAGACTGATTCCTGGAGCTTCCTATTCAACCATCTTCCCACAGTCCGTTCCCACTTGGTATTTCCCCTACACTCTCCATCTAAGAAATATATTTTATTAGATTGAACATTCAAGACAAGATTTAAATGAATAGAAACACCCAGACACTGTCAGAAGTGAACTCCCTGATCACTAATTTATAAAAGCATATTTAATGCAACTGTGGTCTTTCTTTCAGATTAGACTATAATGCTTCTTTCAACCCTTTATTTTTATGGGCATATGCAAGATTCTTACGGACTGCAAAGTAGCTTGTAATCAAAAGATATCACAAGTGTAACTTTTCACATTCTAATTGCTTTATGGCATGGGCAATGACTAAATACATCTAAATTTTCTAGTATTTTCATGAAGCTTCTTCTTGTCTCTATAATCTCACATAATCAAGATTATTCTTTCCCAGCCAGTTTTAGTACCATATATTAAAGCAAAATAAGGGTATAAATTTTTATCAGTGACTTACCTGAGGTTAGGCTGAGTTCAGTTTTTTGTTGTAGGGGATTGTGCCAGTTTGTAAGGATTTGTGTACCCCAGAAAAGCTATGTTTTAATTCTAATCAATTTTGTAGGAGCAATGGTTTCTTCTAATTCCTATTCAGTACTATACGTTGGTAACTTGATTAGGTTATCACCGTGGAGATGTGACTCAATCAATTGTGGGCATTAATTTGATCAGATGAAGATGTGTCTCCACCCATTCTATGTGAGTTTTGATTAGTTTACTGGGATCCTATAAAAGGGGAGACATTTTTTTGGAGAGAATGCCTTTTGAGAATGATGACAAGCCACAGGAGAGCAGAGCAGAGCCACAAGGCCAAGAGAACCCCAGAGTCCACCAGTCAGCAACCTTTGGAGATTCTGAGAGAGCAGAGAAGGATCCACAGAATGACAAGAGCCACAAAGCAGAGTCCACCAGTCAGTGAGCTTTGGAGATGAAGGAGAATGCCCCTGGCGGAGCTTTATGAAGCAAGAGGCCTGGAGAGGAAGCTAGCAGATATCACTGTTCACAATGTGCCTTTCCATATGAGAGAGAAACCCTGACTGTGTTCACCATGTGCCTTTCCACTTGACAGAGAAACCCTGAGCCTCATTGACCTTTTTGAATCAAGGTATCTTTCTCTGGATGCCTTAGATTGGAGAATTCTATGGACTTGTTTTAATTGGGACACTTTCTCGACCTTAGAACTACAAACTAGCAACTTATTAAATTCCCCCTTTAAAAAGCCATTCCATTTCTAGTATATTGCAGTCTGGCAGCTAGCAAACTAGAACAGGATGAGTACATATGTATCTCCATTTCCTGCTACTGGAGCCTTATAGTCTCATAAAACAGTTTTTATCTGTATGATATTTTCAGTTCACAGAACGCATTTACATAAACTATTTCATTTCTTCCTTAAACCAGTTTTGATGAGTAAATGATTTGTAAAGGGTCACAGCCAGTCTCCTATTTTTCACTTTCCTACTATAGTTTCCATACCATTTATAAAAATTAAGACCATATGGATCATGATAGCTAATGTGTATTGAGGACATTCTATATGCTTGACACTGCTTCTTAGTAATTTATTTGTAATATCTTATTTAATCTTGAAAATGACTTTATAAAGTAGATACTTTTATCTTCCTTATTCTATAGGTGAAGAAACTAAGGCAGAGAAATATTAGATAATGTAATTTTTGTCACACAGCAGGTTAATGTCAGGGCCTGGATTTGAATTCAGGGAGACAGATTAAAAAGTCCCAACTACTAACCACTACCTGTACCTATAACACTAACATATTGAATCATGGTATTTTGCATGATAAAATAGGAGAGTATATTTAAACATTTGAGCAAGATTTTCATTAAATTTTTTTAGAATTAAGATTTTCTTATTGCCCCTGATTTGATTCTAAAAATTAAATTTTAATTTTATTTGAGAATGTTTATACACATGCATAAAATTTTATAGATTAATTTGAAATGTCTTTATATAAAGGTGCATAAATAATTTTGTGTAGACATGATCCTAATCTGCAGGCTTATTTTTCTCTTTCTTTTTTGTTTAGCTCTCACTTCTCTTTTTTCCTTTACATCAGATAATCCGTGTTAACCCATGTTACCCTTAGGCATATATTCTTTCCATATTTTCTTATGCTCACACATACATACACTTACACACTTGTAGAATTTTGTCATTATTTTAATGTGATTATATTATATACACTTTAATGCTTCTTGCTTTCCTTAATCATGTATACATCTTAGAAATGTCACCCAGTTATCTGTGATATTATTAGTACATTAGTTTTAACTGCTGTATAATATTTTATGGGGTAGATATGCTACAATTTATTCAGCTGTCCTAGTTGAGGACATTCTCTAGTTTGTTTCTAGGTTTTAGATTTCAGTTTTGTCACTATGAAAAATGCTGAAAGAAGCATAGATTTTGTACATATGCTTTAATTATAATGGAATGAACTACAAGGAAAGAGATGATGGGTTAAAGAGTAAATTTATTTTTCCTGTCAATAGATGTTTCCAAATTGTTTTCCAAAATATAATTCACATTTACACCAACAATATAAGGTTATTATGGTCTTTAAATTTTTGCCAGTAAGATGGAAATGTCACCTCATTTTTTACTTAATTTGCATTTCCCTGACTGCTAATTGAATCTTTTTGTTTGTTAGTTTTTAGATTTGTTCGTGTATGAATTGATTATTCTTTTTCTTTTGCTAATTTTTCAATTGAGTTTTTGCATTTTTTGACCAATTGAAAAGAACATTTTAGATACGGATGATAACCTTGTGTCTTTCATCAGCATTACAGATTTTTTGTTAGTTTGTTTATGATATTTTTGTTTATGGTGTTTTTATCATACAGAAGTTTTGAAATTTAAGTGACTAAATATGTCTATTTTTTGTTCTAAAGATTCTACCTTTCCTAGATTTTTCATCTACTCTTTAGTGCCATAGATTTCTCAAAAGATTTTGATTATATTGTTATTAATATTATTTTACTGAGACATAATTCACATACCATAAAATTCAATATTTTAAACTGTACAATGCAGTGCATTTTGTATATGCACAAGGTTGTGCAACAATTAATACCATTTAATTCCAGAATAGGTTAATCATTCAAAAAAATCCATTACCCATTATGTTACTATCTCTCTGCTACCTATGCCCTAATCCTGTAAGCCCCTAGCAAGATCAACCTACTTTCTATCTTTATTCTATTTCTATAGATTTGCTTTTTCTGTTGTTCTGCACAAATAGAATCATGTAATATGTGACCATTTGTATCTGACTTATTACACTTAGCATAATGTTTTCAAGGTTTATCCATGTTGTAGCATGTACTAGTACTTCACTTTTGTTTATATATTCATCAGTTGAATGAAATTTGTGTTGTTTCTGCTTTTTGGCTATTATCAAAAATGCTGCTATTGAATATTTGTTTACAAGGCTTTTGAGTGAACATGTTTTTTCAGTTTTCTTGGGTATTTACCTAGGAGTAGAATTGTTTGGTCAAATGCTATTACTGTGCTTAATTTTTTTGAGGAACTGCAAAACTGTTCTCTTCAAAGCAACAACAGCATTTTACTTTCCCATCAGCAATGTAAGAGCATTTCACTTTCCCCACACGTTTGACAACACTTGGTCTTTATCTCTTTTTTAAGTTGTGCTAACATATATATGATATAAAATTTTCATGTTAACCACTTTCAAGCCTAAATTAAGTGGCATAAATTACCATCCTAGTAGGTATAAATTAATATCTCATTGTGGCTTTGTTTTGCATTTCGCTGATGGCCAATGATACTGAATATCTTTCTACATCCTTATTGGCCATTTGCACATCTTTTGGAGAAATGTCTATTCAAATCCTTTGCCCATTTTTAAATTAGGTTACTTGTCTTTTTATTGCTGGATTGTAAGAGGTCCGTCAGTTTCCTGGCTGCTGAGACAAATACCACACAAAAGCATGGCTTAAAGAATGAGGATTTATTGGCTCACCGTTTTGAGCATTGTCAACAAGGCATTTCTTTCTCCCAGAATATTGTGGCTTTCTTCCAGAAGATCATGGCTTTCTGGGACTGGCTGCAGTCAATCTCTGGGTACTTTACTTTTCTGTCACATGGAAATACAAATAGTGATGCTTTTTCCTTTCTATTCCTGGTTCTGTTGACTTCCAGCTTCCACTCTTCCATCTGAATCTCTCACCATATAGCAACATGTAATAGGATTAAAGGCTGATCTCATTCAGCTGGGCCACACCTTAACTAAAAATAACATCTTTAAAAATTCCTATTTACAGTGGGTTCACAACCACAGGAAAAAATTAGGATTAAGAACTTTTTTTTCTGATAGGTCTTTTCTGATAAGTCTGATAGCTTTATCACCTTGTGATAAGACTTCATATATTCTAGATACTAGATCTTATGAGATAAATGATTTGAAAATATTTCTTCCCATTCAATAGGTTGTCTTTTCACCTTCTTGATAGTATCCTTTGAAACACAAAAGTTTTAATTTTGATTAAGTCAATTTTATTATTTTCTTTTGTTGTTTTGTGCTTTGGGTATTATATCTAAGAAACCATTGCTTAATCCAAGATAACAAAGATTTATGTCTATCTTTTCTTCTAAGCGTTTTATAGTTTTACCTCTTGCATTAAGACCTTAGACCCATTTAGAGTTAATTTTTATATATGTTATGAGATAAGGATTCAAGTTCATTATTTTTGCATGTGGCTATCCAGCAATC
The DNA here is from genome assembly GCF_023851605.1 of Tamandua tetradactyla. NCBI lineage: Eukaryota > Metazoa > Chordata > Mammalia > Pilosa > Myrmecophagidae > Tamandua > Tamandua tetradactyla. The sequence continues at coordinate 57,615,890 of NC_135353.1, read as the reverse complement.
CCAGCATCATTTGTTGAAAAGACTACTATTTTCCCATTGAGTAACCTTAGCACCCATGCCAAAAATCCTTTGATGGTAAATGTTAGAGGTTATTTCTTGAATCTCAAATTGATTCCACTCATCTATATGTCTATACCTTTCAAATTGGCACAGTCTTGATTACCGTAGCTTTGCAGTAAGTTTTTAAATCAGAAAATGTAAGTCTTCCAATTTTGATCTTTTTTTGAAGATTGTGTTGGTTATTTTGGTTCCTTTTCTGTTTTGGTTTGCTAAAGCTGGGAGAATGCAATATCCCAGAAATAAGGTGTTTTTTTACAATGGGGATTTTTTAGTTTACAAATTTACAGTTATGAGGCCATGAAAATGTCCCAATTAAGGCATTATCAGAATTATACCTTCTCTGAATAAAGGCTAATGGCATCTTAGATTCCTCTGTCACATGGGAAGGTACATGGCTTGTATCTGCTGGTCCTTCACTCCTGGGATTTATTGCTTTCAGCTCCTGATTTCAGTGGCTTTCTGTCTGAGCATCTGTGGGTCCTCTCTTAGCACCTCCATGACATTTCTCTCTTTCCAAGCTTTTCTGTCTTTTATCTGCCCATAAAAGACTCTAGTAATGAATTAAGACCCTGCCTGAGTTGGGTGGGTCACATCACAATTGAAACAACACAAACAAAAGGTCCCATCCACAATAGGTGGATTAAAATAATATGACCTTTTCTGGGGTACACAGCAGCTTCAAACCAGCACACTTGCATTTATATATAAACTTGATGATCAGCTTGTCGGTCTGCAAAAAAATTGTTTACAAGGGATTGTGTTGAGTTTTAGATCTATTTGGGGAGTATTACCATCTTCCAATCCATTAAAACATAAAACCTTTTCATTTATTTATGTCTTCAATTTCTTTCAATAAAATTTACTAGTTTTCGTTGTACAAATCTTGTACTTCCTTATTCAATTTATTAATAAGTATTTTATTCTTTTTCATGCTAATGTCAATGGAAATGTTCTCTTAAATTCAACTTCATACTATTCATGGCTAGTGTATAGTAAAACAATTGATTTTTGTATATTGTTTTTGTATCCTGTAAACTTGTCAAACTCATTTGTTACCTGTATTAGTTTTGTGTGTGTGTTCCTTAGATTTTTGTATACACAAGATTGTGTTATCTACAAATAGAAATATTTTTAATTTTTTCTCTACAACATGAATGCCTTTTATTGCTTTTAGCTCCCTGAGTAACATTTCCAGAACAATATAGAACAGAAATGGTGCAAGCAGACATCCTTATGTTAGTCCTGATCTTAGGGGATAAGTTTTCAGTTATTCACCATTAAACAAGATTATACTGTGGGTTTATAGTAGATGTCCTTTTTCAGGTTGAGGAAGTGCCCTTCCTTTCTGAGTTTGTTGAGTCTTTTTATCAAGAAAGGGTGCAGGATTTTTCTGCATCTTTTGAATAATCATGTGGTTTTTATCCTTCATTCTATTAATATGGTGAATTTGCATTAATGTATTATTTTTTTATTAGAGAAGTTGTAGGTTTACAGAGAAAACATTCATTTATTTTTGTATGTTGGAAAACCGTGCCAAATTTCACTTAATCATGGTGTATAATCCTTTTTAATATGCTGCTGAATTCAGTTTGCTAGTATTTTGTTGAGAATTTTTGCATCTTTATTTATTAGGGATATTCTTTAATTTTCTTTTTTTGTGTGATGTGTTTGCCTGCCTTTAATATCAGAGTAATACTGACCTAATAGAATGAGTTGGCATGTGATTTCTCTTTTTATTTTTTGGAAGAATTTTTGAAGGATTAGTTTTAATACTTCTTTAAACCTTTGATAGAATTCAAAAGTGAAGAAATTTTGTCCTGATCTTTGCTTTGTAGGAAGTTTAGGGAATATTAATTCTATCTCTTTACTTGTTATAAGTTTATTCAAATTTTCTGTCTTCTTAGACAATTTCTGCAATCTTATCTTTCTAGAAAATTGTTCATTTCATCTAGATTATTGAATTTGTTATGTATCCCCTTTTACTTTATTTCCGTAAGGTTAATAGTAACAGCCCCACTTCTATCCCTAATTTTAGTCATTTGTGTCATCTCTCTCTTTTTTTTATCTTGCTCTGTTTAGACTAAAAACTTTTCCATTTCTCATCTTTACAACTTTTGGTTTCATTGGCTTTCTCTTTTGATTTTCTATTCTGTTTTCTTTTTCTTTCTTTCTTTCTTTTTTTTTTAACTTCGGCTTTAATATTTATAATTTACTTTCTGCTTGCTTTGCTTGGTCTTCATTTTTTAGTTTCCTAAAGGAGAAGATTAGGTATTGATCTTTCTTATTTTTTAATAAAAGTGTTTTTAGCTATAAATTTCCCTCTAAGCACTTATTTAGCTCTATCCCATAAGTTTCAGTTTGTACTTTTTAGTTTTAGTTCGTCTCAAATTATTTTCTAATTTTCCTCGTGATTTTTCCTATTTTATTTCATTATAGTCAGGAAATATATTTCGCATGATTTAAATAATTTTAAATTTGTTGAGATTTATTTCATGGCCAAATATGTGGTCTATACTAGAGAATGTTTCATGTGCCCTTGAGCAGAATGTGAATTTTGCTGTTGTTGGGTAGAGTGTTCTATAGACATCAATTAGTTCTAGTTGGTTTATAATGCTATTCAAATCTTCTATTTCTACATTGATCTTCTAGCGATTTGTTCTGTCAAGTATTGAAAGTAAGATGTTGATGTTTCCAACTATTATTACAATTGTCTATTTCTCCCTTCAGTTTTTTTCCATGTATTTTGGTTTTTTTTTTTTTTTTGGTTAGGTTCATAAATGTTTATAACTATTATGTCTGCTTGTTGAGTTGATTCTATCATTAAAAAATGTCCTACTTTGCAGTAACAATTTTGTCTTAATATCTGTTTTGTCTGATATATTAAGTGGGTATATTAAGCCATTTCCTTACTCTTTTGGTTACTGTTTCAATGGTATATCTTCTTTCCATCCTTTTTTGCTCAGATTGTTTATGTCCTTGAATCTAAAGTGTCTCTTAAATTAACATATATTTGGATACTATTTTTATTCATTTTGCCAAATTCTGCCTTTTGATTGAAGTGTTTAATTCTTCTATGTTAATGCAATTACTGATAGAGGATTTTCACCTGCCATTTTCCTATTTGTTTTCTATATGTCTTATGTAATTTTGTTCCTTTATTCTTCCATCATTGCCTCCTTTACTTTTAAATAAATGTTTTCTCCTGTACGATTTTAATTCCTTTGTTGCTTCATTTGGTATTTTTTAAATTTATTTTTTAGTGGTTTCTCTGGGGATTATAAACATCTTAATTTATAACAACCTAGTTCATATAAATGACAATTTAATTTCAATTGTATTCAAATCCTTTACTACTCTAAAGCTCCATTCCCACCCCACTCTTCCTTTTTTGCTGTTATTTTCACACCAATTACATCTTTATACTCTGTTTGCCCATCGACACAGATTTATAATTATTGATTTATGCAGTGTTTTTTTTTTTAAATCAGATAGGAGAAAAAAAGAGTTTCAAGCAAAAATACCTCTATACCATGCTTTTTATCCAGTGCTCTTAATTTCATCTTGTGAATGCAACTAACTGCCTATTATCATTTCTTTTCAGTCTGAAGAGCTTCCTTTAGTATTTTTGGTAGAGTAAGTTTGCTAATAATTAACTCTCTCAGTTTTTTTCGTATCTTGGAATATCTTAATTCATTGTAAAAATATATATTAAAACACCCTTGCATTCCTGGAATAAGACCTGCTTTTTTATAGAATATTATTCATTTGATGCTTTGCTGGACTTTATTTGATAATAGTTTATTTAAAATGTTTGCATCTTTATTCCTGTGGGAGGTTTGGCTATGTATTATTAATACTATTCTTAATCTGATCTTAGAATTGAAGTTATGCTGATTATAAAACATTAACTATGGAGCTTTCCATTGTTTTCTATGGCCTCTAATCATTTACATACATAGGTTTATTTAATCTACATGGGTCATAAAAAACTTCATTTTAAGCCTTGTAATCCTGGCTAAAGTTTCCTTCAATAATAACTCATTTATTACCTTTCCGATTTTCTCTCTGAGACTTGGACTATTCAAGTTGGGTCAATTTTGGAAAGGTTTTCACTGTCATTGGCATAGAGTCTCAACATTTCTCTTTTTGTGATTCTATTTCTTTTCTCATGCCTACACATACATTTTTGCTCTCTCTCAGAATACAAGAAGTTCACTTATTCCCCCAAGAAACAGCGTTGCATTTGTCTTTTCAATATTTTTTATTTCATTAATTTTAGCTTTTATTACTTCCTGTTTTTTTTCTTAATTTTTTGTTATTTTCAACTTTTGTAAGGTGAGTAAATTATTTTATTTCTCTTCAATGACAAAGACATTTAAGGCCACATAGTTTCTTCTGACTAGTTTTCAGTACCCTATATGTTTTAATTTTCTTTTTATTTCCTTTCTAATCCAAAGATTATCTAGGAATGTTCCTTATTTTAATTTCAGTAATTACAGTACAGATGTGTTTATCGTACACACTCACACATACTTTAAATGAGAATATCTCTGTCTCAGAGACACAATTTGGAATAAACTAACAGTAGCAACCAAAAATCAGTTTGAGTGTGATAATTGAGGATGAATTCAGGTTACTCTATGGAATATATAACTCAAGTCATCCTAATCTATGTTGTACAAATCATTTGTTAATTACATAAAACCATCTATTCCAACCTTGTTTATTTAACAGATTAGGAAACTGAAGTCTAAAGAGCTTAACTGATTTTGCTGGAGCTAAGAATAGAAATCCTAGTTCCATGACTCTTATTATAATACCCTTCCTGCTACATCCCTCTGATAATAGAAGTTGAACTGACAAGCCACTTTAGCTGAATGGGTGAGATTTCAGAATGATTTGAAAATTAGAGATTTGCCAATAGTCATCCTGTAATAGCAGTGTTAATAGAATTGTACAAACAATTATAATTTTAGATTATAAAGAAAGTAGTTCTTCTTCCAAAATGTCCCTCCACGTTTTGATTGTAGAAAAGTATCTGTAAGTCGATAATTAATTCATCACTTTTTATTTATAAGAGAGATAGAACAAGTGCTAAGTAAGTACACAGTATATGGCATGGGTTTTATCTTCACAAAACCTCTATTCTAATTGAAGACCAATGTTACCAAATTAAAAATATATCTCACCCAATAAACTATATTATAGGTAACATATGAGCTTGAAAGAGTGAAAAATTGTGTGGGTTGAAGACATCAAAGTTTTCATGAGAGCAGCAAGTTCAAAATAATCTTGAAAGAAGAATATGGTTCATAGCCAAGATGACCATATGTCTGCTGCTCAACTAAGACACTTTTGAGAGTGAAAGAGTGTGCCATTAATAATTATTTCAAGATAACTGGTGTAGAGTGGAATTATCTCAGGTAAACAGGGACAGAGAATCATCTTATTCATAAGTGGAGAGAAGAAGTCTCAGGGCATTCCAAAGTATGGGAATTGTATAAAGAAAAATGCAAAGATAAGATAAAGAGCTGGATAAGTTCTAGATATAGAAAAAATGATTCATATAGAGAACAAGTGAGAAAAAGGAGTAGAAAGGACCTTGAATGCAAGGTTAAGCTTGATTTGAGTACCAGCCAACAGAAAGCAAATTTGAAAAGCTTCAAGTTCTTTTTGTGTTTATTTTTTTTTTAGCTCTTGGCACTCAAAAAAATCTTTATCATATGAATAGGTGTATAAACATTTAGGGAACAGAGAGCTTAAGGAGTTAATCATAGAGTGAAGATTTAAAAATATTAAAATGTACAGTGTGCAGTAAGAGATACAAGACAAACAAAGAAACAGGAAATGATGGCTCATCCAAAGGAATAAGATAAAAATCCAGAAACTGTCAAAGATAAAGGCTAGATTTTGGATAAACTGGACAAAGACATTGAAAGTGTGAATCTAAATAAGCTGAAGGAGATAGAAGAAAACACAAAGAAAGAATAAAGGATATCAGGAAAACAATGGATCAACTATATGAGAATCTCAATAAAGATACAGAAATTTTTAAAAGAAGTCAAACAGAAATGCTGGAGCAGAAAACTACAATAGCTGAAATGCAATATTTCAGTTTTTCAAAAATCTGCTGTTTGAACAGTAGATTGGACTTGGCAAAAGAAAGAATCAGTGAACTCAAAAGCAAGGCAATCTAAACGATTCAGGCTGAGGAGCAAAAAGAAAAAAGAATTACAAAAAGTGAACAAAATCTAAGAGACCTATGGGATGCCATCATGTAAACCAACACATGCATTATAAGAGTCCCAGAGGTACAAGAACAAAAGAAAGAAAGGAAGAAAGGGAGGGAGGGAGGGAGGGAGGGGGGTGAGAGAGAGAGAGAGAGAGAGAGAGAGAGAGAGAAAGAGGCAAAAGCAATATTCAAAGAAGTAATGGCAAAAACTTCCCAAATTTAATGAAAGAAATATGTACATTAAAGAAACCCAACAAATTCTAAACACGATAAACTAGAAAAGAGGCACACCTAGAAAGATAGTGATCAAACTATTAATGCCAAAGACAAAGAGAAAGTTCCAAAGACTATGAGAAAGAAACAATTGTTATGTACAAGGGAGTCTTAATAACGTTAAGTGCTGATTTCTCAGTGGAAACCTTGGAGACAGGAAGACTGGGATGAAATATTTAAAGTGCTGAAAGAAAACAATTGCAAAATAAGAATTTTATATCTGGCTAATATGTTTTACCAAAATTGAAAAAAAGAAAAGCAAAAGCTGAGGGAGTTCACTATTCTTGCCCTATAATTAATGTTAATGGAAGCACTAGACAGTGGATTGAAGCAATATAAAGAAATAAAAACCTCCAGCAAATGTAAGCCTATGGGTAATTATAAATGCTAGAATTTATTGTATTTATTTTATGATGTTTATTTCACTTTATAATTCCTACAGTTTCTAAACAGTAAATGCAAAAAAAGTAATGATAAATGTATGATATGGAAAATACAATGTATACAGATATAATTTGTAATATGTCAACAAAAATGTGAGGGGATGAAGGGGTATACAATCAGTGCATTTATGTATACTATACTAAGTTAAGTTGGATTCAAATCAAACTTTATTTTTATGGATTTAAGATATTATATTTAAGCATCATAGTAACCACAAAGAAAATATATGAAAAATATATGCAGAAACAAATGAGAAGGTACTAAAAAAGTACAGCACAAAAAATCAAATAAAAAGGGAAATGCACATTAATGGAAGATATAAGAGGAAAAAAGCATAAGACATAAACAAAAAGATAACAAAATGGAAAAAGAAAACCCTGCATTATCAGTAGTTACTATAAATTTAAATAGATCAAACTCTTCAATCATAAGGCAGAGATTGGCAGAATGGATAAAAATGTATGATCATAGTATATGCTGTCTACAAGAGACTCACCTTACACTCAAAGACCCATGTATATTGAAAGTGAATGGATGGAAAAAATATACTGAGCAAATAGTAACCAAAAGAGAGCTGGCATAGGTATAGTAATATTAGATAAAATAGACTTAAGGTAAAAAAATGTGATGGGAGAAAAAGGAAGTCACAACATACTGATAAAACTTTCAATTAAACAAGAAGACATTATAATTATCAATACATATTCACCTAATGATAGAGCCTCCAAATATATGAAGCAAATATTGACAGATTCGAAAAGAGAAATAGATGGTTTAACATTAATAGTAGGAGACATTATTACACCATTTTCAATAATGGATAGAACATCCAGACAGAAGATGAATAAGGAAATAGAAGACTTGAATAATACTATACAACAACTGGACCTAATAGACATACATAGAATACTTCACCAAACAGCAACACAATAAACATTTTTTTCTAGTACACATGGATCATTCTCCAGGACAGGCCATACATTAAGTCACAAAACAAGTCCAATAAATTAAAAAAAAATCTAAATACAATGTATATCCTCTGATCATAATAGAATATGTTATGTTCTGCTGAGCCAGCAGCAAGAATCATCCTGAAGGAAGAAATAGGGGAAATCCCAGCTGGGAATGCCCCAAACAGCAACAGGGTCAGCATTAGTTGAAATCCTGAAGAAAGAGGCAAGAAACATGAAAGGGATCAATTCTAAAGCATTTATTAGGAGAGCTTATATAGAGAATGCTGCAGTTATGTTTCAAGGGACAGCAAGGTGGCAATGAGTACACTAGAGTATGTCCACACTTATGGCAGCCACATTACATATTATAAATTGTTTGCAAAATAAGTGGCTAAGTGTCAAAGCTTGTGTACAAGTATTGGGCAAATGTCTAAGTATGAGATCTTGTCACAAAACAAGATGTGTTCATAGTGGACTGGGCTCAAGTTTATAACAGCCAAACTTGGTGTACTTTCAGTGTTACAGGAAGGGGTGTCTGAGGAAGAAGGGAGGGGAAAAGTCAATCCTAGGTCAGATAAGAGAGGCTATGTGCATATGTACACACCGCTCCCCGACTGGCCCTTACAATATGACACCACCCCTCTTCTTCAAGAGTCCTTGAACCATGGGTGAGATGGGGATATAGATTGTTATACTGTTTTTCCTATTTTTATGAAGCATTGGAGAACATGTGCCAACAATATATACAAATGCTTAGAATCAGTTCAATTACCACAATACCTAGAAGGCTCATCAACAGCATTTTCTACCACCTACCTCACCCTGCAAAATCTTCATTTGAGACAACCATGATTCATCACCCATCTGGTTTATGAATTGTGGCTTAGTTTCCATGGCTGCTCAAGCAAATACTATGCAATGGGTTGTATTAAACAATGGGAATTTACTAACTCATGGTTTTGAATCTAGGAGTAATCCAAAATCAAGACATCATCAGGCAATGCTTTCTCCCAGAAGACTGTGGTTTTCTGGGGGCTGTTTGCTGGCGATCCTTGGCCCTTGGTGTCCCTGTCACATGGCAATGCACATAATGACTTCTCCTCCTGGCCTCTCTTCTCTCTTCCAAGTTCCACTGAATTTCAGCTTCGTGTTTCCTGTGGCTTTCTATTTGTCTGAATTTCTTTTTGCTTACAAAGGACACTAGTAATAGGATTAAGATCCCTCCTGACTCAGTTGGGCCACATCTTAACTGAAGTAACCTTATCAAAAGGCTCTACTTACAGTGGGTTCATACCCACAAGAATGGATTAAGTTTAAGAATATGTTTTTATCCAGAGTACATAGCTTCAAAGTATTCAAAGTAGCATAATTTGCATTTTCTTTTACAAGTGAGCTAAGGAGTTATTCACTTTGGCTTTTTTATCTGGAATTTAGACACAGCACTCAGGTCTTAATAAAGTGGATGTTCCCCTTGGGCTGCAGTGAGACTATCCTGGGCCATGAAATTTTGGAACATTACCTAGTGCATAGCCTCAGTTTCTTGATTTAGTGCAAAGAGAATGTGTTTAGTATTATTGAAGAGTGTAATTGCAAACATTTGGAATGTTTTTTCTCAATCAACATGTCAATTTATTGGGGAAACAAAAACGAAGGTCAAATAATCCCATCAAGGAACCTCCAGGAAGATGTCAGAGTAGGGAGTTCTGGTACTTACTCCTCCCCCAAAACAGCTAGTGGCCAGAGGGAAATTTTCAGAAACAACTGAAAATTGGGCCATGGGAGAACTGTACAGCATCCAAGGAAGAGGTAAGGCTAAGAAACTGAGGTAAAGAACTGTGAGTAGGGACAGAGACTGAGCAGCAAGGTTCAGCTCACTGAAAGAACAGTTACCCACCCTTGTGGTTCATTACTATGCTGCCTGACTTGGCCAAGAAGAAGTCAGCCAAAAAGAAGGAAGCTGCCAAAGCTGAACAGTGGCCCAGAAATTGGTATGAAGAAAATGGAGATGCTGTCACAGAACCACAAGTGGCAGAGGAGAAAATTGGGGAGGCCAGTGGCAGAGAGACAACAGAAGTGGATTTGCTGAACAAGGAGCTAGAGGACTTTGAGATGAAGAAAGCTGCTACTCAAGCTGTTACTGCTGTCCTAGCCTCTCACCCCAACAGTACTGATATCCACATTATCAACCCCTCACTCACCTTTCATGGTCAAGAATTGCTCAGTGATACCAAATTGGAATTAAAATCAGGCTGTCATTATGGCCTTATTCATTTCAATGGAATTGGAAAGTCTATGCTGCTTTCTGCTATTGGGAGACGCGAAATGCCCATCTCTGAGCACATTAACTTCTACCATCTGACTCAGGAGATGTCCCCTAGTGACAAGACACCTTTGCAGTGTGTGATGGAAGTTGACACAGAAAGGGCCATGCTGGAGAAGGAGGCTGAGCAACTGGCTCATGAGGATGTGGAGTGTGAGAAACTAATGGATCTGTATGAGAGCACCTGGAGGAGCTGGATGCTGACAAGGCAGAGATGAGGGCTTCATGAATCTTGCACAGACTGGGTTTCACACCTGTCATGCATCATAAGAAGCTAAGAGACTTCAGTGGGGGCTGGAGGATAAGGGTTGCCCTTGCTAGAACCCTCTTTATTCGACCTTCCATGCTGCTTCTGGACAAGCCCACCAACCACTTGGACCTAGATGCTTGTGTGTAGTTGGAAGAAGAACTCAAGACTTTTAAGCACATCTTGGTCTTCATCTCCCATTCCCACAATTTTCTGAATGGTATCTGTACCAACATCATTCACATGCACAACAAGAAATTGAAGTATTATATGGGTAATTATGATCATTATGTGAAGATGTGACTGGAGCTGGAGGAGAACCAGATGAAAAGTTTTCACTGGGAATAAGATCAGATAGCTCACATGAAGAATTACATTGCTAGGTTTGGTCGTGGCAGTGCCAAGCTGGCCTGGCAGGCCCAGAGCAAGGAAAAGATGCTACAGAAAATGATGGCATCAGGACTGACAGGGAGGGTTGTGAGCGACAAGACACTGTCATTTTATTTCCCACCATGAGGCAAGATCCCGCCACTCATCATTATGATTCAAAACATGAGCTTCAAGTATACAGAAGATGGGCCTTGCATCTACAACAATCTAGAATTTGATATTGACCTTGATACATGAGTGGCTCTCATAGGGCCCAAAAGAGCAGGAAAATCAACTCTTTTGAAACTGCTAACTGGAGAGTTGCTACCCACAGATGGGATGATCCAAAAACACTCTCATGTCAAGGAAGGGCCTTACCATCAGAATTTACAAGAGAAACTGGACTTAGATCTCTCACCTTTGGAGTACACGATGAGGTGTTACCCTGAGATCAAGGAGAAGGAAGAAATTAGGAAGATCATTGGGCAATATGGTCTCACTGGGAAACAGCAGGTGAGCCCAATCCAGAGCCTTTCAAATTGGCAGAATTACCAAGTGTATCTGGCCTGGCTGGCCTGGCACCACTGCCAACCCCCCCCCCCCATATTCTCTTCCTGAATGAGCCCACCAGTCACCTGAATATTGAGACCATGATGCACTTGGCAGATGCCATCAATGAGTTTGAGGATGGCATGATGCTAGTCAGCTGTGATTTCAGGCTCATTCAGCATGTTTCACAGCAAATTTGGGTCAGTGAGAAGCAGACAATCACCAAGTGGCTTGGAGACATCCTGGCCTACAAGGAGCACCTCAAGTCCAAGCTGGTGGATTAGTAGCCTCAACTCACCAAGAGCACACACAGTGTCTGAGCCTTCTGCCCAGACTTGGGTCAGGAGCTCCATCTGGGGACTAACAGTTGCTAACCTGACCAGCCACTCAAGACAAGACCCTGGGGCTACACTCCTGCACTGCTACAATATCATCTCCCCATAGCCTCTCTTCCTTCTCCCCTCAACTTACCTTAGCTGCACTATGTTATATTATCTACAACTGGACAGTACCTCTCTGTTTCCTATCCTCTTTCCAGTTACTTTTGTCCATGTCTGGACTCAGTTGGCAGTCTCCTCCAGTCCCTTGCTGATTCCCTTACCTGGATAGTGATGTAGCCAGAGGCACCTGAGGGTAACTCCAAGGGCCCAAGCCCTGGATCTGACCCATGAAGGCACTTAGGATCCTCATTTTCTGGGTTTTGATGATGTTGGAGGAATAAGCCCAGCCCTACCATCCTCATTCCTTTCTGCTTCTGGTTTGGAGCTCTGGACCAGGGTGTTAGGCCTAGTCAGTTTTCAAATAATTACTTAACAGTGTAACTTCTAGACCTGTGTGACAATGTCTACAAAGCATCCAATAAAGAAGAAGCAGAAAAAAAAAAAAGAACTCTGAGTAACTTGCTCAATGGTGACTGTGAGTGCACATCCCCCAGTACTGAGGTGGGCTGCCTTGGAGTACAGTCGCTGGTTGGCTCCTGTGGATAGAGGGGGACATGGAAGTTCTTTTCCTGAAAAATGTTATGGAGGGGAGTAGGTCATGACTGAGCAATAATTACGGATTTTGATCAGTGAATTTGGATCCCTGGGTCTGTTCCCTTAGCTGCTGTTTCAGCCCCCACTCCCAGACAGGGATGGCCATGGCCATTGTTTCAATCCAGCCCCTGATTGGGTGGACGTGGTGGGGATTTTAAAATGCAGGACCTCTTTGGGGCTGTGGTGAACGGTTTGCTGAAAGGCACAACCTGCTGAACAAAACAAGAAAATGCAGCCATGGGAAGTTGTCAAAAACTTTTGAGATCTTTCCTGAACCTCTCTGCACAGCTCTTTGGAGTGATATGTGTCCCTGGCCCTGCTTTGGCTGGGAAATACTGGCAGGGAAAAGTATTTACTGGGGTGACTCTCTACTTGATTTTCCCTTCTGGCAAAAGCAGTTAGAGCCAATGAAAGAAGTGTGAAAAACATATAGAGGCAAAACAAACAGAACAGATCAAGATTCTGGAAAAGGTACATAGGAGAGGAAGCTTTCTTCTAGGGGTGAAACTACTGCACAAATAATGCAATCTTAGAAATTGTACTACATACCCAGTGCAAGAATCAGATGAAGAAGGGCTGAGAAAAATATGATTAGTTAAGTGTGGGCAATTCTAAAGGTCTAGAAAAAGTTGAATGATGTATTAAAGAAGAGTCTTAATACAAAGCCAATCAACAATAAAACCCTAGGCAAGATGTTCAAGTAAATCTCCTAAATCAAGTCAAAGAAATGAAGAGAAATATGGCTAAAGAAATAAAGGATATTAAGAAGAGCCTGGGTGAGCATAAATAATATTCTGAAAGTATAAAAGGAAAGAAGACAAATTATGGGAGTGAGAGGCACAACACAAGAGATTAAACACACACTAGAAGCATACAACAGCAGATTTAAACAGGCAGATGAAAGAATCAGTGAAGTAGAAGAGAGGACAACCAAAATCTCACAGACAGAAGAGCAGATAGGGAAAAGAATGGAAAAATTGATCAGGGTCTCAGAGATTTGAATGACAACAAAAAGTGCACAAACAAATGTGTCAAGAGTGTCTCAGAAGGAGAGTAGAATGGAAAAGCAGCAGAAAAATAGTTGAGGAAATAATGGCTGAAAATTTCCCACCTCTTATGAATGATGTAAATATGCCTATCCAAAAAATGCAATGTACTTCACAAAGAATGAATCATAAATTATAAGACCTACCTAGAGGTACATACTAATCAAAATGTCAAATGACAACAATAAAGAGAGAAAAGTGATTTATCACATACATAAGTATAGCAATAAGATTTAGTGCCAATTCCTAGCTAGAAACCATGGAGGTGAGAAGGCAGTGGTATGATATATTTAAATACTGATAGAGAAAAACTGCCAGCCAAGAGTTCTTTATTCAGCAAAACTTTTTTAAAAATAGGGACTTATTGATAAAAATAGGGAGAGTTTAAAATATTCACAGATAAATAGAAATTGGGAGAGTTCCTCAATGATAGTCTTGCCGTACAAGGAGTGCTAAAGGTAGCTCTGAAGACTGAAAGGAAAAGTCAGGTGAGAGACACTTGGAGTAGTGTGTACAAATGAACATTATCAGTAGGAGTAACTAAAGGGGTAAAAAGAGACAAAGATAAGATATGACATATAAGAACCAAAGGATAAAATGGTTGAAGTGGTATTGCCTGTAGTAATAACACTGAATGTTAATGGACTAACCCTCCAATCAAAACACACATTTTAGCAGGATGTGTGTTATTCATCTATATGCTCTGTGTACAAGAGACCCACCTTAGACCCAAAGACACAAAAAGGTTGAAAGTGAAAGGTTGGATGATATTCCACCCAAACAATAACCAAAAAAAATGCTAAGGTAGCCATAATAATATTGGACAAAAAGAGTTTAAATGCAGAACTTTTATAAGAAATGAAAAAACAAAACAAAACTATGTATCAGGGTGGGCCATGGTGGGTCAGCAGGCGAGAATGCTTGCCTGCCATGCCAGAGGACCTGGGTTTGATTCCTGGTGCCTGCCCATGTAAAAAATAAATAAATAAATAAACTATGTATCAATAAAGAGGCAATTGCCCACTAAAAATAACAACCCTAGATAGTTTTTTAGCCTAACCATGTTGACCCAAATTACATTAGGCAAATACTGGCAAAACTGAAAGAAGAAAAAGAGGTCTCTACAATAATAGCTGGGGACTTCAATACAATACTCTCATTAGTAGATGTAATAGCTAGATAGAAGATCAGTAATGAAACAGAGAATTTGAATAATGTTATAAATGAACAAGACCTAACAGAACATTGCAGCTCAGAGCAAAAGGATACGCCTTATTCTCAAGCATTCATGAATCATTCGCCAAGATAGTCCACATGTTGGGTCACAAAACAAACCTCAATGAATTTATGAAGATTGAAATTTTGCAAAGCACTTCCTCTGATCACACCTGGAAAACTGGAAAATTCACAAATACATGGAAGTTAAACAACACACTCTTAAAAAATCAGTGGGTCAAAGAAGACATTGCAAGAGAAATTAGCAAATATCTTGAGATGAATGAAAATGAGAATACAATATATCTAAATTTATGGGACACAGTAAAGGCAGTGTTGAGAGAGAAATTTATAGCCCTAATGCCTACTCTAAAAAAGAAGAAAGAACTGAAATAAAAAACCCAACTGCACACATGGAAGAACAACAACAACAAAAAAGAACAGCAAACTAATTCCAAACGAAGGAGAAGGAAAGAAATAGCAAACATGAGAGCAGAAATGAATGCAATTAAATATAAAAAACAATGGAAAGAATTAACAAAACCAAAAATTGGTTCCTTGAGATCAGTAAAATTGACAAGCTCTTAGCTAGATTGAGCAAAGCAAAAAAGAGAAAAGATGCAAATAAAATCAGAAATGAGAGAGATGGCATTACTGCTGATCACATGGAAATAAAAAAGGATCATAGGAGGATATTACGAACAACTCTATGCCAAAGAATTAGACAACTTAGATGAACTGGAAAATTCATAGAAACAAACAACCCTCATTGACTCTAGCAGATAGAAGATATCAAACAGACAAATTACAAATAAAGAGATTGAATCAGTCACCAACCACCACCACCCCCCAAAAAAATCCCAGGACCGGATGGCTTACTGGTGAATTCTACCAATCATACCAAGAAAAATGACTAACAATCCTGATCAAACTTTTCCAAAAAGTTGAAGAGAAGGGAATACTACCTAATTCATTCTGTGAATCCAATATCACCCTGATATGAAAGTGAGATAAAGATAATTACGAGAAAAGAAAATTACATATCAACTTCTCTAATGAACATAGATGCAAAACACCTCAAGAAAATATTTGCAAATCAAGTCCAGCAGCACATTAACAAAATTATGCATCATAGTCAAGTGATATTTTTTATCACTTTTAAACATTTTTTATTGTGAAAAATAATGTATATACAAAAAAGTAATGAATTTCCAAGTACATTATAACAAGTAGTTGTACAACAGTTTTTCATTTTTTCTTCTATCTGCTTGAGGACACCAGAGACCAAAAGGAATATCAATACATTGATTCTGCAGTTGTATTCATTGTTAAATCTTATAATCTCTATTAAACTCTTCCTTCGCTTTTTAAAAAAATATTTTTATTGAAAACTTAAAAACACAAACATTCTTAGCGTACAAACATTCTATACATGATGTACAATCAGTGGCTCACAACATCATCACATAGTTGTGTATTCATCACCATAATCATTTTTTAGAACATGTGCATCACTCCAGAAAAAGGAATAAAAAGAAAAAAGGAAAAACTCATACATACCATACTCCTTACCCCTCCCTCTAATTGACCACTACTATTTCCATCTACCCAATATGTTTTAACCTTTGTTCCCCTATTATTTATTTATTTATTTGTAATTATTTTATTGTATAGTGTAACATATATACAAAGCAAAGAAATGCAAAAGCAATCGTTTTCAAAGCACTCTTCAACAAGTAGCCACACGACTGATCCAAGAGTTTGTCATGGGCTACCATACAATCCTCTCGCATTTTTCCTTCTGGCTTCTCCAGAATATAGGAGGCTAAAAGGCGTAATTTTTTTTTTTTTTATCATCACAATCGACTTTTTTCCTTTTTTTGTGAAAAATAACATATATTCAAAAAAGTAACAAATTTCAAAAAACACCACCACAATTAGTTGCAGAACATATTTCAGAGTTTGACATGTGTTACAATTCCACAAATTTAGGTCTTTACATCTGGCTACTGTAAGATACTGGAGACTAAAAGAGATATGAGGTTTTTTTTTATTTTTAGCTTTTTTATTGTGTAGTATAACATATATACAAAGCAAAAAAATTTTAAAAAGATATAGTTTTCAAAGCACTCTTCAACAAGTAATTACAGGACAGATCCCAGAGTTTGTCATGGGCTACCATTTGATCCTCCCATATTTTTCTTTCTAGCTACACCAGAATATAGGAGGCTAGAGGGCTTAAGTATGTTTTTTATCATCACAATCGACATTTTCTCTCTTTTTGTGGTGAAAAATTACATATATACAAAAAAAGCTATAAATTTCAAAGCACAGCACCACAATTGGTTGTAGAACATATTTCAGAGTTTGACATGGATTACAATTCCACAATTTCAGGTTTCTACTTCCAGTTGTTCTAAAATACTGGAGACTTCTAGCTGTTCTAAAATACTGGAGATTAAAAGAGATATCAAGTCAATGATTCAGCATTCACATTCATTTGTTAGATTCTATCTTCTCTGTATAACTCCACCATCAACTTTGATCTTTCCATCCCTCTATTCAGGGGTGTTTGGGCTATGAAAATTCTAAATTTTTCATATTGGAAGGGTCTGTCACTAATATAGCATAAGGAGATGGAACTATCTGATGTTCTGGAGAGGCTAGGGCTAGGTTTTAGGACTTATCTGGATTAGGGACCCATCTGGAAGTTGTAAGTTTCTGCAAAGTTACTCTAATGCATGGAACCCTTGTGAAATCTTATATGCTGCCCTAGGTGTTCTTTAGCATTGGCTGGAATGGCCCTGATTGTGGATTGGCAGGTTATGATAAGTAGCAAAGTCTAACTGAATCTTGCATAAGAGCAACCTCCAGAGTAGCATCTTGACTGTATTTGAAGTCACTCTGCCACTGATACTTTATTAGTTACACTTCTTTTCCCCCTTTTGGTCTGGGTGGAATTGATCCCATGGTACCAGGTCTGGATTCATCCCTGGGAGTCATCTCCCACATCGCCAGGGAGACTTTCACCCCTGGATGTCATGTCCCATTTAGGCAGGAGGGCAATGAGTTCACTTGCAATGCTGGGTTTAGAGAGACTGAAGCCACATCTGAGCAACGAAAAAGATCCTCCAGAAGTAACTCTTAGGCATGCCTATAGGTAGTCTAAGCTTCTCCACTACCTACATAAGCTTCACAAGAGTAAGCCTCATGATTGAGGGCATGGCCTGTTGATTTGGGTGTCCCTCAAGTTTGACACAGTATCAGGGGATTCCCTGATGGTAAGGTTTAATAGTTCCATAGTCTTTCTCCCTGCCCTCAGGGGATTTTGCCAATACTTCTTGATTAACTGCTTAATATGCTCTAGGATGTTTCCAGGCATTACAATAATCTATACAGGATTAAAGGACCTCTTTCTTATTCTGGGCACCCTGTGTATCAATTGTTCATATGATGTAAACAGATAGGTTGAATTAGATTATGGACTACAGAAAATTTCAGTTCCAGATCAAAAAAAAACTTTCTTCCATTGATCTCAAAGAGTATGTGTTGTTCTAAAATAGACAGTCTTTCTTACCCCTATGTTCTGAGTTACTTTAAATCCAACCTGTTCAGCTTTGTTCTTTTCTCTAGATATCAGGTTATATATATATAAACCAGCCTCTCAAAATCCAGAAATAATAACCACTCTGGACTTAATGTGTCTGTTCTAAAAGCTTGCAATCTAGGCCCCTATTTTCTTATAAGCATTTTCTTAAGGTGACCGCACCATCCTTGTTTTTTTGTTTCTGGCTTATTTTGTCTCACCAAATGTCCCACATGTTCATTCACATCGTTGCATGCATCATGACTTTGTTTCTTTTTGTAGCAGCACAACCTTCACTAATAAGTATACACCATTATTCGCCAACTTACTTTTCTGTTAGTGCATCTTTCAACCACCTGAATTCATTGGGCATTACGTAGGGGGCCCAAAGTCCACAGTCCAACAACATTTTCAATTTTAGATAATTTCATTATTCCCAAGAGAAAGAAAAGCAATAAATACACCCTCACCAAGTAGTAAATCTAAACCTCCTCTTAACTTCCCCCATTATTTACCTCTGCTGTTGCTGTGGTAGTGCTGATGGGTTCCTTTAGAACATAGCTCATAGCATGCCATAGCGGTTTTCCCCCTGTACCCTGGACTTAAATACTCTTTGTACAAGAATCATATATTTGAAGTAATTCTTGTGAGAACTAATTCATATTTCTAGTGTTAATCAGTGGGACATATAGGTCTGTGCAACCCCTTTCAATCTTGTTCATCTTTAATAGGGTAGCCATATTACTTATAGACCCACTAAAGAACCACCTACAGTCCTATCTATTCCCTTACATAGGAGTTCACCCTCATTAGTGAAACAGTTCACCCATCTCTAGCTTCTATGTATCTCTAAGTCCCCTATATTCTGGACTATAAGCCTCTCATTATACTTTTATGTTGGTCATAAAAGTGTAATCATACAGTGTCTATCCTTTTGTGTCTGGCTAATTTCACTCAGCATTATGTCCTCAGAGATCATTCATCTTGTCATGTGCTTCAGGACTCCATTTTGTTTTACTGCTGCATAATATACCATTGGAGATAGATACCATATTTTGTTGATCTACTCATCTGTTGATGAGTATTTGGTTTGTTTCCATCTTTTGGTGGTTGTGAATAATGCTGCTGTGAACATTGGTGTGCAAATGTCTGTTTACATAAAAAAAATGTCTGTATACATCGTTGCTTTCAGCTCTTCTGGGTATATACCTAGTAGTGCTACTGCTGGGCCATGGGCGACTCAATATTTAGTTTCTTACGGAACTGCCCAGAAGTCTGCCATAGTGGCTACACTATACATTCCCACCAGCAGTGCATAAGTGTCCCAGTTTCTCCACATCCTCTCCAAAATTTATAGTTTCCCATTTGTTTAGTAGCAGCCATTCTTATAGGTGGTAGGTGGTACCTCATTGTAGTCTTGATCTGTATTTCCCTTGTGGCCTGTGAAAATGAGCATCTCTTCATATGCTTTTGAACCATCTGTATTTGATCTTCTGAAAAATGCCTTTTCATATCTTTAGCTCATTTTATAATGGGGTTGTTTGTTCATTTGTTGTTGAGTTGTATGATTTTTTTGTATATACAGGAAATCAAACCTTTGTCGGATATGTGACTCCCAAATATTTTCTCCCATTGAGTTGGATGCCTCTTCACCCTTTGACAATGTCTTTTGAGGTGCAGAAGCATTAGATTTTGAGGAATTCCCATTTGTCTATTTTTTCTTTTGTTGCTTATGCTTTGGGTATAAAGTTTAGGAAGCTACTTCCTATTATTAGGTCTGGAAGAGGTTTCTCTACATTTTCTTCTAGAAGTTTTGTGGTGCTAGTTCTTATATTTAGGTGTTTGATCCACTTAGAGTTAATTTTTTGTGTAGGGTGTAAGATATGGGTCCTCTTTCACTCTCTTGGCTATCGATATCCAGTTCTTCCATGCCCAATTATTGAAAAGACTATTTTGTCCCAGTTCAGAGGATTTGGGGGCCTTATCAAAAGTCAGTTGACTATAGATTTGGTGATCTATTTCTGCACTCTCAATTTCATTCCATTGCCCAATGCTTCTACCTTTGTGCTAGTACCATGCTGTTTTGACACTGAGGTTTTATAATAAGTTTTAAAGTCAAGGAGGGTTAATCTTTCCACTTCTTTCTTCTTTTTTAGGATGCTTTTAGCTATTTGGGGTCTCTTTTCCTTCCAGACGAATTTGGTAATTAACTTTTCCAAATATCCAAAGTAGGTTGTTGGGAGTTTAACTGGTACTGTGTTGAATTTGTAGATCAGTTTGGGGAGAATTGACATCTTAGCTATATTTAGCCTCCCTATCTATGAGCACGGATTGTGTTTCCAGCTATTTAGATCTTGTTTTATTTCTTTTAGAAATGTTATGTAGTTTTTTGTGTACAAGTCCTTTACATCCCTAGTTAACTTCATTCCTAAGTATTTGATTCTTTTGGTTGATATTTTCCATGGAGTTTTTTCCTTAACTGATTCCATAGCTAGGTCATTGCTTGTGAATAGAAATGATACTGATTTTTGCACATTAATTTTATATCTTGCCACCTCAATGAATTTGTTTATTAGCTCAGGTAATGTTGCAGTATATTTCTCAGGATCTTCCAAGTATAGTATCATATCATCTTCAAATAAATGAGAGTTTTACTTCTTCCTTTCCAATTTGGATGCCTTTTCTTTCTTTGTCATGCCTGATTAACTAGAACTTCTAGCACAATGTTGAATAATAGTGGTGACAGAGGGCATCCTTGTTTTCTACCTGATATAGGGGAAAAACTTTCAGCCTCTCTCCATTGAGTATGATGCTGGCTATCAGTTTTTTATATATTCCCTTTATCATATTGAGGTGGTTACCTTTGATTCCTATCTTTTGGAGTGGTTTTATCAGAAAAGGATGCTGAATTTTAGTGAAAAATGAGATGACCATGTGATTTGTTAATGTGCTGTATTCCATAAATTGATTTCCTTGTGTTGAACCATCCTTGCATTCCTGGTATAAACTCCATTTGATGCTGTTGTATAATTCTTTTGATGTGTTGTTGGATTTGATTTACTAATATTTTATTGAGAATTTTTGCATATATGTTCATTAGGGAGCTTGGCTTGTAGTTTTCCTTTCTTTTAGTGTCTTTACCCAGTTTTAGAATTAAAATGATATTAACTTCATAAAATGAATTATGTACAGTTCCTTTTCCCCCATTTTTTTGGAAAACTTTAAGCAGGTTTGGTGTTAGTTCTTTTTGGAATGTTTTACAAAATTTCCCTGTGAAGCCATCTGGCCCTGGGCTTTTCTTTGTAGCTAGATTTTTGATGACTGATTGAACCTCTTTACTTGTGATTGGTTTATTGTGATCTTCTATTTCTTCCTGAGTCAGTACAGCTTGTTTGTGTATCTCCAGGAATTTGTCCATTTCATCTAAGTTGTCTAGTTTGTTGTGTATATTTGTTCATACTATACTCTTATGATTTATTTTACTTCTTCAGCATCTGTGGTAATGCAACCCTTCTTATTTCTGATTTTGTTTATTTGCATCATCTCTCTTTTTTTCTTTCAGTCTTTCTAATGGGCCATCAATTTTATTGATTTTCTCAAAGAACCCAACTTTTGGTTTTATGGATTCCTTCTGTTGTTCTTTTCTTCTCCTATTCATTTATCTCTGCTTTAATCTTTGTTAGTTCTCTTCTTCTATTTACTTTCAGCTTAGTTTGCTGTTCTTTCTCAAGTTCCTCTGTGTGTGCTATTAAGCCCTCGTTTTTTGCTCTTTCTTGTTTTTCAATATAGACATTAAGGGCAATTTTCCCCCTCATCACAGCATTTGCCACATCCCAAAAGTTCTGATAAGTTGTATTCTCATTTCCATTCATCTCCAGATAGCTACTGATTTCTCTAGAAATTTCTTCTTTGACCCACTGGTTCTTTAAGTGTGTGTTATTTAATCTCCATATATTTGTGAATGTTCTCATTCTTTGGTAGTTATTTAAATCCAGTTACATCCCATTGTGATCAGAGAAAATGCTTTTAATAATTTCAATGTTTTAAATTTACAAAGACCTTTTTTGTGCCCCAGTGTGGTAGTTAGATTCAGATGTCAACTTGGCCAGGTGAGCGTACCTAGTTTTGTTGCTACAGGTATGAGCCAATGGTAAGTGAACCTCATCTGTTGCTGATTTACATCTGCAGTCGGCTAGGAGGCGTGCCTGCTGCAATGAAGGACGTTTGACTTAATTGGCTGGTGCTTAAATGAGAGACCACAACATAGCACAGCCTAAGCAGCTCGGCATTCCTCATCTCAGCACTCGCAGCTCAGCCCAGGCCTTTGGAGATGCAGAAGGAAGTCACCCCGGGGAAAGTTGTTGGAACCCAGGGGCCTGGAGAGAAGAGCAGCAGAGACCATGCTGTGCCTTCCACTTAAGAAAGAACCTCAGTGGAAAGTTAGCTGCCTTTCCTCTGAAGAACTAACGAAATAAATCCCCTTTTATTAAAAGCCAATCCATCTCTGGTGTTTTGCATTCTGGCAGCTGGCAAACTAGAACACCCAGCATATAATCTATCCTGGAGAATGTTACATGAATACTAGAGAAGCATGTATATCCTTGTGCTCTGGGGTGCAATGATCTATATGTGTCTGCTAGGCCTAATCATTTATCAAGTTATTTAACTTCTCTATTTCCTTGTTGATCTTCTGTCTGTTTATTGTATGTATGAAGGAGAGTGGTGTATTGAAGTCTCCTACTATTATTTTTGAAACATCTATCACTCTCTTCAGTTTTGCCAATGTCTGTCTCATGCATATTGGAGCTCCCTGATTGGGAGCATAAACATTTATGATTGTTGTATTTTCTTAATTCACCAAAAAGATATTACAGTTCACTGACCCTTTAATTAGTATATAGTGCCCTCTCTGTCTCTTAAGTTGTCTTCACATTTAAAATCTATTTTTCCGATATAAGCATAGATACTCCTGTTTACTTTTGGTTAGAACTTGCATGGAAAATCTTTTTCTATCCTTTCACTTTCAATCTATTGGTATCCTTGTGTCTAAGATGAGTCTCTTGTAAGCAGCATATAGCTAGATTGTGTTTTTAAATCCATTCTGCCAATCTGTATCTTTTATTTGGTAAGTTTAGTCCATTAACATTCAAAGTTATTACAGAAAATGTGTTTCTTGATTCCATCATCTTATCTTTTTTATTTGTCAAATCTATATATTTCCTTCCCTTCTTTCTCTTTGTATTCTTTAAATTACTCTTAGTGGTACTCTTCAATTCTGTGTCCTCCTCCAGACCTCCCTCTCCTGTCTTTTTTTCAGCCAGTAGAACTCCTTTTAGTATTTCTTGTAGGGCTGATCTCTTGTTGACAAATACTTTAAGGACTTCTTTGTCTGTGAAAACTTTAATCCCCCACTTAGTTTTGAAGGACAATTTGGATGGCCCCAGAATTCTTGGCTGGAAGTCTTTTTCTTTCAGGATCTTGAATATATCATACCACTACCGTCTCACCTCCAGGGTGCTAGTTGTGTAGTCTGAAGTCAGTCTTATTTGATTTTCCTTGTATGTATTAGATTGCTTTTCTCTTCCTGCTTTCAGGATTTTCTGCTTCTCTTCAATATTTGACAGACTGATTAGTATGTGTCTTGAGTAAGGCCTATTTGGATTTATTCTGTTTGGTGTTAGTTGGGCTTCTTTGACTTGTATATGTATGTCCTTTATGAGGATTGGGAAGTTTTCCCTGATTATATCCTCAACTACTCTTCTTAGCCCTTCAGTCCTCTCTTCTCCTTCTGGGAAACCAATGATTCTAATATTTGCATGCTTTGTTTTGTCTATCATTTATCTGACATCCAATTCAAATTTTTTCATCTTTTTTG
Organism: Tamandua tetradactyla; assembly: GCF_023851605.1. Taxonomy (NCBI): domain Eukaryota; kingdom Metazoa; phylum Chordata; class Mammalia; order Pilosa; family Myrmecophagidae; genus Tamandua; species Tamandua tetradactyla. The sequence continues at coordinate 57,591,687 of NC_135353.1, read as the reverse complement.
CCATTTGCAGTTTTGTGTCATTGGAGGTAGTTATACTGTTCTCTATATCACTCTATATCACTTATTCTTTCTTCTGTCCCTTCAAATCTGGTGTTGTGTGCCTCTAGTATGTTTTTTATTTGGTCAACAAAGTCTTTAATCTCCATGATATCATCTGTTTTTCTATTTATTCTTTCAAATTCCTCTTTATACTCTTCTTGATTTCCTTTACATCATTTGCTATCCCACTTATTTTATAAGTAGAGTTGTGTGAACATCTTTGATTAGTTTTTCCAATGTCTGTGTCTCCTCTGGTGATTTAATTTGGTCATCAAGCAGGGCTATATCTCTTTGCATTGTGATTTGCTTAGTGATCTTCTGCTGTCTTCAATGCATGTAAATATGTTGATTGATTTACTTTAGGAGTTGATTTCTTTCAGTTGTCTAAGGCCTTGTGTTTGCAAGATGCTTGTATAGCAGTGGGCAGAGTAAAGGGTGAGGCACTCAGTGTGGTGATTTGTTTCAGGGTAGATATAGGCAGAGGTTGGGGATATTACACTGATGCTTCTGAACGTGGGTGCCCAGTGGCCAGGAAGGATGTAGCTGTTGGTGCACTGGTCTGGGGGGTTTAACGTTTGTGTGCACTGGTCTAAGACATGAGGGCCTTTGTGCACATGTGTAGAGCTGTGGCAACAGGTTGGCATTATGCCTTCATGACTGATGTGACCTGGCTATGTAGGTCAGTACTTTCTCAGAGCTGGGAATTGTAGCTGAGGAGTTTGCACATGCGCAGTTCTAGGAATGCTGTAAACGGAGGTTCCCAGAGTAGAAAGATGTGATTCGGGGCCTGTGCACGTGCATGGGTGTAGGAGTGCTGTAACCTCATGTGCAGAGCTCAGGGAGAGGTAAGGGTGTGCGGCACTATAGGCAGGGGCAGCCTGTGTGTGGAGGTTAGTGCCCACAGCCTTTATGCACTGGCAACAGCTTGCAGGGAAGAGGGAGGGGGAGGTAGTGCACTGGAGGGGTGCAGGAGAGGTGGCTTGGGGTGCCCATTGGGGTGGGACTGTGGCACAGTTATGTGCACTGGGGGCTGGTGGGGTGGGGATACCTGGAACGTGGGGAATGGGAGTGGATGACAGGGTTTATGTGTGTGTGGTGTGGGGTGAGTAGTTGGTCACAGGGCTGCGCTGTTGAGGGTAGCATGCCCAAGGAACATGCACTGGCTTACTTTCTAGTCCCCAGCTCCTATTCTTGCACTCCCACTGGCTCCGTGTCTTCACACCAGGCTCCAGCTTTCTGTCTCTCAGTTCCTCTGCTTCTGCAACTTGGGCTGCCCTATGTAGTGCAGAAAGCTCTCCAGGTCAGACACCCTCCTGAGTCACCACCTCAGTCACCCTCCTGTCCCTCCTCTAACTTTTCCATGGAGCAGGGCTTATCTTGAACTACTCTATTTGGTCAACTTGGAAGTTCCTTCATTCTCTTTTTTGTGTGTGTGAAAAATAATATAATATATATGCAAAAAAGCAATAAAGCTCAAAGTATAATGCAACAATTAGTTGTAGAAAAGATTTCATAGTTTAGTATGGGTTACAATTCCACAGTTTTAGGTTTTTATTTCTAGGTGCTCCAAGATACTGGACACTAAAAGAAATATCAATATACTAATTCAGCAATCATACGAATTTGTTAAACCTGATCTTCTCTATATACCTCCACCATCAATTTTGCTTTTACTCTCATTTATTTAGGGTATGGTCTATGGTCATTTGGTCTATGGTCATTCTAACTTTTTCATGTTGGAAGGGGCTATCAATAATATAGGATAGGGACATGGAACTAGTTGATGTTCTGGAAAGGCTGGCCCATCTGCATTTCAGCATGCATCTGGTCCAGGGACCCATCTGGAGGGTGTAGGTTTCTGGAAACTTATGCTAGTGTATGGAAACTTTGTAGAATCTTATATAATGCCCTAAGTATCCTTTAGGATTGGCAGAAATGTTTTTGGTTGGGGGTTGGCAAGTTGTGATATTAGCAGTGTCTAATGGAAGCTTGCATAAAGTGACCTCCCAAGTAGCCTCTCAACTCTATTTGAGCTCTCTGAGCCACTGATAACTTATTTGTTACACTTCTTTTCCCCCTTTGGTCAGAATGGCATTGTGGATACCATGGTGCCAAGGCCAGACTCTTCCCTGGGGGTCATGTCCCATGCCATCAGGGAAACTTTCATTCCTGGATGTCACCTCCAGAGGTGACTCTTAGGCATACTTATAGGTAGACTAAGCTTCTCTGCTGCATACATAAGCTTAACAAAAGCAAGCCTCAAAATCAAGGGCTTGGCCTATTGATTTGGGTATCCCTAATGTTTGACAGAGTGTCCAGGGTTTCACCAGTGGTAAAGTTTAATAGTTGTAATTTTTTTTCTCCCATCCTCAAGGGAATTTGCCAGTACTGTGTGATTATCTGCTTAATATACTCAGGGATGTGTTCAGGCATTACATTAAACTATACAGAATTAAAGGCTCTCATTCTTATTCTGGGCTTACTATGTTTGGATTGTTTAAATGAATTATCCAGACAGGTAAAGTTAGATTATGTGCTATTGAAAATTTAGGTTCTGGGCAAAATAAACCTTTTTTTCTTTGATCGCAAACAGTAAGTAAAGTTCTAAAATTCACACAATGTCTTCTTTGCCCTTTTTCTGAATTAGCTTAATCTTGACCTGATCAGCTTTGTTCTTATCTCTAAATATCAAGTTAAATTATATATAAAACAGCCCCTCAAAATCCAGAAACAACAATTACCACTCCAGGCTAAATGTGACTGCTATAATAGCTTGCAGTCTAGGCCTCAGTTTTATTATAAGTATTTTCTAAATGAAATCATACAATATTTGCTCTTTTGGTTCTGGCTTATTTTACCTCACCAAATGTCCCACATATTCATACACATCATTACATGCCTCACAACTTCATTCCTTTTGTAGCAGCACAATGTTTGATCATTTGTATACACCATCATTCACCAGTATATTGTCAGTCAGTGCATCTTTCAGCCACCTCCATCTGCAGGGCCTCATATTTAATGTCCAAAGTCAACAGTCCATCCATTTTAGATAATTTCATTATTCTCAAGAGAAAGATACCCAATAAACACACCCTAACCAAATAGAAAATCCAAACCTCCCTCTAACTCTTGTTAGATGTGTTGATGTTTTCTTGTTATACATAGCCCATAGCATGTAATTGCCCTTTTTCCCCTATACCGCAAATTATATACACTTTTTGCATAAGATTTATTCATTTGTGGTAGTTCATACAATAATTTAATTATGTTTGTAGTGATAATCAGTGGGACACATTGGTCTACACAACCCCTTTCAATCATGTTTACCTTCAATATGGCAATATTACTTACAGAACCACTAGACTCACTTCTATCTATTCACTAATAGTTAGGTTAAACTTCACTAGCTAGTTGTTCACCCATCTCAAGCTTCTGTGTATCTCTAGGTTCCTTATATTCTGTATCATAAGCCTTTGATTTTACCTTTACCATGATCATAAAAGTGAAATCATACAGTATCTATCCTTTTGTGTCTGGTTATTTCACTCATCATTATGTCCTCAAGGCTCATCCATCTTGTCATGTGGTTCAGCATGTCATTTCATCTCACTGCTGCCTCATATTCCATTTTATGTATATAACACATTTTGTTAATCCACTCATTTGTTGATGGACACTTGGATTGTTTCCATCTTTTGTCCATTGGGAATAGAGCTGCTATGAGCATTGGTGTTCAAATATCTGTTAGTGTCACTGTTTTCAGCTCTTCTGGGCATATATCAAATAGTGATATTGCTGGATCAAAGGACAATTCAATATTTAGTTTCTTAGGGAACCTCCAAACTGTATTCCTTGTGGCTGTACCATTATATAGTCCTACCAGCAGTTTTTAAGTGTCCCAATTTCTCCATAACCTTTTCAACATTTGTAGCTTCCTGTTTATTTAATAGCAGCCATTCTTATAGGTGTGAGATGGTATCTCATTGTAGTCTTGATTTGTATTACCCTTTTAGCTAATGAAAATGAGCATCTCTTCATGTGCTTTTGAGTCATCTGTATTTGCTCTTCAGAAAAATGCCTATTCATATCTTTAGACCACTTTAAAATTGGCAGCTTATTCTTTTGTGATTGAGGCACAAAAGCATTTGATTTTGAGGAGTTCCCATTCATTTATTTTTCCTTTTGTTTGTGTAAAGTTTAGGATGCTACCTCCTATTACTAGGTCTTGAAGATGTTTCCCTACATTTTTTTCTAGGAGCTTCCTGGTACTGGTTCTTATATTTAGGGGTTTGATCCACTTTGAGTTAATTTTGAATAGGGTGTAAGGTAAGGGTCCATTTTCATTCTTTTGGCTATTGATATCCAGTTCTCCCATGCCCAATTATTAAAAAGAATATCTTGTCCCAGTTCAGTAGATTTGTGGGCCTTGTAGAAGATCAGTTGACCATAGATTTGGTGGTCTATTTCTGCACACTCATTTCAATACCATTGGTCAATACTCCTGTCTTTGTGACAGTACCATGCTTTTTTGACCAATGTGGCTTTATAATGAGCTTTAAAATCAGGAAACGTTAATTTTCCCACTTCGTTCTTCATTTTTTAGGATGCTTTTAGCTGTTCAGAGTATCTTTCTTTTCCAGATGAATATGGTAACCAGTTTTTTTCAATTCTTCAAAGTAAGTTGTTGGAATTTTGATTGGTACTTTGTTGAATCTGTAGATCAATTTGAGCAGAATTGTCATCTTAAGTGCATTTAACCTTCCTTACATGAGTACAAAATGTCTTTTCACCTATTTGGATGTTGTTTGATTTCTTTTAGCAATGCTATGAAGTTTTCTGTGTACGAGTCCTTTACATCTGTAGTTAAGTTCATTCTTAGATACTTGATTCTTTTAGTTGTTATTTTGAGTGGAATTTTTTCCTTAATTGACTCCTGAGTTAGATAATTTCTTGTGTAGAGAAACATTTCTGATTTTTTTCACATTAATTCTTTTGTATGCTTTATGGCAGGGGTCATATTTCATTCTTATTCCATGTGAGAATCCCATTGTTGCAGCACCATTTGTGGAATTTTTTTTGTTTGCTTCTTTGCTTGTTTTGTTTTGGGGAAGTACATGGGCCCAGAATCAAACCTGGGTCTCCTGTATAGCAGGCAAGAATTCTACCACAGAACTACCCTTACACCCTCTTCACCTTAATTTTATACCCCACCCACCTTTTCGAATTTGTTTATTAGCTCAAATAACTTTGTTGTACATTTCTAAGGATTTTCCAAGTCATGTCATCTGCTAATGGTAAAATTTTTACTTCTTTTCCAATTTGGATGCCTTTTTTTCTTTTTCCTAACTGATTACTCGAGCTTGAGCTTCTACTACAATGATTAATAATAGTGGTGACAGATGACATCCTTATCATGTTCTCAGTCTTGGGGGTAAAGCTTTCAGTCTCTCTCCATTGAGTACAATATGGCTATGGGTTTTTCATATATACCTTTTATCATATTGAAGAATTTACCTTTGATTCCTACCTTTTGAAGTGTTTTTATCAGAAAAGGATGTTGAATTTTGTCAAATGCTTGTTCAGCATCAATTGAGATGATCATGTGATTTTTCCTTTTTGTTTAGTTAATGTGCTGTATTGCATTAATTGATTGGTGGTGTTGAATCATCCTTGCATTCCTGATATAAACCCTGTCATGGTGTATAATTCTTTTAATGTGTTGTTGGATTTGATTGTTATTATTTTGTTGATAATTTTTGCATCTATATTAATTAGTGAGATTGGCTTGTCGTTTTTCTTTCTTATACCATCCTTACCTGGTCTTGGTATTGCAGTGATGTTAGCTTCATAAAATTCATTAGATAGTGTTCCTACTGCCTCAGTTTTTTTTAAAAAGTTTGAGGAGGGTTGGTATTAGTTCTTTTTTGAATGCTTGGTAAAATTCTCCTGTGACGCTATCTGGCCCTGGACTTTTCTTTGTAGGAAAATTTTTGATGACTGATTGAATCTTTTTTACCTGTGATTGGTTTGTTGCAGTCTTCTATTTCTTCTTGAGTCAGTGCAGCCTGTTTGTGTGTTTCCAGGAATTTTTCAATTTCATCTGAGATGTCTAGTTTATTGGCATACAGTTGTTCTCCATATCCTTTTATTATTTTTAAAAAAAACTTTTTCAAGGGTCTGTTGCAATGACACCACTCTCATTTCTGATTCTGTTTATTTGCATCCTCTCTTTTTGTTTTTGTCAGCTTTGTTAGTTGCCATTGATTTTATTGATTTTCTAAAACACCAACTTTTAGTTTTATAGTGTCTTTCTATTTATCCTTTGTTTTTCCATTCATTTAACTCTGCTTTAATCTTTGTTATTTCTCTTCTTCTATTTGCTTTGGGAATAGTTTTCTGTTCTTCCTCAAGTTCCTCCAGGTGAAAAGCTAAGTCCTTGATTTTTGGTCTTTTTTCTTTTTTAATATAGGCATTTAAGGCAATAAATTTCCTTCTCAGCACAGCCTTTGCTGCATCTTATATGTTCTGATATGTTGTAGTTTCATTTAATTCATTTCCAATAGTTACTGATTTCTCTAGTAGTTTCTTCTTTGATCCATGGGTTGTTAAAGAGTGTGTTACTTAATCTCCGTATATTTGTGAAAATTTTCATTCTTTTGTAGTTATGGTTAAGTATCTTTTGTCCCTGGTATTGATGGGTGTTTCAATGTGAAAATCAGTTAATGTAATACATCACATTATAAATAAAAGAGTAAAAACCACATGATTGAAACATAAATCATATTTAACACAACCCAGGAAACCCAGTAGTAAATGTTGAAAGAATGAAAGATTTCCTCTAAGATCTGGAACAAGACAAATATACCCACTGTCATCACTGTTAGTCAACATTGTGCTAGAAGTTCTAGCTAGAGCAGTTAGGCAAGAAAAAAATGCATCCAAATTGTAAAGTAATGAGTTAAACATCCACTATTTACAGATAACAGTATCCTATACATAGAAAGTCTCAAAAAATCTATGTCAAACCTTCTAGAGCTATAAACAAGTTCAGCAAAATGTTGTGATAAAAAATCAACCTGGAAAAATCATTAATGCTTCTATACACTAGTATTGAGCAATCTGTGGAGGGAATCAAGAAAAAATTCCATTTACATTAGTAACTAAAAGAATAAAATATTAAGGAATAAATTTAAGCAAGGATGTAAAGGACTTGTACACTGGAATCTAGAAAACATTGTTCAGAGTAACCAAAGAAGACCTAAATAAATGAAAGTACCTTCACCATTCAAGCTTGGAAGACAAAATGTTGTTAAGATGTCATTCCTACACAAATTGACTTACAGATTCAATGCACTCCCCGTCAGTAACTGGCTAAACAGTGTTCACCAATCTGGATCAGGTGCAATGGCTGAAATCCCACAAAGAACTTTAAGCTCCCCAAGCCATGGAGGTCGGTGCCTTTCCCCCATGGGCACATCAGGCTGATTCCTGAGGAGGAAAGGAAACAGACTATCAGCAAAGGCTTAGCTCAACCAAATTTCAATTGCAGAACTAACAAATTCTGACTACTGAAAAGAGGCCCCCAGCACAGATAAACTTGGACTAAGCACTAAAGGAACTGAGAGTTTTTTGCCCTAGCAAAGAGGGGGCAGGGCAGATAAAAAAAAAAAATGAACCAGACTTTTTGAGTTGGACAGCACAAAATACTGGATTAAAGCTGAATCCCAATAAAATGGGGCATATACTTCTTGGAAATACATAGAGCTATGTACAAACTTAAGCTCTTGATTGACAAGCCTAAGAAGCAAGGGTCCATCTCTGAAAAGCCTTCTTTTCTACCCTTAACATCTTGCTAGATAGAACTGGAAGCACACTCAAGCACCAGTACTGTCCCAAGCAAGAGTGGAATTAAGCTGGTGTGAGAGGCAAGGGAACTATTAAGGTGAAAGGAATTAATTCCTTAAAGGGTGCATCTTCCCCAAGAGAAAGCTCAGGCCCAGCTCAAGTGGAATCCCTCCTTCAAGGAATTCGGGTCCCAGGGAAGAAAACTGAAGCAATTTAAGCCATCATACTACTTCAACTCTGTCTCAACCACGGCTTGGCAGGAAGAGTCTGCTGAAATTAAAGGCACCACATAACTTTAAGCTGGTGGGAAGAGGAGGGCAGACAAGCTCCATATGCTGGGCTGGATAGTAAAAGCATAGAGTCTAGAGGCTTCACAGGAAAGTCTGACAACCTGCTGGGTCTCACCCTCAGGGAAAACTGATGCTAGTTACTCATTCCACCTGAAACATGGGTCTGATGGTCTGGGAAAACATGACAGAGGTCTTTAATAACTGAGGAGACACTCCTCAGAAAAAAAAAATCTCCATATAAGCAGGACAAGAAACAGAAGAAAAAGAACTGAAAAATTCCAATCAACTAAACAGAGCTTATGCTAGAGGTCTAGAATAAGTTGAACAGACTGGAAAAGAACAGATAAGAGTACAAAGCCATAAAGCAAGAAAATCCTAGGTAAAAGATGAAAACAACCTCCAGAATAAACTATTTAATGAAACAAATGCTTAGACTCCAGCAAAAAACAATAAGCCCTACATGGAAAATCAAAGATAGGACCCATTAAAGGAACAAATCAATACTTCAAATGAGGTACAAGAGTTGAAACAACTAATTCAGGATGTTTGAACAGATGCAGAAAATTTCATCAAAAATCAAATCAACAAGCTGAGGAAGGATATAAAGAAGACATTGAATGGACCAAAAGAAGAACTCAAAAGTCTGAAAAAAACAAATCACAGACCTAATGGTAAGGAAAGGCACAATAGAAGGCATGGAAAAAGCAATGGGAACCTACAAAAACAGATTAGAAAAGTCAGAAAAAAGGATTAGTGAACTAGACGACTGGATACCTGAAATCTGATACACAAGAGAAAATATAGGGAAAAGAATGGGAAAATATGAGCAGGGTCTCAGGGAATTGAATGACAACATGAAGCACATGAACACAAATGCTGTAAGTATCTTCGAAGGAGAAGAGAAGAGAAAGGGGGGAGAAAGACTAATGGAGGAAATAATGGCCAAAAATTTCCCATCTCCTATGAAAGACATAAAACTACAGATCCATGAAGTGAAACATACATGAACAGAATAGTTCCAAATAGACATGCTCCAAGACGCTTACTAACCATATTGTCAAATGTCAAAGACAAAGGGAGAATTTTGAAAGCAGCAGGATAAAAATAATCCATCACATTCAACAGAAGCCCAATAAGACTATGTGTGGATTTCTAAGCAGAAACCATGGAGGTGAGAAGGTGGTGGTATGATATAGTTAAAATTCGACAAGAGAAAAACTGCCAACCAAAAATTCTATATCCAGTAAGATTGTCCTTCAAAAATGAGGGGGAGATTAAAATATTTTCATACAAACAATCACTGAGAGAATTTGTGACTCAGAGACTGGCTCTGCAAGAAACACTAAAGGGAGCACTACAGGCAGATGTCTGGAGAAGAGTGTAGAAGTGAAGACTGTCAGTAGAAGTAAAAAGAGAAAAAAATAGATATGACATTATACCAGTTTGACACAATTATGTACTCCAGAAAAGCCATGCCTTTTAATCCTCATCCATCATTGCTGGATGGAACTTTTTTGAATGTTTCCATGAAGATATGGCCCACCCAATTGTGGATAGTAACTTTTGATTAAATGGTTTCCATGGTGATGTGTCTCCAGTCATTCAAGTTAGGGTTGCTTACTGGACCTTTAAGATGGAACCATTCTAGAAAGAGCCACCAGAACTGACAGAGCTAACAGAACAGACAGAGCCCTGGGGAAGCCATTGTAGGAGCCTGGAGAGAAGGCTAGCAGATGTTGCCATATGCTGTCCAAGGTGAGAGAGAAACCCTGAACATCATTGACCTTCTTAAGCTAAGGTATCTTTCCCTGGATGCCCTAGATTGGATTTTTTATAGCCTTGCCTTAATTTGGACATTTTAATGGCTTTAGAACTGTAAACTTGCAATGTAATAAATTCCCCCCTGTAAAAGCCATTCTGTTTCAGAAATATTGCATTCTGACAGCTTTCAAACTAGAACAGATATATAAAATCCAGAAAATTGCCTTTACCGCAATAACATTAAATGGTAATGGATTAAATTTCCCAATCAAAAGACATAGACTGGCAGAATGGATTAAAAACAGGACTCATCTATGTACTTTCTACAGAAGACTCATTTTAGACACAAGGAATAAAAATAGGTTGAAAATGAAAGGTTGGTAAAACATATTTCATGCAAACAACAATCAGAAAAGAGCAAGAGCAGCTATACTAACGTCCAACAAATTAGATTTCATATGTAAAGCAATTATAAGAGACAAAGCAGGACACTATGTGTTAATAAAATAACAATTCAATAAGAAGACTTAACAATCATAAATAATTATGCACCAAGCCAGAGTGCTCCAAAGTACTTGAGGCAAACACTGACAACACTGAAAAGAAAAATAGACACCTCTACTATAATAGTTGGAGACATCAGGTCCCTGCTCTTATGAATGGACAGAATATCTAGAGAGAGGATCAATAAAGAAATAGAGAATTTGAATAATACTATAAATGAACTAGACTTAACAGACATTTACAGAACATTACATGCCACAACAACAGGATACAAATGTTTCTCATGTGCTCATGGATTATTCTCAAGGATAGACTGCATGCTTTGTCACAAAGCAAGTCTCAATAAACTTAAACAGATTAAGAGCATACAAAGCAGTTTCTCAGATCATAATGGGTTGAAGTTGGAAAACAATAACAGGCAAAAGGCCAGAAAATTCACAAATATATGGAGGCTAAAAACACACTCTTAAACAATCAGTGGGTCAAGGAAGAAATTTCAAGACAAAGTGGTAAATGAAAATGAAAGCACAACATATCAAAATTTATGGGATTCAGCAAAGGCATTGCTGAGAGGGTAATGTATTGCCTAAAATGCCTATATTAAAAAAGTAGAGCAAAAATTGAGGAATTAACTGGTCACTTGGATGAACTGGAAGTTTAACAGCAAACTAACCAAAAGCAAACAAAATTAAAGAGATAACAAAGATTAGAGCACAAACAAATGATACTGAGAATATGAAAACAATTGATCAAATCAACAAAACCAGAAATGGTTCTTTGAGAAAATTGATATAATTGATGGACCCTTAGCTAGGTTGACAAAAAAAGACAGGATGCAAATTAAGTCAGAAATGAAAGAGCAGACATAACCACTGGACCCGCAGAAACAAAAGAGGGAATGAAAGGATAATATGAGTGACTATATGCTAATAAAATAGAGAAAGTAGATGCAATCTACAACTTCTTAGAAATGCGTGAACAACCAACATTGACCTCAACAAACCAATCACAAGTAAAGAGATTAAATCAGTCATCAAGAAGCTCCCCCAAAAGAAAATTCCAGGAACAGGCAGCTTCAAATATGAATGCTACCAGGCATTCAAGAAAGAATTGGTACCAATCCTGCTCAAACTCTTCAAAATATTGAAAAGGAAGGAAAGCTGCCTAATTCATTCTATGAAGAAAACATCATCCTAATACCAAACCCAGACAAAGATACTACAAGAAAAGAAAAGTACAGACCAGTCTCTTTAATGAATATAGATGCAAAAATCCACAACAAAATACTTGCAAATCAAATCTAGCAGCACATTAAGAGAATTATACATCATGACCAAGTGGGATTTATTCCAGGTATGCAAGGATGTTTCAACATAAGAAAATCAATTAATGTAATACACCATATCAACAAATTAAAGCAGAAAAACCACATGACCATCGAAATTGATGCAGAAAATGCAACTGAAAAAATTCAACACCCTTTCCTGATGAAAATACTTCAAAGGACAGGGATATAATTGAACTTCCTCAACATGATAAAAGGAATATATGTAAACCCCACAACTAACATCATCCTCAATGGGGCACACCTAGAAACTTTCCCTCTAAGATTAGGAACAAAACAAGGATGTCCACCATCACCATTGTTACTCAACATTGTGCTGGAAGTTCTAGCCAGAACAATTAAACAAGAAAAAGAAGTAAAAGTCATCCAAATTGGCATGGAAGAAGTAAAAGTCTCCCTGTTTGCAGAACATATGTTAAGAATCTGGAAAAATCTACAGCAAAGCTACTAGAGCTAATAAATGAGTACAGCAAAGTGTCGGGGTAAAAGATCAACCCCCAAACATCAGTACTGTTTCTATTCACTAGTGATGAGCAATCTGAGGAGGACATCAAGAAAAAAATTCCATTTACAATAGCAATCAAAAGAACAAAATATTTAGGAAAAAATTTAATTAAGGACACAAAAGATCTTTACACAGAAAACTAGAAGAAAATTTTTAAAGAAATCATGGAAGACCTAAGTAAGTGGAAGTGTATACCACATTTATGGATTGGAAGACTAAAGTTAAGATATCAATTCTACTTAAATAGATTTATAGAGTCAATGCAATAACAATTAAAATCCCAAAACCTTACTTTGAAGAAACAGAAAAACTACTAATCAATCTTCCAATTATTTGGAAGAGCAAGGAATTCTGAATAGTTAAAAAAAAGTCTTGAGAAAGAAAAATGAAGTGTGTGGGGGGTGTCTTACACTGCCTGACTTTAACGTGTATTTTGAAGCTACAGTGGTCAAAACAGCACAGTATTAGTATAAAGATAGATGCACTGACCAAAGGAATAAAATAGAATGTTCAGAAATCGACCCTCTCATCTATGGACAATTGATATTTGAAAAGGTGGTAAAGCCAACCCACCTGGGACAGAGCGGACTCTTCAATAAATGGTGCTTAGAGAACTGGATATCCATATGCAAAAGAATAAGAGGATCCATATCTCACATCTTATACAAAGATGAACTCAAAATGAATAAAAAATGTAAACATTAGAGCTAAGACTGTAAAACTTTTAGAAGAAAATGTAGGGAAATACCTTATAAATCTTGTGATAGGAGGCAGTTTCCTGGACCTTACACTCAAAACATGAGACTTGCAAAAAGAAATAGATAAATGGGAACTCCTCAAAATTAAACACTTTTGTGCATCAAAAAACTTTGTCAGGAATGTAAAAAGACATCCTATGAGATATCATCTGACACCCACTAGAATGGTCATTATCGAAAAAAAAAAAAAGAAAAGAGGAAACAGAAAACAAGTGCTGAAGAGGATGTGGAGAAAGAAGCACACTTATCCATTATTGGTGGGAATGTAAAATGATGCAACTTCTCTGGAAGTTAGTTTGGTAGTTCTTAAAGAAGCTAAGTATAGAATTGCCTTATGATTCAGCAATCTCATAAATAAGTATATATTCAGTGGAACTGAAGGCAAGGACACAAATGGACATTTGCACACTAATGTTTTTAAGCAGCATTGTTTACAATTGCCAAGAGATAGAAACAGCCCAAATGTTCATCAATGAATGATTGGCTAAACATCCTGTGGTATGTAAATGTGACAGAATACCACGTAGCTGTAAGACAGAATGAAGTCATGAAGCCTGAAACAATGTGGAAGAACCTTGAGGACATTATGCTGAGTGAAATTAGCCAAAAACATAGAGATAAATACTGTATGGTCTCACTAATATGAACTAACATTAATGAGTGAACTTCAGAAGTTGAAGTAAAGAACACAGGTTATCAGGAGATAGAAATGGGGGAGAGATTGGGCATTTAGTGCTGAAGGAATACAGATTGTGCAACAGGACTGATTGTAAAAATTCAAAGAAATGTATACCACAAAACTACTCGATTGTAGCACAATAATATAAGTACACTGAACAAAGGTGAATTCGAGTATATTGAGGGAGAATGACTGGGGCACATAAGAAACCAGAAGGAAAGATAAAGGATAAAGACTGAAGTGGCATATGACCTAGGAATGCCCAGAATGGACAACAATGGTAACCAAATGTACAAATAAAAAAAAAAAGTTTTGGCATAAGGTAGAACAAATGAATTTCAACATTGTAAGGTGTTGAAAAGTACAATGTATGCAAGCTAGTGTTTATAGTCAACAGTAGCATTGTATTATGTTTCCACTGAATGTAACAAAGTCATTATGCAAAAGCTAAATGTCAACAGGCAGGGGGCATGGGAGAGGATTATAGATTGTTTTTGGAACCAAAGCCAATGTCTTCATACAGATTATTGTGACAAAGCTATGTCTATATACTCAGGTTGGATTGTATGCTGTGTGACTAAAACTGTTTAAAAATGAAGAGAGAGAAACAGGTGCTAGAAACAATGCAGAGAAAGAGATGTACCTATTCACTGTCGGTAGGAAAACTGAGAGATGCAACCCCTTGGAAGGCAGTGTGTGGTTTTGCCAGAGGCTAGGTTTGGAGTTGTCACATGACCCCGAAACACTGTTGCTTAGTATATATCTGGAGGAGCTGAGCATGGGGACCTGAACGGACATTTCACACTGGTATTTATGCAGCCGTGTTAGCAATTAGCAATGGATGTAGGATGCCCAAGGGTGCAACGACTGAGGAATAGAAGGGGGAACTATGGTGGATACATACAATGTACTACTGAGCGACCCCAAGAAGGAATGAAGTTTTGAGGCATGCAACTAGGTTAACGAACCTTAAGACTGATGTTGAGTGAAATGTCAGAAACAAAAGACAAATATTATCATGCCTCACTCATATGGACTAACGATAGTAAAAAACTCAATGAACTGAAGTCGAGAGCATGGACTATCAGGTTGGGGCCTATTGTAAAGGGTCCTAGATTGTAAACTCTTAAAAGCAGTCATGTATATTCAGGAGTTGTAATTGTTATTTCTAAATTCTAAGACCCTGAGCTGTTTGTATATAACCTGGTCATTCCCACAAACTTCTGGTATTTCTGTGACACTTGAGAGAGTTAGAGCTCTGAAGTTATGAAAGTGAGCAGTACCCCATACTGGAGCTGTTTAAAAAGTTGAAAAAGGGTCCAGACTTTGACAAGAAATATGAAGGAAGCTGATCCAGATAGAACTAACATAGATTAGAATATAGGGTAAAGGATAATATCATCCATATTTTAAAACTTGTACTTCTGTATGAGACCATAGGGAGAGATAGTTATTTGGTGAAAATTAATATTTTCGGAAGCACATTACCCAATTTAACTTCTGTGGACAGTTTAGTTGTACAACATACGTACATGGAATCTTGAATAGGGCATGGGATTTTGTTGCTTTGTCCAACTTAGTGTGATGCCCCAATATATCCCAGAGTAATTTGAGCAGTGAATAACTAAGTATTTGCAGAGTCCCCTTGGGGGACATTGGGAGAAAGGAGGAGATATTCAACTTCCCCTTGTGGGGAATTTATGATATTCTTGCAAGCAGTGTGGTCAACCAAATCAACAGGCTGAGAAACTTGTTCCTGCAAAGGATAGGCAAAACCTACTTAAAATTATACCTGAGAGTCACCCCCAGAGAGCCTCTCTTGTAGCTCAGATATGGCCTCTCTCTCTAAGCCAATGTGGGTGGTAAGCTCAATGCCCTTCCTTCTACATGGGACATATCCCTGGCAATGTGGGATAGGAGTGTAAATATCCCTGGTAATGTGGGACAGAAGTCCCAGAATGATCCAGGACCTGCCATCAATGGATTGAAAAAGACTTCTTGACCAAAAGGGGGAAGGAGTAAATGAAACAATATAATGTTTCAGTGGCTGAGAAATTTCAAACAGAGCAAGAGGTTATCTTGGAGGTTATTTTTATGCATTAAATAGAGATCCCTTTTTAGTTTATGGTGTATTGGAATGGCTGGAGGAAAATATGTGAAACTGTTGAGCTGTGTTCCAATAGCCTTGATTTTTGAAGATGATTGCATAAAATTATAACTTTTATAATGTGACTGTGTGATTGTGAAAACCTTGTGTCTGATGCTCCTTTTATCCAGAGTATGGACAGATGAGTAAAAATTATGGACAAAAAATAAACAAATAATAGGGGAAATAAAGGTTAAAATAAATTGGGTTGATGGAAATACTAGCGGTCAATGAGATGGAGGGGTAAGGGGTATGGTATGTACGACTTTTTTCTCTTTTTTAAAATTTTTTTCTGGAATGATGCTAATGTTCTAAGAAATGATCATGATGATGAATACACAACTATGTTATGATAATATAAGCCATTGGTTGTACACCATGTATGAACAGTATGTGTGTGAAGATTTGTCAATAAAATATTTTTAAAAAATTTATATGGAAGGATAATGGGCTTCAGATAGGCAAAACCTTCTTGGAAAACAAGAACATAGTTTGAGGACTCACAATTCCCAATCTTACAATATATTACAAAGCTACAGTAATCAAACA
Organism: Tamandua tetradactyla; assembly: GCF_023851605.1. NCBI lineage: Eukaryota > Metazoa > Chordata > Mammalia > Pilosa > Myrmecophagidae > Tamandua > Tamandua tetradactyla. Next base: position 57,575,263 of record NC_135353.1, on the reverse strand, counting down.
GCATAGTACAGTGCAGCATAGTACTGGCACAAGGACAGATATGTAGACCAATGGAATCAATTTGAGAGTTTAGAAATAAATCTTCACAACTATGGTCAGTTGATTTTTTTGACAAAGTGTCATATCTGTTCAATTGAGAAAGAATAATCTCTACAACAAAAACTCTTGTGAAAAACTGATTATCTATATGCGAAAGAATGAAAGTGGACTCTTTCCTCACATTAAATACAAAAATAAACTCAAAAATGTTTCAAAGACCTAAATTTAAAAACCAAAACTATTAAACTCTAAGAAGAGCACTTAGGGAAGTATCCTTAGGGCCAAATTTGGCAATGTTTACTTAGACTCCACCAAATTCATGAGCAACAAAAGAAAAAATAGGTTAGTGGGACTTCATAAAAATGCTAAACTTTTGTACATCAACAGATTTCAACATGAAAATAAAAAGACAACCTACAGAATGTGAGAAAATATTTTCTCTCACCTATACATAAGGGTTTAATATCCTGAATATATAAAGAAATCATACAACTCAACATCCAAAGGACAAACCAGACAATGAAAAAAAATGAGCAAAAGACTTGAAATTTTTTTTCTCTGAAACAGTATACAGATGGTCTAAAAGCATAGGAAAAGATACTCAACATCATTAGCTATTAGGAAAATTAGACTCAAAAACAGAATGAGATATCATTTTACACTGACTAAATGGGTACTATTTAAAGAAATGGAATATAAGGAATGTTGGGGAAGATGTGGAGAAATAAGAATACTCAGTCATTGTTTGTGGAACTATGAAATGGTGCAGCCACTGTGGAAAACATTTTGGGGTTCCCTATTAAGGTAAGTATACAATTTTCATATGACTCGAAGATTCAACTTTGAGGTACATGCTCCAAAGATTTGAGAGCGTGGACCTGAACAGATGTTTATATGCAGATGTTCATGACTGCATTAGTCTCAATTGCCAAAAGATGTGAGGATTCCCAGTGTCCACCAACAAATGAAAGGATTGAAGTTCTGATACATGCAACAACAGAGATGAACCTTGAAGACACCATATTTAGTGGCATAAGCCAGACGTCACAGGAAAAATTTTGTATGATCTCACTGATATGAAATAATTAGAAAGAGCAAATTCATAGAGTGAAAAACTAGAATAGAGCATTCCAGGGCTGGTGTGGGGACATAATGTTGAATTGGTACAAAATTTGTGTTTGTTTTCATGGAAAAATTTTGGTAATGGCTGGTGGTGTTGCAAATGCAACATCGGAAATGTACTTAACAGCACTAAATTGTATTTTCAAATGTGGTTACAAGGGGAAATTTTAGGATATATATATCACTAGAATAAAATTATATACAAAAACAACTTAGGGCTGTACAACACAAATTGTATCCTAATATATACCACGGACTGTTGTTAGTACTGCAATTTTAATAATATACATTTTTAATTGCAGCAAAGATATCAGAGTAATGCAAAATGTTAATTGTGTGTATATGTGAACTGCATTTTCTGAATGATTTTCTGTAAGCCTAGAAGTTCTCTAATAAAATAAATTAAATGGCAAGTACAATAGTTCAGGTCTTTAGCCTAGAATTTGTTTATTGTAATGGAAACCAAAGGAAAAAACAATTATATGAAAAAACTCAACAAATATTAAATAGTTTTAGCTAACTGGTTAATTTGGGGAAAAAAAATCCACATTTAGCAGTCTGAAAGAACTAAATTGCAGATAAAACATGTTACCTGAGTTATCCAGATTGATTTTCATGTTTACTTATATTTATGGGCACAGTTCTGGCCTTCATAATATATGTGCCTATGCACATATCCAATGGATTGAAATGAATAAAAGCCAACAGTGAACTCCATCACTTAAACAGAAGCCATATAACCAGTTTAGCTGAATTTTTCACTAAATAGGATTACGACTCCAATCAGGATTATGAAGACACTCCCGCAAGCTGAATGAATCAATATATCCAGAGGGGTTTTCAAGTTCCAGAAATTAGCCAGAGAAGGTGTATGAAATATGTGAGAAGTAAGGGTAATTTGAACCAAATCCCAGGGGAATAGTAATGCCCATCTTCTTAAGACAGAAACCACTTTTAGAACATTACTTAAAGAGCTAATATACACATTTTAATTGGGGCTAACTGAACATGATATGACATGAAATGCAATAAAAGAACAAATTGATTCATTAAATACTTGTTGTGAACAAATGAAAGGACTTAGAAAACGCAAAAAAATGATATCATTAAGAGGTAAGTCTATGCAAAATGGAATTGTCAAACACAGTCAAGTGTCACTAACAAAGTTGTGATAGGAAGAAGATGTGACACAAGAGACACTGATAGTGCCAGAGGTTTATTTAGTCAACCCCTATGCAATCCATGTCCACTGGACACAATACTATCCACTGTCAAATTAAAACATTGACTTTGTGTCCAGTTTTTAGTTGCTAGACAAGTGATAGGTTGAGGAAATGTCAATGAGATTGTACCAACATGGTAATAAAACCTCTGGTCAGTTTTGTCAAGTTCCTCAAATAGTTTTTCCTTTTTTGAATGAAGCTGGGAGATCAAATTGCCTCTTTTCCCTAAAATTCACCAGATTGGTTTCATTTAATTGGCTACTCACACCATCAGTTTTGTGATTGGGTAATTTAGTGGCCTGTATAAACACAAATCTTCTCTTTTTGCGATTTTTTTTATTGTTTAGGGGAGAAAATGAATAGAAAAAAATTATTGAGGTAAAAAATAGCTCCCTTGTCTGGCTTCCTTACAGGCTAACAAACATTTTATAACTAACAGAGAGAAAATGGATAAAATGATTCAGTTCATTCACAGGCAACAAATATAGAGGATCAGATGGGGAAAATGAAACTGCAATGGAGGAATAAGGGAAGTAAGATTGTAACCTTTTTGTGCAATGCTTGCCATAATTTTTGTGTAAATAATGTTGCTCTTCTTGTATCACAGCCATGGTGGGCAGCAGGCTAATCCATTACACTACACAGTGATGGTTATTAACAACAGTTTTAATGTGTTCCTTCTCCAGATTTTCTTTCAAGAGGGTTCTCTGATACCTAACATAAAAGAACAAATCTCTTTGGAGAAATTTCTAGCACTGTGGTTGGCCAGTAAAGATAGGTGTTTCAGTTTGCTAAAGCTGCCTGAATGCAATAACCAGATATGGGTTGGCTTTTACAATGGAGATTTATTACATTACAAGGTCACGGTTCTAAGGCCATGAACACTTCGAAATTAAGGCATCAACAGATCATTACCATCTCTGAAGAAATGCTATACATGGCTGAGGTCTGCTGGTCCTTCTTGCCCGGGTTTCCTTGCTTTCAGCTTCTGGCTTCAGTCAGAAGTCTGGACTTCTGGCTTCCTCTCTGTGATTCTATGGGTGTGTCCTTGTCTCTCAGCTTCTTTGGTGCTTCTGTCAGTTGCCTAGAATTTTACTGGTTTTTATCCTCTCATAAAAGACTCCAGTAAAGGTGTCAAGACCCACTTTGAATGGGGTGGGTCACTTCTCTTCTCAATTGAAATAAGATAGCCAAACTGTCCACACACAATAGGTCTGTACTCATAGGAATGGATGAAAAGAACATGGCTTTTTCTGGGGCACATAACAGCTCCAAACCACCACACATGGGTAAAGCTACAGAGTGCCCCTCAAATAACCTTATGCCATAAGATATCTTTTCCAGCCTAGAATAATACAATTATAAGAGCTACAATCCTAATATCAGCACTCTTCATGTAGGGTTAAAAACATCATCATATCCAGCCATACTCAACCCTAGCTACATATTAGAATCATTTGTGTGTCAGAGAGTGATATCATCAGGATGGCAGCATAAGGCATATTAGTGAATGTTTTCTATTAGAGACAGGTAAATAAAGGGGCAAATTCAACTCTCTTGGGACTCTGGAAGATGGGAGTGACAGGTGAAAGCCTCCACAAACACTGAATTAAAGGAGAAGAAAACAGTTTAAAAAGTGAGGAGAACAGGACAAACTTGCCAGGCTGATTCCTTCTCCATGTTCATTCCTACACAGTTTGAAACACACTGTAGCAGCACTCAGACCTAGGCACCTATTGCCACAGTTGCTGACCATACAGCTGCACATGGCTGTGCTTTCTTACTGAAAGCACACATGCACTTTCAGGAGCAGGGGCCCAAGACCACTTGGTCCCAAGGTAGTGGCCTAGCAGTTGGTGTGTGCACTTGAAGCTGTCCCCTGGAAACCAGTGTGACTCATGACAGAAATACTGGCAAATTGTGCACTCCTAGACTGCTCCCTAATTGTTGGAGCACCTAAAGAAAATTTGGGGTGCTTTTGAGCATTGACAACATCGGGTTCCATGGATCAAGATTCCTAATATAAAAGTTACTAGAGGCAGAAAAGCAAATGGAAATGGGACAATGAACTTCTGTAATGCAGGGAAAATAAATCGCTAAAAGCTAGAGTTAAAAGATAATTCTGAGGTTGGACCATGGTGGCTCAGCAGGCAGATTTCTCGCCTGCCATGCCAGAGACCCAGGTTTGTTTCCCAGTGCCTGCACGCAAAAAGAAAAAAAATGACAATACTGAGCATGGTAGAAGAGTTGAGCACATCACAGGTATTGGGGAGAAAAAACTGTATAAAAATAAATAGAAGAGCCCAAGAACCCTGAAGAGGTAACAGAGGAGAGGACATTCTTTTCTGAAGGGAAGCAGTCACACATAAATGGTTAATCTTAACACTTAATTTGAATGCCCAGTGCAAGAAGAAGATATAGAAAGAACTGAAAAAAATCCAATCTGTTAAACACAAGCTGTTCTAAAAGTTCAGTATAAACTGGACCAATGTTGAAGGCAAGCAATAAAACAAAACCAATCTACATTAAAATCCTAGCAAATAGGTAGAAACTGACATCCAGAGTTAGTACATCAAAACATTAAATGCCTAGACATTAACAAAAATTCACAAGCCATAGAAAGAAACAGGAAGAGATGGCTCATTCAAAGGAACAAATTAAAACCTCAAGGAAAGCACAAGACAATTGAAGAACTAATCAAATATGTTCAGTCAAATCTCTTAAATTTATTCAAGGAGCTAAAGGAATATATGACTAGAACTAGTGTAAATATGAATATATAGCTAAGAAATATAAAGAAGACAATGTATGAACAATAACAAAAAAACTAGTAAGTTTTAATGGGACCATAAAAGAACTTATGGGGATGAAAAGGACAGTAATGGAGATTAAAAATACACTGCAGGATTTTGAAATTCCAGTTGATCAAGATGGTGGCATAAGACACTCCAGGGTGCCATTCCTCCACAGAATCTTTGAGCAACTAGCAAAACTGGCACAGCCATCGGTCTCAAAACTTGAGAAAATAATTAAAGGATGCAGCAACTGGGCAAGGGTTGAATCAAGAAAATACAGCTTTGAAATGATTGTCATGATAGGAGACATCCAGAGAAGATGGCAGAGTGGGGAATTCCAGGCCTCAGTTCTTCCTCCAAAAGAGCTACTAAATAGACAGGAACTATTGGAAAAACCTATATTGAAATTCTTGAGGTCAGAAGAACAACGTACAGCATACAGAGTAGAGAAAGAGGAAGAGGCTGATGAAGTACAGTAAAAGACAGTAAATTAATCTCTCTACATGTTGTCTATAGGCACCTTTCCCCCACTCTCATGGCAGACCACAGTGGGGTCCAGACCCCAGTTAGTTCACTGGTGACAGAAAGTAGAAAGGGACATAAATATTTTCATCTCTAAGAACAGGGGTAGGCATGGTCAATCACAGATGATAGCTTTTGATTAGCAACTTAAGATCCCTGGGGAGCTGGCTCTGAGCAGCCAATGTTCCAATTCGTCCTAGACAAAAGTGGCAGCGGCCATGGTTTCAACCCTCCCTGGATATGAATGAAGGTGGTGGGGGTTGAAATACACAGTAGTTTCTCAGAGCTATGGGGGGCAGTTAGTTGAAAGTCTGAGCAGACCATGAAAGTTCGCTTTTGGGGACCATTGGAGAAGCTTTTGGTGCTCTTCCTGATACCTCCCAAGGGCATGCTGGAGCTGGACTGCACTGCTTTTGTGCGTCCTTGGCCTTGCTTTGGGTCTGAAATACTGACTAGGGAAAGGTTTTACAGGGTTAACTCTCATCCTAGTTATGCAGTACAAGCAAAAGGACTTATAGTTAAGAAAAGGACTGTAAAAAAGAAGGCAGGGGGCGGGCCGCGGTGGCTTAGCGGGCAAAGTGCTTGCCTGCTATGCCGGAGGACCTCGGTTCGATTCCCGGCCCCAGCCCATGTAACAAAAACAAAGAAACAAAATACAATAAAACAAGAAAATGTTTAAAAAATGTTTCCCTTTCTTCCTTCCTTCCTTCCTTCTATCCTTCCTTCCTTCTCTCTGTCTTTCCTTTAAAAAAAAAAAAAAAAAAAAAAAAAAAAGAAGGCAGACTGTCTGGGACAAATCAGTGGTCATCAGGGAAATCAAAACCACAGTGAGATACCATTTCTCACCCATTAGAATGGCTTCTATTAAAAAAAAAACAACAGGAATGAAACAAGTGTTGGAGATGATGTAGAGAAATAGGAACACTCATTCATTGCTGGTAGCAATGGAAAATGGTGCAGCCACTGTTGAAGACAGTACATAAGAAAGCTAAGTATGAAACTACCATATGACTTGGCAATCACACTACTTGGTATATAGGTATATACTTATATACCTATACCCAAAAGAATTAAAAACAGGGACTTGAGAAGATATTTTCATACTGATGTTCAGAGCAGCAATATTCACAATTGCCAAAAACTGCAAGCAAAGGACATGCCCATCAACCAATGAATGGATAAAGAAAATGTGGTATATAAATACAATGGAATGTTGTTCAGCCATTAAAGTGAATGAAGTCCTGATACTGAGACAACATGGATGAAACTTGAAGACATCATGTTGAGTGAAATAAGCTAGACACAAAAGGACAGATATTGTTGATCACAGTTTTGAAACAGTCAGAATAAGCAAACTCATAGAGTCAGAATTTAGAATACAGACTACCAGGAGACAGAGTGGGGATAGAGAATGGAAAGTTAAGGCTTAAAATGTATATGCTTCTGGTATTGCAAGGGTAGTTCAGTGGTAGAATTCTCACCTGTCATGTGGGAGACCCGGGTTCAATTGCTGGCCCACGTACTTCCCCAAAACAAAACAACAAAAAATCAAACAAACAAAAATTTAAAAAATGGTGCTGCAATAATGGATACTCACAGGGAAAAAGATTGAAACATGACTCCCCACCACACAGCATACAAGAAAAAAAATGTATATGATTCCTACTTGGAATGGTGGAAGTGTTTCAATAACTGATCGTGTACAACCACAACATGAACACAATTAATCACAATGAAAATATATCTGAATGTGACTAAAGGGGGAAATATTAGATTGTATATATGGTAACAGAATACGGTTTTAAAAATAATCCATGGAACTGCAATTTCCAAGAAGTTAAGCCTAACTCAAACCATGGACTATAGTTAATAAAATTATAAAAGTATGTTTTCATCAGCCATAACAAATGTTCCACACCAATGCAAGGTGTTGGGGTGGTAAATGGGAATCATATATTGTATGCATGATTGTTCTGTAAACCCATAACTACTTTAGAAAAGGAAAATGATAGGAAAAGCTCATGACACTCTTGTTGACCTCTCCTCCACACCCTCAATGATGTGATGTAGAGCCTGCCTGTGCTCTCATTGTGGCTGTCTGGCCCTGATCCAAAGGCAGCAGAGTAACCCCTATACATATACTGGGATACTTAAATGTCTGTGCCAGTCTATCAGAAATACTGAACCAGGCAACTGCTCTGTGCTGAAAGCAGACACCTCTTGCAGACAACTAAAGCAATTTATGAAATGAGTCAAAGTGACCTGGGGAAAAGGGTGCACACATGTATGTGTGTACACCCGAGTGTGGATGTCTGCAAGTGTATGTGCATGTGAGTATGTGTCTGCATGTGAATCTCTATTTCATAGGCAGTAGAGGGTAGACTTTCATTCCTGTAAACAGGGGCAGGAGGCCATGAGCATGCACAAAACCAGTACAAGACACAGACTCAGGAAAGGTAGAAAAGACAGTGGACTCCACTTTGACTTTAGGCTGATCTTTTTGATAGTAGGCTGAACTCTGAGTAAGAACATCAACCAATGAATATACAATTAGCAAAGACTACAAAAGGTGATTTTTATGTTGATTTGTTTGTTTTTATTTCATCCTGACACTCAAGGAAATCACTGTCATGTAAAGAGCTGTATACAAAATTAAGAAACAGCCAGCTTAAGGACTACATCTCAGGTCAGTGTTTTAAAACACTACAATGTACAGTGTGCACAAAAGACTACAAGACAAAGATATAGGAAATATTTGCCAAACAAAAAGAAAAACATTCAGAAACCATCAATGATGAAAGTCAGACTTTGGACACACTAGACAAAGACTTTAAAAATGATCTCCAAAGCGCCCAAGGAGATAAAGGAAAACATGGTGAGAAAAATAAAAGATTTCAAAAAAACAATGAATAAATGATATGAATTCTGAATAAAGAGATAGGAAATTTTAAAACATGTCAATCAGCATTACTGGGATTGAAGACCAAATCAATGAAATGAGAAATAACTAGAGGTTTTCAAATGCAGATTGGAACTGGCAGAAGAAAGAATCAGTGAACTTGAAGACAAAACAATTGATATGATACAGGCAGAGAAGCAGAGAGAAATAAAGAATGAAAAAAGAGTCTAAGAGACTGGTGGAAAACCATCAAGCATACCAATATAGACATTATTGTAGACCTGAAAGGAGAAGAAAGAAAGGGGCATAAGGGATGTTCAAAGAAATAATGGCAGAAAAATTCTCTATTTTAAGGAAAAGCATTAATATATACATTCAAGAAGCCCAACCAACTTCAAACAGGAAAATTCGAAGAGAAGTTGGTCCAAACACATAGTAGTCAAAGTTTTGAATGCCAAGGAGAAGGAGAGAATTCTAAAAGCTGCAAGAGAAAACCAACATCTTATGTACAAGGTAACTCCAATTAGATTAACAACTCATTCCTCATTAGAAACTATGGAGGTAAGAAAGCAGTGGGGTGAAATATTTAAAGGGCTGAGAGAAAACAATTGTCAACCAAGAATTTTATATCTTCTGAGACTTCCTTTCAAGAATGAGTGAGAGATTAAGACCTTCACAGATAAACAAAAGCTGAGGGAGTTTTTCACCACTATATCTGCCCTATAAGCAATGTTAAAAGGTATTCTTAGACTGAAAAGAAAGAACAATAGACAGTAAATTGAAGAATCATACAAAAATAAAGACCTCCAGTAAAATTACACCTATGGCTAATTATAAATGCCAGTATTACAGTACTGAATTTTTTGGTATGCCACCCATATTTCACATCTTATAAGTTCTAAAAATGCAAATTCATAAAAAGTAGTGATAAATCTATGGTTTTGGACACAAAATATATAAAGATATGAATTGTCACAAGTACAACATAAAGTTTGGGGGATAGAGGAGCATTGGAACAGAGTATAGGTATGCTATTGAAATTAAATTGATATCAAATAAAATATAATTGTTATTGATTCAGGATGTTAAATTAAGCCCTATAGTAATCACAATGAAAGTATATAAAATACGTATCAATAGGAAATGAGAAGGGATTCAAAGTGGTGCAATACCAAAAGTGGAATATATATGAAAGGAGGCATTGATAGAAGACTTGAAGTCACAAAGTAGGTATAAGAGTCAAAAAGACCAAATAGCAGAATGTCATCAGAAAACGCTGCATTATCAGTAGTTACTTTAAATGTATGTGGGTTAAACTCCCCAGTCAAAAGACGCAGATTGTCAGAATAGGTTAAAAAAAAGTATGGTAAAAATATATGTTCTATAAAGGCTCACCTTATAAACAAAGGCACAAATAGGTTGAAAGTGAAAGGATGGAAAAAGATATTCCATGGAAAAATAAGCAAACGCATGCTGAGATACCTAAAATAATATTGGATAAAATAGACTTTATGTCAAAAACTGTTACAAGAGATAAAGAAAGACATTATATATTAATGAAAGTGCCAATCCACCATAAGGGTATAACAATCATAAATATATATGCACCTCACTGCCGAAAAGTACACAAGGCAAACATTGAAACAATTGAAGGGAGAAATAGTAACCACTACAATAATATTGAGAAACTTCAATACACTGCTTTCATCAATGGATAGAACATCTAGCCAGAAGATCAGTAATGAAATAGAGAATATGAACAATGCTATAAATGAACTAGACTTACAGACTTATACATAACATCGCACCTAAAAACAGCAGAATACATATTCTTCTCAAGTGCACATGGATCATTCACCAGGATAGACCACAATAAAGTCTCAGTAAATTTGAAAGCTTGAAATTATACAAAGCAACTTCTCTAACCACAATGGAATGGAGCTAGCAATCAATAATAGAGGGAGAAGTGGAAAATCCATAGATATATGGAAGGTAACACACTCATAAATAATCAGTTAAAGAGTAAATAACCAGAAATCAGGAATTATCTTGAAAAAATAAAAGTGAAAATACAATCAATCAAAACTTAGGGGACGTAGCAAAGGTAGTGCTGAGGAGGAAATACATAGCTCTAAATGTTTACATTAGAAAAAAGAGAGAGAGGATCAAATCGCAGACCTAAATTCACATGTTGAGGGTCTAGAAAAAAGGTGAACCTATATCCAAATTGAGTAGCAGAAAGGAAATAACAAGATTAGAGCAGAGAGAAATGAATTGGAGAAATAAGAAAAAAAAAGAGAAAATCAATGAAACCAAAATGGGTTCTTTGAAAAGATCAATAAAATCAACAAACTTTTAGCTAGAATGACAGGAAGAGAAAATGTTAAATTCAGGAATAAAAATGAAAGGGGAGGTATTAACACTAGCTCCACAGAGACAAAAAGATTATAAGAAGATCCTATGATCAATTTTATGCCAATAAATAAGATAACCTTAATGAAAAGGACTAAGTCTTAGAAGCACACAAACTGTTGACACTGATTCAAGAAGAAATGGAAAATCTACACAGATGAATAATAGAAGAAGAGATTGAATAAGTGATCAAAACCCTTCAAACAGTGAAAATCTCAGGGCCAAATGATTTCAATGGTGAATTCTACCAAACATTCAAGGAAGAATTAACACTAATTCTGCTCAAACTCTTCCAACTCATTCTATGAGGTTGTATAACCCAAATACTGAAGTCAGCTAAAGATAACACAAGAAAGTTATAGACCAGTATACCTAGTGCGTATAGATGCAAAAATCCTCAACAAAATACTGACAATTCGAATCCAACACTACATTAAAAGAAGTACACACTGTGATTGCTTTAGTTTATTAAGCAGCCAGAATGCAATATACCAGAAACAGAATGGCTTTTAAAAGGGGAGCTTATTAAATTACAAGTTAAAAGTTCTATGTCTATTAAAATGTCCAAACTAAGGCATCCAGAGAAAGATACCTTGATTAAAGAAAGGCCAATGGGTCCAGAACACCTCTGTCAGCTGGAAAGTCACATGGCTATGACAGCTAGCTTTCTCTCTTGGCTCCCCGTTTCATAAGGATTCCCTGGGGGAAATTTCCTTCTGCATCTCCAAAAGCCTCTGGCTGTGTGGGCTCTGAGGCTTTTTCCAAAATGGTTCCTTATTAAAGGACTCCAATAAGTAAACCCAACTTGATGGGTAGAAATACATATCCATGGAAAGCACCTAATCAAAATTTACCACCCACAATTGAGTGGGTCACATCTCCATGGACACAAAAAATAAGGTTCCACCTAACAATATTGTATGAGTATTAAGGAACTTGACTTTTCTGGGGTAAAAGACAGTTTCAAACCAGTGTATTCCACCCTTTGGACTCCCAAAAGGCATGTTCTTTCCATACACAAAATACATTAATTCCATGGCAAAACCAGAAAGACTTAAACCATTTCAGTAACAATACAAAATACAATACAAAGTCAGAAACAGCACAAAATCTAAACAAAGACAGCTACAAGCATGGTGTGTCCAAAGGCAAAACTCTCCTCTGGATCTGGACTTGTAAAACTCTGAGCATATTATAGCTGCCAATATACAAAGAAGGCTCAGCCATAGAATATGCATTTCCATTTCCATAGGGAGATATTGGAAAGAACACAGGGGTCCCAGAACCCAAACACTTCCAAAAACCTTCAGGGCAAGCTCCATTAGATTTCAAAGTCTAAGAGTCATTTATCCTTGGAGCTTTTCAAAGCAGCAGTCACACCTTTTCCAAGGGCCTACTTAGCAGCCCTGCTCATTTAAATGCTGGTGTGGTGTTTGCAACCTTTGAGGACATTGGAAAGACCAACTTTCTCTCAGCTCCACTCTCTTCAAGCATCAGGGCAGCAGCGGGGCTCTCTGCCATCTCTAGGGCACATGCTTCACCTTCCAGAACAATGGGTGCAAGCCAGACTCTCTCCAATTCCCAAGGAACATGTTCCTCTCTCTCCATGGCCTGGGGCACAACTCTTCCAGAACATTGAGGTGGAAGTCCCACCCTCTGCATTCGAGGCAAACTCACCGTCTCTGACTGCTTGAGTAAGTCTGCTTTCCTGGCCAAAGGTTTCTTGACTTCAGACCTTAGTTTCCATGGTTCTGTTTCTGAAGTTATTTCTCCTTCAATTTGTCCCTTTTCTGTCCCTTTTAGTCTGGATTGGCAGTGATTCCATCTATACAGATCCCACAACATTCATGGTTATCTGTGCAGTATGCTGGGATCATTACCATCAGACAATAGAACTATCCATAAATCCTTTCTGGATAACTTCATCTCCAAACCTGGCTTTTTCTGAAATGGCTGACTGGTTCCACATTTGGTTAAATCCTCATGTGGGATACTGTTTTCTAGGGTCTCCCCTTCTGGCAGCCCAGAATATTCAAGACCATCAATTTCTGGTTCCTTAGAAACCAAGAGTTTAGTTCTTAGCGCATCTCTTTACTGTTGCATTTCACTATAAGGTGGAAGAAGAAACTAGGTCACAGTTTCCACATTTAATTTGGACATCTCTTCTGCTAATATCCAAGTTCATGGCTTTTAAAACCTGCCTTCCATCCAAAACCAGTAGTCAATTTTGCCAGATTATCTTCCATTTTAAAACTAGGGTCACCTTCCTTCCAGTTTGCAATGATACATGCATCATTTCAGTCTAAGGCCTTATCAGACATATCTTTAGAGTTTGCATTTCTGCCAGCAGTCTCTTCAAAGCAATCTAGGCCTTCTCTATCAAAATCCTTGCAACTCTTCCAGAATCTTCCCCTTATCCATTTAAAAAGCCATTCCAACATGTTTGGTATTTGCAAACTGCAGCACCCCACTTCTCTTTTACCAGAATCTGTTTTAGTTTGTAAAGCTGCTGAAATGAAGTATACCAGAAACAGAATGCCTTGTAAAAAAAAAGGAGTTTATTAAATTGCCAGTTTACAGTTCTAAGGCCATCAAAATGTCCCAACTAAGGAATCCAGAGAAAGATACATTGATTCAAGAAAGACCAGTGGGTCCAGAACACCTCTGTCAGCTGAAAAGGCATACGGCTATGTCTGCTGGCTTTCTCTCCGGGCTTCCCATTTCATAAGGGTTCCCTGGGGGCAATTTCCTTATGCATCTCTATAGGTTTCTGGTTGTGTTGGCTCAGTTGGCTCTGATGCTTTTTCCAAAGTGGTTTCTTCTTAAAGAGCTCCAGTAAGTAACCCCAACTTGAATGGGTGGAAACACATATCCATGAAAATCATCTAATCCAAAGTTACCACCCACAATTCAGTGGGTCACATCTCCATGGAAACAATAAAAAGGATCCCACCCAGCAATATTTTAGGAGTATTAAAGAACTTGACTTTTCTGGGGTGCAATACAGTTCCAAACTGGCAAAATGATCATGTGAGATCTAGCCAGGTGATGCAGAAAAATTTCACACATTGCCAAAAGAAATTTTAAAAGACCTTAATAAATGGAAGGACATTATGTGCTTATGGATTGGAAGACTAAATATGGTTAAAATGTCAATTGTACCCAAATTAATTTACAGATTCAATGCAATTCCAAGAAAATTCCAACAGCCTTCTATACAGAAATAGGAGAGCCATTCATCAAATTCATATGGAAGATAACCAAAGCTATCTTATAAAGAAGAATTTAGAGGACTCACATTTCCCAATTTTAAAATGCATTTCAAAGCTATAGTAATCTAAACAGTATGGTAGTGGTAAAGAGATGGACATATAGACCAATGGAATCAAATTGAAAGTTGAGAAATAAACCTTCATTTCTTTGGCCTGTTGATCTTTGACAAGCAACCAGTCCATTCAGTGTGGAAGGAATAGTCTCTTCAACAAATGTTGTTGGGAAATCTGGATATCCCTATACAAAAGAATGAAGGTGGAACACTACCTCAAATCACATACAAAAATTAACTCAATATGGATCAAAGACATAAATATAAGAACTAAAATGATAAAACTCCAACAAGAAAACATAAGGAAACATTTTAAGGACCTGTGCTAGGAAGTGATTTCTAAGACTTTACACCAAAATCACAAGCAACAACATAAAATATAGATAAATGGAACTTGATCACAATTTAAAACTTAGATACATCAAGGGACTTTATTAAGAAAATATAAAGACACCCTACAGAATGAGAGAAAATATTTGGAAACCATATATATGATAAGGCTCTAACATCCAGAATGTATAAAGAACTCCCACAACAATACAACAAAAAGATAAACAACCCAATGAAAAAATGGACAAAAGACTTGAGTAGACATTTTTCCAAAGTAGATATACAAGTGGCCAATAAATACATAAAAATACGCTCAATGTCATTAGCTATCAGGGAAATACAAACCAAAACCACAATGAGATACTATCTCATACTCTCTAGTATGGTTTATATTAAAAAACAGAAAGTTAAAAATGTTAGGGAAGATTTAGAGAGATAGGAACACTTGCACATTGTTGGTGGGAATGAAAAATGATGCAGCCTGTATGGAAAACTGTTTGGTGATTCCTCAGACAGTTAAATATAAAATTATCATTTGGCCTGGAAGTCCCAGTATAGAATTATCATATGGCTTAGAAATCCCACTTTTAGATATATTCTCCCAAAGAACTGAAAGCAGGGAATTGAGCAGATATTTTCACATCAGTGTTCATTGCTGCATTATGCACCATTGGCAAAATATGGAGCCAGCCTGTTTCCATCAGCAGATGAGTGGAAAAACAAAATTTAGCATATGCTTACAATGGAATATTATTTAGCCATATAAATGTATGAAGTTCTAATAAATTTGACACTAGTGAAATTGAAGAAATTGTGTTGAGTGAAATAAGCCAGAAAAGCACAAATACTATATGATCTCACTTATGTGAAATAAGCAGAATATGCAAATTCATGAAACCAAAAACTATAATACAGGTTATCAGGTGCCAAGTGTGGTAGAGGAATGGGGAATTAATGTTGAATTGGTACAGCATTTCTTTATGGAGTGATGGAAAAGTTTTAGCAATGGATAATGGTGATGGAGGCACAAGTTTGCAGATGTAATTAACACCACTGAATTGTATACTTGAAAATAGATAAAAAGGGAAAATTTGGGTTGTATATGTTACTGCAGCATACACACAAAACTCATAGTATTAAATAACACAAAAAGCAAGCCCTAATGAAAACAATGGGCTAAATCCAACAGTATAATTATAGTACTATTGTTTAATCAATTGTAGCAAATGTACCACACTAATGTAAAATTTAATAATAGGGAAAACTGTTGTATGAGAGGGGAGTATATGGGAACTCTATACTTTTTGCATGATTTTTCCTCAAACCTACAACTGCTCTAAAAAGTTGTGATAAAAAAGGATCATTTTGGGCCATTAAAAAATAAGTTTCTTGTGATCCAGCTCCACATATTCTAATTTTATTGTCCAATAATACCACTTAGTAGTATTGGAAAAAAACCCAGGAGATTTTATTGTGCAGAGAGATTTGAGAGTGATCAACCCAATCCTAGACTCTAAGTGTTGGAAAAGGCCTTATGCATCATTAAAAGCAAGGCTATCCTCTATGATAACCTTGCCAAGTAATTATCCACCTTCCACTAGAACCTTCTCCAGGCAAATTCTTCCTCCGTGAAAAACTCTGTCTCTGAAATAGTTATCTTCATCAGTTAGATCCAAGACATTTTCCTGGGAAGCAAGAGAAACTGTGGAAATATATTTTCTAAGGCCAATGAAACAACTCATTCTCAATAATTTGTGTGCAAATTAAATTCATAACTCTACCAAGAGCACAGTTATGAGAGAAAAAGACAGAACATGAGATTTAGCATTAGGAGTTCAATAAAAAAGGTCATTTTTTGTCTTCCTGTTCTCATCCTGCAGCAGAAATGGTTATTTGCTTATCAAACCTAACAAACTGAAATGTCATGCATTTTGGCCAGGGCTAAAGGGATTAGAAATGAGTAGTAGTTTAGAATAGTGTGTTCTAGATTAGCTATTTAAAAGAACGGCTTGTGCTTGTTTTTATCTCCTTTTTCCTCTTTAATGAGAATAGTTGGTGCTTAACACCTGAGACCCTGCCTTGTTTTTCTCCCTCATTCCTGGGGATCTTGGTAGAAAACTTAAATTGTTTACTCTTCTGTAGCAGTATCTTCCATAATGTGTACCAACACACTTGCACCAGGGAGTTGATAAGAATTTTTTGAGGAAAAAATTCCATTATCAAGTTGTTTTGAGAATGCCAGGTTAAACAAAATTAGAAATTATTTCATTATTTGTTTTAGGATTTTTCAGAGAGGTTATATACTAGAGTGCATTGTGAATCTCCAAGAGGAAATTGCAGAACTTTCCAACTTCATTTGACTATGGGAATTTTTAAAAATGAATTATCTTTAGGGACTGATATATTGCAGAACTTTTTTTCAGGAAAACTGGTTGTCACTGTAATCTAGGTTGAGGAACACTAGTTTAGAAATCTTGGTCAGAAGTGATAGGAAACATGGTGATGAGGGTGCCTTGTCCTTTTGCATATGTTTTGTGTTCAAACTCTTCTTATATTTTTATTTTTCCCTCATCCTGGAATCCTTTTTCAGCTCCTATACCCAATATTGATCTCTAGCTTGTCTTCTTTGAACTCCTTTGTGGCCAATGGCTATGGTCTTAAATACTGGACTAATAAGTGTCTTTTCCACTCTAATTTTTCCTTTTTATTCAACAAAGGAATAATCTATTAGGGCACAGACAGTGTCACATTCTTTTTTCATATGTGCCAGGACATAACATTTTTTTATTAATTATACATATATCTACTGAACAACTACTACATGCCAAGTTTGAAAGTTAGCTTTTACATACAGTAAAACCACAGGTCATTATAACCTAAGTAACTGAAATCCTCAATTAATCCATACTCTATTACTCTGCCAATCCCATCTTTCTCACCCCGATACCCATCTCTTCACCAAGGATTTATATGAGTTGAATCATACAAAATTTCTGTTATTTGATCTTTTTGACCCTCAAAAATGGCATTTTCTATTTGCATAAGGTTTTTTTAAAAATATATGACAAAATATGTTTATTAGAGGCATGCAAAATTGGCTAAATATTTGGAAAAATCAATATAATTCACCCAATTAAAGCAGAAGAGAAAACTTATGAAAAAGTTGGTAAAATGGAAACATGGTTGTTTCAACCTAGCTCTTGGGGATCTTGGGTCAGGGAAACCCAAAATCCAAAGGACACACTAAGCATGGAGCTAGACATGATTTTTATTGGACTTATAAACAGAGCAGGATTCTTCCCAATGGCGCTCAGTCAGGAAATGGAAGTTAATGCTCCGCAAAGGGGGCAGTGGAGTGCAAGGGTTTGTAAGGATTTCGGATAAAGGTGTGAGAACAGAGTTTCAGCAGGGTCTAGTGACACGGGTTTGTTATCAACAGTGTTGAAGGGAGGGAAGTTTCACTGCCTTGTTTAGATACAAGTTTTACATTTTTCCCCCTCTGAGGAGGTCTGATGACCTGCTCTCAATATGGTGCATAATGTTTTAAAAAAAACTTACCACACTTGAGATGGTCTGCATGTAGGCCACCTAGTCTCCTGTTCCTCTTTTATGTCTACTCCTCACCAATGCTTACTAATGGCCCAGTGATAACCTTAGGTCCCTTATCCTCAATAGCAAACAGAGCTTTTCTGGGGGGGGGCACTGTTAGAACTCTAAGGACACCCCAGACTGCAATTCTTTGACTTTGTTGTGTTCTTACTACACTCTTATTTTCCCTCACCAAGACTGCCAATATCTTGACAGTCCTCCTGAGAATGGTTGACATACAAATATACCGATCTGCTTCTTGAACCAGATCCTGAGTGCCTGTGCTCCATTTCCCTCTGTTCCCTAACTATTTCTTTATCCTTGGCTTGAATGCTAACCTAGACCTATGTTTGAACACTCAGATTCTGCACTGTCCTCCTGCTTACATTAACCCTGTAGGCCATGAAGTCTACTTATAATAGAACTTCAGCCGATCTTGACCTCACTGAGTATGACTCTCAGCACACATACTGGAATTGGAAACTTTGCTTGTGCTTTTTCTTTCTGTTCTGATCTCTATATGGTGTACCCAGTTTCATCCTTATGATTTACTATGATGTGTGTACTGGGTCCCCAATGGGCTATTAGTCAGATTATTAGCTACAGGCCCATTAGTCTGGGTTGTCCTGGTTCTGGTCCTCCTTTGCTTGTCCTATTTTTCAATACTCCTTGATGCAAGAATGGCAGTCATTCACATTTTTTAAAGCAAGACATGGTTTGACTATTTTATAAAGTTTTCCAACATCAAGTTGTATTCCATTTTTCTAAAAGTAAGTATAAGTGTGTGACATGCACATATACATAACTTGCATAGGAAAAAAATTGAAAGACTACATATGAACATATTGACAGTGGCTTTGTCGGAATGATGGGATGACCAACAAATTTTTCCTTTGATTTTTTTCTCTATTTTCCCAACAATTTCTCATGAGAGTATTGTACTTTTGTACTTGAAACAATATGTTATATGTTTAAACAAAATAAAATTTAAAAGAATATTTATAACCTTCAAGGGCTGTGGTTAACCTCTAGGTAACCAAAACATGAAACCAGAATATTTCTACATCTACCGTTCCATTAGCTTTCTCCATTTTACTATGATATAAAAGAAATTTACTACTACCAATCATTTACTCAGCTCAACTACAAACAATGAATATAGTCTCTATACTCTAGGGAATTCTAATCTGATTGAAGCAATAGATATAGACATTGGGTATCTGTCTCACTCCATCCTTATAGCTCAACTATTTTTGACATTCCAACAAATTCTCATTTGTCTAGAAGCCAAATGACCATTTTCAACACAAGAATGCCCAGAGATACATGTCTTTAGTTAACACAGACTCTCTCATCCCCAGGACATAGTACTACTCAATTCTAGCTTCTGATCTCTTGCTTAATCCTGATATTGACCACATTAAAAAATTCTGTTCTTCTATTTTCATTAAAATACTCCATTTCTGATCATTTATGTTGTCAAATTAGTTCTGGTGCTAAGACATTTTTAGGCTGTCTCCTATTTGATTCCTTCAGCAGTTAGGACTTTTCTTCTTCTTTCCTTGATGATTGATATAATTGTACATTGATTGTTAAAATTAATTAAAGGGATAAACTTGGTTTGTTTTCAGTGTCTCAGATCAAATAGCTGGTCCTTGCTATTCCTTTAGTCTCCTCTTCTCCTTTTTATCCACAGGACAAAAACCAAAAAGCAACACGCAAATAAGCAAATAACAACAACAACAACAAAAAAAAAACACAAAGAACAGGTCACATAAATGAACCTCTCTGACAGTAACACAAACCTACCATGACTAATCATTGCCTTCAGAATATGGTGCTTTCCCACTTTACAGATAGATCCAGTATTTGAATGTGCTGTGGTCCTAGTGACTGTCTTAAAGTAAGTCCCATATGGCAAAATCCTGTTAACACATGTGCCAAATCCTGACTGTATGTGCTGTTGCCTTTTTTTCTATTTGACCATGGACAGAAACCAAGGAACAGGAGGTTAAAGGCAAAAATAAATGAAGTCACTGTCCTGAATAATAGCATGGTTGAGGATGGAGGGGACCCAAAGAGGAGAGTTAAGAATTGCCTGTGTTATTTTTCAATACTATTGTTGCTGCTACTACTACTACTAGCTAACACATACAGTGCTTACTATTCTCAGACATTTTTATAACAGCTTCAAATATATTTACTTCTTTAATCCTCACAACAATCCTATGAGTAGGTACTATTATTATTCTCATTTTACAAATGATGAATTTGAAAAATAGGAATGTTGAGTGACTTGCTCCATGTAACACAGCTAACAAGCACAAAGCTGAGGTTTAAACACAGGAATCTGGCTCCAGAGTCTATGCTCTTAAATACTACACTATTCTTGAATGATTGCATTCAATTTAAATATTTATATACAATGAAATATAAAGGATATATTGTGGGTTTTAATATAAACCTGCAGCTTTCTCTCCTCCCAAAAGAAGTGTAATTACATCTGTTTTGTGTGCTTGTGTTCTAGCCTTTCCATGATTCCACAGGGATATTTCCCCTCTGATTCAGGGTCCATTATCAAATGGCATAACCAATTAAAGATGGAGCTTATAGCCTTTAGAAATTAAAAGGCAAGCTCCTCTTCTTCTCTTCTTTTATCAAGCAAAGAAACTGGTTGGTTAAGCAAGTAGTTTGTGGTGTGCTGTGGGTTGGTTATTGGAAAAAGGAAGGCAAGATTTTGTTTGTTTTGTTTTTCATCCAGCAGTAAAAGAAACTCAGCAAAGTATAGATGAGTTTAAGCATGGTTGTGGCTACTAACTTTGCAGCATCTGTGGGCAGCTGTGGAGTTGTTCCATGCCTCCCTTGGGCCAACAGTTGTGTCTCTTTGGGCAGTAGACTGGCCTATGCGTTATTCTCCTACCAGAAATTTCCCATCAATCTACAGATGCTGTATCGCTTATGCAGAAGGTTGGACGGAGGCCAGAATTGCTTGAGAAAACTTTGGCCAGTGTATTCTAGAGAGTGGTGCAGCTGAAGGGGTGGGGTGAGGCTGCATATCATTTGGTATGGGATGTAGATTAGAGCCAGGCTGCTAGTGTTTGAATCCAGGTTCTGATACATACCAGCTTCATGCCCATGGGGTACTTGCTTAACCCCACTTTGCTTTAATTTTCTCAATGGTAAAATGGTGATGGTAGTATAGCATTACTGAATTTACCTCATTGGGTTCTTATGATGATTAAATAGATTAATATTTGTAAAAATTTTATGTGCCTGTCACATAATTTGTGTCCTGTGATTTTTTTATTAAAATGGAAGTAGGGCTCTACAGAGTTGGTTACTACAACAGTTTATTATGTAATCTTTTCTCAGTGCTTAAAGAATTTTCTTGGCTCATTGATGTAAGTGAAAATCTTTATGTCTCTCCAATATTAAAAATGAGGCTGTATGCTGTTCTTCAAGAGGGAATCCTCCATTTCACAGCATTTCCTTTCTGCAATGACTATGGATTTTTTTAGTACAGTAACATTTTACTCTGTAACTATTTTGTTGAACTTTCAGTTACAAATCCACACTTCTGTCATACAAAAGTGTCATAATAGGTGGGAAGGCACTTTAATATGTTAAGAAAGCCTGAAATTTTGATGCAAAAGCCTCTTTGTAGTGCACCTTTTGGGACTGTAAGTTTTTAACAGTATCTAGCCCAAAGCTACACATATGAGATCTTAAGGTATGGTAATGATGATGATGATGATAATGATGATACAAATAATTAACACTTACTGGGTACTCACAACGTGCCAGGACCTGTGCTAATGCCTTCTATGTATTATTGCTGAGTCTCTGAGAGGTAGTTTCCTCTTTGCTTCAGCCAGGAGGAAACAACCAAAACTTCACGAGAGGAAATCAAATAAGGTTTAATTTTTCTGATAATGGGAAAAAAATAACTCGTCTTCCAACTTCTCTACTTCTAAATTGTTTTAATAAAGCTTGGAATTATTGCTAATTTCTTATGTAACCTTGGCAGAGTAGGCCTTTTTAATGACAACTAGTTCATTTTAATGATACAAAACAAAGCCTTCCCATCAAAGAAATGGAAGCGGAAGGCTCAAAGAAGGGAGAAAACAAAAGGAAAGGAAGGAAGAAGGAGTAATGAGGAAGGAAAGAAAACACTGTACCTGAATAATTAGAATCATAACCTAGAATCACTAATATCTATGACATCAATACTTTCTTTACCTCTCATTTTGAGTTAGGGAAGTAGTAAAGGAAAGAGAGGGTGTTTGAATACACATGATGTCAAAGGGAAGACTAGAACCATACTTTTTTGTGCCCACCAAAGTTACCTCTTTAGGCCCATGCTACTTTCCTAAGAGTTGAGCTGCTGAGGAATCCTACATGCCTTAAATCCTCTTGTTTCCAAACAATTTCTCACTGGCTCCATGATCCATCTCAGTAAAGAATTAAAGAGAGACTTTGGGCAAGATGTAAAACTCTATGGTATTTCATTTTCTCTCCACATTGGGGTGGATTGATCCTAAGGATTAATTGAATATTTATCCAGCAGCCTAGAAGATGATCTTGAGTTGACTGAGAATCCCAAATTCTGCAGAAGGTGCCTGCCTGCTTTGGCCAAGTGTCATCTTGCCATACATGTCTAGGTCTTTTCTTCTTCCAGAGAGCATTTTAAGCATCTTATTCTGAACAGCTGGAGAACAGATCACAAAAAGAATAACAGCACATTTTAGGGCTATTTGAATTTACCTATGTAGTACAGTGAGAATTATCTGTTCTTCTTTAAATTTCAGATATAATCATCTAAATCACTTAACTAGATCTTCATATTAATGTTACCAAAGTAGCCTTGTGAATATACACAGAGTTCATTTATTGATATGCAGAGTGTTCACCGATGTGTACATAAAGAGTAGTTGAGAAGATAATTAAACATTACTATGAACACTTGTGTGGAAGATCTTTCTTAGCTCCATGTACAAGGAAATCATTCTAAGTATTTCAGTCCTAAAATTGAGAGTCAAGGAATTGAGCCATAGCAGCTTGTCTCCTTTATGTTCATGATTCATGTTACAGATCAATCCACAATCTTATGCATTTCTCTAGTCTGGGTAGATTTGTAATGACTGTTCCTCATCCTTCAGCTTAGTGCTGGGATCAGTGGGTGAAAAGTCCAAAGTTGGTTGCAACTCAGGCTAGTTCAAATCACGAAGAGGGATTGTATTAGAAAGGTAAAGGGGGCTCCTAAAGAAATGAACTACAAGAAATATGTTGTATATAGAAGTCATCAGCCAATTCTAATTTTTATTTTTCATTTTCTTTTGGTGCTGTGTATATATGTGTTCTATTCTACTGTTTCTTTTACAGATTAGTGTTTTCTGTTTACTCATGGTTTCTCTGCTTTCCCATAACTTTGGCTTGTAAGTAACATTGTTTTGCCATGGTGTCAATTGTGTCCAATTCTAGATGCCCTTATAGCTAACTCTTTCAGTTACTGTGTCCAAATCTCAGTTCTTGAAGAGAACCATGTGATTGTCTCAGTCTATCTTAAAGATTGGTAACCCTTGGGTCAGATATGAACCCAAGGTGAAACATATCCTTTTCATTAGGAACTTGGGCTATGATAGACAATTTCAAAGAAGAAGGTTTGACTAGGTGGCAAACTGACTCATGCCTACTATACATGCCATCTGCAGATGTGAGAGAAATAAAAGTTCTCAGTCTGCATTAGTCAGGGATATTTTGGTGATGAAAAGAACAGCGCAAACTGGTTTAATCAAGAAAGGTATATATTTATCAGGAGTAGAGATGACTGGAGCAGGACATTCAAATGATATCCTTAGAAATCCATATCATCTCTCACCTCTCATTTCCTTTGTGCTGGAATCCACTCCCAAACATGTGGTAAAGAAGACTGTTAGCATCTCCAAACTTAGATTCTGCTAACTTAACATCCCAGGGGAAAAATCAAACTCCTCATCCCTAATAATTTCCAGAAGTGTCCCAGGAGTGTCTGATTCACCTAGTTTGTGTTATCTTCTCACTCCCAAACCAATCACTGCAACTAGGTGGATATGATGCTTTTATTGGTCAATGTTGGGTCACTTACCCATTGTTGTATCTGGGAGGGGTCATTAAGCCACAAAGAAGAGGTAGGATCCTTAATCAGAAAATAGGATGTTGAACAAGTAAAAATTATTAATGCCAACCTCACTGGTATATGGAGGATTAAAGTCATACAACCTCATATGCACTGTGCTCAAACCAATAGTAAGCCAGCTACAAAGGCAGCATGTAGGTTAAAACATCAAGCATGTTGCACTGATGGCAACTTTAGTAATATCTCATCTACCTAAGTGAGGAGGTTATACACGGCTGTACAAACAGCCCTCAGGTTGTACATGGCTATTCAAGCACAAGTGATACAATCAGGGTGTAGTTTTCAGCTATTAACTAACTCTGTGGGTTAGTCACCCTCTGGATCTCAGTTTTTCCATGTGTAATTTAAAGTGTTTTGCTAGACAGGCTTGCTAAAGAGCTATAAAACACCAACATACTACCTAACTTCAGGTGTCCAGATTATAAGCACCAGGAAGAATCAAAGAGAGGCATAAAACCTAAACTGATCCTCATGGTGGTGGCATGAAGTAATAGAAAGTAATTAGATTTTTTAAATAAAATCTGTACTGTTGATTTGCCTTGAACATAATTTTTTTGGTAGTTAGAGGAATGGATTTCCATGGAGTCTTCCAAACTCACTTTCAACCAATTCTAGGATGTGTCTGTGAAACAGCTGATCACACTTCAGGTTACCAGTGGCAGATATAGTACGAGCAAAGCCACCTGGTCCATTTTCTGGAATGAAATCAAGATGGAAGTAATGCATCCATTAGCACTCTCCATTTTAAGTGTCTGAATTCTCAACTCAATTTATATAATAAAATAATAAAGCAGGGAGCCAGAACATCCACCACTGCCTCCAGAGACAGGCCCCTCAGAGTTGCCCTGGTGCTGCCACCAGCCCTGTCATGCCTTCTGAGAAGACCTTCATGCAGTACCGCACCTTCAAGCAAAGAGGTGAAGATGTCCCACTTATCCAAGAGCAACATCCTACTTAAATCCCAGTGGTAACAGAAAGATACAAGGGTGAGAATCAGCTTCCTGTATTGGCTAAAACCAACTTCCTTGTACCTGATCATGTCAACATGAGTGATCTGATCAAAATAATTAGAAGGCACTTGCAACCTTCTTCCTGTTGGTGAACCTACACAGCATGGTGAGCATTTCCACATGAAAATGAAAAGCATGAAGATGGATTCCTGCATGTGGAATATGCCTTTCAGGAGACATTTGGAATGAAATTGTTGGTGTAAGGCTGGCAATGCATCTATTCTAGAATTTTTTAAACCTTTACACTAAGGCAAAAAATGAGATGTTATCAACCATGATTGATAGGTCATCTAATCAGAGGTCATCAAAACAGTAGTGTTCCCACCTAGGAATTTTAAGAAGATTTTTTTTGTATTTCAAGCAGAAAAAATGAGCTCCAAATGAACAAATTCTGCTTTAGAAAACTATATTATTTAACCTAGGACATCTTGTTTTCAATTTCTAGAAGTTTTACAATAAAATACTTTATATTACTTCATATTTTAAGTTGCCAATAAAATAGACCTTTAAGTTATATTAGTGCACTTTTTTCTCCAATAGAAACTTGCAATTCGAGTAGTAACTTAAAGGCATTCAAAGAGACACTGTCTTCTCTTTAGGTTTACAGAACCTGCCAACTTTTTATAGAAGGGTTTCTATTCATCTAGGGAATCTCCATAGGGGGATTTTTAAGCATATGTTTGTCAAACAACAGTCCCCCAGAAAATCATTTGCCATAATAGTTGGCACAAAGCAGGTACATAAGGACAACTCTGACTGTGAACTGCTGATCAATGTTTTAGATTCTTAATAGGACATTTACTAAGCCAGGTCTCCTGCAGCATTAGGTAGTTTGATAAAACACTAAGCTGATGTGTCTTTGGTTTGTTTTCCAGAAAATTACAGGCAGAAAAACACCACAACTTTGTAGGACTCTTGAATAGCTTAGAATTTTGGTCTACCTTCTAAAAAGACCTGACAGAAAAAAAAGAACTGGTCTTTCTTATTTTGGATTTCCTCTGAGAACTCAAACTAGTACCTGATTTGGTAAATAAACAAGCAGTTGTATTACTTTCATTAGGACAATGGTAGAAACTAAAACTTAAGCACTAAAATTCAGATGTACTCCTTTCTACATTTAGGTTTAAAGCTGTAGATGATTCTTGTTATCTGTGAAGTGTATGACTAAAATATATCAGTAATATTTCTCACATTTTTTTGAGAGTACTTATCACTGTTTGGTGAAACTAGCAATCAAAATTCCCCTGCTCTTAAATGCTTGTCAATTGTGAAGCAAATGCAGAACAGGAGACCATAGCTCTTTACAAATATTCATATCAAGAATTAAACATCTTCCAAATCCCACCTAGAATAAGTGACTTGATACTTCCTGCTACTTTATGGGGTTTACTACTTACTATTTTTGTGGGAATATCAAAGAATGATCACAGTTATGTCAATCAGATTGTCCATGTAGCAGGTCAAAATTTGTTCTGTCATTAGGTGTATGTGTGATGCCTGTATCTCTTGGTGGGAATTGTTTGCCATCATGGCAGGGAAAGCAGTTTTAATTCAGCCTTGAAAGGATCCATTGCCTCCTCACCTCCTCCCACCACATGCATCTGTCCACACTGCTAATTTTGAATATGTATATTTTATCATATTATGTAAATTCCCAATCAGCCTGTCTTGTTTGGGTTGTGTATGTCAGTATATTTGACATTTGGCTAACTACTATGTGATCAATAAGACCCCTGTAAGAAATTCTGTTTTTTTAAAAAGTCATGCTAAGGGGGCTGAATTCTATCCCACACTAGTGGTTGTCACCTTATTTAAGACAAGTACATTTTCAATGAACTAAGGTGAATAAAGGCAGAACTAAAAACAGTCAAAAAAAAACAAAACAAAAAAGGAATATGCAGGTGGGTGGCTTGTGTAACTTAAAAGTCCAGACGTAGACAAGGCTTGATCCAACAGCTCAACGATGTCCTCTAATCTTCCTTCTCAGTTTTCACGTGGTAGGTACATGCCACTCTAATCTCTCCCCTTAATAATAGCAAAATGGCTGTTGCAATTCCAGTCCTCACACTCTCAATACTCTATAGGGGAAGATATAGCTTCTCTTCCTGTAGTTTCAGCTCTGGTCCTATTCACTCTCTACCATTATCATGAATCAGTATTCACTCTCTACCATTATCATGAATCAGAACAAGTGCCCATTCCTAAAGTAATCATTTTGGCCAGGGAGATGGGATTTTGCTGATTCTTTCTAGTCAATTAGTACCCACTTCTGGATTTGGGGGTGGGTCAAGCACACTAAAACTGTATCGACTGAGAGTCAGAGAGGAATGAATTCCTTAAAAGGCAATCGGTACATTATTGCTGATAGAAGGGAATATGTCTGCTGGGGTAGTAAACGGCAAATGTCTATTTTAGCTAATGAAAGCAGTAGGCCTATAATACATCAAAACTACAGAATAATTCTGTGGCATCAACTTGGCCAGGTAAAGGTACCTAGTTCTATTGCTTTGGACATAAGTCAATGGCATGTGAACCTCATCTGTTGCTGATTACATCTGCAGTCGGCTAGGAAATGTGCCTGCTGCAATGAATGATGTTTGATTTAATTGGCTGGTGCTTAAATGAGAGAGCTCAACGTAGCACAGCCCAAGCAGTTCAGCATACTCATCTGAGCACTTGCCGCTCAGTCCAGGCCTTTGGAGATGCAGAAAGGAATCACCCTGGGGAAAGTTGTTGGAACCCAGAGACCTGGAGAGAAGGCCAGCAGAGATCACCCTGTGGCTTCCCACACAAGAAAGAACCTCAGTTGAAAGTTAGCTGCCTTTCCTCTGAGAACTATACATTTTTAACTAATAAATCCCCTTTTATTAAAAGCCAATCCATCACTGGTGTGTTGCATTCCAGCAGCTAGCAAACTAAAACAAATACCTTTTAGTTAAATATAAGAAATAGCTTTTTTTCTTATTGAAGATGAGTAGACTCTAACCAATTATTTAATAAACAATTATCTGGACATTAAGAAGTATGTACAGGAAATAGTCTTATTTTTTCACCCTTTATTGTTTCAAGTTATGATATTGAGACTCTCCCCTTCTTGCTCCATCATGACCCATGGAAAGGTTGTATAGCTTTTCAGATAATTTCAGTTATAAGGTTAGCTTTATTTTGAACATTAAGATCTTTTAAGTTAATATAATATCCAATCAAGATAAATCAAAACTTCAGTTTCACATCTTCTGTTTCCCTAGTTCAAAGATCTTCAGTTAGGATGGAAGAGGTCATATCCTTCTATTCCTACTAGCTCTGTACTCCTTGTTTTTTCATCCTTCTCTTATTTGGTACTAAAGAAACAAAGGCAAGAATTCTTTTTACTTAATTGGTACTTCTGGTAGCTGTCCCTTGCCTAACACTAGTTGGCCATTATGACAAGCATTGAAACATAGACTCTAATTAAATATGTTTTGGGGGTTATCTGAAGTCACTTTCTCAGGTGTCACAAAACCACACAGTTCCTTCATGTAGGCAATATATGCTGCAGCTGACCACTTGTGTCCAGCTTCTAACTTCTTCCTTCTGGAATCTCCTTGTCTTGGCAGGCTGCTTATTTGAGCTGAGTCTCATGAAGATAGCTAGATGCCACCATGTTCACTTGGCCCCTCATTGCCATATGAAACATCAGGGATGTAGATATGTTACTGCTGTTCCCTCTCTTTACCTTGTTGTTTGCAGGACGCCTCCCTATCCACCTTTCAGAACTGTGTTAATGGAAAACAGAGAAGTTTTTCTGTTCAAACCTCAGGAAATCCATGTTAGTTTCTTCCAAGAACTCTCTCACCATCCTTCAATTCCAGTGGCTGTAACAAGATAGGCCTGTAAGTTCTTGCAGCTCAGCTGAGGAATAAAGCTCCAGTCTGCATGTAGGCACCCTCATTTTTTATGGGTGCTCTGTTGGGCTCTCCGTCACTTGTTAGGAGTTGTAGAGCACAGGTCTTACTAGTTGTCCAACAACTCTTCTATCTCAATGACTTTTCCCAAATAATGTCTAATTGGCTGGTTATATAAGTTGAATGAGTTTGTGGCAGTTAGCATTGAAGGACCGACCTGGCTGCCTCTTAGTGAAGTCCCTTAGGGAAGTGTTAAAGCAGCTCCTGTTTTGAATTTGGGGATAATTATTGCCTAGTATTCTGAACTTTAGGGCTCCAGCTAAAATTCTGAGACAACAAGAAATGTTTCTTTCAACGTTCTATTATAAATATGTAGAAGATAGGTTTGGGAAGTGTTGTTTCTGTATAACTTTGAGTAGCAACATCTAGCTGTGTTTTTGTCATCAGTTGATCTACCTAATTGTGAAGGGTCTTTTGGTTTTACGTATGTATATGTTGTCATTCCCTTGGCATGCATCTGAATCAGATGTATGTAGGGTGAACGTGTATGTATTTTTGTGGCCAGGACAAATGCACATTTTGAAAGTTATCATTTCATACACAGGAGGAGTAATTTACTAAACTAGAGTGAACTTATTGTAGGAACATATAAATGCCCACAGGCTCATTGACACAATGCAGAATGAAAATGATAATGATAATTTCAAGAAGTAAATGTTTGTCATGTAAACATCCTATTTTAACACTTCTTTCATGAGCTGTATATATTTAGCCTCAGTCTAAGCTTTACTATCTGAACCTCATTCTTTCTTCTTTCATATTTAGCCTCCCTGACTCATTGTTCATCCTTTCACAGATATATTTATACTACTGAGCCTCTCTATCCTTTGACCACTTTCAGTGCTGACTCCATCTCCTCTCCCCAGGCTTTTTAAATCAAGCTGTGGATTGGGAACACAAGGATTTTCAAATGTTTCTGGCTCAGTTCCCCTTCCTTGCCCCAGATTTCAGCTGCTAATTTCCATTTGTGAGACCCAATATTAAGACCTAAATCCATAGTACAAGGATTTACACAAAGGGTATATGCTTTAAGATCTTTAAAGTATAAGGGAATAGAACATGAATAAGAAGAATCTTTAAAAACCCTAAAGCCACAAACACCGTTATCAACCATTGTTTCTGTTGCTTACCAAAGGACCTATATCTAAACAGTGCTAAAAGGAATTCTTTCAGAGCATAATATAGCCAGTGTTTAATTTTTTACTTTGGCTTTTGTTTTTATTCACTTGACAGGTTTTTGCTCTTTTTGTCCCCTTCGTTCATCCTTATACTATATTTTTATATATGCCTGACTTCTGTTCTTCAATTCCCTTTCCTAAACTCAATTTAACATTTGCCTTTAGCATTTTCTTTACAATAATATTATGACCAGTGAGTTCTATCATTCCATTCTCTCTCAGTTATTTTGTGGCATGTTTCTACGCTATGCTTATACTTTCATTAAACCTGATAGGCACATTGAGTCATTTAAGATAGTTATAAAATACAAATAATAATAGTATGTCTTATTTCAGTTTTCACATAGTTATTTCATCATGGGGGAGGCAGAGTAGTCCCTGTGTTCCTAGAAGAGGAACAGAAAAAAAGAAAAGAGAAAATCTTTAGTTGTTATAAATCAAATTAACTTTGAGTTTGCTGGCACATAACAAAGAAAGAAAACATTCAAACACTTAAGCACATACACAAAATCTCACGCCAAATTCACTCCCAAAATTCTCCTGAGAGCTTATTTTCCCCGATTGAACAGCTGCTTCTTTCTCTAGGGACAAAATTCTTCTCCAGATAAATTGCTACTACAGTAGGAAAAAGGACATGTGATGCACATGCATACACACACATATACAGAATTTGCAACAGTTTTAGTTTACAGCTTTAGAAAAATTCAACTAACAGTCTCTCTGCTCCTCTTTTTGTCCCTGGAGTCTCTGTTTTTAGCCATCCCCAACTTCTTTCCCTTTCACTTCCACTCCCCCATTTTACCCATGAGGAATAGATGGCTTTTACAGTTTGCTTAATGGTGTAATCGCCAAAAACAGTTCAAAACACAACTTTATAATTTTCTTTCATCCTTTTCATATCAAGCTTTATTGTTATGGGCTATGTTATTATTCTGATTCAGAGGAAGCTCCACGTATTTGCTATATGCAACCTCACAGTGGCCTCCCCTTCCTCCTTCCCTTATACATACTCTGACTCCTACACTCTTTTTCCATTCAGAGAGATATTCCTCTGTTAAGTCTGAGAAGTTTCATGGAACGTCTTCAATGAGAAGAATTCTGGCCTCCTGACTGAGATCCTATTAAGACCCTACTGATTCTTTCTCTTCTGATTATAGTGTTTAATTTTGGTTAGAATTGGAAGTTCTGGTATTAAAAAGCTCTAGCCTTAAATCTGATTAATTTACACTCCTTCATGGCAACCACCAATTCTAACTGGTGGGTCAGCTTTATTTGCTTAATTCTCCTTTTCTTTCCCTATTACTCAATTTTGACAGTCTCCTTCTACCAATAATATCTGCCACATCAAAATGATTATAGACTCATTTTCCCTCTGATTTTACTATCAAAGACCCAGAAATTATTTTCAAGAGATATGCATGTTCAATAACTTTTTGTGTAAATGCCCCTCCAAAAAGTTACTCAAATATGACCCTGAAACAAGAGCTACACTGTTTCAACTATTAGTTCTGTGCTGTCTCCACCAAAGTTGTGGCTCTTGCAGTCAACAAGCGCTTGGATTTGTTCATTCACTCAACAGATGTATATTGAGAACTTGTTCCCTGCCAGATACTGTTTTGGGTGCTGATGATAGGACAGTCAGCAAGAAATGCATGGCTCCTGCTATCATGGAGCTTTCATTCAGCGGTGTAGACACACAATAAACAAGCAAACAGATTAATGAGATCATCTGAGGTAGAGCTAGGCACTATGAAGAAAATATAAGAGAGTAACATGCTAAAGACTGGGAAGGGTAGCCATTTTACATTGGCTGGTTAGAGAGAGTTTCTGAGAATGTTAGTGTTGAGCCAAGACCTAAAAGATGAGAAGAAACAAGCCATGTGAAAATCAAGAGAAATACAGTTTTCAGGAAAAGATAATAACTCCAGTATAGAATATGCTTGGAGTATTTGAGAAGTAGAAAGAGACCAATGTGGCTGGGGCAGAAAAAGCAAGGGAGAAAGAGTGGTCTGAAATGAGGTCACAGAGGCGGAAAAGGGAAGCTTCTGATAAGGAAAGTTTTGGATAAGCTCCATTATTACACACTTAACTTAACAGTCTACATGGACTAGGGCTGCTTTTACAGTGCCCTCCCCAATAACTCTCTCAGCCCCTTACCCACATTAAAGGTAACCAACCACCCCATATTTCCTGGGACTGTACTGGTTTTTGCACTGGAAGTCCATGTCCCAAGAAGATCAGTCTTGGAAAGATAATTAGTCACCTTGTCACATCTCAGATATCTCATCCCTAAGATGAAAAAATTCCATCCAAGGCTTGAGCTGTATTTCTACCAAGGATGCATAGCAAAAGTACAGTGTGTTCTACAACCCACTTTACCTCTCTCTCATATCTCAGTATACAGTTCCTCTGTTTCTCATTCCAAGAAAGAAGCAAAGTTACCTGCTCAGGGAAGGGTGGAGATGGGAGAGAAGAGAGTTTGAAACTTAAGGAGCAATCAGCTCTGAAACAGACTTTGTGGTGAGAAGACTGGGAAATCAATGAAAAACCAATTGAAGATTTGAGATTGGTAGCAAAGGCCATTTTGATGCCAGACAGAATGACTTGGAAATGGACCAGCTCTGTAAGATTCTGTGACTCTACCTGTGGGGAAACCAAGAGATACTTGGTTTCTCTCTATAAAGTGCTTGGAGGGTCTCCAGGGTAAGGAACTGAAATTAGGCTAAAGAGGACAGCAGCTTTTAAAACCAAGGGCAAGCAGAAAATGCACTGGGAAATGGTGGGTTCATCTAGGGAACAAACTCCCTGGTTATAGTGGCATTATTTTCAGAAATCCACAGCAGTTTGACATTTGACCACAGATATTGGGAACCTTGATATGTTCATACTTGTGCCAGAGAAGGATCAATCAGCAGCAAACTTCTGAGTTTTGTATCCAAATGGTAACCATTTAGAAGATAAACAAACAAGAGACAGAAGTTGAATCACAGCTTCTCTGCAAAAATAGACACCTGTTCTCTGTTCAATTGCAATTTTTGAAGTGCCCTTTAGTTTCTGATGCTCCTAATTTTTGCTTCTGAATTTTTTAAATTAAAGCTCATTATCTAAAACACCATTAACCTTTACTACCATTGACATAAACCTGACAAACTCTCTATATTAACACAAACTCTGCAACAGCTTGAGGACTAACTCATATACAGGGCATTCAGGAGGCAACTACAGTGACATACACAGCCAAATGGTGAGCTGCAGCCATTGATAGGGGCTATTTTTCAAGGAGGTAGGTGAGAAGGGAGGAGGAGAAAAATAATTTCTGTTTAGTAAGAGGCCTTGCTTTGGTTAACTATTATAGAAATATGAATATGATTATTTTAAAAACACTGGTACCAGATCCCTCAATACCATGGATATTCAGGCAGGCACCAAGTCAGAACTAGTTGAATTGAATGGAACACAAACAAGAGGGACAATGGCAATCTACTCTGTCTAATAGCTTCAGAGTTCATTTTAGCAGAGGTCCTGAGGTCCTCCTAAAGAAGTCAATGTCATTGACTTGGATTTTCTCTTTCATTGTTTCCTTTTACTTACAGTAAGACCATTGGCCATTATGTGAGTTGGAGCTATGCCCTCCCCAAGATGCCCACCACTCCCTACAAGTACCTACTCATATATGAAGTCAGAGTGATATATTATGTAATATTACAAAGTTATTCCTTTGACTTAGACATTCGGGCTTCAGGAATTGACTTTTTATATAAGAACCATTCTGGAAATCATAGGACTTTAATTAATTGTTGGGCATTAGCATCTTAGCATGAATTAGTGTCTTTAAAACTACTTTCAAGTACAATTTTTGCTGAGATATGCGTACAGAAGATGGGTATTTTTATGTGGGAGGGGGAATTGGTGGGCATATAAGGGGGAAAGATCAATCCAGATCATGGGGCATTTCTCGGGGCAACATATGGAATGCCAGAAGCATCTCTGAGCAGCTATGGCATCAGCGGTTGGCAAGCAAGATGAAAGTAAAAGGTGACATAAAAAAAGGAGGTAAGAGTAAGAAGAAAAAATATAAACAATAAAATGGGGAAAACAGAGTGAGGTCGGTAAGCAAATTACAGATAATCCACCAGTAAATTAATAACAAACTGAAAGTGGACTAGAATCCTACCACCATGTGTTGTGTTTTAGGACACAACATTATTTTATGGGGTTAAATCATTGTTGACAATAATTTGATTCCAAAAATATTTACTGTATGCTTACTGTGAGTCATGTACTATGTTAGGCGCAGGTATACAACAGGGACAGAACCCTTCATGGAGCTTATAGCATGGTAAAGTCTGCCAATAAGTGCACTTAGTGCAATATGATTTACATGGTGGGTATTTAGTTATATTACAGAAATATGGGGATGGTAGCTTATCCAGTCTTGGGCTGGGTCAGAGAAAACTTCTAGGGGAAAATACTTCTGAGCTGAGACCTGAAGGATCAGGAGAATTATACCAAGGAGCTATGGTGCAGCTGGGAAGAGACTTCCAGGAAGAAGAAATATACACAATATTCCAAACGCAAAAGAGAGGCTGGCATTTTAGAGGAACTGCAAAGAAAAGTAGTGTGGCTGGAATAGATGGTGCAGAGAAGAGAGATGAGAATTAGGCTGGAGAAATAATCAAGGGTCAGTTCATGAAAGAGCCATACAAATGTATTTATACATCTTTAAAGTATTTTTTCTTTACTAGAAAAGTCATGCATTTACAGAACAAACATGTATAAAACACAGGATTTCCATATACCACCCTAACACCTACACCTTGCATTGGTGAGGAACATTTGTTGTAATTGATGAAAGCACATTTTTAGAATTGTACAATGAACTAAAGTCCATGGTTTGGCTTAGTGTTCATTGTTTGTGTATTGTAGATACATGGATTTTAAAAAA
Source organism: Tamandua tetradactyla (assembly GCF_023851605.1). Classification (NCBI taxonomy): domain Eukaryota; kingdom Metazoa; phylum Chordata; class Mammalia; order Pilosa; family Myrmecophagidae; genus Tamandua; species Tamandua tetradactyla. Next base: position 57,539,756 of record NC_135353.1, on the reverse strand, counting down.
TATATATGTTGTTACCTTATATACAATTTAACAGTTCCCCCCTTTTATTCACACTCAGATCTATATTTCAGTGTTGTTAATTGCATTTTAATGTTGTGCTACAATCACCACTGTCCATTAAAAACAAGTCCATCATTCCAAGGTGGAACCCTGCACATTATAAGTCTTCACTTTCCATTCCTCATCCTCACCCTGTCCCCTCATCACCTATATTCTAGTTTCTATGTTCATAAGAGATATTGGCCTGTAGTTTCTTTTCTTGTGATATATTTATCTGGCTTTGGTATGAGGGAGCCTTATAGAATGAATTAGGGAGTGTTCCTTCCTCCTCAATTTTTGCGAAGAGTTTGCGCAGAATTAGAGTTAAATCTTCTTGGAATGTTATGTAGAATTTCATTTTGAAGTATTGTGGTCTTAGGCTTTCTTTGTTGGGAAGTTTTTGACTACTTATTAAAACTCTTTACTAGGAATTGGTTTGTTAAGATTTTCTGTTTCTTCTTGAGTCAATGTAGGTACTTTGCATGTTTCTAAAAATTTGCTCATTTCATCTAGGTTATCTAATTTATTGGCATACAGTTGTTCATAGTATCATATTGCATTCCTTTAGATTTCAGCAGAATTGGGAGTAATCTCACATTTCTGATTTTAGTTATTCATATCCTCTTTTCATTTTGTCAGTCTAGCTAAAGGGTTGTCAATTTTATTGATCTATCAAAGAAACAATTTTTGGTTTAGTTTATTTCTGTACTTTTTTTTGTTACTTCATTTAACTCTGCTCTAATGTTTGTTATTATCTTCCTTCTGCTCACTTTGGGTTTAGTTTGCTTTTCTTTTTCTAGATCATTTTGTTTAGATATTGTGTCTCTAATCTGATGTCTGCTTTTTAGTGTGAGCATTTAGATCTATAAATTTCCCTTTCAGCACTACCTTTGCTGCATCTCATGAGTTTTGAAACATTGTATTTTCACTTTCATTTACCCCCAAGATATTTCCTTATTTTGCTTCTGATGTCCTCTTTAACCTCTTGGTTGTTTAAGAATATGTTTTTAAATTTCCACATATATGTGAATTTTCCATATTTCCTTCTGCTATTGATTTCTAACTTCATTCCATTGTAGTATGAGAATATATATTGTATGATTTCAATATGTTTGAGTTTATTGAGACTTGTTTTGTGGCCTAACATATGGTCTACCCTGGAGAATGATCCACGTGCCCTCAAGAAGAATGTATATTCTTTTATTTTTGGCTGAAGGGTCTATACGTATGTCTATTAGGTCTAGTTGGTTTAGATGTCATTCAAGTTTTGTATTTCCTTACTGACCTTCTGACTAGATGCTCTATCCATTATTGAGAGTGGTGCATTAAAGACTCCCTAATATTAATGCAAAACCATCAATTGCTTCCTTTACTTTTGTCAGCATTTGCTGTGTGTACTTTGAGGCTCTGCTGTTAGGTGCATGCATTTTTATAATAGTCTCATCTTCTTGTAGAATTTTCCTCTTTGTCAGTATATAATGAACATATTTGTTCCTTGTAAATGTTCTTGATGTAAAATCTATTTTTTTTTATATCAGGATAGATGTCTGATATCAGAATATCCACTTTTTTCTGAGTCTGATTGAAACATTGGCTGCTCTCAGAGCCTGGCCACCAGCAATCTAAAGTCACTAATCAAAAGCCATTATCAGTGATCAACCATGCCCACTCCTATTCTTGGGGAAGAGGATTTTTATGTCCTTTTGTGTCACCAGCAGGTTCTGGACCTTATGTATGCCTGCCTCAAGAGAAGAAAATGGGCTGGTAGCCACTACATAGAGAGAGCAATTTACTTTTAATGTAATTGATCAGCCTTTTTCTCTTACTCTTCTCTGGATGCTATACAGTGTTCTTCTGTCATCAGAATTTCAGAATAGCTGTTTCAGACAGTACCTGCTTATTTCATTGTTGTTTTGGTGGAAGATATGAGTTCTGGAGTTCCCTACTCCACCGTCTTCCCACAATCCTTTCTAAAAGTTACTTTTTAATGTGTTTATACTCTGTCTTAAGAACTACAGGAAGTCAGTAAGTTCATATCAGCTGTTCCTAGGCCAACCCACATCAGCCAGACACTTTCAGCTTGTTTCTGACAGTTGCCATTCTTCTGGCTAGAGGAGACCCAGTTTTATAGTGGTTGGCCATCATAGATTAAGGACTCCAAATCACCAATAAAAAACTGCTTTTTCATGTTGTTAAAGTTACTTAAACACTAGAGCTCTGTAACTCCCTTTGGAGGGTCACCTGATGCAAAGTGGAAAGAGTTATCCACAGAGTTTGATGAAATCAGGCTTTTGACCCACAATTAGGACAATTTGACCTCCAATGTCCTTTCTGACTGAATGCCATAAATTTTGGATTATAGACTTTCTGCCTGTGATCCCTATACTCTTTCTACAATTCAATGCTGGCTAAGTGTAAGGATACTAAGGAGATAAAAACCACACCCACATTGGAAAATGTTCCAATTTCATCCTACTTGGCAAGGGTCTCTTAGTCATGACTGTCTCTATCTGGCTAACAGAGCCCAAGTTGAGGTCTTCTTTTCCTGCTTATTCAAGTCAGATGCCTCTTTTGATCTATGAGTTTTACTCAGAATCCAGGTTGTGCTGCTGACCAAGCTCTTCTGGTTGTTTAAGAAATCTCTGTCTCCCCTGGTGCTGAGCATCTACTGAATTAAAAACCCTCCTTCTTTTCTTAATTTCTGATACCTTTCTGGACACTGAGATTCTATTTTGAGCTGCAGGTTTTGTAACACACAGGTAATTTAAATTTACTGGAAGAGCCTTAAAAGCATCTTTCATTTGGCCATTAAACAATATCAATAAGTTTTGCTGTTTGAGGCAGTGTGATTTAATGAAATGGGAATGGGCATCAGCAGACCTGAGTTCAGCACTGCTCTGCCTTGTTCCTGTGCCTTGGTTTCCTCTTGGCAAAGAAAACAATGAATGTGAAAGTACTCTGAAAAGTAGAATGTTCACAAAATGTTAAGGCAACAATTAGTACAATCCACATCAACATCATCATCATCTAGAAATGAGACATATGCTACACAGATCATACACCGAGGGGCACCCATTATGATGTCCCTGCCCACAAACTCTTTTTTTTTTTTTTTTTTAACATAGGCAGGCACCAGGAAACGAACCCGGGTCCTCTGGCATTGCAGACAAGCATTCCTGCCTGCTGAGCCACCATGGCCTGCCCTGCCCACAAGCTCTTAAAGCACCACAGAACCATCTTTATCCAGCAACCACCTCTGGGGAGAGATGAGGTGTGATGCTGGAGTTGACAGCAGAATGTACACTCATATAATTAACTTCTCCACCCAGATAACTCCTCTGATCTCCTGAGTTAAATATTTGTTTATTCAGTGACTTATTTCAATATGCTAGGCTGCCTTCACAGGCTGTCTAGCAAACATTCCTCACCTGACCCTGCTTACCAAATTTCTTCTCTTAACGGCAGCCCTTCCTTTTTTTATATATACACTCCACAAACTTGTGCAAACTTCAAATCTGTTTGCATTTGTGACATTTGTGAATAATTACTTCCATTTTGTTTCTGTGTGTACTGGGTAGGAATAGAGTAGAAATGCAAATTTTTCCTTCCCTGATTTAGACCCAAAGTGGCAAATTGCAAACCTGGGGTCCAGATATGAGGCAACTTTGCTAGCCCTGAAAGGGAATCTTGGGAGGCCTATTCTAACTCCAGCAAAACATGGCATGGGGTACCCGGCTATGGGACGTAGTGGGAATGCTTAGACAGAGAAGTTGCCTGAAAGGCACAGCTGAGAAGCAGAGAGCACAGATGAAAAGCACGTAAGCTACACAAATGACCACTAATGATGAAAATAGCTGCTACATGCCCTAACACTCATATCATTTACACAGGTTTAAAACTGCTCCATCCTCACCCTATACCAATAAAAGCATATTCTGTATACAATTCCAACATAATTGACAATTTCCTTTGCCTGTTTAAGCAGGTTAGAAACAGCTAAAAAGAAAGCTGGCAGAGCCTAGGGCTTCATTACTCCCATCACTTGTTTATTAATGTCAATCATGCCAATATCTGCAAGAAATTACACAAGAGTGGAAAATGATAACTAACAAGACATGTGAATAGAAAACTACAGCCATTTGGGACCTTTGAACACAATGGCAAATAATCAAACTTATCCTAGTAGTCCCTAAAGGCATTATAACATGAAATTACAATTCAGTGCTTAATGTGACATCAAACCAGCAGGAAAAATAACTAAATTAATTAGATATCTTTGGTTTAAATAAGCAGAGACCTTTTTTTTCTTTTTCTCTTTTATTTTTTTGCATGGGCAGGCACCAGGAATTGGACCTGGGTCTCTGGCATGGAAGGTGAGAACTCTGCCTGCTGAGCCACCATTGCCCGCCCTATTTTTCATTTGTTTTTAATTTTAAAGGGAGACAGCATATTATAGAGAAAAAGAACATTGGTAAAATATCCTGTTCATTTTTTCATTCTTAAAATTTGAATTAAGTACTCTACTATTTGCCAGGCACTGGGATTGACTAGTGAAAACAACATAGACCCTGCCCCATCTTAGAGCTCATGGTCTAGTGGGAAAAACTAACAATGGAACAGGCAATTAAAATGCAGTGTCATAAGAGGATTAACAGACCACAAAGAGACCACAGAAGAGGGGCACTTAAACTGGACCTGAGCATCTAGGGAGGGCACAACATGTATGATAGACTGGAAATGAAACATAATAGGATATATTTGTGGAAATGCAAGTAGTTTGGTGACTACACTGTAATGAGGAAGGATGTAGAGAGTTGTAAGAAACTTCAAGGGAAAGTTAAGTGGTCCCAGATAATGGGTTAAGTTGCTTGACATTTCTCAGGAAGACAATGGGAGCCACTGAAGAGTTTCAAAGTACTGCATTTTATGATTTTTAAAATTGAAAATGATTCTGGCTGCAGTGTGGAGAAGAGATTGAGGAAGAAGAAAATTGGAGACAGTGAGTATAGTTAGGTAGCTGGTTCGTGATTCAGGTGAATGAAACTGGCAACCTGGTCTAAGACAGTGTCTTGTTGATGGAGAGAAGGTGAGTTTAAGAGAGATTTGAGACGTGGTATTGATAGGGCATTGTGAATGATTGACTGTGTCTGGTGAGGATGAGGAAGTAAACAAGAATAATGCCCAATTTTCTGGCACAGGCAACAGGGCAAATGTTCATAGTACCATCTGCTTTTCTAGTCCATATTTAGCCACAGACTAGCTTTGAAATAAAATTCATTTTTCTCAATTGTAAAATGAGAAATTTAGACTAGATCAGTGGTTCTCAATAAGGTGTGATATTTTTACTCACTAAGGGGACATTTGACAATGTCTAGAGATATTTTGGATGTCATGACTGAGAGGGAGGTGCTACTGGCATTTAATGGGTAGAGGCTAGGGATGCTATTAGGCATCCTACAAAAAACAGGACAGACCATTTCTCCTCAGCAAAGAATTATTCTACACAAAATGTCAATAGTGATTGATAACCCCCAGACTAAATGATGTGAGAGATTCAGACTAGAAAACTTCAGAAGTCTATTCACAGCTTATGAATTTGCAAGGTAGACTGGCTATTACATTTTGACACTTTAGAGGACACTTCAACAACCTGTATGACTCCCTTTTGTAGGCCAGCTGGATAAATGAGGCATTACTGGAATTATATAACTAAAAATAACCTGATGTTGGGGTATGTGATCTCAATAAACTAACCCAATTTCCAAGAGTATTGGGGTGAATCTTGCATTGTAAGTAATTGTAGAATATGATATGTGGCACTTAGAATTACTGTACAAATTTGTTCTGATCTTCCAGGAAACTAGAGTACCTCCTGCGAATGTCTTCCTTCCTTCCTTCCTTCCTTCCTTCCTTCCTTCCATCCTTCCATCCTTCCTTCCTTGCTTCCTTCCTTCCTTCCTTCCTTCCTTCCTCCCTCCCTTCTTTCCTTCCTTCCTTCCTCCCTTCCTTCCTTCCTTCCTTCCCTCCCTCCCTTTCTCCTTCTTTTCTCCCTCCTTCCTTCTCTCTCTCTCTCTCTTCTTCCCTCCTTCTCTTCCTTTCTTTCTCTTATTTTTCCCCAGAAGCCCTGCTTCTGAAGCTTTAGGAGACCTGAGGTTTGGGACCACAGGCAGAGCTCCAGAGTCTCCATCCCAGACTAAGATGTTTCCTAGACTTATGACTTTCAGGTGAAGCTTAAATCATTATAGTAGGTGCTTCTTCCCATTCTGTAATAAGAGAAACTCTTCCTAAAGGTGTCTCCCACCCTCATACTCTCCAGGGACTTCCTAACAGGAATGCAAGAAAAACTCAGGACATCTGTGAAAGGTTATGTAGCTCCCACTCAAAGTCTCCCACAGTCATCTGTGCCTTCCCGGTGCATAATAGGCATTCAATAAATAAATATTTGTTGGATAAATGAATGGGGTCCCTGCACTCTTGGAGGTAAAGGGAACTCTCTGGATTCATTAGAAGTGAAAAAGGAGGAAAGGAGACAAATTTGTTCTCATTCAGAAATATTCACTGAGTACCCACTCTGTGGCAGCACTGTTCAAGGCACTTGGGGGTTTTATGCAGAACAGATATGACTTATGCTTAAATTCTATCCTTCTGACTAGAAGCTACAAGACTACCTAGGAATCAATTCCAGCAATCAAGGTAACTAAGAATGGTGGCACAAACCAGCATAGCAGCATTTAATGTGGTAAGAAATGGGTTTATCCTGGGTATATTTTGAAGGTAGAGCCAACAAGATTTTCAACGGATTGAAGGTGGCTGCTAGTGGGGAGAACTCAAGGATGACTCTGGGTTTTTAACCTGAGTAACAGGAAATATAGAGTTGTCAATGACTGTGATGAGAAAAAAACATGTGTGGGTTAGGAGTTCATTTTTGTGAGTTTGAGATACTCATTAGACATCTAAGAGAAGATATCAAGAAGACTATTGATTGTATCAATCAAGTTTGGGGAGAAGTGTGAGTTAAAGATATGAAAATCATAAGACTGGATGAGATTACAAGGATAGGCTGTATAGATAGAGAAGAGGGCCAAGAACTGGATCCTGGGGACCCTCCAACTTTAGATGGTCTTTACCATTTGACCAGGGACTAATCTTCCCTGCTGGTTTTGCATAGTGAGCATAACAACAGCCAACCAGCCCCCAGAAACCTCAAGAAAGGAGCCTGGGGCTTTCGATCTTTAGCTTTCAGGACCATGTCCCATTGTACATTCCTTTCACAGTAACAACAGCCAAATTCTCCTTGAGATATTTAAACCTCAAGAGATACTTGGTTATAAACATTTATCATTTACTCCAGGCTTAATATAGTGGTTATTAATCCCAGCCAAATAAAGATTTATTCTTGCCAGGGTGAGTTTTTTTTTTCCTCTACACAATTCATATGCAAATATTTTGAAAACCAGCTTGAAATTCAAACTGCTCCCTGTCAGTTTGTTTTCTGCACGGAAGAGAGAGGCACCATTATCCCCGGATTCTGAGAAGAACACATATTTTCCTTGTCCCATGTATCTTTATTTTGTTGTGTGCAAGCTGAAAAGTCCATATAGTAGATATCACTCTAATCACAAGATCCACCCCCTGAAACTGTTGCACAGTATATATCTTTCTTGGTTTGATTTCTTTCTTGGTGTAATTTCCTTGTTCACCTTTACTCCTCTTGTGTGGCACACACAGAGTTGGGGACACTGATTTCTAGATGAAGAAGAAGGAATGAAGAAGCAGCAGATACTTGGCTGAAGCACTGCTCCAAGTATAACGTACCTCCTCATGTGTGTGATACTTTGTACCTCACCTTTAGGGGCCTGTTGGGACTTTAGTCTACTTATAGGTCTAGAAGAAATGAGGGGTAGTGGGGGTGGGTCATGAAAAGAATTAGAAATATCTTCCAAGCCATTTGCTTCAGGGCCTTCATTTGCAGTTTCATCTGATGAAACAGGATTAATCACTCTAGGGCTAATCCCTTCAGGAGGAGGCTGGGTGGCCAATTCCTCAAAGCAGGCTGGAGGTGGGGGGGCTCTGTCCTCAGGGCAGACTATTACAGGGTTATCTAGAGAAGACTCAGCATGGCCTAGGGTTTCAACCTCGCCCCCAACATCATTATCAATCCATATGTCACCATCCCATTTTTCAGGGTCCCACTCCTTTCCAATCAATGCCCTCACTTTAATGGCAGACACCATGCAAGACTGAGATTTCAGTTTACGCTGTAAAGTTTCTACTCTAACAATAAGATTCTGAGTCTGATTTTCAGAGATCTCAAGTCTACAGCTACAGGAAATAAGATTTTCCTTCAGGATACTCATAGAAACATCTACATCTTTCAGACGGTGCTTAAGCTTCTCGTTTGAAGCCTTAAGCCCATCCCTTTATGTAGACAGTGTATCTAACAACAACCAACCAACATCTCTATAACTCTTATTTCTACAAAACTCTGTAAAAGTGTCAAAAACATTATCCCCCAGGGTCTGGCTTCGTACAAGCAAAGCATTAGGAGAATCGAATGATGATATTTTTACTATCTTCTTTGCCAACTCACTCCATGGATTGAGAGTGTCATTCTGATTATGGGAATCAGCATCCTTAGTGTCTCTGAGTCCAGTCAGAGTAGAAAACCATTCATAAAAACCCATTTTTAAGATTCTGTTTCTTAAGAACCACCCCACTCTCGGTACCAAGATGTATTAGTTAGGGTTCTCTAGAGAAACAGAATCAACAGGGAACACTTGCAAATATAAAATTTATAAAAGTGTCTCACGTGACCGCAGGAACGCAGAGTCCAAAATCCACAGGGCAGGCTGTGAAGCCGACGAGTCTGATGGATGGCCTGGATGAACTCCACAGGAGAGACTCACCAGCCAAAGCAGGAATGGGACCTGTCTCCTCTGAGTCCCCCTTAAAAGGCTTCCCATAATTAGATTTAGCATCACTAATTGCAGAAGACACTCCCCTTTGGCTGATTACAAATGGAATCAGCTGTGGATGCAGCTGACGTGATCATGACCTAATCCTATGAAATGTCCTCATTGCAACAGACAGGCCAGTGTTTGCCCAATCAGATAAACAGGTACCGCAACTTGGCCAAGTTGACACGTGTCCCTAACCATGACAGATGGTAATTAATATTTTAAAACTTTAACTTATGTGTGAGACTAAAGCAAAAATTGTTTATGTGGTACAAAATTTGTATTTCAACTAGTGCAGTTCCTAATATAACTTATGTGGACAGCTTAATTGAACACCATTAAGTACATGGAAACTTGATTAGAGCATGAGATTTTATAGGTTTATCCAGAGTGATGTCTTGATAAACCCCAGAAGGATTTGAACAATGAATAAAAAAGTATTTGCAAAGTCCCCTTGGGGGAATGGTGAGAAAGGGGGAAAATTCAACTTCCCCAAGTGGAGAATTCTTGATATTCTCACAAGCAATGGGGACAACCAAAGCAATGGGCTGAGCCCCCCAATCTTAGGGGTTGTTCATATGAAACTTAACCCTGCAGAGGATAGGCTAAGCCTACTTAAAATTAGGCCTGAGAGTCACCCCCCAGAGAACCTCTTTTGTTGCTCAGATGTGACCTCTCTCTCTCAGCCAATATGACAAGCAAACTCACTGCCTTCCCCCTCTCTACATGGGACATGACTCCCAGGGGTGTGAACCTTCCTGGTAGTGTGGGACAGAAATCCTAGAATGAGCTGGGGCTCAGCACCAAGAGATTGAGGACACCTCCTCAACCAAAAGGGGGAAGAGCAAAATGAGGCAAAATAAAATGTCAATGGCTGAGAGATTCCAAACAGAGTTGAGACGTTATCCTGGAGGTTATTCTTATGCATTAAATAGATATCACCTTTTCAGTTAAGGTGTAATGGAGAGGCTGGAGGGAACTTCCTGGAAATGTAGAGCTGTGTTCCAGTAGCCATGTTTGTTGAAGGTGATTGTATAATGATATAGCTTTCACAATGTGACTGTGTGATTGTGAAAACCTTGTGTCTGATGCTCCTTTTATCTATGATATGGACAGATGAGTAAAACATATGGATTAAAAAATAAATAAATAATAAGGGGAGCAAATGTTAAAATAAATTTAGTAGACTGAAATGCTAGTAATCAATGAAAGGGAGGGGTAAGGGGTATGGAATGTATGCATTTTTTTCTGTTTTCTTTTTATTTATTTTTCTAAATTGATGCAAATGTTCTAAGAAATGATCATGATGATGAATATACAACTATGTGATAAAAAAGAATGTTCATATTGTATGTTGATTGGTTTTATTAATTAAAAAAAAAAAAAAGAAAGGCATACCCCTCACCCATCCTGAATCTTACAGTGATGTATTTTACCCATTGACTACTGCCAAAACATACAGTGTTCTGGTCAGAGAGCATTGTGAGGGTTACAAATAGAAAATCTTGTTAATAAATACCTTATGTAAGTTTGCATTTAGTAGTGGTCTAGTACCCTTTCTTCTTGTGGCTAATTTCCACAAATTGCATTAAACTGAAGTCTTAAAAGCAGAACATATACTTACATATAGAATTAGGATGAAATGTTCCAAAAATGTGCAATCAAGTATATAATGACTTGAACTTTAGAATGTGAGTTTCATTTCATGAGGGTTAATTTCTCCCTCACAGATTAGTTCTATTTCTGTCAAATTGTTTTCAACCATGAAATGAAATTACTAACCTATCTATATCTAATAATTCCCAAATGTCCACCTCTCTGTTCATCCTACCATTTAAAGGCACTTTGAAATCATCTATATAGAAAACTCAAATTGAACATGAATATTTAGATCCTTGTTCACAGCCTATGGGGAAAATCATAATATACACATTTTTCAATTTTGGGGTTTTTCTATTTTCCAATTGTGCTCATTTTAGTGCCATAGACAAGGTGCCTCTAAGTGAAAAAGTTGCAGATATAGCCAATATGTTTTTTTTTTTTGTATGCTATCTACCCAGGGTCACATTTCATTTTCCATATGAGTATCCCATTATTGCAGCACCATTTGTTGAATTTTTGTTTGTTTGTTTTTTTTTTTCTTTATTTGCTTGTTTGTTTGTTTTTGGAAGTGCATGGGCTGGGAATTGAACCAGGGTCTCCTGTATGACATGTGATAATTCTACCATGGAACTACCCTTGCACCCCCATGTTTTTCACTTTTGTAAATAAATTTCCTTATTGAGTTATAATCTACATAAGAAGGATATAAACATAAATATGTATCTTCATGAATTATCACAAAATGGACACACCCATGTAATAAGTTAAAAAATAAAACTTCCAAAACTAACAAAAGGCCCTTGAAGCTTCCCAGTCACATCTTATTCTTCTTCCCTAAAGCCAATCACTCTCCTGACTAACAACATAGATTTGTCAGGTTTTTTTTCCTTAGAAAACATGTATTTATTGAATCTGATTACAAAGGTCAAACAGGATTATTATAAATATTGAAAAATTACAGAAACACACACTAACGATGAGAAAAACATTGGACAACCCCAAATTGAGTGACATTGTATAAAATACCTGACCAGTGTTCCTCAAAATTGTTCAGGTCATGATAAACAAGGAAAGCCAGAGAACTCACATCCCAGAGGAGCTTGAGGAGATATGATGACTAAATGTAACATGATATCCTAGATGGGACCCTGGAACAGAAGAAGGACATTAGGGGGAACCTAGTGAAATCTGAATGAAGTATTGACTTTAGTTAATAACATATCAATACAGGTTCATCACCTGTGACAAATATAACATAGTCATGTAAGGTGTTAACAGTAGGGGAAACCAGGTGCAAGTACACAGAGACTTTCTGTGCTAGCTATGTAATTTTTCTGTAAATCTAAACTATTTTAAAGTTAAAAGTTTATTTAAATATTTTTTTTAAGTTAAAGAAAGGGGATGGGGCAGAGATCGAGCCAGGTGAGGCATAAGGAAATTTTCTGATGGTAATGTTCTTTGTCTTGATAGGGTTTTGGTTTACACAGGGGTATGTTCCACTTGTCAAACCCCATTGAATCATTCATGTAATAGCTGTGCAATTTGTTGCTTGTAGATTTTATCACAAAAGGGAAAACACTGTAAACAAGTATTGAACTCCAGGTAATAACATGCAAGCTGAAGTATTTTGGGATAAATGTGCTGATGTCATCATCTCACTTTGAAATGCATACAAATATAAGGCAGGACTAAAGGGATGAGTGGAGGGATGGATAGTCAGATATTTGATAATACAAGTAAAGTAAAATGTCAATGGCAGGACCTAGACAGGGGAAACTTTGCTGTTATTGTGTAATTCTTTCTGCTTATATATATATATATACATTAAAAATTTGTTCATGAAGAAATATAAGAAAAATTACAGGTAGATATAAGGTAAAATATCCTTATAATCCCACTACCCAAGGATAACCACTATGTGTGTTATATAGTTCTCCACATATTTTTCCACCATATGTATATATATATATATATATATATATATATATATATATATATATTTTTTTTTTTTTTTCTTTTTGCATGGGCACACACTGGGAATTGAACTTGTGTCTCCAGCATGGCAGGTGAGAACTCTGCCTGCTGAGCCACCATGGTCTGCATATGTATATATTTTTGAAGTGGGAGATAACTATATCCATACCATTCAAAACTCACTAGCTTCCTTAATCCATTTATCTTGGGCATTTTCCCATGGCGTTCTTATTTTTTAAAATTATTTTTATTGAGGTATTTTAATACACATAAGATCCATGCAAATTACACCTCAATGATACACTATTTCATACCAACTAGAATTGCTGCTATTTAAATAACAGAAAATAACAAGTGTTGGAAAGGATGCAGAGAAATAGGAACACTCATTTATTGCTGGTAGTAATGTGATTTAGTAAACCACTGTGGAAGACAGTTTGGTGGTTCCTCAGAAAGCTAAATATGGAATTACCATATCACCTGGCAATTACACTACTGTATATATACCCATAGCTATTGAAAGTAGAGACTGTAACAGATATCAGCAAACCAATGTTCATAGCAGTACTATTCACACTTGCCAAAAGATGGAAGAAACACAAGTGTCTCATCAAGTGATGAATGGATTAACAAAATATGGTTTATGCATACAAAGGAGTATTATTCAGACATAAAAAAGAATGGAGCCCTGATACATGCAGAAACATGGATAGACCTTGATGACATCATGTTGTGTGAAATAAGCCAGACAAAAAAGAACAAATATTATATGAGCTCACTGATTTGAAACAGCCAGAATAAGCAAACTCAGAGTTAGAATCTATAATATAGGTTACCAGGGAACGGGGTGAGGATAAGGAATAGGAAGTTAAGGCTTAAAATATTCAAATTTACTATTTGTAATGATGGAAATGTTTTGTAATGGATGGTGGCTATGGTAGCACAACACTGTAAACACTATTAATAGCACTAAAATATATATTGGACTATAATTAAGAGGGGAAATGTTAGATAGTCTATATAGTAACAAAAAAAATTCCTACACTACACAAACAGTCATCCCTAAGTTAAACCATGGACTCTATTTTATACGATTAGAAAAATGTGCTATCATCAGTCATAGCAATGTTCCACACCAATGTTTGGTGTTTGTGGTGGGGTGGTATATGGGAATCCTGGATGCTATGCATGATTGTTCTGTATACTCACAACTTCTCTAATAAAAAAAAATTAAAAGAGTGAAGGAGAAATTAACATTTTTTCAGACATACAAAATCTGAAATAATTCATATGCAGCAGACTCAAACTACAAGTGATGTTGAAAGAAGTTTTCCAAATTGAAGTAAGGTGATATCTGATGGAAGTATGCATCTGTACAATGGAATGGAATGACCAAGGAATAGTATCAACAAGAATAAATATAAAGACTTGTTCCCTTATTATCAAATCTCTTTTTAAAAATGACACTTTCCCCTGAAGGAAGGAAGACAATTGTGTGTAAAGCTGCTCCTACCCTGTCTGCAGCTAAATTTGGGTTTAGAGTGATATCACCATGGTAACATAAATCCCCTGAAAAAATATCCCCAGAAATTCCACAAATAAAAGGACAAATCCCACTTGCTTAAAACTCTGGAGGATTGTAGAGACTGTAGAAGGACTCTACAAATGCTGAATCAAAGAAGGAGAAAAATATCAGGAAACTTCCATCTCAGGACCATGAGTCCTCCTTGATCCCCCTCATTCCATCTCGCAAAGCTTGGGAGTTGCTCAGAGGAAGCAGCCCAGTTCCCTCCTGCCTCCCAATGAGGGCACAAACTGTAAAGCCACTCACAGAAATGAATTAGAACCCCATGCATATCCATGCACAGAACCCAAGCCCACACAGATCCAGGGTGGAACACAAAATGCTAAAGAGTGCTAGTTACAGAAGAGCCCATGGAAGGAGGCTACAAAAGAGAAAGACCACAGTAAAATAATGGCTAGAGAGTACTTTGCCCATACAATCAAGTAACCATCCTCTGGAACGCATAAATGCAAAATGGACCACTGGAGCTCAACCCACCTTTCTGAATTGATAACTTTTGGCTCCTTACTGTGGGATAGCAAACTGGAAGAAACTGAAGGTGGAAAAGTCTCAAAGAAAGAATAAAAGGGCATTAAACTGTACTTCTGTAAGACAGGAGTATTCCAGAACTGAACAGTGTAAGGAAAACAAGGCAGTGAGTGAAGGAGAGAATTCAAACAAATCACAGGAGCTGTGGAGAAAATTTTGTACAAAAACAGACAGAGCAGATCAAGATAGGCAGAAAGGAATAGAGGAAAGAAATCTTTCTCCTGGAGATGAAATAATTACTCAAAAAGTGCAAACTTTTTAAATTTATTGAGACTTGTTTTGTGACCCAACATTTGGTTTACCTTGGGGTATGACCCATGAGCACTTCAGAAGAATGAATACCCTGCTATTTGTGGGTGTAATGTTGTATATATGTCTGTTAGGTCTAGTTCAATTATCATATCATTCAAGTTCTCTGTATCCTTATTGACCCTCTGTTTAGATGTTCTAATATTGAATTGATGAGCAGATAAACAAAATGTGGTGTATGCATATTATGGAAAATTATTTAACAGTAAGAAAGACTGAAGTCTTGATACATGAGACAACATGGATGAAGCTTGAGGACATTATGGTGAGTGTAATAATCCAGACACAGAAGACTAATGTGAACTAAATTCAAGTAAACTCATGGAATTAATAAATAAAATGTAGGTCACCAGAAGATAGAAGGGGATTGAGAATGAGAAGCTGATGTTTAATTTATGCAGAATTTTTAATAAGGTTGACTGTAAATGTTTGGAAATGGATAGAGATGGTGGTAGAATTTATTGTGAGTCAAATTAACAGTGCTGAATCATGTGTGTGATTGCTGTTGAAAGAGAAAATTTAGGGTCATTTATGTCACTAGAAGGAAAGCTAGAGCATAAAACATGGCACTATATAACAATGAACCCTTCATGTGGACAATGAGGGTGGTTCATAGTACAAATATAAGAAAGTTCTTCCATGAGCTAGAACAAATTTATGTTACCTTACAAGGTGTTAATAATACATATGGTATATGGGAAAAATGTACCTAATGCAAATTATCGACTGTAGTTAACAGTGATATTTTAATATTCTATCAGTTATAACAAAGGTACCACACTGATGTTAAGTGTCAATAATAGGGGATATAAAGTGTATGGAGTTTTTCTTTTTGAAAGTAATGAAAAGTTCGAAAATTCATTGTGATGAAAGGACAACTCTGATTATATTGAGAGCCATTGATTGCTTATGTTGGATGGACTGCATGGTGTGTGAATAAACTGTGTTTAATATGATGAAAAGGAAGTAAATCATTCAATCCTTTTCTTGAAAAAATGTGCAGTCTTAAAAAATTTTCCACATAACAGTGCAAGAGTCAGATGAAGAAGAGCTGTGGAAATCTGATGAGTTAAACTTGGGCTAGTCTAAAGTTACAGAATAAATTGGATCAAATGTCAAAAAAGAGCCCTAGGGTGGGCCACGGTAGCCAGAGGACCCAGGTTCTATTCCCGGTGCCTGCCCATGTAAAAAGAAAAGAGCCCTAACACAGGCATTCAACAATAAAATCATAAAATAAGGGAGAAACTGATCTTCAGGGTTAGCTCATCAATATAATTAGATGCCTAGACATCAGCAAAAACTTACAAGCCATACTAAGAAACAAGAAGATATGCCTGTGCTCAGGCAAATTTTCCTCTGTCTCTGGACCTTAGAAAACTCATAATAAGTTATTTGCTGCCAACATACGAAGGAGGAACAGTCATGGGACACATATAGGCATTTCCATATGGAGGAAAGAACACAGCAGTCACTGGACCCATACAGTTTCAAAAACCTGCAGGGCAAAGTCCATTAGATTTCAAAGTCTGGAGTCATTTATCTTCTGGGCTTCTGAAAGTGGCAATCCCACCCTTTCCAAGGGCCTATGTAGAGGCCTGCCTCTCTCCAAGTGCAACCTTGGGGGACATTGGGGAGACCACCTTTTTCTTGGTTCGACCCTCTCCAAGCACCAGGGCTGCACCCAGGCTCTCTGCCATCTCCAGGGCACATGATCAACCCCTCCATGTTGTGGCAGCCAGGCTCTCCCCAAACCCCAAAGAATGTGCTTCACCATCTCCAAGGCCTGGGGCGGCATGACTCCTCTACTGCAACAATGTGGAAGGCCCATCCTCTGCCTTTGGGGCACACTTATCCTCTCCACAGGCTTGGATGGGTCTGCTCTTCTGGCCCAAGTCTCCTTGACTTCAGACTTCAACCTCTGAAGTTATTTTTCCTCCAATGCATCCCTTCTCTGAACCCCCCAGTCCAGACTGGCAGTGGCTCTGTTTATACAGGTCCCACAGCACCCTTGTTGGCTTTCTATGCAGTAGCCTTGGATCATGCCCATCAGACATAAGGAGTTTCCACAAATCTTTCCTGGATAACTCCATGTCCAATCCTGGCTTTCTCTGAAATGGTTGACTGGTTTCACATCTGGCCAAGTCCTTATGTGGGGCACTATTCTCTTGGGTCTTCCTTCCAGGAAGCCCAGAATAATCCAGAACATCAACTTCTGATTTCTTCTGGATGAAAAGGAATTTGATGAAAAGGAAATGAAATTCCTTTTCATCCTTGGTTAAGTGTATTCCTAGATAATTTTTTGGGGGGGAGTACATGTCCAGAAATCAAACCCAGTTCTCCCACATGAAAGGTGAACATTCTACCACTGAACCTCCTGTGCACCCCTAATAACTGATTGTTTTAGCTGCTCTTGTAAATGTTGATTTCCTCCTAGGAGAGCTCATTACTAAGGTAGAGAAACACAAGTGATTTTTGCATTTAATCTTGAATCCTGCCATTTTGCTGAAGTTGTTTATTAGCTCCAGTAGCTTTGTTGCTTTTTATTTTGGGGGGGAGGACTTTATAAACATAGGATCATGTTGCCTGCAAATACTGAAAGCTTTATTCCTTTCTATATAATTTGGATATCTTTTATTTCCTTTTTTTGCTTAATTGCTTAAGCTGGAACTTCTAGCACCATTTTGAATAATGGTAGTAACACTGGGCATCCTTGTCTTGTTCCTTATCTTAATGGGAAAGTTTTCAGTCTCTCACTGTTGAGTATGATGTTAGCTGTGGGTTTTTAATATATGTCCTTTATCATGTTGAGGAAGTTTCCTTTGATTCTCCCCTTTTGAATTTTTTTTTACCATGAAAGGACGCTGAATTTTGTCAAATGCCTTTACTGCTTGAATCGAGGTGATCATGTTTTTTTTCCCATTCAATTTGTTACTGTGGTTGATTACATTAATTTTCTTGTGTTGAATCAGCCTTACATATCTGGAATAAAACCCATTTGTTCATGGTTTAATTCTTTTAATATGCTGTTGGATTCAATTTGCAAGTATTTTGTTGAGAAATTTTGCATCTCTATTCATTAGAGAGATTGGGCTGTAGTTTTCTTACTTTGTAGTGTCTTTATCATGCTTTGATATTAGGGTAATGCTAGCTTCACAGAATGACTTAAATAGTATTTCTCTTCTTCAACTTTTTTGGAAGATTTTGAGCAGATATGTTATTAATTCTTGAAATGCTTGGTAAAATTATCCTGTGAGTCTTTGTTGGGAGGTTTTTGATGACTGATTTGATCTCTTTACTTATGATTGGTTTATTGAGGTCTTCTATTTCTTCCTGAGTCAGTGTATGTTGTTCATGTGTTTCTAGGAATTTGTTCATTACACTCAAGTTGTCTGGTTTATTGGCATACAGTTGTTTATAGTGTCCTCTTATGATTGCTTTTATTTCTTTGGGGTCCATGATAATGACCCCTCTCTCATTTCTGATTTTATTTATTTGCATCTTTTCTCTTTTTGCTTTTGTCAGTCTATCTAAGTGTTAGTCGACCTTATTGATCTTCCAAAGAACCAACTTTTGGTTTTATTAATTCTCTCTATTTTTTTATTCTCCACTTCATTTACTTCTGTGCTAATCTTTGTTATTTCTTTCTACTTGCTTTGTGATGAGTTTGCTATTCTCTAGTTTTTCCAGTTGTTCAGCTGGATTATTGGATTTAGCTCTTTCCTTCTTTCTAAAGCTATTTTTATTGTGAAATATAACATATGTACAAAAAAAGCAATAAATTTCCAAGTACATTTTAACAAGTAGTTATAGAACAGATTTTAAAGTTTGGTATGGGTTAAAGTTCCATAATTTTTTTGTTTTTTCTTCTAGCTTCTCTAAGACTGGAAACCAAAACAAATATCAATATAATGGTTCAACAGCCATACTCATTTGTTAAATCATATTTTCTCTGTTATACTACGTCCCCCTTTTTACCCTTTTTTGGGAAAAAATAACATATATAAAAAGCAATAAACTTTAAAGTAGGCAATAATTCGTTGTAGAATGAATTTCAGAGTTTGATATGGGTTACAATTCCACAATTTTACTTTTTTATTTCTAGCTGCCCTAAAGTACAGGAGACTAAATGAAATAGCAATATAATGATTCAGCAATCATAATCATTTGTTAAACCTGACCTTCTCTGTATAACTCCACCATCACCTTTGATATTTCCCTCACTCTTTAAGGGCATTTGGACCATGGTCAATTCAGATTTTTCATGTTGGAAGGGGCTGTTAGTAATATAGGGTAGGGGGATGGAACAGGTTGATATTCTGGAATGGCTGGCCCCTCTGCATTTCAGAACTTATCTAGAAACCTATTTGGAGGTTGTAGGTTTTTAGAAAGTTACCCTTGCACATGGAACCTTTATAGAATCTTATATAATGTGCTAAATATTGTTTAGATTGGCTAAAATGGTTTTGGTTAGGGGTTGGCAAGTTATGATAGGTAGTAATGTCTAAAGCTTGTGTAAGAATGACCTCCAGAATAAACTCTCGAATGTATTTGAACTCTCTCAGCCATTGATACCTTATTTTTACACTTCTTTCCCCCCTTTTGGTTAGGATGGCATTGTGAATCCCATGGTGCCAGGGCCAGGTTTATCCGTGGGAGTCATCTCCCATGGCTGCAGGGAGAATTTCACCCCCAGAAGTCATGTCTCTTGTAGGGGAGAGGGCAATGATTTCACTTGAAGAGTTGGGCTTAGAGAGAGAGAGAGAGGCCACATCTTAGCAAAAAAAGAGGTCCTCCAGAACTTTTAAGCACACCCATAGGTAGGCTAAACTTCTCTGCTACATACATAAGATTCAGAAGAGCAAGCCTCAAGATCGAGGGCTTGGCCTATTGGTTTGAGTTTCCCTAATATTTGGAACAATACCAGGATTTTTCTTGATGGTAAAGTTTAATAGTCCAACACTTTTCCTCCCATCCCTCGAGGGACTTTGCCAATACTTTTTGATTATTTGTTTAATATACTTTGGAATGTATCCAGGCATTACATTAAGCTCTACAGGATTAAAGATCCACATTCTTATTCTGGGCCCCCTGTGTTTGGATTACTTAACTTATCTATCCAGACAGGTTGAGTTAGATTATTTGTTACAGAAAATTTAGGTTCTGGACAAAATAAATATTTCTTCCTTTGGTCTCAAAGAGTAGATGAGTTTCTAAAACATAGAAAATTTTCTTCCTTAGCCCTGTATTCGGAATTACCATAATCCCAACCTGATTGGCTTCATTCTTATTTCCAAATACCAGGTTATACGTATAAATTAAACAAACTCTTCATAGTCCAGAAATAATAATTACCACTCAGGACTAAATGTGACTGCTATAAAACCTTACAATCTAGGCCACTCTTTTCTTATAAGTGTTTTCTAAATGAGACCATACAATAGTCTTCTCTTTTGTTTCTGGTTTATTTTGCCTCACCAAATGTCCCATAGGTTCATTCACAATGTTGCATACCTCACAACTTCATTCTAGTCTGCAACAACGTAATATTCGATCATATGTGTAAACCATCCTTTGCCAGTCTACTTCTCAGTCAGTGCATCCTTCAGCCACCTCCTTTCATTAGGCATCATGTATAATGTCCAAAGTCAATAGTCCATTGACACTCTCAATTTTAGATAATTTTGTTGTTCCCAAGAGAAAGATAACCAGTAAACACACCCTCCCCTAATAAAAAATCTATACCTCCTCTTAACTCCTGTACCTCCCCCCACGATTTACAAATGGTGTTGCTGTTGTCCTTTTGAAATTTTCCTGTTAAACATAGCCCATAGCATGTAATAGCAGTTTCCCCCTATATCCCAAATTTATATACTCTTTGTACAAGACTCATACATTTGCAGTAGTTCATGCAAGAACTTATTCATATTTGTAGGGTTAATCGGTGGTACACATGGGACTCTACAACCACTGTCAGTCATGATCATCTTCAATAGGGTAATATTACTTATAAAGCCATTAGTGAACCACCTTCACCTTCACTTCTATCTATTCTTTTACAGTTAAGTTCAACTTTATTAGCTAACTGCTCACCCATCTCTTGCTTCCATGTATCTCTACGCCCCCTGTATTTTGTATTACAAGCCTCTGATTTTAACTTTACCATTGTTATAAAAGAAGAATCATATAGTATCTATCCTTTGTGTCTGGCTTATTTCAATCAGCATTATGTCCTCAAGTGTCATCCATCTTGTCATGTGGTTCAGGACGTCCTTTCATCTTATTGCTGCATAATATTCCATCATATGTCTATATCACATTTCGTTAACCCATTCATCTTTGATAGGCACTTGGATTGTTTCCATCTTTGGGCGATTGTGAATAATGTTGCTACGAATATCAGCATGCAAATGTCTGTTTGTGTCACTGATTTTAGCTCTTCTTGGTATATACTGAGCAGTGGTATTGCCAGGTTATGCAGCAACTCATTATTTGATTCACTAAGGAACCACCAAACTGTCTTCCATAGCAGCTCTGCCATTGTATATTCCCACCAGCAGTGCATAAGTGTCCCAATTTCTCCACATCCTCTCCAACATTTATAGTTTCCTGTTTGTTTAATAGCAGCCATTCTTATAGGTGTGAGGTGATATCTCATTTTAACTTTGATCTGCATTTCCCTTATAGGGAATGACAATGAGCATCTCTTTATGCACTTTTTAGCCATCTGTAATTACTCTTCAGAAAAATGCCTATTCATATCTTTATCCCATTTTATAATTGGGTTTTTTGTTCTTTTGCTGTAGAGTTGTATCATTTCTTTACATACACAGTATATCAAACATTTATCTCATGTGTGATTTCCAAATATTTTCTCCCATTAGATGGCTGCCTCTTCACATTTTTGACAAAGACTTTTGAGGCACAAAAGCATTTGATTTTGAGGAGTTCTCATTTATCTATCTTTTTTTTTTGCTTGTTCTTTGAGTGTAAAGTTTAGGAATTATTTCCCATTACTAGTTCTTGAAGATGTGTCCCTACATTTTCTTTTAGGAGACTTGTGGTACTGGTTCTTATATTTAGGTGTTTGATCCACTTTGATTAGTTTCTGTATGGGGTGTACGGTAAAAGGGCACATCCAGCACTTTTCTGGATGAAAAACTGCCTTTTCATAGAAAATTCACTTAGTGCTCCATGAAACTGGTAAGTAATACAGATTGGAAAACGGAGTGAAATTCTGGCTCTGTTCGATTTTACACCTCAAACAAATAATTCTTTTGGCTATTGATGTCCTGTTATCCCATGCCCAACGATTTTGTCTGAAAAAGTCTATTTTGTCTCAGTTCACAGGGTTTGGGGGCCTTGCCAAAGATCAGTTGATCAGATTTGGTGGTTTATTTCTGTGCTTTTGATTTAATTCCATTGGTCAATACTTCTTTCTTTGAGCCAGTACCATGCTCTTTTGACCACTGTGGCTTTATAATAAGTTTTAAAATCAGGAAGTGTTATTCCTCCCACTTCATTCTTGTTTATGATGCTTTTAGCTATTCAGCATCTCTTTCCCATCTAGATGAATTTGGTAACTAGCTTTTCCAAGTCTTCAAAGGAGGTTGTTGAAATTTTGATTGGTACTTCACTGAATCTCTTGATCAATTTGGGTAGAATTGACATCTTAGCTGTATTTAACCCTCCTATCCATGAGCAGGGAATGTCCTTCCAGCTATTTAGATCTTCATTGATTTCTTTTAGCAATGTTATGTAGTATTCTGTGTACAATCCCTTCATACCCTAGTTAAGTTCATTCCTAGATACTTGATTCATTTAGTTGCTATTTTGAATGGAATTACTTCTTTTATTGACTCTTCAGTTAGGTCATTGTTTGTGTATAGAAACATTATTGATTTTTGCACAATAATTTTATATCCTGCCAAATTTATTGAATTTGTTTATTTGCTCAAGTAACTTTGTCATAGATTTCTCATGATTTTCCAAGTATAGTGTCATGTCATCTGCAAATAATGAAAGTTTTACTTCTTCCTTTCCAATTTTGATGCTTTTTATTTCTTTTTCCTGCCTGATTGCTCTAGCTAGAACTTCTAGTACAATGTTGAATAATAGTGGTGGCAGAGGACACCCTTGCCTCATTCCCAGTCTTAGGGCGAAAACTTTTAGTTTCTCTCAATTGAATATGATGCTGGCTATCAGTTTATCATATATGCCCTTTATCATATTGAGAAATTTACCTTTGATTCCTACCTTTTGAAGTGTTTTCATCAGAAAAGTATGTTGAAATTTGTTGAATGCTTTTTCAGATTTAATCAAGAAGATCATGTGATTTTTCCCTTTCGATTTGTTAAAATATGCTTTATTATATTAATTTATTTTCTTGTGTTGAACCATCCTTGCATTCCTGGTATAAACCTCACATGGTCATGATGTATAATTCTTTTCATGTGTTCTTGGTTTTGATTTGCTAGCATTTTGTTGAGAATTTTTGCATGCATGCTTATTAGGGAGATTAGCTTGTAGTTTTCCTTTCTCGTAGTATCTTTACTACAAGGTCTTAAAGTGATGTCAGCTTCATAAAATGAGTTAGGTAATGTTTCTTTTTCCTCATTTTTTTTGGAAAAGTTTGAGCAAGATTGCTGTTAGTTCTTTTGAATGTTTGAAAAAATTCCACTGTGAAGCCATCTGGCCCTGGGCTTTTTTTTGTAGGGATATTTTTGATGATTGATTACATCTCTTTAATTGTCATTGGTTTGTTGAGATCTTCTATTTCTTCTTGAGTCAGTGAAGCTTGTTCATGTGTTTACAGAAATTTGTCCATTCATCTAAATTGTCTAGTTTGTCTGTTTATAGTTGTTCATAGTATTTCTTATGTTTGTTTGTTTTTTAATTTCTTCAGGGCCTCTGGTAATGACTCCCCTCTCATTTCTGATTTTATTTGCATCCTCTTTTTTTTTTCTTTGAGAGCTTTGCTAGTGGTCCATCAATTTTATTGATTTTTCTTAAAGTACCAACTTTTGCTTCTATTGATTCTTTCTGTTGTTCTTTTATTCTCTTATTGATTTAACTCTGCTTTAATCTTTATTTCTCTTCTATTTGCTTTGTGGTTAATTTCCTATTCATTATCAGGTTCCCCCAGGTGCAGTTAAGTCTGATTTTTTGCTTTTACTTGTTTTTTAATATAAATAAGTATTTGGGCCAATAAATTTCTCTCTCAACAAAGCCATTGTCACATCCCATAAGTTCTGAAATATTTTCTCATTTTCATTCATCTCTAGTTAGCTATCAATTTCTCTAGCAATTATTCTTTGACCCATTGGTTGTTTAAGAGTGTTATTTAGTCTCCATATATTCGTGAAAAATCTTGTTCTTTGGTGATTATTGATATTCAGCTTCATTCCATTGTAATCAGACAAAGTGCTTTGAATAATTTCAATGTTTTTAAATGTATGAAGATCTTTCTTGTGTCCCAGCCTATGATTTATCCTGGTGAATGTTCCATGAGCATTAGAGAAGAATGTATATCCTGGTGTTTGGGGATATAATGACCTATATGTGTCTGTTAGGTCTAATTCATTTATCAAATTGAGTCCTCTATTTCCTTGTCGATCCTTTGCCTGACTGTTCTATCTATAGAGGAGAGTGGTGTATTGAAGTGGCCTGCTATTACTGTTGAAACATCTATCACATCCTTGATAGGGAGCATAAACCTTTATGAATGTTACTTTTTCTTGGTGAATTTTTCCTTTTATTATTATATAGTGTCCTTCTTTGTCACTTATGATGTCTTTATATTTAAAGTCTATTTTGTCTGATATTAGTATAGTTAGTCCTCGTTCCTTTTGATTACAGCTTGCATGGAATATTTCTTTTCATCCTTTCACTTTCAATCTATTTGTATCCTTGTGTGTAAGATGAGTCTCTTGCAAGCAGCATATAGCTGGATTGTATTTCTTAATCCATTCTAAAAATCTTTATCTTTTACTTGGTAGGTTTAGTCCATTAACAGTCAAAGTTATTGCTGTAAAGACATTTCTTGAATCCATCATCTTATCTTTTGGATTTTATTTGTTAGATCTATATATTATTTTCCCTTTCACTTTCTATCCTTTAAGTTACCATTACTGGTACTCCTTAATTCTGTGCCATCCTCCAGACTTCAATTTCCTCTCTTTTTCTTTCAGCCAGGAAAACTCCCTTTAGAAATATCTTGTAGGGCCTGTCTCTTGAAAATTTCTTTCGGCATTTGTTTGACTGTGAAAATTTTAAACTCTCCCTAAGTTTTGGAGGGCAACTTGACTGGGTACAGAATCCTTGGCTGGGAGTCCTTCTCTTTCAGAATCTTAAATACATCATACCACTACCTTCTTGCCTCCATAGTGCCAGTTGGGTTGTCTGAACTCAAGACTTATGTGGTTTTCCTCGTATGTAGTAGATTGTTTTTCTCTCGCCACTTTCAGGATTTTCTACTTCTCTTCAACATTTGACAGACTGATTAGTATGTATCTTCAAGAAGACCTATTTGGATTGATTATATCTGGAGTTCATTTGACTTCTTTGATTTGCATATTCATATCCTTTACATGGTTTGGGAAGTTTTTCCCAGTTATATCCTCAGCTAATTTTCTTATCCCTTTACTCTTCTTTTCTCCTCTGGGACACTGATGATTCTTATATTTGCATGCTTTATTTTGTCCATTATTTCCCTGAGATCCAATTCAAATTTTTCCGTCTTTTTTGCCATTTGCTCTTCTGTGTGTTCAAAATCAGTTGTCCTGACTTCCGGTTCACTTATTCTTTTTTCTGCCTCTTCAAATCTGCTGGTGTGTTTCTCTTGTATATTTTTTATTTTGTCTACAGCATTTTTAATCTCTATGATATCTGCTATTTTTCTTTCTTTATTTTTTCAAATTCATCTTTATACTCTTCTAGTGTCCTCTTGATCTCCTTTATGTCCTTATCCAGCCTATCAATTTTATTAGTAGACTTATATGAACATCTTTAATTAATTGTTACAAAGTCTGTGTCTCCTCTGTTGTTTTAATTTGGTCATTAGCCTGGGCTATAGCTGTCTGCATCTTGATATGCTTATCTACTTTCTGTTGCCTTCAAGGCATGTAAATATTTTGGTAGTGTGACTTTGGAAGTTTATTTCCTTCAATAGTCTAAAACTTTGTATTTACAGGATAGATGTGGAGGAAGATGTGGGGTATGGGATGGGGCACGACGGTGTGGTGATGAGTTGCAGTGCAGGTATGGGCATGTGTCAGGGATGCTGCACTGGTGCCTGTGAGCATGGGGTGGAGTGCATGGGGTTGTGAAGGTGCAGTGTGTGGTCATGGGGGCAGGGTGCTGCTCAGGCAGTCTTTGGAGCACTGGAGAAAGGTGCAGCATGGGGGACACAGAGGTAGGGCATGGTGGGATGTGGATGGTGAGGGCTGTACAGATGCACTGGGGCTGGTGTGTAGCAGGATGTAGACAGGCATGTGGAGCATGTGATTTATGGGTATCAGGTTGTTGGTTAGGTGGCACAGAGGTTGGGGTACAGGGGAGCAAGGTGTGGGTTTGTCCTTGCACAGGGCGAGGGGTCCAGGGGGCCCAGAATGTGGATGTGTGAGTGTGTAGTGGTGGAGCACAGGCACATGAGTTGCAGGATGTGGGTCAGGGGTAGGTGATGTTCGGTGGGCAGGGAACTGGTGCAAATGCACAGGTGCAGGGGATGTTGGGGTAGGGATGCATGCATGTACACAGAAGAGGCTATGTAGCACAGATGCACATGTGAGCACCAGCCAGGTGTGGGAGCAGGGTGCTTGTCTTGGGGGTAGGACAAGGGTGTGCACATATGTGGAGCAGGGGCTTGGGGTGCAGGTGTTTAAAGGTTGGTGCACAATGCGTGGTTACCCGGTGAAGAGAATGTTTCTGTGCTCATATGTGGGTCTCGAAGCAGGGCCCTGGAGTAAGTTGGTCCAGGGTCAGGGCCCTGATTTGTAGAGCTGGGGTAGGTGTGCATGTGCATGAGTGGGGTGGCGGTGTGGGGCCTGGGTGCACGGGGGGAGGCTGTTGCTTGGGGCAGAGGGTGCTTGGATTGCGGTGGGGGTGGTGGGTCATGGAGTTCAGATGTGTGGGGTGTGGGGTGAATCGTGGCTTGCAGAGTGGGTCAGCCCATGTGAGGTAGTTTGTTCAAGGAACTCGTCTTGGCTTATTTCCTTGTCCCTGTCTCCTTGTCTGCACTCCTAAGGCCCCCAGGCTTCCATTTTAAAAGGGGCATGTTAAGCTGTTTGCCCTAACTGGTTGGTCTCCATTTCTCTGCTTCTGAATTCAGCTTTTGTAACCAGTGCTTTTCTATGTGGTGTAGAAAACTCTTCCAGGTCACTTATACCATGGAATTGCCATCCGAGTTGCCTTCTGTCCCTTCTTTAACTGTTGGAGCAGAGTTGAACTCAACCTATCTTAATCCAGCATCTTCCCAGGACTCTCTCTTTCCTCCTTTTTAATGCAGGCGTTTAGGGCTTTAAATTTCCCTTTCAGCACTTGTCTTCTCTTCTTCATTCATCTCAAGGTATTTATTGATTTATCCTGAAATTTTTTCTTTGAGCAACTAATTGTTTCTGGATGTTATTTTTAACCTCCTTATATTTGTGAATTTTCTGCTTCACAGATGTTTATTGATTTCCACCTTCATTATACTATTACCAGAGAATGTGCTTTGTATAATTTCTATATTTAAAAACCTATTAAGACCTCTTTTGTGCCCTAGCATATGACCTGTCTTGGAGAAATTTCCATGAGCACTCTAGAAGAATGTATATTATACCATTTTGGTGTGCAGTATTTTGTATATGTCTGTAAGGTCTAGTTCATTTATCATATAATTTAGGTTCTCTGTTTCCTTATTGGGCATTTGTTTATATGTTCTATTGAAGAGAGTGCTGTGTTGAAATCTCCAACTATTACTGTAGAGCCATCTATGACTGCCTTCAGTTTTGCCAGTGTTTGCCTCATATACTTAGGGCACATTGATTAGGTGCAAAATATTTATGATTCTATCTTCTTGGTGAATTGCCCTTTATTAGTATATAGTGTCCTTCTTTATCTCCTACTATTTTTTAGTTTGAAGTCTATTTTGTCTGATAGTAGTATGGCTATCTCAGTGTTTGTTTGTTTTTTATTTGTTTGGTATTTAGTTTTTAGTTACTCATGCGTGGAATGTCTTTTTCCCATCCTTTCATTTTCAACCTATCTTTGGGCCTAAAGTATGTTCTTCTAAACAGCTTATAAATTGGTCATGTTGTTTTATCCATTCTGCCAATCTGTTTCACTTAACTAGGGAGTATAATCCATTAATATTCGATGTTATTGCTGAAAAGACAGTACTTACTTCAATCACTTTTTGCCTTTGGATGTTATTTGTCAGACCTGTTATTTTCTCTCTTTTTATCCTTTTCACTACCGTTACTAATGTTCTTCATTTCCTTACCCTCTTCTTGGACTACTCTCCTGTCTTTTCTTTTCAGCTATCAAAACTCCCTTTAGTAGTCCTCATAAGGCTAGTCTCTTGTTAACACTCTATAGGGTTCTGTTTATCTGTGAATATTTTAAACACCCCTTCATTTTTTAAGGATAGCTTTGCTGGATAGAGAATTCTTGGCTGGCAATTTTTTCGCTTTTGGTATCTTAACTATATCAAACCACTACTTTCTCACCTCCACAGTGTCTGATGAGAAATCAACAGTTAGTCTTCTTTGGCTTCTTTTTTATATGGTGAATCACTTTTATCTTGTTGCTTTCAGAATTTTCTCATCAGCATTTGAAACTCTGATTATAATGTGTCAGGGAGTATGTCTATTCATATTTATGCTGTTCTGAGTATGTTGGGGTTCTTGGATTTGCATAGGTATGCCTTTTATAAGGGTTAGGAAATTTTAAGACATTATTTCTTTGAATACTCTTCCTGGTCCTTTTCCCTTCTCTTTTCCTTCTGGGATAAATATGATGCATATGTTTGCATGCTTTCTATTGTCAATCATTTCACTTAGCTCCACCTCAAAATTTTACATTTTTCTCTGTTTGTTCTCTTTCCCATTCAAATTCAACTGCTCTGTCTTCTAGCTCATTGACCCTTCCTTCTGCCTCTTCAATTCTTCTATTTTGTTTCTCTAGTTTATTTTAAATTTCATATACAGTGCCTTTTATTTCCATAACGTCTGTTATTTTTCTAGTTTGCTAGCTGCCAGAATGTGGTATACCAGAAACAGAATGGATTTTTAAAGGGGGAATTTATTAAGTTGTAAGTTTATAGTTCTAAGCCTGTGAAAATGTCTAAATTAAAGTAAGGCTATAGAAATGTCCAAATTAAGGCACCAATAAGAAGTTACCTTCACTCAAGAAAGACTGATGAATTTCAGGTTTTCTATCTTTACTGGAAAGGCACATGGTGAACATGGTGATGTCTGCTAGCCTTCTCTCCAAGTTTGTTGTTTCATGAAGCTCTCTCAGGGGCATTTTCCTTCTTCATCTCCAAATGTCTCTGGCTGTGTGGTCTCTCATGATTCTCGTGGCTCTCTCATGGCTCTGCTGTCTCAGAATCTTATGCCTTTTCCAAAATGTTTCCTCTTTTAAAGGATTCCAACAAACTAATCAAGACCCATTTGGAATGGGTGGAGTCACATCTCCCTCCAATCAAAGGTTAATCCCTACAACTGGGTGAGCCACAATTCTGTGGAGATAATTTAATCAACTTCCCAGCCTACAGTGCTGAGTAGGGATCAAATGAAAATGCCTCTACAAGATTGGATCAGGAATAAAACATGGCTTTTCTATGGTACATAATCCTTCTAAACCAGCACAGTAGTCTTTCAAATTTCTTCTTCATGCTCACTGAGTGTGTTCTTAATATCCTTTAACTCTTCATACACATTTTCCTTTATTTCTTTGAATTTATTCAGGAGACTTGTTTGAACATCTTTGATTAGTTCTTCCAGATTCGGTATCCCCTTTGACTTTTTTTCTTTCTTCCTGTAACTAGGCCATTTCTTCCTGTTTCAGTATGCCTTGTGATTTGGTCATTTTGTTTTCTTGAGTGGCGTATTCTGAATATTGATTTCTCTCTCTTGTTTAGCATTTACTTGTTTTCTAAATTTTTGAGTGTTGGATGGTCAGTATTTCCAAGCCAAAAGCCAGGAGCCCATGCAGGGGCAAAAACACCAGCTCCAATGGGCCTGGGATAGCATCTGGAGAGTCTCCAGAAAGCTCTACTCTTTTCCCCTGAACATCCTCTCCTGCCCAGAAAATGGTGCTCTTTAGTTACCTTTTTAACCTCAGAAGATATTTAACTGGAGCCCAGTAACATCTAACTGGGTGGGAATGAAAATGCAGGGCTCCTGTGCTCTCACTTTTTTAGCCAATATCTGGCTTGATGTTGGTCTGTTTCCCTCTCTGTACTTGGGGTGGGGGACTCCCACAGCCATCTCCATCTGAAGCTATCCCTCAGGCAATGATCAGGCTTCTTGATGTTGCTTCCCTCAAGGGTAGGGTATAGGCACCAGGAGCCATGGCTGTAATTATTGTCTCTGCCCTAATTTTTCCAGTCTCTTCATGCCTCACTGACATGGACTTTGAAATATCTTCGCCTATTCCTGAGATCTCCAAACAGTTGATTCAGACAGTTTCTGCTTGGCTACTTGCTGCTTCTGGGAGGGCATTAGAGTTTGTCATTTCCTCCTGAATCCTCTATTTTGAAGCTTTGTTTTCAGTGCTATTTTATATTTTGCCCTCCCTAGCAGTGGGTTCCTATGGACTTGTGAATCTGTGTCTGGATATAGATGGGGATCTGTCTCACTGCTGTGAGAGATTTTACAGTCTGTGTCTCCAGTGGGAGGTGGGAGGGATCCTGGCTGCTACCTCTGGGCACTTCCCAAGCTGCATGGGACCAAGTGCAAGGGAGGGGAGCAGACTGGCCAGTTCATGAAGGAAGCTTCCTCCCTGTTTTTCTTTTTTTCACTCAGTGTTTGTAGGATCCTTGTTTAGTCTTTTTCTTCCTCCAAAGTTCTGGATTAGTGATATTTGTCCACTTTTTTGCTGAAAAAGAGGTTTCTTAGTAGTTGTCTTATGTCACCATGTTGATTACATCTCTCTGTGCCATCATTTTTGAAAGATATTTTCCCCAGTTAAAGTATCCTAGCTTGACATAATTTTTGGCCTTTCAGTACTAAAAATATGTCATTTTACTGTCTTCTTTTTTTGTTTGTTTTTAAAAAGACATCTGTTGTCATATGTATATTATTTACTCTGTATACAGTGTGTCCTTTTCTTCTACTCCTTTTATGATTTTTTCTTTATCACTGGTTTTAAGCAGATTGATTCTGATATGTCTTGTTGTACTTGTTTTTTTTTTCTTTCTTGTTATTTAAATTTGGCACACTTCTTATAGCTGTGGGACTATAATTTCACCAACTTTGGAAAAATTTTGGCCATTGTTTTTCCCCTTCAGCAAACACTATTACACTGGTATCAGACCACTTGATGCTGCCCTACAGAGCTCCTTGATGCTCCATTCATATTTTTCCAATATTATTTCTATGAATATGTGCTAGTGTGAAACTGTTATGTACCCCAAGAAAAGCCATGTTTTTCAAATTCAATGTTGTGGGTGGGACCTCTTGATTAGATTGTTTCAATGGAGATGTGACCCTACCCATTCAAGGGGATCTTAATCAACTTACTGGAGTCCTTTAAGAGGAAAACATTTTGAAGAAAGCGTAGATCTGGACATTTGGAGATGCGGAAGGAAAATGCTCCAGGTGATGCCTGAAGCTGAGAGTGCTGTTTGAAACCAGAAGCCAGGAGAAAAGGGCCAGTAGACATTGCCATGTGCCTTCCCATGTAATAGAGAAACTGCAGATGTGACTGGCCTTTCTTGAATGAAGGTATCTTCTTGCTGATGCTTTAATTTGAAAATTTTCATAGCCTTAGAATTGTAACTTGTAACTTAATAAATCTCCTTTATAAAAGTCAATCTATTTCTGGTATGTTCCTTCCAGTAGCATTAGCAGAATGAAAAAGAATATTTCATTTTGGATTGTTTCTATTGTTATGTATTCATGTTCACTAATATTTTCTTCTGTCATGTCTAATATTCCCTTAATTCCATCCAGTGTATTTTTCATATAAGACTTAGTTTTTTATAGAGAAGTTCATTTTGCTCTTTTCTCTCTTCCATAGCTCTCCTTAATATTTTGAGCTTTCTTTTAGTTTTTTGATTAATTATGATAACTTTTAATTTCCTTATCTATTAATTCTGTCATCCATCTGTTTTCCGTGTCACTTTCAATTGATTGATTCTTTTTCCTTCTCATTATGGCTCAATATTGGTCTGTTTCTTTGCATGCTGGCTAGTTTTTCCTTGGAAGGAGACATTGTGAATTTTAATTTTGTGTGTAACAGGTATTTGTTGTATTCCTGCAAATATTTTTAAGTTTTTTTCTGGGACATGGTTAAGTTTCTTGGATGCAGAAGCATGCTTTCAAGTTTGATTTTAAGGTTTAATAAATAAGAATGAAGCAGTGCTTAGTTTAGTGTTTATTATTCCCATTACTGAGGTAAAACCCTTCTGTATACTTAACGGTTTGTGAATTTTGTTCCCTAGTAGGAACAGGCACTATTTTCAGTGTTATGTGAGTATCAGACATTCTTACTGCAAATCATTTCAAGTGACCCTTGCAGATGGTTTAGCGCACACATGCATTGATCAGTTCTCAGCTGAATAATCAAGGTGACCTTCTGCAGATCTCTGTAGCTCTGTCCTTATTCAGCTCTCTCTTCTATGGTACTCTCACTTGAAACTCAAGCTTCCTTGGTCTCCCACGCAGATAGTTGTCTTCTGCTCAAGGACACCATGAAGATTTGCCCATGTTGTATCTCCTTGTGTACCTAGAGACACTCAAAAAAAAAGTAAGCTTGGCAATCATAGGGTCTACTTTGTCTGTTTTCCATCTTATAGGATCACTGTGTTTCATTGCCTAATTTCTATTATTTTGAGAATGTTGTTTTGTATATCCTGTCATTTAAAATATGGCCAGAGTGAGTTTTCATTCTTTTATTTTTGAAACTCTTCTTTCTCTTCTTGGTGCCTTTGACTTTCTCTTGGTGATTGCACTGTTTACTGTGATTGCTCTTCTTCCAGTCACCCTTAATCTGGTACTTCTCTTCTTGTCTTTCCATTCTCTATCTTAGAGCTCATCCACTGTTTTAGTTTATTAATGCTGCTGGAATGCAATGTACCAGAAATGGATCAGCTTTTATAAAAGGGATTTATTAAGTTACAAGTTTACAGTTCTAAGGCCATAAAAATGACCAAACTAAGACCAGAAATATACCTTGACCCTGAAGAAAGGGCCTGATGGTGTCTGAATTTTCTCTGTCACATGGAAAGACATGTGGCCAGTATCTGCTGCTCTTTGCTTAGCTTCTTTGGGGCAAATGCTGGATTTCTTCTCTTAGCTACCTTTGGCTCTCTCCATGTTCTAGCTTTTCAGTACTGTGGACTAAACTAAAACAGTGGATGAGCTTTGAGGTAGAGAATGGAGACACAATAAGAGAAATAGCATATTAAGAGGTGAGTGAAAGAATAGCAATCACAGTAAACAGTGTAATCACCAAGAGAAAGTCAAACGCACCAAGAAAAGAAAGCTTAGTACCTCATGAGAAAGCACATGGAAATGTCTCCTGGGCAACTCTCTCAGCTTCTGGTGTCAAATGGCTCTTGCAGATTCTGTGGCTCCTTCTGGTGTTTTCTTCTACATCTCCAAATGTCTGTGTTTATGTTGGTTCACCAAGACCCTAAATGTCTGCCTCTGAGCTTTTTCCAAAATATTTCCCCTTTTAAAGGACTCCAGTAAACTAATTATGGCCCACCTTAAAATGGGTGGGTTCACACCTGTATGGAAATAATTTTAATCAAAAGTTCACCCTCACATTTGGGTGTGTCACATCTCAATGGAAAACTACCTGATCAAGAGGTCTCATCTTACAATATTGGGTTAGGATTAAAAGAACATGGCTTTTCTAGGGGCACATAACATTTTGAAACCAGCACATCCACCATTGTGGTTACTGTTATGATTCCTTCTGATGACATCCACTTTAACATCTGTACAACACATACTGCTACTAGAGGGAGTTCTATTTGGATATTCTGCTCTCATTTCAAATTAAACAGCTTAGTGTATTGCAAAATGTGCTTGTCAATGTTTCAAAAGGCTTGGACTGAGGACTGCTCTGCCACTAATCACTTGACTAGGTAAACTTAGAGAAATAACTTACCTTCTGGGCATAAATTTTATCATCTACAAAGTGAAGAAGCTCAATAACACAATTTTTAAAGTCTTTTTTTAACTTTAATATTCTTATATTCTTGGTAACTGGGTAAAACAGTTGATCTTCTCATTATCACACTACTCCTCTTTGTCTGAAAACCTACATCCTTCACTTTTTTGGGGGGTGCATGTTCTGGGAATTGAACCCAGTCTTCTGCATAGAAGGTGAACATTCTACCACTGAACCATCCGTGCATCCTACATCCTTCAGTTTTCAGCCACGTCAACGCCATGGTCTCCTAACAAGCTCCCTTTCTTCCATCCCATCCTGTTTGAACATTACTGTCAGAATATTATTCTTTAAATACTGTTATCGGTATCAGTATCAAGAACCTTCAATAATTCTTTTTGCCTGACAAATTGATTGCCAACTCCTCTTTCTGACTTTTAAGAGACTCACTAGTCTTTCTTTCCAATATTATGTCCCACTTCTCACCTGTATGAATTGTCGGTCCCATTCTGAACAATCTTTTCCCTGTTCTCCATCTCCCTAGTCCTGCCTCAATGACTCATTCTCCTAGCTGGAGTATCCTCTTCTCTACCAATCTACATCCTTTCTATCCCTCAAGATCTAATTAAAAAATAGTATAATTATAAAAATATGTTCTCATTAATTTTAACACATGTATCACACTAATGCAAGGTGTAACTAATAGGTTGGTATATGAGAATCCTATATTTTATGCATTATTTCCTGTAAATCCTCAATTTCTATTTAGAAAGTCCAACTCAATCTTCTTTTCCTCCATAAAGCCCTTACTAACTGATCCAGAACCTATTGATCTCTTCATTTTGTACTCTTTTAATGTAATTCCTCAGTACCCTTCGAAGTCTCATAATTTTTGTTTTCTGATACACCATTTAAGGTCCTTGAAGACAAACCATACTTTCTCTTGACATCTCCCAAGTACATGGTATTTATAAAGAAAATCTCATTGGTTGAATAAAAGTCATTTAACTCAGTTTCAGCTAATCTCTTTTCTGAATTGTTATTGTGTATGTGTGTGTCTGTGTGTGTGTGTGTGTGATGGTTTCTAAGACAGTTTAAGCTGATGTTTATCCATGTTATGCTGACATTCACATGAACTTTTTGACCATTGTCCACTCTTAAGTTTGAAGAAGCAAGTCTTTCATTAGTGAGTCTGAGCTGGGACTTTGGAATATAGACTTATCTTGATGGGAGGAGTTGTGCCTGTATCACATCATCCATTACTCAGTGAATTTTGCAATTCTTTCCTTGGAAGTCAATGAGTAAATCATTGTGACAAAATGAGAGACAAGCTCAAAGCTTTAGACCTCGATGACTAAGTATCCTATGTTAGCAAAAAAAGAAGCTTACAAAACTATGCCATGTTATTTCTAAGATAAGGAACCCAGGTACTGACAGAATCTGCAGAACTGGATAGCCTTAAAGAAGGGTGGAGAAAAAATTTTGTTGAGAGGCTTTCTTAGAAATGAAAGTGTGCTAAATAAGGGAAAGGAAGCAAGGATCTGTGAAAGATTTCACAGAAACAAGCATCTTGAATTTGTTTTGAGAAATTCGGTATGTGGTATAAGCAGTACTTTAAGGTTTCTGGAATCACCCTTTTCTCTGCTCAATTCAGAGCTCATTCTGAAGATAATGAAATCATAAAGTGAAAGCATATTAACATTTTGGTTTTATATGGATGTGGTTGGAATCATTACAAACTTCCTTCACAACCACTACCTCTTACCCTGACAAAATGCAATGGTCACAGTTTTGCTTTAGTTGGCATTCTTTTTCATTTAGGTATAATGCTGGTTTGAAGCTATTATGCACCCCAGAAAAGACACATCCTTTCATCCTCATTCAATATTGCTGATTTGAATCTTTTTGTTGTTGTTGTTATTTCTATGGAGATATGACCAACCCAATTGTGGGTGGTAAATTTATTGCAGCACTGTTTGCTGAATTTTTTGTTTTTGTTTGTTTGTTTGTTTGTGGAAATGCATGGGCTGGGAATCAAACCTGGGTATCCCGCATGGCAGGAGAGAATTCTACCATTGAACTACTCTTGCACCCCTGGGTGGTAACTTTTGATTAGGTGTTTCCATGGAGATGTGTCTCCAACCGTTCAAAGTGGGGTTGCTTACTGGAGCCCTTTAAGAACAAACCATTTAGGAAAAAGCTTTAGAGCCATGAGAGCCACCAGAACTGACAGAGACAACAGAAAGAACATGGCCCTGGGGAAACCATTAAAGAGGTCTGGAGAGAAACCTAGCAGACATTGCCATGTGCCTTTGTAGCTGTGAGGGAAATCTTGAACATTATAGGCCTCCTTGAACTAAGATATCTTTCCCTGGATGCCTTAGATTAGAAATTTTTATAGCCTTGCTTTAATTTGGTCATTTTTGCTGCCTTAGAACTGTAAACTTGCAACTTTATAAATTTCCCTTTTTAAAAGCCATTCCATTTCTAGTATATTGCATTCTGGCAGCTTATTAACTAGAACAAATTTTGGTATGAAAGAAGTAGGGTGCTGCTGTGGTTTGCAAATACCAAACATGTTGGAATGGCTTTTTAAATGGATAAGGAGAAGATTCTGGAAAAGTTGTGAGGAGCTTGATAGAGAAGGGCTAGAATGCTTTGAAGAGACTGTTGGTAGAAGTGTGGACTCTAAAGATATCTTTGATGAGGCTTTAGACAGAAATGAGAAATATGCCATTGCAAACTGAAAGTAAGATGATCTTTGTTTTAAAATGGCAAATAAACACACAAAATTGCCTGGTGGTTTTGGAACACTTCGTGCATTTTCATGTCATCCCTGCACAGGAGCCACGTTAATTTTCTCTGAATTGTTCCAGTTTCAGTATATGTACTGTCAAAACAAGCTTGGAAAAGACACTTAGATAGCATTCCAGTCATAGCTTTGCACTATGGAAATTTCTATTTCCAAAAGTTACAGCTGTATTATGCTGACTTTCAGTGATATTTCTTAGATCTATTTCCCTGGAACACACATTTAAAGATTTAAGAAAGTGCACAGCCTAGATAGATGCTTCTTCCTAAAATAAATCCTAAACAATGGTTGTTAAATTCCTTTGTGCATAAGAATAACCTGGAAAATGCAGATTACATGTCCTCACCTTCGAACAGTCTATTTGAATAAGTCAGATTTGTGCCCATGTATCTGTACACTCAACAATCTTCTGAACAGGGGTTAATCCAGGTGACCTATGGCTCATATTTTAAGAAGTACTAGTGTACCAAGGGTTAGTTAGTGTTGTGGTCAGGTTCATGTGTCAACTTGGCCAGATGATGATACCTGTTTGTCTGGTTGGGCAAGTGCTTGTTTGTCTTTTGCTATGAGGATATTTCATAGAATTAAATCATGATCGCATCAGCTACATACACAGCTGATTCCATTTTTAATCAGCCAAGGGGAGTGTCTTCTTTAATGTATGATGCTTAATCTAATCACTGGAAGTCTTTTAAGGAGGATTCAAAAGAGACAGGTTCTATTCCTGCTTTGACCCGTGAGACTCTCCTGTGGAATTCATGCAGACCCTCCATCAGAGTCATCAGCATCACAGCCTGCCCTGCAGATTTTGGACTCTACACTCCCATGATTACATGAGACACTTTTATGAATTTTATATTTATGAATATTTCCTGTTGATTCTGTTTCTCTAGAGAATGCTAACTTATACAACTTGGTACCAAGAGTGGTTCCTAAGAAAGAATCTTAAAAATGGGTTTTTATGAATGGTTTTCTAAACTGACTGGACTCAAAGACACTAAGCACTCTGATTCCCATGGCACTAAGGACTCTGATTCCCATAATCAGAGTGACATTGCCAATCCATGGAGTGAGTTGGCAAAACAGACAGTCAAAATATCACCATTCGATTCTTCTAATGCTTAACTTGTATGAAGCCAGGCTCTGAGGGATAATGTTTTTGACACCTTTACAGAGTTTTGTGGAAATAGTAAGTATACAGATGTTGGTTGGTTGTTGTTAGATACACTGTATACATTAATGAGTGAAAGGGATGGGTTTAAGGCATTAAATGAGAAGCTTAAGTGCCCTCTGACAGATGTAGATGTTTCTATGAGTATCCTGAAGGAAAATCTTATTTCCTGTAGCCGTAGACTTGAGACCTCTGAAAATCAAACTGAGAATATTATTGTTAGAGTAACAACTTTACAACATAAACTGAAATCTCAATTTGGCATGGTGTCTGCCATTAAAGTGAGGGCATTGATTGGAAAGGAGTTGGACCCTGAAAAATGGGATGGTGACATCTGGATTGATAATGATGTCGGGGATGAGGTTAAAACCCTAGATCATGCTGAGTCTTCTCTAGATAACCCTGTAATAGTCTGCCCTGAGGACAGAGCCACCCCACCTCCAACCTGCCTTGAGGAGTTGGCCACCCAACCTCTACCTGAAAGGATTAGCCTAGAGTGGTTAATCCTGTTTCACCAGATGAAACTGCAAATAAATGTCCTGAAGCAAATGTCTTGGAAGATATTTCTAATTCTTTTCATGACCCACCTCCATCACCCCTCATTTCTTCCACTTGGCTTTTCCCACCATAATAGCACTCACTGCATGAGTTGGAGAGCCAATATGGGGATTCCGCCAGCTGCTCAGCATGTCTATTCTAGTTATGCATTCTGGAACTGGGGAAATAACTACAGAATGGGTCTAGGGCTCCACTGGACCCACTGTGAGATGGGACTGAGCTAAAACTCCATCAATCACCAGATTTCCATAAGCCCCAGAAAGGGGTTGTAGTGCTATACCCTACTTTTATGTTGGTCCTAAAAGTGGAATCATACAGTATCAATCATTTTGTGTCTGGCTACTTTTGCTCCCAAGGCTCATTGATATTCTCATGTGTTTCAGAATGTTATTTTATCTTACTGCTGCATAATATTCCACCACATGTATATGCCACATTTTGTGAATCCACTAATCTGTTGATGGGCATTTGGTTTGTTTCCATCTTTGGCAATTGTGAATAATGTTTGTCATGATCACGTTTAAGTGTCAGCTTGGCCAGGTGTGGTAACTGTTTGGTTGGGCAAGTGCTGGCCTGGCTTTTGCTATGAGGACATTCTATAGAATTAGATCATGATCATATTGGTTACATCGACAGCTGATTCCATTTATAATCAGCCGGGGGAATGTCTTCTTTAATGATTGATGCTTCATCTAATCACTGGAAGCTTTTAAGGAGGATTCAGAAGAGACAGGTTCTCTTCCTGCTTCAGCCAGCGAGCTTCTCTTGTGGAGTTCATCCAGACCCTCCATCAGAATCATCAGCTTCACAGCTGATCCTACAGATTTTGGACTCTATGTTCCCACAGTTATGTGAGTCACTTTTATGAATTTTATATTTATGAATATTTCCTGTTGATTCTGATTCCCTGGAGAACCATAACTAATACTAGCTGCTAATTTTGAGTGGAGACCCGAACAAGAGAAAGTTCTGTGACAGGCTCAGGCTGTTGTACAAGCTGCTCTGTCACTTGGACCTTATGATCCAGCATATCCAAAGGTGCTGGAAGTGTCAGTGGCAAATAGAGATGCTAGGTGTTGTTTGACCCACCAAGATACAAAGTTGGGTGCATGGAGCAGCACTCCATCATAAAATGGACATGGTATATAGGAGATAGGACCAGAGCAGGTCCTGAAGGCACAAGTAAGTTACATGAGGAAGTGGCCCAAATGCCCATGGTCTCCACTCCTGCCACATTACCTTCTCTTTCCCAGACCAGAGCTATGGCCTCTTGGAGAGTTCCTTAGAGTGAATTGACTGAGGAAGAGAAAACTCGGGCCTGGTTTACAGATGGTTCAGCACGATATGCAGGTACCACCCGAAAGTGGACAGCTGCATCACTACAACCCCTTTCTGAGGTGTCCTTGAAGGACAGTAGCGAGGGAAAATCCTCCCTGTGGGCAGAACTTCGAGCAGTGCACCTGGTTGTTCATTTTGCTGGGAAGGAGAACTGGCCAGAGGTGCGTTTATATAATGACTCACGGGCTGTCACTAGTGGTTTGGCTGGATGGTCAGGGACTTGTAAAGACCATAATTGGAAAATTGATGACAAAGACGTCTGGGGAAGAGGTATGTGGGTAGACCTTTCTGAGTGGGCTAAAAACATGAATATGTTTGTGTCCCATGTGAATGCGCACCAGAGGGTGACTTCAGCAAAGGAAGGTTTTAATAATCAAGTGGATAAGATGACCAGTTCTGTGGACACCAGTCAGCCTCTTTCCCTGGCAACTCCTGTCATTGCCCAATGGACTCCTGAACAAAGTGGCCATGGTGGCAGGGATGGAGGTTATTCATGGGCTCAGCAACATGGACTTCCACTCACCAAGGCTGACCTGGATACAACCACTGCTGAGTGCCCAATCTGCCAGGAGCAAAGTCCCACACTCAGCCCCCGACATGGCACCATTCCCTGAGGTGGCCAGCCAGCTACATGGTGGCAGATTGATGACATTGGACCACTCCTTTCATGGGAGGGGCAGCAAATTGTTCTAACTGGAATAGACACATAGTCTGGATATGGGTTTGTTTTCCCTGCATGCAATGCTTCTGCACAAAATACCATGTGTGGGCTTACAGAATGCCTTATCCATTGTCATGGTATTCCACACAGCATTGCTTCTGATCAGGGAACACACATCACAGCAAATGAAGTGCGGGAATGGGCACATGCTCATGGAATTCTCTGGTGTTACCATGTCCTCCACCATCCAGAAGCAGCTGGATTGATAGAACGGTGGAATGGCCTTTTGAAAACTCAATTAAGGTGCCAACTAGGTGGCAATACCTTGAAGGGCTGAGGTCATGTTCTCCAGGAAGCTGTGTATTCTTTGAGTCAGCATCCGCTGTATGGTGCTGTTTCTCCCATAGCCAGGATCCACGGGTCCAGGAACCATGGGGTGGAAATGGGAGTAGCAGCACTCAGTATTACCCCTAGTGATCCACTAAGAAAATTTTTGCTTCCTATCCCTGTGACCCTGAACTCTGCTGGTCTACAGGTTTTAGTTCCAGAAGGGGGAGTGCTTCCACCAGGAGAATCAACAATGATTCCATTGAACTGGAATCTAAGACTGCCACCTGGTCACTTTGGGCTACTCATGCCCCTGGATCAACAAGCCAAGAAGGGGCTTACATTACTGGCTGGGGTGATTGACCCTGACTATAAGGGGGAAATAGGACTGCAACTACACAATGGAAGTAAAGAAGAGTTTTCCTGGAATATAGGAGATCCCATAGAGCGTCTTTTAGTACTACCATGCCCTGTGATTAAAATCAATGGAAAACTGCAACAACCCAATCCTGGCAGGACCACCAATGGCTCTGAAACTTCAGGAATGAAGGTTTCAGTCACTCCACTAGGCAAAGAACCACAGCCAGCTGAAGTGTTTGCTGAGGGTAAAGGGAGCATGGAATGGGTAGTGGAAGAAGGTAGTGATACATAAGATCTATGGCCATGTGATCAGTTACAGAAATGAGGACTGTAATGCCGTTTAGTTCATGTTATACTATTTAAGTTGTAAGATATCAAGTTTAAGAATGAATATTACCCAAGGACTTGCACCTTATCCTGGAGCGATTTAATGTGTTTTTGGTGATATGCAGGACAGTTGAGTATTGTTAGGTGAGGAAAAGAACATGCCTTTTATTGTTTTCCATTTAGAAAGTAGATATGGTTTAAGGTGATGAGTATAGCTTCCAGTTGACAAGGAGTGGACTGTCACGGTCAGGTTCATGTGTCAACTTGGCCAGGTGGTGGTACGTGTTTGTCTGGTTCAGCAAGTCCTGGCCTGCCTTTTGCTATGAAGACATTTCATAGAATTAAATCATGATCACGTTGGCTACATCCACAGCTGATTCTATTTGTATTCAGCCAAGGGGAGTATCTTCTTTAATGAGTGATGCTCAATCTGATCACTGAAAGCCTTTTAATGAGGACTCAGAAGAGACAGGGTCTCTTTCTGCTTCAGCTGGCAATCCTCTCCTGTGGGCTTCATCTAGACCCTACATCAGAGTTGTCAACATCACAGCCTTCCCTGCAGATTTTGGACTCTACATTTCCATGGTTACATAAGATGTTTTTATAAATTTTATATTTATGAATATTTCCTGTTGATTCTGCTGCTCTAGGGAACCCTAATTAATACAATGCTGCCATGAACATTGGTTTGCAAATGTCTGTTTTTGGCATTGATTTCAACTCTTCTGGGCATATACAGTAGTTTATTGCTGTGTCAAAGGCAACTCAATCTTTTGGTTCCTATGGAATCACCAAACAGTCTTCCATGGTGGCTCCACCATTACACATTCCCACCACCAGTGCCTAGGTGTCCCAGTTTCTCCACATCCTCTCCAACATTTATAGTTTCCTGTTTGTTTAGTAGCAACCATTCTTATGGGTGTGAGGTGGTATCTCATTCTAGTCTTGATCTGCATTTCCCTTATAGTCAATGAAAATGAGCATCTCTTCATGTGTTTTTGAGCCATCTGTACTTGCTTTTCAGAAAAATGCCTATTCATATCTTTAGCCTAATCTTTAATTGGGTTTTTGTTCTTTTGTTGTTGAGTTGTATGATTTCTTTGTCAAACCTTTGTCTGATATATGATTTCCAAGTATTTTCTCTCATTGAGATGGCTGCCTCTTCACCTTTTTGATAAAGTCTTTTGAGGTGCAGATGCATTCGATTTTGAGGAATTCCCATTTGTCTATTTTTTCTTTTGTTCCTTATGCTTTGGTGTAAAATTATGTAGCTACCTCTTCTTTCCAAGTCTTGAATAGGTTTCCCTACATTTTCTTCTAGCAACTTTATGGTACTAGATCTTATAC
The DNA here is from genome assembly GCF_023851605.1 of Tamandua tetradactyla. NCBI lineage: Eukaryota > Metazoa > Chordata > Mammalia > Pilosa > Myrmecophagidae > Tamandua > Tamandua tetradactyla. The sequence goes on along the minus strand of NC_135353.1, from coordinate 57,496,535 downwards.
TTAGTTATTTGATCTACTGTGAGTTAGTTTTCCCATGGGTGTAATATAGGGGTCCTTTTCCATTCTCTTGGCTATTGATATCCAGTTCTTCCATGCCCAATTATTGAAAAGACTAATTTGTCCTAGTTCAGAGGATTTCCAGGCCTTGTCAAAAATCAGTTGACCATAGATTTGGTGGCTGATTTGTACACTGTCATTTCTATTCCATTTGTCAATGCTTCTATCTTTGTGCCAGCACCATGCTGTTTTGACCACTGTGGTTTTATAATAGGTTTTAAAGTCAGGGATTGTTAATTCTCCCACTTCATTCCTCTTTTTTAGGATGCTGTAACTATTTAGGGTCTCTTTTCCTTCCAGATGAATTTGGTAGTTAGCTTTTCCAAATCTTCAAAGTAGGTTGTTGGAATTTTGATTGGTACTGTATTGAATCTGTAGATCGATTTGGGGAGAAGTTACATCTTAACTATGTTTAGCCTTCTTATCCATGAGCAGGGAATATCTTTCCACATATTTAGGTCTCCTTTGATTTCTTTTAGCAATGTTATGTAGTTTTCTGTGTACAAGTCCTTTACATCCCTAATTCAGTTCATTAATAAGTATTTGATTCTTTTAGTTGTTATGTTTAATGGAATTTTCCTTATCTGACTCCTCAGCTAACTCATTGCTTGTGTATAGAAATGTTACTGATTTTTGCACATTAATTTTATATCCTGCCACCTTACTGAATTTGTTGATTAGCTCAAGTAACTTTGCTATAGATTTCTCAGGATCTTCCAAGTATAGTGTCATATCATCTGCAAATAATGAAACTTTTACTTTTTCCTTTCTAGTTTGGATGCCTTTTATTTCTTTGCCCGGTCTGATTGCTCTAGCTAGAACTTCTAGCACAATGTTGAATAATAGTGGTGACAGTGGGCATCTTTGTCATCTACCTGATTTAGGGGGAAAGTTTTCAGTCTCTCTCCATTGAGTATGATCTTGGCTATCACTTTTACATATATTCCCTTTATCATTTTGAGGTAGTTACCTTTTATTCCAATCTTTTGGAGTGTTTTTATCAGAAAAGATGCTGAATTTTGTTGACGGCTTTTTCAGCATCAATCGAGGTGTTCATGTGATTTGTTAATATGCTGTATTACATTGTTTTTCTTGTGTTGAACCTTCCTTGCATTTCTGGTATAAACCCTACTTGGTCATGTTTTATAATTGCTTTAATGTGTTGTTGAATTCGATTTGCCAATATTTTATTGAGAATCTTTGCATCTATGTTCATTAGGGAGATTGGCTTGTACTTTTCCTTTTTTACACCATCTTTACCTGGTTTTGGTATTAAAATATTAGCTTCATAAAATTAGTTAGGTAGAATTCCTTCTTCCTCAATTTTTTGGAAAACTTTGAGCAGGATTCATGTTAGTTCTTTATGGAATGTTTGATAAAATTCCCCTGTGAAGCCATCTGGCCCTGGGCTTTTTCTTTATAGGAAAATTTTTGATGACTGATTGAATCTCTTTACATTTGATGGGTTTGTTGAGATCTTCTATTTCTTCCTGAGTCAGTATAGCTTGTTTGTGCATCTCTGGGAATTTATCCATTTCATCTAAGTTGTCTAATTCATTGGTGTATAGTTGTTCATAGTATCCTCTTATGGTTTTGTTTAATTCTTCAGGGTCTGCAAAGTGTGTCGGTAAAGCACACTTTCTCATTTCTGATTTTGATTATTTGCATATTCTCCTTTTTTTTTTGCTTTGTCAGTCTTGCTAGTGGCTCATCAGTTTTATTGATTTTCTCAAAGTGCCAACTTTTAGTTCTATTGATTCTTTCTATTGATCTTCTTTCTCCCATTCATTTATCTCTGCCTTAATCTTTGTTATTTCTCTTCTTCTATTTGCTTTGGGGTTAGTTTGCTGTTCTTTCTCAAGTTCCTCCAGATGTGCTGTTAATTCCTCGATTTTGGTTCTTTCTTATTTTTAATATAGGCTTTTAGGGCAATAAATTTCCCTCTCAGCACAGCCTTTGCTGCATCCCAAAAGTTCTAATAAGTTGTATTCTCATTTTCGTTCATCTCCAGATAGCTACTGATTTCTCTAGCAATTTCTTCTTTGGCCCACTGGTTGTTTAAGAGTGTGCTGTTTAATCTCCATATACTTGTGACCGTTCTCATTATTCGGTGGCTATTGAAATCCAGCTTCATCCTGTCATGATCAGAGAAAGTGTTTTTAAATTTATAAAGACCTGTTTTGTGTCCCAGGATATGATCTATTTTGGAGAATGTTCCATGAGCACTAGAGAAGAATGTATATCCTTGTGCTTTGGGATGCAATGACGTATATATGTCTGTTAGGTTTAATTCATTTATCAAGTTGTTTAACTTCTCTATTTCTTTGTATCTATAGAGGAGAGTGGTGTATTGAAGTTTCCTACTATTATTGTTGAAATATCTATTGTTCCCTTCGTTTTTGCCAACGTCTGTCTCGTGTACTTTGGAACTCTGGTTGGGAGATAAACATATATGATTGTTATATCTTCTTGGTGAATTGACCCTTAATTAGTATATAGTGTCCTTCTTTGTCTCTTATGATGTCTTTACATTTAAAATCTATTTTGTCTATTAGTATAGCTACTCCTGCTTTCTTTTGGTTACATCTTGCATGTAAAATCTTTTTCCATCTTTTCACTTTCAATCTATTTACACCCTTTTGTGTCTAATTGTAAGCAGCATATTATCTGCATATATAATTAAGATTATCTTTCTTAATCCGTTCTGCCAAACTGTTTCTTTTCATTGTTAAGTTTAGTCCATTAATGTTCAAATTTATTTCTGAACAGGTGTTTCTTGATTCCACCATCTTATACTTTTTACTTTATTTGTCAGATCTATGTATTCTTTTCCCTATTTCTCTTTGTATTCTTTAAATCACTGTTAGTGGCACTTTTCAATTCTGTACCCTCCTGCACACCTCCCTCTCCTGTCTTCTTTTTTTTCAGCCCGCAGAACTCCTTTTATTATTTCTTATAGGTCTGGTCTGTTGTTGACAAATTCTTTCAGGACTTTTTGTTTGTGAAAACATGAATCTCTTCTTGAATTTTGAAGGAAAATTTGGCTGGGTACAGAATTCTTGGCTGGAAGTTTTTCTCTTTCAGGGTCTTGAATATATCATATCACTGCCTTCTCGCCTCCAGGGTTCTAGTTGAGTAGTCTGAACTCAGTCTTTTTTTGTTTCCCTTGTATGTAGTAGATTGTTTTTCTCTTGCCACTTTCAGGATTTTCTGCTCCTCTTCAACATTTGACAGACTGTTTAGTATGTGCCTTGGGGAAGGCCTGTTTGGATTTATTCTGTTTGGAGTTCTCTGGGCTTCTTTGACTTATATATTTATGTCCTTTATGGGAGTTGGGAATTTCCTCCCATTATATCCTAAACTCCTCTTCCTTGCCCTTTACTCCTCTCTTCTTCTTGGACACCAATGATTCTTATATTTTTGGACTTTGTCTTGTCTATCATTTTCCTGATTTCCAATTCAATTTTTTCATCTTTTTTTTTTTGCAATATGCTGTTTTGAGTCTTTGAAGTCAATTATCCTGTCCTCTATATCACTTATTCTGTTTTCTGTCTCTTCAAGTCTGGTGTTGTGTGCTTCTAGTATGTTTTTTATTTGGTCAACAGAGTCTTTAATCTCTGTGATATCTGCTATTTTTCTATTTATTCTTTCAAATTCCTCCTTGTGCTCTTCTACTGTCTTCTTGATCTCTTTTATGTCATATGCTATCCCACTCATTTTATTAAGTAGAGTTGTGTGAGCATCTTTGATTAGTTATTCTCATGTTAGTGTCTCCTCTGGTGTTTTAATTTGGTCATTAGGCATTGTTATATCTGTCTGAATTGTGATATGCTTAGTGACTTTCTGCTATCTTCTTGACATGTAAATATCTTGATTGATTTACTTTGGGAGTTGATTTCTTTCAGTAGTCTAAGGCATTGGGTTTGGGGAATGATTATATAGCAGGGAGCAGGGCACCTGGTGGGGCACTCAGTGTGGTGATTTCTTTCAGGGCAGGTAGAGGCACAGGTTGGGGATATCATGCTGGTGCTTGTGAATGTGGATGCCCAGTGGCTGGGGAGGATGTAGCTGTGCAGATGCACCAGTCTGCACCACATAGCCCTGGTATGTGTTGGTCTAAGGTACTGGGCACTTTGTGTGCATGCATAGGGCTGCGGCAGCAGGTCACTGTTATACCTTCATGGATTGGGGGCATATGCAACCCGGCTGCGAAGGTTGGCACTTTCTCAAAGCTGGGAAGTGTGGTGAGGTTGTGCTCATGTGCAGTTCTAGGATGGCTGTAAAGTGCAGTTCCAAGTGCTGAAGATGTGATTGAACGTCTGTGCACATGCACGGGCCTGGGAATGCCATAATCGGATGTGTAGAACTCAGCCAGGGTGGAGTGAGGCTGTGTGGCACTATGGGCAAGGGTGCAGTGGTAACCTAGGTATGGAGGTTAGTGACTGCAGTCTTTATGCACCGGCAACAGCTTCTTAGTCCCCGGTTCCCGACCATGCATTCTTGTGGGGTCCATGGCTCCATGCCTCCGTGTCAATCTCCAGCTTTCTGCCTCTCAGTTCCTCGCCCTCTGCAACCATAACTGCCCATTTGGTGCAGAAGGTTCTCCCAGATCAGCTGCACTCCCAAATTGCCACCTCAGGCAACCTCCTCTCCCTTCTCTAACTTTTCCATGGAACAAGGCTAATCTCAGCTACTCTATTTGGCCATCTTCCTGGAAGTCTCCTCAAAATATTTTAAAAGCTTATAATAGTTCTGGGCAGGTTCTCTGACCACAGTAAAAATAAGTATTGAATACAATAAATAAAATGATAACTATAATTCCTTCATATGACTGAAAGCTAAGAAATACACTTATAAATAACTGATGGGTAAAATAAAATATAACAATGAAAATTTGGAAAATATTTTGAATTGAATGGTATTTAAGTTCTTTATATCAGAACTTTTGAAATGTAGGAAAAGTCATACTTAAAGAAAAAATGTATAGCCAAATAATGCTATCAGAAATGAGGAAAGTTTGAAGATCAGTGATATGCAGCCATGTCAAGAAAGCAGACACAGAATAGAAAATGAATCTAAAAAAATCAGAGGAAAAAATAAAACAAATAATAGCAGAAATTAAATGAATTCTAAAAATGATCATGGTGATGAATATTTAACTATGTGGTGATATGTGTGCCATTATTTGTACATGATATATGGAGTGTATGTGTGTAAAAATTTGTCAATAGAAATGCTTTTCTGTGTGGCACTGATTTTCAGCTAGCATGTGTATTTTGGCAGTGTATGCCTGGGTATTAACTCTTGTTTAAACTGAATGTATGATATTCTGTTAGAATTTAAGTGTTTTAAATATATTGTATATTTTTTCTTACTCTTAAAAAAAGAAATTAAATGAATAAAAGTTGTACAATTAAGAGGATCAACAAAATCAAAATTCACTTCTTTGAAAAGATAAATGAACTTTGTATGTCCCCGTGATACTGATCAATGCAAAGAGAAGGAATGCACTAATTATTAGGATGACCTTACATCCTGATTTAGCATCCCCTTTCATTCTCAAAATTGCTCTGGTTTGGATGATAAACTATTTCCTCACCCTACAAATACTCAAAATTAGAATTATTTGTAAAAAGCTACATTACTACAGGTTTTCCTCTACAATGTCTTTTCTTCCTGTCCTCATCTTTCACAGAGACCTGTTTGTCTTGCATATCTTCTTTTCTCTATCTCCAATGCTACAACCATCACTCCAGGCACCAATTATCTGTCATCTAAATTAGTGCAATCAAACCTTCTAAAAGGTCTCTTTGCCTCCAGCCTGGCACCCATCCAATCTATCCTCTACTAGCAACCAAAGTGATCTTTTCAAACTATGCAAAAAAACCATATTGTCCCCCAAGATAGGGTGGTCAAATTAGAAATAAAAATACAGCATGCCCAGTTAAATCTGAATTTCATATAAACAATGAATAATATTTTTATATACATATTATCCGTGCAATGTTTGGGATGTATTTGTACTAAAATAATTGTTGTTTATCTGAAATTCAAATTTGACTGGGTTTGGGATGTATTTGTACTAAAATAATTGTTGTTTATCTGAAATTCAAATTTGACTGGATGTCTATATTTTATTTGGCAATCCCACCCCAAGATGAAAATTCTTTAGTGGCTCTCATTGTTCTTAAAATAAACATAGACTGTCATGCAATGTTCTGCATGGTCTTGCTCTTACATACCTCTCATTTCACATCCCTTACATTCATCCTATTGTTTTCTGCACTTCAACTACAGGGGCTTTTTGTTGCTCGTTCTTGACATGTACCCTCCTGCCATGGGGACTGTGAATATGTTGTCCTTTCTGCTTGGAGTTTCTCCTCACTATCCTTAATACCACTTATCTAATTAACTCTTATTCAGAATCCAGATTTCATCATGACTTACTTCCTCAGGGAAGACATACCTGATCTCCCTGACTCAAGTGAAATCTTCCCATTTTATGCACAATTTACCTCTCCTTGTGAGGACTTATAATAAATGTAGTTTATGTGTGTGATCATTTGATTGACTCCGCCACATGAAGCAGGGGTCATGTCTGGTTTATTCATCATTGTATCTTAAGCAGCTAGATCAGTGCCTAGTACATGACAGGGGACCCAGTAAATGCTTGTCAAATGGCACTGCACTTGATTGAAGAAGCCCAGGTAGCCAAGAGGATTGTGGGGATGTTGGTAACAGTATAAATGGAGGCTGACTGATCTGAGCCCATGAAACCCTGGTTTGGGTGCTGTGGGTGAACTGTAAGGATTCTCCTAGTCTTCTAGTCTGGTATTGGGATGCAAGGATAAACAAGCCAAGACACATACATTTAATAAAACTTTAGAATGCACAGCCTCCTTTTACTGTCTGAAGCAGTTAAATTTTCCAAGTACAAACTTTTGCAAATTTTATGTACTTTTTTTCAAAGAAAAAACCCAGTTTGGAAAGAGAATCAATCAATTTAATTCATTTAAAGAGCACCCATTCCACAGAAATAGTTTCATCATATTGGACCTGCATTTGCAACTGAGAGAGTAATCCATTTAAGGTTTGAAATGTGATTTCCAAAAGTCCTTTGTCTTCTAGACACCCACCTGTGGGTGCTGGCTGAGAGGATATACAGAGAGAGGACTAATACATCCTCTTAATAGGCACCTAATAGTGGCCAGAGAACTAAATCAAAAAGGAGGAAAGGAAGCTCTGGTCTATGTCCTCTGGTGTTTTCATTTTCTGCTTGACATTCTCAAAGCATAATAGGATTACCCTAATCTGGTTTCTGAATCCTTATCTAGGTATGTGCCCTTAGAGAGTGACCTAAAAATAATGAAAATATTTGTCTGGATAATAAAAATAAAAAATAGACAATGCTTAATTTTCCATGTTGAGTGTATTAGTTATGGTTTTCTAGAGCAACAGAATCAACAGGAGATATTCATAAATATAAAATTTATAAAAACATTTCATGTAACCATGGAAATGTAGAGTCCAAAATCTGCAGGGGGGGCTGTGATGTTGACAACTCTGATGTAGGGTCTAGATGAAGCACACAGGAGAGGATTGCCAGCTGAAGCAGAAAGAGACCCTGTCTCTTCTGAATCTTTATTAAAAGGCTTTCAGTGATCAGATTGAGCATCACTCATTAAAGAAGATACTCCCCTTGGCTGAATACAAATAGAATCAGCTGTGGATGTAGCCAACGTGATTATGATTTTATTCTATGAAATGTCTTCATAGCAAAAGGCAGGCCAGGACTTGCTGAACCAGACAAACACGTACCACCACCTGGCCAAGTTGACACATGAACCTGACCGTGACAGTCCACTCCTTGTCAACTGGAAGCTATACTCATCACCTTAAACCATATCTGCTTTCTAAATGGAAAACAATAAAAGGCACGTTCTTTTCCTCACCTAACAATACTCAACTGTCCTGCATATCACCAAAAACACATTAAATCGCTCCAGGATAAGGTGCAAGTCCTTGGGTAATATTCATTCTTAAACTTGATATCTTACAACTTAAATAGTATAACATGAACTAAACGGCATTACAGTCCTCATTTCTGTAACTGATCACATGGCCATAGATCTTATGTATCACTACCTTCTTCCACTACCCATTCCATGCTCCCTTTACCCTCAGCAAACACTTCAGCTGGCTGTGGTTCTTTGCCTAGTGGAGTGACTGAAACCTTCATTCCTGAAGTTTCAGAGCCATTGGTGGTCCTGCCAGGATTGGGTTGTTGCAGTTTTCCATTGATTTTAATCACAGGGCATGGTAGTACTAAAAGACGCTCTATGGGATCTCCTATATTCCAGGAAAACTCTTCTTTACTTCCATTGTGTAGTTGCAGTCCTATTTCCCCCTTATAGTCAGGGTCAATCACCCCAGCCAGTAATGTAAGCCCCTTCTTGGCTTGTTGATCCAGGGGCATGAGTAGCCCAAAGTGACCAGGTGGCAGTCTTAGATTCCAGTTCAATGGAATCATTGTTGATTCTCCTGGTGGAAGCACTCCCCCTTCTGGAACTAAAACCTGTAGACCAGCAGAGTTCAGGGTCACAGGGATAGGAAGCAAAAATTTTCTTAGTGGATCACTAGGGGTAATACTGAGTGCTGCTACTCCCATTTCCACCCCATGGTTCCTGGACCCGTGGATCCTGGCTATGGGAGAAACAGCACCATACAGCGGATGCTGACTCAAAGAATACACAGCTTCCTGGAGAACATGACCTCAGCCCTTCAAGGTATTGCCACCTAGTTGGCACCTTAATTGAGTTTTCAAAAGGCCATTCCACCGTTCTATCAATCCAGCTGCTTCTGGATGGTGGAGGACATGGTAACACCAGAGAATTCCATGAGCATGTGCCCATTCCCGCACTTCATTTGCTGTGATGTGTGTTCCCTGATCAGAAGCAATGCTGTGTGGAATACCATGACAATGGATAAGGCATTCTGTAAGCCCACACATGGTATTTTGTGCAGAAGCATTGCATGCAGGGAAAACAAACCCATATCCAGACTATGTGTCTATTCCAGTTAGAACAATTTGCTGCCCCTCCCATGAAAGGAGTGGTCCAATGTCATCAATCTGCCACCATGTAGCTGGCTGGCCACCTCAGGGAATGGTGCCATGTCGGGGGCTGAGTGTGGGACTTTGCTCCTGGCAGATTGGGCACTCAGCAGTGGTTGTATCCAGGTCAGCCTTGGTGAGTGGAAGTCCATGTTGCTGAGCCCATGAATAACCTCCATCCCTGCCACCATGGCCACTTTGTTCAGGAGTCCATTGGGCAATGACAGGAGTTGCCAGGGAAAGAGGCTGACTGGTGTCCACAGAACTGGTCATCTTATCCACTTGATTATTAAAACCTTCCTTTGCTGAAGTCACCCTCTGGTGCGCATTCACATGGGACACAAACATATTCATGTTTTTAGCCCACTCAGAAAGGTCTACCCACATACCTCTTCCCCAGACGTCTTTGTCATCAATTTTCCAATTATGGTCTTTACAAGTCCCTGACCATCCAGCCAAACCACTAGTGACAGCCCGTGAGTCATTATATAAACGCACCTCTGGCCAGTTCTCCTTCCCAGCAAAATGAACAACCAGGTGCACTGCTCGAAGTTCTGCCCACAGGGAGGATTTTCCCTCGCTACTGTCCTTCAAGGACACCTCAGAAAGGGGTTGTAGTGATGCAGCTGTCCACTTTCGGGTGGTACCTGCATATCGTGCTGAACCATCTGTAAACCAGGCCCGAGTTTTCTCTTCCTCAGTCAATTCACTCTAAGGAACTCTCCAAGAGGCCATAGCTCTGGTCTGGGAAAGAGAAGGTAATGTGGCAGGAGTGGAGACCATGGGCATTTGGGCCACTTCCTCATGTAACTTACTTGTGCCTTCAGGACCTGCTCTGGTCCTATCTCCTATATACCATGTCCATTTTATGATGGAATGCTGCTTCACACACCCACCTTTGTGGCTTGGTGGGTCAGACAACACCCACCTCATGATAGGCAGCTCAGGTCTCACGGTAACATGGTGGTCCAAGGTTAAGCATTCATTCTCTGCTAATGCCCAGTAATGGGCCAAAAGCTGTTTCTCAAAAGCAGAGTAGTTATCTGCAGCAGATGGTAAGGCTTTGTTCCAAAATCCTAAGGGTCGATGTTGTGATTCTCCTATAGGGGCCTGCCAATGGCACCAAACAGCATCTCTATTTGCCACTGACACTTCCAGCACCATTGGATCTGCTGGATCATAAGGTCCAAGTGACAGAGCAGCTTGTACAGGAGCCTGGACCTGTCACAGAACCTCCTCTTGTTTGGGTCTCCACTCAAAATTAGCAGCTATTATTAGTTAGGGTTCTCCAGGGAAACAGAATCAACAGGAAATATTCACAAATATAAAATTCTTAAAAGTGACTCACATAACTGTGGGAACACAGATTCCAAAATCTGTAGGGCCGACTGTGAAGCTGACAATTCCAATAGAGGTTCTGGACAAACTCCACAGGAGAGGCTTGCTGGCTGAAGCAGGAAGAGAGCCTGTCTCTTCTGAATCCTCCTTAAAAGCTTCCAGTGATTAGATGAACCATCACTCATTAAGGAAGACACTCCTCCTGGCTGATTACAAATGGAATCAGCTGTGGATGTAGCCAACGTGATCATGATCTAATTCTATGGAATGTCCTCATAGCAAAAGCCAGGCCAGCACTTGACAACCAAACAGGTACCACCAACTGGCCATGACAAGCATTAGTCACAATTGCCAATAGATGGAAACAAACCAAATGTCCATCAACAGATGAGTGGATTCATAAAACGTGGCATATACATACGATGGAATATTGTGCAGCAGTAAGATAAAATGACATTCTGAAGCACATGAGAAGATGGATGAGCTTTGGGAGTAAAGTTGGCCAGACACAAAAGGATCTATACTATATGATTCCACTTTTATGACCAACATAAAAGTGTAGTCAAAGGCTTACAATACAGAATGTAGGGAACTTAGAGATATATAGAATCTAGAGATAGGTGAACCATTAGCTGATGAGGTTGAATTCCAATGTAATGGAATAGATAGGCATGAAAGTGGTTCTCTGGTGGGTCTATAAGAAATAGTACCATATTGAAGATTAGCAAGCTTCAAAGGGGTTGTATAGACCTATGTGTCCCAATGATTAACACGAGGAATATGATTAGTTCTCACAAGAGTTATTTTAAAGATATGATTCTTATATAAAGAGTGTTTAAGTCCAGGGTACAGAGGGAAAACTGTAATTGCATGCTATGAGCTATGTTGAAAAGGAAACCATCAGCAGCACTACCACAGCAACAGCAGAGGTAAATAATGGGGTGAGGGACAAGAGTGAAAGATTTTGGAGGCGAAAGAGAGAAAAAAAGACAAAGAAACCTTAGAGTGAGGGGGTTTATTCCTGCGCGCCTGGGTGGAGCTCACAGAACCCAAGGTCTGTCTGGTGAGTCTGCACCTGGGTCTTGATTTGGGCATTTTTTAGCCAGGGGGTCAGGTGACATCCGGAAGGGGCTGCACATTTTGCACAGCTTGAGTCACGGTGACTTTCCCTGTTCTCCCGACCTAACAAAGAGTTAAGAGGAGGTTTAGATTTCCTATTTGCCGGAGGGTGTGTTTATTGGTTTTCTTTCTCTTGGAAATAATGAAATTATCTAGTATTGAGAATGTTGATGGACTGTGGACTTTGGGCCTTCTACATGATGCCCAATGAATGCAGGTGGCTGAAGGATGCATTTACAGAGAAGTTCATTGGCAAATGATGGAGTGTATTTATGAATGCATCTTATGCTGCTACAAAAAGGAATAAAGTTGTGAAGCATGCAATGATCCGAATGAATATGTGGGACATTTGGTGAGACAAAATAAGCCAGAAACAAAAGAACAATGTTATGCTCACTTTTAGAAAATGCTTATAAGAAACAGAGACCTATATTGTAAGCTTTTAGAGCAGACACATTAAGTCCAGAGTGGTGATTATTATTTCTGGATTTTGAGAGGCTGTTATACGTATATAACCTGATATTTAGAGATAAGAATGAAGCTGAACAGGTTGGGGTTAAGTAATTCATAACATAGAGTAAGGAAGATAATGTCCATATTTTAGAACCATGCAAACTCCTTGAGACCAATGGAAGAAATGTTCATTTGATCTGGAATTGAAACTTTCTGAAGTGCATAATCTAATTCAATTTATCTGTATAGCTCATTTGAACAATTGAAACACAGGGAGCACAGAATAAGAAAGAGGTCCTTTAATCCTGTATAGATTATTGTAATGCCTGGAAACATCATAGAGTATATTGAGCAGGTAATTAAAAAAGTATTGGCAAAAAGCCCCCTGAGGGATGGGAGAAAGAATATGAAACTATTAAGCATTACCATCAAGGAATCCCCTGACAGTGTGTTAAACTTTAGGGACACCCAATTCAATAAACTGTACCCTCAATCATGAGGCTTACTCTTGTGAATCTTTTGTAGGTAGCAGAGAAGCTTAGATCACCTATAGGAATGCCTAAGAGTTACTTCTGGAGGATCTCTTTTCTTGCTCATATGTGGCCTTGCTCTCTCTAAGCTCAACTCATCAAGAGAAATCATTGCCCTAACCACTATGTGGGACAAGACATCCAGGGGTAAAAGTCTCCCTGACAATGTGGGAGATGACTCTCAGGGATGAATCTGGCACTGGCACCATGGGATCAACAATTCCATCCTGACCGAAAGGGGGAAAAGAAGTGTAACTAATAAAGTATCAGTGACAGAGAGAGTTCAAATAGAGTCTAAGGGCCACTCTGGAGGTTGCTCTTATGCAAACTTTAGTTAGACCTTGCTATCTATCATAGCCTGCTAAACCCCAACCAGGACCTTTCCAGCCAATCCTAAAGAACATCTAGGACAATATATAAGAGTCCACAATGGTTCCATGAACTAGAATAACTTTTCCGAAACCTACAACCTTCAGATGGTTCCCTGGTCCAGATAAGTCCTAAAACCTAGACCAGTCTCTTCACAACATCAGATAGTTTCATCTCCCCACCCCATATTAGTGACAGACTTTTCCAGTATGAAAACTTTAGAATTGCCATAGCCCAAACACCCCTAAAGAGAGGTATGGAAAAATCAATGGCAATGGTGGAGTTATACATAGAAGATAGGATTTAACAAATGAATATGAATGCTGAATCATTAAATTGATATCTCTGTTGGTCTCCAGTATTTTAGAGCAGCTAGGAGTTAAAACCTAAAATTGTAACCCATATCAAACTCTGAAGTAGGTTCTACAACAAATTGTGGTGCTGTGCTTTGAAATTTATAGTTTTTTTTGTATATATGCTAACAAAAGAAGAAAGAAAAAAAGTCGATTGTGATGAAAAAAATATTTAGGGCCTCTTGTCTCCTATATTCTGGAGCAGTTAGAAGGAAAAATCTGAGAGGATCATATGGTAGCCCTAAAAAACTGATATCTGTCCTGTAACCACTTCTTGAAGAGTACTTTGAAAACTATTGTTTTTTTATTTCCTTGCTTTGTATATATATTATACTATACAATAAAAAAAATTAAAAAAAGAGTAAACTCTAATGTACATTATGGTCACTAATAATTTTGTGTCAATATTGATTCATCAAGTATAACAATTGTACCACAGTAATGCAAGATGTTAATAAAAGGGGACTCTGTGAGTGGTGGAAAGAGGAGGTATATAGGAACTCTGTACTATCTGCTCAATTTTCTGTAAACTTAAAACTTCTGTAAATAAAATAATTTAATTCTGAAAAAAAGACATTCAAAAGGGCAAATAGTATAGGAGAGGAATAAATTACTTAATTTTGAAACTGATTTTTAAAATATTTTCAAAGTTTTAAATTAAAAGTAATATGAATTTTTCAAATTATTTTCAGTATTTTTCAAGATATGTTTCTTATGTTGAAATACTACCATGACAAATTTGATTGTGCCTAAGCACTGATGTCTGGTTCCCTAGTGAACACTGATTAATATTTCTTGAATTCAAGTGAATTAATAGTTTTTAAAATATTGAACAATGTAAAACTCTAGTCAATTTGAAATTGTTAATGATTTCTACTAGTATTAAGGCTTCATGTGTGTATGTGCTTACTTATATACTTGTGGAATTCATACATTTTGTAACATATGCATTTTGTTCTGCTATTTATAGCTTTGGCATTGTTAGACCAAAATACTCTCTGATAATTAAATTAAATAAATCACCTCAAAAAATATTTTGAGACTTGCCTTTTGGCCCAACACACGATCAGTTTTGGCAAATGGTCCATAAGGACATGAAAAGAATATGTATTCTGCAGTTATTGGAGTAGTGTTTTATAAATGTCAATTAGGTGTGTTTGATTAATAATGTTCTTAGTCTGTACCATTGCTGACTTTTAGTCTGCTTGTTCTATCAGTTTCTAAGAGAGGTATATTAAAATCTCACTGATTGTGAATATTTTTTGCTTTTTGAACATTTTGTAATATTGAAATATTGCTATGTCTCTAGTAATTCTTGTTTCCTTAAAGTTTACTCTTTGTAATATTAATATAGCTAACCAAGTTTTGTTTGGTTAGTCTTTTCATTCTACAACTGGTTCCATCCTCTTATTTTCAATCTTTCTGTATCAATTTAGTTGTGTCTCATCTAAGAAGTTTGGAGTTGTTTTGATTTATTTTAACTACAAATTGATAATCCTTATACTTTAATTGTATCATTTAGTTCATTTGTATTTTGTAAGATTTCTGATATATTTGGATATAAATCTATTACCTCAATGTTTATTTTCTTATTCTCTATGTGCTTAAAGTTCTTTTTTTCTTGTCTTCTTTTGGATTAATTATTTCTCCTTTTTTTTTTCTGTAGCTTTATTGTTATATATTCTTTCAATGGGTACCCTGGAGATTACAACATTTATCCATGATTTATCAAAGTTTAATATAAAATAGCTCTTATTTCCTTTAAAGTGCAATGAAAGGACCTTAGAACTCTTTAAAGTATCATAGAGGATTATTCTCAGGTCTACTGAAGTTTGGAAGAGTTATGTGATTTGCTTATGCCCTTAGAGATAATGAGTGGCAGAGGTATTTTAACCATGATAGCCACAGGTTAAAATCTCTTGAACCCTTCTTGGTTCATTCTTTTTGCATATTTTTTAGTGCCTGTGAGTTAGCAGGCTTCTGTTCACAACAGCCCAAAAGTATACAGAGTAGAGTCACCATTTTATTTTATCTTTCAGTTCTATAGCATTTTATCTTTTTTCAGTGCATCCTCACATCAATTATCTTATCTGATACTTCCAACAATCCTGTTAATTAAATAAGATAAATGTTATTACCACCTTTTGAAAAAAAACTGGGCTGAGAAAACTTGAAATGTCTCTCAGGTTCATTTACCTCATTGCATGCCTCACTACTCCATTCATTTCTGTAGCCACACAATATTTGATCATATGTATACACCACAGTTTGCCATTCTACTTCTCATTCAATGTATCCTTCATCCAAATCCATCCATGAGGCATCATGTGTAATATTCAGAGTCATAAATCCATGTCTCACATTATCTTCTCTTAGTTGTATAATCCTCAACACTCTCAATTTTAGACAATTCTCATTGCTCCCAAGAGAAAAATAATCGATTAACACACCCTCACCAAACAGAAAATCCAAATTTCCCCTTAAATCTTGACCCCCCCCAAATATTTGCCCCTGGTATTGTTGGGATATTGCTGATGTGTTCCTGTTAAACATAGACCATAGCATGAAATAGTACTTTCCCCCCATGCCCTTCTATTACTGACTCTTTGTACAAGATTCAAAACTTTGAAGTAGTTCATGCAAGAATTATTTATATTTATAGTATTAATTGGTGGGATACTTAGCTCTTTACAACCCCTTTCAATCATGTCCACCTTCAATATGGCAATATTACTTATAGACTCACTAATGAACTGCCTTCACTTCTATCCTATCCTTTACATTTAAGTTTAACCTCATTAAATAACCATTTATCCATCTCTAGCTTCTGTGTAGCTCTAGGTCCCCTATATTCTATATTATATGGCTCTGAGTTTACCTTTACCAAGGTCATAAAAGTGAAATCGTACAATATCTGTTCTTTTTTGTCTGTCTTACTTCACTCAGCATTGTGTCCCCAACTTTTGTCCATGTTGTCATATGCTTCAGGACCTCATTTCATCTTACTGCTGCTTAATATTCCCTCACATATATATATATCACATTTTGTTTATCCTCTTATCCATTGGTAGACATTTGGATAGTTTCCATGTTTTGGCAATTGTGAATAATGTTGCTATGAACATTGGTGTGCAAATGTCTGTCTGTGTTACTGCTTTCATCTCTTTTGGGTATATACCAAGTGGCAGTATTGCTGGGTAGAAGGATAATTTGATATTTAGTTTTCTAATGAACCACCAAACTCACTTCCATAGCAGCTGTATCATTATACATTCCCACCAGCAGTGCATAAATGTTCCAATTTCTCCACATCTTCTCCAACATTTATAGTTTCCTGTTTTTACTAGCAGCCATCCTTATAGGTGTGAAGTGATAATATATTGTAGTTTTGATCTGCATTTCTCTTATAGCTAATGAAAATAAGCATCTCATCCTGTGCTTTTTAGCCATCTGTATTTGCTCTTTGGAAAACTGTCTATTTGTATCTTTAGCCCATTTCATAACTGGGTTGTTTGTTCTTTTGTTGATGAATTATATGATTTCTTTATGTATACAGAATATCAAACTTTTATCCAATGTATGATTTCCAAATAGTTCTTCGCATTGAGTTGGGTGCCTCTTCATCTTTGTGACAAAGCCTTTTGAGATGCAAAGGCATTTGATATTGAGAAGTTCCCATTTATCTATTTTTTCTTTTGTTGCTTGTGCTTTGGGTGTAAATTTTGGAAGCTACCTCCTATTACTAGGTCTTGAAGATGTTTCCCTGTATATTCTTCTAGGAGTTTTATGGTAGTTTTAGTCTTTGATCCATCTTGAGTTAATTTTTGTATAGCATGTCAGGTAAGGGTCTTGTTTCATTCTTTTTGATTATTTATATCCAGTTCTCTCATGCCCATTTATTGAAAAGACTATTCTCTCCCAGTTCAGTGGATTTGGGGACCTTGTCAAAAATCAGTTGACCATAGATTTGGTGGTCTATTTCTGCACTCTTGATACTATTTCATTGGTCAATACTTTGTGCCAGTACCATTCTGTTTTGAGCACTGTGGCTTTATAATAAGCTTTAAAATCAGAACATGTTAGTACTCCCAGTTCATTCATTTTTAAGATATTTTAGTTTTTTGAGGTCTCTCTCCCTTCCAAATGAATGTGAAAACTAGTTGTTCCAAGTCTCTAAAGAGGGTTGGTGGAATTTCATTTGATAACGCATTGAATCTGTATATCAGTTTTGGTAGAATTGACATCTTAACCGCATTTAATCTTTCTATCCATGAGCAAGGAATATGTTTCCACCTCTTTAAATATTTGATTTATTTTAACAAGGCTCTATAGTTATCTGTGTACCAGTCTTTACATACCAGGTTAAGCTTATTCCTAGATACTTGATTCTTTCAGTTGCTATTTTGAGTGGATTTTTTTCCTTAATTGCTTCCTCAGTTAAGACATTTCTTGTGTATTGAAACGTTACTGATTTTTGCACATTAATCTTATATCCTGCCACTTTGCTGAATTTTTTTTTTAGCTTAAGAAACTTTGTCGTAGATTTCTCAGGATTTTCCAAGTATGGTATCATGTCATCTGCCAATAATGAGAGTTAACTTCTTCCTTTCTGATTTGGATGCCTTTTATTTCTTTTTCCTGCCTGATTTCTCTAGCTATAACTTCTAGTACAATGTTGAATAATAGTGGTGACAGAGGGCATCCTTGTCTTATTCCTGATCTTAGGGGAAATGTTTTCAACCTCTCACCATTGAGTATGATGCTGGCTATGGGATTTCTTATATGCCTTTTATCATATTGAGAAGTTTCCTTCAATTCCTACATTTAGAAGTGTTTTTATCAGAAAAAGATGCTGAATTTTGTTGAAATGTTTTTCAATATTAGTCAAGATGATCCTGTGATTTTTTCCCTTTCCTATATCATCTTTACCCAGTTTGGTATTAGAGTGAAGTTATCTTCATAAAATTAGTTAGGTAGTGCTCATTTTTCCTCAATTTTTTGGAAAAGTTTGAGCAGAATTGGTGGTAGTTCTTTTTGGAATGTTTGATAAAATTTCCCTGTGAAGCCATCTTACCCTGGGCTTTTCTTTGTAGAAAGATTTTTGGTGACTGATTGAATCTCTTTAGTTGTGATTGGTTTGTTGAGATCTTCTATTTCTTCTTGAGTCAGTGTAGTTTGCTCTTCTGTTTCCAGGAATTTGTCCATTTCCTTTAAGTTCTCTAGTTTATTGGCATATAGTTTTTCATAGTACCTACTATGAGGTTATTTTTTTTTTATGTCTTCAAGGTCTCTGGTAATGGCTTCCCCTCTTATCTCTGATTTTGGTTATTTGCATCATCTCTCTCCTTTTTTTCTTTGCCAGCTTAACTAGGGGTCCATCAATCTTATTAATTTTCTCAAAGAACAAACTTTTGGCTTTATCAATCCTTTCTATTGTTTTGTTGTTCTCCTATTCATTTATTCTGCTTTAATCATTGCTATTTCTCTTCTTCTATTTGCTTTGTCGTTAGCTTGCTTTTCCTTCCCTCGTTCCCCCAGGTGAACCGTTATGTCCTCGATTTTTCCTCATTTTTTTTTAATATACACATTTAGAGCAATAAATTTCCCTCTCAGCACTGCCTTTGCTGCATCACGGAAGTTCTGATATGTTATATTTTCATTTTCACTCATCTTCAGATACCTATTGATTTCTCTAGCAACCTCTTTTTTGGCCCACTGGATGTTTAAGAGTGTATTGTTTAATCTCCATATATTTGTGTAGGTTCTGGTTCTTTGGTAGTTATTGATTTCCAGCTTCATTCTATTGTGATCAGAGAAAGTGTTTCGAATAATTTCAATCTTTTTAAATTTGTAAAAACCTATTTTGGACCCAGCATGTGATCTGTCTTGGATAATGTTCCATGAGCACTAGAGAAGAATGTGTATCCTGGTATTTTGGAGTTTAATGATCTACATATGTCTATTAGGTCTAATTCATTTATCAAATTGTTTAAGCTCTCTATTTCCTTGCTGATCCTCTGTCAGGTTGTTCTCTCTGTAGAGAAGAGTGGTGTATTGATTTCTCCCACTATTATTGTTGAAATTTCTTTTGCTCACTTTAGTTTTGCCAATGTTTGCCTGAGGTACTTTAGCTCCTTGATTGAGGGCATAAACATTTATGATTGTTATATCTTTTTGGTGAGTTGTACATTTTATGAATATGTAGCATCCTCTGTCTCTTATGATGATTTTATATTTAAAGTCTATTTTGTCTGCTACTAGTATAGATACTCCCACTTTCTTTTGGTCACAGCTTACATGGAACAATTTTTTCCATCCTTTCATTTTCAATCTATTTGTATCCTTGGGTCTAAGATGAGTCTCTTAAAAGCAGCATATATTTGGATCATATTTGTTATTCCATTCTTCCAATCTGTATCTTTTAATTGATTAGTTTAGTCTGTTAACATTCAAAGTTATTACTGTAAGGGCAATTCTGTGCCCTTCTCCAGGCATCCTTCTCCTTTCTTTTTTTTTTCAGCTAACAGAATTCCCTTTAGTATTTCTTGTAGGGTCAGTCTTTTGTTGACAAATTCTCTTAGCCTTTGTCTGTTTGTGAAAATTTTAATCTCCACCTCACCTTTGAAAGACAATTTGGCTGGATAAAGAATTCTTGGCTGGAAATTTTTCTCCTTCAGGATCTTATACATATTATTCCACTGCATTCTTGTCTCCATGGTGCCTGTTGAGTAGTTCAAACTCAGTCTTATGTGGCTTCCCTTGTATGTAGTGAGTCACTTTTCTCTTGCTGCTTTCAGGATTTTCTGCTTCTCTTCAACATTTGACAGCCTGATTATTTTGAGTCTTGGAGTAGGTTTATTTGTATTTATTCTATTTGGGGTTTGTTGGGCTTCTTTAATTTGCATATTTATATCTTTTATAAGGGTTGAGAAGTTTTCCCCATTATCTTCTTATCTAATCTTCTCTAGCCTTTTACTCTTCTCTTTTCCTTCTGGGGCATGATGCTGCACAAGCGGTTCACAAGGCATGGGGACTGTGTGTGATGTGGGGTACTTGGAGGCAGGGCCTGGCAGGAGATGGGTCATGTGGACAGGGTAGGTACATGGGTGCAGTGAGTTCCAGGAGGTCATATGTCATGTGTTCATGGAGCTATGTGGGTGTACAGGTGCACATGTGTGTACATTTAAGATATACATGAGGTGGGGCTCAGGTGAATGTGTTGCAGGATGTTTGGTTGGCATGTATGGGCACATGGGCATTGCATGGTCCTATGCTGTGGTTTGACTTGCTTCATTCTGCCAACCTTCATGTATGTGAACTCCTGAGGGTGCCAGGCCTCCATTTGGAAAGCAGTGCCAGAGGGTTTGTATACTAGTTGGATGGTCTCTATGAGCAGGGAAAGTTAATTTACTGGCTTCTGGGTTCCCCAAGGGAGGTCTAGGCTTCAGAGCAGAGTGGGCTGATATCTTAAACTAGCTGTTTTGGCAGGCAGTTTTCTGGTTGCAGCCTCTTGTCTCCAGTGGAGTCCTGATAGAACCCATTCACTTTGTTCTCTGCTTATCAATTTCTCAGCTTTTCCATCTAAGACCTCCCTATGTAGTGTAGAAGACCCTCTCAGGTCACTCACACCCTGCAACTGCTGTTCTGGTCATTTTCTGTTACTTCTCTAGTTGTTCCTTTTAGCAGCACTGAACTTAATCTGTTTTATTCCCCCATCTTCCCAGAAGTCCCTCAGTATTTTTTTTTAAATGTCTTCAATGGCATAGAGAACTTTTGGCAAGTTTGGATGTGACAAAGAAGGAATAGCTAATGTGCTAATAAAACATGTGAAAATGTTTGGTCAAATTTAATAAATTAAAACTTAACAAGGATAAATGTTAAACTGAAATTTACACTAACAATAATTATCTCAATTATAGTATAGAGAATAATTAGCTTATAACATTTCAATTGACAAAGTCTTTTTATCTTTCATGCGTTATTCCTTTGTTTAATTGACTGTAAACTTACAATGAGCTAACAATGGTATGGACCTGTTGAAAAACCCTCTCAGGCTGCAATAATGATGTGCAAATTAATAATATGGAAGATGAGCTTTGGAGTCAGATTTAGGTTTACATCTTAGATCTACCATTAACCAGCTACATGATATGACTAAGATAATTCACATATCTTCTGTGTCTTGGTTTCTTCATGTGACAAATGAAATGTTAATAGCTCCTGTCTCACAGGAATGCTGGAGAATTAAATGAGATAATGCATATAATGTGCTTAACACCGCATCTAACACATGGTAGTACTCAGTTAGTATCAGCTATTAGTAATTAGACTCCATCAGAAATACTGCAACAAATTCTAATAAATGTGAACACAGAGTTGGAAAGGGACTGGAAATCATTTCATATGAGTAATGGTTGAAGAAATGAAATGTTCAGCCTGGAGGAGTGAAAATAAGAAAAATAAGGTACAAATTTTTGAACACTTTTTTTCCCTAAGGAACAGAGGTTATGCTTATCCTCTGTGGCTCCATGGAAAACAACACGGGACAATGGGGATGATGTCGGGGAGATTACAGGAGACATATTTTGGCTCAACATAAGAAAGAAAAATATTTCAAGGGTAAGCATGAAATACTTAAAAAATATTGAAGAAAGGGTGGGCTATGGTGATTTAGCAGGCAGAGTTCTTGCCTTCCATGCTGGAGACTTGAGTTCAATTCCCAGTGCCTGTCCATGCCAAAAAAAAAAAATAGTATTGAGATAATCAAAGACTTCTGTTAATACTGATGACAAGATATTTGTCCAGTTGGGAACAGGCATATTTGATGACCTCTAAGATCTCTGACTCAAAATTTGATGATATTCCACTTTAGAGGCCAAGAGTCTCTGCATCCCCTCATGGCAAAGTAGCATAAGGAAGCCCATCTCCCTGAAAGCCTACTTAGTATTGTACTCTCTTGAGATCAGTGCCTTTTCAAAATTTCCCTTGATACAAAATGAAGCCACTGCAGATGAAACCTTTAGTTGGACAAAAAGAGAACAATTCATTACTATACACTACATATTCTTCTCTAAACTCTACGGTGATGACATTCCTTTCACCTTCTTCATTGACTCTTATTCTCTCATAATTACATCTTTACTTACAGGAGAATGGGTGACTTTAAAGAGAAAGAAAACATTATTTTTCCATAGAAATAATTTCTATTTCTCCCCAACTCAAACCAAGAAATAATTCCTGAAATTTTCTATGTCTACCCAGAATACCAGTTTTCTAGGTCTATCTGGATTTAGATAGACAGACAGACAGACAGACAGAGAGATAGATAGATAGATAGATAAATGGATAGATGGATAGATAGATAGATGCCAGTGGAGGAGGTGTGTGTCATGGAGGGGAAACAAGTTGGATTATGTGTGTGAAGAGGAGTGACTGGGCTACAATCCCCAGCTTCCAGTGCTACTTCCTGAAGGCCAGCAATCATGTTTGTGGCTAAGACCTGGGGAAAATGATGCCCCCCCCCCACAATAAGGTATCATGGCAGAAATAAATTATCTGTCACAAAATTATAACCACAAAAGGATAGTTTAAAGATAGCACAGCTTAAAGCTTATAGTAGGGATTGGCAAATTAGGGTCACAGTCAAAACTGGCCTGTTGCCTGTTTTTGTACTTAAAGTTTCATTGGAATACAGCCTGCTCCATTTATTTACATATTTGTCTGTGGTTGCTTTTGCAGTAAAATGATAGGGTTGAAAATTTGTGATAGAAATGATATGGCCCACAAAATCTAAGATCTTTATTAGACACTTTATAGACACCTGGTCTATAAGCTCAATTTTCTAATTAGGAGGCAACATTGGACATGTACAAGTCAATTAGTTGAAGATGTGGAAGGAAAGTTTTAAGACCTCTGTTGTTGATATTTTAATCTCGTATAATTTTATTGAGCTATATTATATAGTAACATATAATCATTCAAAGTGTGTAATCAGTAGGTTACAGTATCATATTGCTGTGCATTCATCATCACAATCAATTTTTGAACATTTTAATTACTCCAAAAAAAGAATAAAAATAAAAGTAAAAAGGAACACCCAAACATCCCATCCCCAAAACCTCAAATTATTTATTTTTTTATTTATTGTTTTTGTTTTCTTACTCATCTGTCCATTCCCTAGAAACAGGGACTGTCAGTCACAAGGTTTTCACAGTCACACAGTCATAACTTAATAGCTATATAGTTATAAATATAAAGCTATATAGTTACATGATGATCTTCAAGAATCAAGACTATTGGATTATAGCTCAACATTACAGGTATTTCCCTCTAGCTACTACAATACACCAAAAGCTGAAAAAGGATATCTATATGTTGCATAAGAATAATGTCCAGAATGACCTTTTAACTCTATTTGAAATCTCTCAGACCCAGAAAGTTATTTTGTTTCATTTCTCTTGCCCCATTTGGTCAAGAAGTCTTTCTCACTCCTATGATGCCAAAGCCAGGCTCATCCCCAGGAGTAATGGTCCACTTGTCAGGGAGATTTATGTAGGAGGAGGGCAGTGAGTTCATCTGTGGAGTCTGCTTCTAGAGAGAAGCCGCATCTGAGCAAGAAAAGAGGTTCTCTGAAGATGGCTATTAAGCATTATTATAGGAAGGTTTAGCTTCTCCTTTGTAGGAATAAGTTTCATGAGGGCAAGCCCCAAGTTTGAGTGCTGGTTCATCAAATTAGCAGTCTCCAGTGCTTGTGAAATATTATGTCTTCCCCTGGTGGGGAAGTTTAATATTTTCATATTTTTTCCTTATTCCCTCAATGGTTCTTTGCAAATAATTTTTTATTGTCTGCCCAGATTACTCTGGGCTCCTTCAGGTCATCAAACCAACCTGTATAAACCAATAATATTTCACTCCCTATTCCAGCTTCCATGTAATTGTGGTGTTCAAATATGCTGGCCATACAAGTTAAATCCGATAGTGTGCTACCAAAAATATAAGTTTTGCACCAAAGAAACATCTCCTCATTTGGTCTCGCACAGAAGCTGAAGTTTTAAAATACAGTCAATATCATCCTTTACCCTTTAGTCTGATTTAATTTAGTCCTGCCCAGATCAGCTTCAATCATATCTATAATTGAAGTCTGATCACTATTTCACTATTTTTACCAGTTGCAGTATGGGGTGATGCTGACTTTAATAGCTGCAGAACTCTAATTCTGAGTCTCATGTATCACACAAATACCTGAAGTTCCAGGGAATGACCAGATTATACATAATGAGCTCAGCATCTCAGAATTTAGAAACAACATTTACAACTCTAGAATAGATGTTAACTTCTGTGAGAACTTACAGTCTAGGAGCTTTTATAAAAGACCTTCCCCTGATAACTTATGCCCTTGAATTCAATTCTCAGAGTTTGCACACTGTAGGTAGTCCATATTAGTGAGGTAGTATATTTGTTTTTTCTGGCTTATTTCACTCAGCATACTGTCCTCAAGGTGCATTCATCTAGTTGCATGCCTCACAGTGTCAATCTTTCTTGCTCAATAATCTATTGTATGTATACACCAAAGTTCCCCCTTCCACTCCTCATTAAGCCACCTCCACCCAATGCACATCAGGAACATTGCCACCAAAAACACCAGTGTGCAAATCTCCGTTAATGTCCCTGAGCTCAGTTCCTCCATGCATATATACCTAACTATGGGGTTGCAGGATCATAATGCAACCCCAAACGTAACCTTCTGTGGAGCCACCACAGTGCACTCCAGAGAGGCTGCACCACTCTACTTCTCAGAAACAGTAAGTAGGTTTATCTCTCTCTCCACATTTTCTCCAGTACTTGTATCTTCCTGTTCATTTTTAAACAGTTTTATTCACACATCATTCAATCATACCTATGTAAAAATATCAGTGGTTCTCAGAATAATCACATAGCCATGCTTTCACCACCATGATCTATAGGAAGAAATTTCCATTTCATCCCATACCCCTCCCCCATACCCTCAACTTATTGACATTTAGATTTGATATATTGCCTTGTTTACATTCAATGGTAGGGTATTACAATGTTAGTGATAACCATAGACCGTAGTTTGCATTGATTTCCCTCCCCCATACCAACCCATTTTCAACACTTTGCAATGTTGGTATTCATTTGTTCTCCCTCATGAAAAAACCTACTTATATTTGTACATTTACTCACCATCATTGCCCATTATAGGCATACCTAAATTATACCATCCTTGTCTTTATCTTCTCTTTCCTTCTGGTGTTACCCATGTCCACAGCCCACCTCTAACAACCATACTCACATTCAGCTTCATTCAATGTACTTATATTATTGTGCTACCATCACATAATATTGTGGTATCCATTTGTGGATCTTTACTATCAGTCCTGTTAGCCTTCTGTACTCCTTCAGCATTAAATCCTCAATCTATACCCTCTTTCTATCTCCTGATAACTTGTGTTCTCAACTTTAACTCTTAAAGTTCACTCATTAATGTTAGCTCATATTAGTGAGGTCATACAATATTTTTCCTTTTCTTTCTGGCTAATTGCACTAAAATAATGTCTTCAAGGTTCATCCACATTATTAGGTAGCTAATGCCTTCATTCTGTCTTAAGCTGCATATACCACAGTTTGTTTAGCCACTCATTCACTGATGGACATTTGTGTTGTTTCCATCTATTGGCAAACATAAATAATGTCACTATAAACATCAGTGGGAAAATTTCTATTCATGTTCTTGCCTTCAGTTCCTCTGAATACAGACCATGTAATGAGATTGCTGGGTCATATGGCAATTCTATATTTAACTTCCTGAGGAAACACAAAATTGCCTTCCAGAGTGGTTGCACTGTTCTACATTCCTGCCAGCGGTGATTATGGATGCCTCTTTGTCCACATCCTCTCCAGTACTTGTAGTTTTCTGGTTTTCTTTTTCTATAATAACCATTCCAGTACATGTGAGATGATATCTCACTGTGGTTTTGACTTGAGTTTCCCTAGTAGTCACCAAAGTTAAGCATCTTTTCATATGTTTTTGAGTTATTTGTATTTCTTCTATGGAAAAGAGTCTGTCCATGTCTTTTGCCTATTTTTTTAAATGGGTTGTTTGCCTTTTTGTTATTGTATTGCTGAATCTTTTTACATATTCTGCATATTAAACCTTTATCTGATATGTGGTTTCCAAATATAGTCTCCTATTGCATATGCTGCTTTTTACTTTCCTGACAAAGTCCTTTAATGCCCAAAACTGTTTATTTGGGGAATTCCCATTTATGTATTTTTCCATTGCTCATGCTGTAAGTGCAAGGTCTAGGAAACCAACTCTCATCACAAGATTTATAAGGTATTTCTCTACATTTTCTTCTAAAGGTTTTATGGTCTTAGCTTTAATGTTTAGGTCTTTGATCTATTTTGAATTAATTTGTGTATAAGATGTGAGAATTGGGTCCTCTTTTATTCTTTGATTATGGATATCCAGTTTTCCAAACACTAATTTTTGAGGAGGCTACTCTATCTGAGGTGTATTGACTTGACCACCTTATTCAAAGATCAATTGTCTGTCCAAGGGTGAAAGTTTCCGTGGCAATGTGGTAGATGACTTCCCAGGATGAATCCAGCCCTGGCACTGTGGGATCAACAATTCCATCCTGACCAAAAGAGGGGAAAGAAGTGTAACTAATAAAGTATCAGTGGCAGAGAGTTCAAATAGTTGAGAGACTACTCTGGAGGTTGCTATTATGCAAGCTTTAGTTGGACCTTGCTACCTATCATAACCTGCCAATCCTCAACCAAAACCATTCCAGCCAATCTCAAAGAACATTTGGGGCATTATAAAAGATTCTACAAAGGTTCCATGTGGTAGGATAACTTTTCTGAAACCTACAACCTAAAATGGGTCTCTGGCCCAGATAAGTCCTGAAACCTAGGGGGCCCAGCCTCTCCAGAAAATCAGATAGTTCCATCTCCCTACACCATATTACTGACAGCCCCTTCAACATGAAAACGTTAGAAAGGCCATAGCCCAAATACCCCTAAAGAGTGGGAGAGAGATCAAAGCTGATGGTGGAGTTATAAAGACAAAGTTCTGTTTAACAAACATGTATGATGGCATATTTTAGTTTCCAGTACCTTACAGCAGCTAGAAGTAAAAATCTAAAATTGTGGAACTGCAACTCATGTCAAATTCTGAAATATATTCTACATCTAATTGTGGTGCTGTGCTTTGAAACTTATCGCTTTTTTTGTATATATGTTATTTTTCACACAAAGATAGAAAAAAGTCGATTGTGATGATAAATAAATATTTAATCCTTCTAGCCTCCTATATTCTGGAGTAGCTAGAAGGAAAAATCTGAGAGGATCATATGATAGCCCATCACAAACTCTGGGATCTGCCCTGTAACTACTTGCTGAAAAGTGCTTTGAAAACTATTGCTTTTTTATTTCTTTGCTTTGTATATATGTTATGCTATACAATAAAAAAGTAAAAAAAATAAATGCTTACTCTATGAAAAAAAAAACAAGGATCTAATTCTGAACTCTCAATTTGATTCCATTAGTCAGTATATCTATTTTTATGCTAGTACCAGGCTGTTTTGACCACTGTAACTTCGAAATGTGCTTTGAAGTCAGGTAATCTGAGACCTCCTACTTCATTCCATTTTCTCAAGTTATTTCTAGCTATTTGGGGTACCTTGCCCTTCCAAATAAATTTGGATATTGGTTTCCTATTTCTTCAAAATAAGTTGTAATTTTAATGGTCTTTTAATTGAACCTATTAATCAATTTGTGTAGAATTGACATTTAACTATATTTAGTCTTCCAATCCATGGATACAGTATGTCCTCCCATTTAATTTCAGTATTCTTTGATTTCTTTTAGCAATTTCTTGTCTTTTTCCTTGTATGGTACTCTTGTGTAAAATTTATTATTAAATTTGATTCTTTTGTTTGCTATTGTGAATGCTGTTTATTTTCCCTAGACTTTCCCCTCAGGGTGCTCATTACTAGGGTACAGAAACATTACTGATTTTGGCCTGTTGATCTTGAAAGCTGACACTTGCCATACTCATTTATTAGCTCTAGAAGCTTTTCAGTAGAATTTTTTTTGGATTTTCTATGCATAGTGTTATGCCATCTGCAAACTGTAAGTTTTTCTTCTTTTCCAGTTTGGGTGCCTTTTATTCATTTTTCTTGCATAATTGCTCCAGCTACAACTTCCAGCATATTATTGAATAAAATAGGTGACAGTGGGCATCCTTGTGTTGTTCCTGATGTAGAGTATCATATTAGCTGTGGGATTTTCGTATATTCCCTTTATCATGTTAAGGAAGTTCCTTCTATTCCTATCCTTTGACATGTTTTCATCAAGAAAGGATATTAAATTTTATCAAATGCCTTTTCTGCATCAATTGAGATGACCATGTGATTTTTCTGCTTTGTTTTATTGATGTGGTGTATTACTTCAATTGACTTTCATGTACTGATTCACCTTGCACACCAGGAATAAATTCCACTTGATTTTTGTGTATAATTCTTGTACTGTGCTTCTGGATTCAATTTGTGAGCTTTTGTTGAGGATTTTTTACATCTACAATCATTACAGGGATTGGTCTGTAAATTTCTTTTCTTTCAGTATTCTCATCTGGTTTTGGTATTAGGGTGATGTTTGGCTTCATAGAAAAAATTAGGTAGCTTTCCCCTCTCTTCAATTTTTTGAAGTATTTGAGCAGGATTGGTACTAATTCTTTCTTGAATGCTTGGTAGAATTCACATGTGAAGACATCTGGTCATGGACTTTTCTTTTTAGGAGCTTCTTGATGATTGATATCAATCTCTTTGCTTTCTGATTGGTTTGCTGAGGTCTTCTATTTCTTCTTCAGTCAGTGTTGGTTGCTTATGCTTTTCTAGAAAGTTGTCTATTTCATCTAAGTTGTCTAGCTTATTAGCTTATAGTTGCTCATGGTATCTTCTTATTCTTTCCTTTATTTCCGTGGAGTCAGTGGTTATGTCCCCTCTCCCATTTCTGACTTTACTTCCCCTTTTTTGGTCAGCCTAGCAAAGAGTCCATCAATTTTGCTTATTGTCTCAAAGAACCAACTTTTCATTTTGTCAATTCTCCTTATTGTTTTCATGTTCTCAATTTCATTTATTTCTGCTCTATTCTTCATTATTTCCTTCCTTCTGTTTGCTTTGTAGTTACTTTGTTGTTCTTTCCTAGTTCCTCTAGATGACCAGTTACTTCCTCAGTTTTTGTTCTTTTTTATTTTAACAATTTAGGGCAATAAATTTCCCTCTCAGTCGTGCCTTTGCTGCATCCCATAGGTTTTGACGTTGTGTTTTCATTTTCATTTGCCTCAAGATATTTACTGATTTCTCTTTTAATTTCTCCTTGATCCACTGGTTGTTTAGGAGTGTGTTATTTAGTCACCAAAAATTTATTAATTTTCTGGCCTCCTATCTCTTATTGATTTCCAACTACATTCCTTTTCATTGTTTTGAGTAATTTCAGTCTTTTAAAGTTTATTGAGATTTGTTTTGTGACCCAACATGTTGTCTAGCCTGAAGAATGAGCCATGAGCACTTGAGAAGATGTGTATCCTGCTGTTGTAGGGTGTAATGTTTTGTTAAGTCTTCTTCATTTATTGTATTATTCAAAATTTCTGCTTCTTTTATGATTATCTGTCTATGCATTCATAAGAGAGGTGAATTGAAGTCTCCAACTATTGTTGTAGAGGTGTCAACTTCTTCTTTCAGTATACTTATATACTTTGGGGCACTCTGGCTTAGTGCAAAAATATTAATGATTGTCATGTGTTCTTGATGAGTGTTCCTTTTATTAATACATAATGTCTTTCTTCATCTCTTTTAATTGTTGCACATTTGAAATCTGATTGTTTGGATATTAGTATAGCATACCCACTCGTTTCTGTTTGTTGTTTTTGTTGAGACCCTTCATTTTCAACGTTTTTATATCCATGCATATAAAGTCTATTATAGATATCAGGTTGATGGGTCCTCTTTTTAAATCCATTCTGTCAGTCTGTATCTTTTGATTGGGGACTTAAGTCCATTAACATTTTTTTAAGTCCATTAACATTTAATGCTATTACTGTAAAGGCAGAATTTCTTCTATCACTTAGTCTTTAGGATTTTATATGTTATATCTTATTTGTTTCTCTTTTTTACCCTTAATGATAGTTTTCATTTCTATATACTTCTAAAGACCTCTCTCTTTTCTGTCTTTTCCCAACTGTGTGTAGTGGGTCCTTTAGTATTTTTTTGTAAAGCCAGTCTCTTATCCACAAATGATTTTAGTGACTGTTTGACTGAAAATATTTTAAACTCCTCTTCAGGTTTGAAGGACAGTTTTGCCAGGTATGCAATTTCTTGTTGGCAGTTTTTCTCTTTCAGTATGTTTTCTCTTTCACTGCCTTCAGGCTTCCATGATTTCTGATGAGAAATCTGTACATAGTCTTATCAAGCTTCCCCTATATGCAATGGATTGCTTTTCTCTTGCTGCTTTCAGAATTCTCTCTTTTTCTTTGACATTTGACAATCTGATTAGAAAGTGTCTTGTAGCAGGTCTATTTAGATCTATTCTATTTGGGGTACACTGTGCTTCTTGGTTCTGTAATTTAATGTATTTCATAAAAGATGAGAAATTTTCAGTGGTTATTTCTTCCATTATTGTTTCTGCCATTTTTCCCTTCTTTTCTCCTTCTGTGACACCCCAAACAGGAATATTTGTGCACTTCATGTTGTCACTTAATTCGCTGAGATCCTGCTCATATTTTTCCATTTCTTTCCCTATCTGTTCCTTTGCATGTAGGATTTCAGATGTCTTGTCCTCTAGTTCACTAATCCTTTCTTTTGCCTCTTCAAATCTGCTATTTTAAGTCTGCATTATTTTTTCATCTCTTCTATTGTGCCTTCCATTCCCATAAATTATGCTATGGTAGTTAGGTTCAGGTGTCAACTTGGCCAGGTGAAGGTGCCTTGTTCTACTGCTGTGGACATGAGCCAATGGCATGTGAATGTTATCTGTTGCTGAATTCATCTGCAGTAGGCTAGGATGCATTCCTGCTGCAATGAATGATGTTTCATTTAATTGGCTGGTGCTTAAATGAGACAGCTCAACATAGCACAGCCCAAACAGATCAGCCTACCTCATCTCAACACTCCTAGCTCAGCCCAGGCCTTTGGAGATGCAGAAAGGGATCACTCCAGGGAAAGTTGTTGCAACCCAGAGGCCTGGAAGGAAGGCCAGCAGAGATTGCCCTGTGCCTTCCCGTATAAGAAAGAACCTCAGTTGAAAGTTAGCTGCCTTTCCTCTGAAGAACTATACATCTTTAACTAAATAAATCCCCTTTTATTAAAAGCCAATCCATCTTTGGTGTGTTGCATTCCAGCAGCTGGCAAACTAAAACATATGCCATACGTGTTTTTTCAAGTTATTTGTTATGTTCACTGAATGTTTTTTTATAGCCTTCATCCTTTTGCTATATCTTCCCTTACCTCATTGATTTCCATTTTTTTCATTGATATAACATGTTTATTTGCACATTAGTTAGTTGTTTGAATTCCTGTATCTCATTTGAAGTGTAAGTTTGCTCCTTTCACTGGCCCGTATCTTCATTTTTTCTAGTATGACTCATAATTTTTTGTTGGTGTCTCTGTATCTGAGTTCCTTGTTTAGTTTATTCTGGAGATAATTTTCACTCTTTTATCTAGGGATTTCTTGTTGCTTGGCTTTGTTCTCTATCTTTTTTTGGTGTTCAGTTCAAATGATTCTAGCCCTCTGGCATAATTTCCATTTAAGTGTTCAGAGTTTTTCAGCTCTTGTTTATCTTGTTCTTGCCTTATTGAAATGGAACCTTTTTATTTTTATTATAGTCTCTTCAGGTGAATTTTCATGGACAAAACATGCCCAGGTCTCAGGAGGAGGGTGTAATAAATATTAAGTTTCCCTGAGCAAGAGACCCAGTATATTGTCATAGATTCCTCTGAAGCCTCTAGACTCTGTGATTTTCCTATTCTTCCCAGTAGGTAGTGCTTATCAGCCTGCAGTTCCCCAGTAGTATAAAGTGGTGTTGTGCCTTTAATTCTAAGCAAACGTTGTACCTGCTAAGGGCGTGGTGGAGAGGGAGAGATTGAGTTAGAAGTCAGACATAGGGCTTTGCCTCTGGGGTCTGAAGTCTTTGATTAAGAGTTGTCACTTGAGCTGAGCCTCTCCTCATCATTTCTTGTGGAAGGTAAGCCATTTATTGGATTATGTCCTTCACTTTACTTGTTAGTTTGCCTCTCATACCTATATTAATTCACCCTTTGCCTGGGTCAGGACTGACAATTGAAAATGGCTGAGACATTCTCTAATGAGCTACTTAGAATAATTTAAAAAAAAAAGAAATCCCTTTCCAAAACTATTCCTGAAACCCCAAGTTCTGCTTGTTGAGTGTAGGAGCTGGAGGTGGGGCAAGTTTGTGGCATAGTGAGGTCTGGAATTTAGTTTGTATTCCAGAGCAGCTAGTAAATAGCTAGAAACTGTACAAAACAACTGCTGGGGAAACATCAGTGACTGGACACACAGTGTACATTGCCTGGACCAAGTGGAACAGCTGAGATTCCACACAGAACTGTAAATTCCCCAAGCCATGGAGGCCAGTACCTCTCCCCTCTGGGCATGGCAGGTTGGTTCCCCAAGGGGAAAGAAACAGACTTTACTAGCAACAAGGGCTTAGCTCAACCAAGCCCCACTGCAGAATTAATTAACAAGTGCTGACTAATGAAAACAGGCCTCCAGCCAGAGAAACCTGAAATAAGTACTAAAGGTAGTAGGAGTCTTTGCCCCAGCAGAGAGAGAGCAGGGCTGATCGAAAAAGTAAACAGAGGCTTTTTGAATTGGACAGCACAAAGTACTGAAAAAGACTGGACACCAAGAAAAAGAGGACTATAGAGCCTGATGATACATAGAGCCATTTAACAACTTAAACTCTTGGATTGACAAACCTAAGGACAGTGCACACTCTGAAAAAGCTTTTTTTTTCTTTTGCTTATTTTTTACTAGATAACAGTAAACTGGATGCACTCTCAGGCTCCAGCATTGCCCGAGACAAAGGCAGAATTAAGCTAGTCTGAGAGACAAAGTAACAAGTCAGGTGAAAAGGAATTAATTCCCTAAAAACTGTATCTTCCCCCAAGAGAAGGGCATGACCCAGCTCAAATGGAATCCCTCCTTCAAGGAATTCAAGCCCCAGGGACTGGAAAACTGAAACAATTAAAGCCTCAAGACTACCTCACCTCTGTCTCAACCATGCTGCTAGCAGGGAGAGTCTGCTGAAATTAAAGGGACCACATTATTTTAAGCTGGTAGTAAGCTGCAGTCAGACAAGTGCCACATGCTGGACAGGATAGGAAAAGCATAGAGTCTAGAGGCTACATAAGAAAGTCTGACAAAATGCTGGGTCTCTCTACTCCTGAGACATGGACTGGTCTGGTCTGAGAAAACCTGAGTGGGGTCTATAATATCTGAGGAGAACCTCCTCAAAAATATTCTCCATATAAGCAGGGCAAGAAGAAGCAAAACAAGAACTGAAAAATTCTGATCAGTTAAACAGAACCTATGTTAGAGGTCTAGAATAAGTTGAACTGAATGTTAAAGAATAGATAGAGAACAAATCCATCCAGTAAAAAATCCTAAGAGGGAAAATAATCTCCAGAATAAACTAATTAAGAGAATCAAATGCCTAGACACTAGCAAAAAATAATGAGTCATACTAGGAAAATTGAAGATATGGCCTAGTCAAAGGAACAAACCAACATTCAAATGAGATGCAGAAGTTGAAACAACTAATGCAGTATGTTCAAACGGACATGGAAAGCCTTATCAAAAATCAAATCAATGGGTTGAGAGAGGATATAAAGAAGACTTTGAGTGAATAAAAAGAAGAACTTGAAAATTTGAGAAAACAAATCACAGAACTTATGTGAATGAAAGGCATACTAGAAGAGATGTATAAACAGTGGAAACCTACAACAAGTTTGAAGAGGTAGAAGAAATGAATAGTGAACTACAGGACTACACATCTGAAATTCAACACACAAAAGAAAATGTAGAGAAAAGAATGGAAACATATGATCAGGGTCTCAAAGAACTGAATGACAACATGAAGGGCATGAATATATGTGTTGTGGGTGTCCCAGAAGGAGAAGAGAAGGAACAATGAGGAGAAAGACTAATGGAGGAAATAATCACTGAAAATTTCCTATCTTTTATGAAAGACATAAAATTACAGATCCAATAAGTTCATGGTAGCCCATACAGAACAGATCCAAATACATATACTCCAAGACACTTACAAATTAAATTTTCAAATGTCAAAGACAAAGACAGAATTTTGAAAGCAGCAAGATAAAAGCAATCCATCACATTAAAGGGAAGTCCAATAAGTCTATGCATGGATTTCTCAGCACAAACCATGGAGGCAAGAAGGCAGTGGTATGATATATTTAAGATTCCAAAACAGAAAAAATGTCAATGAAGAATTCTATATGCAGCAAAAGTTTCCATAAAAAATGAGGGACCCAAGGTTCAGTTCCTGGTGCCTGCCCATGCAAAAAAAATAAAAGAGGGGGGTGGGCAACAGTGACTCAGTGGCAGAGTTCTGGCCTGCCATGTAGGAGACCTGAGTTCGATTCCTGGCACATGCCCATGTAAAAAAAAAAATGAGGGGGAGATTGAAATATTTTTAGACAAATAAGCACTAAGCATGTTTTTGACTAAGAGAATGGTTCTGCAAGAAATACTATGGGGAGCACTACATGCAGATAGGAAAAGGCAGGAGAGAAAGATCTGGAGAAGACTGTAGAAATGAAGATAACAGTAAAGGTATAAATAGAAAAAGTGAGATACAGCATATAAAATCCAAAAGACAAAATGGTAGAATAATTTATTTCCTTTACAGTAATAACATTAAATGTTGATGGATTAAACTCTCCAATCAAAAGACATAGACTGGCAGAACAGATTTAAAATTGGACCCATCTATATGCTTTCTATAGGAGACTCATTTTAGACCCAAGGACAAAAAATAGATTGAAAATGTGAGGTTTGGGAAGATATTTTATGCAAACAATAATCAGACAAGAGCAACAATAGGTATACAAATATCTGAAAAATTAGACTTCAAATGTAAAAATTAAAAGAGACAAAGAAGGGCACTATATATTAATAAAAAGAACAATTCAACAAGAAGACACAATGATCATAAATATTTATGCACTAAGCCAAAGTGCTCTAAAGTACATGCAGCAAACATTGACAACTCTAGAGGGAGAAACAGACACCACTATCATAATAGTTCAATCCCCCCCCATCAATGGGAAGAACATTTAGACAGAGGATCAATAAAGAAAAAGTGTATTTGAATAATATGATAAATGAACTAGACTTAATACACATTTACACAACATTACACCCCACAACAGCAGGATACACATTTTTCTCAAGTGCTCATGGGTCATTCTCAAGGATAGACCATATGCTAGGCCACAAAGTAATTCTTAATAAATTTAAAATGATTTAATGCATACAAAACACTTATTCACATCATAATGGAATGAAGTTGGAAATCAATAGCAGGCAGAGGGCAAGAAAATTAAAAAATATATGGAGGCTTAAACAACCAGTTTAATTTCTTCTTCAAGTAAGAAATTATAAGAGAAATCAGTAAATATATGAAGGCAAATGAAAATGAAACACAATATATCTAAATTTATGTGATTTAGCAAAGGCAGTGCTGAGAGGGAAATGTATTGCCTTAAATGCCTATATTTAAAAAAAAGGCCAGGGTGGGCCTTGGTGGCCCAGCAGGCAGAGATCTCGCCTGCCATGCTGGAGAACAAGGTTCAATTCCTGCTTGCCTGCCCAATTAAAAAATAAAAAAGAAGGCTAGTGCTTCCAATGAGTGCCAGTGCTTCCAAGGAGAACTTGAGACCTGCAGATTTGCATCCTTGAAACCTACCATGGTGCGGCTTATGCAGCATAAAAAACCAGTCAATTACTCACAGTGTGAGGACTATGACAGTGATGATGATTTTATTTCTTCAACTGCACCTTCAAATAAGAAACTCAAAATGTCACAAAAGTAGTTAAAACGAGACAAGCCAACACCTAAACTGAAGAATCTCGAGAAAGAAGATAACCCAATACAGGGGAAAAAAACAAACAAACAAAACGGATGGCTTTAGATGACAAGCTGCACAAGAGAGACTTAGAAGTTGCACTAGCTTTATCAGTGAAGGAACTTCCAACAGTCACTATTGATGTGCAGGAGTCTCAAGATAAACACATTGAAAATCATGACAATAGTGAAACAGGAACCATGAATAAGTCTTCTCATATCTCTGATTGCAGTGTAGCCAGGAATTTTTTTGATTTGGATAAGATTACTGAGGAAGATGATTTTCATGATGTTCAAGGTAAAAGAAAACCAGCATCTAAAGCTATGGTACAACAGAGGAAGATTCTTCTGGAAGATAGAGATGGTGATAGTGTAAATGACTCTGAACCAGACTTTGCAACTAGTGAAGATTCTGGAGGTGATTCTGATTTTGGTGAGAGTGAAGATGATGAAGAGTTCACTATGAGAAAAAGTAAAGCAAAAGAAATTAAAAAGAAAAAAGTGAAGGTAAAATCCCCAGTAGAAAAGAAAGAAAAGAAACCTAAATCCAAATTAATGCTTTGGTGACTTCAGAAGACTCTTTGCCAGCTGCCATCAAATCAAAATCTCAGCCTTCAACAAAAAAGGCTTCTCTTTCTTTAGTGGCCATTAGGAAACCATTACAAATATGCAGTCCTTCAGCTGAAAGCAAGAGACCTAAGTGGGTCCCACCAGCCATATGTAGAAGTAGCAGCAACAGTAGCAGCCCACTGGCAGGAGTGTCTGTTAAGTCTCCAAGTCGTTGTCTTTGCCTTAGCTTGTCAAGATTATCATGAGTTTTTTGCATCCAAATGCTATTAATAGCTGAGTGCAGTAGCAAAGAAATCTTTAATTAAGAGAATCACAGTTTTATACATGTGCTTATATATAAATTGCACTTATGGTTTGAGGGGGATATTGTAATATAAAGGAATCCTTTAACATTCATGGAAGTGATCTCTAACCATTTTGTGATTATGTTCTCTAAAAAGCAAGCTGTTCAGTACTATAACAAGAGGTTTATAAAAATTATCTTTTAATGTCATCTCCTGAGGAGCATACTCTATATTTTCTTATGCATAATAAGTAATTGTCTTGGTTGTCATTTTGACATAGAGGAAGTCCACATCATATACTGTTTTTTTCTAGTAACATGATGTTGCTTTCTAACTTCGTCCCATTTATGGTTACTTAATTGTTCAGCGTTTATCTGGCAAGAAAAATATTCCCATTTCCTTCAGGAGACATTTCTGCACTCTTATAAGTTTAATAAACTACATTGTCAGTTTTACAGCAAAGAAGTTCCATATTTTAGCCAAATATTTCTACATAAGAATTCAGGATTATTTTACATATTAAAGTGGCTGCCATAATATGGCATATCTCCTGCTGAGAAATAGATGCTTATTGTATACCAAGTAGATTTTGCATGTTATGAAGCCTTCATTGTCAAAACCTTTAGTAAAAGTGAAAACGTTTGAAGATGCTCTTTTCCTTCATACCATTGCATTTATCTATCCCTGATTCACTAAATTTCATGATAAAGTCAGAGCTTTGCTAGGGATTTTAGCCTTTTTGTTGTAAATGTGAACTGGAGACAGCTGTTTCTTAATCACTTGACATTCATCCAGTACTTTAGAGATTGCCTCCCAAGTATTTAGTCATACCTATTATGATATTTGGTAACAGAGCTTTCCAGGAAGCTGAGATCTGAATTCATGGTGAATAAAAATAGTAATGTGTATTCTATATTCAAGGTGAGAATTTCAACCAGCTCCTGGTCACTTTAATGATTTTTTTTAAATCACGCTAATCCTTAAAAACTGTATAATACTTAACTCTGTTCTTTCTAATGAATGGAAACATCTACCATAATGTGAAAACAAGTAATTTAGAGCTATGATTAAAGTGAGCATTTGTCTTAAAAAAGAAGAAAGTAAAAATTGAGGAATTAACTGACCACTTGGAAGAACAAGAGAAAGAACAGCAAACTAATCACAAAGTAAACAAAAGGAAAGAAATAACAAAGATTGGAGCTGTAATGAATGATATTGAGAACATAAAATAATCAAGAAAATCAACAAAATTAGAAGTTGGTTCTTTGAGAAAATCAATAAAACATATGGAACCTTAGCTAAGTTAAGAAAAAAAGAGAGAGAGGATGCAAACAAATAAAATCAGAGATGGAAGAGGAGACATAACCACTGACCCCACAGAAATAAAAGAGATCATGAGAGGATACTATGAGCAAATACATGCTAATAAACTAAACAGAGATGAAACAGACAACTTCCTAGAAAGGACGAACAACCAGCATTGACTTGAGAAGAAATAGATGGCCTCAACAAACCATTCACAAGTAAAGAGATTGAATCAGTCATCAAGAAGCCTCCAAAAAAGAAAAGTCCAGGACCAGATAGCTTCACATGTGAATGCTACCAAGCATTCAAGAAAGAATTAGTAGCAATCCTGCTCAAATTCTTCAAAGAAATTGAAAAGGAAGGAAACCTACCTAAACCATTCTATGAAGCCAGCATCACCTTAATACCAAACCCAGATAAAATTATTACAAAAAAGAAAATTGCAGACCAATCTCTTTAATGAGTATAGATGCAAAAATCCTCAACAGAATGCTTGCAAATCAAACTAGCAGCACATTAAAAGAATTATACACCGTGACCAAGTAGGATTCATCCCAGGTATGCAAGGATGGTTCAACATAAGAAAATCAATTCATGTAGTACACCATATCAACAAATCAAAGCAGAAAAAACACATGATCATCTCAATTAATGCAGAGAAGTCATTTGACAAAATTCAATATCGTTTCTTGATGAAAACACTTTAATAGATACAATTAAGACGATAATTCTACCAAAATTGAGTTATAGATTCAATGCAACACCAATTAAAACCCAAAAACCTACCTTGAAGAAATAGAGAAATGAATAACTAAATTTATTTGGAAAGGCAGAGTGCCCCAAGTAGCTAAAAGTATCTTGATAAAGAAAAATGAAGTAGGAGGTTTCATACTACCTGACTTTAAAGCACATTACAAACCTACAAGGATCAAAACAGGATGGTACTGGCATAAAGTTCAATATACCAACTGTGGTAGTTAGATTCAGTTGTCAACTTGGCCAGGTGAAGGCACCTAGTTCTGTTGCTGTGGACATGAGCCAATGGTACTTTAACCACATCTGTGGCTAATTTACATCTTCAGTCCACTAGGAGGCGTGCCTGCTGCAATGAATGACATTTGACTTAATTGGCTGGTGCTTAAATGAGAGAGCACAACATAGCACAGCCCAAGCAGCTCAGCATACCTCATCTCAGCACTTGCAGCTCAGCCCAGGCCTTTGAAGATGCAGAAAGAAATCATCCTGGGGAAAGTTGTTGGAACCCAGAGGCCTGGAGAGAAGGCCAGCAGAGACTATCCTGTGCCTTCCCACATAAGAAAGAACCTCAGTGGAAAGTTATCTGCCTTTCCTCTGAAGAACTGACAAATAAATCCCCTTTTATTAAAAGCCAATCCATCTCTGGTGTGTTGCATTCTGGCAGCTAGTAAACCAGAACACTGACCAATTGAATTGAATAGAGTGTTCAGATGTAGACCATCTTGTCTATGGGCAATTGATCTTTGATAAGCTAGTCAAGCAAACCCTCCTGGGACAGAGCAGCCTCTTCAATAAATGGTGATTGGAGAACTGGATACTCACATGCAAAAGAATGAAAGAAGACCCATATTTCACATTTTATTAAAAAATTTACTCAACATGGATCAAAGACCTAAACATTACAGCTAAGACCATAAAACTTTTAGAAGAAAATGTAGGGAATTATCTTATAAATCTCATATTAGGAGGCGGTTTCCTAGATCTTAGACCCAACGCATGAGCAATGAAAAATAAACAAATAAATGGGAACTCCTCAAAATTAAACACTTTTGTGCATCAAAGAACTTTGTCAGGAAAGTAAAAAGGGAGCCTATGCAATGGGAGACAATATCTGGAAAACACGTCAGATAAGGGCTTCGTATCCAGAATATATAAAAAATTCTTCAATTCAACAACAAAAGGACAAATAATCCAATTTAAAAAATGGGGAAAAGGCATGAACATACATTTCTCAGAAGCAGAAATGCAAATGGCAAAAAGGCACATGAAAAGATGCTCAACCTCACTGGCTAAGGGAAATGCAAATGAAAACCACAATGAAATATAATGTGACGCTCACTAGAATGACCATCATCAAAAAAATGAAAATGACAAGTTCTGGAGAGGTTGTGGAGAGAAAGGCACACTTATCCACTGATGTTGGAAATGTAAATGGTATAACTGCTCTTTAAGGCAGTTTGGTGGTTCTTCAGGAAGCTAAGTGTCAAATTACCATATGATCCAGCAATCCCATTGCCAGGTGTATTCAGAGGAACTGAATGCAAGGCCACAAGTGGACATTTGGCACCATTATTTATAGCAGCATTGTTTACAATTGCCAAGAGATAGAAGCTGCTCAAATGTCCCTCAACAGATGAGTGGCTAAACAAGCTGTCCAATATACGTATGATGGAATATTACACAACTCTATGACAGAATAAAGTCATGAAGCATGTAACAACATGGATGAACCTTGAGGACATTATCCTAAGTGAAATTAGCCAGAAACAAAAGGATAAATACTGTATGGTCTCACTGATATGAACTAAAATTAATCAGTGAACTTTGAGAATTGAAGTTAAGATTGCAGGTTATCAGGAGATAGAAATAGGGTAGAGATTGGACATTTGGTTCTGAAGGAATACAGATTGTGCAACAGGACTGTTTGTAAAATTTCAGAAATGGAGAGCACAATACTACCTGATTATAGCACAACAATATAAGTGCACTGAATGAAACTGAATGTGAGTATGATTGAGGGAGAAGGGCTGGGGGCGGTATGAAATCAGAAGGAAAGTTAGAGGAAAAAGACTGAGATGGTATAACTTAGGAATGCCTAGAGTAGACAATGATGCTGATTAAATGTACAAATAAAAAGAACTTTTTTTGAGGAGAACAAATGAATGTCAACATTGCAGGTGTTGAAAATGGATGGTATACAGGGAAAGGCACCATACATACAAATTAGGGTCTATAGTCAACAGTAACATTATAATATGCCTCCACTGAATGTAACAAAGGTATTATGCATGGAGGAGGGGTTTGGATTCTTTGTGGAAGAAAAGGACATGTCTTCATATAGATTGTGGTGGTGAAGGCATGCCTATATGCTTAGGTTGGATTGTATCATGTGTGAATAGAACTGTTTAAAAATGAACAGAGAGAAAATGCAGGGAAAGAGATGTACCTATTCACTGTTGGTAGGGAAACTGAGAGGTGCAGCCCCTTGGAGGACTCTGTGGTGGTTCTTCAAGAGGCTAGAGGTGGGGTTGCCATATGAACCTGAAACCCTGTTGCTCAGTATATACCTGGAGGGATTGAGTGTGGGGACACAAATGGACTTTTGCACACTGGTGTTTAAGGCAGTAGTGTTGGCAATTCACAACAGGTGGAGGTGGCCTAAGGGTACAATGACAGAGGAATGGAAAGAGGAACTATGGTGTATTCATATAACAGACTACTGAGCAGCCACAAGAAGGAATGGAGTTGTAAGGAATGCAACTAAATGAATGAACATTAAGGATTGTATGTTGAATGAATTGCCAGAAACAAAAAGACAAATATTGTCATGCTCACTCATATGGATTAGCTATAATTTAAAAACTTGGTGAACTGAAGTTGAGAGCATGGGTTATCAGTTTGGGGGTCATTGTAAAGTGTTCTAGATTGCAAGCTCTTACAGCAATAACATATAATGAGTTGGAATTATTATTTCTAAGTTCTGGGATACTGAACTGTTTGCATATAACTTGGTCATTCCCAGAAACTTCAGGTATTTATGTGACACCTGAGACTCAAAGTCAGAGCTCTGAAGCTATGAAAGTCAGCAATACTCCATACAAGAAGCTGTTTAAAAAGTTGAAAAAGGGATCAGATTTTGACTAGAGATGTGAAGGAAGCTGATCTGGAAAGGACTAACATAGATTAGAATAAAGGGTAAAGGATGATATTGTCCATATTTTAGAGCTCCAACTTCTATGTGAGACCAAAGGGAGAGATGTTTATTTGGTGAAAAATGTATATTTTGGGAGCACATTACCTAATTTAACTTGTTTGGTCAGTTTAATTGAACACATAGGTACATGGAATTTTGAATAGGGTGTGAGACTTTGTTGGTTTCTCCAGGTTACTGTGATGTCACGATATATACCAGAGTAATTTGAAGTATGAATAAAGTAATATTTGAAAAATCCCCTTATGGGACATTGGGAGAAAAAAGGAAATATTCAGCTTTCCCATTTGGAAAGTTTCTAATATTCTTGCAAGCAGTGGGGACAACCAAATCAATGGGCCAAGCCCTCAATCTTTGGGTTCACATCTATGAAAACTTATTCCTGGAAAGGATAGTCCTAGTCTAATTAAAATTATGCCTAAGAGTCACCCCCAGAGAACCTCTTTTGTTGCTCAGATGTGGTCTCTTTCTCTAAGTCAACTCAGCAGGTGAACTCACTGTCCTCCCCCCTACATGGGACATGACTCCCAGGAGTATAAATCTCCCTGGAAACATGGGACAGAACTTCTGGGGTGAGCCAGGACCCAGAATCAAGGGATTGAGAAAACCTTCCTGACCAAAAGTGGGAAGAGAGGAATGAGACAAAATAAATTTTCAGTGGCTGAGAGACTTCAGAGTCAAGAGATTATCCTGGAGGTTATTCTTATGCATTATGGTGTATTGTAGTGACTGGAGGGAGGTTCCTGAAACTGTTGGGTTGTATTCCAATAGCCTTGATTCTTGAAGATGACTGCATAATGATATAGCTTTTACAATGTGTCTATGTGATTGTGAAAATCTTGTGTCTGATGCTTCCTTTATCCAGGGTATGGATGGATGAGTAAAAACACATGGATAAAAATAAATAAATAATAGGGGGGATAAGGGGTAAAATAAATTGGGTAGATGTAAATACTAGTGCTCAATAAGAGGGAAGGGTAAGGAGTATGGGATATATGAGTTTTATCTTTTTTCTTGTTATTTCTTTTTCTGGAGTGATGTAGATATTTTAAAAAATGATCATGGTGATAAATACATTGATTGTGCACCTTGTACAGACTATACATGTCTGAAGATTTGTCAATAAAAATATTTTAAAAATAAAAAGGAGCAGAAGTTTATACCTGGCTCTATGGCTTTTTGGCACATCCCCTTCCCAGAATTCTTAGTTGGGCCAACTCCAAAATCTTGTTGTTTTTTTCTATCAGCCCTGCCTCCTTATTCCAGAGAAACTTCAGGATTCCTTTCCTGCTTATTCTAGGTTTATTTGTGCTTGGAGCTTGTATTCAGCAGTCTAAATTTAATTTGCACAATAAATTGTGGTTAATTGAAACCACAATTGGAGCTCGTCTAAGGTTCCCTCATTTGCTCCCAGCAGAGACCACTTCTCTTTTCCACAGTAAAGTGTTTTCAGCTGAGCCTGCTGTGCCAGTGTGGTAAGGTTGCAGTTTCCAGAGTTCTTTATTTATAGTTCTGTGCTGTGTTATTGGACCTTACACCCATTCCAGACAGGTGTACAATGCATGTCTAGTTACATATGTCTCCCAACAGTTTTTCAAGACAGTTCTAGCTGCTCTAGAGGACTAACTAAATTTCACACCTCCATATACTACCATCTTAATCTCATCTATTTTACATCTCATTTGTGTATGTGTTGTTACATATATATATAAACCATTGATCATGGCCTTATATCAGAATCCCATGGAAACGCCAAAATGAAAATTCCTGTTACCCACTTGCCCCTGTGGGTCCGCATCTTAATCTCCAGAACATGTAAATGTTATTGTACATAGCAAAAGGGACTTTTTGCTGTAGTTAAGTTATAGGTACATGTGTGAGACAGGAGATTCAGTCAGAGAAAGAGATGTTACAACCAAAGCGGTGATCTCAGTGATGTAATGGCTGGTTTTGAAGATGGAGGAAGGGTCCATGAATCAAGAAATACAGGCACCATCTAGAACCTGGAAAAGACAAAAAAATGGTTTCTTCCCAAGACCCTCAAGAATGAACAGAATCCTAGTGACAGCTTGTTTTCAGCCCAATGGGACCCATTTCA
Organism: Tamandua tetradactyla; assembly: GCF_023851605.1. Lineage (NCBI taxonomy): Eukaryota > Metazoa > Chordata > Mammalia > Pilosa > Myrmecophagidae > Tamandua > Tamandua tetradactyla. The sequence continues at coordinate 57,451,786 of NC_135353.1, read as the reverse complement.
CACTTCTCACTCTAGAACCATAATATATTTTTATTTTAATGCAATTTTATTGATATATATAATATGTTCATATACCATGTAATCACAGTATCACAATATATCTGGGCATTTATTATTACAATCGACTTTTTTTTCTTTTTGTGTGAAAAATAACATATGCTCAAAAAAGCAATAAATGTCAAAGCTCACCCCAACAATTAGTTGTAGAACAGATTTCAGAATTTGGAATGGATTACAGTTCCACAAATTTAGGTTTTTACTACTAACTGCTCTAAGACACTGGAGATTAAAAGAAATATGAATATAATGATTCAGCAACTATATGCATTTGTTAAGCCCTATCTTCTCTGTATAACTCCACCATCTCCTTTGATCTTTCTACCACTCTTTAGGGGTATAGGGCTATGCCCCTTCTAGCTTTTTCATGTTGGAAGTGGCTGTTGATAATACAGGATGGGGGATGGAACTAGTTAATATTCTGGAGAGGTTAGCCCTTCTACATTTCAGGACTTACCTGGTCTAGGAATTTATCTGGAAGTTGTAAGATTCTGGAAAGTAATCCTAGTGCATGGAAACTTTGTAGAATCTCATATAATGTTCTTTTTTTTTATGGAGTCTATTCTTTTTTTTTTACTTTTTTTTATTAATTAAAGAAAAAAAGAAATTAACACAACAGTTAGAAATCATTCCATTCTACATATGCAATCAGTAATTCTTAACATCATCACATAGATGCATGATCATCATTTCTTAGTACATTTGCATCGATTTAGGAAAAGAGCTTTTTTTGTTGTCTGTTTGTTTGTTTGTTTGTGTCTTTTTTTTCTTTTTCCTTTTCTTTTTTTACTATTATTATTTTTTTTATTTTTTTCTCTATATTAACATTCTAAATCTTTTTCTGTTGTTTTGCTAGTTCATATAATGTTCTTGATGTTCTTTAGGGTTGGCAGGAAAGGTTTGGTTGGGGTTGGCAAACTGTAATAGGTATCAATATCTTATTGAAGCTTGTGTAAGAGGAGCCTCCACAGTAGTCTTTCAAATCTATTTGAACTTTCTCAGCCATTGATGCCTTATTTGTCACTTGTTTTACCTGTTTTGGTCAGGATGGCATTGTGAACTCGTGGTACCAGGGCCAAGCTCATCCATGGGAATCATATCCTACATTGCCAGGAGACTGTGACCCCTGGATGTCATGTCCCATGTAGGGGGGAGGATAATGATTTCACTTGCAGAGCTGAACTTAGGGAGAGAGAGGCCACATCTGAGCAACAAAAGAGGTCCTCCAACAGTAACTCTTAGGTATACCTATAGGTAGGCTAATCTTCTCCACTATATAAATAAGCTTCACAAAAGCAAGCCTCAAGATCAAGAGCTTAGTTTATTAATTTGGGTATCCTTAATGTTAAGTAACAGGGGTTTCCTCAGTGGTAAAGTTTAATAGTTCCATATTTTTTCTCCCATCCCTCAAGGGACTTTGCTGATACTTTTTGATTATCTGCTTAATATACTCTTGTATGTATCCAGGCATTTAAAGCTATACAGGATTACAGGCCCTCATTCTTGTGCTGGGTTCCCTGTATTTGGGTTGTTTAAATGATCTATCCAGACAGGTTGAGTGAGATTATATGCTACAGAAAAGGTAGGTTCTGGGCAAAATAAAACTTTCTTCCTTTGGTTTCATAGAGTGATGAAGTTCTAAAATGCAGTCAATGTCTTCCTTACCCCAGTATTCTGAATTACCTTATTACCAACCTAATCAGCCTCATTCTTATCTTTAAATATCAAGTTATACATATATAAAACAGCCTGTCAGAATCCAGAAATAATAGTTACCACTCCAGACAAAATATGACTGCTATAGACATTACAATCTAAGCCCAAGTTTTCTTTCAAGTATTTTCTAACTGAGACCATACAATAGTTGCTCTTTTGTTTCTGGCTTATTTTGCCTTACAACATGCCCTACAGGTTCATTCACAGCATTGCATGCCTCACAACTTCATTCCTTTTTGTGGCAGCAAAAGATAATTTGGTTTTAAGCCACTAAATTTGTAATAATTTTTAACAGCTGCAATAGAAAAATTAGTACCTAGAATTCTAATTCAGTATAGCTGGATCTAGATTCTATTCCTGGTTTTTAGGTTCATGGCTGCCACCATTGAAATGTGTACATTTAGCAAGTCACTCATCCCCATTTTTCAAAGGAAGAAAATGAAACTCGAGAAGTTGATTCCTACTTAGCTCATAAGGTTATTTTGTGGATCAAGTGAGACAATGGTTAAGATGGTTCTTTGAACCAAAGAATGAGCACCATGCATATGTGAGCTATTACTGCTGTTTCTTATGCCAACACATCATTTCATTTAATATCACCTTAGTCTTGACATATTTTCAAAAGATATCTGGCAAAAACTGCCCCCCATCCCAGCCAAAGTCCTGAGAACACGAAGGCTTACATGCAAATATCCTAGAGACTTTTAACAAGTATCCCAAATACTTGTTATTTTGATACACTTTATGCTTGGCTTTATGATTTACAAAACACTCGAGCCTTTATTATGTCATTTGACCTGAGCATAAACCTTCTACTACACTCAAGCATTGATATTAATGGTGGTAGCAGAGGGAGAGGATACACATCTGAAGATATTCCCAGAGGTTATGATCAGGGATTTATAATAAAAGAGATCTTGGCTGTAATCTTGAGTAATGTATTTAATCTCTCTGAGATTTAGGTCCTTCTTCTACAAGTGAAAGTTAAAATACTGCCCACTTCATAGGGTTGGGTTGTGTGGGTATTAAATGGGAATCATAAATTAAAGAATTTGGAACATAGTAGGAGTTCAATAAATGATAGCTGTTATTATTATTGAGAGCATGTAAAGAAGTAAAGAAACTGTGTCAACAAGAAAGACTCTATCACCTACTCTTTCCAAAAATATTATTTGCAAACTAGTAGCAAATAGGAATTTTAAGTGTAGGCTGTCTTCTATATAGTTCTTGAGCAATAGACAGAAAAATATACTTTTTTATGGATCTCTGCCTTCCTCCTTTACCCATTGCCCTCATAGAAGAGATGTTTGTGAGAGTGCTTAGAACAAAATGTGGTACATATTGTGCCCTAATAAATGTTAGTTGAATGTGAATCTGTACAGATCCACTTAGTCCATATTGAATTATTCAATAGTTCATGTAAATCATTTTCCACTGGCATTGTTTTTACATGAAAAATAATATATGCATGCACATAGAAAAAAGTAGAAATGATACAAGAGTATATACAATGAAATTCATGTTCAAGCCCCAGCAGTACTTTCGTCAACTGGATGGCCGTGGGCAAGTGACTTAACCTCTCTGCATCTCAGTTTCCTTATTTGTGAGAAGAGAATCATGTCAGCACCTTCTTTATAAGGTTGGTGAAAAGCTACAATGTGTAAATCATTTAGAACAGTTCATGGGTTATAATAATTACTGTTTAAGATTAGCTATTTCATGTGACATTGGTATTTATTTTTGTGCAAACTTCTTGTTCATTTCCTCTCCCCTTTTTCTACTGAGTGGTGGACATTTTCTTTGGATTTCTAAAAGCTTTCTATATATTAAGGATATTTGTCCTTTGCTATATTTTGCAAGACATTTTTTCTCAGCTTATCATTTGCCTATGAATTTCCTGTATTATTTATTTTTCTATGAAACAAAATGAAATGTTTTATAGTCCCATGTATCAATATTTTGTCTTTACAGTTTCGTGGGTTTCAGATTTGCTTACAGACATTCCCCATTCCAAAATTAAATTTTAAAATTTTTCCCGTGTCCTCTTCTCCTGCTTTTACAGCATCTAGAATTTTTAGTTTGCTATAAAATGTAAAATAATCATGTACCATTTTCCTTTTCTAAATGGCTAATCGGTTTTTCTATCACTATTTATTGACTATTCTACATAAGTTGAAATCTTTCCTATCTCCCAGATGGCTGGCTGGATGTTCTATTGTTCTTTAACCCAAAAGAGTATGTGGTCCAATCCTAATTCATTCCACTTTCATTTTTCTTTTGGTTTTGACTTGAATAGAAATTGATCTGAGGATAAGCATTATTTAGGCAAATCACTTTCCCTCTTTTTAAATGAAAAAGCAGTGGCACAAACAGGAGATTTTGTCTATGTCTGAGATCCCTTAAATTAACAGGCTAGAAAAGTTGTTAAAAGAGAAAACAATCCCTGTTGAAGGACTGGAGATAAAACACTTCAGTATATATATTGGATATGTAATAAGTGATTAAACCATGTCTCACCTATTGGATATTTATGTAGTTTTTTTAGTACAACCTGTTATATATATATTTTGATGCTGTTTATTCTCAGACATATATTTGATTTTCTAAGGAAATCTTTTTAGATGTGGAATTACTGGGTCGAATGTTATGCATTATTAAACTTTTTATTGAAGTATAATATACACACAGAAAAATGAACATATAAGTGTGAAGCATGAAGAATTCTTTCCATATAAACACACATACATAAGAATCCCCTGTTTCAAGGAACAGAATGTAACTAGCACCACAAAAGTCTCCTTCAAGATACTTTGCAGTATCTACTACTTCCCAAGAGTAAGTATTATAAAGATTTCTAATAGTATATATTAGTTGTGCATGATTTTGAATTTGATACATGATTTCAGTCATAGAGTATGTAGATTTTTCATGTCTGGCCTCTTTCACTCAATATTATGCCTTTTATATTTATCTTCTTTGTCATGTGTATAGATCATTTATTACTTAATTAATTATTTTTTATTTGAAAAGTTGTAGATTAATGAAACAGTATGCATAAGATGGAGTTGCAATATACCTCCCTATCATTAACACATTGCATTAGTCTGGTACATTGCTTACAATTTATGAAAGAACATTTTTATAGTCATAATATGAACTGGAGTCCATCATTTACAATATGATTCACTTTGTGATGCAAAGTTTTATTTTTTCTTTTGAATTTTCATTCAAAAGACATATATAGAACCAAAAATTTCCACTTTTAATCATATCCCCAAATTTAGTGCTTTTAATTACATTCACAACTCTGTGCTACCATCACCACCATCCTATTACCAAAACATTACAATCAACCCAAACAGAAACTCTGCAAAATTTAAGCATTACCTCCCCATTACCTACCCTAACCTCATTGCCTGGTTACATATATTTTAGATTCTGACACTATGAATGTGCTGGTTTGAATCTGTGGTAGACCCCAGAAAAGCCATGTCCTTTAATCCTCATTCAATATTGATGGCTGAGAGCATTTTGATTGTTCCCATGGAGATGTGACCTATCCAACTGTGTGTGGTAACTTTTGATCACATAGCTTCCATGGAGTTGTGACTCCACCCATTAATCCTTTAAAGGAAACATTTTGGAGAGAGTCCTTTTTTAGAACCATGAAAAGCCACAAGCAGAGCTAAGCAGAGCCATGAGGCCAAGAGAACCATAGAGTACACCAGCCAGCAACCTTTGGAGATGAAGAAGGAGAATACCCCCTCAAGAGCTCCATCAAACAAGAAGCTGAGAGAGAAAACTGAGAGACTTTACCACATACCCTTCCAGCTGAGAGAAAAACCCTGAACTTCACTGGCTTTTCTTGAATGAAGGTAACCTCTTGTTGGTGCTTTAATTTGGACATTTTTATAGCCTTTCTTTAATTGGAACATTTTCATGGCCTTAGAACTGTAAACTAGCAACTTATTAAACTCCTCTTTTTAAAGAGCCATTCCATTTCTGGTGTATTGCATTCCAGCAGCTAGCAAACTAGAATAACGAGTTTGCTTATTCAAATTATTTCATATAGGTGAAATCCTGCAGTATTTGTCCTTTGGTATATGGTTTATTTCACTCAATATGACATCTTTGAGGCTCATCCATGTTGTTGCATGTATCAAAACAATATTCATTTTATGGCTGAATAATATTCTATGGTATGCATATATCACATTTTCTTTATTCTTTCATTTGTTTATGGACACCGTTATTACTCCCATCTTCCTGCAATTGTGAATAATGCCCCCATGAACACTGGTTTGTAAATACCTGTTCGAGTCACTGTTTTCAAATTTTTTTGGTTATATACCTAGAAGTAAGATTGCCAGGTCACATGGTAACTCTGTACCTAACTTTCTGAGGAACTGCCAAAATGTCTTCTGCAGCTACTGCCTCATTTTATATTCCCACCAAAAATTAATGAGTATTCCCATTTCTCCACATCCTCTCCAACACTTTTAAATTCCTATTTTTTACTATTAATCATTCTAGTGATGTGAAATAGTATTTCATTGTGGTTTTGATTTGCATTTTCTTATTAGCTAATGATGTTGAACATCTTTTCCTTTGCTTTTTGACCATTTGTATATCTTCTATGGAAAAATGTGCCCATTTTTAATTGGGTTGTTTGTTTTCTTTTTCTTTTGGTTGTAAGATTTTTAAAATATATATTCTGAATATTAGGCCCTTATCCAGTTCTCTGCCAATTATTTATGTGCAGCCTTGTTCCATCGTGGCCAGTAAAGAATATAAAATGGTTTTCATAATATCAATCTTTTAAAATTTATTGAAACTTGTGATCATTCTCCAAGATAGACCATGTGATGGGTCACAAAACAAGTTTTAATAAATTTAACCTATGAATTGGAAAAGGTATCAAATTAAATCAGTAGCATACACATATGCCACAATTTCCCCTCCTTATGCTGTTTTTGTCCCACATTGCCACTTTATATTTTGTGTGTCCATTATGAGGAAATATGAGTATATCTTACTCAATTGTATTCTAATTCTTATATTAAGGAGGTTTTGCATTTACCCATTGTCAGGTTCATATCTTAAAGTTCGGTCACTCTAGTCTGGTAGCAAATTGAAAGAGAGCATAAGGAGCCTCTGGTAGAGTGGTCATCTTTAATCATCCCATCTGCTCTGCTCTGATACTTACAGAGCAGTAGTCTCTCATATACTAAATTACACAAAAGTGGCACTTAACCAACAAGTGACTTCACTTGTGGGATACGTGATCAGATATATGCATGTTACATTAAAGTGACTTCCTTGTGGAGTACGTGATTAGATACATGTATATAACATCAATGGTTGCATAAGTTATGCTGTGTCATGTTCCTCCAGAACTTATGAAGGCCATCCTAGCAGGCTGTTGACAATGAGTAATGTTTCCAGGCACCACATCCATTAATTTACCTCTACTACAGATCTTCTCTTCTTCATACTGCTGCAGGCCACTCTTTACTGTCTTTTCCTTTCAACTCTTTAGCAGCTCTTCTAAAGTAGGTCTTTTGGTGATGATGAAGTTTCTCAGTTTCTGTTTATCTGTGTATGTTCTAAACTCTCCCTCATTTTTGTATGACAGTTTTGGTGGATAAAGAATTTTTGTCTGACATATTTTTTCTTTTTCACTACCTTAAAAATATCATACACTGCCTTCTCACCTCCATGGTTTCTGATGAGAAATCAGCATTTAGTCTTATTGAGTATCCTTGTATATGACAAGTTGCTTTTCTGTTGTTGTTCTCAGAATTCTCTCTTTTTCTTTGGCACTTGATATTCTAATTTGCATGTGTCTCAGAGTAGGTCCATTAGAGTTTATTCTGTTTGGTATATGCTACAATTCTTGGACATACATATTTTAGTAGCATTTTTCATTGTCATATATTCACATACAGATAATCATCCAAAGTGTACAATCAGTGATTCACAACATCATCATATAGCTGAGCATTTATCATCACAACTTTTTTTCTTTTTATGAAAAATAACATATATATACAAAGCAATAAATTTCAAAGCCTACCACAACAATTAGTACTAGAACAGATTTAAAAGTTTGGTATGGATTACAGTTCCAAGGTAAGTTATTTATTACTAGCTGCTCCAAGACTGGAGATTAAAAGAAATATGAGTTTAATGATTCAGCGATCATACTCATTTGATAACCCTACCTTCTCTGTATAACTGCAACATCGCCTTTGATTTATTCTACTCTTTAGGGGTATGGGGCTATGTCATTTCTAACTTTTTCATGCTGGAAGTGGCTGTTGATAATATGGGATAGGGGGATGAACTAGCTGATGCTCTGGAAAGGCTGGCCCCTCTGCATTTCAAGACTTATTTGGTTTAGGGACCTATCCAGAGATTGTAGGTCTCTGGAATGTTACTCTAGTGCATGGAAAATTTGTAGAATTTATATAATTATTAAGGGTATTTTTAAGGGTTGGCAGGAATGTTTTTGGTTGGAGATTGGCAAAACATGATGGGTAGCAATGGACATGCATATTTATGTCTTTTAAAAGAGCTGGGAAGTTTGGGGCCATTATTTCCTCAAATATTCTTTCCGCCCTTTTCCCCTTCTCTTCTTCCTCTCAGACTCCCATGATTCATATGTTTGTAAACTTTCTGCTGTCACTCAAGTCCCTGAGACCTTGCTCAATTTTTTTATTCTTGTTATATTTTCTATTCTTTTTATCTGTTCTTCTGCCTGTATTATTTCAATTGTCCTGTCTTCTATTTCATTGATTCTTTGTTCTGCCTCTTCAAATATGCTGTTTTATGCCTCAGTGCACTTATAGTCTGCATTATTGTGCTTTTCATCCCCTTAATTTCTAGTATATTATTTTCAAGCTTACTATTCTTTTTGCCTGCAAATTCTCTTCTTAATATCCTTTAATTCTATATCCACAATTAGTTTATTTTTATCCATATTTTACTTCATTTCCCTGAATTGATTTAGAAGATTTGTTTGAACTGCTTTTGATCAATTTTTCCAAATTTTGTGTCTCCCCTGAAGATTTAATTTGTTCCTTTGACTGAGCAATACTTTTCTGTTTCTTAGTTTGTCTTGTAATATTTGCTTATTTCTGTGCATCTGATTATTTGATGTGCTAACTCTGAAGGTCAGCTTCTCCCTCTTGCCCTGAGTTTTATTGTAGATTGGCTATGTGTTAAGGTTCTTCTTCAATGCATGATCCAACTTGTACTTAACCTTTAGAGTATCCTGTATTTAGCTGTTCATTTTTTTTCAGTTCCTCTGCATCTGTTTCTTTCTCTGGACATGTAGTACAGCTTTAAAAATTGCCATTCTATGTACCATGATTTCACCTCCTGGAGAAAGCTTCCTTTCTTCTGTTTCTTCTCTGGGAATCCTGATATGTTCTGTTTGGAGATATATATATCCAATATTTTTAATATATTTTTTGGCAAATTTTCTCCCCAGCTCCTAAGAATTTTAAAAATTTGCTCCTTCAGACAGTGTTTCCTTTTCATTCTTGGGACATGTCCTGTCTTACAGAGTTCAATTTCCCCCCTTTTGTTCTTGAGGATTCACTGTCTCCAGTTATTTTGCCTTTAGGGTATCTGCCCAGGGAAGCCAAATGGAGGTGAATGTTCAAAATGGTCTGGGTTATTTTTGTTTGTTTGTTTCTTTAGGATATCCAGCAATCATAGACCGGGTTTTCTATATGCAGTTTTGCCAACAGTTTTATCTCAGTCTCTTTTATGTACTAGGGACCCTTTTGTATGCAGAGTAACAACACAGCCACTTATGTTCCACCCTGAGTCACTGTAAATTTGGCTTCTTGTGCCTGTATATGCATAGGGTTTTACTGCCTTGAATGGCTTTGTGGTCTGCATCCATAGCAGGAGGTGCCTGTGCTGAGCTGCCTTGTATAACTCTAAAGCTATGCATGAGTGATTGAGGAGGAGGGGTGTGATGTTCCAAGTCTAGATCTTAGATCTCTAACTTTTTTATGGTATTTTTTCTTTTTCTTTCACGCAAAATTCATGATGTCCTTCTCCAGTTTCTATAACCCTCCAGATTTCCGAGTAAGTGGTATTTGTCCTTTTACTAGTTGTTTCTAAGTGCAGACTTTTCCAGGGCATGTCTTTTGTTGTCATGTTGATGACATCATTCCTATAGATCATTAATTTTAATTGCTGCATAGGATTACGTTATGTGACAACACCATAATTTATTTATTCATCTTATTTTTAGTTGGCATGTGGCTTTTTTATTATCATGAAGAGTGCCACCAAGAACATTCTAGTGCATGCATTTCTGTTACTTATATAGGTGGGAATGGGTGTAGATCTGTTGTGATGATTAGGTTCTGGTGTCAACTTGGTCAGGAGATGGTACCCAGTTGTCTGGTCAGGCAAGCACTGGCCTAACTATTACTGTAAGGATTATTGTGGCTGACTGATAACTAGAAGGCTAGTTTATTAAATCATCAGCCAGTTGACTGCAGCTGTGGCTGATTACACATATGATCAACTAAGGGTGTGCTCCCAGCAAACACAATAATCCAATCAATTGGTTTTGCTTCAATCAATTGAAGACTTTTAAAGGAGAAGAGAGAAATTTTCATTGCTTCTTCAGCCATTGAGCCTCTCCTATGGAGTTCATCAAGATTCTTCATTGGAGTAGCTAGCTTCACAGCCTGCCATTTGGATTTTGGACTCTTGCATTCCCACAGTTGCATGAGACACTTTTACAAATCTCATACTTACAGATATCTACTTTTGGTTCTGTTCTCTAGAGAACCCTGACTAATACAAATTACTATTGGTTATGTACCTTAGAAATTACTGGATCGTGTGATGTACATGTGTTAAACTTACCAAATTTCTTTCCAGAAATATATGTTTATGATAATAAAAAACAATCACTACTCTTTTGCGATCAACATTTTGAAACCGCAAACATTTCATTTAATGCTTATAATAACCCTATGCAGTAGCTGGTGTTACTCTTTTTGTTGGTGAGAAAATGGAGCCTCAGTGTTGTTAAATAATCTGACTAAGGCCATGGTTAGAATATGGTAGAACCTGGTAGAACCAAGGTTTGATCCTAGAATTGTTTGGCTTCTGAAGTTACTCTCCTTCTACTATACCTTCCTACCTATGTCATTTCAATCTATTCAGCATCAAACATAGACAACACATACTGTTTAAAATTAATTTTATTACCAGAGACATGATGCCTGTGAGGCACACACCAGCAAGAACAAAATTTCTATTTGATTTGCCAGGAAAATGCAGTGACTGGGCTGAGTTCAATAGCAGGCTATGTTTCTCTCCATTTAGTGGGCTTAGAAATCCAAACATCCAATGCACTGGCTAGTATTCCAGTTTGGTCCATGCATTCTCGGGTGTGATTGTAAATAGGGGTATAGGTGCCAGCCAAGGCCCACGCTGAGAAAGAGCTATACTTATATACTTATTTCTGCAGATGGGCTGAGGCAAGACAGAAACAGCACATTTCTGATTGCTGGGAAGGTGGGCTGGCCAAATACTGCTATTTTTTACTCTTATCAGAAATATGCTTCCTCTCAGAACCCTGGAAGAATCATGATCAGTATTTTTGTTTTTTAATGAGTGTCTTCCAAGGGCCAACCACCATCCTAGGATTTTGTTGTACATTATTTCTAATACTTATCACAATCTTTAAGGTGGGCATTCATATATAAATTAGTCCTGATAGTGAAAGGTGCACAATGACACATGATGACTACGAACCAAAGGAAGAGACACATATCAGTGCTGTTTGCTCTGTGGAAAACCATGTTGTCTTAACATTAAGAATACAGTCAGGAACTGAGACAACTTGAGGCATTTTGATTCATACTGACTCTTAGGGAAACTTTGGGTCTGGGCATCATGTTGGGCCCCCTATAGGATAGATCTGCCTGAAACAGTCTCTTTTGAAAGTCACAAGAGGCATACCATTCAGGCCTCCTTAGAGGGAGGACTGTACAGATCTAAGATGGACCAGGATAAGGAAAGGATTATTGTGGCATCTCAAAAAGCCATCTAGTCCATCTTCCTACTTTAGGACAAAGCTATATCCAAACAAAATTCTTAAGGTGAGAAAACTCAAATTCCAGTTTAGTAGATGGGCAAATGGTAGGGGAGGATAGTATAAGAAAACATAAACTTGGAGAGTTTACTTTTTCTAGAATGCAGAGGACACAAACTAGTGACTCAGCATTTGAATCCAGTCAACATAACTCTGTTTAGTACACATAGTGTTTCTCTTTTTAAAAATTCACTTGCCATTAGAAATCAGGAAATTTCATATAAAAGTCTAAATTTATGGCTTTTTTTTGAAATGTAAAAGATCTGGTAATAAGGTGGTATATGGGAAAAATACACCTATTGCAAATTATGGACTGTAGTTTACAGTAATATTAGACTATCCTTTCAACAGTTGTGACAAAGATACCACACCCATAAGGGGATATAAGGGGTATGGTTTTTTTCCCTTTTGAAATGTTCTAAAATTGATTGTGGTGATGAAAGCACAACTCTGTGATTATATTGAGAACCACTGATTGTACACTTTAAATGTACTGTGTGGCATGTCAGAAAACTGCTTTTAAAAAAGCTGATAACATTTGTTCCACATTCCAACATGGGTCAGTTGAAATTTTAGACGGGCAGGCTCCTTCTGATTTACCGTGGTCCCACCAGAATTGTTTTGGGTCACTTTTTGATGTTATCTGCTTGTTCCCTTCAACATTTTTGCTGTATCCCTGCTCTAGATTTTTGGCCAGGAAAGGTGGAATCAGGCCAGACCTAAATCTTGACTAAATTAAAACAAAATAAATGAACAAAATAGAAAGATAGCTTTTTTGGGGGGTGACAAAACATACTAAAATTGTCTGTAGTCATGGCTGCAAAACTCTATGAATATACTAAAAACCATTGAAATGTATGTTTTAATTATGGTATAAAGTATGACTGAGTAAAAATCAACTCCTCAAAATTCAATATTGGATTATTGAAGCAGCAGCAGACAAGTGATTAAGAGTATAAAAAAGGATAAAAATAGTACCTACTTTATAAGGGTTTTAGGAACAAAAAATGAGATAATCACTGTAAGCCCCACAGCACTTTGCCTGGCACATGGTAACCAATGGTTGAATGCTTAGTATTACTGGCTATTATTGTACAGAAGATATCTGACAATGCTTAGCCTAGTAGCACTGAGATTATGCACCCACTCAACATACTGAATCCTGGAACAACTCTTGCAAGGCCTCCTCAAATATGCTATCATTCAAAGTGGCTACAGATCCTGAACCAGAACTCTAAGAACCTCAGGGATTCAACAGTGATGATGAGAAAAGAACAGCATGCACATACTGGAGTGGCCAGGGAAATGGTGACAACCTGTTTGTGATTTATTCAAGCAATAGTATGTTAGTGGAGACTCCACAATGCTGGGAGTAGGGAGACTTCAGTTCTATTTTGCTTCCACTTTAAATTAGATTTCATTTAAAGAATATTACATATTTCTAGGCTTTAGCATCTTCAAAATATTGATGGTATTTATCCTGCTTACTTTACAGGGTCAAAAGGAAAGAAAGCATGAAGCTATTTGGAATAGTATAAAATTCCATACATCGCAAGTTATGTTTATTCAAGTATGTAAATCAGTGTCCACGATCAGGTTGTAATTGTACCCTCACAGAACAGGTAAGGGGGCAAGATTCTTGTTGTAACAAGAGAGGGTATTAGGGATCTTTTTAGAGTTTTAGACCCATCGATTTTTTTTTTTTTTGGTTTGCTGTATGGGAGGTCACATTTCATTATTTTTTCAAGTGAGTATCTCCTTATTGCAGTACCATTTGTTTAATTTTTGTTCTTTTGGATTTTTGTTTGTTTGGGAAATGCATAGGTTAGGAATCGAACCTATTCTCCTGCATGGCAGGCAAGAATTCGACCACTGAACTACCCTTGCGTCTCCAACCCATCATCTTTTAAAGCATCACCAGAAGTCGGTGAAGCTTTTGGCAATCAGAACAGATGCAGCCCAGGCTACCATAGGCCATGAAAGAAAGCAAGCTTCTGGCAAAGGAAAATCATCAAACCAATGTCCTTATCCTGCTATTGAACAGAAAATACCATCTTTAGAATTACAAGGGTAGGACTCTAAATCAGAGAAAATTATATTCACACCCAGAAATGAGAAATTTTGTCTCTGGGAAGTCCTTAGGAGAGTAGGTAGGTAGCTGTGCCTTTTTTTCCCACCTGAAGTTCTTGATAAATGACCTTCAAATTCTAAGAAAGGTTTAGAAATAGATTAACCTTATTATATCTACCCTCACACATAGCTGACCATATCATTTTTGATAATTCATTTAGTGGATATGGGATAGGCAGGGTAATTTTTAAAGCAAAACAGTTGGTGGGTCAGCTTGTTGAAGCAAGGACAAGTATATTCAGCCCAGGAAGGGCCTGAAAGTATGAAGGCTTGTGGGACAAACTGATCCCTAATATTTCCAAATAAATCCTTCCTATTGGAACAGATGAATTAAGGAAGTAGTCACCAGCAGCTCCTTCTAACTTATTTTGATATGTCAAGAATGTTTTAATATGAAAGAGTCAAAAATGGGAGCTGAAGGGGGGGTGTAAAGTCGAAGTATTCATAGGACTTGGTGGGAAGAGAGGGGTGTCCTTCCAATGGGGAAGTAAAATGTTAGGCATTGTGGCACAGTGGTTAAGATCACAGGTCATGGCATCAAACAATTGATTTATATTACAGCTCGGTACTTATTTCTGAGCCAGATATAAAATGGATATAAACAATACTGATCCCATGCAGTCCTTATGAGGAGGAAATGAAATTGCATACTTAAAGCCTGTAACACATTTCCTGGGACACAGGAAGTGCTAAAAGTAAGAGTAATTATTATTATGTGTTCTTTAGAATAGTATTCAAATCCTTTCTTATATTTCCTAGCTTATCTTTCCAGATTAATTTTCCACCACTCCTTGCCACATACCCTATGCTTGGATACACAGGAACCATAAGACACTTCCTCAGTCCCAGATTTCATTATACACTTCCACATCTTTCCTTCTTTGCTTATGCTGATCCTTCTACCTATATTCCCTTCCCCTCTTTTCTACCTGGTAAACACCCTATTTACCTGTCAGGGCCCAGCTAAACTTCCACCACTTTTAGTTCTCTTCCTTGATCCAGACAGGATTAAGTGACATATTAGTATTATCAACAGCTGTATATGTTTTAGTAATCCCCATGATTAAAGGAATCTTTAAAAAGGCTCTTATATGCTGTTTTACATCATTAGCACAGTAACTGGCACATGCTAGACACTCATTAAAGTCTGTTGTCTAGAACTGAAGCCGTCAAGGAGTTTATTAACACCTATTTCACTAGGTTGCCTTGAGGAAAAAGTGTGAGGATGTATAGGAAAGCACTACAAAAATAAAATTTTGTACAGCTATAAAGAATTGGTTGCCTATAATTCAAGCTGGAGAATTTAAATCAACAGGATTTCTCTCTAGTCCTGTCAAATGATAATTAATATGCATATTAATGTTACCAGTGCATTTCCAGCTATGAAGTGCCTTTTGAATTAGCACAAACTTTTTAAAAACTGATTTTTGGCATTTGGGAATTTACAGACAATGTGACTGGTACAGTTATCGCATGTAACTGGATATTGGCTATACTGAGATACCTCAATCTCCAACCACTCTTGGAAAATAGGACTTTGAAATATATAAGAAAGAGTGGGAAACTTAGCAATGTAGCTACCACCAGCATCGACAATGAAGCCTGACATGATGCTTTGAGCAACATGAAGGCTCCTCTTCTGGAGCAATTCCTGTGTATAGTTCACATAGTTGGCAATGCTCTTCCATTTAGGATTTGGTTCCATACACTCTTTCATTCATTTTTGTGTATAAGCTTGATTTTGCCTGTCCCTCCATATATTCCCTGAGTTCAGGGACTTGGTCTTATTTAGAGATTAGCGTTGTTTCTGGAAGCACTGGGAACTCTTGTTAAGTAGTGGACTTAATTAAATTTAGACAAATATTAAAAGAAGTTAATGCACAGAATAAACAAAAGGCATTTTAGACCCCCAAATTATTAAATACACAGATGGCTCAAGCTCACGACTAATTTTATCCAATGAAGCAATAATTTAATAACTTTAATATTTCAAGTATTTTTATGTTTTGTCATTTACAAAGAACTCTCATGAACTCTCCCAAAATAGCAAGGCAGAGTGTAAATAGACATTCAGATGTTTATCAGGAAATAGATGCTCAGGTCTTTTGCTCTTAAATAAATAATGAAAAGTGAAAAAAAATTTCCTCATGGACAGAATGGCAGATATGAACATTTATAGAGTACTTATGATAAGATGACACAATTCTGAATGCTTTCTATGTGTACTTTAATTTCATCCTCCCAACAATCCTGTGTAAGATGTATGACCATTATTTTTATTGTATAAATGAAGAAAATGAGGGTCAGTGAAGTCATCTATCTAAGGTGGGTGAAGCTCCACCAAAAGAGAATGCAAAGAACCTGTAATGAAGTTCTACCCTAAGAGTTACTAGATGGAGCTGTTTGTGAACACTCTTTATAGCTTAGTATCTAACAAAAAATGGGAAGAGAAAAAGGATACTAAGCCACAAAAGAATAACCAGAATAATGAATGGTGTTTTGGCTGATGAAAGCAAATTCCGAGTTTATATACCACATTAAATCCAAAGCAGTAGCCATACACTCTGAATGTGTTTTGTTTTTTTCCTTATGTGGATGATGGGCAGAGAACTTAATAGATAAGCAAGAAGTCTAGAAAACATAATGTGTTAAACAACAAGAGTGGTTTGGTATGGACCATGAACTTGTAAGCTTGTTGTTTTGAGAGCTTTACTTCGAGGCAAAAGGGTCATTTTAAGGTGACAACCCAGAATTTCTTTCTTAAAGGATCCCTGTGTCCTCTGTAGCTTAGCAGCCATGTGGATTGACCCTCCTGTAAAACTGCCTTATTATGCACAGTTTTACATGTGAAAGTTATTGGCACAGGTGCTTCTTTTACCCATTCCTGAGCCCATGGCAAACATTACAAATAGATCACAGCATTCTTTGTCTGGAATTCACCTCAGAATCATTCTTGATACAACATTGTAGATGATCCCGACCAATTGATTGGTGTTGTCATGTGAGATGAAATCTATTTTCCATCTGTGACCCAGAGTGCATAGACTTATTTGCAAACTGAGAGATAGTTGACATCATAGACTGCAAACACAAATTGAGTGCCTGTAGTAGCCAAAAACTACTTAGCAACAGAAGCTTCCTTCTGGCCCTATTTTCAATTTCTGCTCTGGTAAACCCTGAACCACCAGCAACATATTTTCTCAATAACAGAAATTAAATTTGTTAGGTGTAAGGTACCTTTAAGAGGACATTAGTGACCAAGAGTGGTCTTGCTCACTTTATTGCCCATCAAATCCTCAAAGACCTCAGGAATATGATGCTGAACACAAATTCTTCCTGAGTTTAGAATTTGCTTGAAAAATGTTCATTTAGATTCACTCATCTCTCACATTAGGGTGAGCTGAAATGTAGCCAAAAGAGCACTGGATTATGAATAAGATGAACTGACTTCTAGTTCTGCCTCTTCTTTCTTAGTTAGAATTTTCTTCCCTAACCTCGGCTGCCTCCTTGGCATAATAGAGATCATAATACCTGCCTCACCTACCAAATGGCTTGTAAAATTGTTAAGCTATTCATTTATTTATTTTTTTATTTATTTATTTTTTTTTTGGTGGGAGGAGACATTTATTGTTTCTGGGGGTCTCTGGAGGCCTGTGGGCGGGGATCACTGGCTTCCCCCGGAGCAGGGCGGCGCCCCGTGGCTCTGGTTGTGGTAGTCTGTGGCCACTTCCCCCAGCAGGGAGAGGAACTCGGAAAACTCAATCTTATCCTTGTTCTTGTCCTTTCTCTCAAAGACGTTGGCCAGGTAATCTGTACCCTTTCCTTCACAGGCAGTGAGGAAATTGGGGAAATTCTCCCTCAGCATCTTCAGTACGTTTTGCTTGTCTATCTTATCATCATTCCCGGTGTGTTTGTGAAATAGGTCGATCAAGCCTAGTATCGTCTTCTCAGCCGCAGTGCTGCTCATCTTCGCTGTCAAAAAGGCAGGCCTGGGGAAGTGCTGCAGAGAAGGACGGTGATCGGTGTATTCATTTATTTTTTGACTCCTTAATTCCATATACTATTTAACTATTTTGCCTCACATTGCTGCATAGGATTAGGTTTGGCTCAAAAGGCAATTTAAATTTTATGCCTTACAAACATAATTTTATTTCATTTTCTTTCTTTTGGTTGGGGGATTGGTTCTCTGATTTTTTAATTTAAAAAATCTCCATTTTACAGCGAATTCTTAGTTAAACAATGGACTGTAGTTAATAGTAGGGCTATAAAAATGTACTATCATCAATTGTAACAAAAGTTCCACATCAATGCAAGGTGTTAATAGCAGGGTGGTATATTGGTTTGTTAATCCTGCAAGAATGCAATACCAGAATTAGAATGGCTTTGAATAGGAGGATTTATTAAGTTGCAGGTTTACAGTTCTAAGGCTATAAAAATGTCCAAACTATGGCATCCAGGGAGACACCTTGACTCAAGAAAGGCCAATGGGTCCTGAACACCTCTTTCAGCTGGGGAGGCATGTGGCTAGCATCTGCTGAGTCCTTGGCTTCTGGTTTCAAACAGCTTCCCTGGGGCCGTTTTCCTTCTACATCTCCAAATGTCTGGGTCTCATGTTGGAACCAAAATGGTTCTCTCTCTCAGGGACTCCACTCCCGAATGGGTGGAAACACATCTCCAGGGAAACCATCTAATCAAAAGGTACCACCCACAATTGGGTGGGTCACATCTCCATGGAAACCACTTAATCAAAAATATCCCACCAAACAATGTTGAATGAGGATTAAAGAACATGGCTCTTCTGGGATAAACAAAGTTTCATATTAACCCATGTGGTAAATGGAAATCCTGCATTTTATTCATGATTATTATGTAAACCCACTTTTCTAATAAATAAATAAAAACTCCTTTTTCAGAAATAACACTGGCATGGATTGAATTGCTCTTTAGCCATGTGTCTGGGAATCAGGGATAGATGAATAGAGTTGGTCAATTGGTGTAGTCCATAAACTTACAAGAGTAGAGAAACTTATTCCAGCCCAAATCCTTAGTTATGAGCTAAAACTAGTGGTCAGTCATTGAAAGGAAAGAAAACAGAGGTTCTTAGAATCTATTTGTCAATTCCACCTCCCAAAGGTGACCTGGCATCTAACATAGTGGTTTTCGAACTGCAATTTTCAGTTTTCTAGGGCTTCACAGAGTTACCACAGGAGTTCCTTATTTGACTTTATTTCCTTATTAGAGAAGTAGTGGGTTTATAGAACATTTGATACAGGAATCCCATACACCACCCCACCGTGAATATCATGCATTAGTGTGGAAAATTTGTTGCAATGATGATAGCACAGTTTATAATTGTACTATTAATTAAAGTCTATAGTATAACTTAGAGTTTCTGTGTAGTATAGTTTCATGGTTTTTATTAAAAGGTTTATTCTCTTACCATATATACATCCTAACATTTTCTCCTTTTAATCACATTTAGATATATGTTTCAATGCTGTTAACTGTGTTTACAATGTTGTACTACAAATATCACTATCCATTAACAAAACATTTCCATCATTTCAAATAAGAATCCTGGATATTTTAAATTTTAACTTCCCATCCCCTATCCACATCCTCATAACCCAGATTTTAGATTCTGACTCTCTGAGCTTGCTCATTTTAATTGTTTCAAATCAGTGAAACATACAATATTTGTTCTTTTATGTCTGGCTTTCTTCACTTAACATGATGTCTTCAAGGTCTATCCAATGTTGTTGCATGTATCAGGACTTCATTCCTTTTTTACAAGTGAATAATATTCCATTATATGTATATATCACTTTTATTTATCCATTCATTGGTTGATGGACATTTGGGTTCCTTCCATCTTTTGGCAATTGTGAATAATGCCACGATGAACCTCAGTGTGCAAGTATCTGTTTGTTTCCCTGCTTTCAATTTTTCAGGTTATACATCTGGTAGTGGGTTTCCAGGGTCATATGGTAATCCTATACTTAGCTTTCTGAAGAACTGTGAAAATGTCTTCCACATGGCTGCAACATTTCACATTGCTACCAGAAATGAATACTCATACATTTTCTATTTCTCAGTCCTCTCCAACTCTTATTTTCCATTTTGTAAAATAGCAGCCATAGTAATGGCTATCAAATGATATCTCATTGTAGTTTTGATTTGCATTTCCTTTATGGTTAATGATGTTGTGCATCTTTTCATTTGCTCCATGGCCATTTGTATACCTTCTTTGGAGAGATGTATGCTCAATATTTTTGCCCATTTATTAATTAGATTTTTTTTTTATTGAAGGATTTCTTTATATATTCTGGATATTAAACCTTTGTTGATAATTGCTGTGCTGGTTTGAATCTGTTATGTATCTCTGAAAAGCCTATGTTCTCTTAATCCAATTATTGGGGGCAAACCTATTACAGGGTAGGGCATTTTGACTAGGTTGTTTCCATGGAGATATGACACTGCCCATTCAAGGTGGGTCGTAATCTGCTTACTGGAGTCCTTTGAGAGAGCTCACAGAGAGAGAGAAAGCTTAGACAGAAATGCCCTGGGAGATGCTAATCAAGGAACCACAGAAACTGAAAAAGTCAGAACCTGGAAGAGCCAAGGGAAGCTAAGGGATGAAACCCAGAGTTTTCCCGGAGAAGCTAAGAGAGGACTCACAGACATATAGAGAAAGAAAAATGCTCTGAAAACACTAAGAGAAGACCTGCAGGACACAAAGAAAGGCCCTGGAATCAGAAGAGGAAAGCAATGGAACCAGAAGCATGGACCAGCATACCCTGGCTACTGAAAGAGGTGTCCCAGATGCTGGCAGCCTTTCTTCAGAGTCCATATTGCTTTAGATAGTATTGACATTTTAGCGATATTTAATCTTTCAATCCAAGAACACAGAATGTCCTTCCCTTTATTTGGTATTCCTTAATTACTTTTTGCAGTGGTTTATAGTCTTCTGTGGACAAGTCTGTTACATTCTTGGTTAGACTTATTGCTAGATATTTGTTTCTTTTAGTTGCTATTGTGAATGGAATTTTTCTCTTGCTTTCTTCTTCTGATTGTTCATTGCTTGTGTATAGAAATACTACTGTTTCTACAGGCTTGATCTTTTACCCCAACATTTGGCTGAATTAATTAATTAGGTCTATGAGCTTTGTTGTAGATTTTTCAGGATTTTCTGTATATAGGAGTGCATCATCTGCAAATAGGAAGGTTTTACTTGTTCGTTTCCAGTTTGGATGTTTTAAAATTTCTTTTTCTTGCCTAATTGCTCTGGCAAGATCTTCCAGTACAATGTTGAATAGCAGTGTTGACAGATTTCACCCTTGTCTTGTTCCTGATCTTAGAGGGAAAGCTTCGAGTTTTTCGCCATTCAGTAGGATGTTAGCAGTGGGCTTTTTCTATATTCCCTTTATCGTGTTGAGGACGTTTCCTTCTTTTTCTAGCATTCTAAGTGTTTTTATCAAGAAAGCATTCTGGATTACATCAAATTGATGCCCTTTCTGCATAAGTCATGATGATCATGTGTTTTTTTCCCCTTCACTTTGTTAATGTGGTATATTACATTAATTGATTTTCTTATGTTGAACCCAACCTTGCATGCCAGGGATAAATCCCACTTGATCATGGTGTATAATTATTTTAATATGCTGGTGAATTCAGTTTGCTAGTATTTTGTTGAGGATTTTTGCATCTGTATCATAAGAGGTATTAGTCTGTAATTTTCTTTTCTTGTGATATCAGTATACCTTATAACCTCTGTTATAAGGGTGAAGTTCGTCTCCTAAAAAGAATTATGGAGTGTTTCTTCTTTTTCAGTTTTTTAGAAGAGTTTGAGAAGAATTGGAATGCTTTGTAAAATTCTGTTCTGAAGTCATTTATCTGGTCCTTGAGCTTTGCTTTGTTGGGAGGTTCTTGATTACTGATTCAGTTTGGTTACTAGTAATTAGCTTGTTGATTTCTTCTTGAGAAAATATAGGTAGTTTGTGTGTTTCTAAGAATTTTCCCAGTTTATCTAGGTTATCTAATTTATTGACATACAGTGGTTCATAGTATCCTCTTGTACTTCACTTTATTTCAGTAGGGTCATTAATTTAGTAGTCCTCTTTATTTCTGATTTTCATTATGTGTCTTTCTGTCTTCTCTTTGTCTAGCTAAAGTTTTTTTAATTATATTGATCTTTTCAAGGAGCCAACTTTCAATTTTATTTATTCTCTCTATTGTTTTTTGTTTTTTATTTCATTTATCTCTGCTCTAATCTTTGTTATTTCCTTCTTCTGGTCACTTTGGGTTTACTTTATTCTTTTTCTGGTTATTCAAGTTTTAAGGTTAGATTTCTAATTTGAAGCCTACTTTTTTATTTACCTCATTTTAAAATTGTGTATGTATTCTTAATAGGTAAAAAATTCACAGCCTTGACTATTCTGGAGGTTTTCCAAAGGTTGATAGAGAAGAATTTCCCTCCTTGATGTGTTCTAAGGCATCCAATTCCTTGCCTAGATGCAATTAAAGTTAAAAACTTATGTATCTTTTTAAAGATATATAGAATATAAAATAAATTATCTATGTACCTAAGCATATTTATACATAATAATACCCGTGCTATGCACTCTGTAGAAACTTGCTTTTAACAATAGATATTGGATCTCTTTGTTTTTCATCGTGTGTCTTCCTTCCGTTTTTAAGTCCACTGAGTAATCCATTGTATGGATCTGCCATAATGTAACTGTTCTTCTATTGATGGACTTTTAGCAAGTTTTCAAACCCCTAATGCTACAAATAGTGCTGCAAGGATTATCTTCATTCACATAGTTTCCGGCATATGCCCAAGGGTATTTGTATGATGAATTCCTAGCAGTGGATTTGCTGGGTCAAAGGATATACCTTGTTTCCCAGAGACTAACATTTGCCAACAGTGACAACTCTCAGAGAAAATATCCTTTTGAAATGGCTCAATGTTTTCACACTTATATTTTGGAGCAGGGAAGATATACACTTTCTTACAGGTAGGTACAAGAAAACCTAATTCCCAGAAACACCTGAGTCTCTAATGTTACAATAAGAAATTCAAAGACCCTCACCTGATCCCCTCTGCCTGTAGACCCTCTAAACCCTACAATTCCTGTGCCTGGAGGAGGTCTGTGCCTTTCTCCCACATTCCCTGCCAGGGCCCACTTTTCCCTTCATGACTCACTTTTCCCTTCATGGTCCACTTTGGCTTTCACTGAAACTTCCTGTCCATGGGAGTCTGGTAGGGATAGGAGATGGAATACCTTGTCCACTCCTTGGCCTATCCAGCTCCAGACCCATCTGAGAATGAATACAGCATCAGGTCCTGAAAGGAGAGAGGAACCCAACCGGGCCTGTCTCAAGCCCTTCTGGGTGAGAACAGATCTGATGGGATAGAAGGTAGAGGGGAGGAACAGAAATTGAGGGCTGGGGCCAAGGATGTGTGGAGAGCAGAGCATCTCATTAAAGTATAGACAGAATCTGGGTAATGAATGAAGTATTCCTAGGCCCTTAAACCTCAAAACTTGAGAGGAATAAAAATGGAATTGAATAACCATTACTAAGGAATAAAGTAAAGCTGACTGGTCATGTTCTTAGTGTCTTTTTTTGAATAGATGCAAATGTTCCAGGAAGTTATCATGATGATGAATATGCAACTAATTGTGAATTGCTGATTATATATGTAGAACAGAATGATCAAAATTAAGAATGTTTGCATTTGTTTGGTGTTTTTTGGTATTTAAAAAAATTAAAAAATAATAACAATAAAGAGAAGCTGAATACTTGGCCATAATAACCAAAAGTTGTGATTTGTTCTCATCAGAAAATATAAAAATAAAATATTTGTTTGATCTTGTTCTCCCCTTTCCTTTACAGTGCTATTCAAGGCCAAGTCCCATGATTGCATTTTATTGGATAGGAGGCCAAGCAGCTGCTTTGGAAAGGGTATTTCCAGAGCCAGAAAGATCCCAGAGGAATGCAACAATACAGAATGAAGGGGAATTAACAAGAGGTTAACTTGCATTAGAGGTGTCAGTGGATAGAATTTCAGGCTCTGAACACTCCCTTGTAGAAAAAAAGAGGCCATTATATGATTTTACACTGGAACGTAACATAACGAAATTTCCATTTTCTAGACACCAGTGGTGCCCATGCAAAAGATGGTTTGAAGTGAGATGAAAGTTAAATTTTCTTTAGCACATATTTATCAAGGACTTGCCTGAGCAGTTAATTTCTGGGACACTGTTATATAACATTAATGAGTATTTAGCCATTAACAAGACAGAGAGAAGCTTTGCACTCTTGTATGGGGGAATGAAAAAAAAAAACCCAAATGATAAGCAAGGTAATTTCATGTATGGTGGGAAAAAAACACATGATATGAATCAGGAAAAGGTGCTCTGAAGCAATGGCTTTGAGGTAAGCCAAAATAAATGGAAAAGTCAGGTATATGCAGACACCTGAGCCCTCCAAATACAGGGATTATTTGTGCAAATGCCCTGGGGAAAAATTAGCTTGGGTTATTGAAGGGGAAAATATAAAGAAGCTAGTGTTTCTAATTTAAAAAGAAAACTAGAGTTGACAGAATTTAGTGAAAAACTGAATGTGGATGATAAAGGATATGGTCTCTGGCTTGGACAATTTTAAATAGATGGTGGTGCTTTTCTCCAAGACTGGGCATTATTTAATTAAAGCAGGTTTGGGGAGAGAAATTATTGGGTTCCCTTCAGGTACTATTTGTTCTGAATTATTCATGGAATGTGTAAGTGGAGATATCACTGAGGGAGTAAGGGATGAAGGTTGGAACTCAGGAGAGGTATGCCTCCAGAATATAGATAGTGGTTGTAGACAAAGACAGGAAAAATAAGCTGTATATGGATGCACTGCTCAATACAGTAGTCACCATAATGTGAGGTTATAGAGTATTTGAAATGTGAAGTCTCAAATGAGATAGGCTGTAAATGTAAAATACACATTGTATTTCAAAAACTTACTCCAAGGAAAAGAAAGTAAAATATCTCATTAATAATTTTTATATTGAGTACTTGTTGAAATGATAATATTTGGGGTATATTGAGTTAAATAAAATGTTATTAAATTAATTTCACTTGCTTTATTACTTTTAATGTAGCTACTAGAATATTTAAAATTACTTTTAATTTTATGTGATTAATTAAATGTGATGTTTATTTATATTGGCTAGTACAGATATAAGGTGATAGCTCTGAACCTCTTTGAGTGGAAGGGGTCACATTTATGGAAATATTTATGTACAATGTCAGGGTGATTATAGATCCTCCTGAGATAGCTTAAGAGGAAAAGTGGGCCAAGCATAGAGTCATGGAGAACGTTCATACCTAAGAAAAAGAGAAAGATTGGAGACAGGAAATAGATTGAACAGTTCAGGAAGAATTAATTGATGCTATATAAATCCAGGGAAAAGATAATTCACTTGGTGAAAATGAAGTATGGCCATACTTCAGAAATGCAGCATTTATTAGAAAACAAGTAAAAGTTCCTATTGCATTTTTTCTAGTTTCTTCCACTTCACTTAGCATAATGTTTATTTTAGTATTTATTATAATTTTTTAATTAGAGAAGTTGTAGGTTTACAAAAAAGTAATTTTAAAATTACAGCATTCCCATGTATCTCCCTATTGTTGACACTTAGCATTTGTGGAAGCTTTGTTACAATCAAAAAAAGAATATTATTGTTAACTTTAGTCCATAGTGTATATTGGGTGTTTTTCCCCATATACCACCTGTTCTAGTTTGCTAGCTGCCAGAATGCAATATACCAGAAATGGAACGGCTTTTAAAAGGGGGAATTTAATAGATTGCTAGTTAACAGTTCTAAGTCCAGGAAAATGTCCCAATTAAAACAAGTCTATAGAAATGTCCAATCTAAGGCATCCATGGAAAGATACCTAGGTTCAAGAAGGCTGATGAAGTTCAGGGTCTATCTCTCTAGTGAGAAGGTACACAGAAAACATAGTCAGGGCTTCTCTCTCAGCTGGAAGGGCACATGGTGAACACAGCATCATCTGCTAGCTTTCTCTCCTGGCTTCTTGTTTCATGAAGCTCCCTGGGAGGTGTTTTCCTTCTTCTTTTCCAAAGGTCGCTGGCTGATGGTCTCTACTTCATGGTGCCACAGCATTCTCTGCTCTCTCTGAATCTCCTCTCCCATTCTCCAAAATGTTTCCTCTTTGATAGGACTTTAGAAACTAATCAAGACCCACCCAAATGGGTGGAGACATGTCGTCACCTAGTCCATCTTAACAACCACCCATGATTAAATCACATCTCCAGGGAGATGATCTAATTACAGTTTCAGACATATAATACTGAATACTGAATAGGAATTAGAAGAAATGGCTGCCTTTACAAAATGGGATTAAGATTAAAACATGGCTTTTCTAGGGTATGTACGTCATTTCAAACCAGTGCACCACCCTTCTAATAGTGTTGCACATTTGCTATAATTCATGAAAGAACATTCTTATATGTGTGCTATTAACCATATTCATCATCCACAATAGGGGTTCACTGTGTTACACAGTCCCATGTTTTGTCTTCTAACTTTCTTTCCAGTAATATACACCACCCAAAATTTCCCCTTTTACCCACATACACCAACCTAATCCAATGCTGTTAATTACACTCCCCTGGTTAATTATATTCTATATTCTAATTAGTTTCCTTGTTATAATTTAGTTCATATCAGTGAGCTCATACAGTATTTCTCCTTGTATGTCTGGCTTATTTTCCTGAACATAATATCTTCAAGGTTCATCCATGTTGGTACATGCATGAGGACTTCATTCCTTCTTAAAGCTGAAAACTATTCCATTGTATGTCTAAATCACATTTTGTTTATCCATTCATTTTTGGATGGATGCTGGGGTTGCTTCCATCTTTTGGCAATTGTGAATAATGCTGCTATGAACATTAGTATTGAAGTATCTGTTCATGTCCCTGCATTCAGTTCTGGGTATATATCAAGTAATGAAATTGCCTGATCATATGGTAATCCTCTACTTAGCTTCCTGAGGAATCACCAAACTGTCCTCCACTGTAGCTGCACCATTTTACATTTCCACCAGCAGTGAATGAGTGTTTCTATTTCTCCACATCCTCTCCAACATTTGTCATTTTCTGTTTTTCTACTCGTGGCAATTCTAGTAGTTGTCAAATGATATCTTATTGTGGATTTTATTTGCATTTTCCTGATGGCTACTATTGTTGAGCATCCTTACATGTGCTTTTTAGCCATTTGTATTTCCTATTTGAAAAAAGTATATTTAAGTTTTTTGACAATTTTTAAATTGCATTGTTTGTCTTTTTATTGTTGAGTTGTTGGATTTCTTTATACATTCTGGATATTAAACAGCTATAGGAATTGTGCTTTCAATTTGCCTTTTCAATTACTTGACAAATTCTTTTGAAGCACAAAAGTTTTTAATTTTGAAAAGGTTCCATTTATCTAATTTTTTTTCCTTTGGTTGTTTGTTCTTTGGCTATGAAGTCTAAGAAACCATTGTGTATCACAAGGTCTGGAAGATGCTTCCCTCCATTTTCTTCCAAGGGTTCCATCATCCTAGTTCTTACATTTAGGTTACTGATCTATTTTGAGTTAATTTCTGCATAAGGTTTGAGATACAGGAGTCCTCTTTCATTCCTTTCCATATGGATATCCAGCGACTTGGCAGCCTTACCAAGTATCAGTTGGCTATAGATGTGAGGACCTATTTCTGAACTCTCAGTTTGATTCCATTGGTCAGTATATCTATCTTTGAGCCAGTACCATGCTGTTTTGACTACTCCAGCTTCATAATAACCTTGAAAGCTAATATGTGTGAGTCCTCCAACTTCACTCTTCTTTTTCAAGATGTTTTTCACTATTCGGGGTCCTGGCTTTTACAAATAAATTTGAAAAATGGATTTTCCATTTCTGAAAAGTTGACTGTTGGAAATTTGATTGGCATTGTATTGGATCTATAAATCAGTTTGGGTAGAATTTGCATCTTAACAATATTTAGTCTTCCAATCCATGTATACAGAATGTCCTCTACTTTATTTATGTCTTCTTTGATTTCTTTCAGCAATGTTTTGTAGTTTCCTTTGTACAAGTCTTTTACATCCTTGGTTTGATTTATTCCTATATATTTGATGATAAAAATTGCTATTGCAGATGGATTTTTTTTCTTGATTTCTTCTTCCAGTTGTTCATTGCTTGTGTATAGAAACACCTGCCACGTTGCTAAACTTGTTTATTATCACTACTGGTTTTCTTGCAGATTTTTCTGGACCTGTCTATATATAAGATCATGTCATCTGCAGATAGTGAAAATTTTACTTCTTCTTTTGTAATTAAATGCTCTTATTTATTTTTCTTGTCTAACTGCTCTAGCTAGAACTCTTAGCACAGCATTGAGAATCCTTGTCTTGTACCTGATCTTAGAGGGAAAGTTCTCAGTCTTTCACCATCCAGTACAATGTTAACTGAATTTTTCATATAGACACTTTATCATTTTCAGGAAGCTTCCTTCTATTTCTGTCCTTTGAATTGTTTTCATTAAGAAAGAATGTTGTATTTTTTCAGATGTCTTTTCTGTGTCAGTGGCAAAGAAGATGTGGTTTTCCCTTTTGATTTGTTGTGTACTATTACATTAATTGATTTTCTTATGTTGAACCACCCCTGCATATCTGGTATAAAACTGACTTGATCACGGTGTATAACTCATTAAAGTGCTGTGGATTCAGTTTGAAAGTATTTTGTTGAAGATTTTTGATTCTATATTTATTAGAGAAAGTGCTGTATAATTTTCTTTTCTGGTGGTATAAATTTATCTGACTTTGGTATTAGGGTGACATTGACCTCATAAAATGAGTTAGGTAGTGTTCCCTCCTCTCTAATTTTTTGAACTTTTGAGCAGAACTGATATTAATTCTTCTTGGAATGACTGGTAGAATTCACCTCTGAAGTTGTCTGGTCCTTGGCTTTTCTTTGTTGAGAGGTTTTTGATGACTGATCCAATATCTGTACTTTTAATTGGTCTGCTTTGGTCCTCTATTTGTACTAGAGTGAGTGTAACTTGTTCATGTTTTTTTTTTTTTGACATATATTCATTTCATCTAAATTGTCTAATTTTTGCCATACAGTTGTTCATAGTATCCACATATCATCCTTTTAATTTAGTTTGGTCAGTAGTAATGTCCCCAGTCTCATTTATGATTTTGTTTATTTGAGTCTTCTCTGTTATATTTTGTCAGCATTCTTGCCCTGGGTATGCAGTACAATTTTTAAGATTGCATTATTTGTTCAATTATTTCACCCTCAGAAGCAAGCTTCCTTTCCTCTATTCCTTTTTCTAAAACTATGATCTTTCTGTTTGTTTTTGTTTTGCCTCTAAGTTTTTTTTTTTTTTTAATTCTCCTCTCATTACCTCTTGCTGCTTTTCACTGGAGAGCATATTCTGGGAGGAGGAGGGGGGGAGGAGGAGGAGGAGGAAGAGGAGGAGGAGGGGGGGAGGAAGAGGAGGAGGAGGAGGAGGAGGAGGACTTTCCCAACCAAAAAACAAGTCTAGGGACCCGTGAAGGACAATAGACCAGCTCCAAGACCCCTGGGTGGGGAGAGGCTCAGGAAAGACACCAGAAGCCTTTTTGATGACTCTTAGAAGCTGTGCTTTCATGGCCTGCCTACCAGATGGCCACTTTCAGCAAGCTGTTCCCCACAGCCTTAAGGAAGTATTGTAGCTGTAAACTTCCACATCCTCTGCTTCTGTTGAGGGTGGGGTTGAAATAATGGCCATATCTGTCCTATCCAGGACATGCTGAAACAGCAGCTCAGAATCAGGACCCAGTGATCCAAATTCATTGATTAAGGCTATGCTCAGTGCTTGACCATGTCCCCCTGTTTCTGGGGAAGACAACTTCCATGTCCCTTTCTATCCAAAACAGGCAACCAGGGACTGGACTCCAAGGTGGCCTGCCTCAAGGATAGGGGATGGGCACTGGTAGCCACCATGGAGCAAGCTGCTCACAGTTCTTTACCTCAGTTTCTCAGCCTCTTCCTCCTTCTCTTCCCTAGATGTAGAACAGTGCTCCCCTAGCCTTAGGAACCACAGAAAAGCTATATCTCACAGTTCCTGCCTCTCAACTAAGTGTTTAGGAGGAGTGAGTCCTGGAGTTCCCTACACCATCTTCCCCAGAAGTTCCCCTTTCCCCATTTTTTTTTCTTTTTTGCATGGGCAGGCACTGGGAATTGAACCTGGGTCTCTGGTATGGCAGGCCAGAACTCTGCCTGCTAAGCTACCATGGCCCACCCCCCCTTCTCCTTTTTTAAAGCAACCATTTAGGGTTATAAATTTTCCTCTCAGAAGGGGGGAAATTCAACTTCCCCATTTGAAGAATTCCTGATATTCTCACAAGCAGGGGGACAAACAAATCAATAGGTCGTGCCCTCAATCTTGGCGTTTGTTCATATGAAACTTATCCCCGCAAAGGATAGGCTAAGCCTACTTAAAATTCGGCCTAAGAGTCACCCCCCAGAGAATCTCTTTTGTTGCTCAGATGTGGCCTCTCTCTCAGCCTACATGGAAAGCAAACTTACAGTCCTCCCCCTCTCTATGTGGACATAACTCTCAGGGGTGTAAACCTCCCTGGCAACATGGGACAGAAATCCCAAAATGAGCTCTGACTCAGCATCAAGGGATTGAGAAAACCTTCTCGACTGAAAGGGGAAAGAGGATTGAGACAAAATAATGTGTCAGTGGCTGAGATATTTCAGAGTCAAGAGGTTATCCTGGAGGTTATTCTTATGCATTATATAGATAACCCCTTTTTAGTCCAAGGTGTATTAGAAAAGCTAGAGGAAAGTGCATGAAACTGTAGAGCTGTGTTCCAATAACTGTGTTTCTTGAAGATGATCGTATAATGATATAGCTTTTGCAATGTGACTGTGTGATTGTGAAAGCTGTGTCTGATGCTCCTTTTGTCTATGGTATGGACAGATAAGTAAAGCATATAGATTAAAAATATATAAATAATAGAGGGAACAAATGTTAAAAAATAGATGGATACATAAAGAAAAATGTGCCTATTGCAAACTAGGACTATGGTTAACAGTAATATTTTAATATTCTTTCATTAACAGTTAACAAATGTACCACACCAATACTATAGGTCAATGGGTGGGTGGGTGTGGGGAAGAGATAAGGGGTATGTGAGGATTAAAAAAAGTTACAAATGAAACTTTACATCTTAAAAATGAAAGAACTGCTTTAACTTCATTTTAATAACTATGGATATTTCCATAATGCCCTAAGTAAAATCTTCACACACACACATACAAAATTTCCCTCTCAGCACTGCCTTCACTACAGCCTATAAGTTTTGGTATGTTGTATTTTCATTTTCATTCACCTCAAATATTTTCTAATCCACTTCTGATTTCCTCTTTAACCCCTTGGTTGTTTAAGAATATGTTGTTTAATTTCCACATATTTCTGAATTTCCGTTGTCCCCCTGTTATTGATTTATACCTTAATTCTATTGTGGTCAAATAATATACATTGTATAATTTCAAAATTTTTGAATTCATTGATACTTGTTTTGTGACCCAACATATGGTCTTTCCTGGAGAATAATTCATGTGCACTCAAGAATAGTGTGTATTCTCTTTTTGTTGGGTTTGTTGTTCTATAGCTATCTGAAAGAGCTAATTGGTTTAGTGTATCATTCAAGGCCTGTATTTACTTATGATCTTATGATCTTCTGACTACATATTCTACCCATTAGTGGGAGTGGTGTGTTATAGTCCCTTATTGTTAATGTGGAATTGTCAATTTCTCCCTCCAAATCTCCCAGTATTTGGTTAATATATTTTAGCGCTCTGCTGCTAGGTGCATATACATTTATAATTGTTACATCTTCCTGTTGAATTGTTCCCTTTATCAGTATATAATGACCATCTTGTCCTTCATAATTTTTTTTTTTACTTAAAGCCTATTTTAACTGATATTAGTATAGCTAATCCAGCTCTCTTTTTGGTTACTACTTGTGTGGTATATTTTTTCCTCACTTCCACCCTCAACTACTTGTATCTTTGATTTTAAGTGAGTCTCTTGCAGAGAGCATATAGTTAGTAATGCTTTTTTATCCACTTTTTATCAATATCTGCCTTTTGACTGGAGAGTTTAATCTATTTACATTTAAAGTGGCTACTGATAATATAAACCTTTCTTCTGCCATTTTGTCTTTATTCTCCCTCACTTACATTAATGCCTATTTTTATATATATTTGCTGCTATTGCATTGTATCATATTGAAAAACAATGGAACTTCGTTTTAGGTATATTTTTCATTTATATTCCTTGTGGTTACTATAGGGTTATTATTTAACATAATGAATATATAATAATCACATTTGGTTTGATAGCAACTTAACTTCAATAGCATGCATGTGTAGTTTTCCTATATCCTTCTGCCCACCACCATTTTTTGTAGTTGTTACCACTTCTATCTTTGTACAATGCATGTCCAAAACCTTAGATTTATATTACTTTTATGTATTTGCATTTTAGCACCTATAGAAAGTATGATGTGTTATTACATACTAAACAATACAATAGTACTGGCATTTATAATTACCCAAATGTTTACCTTTATTTCAAGTCTTTATTTCTTTATGCTGCTTTCAACCACCATCTAGTGTCCTTTCCTTTCAGTGTGAAAACTCCTTTTACCATTGATTGTAGGGCCAGTCCAGTGGTGATGAACTACCTCAACTTATGTTTATCTGAGCATGTCTTAATCACTCCCTCATGTTTAAAAGAGATTCTCTCCAGATAAATTCTTTGCCAGCAAATGTTTTCTTTCAACATTTTAAATACTTCAACGCACTGTATTCTTTTCTCCATGGTTTCTGATAAGAATTCAACACTCAATTGAATTGGGTTTTCCCTTATATGTAATATAGTACTCTTCTCTTAGAGCTTTCACAGCTTTCTGCTTGTCCTTTGATCTAATAGTGTGGCCAATATATGACAGGATGTAATTTTCTTCATTTTTATCCTGTTTAGTGTTCTCTGTGTTCCTTGGATGTCCAGATTCATGTCTTTTGCTAAGTTTTGAGAGTTCCCTATCATTAATTCTTTCACTAGTCCTTTTGCCCCTTTATCTATTTCTTCTTCTGCTAGGATTCTCTTAATGCTTGAATTGATGTGCTTGATGGTATTGCAGAGGTGTCTTAGGCTATTTTTGCTTTTAATATTTCCTTTTTATTTCTGTTATTAAGCCTGACTCATTTCAAATGTCTTGTCTTTGAGTTCATGATTCTTTCTTCAGCCAGCTCCAATCTGCTCTTGTAACTTTTCAGGGCATTTTCATTTCAATTTTTGTAGTCTTCAACTCTAGTAGTCCCATTCATTTGGTTTCTTTTAAAATTTTCTATCTCTTTACTGAGCCTCTCATAATGTTCATTCTTTGTTTTCCTGTTATCCTTACTGTCTTTCTCTGTATTTTCTTTCATCTCCTTGAGCATTTTTGTAATCACTTTTTAAAAAGCTTTGTTTGGTATGTCCACATTCTCCTCTTCTTTGATGTTTTCTTAATTTTTATCCTCTTCCTTTGGGTGGGTCATCATTTCCTGTTTGGTTGTATTGTATTCTTTTGTTGAACACTTCTTTTTAATATTTCAAAATTTTACCTTTGTTATTTACTCCCTGGGATATCTGTTTCTTGGTTTTGTAACCAGTCTGGTTATAGGACAGAGATTTTCTTGAACTTCAGCCCAAGGGTCAGAAAGATCTTCCCAAGTCAAATGCAGTGCTCAGGGTTTCTCCTCTCTTTTTGGGTCTCTGTCTTGTCCTGGGCTTTGGTATTTTAGTTGTTTTGGAGTTCCCTTGTTAAAGGAGTTTGTTTGACCCTCTGTTTCCCAAGAGACAGACCTTTCTCTCCAGGTGTTTGAAGTTGACAGGCATTTTCCCCAGAATGCCTTTCTTTATACTTTTTTTGCACTCTTTTTATTGTTCCTAGCTGCTTTTGCCTGGAGGGCAAATTCTGGAAGTTGATGCACCCCAGAAAGAACTTTCTCAAGTCAGTCTCAAATCAGTCCCAGTCAAACAGGTCCAAGGACTCAAGAAGGAATCACAGACCGATTGCAATATGCCCTGGGTAGGGCATCAGGAAGTTCGCCAAGAGTTTCTCTGACAGTTCTCCAAAGTTGAGTTTCCCTGGTCTACTTAGCAAATGCAGCCCTTTAGCTAACTCTCTCTTGCAGCCCGAGGAAACACTGTCTTCAAATCTCTATTTCTGCCCCTGTCCAGAGAGGGTTAAAACAATGGCTGCTGCTTTCTTTGTCCAGGTTGGATTGAAACAGTAGCTGTTGTCAGAGCCAAGAATCAGGGATTCAATTTCAGTAATCAAAAGCTGTGATAAACAATCAGCTGTTTCCACCCTTTGTTCTCAGGGAAGATGATTTTTATGTCCCTTTCTGTCATCAGTAGTTAGCCAAGGACTGTCATGACAGTAGGGGATGGTCACCAGTAGCCACTGTGTGGAAGGAGCAATTTACTGTTCTTTACCATAAATTATTAGCCTCTTCGTCCTCTCTTCCCTGGATGCTACATAATGTTATTTTGGCTTAGACCATTTCAAAAGAGTTGTTTCAGGCAATTCCTGCTGTTTAGTATTATTTTGGTGGAAGAACTGAGTCCTGAGCTCTTTACTCCACCATCATTAGTCGAGTCACTTATATGATTTTAAAAGTTGTCTTGCTATGATTAAATGAATACCAATTTTGAAAAACAGAGCATATGGCTTATAATCTCTGACTTCAGATCTCCATTTGATTCCAGTTAATGCATTTGTTAATGATGTCCTGCCCAGTTTCTGGTACTGTGGTCCCTGCCCACATCTCCCTTATCTAATATCCTAAAAGCCAGAACCTGGCTTTGATTCACTTCGCTTACAACTTCCCATGATTTTGCTCTCTCCCTAGGTTTTTTTCCGAATCTGGATGCTGAAATCCTACTTTAGTTCCTCCACCCAATGTCTGAGATGATTTTGCAAAGTCTCCTCAAGGACTGATGAAAATCAGCCATGTAAATCCAGAAGGAGAATTCTTTCCATTTTGGACTTGATACATCTGGATTCAATATAAATGAAAGAACATAAATTAGCTCATGAACAGTTATAAAAACACCAGGACATTCTATAAAGCTTGTTGATGAGAAATCTTTATAAAATATGCTATTTATAAGTCAGAGGATTCATAGACATTGTTAATATTCTTGGGGAGCTTTGGCTTTGAAAGAATTATTTCCAGTTAGACATTCTCTTTGGTATAGCTATAATCAATTTGACTTATCTTCTAGTCTCTGAGTTACAGAAAAGTTCAAAAGTATTGCAAAACACTCATTGAAAATATGAAGGTTGATAATTATTGTGTGAGGAGGTTGAAAGTAAATCTTTTGGCAGCAGCTATATCTAGGGTTGAAGTTAATGACCTTTTTGGATCACTGCCCAGGACACAGATCTTCCACGTACACAGTTCTGCTAAAATCTGAAGCAGCCAGGGTAGTAATTTAATACAGTGGCCCCATATGAGCAGCATGTTAAGAGCATTAATGTCATTCATGTCTACCCAAGCCAGGGACTTTTCAATG
This sequence comes from Tamandua tetradactyla, assembly GCF_023851605.1. Taxonomy (NCBI): domain Eukaryota; kingdom Metazoa; phylum Chordata; class Mammalia; order Pilosa; family Myrmecophagidae; genus Tamandua; species Tamandua tetradactyla. Next base: position 57,416,059 of record NC_135353.1, on the reverse strand, counting down.
GCTTTTTTTCTCTCTCTCCCATGTATGCGGTGGATGGTCAAAATATAAATCTGGAAATGGGGGGGGGCAAGGTTATCATCATCTTCTCAGCCCTCCAGCTTCACCATGGCTCTATTCTACACAAGCCCGGTGAGTCCCTATGTAAAACCGCCACAGTACTAGCCCACCACCCTGCCACCAATACTATCAAGTATCCTACTACATTCATGATACCTTGCACATGCTAGTTGTTCTTCAGAACATATTCAGGTTGAATTTCAGTGGAGGCTCATTTTTTTTCTCAACTATACAATTCGATGTGTTTGGTGACTCTGTGTGATGGTTTATAGTTTATGGTACAACTTTTGTGGAGTTACTATGCATAAATCCTTGAAAGTTGTATGAAATAGCCTTGTAGTCTCTTGGGAAATGTTTTTTTCTTTATAGGAAAATACATGTTGTGAGGGAAGCAAATTTGAGAGAAGTGATTGCTAACAAATCCCCATACCCCTGACACATTAAAAGTAATTGTCTTTCCTTAAATTTGAGCTGATTTTCAATAGGAGACATGGAGGTAGAATGGAAGCTGAATGTTCAGAAGGTGCCAGAGAAGGGGCTGAAGGAAAACTCAGCATGAAGAGGAGACTATAGAGAATCCAAAATGATCCAAATGATATTATTTTGAGAACTATTGACAATGCATAAGCAAAATTTTTACACTTTCTTCTTTTAAGCCTCTTTTTTCCCTTAAGAATATGTAATCCCTTAGGTTATTAAACCTAAATGCACATACCTTTTTTTTCTCACTTACTCCTTTAAAGAAGATACTTTTCATATTATTTTATTATAAATGCTGTACTAGAGTTTTCTTCTTCAAAGTGAACTTTATTACATTTCCTCTTTATCAGTGTTGTTCTGCTAGGACTTTTAATAGAGAAATGTGAAGGTGGGGTGGGATGGGTAAGATAGGGAAGGCACAGATATTTGTAATAAAGCCCTCAACCACCCCCTCACAATGAAAAAAAATCTCAATAATTGACAGTGGCAGTCCCTCATATCCAGCTGTGGGTGTAGCCATTAGAGACTAAATCTTGTTATTTTAGGAAAACTCAATAGCTTTCATGAAGCTACCAATATCCGTGTGAACTCAGAACAAAGTTGTCTGAAAGCAAATATGATTTGTTGTTCTGTTATACATGTGTATTTATAGAAATCGATGGGAGATGTGGAATAATCAGAGAATTCCCTGGTAGCCCCTGATAAATTACTTTTCCTGCAATTGTAAGAAGAGAAATACATATTTTTTATCATAGAACTCCCAGAGTAAATTTCCACTGGCTTCTCAAGCTCCCTAGATATGAGAAGTAAAACTCAAGCCCTGTTGTTCTTTACCACTTCAAATCTGTCCCTACAGGTTGCTGGAGCGAGGTCTGAGGCGGACACCAAATATTAATTCTCTTTTGTGGGCCATTTCATCACCAGTCAGAAGCTGTAGTGAACTGGTAGCCTCTACAGAAGTTATGGGATAGCCTATTAAATAACAAACATTGGGCTGGGGTTGAGGACATATGGGCTTCATGATGGATACTCTGTCCTTTCAGTATGCCCTCTATGAACGAGAAACAATTAGTGTCTTTCACATATTAATGGAAGTATATGGAGATGATTAACAAAATCCATAGAAAGTCCTCCAAATTTATGTTGGTCATTAGCTTCTGCCTTCTTTCCTTTCTCAGCCATCCCAACTTTCTATAACTTTGCTCTGAGGAAAGAACCAAGAAGCAACAGAATGTCAAAAACAAACAAACAACAACAACAAAAAAATGGTTGGACAAATACAGGGAGTAAAGGCAAGAATTCTAAGGAATCCACTGATTAAGAAACTGTTGATTCTCTGGACTTCAGATTACTTAATTTAATATGTTCTTATTATGTAGTATATTCAAATGCTACCAGATCGTCTCTACCAGGCAGTCCAAAACAATGAGTTAAGAGGACTGGGCCTTTGTGTCAGAAAGACTTGGGTTTGAAATCCATCTTTGCCACCTACCAGCTGTGGGGAGTTGGGCAAGCCACCTAAATGTTTAGGCTAATTTCTTCATCTGTAAAATGAGAATAATAATGCCTTCATTATATTGTTTTCATTATTTAATGAAATTACAGATGTAAAGGCTTTAGGGCAATTTGGCCCAAAATAGGTTCTCTGTTGGTTGTTGTCATTGCTGCTGCTCTTGTTATATGTTGCTTCTGTTTCGAATCCATATTCATCAAGTGTTTGATTTCTTCTAGTGTTGCTCTGAGGGCACACAGCTGGTGTGGGGGGTGGGCTTAATGCCCAATGTACAGTGCACACTGTAGTATAAAATCATGGATCAGCCACAGTTAGATACCAATTTCCATGGCCTTTTTCAAAGGTTTTTGTGTTTTCAAAAAGCTCCTACTCATCTTTGTTGATTTGTGGTCATGGTCCTGGATACTTGAGATTTCCTATGGGGTCAAAAATGAATAGATTTCTTTTAAGTCATGATCAGCTGTTTGGCATACTAAATACCCAGAGCTTTAAGCAAAAGTTGTATGCACAGTTCCTGACTAATTTACTGAAGGAGCCAGAGAAGCTATTCAATTAAACTGAATTGAGAGCCCATATTTCATTCTACTCCCCCTTAATTAGATGGTAAGGCCTACGAGGAAGTATTGGACTGTGAGTCCAGAACCTAGCAAAGTTGTCACTTGGGAAATCATGGAAGCTACTAAGCATTAAAACAATGAACTCTGACAGAGGCAATGTCCACAAGTAACACCAAACCAGGTATTCTCAAGTGTCTCACAGCCCCATCTCCTTATGATCCTCATCAGTAGACCACAGCTCACACTGGTTCCTTCTATTTCTTTTATTTAGCTTGACTTTTCCACGTCAAAGGCAGGCCCTGGCCACACATTGAGCTAGCACATGGCTTTATGCTGAGATCCTTCTTCACAAGTGAATTTTCAAACCAAGCATAACCACATTCAATCACCAACACCAAAAAAAGTGTAAAACTACTACAGAAAGCAATACAATTTATTTTTTTAAGTTGTTTGAAATTGGCTTTTGATTGCATCTTTGTTGGCATGGATGGGAAACTAACATTCATCCTATGAGGCAAATACTATTTTCCGCTCTGGTCCCAGTGCCTGGCAGCTTTTCAGAGTTCGTGCATGTTTTCCCAAGAAGTGGGTCTTTCCCAGTTGTTTGTTGGCCTGGGCAAACTCCTTCAGGGTATTTTCTCAATCATGATCACTGGCACCAGGTTCTGCTATGGGACTGGTGGCCTTCTCATCTGCTTGCCTCACAGTAGTCTGAGGAGGCCTTGGGGCCCTGGCCTGGCAGGATCTCTCATCTGTCAGGCCATACATTTTTTAAAATATGCTGTAGCCACCAAACAACAACTGTTGCTTCCCCCTCTCCCCTCATACTCTGGAGGCCTTTAATTTATTTTCTGATTTCATCAATTTGTGATTTCTAGATATTTCATATAGGTGAAATCATACATATGTATTCTCATGTATCTGGCTTAGTATACTCAGAATAATGTTTTCAAGGTTCATTCATGTTGCAACATGTCTCAGAATGTCATTCCTTCTTAGGGCCAAATAATATTTCATAGTGGATATGAACCACATTTTATTTAACCATTCATTAGTTGATGGACACTTGGATTATTTCTACCTTTTGGCTATTTTGAATAATGCTGTTATGAACATTGGTGTATAAGTATCTGTTTGAGCCCCTGTTTTCAATTTCTTTGGGAATATATTTAGGAGTGGAACTTCCAGGTCATATGATAACTTGATTTTTAAATTTTTGAAGAACTACTATACTGTTTTCCACATTGGCTGCACTATGTTACATTCCCTCCCAAATGTACAAGGGTTCTAATTTCTCTGCATTCTCTTCAACACTTGTTATTTTCTCCTTTCTCTTTTCATTATAGCCATCCTGGTGCATGTAAAGTGGTATATCATTATGGTTTTGAATTTCATTTCCTTAATGCCTAATGATATTCTTTTCATATGCTTATTGGCCATTTATATATCCTGTGTATCCTCTTTGGTAAAATGTCTAAGTCCTTTTCCAGTTTTCAATTGGATTGTCTTTTTCACTCATGAGGTGCAAATTTTGTTTATATATCCTAGATATTGAACCTTCATCAGATATAAGATTTCCAAATACTTTCTCCCATTTTGTAGGTTGACTTTTTACTTTTTTGATAATGTCATGTGCAAATGTTTTTAATTTTATTGAAGTTGAATTTATTATTTTTGTTGCATATACTTTTGATGTCTCAGTACCCGTTGCAAAATCTAAAGGAATAAAACTTTGCTCCTATATTATCTTCTGAGAGTTTTATGCTTGTAACTCTTGTATTTCACTTCTTAATCCATTTTGAGTTAATTTGTATATATAGTGTGTGATAAGGGTCCAACTTCATTCCTTTGCATGTGGATATCCAGTTTTCCCAATGCTATTTGCTGCAGAAACGATTCTTTCTCTGTTGCATGTACTTGGCACATTTGTTGTATATCAATTGGCTCTCACTGTTTCTTGAGACAACACTGATAAGGTCATAAGAGTTTTTGCAGAATAAACCCCACCAACATCACCAAAATTAGGGCCTGTAGATAGTCAGAAAGCAGTTTTGCTGCCAAAACATTATGTCAATAGTGAAGGTATTTGTGAATTTTCAGCATTCCTTTACCCACGTTACTGATAGCCAACTCTGACTGATTTGCTCAAAATCTTGGCTCCCAGAACTGCTAATAGTTGGGCCCTCAGTCCTCTCTCTAGGATTTGGGGTTGGATGTGATAAAGAGTTAAGGGTTCCATTGATTTCTCCTCTTTATCCTGGAATCACTCAAGGTGAATGAATTTCCTTCTCTAGGCCTCGTCTAGCCTTCTGGAATGACATAGAATAGGAGGACATCATGTTATGAAATGACGCTGCCTATATGTTAGATACTTCTGTCATGGTTGTGAAAAAAATATCTGCCAATATCCTTAGGAAGGATATTTGTATATGAGAATGATTAAAATCTATATCAGCAGAAAAACAGATGGCAGGAAGAACACACATGTTCTCTATACAGCTGTAATATTTGTGACAAATACACCTGAGGCCACTGAGCCCAGTGTGTTACAACCATCATAGTTCAACTCAAATTCATGTGATGGCTGGTGGTTGGACCATCCCGGGGGATACTGATTCCATTTTTGATTCACTCATATAATACAAATTCATCTCCAGATCTAAATGAACATTTTTTTGATGTAATTTCATTCTGTTTCATTCTTGGATTGTTTTTTTTATGGAGAAAAAAATCACATGGCTTTGAGAGATGTTCTCTAACACAGCTCTGAAGGGTGTTCCTGCAGACTGAATCCCTGAGGGTTGATGGCAGGTCATAACCAGTTTCATTCAGAGTGATACATCCCTACATAAGACGGGAACTCTTGACAGTATGAAAGACACTTAAAGTGTGAAGATGAATAAAAGACATATCATTTTGTTGGATATATAAAAAGGCTGTCAGTCAATGTAAGCAGTATTCTAAAAATGTACAGTACCATATCAGGGCTTGAGGGTGTAGGATACAAAAAAAATGATGGCATATGGAAGGAAAATTTTTTGATAGTCAGGTCTTTGCAGATGTGAAAACTAAGTTGAGAAGGAGTGCATTGGTCCAAATCCATTGCCCTGCTTTGGAAACCATATTGGGAAGCTTTGTTTTTTCTCTCTTTTACTTTCCTCAAAGCCTAAATTATTAGCCAGTAGGCAGACTGGAGGATGATCTAGGTGCTATGTCTAATGTGCATAGTGACAGATAAAAAATCTAGCCAAAACATGTTCTTCATCAACTGTTGTGTTGAAAGAAATTCCACCATTAGAGCTTCTTATTTGGGTAATATACTAAAAATTAGCCATATCAGGAGAGGGAAACCTTCATTCTAGTGGAAGTTGACTTCCAGCTATTTATGGTACTAGGGCTTTAAGGATTGGGGGATCTGTCAGAAGTCAGGTGAAAAAGAAGGGCACAGAAAGGAAAAGTCAAAAATTATAAAATGTCAATATTATCTGCTTCTATTCTCATAGAAACATTTGAGGACATCCATTCCATGTTCCTCTGGTGCATGAATTTGCTTCAAAACAAGATGTTCATCCAATTGCACTCGAATACCTCCAGTGATAAGTAGTTCCTTTCTTAATGAAGAAGCTCACTCTATTGTTAGGAGTTCTAAACTTTAGAAATATCTTGTAAGAATCCTAAATCTGCTTCTTTGCAGCTTAAATAGCATTGATTCTTAGTCTACATAGCTTTAGACTACCACCTTGTCCCCATGAAGTCTTTCTGACTGTGTAAAGGCTGTAATTCTGATCCCCACCTCCCTAATGAAGCTTCTCTTCCTCTTTCTTACAAGTCTTCAAAGGATGTGGAAATAGGGTTGATAGTGAGATAGCATTAGGAGAAAGGGGAAATGGCTTATAGCCCTTTAGGAGTTTCAGTAAAAATCCATACAGATAAAATGAAAAAGACTGACAATATCAAAGAGCAAGTTGTGAAGCAACTGAAACACTAAAACAATGCTGGTGAGAATGCAAAAAATGATACAGGCACTTTGGGAAACAGTTTTATAAAGTGAAACAAATATCACCACATGACCTAGCAATCCCACTCCGAGGTATTTAACCAAATTTGAGGTATTTCTCAAATTCAAGAGAAATTGAAAACATATGTCTACACACAAACTTGAAAACAACTGTTCATAACCACTTTCTTTGCAATGGCCCCAAAGTGAAAACAACTCAAATGTTCATCAACAGGTTAATGAATGGTAAAACAACAGCTAGCTAGCTAACTGGACATATCTCCATATAATGGAATAGTATAGCAATAAAAAAAAAAAAGTACTGACACATGCAACAAAATGTATGAATCTGTTCATAAAAACATTATGGTAAGTGAAAGAAGTAAAACACGGAAGACCACATATTATATGTTCCTATTTAGATGATATGTCCAGAAAAGTCAAATCTATATTAACAAAGAGTAGATCAGTGGTCAAGTGATGAGGGACGAGAATGCAAAGTGACATGAGGAATTTTGTGGGTGGTGGAAATATGCTATATCTTAAATGTTGTAGTGATTAAATAGATGTATACCTTTGTCAAAATTCATAGAAGTACATTGTAAATGAATGAATTTAATTGTATGTAAATTATGTCCCATTAAAAAAATTTTAAAAGCCATTTTAGGCCCACTATCCTTTGGGTTATTTCAAGTGCTAATGGCAGCAGCATCCTGGATATGGAGTTCATTAAGGACACAGAAACACAAGTCAGTTGAAAAAGCTAAGCCTTATTGGAAATATGACCCATTCACAAGATTAGAGAGATAACCAAGGCCTTGCACTGGCTCAAGACAGGAGGACTTTGCAAAGGGAGCATTGTGTGAGTCTATTATACACAATAGGCCATAGATGCAGTGACTGATTTCTCACCTGTGATCAATGCGAAGAGGAGAGCTATTTGCTTGTCAACTATAAAGTGTCTTTCTCTGCTGTATCTACACTTAAAATGCCACTGGAGTTATCACCCCTTCTAACAATAATTCTTCCATTTATTTTTCTTTTGCCCTAGGGAAATTTCAAGAAACTTGAGTGATCCTTTTTTTAAAAAATGATTTTAATTTATGATTCAAGTTGACCTGTTTCCATCTGAGGCACTGGTCCTAGAATGGAAAAAAGGTTGCTGGAAGTTTCACTTCCATTTTTATTTGATCCTCCCAAGTTCCTGATTAAGTTATGGTCACTATTAGTTATTTTAGATGTGAAGAAACTGAGATAGTGTGAGGTTAAGAAACTTGCCCAAGTTCCCATAGGTAATACATGGAATGAATTTTCTGAGCTGGAACTGCAACCCAGGTCTGATACCAGAGCTTAGGCTCTTAACCACTATGTTCTTATATCTTATACTATCATAATAATAGATATTTAGCTCATGGCTGTTATGAGTGAGGTACTAAGATAAGCAATTTGCATATATTATTTCAGTAACTTTAGAATTCCCATTCTCCTTGATGTAGGAGATAGGATTACCATAAGACCTGCGGAACTACTTGGGAGTAGATGGCATTAGGGTGGTGGTGGCAGTAAATTGTAGAGACTGTTATGTAGAGCAGTTTGGGAGGAAGAGAATGCTTACCCCAAATGGTTATGTTAAGTATGAAGGAAGAGAGCACTGAAAAATAAGCTCTCTGTTCTTTCAAGAAATGCATGCATGCCTTTTGTCACCCTGCAGTATTTATGCAGGATCTGGATAAGAATAAAGGGGTCTGAAGTCTGTCTGATGTAAACTTAAGCTTCAGACCCCCTGAGCCCGTCTGTGTCTTTCTTTCTTCCTTCTTTCTTTCTTTCTTTCTCATCATTCTTTAATATCCTTCGAGCTCCATTTCATAGGAAGCAACACCTTGAGACTTATTAATGTCTCCCAGTGCCCAGTACAGTGTCTGCCATATAATAGGCATTCATTAAAAATGTACTATATGAATAATGTAAAACCTTCTGTTGATCTCATTTTATGGATATTATTGACTCTAGAAAATGATGCTCAAAGACTTGACCCAGGAAGAGGGATAACCTAAAACTCTTATAAGAAGAGAGTAGCCAAAAACTAAGCAACATCTGTCCAAGCAAAGCACATTTGCAAGGATCTCCAAGGCTTCTCACTGCTCTGCTTAAGGTCAGTGAAGTTCAGGGCTTGGACATGCCTCCCGAGCTTTGATTCCAATGCCATAGATCATGTCCGTATTTCTTGTATTTCATGTGTTATGCACCTGTAATGTGAGAACAGGCAAAGATGCACTAGAGCAGGGTTGGTTTTCTGCTCACATAAGAAAAGCACTTTTCTGTTGAAGGGAACAGGGGGTAGAATATGTGTTTACCTATTTGATGGTCTATCAATGGAAAAATGTGACAGTAGAAAAATATTTAGGTCACATGTATGTGGAATGCTACTGATCATTGAATGACATTTTCAGGTTGCTTTCTAGACCATACTCGATATTCTTGTTTTAGTTTGCTAATGCTTCTGGAATGCAATATACCAGAAATGCGCTGGCTTTCAGAAAGGGGATTTATTAAGTTACAGGTTTATAGTTCTAAGGCCATAACAATGTTCAAACTAATGCATCCAGAGAAAGATACCTTGACCCAAGAAAGGTTGATGGCATCTGGAACACCTCTGTCATCTAGGAAGGCACATGGCTGGCATCTGTTGGTTCTATGGCTTCTGATATCAAACAACTTTACCAAGGGTGTTTTCTTTCTGTGTTTCCAAACATTTCTGTCTGTGTCAGCTCTGAGCTTATTCCAAAATGTTTCCCTCTTAAAGGACTCTAGTAAATGGATTAAGACCCACCTTGAATAGGCAGAGACACATGTCCATGGAAACCACCTAATCAAAAGTTCCACTCACAAATGGGTGGGTCACATTTCCAGGGAAATAACTTAATGAAAATGTCCCCACATAAATAAGTCTGCCGCTACAATATCAGTCTAGGAAAAAGAATATGGCTTTTCTGGGGTACACAACAGCCTCAAATCAGCACAACTCCCTGTGTTGCTGGCTCACTCAGAGAGCTAGGAGGGGAGAGAAAGACTGGGAAAGATTTGGAATTGGTCTTCAGCCCAGAAAGCCATAAATATGACCTGAATCATTTTCCATTTTGAGCCTTGAACTCTTCATCTATAAAGTTAGAACTTTTCTCTAACCTAAAGCTGTTAGGAGAATTTTGCTTGTAATTGAAAACCATGATGTGAACTAAAATGCTTATATTAAGTTTCATCCACCTTGAGGAAAGCAGCAGGTTGCCTGTGCACCACAGAGACCTGGCAGTGTGAAAAAGTTCAAATCTAAGTGGGTTGGGCTCTGTCAAGTTGCAAGTGGGGTTCATCACTAAGTGAACTGCACTTAATGAATTAAAGATGAAAGACAGATACCCTGTGATGAGGCTAGACACCCTGCCCGGGGCGAGGTACCTTGCCTGGGGGTTACCACTTATGGGAAACACCTGGAGCCTAGCAGCAGCCAACCCAACTGAAACCAAAGACCCTCATCTGAGTGAGTCATCTGTGGAGGAAGGCAGAACCAACTGGCTCACCCAAATGCACTATCTACCACTAGGCACTTCCTTGCCTGGAAAGAAGAGAGGGTAGAAAGGAAAAGTCCTGCACAAGGAAGGGGGAGGGAGAATAATTAATGCTAATCTATAAGAGCAAATAGCTCCATATTGTCTATTGCCTCTTGCTTCTCTTACCTCTGTCTTTGCGAGCATGCCTGCATGTCCTCTTACCTGTGTTCTCAATAAATATTCTACCTAATTGCTATTAAAAAAAGATGAAAGAGACAGCAGGGAGCACAAATGCAGAAGATCTTTCATTTCAAATTTAAAGCACTCATTTTATGACTGTTTGTGATCTCCAGATCAGAATTTTTCCACTCTTCTCCCAATTGTTTTCTTGAAATAGCATGCACACCTTGAAATGATGGAGGCATTAGAAATGGATGGAAAAACATAGCTAAGCCCCGAAATTTCATTAACAGGGCCTTCTGAGTCTTACCCACTGAGTCCCTCACCCCCAGGGATAGGGGGCATGAGATAGATGGTATGCTGGTTTGAAACTGTTATGTCCCTCAGAAAAGCCATGTTCATTCAATCCTGATCCAATCTTGTGGGGCCAGGCCTATTGTTTAGGCTGCAACCTCTAGATTAGGTTTTTTCTATGGAGACGTGACACCCGATTGTGAGTGTGTCCTTTTTATTAGATGTGTCTCCACACATTGAAGTGGGTGTTAATTAGTACTGGAGTCCTTTAAAAAGGGTAGCATTTTGGAAAAACACAGTACTCAGATGCAGACATTTAGAGATGCTCAGAGTGCCAAAAGAGAGAGCAGATGCCTAGACGTAGACATTTGGAAATGTAGAACCCAGCAAATGCTGTGATGCACCTCCCCATGAGATGTTAAGCAAGACAGAACCTAGAGTTTTGCCCTGGAGAAGCTAAGTGAGGGACCACAGAAGACTGCCCATGAGTTTAATTAGGGACAAACGGACAGGAGGAATATCTTCCCAATGGCAGCCAGTCAGGAGATGAAAGCACTCTGCCCAAATCCAAGAGACAGAGAGGTGTGCCCAGGGAATGGCTTATAAAGTATCATGAGATTTAGTTACAACATAGTTTCAGCAGACTCTTTTGAGACTTGGTTATTAGGGGAGGGGAGGTTTACATTCTTTGACCTTTAATGTTTGTTCCCAGTGATGTAGGTGGCTGTGTGCAGTGACTTCCTCTCAGAATGGAGAAGGGAGCGGGGCCTGGGCCCTGGATCCTTACAGGGTGTAAGGTTTAGGTTGGCTATGGATCTGAGGATTTTAGATTGTGTACAATGAACAGCCAGTGTCCTCTCCCAATTTTGAGCTGTGTGCTTAGGCAAGTTATAAAATCTACAGGTTTGAAAGGACTGGATCACATTTATGATGCCTCCCTTTACCTGAATCTTGGAGTCCCCACTCTAGCTTCCATCTAGGTGCTTAAATTCCTCCAATGAATCAGAACTTATGAAATATTTCCTGGAGACACAAATTCTATCCCTGCCCCTGGTTATATCTTCAGATAGATCCTTCCTTGTCTATGAGAATAATTCTTCCACATGAGAGTCCTTTGCATACTTGGTGGTTGTTATCCATGTATTAAGTTTCATCCTGCCCTTTGACTTAACTAAATATCTCAGTGCCCTTATTTTCTGGCCTGGAGAACAGCAAAACTATAGGCAAGATTGAAGGTAATATTGAACATGTAAGTGGTGTGTTGGGGGTTTAAAACTCTGTACCCAATTGTTAATACTCAAAGGGTATGGGAACTTAATAATTCTTTCTTGGTTATAGTTTTAATATCTTGTTATATTGATTAGGTGAATATAATGATGGCTCAGCCAAGATTTGCTGAGATGGTCTGAATTAAAAATATTTCATCTCAATTTGCTTGGAAAATTTGGCACAATAGCAATATCCATATTCAGGTATGCAAAACACACTCCCAGACTATTTTCTTGAACTTAGAAGCAGTACAAAATCTATCAGACATCATCACTGGTTTAAGATTGCAAAAAACAACATCACAGAATTTATGGGGCTTAAGTGGGGAGGAGGATAGGGACTGAAAACCTAAGAACTATTGGTACCAATGCCCTTCCTTTAAGCTCAGACCACTTCCATTGAGACACAACTCCATGCTTGCTTACTCGGCTTCTTTCTGTTTTGACAAGAATTCATGGCTGTGTGGGCTCTGAAGCATTTTCCAATATGGTTAACTTGTAGAGGACTCGAGTAAGCAACCCCACTGAGAATGGGTTAAGACATATCTCCATGGAGGGCACCCAATCATAAGGTACCACCCACAATTGGGTGGGTCACATCTCCATGGAAACTCAAAAAGATCCCTCCTGGCAATATTGAATGAAGATTAAGGAGCAGGGTTTTTCTGGGGTGCCCAACAGTTACAAAAGAACACAATCTATCCTTGAGTTCATTAGTTAATTGTGCCAGTATAAATCCACATTTGAACCCCTTCAGTGAATTTATTATTTCTTATTACAAGTACTTTTCAACTACTTAATTTCCATTTGATCCTTAAAAAAATTGTATTTATGATATTCCGATCAACACTGTCATTATTACTTCCTTCATTTCTTTAATCAATACTTTAATTCTATGAACATACTTACAGTCACCACTTTGGAATCTTTCTGTTAAATACAATATCTGGTCACTCTCATGGCAATTTTATTGCCGGTTTTCATTCTGTTTTTTGGATCATACTTTCCTGTTTCTTTCATAATTTTTGGCTGGAAACTGGGCATTTGAGATAAGACATTGTAAGAACTCTGGGTAATGATTCCCTGTGCTTTGAAGGTGTTATATACCCCAGAAAAGTCATGTTCTTCTAATCCAACCTTGTGGTCATAGACCTATTGTTGGCTGGGATCTTTTAATTGGGTTGTTTCCATGGTTGTTTACACCCTGCCCATTCAAGGTGGGTCTTAATCCACTTACTGGAGTCCTGTAAGAGGGAAACATTTTGGAGAAAGCTCAGACACAGACGTTTGGAGATGCAGAAGGAAAATGCCCCAGAAGATGCCAGAAGGACCCACAGGAGCTGAGCCATTAGAAATCAGAAGCTGGGAGAGAAGGACAATAGATAGGACAGCCATGTGCCTTCCCATGTGACAGAGGAACCCAGATGCCTTCTGCCTTTCCACCTTTACCCTGAGAAGGCATCCTCTTTGTGGTGACTTAATTTGACTTAATTTTCACGGCCTTAGAATTTGTAACTTAATAAACCACCTTTATAAAAGCTAAAAAAAAAAAATTCATGGCCAGATTTTAGGTCTTATTTACCTTATGAGGATTGTAACTTAAGACTACCAGGAGATACTCTTTTTGTCCTTCCCTTAGCTCTTGTCAACTTAGTGCATCCATCAACACAGATTTATCTAAGACCCATGTGCTCAGCCTTGGGAAAGGCAGGAGGCTATATCGAGGAGGTTGAACTTGAGCTGGACATAGGGAGAAGAAAGAAACAGACTTACAGAAGAGTGTAGAGAGGAATCGAAGGTAGGAATGAGCAGGATTTCTTGTTTGGAAAAGGAGGTGGAGATTTATTTCCTTATGTGTAAAATGCAAACCATCATACCTAATTCATAAGACTGCTGTGAGATTCCCCTCAGTGCCTTAGTCAAATTGGCAAATACAGCAAAGAGGCAATGTCTGTCTTTGGGATTTCTCCATGGTTCAACCCTAGTGATGTGATTCCTTTCCAGTGGCTGATTATCTTGCCCCCCACCCAGTCAGATCCTTGCCTCCCTAGCAAAACGCACCTGTTCCTTCTACTCCTTTTCTCTCTCAGATTGAGAGAGAATAATGAGTAAAATGTGTCATGTGGCTGACTGCTGAGACAGCATTATTAGCCATGACCTAAGCTGGCAACTGAGCAGGTTCATTCAGGCATGTGATGTGGCAGCAGGCCAATGAAAATGGGTAGGTGAAGTGGGAGACTGGGAAGCATACCCTTAGGTGAAATTTTAGCCCCATAGAGCAGGAAGTTTCCTGGAGCAAGTATGGCTAATGTACATTAGAGAAATAAACTGGGAAATTATAACAGATGATACTTGTAGAGAGTTTGGGACACTTTTAACTTCATAAATACCTAGGCTTTGGGTCCAGCTGAGGCTGAAAGAAGATCGAAGCACATAGGAAGGCATGATACCTGAGTTACAGCAATGGCCAAATTACCCTTCTCTGGGCTGCTGAATCTCTGATATGGGGAGATGGGGATTAATTTTCCATCTCATCTGCAAGCCGAACAGAGCAGAGCAGTGCACATCTCCCAACAGGGACCACAGAGCCCTGAGAGCATGGTCAACTCAGTTGCCACTCTCTTTCTTGCCCCTAAACCATGCCTCACCAAGCCTACACTCAGCCCATTATTTGGAGGAGATCATGGAATTTCAGGCAGAGCCCTGGAAGGAAAAATTCTGGATAATGTGCCCCTTCAGGGTCTGCTTTTGGAGCGACATATTTTCAAGTTTCAAAAATGTAGATAAATCTCAAACTGAAAGGGCCTTTTGAGAGTGTTCAGACTAGAGTTACTCAAAAGTATTGTCAGGGAACTTTCTGCATCAACATCATTTGTAGAACATGATTAAATGCAGATTATATGGCCTCATCCCAGGCCCACTGAATCACACTCTCTAGGGATGAAGCTCATGAACATATATGTTAAACTCACAGGGATTCTAATGTAGCCTGAGATTTGAAAACCTCTGATAAATTTTGCAGCTTTTGGGGGCTCTGTGCAGTCATGTTTCCAAGGTAAAGTCTACAGGTTTCTTATATCAGAATCACTTGGGGTCGCTGTAAAGAATTTAGATTCCTGCCCACTCTATTGTATCAGAATTTCTTATTTGTTAAGTTGTGAAAAGTACAATCCCTTCATTGTGCAGATAAAGAGAACGAGGCCAATTCAGAGGGAGTGACTTATCCAAAGTTGTCACTATAGATGGTGGCAGGGCTAGGATAACACCCAGGTCTCCAGACAAGTGCAAACATTATGCCCGAAGGTTATGTCTCAGTTTAGCTCTTTTGATCACAGCATTCCTTGGAAGTTCTTGAGTTCAAGAGTGAGAATATAACTGCTCTGGATGGTTGCTTGAGCCTAGGTCAAAACTTCTCCTCCCCTAGGTTTTGGAGAACAGTTTGAAAATGAAGTGTAAGATCACAAAGCTGTTTTATAAGCAGCAGGGTACTTCAGGCTTTTCTCAAACTGGGCCCTTACTCTGGAGTGGAGTGGTTTTGTGTCCAGGGAAGCTGTTAACCATGGATTTGAGCCAAACTGACACAGACACCAAAATGGCCTGTAA
This sequence comes from Tamandua tetradactyla, assembly GCF_023851605.1. Lineage (NCBI taxonomy): Eukaryota > Metazoa > Chordata > Mammalia > Pilosa > Myrmecophagidae > Tamandua > Tamandua tetradactyla. The sequence goes on along the minus strand of NC_135353.1, from coordinate 57,400,568 downwards.
TCGTTTGCTCAATTTTTGGTTGTTTATGTAATTGGAACACATACCACTTAAGTAAAAAAGCTTAAACACATGCAGTTTCATGTTAGACATGGTCCAAGCTCACCAGTTTGACACCCCAGTCTCTACACTGATGGTTCTAGCTCTGCCTGTGTTTCATCTCTTCAGGGTTGTGGTCTGGGACTCCTCCAGACTGGTAAGCTCTGACCAAGAATGCACTGGAGCATTCCAATGGAAGACCACTGACCCCTAAATAGAGAGCGATTTCCAAAATGGTAAGGCAAAGTAGATTTTCTTTGAGAAATTGAGCAATTGACATTGACAACAGTGCCATCGTATGATTTGCATTTGCTTATTATAATTTTAGCAAGTGTTTCACTCATGCTACATGATTAAGAAAATTAAATGCTTTGCCAACTTGAATATATAATTCTGCAGAGAAAACAAGAGATTCTGGGACTTCTTAGGGTAGAGGAAAAGGACAAAAGGTAGGACCAGGGAATGTAAGGTTATAAACCCACTTTGTAGTCAAAGGAAGAATTTGGTACATACATATAATATCTAATTTTCAACTCTGAAATATAAAAGCTTTGTAAAATGTAAGCTATCTTTTTCATTAGATTGATTCCAAAACTCATTTTGTGCCAAACGTGACCTGAGCTTACATGAACTTAATCTTTTTCTTTTTAGTATGAATATTCATACCTTTTTCCTGCAAGAATACTAATAGATTAGTTATGGAATGATTCCCCAGAGGCCATTGGGGTGTTATGCAAGAAATATATACTCCATATTATGTATTCTACATTTTTTAAGATGCAAAAAATATATCAATTCTGAATTCTAGAATGCAGATAACTGTCTGTGGACTTAGATTAATGATAGTTAACTTGCCATCTGCACAAAGTTGTGCTAAATTCTTCCATTTAATTTAATCCTCAAAATGTTAAAGTAGGCATTATAATCATCTGCATTTCAAAGTTTTAAAACTGATTCTCGGAGAGGTTAAATAACTTGCCAAGCATCATGCAGCTTTTGGTCAAGCCAGGAAGTGGACCCAGGTCAATTTGACTCTAGAACCTACCTCTTGTACTCTACTGTCTGGAAGAGATGAGCAGCTGTAGTGGACTGTGAGGGCCCTTGTGGTAGATAGAAAAGGCTACCACCTACTCTATATGTCTTGAGGGACAACCTCCTAACTCCCAATATGCTTTTGCCTCGTCCATATTTCTCTATGGTGCTACTAGTTTGGCTTTGTTCCTTGAGGTCCAACATAACAGATTTTCTCACAGAGACCACCTGAATCAGAAATCAATACTGAGGATTTGGCTAAAATACAAATTCCTGGCCTTCCCCATTATTCCTACTGAATTAGAATATCTAGAGAATAGGACCTAAGTGATTCTTATGCACACTAAAATTTGAAGAACAAGTAGATGCCATGAGAAAGGCCATCCGTAACCCTTATAACCTAACATTTTACCTATTAGTTGACACCTAGCTGCACCGGCAAGAATGAATTCATGGATTCATGGAAGAAATCTGGAAAGTAGATCAAGAGACTGAAATGGGAATGTATGGCAGGGAAGGAAGGAAGGTAAATATGACAGTATCTCCTATTTTGGCAAAATACGATAAGGGTACAACCTCACCATTGGCATTGTTCAGCTGCATTGGAAAAAAAAAAGTGAAAACAAATGTCTCATTTTTGCTTCTCAAAGTACCTATCTATTATCTCATTGGTATTCACAACACTGTGAGGAAGACAAGATAGTTTTCACATATAATTAATTAGGAAACTGAAACCCAAATGAGTTCTTCAAAGTCATCTAACTGGTTAGTGATAGTGTTTGGATAAGACCTTCTATCCCCCAACCTTATACTATTGCAGTTTTCCAATAATTTTTTCCATAGGTCTAGAGAGGATATACCTTTAGATTAAACCTATGGGGTCAGATCATTAATTTAAAAGATTTAATGATGCACATTTTGTTTGGCCAGTGGCCAATTTAAATAAATTTAAATAGCATGCAACGCAAGGAAAGGACAATGAGAAGTGTTGTACCGCAGAATGCTTCAACTGATATGCAATAGGTTTGGGGGTTGTTTTGAACTTTTATTGGTTGTTTTATTCTTGTTATCAGTGCAGTGAGGTCTGTTAAACATTTTGATCTTTATACTTTTAAGAATATACTATTCTTAAGATATTATGGTTGTTAGATTCTCCACCTCACCTCTTCATATGTCTGTGATGTCTTAATCATCTCTATGGCAATCAAATGTGACCTCAGACAGGGACAAGGGAGCCAGTAAAAATGGATTACCTACCACCACAACAAGCATCTCCCCACAGTAAAGCAATGTAGGCTTGGGACACTAAAAGTCAACCCCAAATAGTGATTATTCCAATTCAGTCTAAGTGTTCTCTAGAGCAGTGCTTCACCAACTTTATACACTTATGAATCACCTGGAAAACCTTGTTAAAGTGTGCATTCTGATTCAGCAGGTCTGGGATGGGACCTCAGATTCTACATTTCTAACAACCTTCCTTGTGATGTCAATGCTGCTGGTTATCCTATAGCACATTTTGAGTAGCAAGGGACATGAATAGCAATATGCCCAAGGAACATATGAAAATTAGCATGTTTATGGTCCTGGAGGAAGTGCTGTTTTGGACAGAAATCCTAATGAGTATACCAGCTCAGATATTAGCCAGTTGTGTGAACTTGAAAAAGCATCTTCACCTCTTCGAGTTTCTATTTTCTCATCTTTGAAATTAGGAGTTTGGCTAGAATGATCTCTAAGATCACTTTGGACTGTAAAATTTATTTGATTCTCTGATTAAGAAAAAAGTACTGCAGGTAAATTGACCCTTCACTACAAGGAAGGGGAGGGAGGAAAGCAATCTAATTTTATTATTATATTTATTACTTTAATTCAAATTCTCCTTTGTGTCCTAAGGTGATTTATTTCTCCTGAATGTGCAGAATATTGGTATTCCCCATGAAGAGGCACCATTGAGTAGTGGACAACAATTTTTGGCACCTGTTCAACTCAACTCTTAGCATCCCTTATTGACTTCTTGATATCTAACAGCTTAGGCTACTTCCTAATGATACTGCCTCTCTGATCAGAGAGCAAACTCACTGTCTTTCCATTCATCTCCAGTACACAATTCTACTAAGTTCCATCTGCTTCCAGTAGATATAATGGAGGAATACGTAGCATAACCACCTACCTTGCAAGTAGGGCATTTCTCCCTTCAGGCAGAGAATACGGTTATACAGTCCAAAGTGCAGCATCTGACTGAGGAGAATACTTCCCCAAGCAGCTAAGTCCTGCCAGCTCTGGCCACTCCAGTGATGCCTGACTCTTCTCACTTGAGTATCTGTTGCAATTTTGTGGTGATCCTGACAATTTCTCAGTAAGTGGTCAACTTGACATCTACTTGACAGCCCTTGAAATCTCCAATACTGCAGAGAATGTCCAGGTAAAGATGTGTTTTTTTGACAACCTATCACAGCAGATGAAAAGTATGAGGTCTTATCTGGGCCTGACCAGAGTACTCTGCTGAAGCAATATGAAAACTTTGGTCTTGAGTTCCAGCAGTCATTTGGTAAGCCCACAAAATAGGAAATGAAACCTGTGGTGAATGCTAAGGTTGAGAAAGGTGATGACTTCTTTCTGCAGTATGTTTCCACTTTCCAGCTCCTTGTTCAAAATTTGAGCTGTAATAAAACCATTATGAAAGATCACCTCCAAGAAAACTGGCTGGTCCTATCTGTGATGAAATGAGTGGCAAAAATATGGACGATCCCCAAACCAGATCACTCAGTGCTTTCAGGTGGACAAAAAACATAGCCAGAGCTCCTACAGTCAGAGGCCCAGCTCCCAAGATCAACTTCCCTGATCTACCACCAGTACCTCACCAGCCCCACAAGTATACTACCCAAGGAAGCGCCAATATAGTTGCAGGGAGGTCAGCTGCTTCTCACAGCAGCTAAGTGAACCCATCAGCAAGAAACCCAGTTGTGCTCATATTGCAGCCAGGCTGATCACTTTATAAGAGATTGCCTTGTCAAGTGTTCTCGAGCCTCAGGAGACTCAGCAAAGATAAATAATCCAGCTTGCCAGTAAGAGGAGCCCAGAAAAATCACTTTTCAACTTATATCCCATTCACTTTCAGCCTAACTGATTTATATCCTGCACCAACTTTTTTTCTTTTATACAATATTTATTTTTCAAAATTAAGACAGTTGTGGCTCTGTGTTGACTGACATGCCTGCTTACAGTAACAATGAAAAAATTATACTGTCTTAATTGGGTGTTAAGTTTTGTAAACTACCTGACATTTTTTATTTTTATTTTTTATTAATTTTATTTTTTAAATACCAAAAAACACCAAACAAACGCAAACATTTGTAACTTTTGATCACTCTGTTCTACATATATAATCAGTAATTCACAATATCATCACATAGTTGCATATTCATCATCATGATCATTTCTTGGAACATTTGCTTCTATTCAGAAAAAGAAATAAAAAGACAACAGAAAAACATTCAGGCATACTGTACCGCCCACCCCTCCCCCTCACTGATCACCAGCATTTCACTCTAAATTTATTTTAACAATTGTTCCCCCTATTATTCATCTTTATTCCATATGTTTTACTCATCTGTTGATAAGGTAGATAAAAGGAGCATCAGACACAAGGTTTTCACAATCACACAGTCACATTGTGAAAGCTAAGTCATTATACAATCATCTTCAAGAAACATGGCTACTGGAACACAGCTCTACATTTTCAGGCAGTTCCCTCCAACCTCTCCGCTACATCTTGACTAACAAGGTGCTATCTATTTAAATAATAGATAAAAATAATCTCCAGGATAACCTCTCAACTCTGTTTGGAATCTCTCAGCCATTGACACTTTATTTTGTCTCATTTCACTCTTCCCCCTTTTGGTCGAGAAGTTTTTCTCAATCCCCTGATGCTGAGTATCAGCTCATTCTGGGGGTTTTCTCAATCCCTTGATGCTGAGTCTCAGCTCATTCCAGGATTTCTGTCCCACGTTGCCAGGAAGGTCCACACTCCTGGGAGTCATGTCCCATGTAGACAGGGGGAGGATGGTGAGTTTGCTTGTGGTGTTGGCTGGAGAGAGAGGCCACATCTGAGCAACAAAAGAGGTTATCTTGGGGGTGACTCTTAGGCCTAATTTTAAGTAGGCTTGACCTATCCTTTGTGGGGTTGAATTTCATATGAACAAATCCCAAGACTGGGGACTCAACCTATAGCATTGATTGTCCACACTGCTTGTGAGAATATCAAGAATTCAACTTGCGGAAGTTGAATTCCCCCTTTCTCACCATTCCCCGAAGGGGACTTCGCAAATACTTTTTTATTCACTGTACACATCACTCTGGGATTTACTGGGGCATCACTCTGGACAAACCAATAAAATCTCATGTCCTACTCAAGGTTCCATGTACTTATTGTGTTCAATTAAGCTGTCTACATAAGTTATATTAGGAAATGCACTAGTCAAAATATAAATTTTGTAACAAATAAACATCTTTTTGCTTTAGTCTTACACATATGGTAAACTTTTAAAATATTAATTACCATCTATTTTCAACATCTATTTTCAGCACCCTACAGTAATGACATTCCTTTGTTCTTCCTCATGCGAAAACATTTTTTAAATTTGTACATTTAGTCACTATCATTATACACTCTAGGCATTCCTAGATTATACCATCTGAATCTTCATCGTCTTTCTTTCTGATTTCATTTGTGTCCCCAGCCCTCCTCCCTCTATCATTCTTACATTCAGCTTCATTCAGTGTTTTAACATAATTGTATTACAATTAGGTAGTATTGTGCTGTCCATTTCTGAGTTTTTACATTCAGTCCTGTTGCACAATCTGTATCTCTTCAGCTCCAATTACCCAATATCTTACCCTATTTCTACCTCCTGTTCATCTCTGTTACCAATGAAATTCTCCAAGTTAATTCATTAATGTCAGTTCTTATCAGTGAGACCATGCAGTATTTGTCCTTTTGTTTCTGGCTAATCTCACTCAGCATAATGTCCTCAAGGACCATCCATGTTGTTACATACTTCATAACTTTACTCTGTCTTAAAGCTGCATAATATTCCATTGTATGTATATACCACAGTTTGTTTAGCCACTCATCTGTTGATGGACATTTTGGCTGTTTCCATCTCTTCGCAATTGTAAATAATGCTGCTATAAGCATTGGTGTGCAAATGTTTGTTTGTATCCTTACCCTCATGTCCTCTGAGTAGATACCTAGCAATGGTATTACCGGGTCATATGGCAGTTGTACATTTAGCTTTTTGAGGACCTGCCAAACTGCCTTCCACAGCGGTTATACCATTTGACATTCCCACCAACAGTGTATAAGTGTGCCTCTTTCTCCACATCCTCTCCAGCATTTGCCATTTTCTGTTTTATTGATAATGGCCACTCTGGTGGGTGTGAGATGATATCTCATTGTGGTTTTGATTTCAATTTCTCTAAGAGCCAGGGAAGTTGAGCATCTCGTCATGTGCCTTTGGCCATTTGTATTTCCTCTTCTGAGAAGTGTCTGTTCAAATCTTTTGCCCATTTTGTAGTTGGGTTGGCTGTCTTTTTGTTGTTGAGTTGAACAATCTCTTTAAAATTATGGACACTAGACCTTTATCTGATATATCATTTCCAAATATTGTTTCCCATTGTGTAGGCTGTCTTTTTACTTTCTCCTGCCCCAACTTTTAAAATCCAAATGAGGGATTGTGATACCTCATTACAGATAGCAATGAGCTCATATGCTTCTGGAAAATGGAACAACCAAGACCTTGCTTCATGGGGAATAACCTACCCTTCACACTAAACCTAACCCCACGATGATGAAAATTCACAGGCACTCTCTGCAGCTCAGACTAATGCCTCAAGAGTGCTGAATGTCTTCAGGCAAATTCTGCCAGTCAACCCCATTAAAACAAGAATGACAATACATTAGGAACCTCATTCCCACCAGTGGGTGGGATTTGGATTGAGTTTCTTGGCACAAGTTCTATGTCTTCTATGCCTAGTATTGGGCCCATGTCTTTCTCCCTATTCCTCTTTGGTTTGTATCTTAGCTCCCTGTTGGTTTGGGATACTTTTCTGAAGCCCTAAGTTCCTTCACTTATCTTCCCAATCTTCCATTTTTAGGGACTGTATACCATTCCTTGTAACTCCACCTATTGAATGCGGTCAAGCTTCAACCCAAACCAACCTTCCTGGAACCACAGCTCTGCCACACTTCCTCACAGCTATGTATTTTGCTGCCATCTAAAGACTTCTTCTGACCAAACCAAAGAAACCTCTTGGCTACTGAAAAGCCAGATTGGGCATGAGTTTATTATGGCCCTTTGGACCCTCCACTTGGAATTGTTTGTTCCATTCCTTGAGGTTATCCCTTCAGACAGGTACATTTGTTAACTAGCCCCTACCAATTCCAGCTTATTCCACTCTTCCACAACAGTCCTCCTTGAGTTTCCAGCATGTCTCATGGCCAAGTCAAGATACACTAGGATAGAGATCTCTGACAGGCACTTAGTGAGAAGTGGGAGAAAAATCCCATCATAACTACTCTACAGTATATCCTTTCTATCTTTGACAAGGAACCAGGCCAGGTAAATCTCCACTGAAGACTGATGGGCAGAGATTGCAGTTGTTCCTGACTCTAGGGTCCTCAATGTGGTCACCATCTAGGATTATTTCTCATTGAGCTCTACCCTTAGGGACCACCTCCAGGGGACTTCATTAAATTGAAGATCTTGAGAAGCAATGAATGGCAGATAACTTTCTGAACCATCTCATCTGGAAAATCCTGGGGCACATACATGAATACACCTGTGCACAAAACTCAAGAAGTGGGAATCTGCTGGTGTTGGCCCTTGGCACACATTAGCTTTCTGTTTGGATTCTTGATGCTTCTAAATGAAAGTAGTGCTGAACTGGAAAGGCACAATTCCCTAAAGTATTAAGGATATCCATTTATCTATGATTGGTGTTTGCTGTTTATTCCCAGGGCCCCTGCTCCTTTTTTTCTTTGCAATGATATATGTTCCAATCATGGATCCCCTAAAGAAATATCAGTCATTCCATAGTCCCCAGCAGCCATTAAGGCCTCTCAGAAACATAAAATGCCATTGGATTTTAGCCTTATTCCTGGAGAATTGCACTAATGTTGACTGTATTTAAGCCCAGATAAGACTTTACTTCCTCATTCGACATCACTAATAAACAGACCCTCTGACCTTTCAGTACCTTGTTGCCCACAGTGCCAACCCTTATTTACATCCAGAAGAGTCTCCTTTATTAACCTCTTGCCATACATCTGTCTTACTCCATGTGTCCCCACAACTGGGAGACTTGAGTGCACATGTGTTGGTTGTGCCAAGGAACCCCCACTGGTTGGATTATAAAAGACACTCTCCTAGCTAGATCTATTTGAACTTTGAGTGACTGGAGTTATGTGGATGTGACTTGACCTGCCACCATCAATTCAAAATAAAAAACTAATCTGATGGCCTCCAGTCAATTTCCTTACAATCCTTTATGGTCCTGAAATGGTGTTGGGAGCAGTCAGTTGGCTTGACCATCAATATTTACTAATCCTAGGGTCACAGTTTGTCATTGTGGGCCCTCTCTCACAAAAATGAATTGCTTTATTTCATATTTGCACCCTCCAGTTGCAGTCATATTAACTTCTTCCTCCAAGAAATCTTTAGATTTAATAGTATCCCAGAAGAGAAAATTCCAGGCTATGTAATACAGCTCATTTCCAACTTTGGGAAGCCCCTTATTGAGTTATTTCCAGTCAAGGTCCTCTTGTGTCCTCACTGATACAATTTAGCAGCCAGACAGAGTACATGAATAGAATTCTGGGAAAATACTGTCAACTAGCTAGCAACTGCTTTGTTTACTATTTCAAAATTTTGCTACAATAACACCATCCACTATACACCTTCCCCTTCAGTTAGAATGAACTGATTGCTTAGCATCAGGAGAAATACAAGGGTGTGTGTGCCCCCAGAACTTGTAACTAAGGGGACTTCTCTGAGAATGAAACCAATTAGGATCCACAGAGAGCAAATACTATGTAATTTACTCAAAGATACAGTCTACAACTGTAAAGACCTGGGGGATTTCCCGGGTACCCTCAAATTTGTAGAGTTAGTGAGGCAGAACTGTTACATGATTGATACCATTCAGCAAGGTAGAATATAATCATTTTAACAAGAAGAGTGGCCTGTATGGGGTCTAGAAAAGGGGACAATTAAAGAACTATAGGGCATGTGTGGCACAAGAGAAGTTCAGCGCTAGATTTCTTGCCTGCCATGCAGTAGACCCAGGTTCAATTTCTGGCCCATGTGCTTCCCAAAAACAAACAAACAAACAAATATCAACAAATGGTGCTGCAATAATGGAATACCCACATGGAAACAGAATGAATATAGTATACAAAAAAAGAAAAGAAGTATAGGGCATTTATAATCTGTCTATATTCAGAGAAGGGCTATTGACCAGTGGACTATTTGACAGGTCCACCCTTGCAGTGGGTGGAGGCATCAGGCCATCCCAATTTGTATCATTAGTCATTAAGATTATAACCTAAATCCCCTTGCCCTGACTCCGTGGTTTCCAAGTAATTTAATTATAACTACTTCCCCATGTAAACTTTGTTGTGGGTAGAATATTAGGTAACTAACTGACTTGTGTGTTCTAGTCTACTTGGCAATTAGCTCTCTTTATAAATGAGTAAATTTGTGTTTGGCTTACACATAAGTTTCTTGTGGGTTTTAATAGTCAACCCTACTCATCCTAATCACCTCTTAGTGGGATGGGGAAAAAATGAGGTTCTGACTGTGAGACATCTGGACCACAGTGTGAATCACAGTGAGTTCCCTGAATATTGGCTTACCTGTGATACTTGCTAGTGAGTGACTTCCTCTTTATTTCTCATTTGTCCACAGCTGTAATAAAATCCCTTAATATCTATTTTTTCCACTTCCTACACTTATCTCTACTCATACTCAGCATCCTGGTGCATGCCATCAGCAATTGCACTTTACAACACTATATGGGCCAGTCTGTCAAAATATACTGACAATGATGAAGGCATAACACATGACTGTAGACATAAGCCTGTGGTGGTATATATATTTGGTCTCAGTCTCATCACCACCATTGTATCTACTTTTCTAAGAACTTGACAATATGTAGGACCCAATGATATCATTGCCCTTACCTCTATCCATAATGGTAGAACAAATATCACCCTTTTATCGGCTCTGGAAGATCTTAATCTCCACCCAGCACCATTTCCTTATGAACACAATAGAATTCTGTGAAGCAAAATAGAGCATCTAAGACATACAGAATTTCTACCTGCATCTTGGCAAAATCCATCACCTCATGACCTTGGGAGGGCTCTGAGAGGCTGTGTCACATCTGTACAGCATCCTACATTAGTGGCCATGATGCCGTCCTCCCAATGAAGCTCAAGACCTCAACTGGATAAGAGAATTGGAAAACTTTCAAGAGAATATATTTATATGAACCTGAAAAGTCACCTTGAGGCAAGTGTCACTGCCCAGATTTTAAAAGCAAAAGTCCCAGGATTGAGTCACATGATTTAGTAGAGTCAATAAAATGATCTTGATTAATGTACCTTGGTACCAAGACTGTGCTGTTGAGTCACTGATCTCTATAGCTTTGAGCATTTCATGCACTAAGTTATTTGTATCACCTCCTGATATTGGCTTTGATTCTTGGGTCCATTTAAACCTGGTTGCTCACTGATTTTTATTACTGACTCTACATGGCTATGGTTCTCTTATGTATCCACACAGAGATAAGGCAATTATGACTGTATTTCACCAACTCTATTTGCTTCAGAGTAACTTAGTGGAGGAGTATGTAGAATTTCATTTATCACTGTGGTAGTTGGATTCAGTTGTCAACTTGGCCAGGTGGACGTGCCTAGTTCTGTTGCTGTAGACATGAGCCAATGGTACGTGAACCTCATCTGTTGCTCATTACATCTGCAGTCGGCTAAGAGGCGTGCCTGCTGCAGTGGATGACGTTTGAGTTAATTGGCTGGTGCTTAAATGAGAGAGTTCAACGTAGCACAGCCCAAACAGCTCAGCATACCTCATCTCAACACTCGCAGCTCAGCCAGGCCTTTGGAGATGCAGAAAGAAGTCACCCCAGGGAAAGCTGTTGGAACCCAGAGGCCTGGAGAGAAGGCCAGCAGAGACCATCCTGTGCCTTCCCACATAAGAAAGAACCTCAATTGAAAGTTAGCTGCCTTTCCTCTGAAGAACAAATGAAATAAATCCCCTTTCATTAAAAGTCATTCCGTCTCTGGTGTGTTGTATTCTGGCAGCCAGCAGACTAGAAGAGTCCCTATGCACAAAAGAATCATCATTTTGGGGCATAAAATCTGACTTTGCAGATATCTTGGAAAAGGGTACTAATCATTGGTGGATATGTACTTTATTCTAGGCAATGTGGTGAGCATTTTAATTTGTTTCTGGTACTCACTTAAGTAACAAATTATTAAAAAATGGAATATCCATTTCTGGCATTTAATGTTTACCACCACTTTATGAAGTATTATAAATCCAATTTAAAAATGATGAAATGTGGGCGGGCCACGGTGGCTCAGCAGGCAGAGTTCTCACCTGCTATGCAAGAGACCCTGGTGCCTGCCCATACCAAAAAAAAAAAAAAAAAAGATGAAATTTAGGCTCAATGCAGTTAACTTACCTACTCCAAAGTCACACAGTTAGGGTTTGAAACTATGTCTTTCTGACGTCAGAGCCTCTTGAGCTTTGATAAAGGAGGGAAAACTTATAAGCCACCCAGTACCCTCATTGACTCATTTACCCCTCCCATAGCCACTGTGTACAAAGAAGCCACTCTAGGGACTCATATTCACATAGTTATGGTCAGAAATTGTATTGGGGACAGCAGTTTATAAAGGGAATCACAGAGTAAATCAGTGCTTTCAGGACTTTGAAATTTCATTTGTGTTTCTAATGAGTTGGGGAAAATACTTTGACACATCTAAAAATACCCTGTCTGTAGTATCTGATTGGGTAGGGCCTTGATTGTTGAATCAGGATTTTAACAAAGACTCTGGTTGTCAAAAAGTCTTCATATTTCTGTAGCTTTTCATTCAAAGTTATTGAGTTTTTCTGAAAAATAGCTCAATGATGTTTACAGTGGTTGCACAGTGCTAGGAAAACACAAGGTCTGTGAAGTTTTCTGATGCAGTTGTCTAGCATCATCATGGGAAAATCAAGATGAAAATAAGGGTTTGATTAATCCAGGTAAAAGTCAGTAAGTTATTTCAACTTGAGAACTACCCCTTCTGCATCAACCCCAGGGAAGCTTCAACCTAAAAATCTGAATTTATGGACACTTGTGGGAAGATAACATTGTTCTCTTTTACATTAGCTAGGAAAATGAACAACAATAAAATAGTTTCTTTAATTACCTATGATGATTCTATCATCTATAAGTAATTTTTAAATTCTGTTTGTTTCTCTTCCACCACCATTTTAAATCCAGCACCATACAATGCTCTGCTTCCAACTCGGTCTGTGTGCCAGCACCTCCCTACTGACAACACTACCACCACGGTGGACACGAAGGGGTACAGCAACATAGAAAAATTTGCAGATGGAACCAAGATTAAGATGAGCAAGGATCAGCAGGATGGCACTAAAATGTTTTGGGGATGCTTGAGCTGGTAGAAAAGAAAGAAAGATCTGACAGAATAGTTGTCTCAATTTGGAAAGGTTGTATGTTGCACAATTAAAACAGATCCAAGCAAACTAGATTTCCTGACTTAGATTAGCATCTCTTGGGGCATTTTCTTTTCTGTCTCCAATCATCCATGGTTTCTCCAAAATGTCTCCCTCTTAAAGGACTCTAGTAAGTGTATTAAGATCAACCTTGAATGGGCAGAGTCACATATCCACGAAAATAAATTAATCAAAAGGTCCTAACCAACAATAGGTCTACTCCTACAAGACTGGATTAAAAGAATATGGCTTTTCTGGGGGTATAGTTTCAAACCAGGATAGAAGCCAAAAAAGAGGAAAGGGGTCAGGCAGGAGATTGCCAGAGGAGCCACAAAGGAAAAATCTAACCAACCTCTTAATATCCTGGACTTGGGATTATCATTGGAAACCTTGGCCTCCCCTTGATTTCTTTTTTTATATATATATATATTAGTGACAAATCTTCACACACATACAGTCTTTATATGGTGCCTGTACCTGATTCTGATGAGATTGGTTCTGTTTTTTATTTTATAATGTAATTGTATTGTTACTGAAATGGTTTAAGGATTAAGGATTTTGTGATATTGTAATGGAATTAATATATTTCATATATGGAAAGAACAGGTCTCTTGGTGGTCTAGAGGGTAGAAGGTGCTGGTTTGAATCTGTTATATACCTCACAAAAGCATATGTTCTTTTTTGAAAATTTATTTTATTTATTAAACATACCAACATACAAACACAAACATTCTTACCATACGGTCATTCCATTCTACATATATAGTCAGTAATTCACAATATCATCACATAGTTGCATATTCATCATCATGATCATTTCTTAGAACATTTGCATCAATTCATACAAAGAAATAAAAAGAAAACAGAAAAAAATTCATACATACCATACCCCTTACCCCTCCCTTTCATTGATCACTAGCATTTCAATCTACTAAATTTATTTTAACATTGGTTTCCCCTTGTTCTAGTTTGCTGCTTGCTGGAATGCAATATACCAGAAACAGAATGGCTTTTAAAAGGGGAATTTAACAAGTTGCTAATTTACAGTTCTAAGGCTGAGAAAATGTCCCAATTAAAACAAGTACATAGAAGTGTCCAATTTAAGGCATCCAGGGAAAGATACCTTCGTTCAGGAAGGCCAATGATGTTCAATATTTCTCTCTCAGTTGGAAAGGCACATGGCAAACATGGTGGAGTCTGTTGGCTTTCATGTGGCTCTACCAAAAGGGACTCTCTCCAAAATGTTTCCTCTTTTAAAGGATTCCAGTAAACAACTCCACCTTCAACGGGTGGAGACACACCTCCATGGAAATCATCTAATCAAAAGTTACCACCCACAATTAGGTGGGTCACATCTCCGTGGAAACAATCAAAATGCTCCCACCAAGCAATATTGAATGAAGATTAAAGGACATAGCTTTTCTGGGGTCCACCACAGATTCAAACTGGCACATCCCTATTTTTAATCCATATGTTTTACTCATCTGTCCATACCATAGATAAAAGGAACATCGGACACAAGGTTTTCACAATCACATAGTCACATTGTGAAAGCTATATCATTATATAATCATCTTCAAGAAACATGGCTACTGGAACACAGCTCTACATTCTCAGGCAGTTCCCTACAGCCTCTCCATTACAATAAAAAGGTGATATCTATTTAATGCATAAGAATAACCTCCAGGATAACCTCTCACTCTGTTTGGAATCTCTCAGCCATTGACACTTTATTTTGTCTCATTTCTCTCTTCTCCCTTTTGGCCAAGAAGATTTTCTCAATCCCTTGGTGCTGAGTCTCAGCTCATTCTAGAATTTCTGTCCCACGTTGCCAGGAAGGTCCACATCCCTGGAAGTCATGTCCCACATAGAGAGGAAGGGGGGGTGAGTTTGCTTGCTATGTTGGCTGAGAGAGAGAGGCCACATCTGAGTAATAAAAGAGGTTCTCTGGGGGTAACTCTTAGGCCGAATTTTAAGTAGGCTTAGCCTATCCTTTGCAGGGTTAAGTTTCATATGAACACACCCCAAGATTGGGGGCTCAGCCTATTGCTTTGGTTGTCCTCACTGCTTGTGAGAATATCAAGAATTCAACTTGGGGAAGTTGAATTTTCCTGCTTTCTCACCATTCCCCCAAGGGGACTTCGCAAATCCTTCGTTATTCACTGATGTTTATTTGGTACAAAATTTATATTTTGACTAGTGCATTTCCTAATATAACTTATGTGGACAGCTTAATTGAACACCATAAGTACATGGAATGTTGAATAGGGCATGAGATTTTGTAGGTTTGTCCAGATGTCCCAATAAAGCCCAGAGTGATTTGAACAGATTATGTTCTTTTAATCCAATCTTGTGGGGGCAGAACTGTTGTTAGGTGGGATCTTTTGATTAGATTGTTTTCAGGGAGATGTGACTCCCTCCATTCATAGTGGGTCTTAATCCACTCGCTGGAGTCCTTTAAGGGAGAGACATTTTGAAGAGAGCTCAGAGCTGAGAAAAGCTAAGAGAGAAAGAAAAATCCCCAGGAGAAGCCAGAAGGACCCACGGGAGCTAAGAGAGCCATTTTAAAAACCAACATAGGAGAGAAGTGCCAGCAGATATTGCTATGTGACAGGGAAACCCTGGACACCATCAGCCTTTCTTCAGTGAAGTTATCCTCTTGTTAATGTCCTAGAATGTACATTTTTGTAGCTTTAGAACTGAAGATTTGCAACCTAATAAATCCCCTTTGAAAAAGTGAATGCATTTCTGACATACTGCATTCCAGCCACTTTAGCAAACTGAAACAACCCATTTTACATTCAAAGGGATATGTAGGTTGAAAGTGAAAGGGCACAATATACACACACAACACACCATGCAGGTAGTAATCAAAAAATGAAAGAGCCAAAATAGGTATAATAATATCAGATAAATGAATATTATGAGAGAGCAAGATGGCCATTATATACTGATAAAGGTGTAGGTTCA
Organism: Tamandua tetradactyla; assembly: GCF_023851605.1. Lineage (NCBI taxonomy): Eukaryota > Metazoa > Chordata > Mammalia > Pilosa > Myrmecophagidae > Tamandua > Tamandua tetradactyla. The sequence continues at coordinate 57,384,726 of NC_135353.1, read as the reverse complement.
ATGAGAAGCTGTGACACTTATAAATATATATGCACCTAACAGCAAAGCATCAAAATATATGAAGCAAGTATTAACAGATTTGAAGAAAGAAATAGATAGTACTATATTAATAATAGAAGTCTTTAACACACAACTTTGAATGACGGATAGTACATCTAGACAGAAGATCAATAAGAAAATAGAAAAATGAACAATGCTTTAAATCACCTACACCTAACAGACATATAGATCACAAAACAGCTATAAAATACACATTCTTCTTGAGTGCACATGAATCATTTTCCAGGACAGGTCATATCTGAGGTCACAAAACAAGTCTCAATAAATTCAGTTATTTAAAGCATGCAATGTATCATCTCTGACCACAATAGAATGAAATTAGAAATCAGTAACAGAGGTAGAAATGGAAAATTCCCAAATATGTGGAAATCAAACAACACAATCTTAAGCAACCAAAGGATTAAAGAGGAAATGAGAAAAAAATTAGGAAATATGTTGAGGCAAATGAAAATGAAAAAACAACCTAGCAAATCTTATGGGTTTTAGCTAAGGCAGTGCTGAAAGGAAAATTTATAGCCCTAGATGTTTACATAAAAAAAGAAGTGCTTCAAATCAGAGACCTAACTTTAAAACTGGAGGAACTAAAAAAAGAATAGCATTCCAAACCCAAGTTAAGCAGAAAGAAAGTGTAACAAAGATGAGAGCAGAAATAAATGGAATAAAGAATTATAGAAACAATAGAGAATCAATAAAAACACGAGTTGATTCTATGAAAAAGTAATAAAATTAACAAATCTGTTAGCTAGACTGATCGAGAAAGAAAAGGGGATACAACTAATGAACATCAGAAATGAATAGGAGGAAATTATGGCCACCCTACAGAAATAAAAGTTAATATAGAAGATTCCATGAACCACTCCAAATGAATAGGTTAGATAGCCTTAAAAATGGACAAATTTCTAGAAACAAACTACCAGCAGTGACTTACGAAAACATATAAGGTCTTAGCAAGCCAATAAGTAACAAATAGATTGAATCAAGAATCCAAAACCTCACAAAGAAAAATTCAGGGCCACATGACTTCACAGTGGAATTTGACTAAACATTCCAAGAAAATTAATGACAAACCCTACTTAAAATCTTTCAAAAATTGAAGAGAAAGGAACTCTCCCTAATCCATTCTATGAGGCCATCTTCACCCACGTAACAAAGCCTGATAATGATACTACAAGAAAAGAAAATTACAGATAATAATTTCTTAGGAATATAGATTAAAATATCCTCAAATAGATACCAGCAAATGGAATCTAACAGCATATTAAAAGAATTATATAACGTTATCAAGTGGGATTTATCCCTGCTATGCCAGGGTGGTTCAACACAAGAAAATCAAGTAATGTAAAATAAACCACATGAAAATAATGAATGGAAAAAACGCATGATCATCTCAATTGATGCAGAAAAGGCATATGACAGTATCCAGCATCTCTTATTGATAAACACACTTAGAAAACCAGTAACAGAAGGGAATTTCCTCAACTTGATAATAGAAATAAATGAAAAACCCACAGCTAATATTATATTCAATGGTGAGTATGCTTTCCTCTAAGCCCAGGAAGAAAACAAGAATATCCACTGTTACCATGATTATTCAACATTATACTAGAAGTTCTAGCCAGAGCTATTGGGCAAGAAAAAGATAAAAATCATCCTTATTGGAAAGGAAGAAATAACATTTTCTCTATTTGCAGATGATGAGATCCTATACCCAGAAAACTTTGAAATTTCCACACTAAAACTCCCAGAGCTAATCAATGAAATCAGTATAATGTGAATTATACTAGTAATGAACAATCAGAAGAAGAAATCAAGGAAAAATTCCATTTACAGTAGCAACTAAAAGAATCAAATATCTAGGAAAAGATCTAATCAAAGATAAGGAATTGCATACAGAAAACTACAAAATGTTGCTAAAAGATATCAAAGTATATCTGAATAAATGGAAGGATATTCCATGTTCATGTATTGGAAGACTAAGCATCGTTAAAATGATTTACAGATTTGGTGTAATCCCATTCAAAATTCCAAAAGTCTTTTTAGCAGAAATGAAAAAGTCAATTATCAAATTTAAATGGAATGGTAAGGAAAAGAAGAATGGACTTGGAGGACTCACTTTTCTCATTCTTAAATCTTATAACAAAGCCACATTAATCAAAACAGCATGGTACTGGTACAAGGACAGACATATAGACCAAAGGAATTGAATTGAGAGCTCATAAATCAATCCTTACATTTATGTCCAACTGAGATTTGCAAAGGGAGCAAAAACCACTCAATTAGTAAACAATATTCTCCTCAACAAATGGTGCAGTGAAAACTGGCCTTCCATATGCAAAAGAATGCAAGTGGACAGACCCTACCTCATATAATATACAAAGTTGATTCAAAATGGATCAAAGACCTAAATATAAGGGCCAGAACTATAAGTCTTCTAAGAGAAAATATAGTAAAGATTTTCAGGACATTTTATTAATCAATGGTTTCTTAGTCTTTACACCCAAAACACAAGCAACAACAACAAGATAGATAAAATGGGACTTAATCAAAATAAGAAAAAAAACATTTTTGTGCAGCAAAGACCTTTATCATGAAAGTAAAACACCAACCTACACAATAGGAGAAAATATTTTCAAACCATGTATCTGATAAGGTTTATATATCAAGAATATATATAGAAATCCTACAACTTAATAATAAGAAGACAACAAGCCCAACCATAAATGGCCAAAAACTTGAATAGACATTTCACCAAAGTAGATATACAAAAAGCAAAAAAAAAAAAAAAACACATGATAAGATCCTCAACTTTCATTAGCAATTCATGAACTGCAAATCAAAATCACAATGAGACACAATTCACATCTGCTAGAATTGCAACTATTAAGAAAAACAAATAATTACATGTTTTGGAGATGATGTTGATAAAAAGGAGCATTCATTCATTGTTAGTGGTAATATAAAATGGTGCAGGTACTTTGGAAGACAGTCTGGCAATTCCTCAGAAAGTTAAGTATAGAATTACCCCATGACCCAGAAATTCCACTTCTAGTTATATAACCAAAATAATTGAAAACAGGGACTTGAACAAATATTTTCAGACCAATGTTCACAGCTGCATTATTCACAATTGCCACGCCCATTAGTTGATGAATGGACAAACAATATGTGAACAATGAATATTATTCAGCCATAAAAAGGAATTAAGTTCTGATACATATGACAAGATGAATAAACCTTGAAGACATCAGGTTGAGTGGAATAAGCCAGACACAAAATGAAAATTGTGTATGATCTCAGTAATATGAAATAATTAGAAAAATAAAACTCATAAAGTCAGAATCTAGAATATAGGTTATCAGGGGACAGTGTGGGAGTAGGGAATGGGCAATTAATGTGTAAGTTGTACAGAGTTTCTATTTGGGAAGATGAAAGATGGAAATGTATGGTGGGTAACGGCAGCACAGTATTGTGAATGTAATTAACAGGTGTGAATTTTTTATTTGAATGTGGTTAAAAGGGGAAATTTTAGATTACAGATATGTTACTAGAATAAGAATTTTTTAAAAAAATCCATGGGACTGTACAACACAAAACATGAAGCAAAAGGTAAATATGGACTTTAGTTCATAGTACAACTATAAAAATGTCCTTTCAGGAATTATAATGAGGCAGAGTAGCATACGGATGACAGCAGTTTGGCTGAGTGCCCAGGGGTAACTGCAAGATTAACACATTCCTGCAGCTGCAGATAATCCCAGCCCAAATTATCAGAAACTAGCCATGGGGTGAGAAGCCTGCAAGGGTCTAGGGAGAAGAGGGGAATGGAAAAGTACTGAAACCAACAAGAGACCATGTAAAAGGCAGTCCCTGGCACCAAAGAGCATGCTTTTCTCCTTGTGAGACCACCCATATGTCCTCTTGTGTGTGTAGTCAATAAATTCTTTTGCTTGATCTATGCCCTTGAATTCTTTCTCAAAGTGTGGCCAAGAACCTAGGAACCAATGCTGATAACAATAACAAATGTACCGCGCTTATGCAAGGTGTTAATAATAGGGTGATAAACGGTAATCCTTTATTTTATGCAAGATTTTCCTGTATACTTCTCCAATTAAAAAAATAAATAAATGTAAAAAAATAAAATTGAGAATTTCAAGACAGCAATTTCAGAGTATTAAACCCAAGTGCAGGGCCCTTCTGAGCATGAGGCCCCATGAAACTTCACTGGTCATGTGTCCATGAAGTCAGCCCTGTTTACCACCCATGCAGTGGGTATTTGTACTCAAGTCCATGATAGTTATATTCAGTAAATTCCTGTCACCTCAATTCTGTAAGGCCATTTTCATTCACACTCCTATTTGCAACACAAGGTTAAAAATTAATTGTAGTAGTCCCTGAAGTACCAAAACTTGTCAGGATTTTTCTTGGCTTCTCCCAAAGTCCATCTTCAGTTTTTGTTTGTTTATTTGCTTTGGTTTTGCTTCTTTTTGTTGCTGTTTGTTGTCCATTTGCATTTAATAATATTGATTAGGGCACTCCATTATATTTCACACAAGGGAAAATGAAGCAGTGGTGGGACAAGATGGCAGCATTGGAAGGTGCGGACTTTAGTTAGTCCTCCAGGGCAGGTAGTAAATATCCAGGAATTGTCTTTTCAAACAAATGTTTGGCAGACTTCTGTGACAGGATACACATCATACACCACTATGGAATGGGTGGAAGGGCCAAGATCACAGCACAGAACTGTAAGTAAAATCTCCAGAAATGTGGAGATTGGTGCCCCTCCAGTACTGGCATGGCACGCTGTTTTGAAGACACCTCCCCATTGGAAAAAGAAGCATTATCTACTACCAGCATGGCAAGGAGAGATCAAGCAAGCTCCAATTACAGATTTAATTAACAAATTTGGACTGCTGAATACAAGCTCCAAGTACAGATAAATCCAGAACAAGTACAAAAGGAAGCCAGAGGTCTCTCCTGGCAGAGAGGAGGTGGGACTGATTAAAAAAACAAAACAAAACAGAGGTTTTTGGAGTTGGCCAAGCTCAGACCACTGGAAAAGGGCTGGACCCCTAAAAAGGGCACATAGGCACTGGTACCAACTCTAGCTCTTGATTAGCAATACAGGAGTGGGCCTGGGGAGCAGCTCAGAAAATAATTAAAAAAAGATTTTTTAGCAGTCCATTAGACAAAGCCTCAGGCATTTTCAATTTACCCCAGGCAAGGGCAGATTTAAGGTATGTCTGAGAGACAAAGTAACTAGTCAGGAGGAGATAAATCCCTAAAGGGCATATCTTCCACAAGAACAGGGGTGGGGGGCAGGGCCCAGCATAAGTGGTGGTTCTCATTCAGAGAATTCAGACCCCAGGGGCTGGAAAACTGAAACAGCTTAAGCCCACCTTCTGCCTCAGCCTCTGTCTCAACCATGCCCCTGGCAGGGACAGGGTCTGCTGAGAATTAAAGGCACTGTACCACTTTACACTGATAGGGAGCTGTGGGCTGACAAGCTCCACCTGCTGGGAAAGATGGGAAAAGCATAGAGTCAAGAGGATACACAGGAATTGCTAAAAAGCTGCTGGGTCTCACCCTCAGGGAGCCTTGATACTGATGACACCCTCTTCCTGAGTCCTGGGTTTGTCTTATCTTGGAAAATCTGATTGGGGTTGATCCTATCTGGCAGGGCAAGAACCAGAAAGAAAGAGCTGAAAAATTCTGATCAGTTAAGCAGAAGCTATGTTAGAGGTCTAGAATAAGTTGAACTGAATGCCAAAGAACAGATAGAGAACAAAGCCAACCAACAAGAAAACTCTAGGTAAAAGAGTGAAAATGACCTCCAGAATAAAGTAATCAAGTAAATTAAATTCCTAAATACCAAAAAAAAATATTAAGATGTGACCCATTCAAAGGAACAAATTAATACTTCAAATGAGATACTGGAGTTGAAAGAACTAATTAAAGATGTTCAAGAGAAAATGAGATATTTATTGATCATGGAAAAGCCGTGTCTCACAGAATGCATCTCTTAATCCCAGAAATTCTACTATAGCATGCCCTTCCTGTATTTTGAGGACACTGAACTCTGTTTAAATTCAAATCCACTGGAAAAGGCCTCAAATTAAGATTTGTCAGTCACTGAAGCCTGAGTGTAAGGAAATTTATCACTTTCTTTTCTGAGAGTATGGCAGAGAATGGAGCATGAAGCCTGAAGTCACTCCTGTGGGATTGAAGCAGGAGGTATACAGAGGGCACAGAAAGAGGAGACAGGAGCAGGGAAAGACACATTTACCCTTCCCTGGGTTTTGCTGTTGATTTCGAGTACCCAGAATCCTGACCTTTAATCAAGACATTGGATCTAGAGCTGATTGATTTTGAACTGACTAGGGTCTTGACTCTGCAACCACAGTGATCTCTCACTGGTTGAGGTGTCTACCCCAATTATCCTCCTGAGGACAGTGTTAAATAAATTAATAGAAATGGCCAAGTCCAGACATGTTGGCCTGGGAGCCTCTAAACAGTGATATTTTATTAATGCAAACAATTACATTTTAAAATACAATGCAGAGGATGCGAGGGTAGTTCAGTGGTAGAATTCTCACCTGCCATGTGGGAGACCCTGGTTCAATTCCCAGCCTATGCACTTCCCCAAAAACAAAGAAACCAACAAAACAAGCAAACAAAAAATTCAATAAATGGTGCTGCAATAATGGGATACTCACATGGAAAAAGAATGAAATGTGACCCCGCCACACAACATATAAAAAAATCAAATACAGTGCATCTCAGGTTAACAGAACAGTTCTTTAGCTCAACTCAGTGTTAAAACAGTAAAAATGGTTACCAGCTTTGTGATGCCTTTTTTTACTCTTTTTGCTTGTCAAAGACTAGGAATCTGGTATTTTACATGTCCTGTAGATTTAAATATAAGCATCACCTTAGCTATTTATACTTGTTGGGATTAAGTGTTTTGGAAATACAACCCCAGTGGCAGTTCCTTCCCCAGAAAGATAAATGCAATGTGTATTTGTCACAAGGTGGGAATTTTAATAAAGTTGCTGTTCATTTGGAAAATGTAGGCAAATTTTTCTTTTATGGCCTAGAGGTTGGTTAAATCACCACATATGTCAGTGCCTATTTTTGATAAATGACCTTGATTAACACCCATGATTTGAGATACAGGCAGCAGAGAATATGAGGGAAGGTGGAACTTGCCATCTACCTCCCTGCCATGAGTTTCCTTTGGAGTGATATTTGCAATATTATTCAAGCAATCAGTGCCTATTGAGAGTCCACTAAGTGCCCATCTGGTGGGGATTTAGAAATGGCTAGAACATGGCCCCTGCCTTTAAGAAGCTAATAGCATGGCAGGAGAGATGAAACCTCTGGTGATTATGATATCTGTTAACATATTCATAGCTATCTTTTATTGAGTGCCTTCTGTTTGCCCAGTAATGTGTTTAGTATTCTGCATGCATTATCTCATTCCCTCTAACAACCCTATTAGATACATACGGTTATGCCAATTTTGAAGATGCAGACACAGAGGCTCTGATCCAGCAAGTAGTAAGACAGAGGCCACACATCCAAAGATTCACATCTACAATTTGCCTGCCTCTAAAGCCTCTTCTTCTAATATCCATGCCATAAATAATTATGATATAAACTCAGTAAGGGGAAGACAGATGCAATTCATGTGTAAAATGTGAAAGAGATCTCCAAAGGTCAGCTAGTTCAAGTGTTTTTCAAATTGGAGGCACTTGTGAGATTCAGAAGTCAATTAGATATCTTGAAACAGAGGAATGCCAGATGGCAGTGGTAAGGAGGCCAGTGTTGTGCTGTGAGAATCAATGTAGGGAGCTAGGCCAGATAGCTTCCCTAACTTCTTGTTTTCAGTGCCCTCTCCAAGTCATTTTCTCCCCACAAATGAGGAGAGTGAAATTCATATACTCCAAAATACTAATTGATGTCAGCACTACTGGAAAAATAAACTTCAGGGTTGAATTTGTCAGATAGGATTTTCCACTTCACTTAACTGGGCACATATAAAGCAACTATGTACAAAGCACTGCATGAGGCACAGTGAATAAGGTATGCTCCCTATACTCAAAAATCCTCTAAATCAGGAGTTAACAAAATTTTTAAAATAACAATATAGATCATAAATATTTTAGGCTTTGAAGACTATATGTCTCTGGCATAATTACTCTGCCATTGTAGTGTGAAATCATACACAAACAATAATAAACAATACATAACAAATTAGTGTGGCTATGTTCCATTAAAAATATTTACAAAAACAGGCAGCATGTTTAATTTGACTTGTAGCCATAGTTTGCTCATTCCTGCTCTGAATCATAGTTCTCAACTTTGGCTGTACATTAGAATCATCTGGAGAGATTTAAAAAATACTGATGTCTGAGTCTTACCCCCAGAGAGTCTCATTTATTTGGTCTGGCATAGGGTTTGGATTAGGACTCTTGAAAAGTTCCCAGGTGGTTTTAATGTGCTGATAATATTAAGAACCACTGTTTTAAGGGAAACAGATTTGTTATTAGGGCACGTATAAAGCATGGGCCAGGATGAAGGTATGAATAGGTATAGTGGGAATGTAGAGAAACTTAACAATTGGATTCAAGTGTGGGAATCAGGACAGTCTTCCTGGAGGAGGTGGCACATGCGCTGGCAAAAGAAGAAAGTGCCTTCCAGGGAAATGTATTACTACCACTACCCTTAATAATATCCCAAGTGGTTCTTTAGGCATTTCATTTTGGTGGGGGGGGTGGTGCATGGAACAGGATTCGAACCCGGGTCTCCCACAAGTTCGAATGGCAGTAGCAGGCAAGTGGAAGGTGAGCATTCTACCACTGAACCACCCGTGCACCATCTTTAGGTGTTTTATATGCACTGGATCCACACAACCACCATCTAAAGTACTTTATTATTATTATTATTGTTATTATTATTTTATAGAAGAGGGAACTAAGACTCAAAGACATTAAGAAAGTTGTGCTTGTTCACACACCCATGTACATGGTTGAATGGCCAAAGTGCTTGTGCATTCATATCTATGTAATAAAATGAAAAAAATCATGGGAATAATAAACCCAGAATGAAAGTTAACTGTTAACTCTGGTACTAAGGAAGGAGAAAAGTAAGTTTGTTGGGAATGCTCTAGTTCACAGGTGTTCATTATATTGGGATTGTAAATAAAGAAATAAGATCATGGGTAAGTCAGTGATGATAATTTACCATAAACCAATGATTATGAATAATCCAACTACATGTACGATATGTAAAAGGAGAGAGGAGAGGGAGAGCGAGAGAGACAGAGAAAAGCAGGAGGATTGGGAAGATTTAGGGTAGTTGTTTATCTTTCAATTCTCCCCATTTACCCTTGGCCCTCAGTAACTCCCCCCTGACACTACCTGTCCTAATAGTCACTCCAAGTATGGGATATTCAGAGGCTCATCTGACCTTCATATCCTTGGGGGGCCCTTGTGCCTTGAAGGATGGGTGTTAATGGGAGGTTGCAGACGTGAAGCAAGGCACAAGAATAGTACAAACTGGCATGTACTTTCTCTTTCCCACCAGCGTCACCAAGAGGAGGTCCAGGATGAATGGATAAAACATGGCTCCCAGTGGTATTCCAGTGCTACCTTTTCTCCCCACTCTTTGCCCTCTTAGTTTGTCCTAAATAATCTGAGCTATCTGATCCCCTTTGGAGAAACTCAGAGGGTACTGAGACAGATAGCAATCTGATCCAGGTACCACCCTCATTGTTCCATTCTTTACTTCACTATCCTTGTGGAGCAGTGCCAAAATTCAAGACTACAAAGTAAAATCTGTAGGAAGGAGCAGTGGCCAGGGATGAGTTACCTTTATTATTTGATCCAGTACCCATAACTGACATCAAGTCAGATAAAGCTACAGCAGGCTTGTGATGTGAACTTGAAGATATCTGAGCACACTCCAGAAATAGGGCCGAGTGGATCAGCATAGCCTTAAGGTATGTAAGTAGTGACTTCTAGTCTCTGAGAGAGCTCACAGTTTAACACGTTTACCCTAAAGCCTGCCACTGTAGGATTGGCATTTCTTCTTTGGCACTACTGAGGCCTTGCCTCAGCTGATTGAGGCACAAGCCCTCCCACATACCCCCACACTCCATGGTCACTGGGTTGTCACTTTCACACTCCCCCGCTGCTACTTCTCAGTCTTTTTACCTTCTCACATCTCTATTTTTGTTTTCCCTAGTTTTTGAATCTTGACACTTTTCTTTCCTGTCTTTTCTTTCTTTCTTTGTTATTCATGTTCTTATCACCTGTAGCCTCCCTCCCCTCCCTCATCCACTTTTCTAGCTTGTTTTCTATTCCGTGGCACCTCTCTCTCTCTCTCTCTCTCTCTCTCTCTCACACACACACACACACACACACACACACACACATAAAAAATTAGTTATTTTTTGGCAGCAGAGCATTCCATCCTCCATATTACATTTCCTCTTTCAAGTCTCTGGCTTCTCTTATTCAAAATTAAAATAAGAGCCTAATCCCCAAACCATTATATGAGTTGAGATGACTGGAGCAGTCAGACTACTACTACTACTGATTGGAGGTAGTCAGACCTACCTCCACTGGAATCCTCGGGGGTTATAGTTTAGATCCAGGCACACAAAGCATATGTGGATATGTGTGTGTTGTGGCCAAGTTGCGAGTGGAGAATGCTGATTCCCTATGTTTGGTCTATTACTCTCCCCCAAAATCTGGATCTGGGGTCCATTCCATGCCAAATCTGGCCATTGAAAAGCTGTCCCTGAGATGGAGACAGCCAGTACACCAAAGCAATCACGAAAGAGCAGAGCATCTTTATGGAGAAGTGGGTGTAGGTTAGTCAGCTCAGCAAAGGAAAGCAGCTGGTAGAGAGGGAATACATGCAGCTTCCTTTTTTCTGCTTAGCATGTAAGGGTCAGGCCTGACAATGACTCAGGGATCTAAATGAAGTTTACTTGGCCTCATAGCCATAGCTCTTCCATTTAAAGGAGCCACAGATATATGTGACCTAGCACACAGAGATACCAAGGGGTGAGCAGAGGAGCATGAGGGAAAGATTCAGGGGAGCAAGGAAACATTGAAGATGTGAGCAAGAAATTCACTCAACCTCCTTGGAAATTTCAGTAAAAATAATAGTGTCATTAACACCATTTATTGAGCACTATGTACCAGGCATTCTTCATTTCAGAAGAGGACATTGAGGCTCAGAGCCTGTATCAAGTAATAGCTAATAAACGGTTAGTCCAACTTTCAGACAGCTGCCTGGATTAGCATCAGAATTAGGAAATGGGGCAGAATATAGGGAGACATCATTACTAGGGGCACTGGATGCAAGATTGGAGCTAGAATGAGGCAAGCTAAGCACCGAGAGTGTGAATTCTCAGGAGGCACTTGCAGTCAGCCCTGCACTTGCACAACCCTGAGAGTAAGTATCTCCTGAATGTTTGTGTCCTATATGCCTCATTTGCCTCACCTTCATCCCAGCACTGCTGGGATGTCAGTTTGTACAGAACCAGAGGAAGGGTCCTAAGTTAAAAATGAATTTTACCCCTGAGTTTGCCCATTTCAGTTGAGATTGCTGCAAATTCATTCTAATTGAGCACTAAAGACATAAATTAGATGACTATTATATTAGTCATTGTACATTAATTGTGGTAACCAACCTCCCCAACATCTTAAGGGCTTAATATAGTAAATAGTTGATTATTCACTCATCTCCATGGAAATTCTGGGATCCAGTCTCTTACATCTTCGACTGCCATGGTGTTCTCTACTAGATCATCTGCATCTGATCAAGAGGCGAGAGAAGAATGTGAGGGGGACCTTGGGGTCATTGTTGGGCTAGATCTGGATGTCATACACATTACTTCCACCCACATTCCTTTGGCCAGAAGTCAACCACATGGCCCTACATAATTGCAACATAATTTTGCAGGGTGACAAAGGAGAAAATTAGCCAGTGTCTGTCACAGTGATGTAGCTACATCTGTCACAGTGATGTAGCAAAAGAACATGCATATGTGTGTATATGTGCATGCATGTGTGTATGATAAGCAGGGAGTTCACAATGATACAGCATGGAAATGGAACCACAGTAGACAGAGGATTTGAACCTAGTTCCACTTGATCCTAAATACTACTAATACAAGTAGTAATAATGATAGCTAATATTTTTAGTGCTTATGTGTCAGGCACTATTCTACGTGCCTTATCTATGCATTCAGTCATATCATCCCCACAAAAATCTGAGGAGATAGATGCTATTATTATCCCCAGTTTAAGGATGAGAAAACGAAGACATAGGTGGGTTAAACTAAAAACTTATTCAAGATAACACAGCTGATGAGTGATGAAGCCAGAATTGGAATTATAAATCCTTACTCAATATTTTGTGTAAGAAACTAGTCTTTGGGCAGCAGAGGGCATATGAAAACTAAGAGTCACAGTGCTGGCCTGGGAAGAACTAGCTTCTAGTTTGGGAAGCTAGGCACTTACATATGATATATCTGAATTAAAATATGATATACTATTAATGTATTTTATGTTAGAACTATGGGAGGAAGCTTCATGGAATTGGTAAGACTAGACACAACTCAGTTGTATTTAGAAGGTATTGGATATGAGTACTTGTAGTCTAATATTGCTCTAAGTTGCATCTTATAAAATTACGTTCTCTCAAAGATGTGCTGGAATTTCCCACTAGAGCTGTAGTAGCAACTGTCCATAAGTTAAAAGTGTACAGAAAGATATCCAGCTTCCTAGCAAGGCAGACAAGGGAAATTTCTCTTAATATATGTTATAATGCTTGGGAATAAACCCTCCAAAATTGAAAATAGGTGTCCAAACAAAAACTTGTACACAAATGATCTTAGCAATTGTTATTCACAATAACCAAAAGGTGGAAACAACCCAACTGTCCTTCAACTGAGGAATACATAAAGAAAATGCGATCTATCCATACAATGGAATGTTATTCACTCATTAAAAGGAACAAAGTGCTGATATATCCTAACACACAGGAGAACCTCAAAAACATTATTTTGAGTGGAATGAAGCCAGGCACAAAGGCAAACATATTTTATGATCCCATTTATATGAAATAAACAGAACAGGTAAATCTTTAGAGTCAGAAAGCAGATTTGTGTTTGCCAGGGGCTAGGGAGAGGGTAAAATGGGAATCAACTAATTAATGGTATGGGATTTTCTTCGGATTGATGAAAATATTCTGAAACTGGATAGTGGTGATAGTTGTTCAAGATTGTGAATTGCTTAATTTAACTTATGCTAAATTTTATGTCATGTGTATTTTAGCACAATTTAAAAACATGTAATAACTCTCTCTGGTGGCCACTGTGAGGGCCTTATGAAGATTTAAAAATAGGATTTAAGTGGTAGAACCCTAGGGATTCTGGCTCTACCAGAGCTTCTTGTAAAAAATATTTTTAAAAAGTATCTTGGGGCTTGTCTCTTAGAAGTAAAGTAAATTGTTTCACACCATGTTGGTCTTGCAACCTGGGGCTGTGTGGTACCCAGAATTTTGGAGAGCTATGCTTACATACTATTTTTAGCTAGTGGGGAGCCATGGGTGAATTCATGTGTAAGAATGCCTAGTGAGGACTTAATGGTCGGAAAGCATCATTTGCTTCCCTTCCTCCTCCTTGTTTTCTCTGTGTTAATTGATTGACTGCTCATATGTTCTTCCACTAGAGAAATGAAAAGCAAGAAAACAGTAGTATTGTTCCTCATCTAAGAAATGCAATTGTCTGAGAGGAGAATGACGCTATTTCTTCAGACTATTTGTGGATTTCAATAACAGAGTCAGGTAGAATCATGAACGATTGCATATATATTTTGCAGTAGACTCATCAGAGAGCTGTCTGCCTGCCAGCCGTACTAGTTTCTTGAGGTCTGTTCATATTGTAAAGGATGGAAAGATTGGTAAATTGGCAAAGATTACAAACCTGGGAAACTATGTGTGCTTTACATCAAGTAGACATGCACTTAATCTCCACAGGCGTCAATTCTCCCATCAGTTGGGGATTGAACTTTGTGGGATGGTTTTGAGGATGGCATGAAATGATACAAGTAAAGTGCTTTGCCAGAGTCTGGCATATAAAAAGTATGCAGTAAATGCTAGTTATTTTCAATATATGAAGCTGGCCTTTACCTGCAAGGAGAGGAATTCAGAGGCAATAATATAGCTGATTAGTTCATCCCAGAGAGCCGCTATCTATCTACTGAGGAAAGTAATTATTTCTTAACTCTTTATCATTTTCTATCTACATTTTCCCTTTCATAAAAATAAGGTCCTGCTTATCCACTGAATTCAGAGCTATATATGTTCTCCCCTGAACACGCCCCTACTCAGATTTTCAATTTCCTCTTCCAAACCTTCTGTCAACATTGACAATACAAAGATTTTCTTTCACACCTTTACTTGACATATTCTCTTCATCCTTTCTTTTTACTCAAATGGCTCCTGAAATCTCCTCCATGGAGCTAAAAGTTAGTGCAAATTCTTCCTGGTCACTATCTTCCAAACAGGTGACTGCTCGAACTTCCCTTCATACTCACGCTGTTAATACTATACTGTTAATTTGTATAAAATGTCTCTTCTTTACATCAATGGATTAGGATTGCAGAGCATACCTTTTCCACATTTTTCACCATAAAAAACAATTGTGCTATCCAATCACATCCATTACCATTTTTCTAGATAGTAGATGTCTCAAAGTGAAACCTGGAGGGAAAGGTTTACTTTCCTGCTTTCTCTGGAACTATCTGTGCTCAGAGCTTATACTCAGCATCCAAATTTGTTATTTAAAACCACAATTGGAACTTGGTTGAAGTAACGCCCCTTATTCCTAGTAGAGACTGCTCATGATTGATGGCAGAACAGGGATCATGATTATTGGCTCATTTTTCAATACATAAAATGTAACCATGGTACACACTGAGAGCCACCTATGGAAAAACATCTCTAAGAGCTAGGCAGAGAGTGTTCAGGTGTTTTAAATTCAAATGTAGATCTTACAAGAAGGCCAAGGTAATAATACTCATCAGCCTAAATTTTAAATCCTGATGTCTTAGCTGCTCCCTCTTCTCAGACAAAATGCAGTCTTATGGGCAGTGGATTAGCAAGAGGGAGAGAAAATCACCATGTGCCAATGTCCTCCATCCCTCTCCCTCCAGGTTTAACAATTAGGTAATGATAGCCATTGGTATTCAAGTTAGGAGAAAGAATTTCTCTATATTTATTAGCAATTGTGTGCTCTTGGAAAAGTTCTTTTGTCTTTTTGTACACTTCAACTTTTTTATAAATGGAATGGAAATAATAACATATCTATGTTATGAAGGTTGTTATGAGGTTTAAATGACATGCAAACAATTAGAACAGGGCCTGGCACGTACGTACTCAACTAAAGTTGGTATTACTGCTACTGCTACTGCTGCTGCTGCTGCTGCTGCTGTCATGATGTGCACCAAAGAAAATCTGTCAGCCTTTTATACTGAAAATTACCAACCAATCAGCTCGCCCAGACATGTTTTCACCATGCAGAATGAGCGTATGTGTATCTTGAATTAATTTTTGGAGTTTGTATGTAAAAGGGAGTGAGTATAACGTATCTTTCCTTGTCCCTTCTGAGGGTTTCAGATCAAAGGACATAGTTAAATTTGTTGTCTGCTGAGATATATAAAAAGCGATAGTGTGGAGGTCAGCAAGATAGTGGAGTAGGGAGGTGTGGGATTTGTTTACTCTTCTAGAGAAGCTAGTAAATAGGCAGTAACTGTCTAGAACAACTGTTTGGGGGACATCTGTAAATGGACCCACATTGTAAACCAGTCTGGAATGGGTGCAGGGGCCAAGATCACAAGCACAGAACTGTAAGTAAAGCCCCAAACTTTGGAGACTAGTGCCCCTCCATCACTGGCATGGCTGGCTTTCAGAGACATTTTTCCATGGGAAAGAGAAAAAGTCTCTACTAGGAGCAAGGGAAGTTACCACAACCAAGTTCCAATTGCAGTTTTAAATAACAAATTTTGACTGCTGAATATATGCTCTGAGCACAGATAAATTCAGAGACAGCCGAAAAGTAATTATGAGATCTCTCCAGCATAAAGGAGTAGGGGCAGATGAAGAAAAAAAAAAAAACAAAAACAAATTTAAAAAGAGGCATTTGGAGTCAGCTGAGTTCAGAATACACACAAAGGGCTGTGTCCCAAGAAAAGTGGCACATAGAGCTGGGTACAAACTCCAGATCTCTGTGGCAAACCTTGGGGGCCAGGAACTGGCTCAGAAAAGGTATTTTATTTTATTTACTATTATTATTATGTAAGTATTCTAAGCAGCTTATTAGAGAAATTCTCAGGATTTTTAATTGTCAGAGCTGACTTATGCAAGGACAGAATTAAATTAGGTCTGAGAGACAAGCAAATCAAGTGAAGGAGATTATTTCCTAAAGGGAGTATCTTCACCAAGAAAAGGGGGGTGAGGCCCAGCTTAAATGATGGCCCCCTTCATAGAATTTAGACCCCAGGGGCTGGGAATCAGCAACAGCCTTAGCTTGCCTTCCACCTCAGCCTCTGTTTCAACCACACACCTGGCAGGGACAGGGGCTGCTGAGAATTAAAGATACCACACCAATTTACACCAATGGGGGCTGGCAAGTGCCACCTACTGGGCAGGATAGAGAAAACAGGGTCTAGAGGCTCAAAAAGAAAGTGAGACAACCTGCTGGGTCTCATCCTTAGGAAACTTGATATTGATTACATCCTCCTCCTGAGATCTGGGCCTGCCTTATCTTGGAATATCTGATTGGGAACAATCATATTTGGGGGAAGACCTTCCTCAAAAGAAGTTTCCATATAGGCAGAGCAAGAACCAGAAAAACAAGAGCTGAAAAATTATGATCAGTTGAACAGAAGTTGTGCTAGAGGTCTAGAATAAGTTGAACTGCATTCCAAAGAACAGAGAGAGAACAAAACCAGCAAATAAGAAAGCCATAGTAAAAAAAAAAAAAGTGAAAATGACTGCCAGGATAAACTAATCAAGGAAATCAGATGCCTAAACAAAAGCAAAAATTTATGAGTCATAGTAGGAAAAACTAAGATATGGCCCAGTCAAAGGAAGAAACTAACATTTTAGTGAGATACAAGAGTTAAAATAACTAATTAAAGATATTCAAAAGGCATGCTAGATCAATTAAAAAAATCAAATCAAGGAATTGTGGGATGATATGACAAGAGAGGAAGGACATAAAGAAGACATTGGGTGAACATAAATAAAAAA
Organism: Tamandua tetradactyla; assembly: GCF_023851605.1. Classification (NCBI taxonomy): domain Eukaryota; kingdom Metazoa; phylum Chordata; class Mammalia; order Pilosa; family Myrmecophagidae; genus Tamandua; species Tamandua tetradactyla. The sequence continues at coordinate 57,367,335 of NC_135353.1, read as the reverse complement.
CTTGAAAGCTTGAAAAAACAACTGGCATAACTTATGGGAATGAAAGGCACAATGCAAGAGATGAAAAACACAGTGGAGACTTACAACAGCATATTTCAAGAGGCAGAAAAAAGGGTCAGTGAATTAGGGGATAGGACATCTGAAATCTGACACACAAAAGAACAGATGGGGAAAGGAATGGAAAAATGTGAGAAGGGTCTCAGGGAATTCAATGACAACATTGAAGTGTACAAATTTACCTGTTATTGGTGTCCCAGTAGGAGAAAAGAAGAGAAAAGGGGCAGAAAAAATAATGGGGAAATAATTACTGAAAATTTCCCATCTCTTATGAAAAAATATAAAATTATAGATCCAAGAATCACAGCATATCCCAAATAGAATAGATCCAAATAGACCTACTCCAAGACACTAATTAGATTGTCAAATGTCAAACACAAAGAGAGAATTCTGAAAGCAGCAAGAGAAAATGTCATCACATATGAGGGAAACTCTATAAGACTATGTGCAGATGTCTCAGCAGAAACCATGGAAATGAGATCAAAGGAAGAGATGTTTATTTGGTACAAAATTTATATTTTCTGTAGCACACTATTCTAACTTAACTTGTATGGTCAGTTTATTTGAACAGCATAAGTACATGGAATCTTGAATAGGGAGTGATATATTGTTGGTTTGTACAGGTTAGTGTGATGCCATATGTTCCAGAGTTAACTGGGGAGAAGATAAAAAGTATTTGCAGAGTCCCCTTGAGGAACTGGGGAAAATGTGGAAATATTAAACTTCCCTACCTGGGGAACACCTGAAATTCTCACAGGCATTTGGGGGCTACCAATTTAATAGGCCAAACCCTTGATCTTGGATCTTGCCCTCATGAAACTTGTTCCCACAAAGGAGGAGCTAAGCCTACTTATAATTATACATAAGAGTCACCCCAGAGAACTTCTTTTGTTGCTCATAGGTGACTTCTTTCTTTAAACAAACTCTGCAGGTAAACTGACTGCTCTCCCCACTAAGCAAGACATGATTCCAAAAGGTGTAAATCTCCCTGGCAAAATGGGACCTGACTCCCAGGGATGAGCCTGGTCCTGACATCATGAGATTTAGAATGCCTTCTTGATAAAAAGTGGGAATAGAAACGAAATAAAATAAAGTTTCGATAGCTGAGAGATTTCAAATATAGCTTGGAGGTCATTCTGGAGGTTATTCTTCTGCATTATATAAGTATGCCTTTTCAGGTTTGCTGTATTGGAGTAACTAGAAGGAAATACCTGAAACTGTTGAATTGTAATCCAGTAACTTTGATTCTTGAAGATTGTATAACTATAAGGCTTTTATGTTATGACTGCATGATTGTGAAAACTTCATGTCTGAGACTCCCTTTATCCAGTATATGGACAGATGAGTAAGAAAATAAAGACAAAAAAGAAATAAGTAATAGGGGGATTGGGGTATGGAATGTTTTGACTGTTCTTTTTCACTTTTATTTTTGTTCTTATTTTTTAGAGTAATGAACATGTTCAAAAATCTGTTATGATGATGAATGCACAACTGCATGATGATACTGTGAACCATTAATAGTATACTTTAGATGCTTGTATGGTATGTGACTGTATCTTTATAAAATTGCATTAAGAAAAAGGGATAGTGTGATGGTTTGGAGTCTTTATGTACACAGAAATTTATGTTCTTAAACTTTAATCCATTCCTGTGATTGTGGACCTATTGTAAGTAGGATCTTTTGGTGAGTAGGATCTTATGTTATGATAGCACACACCTCATTCAAGGTGGGTCTTAATCCTGTAACTAGAGACCTTTATAAGAGAATAAAATTCAGATAAACAGAAAGACAGACACAGAAGCTCAGAGAGAAAGCCATAGAAGCAAGAAATTAAAGCAATGAAACCTGGAAGAGAAGGGAGAGAACAGAAGATGCTGCCATGTGCCTTACCACATGACAAAGGAGTCCAGGATCACTTGCAGTCAGTGTTCAAGAAGAAGATATTTTCTTGGTGATGCCTAAATTTAGACATTTTTATGTCCTTGGAATTGTAAGCTTGTAAATTAATAACACCCCATTGTAAAAGCCAACCCATTTCTGATATATTGCATTTAGGCAGCATTAACAAACTAAAATGGATAGCTTTACTAATTCCAAAATACCCCTGCTCCTAATTGTAACCCATATGATGGTCTTTCCACCCTCTGAATAAGATCCCTTGAGACTCTTGCCCAAGCTATAGGCAGTAGGAAAACTGCCCATGCTAGTAAGGCCAGACTCCTTTAACCACTCATTAGATTCCTTTTTTGAAAAATCTAAGCATAAAGGAAGAGATTTTTCCATTTTGGGTAAGGATGAGTTTCCAGTAATGAAATTTAACATAGCATGCTAATGAGGACCTGGTCCTTGAGAACTTTCCTTACAGATGAAAAAAGTTTCTTAATCTCTCTATCACCTTGGTTGTATCTTGATACCTTTTCCTCTCTCTCTTTTTTTATTTTTTTAAGTACATGGTCTGGGAATCGAACCCACATCTCCCACATGGAAGGCGAGCATTCTTCCACCGAACCACCTGTGCATCCCCCCTCTTTAATGTTCATAATTATTTTGAAAGTAACAAGAGTTTTTAAATATATAAGCGGGAAATTTAAAAAAATTAAAACTCATAGTGCAACCTCCTAAACATAAGCACTGCTGCAATTTTGTTACATGTCTTCCCAGAAACTTGCTTTTTGTTTGCAGTGGATTGTTTTTTCATGGCCAGAATCATATTGAGACAATGTGATATAATAGGGGATAAAAGGCTGTGAGATCAGTAAAACCTGGGTTCAACTTCAGTCTGTGTCATGCTCAGGCTGTGTGTTTCGACTAGTTTCTTAACCTCTTTTGACTACTATTTCCACATCTGCAAAATGGAAGTTAATAATACATACTTCATAGGGTTGTTGTAAAAGTTTACGGGCAATAATACATGTAAAGGTACCCAGCACATAATAGGAAGTTGTTATACAATTATTTATATAAAATCCCCTCTGATTTGTGATATCTCATTCATTAATTCATTCATCCATTCAATAGTTTTATGCCTATATGCATCTGTTATATTTTTGGTCGTTTAAAAATATAAACAGAGAGAGTTCTGGGATGATGGCAGAATAGGATAGATCTAGCTCAGCCCTGCTCCAAGGAAAAGTTAGAGAAGGGCCCTGTGCCCTAGACCAGTGTACACTAGGGTTGCGACTCCCAGACCTGTGCACCTGCACAGCTACATCATCCCTGGCCACTGGGCACCCACATTCTAAGCACCAGCACAACATCCCCAACCTGCACCTATACCTGAGCTGCAATGCATCACTGCACTACTGTGCCCCACCTCATACCGGTATCCTGCTACACATCCACCCCACAAACACAGCCTTTAGAGTACTGAAAGAAATCAACTCCCGAAGTGCATCAATTAAGACATTTGCATGTGACAAAAATAACAGATCACTAAGCATATCAGAATGCAGACAGATATAGCCCAGCCTAATGACCAAATTAAAACACCAGAGAAGACACTGATATTGGAACAACTAAACAAAGATGTTCATATAACTCTACTAAATAAAATAAGTGGAATGGCTAATGACATAAAGGAGATCAGGAAGACAGTAGAAGAGCAAAAAGAGGAATTTAAAAGATTAAACAGAAAAATAGCAGATATCACAGTGATTAAAGACTCTGTTGACCAAATAAAAAACATACTAGAAACATACAACAGCAGATTTTAAGAGACAGAAGAAAGAATAAATGAACTAGGGAAAAGGATAACTGATTTCAAACACTAAAAACAGGAAAAGGCTACAAAGATGGAAAAATTTTAAATGGATCTCGGGGAAATGATAGACAAAACAAAGCACACAAATACCAGAATCACTGGTGTCCCAGAAGAAGAAGAGAGGAACAAAGGGCTAGGAAGAGTAGTTGAAGATATAATGGGGGAAAACTTCCCAACTCTTATAAAGGACATAAATATACAAGTCAAAGAAGCCCAACAAACTCCAAACAGAATAAATCCAAATAGGCATCCCCCAAGACATATACTAATCAGTTTGTCAAATGTTGAAGAGAAGCAGAAAATTCTGAAAGTGACAAGAGAAAACAACCTACTACATACAAGGGAAACCACATAAGACTGAGTCGAGACTACTCAACTGGCACCATGGAGGCGAGAAGGCAGTGCTATGATATATTTAAAATCCTGAAAGAGAAAGACTTCCAGCCAAGAATTTTTTATCCAGCCAAATTGTCCTTCAAAACTGAGGGAGAGATTAAAATTTTCACAGACAAACAAATCCTGAAAGAATTTGTCAACAAGAGATCAGCCCTACAAGAATTACTAAAGAGAGTTCTGTCAGTTGAAAAAAAAAAAAAAGACAGGAGAGTGAAGTCTGGAGGAGGGCACAGAATTGAAGAGTACCAGTAAGGGTAACTTAACGGATAAAAAGAGAAATAGGGAAAAGAATATATAGATCTGACAAGTAAAATAAAAAAGATAAGATGGTGGTTTCAAGAAATGCCTTTTCAGTAAAATTGTGAATGTTAATAGACTAAACTTATCAATTAAAATATACAGATTGGCAGAATGGATTAAAAAATATAACCCAGCTATATGTCACCTTACAAGAGACTCATCTTACATATAAGGTTACAAATAAATTGAAAGCAAAAGGATGGAAAAAGATTTTTGACGGAAATTGTAACCAAAAGAAAGCAGGAGTAGCTATACTAATATTGGATAAAATAGACTTTAAATATAAAGAAATCATAAGAGACTAAGAAGGACACCATATATTAATCAAAAGGACAATTCACCAAGAAGATATAACAATCATAAATGCTTATGCTCCCAAAGAAGGCACTCCAAAGTACATGAGGCAGACATTGGCAAAGCTGAAGGGAGTGACAGAAGTTTCAACAATAATAGTAGGAGACTTTAATACACCACTCACCTCTGTAGATAGTACAACCAGACAGAAGATGAACAAAGAAATAGAGAAGTTAAACAGCTACATAAATGAATTAGACCTAACAGGCATATATAGTCCTGTAGATGGGCCACAGTGGCTCAGCAGGCAGGGTTCTCACCTGCCATGCTGGAGACCCAGGTTTGATTCCTGGTGCCTGCCCATGTTAAAAAAAAAAAAAAAGAGCTAGATGGCTCTTTTTCACAGATAAAATTCACAGGGGAATTTTATCAAACATTCTGAAAAGATCTAACACCAATCCTGCTAAAAGTTTTATTAAAAACTGAGGAAAAGGAACTCTACCTAACACATTTTATGAAGCTAATATCATTTTAATACCAAAACGGGTAAAGATACTATAAGAAAGGAAAACTACAAACCAAATCTCCCTAATAAACATAGATGCAAAAATTTTCAACAAATTACCAGCAAACCAAATCCAACAATACATTACAAAAATTATACACCATGAACAAGTGGGGTTTATACCAGGAATGCAAGGATGGCTCAACAGAAGAAAATCAATTAATATAATACAGCACATTAACAAATTGAAAGGGAAAAATCCCATGATCATCTCAATTGATGCTGAAAAACCATTCAACAAAATTCAACATCTTTTTCTGATAAAAACACTCCAAAAGATAGGAATTAAAGGCAACTACCTAAATATGATAAGGGGGATATATGAAAAACTGATAGCCAGCATCATACTAAATAGAGAGTGACTGAAAGCTTTCCCCCTAAGATTGGGAATGAGACAAGGATGCCAACAGTCACCACTATTATTCAACATTGTGCTAGAAGTTCTAGTTAAAGCAATCAGGAAGGACAAAGAAATTAAAGGTATCCAAATTGGAAAGGAAGAAGTAAAGCCCTCATTACTTGTAGATGATATGTGGCTTTTTGGAAGATTCTGAGAAATCTACAGCAAAGTGACCTGAGCTAACAAATTCAGCAAGGTGGTGGGATATACAATTAACATGCAAAAATCAGTAACTTTTCTATAAACAAGCAATTACTTAACTGAGGAGTCAGTTACAGAAAAAATTCCACTCAAATTAGCAACTAAAAGAATCAAGTACTTAGGAATGAACTTAACTAGGGACGTAAAGGACTTGTACACAGAAAACTACATAACATTGCTAAAAGAAATCAAAGAAGTTCTAAAGAGGTGGAAAGACATTCTGTACTCATGAATAGGATGGCCAAATATAGTTGAGATGTCAATTATACCAAATTAATCTACAGGTTTAGCACAGTTCAAATCAAAATTCCAACAACCTACTTTTAAGACTAGGAAAAGCTAGTTATCAAATTCATCTGGAAGGGAAAGAGACCCTGACTAGCTAAAAGCATCCTGAAAAAGAAGAATGTAGTGGGAGGATTAACACTCCCTGACTTTAAAGCCACAGTGGTCAAAACCGCATGGTACTGGCAAAAAGATAGAAGCAATGACCAATGGAATTGAATTGAGAGTGTAGAAATAGACCACCAAATTTATGGTCAACTGATTTTTGACAAGGCCCCAAATCATCCGAACTGGAACAAAATAGCCTTTTCAATAATTGGGCATGGAAGAACTGGATATCAATAGCCAAATGAATGAAAGAGGAGCTTTATATTGCACTGTATACAAAAATGAACTCAAAGTGGATCAAACACCTAAATAGAACTAGCACCATAAAGCTTCTAGAAGAAAATTGAGGAAAACATCTTCAAGACCTAGTAATAGGAGGTAGCTTCCTAAACTTTACACCCAAAGCACAGGCAACAAAAGAAAAAAATAGATAAATGGGAATTTCTCAAAATCAAATGACTCTGCAACTCAGAAGCTTTTGTCAAAAAGGTGAAGAGGCAGCCAACTCAATGGGAGAAAAATATTCGTAAATCACATATCAGACAAAGGTTTAATATCCTGTATACACAAAGAAAACATACAACTCAACAACAAAAGAACGAACAACCCAATTATAAAATGGTCTTAAGGTATGAATAAACATTTTTCTGAAGAGCAAATGCAGATGGCTCAAAAGCATATGTAGAGATGTTCATTTTCATGGCTATAAGGGAAATAATGAAATACCTTCTCATACCTATGAGAATGGCGGCTATTAAACAAACAGGAAACTATAAATGTTGGAGAGGATGTGAGAAATTAGGACACTTATGCACTGCGGGTGGGCATGCATAATGGTGCAGCCACTATGGAATATTGTTTGATGATTCCTTAGGAAACCAAATATATTAAGTTGCCTTATGATCTAGCAATAGCACTACTTGGTATATAACCAGAAGAGCTGAAAGCAATGATGCAAACAGACATTTGCACACCGGTGTTCATAGCAGTATTATTCACAATCACCAAAAGATGCAAACAAGCCAAATGCCCATCAACAGATGAGTGGATTAACGAAATGTGGTATATACAAAGGATGGAATTTTATGCAGCAGTAAGAAGAAATGACTTCCTGAACCACATGAAAGATGGATGAGCCTTGAGTACACAATGCTGAGTGAAATAAGCCAGACACAAAAGGATAGATAGTGTATGATTCCACTTTATGACCGTGATAAAAGTGGCTGAAGGATGCACTGACTGAGAAGTAGATTGGCGAATGATGGTGTATACTTATGAACGAATGTTGTGCTGCTACAAAAAGGAATGAAGCTGTGAGGCATTCAACGATGTGTATGAATGTGTGAGACATTTGAGGAGGCAAAATAAGCCAGAAACAAAAGAGCAACAATGGTGTGGTCTCCTTTAGAAAACGTTTGTAAGAACACAGGGACCTAGATTGTAAGCTTTTATACTAGACACATTTAGTCCAGAGTGGTAATTATTATTTCTGGATTTTGAGAAGGTGTTTTATTTATATATAAAACCTGATATTTAGAGATAAGGACAAATCTGATCAAGTTGGGGTTAAAGTAATTCAGAACACAGAGGTAAGAAAAACATTGTTTATATTTTAGAACCACACATATTCTTTGAGCCCCAAGGAAGAAAATTTTCTTTGGTCTGGGACCAAAATTTTCCATAGACATAATCTAACTCAACCTATCTGTACAGCCCATTTGAAAAATTGAAACACAGTGAGCACAGAATAAGAAATAGTTCTTTTAATCCTGTATAGTTTAATGTAATGCCTGAATATGTCCTAGAGTATATTAAGCAGATAATAAAAATGTTTTAGCAAAGTCCCTTGAAGGATGGGAGAAAAAATATGGAGCTATTAAACTTTACCATCAGGGAATCCCCTTATACAGTTTCAAACTTTAGGGACACCCAAATCAATAAGCCATGCCCTTGATCTAGAAGCTGACTCTTATGAAGCTTATGTAGGTAGTGGAGAAGCTTAGCCTACCTATAGGTATGCATAAGAGTTACTTCTGAAGGACCTCTGCTGTTGCTCAGATGTGGCCTCACTTTCTCTAAGCCCAACTCTATAAGTGAAGTCATTGACCGTACCCCTATGTGTGACATGACATCCAGGGGTGGAAGTCTCCCTGGTGGTGTGGGAGATGACTCCCAGGGATGACTTCAGCCCTGGCACCATGGGATTCATAATGCCATCCTGACCAAAAGGGGGAAAATAAGTGTAATTAATAAACTATCAATGGCAGAGAGTCCAAATAGAGTCGAAAGGCTACTCTGGAGGTTGCCCTTACACAAACTTCAATCAGACACTGCTACCTATCATAACCTGCTAAACCCCAACCAGGATCATTCCAGCCAATCCTAAAAAGCATCTAGGGCAATATATAAGATTTCACATGGGTTCCATGCACTAGTGTAAATTTCCAGAAACCTAGAACCTCCAGATGTGTCCCTGGACCAGATAAGTCCTGAAACCTAGAGGGCCCAGCCTCTTCAGAAAATCAGATAGTTCCATCTCCCCATCCCATATTAGTGACAGACCCTTCCAACATGAATAAGTTAGAATGGTCAATGCCCAAACACCCCAAAAGAGAGGGATAGAAAGATCAAAGGTGATGGTGGAGTTATACAGAAAAGGTAGGATTTAACAAGTGAATATGATTGCTGAATCATTAAATTGATATTTCTTTTAGTCTCCAGTATCTTAAAGCAGCTAGAAATAAAAACCTAAAGTTGTGGATTTATAACCCTTGTCAAGCTCTGAAGTATGTTCTACAACTAATTGCAATGCTTGCTTTGAAATTTATTGCTGTTTTGTATATATGCTATTGTGCTGGTTTGAAAGGTTGTATGCACCCTAGAAAAGCCATGTTTTAATCCTAATCCCATTTTTTAAAGGCAGCCATTTCTTCTAATCCCTATTCAGTACTGTATGTTTGAGACTATAATTAGCTCATCTCCCTGGGGATCTGACTCAATCAAGAGTAGTTGTTAAACTGGACTAGGTAGAGACACATCTCCATTTGGGTGGGTCTTGATTAGTTTACTGGAATCTTATAAAAGAGGAAACATTTTGGAGAATGCAGGAGATTCAGAGAGAGCAGAGAATGCTGCAGCACCATGAAGCAGAGAGTTCACCAGCCAGCGACCTCTGGAGATGAAGAAGGAAAACACTTCCCAGGGAGCTTCATGAAACAAGAAGCCAGGAGAGAAAGCTAGCAGATGATGCCATGTTTGTCATGTGCCCTTCCAGCTGAGAGAGAAGCCCTGACTATTTTCGCCATGTGCGTTCTCACTTGAGAGAGAAACCCTGAACTTCATCGGCCTTCTTGAACCAAGGTATCTTTCCCTGAATGGATGCCTTTGATTGAACATTTCTATAGACTTATTGGGACATTTTCTCAGCCTTAGAACTGTAAACTAGCAACTTATTAAATTCCTCTTTTTAAAAGCTGTTCTATTTAAAACAGCTAGTAAACTAGAACAGTTAGTTTTCACAAAAAAGAAAAAAAGTCAATTGTGATGATAAAAAAAAATATTTATGCCTTCTAGCCTCCTATATTCTGGAGTAGCTAGAAGGAAAATCTGAGAGGGTCATATGGTAGCCCATGACAAACTCTGGGATCTTTCATGTGACTACTTGTTCATGAGTGTTTTGAAAGCTATTGCTTTTTTTCTTTCTTTGCTTTGTATATATGTTATATTATACAATAAAAAAGTTAAAAAATATAAACATATATTTGAATGCTACGTAGTCTATTTTTGTTGACTTGCTTATTTCATATACCATCCTTTTTTAATCCTAAAATAATTACAATATCTGTTTCAATATCTAGTAGGGCCCATCCCTTCTTACCACTCTTATTCCTCCCACCCCATCCCCAGTATTTCATTAATGCCTAATTATTCCTGTAAATTAACAATGATATAATTTCATAATGTTCATTATGTTCCTCTTTTAATTTTCATGCAATTGCAGTAAGATGGCAAAATATTTGGGATCAGTGAGAATCTATTCTACGTTCTGTACATTTAAACTGAGTCTTGACCCTGACTCTCTAGCTAAAATAATGGCCTCATCTGAAATGGTGGCTGAGTATGGATAACAGGCAGTCTGGCAAACAAAGTCTGGAAATCCTACTGTACTAATAATTTGGATAGTTTTCCCATTGGTAGAATCCAGATAGTTATTCCTACCTCATGGTTAAATGAGGGTTAAATGAAGTAATGCATGTAAAGCTCATGGAACCTACTAAGTTCTCAATAAAAGATAGATGGTTAAAAAAAAAATCCTCAATGTGGTTGTATATTTAACTCTGAGAGTTTAAGATCCTAAGCTGCACTCACACAGCTCCTAAATGACAAACACAGGACCCAAGGCTAGATTCGTATGGCTTCAAAGCCCATGTTCCTCTTATTATATCACTGACTCAATAAGAACGGGAAAAAATTCACTATATTATAAATAAAATTTGTATAGTGGGTGCTCAATGAAAAGACAGCTGGTTCCAATCAATGTGATTGTATTATTTTAAAACTGCAAAATACGCCCTGATCTCAACATCTTCCAGGCCTACCCTACCCTTCAAGCTCTATTATAGCACAGACTTAGGAGCTGAAAGATAGTCCCACACCATCTATGAAGGCTTCCTTAAGTAATCCACCAAAATGGGGGCAGAATTGTGCACTAGATAACAGTGCACAGGTTCTAGAGCCACACTGCCTGGGTTTAAAACCAAGTGCTGCCACTGGCCAGCACTGTTTCTTGGACAAGTTATCTGACTGCTCTGTACTTTAGTTTCCTCATCTTTAAAACAGGAGTAAAACTGCTACCCAGTTGCATAAAGTTGTTGGGAGGAATAAAAGAGTTAATGCTTTTAAGTAGTTTGAAACTGTCTGCCACAATAAACACTCAATAAACACTAAGTGGTATTATAATGGCTGTTATAATAGTCCCTCTTCTTCATGACCTTCCATTGCACCTGTCACACTGGTACTTGATTACATGTAATTTATGACAATTATGAAGTGTTTTGTACTGCTCTGTCATGCCTTCTAGACTAGCTCAAAAGCTCCTAATTGCAGGAAACATTTCTCAGCCTTTAAATTACTCATATAATTTAGCATATTACAGGGCACAAGGTGCTTTCTGAACAAATCCTTATAAACTGAAATTGCACAGTAGCTCCAGTGCAAAGGAAAGCCAGAAAGAATCCTTGGGTCATTCAAAATAACTTACTACCTGTAGAGTTCTTATCATCTCCCATTGCTCTATAGAGCCACATTAAAACTTCAAGCCCTGAAACTTAATGGCCAAATCCCCAGGAATTGTGCAGCTTGCTTCATGGCCTGTGTTCTCCAGGATTCAGGGCATAAAAGCAGGAAGAATGTAATTAATTCCAAAATCTGCACACAAAATATGTAGAGCTGGACTCCAATGGCTCTTAGCTGGATATGACTGGTATTGGTTCCTTGCAATATAAATTCAGGTGAGGTCTAAAAATGATTGACACATCTCAAGGTTCAGGGAATAGGAGATGGAGAGAAATGGGCTAGGGTGGGAACATAAGAGGTGGTCTATTTAGGAAAATGGCCTATAGCAAGTAGTACTAATGACTAAGCCTGAATCAATGTTTGCAAAATGGAAGATACTGCCAATTCATACAGTGTCCCCGATCACAGCAAGCAGAGATTGGGCCTTCCTTCACCTGAATTCAGGTTCTGGAACTGGGCAATCTGGGTGTGAATCTTGGTTCTGGCACTTGATAGTTGTGTGATCTTTGGAAAGAAGAAACAAAGAACCAGACAGCAGACATTGAAGTCATGAACACAACAGGCTTTGGCTCAGAGTCCCTCTTGCTTTGGTCCATCATTATCTGAAATGTGTAAAAATTTGGCCTGCTGCTCTCACTGTAAGTTGCTGGGGATCCAAGACCTTCTGAAAGGTGTGTCACTGGCACTCAATAAAGTGCCAAAACAAGTGCTTTCCCCTTACATTTTATAGCTAGGTAGAATTTAATATGGCATAATTAGGAGGATTACCTAAAGCTATCAGCACATAACAGCCAAACCAGCAGACTTAGCCAAAAGTAATTTTGTCCATTATTCCCATCCACAGTCTATGTACCCTTTAAAATTCAAGTCAAGCCTCCCTTTTCCAATCCAAAATCATTAATCTCTACTGCTCTTTGGAGCTCCCTGCTTTCTCACCCACCTATTAATGTTGCACTCTAAGGACTCAGCAGTGTCTGTTGCGGGGGAGGGTGTACCTAGAGAGTAGATTATTTACACAAACACACACACACAACTCAAAAGTGGACTAATTTTGTAGGTTGTTTAAATTGATTATTCACATGAATCCATGAATTCAAGGAGCCAAACTCATCAATTACCCATCTCATTCTGTAATCTGGAGACTTATTTCAAGATTTGAGAAGAAAAATGGAAGGGGATTGTTTCAGAACATCACATTTTTAAAAGTAATTCCTTTGGCTCCATTGTCAATAAAATCCTCCGTGGCTTTCTCATTTTCTGCTACCATCATTTTCAGAGTCACTTATCAAGGGAATTATTATGTGTGTACAGAATATGTGTGTACATGCTGGTTTCTCCATTTACTAAGAAAAACTCAAAAGGCACAAGCAGAAAGCTATTTCAAGCCTTCTCTCAGATGTGTTTTTCCAGACTATGGTAATTCTGTCAGCTCACTGGCTTCTTTGTCTAAAGCTGAGGGCTAAAGGAATAAGAAACTATGAACCTTGTCCGTAGACCTGGACAATACCACAAGAAAGTAATGACATCTGGCTTGGTCCTTTTCATTTCCCATTCATGTTAAACAGAGTTCATGGAAGTGCTTCCTTTACAGCAATAATTCATTTCATATCTGTATGGCACTTGATAGTTTATTAAGTGCTTCAAATGCATTATCTCTTTTTAGATTTTTAAATCTCATGAATTGAGAAACCAAGGACCAAAGTCACCAACAGTCAGCTTCAGCATGTAGTCTCTTCTGGAAGACATCATCACCTTCATTTTGGACTTCTCCTAGCCTCAAAACCTTGAACCTATAAATTCCTATTGTTTGAGGAAAAAAAAAAATCTCACGAAGTAGGCAGTGAAACTATATTTAACCTGTTTCATAAACAAGAAAAAGAAAATCAAGAGAGGAAAAGCATCTGGCCAATGTCACAAATGCCATAAATGCCAGAGTTGAGACTTACATTCAGGTTTTCCTATGCTCTTTCTACCTCTTTGTTTTTGCATGTTCATTTTCTTTTTCCTACCTCTTTTTCAATGAGCCACCTATGAGAGCCTTCATCTCTTCTGGGGCCTTAATCTGATTAGGCAGGTACCAAATTAAATCATCATTCAAATGTTCCCAGTTTAGCCATGCCCCAGGCATTGAGTCTAGATATCTGAAATGTATTTTTAAATGTTTTAGAAATTTTTCCTTTAATGTTTCATTTTGCACCATCTGTCCCCCAATAATATGTAGCTTTAAGAGACTAGCAATTGTACCTTTGCATGAATATGTATGTCCCAATTACTGTTCACCCAAAGGTTCCTGCTCTGGAAAAATCTCTTAATAATCAGGTGGACACAGTGTCTAAATACATAGATGTCAACCTCTTTTTGCAATCCCCCCCAGTGCTTACTCGATTAGCTTTCTTAGTAAGATGTCCACAGTGGCAGGGATTGAGACTATGTATGAGCTCAAACACATGGACAACCCCTGGCCGAGGGTAATTTAGTTACTGATCAGCTGAGTGCCCAAACTGCAAACAGAAGAGCCAGTTCTGAGTCCCCAGTAGGTCCCCATTCTCCAGAAGGACCATACAACTATTACTTTAGTTACCTTCATTGTTCAAGGGGGAGTTATTTGTTCTCACTGGAAATGATACTTATTCTGACATGGATTTGATTTTTCAGCCTGCAATGCGTCTGCTAGCAGTACTACCTATATACCTAATGAATGTCCTTCTCACTACTATGGTATCCCTATGATGAAACTCATTTTATAGAGAAAAAGAAGGCAAGTAAGAAAAGAAAGACAATAGACTGATATCTGCATGACTCACTGTACTTATCACATACCTCACACACCAGGAGCAGCTATCCTGGCAGAATAGTGAAAGGGCCTACTAAAGACTCAGTTATAGAATCTCCAGGAGTTAATACCTGAGAATTGGAGGTGGTACGTACAGGATATGCCATTAGCCCTGAACCAGAGCCAATACACCGTGCCATTTCTATTATAACCAGAGATAGAAGTTGAAGTGGCTCTTTTCAATATTACATCTAACATCCCACTCACAAAATTGCATGGTTCTGCTGGTTTAGACGTTTCAGTATTTGAGGTAGGCATGCCTTCCTAGGACATACAACAGTGTGTCTGTTAACTTGTAGATGGGACAGCCATCTGGCGATTTCAGGTTGCTCATGACACTAGCATAACAGCCCAGGCAAGAGTTTCAGAGGTGTATGGAATGACATAAAGTGGCTGCTCTAGAGTTAGTCTAGGGAGGAGGACATGTGGGATGCAGAGAATATTTCAAGAAACCTCCTTCCACTTCCATTCAAGTCATAAAAGTCAAAAGGAAGCCTTTGGCAATCACATACAAATAGGATCAGCAATAGCTGTGATACCTCAGAAAAGGAGGTTTAGATTATGCCTGAGGTAAAGAAACTTGACCAGTTTAAGTGTAGGTTGAAGGCAAAAGTAATATGGACTGGGTAGTAGAGGAAAAGTTGCAGTAGGAAGACTATAATATCTACCTAAATGTTGTTCGTCGCTGTGATATATTCCATTTTCCATTTCTTATTCTACTATTTTATGTATACTGACTAAATTTACAACATAGTCTCTAATTTACAGAATATCAAGTTGGGATTGTGATGGAAGAAGATGAATGTATGTTATCCAAAGACCCTGGACTTAGAGGTGGATATAGAAACAAATCAGAGTTTTATATGCTACTCTCTTGCATGTTTTCATTTATGTCAGGAACAGTTAGTTAAATTGTATTATGAAGAGGAATTAAATAGTGTTGGTTGTAAGTATAGAAGAAGAATATGTGTTCATATTGGTCAGCTGAAGTTATGGACTCAACTGGACCCTACACATTTCTTCTGGCTGCTGTCTTAGGATGCATTCCCTAGAAGAGATTCTTGTGCGAGCGATTTATTAGGAAAATGCTCTCAGGAGAAACCTGTAAGGGAGTGAGGGAAGCAGGATCTAGAAGGGGAAGAAGCTAAACAAGACATGATTTCAGATAAAGTCTAGCCTCAGCCTGATCCCATGGGTAAATCTTGGCATGTAATTTGCTCTGAAGAGTCTGTACTACCTTGAGACGAAGGGGTGGGAATTTTGTACCATTGCATCAATTAGTCATTGACTAAGAACAGATTTTGTGGGCTGACATAACTCCCAAGTACTTCCAGATGATGCATCCTCATTTGCCCAAGGGCAGTGCTCTAGTTTGTGGGCTGCCAAACTGCAACACACCAGAGATGGATTGGCTTTCAATAAAAGGGGATTTATTTAGTTAATGTACAGTTCTTCAGAGGAAAAGCAGCTAACTTTCAAATGAGGTTCTTTCTTACCTGGGAAGGCACAGGACAATCTCTACTGGCCTTCTCTCCAGGCCTCTGGGTTCCAATGCTCTCCCCAGGTGATTCCTTTCTGCATCTCCAAGGGCCTGGGCTGAGCTGCAAGTGCTGAGATGAGGTATGCTGAGCTGCTTGGGCTGTGCTACGTTGAGCCAGCCAATTAAATCAAACATCATTCATTGCAGCAGGCACACCTCCTAGCCAGCTGCAAATGTAATGAGCAACAGATGAGGTTCACATATCATTGGCTCATGTCCACAGCAACAGAACTAGGCACCTTCACCTGGCCAAGTTGACACCTGAACCTAACTACCACAGGCAGTCATACAGAGACTGTTAAAGATGTGAGCTTTCAGCAGCAATAGTACCCATAGCAGTTGGGAAATAGACACACCAAACCAATAAAAGAGATACTAGGGGATCTGGGTTGAGAATGTACAATATCTGTTATAGCTGCTCAGTACTTTAAAAAACCTTCCTATGTCTTGGGAATTCTTTACCTTTTAAGTCTCAGATTCCTCAAAGAAGCCAGGCTTTCCAAGTCTCTCCACTGCTAGTGTATAAGGCATATGACTTATACTCCTTCAATCTAGTGCATCACCAGATCTTAAATTAAAAGCTAGTGATACAGGAGAGCAGACACTACATGCACTCCATTCTGGTCAAGGCAGTAGCAGTTCCTTCTAATTTTCAGAGGCAGCCATTGGACTAGTAGCATCCAGTGCCGATAGTTACATTGAAAATTTTCAATGTCCTCCAGCAAAAACCACCAGAAGTATATATGTATTTGAATAAAGTTGAGTTTATCACTTGTTGCCACTAGGGAAGATTTTAGAAAGGATTTACAGGATTTGGACTCCTGTTATGTCATCTGTGGAAGGGTTTAGGGAAAGAGGGCTTTGCTCTAGATTGTATGCTCTCAGGAAGTGGGAGTAATTCTGTGACTGAATATCTTACCCTGGGAGGAGGGAAAACCAGCCCAAAGCTAAAGCTGTAATTCCTCGAAGCAGCAGTCTCTGATATTAGCCAGGATTGTAAGCCAGGATTGTAAGATATTTGGTCATTTTTGTGGTTTGGACAATGTTCATGTTTTCTCTTGATCTATCACTGTCAGAGTGTCTTCTCTGATGTTGGTCTGTGAAGTTTTTGATGGTCAACAGAAGAATGCTAAGAACTAATTATGAGTGCCAGACCAGATCCTAACAAGACCAAGGTCTGGACAATAGTACAAGGCCAACCCCCTTGTATAAGAGGCTGCTTTTATCTTTTTCACAGTTAAATTTGCTCTTTGTACCCAGAAATAGTACCAGTAATATCTCCACTTCTTTCTTTTGATTTTGAGTGTGATTTTTTACTGAATTGCCTCCAAGTTTAGTTCCTTTACTTTCTCAGAGATTGTGTAAGCTTCTGAAGAGCCTCAAATAATTTTCTGTTTAAACTTATCGGATTTGAATTTTGGTTCTTTATAACTAAGAACTCTAATAACTATCATTCTCCACCACAATACCCCAGCCCACTCTATTACACAGGTTGACATCTCTCATTAGGACATAAAGGAGACAAGAATGGCTAAGGAATTCTCTGGACATTTTGGAAGAGTAAATTATCTTTGTGACTCTGAAGTACTATAACAGTGTACTATCATAGTTAAGGGTCACGAGGTGCTTAGCATCTGCATGGAAGCTTTCAGAGTCAGATCCTGAAAAAACCTAGATTCCTGTGGATAAAGATCAGACTTACCCTGTCTTTTTTCTATCGGCTACAATCCCCTCATCCACCTCTTCTATCAGCTAGGTAAAAACAAATGTTAGACAAAGACACAAAAACAGCTATGAAATGAGACCCTGAATAATGAAGTGCAATACTGCAGACCTGGAAAGCAGAGGAACGATATTTTCTTGTAGACTCCAAATCACAGGATTCTGCACCAGATCTTTCTTCACTAGAAAGTAAGCTTCATTAAAAACTGGAAACTTGCCTTTTCATGTTTGTATCACTAGCTTATTAAGTAGTGCTTGACATCTAGAAAACCCACATGAAATATTTGTTGAATGAGTGGATAAATGAATGAATGAGCAAGTGAAAAAATAATTATTTCCAACAGTCTCTCCTTGCAAGAGATGAAACAAAACAAAACTCTGCCTTCCTTTACCAATTTATTTCTTCCTTCCATTGCTCTTTCTCTTCCAGAAGTATTCTAGGGCTCCCCCATCCTTAGGGACAGTTTCATTTCTTAGGATTTTGGTTTACTGATAACAAATTTTTCTTCTGCAGCTTGGGCTGAATCTTTTTTGTGCAACAAGCCCTAAAGATGCTGAACATAGCTCTGCATTCAAGGCCAATAAGACTCAACTGAACTGAGTTACTAATTTGGATACAGACAGGAAGTGTTCGATTCAGAAATCTGCAGGTTTCCTCTGAGTCAGGGACTGTTTCCAGGGACCAGAGAGAAGACACCTACACATCAGTTTAAAAGTGTCAGTTTGATCCTATAGTCAATAGGTAATTTTACCTCAAATTTTTTGAGGATGAACTTCTTGCTTATTTACCTACCAGAGCTGTCAGACCTAATGCCCCCTGACAGTAATAATAGGCCATCAACTTTTCTCTGGGTGGTCCAAATTTTCCTAGCATTTTTTACTTTGTTACTAGCTCACCCTGTCCCCAAAAGATACACACAGACAACATACACATATATACATGCACACATATCAGATCTCTTGCTTAGCAAGGAGGCTATTGTTGAAGCAGTTTTGAGACAAGAAAAATCTTATTAGTAACTAGAACTTGAGGTCTTTAGAAAGTAAAGAAAGGAGTTAGGCTATTGAATATGAGGAGGGGATTAGAGAATGTAAAAAAATTATTAGAGGCCAGGAAGAGGGTGGCCAGAAGGAAGATGAGGGATAAGGAAAACTTCCCATTTCAGAATTTTGTCTAGGGCCATTTCTGGACCCTGCCTCTAAGTATTTGATTTCAGGTAGCTGTAAATAGATCATATGATCATACTGCCTGATTCTGTCACTCACTTACTATCTGTGTGACCCTAGGTGGGTCATTTAAAATCTCTACCTCAATTTCTTCACCTGAAAATGGGAATAATAATACTACATGCCTCATTAGGTTTTTGTGAGGATTAAAGAAGTTATAAGAATGGCTGACATATAGTTGATGCTAAATAATTTATAGCTATTATTAGTTACTATTATTATAATTATTATTTGAGTATATTTTAAATCATTCATACTATTCTTCTCTATTCTTTGGGGCTATGGACATTGAGAAACCACCTTTCCTTACTGATTGGTTTCCTTGCATAGACAGAAAATCGCTGGGTTGTTGCATTTTCTGGAATTGGAGCAACGCCCAGCTACATAATCAAGGTTCTAGGGAAGGACTCCAGGTCCTGAAAGTACCAGGGAGCAGGGA
Organism: Tamandua tetradactyla; assembly: GCF_023851605.1. Lineage (NCBI taxonomy): Eukaryota > Metazoa > Chordata > Mammalia > Pilosa > Myrmecophagidae > Tamandua > Tamandua tetradactyla. Next base: position 57,347,912 of record NC_135353.1, on the reverse strand, counting down.
CTTCAAACAGATCTCTGCTCAACTGTATTCAATAAGGGACTCAAATGTATTTTTTAGCTACCTGTACTCAATGTAACTGTTAAAAATCTTTTACCTCATACATGCCAAATTAGAATTCTGAAGGTGGAACTCAGTGATCTATTTTTATTTTTTTGGGGGGGAATAGTTAATTAAAACATAAAATTTGACATTTTAATCATTTTAAGCATACAATTCAATGGCATCAGTTATATTTACAGTGTTGTGCTACCATCACCACTATCCATTACCAAACATTTTAATCATTCCAAACAGACACTCTGCACCCATTAAGCAATAACGTCCCTATCCCCCTTCCCCCAGTCCTTAGTAACTTCTAAAATACTTGTTGTCTATATGAATTTGCTTATTCTAGATATCTGTATAGGTGGAATCACACAATAGTTGTCTTTTTATGTCTGGTTTCTTTCAACCAACATAATGTGTTCATGTTCATTAATGTTCTAGCATGTATTGTAATTGAAAACAGCCCTGTGACCATTCCTTTCCATCATGGCTACTCTCAAGATTGTAGTAGGCACTAGTGTGCAATAGCTCTCACTAGCTTGTGGAGACTGGATAGAGAAACAGGTCAGTTTTTTTGACAGGGATATATTCTGAAAGTTCTCCTATTGCCATCATGTCAAGAGTAGACTTTATGTACAGGTCTAGATTTCCAGAATCACACACCCTCTATCACAGGCAGTTAGCCAACACAGTCAAGCACTACCTCCAATTGTTTTATATTTTCATTATGACCCAAATATCAGCACAAAAGAATTTACTTTCTGGTGAATTAAAAAAGGATACATTCTAATGAGACTTCGAGTCTCCTCAGTTCTGCAACGATAAAAGGAATGCTGGTGCTGGTGCCAATGGCTCAATTTAATTGCTGTTATTTCCTCTTAGCAATCTCAGGTATTGTGTCAAAGGGATGCTTTCTGGCTAAGAAGGACACTTTATTTTAGCTGAAGAGTGAAGGGCTCTGCTAAATGATCAGGATGATAATATCTATATTTGTTGGAAGATAGAGATACATTCCTTACTTTTGTGCAGGGAATTTCTTACCCTGCCCACCACCACCAAAGCCATTTGAAGGAGAATGAAGCAGATTGTATAGCTTCTGCTCTTTATGAAGAGGCTTTGCAGGCATTCCAGAAATTAATTGGCTGCTGGTCGGAGAAAATAGAGGCCATAAAATGGCCATCCAAGGTAAAGACATGAACACAAAACCACACATACTTTTTGTTTCAAAACATATGGCAGAACTGAGGGCTACAAAATGCATAAGTGAAAAGAGAATACCATGTATCTAACCATGGCAGTGTAAATTTTTCTCACATGAGAATTATTGGACTTGTCTTATAGGTTCCCGTGCCCCACTGGAATGTAAACTCCTTGAGGCTAGGGGCTATATTTTATCATTTCTGTTATTTACTTAACACTTAGTACAGGGCCTACTTTAGAGTAAGAACATTATAAATGTTTATAATATAAAAGAATGTATATAGAAGATACGCAACAGAAGAGGAAGTTCAGAGCAACTTTCAAACCCAGGCTAGGTATCAGCAGTTGAATTCAAAACAGCAAAAAAAGTGGTGGACAAGAGAAAATGGCAAAAAAAAGAAGAGCATAAAAATGGGCAGCTATAGCTTTGGCCAGCACATGAGCTGAAAATGGACTTGCCCTACCATTGAAAACCACAGGCATATAATTCGTCCTTCAGGTAATGTGCAAAACCCAAGTATAAGCTGTGGAATATCTTTTTGTGCATGAAAAAGTAAGTGATAGACAGAAGACAGAAATTCCTGACTGGGAGGAAGAGAGCTGAAGATCCCTTCCTGAGCTGGCTGATCTAGCAGTCAAAGTGGGAATCTGGGTGCTTGAAGGAGGATTATGCTCATGCTAGAAATAAGCAACATGATAAAGGATATGAAAAACTAAGCAGTGATGAAGACCTCGAAAAAATTATTAATCAAAAGCAGAAGATTCCAGGATGGTGGAGTAGGGAGCCCCAGGACTCAGTTTGTCCTCCAGGACAGCTAGTAAACAGACAGAAACTGTCTGAAACAACTGTTTGAGGATTCAGGGAACAGAAGAAAACCATACACCATCCAGGGAAAAGCAGGAGAAAGATACTGATAAACAGCAATTAAGTATTGTGAGTAGAAATCTCCATGCTGTGTAGGCTGGTCCCCATCCCCAACTTTTGCAGCAGGCCACCTAGGGATCCAGTGCTTGGTTGGAAATAAAAGTACTCTTCTCCAAGAGCAGGGAAGTACACAGTTGAACACTTATTATAGGCTATGAGGAACAATTTGCTGAAGGGCAACTCTTCCCCAAGAAAAGTAGACAGCCCACCACTGTTCCTTGCTTTTGATTAGTGGATTAAGATTGAGGGTACAGCTCTGTGTCAACCATGTGCCCAACAGGTGTGGAATCAGTTGAGACCTAAAGACACAGTACCACTTTGAGACTGTGGGGAACAGTTTGCTAAAGAGCAACATCTGGTGGGCAGGCCAGGAAAGCACAGATTTAGGGAGCCATCAAAAAAAAATTTGGTGTCCTTTCAGTTCTCCTCCACAGGGCACTTTGGAACTTATCTGCACCTCCTTTGTGGGTCCTTGGCTCTGTTTTGGCTGGGAAATACTGATTTGGGGAAGTCCATTCCAGGATGACTATCCTCCCAGAATTTGTCCTCCAGGCAGCTAGGGACAATGAAAGGAGGCTTAGAAAACTATAGAGTCAAATAAAAGACAGAGAAACTTCCAGGAAGAAGGTAAAATAACAACAAGCAGAACTCATTCCTCCTCCAAAAGCATGTAGAAAACAGGCAGAAACTGAAGCAGCAGTTCTGGGGCCCAGGAGACTAGGGAAGTAGCACTGTAACATATAAGAGCTGGATGAAAAAATGGAGAAACTATTATTGAGAAATTGTGGTGAGTGAACTTGACCATGGCACCAGGCACCAATACTCCACCCAGAGGCTGGCAGTTGTGGGTGGTAGTGCAGTCCTGGTCCACTGCTGGCCACCGAAGTTAACCCTCTTGATCTCACAGTTTAGAGCCTTTCCACATCAGAGCCTGGAAGCCTGCAGCTCCATATTTCCACAAACAAAGAGACTGAAGTAAGAGACTGATTTCTACCACAGTGCACAATGCCCAGCCCCCACCTGTGAGGCTGGCAGCTCCAGGTACACCTGGTTCTTGCCAAGCTGCCTGTAGAAGGCTGGGAGAGACAAGAAGTCCCTCCCCTGAGGAAAAGGGGGAGGCATTAAACAGTCCTGTTCCAACTGCTGATGGGCGAGGGTGACCCTCTGGGTCCCAAGGCCTTGAACACTTTCTCTCAAGAGCCCAGAGCACCTGTAGCTCCACTATTTCTACAGAGAGGCTTCAGCCAATGACTGAGCACCAACACAGCCCTAGGCACCTATTCCCCATCTCCGAGGTTGACAGATCAGGGCATGCCTGATTCTAACCCATTGGGCTGCAGCACTCTGAGGGAGACAGGAAGGACCTCCCTTCAGGAAAAGAGGGACACATCTAACAGTACTGACCCAACTGTTGGCCAGTGAGAGTGACAGTGTGGGTCCTGCAGACTCAAAACTTCACATGCAGGAGTCCAGGGTCTTCACAGCTCTGCTATTCCTACAGAGAATAGCTGAGCTCCACTGTGGTCCCTGGCACCCACCCCACTCCCCTGAGGATGGCAGCTTCAGGTGAGCCCAGACCTTGCAGGCTGGCTGCTGTGGGCTGGGAGAATCAAAAAAGCTTTCCCACACAGGAACATAGGGGAGATGAGGCACAGTTCTGATCCAACTATTGGCCAATGAAACAGGAAGTAGCCTTCATGTAGATTTTTCTGGACTTTTTATGTATATGATCATGTCACCTGCAAATAGTCAAAGTTTTACTTCTTCCTTTCCAATTTGGATGTCTTTTATTTCTTTTTATTGCCTAACTGCTGTAAATAGAACTTCAAGCATGATGTTGAATAACAGTAGTGACAGTGGGCATTCTTGTCTTGTTCCAAATATTAGAGGCACAGCTTCCAGTCTTTCAAAACTGAGTTTAATGTTAGCTGTGAGTTTTTCATATATCTTTATCATGTGGAGGAAGTTTTAATCTATTCCTACATTTTGAAGTATTTTTATTAAGAAAGGGTGCTGGATATAGTCAAATGCCTTTTCTGTGTCAATAGAGATGATCACGTGGTTTTTCCCTTTGAACTTGTTAATGTGGTGTATTACATTAATTGATTTTCTTGTGTTGAACCACCTTTGCATATCTGAGATAAAAGCCAGCTTGGCCATGGTATATATAATTCTTTTAATGTACTACTGGATTGGATTTGCAAGTATATTGTTGAGGATTTTTGCATCTATATTCATTAGGGAAATTGGTTTCTAGTTTTCTTTTCTTTGTGTGTCTTTAGCAGGTTTGGTTTTAGGGAGATGTTGGCTTAATAGAATGAGTTAGGTAGTGTTCCCTCTTCTTCAATTTTTTTGGAAGGGCTTGTGCTGGAATGGTGTTAATTTTTCTTGGAAAGTTTGGTAAAATTTGTCTGTGAAGCCATGTGATTCTGAGCTTTTCTTTGTCAGGAGATTTTTCATGACTTATTCAGTTTCTTTACTTGTGATTGTCTTGTTGAGGTCTTCTCTTCTTGAGTCATTGTAGTTTGTTCATGTTTTTCTAGGAAATTGTCCACTTCATCTAAGTTGTCTAGTTTGATGTCATACAGTTGTTCATAACAACCTCTTATGATCTTTTATTTTCTTCAGAGTCCATTGTAATGACGTTCTTCTCATTTCTGATTTCATTTATTTGCATCTTCTTTCGGTTTTGCTTTGTCTGTCTAGCAATGGGTTTGTCAGTTTTATTGATCTTCTCAAAGAAATAACTTCTGGTTTTAGTGATCCTCTCTATTGTTTTTTTATTCTCCATTTCATTAATTTCTGCTCCAGTATTTGTCATTTCTTTCCTTCTGCTAGCTTTAGGATTAATTTGCTGTTCTTTTTCTAGTTGTTCCTTCTCAGCACAGCTTCCACTTCATCCCATAAGTTTTGATATGTTATATTTAACCAAAGGTATAAAGGGATTGGAACACAGAGAAATAAAAATCATTGTTGAGGGTAGGTCATGGTGGCTCAGCAGGCAGAGTTCTTGCCTGCATGCCGGAGACCCGGGTTTGATTCCTGGTGCCTGCCCATGCCAAAAAAAAATCGTAATCGTTGTTGAGAGAAATCAAAGAAGACCTACCTAAATGGAAAGATATTCTGTGTTCATGGTTTGGAGGACTAAATATCATTAAGATGTTATTCTACCCAAATTGAGTCATAGATTCAATGTGATCTCAAAATTCGAAAAGCCTATTTTTCAGAATTGAAAAAGCCAATTATCAAACTTATTTGGGAAGGTAAAGGAACACAAATAGCCAAAACTACTTTAAAAGGAAGAACAAGGTTGGAGGACTCAAACTTCCTGATTTTAAGGCATATTACAAACCTACAGTGATCAAAACTGCATCGTGCCAGCATAAAGATAGATATATTGGCCAATGGAATCAAATTGAGAATGCAGAAATAGACCTGCACATCTATGGCCAACTGATATTTGACAAGGCTTCCAAATCCACTCAACTGGGACAGAGCAGTCTTTTCAACAGATTGTGCTGGGAGAACTGGATATCTATACCCCAAATAATGAAAGTGTACCACCATCAGACACCTTATAGAAAAAATTAACTCAAAATGGATCAGAGCCCTAAATACAAGAGTCAGGACCATAAAAGTCCTAGAAGAAAATGTAGGGAGGCATCTTCAAGATCTTGTGATAGGCAATTATTTTTTCTTGGAATTCATACCCAAAGCACCAACAATGAAAGAAAAAATAGATAAATGGACCCTCCTCAAAATGAAGACTTTTGTACTCCAAAAGACTATGTCAAAAAAATGAAAAGGCAGCCTAATCAATGGCAGAAAATATTTGGAAACCACATATCTGATAAGGGTTTAATATCCAGAATACAAAGAAATCTTACAACTCAACAATAAAAAGAAAGAAAATGCAATTTAAAAATGGGCACAAGAGTTGAATAGACACTTTTCCAAATGCAAAATACAAATATCTAAAAAAGACATGAAAAGATGCTCAACATTACTAGCTATTAGGAAAATGCAAATCAAACCCCAATGAGATGTTTCACATCTACTAGAATGGTCGCTTTCAAAAAGACAGGAAACTGCAAGAGTTGGAGAGGATGTGCAAAAATAAGAATACTCATTCATTACTGGTGGGAATGTGAAACGGTGTAGGTACTGTGGAATACTGTTTGGCTGTTCCTCAGAAAGTTAAGTATAGAATTACCATATGATGCAACAATCCTGATACTAGGTATATACCCAGAAGAACTGAAAGCAAGCACACAAGTAAGCATTTGCACACTGTTGTTGATACCAGACTTAAACACAATTGCCAAAAAATGGAAGGAACTAAAGTGTCCATCAACTGATGAATGGATAAACAAAACATGTTATATACATGAAATTGAACACTATTCAGCTATAAGAAGGAATGGAGTCCTGATGCATGGGAAAACATGGTTGAACCTTGAGGATATTATGTTGAGTGAAATATGCCATACACAAAAGGACAAATATTGTATGATCTCACAGTATGAATTAATTATAAAAAGGAAACTCATAGAGTTAAAATCTATAATACAAGTTACCAGGAGAACGAAGGTAGAGAATGAAGAGCTGATGCTTAATTTGTGAAGAATTTTTAATTAGGTTGATTGTAAATGTTTGGAAGTGGATAGAGGTGATGGTCGCACATTACTGTGAATGTAAACAGTGCTAAATTATGTGTGTGATTCTATTTGGATGTTATATCCCTTGAAGGGAAGTTACAGGATAAAACATGGGGTTGTGTACACATCCAACCCTGTTGTGGATGATGACTGTGGTAAATAATAGATATAGAATGTTCTTTCATGAACTAGAATAAATGTATGTGACTATTACAAGGTTCTAATAATAGCATGGCATATGGGAAAAATACACCTAATGAATACTATGGACTAGAATTAACAGTAATAATTTAATATACTTTTTATCAGTTGTAACAAAAGTACCACACCAGCGCTAATTTTCAAAGATGTGGGCTGCATAAGGGGCATGGGTTTTTTTTTTTGTTTTTTTTTTGTTTTTTTTTGGGCTAAAGAAAATGTTCTAAAACTGATTTTGGTAATGAATGCACAATTCTGCGATTATACTGTGTGTCATTTATTGTTCACTTTGGATGAATTGTATGGCATATGAATATATCTCAATAAAACCACTTTAAAAAAACCACAGTCTGGGTGGGCCACGGTGGCTCTGCAGGCAAGAATGCTCGCCTGCCATGCCAGAGGACCCGGGTTGGATTCCCGGTGCTTGCCCATGTTAAAAAAAAAAAGCACAGGCAAATTCAAGCTGCTCCTGTGACTTACCATTGAGAAGATTATTTTTAAAGGGAAGGCATTAATGAAGATAAGCAAAATGAAAAAAAAATTCAGTCTACTGTATGCTTAGCTCCACATCTACATTCATGCTATTACCCCTCCTTTTAACTTCTGCCTATAAAATCCTATCCATACTCCTAGGCACAACTCGAAAGGTCTCACTAAAGTTTTTGAAATGTGTTAGTCTGGTTTCAATTCAATGTACACCTACCTTTGGTAGTGGTAAGGGATGGAGGGTAGTTGGTGGTGATGGGACAGACCAACAGATCTTAATGGCAAGCACCATGACTTATTTTCTCTTCTGGTTACTCCAAGCACATAGACTACTGTTGGGCTTAGTACATCAACTTATAAATATTAATTGATTGCCTGGATCATGGTGAATAGAAAACTAATTCTGCAGAATGCTGGAGATGATTCCTATTCTATGGAAACACCTTTAATTTGGCTTCATTAAATACAAAGCTGGCCCCATTTTCATGCTAAATGGAAATATTACCCTTGGGGATTGTTTTCTTTACTGGGAGATAGAAAAGAAGGTCTGTTACAATTAAGGAATAGAATGTGTACCTACTCCTGAAGAGGGAGGTTGGAACAAATGATGTAAAACACCTCAAGAGATGGCTAATGTTTTTATGTTCTCTTTTTAATGAAAAGAAGGCTATGAAAGGAACTTTAACTCCAATATTCCTTGATTGTTAACAGTAACAGAAATCTGGCTTGTTTCAAAGAATAGTCTGAGGGTATAAAGAGAGGAACTACTAAAATATTGCAAAGAAAGTAGGATATTCTCAGAGGGTAACTGGTCAAAAATAAGGATAAAGAATCCAGTAATTGAAGTGGAGCCCAGACGATAAGAAATTTTGGGAGAACATCTGGTGATGGGATGAACTGAATTGTATCATCATCGATTTAAAGAGGAAATTGCTGGTTGAAAGAAATAAGAAGTCTGAAGAGACATTGAGTTGAAACTACCCTTGGAGTGTGATGCTGCCTGGAAGAAGAGCACAATTTCAGAATCTTCCAAATACCCATTAGAGGACAAATAAGGTAGGCAACCTTTTAAGATCTTGACCCTCCATGACACTGGTATTAACACCATTTTGTTATCCTTTCCCCTTGTATAATCCACTTTCCTAGTTTGTAAACTGGATGTAGTGACTTGCTTCTAAAAGAAATCAACAAAAACAGTTGGTCTATAATTTCTTAGGTTAGGTTATAAAATTCTGTGCTTCCATCTTTCCCCCCCCATCTTTTTTGGCATACTCTCTCTCTCACTCTCTTTTTCTTACTTACATTGATGAAGCCAGATTCCCTGCAGGTGCTGCTTACAGAGAGACCCAGATGGCCTCTGGCCAACAGCCAGTGAGGAACTGAGGCCTTCAATCCAACAGTCCCTGAGTTAAATCCTGCCAATAACCACTGAGTGATCTTGGAAGCAGATCTAGCCCTAGTAGAATATTGATATGTCTGTGGCACTGGCCATCACCTTGTTTGCAACCTTGTGAGACACTCTGAGGTGGATGACCAAGTTAAGCCATGCTCACATTCCTGACCTACAGAAACCGTAAAATAATAAATGTGTGAAGTTTTTTTTAAATGCAGTTTTATTGAGATATATTCACACAGAATACAAACCATCTGAAGTATACATTCACTGTCTCACAATATCATCAAATAGTTGTGCATACAACCCAGTGATCAATTTTAGAACATTTTCATTACTTCGGAGAAAAAATTAAAATAAGAAAGAAAATCTAAATCCATCCATATGTCTTATCCACCCCCTTATTGTTGATCCATAGTATCGGTGTGGTACATTTGTTACAGTTGATGAAAGATTATTAAAATATTACTGTTAACCATAGACCCTAATTTGCAATAGGCATATTTCCTCCATATACTCCTGTATTATTAACTCCTTGTAATAGTGTCATACATTTGTTCTAGTTCATGAAATAACTTTTTAATATTTGTACAGTCAATCATGGACATTACCACCACAAGAGTTACTGTGTTATGCATTCCCATGTTTAACCTCCAACTTTCCTTCTGGCTCTAAAATTCCCCTTCCTATCACATTCACACACCATTCAGCACTCTTAATTTTCCTCACAATAGAGTGCTACCATCCCTCTGTCCATTCCCAAACATTTAAGTTAAACTTCGTTAAACATTCTGCAAATATTAAGGAACTGCCTCTCATTCTTTAACCTTTTTCTATAGGCTGGTAATCTATTTCCTATGTCTATGAGTTTGCATATCATAATTAGTTCATATCAGTGAGATTGTACAATATTTTATCTACATCCATACTTGGTCTTTGGAAAAATGTCTAGTCATCTCTTTTGCTCCTTTTTAATTGAGTAGATTGTTTTTTTATTGTTGAGTTGTAGAACTTTTTTTTATATATTCTGGATATTAAAACCTTCTCACATATGTGGTTTCCAAATATCTTCTCCCATTGAGTCAATTGCCTGTTTACCCTTTTGACAAAGTCCTTTGAGGCACTGAAGTATTCATTTTCTTTCTTTCTTTCTTTTTTTTTTTTTTTTTTTTGCATGGGCAGGCTCAGGGTAATGAACCTAGGTCTCCGGTGTGGCAGGTGAGAACACTCTGAGGCACCATTGCACCGCTCTGAAGTATTCAATTTTGAGGAGTTCCCATTTATCTATTTTTTTTCTCTCATTGCTTATGCTTTAGGTGTAAAGTCTAAGATACTATTGCTTATCACATACCTTAAAGATGTTTCCTACATTTTCTTCTAGGAGTTTTATGGTACTGGTGCTTCTATGTAAGTTTTTGATCCATTTTGAATTAATTTCTGCATAGGGCATGAGACAGATGTCCTCTTTCATTCTTTTTGTTATGGGTATCCAGTTCTTCCAACATCATTTATTGAAGAGAATGCCTTTGTCCTAGTTGAGTGGGCTTGGGAGCCATATCAAAAATCAACTGACGTCATGCAGCCCCTCTTGAGGGCTGTGTGTTGGTTCCACAGGAGGCTAGGTATAGGGTGGTCACATGATCCTACAACCCCATTATTAGACAAAATTTTGGAAGAACTGAAAGCAGGGACACAAATAGGCATTTTCATACTGGTGTTTAAGGCAGTATTATTCATGACCTGCAATGGATGGAGGTGGCCTAAGGGTACTTTGACTGATAATCAGAAGGGCAGACTGTGGTGTTATACATACAATGGAATATTGAGTGGCTGAAGTAAGGAATGTAATCATGTGGCACATGCAACTAGGTGAAAAATCCTTCAGTACATTATGTTGAATGAAATAAGCCAGAAAGAAAGGACAAATTATGTGTGGTCTCACTAATACAAACTAAATATAATGAACAAATTCTCAGAATTGAATTCAAATGCATAGATTATCAGGGGATGGAAAATGCACAGATATTGGGCAATAAATGATTAAGGAGTACAGAGTGTTCAAATAAATTTCAGTGTAAGTGTTCCCTAGATTGTAAGCTCTTACAGCAGTCACATATATTCATAATTTTAAATGGTTATTTCTAAATTTTGAGATGTTGTGCTGTTTGTGTATATCCTGTTAGTCCCTGGAACTTTGGGTATCTGTGTGAACCTGAAACTCAGAGTTAGAGTTCTACAGCTCTGAAAATCAGCATTACCCCGTACAGAAACAGTTAAAGAAGCTGAATAAGAGATCAGACTTCAATTAGATATATGAATGAAACTGCTCTGGTTAGGATTAAGGTAAATCAGGATGCAGAGCAAAGGATGCTATGACTGTATTTTAAAACTTCAACATCTGTGTGAAACCAAAGGAAGAGATGTTTATTGGAAAAAAACTTAAATTTTCTGTAGCACACTATCTAATTTAACTTGTCTGGTCAGATTATTTAACCAACCTAATCACATGGAACCAAGAATAAGGAATGAGAACTTTTCTTTACCTGGATACATTCTAGAGTATTATGGGAAGAAAATTTAAAAAGTATTTGCAAAGTCCCCTTGAGGAATTGGGGAAAAATATAGAACTATAATTTCCCCACCTGGGGACTTCCTGATACTCTCTCAAGCAAAAGGGTCTCACAATTTAATAAGCCAAGCCACTGATCTTGAGGCTTACCCTTATGAAACTTATTTCTGTTATGGGGAAGCTAGGCTTACATGTAAGTATGCCAAAGAGTCACCCTCAGATAGCCTCTTTTGTTGTTCAGATGTGGCCTCTCTCTTTAAGCCAACTCTGCAAACTCACTACTCACCCCTCTATATGAGACATGTCTCCCATGGGTATTAGTCACCCTGGCAACATGGAACATGACTCATAGCAATGAGCCTGGCCCTGACATCATGGGATTGAAAATACCTTCTTGTCCAAGAGGGAGAAAAGAAATGGAACAAAATAAAGTTGCAGTGGCTGAGAGTTTTCAAATAGTGTCAAGAAGTCATTCTGGAGGTGACTCTTACACAAGCTTTAGCCAAATATTTCAAACTACCACACTTTGCCAAGCCACAACCAACAGTATTGCTGAAAAACCCTAGGGAGCGCCCTTGGCCCTATCTGAGCCTCTAAGTTTATTTTTTCAGAAATCTAAGGCCTCTAGATTGATCCTATGCCAAACAGGCCCTGAAACCCAGATGTACTGGTCGCTCCATGAACATCACCCAGTTTCATTCCTCTACCCCATAAGGACAACAACCCTTTCCAGATGAAGAAGTCAAAGCATCATTGTCCAGACATCCCTGAAGATTTTGAGAATGATTAAATAAGAGAGAGGGGATGTAACTGAGAAATTAGGATTTGGCAAATGACTACTGACTCATTATATAGATATTTCTTTTTAATTTCCAGTGTTTTAGAATAGCCAGAAGGAAGTATCTGAAGTTGTTGAAGTGCAATCCAGTAGCCTTGGGCTTTGATGATGATTATACAAGTATATTGCAAACAGACAAACAAACAAACTGTTGGTTGCCCATGTTTCTGTTGCTCTACATCGGATGTTTTGTTCTGTTCCATTTATATATACATAATCTGACAATACTACACTGTATTAGTTAACTTACCTCTATTGCAAGTCTTAAAATTAGGTACAGTACAATAGAGTGGTCAAAATTTTCTTTTATTTCTTTGAATTGATTCAGGAGATTTGTTTGAACATCTTTGATTAGCTGTTCTAGGTTCTGTGTCTCCTCCAACTTTTTAATTTGCTCCTTTGCTGAGCCATTTCTTCTTGTGTTTTAGGGTACCTTGTGATTTTTTGCTGATATCCAGTCATCTGATTATCTTGATGGGTCTCTTCTGCAGGTAAGTTTCTGTCTCTTATCTAAAATTTAGTTGTAGCCTGGGTTATTATTAGAGCACTGCTTTGATAGTTGGGTATTTGCCATATTTCTCAGCCAAAACAGGTATAGGTACACATGCACGGTGTGTACACTATCTCTGATGGGCCTGGGATAGGGTCTGGATAGGTTCTGAAAAGCCCTGCAGGTTTTCTCTTGCCCTTTTCAGCCTGCCCAGCAGATGCCACTCTTTTGTGGCTTACTTGTCCTCAGAAGATGTTTACTTCCTGGAGCCCTGCAGAGTCTCACCAGGTGGGTCTGAAACTGTGGGGTTCCGGTGCCCTCTCTTCACTGGCCAAAATCTAGTTCAATGTGGGGCTGTGTTTCCTAATTTACCTGTGGTGGAGGACTCCCCTAGCCACCCGAGTCTCCACCCATCCACCAGAAAATGATCAAACCCTGCACTGCTTTTTCACTCAAGCATGGCAAATGGACGCCAGGACTCATGGCTGTAAATACAGTCTCTGTCCATATTTTCCCAGACTCCTCATCCCTCAGTGATCTGGGTGTTGAAATGCCCTGTCCTGTCCCCCTAGTTCCCAGTTGTTTCATACAACATCTGCCCGGCTACTTGCTGCTTTTGGTAGAAAAGATTCTACCATTTGTTCCCTAATCCTCCAATTTGGAAACTCCTCCTTGTTGCCCTTTTATATTCTGTCCTCCCCAGTGGTTTAAATCCTGCTTTAGGTCCCTGTGGGTTGGGTCTATGGTATTTGTATACAAGTGTGGATCTTTATCACTACTGTGAGAGATTTTATAGTCTGTGTCTCTGGTAGGAGGTGAGAGATCCCAGCTGCTGCTTCTGGACACTTCCCAAGTTGTTTGGGACCAAGTGAGGAGGAGGGGTGAGGACCAGCCACTCTGGGATGGAAAATTCCTACCTGATATATTTCTCCTCTCTTTGATTCAGCATTTCTGGGATCCTTTGCCTGTCTTTATCTTCCTCCAGTGTTCTGAACAAATGAGAATTGTCCTTTTCTTTGCTGAATCTCTAATGAGAGGTTTTCATTAGCTGTTTATGCTTCCGTGTTGATGATGTCACCTTTGTGATGTTTTAAGTCACTATCTTTTGGGGTAATTTTTTACACAGCAATAAGTAACTAATAAAACAGGAGAAGCAGAATCTGAGTTCAAGTGTGAGAAGGGGAAAGTTGATATGGCTGAATACATTTTGAGGATACAGGTGGGAACAGGCATTAGATTTTAGTACTGATAATTACAAGGCAGCAGGGAAGAAAACTATTTTAGAAATAATAGCCTAAAGAAGTCACTTGTGTCTTGCTACCAAGGACACATCATGGAAATGGAATCAAGAACACTGATAAAGAAGAGTCAACTAAGGGCAAGTGGTCAGAAGGCCAAGTAAATTGGCAACATGGGTCAGTCCCATTGTGTGGTCAACCCAGACCTCTGTCTTTACCAGTGGCCATCTCCTCTGTGACCTACTTTTCAAGTTTCCTCTTAATTAATTAGGAAAACAAAGGAAAGGAACAAATAGAAGGTCCTCATTTTGTCTGCAGCTTCTGAGATATTTTGTGTCAACTATAGAGCAAGTTAAACTGGAGGCAAATGGACAATATTTATCTTATTAATATGGTAAGAGGAAATGCCAAAGCAGGGAAGTGAAAGCAACTGTCAATGATTTTGCTTCATTCTTTCTGGGTCAAGGGATGTGGACATAGAGGATTGATGAGAGACAAGGTGAATATTAGAGCTGGACTCATGCATGTGCTTTTGTTACTGTGCCATAGCTGTTCTCTTCCCTGAGTTTTATGGCCTATCAAAATGGAAGGGTAGAGGAAAGTGGTTCACAAAGCTTGAACTCTTAATTATGCATTTCCTCAGGCTTCTGTTTAAATACATTTTTCTAAGAGAACTTTTCAGTTTACAGGAAAATCATACAGAAAATACAGAGTTCCCATATAGTGTCCTTATTTTTAGCACCTTTCACTAGTGTCATACATTTGCTATGATTGATGAAAAAATATTTTTATAAGTGTACATGGTTTACATTAAAATTCATTGTGTTGTATAGTAATATGGTTTTTAATTATTTTTTCTTTTAGTAACATAAATACAACCTAACATTTCCGCCTTTAACCATATTCAAATATATAATTGAGTGGTGATGTTACATTCACAATGGTGTGCTGGTATCACCATTCTCCATTAACAAAATTTTTCCTTCACCTTCAACAGAAATTTTGTACCAATTGAGCTTTAACTTCCCATTCCCCATCTCCTGGTAACCTTTATTTAGTTTCTGACTATGAATTTGTTTACACAGGTCCTGAAAATGTTTCCTTACATTTTCTTCCAGGGGTCTTATAGTCCTGGCTTTTATATGTAGACCTTTGATTCACTGTTAGTGAATTTTTGTATGTGGTGTGAGGTAGGGGTCCCCCTTCATTCTTCTGCATGTACACTTATGAAAATATTCTTTCATCAATTGTAGCAAATGTATGACTCTAGTGAAAGGTGCTAATAACAGGGATGCCATATGAGTTTTCCCAGCATCATTTGTTTAGGAGACTATTCTTTCCCAGTTGGGTGCTCTTGGCAGCTTTGTCAAAAATCAATTGGCCATAAATGTGGGGATGTATTTATGAACTCTTAGAATTCCATTGGCCTATATATCTGTCCTTTTGCCAGTAACAAATGCTATTTTGACCACCATAACTTTGTAAGAAGTTTAAAACTGGGAAGTGTGAGTGCTCAGACTTCCTTCTTCTTTTGTAATGATGGTTTTGGATATTCAGGCCCACTTATTCTTCCAAATAAATGTGATGATTGGCTTTTCCATCTATGCTAAGAAGACTGTTGCAAATTGTATTAAGAGTATATTGAATCTGTAAGTTGCTTTAGGAAGCATTAAAATCTTGAAAATATTTAGTCTTCCAATCCATGAGCATGGCATATCCTTCCATTTATTTAGTTTTTTTTATTAATTTTAGCAATATTGTGCAGTTTTTTGCGTATAAGTCCTTTATATCCTCAGTTAAATTTATTCCTAGATATTTGATATTCTAATTACTATTTAAATAGTTTTTTCTCTTCATATTGTTCATTACTAATGTATAGAAACAGTACTGATATTTATGTGTTGACCTTATACACCATCACATTGCTGAATTCATTTATTAGTTATAGAAGATTTGTTGTAGATTTTTCAGGATTTTCCATATATAGGATCATGTCATCTGCAAATAGTGAAATCTTTACTTCTTTTCCAGTTTAGTTGCCTTTTGTTTCTTTTTCAGGCCTAATTGCTCTGGAATAAACTTCCAGTACAATGTTGACAGTAGGAATCTTTGTCTGAGAGAGACAAGTTGACCTTAGGGGGAAAGCTTATAGTCTTTCTCCATTAAGATGTTAATTGTGGGCTTTGTATATATACTTATTATGTTGAGGTAATTTCCTTCCCTTCCTAGTTTTCTAAGAGTTTTTATCAAGAAGTGGTATAAGTATTTTGTCAAAGGATTTTGCATCAATTTAGATGATCATGTTTTGCATTTTTTTTGCCTTCATTCTGTTAATGTAGTGTATTACATTAATTGATTTTCTTATATTGAATCACCCTTGCTTATCTGGGATATATTACACTTGATCATGGTGTATATTTCTTTTAATGTGTTGTAGAATTCAGGTGCTAATATTTTTTTGAGGATTTTTGCATCTATGTTCATTAGGAATATTGGTCTGTAATTTTTTTTCTTATGGTATATTTATCTGGCTTTGGTATTAGGGTGATAGCCTTATAGAATGAATTAGGTAGTGTTGTTTCCTGATCAATTTTTTTGGGAATAGTTTGAGCAGGGTTGGTGTTAATTATTCTTAGAATGTCAAGCAGAATTCACCTGTGAAGCTATCAGGTCCTAGATTTTCCTCTTTTGAGTGGTTGCTGGCTTCTGATTAGATCCCTTCACTTGTAATTGATCTGTTAATATCTTCCATTTCTTCTAGATTTAGTAAATATTGTTTCTGTGTTCCCATGAACTTGTCCAGTTCATCTAGGTTGTCTAATTTGTTGGCATACAGTTGTCCACAGTATCATTTTATGTTCCTTTTTATTTCTGTGAGGTCAATAGTAATACCTCTGTTTCTTTTGTGATTTTAATTATTTCTGTCCTCTCTATTTTAGTTTTCTTAGTCTAACTAAAGCTTTATCAATTTTATTTATCTTTTCAAGGAACAACTTTTGGGTTTGTCAATGCTTTCTATTGTTTTTTCTTTTATTTCTGCTCTAATCTTTGCTAATTTCTTCCTTATTCTCACTTTATGTTTAGTTTGCTGTTCTTTTTTCTAGTTCTTCCAGTGTGTAGTTAGGTCCCTGATTTGAAATCTTCTTTTTTAATGCAAACACTTAGGACTGTCAGTTTATATCTGTGCACTGCTTTCACTGTCCCATAAGTTTTGATATGCTGTGTTCTTGTTTTCATTTGCCTTAAGCTGTTCTGATTTATCTTTTGATTTCTTCTTTGACACATTGATTGTTTAAGAGTATGTTGTTTTACCTCCGTATAATTGTGGATTTTCTAGTTTTCCATCTGTTACTGATTTCTAGCTTTGTTCCTTTGTGGTCAGAGAAAATGCCTTGTATAATTTCAATCATTTAAAATTTATTGAGATTTGTTTTGTTACCTAACATGAGCTTTAACCTGGAAAAGTTCCATGTTCACTTGAGATCAACGTGTATCCTGCTGTTTGGTGGTACAGTGTCCTGCATATGCTTGTTGGGTCTATTTCATTTATAGTAGTGTACAAGTTCTCTGATTCCTCTCTGGATATCCCATCCATTGATGAATGTGGTATATTAAAGTCTCCAAATATGCTTTAGAGGTATCTATTTCTTCATTCTTCTCTGCCTGTGTTTGTCTCACATATTTTAATGCACTATGATTAGGGGCAAAAATGTTTATGATTTTTATTTCTTCTTGGTTGATTGACACTTTTATTAATATGTGGTTCATTCTTTGTCTCTTGTAATAGATTTTGATTCAACATCTATTTTGTCTGATATTAGTATAGCCATTTAAGCTCTGTTTCAGTTAGCATATACATGGCATATCTTTTTCTATCCATTCACATTAAACATATATGGTCTCTGGGTCTAAGATGAGTGTCTTATAAGCAACATGTAGTTGAATAGTGCTTTTCTATTAATTCTTCCAAAATGTGTCTTTTGACTGGAGAGTTTTTATTAAACAACCTAAGTCTATAGGCTGCAAGTTTGAAAAGACAGCAGCTTAAGTTTAATAGCATATAAGTTCTCTGCTCCCATACCCTTTTGTTATCCCAGTTTATGTTTTTGTCACACATTGCCTCTTTATATTTTGCATTTCCATTATGAGTAAATATGGTTATTTCTTATTCAATTGTAGTTGAAATGTTATAGGAAATAAATAATAAAGTTACATACTGAGAACTACTGGGTTTTGCATTTACTCATTTAATTACCTTCCTGGAAAAATTCACTTTTTCATATTACTCCAAGCCACTCTCTTCTGTCTTTCCTTTGAACCTGAAGAACTCCCTTTAGCAATTTTTGGGGGCAATTCTTTTGCAGATGAACTCTCTTATCTTTTGTTTATCTTTGAATGCCTTAAACTATTCCTCAATTTCAAAAGACATTTTTGCTGAATAAAGAATGTTGAGCTGGCTGTGTTTCTCTTTCAGTACCTTAAATATATCATATCACTGACTTCTTACTACGATGATTACTAATGAGAAGTTGGCACTTAATTTTACTGAGGATCCTGTGTATATGATGAGTCATTCTTCTCTTTCTGCTTTCAGAAATCTCTCTTTATCCTTGGCTTTTGATATTTTAATTAATATGTGTCTTGGAGTGGGTCTATTAGGGTTTATCCTATTTGGAATATGTTGCACCTATTGAACATGTACATTTAACTGTTTTATGACTTTCATCCATTATTTTCTCAAATATTCTTTCTGCTCCTTCTCCCTTCTCTTCTACTTTTGGGAATACCAGGGTGCTTATGTTGGTATACTTCATACTGTCACACTGGTCCATTAGACTGTACACAGTACTTTATTTTTCTAGTTTTTCTCTGGTTATTTTGACTGTTTGATTTTGATTGTCTTGTTTTTGTTTGCTGATTCTTTATTCTGCCTGTTCTAATCTGCTCTTGCATGTGTTTAATGTGTTTTAATCTCCACTGTTGTTTTGTTCATCCCCATAAGTTCCACTATGTTTCTGTTAAACTTTCTAATTCTTTTTGCTAACACATTGTTTTCTTAATATACTTTAGCTCTGTGTCCATGTTTAGCATATTTCTATCCATATTTTCCTTTACCTCCTTTAATTGTTTTAAGAGATTTGTTTGAACTTCTTTGATTAGTTGTTGCAAAATATGTGCTTCCTCTGAAGTTTTCATTTTTTCCTTGAATGATCTATATCTTTCTGTTTCTTAGTATGAGGTGTGATTTTTTTCTGATATCTGATCATCTGATTATTTTGATGCACCAACTCCAGAAGTCAGTTTTTCCCTCTTGCCTATGGTTTTTCTGGTAGATTGGGTGTGTGTCAAGCTCTTCTTTGATACTTGTTCTGGCTTATACTACACCTTTAGAGCAGCCTGTGTTCAACGTTTCAGGTTTTCTCAAGTATTCTGCATCTGTTTCATGCTCTGGACATAGGATACAAGTCTTTTTATGTGCAATTGTTTCACCTCCAGGAGAATTATATATTCATTTTGTAGCTATAATTTTCCCAACTGCTCTCCCATGCTCAATTGATCCCTTTTCATTACAATTTTTAGCCCTGGGGTCCACTCTGCCTTAGAGCAGTTCAGGTTTCTATTTTTTCTGTGAGGTTTTTCTGTCTCCTTTAATTTCTATGCTAGGATATCCTGCTCCAGAGAGCTGGGAGAGGTCAGTTTTCATTCTTTTGTTGTTGTTTAGGAGCTCCAAAATTTAAAGATCAGGTTGGGTGCATGCACCACCTGCCAAAAGTTTTGCAGTGAGTATTGTTTCTCAAAGCCCTTTGTATGCACCTGCTCACTAACCACTTGGGTTCTGCTATGCATTATTTCCTGGGCATTGCGGAAGAGCACAAATGATAGTGGGTAAGGGCTGCTTAAGCAAGAGCTAGGAACAAGAGAGAACTAACAGTTTATCAAAGTCTGTAATGATAGTCATTAAGGACAGTAATATGCAATGCCCAGGAAATAATGATTCAACAAAATTGGTTGTTTGAATCTCACAACAATCCCATGAGGTGAATAAGACAGATATTTTTATTTCTGCTTTACAGATAAAGAAATTGATACATATAGAAGTTAATCAACTAGTGTAATGGCACACAGCTAGTTAGTGGCCTAGTTGGTGGAGAGGCCAAGTTTTTGGACTCCTACTCAAATATCACTTTTCTATTATTCTATGCTGCTTCAGAAATACCTGGAGAAGAAAGTGTAACAGAGATGTAGCTATTCATTAGTTTACAATTACACTGGTCCTAATGAAGTTTTTTTCCTTTATGACCTAAGGAATGACTAAAACAGTTATATGTATACAATACAAATAAGCCCTAAATGCAGGCTTGCTACTACTTTGGATGAATTTCAGCGATCCCTTCTATAACTTAATCTCTCAGTCTTTGAAAGCATTTTCCAAATGGTAATACACAGTATATTTAAAGAGGTTCCTAAAAGGCTGGGAAAGCTTTGTTAAACTAACAAGGATGTTTCAATACTACAGGATTTCTCAGAGCCTTTACTAAGATTATATGTAGAGGAAATCTACAAGACAGAATTTAAAATATGAAGCATTACCAAATTTATTCTGCAGTGGAATCCACTTTTTGACAGCACATCCTGAGGCACTATTGTGCATCAGACTATAGCTTAGGAAATGTTGGCCTATGAACTATATGAAATATGCTTTGTAAATTTACTCTATTAGTACATACGCTCTTCATTCCTGGAAAAAATGAAGGAAAAATATCACACCAAACACAATTTGAACTCTTATTAGCTATGGTTTGCTGGGACTGATGAAAGGAATTGCACTTTAGAACTGTGTTAGAAACACTTGGTATACATTCATTCAACAAGGAAAAGCCCATTTTTCTAACTACCAATGAAATGGTGTAGAGAATGGGAAAGTGAGACAAACACTTAAACTGTACACTGTGCTGGCACCTCTCTACTCCAGCATGCTTTCTGGGCCCTCTGTGTAGCATCTAAACAATTATGGCTTAAGTGCCATTATTCAGCCAAATAGCCCAGGAAGTTTCACATAATGTTTAAACTTCTGAACTTGATGTGTTTTCAAAGACATACTCTGTAAAGAAACCAGATGTAGGCCAAGGAGGAATGCAGTCTTAAAACCCTAGGATTTTACAGTTGGTTTTGTCAGATAGAAGAGATTAGAACAAACATAGGCTGTCTTGGTAGACTTTTGAAGGACCTTTGTGATTTTCAGGGATTCTTGGTTTATCTGAGATTGGAAAAAATATATAATCAAAGTGTTTTCAGCAAAGCCAGCTTTATTTCTGCTCTCACTTCCAATGAGTGTCTGTGAAAAGATGATTTAATTCCCAAGAGCAATACTCCTAATTCCTTTCCTTCACTTGTAATGAAACATTGCCCTAAAAGTACAATCTTTGGAATATTAGAATATTACAGCTGAAGAGGACTTTGGAAAGCACCTAGATTTATTATGACTCAATTTAATCCTAGGATGAATGGTTTTATAATCTTAAAAGTAATAATGTTTGCCTTTCAAGAGACAAGTTTGAACATTGGGCCCAAATGACAAAAAAAAGAAAGAAAAAACCACAAGCATCCTACTCTGAATTGTGCTCTGTTCCTAGGGGACAAGCCTATTCTAAATGTGAAAATCAAGAGCTTGGCCTAGATCAGTGATGCCCAAATGCCTGCCTGTAGGTCAAGAGCAATAATTAAATGGTTGCATCAAAAATCACCTGAAGGACCTGTTTAAAAATACACATTCTGGTTTCCTGTGCCAGGTGTATTTAATCAGAATCTCTAGCGATGAAGCTTAAGAATCTGGCTTTTTGAAAAGGTCCTCACATGGTTCTGATTCTGATTCAAGGTTGAGAACTATTAGATTGGATGATCTACAAGTTCCCTTCTAGATTTAGCATTTACTCATTCCATCACAAAAAAATGTAGGGACATAGACACACCACCTACTATGTTCCTAGACTTGCAGCTGTTCTCAATTGAGTTTGCCTCATCTGAACCACAGATCATAGAGAGTAACTAACATAACTAGTTTTTCAGTTCTCCCAAGGATGATACATAATGAGAACCTTTCAAGATACATATGACAAAAGTTAACACATTATATACTGTGGTTGCCTTAGGGCACGATAACTTAGTTATCTTAGGAATAAGAAAAGCTACTAGTAGAGAAAACTATCTGTGAAGAATAGAAGTCTCTGTCATAATGGAATACACCATCTAATGTGCATCATAAATACAATTTTAAAAATATTGTAATGACTGTCAAGAATAAATACAGGTCAGAGGAATCTGACCTAATCTGAAAAGCTAAGGAAACCTTTCCCAGAAGAGTTGTTTTAAGCTGAATTATAATGTGTTTATATTTTAAATGGTTCACGTACAAGATGGTACATCTGGCTACCTAGCTGCTTTGGTCACTATGTGAAGCAAGTCCCCTTCCCTTCTCCCCACCTACATCAGAAACATATATTGATTAACAAACAAATTATTGTTGAGGTTTGGGACTAATTTGTTACCACAGCATACCTTAGTCTATTCTGAATAAAGCAGTAATATTAAGAAATTAGAACTTTATTCAAACAAAATTATTGAAGTGTTTTTGGGAGGATGAGTGACAGGATCAGTTGCATTTTTCAAAGATCACACTGATTGCAGAGTTGACACTGGATTAGAGGAGGGCAAAAGTCAATATAGGTGGAACCTTGAATAAGCAGTGAGATCTTGTCGGTTTGTACAGGTTAGTATGATGCCCTGATACATCCCAGAGTAATTGGAGCAGAAAATAAAACAGTATACCCAACTTCCCTTGAACTACTCAGAAAAAATGTGATAATATTAAACTTCCACACACGGGGAATTCCTAATATTCTCACAAGCATTAGGGACTATCAAATTAATAGGCCAAGCCTTTGATCTTGGTTCTTACCCTTATGAAACTTACTCTTACAAAAGGAAACCTAAGTCTACTTATAATTATGCCTAAAAGTCATCCCCAGAGAACCTCTTTTGTTGTTGCTCAGGTGCATCCTCTTTCTCTAAGCCACCTCTGCAGGTCAACTCACTCCCCTCCCCGCTGTGTGGGACATGACTCCCAAGGGTGCAAAACTCCCTGGTACATGGGACATGACTCCTAGTGATGAACCTGGACCTGAAATTGTGGGATTGAGAAAGCCTTCTTGACCAAAAATGGGGAGGTAAAATGAAACAAAATAAAATTTCAATGGCTATGACATTTCAAATAGAGCTGAGAGTTCATTCTGGAGGTTATTTTTACACATTATATAGATATCCCATTTTAGTTTTTAGAGTGTTAGGATAGCTAGAAGGAAATACAAGAAACTGTTGAAATATAATCCAGTAGCCTCGATTCTTTAAGATGATTGCATAACTACATAGCTTTTACAATGTGACTGTGTGATTGTGAAAACCCTGTAAATGACACTCCCTTTATCCAGTGTATGGACAGATGAGTGAGAAAATAAAGACAAAAATAAATAAATAATAAGGGGGATAAGGGGTTTGGGATTTTATGGGTGTTCTTTTATACTTTTATTTTTATTCTTATTTTTATGATTTTGGAGTAATGAAAATGTTCAAAAATTGATTGTGGTGATGAATGCACAACTATATGATGATACTGTGAATCACTGTATACTTTGGATGATTATATGGTATGTGAATACATCTCAATAAAATTGAAAAAAAAAATCAAGCCAATGTAGGGACATTAATTTGTTAATGAAATAATAATTGAATTCATGTATTCAGTCAACAAATAATTATTTAAAAACTCCTATGTGGAAAGCACTGTGCTAGGTGTTAAGGATACTGAGATAAACAATATAATTTATAGGCTGTGGTAAATACTATGAAAAATGCAAGAGTGTTATGAAAGAAAATGAAAAGGAGGGACTACATTTTAAATAGAAATTCACGGTCTGATAAAAATATTACACAAATCTCATATATAATTTTTTAAAAGGCAGTGTGGTTGCTGGGGGCAGAATGAAAAGGCTACAGCAAGACAAAATTGACAACTGAGCCCCTAGAGATTTGATAATCTAACTATGTACCAATAACAGGAAGAGAAGGTAGGTCAAGTAATAGGCACATCCTGACCCATACATTTTGGAGAGTTCTCAAAGCTCTGAGTCAGTGAGAAGCCCTTGACCAGTGGAGAATGGTTCTTGGAAGCTCTGTGAAAAGATACCCAAGCAAACTGAGAACAGCTGATAAACTTGATTGGACTTAGGTGTATATCATTGTCAAAACTCTTTGAAGTGAACACTTAAGGCTGTGCATTTTATTGTATATATTTTATACCTCAAAACTGTTAAACAACTCTAGTCAATTTGTCTTAACAAATAGTATATTTTTGTGTGTGTGAGGAATAAGAAATGAACACAATCCATTGGAAAAAATTTGACTTGGTTAAGGCCCAAATTTGCTAAAGAGATATCAGATATTCAAAGAAAAGATGGTAAAGCATGGAGTGATTGTATCATACTTGATTGTCTAAATGTTCACTAGAGACTTTACAACTAAAACCTGTGTAACCTAGCCTTTGGATGATGAAAGTGTTTTCTGCAGATATCCAGACAGCATCCCAGCTGTCAATCCCTCCTTAAAGAATGGACAAGATCCCCAATGGGATTCAGAAGAGAGAAATAAGCTTTGTGAGCATGCCACAAAAACCAAGACACACAACGAGTATGCACAAGCAGAGCACACACAGGGGGATCTTCCTCTTACCCATATGAGAAAAAAGCTCCAGTTTTACTCCTGACCACAAGGCAATCTGATCTTTATGCTCAATCATTTGTGGAAGGAATCCACAAATGGATTCCCATCCTGTTCCACTAAAATTATGGGATTTCCTTTCAGGAGGAAAGCAACTTTAGTGTCAGAAACAACTTTCATCAGAAAAACTGCTCAATTCTGGCCCTTAGGTTCAACTGATCTCCTCACAATATTCACACATTTTGGGAGTCAAAGTCCATCATGGCAAATGAATGAAATAGGACTGAAGTATTGTAGCATAGACTGAGCCATGAATCACACACAAACAGCAGATTGAATCCTAAGTTTTGCAGAGAATAACTGGATCCCTATAGCTACTACCCTATTTCCTTCTCCAGAGTGAAAGAGCATTTTTATAAAGAACAGGAAATATAGAGATATTTATAGTATCCTTCATGGCTCCCCCCCCCCCCACGATGCTTACATATTGCATTTGTCATATTGCTATTTTCTTCTCATACTGTATAACCTTTTTGGGTGATTTTATCCACTTTTACAGCTTTCCCACCCTTTATTAGAGAAATTTTGGAATTACAGAACAATCATATATAAAACACAAGATTCTTATATACCAACCCAACGCTAGCACCTGGCTTGGTGAGGTGCATTTGTTACAGTTCATAATAGCACGTTTTTATAATGTACTATTAATTACTCATTAAAGTCCATGGTTTAACTTAGGGTTCACTGTGTAGTGCAGTTCGATGCATTTAAAAAAATATTTTGTTATAATATATACAGTCTAACATATACCCTTTTAATAATATTCAGATATATATTTCATGTGCAATTAATTGAATTCACAATATTGTGCTACCATCACCATCATCCATTACCAAAATGTTTCTACCATTCCAAATAGGAATGCTATGCATTCTAAGCCTTAACTTCCCATTCCCTGTTCCTCCACTCGGATCCTCAGATAACGTATATTCTAGCTTCTAACACTATGAGTTTGATTATTCTATTTATTTCGAATAAGGGAGATCATAGAATACTTGTCTTTAGTGTCTGGCTTATTTCAATCAACATAATGTCTTCAAGATTCATCCATGCTGGGTGGGCCACGGTGGCTCAGCAAGCAAGAATGCTTGCCTGCCATGCCAGAGGATGCAGGTTTGATTCCCGGTGCCTGCCCATATGAAAGAAAAAAAAGATTCATCCATGTCGCATATATCAAGACTTCATTCCTTTTTACTGCTGAATAATTTTCCATTCTGTATATATACATTTTGTTTACTTATTCATCAGTTGATGGACACTTGTGTTGATTCCATCTTTTTGCAATTGTGAATAATGCCACTATGAACATCATTGTGCAAATACCTGCTCGAGTCCCTACTCTTAATGCTTTTGTATATAAATCTTGTAATGGGATTGCAGGGTCATAGCATAGTTCTATACTTAGCTTTCTGAGGAACAGCCAAACTGTCTTCTTCAGAACAACTTTACCATTTTACATTGCCACCAGCAACGAATGAGTGTTCATAATTCTCTGCATCCTCACAAACACTTATTTTCCATATTTTAATAGCAGCCATTCCGATGGGTATGGAATAGTATCTCATTGTGGCTTTGATTTGCATTTTTCATGATGGTTAATGACATTGAACATCTTTTCATTTGCTTTATGGCCATATGTATATCTTCTTTGCAGAGAAGTTGGTTCAAGTATTTTGCCCATTTTTAACTAGTTGTTTTTGTTGTTAAGTTGAAGGATTTGTTTATATTTAATATTTACTGGGTATTAATCCTTTGTTGGACATGTGGTTTCAAAATATTCTCCCATTATGTAGGTTGTCTTTTTATTTTCATGATAAAGTCCTCTTCAGAACAAAAGTTTTTAATCTTGATGAAGTCCCATGTATCCATTTTTTTCTTTCCTTGCTTGTGTTTGGGGTACATTCTAAGAAACCACTGCATAACATAAGGTCCAAAAAAGGCTTCCTTATGTATTCTTTTAGAAGTTTGATAGTTCCAGCTTTTATATTTAGGTCTTTGATCCATTTTGAGTTTATTTTTGTATATGCTGTGAGGTAGGGGTCCTCCCTCTTTTTTTAAATTTTTTTTGCAAGTGGAGATCCAGTTTGCTTAGCACCATTTGTTGAAGAGACTATACTTTACTTTCCCAAATAGGTAGTTTTTGTCACCTTGTAAAAATGAGTTGTGTGTAAACATCAGGGTTGATTTCTGATCTTTCAATTCTATTCCATTGGTCTATATGTCTGTCTTTGTGCCAGTATCATGTCATTTTGATTACTGTGGTTTTGTAATAAATTTTAAGATTGAAAAATGTTAGTCCTCCAATGTCATACTTCTTTTTCAAAATGGATTTAGCTATTCAGAGCTCCTTACTATTACATATAAAAGTGATGACTGGCTTTTCTATGTCTGAAAAGAAGGTTGTTGGAATTTTCATTGGGATTGCATTGAGTCTATAAACTGCTTTGTGTCGTATTGACATCTTAGTGATATTTAGCCTCCCAATCCATGAACATGGAAAATCCTTCCATGTATTTAGGTCCTATTTTATTGTTTTTAGCAATGTTTTCCTGTTTTCTGTGTACAGGGCCTTTATATCCTTGGTTAGATTTGTTCCTACATATTGATTTTTAGTTACTATTTTGAATGAAATTTTTTTCTTCTTTTCTTGTTCTGATTTTTCATTGATCATATGTAGAAAAACTACTGATTTGGGGGTGATGATATTGTACCCTAGCACTTTCCTAAATTCATTTAATAGCTCTAGAAGCTTTGTTATGGATTTCTCAAAATTTTCTGAATATAGGATCATATCATCTTAAAATAGGGAAAGGTTTGCTTCTTCCTTTCCAATTTGGATGGCTTTTATTTCTTTTTCTTGCCTAACTGCTCTGGCAAAAACTTCCAGTAAAATGTTGAATAACAGTTGTTACAATGGGCTGCCTTTTCTTGTCCTGGATCTTAGAGGGAAAACTTTCAGTCTTTCATGATTAAGTGGAATGTTATCTGGGCTTTTCATAAATGCCATTTATTATGTTAAGGAAGTTTCCTCTATTCCTAGTGTTTTAAGTCTTTTTGTCAAGAATGGGTGCCATGTTTTTTCAAATGCCTTTTCTGTGCTGATTGAGAGGATCATGTGTTTTTTCCATCACTTGTTAATGTGATGTGTTACATTAATTGGCTTTCTTATGTTAAACCAACCTTACATACCAAGGATAGATCCCATTTGATTATTGTGTATAATTCTATTAAGTGCTGTTGGAATCAGCTAATATTTGTTGAGGATATTTGCATCTATATTCTTAAGAGATACTGATCTGTAGTCTTCTGTTCTTATAGTATATTTATCCAGCTCTAGTATGAGGGCAATTTTGGCCTCCTGAAGTGAGTTAGAGAGTGTTCTTATATCTTCAATTTTTGGAAGAGTTTGAGCAAAATTTAAGTTATGGCTTGGAATGTTTCGTTGAATTCCCCTGTGAAACAATTTGGTCCTGGTCTTTTCTTTGTTGGGAGGCTTTGGATTACTGATTCATTGTCTATAATAGTTATTGGTGTGTTGTGATCTTCTGTTTCTTCCTAAGTCAATGTAGGTAGTTTGTGTATCTCTAAGAATTTGTATGCCAAAAATTAGAAAACATTGATGAGATGGACAAAATTTTAGAAACACACAAATTATGTTCATAGATTTTACTTATAATCCTCTAGTCTTTTTATCTCAGTGGGGTAGTTAGTGATATATCCCTTTTCATTTCTGATTTTCCTTATTTCTATCCCCTCTCTTTTTTCTTCTATGTCAGTGTGCTGGCTTGAAACTGTCATATACCCCAGAAAGGCCATGTTCTTTAATCCTGATTCAGTATTGTAGGGTGGGATCTCTTGATTAGGTTGTTTCCATGGAGATGTAATCCACTCAATTGTGGGTGTGACCTTTTGATTAGCTGGAGATGAAACTCCGCCCATTCACCATGGGTTTTGATTAGTTTACTGGAGGCTTTAAAAAAGGGAAACATTTTGAAGTTGCTTCAGTGCCAACAGAGACACAAACATTTGGAGATGCTTAGAACGCCAAAAGAGAGAACAGATGCTTAGACACAGACATTTGGAGATGTAGCGCCCAGCAGACATTGCCATATGGCTTTCCATGAGATGCTAAGCAAGCCAGAACACAGAGTTTTGCCCCAAGTAGCTAAATGAAGGCTCACAGATGCTTGGAGAGGAAACAACTAGAATCAGAAGCTGGAAGTAATGGAACCAGGAATAAGGACTAGCAGACACTAGCCACATGCTTTTCCATATGACACACATCAGTCTTTCTTAAGTCAAGGTATCTTTTTCTGGATACCTTAGTCTGTACATTTTTATGGCCTTAGAACTGTAAATTTATAACTTTAATAAATTCCCTTTTTAATAGCTGTTCTGTTTCTGGTATACTGCATAAAGCATTTTGTCACGCTAAAGGTTTGTTGATTTTACTAATCTTTTCAAAGAGCCAACTTTTGGCTTTGCCAATTCTCTCTATTTGTTTTGTATTTCTTTGATCTCCAGTCTATTGCTTATTTCTTTCTTTCTGCTTGCTTTGGGTTTAGTTTGCTCTTCTTTTTCAAGTTCTTCTCATTTTAAGATTCAGTCTCTGATTTGAAGTCTTTCTTCTTATTTTAACATAAGCATTTAGAGGTATAAATTTCCCTCTCGGCCCTGCATTTGCTGTACCCCATAAGTTTTATTATTTTGTGTTTTCATTTGCCTCAAGATATTTCATAATTTCCTTTCTGATTCCTCTTTAAGCCATTGGTTGTTTGAAATTACACTTTTCAATTTCCACATATTTGTGAATTTCCCATTTCTCCCTCTGTTATTGATTCCTAGCTCCATTCAGTTGTGGTCAGAGAATACACATTTTCTTATTTCAATATTTTTGAATTTATCAAAAGTTGTTTTCTGACCCAACCTATGGTCTTTCCTGCAGAATTATCATGTGTATTCTCTTGTCATTGGGTGCAGTGTTCTATATGTGTGTGTTAGGTCTGGTTGGTTTAGTGTATCATTCACATCCTGTACTTCCTTATTGATCTTCTAACTAAATGTTTTATTCATTATTGAAAGTTGTGTGTTACAGTGTCCTACTATTAATGTAGAACTGTCAATTCTTCCTTCAAATCTGTCAGTGTTTTTTTTAAAATATATTTTAAGGCTCTGCTGTTAGGTGTATATATATTTATAATTGCTACATCTTCCTATGGAATTGTTCCCTTTATCAGTGTGGAGTAACAATCTGTGTCCCTTGTAACTGTTCATGACTTAAAGTCTATTTTACCCAATATTAATGTGGCCACCTGACCTCTTTTTTGGATACAATTTGCATGGGAAAAATTTTCCATCTTTTGTGTCTCTGACTTTACAGTGAGTCTCTTGCAGACAGCAAATAGTAGGGTCACGCTTTTTATGCATTTTGCCAATCTTTTCTCTTTGACTGAAAAATTTAATCCATTCACATTTAAAGTCACCACTGGCAATACAGGACTTAATTCTACCATTTTGTCATTTAACCTTTCTAAGTCTTATACCTTTTATGTCCCTCATTTCTGTTAAAACCTTCTTTTATATTTATTTTATTTCTTTTGCTGTACCATTTTGAGTGCCTTGTAATTTCTATCTGTATGTACTTCTTATCTGTTTTCCTTGACATAGCATTAAATTTTTACAAGTGAAATATATAACAATTATATTTGGTTTGATACCAACTTAACTTCAATAGCATGTACATTTAATTTTCTCCTCACCATTTTCCTTGTTATGGCTTATATGTTTGTACATATAAATGTTGAAAAACCTCAATATACCACTACTTTATATGCATTTGCATTTTAGCAACCTGTAGAAAGTAAGAAGTGGAGTTGCATTCCATTAATACAACACAATAATACCAGCATTATAATTACCCAAATGCTTACCTTTATTAAAAGTCTTTATTTCTTTATGCTGCTTTGAACTACTGCCTAGTGTCCTTTCCTTTCAGTCTGAAGACCTCCTTTCACCATTGATTGTAAGGCTGATCCAGTGGTGTTGAACTCCTTCGGCTTTTCTTTATCTGAGATGTCTTAATCTTTCCCTCACTTTTTGAAAGGTAGTCTTGCTGAATATAAAATTCTTCACTGGCAGTTCTTTTCCTTCGGCACTTTAAGTGTTTCAACCCACTGACTTCTTGACTCCATGGTTTCTTTTTTTTGTATGCTGTATGGTGGGGATCACATTTCATTCTTTTCCCATGTAAGTATCCCATTATTGCAGCACAACTTGTTGAATTTTTGTTGTTTGTTTTATCCTTTGTTTGTTTGTGTTTGGGAAGTGCATGAGCTGGGAGTCGAACCCAGATCTCTCATATGGCAAGTGAGAATTGTATTACTGAACTACCCTCTCATTCGCCCTCCATGGTTTCTGGTTATAAATTGGCACTCAATCTTTATTGGGATTCCCTTGAGTGTAAGACATTGTGTTTTTCTTGCAGCTTTCCTTGTCTTTTGCATTTGATAGTGTAAATAATATATGACGGTGTGTATTTTTCTCCACATTTTTCCTTTTTGGTGTTCTCTGAGCTTCTTGAGTGTGCATAGTCACATCTTTTGCTAAGTTTTGGAAGTTCTCTGTTGTTATTTCCTTGACTAGTCCCTCTTTTCCTTTCTCTTTTGCTTCTCTTCTGTGACTTCCATAATACTTATATTGGTGCAATTGATAGTATCTGTGCTGGTTTGAATCTGTTATGTAACCCAGAAAAGCCTATGATCTTTTAATCCAATATTGTGGTGACATACTTATTGGGTGGTGGGATCATTGATTAGGTTGTTTCTATATAGATGTGACCCTGCCCATTCAAGGAGGGTCCTAATGTACTTGCTGGAGTCCTTTAAGGGAGAAACATTTTTGGAGACAACTCATAGCTAAGAGAGAACCTAAAAGAGAAAGAAAATGCTCACAGAGCATTTTGGAAAGAAGGATCAGCCAACATCACCATGTTTTCCCGTGTGACAGAGGAACACTGGATACCAGGAACTTTTCCTCCAAGAAGCTTTAGCAAACTGTAACAGTGTCCCATAGATATCTTAGGCTATTTTAACATTAATATTTCTTTTTTTCATTCTGATCCCCAGCCTGACATATTTCAACTGTATTGTCTTTAAGTTCACTGATTCTTTCCTCTGTCATGTCCAATTTGCCTTTGAAACCCTACTGAACATTTTTCATTTCAGTTATTGTGGTTCTTCTACTCTAGCGGTTCTGTTTGGTTCCTTTTTAAAATTTCTATCTCTTTACATAGACTCTCATATTATTTATTCATTGTTATCCAGCTATCCTTTAGTTATTTCAATGTACTTTCCTTCATTTCCTTGAGCATTTAAAAAAATTTTTTTTTTACATGGGCAGACTCCAGGAATCGAATCTGGGTCTTTGGCATGGCAGGCAAGAACTCTGCCACTGAGCCACAGTTGCTCGCCCTCCTTGAGCATTTTTAAGATCACTTTTTAAAGGCTTTGTTTCATAGGTTAACATTGTAGTCTTCTTCATTGGTGTTTTTTGTATTTTTATCCTCTTCCTTTGGATGGTCCACAATTTCTTATTTCTTTATTTGTGTTGTACCCTTCGTTGCACACTTAACATTTTAATATTTTAAAAAGTTAACTGTGGGATTTATTTTCTGAGATATCTATTTCCTGGTTTTATAACCAGCTTGTGTTTAGACAGAGATTTTCTTGAGCTTCAGCCCTCCTATCAAGAAGGTCTGCCCAAGGTGAATGCACTGTGCCGGCCTTACTGAGCCACTGTCTTGACCTGGGCTTTTACTTGTTATTTGTTTTGGAGTTTCCCTATTTACAGAATTTGGTTGTTCCCTCCATTACCCAAAGGACAAACCTTCTTCTTCTAGGTATTTGAAGCCAGTAGGCCTTTTATCCAGACTGTCCACCTCTATAGTTTTTACAGTCCTTTGGTTGTCACAGATTGCTTTTGTCTAGAAGGCAAATTCTAGGAGGAGTGTCACCCTGGGGAAAACTTGCCCAATTCTTTCTTTCCCAGCCAAAACAGGGACAGGGACCCACAAAAGGTGCACAGATTGCCTCCAAAGTGTCCTGTGGATGGGGTCAGGAAGGGCACCAATAACTTCTCTGATGACTTCCCAAAGCTGAGCTTTCCTGGTCTGCCCAGCAAAGACAGCCTTTCAGCTAACTTTCCCCTGTAGTTCTTAGGAAGCCCTGCATCTTTAAATCTTCACTGTCATTGTCCTGGTCCAGGGAAAGTTGAAATATTCACTGTTCCAACATTTTTTTGTGGAGGGAAGTTGAAACATAGCTGCCTTCAGGCCCAGCAATTCAAATTTGCTAACCAAATGCAGTGATGAGTGATCGGCCATGCACACCTCTGTTCTTTGGGGAAGGGGATTCTTACGTCCTTTTCTGCTAGCAGCAGGTAGCCTATGACTGGACCCTGTGGAAGCCTGCTGTGAGAGTGGAGGATGGGCACCAGTAGCGGCTGCATAAAGAGAGCAATTAATAATTCTTTACTGTAAATTATAAACCTCTTTTTCCTGCTCTTCTCTGGATGCTGTACAGTTTTCTTCTGGTCTGTAAAGTTTCAGAATAGTTATTTCAGACAGATGCCCTTCAATCCTAGGTAGAGCTTGATCTCAAGAACATTAGGTAGAGCCTTTTCCACCTGATTTCATTTGGGCCTTAGTACCAGTAGACCTATGCTTAAATGCACAACTGGTGGAATCACTTAGAATGGAGCTTGGTATAAAAGGTCCATATATGCTGGAAATCTTTCTGAAATATTACAGTATGTTCCCCACAGCTATCTAGCTAGATGAATAGATATTCTAGAGATATGGCTTAAGACCTACCTGCCAAGAGTCTTCTTTGCCAAGCTTAGATCATAGACAGGAACATTCTAAAAAGAATAAAAAGAGGTGTCCTTTTTAAATTAAAATTTATATTTTTGGAGAATTGTAGATTCATATGCTGTTGTAATAAATAATACAGAGATCCCTGTACACTTTTCTCAGTATCCTCCAATTGTAACAACTTGCAAAACTGTTGTACAACATCACAAGTAGGATGTTGACATTGAAACTCAGTGAAGATACAGAACATTTCCATCCCACGAAGTCCTTTGGATAAGAGAGCACAAGTGTTTCTGAGATGCTGGCTTCTTCAGCTTCTAGTCTGTGGTATTTGAAGCAGAAAGAAAAGCCAAGAAACTCACCATTGTGTCATTCATTAGCTAGTGTGCTTTCTTCTCTCCAACCTTTCAGAGTTTTCTTTTATTTGTTTTATATATAGTTTCCAGAGATTTTAGTTCTCCTTAGCTAGAGGCACAGGGAAAAGTGGAGTGTCCCCTTTTATTTAGCTACATTGACTCTTGACATAATCACTTTCGTCTCTCTATAGTAAATATTTCCCCTCATAGTAGGCACTCAATGAAAATTTGATGATCAGAAGAAATTCTCAGAAAGAACTCCTACTTCCACCTAGTCATTTGTTGCACTTTTTTCTCTGAAACAGGTAGGTATCATAAGGGGCTGGAGAATGGAGCCCCATCTACCAATTCTCTTTTGCAAGCTCCTTTCCTCTCTTCCCACACATCCCAAAACCTATAAACCACAAATATTTCATTTTGAATTCTTAGTTTGAGAGCATAGCTAACAAATTGAAATACAAGTTAAGTCCTTTGTAAGTTGGAGGAACTCCAGAATTTTAAAATAAGAACTTCTTTATAGAACTACCTATGCGATAATGGCAACATGGAGAAATGTGTCAGCATCTAATTTCCAGGATAAGGAAAAATCCAGTGTTTTTAAACAAACAGGGCTTAGAAAATAGCCCAAGCCAGAGTTAGAAAAAGTTAAAGCTGTAAGCATATAGAAGACTCCATAGGTTAGGTTGTCCCTGAGAAACTATGGAAGCCAATTTCCTAATTCTATATAAGCCTCAACCAAAAACGATGATAAGTACCTGCCCAGCCTGTTTCCAGGTGTGCTAACCAAATCTGAAATTCCATATGTAGAAAGTAGTTGTGCCTTTTCTGAATGGTCTGTGGAGTCTTATCTGAATTTGGTGCACTTTTCCAAGATCCTGGTGTTAAGGGACCCCTGCCCTGGATATTCAGACTAGTGGGAATTTTTTCAAGCCTGCTTTCCAAGGCCACCCAGCCCTACTCACTAGTTTTACATTCTAACTATTTCCCTTGTAACTTTTAAAATGACTATATTATTTCTTGTCTGATTATGTGAATGGCCACTTCTTAACATCCAACTTTTATATTTAAAGATATTAGCCTCAAAGTATCCTGGCTGGAGAGATCTTTGGAAGAATCAAAAATATGGATCCTGTAATAGACACGACTAATGGAAAGTAGCTTCCTTACAAGCAATAGCCAAGATAAATCTCTGGAAGCCTATCTAGCTTGAGGATGTTATAATAAGACATATACATTGTTGCCCTGCTTCACACTTCCAAACAAAGCAAGACAGAACAAAGAAAAATATTCCAAATCACAAGATTCATTCCATTTTGCAAGAAGCATTTATGAAGCACTTACTACATGTCAAGCATTAACTTAAGAGCTGCGAAATGCAGAAAAGAATAAGGTGTTCTTTTGCTCTCAAGAAGATCACAGACAAGTAGACTTTCCATAGCCTCTTAGGCTTGGCATTATCTGATTTGCCTCTCCCAACTGATTTCATATTACCCTTTTTATTATGCACCAGACACATGCATTCTTTTTGTGTGAGAGTCCATGAGGTTTCTGTTTTTGTTCTTTTAATTTTTTAAAGTTTTTATTAGAGAAGTTGTGGGTTTACAAAGCAATCATGCATAAAATACAGTATTTCCACACACTACCTCACCACTACCACTTTGGATTGGTATGGAACGTTTGATGATACCTTTTTTTATAATGGCATTGTATTTTAACAGTAGTTACATTTCTTACAATTGAGGAAATGTTGTTAAAATTGTGCTATTATCTGTCATCTATAATTTCCACTAGGTGTATTTTTCACACAACCCTATTATTAACACTTGTATGAGAAGCATATATTTGTTATGGTTCAGGAAAGAACATTCTTAGACTTGTACAATTAACTATAATATATATTATATATATTTTAGGAAGTTTTAAAAGAAATAGGAAAAAGATTTCAATATCTGCTTCATGGGGGTGACTATTTTAGCAGAAATTGGGAGAAAATGAGGATCTAAAGTATTCAGTTAGTAGAAAAACTTGGAAAGTTCTGTGTTAGAATATGGCTGGTAGAATTAACTTTTTGAAAAAGTTTTATGCATAGGTATTTGTATTAAATTTGGAGACTTAGAAGACTCAGATCAGAATTGGCTTATTTTTCTATTTCCTTAACTACTGTAATTTTCACTTTTATAATTTTGATTTAAAAGATAAATTCATTTATTTTTTTAACAGTCAAAAATTCTTGCTGTTGTAGTCTGCAACTTTTAAAATGTTTGTGTTGCTTTAGGCATGATAAAAAGGAACATTCTAAAAATTGAGATGAAACCTTGGTACAGCAAGATACAAGTAATGCAGTTAATTGCTTTAAAAAACAGGGCTATAGCCTATTTATGATGATAGTTTTTTAAATTGGGAAACATTTGGTTGCGTTCACATGTATTTTGTTTTCAAATGAAAAACTTTCTTCTTTGACGACATTCATAAATGAAGCAGAATTTCTTTTTTTCTTGTCTGAATGTAGTAGGTTCATTCCTATAAGTAATATATCATGGATATTGGTGCTGTGAAAGAAAAATTAATTTGCAACTAGAATATGGTTCAGAATATACAATTTTTAATCGTAATGTTTCTTTTCTATTTATAATTTCAAAGCTTTCACTGAATGTATCAGGAATTTCATGATTTTGTTTTCAGAAGGACTACTTTTTCTTTTTACTATGGTAGGTCATTAAACAGACCATGTACCCTTGCAAATGAAAATCTCTTCCTATAGAACACTGACACTCATTTCAAGTTGCAGTGTCTTCTGTTTTTTTTTCTGGGTATATTAATGTTTCTCTGAATGGTATTGATAAATGTCTCAGAAGAAAAACTCAGTGAAATAAAAGTAATATTTACTCATGGTAATCAATTAAATTATTTGCCTAACTTAAGAATATTAACTACTGTGTGTAGCCCTCAATTTGACATGAAGTGACAGAAGAGTCTGAGTCTACCTGTGGAATATGTTGGTTTATTTTCAGTGCTTTAAGTTACATTCAAAGATAATTGGTTTGGGGAAGATACCGTATAATTTCAAAGTAACCTGCATACTGTAAATATGTCTTATGTTTAAGTAAAGAGGAAATTTTTTTGAAATGTGAAAAAAAAGGAAAATTATACTATTATCTATCATCCAAATTTTTCATTAGGTGTATTTTTTCACATAACCCTATTATTAACACCTTGTGTTATAATCATACATACAAAATCCATGAAAGAACATTCTTAGACTTGTACAATTGACTATAATTCATCAATTATAATAGGGTTCATGGTATTGCATGATACTACATTTTATCTTTTAATTTTTATACTAGCAATATATACATCCTAAAGATTTTTCTTTTAACCACATTCATCTCTATAGTTGTGTTATTAATTACACTCACAATAAAGTACAACCATAACCACCCTATTTCCAAACCTTTACATCAACCTAAATAGAAATTCTGTAGAAGTTAAGCATCAACTCCCCATTCTCTAACTCCAGTTTACCTCCTGGTAACCTATATTCTAGATTCTAACTCTATGAGTTGGCTTATTACCATTAGTTCTTATCAGTGAAATCATACAATATTTGTCCTTTTGTGTCTGCTTATATCACACAGCAGAGGTTATTCAAGGTTCCATGTTGTCACATACATCAGGACTTCATTCCTTCTTAGCACTGAATCATATTCCATTGTATATATAAATCACATTTTGATTAGCCATTAATCAGTTGATGGACACTTAGGTTGCTTCTATCTTTTGGCAACTGTGAATTATGCAGCAATGAATAATGGCATGAAAATATCTGTTTGAGTCCCTGTTTTTCAGTTCTTCTGGGTATAAACCAAGTAGTGGGATTGCAGGATCATCTCGTAATTCTATACCAGCTTCCTGAAGAACTGCAAACTGTCTTCCACAGAAATGCATGTTTGATAATCCCGCCAGCAGTGAATGAATGTTCCTATTACTCCACAGCCTCCCCAAGCCTTG
Source organism: Tamandua tetradactyla (assembly GCF_023851605.1). Lineage (NCBI taxonomy): Eukaryota > Metazoa > Chordata > Mammalia > Pilosa > Myrmecophagidae > Tamandua > Tamandua tetradactyla. The sequence continues at coordinate 57,309,800 of NC_135353.1, read as the reverse complement.
TAGTTTTCTGTTTGTTTGTTTTTTTAAATAGTTGCCATTCTAGTAGGTATGACATAATATCTCATTGTGATTTGGATTTGCATTTCCCTATTAGCTAGTGATGCTGAGAATCTTTTTGTGCTTTTTAGCCATGTGATTTCCTCTTTGGAGAAATATCTCTCCAATCCTTTCACTCATTTTTAATTTTTTGTCCTTTTATTGTTGAATTGTGAGGTTTCTTTATATATAGATATTAAACCCTTATCAGCTATGTGGTTTCCAAATATTTTCTCCCATTGAATAAATCCCTTGCTGCCTGAAAGTTTTTAATTTTGAGGAGGTCTCATTTATCTATGCTTTTATTTCATTGCTTGTGCTTTGGATGTAGAGTCTAAGAAAGCATTGCTTACCACAAGAACTTGAAGATGGTTCCTAAATTTTCTTCTAGCAGTTTTAGTCGTGGTTTTTATATTTTGGCCCATGATCCATTTTGAATGTATTTTTGTGTGTGGTATGAGATACAAGCCCTCTTTCATTTTTTTGCATGTGGAAATCCAGTTCTTCCAACACCATTTATTACGATACTATATTTCCACAGTTGAGTTGACTTGGCAGCCTTGATAAAAATCAATTGGCCATAGATGAGACAGTTTATTTCCATACCCTCAAATTGATTCCATTGGTCAATATATCCATCCTTATGCCACTACCATGCTGTTTTGACCACTGTAAGTTTGTAATGCGCTTTAAAGTCAGGAACTGTGAGTCCAATTTTTTTCTTCTTTTTCAAGATACTTTTGGCTACTGGGGGCCCCTTACCCTTTCAAATAAATTTAGTAATAGGTCTTCCTAATTCTGTGAAGTAAGCTGTCGGAATTTTTATTAAGATGGTGATCAATCTGTAAATCAATTTGGGTAGTACTGGCATCTTAATGGTATTGAGTCTTCTAATCCATGAACACTGAATGCCCTTCCATTTATGTAGGTCTTCTTTGATTTCTTTTAGCAACGTTTTGTAGTTCTCTGTGCCCAAGTCCCTTATATTCTTGGTTACATTTATTCCTAGATATTTGATTCTTTTAGTTACCATCGTAAATGAATTTTTTCTTGATTTATACTTCAGACTGCTCATTACTAGTGTATAGAAACAGTACTGATTTTTGCATGTTGATTATGTATCTCACCACTTTTCTGAACTCAGTTACTGGCTCTAGTAGCTTTGTTGTAGATTTTTCAGAACTTTTCTACGTCCAAGATTATGTCTTCTCCAAATAATGAAAGTTTTACTTCTTCGTTTTCAATCCAGATGCAGAATCAATTAATTCTTTGTGGAATGATTGGTAGAATTCATCTTTGAAGCCATCTATTTCTGATCTTTTCTTTGTTGGAAAGTTTTTGATGACAGATTCAATCTCTGTACTTGCAATTGGTTTGTTGAAGTTTTCTATTTCTTCTAGAGCCATAGTAGGTTGCTTGTGTGTTTCTAGGAATTTGTTCATTTCATTTAGGTTGTCTAATTTATTGGCATACAGTTGTTCATATTTTATTTCTGTGGGGTCAGTAGTAATGTACCCTCTCTCATTTCTGATTTTATTTATTTGCATCTTCTCTCATTTTTTGTTGTCAGTCCAGCTAATGGTTTGTCAAGTTTACTGATCTCCAATAAATAACTTTTTTGGTTTTTTTTTTAATCATCTTTGCTGTTTTTTCTCTCAATTTCATTTATTTCTTCTCTAATATTTGTTATTTCCTTCTCCTTGCTTTGGAATTAGATTGTGGTTCCTATTAGTTTGCACACCTCAGAGTATTAGGAATTAGCTTGCATACCTCAGGTATGCAGTTAAGTCTTTGATTTTAAGTCTTCTGATTTTAATTAGGAATTAATTTGCACATCTCAGGGAATTAGTAATTAGTTTATGCACCTCAAGTGTGCAGTTAAGTCTTTGATTTTAGATATTTCTTCTTCAAGGAATGTAAGTATATAGGGCTATAATTTTTCCTCTCAGCACTGCCTTCAAGGCATTGCATAAGTTTTGATGTGTTGTGCTTTTCTTTCCATTCCTCTCAAGGTGCTTACTGATTTCTCTTGCAATTTCTTCTTTGACCCACTAATTGTTTAAAGATATGTTATTTAACTTCCATATATTTGTGAATTTTCTAGTTCTCTGCCTGTTATTGATTTCCAGCTTCATTCCATTATGGTCAGAGAAAAATGCTTTGCATAATTGCAATGTTTTAAAATTTACTGAGACTTTTTTTGTGTTTCAACACGTAGTCTATCCAGAAGAATAATACACATGCACTTGAGAACAATGCATATCCTGCTGTTTTGGGGTACATTTTTCTGTATGTCTGTTAGGTCTAGTTCAGTTATCACTATTCAAGTTCTCTGATTCCTTATTGATCTTCTGCCCATATGTTCTATCTATTGATGAGAGTGGTGTATAGAAGTCTCCAACTATTATTATAGAGACCTCTATTTCTCTTTTCTGTTTTGCCAGCGTTTGCCTTATGTACTTTGAGAGACCATGGTTAGGCACGCAATATTCATGACTGTTATTTCATGTTGATGGATTGCCCCTTTTATTAGTATATAGTATCCTTCTTCATTTATTATAGCAGTTTTTAATTTAAAGTCTATTTTGTCTAATATTAGTATAGCTTCCTCAGCTGTTTTTTGATTACTGTTTGTGTGGACTATATTTTTCAACCTTTCACTTTCAACCTACGTGTGTCCCTGGATCTAACGTGAGTCTTTTGTAGATGGAAAATAGATTAATCATATTTTTAAATCCATTCTGCCAATCTGTGTCATTTGATTTGGGAGTATAATCCATTAACATTCAAAATTATTACTGTAAAAGTACTTACTTCAACCATATTATCCTTTGCACAGCTCAGGGAATTAGGAATTAGGAATATATGCCACATCTTATCTTCGTCTCTCTTTTTATCCCTTCACTTACTTGTGATGTTAACACCTGGGTAATAATTCTTTGGTCATACATTTGTTAGCTATGATTATCTTCTCAAAAGTAAGCTTCAGGACAGAGAGCAGGGATCTTGGCCTGTTTTGCTCCCTGATATATTCTGAGTACCTAGAAAATGCGTGGTCCAGAGCAGGTCTTAAAACATTTGTGGAGAGCAAGCCACGGTGGCTCAGCAGGTAAGAATGCTTGCCTGCCAAGCCCGAGGACCCGGGTTCGTTTCCCGGTGCCTGCCCATGTGAAAAAAAAAAAAAGAAAGAAAAAAAAAAACATTTGTGGAATGAAAGCTTTTATATAGTTATTAACACTTTTCAAAGAATATCCATCTCTCATCTGAGAACTGTGCTTACCTCTTAAAGTCTCAGATCTCTCTCTGGACATTTCTATAGATATCCCTATTGATGATTGCTTAGCACAGTGGGCAAAGATGGCCATTGCATGTTTGAGTATCAGGAAGGCAGGCAGACTACAGAGGGAGGGGCAACTTGTGAACTCCATTTTCACTAAACTTCCACTCTAACCCATGAGGGCTATCAGCCAGAGAAGTCGAAGCGGAAGTGGCTGGGAGACTATGGAGCCAAATATTTTTGGTAGGCTCCTTGGAAAGGCTCCCAACCATGTACTTTCCCCACCTGCTCCTGCTGAGGTTAGCTATTGTGCTCCTAGGCAGCAGAGACTTTCCTTACTCTGTCTCAGATGAACTATCCTTGACAGAAGTCAATCACATGCTTTTATGCACTGACAAGAAGACAGCAACTTCTTTTTCAGGAGTGGCTTTTGTAGAAGGAGTTGGAGGAGGGAATGAGAATAGAAGTTCCCTGGGAAGAGAGGTGTGGCCAGCAGAACCATGTATACCCTATATCACAACACTGTCTCAAGTGGTCTCTGCAGTAGGGCATGGGCCCCTGAGCACTTGCCCAAGAAAGCCAGGCCGTCCAGAGGTCCCAGCCACAGTGGCTCACAAGACCTTTAGCAAACCAAGGTCTCACAAGACCATGTCTGTGAACTCAGTTTGGGCTACAAATTACTAGTGATTTTCAACACATGGAGGAGGAAATGCCAAATGTGAAGGCATTGCAAGTTATTACCAATCATTTGCTGAATTTTTTTTTTCTTTTTTTACCATGATACCTCCAAAAGACTTTTGAAAAATCATGTACTCCCTGGTATGTGATAATATCTAGCTTGTATCACAAGTTTAAACATTTGGAAAGGATATATTTTCTGTCATATTGTAAATATTGCCTTTAATAAAACTATGATATCAATGCTTTAATTGTATCCAGTGGAATTTAAATACATTGGAGCTTTCTTAACCACACTCAAACATTTAAAAATATGTTAACAAGTTCTTCTATAAAAGTCAGAAGCTTCACTTCATTACCTTTTCTCCTTGAATTTATATTTCTCCCCTACTTTCCTAACAGAATATCATAATATATACCCGTTTGAAAGTATTTTATTTCTCACTCTCACATGCTGATATTTACCTATATTTAATTGTCTTATTTGTTGGGGTCATAAGTCTCTAATTGCTTCTTTTGCTTCTGGAGTGAGTTACCATTGCAATTATGAGTGATACACAATTGTCAAAATTATATGAATGCAAATTTAAAAATATGTATTTAATATGGAAGTCCTTCTGTCAGTTGGTCCTGGAGTAGTGCAACCAGAACAGGGCTGTGAGGAAAATAAAGGCAACCCTCTTGATGACTGAAAATGACAAAACATCCACCTAACAGATGAGGAGTCAGCTTTGAAGTGGGAGCCCAGTTGGAAGCCGGGACCAAAAGAAAAACTGATATCCGGTTCACATAGAAGACATTGACTATGAAGAAAGTAAAGTACTCATCCATTTCAAGCCCTGGAATAGCTGTTAGGATGAGTGGTTCTGTTGGGATAGCCCTTATTTACGCACTTCTGAGAAAATACACTGAGGAAAGCGGGCTTACATGCAGAGGAAGGATCTTCTGAAATTCAAACAAATGAGCAGGTCCTTGCTTGCTGGTCTGATTGCTGTTTTTGCCCAGCCAAAGTTACTGCTGTTAACAAGGATGGTACACTATACTGTGAAATTGTATAATGGAGTAATTCAGACTGTTAAACATATTCATGTCAAAGCTTTTTCCAAATATCAAAATACTGTGGGTAATGCTAGGCCTAAGGAAACAGATCACAAAAGTCTTTCATCACCTCCTGATAAACGAGAGAAGTTTAAAGAGCAGAGAAACACCACAGTCAATGAGAAGAAAGGCAAAGAGGACAAAGACTTAAAGATGGAAAAGCACACCAGGCAGCCTGATAAAAGAAAGGAAAGTTAATGGGCTTGAAAAAGGGGAAGGTGTCAGAGAAAAGCCTTCCCAAGAATGAGAGGGAAGATAAGGTGAACATTTCAGAAAAGGACTGAAAATATTCTGGAGATGACAAAGTGAATAAGAAACTGAAGAATGACATTGTGAAGAGTCCACAAGAAGATTAGAGGGAGCCTAAAAGAAAGCGAGGCAGACCGCCTTCTGTAGCTCCTACTGCTGTGGATTCAAACTCTCAAACTTTGCAACCAATAACACTGGGATTGAGAAGATAGAAAACATCAAAATGAAGTGATGTCCCATTAAAACGTCCTCAATTTTACAAAAGTTCATCCCAGGAAGACTAAAACCTATTCTGAAAACTCTGGCAAAGACATTGAAGAGATGGTCCCCCAGGCTGTCAACTAATGGGACCCACGAGATCCTAGATCCTGTCTTGGTTGTATCAGATTTTCTTGATACAGTTAATATGGATCCTTTGTAAGACACATCCTCTAGTGCCAAGGAATCTGAAGAAGGTCAGTTGAAATCTCCTTTGGAAGCTGGCCAGGTCTCATCTGCACTAACTTTTGGGGATGGGTTGGGGGCTGCAAGCTTGGAGTTGAACTGCAAGTCGATGGGTGAAAACGTTATGAAAAAATGGAACTTGCCTCTCCCCTTTGCCGAGTTATAAGAAATTTTGACTGTGTAAATAACAAGTACTTTTAAGAAAACAGATGATCTTGTGACATCTAAAGCCCTATCTGTTGATCTAGACCACAAGTTTAGATGTAAGATTGTGGCCTACTTAAAACTTTTCTGCGAAGGCAAATTATTCCACTATCACATGAAGTATTTCCACAGCATGGAGAAATGGCCAGAGCCAGAGGAAAGCCTTCTTCAGTTTCAGACAAGGCCAGCCAGGATAACCTGACTAGGAAGTGGGTCTTGGTAAGTTCCTCAATAACAAAAGAGAAGGAAAAGAATAAAGAGAAAAATCTCAGAGAGTTTGTGAGAGTGAAGCCAAAGGAAAAAAAAAAAAAGAAAAAGAAAGTCAAAGCTGAATGCTGCTACGGTGAGATCAGTGACACCTTCCAGGAACCTTCTACACCCCAGGCATTTGCTGTCACCAGGTGTGGGTCCTCACACAAGCTTGGGACCCAAATGAGTCCACAAGACCATGGTTCAGAATCTGGAAACCACAAAAAGAAAGTGAACGTATCTGAGGATGATAATCTGAGTGAGTCCTCTTAAGAGAACCTTGTTTGGTGTAAAGAGGAGTATGGCCAAGACATCAATGTAACCACCAACCCAGATGAAGAACTTGATGCAGATGACTGCTATGATTTTGAGGTGGTCTGCTGCATCTGTGAGGTCCAAGAGGAGAATGACTTCATGATTCAGTGTGAAGAGTGCCAGTGTTGGCAGCATGGAGTCTTCATGAGATTATTGGAGAAAAAATGTGCCCGATAAATACATGTCATGTTCGCTGAAACCCTCCAGGTCAGAGGCCTGGTTTTAAATACTGATGTGACAATGAATGATTGAGCAGGGGACATATGCATAGCTTGGCATGTCTAGAAGAGGGCTATCCCCACCAGAATGCCAAGAAGATTGTGGCCACCCATCTTGGTGATGTGCATAGATTGATCAAGGTTCTCCATGGCCCACAGCTCAAGATGAGCATCCTGCAAAGCAGGTAACATCCTGATTTGCATCTGTGGTGTCAGCCTTGGAAACAGCATTCAGGAGAAGGGAGATCTCATTCCAAACATATCCACATCACTGAAGCCAAGAACAGGAGGAAGTGCCAAGCTATAGAACTTTGAATGGGGCAGTGAAGAAGCCCCTGACTCTGTGCCTGCCCTTATCCAATTATCACCAGTGAGCACCGCTACCAGAAGCCCCATGCCTATTACCCTGCTGCGGAGCAGAAGCTGGTTGTGGAAACCTGGGGCTCTGCCCTGGATGATGCAGTCAGTCCCCTCCATGAGAAAGGTGATGATTCCCTCTCCCTACACCTGGGCTGGCCTCTAGAGCAAAACAGGAGCAGGGGGGACAGTGACCCTAAAGCAAGCTCCCCAAGAGTGAGTGAATATGTGTCCAAAAAGATCCTGCCAGAGGAAGCCCCTGCTCAGAAACTGCTGGACAGAAGTGGTGAGGGGCTGTTGAGCTCCAAGCACCAGTGGCAGTTTAATCTGCTGACTTGTGTGGAGTCGCTTCAGGACAAAGTTACACATAGAGTGAACTCCATTGAAATGGAGCTGGATCTGTTGGAGAGCTGGTTGGACTACACTGGGGAACTGGAGCCCCCAGAGCCACTGCCCAGCTCAAGCATTGCATCAAACAGCTGCTGCTGGACCTGGGCAAGGTGCAGCAGATCACCCTCTGCTGCCTAATATGAAATTGAGTACCCAAAACTAAATGGCATAATCCTGGAGCACCTGCAAGAAGAGCTTTTACATATTTAAATAAACAAATATAGCATGCCAAATGCATGTGACACCAACTGTCTTTGTGGGTCTGGGCAGGGTTGTGATGGACATTGGACAAAGAAGCCATTTTGACTGGACACTCTAATCTTGAAGTTTACCAGGAAGGTAGCAAATAAGAGTCTTGGAATTCCCTTCTTTGTACATCAATGAATGAAGAGTGAATCTTTTTGCCCAAAAGTCACTTGAAATCGTGTCACTGATGATAAATAGAATGAGAGCCAAAAAAGTTTAGTTGGAAGCAGTTGTAAATTCAATTTGCAGTTTATTTACTTGACTGTACTGTCAGGTTGGATTTCAAACCAACCCTTCCAGTTTCTGCTTGGCATAGTATTTAGGCAGTAGGCATCATTTTGTTTTCTCCAGCTTTATGAGGATGTTGTGACTTCATCGTTTTGTGGATGTTGGGAAGGAGCAGAGAGACCTTGGTTGCTTTCTTGTTAGGATTCTTTACTTTTCTCACCACACCTCTTGCATGACTTCATGGTACCAAGGACAAGTTTTGTATGCTTTCACCCCAGAGACACACACCATGTCTGGGGTGTGTCTTTTGTAGCAGAGCCCACATAGCCTGCGGAGAACTAGAATCTCATTGTAATAAGAATCTAGGAGGAATTCCAAGCTGAAGCAGGTGGGGCTTGGAAAACAAAGGACAGCATTTTCTACCCACTTCTTAATATTGACAGCTCCACAGTTCTATTTAATGTCCAAAAAATGTTTCCCAAAAATTCGAACTCTTTCAATGTAAAGATTCATTGTAAAGGATGTGGTTTGGAAAATTACTATTTTATATTGTTGTAAACAACTTCAGATTCAACGTGTACAAGTTTCTTTTCTTCCCTGAAGAGTGTGTTCAGTAGTTCGTGTTTTCAAAGTTCTTTTAATATATTTTAATACTTTAAATTTCCTGTTTGCATTATTTGATGAGCTCAAGGTGCTTTGCTGCTTAAGATCCTACAACCTGTTTGTATATTTTGAGACAATATTTGTGTTACTTTTGCAGGTTACAGTTCCATGTGTAATTGCTATAGTTTTTTGGGTTTCCTTACTAGACAAAGTAAAAGAAAATGTTCCATGCTATGAAGTGACCAGTTTCACTATTTAATTTTCTTATCACTGAAGGCAAAAATCAAAGCACAGTTTTCCATTAACACTCACAAGTTAAATGTTGGTTTATGAATCTGTTATGTTATATGCTGCAAATATTTGCAATGTAAATGTGAAGTAGCCAATATCCCAATAGCAATGCCAGTATATCCAGCAACCTTTGGAATTGTTAGGCTTTTGACAGCACAGTTGATTGTTGTTAAAGCTTCTGTACTGAGGTGTTTCAAGGAACGCTCTATCCAGTGAATTGTTCACAATTTGATATGAAATGAATTATAGAACAGGTATAAATTGACTTGTTGTAGCTTATCCATCAGAAGGAATACATGTGGCTGTAGCATCTAGAATAAAGCTGACTCAGTTCCTTTTTTAAAGGAAATAATCCCATTTCACCCATTGTTACTTTTGTCCTTAGGGAAATAGGGAGGTCTGGGGGCAGGGGAACAGGGAGGATTCTCAAAGTACTGACAACTTCAGTGTGCTTCCCTAATTTAAAGCCATGTTGAGGGGCTCTATCCCTAATTCCTGGGTCAAGCTGAATTAACCCCAAGTTGGAGTACTGTACTTATTTGAAGACACTGTTGCCATTACTTGTGGACTACCAAACTTTTGTCTTTGGAGAAAAACTATCCACCTACAAAAACTGCCTCCACAAAAACAGTTCTGGTTTGACTAATTATTTCGTTTCTTTAAGTAATGAGTGTATGCAAGGTGGTTCCTTGATGAGCCAATATTGCACTGTGGATAACATACCTATGTTTATGCGCTATTAGAACAGAAGGCACTGAATATAGAAATGTTGCTTTGAAGCAATATTTGCAAAACATGCAAACTTCTGTATTTGTATTTGGAAAAAATAAAGCTTTTTCTTGCTAAATATATATATTAAGCATGAAAAAGTAACATGTTATTGGAAACTTCTAGATTATGTAAGTTTCAGCAATGACTCAATTTTCCTTTTATTTTTAAAATTTTGATAGATAAGTATTTTGAAACTTATTTACATAATAAGTATATGGAAAGGAGGTCTTCTTATAACAATGTCACTTAATTCTTTGAACATTTTTAGTGTTCTGTGTAAAAAAATGCATAGTGTTTTATCATCAGCATTATTTTTAATGATCAAGTAGTGGATGATTTTTAATAGACCTTCAACGTTGTTGAACGCAAATAACTGAAAACCATTTGACATGTGAAGGGCTTTCTCTCCCATTTATTAGAGATCTCAAAAATCAAAGATGGAAAAACTAGAGCAGCAAAATAATTTAAAATAGTACTGGATTATAACTCATATAAAAAAGAAATATCCATGAGCTCATATTGATATAAATACGGTATGAATGAAGGAAAAAAAATGAATGAATGACTATATATATATATACATATAGAAGAATTCAAATTAATAAATGTAGAAGGAATGAGGGAAATAGAAAATTATTACTAGAACAACACAGTGATGATTGTTGAAGACAAGAGCCACTGATGGACGCTAAAATTAGTGAGCAAATGTTGAAGGAGATGCAGGATATTTGCATAGTATTAAAATATCTCTCACAAGATAAGTATTAATTACAAATGAAAAATCTAAACTTTAAAAATGAAGAGATAAACCAAGTTAAAAAATTGGAAAGTGTGCATTTTAGGATTTGTCTCTGGGGCTACAAACACATAAAAACATATTTTACATGCCATATTTCAATTTTCTAATATAAATCTTCTAGAAGTGCATTTAAAAGTCATGGTAGAGGGAAAGACCCTTGAGAATTATCATGTATAGGAAGATTGGTAATTTCATTTCATTTTTTGTAAGTTATTGTTCATCATTATTCATTTGACCAAGTTAGAAAGATATATTGGCTGAGAACAAGGGTTTTTCCCTAATTATATGAAACTGGGTTTTAGTTCTGGGTATCACATTCTACAGAGCATTTTGGAAACATTTTATTCTATACCTGTACACGAGTAGGTGTTCTGCTTCCATGAGGACATTTTAATCTATGTGTGGAAATTAACAGCATATGGAAGAGAAGCTGTAAATTCTTTAGTAAGTGAAAGGTCCATAATAGTTTTATCTTTCCAGTGCTCTTTTTGCTTTGCTCTCATAGGATTATTTTTTCAGGAATATTGTTATTGTTTTTAAACAATAACAACTGGATGCAACATACTATAGCAAGATTCAGGATGAACTGAACTTGGAGTCTCCCTTTGTTTTGTAGAGCTAGAAAAGGGTGACTGTGAAAGGGGAGATTGGAAAGGAGAGCTGGCATAACAGCTTGACTGCAGGCATGTTCTCAGGCAGATGAATTTTAGGAATAAATATGCATGGGAGTTGAAATTCTGGAAATGGAGTCCTTTAATTCTCCCTTTGCCTGCATACCTCTTTGTGCTCCTCCAGGGAAAAGGAGTACTGCTGATTTACAGTGGCTCCAGGGTTTGAAAAAGATCTGCCAATTTTTGTTTCAATCATTTAATCACGCCATTATAAGCATAAATTGTGATGGTTATAGTTGATGTGAATACTAATCATATTATATAAATCTTGATAATAGCTTGTGTTGCATAGCCCTTTGGAGTGTTCAAGTTCTTTCATATGTGTTATTTCATGTCACTCTGTCTTGGCCTTAGTTGTCCCAAAAGCAGATCCTAAGGGAAAAGTTTGGTCACAGGTAGTAAATTTGAGAAGTGATTCCAGGGTGTAGGAGTGAGGAAAGGGAGGAAAAATAAATACAAGGATGCATTCTTGAGTTGGGTGTCTTTGGGTCTATGGGCCTTCTGAGGAGGCTTACTAAATGTGTCTCAGAACTATCAGCCCAGGAAGAAAGGGTGGAAAGCATTCATTCATCAGCTCTGGTGCCCATTAGTTCAGTGTGGTCCCAAGGATATTCAACACCAAGGTTTCCTCAAAACCCCAGTGTAGGGACCAAGAGATGTCAGCAGTGAATCCAAAGCAAAGCAGTATCAAGTTGCATGCATAAAAGCAAGTGGATATCTGCAAGGAAATAATAAATGCAGTAACGGCTGAAGTAGAAGGTAAGGTTAAGAAAGTTTGAAGGCACACAAATGGTGTGCTTTATAGCACTTATAGAACACCATGAAATAGAGCAGGAATTATTATTAATCCCGTTTTAAAAAGGGACAAATGCATCCTTATTAGTATTAAATGACCTGGCCCCTCTGTACCTCAGTTTCCAAATCTGGAAAAAGCTGGGATTAAAACTTTTTTCTTTATTATGAAAATAAGAGAACACCTGCAAAGTTCTATGAACACCCAGAAGAATGCAGCTATGTAAATTAATTATTGTTATTGTATTATATGGTCTATTTGAAAACATGGTCTTTTGTCATTTTGAAATATTGAATTCTGCATCCAGCAAAATTGAAAAATATGTAACACCCAATTTTATCTCTTATTCTTCATTATATCTCCTACTGACTCTTAAAGGGAGTTTATCTCTCCCTATTGATACATAATTATACAAAGCAATCATAAAATTCCGTATTTTAGTATTTGTATAATAAGCCTCAATAGTCACTAATGAGTTACAAATATTCATAGAAAATATCCCTTTCTAATTTTAGGATTGATAATTCACTGCTGCTTCTATTTTTTGCATCAAGAACAACTACTGGCATGATTACATTTCAGAATTTATGCCTTCATTCAGGAGTTAACTGATTCTTTCGATTATACTGTATTTCTGGAATTCTTTAACAGAAGCCATATTGAAGCTGTTCTAGTCTGCTAGGCTGCCAAAAGCAGATACCACAAGATGGGCTGGACTTTAGCAATGGGAATTTATTAACATATAAGCTTACAGTTCTGAGGCCATGAAAATATCCAAATCGAGGCTTCCTCAGGAGGATACCTTTTCCTGAAGATTGGCAGCTGACAATCCTACACTTCTGTCACATGGAAAGGCAAATGGCAGCATCTACTGGTCTATCCTTCTCTTCTGGGTTTCATTGCTTTCAGCTTCTTGCTTCCATGGCTTTTTCTCTCCTTGTCTGAATTTCATTCTCTTATAAAGGACTCTAGTAAAAGGATTAAGACCCACCCTGAATGAGGTGGGTCACATCTTAAGAACCTATTCACCAAAAGATTCTACTTAGAATGGTTCATACAAACAGGAATCGATTAAGTTTAAGAACATACTTTTCTGGGCTACATACAACTTCACACCATCCCAGAAGCCTTTCCTGCCTTCCTGGATATTTGTGATTCAGTGACAGGCCAATCCATTTTCTCCCCAAACTACAATAGGAGGTAATTTCTTTTTAGTCTAAAGTGAACCACATGGATGCAGGTGGTATGGAATTGCTGGACTATAAACCACTTCTGGTTCATGGTCTGGGCCTTATGACCTATACTTAAGGTAGCTGGCATGATTCTATTTTTCCTGATGAAATGATGTGGTAGTTAGATTCAGGTGTCAACTTGGCTAGGTGAAGGTGCCTAGTTCTATTGCTGTGGACATGAGCCAATGGCATGTGAACCTCATCTGTTGCTGATTTCATCTGCAGTTGGCTAGGAGGCGTGCCTGCTGCAATGAATGATGTTTGATTTAATTGGCTGGTGCTTAAATGAGAGAGCGCAACATAGTACAGCAAAATCACCTCAGCATACCTTATCTCAGCACTCAAAGCTCAGCCCAGGCCTTTGGAGACACAGGAAGAAATCACCCTGGGGAAAGTCGTTGGAACCCAGAGGCCTGGAGAGAAGACCAGCAGAGATCACCCTGTGCCTTCCCACATAAGAAAGAACCTCAGTGGAAAGTTAGCTGCCTTTCCTCTGAAGAACTACCAAAATAAATCCCCTTTTATTAAAAGCCAATCCATCGGGGAGGGGGCCAAGATGGCGGCTTAGTAAGGTACGTGCGTCTTAGTTCCTCCTCCTCCAAAGCAACTACTAGGTGAACTGAAACAGTGCAGAACAGCTCCTGGGGCTACGGCAGGGAATGGACACACAGCGTACCCCAGTCTGAACTGGCTAGTCTGACTGCGAGACTCGGCTGCGGTGAGATCCCCGAGTGGCGCGCGATTTCCCAAGCAGCGGCAGCTGCGGCGGCCGGAGCTACTCCCTCCCTCCTTCCCGGGCCAGCTGAGAGTCTCGGAGAGGCAAGTTTCCCAAGCCAAGGCAGCCGGCGCCCCTCTTTTGCAGGCGGCTTCGAGTCTCGGCTTCGAGTCCGCGGCTACGAGTCTCGGATCAGAGGGCTATCCAAGCTGCGGTGGCCTCCCCCCGCGGGCGGCTTCCTGGTCCGGTGGGGAATTTCCCAGGCCGTGGCGGCCGGTGACCGACGCCCCTCCCCCGCGGGTGACTTCCTGGTCCAGTGGCGAATTCCCCGGGCCCACTGCGGCCGGCGACCAGCCACAGGGTCCCCTCAAGCCGCAGCGGCTGACGCCCCCACCACGCGCGGCCCCTGAACCAACAGAGAGAATTGGATCCGAAATCCCCAGGCCGCGGAGATCGGTGACCGGAGGGGATCCATTCCAAACACATGAGACAAACGTGTGCCACGAGCGCCACCTACTGGGCAGGATAAGAAAAACAGAACCCAGAGATTTCACAGAAAAATCTTACAACCTTGTTGGGTCCGACACCCAGGGAAATCTGACTAAATGCCCAGACGCCAGCAGCAGAAGATAACGGTCCACGCTCAGAAGATTGAGAATATGGCCCAATCAAAGGAACAAACCAATAGTTCAAATGAGATACAAGAGCTGAGACAACTAATGCTGAATATATGAACAGAAATGGAAAACCTCTTCAAAAATGAAATCAATAAATTGAGGGAGGACATGAAGAAGACATGGGCTGAACATAAAGAAGAAATAGAAAAACTGAAAAAACAAATCACAGAACTTATGGAAGTGAAGGATAAAGTAGAAAAGATGGAAAAACAATGGATACCTACAATGATAGATTTAAAGAGACAGAAGATAGAATTAGTGATTTGGAGGATGGAACATCTGAATTCCAAAAAGAAACAGAAACTATCAGGAAAAGAATGGAAAATTTTGAACAGGGTATCAGGGAACTCAAGGACAATATGAACCGCACAAATATATGTGTTGTGGGTGTCCCAGAAGGAGAAGAGAAGGGAAAAGGAGGAGAAAAACTAATGGAAGAAATTATCACTGAAAATTTCCCAACTCTTATGAAAGACCTAAAATTACAGATCCAAGAAGTGCAGCGCACCCCAAAGAGATTAGACCCAAATAGGCGATCTCCAAGACACTTACTAGTTAGAATGTCAGAGGTCAAAGAGAAAGAGAGGATCTTGAAAGAAGCAAGAGAAAAACAATCCATCACATACAAGGGAAACCCAATAAGACTATGTGTAGATTTCTCAGCAGAAACCATGGAAGCAAAAAGACAGTGGGATGATATATTTAAATTACTAAAAGAGAAAAACTGCCAACCAAGACTCCTATATCCAGCACAATTATCCTTCAAAAATGAGGGAGAAATTAAAACATTCTCAGACAAAAAGTCACTGAGAGAATTTGTGACGAAGAGACCAGCTCTGCAAGAAATACTAAAGGGAGCACTAGAGTCAGATACAAAAAGACAGAAGAGAGAGGTATGGAGAAGAGTGTAGAAAGAAGGAAAATCAGATATGATATATATAATACAAAAGGCAAAATGTTAGAGGAAAATATTATCCAAACAGTAATAACACTAAATGTCAATGGACTGAATTCCCCAATCAAAAGCCAATCCATCTCTGTTGTTGCATTCTGGTAGCTAGCAAAGTAGAACAAATGACTTGCTTTTCTGTGTGTGTGGTCATGGAGTTATGGCCTTAGCCTTGGAAATATAAAACATGCAATCATGTTCAGATCATCACAGTTATCTTTCTGAGAATCCAGACCAAAGCAGTGACACAGCAGGCAATAGTATTTGAGAGAGAATCCTAGGGCTGTATAAACTTGTGATAGTTATTATTTCTCCTTTCTCTTCCCTCTTCCCTTTCCCATTCTCCTCTTTCTCCTCCTCTTTCTTCTTCACCACTATTACTTACTATGTGCAAGTTACTATTCAATGTGTTTTAAACTTTAACCTATTTAATCCTTACAATAAATATATGTAGTAGGTCATATTAACACGCCCATTTCACTGATGTGAAAATTGGTACTTAGGTTAAATAAATTGCCCAAAGTCACATAGCTTGTCAGTGGATGAGTTGGGATACAAACCCAGGTCTGTATGATACCAAATCAGTTATTTCTTCTGTTTAGATGTGTCCCCTGGACAAGGATTATCAAGACCATCTTTGCTATGGACTTCAATTTGGTCTTTTGTTTCTTTTTTCACTCATTAACGTAATAAAAGTAATTACTGTTCTGGCTTCCATACCATGCTCCCTGCCCAAAATAATCTCTGGTGCTAACATAATCCTGAAACCTTGTGCCTACAAAACAGTCTTTGGTGTGGGGGCTAGAAGCCATAAAATTAATAGCTCTAATCTCTCCAGCCTTTCCTGATGCCTATATTCCAGTTCCAGAATCCTTCCTCATTGATTAATTCATTCAAAATATTTTATTGAGGAACTACTATGCTGAAAACTAGAAATACAGTGGTGAGTTAGATGGACAATGCCCCTACATTCATGGGGCCTTTGGGAAAACACACAAACCAATAACAAATACACACACACACACACACACACACAAAGAGGCTAAATAATTTCAACTTGAAATTTGTGATAAGCACGATGAAGGAAATAAGTAAGGTGCTATGCCAGAGAAGATCATAGTTGGATATGCTTTAGATAGTCAAAAAGGGCCTCTCTAAGGAGGTTATGGTCAAAAGATATGAAGGAACCAGTCATGTGAAGACTCGGATAAAGAGTGCTGCAGGAAGAGGGAAGAGTTAAAGCAAAGGGGAGGTGGAGGGAACAGGGGTTTGGCTGGTTCAACCAATAGAGATGAAAGCATTTAGAGGCTCTTGAAGTTATTCAGGTTAGAGATAATAAAATCTTGGATAGGCAAGGTTAGGTTACCATGGTGGCATTGAGAAATGGTCATTTCCAGCAAATGTATATATATATTTTTAAATGGTAGAAAATTTATTAGGAACACATGTAAGAGGACACGTGGGCACTCTCACAAGGACAGAGATGAAAGGCAAGAGGCCCCCACAGGGAAGGAAAAGGGAGAGTGTGGGGAAGTCTCAGAGAACTGAGTAGAAGGAGGGAGGGGGAAGGAGAGAGAGAGAGAGAGAGAGAGAGAGAGAGAGAGAGAGAGAGAGAGAGAGAGAGAGACTTTATTTGGCTTCAGTTGGACTACTGCATGACACAGGGAAAAGTCTCCAGTAAGGTTTCAAGAGCAGCATGACCCATGGGTCTGAGTCTCCTTGGATCTCCATAGCATGAAGATATGCTCCTCCCACCTCCAAGGAAAGAGCCAGAGGACCCAGAGTAGACGAAGATTATGCACTGGTGAAGCCATGTCAGAGCCTCTAGATTCCTAGAGACACAATGTTGCATGAGGGTGTAAAAGAGGATAACAATGAGCCAAGCAAGAAGAAGAAAGTGAAAGCACGTGGCCAAGCCTTCTCATCAATAGCCATGACTTACCAGTCCAGACTCTCAGAGAAGTGTCTCCGGGCTGGCTCACCAAAATACGATGCCATATTGGCTTCCTAGGTTCTTGGCCATACTGCAAGAAAGAATTCAAGGGCACAGCACAGAGAGTAAACATAGAAAATTTATTAAGAAAGCATGTGAGAAGACATTCAAGCACTCTTATAAGAAAAGAGGTGAAAGGTGAGAGCTCTCCAACATACATTTTTATGATAGAACCAAGATTTGTAGGTGCATTGGAGATAGGAGGTGGTGAGGAAAAGAGGAATCAAGAATGACTCTTAGGTCTTGATCTGAGCAATTGAAGAATGGTACAGTCATTTATCAAGATGGGGAAGGCTGTGGGAGGAACAAGTTTGGAAGGAAAATAAAAAGTTCTGTTTTAGTTATATTAAATTTGAAGGGCCTATAGGATCTAAGTGATGATTTTGAACTGGCAATTGGATAAATGAGTCTGAATTCCTGGAGTAAACTCAGGGCTGATGATCTAAATTTAGGGGACAGAGTATTAATGATAAATAAAGCTATGGAGCTGAATGAGACCACTCAGGAAAAAAAATCTGTTTGCTTATTTTTTGTGTTTTGCCCCACACTAGTATGGATGCTCTTTGAAGAAAAGGAAACCATCCTGCTGTGAATTGTCATTCCTCATTTTCCCTTGGTTCTTTCCTATAGCTTTAATGTATACATTTTATTGCCCACATCAATCTTTGCACTCCCCTACAATAAAGATTTCTACCTGTTTTAAACCTTCCAAAATGCTTGTGGGGCTGGAAAGATCAAAGATACTCCATGAACCCTCACTTAAAGAATCTCAGCACTTTTTATAGTAGAGTATGAGCAGGAAATCTGTGCAGTCATAGCTCTGCCTTCTGGCCCCAGTATAATCAGAGTGGTTTTACTTTTATCCCTTCTGTGTATTGAGTTTCAGAGTAAGATTATATTTTAAAAAGGTTTGCTGGTTTTTTAAAATATGGAAACCACTGACATAGAACATTCATTAATTCATTCATTCTTTGAATATTGGTTTAACATTTACTACATGGCCAGCAAAGCACTTCTACAGGCAGTTAGGAAGGGGGAATATCTGGCAGTCAGTGTTATTGAGTAACTCTACACATATACTCCTTGGAAACGTAGATACAGTGGAAAGGGCTTTCTAGGCAACCATAGTAACTTATTGCTTAGTGTTTGATATACAAAGAAGTTGCAGGTGTTGTTTCTCCATCTCTGCTCTCTCAAAGAGAGGAGGCAAAGAGTAAGGCAACTCTAGTGAGTTGAATTGTGGCCTCCCCAAATACACGTCTGTGTCTTAACCCCTGGAACCTGTGAATGTGACCTTAGTTTGATGAAGTGTCTTTGCAGATGGAATTAAATTAAGGATATTGAGATGAGATCATCCTGGACTCAGATGGGCCCTAAGTACAATGATGGTGTCCTCATAAGATAAAGGCCGAGGAAGATTTGAGAAACAGACTCACAAAGGAGAAATCCATGTGAAATAGGAAGCAGAAATTGCAGCTATGCAGCTTCAAGCCAAGAAATGCCTGGGGCCACAAAAAGCCAGGAATGACAAACGATCCTTCCCTAGAGTCTTTGGAGAGAATGCAGTCTGGCTAACACCTGATTTTGGGTTTTGCCATCCAAAACTGTGAGAGAATATATTTCTGTTGTTTTAAGCCACCCAATACATCGTAATTGGTTATCGTGTCCCTAGGAACCTAACACAGAGGCCATTCTCCAGTCCTCTTTGCCAGGTCCTTTCCCATTGCCCATTCCCTTATCAATCTTGTCACACAAACTGGACCTTAGAATGATGGAGGTATTATTTTTGTATATCTCTAAATTAGGCCAGACATATGGCCGTGGGGTGTTGGATTGGTTGTTTTCCTTTTTAAACACCAGGCTCCCCTGTGGGCATTGGCATTTCTGCATTTGGTCACATAGCAGGCTACCTGAATGAAATCTTCCTCCTGACCCTCCAGGTCTACTGGGAGACTGAATTGGCATCAAGAAAATTATTTTCTCATAGCTCAATTCTGTAATACTGAATGTCAAGCACCTGAAGCAATGTGTCCTGTTGCTACCACCACCAGGCAAAATTGAATCTTGTGCAGACACGGGCACCCCAGGCTTCTGACTAAGAATAAGATAAGCTCAAAATAGCCTGCACTATCCCCAGTGGACCTTATGGCCTGCCAGATCCCTCTTTACCACTTCCTATGATTGGCTAAAGAGCCATTTACACAACTAGTCCCGGAGCTCTGAAATAACATTGACAACAGAAATAAATCTCCTGCCTTAGGTTAGAGGCTCATCAAAGCAGAAGGAAGAGATGTTCAATCATTCTGCCACTTACTCAGCTTCACTCCGGATTTCTAGTATTGGCTTTAGGGAGTTTGGGGCCTCCGCAGTTCAGTTAGATGGTGCGAGCATTTGAATAGTGGACATTGGGAACAAAGTAGGAGAGGTGATTGAACTTAGAGACAGGGAATTTTGTGCCCATGAGCTTGAAATTTCATTCTTGTACCCAGGGGGCTGGTCTCTATACACAGGCCCACATTCAGGTTGATGGACAGCCATGGCCAAGACATGCCTAGCTAATGGGAAACAAAGTGAATTAAAGGTGGGGACACCTCTCTGACCATGAGAAGTCACACTACATTACACCATTTCCTCCAGAGTTGGGGACATTTTTTCCAAGAGTGAATGCAATGCAGGAGGCAAAACCCTTGGTGTTTCCTGGACTGAGTCTCACCTATTGACCAGTCTAAGACAGCTCAGGACTCCACAAAGCCCGACTCAACACTCCCATGTTTCCCCTCAGCTGTCATCTCAGAAGAGGCATTTACCTCTCACCTAGCACCTAATAGTCTGATCCAAAGGAAAACAGAATATTTGGTCTGGGTAGATTAAATTCTTAACTGTGCACAGCCAAAACGCAGAAGGTACTGATCCTTTTAGAATGAGAAGACCTATCACAATAAGAAGTAACGGTGGGCGGGAATGTAAAACTAGCAGAATTAAGGGTGGGTAGGCATGTAAAACTAGCAGAATTTACTAACTTAATTGACCTGTGTTATAAAAACTAGGGGTTCACGACAGAGGGAGGAATTAAAGAAGAAAAGCACGAGCATTTCGTAAAATCTACCAAGATTATTATGATTCCTTCCTTGAACTTTATACCCATGCATTAACAAGTCACCCATTAATTTTCTAATTCATTGAAGAGACAAAAATAGCTCAGATAAATTACATGACCTACAAAAGATCATCCAACTGAGAGACATACCAGAACCTGACTGTCTTTTCATGAGTCAATACCCATCACTGTTACCCCACTTAAAACCTTTCGCCAAGAGAGTGAAGTGACTTAGTACAACACCTGTCCAACACTGAGAATAAGAGTTTAAGAGAGCACTTCTTTTGCATTAAATCTCTGTGATAAATGGGCACAAAGCTTGTTCATCCCCACCTCATTCTGCATCCATGAAACTACATTTCACTCCTCTTTTCCAATCCCATGTCTCAAAGAAACTTCATCTGCATCTCTACTACCATCGCTGCTGCTTCCAATAAATCATGTCCCTCCCACTGTTTCCCAGCCTAACTGTCCCCTCAGTTTTTCTGCATAATCCCTGGGCCACCTGTCACTTCAAGATGTCTTTTCAATACATGGGTATTATGCTCCCTGGCAACCCTATTAGCTCCATAATGTCAAGGATCAAATATTCTGTTTCCATTGGATCCCCAAGTAAAGCCAGCAAATGTTGGGGGATACAGTGGGCACTTGTGCTGAAACTATTTTATACCCTCTTTAATGGTGTGAAATGACACTAAATGTCATAGAACTCCAGAAATGTTGACTGAGTGGCTGCCAAGAGACAATAACAAGATCACCTCATCCTCCTTTCTCTCCCTGTTTTTAGTCTTTACCAAACACTATGGAAAAGGTCTTACTCTCTGCTTCTGTTAGACTGTTCTATTTTCTACCCTTACACTCTAGACAGTGAGAAACTCAAATAAAAATAAAGGACATTTATCTCATTCTGAAAGGCTGAATTTTTTTATATGCTGTTCTGGGACTCTCACTCTCCCAAGCAAAGGGCTTAATAGCAAAAATGACATTAAGAATAGAAGATAGGGGAAGGAAAGGGAGGAGGAAGAAAAGGAACAAAGGGGAGTGGATAAACGGTGAGGAAGAGCAAACATTACACTGATCCCTGATGCCTTCCTGCTAAGAACAGGAAGCTACATTTTGCAAAGCACCTGTAAATATAGCCTTTCTCTGGACAAAAAGCTTGATGAAAAGTGAAAGAGGAGTGAGCTATTTTCCATTCTCATGATCATGTTAAAAGTGATTCTTCATCATCTCGCTCCTCTTCAGTGAAATAACGAGGGCAGCGAGTGCCTAGTGTTTTTCTTTTTTATTTTTATCCCTGATATCATCTCCCTGATCACAGAGGGAGCCCAGGATTTCTTATTTAAGACAACACGATGTTACTGTTAAACTCGTGTATGCCTTAGGGATCCTTCCTGTCTGTTGTAGGGAGAGAGAGAAAACCTTAGCTGAACTCCTTGGACAGCAGTTTCAAAGGAGCAGTGAACCAGAGAAGCAGCTTAATGACACTCCAAATCCAATTAAGTACATTTAACAATTGCTCCTGGCCCAGTGAGCATATTTTTTCACCAGATAACAGCTTGGGAGTACTTACCGGACACAAGATTTTACATTAAGAACACTCAGCCTTTTCCATTGAGATCACACGATACATGCTTTCAGGAGCTCAGTGATCATGGGACAAGATAAAATCAGCAATGTATTAGCTTCTGTTGCCACTACAAATTACCCACAAACTTCGTGGTTTAAAATAGCACCTATTTATTAGCTCACAGTTATGTAGGTCAGAAGTCCAGCATGGTGCGACTGGAATCTCTGTTAAAGGTCTTACAAGGCTGAAATGAATTTCTCAGCTGGGCTCATTCTCATTTGGAGGCCCAAGGTCCTCTTCCAAGCTAATGTTGTTGTGGCAGAATTCACTTCCATGCAGCTCTAGGACTAGGTCCCCATTTCCTTGCTGGCTATCAGCCAGAAGGCCATTCTCTGTTTCCACACACTCTCCTCCCCTGTCCCACTATTCTTAAGTTTGCAGACCTATGAGTTTATAAACCGATAGCCACCCAGGAACTGGCAATAATTTAATTTCTCTCAACCACTTCTTTTCTTGTCATTACCCTGGAAATATAAAGAATGTCACTGTTCTTATCATTTCAGAAACTAGTGTAGTTCTTGAGCTTAATCTATAAAGGAGTAACTGAATTTACAGTTTGGTATAGGACTACTTTGAGAACATATTTTCCCTCATGGTTGTACAAAATGATAGAAACCCCCTTTGTTGGTTTTTCAAAATTACTCAGCAATATGTGGCAGTTTGTGGTGACCATTCATATTTCATAAGCTGCATAGAACCCCAAATACCTTTGAGTTGATTTTGAAAATACTTCCATTCATCTAAATGCTCATGATTTTTCCATCATTTAGAAATAAAATGGATTCCTGACTGCTTTATCTAGTCTAAACATAAATTCAAAGAGGAAATAGTATAGGTGAGGACATGAAGGCAGAAGAGATTAATGTTCGAGGTGCAGATAGAAATCATGTTGGGTAGGGCTAAGGTCCATGCATTACAATGAATATTTGCAAAAGAAAAGGAATATGCATTATTCTTCAGAGCCCAAAAAGGATGAAAAATAAATATGATCTATATTAGGATGATAGTATGCCAACCGTGCAAATGATAAAAAGTCCTTGAAACTTAACGTGTAAGAGAATTCTAAACCTTTTCATTCTAAAAGCAATGGAAGGAGGATAAATTATAGAGACTGCTCCCCATACATACCCCTGACCTACATTTGTTATGCTTTATATCTATCCAAGTGTAAATGAATGTGTAAACTCCTTTGAGTTTCCCAACTACTTTGTAAAAACGATGGCTATGCACAAAAGAGAGGAGGAAGGAAAGAAATTAAGGTAGGAAAGAAGGAAGAAAATAAAGTAAAAGAAAACTAATGAAAAGAAAAGAAAACTCTCTCCAAATTTGCTGATTGAAAGCAACCTTAGTCTGGCAAGAATTTTGAGTAAAGAAAGACAATTGTGTTGTTAATGAGTCAATGTTCTACACTATTGCTGACTCAGTCCTAAAATCTTGGCATGGAGATGAGCTTGTGGTTGCTGAGAGAGCAGAACTGTGAAGGAGTTTAGAGATATTTGGGGAAGTGTGCTGTTAGAGAGAGGAAGAAAGGTTGCATACCAAAAAGAAAGGTCCTTCTCCTTAGGTAGTATGTCAAAGAGTTTGGAGTATGATTCACGATCCTGGAATGCTATTGAGACAGAATTGTGTATAAATAATGAGAGCATGTCTGACCTAGAAAGGAAAGATGAAGTATGTAAAGTTCAGACGAAAAGGACTTTGCATTCTTGGAGACAAGGGAGCTGAAGCAGAGTTGTGGCATTAGACTGCAGTGCAGAAGTATAAGGGAATTAATGAACCAAACACAATTTATATTTCATTCTACGATAAACTTAATTCAAAATAGAGGATGTATCTTTTAATTTCCATAATTTGCACATACCCTGAATCCTGAGATTCTCTTTCAGGTTAGAAATAATCTCTGCACACTAGTGACTGTGATACCATGGCACTGTTACTTGGTCAATAATCCGAAGTCCTTAGGGGGCATATTATAATACGGATTCCCAGGTTGTACAATTATGCACAGTGAGTCAAAATCTCTATGATCTCTGTTGGAGAGAAGCACCACAGAAATTAAGGGAAGGACTGGAACCTCAAGATCAGAGCTCTCAGAGAAGAAAACTCTGGAATGTAGGAAGGGAGAGTTAGCTAGCAAAAAAAAAAAAAAAAAAAAAAAAAAAAACCTATAAGGCTGCTCTTTGGGGGCATCCTGATCACACATTTATCATTGGCAGATGTGATTATTTTTCTTTTCCATTAAGGAAGAAAAGACTCAGAGAGGTTAAGAGACTCACTCAAAGTCACACAGCCAATTGGTGATAGAGCCAAGTTAGAACCCATACCTCCTGCTTTTTTTTCAGGCAATTTTCATTTCCAGGCTCTTGACCTTGAGTACATTTTGTGAGATTTCATTCAGAATTTCAGGGATCAAGGAAAAGTTTAGGGTAGAAGGAGAGAAACCCCTTCATTACATATTATCAAAAACATTAAATAAGAGTAAAGAAACAGTGACCAAAATCACTGGTGAATTATTGAACTAGTAATGGATGTCAATCTAAAGTTAGTATCACTAAGATTCATAAAAACATGGATATCTATCAATACAAATATATTTATTTTATGAAATTTTAATCTCACTGAGTTGACTAAAACCATTTTTAAATAACTGACAAACTCAGAAGATTTTACAGGCTAAGGAGCAAGTATGTTCAGTCATGTCACCTCTTGGTGAATGATGGTATTGCACACTAACAGGAACTGCATTTTTTCAGTGATCAAGAACAAATATAATTTCTATAAGTTAAGAATATGTAATCTGAACATTGTGACCACTATAAAGGAGACTGTGTTCACTAAATGTTCTATGAATTAACCTACATTTCCCAAACTCCCTTGCAGTTCTGACCAATGTACTCTAGGCGGAAATGATATTTACCATTTAAAGGTCCAGCAGGTTAACAACTGGATTTCTTCTTCCATCTTTATCTTCTTCTTGGAAGTTTGTAGTCATTTTGGTAGCTGTATGTGCAGATGGTGGTGTCACGAACTGTGGAGATGGCTGAGTCACTGTTTGGAAGAGAACCCCCAATAGCCCACACTGATTTGATGAAATAAGCTTTTGATGTATGGAAGCTACTGAGATTTTGATTTATCTTTTATGGCAGTTTGGATTACTAACCCCAACTAACACAATCCTCTCCTCACAAAAAAATCCAATTTAGTTAGTCTTTTGCATCATTCCCATACACCTCCCACACATATCATAAAACGTGTTTTTAATTGTATGAAAGGTTCAATGGAAAAATTACATTGATCTTACAGAAATCCATTTCATTGGAAGACATTTATTCCATAAAACTATGCTGCTAAAGTTTAGGTATTTTCTAGGATTCCCCTCAAGAATATGAGTACTGGCACAAGGAATAGCTTCAGGAGGAAACCATAATTACTCCAAAACTGGAATGAGATGATGGTTGCACAACTCTATAAATTTAAGAATTCATTAAAATGTATACTTATGAACAGGTGAATTTTATGGTATTTGAATTATACCTTAATAAAATAGTTTAAAAACAAGAAAGTATCCAGTTACAAGAATTTCCACAAACGTTTTCACGTTTCCATAACTATTATGATGATTCTCAAATTTCCTTCAAAGTGTCTGTCCTAAGTGCAAGTCCATGAAGTATGGTGTGAGCTAATTTATGCATCCTTATAGTAATGGACAAAAGGATAATACTCCCAAGGCCCAAAGTAATCAGCCTAATAGCACCTGTGTAGTGGGTTTTTCTTGACAGGACTCCAACATAGGCAAGGGATTACGGGACATAAAACAATGAGACATAGTGAGACAGTCCCCAGAACATGGAACACTTGGAAACCTTACAAAAGAAACATGTTCTATGAATTTCCAATGTCTTGCCTACATCATAAGTAGTAGAAGCTAAGCAGTGAGCTTATACTGAGACAGAGAGTGGTTATGAGAAGCATTTAAGAACTGGGCCATCCTTAAGGAAAAGGTACAAGTAGCCCAAAGTTGCCTTTGGAAGTAAGTCCTTTACTCGTCTTCCTTAACTTGTGCCCAGGGTTCTTATGCTGCCCATCTGTCTAGGAATGAAGAAAAACAAGATATCACTTAAAATTAATGGTGCTGATTCTAGAATATATTAAAGAGATAATCAAAAAGTATTGGCAAAGTGCCCTGAGGGAAGGGAGAAAGAATATGGAACTTTTAAACTCTACCATCAGGCAATCCCTTGATACTGTGTCAAATATTAGGGACACCCAAATCAGTGGGCCAAACCCTTGATCTTGAGGCTTACTCTTGTGAAGCTTATGTAGGTAGAGGAGAAACTTAGCCTACCTATAGGTATGCCTAGGAGTTATTTCTGGAAGACTTCTTTTGCTGCTCATATGTGGCCTCACTCTCTCTAAGCCCAACTCTGCAAGTGAAATTACTGTCCTCCCTACTATATGGGACAAGATATCCGGGGTGAAAGTTTCCCTGGTGACGTGGGAGATGACTTCCAGGGATGAATCCAGACCTGGCACTGTGGAATCAACAATTCCATCCTGATCAAAATGGGGAAAAGAAGTGTAACTAATAAAGTATCAGTGGCTGGGAGAGTTCAAATAGCGTCAAGGGACTACTCTGGAGGTCACTCTTACACAAGTTTCATTAGACATGGCTGCCTAACATAATTTGCCAAACACCAGCCAAAACCATTCCATCCAATCATAAAGAACACCTAGGGTAATATATAAGATTCTACTAAGGTTCCATGCACTAGAATAACTTCCCAGAAACCTACAACCTCCAGATGAGTCCCTGAAACCTAGAGGGCTCATCTTCTCCAGAACATCAGCTAGTTCCATCTCCCTACCCCATATTATTGACAGACCCTTCCAACATGGAAAAGTTAGAATGGGCATAGCCCAAATACCAATAAAAAGTGGGACAGATTAAAGGTGAAGGTGGAGTTATACAGAGAAGGTAGGATTTAAGAAATGACTATGATTGCTGAATTATTAAATTGCTATTTCTTTTAGTCTACAGTATCTTAGCGCAGCTAGAAGAGCCTAAAATTGTGGAATTATAATCTATACCAAACTCTGAAATCTGTTCTCCAACTAATTACTGTGCTGTGCTTTGAAATTTATTGCTTTTATATAGATGCTATTTTTCACAAAAAAGTCAGGTGGTGATGATAAAAAAAAATTTATTCCTTCTAGTCTCCTATATTCTGGAGCAGCTAGAAGGAACAATCTGAGAGGATGGCATGGTAGCCCATGACAAACTCTGGGATCTGTCCTGTGACTACCTGTTGAAGGGTGCTTTGAAACATGTTATTTTTTTTCTTTCTTTTCTTTGTATATATGTTATAGAACAATAAAAAAGTTAAAAAAAATCGTGTTGAACTCTTGCGAATATATTCCTAATGAAATTTACAAGTGGATTTTACAATGGACAAGACATAAGATAAAAAGAGTAATCCATAATAGTGAAATTGAAGATATGAATGACAAACTAGTATGGAAGGTATTATTTTAGTGAAAGAAGCCTTCCAAATACTCTTCAAATTTTACCCCATAGGCAATTGCTTATTTTTTAATAAAATAATAACAGTAATAATTAACATTTACTGAGCACTTACTATGTGTCAGGCTCTGTGCTAGGGGTTTCATATCATTATTTCATTCAATACTCCCAACTAACCTATAAGGTGAGTATTATTGTCTCCATTCTGTAGCTCAAGAAAGTAAGGCATAGAGAGGCTAAATAACTAGTTCTGATTGCACAGTTAATAAGCAGTGAAACCTAAACCTTGACTACTCTATATGTTATTGAGATAGTTAAAAAGAGAAACCATAGATCAAGAATAGAAAAGAGAAAGCAAGGAGCCTAGCATAATTGAGTGCCTAGGTGCCAGGCTCAATATTGTGCACATCACAACACATTGTGGTTTAACCCTCACTATGACACTGCGAGGCTGATATTATTGTCCTTACTTATAGATGCGCCAACAGACTCATTCTTTCAGGAAGTTTTTTTTTTTCTTTTTTTGAGTGTTCATGAGGTGCCAGACACTGTACTGAATGCTTGGGCCATAGTTATCAATACAATAAGACAAGCTGCTTTTGTGTAATTTACATTCTGTTTGGAGAAAGAGGGAAACAGTAAATAAACAAATGCTATGAAGAAAAATAAAACAAAATAAGAGCAATAAATATTCCTTGTTCCTTCTCCCCAAAATAACTACTATCCTGAATTTACTGTTAATCTTTCCTGTTTTTATGACACACACTCCATTTACATCCATAAACAACATTGCATCTGTTGGATTCTCCTGTGAATCAAGCCTAGTATTATATAACACCAGGCATTTATTTTCATGCTCTTAAGTCCGTATGTCTTTTGGGGTAATTGTTCTGCAAATATTTTCATTCTGGTGCTGAAACAGAAGGGGTGGTCTTAAGATACATGTACTGTAATAGAACAACAAATAATCAAATTTATTTGCAAGAGTAGGGTGCCCCGAATAGCTAAAAATATCTTGAGAAAGAAAATGAAGTGGGAGGCCTCACATTACCTGACTTTAAAGCATATACAAAGCTACAGTGGTCAAAACAACATGGTACTGGAATAAAGATAGGTGTACTGACCAGTAGAATTGAACTGAGTGTTCAGAAGGGAAATCTCACATCTATAGCCAATTGATATTTGATAAGGTAATCATGTCAACTCAACTAGTACAGATTAGCCTCTTCAACAAATGGTGCTTGGAGAACAGAATATCCATATCCAGAAAAATGAAAGAGGACCACTATCTCACACTTTGTACAAAAATTAACTCAAAATGGGCCAAAGATCTAAACATTAGAGCTAAGATCATAAAACATTTAGAAGAAAATGCAGGGAAATATCTTAAAGATCTTGTGGTAGGTGATGGTTTCCTAGGCCTTATACCAAAGCACGAACAATGAAAGAAGAAATAGACAAATGGGATCTCTTCAAAATTAAACAGTTTGGGGCATCAAAGGACTTTTCCAGGAAAGTAAAAAGGCAGCCTACACAATGGGAGACAATATTTGGAAACCACATATCAGATAAGGATTTAATATCCAGAATATATAAAGAGATCCTACAACTCAACAACAAATATTTGGGCAAAAGACATGGACAGACACTTTACTGAGAAGGAAATACACATGGCTCAAAAATATATGAAAAGATGCTCAATCTCACTGACTATTAGTGAAAATACAAATACAAAGCCCCAATGAGATGTCATTTCACGCCTACTAGAATGGTCATTATCAAAAAAGCATAAAACGACAAGTGCTGGAGAAGATGTGGAGAAAGAGGCACACTTACTCACTGTTGTTGAGAATGTAGAACTGTGCAACTGCTCAGGAAGGGAGTTTGGTGGTTTCTCAGGAAGCTAAGTATAGAATTGCCATATGATCCAGCAATCCCATTACTAGGTATATATTTGGAGGAGCTGAAAGCAAGGACACAAACGGGCATTTGCACACCGATGTTAATAGTGACATTATTTACAATTGCCAAGAGATGGAAACAGCCCAAATGTCCATCAAAGGACAAATGGCTGAACAAACTATGGTATATACATATGATGGAATATTACACAGCTGTAAGACATACTAAAACCATGAATCATGTAGGAACATAGATGAACTGAGGACATTATGCTGAGTGAAATTAGCCAGAAGCAAAAGGATAAATATTGCAGGGTCTTACTAATATGATTTAATATTAAAGAGTGAACTTTGAGAGTTTAAGTTGAGAACAGATTATCAGGATATAAAAAAAGGGTAGAGATTGGGTATTTGATGCTGAAGGAGTACAGAATTTTCAACAGGATGGATTGTAACAACAAATGGATAGCACTGTACTATCGATAGTTGTGCAATATTATAAGTACACTGATAAAATCAAGTATGAGTATGGTGGAGGGGACAGGGCTGGGGGCAAGTATGATATCAGAAGGAAAGATATAAAATAAAGACTGTACTGGCAGAATTTAGTGATGCCTAGAGTGAACAATGATGGTGATTAATGTACAAATAAAAGAATGTTTTTGCATGAAAGAAAAAAAATGAATGTCAACACTGCAAGAGGTTGAAAATGGGATGGTCCATGGTTAAAATACAATCAGTGCTTACTAGGATCTATAATTAACAGTAACATTATAATATGCTTCCATTGAGGGGGGTATGGAGGAAGGGTATGGAACTCTTTGGGGAAGAAACAGAAGCATCCTCACATAGATTGTGGTGGTGAAGCCATAGCTATATAATTATACCAAGAACCATTGATTTTTTTACCTTGATTAGATCATACGATGTATGAATAAAGCTGGTTAAGTATGAACAGAGAGATACAAGTGCAGGAGAAAATGTGGACAGAGAGCTGCATGTATTCACTGTTGGTAGGGAAGTGGTGCAACCCTTCTGGAAGGCAGTGTGTTGCTCCACAGGAGGCTAGGGGTGGGGTTGCCATATGATCCTGCAGGCCCATTGCTAGATAAATACCCAGAGGACCTGAGAATGGGGACAGGAACAGGACATTTACACACTGGTGTTTATGGAGGCAGTGTTCTTAAAGTTGCAATGGATGGAGGTGAACTTAGGGTACATCAAGCGAAGACTGGAAGGGGGAACTGTGGTGCATGTGTACAATGGAATATTGTGCTGCTGCAAGAAGGAATGAAGTCCTGAGACATGCACCTAGGCGAATGAACCTTGAGGACAGCAAGTTAAGTGAAATAAGCCAGATATGAAAATACACACATTAAAATCCCTCACTAATATGGACTAACTATAATGTGCAAATTCTTGAGAATTGAACTTGAGAGCATAGGTTATCTGGCGAAGGCCAATTACAAAGGTTCCTAGATCGGGAGCTTTTACAGCAATCACACCTATTCTGGAGTTGTAACTTTTTTTTCCCCAAATTCTGAGATGCTAAGCTATTTGGATATAACCTGGTCATTCCATGAAACTTTGGCTATTTGTGTGACACCTGAGTCACAGATCTAGATTTTTGTAGCTATAAAAGTCAGCATTACCCCATTCAGCAACTGTTAAAAAGACTGAAGAAGTGATCAGACTTCAATTAGAGATATGAATAAAGCTGATCTGGTTAGGACTAAGGCAAGTCAGACTAAAGGGCAAAGGATAATATTGACTATTTTAAAACTTCAACTTCTGAGTGAGACCAAAGGAAAGTGTGTTTATTTGTTGCAAAATTTATATTTTCGGTATGACACTATCTAATGTAACTTGCATGGTCAGCTTATTTGAACACCATAATTACATGACACCATGAATGGTGAGGGAGATCTTGTTGGTTTGTACAGGTTGGTGTGATACCCTGATACATCACAGTGTAAGCTGGGCAGAAGATTAAAAAGAATTTGCAAAGTCCCCTTGAGGGAATGGGGGAAAAGGTAGAAATATTGAACTTCCCTACCTGGGGTAGTTCTCACAAGCATTGGGGACTGCCAATTTGATGGGACAGGCTCTTGCTCTTGCGGCTCACCGCTATAAACTTATTCCTGCAAAGAAGAGGCTAAGCTCACTTAGGAGCATGCCTAAGAGTCACCCACAGAGAATCTCTTTTGTTTTTCGTATGTGGTCTCTCCCTAAGCCAACTCTGTAGGTGAACTCACTGCTCTCCCCTCTACGTGGGACATGACTCCCTGAGATGTAAATCTTCCTGGCAATGTGAGATATGGCTTCTGGAGATGAGACTGGCCCTGGCATCATGGGAATGAGAAAGGTTTCTTGATCAGAAGGAGGAAGATAAAGGAAACAAACTAGTTTCAGTGGCTGAGAGATTTCCAATAAAGTCGAGAGGTCTTTGTGGAGGTTATTCTTATGCAGTATATAGATATCCCTTTTAAGTTTTTGGTATTGAGTATTGGAGTAGCTAGAGGGAAATACCTGAAACTGTTGAACTGTAATCCAATGGCCTTGATTCTTGAAGATGATTGAATAACTGTAGAGCTTTTAAGGTGTGAACATGTGATTTTGAAAACCTTATGACTGACAGTCCCCTTATCCAGTGTATGGACAAATGAGTAAGAAAAATAAAAGACAAAAATAAATAAATAAACAATAGGGGTTATGGGAAGTTTGGGGTGTTCTTTTTTCTCTTATTTTTGTTTTTATTCTTATTTTTATTGTTTTTGGAGTAATGAAAATATTCATAAATATATTATAATGATAAATACATAGCTTTAAGATGATACTGTGAACCATTGATTGTACACTTTATTATATCTCAATAAAAAAATCATTGAAAAAAAAGAGAGTCATGCACTTCTCATGACAGAGGTCAGAAACACCCAGAGGGGACAAACAGAAAATATGATGCCTTTTCTGGCCTTTTTTTAGAACTTATACTGTCAGTTTTGCCCACATATTCCATTAGTCAAAACAAATTCCATGACCAAGCCGAACATCAATAAGCCAGTGAAGTATATTCTCCAGATAGTGGGAGGAAAGAGAGAATACTTGCTGAACAAAAATATAATTTATAACAAATCTCAGTATTGTTTTCTATGTTTTCAAATTGGGGACTGCCACTTTGTAAAGTGTGTGCAGAAACTTGCTTTTTTCACTCAGCATTATGCTTTTCCGGCATGTCCACACATGTAGCAGCAGGTCATTCATTTTAACTGTCACTAAATAAATATATCAAACTTATTTATTCTATTCCACTGATAGATGTTTGGCATTTCCTATTCAGACAACAGTCACATTGAACAGCCAATATTGTATATGTCTTCATGTGCAGCTGTGCTAGAGCTTCTTCACAGAATATTCATAGAGGTGAAATTAGTGGATTTAAACGTGTGTCCACAACTTCAACTTTTCTAGATAATGACAAATTTCTCTTCAAAAGAGTTATGTAATTTATACTTCAATCATGAGGGTATTTCAGTTTTTATTTCTCAGCAATGCTTACTGTAACTGGATTTTTACATTTTTACCAAAGGGATAGGTATAAAATTATATCTTATTGTTCCTTTAACTTGTATTCCCCTGAGTTCCAGTGCAGTTGAGTATCCTATCAAGTTTCCTCTTTGGTAATTTAGTCAGTCATATTCTATGCCTGTGTTCTAAAAATTTTAATGCTTATGATTTCCTTATTGATTATTTAAATATTCCAGATATCAATCCTTTGTTAATTATACCTTTACAATATCTCTTCCAAGTCTGCAGCTTGTTGTTTCATTTTGTTTATGATATTGTTCATTGAAGAGAATTTTTAAATAACATATATATTTTTAATCAAGTGTGTATCACTGGTTGGCTGTGAGTGCTGCCAGGATCCAGGCTACCTTCACCTAAGATACTGTTTGTTGCCATGGGAGAGAGAAAAGAGAGCTCTGGAAGGGCTTATATTGGCAATGAAATACTCTTGCTTGGAAGTGGCACATATCACTGCCTACTACCCACTGGTCAGAACTATCACATGGCTGCTCCCAAACATGAGGGGGCCAGAAAAGACAATGGGGCCTTTTAAAATTTTAATGTAGTCAAATAAGCCATTCTTTTGATTTGTGGTCTGTGGTTTTGTCTTTTTAAAAATATATATTTTCCTGAGGTATAAGGGTAGTTCAGTCGCAGAATTCTCACCTGCCATGCAGGAGACACAGGTTCAATTCCAGCCCATGCACTTCCTCCCAAACAAACAAACAAAACAAACAAACAAAAAATTCAACAAATGGTGCTATAATAGTGGGATACTCATGTGGAAAAAGAATGAAATGTGACCCCCGCCATACAGCACACACACACATAAAATCTTTTCATATGCCTTAGTCATAAAAATATTTTCCTAGAATATTTTTCAAAGTTCAAATTTTTTATTTTTACATTTAGGCCTTTAATCAACTTGGAATTGAGCTTTTTATACATGGAGCATAGTAGGGATTTAATTTAAATTTTTTTTTTCCCAATGGATAACCTATTCCCAATACCTTTAGTTGAATAGTCTGTCTTTTCCTTACTGATATATACCTGTCATTGTGCTGGTTTGAAATGATGTATGTACCCTAGAAAAGCCATGTTTTAATCAAAATCCCATTTCATAAAGGCAGAATAATCCCTATTCAATACTGTATGTTTGAATCTGTAATTAGATCATCTTCCTGGAGATGTAGCCCAATTAAGAGTGGTCGTTAAACTGGATTAGGGGAGAGGTGTCTCCACCCATTTGGGTGGGTCTTGATTAGTTTCTAAAGTCCTATAATAGAGGAAACATTTTGGAGCATGAGAGATTCGGAGAGAGCAGAGAATGCTGTAGCACCATGAAGCATAGTCCACCAACCAGCAACCTTTGGAAATGAAGAAAGAAAATGCCTCCAGGGGAGCTTCATAAAACAGGAAGACAAGAGGGGAAGCTACCAGATGACACTGTGTTCACCACATGCCCTTCCAGATGACAGAGTATGATCCTGAACCTATTCACCATGTTCCTTTCCAGATGAGAGAGAAACCCTGACTGTGTTCGCCATGTGCCTTCTCACTTGAGAGAGAAACCTTGAACTTCATCCGTCTCCTTGAACCAAGGTATCTTTCCCCGGATGCCTTTGATTGAACATTTCTATGGACTTGTTTTAACTGGGACATTTTCTCGGCCTTAGAACTGTAAACTAGCAACTTATTAAATTCCCCTTTTAAAAGCCATTCTGTTTCTGGTATATTGCATTCTGGTATCTAGCAAACTAGAACAGTCATATATCTAGTTTTTTTATAATCATGGGTCTGTTTCTGGATTCTTTATTCTGTTCCATT
Organism: Tamandua tetradactyla; assembly: GCF_023851605.1. Taxonomy (NCBI): domain Eukaryota; kingdom Metazoa; phylum Chordata; class Mammalia; order Pilosa; family Myrmecophagidae; genus Tamandua; species Tamandua tetradactyla. The sequence continues at coordinate 57,274,777 of NC_135353.1, read as the reverse complement.
TGTCTATTCATTTATCCCTGTGTCAATAAAACACTTATTTAATTATTATAGCTTTGTATTAAGCCCTGATGTTTGAATTCAAATGTTGAGATCAGCATTTAAGTTATACTAAAAAGAATGTGGGTTATTTATTGGAATTGCACTGTATTTGAAGATTCATTTACAAGAAACTGACACATTTTAAGATTTCAGCTCTGTCCATTCATGAAACCTATTTCTCTCCCTGTTTAGTCTTTTTCCCATGCCCTTTGATAATGTATTATAACTTTCTCCACATCTTTTGTCAGATTTAATCTTAAGTATATTATGTTTTTTGTTGTTATTTCTGGTATAGAATAAATCATCCTTTCTTTTTTTTCTTAATTAAATGAGAATGCTCTCGAAAATTTCCAAAATTTAATCATTTACTATGATGTTTGCTGAAAGATTGATAGATACCTATTATCAAGTTAGAATGTTACCATTTTAGTGCCAGTCTTCTGAGTTTTTCTTTTTTTAATTAAGAATGTTTTAAGGTTTTAGGAGTAAAGATAAGAGAAGTGAAGAGATACAGAATATATTTGAAGGTAGAGTTGATACGAATTGCACAGAGTTGATAGGAATTGCACACTCCCAGATTTTTGGCAGGAGCAACTGGTTGCAGGAGGAGAAAGAAAACAAAAACTTTCCTTTGTACAGGCTAAATATGAGCAACCTGTCCTTGTTCAAATCAGGGTGTCATCAATATAGAGATGGGATCACCTGAAGAGATTCTGTTTAGGGAACGATGTGCCCTGGAACATTTCAACATTAAGAAATAGAACAGAAGCAGAGGAGTCAGAAAAGGATGAAAAGGGTCACACATGGAAGTAAGGAGAAAACCAAGTAAGTGTGGTGCCATTTTATAACTAAGACAGGGATAACCATACAAGGAGCAGATTTAAGGAGACAGATGTGGATTATGGTTGTGGTCATGTACAATCCATCAAGCCCATTAGACATCCAAGTAGAGATATGGAGCAGGTAGTTGGACATGTGAGCTTGGAGTTCAAAGAAGTTTGGGCTGGAGATATTAACCTGGGAGTCATCAGTATTTAAATCAGTGGTTCTCAATCATGGCTACATATTAAAATCACATGGTGAGTATAAAACTTACACATGTCCAGGCCATACCCTTGACCAATTAAATCAGAACCTCTGAAAGTGGGCACAGGCATAAGTAAGAAATTTTTTAACTCCCCAGATGATTGTAGTTTGCAATCAGAGTTAAGAACCACTGGTATACATCAGTGACTCTCAAAATCTAATGCTTATAAATCGCCTGGGGATCATGCTAAAATGCAGATTCTGATCTGGTAGACTAGAGTTGAGGCCTGAGATTCCAAATTTCTAACAATTTGCAAGTAGTGCTGATGCTCTTGGACCACAACTCACACTTTCAGTAGCAAGGGTACATATAATATTTGAAGCCATTAGAATGGATTAGTGCACCAAAAGAGTGGATGTAGACAGAGAAGAGATGCAAGGACAGTTATAGTTTTTCCTTGTCAATGGTTTGAGAATGCAGGCAAGAGCAGAATAGGGAAGTAATTAAATTTTATCAGGTGTAGGACTTTGTTGACAAATATATGACAGGGCAAGTGGGGGGCAATAAAGTGGAACGTTTATGAAAGGTGTCATTTCAATGATGAACCATGAGCTCCAGATTTGGTAAGTAGGTTGGGCAATGAGGACATGAGGAAGATGCTAGACAATTGGTATTCTTGATAGACTTGAAAAGTTGGTAGAGTGGGGTTACTAAAATGGATGAGATACTGAAAGGATGAGAGATACTGATTAGAGATCAGTGTCTTAAAATTGAGATTGTAGTGATGATACATTTATTGGTTATGTCAAGAGCAGGAGCATCTGGGCTTGGGTGGAAGAAAAATATAATTGGAGGTAAGGAAGTCAAAGACTTAGAGGCCAAGAAGTTGACAGAGTGGTCCATGTGGAGGTTAAAGTAACCAAAAGGATGACAGAGGAATGGAAAAGAAGAGAGTGATCTAGGTCCTAAGCTCCTCAGTGAATGAGGAGTGACCAGGGTTTCAGCAGATGATAGCAACAGTGAAGATGGGGGTGGTATGGTCTTGTGGGTCCTAGAGACTCTGATTTATGAACCAGCCTGGGACATAGATATCAAATTATTTTTTAAAAGCTTCCCAGCTTATTCTAATGCCAACCAGGAATAAAAAATCACTGTGTTGGAGTAAGGCAGGTGATCAGTACAAATTGAAAAGTATGGGGCAACAGGATGACTAATGTCCTGAGGGTTGTGAGCTATAGAAGAAAGTTTAGTAAACGCGGATCAGTTAAGTAACTTTGCCCAAAGAGACAAAGTCAGGAAATGTTTGTTTGAGCTGGACTTCAAACCTTGGTCTGTTAGGCTCTAAAAGCCCAAACTGTCTTCAATGTACCATGTTGCCCAGGAGGGCAATATTTTATCACAGAAGATACAAATAGTTACCTTGGAATGAAATTCAAGGTGACCCAAAAAAGATTCTAATAGGCCACAGTGGAAAGTGACAATGTTTTTCTGGAGTGACGCCTACATTTACCTCTTTACCTCTCCTTATCCCCTTGATCTTTCCACTATCGTTGCCATTTGTTTCTGGTCTGTAGTTGCTGTAATCTCTTCAGGAAACAGAGACACTATATGAAAGGGAGGCAACATGGGGGCTAGAAGAGTGACAGCTGGTCCCAATATCCCTCTCACAAATACTGTTTTCTGGGGTCTCATTTCTGGAGAGAAAAGAAAGAGCAGGATACAGTGTTACAGTCAAAACCAAATATTTTGTCTTCCCCTGCTTCTGCTTCTTAACATATCAGCCACTCTGTATAATGAAAATCTAAATCATTTGTGTGCATACATAGCAACTGTTTATTTGCTGTTAGCTTTGACGACTCAGTGGGGGTTCAATGTGTTTAGGAAATAGATCAACCCTTGGAGAATCTAATCTCATAAGTAGTTGAGAGGAAAATTGAAACTGATAATGCCTCTCTCAACATCTGAGGGCAAGGCCTGTAATAAATACCCTTCAGTTCCATCCTCTCTCTTGCTCATAAAATGCTATTAAACCATGAACAGAGAGCATAGATGACTCCTTGGAAGGATCTTGACTTCTACCTGCTAAGAAAGCTTTACTTAGCCTGGTTGGAAATTTATTTTGACTTCTAGAAATAGCACACCTTTCCCCTTAAGCCACTGAATAGGATGCCTTCCATTTTCACAAAATGCCTTCACCATTAATTTTCCTGAAACTTCTATTTTTTCCTGTGGACAGTCTACCATGAGCACAAATACAATTCTGCAGCTTCTTCACAATTAGTATTTCTACATAAAGTGAAGCCCAGACTCTGAAGAAAGTGTCCCTTTCACATTCTGAAGGGGCTGGACTCTCCCCTGCTAGTGCAGTGTTTATTACAGTTTAGTCTCTGATTCCCTGTAGTTCCTCATTCACTCGTCCTCCAATATTTCCCCTCATTCCACCAAAATCTCATAATGTCACCAATTCTTGCAGAAGCTAGAACTCCCTTTTCCAGAGAACAGAGTCTTTCCTTCTTGTTTCAGGGCCCATGTTCCTGCAAAGGGGGCACTCATTGACTGGAAGTTTCTAGTAGTGTTAAGTGAATGAAACAAAGCCTTTTCATGCGAGCAGGAATACTGAGAGGTGGACTTAGAGGTGGTAGCATTGAGTGAATTAACACTTGCAGTTTACTAAGGGCCACCCCAGGTATAGAAATTTTAACCTCAAAGACACAGAGACATGCCAATTAGGCAGTTGCTGAAAGGAGTGTCCTGCTAAATGAGTTCTTTAGAAATACTTAGACAACTGTGTCCATGAGTTAGCCCAGATGAAGAGCCTCCCAAATCCCCCCTGCCCTACCCCCCACACCAAATAACTAAATGGTTCCAAGTTCACAAAAGACCCACAGTTAAGCACTCAATCTGCTTATACAGCCAGGTAGCATGACAGCCAGACAAGCATGGGACAAACTCCCCAGTCTCTAAGGTCCTTACCTCATTTATGCAGCACTCCACTCAGCCCATGGGCTCTTCTGGTCTGTTCAATAAAAGCCATAGGAGGCAAGCTTAACCTCCAACAGCTTATTCCAGGCCACTGGTGGGAAAAAAGACTACTCCAACATCTATGCAAAACAAGCCTTTCCAGGAAAAAAACCAGAAACAGGCAGGGAAGAATCTCAATTCAAATTGAACACAGACTCAGATCCCTCTTTGAATATAACCCCATGAAGGCCTGGTTGGTTCCCAGGAAAAATAATGTTTTTAAATCCTGCCCCCTTTCCCTGGAAAAGGGAAGGAAACATTCCAATTAACTATTACCTTCTAAAAGATGAGCTTCACTGTATATGTTTCCTTCAAATTAACCTCTTCCTGCTCAGCCTCCCTTCTAGGGTACAATTAGGGTTTAGATATCTGGACCATGGTGGGCAGTAAAGCATACACTTCTTAACAAGCAAAGGTGAAGGAATGCTATTTTCAAGGTAATGTCAAAAGAACATGCACTGAGCTGTTATTTTCCTTTTACCCCTCACACCTCAAAGATTTTGTCCTCCCCTGCCATGCTGTGTGCCAAAGGGTGGCTGACCTCAATGGATTGTACCAGTGGGTATTATTGCCAGCTGGCATCTGCCTAGGTCTGGCTGGGTTTTTTAGATCAGAAAGTGGGAAGAGATGGAAATAGAGATATTTTTACCCATTTCCCTCCCTATTGCATTGCATTTAAGCAGAAACAGCATTCTGCTACCTCAAGCCACAGCTCCTACCAGGCAGCCCTTCTTGCACCACTACAGCTTTTGTTGAGTTCCCAAACACCACTTTTTCCCCTCGCCCCTCTTTTTTAAGGGGTGATAATAGCTCCTTATTGATGATAGTATCTCTGTTCCTCACTATCACTTGTCAGTTACCTTAACTCTGACCACACCACCATAACTAGTCCCTTCATTAAGCTCCTCTCAGTTTACTTCCTTGAGCATATCATCTGTTTCCTGCCAGGACACTGATACACTCATTTCCACAAATTCCATCCCACAGAATTCACAGAAGGTTCCCTGGCCTGAGCAGAATGATCGCCTGATCCAGCTGCCTTTCCTAATGAGAGTGATGTGCCTTTTCCCAAATGCTTGGCATATTCTCTGTACCCTGGGCTGTCCTGAATTAAGGTAGCATTCCATGTCTAAAACACAGGAAAGGGGTTGGGCCAGTCCCTTTTTTGTTTTACCTGTACTTAGTTATATTTTATGGGGAAAAGTGCTGGTACACACTCAATCACATTGTTTCCCTCCCAGTGAGGCCTATTTCCAACTTGCTTGACTTCAAGTACTTTATCTTATTCCATGTGGGGGGTAATAATTGCCCTGAATTCAATAATCCATTCTCTACTATCTGTTCTTCCTCTTATAGGCTTGATCTTGAGGATACATACCACCATACCACCCATATACCAGGAAGGTAATTTGAAATTTTTCAATTGCCTTCACCTACACATATCAACTAGACATTAAGTTCTGTGGGATCTACTTCCTAAATATCTTCTTTCAAATAAGGCATTGGTTCAAGCCTTATTTATTTATTTTTTTACTTAAATTAACAAAATTTCACGAGTCTCTTCTGATTCTCTTTCATTCTCCTCAATTTGGTCAAGCTGATCTTTGGGAAAAACACAAGTCCATTCATGTTACTTTCCTTTCAATGGCCCACTTTCAAGACGAAATCCAAACTCCTCATTATGGCTTACAAGGCCTCACAAGATTAGGCTACTGTTTCCTTTTTTAGCCTCAGCTTTGGCTACATCCCTCTTTACACGCCTATTTGTCATTCTCAGGATTGTTTCTTGCTCTTTCATGTCTCTGTGCCTTTGTTTGCACTGCTTACTTCTCTAGAAATCTCATTAACTTTGCCAACTAACTCACCCTATTCATCTCTCAAATTCATCTTAAGCGTCATCTTTTCTAGGAAGCTTTCCCATTCAACCCCTTCAGCCCCAAGCTGGTGTAAATGGTCCCTATTTGTCAGCCTTTAATCCCTTCATCTTCACTTCCATAGCAATTGACACATTGTTTGGCAATCATTTATCTGTATGTTTGTTTACACTCCTACCACTGTACTTTTTAGGGTGGGGAACTGTTTTCATCCTTTTAGCACCAATACTTTAGACCAGAATGCGGCATATAGTAAGATACTCAAGAAATGTTTGCTGAACGAATGAATCAATGAACTCAAGAATGTAGTACACCTGTGAGTTCATTTACCTATGTAAGGTTAATATACAAGGGCTCTGATGCTTCTCTGGGTGGCATAGAACTCATGAAATCAGTATTTTTTTTCATTTTTCTCCCTCTAGGTAGGGCTGTACCCAAATTACCTTGGCACGGTTAAGAACAGAAACAGATAAGCTGAATTTTTGGGTCATGGGCTCTCCCCAACCCCTACAAGCTGCAGTTATGGAACAACAGAGATGGCCTGAGTTAATTGGGGAAAGAAGTGAAACACATTCTGCCCACAGAAGACCCCAAGTTCTTCTACATCATTTGTCACCTTGAACATAGATGGGATGGATGACTGGTCTAAAAATAGATCAGCCCTAGGTGACATCAAAACTATGTTTTTTCATGTCTAACTCACCCCAGATGGAGAAGAAAGCGTGTGATCAACACTCTTTGAAATAGATCGAGAAATTTGTATCATGCTTGGTATGCTTATAGGGGCAAAAGGCCACTGCAAATTTTATAGCAAAGAAAAATGAACTTAAATAGAAATTTCAATAAAGAGCCAACAGAAACATCCTTATCACTATCATCATGAATTTATGTTTATTGAGTGTTCAGCAAATGCTTGTCGTTGCTCTGAACATTTGAAGATCACCACTTCCATACCTATAAGGGTTGGGGATGACATCGCCACTCTATTTTGATGCCAGTCACCCATCCAGGACACAAAATGAACTCTTATGACTACTCTAAAATATAAGAGGTTATAAGAGGTCCCAGACTATATACAAACAACCTTGATTAGTGTTCTCCCCACTCGTAATCAGGTACCCTCCCCCAGGCTTCCTCACAACTGGGGAGGAAGAGGCATAGGAGAAAAATCAAGATATAGTCTGAGGAAGTTACGATACTTTGAGCAGTGGTCCTCTTGAGATGTTTAGCGGTCAATAAGTACCAGAGAAAGGGCTGTCCAAGTTTTGCCTCCTCCCTGCACAATCATTACTTAGGCTTTAAACTTTGGAGCTAAGAGGTAGACCGAAGCTGTAGAACTCTGAAGAACTGATTGATTAAGCTTTCAGGTGACTATATTCCTTTTATGTTACATAAAAGGGCACTGTAGGATTTGGGGGCTAGTGGGTACACTCATGGCTGGGTAAAAGTTTGACAGAATCACTGTTCAAGATGAATTTTGTAAATAGTCATTGACCCACTGGCTTCAGGAAAATAAGAATGGAGCCATGAGTTAAAAAGCATGCTATGTTATTGGTAAGGAGATGGTAAGTGACTTAGTCTTAGTATCTCTTTTCAGGGATCCTTCCCTTTCCTTTCACAAACTCTCTACTCCTCTGTCAAAGCTCAAGATTTGAGTCAGTGATCAAGCTCCATGGTATAAGAATTGGTGTTTCTCATGATGCTCTCCACCAACATGACAGGTTTGGGGTTTCTTCCAGCAAAGCAAGAAAGCCAGGTGCAAATCAACATAGCTACAGCTGCTCCACCTCCCGCACAATAATAGGCCCAGCCAAGTCGACAGGTACCTGTAGAAACGGAGAAATCACAAAACATGAGGTTTGTATTGTTTTCTCATATTTTCTGTTTGGGATGTTAGGGTTAGGGTGAGAATAGGACACAGATTAAATGCCACTGAGCTTCCCGTTTCCTCCCTGTCTCCTTTGCTGATGGCTGTTTCTTTGCCTTGGCAAGAGGTTACACAATTTTATTCTCCTTTCAGTAGGATCCTGGAAGTGGTGTTGGTAGAAACGGTGATGACGATGATATTATTACAAGAAAAACTTCACTAAATACCAAGCACTCTACTAAGCTCTTTGCACATGTATTTCATTGATTATTACAGTAACTACATGAGACAGGTCCTTTTATTAACCTTGTTTTACAAAACATGAGACAACCAAAGCACACATAAAGTAACCGTAAAAAATCACAAAGCTAAAAAGCAGTAAGGTTAGAATATGAACCCAGGCCCATCTTGACTCTAAAGCTCCACACTCTTACCCAAACCCATACACTGTAGTGCATGAACTGCTTTCAAAGTGCCATATTCTGCATTATGAGGAGATTTAATGAGCAAAATCAAATCCTTTGTCCTCTACTACCTGTCTCTATCCTAGCCTGTCTTTTCAATACCTAAGGAGAAAACATGCATTGGAATCAAGTCAATTTTCTAAGGGGGTAGTTTCAGTTTGAAGAGTAATTCTCACAACATCTTCCCCAATACCTGTCATTCTATCAGAGGTAAATTCCTTCCTTTCAAGGATTTGTGGTGTCCAGGGAAAGAAGTGCTATTATTTTGAGATGGATCCATATAACTGTGCACTAAATTCAAGGGTTTAAGCAAACAGGACCTGGAAAATTGGGGTAGGCGCTCAGTGATACAAAACTACAGAGGAGTCCTGAGAAAGAGACATAGGCAGCCACCTTTATCTACCCCACAGTCTTGGAAAAAGCTATTTCTGACCATAATCAGTCATTTAGGTCTGTCAAAACTGATTTGTGTGACAATTTATTTTTTCAAGGCTAAATTCAGTGAAATAACTAATTACTTCTGGAACTTGGTGACAATGAACCTGAATATTTCTCCTGTCAATTTCTTCGCTGGCATGCCTCTGAAAGAATTTAAGATGGCCCCAAGTTAGGCTGCTTTGCTTTTCCATTTAGGTCAGTCTGATATAGCTCAAATTTTCTTTACCTCAGAAAAAGTCTTTCTACTACTATGTCATCACTCATGCTGTATCGCCTGCCAGAAACACTTTCTCTCTTTTTATTCACCTATTGAGATCTTCCTCAGAACACTGTTCAAAATTTAACTCCTATAGAAAGCCTTCCCAAATTAACCACACTTGGCTCAAGTCATCGCAACTAAGTAGCCCTTCAGGAATTCATCTCCACACCGCATACACAGCTATACCTGTTGGGCAGAACATTGGAATGCAGATTTGCATTGTACACATTTTTCATCTACCCTTTCCCTCCTTCCAGAGTGTTGGCTCAACAGTGTGGATGTGTTTTCCCTTTTCTTAATAACTCTTCAGGATGCTCTGCCAATAGCAAATGCTCAAAATGAATGATTTGCCTAACAGTGCTTCATAGCTGGGTATACTCAACTCTCAAAATCATTGCATAAATTTTGAATTAAACTTGCAAAACAAGCCCAAGTAGTACTGTACTTTTTTTCTGAAATGTGCCATGGGCTTTCCCATCATAGGGCCAATGCATATTCTGTTTGTTCTGCCTAAAATGCATACTACATGTGCATGTGTGCATACGTACTTTCCACAATATCTTTGCTACTCAAAGTCCAATCCTTCTTCAGAACTCAGCTCAATCATTAATTCCTCACTGAAGCCTTCATTGGCTTCCCTAAGTCAGATTCCCTCATCAGAGGCTATCACAGCAGTTTAGCTTTGCTTCTATACTTCCATAAAGCAAGGAATGAATGAATCCTTTATTCCTTCTCATGGTAACTGCCAAGTTTTAGTCCTTCAAGAAAAGATAGGCTTCAGAAATCATGTAAATTCCTGAAGTCCTCAGGCCCCCACCCAAAATGATGGTGAGAACCAGAATACTACAGTTATGTAAATAATAATCCAGGAAATGGGGCATATTTGAAAGAGCATCCTCTTGAGAGAAAGGACTCCAACTGTCTACAAGGTGGTCCTCAATATGAACACCAATGGTGGAACTCTGGGAGTGGTAAACTGAAGAATATCATATTAAGGCAAGTAGCCAATAGATCTGTATGCCCCTTCACTGCACCTTCCTTACACATAAACACATGCGCACAACACATACACACTCATTCACTCACTAAAAGAGGTTTTGTACAATTATTTGGGTTTCACAGAGTGAAAACTCTGGAGATAGGCAAACCTTTAGCTTCTGCCATCCTTGGGTGGGGGAAGGCTGCAGGATTTTTTGCACCCACTTCACAGACAGGAATGTGAGATTCAGGTGCTAGCTTTAGGCACTCTCTAAATACAGACAGAAACAGGGATGGTGACTGAGTCTCTTTAATCCCAATTTATAGTGGTTTCCTCATCTTCATAAACCACTTGCCACTTATAGAACCCTTGATCTTTAGGCCCTAAAGATGTGGCTCCAAAATAAATTCATAATAGATTAACTTTAGCCACTTCAACTAAAATCTCCTGTGTTCACATGGCAGAGTAGACAGAATCCACCTCTGAAGTGGTTTGATGTCAAACAACTTCCTCCTCCCCAGCATGTCTCCATACTAATACAGGCAAAGCATCAGAAATCTCATTCTATTTCTTCAAATGCTTGTCAGGTCATACCCTCATTGGAGTAGCAGAAATATTTCTAGTAGTTACGTGCACCTTGGAACCAGGGGAGGACTTGTTTCTCTAAATGAAAGGAATAAATGCATAATATGCCATTACTGCACAACCCTAGGCAGGAAGAAAGCTGACAGAGTGGGCAGCTCCAGAATGGAAAGCTAGCTAGAAATGTCTTAATCAACCTTATTGGAATTAGAAACAGTATCCCTCGGGTAGGCGCCAACACCAAAGTGCCCCTATTACCACCTCAAGTGCACTCTGGGTTTGCTCTCACAGAGACTCCTATTAGGCCTCGAAGCCCCAGTGTGTTGTCTCACAGGAAGTTGAATAGAAACAGAAGAAATATATCTTCTATCCAACTCCTTCCCCGTAATCTTACCTGTTATCTGCTAGATGGAGAAGTTGTATCACTGGCATTGCAACAGGGGCATAAATGCAGACATTTTCAAAACTACATTTCTACTTTGAGAACTATTGTCAGTGCTCTGCTACTATACACAATCTCATTTTATTCTCACAATTGCCATGATTTTTTCCATTTGACAGCTGAGGTAACTGAGTCTCAGAATGCTAAATGTCTAGGCCAAATTGTAAGTGACAGAATTGAGATTTGAGTGCTACCCTAACTCAATGTCCATGGCCATATATTTCAACCATGGCAGGAAGACAAAGCCGAAGACACAAATTACTATGATATAAGCTTTATATGCAAATGTGATACCTTCAACTAGTCATTTCACATCAGAAACTTGGCCTCAGTTTCCTTTTCTTCAGATGGAGAGAATTTTATTAGAAAGATTTCTAAAAGCCCCTTCCCAGTAAAATTTTCAATTACAATATGAATGTGAGAAGTGCTTTAAGAGACATATGTGTAAAGTACTATAAGAACATCCAGGGAACAAGGAATATTTATAGCTGGGAGAATACAGTTCAATAAAGCCTTATAGAAGAGAGCACTTTTACTTGGCTTTGGTAGCTAAGGTTGGACATTTCAGGAAAAGGGAGGGGTTGATGTTAACAAAGTTATGAGTGAGAAAGTAGACTACATGTTTCGGAAACAGCACTCTCTACAGAACAGTTGCAGAAAAGAAGATTTAGTTGGGAAATTATAAGTTGAGTATAGATCCGTAGGGGCCATGAAATCTGTCATCTCTCTCAGAAGTAGCAGGGAACTACTGTATGTTTCTGATCACGGGCTGATGTGATAGATCACGGTTTCCCAACCTTGGCAATGTTATCATTTCAGACCAGATAATTCTTTGTTGAGTGTGTGGGAACTCTCCGGTGTATTCTAGCACTCTGAACCCTATCTACTAGATGTTAGTAGCACCATATAATGCCAAATAACCCCTCAGGAGGAACACCTCCAGTTGAGAAACATTATATTAGAGGTATAGTTTGAGAAGCTTAGCTAAGCTTTGTTCACATGAAAACTCTGTGAACAAAGGATTGGGGAAGGTGGAGGCGGTAGGCAGGGACCAGTTAGCCAAAGGCCAGGGAAGCATCCTATAATAGAAATCAGCCCCCTCACAACAAAAAACAAAGAATTATCCAGCCCAAAATAACAGTTTTGAGGTTGAGCAACCCTGTATTTACACTTTGAATTCCCACCAAAATGAATCTTCACATCTAAATCATCAGCCTAACAGAATGGAATTTTCTCCCTTAAGAATGGTCATGCAGGGTGGGCCACGGTGGCTCAGCAGGCAAGAATGCTTGCCTGCGATGCCAGAGGACCCGGGTTCGCTTCCCGGTGCCTGCCCATGTAAAAAAAAAAAAAAAAAAGAAAGAATGGTCATGCATGGCTCTTTATTGACAGGGAAGCAGCCTGGGGCTGAGGAATGCATGTTCAGCTCTGACCATTCTGGTATGCTATACCAGGGAAGCTGGGGAATGTTAAAGAGGCAGCTCTCACAAGGAATTGATAAGGAAGCACTGATTCTCTGGGAGTCAGGAGACTGGAGTCTCTGAAGAAATCTCTTAACCCTACTCGGTTTCAGTTCTTGCACCCTTAAAATGGGGAAAATAATTAAATACCTACCTAAAGACAGGGCAGTAGGACCAGATGAGTTCTTGACCTCTTATTGAGAAACAGCCAGACTTACTGTTGCATTGTCTTTGAGATCGACTATATTGTCTTTCAGCTTCCACACTAGAATAGTTCAAGGACCTGTGTACTCAGAAAATATTGCAGTGAGCTAACATCTCATCTAGAGATTTTCTCTCTCTCTATGCTTGGGTATCAATGCAGAGAAAGATTGGGTGGCAGAATAGGGGATGAGAAAAGGTTCCAACTGCAAATTAGCTTTATGCGCAGCTTCTGGGTAAGCCCTGAGATAAGCCTATTCCTTTTTGTGCTCTTCTATATCACCCTATCTGTGAGTGAATTCATTCCAATGTTGAATTTGCTGTATCAGAATACCTCATAAAAGTTATTAACTCATCACTCAGCAGTGAGCCTGACATTTAAATCAAGACACGTTGCATTTATTTCAAGTTGCAAATCAAATTAGTTTTGAGTTTGCCTCTATTTCTTTTAATTCAGCATTGTTATGCTATTACAGGGCTACTGTTTGTAGAACAAATTATCATTGGCTACTATTTAAACTGACACCACCACCACCACCATTGTCAGCCTCAGTGCTATGCCTTCAGGGCATGGTGTCTTGTCATTGGGTCATGATTCACTACTGAGAGGAGTTAGCCTCAAACTAGTATTTGTCATGGGGCCTAGCATTGGCATGGGTGCCAGTGTTAAGAATCAGAATGGGACAGGGTCTAACAGCCTCTGCTGAGGGCATGTTCAGAATGTCAGTTTAAAAGCTGAGACTTCTGGGTAACTAATCCAAAGGAAGCTCTTCTTGGGGGAAGAGAGGGAAACAATGCTGGAAAGAAAAGGTATACAAAAAGAGTAGACTTGTCTTTTGGGTTTCATGAATCTCCCCTATCAGAGAGTCATCTTATGGACTGCCAGGTCCCTGAAAGTTTGAAAGAAGAGATAGGGAAGCAGAGATAATGATGACTAACACCTAATGAAGACTAACACCTCCCAGAGTGACTAAGGCTACATGAAATGTAATGGAACATGTAGATATGCAAAGGTTTACTTTGACACAGGTTTTGCCAACATTCAGATTCTGAGAGCTACTACTCTAGGAAAAGGAATGCTTATGTTCCAGGACAAGTGGCAGGAAGCCTTCAATATTGGTGTGGTGGGGAGGAGGCTGATGGTAGTGGGGGTAGAATAACAATTGTCAAGTAGCTTGCAGCTTTTAAGTGGGTAAAGAATGGTTAAAGCTGTTTAGAAAATGTCAATAGCTCAGGGCTAAAGAGAGCAGCTGCCTGTACGCACATAATGAAGAAGAGATCCACATAATTGCAATTCTTGGTGTCAGGATATTGGGAGTGGTTTGGGTAGAGTAAAAGAGAACAATGTTAACACCTGAGTTTTAGTCATCTAATATACTCTAATAACCAGGAAATTTGAGTGATACTGCTTTGACATTAGTTAGGCAAAATAAGGGAAGAAGTGACTGCTCAAAAATAGAGGAGGATCTACAAGGTGAACCCACATATTACCCTCAACCTCAACCCCAGAATAGAAGTCCCAGACGGATGTATAGAAAAATCTGCTGGGAGCCACCTTGGGGCATTCAGCTGCTACTGCAGACCAAGCCAGGCTGCCTACAAGACTCTTAGATACAGAGAGACCCCCAGGACTCCTTTAGAATTCTGTAGAGTAGACAGAGACGGGGACAAATAGAGAGTGATGCAAGAGAAAAAAATGTTTAAAGTAGGATGATGGTCATTTCTTGCATAGTTATCCTAAAGTTTAGCTATTCTGCTCCTCTGTTTCTTCATTGTGAGAACCTTGTCTCAGGCCAATTAAACTGTGCTTCTAGGTCTTTCTACCAATTGACCCCCACTTACTACTGAAAGAAAACCTCTATCTTACCTGGTGTTTCCCTTCCTACAGCCCAACAGTTACACTTAGAGCAGCTTCTCAGAAGAATTTCGGGCACTCTCCCAAAGAAAATAGGTCAAAAGTCAGTATCTTCAACTCAGCTTCAGTTCTCTAGGACACTTGGCTTCTACATATTGTCCCATCTCCTCCAATGTCTGCTTAATAGATCTCCACTTGTATTCACTTGCACTTTCTTGGTTTATTAAATCAGTAACCAGAATAATAATAGCCAATACCGGTTGAATGTTTCCTATGCCAGGCAATGTGATATGTTCTTTAAACATGTTGTTCTCACATAGGTAAGACCAAAAGAAGAGATGAGTGATAAGGAGCCAGAGGCAGAAATAGGACAAGTGAACGTACTATTAGTGCAAGAAGTGTTATGATTAGATTAGTATAGGAATAGAGATGAGGAGCATCAAAACAAAGGGGGCACAAAGTTTTCAAGGAAGAGTAGGGAGTGAGCTAGGTGAGGAAGGAGAAAAGAGTATTCTTAGCAAAGGGACTATTACATGCAAATTTGCAAAGGCATGAAGGAATATATTCAGGATGACTAGATCCTAGAATGACAAAAAGTAGCCAGTGGTGAGGGAAGAAGCTAGACTATTAATGAAAGTGATGGCCAAGTCCCTAAAGGCTATGACAAAATGTCTGTACTTTATCCTGAAGGCATAATGGGTAGCCAATGTTAAAGAAGGAGACTTACATCAGATTTGCATTTTAGAAATATTTCTTTGGCCACAGAATGGAAGACAAATTGAGAGTGTGGTCTGCAGTATTTGGGAAATAGGAAAAGAGAGTTAGAGGCTATTTTCAGTAATCCAAATGAGAGCTGATACTAATGGAAGAAGACAGATTCTAGAATCTTCACTGCATACCTTAGCCAACAGTATTTACTCCTCACAAAGCCACTCATTTGGTATTGATATCATTTAGGTTGGATTTGTTAGATATCCATTTTTAAATATATATATTTATCATGTGTCTTCAAATAAACTATAATAGCCTTGCATATTATATCCTTGACTTCTATGTATTTCTTACAGTGCCTCTTTCAGCAACCTGCATATAGTAAGTGATCAAAATATGCTCATTGATTGACTGTATCCACCTTTAATTTAGCCCTCAAAATATGCTAAAGACAAGAACTGGCAAGCTGACCTATCTCAGGACTCAAGAGGCAGTACTCCATCATTCTAGCCATTGACTTAACATCAAGCCATCACTGTCAGCTTTGGGAATCAGCTACTTCACTACATGCTCCATCATCACTCAGATGTAGACTATAGACAATTTTCCAGAGCCCAAGTTCCCTAGGTAATACCAAATGCAACAAAAAATACCACCCAGTACATGTGTAGCACTTTATAATTTACAAGGCACTTTTTTATCCATTATCTCATTTAATCCTCTTTCATGTTATTTATTCATTCATCAGGTCCCAACCAGAGGCACTGTATTAATCAGAATTCTCTAAGGAAACAGAACCAACAGGAGATAGCTGCAAATATTATGAGATTTTATAAGTGTCTCATGCAACTGCAAATTGCATAGGGCAGACTGCAAGCTGGCAACTACAGGAAGATTTTCAATGAATTCCCCAGAAAAAGCTGGCTCCCTGAAGTAGAGATGAAAATTCTTTCTTCTGACTGCTGTTGTCATCAGTTTTCCTTTTACAGCCTTCAATTAATTGGATCAAATGGCTCTCATTGATGAAATCATTCTCCTTAGTTGGCTGTAGTAATCAGCCATAAACGCCATGGCTTTAAGTCCATAAAATATTTTCAGAGTAACAGTTAGCCAGTGCGTGCATGACCAGATGACTGGGCACCATTACCTGGCCAAGCTGACACATGAGCCTAACCATCACAGTTCACCCCTTGTTAACCATGTTTGATCTATAATTAAAAACAATAGAAGACATATTTTTCTACTAAAAAATATGGGCCATTGGTAGTGCTCTCCTGCATAGAGCCAGAAATGCACTAAATCTCTCCAGAATAGGGTGCAAAGCATTGGGTAATATTCTCTCTTAAACTTGATATCCTATGACTTAAACACTATGACATGGACAATAGAACTTATGTCATAAGATAAAGGATTAAGATAGGGATGAAAACAAAAATATCTGCTTTATGTACATATTCAAACATACTCACAACAAAACAAGGAATATTCATACCATTACAGTCCTTGGTTCTATAACTGGTTATGTGATCATAGTTCATATTTATCACTACTTTCTTCTGTTACCCATTCCATACTCCCTTTACCCTCAGCAAGTGCCTCAGCTGGCCATGGGTCTTTGCCTGGTGGGGTGATCCAAACCTTCATTCCTGATGTTTCTGGGCCATTAGCAGTGCTGCCTGCATTGAGTTGTTGTAATTTTTCATTGGTTTTAATCACAAGGCATGGTAGTATTGAGACAACCTAGGTAATTTCCTATATTCCAGGCAAACTCTTCTTTATCTGCATTGCATAGTTGCAGTCTTATTTCCCTTTGATAGTCAGGATCAATCACCCAAGACAGTACAGTAATCCCCTTCTTTACCTATTGATTCAGAGGCACAAGAAACCCTAAGTGGCCAGGTCCAGTCTTAACTTTCTGTTCAAAGGAATCATTGCTGTATGTCTTGATGGAAGTGTTTCTCCCTTTAGAACTAAGACTTGCAGACCAGTAGAGCTTAAGGTTTCAGGGACAGGAAGCAAAAAATTTTCTACTGGATCACAAGAGTAATAGTGAGTGGTGCCACTTCCATTCCTACCTCTTGATTCCTGGACCAGTGAATCCTGCTTATGGGAAAACAGCACCTTAGCATGGACTGTCATTTAGAACTAACAGCTTCCTGGAGGTCAGTTCTCCAGCATAGCAAGATATTGCCATCTAGTAGGTGCTGTAATTTGAGTCTTCAAAGGACATTCCATGGTTCTATCACTCCAGCTGCTTCATGACAATGAGGAACATGGTATGACCACAGAATTCCATGACGACGTGCCCATTCTAGCGTTTCATTTTCTGTGATCTGGGTTCCTTGGTCAAAAGCAATGCTGTATGGAATACTATGACGGTAGATAAGGCATTCTGTAAATCCACTGATGTAGTTGGCAGAAGCATTGCATGCAAGGAAGGCAAAACCATATCTGGAATATGTGTATATTCCAGTTAGGACAAATCACTGTCCCTTCCATGAAGGGAGTGGTCCAATGTAATCAACCTGCCACCATGTAGCTGGCTGGTCACCTCGGGGAATGGTGCCATATCGGGGGCTGAGTGTGGGTCTCTGCTGCTGGCAGATTGGGCACTCAGCAGTGGCTGTAGCTAGGTCAGCCTTGGTGAGTGGAAGTCCATGTTGCTGAGCCCATGCATAACCTCCATCCCTACCACCATGATCACTTTGTTCATAAGCTTATTGGGAATGAGTAGGGAAAGTATCCACAAAATGGGTCATCTTATTCACTTAAAGATTAAAATCTTCCTCTGTTGAATTGACCATCTGGTAAGCATTGACATGGGACAAAAATATCTTCATGTTTTTTGCCCACTCAGAAAGGTCTATTCAGAGACCTCTTCTTCAGACCTCTTTGTCACTAATTTTCCTATCACACTCCTTCCAAGTCCCTGACCATGCAACCAAGCCATTAACAACAGCTCATGAATCAGTACACAAATGCACATCCAACCAGGTCTACTTCCAAGCAAAATGAACAACAAGGTGCACTGCTTAAAATACACTGACACCACCAGGAGGATTTCCTGTCATCACTGTCCTTCAGACAGAAAGGAGCTACAGTGTTGCACCTCTCCACTATTATACCTATTATACCTGCATATCATGCTGAACTATCTGTAAACAAGACCCCAGATTTTACTTCCTCATTCAAATGATTGTAAGAAACTCCCTAAGAGACCATAGCTCTTGGCTGGGAAAGAAATGGTAATGTGGCAGGAGTGGGGGCCATGGGCACTTGGGCCATTTCCTCATTTAACTTATTTGCATCTTCAGGACCTGCTTGATCTTTACCTAGTTTATATCACTTCAATTCTATGATGGAAGGCTGTTGTGTACATTCAATTTTGTGACTTGGTGGATCAGACAACACCCAGAAACTCCAGTCTGGTGGTAACTCGGTTACATGTTCAGTCTCTACTAAGGCCCAGTAGCAGGCCAAAAGCTGTTTCTCAAGAGAAGAGTAGTTATCTGCAGACGACGGCAAGGTGTTACTCCATCATCCTAAGGGTTTAAATTGCAACTGTCCTATAAGGGCCTGCTAAAGGCTCCAGACAACATGTCTATTTGCCATGGACACTTCCAGCACCATTGGATATGCTGGATCATTTGGCCCAATTGGCAGAACAGCTTGCATAAGAGGCCTAGACCTATTGCAGATTCTCCTCTTGTTCCAGTCCCCACTCAAAACCAGCAGCTTTTCTTGTCATCTGGTAAATGGGCCAGAGGAGTACACCCAAGTGAGAAATATGCTGTCTCCAAAACCCAAAGAGGCCAACTAGGCATTTGATCCCCTTCCTTTTTTAATCATATGAAGAACCAGATGCAACAGCTCATCCTTCACCTTAGAAGAGATATCTTGACATGCCCCACACCACTGGACATCTAGAAATTTCAAGAGGTGAAAGTTCCCTGTATTTTTGTTGGATTTGTCTCCCATCATCTGATTAACAAATGCCTTACCAATAATCTAAAGTAATTGTTACTTTTTGCATACTAGGTCCCATTAATATGTTATCATCAATATAATATGATGTCCTGTGGAAGGGAGAAATTATCATGGTCCCTGAGGACAATATAATGGTAGGGCTGGAGAGTTGATATACCCCTGGGATAGGACAGTGACAGTATACTGCTAGCCTTGCCCATTAAAAGCAGACTGGCTTTGGTGGTCCTTACTAATTGCTATTGAAAAAAAAGCATTTGCCAGATCAATAGCCACATACCAGGTACCAGGTGATGTATTGATTTTCTCAAGCAATGAGCAGTATCAACTGCAGCTACTGGTCCAGAGCTACTTCTGGACCAGTAGCTGCAATTGGAGTCACCACCTGGTTAGGTTCATGATAATCCACTGTCATACTTCAAGATATGTCTGTTTTCTGCATGAGCCAAATAGAGTTGAATGGGGATATGGTGAGAATCACCACCCCTGCATCCTTCAGTTCCTTAAGAGAGGCACTATTCTTTGCAATGCCTCCAAGAATCCAGTGTTTCTTATAATTTACTAATTTCTGGGTAGGGAAAGTTCTAGTGGCCTCCACTTAGCTTTTCCTACCATAATAGCCCTCACTCCATGAGTCAGGGAACCAATGTGGGTATTTTTCCAGTTGCTGAGTATGTTTTTTCCAATTACACATTGTGGAACTGGAAAAATAACCAAAGAATGGTTTCAGAGACCCACTGGATCCACTTTGAGACAGAGCTTAGCTAAAACTCCATCGATCATCTGACCTCCATAAGTCCATAATCTTGGACCTCAGTGATGTTTTTGGGTCTCTTGGAATTAATACCATTTCTGAGCCAGTGTCCAATAATTCTCCAAATATCTGATCATTTCCTATTCCCCAAAGCACAGTCATCATGTAAAAGGCTGTATATTTCCCTGGGGAAGGCTGGAAATTGAGTGGCTGTTTCCTCAGGGAAGACCATTGCATTCTTATTTAGCAAAGACTCAGCAGAATGTAGTGTTTCACTGTCACCACTGCTATCATTATCAACACGTATGTGCCCATCCCAATTTTCAGGACCACAATCTTTTCCAATCAACACCCTCACTTTAACAGAAGACACACTTCAAGGTTGATAATTTAATTTATGTTGTAAATCTGCCACTCACATGGTGAGACTGTGCATCTGCTTTTCAGAGTTCTGGTCTGTGGACATAGGAAATAAGATTTTCTCTCAGGGTACATATGGAAACTTTTACACCTTTCATACAGTGCTTAAGTTGGTCATCCCATTCTTTTTTTTTTTTTTTTTTTTTTTTTTTTTTTTTTTTTCTTTTTTTATTTTTTATTTTTTTATTAACGGAAAGAAAAAAAAGAAATTAACACAACATTTAGAAATCATACCATTCTACATATGCACTCAGTAATTCTTAACATCATCACATAGATGCATGATCATTGTTTCTTAGTACATTTGCATCAGTTTAGAGGAACTAGCAACACAACAGAAAAAGATATAAAATGTTAATATAAAGAAAAGAAATAAAAGTAGTAGTAATAGTAAAAAACAACAACAACAAACAAACCAACAAGCAAACAAAAACAAAATAAAAAAAACCCTATAGCTCAGATGCAGCTTCATTCAGTATTTTAACATGATTACTTTACAATTAGGTATTATTGTGCTGTCCATTTTTGAGTTTTTGTATCTAGTCCTGTTGCACAATCTGTATCCCTTCAGCTTCAATTACCCATTGTCTTACCCTGTTTCTAACTCCTGCTGAACTCTGTTACCAATGACATATTTCAAGTTTATTCTCGAATGTCCATTCACAACAGTGGGACCATACAGTATTTGTCCTTTAGTTTTTGGCTGGATTCACTCAGCATAATATTCTCTAGGTCCATCCATGTTATTACATGGTTCACAAGTTTATCTTGTCTTAAAGCTGCATAATATTCCATCGTATGTATATACCACAGTTTGTTTAGCCACTCTTCTGTTGATGGAGATTTTGGCTGTTTCCATCTCTTTGCAATTGTAAATAACGCTGCTATAAACATTGGTGTGCAAATGTCCGTTTGTGTCTTTGCCCTTAAGTCCTTTGAGTAGATACCTAGCAGTGGTATTGCTGGGTCGTATGGCAATTCTATATTCAGCTTTTTGAGGAACCGCCAAACTGCCTTCCACAGTGGTTGCACCCTTTGACATTCCCACCAACAGTGAATAAGTGTGCCTCTTTCTCCGCATCCTCTCCAGCACTTGTCATTTTCTGTTTTGTTGATAATGGCCATTCTGGTGGGTGTGAGATGATATCTCATTGTGGTTTTGATTTGCATTTCTCTAATGGCCAGGGACATTGAACATCTCTTCATGTGCCTCTTGGCCATCCGTAATTCTTCTTCTGGTAGGTGTCTGTTTAAGTCTTTTTCCCATTTTGTAATTGGGTTGGCTGTCTTTTTGTTGTTGAGTTGAATAATCTCTTTATAAATTCTGGATACTAGACCTTTATCTGATATGTCGTTTCCAAATATTGTCTCCCATTGTGTAGGCTGTCTTTCTACTTTCTTGATGAAGTTCTCTGATGCACAAAAGTGTTTAATTTTGAGGAGCTCCCATTTATTTATTTCCTTCTTCAGTGTTCTTGCTTTAGGTTTAAGGTCCATAAAACCACCTCCAGTTGTAAGATCCATAAGATATCTCCCAACATTTTCCTCTATCTGTTTTATGGTCTTAGACCTAATGTTTAGATCTTTGATCCATTTTGAGTTAACTTTTGTATATGGTGTGAGAGATGGGTCTTTTTTCATTCTTTTGCATATGGATATCCAGTTCTCTAGGCACCATTTATTGAAGAGACTGCTCTGTCCCAGGTGAGTTGGCTTGACTGCCTTATCAAAGATCAAATGTCCATAGATGAGAGGGTCTATATCTGAGCACTCTATTCGATTCCATTGGTCGATATATCTATCTTTATGCCAATACCATGCTGTTTTGACCACTGTGGCTTCATAGTATGCCTTAAAGTCAGGCAGCGCGAGACCTCCAGCTTCGTTTTTTTTCCTCAAGATGTTTTTAGCAATTCGGGGCACCCTGCCCTTCCAGATAAATTTGCTTATTGGTTTTTCTATTTCTGAAAAATAAATTGTTGGGATTTTGATTGGTATTGCATTGAATCTGTAAATCAATTTAGGTAGGATTGACATCTTAACTATATTTAGTCTTCCAATCCATGAACACGGTATGCCCTTCCATCTATTTAGGTCTTCTGTGATTTCTTTTAACAGTTTTTTGTAGTTTTCTTTATATAGGTTTTTTGTCTCTTTGGTTAAATTTATTCCTAGGTATTTTATTCTTTTATTTGCGATTGTAAATGGGATTCGTTTCTTGATTTCCGCCTCAGCTTGTTCATTACTAGTGTATAGAAAAGCTACAGATTTTTGAATGTTGATCTTGTAGCCTGCTACTTTGCTGTAGTCATTTATTAGCTCTATTAATTTTGTTGTGGATTTTTCTGGGTTTTCTACATATAGTATCATATCGTCTGCAAACAGTGATAGTTTTACTTCTTCCTTTCCTATTTTGATGCCTTGTATTTCTTTTTCTTGCCTAATTGCTCTGGCTAGAACTTCCAACACAATGTTGAATAATAGTGGTGATAGTGGACATCCTTGTCTTGTTCCTGATCTTAGGGGGAAAGTTTTCAATTTTTCCCCATTGAGGATGATATTAGCTGTGGGTTTTTCATATATTCCCTCTATCATTTTAAGGAAGTTCCCTTGTATTCCTATCTTTTGAAGTGTTTTCAGCAGGAAAGGATGTTGAATCTTGTCAAATGCCTTCTCTGCATCAATTGAGATGATCATGTGATTTTTCTGCTTTGATTTGTTGATATGGTGTATTACATTAATTGATTTTCTTATGTTGAACCATCCTTGCATACCTGGGATGAATCCTACTTGGTCATGATGTATAATTCTTTTAATGTGTTGTTGGATACGATTTGCTAGAATTTTATTGAGGATTTTTGCATCTGTATTCATTAGAGAGATTGGTCTGTAGTTTTCTTTTTTTGTAATATCTTTGCCTGGTTTTGGTATGAGGGTGATGTTGGCTTCATAGAATGAATTAGGTAGTTTTCCCTCCACTTCGATTATGTTGAAGAGTTTGAGGAGAGTAGGTACTAATTCTTTCTGGAATGTTTGATAGAATTCACATGTGAAGCCGTCTGGTCCTGGGCTTTTCTTTTTAGGGAGCTTTTGAATAACTAATTCAATCTCTTTACTTGTGATTGGTTTGTTGAGGTCGTCTATTTCTTCTTGAGTCAAAGTTGGTTGTTCATGTCTTTCCAGGAACCTGTCCATTTCTTCTAAATTGTTGTATTTATTAGCGTAAAGTTGTTCATAGTATCCTGTTATTACCTCCTTTATTTCTGTGAGGTCAGTAGTTATGTCTCCTCTTTCATTTCTAATCTTATTTATTTGCATCCTCTCTCTTCTTCTTTTTGTCAATCTTGCTAAGGGCCCATCAATCTTGTTGATTTTCTCATAGAACCAACTTCTGGTCTTATTGATTTTCTCTATTGTTTTCATGTTTTCAATTTCATTTATTTCTGCTCTAACCTTTGTTATTTCTTTCCTTTTGCTTGCTTTGGGATTAGTTTGCTGTTCTTTCTCCAGTTCTTCCAAGTGGACAGTTAATTCCTGCATTTTTGCCTTTTCTTCTTTTCTGATAAAGGCATTTAGGGCAATAAATTTCCCTCTTAGCACTGCCTTTGCTGCGTCCCATAAGTTTTGATATGTTGTATCTTCATTTTCATTTGCCTCTAGGTATTTACTAATTTCTCTTGCAATTTCTTCTTTGACCCACTTGTTGTTTAAGAGTGTGTTGTTGAGCCTCCATGTATTTATGAATTTTCTGGCCCTCCGCCTATTATTGATTTCCAACTTCATTCCTTTATGATCCGAGAAAGTGTTGTGTATGATTTCAATATTTTTAAATTTGTTAAGACTTGCTTTGTGACCCAGCATATGGTCTATCTTTGAGAATGATCCATGAGCACTTGAAAAAAAGGTGTATCCTGCTGTTGTGGGATGTAATGTCCTATAAATGTCTGTTAAGTCAAGTTCATTTATAGTAATATTCAGGTTCTCTATTTTTTTATTGATCCTCTGTGTAGATGTTCTGTCCATTGATGAGAGTGGTGAATTGAAGTCTCCAACTATTATGGTATATGTGTCTATTTCCCTCTTCAGTGTTTGCAGTGTATTCCTCACGTATTTTGGGGCATTCTGGTTCGGTGCGTAAATATTTATGATTGTTATGTCTTCTTGCTTAATTGTTCCTTTTAATAGTATATAGTGTCCTTCTTTGTCTCTTTTAACTGTTTTACATTTGAAGTCTAATTTGTTGGATATTAGTATAGCCACTCCTGCTCTTTTCTGGTTGTTGTTTGCATGAAATATCTTTTCCCAACCTTTCACTTTCAACCTATATTTATCTTTGGGTCTAAGATGTGTTTCCTGTAGACAGCATATAGAAGGATCCTGTTTTTTAATCCATTCTGCCAGTCTATGTCTTTTAATTGGGGAATTCAGTCCATTGACATTTAGAGTTATTACTGTTTGGATAATATTTTCCTCTACCATTTTGCCTTTTGTATTATATATATCATATCTGACTTTCCTTCTTTCTACACTTTTCTCCATGTCTCTCTCTTCTGTCTTTTTGTATCTGACTCTAGTGCTTCCTTTAGTATTTCTTGCAGAGCTGGTCTCTTGGTCACAAATTCTCTTAGTGACTTTTTGTCTGAGAATGTTTTAATTTCTCCCTCATTTTTGAAGGACAATTTTGCTGGATATAAGAGTCTTGGCTGGCAGTTTTTCTCTTTTAGTAACTTAAATATATCATCCCACTGTCTTCTAGCTTCCATGGTTTCTGCTGAGAAATCTACACATAGTCTTATTGGGTTTCCCTTGTATGTGACGGATTGTTTTTCTCTCGCTGCCTTCAAGATCCTCTCTTTCTCTTTGACCTCTGACATTCTAACTAGTAAGTGTCTTGGGGAATGCCTATTTGTGTCTAATCTCTTTGGGGTGCGCTGCACTTCTTGGATCTGTAATTTTAGGTCTTTCATAAGAGTTGGGAAATTTTCAGTGATAATTTCTTCCATTAGTTTTTCCCCTCCTTTTCCCTTCTCTTCTCCTTCTGGGATACCCACTACACGTATATTTGTACGGTTCACATTGTCCTTGAGTTCCCTGATACCTTGTTCAAATTTTTCCATTCTTTTCCGGATAGTTTCTGTTTCTTTTTGGAGTTCAGATGTTTCATCCTCCAAATCACTAATTCTATCTTCTGTTTCTTTAAATCTGTCATTGTAGGTATCCATTGTTTTTTCCATCTTTTCTACTTTATCTTTCACTTCCATAAGTTCTGTGATTTGTTTTTTCAGTTTTTCTATTTCTTCTTTATGTTCAGCCCATGTCTTCTTCATGTCCTCCCTCAATTTATCGATTTCGTTTTTGAAGAGGTTTTCCATTTCTGTTCGTATATTCAGCATTAGTTGTTTCAGCTCCTGTATCTCATTTGAACTATTGGTTTCTTCGTTTGACTGGGCCATATGTTCAATTTTCTGAGCGTGGTCCGTTATCTTCTGCTGGCGTCTGGGCATTTAGTCAGATTTCCCTGGGTGTTCGCCCCCACGGGTTGAAAGATTTTTCTGCGCAGTCTCTGGGTTCTGTTCTTCCTATCCTGCCCAGTAGGTGGCGCACGTGGCACACGCCTGTCTGTGGGTTCCACCAGCGAAAGTTGCTGTGGGTCCCTCAACTCTGGAAAACTCTCGCCGTAGGGGGGGTTCGGCAACCGAAGCGTCTTGGAAGAATGCCAGCCGGCCCGGGGTTCCAAACGCGGGGCGGGTCGCCGGCTGTCGCAGCACAGGAGAGCGTCCGGCCAAATTGACTAGTCGGCCCGGGGCACCAAGCGTGGCGGGAGGGCGCCAGCTGTCGCAGCCCGGGAGAGTGCACTACTCCCAGCCGACGGGGGAGTCACGTGTTTGGATGGGATCCCCCGGTCACTATTCTCCGCAGTCTGGGGATTTCCGACCCAACTATCTCAGTTGTTCCGGGGGGCCTCGTGTGGTGGGGGCACCAGCCGCCGCGGCCTAAGGGGACCGCCTGTCCAATTCTACCAGCTGGCCTGGGAAGGTGGAAGGGAGGGACTCCGGTCGCTTGCTGTCCCACCCAGGAAAGCCCGTGCCTCTTGGTGATCTCACCGGAGCTGGTTCTCCCAGATAGTCAGCCGTTCCAGGATGGGGTACGCTGTCCCTTTGATCTCCCTCGTGGCTCCGGGAGCTGCTCTGTATTATCTCCACTCCCCCAGTAGTTGTTCTGGAGGAGGAAAGGTGAGGGCGGCAAGGCTGTCGAGGCTGGTGGCGGAGGAGCACGGTGAAGGCGGGGGAAGAGGGCACCGTGTTGGTTGGAGAGCAGCCGGAGCAGGAGGGGGAGGAGGGGGGTAGGGGGGTCGGCGGAGAGAGAGAGGGGGTAGGGGGGTCGGGCGGCTCGGCTGCTGCGGGGGCGCGTGCGCCGCGCGGCGGTCCGGCGGAGAGAGAGAGGGGGTAGGGGGGTCGGGCGGCTCGGCTGCTGCGGGGGCGCGTGCGCCGCGCGGCGGTCCGGCGGAGAGAGAGAGGGGGTAGGGGGGTCGGGCGGCTCGGCTGCTGCGGGGGCTCATCCCATTCTTTTATAACTGTATCCAGTGTATCTAGGAACAACCAGCCAACATCATTATACTTTTTAATTCCCTAAAACTCTGTCAAGGTGTCACAAATACTCTCACCCAGAACCTTGCCTCTTGTAAGGTTATGAGTAGCAGTCTCCAGTGGTGATATTTTGTGTATCTCTATTGCCAACTCACACATGGACTGTCAAAATCATCTTGATTATCGAAATTAGAGTCACTGGTGCCTTTGAATCTAATCAGAGTTGAAAGCCAATTGCAAAAACCCATTTTTAAGATTCTGTTTCTCAAGAACCACTCTTGGTACCAAAGCTTTATTAGTCAGCGTTCTTTAGGGAAACAGAACCAACAGGAGATAACTGTGAATATTATGAGATTTTATAAAAGTGTTTCATGTAACTGTGGGAGCGCACAAGTCCAAACTCCATAAGACAGTCTACAAACTGGCAACTCCAATGAAGGTTTCGATGAATTACCAAGAAAAGCTGATTGGCTGAAGTAGAGTTGAAAATTCTTTCTTCCGAGGTAATTTCTTCTCTTTAAAACCTTCAGCTGATTGAATTAAATGTCTCCTATTATTTTTGGTACTCTCGTTAGTTTAGTATAGATGTAATCAGCCATAAATACAATCAACTTACTGATGATTTAAGTATACAAGATGTCCTGGCAGTGTCAGGCCTGGTTTGTCAGACCAGACAGCTGGGCACCATCACCTGGCCAAATTGACACATGATCCTAACCATCACAGGCATGAACATTACTGTAGAGTAAGAAGTTGAGTGGACTGAGAAGCATATGACCAAGGTCACCATTTAGTCAGAGGGTATAGAGACTGGGTCCAGGCCTGTGTGCCCTTTGGAGGTCAGTATGGTATATGGAGAAGAGCATGACATGAGAGATACAGAGAACTGAGTTTAAACTCATGCCCTGTAACTTACATACTGAGCTTCTGGAGCAAGTCATTCAACCTGTGTTTCAGCTTTCCTTTTGGTAAAATAGAAATGACACCACCTACCTCATAGAGCAGCTATTTGGGTCAGTTGAGATTATGCATAGAAAATATTTAGTGCAACACCTAGAATAATCAATACATTTCAGGTCCCCCTTCCTCTCAGCTAAGTGCTCTGGCAACTAGTTCACTAGGTCCCCAAAATGTCTGGGCCCCCACTCCAGATCTACAGAATAAATATCTCTGTGGAGAGGGCTCAGATGATTCTGATGAACAACCTGGTTGGAGAACAACCTAAACTAGACCATACCATCAGCCCAGACATTTCTAGTTTAGAGAGAAGATGGAAAGGTATCAACATTTGAGAACTACAGTGTGCCTGATGCAATGCTAGGGGCTTTCACTTGAAAGACGCGTTTGTATGCACTTTCTCACACTTTACCTGGATAGGGCTTGGTGAACGTGGATCGAAAAGTCATATGACAAAGCCCAAAGGCATATATTTTGACTCCTGTGACTCTAATCTTGTCAGAGAATTACTTCTGTCATGTGCATGACTTGTCTCAAGTTTTCCTCTTGGTTCCTGCATTTCAAACCTGGTCCATTAGCAATAATAATAATAATAAAAGCAGTTATTTTTAACATTTATCAAGTGCAGGCACTGTAGTGAGTTATATGCATCATCTCATTTCATTCTCATAAGAGCCCCATGAAATTGGTACTATGGAATTTGCATTCCCTTTTGAAAATGAGTTCGAATTTTGAAAAAAGGCCCAGGATAGAGAATCATTCCACATGGAAGGAAAGACAAATATTCAATAAAAGTGAAGGTACACAACAATTATGTGGGCAGGAGCAGGCCTAAATTATAGCTCAGCAGTTGGGGAAATCCTTCAAATTCTAAAAAGATAAAGTCAGTAACTTAGAAATAACAGCACTGCGTTGGAAGTTCAGTGTGTATCATGTGTTCCTTAGTTACAGTGGATATCATTACAAATGTGTATACTTTGGCATTTCAAGGTTTGAAAACTGTCACAGTAATATACATTTTTTCATGTTTGCAACAGGTGATTTTATTCTTCATTGATTTTAAAACCTTCCACATCTTGTCCTAAATTAAAAAAAAATACATAAATAGAAACTAACATTCTCATATCAAACCCACTATATAGGGGTAACCACTGTAAATATTTGAGTCTTCTTACCTCTTGGGTTTTAAAAAATGTTAATAAAAACAATATCATAATAAGAATAAACAATAATAGCAATAACATAATAATGGTAGCAGCTAACATTTATTGGGAACTATGAACCAGGCATGATCCTACATGTTTTAGTTAAAGTTCTTCATTTTGAGCCTCATAAAAATATTATGTTATTGTTAATATTCCATCCCCATATTTCAGGTGGCTAATATATAGAGAAGTTAAGTAACTTACCCAAGAGTATAAAGGATGAAGTGATAGACTGGATTCAAATTCAAGCAGTCTGCCCCCAGATTCTGTACTTGTATTACCTCCTATATATGCTCCTATATATTTAATGTAAATCAAGCTTTAACAACAATGTAAATTCTGATTTTCTCCATAAAACCAGAAGGATTCTCCATGTCAAGAGTTCTTCATAAACATAATTTAAATAGTCAGCAAATGCATCATGATATGCCTGTATCCTAATATATGTAACTGTTCCCTTTAAGTCAGGTATTTTGATTGTTTCAGGATTTTTGGTATTATAAGCAATTCTATGATGAATTTATTTTTACATAACTCTTAACATTTCTTAAAATTTTCTTTGAATATATTTCTAGAAGTAGAATTATTTCTTGCTATGAAGACGTTTTAATGTGGTACTTTTGTCATCAAGTCATTTTGGATTTAAAAAAGTACCACATCTACATATAAACTTCAAATCTTCTTTAAAAGCTAATTAATGGGAATACCTTAAATTTAAAGCTTTTATGATGTGATGAGAGAAGGCAAGAGGCGAAGCAGTGGGGAAACCATTCTCTAACTCAGGCTGACCTTTGTTCATTAATAGGCCACTGCCTTATCTTTGAATGAACCTCCTGGAGCTAAGCCACAGGTGGGGTGCCCACTGATTTTGAATAAGCTGTGTTCTCAGAGGGGATTTTTAGGGGGACACAGCAGGAAGAGAAATCAGGCCAAAGATTGCAAAGCACATGCAGATGCTTGAAAGGCATAACGCAAAACGTTTTTAATCCCAGTTCTCACAGACCTCTTTGTAACGCCTGCAAATAATAAAATGAAATAAAATTCTGGAAAAAAAAGTGAAGGTATAAAAAGAAGCAGATGCCAAGGTTTATGGAAGGAAACACAGTGGAAGAAACATCAGAAAGGAGATTGTGATTCGTATTGTTTGAACTGAGGGCCAGGCAATGAAATAAAGGACAAAGTGAATTTGCTTGACTTTACTGCCATCGTGTGGTGGTCTGATGTATTTAAGCCTGCTAGGGGCTAGTTCTCTGCAAGGCCCTGGGAAAATAAGGCCAAGTAAAACAAAGGACCTGCCCTTGAGACCTTTGTAAGGGTCTTTTTGCCTGCTGGAATCATCGTGCTTGAAGTCACCTTAGGAATCAGCAATTTCAATGATGAGCACCCTTTTCTATGAGGGCTATTTTAGGAAAGGTAAAATTGTTTATAAGCACCATCATTGTTTTTTTTTTTTCCTATTCTAAATGAAAATATCTTAGTCTCTAATGAGATATGTAGAGTCTCATTACTATGATTACCTCACTATTTTGAATAGTAGATGGTCAATAGCAATCTTGCAATAACATTTAGCCACTAAAATATTTGAGGCGTAGGAATCTAACACTCAATCAGCTTTCTAAATTCTTTAGCCCTTACATCTGTCAGGCATTGTTTCCATAACGGACATTTATGTACACTTTGCCATTTCATAGTCAAAACAACCCCTGAAGGTAGGCAAGATCATCCTTGCCTTTGAAATGTAGAAACAGTACAGAATTACTTGTTCATGGTCACATGGCAAGTTAGCAGCAGCGCCACACTAAAATTTGTTATTCCATTCAATGCAACATTTACAGAGCACCAAGAGTACACCTGGCACTAGAGACATGCAATTGAATGAAGTTGCTTCCTGGTACCCTGACCACCTCCCACCTCCTCCCGCTTAGCCCAGTTTTTCCTATGGATGGAAGCTCCTTTATATGGGCTAGGCAGGCAACTGAAAACTCTTAAGCAACACCCTGAGCCACATGTTTTTCAGAAGAACTGACTGCCCGGGCAATCTTGCTGATGATATCCCAATATATGGGTTCCCTTTGGCAATTCCCATGGACAAATTCTGACCCCTTCCTCCACAGGTGAGTTAGATTGGTTTATTGTTTCACTATCCTGATTTTTAGGAACAAAATAGATACAGTAGGAAGGAAAGTCATAGCAAGAGCTAGGTGTGTCCTCTGGTTGTGCCTCAAATCTAGTCTAATGCTGTCTTTGTATAAACAGGGAAACCAGGGCCCAGAGTTCCAAGCAAGTACAGGAAAATTAGAACCCAGGTGTCCTGGTACCCAGGCCAAGTCTGTTTCTACATACTCTGCTGCCCCTTTGTGGTTATGGGAATGTATTAAGCTGCCTCCTTGTGCTCTAATGAGCACAAGAAAACACTGTCCACAAAGAAGGAAACTGACAAAGAGAAAAAGTAATAGGAAATGCCTGGAAGTGAACCCATAAAGTTCAAACTCCATGGCACTGTAAAAGGCTTTCAACTGGCAAGAATAAGAGGAAATGATGGGAGAACAAAGAAAATGGGCCTCTGGGAGAGGAAACACAAGAAGCACACACAGGCCTTTGGATACTAATGCAGGCCTTTGCCAAGGTGGGTGGGTGGATGGGTTCCTTCCTCCCTCCCAGAAGTCAAGCCTGGGACATCCCTTCCAAAGATGCTCTTGAGAACTGGGCTGATTACCTACTAATACTAAATTCCATTTAATGTGACTTATTATGTTAAATGCTTTGCAGGTATTACTTCATTTAACCTTCCCAATAACCCTATGGAGAGAAATTTTATAGAGAAGAACACTGAGACACAGAGAGGTCAAGCAGCATGCCCAAAGTTGCACAACTATGAGCTGGCAGGGCCCTTATTTGGACTTAGGTCTTTCTATTGTCAGCCTATGTTTTATCCATTATGCTATATATACTGCTTCCTTGCTCTAATGGGCCCTTCTTCTGAAAACTAAAGTATCAGAAACATTTTCAGTTTGACAACTCATATCATTATAATGATGAAGATTATAAAAGACAAGAACTAGCAACTACTCTATACTGAACACTGTGCTAAACATTTTGCATATAAGATTTCATATACAAACAACCCCATGAAGTAGCAACCAGCTCACAATGCTGAATATCTTGCCAAAGGTGACAGAGCTGAGGGTGTAGCTGATGCTAAAGCCCACTATTACTATTATGCAATCTATGGCCACCCTTCCTCTTTTGTGTTCTTCCCTGACTGCCACTGCTTTTGAGGCCAATCAGAGGTTTGGTAAAGGATAACAAGAAAAAGGTGGAATTGAAGGCATCCATTTAACATTGGACATCTCAAGGATTTGTTTGTGTGGGTGCAAGTCCATGAAACCCTCATTTGATTGCTACAGTCCAAATAACGACCATGAAAGCAACTTTCTTAGCTTGCACTTTCATTTACTTAATCAAATTAAAGTGTGGGTAAGGCATTAAACTTGACAGTGCAGTTGCTTGGAGCCTTTGCCTGATTTCTGCTTGCTTATTGAGTGAGTGATTCATTCAACAGATATTGGGTTGCCATTGAACAGCATCTATAGTGTGTCAGGGAATCAGGAAGTCAGTCCTACTTGTGGGACCTTGAGAAAACTCTCTGCCCTTATTTAGGACTTACTTTTCCTAGCTATAAATGATTATCAAGATCCCTCCTACTATAGGTTTTAATGCAAACTGGTGACTAATGCTTGTCAATTCTCTAACTGCTCAACTGAAGATTCTTGCAGGTGAGAGTCAGCTAATCAATCTGCCAGGGGGAAGAGCAGGCACTGGAGGAGGACTGAGAGTGAAAAGACCTGGAAGATGGACTGGGAGACATACTAGAAGATACTAGAAACAAGAAAGGCAGTGGAAGGAAGAGAGAAAGACATTTAGAGAAAAAGTGGTTTGGGATCCCTTATGCGTCTTTATATTTTTGCCTTGAGAGCTGTCTTCACCAGATTCCCTCCTATCACTTGCCCCCTCACAAAAGTTGTACATACACACATGCACACGCACACACACAAACTTTCTCTCAGGAACAGAGACTGATATAAGAGCTAGATAAGTAGGATATATCCCAGAAGGACAGAGGGAGGCCCCAGGTACACAGTATATGATCTGAAAATAGGTAAAACACACGCACTTTTGTGTTTCTTCTATGACTGAGTTCAGCTGAAAAAATTAAATGATTTTATTGAAGCAAATGAAATATAGGGACATCTAAAATTTCCCACATATATCCATTCCACTGGGAACCTTCTCCCAGAATCCCAACAGATCAAGCCACTGCTTTATTTATTTTTACTCTAATTATACTAAGAGACTGATGGAGGACTGAGGCTGAGGGTGGGAGTGGGGAAATGGAATACTAAAATGGATATTATTCATGTTTCACAAATTTGTTTCTGGAAACAATGAATTTAAGGTGTATCTTATAGAAAAACATTCTGAAGTATTTCAAGAAATACCCTCAGCAATGAAGAGGGGAAAGGTCACTGCAGCACACACAGGCTCTATTTGCAATTCTGTTTCGAACTTGTATTGTGACAGATAAATCATTTAACCTCTCCAAGTCTCGGGATTTTCTCATTACTAAATAGCTTATACATGAGCATTACTAAAGAAGTTGTAGGTTTACAGAAAAAACATGAACAAAATAGTGTTCCCTTATCCTATTGTTAAACCATGCATCAGTGTGGTGCATATGTTATAATTCACATGCATGAGTTTTTGAGGATCAAATTAATTCATATTTATGAGAGCATGTTGCAAATGTGATCCACTGATGGATGGCCAAGACCTTACCTCAGAATTAAGTGCTACTGATGACAAAATTATTTGTGAATTTATTTGTAAATAGGACCCTTTGAAGATGCATTATTATTTAAGGTGTGAACTAATCTGTGAATTTGATAATCTGAGAAAGTATTTGGGTATTACCAAATGGAATTAGGGTGGGTGTTAATCAGTATTGTTGGAAGCTTTATAGAAAGAAATCAGAAGTCAAAGAAAACCACAGGAGGAGATCAACGATGTTGTTATGTGAGAGAATGCTACTGACCCCTGGAGAAAGCATGATCTTCACAATATTTTGATTTTGGACTTCTAACTTTTAAACCATGAAACAGTAAATGCTTGTTGTTAAAGCCAACCTATTGTGTGGCATCTGTCATAGCAGATTTGGCAAAGTAAGACAATCATAAAAAGAAAATCAAGAACTTGGGGTAACAGAAGACAAAAGAAACAGTATGTCAAAGAAGAGTGTATGTTCAACTGCATGAAATGCTTTTGCAAGTTACTAAATGAGAATATAGCAGTGACTACTGGAGTCGGGCAGACAACGGTGACCTAGAGGAACAGGTTTAGGGTTAGTGAGTGGAAGAGAGAAAGTGAGATGAGGAAAATGAAGACAGCATGTGTAGGCAAGACCTTTAAAAGTTTTTCTATGTATTGTTTAATGGGTACAGAGTTTCTGTATGAGATGACGACAAATTTTGAGTAATGGATGTTGGTGATGGTGATACTAATATTGTGGATAAAATTAATGCCACTAATTTGTACACTTGAAAGTGGTTAAGATAGGAAATGTCTAGCTTAAAAAGTTTAACAAACGTTTTTCTATGAAGGGGAGCAGAGAAACTGAAGTACTCTTCAGTTTCTCTGTAGGAGAATGTGGTGTCAAGAGAGGCTTTTTCTAAGATTGGTGAATGTTTGAATGCTGATGGGTGTGATCCTCTGCATCTCAAAAGACTTTGTCAAAAAAGTGAAGAGGCAGCCAACTCAATAGGAGAAAATATTTGGAAATCACATATCAGACAAAGGTTTGATTTCCTGTATATACAAAGAAATCATACAACTCAACAACAAAAGAACAAACAACCCAATTATAAAACGGACTAAAGATGAGCTAAAAATGTGCTAAGATGAATAGGCGTTTTTCTGAAGAGCAAATACAGATGGCTCAAAAGCACATGAAGAGATGCTCATTTTCACTGGCTATAAAGCAAATGCAGATCAAGTATACAATGAGATACCACCTCATACCTATAAGAATGGCTGCTATTAAACAAATAGGAAACTATAAATGTTGGAGAGGATGCCTAGAAACTGGGACAGTTTTGCACTGCTGGTGGGAATATATAATGGTGCAGCCACAATGGAAGACTGTTGAGTGGTTCTTAGGAAACTAAATATCGAGTTGCCCTATGACCCAGCAATAGCACTTGGTATATACCCAGAAGAGCTGAAAGCAATGACACATACAGACATTTGCACACCGATGTTCACAGCCGCATTATTCACAATCGTCGAAAGATGGAAACAAACCAAATGCCCATCAACAGACGAGTGGATCAACAAAACGTGGTATATACATACGATGGAATATTGTGCAGCAGTAAGACAAAATGACATCCTGAAGCACATGACAAGATGGATTAGCCTTGAAGACATAATGCTGAGTGAAATTAGCCAGACACAATAGGTTAGATACTGTATGATTTTACTTTTATGACCAGTATAAAAGGTATAATCAGATGATTATAGTACAGAATATAGGGGACTTAGATATACATAGCAGCTAGAGATGGGTGAACTGTTAGCTAATGAGGTTTAACTCCAATGTAAGGGGATAGGAGTGAAGGTGACTCTCTAGTGGGTCTATAAGTAATATTACCATATTGAAGATGAACAAGATTGAAAAGGGTTGTATAGACCTATGTGTCCCACTAATTAATACTAGAAATATGAACTAGTTCCTGCAAGAATTACTTCAAAGATATGATTCTTGTACAAAGAGCGTTTAAGTCCAGGGTACAGGGGGAAAACCACTATGGCATGCTATGAGCTATGTTCAAAAGGAAACCAGCAGGCGGGCCGCGGTGGCTCAGCGGGCAAAGTGCTTGCCTGCTATGCCGGAGGACCTCGGTTCGATTCCCGGCCCCAGCCCATGTAACAAAAACGGAGAAACAGAATACAATAAAACAAGAAAATGTTTAAAAATGTTTCCCTTTCTTCCTTCCTTCCTTCCTTCTATCCTTCCTTCCTTCTCTCTGTCTTTCCTTTAAAAAAAAAAAAAAAAAAAAAAAAAAAAAAAAAAAGGAAACCAGCAGCACTACAACAGCAACAGCAGAGGTAAATAATGGGGGGAGGGACAAGACTTAAGAGGATGTTTAGATTTCCTATTTGGTGAGGGTGTGTTTATTGGTTTTCTTTCCTTGGGAACAATGAAATTATCTAAAATTGAGAATGATGATGGACTGTGGAGTTCGGGCCCTATACATGATGCCCGATAAATGCAGGTGGCTGAAAGATGCACTGTCTGAGAAGTAGATTGACAAATGATGGTGTATACTTATGAACAAAGGTTGTGCTGCTATAAACAGGAACAAAGTCGTGAGGCATGCAACGATGTCAATGAACACGTGGGACATTTTGTGAGACAAAATAAGCAAGAAACAAAAGAACAACAATGGTATTGTCACCTTTAGAAAATGCTTATAAGAAAACAGGGGCCTAGATTGTAAGCTTTTAGAACAGACACATTAAGTCCGGAGTGGTAATTATTATTCCTGGATTTTGAGAGGCTGTTATATATATATATATATATAACCTGATATTTGGAGATAGGAATGAAGCTGAACAGATTGGGGTTAAAGTAATTCAGAACATAGGGGTAAGGAAGACAGGGTGTATATTTTAGAACCACACATACTCTTTGAGACCAATGGAAGAAAGGTTTATTTGGTCTGGAACTTAATTTTTCTGTAGTGCATAGCCTAACTCAACCTATCTGTATAGCTCATTTGAACAACTGAAATGCAGGGAGCACAGGATAAGAAAGAGCTCCTTCAATCCTGTATAGGTTATTTTAATGCCTAGATACATCCTAAAGTATATTAAACAGATAATCAAAAAGTAGTGGCAAAGTCCCCTGAAGAAGGGGAGAAAGACTACGGAACTATTAAACCTTACCATCAGGGAATCCCATGATACTGTGTCAAACTTTAGAGACACCCAAATCAATAGGTCACGCACTTGATCATGAGACCTACTCTTGTGAAGCTTATGTAGGTGGCGGAGAAGCTTAGATTATCTATAGGCATGCCTAAGAGTCACTTCTGGAGGACCTCTTTTGTTGCTCAGATGTGGCCTCATACTCTCTAAGCCCAACTCAGCAAATGAAATCATTGCCCTTCCCCCTATATGGGACATGACATCCAGGAGTGAAAGTCTCCCTGGCAATGTGAGAGATGACTCCCAGGGATGAATCCAGACCTGGCACCTTGGGATCAACAATTCCATCTTGACCAAAAGGGGGAAAAGAAGTATAACTAATAAAGTATCAGTGGCAGAGAGAGTTCAAATAAAGTCAAGAGGCTACTCTGGAGGTTGCTCTTACACAAGCTTCAGTTAGACCTTGCTACCTATCATAACCTGCCAACCCCCAACCAGGACCATTTCAACCAATCCTATGGAACACCTAGGACAATATATAAGATTCCACAAGGGCTCCATACACTAGAGCAGCTTTCCAGAAACTTACAACCTCCAGATGGGTTCCTGGTTCAGCTAAGTTCTGAAACCTAGAGGCCATAGCCTCTTCAGAACATCAGATAGTTCCATTTCCCTACCCCATATTAGTGACAGACCCTTCCAATGTGAAAAATTTAGAATGGCCATAGCCCAAATACCTCTAAAGACAGGGATGGAAAGATCAAAGGTGATGGTGGAGTTATACAGAGAAGATAGGATTTAACAAAAGAACATGAATGCTAAATCATTAAACTGATATTTTTTTTAGTCTCCAGTATTTTAGAGCAGCTAGAAGTAAAAACCTAAAATTGTGGAATTGTAACCCATGTCAATCTCTGAAATATGTTCTTCAACTAATTGTGGTGCTGTGCTTTGAAATTTACAGTTTTTTGTATATATGTTATTTTTCACAAAAAAAGAAGGAAAAAAAGTCGATTGTGATGATAAAAAAACATTTAAGCTTTCTAGCCTCCTATATTCTGGAGCAGCTAGAAGGAAAAATCTAAGAGGATTGCATGGTAGCCTATGACAAACTCTGTGATTTGTCCTGTAACTACTTATTGAAGAGTACTCTGAAAACTATTGTTTTTTTTATTTCTTTGCTTTATATATATGTTATACTATACAATAAAAAAGTTTTAAAAAATAATGTCTTCTTTATAGGTTGTTAAGACATAATGTATTAATACCATTAGTAGTAAGTGCTATATAAGTGTTTGAAATTATTGTTCAATTTTTACATGTTGCAAATTTCTTATTATTTGGACTGGGCCCTCTTCTTTTCTTACTGAACTCATTCTCCCTAGCTAAACTCAATTTCTCCTCTCTGCAACTCTAATTCCCAATTTTAAGATAAGAATATATATCTCATATAGGATAAGATGGATAAGATAGCATCTACTTCATTCAATTACTGAAAAGATAAAATGAGATAATACATGTAAAGCACTTGAAACAGTGCCTAACATATAGAAAACATTAACTAGAGTGAAGTCATTATTATAGTTATAACCATTTATTCCTATAGCTTTAAGTATCCTCTTTGTGCCAAGAACTCCTAATTTCTAAAGCTCCCCACTAAGCTGTAGACATGCATTTCTCACTCAGATACCCCAAATAACCTGTCTAAATCTGAGTTTCTTTCCTACTTCCACTCCTAGTCACAGCCCTTACCCACATCAAATCTATCATCCTTTACTATTGATTATACTATAGCTTTGAAATAAATTTGAAACCAGTCTACTTTACCTGCTCTACCACCACTCCCTAGTCCTTATCACTACCATCTCTTTGTCTAAAGCATGGCACTAGCATCCCCACCAACCTCTCACTTCCATTTTCATCAACACTTCATTACCATTCTCTACAACACTGCCAGAGGAACTTTTCTAGAATATAAATTATATCCTACACTTCACCAGGTTAACCCTACCATCCTTCAAGTTTTTTCTTTAACGTCACCTTATGAGAGAGACCTTTCCTGACTCTCCCCCAATTTAAGATAGATGCCCCTCTATTATTCTCTCTTATAGAACCTCCTTTTCTTTCATAGCACTTTTCAACCTTATTGAAGGCAACTACCTCAACCATTTTGTTAGTTACAATAGTCCTTGCCTCTTCTAGACCATTACCTGCCTGAGATTCAGGAAACCTAGGCCACGCAATCTTGGTGAGTCCTTTTCCAGATCTCAGGTCCCTTGCCTTTAAATTAAGGACATTGGGTCAGATTTATTCAATCAATAAACATCTGTTGAATATGAAAAATGACAGACAAGGTGTCTGCCATCATGGAACTTCCATTCTAGTAAGGGAGATAGGCAATCAAATATGCAAACCAAATATATACAGATGGTTAGTAATACAAAGGAAACCAAAATATGTTGTGAGTAAAATATCTGAGAAGTTGTTATTTAAAATAAAAGATGGCAATTCAGAGAGCCAGAGAAGAATGACATAGCCATGAGAAGCAGAGAGCCCACTAACCAGTGACCTTTGGAGATGAAGAAGGAAAACGCCTCCCAGGGAGCTTCATGAAACAGGAAGCCAGGAGACCAAGCTAGCAAATGATGCCCTGTTTGCCATGTGCCCTTCCAGCCGAGAGAGAAGCCCTGACTGTGTTCGCCATGTGCCTTCTCACTTGAGAGAGAAACCCTGAACTTCATCGGCCTTCTTGAACCAAGAGGTGGAGAATGAAGCCAGAGAAGAGCAGCCCTGCAGAGGCAGGCCTAGAATAAGCACCAAGATTTCCAGTTCCTGGTCCAGGGCACATTATAGGACGTATATCCTCTATTTAAATGCCAATTTTGGGTGGATGTCAGAAGTTACTAGGGCAACTTCTGGTTACTAAGATCCTTTTAATGGTTTATTAACATTAAGGAAAGTTATAGGGTATGATGGCAGGAACATTAACAATCCACAAAGTTATAACTAGTCTAAACAGATATCAAAATAAGTGGACTAGCTCAGTTCTAGTAAATGGGTCAGTATATCAAAGCCGTAAATAGAAACAGCCTCTTACCACCACCACCTGCCCCCCAACAAAACAACCTCTGATTATGCTCCTTAATTCACAAATAAAATGAAAACCTGAAAAACGTTCAGAGGAAAGCACAGGGTGATAAGAAAATATGAGGAGAAAGGGTACAATTCTTAAGTTATCCCATCACTTCTCCCTGGGCCAGCTGCTTGCATAATTTTATACTGATAGTTGTCTAGGAAATACAGATCTGCCTTCTCTCCAAAAGGACAATAACTCATTGAAACCAGGGATGAACAGTTTGCTGAGGGAGACATTTACTGAACTCCTACAAAATTTCAAACTGAAGGACATTTATTAAATATAATTCTCTTATATAAATTAGGCATATAACTGATATTCTCGCAAGCAAGTGAGGAAAACAAAAATCAACAGGCCAAACCCTCAATTTTGGGGTTTGGTCATATGAAATTTATCTCCATAGAGGATAGGATAAAAATTAGGCCTAAGAGTCTACTAAAAATTAGGCCTAAGAGTCACCCCCAAGAGAACCTCTTTTGTTGCTCAGATGTGGCTTATCTCTCAGCCAACATGGCAAGCAAACTCACTGCCCTCCCCTTCTTGATGTGGGATATGACACACAGGGGTGCAAACTTCCTTGGCAATGTGGGACAGAAATCCTAGAATGAGTTGGAACTTGGCATCAAGGGACTGAGAAAACCTTCTTGACTGAACGGGGGAAGAGAGAAATGAGACAAAATAAAGTGTCAATGGCTGAGAGATGTCAAACACAGTTGAGTGGTTATCCTCTTATTCATTATACAGATACCCCCTTTATAGTTTAAGATGTATTAGGGAGGATAGAGGGAAGTACCTGAAACTGTGGAGCTGTGTTCCAGTACCCATGTTTCTTGAAAATGATTGTATAATGATACAGCTTTCAGAAAGTGATTATGAAACCCCCTGTTCTGATGCTCCTTTTATCTACGGTATGGACAGATGAGTTAAAAATACAGATTAAAAATAAATAAATAATAGAGGGAACAAATGTTAAAATAAATTGGGGAGAGGGAAATACTAGTGGTCAATGAGAGGGAGGAGTAAGGGGTATGGTATGTATGAGTTTTTTCTTTTTTCTTTTTATTTCTTTTTCTGGAGTGATGTAAATGTTCTGAGAAATGATCATGGTGATGAATATACAACTATGTGATGATATTGTGAGCCAGTGACTGCACACCAAGTATGGAATGTTCATACATTAAGAATGTTTGTGTTTGATTGTTGAATGATTTTATTAATTTAATATATATATATGTAAAAGAATTAGGCATATAAGAAATGATTGATTTTTTTTTTCTTACTAGGAGACAGATGAATTAAGGCAAGCTTAAATTAGGGATACCAGGAAATAGGGAAAGGGAAAAGCAAACCAGGGAGGTAGGGTTACTGACAAAGATGAAATAAATGCATTTGATAGTTTCTAAAAGAAAAAGGAAAGAAAAAATAGAACACTAATTTCTTAAGATATTTCACAGCAAGTATTTCTTCATCAAAGAAGATTCCAGTTAACTGCCACAGCAGAGCAGGTACTTGTGGAACCTGACTCTGATAAGTAAGGGGAGAGGATTTAGATACACACAGAGAAAATCTGAGGACTTCAATTCTGAGTCTCGGAAACTTCCTGGCTGCTCATTTTGTCCTGGATGAGGTAATGCCTGAAGAGAACCCTAACTAATGCAGCATGCCTACGAGATACTTTTGGAGGACCTCTGTTGTTGCTCAGATGAGGCCTCAGTCTCTCTAAGCTCAACTCTGCAAGCGAAATCATTGCCCTCCCCACTAAAGTGGGACATGACACCCAGCGGTGAAAATCTCCCTGGCAACGTGGGAGATGACTCCCAGGGATGAATCCAGACCTGGCACTGTGGGATCAACAACTTCATCTTGACCAAAAGGGGGAAAAGAAGTGTAATTAATAAAGTATCTGTGGGAGAGTGAGTTTAAATAGAGTCGAGAGGCTACTCTGAAGGTTGCTCTTATGCAAGCTTCAGGTAGACCTTGCTACCTATCATAACCTGCCAAACCCCAACCAGGACCATTCCAGCCAATCCTAAAGAACACCTAGAGCAATATATAAGAGTCCACAAAGGTTCCAGGCAATAGAGTAACTTTCAAGAAACCTACAACTTCCATAAGGGTCCCTGGTCCAGATAAGTCCTGAAACCTAGAGAGCCTAGCCTCTCCAAAACATCAGATGGTTCCATCTCCCTACCCCATGTTGGTGACAGACCCTTCCAATGTCAAAAATTTAGAGTTGCCATAGCCCAAACAACCCTAAGGAGAGGTACTGAAAGATCAAGGGTAATGGTGGAATTATACATAGAGGATAGGACTTAACAAATGAATATGAATGCTGAATCATTGGGTTGATGTCTCCTTTAGTGTCCACTATTTTAGAGCAGCTAGAAGTAGAAACCTAGAGTCGTGAAATTGTAACCCATGTCAAAGTCTGAAATATGTTCTATATCTGATTGGGGTTCTGTGCTTTGAAATTTTTAGCTTTTTTGTATATATGTTATTTTTCACAAATAAAGAAGGAAAGAAAGTCAAAAAATAAAAAAAATTAAAAATGAATAAATAAATAAAAGATGGCAAGGAACCCGTCAAACCCAGATGATAGCTAAGATCCAGTTTTGTTTGGATGTTTTATTGTTCCAGGTAATGTTAATCTACATGAAGCTAAACGTGCCAAGTGGTAAAAGGAGAGCACAGCTTC
This sequence comes from Tamandua tetradactyla, assembly GCF_023851605.1. Lineage (NCBI taxonomy): Eukaryota > Metazoa > Chordata > Mammalia > Pilosa > Myrmecophagidae > Tamandua > Tamandua tetradactyla. The sequence goes on along the minus strand of NC_135353.1, from coordinate 57,231,834 downwards.
ACTGAGACTGGCATCAAGAGCTTTGTGAGCATCTGAGCCTTTTTCTTCTTCTCAGGATAATATGAGTAGATAAACTCAAATTGATAGAGTTGTTTTATAATCAAATATGATAATGAATATAAAGTTCATAGTACAAATACAGTTTTGTTCATGCATGTGTTTATATTATTACTGGATAAAGGAGGAGTCAGTCCCAAGATTTTTACAATCACATAATCACAAGGTGAAAGCTATATAATTAAACAGTCATTATAAGGATCAAGGCTATGGGATTACAGTTTAACAATTTCAGGTATTTCTTACTGGCTATTCTAATACACTAGAAACTAAAAATAAGTATCTATATGAGTCAGTCATCATAATTATTTGTTAAATCCTAATTTCTCAGTTACAACTTCTCCCTCTCATCTGATCATTCTCTCAATCTTTAGGGATATCTGGGTAATGACTATTCTAATTCTTTTGTGCTGAAAAGGGGTGCTGACATCATGGAATCAGGAATGAAACTGGATGATATTGTTGGTGAAACTGCATCAGAAATAATAAAATATTTAGGAATATATTTAACAAAGAATTGCAAGGTTTTCAGTGAAAACTACAAAACATAATTGAAGGGAATTAAAGAAGACATAAATAAATGGAAATTCATCCCATGTTCATAGATTGGAAGACATAATATTGTTAAGAAGGCAATAGTTTCCAAACTGATCTACAGACTCAATGCAATCCTTATTAAAACCACAGAATCACAGCTGGCTTCTGTGAAGAAACTGACAAGTCAATGCTAAAATTTATATGGAAATGGACCCAGCATAGTCAAAACAAACTTGAGAAAGAAGAACAAGGCTGTAGTATTCATACATCCCAATTTCAAATTTACTTCAAATTTACAATAATCATGGTAGTGCTATTGGCATAAGGATAAGCATAAATCAATGGAATAGAATTAAAAATCCAAAATAAATCTTTACATTTATGGTCAGTTGATATTCAACATTGTGTCAAAATCGTTCAATGGGGAAAGAATATTTTCTTCAGCTAATGGTGCTGTAATAAATGGATATCTACAAATAAAAAATGAAGTTGGATATAGAATAGGCAAATCCATACAGTGAGAGCACAGATTAGTGGTTGTCAGGACCTGGAAGAAGGCAGAATGAGGAATGACTGCTTAAAGGGGTCTGGGTTTTCTTTGGGGTGATAAAAATGACTTGGAATGGATACTGGTGGTGGTGTATAACATTGTGAGTATATTTAATTCCAATGAATTTTTTATTTTCAAATGATTAAAACTGTAAATTTTATGTTGTTTATTTTACCACAATTTAAAATAAGCTAAACAAAAATAATGAAGTTGGACCCCTACCTCACATCATATCCGGAAAATTAGTTCAAGTAGATCAAAGATCTAAATGTAAGAGTTAATGCTATAAAACTCTTAGAAGGAAACTAAGGGAATAGTCTTGACCTTGGATTAGGCAACAGTTTCTTAGGACTTCAACAAAATGAAGAACTTTCATACTTCAAAGAATATCATCAAGAAAGTGAAAAGACAACCTAGAGAATGGGAGAAAATATTTGAAATCATATATCTGATAAGGGTATAGAATTCAAATGTATAAAGAACTCTTACAACTCGGTAATAGAAAAGCAAAGCATCCAATTAAAAATGATAAAAAAACTTCATACATATTTCTGTTAAGAAGATATCTAAATGGCCAGTAAGCATATGAAAAGATGCTCCATACCATTAGCCATCGGGGAATTGAAAATCAAAACTGTAATGTGATACCACTTCACATGCACTAGGATAGGTACAACAACAACAACATAAAGAAGACAAGAAGTGTTGGTGAGGATGTGGAGAAAAAGCGACCCTAATGTATTGTGAATTGGAACGTAAAATGGTGAAGTCACTGTGGAGAACAGTCTAGCAGGTCTTTAAAAGCTTAAACATAAAGTGACCACTTGACCTAGTAACTCCACTACTAGGTATATATCCATGAGAAATGAAAACCTATGTCCACACAAAAATGAGTATGCAAATATTCATAGCAGCATAACTTACAATAGCCAAAAGTAGAAATAACCCAAATATCCATATGCTAATGAGTAGATAAACCAAATGTGGTATATCCATTATATGAAATATTATTCAGCCATAAAAAAGAAACAGAGTACAAATATAAACTACAACATGGATGAACCTTGAAAATATCCTGCAAAGTAAAATAAGTCAGTCACAAAAGACTACTGATTGCATGATTCTATTCTCATGAAATGTCCAAAATAGGAAAATCTATAGAGACAGAAAGTAGATTCCTGGTTTCTAGGCAGTTGCTTGGAGGATGGAACAGGGGTGGGTGAATGTTTACAGGAAAGGAGTTTCTTTGTGGTGTGATGAAAATGTTGTAGAATTAGATAATGGTGATGGTTGCACAACTGTATGAACATATTAAAATATACTGAATTGTACACTTTAAAACGATGAATTTTAATGCAGTTTTATTGATATATATTATATATTAACATACATATAATCATCCAAAGTGTATAGTCACTGGTTCACAGTATCATCATATAGCTGTGCATTCATCATAACCATTGATGTTTGAAAATTTTCATTACTACAAAAAAATAAAAATAAGAATAAAAATAAAAGTAAAAGTTCAACTTATTCTAGACTTAAAGCATAGTTTTTATTTAACTGATCATAATTTTCATGATTGATGTTGTTTTTCTGGTTCTTGCCCTGCCTTAATGGAACCTTCGTTTTTGAGGAAGGTCTCCCCATATATGATCAACCCCAATCAGATTTTTCCAGATATGACAGGCCCATCTTTCAGGAAGATGGGGTAATCAGTGTCAAATTTCCTTGATCAGATCCAGCAGATTGTCAGAGATTCCTGTGAAGCCTCTAGACTCTGTGATTTTCCTATCCTTCCCAGTAGGTGGTGCTCGTCAGCCTGCAGCTCCCTATGAGTGTAAAGTGGTACGGTGCCTTTAATTCTCAGCAGACGTTGTGCCTGCCTGGGGTGTGATTGAGACAGAGGCTGAGGTAGAAGGCTGATGAAGGCTTAGCCCCTGGGGTCTGAATTCTCTGATTGAGGACTGAGTCACCTTTTTGTTGGGTAAGATAAGCCCTTTAGGGAATTATCTCCTTTTCTTGACTCATTACTTTGTCTCTCAGACCTATCTTAACTGCAGTCTTGCCTGGGTCAGGACAGAGAATTGAAAATGCCTGAGGCTTTTTCTAATGAGCTATTTAGAATAGTCTTAAAAAAGAAAGAAAAGAAACTTTTCAGAGTCAGTCCTCAGCCCCCAAGTTTCACCTCTCAAGAGCTGGAGTGGGTAGCTGGCGCTATGTGTCCCTTTCTTGGGGCACTGCCTTTTTCCAGTATTCTGAACTCTGCCTACTCCAAAAGTCTCAGTTATATTTTTTTCATCAGCACCACCTTTTCTCTGCTAGGAGAGACCTCAGGATTCCTTTTCTGCTTGCTCTCGGTTTATCTATGCTTGGAGTTTGTATTCAGCAATTCAAACTGTGATTTGTCAATTAAAACCACAATTGTAGCTTGGCTGAGCTGTTGTTCCTTGCTCTCAGTAGGAGCTTCTTTTTTTCCCAAGGGGAAGTGTCGCCTACTGAGCCTGCCATGCTAGTGGCAGAGGTGTGTCAGCCTCCAGAGTTTGGGGGTTTTTACTTATAGTTCTGTGCCATGATCTTGGCCCTTCCACCCATTCCAGACTGTTGTGTGATGTGTGTCTGGTCATGGATGTTCCCTAGACAGTTCCTGGCTATTTACTAGCTGCTCTAGAGGACTAAATTCCACACCTCTCTATGCTGGCATCTTGCCCCACCCCCTAAAAGGGTGAATTTTAAGGTACGTTAATTATATAGCAATAAAGGTGTGTGCGTGTGTGTGGTTGTGTGCATTTTAAGCGCAGAATCTTAGGTCTGACAACAAAGTAGGAGAAATGTGCTTAATCTTCAGCTTTCTCTACCCCAGGTTGGAGGACCAGTGTCTCACCTGCCTTTTCTTCAGCACCTGCCCCACATGTTTACATATTCATTCTATCGTGGCAGAATTATTAACAGTCCAGGATCCACACTTGTCACTTTTGTATAACTCTTCCCTCATTTTATGTTTGTACAGTGAACAACTTCTTGCAAAAACAAGACAGGTAGACTCAAAAAACAGTCTGAGTTAACAAAAAGAAAAGAAAATTTTGGAGCAGAAGTTACAGGTAGATGTGTGGCCTCATTGTTCTCAAATCCTCCCCTAATACTGAGAATACTCAAAGAAACCTAGATATTTCACCTCCTAACTTCTTTCATCCAGATAGATTGGAGAATTATTCTGCAGTCTTTTAATTAGAGTCTAAATTATTCCCAATTCACAATAGTGACCTAAGCCATTCTCAGTGAGAGCTGGTAACCAAAGAAGAGTCCTAAACTACTTCTGTCACCCATTCTAATATTTAACAGCTCTTGCAATAAGGAACAGTACCTAATGTTTCATCCAGTTTTCTCATGCTTGTTGTAAGGCAAATTACCTTTTCTTATATCCTCAGGGGAGGATGATAATACTATAGATTTATATTTGAAAACATTGCCTCTTAGGAAACACTGAAAGGAAATTAGATTCATTCAGAGGATTGACAGAGCATTAGTCCCCAAATATTTTTATTCATTTTGTAGATAGTGTTACACCAAACTGGTCAGAAGACTCTGGGTAGAAGTGCTTTTATAAACTGTGTGGCAAGGCATAGTTAAAGAAGTAGAACTTACGACCAATACTTATGTGCTTGCAAGGCCAGTTGAGTCTAGCTAAACCACCACTTCCTACAAGCTAATAGCATGAGGAAGGCCAAGACAATCACCTCCCACAAGCAGAGACCCCTCTAACAGGTAACACTCTTCAGAAAACAGATTTCCCATGAAGCATTACTGATATCTTGTCCAAGCCACCTTACCTAACTGAAATTGATTGGAGACCATCCCACATGTTTGCATTATCTCTGGGCTATTCCATCCTAAGGGATATAATGCACAGCCTGAGCTTATCAGCAACCCTGGAAAGAAAAGCAAACACAACAGGTAAAAAAAAAACACAAAAGGTACTTTATCACCCGAATATTCCCTCTAGATTACCTCAACTCAAGTTCTAACTCCTCTACTCAGAGCTTATCCTTCACTGTTTAGCCTAAATGTCTATGTTTCCATCAACGTGTGCTAGTTTGAAAGTGTTGTGTACCCCAGAAAAGCCATGTTCTTTAACTCTGATTCAGTATTGCTGGATGGGATCTTTTTGACTAGGCTATTTCCATGGAAATGTGATCCACCCAGTTGTGGGTGGGACCTTTAGATTAGGTGATTTCCATGGAGATGTGTCTCTGCCCATTCAAGGTGGGGTCGCTTACTGGAGTCCTTTAAGAGGGAATTATTTTGGAAAAAGCTTTAAAGTCCACACAGCCAAAGACTTTTGGAGATACAGAAGGAAAATGCCCCTGGGGAAACCATATGAAATGAGGAGAGAAAGCTAGCAGATGTTGCCATGTACCTTTCCAGCTGAGAACCCAAAGACCCCAGCAGACACCAGCTACGTGCTTTCCCAGCTGACAGAGGTGTTCTTGATGGCATCAGCCTATTTTAAGTGAAGTAAACTTCTTGTGGGTGCCTTAATTTGAACATCTTCACAGCCTTAAAACTGTAAACTTTCAATTTAATAAATTCCTCTTTTAAAAGTCTTTCTGTTTCTGGTATATTACATTCCACCAGCTTTAACAAACTAAAACACAGCCTAACAGGATTTTTTTTGCACTAACATGGGTGATGAGATGTAGTAGATAGCAGAAGGGAAAACTTATAAGGAAAGAGCAGTGAGACAGGTCAATGTACTTTTTGCAACCAAAAGGTTTTCAACAATGGTTTACAAGGCTAAGTTAGCTTTTCCAACCAGATCTCTCTTCTTTCTTGGTCTAGTTCAAGAGAGATTAACAAGGTACAGACAGCTACTCTTTCCTAAAATGCAGCCTTTCCTAGGAGTCAAGTAGGTCCGTAGAAGCTGAAGAAAGGTCATAACTTCTGTGACTTGGACTCAGCTGTTTGGCTGAGACTTATAGAAAGCATACATTTAGAGATGGCTTCCCTGGTGAGTAGAGCACCACACTCCCTCTTCCCTGTGAAATCATTCTTCATGCCAAGCATGCCTCCCTTGTTTGACTCCCATTAACTTCCACCGTGCCCCTTGCTTCATCCCCATTTTTCTTGGATCATTTAGTGACTTCAGGAAAATTCTGTGTGACCTTAAACAGTGATTCTCTTACCTTTCCTACCAGAGATACAAATCTGTATCTGCTTGCCCATATTCCCTTCTAATGAAACTGCCTCACCCACAGCTCTTGCCTACAGTGTCATTTTCACATGCTTTAATATATGATTCACCCAGCCTCTGTCACATTGTATTGGACCAAGCATTGGTATCTGACCCACATGCAACCAGATTCATTAGCTGGTCAGTAACAGATGACATAATGGTCTGGCAGGAATAGATGACATAGGCTAGATTCTTTTCCCTGATCATGTTAATCAAGAAACATCAGAGATACCAAGCTGGTTATCAAATAGAGCAGAAGTTGTAAAAAAAAAAATCAAGAGCTAGATTAAGGGGGCATCAAGCTGAAGCCAAGTCCAAGTCAAAGTTATGAGTGGACAATAATTCTGGGTAAGCTGAGCAACCATATTGGTAGAGAGAAAGCATAGAGAAGAAAAGTGGCATGAAGCATAAACACCATGAGGAAAACTCCATATTGCCCATGAAAGAGCTAGAGAGAAGCCAATCCTTTCTGATGGCTTTTACAGCTCTACTTTTCTTATATTACAATAAACTCCATTTTCTTTGAAAGAACTCAAGTGAGTCTGTACTACTTGCAACAACAACAAAAAAAAGCCCAATAACAAGAACACTATACTTTGGTGACACACAAAGCTCACAGGAATGCAGATGCCAAAACTGACATATAGCACAGAAACACCACAGAGGTGGTGCTTGATCAATGATGAAGGAATGGCAAATTTATGGGATCCACAGCCTTGGGGCTCAGCTTTACCCTGAAATGCAGGCTGCTCCAAGCACTGCTGGTCTTGCCTTCACTTTTATTTCCTCACTGAGGAACATTCCATGTATACTTCAAGAAGCTAATAACACCACTTTGCATTCAGATCAATCCTTTTGGAAGAAGATCCCAAAGTACTCTCCAAGCTTAAGTGCAACATGGCATCCAGCTTTTCTCCATACTCAGTGAGGCCACAGGAAAAGACAAGAACTTTAAGCAATGGCAAGAAGGGTTTAAATAGTATAATCAAGAGAACTTTCTGATAGTGAGAAAAGATTTAGAAACTAAAGGAATGACCAATTAAAGTTAGGAATTCCCTTCAGTAGAATGCTTAAAATTAGAAAGCATTCTTATCTGTCTCATTCTTAAAGGGAATGAAAGTGGTCACTCAAAGACCTTTTTATACTCTGGAATCTGTCCAATGACAGCAGAATAACATCCCTAATTTCCACCACAGATAACTGAGATCCTGTGACATGAAGAAATGGCCCCATGTATTCACAAGTGGTTAATAAAACTGGAAATGGAACCGAAGTCTTGTCCTGCTTCTTGTTTATACCTTTTAGGGAAGAGTTGATAAAAACTGAGCTTTCCCACACAGATTAGGAAGAAAGAAGATAAATTTATAAAAAATAAAAAAAAAAAACACCAGCTCTGCTTTCCAGCCTCTATAGCAAGTTGGGAGAATATTTGGATCCCTGAGACTGTCATGAATTCTAACTTCCCAATCTAGAACTAGTGCTGACATTTCTCATTTTGGCAGGGAGAAACTTCTACCTCCTTCAGGTTCACCAGCTCTCCAGACCTAACTGTTGAGGAAGTCAGGTCAGAGATTACCTCCTCCAGGAAACTTTCCCTCACTACTTCCACACCCAGGTTAAGTCTTGAGTCCCCTTTCTCTGTTCCCATGGCATCCAGTGCTTACTCTGGTGATTAAAAACAGCCTGTGATAAACATTCCTCATAGTTGTTCATTGTCTGCTTCCCTCACTGAAGTGTGGTTTCCTTGAAGGCAGGGGCCATATTTATCCTCAATTCTGTATGTTTTATACCTGGTACTTAATAAGTGCTTCTTTTCTAGAGTATGCTCCAGTTATCTAATAGAGAGTTTCCCTCACCCACACTGCACAAGGGGAAGCCTCTGAATAGATGCCCATTACAGAGTTGGGAGACATCCCAGAAACCTGATACAAGCCATAGAACTTTAGGGAGGCCTTTGGAGATTACCTACTCCAGTACCTCCCCTTTACAGATATGGATGTTGGAACAAGGAAAAGGAAAGTGATTGGCACAAGATCACATAGCCACTTTTTCTCACTAATCAGAGAGATCATTATTTCTTACAGGCTCTGTCCTTCCAGGCATGGGTGTCCAAAAACGATCATCTTTTGGCAATAGTAACTCTAACAGGCACTAGGGATTTTGCAGGCACTGGATATAGAGAGTCAATTCAATATGACAGCTTAAGAGAATGGGCTGGTCTGTAGTTGGTCTAGACCTAAATTCAAATTTCAGCTTTGCCACCTAGAAACTGCATGAACTTAGTTACTCAATCTTTCTGCATCTCAGTTACTTCACCTTTAAATGGGAATAATAATAATACCCTCCCTTAGAGGGTTGTTTTGAGACTTGAGATTAATGCACAAAAAGTGCCTGGCACATAGTAAGTGCATAACAAAGATTTATTAATCTTTATAAATATTAAACAGCAAGCACTCCCTCTAGCTCCTCTCTCAGTTTCCAACTATCTTCTCCATGCTAATTTATTGCCCACTTCTTTATCCTCATAAGAAACAATTGAAAAGCTAAAAGCTGAGTAGGGCAAATTCAAATTTGTACTTGATTCAAAAGCTTCCTGGTTGGAGTTGTATCTCACAGTTTTGCAGAGGCTCTTACCCAGAGCCCAGGAATATCTGGCAGATATATGTCCTGCCCCAATATACTTGGCTCCATATTCTGCCCAGCTGCCCTACTTGCTCCCCATCCCGCCACCGTGCCTTTTATACAGGTGAGCACATTAGGTTGTAAACATAATTCATGGAGGCATTTGACTTGTAACTGACAGCTAATTTCATTGCACTTGATTCTAGTTAAACATGCCCTGGAGAGCATATTAAAAATAAAACTGAAATCACAGGGTAACTTAACCTCAGTTATCTTTGTCCCCAACAGTTCTCTTCAATTTAGAATTGTGAAGATATGGTTTAAATTGCAACAGGGAAATCATTTGCTAATGCCAGGCCCTAACATTTTTTGGAAGAATGGCATCTTATTAAAATTGTAGCTTCTTGGCCCCACCCAGATATATGAGTTAATAGCTAGGAATATACATTTCAATGATTATAATACATGTGGTTCTAGTACCATCACTCAAAACAAAACCACTAAAATTGTTAAGAGCAGGAGCTCTGGCATGAGAGAAAACTGGATTTAAATCCCAGCAACATCTTGCACTAGCTGTAGCCCAGGCTATTATATGTTACTGTTAACTCTGGGTTTTACTGTCCCTCCAACTATGTATGCCCCTTGGATAAGTTTGTCCCAACAGCTTATGTTCACCTGGGAACTTTTCTATTCTTAGCTGCCCCTGGAAAGGGAAAGAAAGCCCTTTAGAGGGTTTTATCAACCTCATTCCCCTATTATACATGTGCGGGTGTCCAGCAGGCTGCCATTTTGCTTCTATTTTCAACTGCCCCCTCCACAAGAATCTCCTATTACAAAATATATGTAAGTTTCTCCCCAAACATGGTTGCTATAGTCTGAATTCATTGCTCTGACCAAGCAGAGTGTGGAGTTACACATTTCACTCAGTTTTTGCTCTGTGGCAACCTTCACACCAATCAAACCCTCAGGTGCAAAATCTCTGGCAGAACATTAAATACTACCTCCAGCTACATCCCAAATGCCCCCAACTTGCCTTGTATCCAGAACTACTACTTCTTCATATGCCATCAACTGTAAGAACCCCTCCCAACTGCACATTCACAATTAGGCTTGTGCTAACTTTGTCTCTGGACAAGGAAAGCCTGCCCACTAGGTGTTACCAACCACACGCACTCACATGCACAATTCCAGCTGTAGAATTGACAAAACTCCCCATTTTTACCCACAAGTCACCTGTCTTTATATGGCTACCAATACTCTTCTCCAAACACAGTTATTAGGTCATTTGAATTTACTGCCTTGAGCAGAGACCTAGCATTGGTTAATTTGTTATTAATTTGTTCTGTTTATAGCTCTTGTAACAAATTCAACTCAAACCTAACTCAGTGGAAAATTTACAATATCTCAACCTTCCTGTCCTAGAGAACTCCCCCATTCGACTTCCACATATTCTCTTCTAGGGTTACAGGACAGTTCACATATGCTACAGATGTCAAAAATAGACCAGGATGGGCTGCACAGGAGAAGCTGCATTTGACCTGGCCTTTGAAAGATGGACATATATTTACAAGCAGAGTTGGTAGAAAAAGGAATTCCAGAAAGAAGCAGCACCATGAGCAAAGCAGAACAGAGTTTCTGAAACTTCAGTGTGTATTGGTATTAGGCAGGGAAGAGGGAGATGATAAATAACAAACTCAAGACAAGAGTTACCTTTGCAGTAGGACAAAGAAATGTGATTAGGGTATGAAGGAGGGGCTTCAACTGTACTTTTAATGTTCTATCTCTCAAGTGATGGACACACATCTGAAATATTTTGTAATATATTTTCAAAAATAAATCAGCCTAAGGAAGCTAAGTATAGAATAGCTATATCATCCAGCAATCCTGCTACTAGGTATATACTCAGAAGGACTGAAAGCAAGGATATGAACAGACATTTGCGCACTGATGTTCATTCTGACATATTCACAAAATATATATATGAAGGAATATGACTCAGTTATAAGAAAGAATAAAGTCCCGATGCATGTGACAACATGGATGAACCTTGAGTATATTATGTTGAGTGAAATAAGTCAGACAAAAAAGGGGCAAATATTGTATAATCTCATTAATATGAACTAATTATAATGAGCAAACTCTCGGAACTAAAATCTAGAATATAGATTACTGGGGGATAGAAAGAAGGTAGAGAATGGGGACTTGATGCTTAATTTGCACATTTTTAAAATAAGTTTGATTTTAAATGTTTGGAAATGGATAGAAATGATGGTAGCACATTACTGTGAGGGTAACTGACAGTGTTGAAATATGGGTGTGATTCTGGTTGAAAGGGGAAGTTGAGGGTTGTGTATGTCATTAAAAGGAAAGTTAGAGAATGGGGCTGCATAACATAGTGAACCCTGTTGTGGACAATGACAATGCTTAATTGTACAAATGTTAAGAATGTTCTTACATGAAATAGAACAAATGTAGATCACTAGTACAAGGTGTTACCAATAGGGTGTTTAGGGTGAAAAATACACCTAATGCAAACTTGACTACAGTTAATGATAACATTGTAATATTCTTGCATGAATTTTAACAAAGGTACCAAAACAATGCTGTCCCCATAATTGGGGTATAAGGGGTATGGGTTTTTTTGAGGGGTGGAGTTTGAACAATGAGAATGTTCTCAAGCTGATTGTGGTGATGAATGCACAATTCTGTGATTATACCGAGAACCACTGTTTGTACACTTCAGATGTATTATATGGTGTGTAAATAAAACTTTTTTTTAAAAAAATGACCAGGAGTTTGAGATACCATAGTATAAAGTTTTACTATGAATCAAAATGTATCTATAAAACAGGATCATAAGGAAATTGCAAAAGTCATGGTAAATTTCAAAGGGATTTTCAACAGGGTAAGGTCTAGCTATATTAGCTAATTTGGGAGGCAGCATTTTCGAAAGGAAGACTTCTGGAATCACATGGCTCTACCACTTACCAGTTGAAAACTTTGGGGGAGGGAGGGTTTTTAACTTTAATAGTACCAAGTTCATTGTTTAAAGTAGTTAATACGTAATAAATAAAAAGGATTCTGTAGAGTATGTGATTCTATGTTTAAAATGCCTTAAGAAAAGAAAAGGTAATGATAGCGACATATATAGTTTAAATTTAGTAATGAAAAACTCAGTAGACATCAGATGAGGAGTGCACATTCACAAATTCATGTCAATAATATTTGTAATATTATGTGCAAATTTGGCCATAAAATTGGATATAAAATTGAAATTCAGTACTATCTGTAATATCCTGGTTCTTTAAGTTAGATGGGAGTTTCACTGGGTTTACATTTATTAATACTTCATAATTACATTTACATATCTTTTGTTTATATCCCATTTTTCACAATTTTCAAAGTTTTAATTCAGTGGACTGGGTGTAATAAACGTTAATAATAAACTTTCTTAAATAAAATAAATCAGCATACAAGGCTGTGTAAAAGTCATATTAGCCGGCCCAGACAGTAGACTACTGAGGAATCTATATTTATTCAAAATCTCTCCAGCTGCAAGTGGTTCATGGATCACTTTGAAAAAACATGGTGATATTAATTATTCCCCAAAAGAAAAGAGAAAAATTAAGAGCATAAAGCCCAGAACTGCGAGTCAGAATCCCTGCACCATATTCCCTGCTCTGTTCAGATCTGCTACATGAGTCTTTTCTAGTAGGTTAACTTACTTGCCATTTTCATAAACAGAAAGCCACATTTATAATGCCTGCTCAGCATCGTAAGGATAAATGAAGTGATGTCTGGTGAAACTTTGGAAGACTTTCCAGGAAATGCATGCTTCCCAGAGAAAATAATGTTTTGTGGAAAGATTACACCTTTTCCTGGAATGAAGTTCTCAATGATCTGCCTCCACTAACAACTTTATTCATCTTGAAACATTTTACATGCAGACCTTACATGGAGAAAAGCATTTGCTCTGGGTTGTACTGAATTCAGTTCCTTTAACAAAATATATCCAGGGTGGCAGGTCTCATTTGAGTTGGAAAAGGGGAAAGAGCATACACATCAGAGTCACTGGGAAGATATTTAGAAGCACCCAGTCTTCCACCTATTCAAATATTAAAATATCTAAATGGGAAGAGGGGATGGAGAGTCAAGGGAAGTCACAGTTTTGAAGCACCCAAGGTGATTCTTATACATTCTTTGCTCTAGAAAGATTCTTGGCCTCCCTTGAGTAACCCAATCCAAGTTCTCACACATTTCCTTGCCAAAAAGTTCTGTATATTTACCTCTTTCCTACTCCCAGTTTGTTTAGCTCTCACTCAATATAGAGGATAATTTACAAGCATCTTGCCTATGTACACACAGGGGAATGTGAATAATGGCTAATGGTCTCAAGGACTGGGGGCCAGCTGGTTGGAAACTTCAGTATCCCCAGGGTTGAAATAATCTCCTGGCCAGATGTTTCCTTCACTGGCTGAAGCAGGGCACAATGTTCCCAGTGGAAGACTCTCTGGACGCCAGGCTCGTCCAGCTAGATCAGCTGCAGGTGGAGAAATGGGACCCAAGGGCCCCATCAGGTCACCTTTCTGAGTATGACTCAGGCCAGCAGCTCTTTATTTCTTCCTGTCTCTCCCACTTCCCACCTCTCATCTCAGTGGGCAGCTGCCAGACTGGGGAACCAGACTCTGGTAGGGGGAAGAGGGAGTTTTTAATGGATAATCCATCTCTTCAGTGGTTTGGGATCTGGCAGAGATAAACCAGACCTGAAACTAATTGGCTCCTCCCCCTGATGTATTTCAGTTAATGTACTAGCTGCTGAGAAGAAGCCAGGCTTGGAGTAGCAAAAAAAGTTCCCCTCAGCTGAACAACAAGCTTAAATTTAACCCCAACAACCCTTTCATTTGTGGCTTTTATCCATGGAGCTCAAAATAGTGTCCAGGCTTGCTTGTTGGTACTTGCAAAGCCCACTTCTAAGGTTAAAGCCAAAGATCTCAGAAGAGCCTTGGTTAATTTTCCTATGCCAAGGGTCTCTTTGAAAATATGGTACTTCCAAGCTGACTTCATTATTCACCCACATTTCATACAACCTCTACAGTCACCAGTCTCTAACAAGGAAGTGGGAATGGCTTCTATTTGGTCTATTTCAGATGGGGAAGATGTGGAGGTTGGCAATTCAAGCAATATCATACCCCTGCCCAGGATAAATCTTGTACTACACTCTGAATCTTGACCCTTTCCATGAATATCGTCAAATGGCACTTCATTCTTGAACTTTAAAGACACTCATCTATGAGCAAAGGTTAATGGGGAATATAGAATAGCAGAAGCATGTGAGATAGAATTGGCACTTAGATGTTTTGATTTCCTTGGTATGCTACCTATCACTCAGCCAAGTTCTGCCCCACCAAGCCTGTGGGTTTCCAAATCTCCTTTCAATTACTTCCTTTGAATTTCTAGACCTAGCAGGTGAAATCTCTAAAATTCATTGTGTGGAGAACTATAAAGGCTTTGGAGGAGTCTCAGTCAAGCCCATAAGGAGAAACAAGCTGGGAATAGGAACCACTGTTAATGTTTGGAGACAGAGCAAGGCTGCTGGAACTGCTTTGATTCCTGCCAGTTAGCTTCTACTCATGCTCTGCTGAAAACCCTTAGAAATGCAAGCTGGTTAAGTCAGACAGGAAGAGAATTCTGCATGCTACCAGTCCTGTACAGAAGCCAGGGAAAAAGGAAAGGATGTGATGTGGCCCAAATGTGACATGTCCAATGTATCCCAACATACACTAGTTGCTGCCTTGGTCATGCATTCATGCTTTCTGTAGTTACTGAGCACTTTCTCTGCTCCAGGCACTGACTAGACCCTAAAAACTTGAATTACAAGGACCATCACTTTCTCCTGCCAGCCAAGTGTCACTACCTGAAATAATGTGTCCATCTAAGTGCTGAGTTCATTAAAGCATGCTCAAAAGTGCAGGTAAGAGGTGAGCCCAAGATTCATTTGTAGTAACCCCAGAGCTTGCAAAGGGAAAGCCGATCATTGGCTTAGACCAGCCTTAGCACCTGGTTTGGTGCCATAGTTTTCAAAGGGAAGAAGGAAACTTAACATGACTTTAATTTCCAATGTGGTCAGAAAACCAGTAAGAGTAAAGAAGGGAAAGCTCAGAAAGAAGGGAGGCTATAATATTATTTCAGATTTAAAACTTTTACAATGAGTCTGAAGAAAGGAGTAATCAAACTGGCACAACAAAGAGTCAAGAACTTTTAATAAGCAGGTCAGAAAACCATGATAATTTAGCACAGGTCTCCTCAGACTCTGCACTATTAACATTTTGGACCAAATTCTTTGTTGGAGTGGAAGGAATGTCCTGTGCATTGTAGGATGTTTCGCACCCACTGGATGTCAGTGGCACACCCTCCAAATTTGTGACAAATGAAAATGTCTCCAGACATTGCTAATGTCCTCTGAGGTGAGCAAAATCACCCCTATTGAGAATCACTTCCTTGGCCCGTCATCCCCATTTCACCCCAAGGGCAACTAAATGCAGTCTTTGGAGAGAAAAAAGATAATAAGATTTAAGCTAAGTTTCCAGTGGACAAAATTCAAGAGAAGTGAAGCACAGGAGAAGTAATATCATTTGCCCATAACCACAGAGTAACTTGAGGAAAGAACTAGAAGTGGAATCCAAATTTCCTGGTTCTAGTCACTCACACTGTGCTGCTAATGGAGGTAATAATGATAATGAATGAGATAATGATTCCAAAACTCTGTGAGCAACAACAACAAAAAATATCAGCAGTAGGTTGTACCAGTACTTTTTCTCACTGCCCCATCCAGGCGTACAGACTAGCTTGATATGCATACACATATTTGCTTGTGTCTGTCTCAGTTTTTTTTTCTCAGTCACTTCAAATTAAACTGGTCTCATTGCTTTCCCACAGGCTGTCAGTTTTTGCATTTTGCTATTTCCTAGTCCATCTACTCATTGTCAGCCCCCCCAGGTTCTCTGTACTAAAATGAGAGAAAATGAGAAGGAAGAGGCAAGTGGAGTGGTTTAGGGCCACAAGAAATCTGTGTAGGATTGTTAATGGCTATGAGACCTGGCTCGCTTTAGATGTAAGTCACATAAGCAGTCATCTACAGTCTGTCTGGTATGCAGCATTTCATTATTAGAGATTAATTTCTTTGGTGAGAATTGTACTTTAAATTCTTGTTAGTAATTAACACCTGTATGTATGTATTTATCATATCAGCATCCTCCTATAACTATCAGAGAGCAGGGCTCTTAGAGATCAAGTTTATTTTGGAGCAGTAATACTACAGAGTATATTTCTGTCTCGGAAGGCAAACCTGGATATTATGCAATGGGTACCCCATGGACAGAGGAAGGTAACAGAAATGGAGAATAAATAACTGAAATCAATTATGCCTACTAGGCAATTTTTCTATGAATAAAACACTGATATAGATTGTACTTTGGGAAATCTTAGAACAGACATTCCAAAGGAATTTCTATCCATGGCCCTAGAGTTAGAAAAAGATAAAGGGGTGGAAGTAGATTTCTCTATAAGGCCATGCTCCCCACATTTTCCCCATAAAGGCCCCCAACCTCCCCAATCCCAGCAATCCAAGTCTTACCTCCCACAAATTGTGCTGCTCCCATGCAACGTCCCATCATTCTGGAGATGAGCTCTTCTATGCAGCAGCCCAGGACAGCAGCCAGCGCCACCAGGAGCAGAAGAGCACAGCCAGCACCTGTCACCACTGTGCACATCTGCCAGGCCAGACTCGGGATGGCACTGAAGCTGGCATAACGCCCACACTCTTCCACCATGATCAGACTGTGCCCCTCTCCCTGCACAGGGTAGTTGCACCTGCGGAATGTGCTGAATGATACTGGCTTCCCCAGCTGGTATCCAAAGAGCCAGTAAGGCAAGAAGTAACTGGTAGAACTGGCCACAGCAGTAACAAGAGACAGGAAGGCCCAGAGGGTCCCCACCAGGGTCAGACTGCTCCTCATGGTCCCGGATTTCTCTGCAGGGATGGGAGATGGGTTGGGTCACAGCATCATATAGGCACCACTGGCCTAGTTTTCATATGGCTGTCCAGTCCTGGAGCTCAATTATGTGCCACTTGACCCTTGCTTCTGGCTAATATTATTCTCTCAAGGACCATTTGGGTCCCTGTAGGATTCTGTTTCCAAGCATTTTTCCCATTTTCCCTTCCTTCTGCCTGATGCAGTGTTCTAAAGTCTCTAGGCTGCAATGGAAAAACCATAGAATAGGATTAGTGACTGTTCTTCCAACTCAAATGCAGCCTTATTAGATTGCTTTTAACTCTTGACATACCTCTTGGACCAAGCAGCAAGAGAGGAGTCTAAATAAAAATAAACTGAATGGCCTAGCTGGTCTGGAGGTCTGGAAGGAGGTGAGTACTCAAGCAAAAGTACTTCAAGAACAAATTTGTTTCAGACAGTGAAAGGGGAAGGAAGACAATTCATAGGACCTACCTCTACTACAAGTGAGAAAGAGGGAAGAAGAGTTCAACATGAAGTTACTGGGAATTCACATTTTCCTAGGGTAGGATACCAATACTACATTAGTATAGGCTTTTCACTGGGTGTATCAGCCATGTTGAAACAGATAGAATAAAATAAGGGATACCCAGTCTCATGTCCTGTATCTGTCACTGAGAAAGCACTGTTCAGTCACTTTTCCTACAACCAAAATGGGATACAAATTTCCAGCCAGGGAAGGTTGTTGAACTCTAGCCTAGCTACTGAGAAAAACTGCCATGTCCTTTCCTGGGTATTGTCAATAAAACAGCTTATCCCTCTGAAATGGACCAGGCACCCCCTGCTTGGCAGCAGGAGCATATAGTTGTAAGGACCTTTCAAGATCCCTTTTGGAACAAGTAATCTCAGATTCAAGATGCTGAGAATCTTTCCAGATCTACTCTCCAGCTTAACTCACAAATGGGTTTCACAGACTTTTCTGTCAAAAAGCAACCACTTCCTTTCCAACTCCATTAATCTGCCATTACTTTCTGGCCCTTTTCTTAGTTAGGGCAGCCAGAGACCACACTGCAACTTGATGACAGCACCAGTGAATGTCTCTAGCAGACAGATGGTGGAATAGGTTTCAGAAACTCCTCATGATTCATCACCATTATTTAAAGTTACAGGTGGTGGGTTGTTGAAGGGGGAGGGCAGGGCGTGGGGCAGGGGAAATGCAGGAACTGGCTGTACTGGTCCACCACATTGCCAATTTGGGGCATTTTCAGGAGCAAGAAGCAGTTGATTTCGGGATCTCATGATCTTTGCCCAACCGCAAGCCCTTTTATAAACATCATTAAACAGTGCCCAGCATAGAGTAGGCATTCCAATCAATGTTTGTTGAATGAATCTCGTTTTCATAGAATTATCCAGTTTCCTGGCTGGTAGGGACTTTCATGAATCACCTAATTCAACCCTCTTGTTTTACATATGAGGGGACTGTAGCCTAGTAAAGGGGAAAGTGATTTTCCCAAGTCACAGAGGAAATTAAGTAGCAACACTAGACCAGAAATCTGAATCTGAGATTCCTAGGCCAGTACTTTCCTACCAAATACTGCTACTCCCCCTCTTTCCACCCTACCCCTATCCTTTTACAGATGAGAATACAGAGAGGAAGTGATTTACCCAAAGGTAAAAGTCTAGTAAGGTACGCTGGCCAGACAAAAGCGCAGTTATTTGACTCCTAGCGTAACGCTTTTTTTTTTTTCACTTCACCACAATTTCCCTCCTGATACATATGTATTTTGTGCTATGTGTTTTGTGCAGGAAGGGATCGTAAATTGCACGTACTTACTTTGGAATGTAAGGGCTTGGGAAGAAAGTGCCTGAGTTGGGCCCCTGGGAATGAGGCTTTATGCCTGAAGGGGGTGGGGGGGGAATGAGAGAAAGATGTGATGGAAGATTGAAGGTCAACAGGAGGAAAAGTAGGACTAGTTTAAAATAATTGCTGTTAGCAAGTGGGTATGTTTGGCCACAGTGAGGTAATTAATGCCGTTGCTTGTTATATTAGAGTTTCTAAGACTATGAAACATGTAAGCATCCCAAGGTTATGAACCTTGGTGAAGCATCATCATAATCTCTAACATATGCAGTATTTCATGTGCTTTGCCGAACAATCTTCTTAGGTTGTCACGAAAGGTATTAGCTCCAATTTACAAATGAGTAAATTGAAGTTCAGAAAGCTAAGTAACTTGTCCAAAGTTACACACTGATTTAGTGGCAGAGCCATTATTTTCCATTTCTCCTTCATCTGCTGTCTTCCCTGGTACTGCCCCCGTGCCCTCCTATCACTTCAATAGCATTACAATTAAAAGCCACTATGGTTCCCCATCCAGGATTTGAAGAAAAGTTTAAAGATAGGAAAAGAATTAGAGCAGAAGACAGGGAAGGTAGGAGGACAGCCACTCTCACCAGACAGTGTGTGAAGCAGCAGAACAAGACCATTGGCCATTTCAAGTTTAGCAATTCTAGTTGGAAATAACCCTTACTTCCCTCCAAAGGGTCATCACCTCGAGATAAAACAAATCTCAGAATGACAACTGGTAGAACGGGCAGAGAACTTAAGGCAGTGGGGAGGGACAATATCAGTGAGTGCTACCCAGACTATATTAGAAACAAGAGGAGGGCTCCCATATAAGGTAAGGTTGTCATCCTCAGTTACAGTTAAGCAAGTAAGGCTTAAAAAAAGGTACCTTACTATCAACCACTGCCACCATAATTTCACTTTAAAAATGGCATCACAAAGCCAAAAAAATAGGAAGGCAGAATGTCAGAATTAGTTTTAAATTAAATACTTTTAGCTTTAGAAAATCCATTGTCTTTCACAATTAAAATTAAATTAAATACTTTGAAATTTAGGGAAAACTCGTTCTTATTTTATTTAAGACTATGGTGAACATCTGAGTAATACATAACACAGCGTCAAGTGTCAATTCTCCTACTTCTACCAGAAAAGACCCATTCTCTCAGAAGTAATAGAGAAGTTTTGAAACCCTTCAATAAGTAGAACATCACTTCTCTCCCCTCTAATGTCCCCCAATCAAGCTCTACGCGTGATTTCTCTTCATCCCTAGAATTCTTTCTGCTTTTGTTTTCCCACCACGAAATGGAAACACTTAGCTTAGTGTTCTTTTTAAGAGCAGATTTATAATTAAACTATTTCAGGATCTTCTGAAAATCATCATGTTTGGCACATGGTAGGAACATAAACATATATAATGCAGCCTTTTATTTCCAACCTAACTGACGTTGACATCTGCATTTCAGTTTTACCCCATCACCCCGTTTCAATACCATAACCTGAAGTTTAAGAGATCAACCTTCCACATCAGCAAACCAGATTCATTTTCACTTCTATAGACAGGTAAAACAAAAATCTCTCCCTCTGCTTACAGAGATCTGTACTTCCTTTCCTCACATTACAGGCTCCAATGGGGAAACAAACTGGCAATTAACCCTTAGCTCCTCAAAAGGTGTCACTATGTAATGAAAATCAAGTCCTTAATACCTCTTAGCCTCTGTGTAAACAAACTATGAAGAAGGAGAAATGCACCAGGCTGCCCTTGGGAAGAAAATAGCTTCTCTGAGCTTTGAGATGAAAGGGTAGGAAGCCTGAGAAAGGAAGGGAAGAAGGGGTGCAAAGCAAGGGGAGAGCGAAACGGTTTCTTATCCAGCTGTTTCAATTGCATTTGGCCCAAGCTGCAAATTTACCTTCTGACCACGAAGCCTGACTTACTTGTTCCCTCTCTTCGGGCTCAGATCTGAGAAACAACTTCTCAAGCTTTGTCTGACAGGGATGGGAATCCCAGCTGCTCCTTGCAGTGATGCCTGAAAACCCTGCTTTACCTTTGGGAGAGCGGGGCGGAGTCTAACCTAATGGGAATTAACTCCAAACATGCTGGATGCTTCAAACCCAGACTCAGTAATGCATGCACTTGGAGTAGGTCAGCCAGGACTGAGTGCTTTTTTTTTGCAACTTCACAGTTGCAAAGTCTATGGTGTGGTGTGTATGTGTTGGGGGTGGGGTGTACGCCCACACTTAAGCTATTTCACCTGCTACTGGAATGGCTGCTAAGGAACAGATACTCTCCCTGACTTTTTTCTTCAAAGCCCTAAATAATCTCCATCACATATATAAGGTAGCTGGTCTATGTAACCACAGACAACATAGAAAACACATGCATCAATCTGGAAAAACAGAATAACTTCTTCCCCCCCAATTGATTTCTACAGTCTTGGGGGAAGATATGCCAACAGATCAATCTTTGGCTCTAAGATGTAGCAAGTTTATATTTAAGAAACCCATTGTAATCGTACGCCTTCATTATTATAACAGTACTACTAAAAGTCAGTATATAAAGCATCCCAAAGCAGCAATAACTGCTTTTATGCTTGGAAAGAGCTGAGAGGTCTGTATGTTAAGAAGCTTTGCTTGACACTCTGCTCCATCCTGAAGTCACTTTTCCCATCACTGAATGTCCCCAATGCTACACATTTATTTTCGGAAACTTATCATCTTCTACCGTGTATTTATCCTTTGTTTATGGGTCTCATTTCCCTTTCTAGATATCTTGCGAGCAAGGAGCTTTGCTGAGCAAATCAAACTGAATTAGAAGGAGGAATGGTAACTAGCTTAACTGAATACTGGACTGATAGAAAATAACTTGGCTTCTATAATGATTCACTTGCCTTCCCATAATGCTATAAAGATTAATCAAGCCTGTTTCTTAGCATTTCGTTGCAGCAATTCAAAATAGAGTAAATGAACTAGTGGTTTAACACATTTCATTGTATCCTTGTTACTTAATGAAGTTGCTAAAGCTTTTCTCTGCCTACTGTGGATACAAGTGTGCATCCTGTGTTTTATCAGTGATATAGCATTATATTCAATGGATGCATTTGCCAATCTAGATACTTTCCCTCAGCAGTCTTTAACTATTTTTTCTTCCCCAATAGACTGATAAAACACATTCCTATCTGTAGAATGTTTTACTAAGGTAGCTTTGGGGGGAAGGAGAGATGACCAAAAATCAAAATATCAGATTTTGGGGAGAATAAACTTCCCAAATAATTTTTACAACTTCCAGGTGGTATCCTCTTAAGAATCACTGCTTTGGAGGCATATATATATATAAGGAGAAAGACTAGATCTTCCTCCATTAAGAAGTTAATAATAATTATTACTACAGACATGTAATAACTGTGACTGAAAAAAAAATGACATGAAAAATAGGACATTCCACTCTAAGTACCAGTAAATAGTGTCCTTTTGCTTAGTGGCTACACCAGTCAGCTAGGGAGTCTGTCATTATTTGCAACTGTAAGAAGAATTCATTTTTACTTCCCTTTTCTTCTCCTTTTTTCTGTGTGCTCCCCCACCCCAGCTTCCTTCAGTGGAATAATATGCACACTTATGTATATATTAAATAATAATGCAATTGATTGGGAAATTTTATTCCCTATTCTTAATTTAGCTGTTGATCCTTCTCTCAGGAAAATTCTGCTTGTGTTTTGTGTCTCTTGATATTCGATATATTTTCTATTTAAAAAGATTTTCAACTCTGATTCCGTATGATCATATGGTAAAGATCGAGAAGAGACCACTTCTTGTAGTGTATTTAGGGGATAAGGTTGTCTAGAATATCTCAAATAATGCTAAAATAGATAATGACCAGTGAATACCTAAACCCTGATTTTAATCAGTCTGTAATAAAAGATTCTGCAAACAAATTATAGGGAGCAGGTGGTATTAAAACATATCCCCATCTCCATCCCTAGTTTGCCAAACACTGCTTTATACAATAGCATTTTCCAAGAAAAGTAAACACTCCTACAACATTATGCAGTGTATACAAGGGGTTGGCAAACCATGGCCTGAGTACCAAATGTGGTAGACCACAGGTTTATATAATGTTTTCTTGGAACACAGCTTCGCTCATTAATTTATGTATGATATATCCCTGCTTTTGTCCTAAATTAACAGAGTTGAGTAGTTATGACACAGACTTGGGGTCTGCAAAATATTTACTGTCTATTTACAGAGGAGGTTTGCTGACCTCTCACCTAGACCCTCATCAAGAGACCATAGCACAGATGTTAATGTTAATTGCTAAGAGAAGGAGATGGAAAAGAAGGGGAAAAATGAGGTAAAGAGAAGTATTGCTTGCTTTCAGCTTTGTCATTGTACCAATCAACCCTCATCAGTTAGTTAGACTCTACCACTTGTGATGTTATCAACACACTAGTATTCAGTATGAAATTAATATTCACTAGTCCTGCGAAAAAATGTATTTCTCTTTTAGCTATTCTTTGAACCTATATTCATGATGTTTCCCACTATATTTTAAGTTCTTTTTCTCCTCTTTTATCAGAGTTGCTTCAGCTTTGGGGGCTTTTTTTTTAAATAAAGCCTCTTATGACTACGGGTATCTGGTGTTTTCTAGCTTTCCAAGAAGGGTGTACTTATTTCTAGAGTCATTTCTGGAGTCCCATTGCCCTTGAACTTTGGAGGCTTTGCATATAAGTGCTTGCAAATTTAAAACCAGGTAGAAGCCATTAACTGTCACCCTATTCAGCCTAAATACAGAAGGTACATCTCGTCTATAATATAGTTTCAGTTCTAGTCTGAAAATCTCAAGATGAAATTCATTTTAAAAATATTTTTATATAAAAATCAGAATGAACAACTCTTGATGAGTTTTCCTGTTGAGCTCAGCACATGAATAAATAGTATCAACAAGTGATATGCCAGTAAATGTTTAACAATTTGTTCTGGGTGAGGTGATTCCCATGATATAAATATTTCCATCATGCCAATTTCAAGCTAACCAACATGACATCAAAGAGAGTGGAGCTGGGAAGAGATGGGCACAATCATCTCTCATGTGTTAGTTCAACCAGCTCCAGCACACCACTGAAACTTAGATTTAAGAAATTTAATACAATCTTGGTTTGTGAGATTAATAACATACATGTATTTTGAATAAATAAGGTAGTTATTGAAGTTGTTTCACATGTTGCACATAGGATTCTCCCCACCAAACAGTATGTTAGTTGGCACTGAAATACTTCAAAAATGTTGTACCTGCTTTTTAAGCTTTTACAGTGCAATTTGTGTAGTTTCAGAAGTAAACCAAAGGTAAATTTTCATGGTTCTTGCTGCCTGTTTAACAGCTTGTGAGGGAGGATCTTTTTTATATTTGTAATAGATAAAAAATAATCAGATTACAAATACAGTTTTCTTTTACCTTAAAATATGTACCAAGCTTTTGGTCTAAATTGTGTAGGGTAAGTTAAACTAAGCTGTATTATATTGACCACTGTGAGTGTATCTCTGTAAGTATATTTAGAAATGTATCTGAATATGGTTAAAAGGGGAAATGTTAGGTTGTATACATGGTAATAGCATAAAATATTTTTTAAAAATCTATGAAACTGCAGTATATGAGCAGTGAACCCTAAGTTAAACCATGGACTATAGCCAATAGAATACTTATAAAAATGTGCTATTATCAATTGAAATAAATTTATCACACCAATGCAAGGTGTTAATAATAGGGTGGTATATGGAAATCCTGTATTTTATGTATGATTGTTCTGTAAACTCACAATTTCTTTAATAAAAAAAAAGAAATACAAAATTTAGAGAAAATTTCCATCAAGATGATAAATGGGGCTCTCAAAAATTCCTGTTTACTGGGAGGGAAGGGGGAATCCCATGCTGATTGCCATCCTTCTTAAAGAAAGGCAACCAGTAAAAAATTATTTACTAATCACTATCACTTGCCAGGCACTGTATTAGGTATTGGGAGCATGATGGTTAAGAAGATAGTCAGTGTCCCTACCCATATGGAGTTTACATTCCTGAGAGGCAGATGGAAAAGATTAAATAAGCAAACACATATGGTAATAACAGATGGTGATAAACTGTATATGATTAAAAAGTAGTGATGTGATGGAGTAATGAGAGTGAAAGAAACCTACCTTAAATAAAACCATCAGGGAAGACCTCTCTAACGTGGCATGAATGAGAAGCAGGGAGGAGCTGGAATAAGCTGAAAAGAGGCTGAAAACTCACAGACTTGGAGGAGGGAGGGATCTTAGTATGTCAAAGAACTGAGAGGCAAGTGGAACTGAAACATATGAATCAAGCAGAGATACCAGATACAGCTGCAAAGGTAGGCAGAGGTGAAATCATACAGGGCTTGGTAGGCCAAGCAAGGAGTTAGGGTTTCCTTTTAAGTTCAGTGGCAGGCTATGGGTACACAAAATACTCTACATGTATAGGAACTGGCAAAATGGGGTAGACTCTAGACCGCTGATGTTGTGTAGCCTATTCTCAAACTGCAAGCCTCTAAGATTATAAAACTTCAGATGCAGCTCTCTGAGAACAGAAGCAGCCACAGGGAACAGTGTCCATAATCATATATTTCTATCTCAGGGTTTCCTAGGTACTGGTTTTCACAGATTTGGTTAATAGTAAACTGAGGTGAAAACCACACTAAATCATTATCCTCATCAGTTTTTGACTCTCAGCTAAGCATTCTGATCTTGCCTAGCACAGAGAAATGGGAAGCCACCAGCTGGTTTAAAGCTTTATCTGATTTTTATCTGTAAACTGCCTTCTTTTAAAATTTATACATTTGTTATATTGGCATTTTCAGTCCCAAAGTCTTTCTTAAATCTTCTTTCTTCCCTTGATTTCCATATTGCATTTACAAGCACCAAACCATACTTTTCACTTCCCTTTTAGTCCCTGCATTCAAGATACCGTGATATTGAACCAATTATGGGATTTATCTTCCTAGGAAACAAAGGCCCACTGTCATGTGTTCCAGATAATCAAGGTTTGATTCTGTTCCTACTTCTGTGTCCTAAATGATGATTCAGATAGTCAAAAGAACAGAGGATCACTTTCCACGTCTCTCAACAACATTTCCTGTCATCTTCGTACTGCCACATCACATCTCTCCCACCACAAAGCCATCAGTCTATGAAGCTTTTCTAAAACTAACACCCATGTCTCCTTAATCTTCCAGGGCAGGTGGGAGAACAGCCTCTGGTAGTGTAATTGATTTTCCAAGCTATACCAATTTGTTACCCAGGAGATAACCTAACTGGGTTATGAGAATTTTGTTGAAACAAGAGAAGCAGCATTCTAGAACCAAGAGATTCTTATTCTTGTCTCTGCCTCATGAAATAAGTCACAGAACCTTGTTGATTATGGTCCTCATTCACAAAGACTGGCTTCTGGCCATCCTGTTGCTTATTACAGCACTATTACACTTTCCCTCCTTTGCTGAACAGTGTAGCCAGCCAGATTGCTCCAAAAGGCCTAGGCAGCTGCACCACAGAGCAACAGCAAAAGAGCTTAAAGTAAAATGAATGTATCTTTTGGCAATGTGGTGCTGGCTCAGAGGCTGAAGGAAAAGTAGGGGATACAAGATTACCAAAATGTGCTTAGGAAATGAGATGGAGAGCTCAGGAAATACACAAAAGCATTTCCATAGTGGTAATGTGATAGGACCAGTGGCTGCCCAGTGGAGACAGTACCATGAGTCAGACTATTTGCCCACAAAATTCTATGAAGAAACAGCTGCAGGGAGCAAGGACTACATAATAAGAAAAATCTTTCCCTATGAAGCTCAGCTTTGTTCTCTGGGTAGTTATTTGGATGATGGGTTAGAACCAACACCGGGAATGCTTGGGCATTTGCCTAGTGACCTGCAGTATAAACCATGTTTTCTTGGCGTTAGTAGGTAAACACAATTGAGAGCCTCAAAACTTTTTTCTGCCTCTTCCTAAAATGTAATTCTGCTTTCTAGGGTCATCATAGGCACATCAGCAATCCGCTCTTCTATCTAGAAGACCTGCCTGGAAGGCTGGCATCATGGATATTTGCTGAGTATTCATAACACACATTGCCTAATCTTTGCAAGGAGGATGTACCTTTTATTTAGTAACTGTCTCTTCAATTTGAATAGCAAAGTTGTTCTTCAGAATATTCTTGGAAATATGCATCACCCCTATTTTCAGAGCAGGAACTGAGGCTGAGAAAAGATAAATGCCTTTCCCAAAGCCACAAAATTCTTAAGTACACTAAGGGATAGATTTAGGAAAGTACTAGGAGACAGAAAACAGGCTGTATGAGAACAGAGGGAAAGAGTCCCATGAGAGAAAAGAAAAAATATATGGTGGGTCAAATGGTGACATTCCAAAAGATATGCCCATATCCTTAAACCCAAAGCCTGTGGATGTTACCTTATTTAGAAACAAGATATTTGCAGATGTAACTAAATTAAGGATCTTGAGATGACATCACCTGGTTACCTGGGTGGCCCCTAAATCGAATGGCAACTGTCCTTATAAAAGACTAGAAAGGAAGACACATTGAGAAGGCTATGTGAAAATGGAGGTAAGGATTATAGTTATGCAGCCACAAGTCAGGAAATGCCTCAGGCCACCAAATATTGAAAGAAATAATGATGGATTCTTCCCTAGAGGCTTAGTTGGAACTGTCGACCTGCCTACATCTTAATTTCAGATTTCTGGTCTCCAAAACTGTAAGAGAATAAATTTCTGCTGTTTTAAGTCATCAAATTTGTGGGAATTGGTTATGGCAGCACTAGGAAACTAGTATATTGTATGAATCTCACAATTCTGCTTTGAGCAACTGGGTGCATAGACATTTTCTTCTAACGAGATAACAAGAAATCATACAGCAGTGTCCAAAATTTAAGAATAGGTAAAAAAAAAACAAAGACTCTTGAAGGAGAGAAAGATTGGTCAGTCCTCCCCCTACCATCCAGTTTCTCATGCACCACAAGCTCTCAAGGACAATAGCTGACTCAGGAAGAGCTGGCTCAGGAAGGATGTGAGGGTAGGGGAAGGTGAGGGGAGGAGCAGAGCGGTTAAAAATCTTGCCAGTGTTAAGTGCTTTATCGACCAACCATTGCCTGGAGGTAACCAAAGATGAGCTGTGAAGACCCAATCTCACTCAGAAATGCCACTATATTTTCCAGCTTAACAAGGCTCTCTCATTTTTTAATGCGTTCTAAGGGGCTACTTAGTAGCTGAAGTTTTCTGTTTTTGGCAAAGAGCCATCAACTCTGCTACTACCTACTTTTCTTTGTTAAATTTAGAAAGATTTCAAGGAAAGAAAGGTAAGCTGGAAGCAGTTTTCAGGCACCTTGGATTTGACCTTGAACAATTGCAAGCAACTTGTCTCATGTGTCTTCTTCCTTCACTCTTGTGGGATACCACAAGTTAAATTAATGTTGTGGGAATTGCTCCACAAATCAAAGGTTCTTTTTGACCTTGGGCAGTCACTTTCACCTTTTCCAGACTTTAATTGTCTTATCTAGGAAAAAAATTGTAGAAAACTAGAAACTGTCCTGATACTCTGTGGTAATGGATCATCTATTAAGTTATAAAATGACTTGGAGGATATTGTTTTAAGTATTGATACTACTGGTGGATCCATTACATTCATTCTACAATAATTTATTGACCATCTATTATGTGCAAAGGACTGATGATACAGTAATGAAACAAGATCTTAACGTCCTTGCTCTTATAGAGGTCACATTCTAGTGGAGAAGACATTAATAAGTGAAAAAATATTGAAATACGGTGATAAATTCTAAAACATAAATATAATAATGCCATAGAATGCCATAGAATAGACTGTTAGCATGGGAATAGGGGCAATTTGTGAGACTAGGGGCAGCATTTGGTAGTCAGTCAAGGCTTTGAAGTGGCATTTAATATGAGACCTAAATGATCAGAAGGAAACAACCACACAAATAGCTGAGGTAAGAAAGTTCCAGGCAGAAGGAATAGAAAATGCAGAGGCTTTGACACATAACAATGCTCAAAGGTTAAAGGAGCAAAAAGATGGTGAAGGTCAAGGTTTTTTTCTACATGCAAAAGAAAGAAGTTGTTGACTTACCTCCTTCCAATGCAAAAATTAACACAAAATGGATCAAGAAACAAATTTAAGAGCTAAAACCATAAAATTCTTAGTAGAAAAAATAAATGGAAATCTTCATGACATTGGATTTGGCAATGGTCTCTTAAATATGACATCAAAACTGTGGAAAAAAAGATATCTGACTTAATCAAAATTAAAAATTTTGTGCACAAAGGACATTATCATGAAAGTTAAAAAAGACAATTCACAGAATGAGAAAATATTTGCAAATCATATATTGACAAGGGACAGAGAGCCAGAATATATAAAGAAGTCTTACATCTCAATAGAAAAAAGATAACCTAATTTAAAACTGAGCAAAATATCTGAATAGACATGTCTCTAAAGATATATAATAGCCAATAAGCACATGAAAAGATGCTCACCATCACTAGTCGTCTGTGAAATGCAAATCAAAGCCACATGAGATACAACTTCACTCCCACTATTTTATGTCTATAATAAAAAAAAAACAGAAAGTAAGTGTTGATGAAGATATCAAGAAATTGGAGCCTTCATATTGCTCATGAGAATATAAAATAGTGCAGCTGTTGTGGAAAAGAGTCTGGAAATTCCTGAAAAGTTAAAATGGAGAGCTACCAAGTGATTCAGAAACTCCATTCCTGAGTATAAATCTGTTCTAGTTTGCTAGCTGCCAGAACGCAATATACCAGAAATGGAATGGCTTTTAAAAAGGGGAGTTTAATAAGTTGCTAGTTTACAGTTCTAAGGCCAAGAAAATGTCCCAATTAAAACAAGTCTATATAAATGTCTAATCGAAGGCATCCAGGGAAAGATATCTTGGTTCAAGAAGGCCCATGAAGTTCAAGGTTCTCACAAGTGGAAAGGCACATGGCGAACACGGTCAGGGTTCCTCTCTCATCTGGAAGGGCACATGCTGAACACAGCATCATCTGCCAGCTTCTTCTCCTGGCTTCCTGTTTCATGAAGCTCCCCGGGAGGCATTTTCCTTCTTCATCTCCACAGATCACTGGTTGGTGGACTCTGCTTCTCGTGGCTATGTCATTCTGCTCTACTCTTTCTGAATCTCTCATTCTCCAAAATGTTTCCTCTTTAATAGGACTCCAGAAACTTATCAAGACCCACCCAAATGGGAGACATGTCATTACCTAATCCAGCTTACCAACCACTATTGATTAAATCACACCTCCAGGGAGATGATCTGATTACAGTTTCAAACATACAGTATTGAATAGGAATTATTCTGTCTTTATGAAATGGGATTTAGATTAAAACATGGCTTTTCTAGGGGACATACATCCTTTCAAACCAGCACATTCCACCCTCTGGACCCTAAAAAAGACATGTTTTTTTTCCATATGCAAAATACATTCATTCCATAACAATATCAGAAATCCTTTAACCATATCAGAAATCCTTTAACCATTTCAGTAGCAGTACAAATGAAATTCAAAATTAGAAATGGTACAAACTCCTATCAAAGTTAGTTATCGGCATGGTCTGTTCTAAGGCAAAATTATCCTCTGGGTTTGGACCTTTGAAAACTCATAACAAGTTATTTGCTGCCAACATACAAAGGAGGAACAGTTATGGGATACATATACACATTTCCATACGGAGGAAGGAACACAGGGGTCACAGGATCAAAGCAGTTTTGAAAACCCACAGGGCAAAATCCATTAGATTTCAAAGTCTGACAATCATTTATCTTCGGGACTTTTGAAAGCGGCAGTCCCACTCTTTTCAAAGACCATTGCATAGGCCCTTGGAAAGGGTGGGACTGCCACTTTCTAAAGCTGAAGGATAAATGACTTTCAGACTTTGAAATCCAATGGTGTTTGTTCTACAGGTTTTCCTTCCAATTTCTCCCTATGGATCCTGTGACTGTCCCTCCTTTGCGTATTGGCACCAGAGAACTTGTTTTGAGGTTCACAGGTCCACAGCCCGAACAGAATTTTTTGCACCTTAATATTGTTTAAGGTGATGCGTGTAGTTGTCAAGTTGACAAGGGGTGGAACATGTGGTAATTTGATTCAGTTGTCAACTTGGCCAAGTGAAGGTACCTAGTTCTGTTGCTGTGGACATGAGCCAATGGTATGTGAACCTCATCTGTTGCTGATTATATCTACAGTCAGCTAGGAGGCATGCCTGCTGCAATGAATGATGTTTGATTTAATTGGCTGGTGCTTAAATGAGAGAGCACAACATAGCACAACCCAAGCAGCTCAGCATACCTCATCTTAGCCCTTGCAGCTCAGCCCAGGCCTTTGAAGATGCAGAAAGAAATCACCCTGTGGAAAGTTGTTGGAACCCAGAGGCCTGGACAGAAGACCAGCAGAGATCACCCTGTGCCTTCCCACATAAGAAAGAGGCTTAGTTGAAAGTTAGCTGCCTTTCCTCTGAAGAACTAACAAAATAAATCCCCTTTTATTAAAAGCCAATCCATCTCTGGTGTGTGCATTCCAGCAGCTGGCAAACTAGAACAATATCCAAGATAGTGAAAACAAATGCCCACTTAAAAAATTGTACACAAATGTTCATAGCATCATTCACAATAGCCAAAAAGTGGAAGCAGCCCAAATGTCCATCAACTGATGAGCAGGTCAACAAATGTGCTACATCCATGCAATGAAATATTATTTGTCATTAAAAGGATTGGTGTACTGATTCATGTGGCAATTAGTATGAACCTTAAAAACATTATGCTAAATGAAAGAGGCCAGTCACAAAAGATCACGTATTGAATGATACCATTTATATGAAATATCCATAATAGGCACATACATAGAGATAGCATATTAGTTGGTTTCTTAGGGATAGGGGTTGCATTGCTAATGTATACAAGGGTTCTTTCAAGGGGAGGGGCAGTGATGAAAATGTTCTAAAATTGGTTGTGATGATGGTTGCACAAGTCCGTCAATATACTAAAAACCATCAAATTGTACATTTTAAATGGACTAATTGTATGGTATGCAAATTACAACTTTATAAAGCATTTATTAAAAGAAAAAAGCAGGATAATGTAATAAGAGAATGATGAGCGAGAGAAAGTGGGCAGAAGTAGAAATTGCCTAAGGATGTTGTCTGCCTAGGCTCCATGCTGGTCTAAGGCTTATAATGGTAAACACAGGCCAGGCCAAGTGTTTGGCTTGGAACACTTGGAACACTTGGCTTCCTTGTGTTAAGCCAAGGTCTTTTTTCTTTATTAGAAATTAACATTCTAAAATTAAAGAACAGTAAGTTCTACAAAAAAAAATCAGGAATAAAGAGAATATTTGTCCCTGCATCTAGAGCAGAGGTAGTCCCAGTATCCTCCCTAGCCCTATTTAGGGGTGACGTTCCTCCCAAGAGCTCTTCACTAATATTCCAGAGACACAAGAGAAATCCAAGAAGCAATCCAGAGAGCAGACATTAAGCTGATCTTAAAGAAACAATGCTTTAATGCCTCCCAGCATCATAAAAAAAAAACACCTTCTTGAACAGTGGCTCAAGGATCATCTTGTCTGACACGAACAGCCACATTTTATTAATTGCTTGTTGTATGCCAGGCATTGTGCTAAGTGAATTTACACTGGTATTCTCCTTTGAGCTATCCAACAACTCTGTGAGGATTTTATGCATTTATGTTAGAAAATTGAGGTTTGTTCCAGTACTCATAACCACACAGCGAGCCAAGGTAAGGAAAAGCTCTTTTGCAAGGGAGAGAGGGTACTGCAAGGGAAAGAAATCTGAAGAGAATGTCTTCCTTCGCTGTGATGGTTTTTCTTTTTATACTCTGAGGTTTACTGTCCCTAATTGGTCCTGAGATGTGCATTTGGCAATTTGTCTGATTGCCTTTGTTGGTATGTTCACTTCCTTCTTCACTGTTCCTGTCCTGACCTGTTTGTTCCTTATTGGTGGAGCCATGCTATGAGTCCTTATTTGGAGTGGTTTCTTGCCCCAGGTAATGTTTGGCAAGAAGCATCACAAGTTGTGGCAAGGAGAGAAGGGGAAAGGGAAAGGGTCACGAGACAGTGGATCACCAGTTTTGGCTGTTGCTGCGGGCATGGGGCGGGGGGCTGAGTTTCATCCCCTGTGACCTGTCAATTTATATACCCAATTCAACAACTGAGGAATCTGAGGCACTGCTAGATCAAGAACTTACCTAACATCTCATAGATATTAAGAATTAATGCCCAAATTCAACCTGAACTTGCTCTTAATCTCCATATCATACTTCACTGCCCCTTCTTATCCCCAGGCGTGCTCCATTTCTGTGGAGTTAGGAGGGGTAAGCTCTGAGATCCTTTTAGAATTATTGTATTCTTTTATTCTTTTTCTGGTGAGTTAGTGAGCTAAACAGACAGACTTTTGTTTTATGTACTTTTGGTAGCTGTCATCTCATGGGAGATAGGCAGAATATCAGAAATGCCCTATCTGTATACCTTCATGAAGATGCTTCCCTTTCCACTTGAAGTCTGTAAGAGAAGAGAGGAAGAATGTGTTTGTCCTCAAGGTTTGAACTTTGCCTCTCTCATCACAAGAAAACCTTCACTGTAGAACTATAGCCTACAGGTGTACTTAGCCAGCAATCACAGCTAACAAATACTATGTACCACTTAGCTTTCTGGTAAATGCCTTTACTTAGATTATCTCATTTGATCCTGACAACCCTGTGAGATAGGTATTATCTCTGTAATTGAGAGAACTGAAGCATAGCTACAATAACAAAACTGTTCTAGATCTCTTCCCTTATAAAAATACTTAAGCCAATGTTCATGTTGTCAGTCAGACCCCAGCACCCTTACTTTTGACCCCCACATTGTATTGCCTCTCTTCAACCCTTCAGTACATCTCTCTTGCGAAGTGAGAGGTCACCTTGAGTTCCTTCTAGAAGTTAGATGTGTTCTAACTTAATATTTTAATAAGTTAATAAAATATTAATAAAATATTTTATTATGCCTCCTGTAAATCCAGTGGAATAATGAGCAAGACCTATGGACATCCAGTGTTGTGATCGGCCCCATCAGGGAAAGCTATCCATAGAATATCAGAAAATCTTGCCTGTACATTCATGAGGCCACTTCCCTAAAACCTTTTACTGTTTTCATGTAACCATATGGGACCAATGAAATGGTTTTCATCTACTCAGGACCTTTTCTTAGGGTCTCTGATATTGCTCACCACTGAAATAGAGCAGGACTTTATGAATTCCAGACCCTTTAAACCTCCTTCTTACTGTCTTTTGCCAATAGTGCCCTGTGACATTAAAGTCCAGGGTTAGTGGTGAGCAAGGCTGGTGAGGGTCTTTTAAATCTTTCTTGTGAAACTAAGAAGGGAAAGTATAAAATGAGCATTCTTGATAAGTATGTAATAAACCTCTCTAAAATCCAGTACCCAGAAATAACATAATAACCTGCCTTCACAATTAGCCTTGTTGCATTTATCTGAGTTCTTGGGTTCCAGGATACTACTGGGCACTTCTACAAAGTGGAACCCTTCAGAGTAATCTCTGAGAGCTCTGACTATAAGAAAGACCACTCACAAGACAGGGAAATGTGCAATAGAGCTAATAACTGCAGCTAAGATCCTACCAGTGGCACACATTCCCACTTTCATCTCCCCAGACCACAGCCAGATTCACCTTTGCAGAGCAGCATCTTCCAGTAAATGCAAATATTCAAGTTGGCCATAGCTGGCCTTATGCCTGTGGCTCTTTGATAGAAATGTCTAATAATAGAGTTTAGTGTGAAAGCAGAGAGCTGAATGACATCAAATAATCATAAGGCATCTTGCTGATTAATGGGCCAATTGTCTGAAGGTCATCTTGTATAAGCTTGGCTAGAAAACATCAAAATGTAGGTTATTACCCAAAGCACAGTTGCTTCTTCAGAGTTTCAATTTTAACCCAGTATAAGAGATGACAAATTTCTTACTCCATAGATGGACACTACCTTTAACTAGGGATTGTATCAGTTTTTCTTTATGCTTCCCAAAAGGACAGCTGATCTTTAATTCATATAACCTGATTTACCCTCTTTGTGGGATTCCCTAATATCCAGTATCCAGGTGCTCTTATTGTTACACCAAGAAATTTCTATTAAAATTGATCTCTCAATAAACAAACACTTCAGAGCACACAAAGTGTAGTTTATTGAATCACTTACATATAAGCGCCTGTTCCCTGGCTTTTACTGCCATTTGGTTTTCTTCCCTTGGCTGGGAGGGGGGAATTCCAAATATTTCCCTCTGAGAAGAAAGAAAGCCTTTAATATAAATATTGTTTCCCAAAAAAAATCTGTCTGTAGGCTTGCCACAAGAGACATACAAACAAATTTGTCATCAGGAAATAAAAATGTCTCTGGTAGGTTTCAATGCAGTAGTTGGCATTTTGGTTATATTTTAGTGGTGTACAGAGGCTTTCATTTTGTTCAATTCTTTTCTTGCCTTCTTTTTTTGGTGAGAGGTAACTATTGTAATCTTTTAATAGAGAATGACTGCTTCAGCTTTGGTAAAGCAGCATTCAGAATGGAACAGAAATCTTAGGAGCCTTCTTCACAGACACCAACCTAGTCTGGGCCCACTATTCACCTTGAGCTTGGGTCTAGCCAATGGAATCTCTCAATGTGGAAGTGGCTTTCCCAGGAGATACTCTGTGTTTTGACTTTTGCCAGCGTTTTGGCTGACCTCTTTTACGTCCTTTGCCCACCCCCGCAGGAATCAGTACTCCTATAGACTCCCCAGGCCTCACCGCTTGAGACTATCAAGCCATAAAGCATTTTGTTTAGTGTGCTGAAATCACACAAAGGAGTGGTGGCTTTCATGGGTGTTCATTGTAAGTGATACTTTCTGTTGCTTTTTTTTAGATTTGAAAATGTTTGTTTTCTCCTTTTGTTTAACCATATCTCTTTTGTTGATCACAACACCTCACGTGATCAGCT
The DNA here is from genome assembly GCF_023851605.1 of Tamandua tetradactyla. Lineage (NCBI taxonomy): Eukaryota > Metazoa > Chordata > Mammalia > Pilosa > Myrmecophagidae > Tamandua > Tamandua tetradactyla. Next base: position 57,195,914 of record NC_135353.1, on the reverse strand, counting down.
AAGGTGAACGCTGATGGTCTTGAAAAACTTAATGGCTTTCCCGTGAGGGTTTACTTATTCTTTAATCATTGAGTAACTGCACACTCTACCCTCTGGATCAGGCCAAGTAACCCCCTTTGTGGCAGCCTTGACACTCTCTGTCTTTTAAATTTAAAGAATGGATAATTAGGAGGGCTCAATGAGGTATTCACACCTTTTTACATTATTTCCCCTTTTCACACAGGGCCAGATTTCTTAGATTTAAAACAGAGAATGGTACCGTGTCGTTAGCTATAACAGACATGTGGCAAGAATTACTGAGGTTTAGAGATTTCATCATGGATGACTGCATATTCTGGAGCCTTAACTGTTCTCATTTGAGCATTTTGCTCTTCCTGTCTTTAGCCCCAATCTTGGGCCTACCCAAGGGACCTTCTAAACAGGAAACTTGCTTACCCAGGAGACTCTCTATATTTCATCTTTTTTATTCGCTGGAAGCCAGATTCTTGGCTGACCCTTTTCTTGCACCATCACAAGAACCAGTATAACTAACCAATCCCCCAGGTCTTATTCTATTACACACTTGGACCATAGAGTTTTATTCTAAGTGCTTTAGCATCACACGTAGGAGTGGTAGCCTTTAGGTGTTTCTTCCTTGAAAGGATAATACCAATTTTTATTCTTTGGGTGTTTTATACATTTTCCAAACTTCGATTTCAACAACAGAAACACAATCATATTGTTTGCCACAGTGAAACCATGTGTATCCCCAAATTTCTTCCTCATCAATGTGGACCTATTCTGTTTTCTTTAAATAGCAGCATGTTGCTATCCCTGGGTTCAGCCTCCTGACTCTTTCTGGACAGTCCTCCCTTCTGGGCACACACATGGCTGAATATACGGGTCTACTGTACAAGGAACCTCAAGGAGTCATGGCCATAGCTCTTCAGTTGCAGTGCTAAGAAGAGTCATGCGTGAGGTCTGGGCTGCAGTGAAAGTGCACTGGAGGCCACAGTCAGTTTAAAGCATGTAGAAGGGTGGGTGGTTATGGAATTGATAACGTACAGGCTTTCTTCACTTCTCCACTTGTTTAGGAGCTCAAAGGATGCCCTTGGCTCCCAACAGAGGGTAAGGAGTCTTGTACACAGACTTAGAAGAACACAGGCTTAGAGGAACCTGAGAGGGAGGCCTAGAGGTTGCTATGGCAGCACTGACTGGTTAGTAAACTCCCACCCCTTTGAAGGTGAAGTAACATGGCTTCAAGCTGCTGGCAGAATGTAGTATGAAGTTGCGAGTCAAGAGAACTGATGAGGGTAGGGAATTGGGCTTCTTCTAGTTTGCAAGTTGCCAGAATGCAATATACCAGAAAGAGAATGGCTTTTAAAAAGGGGAATGTATTAAGTTGCAACTTTACAATTCTAAGGCTGTGAAAATGGCCAAATTAAGGCACGAAAAAGTGGTTACCTTCACTTAAGAAAGGCTGATGAAGTTCAGAGTTTCTCTTTCAGCTGGAAAGGCACATGGCGAAGTCTGCTAGCTTTCTCTCCTGGCTTTTTGGTTCATGAAGCTCCCCTGGGGGCGTTTTCCTTCTTCTTCTCCAAAGGCCTCTGTCTGTGTGGACTCTGTTGGTTCTGGTTGCTCTGGTTGCTCTCAGCTTTCTCCAAAATGGTTCTCTCTTAAATGGTTCTGTAAGCAACCCCAACTTGAATTGGTTGAGACACATCTCCACGGAAACCATCTAATCAAAAGTTACCATCCACAACTGGGTGGGTCACATCTCCATGGAAACAATCAAAAAGCTCACACCCAGCAATACTAAATGAGGATTAAAGGACATGGCTTTTCTGGAGTATATAATAGCTTCAAACCAGTACAGGGTTCATGACTTTTAAACAATTTGAAAAAGGAGAAGGAGGCAGCAAGGAGAGATACTCCATGGACACATTGGCGGGGGGGGGGGGTCCTTCTTGTTCTCTTCTCCCCCATAGATTGGAGGATCTAGGAAGTGGACACATAAAAGTCTCTGATTTTACTCACACAAATCAAGCCTCACTGATATAGCAAATCTTGTAGGGATCTGTGAAGAAGACTGATCTACAAAGGATGTAGAAGAAGATAGCCTTCAGGGGAATGGAGCCCAGGAGGCAGCAAGAAGGGGTAAAAGAGTCATACATCATGCTAGGAGATCCCATCTGTTCCTTATTTGTTTGGTATGAGAACAAAATGATGCCTAGTGATGCTGCCCCCAAGCCTTCTGAAATACTTGAGGCATAAATTCAAAACTCTGGTACCATACCACACCTAAGACCGGTGGGCTTCATGTGTTATCATCCCTACAAATGACACCTGCTGTTTTCTTGAGTCATTTATTTTTGGATATTTTCTACCTTCTGCGTTTTGTGTTTCTTATATATTCGTCTTTGTTGTTTCCTTTCTTTTTTTCTGGTGTGTGCTAAGTTGGTGCTTTCTGGTGTTCTTGTTGCTCTTAGTGAACTGTGTATTGCTGCCCCCTAGGTCAGGCCAAGCTGACATTCCTCTGGGTAGCCTTCCTTATTGCTAGAGTCCTACCTCAAGCCTTGCCCCATGTGAACAGAAACTGAAAATCAACTAATCCTACAGAAATTAAAATGGTTAAATGAAAGAATCAATGACTGGGAGTGTTGAATATGGCACTCCATGTTTTCCTCATTTACTTTCCTTTCTTGGTGGAAGAGATAAGTTGTTACATTTAATGGAATATAATGCCTTGTAGTTAGCTAGAGAATGCATGGGTGCACATTCTTCCTCTTTCATAATCAGAGGCCACTTTTCCTCTGACATTGGAAGCCAATGGAACCATTAAGCAGGAAGTTTATGGCCAATAATCCTTTTATGTTTTGCTTTGTGACTCACTAAAAGCCAGCTTATTTACAGAACTATTTCTTTGCATCTTACCCATCGCCAAAGAAATCAGTATCCCTGACCAATCCACCACAAGTCTCCCTCCATGAGCCACTTAAACTATAAAATATTCTTGTTAGTTATATCAGCATTGAAGGAAAGTATGGTGATTCCCACATGTTATCCATCAAAGGGATACTTCAGCTTTGGAGAATTGTGTTTTCTCCTTCTATTTATACTAAAGTTCCTTAAGTCTTATGGTCAGTCAAGATAAAAGCCTGGGAGATCTCCAGGCTTTGATATCACCTTGGGGACTCCCTCTGTAATGTTTCCATGTCCTATAATAAATTAACAATGATTTACTGCCCCAGAGTGAAGTAAAACTGAGCCTTTAACATGGGGACAGAATTCCTGGATGAGCTTGGACCCAGCATCATAGGATTGAGAAAGCTTTCTTGACCAAAAGGGCAAAAAGAGAAATGAAACAAAATAAATTTTCAGTGGCTGAAACATTTTAAACATATTTGAGAGATTATCTTGGAGGTTATCGTTATGCAGTATGTTGATATTCATTTTTAGTTTATGGTGTATTGGAGAGGGCAGAGGATAGTACCTGAAACCATAGAGCTGTGTTCCAATATTTTGGTTCTTGAAGGTGATTGTAGAATGATATAGCTTTTACAATATGACAATGAGATTGTGAAAACCTTTTATCTGATGCTTTTTTAATGCAGAATATGGACAGATGAGTAAAAAAAAAGGATAAAAAATAAACAATGGGGGATAAGGGTAAAAAATTGGGTAGATTGAAATGCTAGTGGTCAATGACAGGGAGGGGTAAGGGGTATGGGATATATGAGTTTTTTCTTTTTATTTCTGTTTTGGGAATAATGAAAATTTTCTAAATATGATCATGGTGATGAATACACAACTACGTGATCATATTTTGAGCCATTTGATTGTATACTATGTATGGGCTGTATGTATATGAAGATTTCTCAATAAAAATACTAAAACAAACAAACTAGAGCCTCTAGTCTAACAACCTTATCTCTCTTCCTTCTTTTTCTACTATCATATACTTGGATCCTACTTCCAGCCTTGCCTCAAAAGACCCCCCCCACACACACACATTCCTACACACATGCACACATGCACAATGTGTCCTTGAAATTTGTAAAAGTCTTTCACAGGTAGCTATAAAAAACTGAAAGTTCGTTTGTGAGAGCCCTTTTGGGTGTTTATTCCTGTGTGGAACTTCATTCCTTTTTTAATCATTATAAGCTTATTTTTTTTCTTGTTGCATTTAAAAAAAAATGCTGTCACTGGTATCTCTATTTTCTGTAATCATTAAACAACAGCACACACCATTCTCCTGGGTCTGGCAAAGTTAACTACTTCCCCCTGTTTCAGAACCTTCATACTCTTTCTCCCCTCAATATCAGGCTCCTATTTCCACATTCAGAAACATTTACAAAAATAAATACTTGTCTTTAAGAAACAAGAATTCATTAAGATGCAAGTTTAAATGTCTGGTGAAGTTGAATGTCATAGCCCCCAATCTTTCCCTTCTTTTCCTTTTTTGTTGCAGTTTGTTTTGTTTTATGGTTTGCTTTTTAAATGAAAGGCTCATTTTTTTCTAACTTGCCTTATCACAGATACCCTCAAACAGAAAGATATGTTGATCCTCTGGGTGAGGCAGAGATGACTTTATGGTAGCTCCTTTGCCTTTTTGTCTTTTTTCCTTCCTTTCATAGCAAAAATAAAAAAAGATGTTCCTATCTTGTAAAAAAAAAAATATATATATATATATATCACTTTTCAGTTAGCTAGAGAAAACACAAAGCCTTCATTTCCAGGTGGAGAGATTTCCTTGCCAATGGCTTTATAATTTTAGCTTTAAATGTTTTAATCTGAGATCACTGCTTTCCCAGACTATGTGTCAAGCCAATGAACTATCTTAACTAGATATTTGCTTTGCAAAAGGATGTTTGCATTTTAGCTTTTTATTCATAAAAAGAGAGCTTTTTGTCTTACCTTCTTCCTTATCACTCCCACCCACAACTATAGCATTCAGTACTCCCGACACCCTTCTACCACCACCACAACCACTGGCTTATAGAAGCCCATAAAATTTTTTTCAGTGTCCTAGAACCAACATTAAGAGTGGTGGCCTTCTTGCATTATCATCCTTCAAAGTCATATTATTTATGATCTTTTTAAAAAAGGTTTTCTGTCCTAAACATTTTCCTTTTTAAGTTTTTATAATCTATTTTTGCTTTCTTCTTCGATTTAAACAATAACCGCTAAGTTATGTGGCCAACCAAGGTGAAACCATATGGATCTTGAAAGCTACAGGTAGCTTCACCAACATCTACCTATTATATAGTATTTAAATACATCTTTTAGAGGTAGATTTTAAAATGTATTTTTGTTTTATCCTTCTGTTTCATCAATAGTCCATTAAATTATGTGGTCTGCCAAGGTGATACACGGTGGCTTCTTAAAGCTCAGAGATGAGTTCAACATCTCTGGTCTTCTAAATCACAGTGCACGCTACCCTCAGGTCAACTGAAACAAGTAGCATAAAGGAAATAAAACGTTTCTGCAGTGAACTTTCTAAGGAGTAAGATGCATGGAGGTATAAACAGCTAGAAGGGCTTAATGTGGTAGCCCACCATTTTTTTAAAATTTATTTCCCTCTTTCAGTGAGAGGAAGAAATTGGTTTCTGTTTGTAACACATAACCTCTTGTAATTAGATACTGTAAGTGTGGCATGTATGCATGAGCTTTGGAAATTCACTGATGGCTACATATTATTCAGCCATAAATGCTTTAATCCTAGTAATCTTGTCTTTGCCCAACTTGATTCTAGTCAATAAATCATCTAAACAGTAACTTTGCCTTCCCAGGCTCTTTGCATTTATCATTAAAAATATTTCCTTGTACCACACCACCACCACAAGAATCAGTATTCCTTACTGAACACATAGGCCTCTTTCCATGAGCCACTTGAAAGATAATCTAGTGTTAACTATCGTGGTAGCAAAGAGTACTCTGGTGGTCTTCATGCGTGATCTTTCTAAAGAAATGCAATCCTATAAAAATACAGTGTGAGTAAAATTGCAAACCACATATGTAAGCTTAAAATTTTCAGTAGTCATATTGGAAAAGGTGAACATATTTTAAATAATATATTTTATTTAAACCAACACATACAAAAAATCATTTCAGCATGTAATCAACATTAAAATTCATTAATGAGCTACTTTATCTTATTTGAAATTTGGTGTATATTCTGTATTTAAAGCCCATATCAATTCAGACCAGACACATTTCAGGTGGTCATTAGGCACATGGAAAGTCCAGCTGCAAGTAATAACTTTTCTTACTTTCTAGATATTTTTAGATGTAATTCATACAGCACAAATACATCCTTTTTGAATTGTAAAATTCAGTAATTTTAGTATATTCACAAGTTTGTGCAACAATCACCACAATCTGACTCCAGAACATTTTCATTACCTCCAAAAGAACCCTATGCCCTTTAGTACTCACTCTCCATTCCATACTCCCACAACCTAAGCTCCTGGCAACCATGAATCTACTTTCCGTCTGCATGGATTTGCCTATTCTTGACATGTCAAATAAATAGGAAAATAAGGTAGATGGATAGAGATCTGGTACATAATATATGATGTAGATTGATAATGGAATGATAGGTAGATAGATAGATAGATAGATAATGATATGGCATATGTGGCAAAACGTTAAGAGTTGGTGAATCTGGGTACCTGGGCAGGGCTTATGATGGAATTCTCTATATGGGTTTTGTACTATTTTTTTGCAACTCTCCCATAAGTTTGGAGTTATTTTTTAAAAATTGAAAATGAAAATAAAATAAATAGAATCATACAATATGTGGTCTTTACATACCAATTCCTTACACTCAGCATAATGTTTTCAAGTTCATCTATGTTGTAACATTTGCTAGTACTTTTTATTGCTGAATATTATTTCATTATATGATATACCACATTTTATTTATCCATTCATGTGTAGGTAAACATTTAGTTTGTTTCTACTATTTTGGCTATTATGAGTGGTGCTGCTGTGAACATCCATACAGAAGTTTTTGTATGGAGATAAGTTTTAAATTAAAAAGAGTGGAATTTCTAGGTCATTTGGTAATTCTATATTTAGCATTCTGAAGAACTTCCAGACTATTTTCCACAGTGAATGCAGCATTTTACATTTTTACCTGCAATGCACAATTGTTTTGATTTCTCTGTATCCTCACCAATACTTAATTTCTTTGTATTATAGCCATTCTACTAGGTATGAAATTGCAACTTATTGTGGCTTTTATTCTTATTTTCTTATTGAATATTGATGTCTAGTATGTTTTTTTTTATTTTGATGAAGTTGCATTCTTTACTTATTGAATTATGTCAGTACCCTGGTCAAAAGTCAATTAACAGTATACGTAGGGGGAGCATTTCATGCACATGCACACCCGTGTACTTGTATCCTCTACACCCACGTACTCATACCCTGCCCCGCAGGGCCCCTGGGCCCAGTGCCCCAGAGCAAATATATCGCCCCCATGACCCACTTCTTGCAGTGCCCTGTCTTTGCATTCCCTATACCATGTCCTGACCAAACACAGTTCACCCTGCCCATGCTGCACACCACCACTGCATCCCTTGCACCATCCAACATCACATAGTGCTTCACACCCCACACCCCTGGGAACACATGCAGTGCTCTGTCCAGTGCCTAGACATGCACAACATCATACCACCACACCGCTATGCCCAACACCATGACCTCTGCCTGTTATGCACCCCATCCAGTGCCCAAACTATTCCCCATTCTATATCCTGCCCTGTGCCCTACCTGTTCCCTGCCCCATGCTGCAAAACAATGTCTCTGCACCCTCCACCCTGTGCCCCACCACACGCCAAACCATGCCCCTGCATACCTGCTTCCCACACCTTGTGCATCTGCACCTTGCCTCTACATCATGCCCAGCCAGCAGGTATTTCCAGTTTAGTTATGGAAAAGGGCAGCTGACATACTGAATCCCACAACCCAAGGTCATTCCAAGCAGGATACTGAGGGCCACTAGCGCCATCAGGCCCAAAAGCAGAATCTCTGTTAAAGTGCATACTATGCACTACCCAGCTCCAGGGTTGGCAGATTTCGATGCACAATGGGACCAGCAGACCAGGATGGATTGCACTGGGTCTCCATCTAGCTCACCTGGCTGCCGTAGTTGGGGAGAGGTGGGAGAGGAAGACCAAGAGCTCAATCTTCTGGGAAGAAATGGAAAGTTCAGTCTGGCAAACTGTTTAGCTTCAATCAGATCCTCAAGTACAGTTGCATCCCCTACATAGGTCTGGGCCTTGGGGAATTATTGAAGAATCAAGTCCAAAAGGAAACCATCAATGCAAACGCAAGGAAATACAAAACCTTAGATGACTGAGGGAAATGAACTTCCAAAGTAACCTGCATTAGTCAGGGTTCTCTAGAGAAGAAGAACCAAGAGGAGAGATTCGTAAATATGAGATTTAAAAAGGTATTTCATGCACCCATGGGAATGGAAGAGTTCAAAACCTGTAGGGTAGACTGTGAAACTGGTGGCTCTGATGACAGGTATGCATGAACTCCACAGAAGAGGCTCGCTGGCTGAAGAAGCAGTGAAAGAGTATCTCTTCGTCCTTAAAAGCCTTCAACTGATTGCATTATTTTGTTGTGGGAGTCATGCCTTAGTTGATCACAGGATGCAGTCATCCAAAGATGCAATCAATTGACTGAAGATTCAATACACCAGCCTTCCAGTTTATCAACCAGCCATGAAATAATCTTGCAGCAATGGTCAAGCTAGTGCTGCCTGACCAGACGATTGGGCATAGTCACTTGGCCAAGCTGACACCAAAACCTAACAATGACACAACTGTATCAAGATAATTAAATGCCTCAAAGTCAACAGAAAATCACAAAGCATGTGAAGATGCAGACAGATAAAGTCCAGCCAAATGACCAATTTAAAACATTGGAGGAAACACACACTTTGGAGCAACTAATTGGAGATGTTCATATAACTCTCCTAAATAAATTCAAAGGGTTGGCTAATGACATAAAAAATATCAAGAAGACACTAGAAAAGCATAAAGAAGAATTTGAAAGAATAAATAGAAAAATAGCAGATATCACAGAGATGAAAGATACTGCAGACTAATTAAAAATATGCTAGAGACACATAACGATATGTGAAGAGGCAGAAAAAAACTAAATGAATTGGAGGACAGAAAAATTGAATCTGAATGCATAAAATAATATGTGGAAAGAAGATGGAAATATTTGAATTGGATCTCATGGAAATGATGGACAACATGAAACATACAAATATAAGAGTCATTGGTGTCCCAAAAGGAGAAGAGAAGAGTAAAGGGCTAGTAAGATCAGTTGTAGAGATAATGGGGGAAAACTTCTGAACACTTATAAAGGATATAAATACACAATTCACAGAAGGCTGATGAACCCCAAATGGTATAAATACAAATAGGCCTTTTCTAGCTACATACTAATCAGTCTATCAAATCTTGAAGAGAAGCAAAAAGTCCTTAAAGTGGCAAGAGAAACCCAACTCACCACATATAAGGGAAATCACATAAGACTGAGTTCAAACTACTCAATAGGCACCATGGAGGTGAGAAGGCAGTGTTAAGATATATGTAATATACTAACAGAGAAAGGCTTCCAGCCAAGAAGTCTGTAACCAGGCCAATTGTCCTTGAAAAGTGAGGGAGAAATTAAAATTTTCAGAAAGATAGAGGCTAAGAGAATTTTTCAACAAGAGACCAAACCTGCAGGATATACTAAAGGGAGTTCTGTCAGTTGAAAAAAAAAGACAGGAGGGGGAGGTGTGGAGGAAGGCATAGAATTGAAGAGTACCAGTAAGCACAACTTAAAGGATAGGGAATAAGAAAAATAATATATAGATCTTACAAATAAAAACCAAAGGACAAGATGGTAGATTCAAAAAAATGTCTTTATATTAATAACTTTGAAAGTTAATAAATTAAACTCACCAATTAAAAGGTAAACATTGGCAGAATGGATTAAGAAATCTGGTCCATTTATGCCGCTTACAAGAGACTTATCTTAGACACAAGAATACAAATAGATTGAAAGTGAAAGGATGGAAAAATATGTTCTGTAAAAGTTGTAACCAAAAAAAAAAAAAAAAAAAAAAACAGCAGGAGCAGTGTACTGATTTGAAAGAATGTATGTACCCTAGATAAATCATGTTTTAATCCTAATCCCACTTTGTAAGGGCAGCTGTTTCTTCTAATCCTTATACAGTACAGTATGTTTGAAACTTTAATTAGATTATCTCCCCAGAGATGTAACTCAATCAAGAGTGGTTGTTTAATTGAATTAGGTGGAGACATGTCTCCACCCATTCAGGTGGGTCTTGATTAGCTTACTGGAATCCTATAAAAGAGGAAACATTTTTGAGAACGTGGGAGATTCATAGGAGCAGAGAAGAATGACAGTCATGAGAAGCAGATTCCATTAGCCAGCGACCTTTGGCGATGAAGAAGGAAAATACCTCCTGGGGACTTTTATGAAACTGGAAGCCAGGAGAGAAAGCTAGCAGATGATGCCATGTTCACCATGTGCCCTTCCAGCCATGTGCCATCTCACTTGAGAGAGAAACCCTAAACTTCATTGGCCTTCTTGAATCAAGGTATCTTTCCCTAGATGCCTTAGATTGGGCATGTCTATAGATTTGTTTTAATTGGGACATTTCCATGGCCTAAAAACTGTTAACTAGCACTTATTAAATTCCCCTTTTTAAAAGCCATTCTGTTTCTGGTATATTGCACTCCAGCAGCTGGAAAACTAGGACAAGTAGCCATAGTAATATCACACAAAATAGACTTTAAATATAAAGAAGTCATAAGAGACAGAGAAGGACACTGCATATTAATAAAAGGGACACTTCACCAAGAAGATATAACAATCAAAATTGCTTATGTTCCCAATTAAGTAACTCCAAAGTACATGAGGCAAACATTGCAAAACTGAAGGAAGCAGTAGGTGTTTCAACAATAATAATAGGAGACTTCAATATACCACTCTCTTCTATAGATAGAACAACCAGTCAGAGTAACAACAAGGAAATAGAGAATTTAAACAATTTTTTATCAAAAAGATTTGATAAATGAATTAGACCTAACAGACATATATAGATCTTTACACCCTCAAAACACCAGAATATATGTTCTTCTCTAGTGCCTATGGAATGCTCTGCAGGATAGATCATATGTCGGGGAATAAAACATGTCTTAATAAATTTTGGAAGGTTGAAATTATTAAAAGCACTGTCTCTGATCACAATAGAATGAAGCTGGAAATCAATAACCACCAAAGAACTGCAACTTTCACAAATATATGAAATTAAATAATACACAGTTAAACAACCAGTGGGTCAAAGGAGAAATTGCTAGAGATATCAGTAAATACCTGAAGATGAATAAAAATCAGAATAAAACATATCAGAACTTATGGGATGCAGCAAAAGTAATGCTGAGAGGGAAAATTATTGCCATAAATGCCTATTGTAAAAAGAAGAAAGAGCAGAAATCAAGGACTTAACTGTTCACCTGGAGGGACTAGAGAAATAACAACAAACTAACCACAAAACAAATAGAAGAGGAGAAGTAGCAAAGATGAAATCAGAATTAAATGAATTGAAGAAAGAAGCAATAGAAAGTATTAATGAAATAAAAAAATTTGTTCCTTGAAATAATCAATATACCAAATGGATCCCTAGCTAGGCTGACATAAAAAAAGAGTGGATGCAAATAAAGAAAAACATAAATGAGAGGGGGGTTATTACCATGGACCCTGAAGAAATAAAAACTAATTATAAGAGGACACTATGAACAACTCTATGCCAACAAACTAGAGAACTTAGAGAAAATGAACAAATTCCTAGAAACACACAAACTACCAGAATGACTTGAGAAGAAATAAAAGATCTCAACAAACCAATCACAAGAAAAGGGATTCAATCAGTCATCAAAAATCTTTCTATAAAAAAGCCCAGGGCAAGATGGCTACACAGGAAAATTTTATCAAATATTCCAAAAACAACTCACACCCATCCTGTTCAAATTCTTCCCTCCAGAAAAACTTAGGTAAAAAGAGCATTACCCAACTCATTCTATGGAACTAACTGGTTAAAGATGCTACAAGAGAGGAAAACAACAGGCCAATCTTTCCAATGAATATAGATACAAAAATTCTCAACAAAATACTTGCAAATCAAACAGAATGACACATTAAAAAATTGTACACCACAACCAATTGGGTTTATACTAGGCATGAAAAGGTGATTCAGTACAATAAAATAAAACACTGTAATACAGCATATTAACAAATCGGAAGGGAAAAATCAAATGACCATCTTGATTGATGCTGAAAAAGCATTCAACAAAATTCAGCATCCTTTTCTGATAAAAACACTTCAAAAGGTAGGAATTGAAGGAAACTTCTTCAATACGTTAGAGGGCCTATATGAAAAATCCATAGCCAGCATCGAACTCTATCATGAAAGACTGAAAGACTTCCTCTTAAGATCAGGAATGAGACAAGGATAACCTCTATCATGATTATTGTTCAACATTGCACTCAAAGTTCCAGCTAGAGCAAGCAGGCAGGAAAAAGAAACAAAAGCATCCAAATTGGAAAGGAAAATTAAAACTTTCATAGTTTTAGATGACATGATACTATACTTGGAAAATTCTGAGAAATCTATGATGAAGGTTCTGGAAATAATAAACAAATTCAGCAAAGTGATAGGACACAAGATTAATGTGCTGTTCTAGTTTGCTAGCTGCCAAAAGGCAATATACCAGAAATGGAATGGTTTTTCAAACAGGGAATTTAATAAGTTGCTAGTTTACAGTTCTAAGGCTGAGAAAATATCCCGATTAAAACAAGTCTATAGAAATGTCCAATTTAAGGCAGCTGGGGAAAGATACCTTGGTTTAAGAAGGCCGATGACATTCAATATTTTTCTCTCAGCTGGAAGGGCACATGGCAAACATGGTGGAGTCTGTTGGCTTTCACGTGGCTCTGCCAAAAGGGACTCTCTCCAAATGTTTACTCTTTTAAAGGATTCCAGTAAGCAACTCCACCTTCAGTGGGTGGAGACACAACTCCATGGAAATCATCTAATCAAAAGTTACCACCCACAATTGGGTGGGTCACATTTTCATGGAAACAATCAAAATGCTCCCACCCAGCAATATTGAATGAGGATTAAAGGGAATGGCTTTCCTGGGGTCCACCACAGATTCAGACCAGGATATGTGCAAAAGTCAGAAATGATTGTACACACAAAAAATGACCTGAGGAGCCAATAGGGAAAAATTCCATTCACTATAGCACTTAAAAGAATCCAGTATCTAGGCATAAACTTAACCAGGGATGTAAAGGACGTGTACATAGAAAGCTACATATAATGCTAAAAGAAATAAAAGATTTTAATAGGAGGAAAGATGCTCCCTGCTCATAGATAGTAAGGCTAAATATAGTTAAGATGCCAATTCTACCCACATTAATCTACAGATTCAATGCAATACCACACAAAATTCCAGCAATCTACTTTGAATACTTGGAAAGCTTATCAAATTAAGCTTTTCTTCCTCATTTTAATGCTTATTATAAAGCCACAGTGGTCAAAACAGCATGGTACTGGCACAAAGCTAGAAGTATTGACCAATGGAATTGAATTAAGAGTGCTGAAATAGACCACCAAATCTATGGTCAACTGATCTTTGACAAGGTCCCCAAATACATTAAACTGGGACAGAACACTCTTTTAAATAAATGGGCATGGGGAACTGTATATCAATAGCCAAAAGAATGAAAGAGGACTCTTACACCCTATACAAAAATGAACTCAAAGTGGATCAAAGACCTAAACATAAGAGCCAGTACCATAAAACTCCTACAAGAAAATATAGGGAAACCTCTTCAAGACCTAGTAATAGGAGATAGCTTGCTAAACATTAAACTGAAAGCACAAGCATCAAAAGAAAAAGTATAAATGGGAACTCCTCTAAATCAAATGCTTCTGTGCCTCAAAAGACTGTAAAAAATGTGAAGAGGTAGCCAACTCAGTAGGAGAAAATATTTGGAAATCATGCATCAGCTAAAGGATTGGTATCCTCTATACATAAAGATATCATACAATTCAACATCAAAAGAGCAAATAACCCTTATAGAAAATGGGCTAAAGATATGAATAGACATTTTTCCAAAGATCAAATAAAAAGCACATGAGATGGTGCTCATTTTCATTAGCTATAAGGTAGATGCAAAGTAAGACAACAAAGAGATATCATCTCACACCTATAAGAATGGTTGCTATCAAACAAACAGGGAACTACAAATATTGGAGAATGTGATGTTTAGGTTCTGGTGTCAACTTGGCCAAATGGTTTTGCCCAGTTGTCTGATCAAGCAAGCATTTGCCTTACCGTTGCTTCAAGGATATTTCATGGTTGGTTGATATACCAGAAGGCTGGTGTATTAAGTCAGTTGATTGCATCCGTGGCTGATTACATCTGTGATTGTCTTTCACAATGAGATAATTCAATCAGTTGAAGGCTTTTAAGGAAGCAGAGAGATTCTTTCACTGCTTCTTCAGCCAGCAAGCCTTCATTGTGGAGTTCATGTAGACCCTTCTTTGGAGCTGCCAGCTTCACAGCCTGCCCTATGGATTTTGGACTCTTCCATTTCCAAGGTTCCAGATGACCTTCTTTATAAATCTCATATGTACAGATCTCTCCTGTGAGAACCCTGACTAACCCAGAGAGATGTGGAGACATTGAAACACATATGCACTGCTGGTAGGAATGTATAATGGTACAGCCACTATGGAAGACAGTTTGGTGGATCCTTAGAAAACTAAATATCCAGTTGCCCTATGACCCGGCATTGTCACTGCTCTGTATATACCCAGAAGAGCTGAGAGCAGTGACACAAACAGACATTTGCACACTGATGTTCATAACAACACTATTCACAATTGCCAAAAGATGGAAATAAGCCATCAACAGATGAGTGGATAAGCAAAATGTGGTATATACATATGATGTAATATTATGCAGCAACATGAAATGAGAACCTGAAGCATACGACAACATGGATGAACCTTAAGGATATAATCCTAAGTGAAATATGCCAGATACAAAAGGATATATACTGTATGATTTTGATTTTATGACCTTGATAAAGGTAAACTCAGAGGCTTATAATGTAGAATACAGGGGACCTATAGATACACAAAAGCTAGAGATGGGTGAATGGTTAGGTCATGAGTTTGGACTTAAATATAAGGGAATGGATAGAAGTGAAGGCAGTTCATTAGAGAGTCTATAAGTAATTTTGCCATACTGAAGGTGAACATAATTGAAAAGGGTTGTACAGAGCCATGTATCCCACCAGTTATTACAAATACAAATAAATTCCTGCATGAAGTGCTTAAAAGTTATGAATCTTGTACAAAGAGTTATAATAGAGGGGAAAACAACTATTGTATGCTATGGTCTATGTTTAACAGAAAGACATCAACAGTATACAGCAATAACAGGGGTAAATAATTTGAGGGGAAGGACAAGAGTTAAATGGAATTTAGGATTTTCTATTTGGTGAGGGTGGGTTTATAGGTAATTTTTCTTTTTGGAGCAATGAAAATTTTCTAGAATTGGAGTGTTGCTGATTGTACAATAAGGAAGGATAATGTGAGGCATGGATTGTTGACTTTGAACATTATACATGATGCCCAATGAATGGAGGTGGATGAAGGATACATTGACTGAGAAGTAGAAAGGCGAACTATGGTGTATACATGTGATGGAATATAGTACAACTACATAGAGGACTGAGGTTGTGAGGCATGCAATGAGGTGAATGAATCTGGGGGACATTATGTGATGCAAAATAAGCCAGAAATAAAAGAATAAATATTGTATGCTCTCTTTTTAGAAAATACCTCTAAGAATATTGTGTTCTAGATTGTAAGCACTTATAACAGTCACATTTAGTCCAGAGTTGCAATTGCTATTCCTAGATTTTGACATGCTGTGGTATACATGTATAAGCTGGTATTTTCTTTGAACTTTGGGTACCTGTGTGACACCTAAGATGCAGAGTAGAATTCTGCAGGTCTGAATGTCATTATTGCCACATCCAACAAATGTTAAAGAAACAAAAAAAGAGTTCAGCCTTCAATTAGAGATAAGAATGAAGCTAACCAGTTTGGGGCTAAGGTAAAATAGAATACAGGGGTAAAGAGGACACTGTCTATATTTTAGAACTTCATCTACTGTATGAGACCAAAGGAAGAGAGGTTCATTTTGTCCAAAACTTACATTTTTAGGGGCATATAATATAATTCAACCTGTCTGGATATATCATTTAAACAACCCAAACACATGGAGTCCAGAATGGGAAATGAGGGCTTGTACTTCTCTATAGCTTAATGTAATACCTGAATATATATCAGAGTATGTTGAACAGATAATTTAAAATATTCACAAAGTCCCTTGAAGGACAGGAGAAAAATATGGAACTATTAAGCTTTATCACTGGGGAAGCCCTTGATACTGTCTCAAACATTAGGAACTCCAAAGTCAATAGGCAAAGCACTTGATCTTGAAGCTTCCTCTTGTTAATATTATTTGTGTTGTGGAGAAACTAAGCCTACATATATTTATGCATCAAAATTATTTCCAGAGGTCTTCTTTTGTTTCTCAGATATGGCCTCTCTCACTAAAGCCTCACTCTGCAAGTAAAATCATAATCCTTCCCCCTACATCGGACATAACATTCAGGGATGAAAATTTCCCTGGCAATGTGGAATATGAATCAAAGGAATGAGCCTTGCCCTGACACCATGGGATCAACAATGCCTTCCTGACCAAAAAGGGAAGAATAAATGTAACAAGATAATGTATCAGAGATGAGAATTTACTCTGGAGGCACTTTTATGTAAGCTTCAGCTAGATATTGCTATTTACCATAGTTTTCCAAACCCTAATAAAATGATTTCTGTCATCCCTAAAGAATACCTTGTGCTTTATCTGAGATTCTACAAAAGTTTCATGCACCATGATAAAGTTATTCAGAAACTTACAGTCTCCAGATGATTCCTAAGCCAGAGAAGTCTTGAAATACTGAGGGGCCAGTCTCTGCAAGAACATCAACTAGTTCCATCCCCCTATACTATATTATATACAGCCCTTTTCAACATGGAAGAGGTAGAATGGGCATAGCCCACATACCCCTAGTTTGGGAGAAAGATCAAAAGAGAAGGAGGAGTTATAACAGAGAAGATAGGATTTACCAAATGATAATGACTGCTGAAAGATTACATTGATATTCTTTTTAGTCTTCAGAGTTTTGGAGCAGATAGAAGGAAAATCCTATTATCATGGAACTGTAACCCATAACAAACTCTGAAATCAATTCTATAATTACATATTGCAAAATACTTTGAATTTTATTTCTTTTTTATGTATCTTGTATTTCACAATTAAAAAATATTAAAAAAAGTCAAGGTATTAAGCTCTCCAATAAAAAGACAGAGACAGACAGAATTGATTAAATACAGGATCCATATATATGCTGTCTACAAGAGACTCAGTTTAGACCCAAGGAGAAAATAGTTGACTGTGAAAGGTTGGAAATAGATATTTCATGCCAGCAACAACCATAATAGAGTGGAGGTAGCTATACTAATAAGACAAATTAGACTTCAAATGTAAAACAATTAATAGAGACAATGAAGGATGCAATGTGTTAATAAAAGGGGCTATTCATCAAGAAGATATAAAAAACATAACTATTTATGCATTGAGCCATAATGCCCAGAAACAAAGAGGAACACACTGACAACACTGAAAGGAGAAGTAGACACTTCTACAATAATAATTGGAGAGTTCAAAACACTGTTCTCATCAATGGATAGAACATCTAGAGAGAAGATCAATAAGGTAACATATTTTCAACAGTATTATAAATGAACTAGACTTATCAGATATTTACAGAACATTATACACCAGAAAAGCATAATACACATTTTCCTCAAGTGCTCATACACCATTCTTCAGGATAAAACACATGATGGGTTACAAAGCAAGTCTCAATAAATTTTAAAGTATCAAAATTATACAAAACACTTTCTTGGATCATATTGGAATGAAGTCAGAGATCAATAACAGGTGGAAGGCCAGAAAATTAAAAATATATGGAGGCTAAACAATACACTCTTAAACACCAGTGTGTCAAGGAAGAAGTTACAAGAGAAATCAGTAAATATGTTGAGGTAAATGAAAATGAAAACACAACAAATAAAAAATTATGGGATACAGGAAAGGCAGTGCTGAGATGAAAATTCACTGCCCTTAATGCCCATATTAAAAATAAAAAAAAGAGCAAAACTGATGAATTAACTGGTCACCTGGAAGAACTACAGAAAGGACAGTAAACAAACCCAAAGTTAACAGAAGGAAATAAATAACAAAAATAAGAGCAAGAATTAAATGAAATTGAGTACATGAAAACAATAGAGAGAATCAACAAAACCAGAACTTAGTTCTTTGAGAAAATCAATAAAATTAATGGTCTTTTAGTAAGCTTACCAAAAAAGAGAGAGACAAAGCAAATAAACAAAATCAGAAATGGGAGAGGGGATATAACTACTGACAGCACAGAAATAAAGGAGATAATGAGGGGATGTTGTGAGCAAATATACTCTAACAAAACTTGTAGACAAAATGGATAACTTTCAAGAAAAGCATGACCTACCGATATTGACTCAAGAAGAAATAGATGACCTCAATTAACTAATCACAAGCAAAGAGACTGAATTAGTCATCAAAAAGCTCCCAAAAATGAAAGTCCAGGACCAGATTACTTCACATGTGAATTCTACCAAGCATTCAAGCTCTTCAAAAAAATTTACGTGAAGGAAAAGCTACCTAACTCATTCTATGAAGCCATTATCATCCTAATACCAAAGCTAGACAAAGATATGGCAAGAAAAGAAAATATAGACAAATCTCTCCAATGAATATAGATGTAAAAATCCTTTAAAAAGTACTCACAAATTGAATCCAGCAGCACGTTAATAGAATTAGATACCCTGAACAAGTGGGATTTATTCCAGGTATGCAAGGCTGGTGTGGTCAGGTTCATGTGTCAACTTGGCCAAGTGGTGGTACCTGTTTGTCTGGTTGGGCAAGTGCTGGCCTGTCTGTTGCAATGAGGACATTTCATAGAATTAGATCATGATCATATCATCTGCATCCACAGCTGATTCCATTTGTAATCAGCTAAAGGGGAGTGTCTTCTACAATGAGTGATGCTTAATCTAATCGCAGGAAGCCTTTTAAGGAGGACAGGATCCTTCCTGCTTCAGCTGGTGAGCCTCTCCTGTGGAGTTCGTCCAGACCCCCCATCAGAATCATCGAGTTTGTGGCCTGCCCTGCGGATTTTGGACTCTGCAATCCCACGGTTGCATGAGACACTTTTATAAATTTTGTGTTTGTGAGCATTTCCTGTTGATTCTGTTTCTCTAGAGAACCCTAACTAATACAGCTGGCTCAACTCAAGAAAACCAATGAATATAATACAGCACATCAATAAATCAAAGCAGAAAAACCACATGATCATCTCAATTGATGTAGAAATGGCATTTGTTGAAATTCAACATCCATTCTTGATAAAAACATTTCAAAGAATAGGAATAGAAGAGAACTTCTTGAACATGATAAAGGGAATATATGAAAAACTCCACAGCTAACATCATACTCAATGGAGAAAGACTGAAGGCTTATCCTCTAAGAATAGGAAAAAGACAAAGATACCCACTGTCATCGTTGTTATTCAACATTGTGCTGAAAATTTTAGCTAGGGCACTTGGTCGAGAAAAATAAATAAAAGGTATGCAAATTGGAAAGGAAGAAGTAAAACTTTCACTGTTTGCAAATGACAAGTTCCTATATGTCAAAAATTCCCCCAAATTATAGCAAATCTACTAGACCCAATAAATGAGTACAACAAAGTGGCAGGGTACATGATCAATAGGCTGAAATCTGTAGTGTTTCTATACATTAGCAATGGACAATCTGAGGAGGAACTCAAGAAAAATTCCATTTACAATAGCAACCAAAAGAATCAAATATCTAGGAATAAATTTAATCAAGGCCACAAAAGACCTATACACCGAATATTACAAGAAATGGCTTAAAGAAATCAAAAAAGACCTAAATAAATGGAAGGACATGCTGTGTTCATGGATTGGAAGTCTAAATATAGTTAAGATGTTAATTTTATTCAAACTGACTTATAGATTTAATGCAATAACAATTAAAATCCCAACAACTGACTTTGGAGAAATTGAAAAAAACACAACCAAACTTATGTGGATGGGCAGGGTGCCTCAAATAGCTAAGATTCTCTTGAGAAAGAGGAATGAAGTGGGAGGGACTTAAGGCAGGGACATGAATGAACATTTGTACACACATGTTTATAGTGACATTATTCACAATTGTCAAGAGATGGAAACAACCCAAATGTCCATCAGTGGAAGAATGGATAAACATACTCTGATATATACGTACCATGAAATATACAGCTTTAAGGCAGAATAAAGTCACGATGCATGCAGCAATCTGGATGAAACTTGAGGACATTATGTTGAGAAAATTAGCCAGAAAGTAAAGAACAAATACTGTATGGCCTTACTAATATGAACTGACATTAATAAGCAAACTTTGAGAATTAAAGTTGAGAACACATGTTATCAGGATATAAAAAGAGAGTAGAGATTGAGCATTTGCTATGAAGGATTACAGAATGTTCATCAGGATTGATAGTAAAGATCCAGAATTAGATAGCACAGTACTATCTGATTGTAGCACAACTCACTATCTGATGAATGCAAGTATGGTTGAAAGATAGGGGCATGTATGACATCAGACGGAGAGATAGAAAATAATGACTTGGACTGTATAACTTAGAAAAACCTAGAGTGAAAAATGATGGTGATTAAATGTACAAATATAGGCTGCTTTTTCATGAGGGAGAACAAACGAATGTGAAGAGTGCAAAGTAATGACAATGGGATGGTATATGAAAAGAATGCAAACTAGAGTCTATAGTTAACAATATATTTGTAATATGCTGCCATTAAATGTGAAAAAAAGCAATGCTCCAAAGCTAAAAGCCAGTAAGAGGGATTTAAGGGAAGGGTATGGGATTTTTGCTAGTGTTGTTTCTCCTTTTTTTTTAAAATTTTAATTAGTTATTTTTCATTTTT
Organism: Tamandua tetradactyla; assembly: GCF_023851605.1. NCBI lineage: Eukaryota > Metazoa > Chordata > Mammalia > Pilosa > Myrmecophagidae > Tamandua > Tamandua tetradactyla. Next base: position 57,174,643 of record NC_135353.1, on the reverse strand, counting down.
TCCTCTTCTTGTGGAATAAATGGAAATTTCCTCATTTAGAATGTAGTGGTTAATGCATGACTAATTGATTATATCAGGAAACACTTATTGTTTACTTAGGATGGATTGTATGGTGTGTGAATAAAAATGCTTAAAAATAAACAGAAATATACAAGTGCTAGAGAAAATGTGGAGAGAAAGATGTATCGTTTTCACTGTTTGTAGGGAAGTAGAATGGTATAGCCCATGTGTAGGGCAGTGTGGTGGTTCCACATGAGGCTTAGTATAGGTTTTCCAGATGATCCTACAACCCTATAATTTGGTATATGCTTGGAAGAACTGAATGCAAGGACCTGAAAGGTCATTTGCACACTGGTGTTTATGGTGGCAGTATTCATGATTTGCCATGGATGGAGGTGGCCTAAGGGTGCATCTAATGATAAACAGAAGGGCAAACTGTGGTGTATACATGTACTGGAATATTGAGTGGCTGCAAGAAGGAATGAAATTGTGAGCCATGCAACTAGGTGAATGAACCTTGAAGAAAGTATGTTGAGTGAAATAAGGCAGAAACAAAAAAAGAGTCATTAAAATGCCTCACTAATAAGGACTAACTACAATGTGAAAACTATGATAATTGAAATCTAGAGCATAGATTATCAGGGGTAGTGTTAATGTAAAGGTTTCTAGATTGTAAGCTCTTAAACCAGTCACATCTGTTCCAGAGTTGTAACGGTTGTTTCTAAATTTTGTGATGTGAAGCTCTTTGTGGCTAACCTGGTCACTCCCTGGAACATTAGGTATCTGTGTGACACCTTCAGACACAGAGCTAGAGTTCAGGAGCTATGAGTCAGCATTACCCCATACAGCATCTGTTTTAGAAGATGCAAAAGAGATCAGCTTTTAATTTGAGATATGAATGAAGCTGATCTGGATGGGACTAACATAAGTCAGACTAAAGGGTAAAGGATGGTACTAACTACTTTACAACTTCAACTTCTGTGTGACACCAGAATAACAGATGTTTATTTAGTGCAAAATTTATATTTTCAGTAGCACACTATCTAATATAACCTGCAGAGCCAGTTTATTCAAACATCATAATTGTATGGAAGCTTGAATAGGGAGTGCAATCTTGATGGTTTGTACAGGCTAATGTGATGCCTTGATACATCCCAGAGTAATCTGAGTAGAGAATAAAAATGTATTGGAAATGTCCCCCAGAGAGACTGGGGGAAAATGTGGAAATATTAAGCTTTCTCATCTGGTGAATTCCTGATATTCTTGCAAGCACTTAATTTGCATTTAATAGGCAAAAGCCCTCAATCTTGGAGTTTGCCCTTATGAAACTTATTCCTGAAAAGGAGATGCCAAGCCTACTTATAATGATGCTGAAGTCTCACCTCTGAGAACCCATTTTGTTGCTCACATGTGGCCTCTTTCTCTAAACCAATGTGGCAGGTGAACTCACTGCCCTCCCCTGCTATGTGGGACATTAATCCCAGAGGCATAAATCTCCCTTGCCCCATTAGACCTGACTCACAGAGATGAGCTTAGACCCAGCATCATGGGAATGAGAAAACTTTCTTGACTAAAAGGGGGAAAAGAAATGAAACAAAAAAAATCTATTTTTATGTCAGAACTAAGCTGAAATGGTAACTGTAGCTTTGCAGTGTCTTGAAATCAGGAAATATGAGTCCTTGAACTTTGTTCTTTATAAAAATATTTTGGGCTACTCTTGGTCCCTTATATTTCCATATGAATTGCTTTTATTAGAGATGTTGTGGTTTTACAGAATAATCATGCATAAAAATACAGGACTCCCATTTAACAGCCTATTATTATCACCTTGCATTTGTGTGCAACAATTGATACAATAGATGATAGCACATTTTTATTACTGTACTTCTAACTATAGTCCATGATTTTTCCCCCATTATTTATTTTTATTCCATATGTTCTACTCATCTGTTGACAAGGTAGATAAAAGGAGCATCAGACACAAGGTTTTCACAATCACACAGTCACATTGTGAAAGCTATATCATTATTCAATCATCATCAAGAAACATGGCTACTGGAATACAGCTCTACATTTTCAGGCAGTTCCCTCCAGCCTCTCCAATACATCTTGAATAACAAGGTGATCTCTACTTAATGCATAAGAATAACCTCCAGGATAACCTCTCGACTCTGTTTGGAATCTTTCAGCCATTGACACTTTGTCTCATTTCACTCTTCCCCCTTTTGGTCGAGAAGGTTTTCCCAATCCCTTGATGCTGAGTTTCAACTCATTCTAGGATTTCTGTCCCACATTGCCAGGAAGGTCCACACTCCTGGGAGTCATGTCCCACGTAGACAGGGGGAGGGTGGTGAGTTTGCTTATTGTGTTGGTTGGAGAGAGAGGCCACATCTGAGCAACAAAAGAGGCTCTCTTGGCCTAAATTTTAAGTAGGCTTGACCTATCCTTTCTGGGGTTAAGTTTCATATGAACAAATCCCAAGACTGGGGGCTCAGCTATAGTCCATGATTTAACTCATGATTCAGTTTGAGTTGTGCAGTTGCAGGGAAAATGTCCAAATTAAGACACAAATAAAAGGATATCTTCACTCAAGAAAGGCTGATTCTAAGGTTTCTCTGTCACATGGGAAGGCATATGGTGATGTCTTCTGTCTCTTTCTCACACCTTCTGGGTTCAAATGGCTCTCTCACCTCCTTCTGCACTTCCAGACATCTGTGTCTACGTGTCTTCTCATGGAATCAGCTGGCTGTGAGCACTTTCTCTCTCCCTGAGCATCTGTAAAGACTCCAGTAAATGAATTAAGACCCATTTTTATTAGGCAGTGTCACAACTCCATGGAATAATATAATAAAAAGTTGACACTTACAATTGGGTGGGTCACATTTCCATGGAAACAAGCTAATCAAAAGATTGCACCCTGTAATAGGTCTACCCCCATAAAGTTGGATTAGGATTAAAAGGGCATGGCTTTTCTGAAGTACATAATAGATTCAAACCAGCATATTTCTACTCTCTAGACTCCAGATATATTCTTTCCATATTCAAAATACAATCATTCCATCACAATATCACAAAGCCTTAAACCATTTCAGTAATAATAGAAATCCAATACCAAACAGTACATAATCCCATCAAGTCAGTTACAGTCATGGCTTGTCCTAAGGCAACGTCCTCCTCTGCTTGTAAACCTGTGAAATTGAGAACAAGTTATCTGTTTCCAATATACAAAGGAGGAACAGTCATAGGATGAACATTCTCATTTCCATAGGGTGAAATTGAAAGGAAAGCAAGGCTCTTCAGATCCACACAATTTGAAAATCTGCAGGGCATAGAGCATTAATTTTCAAAGTTTGATAGTCATTTATAGAATGTCTTTTCTTCCTTGGGACTTGAGAGAGCAGTAGCTCCACCCTTTCCAAGAGATTATGTAGCAGCCCTTCTCTCTCCAAACACTGGGGTGAAGGTCTTAACATATCCAAGCATTGGGGAGACAGTTTCTTTCTCAGCCCCACACTCCACATGCATCTGCGTGGAACCAACTCTATGCCATCTCTGAGGCACATGCTCGACCCCTTCAGGACAATGTGGTGGTGGTGGCCAGGCTGTCCCCTGTCCCTGGGGCATGTAGCCCACCATCTCTGAGGCCTGAGGGGACAACACATTTCCCAAGCAGCAAAGCAGATGGCCCACCTTCTGCTTCCAGAGCAAACTCACCCTCCCCACATGCATGGATGGATCTTCTCTGCTGGCCTGAAATTTCCTGCTCCAAACCTTAGTTTCCATGGTTCTGCATTTGAAGTCATTTTTCCTTCACTCTGTCCCTTATAGTCCAGACTAATAATGGTTCCACTCAAGAAACCAATTTTTTTTTGGTTTTCCAGGAAGCACACAGGAAAATTATCCTTTCTGGATAATTCCATCTCCAATCCTGGCCTTTTCTGAAATGGTTGAGTGGTTTCATGTTTGGTTAAATCATCATGTGGGACAATATTCTCTGGAGTTTCATTTTCCAAAAGCTAAGAATTTTCTAAACTTTCAGTTTCTGTATTCTGTGTACCCAAGAGTTCAGTTCTTAGCTTATCACTTTCCTATCACATTTTACTATAATCTGTAAGAAGAAGCCAGGCAGCATTTTCCACAGTTAATTTGGAAATTTCCTCAACTAGATATCCAAGCTTGTCATTCTCAAATTCTACCATCCATCTAACACCAGGATTTAATTTTTCCAAATTTTCTGCCACTTTAAAAGTGTCATCTTTCTTCCAGTTGGCATAACATATTCATTTCCATCATAACCCTTGTTGAAGGTATCTTTAGAGTCCACATTTATACCAACAGTCTGTTCAAAGCTATTCAGACATTTCTTATTCACCTCCTCCAGTTCTTCCAGAATCTTCCCCTTAACAATGTAAAAAACCATTCCAACATGTTTGGTATTTGCAAACTGTAGTACCCTACTCCCTGCGCCAAAATCTGTTTCAGTTTTCTAAAGCTCCCAGAATGCAATATACCAGAAATTGATTGGCTTTTATAAAGGGGATTTATTAAGTTAGAAGTTAAAACTCCAAAGCCATGAAAATGTCCAAATTAAGGCACCAAGAATAGGATACCTTATTTAAAAATGGCTGATTCTATGGTTTCTCTGTCACGTGGGAAGGCACATGGCCACACCTGCTGCCTTCGCTCCTAGCTTCAGGGTTCAAATGGCTCTTTCTGCTCCTTCTGCATCTCCAAACATCTGTGTCTAGGTGTCTGCTCTCTGTATCAGCTCTGAGATATTTCTCTCTCCATGAACTCATTTGGGGACTCGAGTAAACAAATTAAGACCCATCTTGAATGGATAGGGTCACAACTCCATGGAAATAATAGAATCAAAATGTCACACCCAGGACTTCCAGGAAATTGGCAGAATAGGTTAGACTTGGTTCACCACTGCTTCATGGAACATCTAAAGATGTAATAGAGAAATGAACAGAACAGCAGTTCCACGATGTAACTGATTGGAGCGGGTCTTCTACACTATATAGGGAGGTTCTGGATGAAAAATCAGAGAAATTGGGGTGGAGATAATGTGGCAAATGTGCTTGGTCATGACTCCACCTGGAGCAAGTGGCTGTGTACAGGAAGGGACAGATTCTGAGGAAGTGGGACCCCCTCACCAGCTAGATTGAGTGATCTTCCCTCTCGACTCGCAGCTGGGAGCTTCCACGTGGAACATGGAAGCCAGCAGAATTTGTTTGTCTGTGCACAATGCCTGCCCTCAACCCCTGAGACGGAGTGTTGTGGGCACCTGGAATTTTGGCACAGACAGGTGTCCCCAAATAATGGGATGATGGGGAGATGCAGAGTGGAGAAGGTCTGACAATTGGTAGGCAAAAGAGATTCTGTTCCACTACTGCTTCTTTTTCTCCATGGATGCCAAGAGATCTCTGGCATGCATAGACAGAGAGGCATGGCTGATAGGCTTTTCTGGATTGGCTTAGGGCACTGGCAGTTGAAATATTCAGTCTCACAGTCCCATGTCATCCCAAGCAGGAGTCTGCAATGACAAGATCTGTCCGCAGCCGTCTCGTTCGGCTTCTGATCCCCGGCCGGCGAAGGGAACAGGAGGGGAGAAAGAGACAGGCGCAGGCAAACCGACTCGAGTGATAAACACGGGTTCGAGGCACGCAACGGTTGTGAGCACAGACCTTTACTGGAGTTAAGCTTGCATTCTCTGTTACAGTTTCCACGCGGGACAAGATACCCCGCGGGGAGACAACCTCTGTGCGGCCGTCAGGTACGGCTCCCTGTGGGTCGTCTCCACCCACCCTGTCCGGGTAACCTCTTATATACTGTGCCCAAACCCAATAGGTTAGTGCCACGTATACAGAGGTGATTGGAAGATAGGGTTGGTGGGCGCGTACGTCATACGCGGAAACAGGATGCGGGCGCCATCTTGACTCACTCGATGGGCGGGGGGAACTCTAGAGCAGGCTGCAGCGTGTCCACTAGGCCTGACCCGGGAGGCGGCTCTCCACATCTCCCCCTTTTTTATTATTTTTGGTCCGTAGACCCTTTCTTAGACCCAGTGTCTCTATTGATGAGTGAGCTCCCGTGAGCTTGATTAGCCCACTACTTGTTTTGGTGCTTTGGGGAGTCTGGACTAGGCTTGCTAGGCACCAACCAGAATGCCACCTCATATAGAGACCGGAGAGCCCGTGAGCTGGAAACCACGTGACTCTCCCTGCAGTGCTTCGCCTCGCAACTGGGCTAAGCGGGGCTCAGGAGAGCGGCAACCAGAGTCGAGGGTGTCACTAGATGTCTCTGTGCAATGGCCGGAGTCTAGTCTGGCCAGGACCGTGACTCTGCCTTAGAGATCATCCTAAGACCAAAATTATGACATCTGGTGCCGCCTTTTATACCCGGGACACAGCCATGGGCCTTGCCGCTGACCTTGCTTTCGAGCGTCCCGCCCTGAGTGGCCGTGACGGGCCACGCAGCGGGGGGGAGGACAGGGCTACGGTGCGGGTGTCGCCAGGGGCATCAGGGGCAAGTGACATAGCCAACATAGTGGTGACGCGTAGCTGTTGCTGCGTCTGGAACAAGCGTTCTAACAAACATTTAACAATGAGCAGAGTTACTAAGAGTCCCACTGCTAAAAGAATCCAAGTGGTCAACCTGGGCCAAGAGAACCATGAGGTGACTTGGTCCCACAGTAGCTCGTAGTGGGAAAAGTGGGGTTAAAGCTAGTTTCTCTTCTACTCGGTCGGAGGGTCACTTGCACTGTTGTTGTCATCTTTTCGGTCGTCGCCATCATCAGTAGGGCTGGAGACCGGGCCTGATGGTTCAGGTCGAAAGCTTGCTGACTTGTCGGGCAGCAGTTTCTCGGCGCCCCCGGGTGGTGTCACGGTTCTCACCAGTCTTTCCGGAACCCACACAGGTTGACGTCCTGGTTCCTGGGGAAAAACACAAACAGAGCCTCTGGCCCAGCTGAGCACTGGGTCAGGGCCTTGCCATTGTCCTGACAGGACATCCTTCCAACGGACTAGACCTCTATGTGGAGGACTCGGAGTGGTGTGCTGTAGGGCAGGTGTCATTCCTTGTGCATTTTCATTTAAAAAATTATATGTAAATAAGGCTACAGACAGTTGAGCCTTCGGGGACAGGCCGTGGCCTATTCCCCCTTTCTGTTTTTTGAGCAAGTCTTTAAGAGACCTGTGTGCTCTTTCAATGATTCCTTGCCCTTGAGGGTTGTAAGGGATACCATGTTTTAATTGCACTTCCATATTTGCACAAAATCTTTGGAAGGCTTTGCTGGTGTAAGCAGGTCCGTTATCTGTTTTTAATATTTTCGGCTTACCCCAAGCTGCCCAAGCGGCAAGGCAGTGTGCAATTACTTGGTGGACTCTTTCTCCTGATTCGGCAGAGGCAAATAAAACTTGAGAACAAGTATCCACTGACACATGCAGGTATTTAACTTTACCATACTCTGAGTGATGGGTGACATCCATTTGCCAAATGTCTCCCGGGATGAGACCTTTAGGGTTAACTCCAACTGAAGGGACTACCCTCTGTTCTGCACAATTATTGCAGGCTCTGACTATATCTCTGGCAGCTGCACGCGGTATGTGAAACCGTCTGGCTAAGGTGCTTGCATTGACATGAAATTTAGTATGAAACTCTTGGACCTGTTGATACGGTGTCAGCGCAGGGAAGATATGTGGCTGTCGAGTGGCCACATCCACTACGTGATTTCCCTGTGCCATGGGGCCTGGCAGGCCTGTGTGCGCTCTAATGTGAGTTATGTAGAAAGGATGTTGTCTGGCACATATTGTCTCTTGAAGTTTGATAAAGAATGGTCTTACTGAGGAGGAATATTTTATAATGCCCACCGTCTCTAAAATATTTACAGAATTTACGACATAAATCGAATCAGATATAATATTTAGGGGATCGGTAATTTCTTTCAGGACTGTAATAATGACCTGTAATTCTACCCATTGAGGTCTCTGTGGTTGGAAGAACACAGTTTTAGGAGAACCTCCTTCTACGCAATATGCTCCTGAACCGGAGCTGGAACCGTCCGTGTACACGGTGAGGGCGTTCACTAGTGGCTTAGATGAAGTTACCTTAGGAAAGATTACTGGGTGACGGGTGACGAATTGTAAGAGGGGATCTTTTGGGTATTGGTTATCAATTTCTCCCAAAAAGGTACATCGGAGGATGGCCCACTGATCTATACATCCAGTAAGTATCTCAAGTTGCTGAGAAGAGTAAGGTACTCTGAGGTACTTAGGCTGTTGGCCAAAATGCTGTATGGCCTTCTTGATGGCCTCCAATGCCAACTCTGCAATTGCTGTAGGAAAATGCTCTAAACTTTTCTTAGGGGAAATTCCAGGGTGGACCCAGAGTAATGGTCCCTGTTGCCATAGCACTGCCGTGGGCTGTAGTTTTGTTGGCAGTAAGCAGGCTTCGAATGGCTTTTGGGGGTCTATTCTTTTTAAAGCAGCACTACTGAGCGCCTGTTCTACCTGACGTAGTGCTTGCCTCACCTCTGGGGTGAGACACCGGGGCGAGTGTAGGTCTGAATCTCCTTTTAGCAAATCAAACAAAGGTGTTAATTTGGCATTGGTGATCTTTAAGTACGGACGAACCCAATTGATATCTCCCATAAGTTTTTGCAGATCATTAAGGGTATGTATGTCATCTACTCTGAGAGACACTTTTTGGGGGGAAACATGCTGAGGCATGATTTTTGCCCCCAGGAAGGTGGTAATCTCTGTCATCTGGATTTTTTCAGGGGCCACTTCCAGGTTGGCTTCTCTAAGACTAAGGACTAAATGTGATAAAGCTGTTTTAAGAAGATCTGTGTCTTTATGGGCTAAGAGAATGTCATCCATATAATGGATGATTTTCACTTGGGGGAACTGCTGCCGAGTGCTAGCTAGCTTTGTAGCAACATACAGCTGGCACATGGTAGGACTATTAGTCATGCCCTGGGGCAGGACCGTCCACTTGAAGCGTTGACAGGGCTCCTCTTGGTTAAGAGAGGGCACAGTAAAAGCAAATTTTGGAGTATCTTCAGGGTGAAGTGGGATGGAAAAGAAGCAATCCTTAAGATCTAGGATGATAATGGGCCAGTGTTCTGGCAAAGCTGAGAGGAGGGGTAACCCCATTTGAACAGGTCCTAAAGGCTCCATACTGTTATTGATGGTTCTTAAATCATGTAACAATCTCCATCTGCCTGATTTCTTTTTTATGACGAATACGGGTGTGTTCCAAGGCGATGTGGAGGGAATGATATGGCTCTCTTTTAGCTGTATAGACACTAGAGTATGCAATGCTGACAGCTTTTCTTTTGGTAAGGGCTACTGAGGCACCCACACCGGGGTACTGGTCTTCCACTTTAGTTTTATAGGTGTGGGTGCCACTTGTCCGCAGCCGTCTCGTTCGGCTTCTGATCCCCGGCCAGCGAAGGGAACAGGAGGGGAGAAAGAGACAGGCGCAGGCAAACCGACTCGAGTGATAAACACGGGTTCGAGGCACGCAACGGTTGTGAGCACAGACCTTTACTGGAGTTAAGCTTGCATTCTCTGTTACAGTTTCCACGCGGGACAAGATACCCCGCGGGGAGACAACCTCTGTGCGGCCGTCAGGTACGGCTCCCTGTGGGTCGTCTCCACCCACCCTGTCCGGGTAACCTCTTATATACTGTGCCCAAACCCAATAGGTTAGTGCCACGTATACAGAGGTGATTGGAAGATAGGGTTGGTGGGCGCGTACGTCATACGCGGAAACAGGATGCGGGCGCCATCTTGACTCACTCGATGGGCGGGGGGAACTCTAGAGCAGGCTGCAGCGTGTCCACTAGGCCTGACCCGGGAGGCGGCTCTCCACAAAGATCCATTATGCCCACAAGCTGATTCTCCACTGATATGCACACTGCCCACCTCCCAGCACTGTGGTTGGTGGTTTTCAGTGAGCACCAAGACAAATGGCCTTGGCTAGAATTGCACCAGGTTTCCATCCTGCTCAGCCAGCTACCGCATTAAGGAGAAGTGGGCCTGAGGGGAAGAAGTGGTGCAGGAGTGCCACCTGCTGGGAGGTCACAGAACCTGCCTATCTGTTAGCTTTCAACAGACACTCAAGTAAAATTACATCTCCTGTATGAGATTTAGGCCTTGGCTTGACAGGGAATTACTGAGAAACCAAGAGCAAAATGAAGCCTTCAAAGCAAACCCAAGTAAAAACAAAGCCTTAGATGAACAAGGGACATCAACTTTCAAAATAATCTTATCAAGATAAACAAATGTCTTGAAGCCAACAGGAAATCACAAAGCACATGAAGATGCAGGCACATATGGTGCAGCAAAATGACCAAATTAAAACACCAGAGGAGACACAGAATTTGGATCAACTAATCAAAGGCATTCATACACATCTCCCAAACAAATTCAATGGGTTGGCTAATGACATAAAAGATCTCAAGAGAAGCATAAAGAAGAATTTGAAGGAATAAATAGGAAAACAGTAGATCTCACAGAGATGAAAGACACTGAGGACCACATTAAAAATATACTTGAGGAAATGGGGTAAGATGGCAGCATAGTGAGATGTGGAATTTAATTTGTCTTCCAGAGCAGCTAGTAAAATAGCCAGGAACTGTATGGAATATCTGCTGGGGAGACACCAGTGACCAGATACAGAGTGTACACCAGTCTGGAGTGGGTGGAATGGCTGAGATCCTACACAGAACTGTAAGTCTTCCAAATTGCAGAGGCTGGCACCCCTCCCCCAGAGGCACAATAGGCTGGTTCCCAAGGGAAAAGGAAACAGACTTTACTAGTGGCAAGGTGTTGACTAAGCCAAGCTCGAATTGTGGAATTAGTGAACAAATTCTGACTACTGAAAACAGGCCCTGAGCACAGATAAAACTGGAGTAAGTTCTAAGGGAATCAGGAGTTTGTGTCTGGCAAAGAGGAGGCAGGGCTGATAAAAATAGAGTTGAACAGCACAATATATAGGGAAAGTGCTGCTCCCCAAGAAAAGGGGGCACATAGAGCCTGAGAACACATAGAACCATGGATCAACTACAGATCTTGTTTGGCAAGCCTGGGGAGCGGGTATCTGGCTCTGAAAAGGCTCTTTTGATAAGTTTTTAACAGCTCATTAGAACTGCAAACATTCTCAGTGTTCATCACTTCCCAGGCAAAGGCATAATTAAGGCATGTCTGAGAGGAAAAGTAACTAGTCAGATGAAAGTGGTTAATTCCCTAAAGGTCATATCTTCTCCAAGGAAATAGGAGTGGGGCTCAGTTCAACTGGAGGCCCTCCTTTAAGGAATATGCACCAGGGCTGGAAAACAGAAGCAAAAAAAAGCCCACATACTACCTTGGCTTTGGTCTCAACAATGTACCTGGCAGAGAGTCTGCTGAAATAATGTTTTCTTAATTTTTAATATCTGGGTTCACTGCAGCCCTGGCCTTGGGCCTAGCACATTTTCCCTTTAAACAGAGTTGCTCTGAATGTCAGCTTCTCCTTTACTCTGTCTTGTCTGTCTCACTTCCCTGGGCCCCTGTCCTTCTTGTCCTTCTGGCTAAATGGTTGCTTAATTTTTCTTTTCATATATGGGTGTCCCAGACCTCCTTCTATTAATCTGCTTCTCCTTTTTAGCAGCTGCCCTTAGGACAAAATGGCAGGCAAAATGTCCTAAGAAAGGAAGCATATCACTACTATGAATGACTGGAAGGCTGCAGGTGGTATTTGTTTCTCAAAGCATGTTTTTAAATCAAGTCATTAGATTTTTTTTTCTTGGTAGACTTTCCTTTTCTTTAGAACCACTCAAAGTCACATGTTCACCCAGGGTAGAGATTCCCCAGCCAGTGTTTACCTGTGTTGTTATCTTTAAAAGACTGTGACTTTGGCTCCAGCTGACTGATTCTCCTCTAGACAGTTCTGTAATTTTTTGGAGCAAGACCAGGTGGAGCTAAATCCCATGGTCTCAAGGATGCCCTTTGGATACGTTTTGACTGGGAAGACCCACAGCAGGTTGCTCTCTGGATATAGAAGAGGATGATATTAGGGGAAAGAAGCTTCCAAGGTCACAGTAAAGGACAGGACATCACACATGGCCATGAGAGACCCTATCTGTTCCATTCCTGTGGGGGGGAGGGAGTGATGCTGGATATGAAGGAAAACCACAAGCACCCTAGGGGAACAGGTTGTCTAAGACCAAAGGCTCTGCTCTTACCAGGCCAATTATCTGCATCTTTCCTTTTAAAGGCCTAATTCCCTTGCTTGAATTAACACCCCCTATCTCTGGATCTCCATGAACTCAGCCTCATTGAATGGTTTATTTCAATGATAAGCATTGCCCTTTTACTACACTGCTATATGTTATACATTGGAGTTGAAATGTTTGCTCAACTTCCAGGTAGAATATATGTGGTTCACCAGTTCTGTATACAGGGAAGGGAAAGGTGAAATCCTATTTGCCTCTTCTTGTGCTTCCTTGTGTGTCCAAGGTAGAAAACGTAGTTTTCTCATTTTATGTGAACCCTACATCCAGAGAAAAAATAATAATCATAATTTGTCTCAGAGGACACATTTAAATGTCACTTGCGTGAAGGTACAAATGACTCAGGCTTCACTGTGATACTTTAACTTTTTATTTCTTTCCTTCCTTCCTCTAGTGAGAGGAAAGAATTCCTATCTTTAGTGAAGAATAGCACCTTATAGGTAACTACAGTAACTTAAATAATTTTACATATTTCCTTGATGATGGTTGCATACTCTGCAATCTTAATTTTTTTTAATGTTCATTTTGGTATACTATATGGCGAGGTCACTTTTCATTATTTTTCCATGTGAGTATTCATTATTGCAGCACCATTTGTTGAATTTTTGATTGCTTGTTTGGTTTTTGTTTGTTTTGCTTGTTTTTTTGGGGTGGGGGCAGTGAATGGACTGGAAATTGAACCCAGGTCTCCCGCATGGCATGCAAAGATTCTACCACTGAACCACCCTTGTCTTCTCTGCAATTTTAATTGTAAATATCTGACTATCTGTGTGAACTTGGACAAATCACTGTCCCATCCAGTTTCCTCATCCATGAAGTGGAGAGCAGAGAAGTGAAATTTACATTTTTTTAGCATGATCTACAGTAAGAAATGCATTCTATAAGGGGATCAGACTTCCTATGTATAAAACTGAAACATTTATTGAAAACAGTACATAACCATTACTCATGGGTGAGGGACACTGATAGTTTTTGTTCTATTCTTTCTGTTTTATAGAATATTGCTTGTCAAAATTCTGAAACTGATTTATGATCAAAGTGGTGAACAATAGTTTGAAGAACACTGAACTGGAAGTTTTAAAGATTTTTTTTATTCTTTGATGTTCTAAAAATTAAAGGGTAATATTGGAAACACTGCAAAACAAAACAACCTTAATCCACAGCTTCAGTCTTGCTGAGTATCTCCCTTTGACCTTCTTCAGCTTGCCAGGAGCTATGAAGAGAGTCAGACAGAATACATCTCCAGGTGATAGAGTTCCCTAGAAACTGTCCCAGGCTCAATACTTGCCCCCCCAAGGTACCCTGACACACAGCAGGAGTAGTAGTCCAGGCATTTAGCAGGTCCCTCATCTGTAAAAGGGGGATGAGTAGAGGAAATTTACAATTTGTGATGAGCATACTTTGAGATCCTGAGCAGAAAGGTAATGATAGAGGCGATAAATATAAGTTTTCAGGTTGAATGTGCCCTGGATGCAGACTTTGTCCTGCAACATGACTGCTCTCCATTCACTGTCACTGAACCTACCACTCATTGATGCCTGAGAATAACAAAGGACACACACATGGAAGAGACTTGAGGTAAATGTACTTTGTTATGAATTAGAATTTTGGTTTATTTCAACTCCTATTGTAGAAACCCAGGTATATGTTTCCATGAGGTTTTTTTTTTTTTTTTGTATTTTTGTTTTTTTGTTTTTACCTAAATAAACTGTTGAGCAGCTTCTCTCCTCTGAGCTCCACTTACAAATTAGGAGACAGCCCCAGGTCATCTTACTTCACTATTCTTAAGTGAGATTACCCAAAGGCTTTCAAAAGAACCAAGTAGAGATATTGTAGCCTTTTTCTCATCCTCGTGTATCCTGGATCTGAGCATTTGCCCCTAAGGATTCCATCATTTTGCCATTTAATTTTATTCCTTAAGGGAGCAGGAGGAGTTTAAGTCTTTAGAAGCCCCTTCAAGGGATTAGAGACTATAATGGGCACTTGACCTAAACATCATGTTCTCTTTCTTTTTTTTCTATTTGTGAAACATAACCACATGTAAACACAAACATTCTTACCATATGATCATTCCATTCTTGTTATATAATCAATAACTCACGATATTATCACATAGTTGTATATTCATTATCATGATCATTTTGTAGAATATTTGCATCAATTCAGAAAAAGAAATAAAAAGAAAACAGAAAAAAGTTCATAAATAACATACCCTTACCTCTACCCTCATTGATCACCAGCATTTCAATCTACTAAATGTATCTTAACATTTGTTCTTCCTAGTATTTATTTATTTTTAATCCACATGTTTTACTCGTGTGTTGATAAGGTAGATAAAAGGAGTATCAGGCGCAAGGTTTTCACAACCACACAGTCACATTACAAAAGCTATATCATTATACAATTATCTTCAAGAAATATGGCTACTGGAGCACAGCTCTATATTTTCAGGCAGTCCCCTCCAGCCTGTCCATTACACTGTAACTAAACAGGAGATATCTATTTAATACATAAGAATAACCTCCAGGATAACCTCTTGACTCTGTTTGAAATCTCTCAACCATTGTCACTTTATTTTGTCTCATTTCACTCTTCCCCTTTTGGTTGAGAAGGTTTTCTCAATTACTTGATGCTAAGTCCCAGCTCATTCTAGGATTTCGGTCCGATGTTGCCAGGAATGTCCACACCCCCTGGGGGTCATGTCCCACGTAGAAAGGGGGAGGGCAGTGAGTTTGCCTGTCTGCTGGCTGAGAGAGAGAGGGTCACATTGGAGCAACAGAAGAGGTTCTCTTGGGGGTGACTCTTAGACCTAATTTTAATAGGCTTACCCTATCCTTTGTAGGGTTAAGTTTCTTATGAACAAGCCACAAGATTGGGGGCTCAGCCTATTGCTTTGGTTGTCCCCGCTCCTTGTGAGAATATCAAGAATTCTCCACTCGAGGAATGTTAAATTTTCCTTCTTTCTCACCATTGCCCTAAGGGGATTTTGCAAATACATTTTTATTCACTGTTCAAATCACTCTGGGATTTATCAGGGCATCACTCTGGCCAAACCTAAAAAATCTCATACCCTTCTCAAGGTTCCATGTACTTATGGTGTTCAGTTAAGCTGTCCACATAAGTTATGTTAGGAAATGCAACAGTCAAAATATAAATTTTGTACCAAATAAATATTTTTTGCTTTAGTTTCACACATAAGTTAAAGTTTTAAAACACGCATTACCATCTATTTTCAACACCGGGCAGTATTGACATTATTTTGTTCCTCCTCATGCAAAAACATTTCTTTAATTTGTACATTTAGTCACTATCATTATACACTCTAGACATTCCTAGATTATACCTTGTCAGTTTTTATAATCTATCTTTCCTTCTGATTTCATTTGTGCCCCCAGACCTCCTCCTTCTATCATTCTCACATTCAGCTTCATTCAGTGTTCTAACACTATTGTATTACACTTAGGTAGTATTGTGCTATCCATTTCTGAATTTTTACAATCAGTCCTGTTGCACAATCTGCATCCCTTCAGCTCCAATTACCCAATATCTACCTTATTTCTATCTCCTGATGGTCTCTGTTCTTAGCTGAAATTCTCCAAGTTCATTCATTAATGTTAGATGATATCAGTGAGACCATGCAGTATTTGTCCTTTTGTTTCTGGCTAATCTCACTCAGCATAACATCCTTAAGGTCCATCAATGTTGTTACATACTTTATAACTTTATTCTGTTTTACAGCTGCATAATGTTCCATCAAATGTGTATACCACAGCTTGTTTAGCCACTTGTCTGTTGATGGATGTTTGGGTTGTTTCTATCTCTTCACAATTGTAAATAATGCTGCTATAAACATTGGTTTTCAAACGTCTGTTTGTGTCCTTGCTGTCATGTCCTCTGAGTAGATACCTAGCAAGGGTAGTGCCAGGTCAAATGGAAATTCTATACTTAGCTTCCTGAGGAACCACCAAACTGCCTTCCACAACAGTTGTACCATTTGACATTCCCACCAAAAGTGGATAAATGTGCCTCTTTCTCCACATCCTCTCCAGCATTTGTTGTTTTCTGTTTTATTGATAATGGTCATTCTGGTGGGTGTGAGATGACATCACAATGTGGTTTTGATTTGCATTTCCCTAATAGCCAGGGAAGTTGAGCATCTTTTCATGTGCCTTTTGGCCATTTGCATTTCCTCTTTGGAGAAGTGTCTGCTCAAGCCTTTTGCCCATTTTGTAATTGGGTTGTCTGTCTTTTTGTTGTTGAGTTGAACAATCTCTTTATATATTCTGGATACTAGACCTTTATCTGATTTATCATTGCCAAATATTGTCTCCCATTGTGTAGGCTGTCTTTTTACTTTCCTGATGAAGTTCTTTAATGCACAAAAGTGTTTAATTTTGAGGCATTCCCATTTATTTATTTATTTCTTCAATGTTCGTGCTTTGGGTGTAAGGTCTAGGAAACCACCTCTATTATAAGATATATAAGATATTTCCCTACATTTTCTTCTAAAAGTTTTATGGTCTTAGATCTAATGTTCAGGTGTTTGATCCATTTTGAGTTAATTTTTGTATAGGGTGTGAGATATGGATCCTCTTTCATTCTTTTGCATGTGGATATCCAGTTCTCTAGGAACCATTTATTGAAGAGACAGTTCTGTCCCAGGTGAGTTGGCTTGACTACCTTATCAAAGATCAATTGCCCATATATGAGAAGGTCTGTATCTGTACAGTCTATTTGATTCCATTGGTCAGTATATCTATCTTTATGCTAGTACCATGCTGTTTTGACCACTGTAGCTTCATAATACAACTTAAAGCCAGGTAGTGTGAGACCTCTGACTTCATTTTTTATTTCTCTGGATATTTTTAGCTATTCAGGGCACCCTGCCCTTCCAGATAAATTTGGTTTTCTATTTCTGAAAAGCAAGTTTTTGGGATTTTAATTGGTATTGCATTGAATCTGTAAATCAATTTAGGTAGAATTGACACCAATCTATGAACACAGTATGCCCTTCCATTTATTTACATCTTCTGTGATTTATTTTTACAATTTCTTGTAGTTTTCTTTGTATAGGTTTTTGTATTTTTAGTTAAATTTGTTCCTAAATGTTTTATTCTTTTGGTTGCAGTTGTAAATGGAATTTTTTTCTTGACTTCCCCTTCAGATTGTTCATTAGTAGCATATAGAAACACTAAAGATTTTTGAGTGTTGATCTTGTAACCTGCCACTTTGCTGGGTTCATTTATTAGCTCTAGAAGTTTTGTGTGGATTTTTCAGGGTTTTCAACATATAGTATATCATCTGCAAACAGTGAGAGTTTTATTTCTTCCTTTTCAATTTTGATGCCTTTTCAATTTTGTATTTCTTTTTCTTGTCTAATTTCTCTGGCTAGAACTTCCAAAATAATGTTCAATAACAGTGGTGTTAGCAGACATTCTTGTCATGTTCCTGATCTTAGCGGGAAAGTTTTGGTTTTTCCCCATTGAGGATGATGTGAGCTATGGGTTTTTCATATATTCCCTTTATTATGTTGAGGAAGTTCCCTTCTATTCCTATCGCTTGGATTCTTTTCAAAAAGAAAGGATGTTGAATTTCGTCAAATGCCTTTTCTGCATCAATCAAGATGATCATGTGATTTTTCTGCTTTGATTTGTTGATATGGTGTATTACATCAATTTACTTTCTTATGTTGAACCATGCTTGCATACCTGGGATGAATCCTACTTGGTCATGGCGTATAATTTTTTTAATGTGCTGTTGGATTTGATTTGCAAGAATTTTGTTGAGGATTTTTGCATCTATATAATCAGAGAGATTGTTCTATAGTTTTGTTTTAATATCGTTGTCTGGCTTTGGTATGAGGGTGAGTTGACTTCATAGAATGAGTTAGGTCGCTTTCCCTCCTCTTCAATTTTTTGAAGTGTTTGAGCAGGGTTGGTACTAATTCTTTCTTGAATGCTTGGTAGAATTCACATGTGAAGCCATCTGGTCCTGGACTTTTCTTTTTTGGGGAGCTTCTTAATGACTGATTCAACTTCTTTACTTTCGTGATCAGTTTGTTGAGGTCGTTTATTTTATCTTGAGTCAATGTTGGTTGTTCATGTCTTTCTGAGAAATTGCCCATTTCATCTACATTATTGAGTTTATTAGCATAAAGTTGTTCATAGTATCCTCTTATTATTTACTTTATTTCTGTGGGGTCAATGGCTATGTCTCCTCTCCCATTTCTGATTTTATTTACTTACATCCTCTCTCTTCTTCTTTTTGTCAACCTCGTTAAGGGTTCATCAATCTTGTTGATTTTCTCATAGAACCAACTTCTGTTTTTGCTGATTCCCTTGACTGTTTTCATGCTCTCAATTTCATTTATTTCTACTCTAATCTTCATCATTTCTTATCTTTTGTTTGCTGTAGGTCAAGCAAAAGATAAGAAATAATGTTGTTGGGGGTCCTGTTTTTTAATCCATTCTGCCAGTCTATGTCTTTAGTTTGCTGTTCTCTAGTTCTTCCAAGTGGACAGTTAATTCCTCAATTTTTGCTCCTTCTTCATTTTTGATATAGGCATTTAGGACAATAAATTTCTCCTTTAGCACTGCCTTTACTACATCCATAAATTTTGCCATGTTGTGTTTGTCTCAAGATATTTATTGATTTCTCTTGTAATTTCTTCCTTGACCCACTGGGTGCTTAAGAATGTGTTGTTGAGCCTTGTTATATTTGTGAATTTTCTGGCACTCTGCCTTCATTCCTTTATGGTCTGAGAAAGTGTTTTGTATGATTTCAATCTTTTTTAAATTTATTGAGACCCAGCATATGGCCTATTCTTGAGAATGATCCATGAGCACTTGAGAAAAATGTGTATCCAGCTGTTGTGGGGTGTAATGTTCTATAAATGTCTCTTAAGTCTAGGTCATTTATTGTATTATTTAAATTCTCTGTTTCTTTATTGATCCTCTGTCTAGATGTTCTGTCCTGTAGGCAGCATATAGATGGGTCCTGTTCTTCAATCCATTCTGCCAGTCTATGCCTTTTGATTGGGGAGTTTAGTCCATTAATATTTGGTGTTATTATTGTATGGGCAGTACTTTCTTCTACCATTTTGATTTTTGGATTTTATAGGTCAATCTAATTTTTCTTCTTTTTACCTTTACTGATAGTCTTCATTTCTACACTCTTCTCCACACCTCTTTCTCCTGTCTTTTCCTGCCCATCTCTAGTGCTCCCTTTAGTATTTCTTTCAGAGCCAGTCTCTTGGTCACAAATTTTCTCAGTGATTTATTGCCTGAAAATCTTTTAATTTCCCCCTCATTTTTGAAAGACAATTTTGCTTGATATAGAATTCTTGGTTGGCAATTTTTCTCCTTTAATAACTTAAATATATCATCCCACTGTCTTCTCACCTCCATGGTTTTGCTGAGAAATCTACACATAGTCTTATTGGGCTTTCCTTGTATGTGATGGATTGATTTTCACTTGCTACTTTCAAGACTCTCTCTTTCTCTTTGTCATCTGACATTCTGATTAATACGTGTCTTGGAGTATGTCTATTTGGATCTATTCTGTTTGGAGTATGCTGTACTTCTTGGATCTGTAATTTTAAGTCTTTCATAAGAGTTGGAAAATTTTCAGTGATAATTTCCTACACTAGTTTTTTCCACTTTTTCCCTTCTCTTCTCCTTCTGAGACACCCACAACACATAAATTCATAGGTTCCATGTTATCATTCAATTCTCTGAGTTACTACTCATATTTTTCCATTCTTTTCCCTATATTTTCTTTTGCTTGTCAGATTTCAGATGTCCCATCCTCCAGTTCACTAATCCTAACTTCTGCCACTTGAAATCTAACATTGTAGATTTCCATTGTTTTTTTCATCTCTTCTACTATGCCTTTCATTCCCATAAGTGCTGTGATTTGTTTTTTCAGACTTTGGATTTCTTCTTTTTGTTCATTCTTTGCCTTCTTTATATCTTCCTTCAATTCACTGATTTGATTTTTGATGAGGTTTTCCATGTCTGTTCGAACATTCTGAATTAATTGTTTCAATTCCTGTATCTCATTGGAATTGTTAGTTTGTTCTTTGACTGGGCCATATCTTCAATTTCCCTAGTATGATTCATTATTTTTTGTTGGCATCTAGGCATTTAATTACCTTAATTAGTTTATTCTGGATACTGTTTTCACTTTTTTTTTTTAACCTAAGATTTTCTTGCTGGGTGGCTTTGTTTTCTGTCTGTTCTTCGACATTCATTTCAGCTTATTCTAGTCCTCTAAAGCTTAGGATTTGTTTAACAGATCAGAATTTTTCAGTTCTTGTTTTTTGTTTCTTGCCCTGCCTGTATGTTCCCCCCTCCCCCTTAGGAGGGTCTACTTAGGTATTATAGACCCCAGCTAGATTTTCCCAGACCAAACTGGTCTTCTCTCTGGAGGAAAGAGTCACCTGCATCAGTTTTCCCTGAAGGTGAGACCCAGCAAGTTGAAACGCTTTCCTATGAAGTCTCTGGACTCTGCATTTTTTTCTACCCTGCCCATTATGGCACTTTCTGCCTGCAGGTCCCACCAACATAAGGTGATATGATACCTTTAACTTCAGCAGACTCTCCCTGCTGGGGATGTGGTTGAGACAGAGGAGAGGTTGTAGGCTGGCTTTAATAGCTTCACTTTTCCAGGCCCTGGCATCTGAATTCCTTGAGGGAGGAATTCCACCTGAGCTTGGCCCCACCCCTCTCCCGGGGAAGGCACAGGCTCCAGACAAACTCTCACACAAGCTGAATTTTGCCTATACCTGGGACAGTTAAAGCCTAAGAAGCCTTGCAGCTGTATCCAAATAGCAGTCAAGCCATAAAAACGGAAAGGAAAAATCCTTTTCAGAGCAGAACCCCCATTCCTCGAGTTTGCCAATCAAGAATTAAGTTGGTACATTGCCCTGTGTATCTCCAGGTCCTATGTGTCCCCTCCTTTCCTTCAGGGCTCAGACCTTTTCAAATCCAAAATAAACTTCTGTGTTTTTTTTCTTTCTTCATTTTCTGTCAGCCCTGCCCCCTTTGCAAGGGGGCAAAAAACAGCAACCTCCACTTTTACTTGAGGTTCAGCTGAGCTGTGGCCTATTTTTAGTAGTCAGAATGTGTTAATTAATTCCACAATTGGAGCTTGGTTGTGCTCAGCCTCTGCTGCTGGCAAAGTCTCTTTCCTTTCCCTTCTGGGAAGCAGCCTGTGGGGGAGGGGTGCCGGCCACCTTTGTTTGGAGAACTCACAGTTCTGGATGGGCTTGCATCCAGTCCAACTGCTCCAGATTGGTGTATGCTCTGTGTCCTGTCACTGATGTGGCCCCAGCAGTTGTTCTGTACTGTTCCTGGCTATTTATTAGCTTCTCTGGAGGACGAACTAAATCCCACATCTCGCTAAGTCACTATCTTGGCTTGTTCCATGTTCTCTTTCTTGACATCTTTAAAGGATTAACAAACAATCTTTTGGTCAAACAGGGCAGTTGCTATCCCTGTCAAGGGAGATTATGGGTTGCTAAAGTTCTATCTGCATTTTGAAGCAGAATTTACCATCTTTGCTGTTGATCGTATATATCTATCTGGAACCTAGACATAAACCACATGGAAACAGATATTTTCATCCATTGTTCACAGATGTACCCTAAAGAACCCATATCAGGTGCTTGCAGTGTAGTGAAGCTTTATGTATCCCAGAAAAACATGGTTTTAAATCTTATCCATTCCTGTTGGTATGAACCCATTATTAATTGGATCTTCTGATGAGGTTACTTCAGCTAAGAATTTGTGGCTCACCTCAATCAGTATGATTCTTAATACTACTATTAGAATCTTTTATAAGTGGAGTGAAATTCAGACAGATGTAGAGAAAGTCCACAGGAGGAAAAAAGCTGAGCTCAGAAGAGAAGGGAAAGATCAAGAGAAGCTGCCATATGATATGCCTTGCCATGTGACAAGTTAAGGATGCCAAAGCCATCCATAGCCAGCCCCAGAAAGCCACAGTCTTGGGAAAAAAGCATTGCCTTGATTATGCCTTGATCTGGATTTTCTTTTAGCCTCAAAAGCTCAAGTGAATAAATTCCCAATTTTAAGCCAAGTCAATGCATTGGCATTTGCTTAAGCAGCCCAGAAAACCAAAATAGTGCTCAATAGATGTATTGAATAAATGACCCAGGATATGAGTAGTTAAACGCTTGACCTTTTACTTATATCTCCATGATTGTATGACCTTTAGAAGCCACCAGAATATATCAGGATATTCCTTACAGGAAGTCCACAGTATATATTAGAAGTCACTCCTATAATTCTATTTCATATCTCAAATTACATTTAGCTATGTTGTCCACATTTACTTGCCTGTTAGAATACTACATGAGTCATGGTTAGGTTCATGTGTTATCTTGGCCAGGTTGTGGTGCCCAGCTGCCTGGCAAGCCAAGTGCTGGCCTGTTTGTTGCTAGGGGGACATTTCATGGACTGAAATCATGACCACCTTGGTTGCATCCATGGCTGATTGCATTTGCACTCAGCTAAGGTGAGTGTCTTCTGTAATGAGTGATGCGTAATCTAATCACCAGAAGGCTCTTTTTTTTTTTTTAGCATGAGCAGGCTCCAGGAATCGAACCCAGGTCTCTGGCATGGCAGGTGAGAATTCTGCCACTGAGCCACCATTGCACTACCCACCAGAAGGCTTTTAAGGAGGATCCAGAAGAGACAATCACCCTTGCTGCTCCAGCCAGCCTCTCTTGAGAGTTCATTGAGGCCCTTCATTGGAGCTGCCAGCTTGTGGCCTGCTCTACAGACCTTGGACTCATACATTCCCACATTTGTGTGAGAAATATTTATAAATTTTATATTTGCAGATGCCTCATACTGATTCTATTTCTCTAGAGAACCCTAGCAAATACAGCTTGGTGTCAGGAGTGGTTCTTAAGAAACAGAATCTTAAAAATAGGTTTTTACAACTGTGTTTCTACTCTAAATAGACTCAAAGGCACTAATGACTCTGTTTCTTGTAATAGGATGACAGTGCTAGTCCATGGGGTGAATTGGCAAAAGAGATAGTCCAAGTATCACCATTCAATACATAAGCAGATTGTCAAAAAGTATTGGCAAAGTCCCTTGAGCGATGGGATAAAAAAATATGGGATTATTAAGCTTTACCATCAGGGAATCCCCTGATAGTGTGTCAAACATTAGGGATGTCCAAATCAATAGGCCATGCCCTTGATCTTGAGGCTTACTCTTGTGAAACTTCTATAAGTAGCAGAGAAACTTAGCCTACATATAGGTATGCCTAAGAGTTACTTCTGGAGGACCTCTTTTGTTGCCCAGATGTGGCCTCACTGTCTAAGCCCAACTCTGTAAGTGAAATCATTGGCCTCCCCCCTATGTCGGACATGACATCCAGGGGTGAAGATCTACCTGCTGACATGGGAGATGACTCCCAGGGATGAGCCCAGCCCTGATACTGTGAGATCAACAATTCCATCCTGAATAAATGGGGGAAAAGAAGTGTAACTAATAAAGTATCCCTGGCTGAGAGAGTTCAAATAGAGTTGAGAGGCTACTCTGGAGGGCACTCTTATGCAAGCTTTATTTAGACATTGCTACCTATCATAACTCACCAAACCCCAACCAAAGCCAGTCCAGGAAATCCTAAAGAATGTCTAAGGCAATACATAAGATTCTGCAAAGATTCCATGCACTACAGTAACTTTCCAGAAACCTACAACCTCCAGATGGGTGCTGGAGCAGATAAGTCCTGAAACCTAGAGGGCCCAGCCTCTCCAGACCATCACCTAATTCCAACTCCCTACCCCATATTATTGGCAGCCCCTTCCAATATGAAAAAGTTAGAATGGCCACAGCCCAAATACCTCTAAAAAGCAGGATAGAAACATCAGATCAGAGGTGATTGTGGAGTTATACAGAGAAGGTAGGGTTGACAAATGAATATGATTGCTGAATCATTACACTGATATTTCTTTTAGTCTCCAGTAACTTAGCACAGTTAGAAGTAAAAACCTAAAATTGTGAAATTGTAACCCATACAGAGCTCTGAAATCTGTTCTCCAACTAATAGTTGTGCTGTGCTTTGAAATTTATTGCTTTTTTGTATATATGTTATTTTTCACTAAAAAAGAAAAAAAGTCGATTGTGATGATAAGAAAATATTTAGTTCTTCAAGCCTCCTATATTCTGGCATAGCTAGAAGGAAAAATCTGAGAGGATTACATGGTAGCCCATAACAAACTTTGGGATCTATCCTGTAACTACTTGTTGAAGAGTGCTTTGAAAAATATTGCTTTTTTTTCTTTCTTTGCTTTGTATATATGTTATATCATACAATAGAAAAGTTTAAAAAACATTTGCAATGGGGGAAAACATATATCACCATTCACTTCTGCTAATTGTATGCTTATACAAGGCCAGGCTTTGGGTGACAATGTTTTTGACACCTTTACGGAGTTTTATGGAATTAAGAGGTGTAAAGATTTTGACTGGTTGTTGTGAGATACAGTTGATGAGGGAAAAGGATGAGCTGAAGGCTTCAAATGAGAAGGTTATGCACCATATGAAAGGTATAAAAGTTTCTATGACTGCTCTGAAGGAAAATCTTATTTCCTGTAGCCATAGACTTGAGATCTCTGGAAATCAGACTCAGTCTTATTGATGGAATAGCAACTTTACAATACAAACTGAAACCTCAACCTTATATGGTCTGCTGTTAAAATGAGGACATTGGAAAGGAGTGGGATCCTGAAAACAATGGGATGGCAACATATGGATTGATAATGATGGATGTGGAAACATTGAAAGCCTAGACTGTGCTGAGTCTTTTCTAGATAACCCTGTAATAGTCTGCCTTGAGGACATAGCTGCCCCACTTCCAGCCTATCCTGAGGAGTTGGCCACCTAACTCCCACCCAAAGGGATTAACCCTTCAGTGCTTGCGACATACTGAGCAAGTGGTAAAATCCCCACATTGGCTCTCTGACTCATGAAATGAGGGATATTTTGGTAAGAAAGGCCAAGGGGAATCCACTAGAACTGTGCCTACTTAGCAAAATAGTAAATCAGAAGCAATACCAGACTCCAGGAAGGACTGTAGAGATTAATGCCACTCTTAAGGACTTGAAGAATGCAGGGGTGGTGATTCCCACCATATCCCCATTCAACTCTTCCTTTTGGCCTGTGCAGAAAACCGATAGGTTTGGAGGATGACAATGGATTATCATAAGCTCAATCAGGTGGTAACTTCAATTGCAGCTGCTGTTCCTGTTATGGAATTATTGCTTCAGTAAATCCACACACACCCTGCTACCTGGTATGCAGCTGTTGATCTAGCAAATGCTTTTTTCTCAATAGCTGTTAGTAGCAACCACCAGAAAATGTTTTCTTTCAGCTGGCAAGGTCAGCAATGTACTTTCACTGTGTACAACTCTCCAGCCTTATGCCATAATCTTTTCCACAGGAATCTTGATCATTTCTCCCTCCCACAAGACTGGGCCCATTATATTGAAGATACCATGTTGATTGGACCTAGTGAGCAAGAGGTAACAACTACTCTAGATTTATTGGTAAGACATTTGTGTGTCAGAGGATGGAAGATAAATCCAACAAAAATATAAGGGGCCTTCCACCTAAATGAAATTTCTAGGTGTCTAGTGGTGTGGGGCATATTGAGATATCCTTTATAAGGTGAAAGATAAGTTGCTGCATCTGGCCCTCTTATGACCAAAAAAGAGGCACAATACCTAGTTGGTCTTTTTTGATTTTGGTGACAATATATTACTCATTGGGTGTGCTACTCTGGCACATTTATTGAGTGACCACAAAAGCAGCTAATTTTGAGTGAGGACCTGAACAAGAGGAGGCTCTCTACAGGTCCAGGCTGTGGTACAAATTGCTCTGCCACTTGGACCATATGATCCAGCAGAGCCAACGGTGCTTGAAATGTCAGTGGCAAATAAAAATGGTGTCTGAAGCCTTTGGTAAGCCCCTATAGGAGAATCACAATGCAGACCCTTAGGATTTTGGATGAAAGCCTTACCATCTGTTACAGATAACTGCTCTGCTTTTCTTTTCTTTTTTTTTTTACATGGGCAAGCACCAGGACTTCTCTAGCATGGCACGCAAGAATTCAGCCACTGAGCCATCATCACACTGCCCTACACTGCTTTTGAGAAACAGCCTTTGGCGTGCTACTGGGCCTTAGTAGAGACTGAATGTTTAACCATGAACCATCAAGTTGCCATGAGATCTAAGTTACCTATCATGAGCTGATTGTTGTCTGACCCACCAAGTCATAAAGGTCAGTGTGCACAGCAGCACCACATCATAAAATGGAAGTGGTATTGTTCTAGTTTGCTAGCTTACAGAATGTAATATACCAGAAATGAAATGGCTTTTAAAAAGGGAATTTAATAAGTTGTAAGTTTACAGTTCTAAGGCCATGAAAATGTGCCAATTAAAGCAAGGCTATAGAAATGTCCAATCTAAGGCATCAAGGGAAAGATACCTTGGTTCAACAATGTTAATTATGTTCAGGGTTACTTTCTCAACTGGAAAGGCACATGGCGAATTTGACAGCATCTGCTAGCTTTCTCTCCTGGCTTCTTGTTTCATGAAGCTCCCCTGGGGGCATTTTCCTTCTTCATCTCCAAAGGTCTCTGGCTGCATGGGCTCTGAAGCTTTTTCCAAAATGGATCCCACTTAAAGGGCTCCCATAAGCAACCCCACTTTGAAAGGGTGGAGACACATCTCAATGGAAACCACCTAATCAAAAGTTATTATCCACAATTAGGTGGGTCACATATCCTTGGGAACAATCAGAAAGCTCCCACTCAGCAATATTGAATGAGGATTAAAAGTCATGGCTTTTCTTGGGTCCACAGATTGAAACCAGAACAGGTATATGTGAGATAGGACCAGAGTAGTTCTTGAAGGCAGAGTAAGTTACATGAAGAAGTGACCCAAATGCCCATGGTCTGCTCTCCTGCCACATTATCTTCTCTTTCCCAGACCAGAGCTGTGGCCTCTTGGGGAGTTCCTTACAGTGAGTTGACTGAGGGAGAGAGAACTTGGGCCTGGATTAAAGATGGTTCTGCACAATATGCAGGTATGACCTAAACGTGTAGAGCTGCAGCACTACAACCCCTATCTGGGATACCCCTGAAGGACAGTGTTGGGAAAAATCCTCCCAGTGGGCAGAACTTCAAGCAATGTACCTAGTTGTTCATTTTGCTTGAAAAGCGAACTGGTCAGAGATGTGTTTGTATGCTGACTCCGGGGCTGTTGTTAATGGTTTGGCTGGATGGTCAAGGACTTGGAAAGAGCATGACTGGAAGACCGGTGACAGAGGTCTGGGGGAGAGGTATGTGAATAGACCTTTCTGAATGGGCTAAAACATGAAGATATTTGTGTACCATGTGAAGGCGTACCAGAGGGTGACTTCAGCAGAGGAAGTTTTTAATAATCAAGTGGACAAGATGACCCATTGTAGTAGATACCAGTCAGCCTCTTTCCCCAGCAACTCCTGTTATTGCCCAATGGGCTCATGAACAAAGTGGTCATGGTGGTAGGGATGGAGATTATGCATGGGCTCAGTAATGTGGACTTCCACTCACCAAGGATGACCTGGCTACCATTATTGCTGAGTGCCCAATCTGCCAGCAGCAAAGACCCACACTCAGCCTCTAATATGGCACCATTCGCCGAGGTGATCAGCCGGCTACATGGTGGCAAGTTGATTACATTGGACCACTTCCATCATGGAAGGGGCAGCAATTTGTTCTAACTGGATTGGACATACTCTAGATATCCTATTGCTTTCTCTATTCACAATGCTTCTGCCAAAACAACCATCCATGAACTTATGGAATGGCTTATCCATCATCACGGTATTCCACACAGCATTGCTTTTGATCAAGGAACCCACTTCATAGCAAATGCAACTCAGGAATGGGCACATGCTCATGGAATTCTCTGGGCTTACCATGTTTTCCATCATCCAGAGGCACCTGGGTTGATAGAACAGTGGAATGGCCTTTTTAAAACTCAATTATGGTGCCAACTAGATGGCAGTATCCTGCAGGGCTGGAGTGATGTTCTCCAGGTGGCCATGTATGCTCTAAATCAGCATCTACTGTATGGTGTTTTTTCTCCCATAGCCAGGATCCATGGGCCCAGGAATCAAGGGTGGAAATGGGAGTGGAACCACTCACTATTACCCCTAGTGATCCATTAGAAAAATTTTTGCTTCCTATCCCTGTGACCTTGAGCTCTGCTGGTCTATGTTTTAGTTCCAGAAGGGGGAGTGCTTCCACCAGGAGAAACAACAATGATTCCATTGAACTGGAATCTAAGACTGCCACCTGTCATTTTGGGCTACTTATGCCCCTGTATCAACAAGCCAAGAAGGGGATTACTTTACTGACTAGGGTGATTGACCCTGACTAGCAGGGGCAAATAGGACTGCAACTACATAATGGAGGTAAAGAAGTGTTTTCCTGGAATATAGGAGATCCGCTAGGGTGTCTCTTAGTACTACCATACCCTGTGATTAAAACCAGTGGAAAACTGCAACAACCCCTAATCCAGGCAGGACTACCAATGACTCTGAAACTTCAGGAATAAAGGTTTGGGTCACCCCACCAGGCAAAGAACCATTGCCAGGTGAGGTGCTTGCTGAGGGTAAAGGGAATATGAATGGGTAGTAGAAGAAGGTAGTAATAAATATGAACTATGACCACGTGATCAGGTACAGAAATGAGGACTGTAATGGTGTGAGTATTTTTTCTTTGTTTTGTAATTAGTACCTATGTAATTATACGCAAGTCAAATATCCTTGTTTTCCTCTCTATTTTATCCCCTTTATCATATGACATAAGCTGTCTTGTCATGTTATAGTATTTATATTGTAAGATATCAAGTTTAAGACTGAATATTACCCAAGGACTTGCACCCTATTCTGGAGGGACTTAATGCATTTCCCATTGTACCCAGGACTGTTGAGTATTGTTTGGTGATGAAAAAATGTGTCTGTTATTGCTTTCTATTTAGTATGGTTTAAGGTGATGTGTATGGTTGGTAAGTTGGCAAGGGGCAGACTGTCATGGTCAGGTTCATGTGTCACCTTGGGCAGTTGGTGGTGTCTGGTTGTCTGGTCGGGCAGGCACTGGCCTGTCTGCTGCTATGAGGACATTTCATAGACTTAAACCGTGACCATGTTGGCTGCATCCACAGCTGGTTGCATTTGCAATCAGCTAAGGGGAGAGTCTTCGGCAATCAGTGATGCGTAATCTAATCACCAGAAGGCTTTTAAGGAGGATTCAGAAGAGACAATCACTCTTCTTGTTCTAGCCATTCAGCCTCTCCTGAGAGTTCATTGAGGACCTTCATTGGCGCTGCCAGCTTGTGGCCTGCCCTAAAGATCTTGGGCTCTTCCATTCCGAAGGTTGCCCAGCCAGCCTCTCCTGAGAGTTCATTGAGGACCTTCATTGGAGCTGCGAGCTTACAGCCTGCCCTACAGATCTTGGACTCTTACATCCCCACAGCTGTGTGAGACACTTTCATAAATTTTAAACTCACAGGTATCTCCTTCTGATTCTGTTTCTCTAGAGAACGCTAGCTAATACAGTGTGCAAGGATGAGGTACTTCAAAGTTTACACTCACTGCAAAATACAGAATTACAAACTTTATCACTGCAAATTCAATCTTTGGTTTGAAATTTAAAGTTCTAAAAAAATTAATATCCCCCCAAATGATTCAACTTAATAAAAACAATATATATCTTAATAACAATTATTCATATACAAACATACGTATATAAATACATATAAGATGAAATCACGGAGTACCTTCTAAAAAATGTGCAAGAAATACATGTTCTCTCAATTCCACTGTCCCAGCTGGAGAGATATTTACATGGTGAGCATGGGGTAACTGATAAGAACCTCCTAAACACCTCTGAGATTGAATTATTGCCACCCAAAATCTCTCATGATTCCACTTCCAAAGTTACAGTTTAATCATGAGGAAACAAAAATGTTTACTCTGTGTGTATACCCATAAAACTCAGAAAACACAATGATAACCAAGAACTAAATGTGACCACAACAATAACTTAAGTTAGGCACTAACTCCCCCATAGAAAACATTTCCCAGGCAAAAACAGTGCACCCACAGTCCAGTAAAGAATTTACAATCTAGATTTCTGTTACCAGCATAAACCGTAGGAAATATTCAGGTGGAATCTTGGATGAAGTAGACAATGGGCAGATGAGGCGGTTCTTAGAATAATCAGATTTTTAATATTAGTTGGTAGGAGTAGAAAGTACCCAAACACTAATATAAAACCTTGATTTTATCTTAAGATGGATAAAGGTGTTAATTCCAGATGAAAATATTGTGATTGCTGCATATTATCATCTTGCATCCACCTTGGTCATTCTATAACAGAAATCATCCTTAGTAGCACTCTCCACCCCATCCAGAGGTAGAATGCATAGATTTGCCTTAGGAATTCCATTGTATTAGTAGGCACTGATCATTTAACCCACTGTGCTAGGCTTATCCTATGATTGGACTCCACTTGCTTTCTTGGATGTTAGTGGAAGCTACTTCATTGCACATGTTACCTGCTAACATACCGTCAAGTCATTGAAAGAATTTAAGTTGGTCTTTTATAGGATGTGTTATAGTGACCTGGGTAATAAAAGATCTACAATGACTCATGCTCAGGTAGATGCAATTCAAATAGACTTTATTGGATATATTTTGGAAATCACAGGGAAAAGTTATAGTTAATCCAGTTAGTAGCTTTTTCAAGAACTCTGTAGTTGAGACTCAAGGTTTCTCAGATAACTTCTTTTCCAATTTTGTACCTCCACAGGATTACAGCCTATCAATTCCAATTGTCTAGAGTCCAGAACCTGTGAACAGCACAATTGAGTAAAATTTCTCATCAAAATCTTGGCCTTTCCCTGGGTGCTGTGACCATTAGCATATGGGTCATAACTCGAGACCTCCCTTGTGAAGGTCTTCCCAGTCAAATGGTGCCTAAAGGGGTCTCATGAGACCTTGGGATTTTGCCCTTTTTGGACTTGCTCCAAGAAGTTAGGAGACTAACTAGAGTGTGTCAGTAAGCTACACCTAATGACTGCAATGCACTGTCATTTAAAGAATGCAGCACAGGCAGATATTGGTTAAAGAGTCTTCTACCTGGGTGACCAAATGACTTCATCTGGTGCTAGAGAAAAATGAAGTCTACTGGTTTATTTTGCTAATGCTGCTGGAATACAATATATCAGAAATAGGTTGGTTTTTATAAAGGGAATTTATTAATTTACAAGTTTACAGTTCTAAGGCCATAAAAATGTACAAACTAAGGCATCCAGAGAAAAATACCTTGACTCAAGAAAGGCCAATGGTGTCTAGAACACCTCTATCTACTGGGAAGGAACATGGCTGGTGTCTACTGGCCCTTTGGCTTCGGGTTTCAAACATCTCTCAGCCCCTATGGTGCCTTCTGGCTTCTCGCTTGCTTAGCATCTCATGGGAATGTAGTGGTTATGCCTGCTGGGCTCTGGTTCCTGTCTAACTTCTGTCATCTCTCTCAGCTCCTGGCATCTCCTGGGGCTTCTGCATTTCCAAGTGTCAGCATCTAAACTTTCTCTGTATTGGCTATCAAGCATTTCTGTTGGCACTCCAAGAAACTACAAATGTCTGCATCCATACTGACTCTGAAGCAACTCCAAATGTTTCCTCTTTTAAAGAGGAAACAGTAACTAATCAAGGCCCACCATAAATGGGCTGGATCACATCTCCATCTACTCAAAAGATCACACCCACAATTGAGTGGATCAATCTCCATAGAAACAATCTGATTAAAAGGTCACACCCACAACTGTGTGTGTCATGTCTCCATGGAAAGAACCCATTCAAAGTTTCCACCCTAAACAATATGTCTGCCTCCCACAAAATTGGATTAAGAGAAAGGGCATGGCTTTCCTGGGGTACATAACAGTTTCAAACTAGCACATATACAAAGAGAAAAAAAAATGGATAATTGCCATATGCTGGAGAAAATACATCTCTTCACACTGTCCCCTCTCTGAGTGGTATTTTAGATATCCCATCTGTTCTAGTTTGCTAGCTGCTGGAATGCAATATCTGAGAAACAGAATGGCTTTTAAAAGGGGGAATTTAATAAGTTACTAGTTTACAGTTCTAAAGCCAAGAAAAGTCCCAATTAAAACAAGTCTATAGAAATGTTCAATCTAAGGCATCCAGGGAAAGATACCTTGATTCAAGAAGGCTGATGAAGTTCAGGGTTTCTTTCTCAAGTGGAGGGGCACATGGCAAACACAGTCAGAGTTCCTCTCTCATCTGGAAAGAAACATGGTGTACATGGTCAGGGTTCCTCTCTCATCTGGAAGGGCACATGGCAAACAGGGGATCATCTGCCAGATTCTTCTCCTGGCTTCCTGTTTCATGAAGCTCCCCAGGAGGCATTTTCCTTCTTCATCTCCAAAGGTTGCTGGCTGGTGGACTCTGCTTCTTGTGGCTATGTTGTTCTGCTCTGTTGTCTCTGAATCTCTCATTCTCCAAAATGCTTCCTCTTTTATAGGACTCCAGTAAACCAGTCAAGACCCATTAAATGGGTGGAGACATGTTGTCACCTAATCCAATTTAACAATCAATCTTGACTAAATCACATCATCCGGGAGATGATCTGATTACAGTTTCAAACATACAATATTGAATAGCGATTATTCTACCTTTATGGAATGGGACTTTGATTAAAACATGGGTTTTCTAGGGGGCATACTTCCTTTCAAACCAGGACACCATCCTTTTGCAAAACTTCAGAAATTTACAGTAGTGCCATCCCTCTTCCCACCTAGTCACCAGAAAAATTCCACTTATTATCCTTCAAGTACTGCCACATATTTCAAACCTTTGAATTCTCACTTCTCCTATGACCTTTGCACTTTATGGCATTACAAAGTTGAACTGCCTTTACTCCTCTAATGAGCATCATAGTCCACAGTAGCAACCAGCCAATTAAAATTCAAATCAAAGTATTGCCTTGTATGGTCCATGGTTCCAATCTCTTGTATTTCTTTACCTATCCCTCATAAGTTCCCAAGATATTTTTATTCCTAGGCCAGAGGATCTGTTGCTTCCTACTTTGGAATTCTGTGAGAACAACTGATTTACACTGCCCAGAACTGTATAAATGGGAGAAACTTAAGCATATACACTTGGTTTGCCTGATATTACAATAACTAGAAATACCCCATTTATTTTCCTCATTGTATCTACCCAATACTCCCCTTGGGATTGTCCTACAGTGCTTTCTGTATCAGATCACATTATGCCTGTATTTCAGACATGGCCCTCTCCAGTCTGGGGCGGGGAGGTGGGGGAATGTTCCTAAGACAACAGGGAAGAGTTAGAGAAGTATATGCACTTTTGATATGCTTAGGGAGATTAATATTTAGTGGTGAAATTTTACAGAATTTTAAATGGGATCTTTTTCCATCACAATTTCAGTTAAACTCTCAAAGCTGAAGGTAGTAAGAGCGAATTATTCTTCTCCACACACGCATTCTAAAATAAACATTAAGCAGCTGCTGGACACCCACTCCAAGGCTCTCTAACACATATTTAAATTGTTCTTTTGAACCTAACTCTACATGCACCCCAGCTGAGCTATCTAGGAGAAGTGTGCTGAACTAGATGAATTCATAGAAGTAATGAGTGATGGGTAGATTGGAATTTTTCCCATAGTCTGGATATTATCCTGGGGTAAGAGCAGGAGAAATGGAATGAAAGCATAAGAGTAATAAAAGCAAAGGCCCTGTATCTTGATTCTTGTCTTTATGGATAGTGATGCCTCATGACACCAGAGAAGAAATGGCTGTGGGGTGTGTGCCTGAGATAAGACTATAAGAAATCTCATAAAATATACTAGTGCTCCAAATGTGGTATAGAAGCAATAGAAAGCTTTCTATGCCCCCCCCATTCAGACACTAAACAGCAGCTCTCAGTTTGGCCCCATGGGCCACCAGACAGGGACAATAGCAACAATACAGTGGCAACTTAGATGAACTAATAGACAAGAACCAGATGGCCCTGACTTTCCCTCCTCCCAAGCCTTGATATTGTGTAAGACCTCATTTGAAAGAGTGTCATTTTCTCTGTCTTTCTAAGAAAGGCTAATTATTGAATGGAGGTAAACTCAATAAAGGCAAAACAGTTTTATCAGGGGTCATGGGGAGGGGAAGAATTTAGCAGATGTTTAAGGCACAGTTTGAGCATTATCAAGAAATTTGGTGGACTGGGAAGCATATTACACTAGGGTCTATGTATTCTTCTGGGAAAGAATTATAGGAGAAGAATTGAAATGAGTAAATTTGTTTAATCGAAATAGACCAGTGTTTGAGAACAGAGGAGAGGTGGACTTCCAATACAGCATGGTGTACTTGAGATTGTATTCTCTGCCAGGTCTCAGAGACTAAAGACTGAATCCTTTATCCAAGGGGCTGAGTAAAACAGAAATCTGGTGACATTGAAAGCCATAGAACTACCAGCATTGGTGCCAAGATCTTTTGGAATAATATGATGCACTACCTTTGGTACAGTATCAGTACTCTCAGTGCAAGCATCTGCAGCAGTGACACAAGCGGGGATTCAGTATCTGTTACATTGCCTTGGTGTAGCAAAGACTTTAGACATTCGTGTTATTGATGAAAGCATCCTGAAGCCATCTGTGGAGAAAAACAACAGAAGATATCTTAAATGTAGATAGGTCTATCAACAAATAACTGGACAAATAAAATGTAGTATAACCATGCAATGAAACATTATTCAGCCATAAAAAATAAAGTTTTGATACATGCTGCAACATGAATGAACCTTGAGTACATCATGTTGCATGAAATAAGACATGAACAGCCCAACACTGTACGATTTCACGTATATGAAATTCTTATAGTAAGCAAACTCATAGAGACAGAAAGTAGACTAGATGTTATTAGGGCCAAAGGAATGAGAATGGAAAGTTATTGCTTAACAGGTGCAGAATTCCTGTTTGGGTTGATGAAAACATTATGATAATGGATAGTGGTAGTCGAATATTGTAAATGCAATTAATGCCACTAAAGTGTGTATTACATTGGTTTATTTAAATAGTAACTTTTATACTATATGTGTGACCCCAATAATTTTTACAAAAGGTAGAAGGGGACAAAAATTGACTGAGATCTTTTAAAAAGAGATTGATGCAATGGTTTCAGGCTGGTTAAATTAGTCACGAAGATCACATTGAGATCTTGATTAGCTGATCTCATTTCATTCTAACTACATTACACAAAGGAAAGCAAGAAATTGGAACCAAGATAACAAATTGACTACTGGCTGGACAATTCCAAGCAAGGTGACTGAGCATGAAGGATGGACTTGTAGTAACAGGAAGAGCAATGAACAAGTAGCTAATATAATAAAACTTATTATGAGATTCTAAAGTTGACTACAGAAATCCTTCAGATTTATGGATGGGATTTGCTGTATATCTAGCTCCACCATGGTTCAGGGCACAAGCCATGTAGAGATAAACTTCTTTTTTTCTGGGATAACCATCAGTATTTTAATCCCTCACGTTTCCCCTGGAAAACTTGTTGTGCAATCCTCACCACTGTACACTTCCAAGACATTCCTCCCTTTCTCCCATGCCATGGCGGCCTCTAATATACTTTCTGTATTTTATGAATTTACTTATTCTAGGTGTTTCATATAAGTGGACTCTTGCAACATCTGTAAGATTCTAGACCAGTGTTTGAGGACAGAGGAGAGATGGACTTTCAGTACAGCATGGTGTATATGAGATTGTATTCTCTGCCAGGCCTCAGAGACTAAAGTCTGAATCTTTTAGCAAAGAGGCTGAGCAAAACAGAATTCTCCTGATGACACTAAAAGCCATAGAATCATCAGCATTGGTGCCAAGATCTTTTGGAGTAACGTGATACCATATCAGTACTCTCAGTGCAAGCATTTGCAACATTGATACAAGGGGGATTCAGCATCTGTAACATTGCCTTGGTGTGGCAAAGACTTTAGACATTTGTGTCATTGATGAAACCATCTGCACCCTGAAGCCATCTTTCACCTAGCATAATGTTTTCTAGGTTCATCCAAGCTATAGCACATATCTATCAGAAGTTCATTCTTTTTAAAGACTGAATAATATTTCATTGTATGTGCATACCACACTTTATCTATTCATCATTTGATGGACACTTGGTGTGTTTCCACCTTTGGCTATTATAAATAATGTTGCTATAAACATTGTACAAATATCTGAGCCCCTGTTTTAGATTTATTTGCAGTATATATCTAGGAGTGAAATTACTGAGTCATATGGTAATTCTATGTTTACCTTTTTGAGGAACTCCCAAACTGCTTTCCAAAGCAACTATGCCATTTTACATTTGCACTAGCAAAGCATGAGAGTTTCAGTTTCTCAAAATCTTGCAAATACTTGTTATTTTCCATTTTTAAATGATTACCATTTTAGTAGGTATAAAGCGGCATCTTATTATGGTTTTGACTTTCATTTGCCTGAAATGAAGGCCAATGATAACGCACATTTTTCTATGTGCTTATTGGCCACTTTTATATCTTTGGAGAAATGTTTATTCAAGTCCTTTGTTCATTTTTAAATTGGGTTGTTTGTCTTTTTGTTGTTGATCTTAGGGGTTATATATTCTGATTATTAAATGCTTATGATATAAACTATTTGTAAATATTATCTCCCATTCTGTAGGTTGCTTTTTCACTTTTTTGGTAATGTCCTTTGACACACTAAAATTTTTAATGTTGATAAGGTTCAATTTATCTATTTTTAATTTTGTTGCTCAGCCTTTTAGACTGTTGCCAAATCCAAAATCCTGAAAATTTACTCCTCCATTTTCCTCTAAGAGTTTTGTGGTTTTAGCTCTTACATTTAGGTCATTGATACTTAGTGAGTTAATTTTTATATATGGTGTGTGGTAGGGCTTCAAATTCATTCTTCTGCATTTGAAAAGCCAACTGTATTATCACCACATGTTGAAGAAAGGATAATTTTTTAGCATTAAAATTTTGTCTAGTATTAGCTTGAGCTGAATGTAATCATAAAAGATATACTGAGAAATTTTGATGGGTTCCTGCATCAGAAATGTAGTCTGCAGAAAAAGATTGGTTATTCTCATTTTCTAAGTGGGTGGTACCTTCAGCTCCACAGGCCTAAAAATTAAGCAGAAATAGTTACTGAGATATCTGAAACCTTCCAACACTGCCAACATGCCTTATAAACAAAATTTCTACTTAAAGGGTCTTTGTTACCAGGTCATTGTTTTCATTGACATTATTACTATGTACAAAATTCAATATGTAACTATATTAATATGGCCTGATTGATGGTGTACAGATGATATGAATTTTTCTGTTTTTCATTTTTTTATTAGAGAAGTTGTAAGTTCACAGAAAAGTCATGCAGAAAACACAAAGTTCCTATATAGCCCCCTTTTATTAAGATCATGCATTAATGTGTTACATTTGTTATAATTGATGAAATTACAATACTATAGTTGTACTATTAACAATAACTCATGGTTTATATTAGGGTTCATTGATTGGAATAATTTTTTTCAAACCAAAAATTGGGACAGATATTCTATAAAGATTTTTTTTCTGATTTGTTTATGTATTATGGACACTTTCACAGAGGAATAGGAATTAAACCACATTTGTTATGCATTTAAAATAAAACAGTATAAAATTGGACATTTCTAGAAATATCTACATGCATTTTAACCTATTTGTACAATTCATTAAAATCTATTTCAACCAGCACCATAGAGTCCCTCAATTCCTTGCCTTTCCATGCTATCTGTCCTGCCAAGATATCAAAATATCTATTTTTTGTGTGTATGCTGAATTCTGCTGTAGAAAGTTGAAGAACGGTGTCCGTTGGCTCCACTACACAAATATGCCATTCAATCTCAATTGGGACTTCAATACTGATTGGCAATTTTTTATTCATCCTTATGATGATGGCCCTGCAGCTGTTAGAAATAATTTTGATTTATATAGGCTGTCAAGACTCAAAAAAGTCAAAGGGAGGAAACAGTTATTTCTAAAACAGTATAATTTGTGAAAACTTCCCTGAAACATGAGTTAAAATTGCACATTAAAAGAGCAAAACCACGTGCCTAAAGAAACTGCCCCAGCCAGATCTACCAACACAGAGACATGTTCTTGTAAAATTAGTAGACTTTAAGGACAAGACATGCTTTCGATAATAAAGACCAAAAGCCTTCATAAAGAAGAGAAAACAGATTATTGTCAGATTTTGATAACTAAGCTTTATAGAAGCAGAAATTAGAATAGGATCTTTAATATATTCAAGGGAAGAAAATGCGAGCCAAGGATTATATAACTAGCCTGACTTTCAAAACAAGAGGCCACAGGCATATTTATCAATATTTAAGTTCTTAGGGAATATTGTACCCACAAGTCCTTCATTAATTTAGAGAATGAGTGTCTCAAAACCAAAATGTTTGAAGGGTCATCATTAGTTTAAAGACCGATTGACATTAATCACAGCTAATATAAGAGAAAAGAGAGACAACCAGACATTTTATACCTCCAAATAGAGGAACACATCACCAGCCAAAAAAAAAAAATCAAACAAAATCTGACCTATCCTGTAGAAACAACTACCAATTGACTGGAATTGTAGGGCAGAACAATATATTAAACTGCAACAGATGATGTGAATAGCAAAATCAAGACTGTGTGAAACTCTAGAAGACAAAAGATACAGTTTCTTCAACAAGTGAATTGCAAGAATAAAAGAATGGATGAAGTCTCTAGCATAAAAGAGACTTTAGACTTATGGGAGGAGGGGAAGATATACACATTTGTTGTAACTGATGAGGACACATTTGTAAACTTCTACTATTAAGGAAACTCCATGGTTTAATTTAAGGTTCACTCTTGCAGTGCAGTTCTAAGAATTTTTTAGGTTGAATATTCGGGTGATAAAATTATAATGAAGATGAAGAAGTCATTACTATCAAAGTCACTATAGTGTTTACATTTGAGGAAATGGAGTTGTAACTAGGATGAGTTGTGAGAAAAAATGTATTTTTAAATCTAGGTTGAGGATAAAAGGGTATTTGCCTAATAAAAATTGATTAAGCTATACATTGTTTTATGGAGTTTTCCATATCTGTTATATTTTTACAATAAAAAATATTTTAAAAATATTATATGTTGTTTCATGTGGGTTACCTTTTCATTTTACAGCAGCAAAGCATTAATACCAAGTCCAAATATGTGTAACTTTTTAGCAGGGATATAACAGAGCAGGGCCAGAATGGCTTAGTTGCTTAGAAGATAAATAACTTGATGAATATTCAGTATCTTCCAGAAAAAAAAATCATAAAATGCTTTTCCCTGATTTTTCCACTAGAAATCCCATCACTTCCATTATTTCTATTATACATGCAGTTTCTTCATGTTTTCAGCTAAAGAAGCAACAGAGAACTGTTTAATAAAACAGTATGCACACATATTTAGCTAAATACTGCCAGTTAACACGAATTTACAGGAGACCACCAAACACCCAAAACACTACTTTAAAAATTTCTAATATCTTATTAAAGTTTCTAATGTTGTAGTTGTATTGTATTGCCAGTTATCACTCGTGGCTATAAGTCACCAAAACCAATAAAGCAACAACTTTTTCTGGAAATTTCATAATATACTACTAAACTATGCTGTTAATCTTAATGTTACACTTAAAAAATTATTTATTAATTAAAAAATTAAGAAACCAAATAAAACATCAACGTATATAATCAGTAATTCACAATATCATCATTTAGTTGCATATTCAACATTTCTTAGAACATTTGCATTGATTCAGAAAAAGGAATAAAAAGACAATAGTAAAAGAAATAAAATGAATACAAGAAAGAAGAAAAAAAAAGATTATACCTACCATACCCCTTACCCCTTGCTTTCATTGATCACTAGCATTTCAAACTAAATTTATTTTAGCATTTGTTCCCCCTATTATTTATTTTTATTCCATATGTTCTACTCCTTTGTTGACAAGGTAGATAAAAGGAGCATCAGACACAAGGTTTTCACAATCACACAGTCACATTGTGACAACTATATCATTATTCAATCATCCTCAAGAAACATGGCTACTGGAACACAGCTGTACATTTTCAGGCAGTTCCCCCCAGCCTCTCCATTACATCTTGAATAACAAGATGATATCTACTTAATGCATAAGAATAACCTCCAGGATAACCTCTCGACTCTGTTTGGAATCTCTCAGCCATAGACACTTTGTCTCATTTCACTCTTCCCCCTTTTGGTCAAGAAGGTTTTCTCAATCCCTTGATGCTCTCAACTCATTCTAGGGTTTTTCCCAATCCCTTGATGCTGAGTCTCAGCTCATTCCAGGATCTCTGTCCCACGTTGCCAGGAAGGTCCACACCCCTGGGAGTCATGTCCCACGTAGCCAGGGGGAGAGTGGTGAGACTGCTCATCGTGTTGGCTGGAGAGAGAGGCCACATCTGAGCAATAAAAGAGGCTCTCTTGGGGGTGACTCTTAGTCCTAAATTTTAAGTAGACTTGACCTATCCTTTGTGGGGTTAAGTTCCATTTGAACAAACCCCAAGACTGGGAGCTCTGCCTATAGCTTTGGTTGTCCACACTGCTTGTGAGAATATCAAGAATTCAATTTGGGGAAGTTAAATTTCTCCCCGTTCTCACCATTCCCCAAAGGGGGCTTTGCAAATACTTTTCCACTCACTGATCGAATCACTCTGGGATTCATCGGCGCATCACTCTGGACAAACCAACAAAATCTCATGTCCTACCTGAGATTCCAAGTACTTATAGTGTTCAATCAAACTATCTACATAAGTTATATTAGGAAATGCACTAGTCAAAATATAAATTTTGTGACAAACATTTTTTGCTTTAGTCTCACACATAAGGTGACATTTTAAAATATTAGTTACCATCTATTTTCAGCACCCTGCAATAATGACATTCCTTTGTTCTTCCTCATGCAAAAATTTTTTTAAATTTGTACATTGTACATTTAGTCACTAATATTATACACTTTAGGCATTCCTAGATTATACCATCTCAATCTTTAACATCTATCTTTCTTTCTGATTTCATTTATGCCCCCAGCCCTCCTCCATC
This sequence comes from Tamandua tetradactyla, assembly GCF_023851605.1. Classification (NCBI taxonomy): domain Eukaryota; kingdom Metazoa; phylum Chordata; class Mammalia; order Pilosa; family Myrmecophagidae; genus Tamandua; species Tamandua tetradactyla. Next base: position 57,133,071 of record NC_135353.1, on the reverse strand, counting down.
ATTCTCACATGCAGCTTCATTCAGTGTTTTAACACAATTGTATTACAGTTAGGTAGTATTGTGCTGTCCATTTCTGAGTTTTTGTATCCAGTCCTGTTGCACAGTCTGTATCCCTTCAGCTCCAATTACCCAATATCTTACCCTATTTCTATCTCCTGATGGTTTCTGTTACCAACAAAATATTCCAAGTTTACTCACTAATGTCAGTTCATATCAGTGAGACCATACAGTATTTGTCCTTTAGTTTTTGGCTAGTCTCACTCAGCATAATGTTCTCACGGTCCATCCATGTTGTTACATACTTCATAACTTTATTCTGTCTTAAAGCTGCATAATATTCCATCGTATGTATATACCACAGTTTGTTTAGCCACTTGTCTGTTGATGGACATTTTGGCTGTTTCCATCTCTTTGCAATTGTAAATAATGCTGCTATAAACATTGGTGTGCAAATGTCTGTTTGTGTCTTTGCCCTTATGTCCTCTGAGTAGATACTTAGCAATGGTATTGCTGGGTCATATGGCAATTCTATATTCAGCTTTTTGAGGAACCGCCAAACTGCCTTCCACAGTGGTTGCACCATTTGACATTCCCAAAACAGTGGATAAGTGTGCCTCTTTCTCCACATCCTCTCCAGCACTTGTCATTTTCTGTTTTGTTGATAATGGCCATGCCGGTGGGTGTGAGATGATATCTCATTGTGGTTTTGATTTGCATTTCTCTAATGGCCAGGGATGCTGAGCATCTCTTCATGTGCCTTTTGACCATTTGTATTTCCTCTTCTGAGAAGTATCTGTTCAAGTCTTTTCCCCATTCTGTAATTGGATTGGCTGTCTTTTTGTTGTTGAGTTGAACAATCTCATTATAAATTCTGGATACTAGACCTTTATCTGATATGTCGTTTCCCAATATTGTCTCCCATTGTGTAGGCTGTCTTTCTACTTTCTTGATGAAGTTCTTTGATGCACAAAAGTGTTTAATTTTGAGGAGTTCCCATTTATTTCTTTCTTTCTTCAGTGCTCTTGCTTTGGGTGTAAGGTCTATAAAACCGCCTCCAATTATAAGATTTATAGGATATTTCCCTACATTTTCCTCTAACTGTTTTATGGTCTTAGACCTAATGTTTAGATCTTTGATCCATTTTGAGTTAACTTTTGTGTAGGGTGTGAGATACGGGTCCTCTTTCATTCTTTTGCATATAGATATCCAGTTCTCTAGGCACCATTTATTGAAGAGACTGTTCTGTCCCAGGTGAGTTGGCTTGACTGCCTTATCAAAGATCAAATGTACATAGATGAGAGGGTCTATATCTGAACAACTCTATACGATTCCATTGGTCAATATATCTATCTTTATGCCAGTACCATGCTGTTTTGACCACTGTGGCTTCATAATATGCCTTAAAGTCAGGCAGGGTGAGACCTCCAGCTTCGTTTTTTTTCCTCAAGATACTTTTAGCAATTCGGGGCACCCCACCCTTCCAGATAATTTTGCTTATTGGTTTTTATATTTCTGAAAAGTAAGTTGTTGGGATTTTGATTGGTATTGCATTGAATCTGTAAATTAATTTAGGTAGAATTGACATGTTAACTATATTTAGTCTTACAATTCATGAACACAGTATGCCCTTCCATGTATTTAGGTCTTCTGTGATTTCTTTTAAAAGCTTCTTGCAGTTTTCTTTGTATAGGTCTTTTGTCTCTTAAGTTAAATTTATTCCTAAGTATTCTATTCCTTTAGTTGCAATTGTAAATGGAATTCATTTCTTGATTTCCCCCTCAGATTCATCATTACTAGTGTATAGAAACACTACAGATTTTTGAATATTGATCTTGTAACCTGCCACTTTGCTGTACTCATTTATTAACTCCAGTAGTTTTGCTGTGGATTTTTCAGGGTTTTTGACATATAGTATCATATCATCTGCAACCAGGGATAGTTTTACTTCTTCCTTTCCAATTTTGATGCCTTGTATTTCTTTTTCTTGTCTAATTGCTCTGGCTAGAACTTCCAACACAATGTTGAATAACAGTGGTGATAGTGGACATCCTTGTCTTGTTCCTGATCTTAGGGGGAAAGTTTTCAGCTTTTCCCCATTGAGGATGATATTAGCTGTGGGTTTTTCATATATTCCCTTTATCATTTTAAGGAAGTTTCCTTGCATTCCTATCCTTTGAAGTGTTTTCAACAGGAAAGGATGTTGAATTTTGTCAAATGCCTTCTCTGCATCAATTGAGATGATCATGTGATTTTTCTGCTTTGATTTGTTGTTATGGTGTATTACAGTAATTGATTTTCTTATGTTGAACCATCCTTGCATATATGGGATGAATCCTACTTGGTCATGATGTATAATTCTTTTAATGTGTTGCTGGATTCGATTTGCTAGAATTTTGTTGAGGATTTTTGCATCTATATTCATTAGAGAGATTGGTCTGTAGTTTTCTTTTTTTGTAATATCTTTGCCTGGTTTTGGTATGAGGGTGATGTTGGCTTCATAGAATGAATTAGGTAGCTTTCCCTCCACTTCAATTTTTTGAAGAGTTTGATCAGGATTGGTACTAATTCTTTCTTGAATGTTTGGTAGAATTCACATGTGAAGACATCTGGTCCTGGACTTTTCTTTTTAGGAAGCTTTTTAATGACTGAGTCAATTTCTTTACTTGTGATTGGTTTGTTGAGGTCATCTATTTCTTCTTGAGTCAAAGTTGGTTGTTCATACCTTTCTAGGAAGTTGTCCATTTCATCTACATTGTTATATTCATTAGGATAAAGTTGTTCAGAGTATCCTGTTATTACCTCCTTTATTTCTGTGGGGTTAGTGGTTATGTCTTTTCTTCCATTTCTGATCTTATTTATTTGCATCCTCTCTCTTCTTCTTTTTGTCAATCCTGCTAAGGGCCCATCAATCTTATTGATTTTCTCACAGAACCAACTTCTTGTTTTATTGATTTTCTCAATTGTTTTCATGTTCTCAATTTCATTTATTTCTGCTCTAATCTTTGTTATTTCTTTCCTTTTGCTTGCTTTGGGGTTAGTTTGCTGTTCTTTCTCCAGTTCTTCCAAGTGGACAGTTAATTCCTGAATTTTTGCCCTTTCTTCTTTTTTGATATAGGCATTTAGGGCAATAAATTTCCCTCTTAGCACTGCCTTTGCAGTGTCCCATAAGTTTTGATATGTTGTGTTTTCATTTTCATTTGCCTCCAGATATTTACTGATTTTTCTTGTAATTTCTTCCTTGACCCACTCGTTGTTTAAGAGTGTGTTGTTGAGCCTCCACATATTTGTGAATTTTCTGGTGCTCTGCCTATTATTTTATTTCCAGCTTCATTCCTTTATGATTTGAGAAAGTGTTATGTATGATTTCAATCTTTTTAAATTTGTTGAGACTTGCTTTGTGACCCAGTATATGGTCCATCTCTGAGAATGACCCATGAGCACTTGAGAAAAAGGTGTATCCAGGATGCCGCTGTGGGGTGTACTGTCCCATAAATGTCTGTTAAGTCTAGTTCATTTATTGTAATATTCAAATTCTCTGTTTCTTTATTGATCCTCTGTCTAGATGTTCTGCCCATTGATGAGAGTGGAGAATTGAAGTCTCCAACTATTGGGGTAGATGTGTCTATTTCCCTTTTCAGTGTTTGGGATGTTTGCCTCATGTATTTTGGGGCATTCTGGTTTGGTGCATAAATATTTATGATTGTTATGTCTTCATGTTGAATTGTTCCTTTTATTAGTATATAGTATCCTTCATTGTCTCTTAACTGTTTTACATTTCAAGTCTAATTTTTTCAATATTAGTATAGCTATTCCTGCTCTTTTCTGGTTGCTATTTGCATGAAATATCTTTTCCCAACCTTTTACTTTCAACCTATATTTATCTTTGGGTCTAAGATGTGTTTCCTGTAGACAGCATGTAGAAGGATCCTGTTTTTTAATCCATTCTGTCAGTCTATGTCTTTTGATTGGGGAGTTCAATCCATTAACATTTAGTGTTATTACTGTACGGGTAGTACTTTCTTCTACCATTTTGCCTTTTATATTTTATATGTCATATCTAACTTTCCTTCTTTCTACACTCTTCTCCACACCTCTTTCTTTTGTGTTTTCATATCTGTCTCTAGTGCTCCCTTTAGTACTTCTTGCAGAGCTGGTATCTTGGTCACAAATTCTCTCAGTGATTTTTTGTATGAAAATGTTTTAATTTATCCCTCGTTTTTGAAGGACACATTTGCTGGGTATAGAATTCTTGATTGGCAGTTTTCCTCTTTTAGTAATTTAAATATATCATTCCACTCTCTTCTTGCCTCCATGGTTTTTGCTGAGAAATCTACACATAGTCTTATTGGGTTTCCCTTGTATGTGATGGATTGCTTTTCTCTTGCTGCTTTCAAGATCCTCTCTTTCTCTTTGACCTCTGACGTTCTGACTAGTAAGTGCCTTGGAGAACATCTATTTGGATCTATTCTCTTTGGGGTACGCTGCACTTCTTGGGTCTGTAATTTTAGGTCTTTCATAAGAGTTGGGAAATTTTCAGTGATAATTTCTTCCATTAGTTTTTCTCCTCCTTTTCCCTTCTCTTCTCCTTCTGGGACACCCACAACACATATATTTGTGTGCTTCATATTATCATTCAATTCCATGAGTCCATGCTCATATTTTTCCATTTTTCCCTATAGTTTCTGTTTTTTTTTTTTTTTTGTTGGATTTCAGGTATTCCATCCTCCAGTTCACTAATCCTAACCTCTGTCTCTTGAAATCTACCTTTGTAGGTTTCCATTTTTTTATCTCTCCTACTGTACCTTTCATTCCCATAAGTGCTGTGATTTGTTTTTTCAAGCTTTCCATTTCTTCTTTTTGTTCATTCCTTGCCTTCTTCATATCCTCCCTCAATGCATTGATTTGGTTTTTGATGAGGTTTTCCATGTCTGTTCATATATTCTGAGTTAATTGTTTCAGCTCCTGTATCTCATTTGAATTGTTGGTTTGTTCCTTTGACTGTGCCATATCTTCAATTTTCCTGGTGTGATTTGTTATTTTCCCTGGCATCTAGACATTTAATTGCCTTAATTAGTTTATTCTGGAGATTGCTTTCACTTCTCTTACCATGGTTTTCTTGCTAGATGAATTTGTTGTCTATCTATTCTTTGACCTTCAGTTTAGCTTTTTCTGGACCTCTAGCTTAGGTTTTGTTTAAGAGAGGATAATTTTTTTTCATTTCTTCTTTTCTTGTTTCTTGCCCTGCTTGTATGGTGCCTTTACCCTCCCCACCCTTAGGAGGGTCTATGTGGGTATTATAGACTTCAGCTGGGTTTTCTCGGACTAAACTGTCCTCCTATCAGGGGGAAGGAGTAACCTGAATCAGTTTTCCCTGAGGGTGAGACCCAGCAGATTAAAAGACTTTCCTGTGAAGTCTCTGGGCTCTGTTTTTCTTATCCTGCCCAGTATGTAGCCCTTGTCTGCCTGTGGATCCCACCAGCAAAAGATATTGCGGCACCTTTAACTTTGGAAGACTCTCCCTGCTGGCAGTGTGGTGGAGACAGAGGAGAGGTTGTAGCCTGGTTTTAATGGTTTCAAATTGCCAAGCCCTGGGGTCTGAATTCCTTGAGAGAGGGATTCCAACTGAGTTGGGCTTCACCCCTCCGCTGGGGAAGGAACAGGTGGGAGACAGCCCTGAAAGCAGTCCGTTTCTGCCTATGTCTGGGGCAGCTGCAGCCCGACAAGTCCTGCCACTGAATCCGGAGGCAGCCATGCCTCCCTAGAAACACAGCCACAAAAACTTCTGTTTCCTCCCCTTTCCTCTTTTTCCATTAGCCCAATGAGCAACCTCCACCTTGACCAGATTCACCTGAGCTGGGGGCCTATTTTTAGTAGTCAGAATTTGTTCATTAATGCCACAATTGGTGTTTGGTTGGACTCAGCCCCTGCTGCTGTCAGAGTCTCTTTCCTTTCCCCTCTGGGGAGCAGCCTGTGGGGGAGGGGCACTGGCCACCGTGGCTTGGGGAACTCACAGTTCTGGAGAGGCTCACAGCAAGTCCAGCTGGTCCAGTTTGGGTTACACTGTGTGTCCGGTCACGTACTGTTTCTGGTTATTTAGTCATTGTTCTGGAGGACGAACTAAAATGCACACACTGCTAAGCCACCATCTTGGCCACCTTAATATTATACTTTAAAGTTTAACCCACACACTGATGTTAATAGTGGCATTATTCATAATTGCTGAAAGATGGAAGCAACTCCATGTCCATCAACCTATGAATAGATAAACAAAATGTGGCATATGCACACAATGGGATATTATTCCCCCCAAAAAAGGAATGAAGTTCTGATATATGTGACAACATGGAGGAAACTTGATCTCATGTTGAGTGAAAATAAGCCAGACAGAAAAGGGCAAATATTATATGATCTCACTGACAAGAAATAATTAGCATAAGCAAACTAATAGAGTCAGAATCTAGAATGTAGGTTATGAGAAGACAGAGTAGGGATAGAGAATGGGAATTTAATGATTACAATATACAGAGTTCCTATTTGAAATGATGGAAATAGTTTAATAATAGATGTTTGGGATGGTAGCACAACACTGTGAAAATAACAGCACTAAAATATATATCTGAATGTGGTTAAAAGGGAAATAATAGATAGAATATATGGTAATAGAATAAAATTTTGAATAAAGGAATCTATGGATCTGTACTACACAGTGAACCTTGAGTTAAACCGTGGACCGTAGCTAATAGTACAATTATAAAAATGTGCTTTCACCAAGTGTAACAGATGTTCCACACAATGCAAGTCATTAATAATAGAGTAGTCTGCTGGTTTGAAACTATTAAATATCCTAGAAAAGCCATGTTCTTTTAATCCTAATCCAATCTTGTGGGTGCAGACCTTTTGTTTGGGTGGGATCTTTTTTTGTGTGAATTCTTTCTCTTTTATTGTTTTATTTGACTTGTTGAAACATATGAAACTAGGATCATTATTTTTTTCTTCATATCTTATTCCTTTAATTTATTTTCCTAGTCCACGTCATATTTTATTGCTATATCATATGCATGTAAAGTTTTTATGAAAGTACATAATATTATGAAAAATTCTTTAAAGTAGACAAAAGCATAATTTCTGTAAATTACAATCACAATGGCTGGGATGTGCATTCTTTTTTTAAAATTTTAGTGCAATTTTATTGACATATAATGTATATTCATATACCATGTAATCATCCAAAGTGTATAATCAATGGTTCACAATATCATCATATAGTTGTGCATTTAACATCACAATTGACCTTTTTTTCTTTTTCTGTAGGAAATAACATATATACAAAAAAACAATAAATTTCAAAGCACATAACAACAATTAGATGTAGAACAGATTTCAGAGTTTGATATGGGTTACTATTTCACAATTTTTTGTTTTTGCTATTAGCTGTTACTAAAAGAAATATCATCATAATGATTCAGCAATCATACTCCTTTGTTAAAGTCTATCTCCTCTATATAACTCCACCATGACCTTGGTCTTTCTCCCACTCTTTATGGGTATTTGGGCTATGCCAATTCTGCTTTTTTCATGTTGGGAGGGACTGTCAATATTATGGGATAGGGGGGTGGAACTAGTTGATGTTCTGAAGAGGCTAGCCCCTCTGCATTTCAGGACTTATCTGGTTTAGGGATCATCTGAAGGTTATAGGTTTCTGGAAAGTAAACCTAGTGCACTCTAGTGTCAAATCTCACATAACACCCTAGGTGTTCTTTAGGGTTGGCAGGAATGGTTTTGATTGGGGGTTGGCAAACTATGATAGGTAGCAGTGTGTAACTGAAGCTTGCATAAGAGTGGCCTCCTGAGTAACCACTCGGCACTATTTGAACTCTCTCAGCCACTGATACTTTATCAGATAAGCTTCTTTTCACCTTTTTGGTCAGGATGGAATTGTTGATCCCATGGTGCCAGGGCTGGACTCATCCCTGGGAGTCATCTCCCATGCTAGTAGGGAGACATTCACCCCTGGATGTCATGTCGCATGTAGGAGGGAGGGCAATGATTTCACTTACAGAATTGGGCTCAGAGTGAGGCCACATCTGAGCAGTGAAAGAGGTCCTCCAACTAATTAAATTATACTTCTTTTTCTCCTTTTGGTCAGGATAGCATTGTCAATCTGGGTGGGACATCTTGATTAAATTGTTTCCATGGAGATACAACCCACCCAATTGTGGGTGGGACCTTTTGATTAGATGGAGGTGACCCTATCCATTCAAGGTGGGTCTTAATTAGTTTACTGGAGTCCTTAAAAGAGTCAGTTGGAGAAAAAAAGCCAAGAGCTGATACAGAGAGCAGATGCCTAGACACAGGCATTTAGGGATGCAGAAAGAAGTGCCCCAGGAAATGCTGGAAGCTGAGAGAGCCATTTGAAACAGAAGCTGGGAGCAAAGGGCCAGCAGATATGGCCATGTGCTTTCCCATGTGACAGAGAAACCTTGGACATGATCAACCTTTCTTGAGTGAAGATATCCCCTTGTTGCCTTAATTTGGACATTTTCATGACCTTTGAATCATAACTTGTAACTTATTAAATCCCCTTTTTGAAAGCCAATCCATTTCTGGTATATCGCATTCCCACAGCTTTAGCAAACTGAACCAAGTGGTATATGGGAACTCTGTATTTTATGTATGATTGTTCTTAAACCCACAACTTCTCTAATAAAAATAAATAGTATTTTTTAAAAGTTCAATTCAAATGAATAATGGGAATAGAAGTAACCTAGATATGAAATTTGAGTTAATCCAGCTACAGACTTAATAAAGTCGCTTAAAATTTTAACCCTGCCCCCTTAGAAGATGAATGATATAAAACTTTTCTTTCAGCTCTATTTGTGTAAGTGTTTAACAAACTGAATTGTAGCAGCACTATCGCATTATGGAGTTAGAAGTTAAAGCTTAAATGCCTTTCATGAGTTAACTGTAGTTGAAAAATACTTTAAAAGGAATAAGGTTAAGATATTGTTTTAGTTTGCTAAAGCTGCCAGAATGCACACACCAGAGATGGATCAGATTTTAATAAGGGGATTTATTTAGTTACAAATTTATGGTTCTTCAGAGTAAAGGCAGCTAGCTTTCATCTGAGTTTCTCGTCACATGGGAAAGCACACAGCGATGACTGCTGGCCTTCTCTCCTGACTTCTGGGTTCCGATAACTTTTCCCAGGCAATTCCTTTCTGCATCTCCAAACATCTGGGCTGAGCTGTGAGTGCTGAGATGAGGAATGCTGAGTTGCTGAGCTTACTCCTGACCTCTCTCTTTTAAGCCTCCAGCTAATTAAATTAAATGTCACTCATTGCAGAAGGCACTTCTCTTAGCCGACTGCAGATGTAATCAGCCTTAGATGAATTTAACATACAGATGATTTAAGTCCACAGCAACAGAACCATGTGGCTTCATCACCTGGCCAAGTTGACACCTGAACCTAACTATCACAGATATATTAATACTTTAAGAAATAAACTCCTGAGAATATTTTTTCTTGCATTGAAATGGACAAAAAATGAGAGGTTGTTCTCTGAATAGCTAGAAAGCACTGACTTAAAATAAGAAAGAATTGCTCAGTTAGAGTGCTAAACCAGAATTGCATTTCAGATAAATCTCAGAGCCAATGATTCACCCTGATCTTAGCTGGCACTTCTGGAAATAGTAATATTTATTCTGAAAATACAATCAGAACTGCCATTGCCAAAAAGTGCCAATGCAAAACATGTTTCCTAGTGGGAAGAAAGTATCTTTGGATTGAGAATGCTTACTAACAGTTAATTGCATTCTTAGAGTTCCAAGCACACCCTCCTACCTTGAGAAACTCCTGAAGTTTTCATGACTGAGCCCACTTTATTTCTCTCATTTAGCACATTGCAACCGCCATCTCATGGGAATGTACTCCTCAGAACAATGAAACCCAATTCTAAGTAACCGTCAATTCCTCACAAAGATCACTGTAATAAATTAAATCTACCTTTTGATATATTGCCCATCTGGAAAAGGCTTAAGCTTTCTATTTAACTTCTGATCCTTCCGTTGCTGCTTTCACCTGTGTGTATGTGTGGAAAGATTCCTCAGCACACTGGCACTACTCAGCTCACTGCCACTTCTCTTGTAAGTCCAGCAGCCCAGTCTTCAAGATCTCTGTATCTATGTTGCTGACCTTGCAAACTGTGGTTGGCTGGGTCTGTTTGCATTTTTTATTCATTCAAAGATCTGATCAATTATTCCTAACTACCTGAAATTCCCTATCCTCTCCTAGCTGCTCATGTTCCTTTCTGCTGTGAAATTAGTGGCTGCTTGTCTACAATCCAGATTTCCTGTTTGTATAGTTGCTCCCTTTCTTTTCTACTAAGATAAATTTGCTTGCTATTGTAGTTGGAATTTCATATCCACTGACTGATTTTTCATTTCCTATCCACTCTAGTTGTAGTTTCCTTCTCATTTTAATTCCTGTTTTCTTTTACACCTATGACCCAGAATAACTGGTTGATCAGCCACTATTCTGGAGCTTTCAGCCCACTCTGAGATAAAACTTATACCACTTCTCTCCATTATGACTTGTCTCTACCTTGCCCCAGTATTTTCCTTACTATAAAACCCTTGCTCACATTCCTACTGATTTTTTTCATGATTTATAGAATTTATTTATGGAAGTAGTATCACTATAAGACATGGGCTTATTTACAAATTAATTTTCAAAGGTACAAATTTTACAAGCCTATGATAGGGACAGCAAAAAGAATACAGGTACTGACACTGTGAAATATTTTCTATTCAACCTCACCTTTCTTACAAAGTTTGTAGCTCATGTATTCTGAGTATTTAAGTGTTTGTAAATTGACAACTTCAGCTTCTATTTTGATTAGTGGAATGTCAAAGATTGATTGGGTACAGTTATGAACAATGGGTGCACTACAAGCAATCCGAAGTACATCTGGCACTATAGATTATGTTTGTTTAGAACAACCAAAAATGAATATCTTAGTTAGTTTAACCATAGGCATATTTAAATAAAGTATCCATGTAATCATTGTAAAGTGTGTATTTGTGCAATAAGTTTCACAAACCAGTTTAAAATTGAGGCAACAAGAAAAAAATCTACGGATCCAGATAGCAAAGTTCATAAATTCTAAATATTAAAAACTAACTCAGATACCATTGGATCAGCTCTCAAAATTGTGAATGTTATCAAGATATCAAGTACAAAAAGAAAATATCGAGTAAAAATTTCTTACAAATATCTCTATTGCTATAATAATGACCTATGTTTCTAAATACCTTCTGGATTTCAGAAAAATATGAAGTTACAAATATTTTTAAAATCAACATATGAAAATCTTAACCACCTGAAATGAATGTCTTAGTTAGCTTATCCATAGGCATATTTAAATATATATATATACATATATAAGTAATCATTGTAAAGCCTGTTTGTACAATATGTTTCATAAACTGATTTAAAATTAAAGCAAAGGAAAAAATCTATAGATACGGACTATCAGAGTTTCTTAAATTCTAAATATTAAACACTACCTTAAATACCACTTAATTAACTATCAAAACTGTGTGTGTTCTCAAAATATCACTTAAAATGTTATTACAAATATCAACTTTGCTATAGTACAGAACTATGTTGCCAAATATTTTCAAATTTTTTTATTTCAGGAATTTATTTTATCTAATATTACTATAGTTGCCTATAGGTTTTTTTTTACTGTTTTTTGTTGTTGTTGTTGCAAAATATGACATATACATATACAGAAAGAAAGAAAAAAGCAGTCATTTTCAAAGCACCGCCTATTACTAGACCTTGAAGATGTTTCCCTACATTTTTTTTCTAGAACTTTCCTGGTAATGGCTCTTACATTTAGGTCTTTGATGCATTTTGAATTAGTTTTTGTATAGGGTGTAAGGTAGGGTCTTCCTTCATTCTTTTGGCTATTGAAATTCAGTTCTCCTATGCCCATTTATTGAAAAGACTATTCTGCCTCAGTTCAGTGGATTTGGGGGCCTTATTGAAGATCAAATATCTGTAAATTTGGTGCTCAATCTCTGTACTCTCAATTCTATTCCAGTGGTCAGTTCTTCTATCTTTGTTCCAGTACCATGCTGTTTTGACCACTTTGGCTTTATAGTAAGCTTTAAAGTCAGGAATTGATAGACCTCCAAGTTCACTCTTCTTTTTTAGGATATCTTTAGCTATTTGGGGTCTCTTACCCTTCCACATGAATTTAATAACCAGCTTTTCCAAGTCTTCAAAGTAGGTTCTTGGGGATTTTATTGGTATCACGTTGAATCTGTAGATTAGTTTGGGTAGAATTGATGTCTTGACGATATTCAACTTTCCTGTCCATGATCATGGGATATCTTTCCATTTATTTAGGCCATCTTTTATTTCTTTTAGCAGTTTTTTGGTAATTTTCTGAGTATAAATCCTTGATATCCCTGGTTAGGCTTATTCCTAGAACCTAATTTTTCTGGTCACTATTCTGAATGGATTTTTTCCTTAGTTGTCACCTCAGATAATTAATTGCTTGTGAATAGAAACATTACTGATTTTTGTACATTAATCCTGACATTTTGCTGAATTTGTTTATTAACTCAAGTAGTTTTGTTGTAAATTTCTCAGGGTTTTCTAAGTATAAGATTGTGTCATCTGCAAGTAATGAGGTTTTACTTCTTCCTTCCCTTTCTGGATGACTTTTATTTCTTTCTTCTGTTTAATTGCTCCAGCTAGTACTTCTAATACAATGTTGAATAATAGTGGTGACAATGGGCATCCTTGTCTTGTTCCTGATCTTAAAGGGAATGCTTTCAATTTCTCACCACTAAGTATGATGCTGGCTATGGGTTTTTCATATATGCCCTTCATGATATTGAGAAAGTTTCCTTCCATACCTAACTTTTGAAGTGTTTTTATCAGGAAAGGATGCTGGATTTTGTCGAATGATTTTTCAGCATCAATTAATTTGATCATTTGATTTTTCCCTTTCGATTTGTTAATGTACTATATTATGCTGATTGATTTTCTTATGTTGAACCACCCTTGCATTCCTGGTATGAATCCCACTTGATCAGGATGCATAATTCTTTTAACGTGACATTGGATACGATTTGCTAGTATTTTGTTAAGAATTTTCACATCTATGTTCATTAAGGAGATTGGTCTGTAGTTTTCTTTCTTCTATCATCTTTATCCAATTTTTTATTAGAGTGATGTTAGCTTCATAAAATGAGTTAAGTAGCGTTCCTTTTTCCTCAATTTCTTGGAAGAGTATGAGCAGGATTGGTATTAGTTCTTTTTGAAATATTTGATAAAATTATCCTGTGAAGCAATCAGGTCCTGGGCGTCTTTTGTGGGAAGATTTTTGATGACTGATTCGATCGCTTTACTTGCAATTGGTTTGTTGAGATCTTCTATTTCTTCTTGAGTCAGTACAGGTAATTTGTATTTTTCTATGAATTTGTCCATTTTACCTAAGTTGTCTAGTTTGTTGGCATATAGTTGTTCATAATATTGTCTTATGATTTTTAAAATTTCTTCATGATCTGTGGTAACAACCCCTGTCTTACGTCTGATTTTGTTTGTGTCCTCTCTCTCTTTTCCTTTTTTTCTAGCTAGGGAACAATCAATTTTATTGATTTTCTCAAAGAAGTAACTTTCAGTTTTGTTGATTCTTTCTATTGTTTTATTGTTCTCCAGTTTGTTTATTTCTGCTTTAATCTTTATTATTTCTCTTCTTTTATTTGCTTTGGGGTTATTTGCTGTTCTTTCTCTAAATTCTCCAGGTGAGCAGTTAAATACTCAAGTTTTGCTCTTTCTTGTTTTTTTAATATAGGCATTTTTATGGCAATAAATTTCCCTCTCAGCACTGCCTTTGCTGCACCCCATAATTTTTTTTTTGATGCATGGTTCGGGAATCAAACCCAGGTCTCCTGCATGAAAAGCGGGCATTCTAACCACTGAATTACCTGGGCACCCCTCCATAAGTTTTGATATGTTATATCCTCATTATCATTCATCTCCAGATATTTGTCAATTTATCTAGCAATTTCTGATGAAATAGGCAAACAAAAACAAATGGTTTTGTCCTCTTCCAGAAAAATAACTCCATTCCCACTGCATGCAATGATGGTATTTTCGTGAATCAAAAAACTGGGGCGTGTGTTCTGGCATAAGGACTTAGAGCCAGAGAGAAATTTTTGAATTGGGGTTACCTTGGGGAATCCAGGATTGTCGTTTTCAGGATTAGGTATAGACTGGATTTTTGCAGGAATCAAAAGACCAATTCACCAAAATGAACTCAGTCAGTTGGACTTTTTGTGGTGCCCATGTATTCAACACCACACACTATCAGATTAGACTTTCCATCATCCCTTTCCTCAAGTGGATAACAGAGATTATTCCAGCTCCAACTTGCAATAAGGGGCACAGAGTTCTTCTTATCTTTGACTACCATGTGTAACAGCTGACATGCAGGAGCTCTGTGAATGCCCATGTAACAGGCACAGAGTGATTATTTACAAGATTTATAAGTTTGTTCGAACAAATCTAGTGACAATTGATAAATATTGCAAATATTTCCAAATAATGCCTTACAGAGGCACAGTGCTGTGGCCTTTAGCTAGTAAATGAGAAAACCAGGCACTGCTTCTCACTGGCTATGTGACCTTTGGTCAATATGAGATGCTTGAAGCAGATTATCTAAAAATCTTTGCCAATTCCACAGTGAGTCAGAGCCTGAAACTCTGGAGTTTTCAAGACCTTCCAGATAAAAGAATATTAGCAACATGGTGCAGTAAATTCTTTTTTTTTTTTAATTTGGCTCTATTGGCTCTCTTCGGGTCTCCACATCATATATCAAAGGCATTTCAAGGGGGTAGTAACTCTTCTCTTTCTCCAGAGTAGGAAAGATTATGTAGTCAACACTGCCATCTTTACTGAAGTAGAAATATCCACTTTACTTAGTGGAATACAGAACAAGGTCTAGGTATTTTTCTCTTTCATCCAGAACCAGTGATATGCTGAGGAATATTTAACATCAGCTCTCCAGTAGGGAGAAAATACTTTAGTCTGTATCATTTATATTTCCATCATGTAAAAATCTCCCACTTTAGTTGACTAATGCACAGTTGGGAAGAAACACATAGAGTTAATTCTCATGAGATGGTGTAAGTCAGATTCAGCTCTGTGATCAGAAATGCAATGCCTCTACAGAAGAGAGAAGAAGAGATGATGAATGGTAGCTTCCAATTTTGAAGGAATATCAGAAAAGATGATGTTTACTCATTCCCTACTTCAATGGTGTATAGAACTACTGAAACAGGTTATTCTAGGAAGACAAAATATTGGTATACAACAGAGAAATTAGCCAGTCAATCTAGATTCAGATTCTGATTCTGTCATTATGAACTTAGGCAAGTCATTTAACCTTTTGGAGCTTTAGAATCCTCATTTAGAATAACTTCTTTTGCTATCACCTGCAGACTTTTAAGAACAATGTCTGGCATACTCAATAAAATATTTGTTCGTTACTTTTTTTTTTCTTCTTCTTCTTCATAATCGTTTATGGAAATACTGCATGTGAAAGTAATTTTTAATCTATATAACACTATTCAAATATAAAATATTATTTCCATGATAAATTGCTGATCTCAGAGATGTAAGAAAACTGAAGGAGTTCCCGGGGCAACGTATGCTTACTTTCTCTAGCAAACTTTAAAAATGAGTCTCCTTGGATATAAAGGATCCTACATATTCACAGACATAGGGGAGTTTGTTATACTGTAGAGATCATCCGATACATCCTCCTCATTGTAGAGATTCACAAGTAGGTGCAAGAACTTTAATTTAGCTAAGAAATTAGCAGCAGAGTAGAACTATCATGCAGAACATTTGAAACAAAGTATTCTTGCCACTAAGCCCACATCAATATTGAAGCCTCCAGACAAGTAAAGGGCCTACTGTTTACTTATCCAAAGAGGGGTAGCAAGTGTCAAAAAGTTCTTAAAGAGCATCCCAAGATCAGAAACTAGTGGGAGTTTTGATGCAGGTTACCTGCTTCATTCAGTATCAGGGTTTTAGTTTCGCTTTCATATTTTCTCAAAGGGTAGAAAGATTGAGAAATCTGGGTTAATCTCAGTTTCACTTATTGTTGCACTGGTATTTAAGGGCCTCTTTTTCCCTTGTTCTTTTCCAGGTTATAGGGAAGGCTCTCCAGGCACTGAGATAATCTGGCTAATGTTTCATCACTACCCTGGCCTTCAGTTTATTCACCTATCATGATAGATGGTTGAATTAGATCAATCAATTTTCAGTTTGAAGATATTTACTGTATCTACTATATGCCAAATGTTGTGCTAGACTCTGGATATACAAGGGGTTAATTGATAGTAGAAGGGGTAAAAGGTGCATTAGTATAAATGTACTCTCTCATGTGAAGGTTGAGCTCAACTTGTCTCTGTCAGGGTCAGCAGTTCAGTAGAGTGTAATCAATTATACTATTGATTTATACAGTTATACTATTATAAGTGTAACTCTACTACAATTTTTGTAATTACAGCAATATGTACACAGTGCTACAGAGGATAGAATTAACTATGGTTCCTCATTAGGAAGGCTTCAAAAATCAGGTGATTTTTGAGCTATGTTTTGAAGGATGCATAGGAGCTGAAGGGGTAAAGAATTTGAGATAGAGTATCCTAGGCAGACGAAACAGTATTCACAAAGGTAGAGAAGCATCAAAGTGCCTGGTAGATTAGTGTAACATCAAGAAATTTGGAATGACTAGAACTGAGAGCATATAGTAATGCTGGTAGCCAACATTTCTTGAATACTTCATATAAGCCAGAAGGGGTTCTGTAAACAATATAAATGATATTGATGAGATACATTGCTTTATTTTAAATCTGCTATGTATTTTGCATCTAATTTTACATTTCAGGCCAAACCAGCCACATTATAAGTACTCCAATAGCCATATATGGCTAGTGACTGCCATACTGAACAACACAGTTCAAACTGATACTTTTGCTGCACTCTAGTATATGTTGTTTTTGGTATTTGTTTCTTTGTATTTTTCTTCTCTTTCAACAATATCACAGCTTATGCAGTTATCCAAGATAATTCCTTATTGTCCCTGAAAGTACAGATTCTCCCCAATCAACAACAACCGTTATATAGTCTTTACATTTACCACCCCTTGCAGCAGGCAAATTGACCTTCCTCTGGTCAGCCTTCATATTCTTGGCTTGTCTATCACACAAATGAATATGTATATTTGGACTTCAGGATTGACTCAATAGCAGGAGATATGTATGATGATATTTTCATCAGTACGTAGTGGTGATTGAAACCATAGGAATGGATGAGGTCAAGCAGAGAAAATGTTTTTAGACTACAGGATGAGAATACAAGAGGGATTAGGGGCTTAGAAAAGTACCCACGCTAAAGGAGAGAGCAAAAGAAGAGAAGTAGTCAATAAAGTATGAGCAGGACAAGAGAGAAGGTGGTGCTGCAAGAGCCAAGGAAGGAGAAACTTTAAAGAAAGAAAAGAGTAAGCAAACTTAGCACCTCTCTGAGGTCACAATGACAAAGGCACAATTCAGCTCTATCTTTTCCCAATTCCACAATTTGAAAAAATTAAAATGCTTTCAAAGAAAACAAAGTCAAATTTTTAAATGAAAAGAAAATAAAGATGGTAGAGCCTACATTAACCTTCCCTTATTTTCATTTTAGCTAAAAGCTCCCTCTTGTGTCCAGAATGAGGGTTTACTTGACAGTTGGCCAAAAAGATTCAATGGCTTGCTTAGATTATTCCCAATATTATTCTGCAACTCCCATTGTTGTCAATGAACATGTATTAATCTTATAATCCAACTGAAATGTCATATTAAAGAGAAAAATAATAAAATTATGTTTTTCTGTAGAGGTAGGGCTGCACTGGAAAGAAAGACATCAATCAAACACCAAAATATCCATTTGAATATTATTTCTTTCCCAAAGGGATAGAGAGAATTAATTGATATTTAGAAACTGCTGGGAAAGACTGACATGCTTGGGTGATTCTTGTTCATTCTACTGTTTGAAACCCATTTCTCTGTGCTCCTAAACTATCATGTCCACATCAAAGGCGAAAAGAAAATTTCTCCCTTTGAGGGATCCAGGAACTCTGTGAGGCTACAGTCAAAACAGACGAGGAATAGAGTGGCAGTGGGAAGCTGCCAGAAACAGAGGCCCTATTCTGGTTTACTACATTGGTGGAGGCTCTGGGGAATTAGAGAAAGAACACTGTCCTAGAAGGCTACAGGCCTGGGTGCTAGCATCCCAGTTTGCCTTTAAGCCGCTGTTTTAGTTTGCAAGCTGTCGGTGTGTCATATACCAGAAATGGAATGGCTTTTAAAAGGGGGACTTTAGTAAGCTACAACTTTGCAATTCTAAGGCTGTGAAAGTGTCCAAATTAAGGCAAGGCTATGAAAATGTCCAATCTATGGCATCCAGGGAGAGATGCCTTGGTTCAAGAAGGCCGATGACATTCAGGGTTTCTCTTTCAACTGGAAAGACACATGACAAACATGGCAACCTCTGCTGGCTTTCTTTCCAGGCTTCCTGTTTCATGAAGCTCCCCCAGGGGCATTTTCCTTCTTTATCTCCAAAGATTTCTGGCTGCGTGGGCCTTAAAGTTTTTTTTCCAAAATAGCTTCTTCTTAAAGGGCTCCAATAAACAATCCTACCTTGAATGGTTGTAGACACATCTCCATGGAAACCATCTAATACCACCCACAATTGGGTGGGTCACATCTCCATGAAAACAATCAAAAAGCCCCCACCCAGCAAAATTAAATGAGGATTAAAGGGCATGGCTTTTCTAGGGTCCACAACAGATTTATACTGGCATGACAGCCATGTGTGACCTAGGAGAGGGCCCTTCATTTTCTTGGCCTCAAAATTTCCTCTGATGGGACCCTTCCATTCTTTGATCTAAGAGTCACAATCTGAAGCAAAACAATACACGAGGTGTTATTTCCCATCCTCTCATCTTACCTATGTTTTCTGGACTATAATACCCGTGGGAGTGCAAGGCCTGAATGCCTCCCATCCTAAACTGTTGAGGACCCTCTACTGCAGCACCCTGTGCAAACCAGGGGCAGTAACTCAAAGCATCCTCCTCTGTATGCTAAAGTATGCCTGTCACAAAAGGAACAGTTAACAGAGTTTGGTGGTTACATTTGCAAGAGAAACTAAGGGCTGCTATATAATACAGAGCAGAAGCACTTTTTTTGTATATTTTATGTTAAGTTTGGATTTTTTTGCCATGGGAAGATTGAGTTTGCACAAGTGTGTGTGTGCAAATGTGTGTGCATATCAATAACGTACTTAACCTGTCAATTGCAATTCATTTCCTAATGGCCAAGTGAGTTTGATAAAGTGAATACCTGGTGAGATATTACCAGTTCCACATAATGATAGCATAACATATATGGTCTAGGAGCATTGGCATTGCCACAAAGAACTCAAACACAAATTCCTTAAGGGAATTTATTTGGCACTGTGTGTCAGACACTGTGCTAGGTCCTGGAATGAGGACCTGGGTTGGTCTGATTCCAAAGTCTGTCCTCTTTCCATCCATATCACATATTTTCCTTGACCCCACAGTGGGGAGTAGAAAGTCTCAAAGAATGATCACTTGCTTAATGAATTCCTGGACGGAGAAGCAGGACAAGCAATATAAGCTGGGTATAGATCCTGGGAACAGTTGTTAAAAGGGTTTTCTTTTATTTCCTTCCCTTCCTTTCCCTTCCCTTCCCTTCCCTCCCCTACCTTCCTTTTCCTTTCTTCTCTTTTCCTTTTCTTTCCTTTCTTTACCTTTCCTTTTCTCTTTGTTCCAAAGGCTGGAAAAGAACAATTTGCTTACCCTCATCTAGAGACAGAGATCAGTGGAGTGGCAACAGCAACAGAGACTTGGTACTGATGAAGGCTATTATATTGGGTGTGATAGCCTGTAGCTTAGCAAGGGGAGAGCAACTAATCAATTAATGTATTGGCTTGGATGAGAGCATAACTTATCTGTGGAGCAGCAGAGGGAGGCAGGGAAGTATAGGTTTTTGGAACATTGATTAGAGTTTTTTTTTTAAAACTCTACTTAATGGTGTAATAAAAAAATGAAAGAAGTTAGGTAGAAAACAAAGGATTCTGTCCTCTACTTATGAAAAAAGCCACAGGTCACGTTTGAATTAGATTGTTACAACTAGCCACAGGGAAGGAAATAGCTTCATGGAGTTAAGGACACATCTGGCTATTAACCATCACAATTACAAAGCACACAGAAAAATAGTACATCTCTCTCTCTCTGCCTTTCTCTCTTCCTCTTTCTTCCTTCCTCCCCTCCTCCCACTCCCCTTCCCCTCCTTCTCCTTCTTCATCTTTTCTCTCTCTCTCTGGTAAGCCAACCAAGAGTGTTTCTTCACAGATTTATTATAATTAAATGACTGAAAGCAGAGTGGTTTTGTTTTTCCTTTATAAACCTCTATGCACTGTTCACAACCCAATGCTCATGAGGGAGTTCTCTAACTTCTTTTCTCTCTTAGGAGGGGGAGGATATAAGCAACTAATCAGGCCCGCCTGCTGAATGGAAGCCAAGTGTGGGGGAAAAGACTGTGTTACTCCTGTACTGTGGAATGGAGTTTGCCTTGAGAGTCAAAACCACTGAAACACGGTCTGGAAACTATCAGAGATGAAATCTGATGCATGTGTTCTTACCCACAGTCGTCTATCACCAAAGATTTTTGCATTTGAGGCATGTTGGAGAGAGGCAAGCAAGCTGCTGTATATCAACTGTGATCAGTTTTTAACATTCTTCAATAATATAAAGGGAAACAGCCCCTAGAATCTACATACATTTTTTTTCTTTTTCTGATTTGCCCTTAGGTGCCAAGAAAATTAAAACAAAAAAACAAATTATTAAATTAAATGATCCTACTTTAGAAATATCTCACTTGGATTTGAGTCTGTGGCTGCAGTGAAAGGGTATGCATATTTAGGTAATATCAATACATTCATGTAATGCCATTTGAATTGTGTTGGCTACCTACTATATTCTAGACACTTTAATTGGTGCTTTACATATGTTAAAATTAAGAGGAAGAAAGAACTCTTCCTAAAACAAAAATATTATGATACTTCAAAAGCATTTTAGGTATCTGGGACAAAAACTATAAATACAAGTTTTGCTTAGAGAGGTTTTCAGTTAAAGAACTCAGAATATATTAATGCAAATTAATTTGCATAAATTCGCATTAGAACTTGGAAAATATGTACTCCTAAAATTTGTCAGTACCCTCAATCAGGTAGGCCACAGCAGAGTTTTTAGAAGTTCCAAGAAGAAAAGATCAGGGCTACTGGATTGGAGGTTCTCATTTAGCGCCATGGTTATGAAAATATATATTCCACAACAAGCACTGACCTCTTTTTGGATCCTTTCCTCTGTCTGCCTCTTAAATGCTGAAAGTCCTTCAAGTTATTTTTGACACTCTTCTGTTCCTACCAGACATCTTCTTTCAAGGTGATCTCATCCACTCTGATAATTTTTACTATCATCCATATGCTGATGCTTTCCAAATCTAAACCTCCAGCCTTGACTTCTCCCTGGAGCTATAGACTCATATATCAAAAATGTCCCATGGACATCTCCTCTTGAATGTCCCACATCTGGAACCCAAGATATCAAAAATTAAACTCATAATTGTTTTTTCAGAATACGTTCTCCATTTTATATTGGTGGGGAAACCAAAATTCCCTCATCATTAAAGCCAGAAACCTAGTTCTCCTTAACCCCTTTTCCTTCCATTGCCATATCAAATTAGTCATAAAGTTCTCTTGCTTTTAATTCCCTGATCACTCCCTGTGGTAGCTTGGAGTTATGTACCCCAGAAAAACATATTCTTAATCTTAATCCATTCTTGTGGGTGTGAACCCATTGTAAATAGGACCTTTTGATGAGGTTACTTCAGTTAAGGTGTGGTCCAATGGAATCAGGATAGGTCTTAATCCTTTTACTGGAGGCTTTACAGAGAAGGTCACAGAGAGAGAGTCCACTGAAAGTCAATGGAACCCAGAAGAGATAGGAGAAGACATTGTCATGTGCATTGCCATGTGATGAAAAACCCAAGGAATCCCAAGGGTCTCCAGCAAAGAGCCCCAGAATGCCATAGACTTCAGAGAGAAAACATGGCTTTGCTGACACCTGGATTTTGGACTTCTCCTAGCCTTAAACTGTGAGCCAATAAATTTCCATTGCTTAATCCATCCAATTGTGCTTGCTTTAGTAGCTAGGAAACTAAAACAAGCTCTCTCCTATCACCTTTGCCTTGCTTTAATTGAGGCACTAATCATTGCTAGTGTAAACTATCATAATAGTCTCCTACCAAGTTTTCCTGCTTTTGGTTTTGCCTCCTTCAATCTCACCCCGGCAACCCACCCTGCTACCAATGTAACTGGTACATCTGATTGGTGGGTTTCTAGTTAAAATATTTCAATGGCTCCTCTTCACCTACCAGATTAAGTCCAAATTCCTAGGCATGGCATATACAGTCCTCTAAACATGGCCTCTGCCTTGTTCTTTAGCCTCATCTCCTACCACTCTTCTGTCCCTTACCCTTCATGCACTATCTGCTCCTGAAATATTGAAATATTTGTAGTTTCTCCCACTTCTTGGCTTCTGCATACCTCTTTGCCTTTATTCCTATTATTCTCACTACCTGGAATGACAACTTTATCTCTATCCAAACTCCTTAGTGAGGCATGCACAAAGTGGAGATCATCTTAGCCAACTCTCAGCCTATTTTCTGCCAATAATTGCCCTGCCAATATCTGTACTCCAGCCATGCTGAATTACTTTATTGAACCCCTATTTATCCTTCAGCACCCACCTTATATATGCCCTTCTCTGTGATAACTTTCCAAAATTTCCTCAGGCAGAGTTAGAGAGGTTCATCTTTATACTCCCATTGTACCCACCTAGCCTCTATTTTAACACTCTCTACACTCAATTATGGTCATCTATTTACTTCTCTACACCTCAGTTTCCTCATCTGGAAAATGGGGGTAACAATTTCTACTTTAGAGGGTAGCTGTAAGAATTAAATGAGACAATCCACATAAACATGTAGCAAAGGGCTTGACATATAGTAAGCATTAAATAAATAATGACATCACTCGAGCTCTCAACATGTGCCAGGCATTTTACATGTATTAACTCATTTCTCTGTCCCCGTGAGGTAGATACAACTAATGCCTCCATATTCAAAATAATGACACCATGGCCTCCGTGGCCAAAATGACTTGCTGAAAGTCACATAGCCGGTTAGTGTGAGATCTTGTTGAGATCGCTGATGCCAGAGTCATGCTCTTAACCATTATGCCTGTTTACACCTTTCCCATTCTTACTAAATGTGAACTCCAAAGGGAGTTCTCCTGCTCTCATCTAAAAGTTAAATCCCCAGTCTCTAACTCTTTCAGGGTTGCTTCAAGAGGTGATAGAAATGCAGATTTCCAGCCTTCAATTGCACTTAGATAGCCAGAATTTTACCTTGCTTTCTCCCCTTCCCCCTGCTATTCAGCCATTTTGCCCCGGAAGAAGGCACTTTACATTTCTAAGACTGTCTCCAGCTGTTGCTTTGCCTCTTCCCACTGCCTCAATGACTTTAATGCAGTCCAGATCTACCCAAATAGGCCCTGAGTGCACTTCAGGTGAACAAAATAGGGTTCTGCTCCGTATAACGATTTCAATAGATGTTCCTTGAATGTTTTGAATATAGTTTTATAATAATTACAAACAGAACTGCAAATGTACCACACAGACTGCTGTTCTGATTGATATGCCCAAGCCAGAACTGAGGGCCCATATAAAACAGCTAAGTTCTATAAACATCTCAGTCCATTCCAAGGAGGTTAAATATTGGTATTATTTTGCAAGATTTCCCAGTCTTGAACAAGAGTAGCATATAAAGTGAATGGCAGTGGCAGCTCCAAAATTTCTATATGGAAAAGCTGACCATATATATATTTTTTACTGTTTGCATTTACATTGTCTACTTATGTGAAGAGGCTTGATGGGACTGGTGAAGACTAGGGGATATGTCTTAAATATGTGTTTGTAGAGAAAGCATACTTTTTGTAAACTTAACTGGAGTAACATTAGGGTGGCCGGTACCCCCTTTCCCAAGCCATTGGCACCACAACTGGGAATGGCTTACAGTAACATAGTGAGTCTTGGGTAAAAGACTGAATTTGAAGTTTCCACTTCATCGCTCCAATTGCTGGGTTACAAAAAAACTAACTAGACTGTTTTTTCCAGGCACCTACTAATTAGGAAGAAGATAGAAAACCTTTTCTGGTGAGAAATCCCAACTAGAAACATAAGAAAGTCAAGATAGGAAAAGAGGGAGTAGTCAAAGAATGGGACAAAAGCCAGGAAAAAGGAAATTGCTCACACACACCAGAGTCAAAGCAAGGTTTATAGTTTCCACTAAGAAACCAGAAAGCTCAAAAAGAAAGAAAGACGTGAGGTGCAATCCAAAATGCAATTGGCTCTCTGAAGCTTTATTTACTTTTTCTTGGTGGAAAGGGACGTGGGGAGGGGGCTTCAGCGCCCAGGCAGACGTAGCAGCTGCAGCTGCTCTAAAGGAAATAGGAGTTTGGAGGAGGGGAGAGGGGACCAGAGAAGGGGGCTTGCTTGTTCCTTATCCCCAACAGAGACCCAGAGAATCTAAAGGAAGGAACCTAAGACTCTGTGAACCCCAAGAGAAAAGAGATATTTCCCATACTAGCAGAAAAGGAAGCCACTCTCCAAGGACACTGAATCTATCTTGACCTGAAAACTGAGAGGATACTACCCTGACCCTTTTGCCTTAGAACTGCACTGTTTGCCTTGGCCCTTTGAAGTGCAGATGAAGGCAATGGAGGTGAAAATGGGCTTGGAGAAGAGGAGAGGAGGGAAATACTCAGAGGGGCAGGGGCAGGGGAAAGGGGAGGGAGGAGATGGTGATTACCGCACATATGTTTTAAATGGAGAGGGAGGAGATGGTGATTACCGCACATATGTTTTAAATGGAGTCCTTTAAAACATACTCTGGCTGCTTGGAGCGCTAGTGCTGAGGTGGAGCTCTTGTCCCTAACTGAGCTAACACCACACTATTGGGAGGGTATATTGGACTCTGAGCGGTCCTGAGCAAGTCATTTCGCTTCTGTTCCAGCTTTTGCCTCACACAATGGGTAGTGAGACTTTCAAAAGAACCAATAGGAAAATACACAGTGAAAAGTACAATAACAATAATGGCTAACATTTTCTGGAAGTTTTACTGACTTTACACACATTTTCTCATTTAATTACCATAAAAACTTGATGTGATAAATATTCTTGCCCCCATGTTATACATGAGAAAACTGAGATACAAAGAGGCTGATTTGTTATGGTCAAACAGCCAGTAATTGGAGACATTTGAACCTAGCTCGGATTGACTCTAGCACTTTTAATTCCTAAATTATGTAAGATAGATTGTTGGTATTGTTATTAAATTGTACACTTCCTGGTTTCAACATTTTGTCTGGAGGTAAAGTTGCATCTGAATAGGTTATTCTGGTCTGAGTTTGAGAGCTGGGGACTAGGGTGCTTCTTGCTAAAAAGTGGGAATTGACCGAGGGAGACTTTTATTTTTAACTTTTTAGTTGTATAATATAACATATATACAAAGCAAAGAAAGAAAAAAGCAGTAGTTTTCAAAGCACTCTTCAACAAGTAGTTATAGGACAGATCCTAGAGTTTGTTGTGGGATACAATAACATCATCTCAGATTTTTCCTTCTAGCTGCTCCAGAACATTGGAGGCTAGAAGGTATAAATGTTTTCTTTTATCATCACAATCAACTTTTCTTTTTTTTTGCTTGTGAAAAAATGACATATATACAAAAATGCAATAAATTTCAAAGCACAGCACAACAATTATTTGTAGAACAGATTTCAGAGTTTGGTATGGGTTTCAATTCCACAATTTTAGGTTTTTACTTCTAGCTGCTCTAAGATACAGGAGACTAAACGAAATATTAATATAATGATTCAGCAATCATATTCATTTGTTAAACCCCACTTTCTCTGTATAACCCCACCATCACCTTTGATCTTTCTCAGAGAGGGAGGTATTTGAAGCCACAGATGAAACTCCAAAGCTAAAATGGGAGCAGGTGACACCTCCCCATCATGTCTTTTGGACTCAGTACTTTCAAGTGTGAAGAAAGCCACCGTTCCCAAACTCTCTTGGAGGGCCTTGACATTTCAAGACAGCATTTCTGTTTCAAACAGAATCACATTAATTCAGGTTTGTTTCCTTAGTGTCCTAATCCTGCTCTCCCAACTCCAAGTCTCCCTTCCATGAATAGCTACGGCACAGACTTTAATTCTGCATTAAAAACGAATACCCAAAGAAAAAAAATCTTAAAGATGCATGAAGATCTTCCCAAGTATGAAAGATGTTGAAACATTGGAATGGGCAACTATAAAGGAAAGTGAAACTGACAGGCTTTAGAAACAGGAGGATCTTAGTAGCCTGAGGTGAGCAAAGGGTACTTCTAAGAAGTAGAGGAATGGACAAGATTGCCTTTTAAGATTCCTTCCAACAAATTTAATCAGACCAACCTGGCACAGGAGAGGCCTCAGAGGCTTAGATTTCCAAGACAGGCAGCAGTGGAAGAGTCTAGAGAGTGCATCTGTCCTGACTGTGTTTTTGGTATTGTCTTTAGGGCCAGTATAATTTTTCTTTATCCTTCTTTATCATGTCTTTTGTCACTCAATAGTACCATCCAGCAGCTGTGTTCAATTGTGGGCTCCTAAACTCCAGAACACAGGGAAGAGGAGCATTTCCATCGGGCATGGAACCGTGGCAAAATCCCTGGAGCTAGGGATAGGATACCTGGATTTTACCTTTGGCTTTGTATCTCTGTAGCAGTATGACCCTGGGCAAGTCACTTGCCTGTCTGTAAATGGGGTTAATAATATTTGCATAGTCTATCTCACAGAATTGTAACCTCAGAGAATGAGTGAGTAATATAAATATAAAGTTCTATGCCTTGTTCCAAAGACCACTCCTGGAACTTATAATATTAAAGATTGAAAAATATTCTGAGAAACTGAAAGTAGTATATTCACAAAGTAACACTATTATTTTTAATAGGCATTTTACACCATTTTTTTCCAAGGAGGGACTAGATTTTGGCTTTGTCCACGTTAAACACAGTAGCCTCCTTCTTTTCTAACAGCTTAAACATATATAGGGGTGGCTGCTTAGAGGATATAATGACCAGAGGCAGTGAGTAGAGGAGAATGTGACCAGCCAGGAAATCACCATGAACAGTTAAAACGTAACTATTTTCTGCTACGGCCTAACAAGTAAGTATGAAAAGGGAGTAAGAGAAGTGGGAAACAAAAACATAAAGAAACGGAAAAGGCAGGAGGCAGAGAAAAGGACAAAGTTGAAGAAATCCATATTGGAATGTTGGATTTTAGTACATCCAGCAGATGCTTGACCCAGGGGCAGATGTGGAAGGAGTGTAAGATTTTTAAATTCCCTCTATGGAAAAGACAAAATAATCATTTGGCTCACATGAAGATAGCCTATGACTTCATTAACAATCATTGCCTTATTATGGGCACTGCTGTGAATTGACTATACTCCTGCTTGAAATCTTTCTCATTCTCTAAGCTTTTGGCCTCTTAGAAAGAATCGGAAGTATGGGGATTGGAGCAGAGGAGAGAGGGTTTCAGAACAGAGATGCATTGGATAAGAAGGGATTTCCAGGCTTCCACAATGGTTCATTGATTGCCCAAGGATGTCCATATAGCATAATGATTAAGGGCATGGGCATTGAACTTAGCCAGATCTGGGTTTGAATCCAAGCCTGTCACTTACCGGATATGTGACCTTGAACTCATTGCTTCCTCTCTCTGCTTCAGTTTTCCCACCTGTATTATAAACATAATAATTTGTGCCTCCTAATGTTGGTGTGAGGATTAAATGAATTAGGGCAAGTGAAAGGTCTGGCTGAGGGCAACATGCATAGTAATAGGAGCTAAATAAATGTTCAACATTTAGATGACAGTGTGGTACAAGAGACAGCTATCACCTGAGCCATATTTTGCAGAAGTTCTCTGTAGCATTCAGTGCTTGAAGGAATGGCTCTACACCAGACTAACTTGGACCCTCCCCACTTTTTCAAGTGCTTTTTCAAAATGCTGAAAATGTTCTTCTTTTCTCAGTCTCTCCCCACTCTTAGTGCCCTCTCTAGCTCTCTCAGCCCCTCCTAAACTGTCTTTCTCCTGACCCCACCCCTCCCCTGCAATCTTGCCATACCAAAGAAGTCCCCCAAAGCTCCAAATACATAAAAAGATGTGGCACTACACAGGCACACTCCATCTGAAGCAGGATAGACTATCCAAGAGAGATAACAATATCAGTTTTGTTTCTCACATCCTGAAATCTCCCACAAATCCTCAAGTGGACATTCCAGCGACTCTTCAGTCCACTCCTAGCTACTTCAGCCAGGGCTCTCAAGAATTGAACAGTGCCACTGTAAGGCCTCACTCACAATTCTGACACCTGCATCCTATAGAAATCCTTTCCCTTCTTTCAACATATGTGATGTTGAGAAAACAGCAGGATGAATGGGGAAGATATCATCATAATGTAAATGGGACTTTAGACATGCAAATGTATGTTTTCAGGAGGGATGAGCTGAACAAAGTCAATGTGAGAGGGAGGACTGGATGAGTGCCATCAGAGACCCAGATGTGTGTTACTCTGGGAAGAGGGGACTGAGAAATGATAAAAAGAAGCATAAGGCATATTTAGAAAAATGCGACGTTTGAAGGACTAAGTGAGAGGTGTGTAAGTGAACGGACAGCATGAGAAAGTAGAAGACAGAAATTTGAGAGTCTGCAAAGATCAGAGAATTCTTGAAAGCAAGAGAGCAGGAGAGGAGGAGCCTGGGTGGGAAAATGCCCAGGGCTGGGGGCTTTGTTCTCAAACAGTGCTAGGAGAGGAAACTATGGGAACACTTCCGAACAGGCTGCCTGGTGGACTGGGAGCAATTTCAGTCTGGGACCATAAGGACCACCTAGTTATAAATCAGGATGAATGCATTTTGCTTCCTACCAATGAGTTAAGCTAGACTTTGAACCTGAGCTTTTCCTATATGTGTTCACTTTTGACTTTGAATTTCTTCCCTCTGTAATAATACATTTCAAATAGCTAGCTAAAACTTCTTGCAAACAGGATCAGAAAAGACTGATAGGACACAGGAAAGATCCTCATATTGTGTCTAAAGCATCTAGACCCTACTTGATTGCTCTCTTTTTAAGTGTTTTTCAAACTATTCTCTCAGAGAATGCTATGTTCTGTGAACAAAGTCAGAGTGTTCTGCCACTAAAAATGAAAAAAAATAAAATAAATTATCTTTTCCTAAAAAATTTCAAAGAAAAGCAATAAGTTAACCATTAGAATGTGTTCTCATAAATTTTTCTGAAACCTCCAGTGCCTGCTCCTATGTGCCTATTGTACAATGTAAAAGTTAGCATCTTTTATGGTAGAGGTACCATAAAATTTTATTTGCAGTTATTTTATAATTTGATAATAAAATTTAATAATTTTATAATATTTCATAAAGAGCTCAGTGGTTTCCGAAGTTGTGTCACTCAAACAAATTTAGAACTACTGGAATTAAAGATTAGACTCATTACCTCCATTCTGCAAGTAGATTTTCTTACTTGAATTTTCGAAAATATCAATACATCATGTCATTTTCCAGCTGTAACTTTTTGGATGGCTTCTCAGTATCCTTAGAATAAAACACAGACCCCTGGTGATAGCCCACAAGGCCCTGCATGAGCCGGCCCCTTGCCCACCTCTCCAACTTCATCTTGCTGCACTGTCCTACTTATTCACAACATTCCAGTTTTACTGGCTTTCTCTCAGTTCCTCAAATATGCTAAGCCAGAGTCCATCTCTCTGCACTTGTTCATCATCCTCTTCCCTCTGACCCCCATGACCTTTGCCTCCTAGTGTTATACCTGTGGTTATATTACGTTTATTATTACATGGCAAAAGGGATTGTACAGATGCAATTAAAGTTATTAATCGGATGACTATCAGATAGAGAAATTATCCTGGATTATCCAGGTAGGCTCAATATAATTACATGAACCCTTAAAAGCAGGGAGATGCAGCAGAAGAGGATGTCCAAGAGACTTGAAGCATGGGGAGAACTTGACCCATCCTTGCTGGCTTAAAGATAGAGGGGACCTAAAAGAGTATTTGCAAAGTCTCTTTGAGAGACTAGGGGAAAAGGTGAAAATAATTAAACTTCCCCACCTGGGGAAGACCTGATATTCTCGCAAGCCTTGGGAACCGACAATTTGAAGGGCCAGGCCCTCAGTCTTGGGGCTTGCACTTATGAAACTCATTCCTACAGAAGAGAAGCTAAGCCTACTTATCATTATGCCTAAGAGTCTCCTCAGAGAATCTCTTTTGTTGCTCAGATGTGGCCCCTCTCTCTAAGCCAACTCTGCAAGTGAACTCACTGCCCTCCCCTCTATGTGGGACAAGACTCCCAGGGGTGTCAATTTCCCTGGCAACATGGGACAGAACTCCCAGGATGAGCTGGGACCCAGCATTATGGGATTGAGAAAGCCTTCTTGACCAAAAAGGGGAAGACAGAAATGAGACAAAATAAACTTTCAGTGGCTGAGACATTTCAAACAGAGTGAAAAGGTCATTCTGGAGGTTATTCTTAGGTAGTATATGGATATACCTTTTCAGTGTTTAGTGTATTGGAGTATCTACAGAGGGAACTGTATTCCAATAGCGTTGAATCTTGAAGATGATTGTATAACTATAGAGCTTGTAAGATGTGATTGTGTGATTGTGAAAATCTTGTAACTGACACTCTGTTTATCCAGTGTATGGACAGATGAGTAAGAAAATAAAGACAAAAATAAATAAGTAATAGGGAGGATAGGAGGGTATGGGATTGTTTTGGGGGGGTGATCATTCTTACTTTTATTTTAAATTTTATTCTTTTAGAGAAATGGAAATGTTCAAAAATCGATTGTGGGGCGGGCCACGGTGTCTCAGCAGGTAGAGGTCTTGCCTGCCATGCCAGAGACCCGGGTTCATTTCCCGGTGCCTGCCCATATTAAAAAAAAATCCATTGTGATGGTGAATGCACAACTTTATGATGATACTGTGAATCATTAATTGTACATTTTGCGTTATTATATGATATGTGATGATATTGTCAATAAAATTGCATTAAAAAAAGATGGAGGGACCCTGTGGAAAGCATGGAAAGGAAATGAGCTTGGAAATGATTTCTTCCCCAGAGTCTCCAGTAAGGAATGCAGTCTGGCCTATACTTCGATTTTGGCCTTGGCCACTCTGTACCCAAACTACTGACCCATGAAAACTATGAGTTAATAAATAGGTGGTGTTTTAACCTACTAGGTTTGCAGTAATTTGTTATGGCAGCATAGAAAATGAATACACTATCCTTTTATGTGGTTTGATCTCCTTCCTGTCTTTCAAATCTCAGTTTAAATGTCACCATGGCCAAGGGACCTCCCACAATGCTCCTACCCAAAATAAGTTTCCTCTCTTCCACCCCATTACTCTTCTTCTCAAACCACATTGTTTGCTTTCTTCCTGGCTATTGTCACAATTTTAGCTATTTTATTTACTTGACTCTTTATCAATTTTTTTGTCTGTCTCTCTCATCAAATTGCCATGAGAAAAGACACCGTGCCTATCTTGTTTACCTTGGTAACTTCTTTACCCAATGCAGCAGATCACATATAGTAAATATTTGATAAAAATGTGTCAAATAAATGAATGATTGAATGAATAGTGCCTGACAGAGTAATAGTCACATTATATGATACTCTGAAATGTCAGTTCCATGAGAACAGGGAGTTTTGTTCACTGATGTATCTCTGGAGTATGAGTAAATGGCAAGGGAGGCAAGGCAAGAAGGCAACTTAGAGAGGTGTGAAATTTAGTTCGTCCTCCAGAACAGCTAGTGAATAGCCAGGAACAGTACAGAACAGCTGCCTGGGGAACATCAGTGACCAGACACACAGCATGTACCAGTCTGGACCAGGTAGAACTGCTGAGACCCCACACGCAGAACTGCATGAGAACAATCTACATATAACTTTATCTTGCTGTCTAACATCTGAAAGCTCTCTGGCTGGATACTGCAGGAAGAAATGTATACAATTCATACATCTCCCTTGAAGGATGGCTGTGCATACTGGCCTGGCCTGGCACTCACTAGGGGTGTAAGGTTGGCTCCATCAGGGACCCAGGTTCCCCTCAATGGCCACAGTGATGGCTAAAGGCAACTGCCCAGCTCAGCCTGAGAGCCCAGGTGCTGCTCAGGGCTTGCCTATGGAATGAGCACCAAACCATGCATGCTGGTGACTTTGGCCACAAGCAGTTGAGCCTTTTGTACGATCTGTGCCTCTTTCCGCTGACCCAGAGAATGTTTAAACCACAAGGTTTGAGGAGTCTCTGTCCATCCCTGACTCATCACTGGGAGAAAGTAGCTTCCTAACTATGAACACACACCCGTGATTCTCACATGAACACGAGGCAAACGTTTTTATCTCGAGAACTGGAATTTGGGGGTTTATTTAATATAACAGAAAGAGTTATAACATAATTTCAGGCAAAATTTACCCTAAGGAAGCAATAGAAGACAGAGTAGTTATTTCAAGTTAAGTTTCAGTTCTAATACTCAGTTGGTGCTTTGATTGTTATAAACTTAGGACTCCCAATGGACATTCTTTTTCACAATGCCAGTCAGTTGCTGCTTTGGGTCCTGATTTGAAAAGTACATAATGATTTCAATGTCTTTGTTTTACTGCACAGCTCAAATATGTACAAATGAAGGTTCTAGTACTTCTGATTAAACCCTACGATTTATACTGCTCTGCCCCTGTGTGCTGCTTTTGAAATGCTCTCAGTATTTATTCAAGAGAATAAAGGGTTTCAAAAGGGTATTTAGGAACACAGTAATCTTACTTTTTCCCCTCATTTAGTCTGAAGAACTTGAAACGTTTATCATTGAATAGACTTCAGAAATTTATTCCTTGATTTGCTTATTACTTTAAAAATATATGTAACTTTTAACTGGTTTTTCATATTGCAGAGAAAAAAAACTAATAAATTTATTAGATGTCATACAAATCTTTTAAGAATTTAAGCCAGCAAGTTATAATTAATATGATTTTTCTCTTAAATATTATATTATTTATCTTAATCTTTTATTACAAGACAGTATTCATTTTTCTAATGGGCTCATAATTTTTACTAAGCAATTAAATTGTTATATTTCCAAACTAACAGATATACTTGTGAACAAACTTTCAAAACTAAATTATAAAGAAAATAAAGAAAACATTAATCTAAAAAAAGAGTAAATGCCATAGTATAGGCACTCAAAAAATATTTGTTGACTGAAAGAATGGATAAATGTGGAAAAAGAATGGATGAACTTAGTACATATTTGTTGAATGGATGTAAGGAATCATAAATTGATATTTATTGGGCACCTACTGTGGGCCAGATACTATACTCTGCCCTTTGCTTACATTATTTCATTAAATCTTCACACTACCAAGTCAAGCAAGGTAGGTTCTATTATCCCCATGTTACAGATGATGCTCAGAATTTTCAAGACCACATAACTAATAAGAATTCAAAGCCAGGTCTTTCTGACTCTAAAGCGTATGCCTTCAACTATACCATAGGGACTCCTAAGTATTAACAAAATCAACTACACTCTAGCCTGATAAGAACTTTGCAATGGGTAAACAATTTTAAAAAGCAGATATGCACATTCACATGAGCCTTTATGTACAATTGCAAGAATTCATAGCCCCTACCCCTAAACCTCAGATTAACTGAAGAATGCTACCTAGATCAAAGGGTGTTCACATTTTAATGGGGATTTTCCATTCTGGAAGATAGAAAAGACTCAAATATATTAAATAGCAATAGTGAGATTTTAAGGACAAGGCTGTATACATTATCCCCTAAGATTCAATACCATGTCAGTTTTGTTAGCCCAGCCCTGGTTGTAGCAGTTCTTCTGGTAGTACCTAATATTACAAGTATTTGCAAAATCATCAGAGATTTGAGAATAGCCTGAAGCAAAACAAGTAATAAAAAGCTCACCCCAAAGTTGTGAAATGTGAGGTGTGGCAGACTTTCTAGCCTCCTAGCTTTTGTGGCTTAGTGTCTGGTAGCTGTGTGGCAGCGTCTCTGTCTCTGAAAGATCCACCCAGCTCTGGCTCCAGAGAGCTTTCCAATCCCTCCCTGGGCACTATTACATCAAAAGCAAGTACTTATCTTCCCTCTCAGCTTTGTGTAACACTTGAAATTCCTCTCAGATAAACAGGATTGTGGCCAAAAATGAGCCAAGAAAGAAGTTAGAGATAAGACCTTGAGGCTTGATTTATGAAGTTGGATTTCTGAAAGCTTCTCATATCCCTCAGTGGCCAGCAGCACCTAGCAGGCTTTTCTCTTGCAGCCTCACTGTCACCATCCTAAGACTTGCCAAGGCTCTTCTGGTGCCCACAACCTTGGATTGCCACTCTCCTCTTTATTTATCTCCTACTTCCTTCCTCACAGTGAATCATTATGATTGCCACAGACTCTCAAGCTGGGGTTCCCAGCGCAACTGAAACTACTCTTGGACAGAGAGCAAGGATAGCATAAGTACATCCAGTTTGCATGCAAAGGCATGCTCATTCTTTGCAAACATGGGCCACCCCTAAAGCCTGTATTCTCTTAAGTGTTTGGACAATTTTCGGATAAATCCCCTTTCACTTTTTCTATCTGGCCTGCTTGTTTCCCATAGCCTGGGCTTTGATATTCCAATTTGCAAGGGGAATAGCATAGTGGTTAAGAGAACAGGATTTGGAGCAGCACTGTCTTAGTTCAGATCCAGCTTTGCCACTACTTACTGGTTGATTGCGTGCCTGGAGTAAGTTACCTGGCCTTTCTGGGTCTTTTTCCTCTTCTGCAGAATGGGGATAGTAATGAATGTCCCTATCTTAGTGCTGTAAGGATTCAACAGCTTAGTAAAACTAAAGCTCTTAGAACATTGCCTGGCTAATAATTAGCACAGTGAGTTTTAGCTGTTATCCATAATCTATTTCCTTGGTTACTCAAGGAAGTAACATGCAATGGGTGTTTTAACAGTGGGAATTTATTAGCTCACAATTTTGAGGCTAAGAGAAAGTCCAAATTAAAGTGTTATCCAGACAATGCTTTCTTCCCTCATGAAAGGTTCATTTCTAGGGCTGGCTGCTGGTGATCCTTGGTTCCAGGCTCATCTGTTATGTGGCAATGAACATGGCAGCTTCTCCCAGCCTCTCTATTCTCTTCCAGGTTCTGTTGAATTCCATCTTCTTGCTTTTGTAGTTTTCTGTCTCTGTCTGTCTAAATTTCATTCCACTTATAAAGGACTCGAGTAATAGGATTAAGACCCATTGAGGTGGGCCACCCCCTAACTGAAGTAACCACATCAAAAGGTCCTACTTACAATGTGTTCATGCCCAAGGAATGGTTTAGGCTAAAGAACATGTTTTTTCTGGGGTACATACAATTCCAAACCACCTCAGCAAGGTATCTTTTTGTGTATTCCAAAGAACAAATAGACACATTGCATGCCGTTTTCAGTGTCAATACTACGTACTACACAGAGCAATATGTGTTTGTCAAAACTCAGGGCTCTGTAGGTCATGCCATGATAATAATGGATAAGACATATTGAGCTCTTCCAAGCACTGCCATAAGCACTTTGCATAAATTATTTTATTTAATTCTCACTAGTGTTAGATGCTATTGTTTTCCTCATTGCCTCATCAAGGTACAGAGAGATTAAATAACTGCATAATATATAACATAAAACATGAGTTTGTCCAAGGAGTAATTATTATAAGCTAGGGCAAAAATAGAATGTTATATGGAGGAGGTAGATCTCTAATTTAATTTTGAATCATATCCTAGAATTTAGAAAGCAGAGTTGATGAGGAGGAAAAATTCCAGGTAGGGGAGTCCATGTAAACACAAGGCAAAAATGAGTCATGTCGTATGGAGTAAAGGGAATAGACTGACTTGATTGCTCCAAATATTAGTGTTGGAGAAAGGTGGTAAATAAGGCTAATAGCATCCTCCTTCCCACTTTACAGACTTAACAATTGAGTCCTGGCACCAGAACAGCATCACTCAAGTGGCTCACACTTAGAAGCAATCTTTTGCTTTACTGCTTTAGAGTCCAACCACTTTAGATGATGATGCTTTCTAAGGTGATTTTCTAATTCATTACTCTAGCGTCCCACTAAAAGAAGCTCCGCAGCCATGTTTTACAGAATCAGTTTCCAAGGCCTCAATTTCTTCATCTCAACTATGTCATCACTTTATGTCTCCTATGTATACCCCACTGAGATTTGACAAGGTAGTTAGGTCGAGTCAAAATAGTGGCCTTGAGAGGTCATAGTTAAACGAGTTTCATTCTGTAAATTGGAATCCAGAAGCAATTGGGAGCCATACCAGAACCTTACCATCCTCATCTAAATATCTTGCTTCCTAGCTTATCCCAACCCTTGGGTTGCACCAGTGGTGGGGTAGCCCTTTCAGAATAATAACATTTATTGTTACTCCAAAAGCTTGTGACTCTCTCAGCCATTTCAGACCATTAGTGGATTTCTATTGCAACTTATGGAATCAGGAGAATGAAATAAAGACACTTGTTTCTAAGGAATGCAATGTGCCGGAACAATCTTTTCCAGGCCAAAAGGGTTATTAGCAACAAAGAGTTTTATATTGCAAAAAACAAATACCAATAAAAAATGTTTCTCCCCTATTCCCTCCATCTCTTCTTTCCTTTCTTTTTTTTTCTTTCCTTCCCTCCCTCCCTCCCTCCCTTCTTCCTTCCATTCCATTACAACTTTTTAAAATTTTTTGCATGAGCAGGCACCAGGAATTGAACCCGGGTCTCCAACATTGCAGGCAAGAACTCTGCCTGCTCAGCCACTGTGGCCTGCTCTCCATTACAACTCTTAAAATGAGTGTCTTGCAGTTAGAAAGAAAGGAGAGTGTCTACTCTCCATCATCTTCCTTGTTCCCCCCAGCTTCCCTACGCTTGACTGTTGGAGGTCCATTCTCCTGGATCAATGAATCACATCTTGACAGGAATGAGAGGCCAGAAAGGATATGAGAATTCTGTCTTCTCCTGTGAGCCTGAAATGCATGCCTGGATGTTGCCATGGTAACTTCCTACTACCCCAGGCTCCAACCTACAAAAGCTAATTTGATGCTTCTCTAGTGACCACCCAGTTCCATATGCTACAATATTTTGTTTCACCTTTTCTGAATGTCAACAGTGTACTGAAGTATTATCAGACCACAGGCCATCTGGTAAACAAAAATACGGTCAGTAAAACCTTGTGTCTGATGCTCCTTTTGTCCAAGGTATGGACAGATGGATAGAAAAATATGGACAAAAAATAAAAAAAAAATAATGGGGGATAAGGGGTAAAATAAATTGGGTAGATGAAAATACTAATAGTCGATGAGAGGGAGGGGTAAGGCGTATGGTATGTATGAGTTTTTCCTTTTTTCTTTTTCTTCCTTTTTCTGGAGGAATGAAAATGTTATAAAAATGATCATGGTGATGAATACACAACTATGTGATGATATTGTGAGCCACTGATTGTACACTGTATATGGAATATATGTGTGTGAAGATTTGTCAATAAAAGCAAAAAAAAAATACAGTCAGTAAACACAAGGGGAAAAGGAGTAGGCTAAAACTAGTCTGTAAAGTGGGAGACTGGGTTATATTTGGAGCTCTACACTAGCAGGCTAGCTAACTTGGCAATATGCTCCACTTCTTGGGACCTCATATTTACTTTCCAGTGTATACGGAGGTTGGACTAGTAGATTTCCAAAGGCTTTCCAAATAATTTCTCCGAAATGATTCTGTGCATAACTTTAAAAAATGTACAGAAATGACAGAGGTGACCATGTTTCTGGAGCACAAATTGAGACCTTGAGAATTTAAAAAGTGGCTCTTATTTTGAAAAGCCTGTGACTGAAACAGCAGAAAGGCAATAAATGGGGGGTTGGGAGTGGGTGAAAGTAGGAGACAAACCACAACATCATACCCTCAGTTTTGTAGCAGCTGTACTCCAACTGAGAACAGTTAAGGTCAAATGTAAGTGGGAAATTGATCCACGTTTTACTCTTCTGCCCTTTATACCTCTTAGGTAAGTAGTAGCTCTCACTTTACGCAGTCTCCCAAATTTCCAGTTTGCAGTAGCTCATGCTAAATAACATGCCTTAATGTGAACCATTTTCCCCATCTGGACTTCTTATCATTTCAACCAATAGAATACTACACATCTGTAAAGTCCAGCTCAAGTCCCATCACATCCATGAAGCCTTTCCTTATCTTTCAAGCTCCAGGGATTGCTTGTACCTCTGAACATCTGTGACTCTTGGGATGGACTCCTCCCAATTCTTATCATAAACTGCTCTGCTGTCTTAGTTAACTTTATTTTTATAGTTTTAAATGTACTTTATTAGTTTTTATTAGAGTAGTTTTAGGTTTACAGAAAAATCATACAGACAGTAAAGTCCCCATATGCCTCCCTCATTCACATATGCAGCTTTCCCTATTATTAACATTTCACATTAGCATGGTATCTGTGCTACAACTGGGGAACCAATACTTTTATAATTATATTGTTTACTATACTTTACATTAGGGTTTGCTCTGTATTCTATGGGTTTTAATTTTTTTTTATTCTGGTAAAATATATGCAACTTAAAATTTTTCCTTTTAACCACATTCAAATATACAATTCAATGCTGCTGATTACATTCATAATTTGTCCTACCATCAGAAGCATTCATAACCAAAACTTTTTCATCACCTTAGACAGAAACTCTGTACCCATCAAACAATAACTCCCCAGTCCCCAGAACCACCCAGCCCCTGGTAACCTGTATTCTAATTTCTGACTCTATGTAAAATTTAATTGCTTTCATGCTGATTTTAAATATGGAGATAATCCAAAAGAAAAACAAAAATGGATCATAATCCCTTTATTTCTAACTCTGCTGAATTTTTTTTTATATAAAAGGATTGCAAATATAAAAGATTAGAAATTCAAGCTATGGAAAAGTACAAAATGAAAAGCCAAACCCTCCCCCATCCATTGTTCCTTTTCCAAAGATCATTTAAAAATATTTCATGTGGTATCTTCCGGAAGAAAGCCAAAAAAATAAATAACCATATAGCCACCCACCTATATGTATCTATACTACATGACTATAATTTCTTATCCAAAACCCTTGGGACTAGAAGTGAGTTGGAACTCAATAAGTTTTAGGATTTTAACATGGTAATATAGGGCCTATAATGTGTAGTACCTCCACAATAGGGTTTGGGACAGTAAGACATAGATATATTAAATTTAAACATAATACAATAGACACCTTAAAATTTATGGAGTAAAGTATTTGAATTTTGAATGTACTTGTACTATGTGGGATAAATAAAGACTACAAGTACACAAATGTCAGTTAATTATCAGGTTTTTCTTCAAATGAGTTTGTGCCAGATTTTGAAGGAAAAGAAACTCCATTTTCAGAGCTTTCAGGATTAAGGAATTTACACTTTTCTATACTACACATATTGGGTTTCTAATGAGCATGTGTTGTTTTGTGTTTTGGGAGCAAGGTATTTCCAATTTTTTTTGGTAAGATGAGATTCACATAACATAAAATCAGCCATTTCAATGTGAACAATTCAGTGGCATTTAGTAAATTCCCAGTGTTGCGCACACACCATCTCTATCTAGTTCCAAAGTATTTTCATTACCTCCAAAGAAAACTCTGAATCCATTTAGCAGTCACTCCCCATTCCATTCTCCCCCCAGCCTTTGGCAACCATTAATCTGTTCTCTCTGCCTTTTATGGACTTACTTATTCTGCATATTTCATACAAATGGAATCAGACAATATTTTTTGTGTCTGGCTTTTTCACTTAGCATAATTTTTTCAAGGTTTAACTATGCTTTAGCATGAATCTGTATTTCATTCATTTTTATGTCTGGGTAATATTCAATTTTGGAGATACAACACATTTTGTTTATCCATTCATCAGTTGAGGGAATTTAGGTTGTTTTGACTTTTTGGCTATGACCATTCTTATATCCAAGGTATTTTTTTGTTAGCTAAAAGGAAAAGATTCCATTTCCAATTTTACACAAGGTAAGGGGAAATCTTTTAGTACCTTCTTACACCTTCTCCCATCTGGTATCCTCATGGATTCTGACAAGGTCCCAGGGATGCATTGCTAACCATAAGGTTTGTTCTGCCATGCGCTCATTTAATAAACTCCAGTTCAGGTTGAATCATGCTTTTCCACTCCTCCTCAGAAAACCTCCTTCCTCTGTTCCACACCCACTTACCCTTCTGGCTCATTCTAATTTACATCAGTAACATTGGTTACTTGATCATTTTCACAGTTTTTTCATTCTTCGTATTATTTCCATAAATGTTGGCTAGACTCCCTCTCAGCTGTTTGTCCACTTGAAGTTCCCTAAGACTTGGGGGATAGATATGCCATTTATCATAAGGAAGAGAACCAAAGATGTGAACAAGACAGCCTGTCTGTTTGGGTTTGTGGTTGGCATAAGTTTCCTTCTGCCTGATTGGTTTCTGATTGGTGTCTTTTTCTTGGTTCTTTATTTTTCTCTTGCCTTTGGGACCTTCATTGAGAGTGGAGCCAGTCTCTTTAAGTATCTTGCCTATATTCATTCAAACTTATGATCTCAAGTCAGTCTTCCCTTTCACATAGCTAAAACCACATTTTCCTCAGCTTATTTGCATTTTCACATATCTTACCTGGAGATACAAGGTCTCTGATCTATGTGCTACCTACTGTGTTGAGCATATTGATTCTCTAGGCCAGGGATTAGCAAATTATGGCCTGCGGCCAAATCTGATCTGCTGCCTGTTTTTGTACAGTCTATGAGGTAAGATGGTTTTTGCATGTTTTTAATGTTTGAAAAAAAAATCAAAAGAATAATATTTCATGAAATTCAAAAACTAGTGCTATAAATAGAGTTTATTGGACACAGTCACACCCATTGTTTACATATTGTCTGATTCTGGTGCATGTCCATCTACTAATTGCTACTGCTCTTCCAAAGTTCTGTACTTGTCAAATGCCAGACCATTGACATAAATGAATGAAGCAACCTGCACAAAAACACTAGGGATTGGTGGGGACTGTGGCAAACAAAAGTGCACATGGCTATCAAAAGGTGGCAGCCACAACTTGATATCATACAAAATATAGATACAGCATTGCAAACATTTCTAATGTTAAAGTGAAGACAGATTTTTACATGAACTCTTCTAATTTTTATATGTTGGCAAACACTGCTCATGTCAAATAAAACTTGGTAGAACACAACTACCAGCTTATATTTTGCATTCTCAGGCTTCTAACATGCAAGATGCCTAAAGTTCAAATTGTGTCATAGCCACATATTCCACCATCATTGTAAACTAAGTGAGAAAGCAAAAACAATTGAGCTCATTATGATAGCCTGCTCTACTGAAGATGCTAAAGTGTTTGGGTAGAGAATTGGAAATGAAGATGGGGAGAGAAGTCCAGCATGTTCTTTTACTGCCTTATCTTGTATTTTGTGTGGTCACTCACTTCTTCAAACTCTCCACACCCTCTTATTTAAAAAACAACAACAACAACAAGATATTTATTCCCTTAGAGTTCTGGAGCCAGAAATCTAAAATCAGTATCACTAGATCAAAATCAAGATGTTGGCAGGGCTATGCTCCCTACAGAGACATTAATGGAGTATTCATTTATTGCCTCTTCCAGGTTCTGGAAGCTGCCCACTTTCCTGGGCTTATGGTCACATCACTCCAATCTTGAAGCATCTTCAAATCTCTCTGTGCTCTTTCTTCATATTGCTTTCTCCTCTGTGTGTAGTCAAGACTCCCTCTGTCTTCCTCTTGTAGGGATACATGTGATTGCATTTAGTGCTTACCTTGATAATCCATATTAATTTTCCCATTTAAATGTCTTAACTTCATCATTTTCACAGATGCTGTTTCCATACAAGATAGCATTCACAGATTCCAGGGATTAGGGCATGGATATCTTTTGGGGGACCTTTTTTCAGCTTACCACTTTAATGTTTCCAACAAGTGAAGTTTGAAATCCAATTTTTATTTCTCTTGACTGTTTGTAGTCATTTGAAACTGTCTTCATTCAGAGACAGGACCACATGGAAGGGGGATGAATAACAGTTCCATTGATTTTACTCTTAATATAGGTCTGAAACTTTTCCATCCATTATCTCATTTTATCCTTAAAACCATCCAGTGAGGTAGTAAACGTCATGTCTATTTTTTAAAACTTTTTATTGTATAATATAATATATATAAAAAGCAAAGAAAGAAAAAGGCAATAGCTTTCAAATCTGTATTCAGCAAGTAATTATAGGACAGATCCCAGAGTTTTTCATGGGTTACCATGCCATCATTTTAGATTTTTCCTCCTAGCTGTTCCAAAACATAGGAGGCTAGAAGGAATAAATTTTTTTTTGTCAACACAATCAACTTTTTTTGAAAAAAATAACATATATACAATAACATATATGCATCACCCACACTGCCAGGGAGACTTTCACCCCTGGATGTTATGTCCCACAATGTGGGGAGGGCTGTGATTTCACTTGCAGACTTATATACCCTCTTATTTTTCTCCTTCCTCTCTGGCTATCCTATAAGCCTGTTTTACGGCTTCTTTCTCTGGCTCTTCTTCTGCTTTCTATTTCCTCTTTTCTATGAAACTGGGTTGGTAAATTGGTGTGGGTCTTCTTTCCCCTCTCTCCTATTGCCACTCATTCAGGCAACTGGGTGAATAAAGGATCCCAGGATTTGTGCTTAGTTCTGTTA
This sequence comes from Tamandua tetradactyla, assembly GCF_023851605.1. Lineage (NCBI taxonomy): Eukaryota > Metazoa > Chordata > Mammalia > Pilosa > Myrmecophagidae > Tamandua > Tamandua tetradactyla. The sequence goes on along the minus strand of NC_135353.1, from coordinate 57,089,929 downwards.
CTCTCTTCAGATTCCTCCAGATTCTACCTAGAGGGTGATAGGTTTTGAAAGAAGGTAGAAGCCCTATTTAGATCTCTGGCCTAAACCATGTACCCTAGCCCCCCTTTCCAGAGAGCCAGGCATTGAGTTTTCAGGCACTGATTCAGCTTTTCTATTAAAGTGAGACTTTGTCTCCCATTCAGCTGTAGTATCCTGCAAATCTTTCCATAGAGAATTACATGAGGAGAAGGGGTGATTGGCAGGGAAGGATTCCAGCATTCTCAGCTCCTATAGACCTATGCCCTGTAAATAGTGTCAAAATTTTACCCTCATGCTGTTTTTTTCCCAGACTCCATTACTAAATACTCTTCTTGTGCCCACTCTTTAATGCTAGTGTGATCCAACTTATAGTCCTTTAGCTTTCTCTTTGTACTCTCTATGCTCTTTCTACGCAGTATAAATCACTCTGTAGTCTTAAACATAATGTATAGGTTGATTAATCTAAAACCTTTACCTGCAGTTTAGCTCTCTTGGGCTTCAGACACACATATCCATCTGCCTAATTGTAATTTCAACCTATATGTCCAAAAGGCACCTCAGATACAACATGTCCCAAACTAAATTGATTATCTGTTCTCACTCCCTTCAAACCTCCTCATCCTCCAGTGTACTTTTCATGCTTTGCACCACTATTCCTTAAGCCCCTCTCTACCTTCTCTTCAACACTTAAATCACTCCCCACGTCCTGTGAATGCTACCTCCTAATTATCTCTGAAATCCATCCCCTCCTCTCCATTCCCATTGCCACTTATTTGCCCTGGTTTGGGCACTCATCATTTCTCATTGAAAAAGTAAAAACCAATATTGAGCAACCCAATTCAGGTCCAGCCCCCTTAATCCATCTCCAGTCTCCTATCAGTGATTTTTCTAAAATGCAAAGCTAGTCCTGCCCTCCTCCTGCTTAAAACCTTCTATAACTCTCCAGAGGATCAAGTCAAGATCCCTGTATGTGGCAAGACTCTTTACGACATGGATTCTGCCTATTTTTCCTGATTTCGTCTTTTCACAGTCTACTTCAAATAAGTTCAGTTCCAGTCATCCTAAGCATCTTGCATTTCTCAACCCGAAAAGCACCATGTTGTGTCTTACCTTTTTTTTTTTACCTTTGCCTGGAATGCCCTTCTCCATATCTGCTAACTCCAACCAAGCTATCTAAACTCTAAAGGGACTCTTCATTCAATCCACAGCAATAGAACTAAAGTACCTTTACTGAATATAAATAAATAAGCAGGATAGTCTTTAAGAAAATCTATGCCTTCTGATCCCTTCTTCTTCTACCCTTAAATATGTCTCTCTATTCCTTTATTGCTCCCTTCCTTTCATGTTGGTGCTTCCTTCTTCTCTAGATCTCTGACCCTGACCTGCTGAAGTTCCATCCTATAACATTATTCCTTTTCAGGACAATATTTCCTGGAGTAGGGCATGTTCCAGCTCTTGCCCTCTCCCATTACTAACTTCCAGCATATGTTACAAAACCTAAAGCCTATCTTGTCAGAGCTTTGCTAGGTGACCAGCTGGCTAATGTCTGATAGACATGAAAACTAAGACAGCTGATAACATTTTCTTGCCATGTGAAAAAATACTACTAGCAATAGCTTAGACTTATATAGTGCTTACCAAATAACAGAAATTCCTGTAAGCACTTATGATAACTCATTTAACCCTCATGACAGCTCTATGAGATAGATACCTTTACCATCCCTCTTTTATAGATGAGGACATTGAATTGCAATCACAGCTCATAGTGGTAGAGCAGATTCAGACCCAAGCATTGAGTCCAGAGTGTATGCTCTAAATTATTGCTGTCTTGGTGTCACTTTGCCTCAATTGCATCAGCACTTTGTGGAAGGGAGTAGAGTAGTTGAGAGAATTTGATTCAAATCATGGCCCTGCCATTTACTAGATGTGTGACCTTAAGCAAGTTAATTAACCTCTCTCATGCTTAGTTTCTCTTTTGTAAAATGGGGATAGTTGTGAGGATTAAATGAGATAAGCAGTATATGTTAAGTGCTTACTGCTGTACTTGGTACATGTTTAGTAAATACTATCATTGTTGATTGTTAGGGTGAATAAAAACAATGACCTCTCTGATGGTGGGGATTGGACACACATTGCACACCAGTCCACCAGTCTGGAATGAGTGGAATGGCCTAGACCCCATGCAGAATCGTAAGTCTCCTGAGCTGTGGAAGTTGGTGCCCCTTCCCCAAAGGCATGGCAGGCTGTCCTGAAGTTGGCTTAGCAAGGGGAAAAGAAGCCTTTGCTACCAGGAGCAAGGAAGGTTGTTCAGCCAAGCTCCAGTTGTGGAATTAATTAACAAATTCAGACTGCTGGATAGAAGCACATCATATAAAGCTGCAGGCATTCTCAGACTTCAGCACTGCCCCAGGCAAGGGCAGAATTAAGGTATTTCTGAGAGACAAAGCAACTAGTCAGGTGAAGGATATAATTCCTTAAAGGGTGTGTCTTTAAGTAGTTTCAATTAAGACCAAGACAAAGCAGTTCAGCCTAGCTCCAATTGTGGTTTTAGTCTCTGCACAGGGGAGGCAGAGCTGATGGAAAACCAAAATGAAATAAAATTAAAAAGAGTAAAAATGCAAGCTTTGAAGTTAGCCAAGCTTAGAGGACTGGAAAGGGCCTGTGCCCCAACATGGGAGCCACATAGAGCTGCGTACCAACTCTGGTTCTTCACTGGTGAACCTTGGGGGCTGGGGACTGGCTTTGAAAATGGAGTTCTTTTTTGTTCCTTTTCTTTCTTCTTTTTAAAAACGATTCTAAGTAGCTCATTAGAGAAAGCCTCAGCATTTTCAATTGTCAGTGGGACCCAGCAGGGGTTGATTTAAGATAGGTCTAAGAGACATAATAATGAGTCATGTGGGGGAGATAATTCCCTAAAGGAGGTATCTTTCCCAAAATATGGGCAAAGGGGCACCCAGCTCAATTGGCAGCCCTCCTTCAGAGAATCCTGGCCCCAGGGGCTGGAAAATAGAAACAGTTTAAACTTGCTTACTACCACAGACTCTGTCTGAACCACACCCCTGGCAGAGAGGGTTGATTGAGAATTAAAGGCTCACATCACTTTATGCCTGTGGGAAGCCACAGGCTGACAAGTGCTACCTGCTATACAGCATAGGAAAAGACAAGAGTCTAGCGGACTCACAGGAAAGTTTGACAACCTGCAGGTTCTCACTCTCAGAGAAACTTGATATTGATTATGCCCACCTCCTGAGACCTGGGCCTGCCTGGTCTGGGAAAATCTGATTGGGGTTGATCATATCTGGGGAGACCCTCCGCAAAAAAGGTCCCATATAGGTGGGGCAAGAAACAGAAAAACAAGAATGCAAAACTTCTGATCAATTAAATAGAAGCTATGGTAAAGGTCTAGAAAAAGTGGAACTTGATGCCAAAGAACAGATAAGAGAACAAAGCCAATCAACAAGAGCACCCTAGGTAAAAGATTGAAGGCAGGGACCTGACTTCTTAACTATATCCCATAGCCAGCACAATCTCTGTATCAATAAATCACTGGATCTGAATCTGAATCTGAATCTAAATAAATAAGCAAAAGCCTGTAAATTTCAGTTGAAGTTCTGGGTGTAGTATAACAACTTCAAGTAAGACCAACTTTTATGACCAAACAGTAGAATGGAATATTACCTCCTTCTTACTGTGGGAACTTATTACATATTTAATTAATGCCACCTAAATAACAGCATGCAAATGGCATATTCCATTTCATTTAGCAGAGTAGATGTCATAGTTCTTCATCTGAAAGTGAGCACAACAGATCACTAATTTTGCCATACATATCATCAGTATGAATTGGCTGCCTTTTTTTCAAAGCATGGAAGTATGAGGTTCTGGAACTGATATAGCTAAGAAAGCTGAGGTGGGCTTTTGTGCAGTTTTGCCCACCTATTAATTATGGAAGTTTCCTAAAGCAAGGGCTTCCAATCCTGACCATCAATCAGAATCACTTGGGGAGTTTATTAAAGATGTATATACCTAGGACCCATGATTGCCTTATTTAATCATATCCTTTGGGAAATGACACTGTGTGCAGAAATCTGTATTTTTACATGTCTTCCCAGAGGACTCTAAAGCAGTGTTTTAAGGATGTCAATATTGACCAGTAGATGTCACTGAATCCTTTCTGGTGTATATCACCCACCTGTCCAGTTGTCCTGACCTTGACAAAATTGGAAAACACTATCCATAGCAAACAGCTCCGACATATCCCAGAGGCGTCCATGGCTCATGTCCCATGGACCATGAAAGAGAAGGGACACGTCCTACATAGTGTTTTAGTGTCTCAACTGCTAAAACAAATACTATACAATAGTTTGGCTTAACAACAGGAATTCATTGGCTCATGGTTCCAGAGGCTAGAAAGCTTGCTTCCTCCCGGTGTTGGTATCTCCTAGCTAGCTGACAATCTTTGGGGTTCCTGACCTTTCTGTCATCACATGGCAATGCACATCACAGTGTCCTCTCTTCCAGATTCTGGCTGTTCTCCACTGCTTTTCTCCCTGTGACCTTTTCTGTAAGGTTTCCAGTAATTGTATTAAGACCCATCTTGATTCATTTGGGCCACATCTTAACTAAGTAGCCTCCTCAAAAGGCTCTATTTACAATGGGTTCACACCCACAGGAGCAGATTATGATTAAGAACATGTTTTTTTCTGGGGCCATAACTTCAAGCCACCACACACGGCATCTGGAAACCAAATGTTTTTCTAGGCAGCTAAGTGACAGACAAGGGTGACAGGCAGTTTGGCCTGTGCAGGAAGCAACTCCCAAGTCTGTGATTTTTCATTCTGTCCTCATGCATTGGCTACTAAAGTGATATTGTATGAAGGAGTCCCTATTCATTTGGGTGCCTAGAAATAAAGAAATGTTAAATGGAACACAAATCAGAAGTAGCAATAGCAGTATTTAAAACACAAAAGAAAAAATTTTAATTACTTTAGTTTTTACATTGACTTCAATTTATACTTTTACTTCTAGCACTAAAGAAACAACAAAAAAATACCAGTAGAAGGTGCAGAAAAAAAATCGCATCTGATACAGAAGACCTCCACAGAACTTGATCACTAAATAAAGAAATAGACTGTTCCTTGATTCAGCAATTCAACTTCTCATGGGTGAATCTAGCCAGGCTTGCCACAGAAGGATTTAGCAATTTGCTTAGAAATGTGGCTTCAGTTTAAAACACAAACACCACCACCCCCTCTGCTAGAAAAAGGTGGTCGATTTGACAGAGCTAACACTGAATTTTAGTGATCCTTGTCTGGGGATACAGGCATCGCTCATTAACATACCACACACCACTCCTCCCTGTGTTTACAGGCCTCCAACCAGAAAAGGGCTTCTGTTCTTCTTGATTTGTAGTGATTCCCTCCACAGCTCTTGCGTGCAAGTCTGCCTATGCCTGAAATGTGATGGAAAAGCAGTAAAGGCAGACTGAAAACAGACACCTAAGCCAGCCAAAAAGCAACTTCTGGAAAATTCCAGTCAGGAAGGTGATGCACAATCCCCATGCCCAATCCTCCACTCCACCTTGCTTCCATCTCAATGGCTAGATACATACACTCTGCCAAGGGGTATCTGCTTTAGCCCACATTTCAAAAGGTACACCAGCTATCTAGGCGTCAGTTATCTTCCTTCTAAGCAGAAGGAGAAGGGGAAATTGGATCAATTTGTTACCAATTGTTAGCACTGTAAATAAGAAACATGAATGCTAGACATATATGACAAAAGCATAGATATGAAATGCTAGCATAATGAAGATCACAATTGTCTTTGTACAGCACGACTTACTTTGACTAAGTATAATCTACTTCATTACCTCATCTGACCCTCAAAGTGAATAAAGACTTATTCCATTTGATGGAAGAAGAAATAGAAGCAAATAAGCTTTGACAGTACCCAAGGTCAAGCAACAGTTTAGTGTTAGGTTCAATACTGTAGTCATAACGAATGTCAGCAGTCATTCTAGTGGCACTAATAAAGCCACATTGGCCCCCTGGGCAGTAGAAGTTCTGGTATGCAGAGAGCACCACACAATTTAGCATTGAAATTCCCTCCAAATACTTCATATACATTCATTTGGTCTCCTGGAATATCAGGTTTCTTGACATCAAGGATCTAGACTTGTAAATTACCCATAAATCTTAGCGTAAGGCTGGAGCAACAGGATGAACTCATAGAAAATTCTTATTGCTAGTATAGTACTTTACATTTTTCTAAATGCTTTCACATATTTTATTTCAACTTTATAGCAACCACTAGAATATCTTATTAGGAAATGCCACATTGTCTTTTCAGTCTCATGATGCTTATTTTATTTCTCTTTTAATGCATTCATTTTATGAAGCATTTATTGAATGCTTGTCATTATTTTTATCATTAAAATTAACATCAAGAGGGCCAAGATGGCAGCTTAGTGAGAAGTGGGATTTAGTTCATCCTCCACAGCAGCTAGTAAATAGTCAAGAACAGTACAGAAAAATTTTGGGGGCCACATCAGCGATCAGACACACAGCTTACCCCAGTGTGGACCAGCTGCAGGCCCACCCAGAACAGTGAGGTCTCCAAGCCATGGTGGCTGGCACCCCTCAACCACAGGCTGCTTCCCAGAGGGGAAAGGAAAGGGACTTTGCCAACAGTAGGAGCTGAGCATAACCAAGCTCCAATTGTGGAATTAATTAACAAATTCTGACTACTAAAAATAGGTCTCCAGCTCAGCTGAGCCTCTAGTAAAACAGAGGTCACTAGCTTTTGCCTGGATGCAGAGGGGGCAGGGTTGACAGTAAAAGAAAAAAAAATAACAGAGGTTCTTTTGGATTTGTAAAGGTCTGGGCCCTGAAGGAAAGGAGGGGGCACATAGGACTTGGAGATATGCAGAGAGGCATACCAGCTTAAGCTCTTGATTGGCAAACCCGAGGAATGGGGGTCCTGCTTTGAAAATGATTTTTCTCTTTTTCTCTCTTGTTTTTGTGGCTATGTTTCTATGGCGTGACTACTCTTTGGATACAGTTGCAAGGCTTCTCAGACTCCAACTACCCCAGGCATAGGCAGATGTGCTGAAGCCTGTTCCTTCCCCAGGAGAGGGGTGGGGCCAGCTCACGTGGAATCTCTCCCTCAAGGAATTCAGACCCCATGGTCTGGAAAAGGGAAAAGTCAGCCGACAACCTCTCCTGTGTCTCAACCATGCCCCCAACAGGGAGAGTCTGCTGAAGTTAAAGGTATGGCATCACTTTATGCTGGTGGGACTCGCAGGCAGCAAAGTGCCACATATTGGGCAGAATAGGAAAAATGTAGAGTCCAGAGGCTTCAAAGGAAAGACTTTCAACCTGCTGGGTCCCACCCTTAGGGAAAACTGACAGAGGTGACTTTTTCTTCCTAAGAGGAGGCCAGTTTGGTCTGGGAAGATCTGCCTGGGGTCTATAATACCTAAGTAGACCCTCCTAAGTGTGGGGGGAGAAAGGCACCATACAAGCAGGGCAAGAAATAAGAAAACAAAAACTGAAAAATTGTGATCTGTCAAACAAAACCTAAGCTAGAGGGCCAGAATAAGCTGAACAGAATGTCAAAGAACAGATAGACAACAAAGTTATTCAGCAAGAAAATCCCAGGTAAAAAAATGAAAACAATCTCCAGAATAAACTAATTAAGGGAACTAAATGTCTAGATGCTAGAAAAAATAATGAATCATACTACAAAAATTGAAGATATGGCCCAGTCAAAGGAACAAACCAACAATTCAAATATGAACTAAAATTAATGAATGAACTTGGAGAATTTCAGTTAAAAGCAGAAATCATCAGGAGATAGAAATAGGGTAGATATTTGGTAATTGGACCTCAGGGGATGCAGATTGTGCAATGGGTCTGATTTTAAAAATTCTCAAATGGATAGTACAATACTACCTGAGTGTAATACAATAATGTTAAAGCACTGAATGAAGCTGAATATGAGAATGATAGAGGGAGGAGGCCTGGGGGCAGAAATGAAATGAGAAGGAAAGATATATGATAAAGACTGAGATGTTATAATCTAGGAATGCCTAGTATGTATAATGATAGTGACTAAATGTACAAATTTTAAAATATTTTTGCATGAGGAAGAGCAAAGGGATGTTAATAGTGCATGGTGATGAAAATAGATGGTAATTCATATTTTAAAACTTTAACTTATGTGTGAGATTAAAGCAAAAGAGACTAAAAACCAAATATCTACCCTATTTCTATCTCCTGATGATCTCTGTTTTTAACTGAAATTCTCCAAGTTCATTCATTAATTTTAGTTCATATCAGCGAGACAATACAGTATTTGTCTTTTTGTTTCTGCCTAATCTCACTCAGCATAATGTCCTTAAGTTCCATCCATGTGGTTACATGCTTCATAACTTTATTTGGTACAAAATTTATATTTCGACTAGTGCATTTCTTTATATAACTTATGTGGACAGCTTAATTGAACACCATAAGTACATGGAACCTTGAGTAGGGCATGAGATCTTGTAGGTATGTCCAGAGTGATGCCCTGATAAATCCCAGAGTGATTTGAATAGTGAATAAAAAGGTATTTGCCAAGTCCCCTTGGGGGAATGGTGAGAAAGGGGGAAAATTCAACTTCTCCCAGTTGAAAATTCTTGATATTCTCACAAGCAGTGTGGACAACCAAAACAATAGGCTGAGCCCTCAGTCTTGGGGTTTGTTCATAATAAACTTAACTCCGCAAAGGATAGGCTAAGCTTACTTGAAATTAGGCCTAAGTGTCACCCCCAAGAGAACCTTTTTTTGTTGCTCATGTGGCCTCTTTCTCTCTCAGCCAACACAACAAGCAATCTCACCGCCTTCCTCCTCTCTACATGGAACATGACTCCCAGGTGTGTGGACCTTCCTGACAACGTGGGACAGAAATCCTAGAATGAGCTGGGGACTCAGCACCAAGGGATTCAGAAAAACCTTCTCAACTGAAAGGGGGAAGAGAGAAATGAGACAAAATAAAGTGTCAATGGCTGAGAGATTCCAAACAGAGTTGAGAGGTTATCCTGGAGGTTATTCTTACACATTAAATAGATAGCACCTTGTTAATCAAGATGTAGTGAAGAGGCTAGAGGGAACTGCCTGAAAATGTAGAGCTGTGTTCCAGTAGCCATGTTTCTTGATGATGATTGAACAATGATATAGCTTTCACAATGTGACTTTGCGATTGTGAAAACCTTGTGTCTGATGCTCCTTTTGTCTACCTTATGTTCAGATGAGTAAAACATATGGATTAAAAATAAATAAATAATAGGGGGAACAAATGTTAAAAAAAAGTTAACATCAGTTGAGCACCTACTATGTAGCAGATACTGAATCAGGCACCATTAAAAAAATTTTTTTAAACAGAACAACAAACAAACACGTATATTCTTACCATATGATCATTCCATTCTTGGTATATAATCAGTAACTAACAATATCATCACATAGTTGTATATTCATCACCATGATCATTTCCTAGAACACTTGCATATATTCAGAAAAAGAAATAAAAAGGAAAAACTCATATATACCATGCCTCTTATCCCTCCCTCTCAATGACTGCTCATAATTCCCTCTAACCCAATATATTTTAGCCTTTGTTTCCCCTAATTTTTTGTATAACCCTTACCACTCCCTTTCATTGATCACTCTACTAAATTTCAATCTACTAAATTTATTTTAACTTTTGTTAAAAAATTTTTTAAATATGAATTACCATCTATTTTCAACACCATGCAGTAGTGACGTTCCTTTGTTCTTCCTCATGCAAAAATATTTCAAAATTTGTACATTTAGTCACTATCATTTTACACTCTAGGTATTCCTAGATTATGCCATCTCAGTCTTTATTGTATATCTTTCCTTCTCATTTCACTTGTGCCCCCAGCCCTCCTCCTTCTGTCCTTCTCACATTCAGCTTCATTCAGTGTACTAACATTATTGTATTACAGCTAGGTACTATTGTGCTATCCATTTCTGAATTTTTACAATCAGTCCTGTTGCGCAATCTGTATCCCTTCAGCTCCAATTACTGAATACCTATCTTTTTTCTATCTTCTGATGGTCTCTGTTCTTAACTGAAATTCTCCAAGTTCCTTCCTAATGTTAGTTCATATCAGTGAGACCATACAGTATTTGTCCTTTTGTTTTGGCTAATCTCACTCAACATAACGTCCTCAAGGTCCACCCATGTTGTTACATATTTCATGACTTTGTTCTGTCTTATGGCTACATAATATTCCATTGCATGTATATACCACAGTTTGTTTAGCCACCGATCTGTTGACAGACATTTGGGCTGTTTCCATCTCTTCACAATTGTAAATAATACTGCTATAAACATTGGTGTGAAAATGTCCATTTGTGTCTTTGCCCTCATATCCTTTGTGTAGATACCTAGTAATGATATTGCTGGGTCATATGGCAATTCTATACTTAGCTTTCTGAGGGATTGCCAAACTGTCTTCCACAGTGGTTGTACCATTTTACATTCCCATCAACAGTGGATAAGTGTGCCTCTTTCTCCACATCCTCTCCAGCACTTGTTGTTTTCTGTTTTATTGATAATGGCCATTCTGGTGGGTGTGAGATGATATCTCATTGTGGTTTTGATTTGCATTTCCCTAATAGCCAGGGAAGTTGAGCATCTTTTCATGTGCCTTTTAGCCTTTTGTATTTCCTCTTCTGAGAAGTGTCTGTTCATGCCTTTTGTCCATTTTGTAATTGTAGTTGGGTTTTTGTCTGTCTTTTTGTTGTTGAGTTGAACAATCTTTTTATTTATTCTGGATACTGGACCTTTATCTGCTATATCATTTCCAAATATTGTCTCCCATTGTGTAAGTTTTTTACTTTCTTGACAAAGTTCTTTGATGCACCAAATTTTTTAATTTTGAGGAGTTCCCATTTATCTATTCCTTTCTTCAATGCTTGTGCTTTGGGTGTAAGGTGTAGGAAACTGCCTACTGTTATACGATTTATAAGATATTTCTCCACATTTTCTTCTAAAAGTTTTATGGTTTACATCTGATGTTTAGGTCTCTGATCCATTTTGAGTTAATTTTTTGTATAGGGTGTGAGATGTGGATCCTCTTTCATTCTTTCCATGTGAATAGCCAGTTCTCTAGGCACCATTTATTGAAGAGACTGTTCTGTCCCAGGTGAGTTGGCTTGACTGCCTTATCAAAGATCAATTGTCCATTGATGAGAGGATCTATATCTGAACACTCTATTTGATTCTATTAGTCAGTACTTCTATCTTTATGCCAGTACTATGCTGTTTTGACTTCTGTAGCTTTGTAATGCATGGATCAGGCACCATTTTAAATGTTGAGGGTAGAAAAGTAAATTTCATGTCCTTGCTCCAAAGGAGTCTTGTGAATAAATAATTATAATGCAATGTGATGAATGCTTATTTGTGATCACTTGGCCTCTGGCTGTACTTTTGTAATGACGGGGACCTTATCATTCTCTAAACAAGTCATTCCATTTTAGGATAGTTCTTCTTGAAAGTTCCTCTTCATGTTTTCCAGAAATCTCCTTCCACCCCTTGGCTTCCACCCCTTGATTCTAGGCCTAACCCTGGGGCCACATAGTACTTGACAACACTTCAAATATTTGGAGGCAACTGTTATCATTGTCACCCCCTTCATCAGCATTACTGCCTCTGCTTCTCCTGTGCCAGGTCCTCTGCAGCTGGGCCCACTGTTCTATCCTGAGGTCTCAGTCTTGTCCCATTTTCCAGAGCAACAGAAACTTGAGGTAGAAAGCACTGACTCTGCCTCAGCCTTCTTCATTCCAAGTTCTAGTTGCTTGGGCTTTGTACTAGGGTACTTTAATTGTTCTTCTTAGTTTCAGAATCCCAGATTCTTCCCCACCTCCTGCCCTAGTTTATAAAACATCACTTCTCCCTGAATCCACAGTCTGAATTTCTGTTCCTGTGTCTGGCCTAATAGGCCATGTCTCTTTTAAGAAACATAGCTGTAAAGAGAAGGAGAGGTATCTGTAACTGGAGTGGGGTATGGAGTCAAGCAAAGTTTGAACACACACATTAGATCAGAGGATGGCACCAGGGAAGAGTGGAGAGGTTGCAGATAAAGGAGAAGGTGAGCTTCATGGATAGACCAAGAGGCCTGAGAAATAGAGAAAGGATGAGGAACACAGCACAGGTACTAGGGGGTGATCTTAGTCTGTGTGAAAGATACCTTAACCTCAGAAACTGGAGGAAAAAGGTGAGTTGAGTGAAGCTGTAGGTAAGTTTGCTGTTGGAGAAGGCTAGGAGTTGAAGCTTCCTAAAAGCTTATTTTGAGCTGGTTTACACCATCATGGCAATATCATTTGTTTACAACAGATATTTTTTCTGATTAGTCCATGCTAATTCTCTATCTATTGGTAAATATTTTCTTTAATGTCAACCTTGGGTTACAACTAAAACTCTGTTTTTACATTGAAGTGAGAGTTGAGGCTGTCTGTGAGTGAAGGAGGTGAGTATTTGTAGGCTGTGTGAAGAGAGTGTTCTGTGTAGAACACTTGCTGAGGGGTACAGGAAACTGGTGAAAGGCTCTACAATTTCCCAGATGAAGTGGGAAGCAATGAGTGTACAGTGGCACCAATATACACATATTTCTGCATCAACTACGATAACCCAGATATAGGCATGGAAAATATATTTTACTATGTTTATCATTCATGAATTTACTCAAAAATATTCATTAAGCATTTATTTTATATCAGGCACTATTCTAGGTTCTGGGATATAAAAATAGACAGGGTTATTTCCAATATGAAAATGTCTGTCCAAGTCAGCATTTCCCCTTTACTTCCTGGAAATCGTGTAAAAGCAGCAAGGAAATGGGAAAAAAACCTACAAGCTCCATTTTCAGTGAAACTAAGACATATATAATATACAGACTCAACAATATATATAGTGACTGCTAAAAGCATCTGAGTTAAAGGAGAAGCCATATAGGTGAAGTGAAATGGAAACAGCACTGGTAGAATAGAGAAGGCAAAGAAGATCTCAAAAAGCTCCAGTGAATTTTTACTTCCTAAATATGATAGGTGATTCTGAGGTGTAAAAGTTATTTCTCTGGAGGATAGTAGGAAGATGGTGGAGTAGGGAACTCCAAGACTCATTTGCAACAACAAAACAACTATTAAAAAGGAAGAAAACTCCTGGTAACAGAAAGGAACTCAAAAATCCTCTTCCCCAAGGCCAGGGGTGGGTACAGAACATAACTGATCATGGTATCTGATTAGCAAATTAAGAACACTGGGGGCCTGACTCTAAGGGCAGTCATTGTTTCAACTCAACCTGGACAGGGGTTGTGGCAGTTAAGACTTAAAGGCACTTTGCTTTCTTAGGCTGTGGGGAATGGTTAGTTGAAGGGCTACATTTTTGGGACAGGCCAGGAAAGCTCAGCTTTGGGAAGTCATCAGTGAATCTCTTGCCATCCTTTCTAATCCCCTCTGCAGGGCTCTTTGGAACTGATTAGCACCCCTGTTATGGATCTATGGCCCAGTTTTGAATGGGAAAGTGCTCTTTGGCGTGCCCCACTCCCCAGAATTTGCCTTTCAGTCAAGAACAGCTTGAGACAATGAAAGGAATGCAAAACATATTAGGTGAAGTCAGGGGAAAAGGACTGCAGCCTTCAAAATCCAAGAGAAGGAGATCTGTATCCTGGGAAAAAGAGGGGACAACTAAACTCTTGTAAAAGGGGGAATTCTAAAATATCTATAAACAAAAGCCAAGGAGAAGCCACATAAAATCAGGGAAAACCTTGCACACTGCATTTGCCTTAGGCAGACCTTCCTGATAGGAAGATTGAAGCTTGAGAAAATCTTACCATCCACTATTTACAAAATCAAGAAACAGACATCTCAAGGAATAAATCCCAGTTTTAGCATTTTAAGATATTTAAATGTATAGTCTATGCCAAAAGTGTACAAGACAAACAAAAAAACTGGAAATGATGGCTCATCCAGAGGAAGAAGCTAGAAATCCAGGAAACAAAAATGAATAACAGAATGTGGATATAACAAACAAAGCCTTTAAAAAAAGAGATCTTTAGAATGTTCTAGGATGTGAAGGAAAATACAGACAAAGTGCTAAAGGATATCAGGAAAATGGTTAATGAGCAATATGAGAATCTCACTAAAGAGGTTCAAATTAAAAAAAAGAACCAAACAGAACTGCTGGAGTTAAAGATCACAATCACTGAAATGAAAAATTCCCAGGAGTGATTCGAGAGCAGATTGGAGTTAACAGAACTCTAAAACAAGAAACATGATTGAGTCAGACTGAGGAGAAAAAATTTAGAAGAATGATAAAAAGTGAAGATACCAAAATCCCCTAAGATACCTCGGGGGCACTATCAAGTGCACCAGTATACACATTATGGGAATCTCAGAAGGACAAAGAAAGAGAGAAAGGGGAAAAAGGAACATTAAAATAAGTAATGACAGAAATGTCCCAAACATAGCAAAACAGGCACATCTAAGAAGCCCAGAGAACACCAAAAAGGATAGACATGAAGAATATACCTTATCATATATTGAGCATACTGTATAATGCAAAGGTCAAAGACAGAGTTCCGAAAGCTGCAAGAGAAAAGCAATGTGTTAGGTACGAGGGAATCCCAATTAAACTGAGTTCTAATTTTTCATCAGAATCCATGAGGACAAGAAGGATGTGGGTTGAAATACTTAACACACTGAAAGAAAACAACTGCCAGTCAAGAATTTTATATCCAGCAAGACTTTCCTTATAAATAAGTGAGACATTAAGTTAAGACAGTCTCAGATAAACAAAAGCTGAGGGAGTTCAGCACCATTAGACCTGCCCAAAACCAAGATTAGAGGAGTTCTTCAGACTGAAAGGAAAGGACACAAGACAGTCGTTCAAAGCAGCATAAAGGATTAAAGACCTGCAGTAAAGGTAACTATTTGCATAATTATAATTGCCAGTATTATTGTATTGTATTGTTTGTTATGTAACTGAACTTCTTACTTCCTACAGGTGTTAAAATGCAAATGCATAAATAGTAATAATAAACCTATGGTTTTGGACATACAATGTAAGGGGATACAAGTGATAACTAGTACAAAAGAAACAAGTGAAAGGACAGAAGCGTATCAGAAAGTGTATATGTATACTATTGCAGTTAAATTGTTATCAAACAAAATATGATTGCTATATATTTAGTTTGTTTAATATTAATCACAAGGAACATAGATGAAAAATATTTCCAGGTAAAAAAGAAAATCTCCTCAATTTCTGGGAAGATGGTGGAACAGGATAGGCTGAGTTCACCCCTGTTCCATAGAACAACTAGAGAAGTGAGAGAAAAATGACTGAGACAGCAGTTCCAGGCTATGAATGATGACAGAAGGATGTCTACATTACATAGGGAGGACCTGGATGAAACAGTGGAGAAATTATGATTGAGAAGATGGGTTAGTTTATCTGAACCTGGGATGGGCTGCAATGCAGAGGTTGGAGCAGGAGTTGAAGGAGTGCCATGCTCTTGCACTCCCACTGCCATATCAGCTTGAGAGATGTTCTGTTGCACCTCCAAAGCTGGGACCTCTTATGGGGAACTCAGAAGCCAGCAGACTTGGCATACCTATTCACAAAGACTTTGCTGGTGGGGCACAATGCCTAACCCCTGTCCTTGATGCAGGCTGCTGTGGGCACCTGGTTTTGACTGAGATTGGGGGCCCTCCCATCAGGAGAAGGGCAGAGGGTGATACAGAGCTGACCTGATCTAACAATTGGCCAGTAAATTGTCACTGAGCCCCGCTGCTTTTATCCTTTCCCTTAGAGGTCTGGAGCCCTGATGGCAAGCATGGATGAAGAGGTGGCTAGCCATGCTGTGCTGCCCAGCACTCATGGGCTGACTGTGGCAGGGGTAGTTGAAATACTTAATCCTACAGCTCAAGATCATTCCATGTGTGCACTGGGGATAACCAGACCCATTGTGCCCACAAATGGATTCTCCATCAAGGTGTACACTGCCCACCCACCACCTCCAGGGTTGGCAGCTTTCAGCACACATGGAGACCTGTGGCCTTGATTGGCTTTGCACCTGATTGGGTTCTGGCCCAGCTGACTGACTTAGTTAGGAAGAGGTGGGCCTGAGGGGAAGAGGTGGCTCAAGAGCAACATCTTCTGTGAAGACATGGAAAGTGCAACACCTGCATGAGGTCCTGACCTGGGTTCGTTGAGGAATCACTAAGAAACCAAGTGCGAAAAGAAACCTTCAGTACAAACCCAAACAACTACAGACCCTTAGATGAGCAAGGGAAATCAACATTGAAAATAATCTTATCAAGATAATCAAATGCCTTGAACAGGAGAAAATTACAAAGCACATGAAGATGCAAGAAAATGTGGTCCAGTCATTGATGGACCACATCAATGATGTGGTCAATGATGTGATTTGATCAAGTGATCAAAGTAAAATACTGGAGGAAAAACAGAATTGGGAAAAACTAATCAAAGATGCCAATACAAATCTCCCAAATATGTTCAATGTGTTGTTAAAAGCATGAAGAATATCAAGAAGACACAGAATAGCATAAGGGAGAATTTGAAAAATAAAGAGAAAAATAGCAGACCTTACAGAAATGAAGGATACTGTAGGTGAAATTAAAAATATACTAAAGACACACAATAGCAGATTTGAAAGGTAGAAGAAAGAAAAAGCAAACTACAGAACAGGACAACTGAATTCAAACACGCAAAAGAACAAATGGCAGAAAAGATGGAAAATTTGATTTGGGGCTCTGGAAAATGATGAACAAAATGAATTACACAAATGTAAGAATCATTGGTGTCCCACAAGGAGAAAGAAGAGTAAAAGATTAGGAGGATTATTTGAGGATATAACTGGGGAAAACTTCCCAACCTTTATGAAAGATGTATGTATATGCGAATCAAAAAAGCCCAACAAACTCCAAATAGAATAAATCCAGATAGATCCACTCTAAGATGCATAGTTATCAAACTGTAAAATGCTGAAGAGAAGTAGAATATCCTGAAAGCAACAAGAGAAAAGCTATTCACCATATACAAGGAAAACAACATAAGATTAAGTTCAGACTATTCAAGAGGCACCATGGTGGTGAGAAGACAATGGTATGATATATTTTAAGATTCTGAAAGAGAAAAATTGTCAGCCAAGAATTCTTTATCAAGCAAGGTTGTCCTTCAAAAGTGAGTGAGAGATTAAAAATTTCACAAACAAATGCTGAGAAAATTTGTTTATAAGAGACTGGCCCTATAAATAATACTAAAGGGAGTTCTGTCAACTGAAAAAAAAAAGACAGGAAGGGAGATGTCTGGAGGAGGGCATAAAATTGAACAGTATTAGTAAGGTTAACTTAAAGGTTTAAAAGAAGAAAAAGGAAAAATATATAGGTCTGACAAATAAGAATAAGATGGTAGATTCAAGAACTGCCTTTACAGTAATAACTTTGAATGTTAGCAGAATAAATTCGCCAATTAAAAGGTAAATATTGGCAGAATAGATTAGAAATATGATCCACATATATGCCATTTACAAAAGAATCATCTTAAACCCAAGGATACAAATAGTTTGAAAATGAAAGGGTGGAAAAGTTATTCTATATGCAAACAGTAACCAAAAGAAAGCAGGACTAGCTACACTAATATCAGAAAAAAATAGACCTTAAATGCAAAGATATCATAATAATAATATGCATTATTATATTAACATATTAACAAGAAGAACAATTCACCAGGAAGAAATAGCAACCATAAATGTTTAAGCACCCAAACAAGGAGCTCCATAGTTCATGAGGCAAACATTGGCAAAACTGAAGGGAGCAATAGTTGCCTCAACAATATTAGTGGGAGATTTCAATACACTACTCTCTTCTATAGATAGAAAACAAACAGAGGATTAATAAGGCAATAGAGAATCTAAACAATGTTATAAATGAACTAGATATAGTATATTATATTTAATATATTATATAATAGATATAATATATATACTGCTGCACCCCAAAAACAACAGGATATACATTCTTCTTAAGTGCTTATGAAACATTCTCCAGGATAGATCATATGCTGGGGAACAAAACAGGTCTTAACAAATTTTAAAAGATTGAAAGTATTAAAAAAAAAAGTATTCTCTAACCATAAGAGAATGAAGCTGGAAATCAATAACCACCAAAGAACCAGAATTTTTACAAATATATGGAGATTAGATTACTCACTCTTAAACAATCAGTGGATCAAAGAAGAAATTGCAAGAGAAATAAGTAAGCAACTGGAGATGAATGAAAATGATAATACAACATATCAGAATTTATGATATGCGGCAAAGGCAGTGCTGAGAGGGAAATTTATTGCCTTAAATGCCTATATTAAAAAAAGAAGAGCAAAAATTGAAAATTTAATGGCTCACCTGGAGAAACTAGAGAAAGAACAGCAAAGTAATCACAAAGCAAAGAGAAGAAGATGAATAACAAAGGTCAAAGCAGGGATAAATGAACTGGAGAGAACAAAAACTAATCGAAAGAATCAATGAAACCAAAAATTGGTTCTTTGAGAAAATCAATAAAATCAATGGACACTTAGTAGGTTGACAAAGAAAAAAAGAAAACGGATAAAAATAATAACATCAGATGAGAGGGTTTATTACCATGGACCCTGAAGAAATAAAAAAAAATATATAAGAGGATACTATGAACAACTATATGCCAACAAACTAGAGAACTTAGATGAAATGGACAATTTCCTAGAAAATCAAGAACAACCTACTCTGATTCAAGAAGAAATAGAAGACCTCAACATACCAATCACAAGTAAAGAGATTCAATCAGTCATCAAAAAAGTCTTTCTATAAAGAAAAGCCCAGGGCCAGAGGGCTTTGCAGAATTCCAAACACCATGCCAAAAAATGAGGATACAGAATATTACCTAACTCATTTTATGAAGTTAACATCACTCTAATACCAAAACTGGATATAAATACTACAAGAAAGGAAAACTAAAGGCCCATCTCCCTAATGAATATAGATGCAAAAATTCTCAACAAAATATTTGTTAATGAAATCCAGCAACATATTAAAATAATTATATGCCATGACTGAGTGGGGTTTGTACCAGGCACGCAAGGGTTGTTCAACACAAGAAAATCAATCAATGTAATATAAAATATTAACAAGTCTAAAGGGGGAAACCACATGATTATCTCAATGGATACTGAAAAAACATCTGATAAAATTCAGCATCTTTTTCTGATAAAAACACTTCAAAAGGTAGAAATCAAAGGAATCTTCCTCAATATGATAAATGACATATAAGAAAAGCACACAGCCTACATCATACTCAAAGGGGAAGGACTCATTGCCTTTCCCCTGACATCAGGAATGAACCAAGGATGCCCATTGTCACAACTATTACTCAACAGTGTGCTAGTAGTCATAACCAGAGCAATAAGGAAAGAAAAAAATAAAAGGCATCCAAACCAGAAAGGGAGTTGTAAAACTTCCATTATTTGCAGGTGACATGACCCCATATTTGGAAAATCCTGTGAAATCTATGACAAAACTACTTGATCTAATAAACACATTCAGCAAAGCAGTGGGATACAAGATTAATGTGCAAAAATTAGTAATGTTTCTATTAACAAATAATGAATTAACTTAGGAGACAATTAACAAAAAATTCCATTTACAATAACAACTAAAAAATCATGTATCTAGAGATAAACTTAACCAGGGATGTAAAGGACTTGTACACAGAAAACTACAAAACATTGCTAAAAGAAATCAAAGAAGATCTAATTAGGTGGAAAGATATTCCAGGTTCATGGCTAGGAGGGCAAAATATCGTTAAGATGTCAATTCTACCCAAATTGATCTACAGAGTCAACACAATACCAATAAAAATTCCAACAGACTACCTTAAAGTCCTGGAAAAACTAGTTATCGAATTTATTTGGAAGGGAAAGGGACCCAGAATAGCCAAAAACCTAGAAAAAGAAAAGAATATAAAGTGGGAGGACTCACATTTCATGATTTCAAAGTTTATTATAAAGCCACAGTGGTCAAAACAGCATGGTATTGGCACAAAGATAGGTATATTGATCAGTGGAATTGATTGAGAGTTTGTAAACAGACACCTAAGTCTATGATCAATTGATCTTAAACAAGGGCCTCAAATCCACTGAACTTGGACAGAATAGTCTTTTCAATAAATGGGCATGGGAGAACTGGATATCCATGTCCAAAGGAATGAAAGAGAACTCCTATCTCACTCCCTATACAAAAATGAACTCAAAGTGGATCAAAGACCTAAATAGAAGAGCTGATACCATATAACTCCTAGAATAAAATATAGGGAAACATCTTCAAGACCTAGTAATAGGAGGTAGCTTCTTAGACCTTACACCAAAAGCACAAACAACAAAAAAAGAAACAGATAAATGGGAACTCTCAATTTCAAACGCTTTGATCCCTCAAATGATTTTGCCAAAAAAGTGAAGAAGCAGCCAACACAATGGTAGAAAATATTTGGAAACCACATATCTGATAAAGGTTTGATATCCAGTATATATAAAGAATGCATGCAACTCAACAACAAAAGAACAAACAACCCAATTTTAAAATGGGCTAAAGATATGAATAGACATTTTTCCAAAGAGGAAATACAAATGGCTGGGAAGCACAGGAAAATATGTTCATCTTCATTAGCTATAAGGGAAATGCAAATCAAAGTCACAGTGAGATATCATCTCTCACCTATAAGCATGGCTGCTATTAAATAAACAGGAAAGTAGAAATGTAGAGGATGTGGAGAACTTGGAACACTTATGCACTGGTGGTGGGAAAGTATAATGGTACAGCCACTGTGGAAGACAGTTTGGCAGTTCCTCAGAAAACTAAATATTGAATTACCCGACAACCCAATAATACCACTACTTGATATATACCCTGAAGAGCTAAAAGCAGTGTTAGGAACAGACATTTTCAAACTGATGTTCATAGCGGCATTATCACTATTGCCAAAAGATGGTATCTACTCAAGTGTTCTATAACATATAAATGAATAAACAAAATGGGGTATATACATACACATGGAATATTAGGCAGCAGTAAGAAGAAATAAGGTCCTGAAGTATATGACAATATGAACATGGATGACTCTTGAAGACATAACGCTGAACAAAAAGAAAAAAAAAAGTCAAACACCAAAGATAGATATTGTATGATTTCACTAATATGAACCCCTTGAAAATGTAAACTCAGAGTCTTAAAATGTAGAGTATAGGGGACCTAGAGATGGACAGGAGCTGGAGAAGGGGGAGTGGTTACCTAATATGTACAGACTAGTTAATGAGATTGAACTTAAAATGAAGGGATTGGATAGAGGTGATGGTAGTCCATCAACAGACAAGTGGCTAAACAAACTGTGGTATATACATACGATGGAGTATTATGCAGCTTTAAGACAGAATAAAGTTATGAAGTATGTAACAACATGGATGGACCGTGAGAACATTATGCTCAGTGAGACTAGCCAAAAACTAAAGGACAAATACTGTATGGTCTCATTGATATGAACTGACATTAGTGAATAAACTTGAAATATTTTGTTGGTAACAGAGACCATCAGGAGATAGAAATAGGGTAAGATGTTGGGTAATTGGAGTTGAAGGGATACAGACTGTGCAACAGGACTGAATACAAAAACTCAGAAATGAACACAATACTACCTAACTAATATAATTATGTTAAAACACTGAATGAAGCTGCATGTGAGAATGATAGAGGGAGGAAGGCTGGGCACATAAATGAAATCAGAGAGAAAGATAGATGTTAAAGATTGAGATGGTATAATCCAGGAATACCTAGAGGTATAATAATAGTGAAATGTACAATGTACAAATTTTAAAAGTGTTTTTGCATGAGGAAGAACAAAGGAATGTCATTATTGCAGGGTGCTGAAAATAGATGGTAATTAATATTTTAAAATGTCACCTTATGTGTGAGACTAAAGCAAAAAATGTTTATTTGTTACAAAATTTAGATTTTGACTAGAGCATTTCCTAATATAACTCATGTAGATAGTTTGATTCAAAGCCATAAGTACTTGGAATCTCAGGTAGGACATGAGTTTTTGTTGGTTTGTCCAGAGTGATGCCCCGATGAATCCCAGAGTGATTCGATCAGTGAGTGGAAAAGTATTTGCAAAGCCCCCTTTGGGGAATGGTGAGAATGGGGAGAAATTCAACTTCCCCAAATTGAATTCTTGATATTCTCACAAGCAGTGTGGACAACCAAAACTATAGGCTGAACCCCCAGTCTTGGGGGTTGTTCATATGAAACTTAACCCCAAAAAGGATAGGTCAAGTCTACTTAAAATCTAAGCCTAAGAATCACCCCCAAGAGAGCCTCTTTTGTTGCTCAGATGTGGCCTCTCTCTCCAGCCAACACGACAAGCAGTCTCACCACCCTCCCCCTGTCTGCGTGGGACATGACTCCCAGGGGTGTGGACCTTCCTGGCAATGTGGGACAGAGATCCTGGAATGAGCTGAGACTCAGCATCAAGGGATTGAGGAAAACCCTAGAATGAGCTGAGACAGCATCAAGGGATTGAGAAAACCTTCTCGACCAAAAGGGGGAAGAGTGAAATGAGACAAAGCGTCAACGACTGAGAGATTCCAAACAGAGTTGAGAGGTTATCCTGGAGGTTGTTCTTACGCATTAAGTAGATATCACCTTGCTGTTCAAGGTGTAGTGGAGAGACTGGAGGGAACTGGCTGAAAATGTAGAGCTGTGTTCCAGTAGCCATGTTTCTTGATGATGATTGAACAATGATACAGCTTTCACAATGTGACTCTGTGATTGTGAAAACCGTGTGTCTGATGCTCCCTTTACCTACCATATCAACAGACGAGTAGAACATATGGAATAAAAATGAATAATAAGGGGAACAAATGTTAAAATAAATTTAATTTGAAATGCTAGTGATAAATGAAAGCGAGGGGTACGGGGTATTGTATGCATAATCTTTTTTTTCTGTTACAGTTTTATTTCTTTTTCTGTTGTCTCTTTATTTCTTTTTCTAAATCAATGCAAATATTCTAAGAAATGATGAATATACAACTATGTGATGATATTGAGAATTGCTGATTGTATAGGTAGAATGGAATGATATGTTAATATTTTTGTTTGTTTGTTGTTAATTTTTTAAATTAATAAATAAAAAAAAACAAGTCTATATGGAAATGTCCAATCAAAGGCATCCAGGGAAATATACCTTGGTTCAAGAAGGATGATGAAGTTCAGTGTTTCTCTCTCAAGTGAGAAGGCTCATGGTGAACACAGTCACAGTTTCTCTCTTGGATGGAAGGACACATGGTGAGCACGGCATCATCTGCTAGCATTCTCTCCTGTCTTCCTGTTTTATGAAGCTCCCCGGGAGGCATTTTCCTTCTTCATCTCCAAAGCGCTGGCTGGTGGACTCTGCTTCCGGGTACTACAGCATTCTCTGCTCTCTCTGAATCTCCTTCATTCTCCTCTTTTATAGGACTCCAGAAACTAATCAAGACCCACTCAAATGGGTGGAGACATGCCTCCACCTAATCCAGTTTAACAAACACTATTGATCAAATCAAATCTCCAGGGAGATGATCTAATTATAGTTTCAAACATACAATACTAAATAGGGATTAGAAGTTGCGGCTGCCTTTACTAAATGGGATTAGGAATAAAACATGGATTTTCGAGGGTACATACATCATTTCAAACCAGCACACCTTCCTATCTATGAGCAGGGAATGTCTTTTCACCTATTTAGATCTCCTTTGATTTCTTTTAGCAATGTTATGTAGTTTTCTATGTACAATTCCTTTACATCCCTAGTGAAGTTCATTCCTAAGTACTTGATTCTTTGAGTTGTTATTGTGAATAGATTTTTTTCCTTAACTGACTCCTCAGCTAGGTCATTGCTTGTGTATAGAAATGTTACTGATTTTTGCACATTAATTTTATATCCCAACACCTTGCTCAATTTGCTTATTAACTCAAGTAACTTTGCTGTAGATTTCTCTGGATCTTCCAAATACAGTATCATGTCATCTGCAAATAATGAGAGTTTTACTTATTCCTTTCCAATTTGGATGCCTTTTTTTTTCTTTGTCCTGCCTGATTGCTCTAGCTAGACCTTCTAGCACAATGTTGAATAATAGTGGTGACAATGGGCATCCTTGTCTTGTTCCTGATCTAAGGGGGAAAGCTTACAGTCTCTCTCCATTGAGTATGATGCTGGCTATCAGTTTTTCATATATTCCCTTTAATATATTGAGTTAGTTATCTTTGATTCCTCTCTTTTTGCAGTGTTTTTATCAGAAAAGGATGCTAAATTTTGTCGAATGCTTTTTCAGCATCAATCAAATGATCATGTGATTTTTCCTTTTCGATGTGTTAATGTGCTGTATTACATTAACTGATTGTCTTGCATTGAACCATCCTTGTTTTCCTGATATAAACCCCACTTGGTCATGATGAATAATTCTTTCAATGTGTTGTTGGATTCAATTTGCTAATATTTTACTGAAATTTTTCCATCTATGTTCATTATGAAGATTGGCCTGTAGTTTTCCCTTCTTATAGCATCTTTACCTAGTTTTGGTATTAAAATGATATTAGCTTCATAAAATGAGTTAGGTAGAATTCCTTTTTCCTCAATTTTTTTTGGAAACGTTTGAGCAGGATTGGTGTTAGCTCTTTTTGGAATGTTTGGTAAAGTTCCCCTGTGAAGCCATCTGGCCCTGCGCTTTTCTTTGTAGGAAGATTTTTGATGACTGATTGAATCTCTTTACTTGTGATTGGTTTGTTGAGATCTTCTACTTCTTCCTGCATCAGTGTAGTTTGTTTGTGTGTCTCCAGGAATTTTTCCATTTCACCTACGTTTCTAGTTTGTTGGTATATAGTTGTTCATAGTATCCTCTTATGATTTTTTTAATTTCTTCAGGGTCTTTGGTAATGCAGTCTTTCTCATTTCTGATTGTATTTATTTATATCTTCTGTCCTTTTATTCTTTGTCAGTTTTGCTAGCTGCCCATCAATTTCATTGATTTTCTCAAAAAAAACCAACTTTTGGTTTTATTGATTCTTTCTATTGTTCTTTTGTTCTTCCATTCATTTAAATTTTTGTTATTTCTCTTCTTCTATTTGCTTTACAGTTAGTTTACTGTTCTTTCTTAAGTTCCTCAACTTGTGCTGTTAAGTCTTTGATTTTTGCTCTTTCTTGTTTTATAATATAGGCATCGAGGGCAATAAATTTCCCTCTCAGCACAGCCTTTGCCACATTCCATAAGTTCTGATAAGTTATATTCTCATTTTCTTTCATCCCTAGATAGCTATTGACTTCTCTAGCAATTTCTTCTTTGACCTACTGGCTCTTTAAGAGTGTGTTATTTAATCTCCATATATTTGTGAATGTTCTCCTTCTTTGGTGGTTATTGAGATCGAGCTTCATCCCACTGTGTTCAGAGAAAGTCTAAATAATTTCAATTTTTTTAATGATAAAGACCTGTTTTATGCCGAAGCATATGATCTGTCCTGGAGAATGTTCCATGAGCACTAGAGAAGAATGTATATCCCTTGTGCTTTAGGATGCAATGATCTATATATGTCTGTAAGGTCTATTTCATTTATCAAGTTATTCAACTTCTCTATTTCCTTATTGATCTTCTATCTGATTGTTCTATCTATAGAGGAAAGTGGTAAATTAAAGTTTTCTACTATTATTGTTGAAATATCTATCACTCCCTTCAATTTTGCCAATGTTTGTTTCTTGTACTTTGGAGCTCCTTGATTGGGAGCATAAACATTTAGGATTGTTATATCTTCTTGTTAAATTGACCCATTAATTAGTATATAGTGTCCTTCTTTGTCTCTTATGATGTCTTTACATTTAAAGTCTATTTGGTCTGATATTAGTATAGCTATTCCTGCTTTCTCTTGGTTACAACTTGCATGGAAAATCTTTTTCCAGCCTTTCACTTTCAATCTATTTGTATCCTTGTGTCTAAGATGAGTCTCTTGTAAACAGCATATAGCTGGATTATATTTCTTAATCCATTCTGCCAATCTGTGTCTTTTAATTGGTAAATTTAGTCTGTCAATATCCAAAGTTATTATTGAAAAGGTGTTTCTTGATTCCGCCATCTTATCTTTTAAATTTTATTTGTCAGATCTATATATTCTTTTCCCTCTTTCTCCTTGCATTCTTTGAATTATCCTTAGTGGTACTCTTCAATTATGTGCCTCCTTCAGACCTCCCTCTTCTGACTTTTTTTTCAGCTGGCAGAACTTCCTTTTGTATTTTTTGTAGGGCTGGTCTCTTGTTGACAAATTCTTTCAGGATTTCTTTGTCTGTTAAAACTTTAATCTCTTCCTCAATTTTGAAGGACATTTTGGCTGGGCACAGAATTCTTGGCTGGAAGTTTTTCTCTTTCAGGATCTTGACTATGTCATACCACACTGCCTTCTCACCTCCAGGATGCTAGTTGAGTAGTCTGAACTCAGTCTTATTTGGTTTCCCTTGTTTGTAGCAGATTGTTTTTCTCTTGCCACTTTCAGGATTTTCTGCTTCTCTTCCACATTTGACAGATTGATTTGTACGTGCCTTGGGGAAGGCCTATTTGGATTTATTCTGTTTGGAGTTGGTTGGCTTCTTTGACTTGTATATTTAAGTCCTTTATGAAGTTTGTAAGTTTTCCCCTGTTATATCCTGAACTACTCTTCCTACCCCTTTACTCTTCTCTTTTCCTTCTGGGACACCAATGATTCTTATATTTGTGTACTTTGTTTTGTCTATCATTTCCCTGAGATCCAATTCAATTTTTCCATCTTTTTTGCCATTTGCTCTTTTGTGTCCTTGAAGTCAGTTAACCTGTCCTCTATATCACTTATTCTTTCTTCTGTCTCTTGAAACCTGGTGTTGTGTGCCTCTAGTATGTTTTTATTTGGTCCACAGAATCTTTAATCTCTGTGATAGCTGCTATTTTTTTAATTTATTCTTTCAAATTCCTCTCTATGTTCTTCTACTGTCTTCTTGATCTCCTTTATGTCATTTGCTATCCCACTTATTTTATTAAGTAGAGTTGTATGAACATCTTTGATTTGTTGTTCCAACATCCGTGTCTCCTTTGGTGTTTTAATTTGGTCATTAGGCAGGGCTATATCTATCTGCATTGTGATATGCTTAGTGATCTGTTGTCTTTGTGGCATGTAAACATCTTGATTGATTTATTTTGGGAGTTGATTTCTTTCAGTAGTCTAAGGTCCTGTGTTTGTGGGATGGTTGTATAGCAGGGAGCAGGACATGGGGTGGGGCACTCAGTGCAGTGATTTGTTTCTTGGCAGGTATAAGCACAGGTTGGGGATGTTATGCTGATGCTTGTGAATGTGGGTGCCCAGCGGCCAAGGAGGATGTATCTGTGCAGGTGTGCTGGTCTGGGGGCTGTAACCCTGGTGTGCGCAACCCTGTTGTGCACTGGTCTAAGGCACAGGGCCCTTTGTGCGCATGTGTAGAGCTGTAGCAGCAGGTTGGTATTATGCCTTCATGGATTGAGGGCAGATGTGACCCAGCTGTGCAAGTCAGCAATTACTCATAGCTGGGAAATGTGGCTGAAGGCTGTGCACATGCACGGTTCTAGGACTGCTGTAAAGTGTGGATCCCAGAGCTGAATGATGTGATTGGGGGCCTGTGCACATGCCTGGGTCTAGGAGTGCCATAAACTGATGGCCAGAGCTCCTGGGGGTGGCCGGGGGTTGCTGTGCAACACTATGGGCAGGTGGATGGTGGTAGCCTACATATGGAGTTTAATGCCCACAGCCTATATGTGCTGGAAACAGCCTGTGGGGAACAGGGAGGGGAAGGTAGTGCTCAGGAGGGGTGCAGGAGAGGTGAGTTGGGCTCCACTTGTGGTGGCGGTGTGGGTTAGGTATGTGCTTTGGGGGCTGGTGGGGTTAGGATGTCTATAGCACAGGGAAAGGGAGCGGGTGATGGGGCTCTGGTACCTGGGGTGTGGGGTGAGTCACCGGTCACGGGGCTGCCCTGGTAAGGGTAGTGCACCTCTGGAGTGTGGGCTGGGTTACTTCTTAGTCCCTGGCTCCCGTCTGTGCACTCCCACGGGCTCCGCGCCTCTGCACAAGGTTCCAGCTCTCTACCTCTCAGTTTCTCCGCCTCTGCCGCCAGGGCTGCCCCCTGTGGTGCAGAAGGCTCTCCCAGGTCAGCCACACTCCTGAATCACCACCTCAGTTGCCCTTGAATTTTTTTTTTTTTTTTTTGCATGGGCAGGCACCAGGAATTGAACCTGGGTCTCCAGCATGGGAGGTGATAACTTTGTCTGCTGAGCCACCGTGGGCCACCCCCTGCATGTACTTTTTAACCATTTGTATTTCCTCTTTGAAAAAAAAAGACTTCTGTTCTAGTTTTTGGCCCATTTGTAAATTGGGTTGTTTTTCTTTTTATTGTTGAGTTGTAGGATTTCTTTATATATTTTTGGTATTAATCCATTATCATATATATGGTTTTCCAATATTTTCTCCCATTAAGTATGTTGCTTTTTCACTTTCTTGACAAAGTCCATTGATTTCTTAATTTTGAGGAAATCCCATTTATTTCTTCTTTCATTGCTTATGCTTTGGTTATAAAGTCTAAGAAAACAATGCCCACGACAAGATCTTAAAGATGCATTCCTATGTATTCTTCTAGGAGTTTTATGGTTTTGGTTCTTAAATTTAGGTCTTTGATCCATTTTTTTTTTTAATTTACATGGGCAGGCCCCAGAAATTGAACCCAGGTCTCTGGCATGGCAGGTGAAAATTCTGCCATTGAACCACCATCACACTGTCTTTTGATCCATTTTTGTATTGCTTTTTGTATAAGGTGTAAGACAGGAGTTCTCTTTCACTCTTTTGCACATGGATATCCAGTTCTCCCAGCATCACTTAATGAAAAGACTATTCTGTCCCAAGGAGACATGGTAGCTTTGTCAAATATCAATAGGCCATAAATATGAGAGTCTATTTTTGAACTTTCAATTCAATTCCATTGTTCAATATATCTATCTTAATGTCGGTGCCATGCTGTTTTGAGCACTGTAGCTTTTTAAATTTCTAAAGTATGAGTCTGCTGTTACAGCTTCAAAGTTCTGGTTTTTTGTTTTGTTTTTTTGGTGCAAGGTCCCAGAATTGAACCTGGGTCTCTGACATGGAAGATGAACATTCTACCATCGAACAACCCACGACCTTCTTTTTCAAGATGTTTTTAGCTTTTCAGGGTCCCTTATTCTTCCAAATAAATTTGATAATTGACTTTCCCATTTATGCAAAGTAGATTGTTAGGATTTTTATTGGAATTGCATTGAATCTGAAAATCAATTTGGGTATAATTGACATTTTGATGATATTTAGTCTTCCAATACATGAACAAGGAATATCCTTCCATTTATTTAGGTCTTCTTTGATTACTTTTAGTGAAGTGTCATAGTTTCCTGTGTAGACGTTCTCTACATCCTTTGTTAAATTTATTCCTAGATATTTGTATCTTTTAGTGGCTATTGTAAATGGATTTTTTTCTTGAGTTCTTCAGATTGCTCATTACTAGTGTTTGGAAACACTACTGATTTTTGCATGTTCATCTTATATACCGCTACTTGTTGAACTCGTTTTAGCTCTAGCATCTTTGTTGTAGAATTTTTATGACTGTCTACATATAGGTTCATGTCATTTGCAAATATTGAAAGTTTTACTTCTTCCTTTCCAATTTGGATGCCTTTTATTTCTTTTTCTTGCTTAGTAGCTCTAGCTAGAACTTCTTGCCCAAGTTGAATAACAGATGCAGACAGTGGACGTTATTGTGCTGTTCCTGGGCTTAGAGAGAAAAGTTTCAGTCTTTCATCATTGAGTTTGATGTAAGCTGTGGATTTTACATATATGCCCTTTATCACATTGAGGAAGTTTTCTTCTATTTCTATCATACAAAGTGTTTTTTTTTTTTCAGGAAAGGAAGCATGATTTTGTCAAATTTCTTTTCTGCATCTATTGAAAAGGGCATTCCCTTTCAACTTGTTATTGTGGTGTATTATATTCATTGGTATTCCTTTGTTGAACCATCCTTATATGTCTGGGATAAAACCCACCTGATTGGGTAGAGGGCAATGAACTGACATGCCAAGATTTTTTTTGCAGTCCATGTAGATACTGAAGTCATCCAGGATGACAATGTGTCATTGGACTGAAGAGGACAACTGTGATCCAGAAGCCAAAATCACCAGATCATTTGAAATAGTAACAAAATAAGCAAATGAATGCAACAAGAAGCAACTGGATAACAGGAACGTTAAAAAAATGGGGATTTTTGTATGAATGGAAGATGATTTTGAATTGATAATGGGGAGCAAAGGAAATATCCAACCATTTAATATGTGGGTTGTGGGAGAATGAGCACTTCTGTTTTTCAGATACCTTAGGTCTCAGTTTAAGTCAGGTATTGTAGTATCAAATCAAGAAGTTTTGTTAAGTGGCAAAGCACAAACATGCTGTTGTTTTTGTTTGATTAGCAAGTTATAGTTTTGGTTCCAGGGGTGGTGCTTTACATTATTCATTATTAAAAATTTCATCTTTATGATACGGAAATATTTACTGATGAAATGGTATGGTGTCTTGGATATGCTTCAAAACAATATGGGTTGAGTGGGTGGGGGCAATAAGTGTAGGAAAATTGGCCATTATTTCATAATTGTTGTAGGCCGGTAATGGGGACATGGATGTTCCCTACACTCCTGTATGTATTTGATTGTTTTGCTTAATAAAAAGTTGAATAAACTACCTCATCTTTATATATTCAACTCATTGTTTTTAGTAGCATCTTTTCTATGTTCTGACTTTGATCCATGAATTCCATAAGGACAGGTATTATCCCCATTTTATCGATAAACCTCCTTGATCCTCTGTTAAGGAAATTGGTATATGCAAACTGCCATTTAGTGGCAAAGCTAGTACTAGAATTCCATGCTCTTTTGACTTCTAGACTAGCACTTTGTACTGCCTGATTGAGTGAATTTGTATGCTTCCATTAGCAGGTTATTATAGCATGTTAAAATTCAGAATAGTTTTCTAGGGCCTTTGATCTTGGAATCATAGTCTTCACTTGATTGCAGTTCTGACAGTAGATTGATTTGGGCATGTTATTCTTTCACGGAATATTAATCCACATCTCTAGTTCACCAAGTTAACATCTATACATCCTTCAAAGCTCAACTTAGTTCCCCATACGCCCATGCCATTCCCCAAATCATTTTCTCTTTTGCACTAGCTCTATATCTTGTTCAAACTTTTATCATTTCATATATCACAATGAATTATAAATGCACGTGTCTGTGTGGTGTGTAGTTTTCCCTAATTCACTAGAATCAGAGACTATATATATTTTATAATTTTGTACTCTAGAGCCTTTTACATAATGGCAACATCTAATAGGAAGTTATTCAACAACTCACACATGTCTGAAACCATTGGTAGAGGCATTAGACAAATGAACAGAACATCAGAACCAAAATAAACAACCTGGACTTGGTCAGTTTGTGTATCTAGGGAGTGAATAATTTACAGCATATTTTCAATGTGATATGAAATTTGGTGTCACGGAAAATACTTTTTCTTTGAAAACTAAGTCCTGTCACTGGGGTTCTTTGCTCAAATAACAGATTGATTGCCAGTCAATGTAGAAAATGCTACAAGTCCAATTCATTTCCATTTTCTTTACTCCAATAGAATTTTTCCTGGAGAATAAGATGCGTGTGGAGTGTGTGGGAAGCAGGAGATGTTTTTCTGCAACTAAGTCATATTGGTTATGCAGTAACTTACCACATTAGAAAATACCACAGGGAAGCAGATAAAGTACCATGCAGGTACCACATTTCTTATAATACTGGATAATATCTAGAAATTTTCTTGCAATGTAATTTTAGACATTTTGGAAGGAGGCCTTGCTCTTTCTTCCTATGAATGAGTGAACATTAAGAACTGGAAACAACATATCTTCTTGCAAAGCTTTGTAGGAAGGTATAGTTAATTTAATAATTTTTTTTTGTCCTGAGAAAGAGGGCTGGCTTTCACAAACAGTTTTCAAAGCATTCATCATAAATATGGAGCAAATATGGCCCAAATTAAAAAAGTGCATTTAGAGTTGTATAAATTCTATACCCCATCCCCATCCCTTTTACAACACCCATATGGCTCATTTCGCCGCAAAGAATTGTCATTTCAAATTCCTTGTGGATCTTTCTTTTCCATACCACTAAGGTTTGGTACTCACTGGTTAACAGAAAGCACAAGAAAGGCAGCCTTAATATTTCCAGTGAGAAAGCAAGCTTGTTTATGGTTTTGATTTGCTTTTAATAACAAGCTCCCTCAATTGAAATGAATGAATTAGCATAAGAACAAGGGCACAAAAGGGAAATCAAGGATCTTTCAAAAATGCTAACCAAAGGATGAATTCTCTGCTTTGGGTGGCCATCATTTTCTCCCTTAGAATGAGGAGATAAAAAGACGCAAGGCTTCTAATATTTACTGTCTAACTATATAGAGAGACTGATTAGAGCGTGTGGTGCATGGTGCATTATAATACCTTATAATCACATTCTGTACTTCAAGCAAATGCAAATTCTGCCGCATGCTGCCCAGGAAAGCTCATTTTACTGCATAATGAATTAAAAGCACAAATAAAGTCTCTGCCACATAAACACCAAACCACCCCCTACAACGGTGCTACATTTTAAAACAGCAAACTTTATTGTCAATGAAAAGATAGGCACAAAGAGAATTCAAACTGTTTTAACTTTATTGGAATTAGCTCAGTTGATTACAGTCTAGGGTCCCAATTGCTATGGGGCCACATAAATTTTAAGCTAAAGATGATTCCTCTCTAGTCATATTCTAACTCCAGCTATCTATTTTAAAAACACATGCCATTAATCACAAGGGAGGCCAGAAGGAGGTTTGATGACTCTATGTAACCCATCATTGCTACCAGAAAAAAATAAACTCCCAACACTTGTACTATTGCTGATGGATGGCACTTGTAAAACATATTTCCAGGGATCGTGATGAGCTGAAATTGGTGGCAATTAACCCATATCTTGTGCCTTCACCGGCAACCATTTTCATTAAGAATGCAAACATTTTAAGTAACACATTCCATATGTGAATAAGCAATTGAGAAAACAGAGATTGTATGATTAACAAACATGAGAATATAATTTATAAAAGTTAGTGCACATGTACACACTTTAAACTGCCACATTATGAGTGTTTAGGTTCTTCATAAAAAGTAGTTTGCACAGTTTGTTCATTTTCCAGTTGTTACACCTAACAGTGTAACAATAAAAACAGAACACAACAAGTCTCATAGTATGTTTCTTATGGCAGATGATGGCAGGTATTTGTTTCCTTCTGTCCTGTCACCCTGAAGCTCAAAAGCAGCACTGAAAAGAAATCCTTCATTAAGACAATAATAAAGATACATGCTTTTAAAAGAATTCTGAAACTATTTTAATTTAATAGAAATGATTATTAGGAGTTTTATAACAAGTAGCTTTGTTCTAATAAAATTTTTCTGTGTAATAGTAGAGTATAACTAACTTAAAATACCCCCAGAGATCACCAGGCAGTACAAGTTAAGAAACAAGGTCACCCTCTTGTCCTGAGGTGCCAATAAAATGGTGTTAATAAAATGGTAGTGGTCCACAAAGACCCCCCCAAATGTTACATCCACAACATAGTGAGAAAGTGGCTAACTTGAGATTTCTTCCATAAACCTGAATTTTTAAAATGACACTTATTCAAGATTTTTTAAGAAAGCTGAATCTATCCTCTTTGTAAACATAATGCACTAACATGGACTTCTTTCCATCTCTTAGCTATGCTGTATTTCCTTCGCAAATTATCTGGGATGAAAACTGAGGGGAAAGTGACTGCTTCCAGAGTGAGGAGATGGAGATGTTCTGGAACGTTCTAAGCATTACTTAGCCAAGAACATCCTCTTTCCCCCCCAAATAAATGAGTCTAAAGAGATGGTTGTCACACAGCATGGGATTTATGACATCTAATCAGCTCACACTAAAAGCATGGCTCTCAAGCCAGCAAAAATTCTGGTAATGTGTTAGGAGCATAAAAGAAGAACATGAAAGGTTTGCTTGTTTTTATTTTACTGATTTGAGTGGAGAATAGCTCACCTGAAGTTTGCTACTTGTTGCTTCTACTATTTGAGGTTTTTTTCCTTATGGCTAAAGGGTGGTATGAATGTACTTTTAACTTCTGTATGGAATTCACTTTAAAATTGAGGACTAACGTGTAAGATGATTACTTCATTATTGAAAATGTGAAAAGACTGGCTGAAAATCACATCACTCTTCCTCTTGTCTTTCCCTCCATGCCCCAAATTAATTCCTTTGAAAGATAATTAGGAATTATGCAAAATATTGCTAAATATTTCATTCCTAAACTCTCAGAGGAACACCATAAGATGATCCATCCAATCTCATAGCTAGAAAAGAAGTGGGGTTGATTTCTTAGGGAGCCATTTCATGTGACTCAGTATTGAAATGGGGATCAAGAAAGGGAATACATTGCAAAAGGCATGACAGGAGAGGCAAGATAGGAACTCAGAACCTTGGGCAAATTACTCAAGTTGGGAATATTTTACAAAATATTTATGTTCTGAACCATGAAGATGCCTTTATTTCTTGTTTGTAGGGGTTTCCCAAAATAAGTGTGGTAACTGGCAGAGTAGAAAGCTGTGTTGTGTTATCTTGAAAAAGCCACAACTTGTCCAGATCTCAGATTTCTTGTTGCTAAAATGAAGGGGTAGGGCTATACTGCTTAAGTTCTTTCTAGCTACTATAGCTCATGATAAAAATATCAGGCCTAGCTTTCTAATCTGATACCTAACTAACACATCCCAAAACCTCTACTCCCCAACCCTACCTAACATCTACCACTCCCCTTACCCTCTCTAAACCCCTGAAAACTGATCTTAATGGTACTGTATATGAATTTGTAACCTTAATGAAGGGGAGAGGTGACATGGGCAGGGACTTGTATTTGGCAACCCTCTGAATCCTTGGAGCCTGTTCCTAATGCAAGACTTAGAGTCATCTCCTCCTTTGGTCCCTGCCCATGTGCATGCTTCCTGCTGCTTTTCAGCAGTATTCCAAGATGAACTCAGTTGCCAGGGAGAAGAGGTAGTTGATATTGCTGTATTCAACCTTTCCCCCAATCACAGCATAGTACTTTGGGTTTCTGATGCCATTTTCTTGGAATAAGTAGTCGAATATATCTTTAAAGACTTATACTGAGAATTTTGGAAAACAAAATGAGTTACTTCAAACTAGTCGCCAGAAATCCAAAGCATTCAACCTGTCAACAAAAAATGTAAATTTGAGACTAGTGACCCAGTAATTGACTCTTTTGTAAGAGAAACAAACACTAAGCAGATTGGTTTTAAGAAAGGCAAGCAAGCTGTGTTCATGACTATACATAGACCACAAAAGTCTGCAATTCTCCATCAAGGCCTCTGATATTCTAACTCCCTAAGAAAATTTGTACATCACTCAGTTAATTTATTCTCCTAACAATTGAAAAGCAATATATTAATTATCCAAATGCATAAATTATTCCAGAGTATATATATGAATGTATGGACCTCCAGGAGGGAACCAAAGAATCCACTTCCAAAGCACCTCTGAAATGAAGATAAACACAATCCCTTGGGGCAGGGTAGCTGAGAAATTAGGAGGGCGAATTAGCTCAAGTACCCTTCCACACCCTGATACTCCCCGTCTTTTCTCCAGCTCACAGTGTTCCTAAAACTATTCCTTTTCATGAGCCTGATGCAAACGCTTTATCTCGAATCTATCTGGATGGTAACTGAATAAAACTGCACATGCTCAAATTCTCTCCAGCTTCCCACTTCTGAACTACATGTTACAAACTGTCTTCCACACATACTGTGCTCTTCAATAAAAAATGATTTAGAATATGGACATTTTAAACAAATTTAAGCACAACGAAAGCATCAATGTATATCTAGATATTAATAGTCTCAGTACTTGTATAAATTCAAATAATAAACTTTAGAGCACATTCTGATTAACCTCTCTTTAGAGGTACTCTCTAAGTATACCAGGAATAGACTGGAGTTTGTACAGTATTACTTGAATTCTACATTGTTTCAATAAAAAGACCCTTTAGAAAACATCCCCCAACCCCACCCCCACCCCTTGTCCTCACCCTCAAGAAAAGAACTAACAAAAGGGAAAAACTGATTAAAAGCATTCTTGCTAGTAAACTGCAGCTCCTGATTTGGCTTTTCAGATGAGATATTCCACCATTTCTGCATCAGGCTCTTGTCCCAGGATCTGAATGGGAGCTTTTCTTTCCAGAGTACTGGAATGGAAAATAGGGCCATCTAAATAGAAATAAGAGGTGAGAGAACACTTAGAGACAAGGTAAAATCTCAAATTTTGAGAAATCAACAGCATTAGAGACAATGGCAAAGAGAGACTTGCCTGTCACCCCCCTCATTCACGTAAGCATTTATTTGTACTAGAAGAATCGCCTCTATTCATGGCTATTTCCATTTTGGTGGCCTAGAAGTCATTTACAAACTCTCTTCTCTTATCATTCTTGGTTATTACCCTTCAGAACACGAAAAACTCACTCTAAATGACCACTTCTATCTAAATAGTACATGCCAATAAACAAATCTGCATTTGAGGGCAGAACAAAAAGCTACCTGGTACAGAAAATCATTACCTGTTTTGTCTGGATTGCAGGTCAAACTTGGTATAGATAAACGACATGGTCCAGAACTGGCAGCTGGACTTGCCAAAGCCTCAGCCTGAGCCAAAGCTGGATTTTGAGCAGGAGCGGGAGTAGGAACCACAGCCAGAGCTGCAGCTGGTGCCTGAGTCTGAACCAGAGCAGAAGCCTGAGCTGCTGCTGGAACTGGAACTGGAGTTGGAACTGGAGCTGGAACTGGAGCCGGGGCAGCTGGAGCAACCTGAATAGTAGCAGCAGGAGCAACAACAGCAGCAGCAACAACAGAGGCAGCAGCTGGAATTGTTGGAGATGGGGCGGCAGCAGCAGCAGCAGCAGCAGTTGAAGCAGAAGTAGCAACAGCAACTGGAGCAGCAGCTACCATGGTGGTGGTGGTGGCGGCGGCAGTGGCAGAGTTGGTGGCAGCGGTGGCAGTGATGGCAGTAGCAGTGGCAGCAACAGCAACTGGAGCAGGAACAGATATTGGAGCAACAGCTGCAGTTTTGTTTGGTTCAATTCCACGGTCAGTTTGGGTGCTGCAGTCTCGGCTGCCTGTCTTGGAGTGAGCTGAGAGCATGGGGGTTGAGGGAGGCACAGGCGAGGGGGTGGAAGGGACAGGCTCAGCACGGTAGTCTCCACCCAGAAGAATACCTATAAATGAAAGTGAGAAAGAGGTTAGGAAACAATGCATTATTAAACTATAGACATCTGATTATCTGTTCTTCCTTATGGACATCTGAAGTGGAGGAAGTGGGAGGTAGTTCAGAAGAACTTTAAACGAGTCTAAATTCTTCCTTTATTTTTGCCTTCAGTGAATCCAACAATCACTTTGTCAGGCACTTCCTACCGTGGCTAAAGGTTTCTTTCAGACATAGAAACTCCTTGCTGGCCCTCACTCCCCAACTTCCGGTTTAATTTCTTAAACTAAGTGTCGTGGGTATTTCTTTTGATTTATTTTCCCAATGGTGATTGATTCCCACCGAGTTGTCAGACTTCTTCTATTCAGTTCTACTTACAGCCAACACCATACAATACCGGAAAGTTGGAAAGGATCAGAGAGAACAAGTCTGTGGTCACAAAAGAGTCACAAAAGAGTATGAAAATAACTGTGTTATTTGAGGTTGTAGCCCATGACCATAGGCCCCCAAATGCTTACTCTAACCAAAGTGTCAGAAGATCAAGGAAGATTTTAGAAGCAAAAAAAGATGTGTGTGTGTGTGTGTGTATGCAAATGTAGCTTGCTTGCTTAGGCTCAAAAAATGCGCTTCATGCCATCAACAATACTTCTGGGATTTTGATTTGAGGAGAAGGAATGGACAGGAATGAAATTAAAAAGTACATTCTGTTCTCATCTCAGAACATTCTGGTAATTGAAATCCTGCCACCCAGCTCCATTTATCTTAGCTAGAACTCTGGGTCCTCCTATCGTATGAAAGTAAGGGACATAAAAAAAGCTGGAATTTTGAATAATGACTTGAAGGCCTCATGGGTTTTGGACAAAGACAAAATGTCCCCACATGGGGAAGGCTAACTCTGAAAAATTCTAAGAGGAAATTGAAATCATCTTCTTTCCCAGCCAAATAGAACTCAGGATTCTTCTATCTTCTAAGACCTTGGCCTCAATGAATGTTCTATCAGCGAGACTTCATATTGTAAAGGTGCTCTTGAATATGCAGCTAGCCACTCAAGAGAGAAATAAAACAAACCTGGTATATCAACTTCTCTAGAACCTGGACAACCACCCCATTCCACACTGTGCAGGCTTTATATAAGTTTTTTTTTTTAAAACTTGTCACTATAATCTTCCTTATTTACTGTCATTACCTAGGCTCCCCTTCCAGCTCTTGTCATCCCGTTTCTCTTCCATGATGGGGGTGCCAGTCAAAGTGGAAGAGTGGGAGAGCAAGCCTGATCCAGCATTGGAAATGGACATCAGAGACTTTGCTGGTCGCATGGATGATAGCTGCTCTGTCTTACTCGGCTCCTTCCGGGAACGCTGCTGAAGGACTTTGATCATGGCATCTTTCTCAATAATCTGTGCATGGAGGATCTTAATCCTTGGAGAAAAAGACGAAGAACATATAAAGACAATGGTTTCACCTCCATGCTCTGGTTTCACTACCTATATGCCTTGAGCTCCCATAATCATTTTGACTAAGGGGTGGTATAGTTATTTCTGAGCTGCTGTCAAGAGATAGCATTGAAAAAAATGCTTTTCTGCACACCCAAATGGAGATAACAAAACATTCAGGACTTGTTGCTTAAACCTTAGGAGATCAAAGTAGAGTATGGATGAAAAGAAAGACTATACATAAGAGAGTAAACCAATGTAGTGGATGCTGTACTGAAGAATCTGAGCCAACAGAAATAATCTGTCCCCTTAGAAGGTGAGAACTTCTTACATATGAACTACAACCTTCACGTGATCAGTAAATGCTCATGGGTTTATAAGAGACATCAGGTTCCCTACCTCCTAGTTTGAGTGGGCTTTGACTGAGCTGTCTGCTGTATAACAAGGTTCAGGTACAGTCCTAGAAAGATTATCCCAGAGTGCAAATATCAACAATTCAGTTCTAGCAGAGTACAGATGGAAAATAATTAGCAAGTCTGAGAGGAAAGCAGCTCTACTTGAAATTCCATGGTTTGTGGGAATAATCAAAGTAAAAGTCATCCCATCTCAACCTTAAGTAACATGCTGGAGGAGATGGGGGAGGCTGCATTTTCAGGTTGCACAGTTGTGAATAAAGATGCTTGCCCTTCCCCACTGTGCTTTACCAACTTCTCAGATCCATCAGGGTCCAGATTGGCATTATACCTGCCCTCCATGTCAAGACAACGCTTGTTGGCCATCAAGATTTCTTCCTCCTCCTTCTGGATGCGAGCTTCTAGTGCTGTGTCATAACTGATGTTAGGAGAGTGGCTGATAACTGTTGTGTCCCTGAGAAGGAAAATGGCAGTGATGATGGTGGGAGGCCAGCAAAATTAATGAATACTATTCCCCTCCTAAGTCAAAAGCATTGCTGGAAAGCCCCAATCTGAAATCAAATGTGTGAGTCACAGTTGGGTGTCTGGATGATTTACTGATAAAATCTTCCAAGACAGGAAGGTTCAGCTTTCAGAACTATGAGGAGAAGTTATGAATGTGGACATGTCTGCAAAAGTCAGTAGGGGTTCTATGAGATGGGCACAAGGTTTCCTTCAGAATTGTAAAGACATCCTCCTAAAGCATTTTGGCATATAGTCCCTTCAAATTTCCACACCATAGCCAAGCAATAAGAAAATGTACATATTTTCATGACAGTCATCAAGAGGAAAAGGTTAGACGTTGAAGGAAGTCAGAGAATCACTAGTTTATTGCTGCAGATGAATAGTGGTAACTACACCTGTTATCTAGAAACACAATTATAGACAAATCAACAGCTAAGATCAGGTAGGGCAAGCGAGTTGAGTAACTATCTTAAGGGCTTTTTGTGTCAGTGCCATTTGGTTCCTATCTACTCTACACCTGAAATTTTAGTGCCAAATTGGTGAGTCTAACCCAACTAAGTGACTATTCGTTTGCCAAAGTCCCACTGCATAAGGAACCATCGTGCTTCATCTGAAAGTGTCTCTGGTCATTAACTCAAAAGCCAATGAATAAGGTGTAAAGTGTGTGTGTGTTTGTGTCTGTGGGCAGGTGAGAGAAACAGTGATAGAGATGGAGATAGAGATAGAGGATAGATAGATAGATAGATAGATAGATAGATAGATAGACAGACAGACAGACAGACAGACAGATAGATAGAATGGAGGAGAAAGATGAAGGTTTAGCCACCAGGCAAGGCTGATGTCTAAGCAGAGCAAGTCAAAGAAGTGTGAGAATGAACTAAGTGAAGTCATGCATCTTTCTATATTCTTGATTTAAAATCAGCAGTAGAGAAAAGAGGGAAGGAAATGAAGAAAATGGGATCTTATTTGAGTACCTTAGAAGGAAAGAAAAAATCATTCAAAAGAATATTGATGCAATTATATTGGTCTTAAAAGGAAATCAGACAAAAAGCCTAGAAGACAATAAATTGGCACTACTTCATTATACTTCCTATGGGAACGAGGATCTGTGGGAGAACTCGGCATATTTTCTGCTGGCAGCTAGCTATGTTCTTTCAGCTTAAGAATTTGGACCGGTGTAGATGGGGGTGAAGAGGCAGAGGAGTGAAGAGACAGAAAGTTGATGTTAAAGTTGGAAAATTCTGACAGGGCTCTGCAAAACTACGGTTCCCCAAAACGCCTGCACATTTATACACAATACTGTAACAATTTATTTGAATGGTTACTTTAATTGGAGAGTAAGAAGGGGAAGGAATACAATTGCTCTTACCATTTACCAAGCTAAAAACATTTTAACATTTTGGAATTCTATACTTCCTCTATCGCAATTTGTTTGCTTGTAGTCTTACTGGGAGTGTCTCCTGTAAATCAAGATATCCAAGAGGAAACAGCATTGCGCAGTGCTTGAGAGCAGGGTCTCTGACTATAGAGAGTACTGGGATCAAACCCCAGCTTCCCAAGCACTCTGCCATTAACGAGCTCTATGACATCAAGAAGTCAGTGCAGTGCTCTAAGCCTCAGTCTCCTCATATGTAAAATGGAGATAATAATTGTACCTACACTTCATAAGGTTTCATGGGGGTAAAATAAAATTATGCATATAAAACCCATAGTGGCAGGCACAGCATAAACGGTCAACAAAGTTAACTTTTATTAAGAAAGGAAAAGTATAGGTAGAAGGGGAATAATTGAAAAGAATATGCCTGAAAGAATTTCAGTTCTCTGTATAATCCTGGAGGCTCTTTCTGCACTGCAGAGTTCCAATTTGATGACTAAGGATTAAGTGCCAGGACTGTTTAAGAAGTACATAGTGTCAATGCACAGCTATAGGGTGATACTGTGAACCACTGATTTTACACTTGGGATGATTTCACGGTATGGGAATATATAAAATACATCAATAAAAAACAAATGAATGAAAACAAAGTTTTTTTAAAAGGGCATGATGCAGGGCAGGAGAAATTTTTAAATGCTTGGTAAAGTTCAAACTGCTAAGTGATGGGGCTTTTTTTTATCTTTCAGAGATTATAGAAGAACGTGGTATTGACTAATAAATAAAACTACCATGTTAATTTTTTAAAAAAGAAGTACATGATGTTTATGGACACTGGGAAGTTGAGCAATGGCTTTTCACTGTGGGAGCTGGGGCTGGCTTACTGCCTCTTTCATCATATAAAAGACCATTTTTGGGACTCAGAGCCCTGCTAGCTAATTGATATGGACAATGTGCACTCCTCAGGAACGGAGCTTGAAAATGTGGGGCACTTAGTGAATTCCTATGGAGCTGCCAGGAGGGCCCTCAGCATCAATCTAAGGCCAATGGCTTAGGCAAAAGATAGTAAGCACAGTTTTTGAAGGAGCGTTTACCCTGCTGCCTTCCAATACTCTGAGACTATCCTAAAAACATAAGTAGGGAGATGCTGAGCTACAGCTTGAAAATACAACCTACAAACCCTAATTGGCATTTCCTTGAATCTGACATCCCCCAATTCACATTCTTCAGTAAACAACTTCTCACAGAGTTAAACCCTCTCTCTTTCCTTTCTCCAAATAAATTATTCCCATCATATTACTTAGACCGCTCTTTAGAATGCCACCACCAAATTCCTATATTTTAATTAGGCTTTTAAAACTTAAAGTCCTTCTTTTCCTATCAGAAGCATCCTTTTGTTTGTTAATAGTTGAACTCTTGTCATGAGTGGAACACTGTGTTTGAAGTTACTGTGAAACTGGAGAGTGGACATACATGGGTAAGACTAGTCCCTGATTGCAGGAAACTTTTAAGGGAAGACAAAATGTAAATAATTAACTATTACAAGAATGAGTTTGGGCTTTTTCCAATGGGCCATGAAAATTATTTGAGTTTTTTGAGGGGAATGAAATTATCTGAGCTGTGTTTTAGGAGGATAACGTTATCTCCTGCTGAAATGTGGTGGAGGGATAAGAGGAGAGATACACTGGAGTTAGGCAGACAACTCTGCATGGTTGTTGTGATAATCCCAGCAAGAGATAATGAAATCATGAATTGGTGAAGTAGCAAGGGAAATGGAAACAAGCTGTAGGAGGCAGAATTGCTAGAACTTGGAGATTGTTTAGGTGTGGGTGGTAGGGAGAGAGAAGAATGGATGAGCACTTTGGTGTTTCTAATTCCAGGGATTAGGAAAGATGTTACACTATTTTCTGTGATGGGAAATACAGGAGGGGATTTTCAGAAAATTTTGGAATGAGTTTTGATTTCAAGTATATTGGCATTAAAGTTGTGTGAGGATAGTCATATGAGGATATCCAACAAGTTTTTAGTAATTCTAGCTTTAATCTTAGAGATGTCAGAGTTACTATTTGAAGCTATGGCAGAGGATGAGATAATTAAGTGAGAAGGTAAAATGAGAAGAAAGCAGAGGATGAATCTGAGAAATGCCTGCAATGAAGGAAAACGTAAACACGTGTGGTGTGTGTGACCAGCTTCTACCTTTTTCTTTGCCTTTATTTTCTTCTTTCCCTGATTTACTTGCCCGAAAAAAATGAATCAATGCACATTCATAGAAAGGTAAAAACTTGATTCATTAAATGCAAAACAGTAAATTACATGGTTGATCAAATGTGTTATCTTTTTATCCTTTTGTCACCTGTAAAATGTATAATAGTACCCTCCTCAGAGTATTGTTGTGAGGCTCAGTAATAAGTATAAGATGCTAAGAAGAGCACCTTATATAATGAGTACTATATGTGTTTGATAAATAAAATAAAATTGCTATTACCCTTTTGGACAAAATTAATATTTTGAATTTCATATTGGACAAAATTAATATTTTGAATTTCATATATTTATTTTAAATAAGCCAAAAATAATCATTTTACTCTCTATCAGGGCCCTCTTAACTTTTAATCAATGAA
Organism: Tamandua tetradactyla; assembly: GCF_023851605.1. Lineage (NCBI taxonomy): Eukaryota > Metazoa > Chordata > Mammalia > Pilosa > Myrmecophagidae > Tamandua > Tamandua tetradactyla. The sequence goes on along the minus strand of NC_135353.1, from coordinate 57,046,002 downwards.
CCAAATTCTCCTAACCATCCAACTGACCAATATCATAAAGCTGCTCCATCTTATGCCTAACTGCATCTGCTGGTTTGAAACTGTTGTGTACTTCAGAAAAACCATGCTCTTATAATCCAATCTTGTGGGTGCAGACCTATTGTGGGTAAGACTTTTTAATTAGGTTGTTTCTATGGAGATGTGACCAGTTGGACTTCTTGATTATGTTATTTCCATGGAGATGTGACTCCGCCCATTCAAGGTGGGTCTTATTTAGCTTACTGGAGTCCTTGAAGAGGGGAGCATTTTGGAGAAAGCTCAGACACAGATGCTTGGAGATGCTGAGAGAGCCGTTTGAAACCAGAAGTCCACAGAGAAGGAGAGCAGACATCGCCATGTGTCTTCCCATGTAACAGAGAAACCCTGGACTCAGTCTTTATTGAGTGAAAGCATCATCTTTTTGGTGCCTTAATTTGGACATCTTCATGGCCTTAGAATTGTAACTTGTAGCTTAATAAGTCCCCTTTATAAAAGTCAATCCATTTCTGGTATATTGCATTCTGGCAGCTTTAGCAAACTGAAACAAAGGGTAATGACAGAACTTTCCATACTGTTCAAAATGCCTACTCTTGGACGCTTTAAGGCCAAATCTAACTTTTTCTACCCTAATCCTGTCTTCATTTCATCAACAATAATTTCTTGCATTGAGACTTTTCCCTTTGACAAGAGATGCTTCATAGAATCTAAGTGCTGAAAGGGGTAAAGAAACAAACAGTGGTTCATTCTTATATTAAAATCTGCATTCTATTATTCACAATGCCTAAAAACTATAAACAATCCAAATGTCAATCAGCAGATGAAAGAATGTACACATGGCATATTCATACAATGATTACTACTACTCAGCAATAAAAAAGGAATGAACAACAATGTGGATGAATCGCAAAATAAATATACTGAACAAAAGGATTTAATAAACAGTACATACCATATGATTCCATTTTATAAAATTCTAGAAAATGCAAAAATATAATTATAAACAGCAGATAAGGGTTGCCTGGAGTCAGTTGTGGGGAAAAGGGTTAAGTTAAAGCACCACAAGGAAACTTTGGTGTGTGAAGGGACAGTACTCCATCTTGACTGTGGTAGTGACTACATGATTTTATACAATTACCAGCATTCAAAAAACCATACACTGAAAATATGTGATTTTCATTTAAATAATACCTTAATTTAAAAATGTGTATTCTAAAAATGCCATCGATACCACCACAACAATATGTCTTAATTGTGAAACCTGATAACTAACTATGAGGTGTTAGGTTTTAGATATACTGACTTTGAGATACGAACAGATACTGTTGGTAGAAACCCAGCAGGCAGTAACAGTTTGGCACCAGATGTAGGGATTTTAGTTACAGATTTAGAAATCATCACTTCTCCATTTCTTCTTCTTTCCTTTTTTTCTTTCCTTCTTTCCTTATTCAAATACATTTTTTTTGCAGTACAATTATTAAAACCAAGAAATTAAGTCTAATCTAAAGGTCCCATTCAAATTTCCTCCATTGTCCCAGTATATCCTTTACAGGAATAAGATCCACTTCATTATCAAATATTGCATTTAGCTGTCAAGCTTCTTTAGTGACTGTCAATCTGGAACAGTCCCTCAGTCTTTTCTTCTCATTTATTACTTTGTTGTTTTGAAGATTACAGGCCAGTTACTTTGTAAAATAACTTTTAATTTGCATTTGTATGATCCTTCCTCATGATTAATTTCAGGTTATCTATATTGCTATAGTGACAAGAATATCACAGAAGTAATGCTGTATTCTTAATGCACTGTATCATAACGACATGTTTTCAATTTGTTTCCATAATGGTGTTGTTAATTTTTAAATCACTGGATTAATTAATAAGATAATTGTCAGTTGGTTGATAAGTAAATCAATTAATAATTAGTTAATAAGCATTTTATGGGGGAGATACTTTGAGATTATGTAAATACCCTGGTTCTCATAAAAATTTTTCCACTGTTTTTAATGTTTGATGTTTCTTGCATGAATAAAATTGTACAATGATGTTTGCCAAATGGCCACTTTTTAACTCTATGATTTTTCCACATGTATTAGTTGGTATTCTACTGAAAATTAAAGCTTTACTTTCTCATTCACTAAATGTATCCATGTACTCATTTATGCATTCATATGGCCACGGATGTATGAATTCTTATCATACTCAATGTATTATAAAATACTACTATCATTATTTCAGTGCTCAAATTGTCCAAGATTTGGCCAAAGGAAAATCCTTCAAGCTGGTTCCCGTGTCTTTTGAAATGTCTCCATATCATTTGCTTTTTAAATTAAAAAAAATTTTAAAGCAGTTCTATTGAAATATGTTCACATACCATACTACCCATCCAATGTGTGCAATCTGCAGCTTTTAGTATAATCACAGAGCTGTGGATTCATCACTAAAACAATTTTTGAACATTTTCATTACTCAAAAAATAAAAGCCCCATACCCCTTAGCAGTCACCCCTCAATCCCTCTATCCCTCCCCAGATCTTCATAACTGCGAATCTAATTCTGTCTGTACAGATTCATTTATATTTACAGTTTATATAAATGGAATCCTACAATATGTGTTATCTGAATTCATTCGCTTAGAAGAACGTTTTTATTTTAACTATTGTTGTTATTATTATTAGTATTAGTAGTCTCATTAGAGATGTAGATTTACAGAAAACTCATGTAAAAAATACAGCATTCCCATATACCCCCATTACTGACTCTTTGCATTAGTGTGATACCTTTGTTACAATTGCTCAAAGAATATTAAAATATTACTGTTAACTATATTCACAGTTTACATTAGGTGTGTTTTTCCTACATAAAACCTTATTATTAATACTATTTAACAGTGTCATACCTTTGTTATTATTCATAAAGGAAGATTCTTATATTTATACTATTAAACAGTTAATCATCCACAAGGTTCACTTGTTATACAGTTCCATGTTTTATCTTCTAAATTTCTTTCTAGTAACATACACTATGCAAAACTTCCCCTTTAAACCACATTCACCAACATAATTCAGTGCTGCTAATTATACTGAGAGTAATGTGCCAATATCACAACTGTCCATTTCCAAACATTTGCAATCAGCCTAAATAGAAATTCTGCACAAATTAAGCATCAACTCCCCATTCTCTACCCCCATTCTATCCCCTGATAACTTATATTATCAAGGGATAATATAATAATTATATGATTATAATAATTAATTCACATCAGTAATATAATACCATATTAATAATACCATATTAATAATTAATTCATATGAGTAAGATCATACAATATTTGTTCTTTTGTGTTTTTGGCTTATTTCACTCAACATTAAATTCTCAAGGTTCATCCATGTTGTTGCATGCACCAGGACTTCATTCCTTCTTACAGCAGATTAATATTCTATCATCTGTATATACCACATTTTGTTTATCCATTCACTGGTTGACGGACACTTGGGTTGCCTTCATCTTTTGGCAGTTATGAATAATAGTACTATGAACAAAGGTATACAAACATTTGTTTGAGCCCTTGCTTCCAGTTCTTCTGTGTATATATGTAGCCACAAGATTGCCAGATCATATGGAAATTCTATACTTAACTTCTTGTGGAAAAGCTGAACTGTCTTCCACAGCAGATGCACTATTCTATGTACTCACGAAATAGAAATAGTAAATAAGTGTTCCTATTTCTCCACATCCACTTCAACACTTGCAATTTTCTTTATATTTAGTAGTAGACATGAAATGATATCACATTGTGGTTTGAATTGGCATATGCCTAATAGCTGGTGATGTTCAGCATTTTTTTATGCGCTTTTCAGCTTTTGTATGTTCTTTTTAGAAAAGTGTCTATTCAAGCTTGTTGTCCATTTTTTCATTTGGTTCTTGTCTTTTTACTGTTGAGTTATAGGATTTCTTCATATATTCTGTATATTAAACCCTTACTGGATATTTGGTTTTCAAATATTTTCTCCCATTGGTTAGGCTGTCTTTTCTTTCTTATGACACATTCTTTTGAGGGTCAATTTTTTTTAATTTTGAGGAAGTCCCATTTATCAATTCCTTCCTTCACTGCTTGTGTTTTGGGTGTAAAGTTTAAGAAACCATTGCTTACCACTAGATCTTGAAGATGCTTCCCTACATTTTCTTCTAGGAGTTTTATGGTCTTGGTTCTTATATATAGATGTTTGATCCATTTTGAGTTAATTGTATAAAGTGTGAGAAAGGAGTTTTCTTTTATGGTCTTGAACATGGATATCCTTTTCTTCCAGCAGCATTTAATGAAAAAACTATTTTGTCCCAGATGAATGGACTTGGCAGCTTTGTCAAATATCAACTGGCCATGGATGTGAAGGTCTATTTCTGAACTCTCAATTTGATTCTATTGGTCAATATACCTATTTTTGTTCCAGTACCAAGCTGTTTTATACACTGTAACTTTGTAGGATGCTTTAAAGTCCGGAAGTGTGAGTCTTCCAACTTCGACCTTCTTTTTCAAAATGTTTTTAGGTATTCAGGGCCCTTTACCTTTCACCCAAAATTTGATATTCGGCTTTTCCATTTCTGCAAAGTAGGCTATTGGAAGTTTGATTAGGATTGCACTGAATCACTAAATAAAGCTGGGTAGAATCGACATCATAACAATATTTACTTTTTCAATATATGAACATGGAAAGTCTATCCATTTATTTAGGTCTTCTTTGATTTCTCTTAGTAATGTTTTGTAATTTCTAGATACAAATGCTTTCCATCCTTGGTTAAATTTATTCCCAGATATTTGCGTCTTTTAGTTTCTATTGTAAATTGAATTTTTTCTTGGTTTTCTCTTGAGATTGTTCATTACTACTGCAAAGAAACACTACTTATTTTTGCAGGTTGATCAAGTATCCTGCCCCTGTGCTGAACTCATTTATTAGCTCAAGAAGCTTTGTTGTAGGTTTTTTGAGATTTTCTATATATAGGATACATCTTCCTTTGAAAGTGGGATGCCTTTTATTTCTTTTTCTTGCCTAATTGCTCTAGCTAGAATTTCTATCACAACGTTGAGTGACAGTGGTAACAGTGGGCATCTTTGTCTTGTTTCTGATCTTAGAGGGAAAGTCTTCAGTCTTTCACCATTGAGTATGATGTTAGCAGTGGGTTTTTCATATATGCCTTTTATCATGTTGAGAAAGTATCCATCTATTTCTCTCTTTCAAAGTGTTTTTATAAAGAAGGATGCTGGATTTTGTTCAAATGCCTTTTCTGCATCTATTGAGATAATCATGTGTTTTTTTCCTCTTCGGTTTGATAATATATTGTATTAAATTTATTGTTTTGAATGTGTTGAACCACCTTTGCATACCTGGGATAAAATCCACTTGACCGTCTGTATAATTCTTTAAATGTGCTGTTGGGTTAGATTTGCAAGTATCTGATTGGTACTTATCTTGTACTATCTTTATCTGGTTTTGGTATGAGGGTGATATTGGCTTCATCGAAAGAGCAAGGAATTGTTCCCTCCTCTTCATTTTTTTGGAGGAGTTTGAGCGGGATTGATATTAATTCTTCTTGGAATGATTAGTATAATTCACCTATGAAGCCATGTGGTGCTGAACTTTTCTTTGTTGGGATATTTCTGATGACTGCTTCAATCTCTTTTCTTGTAATTCATCTGTTGAGATCTATTTCTTCTAGAGTCAGTGTAGGTTGTTGGTGTTTCTAGGAATTTGTCCGTTTCATCTAAGTTGTCTAATATGTTGGCATGCAGTTGTTCATAGTATCCTCCTATGATCTTTTTTATTTCTGTGGGAGAAGTAGTAATGGCTCTCCTCACAATTCTGATTTTATTTATTGCATCTTCTCTCTTTTTTCTTTGCAGTCTAGCTATGGATTTGTCAATTCTATTGAGCCTTTCAAAAATCAACTTTTGGTTTTGTTAATTCTCTCTATTGATTCTTTGTTCTCAATTTCATTTAATTCTGCTCTAACCTTTATTTCTTTCTTTTTGCTTGCTTTGGGATTAGTTTGCTGTTCTTTTCCCAGTTCTTTCAGGTGTGCCTTTAGATCTTTGATTTTCTCTCTTTCTAATTTATTAAGGTAAACATTTAAGCATATAAAATTTATTCCCTGCACTGCTTTCAGGGCATTCCATAAGTTTTGATGTGTTGTGCTCTCGTTTCCATTTGTCTCAAGATACTTAATGATTTATTTTGCAATTTCTTCTTTGAACCACTCATTGTTAAGGAATGTGCTGTTTAACCTCCATGTATTTGTGAATTTTTCAGCTCTTGACTGGTTATTGATTTTTAGCTTGGTTCCATTACAGTCGGAGAAAGTGCTTTGTATAATTTCAATCTTTTAAAATTTACTGAGCCTTGCTCTGTGACCCAACATGGTCTATCCTGGAGAATGATCTATGAGCATTTTAAGAGAATATCCTGCTGTTTTGGGTTACAAAGTTTGCATATATCATTAGGCTTAGTTCATTATATCAATTGTTAAAGTTTTCTGTTTCCTTACTGACGCTCTGTCTAGTTGTTGTATCTATTGATGAGAGTTGGTATTAAAACCCCAACTCTTATTGTAGAGATGTCTGTTTTTCCCTTTAGTTTTGCCAGTGCTTGCCTCATGTATTTTGGGGCTCTCTGGTTAGGTGCATAAATGTTTATGGTTGTTATTTCTTCTTGATGTATTGTTCCTTTTATTAATATGTAGTATCCTTGGTAACAGGTTTGCACTGAAAGTCTATTTTCTCCAATATTAGTATAGCTACCCCAGCTCTTTATTGGTTACTCTTTGCATGGAATGTCTTTTTCTAACCTTTCAACTTCAACCTATCTGTGTCCTTCAGTCTAAGCTCAGTCTGTTTTAGATAGCATATAGATGGATCACACTTTTGTATCTATTTTTCCAATCTGGGTCTTTTGATTTGAAAGTTTAATCCATTAATATTCAGTGTTAACACTGTAAAGGCAGTACTTACTTCAACCATTTATTCTTTTGTTTTATATGCCATATAATATTTTTGCAATTTTTTACCCTTTAGTTACCCTTACTGATAGTCTTCATTTCTACACTCTCTGCCAAGCCTCTCTCACCTGTCTTTTTCTTTCAGTCTGGAGAACTCAGTTTAGTATTTCTTGTAGAACTGCTCTCTTGTTGATGAATTCTCCCAGCTTTTGTTTATCTGTGAAGATGTCAAACTCCCTTCTCATTCTTGAAGGACACGTTTGCTGGATAAAGTATCCTTGCCTCTCAGTTTTCCTCTTTCAGTACCTTAAATATATCATACCACTGCCTTTTCATCTCCATGTTTTTTTCATGGATTATTTCTTTAAATATTCTTTCTTCCCCCTTTCCTTTCTGAGACACCCATGATACATATGTATTATGCTTTGTGCTATCATTCAATTCCCTGAGACCCTGGTCAGTTTTTCCATACTTTTCTTCATAGGTTTTTTTGCCTGTGAGATTTCAATCATCCTCACTTCTAGTACTGATTCTTCCTTCCACCTGTTCAAATCTGCTGCTGTATTTCTCTAGTGTATTTTTAATCACTTCTATTTGCCCTCTTATTCCCATAAGTTCATTAATTTTCTTTTCATGTTTTCAAATTCTTTATGCTTAGCCAGTGTCTTAATATCTTTTATCTCTTTAGCCAAGTGTTCCTGCATCTCCTTGAACTGATTTAGGAGATATGTTTGAACATTTTTTATTAATTGCTCCAAATTCTGTGTCTCTCCTGAAGTTTTAATCTGTTTCCTTGATTTGGCTATGTCTTCCTGATCCTTAGGGTGGCTTGTAATTTTTGCTGATTTCTAGGCATCTGGTTATCATTATGAGCTTCTCTCTCTTGCCTAGAGTTTTATCATTGATTGGCTTTGTGTTGAGGCTCTTCTTTGACAGTTGGTTCAATGTACTCTAGACCTTTAGAATTGTCCATGTTTGACTGATCAAATTTATTCAGCTTTTCTATATCTGTTTCCTACCCAGGGTATGCAGTACAATTAAAAATTGTGCAATTTGTGAAACCATTTCATTTCCAAAGGACATCTTCATTTCTTCTGTTAATTTTCAGGGAAGCTTGACCTGTTCTGTTCGCTTTTGTTTTGCTTCTATAATTTTTTTGTGCTCTCCTTTCATAGCCTGTAGCTGCTTTTTCCTGGAGGGCAATGTCTGAGAGGAGGGTCACCCAGAGAGGCCTTTCCAAGTCAATATTTCTCAGCCAAAACAGGCCAGGGATCCATGAAGGGAGCTCACAGGAGTTCCAAAGAGCCCTGAGGAAAGGGTCAGGAAAGAAACCAAAAGGCTACCCAAAGCTGTGTTTTCCTGGTCTAGCCAGATGACGGTGATCCTCAGCAAACTTTTTCACATGGCCATCTGTTAATCCTTCTTCTTTGGATCTCCACTGCCTTCAGCCCTATCAGAGGCAGGGTTTTTATGTTGGAAAGGGACAAAGGGAAAAACCTTGGCCAATACCGACATTTAAACATGGGAGGAGCAAAAATGAAACAACTGGACAAAGAAGGATTCATAAGAGATGTTGGAGGGTTAGGCAGAAGACCCCAAAGAATCTATAATAAAGTTTTCTGATAGTTGCTACTTCCAAAATTTGAAATCTCATGGTGAAGAAAGAAGAAGTAAACTAACCTCACGGCAGAACATGAGAGCACTATATTTGGACATATAGTATAATACTAGAAATGAAATCCTCTAGAGGAGTCACTCCAATTCTCATTCTGCAGATACCTGAATACAGTTTCTCTCCTGTGGGTTAGATTATTAGACACACAAGTGGCAAGTAACCAAAAATGGAATGTTTTCCTGAGGAACTATCTTGGGCGCTCCTGTTTGGTGGGAGATAGCTGCTTTTATCATATTAAATTATAAACATGCATGCATATTTTGTTGAAAACAGTAATGAAATGGAAACTTTTTACCTGATGATGTAAAGGAATTTGGTTAAAATTAAATTTAACTTATGGAAGCCAACATATTTGGAACTCCATCTGAAAAGGGATTCTACCAGTACTGAAACCTTTCCAGGGAGGAAAGAAAGAGAGTAATTTCTTTATAGATGGTTCCCAGTGACATTTTAGCTTTCCTGTATTTTGACATGGAGTCTATGTATAACCAGAGACTCATCTGAAGGCAGTTACAGCTGCAGACATTCCAGTACCAAGAATACTGAACATCTACTATGATCCCAAACTGCATACCCTCACCTTGGCCCATTTCAGGAGCTGTTTCTTTCCCAAAATGACAAAATTACCTCACATCTTTCCCTCCCAATAACAACAATGTTTTCAGTTGGGGTTTCATAAATCACCTCTGAACAAGTGCTAGACTGGGGTGTTTCCTTGGGATGTAGTAGCTAAAATTACACTTAATTTTGCTTACAACCTCTCTATCATCTTCCAGCACAGCTGGGTTTTCGTGCACTCTATTACTACATTGGCATATTCTGAGCACACCTTTCCCAGGGAACAGAGATAATTAAGTTGTAAGTCCATAAGAACCTAGAAATCAAGACACAGGAAGCTTCAATCTATTTAAGTTATAGGGAATGTCTGGAGACAAGTAGAACATGCTAAAAAATTTAAGATGTCTTCCTGGAGAATTGAGGGTAGATTTATAAATCACCAGTTCAGCTTTTGAGCACTGACTCCCGTCAGATTTGGCATGAGAAAGACTTAAACATAAATGTATATACCACCCCCTTCACACACAAATCCCAACCCAAATCTGGTAAGTGATTTGAGACTCTTCTGGTGTAACACACTTCAGAGAGTGTTGAAACCAACACTGGCTTTGAAATAAGTTTCTGGGTAAAAATCACCTACGTAGGTAAAATATGTTATAGTCCACCTTAGATACCAAATTCTAGACCAAGGTTCTGTCTTTATCTCCAAAACCCACCTCATTTCCTGATTTGAATTTAGTTTTGTTGTTGGTTTCATGCTAAAAACATTGTTTCCTCCAAAGTCCAATAATTAGTGTTTATAATGTGAAAAGAAAAACAAATAAGAAGGGAAAAATTAAGAATCCTCCCACCACTTTCTCTGCCTACCAGATGGAATATGACTGCTTACATGTGATGAGCTCATGTACACAAAGAATGTGGCCTTCAAATATAGACCTCCTCAAAGGGCAGGGATGGATTCATGTTTGGCATAGTCTTTGACATACCTTGGAAAAGCCAGAGCTATCAAATGGCAGCAGCTACTCCTCAGTGACATTTAGTTCTGTGTGGCATTTCTCTGGAGAGGCTTTCTCTCCAGTCTGGGGCCAATCAAAAAACCTACACATGTGGCTGAAAGAATCTATCACTCTGGTGAAGGAGGTGTATAAGCATTCAGTTGATCCCACCTGCAACTGTTCTGGCTTCAAAGCAAAGTTTAACTACGATTCCCATAAGTTCATAAAGTAACTTTAATTTTCAAATCCCTGATTCTCTGCCTCCACAGTCATTCATCTGGCTTTTTCATAACCAGATGAAAGAAAGCACACTTAAGCAGAAATGGAAGGAAAAAACCAGAATATTAAAGAAAAACGAGCCCACTAATAAATCTATTCATCAGTGTACTGGATTGAATAGTGCCTCACCAAAATTAGTGCTCACTGGGAACCTCCAAATGTGACTTTATTTGGAAATGGTCTTAGCTGATGTAATTAAGTAAAGATCTAGAGAGGAAATCATCCTAAATTTAGGGTGATCTCTAAATCCGAACACTGATGTCCTTATGAGAAGGGGAGCAGACACAGTTACACACAGAGAAGAAGGCCATGTGAAGACGAAGGCAGAGATTGGAGTTATGCTGCCACAAGCCAAAGGATGCCTCAGGCCACCAGAAGCTGGAAGAGCCAAAGAAGGATTTTTCTTTAAGAGTCACTGTAGGAAGGAATGATCCTGTCAACATCCTTATTTCAGACTTCTGATCTCTAGTATTGTGACAGTATAAATTTCTCTTATTTTAAGCCACTTATCCAGTTTGTGGTACTTTGTTATGGCAGCCCTACTATACTAATGCAATCAGTTACTGTTTTGTTCTCCTTACCAACCCTTTTCAAGCAGTGACCTTACTACCCAACTACTGACCTCTGAGCAGCCACAGTTGCAGCAGCATCCAGGGCAAAATGTCTCATCACATTCTCCTCCAAGTACTTCTGCTCCCACTTAGTCATATCAGCTTCCAGGGCCAGGATCCTCTCCTCCTTCTCACGAAGCAACTCCATAAGTGCAGCAGCATTGCATTCCGAAACGTTGGTGGGCTGAGAGTTGCCCTGGCGCTGTTGGTGGAGATTCCCAAGACATCTCATGTTAGTGAGAGGAGAACCATCGTGCTAAGCTCCATTTTAAAAGCCCCTGTTCCTGGGAGTGCAAGGGTAGTTCAGTGGTAGAATTCTCGCCTACCATGTGGGAGACTCGGGTTCGATTCCCAGCCCATGCACTTCCTCCAAAAAATCAAACAAGCAAACAAAAAACTTCAATAAATAGTGCTGCAATAACAGGATACTCATATGAAAAGTAATGAAATGTGACCCTGCCATACAGCATACAAAATTTTTTTTTAAAGCCCCTATTTTAGAAAGGATTACTGCCCAAGTACCTTCCAGTTTGGATTCTAATTCTGAAGCAAGAGGAATTCAGATCTTCCCCAAAGACCACAGGACTTTCTATCTTGGGCTTGAATAAGGTACTGCCTTGGTCAAGAAAGGAGCTTGCCACATTAAATTGTCATGCTCAGAAAGTGGTTCAGTAAGGGTTAAAAAGTGCTATCCTTGCCTGCCAGCATTGTACACAATAGATATGGGAATAAAAATTCTAGAATTTATTTCTTCCTTTGCCCCTAACTTGCTAAGTGACTGTAAATGAGTTATGCAACCCTTTCTGGGTATTGATTCTCTCATCTAACAATGAGAATCAGAATACACAGATGATTTCTAAAGACTATTTTCAATTCTAAATGTTTATGAGTCCATTTGTACAGCATTTCACTACCTAGAGGAACTACTGTTTCTAGGATGCATGTGAAAATAAAAGATGCAAGATACTAGGCCTTAAGGATTTTGATGAGATAGGAAGTTAAGGAAGCAGACTTCATATTTACAACTGAAAGGTACTCTGGAGTAAAATCAGATGGGCAAAAAACCTGAAAGATGAGCAAGTGTGTGGTTTTTATTTTCAGGTCAAAAGGCAACTGAAAAATAAGCAACTAGGAATAATATCATTTTCTTTTTGCTTTTCTTTTATGTTCTCCATACCTGTTGAATTCTGAGGGATTCCAGTTCCCTCTCCAGTCGCGTTCGGAGTCGGTGCTCTAGCTGCTCACGTTTTTCACATGCTGCCTGCAGCTGTACAAGTGCCTGCTGCATCTTCTCCACCTTATCTACATAAACCTGCTTCTTTTTCAGCTGGCAATCCGGGTTGGGAGATTTGCAAGATGGAAAGAAAGACAGTAACAGTATCAGTTATACCGCCCCCAAATCCAGCTTTTGGTTTAGATCTCTCCTTGTCCCAGACTCCAGTTCCAAAAAAGAAAGGATGAAGAGAAAGTCTTTCAGGATGAGTAGCAGAATGCTTTGCATTTATTATACAGTGAATGAGAAGAGAGATAGGAATGACGAGCCCACTTTAGTCTCCTCCTCTTTCCCCATCTCTATGTTTTCTCCAAGTCTATTTCCTTCAGTAGGGTCTTTGATGGTATGCTTCTAGACGACAGGTTTCTATCTCCCATTTATCCCTCAAAGTCCAGATCCAATGACTTCTCTAGAAAGTCTTCCTCGACTGCCACACATTCATCATCATTCCTTTCTCTATTTCCCATTAAGTGCTTACACATACCTATACTAAGATTGTCTTCACTTTCCATGGAATGCTCCACATTTGCTCTCCCACCTAAACAATGCACATGGGCAGGGACTTTATGTTGTGTATCCCTTGTGCCTAACTAATGTGTCACTCAATACTTTTTTAAATAAATAAATAATAGTAGCCAACAATAGGTCACAAACCAACTGGGTACACTTCATAAAGATTTTGAAAGATACTCATGAACCAAAATAAGCACCTAGGCCTCTTAACTTCCAGTCCAATTAATAAAAAATAACTTGAAAAGAAATAGAGATAGTAACATACACTCAAAGTCAAAGTCTGTACAAAATTCTATTTCTACTGAGTTCCCTATAACATTTTCAGTTTCCCACTTGTGGATATCCTCACTTCTGCTCTTTTTCATTTTACACTTGAATATTCTGGGTGAATTATTCGGAGTTTTACAGTAGAGAAATTCTAAGAAAAAATGGGGGAGCTGTTTAAGGAGAAAAGTTTAATTTAGTAAGGAAAGGACTTCCACTCCCTTTTATATAGTTGTTTCCTCTCCAAGTGGGAGAGAAAAGGTGGTCAACTGTTGAAGATACAAAGAGCAGAATTGGCTTTTGAAGCTTGAGGTCCTGGCAACGACCTAATATAATTTGTCACTGCTTCTCTGCTATAAAGTTTCTGCCTCTCAAAAGTGAAGCTGCCATGTCATGGGTCAAGTTTGTAGTCTTGTCACTGACCAGCACTCTCTTGATAACCTTCATTAAAAGACCATAACTTACTGTGATTTCTGTCCCACTCATTATCCTATGTTGATAACACTGAACTGTAAGCTCTCAACTTTTATTTTGGAACTTTTATAGATCCCTAAAGATTCAAACTAATGAATCAAATCCTTGACTAAACCAGTCAAACACGATTTTTCCTCCTTGAAATTGTATAATGCATATCCAAAAGAAAAGGTTTCTACCTTTTTCAGATCGGGACTAAGAATTTGAGTTCTTTGTACCCTTGTAACTTTCAAGCCAAATTCTAGCTCTATGGGAGTAAAGGAATGAGGAGGATCTAAGAGCTCCTTAAAGAAGGCACACAGCCCCTCAATGCCCAAGAAAATGGAAGAAAGTGCAGTCTTTCAACCTTGTTGGTAAACAATCATTGTGCCTTCCATAATACTTGTGGGACACTTCTCAAAGCTAAAAAATCGACCCATGGACATTTTCTAAAGCAGACATTCTTCCAAGTTGTGCAAATATGTTATTGTCATTCTTGTGGAAGCTGAGGTTAGGGATACCTTCATTGTTAACATTAAAATTTGAATATATTACTATTAACCTGGTCAAAAAGAAAGACCACCCAGGAATTCAGCTAAACGCCAACTTTTCAATAAATTACCAAATCCTTAAGCTATCTAGATAGAGTTGTAAAGTAAGAGGCTACCTAACCTCCGAACATTTCCCACATCCATTTAGCTGAGGCAAAGGTAGGAGAACCAACCTGACTCCCCTAATTCAGAAACAGTAGTGCCTCTCTCTTTCGTATTCTTCCAAACACCAGGTAACTGACTAACTGTAATGAGTACAAACCTTTGTTATCTAGAATTTCCAGGTATTTAGCATGGTGCGTGCTAGCATGGAAATACTCTTTGTGTTATTACTGCCTCTTCCCCAAATTAGAATTGTTGAACTTGCTCCAGGTGGGAGAAAATGTGTCTTATATTTTCTTACCAGTCTTGTGGTATGCTTTGTCTAAGAGACTGGGAAAATAAAGCTTTTCATTTATCTCTGTATTTTCTTCATATTTCCTTTCATTCCAAACCTAGTTCAATTAAGTCTTGTGAACAGGTTGAGGTGAGTTACAAGCCTAGATTGCTTTATCCATTAGACATTTTCCTTGGAAAAAAAAAAAACATCATTTCCTTTCTCTTAATAAACTTAAACCTTTCTTTTCTGGGGTATATATTTGTAAAAAAAAAACTGACTAGGACAATCAAAACCTTCATTTCATAGATGTCTCTGCCTTCTTATTTTCTAAGCTATGAATAACTGGATAGCATGAAACATCCTCCATGTTTCACCTTTTGGGTTCTATAATCCTCATGAGCTATTTGAAGTTTCATGTAAATATTTGCAAATCACTCTGAAAGCCCTAGGGGAACAGTGCAATGATAATGAAGAGAATGTTCACTATAATTACTAAACCTTAAGGCAGTTATTCTTAAAGGCAATTAAACTTAGCAAGCAGTTTTTGTCTTGATGGCAAAGTGCTGCAATGTAAGCTTGGAGAATTGAATAAAAAGCAGTCCAGGGCCATGTGGATTTCTCCTGCTTTTTATTTAAAAGCAGAAACCTACTTTTCTACAACAAGAAAATCTAAATATCTGAGCAAAATCATCTCCACAATAGAAGTCCCTGACCCAGCCATTTAGAAGTGAAGACCAGTAAAGGCCAAGAGAGTTTTCTGAATTGGCTCAAAATAGGCACATGGGTAGACAACTTCCACAAAGCAAGCCAAGAAAAATCACTGCATTGATGTCCCACAAGACACTAGGGCCACTGTTGCTGGTATAATTCTCTTCCTTCCTGTAAAAGAAGTTCACCCATAAACACCATGATCATCCAGCAAATGCTTAATCCCTAGATAAATTAGGTAAAAAGGACAATTTTTGGATGCTGCCAATGCAAAACTCTACAGATGCATCTAATTAAATTGGCTTTCTTATAAGTTATATACTCTACAATTTCTAGTTCTCATCTATGGGAAGAAAAGAAGAAAGATCAACATGGTTTATTAACTCCTTCGCTTTCCTGGACTTTATCTACTTCATTTCTATCTTCACCATGATAAATCCCCTTTTCTGTTTTTCTGTCTAGCCTCCACAAACTCATTTCCAATGATAATCTCATCAAAAGTTTACTCTGAATCTATAGTATTATGACAATAATTAAGATATTCTGAATCCCCAACTTCACCTTCCAAAACCCTAAGAAATGTCAGTGGCTCCTTCTGAGGTAAAGAAAGAGGCAGAAGAGTAAATGGCTAAGGTCATGGGTTCTGGCCTCAAACTGAGTCTGAGTTAAGTGACTTACTCTCCCTGACCTTTCTTCTTTCCCCTTGAGCTTCCATTTACTCAATCACCAACAACATGGACGTAATTATAATGCTATAAGGATCAAATGAGATTATACACATGAAGGGCTTAGAACAATGTCTGGTACAAAAAGTACTTGGAGTTTTTTTTTTCTTCTTTTTTTTCTTTTTAAGAAAAAGTGAATGCCAAGTCACACATGCTCCAGTTCTCTCAAGTTTGAATGAACACTCACTCCAGATAGCCTTAGCATGGTTTCCACTCTCTCAATAACCCTAACTATAAATCAAGGTACAATTAATCATTAAAGTTATACCCATCCCTCTGACATTCAATACTAGACCTTGAGTGCCTCATACAGGAGAGCTGCAGATATCTTTATAGGGAATGGTCATTCATTGGAGATCCAGTTGAAAGTAAACACTGTGTAACTGAAAGGATACCACAGCCTCTCAAAATAACATTTTTTTGTATGCTCTATGGTGGGGGTTACATTTCATTCTTTTTCCATATGAGTATCCTGTTATTGCAGCACCATTTGTTAAATTTTTGTTGTTTGTTTGTTTTGCTTGTTTGCTTGTAGATGTGCCAGGAATAGAACCCAGGTCTCTGGCATGGCAGGTGAGAATTTTACCACTGAACTACCCTTGCACCACCTACCTCCATTTTATGATGAAGAAATACTTATCTTATTGTCGAAAGTACTATGTACCAAGAGAACTTTAGACAGAGCTCATTTTCTGACACATACACAAACATGCGCAGTTAAACATATCAGAAATTTCTATTTGACAGCCCAGTGAAAGGTAAAGAACAAGGTGGCAGTCAGAATACTTGGATTCTAGACCCAGTTCTGTTATTAATGAACCTGTTTTCCTGTTCTCAACCTCTGAGTCTCCATTTATAAAAATGAAGGTGGAATCAGGAGTCAGTGAACCAAAAAGCTCAACAGTTGGTCAAATGGCTGCCTTCCAACTACAAAGGCAGAGTTGAGAAGATGCAGTTGCCACAGAAACTGTATGGTTCACAAAATAAAAAATATTTACTACCTGGTCATTTACAGAAAATATTTGCAACTTTAGCTGGACCAGTTCCACACTCTGTTCCAGAGTTCTAGTGTTTTGTGGAGGTGTTTCAGGGGCCAATATGGTTCATGGGTTGTGCAGAATGGATCCTCTTTTATGTGTTTTATATATTAGTGCGATTCTACATAAAACTTCATTTGAATAAAAAGATTGCCATCATTTATATATATAGTATGCTATCTTCCCCATAGACTGGGCCTCTCCTGTCACCATACCTGGCTCCTTCTTCTTTTCACACTTGACACTTCAGTATTTTAAATTACTTAAGGTCCTGAGGAACTCATAATGCTCCACCCCTCACTGGCTTTGGGTATAGCATTCTCTCTAGGGAATGTCATGCCCCATCAGGCTTCCATTGTGTTTTTAAAAGTTGAAAATCAAAGCAAAACGCGGAGTTATATAGATTATCTCTAAGGGTCTTTCAACTTCTAAACATTTTATAAATTGAAGATTCTCTCCTTCATCTTCAATGTTGACCAATATCTAAGAGACCTAGGCCAAATGGTATCCTAAAATCATGTATTTAGGCACATTTTTTGAGGTAAAAGCAAAATAAAGTCCTGCCTTGGTTTATGTGCACGTACATGCAAAAGACAGGAAACATAATGTATGTACTTTCCATAGTATCCTAGATTATGTGTTTCCCTATATCATCAGTGATCAAAAAGTGAAAGTTTACTTGAAAATTTCCAAAGCCGAAGTAGTGGCTCTTCTTGTGCATAAAATGAGTTTCTCAGAACCACAGATTAGTCACTCTGTGTTTCTAATCCAGAAAGCAGCATCCATGAACCCCCAGAAGAAGCCAAGAAAATCTATCATTTAAACCACTTTCTACCGAGTATTCAGTGAATGGAAGAAATTATTCCATTCAAGTTGTCTTACCAAATGCCAATTTTCAAATTGCCCCCCTTACCCTACTTTCCCGAATTCTATGTCCTTCTAAAGCTGCTCTTAAAACCACTCTTATTCTGTCTTGATATTTTAGTCCCACCTTCCCCTGCCCTGCCTCCTGTTGCATCCCAAAAGTTCAACCTAAGGTAGTTCAATCCTTTATCCTATTTATCAGTGGTTCTCAACCAGGGGTAATTTTGCCCCACCCCCCAGGAACATTATTGATATCTGAAGTCATTTTTGGTTGTTACCTGGGTGGGGCTGGTGCTATTGGCATCTAGTAGGTTGAGACCAGAAATGCTGGTAACATCCTTCAATGCCAAGGGCAGCTCCAAGAACAAAGAATTATCTGGCCTGAAATGTCAAGAGTGCCAAGATTGAGCAGACCCTGCTCTGTACTTCCCGCACTACTGGACCATGCTCATACTTCATCACTACTGTAGAGATCTTCCACATGTCCATTCTTTCAGGAACTGTTTATATTCATATTTTAATGTTATATCACTAGTCTTGAATTCTAATGCTCTGTTTAGTTACAAATGTCTAGGTGACTGAACGATTTTTCACTCTGAAATTGAATGTGTCCCAAACTGCTTTCATATTTCTTCCTAATGCCATCTTTCCACTAGTACAGTCACTGATGATGGTATCACTTACTCTATTTTTCCAGTCTCTGAACCTTGGAGTTATTTTTCTCCCCTCTTTCCTTTGTTCATCACATTTAATCCATCAACTCTGTCTTAAGTCTAATATCTCTCACATTCTTTCATTCCCTCACATTTTTATAGCCAACATAGCTTAAACCCAATTTCACAATTAAATTATTACAAAGTACAATGGAGCCTCACAGATCTCCTTATTTTCAGATGTTCTCCCCCATCTACACGCACACACACAAACTCAAACATAAAGACACGTACAGATGCACACAATCAGCCCATCCTACATGCAGTTGCTTTAACAAACTTAAAGTAATGTTTTATAACACTGCCTTCCTTTAGAATAAAAGCAACCTATTCCTCGCAGATCTGTTCAACTAGCTAGTATTTATTCCAGGTCCAAAGCACTTTCACATTTCCATTTTTATACCTGTAGAACAGCTGATCTTGACCATATCTCAAACCACTTGGCGACTTTCAATTCACTACCTAGACTCCTGTCATGCTGGCGTCTCTGTCCAGCCTAGATATGGCTCTGAAAAATGCCTTCATCAATGTTCTAAGGTTCTACAGTCTGAAAATTCTACTAGGACTACTATACAGATGATCAACATTTTACTAATCTGATAAATTCTCCATTTCTCTTCAGCAAATCACTAAATTCTTCAGGTGTTCTTCCTTGAATAGTTTTACCTAGTTCTTATTGCTTCTTTCCTCTGTAGCCTTTCATAATATGCATTCTATTAGCGACCATTTTGTAAGATTTTATTCATGTGCAGAGTCTTTCATTCATCCAACAGGTGTCTACTGAATGATTGCTATGTGACAGGCCTATCCTATACCTGAAAACTTGTAGTGATGCAGTGGGAAACAATACAAAGTCCATACCCTATTCAAGGGCAGTATCCCAAAAGTCACGTAAGGGCAGAGCCCCTTTATTTTCTTTGGTATCTTTCTTATAGTCTAGTTCTAGCACACTGTTCAGTAAATTCTTGGTGACCAGTTAATAGTAACTATAGCTGTCAAATTTAGGAAAAAATTGAGCATAGCGTTGCTTAGCTACAACTCTGAAACTATCCAAATAATAAACACACACATTCATAAATGTATTTCTTTTGCTTGATCAAGTCAAGATATGGGTTTCATGTTATTCCTATTCAGAAGTTAGTTTTAAAAGGGGACTCATGAAATTGGGATAAATAATAGCAGGAAGGCAACCTATTGAAGGATAAGACAAATACCCAAGTTCAATCAAATATATTTTCCCATTACACGTCTACAATAATTTGAACCCATTCCCAGGCATTTGGCAGATCCCTTATCCACCTTCTGACTCAGGAAAATCTGATCCCTGCAAATGAATACCACGTGACGGCATCTCTTTCCTCTTTCCAACAACTGTGGGTGTCTTTCAAACTTATTTTCTAGAGGAAGGCTATATACAAAATTGCATCTGGGCCTGCTAAAGCTACCATTTGTCTCAGATATTTTCAAGGAAGTGACTTATCATGAATGTTCTCCATTGATTGACTGGTGGACAAAGCAAAAGGATGGATATTTTAGATTTAAGAAAACTAAGGTTTTCTTCTAGGTTTATCACAAACTATATATCACCTAATCTTTCTTTA
Organism: Tamandua tetradactyla; assembly: GCF_023851605.1. Lineage (NCBI taxonomy): Eukaryota > Metazoa > Chordata > Mammalia > Pilosa > Myrmecophagidae > Tamandua > Tamandua tetradactyla. The sequence continues at coordinate 57,025,802 of NC_135353.1, read as the reverse complement.
ATTTCCTACTCTGTTGAAAGAGGATAACACTTGCAACCTTCTTAGGGGGATATAACAATCTAAGTCTAAATATGTCTAAAAGGTTAAAAAAAATACAGATTGCTAGGCAGAGGGGGTAAATTATTAATACTATCTGGATGAACACCAACATATACACACATTCCATTGGCTAAAGGATGTTCAGACTACTTATGCAGAACTAATTCCAGTGCCTTAGAGGGCATCCTTCATTATGCCTGATTTTCATCATCCCTTCTATCGTCCACAATTTCAAACACTCAGTATTTCATGAATATAAAAAATGAAGTGTATTTTCTTTGCTTGTCTCCTCCATACAACTAGTCATATGTTGCTCTATGACCCTTCAGTAATTTCACTTTGATTTACTTTAACCTTACCCAGGAGACCCTGGCTCTAAGTTAGAGTTCACGCTGAAGCAATTTAGTAATACTACCCTGGTATTAGCAAGCTGCCTATAACCATTGCCAAGAGGCTGTGGTCTGCTGGTGGATATTAAAAGAACTGAAGCGTATAAAACTACCTCTAAAAACTTGCTACTTCTAAAAATGGAGCTCATGGTATAAAAGAGACTAAAAAGAAATCCACAAGGCTCCCAATTGGGGGATTTCAAAAGCCAAAATCATAGGAAAAGCTGAGAAAATTGAGCTCAGAGAGGTCGTTCCATCTCTATTTGGGCTGGGGACATAATTTATTAACATATTCAGTGGGTGGAGCAATACATACTTCAAAGAAAACACATTGTCACAGATATGGGAAATGTCATCCTTAGATGAAATGTACTTCAAAGAAATCAATGATTCACCAGCAGATCACCATAGAAGATTCCCGGATGGATAAGTACTTTATCCAAATTCTTATCAACTTCAAAATGCACGCCTAATTCACATCCTTCAATCTTCTACCCAAATTTATAACCCACACTTACAAAATCCTATTGTTCCTTGAAAATTACTTGGGAATGTTAGATATATAAACGTCTACGCCTAGGGCATCTTCCTATAATACTGGGAAAGAAGGAAACTGGTTATGATGAATTGTGGATAGGTATGGTAGGAGGAAAATTATGCATCTTTAAAAACATAAAGACAAATCAAACCAGTGGCAAAGGACCAAGAAAAAAAGAGAAAATATCAGCCATGGAGAACAATGGTGGAAATGGAGGGAAACAATATGAATTCATTTTTGAATAACTGAGTGGAGTGACAATATGACCCTGGAAAACTCACTGGATTCTGCCAACAAGAGTTATCAATGTGATATCTAAATCATCAGCCAGCGACTGCAGTTTGGGCATGGTTAAGCACTTGGGCTTCTTATTCCTATGTCTCTGTGGTTATCATTCTAGCCCTAGGTCAAAGAATAAGGCTCACTGGTGCTTTCTGCCAGCCCTCCCACATTCTACTCTATCTCTTCCTGTGCACTTCAGTCAGTAAGCAGCCCACCCGCAGCATCTTCTCTCTTTGATCTCGCCAAGGCCTTTTTCCCACCATCCTGAAACAACTGCTCAAGCAATAGCTCAGCTCTGGATCATCATAAGACAGCAGCCAGCCAGAAGCTTGGGCTGCCTTGAGCCTTGTGAGTGGATATGCCAAGAATCTGTAGAAACTTCCAGTGAGATCAAATTGGTAGGGGTTAAGGGGAGGTTCTCTTTGAATGAGAATACCACGGTTGTTGTAGGACACAGGGTTCTTTTGACTTGGAGTTTAATGAGCCGCCACTTCAATCAGTCCTATGTGTCCCAAAAGATAAGGGCAAGGACGGAAAGGCAGCATTTACCTCGGCTGGCTGCCTGTGCAGATTGTATCAAATTCTGGATCATGGTGACTCACCAAGAAAACCAGTCTGCTTTTTAGTTAGTGCGGTATCCTCTTCCTAGCAAGATACCTCCCTGTATTCAGCAGAGCAGAGTCCATGAAAGAATCTGGGATGAATTTGGAAAAGGACAGAAATTGCAAGTGCAGGAGAAAGTTCTCTGTAAGCCTAAAGCATCATCACTGTATACTGCTTAGAGCACAGTGATTGTAGCATATCATGGGCAAGAGACTTAATGAAATTAGAAAGAATGGATTTTAGTAAAAAGCATCTAAATGAAGACTTTGTGGACAGACAGACATAAATGCATGCGAAGGTCCTCAGAGCATTTAAGTAGCCATAATCTTTCCCTGACCAACTTGATATGATGAAAAATAATGACCCTGAGCTTAGAGGACTAAGAAAATACTCCTTAAATAAAAGTCCCAATTTAGGAAGTTTTCTCTAACTCTGATTTGCTAAGTAAACTAGAAGATTTTCCCTTGAAGAACTTTTGTGTCCTGAGAAAAAAAGGGAAATCTGTGGTGTCATTTGTAAGCCATAACTAAATGATCTGTTTATATGGGACAGAGGCAAGTCATCTAACATATCCCTGTGCCATCAAATATGGCCTTATTTTCAGTCACACGTTTCCTTCTTGGTTTAAAGATGTCCACTGGCTTTGGGGAGAAAAAAATAAAGAATCTTTACTAGACCAATTCCTAAGCTACCCTTCTGCCTTAAATACCTCCCTAATGTTCCAGATTGAGAAATGGTACCCTAGAAAGAGTTAGGCCTCACAGGGTTTATGTGAGCCACAGAAGAAGAAAAAAAACTTCACTTAGCAATTCCTATCTTTGAAATAAGGTCAAGGAATAGTTTCCTTTGAACATTATAGGGAAGACAGAGAAAACACCATCAAAGAGCAAATCCAGCTCTGATAGGCTACTAACAAAAAGAAAATAAAAATCCATCGATTTTCACTGAGATGTGGTTTCAAGCCTCTACATGTGCTAGATGTGATTCAGCTTAAGAGTCGGCATGACATTATATGACCTTTGAGATTCTGCTGGGTAGAGAGCAAAGGAAGTACAGCATACAAACTACACACAAATGCACATACATGTCCCTCAGGCTGTCAGCTTATTCTCGCATTCACATGCTCCATCTTTTTTATCAAAAGAAATTGAGAATTTCCAAACAATTAGAATCCATGCAAAAGCATAAGTTGGATGAGGAATTAAAACTTAATAATTGATGAGCTCATTTGATATATCTGGCCACTGGTAGTCATCATTCAATCCTAAGCCAATATTCACAGATTCCTCTTTAAATTGTAAATCTATATATTTTGGAGTATGCCCCTAGGAAACTGCTAACAATCTCTGGAGGTAGGGCCCAGAAAAGCCTCAGAAATCTGAAGCCAGAAATATATTTAAGACAATCCTCAGTGAGGGCTGCCTTGTGAGAACTACAGATTAACATCTTCTACATATGTATACATTGTTTTCAGTTACCACTGTGACTCAAAGTCAAAATGGTTGTAGTCTTTTCTCCTATTTATCTCTGGCTGGACAGGGTACCTTTCCTGGAGAGGAAATTGGCCTGTATGTATACCCCCTAATTTCAAACCCATCTGGAAAAGCTTCTCAGTCTGCTGAAAAGAGGGACCCAGAGCATAAAGTATATATTTTTGAAAAAATTAAAGGATGCAGAGTTTACTAAATCTGAACATTCTCCCACACTTTCTTTTTGGGAGTTGAACCAAAGGATGATTCAACTCCAAAGGATGATCCTCTCCAAAGGATGGAGAGGCAGGCAGCAGGGTCTAGGGAGTGAAGAGCAACGAGATTCCAGTTTCATTCTGGCCTTATCCAAGACTTGTCAGGTGACTACGAGCACACCACTGCTCAGTGAGTCTCTCAGTTTTGCCTTCTTTAAAATAACACAGTCATATCCCTACCCTGTCATTTACTTCTTAATACTCTAGCAAAATGGGGAGAGAAATGAAAATATAAAATATAGTAAAAGGCTGAGGGGTGTGCTAAACTTCTCAGACCTGAAAAGGCAGTATTCTGCCTTTTCAATAATGCAACTTAACAGTATTTCTGACGTAAACAACTGTTTCAGCAACCATTAACCTGCTTTTATATAACCTAATGCTTAACATTTAAGTAATTTAAGCTAAAGGACATCATGGGCTAGAAGGCATTGCCTACTGTTAAAGTATGAACCCACAACACAACGCCCCAACAAGCATTTTAATACCCACAAAAGAACAGAGAATATGTATAGATCAGGAGATCTCCAGGAACTACAGCCATTCTTACTGAGTAAGAGTAAACAAGCAATCACTAAACATACCTCATGTAAAATAGAGTGCTGATGGTGGGGTCACTAAAAAAAAAATTTCTTTTTTTGCATCAAGTTTAAAAGCTTTCAACTCAATGTAATGGAGACTATTTTTGTCTATTCAAACATCTCAACTTTAAAAATAAACATCAGTGTGATGTGAAATTTTCTTTATTGAGTTACAGTTTCAATTTTTGCTCAAACACACCCATTCCCTGAAGTGCAAAGCCTCTAAGAGTTAGTAGAACTACAGTAAAATGACAATTGATATCCAAGATTAATGATAAGCCAGCAGCAATGTTCCCTCTATTTTAAAAGACCACATTTTAGTGGGGCAATAGAGTAAAATCTACATTGAGGCTAATTAAATATATATTAATCATATCCTTAATAGTTTTGGGACCCTTGCATTTGTCAATGGAAAGTACCATCATTGCGCACAAATAACTGATTACTTCACCCCACCACATAACTATATGCTAAAACCCAGCCTCTAAGAGCCACAGCACAGCGCCTGAACAGCACACTCTCACACAACACATTTTAAATTGGCTGTTCCATCCTGTCCCAGGACATGCAGACTGTTTTTATTCTAAAATCAACCTGTAAAGTAAGTCCAACAAGAGGTATAGCCATCAAGATTCATCTTTTACCTGGGAGGGAACTTACTTCCCATTGAGCATGGGAAGATAAGGACCATTCTAATTTCAAGATCTTTGGAGTACTTTAAAAATCTGCAATCACGTCTATTTTTTCCAAAATACAGCTTAAAAGCCCTGTAAGGGCAGGAAATATACATAAACTTATATATATATATATATATATATATATATATATATATATACACACACACATATACTGTCACAGGCTTAAGACAGTGCTAGATACGTAGGAAGAACTGGGTAGTGTGACGCTTATTATAGATATGAGCAAACAGAAATCACTCCTTGATTCTGGTGCTTTCCTATTCTAGAGGAACAGAAAGCAATTTGCAGAAAAGGCAAAAGAAATCAAAGTCCATTCACATAAGCACAGCTGTAACTATAAGCATCAAATGGCACCCTCCTGTCAAGGAGTTCTGCTGCTGCCAGTTCACCAAAACAGGGATCCAAGTGCCTTTGAGTTCCGAACTTCCCCATTCGCAGGCTGTTTATGCTACCTGATGAAATCATACCTCTTCCTCCAGCTTCACCACTTTAGCCTGGGCGTTGCTCAGGGCCTGGTCTCGGATTTCTATGTGTCGCCTTTGGTCTTCATTGGTAGAACGGGCAGTGGCCAGCTCTGCTTCCAGTTTCTCTTTCTCCCGCTGGCTTTCTTTATCTATCAGGACATGAAATATCAATACTGCCGTACGCCAAAGCCTTACTTGAGCAAACCTGACAATCATGCCCATTATTAGAAGTTCTACTCTTTTAACAGACAGCTAAAGAAATATAAATAAAACAAAACAGCATAATCCAAGATCTTGGCTCTATCACTATCTTGCCAATAACTTGTATGAATTCAGAAAAGTCACTTGATGATGGCTTTTGTGCTAAGCAACGTGAAAGCAGATGCAAAAGAGTACTGTGCACAGTTTTAAGTATTATACAAAGGAACTAATTTGCATGTATGTGTATTTGTATGTGTGCGTGTGTGTATGTATCTCAGAAGAGAAGGTAGGCTTGTCACTTTAGTCTTATTTCTTCGAAATGGTCTAAAATCGACAAAAAGCATTTGCGCTTAAAAAACTCACTGTTGTTTCCTCCTGACAGTATATAAATAGGACTAAAAATGATATTTTAAAAAATGTATAGGGCGGGCCGCGGTGGCTCAGCGGGCAAAGTGCTTGCCTGCTATGCCGGAGGACCTCGGTTCGATTCCCGGCCCCAGCCCATGTAACAAAAACAAAGAAACAAAATACAATAAAACAAGAAAATGTTTAAAGATGTTTCCCTTTCTTCCTTCCTTCTATCCTTCCTTCCTTCTCTCTGTCTTTCCTTTAAAAAAAAAAAAAAAAAAAATGTATAAAACTTAAAATTTCACCTTTTATATGCTTACATTATGCTATAACTGAGATCAAGTCCATTAGACAACATCTCTCCCAGTAAACCCTAAGACCAACATTACCCCTAACACAACCCCATTTATCTCAGAATCTGTTCCTCTTGGGAACTCAATAACTTTTTAAAAAAATAAGTATCAGGCAAAACTGGGAGCCATGCCTGTGCTTTTCTCCTTCTCCTGCAAGATGAAATGGGTGCAGGAGGAAAACTGGAAGAGCAGGGTCAGAGGATCAGAGGAATACAGGCAGCTGTTTCACCTGAAAAAACATCTCTACTTGATAATCTCCATTTCTGCTGAGTTAGCAGAGTTAAACCTAATAGAGCTTGAATGTTTAGATTAATTTTTTAATGAAAGTAATCTGATATGCTTTTATGTTTATATTTTATACACACACACACATATATGATCTATGACTCTGACTTTAGAATGGAAATGCTAATTGGAAAGAAAATGGTAAGTGGTCTTTCTTGCTTGGATTTTATAGAGAGCCAAGTTAAGCAGCATCCATATAATGAGGACTGAATAAATTATCTGTGGATGGATATGACAACTGTAAGGGAAGAAAGCGTGAGCATGGTACAGTAGATAATCTATAACATTCAGAAGAATGGAGAAACACTATTTCAAGTTAGCATTTGAAATAAGTTAATACAGACTTATTATCTAAACAGACTTTACACTTTGGTCCATATACTATTCTTATCTCAATCTGCCCTTTTATAGTGACTGTACCTTGTTAGATTAGCCATAGGTGATCCAAACATTTGAATATTACACCTGAAATTATTATCACTAAATCCCAGTGAGGTTATCCTCATTCTTACAAAACTATCACTTAAAGATTCCATTGCTCAGTCCTAGTTTTAGGTGACTATGTTAGTTAGATGGACTCCTGATGGTTTGTCATATGAGCTCACTTGTTGGTCACTTTCACCAGCAGGGTTAATCCTATTTTGGGAACAAAATTCCCTAAAATTAGAGCCGTTGGGTCTAGAAAACCTTTCCTGAACAGGATAAGCAGTCCTAATAAAATCCTGGTGTGAACATGTGTGAAATGAGCAGCTGTCTAAATGGGAACTGAGCTCAACTCGTTGGATTCATGCCTCCTATCAAATTAAGATTTGGAGTGCCCCTGAACTAGGGAATTAAGAGTACTGTTGATGTTCAATGAATAAACTATCATTTTTCCCCAAGCAAAAATGCTACCAGGGACACGAAGTATAATTTTCAGGTATTCACAACCACCTTCACCCCCATTCCTCACACACTCTGAAGACTCTTGTGTGTCTCTCACAGACTTTTCTAGGGAAAGGTAGCAGAAGGTCAACAGTAGATATAGAACTCCTTTCCTACATTCTCATTTGTTCTTTATAACTGAGTTTTTCTTTTTATAAAGCAGAAGGGAAAGACCCATACTTTGTCTTCCAGCAAAAGGCAAGATGGTGAATATGCCCAACAAACTCTGAGAGTACCAACCATTATGGAATAGCTTAGCCAAAACTAGTTCAGAGTCTTTGCTGACTCAATGTTTAATATAAGATGCTGTTGAAAAGAGAGAAAAACAAACCATGAGAATGCTAACCACTTCCTGGTTCTGTCTTTTTTTAATTCGAAAATTACTTCAAAGGAAAACCCGTTCTTAATTCCCACTCAAAGGAATCCTGTTTAGAGCCCTGAATTTATTCAAGAGTTGGTTCTTTGGGGCATAGGCTAGAAAAAAGTACAAACATGCATACAAAAAAAGTGGAACCAGACAAACCACTGAGGAGTCTAATCAAGAAAAGAAGCAAAAGCACAAATAAAGGAAATTAGAATTGAATAGGGGAAAAGATTCACAGAAGTAGAGGAAATTAAAACAATCCTAACAGTTCTTTGCCAAACTCTATTTAGATAAAATTGAACATCTGACTGAAGTGGTATTCTTTATCTGAGAATATATAAACTGCTAAAATTTGTGGAAGAGATTATATCCCATGATGAAGTACTGCTCATGTCGGGCATGCAAAGATGGTTCAATATCATAGTCTTGAATCTGTTTTCAGGTTTTTAAATAGGACTATGGCTCTAGACTTGGCTCTGTCCTGACTTGTCCTTGATATGAATCAGTTAACCCAACCCCCAAACATGACTTGATTTTCCTTCTTTTACAACAGAAGTAACAATACCATCTACTTTAATTTCATAATATTTTTAAAGGATCAAACAAGGTAGTGGATTTATTTAAATGCAAGAATCACTGGAAAGCATAAACACTAAAGAAAATCTCTACATAAAAAATGTGATTAATAATGATAACCTGCAGCTTCAAAATATGCCTTGCTTTGCTCTCGGACAAATTGTGCATACAGTTTTTAGAATGAGAAGGTTGAGACTCACAACCTTTCACAATTAGCAACTCTGTGTTGCTGATTCCAGAGCTGTATTTTACTTATAAGTGACTCTGACATATGTAGTTCTGCTTCATGCCTTTCTGGCTCCCTCTCCCAAACCAATAGTTTAGATTTGGATTTGGCAGTAGCGTCACCTTCCTCTCAAGAACTTGATACTTAAGTTTATAAGAGAAACTATAATAGTGCAGCTTTGCCTTTCTTCTCATTCTGACTTCAGAAATTAAAATTTGGAAATTAATATAATAGGTATTAGTAATATAATAATATATAATATTAATATAATATCAATATTATACATTATATAATATAATACTATATTGTATTATTATAACAATATAATTAATATACTATAATATTAATATAATAGGTATTGGATATATATTGTACACACGGTATTGTACTAAGTGCTTTACAATATAATCTCATTTAATCCTCAGAATAAATATACAAGGAAAGTATTATTCTGATCTCCATTTTTCAAATGATGAAAACAGAGACTTGGAGAGGTTAAGCAACTTGCCCAAGTTCCCACAAACGGTAAATCAGTAGTGAAGCCCATTTTATTTATTTTTTATTTATTTTTAAATTTTACTTATTTTATTTTTTTTACATGGGCAGGCACTGGGAATCAAACCCAGGTCCTCAGGCTTGGCAGGCAAGCATTCTTTACCTGCTGAGCCACTGTGGCCCACCTGTGAAGCCCATTTTAAACTGGGGTTGTTCTAAACTCTTTCTACTATACCAGACTGACTTCTCCTAAGGTTGGGTTTGCTTCACCTCTCTAAGGTTGTTGGTACACATTCCCCAGGGAGGCCTTTCAATGTGGGTATTTTTTCACCTGCAAAATTTCAACTACATAGGGCTGTCAATGCCCAAAGGCAAAATAAATTAAGAGGGTAAAGAATCATGCTCTTTGCCCCGCTTAGTTGGTGGAATTCACTTTTCCCCTTTCAAGCCATGTGACAAGTCTTTACCCTTGCTATTAATGAAGTTTGATCTGTTAAATTGCTATATTTTATCAATCTCCATTTCCACAGAAAAGATCGTGAACATGCAGATTCAGGGTGAACAAGCAGATTCAGGGCAATAATCCATTGGCTGTTTTGTTTTGTTTTATTTTTTTCCTGGGAGGCTACTACCCTCTTTCTGCCTGTGGACTAGCTTCGTGTAAGGGCCACACCACAAAAGCAATTTCACTCATAGCAATTTACACTATGCACTGATGATACCAGAAAAACTACATTCCTTTCTCCAAAATACTCTAAAAAAGGAACTGGAAGTTCAGGGTAAAAAGGAAGAAACAAAAAACCTAGTTCTGAAACCAGAGCACAACAGAGCAACCCAGGAAGGGAGGGGAATATTGTTAAGTGAAGATCAAACGAACTTGTAAAAGCTGACTAGAAGCTGGATGAAATGACTTGAAAGGGTCATTTGGAGGCACAGCAAAGATGGGGGCCGGCAAGTCATCATCCAGCACTTCTATAGCTGGGAGCAGCATTGAGGGAGGCTAGGGATAGAGGAAACCAACTACTGGCATCTGCGAAAATAGGGTAGTTCATTTGGTTTTGCCCCCAACTAACTCTCCCTATGAACTCAATCCACTATGCAGATTTTATTACTGGTTTTATTATGGCAATCGGAAAGAATTGGGCATTGTCTAGCTGGGTGGAGTCCATTACGGAACGATAAAAAAGAGGATTAATTCATTTTCAGGGTCTTACTTGTACTTCCAGACAAAGACCTAGTTTTGCCCTCCCCCACATCCTCCAAATCTGCAACCAGAGTCACCAGTTCAGGCCACAACAGTGGTTCCTCTCTAGTTACCCTTGCAATCTGTGGATATGTAATGATATGATGTAATACTAGGTGTTTAACTAAATAACCCTGCTAGGTTCAGATTTAAATATTTCAAACACTGGTCATTAATTTTGCATAGTACTCCTATCTCTAGCAGAACAAGCACGTAGAGCCTTCTAAGAAAATCCCTTCAATATTAAGCGATCCCATGTTTCCTCAGCTAGCCTTAACAATGGCAGGGATTTAATGGGGCTTCTTTGCTTTTATATAAAGAATAAGCCATGCTAATGGGGATAGATATTGCAGCAAACAGCTTATTTGACCCATAAGGAAAAGAACAGAATCTTTCAAACTTCATTCCTGAACAAGAAAAAGAACCCATAGATGACATTTGTTCTGTCCTGGCTGTTCTAGAAGGCTGAACAGAACTGTGTAAACTTTTTGTACACCTCTCTTCCATAGTACATTAATATCTGACACCAAAGCTTAGACTTACTTTTAGCAAAGAGTTGAGAGATAGTTTTTCTTGTGTCCTCTGTCCCCTCATATTCTTTCTCAGCAAGCTGCTTGTTCGCAGTCTCTAGGCGCTCTGTGGAATTTGGAGACAATCAAAAAGGCCCCAAATACAAATTTCCAAGCACGTGTTGTTTGCCCTCTAAGTACTGGTCATAGGCAAAACAAGCCTGCTTCTTCTTGTTAAACAGGAGTGAGTAACACAAACACAACTTTGCAAACTTGAATTTCAAAAAATTTAGATCATGGTGGGGAAGGAAGAGGTGAGTGCAAAATACTTTTATTCTTCACTGATAAAATGTAAGTGTAGAATTCTAAATTTTAATGAAGGAATATTTTATATATATCCAGGGATTATTGTAAAGATTTTAAAATCACGCAATGTCCAGGCTGGAAGGAACCATGGGCAGCATCTATCTCAGCTCCTTCATTTTATAGTTAAGACACACAAAACCCCAAGATATAAAATACTTTCCCAAGATCATCAGTTTTGAAGGTGTCAAAGGTGGATTAAAGAAGAAACAATTCTCACCATCTTTAATATCATTGTGTTAAGGTAAAACTAAAAGGAGAGAGTCCTAGAAATAACAGTTGGAGGACATCACTATTTCAAGCGTGTACCAGTGGGTTGGACGATCCTTAAGAGCTTAGTATGATGCTCCTCATTCCTTTCTTTCACTACTCTGACCAACTTTTCAAAAGTGGAAAGATAAACCCATTGATTCCCTCACCTCTCAAATCTCTGTTGAAGTCATGCATCCTCCGAATCTCCCCTTCGAGTTTGTTTCTCATGGCTTTCTCTAGGGCCTCTCTCTTGGAGGATGACTTCACAAGGTTCTCATATGCCTCTGAGACACGCTGGATTTCTGTCTCCACCTTAACAAGAGGAAAGATGGTGATGAAGGTAAGAGGCTGATGGGGAAGACATCTGAAAACACACTTACAAATTTTCAGTGATGGCTTCTTCCAGGGCTTTACACATTGCCAAGAGGCAAGTGCAACACACTGCGCCATTAGATATTCTCAGATTAAAAGAATACATTTTCTGTCTTCAAAGAATGTGGTAAAATAAGAGTACATTTCACAAATAGAGTTAAACAATTTTCATTTTAAATAGAAATCACTTAATTTCAAAAATATTAATAAGAATATGTATAGTATGAAGATAACTTTTACTTTTGAAACATTCAAAGGGCTTTCACTTGTTTATTTCAATTTGTCCTAAGATGTTTGGGCAAGGATTCTATTCCCCTTCTTAGCAGAGGGAAAAGTTCAAGTGCCTTTCTCAAGAACAAGTCAATAGCAGAAATGAACCCTAAGACTCTTAAGTCAGTGGTGCAGTTCAATTTAATAAAGACTTAGGAGGGTCTTAATATTTGTGAGAACTTTTTAAAGCACTGTGCAGTGCATAAATATAAAAGAGGACACTATTGCTGTCCTCAAGGAGCTTTCAATCTAATGAAGTAAAAGAATATAGGAAAAGATGCATCATTATGAAGAGTAAGAGTAGTGCTATAAAGAACACAGGAGGAAGAGATTATTTATGTTTGGAGGTCAGGGGAGTGGAGAACATTTTTAGGGAGGAAGTGGCATGTGAGACAGATCCTGGAAGATGGGTCACATTTCAATGAGAAGAGGTGAGGAGCAGGGTATGCTATTCTGAGTGATCAAATGCATTCCCAGAATGACCAGTAGTCTAGATTGGCTGAACACTGTGGGGTACACAGAAGTTAGCTGGTGAAATATGGCTGTAAATATAGATTGGAGTTAGATCATAAAGAGGCTTTAATACCAGGCATTTAGACTTGACCTTGTAGTCAGTGGTGGGAAACTAATACTTTTTTAACAGAAATTCATAATCGGTGTGCTTCATGACACCTCTGGAAATCTTAAAAACTGGGGAAAGAATCCAAAGAGAAAGAGTTTTGCCCTGAAGCAGCCAGAATCAGTAAGAAAACAAGAGATTAGACTCCAGAGTCTTCCTGTATCCATTATAGCTCCACTGCATATAAATAATCATGGAGATATTTGCACATAGTTGGTATAAGACAAATTACATGGCTTGTTCTCAAACAATTTTCAAATTAAATTTGACTCCTGCAAACATACTGCATTTCTCCTCAATTTCCTATTATCCTTCTTAACAAAGCTCAGGGAACTTTATGGGGACAAATATCAGACCCCAAGCACAAGACTGAAAGAAAGATAGAACTACCAAACAACTCAGAATCAACCTGCCCCATCTCCAGAATTATGCCTGAGACAGGCCTGCCTGCAAACAAAGTAGGCTTACACCACAGAAAAGAGCAGACTTGAAAGTGTTTTTTTCTCCTTGCAGATGGCACCGAGATAGCAGCACAGAAGGTGAAAACTGTTGAATGGCATTTAGAAACAAGATCTGCAAAGCCTGAGCCTAAGGAAGTTTTTGCATGTAATTCAAGTGCTGGATTGAGGAAAATCAATATTTCCATTTGAAAGAGCAGGCTGTGTTGGTCTGCTGATCTGCTCTAGGTAGCCTTTTCAGCCCAAGGCTATACATAGCTTCAAAAAATGTAACACCTGGAAGGCAGTTCCTTTACTCAAGTAGTTCAGAGTGTTATTTCAAGATCTTGTATCAATACTTTCCTTACCCCTGTGTACATACTGTACCCTTCAAAAAGGCAAGTTGCATATCTGTCACAGGGGCTTCCAGGAAAGTAAGTTAACAGAATAGCATGGCCACTATTTGGGCTTGGTGATTGTGGAGGCAGAGGAAAGGGAGGATAGTGGTGGGTTTCTAAAATTACTTTATATTTACATATTCTTCTCATGAACCTAAGGCCTTCTCTTTCTTTCAGCATCAGCTGACATCTTCAGTATTCTCCACACTTTCCTTTTTCTTTTCTACAGCCTGTCTTTCCAACCCACTGAAGCCTTGGGTTTAACTTCACTTCTTCAAGCTGTGCCAATTATGCTTGTTTTGAGGCATCTTTTCCCATACTAATTGCCAGGCCTGTATCAGAAGTCTTTTGATCATATGCTTACCAAACAACAACAAAAATTCCTACTTCCCTTTCACACACCTGCTGCAAATGAAAAAAATCACCAGGATCCTTTGGCAAAGAAGGTGTAGAACTGGCCTAACCTTCAGTTATCACACCAAGGATGAGGCAGAGGCCACCATGAATAAACAATTTGGAAAAAAGGGCATCAACAGTTAACCTGATCAGCCAAACTAGGCAAGTCTGCTCCTAGCGTGTGAATATAATTAATTAATTGCACTAATGTGAATATCATTAATTAATTCACTAAAAGGTTAAAATGAGAAGAAGGAATAAAGGAGAAATATTCTCCTCTCTACACAACAACCCCTCGTTCAGATTTGGGAAAATTGGGGGGAGCTTTTTTGCACCATGAAAGTACTTAGCTGATAATATGCTCTTTTTTAGAACTTACAAATTCTCTGTTTCATTCAGACCCCTGAAATTTCCACTCCCAGGGTGTCTCCTAAGACAGAGTTGCTGAACAATCCAAAGCAACCCTCCTTCCTTCCCCACCTGCACCTTCACCTCTCAGAACAGCTTATTCTGTAGGGAGAGCAAACCACAGAGCTCCACAATGACAAAAGCTGCAAAGAGTCTGCCAAAGATATAAACCTAATTCCTAGTTTAGGGAATTCAAGAGCTAACTTCCCAGCTTGTGGATACAGGAGGGGCCCAGGGAAGAATGTGAATGCAGGATACACACTCTTTTTCTGCTTCTTCAGCCTAGGGCTGTCACCTGCCACCCAGCTGTGGTGCTAAGCCCCTACTAACTCCTCCCACCAATGCACACACCAGAGAAAGAGAACAGATGTTTAATTTGAGCTGCAGGGAAGGACCAACTCAAAAAGGGAACGAAGAAAGGGGTGCTAAAAAAGAATTTCTCTGAGAACTCCCACTACAAAATTTACTCTAAGCCATATCCAAAACAAGGCAGGGCAGGATTTAACTTTAGCTGGCAAGATTTTTCCAAAAACTATATGCTTTTATATTTTAAATGCAAATTCAGTATTCGGGAAAAATATAATAAAGAGAAATGCTTTAAAATGCCAGCAGAATCTTCATGTATATAGGCATCCCCAGTGTTCTTGACCTTAGGAAGAAATCTTCCTGCCTTTTGCAATTTTGAATCAATCAATTAAGCTTCCTTTAGGCTTATGGTTTCTGGGGAAACTGTATAAACATGTTTTTCCTCCACACATAAGAAAAATGTTACTACTAGATAGAGAGGCAGAGGCCCTTTCCAAAGCTTGATTCATATCTAACCTTCACATATAATAATGAGCTCTGTTGACAAATGGAGACTTTTATATCTACATTAAATAAGTCTCAGAAATAAGATTTATAGGAGACTTTACTATCCCCAAAAGGGGGTCTCACCTTCTGCAACCTTGCCACCTTCTCATAGCATCCTTCCAACTCCTGCCTCAAGTTACGGTTCTCATCTGAGAGGATCTCAACCATCTGCTGGGCTCTGGAAACAATGGCAAAAGGGTCTGCTGGCATTGGTTGATAAGCAGCAGATGACTGCTGAGCCCTAGGCATAGCTGAATAGGCTTCTCCTGGCTGTTGCTGCTGCTGCTGTTGGTGGTGGTGGTGGTGATGGTGCTGTTGCTGATTCAGGCCAGGTTGGGAGAGACGATAAGGATCTCCCTGGTGATTGGAAAGGAAATGCTGCTGTTGCCTAGGCAGGTGAGCTGAGTGGTCTCCTTGGTTTTGGACCAAGGGGTGTTGAGCAGGAGACAATCGAGTGGATGGTGGAGACTGCAGCAAGGGCAAGGAACTCCCAGATGTCAGGGAAGAAGTAGGACTGTGAGGCTGAGAACTTCTGGCTGACAATGGCAGTGAGATGTCCTGTGTTGGCCTGTAAAACATGAAGGGCATGCTTAGATTGAGTTCTATATTAAAGTACGGCAGGAGAAGAGCACAAGAAAGTGAGCTGAGAAGGTTTCCAGTGCACCCAGAATACCTGCAAAATGAGGAACGGGTAGGGTTAAACTATGTGATGTCTGCAAAGGCCACTATGCTCCTTTCCAGGTCTCACTTTCTGTGACTCTACCTGAGAAAGAGAGGCATTATCCCATGGGGGACAGAACCTGATGACTTTAGAGGTTTCTTCAAATCTAAGTGGTGTATGTCTGTATGCTAATTGCTAAAAGTTTAAGCATTTAAAAACGATTTGTCCACAAGACAATTTTCATCTCACTATTTTAAACTAAACCTTTTACTGACATTCCGTATGTGGTTTTAGCACACACAAAAAATTAAATTTAGAAAATTTGCTCTACTTGTCCAGTAGGAAACAATAAACAACCATCAAAACCACCCCTCAGCCTGCTATCTGCAACTTCCTCTGAAAACTCCAAAGAGTCCCCTTGGTCATATAGTTGCAAAAAAGTACTTGAGGATATGTAAAGTAGATATTTACAACATTAGAGACACCAAATAATTATTGGTGACTACAGTTATAAAAGATTTAATGCTACCCATCAGTAGAAGGATACCAAGATTGGAATGGATTACAGGCAACATTGTGATGCTATTTTTGATGTACCAAATCACAAAATGTAAGGGCTAGAAAGGCCTTAAAGAAATAATCTAGTACAATTCCATCACTGGTCAGAGGAAGAAACCAGGGGCCAGAGAGGGGATGCAATCTGCCATATACTACAGAGTGAGTTAGTGGTAGTTCCAGAGTAAGACCTTTGTTTCGTGATTCCCATCTTCATGCTTTTTTCACTACCACAATGCATTGATTTCTGTACATTGGTTGGTTTTCAGAGTCCCAGCACACAGTTAACAGAAAATTCTAGAAAGAGAACTTTGGTTCATTATTTAATGTGATCATCTCATTTTTGTACCTAATATTGAACTATTAGCCATTAAGGCAAACAATTAGAGTATATGGATGGATCACTTCCACATCATCAGTACCAGGAATAATATCTGTTAGTATACACTGAAGATAATAAGCTTGTTCTCCTCCCAGCCCATGCCCAACTAGCCTCATATACTCTCAAAATCCAGTGAATAATTGTCTAGCATTATAATTTCTCAATCAAGGAAAGAAAGATGGCTAAGAGCATGGGATTTGGAACCTAACAGACTTTAGAGACCCAGTTCTACTGTTTACTACCCACATAACCCTGCTCAAGTTACTTAATCTGCATAAGCCTGTGTTTCATTCCTGAGGTCACAAATGAATTGCAAAAATATTGGACTCTTCTCATTTCTGGGCTCAAAAGGAATTAGAGTCTCATATCTGCCTCCCATTGAGATAGACTGACCTTGTTAGAGATCTTACTTATGGGATATACATTTAGTTTTTCCACTAAAGTCCATAAAATTCATGGTGGAAAGGGGACAGATCATCAGAAGCAATGACATTTAACTGGCATTCCATCTACTAAAGCTTATCCCTCATACACACACCCCATTTACCATTATTGTACATTCATCTATCCTTTGAAGAGATCCTCACTATAAGGTGCATTTTACAGCTACAGAAAGCATTCTAAGCACAAGCTCATAGATACTCAGTTACTCAGATATTCACAAAAGCCCTCAAAACAACTCAAAACTTTAACTTAGGTTCTCTATTTTATCACAATTTATGTCTCTGGTGGACCCCTGTTCTTTCCGTTTCAGACATATGCCAATATAAATATTTGCTGAATATTGAAGAGGGCATGCAAATGTTTGTGCACACCAGAATTTATATGATACTCACGATTTCAATTGTAAAGTTGCCACATAATCTTTCTAAGTGCTCAAAGCACTCATCTAATCAAAAGCCTGAGGACAGTATATAAACTTATTTGGGGAAGAGTCTTAGCCTGTTTTTCACAATATGCATCTTTAGTTTCCTCATAGGTAAAATTGACTATGTGCTCTCTCCAATCATTGAATAAATGCTATTATAATTTATACATATCCCTAGAGTTAAAACATAATGTCCCAGGAGTTGTTGGGACTTTTGGATCTCTAGTGGAGAAAAGAGGTGCATACATTTCATATTTTCTAATGTCCTTTTCAGCTCTCAAAATGTAAGGGAAGAATCACCACATTAATTTTCATCCACATTCCCAGGATTTGGAAGCCCAAGGCCTACAAGGTGTTCTCTTCTAAATACTGAATATGCAGTTCTGAACTGGGCTTCCTCCTCCTAATTTTCCAGGTCTCTATCAAGGAACCCAAGCTGCTGTCAAACAGCCTCAGCCACTGGCCTCCCTCCTGCCTGGAGGATGAAAGGCCCCTCCAGCCCCTGGACAGGCCTCCCATGAGCCTCCGGAAGGAGGGGACCACAAAGTCTCCAGGTGGGAAAAACCCAGTACAATGGCCCAGGCCATGACTCTGGGCTCTGCCTAGAGATAAATGGAAACAAAGGAAACCATCCCCTGAGTTCCCCAGGCTAGAAAAGGAGACAGACCTCAGTGCACCATGGTGTTCAGAAAACCAAGGCACTCTGTCACTGGGCAGAGGTCTGCAAACATCAAACAAGGTATAGGCAGTTACAAAAGGAGAGGAAACTCTTCAACGAAGGAGCTTCATGTGGGTTCTAGCAGTCGCCCACCACAAAAAAAAAAAAAAAAAAAAAAAGAAAGGAAAGAGCAGCAGTATTAACACTCATGTGAAGTTCTCCCTGAGAAGAGGGGAAGGAGGAATGCGGGGTGGAGGGCAGTTACTGAGGATGTTAGGGAACCACAGCACATTCAAGACTAAGCAACGGTAATAACAGTCACAGCAATGACAGTAATGATAGAGGTGGCAGCCTTAGCAGCACAAACTGCAAACTATCCAGGCCCTTCCACCACACCACACAGCAGTCTGAATGGCTCCCCACTGAAATATTAACCATGAACAACCAGCCTCCTGCAGACAATAAAATCCCATGATACAATGGAAGGACCCTGACCTGACTCCCTGCCCCTTCCCTCCCTTTACCCTTCTCCTTCCTAAGACTACCTGTGCCCCTGGTGCTCTGTAGAAAAGGGGAGACAGCATACACACATGTAGGATAAAGGCCCATGGCTAAAATCAGTGTCCTGCCTCCCTAAAGGCCTGGGCACTCCCTCCCAGAGGCAATCTATGAGGACACAAAAGGAAAGTAAAAGCCGGCCCCTCCAGCTGACATAGCATCTTCCACCCTGCCACTGGGCTGACTGGGAGCCCTCACCCAAACCAAACCAACACACGTGAGTGCACATGAGCACACACATGCATATATACACACTCTCTTGACCCACACGTGTTCAAGTCTGCACATGCCACTCACACTAGAGCAGTTCCACAATAGCCTGGAACCCAATTTATTCTCACCACAGTAATGGTTCCTTTCTTAGGCACGGAGATGGTAAATCCTGTGAATCCTGGAGAAGGCTGCAAATTCCTGATTGCTTCTCTTACACAACCAGCTCTGCTATGAACTAGAGTTAGGTCACCTTTAGATTCCGCTAAACAAGGATTTCAAGAAACCTCAGATCTGGGCATGATTTCAAAAACTGAAAGGACATGGCTACTTAATAAACAGAAATGATTTAATTTTTAAAAGCAGCTAATAATTATATAACCCCAGGGTGCAGAGAAGGCTCAGCACTGAGGAGTACCAAGACTGAGAAAAATTTAAATTCTTCAGATGGCTTGGCCTTGTTTCCCATCTGGAGTTACGGGCATTCAGGACCTTTAAGTGGGGAGGAGGGCATAGGGAAGATGAAGTAATAAAAGGATTGTTTATAACATTTTGTTCATTTTAACAGCAAATCTCCTGCATTTCGCTGTACAAAGGTTTTTAAAAAGCAATTTGTCCAAAGGACTTTCTTTGCACCCTGATCTTTAATTTGTGGATTATGAATTAAGAATTTAGTCTTCTATGTGTTTGATGCTCACCACAGTTACTTGGAAAGGTACCCACAAACTGAACAGTTAATTGGTTAAAGGAAACAAAGGAAAAGTGTCACCGCCTAAAAGAAGTACACTTCTGGAAAGCAATTCAACTGCCTTCCTTTGCCAGGAGTTTGTTAATATGTGCCAGCCACATCTTTAACCAGGGTCCTGCAAATAGTTTACAGCCAAAATTTGCCTAATGCAGACCCAAACTTCACATAGAGCATCCTCTAACTGAGACCTTTTGAAATTTGCTTATTCTTCAAGCATATCAAGCACCCTCCCCTCTTCCATAGAAAAACAAACTGTTAAAGCAAACCTGTGTGTTAAAATACTGCTCAACAGAAGGTGGTCAGCATGAACTCTGCTACTTTTGAGAGATAGAAAGACAGGTCCACAGTTAATTTAGTAGGAAGGAGAAATTTAAAATATCTTTCTGCAAAATATACGCAGCTAAATTCCTTTGGTGGTTTAATCAGTATGGGAAGAAAAATAATTCCTTGCTAGATTCCTTATTATTTATTTAGGCCTAGATAAAAGAGCTTTTCCATCTAGCTATAAACACTGTAGGAGTCATTTCAGATCACAATACTGGTGAATGAGCTCTAAATAGTTTTCCTGGTAAGGCAAGCTATGTATTGAACAGGGCTTGGGATTCTGCTCCACACCACAGCCAACACACTCCCCTCCCACAATGCAAGAGGCCATCTACATATGGGAGGGAGGCCCACAGACTCTTCCATACTGTTAGGAAAAGCAAAACAAAAACCCAGCTTCACTGACATTTTGCTGGCTTGAATGGGTTTCCACCAAGCTAATCAGGCGAACAGACCAACCCCTCCCTGGGTCTTCCGTTTCATCGGGCAGATGGGAATCAGGTTCTTGTTTAAACCTGGATGGCCCTGTTATCCATTTCCTGTCCCAAGCTACGAATCAGAACATAGGCTCCTGCCCTTTGAAAGCTGCAGAGAAGAGTTTGAAAAGGTTTAGGAAATCAACCTGGGTTGTGGAAAAAAAATCCTAAACTAACAAAGTTAGCAGTGGAGCCCAGAGTGATTTGCCTCTGGCTGAAAACACAGGACCTGGAGAAGGAAAAAATTAAACAAGGGAAAATGCCAGGTGTATTCTCTTACCTTCACCCTACTCCCGACCCCTGGTTGCTTTCTCTCCTGAGTCACCCAATGAACTTCAAGTCAAGAGGGTCTTTCCCAAATGATTTAGGAGGGAACAGGAGGCAAACATACATCAAAGAGATCACAAGTCTAGTCTGTGGGCTGCCCATGGATAAAGGCCAGCCGAGGTCCAAGGACTTCAAACCTTATGACCACTCACAATTAACCATGCCATCATTGTTGCCCACAGTTCCAAACTCCTCCCCCGATTTACATCCTGAAATACTACTGATCAGAGACATGGCCCCAATATTAGCAATAACAACAATGAGCAAATTCCTAAGGTATAGTTAATACAGCAATAGGACAATGGTCCCCTTAATAATTAAGAGGTATATTTAGGAAAAACTGAATATACAAAGCAGTCCTCCTGATTAATGGCAAGTTGTACAGGAGTTATGTGAATATTTTTCCTTACGCATTTTGGCATCTGACCAAAACTTTTATATGACATGATGTGAACTTAACTTAGATGTTTAAAAGTGTGACTGCAAATAACAAACTCTCTACACAAGAAAAATGAAGTAGTTCAGAGTTCATGTACTGCAAGGAGGCACAAGGCAAGTAATGTTCTGAACCTGCACACATATATAGTGCCTTCCACAGAGGTATCTGGGTGTTTGTTTAGTGACAGAAAAAAAAATCACTGTAATTCTATTGCAAAAAATACAACTAATGGAAACAGATTTGTTCACACAAAAAATAAGTGATGAGGTTTTTATGTAGGGGAATAAATAGAAGTGATAGGCTGGTCCAGACTAATTAAGGTTCAAGATAATTTGCCATCGCTCCTTAAGGAAGGACTTAAAAACTCAAAAGAACTGGAACACTGACCCTTTTTAAATATCCTTGGAAACAGGGCAGGGAATACCTGCTGAAATCAAGAACTGTCCTCCTGTTCATCCACAAGACAGTCGATGCCATGCCCAAAGTACAATATCAACAGAATATTAAGATAGTGCTAATTATGGATGAAGCAGCTAGAAATTCAAGTTGGCTGCTAATTTACTAAACCAAGAGCCAGCCATACATTGTAGAGTTTGTTATACCAAACACCTTCATATTCCTTCCTTTAAGATTCCTGACACACAGCAGAAGAAGCTGGTTGGGGATGAAGTCCGGAAATTACAGAAAGGGAACTCTCTTACCTGGCTGCTCCATACTCAGGGGGATGCTGATACCTCATCAGTTGCCCCTCTGTTCTCCCTGGCTGGTTCAGACGATGCTCACTATAGAAGTGCCCTGGCTCTTGGGGCTTGCACACTACAGACTGGGGTGTCATGGCCTTGAAGGGATACTCTGGTGGAGGCCCTCGGTGTTCCAGGCCTTTCAGGCTATGCTGGTTGGGAGGTGGCCCTTGGGCCTTGTAGAATTCACTGGAATTTGTGGGATTCTTGTAGAGGTCATTGGGTTGTGGTGGGGAGAGGGGAGTGCTGGTAACAGGTGGATGGGCCTTAACTCCACTGGTGGCCAGTGACATCTGCATTAGTCGTTCACTCAAGGAGCGGACATGCCCTTGCTTAAGGTCTCTGAGTCCCTCATCCTGGTGCATCTTTCCAGGATTGAGCCTCTGGACTGATGGACGTCCCTCGGTCCTCATCTTCTGGTTGGTGACTCCGGTGACATAGAAGGCAGCTCCAACACTAGCATGCTGTTGGCCCCGAAAGTACTGGGACTGAACCTTGGCTTCTTCATATGTTGGGAGCTCTTCATTGTTCTGCATTCGAGGGGAAAGCTGCTTCTCCATGATGATATTTTCTGACTGTATTTCCTGCCCCTGGGGTTCTTGTCGAGCAGCATGAGCCACAAGCTGTTGGTGGTGGTCTTGGGGACTCAACACATCATTCTGAGGGCCTGGGTTCCCACTGCCACTGGGAAAAGGTGGGCCATTCCCTGTGGCTTGCTGGTGTATGGCAAGCAAGTTGCGATTCTCATTAGGATTGCCGTAGCGTAGCTGCTCTTGTAGCAGACGCTGCAATACGGTAGTTCCTCCACTTTGCTGTTCTTCAGAATTTCTCATCTCTATTGCAGGTGGTGCCTTGTGAAGAGAGAGAGAAATTGGGCACCTGGGCTGCCCTTGACCTGGGAAGGGGAAACAGGAAGCTTAACACCTAGTTGATGGATAAATCAGTCCTCTAAAGGGGAAGAAAATGGATATTTGGGGGTTGGGGATTCCACTGCAGAAACAAAGTAGAGAATTGAATCTAGAATAAATTGTTGGTGTCTCCTGCCTCTATTATTGATATAATGAGGAACTTGGAAGTGTGAGGGCTCTGTGTTAGTGCTTTCACTTTTACATGCATTTAACATTCAATCTGGACTTAACTCTTGAGAAGACTAGGGAAACCTTGGGCAGTCAAGTAAGGTGATCAGAGAGGGCAATTTGCCTAGGTCCTCACAGGCATTACCTGTCTGTATTCTATTTATTTAATTAAAAATCCAACTTACACGGCTGTAGAGGTGAAGGCCAACAGTAAGGAGAAGTTAAATTTGTAAAGCAGTTCAGAATGTAAAGGAAGCTATAAATGACTATAAATACCAAATAAGAGCTAAAATAAATAAAAGGTTGAGAGGTATTGGCTTACACTAGGTACAAATGATCCTTGTCTTGATATATCTTCCTCTCTGATCATCAAACTCTGAAATATATATTTTTTATTTCAAAATCCTTTCTGTATTGTCCATTTGGAATTCTCCTTGCCATGGGCTTGATAAGAGAAGGACTGAGGATAATTATTATTGACAAAATTTCTCTTCCAGCCATCCAAGAATAGTCACTGAGAAATTTTTATGTTGGGTAGGAGGAATATAAACAGGGACTTCTCTTTCATTTAAAATCTGTCTCTGACAATATAGAGAAATTGAAAAATAAAAAGATCATCCCTCTGAAAGGGCATGATAACCATATTATCTCCCCACACACCGTTTCTTCTTAAGGAAGTATTTTGGGTTGAGTGACACAGGTACCTTTAGTAAGTAAGAAAACTCAAGATTCAAATTCTTATCACACTTTGTTTTACAATATAACCTAAATAATTGATTCCCCTGTTCTTAACTTCTCTTTAACACTGTAGAGTGCACACAAACTCATTAGAGACTAATAAAATTATTGGACAGAATCTTTTAGTCTAAACATTATAATTAAAAGCTAATGTTCAATAATGAAGCTTTCACTTTAAGGATCTTAAGTCTTCTTGGAGAGTGGTTATGATGTCACATGAAAGTCATATTAAACGTCAAGCTAACCGGCCTCTGTTACCTAGATGAGAACTCAGGAATTATGCCTTCTATTACATTACTTCTATTATGTTGAGCAGCCTCCAATCTCTCTGGAAACCTGATCCCTTTTCCTTTATTCTTGCATGAAGTGACCCAGAATATGTGTATGGGAGCTCTTTCATCCTTTATTACTTCTAGTATGATTACGGTTACCTGGTTTTTAATTGCTCTATTGAACAATTTGACCCATACAGTTAACCTTCCAAAATGGTCCTTTTTAAATCTCATTCATGATATTCTTTTGGGAAATGCACACCAAGGGGCTAAACATCATGCCCTTTAGTCCCCTTTCCCTCCCTCCCAGTGACCTTCTGGAACTCCTGTATTTTAATTGTTAAATGGGGATTTTCTGATAGGCTGACAAATATAACAAACAAATCTTTTTTGCTTCCTGTAACTGGAGAGATGACTACCAAACTAGTTTTCCTCTTTCAAAAACAGAAACAAAAAATGTATGATTAAAACAAAATCGTTTAGAAACCCCTTTTGTAAGGCAAGGAAGTTCAGATATTGAGCTGCCCCAGATCCCGAAGAATATACCACCCCCCTCCCATTTCATGCCCACCCCACCCTGCACACACACATGCACGTGCCCACACGCATACGCACACACACACAATTGGTTCATACCTATTTCTGCTTTCTTTTAGGCTTAAAGCCTTGATCAGGATAGGGAATTCTTATGAGTAGCTCCAGAAACCGCAACGGCAGATTCCCTCTCCCCTAACACTCAGGTTCGGGGTAAGCGCCGTCCAGAGTCCAACCACTGGTCACTCTGAAATGTTCAGGAAGGATAGGGAGGAAGAAATAAAAACGTCGTTTCTATTTTGCCACCAATGGCCAGCAGTTAACCAAACCAGTTCTTCCAAGGGATGACTTGTCCTCCCATGGGCTTGCCTTTTAATGAACGGCAGAATCAACCTCCTCTAGAGCAAGAAAGAAATCTCACTGTCCAGTAGCTTTATTCAGGAGGTTATGCCAGTCTCCAGGTGATAGAAATGTTCAGGTTTGAGACTGGAACATATTGCTCTGTTTTAGCTTCACAGCCCTAGAAGGCCACTGCTTCCATTCTGAGTTCACATGGTAGATAACGACAAGAGCCATAACCCACTGGCACCTTTAGGGTGCAATTTTTAAATTGCTATCATTACTAAAGCACAGCAGTGAGGTTTACTGCTTCACATCTCAGAAAGGAAGTCATCATACTGTTGGTTTTTGGTCAAAAAAGGAACACTCAGTGAAGCTCCTGATAAAATTGCTTTAGTAATGGGGATAAGGAAAAAAAAAAACAAAACCTGAATCAAGTCATTAAGTACTTATTGCTTACTGGCTGTTCCAGACATTTGCCCAGTCTCAGGCTAGATGCAATGAAGCATACATAAAACACCCAAAACATATTTCCTGCCCTCACAGAGCTTACAATCAGATTGGTAGACCGGCCATTCTTACTGGAGTAGGAAAGTTGATTGCCCTTCTCAGTACACGGCAACAATCCTTCTGGAAGTGGAAGATACATTAATCTGCTTTCTCAGCACTTCCACTACCCCAGTATCTCAGCAAAAGGAAGCTACTAGACTCACATTATAGAAACTAGATGTCAATGTCCAAAAGACAACCACCAAGAATCCTCATTTCCTTGGCTCTCTTAAAACCCTGACCAGGTCCAGCCAAAATCGTCATAAAACAGGAGTTTGTGTTTAGCTAAGATGCACATGAACCATATTTCTATTTTCTGTCCTGGCCCTAGCCATGACTCACCCATATTACTTAAAGGAAAGGCTTTACTCCACACCAGAGCAAGGCAATGAATGTAAAGGAAGCATACAAACATCTCTATATTTTTAGAGCATGTCCAAAACATCCAAGTTTTTAAAAAATCCACAAAACCACACAGTGATCAGTTTAACAATATTTCCTTACAATGCTGCCAAAAATAAAGTGAACAGATATTAAGTCAGCAAACAAGGAAATTTGTCTTTCCATCTTGTTTTGGCCCAATGCATCATCATGGCCAGAAGCAAAATTATCTCCAATCTGCAAGGTAATTATTTTAGGGTATCTCCTCTAATTTCAATGCAGAGAAACAACTAAATGGAATCAAAGCCGGGTTGTTAACAGAGCTATGGTAACTAACCACGGTACTTCTATTATCCTATTCTGAACAAAACGTTTGTCTTCTTTTTTTTTTCCCCACTGGAAAATGCAAAGGACAGCCTAAGGCTTTTAAACTTGAATCCCTGGAGAGAAAGCACCACACAATTCTCGCCCAGTACCATTTAGATTCTTCACACAGATCTTGACTGACTTTCTCTTGACACCTAGTTCCATGCTAAGGAAACTTCACTGGTCCACAGTCTTACTCTCTTCCCTTAATTTTGCCCTCTCCTCTCCACATCCTTTTCAAAACCCAAATCACTTTATGTCAGCCGGGTATAGATCATCGTTTCCCCTCCATTGCCCCTTTTGTTCCTGTTTGAAAAAGGAAAATAAATCAGCCTAAGGAAAAAGCCTTGCAGGTTCATCTTCAGTTTACTGATTTTTCTTAAAGAACTGACGTTCATCTGCATGTCAAGACTCACTTATGGAGGAAAACACTATTTCATTTATTTATTAGAGAAAGGAAAGGTTCTCTGTCTCATGAACAAGAATGAACTCTACAACGTTTAATCTGCCCACAGCTTTAAACATGCTACCGCCAGGGGTTTGACATAATCTTCAATCAATAAAATAACCTTGTTTCTCCTGGACACACAGATTTTCCCTAAGGATATTTCATAGGGGAAGAAAGGATATCTGTGCTTCTCTCTTAAGAAATACAATTTGAATTTGTATATTCAACTCTTCCATAACAACAACAGGGCAGCAAGAGTGAGCTAAATTCTTGCTCCACTGGCAGTCATTGGCTAATCCTGGGAGGTTCAGCCAAAACTCATTGTATATGCTTAGATGCTGCCCAGGCCAAGTCCCAGAAAATAAACATTACAAGGTGGTCAGGGGAGACCAAATTCCTACCCTTCAAATAAATTTTAAAATACACTTATGAGATTTTTCTGCCCCTACCCCTCACTCCACCCACCCGGATGAAGAATCTAAAGTCTAAGAAACTTGTTTCTCTGCTAAATCTTGGTCAACCTGTTTCACAGAATTCTGCTCCCAACTAAATGGAAAGGGGCTAATTCAAAGTTTTCCCTTCAACTATGTGCAAGAATTTGTGCACAAAACACATGGAAACAACCTTCCATGCATGGCAAGAAGCATATTGGCCACACTGAATTCTCTCGTGTTCTCTCAGGCTGGTGCATACTGTGGCCAGGACTGTCCTAGAGAAAAAATTCCAAACCCAATAGTCTCTCAACCCAGGATACTAATTAGCTTCCTTTGGTAAGTAATAAGCAATAGTCCTTTTGCAGGCTATCCCTAAACTTTCAATAGGCAATGGAAAAGCAGTATAAGTATCAAGGTTAAGAGCCCAGGCCTAGAGTCAGATTGCACAAGTTCAATTCTGAATCTTAGCTTGAACTTACTATGTCTTTTGATCTCCCCAACTCTCACTTTCATTATCTGCAAAATGAGGATAATGGTGCTCATACTCATGGGCTGTTATAAAGATTAAGGGAGATAATCCATATAAAGTGCTAAGCAGAGGGCCTGACAGATAGTAAGGGTTCAATAAATGTTAGCTATTATTATTGATATTATTACCTCAAAGTAACCTCTCTTTAGAAAGCTGTGGCAATTTTATGACATAAGTTGTCTTTTTTTAACCTTCATTTTCAACTTAGTATTCTGCTCTAGGAGACCTTAGATCCCTGAAGGCGAGGACTAGAAAGATCTCTGAGAGAATATCTAGTAGTCTAAGCCCATCCTTCTATAGATGAGGACACTAGGGCCTAAAAAGGGTCAGAGTCAGGATCTAAAATGTAAGTTTATAAGTCCCAGGGCAACAGCCCTTCCATTACAACATATCTAGCACTATTGGCTTATATATAGAAGATGCTTACTAAATATTTATTATTTTGAATTGACCATGGCTTCATGATGCTATATACCTGGCTTAATGACACCACAAATTTTCCAGTTGCACTGGAAATAAAATGTTAACAGCAGGAGGACAAATTCAAAGAGGTAAAATGAAAGTGTTCTAGAAGTATGGCAGAAGGTCTTTGGAAAACATCTGCACTTTAAGCCCAGATATGTAGGTGGCTTAGAGAGTAACATGCATCTCCATTGATCAATGTTTCCATGCCCCTATCTTGTCAACGTCATGCCAGCTTGGCATTTGTTCCTACTTAACTGCAGCACTGGCTTAAGGAAAGGCTTTCATGTGGTCCCCTACTCTTTGCTTCCTATCTTTACTGCTGTCTAGATCAGATTGGGAAATTATTTTAAGAACCATCTCAAGGACTTGGCCTTTCCAGGTCTTACAGAGAATCAGTGTCAGTTATCTGTTTCTGAGATATTAACTCTTAAAGGCTTGGTCAGTTTGACCCCAGTTTTATATTGGTGTGCTCTAAAGCAATAACTGTGAAAATATTAATAGGCAATAAAGGTGATCAATTCTAAATTAGTGTACATAAGTAGTGAAATATTGGACAGCAAGGAGAGTTCTGTTCCCACTCCCCCTCTAGCCCCTGCCCACTTGCATGCACATGTACACATACACACACACATACATACACTCATTCCAAGAGAACACTAGATCATGTCACTACATCCCATGCTTTATTTCTTCAGGAACAGTATAAGGGACACATAAAATTATTTTAAGAATAAAATGAGAAAAGTTTTAAAATATACCTAACTTAAAGTAGGGACATGAAAAGACATTTGCACACGTGTTTATGGCAGGGATATTCACAATTTGCAATGGAGGAAAGTGGCCTAAGGGTACATAGAATGATGAACAGTAAGAGGGAATTGTGGTGTATTTATTGAGTGGAGAAGGAATGAAGTTGTGAGGCATGCAACTAGGTGAGTGAACCGTAAGGACAGTATGTTGAAGGAAATAAGTCAGAAATGAAAAGGCAAACATTATAATGCTTCACTAATAAGGACTAATTATAATGTGCAAACTCTGAGACTTGCATCTGAGAGCACAGGATATTAAGGGACGGCTTATTTTAAAGGTTCCTAGATTATAAACTCTTATAGCAGGCACATCTGTTCCTGAGTTGTAATGGTTATTTCTAAGTTCTGAGATGCTGATCTCTTTGTGTATAACCTGGTCAGTCCCTGGAACTTTAGGTATCTGAGACTCAGAGCTAAAGTTCTGCAGTTCTGAAAGTCAGCATTACCCCACAAAGTACCTGTTTAAAAAGCTGCAAAGGAGATCAGACATCAAATCGAGATATGAGTGAAGCAGATCCTGTAGGACAAAAGTAAATCAGACTAAAGGGTACAGGATGCTATTTATTGTTGCTGTTACTTACTGTGTCTTAAAACTTCAACTTCTATGTGAGACCAAAGGAAGAGATTTTTGTTTGGTACAGAATTTATATTTTCAATAGAACACTATCTAATTTATCTTGTATAGTCAGTTAATTCAAGCACCATAATTACATAGAACTTTGAATAGAGAGCGAGTTCTTGTTGGTTTGTACAAGTTAGTGTGATACCCTAATACATTCCAGAGTAATTTGGGGAAAGAATAAAAATTTATTTGCAAAGCCACCTTGAGGGATTGGGGAAAAATGTGGAAATATTAAATTTCCCCACCTGAAAAATCCCTGATATTCTGGCAACCAATTCAATAGGCTGAGCCCTCAATCTTAGTGCTCACCCCTATGAAACTTATTCCTGCAAAGGAGAAGCTAAGCCTACCTATAAGGACGCCTAAGAGTCACCCCCAGAAAAACCTCTTCTGTGCTCAGATGTGGCCTCTCTCTCAAAGCCAATTCAGCAGATGAACTTACAGCCCTTTCTTCTACATAGAACATGACTCCCAGGTGTGTAAATCTCCCTGCCAATGAGGGACATGATTCCTGGGGATGAGCCTGGACCCAGCATCAAGGGATGGAGAAAGCATCCTTGACCAAAAGGGGAAGAGAAATGAAATAAAGTTTCAGTGGCTGAGAAATTTCAAATAGAGTCACAGGTCATTCTGGAGGTTATTCTTATGCCTTATATAGATATTCCTTTTTAGTTTCTAGTGGATTAGAATAGGTAAAAGGAAATACCTGAAACTGTTGAACTGCATTGCAGCAGCCTTGATTCTTGAAGACAGTTGTATAACTATATGTTTTGACAGTGTGACCATGTGATTGTGAAAACCTTGTGGCTGACACTCCCTTTATCCAGTGTACGAAACAAGGAGTAAAACAATAAGGACAAAAAATAAATAAATAATAGGAGGGATTAGGGGCATGGGATGTTTGGGGTGTTCTTTTTCATTTTCACTTTTATTTTCACTCATATGTATTTTTATAGTAATTAAAATGTTCAAAATTGATTGTGGTGATGAATGCACAACTATATGATACTGTAAACCATTGATCGTATTCTTTGGATGTGCGATATATGAATATCAATAAAATTGCATTTAATAAAGAAACATACCTAGAAGGTGCCTGCCTTTCCAATCTCCTGCCTCTGATAGCATACCCATCACTTTTATCTTTATTTATGCTTTATTTTACAAGTAACATAAGCATTTTAGAATAGTCCCATTATATTTTTTATGTGTATTTGTGTTTTTACAAAGCATAAATTTTGGATCCTACATTTCACTTTTCCATGTTGTCATACAGACTTCATAACAAACACTGTAATGGCTGTACAATAATTCATTACATGAGTGTATTAAGTTTCACTTACCCATTCTCCAATTATTATGACATTTGAATTATTTCCAGTTTTGTGCTAGTCTAAATAATGTTATAAAAACCTCTTTGTGATTTAGCCTTCTTTAATATCCTGGATTGTTTCCTAATGATAGAATCCCAGAAGTGAAATTAATGGGTCAAGGAGTATGAATGTTTTTAGATAACCCACTAAAAAAATGAAACTAGAAAAATATCAAAGACCCATGAAATCCTTTCCTCATTTAATGAAAAGTTCTCCTGCTCTCATTTCTCCACCAGGACAGTACAGAGCTCCTGGGAGGAAAAGAAGCCAAGAGAAGCAGTGTAGTATCCCAGTGGCTTGCGAAATGGCAGAGTGGAATGTGGGCTCCCCTGTGAATCCAGCTTGCATGCACTTGCCCCAAATTGCCACTCCGCCAAGAACTTAATTAGTAAAAGCATCAGGTGGGTGAGAAAAGGTTCATGACTGTAATGGCTTATATCATGTTTCATATTTGCCCTTGGAAAGATGTGACAGTCATCTTGAAGATATTCAGTTCCAGTAACTCAACCTGCTATGTTATGAGAATTAATTAAATTTGCTAGATTCAAATACCTGTTTTCAATATATTTTAGAGGGCATTGTGCTGTATGAAATTAAGCATAGACAACCACTGAGGCTTTGTATGTATCTCTATTCTCAGCCATGGTTAAGGTGATACATTATAGGTCAGCACTGTTTAATATGACTGTGTGGCTCCTGTCTTAAATGGTCAACATGTTATAGACAGAAGTTATTTGCAGACCTGATCATAAAGGTCATCTTTTCCTAACTTAGGGGAAGCAATAGGACAGAGATGTCCCCAGCTTAGGAAGAGCATACCCAACAGGCATTTTGTCCCTTAGTTGGTTAGCCAGGACTTTCAGAAGGCAGATCTTTTTCCACCTTCTCCTTTAAGGTTTTTTTTCCCTAATCTTTTTCCATCTCCACCGGCCTCATTTCTGCTTAATATGGACACTTAATATTCCCCCTCTGTGTTCCTACTGCGCATCTATTACACATCTACACATCTCTATTTCAGCACTTAAACACTGTATTTTCCACCAACATTTATTGAGCACTTACTCTAGCCAGACACTGCATTAGGCACTGGGGATGGAAAAATGAAGCAATAAAACAGAGTCCAGTCCTCAATGCGTTCCCAGTCAAACAGAAGAGGCAAATGTACCTAAAATCCAATGGGAAAACAGAGGTATCAGCATAGCTCTCGCAAACCAGAGAAATCTGCAAAAAAATTCTGGGCCAGCCAAGAAAACTTTCTCAGAGGAAAAGGTCTATAAGCTGAGTAGAACATGTGGAATTTGGTGACCAACTTGACATTGGGGAAAGTGGAAAGAAGGAGTCAAAGACAGGTTGAGATGTACATTTGGAAGTTAGCATAAGGATGACAACTCAGGAGTGGGCAGGATCACGCAGAGTAGGAAGAGTACAGAACCAAGGAAAAAACAAGTGTGGATCCCTGAAAAAAGTGGTCATTCAAGGGACAAGCTCTTGGCAGATGTGTGAGTAAGAGATAAATTCCTTTATTTACCCCATAGCTTTTCTCTCCGTGTGTATTCCAAGGTCTAGATTGACCTCTAGACCTTGGAATACACTGCTCTAGGGATGGAAGTTCCCTTCTCAAATGCAGAGAGAAAAAAGAAGTTGATTTTTGCCTTTTAAGCTTCAAAGTGCCTAGGCAGAAATCACCGCAATGGATTGAGCCCGGAATGGAGGTTGTTAAACTGTGAGCTCTTTGAGGGCATGGACTGGGTATCCAATTTTTAACTGTATCCATGCCAATACCTAAAGCACTAACTGGTACATAAAGTGTGCTTAATAAATTCATATTAAGTGAATAACCACTTCCTAAAATTTTGGGAAAGCAACAACAGCAGGAGAAGATGAATGAAAGACATGGACTAACAATAGCAATAATAATGTTACCTTCAGTTTCTCAGCCTTTCTTCTAAGGAGACAAAAGTGTTTTCACTTCTATTATCTTATTTGTCCTTTTCAGTAGCTCTGTGAGGAAATAAAGGCAGATGAAATTAATCTTATGTTAAAACTGAGGACGCTGAAGCCCAGAGCAGATAGCTATTAAAAACTATTTTGTCCAAGGTTTCACTGTTGCTCAGTAGTAGTATCAGGATCAGAACCCAGGTCTTGTGAATTCCTGCCCTGTCCTCGGTTTCTATACACTATCTTTGACAGATCCGACTAGCCAATTTTTAAGATGACAGTTTTCAAGAGAAATTCACTGGGAAAGCAACCTCCCACAGCACTCCAACTGTATCTTGAGCAAGTGAGTGTGCTACACCTAGAAGAAAATATCCAAGAACTTTCCATATGCTAACACTGGAATGGCTAAAGCAAATTACCAGTGGTGCTCCATAAACACAACTTGGAGCTCCCTGCTTTGCTGTGTACCCCTTTTGAAGAGTCTAAGTTTCATGTCTGAGTGGGACTCAGGTGGTGACTGCAGGTGTGGCATCTAGCAGGTGCATGGACAGGAGCCAGCGTTTCATATCTTCATACCAAAGGGTCTGAGTCACTCCCGAAAGGCAGAAGGCAGCCCCTCCTCCTGCTGTCTTGTAAGCACCAGGAACCTATCTTGACTGAGTTGCCACTGCAAAACTAAACCTAGACCCTGCCTTCCCAGGAAGAGCTAAAGTTAAACCACAAATTACATAACCCAGCCAACTTTCTCACTCTCAGAAATTAGTGTCAGCATATGCTACAGGCATGGCATTAAGGAATACATGTACAGAGTGACTGTCACAAGATATGGGGAAAAGGGGGGCAACAGTACATCCATATTCCATCTTTAGCTACAGAGCATTTATGTTACTGCAAATGGTCTAAAACTTCAGGACTAAGTACTCATCTCCCTAAAAAAAGACTGAGTACAGTAGAAAGAACATGCTAGGAATCCTGCACTCCTGATCACACCATAACCACATACTCATACCATAACCACTCAGCCTAGTCACAAAAAGCACCAAGTCAAAAATTCATCATATTCCCTTAATGGGAGGCTCACTGGTAGCGTGACGCAAACAGATTTTCTTGGAGGATAAAAAGGATCACCAAGGTATCCTTAACTCCAAAAATTGTTTGTTTTTTTTTTTTTAAAATCCCCTCCCCCAAACACACACACACACAGAGAGAGAAAGAAAAAAGAAACTAATTGTAAAAGAAAAAATATGTTACCTTAATTAAAGGGTTTCTTGTAATTTGTTGTATTTCTCCAATTTATATGGGAGACTCAAATTAATCAGCTTTGGTTTATAACCCATGATCCAGAAAGTAAAACTGGATACCAAACTAAAATGTAATCACTGTATATAAGCAGAGTGAAACAAAAATTTGAACTGAAAACTTAATAAGGAGGAAATTAGATTTCTTCAAAATAGGCAATCTAAATAATTTTCTCCATCTGTGACTTTTATCTTAGTTTGCTATCACATGGAAAAAACGTCATTAATGCAGTGCAAATCCATGCCCCTTGAAAACAACCAAAGTGAGTAAGTGATGTACTAATTAGCTGCCTAATGGGGAAGGTTTAAATTGAACTATTCTATAACAACCTTCATCAAAGTTTCCAGGGCAACTTCATAAAAGGATGTCAAACCTGACCCATATTTTTATCCCCTTAAAAATAATTCTCAATACATAGAAACACAAAACGCTCATTTCTCTTCAATGCTGTTAACACTCAGGCCACTACATTTTCTGATGTCAGCAATCCCCTTCCCACAAATATTCCAAGTATGCACCACCGTCATTCTCCTTTCAATTATGTGGTTTCTCTGCTCCTTTAGTGATTGAGTCCAGGCCTCTCAGATAATGAGAAGCATGTGCAGGGAAAATATGCTCTTAAAAAACACATGCATCAGTTTCATCTGCATTATGAAGGGGGGATGTTTATGGCAGATCATTTGTCCATATCAAAAGGATCAAAATGTGAAGTTTGTTATGGGATATATAAGAGGGAAAAAAAGAATGTAAAATGCCTAAGATTGGGGTGTGGTTATTGTGATCTTAAATATCACCAATAAGAATAAAAGAGACCCCCCCAAATCCACCCTCTCTAGCTTGGCCACATTTATATTTAATGTTATCTTAATGTTGCTTTGGGGGTATTTACATTCTGACATACACATGGAAATGAGCCATGAATTGTACAGCAAGCATAAATATTCTATCATTAATAAAAACCAGCTGTGTATAAAACACTACAATGGCTGCGTTTCAGTTACTGGCTATCATCAGTATGTGTCACAAGCAAATATTATTCAAAACTTTCTCCCTTTAAAACACACACACACACACACACACACAGATATTTGCTTTACTCTTTTTTAATCTTCTGGAGGAGTTTTGAAGAAATTGCTAATCTCTATGGAATATTCGAACTAATGTCTCTTTTTGAAGCTAGTTTTCATCTTCCTGGAAGATGCTAAAGTCATCCTATTTGAACCCCAATTTCCTATATAATATAAAATATAAAAATGTTAATTAAAAAAAATCTGAGAGGATCAATAATATGAACGTTGGGACAAGCTTGTTATAGTCAATAAAGAAACGGGGCAACAGAGAGAATTGTATGCTATAAGACAGCAAAACTCATTAAAAGTGAGCACCTTAAAAAAAAAGTGAACACCTACTCAGGACCCTATAATAAGCCTGCTTTGCCATCATGCAAATACCTTTCATCCAGTGGCCTCAAAGCATGTGCCAATAAGAAGCATACCTAAATACCTCCATGAAATACTGATATCATTTTTCCCAGACAGGTAACTGAAGCTCAAAGCAGCTAATTCATTTACTCTCAGTCATATCGCAAGTCAGAGAAGAATTGGGCACAGAAACCTAGATTCTGGCTTTACGTCCCACAAGCTAATGATATGTCATGGATTTAGGGTAATGGTGAATTTAAAATAAAAAATGTCATGACAGGTCTACAGAGTTTTAAAAAAAGTGGATTTTCAAGAATTGGCTTAGGAAATATTAGCAATCTATCTGTCTGCATCTTGTTTATGAACCCATCTTACAAATTATTGTTCCTATATTTAACTTGGTACTTTCTCTAAGTACTAAAAACCCATTCTTCACTTTTCTATTCTGGTTGGAGCAACTTAATTTAATTTACATTGAGCACTGGTTTCCATGTAAGTGGACTTTCATTACAAGGGGAAGACCTCAAATAAAGAATCCATTAAGTTAGGGTTATTCTGCTGTACCTACATATCATTGATTTAATTGTTCAAAATCCTTAGTTTCTTTGATATTTTTAAGTCTATCTTTGAAAAGAATATTCATTCTTTTCAAAGCATAAACAAACATGTATTTGCTCTCCTGCTTCCTCTTTCTCATTCTACAAATTTCATAGATTACTTAAGTTTGTACTCTCTTGATGGGATATCACGATACAGTGATTTAAGAATCACTGTCAATGATTTAGACAAAGTTATATAGTGAATCCTTATGTGCTTTGCTTTAAAATGGCGGGCGGGAAGCAGTAACAGGTCAAAGGAGTAGAAATAGCTTTGCTAGAAACATAAATAATCCTTAAATCACAGAAAGTGTTCAGGTATTACTTATCAAATATGTTAGTCTCTCCTAGTGTTCAAGGAACAAATGTATGTGCTTCTTCATGCATACCCAATCAGGTTCTGATTTCATTTCTCTGCACAAATCTACAAAGGTAAGTATTAGGTGGGCTCCTATTTAAAAGCAACATTGTATCTTCCTGTGACCATAACTATGTTAAATTCATGTAATTATAGGAACAAAGACTTGAAAGGAACCAGGAACAATGAAAATAGGTGATTTATCAGGATGATGGTATTCTTTATGATGTTCTGAGCAGCATCTTAGCTTTTAAGTTTGATATGTTGTTAAATTATAAAACACAACACAGTCATACTTCTAGATGACTACCTAATCATATTTTATCAAATGTTGCACCTCATTCTAGGAGGAATCATTCCTACTCACACGCAACATTGAGGCCTAGGATGAGAACTGCACATTTGTGAGAACTGGCTCTCAAAATCACCCTTTCCAATCCCCACAATTTGCGGAAGAAGAAACTTGCCAAGGTTGTTAAACTGAGTTACAGTTGAGCCTAGAACCCAGGACCTTCTCACTGGTAAACTTACTAGGTGAGCTTATTGTAGATTCTTATATTAAAAATGGCATCAGCTGCCATTGTTTACTGCAAACAATGTTCTGGATCTTTGGGTTAGTCAAATGTATCAACTGTTGGAAATCAAATCTTTTGCCTCAACGCAAAAGTAGTCCCATCCTTAGACTTCCACAAAATATGTGGTCTGATGTATTTCCAGAAAGTTATACAAACCACCTTCTAACTCTATTCGATATATCAAAAAAATGTCAAAGGAAAAATAATGGCTTCACTAAATTCAAGCAATAATCATTTCATCAAAATTTTAATGTCTTCCTTTGTGCAATAAATATGTTTCTTAGAAACCTGAATTTTTATACATCAAGTCATAGGTTAAAGGCACTAATTAAAGCCTGTTCTTTCAAAGAAATCTGCTATGGATTTTTTTATAAAGTAAATGACCGTCTATTTTTTTCTTTCTTTTTCCTCTTTTTTAATTCAGACTGTGTGTGT
The DNA here is from genome assembly GCF_023851605.1 of Tamandua tetradactyla. NCBI lineage: Eukaryota > Metazoa > Chordata > Mammalia > Pilosa > Myrmecophagidae > Tamandua > Tamandua tetradactyla. Next base: position 56,988,073 of record NC_135353.1, on the reverse strand, counting down.
AGTGTGTGGAGAGGGTGATTTTCCTAGGTTAAAAGAGGTCAGAAGCCCACCATGGAAGAAAGTAATGCAGTACAGCCAGTCTGTTTAATGTTCCCTTAGTTCCTGGGATCAAATTTTAACCTTTGACTTGGGGGTGGGACCTTAGATTTTGGACCAAAGTCCACAAAAGACAGCAAGGAATGAAGAAGTAAGACTGAAGACAACACATCATAATAAACTACCAACAAAAATGCTTAGAGACAGAACATCAATGGAGCACAATTCTAAACAAATTGATTTAGTCCCAAGCTAATTAACTTGTCAAACGGATCTCCAAATTCACTGGGTCCATGGGGAAAAGAGGTGATATAATAATAGATTTGAGAACTTTCTTCCATTTACCATCCAAAAAGGCTCAGACACAATCACATACACCTTTTTCTACCCCTTTCAGTGGGTTTAAGCTAGGCTTAATGGTGCAAAGGACAATTTCTTCCAGACAGTCCCTAAGAATAGGCTGTTCTCATACATTCCAAAACTTCAGTCTCCATGGAGGAAGCTACCTGGCCACAAGCTTCTCCCAAGAAGGAATATATCCTTTACTCTTCCTCATTGGCACCCATTTCCAAAACAAAACAAAATAACTTCCAATCATCCTGAGAACTTCAGGGGACATTTTGTGTGTGCGGGGGGGGGGGGGGATAGGAAAAAAACTCAAGAGGGGAAGCAGGAGAGTGTGAGAAACTCCTCTTGTCTCCAAATAGGAAAAAAAGGCTTATAAAGCTGGATCAAAGGAAGAAAGGGGGGGAGGTGGGGTAGAAGGGTTGCTTAATTACAAAGACACCCTTTTAAAGAAGGCACAGGCCCTGGGAGAGGGTTCTTGTGAGAGCCCCAGAAGCAGATGTACCCACTTAGAATTCTGGCACTCAGTGGGACCTCAAGGTCATAGCTTCCATCCCTCTGCCTTCTGATTAGACTTTTCTCAAAGCATTCTAGAAGGAGTCTGATTTATTCTTTACTCAACTCCAGAAAAGCAATTCCACAAAACTCTTTGATTATGTATTAGTCTAATATACCCTACTTTATAAACCAGAAATGAGATTTTAGTTTCCAAATCCAAATCAGCATTAATATGAAGAAAAAATTCGCTTTTCTCAAGTCTTTTAAATAGGTAAACAGACCCACAATTTTTGCATGAAAGCTATTACATACACACTGTGGTCAGAAGTTTACTTCATATCTAAACTATGAAGTTAGGAAAAGTATTTTCAATTTTACAGAGCCACAAACTTTTCCAAAGAGAGCCACGAACTTCTCCAAAGAAAGAGGCATCTTAAAATGAAGCCTGATGCATTGCCAGAAAATGTCTGTAAATGACACCGGATAAACCCATACAGAATAGCTGGAATCTGAGTTATCATCTGTAAATAGATGCAACTACTCTACAGCCACCTGGCTATTAAAATGTCCCAGGCCAGTTATAAAATGTAGTTTGGTCAAGCCAGCTCTTCCCTCCCAGCTGATCTGAAACATGATATCCTTTAAAATTGTTGCCTTGTAATGTTTCTTCTTTCCTTCCCTGCTTTCCTTCCCACCATTAAAATCAAGCAAAGAAATTATTTAAAAGCGTAAGTAATTTGTATCCAAATAAGTAATGGATCAGGGATCGCTCATAATAGGTCTTTGAACACAACCATTCTTATAAGTTTGCTACCCTTGCCAAACTGGTAATAGATGGGAGATTGGGGGAGCTGTACCTCATGTCTAAAATGGTATTTCAAACTATGCTTAGTTACTAAATGAGGGTGCTGAGAGGTCTAACTGAGAAGGTTTCACAAAGACTGGCATGAGAAAGAACTTTTCACAAAGCCTAGCTCAAGGAGACTTAAATACCCTTAGCTCTCCACCATTGAAGATTATGGTCACTAATCATCTTCCTCTCTGATGTTAGAAAAGGGTTAAATTCATAAAAGTTGCTCCCCAACTTCCATCCTTCTTGGAGAAAGTGGGGTGGGAGGGGAAAGAAATCCCCTGGGTTGTTGGAAAATTATTTTTTTAGATTCATAATATAATAGAGATTGGAAATGCTTTTTCTCACTAACTTTCCCTTTCCTCACACATTTAATTGCATCTACTCCCTTGCTGCAAATTATCATTATATCATTAGTGATAATTTACGAAGAACTGCTCACAATCTACAAAGACTGCCGCTTTCCCTCCCACTTTTCCTACTCTTTATTTTCACCTATTGACGAAATCCGTATTACTATTGAAGCACCAACGCAGAGTGGCTCGGGTTTGGGACCCTACAGATATCTGCACGGTCCCGCAAAACTAGTTACTAACATCTTTGGACCTTACAAACTAGATAAGTAGCAACCTCTGACACCCCACCCCCTACGCAAATGCACATGTACACCAAAGTGTATCGTGGTAGATTACTCCCAGACTTTAAAACTTCAAAATTTATGGCACCCTGGAAGAGGGGAGTGTAAGAGCCCCAAACCCTACCCTAAGCACTTAGGAAACCTGCATCAATTGATTTAAGTGCGGACAATAGTGCTGGGCTAAATGGAGATCTCCTGTCTTTAGTTTCTCGCATGATTAATTACCTAGAGACCTACAAGGACCCCAGGAGGCAACGGGGTTAAAACTACCATTAAGTAGTGGTACCCACTAGCATCTCCTCACCAAAGGAGGGCCCGAAAAGGAACGCACACTCTTGAAGTGATTTAACTTGTAGCACATTCCGGAAAACTCACCGACAACTGCAAAGAAAAGTAGAACGAACGGGCATCTCCACACGCATCTAGACAGACTTACTCACGCCGAGGGCAGGACCAAGTTCATGCCACCATGAATTCCTGCCCCAGCTCCCCGTGAAAAGTAACCACACGTCTCCTACCCCCGAAGGCAACGAAGACAAGGTGTCGGCTCTCAGCTCACTCAGATAGATGGCTTTGGCCCTGGCCGACGGCCAAGGATGGGCAGGGGGAGGAATCCCCAACTCCTGGCTGCTCCCCTTCTCGTCACTCCGTCCGTGCGTTCCTTGGTGGCAATGGACAGACAGGATACCGGGCCGGAGGGTGGAGCAGCGGATGGTCGGAGGCGACAGAGACTCGAAGTGGGGGTGGGGGTAGAACTAGAAGAGGAGACGAAAGAGAGCGGGGATGGAGGAATAATTCAGGGGGTCTACCAGCTTGGGCAGCCAGAAAGCTCTTCGGAAGGAAGGGGCGTGACTGCTATGAAGGCAGCTCCCGGGCAAAGGATGGGAGGTAGAGGAGTGGGACGAATGGGTGGCTTTTCTTCTTGCAGTAAGCGGCTAGGACCGCCCAGGAGCGGAGGGTGGGGGTAGACTTAGGAGGGAGGCGGAGTAGAGGGCGGGGAAAGAAGGGCGGGAGTCTGCCTGGACCTCGGGGCGGGGGAGGGGGCGCAGAAGGGAGGCGGGGCAGGGGGCGGGGAAGTTTGAAACAATTGAACGGCGGTGTCCAGAACCTCCGGCAAAAGCCGGTGCCCTCGTTCTCGCCCTCTTACTAACATAGCACGACTCGGTTCCGGTAGCCCAAAAGTCTACACAAGGAGTGGCTGGGAGGAAGGAAGGGGTTCTGTAAAGACTACAGTAATCTACGGTAACAGCGGAGCAGAGTCGCGTGGGAGAGCCAGTGCAGCTCCCCGCCCCACAGCGGGAGGAAGAAAAACAAATAGAAATGCTGAAAAGCGACTTCTATCAGAGCCTGCTTAAAATAATAAAGGAAGGCGCAGCGCTCCTCCGATTTCCTTCCCCTCTTGCTTCCTATTACCACAGTCCCCCACCCAGGTCACAGCTCTATGAGACACCCTCCTTTCTTCCTCTGTTTCTCTTAGCCTTCCCCTTCCTCCTCCCATTCGCGTCTCTGCCTGGCTCTCCATGGCAAGCTGCGCAGGCAGCCGGGGTGGGGTAGGTGGGGCGCCGTGGAGCCTCCGCCTCTTGGGCGGGCTGTGAAGGCTGGCCTGGGCGGAGCGTCCCGGAAGAGTAAATCCCACCCGACGATTCTTTTGCAGTTTGCAGTTGGGGAGTCCTGGCCTAAGGTACGCCTCCTATTGGTTACTGGAGCCGTCAATCGAATTCTTTTGCCCCACCCATCCTCAAAATTAATAAAACTAGACAAGAACCTATTGTCTTGCTCGCTAATCTCCCCCAGCTACTGCTGGGAAGAGAAAGATGAGACGCTTGATTTCTCAGTCTGGTAAGAGTGCGACAGTGTGTCGACTGATTCGGGTACACCTCTGTGGCACTCACTGTTCATTCCTCGGAATAGATAACTTTCCTCCCTCAATTCATTAGGCGAGAAGGAGGAAAAAGTACGCGAAGTATCAATATGTTCACATTTTCTGGCTGCAAAAACGATGGTATTGCTTAAAAACACGGGCAATTGAGAATAGCAGGCTGGGACACTTGAAAGTCTCCCATTTTACAGCTGGGAAAATAAAGCATAAAAGAACAGCATAAGGGTGACAGAGGAATATGGGTTTTGGAACCAACGTAATAATCATTTCGGTCTCCGGCGATTATTAGCTAGTTGTACGACTTTTCTTAAGGCGCTTAGCTTCTCTGAGTCTTAATTTTCCCATCTTGTAAATAAAGTCTATAAAATATGCTCTATTAACTTAATGGTATTGGTATGAAAATAAAATGAAATGAGTGTGAAAAATCTGTAGACTACCAAGCACTCCACAAAGGTATGTGGCAGAGTCTCACGTGTTTGGAAAACAAATATTCTGCTCATGTTTTTAAAGCATTTATGTCCAAGGTATGTAGGATTTGTGGCTTTGTTTTAAAAAACGACTCTTCCTAAAGTTCTGGAGGTGGGTATGGGTTGGCTCCCTGCAATTAGAATAATAAGTTTCCCTTTTTCTAACAAGTGTGGGTGAGATTTCTTTTTTAAACAGTTCTGCAGTGGCGCCACGACCTAAATCTAATGTGGTGCTCGTACTGAAAGAGGAAATCATGCTGTGTATCTCTGAAGCGAACTTGAGAAAACAAATATGAGAGAACATTTACCATGGAAACCACATTCTGTACAGATCTATATTTGCTAGAAAATGTAACAAGTAGGAAGCAAGTCTAAAAGTAAAGGCTTTGACAATGGAGAGCTAGTATAATGAACTCATGCAAATGAAAGAGTTACATCCAATTCAAGTTTGGCTAATAGGAGTCTTCTTAGGAGACATAGATCAAGGCCATGCAATAGGAAGTGTGTTTAAAGGAAGCATTATCTCACTGTGAACAGAATCTCAATATAATTCTGGTTGCGGGAAAAGTTATGGGCAGGTAGCACATCATCAAAAGCATTGAGTGGCCTCGGTATACAGAGTACTCTGCTAGGGGCTGCCAAAAGATTCAGAAATAAGAGTATGGGTATGATTGCTTCAATTTACATATGAGGCGAGGTTATTTAGGTGATTTTTCATGGGGAAGATGAATTTTTGTGCATTAAAGACATGGAGAAACCTGGTTTTATGAATCAAGGGAATATTATTCCAGCCTTGTTATTTGGAGGCATGGGCAGGAGAGCTATGAAGAGTGCGTATATGCTGGAGAACTACCACTGATCAGAATTGTAATATGCTACTTGTTAAAATTAACATTGCTGTTAAAATGCAGAAGGTAAAATATGTACATGGTAAAATTAAAATCAAACAAACTGAAAGAAGTACGGTGAAAAGTTGCCTCTTTATTACTCCAGTTCCAGAGTCCCCTTACACTCTATAACGGTATGTAATCTTCAAAATATATTATTTGCATATCCATGCAACATGGGTACATATGTGAACACACCTTGCCCTTCTTTACTCAAGTATGTATCTTAAATATCTTTTCATATTAGGACAATTACTTCTATCTAATTATTTTTCATGATTAGTTCAGTAATCCATTGCATAGATATACCAAAATTACTTTAATCAGCCCCCTGTTGAGTTGTAATTTAGGTCTTTCCCATCTTTTGTCATTGCAGATGATGCCAGAAAAAAAATTCTTGGTAGCATGGATCTGGCAGCTGTGTTTTAATATGCCTGGCAAGAGTCTTGACATTGTCCTCAAAAGATTGTCCAATCTGTCTTCTCCACAGCTACCAGGGCCTTCATAAGGTTGGAACCCCTCAAACACCTAACTACTTCCACACCCCCTCCTCCAATCCTGCCATGGGCATTACTGTTCTTCTACAACTTTTAATTTTTTGATGGAATATAATTAGCAGAGCTCTGAGCTTAATGGGGAATCAGGCCATGTATGAGTCACCTCTTAGCCTGTGGCAAAAAGCAGGTTTATTGGTACCTCTGATTTACCCAGGTCTTTCAAGCATCTTAGGTGTTCCTTCTGTCTTGCCACACAGGACTTTCTCTTTGTTTTTACCCTGAAAACCCTTCAGTTTGTTTAAACTGTTTGAATTTAAAGCCATGCATTGCTTGCACTGCTTAAAGTGGGGGTTGGGGGGCGGAGGTGGGAGGCCAACATCAACAAACATTGATTGAGCTGCTATTATGGACAAGACTGGAAAAACAAAGAAGTATGAGACTTGGCTCCTGCCTTCAAGGATATATACATGAAAAGATAACTAACAGGCGTATGCTAAGTGCTAAATGAATGGTATTGACAGTAAAAGCTGTGGAAGTTGAGAGAAGGGAGAGAAAACTAGTTTCAGGGAGTGAGTTTATATAGCAAACCATGCCACACACATTTGACTAATCCCCAAGGCATCCCCTGACTTCAAATCCTGACTATAAAATATGGAAAAACCCGCTGGGGAATACCAGGAGAATTAGCCACTGACTTTGAAGCACCTGTGTAAAGATACTGGGTTTCCTAAGTGTTGCACATTAAAATCTCCATATATTGATATGGAAAAAAGGAAGATCTTTTAAGCTATAAATCAAGAGTCTCCACCTGAAACTACGTGCCCTATTTGGCTTTTTCCCCCTTAAAAAGCAACTTGTCTTTAAAGTGCAATAAAAATCAACATATGCACTTTGTTGGCAATATTTTTGCCCAATGTACAGGAAAAGTAGGAAGGAGAACACAGCTTATAGTCCCAACCTCTGGCTACGTTCTTCTTTAAGGCAAAATCATAAGATTTAGCTGATTGACACTCTCCCCCACCTACCAAGCCTACTGGGAGTGTAGTGTAGAATGAGCAATTTTTCTCTAATTGCCTGGTGAACAACTAAATCATTTAGATGCATCTGAAAAAAAAAGAAAAAAAAAAAACAAAGGCAAGTACATTCATTAGCGAAAATTCTCAGGATGTATGTCTTAACATAACACCCCCCCCCGCCCCCACGAAAATGCTGTTCATATATGTTAGACACACATTGAAAAAGTCGCCTGTTTATTTATGACACCTGCTCTGCAAATGCAAAATCCAGCAGATCCGAAAATTGCAGTTTCATTTGAACAGGAAAAGAACAGAGACACATATATAATGTAAGAATGCAGCTAAATGCTTTTCTTTTGAATACCTTTCCTCCCCTCTTCCATTCTTTCCCAATACATAAACACACACACACATACATACACACCATACACACACTTGGTCCAGACACAGGAAGTTTGAAGCATGATCCATGTGTGGAAACCAGCAATGTGGAAATTCAGGAAACAACACCAGAACTGTACTCCAAGGCCAAGACCTGTTCCAGCATTTTGGAGCCAAGTTACTCCTGGGGTACTTGCAGGCTCCAACATTTTGGAAGTAAATTGGCCATAGAAAAATAAAGCTGCCTGGAAGCCTATTCCCAAAGTAACTCCAAGGGTCCTGTTTGAGTAACCTGGATTCACTTCTTTATGATTTATGCAGGACTTCACTTTTGCTTTACTAAATACCATATCTCCTTCAGCAGCTTGAGTTTCTGGAAAGGCCCAGACTGTTCATACTTCTCTGTAGGGTTTATATGCAAAGTCCTAGGTTAACTGGGTTAACTGGAGCAAGAGGGAGGTAGGGAAGCCGAGGAACTCACTTCAAAGTGGGTACTCTAAAAGGTGGTGGAATGAGAGGGAGAATATAATTCATCAAATGATAAAAAGAAATCTCTTTAAGTCAGAGGGAAATCAAATTCTTGAGTCAGAAAGCACTTTAAATGTACAAAATGAGCACGATTTAAAGGAAAATTGTTCTCTAACATTACCCTTTGCAAACAAACTCTTGATTGAAAGGTGCACTCTGTTTTTGTGTTGCCAGAGTGTCTGAGAGTTGTTATCCCAGTTGAAGAAGAAGGTGGCTATAACTGGACCAGAGATTTATCTTTTCTGGCATGCTGCTGCACTTTCAGAACTATAGGGAAAAGGTAAGTAAATACCATTTTAATGTGATATAAGGCAGGCCCACCTAGCAATTCCCAAGCACCCTTCTTTTCAGGTCTGCCACTGTCCTGTGAAATTCACACAGGAAAGACCCTTAAAGTCCTTAAAGTGCAAATATGTAACCTGGGAAGGGTTAAATATTAAGCTGTCATTCATGTGCTATGATGTAAAGGGTTCACGCTTTTGGAGTTACTTAAGCCTAGTTTCCAGTCACAGCTCCCCCACTTACCAATGAGGTAAATTATTTAACCAGCCTGGGCCAGTTCTTCATTTGAAAAGTGGGAAAAATTTTTTTCTACCATAAGGGGTTACTATGAACCTTAAGTGATATAACATATTAAGAGTCCTTATCATTATTCCCAATATATACTAGTCACTCAAGAAAGTTTATTTCTTTACCATCCTCTATTCAATCTTTTTAGGGAACTCCAGTATGCAGGACAATGGCTCTGCCAAGTGGCTTACAGTGATTAAGAGCACTTAACTGTAAGGCCCTCACAATCCCTCTTCCTTATTAAGTACATTAGTTTGCTCCTTGTTCTGTCAATCACTAGCTATGTGCCTTTAGGCATATTTTGAACTTCAGCCTTTTTTTGTAAAATAAGGATAATTAAAAATACCCATTCACAGGGTGGTGGTGCGGATTAAACAACAGCCATATAAACATATTAGCTGATGTTATTTGTAGTATTTTATATATAATGGCTGACTACGGTTTACTTTTCTATCAAATGTTTTAGAATTTAAACTAGCAAATGATTTTAGCAAGATAGTAAGAGTATTGAAAATCCCAAAACAAATGGCAGCTATGAGTTCCTGGCTTCCTGATCTTGGCTGAGGATTTGGGGGCGGTGCTGGAGCAGCTGTAGCCATTTCATTTCCAGTCTTTTGAAAGCTCCTCCCCTCCCTCCCAGCTCCAGATTCTCACAATATTTTGGCAGAATGCAAGTGAAAAGAGGGACTCCTAGGGAATGCTTTAGGAGATCCTGAGATATCATAATATCCCAGCTGTAGAGCCTGGGCCTGGGACACTCAGGCCTCCAGGTTTTTGAATTTTGTACTTTTCTCCTGCCTTAGAAGCCTGTACATACTATTCCTCTTGCCTAGGAACACTATACATAACCCCCTTCATCCCGCTCTCTTCCTAATCTTCATCTGGCTAATTTAACTCAATCCTCAAGCCTCAACTTCAGTGTGACTTCTTAGGGAAATATTCCCTGAAACAGCAACCTTCACTCTGGTCTCTTGTTAACATTTAAACATTCATGAGAATTATATATTCTATGTGATAAACTATATCAGAAGTGGTTGTAATAAACAATAATATTTAAATTCTTCAATGGGTAAATTCTTTAAGTTTTCCCCCAATTTGGTAAAATTTTTGGTTCAGGAAGAAGTGTCATGCTTTTCTGTGGCTTTGTGTACCCCCTGGCACCCTCTTACCTTCCCCCTATAGATACCTAGGGGCTGGCAAGAATTAATAATTTTTTAGGATTATTCCTGCACAGGGTGATGACATTGAACCAGATGATCTTTAGGATTCCTTGCAAATGTTAAGTGATAATTGTCAGAATGCTGACAGCTTTTTGAATGCTGAAGGGGGACACTATTCCAGAAGTGTTGTCCACACTCAGATGCCCCCGTACCAACCCTGGTTCCTTGATCCTGGAGTTTAAGGAGTTTTGAAGTGTGGTTAGGAAATGTGGGCGTGATTTGTTTAAGCAGAAGGTGGTGTGTTTATTTGGTACCCACAAAATAAGTGCTATGAGATCAGAGGGAATTCAGGCTTGGGTGCCAGGGAGTTGATTAGGGCATGGCTGACTTTGATGGCAAGAAGATGATTTCAGATGATTTTAAGAATGGAGTCACTTTCCGTACCCCCACCAGAACAGTAAATCTGGCATAACTTTACAAAAAGGCAATGTAGTATAGTGAAAAGCAAAAGAAATGTTGAAGCACATAGAACATGTTTAAGAATCAGTATTCAACTTGTGTGACTTTGCTTAAGCTTTAAGTCTCAATTTTCTAAAATATTCATTTAACAAATATATATTGAACATCACCTTGGGTGGTAAACACTGTTCAAACATTTGGGATGCATTGGTATACAACATAGCAAAATCCAAACCCTTTCAGAGCTTTCATGTGGCAGGAATGGGGAAATGGTGGGTAAATTTGTAAAGATCTGTAAAGATTCATGATGTTGTTCACATAGTTCTGGAACATGATATGTATTCGGTAAATAATAAATATAATTATTCTATTTTAATAAAGCAATATCTGTTAAAATTTAGGCGAGTCCAGGTAATTTCTAAACAAGGGATAATTAGAGGATTTAACAAAGTATTTGAGATTCTTGCCATATATTAATAGCAGGTCGCTGGTTTGGGTTTTCCATTGTAAATGCCAATATATTTTTTTCTACTATAATTTCCTCAGGGGCAGTCTCTTCTATAGTGAAATTTGGCCCAGAGTGGCCTTACTAGTAGTTGTAACATCCATTTGAATAAACCTTTCCCCCGTCATTATCTCTAGTGGATCAAAGAGCAGGAATTTGGGGTTATGTCATTTCCCTACAACACCCCTAGCCATGCCCTTACCCAGATGACATTAACCGACCAACTATTTAGCATAAATTATACATCACATCTCTACTCTCAGAGCTGTTGTGTAGAAGCACAGCCTGTCAGAAGGGACAAGGGCACTGTTTATAGCTTTTCCTGGCTCATAGTTTCTAGCTTGATAAAAACTTGTAATTTTTACCCTAGTGCAGAACAACAAACCACGACTTATGTTTCACAATTTATGTAGTTAATTTCACAAAGTATCATATTTCATGTGCTATCGTGTTTCCAGCATTTCAGTAGCTCCCCCGCCCCCCCGCCCCCAGGAGGGAACGGGGCAGGCATTAAGTCAACTTGTTGCTGGAATTGTGCTCTGGGCCTGCAGCATGATTCTCCCTAGCTTCCTGGTACTTTCTCTAGGTTCCAATTCTCATCTTAATGGCTATCTCTCTTAGGTTACTTACCACTTTGTTTCATAGCAATTCATTCCCTGTATTCCCAACTAGACTGCAAATTCCCTGAAGTTGTGAACTATGTCTCATTTGCTATTCTATCACCAAAACTTAGTACCAGCTGTACCTGATTCATAGTGGGTACTCAGTAAATGTTTGTTACGTGATTGAAATGTGCACTTCAGCTCGACTCAGTTTTTTGTGTAAATGAATTATTCATAATTTTTTTCAATTCTCCAACCTATTTCACATTTAACTCTTAAGATCAAAGCAATTTTTCTGAGTATCTGTGGTCAACTGAGCAGGCAAAGGCATTGCACTGTTCCAGATTAAAACTCACACAGCCATCCCAACCCCATCTTGGTGGCTTTCCCAGGTTACTTTCACATTTTTCTAAACTCAACTCTGTTTCCTTGGAGCACAGACTCTGGAGTCAAAACTTTTTCAATTTAAAAGGCTTTCCAATTCATGGTCCTCTACAAGCCTTAAGTTTATTTATTTATTTTTAAAATAACTCCACCATCATTATCTTCTAATTATTGGTTTACACCGCACCCCCTCCAGCTCCCAAGTGGGTTACCTCTCCTAAGAATGTATTTCTTTTCCAGTTATTTTACTCCTTGGTATTTTCTCAATAAGAAGACTGTAAAAATAGCATTGGATTTGGATCCAAGAGATTTGAGTATGGCCCTGCTACTCACAAACTCTGTGAACTCTAGCAAATTTTAACCCTTCTGAGCCTCATTTTCTTCATCTGTAAAAAAAATAGTATAATTAATCTGCCAAGACTTGGTACAACACTGGCTTGTTGTGAACTTCAGATAAAAGAGCAGTGGTTAAACCCCTTCAGAATCTGAAATAAATGGTTATTTTCAGGACACATATGGTTGGTGTGGTTACCAGCCATGCTACCCCCTCCCCCCACCTGCTCACCCCCTCCTTAAGCTGTAGTTGGATCCAGGAGCATTGTTCTTCATGACATGTGGATCGTGGTTTAGAGATGTGCTGCCTTCCGGCTTTTTCAGTCAGCATCCTGGGGGAGCCCCTCCCTTGGTTTCTCAAAAGCATATTGTCTGGTGTTCTTTAAGTACCTTTTAGATTCTATCTTCAGATTGACTTTGTATTCCCCAGTGAAAAGTGGTTCCTATAGGGGAAGAGGAAAAGGGAACATTTCCTACTTTCCACTCTTGCACCAGAACTCCTAGTCCCCAGACTCCAATTTTTTCAGGCATAATTTCTTTCTATCCATCAGAGTTTATTTTAGACTGCTTTCTGGCAACTAAGCTACATTTTGCAGAGATTTCACTTATTCCCAAAGTACAGTATCATCGGGTTGGTAATTAGAAAGCCCAGGGCTTCTCCTGCCTTTATGGTAAAAACAAACAAACAAACAAACAAAAGCACCCTCAGTGTTTGCCTCTCCTTGACCCCAGCTTCCAGACTGCATTTGGGTCTGCTCTGAAAGCTCCTGAGGGAGTTACCCAGCTTTAATTTGGTCAGATGCTCAGTAGCCTGTTCAAATCACACTCACAATTTTTTTTTTCTCTTTGAATAGCTTTTTCACAGACTTTTGGATATACTTAAAACTGCCCCTCCTCCAGCTATTACTTCTTGATGAGAGGGAGTATTTGCCATATTGCAGGCTCACGAGCCCTGGCTAATTAGTCTTTGGTTTAGTCTTTTCCTCATTTAGAAGCCTCTTAACTTTTTATTGTAGAGGGCTTCTTTTGTTGATCCTGCATAGTTAATCTTCTTGTAATAGGTGCTCAATTAGTATATTTCAAATTGAAGTTGAATTGAAATTTATACAAACACACCGTCTTCTAGAGCAAGAGTAGGTAAACTACTATCCACCTGGTTGCCTGTTATTTTACAACCCCAGCTAAGTATATATGTATTTTTTACATTTTATAAAAGGTGTTAAAAGAAGTAAAGAAGAATATGTGATAGAGATGATAGTTATGTAGCTTGTAAAGCCTAAAAATTTACTATCTGGTTCTTTATAGAAAAAGTTTGCCAACTCCTGGGTTTTCTTCAATATCTAAAAGCAGAGTTTAAAGCAGGTTTAAGGCTATTGTCTTCTCTCCCAAAGTCACAGGAAATTTCTGACTTATTTGCCTCCATGTCTTATGATCTCATCTATCCCTTCCATTCAATAAATAGTCTAGCCATGAAAAGTTTAAATGATTTCTCTTCTACCATTTGTACTCATTTTTCATTTCTTTCCCAGGTAATGAACTAACTTCCTTTGGTAAAGACCGGCTCCTTGCTCGCTCCTCTTGCTTCCAATTGATACCTCTTTGGTTTTGGTGGACGCTTTGGAAAGTGAGAGCCCCTTGCTTATTTTCACAGTCTCAGAAAAATGCTTAAGGTAATTTGAAGATGGAGCAGATGTTAAATAAGGGGAGATATTTGTGGATGACTAAAATATGGAGACACTTAAAATGCCCCTGCAAATGGAGACTAACTCTGTTTTACCCACAAGGTGATTTATTTCCATAGCTCTTTGGAAGAAAGCAAGATCAGTTTACTAGAGCTCAGCTTACTCAGCAGAAGGGCTAATCTTTCCTGTTAAAATGTATTTTCTACTGAATTTAATCTTATTTTCATTGGTTTTCTTTGTGCAGTATCTTCAGTTACTAAGGGTGGGCCACACCTCAAGAAGGCTGCCAAGCCTAAACAAAGAACATTAGCATTTAGTCAAAATGCAAATACTTACTGAATGCAAATACTTTTAGGTACCTAGATGTGATTGGTGCCACGTGAGGTACAAAGAAGTCTAAATCTGGACCCAGCTCTCGCCCCACACCCTAGTGTAACTGAAGAAGAGGATCTACAATACACTGAAGATAAGTAAATAACCCCCAATTCAAATAGTCTCTCTTGATTTTCCCTTAGCACACATATACTTCTCAAAGTGTCATTTCGTTCTGAGTATACATTTGCCATAATTATGCTTTCTGGAATAAGGAAGAAAAGGAAGAGAGCTCTAGCAGCTTTGACTGGCAAAGAAGGTACATAGTAGATGTTCAGTGAAAATCCCTTGAATGACTGTAGGTAAAGAGATTAGGTAGGGGAGGGGATTCTAAGCTCATGGCATATCATTAACAAAGGTTTAAAAACCTAAAAAAGTTCAGTTTATTTGCAGTATGAATAAGCTTCCTTATTTGGAGCAGACAGTTTGTGTAGAGGCGTAAGAACAGACAAGTTCTGCTGTGTAAGGTGGGGCCATATTTTGGAAGAACTTGAATGCTAGCTAGAACAATTGAACTTGTTTTTTTCAAAGGTGTTAGAAGAAAGACTGATGAAAATAGTGTTTTATGAAGAATAATCTGATGATGGTACAGAACGTCTTAGAGGATGTAAAACTGGGGGCCAGGAAGACTTTACAATGCATTAAGAACAAAGAATGCCCAGATTATAAAACCTGCTATTCATTCTGTCCAATTCTCCATGGTGCATAAATCTTATTTAGCTAGGAGCAAGACCAACAAACTCCAAACTTGACTTTCTTGGGTCTTTTACTATCCCCTGAATAACTTAACCAGTGCATCATATTTCACAACTAAAGACCACACAACTCTGCTAGTCAAGAGCAGCTAGACTGAACAGGGAGGCCACAGTCAGCTGGTGGCCAAGACCATGCAAGTGTTTCAAAGAAACCTGGAAGTTTCTCTGCCTTAAAAAGTCCTCTTCCACCTGCTCTGGAGGACTCAGAAGCCAAAGACATTTAATAACCCCACAGACAGAACAACAAGGAATATGTTGACTGATGCTTCTCAAATCAATTCCACCAATCAGGTGGAAGATCCATATGTCAAAGGGCCTGCTGGACATCATCCCTGAATATTTGATAGGCATGTCAAAATCAACATGTACAAAACCAAACATACCATCTCCCTCCACCCATACCTATCATTCTCATCTCTCTTCTTGTATTCCCCTTGTCCATTAATGCTACCACTATCTATCTAATTGTCTAATTGCCCAAACCAGAATCACAGGAGACCTACAAATATCTTCCCCTCATTCTCTCACCACTTATTTCCAGTCAATCACTAAAACACCTCAAATATCTGTTCCATTCCTACTGCTACTGTCCTTTTTTACCCTTATCATTTCCCGCTTTCCCTGCTGTGCATTCTTCTCCCATTCCAATCTTAAGTCCCTCACACATACCACAAAAGCCTCTTGTAAAAACTTAAATCTAAGAGTTATTCCTTTATTTAAAGGTTATCGATAATCTCTCATATCCATTTCAAGAGAAAGTCTAACTCCTTAGCTAGTACAAGTCTTCCAGCTTCATTTCATTCTTTTTCTCAGTTCATGCCTTATGTCACATCCACTCAGAACAGCTACTCTTTCTTTAACGTGCCATGCTTACTCATGCCCCCGTGCCTCTGCACATTCCTTTCTTAGCGAGAAAGATCTGTACCTCTTCTTTGTTTGTTTATGTACTACGTGCGCTTCAAGATTCAACTTGGCATTATCTCCTTGAGAAACCTTTCTGCAATTCTTTTAGTCTGGGTTAAGTTTTTCTCTGTGGCCTCCATGGTACTCTGGTCATTCCTTGAACATAAAATTAATTACACTCTACTATATTGTAATTGTCTTTTTATTTGTCTATCTCTCCCATTAGAATGTGAAACCCTTGTGGGAAAGGGCACGTGTCTTTTGTCTCTCAACAATATCTACATATAAGTTCTTGAAATTATTTAATACTGGAATGGATGAATGAATGAATGTCAACATACATTGATAAATAAAGGACTGATATAGCAGGTCTTAATGAACACAGTAAAGGGAAAGCATGAAGGGGACAAAGGATCTAAACTATAGGAAGGTGTTGTGGTGCAGAACATTATGGGATGCCACAAGCATAGAAAATGTCAGAGTGAAGGCCCCGGAGAAACTGCACAGTTTTGGCATGGGCAAGCCCTGGAAATATAGAGATTTGTGTTTCAACAGAGAAAAAATCCAGCCTAACTAGAGGAAATAACTGACTTCCTGGGAGGCCAGAGGGAACAGGATACTGGAGGTTAACAGGAGGCTACCACTTACCCAGGGGGAAATAGACATTGCTCATAGAATGAAAAGGACTTTCTGTCTCAAGAAAACATCTGAATGAAAGTATCATCAACCCTTCCTTTCCCCAGATCCTGAGTGGCCCTCTGAACGAGAGTTCCTTAGACCTACTATAAGATAATCAATGAGATATTGTGAGGACACGGAGTTGGCCTTGAATCACTAACTATATGATATAAGGTAATGGGAAATAGATTTTAAGTTCCTAGAGGTCATTGCCATGCTGTACGAACTTCTCCTTCATCCCACACAGCTCACAGCAGAATTTTGCACATAGGAGGCATTCCTTTGATCTACAATATGTTTGATAAGGCAGTGTAGTATAAAAGAAAGAACCCCGAACTGGAAATCAGAGAGACATGGGGACAAGTTCTAATATTTACATGGAGTTGCTGTCTCACCATGGGCAAATCACTTCAGTTCCTTGACCCTCAGTTTCCTTTTCCTTAAAATTAAGATGTCAATATCTATTTCATAAGGCTGTTGTAAAGAACTATGAGAAGTATGAAGGAAAATGTGTGGCACAACTGGGAAAAGAGTAGGTGGTCAACACATATCAGTTGGAACTGAATAAATTAAAGACAGAGTACAGGACCCCTTCCTGAAAGAATATGCCTAATGCATGCCAGTCCATCATTGTAGGTATGTTCTTGGTTATTTTGAAGACTATTTGATCTTTAAGATATCCTCCTTTAAAAATAAAAGACCACTGTGAGGGGTCAAACCTCAAGCTGACATCTTGTTATCAGTTAGTACTTTTGCAGGCTCCGTTACCACAGCCAGCAAGAAGATAACAAGGATACAAGATAAGAGGCACCTTTTTGGGACCAGATAGAGAGGAGAAGGTGGGGTGTGATAGCAAACGAGGTCTCTAATTATGAAGATAAGCATGAATTAAAGACAAATTCTGCCTACTTCATAAATTTGCCAAGGGCTTACGTACCTTGGTGGAACAAGGGATAAAGAGATAAGGTCTGGACTCTGTTATTGAGGTTAACATTTGATTGGCCTTAGATGTGAGCCCTTGCCTCCCCCCACTCCCACAAAGTATGAGGTGAAGGCCTCAGATTGTGACATAAAATTAACTGCATATTTTATTAAATGTTGGAAATGAAACAGTGCCACAGTGTGGTTCCCGCATAGTGTTTCGGAAAGTATAAGAGAAGATCCTCATTTTAGACCAGGGAACATGTAATTGAAAATATGAATTCACCTGGAAAGATATGAGCAGAAAACAGGATGAAAGCTGTCCTGGAGCCTCCCTACTGTTCCCCTTCCCCATTCTTTTTCCCTTGGCGGCCCCAAAGGGAATAGTATGAATGACTGTGTTCCTGGATAAATTTCCAAGAGAAATTTGGCCTTTAGAGCACCTACATACTCTACACACATAAGCAATATATATAAATCAAAAACATGTTTTTGACAGGTCCCAGTGTAGGTAAAAGCATCTGTGGGGTCCTGGAAATGGTCTAATCCATCATAGGAAACCGAAGTCTGCTTTAGAGCAAGAAGGGTGCTTGTCTTATTTCCCCAGGGCTTAGCACAATGCCCTGTTCATAGCAGTTATTCATAAACAGCTCTTGCATACCCAAATAAGGGCTCGAGTGAGCCCAGGTCTCTAACAGTGGTTCCTGGTTATTAAAAATGGGGACCATAATCTGTCTTCAGGCCTCACCTCAGGATAGTCTCCACCTTTCCCTACTTCATTTTTTAGGGAAGAAATACAAACTTTCATTGAATGATCATGTTTTCAAAATCTTAAAATATGTGGGAAAATGGTCTGTTTACCTCCATTGGGTTAGGTTTGCTTTCTTTCTTTTTTTAGGTGTTCTTTGTTCAAATTCTTTTGGTGTGACTATATGTCTACTTTGTCTAGTTTGCACATGTTGACGGCGGGGAAAAGAATGTCCATATACCCTTCACCCAGATTCACTTATTGTAAACATTTTACCCCATTTGTTTGTACATTTTAAACTATCTATGCATCTATCTAGCATCTACCTACCTATCCATATTTATAAACCATTTGAGAGTAAGTTGCATATATCATTGCCATTAATGCCATGGTTTATATTTTCTAGATATAAGGATATTCTCTTATATACCCACAAAATGGTTAACATAGTTTGTTATTTTAACACTGATGTAATACTTTTATCTAACCTAGTGTCTGTTTTTTCAGTTTTGTCAATTGGTCCAATTGTTGTTTTTTTTTTACCAGTCAGGAGATTCAGTGTCTGATAGTGAGCAAAGAAGAAAGAGTTAAAACATCTAGCAGAAGTGGAAAGAGAAGAGATATGCAGCATTGTAAAGCTATATGAAGAAGTAGGAGACATGGTGCCTTTCTTCAGATAGTTTACAATCCAGTTGTGCAAAAAGGTCATGACACTAGCAATATTAGGCAGAATTGTCTAGGTTAAAAATGACAATGAGTGATAGAAATATTAATAGGAAAGGCAATGCCTAGTTTGAGCTTGGCCCAGGATTATGTATACACATTGCTTTGAGATAGGAGGGAAGGATAAAAGAATGGATTCAGAGATAGAGAGAAGTAGTGGTAAGGAAGACAAGTCATACTCCTCTTGTAAAGCAGAGCTCAAGGACCATATCTTCTATGATGCTCCCCTTGAGCACTTCAGCCCATTGCCCACTCCTTCCACTTTCCACAGGCCCTATGCTTAAAATATTGCTTCCATTGCATGTAGCCTTGTCCTGAGTGTCCAGAAAGTCAGAGCAATCCCCTTCATTTCCCATGGCCTAAGATGTTCCTTGGAGAACATTTAAGGAAATTTTGCCCATGTTTGAGTAGTGTTGTTGAGTTTTTAAAATGAGTGTGAATCAATGGTTAAAATAGGAGAAGATCAGGTCAGTTTAATCCATCTAAGAAAAGCCTGAGAATCTTTCAGGGTTTATTCATTAATTAAACTATATAGCGAATGTGTTCAGGATGTTCAGTACTGTGTACAGAGACAGGATGTGGGAGGATGACCCAGACAATTCTTCAATATCACAATGTTGCTGTGGGGCAGGCCTGGCTATGCCTCTCAGAATAATTTCAAGCTACCAACGTACAGTGTAGGCACAACCTGAGACACTCTACATCCTACTAAATCAGCTCGTTATTTGTTTAGTGCCCCGCCATTTGTTTGACATTATGTAGACACAAGGCTCTATTGAATGAGTCGAGTGTGTTAGCTAGTAGGGTCATAACCAGGACCCTGGAATTACAATCCAAACAACCTGTCACGCATTTCAATCACACATAGTGGCAATATAATTCTGTTCCTTTGGAAATAGTTAAAAGCTAGTTTTACAATACGAAGACAAGCTCTTGAAAACAGAGAGGGGTGGGGTTAGGGTGTGATTGACAGACTGTCATTAGTATTTGACAAATAACCATGATTGTTTTTTCTAACAGGAAAATGGGTGATTCTTAAAAGCAGTTTTAGATTCATATATATATGTATTATTTCAACTTTTCTGTATAGTATCAGTAAATGAACTGTTTCCTTTTAAATCATGCATATTGCTTTACCACCTTCAGCAGCTTAGTAATATATCACAAACATTTGAATATAGGAGGGGAAATGGCCAGGAATAACCATTTAGATCATATGGGCTTTCAAATTGATCTGCTTACACACTGGAGGATGCCTACAGAAGCCTTTTAGGGGGGAATTATTTTACCCTGATGACAGAGTAAGTTGATGAGTTATTTTCATGGTCTAACATTTTGCTGTAAAAGTATATGAGAGAAATTGCATCACTTTTACAGGCTACTTGTGTCCTGAAGCAAATTGGATGTACTGTGCACGACACAATACAAGTCTGTGGAATGGTGGAGCTTTTATGAGCCTGGGTTACAATGGAACCTTGCATTTTTAACTCTACTTCAATTATCCTGTTATAGAATATAACACTAGTTACACTATTGGATGATTTGAGAACTATAGAATAGAATTGAAATAATCTAGTCATAATGTCTATAGTATAGCAGCTAAATATAGCTGTGATCACTTTTCTCTTTTTAAAACTTTTCGTTATTTATATATCTCTACATTCCCAATTATACACTTAATATACTTCCAACAAGTATATTCAGGAAGTCACCAAATTAAGTTCCAAAGGTTTGTTTTTCTCATATAAACAATGTTATAAATTGGGCATATTCCTAAACCAGTCTACTCAAGATTATTTAAGTAAAACTTTAAGTTTTGAAGTAAAACATTGTACATAAAAATAATAGGATTTTTGTGAAAGTTCAGTTCCAACATGGGAAAAGCAGAATAAATTCTCCGTTTCTGAAATTACTCTCCTCCAGTATTACCCCCTTACTCCACCCCCAACTCTGAGTCCTTTATCAGTCAGTGTGAAAGGGAATACCCTTGGCTACAAGACAGGAGTTATCTCTTGAGGACAGGAGGGCAGAAAGATGACAGAGACTTTAAGGCATTTGAGGCTGGCCGCCTCTTTTTTTCTTTCATCATCAGATATTGATCTGCCTGCTGCCCTGACAACTCAGAACCCCTTTTAAGGATTTTTAAAGGACTTTTATTGATAATAGTAATGGAAACAAGGGTGGAAATTCTCCAGTCTGTGCCTCCACTTCTACACATTCATGCACAAACATGTATTAATCAATTCTTATGCAGAAGAAACTGTTTTCTAAAGCTTGGGGATACAAATATGAACGAACTTTTGAGATTCTCCCACTCTACCAGGGGACATAGACTCATAAGCAAGCCATTACAATGCAGTATGCTATCCCGGTGATGGAGCTCTACCTCAGATAGAATGGTGGCACAAAACAGGCAGCACTCCGTTTGGCCTGAGAGCGTCACAGAACGCTCTACAGAGCAGACACTAAGCCTAATCTTGAAGGCAGACAAGGAGCTCTGGGAAGCCATTTTAAGCAGAGATAAGAAGTCATGAAATACTACTTTAAAAAAAAATGAGTCATTTGGAATGGCTTTAAAAGAAATACAAAATGGGGACATGTCAAGTGATGGGACTAGTTAGGGGAACTTACGTGAAGATCCTTGTGTATCAGGTTAAAGAGTTTGTATTTTATTCTTCATTTTGTGATGTGGGCAGATTCACTATTCTAGTGGTTAAATGGAAAATAGGCTAAACAGAGATAAAAGGGAGGCAGAGACATTCTAAGAAGGGCAAAATAAGGTAATTTGTGTTTGTGGTTTAAAAAAGTTCCAAAATACCAAAAGGTGGAAAATGAAAGGTGAAAGCATGGAATGGATGGTAGGTTTTGTTAAAGAGCTTTTTGATCTCTATATGGGAACTAACATTTATCAAGTGTATGCCATAAGACAGTGTCAAATGCTTTACATATATAACTTTAATTCATCTCTTAAAATATTGTGATTTCATTTACTCATTGTTCTAGTTTGCTAGCTTCCAGAATGCAACACACCAGAGATGGATTTATTTTGTTAGTTCTTCAGAGGAAAGGCAGCTAACTTTCCACTGAGGATCTTTCTTACGTGGGAAGGCACAGGATGGTCTCTCCTGACCTTCTCTCCAGGCCTCTGGGTTCCAACGTCTTTCCCCATCTCCAAAGGTCTGGGCTGAGCTGCGAGTGCTGAGATGAGGTAGGTCAAGCTACTTGGGCTGTGCTACGTTGCACTTTCTCATTTAAGCACCAGCCAATTAAGTCAAACATCATTCACTACAGCAAGCACGCCTCCTAGCCGACTGCAGATGTAATTAGCAACAGATGAGGTTCACGTACCATTGGCTCATGTCCACAGCAACAAAACTAGGTGCCTTCACCTGGCCAAGTTGACAACTGAATCTAACTACCACACTCATCATGATTTATTATTTAATTATTTACAGTCCCAGGGAGAGGAGTCTGACAAGAACTAGCAAGAGATCTGGATTAATGCTATGGAGGTGTAGAGCAGAAATTCTGTGCTAGTGTGAGAGCTGAATTATAATCAGAGAACCAAGGTAGTCCAGTTTTAAACACTGAATAAAGTTAAGCAGGGGGAGGATATATAGACCAGGTGGGCCTAGAGTTCATGAGAACTGCCTCAGATGCACTGCTACTTGAGCTTGCAAGACTCAGACTCTTATTAGACATGCTCACTGTTAGGGGTGGGGCTCTATCAAGTTTTCTGTAGGTTGACAAGATTTTGGGGATTGGTTGCCAGAAACTTCTGACAGTGCCTTGGTCCTCCAGTATTGATACCAACAGATTCACATCATATCTCTTTCTATTCTAGTTTAGACCAACATTCACTAAACTGTTTTTCACGGAACCATACTAATTTTTTATAAGATGCTGATCTTTAGTCATCAAAAAGAAACACATATTCTCCGAAACAAAAAAAAAAATGAAAACAGTTCATACCAGATGATTCTTCTAAAGATTCACAGCACATACCAGCATATTGAAGTCTCTGAGAAGTCCCGTAATAAATAATAAATCTATTAAATGTCTAAATCATGATTTCCCACAATTTGACCACCATGGTATTTTCTTTTTCTTTTTTGCCGAACAACATCTACATATATATATGGTGGGACTCTAGTGTTTTATGTAGCTCAGATGTGCAATTTCCAAAATAGCCCATTCTGGCTGTCAGTAGGTAGCATCTCAGCCAGGATAGATCAATCATACAGGAACTTTAAAATAACAGCATCTCAGGTACGTAAGATTCAGAACTGGGCTTAGTAAACAAGAAGTCAGGGGGATGGTCTCAACTTCAATGTACTAAGACCGTCTCCAATATGCCTGGGGTGATGAATCCTGCCAAAAGGTTTCAGTACATTCCAAATCCATTCAGCGCAAGTTTTTAAACACATCTTGCGCAGGACCAGCCTACCACTTCCCATTTCCCATTTAAGTTCCATAATTCTTATTGAGGCCAAAATGCCATCACCATTTAAGACTGATGCCTGCTACCTTGCATCCATAACTTTTAAGACTGTATTTTCTCCTACCTAAGGGTCTGAAAGACATACAATTTGGCATGTATGTAGAAGGAGGATGAAGATAAAAATATCTTTCAGATTAAATACAGTCAACATGAATACTAGTTCAGCCATTTTATCCTGTGTAATAGCCCTGAAATTATTCAGAAATTCATGAATATTACATTTCATTATGGACTAGACTAGTGTGGGATTATCAGCCTACTTTATCAATAATGCTGTGAACTCTAATGTCCTTGCTGGAGTTAACAGAATGCCTCATTCTGGACAGATCTAGAGGCAGCACCAACTTGATGAAGAACTTCAGAAATGTCGATTCAACCTTCTAAATATCAGGTTTCTCATCCTGTAAGGAATCCAGATGTTAAGTTACCAAGGTCTACACCATGCTCTAAGCACTAAAAACATACCATAAATTGCACCCATCTAGGCTTCATGGAATATTACCAGTATTCCATGGGAGGCTTGTGGCATAATTGTAAGACGTCAAATCCAGGAGTCAAATAGACCAAAGTTTAAATTCCAGTTCTGTAAGTTAAATGAATTTGATCTTAACAAAGTATTTTAAATGGAGGCAACAATATATACCTAAATAGAGTTACTGTCAGAAAATGTATATGGAGAAGCCTGACGTAGTGCCATGCGTAAAGTAATGAAAACAACAGAACTTTTGACTGAACATCCAATATATGGTCATTGTGCTAAGCATTTTATAAGCATTGTATAATTCAATATACCCAATACTGCTGTGTGCCTGAGTCTTCATATTTTTGGAGTTGATCATGGATGTATCACAATTTGGGTGCTATCTTGCCATTCATTATCTTGAAACTTGATTCTCTCAAAAATAAGTTGTACCAATATTCATCCTTAAGCAAACATCCAACTCCCTATGCTTTCTTGACTATTAAGCCTCCAGTCACAGTCCCCAAGTTCATCTCCTAGATGCAGAGGATCTTACTTTGACACCTTACTCATCACATCGCACCTCTCTACATACATCATTCCAGATCTTTGATCAATGACTGCATATCTATACTTGCTATAACAAGATGTGTGAGTTGTCTTACTGCCCTCATTGGACTTCTCTTACACTGATATAGGTTATATATTATCAAGAACACCCCATTTCACATCAAAGTGGTTTTCATCTTTTTATTTTTCCAATTCCAACTGCACCCACTTCTATCTTAATTATAGATGGCTACCTGTCCAGGATTCTAAGCACAGATATCATTCAACAAGCAGCACCATAAAACACAGTTGGCTCCAATCTGTGACAATGTGAACAGACATCTGAATCTGGATCCTTCTCTTTCGAAAATTAGATTACAAGTTACTGGACCCTGTAGTGGTTAGTTTTTCTGTCCAGCTCTGCCTCTTCCTTTAGGGAACTGCTCCTCCTCATTCCAATCATATTATTCTGGTGAGGCTGCTGCTAATCAGAGTATTCAGTTCCACTGGCCATAAGGGTAGGTTTCTGACCCAGGACCTTTTAAACACAAAACTCCATTCTCCTAACCACACTAATTGCTCTGAGTCAAGCATGTGACCTAGCTTAGCCAATCAGAGTCTTTCCTTGAGGTTTCCAATTTTGAGCTAGAGAAAAGTGAGCCTTGCTTTTTGGGTCATAAATCTAGAAGAAGAGAGTATCACAAGCAGTGATTATCTCTGCATATGGTAAAACCTATCTTGGTCGAAGAAAATGAGGCTAACAAATAGAGGAAAGTAAAGGCAAAAGATGGAGACAGCATCATCCAGCTCTTCTAGATCCACCATGGATTTCTATGTTATATGAGTCAATAATTTCTTTTTTCTCTTCAAGTGACTTTAATTTGGTTTTTATCATTTGCAATCAAAATGTACTGACTAATACATGGCCCTTGCCCAAAACTGCCATTGTCAAACTGGTTGCCTTCTATTTGGTTGCCTGGTTCCCTCCAACCCTCAGATATATCCTGCATTCCAACAGTTTCTCTTCCTTTTGTGCAAACAGGATCCCAACCATTCCTGGCTTTTTGTGACCCACTGCCACTGAGAAACAACCCAGCAGTATTACACTCCAAACAGCAACAGAGAGGGCATTTTGTAAGTAGCCATTCAGGCAAGAAATTGCTCTTCATTATCTGAGTAGTGTGCATTGGAAATAGGCAGTGTTTACAGTAAAACAATAAGGCATCCTAATAAGGGGCAAATCACAATAATAAGGAAATACAAAAATGAGCAGTACTCAAAAAGTGAGAATAAGAAGTTAAAGTTGGGAGCAATATGTTTTTCAGGTTTTGGGCTTCCTCTAGTTATTCTAGTTTTCCTTAGTTAACTATTTACTTAGTTACCGCAAGTTATATCTAATTATCAATAGTTATTCAAGCAAGAAATAGGGTAGAGTTGAGCAGAATGTGTTACTGATCTTCTTGGCTCATTTGTTATTTTAGTTGTCTTTAGTTATCTAGCTATTAGCTAATTTCTTATTGATTAACTAGTTATACAATTTTTCAATTTGTCTTTAGTTTTCTACAGTGCTCATTCTCTATTCTAAGGAAATAAAAAATTAAATTTGAGAGGGATGTGTTTTTATCAGCTTCTTGGTTTACTTTAGTTATTCTAGTTACCTTTAACAACTACTTTTCTAGTTAACACTAGTTACATCTAATTATCAATGGTTTTTCAAGAAAGGATTGACATTTTAGAGTTCAGAGGAAATTATCTTTCTGAACCTCTTGGCTTACCTCACTTATTCTACTTATCTAGTTATTATTTCTAGTTAACTTCCTTCTCTATCTGTTTCAATTTTTCTATAATTCCTTCTTGCTATCACAACAAGAAATAAGAAGTCATGTTAGAGATAAATTGTCTTTGGCTTCTTATTCTAGTTATCTAGATAATAATTCTCATTATCTCTATTTGCCTATAGTTAAAGAGATATCTAGTTCCCATTATTTTCACCTAGTTATAAATAGTTATTCACTAAGTCTATTTCGTCTTATAAGGGACACAACTAAACTAATCTTCTGAGTTCTCCTTTGTCTAAGGACTGTTAGTGGGTGATACAAGGTAATAAGTCCTGAGTGACATCCCTGCCCCGGTCTGTTTATCTGGTCCCCATGGGTCTCTAGGGTGGTCACCCGAGGAGCTCCCCTCCTGAAGTTCTTGATGGGGCCATGTGATTGGTTACCCCCAATGGAATGCAAGCAGAAATCAAGTGTTTTCTTCTCGGTTCAAAAAATTAAGAGTGGATGTTTTCTCTACACTCTTTCACTTTCCCCTCTGTGATGATTTTAAAGGCCTGTATTGAAGATATCGGCACTACAAAATGGAAAAATATGGATCCTTGAGTGACTGGGTATAATAGAGGCCTATATGTCTCCTACTGATGACATTGTACTTTGAGTTGAATGAGCAAAAAACCTTCACTAAGTTGAGCCACTGAAATCTTGAGATTTGTTATAGCACCTAGCCTATCCTGATGAATATACCCTATTACAGTAGTTATCATTCTCTACTGTATTTTGCCTGTTTTACTTCTCTGTTCTCCATTAGGTGTTGCATTATTTGAGGGGTAGGGTAAGTGTTTACTTATTCATCATTGTATCTCTAGTGTTTAGTGTAGTGTACAAAGTAATTATAACAATGGATATTATTGAATAAGTACAATAAATGAATTTATATGCACAAGCAGGATCCCTTTATTGCTATTATAGAGACTTACTCATTACATTTCCTTCAAGTCTTGATTGCAGGTAGGCAAAAGAGATTTGTAATGGCTTTGATTTAAGTGGAATGGTTCAAAGATGAATTAGTAGCTCACACATATTAGATTGGAGGACACTACTCTATATAGTTAAGTCAAAATTTAAGTTGCTTATAAGAAGCTAACAAACTTTTTCTAGGATGCTGAAGTTCTGTTATGGAGTCCATAGATGTCAGTATAACATAAAACAAATATACTGAAAACTAGTTATACTGGATATAAGTGTGCCTAGCAGGGATATTCAGAGATTCATAAATATAGGGTCTATGAAATGGCAGTTTGACAAGTTATTCTGGATAAAGATCCAACCAAACACACTTGGCCAAAATAGAATTTGGTAATATGCAGATCCAAAGAAAAATGATTATTTGACAAAATTTTTCATTTTCACAAGTTGCAAAAATCATATGCAGAAATAAATGATCCTAGTGTTTTTTAAATGAATGTTTATAACCATCAAGCAAATTTGACTAAAGTCTCATTAGTCTTTAACATGTTTTGAAATGCAGCACACATATTCTAAATTGGAAGAAGAAAGTTGCAGTGTTTGGTGGAAACATTTTTTTGTTGAGTCTTAGAAAATTTCACTGCAGAGATTTCTGAAAAATTTCTAGACTAGTCAGGCTACGCCACTTCCTGAATAGGTTTGTCCAGTTAAAAGGAAACTGATATTAGTAAAAAAACAAACAAACAGAAAAAAACAGGGTTATCTCTGGGTCTACTGGATGCAAATTTACCAGTTTGCTTTTGTTTTTTCATTTTTTCACCTATCCTATGGCTTTGTTCGATGCGTTCTGAATACATACTGTACTTAAGAGTGCTATGGGCACTGATCAATTTTACTATAATTTAATGCACTGGGTATAGTTGTTTTTAGTGCTCTGCAAATATTCCCACAACAGATTTTCTAAAGAAAGTGCAGAGTGACAGGCAGCTATTGTGATAAGAAAAGACAATGAAGATAAGGTAGCAATTTTTAAAGGGAAAGTTTTCAGTTATAATTGCATATGCGGCACATTGCTTAACCCACTGCTCTAGTTTGCTAGCTGCGGGAATGCAATATACCAGAAACAGAATGGTTTTTAAAAAGGGGAATTTAATAAGTTGCTAGTTTACTGTTCTAAGGCCAAGAAAATGTCCCAATTAAAACAAGTCTATAGAAATGTCCAATCTAAGGCATCCAGGGAAAGATACCTTGGTTTAAGAAGGCTGATGAAATTCAGGCCTCTCTCTCATCTGAGAAGGCACGTGGTGAACACAGTCACAGTTTCTCTCTTTCGGCTGGAAGGGCACATGGTGAGCAAGGCATCATCTGCTAGCTTCTTCTCCTGGCTTTTTATTTCATGAAGCTCACCGGGATGCTTTTTCTTTCTTCATCTCCAAAGGTCTCTGGTGGTGGACTCTGCTTCTCATGGCTATGCCATTCTCTGCTCTCTCAGAAATCTCTTTCATTCTCCAAAATGTTTCCACTTTTATAGGACTCCAGAAACTTATCAAGACCCACCTAAATGGGTGGAGACATGTCATCACCTAATCCAGTTTAACAACCACTCTTGATTAAATCACATCTCCAGGGAGATGATCTCATTACAGTTTCAAACATACAGTATTGAATAGGGATTATTCTGCCTTTATGAAATGGGATTTAGATTAAAACATGGCTTTTCTAGGGGACATACATCCTTTCAAACCAGCACACCCACTTACATAGAAGACATTGCCAATTACCTCTTAGACCCAAAAAGAGGACAATCAGGTCCACATTCATAAGCTAATAAGCATCGCATTATTTAGACCTGATTTCTTTTAAACTATTAAAATGAGAATTGAGCAGTGGCAATGGAAAATAGTAATAAAATGTATAAAAGTAACAATTGCCATCTTTAAAGTGCAGCTTTTCACATAAACACATTTCAGCTAGCAGATTTAGTAGCTATTTTTCAATAGTAAAATTTGGTGAATCAACTTTATTTTCTTCATTGAAATAACCTTCTAAATACAGAATATCAGGTTACCTTAAAATATCTTCAAGGAAAGCAAAGTTTGCTACAGAGACTGCAAATTTCTCATTCCTTATTTTTAAAAGACTGTCTTTATAGGATGTACTAGAACTTCCATTTCATTTTCTTTTCATTTTAAATATATATATATATATCAGCAAGATGGGGAGCAGAAGGTACCCTTGCATCCTGATTAATTGACTCCAGAGATACTGGAAAGCATGGCTATTTCAGACATTGGAAATTAATCCCAATAGATCTTGCAAAATACTTCAGTTTTGAGATGTCTTTCACAGTGACTATTTAATGGGAAGCTAATGTTCAACATGTGTTAGGTGGGCTGGCTTATGATTAATAAAGATCAAGCCATGAGCAAATAACTCCTGACTTGCTTGGTTGAGGGACAGATTTTAATCTACCAGTATCATCAAGTATGAAACAATCACGAAATCAAAATCAATTTACACTTTAAGCAAGGTTTTCTGTGCTGCTTAGGTCACACTGCACATTGTTTATTTGACAGAAAATGTTGAGCATTAACTCATTATTGAACTTTACCTATCTCATCTGCATCATGCCAGTTTTACTGAGCAACCTGTATGTCTGCTGCTTTTGCACAATGCTTAAAATACTGAAAACATTAGTGGAAATAAAGATGAGCATGCTACTCACTGCTGTGAGCTTTTCCTCTCCATCAGCATTCACAGGGGACAGAATCGTGCGTTATTCAGATACCTCCATTTCTCGTTTATCTAGAACAATGACAACTGATTCTTATGCACACCAACTCACAGTGCAACCTTTGGTAAGTCATTTAACCTTTCTGTGCCTGAATTCCTTCGGCTGTTAAATACCTATTTTAATAAATACCTATCCCACGGCATTGGTGTGAGTATCAAATGAGATAATGGTGTAAGAGGGCTTCATTAATTGTTAAGAGCTATGCAGGCGCAGTGTATTGATCATAATCATCATCTGTTTAAAAAATGGATGTGGCTTTTGTTTCTGCTGCTGCTTTTCTTTAAAAATTGGAAATACTGTATCAAAAAAGCAGAAGTTCTGATTCAATCTAGTCTGCAACTCTGTGCTTAAAAGGCTGTTTCAAAGTGAATTGCCATTTAGCAAATTTCAAATGCTGCAGCCTTCTGTTCAAATCAGAAATAAGCTGGAAGGTGTGCTCTATGGCACTTAAAGTCTGATAAAAGTTCTCTTTATACAGAACAGGGTAACATGGTTAAAGCAGAACTACACATGTCGATTCTACTTAACAGCACCATGTAAACAGTATAACTAAATGAAGAAACAATCATGTTTTGAGCATAGTAAGCAGCACAAGTTAATGAAAAAGAGCTACTTTCCATCTTTGCTTTTTCTCATGATGTAATTTATGATATTTATCAATTCCTTCATGAAACACAGAGATGATACAGAAGTCATTTTAACCAATGGGAAAATGAAAAACCAGAATGTAAATATTTTTAAGCTATGTGCAATAGGTCGTCAGGTATGCAAGAAAAGATTCTTTTGGAAAGCTGATATTGTTGCTGATTTAAATGTGATGATTTCAGAGGTTCCAACTTAGCCTGCTGTTCTTAGAGATCTATCTTTCTATTAGCTGATGAAATCTAAATGTTCACTTCAGGTGGAAATTCATCCCAGTAGTTTAAGAATTTGCTCTTCTTATTATGTTATTAAAACATTAGTACTTTATTATTTTAAATTACAGCAAAACAGACCTGCTGTTATTTACAGCTAAGAGTGAAAAATTCAAGATGAGTTCTGCACTGCCTATGAGAAGTGATTCTCTAGGCTTTTAAGGGGGTTCAAATCTTTTTAAGAGCAGGGTTTGATAATTTTTCCATAAAAGCACATGGAGAAATAGAGCCTGAGGATATTTAAGGACCCCAACGGAAGGGGTAAGAGTTGGAGAATAGAGAGATCTGAATTGCTTCACCATTTTTCCCTTGTAGACACATTCAGAAAAGATATTTTATGACAGTAGTGACCTTGGGAAAAGGATTGCGCAATAGACACACACCTGATACAGTAGCAGTCTTTAGAAGTGTGCTTCTATCAGGCACCTGACCTGCTTAAAATAATTTTTATCAAGAGGTTTATAAGGAATATCACTTGAATTCTCTCCTGTCTGAAGTCTCTTCAATACCAACCAAAAGGTTTTTCGTTCAGTGACTTGTTTATCAGTCCTATTTTAATTATACCTTAGAAGTCAGTACGTAAGTTAAATTATTGTTAAGTTGTTACTATACAGTCTTAGAAAGTGTGCACTTTTAACTGACAGTTCATTTTTTAAAAGTTTTTCTTCTTCTTGAAAGTCAGAGCTGGAGCATGACTCAACCCTAACAGGAGCCAAGAAACCTCCTGCTGTGCAGTTTTCTAGCTTTCAGTCTAATTATGCAAATACTTCTTTGACCTTAGAGAAAGGCCAATGACAATGTCAAGCAAATGTTATCCAATTTTCACTTGCCTGCATTTTAGGTATTCACAGAGATAATATTTGAGCAGTAAAATATGTCAGTCATTCAAATGTCTAAGGGAGTTATAGTTGCTGCTATTGGAGTGGTTCAATTAAGAGAAGATACTCATCTAACAGGCTTCCTCACTTCTATCTCTTCAATTGGCAATAGCGCTTTCCATTATGGGTGATTCTAGTAACATTCACAGTCCGTTTCCATGACACTGACTACTATGAACTCTGCTATTCCAAGATTAAGTTGTGTCTGAATGTAAAACAGAAGCACCTGCAGTCAGCATTGCAGAGTTTTATTTTGACCATTTTGTTTTGTTTATTTGTTTGATTATATGGAGCTCTACCCAGCAGAGCCTCTAGGGCCCAGGAAACCGTAAACATTATGTGGCTTTTCAAAGAGAAAAATAGCTTGTGAAAATATCTCTTACTGGTTAGAGAGGCTACAGAAGCAGATTCATGGACATTGTAAACTGGAAACACCATAGTATGTCCTAGAGTGTCCTCTACATTATGCACAAGATTTACCTGAAACCTGTTGCAAATGACTTGTTTAATGTCTTTAAGTAGATTAGTGGTATAGCAAGAAAGAGAATATAATTATCTGATTTCCAATCCAGTGTTTGTTCTACTATATTATATTGTTTCAAAGAGGTATTTGAGGACTAGGGTCCAGTCTTCCACAGAGGCAATATGGGTATCCTCTTGTACCGTGACATTTTAGGAATTTTCAAAATATCTTGGTGAAAACTAGAAGATGAAGCCGCACCCCTACCGCAGCAAGAAGCTTGGATATTTGCTAAACAACAATGGTGATCATGAAGAACAAATGACCCAGATGATAATTTTTAAGAAGGCTGAATAATGAAGAAGATTCCGAATTTCAGAGAAGATTGGTTACCTTTGAGAGATTTGTGTCTGGTGTCTTCATTAAGGTAGGCTTCTTTGATTGGGCAAGTTAGACTCCATAGTATCTGTGGTAAGCTTGGGATCCAAGAAGTCTGAGAAACATGCACAGTTCATTAAGACATGTTTTATGGCTTTTCAGGACTTATCATAGAGTGATTTGGGAGATTACAAGGGATTTAAAAGGTATTGGCTAGAGGACAAAGAGAGTAGAGGGAAATGGATGGAAGGAAAAATGAGAGCAATATGGAAGAGAGGAGAATAGAACAGAAGAAAGAGGTGGAAAGGCAGGAGTTCAAAGAAAGAAGGTAGGGGTCCTACCTTAGTTTCCATAATCAGGTTGCAGATCAGTTGAGTTCTTATTGTTGAAGCAGAAAAAGCAAAGCCAGATCAGTAGATCTTGTGATAATTATAGACAGGATACTGGATGCCAAAGACTGGATGTACTTTAAAAGTACAGTTGCTGATTGACCAAGTTCAGATAACCAAGTCAAGAAAGTGTGTCTCCAAGTCTGAGCAACAACAAACAAAAAACAAAGCTGGAATGGAAAAATATAACAACCAATAAAGTCAAGTCAGAACTTTTATGCCCTGACAGATTTGTAGTACTCTCTGCTGGTGATGGAGCAAATCCCAATTAAGAAAGGAACTACGCATTTGCAAACAATTGCATTCTCAACACCTAGCACAGTGCCTAGCACATAATAGAGATTCAAAAAATATTTTTTGCATGGATGAATGATTGAGGCGGCTTCTGAGTTTAGTAATTGGCATATGGACACAAAAGAGCAGGGCTTCTTGTCCAAGACATACAGATACTCAAGTGGTTTCTCCTTGCTGCCTTTAGACAACAGTTGTATTAGCCTCATGCACAGCAACTTTTACAGTAATTTATTAGCAGGAAAAAATTGAAGCAAAACTTTGCTAATGTTAAAAAAGGAGTCTTAAATGCCCTTATAATCAAAGGGTACAAGCAGAGTTTCCAGGTTACCATGCCAAAGTATTTATTGGTCATGAAAATTCAATAGCACCCATGGAGTTTTTATGAAAGAGTCCCCTACCCCATCAATTGTTAGTTTCTTTGTGTTTTCAAGGCAGATTGCAGATTGATCTCAATTGCTAGTTCAATTTAGGCTCATAGGAGCTACCTGATAATATGTGTAGTGAACAAATGAATGAATGGATGAATACAAAGGTAATTTTTTTGTTAATAAAGATGTTTAGATGCCTAACTAGTACCCATTGAAGAAAGAAAAGAGTATCATAGTCTTCCTTTCCCAGGTTAACTTTTTATAACCCCAACTGCTTTACCATGATATCCTTGACATTTTGCAGAATGGACTATTTGAAAATGAATCACTATAGATCATGATTTTTAAAACAATCCAAATTCGCACTGCTTGAGTTACTGGTCCTTAACGCATTAATCTAATGTCTGTCTGGGTTTGATGCCTGTTGTCCTTACTTACTTGCTATTAACTTTTTTCAAATTACTTAATCTTCAGTGTCTTTATTCTTCTGTAAATTTATGATAAGAATAGTATTCATTCTATAAGGTTATATGAAGTAAATATAACGTTAAATATAAATTATTTTATATTATTACTAAGTACATAGAAAGTGCTCAATAAATGTTATCTATTATTTTGTTTTAACATTTTTATTAGCACATAATGGAAGTCTAGAAGAAGAACTGCTGGTTTGTTGGGAAAGATAGTGGGTCTGATTTTGGCAAATTGAGTTTAATATGCTGGTAATTATTAAATTTTATAATAAACCTCTTTGAAAGTTACAAAGGTAACTTAGAAGATTAATTGAATTGTGCAGAAAGAGTCTGAAGAGAAAGCTATATAAAGGTGAGAGCTAAAGCTAAAAGAGAAATGAGAACACCCTGTGAGAGAATGTAGAAAGTGAAACAGGCCTTAGCCTTGAAGAACACCCACATTTATGGTGTTAGAGGAGAGGGAATTAACCAACCCAAAAGAGAAGGGGTAGGAGAAGTAGATCTAGAACACTTCCACAAAACTCAAGGGAGAAGATAGCTTTTAGAAGGGGTACCCAACTGTTTCAAACATCTTTGTAAAGAAATCAAAGATGATTAGGTTGGGAAATTTATCTGCTTATTACAAGATTAATTTTTATTTTTCCTTATTAGAGAAGTTGTGAAAGTACAGAACAATTTTGCATAAAATACGGGATTCCTATAAGCCATCCTATTATTAACACCCTGCATGGGTGTGGAATATTTTTTACAACTGATGATAGCAAATTTTCATAATTGTACTATTAACTATAGTTTATGGTTTAACTTAAGGTTCACTGTGTAGTGCAATTCCATGGATATATACATTTTAATTATTCTGTTCCCATATATACGATCCAACATTTCTTCTTCTAATCACATTCAGATATATGTTTCAGTGCTTTAATTACAATCACAATGTTGTACTAGCATCACCACCATCCATTATGAAATCTTTTTTTTTTTTGGATCATGGGCCAAGAATCAAACCTGGGTCTCCTGCATGATAGGCGAGCATTCTACTACTACATTTTAAGCCCTAACTTCCCATTCCCTAAGCCCACCTTGTCCCATGGTAAACCATATTCTAGATTATGAATTTATGAGTTTACATATTATAATTATGTCATATCAGAGAGACCATACAATATTTGGTATTTTGTGTCTGGCTTATTTCACTTAACATGATGTCTTCAAGGTTCATCCATGTTGCATGCATTAAGACTTCATTCCTTTATACAGCTGAACAGTATTGCATGACGTGTATATATATCACATATTATTGATACATTTATTGATAATAGGCACGTGAGTTGCTTCGATCTTTTGACATTTGTAAGTAATGCTACTATGAACATCAGTGTGCAAATATATGTTTGCACCCCTGTTTACAAATCTTTTAGGTATATATATATATATATAGCAGTGGGATTACCAGGTCACAGGTATTTCTATACTTAGCTTTCTGAGGAAACACCAAACTGTCTTCTACAGCAGCTGTAACATTGTACATGCCCACCAGCAATGAATGAATATTCAGTGGTCTTTGCCCATTTGTCAAAAAACAGTTGGCCATAAACGTGAGGGTTGATTTCTGAGCTCTCAATTCAGAGCTCTCAATTGATCTATATGTCTAATGCAGCATTGATTACTGCGGCTTTGCAAAATGTTTTACGAATGGTAACTGTGAGTCCTCCAACTTCATTGTTCATATTCAAGATGGGTTTAAATATTCAGAGCCCCTTACCCTTACATATACATTTTAAAACATTTTATTGAGATAATCTTCATGCACATACAGGCCATACAAAGTATACAATCACAATATAATCACATAGTTGTATCATTACCAAGATAATTTTTAGAAAATTTGCATCACTCCAGAAAAAGAAATAAAAAGAAAAAAGAAAAAAAGAAAAATTTCAAACATACAGTATTCCTTACCCTCCCTCTCATTGACCACAGGTATTTCAATCTAACCAATATATTTTTTTAACCCCTTATGCTCCACCATTATTTATTTATTTTTATCCTTATTTTTTATTCATCTGACCATAACCTGGATAAAAGGTGCATCAGCCACAAGATTTTCACAATCACCCAGTCACATTGTAGAAGCCATATAGTTGTACAGTCATCTTCAAGAATCAAGGCTACTGGAATACAGTTCAACAGTTTCAAATACTTCCTTCTAGCCACTCGAATATACCAAAAACTAAAAAGGGATATTTATATAATGCATAAGAAAAACCTACCAAATAACCTCTCAACTCTGTTGAAATCTCTCAGCCACTGGAACTTTTTGTCTCATTATTCTCTTCCCTCTTTTGGTCAAGAAGGCCTTCTCCATGTCTTGATGCCAGGTCCTGGCTTATCCAAGGGAGAAATGTCCCATGTTGCCAGGGAGATTTATACCCCTCCCTGGAAGTCATGTCCTATGGAGTCGGGGAGGGCAGTGAGTTCACCTGCTGAGTTGGCTTAGAGACAGAGGCCACATCTGAGCCACAAAAGGGTTCTCTGGGGGTGACTCAGGCCTAATTTAATTTTTTTTTTTTTTTTTTACATAGGTAGGCACTAGGAATCGAACCCAGATATCCGGCATGACAGGCAAGTACTCTGTCAGCTGAGCCACCATGGCCTGACTCAGGCCTAATTTTAAGTACCCTTAGTTTCTTCTTTGCAAGAATAAACTTCATAGGGGGAAACCCCAAGATCAAGGCCTTGGCCTATTGATTTGTTTCTCCCCATTGCTTGCAAAAATAACAGAAATTTTCCAAATAGGAAAGTTAAGTTTTCTCCTTTCTCCTCAGTCCCCTAAGGGGACTTTGTAAATATTTCTTTATTCACTGCCCAAATTACTCTGGGATATATCGAGGCATCACACTTACCTGGACAAACGAATAAGATCTCATGCCCTATTCAAGATTCCATGTACCTATGGTGTTCACCTAAACTGACCATACAAGTTAAATTAGGAAATGTACTACCCAGAATATATATTTCATACCAAATAAGCATCTCTCCCTTTGGTCTCCCACAGAAGTTGAAGTTTTAAAATAGGAACCTTATCATCTTTTACCCTGGGTTCTGATTTATCTTAGTCCTATTCAGATCAGCTTCATTCATATCTCGACTCAAAGTCTGATCACTTTTTCAACTATTCAAACAGTTCCTGTATGGAGTACTGCTGACTTTCATAGCTTCAGGGCTCTAACTCAGAGTCTCAGGTGTCACATAAATATGTGAAGTTTCAGGGATCGACCAGACTATACGCAAATAGCTCAATATCTCAGAAAAAAATAACAGTGACAGCTCCTGAATGTATGTGACTGATGTAAGAGCTTACAAACCAGGAACATTTATAATAGGCTCCAACTAGATAACCCATGCTCTTGATTTCATTTCTCCAAGTTTGTATATTAAAGTTAGGCCATATGAGTGAGGCATGATAATATGTCATCTTGTTTTTGACCTTTCATTCAACATACTGTTCTCAAGGTTCATTCAACTATTGCATGCTTCACAACTTCATTCCTTCTGCAGCCATGCAGTAGTCCATCCGACATATACACAATTTCCCCTTCCTTTCCTCAGGTGATGTACCCTGTGGTAGTTAAATTCAGTTGTCAACTTGGCCAGGTGAAGGTGCCTAGATCAATTGCTGTGGACATGAGCCAATGGCGTGTGAGCTTCATCTGTTTCTGATTACATCTGCAGTCAGTTAGGAGGCGTGCATGCTGCAATGAATGATGTTTGATTTAATTGGCTGGTGCTTAAATGAGAGAACACAACATAGCACAGCCCAAGCAGCTCAGCATACCTCATCTCAGCACTTGCAGCTCAGCCCAGGCCTTTGGAGATGCAGAAAGGAATCACCCCTGGGAAAGTTGTTGGAACCCAGAGGCCTGGAGAGAAGGCCAGCAGAGATCACCATGTGCCTTTCCGTGTAAGAAAGAACCTCAGTGGAAAGTTAGCTGCCTTTCCTCTGAAGAACTAGTGAAATAAATCCCCTTTTATTGAAAGCCAATCCATCTGTGGTGTGTTGCATTCTGGCAGCTAGCAAACTAGAACATACCCTTAGGCCACCTCAATCCATTGTGAACTGGGAACACTGCTGCCATATAACCAAGTGTGCAAAGTCCATTCATGTCCCCACTCCCAGTTCCTCCAAATATATACCAAACAACAGGGTTGCAGGATCATATGGCAACCCCATGCCAGCCTCTTGTGGAACCACCACACTGCTCTCCAGAGGGACTGAAACTCTTGGCTTCCATACCAACAATAAATAGCTACATCTCTTTCCCCATATGTTCTCTAGCATTTGTTTCTTTCTGTTCATTTTTTAACGTATTTATTTGCACATCATACCATCCAACCTAAGTAAAAAAATCAATGGTTCTTGGTATAATCACATAGCCATGTCTTCACCACTACAAATTATATGAAGACACCTTTTCTTCCACAAAGAATCCCATACCCTTCCTCCCATATCCCCCTCTTGTTGACAGTTTGTTTTAATGTCTTTGTTACATTCAGTGGAAGTATATTACAATGCTACTGTTGACTATAGACTCTGGCATGCATTGATTGTATTTTTTCCTGTATATCATCCTATTTTCAACTCCTTGAAATATTGATGCTCATTTGTTCTCTTTCATGCAAAAACATTCTTGTATTCGTATATTTACCCACCCCCATTGTCCAATATAGGCACTCCTAAGTTATAAGGTCTCAGTCTTTATCTTCTATCTTTCTTTCTGGTGTCATATGTGCCCCTAGCTCTTCTCCTTCAACCATACTCACATTCAGCTTCATTCAGTGTACAAATATTGCTGTGCTTCCAACAGATAGTATTCTGCTACCCATTTACAGATTTTTATGACCAATCCTGTCGCACATTCTGCATTCTTTCAGCACCAAATTCCCAATCTCTACCCTCCTTTTATCTCTTAATAACCTGTTTTCCAAACTTGAACTCTTAAAGTTCACTCATTAATGTTTGTTCACATTAGTGAGACCATACAGTATTTGTCTTTTGGTTGCAGGCTAATTTCACTCAGTATAATGTCCTCAGGTTTCTTCCACATTGTTTTTTGTTTCATAACTTTATTCTGTTTTACAGCTGCATAACATTCCATCATATGTATATAACACAGCTTGTTTAGCCACTCACCCATGATTGACATTTTGGCTGTTTCCATCTCTTGGCAATTGTGAATAATGTGCTATTAACATTGGTGTGCAAATACCAATTTGTGTCCTTGCCTTCAGCTCCTCTGAATATATACCTAGTAATGGGATTGCTGGATAATATGGCAATTCTGTACTTAGCTTCTTGAGGAACCACCAAGTTGCATTCCAGAGCAGTTGCATCATTTTACATTCCCACCAACAGTGGATAAGTGTGTCTCTTTCTCCTCTCAGCACTTGTTGTTTTCTATTATTTTGATAATGGCCATTCTAGTGGATGTGAGATGATCTCTCATTGTGCTTTTGGTTTGCATTTCCTTAATGCCAGTGAAGTTGAGCATTTTTTCATGTGCCTTTTAGCCATTTGTATTTCCTCTTCTGAAAAATGTCTGTTCATGTCTTTTCTCATTTTTAAATTAGGTTGTTTGCTTTTACTTTTGAATTGTAGAATCTCTTGATATATTCTGGATATTAAACGCTTATCTGATAATGGTTTTCAAATTTTGTCTCCCATTGCATAGGTTGCCTTTTTACATTCATGGCAGTTCTTTGCTGCACAAAAGTGTGCAATTTTGAAACCTCATTTATATATTTCTTTTTTCAATGCTCGTGCTTTTGGTGCAAGGTCTGGAAAACCACCTCCTATTGCAATATTTATAAGATATTTCCCTACATTTTCTTCTAAAAGTTTTATGGTTTTAGCTCTAACATTTAGGTCTTTGATCCATTTTGAGTTAATTTTTGCATAGTGTGTGAGATATGGATCATTGAGATGACCATGTGGTTTTTCCTCTGGATTTATTGATGTGGTGTATTACATTAATTCACTTTTTTGTTGAACCAGTTTTGCATACCTGAAATAAATCCCACTTTGTCATGGTGTATAATTATTTTAATGTGTGGCTGGATTCGATTTGCATGTATTTTGTTGAGGATTTTTGCATCTATATTCATTAGATAGGTCTGTAATTTTCTTTTCTTGTAGTATCTTTGTCTAGTTATGTTATTATGGTCATTTTGGCTTCATTGAATGAGTAAGGTAGCTTTTTCTCCTCTTCAATTTTTTTGAAGAGTTTGAGCAGGTTTGGTACTAAATCTTTCTTGAATGCTTCAGAGAATTCACATGTGAAGCCATCTGGTCCTGGACTTTTCTTTTTTGGGAACTTCTTGATGACTGATTCAACCTCTTCATTTGTGATTGATTTCTTGAGGTTATGTTTCTTCTTGAGTCAATGCTGGTGTCTTTGGACAACAATAAAGTTGTCCATTTTAGGTATGTTGTTTAGTTTACTAGCATTTACTTGCTCATAATATCCTCTTACTACCTCCTTAATTTCTGTGGGGTCAGTGATTATATCCCCACTTCTATTTCTGTTTTTATTTATTTGCATCCTCTCTCTGTTATCAACCTAGCTAAGTGTCCATTGATTTTATTGATTTTCTCTAAGAACCAATTTGTTTTTTTTTCATTTTCTAGGAATTGTTTTCATATTCTCAATTTCATTTTTTTCTGCTCTTGTCTTTGTTATTTCTTTCCATTTGCTTGCTTTGCAGTTGATTTGCAGTTCTTCCACATAAAGAGTTCCTTGATTTTTGCTCTTCCTTCTTTATAAATATAGGTATTTAGGGCAATAAATTTCCCTCTCAGCACTGCCTTTGCTGCATCCCATAAATTTGATATTTTGTGTTTTCACTTTCATTTCCCTCAAGATATTTATTGATTCCTCTTATAATTTCTTCCTTGACTTACTGATTGCTTAAGACAGTGTTTTTCAGCCTCCACGTATTTGAGTATTTTCTGGCCCTCTGCCAATTATTTATTTGCATCTTTATTCCATTGTGATCTGAGAAAGTGTTCTGTATAATTTCAATCTTCTTAAATGTATTAGACTTGCTTTGTGACCTGGCATGAGGTCTATCCATGAGAATGATCTATGAACAATTGAGAAAAATGTGTATCCTGCTGTTGTGGGGTGTAATGTTCTGTAAATGTTTAAGTCTAGTTCACTTACTGTACTATTCAAAGTCTCTGTTTCCTTATTGATCCTCTGTCTAGATATTTTATCCATTGATAAGAGTGGGGAATTGAAGTCTCCAACTATTATATTAGAGGTGTTTACTTCTCCTTTCAGTACTGTCAGTGTTTGCCTCATGGATTTTGGGGCACTCTCACTCGGCGCCTAAATATTTATGATTGTTATTTCTTCTTGTTGAATTGTTCCTCTTAGTAATACGTAGTGTCCTACTTTGTCTTTTTTAATTGTTTAATTCATTGTATATCACTATAGCTACCCTTGCTGTTTTCTGGTTGTTGTTTGTGTGAAATATTTTTTCCAACCCTTCACTTTCAATCTGTTTTTGTCCTTGGGTTGAAAGTGAGTCACCTGTAAACAGCATATAGATAGGTCCTGTTTTTTAATCCATTCTGCCAGTTTATTAATGGGAAGTGTTAATCCATTAATCTTTAATGGTATTACTTTAATATTATT
Organism: Tamandua tetradactyla; assembly: GCF_023851605.1. NCBI lineage: Eukaryota > Metazoa > Chordata > Mammalia > Pilosa > Myrmecophagidae > Tamandua > Tamandua tetradactyla. The sequence continues at coordinate 56,946,355 of NC_135353.1, read as the reverse complement.
TTATATATTATAACTTATTTTCTTTCTCTTTTATGCTTCATTTTTACACTATTCTCCAGACTTCTGTCTCTTGTCTTTTCCTATCTGTTTGTAGTGCTCCCTTCAGTATATCTTGTAGAGCCAGTCTCTTTGTGACAAATCTTTAAGTGACTGTTGGTCTGAAAATATTTTAAACTTCCCATCTTTTCTGAAGGATAGTTTATCTGGGTATAGAATTCTTGTTTGGCAGTTTTTCTCTTTCTGAATCATAAATATATCATATCATTGCCTTCTTGCCTCCATAGTTTCTGTTGACAAATCTGCATGTAGTCTTGTTGAGCTTCCCTTGTAAGTGATAGATTACTTTTCTCCTGCTGCTTTTACAGTTCTCTTTGTCTCTGACATTTGGCAATCTGATAGTAAGTGTCTTGGAATAGGTCTATTTGGATCTATTCTGTTTGGGGTGTGCTGTACGTCTTGGATCTGTAATTTTATGTCTTCCATAAGAGATGGGATTTTTTCACTGAGTATTTCCTCCATTAGTCTTTCTGTCCCTTTTACATAATCTTCTCCTTCTCGAACATCCATAGCATGTATATTCATGTGCTTCATGATGTCCTTCAATTCCCTGAGACGTTGCTCATGTTTTTCCATTTTTTTCCTTATATTTTGTTTTGTGTCTAGGATTTCAGATATTCTGTTCTCTAGTTCACTAATGTTTTCATCTGTCTTCTCAAATCTGTTGTTTTAGGTCTCCATTGCTTATTTCATCTTTTCAATTTTGCCTTTCATTACCATAAGTTCTGTGATTTGTTCATTCAAACTTTGGAGTTCTTTATGTTCACCCAATGTCTTCTTTACATTCTTCATCCCTTTTTCCATATCTTCCCTCAACTCACTAGTTCAATTTTTTAGGTTATTTTGTATGTCTGAACATCCTGAATTAGGACTTTCAACTCCTGTACCTCATTTAAAATATTATTTTTTTTCTTTTGGCTGGACCATATAAGGCAGTTCCTCAAAAAGCTGAATATAGAATTGCCACATGACCCAGCAATACCATTGCTAGGTGTATTAGCTAGGGTTCTCTAGAGAAACAGAATCAACAGGGAACACTTGCAAATATAAAATTTATAAAAGTGTCTCATGTGACCACAGGAACGCAGAGTCCGAAATCCACAGGGCAGGCTGTGAAGCTGATGACTCCGATGGATGGCCTGGATGAACTCCACAGGAGAGGCTCACCAGCCAAAGCAGGAATGGAACCTGTCTCCTCTGAGTCCTCCTTAAAAGGCTTCCCATGATTAGATTTAACATCACTAATTGCAGAAGACACTCCCTTTGGCTGATTACAAATGGAATCAGCTGTGGATGCAGCTGACGTGATCATGACCTAATCCTATGAAATGTCCTCATTGCCACAGACAGGCCAGTGTTTGCCCAATCAGATAAACAGGTACCACAACTTGGCCAAGTTGATACGTGTCCCTAACCATGACACTAGGTATCTACTCTGAGGACATAAGGGCAAAGACACAAATGGACATTTGCACACCAATGTTTATAGCAGCATTATTTACAATTGCAAGGAAATGGAAACAGCCAAAATGTCCATCAACAGATGAGGGGTTAAACAAACTGTGGTATATACATACGATGGAGTATTATGCAGCTCTAAGACAGAATAAGCTTATGAAGTATGTAACAACATGGATGGACCTTGAGAACATTATGCTGAGTGAGACTAGCCAAAAACTAAAGGACAAATATTGTATGGTCTCATTGATATGAAGTGACATTAGTGAATAAACTTGGAATATTTTGTTCGTAACAGAGACCATCAGGAGTTAGAAATAGGGTAAGATATTGGGTAATTGGAGCTGAAGGGATACAGACCGTGCAACAGGACTGGATACAAAAACTCAGAAATGGACAGCACAAAATACTACCTAACTGTAATATAATTATGTTAAAGCACTGAATGAAGCTGCATGTGAGAATGATAGAGGGAGGAGGGCTGGGGACATATTGAAATCAGAAAGATAGATGTTAAAGATTGAGATGGTATAATCTAGGAATGCCTAGAGGTATAATAACAGTGAAATGTACAAGGTACAATTTTAAAAATGTTTTTGCATGAGGAAGAACAAAGGAATGTCATTATTGCAGGGTACTGAAAATAGATGATAATTAATATTTTAAAATGTCACCTCATGTGTGAGACTAAAGCAAAAAATGTTTATCTGTTACAAAATTAATATTTTGACTAGTGCATTTCCTAATATAACTTATGTAGATAGTTTGATTGAACGCCATAAGTACTTGGAATCTCAGGTAGGACATGAGATTTTGTTGGGTTGTCCAGAGTGATGCCCCAATGAATCCCAGAGTGATTTGATCAGTGAGTGGAAAAGTATCTGCAAAGCCCACTTTGGGGACTGGTGAGAATGGGGAGAAATTCAACTTCCCCAAGTTGAATTTTTGATATTCTATTTGACTAGTATGACTCATTATTTTTTGCTGACATCTAGGTATTTGATTTCATTAATTAATTTATTCAGAGTTTGGTATAGGTTGCAATTCTACCATTTTATTTTTACTCCTAGCTGCTCTAACATACTGGAGACTAAAAAAAATATTGATATAATGCTTCAGCAGTCATACTTATTTGTTAAACCCTACCTTCTGTGTACAACTCCACCATCACTTTTGATCTTTCTCCCACACTTTAGGGGTATTTGGGCAATGCTTATTATAACATTTTCATCTTGGAAGGGACTGCCAATAATACGGGATGGGGGATGGATCTATCTGAAGTTCTGGAGAGGCTGGCTCCACTGCATTTCAGGACTTATCTGGTCCTGGGACCCATCTGGAAGCTGTAGGTTTCTGGAAAGTTACCCTAGTGCATGGACTCTTTGTAGAGTCTTATATAATGCCCTAGGTATTGAGGTTTGACAAGCTATGATAGGTAGCAATGTCTAACTGAAGTTTATGCAAGAATCACCTCCAGAATAACCTCTCTACACTATTTGAACTCTCTCAGCCAATGATATCTTACTTGTTACACTACTTTTCCTGCTTTTGGTTATGATGATATTGTTGATCCATGGTGCCAGGGGCCAGGCTCATCCTTGGGATTCATCTCTCACAGTGCCAGGGAGTCTTTCATCCCTGGATATCATGTCCCATGTAGAAGGGAGGACAATGGTTTCACTTGCAGAGATGGGCTTAGACAGAGAAAGGCCACATCTGAGCCACAAAAGAGGTCCTCCAGAAGTAACTCTTAGGCATACCTATAGGTAGACTGAGCTCTGCTACATACATATGCTTCACAAGAGCAAGCCCCAAGATCAAGGCTTTGCCTATTGATTTGGGTGTCCCTAATCTTTGACACAGTTATCAGGGGTTTCCTTGGTGGTAAAGTTCCATTTTTCTCAAGGGACTTTGTCAGTACTTTTTGATTATCTGCTAAATATTGTCTAGGATTTATCCAGGTCTTACATTAAGCTATCCAGGATTAGAGATTCCCTGTGTTTGAATTGTTTAAGTGATTTATCCAAACAGGTTGAGTTAGATTATGTGCTCCAGAAAATTTAGGTTCTGGATAAAATAAACTTTCCTTCTTTTGGTCTCAAAGAATAGATGAAATACTAAAATACAGACATTGTCTTCCTTACCCCTGTGCTCTGAATGAACTTAATCCTGACCTGATTGGCTTAATTCTTATTTCTAAATACCAGGTTATACATATATACAGATGCTCAAAATTCAGAAATAAAAATTACTGGTCTGGACTAAATGTGACTGCTATAAAAGCTTACAATCTTGGTCCCAGTTTTCTCGTATGTATTTTCTAAATGAGACCATACAATATTTGCCCTTTTGTTTCTGACTTATTTTGCCTCACTAAACATCCCATAGGTTCATTCACAATGTTTCATGCCCCGTGACTTCATTCCTTTTGTAGCAGCACAATAATTGATTGTATGTATACACTATCATTCACCAATCTACTTGTCAGCCAGTGCATCCTTCAGTCACCTTTATTCATTGGACATCCTGTAAAATATCTAATGTCAGCAGTCCATCAACATTCTCAATTTCAGATAATTTCATTGTGCCCAAGACAAAGATAATGAATAAACATACCCTCAACAAACAGAAAATCAAAACCTTCACTTATCTCTTGTCCCTCCCTCCAATATTTACCCCAGGTGTTGCTGTGGTCCTGTTGATATTTTCCTGTTAAACATAGCCCATAGCATGTAATAGCAGTTTTCCCCCCTAAACCCCGAACTTATACAATGTTTGTACAAGATTTATACCTTTTTAGTAGTTCATGCAAAGTCATGTGAGAACTTATTTATATTTGTAGTGTTATCTGGTGGGACACAGGGGTCTAACAACCCCTTTCAATTATGCTCACATTCAATATGGTGATATCACTTATAGACCCACTAGTGAACCACTTTCACTTCTACCTACTCCCTTACATTTAAGTTCAACCTCATTTAGCTAACCATTCACCCATCTCTAGCTTCCATGTATCTCTAGGTCCCCTATATTCTGTACTATAAGCTTCTGATTATTCTTTATGCTGGTCATAAAAGTGGAATCATACAGTGTCTGACCTATTGTGTCTGGCTAATTTCACTCAGCATTATGTCCTCAAGGCTCATCTGTCTTGTCATGTGATTCAAGGTGTCATTCATCTTACTGCTGCATAATATTCCATCATCTTTGTATCTCACATTTTGCTAATCCACTCATTTGTTGATGGGCACTTGGGTGTTTCCATCTTTTGGTAATTGTGAATAATGTTGCTATGAACATTGGTGTTCAAATGTCTGTTCGTGTTACTGCTTTCAGCTCTTCTGGGTATATACCAAGAAGTGGCATTGCCAGGTCATAGGTCAACTTGATATTTAGTTTCCTTAGAAACCGCCAGACTATCTTCCAGAGCTTCTGTACCATTATACAGTGCATAAATGTCTCAATTTCTCCACATCCTCTCCAACTTTTGTAGTTTCCTGTTTGTTTAATAGCAGCCATTCTTATAGGTGTGAGGTGGTATTTCATTATAGTCTTGATCTGCATTTCCCTTATAGCTAATGAGAATTAGCATCTCTTCATGTGCTTTTTAGCCATGTAAATGGCTATGGAAAATAACTATTCAGATCTTTAGCCCATTTTATAATTGGGCTATTTATTCATTTGTTGTTGAGTTGTATGATTTCTTTATGTATACAGGATATCAAACCTTTATCTAATGTATGATTTCCAAATATTTTTTCCCATTGCATTGGCTGCCTCTTTACCTTTATGACAAAGTCTTTTGAGGCAGAAAAGCATTTGATTTTGAGGAGTTTTCATTTATCTATTTTTTCTTTTGTTGTGTGTGTATTGGTTGTGAACTTTAGGAAGCTTTTTTCTGTTAGTAGATCTTCAAGGTGTCTCCTTACATTTTCTTCTAGGAGCTTTACGGTGCTAGTTCTTATATGTAGGTGTTTGATCTACTTTGAGTTAATTTTTGTAAGGTAAAGGTCTTCTTTCATTCTTTTGGTTGTTGGTATCCAGTTTTCCCATTTATTGAAAAGAGTTTTCTGGTCCCTGTTCAGTGGATTTGGCGGCCCTGTCAAAGATCAGTTGACCATAGATTTGTTTGTCTATTTCTGTGCTCTTGATTCAATTCCCGTGGTCAGTACTTCTATCTTTCTGCCAGTACCATGCTGCTTTGACCGCTGTGGCTTTACAATAAGTTTTAAAATCAGGGAGTGTTAGTCCTCTCATTTTGTTCTTTTCAGGATGCGTTTAGCTATTCAGGGTCTCTTTCTCTTCCAGATGAATTTGGTAACTAAGTTTTCCAAGTTTTCAAGATAGGTTGTTGGAATTTTGATTGGTACTGCGTTGAATTGTAGATCAATTTGGGTAGAATTGACATCTTAACTATTGGTATTAATTCTTTCTGGAATGTTTGAAGAAATTCCCTGTGAAGTCTTCTGGCCCTGGGCTTTTCTTAGTAGGGAGATTTTTGAGGACTGATTGAGTCTCTTTTCTTGTGATTTGTTTGTTGAGTTCTTGAGTCACTATAGCTTGTTCATGTGTTTCTAAGAATTTGTCCATTTCATCTAAATAATCTAGTTTGTTGGTTTATAGTTGTTCATAATATCCTCTTATGTAATTTTTTATTCCTTCAGGGTCTGTGGTAACAACTACCTTCTGATTTCTGATTTTATTTATTTGCTTATTAGTTGCATTCTCTCTCTTTTTTTCTTTGTCAGCCTTGTTAGTGGTCCATCGATTTTACTGATTTTCTCAATGAACCAACTTTTGATTTTGTTCATTCCTTCTAGTTTTCTTTTGTTCTCACATTCATTTGACTCTGCTTTAATCTTTATTTCTCTTCTTCTATTTCCTTTCAATTTCATTTGCTGTTCTTTCTTAAACTCCTCCAGGTGAGCATTTAAACCCTCGATTTTTGCTCTTTCTTCTTTTTTCATATAGGCAATAAATTTTCCTCTCAGCATAGCCTTCGTAACATCCCATAAATTCTGATATGTTGTATTCTCGTTTCCATTCATCTCCAGATAGCTACTGATTTTTCTAGCAATTTCTTCTTTGACCCACTAGTTGTTTAAGTGTGCGATACTTAATCTCCTCATATTTGTGAACGTTCTAGTCTTTTGGTGTTTATTGATTTCCAGCTTCATTCCATTGAGATCTGAGGAAGTGCTTTGAATAATTTCAATATTTTAAAATTTATAAAGACCTGTTTTGTGTCCTAGCATGTGATCTATCCTGGAGAATGTTCCATGAACATTACAGACGAATGTACAACTTTGTGCTTTGGGGTATAATGACCTATATATGTCTGTTAGGACTAATTCATTTATCAAATTGGTTAAGTTCTCTGTTTACTTGTTGATCCTCTGCTGGTTGTTCTATCTATAAAGGAGAATGCTGAATTGAAATCTCCTACTATTATTTTTGAAACAGCTATCATTCCCTTCAGTTTTGCAGATGTTTATCTCATGTACTTTGGACTTCCTTGATTGGGAGTATGAACATTTATGATTGTTATTTCTTCTTGGTGAATTGTCCATTTTATTAATATTGGTGCCCTTCTTTGTCTCTTATGATATCTTTACATTAAAAGAGTATTTTGTCTGATATTAGTATAGCTACTCCTGGTTTCTTTTGGTTACAGTTTGCAGTGAACATCTTTTTCCATTCTTTCACTTTCAATCTATTTGTATCCTTGTGTCTAATATAAGTCTCTTGTAGGCAGCATATAGCTGGATTATATTTCTTAATCCTATCTGCCAATCTGTATCTTTTAATTGGTAAGTTTAGTCTGTTAACATTCAAAGTTATTACTATAAAAGCATTTTTTGAATCCACCATCTTGTCCTTTGGAGGTATCTATATCTATATCTATATCTATATCTATCTATCTATATCTATATATTTTTTGGTGTATAGCTCAGGAATAGAACCTGGGTCTCCTGTATCCTTTGGATTTTATTTGTCAAATCTATATATTTTTTCCTTCTTTCTCCTTTTACTCTTTAACCTAACCTTACTGGTACTCTTCAATTCTGTGCCCTCTTCCAGACCGCCCTCTCCTGTCTTTTTTTCAGCCATCAGAACTTCCTTTAGTATTTCTTGTAAGCACAGTTTCTTGTTGAAAAGTTCTCTCAGCATTTGTTTCTCCGTGACAATTTTAATCTCCCTTCTGTTTTGAAATGCAGTTTGGCTGGGTACAGAATTCTCATCTGGAAGTCGTTGTCTTTCAGGATCTTAAATATATCATACCACTGCCTTCTTGCCTCCATAGGGCCAGTTGAGTAGTCCAATCTCAGTTTTATATTATTTCCCTTGTATGTGGTAGATTGTTTTTCTCTCGTCTCTTTCAGGATTTTCTGCTTCTGTTCAACATTTGACATACTGATTAGTATGTATATTAGTATAGGAGTAGGCCTATTTGGATTTATTCTAATTTGAGTTTATATGGTTTCATTGATTTGCATGTTTATGTCTTTTATAAGAGTTGGGAGGATTTCCCCCATTTTATCCTCAACTAATCTTCCAGCTCTTTACTCTTCTTTTCTCCTTTTGAGACAGTAGTGATACTGTCTCAAATATGTATATGTATGCTTTGTTTAGTCATTTTCCTGAGATCCAACTCAATTTTTCCATCTTTTTTGCTATTTTATCTTTTTTTTGTGTTCAAAATCAGCTGTCCTGTCATTTAGTTCATTTATTCTTTCTTCTGACTCTTCAAATCTGCTGCTGTGTGTCTCTAGTATATTTTTGACTTGGTCTACAGAATCTTTAATCACTGTGATATCTGCTATTTTTCTGTGTATGCTTTCATATACTTCTTTGTGCTCTTCAAATGTCTTCTTGATTTCCTTTATGTCATTAGCCATCCCATTGATTTTATTTAGTAGAGTTATATGAACATCTTTGATTAGTTGTTCCAAAGTCTATGTCTCCTCCAGTGTTTCAATTTGATCATTTGGTTAGGTTATATGTGTCTGCATCTTCGTATGCTTAGTGATCTTCTGTTGTTTTTGAGCCATGTAAATATCTTGATAGGGTTACTCTGGAAGTTGGTTTAGTCCAGTAGTCTGAAGCTTTGGTGTTTACAGGATGGGTATGGAGCAAGCCTGTGGAGCAACCTTGCCAACCATGGGGCAAGGTGCAAGAGTATGTTGACAGGTTGTTGTGCAGGTACAGCATAGGTCTGGGATGCTATGCTCATGCCTATGACCATGCGGTGTGGGTCACAAAATTGTGGAGGTTTGGTATGGGGGTTGTGGGTGCAGGGTGCATCTTAGGCAGTCTCTGGAGCACCAGAGAAGGGTGGAATGTGGGGGACACAGAGGTAGGGTGTTGCAGGAGGCAGCTATATGGCACAGATGCACATGTGAGCACCTGCCTGATAAGGGAGCATGGTGCTTATGCGTGAGGGTGGGGCAAGTACATGTACATGTGAATTGCAGGGAGGTGGGGTGCAGGGGTCAGGAGGCCAGTGCACAAATGCGTGGGTGCCTGGTGGGGAGGATGTGGCTGTATGTGTCTGCGGGTCTGGGGGTAGGGCCCTGGAGTGTGCCAGACTGGGGGGCAGAAACAGTTGGGTATGGTTTTGCCTTCGTAGGCTGGGGGTGGGTGTGGCCCCAAGTCCCAGGTCTGAGGTTGCACAGAGATGTGAGGGGGCAAAGCAAGGGTGCACACATACTATTGTGCAGGTCTGAAGAGGCTGTACCTAATGTATGCCTGAGTAGAGCTCAGGGGAGGCGTGGGGCGGAATTGTGGAACTCTATAGGCTGGGAGTGGATGTGACCTGGGTATTATGGTGAGGACCTGCAGGGGACAAGGAGGAGGACGTGGGAGTTGAAGGGCTGGGCATGAGTGTGCATGTTTCAGGAAGGGTGGGGTGATACTGGGCACTTGCAGAGGAGAGGTGAGTTGCGCTGGGGCAGGCATGCCCATATTCACAGGGTGGGAGTGTGGGTTGGGGATGGGTGGGGTGGTGGTGGTGGGGCAGGTGCGTGGGTTGTGGGAGTAGTTTTGGGGTGGGGGTGGCATGCATGAGGGTAGCGTGTTCAAAGTACATGGATTGCCTTACTTCCTCCTCCCTGTCTTCCTGTCTGTGTACTCCAGAGGTCTCCGGGCCTTTGTTTGGAAAGGGGCACATTAGACTCTTTGCACTTGCTGGATGGTCTCCAGTTCTCTGTGTCAGTTCTTCAGCTTTTGCAGCCATGGCCTCCTTATGTGCTGGAGAAGACCCTTCCAGGTCACTTACACCCTGGAATCTGGCCAAGTCATTTTTTGACACTTTTCTAGCTGTTCCTTGGAGCAGGGGTGAACTCCATCTATCCTATACTGCCATATTGCTGGAAATCTCTGCTCACCATTTTAAAAAATATATTTTTATGGGGAAATCTTCACCCACATTCAGTCCATGCAAGGTATACAATCAGTGGCTCACAATATCATCACAGAGTTGTGTATTCATCATCATACTCATTTTTAGAACATTTGCATCATTCTAGCAAAGAAATGAAAAGAAAAAAGAAAAAACTCATACATCCCATTCCCCTTCCTCTCTTTGACCATTAGTATTTTAATCTACCCAATTTTTTATCCTTTATCAACCCTTTTTATTTATTTCTTTTTATCCTTATTGTTTTTTTACCCATCTGTCTGTGCCCTGGATAAAAGGAGCATCATATACAAGGTTACATAATCATACAGTCACATTGTAAAAGCTATATAGTTATACAGTCATCTTCAATAATCAGTTCAATAGTTTTAGGTACTTCCCTCTAGCTACTCCAATACACCATAAACCAAGAAAAGGTTGTCTATATAATGCACAAGAATAACCTCCAGGATAACTTCTCAACTCTGTTTGAAATCTCACAGCCACTGAAACTTTATTTTGTCTCATTTTTCTCTTCCTCCTTTTGGTCAAGGTTTTCCAATCCCATGATGCTGGTTCCTGGCTCCTTCCCGGGAGTCATATCCCATATTTCCAGGGTGGTTTACACTCCTGGGAATCATGTCTTACATAGGGTGGAAGGCAGTGAGTTCACCTGCTGAGTTGGCTTAGAGAGAGAAGCCACATCTGAACAACAAAAGAGGATCTCTGGAAGTGACTCTTAGGCATAATTATAAGTGGGCCTAGCTTCTGCTTTGCAGGAATAAGTTTTATAAGGATGAACCCAAAATTTGAGGACTCAGCTTATTGAATTGGTTCATCCCCAAACATTGCAAGAACATCAGAAATTCCTCAGATGGGGAAGTTTAATATTTCCCTCTTTCTACCTAGTCCCCCCAAGAGGACTTTTGCAAATAATTTTTTATTCTCTACCCAAATTCCTCTGGGGTATTTCGGGGAATCACACTAACCTATACAAACTAACAAGATCTCACACCCTATTAAATAGTCCATTTAATTATGGCATTTGTAAGCTGACTGTACAAGTTAAATTAGTTAATGCACTACCCAAAATATAAATTTTGCACCAAATAAATATCTGTATCTTTGGTATCACACAGAAGTTGAAGTTTGAAAGTATAGACCATATCGCCCTTTACCCTGTATTCTGATTTACCTTTGTCATATCCAGATCAGCTTCTTTCATGTCTCTAATTGAAGTCTGATCACTTTTTCAAAATTTTTAACAGCTGCTGTATGGGGTAATACTGACGTTCATAGCCACAGTGCTCTAACTCAGAGTCTTAGGTGTCACATAAATAACTGAAGTTTCTGGGAGCAAGCAGGTTATACGCAAATAGCTCAGTATCTCAAAAATTAGAAAAAACAGTTACAATTCCAGAATAGATGTGACTGCTGTAAGAGTTTACAATCTAGGACCCTTGACGGTAGACCCCAACCTGATAATCACGCTCTCAACTTCAGTTCTCTCAGTTAATTATAGTTAGTCCATATGGGCAAGGCATGATATTTTTCTTTTTTTCCTGCCATTTCATTCAACCTACTGTCCTTAAGGTTCATTCACCTAGTTGCATGCCTCACGACTACATTCCTTCTTACAGCCACTCAGTAGACCATTGATGTATACACCAAAATTCTCCCTTCCATCTCACATTCCATTGGGAATCATGAACACTGCCGCTATAAACACCAGTGTGCAAATGTCCCTCAGTGTTCCCACACTCAGTTGTCCAGGTATATACCCAGCAACAGGGTTGCAGGATCATATGGCAACTCTACTCTAAGTCTCCTGTGAACCAACGCACTGTCTTCAGGACGGCTGCATCTCTCAGTTTCCCTACCAATAATGAATAGGTACATCTCTTTCTCCAGATTTTCTCTATCACTTATTTTTCTCTGTCCCATTTCAAACAGTTTTATTTGCACATCATAAATCCAACATAAGTAAATAGACATGGCTTCACCACCATAATCTATATGAAGACATTTCTTTTTCTTCTGCAAAGAATCCATACTCCTCTCCTATATCGGCAACTTGTTGACCTTTAGTTTTGTCATAATGCCTTTGTTACATTCAGTGAAACATATTACAATGTTACTGTTGGCTATAGACTTTAGCTTGCATTGATTGTACTTTTTTCCTGTGAACCATTTCATTTTCAACACCTTGCAATGCTGATATTCATTTGCTCTCCCTCATCCAAAAACGTATTTATATTTGTACATTTAACCAGTATCATTGTCCACCATAATCATTCTTAAGTTACACGGTCTCAGTCTTTATCCTCTATCTTTCCTTCTGATATTTTATACCACCCCAGCCCTTCTATCTCTGCCATACTCATCCCAGCTCCATTCAATGTACATATTTTATTGTGCTACCATCAGACAATATTGCCTATCCATATCTGAATTTTTACACTCAGTCCTGTTGAAAATTCTATACTCTTTGAGCACCAAATTCACAATCTCTTCCCTCGTCCTCTCTCCTGATAACTTGTGTTCCTAGCTTTAACTCTCAAAGTTCATTCATTAATGTTAATTCATATTAGTGAGATCATACAGTATTTGTCATTTGGTTGCTGGGCAATTTCACTCAGTATAATGTCCTCAAGGTTCATCCACATTGTTACATACTTCATATCTTTATTCTGTCTTACAGATGTGTAATATTTGCACATACGTATATAACACAGTTGTATAGCCACTGGTCTGTTGATGGACATGTGGGCCAATTTCATCTCTTGGCAATCATAAATAATACTGCTATAAATATTTGTGTGCAAATGTCCACTTATGTCCTTGCCTTCAGTTACTCTGAATACATACATTGTAATGAGATTGCTGGATCATACAGCAATTCTATACTTCACTTCCTGAGGAACCACCAAACTGTATTCCAGAGTGGTTGCACCCTTTTACACTCTCACCAACAGTGGATAAGTATGCCTCTTTCTCCAAATCCTCCTCAGCACTTGTTGTTTCTGCTTTTTTTTTTTTTTTTGATAATGGCCTTTCTAGTGGGTGTGAGTTGATATCTCACTGTGCTTTTGATTTGCCTTTCTCTAATATTGAGCATCTTTTCATGTGCCTTTTAGCCAGTTGTGTTTAGTCTTCTGAGAAGTGTGGGTTCATGTCTTTTGTTCATTTTTTGATTGGGTTATCTTTTTGTTGTTGAGTTGTAGAATTTCTTTATATATTCTGGATATTAACCTTTTATCTGATAGATGGTTTCCAAATATTGTCTTCCATTGTGTAGACTGCCTTTTTACTTTCCTGACATTGGTCTTTCAGGTAAAAAAGTGTTTAATTTTGAGGAAACCCCATTTATCTATTTCTTTTTTCAACACTTGCACTTTGGGTATAGGGTCTAGGAAACTACCTCCGATCTTAAGATTTATAAGATATTTCCCTACATTTTCTTCTGAAAGTTTTATGGTCTTAACTCTAATGTTTGGTCTTTGATCCACTTTTAGTTAATTTTTGTATAGGGTGTGAGATTTGAATCTTTTTTCGTTGTTTTGCATATGGGTATACAGTTCTCTAAACACCATTTAATGAAGAGCTTCCTCTGTCCCAGTTAAATTAGCTTGACTGCCTTATCAAAAACCAATTATGCATACATGAGAAGGTCTATTTCTGAAAGCTAGCATCAATTCCATTTTGGTCAGTGTATCTATTTTTATTCCAGTACTATGCTCTTTTGAACACTATAGCTCTGTAATATGCTTTAAAGTTAGCTAGTGTGAGACCTCCCACTTCATTTCTCTTTCACAAGATATTTTTAGATATTTGGGGTATGCTGCCTTTCCAAATAAATCTGGTTATTGGTTTTCTATTTCTGCAAATAAGTTGTTGGGATTTTAATTGATATTGCATTGAATCGATAAATCAATCTGGGTTGAATTGATGTCATAGCTATATTTAGTCTTCCAACCCATGAAGATGGTATGCACTTCCATTTATTTAGGCCTCCCATGATTTATTTTTGCAATTTCATATAGTTTCTGTATATAAGTCTTTTGTATCCTTGGTTAAATTTATTCCTAAATATTTGATTCTTTGGGATGTTATTGTAAGTAGAAATTTTTCTTGATGTCTTCTCAGATTGCTTATTACTAGTGTATAGAAACATTACTGATTTTTTAGTAATGGTGAACATGGCATCTGTTTGCTTTCTCTCCAGGCTTATTATTTCATGAAACTCCCCTGGAGACAGAGCTCTTCTTCATCTCCTAAGGTCTCTTGTGGCATGGGCTCTGGCTCTCATCATTTTCATGGCTCTAAAAAGAGGTTCGCTCCAAAATGCTTCCTCTTTTAAAGGATTCCAATCAAGGCCCACCTGGGATAGGTGAAGTCACATCTCCCTCTAATAAAAAGTTAACACCCACAATCAGGTGAGTCACATCTCCATGGGAACAATCAAAAAGCTCCCAGCCAGCAATATTGAATGAGGACTAAAGGACGTGGTTTTTCTTGGTTCCACCACAGATTCAATCTTGTACACTTAGTGTGTTGTTGTTGGTTCACTTTGTTCTTTATCTGTCTTTTGGCATTCAGTGCATGTTATTCTAGATCTCTACCAAAGTTTCTCTAAATGATTAGAACTTTTCAGCTCTTGTTTTCCTTTTTCTTTCCCTGACTATTTGGAGCTTTCTAAAAACATTTTTTTATTTATAAATATAACATATATACAAAGAAAAGAGAGAAAAAGCAATGATTTTCAAAGTACACTTCAACAAGTAGTTACAGAACAGATTTCAGTATTTGTTATGGCTTACCATTCCACTATTTCAGATTTTTTCTTCTAAACTACTCCAAAACATGGAGGTTAGAAGAAATATATTCTTCTATTTTTGTGAAAACTAATATAATACAAAAAAGCAATGAATTTCAAAGCACATCACAACATTTAGTGGTAGAAGAGATTTAGAGTTTGGGATGGTTTACAATTCCATAGTTTTAGGTTTTTACTTGCAGCTGTAATGGAGACTAAAAGAAATATCAATATAATGATTCAGAAGTATCAATATAGTGATACTCATTTGTTAAATCCTATCTTCTCTGTGTAATACCAACAACACCTTTGATCTTTATCCTACTCTTGAGGGGTATTGAGGCTATGCACAGTCTCACTTTTTCATATTGAAAGGGGCCATCGATAATAAGGGATGGAGAATAGGGGAATGGAGCTAGTTGTTCTTGAGAAGCTGACCCCTCTGCATTTTAGGACTCATCTGATGGAGCCATCTGGAAGTTGTAGCCTTCTGGAAAATTACCCTATTGCATGGAACCTTTGTAGAATCTTAAATATTGCCATAGGTGTTCTTTAGGATTGGCAGGGATGGTTCAGGTTGGGGTTTGGCAAGTTATGGTAAGTTTAACTGAAGCTTGCATAAAAGTGACCTCCGGAGTTGCCTCTAGACTCTGTTTGAACTCAGCCACTGATACCTTATTTGTTACACTTCTTTCCCCGCTTTTGGTCAGGATGGCATTGTTAATCCTGTTGTGCCAGGGCCAGGCTCATTCCTGGGAGTCATCAGACTTTCACCCCTGGATGTCATGTCCCGTGTAGGGGGGAGGGCAATGATTTCACTTGCAGAGTTGGGCTTAGAGAGAGAGAAACCATATATGAACAACAAAAGAATTCCTCCAGAAATAGTTCTTAGGCATACCTAGAGGTAGGCTAAGGTTCTTTGCTACATATATAAGCTTCACAAGAGCAAGCCTCAAAATCAATGGCTTGACCAATTTACTTGGGTTTCCCTAAAGTGTGCCACAGTATCAGGGGTTTCCCTCGTGGAAAAGTTTAATAGTTCCATATTTTTTCTCCCATCCCTCAAGGGACTTTGGCAATACTTTTTGATTATCTGTATTTGGAGCCTTTTTTGAAGAAGGTGTCCTCAAATATTATCGACCCCAGATTTTCACAGACCAGACAGGCTCAGGTCTCAGGAGAGGATAGCCAATATCACGTTTCCCTGAGGGTGAGACCCAGCAGGTTTTCAGACTTTCCTATGGAGCCTGTAGTCTCTGTGCTTTTTCTATCTTGCCCAGCATGTGGTGCCTATCTACCTACAGCTCCTCACTGGCATAAAGTAATGTGGCCCCTTTAATTTCAGCAAACTGCCCCTGCCATGGGTACAGTTGAGACAGAGGCTGAGGAAGTAGGCAGGTTTTGTTTGCTCAAGATAAGGGCTTTTACAATAATTTCATACATCAAGGCAGCTGAATTATAGTTTAGGGACTTTAGGTATTCCCCTCTGTCTATTCCAATATACCATAAAGTAAAAAGGAATATGATTCAATAATCAAAATCACGCCTTAAATCCTAATTTCTCAGTTATGACATCTATTCTATATATATATTTTTTAACATGGGCAGGCACCAGGAATCGAACCTGGTCCTCTGGCAGACATCTATTCTATTTTGAAGTTGTAACTGCTATTTCTAAATCTTGATATGCTGAACTCTTTGTGTATAACCTTGTCATTCCGTAGAACTTCCATTATTTTTGTGAAACCTAAGACTCAGAGCTAGATTTCTGCAGCTTTGAAAGTCAGAATTATCCAATACAGCAACTGGTGAAAACACTGAAAATGTGTTCATACTTCAGTTAGAGTTGTGGATGAGGCTGATACTTGTAGGAAAAAAGTGACGCAGACTAAAAGGTAAAAAATGTTATTGACTGTATTTTTTTAACATTTTTTATTGTGAAATATAACATATGCACAAAAACAATAAATTTCCAGGTATATTTTAATAAGTAGTTAAAGAACTGATTTCAAAGTTTGGTATGAGTTACCATTCCACAATTTTAGGTTTTCCTTTTAGCTACTCCAAGACACTGGAGACTAAAAATAAAGCAATATAATGATTCAGCAGTCATACTTATTTGCTAAATCCTATCTTCTCTGTTATAATTCCGACTTCTTCTTTGATTCTTCTCCTAATCTTTAGGGATATATGAGCTATTCCCGTGCTAAATTTTTCATCTTGAAAAGGTGTGTCAACACTACAGGATAAGGGAATGGAAGCTCTTGAGGTATTTGGAGGGATTGGCCACTCTGGGTTTTAGAACGTAACTTGCCTAAGAACCATCTGGATGTTATAGTTTCCTGGAAAGTAAATTCCGTGCATGAAACTTTTCTAGATTCTCAGATAGAGCCCTAGGTGTTATTTAGGATTAAAAGGAATGATATTGGTTTGGGTTTGGCAAACTGAGGCAATAAGCAATATCTAGCTGAAATTTACATAAGAGTAACATCAAGAATAGCCTCTCAAATATTTTTTAACTCTCTTAGACACTGAAAACATATTTTGTTATATTTCTTTTTCCCTTTTTTTCAGGAAGGCATCAGAGGTACCACAGTGTCAGGGCCATGCTCGTCCATATGAGTCTTGTCCCACATTACTAGGGAGACTTTCACACTTGGATGTCATGTCCCATGTCGGGGGGAGGGTAATGATTTTTCTTGTGGAGTTGGGCTTAGAAAGGGAGAGAAAGAGGACACATCTCATCAAAAAATTGGTTGGCCAGAAGTAACTCTTATGTATAATTATAGGGAGGTTTAGCTTCTCTGCTACAGAAATAAGTTTCATAAGAGCAAGCTTCAAGATCAAGTGCTTGGCCTTTTAACTTGAGAGCCCTTAATATTTGAGAGAGTATCAGGGGTTTTCCCAAGTTGGAAAGTTTAATAGTTCCATATTTTTTTCTCCAGTCCCTCAAGGGAATTTGCCAATACTTTTTAATTGTCTGCCCAACATACTCAGCAATATATCTGGGTATTAAGTTATGCTATGCAGAATTACAAGCCCTTGTTCCCATTCTGAGCTTCACGTGTTTGGGTTGTGTAAATGAGCTATCTAGGCAGGATGAGTTAGATTGTGTGCTGGAGAAAATTTAAGGTTGGGACACAATAAATTCTCATTCTTTGGTCTCATACTGGAGGTGAAGCTCTCAAATACAGAAAATGTCTTCCTTTGCCTATATTGTGATTTAACTTCATATCAACCAGATGGGCTTCATTTTTTTTCTGATTTTTAACTTTTTTGTTGTATAGTATATCATATATACAAAGTAGAGAAATAAAAAAGCAATAGTTTTCAAAGGACTATTCAACAAGTAGTTACAGTACAGATCCCACAGTTTGTCATGTGCTACCATATAATCCTTTCAGATTTTTCCTTCTAGCTGCTCCAGAATATAGGAGGCTAGAAGGCTTAAATATTTTTTTATCATCATAATCTACTTTTTCCTTCTGTTTTGTGAAAAATAACATATATACAAAAAAGCTATAAATTTCAAAGCACAGCACCACAATTAGTTGTAGAACATATTTCAGTGTTGACATGGGTTACAATTCCACAATTTTAGGTTATTTCTTGCAGCTCTAAAACACTGGTGAATAAAATAGATATCAATTTAATGATTCGTATTCATTTGTTAAAGCCTATCTTCTCTTTATAACTCCACCATCAACTTTGATCTTTCCATCTCTCTCCTTAGGGGTGTTGGGGCTATGGCCATTCTAAATTTCTCATATTGGAAGGATCTGTCACTAATATGGGGTAGAGAGATGAAACTATCTGATGTTCCAGAGAGGCTGGGCTAGGTTTCAGAACTTATCTGGACCAGAGACCCATCTGGAGATTGTAGGTTTCTGGAAAGTTACTCTAGTGCATGGAACCCTTGTGGAATCTTATATATTGTCCTAGATGCTCTTTAGGGTTGACTGAAATGGTCCTGGTTGGGGCTTGGCAGGTTATGATAGACAGCAAGATCTAACTGAAGTTTATATAAGAGCAACCTCCAGAATAGCCTCTCAACGCTATTTGAACGCTCTCTGCCACTGATACTTTATTAATTACACTTCTCTTCCCCTTTTGGTCAGGATGAAATTATTGGTCCCATGGTGCCAGGTCTGGATTCATCCATGACAGTCATCTCCCACATCACTAGGGAGACTTTCACCCCTGGATGTCATGTCCCATGTAAGGGAGAGGACAATGATTTCACATACTGAGTTGCACTTAGAGAGTGTGAGGCCACATCTGAGCACCAAAAGAGGCCTTCCAGAAGTAACTCTTAGGCATGCTTATAGGTAGTCTAAGCTTCTGTGCTACCTACATAAGCTTCACAAGAGTAAGGCTCATGATTGAGGGCATGGCCTATTGATTTGGGTGTCCCTAAAGTTTGACACAGTATCAGGGGATTCCCTGATGGTAAAGTTTAATAGTTCCATAGTCTTTCTCCCATACTTCAGGGGACTTTGCCAATACTTTTTGATTATTTGCTTAATATACTCTAGGATGTATCTAGCATTACAATAATCTATACAGGATTAAAGGGCCTTTTTCTTATTCTGTACTCCCTGTGTTTCATTTATTCAAATGAGCTATACAGATAGGTTGAATTAGATTATGCACTACAGAAAATTTCAGTTCCAGGCCAAATAAAACTTTCTTCCATTGGTCTCAAAGAGTAAGTGTGGTTCTAAAATATAGACACTGTCTTCCTTATCCCTATGTTCTGAATTACTTTAACCCCAAACTCTCTGGCTTCATCTGGCTTCATTCTTCTCGCTAAATATCAGGTTATATATATATAATATCCTCTCAAAATCCAGAAATAATAATCACCACTTCAGACTTAATGTGTCGTTCTAAAAGCTTACGCTCTAGGCCCCTGTTTTGCTATAAGCATTTTTTTTTTTTTACATGGGCAGGCACCGGGAATCGAACCCGGGTCCTTGGGCATGGCAGGCAAGCACTCTTACCTGCTGAGCCACCATGGCCCACCCTATAAACATTTTTTAAAGGTGACCATATCATTCTTGTTCTTTTGTTTCTGGCTTATTTTGTCTCCCCAAATGCCCCACATGTTCATTCACATTGTAGCATGCCTCATGACTTTGTTACTTTTTGTAGCAGCACAACTTTTGGTCATAAGTATACACCGTTGTTCGTCAATCTACTTCTCCATCAGTGCATCCTTCTGCCACCTTCATTCATTGGGCATCAGGTATAGGACCCAAAGTCCACAGTCCATCAGCATTCTCAATTTTAGATAATTTCATTGTTCCCAAGAGAAAGAAAACCAACACACTCTTGCCAAATAAAAAATCTAAACCTCCAATTAACTCTTGTCCCTCCCTCTATTATTTACCTCAGCTGTTGCTGTGATAGTGCTGATGGTTTCCTCTTGAACATTGCTCATAACATACAATAACATTTTTCCCCCTGTACACTGGACTTAAACACTCTTAAAACAAAGATACAAGAATCATATCTTTGAAGTAATTCTTGCAAGAAGTAATTCATATTTGTACTGTTTATCAGTGGGACATGTAGGTCTATACAACCCCTTTCAATCTTGTTCATCTTCAATATGGTAATATTACTTAAAGGCCCACTAGAGAACCACCTTCACTCCTATCTATTCTGCTCAACCACATTAGCTAACAGTTCACCCATCCCTAGCTTCTGTGTATCTCTAAGTCCCCTATATTCTGTATTATAAGCCCCTGATTATACGTTTATGCTAGCCATAAAGGTGGAATCATACAGTATCTATCCTTTTGTGTCTGGCTAATTTCACTCAGTATTATGTCCTCAAGACTCATTCATCTTGTATTATGCTTCAAGATGTCATTTTGTCTTACTGCTGCATAATATTCCATCGTATGTATATGCCACATTTTGTTGATCCACTCATCTGTTGCTTGGCATTTGGTTTGTTTCCATCTTTTGGCAATTATGAATAATGCTGCTATGAGCATCCTTGTATAAATGTTTGTTTCTGTCATTGCTTTCAGCTCTTCTGGGTATATACCAAGTAGTGCTGTTGCTGGGTCATGGGACAACTTGATAGTTTCCTAAGGAACCACCAAACAGTCTTCCATAGTGGCTGTACCATTATACATTCCCACCAGCAGTGCATAAGTGTCCCAGTTTCTCCACATCATCTCCATTTTTAGTTTTCTATTTGTTTAGTAGCAGCCATTCTTATAGGTGTGAGGTGGTATCTCATTGTTGTCTTGATCTGTATTTCCCCTATAGCCAATGAAAATGAGCATCTCTTCATGTACTTTGGAGCCATGTGTATGTGTTCTTTAGAAAAATGCTTATTCTTATCTTTAGCTCATTGTATAATTGGGTTGTCTGTTCTTTTGTTGTTGAGTTGTATGATTTCTTTGTATATACAGGAAATCAAACCTTTATCTGATACATGACTTTCAAATATTTTCTCCCATTGAGTTGACTGCCTCTTCACCTTTTTGACAAAATCTTTTGAGGTTCAGAAGTATTTGATTTTGAGGAGTTTCTATTTATCTACTTTTTCTTTTGTTGCTTGTGCTTTGGGTGTAAAGTTTAGGAAGCTACCTCCTCCTACTAGGTCTTGAAGATGTTTCCCCATGATTTCATCTAGAAGCTTTATGGAGCTAGTTCTTATATTTAGGTGTCTGATCCACTTTGAGTTAATTTTTGTGTAGGGCATAAGATAGGTGCTGTCTTTCATTCTTTTGGCTGTTGATATCCAGTTCTTCCATGCCCAATTATTGAAAAGACTATTTTGTCCCAGTTCATAGGATTTGGAGGCCTTGTCAAAAATCAGTTGACCATAGATTTGGTGGTCTATTTCTGCACTCTCGTTTTGATTGCATTGGTCAGTGTTTCTATCTTTTTGCCATACCATGCTATTTTGACCACTGTGGCTTTGTAATAGGTTTTAAAGTCAAGGAATGTTAATTCTCCCACATCATTCTTCTGTAGGATGCTTTTAGCTATTCAGGGTCTCTTTCCCTTCCAGATGAATTTGGTAATTATCTTTACCAAATCTTCAAAGTAGGTTACTGGAATTTTAATTGGCACTGTGTCGATCTGTAGATCAATTTGCAGAAAATTGACATCTTAACTATATTTAGCCTTCCTGTCTATGAGCAGGGAATGTCTTTCCACCTATTTACATCTCCTTTGATTTCTTTTAGCAATGTTATGTAGTTTTCTGTGTACAATTCCTTTATGTCCCTAGTTAAGTTCTTTCCTAGGTACTTGATTCTTTTAGTTGCAATTGTGAGTGGAAATTATTCCTTAACTGACTCCTCAGCTAGGTCATTGCTTGTGTATAGAAATGTTACTAATTTTTGCACATTAATTTTATATACTGCCAACTTGCTGAATCTGTTTATTAGTTCAAGTATCTTTGCTGTAGATTTCTCAGAATCTTCCAAGTATAGTGTCATATCATCTGCAAATAATGAGAGTTTTACTTATTCCTTTCCAATTTGGATTCCTTTTATTTCTTTGTCCTGCCTCATTGCTCTAGCTAGAACTTCTAGAACAATGTTGAATAATAGTGGTGACACTGGGGATCCTTGTCTTGTTCCTGATCTTAGGGGGAAAGCTTTCAATCTCTCTCAATTGAATATGATGCTGGCTATCAGTTTTTCATATGTCCTTTTATCATATTGAGGTCATTACTTTTGATTTCTATTATTTGGAGTGTTTTTATCAGAAAAGGATGCTGAATGTTGTCAAATGCTTTTTCAGCATCAATCGAGATGATCATGTGATTTTTTCCTGTCGATTTGTTAATGTGCTGTTTTACATTAATTGATTTTCTTGTATTGAAACATCCTTGCTTCCCTGATATAAACCCCTCTTGGTCATGGTGTATAATTCTTTTAACGTATTGTTGAATTCGATTTGCTAATATTTAATTGAGAATTTTTCCATCTATGTTCATGAGGGAGATTGGGCTATTGTTTTCCTTTCTTACAGCATCTTTACCCTGTTTTGGTATTAAAATATTAACTTTATAAAATGAGTTAGGTAGAGTTCTTTCTTCCTCAATTTTTTGGAAGAGATTGAGCAAGATTGGTGTCAGTTCTTTTTTGGAAAGTTTGATAAGATTGCCCTGTGAAGCCATCTGGCCCTCGGCTTTTCTTTGTAGGAAGATTTTTGATGACTGATTGAATCTCTTTATTTGTGATTGGTTTGTTGAGATCTTCTATTTCTTCTTGAGCCAGTGTGGCTTGTTTGTGTGTCTCCAGGAATTAGTCCATTTCATCTAAGTTGTCTAGTTTGTTGGCTTATAGTTTTTCATAGTATCCTCTTATGATTTATTTCATTTCTTCAGGGTCTGTGGTAATGCACCCCTTCTCATTTCTGATTTTGTTTATTTGCATCTTCTATCTTTTTATCTTTCTCAGTCTTACAATTGGCCCATCACTTTTTTTTTTATTTTCTCAAAGAACCAACTTTTGGTTTCATTGATTCATTCTATTGTTCTTTTGTTCTCCCACTCATTTATCTCTGCTTTAGTCTTTGTTATTTCTCTTCTTCTATTTGCTTTGGGGTTATTTTGCTGTTCTTTCTCAAGTTCCTCCAGGTGTGTTGTTAAATCCTTAATTTTTGCTTGTTCTTGCATTTTAGTATAGGCATTTAGGGCAATAAATTTCTCTCTTAGACATCCTTTGCCACTTCCCATCAGTTCTGATAAGTTGTATTCTCATTTTCATTCATCTCCAGATACCTACTGTTTTCTCTAGCAATTTCTTCTTTGACCCACTGGTTATTTAAGAGTGTGTTATTTAATCTACATATATTGTGAATGTTCTTATTCTTTGGTGGTTATTGAGATCCAGTTTCATTCCATTGTGATCAGAGAAATTGCTTTGAATAATTTCAATGTTTATAAAGACCTGTTTTCTGCCTCAGCATGTGATTTATCCTGGCGAAAGTTCCATGAGTATTAGAGAAGAATGTATATCCTTGTGTTTTGAAGTGCAATGACCTATATATGTCTGTTAGGTCTAATTCATTTATCAAGTTATTTAACGTCTCTATTTCCTTGTTGATCTTCTGTCTGGTTGTTCTATCTATAGAGGAGAGTGGTATATTGAAGTCTCTTACTATTATTGTTGCAACATGTATTGCCTACCTCAGTTTTGCCAATGTCTGTCTCATGTACTTTGGAGTTCCTTGAGTAGGAGCATAAACATTTATGATTGTTATATCTTCTTGGTGAATTGACTGTTTAATTAGTGTATAGTGTCCTTGTTTTTGTCTTATGATGACTTTGCATTTAAAGTTTATTTTGTCTGATCTTACTGTAGCTACTTCTACTTTCTTTTGATTACAACTTGCATGGAAAATCTTTTTCCATCATTTCATTTTCAATCTATTCATATCCTTGTGTCTAAGATGAGTCTCTTGTAAGCAGTCAATATCTGGATTATGTTTTTTAATCCATTGTGCTAATTTGTATTTTTAATTGGTAAATTCAGTCCATTAACACCCAAAGTTATTACTGAAAATGTTTTTCTTGAATTCCAAGAAATTCAATCTTATTTTTTTATTTTATTTCTCATATATATATATATATATTCTTTCCCCTCTTTCTCTTTGCATTCTTTAAATCATCCTTAGTGATACTCTTCAATACTATGCCTTCCTCCAGATCTCCCTCTCCTGTCTTTTTTTTTCAGCTGGCAGAACTCCTTTTAATATTTTTTGTAGGGCCAGTCCCTTGTCAAATTCTTTCAGAACTTTGCCTGTGAAAACTTTAATCTCTCCCTCAGTTTTGAAGGACAATTTGGCTGGGTATAGAATTTTGGGCTGGAAATATTTCTCTTCTAGGCTCTTGAATACATCATACCATTGCCTTCTCGCCTCCAGGATGCTAGTTGAGCAGTCTGAACTGTCCTACTTGGTTTTCTTTGTATATAGTAGATTGTTTTTTTCTTGCTGCTTTCAGGAGCAAGAAAACTTCAACATTTGACAGACTGATTAGTATATGTCTTGGGGAAGCCTATTTGGATTTATTCTGTTTGCAGTTCTTTGGGATTCTTTGACCTCTAATATCCTTTATGAGGGTTGGGAAGTTTTTCCCCATTATATCCTCAACTATTCTTCCTAGCCCTTTACTCCTCTCTTCTACTTCTGGGGAACCAATGATCCTTATATTTGTGTGCTTTGTTTTGTTTATCATTTTCATGAGATCCAATTCAAAGTTTTCCATTTTTTTTTTGCCTTTTGCTGTTTTGAGTGTTTGAATTCAGTTATCCTGTCCTTTATATCACTTACTCTTTCTTCTGTCTCTCCAGATCTGGTGTTGTGTGCCTCTAGTATGTTTTTTATTTGGTCAAAAGAGTCTTTAATCTCTATGATATCCACTATTTTTCTATTTATTCTTTCAAATTCCTTTTTATGCTTTACTACTGTCTTCTTGATCTCCTTTATGTCATTTGCTATCCCACTTATTTTATTAAGTAGAGTTGTATGAACATCTTTGATTAGTTGTTCCAATATCTGTGTCTCCTCTGGTGTTTTAATTTGGTCATTAGGCAAGGCTATATCTGTCTGTATTGTGATATGCTTAGTGATTTTCTGCCATCTTCGTGGCATGTAAATATCTTGATTGACTTACTTTGGGAGTTGATTTCTTTCAGTAGTCTAAGGTCTTGTGTTTGCAGGATGATTGTACCACAGGGAGCAGGGTACATGGTGGGGCACTCAGTGCAGTGGTTTGTTTCAGGGCAGGTTTAGGCAAAAGTTGGAGATGTCATGTTGATGCTTGTGAATGTGGGCACCCAGCATCCACATGGAGGATTTACCTGTGAAAGTTCACCAGCCTGGGGGGTGTAACCCTGTTGTGCATTGGTCTAAGGTATGGGGCCCTTTGTGCACATGCATAAAGCTGTGACAGCAGGTCAGCGTTATGCCTTCATGGATTGGTGGTAGATGTGGCCTGACTGTGCATGTCAGCACTTTTGTAGAGCTGTGAAGTGTAGCTGAGTGCTGTGTGCATGCATGGTTCTAGGACTGCTGCAAACTGATGTTGCCAGAGCTGAATAACGTGTTTGGAGGCCCAGGAGCATGTGTGGGCCTAGGAGTACATTACACTGATGAGCAGAGCTCAGGGGAGGCAGGGTGAAGCTGTGCGACACTATGGGCAGGGGGGCAGGGGTAGCCTAGATATGGAGGTTGGTGTCTGCAATCTTTATGCCTGGCAACAGCCTGCAGGGAACAGGGAGGGGGAGGTAGTGCTCAGGCTTGAGCTATTCTTTTCAACCATCTTTCCAGAAGTCCTTGGCTTCATTCTTACCTGTACTTTAAGCCTGATCTCTTTTTCAGTTTCTTTAATGGTTGTTGCATGTAGCAATGCTGACTTTCAGAGCATCAAAACTCAATCTCTGAGTCTTAGGTGTCACACAGTTTCCCGTAGTTCCAGGGAGAAAACAGTTTATACATATATAACACAACATCTCAGAATCTATACATAACACTTACAAACCTGACTAAATGTGACTGCTATATGAGCTTACAATCTAGGCTCCAATTTTCTTGTAATTTTTCTGAAAGTGACTATATAATATTTGTCTTTTGCTTCTGGCTTATTTTTCACCACATAATGTCCCCAAGTTTCATTCACTTCATTGCCTACCTCATGACTTCATTCCTTTCTGGAATGGAAAATACATATATTCCATCATATGTATACACCACAGTTTGCATTTCTGCTCCTTAGTCAATGTACTCTTCAGTCACCTCCATCCATTAGGCATCATGGGTAATGTCCAAAATAAACAATCCATTTCTTACAATATTCTCACTTAGTTTTAAAATAAATAAGACTTGGGCGGGCTATGGTGGTTCAGCAGGCAGGAATGCTTGCCTGTGATGCCAGAAGACGTGGGTTCGATTCCCAGTGCCTGCCCATGTAAAAATAAATAAATAAATAAATAAGACTCAATTTTAGATATTTTTCTTGGCTCTGAAGAGAAAAATAGCAGATAAACTACCCTCACCAAATAGAAAATTTGAACCTCCCCTTAAGTCTTGTCCCTTCCCCCAATTTGTTAACCCTGGTATTGCTGTGGTACTGTTGATGTCTTCCTGTTAACTATAGGCCATAGCATGCAATAGTAGTTATGCCCCTATACCCTGCTATTAATCACTCTTTGTACATGTTTCATACCTTTGAAGTAGTTCATGCAAAAACTTATTTATATTTGTGGTGTCAATCAATGGAAAACATGGCTCTATACAACCCCTTTCAATCATGTTCACCTTCAATATGGCAATATTACTTATAGACTCTAATTGACTTCCTTCATGTCTATCTATTTCCTTACACTTAAGTTCAGCCTCATTAGGTAACCACTCACCTATGGTTCACCTCTTAGTTTATGTATATCTCTAGGTCCCCAATATTCTACACTTCTGAGTTTGCCTTTACCAGGGCCATAATAGCAAAATCATATAGTACCTAACCTTTTGCATCTGGCTTATTTCACTCAGCATTATGTCTTGAAGCTTCATCCATGTTGTCATATGTTTCAGGACCTCATTTTGTCTTACTGCTGCATAATATTCTATGGTATGTATATACAACTTTTTGTTTATTCACTCATCTCCTGATATGAATTGTTTCCATCTTTTGGCAATTTTAAGTAATGCTGCTCTTTACTTCAGTGTGGAAATGTCTGTTTGTGGCATTGCTTTTAACTCTTCTAGTTATGTACCAAGAAGTGGTATTGTCAGGTCATAGAGAAACTTGCTATTTAGTTTTCTGAGGAACTGCCAAACTATCTTCCACGGCAGCTGTACCATTACACATTCCCATCAGCAGTGAATAAGTGTTGTAATTTCTCCACATGCTCTCCAACATTTATAGTTTCCTGTTTGTTTAATAGCAGCCATTCTTGTAGGTATGAGATGATATCTCATTGTAGCTTTGATTTGCATTTCTCCTTATAGCTAATGAAGATGAGCACCTCTTCATGTTCTTTTTAGCTTTTTATATTTGATGTTTAGAAAAACGTTGATTTGTATTTTTAGTCCAATGTGTAATTGAGTTGTTCCTTCTTTTGTTGTTGAGTTTTATGGTTTCTTTATGTTTACAGGATATCAAACCTGCTTTTGTACCTGTTTATTTGGTGCAAAGTCTATATTTTCGGTTGCACACTATTTAATCAAACTTGTATGGTCAGCTAATTTGAACACCATAATTAACATGCAACCTTGAATAGGGAAGTGAGATCTTATTGCTTTGTAGAGGTTATTGTGAGGTCTTGATATATCCGAGAGTAAACTGGGCAGAAGATTAAAAATATATGCCAAGTTTTCTTGAGGTACTGGGGGAAAAAGTATAAATAATACACTTCCCCATCTGTGGAAGACCTGATATTTTCAAAATCATTGGGACTGTCAATTTCATGGGCCAGGCCCTTGATTTTGGGACTTGCATTATGAAACTTAATCCTGAAAAGGAGAAGCTAAGCCTACTTGTGATTATGTCTAAGAGTCACCCCCAGAGAACCTCAGATGTGCCCTTTCCCTATAAGTCAACTCCACAGGTCAGGTTGCTGCCCTCGCCTCTACGTGGGACATTACTCCCAGGGGTGTAAATCTTCCTGGAAAAGTGTGACATGCCTCCAGCGGATGAGCCTGGTCTTGGCTTTGTGAGAGTGAGAAAACCTTCTTGAACATAAAGGGGAAGAGAAATGAAACAAAATAAAGTTCCAGTGGCTGAGATATTTCCAATAAAGCTTAGAGGTCATTCTGAGGGTTATTCCTATGTAGTATATAAATAGCCCCTTTCTTTTTTTTTATTGGAGTAGTTAGAGGGAAATACATAATACTGTTGAACTGTAATCCAATAGCCTTAATTCTTGAAAATGATTGAATAACTATAGAGCTTCTAATATGTGACCATGTGATTGTGAAAACCTTGTAACTGATATTCCTTTTATCCAGTGTATGGACAGATGAGTGTGCGTGTTTGCGTGTGTGAATGTGGCACCCTAGTATAAGGATGTCTCTGTTAGAAGAGATTGTTTAAAATTTCCAGGTATTCCTACTTCAGCAGCTGTAGTAGCCACATAAGAATTACTTTCTTTTCTTGTTGACTTTGGTGGCTCCTCAGAAGTATAATAAAGGTCAAATAGCTTTTAACATCTAAATTTCATTCTCATATTCCTTTCCTTTTGCTTCAGGAAGCCATTTTTGAGTCCTGATGTTTTTGGTGTAGATAATTACTGGAGTACATCCTATAGTTTTGGTTTCAGCAATTTATACAGAAGCGAATATTCTCCTTGTAACTCATCATGATTTTTTCCTTACCTTGCTCTGTAAATAAATGAATTATTTATGAACTTGAATCTGTGGCTTAACACTTTGGTCTGTTTCCTGAGGCTCAGTTACTTCCATACTTTGTTCTTTAATGTAAAGATGTAATTTTAACTTTCAAGCATGTAGACATAAAGCCTCGGTTCAGATAGTTATTCTCTGTCCACAGTTTCTCACAACTGATCATGTTTTCTTCTTCACTTTGGCCAATAGGTAGCTTAAAATCAAATTTAAAGCCCACTTTCAGTAACTTCATAGGACTATAGGTGTATATTTCTTGTGTTAATCTTTTTCCTGATTTAAAAAAAATTTTTCCATATACACTGTTTCTTTAAAGTATTTGTTTTATCCTCTTTCTATACATGCATGTAATTTGCATCAATTCCTTTTTAGAAGTATGTAAGAGATAAATAAATACATATAAATGATGCCTATAGCATAGACTTTTTTTAATCTCCCAGGTTACTGGAGGGTACTATGTCCCAGAACCAGCACTCCCTAATCACTTTACTGAAGGTTTCTGTACCACTCTTTAACCATTGTGAAAGTAAGCATTATTGAGGAGGAGCCACACAGCATATACCTATGATAGGCTCTAGCCACCTCAACTGTGTTATTATTTCACTCCTGAAGGGACATTGTTGGGTTCAATAAGCTTGGAGAGTGGTCCTCAGAAAGAGTTGTGGAAACTGTCTTAAAATTTAAGGTCACACCGAAGATAGATTCAACCTCAATTTACACTCATGGCCACTGTTTTGCAAAAATTGCATTATTCAGAAGCTTCTTGCTGTCAACTCTCTGAATATACTAAAATTTCTGTCTTTTATTAGTTTGAATTATAAAGGCTTACATGAAGTAAGGTAATATGAGGTTATGTGACATTGCTAGGACATTTTTGCAATGGATTTTGAATGAACAGCAAACCCTCTAAGGATGGGCCGTTGTCTTTGAGACTCTATATTCTACATCCTTGAGTTATCAGACTCTTCCAGAGAAAGACTGTAGCTTGTTACACTGGAAATTACCTGTAGATTAAGGGTGCAGGTACCACCAGTGTTGAGTTGACTCAGTAGATCATAGTGCTCTGCCTGCATATTTTGAACAGTACAATACTGGTAACTGCCCTTTTGATTTAGGCGATTTTAACAATGTTGTTTCACCATCTAGAACCTTTTCCTGGGCCATTAAAAATGTCAAATGAGGGCAGTTCAACAGTTGCTCAGTGGCAAGAATTCGCGCCTGCCGAGCTGGAGACCTGGGTTTAATTCCCGGGGCCTGCCCATGCCAAAAAAAAAAAAAAAAAAAAAAAAAGTTGAAGAAATCAGTCAAGAGTTTTTCCATATGCTCCATATGCAAGGTGATTTTGCAGCATATTATCTAAGAAATCCTCAGGCAATAATAAGTCAGATGGTGCCACTCTGGGTTGTAAGCACTGAGAGCTGTTGATTAGGATTTTTTTTTTTTTTCGCATGGGCAGGCTCCGGGAATCAAATGATTAGGATTTTGATTCTTGAATCTCTGAACTAAAGATGAAATATCTTTTATATTTTTACAATTGTAGTCAATATATTGATCTCCAGTGGAACTAGTGGAGTGGGAGACATTGAAATGGCATGCATTTTCAACTTGCAAGTGTTCAGGAGCCCTGCATGTATTTGTCCAGCATTAAACAATCTATTTGAAGATAAAGCATCTGAAGTATACAATTACTGGCTCACTGTAACATCACAAAGTTGTGAATACAATCCCATGATCAATTTTAGAGTATTTTCAATACTACAGAAAAGAAATAGAAATGAGAAAGTAAACCCAAATCCTCCCATACCCCTTATATCCACCCCCATTATTAACCCATAGTATTGATGTAGTACATTTGTTACTGTTGATGAAAAAAATATTAAAATATAACTGTTAACAATACTCCATAGTTTGCAATAGGTACATTTTCCCATATACACCTCTATTACTTGCTCCTTGTAATAGTTTCATTTATTCTAGTTCATGAAAGAACTTTTTAGTTTTTGTACAGTTACTCATGTACATTGCCCATCATAAGATTCACTATGTTATACATTTCATGTTTTAACCTCCAACTTTCATACTGGTGACATACATAACTTAAAACTTTCCCTTTCCACCACATTCACACACCATTCAGGACTGTTAATTATAGTTCCAGTAATGTGCTACCATCACCTCTGTCCATTTCCAAACATTTATGTTCAACCTAATTAAACATTCTACACATATTAAACAATCGTTCTCCACTCTTGCCTCTTTCTATCTCCCAGTAACTTATATTCTATATTTTAGGTCTATGAGTTTACATATTATAGTTAGTTCATATCAGTGAGATCATACAATATTTGACCTTTTGTGTCTGACTTGTTTCATTTACCATAATGTCTTCAAGGTTCCTCCATGTTGTCTCATGCTTCAGGACTTCATTCCTTTTTACTACTGAATAATATTCCATTGTATGTATATGCCACAGTTTGTTTATCCATTCATCTGTCAATGGACACTCGGGTTGTTTTCATCTTTTGAAAAATTGTGAACAATGCTGCTATGAGCATTGATGTGCAAATGTCATTTTGCTTCCCTGCTTTTAGATCTTCTGGGTAAATCTCAAGTAGTGAGATTGCCAGGTGGTAAAGCAACTCTATACTTCCTGAGGAACTGCCAAACCATCCTCAACAGTGGCTGTACCATTTTACATTCCCACCAACAGTCACTAAGTGTTCCAATTTCTCCACATCCTCTCCGACACTTGCAGTTTCCTCCGTGTTTACTAGTGACTATTCTAGTAGGTGTGAGATGCTACCTCATTGTGTTTTTGATTTGCATTTCCCTAATAGCTATCGAAGCTGAGCAGCCTTTCATGTGCTTTTTAGCTACCTGTATTCTTCCTTGAAAAAAAATGGCAATTCATGCATTTTGCCCATTTCTAAATGGGTTGTTTGTCTTTTTATTTTTGAGTTGTAGGATTTCTTTATATATATTGGATATCATACTATTATCAGACATGTGGTTTACTAATATTTTCTCCTATTAAGTCAGTTGCCCTTTCACTCTTTTGACAAAGTCCTTTGAAGCACTGAAGTATTCACTTTTGAGGAGGTGCCATTAATCTATTTTTTTTTTTTCATTGCTTGTGCTTTGGGTGTAAAGTCTAAGAACTGCCTAACACTAGATTTTGGAGATATTTCCCTACATTTTCTTCCAGGAGTTTTACTGTACTAGTTCTTATATTTGGGTCTTGGATCCATTTTGAGTTTTTTTTTTTTGTATAATGTACGATATAGGGGTCCTCTTTCATTATTTTGGTTATGGATATCTTGTTCTCCCTAAACCATTTATTGAAGAGAATATTTTGTCCCACTTGAATGGGCTTATGAACCTTGTCAAAAATCAATTGTACATAGATATGAAGGTCTATTTATGAATTCTCAATTTGATTCCATTGATCAATATGTCTATCTTTACATCAGTTACCATGCTATTTTGACCTCTGTGGCCTTATAATATGCTTTAAATTCAGGAAGTGTGATACCTCCCACTTCATTCTTCTTCTTCAAGATATTTTTAGCTATTCGAGGCCCCTTACCTTTCCAAATAAACTTAATAATTAGCTTTTCCATTTCTGCAATGTAGTCTGTTGGAATTTTCATTGGTATTGCATTGAATCTGTGATTCGATTAGGGTAGAAGTGACATTTTAATGGCATTTAGCCTTCCAGTCCATGAACATGGAATATCTTATCATTTGTGAAGATCTTCTTTGATTTCTTTTAGCAATGTTTTATTGTTTTCTGTGTACAGGCCATTTACATTTGGTTAAGTTTATTCCTACATAGTTGATTCTTTTAGTTCTTATTGTAAATGGAGTTTTGTTCTTGATTATCTCCTCAGATAGCTCATTAATAGTGCATAGAAGCACCATTAATTTTTTGAATGTGATTTTGTGTCCTGCCACTTGGTTGGTCTCATTTATTAGCTTAAGTAGCTTTATTATTTTTGTCAGAATTTACTAAATATAGGAATTTGTCATCTGCAAATAGTGACAATTTTACTTTTTTCTTTCCAATTTGGATGACTTTTAGTTCTTTTTCTTGCCTAATAGCTCAGCCTAGAACTTCTTAAAAAATGTTGAATAGCAGTGGTGTCAGTGGGCATCCTTGTCTTGTTCCTGGCCTTAGAGGGAAAGCTTTCAGTCTCTCACCATTGAGTATGATATTATGTGTGGGTTTTTCTTAAATGCCTTTTATTATGTTGAGGAAGATTCCATCAATTCCTACTTTTTGAAGTGTTTTTATCATGAAAGGATGCTGAATTTTGTCAAATACCTTTTCTGTGTCAATCAAGATAATCATGAGGTTTTCCTTTTTGATTTGTTAATGTGTTTTATTACATGAATTGCTTTTCTTGTGTCAATCTACCCTTGCATCCCTGAGATAAAACCTACTTCATCATGCTGCATAATTCTTTTAATACAAAGTTATTTTAATCATTACTTTTAGAGCAACAACTAATACTCGGTCCTACACCAGGTACTGCATCTGGAAGGGAAGATAAATTAAGTAGGGTATTATTCCATTCATTTAGAGCTCAGATATTTGGCACCTGCAAATGTATAGAATATTTGCAAATTATCAAAATGGGATATGCCTTTATTTTAAATTTACATCTTGAATATGTACTTTTATTGTTCTAACAGTTAATTGCGTATGCATTTTGTTTCCCTTAAGTGATTGTAAGCTTCCTATGGGCATGACGTCTGGTAGCAGAACACAGAAATTATCTAGGGTGATGGGTATACATGTTTTGAAGTAGTGCTAGGATTATGTATTGTTCTTTTCCTTGTCAAAATCCAGGACACATTTTTTTTTTTTTGCTTAAAACAACGCAAATTTATTCTCTTCTAGTACTGGAATTTAGAAGTTTGAGGTGAGTCTTACAGGGCTAAAGTCAAAACATCAGTAGGGCTGGTTCTCTGTGGAAGCTCCAAGGGTGAATTCGTTTCCTTGCCTTTTCTAGCTCCTAGAGGCTGCCTCTATTTTCTGGCTGGTGGCCCCTTCCTCTCTCTTTTTATCCCATGCATTTATTTTTAATATATACTTGCTTCAACAATTATTATTTTATAAATTTCCACAACATCCAT
Source organism: Tamandua tetradactyla (assembly GCF_023851605.1). Taxonomy (NCBI): domain Eukaryota; kingdom Metazoa; phylum Chordata; class Mammalia; order Pilosa; family Myrmecophagidae; genus Tamandua; species Tamandua tetradactyla. Next base: position 56,912,105 of record NC_135353.1, on the reverse strand, counting down.
TTTAGGTAAACTAAAAAACTACCTTCTTTTTGTACCTGAGGCAAAGAGAAACCAAATAATTTACTCTAATCACCCAGTACATTGGTGATAGAATTGGAATATAGCCCAACAAACATATTTTTTGTTGACCACACACTGGTAGATGGTTCACAGTCTGGTTCCCTGGTCCTTGAAGGATAGGGAGACTTTCAATATAGTGTGAGAGTACTTGCAATTTGTTCAACATTCTATCAAAACCAACCAATCAAAGAACAAAACTCAGATTAAATAAGATGTACAGACTTTCAGAACACCACACTTGCATGGTTTCCTCCTATCTCAGTTTTTGCTCCTTCTCAGACTCCTTTGCTGTTATCTTCCTTTTCTCCTAATGGTGGATTGTTCACAGTTCAGTCTTGAAAGTTTTCTCAATCTACACTCTCTGCCTTGGTCATCTCATCCAATCTCATGATTTTAAATACCATCTATCTGCAACAAATACATATTTCCAGCTGAGATTTCTTTACCAAGGAAAAAAGGACTTAACCACCTCCTCCAGATTCACATCCAACCACCTACCTGGCATTAACTCTTGGATTTATAATAGACTTCTTAAACTTACTATGTCCAAAACTCCTAATCTTCCACTCTGTTTCAGTCAGGCCCAGACAGGGAAACAGAAACAACACTACATATTTCACAACAGGGAAATTATTTCACAGGTGTAGGAAAGGCTGGAAGAGCAATATAGAGATGGATGGAGTTTTTAGGGGATAAATGATAAGGAGTAATAGCCAGAGGTCAGGAACTTCCCACACTTCTGAACTAAAGCTCACAAGCCTTTTGTTATTGGAGATATTGTTGTGGCAAGTCCAGATCTCCTGGATCAGTCCAGAAACTGCTGGAAATCTGTGCTGCTTGGGTTGTTGACTTCTGGAATCACCTTACCCACTCTCATTTTAAGAACTACTAACCGCTATCATACTGTCCCAGAAGCAAGAAGATTCTTTCTTCCGCTCATGCTCTGATCTCCCACCAGTGCCTTCTAACAGGAAGGCAAAAAGCAAGGGAGTCTAGAAAATGTAGTTTGCAGACTCTTAGCACAAGAAGTGCAGAGCAGAGTATTGAGGGGCAGATGTGAGGCTGAGAGACAACAGATAATAAACATCACACCCTCTGAATTTGTTCCATTTCCAATCTTCCCATCTCAGTTGAGGGTAATTCCAAACTTCTAGTTGCTCACATCCAAAGTATTGGAGATATCCTTGGCTTCTCTTTCTGCAACACAGTATGACCAAACCATCAGGAAGTCCTGTTGGTTCTACCTTTAAAATATGCCCAGGATCTAATTACTTCCCATCACTTTCATCCTTACCATACTGGCTTGAGCAAGTTAGTCTCTTAACTGGTTTCCCTGCTTCAACTCTTTTTTAAAAAATATTTTTATTGACAAGTCTTCACACACATACATTCCATACATGGTGTACAATTAATGGCTCACAATGTCATCACATAATTGTGTATTCATCACCATGATCATTTTTTAGAACATTTGTATCAATCCAGAAAAAGAAATAAAAAGAAAAAACTCACACATACCATACCCTTTACCTCTCCCTCTCACTGACCACTAATATTTCCATCTAGCCAATTTATTTTACCCGTTATCCTCCTCTATTATTTATTTATTTATTATCCATATTTTTTTTACTCATTGTCCATGCCCTGGATAAAAGGAGCATCAGACACAAGAGTTCCACAATCACATAGTCACATTGTAAAAGATACAATTGTCTTCCAGAATCAAAGCTACTGGAACACAGCTCAACATTTACAGGCATTTCTCCAGTGCATATTTTAATACTTGCCTCCCAAATTCAGTTCCCTGGTGCTCTGATTTTCCATGAGATATTACTAATATACATTCCAAGAGAAAACATTTTCCTATTCAAAATTAATTTAGGAAATACAGTACACTAAATCTTCCTTCAGGAATTAGCCATAAATATTAACCTCTTAATGGCACTGAGAATCACTGCAATTAGGAAACTTGTTTACCTTTGATTAACCCACAATTTCACAAAATTATTTGAAAACATAATGCTTTTTGGCTGCTATTTAGAAACACTTATTAACATTTTTACCTCCACCACAACCCAGAGGGAAGAAACTACTTCCAGGCAGCTGTAATAGACTCAGTTTTGTAAATATTGTATTTAACAGAGCACATGCTGAGAGAACTTCATCTCTTTTATTTATTTGAGCATTTATAAAAATTGTTGCAGTAGTAAATAGAGAACAAGAGCTATAGAAATACATTTGATGAAAACCACACTTAGATCAATCATTCCCAAACCTGGCTGAATCTCCTGGATCATTTTCAAAAAGTACAAATTAGACCTCATTATGCAGTGATGTTTTTATCTTTTCTTTCTTTATTATAGAAGTTCTGCATTGAAAGAAACATCATGCATAAAATATAGGATTCCCATATACCACTCCACCAACAATAACTTGCATTGGTGTGGAACATGAGTTACAATTGATGATAACACATGTTTATACTTGTGCTATTAAAGTCAATGGTTTAGCTTAGGGTCCATTGTCTGTGTAATGGAGTTCCATGGATTTTTAAAAATTTATTCTGCTACCATATATACAATCTGACATTTCCCATTTTAATCATATTCAAATATATATTTCAAGTGCCATTAATTCTATTCACAATCATTTCCTACTATCACTACCCTCCATTACAAAAACATTTCCATATTTCAAATAGGAACCATGTACATTTTAAATCTCAATTTCTCATTTCCTATCATTTACCTTGTCCCCTAGTAACCTATCTAGATTCTGATTCTATGAGTTTGCTTGTTATAAGATTGTTTCAAATCAGTGATATTATACAGTAGTTTTCCTTTTGTGTCTGGCTTCTTTCACTCAACATAGTGTCTTCAACGGTCATGTTGTCACATGTATCGGGACTTCATTCCTTTTTACAGTTGAACAATATTCCATTGTATGTATATACCACATTTTATATACATAAAATTGCTTCCACATTTTGATAATCGTGAATAACTCTACTATGAATATCAGAGTGCAAATACCTGTTTGAGTCACTGCTTTTCTTTTTTTTTTTTTTTAGAGTCACTGCTTTTAAATCTTTTGGCTATATACCTGGTAGTGGAATTGCCGGGCCATATGGTATTTCTATACTGAGCTTTCTGAGGAACAGCTAAATTGTCTTTCACAGTAGTTGCACCATTTTACATTGCCACCATCAATGAATGAATGTTCCTATTTCTCAGCATCCTCTCCAACACTTGCTATTTTCCATTTTTTAATAGCAGCCATGTGAATGGGTGTGAAATGATATATCACTGTGGTGCTGATTTGCATTTCCCTGATGGCTAATGATGTTGATTATCTTTTCATGTGTTCTCTGGTCATTGTATACCTTCTTTGGAGAGATAACTACTCAGTCTTTTGCCCATTTTTAAATTTATCCAGAGATTTTTATTTAATAGATTTGAAGATCAGGCAGATATGAGAATCTTTGCTGTAGAAGTCTGAACTTTTAGGAATCGCATTCATAGAGATTGAGAATTGTATGAATTTTGCATGTTAGCCTTTATACAAGGAAATGAGGGTACAAAGGATGATTGTAAACGAGATAACAAAAGATGACTGGGACAAGAACCAGGCCACAGCCTGGTTTTATGAATTCCTAAGTGTTTTATGAATTCCTTAGAAGGAACCAGAAGTAAATACCAGAATCCTTATTAGTGATGTTTGAAAGTATTTGTATTTTGATGTATATATAGTTGTTTTAAATTTGTAAAGTTAACTGCTTAATAAATCATACACTTAGTTCATTACGTACGGTAGGTTTTATTAGTCTTGATTTGAGAATCTTTTCTGTTATTATTGATGTTTTTGAACTGTGTGTTTTCCTTTGGGAATTGTATTCCTAGTGCAGTGGGACTATCTCAACACCCATATCTGTCTAGATTGTATTGTCCACATATTAGAAAACTGCTGGGTAAGAGAGTCAAGGAAATCAAGTAGTTAGAAAAAAAAAACTCAAGTTAAATGCAAAGGAACTTGAAAATATGAGAATATAGAGTAAAAATAACAGGTTGAAAACTCTACTATTAACTCAGCATGGACTCCAATGTAATCAACACACAAACAGTTTTATATATTGTATGAGAAGATAGATCATAACAACAGCAATAAAATTAATGTGGTTGATTTCAAGAATCAAATGGTTCTTTTAAAAAAAAATATTTCTGGTGACAAATTTTCACACATATATGTTCCATACATGGTGTACCATCAATGGCTCTCATCACCATGATCATTTTTTAGAACATTTGCATCACTCCAAAAAAAGAAACAAAAATAAAAAACTCATACATACTGTACCCCTTATCCTCTCTCACTGACTACTAATATTTTAATCTACTCAATTTATTTTACCCCTATTATTTATTAATTTTCATCCATTTTTTTAACTCATCTGTCCATACCCAGGATAAAAGGAACATCAGACACAAGGTTTTCATAACCACACAGCCACATTGTAAAAGTTGTATCTTTATGCAATGGTCTTCAATAGTCAAAGCTATTGGATACAGTTTCAGATACTTCCCTCTAGCCATTCCAATACACTATACACTAAAAAGGAACATCTATATAATGCATAAGAATAATTTTCATGATAACCTCTTGACTGTTTTAAATCTCTGAGCCACTGAAATTTTATTTTATCTTATTTCTTTCTTCCCTCTTTTGGACAAGAAGGCTTTCTCAATCCCTTGATGTTGAGTCCCGACTCATCCCAGGAGTTCTGTCCCACGTTGCCAGGGAGATTTCTGCCCCTGGGGGTCATGTCCTATGTAGTGGGGGAAGGCAGTGAGTTCACCTGCTGAATTGGCATAGAGAGAAAGACCGCATCTGAACAACAAAAGAGGTTCTGTGAGGGTCTAATTTTAAGTAGACTTAGCCTATCCTTTGCAGGAATAAGTTTCACAGGGGCAAACTCCAAGATCGAGGGCTCAGTCTATTGATTTGGTTTCCACACTGCTTGCAAGAATATCAGAAATTCTCCAAATGTGGAAGTTGAGTATTTCCTCCTTTCTCCCCAGACTCACAAGGGGACTTTGAAAATACTTCTTTATTCATTGTCCAGATTACTCTGGAATATATCAGGGCACCACACTAAACTGGACAAAAAACAAGATCTCAGGCCTTATTCAAGATTCCATGTACTTATGGTGTTCAACTAAATTGACCATACAAGTTAAATCAGGTAATGCAGTACCCAAAATATAAATTTTGTGCCAAATAAACATCTCTCTCTTTGGTTTCACACAGAAGTTGAAGTTTTAAAATATGGACTATATCACCCCTTATCCTGTATTCTGATTTCCATCTACCCCAGTCCTATATCCAGATCAGCTTCATTCATGTCTCTACTCGAAGTCTGATCACTTTTTCAACTTTTTAAACAGTTCCTGTATGGGATACTGCTGATTTTCATAGCTTCACATCTCTAACTCTGAGTCTCATGTATAACATCAAATGATTCTTTTGTAAAAAATTAATTTTGAGTGAATGCAGTCACAACATGGATAAAAGATTCTAGTCCCGGGTATTTTGAGTGAATGCAGTCTGGATATTTTGAGTGAATGCAGACACAACATGGACTAAAAGGTGCTAGAATACCAAACAAATCATATACCAGCCATCTCATACTTGAAATTCAACCTAAGGGATTTTCTCTCTTTATTCTAAGGTTCAGCTCTGCATTGGAAAAAAACACACAAAACAAAGAATTGTAGGAGAGGGTAACACAGGATGAGTAGGTAGGTTAATAGTTTTCCAGCTAGAGTGCCTGGATTCAAATCTAAGCCCTGTAACTTTCTGTGTGATATTACATAAGTTCCTTAGCCTCTAACTCAGTTTCTGTTTCCTCAACTGTAAACTGTGGGTTGATAATTACACTTACCTCATAGAGTTTTGTGTATTAAATGAGTTAATGTATGTAAAGCACTCAGAACAGTACCTTTTATTGAAAAGTACTCCATAAGAACTAATAGTTATTATTATTAGACATTGATAGCTCACTTTGGGCTGGTTGCATACCCTTTCCTGAGCTAGTTATGTTAGACAAAGAATAGGAAGATGGGGAATAGAGTAGTGGATAATGGGGTTAAATAATGCTGTGGATTAGATCTGTTTGATGTCATTCTAATTCAATCTTAACTTTTCCTTTCTCCCAGTTTGGATGAATTTCATTCCAGATGATATTTATTATACTACATCAATGTGGTATTTTACATTTTATAAACCAACTTTCTTGGCTACAGTGGAAGATAAAATTACCCTGATTTTGTCATTCTAATTTTACGCAAGTAATGGTTCCTGATAAATTATTTTGTTTCTTAGGTCGGAGCACTTAATGTGACAACTGCAACATAATTTTGCTAAGGGCGTCAGCACTCATTTTCTTAGAGATGGCTATCAGAAGATGTTCTAGTTTGCTATCTGCTGGAATGCAATATACCAGAAACAGAATGGCTTTTAAAAAGGGGAATTTAATAAGTTGCTAGTTTACAGTTCTAAGGCCGAGAAAATGTCCCAACTAAAACAATTCTACAGAAATGTCCAATCTAAGGCATCCAGGGAGAGATACCTTGGTTCAAGAAGGTTGATGAAGTTCAGGGTTTCTCTCTCAAGTGGAAGGGCACATGGTGAACACGGTCAGGGTTCCTCTCTCATCTGGAAGGGCACATGGCGAACATGGCGTCATCTGCCAGCTTCTTCTCCTGGCTTCCTGTTTCATGAAGCTCCCTGGGAGGCATTTTCCTTCTTCATCTCCAAAGATTGCTGGCTGGTGGACTCTGCTTCTCATGGCAATATCATTCTGCTCTGCTCTCTCTGAACCTCTTTCACTCTTCGAAGTGTTTCCTTTTTTGTAAGACTCCAGAAACTTATCAAGACCCACCCAAATGGGTGGAGACATGCCTCTTCCTAATCCAGTTTAACAACCACTCTTGATTAAATCACATTTCCAGGGAGATGATCTGATTACAGTTTTAAACATACAATACTGAATAGGGATTAGAAGAAATGGCTGCTTTACAAAATGGGATTGGGATTAAAACATGGCTTTTCTAGGGGACATACATCCTTTCAAACCAGCACAGAAGAGAAGCAATCATTTAACGCAGAGAAAGACTTTCCCAATGCAGTCATTATTTCTTGCTCGAGAAAAAGTAGTTGGGGTTGGGGCTTGGGACTTGGTATCTAGGCTTGAGGCAAGGTATTAGGGATTTTTCAGGTGCTGAATTCTTAATTTTAGAGTTGTTTCTCCTATGTGGGGTTCTCAAATCACCCAATGATGCTTCTGACCCATGACTTTGATAATTTGTTCATCACCCTCATATACACTTGATATACTGTAGGTCACAATGTTGAATCCTCTGTTTGATTTTATTACAATTGTAAGATTGAGGAGGTAAGGGGGTTTTAAGGTGAAAGACAAATATCCCAAGTGACAGCCTCAATCCCCCATCTTCTGCCTCTGACCAACGTTTTTTCCTTGTCATTTATCTAAAATGCTCCATGTTTTCCTGAGTATGTGTCTCCTCTCATTTATTAGCCATCTCATAAACATGTATTGAGCACCTGCTATGTGCTGGGAAATGTGCAAGGTACTAGAATTATAATAGTGACTAAGACAGATATGATCTTGACTTGAAACTTCCTCCCTCTTCTTTATCTTCAGAAATTCCATCATCCTTCAAGACCCAGCTTTATGTCATCTTACCATAGCCAACCTTCTCCAAAAACTCAACCTATAGGACTTCTCCTTGCTCTCAGCTACCACTTAATTTGTACACCACTCATTTCACCCTTATTACATACTATCTTTTACAGTAATTGATAAAAAAAATATTTCTGCTTGCAAATAACAGAAAACCTAAGTAATAGAAGCAGTTCAGAAGGAGGTGATCCCAGAGTCGATCTGGAATCTCAACAGTGTAATTAAGGAGACAAATTACTTTGGTCCTTTCACTCTGCCATCCTCATTGATATCACCTCTCATAGTTTGAAAATGGCTGCTCTAGCTCGAATACACTTCCTTACACTAAAATAACCACAGCAGGATGCAAGTGGGCAACAGTGGCACCAAAAGAGCCTTCTCTCATGCCTTTCCCAGAAGATCCAGCAGGTTTCATCATTGGCAAAGGGGTGTAGGATTGTCATTACTGCCTTAAATCATTTATGATTTACTTTTAGGTGTTACCAGGGCAATATTAGGGTCTGATTATGAAAAAAAAAGTGAAGAATGACTGTTGACTAGGAAGCCAATGACATCTGTCACAGTTATTTATGATTTTTGACCTGTGTATTAATTAACTATGCTACCTTGGGTAAATGTTTTAATCTTTCTAATTCTCTGTTAATGCATCTGAAAAATTGTGTGTAGTATCTATTTCACCTGAAGTTGGGAGAGAATTGTGAGCATTAAATGAGATGCCCCTTGTAAAAATGCCTTGCATATAATAGGTGTTCAATAAATATTTCTCATATAGACAGATCTGAATGGCTCTAGAATAACAGACCTGTAAAAATGCTCCCAGGTTCTGATGTCTAATATTTGCCCTGGCTTGTGCAAATAATTATAACAAAACTTGGTAATATTGGGTCTATTATAGGCTGAGTAAGTTATTGCCTATAATTGTAATACAAGGGGGTTCAAGGAGATTCCCAAGTCTAAAAATGCCTCCTTCAAAACTCCTGAGGTTTAAGTCTCCTGTTATAATGCAATGGCCCTGGGAAGGATAACACACTAAAACATTTATCAAGCAGTTATGCCAGTATAAACTTGGTGATTAGTTCTTTTTCAATTATAGTTAGCTTAGAGTATATTGAGGGATGGGGGATAGGTCTAAAATAACAAATAGAGCATGAGAAACAAATTTATTTTCCTCAGGTTCGAGAGCCCAGGATATAGTAAAGGAGTTTACACACTGTTTTAATATCTAACTTCAGTATAATGGGCTAAACAGCCTAATGTTGTGCTACTTACACATCTAGGTCAGGCTCTGGAATCAGAAACATATGTGCTTGAATTCTATGTCACTTCTTAAATATGTAATGTTGAGTAAGTTACCTAAATTCCCTGAGCTGATTTTACACCTATAAACTGATTGAAAGTAACAGCACACATCTCACAGGATTGAAGGCATTAAATGAGATTATAAAGGATTTAGCACATGCTTGTCACATGGTAAGTATGCCCACATCTTCACTATTATTATTGTTATTTATTGATATAAAATCTGATCATCAAATATCATGTGGTATAGCAATGGCAGGGAGGATTATTCCCATTTTGTCTTTGAAAATATGGGCACATAGTGTTCAACTGATATGCCTTAAATCTCACCAAAAGTTAGAGCCAGGAATAGAATCTAGGCCTCAAGTACAAAGCAAAAAGCAAAGGGCTTCTTAAAGAACTCCACTGTCTTTGAGAAACTCTATGGTTTTCCTGACCAGTGCTGATTCCTATTGACACAGCTCATTTGCGGCAGCAGTTTCAGAAAAAAAATTGAGTTTCAGGCATTGTTTTTCATTAATGATCAGTGTGTGTCACAGATTTTCATATCACTTACTCCATCAACAACCTCATCCTGGATGTTCTAATCCAGGCTCAGAAGGAGCCCAGTTTACAAATGGATTGGGAGTCAGAAATGAATTGAGATGGTCTGTGGTAGGCCATAGCATTGTTGGTCTTATTCACCATTCTATGCCCAACATTTACCACAGAGACTATTACGTGCTATATAAATAGTTGCCAAAAGAGTGAATTATTTGGTAATTTTTAAGAGCGGAAGATGTAATGACTTGTTTCTTCGGCTTTTGTCAAAATAGTATGATTCTACCCAATTATTAAAAATGGATCATTTATATAACACACACCTATCTTCTAAAGATCATTGGAATGCAAGAATGAATCAGCCAGGTTGGGGGTTTAATTTCTCCAATACAGACCTGGGTTTGGGGCAGGTTTAACTTCAGACCGCATTTGAGTTTGACATTAGTCTTTCCTCAGACTGCTCACAAATCTCTTCCTGCAGAGAGGGCCAATTTTCTAAAGGAGAAGAAAAACCCAATCCTTGGGGGTAAACTCAGCCAGGAATTCGCAGCTTCTTTAGAAATAAAACATTTAGAAAATAGTTTAGCTTTCATAATGAATCAAAAGCGGAGATGTAATTCCTTGAAAAGTAAATGGATGGAATAGCCCCAAAGTGGAAAAGACAACAATGTTTTTAACCATGGGCAGTCTATAGTTACTGTTATCATTATTCACTTCCTATACTTCTTTCGAAGTGCAAAAATATTTTTCTTTTCTCTTCCATTCTTGTTCTCAAGAAAGGGTTTCTTCTTGGTCTTTTAGACTTGATGGCAAATATAAATCTTCAAATTCATTAATTCAGTCATTTGCTACTTTGTTTACTGAGATTTGCTCTCTGCCAGGTGGGATAAACCCTGAGGTGTCAAAGATGAGGCATGGTTATTGCCCTAGAGGAATTCACAGCCTAGTGGGGATAGAAGACAAGCAAACAGATAAATTATAATGCAACATAGTTAAGTGTTATTACTGAGATATGAGCTAAATGCTATGGGAGCCAAGTTTTCTCTCCCAAGAGTATCTGATGTACCATTTTTATCTCTAGTTCTGAAGGAGAATGCAAAACCTTCATTAAATTATTTCAAGCCTCAGAGAACAGGCTGGAAATATATTTTTGGTCAAGGGTGCCTTCCCGTTGTCACTGAAAAAACAGAGGCAGCCGCCTCCCCACCTTCCTACAAGGCCAGTCTTGCTAATAATAGTATGTCTTCCAACTAATTAACAATACAGCATCTGGCTCTAAAGGAAGTGCTGTTATCAGTTAGTTGAAAGAAAGGCATGTCTTCTGGGAGGAGTCTGAAGGATTTCGGGGGGATGAAGGTAGCCTGATATGGAAGATAACCTATTTTCTGGGACCTCTTTCTAAAGCAATCATTTCTCTTATTGTAGGTTTAACTGAAACTAAGTAACAAAAAGAACAGAAAGCAAAAAAGTTTCTATAAGGGCTCAGACACTAAGAAGATGTAGGGCCTTTTGACAATAAAAATGGGTCTGTTCAGAAGATATTTTTCATTTTGCAAATGAAGAGGCTTGAACAAGAGCAAAGCCTGGCTGAGGTCCTGTCATTTTATTGTTCAGCAGAAGGGAAGGGCCCTGAGGATCAGGCCCTCTGCTTCTGGATCTGAGAAAATGCCTAGCAAACTAAAAGTTTTAGCAATATTGCCAAAATAACAACATCAAGAACAATGAAAAATATCCCTGCATCAGAGAAAGTGGATTTATAAGATGTTTTAAGTGCTGTTTCATTTTACCCTCCTTGAATGCTCTTATTAGTGATGAAATTGTTTTCATGTGGATACTGAAGTCATGTGTAGACACAGCCTTTGCAAAACCATTTATCTCTCAGTAGTAGTAGCATGCTGTGGTATAGTCTTAAAAGTATATGTAAAGATCTCCCAGTAAATAGTAGCACCTTGTATAGATTTGAATATCATTTATTTTAAGGTCCACTTACAAGAGTAATAAAAGCTCAGAAAAGGACTTTATATTCTAGTTAAGAATAATCTAGGTATAACTCTGATGTTGCCAAATAAAACTTGTTTATGCTTATGCTAACTTTTCAAATGACTTTCAACTATATTTTTCATATATATATATATATATATATAGTGCACACACATACACATGTATACACACATATCTATATATATTTGTTGTCTGATGCTTACATAGGTGAGTCAAAGAGAGAAAGTTTTACTTTCATTTGACAGATGTGTAAATTGAGGTATAAGTAGTTATTTAACTTACCTTACTTCATACAATTCAGGCCACAAATCAGTCTGAATGCATAGCTTAGATTCTTTCCCCTAGATCAAGGGTTGACGAGTGCTGCCTATGGCTCAAATTGGGCTTACTGATGATTTTTGTGTATAAAGTTTATCGGAACACAACCGGTTCTAGTTTGCTAGCTGCTGGAATGTGATATACCAGAAATGGACCGGCTTTTAAAAAGGGGAATTTATTAAATTGTAAGTTTACAGTTCTAAAGCTGTGCAAATCTCCAAATTAAGTCAAGTCTATAAAAATGCCCAAATTAAGGTACCATCAAGAGGTTACCTTCGCTCAAGAAAGGCCAATGAAGTTCAGGATTTCCCTCTTAACTGGAAAGGCACATGGTGAACATGGTCACATCTGCTAGCTTTCTCCCCAGGCTTCTTCTTTCATGAAACTCAGTCAGGGGTATTTTCCTTCCTCATCTCCAAAGGTCTGTGGCTGCGTGGGCTCTCATGGTTCTCGTGACTCTGTCATCTCATGGCTCTGTTCCCTCATGGCTCTGTTGTTCTCTCCAAAATGCTCCCTCTTTTTAGGATTCCTGTATAAACTAATCAGGATCCATCTGGAATGGGTGGAGTCACATCTCCTACTAATCAAAAGTTAATACCCACAATTGGGTTGTCACATCTCCGTGGAGACAACCCAAACAAATGATTCTAACCTACATTATTGAATAAGGATTAAAAGAAATGGTTGCTCCCACAAGATGGATCACAATTAAAACATAGCTTTTCTAGGGAACATAATCCTTTCAAAATGGCATATTCCTTCCTCTGGACCTTAAAAAATACATGTTTTTCCCACATACAAATTACATCCATTCCATCAAAATATCAGAAAATCTTAAACCATTTCAGTAACAGTAAAAGTATAATAGAAGGTTAAAACCAGTATAGGCTCATCAAAGTCAGCTACAGGCATGGACAATCCTAGGGCAAAATTTTCCTCTGGCTCTGGACCTGTAAAACTCAGAGCAAGTTATTTGGTGCCAACATACAAAGGAGGGGCAGTCATAGAATACATACCCCCATTTCCATAGGGAGAAATTGGAAGGACGCAGACACAAGCAGTTTTGAAAACCTGCAGGGCAAACTCCATTAGATTTCAAAGTCTGAGAGCCATTTATCTTCAGGGCTTTAGAAAGCAGCAGTCCCACCCTTTCCAAGCACCTGGGCAGTGGCCCATCTCTTTCCAAATGCAACCTTGGGGTATATTGGAGAGACCACCTTTATCTAGGGTCCACCCTTTCCAAGAATCTGGGCTGCACCTGGGCTCTCTGCCATCTCTGGGGCACATGGTCAACCCCTCCATGTTGTGGCAGCCAGCTCTTCCCAATCCCCAAGTAATGTATGTGCTCCATCCTCTCCAGGGCCTGAGGCTGCACGACTCTTCCACTGCAATGAAGTGCAAGGCCCATCTGCTTTTGGGGCAAACTCATTCTCTCCAAGTACTTGGGCGAGTCCACTCTCCTGGCCCGAGGCTTCTTGACTTCAGGCCCATCCTCAATGGTTCTGCCTCTGAAGACATTTTACCTTCACTTTTTCCCCTTTGAGACTCCCTGTCGAGACTGGCAGCAGATCCATTTATGCAGATCCCGTAGCACTCTTGTTGACTTTCTAGATAGTAAGAAAGGATCATGCCCATCAGACATAAGGAGTATCCACAAATCCTTCCTGGATAACTCCATGTCCAATCCTGGCTTTCTCTGAAATGGCTGACTGGTTCCACATTTGGTTAAATCCTCACATGGGGCACTATTCTCTGGGGTCTCCCTTCCTGGAATGGAAAACATGAAACCAAATCTAGTCAAGTTAATCAGCACAAGATTCCTAGAGTGTTTTAATTCATCTAGTCAGGAATGTAAACAATCTGGTAGCCATAATACATAGAGCATAGTGATAAACACTGCAGGAGATGCAAAAGCAGGAGGCTTTTCCTTCAAAGGGGTTATACTATGAGACTAGCAAGAGGCTTTTTGATAAAGACAGAAAGGATAATCACAATTAGTGTAGGAAAAAGTTAGTGTGGATAGAAGTAATCATGAAAGGCTTAACAGGACATGGGGCTGGAGTAGGACAGGGCAGAAATGATATAGGCAGGAATGAAAAGGATGGTGTCTTCAGATAGGAGAAATCACATAGAAATACGTGAGAAATCCCGTAGAAATAAGTATGATTTTCTCTGATCTGAGAGAGAGAGAGAGAAAGAGAAGCTCTCCTTTTAACCTAGATCCTTGTATCTTTCTTTTTATTCCTACCTCTTGGGTCATTCATAGGCCTTAATTTTTTAAATAAAATTTTTAATTTAAAAACAGTTTTAGATTTACAGTAGTCTTTTTAACCAGCAGCATTTAGTACATTCACAATAATGTGCAGCCAAACCATTATTTGGTTCCATTAGCCAACAGGAAACCCTATATTGATTAAGCAGTCACTCTCCCGTGTTTTGTTTTGTTTTCTGAACATTTCCTTACTGTCTGTCACTACAAGATACTCAAGACTCATCTTGTAAATTTTCTGCCACAGTCCTAGAATCACCCATTTCTTTGAGGATCCCTGGTTCTTTTTATCTGAGAATGCTATTAGAAACCAACATCTGGACACAAGATGTGTTCCCTGAATTTTATTTTCAGTAAATTTGGGTTTCTCAACTTCAGCACTATTGATATTTTGGGTTGGATAATTTTTTGTTTGTAGGGGTTGAACTCTGCATCCTATGAGATGTAGCAGCCCCTCTACCTACTACAGCCCAGTAGCAGTTCCCAAGTTGTGACAATCAAAAATGTCTCCAGATGTTTCCAAATATCCCCTGGGGTGAAAAACCACTCCTAGTTGAGAATTAGTGCTCTAAATATCATGTTTCTCAGAATCTCATGTACTTGGCTCTTTTGTTTTCCTATGCATACTTATCTTGAGCAAATTTAGGCATTCTATAGATTAATTTTTTTGAAATATATTTCCTTATCTTAGAGTTATTTCCTATGGGGCAGACATGTATATCTCTACTTGCATGTCTTCTAGTCCCATCGATAGCTTAAACTAAACATGTCCACAGTAGATACCATTGTTAGGGAGGAATCTCAGTCTCATACAGAATAACAAATTCCAAAATAGATGAATAAGAAAGCTATCAGGTTGACTTGGCACAGCACCATTGATACCAAAGTTAGAAAATTTGACTTAATTTTTCAGAGAAAGGATCAGTTAACATATGGCTGCTGGCCAAATCTAGACTACCACCTATGTTTCTTTTATGCTAGGAATCATTTTTACATTTTTAAATGGTTATCAAAAAAGGAATAATATTTCATGACACTTGAAAATTATATGATAGTTAGCTTTTATGTCCATAACATTTTATTGGAATACCATCACATTCATTTGTTTATATAATGTCTATGACTTTCATGCTACAGTGACAGAGTTGACTAGTTGCTAAAGATGGTTCATAAAGCCTAAAATATGTATTATCTTGCTCCTTACAGGAAAAGGTATCTGACACTTGGATCACAGCCCAGTAAGCAGAAGGAACATTAGCATGGTAGCACTTGTTCCTCTGCCCTAAATTACATGTGGTGCTGTAATGGGCTTAATTGGTGGCTATGCATACAGTATGTTACATTGCATCCTGAGGAACCTAGGACTAAGGGCTCAGCACCTTTTTTTTTCTTTCTTTGTTTTTTTTTATTTTGCATGGGCAGGCACCGGGAATCGAACCTGGGTTTCTGGCATGACAGGCAAGAACACTCCCTGTTGACACACTGTGGCCTGCTTAGGGCTCAGCACCTTTTATAGCAAGATGTTAACAAGCCAGTTCCTTACTTTAGGGAGAAAGTCATAGCATGGTGGTTACATGATAGTCATGCCTTCACTTACTTCATTACTTATGTGACTAACTATAGAAAAGTCTCAGGGTCAGAGGCTGGTTAGGCCTTGCCGTTTGACATTCTAGGCAGGAACCTACAGGGGTGCTTGGGTCCATGGAATACTGCACTCAACTCCCAACATTTTGCTTCCATTCTCATTCCATTAACCTTTGTTTCTTTCTAATTTCAGCTAATGGTATTGCCATCCCCTTAGTTACCCATGGTAGAAAACTAGTAGTTATCTTAGATTCCTCTATCTTCCTCATACATAATCCACCTCCAATTTCTGTTTATCTACAAAATCTCTCGTTAATTACCTCAGATTCCCCTCCTTTGCCACCAGTCTATCCTGAGCCATCACCATCTCTCAAATTGGTTGCTTCAGTAGTCTTCTAATTAGTCTCTCTCTTTCATCTTCATGTACTTATAGTTCATTCTGCATACTACCATTGCCCAGATCATTCAACAAATTTGATCTCAACCTAAAAATGGCATATCGTTATTTATGTTTGCATTGAAAGAAAGAAATATAACAGGTACAGCAATGCTCTATTCCAATTATTTGCTATTATGTAGCAGTATCAGTAGCAACCTATCTATCTATTATTATTATTATAGAAGTTATGTGTTATAGAAAAATGATGAATAAAACACACAGTTCTCTTACCCCATACTATTATTTTAATTAATTATTTATTTATTAAAGATAACAATATACAAACACAAGCATTCTTACCATATGATCATTACATTCTTAATATATAATCAATAACTTACAATAACATCACATAGTTGTATGTTCATCATCATGATCATTTCTTAGAACATTTGCATCAATTCAGAAAAAGAAATAAAAAGAAAACAGAAAAAACTTCATACATACCATACCCCTTACCCTTCCCTTTCATTGATCACTAGCATTTTAATTTATTAAATTTATTTTAACATTTGTTATGCCTATTATTTATTTATTTTTAATCCGTATGTTTTATTCGTCTGTCCATAAGGTAGATAAAAGGAGCATCATACACCAGGTTTTCACAATCACAGTCATATTGCATTATACAATCATCTTCAAGAAACATGGCTACTGGAACACAGCTCTATATTTTCAGGCAGTTCCCTCCAGCATCTCCATTACACCTTAACTAAAAAGCTGATAGCTATATAATGCATAAGAAAAACGTCCAGGATAACCTCTCGACTTTGTTCAGAATCTCTCAGCCATTGACACTTTATTTTGTCTCATTTCACTCTTTCCCCTTTTGGTCAAGAAGGTTTTCTCAATCCCTTGATGCGGAGTCCCAGCTCATTCTAGGATTTCTGTCCCACGTTGCCATGAAGGTTTACACCCCTGGGAGTCATGTCCCACATAGAGAGGGGGAGGGCAGTGAGTTTGTTGTCATGTTGGCTGAGATAGAGGCCACATGAGACCGACGAAAGAGGTTCTCTCGGGGTGACTCTTAGGCCTAATTTTACGTAGGCTTAGCCTGTTCTTTATGGAGTTAAGTTTCATATGAAGAAACCCCAAGCTTGAGAGCTCAGCCTATTGCTTTGGTTGTCCCAACTGCTTGTGAGAATATCAAGAATTCTCCACTTGGGAAAGTTGGAATTTTACCCCTTTCTCACCATTCCCCCAAGGGGACTTCACAAATACTATTTTATTCACTGTTCAAATCACACTGGGATTTACTGGGGCATCACTCTGGATAAACCTGCAAAATCTCACGCCCTACTCAAGGTTGCATGTACTTATGGTATTCAATTAAGCTGTCCACATAAGTTATATTAGGAAATGCACTAGTCCAAATATAAATTTTGCACCAAATAGACATTTTTTGCTTTAGTCTCACACATAAGTTAGTTTTAAAATACTAATTACCATCTATTTTCATCACCCTGCAGTATTGACATTCCTTTGTTCTTCCTCATGCAAAAACATTTTTAAATTTGTTCTTTTAGTCACTATCATTATAAAATCTGGGTATTCCTAGATTATACCATCTCAATCTTTATCATATATCTTTCCTTCTGATTTCATTTGTGCCCCCAGGCCACTTCCCTCTATCATTCTCACATTCAGCTTCATTCAGTGTTCTAACATTATTGTATTACAGTTAGGTAGTATTGTGCTATTCATTTCTGAAATTTTGCAATCAGTCCCATTGCACAATCTGTATACGTTCAGTCCAATTACCCAATATCTATCCTATTTCTATCTCCTGTTTGTCTCTGTTCTTAATTGAAATTCTCCAAGTTCAGTTCATAATGTTAGTTTATATCAGTGAGACCATACAGTATTTGTCCTCTTGTTTCTGGCTAATCTCACTCAACATAATGTCCTTAAGGTCCATCCGTGTTGTTGCATACTTCATAACTTTATTCTGTCTTATAGCTGCATAATATTCCATCGTATGTATATACCACAGCTTGTTTAGTCACTCATCTGTTGATGGATATTTTGGCTGTTTTCATCTCTTGGCAATTGCAAATAATGCTGCTATAAAAACTGGTGTGCAAAAGTCCGTTTGTGTCCTTGCCCTCAGTGATATTGCTGGGTCATACGGCAATTCTATACTTAGCTTCCTGAGGAACCACCAAACTGCCTTCCAGAGCAGTTGTACCGTTTGTCATTCCTACCAACAGTGGATAAGTGTATCTCTTTCTTCACATATTCTGTATTATTGATAATGGACATTCTGGTGAGTGTGAGATGATATCTCATCATGATTCTGATTTGCATATCCCTAACAGCTAGGAAAGTTGATCATCTTTTCATGTGTCTTTTGGCCTTTTGCA
The DNA here is from genome assembly GCF_023851605.1 of Tamandua tetradactyla. NCBI lineage: Eukaryota > Metazoa > Chordata > Mammalia > Pilosa > Myrmecophagidae > Tamandua > Tamandua tetradactyla. Next base: position 56,893,473 of record NC_135353.1, on the reverse strand, counting down.
TTTCCTCTTCTGAGAATTCTCTGTTCATGTCTTTTGTCCATTTTGTAATTGGGTTGTCTGTCTTTTTGTTGTTGAGTTGAGCATCTCTTTATATATTCTGGATAGTAGATCTTTATCTCTTATATCATTTCCAACTATTGTCTCCAATTGGGCTGTCTTTTTACTTTCTTAACGAAGTTCTTGATGCACAAGTGTTTAATTTTAAGGAGTTCCCATTTACCTATTTCTTTCTTCAGTGCTCATGCTTTGGGTATACAAGCTAGGAAACCGCCTCCTATTGCAACATTTATAAGATATTTTCCTACATTTTTTAAAAATGCTTTATGGTCTTAGATCTAATGTCTTTGATCCATTTTGAGTTAATTTTTGTATAGGGTGTGAGATATAGATCCTCTTTTATTCTTTTGCATGTGGATATCCAATTCTCTAAGCACCATTTATTGAAGAGACTGTTCCATCCCAGGTGAGTTGGCTTAACTGCTTTATCAAAGATCAATTGTCCATAGATGAGAGGGTCTATATCTGAACACTCTATTAGATTCCATTGGTCAGTATATATATCTTTATGCCAGCACCATGCTATTTTGACCACTGTAGCTACCTTAAAGTCAGGTAGCATGAGACCTCTGAGTTCACTTTTCTTTCTCAGGATATTTTTAGCTACTCGGGGCACCCTGCTCTTCCAGATAAATTTGGTTATTTGTTTTTCTATTTCTGAAAAGTAAATTTGGGGGGGGGGTTAATTGGTATTGCATTGAATCTGCAAATCAATTTAGGTAGAATTGACATCATAACCATATTTAGTCTTTCAATCCATGAACACGTTATGCCCTTCCTTTTATTTAGGTCTTCTCTGATTCCTTTTAATAATTTCTTGCAGTTTTCTTTGCGTGGGTCTATTGTATCTTTAGTTAAATTTATTCCTAAACATTTTATTCTTTTGGTTGCAATTGTAAATGGATTTTTTTCTTGATTTCACCCTCAGATTGTTCATTACTAGTGTGCAGAAACACTACAGATTTTTGAGTGTTGATTTATTATCATATTGTTCTCATTTGTTAGCTCTAATATTTTGCTGTGGATTTTTTGGGGGGTTTTGACATACAGTATCATATCATCTGCAAACAATGAGAGTTTGACTTCTTCCTTTCCAATTTTTATGCCTTGTATTTCTTTTTCTTGTCTAATTGCTCTGGCTAGACCTTCCAATACAATGTTGAATAACAATGTTGATAGTGGACATCCTTGTCCTGTTCTGGATCTTAGGGGAAAAGTTTCAGCTTTTCCCTATTAAGGGTGATGTTAGCTGAGGTTTTTCATATATTCCCTTTATCATGTTGAGGAAGTTCCCTTCTATTCCTATCCTTTGAAGTGTTATAAACAAGAAAGGATGTTGAATTTTTTCAAGTGCCTTTTCTGCATGAATTGAGATGATCATGTGTTTTTTCTGCTTTGATTTGTTGATATGGTGTATTACATTGATTGATTTTCTTATGTTGAACTATCCTTGCATACCTGGGATGAATTTTACTTGGTTGTGGTGTATAATTCTTTTAATATGCTGCTGGATTCGATTTGCTAGAATTTTTTTGAGGATTTTTGCATCTATATTTGTTAGAGAGATTGGTCTGCTGCTTTCTTTTCTTGTAATATCTTTGTCTGGCTTTTGTTATGAGGGTGCTGTTGGCTTCACAGAATGAGTTAGGTAGCCTTCCCACCTTTTCAATTTTTTTGAAGACTTTGAACAGTATTGGTACTAATTATTTCTTGAATGCTTGATAGAATTCACATGTGAAGCCATCTGGTCCTGGTCTTTTCCTTTTAGAGAGCTTCTTAATGACTGATTCAGTTTCTTTACTTGTGATTAGTTTGTTGAGGTCATCTATTTCTTCTTGAGTCAATGTTGGTTGTTCATGCTTTTCTCTGAAGTTGTCCATTTCATCTACATTGTCTAGTTTATTAGCATAAAGTTCTTTATAGTACCCTCACATTACCTCCTTTATTTCTGCCAGGTCAATGGTTATGTCTTCTCTTACATTTCTGATTTTATTTATTTGCATCCTCTCTCTTCTTTTTGTCAACCCCACTAAGGGTCCATCAATCTTACTGGTTTTCTCAAAGAACCTATTTCTGGTCTTGTTGATTTTCTTGATCATTTTCATGTTCTCAATTTCATTTATTTCTGCTCTAATCGTCATTATTTCTTTCCTTTTGCTTGCTTTGGGCTTAGTTTGCTGTTCTTTCTCTAGTTCTTCCACCTGGACCATCAGTTCCTCAATTTTTGCCCTTTCTTCTTTTTTGATATAGGCATTTAGGGCAATAAATTTCCCTCTCAACACTACCTTTGCTGCATCCCATAAATTTTGGTATGTTGCGTTTTCATTCTCATTTGCCTCTAGATGTTTACTGATTTCTCTTGTAATTTCTTACTTAACCCACTGGTTGTTTGAGAGTGTGTTATTGAGCCTCCATATATTTGTGAATTTTCTGGCACTCTGCCTATTATTGATTTCCAAATTCATTACTTTATGAGCTGAGAAAGTGTTTTGTATGATTTCAATCTTTTTAAATTTATTGAGACTTGCTTTGTGACACAGCATATGGTCTAGCCTTGAGAATGATCCATGAGCACTTGAGTAAAAGGTGTATCCTGCTGTTGTGGGGTGTAATGTTCTATAGATGTCTGTTAACTCTAACTCTTTTATTGTCATATAAAAATTCTCTGTTTTATTATTGAACCTCTGTGTAGATGTTCTGTCTGTTGATGAAAGTGGGGAATTGAAGTCTCCATCTATTATGGTATGTGTCTATTTCTCTTTTCATTGTTTGCTTCATGTATATTGGAGCATTATGGCTTGGTGCATAGCTATTTATGACTGATATGTCTTCTTGTTGAATTGTTCCTTTTATTAATACATAGTATTCTTCTTTGTCTCTTTTAACTGTTTTACATTTGAAGTCTAATTTGTTGGGTATTAGTATAACTGCTCTGATCTTTTCTGATTGTTATTTGCATGAAATATCTTTTCCCAACCTTTAACTTTCAACCTATGTTTATCATTGGGTCTAAGATGTGTTTCCTGTAGGTAGTATATAGATGGGTCCTGTTTTGTAATCCATTCTGCTAGTCTATGTCTTTTGATTGGGGAGTCTAATCCATTAACATTTAATGTTATTACTCTATGGGCAGTACTTTCTTCTACCATCTTATCTTTTGGATTTTATATGTCACATATAAATTTTCTTCCTTTTACCTTTCTGATAGGTATCAGACTTTCTGATAGTCTTCAATTCTATACTCTTCTCCACACCTCTTTCCTGTCTTTTTGTTTCTGTCTCTAGTGCTCCCTTTAGTATTTCTTGCTGAGCTGGTCTCTTGGTCACAAATTCTCTCAGTGATTTTTTGCCTGAAAATGTTTTAATTTCCCCCTCACTTTTGAAGAACAATTTTGCTGGATTTAGAATTCTTGGTTGGCAGTTTTTCTCTTTTAGCAACTTAAATATATCATCCCACTGTCTTCTCACCTCCATGGTTTGTACTGAGAAATCTGTGCAAGGTCTTATTGGGCTCCCCTTTTATGTGATGGATTGTTTTTCTCTTGCTGCTTTCAAAGATTCTCTCTTTCTCTTTGACCTCTGACATACTGATTAGTAAGTGTCTTGGAGTACCTCTATTTGGATCTATTCTGTTTGGAGTATGCTGCACTTCTTGGATCTGTAATTTTAAGTCTTTCATAAGAGTTGGGAATTTTTCAGTGATAATTTCCTGCATTAGTTTTTCTCCTCCTTTTCCTTCCTCTTCTCCTTCTGGGACACCCACAGCACATATATTCATACACTTCATGCTGTCATTCAATACTCTTAGCCTGTGCTCATATTTTCCCATTGTTTTCCCTTTATTTTCTTTTGCTTGTTGGATTTCAGATGTCCCATCCTCCAGTTCATTAATCCTATCTTCTGCCTCTTGAAATCTGATATTGTAGGTTTCCATTGTCTTTTTCATCTCTTCTACTGTGCCTTTCATTTCCACAAATTCTGTGATTTGTTTCTTCAATCCTTCAAATTCTTCTTTTTGTTCATTCCTTGCCTTCTTTATGTCCTCCCTCGATTCATTGATTTGATTTTTGATGAGGTTTTCCATGACTGTTCGAACATTCTGAATTAATTGTTTCAACTCTTGTATCTCATTTGAATTGTTGGTTTGTTCCTTTACTGGGCCTTATCTTCAATTTTCCTAGTATGATTTATTATTTTTTGCTGGCTTCTAGGCATTTAATTACCTTAATTAGTTTATTCTCGAGATAGTTTTCACTTTTCCCCCCTAGGACTTACTTGCTGGAGGACTTTGTTGCCTATCTGTTCTTTGACATTCAGTTCAGATTACTCTAGATGTCTAGCTTCGGTTTTGTTTAACAGATCAGAATTTTTCAGTTCTTGTTTTCTTGTTTCTTGCCTTGCCTGTATGGTGCCTTTTTTATACCCTTAGAAGGTCTACTCAGGTATTATAGACCCCAGCCAGATTTTCCCAGATCAAACTGGCCTCCTCTCAGGAGGAAAGTGTCACCTGCATCAGTTTTCTCTGAGGGTGAGACTCAGCAGTTTGAAAGGCTTTCCTATGAAGCCTCTGGACTCTGTGTTTTTCATATCCTGCCCAGTACATGGTGTTTTTCTGCCTGTGGGTCCCACCAGCATAAGGTGATGTGGCACCTTTAACTTCAGCAAACTCTCCATGCTGGGGGTGTGGTTGACACAGAGGAAAGGTTGTAGGCTGGCTTTAATTGCTTCACTTTTCCAGACCCTGAGGTCTGAATTCCTTGAGGGAGGGATTCCACCTGAGCTGGGCCCCACCTCTCTCCTGGGGAAGGCACAGGCTCCAGACAAATACTCAAACAAGCTTAATTCTGCCTATGCCTGGGGCAGTTGGAGCCTGAGAAGCCCTAAAGCTGTATCCAAAGAGTAGTCAAGCCATTGAAACACAGCCACAAAAAGGAAAAAGAAACATTCTTTTCAGAGCAGGACCCCCATTCCTCACATTTGCCAATGAAGAGTTTAAGTTGGTATGTTGTTTTGTGTATCTCCAGGTCCTATATGCCCCCTCCTTTCTTTCAAGGCCCAGACCCTTTCAAGCATTAAATGCTATCCAATCCAAAAAACCTCTGTCTTTGTTTCTTTTTTCGTCAGCCCTGCCTCCTCTGCGCCAGGGCAAAAACCAGCAATCTCCACTTTTACTCGAGTTTCAGCTGAGCAGGGAGCATATTTTTAGTAGTCAGAATTTGGTAATTAATTCTAGAATTGGAGCTTGGTTGTGCTCAGCCCCTTTTTCCTTTCCCCTCTAGGAAGCAGCCTGTGGGGGGAGGTGCACTGGCCACCATGGCTTGAGGAACTCACGGTTCTGGGTGGGATCACAGCCAGTCCAGCTTGTCCAGACTGAGGTACACTGTGTGTCTGGTCACTGACGTGGCTCCAGCAATTGTTCTGTGCTGTTCACGGCTATTTATTAGCTGCTCTGGAGTACGAACTGAATCCCAAACCTCACTAAGCTGCCATCTTGGCCCCCTCATCAATTATTAACACCTTAAATTAGTGTGGTATATTTGCTACAATTCATGAAAGAATATTTTTATAATTGTACTATTAACTATACTTCATCATTCACAATAAGGTTCACTCTGTGTTGTACAGTCCTATGTTTTGTTTTTTTTAAATTTCACTCTAGTAACATGTATACAACCTAAAATTTCCCTTTTTAATCACATTCACATGTATTATTCAGTGCTGTTAAATAGGTTCAAAATGTTGTGCTACCATTACCACCATTCGTTATGAAAACTTTAAAATCAATCCAAACAGAAATTTTGAAAACTTTAAATATTGACTTCCCAGTCCCCACCCCCACTCCATCCCCTGGTAACCTATATTCTAATTGGTCATAATCTATGAGTTCACTTATTCTAATCATTTCATATCAATGAGATAATACAGTATTTGTCCTTTTATGTCTGGCTTAATCACTCCAAATGATGTCTTAAATGTTCATTCATGTTGTTGCATGTACTAGAACATCATTCTTCCTCTTTGCAGTGGAATAATATTCTGTTGTATGCATGTATAAGATTTTATTTATCCATTCTTTAGTTCATGGAGTTCTTTCTATCTCTTGGCATTTGTGAATAATGCTGCTCTGAACATTGGTGTGCAAATATCTGTTCAAGTTCCTTTGGGATATTTACCTAGAAGTGAGATCGATGGGTGTGCTGGTTTGACAGGATTATGTTGAATAGAATGCGTGGGTTATACAGCAAGTCATGTCAGTCCATCTGAAGACTCTTGTTACCTTTTCAAAAATATTGACCTATCTCCCTGCCAGTCTAGAGAATATTTATCTTTCCTACTGGCTTCATGGCGTTTTCATTACAAAAAGTTCACTAAATAACAAAATCTGAAGCATTTCAAAATTCTTAAAAAATAACAACACTGACAAAATAAAATTGACTTAAAATACTCTAATTCAACATGGAACTAAAACCAAACCAAACTAAAATCAAGAAGTATAAATTTAAATAAAAGCAGTCAATTTTGAGAGGGCACCCAGAATCTCTTAAAATGTACACTTTTTAAAACTCATTTTTTAAATTTCTATTGTCTTTACAATTGATATTTAATATACTGTGTGTAAAAAATATGGGAGACAAAAATAGTTTTCTGAGCTATGAGTTAAGTTATTACAGACACATTGATTGTTTCATTCTAGGAACTTCTCAGGTTCACAGGATGAACACTGAGGAGCTGTGTGTATTTTTGAAAAACATTCTTTGACCTAGGGAAATGAGATCTCTCCTTGTGGGCTGAGGATGGTTCATGGAGGTGGAGTGGGTGGGCCAAGTACAATGAGTTATTATGTGATAATTCATACAGGCTCGCTCACTGACTGAGCTTCTCTGTGAGGGGCTCTTTGTCACCATGATCCTTCAAGGATGTCTCACTATGGTTTTCATTTGAATTTTCCTAATATCTAGTGATATTGAACATCTTTTCAGTGCTTTTGGCTATTTGTATATCTTCTTTGAAGAAATATATTAAATTATTTTACCCATTTTTAAATTGGGTTGCTTGTGTTTTTATTGTTGATTTCTAAAGTTTGTTTATACATTCTGGATATTAAATTTTTATTGACTATGTGGTTTCCAAATATTTTTTCACATTGAGTAGGTTATCTTTTGTCATTCATGATAAAATTGTTTGACATACAAAAGTTTGAAATTTTCACGAGGTCTCATTTATCTATTTTTCTTTGGTTGCTTGTGCTTTATATGTAAAGTCTAAGAAACCATTCTCTATCACAAGGTTCTGAAGATGTTTTGCCATGTTTTCTTCTAAGAGATAGATAATTAGGGTTCTTATATTTAGGTCTATTATCCTGAGTTGATTATTGCATATGGTGTGAGGTAGTGATCCACCTTCCTTCTTTTGCACATAAACATCCAGTTTTCCCAACATCATTTGTGGAAGAGGTTATTCTTTCCCCATTGAATGGGCTTGAAACCCTGCTAAAATCACTTGATAGTAAATGGGAGGATTGATTTCTGAACTCTCAATTTTATTCCATTGGTCTATATGTCTGCCCTAGTACCAGGATATGTTGTTTTGACCACTGTGGCCTTTTAATATATTTTAAGAGTGGGAAAGTGTAAGTAGCCCAATACTGTTTTTTTTTAAAGATGGCTTTGGATACTTGGAGTCCCTCACTCTTACATATAAATTTGATGATTGTGTTTTCAATTTATGAAAAGATGAGCCAGTTTGAAAATATTACATACCCCAGAAAGCCATGTTTTATTCTTGATTCAATCTTGTAGAGGCAGCTGTTTCTTTTAATTCTGATTCAATAGTGCATGTTGGAAACTTTTGATTAGATTATCTCCACAGAGTTGTGACATGTCCGATTGTGGCTGTGACCTTTTGATTACATGGAAATGTGACTCCACCCATTCAGGATGGGTCTTGATTAATTTATTGAAGTTCTTTAAAAGAGGAAGTATTTTGGAGGGAAAGTTGGAAATGATGGAGCCTAGAGAAGCCTCAGAGCCGACAGAAACTTCACAGCAGAGCTGACAAATAATGCAAACACATGGAGAACAGAGACATGGATGTTTGGAGACACTGGGAGTCCAGTAGATGTTGCCAAGAGATGTTAAGTGAGCCAGAGAGAGCCAAAGGAAGCCAAGAGATGAAAACCATATCTGGAGAAGTAAAGTGATGAATCTCCACAGCAACAGAGGCTGAAAGCTATGGACCCCAGGAGCAAGGGACCAGCAGATGTCAGCCATGTGACTACCCAGGTGACAGTGGTGTTCCTGACACATCGGCTTTTCTAGAGTGCTGCCTTAATTTGGAGACTTTCACTTCCTTAGAACTGTAAAGTTGTAACTTATTTAATTCCCCTTCATAAAAGCCAATTCTTGTATATGCATTCCAGCAGCAGGCAAACTAACACAGAAGTTATTGGAATTCTGATTGGGATTGTGTTGACTCTAAAATTTCTTCAGATATAATTGGCATTTTTTTCATGTTTCCATTTTTTCTTAGGAAAAGAAAATGAAAAACAATAAAGTTGTTGTGTACAAAGAAATTGTGGTAGCATTAATGTTAAAAATGTTCCAATATTGCAATAAGAATGATTAATAATTTCACCATTGCATGAACATCTTTAAGAGTAGTTAATGAAAATTGATAAAACAGTCCATGAAAATATTCACACATAATGAATAAACCTAGTCACAGAAATTACCTTGAGATAAAGAATTGCACTATTTAATCATTAAGAGTGGGGGATGGGTAACCACCATTTAAAATCCCTACTGAAGACAATATTGATCAGCCATAAACAAAATGTTCATTTGGAAAACCTCCATCCATATTGACCAAGAATTTGTCTATATCATCTAAGTTATCCAATTTGATGCTGTACAGTCATCCATAGTATCCGGTTATAGTCACTTTTTATTTCTGGGGTTTGGTAGTAATGCCCCCCTTTAATTTTGGATTATAGTTATTGTGTCCTTTTTCTTGTAAGTTTGGCTAAAATTTATTCAATTTTATATTTTTGATGAACTGATTTTTGGCTTTGTTGATTCCCTCTATCATTATTTAAAATTTTCTATTTCATTTATCTCTACTCTAATCTTTGTTATTCCTTTCCTTCTGCATGCTTTGTGTTTAGTTTGAACTTCTTTTCTAGATCCTCTAGTTTGGAGGTGAAGTGTCTGATTTAAGATATTTCTTTTTTATGTAAGCATTTAGAGTTACAAATTTTTCTCTCAACACTGCCTTTGTTGCATCTTGTAAGTTTTGGTATGTTGTGTTTTCAATTTTCATTTTCCCCAAAATATTTCCCAATTTCCCTTGTGAGTTCTTCTTTGACTCCTAGGTTTTCTTAAGAGTACATTTCCACATGTTTCTGAATTTTCCATTTCTCCTTCTGTTATTGATTTCTAGTTTCATTCCGTTGTGGTCACTGAAAATACATTGTATGATTTCAATATTTCTGAATTTATTGAGACTATTTGTCGCCTAATACATGGTGCATCTTGGAGAATGATTCATATGTATGAGAGAAGAATGTGTACTCTTCTTCTCTTGGATGATGTGCTCTATATATGTGTTTTTAGTCAAGCTGATTTAGCATATCATTCAAGTATTATATTTATTTATTGATCTTCTGACTAGATATTATGTCCACTATTGAAACTAATGTATTGATATCTCCTACAATTAATATAGAACCATCTATTTCTCCCCTCAAATCTGTCAATATTTGATTCATATATTTTGATTCATATATTTTGTGCTTAGGTGAAATTATATTTGTAATTGTCTTCTTGGTTAATTGACCCTTTTATCAGTAATTAGTGTTCTTCTTTGTTCCTCATAACAGTTTTTGACTTAAATTCTATTTTATCTGATAATAATATCATTACCCCAATTTTCTTTGTTACTACTTGCATGGTATAATTTTTTTCCCCATGTTTTCACTTACAACCTACTTGTGTCTTTGAATTTAAAGTAAATCTCTTATAGACAGCATATAGTTGGGTCATGCTTTTTTGTCCTACCAATCTCTGGCTTTGGAATAGGTGTTTAATCAATTTATATTTAAGGTAGCTACTGATAATGCAGGACATTCTTTTGTCATTTTGCTATTTTGTGTTTCTAGGTCTTATACCTTTTTTGACCCTCAATTCTTCCTTTAATACCTGCTTCCATATTTATTTGGATTTTGCATTCTACTATTTTGAAATTCTTCTAATTTCTTTCTAAATGTATTTTCTTTGTGTTTACCATGGGTTTAAAGTTTAACATCTTAAATCTATAACAGTCTTATTTGTTTTGATACCAACTTGTCTTCAATAGCATGCACAAATGGCTAGTTCTAAACCGCATTTTAAAGACAAAAAAAACTGAAGCTATATTTCAGATGACTTTCCCAGGTCATACAGATAGAAAGTGCAGAGCTGAGACTGGATTCCAGTACACTTCATCACTTCATCAAAACCCTCAGATGAATGTTGGAAAAAATGAATCATTTGGCTTGAAGAAGAGCCTGGGTTGGTGTTGGGAAAGAGCCAGAGCTACCTGTGAAAAATGCCATTGCACCAAAATCATCTGATTCCGAACAAAAATGTGTTATTCACCATTTTTATATTTTTTATTCTAGGTTTACAATAGGCTTTTAAAAAATGATGGCTCTCAGTTGGCATCTATTCAACCTTAATTGGGGAACCCTAATTAAGTTGGAGGGACGAAGACTGGGTAAGAGAAAATTAGGATTTTCAGCACAGTGGGTAGAGGTAAGAGCTTCAACCACTTTTATTGCTGTGGATTTAAGTAGCTAGAGATTAAAGCGCACTTTATTTGGCAATTCTGGTTTAGGTCTACTTTTTCTGTTTTTTTTCGTGAATTCTGAAATTTGTTTTAAGTTAAAAACTTTGGAAATTGATGCCTATTATAGAGGTTGATATTTTCTTTGAAAAAATAGTGTTCACAAAGTGTGATCACAGGACTAAGTACTTGTTAGAAATGCAATTTCTTTGGTCCCAGCCTGGGAATCACCTGGGTACTTATTCGCATCACCTGGGTGCTCCGTTAGACATTAACTTCTTTGGTTCCATCATGAGAGTCATCTACCCTAGGTATGAAGCCCAGCAGTCTGTGTTTTAACAAGCCCTCCAGGTGATTTTGTTGCATGCTAAAGTTTGAGAACCACTGGTCTGAGCAATCTTGGTGTCAAGAGCCTTTGTGCTCTTTTACTGGTCTGCTTATGAGAACGATAGTACTTTGTTAGTGAGTGTTAGTAGGAAATTTGTTGTGGGCAATTGGGAGATGTATCAGTTCTCAGAAGAGAAAGAATCTATTTTCTCAATATAAAGCTCTGCTCTCAAGAAACTTATGATGCATTCCCCCAGAATTGTGTGGGAAAGCAATTTTATGATGCGATTCTGATGCATGCTTAACTTTGAAAATCAATGCTTTAAGATTTGGCTAAAAATTCCAGTAGCTGTCATCAGGTGGATAGTGTTAAATTAGGGTTACAGGTTTGGTACAATTGTAAAGTATATCTGGACAGGATTAACTTTAAATGGAAAAAAGTAGAAATTTGGCTTTCTCTGCTTTTTCTACAAATATACGACTGTTATGAAAATTGTTATGTAGATATGGGAAGATATAGATTAAGTGGAGAAAAAAATCAAATTATAGAAAGTCTGTACAGTACAGTCACAACAAAATTTGCATTCATGTTTATATTTGCATAGGAAAAATTCTGAAAGCAAACCCTTAACAGTCCTTACCTAGGAGGGTGGCATTGGGTATGGCAGCTACTTTCAAATTTCATTTTATACACATTTTTATTTTTGAATTTGTCACAATGAATATGTGTTATTTGCAAAATATTTTGAAAAATGAACCATGATTTTTTGGCAGTTCCTCAAAAAGTTAAATGTAGAACTACCATATGACCCAGAAATTCCATTCTTAGGTATATGCTCAAAAGAATTGAAAACAAGGACTTGTACATATGACTGTACACCAGAATTTATAGAAGCATTATTCACAATTGCCGGAAGGTGGAAACAACCCAAATGTCCATCAGGCAGATGAATGGATTAACAAAATTTGGTATATTCATAAAGTGAAATATTACTCAATTGTAAAAAGAAAAAGAAAGAATTCGGATACATGCTACAAATGGATGAAGCTAAAAAACATTATACTAATTGAAAGAAGCCAGACACAAAAGGACTAATATTGTATGATACCACTTATATGAAATACCTACATTAGGCAAATTCATGGAGATAGAATAGAAAGTAGATTAGATGCTATCAGGGGTTAGGAGAGGGATGAATGGGATGTTCTTGTTTAATGGGTAAGAATTTCTGTTTGGGTGATGAAAAATTTTGGAAATAGATAGAAACAACATTAGGAATGTAATTAATGCCACTGAACTATACAATTAAAATGGCCAAAATAGAGAATTTTATGTCATGTATATTTTACTGCAATAAAATTTCTACCTCAAAAAATGTATATATTGGCAAATGCTTAACATGAAAAAAACACAAAGTTGTCTTTTGTATATTGACCTTTTATCCTGTGACATTGCCAAACTCACTTGCAAAATCCAGTTGCACTTTTATAAATTCTTTGGTTTTTCATATTGATGATTCAAAGAAAGGTATTTATAATTCCTTTAAAAATGGACAAGTTTTTCATTGAAAAACTAATGCAACATGATAAATAATTCAAATATTACAAAAGAGTAGACAAACTGAATAAAGATTCCTAACCTTTTGCATTTAAGTACTTTAAACATTTATTTTACAATCGACTATAGTTCATATGTAGACAGAATGAGAGAGAAAATTCTTCTAAGTATCACGATATTTATGAAAGTATCTTAAGTTAGAACAAATGAAGACTTTGTACAAAAGAGGAAAAAAAACAACAGGGCAAACATTTAAAGCTCATTATATCAAGTAGGTATAAGCCTAGATATTTAGGTATGGTATGAAATTAAATGAAATGTTACAAGCTACATTTAGGTTGACCTCTTTTCCCATCAAGCTCAATTGTTATTAGTCACCTGAAATAAAGCTAGGTATTTTTTTCCATGCTCAAGAAACATTTCCTTTCTCAGCTGTAATGCTTCCAAGCATTGAAAAAGTTCTGGCCCTCTTCATTTTCACAGAATGTTTGCAAAGTTTGGCAGTTTTCTTCAGCTGCTACTTTAACTAACAAACATTGGTTCTTCCATCCTCTCTCTCTTACTCTACAAGGGTCAAAGACTAACTATATGTTCTTATATTTGGAGGGTAGTGGCAGATTGAGGTAGATTGAATTATGTACCCCAATTTAAACATGTTTTTCATCTTAATCCACATTCCTATATGTGTGAACCCATTGCAAATAGGATTTCTTGAAGATGTTATTTTTAGTTAAGATGTGGCCAATTGTTTGAGGTTGGGTCTTAATCTGGATTACTGTAGTCCTTCATGAGCAGAAAAAAAATTAGACATAAAGGAAAGTGATAAGGAAGAGCCAGAAGCCCAAAGTCAATAGAAGCAGTAAGAGAAAGAAGAGGACATCAACATGTGACAGGAAATCCAAGTAACTCAAAGGTAACTAGCCAGCCAGAATGCCAGAATGCTACCAGCCTCTGGAGGAAGCAATCTTTCTATTCTCTGAAACTCTGAGATAGTAAACTCCCACTGTTTAAGCCAACCTGCTGAATAGTATTTGTCATTGCAGCCTGGTAAATGGAGATGTAGTTCTTTGCCTACTTTTCTTTAATATTCAATAGTGCAGGAAAGGCTTTCTCTTTGTATTTATCTTCCTCCTGGATGCCTTGCCTCAAATCAGGGAATATTTCCTTGTGGAAATCCAGTTACCAATTCATTTAATTGACTTCCCTGTGTTCTCGATGAATAGTTTGTCTCCATAGAAAAAGGGCTCATTATTATAATGTTTCAAGTGGAACATTTTACATCCTGCTACAGACCTCCACTAGCCCTATTTTTAATACACACTGCTTTTAAAACATCCTTTGACCTTTCCCAAAAATGTTCTAAAGATTATTTAAATATGACAGGAAAGTTTTATTTAAAGAGTTATGCAATCTACTCCTCAGCGGCATTCTTGTTCTCCGAATATTCTCTATATTATTAATACGGAGAATATTAGAAGAGCAAGAATGAGATGTCAGTTCACAATGAAAAGAATGTATTTTTATTATTGGGATAGAGAATATTTATCCTAAACAAATGGCCAACATCATATGCAGTGGTACAGACACTATAGCTGTATTCCCACCAAAATTAGGAACAAGATAAGATGACCTGATATTGCCATTATAATTTAATATTTTTATTCCTAGCCAGTACAATAAAATAGGAAAAATAAATAAAAGATATAACCAGTTAAAATGAGAGTTTAATAAGTGTGCTAGCTTTCCTAAACATTTTCAGTGACCAGTTATAAAATAGAGTGAAGATTCCATTTACTATGACATCAATGTTGAGGAAGTCACAGATAGGCCTAGTGGCCATCACCCTACCCTCGCCCACAATCCCCTCCTTTACTATTGGGGAAGCTGTTTCAATATGTTTCTTTTCTACAGATATGGGGAAATGTTAGGTTTAATGGCCTGACCTACCTTAAACCCCAAATCCTGCAACAAGCAGTTCCAGCTTTTTATGCGGATATGTACCAAATTTGGAATAATATAGAGAATATTAGGAGAGCAAGAATGACATGTCAGTTTATTATTGGGATAGAGAATATTTATCCCAAAGAAACAGCCAACATCATATGCAGTGGTAAAGACACTAAAGCTGTATTCCCACCAAAATTAGGGTGGGAATTCCCAGTGGCAGGGCCCTTTCCACTTAGGGTTGTACAAATCTGCACTCTTGGGAGTACAGATTTGTCCCTTCTCTCTGACGTGAAGTAGGGCGTGCACAGCTGCCATTCACCAACCCTGACTGGAACAGTTGGCCTCCTTGGGTACCAGTTACGGGGAGATCTCTTCCCCTGCTCTTTTGGACCCTTTGTGGTATGTAAGTAATAAAGCAGTCATTTGCTGAAAGTCTTTGTTGTGCCTGAGCCTGTGTTCCTATAACACACCATGTAGCAACTCTCTTCATGATCAAAAATAGAAAATACCTAGGAATTATATCAAGAAGAAATGTGTAGTACCTATATGAAGAACTCTACAAAACTTTACAAAAACACTTGAAAAAATGAATGACAATTTTCTAGTCCTTAATTCTTTTCAAATTGATGCATGGTTTAAGTAAAATTTACAATAAAAATCCCAGATACCATTTTGGTAACTTGAAGAAGTGTTTCTAAACTCCATCTGAAAGAATGTGGAATTTTTTTAAGAATAACAAGAAATTTGTGAAAAAAGAAGTATAATGAAGGGAACTTTCTCTAACAAATAAAACCTAGTACAGAAGCTACAATGTCTGAAACAGCATGCTACTGGTAAACAGAGAATATATGTATTTTAAAAATTAAAACACAGATAAATGAAACAGACTACTGAGCTCTGAAACAGAGCTTGTAGTTTCACCACAAATTCTGGCATGCACAGTTTGGACTTATGTTTATGCAGTGATAAAAGGATTTGTGTTGTGGCAGATTTTGTCTCCCTATTAGGCTCCTGGATTATTTTGAAGGTAACACTTCCAGAAAGTCAGAGTTCTTGACAGCCCATAAACTCTTATGGAAATTTAGTGAGACATAGGTTTCATGGACTGGAAATTTCTTCTAATGCTTCCTTCTTCTCCTTCAGTGAATATATTTGCAACATGTGTTGAATTGATTATTTTGGCAAATGACCTTAAATATTTAGAAAGTTAGCACTTCCTCCAGATTTTCTTTTTGTTAGTTTCAGGTTAAAACAGATATTTCACCATTCTTACCTTCTGATCTAAAGAATCTTTCAAATAATTTATTCTATTTTCTTGGAGTAGTTGCCTCCATTAGCACATCTATCAATGTTGCATCACAGTCGTATTTTTGCAGGCTTCATTTTAAAAGTACAGGATACAAATGGATCCCAATTACAGATTCTTTGCTTTAATCTACCATGGATACCTGAGCAAATTTTTATCTTTTTTTTTGATGTACGACATATGAAATTACATCTGTATCTGAACATCAGCATAAGTAAAGGCAATTATTCTCAAATAATAAACACTAAGTTGAGCAAAAAGCATTTCAAAAAGCCTTAAATTTCTGTTTTATAAATCAAAGGAACCAAGAAATTTTTAATGTTAATACTATTTAAAATTATGCTTGCTTCTTTCAAAAGCATTCTGTAGTTGCATTCAAATTTACAACAATGGATAAAATCAGGTTCTTACTTTATGCTGAGTAAGATAATATGTTCTTTTCCTTATTTAAAGCAAATTAGAAGTTTTGACAATAAATTTCCCACTTATTCATTCAATCAAATATTTGTTGATTGCTATGTGCCATGTACTATACTAATTAATACATAGGTATAACAAAATAGACACAATATTTGCCCTCTTGAAGTTTTAGTTTAGAAGGGAAAGAGGAAATATAAATGTACACAGCTAAATAAATATATAATTACAAGTGTTGGTATGTTCTATGAATGAAACAAACAGGGTATATAGAATAGGAGAAAATAACTGGAGTGAAAGATTTTAATTTGGTTGTTTTGCTTGGATGAAAGAAAAACCCTCTCTGAGGAGGCTATAAATATAAGTTGAACTCTGAAGGAGAATGAGACAACCATTCCAGGTGGGTGGAAGAGTGTTTAGGTAGAAAGAACATTCTCTGTGAAGGCTTAAAGCATGCTCAAAAAACCAAAAGGTCAATGTAGCTGGAACTTGGACAGAGAGTGGGGCAGAACATTACGTGAATGTCTTACTAAAATGCAGTAACATGAGATAAGGTGGGAAAGGTACTCAGAGACCAGATTATGTAGCCCTTGTAGGCTATGTTCAAAGGTGTAGATTTTATTCTAAGTCCAAAGGAAAGCCATTGAAGTATTTGAAGCAAGGGACTAACACACTCAATTTACATTTTAAAAATGATCGCTGGGACTTCAGTATGAACAATGGATAGAAGTGAGGAAAGAATGGATATTGGGAAAAATCTGCTAATAATTTCTGGCTATGAGAGGTGTACCGAATAACCAAGTGAATCCTTGAACAGCCAAAAGTTTTGGCCTCATACTACTATGTCTTTATTGCAGCCAGGATTATATACCCATGGTGCTTCTTTTTTAAGATTTATGTATATATTTTTATAGTATTATATAACCTAGTACACTGTCACAATATACTTCACCTTTCTCTATGTAAAATTTAAGTGTAATATTTGCATGAAAGTTGTACGTAAATATGTAGATTCTATATTAAAGGGTAAGTTCTCTTATTATTTAGACTTTGATTATGCATATTTGTGAATATGTAATGAGGGGTTATAAATGCTTCTTGACCAATTCACTCTGGATTCAAGAAAATCCAGAGCTTATCCAAGGGAAGTATGTGCATAAGAGTTGAGAAATGATTTCTATGACCCCCAACCACACTAACCAGCTCTCTTGGACTTTTTTCACTAAGCTCTTTTGCAATCCAGCAATTTATGTGCTAACAAAACAGTTTGAATAAAAAACTGCTTAGGTGATTTCTTCTGTCATAATTTCAGTAAGATAACAAATGTGGTTATGAAGAAATATTAGCTGTGCTAGAAGTTATTATAATTAATGGCAATGTGAAAGAATTTTAGGTATCATGAAGTTGTGGTCAGAGTTTCTGGAATATTGTCCCATGGGGGGCACTGAGAAACTAGTTTACCTGGCTATATGAGCCTGGAATGTCCTTACCATCCACTGGTCTGAGGGTATGCCAGTCATCTTCATTTTGCAAATGAATTGAGAATAAATGGAAATTAGTGGATATTACAGAAGGGAGCCAGATCTCCAAAAGGAGAAGGTAACTAGTTCCTTTCTGATAATTTGAGGGAACTAACATGAATAAAACATTAAGAGAGTGACCCAGGTTGGTTGGGGAATCTGTCTTAGATGACTGAACGAGAATGAGAAAGATGATTAAGAGATCTATAAAAGAGACAACTGAAAGATTAATGATCAACACCTTGCAGCTGAAGAAATCTCTGAGATGTGATAGGAATTTCTCATCCTTTTGAAGAGTACCAGGCACTGAATAAGGCCCCAGTGTGGTAGAACATAAGACGGCTAAGGCATCTGCTAAGTGGAGGTCTATCATAATCAAGGGTCAGAGAGGATGAGATATAAGACTAATGTCCAGAAACAACTGGAAAATAAGTTCTAGGGGAAATCAAGAATCCTTCCCATTGGAAAGTGGTTTCAACTTCAATCTACCCTAGATTGAAAGTCAGAATGGGCTATTCCAGCACACTCTTTTCCCCTAGAATGAATGCCATAAAGGAAAGAAACTGGGATTCTTTTGAATCTACATTGGCCAAAGTGAGCTGAAGAGGACTTTAAGTTAGGGTAACAAGTTTGCTATGAGATGCCATCTCTTCCTAACTCTCTGATTTTGCTTTCTTTTCATTTTTTTCTTTGTAAAATTTCTAATTACAAGTCAACCTTATCTTGACTGAACCAAAATTAAGAGGACTTTTCAGACATCAGTCAGGACAGATAGGAAAAGACTTAAGCACTCTGCATGGCGTATAGAAAAGTGGAAGCCATCCAGAATGGGGTAGTGGAGATGGGAGAGATGGAGATCATAGAACTAAGAATTCTCAAACCCTCTCCTGGGTCATTTTGTCACCTTGCTTCAAAACAAGACAGATCTATAGCAGAAAATTAAAATTAAGGCTACTTCAAAAAAGAAAAGAAAAGAAAGTAGCCCAGAGCAGAAGGGTCATAAACCTCTCTCAGACAACTTCAAAACAAATCCCAAATAAAGGTTTGCTTCCAGAAAAAAAGTAATTTCTATGATTGTGAAACTCCTGACTATAGGCACAGGGGCCAGGATTTGTCAGAAGGAATACATGGGAGTGGAGGCAAAGGCAAAATCAGTCAAATTGATTCTGTGTCTCAAGAGACCATTACATGGTGATGGCAATGGAAAAAACAATCTCTGGATTTGATCTATAGCCACCTTTTATGAACAGAGTGTGAAATGAAATAATGAGATTTTTTGGTCATTAAGTTGCCCCAAGGCAAGCCTATTCATTATTTTTTCTCTTGAAACTTAAGAAACAAAGGTACTTAAATGAAAAACTCTGGAGATGGCTGTAAAAAAAGACTATAAATTTCACAGTTAATCACACCTTTTTTAATATAGTTCACAACTTGATATAACCAAATATGCAACAAAATATTCTGGTAATAAGTTTTCTACAAAGATAATTAAGTTCCTAAGAAACATTTATTTTATACACACTATCAAGGCAATATTTCACTTTGCATATCATGAATCTTCCCAGAAAATGCCACTGAATGCCAATATATGCTAATCAGAAAACAAAGATATTTTGTTAATCAAGAGGTTTCTTTTGGTCAGATATCCAATTTTTCCAGGATTTAAAAATAAATACTATAGCAAATATTTTATACTCAAGACTGACCATAGTGTCTAACTTTGTGATAACATTTCCTTGAAATAAACGTCACATATTTATTCATGTGTAATCTGTATTCCTAAGTATTTTATTTACAGTGAAGATCTTGTGATCTGCTGAAGCTGTTCTGTGTATGATAGATAACAATTTAATGTGCTCATATGAGGAAACTAGGGAGGACCACAAGACATAAGAGAGCAATTATTGCTGGAAATTTGCATAGGGAGGAATTTGGAAATTTGGGGAAATCGGGATCAGCATTCACCTACCGTGCACAATCTTGGACAGAAAAATTTAAGCCTAGAGATGCAATTTTAAAAGGGTGTGGTAATGAGCCCTGGAATTCTTTGGAAATATTTTGGAGACCACTGTGGTAGTTAAAGGGAAGTGAGAGGAAAATTCTAGCGGGCCCTACCAATCAGAATAATTATTTTCAACTTTCTTAACATATTGAGCTTCTGTGGATTGGTATGAAGTGAAGCTTTCTTGGCTAAAAAAATAAAAATTAAAAATCATTAGATGAAGAGCCCCTCCACCAAGATCCGTTAAGGCTCTATTAGTCTTTGACTCGATAATTCAACTGGAAATCATAGCTTCATTTAGAACTTCGATCATTTGAACATTGTGATTACCCATTTCCCTGAAGCCAGTGGAATATTTTCCCCCTTAAGCTTTGTGCCAGGAGGCAGTTTGTGTGACAATGAGTAGTTTAGGTGCATCTTGCTTGTTCATTAGTCAGTGATCCTACCATCTCCTTCACTACAATCATAATCTCTTTCTCTCTCCTTTCCTGTCACTGTGAGTGACACACCAGCTGACAGTGTTATGAATAGGAAGGTTTGGACAGAGTGACTGTCAGAAATATTTTTACTGTGTGAAAGGACATTTGTGGAATGCTATGGCATCGTTGCCTCCTGCCCCTCAGAGAATGCGGCATTGAGTATTGGGCTATTGCCATCGTACCCGGCATACTGAAGTGAGTCCCTGGCCTCACCGCACATTACAAAGTATTTAAATAATATCTTAACCTGATCTATCCTTCTTGTTCTTCTTTGTACCCTAACTTAGACTTTATATTTTGACTCAGATATGATTTAGCTGAAGTCTTTAGAATCCTTCAGTAAATGCTAGTACCAGAATTAGAACTTTTTCCCTGAGTTGAAGTGAGATTTGTGCTAAAGTTCACAATGTGAATTTGATAGCTCTAAATATGAGACATGTACTTGCTGCATTTACAGAAATCCCTCAGTCCCCTATCACTTTCCTTAGATTTCAAAGTTATGGAATTGTCCAGTATCTTTGCTCAGAATGACCTGACATGACTCACATGTTATTCTGGGTACGAATCTGTTGCTACCTACACTGGTTCGCATATTTTAATGTGCTTTGCAACACCAATATAAATGACCTGATTGCATAGAATTACTTTGTATTTTCTATAGTGATAATATGATATTTCTTTTGAGGAGTTTCATTATATCAACTTGCAATTTAGCTTCCTGACATAAAGCAGTTTTGAGAGGACTTAACCCTGTCTCAGAGGTTTAATTTAAACATATCAGATTTTAAATTTGGGCAGTGTTCTAGGAGCAAGCGCATTAACTTTTAACACATCCTTGGTCATGTTTAAAATTATTTTATGGTTTCCCCCACCCTGTCAGAAAGACCATAAGATAATCTGAGAAAATATTTCTACTTCATTTTATTTATTATTAGCTTTTTTGGCAATTTATGGTTCACCATGATTATGTGAATAACTAATTCCCAGAAAATACATTGATGTGGTTTCAGACACAAGATTTATGCCAGTTTACCCATAAATGAAGTGTGTGCTGTGTGTACTGTGAAATTCAAAAACTCCATGAATGGCCTACTTTAAAAATTATTCCCCTCATTGACTCATTTGAAATTAGAGATTGGACTCTATAGCCTTTGGCCTCGGTTTAATGCAAATATCTCTGAAATGTTGTATGTGAGTCTGTTATTTGTCATTAACTTTTTCCTTAAGAGTTACTTGAAGAGTAGCTTTCAAGACTACCTTGCCTGGGATATTGTCTAACCAGGTGTCTAAAATACAACTTTACAACACCTTTCTCCTTTCACAAGTTCCTCAGGTGTCTTCTTGCAAGTTTTTGTAAAGCTTTCCTTGAAAAACATCTACCTATTGCCTATCATTCTTGGTGCTTACCATTTAATCAAAGCTACTTTATTTAACCTTTTTCACCAAATGTCAATTTAAAACAGATTGTACCTGGTCGAACCACTGGTGGGAGAAAGCCTTGTACGGCCTCCACAGCTTTTCGGGGAAATCCTGAAAATTGTTTTCAACACTATTTTCCACACTTTTCTTTTTGTTGTTGTTGTTGTTTATTCCTTTGTCTTGATTGAGCACATCCTTTCTGTAAAAGACTTTCTGTAAAAAAAGTCTTTCTGTAAAAGACTATTTCAGAGACAAATGCCAACTGAGACCTTGTGTGCTTGAAAATGTCTTTATTTTAACATTGAGCTTGCCAGGGTATAGAATTCTAGGTTAGAAATAATTTACCCTCAGACTTTGAAAGTATTGCTCCATTGCTTTCTACCTTGCAGTGCTGCTATTGAGTTATTATTTTCACTTTGATTCCATGCTGTTCGGAACTTTCACAATGAGGTTTTCTGGTGCCATTGACTTTCATTCATTATACTAGGCACTTGTTAAGAAACTCAAGTCCTTCAGTTCTAGGAAATTTTATTGCATTGTTTCTTGGATAATTTCCTCTTCCATTTTCTATTCTCTCCACAAATGCTGTTATCCAGATGTTGAACATCCTAGATTGATCCCCAAGGCTGCTTTGCTCCCTATTTTGTCTTTTTGTATTTTCAATTTAGTTTGTGGGAGATATCTTCCAATATAAACTCCAGGACTTCTATTTTTTGTCTTATTAACTTCCAAAACCTTTTTTTTTTTGTTCTCTGAATGTTTTTTATAGCCTCCTGTTCATTCATTAATGCTATATATTCTCATCTCTCTAAAATTAAAAGCTTTATCCTAAGTTTTCTCCTGTTACCTGTTTTGTCTCTGTTTCTTACAAGTAAACTTTTTCTGTTCTATTGTGTTTATCTTTCTTTTCTCATTGTCTTGATGGCTCATTTATATAAAAGTGAGACACCAAGAAGCTGATTAAAAGTTCTGTGTACATCAGCAGGCAATGCTATGTAGTACATTTTCCTTAAGGTACGAAGGCTGGAAATCAGCTTTTTCGTTGCATTTTCCTAGGAAATCAGTATTTTTAGGCTTTTTCTATTGGACAGTTTAGTTTCCAAAAAGAGGAAGAGTCCAATTTCCTACAAAGTGTTATAAGCATGCCTGTTGGTATTCTAGGTTGTAGGAGTGGGATGGGGTGGACACTGAAGATTGTAACATTTAATGTGCACGAATTGCATTCTAATTTGTATTGGCAAGGGAATTCATTCCATGGAGCAAAGGATTGAACTTTGGGGGAGAGTCTATATACTCCTACACAAACTTTCAATTTGTCCTTCTGTTTTTATTCAGCCCCCCGACTGCTTCTGGTTCTTGGTGGTTCTAAGTTCTGAAACTTTCTGGGGTTCTACAGCATGAATTTCCTTGCTTTTTGTTGGCTCTTTTCCAATTTAAGGCTTACGTTTCAGTGTTATCTGCTCTGCTAACTCAGTTACCACCTGTTCATCTGCTTTCCAGTTTCCGAAACTTGTGTTGACATTTCTCTTTTGCTGTCATCTCCTCTCATGTTCTCCTTGTCCTTTTGAATTTTAAGACTTTAAATCCTGTACTGTCATTTTAATGGGATGTCAAGAGTGGAACTGAATGCATTCAATCTACTAGGCTTATCTGGATGTCATTAATTTTTAATGGTTGTATGGCATTACATAGTTTGGATGAACCAAAGAGTGGTATAGAAAATATTTAATATCTGGCAAGACATGGGCCTTTACCAATCAGGAAGAGCATGACAATTAGAAGTTCCATACTACACACGCATTGAGTGTTTAGTTGCTTGATTGTGTGGAAGTTCTAGATGTTCTAGGGAAACGACTAAGGTAGCCAGGATGATGGAGGGGTGCACTTGGTGTGGGAGATTAAGACAAGCTATTAATATGGTGTTGTGGAATTATTTCAACATTTTGCCAACCAGTTTATGCTAAATTGTGCATGCTGGCTGAATATAAGCCCTAGATATACTATGATTTTTAATCAGTTTCATACTGGTGGATATTTAACATATTTAACATATTTCCCAATTTTTTTATGTTTACAGCAATGTGTGAACCTTGAAGATACCATTTTCTGCACCTGTGGGAATATTTCTAAAGCACTGATTTTTAGTAGTAGATCTTCTTCATCAGTTATTTTGAAAGAAACCAATGGAAATCATATACTTTGTTACTGATTCTTTTTGGATAACCTATCATTGAAGTTAATTCAACCTATTCTTTTTTTTTTTTTCAAGTGGGCAAGCACCAGGAATTGAACCCGGGTCTCCAGCACGGTAGGGAAGAATTCTGCCACTGAGCTACCATTGCATTGTACCACCCCAACCTATTCATTTTTGAAAGTAGGTTCTGAAACTTCTGCTTCTGAGATGATGGAATAGACACATTTTTCTCTATTTTTCCTGCTAAGAACAACATAATTTCTATAAATTATATATATATATATAACAAACATAAGAAGACTCTGAAAAGCATGTAGATGAAGTAGTTAGCCCCAAGGAGTGATATGGTGGTGAGTTCCCTATTTTTTTTTTTTTTGTCATTGTTGTTTTGCCTCACATTTTGAAGAAGATGGCAACTTGGAAATGCCAAGGGGCAAAGGCTGAAAAAGCCCCAGTAAAGGTCTGTTCTCTTTAATAAAAAGACTAGGAAAGGGGCAGCCTAGTAAAACAGAAAACTTTTAAACAATAATGATACAACTGCAGCCAAACACTAAAGAAAAAAACTGGGGCTCCACCCGAACCCCCTTGAGTGAAGGTCGAGTGGGGAGTCTAAACTTCCACCCTCACCAAGCTCTAATGCTCCCCAAAACCTTCATTGGAGTGGTGTTAGAGAAGACCAAGTAAGGACCCAGGACTTCATTCTTACCAGGCAGTATGAGCCTTCACCCCCAGTGCAGTATCAGTGGAGACCATGTGCACAGTCTGGACATCTACTCCCACACAGCAGTAACAAGATACCCTGCATAATTCTCATTGGGGTGCCCTCCTAATCCTCATTAAGGTAGTGGATGCTTAGTGGAGGGTCAGGACTTTCAATAGTGCCCAATAATAATGAGGTCTGCTCCCACCACCATGGTCAGTAACAAGGTTGTGCTCCACCTCCCATACTGGAGTGCTGTCAGAAAAAATAAACTAAAAAGACGTGTTTAATTAAGATTCATAGTCTCGTAACATAATCGCAAAGTGTCAAGAATTCATTCAAAAATGAATCATGAATATCGCAAACTGAATGAAAAAAGAAAATTGATAGATGCCAACAGTGAGATGGAAGATATGTTAGAATTATCTGACAAAGATTTTAATGCAGTCACCATGAAAATGCTTCAATGAAATATTATGTACATGCCTGAAACAAATGAAAAAAATAGACACAGGAAAGGAATAGAAAATTTCCTCAAAGACAAGGAGGATATAAGGAGAACCAAATGTAAATTTTAGCATTGAGTAAAATAATAACCAAAACTAAAAGTTCAGTGGATGACTGTTTATTTTGCTAATGGTGCCAGAATGCAATTTACCAAAAATGGGGTTGGCTTTTTTTTAATTGTGAAATATAACATATATAAAACAAAGCAATAAATTTCCAAGTACATTTTAACAAGTAGTTATAGAACAGATTTCATAGTTTGGTATGAGTTACATTTCCATGATTTTTTACTCCAGGATACTGGAGATCAACAGAAATATCAATATAATGATTCAGCATTCATACTCATTTCTTAAATCCTATCTTCTCTGTTATACTTCTCCTTCTCTTTAAATAGCATATATACATAAAAGCAGTTAAGTTTCAACGTACAGTGCAGCAATTAGTTGTAGAACAGATTTCAGAGTTTTGTATGGGTTACAATTCCATAATTTTAGGTTTTTATTTTCAGCTGCTCTAAGGTACTGGAGGCTAAAATATCAGTATAATGATTCAGCATTCATGTTCATTTGTTAAACCTGACCTTCTCTGTATATCTCTACCATCACCTCTGATCTTTTTCCCACTCTTTAGGAGTATTTGGACTATTCCTTTATATAAAGGTTGGCTTTATAAAGGGGATTTATTAAGTTACAAGTTCACAGTAGACAATAGAAAGGTCCAAAGTAAGACATCCAGAGAAAGATACCTTGTCTACAGAGAATGGGGCTGGATGGCATCTAGGTTTCCTCTGTCATTTTGGAAGGCACGTGGCTGGTGTCTGCTGGTCCTTTCTTAGCTTCTCTGAGACAAACACTGGATTTCTTCTTTTAGCTTCCTCTGGCTCTTTGCAGGTTTTGGCTTTTCAGTACTATGAGTCCTTCCTTAGTATCTCATGGGAAGGCACAGGGATATGTCTGGTGATCTCTGATTTCTTATGGCTCTCCAAGCTCTGTATGTGAGCATTATAAGCATTTCCAAATATATGCATTTGAGTCAGTTCCAAAATGCTTTCCCTTTTTAAAAGACTCTAGTAAACTAATCAAGAACTGCCCCCCCCCCCTTGAATGGGCAATCACATCTCCTTCTAATTAAAAGGTCATGCATGCAATTGAGTGGATTACATTTCCATGGAAACAACCCAATCATAAAGTCACACCCACAACTGTGTGTGTCACATCTGCATAGAAACAATCCAATTAAAGTTGTGGGTCTTCTCCCCACAAGATTTGATTAGGAGAAAAAACATGGCTTTTCTGGGGTACATAATATTTTCAAACTAGCACAATGTTCTTAACAGTAGAATGGATAGGAGAGAGGAAAGAATCAGTGAAATTGAAGATAGAGCAATAGAAATTAATCAATCTGAAAAACAGAGAAAATAGACTGTAAAAAGATAAACAAAGGCTCAGAAACCTGGTGTTGTATGAATAAAGATCTAACATTCATATCATCAGAGTCCCACAAGAATGGAAAAAGAAAGAGGTTGAAAATTATGCAGAGAAATAATGGCTGAAAACTTTCAAAATTTACTGAAAGATATGCTATAAATAAATTAAAATAGAGTCCAGAAAGTATTCAAGTTTCCCACAGGGAGATACGGAAAAAGAAAAAGAAACATGAAAAAGAAAGGAAATAAACAGAAACCAAATAATAAAATGAATATTTAGGCCCTAATAAACCAATAAGTCCTTAAATGCAAATGGTCTAAGTATAGTAATCAAAAGGCAATGACTGGAAGAGTGGATGAAACATCACGATTCAACTATATATGCTGTTTACAAGAAACTCACTTCAAATTGAACAAAATAATGTGGATTGAAAGTAAAAGGCGGTAAAAGACTTCCTAAGCAACCATTAATCAAATGTAAAATGCAAGAGTAGGTATAACAATATCAGATAAAGTAGACTTCACAGCAAATAAAATTATGAGGCAAAGAGGAGTCTTATATCATGATAAAAGGATCAATTTGTCTAGAAGACATACTGATCCTAAATGTGTATGAATGAAGCAACAGAGCTCAAAAGGCATGAATCAATAGCTGATAGAGCTGAAAGGAGATAAGTTCACAATTATAGCTGGAGACTTCAAATCCAAGTCTCAGAAACTAATGGAACTACTAAACAGAAAAATCAGCAAGGATATAAAAACTTTGAACACAACAATCAGCTAACAGGAGATTATTGAAAAGTACAAATCACTCCTTCCCCAAACAGCAGGATATATCGTTTTGAAAAAGGATAATAAAAAGGGAGGAATCAGTTTATTCAATTTCAAGACTTATAAAGCTACTGTAATTAGGACTGTGTAGTACTGGTGGTGGGATAGACACATATATCAGTGGAACAGAACCAGAAATACATGTATGCTCAACTGATTTTTGACAAAGATGTAAAAACAATTAAATGAAGGGAAGATAGACTTTACAAAAGCCATAAGCAGAAAAATGTACTTCACCCTAAGGTGAATTAATTTTTAATAAAAAATTAACTCAAAATGTTTTATTTCTTTGCTTTGTATATATGTTATACTATATGATAAAGAAGTTTAAAAAATAAAACTGATCTTTGAAAAAAAATTCACTCTAAATGGCTCATGGACTGAAATGTGAAACTTAGACTTTACCACATTAAGGAAAAATATAGGAGCAAAACTTTGGGAGTTTGGTCTAGGAAGAGTTCTTAGGTTTGACACTAAAATTCGATCCATAAATGAAACATTGGTAAGTTGGAATTCATCAAAATTTAAAACTTTTTTTCTGCACAAGACCCTGTTGAGAGGATGAAAAAGCAAGCGATAGGTTGGGAGAAAATATATGGTAACCACATATCCCACTAAGGATTAGTACCTAGAATATATAAAGAACTCTCAAACTCAACAATAAAAAAACTCCATTTAGAAAATGGGCAAAAGACATGAAAAGACATTTCACTGAAAAGGATATAGTGATGGAAAATAAGTACATGAAAAGATGTTTAACTTCATTAGCTATTAGGGAAATGTTAATTAAATCACCTTGATATTTTACTGCACAATTATCAGAATAACTGAAAATATAAATTATGGCATTACTGGTGAGATCATGGAGAAATTTGATCATTCATACATCACTAGTGGGAATGCAAAATAGTGCAGCCAGTCTGGAAAACTGACAGTTTCTTTAAAAAAACTAAACTTAATATCCAACTACAACATGAGCCAACAATTGCATTCCTAGGCATTTATTCCAGAGAAATGAAAACTCATGTTCACCTAAAACCATCCGCATGAATATATATAGCAGCTTTTTGTTAACAGTCCCAAACTAGAAACAACACTATTTCAATGGGTGAAAGTATGTCCAGTCCATGGAATACTACTCAGCAATGAAAAGAAACAAACTATTATACGTGCAGCAAACTGCATGAATCTCCAGAGAATTAATTTGAGTAAAAAAAAAGCCAAATCCAGAAGGTTACACACTGTATGATTTCATTTCTATAATATTCCCCAAATGACAAAGTTATAGAAATGGAGAGCAGAGTATTAGTTGCCAGCAGTTAATGAGGAGCTAACGTCAGAGGGAAATGGATTTGGTTATAAAATGGCAACACGGGAGATCTTTGTGGTGACAAACTGTTCTGTATTTTAACTGCATTGTTAACAATACCCTGGTTGTGTAATTGTACTATATTTTTGCAATTTGTTACCATTAGGAGAAACTTGGTGACAGGGGCATGGGATCTGTCTATAATTATTTCTTAAAACTGCATGTGAGTTTACAACTATCTCAAAATAAAAATAAAAGTTTAACTTGAAAAAATCCTCCCCAAAGTAGGTTCTGAATATACTAGATATCTAAATAATACATTTTTGTTTACCCGTGTCAAAAGAGCAGTAGAATTGTTGCAGTTCTAACTACTCCAAGTAAAATTTCCTTTCCTGTAGGAATATCTATGTATAGGGATGTTTCGAGAAGCATTATTTAAAAAATGATGAAATACTGGAAAGATCCAACCTCTAACAAATAGGATTTGGTTAAATAAATTAGGGTACAGTATTTGATGAATAATTTACAACCATAAAAAGCCATATTTTCAAAGACTAGTTTAAACAATGTGGATAATGCTCATGATATATTGTTTAACAGAATTTGAATTGTAAAACTATATAATAAAGTATGATAATAATTCTGAAAATCAAAATGTGAATATAATTACTTAGGCATGACTGAAAATATACTTTAAAAAGGAGTGTATTTCTATATTTTACAAATTCTAAAATAATGACTCCTATAAATGAGAAAAACAGTTAATTTTTTCAAAAAGCTCTTTAAAAAGGTCTCTTCAAATCTAAATTAAAAGTGACGAATCTTTCTATATAACGAAAGCCTCTAATAAATAAATGATTCTGAAAAGTATACTTTCATACAGATGAAAAATGAACAACTCCTTTAAATTGTTGTCAAGGTAGAAAATATCATATTAAATTATAGTAAAAAATTGTTATGTCTTCAAGTGAACAGAATTCTCTTAATTGTATATTTAAAATATGTCAATTTCTGTGAAATGCTAAACATAAACAAAATTGGCTTCTCTTTTCTCAAGTACATTGAAATACAACAGTCTAACGAGAGGCAACAAAAGGTACAAGCATGAGCTTTAGAGCACTTTTTCCTGTTGCTGGCCACCTTTAGCTTGACTAGTGTTTCATAATTATGGTGACTCAGGTCAATTATTTTTTTCTGACCTGTCATTTCCTTTTTTATAAAAGGCAGAACTTAATAATTTCTTCCTTACAGGGTTCACATTTGGATTAAATTAAATAATACACAGAAAAGCACTCTGCAAATTATTAATTGCTTAATACACTTTTCCTTAATATTTTATTACAGATGAGACAAATAGCACTCTTTGTTTTGATTAGTGAATCCCTGGATACACATTAATAGCTAGTATTGTGGAATTAGACACAACTATGTGAGAAAATCATATTTTGTAGAATGTTATTTATGCTTCAATTACATAAATGTATAGTGGCCTCTCCTTTTTTTTCCTTTCATTCCATTTTAAAAAATATCCTTCTAAACCTGGGCACCATCTCTATGAAATGTAAATGTAAACATCAAGGAAGATAGTAACCTTACCCTCCATCTCCATGGGAGTTTAACGTGGGCTTCTGACTCCAAATTTTAACTATATACCTGTCATAGAGATAAGAGAAGTTTTATTATTCCTCTGGATAGAGGCAATTAATAAACACAAAGACCACCCCAATTATCTGGTAAATTTAAGATGAAGTATGTCTTACAAATAGTGCTGTGAAGGACTTGAGGCTTTTTTCCCTTACAATTCCTTTAGTGGATTGCCTGTGATGTATCACATTTTGTATTAATGCTTATTCAATAATAAAATTGTTTATTTTTAAAAAATAAAAAAAGAAACTGAAAGGTTTAGGAGTGGAAAGGGTGAGAAAGAAGGAAGGTAGACGGGGAAATTTAAAGCAGGTGGATTTATTTCTGCGCTCCCCAGCTGAGCACACCAAATCCAAGATGGAGGGAGGTGAGTCAGCGCCTGGGTGATGGCGTGGGCAGTTTTTAAGCAAGTGGGTCAGGTGACCTCCGGAAGCGGCTGCTCTCCAGAAGCCAGGTGTCCGGAAGGGGCGGTTCCAGAAGCCATGTTGGGAAGAGCGACACAGCCTCCGCAACTCCAGTTGCAGTACCCTTCTCTGTTTCCCCTACCTAACAGAAACTTTCTTGAATATGTCATCAGAAAGCTACTCAGGCAATAACATTAGTTTATTTAGACATCATCACCTTCCCTATTAGGATAATTTGCAGTTCCACAGATAGAATTGCATTTTTGAGGCTGTCCCAATTTAGGTGTGGTGTTTGTTTCCCATGAGAGTTCACTTCCAACTTAGGCTCTTACTCAAATCTAATTGGTGCCTCTCCAGTGGCTTTCCAGGTTTGGAAATTAACGGAGTTAAGAAAACAACCATGATTATTTTTTACAAGCGTATTGAATTGATCTGTGTTTAAATGCCTAGAAAATGTCTCAAACCGACCTAGCAATGAATACAATTTTTATGTATTTGGTTGGATGACAGTGAAACTATTGTCAAATGTAAAAAAAATTAGAGATAAAGAAAAGGGTTGTCTAAAATTGTTCCAAAATATCAATTTCACATAATAGATTATAGTGCTTGTCTTTATTTAATGATATAGTATTTATGTTATTTTGTTTCATTTTCTATTTGGGGTTAAAAGTGTTTGTCTTCGAGAGATGAAACCTTTTACTTTCCAAGTGCCCCAGAGTATACTCTGGATAGCAGAGGATGTGAAAAGGATAAAGAGAATGGCTCAAAAATAAGTGCTAAACAGTAAGTAGATTACTTTCTTTCTTTTGTTCTGAGGTATGTTCATTCATATTCATCTTGTCATTGTGTGTACATGTGCTGTCTTGTGAAAGATTTTGAGTGTTATAGGTACAGACCCATAGACATTTTGTTTATTTCTTCTCAGAGAAACAAAACAAAGTGTATACCAGGAAATGAATGACACATCTGTTGTCCATCCAAATCTCTTTCCTCCCTTTTCTTTTTGTCTTTCTTTGGTCTTCCTTTCCATTTCCATTCTTCTTCTTCTTTCATTCTCTCTTCTTTACCTCAAATCACACTCTTCCTCTTTTATGTTATTAAATATATAGAACTATGGAGTTGGTTATGAGGGATTTGAAAAGATTTCTCCACCTTCCACCGAGTATACAGAGATAATGAAAGTAAAGATTATTCTGATTTTTCTCAGATTCATCTCCATCTCCATGGCTTAAAGTTATTGTGGACAGCTATCATCTGGGGACTAAATAAACTTATTGTCTACATGTAACTTCAAGGTTTAATTACATTTTTCTGAGTCAGAAGTAAATCCTTAAAATTGTTCCAGAGGATAGATTTTTTTTTCTTAGCTGAATGAGCCTGTTTCTTCGTCTGCAAAATGGGGAAGATGAATGTAATACATAAATAATATTAATTATGGGAAAAGAGTACCAGATTGTTGGCAGTGGTGGAGCCTTATCTGTCATGTAGCAACACAAGAAATTTAGGTTTGATTATTAAACAATAAGGAGTAATCAAAAAAATTTTTTCTAGCAGTTTAGTTTTAAGAAAATGGGGTAACAGCAGTGAGTAGCAGGGATTAGAATGCGGAGAGACTAAAAGCAAGCAGATTATTTGACATGTCCAAATGATAATAGTAGCTAACATTTATCAAGTGTTTACTAAATGCAGGGCACTGTGCTAATCCATTTTCAGTATTACTTAATTCCTTGAATCACTCTATGAGGTAGATAATAATATTATCTCCATTTTAGAGATGAGTAAACAAAACTGATCTGTTTTGAAACTGATCTGTTTCAAGAGCTGTTAAGAAACTTACCCAAGCTGTTACTTAGCCTGAGGCCACCAAGGAAGGGCTCATTAAGTGGCAGAGTCAAGATATGACCTCAAGCAGTACGGTTCTAAAGTGCTCATGCTTAACAATTGTTTTGCACTGCGTTTAATGTGTCAGTCAATAAATTCCCCAAAGTGCCATCAATTTTCACCTATCAGGATTACTTTGAAGGATCTATGATAATTTTTGGGATTTTCTATTTAGAATACTTATTCATGTGTCTTTCACTACCTGGCAATTAATCATCTTGAAATTGTGGGTTTTTTTCCAGGTAACTGAAGTCTTGTCCCTTAAGAATTAAAAAATAGATCACTTTTGGAGAACTTTTGGTGAAGATGTCAGAGTAGGGAGCTCCAGGACCTAGTCATTCCTCCAAAACAGCTGGTAAAAAGGCAGGAAATGCCTGAAACAACTGTTTTGTGGCTCCAAAGTCCAGAATAAAACTGTGGAGCATTAAGAGAAAAGTGGGAGGAAGAGGTGGATAGACTACTGTAAGGAAATGAGAGTAGCTCTCACTGCATGGCTGCTGCCAGTGACCATCACCTATTATCATGGCAGTTCACCTTGAGATCCTGCCCCTAGCTAGCTGCTTCTGTCAAAAAGGGACATAAAAATCTTCTTCCCCAAGGTCAAGGGAGGGGTACAGCTGAGAGTTGATCACAGCCTTTCATTTTGGATCCAGGCTCTAAATTAATATTTCAACCTGCCCTGGACAAAAAGTAGTGGCAGCTACTGTTTCAAACCCATGCCCAACTAGAGCACAGGTCATGAAGGTTTAAGGACATGGTGCCTCCTTAGGGCTGCAGGGAACAGTTTGCTGAGGTGTGCCATGTGCTGGGCAGGTCAGGAAAACAGAGCTTTGGGGAGCCATCAAAAAGGCTTTTGGCATCTTTCCTGATGCTCTCCCAGAGGCACTTTGGAAACAGTCTTGCCCTGTCATACGTCCTTGCCCTATTTTAGCTGGGAAATACTGACGTAAGCAAGTCCTCTCTAGGGTGATCTTCTTGCCCGGATTTGCCCTCCAGGCAAAAGCAGCTAGAGACAATGAAAGTAGTTTTTTTTAAAAAAAAAAAACTATAGAAGCATAACAAAAGCAAACAGAAGAGATCAAGATTCCTAGAGAAGGCACAGAGAAAAGGAAACTTTCTTCTGGACGTGAAACAATTGCATGAATAGGGCAATCTTAAAAATTTTAACAGATATAAGGGGCAAGAATCAGATGAAGATGAGCAAAGAACCTGATCAGTTAAACATAGGTTATTATAAAAATCTAGAATAAGTAAAAATAAGTCTCAAAGAGAAGGCTAAATAAAAAGCCAGTCAACAAAAGAAACCCTAGGTAAAAGAAAGAAATGGAACTTCAAAATAAACTCATCAAGATAATTAGATGCCCAGACATCAGCAAAATATTATAAGCCATACTAAGAAACAAGAAGATATGGCCTAGTCATATCTTTGGAGGAGACACAAAATTTGGAAGAAATAATCAAAATGTTAAAAAATTTCTCCTAAATCAATTCAAGGAGATAAGGCAAATATGGCTACATAGAATATTAGGAAGACAATGTGTAAGCATAAAGAAGAATTTTAAAATATAAATAGAAATATAACAGAAATTATAAGAATGAAATGCACAATAGAGGGATGAAAAAACTCTAGAGGCACATAACATCAGATTTAAACAGACAGAAGAATGAATCATTGAGCTATAAGACATGACAATGAAATTTAAAGTCAGAATAACAGAGAAAGAATGGAAAAATTGAGCAGAGTCTCAGGGATTTGAATGACAGCAGAAACTCACAAATATACCCATCATCTGTGTTTCAGAAAGAGAAGAGAAGGCAAATGGGCTGAAAGAATATTTGAGGAAATAATGACTTCAAATTTCCCAACTCTTAAGAATGCCATAAATATACATTTCCAAGAAGTACAGCATACACCAAACAGAATAATTCCTAATAGACTATTCCAAGACACATTTTAAGCAGAAATCAAATGCTAAAGATAGAAAATTCTGAAAGAAGGAAGAGAAAAGTGATTCAACACATGTGAGGGAACCACAATAAAATTAAGTTCTAATTTCTTAACAGAAACCATGAATGTGAGAAGGCAATGGTATGATGAACAATCTGATTTAATGAACTAGACCTATCTGACATATACAGAACATTGGACCTCAAGACAGAAAGGATACACATTTTTCTCAAGTGCTCATGAATCATTTTCCAAGACAATGAATCACATGATGAATCATAAAAAAACCTCAATAAATTTAAAATATTGAAATTTTACAAAACATTTTCCATGACCATAATGGAATGAAGCTAGAAATCAATAACAGGCAGAGAATCAGAAACTTCACAAATATATGGAAGTTAAACAATATGTTCTTAAGCAATTGGGTATCAAAGAAGAAATTGCAAGAGAAATCAGTAAAAATCTCCAGGCGAATGAAAATAAAAACACAACATATCACAACTTATGGGATACAAGGAAGGCAGTCTGAAAGAGAAATTTATAGCCCTGTACAATAAAAAATGTAGGAAGAGCTAAAATGAGAAAGCACACCAGAGGACTTAGAAAAAGAACAGCAAACTAATTCTGAAGCAAATATAAGAGACAAATACAGAATTAGAGAAGAAATAAATGAAATGGACAATTTAAAAACTATAGAGAGAACTGACAAAACCAAATGTTGGTTTTTGAGAAGATAACTAAAATTAACACACATGTAACTAGACTGACGAAGAAAAAAAGATGCAAATGAATAAAATCAGAATGAAAAGGGTGCATTACTACTGACCCCACAGAAATAAAAAGGATCATAAGAGGATGCTATGAACAAAGGCATGCCAACAAATCAGACAACTTAGATGAAATGGACAAATTCCAAAAAGTACATGAACAAGATAAAGTGACTTTGAAAGAAGCAGAAGATGTCAACAGACCAATTACAGGTAAAGATACGGAATCAATCACCACATATCTCTCAAAAAAAAAAAGCCCAGGACCAGAAGCCTTCACAGATGAAGTCTACCAATCTTCCCCAGAGGAATTAATACAATCCTGCTCACACTCTTCCTAAAAAATTGATGAAGAGGGAACATTAACCAAGTCATTCTATGAGGCCAACATCCCCATAATGCTAAAGCCAATACAAGGAAAGAAAACTACAGACCAATTTCTCTAAAAAATATAGATGCAAAGATCTTCAACTAAATACTTTCAAATAGAATCCAAAAACATTAAAAGAGTTATAAACCATGATCAAGTGGGTGTTATCCCAGGTATGCAAGGGTGGTGCAACACAAGAATATCAATTAATGTAAT
Source organism: Tamandua tetradactyla (assembly GCF_023851605.1). Taxonomy (NCBI): domain Eukaryota; kingdom Metazoa; phylum Chordata; class Mammalia; order Pilosa; family Myrmecophagidae; genus Tamandua; species Tamandua tetradactyla. Next base: position 56,857,417 of record NC_135353.1, on the reverse strand, counting down.
ACACCATTAACAAATTGAAGGGGAAAAACCTCATGATTGTTTTGCTTGATGCAGAAAAGGCATTTGATAAAATCCAGCATCTTTCTTGATAAAAACTTCAAAAAATAGGAATAGAAGGAACCATTCTCAACATAATAAAGGGTGTATGTGAAAAACTCACAGCTAACATTGTTCTCAATGGTGAAAGACTGTAAGATTTCCTGCTAAGATCTGGAAGAAGAAAGGAGGTCCACTGTCATCACTTTTATTCAACATTGTGCCAGAAGATCTAGATAGAGCAATAAGGCAAGAAAAAGAAATAAAAAGCAGCTAAATTGGAAAGGAAGAATTAAAATGTCAACTATGTGCAGATGACATGATCTTATATATAGAAGTCCTGTAAAATCTACAACAAAGCTAATAGAGCTAATAAACAAGTTGAGCAAAGTGCTTGAATGCAAGATCAAAACACAAATATTGTTTTTTCTATACACTAGTAATGAGCAGTCTGAGAATGAAATAAAACAAATTTCCATTTACAATAGCAACTAAACAGTCAAATATCTAGGAATAAATTTAACCAAGGATGTAAAGGACTCATACACAGAAAACTACAAAAATTGCTTAAAGAAACCGAAGAATATCTAAAAAATGAAAGGACATTGCATGCTCATGGATTGGAAGACTATATATCATTAAGATGTCAATTCTATCTGAATTTATTTACAGATTCAATGCAATTGCAATTAAAATCCTAGCACCCTGTTTTGAAGAAATAGATCAGCACAATTATCAAATTTATTTGGAAGAATAAGGGGTCCTGAATAGCCAAAAACATCTTTACAAAGTTGGGCAGACTCACACTTCCCGACTTTAAAGTATATTTCGAAGCTATAGGGATCAAAACAGCATTGTAGTGGCATAAAAATAGAAATACCATCCAATGGAATTAAATTGAGAGTTCACAAATAGATCCTCACATATATGGATATTTGACAAGGTTGCCAAGTCCCCTTAAGTAGGAAAGAGTAGTCTTTTCAACAAATTCTGTTGGGAGAACTGGTTATCCAAATGCAAAAGAATGAAAGAGGACCCCATCACACGCCATGTAGAAAAATTAACAGAAAATGGATCAAAGATTTAAATACAAGAACCAGGACCCTAAAGCTCCTGGAAGGGAACGTTGAGAAGCATTTTCAATGTCTGTGGTAGTTTATTTTTTAGATTTTACATCCCAAACACAAGCAACAAAAGAAAAATAGATAAGTGAGACCTCATCTAAATTTAAAATATTTCCATCTCAAAGGACTTTATCATGAAAGTGAAAAGACAGTTTAATCAATGGAAGAAAATATTTGGAAACCACATATCCAATAAAGATTTAATATCTAGAATATATAAAGAAATGCTGCCACTCAATAATCAAAAGACAAACAACCCAATTTAATAATGTGCAAAAGATTTTGATAGGCATTTGTCCAAAGAGGAAATCTAAATGGCTAAAAAGCCTATGAAAAGATGCTCAACCTCACTAGCTACGAAGGAAATGTAAATTCAAAACCACAATAAGTTATCATTTCAGACCTACTAGGATGGCCACTATTAAATACAGAGAAAACTACAAGTGTTGGAGAGGATGTGGAGTAGCAGAAACACTCACGCATTGCTGGTAGGAATGTAAAATGTTGCACCCACTGTGGAAAACAGTTAGGCCATTCCTCAGGAAGCTATGCATAGAATTGCTATACGACCTGGGAATCCAGCTACTGGGTTTATACTCAGAAGAACTGAAAACAGGGACTCAAACAGACATTTGCACATTGACTTTCATAAATGGCATTATTCTCCTTGCCAAAATATGGAAGCAATCTAATTGTCCATTATCCAATGAGTGGATAAACAAAATGTGGTATATTCATACGATGGAATATTATTCAGCTGTAAGAAGAAATTAAGTCCTGATACGTGAGACAACACGGATAAACCTTGAGGATAATATGTTGAGTAAATTAAGCCAAACACAAAGGGAAAAAATATTGTACGATCTCACTGAAATGAACTAATTAAAAGAAGAGAATTGTTAGAGTTAGAATCTAGATTATAGACTACCAGGGGATAGTTTGGGGGTAGACAATGGGGAGCTGATGTTTAATTTGTACAGAATTTCTTAAATAGAAATTCTAAATGGTTGATTGTAAAGTTTGGAAATGGATGGTGGTTATGGTGGCTCATTACTGTGAGAGTAACAGCGCTGAATTTTGTATGCAAATGTGTTTGAAAGGGGAAGTTTTGGGTTAAGTATGGTACGAAAATGAAAGTTAGAAGACAAAACACAGGGCTGTATAACACAGTGAACCATGTTGTGGATGATGGGCTGTGGTTAATGGTAAAATATAAGAACGTTCTTTCATGAAGTATAATGAACACATGACACTGATACAAGGTGTTACGTTATGGTGGTATATAGGAAAAATACTCCTAACCTAATGTATGGACTCTAGTTAATAATACTATTTTAATATTCTTCCATCAGTTTAAAAAAAGGTATCAAACTAATGCAACGTGTCAACAGTAAGGGAGTAAATGAGAATGTTGTATTTTTTACATGACTTTTTGGTAAACTTACAACTTATCTGAGAAAAATAACTTTTAAAAAATATTATGTTAAATGAAAGAAACCAGACACAAAATACTACGTATTGTATGATTCTATTTAAATAAACTACAAATAGAAATAAATCTATAAAAGCAGAAATAAATTAGTTGTTATGTAGGGCTGGGAATAATAGAGATTGAGAAGTGACTGCTAATGTGTATGTGGTATTTATTTTTGGAATATTGAAAATGCTCTAAAATTTATTGTGGTGATTAATGCACTCTGTACTATAGTAAAAGCCATTGTTTGTACACTTTGGAAGGATTGTATGGTATATGAACATATCTCAGTATAATCGCTTTTTAAAAAAAAGATCGTTTATTGTGTAGCTCTTTCTAAAATATGCCATAAACTTCCATGCATTAGTAAAGAGATTTGTAAATATGATTTATTCAGGGTGTTTATAAAAGTCCATTCTTTTACTGAAGTAGCATAATGTAAACCTTTGGCAATTACTAAGGTTTGGAATACCATATGAACCTACAGTGACTACATTTAGATTGATTGCTTCTTTCCTTTTCCTTTTTCTTGTTTTCTTTCTGATTCTCCAATTCAGTGATTTCCTCAAATGTAAATTGGGGTGTACAGGGCTTGGTTTCCCCTTTGGTTGCCTTCCACCAGACCACTAGTAGGTGCTGTTTGTTTTCTTGTGATCTGCTGTCTGTGTTCACTGTTGTCAGTGGGTCTGCTGCTTTCTACACTTCTTGTCTCTTATGACATGATTCCTATTTTCCATCTGCTTCTCTTTCTTTTCATTGTTTTCCTCTGCTGTTTCTCCATTCCCTTGCCACTTCTTTATCCTTCTCAATTTTGTTACTGATGGGACTGGATTTTACCATCTTGACCAATCTATCAGGTATTTATTTTTCTCAGTAGAGTAAGCGTACGTGTTTGAGTGTGCGTAAAAATTTACTCCTTTTCTCTAGTCAGTGAACCAACAATTAACAGCAAAACCTCTAAACTATGGACATTTACTTCATAGTTATTTTCATTTTTGCCCTCATTTTTAGGTTCTTGTTGATTTTGAATGGCTATAGTTATCCAACATCTGAATAAAGTAGCTCTATTTCATTTCTAGAATACAAAACTTAACTCAGCATTTAACCTTGAAGTATATAAATTGTGTTACGTTTTAAATTTCATTAAAACATTGATTTGGTTGTAATGTAGCTTACGTATTCCAAGTATTTGTATGCTAAGTAATCTTTCAACTGTTTTCCATTTTTAAAAATATAAGTTCTTGATTGTCAGATGGTATTATCTTTTTAATTGTTGCTACAGTAACTCCAGGTATGCAAAAAATACCTCAAAACTCACAACAGTTCTTATATATTTGAAAGGACTTCACTTTATTTTCACTATACTTGTTTAGAAAATATCTGAAGCATACTGAAAGTGAAAATTTCTGAAACATACTGCATTAAATCTGTAAGGGCCATTAATTTTGAAAAGAATTCTGTAACACTCAAAATTTACTTGTGAAGTGGTAGGGTTTAGTTAAAAAGAAAAATGCCCAAATTAAGCAATAACTCTGATCCTTGACAAAGTAGCTGGTTTTCCTACAAAATTAAACTCATAGTTGAAAATATTTCTCAATCAAATCACTTCCTCTTAAAACTTTTCAATTATTAAAATTGGTAATCTTTGGTTGCCTAGATTTTTTTTTTTTTTTTTTTTTTACTTTTATTTCATGTCCTTCTGATGACCTGTCTATGTTTTGGTTAAGTTTGAAATAAACAAATACTATCAAGGTCCATCTTAATTAACGGTGGAAAAAATAAATGCTTCCCTTGCTTTAAACTTATTAGAAAACATTAGGCTGCTTCATCGCTAATGGATTTTCTTCAGCATAACTATGCAAAACAGCACTCTCGCTGCTCTATTTAGCAAGGAGTTTTCATTTGTACAAAAACTCTCAAATGCAAAAGGGTTCTAATCCATTCTGTTTACTTTGCCTGTAAATCAGACCAGGAGACCAGAAGCAAATCTTCAAAGGAAAAGATTCATTTGAGAGAAAAAAATCTTTTAGAGTAAGGAAAACCTTTTGATTTATATTTTCAATTGGAAAAGTGCCATTGCAACCAGTGTCTGGAACTATCTTACCTGACGTATTACTAAAAAGGTAATAACTTTTTCAAGAATGATTTTTCAAGGAAATTGGATAACTTTAGAAAAATGGAAAACATTATTAACAGCATGTTGATAGTCCTGTAGTTTCCGAAACCTAAAACCATTTCTACTTTTGCTAGGTCAGCAGGGCAGTGGTGCTGGCTGAGTGTTACATTACCTTAAGGTCATTGTTATGGGTCATAAAATTTAACCACAAAATGGAAGCAGAAGCATGGTCAAGTAGGCTGTGTCAATCACTGTGAATCTTTGTAGCAGACTTACGTGAGTATGAAGATTATGTCCTTAATATCAGGGCTCCAGCTTGTATCTGTGGACTTTAGGGTGGAATCAGGTATTGGGGTTGTAAGATCAACGCAGAAACATTTCTCAGAGGCTTCAAGACGTCTGGGTTTGTAGGTGCTTTAACACCTAATTGAAATATAGATGGGAAATATACTTAATTTCATGGGTAAATGTTGATCTTTTCAATTGGTAGTGGGTATCAAGAGCTTTTTGTTGAGAAGGATTTCCAGGCTCATTGGGAAACAGTATTGAGATTAGGTAGTAATGCATGCTGCCAACCTGAGAGTAGGAGGGAATGCAAATTTGCCAAGAGTTTGTCATTCCTGGACTGAGAGACCATACTTACTCTTAGGCTCAGTCTTATCAGCTCAGTTTACCTTGCCTGGTCAGCTCTTCATTGATGTCCAACCAGGTTTCCTAAATTTCAGTAAGCTATGACTATGGTACACTTTCTCCATTTAAAAAAATGGGGAGGTGTGAGGGGAATTTGACCATCATAGGGCTTGAAACCTGTACACCTACTTTCTAGATTGTTGATGGGATCACTCATCAAGGATTGAATAGGAATGACATGTAATCTGTTTTTGAACTGGTTTATGGCAGCATGTGGCACACATTTCCATGAGCCAGATAAATAGTTAATATATGCCCTTAACTAAGAGTTACTTTCTAACTTCCCTAGACTAATCTAATGGGCTCACCCATCTACTTATCCATGCCTGCTCTGGAATAATTTTTTACTAGCAGGAACTATCTACCTGGATCAGAATCAAGTTCACTTTGATGGCCAAAAACTGTCATCTGTTCTCCTGTTTACCTTCTCCTATGTTTTTTATACTTGAATATCTCTTGGGCCCTAACCACTGGCTCAGAGCTTTACTAGCTAACTTATATTTTGGAATTTGACCACTTACAATTTTTGACTCACTGCTCAGACCTTGACCATCCATTTTTCTTTCCTTAACCATTGGTATGTCTTAATTTGTGAAGCTCCTATGCTATACCACACAATGGGTTGGCTTCAACAATGGTAATGTATTGTCTCATGGTTTCAGAAGTCAGAAGGCTTGTTTCCTCCAGGGATTTGTAGGGTTCTAATGCTGGCTGCTAGAAATCCTTGAAGTTCATTCGCTTTTATCTCTGCTTACAGTCATCACATTTCAAGGTGCTCTCTTTTCTCTTTCAGGTTCCCATTGACTTTCTATTTTCCTTGTGACATCCTCTGATGATGGTTTCAGGTTCCTTCTATTTGTAAGACCTCCAGTAATCCAGATTAAGGTACACTCTGCTTCAGTTGGCCACACCTTAACTACAAATAAAATCTTCAAGTGGTCCTATTTACAATGGATTCATGGCCCACACGAATGTGGATTAAGATAAAGAACATGTCTAAATTAGGGCACATAATTCAGTCTACCGGCCTATACTCATATTCCAGGTTATTTCTAGGTCTACTTAGTTTCTGGCCCACTGCTCTCTATGATATCCCTTGTATTTGTGAATACCTTTACTTAGGACTCATTGTCTCACTCAACAATTGATCCATTAGTTATTTGTATGAGTTCATAGTTTCCTTGTTGTCACACTACTTTTTCTACAGTTATATCTTTTAGACCATTACTTTCACATCCTATGAAGATCCTTAGGTCCTGTTCCCGAGCCATAATGCAGTTTCCCAGTGTTGACAACAAAAAATAAAGTTGAGGGCTGCTAAGATAGGAGGTGAACATGGGGTCAGATGAATGCTGGATGGGGACTGTCCCATAGGATCAACACAATAATATGCCTAGAGGAAATCAAAAGTCTTCAGATGCCAGTCTGGGGTATTTAGACCTGAGTAGCAATGCTGTAGTTTCCTGCAGTGCCATTTTGACAGGCTAAGAATATCATATGTGAATTGAATCACATGTTTCAAAAATGCATTCAACCAGAAAAACAAAGGTATGTAACAGCAACATAAGAATTGTAGGCTAGTACCTAGAGTGAGTCAATAATTACTCAAAATTTAGGGTTCCATATTTTGAGGAAATCACTTTATAGCCATACTTATATGTTCAAGACATAATTGAAGAGCAAAAAGGGACTATAAGGATCACATAGCTCAATTTCCTAATTTTACAGATGAACAAACCAAAGCTTGGAGAGGTTAAGTGGTTTGTCCAGGTCGCATAGTTGGCTAGTGGTATAGATAAGAGTAGAAAAGAACCCAGGTCATTTTACATGCATTCCTTTCTAGGCACTACTACATCTCTCCACAGTTGCATTGTTTTAAAATTATGAGGGACTCAGCTCACTTCAAAAGAAAAGGAACTAATTTCCTTCTGATTGAAATGAGGCAGTTACAGGGTTGCACACAAGAACATTGAAAAATGATATATGTGGTTTAGTTCTTTGTTCCTTTCTGTTTTTGTCTCTGGACCAAAGGGCAAAGGAAGCTAGGAGAGCAGTTGGAAGCAAGACAAGGCACTACAACGTCTTCCATGGAGCAGAGGACAGACATCAGGGAAAGCAAACAATTATCTGCTCATTGCTAGGGTGTAAGCAGACAGTTGTATCTGTCTCTTTCAGTAGAGAGATGGACCAAGGCTGCAGGTACAGGATCTCTGCTTCTAAATTGCTCTGTCCTTATAAGATATGAATGATGAAATTTAAGGGATTGGGGAATTTCTCATTAAGTGCCCCAACCTTGTTACTAAGGGAAAAGGACAACCTGATAGAAATCCAAGTTTAGTTGGAGATTCTGATTCTTCTCTTAACATGAACAATGAAGACTCCTGGTTATGTGGGACTTTCCCTGACTTGTGAGATTCTTCATCTCAGATCCTTAGCTTAGGATCATATTCAATCTCACTATGACTACATTGGACATTCCTATCTCATTTGTTCATTTTGTTACTGTGCTGCTGCTTGTTTATTCATTATTTCAGCATTTATAAGTGTTTACTACATGCTAGACACTATACCAGATGTTAGAGCTGTAGTGTGAAAACAAATCCCAGTTCCTGCCCTTGAGGGAATGGATGTAGCTTAATGGAGACAGAGATACATAAATAATACAGTCTGATGAATGAGGTGCTAGAAGGGTCTTGGAGGTTCTGTGGAATAACAGAGGCAAATTAGATAGCTAACCAAGATGAAAAAAGAAAGCTTTCTGGAGATATCGTTAATTTGAAGGAAAAGTAGGAGCTAGACAGTAGGAAGAAGAAATTGCACAGAACAGAATTAGAAAAGCAAGGAAGCTGAGAGAGTCTTACACATTCTGGGGACACACAAGATACTAACACTAGCTGTAGTGTAGAGTTTGAGGAGTGTGATAATGAAGAATCTGGAGAAGTAAGTAAGGGCAAGGGATTCACATGCTGAAAGTGGTTGAGAGTCAATGAAGGATACTGTGTTATCATACCTTATAAATATTCCTAAGTTCAACATATATTGTAGGGGATCGTGTGCTGTAGTGGAAAGATCGTGGTCTTTTGTGTCAGATCTATGTGCAACCAATTCTTAACTATGGACCTTGGAAAAGATATTTAACCATTTTGAGTCTGTTACTTTGTCTGTAAAAATGAGAATGGTTATTTATGCCTTATATGATTGTGGGGGAGATTTAATAAATATGTGAAATTGCCCAGCATAGAATTCGTAGGTAATATATGTATGTTTGTCGTATACTCTTCCTATTTCCCTTCTTCCATTTGCATCCTTAGCTGATCCTTCATTCTTTCTCTCCCTCCTTAGATTTACTGTGTTTTCAGAAATTATGATTTTCTAGAGTGGCTTAACATCCTTGTTTATTAAATGGATAGCATTTAGAAAACAATTTTGTGCAAGTTCTGTCTTCATAGTCGTAAGTGTACCACACCATTACAATGTTCATAATTGAGTGAAAGGGCTTGCTGTTGCTGGGTGACATATATAAATGAGCCTGTCATAAATATGAAACATTTTTGCAATTTGCAATCAGAACATTGCCTGCCAAAATTTGTTGCTGCTGTGGTAGGGTTGAATTCATCCTTGCACTCATCCTTTTCCCAACCTATCAGACTGTCAGCAGCCCACTTTTTCGAAAAACTAGATACTGTTTCACTTTTTTATTCTAATGTTAACTTAAAAAATTCTTTTGTTTGTGCTATGAACATGTCTGAACAAATTTTATATGTTCAAATGAAAAGGTATTTACAATATCTTGTGTTTGGGAAAAAATTTCAAGAAGCTAAGGATATTTATGGGTATGAAGAGAATTGGTTTCCATAATTTAATAAGCCAATGAGTGTTTGATTTTTTGAGGTAATTTTCAAATATCTTTGAAGTGATTTTCTTCAAAACGCTAATTTGTTTGGCTCCTAACTTCAGGCACTCTTGATATAAGAAGAAACTACAATGGTTATCTAATTTCTAATTTCCTGCCTGATGCTTGATCCCTCTCTATAACATATTTACCAGTTGACTGTTTAATCTCTGCTTTCACAATTTCAATGGTGGGATGGACACTCTCTACTGTTTAAGTCAACCCATTCCATTACTGGACTATTTTAAGTATTTAGAAAGTGCTTCCTGATATTAGACAAAAAGGATTTTATATAACCTCTGGCTCTAGATTTATGATTTATAGCCATATGCAACAAATGTAATCACTTTTTTTTACCTTAAAGCTTCCTAAATATTTCCTGCTGATTAACGTTTGATGATGTCACCCCTCCATCAGAATCTTCTTTACTCTTGACTCCATTTTTCCATTTCTATCAATGGTTGCCTACAAGACCTGATTTCATGTTTCTTTATCATCACTTTCAAGTGCTTCTGAGGGTATTTGACCATATAATTCTTAAACGGTAGAAGCTAGAACTCTGTGTGTACTAACAGTGTGCTGCAACAACTGCAGAAAAGACTAGACTATAACCTTCCTTTTTCTATTAATATAATCTAAAATCAAGTTTGCTGCTTTTGAGGGTCACATCACAGTGTTATTTCATATCAAACTTATTGACCAAAACCATAATTTAAATCTCTTATTAGACACTACCCATCACTACCAGCTCTTTATGTCTTTTTAAAAATTAGGTTATGTTTTCCAATATACCTTGTATCTCCCCTATCCTCTGCCATCTTCAAAGATGATAGGTTAGCTTTTCCTTTCTTCCTCTAAATAATTGATGAAGATGTTGAACATGAAAGAACCAGAACAATTTCCATTGGAAATATTTTTGTACAGGAGTTCTTAACCGGGGATGCATGGACCAGCAGGATCTTGATGAATTTCATGCAAAATGTGTACATATGCATACCTCATGGAAAAAAAAACAATAGCTATTATCACATTCTTAATTGTATGCAGGGTCCAAAAGAATTTAAGAACTGCTACTCTATAATGGCATCAAAATACTCAGACTGGCCATTCAATCACTTTTTTAAAATCCATCTATTCCAATGGTTTCCAGTCAATGATTCTCCATCTTGAGTGCATGGATATCATGAAAAACTTGTTAAATACCTTGCTAAACTACATGTGTACCCTGCACACCATGTACCTCTGATTTTTAAGACTATTAGCTATGTCAGAAAAAGTTTAAAGTTAAAAAACACTTTTTTAGGTGATAATGAACAATGCTTTTAATAATCTATTCTAGAATCTTTCCAATGACTGAGGTATTCTGTCATTCAAAATATATTTATTGAGTTCCTGCTATATATAAGGCACTATTCTAAACACTAAGGCTAAACAATGCACAAGACAGAAATGGTCTTTGCTCACATGGATCTTATATACCAGTAGGGAAAACAGACAATAAATAAACACATAAAAGTAAGATAATTTCAGTTAAAGATGGATACGCCGAAGAAATTAAAATATGTAACTGGGTAGAAAGTGACTGGATTTTGCGGAGGGTAGTAACACTAGTTAGATCAGGGAAGGTCTCTATGAGACAATGGCATTTTAGCTGAGATCTATTCAACAGAGATTTAGTTGCAAATACGTAAGGGAAAATACAGTAGGCAAAGAGAACAGCAATGCAAAGGACTTGAGGCAGAAACAATATTGAAGCTTTCGAGGAACAGAAAGTTTGTATGACTGGAGCATAGAGAACACTGGGGAGAATAGTAAATGATGGAGTTGAAGAGGTAGAGAGGTAAAGTCTTAGAATGGTAGAGGATGTAGATTCTATTATAAGAACAATGAATGATTTAGGAAACAGTCTGGTTTCATGGTATGATTTATGTTATTCAGAGAATCTATTTACTGTATGGATAATGGACTGTAAAAATGCAAGAGTAGAATGAAGGTACTCATTTAATTGTAGAATCTACGTTCTTTTCCTTCTTAAAAAATGGAAAAGAAAAATAGTGTATCTCCAGTCTTCTGAGACTTCATCCATTCTCCATGATTCCTCAAAGGTCATTAATATAGCTTCATCCATTGCAAACATTCTTGGATTTAATTCATACATCCCAGGAGACCAAACGGCATTTCAATCACTAGGTGTGTGTGTGTGTGTGTGTGTGTGTGTGTGTGTGTGTGTGTGTGTGTGTGTGTGTGTTACACTCTCTTTAACCATCTTGGGCTTCAGTTACTTCTTAGCAATGATTGTTTTTTACCCCTTTCAGCCTGAAAAAACTCTCTTTGACACGGAAGACAAACAAAATCAGATTTAAAGGAGTCTGCTTTCCTTTTGTCATTCATCACCCTAGACCAGCTACTCTGCTTTATTTAGGGATTCACTTTTATTTTTCTCCTGTTACATCAGGATACTTTACAACTGTATAGTTAGAATTGTTTGTTTGGGTTTTTTTTTGAGAGTTTCCTTGAATCGTATCTCCTTTTTTTAGTATTTTTATAAATTTATTTTAAAAAAACAATTGTAATGACATTAATGATTGATCATCTGTTCTCCTCTCCTACTGCTTGGGTAAAAAACAATATAGTTGAGTCCCAAAGAAAATCAAGACATTATTATAAAGCATTCAATAGCCAGAAAATGATGATGGTTCAGTGGTAGAGACACTGACATTTCTATGTACTAGTACAATTAAAAATATATACATTTACAATTACCCTGCAAAAAAAAAAAAAACTCTCAAGAAGAGAAATACTATGTATTAAACCAGTTATTCATTCACCTGTTCACTCTTTCTGCATCTGTCAAGTCATGGCTAGAGTCACAAGAACTAAAATAACTTCTAGTAACAAACTTCAAATCCTCCACTTTGTGGACTACTAAGGTATGCCAAGATGACCACATTAAAAGTGTTATCAGGGCCACGGCAGCTCAGCAGGCAGAGTCCTACCCTGCCGTGCTGGAGACCTGGTTTCGTTTTCTGGTGCCTGTGCATGCAAAGATAAATAAATAAATAATAAAAGGGTCATCAACTATCCAAAATGCAATGACAAAATGATAACTGAAGCATTTCATTTCAAACAAAATAAAATTCAAACACAAAAATATCCCAAAATTTCAGCAATAATATGAGGTTGGTATTACTATATACAAACTTATGACACAAATAAACAGCATTTTAGAACTGTTCATGGCTTAAGCATTAGTTAGAAATTCTTTTTGAACTCTCCATCTGAAAGGCTCCTAAATTAACCAAGAGATAAAATTCCTCATTGTTTTTAGTAATGTATCATCTGAAAAACCTGGGGCTTACTGAATAAAATTATTCTCTGAAACTCAGGTAAAAAGCCAGAAGTTTCCTTCTGACATCTGGAAGTCACGACATTACCAGATTCTAGTTACTGGGAAGATATTTCACTACCAAATTCATTTGCATAGCTCTGTACCTCTATTTCTACCAATATAAGAATCTCCTTTTGTGGCAATTTTAAGGAGGGTTTAATTTCTTTTCCCTCTTAATACAATTAAAATGAAGTCAGAGAAGGAAAAGCCAGTCTTTAGTCTTGGTATTTTAAATTAACCCTAAATTCCCTTCTTTATTCCATAGCAGGCAGAAACTCTTCTAAAATGTATTAGTTCTCCCAGGGTTCAACAATTAGAATAAAAATAGATTTCTGAGACACAACTCATTCTGGAACGGGGCTCAGTAGACCCTGCAAGCGTTTCTATTTCCAGTCTGCAGTTTATCCTACCAGAGCAGAAGCCAGTGAGAAAATCTTTCTACAAAAGGCTGTAGAGAAAAAGGGAAAACAAATGAAAACTGGCACCTTATAATCAGCTGCCATTCTCTGAAGCCAACAAAAAGCACTGTAGGAGCGATGCCAAATTCACTACAAATGCTAGCAAGTAATGTGAAATATGTCCAGGACAACTTGATTGAAGAGTGATTTCTGGAAACTGTCAAGGACAAAAATCTCAGACTTCCCCTTTCGATATTTATCAAAACTTTTTTATGAGAATATACATTATTCTATTCATCTTAATGATACACCTCAGGCATTCACTGGAGAATCAAGTTATATGACAACACATGGGTGTATGCACTATTTTTTCTCTCTCTTCTTAGGTTGAAACACACACAAACCCTTCTATTCCCCATATGCTCTCATAAAGCCTATGATTGATAATCTCCAGTTTTGTTTTCTGTTTAGGAGGAATTACAAATGTCATCAACTTTAATGTCCTCAGTTTTGTTCTCTACGTGCAAAAGGCAACTTCAATGTCCAATACCTTCTAAAATGTCTTAAAAGTAGCAACAGTGAAAGCTAAGGTCCAGATGACCTTTCAAACTAAAGACAAACAGTTCAAAATTTGTTAAAGCTAAAAGAGATTCAGCAATGTACATTGTTATTGTTTGAGTCTTTTATCATTCTGTCCCCAGAGTTAGATTTTTCTTGGTCTGAGTCCAAGCATACCAACCTACCCTCTGGGCAGACTGAGATTCTTATTGTTACCACAGATAGGATCAAATTATCTCAGAGATTTTACGGTTTCCATTACACAAGATGGAACTTCCTTGCCTGGAAGCCATCTCTAAATATAAAGTGTCCATTCAGTAAGTCAGATCTCCCACCAAAGGGATGGATGCTGTCTAATCAAATTCCTGTGGGAAAGAGTGGAGTGTGGCTTCCCTGATTGCAATTTAGGTTGAGAAGTTTGCTGTCCCCTGATGAGGTGGAAGGCCAGCTTCCTTAATCAACTTAAGTGCTGTGTGTGGTTTTGCTGGGCTGGCATGGGTCCCTCGCATAATACTAATCCGTGCATGACAATGTCACCAACAGTGTGAAATAGGTACTGACTGAAAATGTGAGACAAAGACTTGCAACTTCAGTTTTCCAGACATTGCTGCTAATTATAATACTGAGCTACTTATTAAAAACTAAGTGGTTTTTGTCCTGTAGAAAAGGGTAGAATGAGATTGTGAGTGTCCCTTTAGAAGAGATGACTAAATTCCTGGAACAATGAGAAATAGTGTCAAAGAACATGACCTTGAACAGCTCCAATATGTGGCCTGGGGTTAGGGCACTCAGATGATCTGTGTCATTGCTTCTTCACCCGCTTGGTATGGATCTTGCATATGGGGACTCTCCTTTCCCTTTGGAGAGAAAAATCATCCACCCTTAGCATGCTTCCATTCTATGGCATGATGGTTCTGACACTCATGCAAGTATTTTCTTCTTTCATTTGGAGTTTTCCCTTCTGCCTCTAGTTTAGCCCAGGCTTGCCTTCTCTTAAAAATATGGTGGTACTATTTGGCATTCACATAGAAAGGCTCTTCTTTGGGTTTCTCAGCCCCAGGTAGAGAAATTCTTTGTATAACAGACACAGAGCCGGCCCTAGGTACCATCATGACCATCCCTCCTGAATTGACCACATTTCCTGCCACTGGTGGTGTCACAGTGACAGGCCCTTGTCCACTGCTGGTTGTGTTGGTATTAGCTCCTGTCTGAATAATCTATGCTTCTGACAAACTAGTGGCTGGAATGGTAAACATGCCTTGCTGCAGAATAGTGGTATCTGCATTAACTGGCTGATAGACAATGGTTTGCACTTCAGCAGTCTGTGCCACTTGTTACCCCTGGACAATCTGCTGCTGTGTCTGCATCTGACTGGCAATGACAGCAGTCAGGAACTGCTGGTTAATAATCTGCTGGTTCTGTTTCTGCTGAACCTGCACCAGACAGCCTGTCTACCCTGAATGTGTATCTGTCTGGGTAAGACCAACTATATCTGCTGTAAACCCTATGTTCGAGACACAAGTACTTGCATAATGGTTTGACCTTGCCTACCGGGTACAGCCTGGACCATGATGGGCTAGTCAGTTGATGTGATTAACTGGCCTCCATTGACTTGCACCATTAATGGCTGGCTCTGGATTGATGCTGAATCTGTCCAGCCTGCACAACAATCTGCTCTATTGAACTATTGCTGTTTGTTTTATTCTGCTCCATGGTCCCTCCAAGTTAGAATCTCTCCCATGGTGAACTCTTTTCTGGAGATCTTAGAAGACCGCAAGGTGCACTCCATTAGGTATGAATTAGTTCTTCCTCTGTCTGTCAGTCTCCACTGGGCAGGGTCTCACTCCCTCCCCAGGACAAAGCTCCATGCCTGGCACATGGTAATTGCTCAATACGTGGTTGCCAACGAAGATGTTCTCGCAGCCAGAGAGTAGGGGATATTCATGGCAGGTAAGCCCAGCCCTACATCTAGAGCCTGAGAACCCAAGCCTAAGGGTCAGGGGAAAGAGGACACATCCCCACTGAGTGCTTACACGCTGCAGAGGTGGGGGACCTTGAGGTTCCTGCTACATGGAACGACAAACCCACGCAGAGCGGCTCCCTGCAGGCCTTGGCGGGAAGTGCCTGGAGGGCTCACCGGCTCTGGAACGGACCAGGAGCACTAGCCGCCGGGCTCGGCCAGGCTCAGCTGGACTCCTAATCATTTCTTGAATTCCTGTTTCCCATACTAATTTGGCCTCTTACTACTTTGAGTAAAATATTTAGCTGAGTCTATTTACTCAACTGCAGTTGAGGACAATAGTAGTATCTGCCTCATAGAATTGTGGTGAGGAGTTAATGAGTTAACCATACAAAATGCTTTGGAACAAAATCTGTCACATAGAAAATGTTCAATAAATGCTAGCTTCTATATTATTGCTATTATTATTATTAAACTTTGGGCATGAACTTCAGATTCCACACATCTTCTGAACCAGTTTAGTATGACAACTTTGAGATATTTACTCTTGGATTGAATTTTAGACCTTTTCACTGTTTTTTCCTTTTCACTATCTTTTGGCATCAATTCCTGTGGCAACATTTGGAGGGAAATTTTGCGGACCTGAGTTTGCACCCTGGGTCTGACATTTACAAGCTTTGTAACACTTAAAAATAAAAACAAAGTTTATGGCTTTTGTAATGATTAATTGTATGCATTTTATTCTTATAAATGTATTCATATAAGAATAGATCTTAACTTTTCTCCCCAGAATTATGGGCTTTGTTATGAAAATGAGCTCACCTAATGAGAAAGATACCAAAAAAAAAGTGAAGTCACCCTTCAGGCTTTGGATATGATGGAACCGAAGTAACTTCTAAATGCAAGGATTTCTGAAATGACTTTTGCCCTGGCAACTCACCCCATAAAATTTATATAGTTAATGAAAGAAGAAAATAAACTTTTTATGGTCTGATCTATTAAATTAATCTAGGTTTTGAAGAGAAATATATCAAGCGATCAGGATAGTGAAGTTCTCAGTTTCTTGAAGGGTTTTATTTATATTTGGAAGTTTATTTTGATACTGAAAAGAGTTTTAATTCAAAAAATGTTATTTTTGTGTCTAAAATCTTTAAAAAGATAAATTGCTTTTGTTTTGTACTACCCTTTTCTTGTGGGAGTTGGGAATTTATTGTGTAATGTTTCAGGAAAGGTAATTAAAGGTATAAAGTTAGTGATCAATCACCTAACGAGTGACTAAGTGTCTTGAACGTGCCAAGCATTGTGCTTGTAGTCATGTTAAGTATGACTTGCAATTTATTTCAGGGGACAAGATTGAGGAAGAGACTATTTTACATGGTCTGTTATATATTCTTATATTTGTGTTTTCAAGGTTTCTGTTCTACGTTGGGCCTAAAGCAGATAAATATAAGCAAGTTCAAAAGTGAGGTAGAGTTTGCTTACTGTGATATAACACAAAGCTTACAAACTGTTAGTAAAACCAATGGTGGGGAAAAATAATCAAGCCATGGCTCAGACACCTCCTAATTATGCCTCATACTCCAGTGTTGGTTTTTGCTTTTGTCTTCTCCATCAGAAGTGGAAGCATCATATGAGGGGTGGTATGGAGAGGGTAGTGGTAATCTGGATAGGTACATGTCTTTCTTTCTTTCTGAGAACTGTTCTCCCTTTCTTTATTCTCTGTTAAGACCCACATTTAAGGACCAGTTATAGTCCTATACATTCCAGCCATATTGAATTACTCTTCTTCTAAGCTCTTGATGGCATGGACACCACTCATCTCGAAATGAGTTAACTGTCCTCAACTGCTGCTTTGATTGGTTTGTTTCCCTTATGATGCCTTGCACATGGTAGGAACTCTGTTTTGTTTTGTTTTGTTTTGTTTGATGGATGGAATAGCTTATTTGTAGTTGTAGTGGATAAAGGATCAGACTGGAGATAAACTATTATGATCCCCACTCACCCACCCACCATGAATAAAGCTCTGTCATATCTATTGTGTTTTAAAAGTTGTACATAGCTCACTGTAAAGAATCAAAACAGTACAGAAAATAAAAAGAAGAAAATATGAGTCACTTGAAATCCGGATAATATATGAAGATCACAATTTCTTCATTTGTAACATGGGTATTACAGTATTTATATCATTTGGTTGGTATGGAAATTAAATAAAGTGATGTTCAGCACACAGAAAATGCTTAATAAATATAAGTTGCAATCTCCAATATCATTACCATCATCATTACAATTAGCAACCCATGGAAGATGGAAAAATAGAATTTAGAGTCAGAGATGTTTAACAGCAGAAAAAGTGAAGTGGTGTCCCTTCCTTTAAGATTTATAAGGAAGAAAGGATCACTAAAGAAATAAAAATCATATGTTAAGAATAGATGAGGGAGAATATTCTAATGGAGTTGTACTTTAAGAAAATAGATAATTTACTGAGAGCAAGAACATAGGAATAGTAGGAAAAATTGGGGCTTAGATGAGAGGAGAAAGTCTAACACCAAGATAGGGAATGAGACAAAAAGTACATTTTTCCTTTTCTCCAGCTTTTGCAACCATCTAGAACACTAATGATAAATGGGGAAAGTTCTGAGTGTAAGTTCAAGGTTCTAAAAGTAAGAGGATTTGTGTGGGGCAAATGATGCAGATAAACAAGAAGATGTCTGAGATAGAATTTAATTTAAAATACTACTGTTTTCTACAACAATTAGGAAAAAAAAACAGTTTTATTTGTTCAGATAAACAGAAGCTAACTAATGGTGGGGCTCCTAAAGAAACAGAAAACACTAATTAACATAATTACACAAATTTCGAATTTAAATTCAGCCAGCACTTCAGGGATAAGGAGTGGCCAGTCCAGTCAGGCTGCCAAATGATTGCTGGACCTCCCAGAGGAGTTCAATGTTAGAGAAAATAATTGCATATTGATATTGTTCCCAAGTGTTAATGAGTAAGAAAAAGCAAGTATATATATATATAAGATATTTACTTCTGTTTGCCTTTTTACCTTGCTGAGGACATTGATTCTTATGTTTGAAGCTAGGGCTGGATAAACAGGGAAAGCTATGAAAGAATATTTATTAATTCTATCTTTGTGTCAGGGAAGTCAATGTATGCATATGAGTATTTTACAGACACCTTAAATTTCACACTTTAATTAGCTGGCTTGGTTAGAGAAAAGGACATTTTGGTTAGCTTGATATTTTTTGTTGTTTTGAATATTGTTTACTCATTCATGAAGTAAAACCTCCTGGCATATGGGCACAACCATGATACGTGTCCAATTTCATTCATGTTTATGCAGTTGAGTTAGTGCATCTCAATATTATGTATTGTTAAGAAATAGCATAAAGTATTATATTTTTATAGTAGATGATCTAGAACTTTTCTACCAATGATATGCTTTTCTGATCCAGACCCATTGCCTTCTTTAAGTTCCTGAAATACACCATGCTCTTTTATGTCTTGAAGCTCACACTGGTCCTTTCTTGGAGTACTCTGCCCTCACCTGTCCCTTTGCATACATTAATTTTTTCTTATTTTTTAGGTCCTAGCTTAAATGTCGCTATCTTATGGAAGTCTTCCCTGATGTATATGCACTGGCTGCATTCTGAACTTATCTTTTGTGGCACATATAGTATTACTGTTTTGTTTTGTTTTTTTTTTTTGTAATTATTAGTCTTTCTTACTAGACTGGCTTGAGGGATGCTCATCACTCATCCCCTCCTCTCTTGGACTCTAATCAAGAAAGTATGGACACAAAGAATGGAGAACCACGGCCAATAAACCCAAAATACAAGAAAAATTGTTAGAGGACACATGTTAGGCTTGAGGTCAAAATGGGCTCTCCTACTCCTTCATCCTCCTCTAGATTGAACATATTTAGGCCCTAGTGCTAACATGGCTAACTCACTCAACAGGGAGAAGAGCCAGAAAAGAGAGCAGAGTCTGCTGACATAGCAGAATACAAAAGTGGTGGTCGCATCGACTTTCTTACCCCTAGATAATGTTGACAGTGGAAGAGACAAAGGAGAACCTCTTTATTGCTTTTGGAGGCAAAGGAAACTCAGCCACTGGGAAAATATGACTAGGGATGGTTGAATCTGACCCATCAGATCAGTTATTGTTCCTCCTGTGGGAAGAACATAATGAGCTAGTGAAGAGAGAAGCTAGTGATAAGTCAGGGCTTGGGTTTGGGTGGGAGAGGGATAAATATATCTGTACCTCCCTCAGACTGTTAGTCCAGGGACCTTGTCTGTCTTATTCACTCACTGTATCATTAATGCATAAATCAGAGAGAAATTGTGAAGTTTAAAATAATAAATACAAGCTGCTAGCATAGTGCCTGGCACACTGTAAGCATCAATGTGTATTTGTTAAATCATGAATCAGTCTTTATTGGAATTACTAGATCATGCTCAATGATGTGCTGCTTGAAGGGATTTATGTACCCTAGAAAACCCATGTTTTAATCCTAATCAATCTTGTGAGAGCAATGGTTTCTTCTAATCCCTATTCGGTATTATAGGTTGGACACTTACTTCATTAGGTTATCTAGGAGATGTGACTCAATCAATTGTGGGTATTAAACTTGATTCGATAGAGATGTGTCTCCACCCATTTTACGTGGGCCTTGATTACTTTATTGGAATTCTGTAAAAGAGAAGACATTTTGGAGACAGTTCTTTTTTGAGAATGAGGCGAGAGCTGCAGAACCATGACAGAATGATGAGAGAACCGCAGAGTCCCCAAGCCAGTGACCTTTGAAGATGAAGAAGGAGAATGCTTCTGGGGAGCCTCATGAAGCAAGAAGCCAGGAGAGAAAGCTAAGAGACTGTTACCATGTTCACCACATCCCTTCACAGTTGGGAGAGAAATGCTGAACTCATTGGCCTTTCTTGAGTGACGGTAACTTCTTGATGATGGGTTGGTTTGGACATTTGTCTTAGACTTGACTTAATTTGGAGATTTTCATGGCCTTATAACTGTAAACTTGTAATTTATTAAATTCCCCTTTATAAAAGCCTTCTGTTTCTGGTATATTGCATTCCGGCAGCTAGCAAACTAGAACAATGAACAACCAAGTTTTGAAAGCGATCCTGTATATAGTTAAAAACTTGATGCAAGAAAGCTACATTCCACCCCTGCTTGTGTTACTTGATGAGTCACTTATCATCCCTGGGCCTTGGTTTTCTCATATGAAATATAAGGAAGTTGAGCAAGTTCAATTGTAACGGCTTCTATCTCATTCTAGGTTCTGATTGTAAAATATAAAATTCAAATAATCTTTGGCTTTAACTAAGGAGAAAAAACCCAAAAACAAAAAGTAAAAGAAACCATTCTCTTAAGAATTACACTAGTAGCAAGACAAGAATGCCCACTGTCACCATTGTTATTCAACATTGTGCAAGAATGTAATTAGGCAAGAAAAATAAATAAAAAGCATCCAAACTGGAAAGGAAAAAGTAAAACTTTCACTGTAGATGGCATGATCCTATATGTAGAAAATCCCCAAAAATCTATAGCAAACTACTAGCGCTAATAAATGATTACAGCAAAGTAGCAAGATAAAAGATCAATATGCAAAAATTTGTAGTGTTTCTGTACACTAACAATGAACAAGCTGAGGGGAAAGAAAAAAATTCCATTTATAACAGTAACCCAATGAATACAACATTTACGAATAAATTTAACCAAAGACATAAAATGCCCATATGCAGAAAATTACAAAATATTACTAAAAGTAATCAAGAAAGACCTAAATAAATAGAAGGACATACCGTTTTCATGGATTGGAAGACTAAACATAGTTATGATGTCAGTTCTGCCAGAATTGATTTATAGATTCAATGCAATACCAATTAAAATCCCAACAACTTACTTTGCAGAAATAGAAAAACCAAGAATCAAATTTATTTGGAAGGGCAGGGTGCCCCGAATAGTTAAAATCTTCATGAGAAAGAAAAATGATGTGGGAGGTCTTACACTACCTGACTTTAAATACTACAAAACCACAGTTGTGAAAACAGCATGGTACTGGTGTAAAGACAGAAATACTGACCAATTGAATCATGTTCAGTGCTCAGAAATAGACCCTCTCATCTACAGACAGTTGATTTTTTTTTTGTTTGCATGGGTAAGCACCAGGAAGCAAACCCAGGTCTCCGGCATGGCAGGCAAGAATTCTGCCACTGAGCCACCGTTGCACTGCCTAGGCAGTTGATTTTTGATAAGACTATCAAGTCGGCTCAACTGGAACAGAGAGACCTCTTCAACAGATGAAACTTGGGAAACTGAATATCCATATCTAAAAGAATGAATGAGGTCCCTTATCTCACACCTTAAACAAAAATGAACTCAAAATGTATCATAATTCTAAATACTAGAGTTAAGACCATAAAAATTTTAGTAGAAAAGGTAGGGAAATATCTTATACATCTTATAATAGGAGGCAATTTCCTAGACACTGCACTCAAAGCAGAAGCAACGAAAGAAGAAATAGATAAGTGGGATCTCGTCCAAACTGAATACTTCTGCATATCAAAAGACTTTGTCAGGAAAGTAAAAATGCAGCCTATGAAATGGGAGACAAAATTTGGAAACCACACATCCAATAAGGGTTTAATACCCGGAATATATAAGGACATTCTACAATTCATCAACAAAAAGACCAAAAAAAAATTGAAAAAAATTGGCAAAAGACATTGATAGACACTCTTCCAAAGAGGAAATATAAAAAGTTCAAAACCATATGAAAAGATACTCACCTTCATTAATTATTAGGGAAATGCAAATCAAAACCACAATGAAGTATCATCTCACACCTACTAGAATGACACTTATCCAGAAAACTACAAGTGCTGACAAGGATGTGGAGAAATAGGTATATATTCACTGTGGTGGGAATTTAGAATGGTGCAGCTGCTCCTGAAGGAAGTTTGGAGGTTCCTCAGGAAACAAAGCAGAGAATTGCTGTATGATCCACAATCCCATTAGTAGATATATATTCAGGAGAATTGAAAGCAAGGACATGGACAGACAATTGCACACTGATGTTATAGAAGCCTTATTCAATTGCCAAAAGATAGAAACAGCCCAAATGTCCATTAATGGATGAGTGGATAAACCAACTGTGGTATATACATATGATGGAACATAAAGTCATGATGCATGCAACAGTGTGAATGAACTTGAGGACATTATGTTGAGTGAAATAAGCCAAAAAGAAAAAGACAAATACTGTATGTTCTCACTAATATGAGCTAACTATAATGAGCAAACTCTGAGAATTAAAGTTGAGAATACAGGTTTTCAGGAAATAGAAAGTGGGTGGAGATTAGGCATTTGATGCTGAAGGAGGACAGAATGTTCAACAGGATTGACTGTAAAGATTCAGAAATGGATAACACGATACTGTGTGAGGGTATCACAATATTATAAGCATAATGAGCAAAATTGAATGTGAGTATGGTTGAAAGAAGAAGGCAGGAGCATGTATGACACCAGAAGTAAAGATAGTGGGTACAAACTCAGACTGCATAATTTAGCAAAACTTAGAATGGACAATGATGGTGATTAAATGTACAAATATAGGAAAGTGTTTTTTTGCATGTGTGTATGCTGTGTGGTGGGGTGACATTTCATTCTTTTTCCATGTGAGTATCCCATTATTGCAGCACCATTTGTTGAATTTTTTGTTTGTTTGTTTGTTTTTGTTGGTTTATTTTGTTTTGTTTTTGGGAAGTACATGGGCTGGGAATCGAGCCCAGGTCTCCCGCATGGCAGATGAGAATTCTACCACTGAACTACCCTTGCACACCCCCAAATATAAAAAAGTTTTTATATAAAGGATGACAAATTAATGTCACCATTGCAACAGGTTAAAATGGGGTGATATATGGAAAAATGCAATTCATGCAAATTAGGGTCTATAGTTAACAGTAATGTAATATTCTTTTATTAATTGTAACAAAGGCAATATACCAAAGCTAAATGTCAATAAGAGGGGTATATAAGTCTTAGGCATGCAATTCTTGTTGTTTCTTTTTGTTTTTCTCCTCTTCATTCTTCTCTGTGGAAGAAATGGAATTGCTCTCATATAGATGGTGGTAGTGAATGCATAACTATGTGATTATACAGAAGCATTGATTTACACTTAGGATATATTGTATGGTGTGTGAATAAAAATGTTTTTTTTTTAAAAATACAAGTGCTGAAAAAGCTGTGGAGAGAGATATATACCTATTCACTGCTGGTTGAGAAGAAGAATGATGTAGCCCCTCTGGAAGGCAGTGTGGTAGTTTCACGGGAGGCTAAGTCCTATGATCCTGCAATTCCATTATTGAGTATATACTTGGAAGAACTAAAGGCAGAGACAAAAATAGACATTTGCACACAGGTGTTTATGGTGGTATTATTCATGATTTGTAGTGGATGGAGGTGGCCTCCATTAACAGAGGAAAAGAAGGGCAAACTATGGTGTATACATATGATGGAATATTGAGTGGCTGCAGGACAGATTGAAGTCATGAGGCATGTAACTAGGTGAACGAAACTTGTGGTCATTATGTTGAGTGAAATAAGACAGAAATGAAAGGACAAATATTGTATGGTCTCCCTAATATAAACTAATTATAAGAGCAAACTCTGAGAATTTAATTCAAGAGCATAGGTTAACAAGGGATAGAAAGTGGGCAGAGATTAAGAAATTGATGATCAGAGAGTACAGGATGTTCAGTAATGCTCATTGTAAAGGTTCCTAGATTGTGAACTCTTAATAGCAGTCATTATCTATTCCTGTGTGTTAGCTGTTATTTCTAAATTCTTGAGATGCTGTGCTCTTTCTGTATAATCTGGTAGGTCTCTGGAACACTGAGACTCAGAGTTAGAGTTCTGCAGCTCATTGCTCCATATAGCAACTGTTATAGAAGCTGAAGAAGAGATCAGACTTCAGAGATATGAATGAAAGGATCTGGTTAGGATTAAGGTAAATCAGAATTCAGGGTAAAAGATAATACTGTCTATTTTAAAACCTCAATTTCTGTGTGGGACCAAACGAAGAAATAATAATAAAAATATTTGGTCCAAAATTTAAACTTATATTTAAATTTAAATGTTCTGGAGCACTCTACCTAACATAACCTGTCTGGTCAGTTTATTTAAACAACCTGATTACATGGAACCTAGAATAGGGAGTGAGATCTTGTTATTCTGTAAGGCTAACGTAATAACCCAATACATTCCACAGTGTTTGGGGCAGAAAGTTAAAAAATATATATTTGCAAGTCATCTTGAGGGACTTCCCCATCTGGAAAATTCTGATATTTGCTCAAGCATTAGGATCTCCCAATTTAATTGGCCAACTCCTCGACTTTGAGGCTTGCCCTTATGAAACTTATTTCTACAATGGAGAAATCAAACCTACTTATAATTATGCCTAAAAGTCACCCCCAGAGAACCTCTTTTGCTGCTCATATGTAGCCTGTCTCTCTAAGCCCATTCTGCAAATAAACTCATTACCCACCCTCCTACATGGTACATGACTCCCCAGGTTGTAAGTCTCCCTGGAAATGTGGGATGTGACTCCCAGGAATGATACTAACCCTGGCATTGTGGGATGAGAATAGACTTCTTGACCAAAACAGGAAAAAGGAATGAAACAAAATAAAGTTTCAATGGCTATTTCCAATAGATTCAAGAAGTTATTATGGAGGTTGCTCTTATGCAAGCGTCAGCCAGATATTGCAAATTGCCACAGTATGCTAAGTGCCAACTAACAGTACTCCTGAAAACCTTAAAGAATACCCTGGGCTCTATCTAAGACTCCATAAGGTTTTTCTTAGTAAGGTTAATTTTTTTCAGAGACTTAAGGCCTCCAGATTGTTCGTATGCCAGATAAGCCTTGAAACCGAGAGGTACCAGTCTCTTCAAGAACACCAACCAGTATCATTCCTCTACCCTTAAGGTCAACATTTCTTTACAATATGAAAAAGATAAAATGGTCATTGCCTAGATATTCCTGAAGATTGAGAAAATGATCAAATGAGATGGAGGAGGTGCAACTGAGAAATTAGGATTTAACAAATGATTATGACTACTGATTCATTATATAGATATTTCTTTATAGTTTCCAGTGTATTACAATAGCTGCAAGGAAATACATCAAATTGTTGTAGTATAATCCATCAGCCCTGATCTTTGATGATGATTGTATAACTATATAGCTTTTATTGTGTGGCCATGTAATTATAAAAACCTGTGACTGACATTCACCTTATCCATGGGTAGATGAGTAGTGAAATAAAGACAAAATAGTAATGATAATAGGGTGGGATAAGAGGTATTGGATGTTTTGGGTTTTCCTTTTCATTTCTGCTTTTTTAAGTAATGAAAATGTTCTAAAATTGATTGTGGTGATGAATGCACAACTTTATGATGGTACTGTGAGCCACTGATTGTATACTTTGGATGGATTATATGGTGTGTGAATATATCTCGATAAAATTGCATTGAGAGATTTAAAAAAGAATATAAGAGTTACATAAATAAAGTGTTTCTGAAATCCATTACAAATGAAAGGCTTTTGAAAATAAAGTTTAATTAGAAATGTAGAAGCTAGAGGTGATTCTAAATACAACTCAAAACAAATACAAAAACATTTAATTTTTTAAAAGGAATTTAGAAAGCAATTAAAATGTATTTTAAAAATAATTAGCAAAATAATTTAAATCCCAAGTTTTTGCTTCTGGAAAAAGCTTGGTAATCAAGGATAAATCTCTGTCAATTGCTTTTCCACTTTCAATCAAAAATGCAGAGGTTAAAAGCAGTAAGTTCTAGAAGTTCTTAGAAGACTACAGATAAAGTTATTGTTTACATGGAATCTCTTAAACCTGCAACCTGAAGTTACAGTTAATGCACAGGACTTATTATTAATTTGTGAATTATGGTCCTTAGTTAATATGCAACACTTATTTCTTTGATCTGGGTGTTTTAAATACAGTTACAGTGATTGTGTTCTTAAGTCTGTCCTTGGCATCTCTCTAGTTGCCAACTGTGGCTTTCCAGTTTATAACTGTCAAGATTTCTGTTTACTGTATTCAGGCAAGTCTTTCCTGAAGTTCTGAGGTATATTCACACGAAATATTCTTGTTTATATTTTTATTGTTATACATTGTTCAGTTATGATGCAAAGTTAATCAATTTAATAAAATATTTTAAAGGTACTACTATATTACAGGCATAGCGATAGACATAGGGAATGCAAAACTGAGTAAGAAAATCCTTGGATTTTAGGAGTAAACATTTAATAGAGGAGAAATTTATGCAAATAAATAATTACACTTGAAATAAAAACACCTGGTCTTGAAGTTGATGCATTTACAAGGGGCTATGTGAGTGCAAAAGAAGGAGTCAAATATTCTTACTAAAGAATAAAGTAAATCTGAGGTAGGATGTTCCAGTTTGCAAGCTGCTGGAATGTGCTACACCAGAAATGGAATGGCTTTTCAAAAGCGGAATTTAATAAGTTGCAAATTTAAAGTTCTAAGG
Organism: Tamandua tetradactyla; assembly: GCF_023851605.1. Taxonomy (NCBI): domain Eukaryota; kingdom Metazoa; phylum Chordata; class Mammalia; order Pilosa; family Myrmecophagidae; genus Tamandua; species Tamandua tetradactyla. Next base: position 56,830,189 of record NC_135353.1, on the reverse strand, counting down.
CCATGACAATGTCCCACTTAAAGGAAGTCTATAAAAATGTCCAAAATAAGGCACCAACAAGAGGTTACCTTCACTCAGGAAAGGCCGATGAAGTTCAGGGTTTCTCTCCCAACTGGACAGATAAGTACATGACAAAAGCAGCGACGTTTGCTAGCTTTCTCTTCAGGCTTCTTGTTTTCCTTCTTCATCTCTGAGGGTCTCTAGCTATGTAGGCTCTTGTGGTTCTCATAGCTCTGCCACGGCTCTCTTGTTCTCTCCAAAATGCTGCATCTTTTAAAGGATTTCAGTAAACTAATGTAGACTCGCTTGGAATGGGTGGAGTCACATCTCCATCTGATCAAGGTTAATACCCACAATTAGGTGAGTCACACCTCCGTGGAGATAATCTAATCAAGATTTCAACCTGCAGTGCTGAATAGGGATTAAAAGAAAAGATTGCTCCCACAAGATTGGATCAGGATTAAAACATGGCTTGTCTAGGGTACATAATCCTTTCAAACCAGCACTTAGGAGGTGCCATTTGATTATGTGTTAAAAGATACCTAGGGAGTGGATGCATTCTTAAGAGAGAGCAGCACATCCAGAGGAAAGGAGTCAGTAAAGGGCATTATATGTCGGGTGTGATGGTTAATTTTATATGTCAAACTTGTCTAGGTTATGGAGTCTAGATGTTTGGTCTAACATAGGCCTAGATACTGCTTTGGAGGCATTTTGTAGATATGATTAGCATGTGCTATCAGTTGACATTATGCAAAGGTGATCACCCTCCTTAATGTGTATGGGCCTCATCCAATTCGTTCAAGGCCTTAAGAGCAAGAACAGAAGAAGAGTAAATTCTGCCTCAGGACTATACCTTTTAGTCTTCTCTGAGTTTCTAGCCTGTTAGCTTCCCCTATGGATTTTGGACTCAAAACTGCAACATCAACTCTTTCCAAAATCTTCAGCCTACCAGCCTGTCCTACAAAATTAAGACTTAACAGCCCTGAGAATTATGTGAGCAAATGCCTTAAAATAAATCTCTTTATGCATACACACACACACACACACACACACATCTTATTGGTTCGGTTTCTCTGGAGGTGCCTGACTAATATGTTGGGGAAACATGAGAGGAGTTGTTTCTTTGTACAAAAATTTGCAACAAAATGATAGAGGATTGAAATCTTCAGTATATAAGGAACTTTTACAATTTAATAAGAAATTATGAACACTTCAGTGGAAAAATGGACAAGCATTAATATAAAATATTTATAGGATACCTACTATGTTTACAACATGGTAACAACAACAAAAAACAAAGATATACTTCCTGTCCTCATGAGTTTGCACTCTGGTGGGGTATGTAGACAAATGAATAAAGTAATTGCAATTTAATGTGATAAAATTATTTTCAGAACTCATAGGAAAGACACTTTATCTATCTTGGAGAGCCAGGCAAAGCCTCCTGAAGGAAATAACTTCTACATTTTAAAGGTGAAAAATGGGTAGAAGATAGCAACACATGGGAGGGCACCTTGGGATGAAGGGGTAAATGAGTAATATAACCATAGTGAACAACATACATAAAGGCATAGTATAACTGAAGCACAGGATGGAAGGGGAAAAACGCTAAGAAATAATCAAGGGTCAGATCATGTAAGCCTTGCAGACCATGTTAAGAAGTTTGGAATATCTGAAAGAAGGCACTGAAATGTTCTAAGCAGGGGACCAATACCATGATTAGATTTAGGCACTGAACAGTATGATTGATGGCGATGTGGACAATGGATTGGACTGGGCAAGACCCAAGGCCAGTGACCATTAAAGAGGATGTTACTATAACCTAGAAGAAAGATGATGGTGGCCTGAATAAGGCACGTCGGTGGGAATAGAGAATAGTGAAAAGATTTGGAAGTTATTTAGAGGTAGAATTGGCAGAACTTGTTGATTGATAGGATATAGCAGGTGTGGTGGTAAAAAGGAGGAACAGTTTTGGGAAAAAAAAGATGGCGAATAGTGTTCTGGATGTTGAGTTATAGGTGTCTAAGGGAAATGAAAATAGAAATTCGTGTAAGGCACTGGAATTTATGAGAAAGGACAGAGGTAGAGATTTGAGATCATCAGCATGTAGATGACAATCTATGCCATGAGGGTTTCCAGAGACTGTGAGTACTATAAGAAGATAAGAGAAGAGGGCTAAGGATAGAAACCTGAAATAGAACCCTGCCATATAAAGAATTTACAGGGGAAGAAAAATCTTCAAGGATGAAAAATAATGGCCAGGTAAGAGGAAAACCAGAGAAGCATTGTGCCATGGAAGCTAAGGGTAGATAGTGTTCAAGTTAACTGTATCAATATTTCTGAGGAGTTGTATGATATAAGAACTGAAGAGGGCTCATTGGATTTGGTAACAAGTAGGGTGACACTAACCTTGTGGAAAGCAGTTTGAGTGGAGTGTTGGGGCAGCACCAGGTTGTCTTGCAGTGGATGGGGAGTGAAGTGATAAGCATCAGAATAAAGGACACTAACTCACAATTCATGTAATGAAAAATGCAAAGGGTTAATAAGCATAAAAAGTTCCACCTCATTAGTAATCAACAAATAGAAAATAAAATGAGATACCAACTTTTTAAACCAGTCAATTTGGCAAAAATAGAAAATAAATATATTGACGTTCACATGCTTTTGGTGGAAGCAACACATGATGCAGCTTTCTGGAAGGTAATTTACCAAACTAAAGTTTTTAAAATGTGCATGTCCTTCAATATCATAATTATATTTTGTATTGGCAGTGAAATAAAAACAGTTTCTTCATTATGCTTTGTGTTATTGTGGTCTCTACTGTTACCCCATAATAGAATTTCCCCCTTTGAAACTCTTCTTAGTATTCTTGCCTTCAAACAGCTATTACGGGGTAATTTTTCTTGCTTTGCATTTTTGTAGCAGTTATTGCCCTTATTTTGTTTTGATTTTTAATGGTGGAGGAAAGGAACCACTTTGGGAGTGTTGGGATGTCAAATCAGGAGTCAGAACTAATAGTACCTGGGGTACATGCAGTTGCAGACTTAGGAAAGACTCTGACAGAAATTGTGGGACTGATAAGTTGACAGTTCTTCAATTAAATAAGGGTAGATGAAGTCTTCTTTTCCCTTTAGGAAGTAGAGAAACACACCCTGTAATGGTGGAGAATTAAAAGACAAATGTACTGATTGGAAATACAGAGTTAGGATAGAGGAAGAAGGATAAAAGTGATGCATAGAGTCAGATCAGAAATAAATTGCTGACACAATTCCTAAGGAATTCAGGATATATTTCATAGCACAGGAAGGAATAAAATAAAAGAGAAAACTAAGAGTTCTTAGAGATTTTTAGTCTTCCAATTATCCATATACGCAAAATGTTGAAACTAGTCAACACGGGGTGACTAGTCAACAAGGGGTGTTGGTGGAGTTAAAGTCACAAAATAAATAAAAGAAAAGATAAGCTCCACTAGTGAAAAGATTAACATCTGTTTCACTATTTTATCACTAGGACTTCTCATATAATAGGGTGCTCAATAAATAATCATTGAATATTGAATGAAAATTTAAAGGGTACTTTGAGCCTACTACTCTCTGAAAGTAACCCAAGCCTTTAATTACTTTTTGTGATTGATATGATCTGGGGAACCAAGGGTTATATTTGCTAAAATTGATAGCCTCCAAAACAACAGGAGTGAAGTGTGAGCTGTTGACAGAACCTGAAAGATTTTTTTAAATTATTATTACTTTTAATATACTTAATAGCAAAGACAAAATTTGGAGCCATTTGATAAGAGTTGTTTCTCTGTTTTCTTCTTTTGGAATGCAATGGTATATAGATGCTATTGTTAAACTAACATCTTCATGTCCTACTGTGTAGAGAGAAGAAGGGGAACATTATCCAGTAACAAAATGGATAGCAAAATGCTAGCTTGTGCTAGCACTAGTTGGCGATTATCGTAATGTGCACATCAGCCTTTACATTTCAAAAATGCAACTGTTTGATTGATTGCCACGTTGCCTAGATATTGAGGAGAGGCGATCGCAATTACAGAAATATTAGAGTTGAAAATGCTCTCAACAAACTGCATGAAAATACAACTTCTTAAGTATTTTTGTCATAGCAAACTTGGATATAGAATCCCATTTTGAAGTGTACATTTAGAAGCTTTATAATACTTTTAGATTGTCTCTTGTCTCCCTCATTTCCCCCCTGTAACTCAGAATTATGTTCTTTATATGAATTGAAGGAGGAACACTCAGATTTTCTCACAAACCTTTACGATAGTTAAGTTCATGTGCTAATTTGGCTAGGCCATGGCATCTAGTTTGGTAAAGCGAATGCTGGGCTGACTGGAGGGAGGCCAACGGTCTGGGCAGATTGAAAGTTGGAGATGAATTAAGATAGCTCATACTGGCAATAGTAGCCCCAGTTGTAGATCTCAGGAACTCATGCGGATTGAGGACAGATGTAGTTGATATTTCCTTTCCACAAAAGCATAGTATCTTTTCACCATCTGTGTTTCTTCAAATGGAACAGATTGCACTCAGGAGTCCCAATGAATTGGACTCATCTACAATTCTTCCAAGAAGTGTTTAATCTTACCATACTTAATGCATTAAAATGCAAACTCATGGCTTGTTACAATACTAACATTCACTTATTTTAAATTTTGATGTTAAAAGTAACATTCTCTTTATAAAAAATGAAGTATGATTTTGCTTTTCTGAAATAAGGTACTTATTTTACACGTACATGTATTGTGTAAGCCTATCGATTAAGAACTGAAAGGCACCAACCTAATAACAGTGGTTACTGAAAAAAACTATGTGTATGTGTGATGTATTGTGTGAAAGTAAGTGTGTGTATAGCCTCTGGGCAGAGGCTATAGGACTAATCTTTGTACTATTATTTCAAATTTTCTGTAAATTTGAAATTGTTTCCAAGTAAAACTTTTAAAAATGAAATCTAATGTGACTTCTTTACTTTAGGAAAGTTTTTGACTATATATTTATGTTACAACGTGCCCTATGGACTCATTCTCCAGAAGACACAGTATTCAAAAATGAATCCAGGACCTTGATTATTTTCAACTTTATTAGAGTTCTCCAGAGAAACAGAGTCAATATGTATATATACATACACACACACATATATATATACATATAAACATATATATGTATATGTATATATGGATACATACATAAAAAGATTTTTTATAGGAATTGGCTCATTACATTGTGGAGATTGGCAAGTTTGAATTCCATAGGGCAGTCTGCCAGTTGGGAGCTCTGATGAAGGAATGAAGGTTTCAATGAATTCTGCAAAAGAAGCTAGTTGGCTGAATTAGAGATGGAAATATTTCCTTCTGACTGCTGAAATAATCAAATAATTGGTTCTCCTTTTAAAGACTCCAACTGATTGAATGAGATTTTATTTGTTGAAGGCAATCTCCTTTATTGATTACAGATACATTCAGCCATAGATGTAATCAACTTACTGATGATTTAAATACATGAAATACTCTTAGAGTAACAATCAGTCCAGGACTTCCTTGTCCAAATGAGTGGACACATCATAACCTAGCCAAGGTGACACATGAACTTAACCATCACAGCCCATTCATCTTGGTACCCATAAACATCTCCTTAAACATTTCTTAATCACTAAATAAAACAATAACATTCATCCTTTTGCCTAACATAATTCAAGTGTCCTAACTACAACCAGAAACACACTAACCCTTTCCCTAGAAGTAGAGGCAAGTCCTTGGATAATATTTACTCTTAAACTTGATATCCTGTAACTTAAGTACTGTGACATAAAGTTAATATATCTTATGTTATATGATAAAGGGATTAGATAGGGAAGAAAACAAAGATATTTGCTTTATGTATACATATACATATATGAATATATGCATATCTATTAATATATATGTATATATTCATAACAAAACAAGGGAGGACTATTCATAACCATTACAGCCCTCCTTTCTGTAACTGTAATTATAATTGTAGCTCATATTTATAACTATTTTCTTCCAGTATCCATTCTATATTCTCTTTACCTTCCGCAAGCACCTGAACTGGCCATGATTCTTTGCTTTTCGGGTGACCTTAACCTTTATTCCTAAAGTTTCTGAACCATTAGTAGTCCTTCCTGGATTGAGTTGCTGCATTTGTCCATTGACTTTAGTCACTGGGCATAGATTAAAGTCCTAAGGGATTTCCTGTATTCCAAGCAATACTTCTTTCCTTCCATTGGGTAATAACAGTTCTATTTCACCTTGATAATCAGGATCAATCACCCCAGCCAGTACAGTAATTCCCTTTCTTGCATGTTGTTTCCTAGGGATGAGGAACCCAAAGTGGTCAGGTTACAGTATTAACTTCCATTTCAATGGAATCATTGTTGTGTCTCCTAGTAAAAGCATTCTTCCTTTTGGAACTAAGCCCTGTAGACCAGAAGAGTTTATATTTGAGGGGACAGAGAGAAAAAAACATTCTAATGGATTACTAGAGGTAAGAGTGGGCCCATTTTTACGTCTTTATTCCTGGACCCATGAATCTTGGTTATATGAGAAACCAGACCATAGAGTGGATGCTGATTTAGAGCATATACACCTTCCAAGAGAACACTGTCCCAGGCCTGCAAGGTATTGCCCCCATTTGGTGCCATAATTGAGTCTTCAAGAGGTCACTCCACCATTCCAGAAATCCAGGTCCTTCAGGATGATAGGGAATATTGTAAGACCAGAGAATCCTATGAGTATGTGCCCATTCCCACACTTTATTTGCTATGAGGTGTGTTCCTTGACCAGAAGCAATGTTGTGTAGAATACCTTGATAGTGGATAAGTCCATAGATTGTAGTTTTGGCAGAAACGTTGTGTGTAGGGAAGGCAAATCCATGTCCAGAGCATGTGTATATTTCAGTAAGAACAGAAAATTGCCCCTTCCATGATAGAAGGGGTCTAAAAAAATAAACCTGCCATTGGGTAGCAAGGTGGCCACCTTGGGGAATGATGCCATACTGGGGACTGAATGTTTTTCTCTGCTACTGGCAGATTGGACATTTAGCAGTGGCTATAAGCAGGTCAGCTTCAGTAAGTGGAATCCACACTGGTGAACCAATGTTATGCATTGTTCAGTCCCAACCATCATGGTCACTTTGTTTATGAGTACAATGGACAATGACCAGAGTGGTTGGGGAAAGAGGCCTACTTATGCACAATGCTGAAATCACCAGACTTTCTTTTAAGGTCTTCAACAGATTGAATGCAACTTCTCTTATTGCTGAAAGTAATCTCCTTTGTTGATTGTAGATGCAATCACTCATAGATGCAGTGAAATGACGAATAATTTAAATCCACAGAATACCCTTACAGTAACAATCAGGCCAATATTTGCTTGGCCAGACAACTGGACACCATAACCTAGCCAACTTGACATATGAACTTAACCATTACAAATTCTGTTTTGTACTTGCTGGTCTCTGAACTTACCCTATACTTTCCCAATAGATATTCACTCTGCTGTGTAGAACTACTTCTTTCCTTTCCATCAGTTAACTCTAATTTATTCATAAATATAATAATATGAATTTTTCTAATTGTTTACTATATACAAGGTACATAAACTTCTATTATCTCATTTAATCCTTCCCACAATACTGTACAGTACATTCTACCGTTATTTCCATTTGACAGATGAGAAAACTGATGTGCACAGAGGGTAACAGCCTTAGCCACTAAGTTGATAAGTGGCAGAGCTAGTTTATCCTCAGAGCTACCTGATCTATAAATGGTTTCTGATATGTCTACCTTGTGCAATGATACTTTCATCATGAAGCCTTTCTTGGTGTGCCCAACCAGTTGTGACCTCTCCTCCTTCCAACCTCCGTAGCATTCTGTCTGTGCTTCTAATATCGGTAATTATCATAATCTGTAATTACTTATGAATTTCCCTGGAGCCGATTATAAGTTCCTTGAGGGTATGAGCTATATCTATTCACTTTGTTCACCTCTTGAATGATCTTAAGAAAGTTACTTAACTTCTTAGTAGTCCAGTCTCTATAACATGAGAAGGTTGAGTAACCAGTAATTGTGATCTCAGATGTCTTTAGGGGCCAAACAGGTAGCAAATGATTGAGGTTAGTTACTTTAACTATGATGTACTGAAGAGTACAATCTTGTTTGAAGAGAACAGAAGTTATTGGTTCCTATTAATTGTGGCCAAACTGGAATGTTGGTGTTGCCTGATATTAAGGTTTTTCAAGAGACATCAGAAATCTAGATATTTGTTAAAAAGTGACATCTCTTGATTTTTAAACATTAGATTTATTAAAAACTGAATATACCTATTTGGGTAGGTCTAGACCAGTGACTGGTGGAGGCTTTTTCTGAGTTTTATTCAGGCCCTGGTTATGTAGATTAATGACTCTATGTGAATGGTTACTCTAATTCTTATAAAATTTATTATTGAAATCAATGCTATTATCAGTAGTATCTCCTATAATATGTAAGGGTGGAAAGAAAGAGGAACCATCAAGGTTTTACTAATATTTGGGAAGAAAAAACATTAGGAATAGGTATGAGAGTGTGCTGTATAATTAGCTGTGTCTCTTTCTATAAGCATAGAAATATATGCAATTAGCATATATATCATTGAATATGTATATTTTTATTTTATATAAGCAAATATATGCATATAAAATATAATTAGCTATCAGAATACCTAAATTCCTGTCTGAGATTTTTGAAAAGTTTTAAAAGGTGCAGATTCAATTTTAGCTGCCATAGGGGCAAACCTGGACAATTATCTCATTGCTCTGATAATCCAATTCCCTAAACCAGCCAGACCTTTGAAAATGAACAGCTTAAAAAATGTTTCTTCCTTTGCTAGAATTTGAAATGACTGTTTAATCAATTTTGGTCAAATCCTTTATACCAAGAATAATTTTGGAAAGGTTCATGTTAACAAGAATGAAAATAGACTAGATCAGTCACTTCCAATATATGCAAACATTATAAAAACTCTTTTCAAGTTCTAATGCAAAAGCTCTGAATTTCCCAGGTTGCCAGAGCCTTACACTGAATAAAAATCTTGATCACCATCTAAAAATATGTGTAGAGAGCTCACTATAGACATGACCCAACATGAAGTACATTTAGGGATAAGAAGACAGGTAATATTTTTGAGGAGCCAAAGTTCAGTAAAAGGAATTTAAGTATTTGGCACTATTTTTGTCTGCTTGTCCAGAGGGTTACCAGAGAGAGTACAGGGATTTCCTTCCTGGATTGGTTTTAAGAATATGCTAGACTTTAAGAGGTGTTAATTTTCTAACTTTGTTGGTAGTGCTCTGTGCTGCAACTTCTTTGGGGTAAGAGTACTGTCTTAAAAAAAAAAAAACTTCAAACTTTCTCTTTTGTTTTCATTTTTTTTACAGAAAGTAAATAGATAGTTACATATTGGCCAGAGGAATAATTACAGGCACAGAACATGATAAAATCCCCGCAACATTCCATAGATTAGAAAAGGTGCTTGAAGAGACTTTAGAAGTTCCTTAGCTGTCATCCTACTTTCTTAGGGAGTTAGCCTAGTTATCTCCTACCTTTCATAGGGTCATTTGACAAATGAGTAGCTGAGGTTCAGAGACAAATTTTCTATTTGTTGTGGATCAATCAGTCAGGGGAAAGGGAGTTGACTATTAAAATGCCAAAATCAGTTCAGATAACGAAAAAATGTCAGAACTTCATATGGCATTTCAAATAAATGGAGCCAAATTGGTCTAGTACCTGAGAGTTTAGAAATAAAATTTTGTAGCATATCTTTGCCTTTAATCTTAAAAAAATGCTCTAGTATATCTTGGGTATCTATGTGGAAAGAATCAAGCCAATTAAACAAAAGCACTTAGCTCAGTTCCTGGTTCATTGTAGGTCCTCGACATACATGCGTTCAGTGGCCACAGGCTGTGATATTAACATAATAATTTTTTTCACGTTTCTAATCTGGATATTTCACTACTGGAGTGGAAGTTACTTTATCATAATAATAGTAAATATTCTTTGATCTGACCCTATTACTTTTCTTTCAGCAGAAAGTAATTGAACAATTCATTTTATTGTTTGTTTTTATCCTGAAACTGCTGCAAAAGGAGTATTTGACATCTCTATAATCTTGTTAGATATATAAAAAGAAAAGTTAATTCTTTGCCTGGGATTTCAATTCCTACCAAAAATAAAAAAGACATAATCACATAAATAAAAGCTATTGAACTCTAGACTCCTTTCGTCTGTTTAATGGAATGGCTGTCAGGGATGAGAATGAAATTTGAGTGTATTTCTCATTGTTCAGTACAGTTGGGAATAGGAAACAGGTGGTGTTAAGGTTTAAGCTTTCTCATTTCATATCAGAACATTTTAAATTCTTTTAGTGGGGGAAATGTATGCATACTAATATTTTAAATAAATGAATATTAATATTTCATCTGAGCAATTTAAAAATTATGAACTTTGATTTTATACTCACCCTTCATATAACTATTGGGATAATCTCTTGCGAACAGTATTTTCATTATATTTTTTTCTTGCTCAAGAACTTATAGAAAATGCTTATAGTTTTAACGGTTATACGTAAAGGCTCTGTGTGACTTTGGGTACACATTTTATTTTCTCCGAGGCTCAGTTTCCTTAAAAACAAAGTGGGGGATATGTTAAAATGTCACTGATAGTACTGTTTTGAGGGCTAAACGAGGTAATGTTTAAATCTCTTAGCAGAGTGTCTGGCATGAGGTAAGCCCTCGTACATATTAAGTATTCAGTTAAGTATCCCAAGCACCAAGTCTCTAAGTTTGTTATACCGTAGTTGGGATCATCTTTTCTCAGTCCCATGTTTTCACTGTTGTCATTACTTCAGAGAGAAGGCTCTTCACTCTTCAGTGCCAGAACATTTCAATTACTTTCGTAATCTTGCTCAAAACTCACCTCTTCCAGCAAACAGGCTAATTAACCCCACTGACTCAGAGGGCATTATTCTGTATATTCTCAGTGCTCACATAATCAGTTTGCATGATCCTCTGCACCTAGAAACATATGGTTTTCCATTATTCTTAGGGCATTGCTTGCATGTTTTGCCCCACCTCCAGCTAGTTTCAAAGCTCTTCCATGGAAGTGAGAAATACATCTCTAATTTCGTTTGTAACACATTTTCCATTTCATTCTTGGCTTCCAGCTGCAACAACATAGTTTCAAATGCTTCAACAACATAGTTTAAAATGCTTGAATAAATAAAAATGATATTTAATGAAATTGCATTTTTCAACTAGGAAAGGCAAAATATCAAATGGATGCAATATCACTATTATGATCTAAAACAGCAAACTGGATATTCTGACAATGAACAGGTACTTGTGATTATTTTTGTGTTTCATACAATGAGGGTGAAAGAAGAAAATGCATCATTGTGCGACTGCAATAGCAATGGTTAGCATAACATATATTACATTGCAAAAGTGTTCTACTGTCACAGAATGAGCATTCGATTTAAACTGATTATGTCGCTGGATGACCTTGGGGAAGTCAGTTAACTTCTCAGGTGCTCAGTCTCTACAAATGTAAAATGAATTAGGGTTTAGAATATAGTATATCTGTGTACCCTCAGCTCTATCATTTGGTGATTTTTAGATCATATATTTCAGCGTAAATTAGCAGCGTGGCAGTGTGTGGATGATGTGAATTCTGAGTATGTGGTATCTTAGTTGTTACCACCTGGTGCCTTTTTGTGGTATATGCACTAAATATATGTAGCTTCTGTATTTGCTGGATGTTATTTGTGATTTATTGTAGAAGAGACAAAATGGTTCTGGAAATGGTTCTAGGAAAATCAAAGTTTGCCCACCATCTTCTAAGAAGCTAAGTACAGTGAATGAAAGTGAAACTGAAGAAACATTTTTTTGTTCAAGAGTAAACTAAGACTTAGGCATAACAGGACCAACATTTGCATTACCAATAAGAAGTAGGCATCTTTCCTCACTCTTACCCCTCAATTCACCTTCCCAAGCCCCAGGGAACCATATCTTCTAAAAGAAATTTTCATTAACCATAACTCATGATTCAAAGTCATAAAAAATTACTATTCTCAACCACAGAGACTTGGCTATTTTTTTAAAAAAATAGACACACAAGTTTTTATTAACACATGAAAATATAAAGTCATGTAAATTTATACCAATTAATATAAATCACTTGCAAATGTGCCCATGCCACAGGTTAATGAGATTAAAGAATCTTAGGAGACTGAGGAAGAATTTTTCCCCAAACACTGGACCTAGAATTAAAGGGTAGACTGCATTGATTCATCTAGTTTCATAACATTTGCTCCTAAAGATTGAGTGAAAATTACTTATTAAAATAAAAAAATCATCTCCTTTCAATGTCTTTTTTAAAAGCAAAAAGGCTATAGTTTTATAGATTATGCTTTCCTTGAAAATAGAAATCGTTTAAATGTATAAATTAATATAGAGAGAATATATGTGATATAAAAGAAGATCTTCTGTAATAAGAACTAGTTTTTGAAGAAATGTAGTTTGGTCATGTGACAATAATCTAAAATGGCTTGTCAGAGTATCCATTGATACTTTATGTAGCACACTGAGCATATAGGTCTCCAACCTAAGAGACGAATAATCTAAAATCGACAATACAAACAAATAAAAAGTAACTACAGAGACATGTCGTTGCACATGGATGGGTCAGTGAATCGAGTCCAATGGAAACAGAGAGAAGAGGCCTGAGAAATTTCTCTGGGATGTTTTAAAGCTTCTCAAGGGCTATACACCTTCAACCCAAGGCTAGGGGGAAAGCAATAAGAGTGTGTAATCAAGAGTACATGTAGTCAGAGAGAAGGTGAAAAGATAAGCAGTAACTGGAAGGATAAGGATTTGAGGTCAGAGAACAGGATTTTGGAATTGATGATTTCTCATGTAGAGCAGTTCTGGGGGATGAGAAAGCCTAGGGACCTACCATGGCAGCAGTACGTAGGTGGAATGGAGTGCAGTGGAGGTGAAGGTCACTGGTATTAGATGTTTGGGGCTGAACATATGATTTTAATGAAGCTGTTTGGCTCCTAAACATAGATTATAGTTTTTGAAAACCCTTTTGTCATCAAGAAAACCTTGCCCCATATTTTAAGATCAGGAAGTGCAAATCCTCCAACTTCACTCTTCTTTTTCAATATAGCTTTGGCTATTCAGGGCCCCTTACCCTTCCATGCAATATTTTTATTGTTCTAAAAGGTATTTTTCTTTCAAATTCATTGAAGGAAATATAAGTGTATTTTTAAAAAATAGAGTAAATCACAAACTGAGGAAAGCCAGGAATGAAAAGACTTAGTATTTTTTCTTGAGAGGCAGATCTAATAGCTATGGAATGGATTTTCTCTTTTATAGCTTTTATCAAAAAGAAAAACAACTTTCCTCACTTCTAAGGCATCAGAAAGCACACTGAGTGATAAATGGGCCGCTTAGGAACATTTCAAGCCTTCTAATGGAGATTAAAAAACATCAAAAGCTGCTAGCTTCTTTTCTTTTAATATCAACTATTAAATTGTGCATATCTTATGTAAACTTTTAGAATTTTACACTCATGACCTGAGTTTCAAAAATCTGGTTATATTTTATTACTTTTTTTGTATGCTGTATGGTGGGGTCACATTTCATTATTTTTCCCTGTGAGTTTCCCATTTTTGCAGTACCATTAGTTGAATTCTTGTTTGTTTGTTTTGCTTGTTTGTTTTGTTTTTTGGGGAAAGTGTATGGACCAGGAATCGAACCTGGGTCTCCCACATGGCAGGTGAAAATTCTACTACTGAAGTACCTAAAATCTTATTGCTTCTTAGTAAGAATATCCAAAGTATCTGAACTTGTATCACAATAACTGAAAGGAACAAGACAGCAGGAAGAACTGTTCTGATTTCACCATATGCAGCCCAAACTAGTCAAAAAGCACCATCCCACAAGACTGACACAGCTAGAAATTTGTGACACAGTCTCATTCCTAAACCACTGGAATTGTCCATAAAGGCAGATAAAATCCTAATGGTTCATAGGCAATGCACATTATAAAAGTTATGAAAGTCATTTTACAATTCCCAAAGCTCTAAACTTACAGATTGGTTTGCATCAAATTTATACTGCTTAATCAAACAAACTAAAAAATTTCATTCCAACTAGCTCAGTAAGATGGTCAAGACAATGGCTATAATTTTTGTTCTGTGTATAACTAACTGTTGTGTGTGTTGAAGTTTTGATTTGAATAGGTAACAATAAAGCCTGAATAATTTTTTCCAGAAGTTCCAATTTTGTTTTGATTTGGACAGTTTCTCTAAAGCTTTCTTTTTAAAATAGTTCAGTCAATTCATATCATTGGGAGCCATAAATTCCATAAGGACATCAATTTCTGACAGTTTTTAGTAAATAATATCAACAAGCTATTAAAGATTCAGTAAGATTCTGTAGGTGTGTGTCTTAGTTAAGTTATTCAAACATTTATCAAACTAGATCAATACTCCCTGCAAAGTAAGCTGGTGTTGGACCCCAACAGAAACCTCCATCCTGTTTCTTGGCTCTAGGGAATTAGCCTTCCTAGACAGAACCTGTTGTGGGACAACACTGGGTTCTGTCTTACAGTCAGAACGGGCTCTCAGGCCTAGTAATGGCTTTGCTGAGTACAGGATACCGTCAGGTTATCTTCTGCCTAGGAAAACAGCACAGTCAACACTCTGCCACCAATCCAAGGGTACAATTTGAGTTTCAATGGAAATGTTAATACCCTGAGTTTTATAAGTACTTTCTTAAATACTTTACGGAATATAAAAGCATACAAAGGAAAAAATGCAAGCAGAGGTGTGAAAAGTCTGGAAGAACAGCCACTACAAAAAGAAAACTCACAAAAACAATAAAAAGCTGTATTTAAGTGAAATAGATTAAAGGTTAGAACCTTACAATTTTAAGTTCTTTTTACATTCATTTTTGGAGATGGCATGGAGTAAGTGATATATTTTTCTAATGTCCATTGGTTAAGATCAAATATCAAAATTATCCTTCCTAAAAAAATGTTTGTCTTTAGGAACCATGGCTTCATGACAGTTACTTTGAAAACAGTAGCGATTACCTGCTCAATTAATATTCCAAATCCTAATCAGTAACTTGTCTGATCAAACAGTTAAAACATTTTGTTTACTGATTTGGCTGCGAAATGGTATCGAAAAAAATGTTTACTTTATTATCATCTGCAGAAACTAAAATTTTGGTACATGAGTTTGTCTAAACTACTCCTTTATACATAACACATTGCTATTCTCTTGCAGTTTTCAGAGCTCTCACTGTACCTTTGCATTTGATAGTATAATGAATATACAAAGTGTTATAATTTTTTTCATATTTATTCTATTTGGTGTTCTCTGAGCCTCTTGGATGTGCATATTCACATTGTTTGCTAAGTTTGGGAAGTTCTCTGTCATTATTTTTTACTGTTATTTTTGCCTGTTTGTATTTTTCTTTCTTACAATAACCAATAATGCATATATTCATGTACTTGATATTTGTTAGGGTTAAGGTTATCATTAGGATTTATGGTTATGGGGAGCATGTCCCATAGCCGTCTTAGGTTTTCACTTTTAATATATCTTTGTTCCTTCTGTTCCTCAACCCGATTCAGTTCAAGTATCTTGTCTTTGAGTTTTCTGATTCTTTATTCTGATGGCTCCCATCTGATCTTGAAACCTTCCTGGGCATTTTTCATTTCAGTAATTTTGGTCTTCAACTCCAGAGATTCTGTTTGGTTCCTTTTTAAAATCTCTATATTGCTCATTCATTGTTTTCCTGGTATTCTTTAATTCTTTCTGTGTATTTTCCTTCATCTCTTTGAGCTTGTTTAAGTTCCTGTTTTTAAGGGCTTTTGCTTGGCATGATCACATCATGATCCTCTTTGGTGGTGTTTCCTGTTGGTGTCATCCTTTACCTTTGGATGAGTCATCATTCCCTTTTTCTTTGTTTGTTTTGTACTTTGTGTTGCATCCTGTATATTTTAATATTATAAAATGTTAACTATAGGTTTTATTCCCTGAGATGTCTGTTTCTTGACTTTGTAACCAACTGGTGATAAGACAGGTTTTCCTGAGCTTCAGCGCATGTATCAAGAAGGTCTGCTCTAAGCAAATGCAATACGCAAGGCTTTCCTTATCTTTCTGTGTCTCTGTCTTGTCCTAGGCTGTTGCTTATTAGTTGTTTTGGAGTTCCCCTGTGTACAGTAGATTGGTTATTCACTCTGTTTTCCAGGTTACAGACTCATTCTCCCAGGTGTTTGAAGCGGGCAGGACTTTGCCCCAATATCCACCTCTATAGCTTCTTACACTCCTTTCATTGTTTCAAGCTGCTTTGGGGGCAGCTTGGGTGGGGGCAAATTCTGGGAGGAGGGTGTTGCCAGAGACAACTTTCCCCAAGTCAGCCTTTCCCAGCTGAAAAACAGCCAAAAACACGTGAAGCAGATACAGAACAACTAAAATTACTCTGGGGATGGGATCAGGAAGGGTGCCAAGAGCTTATTTTACAACTCTTCAAAGCTGAACTTTCTCAATCTGCCCAGCAAATGCAACTCTTCTGCTATTTGTATATCCACAGCCTTGAGGAAACACAGCTTCCTTGAGTCTCCACTGCCATTACCCCAACCAGGGTAGGGATGAAACAGTGGCTGCCCTCAGAGTTGGGCTCCCAGTAATCAATTTCACTGATCAAAAGCGATGATCAGTGATTGGCTGTGCCCTACACCTCATCTTGAGTGATTGAATTTTAACATCCGCACACCTCATCTTGGGGTATAGAATTTTTACTCCCTTTCTGTCACCAGTGAATTAGCAAGGGATTAGACCTTAAAGCAGCCTACTGTGAGAGTGAAGAATGGGTGCCAGTAGCCACTGTGCTGAGAGTAATTTACTGTTCCTTACTGTATTTTATCACTCTCTTCTTCATGCTCTTCTTTGTATCCTGTACAGTGTTCTTTCTGGACTCCTAGAGTTTCAAAATAACTGCTTCAGACAGTTCCTGCTTGTTTAATAGTTGTTTTATTGAAAGAACTGAGTCTTGGAGCTCTTTACTCCACCATCCTACAACAATCTTCTCCATAAGGATCTTTATTGATTCAACAGATAGTGAGTGACTATTCCATGGAAAGTATTGTGAGGATATAGCAATAAATGGGGTAAATATATTTCCCATATTCTTAGAACTTCAAATCTAGTAGACAAGACAGCTATTTAAACAATTACAGTAAAGTGTAATGAGTGTTACTTATGAGAAACCAAGGAAATACCTTTAAGCAAGGAGAATCTCTCCTCTCTGGTGGCCAGTGATAATAGGATTATCTCTAGTATGCCTGCTTTTGCCCATTTTTCTAGTAAAAAACAGCTTTTGGAGAGTTATGGTTGTCATTCTATGTTTATAGATGAAAACAAAATAGACTCAGAGAAGTCAGGTGATTTACTCATTATTATGTAGCCAGTAAATGATAGCACAGGATTCTAATCCAGATATGTTACAGTCGCAGTTCTGTTATGGCTATGTAAGGCAACTACATCCTTTCTTTCCAGCTGATTACAACTGAAAAGGATGGAAAAATAGAAAAAAACTATTACTTGAAGACTCTCTAAGTTAACAAAAGCAGTAAGATTATTGAAGGAAGTAAAAAGTTGAAGATGCTGACTCCATGGGGGTGAGTTTACTTATTTTTTTTTCTGGTGCTTTGTGCCAATGTCAAGGAGAAGTACTCAGTCATACAGAGTTGTGATTGTGTTGGTGGATGAAGTGTCAATAGAAAGCCCATAGCTTTCTGGGCAGATGAATAAAGGAAAAGAGGTCTACAAGGCTGGAAATTTGAGAAGAATTTTGGAGGGGAGAGTTAGAGATGTATTCCCATAATTTTGCACAAGTCTTAACTGAAGCCTTGAGTTATGCATGTATAGACTCAAATGAGCAGAATAAGGACCTGTGAGATAATATCAAAATGTCTAGCATTTGTGTCATTAAAGTTCCAATAGGAGAGGAGAAATGATATTAGAACTACCCACACAAGTCTTACATTAACACCTAAATAATGCCTGTGCAGGACAGATCCAAATTAGCCAAGAAAAACTTAGAGAAATAAAGTAAAATTTAATGTTTTTAACAATGTTTGCCATGTAATTATGTACTATACAATTTACCTGTTTTAATTTTATGATTCAATAATTTTTAGTAGGTTTACTGAGTTGTATATGTTCACATTCACTTTAGAACATTTCCTTGTGCCTATTCACTGTTAATCCCTCTGCTCAACCCTAGTCCCAGGAAACCAGTAATTTACTTTCAGTCTCTATAGATTTGCCTTTTCTGGATATTTCATTTGAATGGAATCCTACTTGTGGTCTTTTGCACCTGGCTTCTTTCACTTATAATATTTTGAAGTTAATCCTTGTTGTAGAATATATGAATATTTTGCTCATTTTATGACTGAATATTTTGCTCATTTTATGTTGTATGGCTATTCTACATTTCTAAACAAAGATTTAAACTGCCACCCATAGAAGGCAAGATAAAATTTATTGTCTGAAACTAACAAAATTCATTACCTGATAAAACAAAAGCATCAATATTTTCCAGAGGATTATAACAGGATTCAGGGGCTAAACAACATAGTAATCGAAATGTAAAAGAGAAGATCTAAACTGGACATATGTAGAGTCTGGAAAATGAAAACAGTTCAAAATGGAGAAGACAATCAGCAGATGCAAACCTTGAGAAAACCCAGATATTGTAATTATCAGAAACTTTAAAATAGCTCTATCTATGATTGCCAGGATAAAGATATCTGGAAAACCTTAAAATATTTGGTAAATAAATATTACACTATGAAATAATCCATGAATTAAAAAGCAAAACTCAAAGGAAAATAGATAATATTTTGAATTGAATGAAGATTAAATTACCATATTTGTGAGATGGAGCTAAAATAGTTCTTTGAAGAAAATGTGTAGCATTAAATGCATATGTTAGAAAAGAAAAAGATCTCAAATTAATGGTCTAAGCTTCTACTCTAAAAAACTTGAAACGCAAATGGAAAGAAGGAAATAATAAAGACAATAGCAGAAATCAATGAAATTGAACACAGAGAAACAAAAGGAAATATCAACGGAACAAAAACTGGATATTTGAACATGTTAATAAAATTTGTAAACCTCTAATAACATTGACAATGATAAATAAAAAAGTAAAGACGAAATCACCAACATTAGGAATGCTCACTACAGAACCTACAGACATTAAAAGGGTAATAAGTATACCCCTAAATTTAAAAACTTAGATGAAATTGACCAACTCTTTAAAGACACAAACTACCAAAGCTAACTCCAGAAGAAACAAATAACTGGAATAGTCCTGTATCTATTGTGGAAATTGAATTCAGAGTTAAGAAAATAACCACTAAGGGAAACTCCAAGTCCATATGATTTCATTGGCAAATTCAACCAACATTTAAGAAAGAAATACTACCAATTCTACACAATCTCTTCCAGACAAATAGAAGCTAGCGTCAGTTTGTGTTGAGGATTGAATCATATCCTCCATAAAACATGCTCAAGTCCCAAACCCTGGTTCTGTGGGTGTGAACTCATTTGTAAATAGGAAGGGGTTATTAGGGAAGTTGTGTCTAAAACTGAATTAGAGTGGGTCTTAATCCAATATGGCTGAAGAACTTAGAAGCAAAGGAAATTGGACACAGGAATAAGAAACCATGGAAAGGAGCCAGAAGCTGGAAGTCAACAGAACCCAGAAGAGAAAAGAGAAGATGCCACGACGTGTATTGTCATATGATGGAAAAGATTGCTAGTCAGCCAGAAGATACCATCCCTTGGAAGAAGCAAGACTTCTTGCCTCTTAAACCATGGCAATAAATTCTTGCTGTTAAGCAACCCATTTTATAATATCTGTTTTAGTAGCCAGGAAAATAAAACAGTTTTCAGTATCAGAAAGTGGGGTGCTGCTATGAAAATTACCTAAAAATGTGGAAACAGCTTTGGAATTAGGTAACGTGTAGAGGCTAAAAGAATTGTGAGATGCCTGATAGAAAAAGTCTGTATTGCTTTGAATAGACTATTAATAGAAACATGGACATTAAATGTACTCCTAATGAGGCTTTAGAAGGAAAGAATGAATGTGTTATTGGAAATTGGAAGAAGGCAATCCTTATGACAAAGTAACAAAGAACTTTGCAAAACTCAGTTCTGATATTGGATGGAAGGCAGAACTTGCAAATGATAAACTTGGATAATCAGCTGAGGAGATTTCCAAACTATGCATGGAAGGTGTAGCCTGGATTCGCCTTGCACCTTATAGCAAAATGTGAGAGGAAAGAGATAAGCTGAGAATTAAATTCTTAAGCACAAAGAAACCAGAAATTGATGATTTGGAAATTTTTCGACCCCTCCAGATAGTATTTTCTGAGATTAAGGCCAGTAGGGGCTTTAATAGGGATCTCACTGAGCTTTCAAGAAGTGAGTCCCTGGAGGACAGGGCTCCATGTGAGGGTTTTAAATGACAACCCTTTGCTAAAGAAGATGTGAACCCAGTTAGCCATTTCAGTGGAAGTCACGATTGGAAATTCAGGAAGGAGCTGTGGAAAGTTCTTTTGTCTGATGATCTGAATCCACTTGAACTGCATCCAAAGCTGACAAGATTTTTTTCAAAACTTGTATGAGCAGAACCACTACTAGCATTTACTGAAAGTGACAGAGAAAGGAAAAACTGAAGGAAGAGTGACTTTAAGACCAGAACAATGGAAGCAATGCTTTGCATCAAAAAGATCTTTTCCTGTCAAGAGAGTGGGCCCCTCATGTGTGTGGAAAGGGTGGATCTGTCCCTGCACTTGGAGGAGGCAGGCTATCTGTCTCATTTCTTGAGGGTGAGCCTTGTGCCCCATTGTTCAGGGAGAGTGCTACCACCCTAATGCTCAAAGATGGTGGGGCCTGTGCTCCTTTATTCTTGGAGAACATGGCCACCATTCCAATGCTCTGAAAAAATTATTCCTACACCCAAGTGCTCTGCAAGTGTTTTTGGAAGGGGTGATGATGCTACTTCCTCTGGCACAGAGGACAGATAATCAAGTCACAGATGGCCTGCAGTCCTTAAGACCTAATGGATTTTGCCTTGCTTGGTTTTGGACTTGTTTGGAATTTGTGTTCCTTCCAACTTCTCCCATCTGGAGTGCGAATCTTTATGCTATTCCTGCCCCACCATTGTACATTGTAGGCAGAAAACTTCTTTTCTAGGTTTTCAGGTCCATCAGACAGAGGAATTTTGCTCCAGGATGGACTACACCCATAACCAAGTTTGATGAGACTTTGTACTTAGCATTGTTACTGAAATGGCTTAAGACTCTTAGAATGTTGTGACAGAATAAATGTATTTTGTATGTGCAAAAAGCATGTTCTTTTTGGGGTTCAGAGGGTGGACTGTTGGGCATTGAATCATGTCCCCCAGAAAATACCTGCTAAGGTCCCAACCTCTGGTTCTGTGGGTATGAACTCATTTATAACTAGGACTTTTTAAGAGGTCATTAGTTAAGGTATGTCTAAACTGAATGAGGATGGGCCTTAATCCAATATGGCTGAAGAGCTTATAAGCAAAATAAATTGGACACAGAAATGAGAAGCCATAGGGAGGAGCCAGACACTGGAAGTCAACAGGACCTAGAAGATAAAGGAGCAGATGCTACAACATACATTGCCATGTAATGGAAAAACTAAGGAATTTCAAAGATTGCCAGCCAAAAAGATACCAATCCTGAGAGGAAGCAATATTTCTAGCTTCTGAAACCATGAAACCATGAGGCAATAAATTCCTGTTGTTAAGCTAATGCATTTTATGGTATTTTTTTTAGCATGTAGGAAACTAAAATACCTTGATATGAAAACTAGACAAAAAAAAAGAAAGAAAAGAAAATTAGAAGCCAATATCCATCAAGAACATAGATTCAACCCCCTCAAATATATTAGAAAATCAAATTCAGAAATATATGAATATTATAATACATCATGACCAAGTAAAGTTTATCCCAGGAATATAAGGAAGGTTCACGACTTGAAATCAATGCTTGATTATACTCTCTCTGACAACACGTATCTAATCCATCAGCATATTCATTCAGGTCTACCTTTATACTATATCCTGAATCTGACAACCTCTTATCATCTTTGTGTTAACTATTCTAGCGCAGGACACTATTTCAGCTGGCTACTGCAACTAATCCCTAGGTGATATTTCTGCTCTAGTTCTTGCTCCTCTAAAATCTAATTCACAAACAGTAGAATAAGTTTTAATATGCAACAAGACTATGATATCACCCTATCAATGTCCTCCAGTGGCTTCCTACTACACTTAAGAAATCCAGTCCTCTGTTCCACTCACAATGGTCTACTTGCCATCCCTTGAGTGTCTCAAGAATCTATGCTTTTGCAGTTTTCATTACTTTATCACTTCACTCACTTTTCTGATTAGCTAATACCACCTCAGGGAGGACCTCTCTTACTGTCCTGTCTGTTGGGGATTGAATCATGTCCCGACAAAAGGTATGTTCAGGTCCCAATACCCGTTCCTTTGTATATGGGCCCTTTATAAATAAGATGTCTTTAAGATGTTACTTTAGTGAAGGTGTGGACTAACTGAATCACAAGGTCTTTCTTCTGTTTTCTTCATTGTTGGTACATAATAGGCATTCAATAAATAAATTAATAAGGTTGATCTTTTGTAAACTTATAATAATATTGACTCCCATCTGCAGTATCTGAGTCTGTTTTCTCACACTCTTGCCAATAATGGATATTGTGGATGTTTTGCATCTTTGCCGAACTGTAAGTTACTGAATATCTCATGGTGAGTACCTTTCGAGAGATGTCCAGGATGGACCTCTATTATTTCTTAGTGGCACATAGTAATGTGAATCTTACAAATGATGACATCTAAGGTTTGATCAGACCTAGTACTTTGACTGCCTGCCATTTGTCTAGCATTGGAGTTGCAGAATAATTAAAGGAACACGATGCCTGCCTTTGAAAAACTAACAAACTAAGTGGTAAGTCAAAATGTACACAAATATTTTGAAAAATTAGGGACTAGATCAGATAACAATCATTTTACAAGAATTAGATTTGTAGTTTTCTGGTTGTGTTCCGTGCTGTTGCCACAGATTATGGATGGGGAAGGAAGGAAAGACAAAGTCTGGCTTAGCCAGCAGAGCTTTATGGCCCATACTCCAGCTTCAAAACAGAAACTCTTCTTTTACCTATATTGCGTTTTGGGTTTCCTTGGTCTTCCTACTATTTTATTTGAATAAAGAATGCCATTGCTTAAAAATAAATGCAAACATTTTTAAACTACTGTTCTAAATATTTACAGAAGTATGACTGTGCACTAGCGTAGAAGTCTGATTTGAAAAGGTAGAAAGAATTAAGGAATAGTACTTTATATATGCATAGTACTTTACACTCTTTCAAATGCATTTGCATATTTTCAACTGAGAAATTACAACTGAGCTACAAGGCAACAAAAGCATTTATTTGATGTCTTAGAATTGCAATTCAGGGAGCACAGATTCAGTTAGAAACTGAAACTATGTCTCATCTTAGGGCTTCCAACAAGGGTTTTAAAGAAGAAAAAGTAGATTGCATATTTTTTTTGAAAGAATTATGATTGGTAGATATTTAGGGCTTCCCAAATGTCCTTCAAGTTAAATAGTTTATTGGTTTCTTTATATTGTTATTGGTTCATGGTATCAGATGTCCTCAGAAACATTGTTGCTTTTGGTTTTGCATACCTTGGCAGTCTGTAATATTTGGCTGAGATGTGCTTAAACGTAACTTCCTGAATAGCCTCCATACTCTATTTAAAATCTGTTAGCCATAGTAACTCCATTATGTTTGATCTATTTTCTCAATATATTTTCTCATTTAAGGTTCATCACACCCCCGTGAATTAAGCTAGAAATCTAGCACTAGCCTCACTTTACAAGTGGGGAACATGAGTCCTTGAGTTTTGAAAATTATATGACTAGTTTAGTAACAAAGGCAGAGCCAGAATTAAGGAATCAGAAAATATATTCTGGTTCCAGTAGAATAGCATTGGTAAAATGCAGACCCTTATATAAGTAAGAAAATTTGATTTCTCTTTAAAATGGTGACCATCCTAAAATGTTTTCATTTAAAAGCTTTCTTCTCAACCGCATTAATCTTTAGTTTGACTGTACTCTTCATATTACATTATTTCTACACTTCAGGGCTTCCAGCTCAGAGTTTTGTCCCTTCCAACGATCTGAAAAGCAGGATAACCGTGGCCCATTTTAACATGCTAAAAGTGAGTGGGGTGATTTTTTTGCCAAAAAATGTAGTCAAGAGAAAATACTTCAAGATTGCAGAAATGGTTTTGAGTGGTCATTCATTACAGAGTAGTAAGATCATCGAGGAGGAAGCAACATTTAGCAGAATGAATCTGGCTGCCTAAAAATAATCAGTGTGCCAGACACAATTACTCTGTGCCAGACACATTACCTAAATCATTTCATTTGATTCCTCACAACAACTTTAGTTTTTGACATGATTGATAGATTAGAGTTTATATCTCTGCATCACCTCTCCTTCCCTCCTTAAGAACATTCCACAGGATAATCATGTTATTGTTTTCATCATCAGCATCCAATTTTTAGTGACATTTATAGTCTTTAATATTAAATACTAGCTTTTTACTATTACTTAATTTTTAAAATTAGACATGTACAGTCAGGATTTGGAGCACCTTCCTCTGACAAGTAAATGAGATACCTGAAGAAACTATAAATTTAACTGTAGGGTACAGTATTTGAAGGAATGAAATAAAGATTAATCTACTTCAAATGGCAAGTTTTCAAGGATTAAAAGACCTTCAGGCTTGCCGCCCAAGCATATTGATATGAGTGTGAGTGGATTCACTGAGAGTAAACGTAAGCACTCCGGGGACTTTCTCAGACCACTCAGGAATCATTCTCTTTCCCAGCCAACATGGAACTAAACTGACTTAATACAGCTAAGATCTGTCCAGTTTTCTGCCTTTGCATTCTCCAATCCAAGAGCTGAGATCATTCTAAATTGCCTCTTATTCTGAGACCAATTTTGCTTTGATATAAGATAAATAGAAGGAAAATATTGACATCTATTAAGCACTTACTCTGTGCCAGTCATATTACCCAAATAATTTCATTTGATTCCTCACAACCAGCATAATTATTCTCAAATTATAGCACTTAAGGTCAATAAGCTCAATAAATAATTGTTGATTGATTGAAAAAATATGCAAAGGAGTTCTTAGTTCCATTTTATAATTGAAGAAATCGATGTTCAGATATGTTAAATTGTTTGAAATTACACAGGTGGTACTTTTCTTGCATCCCTACTTCCTTTTTTCAATTTTTGCACTTTTAAAACATTCTCAGAAGTTATACATAATGGATATTTAAAGTCTAAATTAACTTCAAAAGTATAAAGAATAAAAGGGAATGTCTCTTCTCCCCCCCTCCACTCACCAGAGATAAGCATTGTAAGTCATTTGTTATACACATGCCTTTTTTATTATAACTAGAAAATCTCACTACAGCTGCAGTGGTTCTGGGTTGGATCTTATAGCTCCTATATTCATACAACGAGGCTTTGGTACCAAGCTCCCATCTTGTACCCCTAATTTAGCAGTTCAATGTTTTTATTGTACTATGCAGTAACTGTTTTATGACTGTGGTGGCAATTGAAAGGGTAAACAGGGCAGCAATAAGCATTAAAACTGATAAATGGATTGTAAAGGAAAGCAGTACACAGTCAAAGAACTGTAAACTACTTGTCTCTGCTCTCTGATTTGATGTGGTGCTGGTGATAGAGCCTAAGTTTTTCTGGAGGCAATCTGTGTTGTAGAAAAAAAGGTAAAGCTATCTTAAAAGATCTTTAGTTTATTACCACATTTCTTCTTTTAGTGTGCCTTGTAGTAGTTTATCTTTTAAAGGCATCTGTATCAATTCCATTTCCAGCAAATCGCTCCCTATCATGTTCTTTATTTAGTCTATTTAGCTGTTTCCTCAGTAAGTCAATTTTAAGGATTAGCACTTCTACTCTCTGACCACAGTAACTTTTCCTTTCTCGTCCTTACCCTTTCATACCTACTAACTTCTCTCCTTCTGCAGTCCCCCACCCATAATCTCTTGTTTCTTTAACTTTCCTGATGAAATTTTCATTTAAGTTTTCTTCATTTGCTTGCCTACCCATCCTGAGACCCATGATAAGCTATTTTAAAATATCTCCTCATTAACTGAAATAATCCCTCAGTTCTTCAATCTTTTGTTAGACCTGCGAAGCAAATCCTCAA
Organism: Tamandua tetradactyla; assembly: GCF_023851605.1. Classification (NCBI taxonomy): domain Eukaryota; kingdom Metazoa; phylum Chordata; class Mammalia; order Pilosa; family Myrmecophagidae; genus Tamandua; species Tamandua tetradactyla. The sequence goes on along the minus strand of NC_135353.1, from coordinate 56,803,727 downwards.
CCCAGGGGAGTAACTTCCTGTCATTCATGTTCTTTAATTTTGTTTTGAGGCCATGAAATATTTTTGAGGAAAGTCGCAGAACCTTGATGACCAAGTTCATCTAAACTTCGGATACTGAACTTCAACTGGATTTTTTTAAAATTATAAACAACAAACACACATTCTTGACATGGTTACAATCAACGGCTCACAATATCATCACATAGTTGTGTATTCGTCACCATGATCACCTTTTTGAACATTTGCATCTGTCTAGCAAAAGAAAGAAAAAATAAAAGGCTCATACATGCCATACCCCTTACCCCTCCCCCTCATTGACCACTAGTATTTCAATCTACTCAATTTATTTTAACCGTTGTTCCCCTATTATTTTAACAAAATATTTTAATTTTCAAGTGACTTGCTTCATAGTTTTTTTTTTAATTAAAAGCCGATTCCCTCTTTTAAAGAGAGATTCTTATATCTGATTTCAGAGTTTCCAAGCTCAGAAAAATACATTTGACCATATCACAAAAACAAATAACACGGTTATAGTTTTATATAGAACTACATTAGCAGGTACATTGCACTTAAGAATTTGATGTTTCCATTTTTTTCTTTTCCTGTAAGAGCAGAACTTTAAGAGTCCCGCTTGTTCAGGTCTCTGTTCCTCCAGCCTAGTTCTGTATGACTCTAAAATGGTGGGAGCAAAGATTTCCCTCCTAGACATCAACTCATGAGTGGCATATATGCCTTCAAAAGACTGGAGATTCCTACTTTAATCATTCAATCAGTGTATGTAAATATGTTTTAAACTATTTTGATTTTACTTTATGCCATTTCTTAATAAGTATACTATATGGCTTTAAGATCTATTGATTAAATTTATCTTAACTCATTTCAATAAATATTAATGGAACATATGACAGACACTATGCCGGGTATAAGCACACAAAGATGAAGGACAGTTGAAGGAGCTTTCTCTGGCTCTGCTCCAGCATCACTGGATCTTTATGACAGTTTGGGAAAAGGCTACAAGGTATCTTTCAACTGATACCCAGCATAAGCCTTTTGGGATACAATCAACATCTTTTTCCTGCTCTCAGGGTCACAGGTGTTCAATTGTAGGCTTCTGAGGCTCATCACCTTTTACTCTTCCCAGTAACAGTGAGTGAGAGGCTCTTTCTTCAGAACTTTTTTTCTCTAAAGTCCATTTTACATTTCTAAACCTACATGCACTTCCATCCTGGGGAAAGGCACTTATGGGCTGGATCTCACTGGTCTGCAGCTGAATATTCAGTGACTCCTGAACTCCTCCTGGGGTCACTTTCTCTTTAATGAGCTCCTTCTGCTCTTCTGTATGGCCTGGAACTATGGAGGGGTACACCAGGTAACAGCAAACCACTCTTGCAGACGACAGGCACAACTGGCTAACAAACATCTGAACCTCCCCCAGGGACCTCACTTCACGTCTCCCCTAGACCCGGTCTTCTCCAGGCCCCTAACTCCACCACGTGGGAGTACCGCTGGGCTAGATAAAGGGAACCTGTTCGGAACCCAGGCCCCGCCTCCAGGTCGCAACCTGCCCTTCAACCGGATTTTATACTTACTTGCTAATTCCTTCCTCTCTTCTTTTTTGATTAAATTTTTATTTTGATATAGTTTCAAACTTACAAGAGAATTGCAAAAATAATACAAAAAACATACAGAAAACTCCACATACCCCGCCCAGATACCAAGATCCACCAACTTTTAACATTTTGTCACATTTGCTACATCATTCTATCTATTCACTTATCTATATATACCTATCTCTCACTATCAATCTGTTATCTATTTCTCTTCCTATTTTTTAAACACTTGAGAGTATTGTATACATCAAACTCCTGGAAATACTTACAGGAACATTTCCTGAGAACAAAGATATTCATTTATTTAACCATCTTAAGTAACTACCTCATGTTCAAGCAATTTAACAAAGAAATAAAGGTTATAGCCAATGTTCCAGATTTTTTTCATATGCCCCAATAATGTCCTTTTGGGCCTTTTCTCCTGCATTATTAGTTTTAGCCCAGGATCATAGATTGCATTAAATTGTCATTGTCTCTTTAGTCACTTTTAAAAAAAAACATGCATGCATACATGTAACATAAACATACCTATCTCAACCACTTCCAAGCATATCATTTAGTGGGATAATCACATTCACAGTATTGCACTACCTTCGCTACCATCCATTGACGGAACTTTCTAAAAAGATATTCTGGTTTGCAAGCTGCCAGAATGTGATATAACAGAAACAAAACAACTTTTAAGAAGGGAAATTTATAAAATTGCAAGTTTACATGTTCTAAGGCTGTAAAAATGTCCAAATTAAAGTAAGTCTATAGAAATGTCCAATATAAGGCATCCAGGGAAAGATACCTTGGTTCAAGAAGGCTGACAAGGTTCAGGGTTTCTCTCTCAATTGGAAAGGCACATGCCGAACATGGCGATGTTTGCAAGCTTTCTCTCCACACTTCTTGTTTCCCCCAGGGGAGTTTTTTCCTTCATCTCCAATGGCTGTGTGGGCTCAGTTGGTTCTGGTGGCTCTCGAGCATTTTCCAAAATGGTTCCCTCTTAAAGGGCTCCAGTAAGCAACCCTGCCTTGAATGGGTGGAAACACACCTCCATGGAAGCCAACTAATCAAAAGTTACCACCCACAATTGGGTGGGTCACATCTCCATGGGAACAATAAAACAGCTCCCACCCAGCAATATTGAATGAAGATTAAAGAACATGGCTTTCCTGGGGTACATAACAGATTTAAACTAGCACACACCCCAAACAGAAACCCTATACCCATCATGCATTAACTCCCCATTCTCCTTGCCCTCAGCCCATGGTAACCTGCACTCTATTTTCCTTCATTATGAATTTGAATATGTTAGTTATTTCATATAAGTGAACTCATATAATATTTGTCCTTTTGTATTTGGCTTTCATGTCTTCTTGATCTTTTCTGTTAATTCTTTATGGTAAATGGCTGAACTTTATATAATCTCTAGTACCTCAGTTCTGAACTTAGTTACTTTAGTCTTTGGGTAAGATTGAAGCCATATGATATGGAATGTCTACCCTCCCTGCTTTCTCTCTAAGTAGAGTATTATCACCAACCCCTATTCTCCTTCAATATATAATCATCTACCATCCTCTCTTTGTTTTCTCTTTCAAGGCAAGTGCTTCCTGATCCCATCCCTTCCAAACCTCTCTGTACCTTGCTGTATCAGTGATTCTCCTTCTACAATGTCAGTCTCTCTTTTGTACTCAGAAATAAGTTCAACTTCCCCCAGAACCCTTCAAAATCTTCCTTGAAATTGGATATCTTTTAAAACTCATTTTATTTCCCTCCTAAATCTTATACTATGAATATTTTTAAAGGAATTGTCTATACTTGCCATTTTCAGTACTTACTGCGTGTTTATTCACCTTAAAATCTATTTTTTTAATCTTACAACTTTATTGAAATTCTTTCTTCAAAGTTACCCACGTTCTTATAATATTTACATCTGATGACTTTTTTATTTGACATCCTCTTAGCTCTCTTTACGGCATTGGACATTGTTCATTGCCACATTGTTTTTTAAATTCTCTTCTTGTTTTATTGAGGAACTTATCTATTTTAGACCTCCTCTTTCCTTTAGGTATCCTATTGCATTAACTTCTGCTATATATTGTAAGCTTCAGCATGGAGAATTAAAAGCATTTATCCCCACAACAAACTGTACTCAAATGTTTATAGGGCTTTGTTCATAATAGTCAAAACCTGGAATCAATCCAAATGTCCTTCAGAGACTGAGTGGCTTAAAAAATTGTGGTACATCCATAAAATAGAAAACTTCTCATGGAAAAAAAGGAACAAACTTCGGATACATTCTATAACATCAATGATTGTCAAATGTATTGTTCTAAGTCAAAGAAGACAGTCACCAAAGCAGCATACTATATGGTTCCATTTATATGACATTCAAAGAAGCAGGTTATGGTAGCCAGGTTCTAGGGTGAAGGTAGGGTATTGACTCCCAAGTGATGAAAGAGAACTCTCTGTTCTATTATAATTATTGTGGTGGTTACATGTCTAAATAAATTTGTCATTGATATTTTAGAATTTTGTTGTATATAAATTGCACCTAATAGAATTCATAAAATGTTAAAATATAAAGCACCAGGGATAGTGCAGTAATTTTGATAACCTCATATTTTCCCTCAAAAATCAATATTTAATGGGTACTCTCTTATTCAAAATATTTTATTATGTGTCCAAAACAGTTAGAAACTTATTTTTGGATCTGTCACTGAATCCATTCACACTAGTTACATGGATGTACTCTGTAAGTACTTACTATGTTGATGCCATTATTTTGGCAAAAATCTGAAACGTGAATAGGAAAATGGTGTAATAGTTAAAATCTCTTCTGTTAGAGAAACCTGAGTTTTACTACTTAGCTGTATGATTTTGCACAAACCTCTTACTCTATGTATGCCTCTGTTTCTTCTTCTGTAAAATAGAGAAATAACTAGTACCTATTTCATAAGATTATTATGAGAATTTAAAGTAATACGATCTATAAGTAGCTGTCATATAGAAAACCTTAAATGAAGAAAGTATTGAAGATAATGAAATTTTTTTATTTTATTATTTTCAGGAGACTTATGCAGCATCAATTTTTGCATGTTTAAGTGGATTTATTTCTCAACAGATATGTAATCACTATCCACAATCAGGATTCCTCAGGTCCTTAGACAACCATTAACAATTGCTAACACACTTCTCTGTCATATCCTGCTGTATTCATTTCCCCATATTTTCTTCCTTTACCTTATTCACTCTGTTGTTTTATCCTCTGTGATATTTACTGTTACTTTTTAGGCATGGGATGTTAAGACCAATCCTCATGACATCATTTCCTTTATTCCAGTTACTTTGTTTGCAATCGAAGTGAACTGGTTGATAATTTGTTTAATGGATAGATCACTTTTCCAGGTAATTGGCTTTAAAAATAAGTAATCTTTAAGAATAGATAAGTAGTAAACTTGATAAATGTTATTAATAACCATTGAAGTGATAACAGGCAAAGATTTAAATAAACATCTAATTTTCAAACTTTAAGCCATATTAATGATTATTCACTACAAATTCCTGTTTACTTGTTGAAGAAACTGAAGCCAAAGGATACTAAATGGCTTACTTAAGGACATGCAGATAATAAGTGCTACAACCTTCACTAAAGTTCATTCCTAATCCTGTGGTTTTCCATCAAAATTGGTCTACATTAACACAAACACAATAGTTACTTTTGTAAATTTTAATCAATATTTCAATTTTGCCTAGGAATTACTAGAATACATTTTTTTTCAACTCACAGTGAATATCTTAGGCTGACAGTCAGAATTTCCCTAATAGTACCTTGACTACTGTGATCAAGTTCAAAATGTCCTACCTCTTCTTGTACCAGTCTATTTTAGATTATCTGACAGAAAACCTGAGGATATTTGAGTTTGTGACTGATTTAAAATTTATTCCTGTTATTTGACCTATCTCACAGCCTACTACTGAAGTAATCCTTTGAGCTTCTAGTTCCTTTTGTTAGTCTAGAGTAGGGATTGGCAAACTATAGCCTATGGGTTAAATCTGGCCCACAACTTGTCTTTGTAAATAAAGTTTTATTGGAACACAACCATGTCCACTTGTTTATGCATTGTATATGGTAGCTTTTGCACTATAATGGCAGAGTTGTATAATTGTGAAGGAGATCTTAACACCCACAAAGCCAAAAGTTTTCTTCTGGCCCTTTGAGTGAAAGTTTGAAGAGCTCCTGGTCTAGATTTTGATCAGTTTTTGTAGATTGCTAATGACCTTTGACAAAGAAGGTGTATTCTCTTTTTAGGATACGTTACTGGATAACAATTCAAACTTATCAATTATTTTTCAAATTTTCTCTTTTATGTGTTTTTCTATTTGCTTCTATCAAAAAGTGAGTGATAAGATGCTTCAGTCTCTCACTGCAACTATGCTTATCTCAATTACTTTTTGGATTTATGTCTTTCCTATATGTAGATTTGGTGGTAGGGATGCTGTTATGTGTTGAATTGCATATTCTGAAAAGATATGCCCTTGTCCTACTTCCCCTTCCTCTGAATGTATCCTTATTTGGAAATAGCATATTTGAAGATGTAGTTAGTTAAAATGAGGCCAAACTGGTTTAAGATGGGCCATAATTCTTGTAAGACATGGAAATTTGGACACAGAAAGACACAAGAGAGAAGGCCAGATGAAGATGGAGACAGAGACTGGAGTGATGCATCTACAAGTCAAGGAACACCAAGGATTGCCAGTGCTTTGGTTTGCTAAAGCTGCTGGAATGCAATATACCAGCAATTGATTGGCTTTTACAAAGAGGATTTATAAAGTTACAGTTCTAGGACCATGAAAATGTCCAATTTAAGGACATACAAGAGGAACATACCTTCTTGGAGGAAAGGCTGCTGGCATCTGGGGTTCCTCTGTCTTGTGGGAAGCCACATAGCGATGTCTGCTGTCTTTCTCATCCAGCTTCTGCTTTCAAAATGTCTCTGTCTGCTCCAGTGCGTCCTTTTGTCTTCTCCTGAGGCCTTTTCTTTCTTAGCTTCTCCAAACTCTCTTGGTTTTCTCGCATAAAGTGCTCTAGGAAAGGACCACGACCCACTTGAATTGGGTGGGTCACATCTCCATTGAAACAACCTAATCAAAAGATCCCGCCCACAACAGGTCTTCCCCACAAAAATGGATTAAAAGAGTGTCTGGTTCAGTTCCCAGTGCCTGTCCATGCAAAAAGAAAAAAAAAAGCATGACTTTTCTGGGATACATAGCAGTTTCAAACCAGCACAGCCAGCAGCCATCAGAATCTAGAAAAGGCAAGGAAGGGCAAGGAAGGATTCTCCTTTACAAATTTCATAAGGAACATGGCCCTGCTGACACCTTGATATTGGATTTCTAGCTTCCAGGACTTTGAGACAATAAATATTTGTTTTGGGAAACCACCTAGTTTATGGTAACTTTTTTACAACAGCCCTAGGAAATTAAAACAAATGCTATGTAATTATTCATTATTGTTATATCCTCATTGTACATCGTACATTTTGATCAATACAAATTATCCTTTGTCTCAAGCAACACTCTTTTTTCTTGAATTCTGCTTTGTATGGTATTAATACTGCATTTTCTCATTTATTTTAGTTTTTCTCTGTATCATTGCTTATTCTTTTATTTAATGGTTTTATATCCATGGGAAGAAGATACATGAGATAGTAGCCAAGAACACTTGATATGTGAATTACCTATATTTCTCTTTTCTTCAACCAAAAGGGATTGCCTGGGACTTGCAGTGCTGGAAAAGCTAAAGTAAGACCGTTGCAGCCTATTTCTCCCAGTAATTACTACTAAAAATTGTGGAAGGACACAAATGGGAATTACCTGAGGGCTCTGAAAACTAAGCAATAACAGGTACAGTGGGAAGAAAAGTAGAAACTTGAAAAACTATCAGTAAAGTGTTGGGTTTATTGTTTTTATTCTTCATTTTATTTGGTTGGTTTGACTTCGGCCCACGGGTAAACAGCACTGATGACTTTGCCATAGGTGCAGCCAGCAAAACTCTCTGAGAAACCTCCTCTTTGCAGGCAGAGGACTGAGAAAAGTGGCTGAAGAATGTGAGGGAAAGTCCTGTCTTTTTCTTTCTTTTTTCTCTCTAGGCCTGCCAGATATAAGCACTAGTCACAAAGCTTCACTGCTGTAATGATGAGGCACCCACATAGCACCCTGAGTAAGAAAATCCATCTTTCTATCCAGAGGAACCACTGAAAGTGGCTCTGGTAGATCAAAGCGCCCATGGATAATCTCCATTATTTTTTTTTTCTCTCGTTTCTCTTGCATTGCCCCAAGTGCAACTGCAGTTCAATGGAACTGCACAACAGCCACAGGCCTAAAACTATTAGAGAATCTCCTGCATTCTAACCAGAGGATCCAGGGAAAAGAACCTCTGGGAGCTGGAGAGTGAGAGGTAAGTCCCAGGTAGTAATTAGTTGAAGAAGAAGATCATCTCGTTATGGGTATGAACTGACATAATTTGCGTGTTTGCATGCAAGCTCTGCATGCAGGGAAAAGAAAGCAAAGAAGCATAGCATAGCAAAAGTTCTGAAAACTGAAACAATATAAACTACTGTCCAAGACCCAGAGTAAGCCCAGAATGGTGCATATGTGGGATAGATCCAAACGCCATCGGAAAAGTTTTGAAAACTGAACTGTTACTAGAAACACTGCTCACAGAAAAGAAGGCAGAATTTGTGACCTAAATTTAACTGCATTGATTACCTGTAAAAACAAGCTGACAAACAAAACCATCATTCATAAGAGGATTTCAACAAAATGCAAAGCCAAAATATAGTATTCATAATGTCCAAGAAAAAATTTGTAAGGAAAAAGACAATAAAAATATGCTAAGCTTGAGATAATTCAAATATTGGAATTATCACACAAATACTTTAAAACCTCTGTTTTATCCATGCTCTGTGAGGGAAGGGTGGACACTTTGAATGAATGAAAAAATGTAAGTTCTCATCAGAGAAATACAAGTTATGAAAAAGAACTAAATGCAAACTTTGATTAGGAAAATGCAGTAATTGAAATTAAAAAGTAATTGCAGAATGGAGATGACAGAGGAAAACGTCAATGAACTTGAAGAAAAAACAGAAATTATACTGTCTGAAGAGCAGAGGGAAAACGTATTTAAAAAATCCTAACAGACCTGTATGTGACAATATTAATAGTTTAATATTCATAATGGACACTTTACATGAATAAATTGTATGATACATAAATTATATCTCAATAAAGCTGATAAAAGAACATTAATAGTCATTTATACTATCATCAGTACTACTAAATTCTTTTAGTTTTTTGAAAAGCATTTATTATCAAAGCCATCAAAAAAGTTTAACCTTTGTGTCATTGAAGATCCAGAAGGAGAGGACAAAGAAATTAGCTTAAATGTTTGCAAAGTAGGTGAAAGATAAAAACGTACAAATCGAGAAACTCAGCAAACTGAGCATATCATAATCATTACAATTAAAACCAAAGCTAAAGTAAAAATATTCTAAGTATCAGAAGGAAGAAATATACTATGTTTGGGGGAAACAGTGACTTGAATGACTGAATATTTTTTATTGGAAACCATAGAAGACAGAAGGCAATCATGGAGGACCTTTAAAGGGCTGAAAGAAGAGAACTGTCTACCTAGAATTTCATATGTACTTTTGGTGGTGGTGGAATTCTTCTGTACCTTGATTGTGGTGTTGGCTACACAACTCTCTGCCTTTGTCAAAACTCATAGATCTATATATCAATAAAAGTGAATTTTACTGTGAGTAGAATAAAACAAAAATTTTTTAAAAGTGAGCTATAAATTAAAATATAAATTCTACCCTTTCCGAACCCTAGTGGCATGCTATTTGAAACTAAAACATAATTACTTTTTCATTTTTTAAACAATAATCTTAACAATGATTCACAAACATTAAAAAAAAAGATACATATGTGTGTGTGCTTATTTCTAATGAAAATTTCAGGATTAGAAAAATAATTTATACTATAACATCATTTAATATTTTTAGACATAATTATTATTTTAAAAATATTAAGATGATATTTTCTACATATACGTATCTAGATATATACATATATTTTTCTTGAAACATGTACTAATTCCTTAACTGTGGTTAACTTTAGAGTTGAAATTTATATAGTGTTGGAAGTAAAGTTCTGCAATATTTTTGAAAATTGAAAATATACAGGACAGACCCACATCTAACTTCCCCTTTCTTTACTTCCTTCTCAATTGTCCCTATGGCCTTTTGTCACTTTTCTGCCCATCCACCCTCAGAGTGAAACATGTTGAGTTTTTGCCTCAGAAGAGACCCCGGTTCTATTTTATAGCATCCAATGTACCTTCTAGCTTTGTTTCTACATATAGTTCTCATTGTTGTGACTAGTTACTCTGTTGCTATCAGTAACACTGACCCCCTTTAGAACAGCTCCGGGAATGCAGAGATGTGGTAAAAGGCAACTTTGAATGCATGGTGACCAAGAAGAGAATTCCGTTTCCTAAACATACTGGTCATACATTTCTTTCACTGTAAAATGAAAATAATAGTACTCTTCTATAGGGTCATAGTGTATGTTACATGATATAATTCAGAGTTTGAACCAAGGTCTGTTTCCACAGGTCAAAGTTCATTGTTAACATTCCAGGCTGCTTCTTGTGAAGTATCAAAAGTTTCACATAAATCCATGCTATATAAAATGGTTAAGTTCCCTGATTAATCCATAGGTGTCACCTGAGCATTCTCAAGTGACACTCTAGCAACGAAAGGGGTGGCCAAAATTCTTTAAGGATGGAGGCAGGAATAATATAAAACCATTAAAAAAATGACACATTTGAGAGTACCACCTTAAAACAGTTTTCAAATTTTACTCTTTAGTACCCAAGATCTTTGATCTGCTTAGAAATTGTATTTCACTCAGAACCCATGTTCGTGGGACCAGAATCAAATGTTCAAAATTAGAAAACTCCCTGGAGGCCCCTATTTCAGAATTGTGCTGCTATATAGCAATAAGGTTATTGGTTTATAAGTATCACAGATTGTGAAATCTATTTTATTCTTGAGAACTTGTAGATCGTTTCACAAGTAGTCAAAGTACAGTATTTGGGGATGGAGAGTGACGACTGCTTGTGAATCATGACCTTTTTCTTGAGCAAGCACTGTATGGGATGATAGAAAGGCACTGGCAACTAATTATTTAAGATGGACATGTTAGCAGTGCAGATGTTCATTATACAATTATTCAACTTTTCAGTATGTTTGAAAATTTTAATAATAAAAATGTTTAGGGGGAAATCGGCATGATCAAGTTTTTCCATAAACCTTCTTGATACTCCTAATGCAAGTTTTATAAGTTGGGATACTAGTGTTCTATGGAATATTTAGTAGGTGGTTCATTAAAAAAAGATTTCTGTGATAAAATAAGATTGAGTAATACTGAATTAATCAATGCACACAATTTAAAACAGATTACTGTAAGACATTTTAAAATGTTTGCTATATGAATATGAATTGGAAATCTCCAAGTGGGTACAGATAGACAATGCTTTCCAAATTCATTTCCCCACTTAAAAAAAATATTAGCAGCTATTAACAACTCTCAGAACAACTGATCTGTTAAGCAGACACTTTAAGAAATGCTGTCCTAATACGTACAGACCCATGAATACAGTATATATCCAATTTTCAGATCTTCAGGTTTACTGCTTTTCTGCCTTGCTCTGAGAGCTTTTGAATGGAATGTAGAAGGATAGGAAACAGTAGCAGGCCAAGAAATATAATTGAGAAGAAGGAGAAATCATGTGGGGAGAAGTAAGTAGCATCTTGCTAAGCAGATCCTGCACCTTCTCATCAGCAAAATATTTACAACCCTCTCTTAGGGTAAGTTAGTAAGTTACTAGGAACATTTTCAAAGATGGAAACCCTGGTCTACTACTTTTACATTGCAGCACAAACTTAGGCATTCCTTCTTAGTTCAATTTCTGTACTATCTGCCATCAATTCTTTTCAGATTATTTAATTCAACCAAGTTCACTGAGCATCTATTGTGTATATATCATTGAGGTAGGTTTTGTTTTACTTTTTTTATTGTATAATAAAATTTTTGTATTTATAATACAAAATGTATAATAAAAACTTTTATTATTGTATAATAAAAAGTGTATAAAAGCAAAGCAAAGGAAGAAAAATATATACAAAGCAAAGAAAGAAAAAAGCAATAGTTTTCAAAACACTCTTCAATAAGTAATTACAAGACAGATCCAGAGTTTGTCATGGGCTACCGTATCATCACATCAGGTCCCAGCTCAAGGTTCGGTCGCCCCAGCAGCCAGGTAACGAAAAAGAAAGCACCAAGAGCCATCAGTAGAGTGATTAGGCTTTAATCATTTCCCTCAGTGCTACAATCTTTGCAGCAAAGGGTTTTTACACCATTGTTACACAAAGGTGGCAACATGCAAAAACAAAAGTTACATAACATGTGCTGAATCATGGTTATATAATAGATGCTGAATCATGGTAATATAACAAGTCCTGAATCATTCTCTCCCCAAGTTCAGACCCGAAAGTACTTTAGGCAGCCATTTTAGCAGACTGTTTACATCTTCAAATACCCTGGGCCCCACAACATCATCTCAGATTTTTCCTTCTAGCTGCTCCAGAACATTGGAGGCTAGAAGGAATAAATTTTTTTTTTAATCATCACAATCAACTTGTTTTTTCTTTTTTTGTGTGTGAAAAATAACATATGCAAAAAGCTATGAATTGAAAAGCACAGCACGACAATTAGTTGTAGAACAGATTTCAGACCTTGACATGGGTTACAGTTTTGCAATTTTAGGTTTTTACTTCTAGCTGCTCTAAAATACTGGAGACTGAAAAGATATCAATTAATGATTATACATTCATATTCATTTGTTCAATTCTATTTTCCCTGTATAACTCCACCATGACCTCTCTTTAGGGTTGTTTGGGCTGTGGGAATTCTAATTTTTTTTATTTTGGAAGGGCCTGTCACTAATATGAGCTAAGGAGATGGAATAATCTGATGTTCTGGAGAGACTGGGCTAGGTTTCAGGACTTATCTGGACCAGGGACCAATCTGGAGGTTGTAGGTTTCTGGAAAATTACTCTAGTGCCTGGAACCCTTGTGGAATCTTATATATTGCTCTAGGTGTTCTTTAGGATTGGCTGGAATGGTCCTGGTTAGGGGTTGGCAGATTATGATAGGTAGCAATGTCAAACTGAAAGATACATAAGAGTGACCTCCAGAGTAGCCTCTCCACTCTATTTGAATTCTCTCAGCCACTGATACTTTATTAATTACACTTCTTTTCCCCGTTTTGGTCAGGATGGAATTGATCCCATGGTGGCAGGTCTGGATTCATCCCTGGGAGTCATCTCCCACATTGCCAGGGAGACTTTCACCCCTGGATGTTATGTCTCATGTAGGGAGGAGGGCAATGATATTTCACTTGCAAAGCTGGGCTTAGAGAGAGGCTTCATCTGAGCAACAAAAGAGGTACTCTGAAAATAACTCTTAGGCATACCTATAGGTAGGCTAAGCTTTTCCACTATATACACAAGCTTCACAAGAGTATGCATCAAGATCAAGGCTTGGCTTATTTATTTGGGAGTCTCTAATGTTTGAGACAGTATCAGGGATTTTCCCAGTGGTAAAGTTTGATAGTTCCATATTTTTTCTACCATCCCTCAAGGGGATTTTCCAATACTTTCTAATTATCTGCTTACTCTATTCTAGGATGTATCCAGGCATTACATTAAACTATACAGGATTAAAGGCTTTCTTTACTGTGGGCACCCTGTGTTTCAGTTGTTTAAATGAGGTATATAGACAGGTTGAGTTAGATTATGTGCTACTGAAAATTTAGGCTCTGGGCAAAATAAACCTTTCTTCACTTGGTCTCAAAGAGTAGATGAGATTCTGAAATATAGACAATGTCTTCCTTACCCCTGTATTCTAAATTATGAGGTAGGTTTTTAAAGTGATGAATAAAGATGTGATTAAATGGTTCCTATTCTTGAGAAGCAAATGATAAACTGTGTGAGACAAACATCACATGTATAGCCTTCTTTATAACCATTATAGGCAAGTCAGTTTCATTTTTCCTTTCCTTCCCGTTCTACCATATCCCATGGCAATTTCATTCTCAGGGTTACTGCTCATGCTTTTTCTTGCTTTGGAATGATGTTTACTCCTTTCTGCTTATCAATATTTGATCTTTCTTCAAGGTATAACTGAAGTTCTCATCTTTTCTCTGAGGCCCTCTTTGTTTCTTTTTTCATCTATTGTTATCCTTTGTTTTATACCGAAGTTTGTTGCTTATGTGTATTTGTTTTGCTTCCTCGAATAGATTTCAAATTTCTTTAAGGCAGGGATGTGTTGTATGGGTATTGTCCATAACACCTAGTAAAATCTTGGACACAGAATACGTTGGTAATACTTATTTACTAGGTTGATGTACAAAATGTGCTTCTGTAATTTCATAGCATCTCATGGGTGTGGCTGGGGTATAGGCTGATGCTTTCATTTCCTGGGCTGCCTAAAGCAGATACCGTGAAATGGGTTGGCTTAAACAATGGGAATTTATTAGCTTATAGGTAAGACTGACAAAATGTCCAAATATAGGTGCAGCTTTGTTCCCAAAGAACAGCTGTGTTGATTCTTTGCCATGTGGTACATGGTGGTGTCTGCTGGTCTCTCCCTTCTCTTCCTGGTTTCATTGCTTTCAGGTTCTTGCTTCATTGACTCTCTCTCTCTCTTCATTCCATTTATAAAGGACTCCAGTAAAAGTATTAAGACCCATCTTGAATGAGGCGGGTCACACCTTAACTGAAGAAGAGTCCTCAAAAGGTCTCCCCACAATGGGTTCACACCCTCAAGAATGGATTAACTTAAAGAACATGTCTTTCTAAGGTACATGCAGCTTCAAACAATCACAGCTGGTAAAGGTAACAACATTTTAAAGCAAAATGATAGATAGTTAAAAACTGTTAAGCTATACTGACAGGACCTTAATATTATAGTGCTTTATGTCAAGATTTACAATATATAATGCTTTAAATTATGAAATAATTCCATTTCTGCCCAAATAACATATTTGAAATGGTATTTTCTCATAATTCAAATATCTACAATTTTGAACCTCAAAAAACATACCATCTCTCTACATGTCCAAAAATATTATTTTGTGTTAGCCTAAAGAACCATTTTTTTCCAGAAATATTATAGCAATTAAAAAGAAAATCTTGGAATGATCAGGCTTAAAAAAACTTTGCTCTGTCTTTTTTGTTTGTTTATTAAGCTTATTTACTACTTGCAATCAGCTCATCTTGTGATGTGATAAAAGAACATACACATATTAAAAGAAGTAAAATAAAAAAGTAATACACATTCATAATTGAATTCAAACAAACCAATGTTAAACAATAATTAAAATGAGCTGCATTCCTTACTTGGCAGATGGATGGAGGTTATATTATTTTCACTATCAGCTACTCTTGTAAACAGTATAATTTAGTTCAATTAGTGTGACCCATTCAAACAGGTCATTAAATCAATACTGCAGGCTAACTGAACTAATTAGTCAAAGTTTTTTTCATAACTGAAAGTCGCCACATTATGTAAATTTTATTGGTGTAAAGCCTTAATTGACGTGAATCTAACTAACTTAAGATCTCATTTAACAGCATATATTTCCTGCTCTTGAGTTTTGAAAGAACTGATGGCCTGAATTATGGGAGTGGCAGGGCAGAAGGAGAGAAGTGGAAAAATAAAGATATATTTTCAAGTGCTAGAAATGATAGGGCACAGTGACTAATTGGATATCGAGGGAAGACAGAGTGGGAAAGAAGAATCAAGGATGATGTTCAAGTTTTGGTTTGAAGAATTGGGCAATCTTGGCCCTCACACTTCCCTTTGAAATGCTCACTATGAGCTAAGTTTTCTGCTAGACACTGCTGTAATAAAGGGAGAATTAACTGGAAAATTATGCATTGTCATAGGTCATAGCATACCCCTCACAATTATCTAATTCTGGTTCTATGGAAGATATTTGCCATTCTGTAAGTTGAAAATAACTGATGGCAATATAAAATAATACTTGTCTATAGACATGTAAATCTAATTCTGTCAGGTGGAGAAACAATCCACTTCTGCCAGTGGAAAACTAATTTTGCCCCCATTGACACATTCAGTTCAATGTTCCAATTTTTAAGTTGTTTGTTCTCTGGAGTCTCCTTTTAACTGGTTGCAACAATTTACCAGTTTCTACATTAGTGAGTTAAATAAAATCTTTAACACATATTTAGTTTTCTATGAAGTCATGATTTTACCATTCTTTGCAAGTTACCTTTCAACAGTGGTGACTTTGACACACATGACCACTGTCCTCAGGGAATTTATATTCCAGAGGAGCAAACAGATAATACAGCAATTAGATAAGTAAATATGTCTCATAAAGTATGTATTGATAAGTGCTATGGATGAAAATATAGCAGCGAAATGGGATTGGAAATGGAGTTGAATGGGATGGAGTGGGTTGCAATTAAATAAGGGCATTAGGAGAAGGCCTTAATGAGAAAGTTCTCTGCAATTAACATAAAGTAATATATTCTTGACTTTAGACAATATCAGAGCCACTCAAATGTATGTGACCATATAAGCCACATTTATAATCACTATTACTTTTCCTAATTGCATTATATGTCTCTTTACTGCCTTTATGAACAGATTTCTTTTTGGAGGGATGGGGTGGGGAGGAGAGTTTGTTCTCCCCACTGTCATTCTTTTTTTACATTTTATTTTTTACTTTATGAAGTAGTGATTCATTCTAAAGAAAAAGTTGTACATCAATTTCGGAGAAAAGTGAAATTAATACACACATTATTAGCCTACACTTTGCGTCTCTGATGTTGGCAGGCCACACACAGTTCTTGGTTCAGTGCGCATTGCATGTGTGAGACAAACTCCAGCTTTATAGCTATGAAAGCCAGTCACTAGAATGTGAACCCTGATGTATCCTTTGTTTTGACCTTTCTTTTTCTTTTTCAGGGAAATCTACTACAAACTATCCCCTTTTCTCTGATCAATAGCTTATCTTCATCTAATGAAAACTTGTGTTTTGCATTCAATGAACCTCTTAGTAAACCTGGCAGAGTCAGGTTAAGAGACATCTGCTTTCTGAAACAGAACCGGGAGTTAGGAAAATTTCAAAACTTTTCTAAAAGAGATAAGATATCTCTTAATACAAACTACTCAATTATAAAGTGTGAATTTCTCCTAGGTGAAAGACTATACTCAGTGCTGTAAGGCATAGAAAGGAGAAAGATGACTTGGAAATAAGTATTTAACCTGAAGGTGATGGGATTTTTAAATAGATAATTAGAATGATTTTACTATTACCTCCCTGTCTAGGAGCAAGCATGCAGCTGTTCCTTGAGTGCCTGTGTGGTTTGGAGAGATAAAGAAAGATATAACAGGCAATCCTTTTTATGTTCCCTCTTCCCTAACACATTTTGCCTACGCTGTTTCATAATCAAAGAACTGGTTCTCAATCACTGCCCTCATTAACTTTTTTTTTTTGTATGCTGTATGGCGGGGTCACATTTTATTATTTTTCCATGTGAGTATCCCGTTATTGCAGTATCATTTGTTGAATTTTTGTTTGTTTGCTTGCTTGTTTGTTTTTTGGAAGTGCATAGACCAGGAATAGAACCTGGTCAGTACTGTTTTTAAATATCTGTTTGACAACCCTAAAGAGAGGTATGGAAAGATCAAAGTTGATGGTGAAATTATACATAGAAGATAGGCTTAACACATGAATATGAATGCTAAATCATTAAGTTGATATCTTTTTTAATCTCCAGTATTTTAGAGGAGCTAGAAGTAAAACATAAAATTGTGAAATTGTAACCTATGTCAAAGTCTGAAATATGTTATACAACTAATTGTGGTGCTGTGCTTTGAAATTTATTGCTTTTTTGTATATATGTCATTTTTCAAAAAAAAAAGAAGGAAAAAAAGTTGATTGTGATGATAAAAAAAGTATTTAAGCCCTTTAGCCTTCTATATTCTGGAGCAGCTAGAAGGAAAAATATGAGAGGCTCATGTGGTAGTCCAAGACACACTCTGGGATCTGTCCTGTAACCACTTGTTGAAGAGTGCTTTGAAAACTATTGCTTTTTTATTTCTTTGCTTTGTATATATGTTACACTACACAATAAAAAAGTTAAAAAAAAACTAAAAATAAATTTACCAGGTATTTCATATAATATTTGTCTTCTTAAGTTTTTGCATGTAACTAATGTCACTGATTTGTTCAGTGGACATGGTTAAAATGAGAAAGTTTGAGTCATATATTTGTTAGTACAATAAAAAATTTTAAAAAATATGTTTGAAACACTGATGTCTTAAGTCATGATTTCAGAGCTGCAAACTAAGGAAATTGTTTTATGTAATTCATGAATGTACCATCTGGATAACACAGATTTAATTTAAAAGCCATTAATTTGATTTCCAATGCATTCTCAGGGAATTGATTGAAGCCAGTTTGCAGGACATATTTACCAAACAGTGATTCATCCATGTAGTCCTCTAAGCCTGCGTCCCCACTACTGGAACAAACCAGCACACACTGGGATGAATGGAGTATATGCTATGGCTAAGATCTTGCTGTGGCAGTGCATTTGTGACTCTGTCACTGCCTCATTTACCCTCCACCATTTAGTTGCTGTTGCTATTGCCATGTACCTTAAAGATGCTGCTTTTAGATCTTTCCCTCAGCCCCCTACTATTGCTGGATAATGTCATATTGCTGGTGTCAGTTGCTGTTGTAGATACTTAAATTCTGGAAGGTGATCATATTTTAGTTATGTTGTCTGACTTTTCACATGTGTTAATTTTGTCCTCTAAGTTGTTAGTCCCTTCAAGTTAAGAAGTCCCAGGCTTACAAGCAATGCCCCATTAATGACCTTCTATACAAATAGCTGCCCATTAGTCCTTCATCTTGCACAGTCAAAACATTCTTGCTGTTGCTGTGGGAGAAGTCATCCAAACTCCATGATGGAATTTTGGGTTTCACAAGTAGAGGAGAGGGAAGAGACAGCTTAGTGGGAAAGAAGGGTCTAAGGTCTTGAAAACCCCAGACAAATACAAACGTGTAATCTGGTAGGGTAATGTATTAAATCACTACTAACCAACATTTGCTAGGAAAATTAAACAAGTGAGTTTAATTAGAGCTCCTAAATGAGAAATATATTCCAGGAAGGAGCAAGTTTTAACATGTGTAAGGAGGATACTATGGAACATGATAAATGTTAAGGGGGTGGCAGAGAGGAGGTAGCCTTATGCTAGAGGCTTGGACATGCATTTATCCAACAAGCATTTATTAGCTCTGGAAATATTTAAGGTGAAGAAGTAGAATGGTAGGAGGAGAGATGAGTGCAGATAGCATAACAGAGAAAACAGATGAACTCTTTCACAATTTTGTCAAGGGCTAGCCCTTTGAATATCCAAAGGTTATTTATTCTGCAAACATCTTATCTCTTCTTTGATAGTTTGTTTTAGGCCATACTGGAAATTCCCTTATCTTTTTGCTCCTTATCTATTTTCCATTCCTTTGCTTTTTCATCAGGAGCAGGGCTGAGAACAGCCTTAAGATCCCTGGCTTCCTGCAAACTTTTCTTCTTTGCAGCCACAGAAGACATTTTTTGTTTTACCCCCTGAGCTTCATTGGCTGGGCTCTGGGGATTTACACAAAGAAATATTTGAGGCAAAAACCAAGGCTAGGTCTCATGTTTTGATGTTGTGCTCAGACTGAGTTGATGAGAGGATTAATTTCTTTTCCTGATGAGGTCATCGGGAAGGAAGCTGTCCCCTGAGACATGCTAACATTAACCTGAGAATTAAAGATTATGGGTGTAGAGGGACCTTTGAGTTATAAAGCTTTCACAGTCAAACTGCATAAAATCAGGAAAAAAAATAAAAATGAACAAAGCCACTTCAAGAGAAAAGCTTAAATTATACATTCTCCAAATAGAAATACATCTTTGTTCCTTCCAGAATCAGTACAAACCCTCGTATACCTTGCCTGAGTGTGATAGGCCAGTGTTTTGAAGGTGCCATAGTATCACAAAGGCCACATAGCTTATGGCACTGAAAGACTTTTACTTGAAACCTGTCTGTGTCACCTAATATCTGTGTGGCCTTGAACAAAGATACATAACTACAATTGCCTTAGTTTCCCAGTCTATAAAATTCCAGGCGTATGAAATAGAGATACCAATGTCCATCTTTCAAGGTTTATAGAATTAGAAATATCATACGAAAAGCACCAGCACAAATTAGGTGCCCAGTCAGTGGTAGGCAATATTTAAACTATATTAATGATGTGGAGATAATCCAGGTACTTTGCCCTGCCTGGAAGATGAACTACAAAAATTGAGATTGAGGAAGAGGCTACCATGATTCCTCTGCAATGCTTATACAACTTACAGGGAGGTATTTTCCATCATGTCAGAGAATCAAGAAACAAATGCTTCAGATAAATGAAAAGAGCACTCAGGATGAACCAAGTTATATTGCCTAATGAGCAACTCTAAATATTCACATATATGAGAAATTCAACTTAAGGACAGTCACTTATAATTAGCAACATTCATTTCCATGTAGACCATGAATATGTTAAAGGACTTATAAAGTGCTTAATTCTGTCTCTGGTTTGTATTGCTGAGAAGAAATGGTTTAAAAGACACATAAATGCCAATATTCAGTTGTCAATATTATCTTTGAATTTTAGTTATTAAGTTTATAATACATTTTTTGATATGGACAGAATGAAAAAAGATATTAATTTCTTATTTCAATCAAACAAGTCTCAATTTGTGCCTTTTAACTCAAACTTTGGGGGCTATGGCATGCAACTGCCATCTGCTGATGGTATGCCTGCATAACACAGTTATGCATTTAATATGTTAAAAAGAAAAGAAGGAAAGAACAGAAGAGAAAAAATTTAGAAAAAAACTATTTGGTAACAGAATTTGTAAAAATAAATTGAAGAAGTGATAGTTAAATGTACTAGAGATCTGAATTAATTCTGTGTTATTTTTTTTTCAAAGTGGTCAAAAAGCATCCTCTGAGATTATTTCCATATGGAATTCAGAGAGATGCTATTTTGTTAAAGGTAAATGGGATTTTCTTTTCATTTATATGGTCAGCGTATGAATTGTGAATAGTATTATTATCTTGGAGATATGGATTACATTTGAATATTACATAAAGGTACACAGCTGAGTGAGTGATTAAATGAAAAAAGAAGTGAACCTGAGAGAAGACATTTTTAAAGGTCTAAATCTCTCATTTTAAAAGTTGTAGTCCTTCCCAAAACAAAGACAAGCATTCTTTTTGTATTGCTGGGTAGTTCAATCTTTTTCATCTCTTGTAAGAGTTCTTAATGTTTCTAAAATTCATTTTACTTGAAGAAATCAGTTGGACAAATCAAGACTCATGATGCTACCAGGATTACAAACATTTCTTTGAAAATAGGTATACTGGTAGCACCAATATGATAAAATTATACAGGAAGCCCTGTCAATCCCTCAGAACCATAAAACTTGTACCCACTTTGAGTTTCCTCTTGGGTTTTCTTTTGATATCTTTTGAAATTTGAAATACCCTGAAGGCAACTGACACAGATAGCCAATCAAGCCCCTAGTTCATTGCATTTCACCCAATACAAAATAAAGTCCACCTGCCTGCCCTAAACCTGCCTCTATATGATAGACAACACTTGTCCCAGAAATAGGACTCAAGCTAACGTCCTTTTTCTGGCTATAGAAATCACTTATCCTTAGAAGTGCAAAGCTACTTCCATTTTTACATGTGACCAGGCCTCCCAGATGTAGCAAAATTTATGGTGTCCTGAATAAAATGCTGACATCTGCAAATGTGACTCTCTGATTTGCCTTTTGACAAACATGGGTGTTTGACTCCAATCACTTAAAAAATCAGTAATGTTTGTCAGGGACAGATAACCCCATCTTTGGCTGTCTTCTCTTGGAAGACCAGATATGGAAAGCCTGTCCTTCTCTAACTTCATTTTAATTAGCTGATCAGGGTAATAGTGATGAAGTGGCCCAACGGAAACCTTCCAGCTACCTAACTGAACATCACAAGACTGTTGTATATGAGAATCTAAAATATTACTTAGTATTCTGGTTTGAAAGGATGTATGGACCCTAGAAAAGCATGTTTTAATCAAAATCCCATTTCATAAAGGTAAAATAATCCCTACTCAATACTATATATTGGAAACTGTAATCAGATCCTCTCCCTGGATGATGCGATTTAGACAAGAGTGGTTGTTAAACTGGATTAGGTGACGAAATGTCTCCACCCATTTGGGTGGGTCTTGATAAATTTCTGGAGTCCTATAAAAGAGGAAACATTTCGGAGAAAGGAGATTCAGAGAGAGCAGAGAAGAATGACATAGCCATGAAAAGCAGAGAGCCTTCAAGCCAGTGACCTTTGGAGATGAAGAAGGAAAATGCCTCCTGGGGAGCTTCATGAAACAGGAAGCCAGGAGAGAAAGTAGCAGATGATGCCTTGCTCGCCATGTGCCCTTCCAGCTGAGAGAGAAACTGTGACTGCATTTGCCGTATGCCTATCCAGATAAGAGAGAAACCCTGAATATCACCAGCCTTCTTGAACCAAGGTATCTTTTCCTGGGTTCCTTTGATTAGACATTTCTATAGACTTGTTTTAATTGGACATTTTCTCGGCCATTGGACATTTCTAAGGAAATGTAAACTAGCAACTTATTAAATTCCCCTTTTTAAAAGCCATTCTGATTCTGGTATATTGCATTCCAGCAGCTAGCAAACTAGAACAGCTAGCTTTAAAGTGAAAAAAAAATAGCATTGGGAAAAATTACAGATACAGATTGAGAATCTTAAATACATTCTTTTACTACACTGGTCTGAGAAAGGTTACTTATGAAATTATAATTTTATAAAGAGTGCTATTTCTCTGAGGAAAATCTACTTCATTGAGTAACATTAGTTAATGTTGCAAGTGATTTTAAAACGTTCTTTCAGTTCCCTTTGTGAACATTTAGCTACCTTACTTCAGTTCCCAGCTAGAAGTTACAGGCAAAGGAGGAAGCTGGGAATAACAAAGGGAAAATTTGCTCAGACATCAACAGGCAATTATACATGCAGTGTTTTCCTGAACCTTCCTCTTACCCCAATCAGGTCTCATTGAGAACCCTAACTGATACAGTTTTACCATTAATCCCATACTATATTAAGCCTCTAGCATCTTTAATTCAAGTATTGAATAAAGTGAGTAAATTGTCAACAGTCTTTTAAAAACTTTAGAGTAGTTGTGTCTGCTTTTATTCTTCTATTTTTCTTCCTACCTCTTTTCCCATATGTTCTAATTTGCTAGCTGCCAGAATGTGATATATCCAGAAACAGAACAACCCTTAAAAAGGGGAAGTTATTAAGATACAAATTTACAGTTCTAAATCAAAGAAAATGTCCAAATTAAAGCGAGTCTATAGAAATGGTGAAATTAAGGCACCAGCAAGAGGTTACCTCAACTCAAGAAAGGCCGATTAAGTCCAGAGTTTCTCTCTCAACTGGAAAGACACACGGCGAACATGGCGACCTCTGGTAGCTTTCTCTCCAGGTTTCTTGTCTCATGAAGCTTCTCTTTCAAATGATTCTAGTAAACTAATCAAGACACATCTGGATTGAGAGGAGTCACATCTTCTAATCAAAGGTTAATGCCCACAATTGGGAGTTTCACATCTCTGTGGAAGTAACCTAATCAATTTTCCAACATACAGTACTGATTAAAAGACAGGCTGCCTCCATAAGATGGTTCAGGATTAAAACATGGCTTTTCTAGGGTATATAATCCTTTCAAATCAGCACATTTCACCCTCTGGACCCATCACAATATCAGAAAGCCTTAAACCATTTCAGTAAAAATACAAATGCAATACAAAGTTAAAACCAGTATAAAGTTGTCAGTCTGTTATAGGCATGTCCTGTTCTAAGGCAAAATTCTTCTCTGGCTCTGGACTTGTAAAACTTAGAACAAGTTATCTGTTACCAACATACAAAGGAGAGACAGTCATAGGATACATATTCCTATTTCCATAGGGACAAATTGGAAGGAACACAGGGTCACCAGACCCAAGCAGCCTCAAAAATCTGAAGGGCAAACTCCATTAAATTTCAAAGTCTGAGAGCTGTCTATTTTGGGGGCTTTAGAAAGCAGCAGTCTCACCCTTTCCAAGGGCCTAGGCATCTGCCAGCCTCTCCCCAAATGTCCCAGAAGGTTGCATTGCAACCTTGAGGAGACCACCTTTTTCTCTACTCCACCCTCTCTAAGCATCAAGGCTGCAGCCGGGCTCTGCCATATCTGGGGCACGTGCTCAATCCTCCATGTGGTGGCAACCAGGCTCTCTCCAATCTCCAAGGAATGTGCTCCACCATCTCCAAGGCCTGAAGTGGCATGATTATTCCACTGCAATGAGGTGGAAAGTGTTGTGGGGCACACTGAAAGAGAGACCACATAATTCAAAACTGCAGGCCAATTTCGAGTCTTTATTAGCCGGCCGGCGACTCCCTCAGAAACTTCTGAGAAGGAAGATTCAGACAGTAGCACCTAGAGGTTTTCAAGCTGTGCTTATAAAGGCTAAAATCATGTTGTGGTTTTGCAGTTGCTAGCAAGCAAGCGTATCATAGAATCAGAAAAATGCTGTTAGCTGTTGCTAAAACATATCCCATTCTCTCAGTTCCCTAACGTTGGTTATTGTTTAACTCTTAGGGCCATTCAGCCCCAACATTGGGACTTTCCCTGCTTGGGCTTGATTGATTGCTCCTGGCCCTTCACAGAAAGCCCATCCTCTGCCTTTGGGTCAAACTCACCCTTTCTAAGTTCAGGGATGGGTCTGCTCTCCTGGTTCAAATTTTCTTCACTTTAGACATTAGCTTCCATAGTTCTGCCTCTGAAGTTATTTTACCTACATATTGTCTCTTTTCTGAGCCCCCCATTCCAGGCTTGCAGCAGATCGATTTATACAGGTCCCACAGCATTCTTATTGGTTTTCTACATAGTAAGCAAGGATCATGTCCATCAGACAGCAGGAGTTTCCACAAATCCTTCCTGGATAACTCCATCTCCAACCCTGGCTCTTTTTTGAAATGGCTGACTGGTTCCATAAGTCCTAACCTGGGGCACTATTTTCTGGGGTCTCACTTTCTGGAAGCTCAGAATTTCCCAGAGCATCAGTTTCTGGTTTCTTTGTACCCAAGAGTTCCATTCTCAGCTTATCTTTTTCTTGTTGCATTTCACTGTAAGTGGTGAGGAGAAACCAGTTTGCACTTTCCACATTTAATTTGGAAATATTTTCATGTCGTTTAAAATCTGCCTTCCAGTGAAAGCCACTAGTCAATTTTGCCTGATTATATGCCATTTTAAAACAAGGATTGGCTTCCTTCTAGTTTGCAATAACACACACCTCATTTCAGTGTAGAGCTTCATCAGAGGTATCTTTGGAGTCCCCATTTCTACCAATAGTCTCTTCAAAGCATTCTAGGCCTTCTCTGTCAAGCTCCCCACAACTTTTTCAGAATTTTCACCTTATCCATTTAAAAAGCTGTTTCAATATTTTTGGTATTTGCAAACCATAGCAACACCCCACTTCTCAGGTACCAAAATCTGTTCTAGTTTGCTAGCTGCCAGAATGCGATATACCAGAAACAGAGCAACTGTTAAAAAGGGGAATTTATTAAGATGCAAGTTTACTTTCTAAGTCCATGAAAATGTCCAAATTAAAGCAAATCTATAAAATGTCCAAATTAAGGCACCAACAAGAGTTTACCTTCACTGAAGAAAGGCCAATGATATTCAGGGTTTCTCTCTCAACTGGAAAGGCACGTGGCGAACATGGCAATGTCTTCTAGCTTTCTCTCCATGCTTCTTGTTTCATGAAACTCCTGTTTTAAAGGATTCCAGTAAACTAATCACGACTCACCTGGAATGGGTGAAGTCCTATCTCCCTCTCATCAAAGGTTAGTACCCACAATTGGGTGTGTCACATTTCTGTGGAGATAATATAATCAAGTTTCAAGCTACAGTGCAGAATAGGTATTAAAAGACAGGCTGCCTCCACGAGATGGATCAGGATCAAAACATGGCTTTTTTAGGGTACATAATGCTTTTAAACCAGCACACTGGGTTTTCTCCCATCTGATAAAATTAGTTTGAAGTTGATGCTCCTTGATAAACAGTAGTCAGGAGACAAATGGATATTTAGCTATACATAACTCTATTACCTTTCCCAGTAATGTCTGTATGCCCCTTATTTTTGGTTTCTCTAGGCACCACACAAGTGTAGCTCATAATACAGAAATTGCAACATCTGGCTTGTTTTTCTGCTTTCCATTTCTGACTATATGGTCCATCCTTTAAACAGTGTACTGATATCTGCAAATATTTTGGTATGTATCTCTAAAAGAACAGGACTCTTTAAGGTAATGACATTTCAATTATTTTACCTGTAACATATGCCAGTTGTCTCATAAATGTTACACATTTTGCATATTATATTTGAATTAGGATTGAAATAAGACCCACACATTTTGATTGTTTGCTGTATCTTTTAAGTCTCTATTCGTCATCAGTTTCTCCTCCATTTCTCTTCTTTCCCTTTCCAAGATGTTGAAGAAATCAGGTTGTTTGTCTTGGAGAGATCCCCGTGGTACAGATGTTGCTGATTGCATCCACACAAAATAGTTTTCTATGTTCCTTTGTCCTATGTGTTCCCTGTAAAATAGTAACTGGATCTAGAGACTTGATTAGATTCAAATTTGATTTGTTTTCACAACTGTTTCATATATGGTATGCCAGTTTGAAACTGTTGTATGCTCCAGAAAAGCCATGTTCTTTAATCCTGATTCAATATTGTTTATGGTGGAATATTTTTATTAAATTATTTCCATGAAGATGTGATCCACCTAATTGTGGGTGAGACCTCTTGATTAGTTGGTTTCCATGGAGATGTGTCTCTACCCATTCAAGGTTGATTGCTTAATGGAGTCCTTTAACAGAGAACCATTTTGTAAAAAGCTTCAGAGCTGACACAGACAGAGACCTTTGGAGATGAAGAAAGAAAACGCCCCTGAGGAAGCTTTTTTGGGGGAAGTGAATGGTGTAGGAATTGAACCCAGGTCTCCCACATGAAGGGTAATCATTGAACCTGGGTCTTCTGCATGTAAGGCAAACAATCTACCTCTGAACTACCCATGCCCCTAGGGAAGCTATTTGAAACCAGAAGTTGGGAGAGAAAGCTAGCAGACATTGCCATGTGACTTCCCAGCTGACAGAAGAACCCTGATGTCATCGGCCCTTTCTTGAGTCACGATGTCTTTCTCTGGATGGCTTAGTTTGGACATTTTTATGGCCTTAGAACTGTAAACTTGCAACTTAATAAATCCCCTTTATAAAAACCAAGCTGATTCTGGAACATTGCATTTCAGCAGCCTTAACAAACTCAAACATATGGTGTTCTCTTCTTCTAGCTCTTGTTCCAACAGTCAGTCTGATTGTTCCTTTAAGTATATATATAAACTTTAGATATCATATGCATTTATTTGCCAATTATTTGATAAATGTTTCTATTTACTGGAGTCCATCCTCATCCTCATCATTCTTGCATAAATCACATCCATAATTTTTTGTCTAAGATTTTTCAGTTGAAAGTTTTAAAAATGGAGCAAGTACTTAAAGATTCTGCTAAAATGAATTGAGTGTAGAATTTTTAATATTTCCCTCCTAACATCAAATAACTCTTTATCCCATGCCTAATGCCTTGTTAATTAATGAAAGCATTATTTTTATTATTTATTATTTTAAAGTATTTTAAAATATTATTTTAAATAATTTTAATTTAAATAAATAATTATTTTTTTAAAAATAAAAATATTAAAGTATTATTTTATTACTTATTATTTTAAAGTAAACACATTTTAGCAGCCTGCTTTTATTAATTAACAAAGCATTCAATTTACTTTGCATAGAAATGACTTTTCACATCCATATTTTAATATGGATGTGAAATGTATGAATGTAACTAAGTTACATAATTACAATATAAGCAAACTAGAATACACAGGTTTGGGAATAAACACAACGGTCTTTGGTAGGCAAACAGCTTAATTGGTGGGTTAAGAAATGTGTGGTGTATTAGCCAGGAGTTTCAGTATGCCCTAAGCATTAGTTGATGTTTTACACTGGGAATAAATGACTAATCTGGCAAGTTAGTTAAATTATGCTGTATTTAAAAAGCTTCCAGTACATTGCTGTCCAAAAAACTTTTCTGTGATAATGGACCTGTTTTATATCTGTGTTGTTCAGTATGGTAGCCACTAACTACAGGTGACTATTGAATACTTTAAAAATATGACTGATGTGATTGAGGTGCAACTGAGGAATTGACTTTCTAATTTTATTTTAATTACTTTAAATTTAAATAACCTTATTGGACAACTCAATTCTAGGATTTATAATCTGCATTGGGGAATACCTGAGTCTGCCTGACTCAAGATTCCACATCCTCACCACAACACTATACTGCTTCCTGATTTGGCATTTCTCATTATTTATTCTTATGTGTCTCATTGTCTTTGTGCATGGTATTCCTTCTAGCTGGAAATGTTACTCTCCCAATCTTCCACACCTCTTAGTCCACTGTGGTAGCCAATCTCCAAGCTGGCTTCTAATAAATTATGTTTCCACAGTATTCAGACATGTGAGCATCCTCGCGCAATGACCTCTGTGCAAACAATAGATTGTAGTGGAAGTGATACTTCTTGATTTCTAAGGTGAAGTTAAAAGAAACCTTGCAGCTTTCACTTTGATCACATGGAGCACTAGTTCTCGGACCTCTCAGACAACATGCAAATATTAGCAAGCACCTTATAGGTCAGACCATTTAAACAGGTCTCCTTTCAACATCACTCATACCAATTGAAAGAGACCAGATTTGGTAAAGCAGAGTAGAAACTTCACTCTTTGATCAAAGAATGGGGAAGGGTGGACTCATGTCTGTATAGCACCTCCTTCTCCCCCAAAAGGATGTGAGTGGAATTCTGTTATAAGGAACTGGGGCAGGTAGATAAAGGGGGGACAGTTTGGGCATTGCAGATGATTCTTATTTGCCCTCAGCACTTTTACATTCAGTATTTTTTCACATAACACCCCGTTGCCATCTTGGGAGAACTAGGTCACAGTGATCCTGTAGTTACTGGCATCCTGCACTGGTGTCTGAAAGTAAGCATAGCTTAACCAAAATGTTAGCTTAATTTTCCATGAGCAACTGTCTCATAGATGCTTTGTCCTGCTAACACTCCTTCCTCTGTTGATCTCCTGCTCCACATTCTTGAGGAATGTTTAGGGCAGAAGGTCTGGTTTCTGCAGCTGGTTCCCAGTGAATGTGGATGCCATCATGGAGACCCAGGGAGGAGCAGAATTTTTATTTAGCTAGTCTAAGGTATGTTTGATTGCCACCGGGCTGAAGGCCTAGTTGTTCACAGTTCTGAGCTGTGACCATTTGTATCTTAATAGCTTCTAAATTTTACTCACGATGGATACCAAACAGTTAAGAATGCAGGGCCAAAATTTGAGCAGGAGAAAGATTGTTACAAGCGGTCTGAGCTGGTTTGAAGATGTTATGCACCCCAGAAATGCCATGCGCATTTTTCTGATCCAATCCTGTGGGAGTAGCAATGTTTCTTTTAACCTTGAGTCAATATTTTGGGATGGAAACTTTGATTGGATTGTTTCCATGGAGATTGGATAAACCCAGCTGTGGGTATGATCTTTTGATTAAATGGGGATGTGACTCTTCCCAGTTAAGGTATATCTTGATTACTTTTCCTGAATCCTTTAAAAGAAGAAACATTTTGTTGTAAGTTTAGAGCCAACATGAGACCCAGATGTTTGGAGATGCAGAAAGAAAATGCCCCCATGGAAGCCGTTTGAAAGCAGAACCCAGAGTACCAGCAGACACCAGCCATGTGCTTTCCCAGCTGACAAAGGTGTTCTGGACCCATTGACCGTTCTAAAGACAAGTTATCTTTCTCTGGATGCCTTAGTTTGGACATTTTCATGGCCTTAGAACAGTGAACTTGCAACTTAAATAAATTCCCTTAATAAAAGCGATTTCATTTCTGGTATATTGCATTCTGGCATCATTAGCAAACTAATACAGGGTCCTAGAAATAGGAGGAACCAGGTGAAGCTTGGGATTGCCTGTTTTAAATGTTCAAATATCTCTTGCTGACTGTCCTCTGGAGAGATTGTTAAGCCAGGTGGTATGATTGAAGATTTTATTAGTGTTTATTTCAACTTGATTGGTGGTATTAACATAAAAGCAGCAGGAGGTTTTAGCTAAGCACAGACACCCCCCTGTTCTGTTAAGACTTAGTCTAAGGCAATGCTATGGTATGACACCATCTTGGCAAGTGAGTACAGAGATTGCTAGAGGAGTCTAAAGTTTTGGCAAGCTGGAAACTGTGGCAATAATATTTTGCATCACTGCAGCATTGTAGATGACTGACTTAGTTAGGCCTTGTGCAGGTTTGAATCTATTATGTACCCTAGAAAAGCCATGTTTTAATCCTGATCCAATCCTGTGGGGGCAGCCATTTCTTTTACTCCCGATTCAATATTGTAGGGCAGAAAACTTTTTATTAGATGTGACATGTCCAATTGTGGATGTGACCTTCTGATTAGATGGAGATGTGACTCTACCCTTTTCAGGTGGGTCTTGATTAGTTATCTGGGGTGCTATCCTGAGTATAGGTGGAGTTTTTTCTGGGGCTTCTGTTGGAATTCCAGGCAATTTGTCTCACCAGTAGACACCATGGCCCATTTGGGAAGCTCTGCAACTCTTCATTGTATTTTACAGGGTGAAGCTTAGTGGGTTGAATGCAGAGAACTGGGTTGGGAAATGTTCTGTTGGCCCTGTTTATCGAGTGCTTTAGCCGTATTGATTTATTGACTGAGTACCTTTCCATCCAGAGGGATTCTCTGGACTCCCCAGTGGGTTGGTTTTGGCAGACCCAGCAATTACAGATTGTATCCTCTAATAATATCAATTGTAATCTTAAAATCATGTGTTATTGGCCCATATAATCATTTGACCTAGGGTTCCAGTCACTGAAAGAAGCCTAAGTGAGAGAGTAAGACTCATGGCTGAACAATCCATCCCTTGCAAGCCCAGGGATCTCTTGGCCTACAAATCTAGGGTAAAATTATGGTTCTTAGAAATCCTATTTTCAAATAGAAAACAATTGCATCCAAAGTTTCAAATTCAAACATGAAAAAGTTACTTAGTTCCAACTCTTTTGAGCAGTAATTTTAGATCTGATAGAAGCTCATAAGACTAGGAAGGAGATTTATAATCTCATAGTTTCTTAGTGGCTGGTGCAGTTATTTTTTTCAACCTGGTGTGATGGATCTATTGGGATAATGCCCTTTAATCTAAAGGCAGAGTGGATAGTTAAAATTCCAGATATGATTCATTTCATTTGGATGTGAGCTGATCCTGCAGGCTTCTGGCCTTCCACGTTTTTAGTTATACCCAGTCCCAGGGTTTAAAGTGGTGTAGATCCAGGTTAGTTGGTGTGGGCAGGTCCTGATTGCCATAGACAGTTAGAAATTTTATAGTTTCTCCTCAATTTCTCAGACTCCAAGGGGTGGAACAAACCTGACTCCAGGGTTAGTGGGATTGGTTATCAGAACATCAGCTCTAAGGCAATGAGCTTTAATTTTCCTTGAGGGCATAGGCGTACTCAGAGCAAGGCTATTGGAAGGAGCTTGATCCATTCTTCTTGTGTTTCTTGACATAGCTTAGCTAGGGTCCTCTTAAGGGTCTGATTCGCTCTTTCTACCTTTCCAGAAGACTGGGCCTCCAGATTTGTGCCAGTTTGAAGCTATTATATATCCCAGAAAAGCCATGTCCTTTAATCCTCATTCAATATTGCTGGGTGGGACTTTTTATTGTTTCCATGGAGGTGTGACACACCCAATTGTGTTTAGTAGCTTTTGATTGGATGGTTTCCATAGAGATGTGTCTCCACACATTCAAGGTGGGACTGCTTGCTGGAGCCCCTTAAGAGGGCACCATTTTGGAAAAAGAAGAGAGCTGAGAGAGCCACATAGCCAGAGACCTTTGGAGATGCGTAAAAAAAATGTCCCCAAGGAAGCAGTTGAAGAAGCCTGGAGAGAAAGTTAGCAGATGCCATGTGGCTTTTCAGCTGAGAGAGAAATACAGACCGTCTCTGGCCTTCTTGAACCAAGGTATCTTTCTTTGGATACCTTAATTTGGACATTTTATAGCCTTGCCTTAGTTTGGACATTAACATGGCCTTAGAACTGTAAGCTTGCAACTTAATAAATTCCCTTTTGAAAAAATGCTCCATTTCTGGTATACTGCATTCCTGCAGCTTACAAACTAGAACACGGCTGAATATAATTTTCAATTCATGCCCAATGTTCTTGAAAGGCCTTGCATTACCTGAGAAGCAAAGGCTAGGCTGCTGTTGTTCTGAAGTGATCTAGGGAACGCAACCTAAGGATTACTTCCTTTAGGAGTACATTTTGAGACCTCCATCAAGGTTTCTGTTTTGGCAGGTGTGTCAGTTTAAAAAGGTTTGTGTACCCTAGAAAAACCGCATTTTAATCCTAATCAACCTTGTAGGAGCAATGATTTCTTCTAACCCCTGTTCAGTACTGTATGTTGGAAACTTTAATTAGTTTATCCCCATGGAGATGGGACTCAATCAAATGTGGGTATTAAACTTGATTAGATGGAGACATGTATTCACCCATTCTAAGCGGATCTTGATGAGTTTACTGGAATCCTTTAAAAAAAGAAGTATTTTGGGGAAAGCTTTAGAATGCCACAGAAAGACAAAGCAGCAAGTCCAACAACCAGCAACTTTTGGAGATGAAGAAAGAAAATGCCTCCCTGGGAGCTTTACGAAGCAAGAAGCCTGGAGAGAAAGCTAGCAGATAATTCCATGTTCGCCATGTGCCTTTCCACTTAAGAGAAACCCCTTCATCAGTCTTCTTGAATCAAGGTATCTTTCCCTTGATGCTTTAGATTGGAAATTTCTATAGACTTGCTTTAATTGGGACATTTTCATGGCCTTAAAACTACAAACTTGTAACTTATTAAATTTCCCTTTTTAAAAGCCATCCTATTTCTGGTGTATTGCATTCTGGAAACTACCAAACTAGAACAGCAGATAAGGCTTCCATTGACCCAGAAAAGATGTCTACTGTTACTAGAAGATATCTAAAATTGCCAGGTGCTCTAGGCATGAAAATTAAGTTTACTTGCCAGTCTTCCCCAGGGCTGGTGCCCCACATTTGAACAGGTTTAATGTTGGGCACCATGGGAGATTTGAGTGTTGGGGTTATTGGCTTTGCATGTGGGACATGACTTAATGACCTGGTCTACCAGATGCATCATCCCTGGGATTACTATGGTGTTCTTTATCCAGCTATACAAGGCTTCTCTTCCATAATGAGTCCCCTGGTGTGCTTCTCTAATTGTATGCATGGCTACATTTCTTAGGAAGAATTGTCCATGTTCATTCATTAATCAACTCTTAAAGAAGTCCCATTCCTGCTTCATTTATTCCTCTTCTTTTGAATACATAGGGGAGGATTTCTGTGTGTTGGGTTTTTTCTGGAGAAAAGGGTAGTCGTTTCACAAATTCCTGTGCCCCTCCACTAGCAGTGGCATTTGCTTTCTCGTCCCCTTTTATTATAACAGCACCTCCTTTTGATGTCTCTGACAATGGACTATTACCACCTTTTTAGGAAGCTTTACTGCTTCTAAGAGTTGTAGCATGGCAGGGCCATGTTTTACCTGCTGGTTTCATGAAGTGAGCATTCCTCTCTCCTTCCAAATGGCTCCATGGGCATGAAGGATTGTGTAGGCACACATAGAATCTGTATAGATATTTAATATCTTTCCTTTTCCTAGCGCAAAGGCTCAGATTAAGGCTGAGCTCAGCCTTTTGAGCAGAACTTTCTGGAGTTAATGCTGTTGCTTCTGTAATTTGTTCTAAAGAAACTGCCGTATATCCTGCTAGTTTCTTTCCTTTTCTCATGAAACTGCTCCAATCAGTAAAACCTTCTTCTGCATCAGGAACCTCACCTTTGAGGTCTAGTCTGCTGGAATAGACTGAATCTATTGTTTTGATGTAGTCGTGTTCTAGGGCCTTTGGCCCTTCTGGCAGTAAGATAGCAGGGAACTTAGAGTCTAGCAGGTTTTAATGGTCACTGTTGGGTTATCTAAGGGCATGGCTTGTATCTGGATCATCCATCCAGTACCTTTTGAACTGATTAGGGCTTGCATTTTGTGTGAGATTCAAATGGTTATGGGCTGACCAAATGTCATTTTCTCTGCTTCTTTTTAAAAGGAGTGGTGGCTGCTACTGCCTATAGGCAGGATGGCCAACGTTTTGCTATGTGGTCTAAATGTTTAAAAAAATAGGACACTACCTTAGTTAAAGGTCCTAGATTTTGTGTTAATAAGCCAATT
The DNA here is from genome assembly GCF_023851605.1 of Tamandua tetradactyla. NCBI lineage: Eukaryota > Metazoa > Chordata > Mammalia > Pilosa > Myrmecophagidae > Tamandua > Tamandua tetradactyla. The sequence goes on along the minus strand of NC_135353.1, from coordinate 56,769,422 downwards.
GCTCTCTTTCCATGGATAAAAAGATAAAAGGGCTCTATTAAGTCTGGTGCCCCAGATCTGAACTTAGAACATTCGCCTTTTTAGTTCTGTGAATACTTGTTACACGGTCTGGTCCCTAGTCCATGGGGTCCTCTTCTTTACCTTTAAGCTGGTCATACAAGGGTTTGTCAATTGAGTTAAAATTGTGTATCCATATATGGCAAAATCCCGTCTTCCCCAGTTAGTTCCTAAGCTGCTTTTTCATCTGGGGTGAGGCTAGATTGCAGATGGCTTCCTTTCTTTCCTGGGATAGGTGTCTATGCCCCTCAGTCAGGGTAAATCCCAAGTAGGTGACATTGGTGCAAGAGATTTGCACCTGTTTCTTGGATACCTTTATTACTTTTGTTAGATAAATCATTCAGGTGGTGACCATATTTTTGTCTGATAGTTCCTTAGAGGGACTGGCTATCAGGTAATTATCAACATATTGCAGAAGGGTGCCCCTATGAAAGTGTAGGTCTTCTAAATAGTTAGCTAGAATTTCTCCAAAGATGGTTGAGGAGCTTTTGAACCCTGGGGTACAACAGTCCAATAAAATTACTTTTTCTGCTAAGTGTCTATGTCATGCCATTCAAAGGTAAAGATATATTGGGATTTTTGTTACAGAAGAATACAGAAAAGACATATTCCTGTAGTATTCTAGCCTCTGCTTATCCTGGTCATATAAATAGTCTCACCCAGGATCATTGTCCAAGATAGTTAGGTTACCCCATCACCTTTTCAAGTGATGAGCATGACCTAATTTTCTGTATCTGCTTCTTCCCTTGTCTTTGTCAGAACAGAGGTCTTTTCTTCCCCATTTCTTGTCAGAGGTAGTGAAAGGGACATAGATGGTGACTAATCCTCCTTCTCCAATAGGGATTTGTTTTAGTAGGAGAAACTTCCCAGGTTGGAAGTCATTTCCAGTCTAGGTACTGGCAGGGCTAGGACCTTCTTGTGGCAGGGGGTAGTATGTATGGGGGTGACACTTGAAGGTATAGGGATGTGAGGGAACCATAGGCAAGGTGGAGGTTATGGGGGTCGATGTCTCAGATGAGGGAGATGATGGGGTAGCATTGGCCATATAATGCTGGTAACAGGGTGGTCGCATTGACGCCAGTGGATCTTTAGGAAGGGCACTTAGGACAGGGAGAAGGGATTCTTTCTCCTTTAGGACTATGTCAGTTGATTCTAATTTGCATCACTTTTGTAGACCTCTATTTTGGTTTAAGGCCATAAATAATTGAACATATGGGATTTCATCCCATTTTTTACTTCTTTGACAGAGCAAGTCTAATTAGAAGATGGGTATTGTAGCTCAGTGATCCATTTACAAGCTATGTTTCTCCAAGCTCTAATTTATATTGGGACCAGGAATCATTAGAGTAAAAAATCCCCTTTTTTGTCAAGTAACAGTACCCAAATGAATAACAATGCTTTAGGATACATCCCAGCAATCTCCCCTCCAGTAAGAGGTAGATACCTGAGTCCTTACACCGGAAATTTTTTCCTTGTAATCTGGAACCAACTGTTGAGGGACAGAGTTTTGTAGTTTGTGGGGATATAATCTCACATGGTGTGCTCAGATAAGTTTTCTTACCTGCTCTCCCTGATACCAAGACCAGGCCTCTAGGGTGTATATTGAGTGATCAAATTCCAGTAGGTCAAGGAACTCTATCTGCAGGAGGCCTGAGATATCTCTTTCCTCTTCAGTGTTAAGTCTACCTTGCAAAAGGTGTGACTCTCTAGCTGGCCTCAAGAGGACTCCTAAAGAGGGCTTCCCAACTTTCTAAGGTCCCATACAGTCCTCCTGGGAGTAAATTTCCTTCCCTTTCCCTTCCCACAGCAGGTTATCTCACAAAAGGGAGGAAGGAACAGGTTCTGGTTTTATCTTAGTTAAAAACATTCTTGGTTCATGACACTTGTCACTCCCTTATGGAACTGGAGAGGTGAGGGGAGGCTGAGCATTTCAGTGAGATTTATCCTGGGCAGGGAGGGTAAGGATATCTGAGCCAAAGCCTGGTGATACAGAGTGTAGGTAATAAGTGGTTCCCAGGGGCTACTCATGGTCTCCCTTGGTGGTGGAGTGGGTCTTCCTGGTGTTAGCCAAAGAGCTTTGAGAGCATCAATGATGAGAGAAAGGGTCCCTCAGAGCACTCCAAGACATGTGGATTGTTAACGATCGAATAGAGGTAGAGCTTTCATGACAGGAGTCAGAGCCAGTATGATTAGAGAGATGAAAGGAAAGCCAGGAACAGAAAGATTCCCAAGGCCATTTATTACCTTTCTGAAGATGTCTCCTGTTTGGTGTCAAAGATTTCTAGCCCTAGCCACTTCCCTCTAGCCACTCCAATACACCATAAACTAAAATGGAATATCTATATAATCATAGAATTCTTGTTTGGAAGTTCTTCTTTTCAAAATCTTAAATATATCATATCACTGTGTTCTTTCTTCCATGGTTTGTGCTGAGAAATCCATTCACAGTCTTATCAAGCATCCCTTGTGTGTGATTGATTGCTTTTCTCTTGCTGCTTTCATAATTCTCTCTTTGTCTTTGACATTTGACTCTTTGATTAGTAAGTTTATTTGATTAAGTCTATTTGGATCTATTCTGCTTGTGGTATGCTGTACTTCTTGGATCTGTAATATTATGTCTTTCATAAGAGATGGGAAATTTTCAGTGGTTTAATTCACTCATTTTCTTTCTGCTCTTTTTCCCTTCTCTTCTCCTTCTAGGACACCCATAACATGTATATTTGTGTGCTTCACGTTCTCATTCAATTCTCTGAGAACCTGCTTATATTTTTTCCATTCTTTTCTAAATCTTTTCTTTTGCATGTAGGATTTCACCTATACTGATCTCAAGTTCACAAATCCTTTCTCCCCTTCAAATCTACTGCTATGGGTCTCCATTTTTTCTAATCTGTTCATTTGTGCCTTTCATTCCCATAAGTTCTGTGATTTTCTTTTTCAAAGTTTTGAGTTCTTCTTTATGTTCATCCAACGTCTTCTTTATATCCTTCATCTCTTTTGTCATATCTTCCCTCAACTGTTTGATTTGATTTTTGATGAGATCTTGCATGTCTGTTTGAACATGCTGGCTTAATTGTTTCAGCTCCTGTATCTCATTTGAAATGTTGGGTTGTTCATCTGACTGGGCTGTATCTTTGCTTTTCCTAGTGTGACTTGTTATTTTTTGTTGGCATCTAGGCATTTGATTTCCTTAATTAGTTTATTCTGGAGTTTGTTTTCACACTTTTACCTATGTTTTTCTTATTGGATAGCTTTGTTCTCTTTCTTTTGCGTTCAGTTCAACTTATTATACACCTCTAGCATAGGTTGTTAACTGATTAGAATTTCTCAGTTCTTATTTTTCTGCTTCATGCCCAGCCTATATGGAACCCTTTGTTTTTGAGGAGAGTGTCCTTATATATTATAGACCCCAGTCCCATTTTCCCATACTAGACAGGCCTATGCCTCAGGAGAAGAGTGTAGCCAGTTATAAGTTTCCCTGAGAGTGTGGCCCATCAGGTCGTTAGACTTCCCTATGAAGCCTCTAGACTGTGCTTTTCCCATCCACAGCTTCCTACCAGCATAAAGTGATGCAGTGCTTTTAATTTCAGCAGCCTCTGGCTGAAAGTGGTGTGGTTGGGAAAAAGGATGAGGTAGAGAGTGGGTTTAGGTTGCTTCTGTTTCACAAGCCTCTAGGGCCTGAATTCCCTGAAGGAGTACTGCCAGTTAAGATTGGCCTTGCCTTCATTTTCTTGGGGAAGATACACCCTTTAGGTGATTGCCCCATTTACCTGACCATTTACTTTGTCTCTCAGACATGCCGTAATTCCACCCTTGCCTGGGGCAATTCTGGTGCCTGAGAGTGCTCAGCAGTTCTATATAATGAGCTGTTAAAGAGTTAAAAAGAAGACAAAAAAAGGCTTTTCAGAGTGGGGCCCCAACTCCCCAGTTTTGCCAATTAAGAGCTGGAGCTGGTACACAGCTCTGTGTGTCCCCAGGCTTTATGCGTTCCCTTTTCTTTGGGTCCAGCCATTTTCCGGTATCATCTGCTATGCAACTTAAAAAGCTTCTGCTTTTTTTGTTGTTGTTGTTGTTGGTATTCCATCAGCCTTGCCTCTTCTCTGCCATGGTGAAAACTTCTGGCTCCTTTAATGCATACTCTAGGTCTATTTGTGCTCAAGGCTTGTTTTCAGTAGTCCAAATTTGTTAATTAACTCCACAATTGTAGTTTGGTAGAGCTAACTTTCTTGCTACTAGTAAAATCTGTTTTCTTTTACCTTGGAGAACCTGTATGCCACGCCCATGGGGGAGGGGCACCAGCCTCTATGGCTTGGGAGACTTAATCTGGGTGCATCTCAGTCTTTCCACCTGTTTGTGACTGGTGTACAATGTGTATCTGGTCAGCGATGTTTCCCTAACAGTTGTTCCATATAGTTCCTGGTTATTTACTACCTGCTCTGGAAGATAAACTAAATTCCAAACTTCACTATGCTCCTATCTCAGAAACTTTATTATTTTTAATTTTATGTTATTTATTTATTTATTTAACGTTTTTATTGTATACTATAACATATATACAAAACAAAGGAATAAAAAAGCAATAATTTCAAAGCACTCTTCAATAACTGGATACAGAACAGATCCCAGTTTATCATGGGCTACCATATGATCCTTTCATATTTTTCTTTCTAGCTACTCCAGAATATAGGAGGCTAGAGGGCTTAAACCTTTTTTTTTTTTTACCATCACAATCGACTTTTTTCCTTTTTTTGTGAAAAATAGCATATATACAAAAAAGCTATAAATTTCAAAGCACAGTACCACAATTAGTTGTAGAATATATTTCAGATTTTGACATGGGTTACAATTCCACAATTTTAGGTTTCTACTTTTAGTTCCTCTAAAATCCTGGAAACTAAAAAAATATATCAATTTAATGATTTAGCATTCATATTCATTTGTTAAATCCTATTTTCTATGTATGACTTCACCATCACCTTTGATCTTTTCAGTTCTCTACTTAGGGGTGTTTGGGCTCTGGCCACTCTAACTTTTTGATATTGGAAGGGTCTGTCACTAATATTGGGTAGGGAGATGCAACTATCTGATGTTCTGCAGAGGCTGGGCTAGGTTTCAGGACTTATCTGGGCCAGGAACCCATCTGGAGGTTGGAGATTTCTAGAAAGTTACTCTAGTGCTGGGAACCCTTGTGGAATCTTATATATTGCCCTAGGTTTTCTTTAGGATTGGCTGGAATGGTCCTGATTGGGGGTTGGTAGGTTGTGATAGGTAGCAAGGTCTACCTGAGGCTTGTGTAAGAGCAACCTCCAAAGTAGGCTCTTGACTCTATTTGAACTCTCTCTGCTACTGATACTTTATTTATTATACTTCTTTTCCCCTTTTTGGTCAGCATGTAATTGTTGATCCCACAGTGCCAGGTCTGGATTCATCCCTGGGAGTCATCTCCCATGTCACCAGGGAGACACTCACCCCTGGATGTCATATCCCATGTGGGGGAGAGGGCAATGATTTCACTTTCAGAGTTGAGCCCTCCAGGAGTAACTCTTAGTCATGCCTGTAGGTAGTCTAAGCTTCTCAGCTGCCTACATAACCTTTACAAGAGAAAGCCTCGTGATCGATGGCATGGCCTACTGATTTGGGTGTCCTTAAGTTTGACATCATATTAGGGGATTCCCTGATGGTGAGGTTTAATAATCCCGTATTCTTTCTCTGCTTCCTCAGGGGACTTTGCCAATACTTCTTGATTATCTACTTAAAATATGCTCTAGGATGTTTCCAGGCACTGTAATTATCTATACAGGATTAAAGGACTTCTTTCTTATTCTGGGGTCCCTGTGAAACTTTATTCTTGATCAAAGAATGGAGAAGGGTGAACTTGTGCCTGGGTAACTCCTCTTTCTCCACAAAGCGAGGTGAACAGAATTGTTTTAAAGGGAATTGGGATGGGTCAAGAGGGCCTGCCTTGTTTGAATATGTGTAGGTGACTCTACTTAGCCCTTGGCATTTTTGTGCTGGGTACATTTTGCCCACAACATCCCATCGCCATCTTGGGTTGAACTGGGTCATACTAGTCCTGCAGTTATTGACATCCTGAACTGCCTTCTAAAAGCAATCCTAGCTTAACTAAGAGGTTAGATGTAATTTTCCATGAGTGAATGTCTTTCTGACGTCTTGTCCTTGTAACATAAAGATCTATCTACCTTGCTGAAGGGATCACATGGAAATGCCCTAAGACTTTATGGAGAGAAGGAGTGTTCCATCCTCTCCAAGGTGCAAGGCATATGAATGTAACTGTCTCAGACTCTATAGTACAGACTGCCACTAATTGAAGTAACATTGAGGAGCTTCAAGAGAAGAGAAAAATAATTACCTAGTGGATTTTTTTCTGAATTCCTAGTTCACATAATTATGAAAGAAAATAAAATGTTATCATTTTAAGTTTTGGTGGTAATTTTTACCATAGCAAGAGATAATTCGAACATATGGCTAAGGTTTACTCTTCCTTCAAGAGTTAAACCATCACTTCTAAGAAACCATCTCAGAGCTCCCTTTTTAGTTCCCCTTCCCAGCATGGGTTAGGTACAAATAAATTTTCCCTGCTCCATGACGCGCACCTATAAGTTTGTGTGATCTAAATTTCTGGGCTTGTGTGATTTGTCTCTCTGGTCTGTGAGGTCCTTGAGGATATCTTTTACTCTTCTTTGTTAAAGGAACTTAACCAGTATATGGCGAATAGTGGATATTCAAAATGAATTCAGTAAATCACAGAATCTCATGGTTAGAGTCACTTGTAATGCCATTTAAATGAACCTAATTTTATCCAGCTTATGTAGGAAGCCTCTCTGGTGATGGGAATTTACTACTTACTGTGACACTTTATCCTATCTTTGCACAGGTCAGAATGTTAGAACTTGCTTGTCAACTTAACTCTCTTCTGCTTGGATCCCTATTTCATTTCAGGGCTCATATACTTGTTAATATGTTCATTAGTTCTCATTTGTTCACAGTAAACCTGAAACTTTTAAAAATTTATGCCATGTGCACTTAACTGTATTACAAGCTTGAAAATAAGATGCCTATCTTATATATATTTAATTTTCCCCTCTGAAATGTACTGCATCCAGAAGTAACTCAAGTTAGGTTTGTAACTGACAGACTAGTAGAATGTATTGGTCAAAACTATGGGCTCAGAATCAGATGTCTTGTGTTCAGATTCTATCACCACCACATACTAGTGATTAGATCAAAATAGATAAGCCACAGTGTAAATAATTATTAGTTTTTTCTTCTGAAAAAAAGACATAATAATAACTTCCTAACATGTTCATTGTGAAAATGAAATGTGATAATATGCATATAGTACATAGTCCAGAAACCAAAATATACTGAAGGCACAATAAATGTTAGTCACTCATCATGATTATATAAACTCTGTCAGTTGACTAATTTAAGCATTCTGTCTTGTATTAAGCAACAGATAACTGCCTGTTTTTATTTTTCCTTTCTTATCTGTTCTCATTTTCGCCCAGCTGGTTTTCTAACAAAACTTTTCTATGATGTTATTCAATTAAAAAAAATGTATCTGCCTTTGCATTTTTGAAAATCTTTTATTTCTAACCCTTAAAGAGAGGTAGAAGATTTGCCTGTACACAAGCTGATAAGATGCTTTTGTCACAACCTTAGACAGTCACAAAACCATTTGGAGTCAATTCCTGTTCATTTGCAAGAAAAAATGTGGCAGTATAGACAAGTTTGTCATTGAGTTTCATTGGTGTGCCAGCTTGAAGCTATTATGTACCCCAGAAAAGCCATGTCCTTTAATCTTCATTCAATATTGCTGGGTGGTATCTTTTTACTGTTTCCATGTGAATATGTGACACACCCAATTCTGTGTGGTAACTTTTGATTAGGTGGTTTTGATGGAGAAGTATCTTCACCCACTCAATTTGGGGTCACTTACTAGATCCCTTTAGAGGGAATGATTTGGAAAAAGCTGTAGAACCAACAGAGGTGCACAGCCAGAAACCTGTAGAGATGGTGAAATGAAACACCCCTAGGGGAGTATCATGAGGGGAGCTTCATGAAATAAGAAACTGAGAGAGAAAGCAAGCAGACATCACCCTCTGGTGAGTTTCTTTCTGGCAGCAAGCAAAGTAGAACAGATTTGGTACCAGAGAAGTGGGGTCCTGCTGCAGTTTGCAAATATCAGTTATGTTGGAGCAGATTTTTGGATGGATAAGGGGAAAATTTTGGAGGAACTGTGAAGAGAATGATGGAAAGGTCCTGGAGTGTTTGAAGAGAATATTGTTGTAAATTAAACCACTGCTAATCTGGACAAAGGGGGACACAAAAGTGAAATATTAGAGTTTACAGAGTGAGAACCATGGAAATTTGGGTCTGAAGCCAAGAAGCTTTGGGCCAGGAGAGTGGATCCACCCATATACATGGAGAAGGTGAGTTTGTCCTGAGGGCAGAGGATGAGTCTCCCATCTCATTGCAGTGGAAGAGTTGTGCCACCTCAGGCCTTTGAGAAGATATAGCATGCTCCTTGGGGACTGGGGAGAGACTGGCTGCCACCACATGGAGGGGTTGAGCCTGCATTCCAGAAATGGTAGAGAGCCCAGGTATGGCCCTGATGCTTGGAGAGGGTGGAGCCAAGAAAAAGGTAGTCTCCTCAATGTCCCCTGAGGTTGATTTGGAAAGAGGCAGGTCACTGCATAGGCCCTTGGAAAGCATGGGACTGCCACTTTCTAAAGTTGAAGGATAAGTGACTTTCAGACTTTGAAATCCAATGTTGTTTGCCCTCCAGATTTTCAAAGGTGTATGGGTGCAGTGACTCCTGTGTTCCTTCCTCCCTATGGAAATGTGTATATGTATCCCATGATTCCTTCTTCGTATGTTGGCAGCAAATAACTTACTGTGAGTTTTTATAGGTCCAGAGCCAGAGGAGAAACTTGCCTTAGAGCAGAACATACCTGTAACTAACTCTGATAGGAGTGTGTACTGTTTCTAACTTTGTATTTCATTTGTATTGCTACTGAAATGGTTTAAAGATTTCTGATATTGTTATGAAATTAATGTATTTTGCATATGGGGAAAACATGTCTTCTGTAGGGTCCAGAGGGTGGAATTTGCTGATTTGAAAGGCTGTATGGACCCTAGAAAAGCCATGTTTTAATCAAAATCCCATTTTATAAAGACAGAATAATCCCTATTCAATACTGAATGTTTGAATCTGTAATTAGATCATCTTCTTGGAGATGTAACCCAATCAAGAGTGGTTGTTAAACTAGATTAGGTGACATGTCTCCACCCATTTGGGTGGGTCTTGATAGGTTTCTGGAGTCCTATAAAAGAGGAAACATTTTGGAGAAAGAAAGAGATTCAGAAAGAGCAGAGCAGAATGACATAGCCACGAGAAGCAGAGTCCACCAGCCAGCGACCTTTGGAGATGAAGAAAGAAAATGCCTCCCAGGGAGCTTCATGAAACAGAAAGCCAGGAAAGGAAGCTAGCAGATGATGCCATGTTCACCATGTGCTCTTCCAGATGAGAGAGAAGCCCTGACTGTGTCCACCATGTGCCTTTCCACACGAGAGAAACTCTGTGTTCATCATGTGCCCTTCCACTTGAGAAAGAAACCCTGAACTTCATCAGCCTTCTTGAACCAAGGTATCTTTCCCTGGATGCCTTAGATTGGACATTTCTATAGACTTACTTTAATTGGGACATTTTCTCAGCCTTAGAACTGTAAATTAGCAACTTATTAAATTCCTCTTTTTAAAAGCCATTTTGTTTCTGGTATATTGCATTCTGGCAACTAGCAAACTAGAACACCTGTTTCTCCACTGATCGGATACTTCAGAGGTTACAACCTATTTGGGAAATCTAACTAACTTGAACTTCCCACTGAAGGTTCCCCCTTTGATTATGTTTTACATTTTTAAGGACCCTGGCCTTTAAGGATTTGGTGCCAGTTCTAAACTTGCATCAGAAGCCCTCCCCTTTTCCTGTCTGTGCCACCTTTGTGAAAGCTAAACTTAGTTTGAGTCTTACAATTCCCCTTTCTTTTCAAACCTTTAGTTTTCATATTTTAGTCTCTTCTTCAAACCTGATAAAAGCCTTTTACACTCTTCATCATAGGGATCTTCCTCTTTAAGGAGGTTATTGATGAGTATCTGAACTAACCCTTGGGTCTCCGGTATAAATGCAGTACCTAAGTATTGTGAGTACCCCAGCTATGATGGTTAAAGAAGTTAGCATGGACGGTACCACCCTTTTCCATTCCCCAAACCAGTTTTCTAACCATTTTATGATGGGGCCATCAATGCCTGAATTTTTCACCAATTCTTCAGATAAGGTCATCAGACCTTGTAAAGCTTTGGTGATAGTTCCATTTGGGGCTGTATTACTGGGAATAAATGCACAGCAACTACCCCTGGCTATAATGCGTATGCCTCCCTTTTCAATTAGCATCATGTCTAGGGCCATCCTATTCACCCAGCTAGTCATTCAGCGAGTAGCATCTAACTCTCCTGCTCTTCCCTTACTTTCATCCTTGCTGTAACTGATGTGATTAATACAATCCATGTTTTTGTTAATGGTGATCCAGCAGAATTAGGATGACTCAAATCCTGCAGATACTTGGTTCTTAGCCTTAAACTCATCTAGGGTTTCTCTTAACACCCCTATATTCTCTAAATCAAGTTGATCCTCCTTTTCAATTGTCAGGGTTAATGGGATGGCCAATTGGACCAGAGCACAGGTCTGCTTCCACTTCTTAGGTAAAATTGGTCAGAGGATGCCCTTTCCACAATGCCACCAATGGCCTGCTCATGGCGTGGTGAAACTAGAGAAGCTGCCAGTACTATCCTCAGTCACATCCCATACTTGGGTACTTGAGGCCATGGCTCCAAGGTCCTGGAGCCCTTCTTCCCATCTAGAGAGACAAACAGAGTGGTTTTCTGAACCAAGGCAAGAAGCCAGTATGGCCTTGACTTTTCCTCTCCTAACTGGAGCGAAAAGAGAGGACAATGTACTACAATTTTCACCAGGAGTAGTATTCTGAAAAAAAGGATTACCATGCACTTGACTCCTTTTTGTGTTTCTCCATACCCATTGGGAAGGGCATGATATGAACAGTGGGTTGGCCTGTTGCATAAGCATAGCTGTTGCTTTCGTCTAGACTCTGTACTGTATATTTCATCCTTTCCACCCAAGCATTTGTATTTCTGCACTCTGTCCCTACAGTTATTGTTTTTACTCCAATTCTTCTTTCCTGTCCTCCCTGACAACTTTGGAATCATTCTGTATTAGGGAACTAGCCTCTAGATGAATGTCCTTAGGTGCTATTGAAGGACCAACTGAAAAGGGTGTTATTGGTGTTGAGGAGAGGACCTGCATCCAGATTTTTCCCTGAGACTCCCCTCCAATAATTTCTTCACATATTCCATATATGTGATCAGGGGACGTACACCTGTTGGAGCCCAAACTGAATTTCCTACCCTGAGTGGTGATACTTATTTTGTCTGCCTTTTTGATGATCATCAGTACAGGGTTGTACTGGCGATCCTGTCAGACTGGTTTGGGGATTTTCTTTGTAAGAAGGTATTTTATTTTGGAGGTCCTATTGTATTTGTGAACCCCAATCACTGGCCATAGAACACCCCTTATATTGGGTAGTCCACCACACAAAAACCCAGGGGTGGCAAAGCCCCTGTGGCCAAGGGGAGTATGTGTGATTGCTTAATGACTTTAGATACAGGTACCCATTTTCCCAACTTTATCATCCCTGACTCATCAAGTTTTCATGGTCCACCACCTGGCTAGCATTAAATTGCACAGTTCTGGGCTTTAAACCTTCAGCTACGTTCACCACCAACTTAACAGGGCTTATTGCATCCCTAATTTGGAGCATTATGACTAGTACAATTATTCTCATTTTTAAATTGAGCCTCAGATCCTTCATCTGTCCTTTTACCAGAGTCACCATGAATTACGCTAGGTTAAAATAGACTCCCTAAACCCCCAAATCTGAAATCTCTCTTTATCCCTCAACTTTTGTCTCTTCAATGTAATTTTTAAATGGTCTGAAGTTGAAGTTATTTCCCAGGGATCAAACATTTTGTCTGGCTCAGGTACTGGTCCTTTCACTCAGGTATAGTGGGCCCAGCTCTTCTCTGCCATCTGGACAGCTGTTTCAGTTGTAACCAGAACTTGATAGGGTCCTTCCCAGGACGGTTGGAGTTTGGACTCCTTTCACAGTTTGGTGAGGACCCAACTGCTGGGCTGGTGTAGATGGTCAGCAAATTCAGAAAGTGCAGTCTGGGCCAGCAAGCCACAGTATCTGAGGGATGACAGAGTAGATGGCAAAGCCAGTACATAATTCTTAAGGAAAAGGTCCTTTTATTGTAATGAATGGAGATCTCTAGCTCTTCTTGGGAAAGGCAAGCCAAAGAGCATTTCATAAGGGGAGATCCCTAATTCTTTCCTAGAGGGAGTTTTAATTCCTGGCAGAGCTATGGGTAGACACTTAGTCCAAGGTAACTTGGTTTCTAAGATCAGTATAGAAAGATGCTTCTTTAAGGTTTGATTCATTCTTTTCACATTTCTTGAGGATGGCAGATGCCTGGGTGTGTGAAAATCCCATGTAAGGCCTAAGCTTTGCACAACACCTTGCAGTATATGGGAGGTAAAGTGGCTACCATTGTCAGAATTGACATTCTCTACCAAACCATAGCAGAGAACAACTTGTTCAAGGATAATTTTGGAAGTTCCCAATTCTGTAGCTGAGGCTAGAAGATATGCCCCCACCCACCCTCTTAGATAGTCTACAAGAACCATATTATATTTTAGTCATCCCACTGGAGGCATCTCAGTGTAATCAACTTGAATGCTTTGAAATGGCTGAAGGCCCGGTTCCCTTCACCCTTGTACCTGTTTCCTTAGAAACTTTTTTATTGATCTTTTGACAATTTATGCACCGTTCACATGTTTGTTTAGCTATGGTGTAGAGACCCACATACCCAAAATGTTTAAGAACCAGGTCACACTTAGTCTGTACTCCCTAGTGACTTCCCTGATGTAAGACTGCTAATATTTCCCCCATTACCTGCTTATTCAACATCTGCCTGCCATCTGGGAGGACTGTCTCCCCTGACTGTCTGGACTTGCTCCCAATTGTTCTAGTTCCTTTACTTCCTTCTTAGAGAATACAGGGACCTTAAATTTTCTGGGAATGGAGAGTTTTAAGACCATTAACTTCAACATGGGCAAAGGGAAGCTTCCTTAGTCGTTTCATCTGCCAATCTGTTGCCCTTTGCCTCAAAGGTATGGCCGTTTTGGTGTCCATTTTGTGCACCACTGATATTTCCCTTGGTAAAAGTAGATTAATTAATACTTGTTTTATTAATTCTCCACGGACCAATTCCTTCCCTTAGCTATTAATTAGCCCCCTTTCTTCCCAGAGTTTTCCAAAGGTGTGGACTGTCCCAAAGGTGTACTTAGAGTCAGTGTAGACTGTACCATCTTTTCCTTCTAATAATTTGAAGGCTTGGTTTAATGCATACAACTCACAAGTTTAAACTGACCAATCACTGGGCAATTGGCCTGCTTCCCTTACTTCATAAGTTAGTCCATCTACAATTGCATAACCATTGTGCCTCTTTCCCTCCAGGGCCCTAGAAGACCCATCTATGAACAATTTTTCCCCTGAATGTAAGGGGTGATACCCCAGGTCAGACCAAGCTTGGGTTTGATGCTCAATTAAGTCCAAACAGTTATGTTCAAGGGCTTCCATCTGGTTAGGCCCTTTCCAAAGAAAGGAGGCTGGTTTCAATCTATTGTCTACGTTCAAAACCAAGTCATCCTCCATTAAGATTGCCTCATACTTTAAGATTCAGAAATCAGTCAGCCACCTCGATGCATTTTGAGATAAAATAGTCCTAACCTGATGAGGAGTGCTTATCACCATTGCCCCCCTAATGGTTAGTTTCTTACTTTCTTCTACTAGGAGAGTGGTTGCTGCAATAGTTTGAATGTACCTGAGCCATCATCTGCAGACAGGGTCCAAAAGTGTAGAAAGGAAGGCTATGGGTCTCCTTTGGCCTCCCCAGGTTTGTGTTAGTACCCCTAATGCTGTTCCTTTATCTACTGTAACAAACAGATGAAAAGGCTTCTCAAGGGAGGGGAGAACTAGAACAGGAGCCTGTAGCAGTGCCCATTTGAGGCCTTCTAAGGCTCCCACGTCCCCCTCCATCCATTCTAATTTATCGGGCTCTTCCTCTAACAGTTTTTGGTATAACCCTTTAGTTTGATATAGGCATAGGAATTTATCCACAACCTACAGTACCCCACTAATCCTAAGAACTTCCTTAATTCCCTCTTTGTTTAGGGGAGAGGCAATTCAACTAAGGCCTGAATTCTCTGTGCATTTATACCCCTTTTTCCTTCACTAATGAGATAGCCTAAGTATTTAATTTCCCTTTCTACAAACTGTACTTTATTTTTTGATACCTTTAGTCCTTGGTCCCCTAGAAAGTTCAACAGGTCCTTTGTAGCCTGGGCAACCTCCTATTTTCCTTTACTCAATATTAAAAGATCATCTACATACTGTAAAAGAGTAACTTCACATGGTATAAAAAATCTTTCCAACACTTTTTCTAGTTCCTACCCAAAAGGATTGGGGGACTCTGTGAAGCCCTGGGGTAGGACTGATCACTTATATTGCTGTGTGCTTGTTTGAAAGGATGTATGGACACTAGAAAAACCATGTTTTAATCAAAATCCCATTTCATAAAGGTAGAATAATCCCTATTCAATACTGTATGTTTGAAACTGTAATCAGACCATCTCCCTGGATGATGTGATTTAGTCAAGAGTGGTTGTTAAACTGGATTAGGTGACGACATGTCTCCACCTATCTGGGTGGGTCTTCACTGGTTTACCAGAGTCCTATAAAAGAGGAAACGTTTTAGAGAATGGGAGATTCAGAGAGAGCAGAGAAGAACATAGCCACAAGAAGCAGAGAGCCCACAAACCAGTGACCTTTGGAGATGAAGAAGGAAAACACCTCCTGGGGAGCTTCATGAAATAAAAAGCCAGGAGAGAAAGCTAGCAGATGATGCCTTGCTCACCATGTGCCCTTCCAGCTGAGAGAGAAACTGTGACTGTTTTCGCCATGTGCCTTCTCACTTGAGAGGGAAACCCTGAACTTTGTCGGCCTCCTTGAACCAAGTATCTTTCCCTGGGTGCCTTTGATAGGACATTTCTATAGACTTGTTTCAATTGGGACATTTTCTTGGCCTTAGATCTCTAAACTAGCAACTTATTAATTCCCCTTTTTAAAAACCATTCTGTTTCTGGTATATTGCATTCCAGCAGCTAGCAAACAAGAATGTGCTTCCTCCTTTTGGTGAAGGGATTTTCCCATTCAAAGGTGAATAAGTCCCTACTCTCTGGGTCAAGTAGGCAGACCCAAAAGTCATCCTTCAGATCTTCTACACTAAGCCACTTATGATGTTAGGAAATTCTACTAAGGAGAGTATAAGGATTAGGGACTATGGGGTGTCTAACTTAAACAATTTGATTGATGGCTTTCAGGTCCTGTATCATCCTCCAACTGCCATCTGCTTTCTGGATGGGAAGAATGGGAGTATTGAAAGGGGACATACAAGTTTCCAAGAGCTTATCTCAAAGGAGACCTTCAATGATGATCTGAAGTCCTTGTCTCCCCTTCAGTGGGATGGGATACTGTCTTTGACAAATGACCTCCCATTCATTTTTCATTTTAATATTTATAGGAAGAACTTGTAACCCCTCTCCTGTTTCCTTCCCTCACCCATTCTTTTTCTTAGATGTCTTTCTCATCTTCTTCAATCAGCAAGGCCAAGACAGCTTCTATTTGGACATTCCTTACCTTCATGTCCTGTCCCATGGATACTATTAGGTCTCTTCCCAATAAGTTACTCCTGGCTTCTGGAATGTATAACAGGGGACTTATAATTTGGTTCCCTTCCCAATAGATTTTAGTAGGTCTCAAAATGGGGACTTTAAATCCTTCCCCTTTTACTCCTGAGACTGTGAGGGAGCTACCAGAGAATTTGATCCCCTTTGGGATGTAGTGCACAGAAAATTGAGCTGCCCCAGTGTCTACCAAAAATGTAATTTCTTCCTGATATGGACCCACCTTCAGATTTACCAAAGGTTCCTGGTGGGATCTTGAAACAAGGAGCCTCTGACTTCCCTAATCTTCAAAGTTCATCAGGAATATTTTACCCGATCTTCTTTCTTTAAACTTGGGCACTTCGTTTTGAAATAACCAGATGTCCCACAATGATAATATCCTGCTGAGTCCCATGCCCTCCTCTCTCCTTTATTTCCTCTGGCCTGGAATATTTATCTTGCCTCTGCTTGTCTCTTCCCAGCTTTATCTCTAATCTCTTCTTGACCATGTGGTTTACCCTGCTTATCTCGACTTTAGCTTTCTGCTTCTGTCTTTCCTCTTCCCTTCTCACACGTACTTTCTGAGACTTTCTCAATAACTCTTCCAGTGGTTCATCTATCCAACCATCTATTTTCTGGATTTTTTTCTGAATGTCAGGCCAAAACCCCTTCATGTAGCTGACCTTTAATATTCTTTGGGCCACAGAACTATCAGGGCCCATTCCTGAGTATTTCTTTGACTGGTCTCTCAATCTTTGTAGGTAAACAGTAGGAGTTTCACCATTTTCTCTTGGGCCACCTCAAAGGCCTTATTTAAGTTCTAAGATTTGGGTACCATCAGCTTTATCCCTTCTATAATAAGATCTCTAAGATCTCTCATTGATACCCTGTCTTCCTGATTATATTATCCCAATTTAGGATCTACATTAGAGAATTTCTGCTCTACTGCCATCACCCCTCATCTAGATTGGTGCTGCCTTTCCCATTCTCCCAGAGTTGACCTCCTCACCATTCCCCTTTCTTCCCCCATGAAAGGTATTCAGGATGGACTTAAATTCAGACCAGGTATATAAGCTGGGCCCTAAAAATTGATCCAGTTGTTTAGCTAGCCCTACTGGATCAACCATTAATGATTTCATTTCTTCCTTAAAGTTCCTCACTTCTGTTCTCATCCGGGGGGGGGGATGTTTATGTAATCAACTTCCCCAGCTTTAATAGGTACTTTTCTCAGAGGGTATAGAGACTCAACAGGTTTATGATTCCTCACCTTTTTTCCCTTAGGATCCCCCAGAAATGGAAAACCCCATATATCTTTCTTATACTGTTCCAACTCTTTCCTCAATGGTTAGAGGGTTGTCTTGGGTGGAACAGTTGGCCCTGATAGCCCTGCCCACTCCCCAGGGGGTGAGGGTGGGGAATGCAGGTTAGTTTTGTTGGGCCTTCAAGGCCTAACAGACCCTGGTCTGTGGGAGGAGCATAGGGCGGGGAAAGGCTCAATAAAGGACGCCAGGCTTTTAGCTTCTAAAACTAAGGCCTGAGATTTTTTGTTGAGCTTGAGGTTACCTTTACAGAATAAAGAGGAGTCCCCCTTCTCTTTAGTCAAATACATGGCATAATCCAGCTCATCTTTAGAGAAGAGTTTCTTATCATTAACATAAGCATGAAGTTTGCACAAAGCCAATCCTCACCTGCCCCATATTTTGGCCAGAATACATAGGGTGGCACAATGTTTTCTTTGGTCCAAATATAGCAACTATGTTTAACCATTTCCTTTTTGTCCTTCCCCTTTATTTGATCATTATCAGCCCAATATTTTAACATTCTCCCTAATGGACTGTCTAGGGAAATGTCCCCAGAGGCCTCTACTTACACCCTCTCCATTTTTTCCCTCACCAGCCAGCTGCCTCTACTCACTATCTTGAGTCTTGCCTAAGAATCTTTCCCTCAGCACCATTTCACTCCATTCATCTACAGCCCCCTTTTCCTTGTGGAAGTGGTTTGGGACTTGGTACTTGCTTTGCATGTCTCAGACACACACACTCCATCTCAGACTCATCAGGATCCTTCCTGACCACCAAGGCAGTACTTCACAGCTGTTTTCTTACCTTTGTCTGTGCACAGAGGTGCCTGGCCACTGTGAGGCAGCCCGTTTTCTCATTCACAAACCATGAATCCAAGCATCCAGTCTCGGGTCTCTCTGGCTGTCAGAGGCAGATCCCCCATGGTGGAGTCTGAGACTACTTATTCAGTGGGGTGCACATTCCCATCATCCTCCCCAGGGGTCCCCTTCTGAAGCCTCGGATCCTAAATGAGCCCCCAAAGTTAGAAAGAATACCGTACCTGAAGGAGAACAAACACTCATTTGATTGTGGAGGGGAAAATCATTTATTCATGATTTTGCAAGAACGGGCACCTAGCCGAGCACAAAATGGTGGCTGGCATGCCAAACGATAGAACGCTGAGATGGTTATACCTATACCTGACCCACAGATCCTCTCCCCTGTTTCTCCACTGATTGGATACTCCAGAGATTACAGCCTATTCAGGAAATCTACATAATTTGAACTTCCCACCAAAAGTTCCCCCCTTTGATTATGTTTTACATTTTTAAGTACCCTGGCCTTTAAGAATTTCCTCCAGTTCTAAGCTTGTGTCAGAGGCCCTCCTCTTTCCCTGCCTGTGTCACCTTTGTGAAAGCTAAACTTAGTTTGATTCTTATATGAGACTAGTTCCATCATCCCTGAAGAGCTCTGTAATTGCCCTTCTCTGTAGGACAGATATTACTGTAGGAACTGCTGTCAATGAGCTGCAATTCTTAAACATAATGGGGATCATCAGATCCTGAGTTGGCAGAAGCCAGGTGGCAGCACTTAATTGCCAAAGACAAGGTGGACATGGCTGTCATAATGGACAGCAGACTCAAAGCAGGAGTCTGAAAAATCTGACTCACAGAGACCTGTGGCACTGGCTAATAGATTATGGGGTGCCTAGAAATACCATAGATGGGCAGCCTACTAAGTTCTTGTTTGAGCTTTCAGAAGTGACATTAATTCTGGGGGACCCAAAATGTCACTCTCATCCACCAGTCAGTGGGGGAGCTTATGGAGGTCAGGTGATTGATGGAGTTTTAGCTCATGTCTGTCTCACAGTGGGTCCAGTTAATCACTGGATCCATTCTGTAGTTATTTCCCCAGTTCCAGAATGCATAAGTTGAGTAGACATACTTAGCAACTGGCAGAATCCACATATTGGCTCTCTAACTCATGGAATGAGGGCTATTATGGTAGGAAAGGCCAAATGGAAGCCACTAGAACTCCATTTATTTAGCAAAACAGTAAATTGGAAGCAATATCAGATTCCTGGAGGGATTGCAGAGATTACCGCCACTCTTAAGGACTTGAAGGATGCAAGGGTGGTGATTCCCACCACATCCCCATTCAACTCTCTATTTGGTGTGTGCAGAAAACAGATGAGTCTTGGAGGATGACAGAGGATTATTGTAAACTCAGCCAGGTGGTAACCACAATTGCAGCTGCTGTTCTAGATGTGGTATTATTGCTTGAGCAAATCAATTCATCCCTTGATATCTGGTATGTAGTTATTGATCTGGAAAATCCTTTTTTCTCAATAGCTGTTACTAAAGACCACCAGAAACAGTTTGCTTTCATCTGGCAAGGTCAGAAATATACTTTCCCTGTCCTACCTCAGAGGTATATCAACTCTCCAGCCCTATGTCATAATCTTGTCTGCAGGGATCTTGATCATTTCTTCCTCCCACATGACATCACATTGGTCCATTACATTGATTGTATGTTGATTGGACCTAGTGAGCAAGAAGTAACAACTACTCTAGACTTAATGGTAAGGCATTTGCATCTCAGAGGATGGGAGATAAATCCAACAAAATACAGGGGCCTTCCACCTCAGTGAAATTTCTAGGTGCCCAGCAGTGTGGGGCATGTTGAGATATCACTTCTAAGGTGAAGGATAAGTTGTTCCATCTGCCCCCTTCTATGACCAAAAAAGAGGCACAATACCTATTTGGTCTCTTTGAATTTTGGCAACAACATATTCCTCATTTGGGTGCACTACTTCAACCCATTTATCAAGTAACCAGAAAATCAGCGAATTTTGAGAGGAGACCTGAATAAAAGAAGGCTCTGTGACAGGGCCAGGGTGCTGTACAAGCAGCTCTGCTACTTCGACCATATGATCCAGAAGATCCAATGATGCTGAAAGTGTCAGTGGCAAATAGAAATGTTGTCAGGCCCCTATAGGAGAACCATATTGCAGACCCTTAGGATTTTGGAGCAAAGCCTTATCATCTGCTGCAGGTAACGTTTCCCCTTTTGAGAAATAGCTTTTGGCCTGTTACTGGGCCTTAGTAGAGACTGAACACTTAACCATGGGCCACCAAGTTACCATGAGACCTGAGTTGTCTATTAAGAGCTGGGTGTTGTTTAACCCACCAAGCTATAAAGTTGGGTATGTGCAGCAGCACTCCATCATAAAATGGAAATGATATTTAAGAGATAGGGCCAGAGCAGGTCTTGAAGGCATAAGTAAGTTACATGAGGAAGTGGCCAAAATGTCCATGGTCTATACTTCTGCCACATCACCTTCTTTTTCCCAGACTAGAGCTATGGCCTCTTGGGGGTTCCTTACAGTGAATTGACTGAGGAAGAGAAAACTAAGACCTGGTTTACTGATGGTTCTGCATGATATGCAGCAACCACCCAAAAGTGAACAACTGCAGCACTACAACCTCTTTCTGGGAGGTCTCTGAAGGACAGTGGTAGGGGGAAATCCTCCCAGTGGGCAGAACTTCCAGCAGTGCACATGGTTGTTCATTTCTCTTGGAAAGAGAACTCACCAAAGGTGCATTTGTATGCTGATTCATGGGCTGTTTCTAATGGTTTGGCTGGATGGTCAGGGACCTGGAAAGAGCATGATTGGAAAATTGGTGACAAAGAGGTCTGGGGAAGAGGTATGTGCATAGATCTTTCTGAATGGGCAAAAAACATGAAGATATTTGTGTCCCATGTGAATGCGCACCATAGGGTGACTTTAGCAGAGAGAGGTTTTAATAATCAAGTGGATCATATGACCCATACTGTGAATTTGCCTTAACCAAGGCTGATCTGGTTACAGCCACTGCTCAGTTCCCAATCTGCCAGCAGCAGAGATCCACACTCAGCCCCTGATATGGCACTATTCCCCAAGGTGATCAGCTAGCTACATGATGGCAGGTTGATTATATTGGATCACTCCCGTCATGGAAGGGGCAGCAATTTGTTCTAACTGGAGAGGACACATACTCTGGATATGGGTTTGCTTTCCCTGAATGCCTTAACCACTGTCATGTTATCCCACACAGCTTTGCTTCTTATGAAGGAACCAACTCCACAGCAAAGAAAGTGCAAGAATGGGCACAAGCTCATAAAATTCTCTGGTTTTGCCAAGTTCTCCATCATCCAGAGACAGCTGGATTGATAGAATGGTGGAAATGCCTTTTGAAAATTCAATTGTAGTGCCAACTAGGTGGTAATTCCTTCCAGGGCTTGACTGATGTTCTCCAGGAGGCCATGTATTCTCTGAATCAGCATCCATTGTGTGGTGCTGTTTCTCCCATAGCCAGGACTCATGAGTCCAGGAACCAAGGGGTGGAAATGGGAGTAGCAGCACTCACTGTTACCCCTAGTGATCCAGTAGGAAAATCTTTGCTTCCTGTATCTGTGACCTTGAGCTCTGCTGGTCTACAGGTTTTAGTTCCCAAAGGGAGAGTGCTTCTACCAGGAGAAACAACAATGATTCCATTGAATTTGAACCTAAGATTGCCATCTGGTCACTTTGGGCTACTCATGTCCCTGGATCAACAAGCCAAAAAGAAGATTACTTTACTGGCTGAGGTGATTGACCCTGACTATTAGGGGAAATAGGACTGCAACTACACAATGGAGGTAGAGGAAAGTTTCCCTGGAATATAGGAGATCCCCTATGGCATCTCTTAGTACTACCATGCCCTGTGATTAAAATCAATAGAAAACTGCAATGACCCAATCCAGGCAGGACTACCAATGACTCTGAACCTTCAGGAATGAAAGTTTGGGTCATCCCACCAGGCGAAGAACCATGCCAACTAAAGTGCTTCCTGAGGGTAAAGGGAACATGGAATGGGTAGTGGAAGAAGGTAGTGATAAATATGAACTATGACTACGTGATCAGTTACAGAAACAAGGACTATAATGCTTTTGTTCATGTAATAGTATTTAAGTTTTAAGATATCAAGTTTAACAGTGAATATTACCTAAGGATTTGCACCTTCTTCTGGAGAGATTTAATGCATTTCTGGTTGTACATGGGACAGTTGACCATTGTTAGGCAAGGAAAAAAAGTATCTGTTATTTTTTTCTATCTAGAAATTAAGTATGGTTTAAGATGATGTGTATAGCTGCCAAGTTGATAAGGGGTGGACTGTCATGGTCAGGTTCAGGTGTCAACTTGGCCAGGTGGTGGTGCCCAGTTGTCTGGTTGGGCAAGCACTGGCCTCTCTGTTGCTATGAGGACATTTCATGGACTTAAATCATGATCATGTTGGCTGCATCCACAGCTGATTACATTTGTAGTCAGGTAAGGGGAGTGTCTTCAGCAATGAGTGATGCTTAATCTAATCACCAGAAGGCTTTTAAGGAGAATTCAGCAGAGACAGTCACTCTTCCTGCTTCAGCCATCCCCATCTCATGAGAGTTCATTGGGGAATTTCCTATTTGCTCCTGACTCATCCAGTCACTTTGGATCTGCTGGATAATATGGCCTAAGTGGCAAAGGAACTTGCATGGCAGCCTGGACCAGCTGCAGAGCCTTCCCCTGTTCTGGTCCCACTGAAAACTAGCAGATTTTCTGGTCACTTGGTAAATGGGCCAAAGTAACACACTCAAATGAGGAATGTGTTGTACCCCAAATCCAAAGGGACCATCTAGGCATTTTGTGTGTTTCTTGTTTTTGTTTTTGTTTTGGTCATAGGAAGAGCCAATACAACATCTTATTCTTCACCTTAGAAGGGAGATCTTGACATGCTCAACACTACTGGACACCTAGATATTTCACTAAGGTGGAAGGCCCCTGTATTTTTGTTGTATTTATCTCCCTTCACCTGACACAAAAATGCCTTCCTAATAAGTCTAGAGTACTTACTACTTCTTACTCCCTAGTTCCAATCAACACAGTATCATCAATACAATGATCCAGTGTGATGTCTTTTAGGAGGGAGAAATGATCCAAGTCCCTGCCAACAACATTATCACATAGGACTGGAGAGTTTATATACCACTCATGTGGAACAGTGAAGTATACTGTTGGCCTTGTCAGTTGAAAGCAAACTGTTTCTGGTGGTCCTTACAGACAGCTACTGAGAAAAAAGGATTTACCAAGTCAATAGCTGCATACCAGGTACCAGGGTATGTGCTGATTTATTCAAACAATGATACCACATCTCTACCAGAAGCTGCAAATAGATTCACCACTTGGTGAATCCACTGTCATTCTCCAAGATACAAACCTTTTCTACACAGGCCAAGTAAGAAAGTTGAATTGGGATGTGTTAGGAATCACCACACCTGCTTCTTTCATGGCCTTAAGAGTGGCATCAATCTCTGCAATCCCTCCAGGAATTCAGTACTGCTTCTTATTTACTATTTTTTCTGGGTAGAAACACTTCTAGTGGTTTCCACCTGGCCTTTCCTATTATAATAACCCTCACTCCCTGAGTCAGGGAGACAATGTGGGGACTCTGCCAGTTTCTGAGCATGTCAATTCCAATTCCACATTCTGAAACTGGAGAAATAACCACAGAATGGGTCCATGGAGCCACTGAATACACTGTGAGATAGACCTGAGCTGAAACTCCATTGATCACTTTATCTCCATAAGTCCTTACTCTGGTGGGCCAGAGTGACGTTTTGGGTCTCCTGGAATTAGTGTCACTTCTGAACCAGTGTTTAGTAACCCACCAAATATGTAATCATTTCCTTTTCTTCAATGCACAGTTGCCTTTCTGTTCTAGTTTGCTAGCTGCCAAAATGCAATATACCAGAAACGGAATGGGTTTTAACAAGGGGAATTTAATGAGTTGTTAGTTTACAGTTCTAAGGCCAAGAAAATGTTCCAGTTAAAACAAGTCTATAGAAATGTCCACTCTAAGGCATCCATCCATGGAAAGATACCTTAGTTCAAGAAGGTCGATGACATTCAACATTTCTCTCTCAACTGGAAGGGCAGATGGAAAGCATGGCAGCATCTGCTGGCTTTCTCTCCTGGCTTCTGGTTTCATGAAGCTCCCTAGGAGGCATTTTCCTTCTTCATCTCCAAAGGTCTCTGGCTGGGGAACGCTCTGCTTCATGGTGCTCCAGCATTCTCTGCTCTCTCTGAATCTCTCATTCTCCAAAATGTTTCCTCTTTTATAGGACTCCAGTAAACCAATCAAGGCCCACCCAAATGAGTGGAGACATGTCATCCCCTAATCCAGTTTAACAACCACTCTTGACTAAATCCCATCATCCAGGGAGATGATCTGATTACAGTTTCAAACATACAGTATTGAATAGAGATCATTCTACCTTTATGAAATGATATTTTGATTAAAACATGGCTTTTCTAGGGGGCATGCTACCTTTCACACCGGCACACCTTCTAAAAGGCCCCTTGGGGAAGGCTGGAAGGATGGTCTACAGTGTAAACTTTGGGAAGGGCAAGCGGTTCCTTCCTGAAGCATACCTTTCCTTCCCCTCATTCAAGGGAGTGTTGGATCTCTAGTCTGTTTCAAATCTGGGAATTGATTAAAAGGCCATGACTCACTGTTTTTGTAATTCAAGTTGGACTTCTCTATTCACTTTACCTAGATCTCTTCTACTCACACAGCTGGAACAAGAATTTAGTAGACTGCCCATCTATTTTACTTCTAGATACCCCATGATCTACTAGCCAATGCCACAAGTCTCTGAGTCAGATGATTTTAACTGTTGTTTTGTCTGCTGTCCATTGTGGTGACCATGCCCATGTTTTCTATGGTGACTAACTGTCACTACATGGCTTCTGCCAACTAGGGATCGATCATCACCATTGTGTTTAAAGATTCAGCTCAGTAATAGCAGTTCCTATAGTAATATCTGACCTACAGAGAAGGGCAACTACAGAGCTCTTCAGGGACAATGGAGCTAGTCTCACAAATTTATTCTTCAAAGTCCTGGTGAAGCGTGTGTCCTCTGGACATTTCTGGGGTGTGTGAGCAGGTCTTCCATGATAAATCCACTCTAGCATTCCAATATTCCTAAGCCTTTGTATCCCGTCATCTGCCTTATACCAGGGCAATTCTGGCATTTTGATATCAGTTAATGTCATCTAGCATTTGATTGTTGTTTCAGCCAATCACCAACCCAAACTGTAATGGCCTTCCTAAACACTCGAGCTACAACATGGAAGGCAGAATCTCTGCTTAGTGGGCCCATGTCAATAAATTCAACCTGATACAGCTTTATATTCCTTCCAACCTTAATCCACACCTTTAATACCAATTCCCACACATATTCCTCCAATTTCTGTCTATTTAAATTGGAAAGTGCATGCATTTATTTTGGAGTATAGCATACCACCTCATGGGTCACACCTTGTACCTCACTTTTTGGAGTCTATTGGAATTTTACTCTAGTTATAGGTCTTGAAGAAAAAAGAAGTGGAGGGTGCATCATGAAAAGAATTAGAAGTGTCATTCAAGCTAATTACCCCAGGGCATTCCACTGCATTTTCATTTGGTGAAACAGGATCAATCTCTCTAGACAAAGGAGTGAGGGCTGTTTCCCTAGGGGAGGTGGTTACATGCTTAGCAGATGCTGAAGGATCAATCTCTTTAGGTGGATGTTGGATGGCAGACTCTTCACAGGGGACTAGAGGTTAGGAAGCTTTTTCTTCAGGCCAGGCTAGAGGTCAGAAAGCTCTTTCCTTAGAGTACACTGGGCTTTGTCCTGTAAGTGTCTCTTCAGGGTAAGCTGGGGATTGGTGGCTGTTTACTCAGGACATACTGGAGATGGGGTGGCTTTCCTCCGAAGAGGCCATTACATGTCTAGCTAGCAAAGACTTGGCAGAATCCAGTATTTCCATGGCCCCACTGCCATCATTATCAACCCATATGACGCCATCCCGAGTTTCAGGATCCCATTCTTTTCCAGCCAAACCCTTTACTTTAACATCAGAATCCTTGCAAGTTCGATAACTTAGTTTATATTGTAAATTTGCTAGTAGACGATGAGACTCTGGATCTGGTTTTCAGATATCTCAAGTATGCCACCACAAGAAATAAGATTTTCTTTCAAGGCCCACAGAGAAACATTTTTGTAAAAAACTGTGCAATTTGTACAGTGTTTAAATTGCAAATTTGAAGCCTTCAGCTCATCCCTTTCCATCTTAACTGTATCCAGGGTATTTAGGAACAATCAACCAATATCATTAAATCTCTTAACTCCACAAAACTCTGTTAAGGTATCAAAAGCACACACAGAGCCTTACCTCATACAAGCACACCATTAACAGAATCTTGATATTTTGCACATCTCCATTGCCAACTCACAATATGGACTGTCAATCGCCTTTTGATTATTGGAAATAGAGTTGTTAGTGCCATTGAGTCTAATTAGAGTAAAAAAACCATTGCAAAATCCCTTCTTTAAGATTCCATTTCTCAAGAACCACTCCTGGTACCAAAACTGTACTAGTTAAGTTCTCCAGAGAAACAGAACCAGTAGGAGATATCTGTAAATATGATATTTATAGAAGTGTCTCACACAGCCCTGGTGATGCAAGAGTCCAAAATCTGTAGGGCAGGCTGTAAGATGGGCAGCTCTGGCAAAGAGTCTCCGTGAACTTCACAGGAGAATCTCATTCACAGAAGAAGTGAATATTCTCTCTTCTCCCTTAAAAGTCTTCAACTGATTGGACCAAATTCAATTAATTGGATTCTCTCATTCGTGGAAGACACACCCTTAGTTAATCATACTGCTGATTTAATAAGCCAGCCTTCTAGTTTATCCACAAGCCATGAAATAGCCTTGAAGCAAAGTCTAAGGCAGTGCTTGCCTGACCAGATAACTGGGCACCATCACTTGGCCAAGCTGACACCTGAACCCAACCGTCACAGCAAGGAGCTGTGTTTTAATCACCTTTTTAATTTTAGCACATACACAGTATCTGGAACATAGCAGGTACTCAATACAATCCTTCTTGCTGAAACTCTTTTGAGTTTATTTTTCATTTATTTATTCACAGAATCAAAGTGATGTTAATACATTGCATAACTCCAATTTCCAGGAGAAATTGATACTGGAGCATGTTTGATACCTCAGGAAATTTATATAACCATGCATTATGTTTTTTAAATTTTGTAAAGTTAGATGGAGAATATAGGTCTCCTGCACATGTAACAGATTTGAAACTTCAGTTACAAAGCCGTAACTCAATTTATCTAGATTCTCACACAAGTTAATAGTTATGTTTGGAATTCAGAATTTGTTGACTAGTCTATGTTCTTGTTTTGAAATTTTATGGACTGTACTGATATAACATCTGTAAGCTGCAAAATCACTAAATGAAGATGGCAGATTTGTTTACAAATCAATTTGAGGGGTCCAGTGTGGTGGGATGTGTTCTGAAATTCTAATATCATAAACTAAGTCACTGAGGCAGTTTGGGAGAAGGAAATAAGAGAATATTATAATAAAAAAAGAGGTATGAAATTCTTGATAGTTTTCATAAGAGTAATTATAAGCAAACTATCACACCTACAGAGATAGTGACAGATGTGTGACAGCTGGGTTAATTTAATGTCTGGTGGACCGTTTTGCTGTACGAGATAATTCTATTTGCATAGTACAGAAAAGGAAGCAGGTGTGACTGCACAGTTGTCAAATGAAGAGAATAAATAGCTCCTGGAGAGTGTACAAATGCACTAAAATTATTTTTTTTCCTTAGCTTGCAAGATAATCTGGCAATTTTTGATAGCACAATGAATAAATTTTACACTTAGTGTGTACTATCAGAAAAGAATAGGCAATCTCGATTTCCAGGAAGATGGCCGACTAGAGTAGCTTGAGATTAGCCCTGCTCCACAGAAAAGTTAGAGAAGGAAAACGAGGGTGACTGAAGCAGCAATTCAGAAGTGAAGCTGACTTGGGAGAGCCTTCTTCACCACATGGGGCAGCTCTGGCTGCAGAGGCTGAGGAACTGAGAGGCAGAAAGCTGTAATATGGCACGGAGGCATTCAGCCATGAAGCCCAGAGGAGTGCACAGATAAGAACATGGGACTAAGATGTAAGCCAGGCTATGTTCCTGAGGGTGCTACCCTCATCAGTGCAGCCCCGTGAATGGAGACTCACCCCTCACCCCATGCACCTGAACCCCATAACCCACTCCCATTTCCCATGCTCCAGGTGCCCTCACCCCACCAGCCCCCAGTGCACACAGCTTCCCCACACCTCCACCCCAAATACAGCTCAACACACCTCTCCTGTTGCCTCCTGAGCACTATGACCCCCTCCCTCTTTTTCTGCAGGATATTGCTAGTGCATAAAGTTTGCAGGCACAAACTTCCATACCTAGGCTACCCTTGTCCCCTGCCCATAGTGTCCACAGCCTCACCCCATCCTCCCTGACTTCAGTGCATCTGTTTACAGCACTCCCAGGTCCACACATACACTCGGGCCCCAAATCACATCATTCAGCTCTGGGAACCACACTTTACAGCAGTCCTAGAACTGCATATGTACCCAGCCCTCAACCTCACTTCCCAGCTCTGAGAAAGTGCGACCTGCGTAGCTGGGTCACATCTGCCACCAATCCACGAAGGTGTAATGCTGGCCTGCTGCCACAGCTCTACACATGTGCACAAAGGTCCCCGTGCCTTAGACCAATGCACACTAGGGTTACACCTACCAGACTGGTGCACCCACACAGCTATATTCTCCCTAGCTGCTGGACACCCATGTTCATAAACATTAGCATAACTTCCTCAACTTGAACCCATACCTGCCTTGAAACAAATCACTATACTTAGTGCTCCACCCCGTGCCCTGCTCCCTGCTGTACAACCATCCTGCAAACACAAGGCCTTAGAGTACTGAAAGAAATCAATTCCCAAAGTAAATCAAGATATTTACATGAGAAAAAGATGGCAGAAAATCACTAAGCATATCATAATGCAAACAGATATAACCCTGCCTAATGATCAAATTAAAACACCAGAGGAGACACAGACATTGGAATAACTAATCAAAGATGTTCATCCAACTCTACTTAATAAAATAAGTGGGATAGCAAATGACATATAAGAAGATCAGGAAGACAGTATAAGAACACAAAGAGGAATTTGAAAGAATAAATAGAAAAATAGCAGAAATTACAGAGATTAAAGACTCTGTTGACCAAATAGAAAACATACTAGAAGCACACAACAACAGATTTGAAGAGACAGAAGAAAGAATAAATGATATGGGGACAGGATAATTGAAGACTTCAAAGAGTCAAAACAGTAAATGGCAAAAAAGATGGAAAAAATTGAATGGGAACTCAGGGAAATCATAGACAAAACAAAGTGCACAAATATAAGAATAATTGGTGTCCCAGAAGGAGAAGAAAGGAGTAAAGGGCTAGTAAGAGTAGTTGAAGATATAATGGAGGAAAACTTCCCAACCCTCATAAAGGACATAATTATACAAATCAAAGAAGCTCAAAGAACTACAAATGGAATAAATACAAATAGGCTGTCCCCAAGGCACACACTAATCAGTCTGTCAAATGTGGAAGAGAAGCAGAAAATCCTGAAAGTGGGAAGAGGAAAACAATATACTAATACAAAGGAAACCAAATCAGACTGAGTTCAGACAACTCAACTAGCACCCTGGAGAGGAAAAGGCAGTGGTATGATATATTCAAGATCTTGACAAAGAAAGACTTTCAGCCAAGAATTCTGTATGCACCCAAATTGTCCTTCAAAATTGAAGGAGTTTAATCTCTCCTTCACAGAGAGGATTTCTTTCTCTCTGTTTTCACAGGCAAAGAAATCCTGAAAGAATTGATCAACAAAAGACCAATCCTACAAGAAATACTAAAAGGAGTTCTGCCAGCTGAAAAAAAAAAAAAAAAAGACAGGAGAGGGAGGTCTGGAGGAGGGCACAGAATTGAAGAGTACAACTAAGGGTAATTTAAAGATTACAAAGAGAAAGAGGGAAAAGAATATATAGATCTAACAAATAAAATAAAGACGATAAGATGGTGGAATCAAGAAACACCTTTTCGGTAATAACTTTGAATGTTAATGGAATAAATTTACCAATTAAAAGATACAGATTGGCAGAATGGATTAAGAAATATAATCCAGCTATTTGCTGCTTGCAAAAGACTCATCTTAGACACAAAGATCCAAATAGATTGAAAGTGAAAAGATGGAAAAAGATTTTTAATGCAAGTTGTAACTAAAAGAAAACAGAAGTAGCTATACTAATATTGGACAAAATAGGCTTTAAATGCAAAGACATCAGAAGAGACAAAGAAGGACACTATACATTAATTAAAGGGTCAAATCACCAAGAAGGTATAGCAATCATAAATGTTTATGCTTCCAATCAAGGAGCTCCAAAGTACATTGCACAGATATTGACAAAACTGAAGAGAGCAATACATGTTTCAAACAATAATAGTAGTAGACTTCAATACACCATTCTCCTCTATATAGAACAAATAGACAGAAGATCAACAAGGAAATAGAGAAGTTAAATAACTTGATAAATGAATTAGACCTAACAAACATATATATGCCATTGCACCCCAAAACACAAGGATATACATTCTTCTCTAGTGCTCATAGTACATTCTCCAGGATAGATCATATGCTGGGGCACAAAACAGGTCTTTATAAATTCAAAAACATTGAAATTATTCAAAGCATTTTCTCTGATCACAATGGGATGAAACTGGATCTCAGGCACCAAAGAATGAGAACATTCTAAAATATATGGAGATTAAATAAAACAGTCTTAAACAACCAGTGGGTCAAAGAAGAAATCACTGAAGAAGTAAGTAGCTATCTGGTGATGAATGAAAATGAGAATACAACTTATCAGAACTTATGGGATGTGACAAAGGCTATGCTGAGAGGGAAATTTATTGCCTTAAATGCCTATATTAAAAAAACAAGAAAGAGCAAAAATCGAGGACATAACAGCAAACCTGCAAGAACTTGAGAAGGAATAGCAAACTAACCCCAAAGCAAATAGGAGAAGAGAAATAAACAATGATTAACAGAGAGATAAATGAATGAGAGAACAAAAAAACAATAGAAAGAATCAATAAAACCAAAAAGTCGGTTGCTTGAGAAAACCAGTAAAATCAATGGACCATTAGCAAGACAGATAAAGAAAAAAAGAGAGAGGATCCAAATAAACAAAATCAGAAATGAGAAAGAGTGCATTACCACAGACTCTGAAGAAATAAAAGAAATCAGAAGAGGATGCTATGAACAGCTATACGCCAAGAAACTAGACAATTTAGATGAAATGGACGAATTCCTGGAGACAGACAAACAAGTTACAATGACTCAGGAATACATAGAAGTTCTCAGCAAACCAACCACTAATAAAGAGATTCAATCAGTCAACAAAAATCTTCTTATAAAGAAAACCCAGGGGCAGATGGCTTCACTGGGGAATTTTATCAAACATTCTAGAAAGAACTAACACCAATCCTGCTCAAATGTTTCCAAAAAATTGAGGAAAAAGGAACTCAACCAAACTCATTTTATGAAGCTAATATCATTTTAATACCAAAACCAGGTAAAGATGCTATAAGAAAAGATGCTATTGCAGGCCAATCTCCCTAATGAGCATAGATGCAAAAATTCTCAATAAAATGTTAGCAAATTGAATCCAGCAACACAATAAAATAATTATACACCATGATCAAATGGAGTTTATACCAGGAATGCAAGGATGGTTCAACACAAGAAAATCAATTAACAAATCAAAAGGGAAAAACCACATGGCCATCTTAATTAATGCTGAAAAAGCATTCAATGCAATTTAGCATCCTCTTCTGATGAAAACACTTCAAAAGATAGGAATCAAAGGTAACTACCTCAATATGATGAAGAGAATATATGAAACACCAATAGCCAACATAATAGTCAATGGAAAGAGACTGACATCCTTCCACTTAAGATCAGGTACAAGACAAGATTGCTCACTGTTACTACTATAATTCAACATTGTGCTAGAAGTTCTAGCTAGAGCAATCAGTCAGGGCAAAGAAATAAAAGGTATCCAAATTTGAATGAAAGAAGTAAAACTCTCATTATTTGCAGATGATATGGTACTATATTTGGAAGATCCTGAGAAATCTACAAAAAAGTTACTTGAGTTAATAAATAAATTCAGCAAGGTGGTGGGATATAAAATTAATGTGCAAAAATCAGTAACATTTCTATACACAAGCAATGACCTAGCTGAGGTTTCAGTCAAGGAAAAAAACTCCATTCAAAATAGCAACTAAAAGAATCAAATACTTAGGAGTGAACCTAACTAGGGACATAAAGGACTTGTACACAGAAAACTACATAACATTGCTAAAAGAAATCAAAGGAGATCTAAATAGGTGGGAAAACATTCTCTGCTCTTTGATAGGAAGGTTAATATAGTTAAGATGTCAATTCACCTCAAATTGATCTACAGATTCAACACAGTACCTATAAAAATTCCAACAACCTATTTTGAAGATTTGGAAAAGATAACTATCAAATTCACCTCGAAGGGAAAGAGACCCCGAATAGCTAAAAGCATTCTAAAAAACAAGAATAAACTGGGAGTATTAACACTCCCTGACTTTAAAACCTATTATAAAGCTATGGTGGTCAAAACAGCATGGTACTGGCACAAAGAAAGAAACATTGACCAATGGAATTGAATCGAGAGTGCAGAAATAGACAGCCATATCTATGGTCAACTGATATTTGAAAAGGTGCCCAAATCCTCCGAACTCAGACAAAATAGTCTTTTCAATAATTGGGCATGGAAGAACTGAATATCAATAGTCAAGAGAATGAAAGAGGACCCTTATCTTACACCCAACACAAAAATTAACTTAAAGTGAATCACACACCTAAATATAAGAACTAGCACCGGAAAGCATCTAGAAGAAAATGTAGGGAAACAGTTTCAAGACCTAGCAACAGAAGGAAGCTTCCTAAATTTTACACCCAAAACACAAGCAAAAAAAGAAAAAAATAGATAAATGGGAACTCCTCAAAATCAAATGCTTCTGCTCCTCAAAAGAATTTGTCAAAAAGGTGAAGATGCAGCCAACTCAATGGGAGAAAATATTTGGAAATCACATATCAGACAAAGGTTTGTTTTCCTGTATATATAAAGAAATCATAGAACTCAACAACAAAAGAACAAACAATACCATTATAAAATTGGTTAAAGATATGAATAGGCACTTTTCTGATGAGCAAATACAGATGGCTCAAAAGTACATGAAGAGATGCTCATTTTCATTGGCTATAAAGGAAATGCAGATCAAGACTACAATGAGATACCACCTCACACCTATAAGAATGGCCGCTGTTAAACAAACAGGAAACTACATGTTGGAGAGGATGTGGAGAAACTGGGACATTTATGTACTGCTGATGGGAACGTATAATGCTGCAGCCACTATGGAAGACTATTTGGAGGTTCCTTAGGAAACTAAATATCGAGTTGCCCTATGACCTAGCAATAGCACTATTTGGTATATACACAGAAAAGCCGAAAGCAACAACAAAACAGACATTTGCACATTGATGTTCATAGCAGCATTATTCACAATTGCCAAAAGATGGAAATAAACCAAATGCCCATCAACTGACGAGTGGATCAACAAAATGCGGTATATACATACGATGAAATATTATACAGCAATAAGACAAAATACATGTCTTGAAGCACATGACAAGATGGATTCACCTTAAAGACTTAATGCTGAGTGAAATTAGCCAGACGCAAAAGGACATATACTGCATGATTCCACTTTTATGACCAGCACATAGGTATAATCAGAGGTTTATACTACAGAATATAGGGCACTTAAGAGATACATAGAATCTACAGATGGGTGAACCATTAGCTAATGAGGTTGAATACCAACGTAAGGGAATAGATAAGAGTGAAGGTGATTCTCTAGTGGGTCTATAGGTAATATTACCATGTTGAAGAAGAACAAGATTGAAAGGGTTGTAGAAACCTATCTGTCCCACTGACTCACACAAGGAATATGAATGAGTTCTCATAAGAATTACTTCAAAGACATGATCCTTATATAAAGAGTGTTCAAATCCAGTGTACAGGGCAAAAACTGCTATTGCATGCTATGAGCTATGTTCAAAAGTAAA
This sequence comes from Tamandua tetradactyla, assembly GCF_023851605.1. Classification (NCBI taxonomy): domain Eukaryota; kingdom Metazoa; phylum Chordata; class Mammalia; order Pilosa; family Myrmecophagidae; genus Tamandua; species Tamandua tetradactyla. The sequence goes on along the minus strand of NC_135353.1, from coordinate 56,734,965 downwards.
CCATCAGCACTACCACAGCAACAGCAGAGGTAAATAAATGTAGTGAGGTACAAGAATAAAGAGGATGTTTATATTTCCTATTTGGTGAGGGTGTGTTTATTGATTTTCTCTTTCTTGGGAACAATGAAATTATCTGAAATTGAGAATGTTGATGAACTGTGGACTTTCTTCTACATGATGCCCAATGAATGCAGGTGGCTGAAGGATGCACTGATGGAGAAGTAGATTGGCAAACGATGGTGTATACTTATGAATGAATGCTGTGCTGCTGCAAAAAGGAACAATGTCATGAGGCGTTCAATGATGTGAATGAACATGTGGGACATTTAGGGAGACAAAATAAGCCAGAAACGAAAGAACAAAAGTCATATGGAAATGCTTATAAGAAAACAAGGGCCTAGATTGTAAGCCTTTAGAGCAGACACATTAAGTCTGGAGTGGTGATTATTATTTCTGGATTTTGAGAAGCTGTTTTATATATATATAACCTGTTATTTAGAGATAAGAACAAAGCCAAATAGGTTGAGGTTAAAGTAGCTCAGAACATAGGGGTAAAGAAGACAGGGTCTATATTTTAGAACCACACGTACATTTTGAGACCAATGGAAGAAAGACTAATTTGAACTGGAACTGAAATTTTCTGTAGTGCATAATCTAATTCAATCCATCTGTATGGCTCATTTGAACAACTGAAACACAGGAAGCCCAGAATAAGAAAGAGGTCCTTTAATCCTGTATAGATTATTGTAATGCCTGGAAACATCCTTGAGTATATTAAGCAGATAATCAAAAAGTATTGGAAAAGTCCCCTGAGTTATGGGGGAAAGAATATGGGACTATCAAACCTTACCATCAGGGAATCCGTGATACTGTGTCAAACAATAGGGACACCCAAATCAATAGGCCATGCCCTCGATCATGAGGCTTACCCTTGTGAAGCTTCTGTAGGTAGCAGAGAAGCGTAGGCTACCTATAGGCATGCCTAAGAGTTACTTATGGAGGACTTCTGTTGTTGCTCAGATGTGGCCTCAGTCTCTCTAAGCTCAATTCTCCAGTGAAATCATTGACCTCCCCCCATGTGGGACATGACATCCAGAGTTGAAATCTCCCTGGTGACATGGGAGGGGACTCCCAGGGATGAATCAAAACCTGGCCCCATGGGATCAATAATTCCATCCTGACCAAAAGGGGGAAAAGAAGTGAAGTGTAATTAACAAAGTAGCGGTAGCAGAGAGTTCAAATAGAGTCAAGAGGCTACTCTGGAGGTTGCTCTTACACAAGATACAGGTAGACCTTGTTACCTATCATAACCTGCTAACCCCCAACCAGGACCATTCCAGCTAATCCTAAAGGTCACCAAGGGCAATATATAAGATTCCACAAGAGTTCCAGGCACTAGAGTAACTTTTCAGAAACCTACAACCTCTAAATGGGTCCTTGGTCCAGATAAATCCTGAAACCTAGCACAGCCTTTCCAGAACATCAGATAGTTCCATCTCCCTACCCCATATTAGTGACAAACCCTTCCAATAGCAAAAATTTAGAATTGTCATAGCCCAAACAACTCCAAAGATAGGTATGGAAAGATCAAAAGTGATGGTGGAATTATATATAGAAGATAGGACTTAACAAATGAATATGAATGCTGAACCATTAAATTGATATTTCTTTTAGTCTCCAGTATTATAGAGCAGCTAGAAGTGAAAACCTAAAATTGTGAAATTGTAACCCCTGCCAAAGTCTGAAATATGTTCTACAACTAAATGTGTTGCTGTGCTTAGAAATTTATAGCTTCTTTGTACATTTGTTATTGTTCACACAAAAAAGGAGGTAAAAAAATCGATTTTGACAATAAAAAATATTTAAGTCCTCTATCCTCCTATATTCTGTAGCAGCTAGAAGGAAAAATAGGAAAGGATCATGTGGTAGCCCACGAGAAACTCTGGGATCTATCCTGCAACCATTTGCTGAATACTGCTTTGAAAACTATTGCTTTTTTATTTCTTTGCTTTGTATATGTGTTATACTATACAATTTAAAAAGTTAAAACCCTGAAAAAAAGCATAGGCAATCTCTCTTTCTCTAGACCCAACTCTGCAAGAATTAGAGTCATTGTTTCTTTAGACGACAGTGCCTAATTTGGTCATTTAAGCCAATGAATATGAGAGCATTTTATTTTCACATAAATATGTAAATTACACAAGTGTGTTGCTATTCTCTCAACATTATTGCAATTGATATTTGGAAATGTAATTTTACTGTAACCTAGATTTTCAAACTGACTTACACATTAGTATCACCTGGGTAACTTTCCAAAAATAAATGCCTAGATGCTCACCCATTCTGATTTAATTGGCATATATTGGGGCATAAGCATTGCATGTCTTTTAAAAGCTGTCCAAGTGATTATTAGGAGAAACCAGGTTTGAGAACCACTGGCCTAGAGTTTTCTATGTGGCTCTTATTTTACTTCAACCTTTCTTTGTTTTAACACTGTGTGTACCCTTTTATAAATGCAACAATAAAGGAGTTCATACAGAAAATTCAATTTTGACAAAGGAATAATGTATTTAAAGTACAAAAATGATAATCTAGACCTCTTCTATTGGATAATCAATAGATTAATTAATATTCTTTGGTAATTAAACCTGGATGGTAAAGTTCTTGACATCAGGTATGGTATGGATCTTTTATGTCTTCAATGTAGGCATAGTGTAGACACTCAGATGTATTCTTTTAATGAATGAATGAAAGTAAAAAGAAGAAGAAATTGTCATAAACAACAAATATCAGTGTTCTGCTTTCAAGTATTAATTTAGGATTATGGCCATGCAAAGAAACAAGAAATATGGTTTGTCTACTCTGAGAACTTACAATTTTGAGAAAAGATATGCATATATTTTTAAAATGTGAGGTAGGGTATACATTGCATATAAATGCAAAACTTAGGTAACATCGAATTTCCTAAGAGGAAGTCTTTATGATGGATTGGAATAATCAGGGAAGATTCCATAGAAGGAATGAATGAAACTTGAGCTGATGATGAAATAGAAGAATCCAATAAAGAAGAAAATTATGAACAAATATGCAGAAGGATTGTGTTAACTAATGTTGAAAATATGTTTGGGCTAGATTTTGGGGGGTCTTGAATGCAAATCGAAGTGTTTGAACTCTTGAATTTTTTGTGCTTTTCATTTTTTGGTTTCCAGAAGGGAAGAGACATGACAAAGTTTGCATTCTAGAGATGCTATTCTGTTGATAGGGTTGATGGCAGGGGAAAATACAAAGGTGACTATGTTTCAGGATACTGAAATTCAAGCATGGAGTTATGATGTGATGACAATGGGAACAGAAAGGAAAGGATGGATAAAAAAGAATTCCGGAAAAAATATGTCAGGAAACAAAAGTTAATTCAACATCTACCATGTGCCATGCTGTGTACTAGGCACCGGGGATATAACCTGTCAACAGAGAAATAAAAAATTAAGCTACAAAACAACAAAAGTATTTATTTGGGGTTCTAGAATTGCAACTGGAGGAGCACAGATACAGGTAACAATCCAAACTGCTTCCTATCATGGGTCTTCCAAGCAAGGGTTGTAATGAAAAAAAAAACTTTACATAATTTGTAAAGAATTATGATTGGTGGATATTTTGGGTATTTCAAATGTCCTTCCAGTTAAACTGTGTACTGATTTCTTTATCCTATTATTGATTCATGGCATCCAGATGTCCTCAGAAACATTGTAGCTTTTGTTTTTGCATACTTTGGTGGTTCGTGATATCTGACAGAGACGTGCATAAGAGTAACTGCCTGAATGGCCTCAGTAGTAGTTAGGTTCAGGTGTCAACCTGACCAGGTGATGGTGTCCAGTTGTTTTGTTGTGGTGGTCTTAAATCATCAGCATGTGAAATTCATCTATGGTTGATTACATCTGTAGTTGGCTAAGGGATATGTCTTCTGCAATGAGTGACATTTAATTTAATTAACTGGAGGCTTGAAAGAAGAGCTCAGCAGAGCTCAGCAATTCAGCACACCTCAAATCGAACTCGAAGCTGACACAGACCCAGAATTTTGCAGATGCAGGAAGAAATCACCCCAGGAAAAGCTGTCTGAACCCAGAAATGGGGAGGGAAGAACAGCAGATGGTCTCTGTGTGCATTCCCATGTGACAGAGAAATCCAGATAAGAGATAGCTAGGAACTGTAAATTTGTAACTAAATAAATCCTCTTAATAAAATCCAATCCATTTTTGGTGTTTGCATTCTGGCAGCCTTTGCAAACTAAAGCAGCCTCCCAACTCCATTTTGAATCATTTAATCATGGTAGCTCCATTTTGTTTTATCTATTTCCTCAAGCCAATGTTGACAAACAAGATATTTAACAATTTGTACAACATGGGGTATCCTAGAAATCTACCTGTGAGAAATGTTGGAGGCCAGTAAATTGTACCAGTGCTTGCTAACTAAATATCATATCAGTCCTATATAATTCAATGAAAAAAACAGTCTGTGCCTTTAAGGAGCTCACATTCTAAAAAGGAATATGCTTGGTGCCAAACTTTCATGAGGAAAAAGCCCACATAAAGTTGGGATCCTATAATCTCAGGTAATAAATATGTAAAATTAGTTGGATCAGCCCCTTGAGTTTCAGTCTCCTTTTTTTCTTCTGTACTCAACTACCACTTGACAACTTCCCCATGGCCTTCATCAAAACCCATTCTCTGCATATAATTTACCGTTTACTTCTTGTTTCCTTCCATTATATGCTTTGCATGCTCTAGTTTTAAACATTCCCAAATCTAGGTTGTGCCACATGGGACAGAGACAAAAAGACTTAGTGACATAAGAGGAAATATCATGGCAATTATTATATCAAGGTTTTGAGCTTGGTTGAAATATGAGAGTTAGAGACTGTATGAGTCAGGGTTCTCTAGGGAAACAAAATCAGCTGAAGATATCTGTAAACAATATGAGATTTTATAAAGTTTCTCATGCAACTGTGGAGGTGCATGAGTCCATATTCCATAGAGTAGATTGCAAGCTGGCACTCTAATGAAGTGCTTCGATGAGTTCCCCGAGAGAGGCTCGTTAAGCTGAAATACAGATGAAGGTTCTCTCTTCTGACCGCTGAAACTATCACCTTCCCCTTAAAATTATTCAGCTGATTAGATTAAACTTCTCTCATTGTGGAAGACACTCCCCTTAGCCAACTGCAGATGTAATCAGACGTAGATGTAATCGACATAATGATTATTTAAGTCCACAAAATATCCTTGCAGCAACAAATAGGCTGGTGCTTCCTTGACCAGACAACTGGCCACCATCACCTGACCAAGTTGACACGTGGATCTAACTATCAGAAGGACCATTAAAGATCTGAGGGAATGAAAAAATGAAATATTTTTTGGGGAAGAACTTTTTAAAAAGTGCTTGGCTTTAGCTATTTTGAATATGAGGTGACTTTGAAATGTAATCCTAAGGTTTATGAAGGAAATCAGGATTAGAAATAGAGAATTCAAAATCTTGAAAATGGGTAAGATTAGAAAAAGAGAGATGAAAAGAGAAAGAATGATAAGAGGATGCAAAGTTGTTCCAAGTTTACTGGTAACTACAAAAAAGAGTTATTTTTAGGCCAAGTTGTTTTTGCAAACCTCTTAATGATTGCACCTTTGCATAATCAATGAGATAACCTTTGTAGCAATACTTTTGGGTTGTTAAAATGTCTGAAAATGCCAGATTGACCATTTATCAAGCTGCTCCTTAATCACCTTTAATCAGGTATAATTTTTCAAATCATTCATTAAAAGTGCTATCATTTACACAAAGGGAATTCTTAACCATTAATCATTGGGAAAATGAAGTGCACCATTGAAACAGTAGGGAAGGTCAATTTTTCAGAGTACCAACTTTTGAAATTATTTTGGGCTAATACATCTGTTTAAAAATGAGGAAAGACAATTCCACTACTCTATATATTACCATACGATTTGAAATCAGTGATACCAACAGACATGGTCATAGTGGAATTATTCACAATTGCAAAAAGATGGAAACAATCCAATTTGTCATCAACAGGCAAGTGGGTAAACAAAATGTGGTGTATACATATGATGGAATATTCTGCAGCAATAAGAAGGAAAGGGATCTTGAGCATATAACAACATGGATGAACCATGAGGACATAAGGCTGAGTGAAGTAAGCTGTACACAAAAGAATAGGTACCATATGACTTCACTAATATGATCCCCTTAGGAAATATAAACTCAGAGTCTTCAAATATATAATATGGGGGACCTAGAAATAGACAAATGCTAGAAAAGGGGAAATAGTTACCTAATATGTCCAGACTTGTTAATGAGGTTGAACTTAAATGTACGGGAATGGTTAGAGGGGATGGCAGTTTATTAATGGGATTCTAAGTAAAGTTCCATATTGAAGGTGAATATGATTTAAAAGGTTTATTTAAAGTCATGTATCTCATGAAATAGCAGCACAAATATAAATAAGTTCTTGCATGAACTACTTTAAAAGCATGACATTTGTATAAAAAGTTAATAATGAAGTGGTATATGGGAAAAACTACCAATTGCATGCTAAGACTATATTTAATGGAAATACCTCACTATTAGCACAACAATAGTAGGGGTAAATAATTGAGGGGATATGAATTATGGGGTGTTTTGGGATTTTCTTTTTCGTGTTGGTATGTCTGTTACTTTTCTTTTTGGAGCAATGAAAACTTTCTAAAATTGGGAGTGATGATGATTGAACATCTAAGTGAGGCTACCATGAGACACTGATTGCTTATCTTGTATAGAATATATGCTGAGTGAATATATCTTAAAAGAATATGCAGATTCAAAATAAATAAATAAACAAATAAATAGAAAGATTCAAGTACTCGAGAAAATATGCCTATTCAATGTTGGTAGGGTAGCAGAATGGTGTAGCCTCACCAGAGAGTAATGTAGGTGATCCACAGAAGGCTAAATATATGGTTACCATAAAATTAGGCAATCCCATGACTGAGATTATACTTAGAAGAACTGAAATCAGGGATTTGAATGGACTTTTGCTCAGTGATGTTGAGGGCAGCTCTTCTAATCTGTTAGCTGCCAGAATGCAATATACAAGAAATGGAACAGCTTTTAAAAAGAGGTATTTGATAAGTTGCTAGTTTACAGTTTTAAGGCCATGACAATGTCCCAATTAAAGCAAGTCTATAAAAATGCCCAAATAAAGGCACCAACAAGAGGTTACCTTTACTCAAGAAAGACTGATGAAGTTCAGGGTTTCTTTCTCAACTGGAAAGGCACATGGTGAACATGGTAACGTATGCTAGATTTCTCTTCAGACCTCTTGCCTCATGAAGCTCCCCGAGCAGCATTCTTCTTTACCTCCAAAGGTCACTGGCTGGTGGGCCCTGTAGTTCTTGTGTCTCTACTGCTCTCATCATTCTCTCTTCACTCTCCTGTGGCTCTAAAAGGGACTCTCTCCAAAATGTTTCTTCTTTTAATGGTTTCCCATAAACTAATCAAGACCCATATGGAATGGTTGGAGTCACATCTTTCTCTATTCAAAAGTTCATACCCAGGAAGGCCATGGTGGCTCAGCAGGCAGAGTTATCACCTGCCATGCTGGAGACCTGGGTTCATTTCCCGATGCTTGCCCATGCAAAAACAAGTTAATACCAACAATTGTGTGAACTTTTGATTAGATGGAGATGTGATTTCACCAATTCCAGTCACATTTCCATAGAGATAATCTAATCAAGTTTCCAACATACAGTTCTGAATAGGGTTCAAAAATGGGTGCTCCCACAAGATTGGATTAGGATTAAAGCATGGCTTTTCTAGGGGACATAAATCCTTTCAAACCAGCAGAACATCATTATCCAAGATAGCTGTTCTAGTTTCCTAGCTGCCAGAATGCCATATACCAGAAATGGAATGGCCTTTAAAAGGGGGAATTTAATAGGTTGCTAGTTTACAGTTCTAAGGCTGAGAAAATATCCCAGTTAAAACAAGTCTATAGACATGTTCAATCTAAGGTATCCAGGGAAAGATACCTTGATTCAAGAAGACCGATGAAGTTCAGGGTTTCTCTCTCAAGTGGAAGGGCATATCTTGAACACAATCAGAGCTTCTGTTTCATCTGGAAAGGCTCATGGTGAACACAGTGTCATCTGCTAGCTTCTTCTATTGGCTTCCTATTTCATGAAGCTCCCCAGGAGGCATTTTCCTTCTTCATCTCCAAAGGTTGCAGGCTGGTGGACTCTACTTCTCATGGCTACGTCATTCTGCTCTGCTGTCTCTGAATCACTTTCATTATCCAAAATGTTCCCTCTTTTATAGGACTCCAAAAACTAATCAAGACCCACCCAAATGGATGGAGACACATTTCTCCCAATCCAGCTTAACAACCACTCTTGATTGGGTTACATCTCCAGGGAGATGATCTAATTACAGATTCAAACATACAGTATTGAATAAGGATTATTCTGCCTTTACAAAATGAGATTTAGATTAAAACATGGCTTTTCTAGAGGACATACATCCTTTCAAATCAGCACAATAGCCAATGGATGGAGGTGACTGATGGGCACATCAACTGGGAAGGAGAAGGGTGAACCATGGAGTATACATATGTCAGAATATGGTGTGTCTACAGAAAAGAATGAAATTGTGAGGCAGGTATCAGTGTGAATGGACATTATATTGAGCAAAATAAGCCAGAGACAAAAGGACACATATTGGGTAGTCCTATTTATAAAATACTCACAAGAAAATTAGGCTATGGATTGTAAAGTCTTCTTGTTAAAGAAGCTGAAAGGGACTAGACTTCAATTAGAGACAGGAAAGAAGCTGGTCTGTTTGGAACTGAGGTAAATCAGAATACAGAGTAAATAATGATATTGTCCATATTTTAAAACTTCACCTTTTGTGTGAGACCAAAGGAAGAGACGTTTATTTTGTCCAAAGCTTAAATTTTCTGCAGCACACATTCTAACTTAACTTGTTTTGCCAGTTCATTTAAAGAATTTAAACACATGTAGTCTAGAGAAGGGAATGAGATCTTGTAATTCTGTATAGCTTAATGTAATATTCTGATACATTCCAGAGTATATTGGGCAGATAATAAAAATGTATTGGCAAAGTCCCTTGAGGGACAGGAGAAAAATATGGAACTATAAAACTTCTCCACCTGGGAAATTCCTGATGCTCTCTCAAGCATTAGGACTCCCAAGTTAATAGGTGAAGCCCCCAATCTTGAGGCTTCCTCTCATGAAGAGTTTTCTGTGACAGGGAAGCCAGGCTTATCTACAATTATGCCTGAGTCACTTCCAGAGAACCTCTTTTGTTGCTCATATGTGGCCCCTCTCTCTCTCTAAGCCCAACTCTACAAGTAAATTCATTACCCTCCCCCCCAACACGCAACATGACTCCTAGTGGTGTAAACCTCCCTGGCAACATGGAACATGACTTCCAGGGATGACCCTGGCCTTGATATCATGGGATCCACAATGCCTTCCTGACCAAAAGCGGAAAAAGAAATGTAACAAAAATAAGGTAGCAATGTCTAAGAGATTTGAAATAGAGTTGAAATGCTCTTCTGGAAGTCACTTTTATGCAAGCTTCAGTTAGATAATGCAAATTGTCACAGTATACCAAACTTCAACCAACAGTATTCCTGAAAACACTAAAGATAAGTCAAGGTTCTATGTGAGGCTTCATAAAAATGTCATCTGCTATGTTTATTTTTCAGAAACTTTAACTCTCCAGATTGATCCTGTTCTAGTTTGCTAGCTGCTGGAATGCAACACACCAGAGATGGATTGACTTTTAATAAAAGGGGAAACATGGCTACTGGAACACAGCTCTACATTTTCAGGCAGTTCCCTCCAGCCTCTCCATTACATCTTGAGCAACAAGGTGATATCCACTTAATGCATATAACCTCCAGGATAGTCTCTCAACTCTGTTTGGAATATCTCAGCCATTGACACTTTATTTTGTCTCATTTCACTCTTCCCCTTTTTGGTCAGGAAGGTTTTCTCAATTCCTTGATGCTGAGTCTCAGCTCATTCTAGGATTTCTGTCTCACGTTGCCAGGAAGGTACACAGCCCTGGTAGTCATGTCCCACGTAGACGGGGGAGGGCAATGAGTTTGTTTGTTGTGTTGGCTAGAGAGAGAGGCCACATCTGAACAATAAAAGAGGTTCTCTTGGGGGTGACTCTTAGGCCTAATTTTAAGTACTCTTGACCTATCCTTTGTGGGGTTAAGTTTCATATGAACAACCCCCAAGATTGAGGGCTCAGCCTATTGCTTTGGTTGTCCCCACTGCTTGTGAGAATATCAAGAATTCTCAACTTGGGGAAGTTGAATTTTCCCCATTTCTCATCATTCCCCCAAGGGGACTTTGCAAATACTTTTGTATTCACTGTGCAAATCACTCTGGGATTTATCGGGGCATCACTCTGGATAAACCAATGACATATTATGCTCTTCTCAAGGTTCCATGTATTTATGGTGTTCAATTAAGCTGTCAACATAAGTTATATTAGGAAATGCACTAGTCAAAATATAAATTTTTCTTACCAAATAAACATTTTTTGCTTTAGTCTCACACATAAGTTAAAGTTTTAAAATAGTAATTACTATCTATTTTCAACACCCTGCAGTAATGACATTCCTATGCTCTTCTCATGCAAAAACATTTTTTTTTAAATTTGTACATATAGTCACTATCATTATACACTCTAGGCATTCCTAGATTATACCATCTCAGTCTTTATTGTTTATCTTTCTTTCTGATTTCATTTGTGCCCCCCGCCCTCGTCCCTCTATCATTCTCATATTCAGCTTCATTCAGGGTTTTAACATTATGTATATACTACTGTTAGGTAGTATTGTGCTATCCATTTCTGAGGTTTTATAATCAGTCCTGTTGCACAATCTGTATCCCTTCAGCTCTAATTACCCAATATCTTACCCTATTTCTATCTCCTCATGGTCTCTGTTACCAACGAAATATTCCAAGTTTATTCACTATTGTCAGTTCATATCAGTGAGACCATACAGTATTTGTCATTTTGTTTTTGACTAATCCCACTCAGCATAATGTCCTTAAGGTCTATCCATGTTGTTACATACTTCATAACTTTATTCTGTCTTATGGCTGCATAATATTCCATTGTATGTATATACCACAGTTTGTTTAGCCACTTATCTGTTGATGGGCATTTTGGCTGTTTCCATCTCTTCGCAACTGCATATAATGCTGCTATAAACATTAGTGTGCAAATGTCCAGTTGTGTCCTTGCCCTCATGTCCTGAGTAGATACCTAGCAATGGTATTGCTGGGTCATATGGCAATTCTATATTTAGCTTCCTGAGGAACTGCCAAACTGCCTTCCACAGTGGTTGTACCATTTGATATTCCCACTAACAATGGATAAGTGTGCCTCTTTCTCCACATCCTTTCCAGCACCTGTCATTTTCTGTTTTATTAATAATGGCCATTCTGGTGGGTGTGAAATGACATCTCATTGTGGTTTTGATTTGCATTTCCCTAATAGCCAGGGAAGTTGAGCATTTATTCATGTGCCTTTTGGCCATTTGTATTTCCTTTTCTGAGAAGTGTCTTTAACAAATGATTTTGACTACTGAACTACTATGTTTATATTTCTCATTAGTCTCTAGTATATTACAACAGCTAGAAAGAAATACCTGAAATTGTGGGCCTATAATCCCTACCATATTTTGAAATTTGCTGTATAACTAGTTAAATTATACTTTGAAATGTATCACTTTTCTGCATATATGTTATATTTCACAATACAGAATGTTTAAAAGTAAAAAAAATAAGCCTTATTTTTCTATTATAAAATAATAGTTTATTGTAAAAAAATTTTTTGAAGATGCAGAAAAAAATTAAACCTAAACTAAAAACCCTATATTTGCATGACAAAGACACACCACAAAATGTTAAGTGACTATTTCATTTCAACATTTAAAAATTTTTTTCATTAAGTGCAGATGTAGACTTACAGAAAATTCATGTAGAAATTGCAGATTTCCCATATACCCTCCTCACACACTCAGTTTTTCCTAGGTTAATATTTTGCATTAGTATGGTAACTTTACTATAATTGATGAAACAATATTATTGCAATTATACTATTATTATAATCCAGAGTGTACTTTAGGGTTCACTCTTTGTGTTGTGGAGTTCTATGTTTTGTTTTGTTTTTATTACTATTTTGGTAACATATATACAACTTAAAATTTCCAATTTTAAATCACTTTCAAATGTAGAAATCAGTAGTGTTCAATACATTCACAATGTTGTGCTGCCATCATGATATCCATTACCAAAACTCTTCCCTCACTTCAAACAGGAACTCTAGTATCCTATCCTCTGGTAACCTGTATTCTAGTTTTTGATTCTATGAATTTGTATGTTCTAATTATTTCATATAAGTGAAGTCATAAATTGTTGTCCTTTGTGTTTGGCTTATTTCACTCAACATGTTGCTTTAAGGTTCATCCATATTGTAGCTGGTGTAAGAACTTCATTCTTTCCTGACTGAATCATATTCCATTGTATTTATATACCACAATGAATGTATATACACATATGTACATACCACAATTGTATGTTTACCTATTCATCTACTGAGCATATTTGGGTGGCTTTCACCCTTTGCCAATTGTGAGCAATGCCTCTAAGAACATTGGTGCGCAAATATCTTTTTGAGTTTCCAGTTTCAATTCTTTTAGTTATAGACCTTGTAGTGGGATTGACAGGTTATATGGCTAACTCTATACTGAACTTTCTGAGGAACTGCCAAACTGTTTTCCAGGTGGCTGTACATTTTACATCCCCATCAACGATGAATGCATGTTCATATTTCTCCACCACCTCTTTAACACTTATTTTCCTTTTATTACATAGTAGCCATTCTAGTGGATGTGAAACAGTATCTCATTGGTGTTTTGATTTTCATTTTCCTAATGGTTAATTATACTGAGCATCTTTTTGTGTACTTATTGGCTATTTGTATATCTTCTTGGAGGGATGTTTATTCAAGTCTTTTGCCCATTTTTTAAAAATTTGTTTTGTAATATCTATATAAAAAGAATGAGCAATTTACAGATCTATTTCTCTAATCAGAACTTCAAGTGTGTGTATAAAGGTACTATACAATGTGTACATATTTAAAACTGGTACATCCATATTTTCTTAGTATTCCAAATCCAACTGCTAAGTCAGCATATAATCAGTTCAGTGATAGGTTATTTAGAAAGGAAAAGTCACATATGACATATGATGTCATCATATGACATCACAGTTATGTCATAATTAATAAAAACAAGATTTTTATCACTAATTGTGGGCTATAAGGAAAATCAATCATTTCTGTAGCACTAAGTTCTTAGCATTTTTATCAAGCTTCCTAATTTTGCTGTATTAAAGTAGTTACAATAGGTGGGATAATATAGTTCTGGATGAAAAAGGGATTTAAAAAATCTCACTCTAGAAAGCATGTTGTAACTACAGTGGCTGATTCAGTTGTTACATTACAGCCTTCACAATCAGACTCTGAGATGGAAGGACCTAGACATTATGTGATATCTATCTCAACAAGATGACATAGTGACAGAACAAATGTGTTCAAATGCTGTATAAGATGGATGCAGTCTGAGAATGTTCTTTTATTTATAAATTTTTGCTTATTTTCTAATTGAGTGTTTTTATTTTAGTTGTTGTGGTGTAGGAGTTTGTTATATATTGAAGATATTAACCCTTATCAGGCCTATGACTTCAAAATATTTTCTCCCATTGTGTAGGCTGTCTTTTCACCTTTTTAATAATGTCTGTTAATGTAGAAAAGATTTTAATTTTGATGAAGTCAAATTTATCTGTTTTTCCTTTTGTTGTTCATGATTTTGGTGTAAAGTTTAAGAATCCATTGCCTAATGAAAGGTCCTGAAGATATTCCCCTATGTTTTCTTCCAAGAGATTGTAGTTTTAAATTCTTATATTTAGGTCTTTGATAAACTTTGAGTTAACTTTTGTATATGGTGTGAGGTAGAGGTCTAACTTCATCCTTTTACATGTAGCTATCCAAATTTCCCATAACCATTTATTAAAGAGACTTGTTATTTACTCATTGAGGGGACTTATCACCCTTATCAAATATCAGTTGACCATATGTGTAAGAGTGTTTCTAAACTCTTAATTTGATTCCACTGGTTTATATATCTGTCCTTCTGCCAACACCACACTTTTTATTACTGTAGCTTTGCAAGCTTTACTGAGCTTAAAATCAGGTAATGCAAGTCTTTCAACTTTGTGATTTTACAAGGTGGTTTTGACTAATCAGGGCCCCTTGTCTTTTCATATATGCTTGATGATTGGATTTTCCAATTCTGTGAAGAAGGCTGTTGGAACTTTGATTGAGATTCCATTAAATCTCTAAATCACTTTGGGTAGAATTGACATCTCCATAATCAACATGTTTATTCTATGGCTAGAATGATTCTTTGTATATAATTTTGCATCCTAATTATTTTCTTCATTGAACATTATATCTTAAGCATTTCCATACATCCTGAAATGTTTTTTCCAAAATAATATTTTTAGTTTCTATTTGATGTCATATCATATGGGTGTACGTTGCTTATTTAACTATTCTTGTAATATAGGATGTTTAGGCTGCTGTGCTGGTTTGACTCTATTATGTACCCCAGGAAAACCATGTTTTAATCCTGATCTAATCTTGTGGGAGAGACCATTTATTATTTTTTATTTTTTTAACATAACAACATACAAACATGAACATTCTTAACAAGAGCATTCCATTCTTGGTATATAATCAATAACTCACAATATCATCACATAGTTGTATATTCACCACCATGATCATTTCTTAGAACATTTGCATCAATTCAGAAAAAGAAATAAAAAGAAAAAAGAAAAGAACTCATACATACCATACCCCTTACCCCTCCTTCTCATTGACTGCTAGTATTTCTATCTACTCAGTATATTTTAACCTTTCTTTCCCCTATTTTTTCTCTATACCCCTTACCACTCCCTTTCATTGATCACTAGCATTTCAATCCACTAAATTTATTTTAACATTTGTTTCCCCATTATTTATTTATTTTTAATCCATATGCTTTACTCATCTGTACATACCATAGATAAAAGGAGCAGGAGAGACCATTTATTTTAATCCCTATTCACTAATGTAGGTTGTAATTTTTTCATTAGATTTTCTCCAGGGAGATGTGACACACCCAATTCTGGGTATTAACTTTTGATTAGATGGAGATTTGACTTCACCCATTCCAGGTGGGTCTTGATTAGATTACCGGAATCCTTTCAAAGAAAAAGCATTTTGGAGACAGTCAGAAACAACAGAGCCTAGAGAAACGACAGAATCTTCAGACTGACAGAAACTTCACAGCAGAGCTGACACAGATGTAGACATGTGAAGAACAGAGACACAGATGTTTGGAGATGCTTGAAGCCTAGGAGATGTCACCATGGGATGTTAAGCAAGTCTGAAGCTGGAGAGGCAGATGCCAGCCAAGTGACTGCCCAGCTGACAAAGGTGTTCCCAACCCATGGACCTGCCTTGAATTAAGGTAATATCTTGTTTGTGCCTTAATTTGGTTGTTTTCATTGCATTAGAACTGTAATCTTGTAACTTAGTAAATTTCCCTTTTGTAAAATCTGTTCCAGTTCTGGTATATCACATTCCAGCAGCTTCCAAACTAAAACAGCTGTTTTCATGTATGGGATAATATTAACCATATGTCACAAACATAACTTGCTTTCTTTGCATTTGTGAACATATCCCTAAGTTATGTACATTTATTTGCAATTAATAGGCCCAAAGACTGCGATATTAATGAAGTTTTTTATATATTTCATTATCCAGAAATATTGTACCAATTTACACAGCCATCAACGTAATAAATGAGAGTGTCTAGCTTAACATTCTATAATCATAATTGAGTATTGCCACAGGAAAAATATAGCACTCACTTCTATTTCTATTAAACTGGTGGATGAAGGACCCAGATTAACCATCCCACTAAAAGTAAAAAAAAGCTAAATAAAAGCATTTTGTAATTCTTCTTGAATATATTCATGAGCTGGCAAGATAAAAGAAACTGCCTGTTCTAGTTTGCTAGCTGCTGGAATGTGATATATGAGAACTAGAATTGCTTTTAAGAAGGGCAATTTAATAACTTGCTAGTTTACAGTTCTAAGGCCAAGAAAATGTCCCAATTAAAGCAAGTCTATAAAAATGTCCAAATTAAAGCATCAACAACAGGTTACCTTCACTCAAGGAAGGCCGATGAAGTTCAAGGTTTCTCTCTCAACTGGAAAGGCACATGGCAAACATGGCAACATCTACTAGCTTCCTCTCCAGGCTTCTTGCTTCATGAAGCTTCCTGGGGGTGTTCTTCTTCTTCATATCCAAATGTTGCTTGCTGGTGGACTCTGTGGTTCTCTCACCAGTCTGAAGCTTTCTCCAAAATTTTTCTTCTTTTAAAGGATTCCAGTAAATGAATCAAGTCCTACCTGGAATGGGTGGAGTCACATCTCCCTCTAATGAAAGGTTAATACCCACAAGTTGGTGAGTCACACCTTCTATGGAGATGACCTAATGAAATTTCCAACCTACATTATCGATAAGGATTAAAAGAAAGAGTTGTTCCCACAATATTAAGATTAAAACATGGCCTTTCTAGGGTACAAAAATCCTTTCAAACCTGCACACTGTCATACAGAGATAAATAAAGGAATAGTCTTAAAAAGGATAAGCAGCAACTTAAAGCCAACTTTGTACTTTAAGAGCATTTGCTGAGCCTAACAAACTTTAACATTGTTTTTCCTTGTGTAGCTCAAGGAAGAGGAGGTGAACTATATATCCCACCTAGGTTGAGGAGTCTACCAGGAGGCACTTCTAAAGAGCTTGGGCACCAAATAGCCATATCTAGAGTTTAAGGATTAACTAGAAATAAATCTGCCATTCACCCCAGAGACTTCAAGGAAAATTATACTACCTGCCTTGTACCTTGATACTGAGAATGAATATAAGGCAATCTCCTTTTGAGATTTTGTGATTTCAATCTTACCTTCACATGGGTTTACAGTCCAAAAACACACGGCCCAGGTGTCCTGGAAAATCTAAAACTGAGCATTTGGTTTAAAGCAGACCTAAACCTAAAAAGTGTTTGATAAAACCAAACTCAAATCTTTCCTTGATGGAATTCAACTCTATCCAAAGTGTTAGCTAATTTACACCCATAAAGACTGAAGGACAATGAGAAAAAAAATATTGCTAAAGCACAAAGAAAAAAGGCACTATAAATAAGAGACAGTAGGAATAAAAAAAACAGAATGAGATCCACAAAAACTTCATCTTTGAAACTATCAGACACAGAGTACAAAATAAGTAGGTTTTCTATATTTCAATAAATTAAAGATAGGATTAAAATGTGAGTAAAAAGCAAATGGATATAAAAACAAACTCTGCAAAACTCATAGAAACGTAATATAAAGTAATTGAAATTTAAAACTGGATGAAAAGATTTAACAGTGGAGTATAGACAATTAAATAGAGATTTTGTGACCTAAAGATAGAACTGGAAACAATTATTCATATTGCTGTCTAAAGAGATGAAGAGATGTAAAATACTAAATAAGGGTTGATAGTCTTGTGGGATAGATTGAGAATGTCTAGTACATATTTAATCAGAATTGGAAAAGGAGAGGAAAGAGGGTGTGTAACAGAGGAAATATTTGAAGATATAATGGTTGAGCATTTTTAGAAATTGTTGAAAATTACCATTACATGAATTCAGGAAGCCTAATTAATCCCTAATAAGAAAAATAAAAGTAAACCAATATCTAGAAACATTATGTCAAAACCATAGAAAACCAATGACAGAAAGATATGAGAGTACTGGCAAACACATATTCTCTACCTCATAAAAATATCTTTAGGTCAAAAATTAACAGGAGAAAAGTTTGAAAAGTAGGAAGGAATCTTAAGGAAAAAAAATGTTTAGCACATGGTAAACATGAACAAGTATAGAATATTTAAACAATAATAATAACACCTTGAGGAAAAATAAGAAATAAAACTAAATATTAGGTAAATGTAGCATTCAATTCAAGTTGGGATTTGATCAGAATTGGATCTGATTTCAAATGTTCTAAGGTTTAACAGTGGATTACATGTGTTAAATAGAGATTTGTTGAACTGTAAGATAGAACTGGAAGCAATCTTCCAGAATGCAGTCTAAAGACAGAAAGAGATGGAAAATACAAAAAAGGTGTTAAGAAACTTGTAAGACAGAAATGAAGGATAAAGAAGATATAAAACTAAATATTGCTTAAATTAGAAATCAATGACAGATAACTAGAAAAATCTATATGTTTGGAAATTATGGTATACTTTTCAGTAGTTAATAAATCAAAGGGGAACTCAAAGTGAAAATTTTGACATACTTGAAAAGAAAAAGTAGAATGAAACCTAGCAAAATGTGTGGCACTCAGCTAAAATAGAGGAAAATTGATAGTCTTAAAGGCCTATATTTATTGGAAAAAAAAGTTACAAATGAATAGGAATAGAAAAAAAACATAATTCTAGATAAAGTAGTAAGGGAGAACAAAAAGTAGAAATTAGTGAGTTAGAAAATGAACATCAAATACAGAGGACCACGAGTGGGCCATGATGGCTCACTGGCAGAATTCTTACCTGCCAGGTCAGAGGCTCGAGTTTGATTCTGGGTACCTGACCATGTGAAAAAAAAAAAAATAGAGAGGACCAACAATGCCAAGAAGAGTTGTTTCTCTAGAGAAATCAATAAAATTAACAAATTACTGGCAAAAGTTGAGCAAGGAAAATAGTTAAGGATGTGGTTCAGATGAACATTCTTAGTGATGCAAAAGGACATATAACAAAATGCTGTTATAACAAAGATTATATGGGCTTATAATGAAGATTTTCATGCCAATACATTTTGTAATTTACATGACATGGGAATACTCCTACAAAAATATAATGTACAATCTAAAGAAGAAACACAAAATCTGAATAGTAACAGTATTATAATTATTAGAATAATTAATTCATTACTTTAGTTTTCCTATAGATAAAAATCTATGGATAGACCTTTTTTAACTAGTGAATTGTACCAAATATTTAAGGAACAAATTATTTCTGTCTTTCACATACTATTCCAGAATATTACAAAGAAGGAATACTTCCTCATTCATTTTAGTTGCTAGCATAACCTTGATATCAAGTCCTGACAAGAACAGTACATGAAATGAAAATTTAGAACAATTATATTCTGGACCTTGATGAAATTCCCAAGCAACATATTAACAAAAAGAATAAAAAACTGTTTGTAAAATGTAATGTTGTGATTCAATTGGGTGTATTCCAGTATGTATTCCAGTAATTCACAGTTTGATTAACATTAGGAAAACAATTAATGCAATTAACATAATAAGAGAATAAGAGATAATAATTCCAAATGCAAATATAAAAACAGGTAAAATTTTTATTGGTGTATGATAGAAATTCAAAACAGACTAAAAATAGATGGGAATTCCTTTCATCTAATAAATGGAATAAAAAACAAACTTGCAATATATATATATATATATTTTTTTTTACATGGGCAGGAATCAGGAACCAAACCCAGGTTTCCGGCATGGCAGGCAAGAACACCACCTGCTGAGCCACTGTGGCCCCAACATACATTTTTATTTTTTAAGATTGGAAATAAGTTAACATTTTCACTATCACAGAGAGCTGTCATCATTTACAAATATGATTGTCTTTAAAAAATCTGAAAGATTTATGTGCTGGTTTGAAAATATTATGGACTCCAGAAAAACTATGTTTTAATCCTGACTCAATTTTGTGGAGGCAATTATTTTTATAATAATTCAATGCAATAACTTTTGATTAAGTTATCTCCATGGGGATGTGATGTGCCCAATTTTGGGTGTGACACTTTGGTTAGATGGAAATGTGACTTCAGCCATTCTGGGGGGTCTTGATTAGTTTACTGAAATCCTTTAAAAGGAAATATTTTTGGAGAGTCAGAAGCATCAGAAATGAAAGAGCCAGCAGAAATTTCAGAGCAGAGCTGACACAGATGCCAACACTTAGGGAACAGAGACATGGATGTTTCGAGAGGTTTGCAGCCCAGCAGACATCACCATGAGATGTTAAGCACACCAGATCCTGGAAAGAACCAAGGGAATCCAATAAATAAAAAAGCCAGACCTGGAGAACCAAAGTGTGGAACTCCCACAGGGAAAGAAGTTGAAAGGACAGAGCCCAGGAGCAAGGGACCTACAGATACCAGTTATGTGACTATCCAGCTAATAGAGGTGTTCTTGACCCATGGACCTTCTTTGAAATAAGTTATCATTAATTGGATGCCTTAGTTTGGACATTTTTATAGGCTTAGAATTGTAAACTTGTAACTTATTAAATTCCTTTTTTAAAAAGCTGTTCCAGTTCTGGCATATCACATTCCAGCAGCTTCCACACTAACACAGATTTAGTACCAGAGAAGTGGGGTGTTGCTGTGGTTTGCAAATACCAAAAATGTTGGAACAATTTGTTAAATAGATAAAGGGAAAATTTTGGAAGAGTTGTGAGGAGCTTCATAGAGATGGCCTAGAATGCTTTGAAGAGATTGTTGCTAGAAGTGTGGACTCTAAAGGTGCCTCTGATGAGGTTTTAGACAGAAATGATGAAAGTGTCATTCCAAACTAGAAGGAAAATATCCTTTGTAGATGGAAGGCAAAATTTGAGAGTGATAAACTTGGATATTTAGCAGAAGAAATTTCAAAACTAAACGTGGAAAATGCAGTCTGGCTGCTCTTTGCAGTTTATGCTAACATGTGAAAGGAAGGAGATAAATTGAGAACTGAACTCACATAAACAGCTATCAGAAATTGATGGCATGGAAAATTTTGGCTTCCAGAAAGTTGAGATCCCAGTGAATAGGGCCCCACATGAATAGTTAAGCAAACATGGAAGCAGTCAGTCATTACAGGACAAGTGAGAATTTGAGATGGAGTTATCCTGAAAAGATGTGTGGAAAGTCCTTTTGTCTTATGAACATGATCCCAGTGCATTGCATAGAAAACCAAGAAGATTGTTGTGGAATCTATATAAATGGAACCACTGCCAGTCTGGATGAAAAGGGACAGAGTGAAGAAAAAAAATGTCTTCAGAGGCAGAACCCCGAAGCTAAGGTCTGGAGCCAGAAAACTTCAGGCCAGGAGAGCACACTGATCCATATATGAGGAGAGGGTGAGTTTGTTCCAAAAGCAGAGAGTGAACCTTCCAGTTCATTGTTCAGGAAGAGTTATGCCACCTCAGGTCTTGGAGTGGGTGGAGCACATAAACCGGAGCCTGTGTGGGGAGCTTAGATGTCACCCTTTGTTCTGGAGGGCTTGAGTGTGTGCTCGGGAGATGGCAGAAATCCTGGGTGTTGCCCTGAAGCTTGGAGAGGGTGGAGCCAAGTAAAAGGTAGTTTCCCCAATATCCCCCAAGATTGCACACCCCAATATTTGGAGAAAGCTGGGCCACTGCATAGGCCTTGGAAAGGGCAGACTGCCACCCTTTCTGAAGCCCTGAGGATAAACGACTCTCAGATTTTGGAATCTAATGAAGTTTTCCCTGCAGGTTTTAGGAACTGTATGGGTCCAGTGATCCCTGTGTTCCTTCCAATTTCTCCCTGTGGAAATAGAAACATGTATCCTATAACTCTTCCTCCGTTGTATATTGGCTACAGATAAATTGTCCTGAATTTTAGAGGTTCAGGGACAGAAGAAAACAGACTGTGCCTGTAAACAGACTTTGATGAGATTTTGTACTGGTTTTAACTTTGTATTATATTTGTATTGTTACTGAAATGTTTCAAGGCTTTCTGATATTGTGATGGAGTGAAGGTATTTTCTGTATGGAAAAATGTGTCTTTTGGGAGGTCCAGAGAGTGGGATGTACTGGTTTGAAAATATTATGTTCCCCAGAGAAGCCTTGTTTTAATCCTGACTCCATTTTGTGGAGGCAGCTGCTTCTTTTAATCCTAATCAATATTGTAGGGCAATAACTTTTGATTAAGTTATCTTCACAGAGATGTGACATGCCCTATTTTGGATGTGACCCTTTGATTAGATGGAGATGTGACTCCACTCATTCCAGATGGGTCTTGATTAGTTTACTGGAATCTTTTAAAAGAGAAAATATTTTGGAGAGTCAGAAACATCAGAAATGACATAGCCAACAGAAGCTTCAAAGCAGAGTTGACACAGATGTCAACACTTGGACAAGAGACATGGATGCTTGGAGATGCTTAGGGGCCAGCAGACATCACCATGAGATATTAAGAAAGCCAGAATCCAGAGATTGCCAAAGGCAGCCAAGAAATGAAAGCCAGTCCCAGAGAAGCAATGTGAGGAACACCCACAGAAACAGAGGTTGAAATTATGGAGCCCAGGAACAAGGAACCAGCAGATGCCAGCCGTGTGACTACACAATTGACAGAGGTGTTCTTGACCAACTGACCTTCCTTAATTTATGTTATCTTTCCTGGGATGCCTTAGTTTGGACATTTTTATAGAATTAGAACTATAAACTTATAATTTATTAAATTCCCTTTTAAAACAACCATTGCAGTTCTGGCATTTTGCATTCTGGTAGCTTCTAAACTAACACGATTTATCTATATATTATTAAGAATTATTGAGAGGAAGAGTTGGGACAAGATGGCAGCAGATGGAGGTGTGGGATTAATTTGTTCTCTAAGCCTGTCAGTAAATAACTAGGAGCTGTCTGAAGCAACTGTTTGTGGGACTTCCATGAACCAGAAACACATCATACAGCATCCTGGAATGAGTAGAAGAGCCAAGGTTGATAAATCACATCACAGAACTGTGGATGCTGGTGTCCATTCCACATTGGCACAGCAGGATGACTCTGGTCTCTCCCCAGTGGGAAACAGAAGCCCTGTCTACTAGGAGCAAGAAAGGAGAGCCCAACTAATCTCCAGTTGCAGATTTGACTAGCAAGCTCAAATTGCTGAATAGCTGAATTCCAGGAACAAACACAGACAAATCTACAAAGCAAATAAGTAAGAAATGGGGAGATCTATATTACCCTGCTACCAGTAGGGAGGAGGCATGGTTAATGAGGAAAAAAGAGGTTTCTGGAATTGGTTGAGCTCAGAATATTGGAAAAGGACTGTCCCCCAAGAAAACAGGCACATAGGGCTAGGTACAAACTCAGGCTCTTAACTGGCAAATACAAGGGGCTGGGGACCGGATTTGGAAATAGATTATTTTTATTTCTCTCTCTTTTTTTAGCAGCCCATTAAAGAAAGCAGTAAGCATTCTCAGTTTTCAACCCATCCCCAGGCAAGAATGGAATTAAAGAATGACTGAGAGCAAAGAAACTAATCAATTGGAGGAGATAGTTCCCTAAAGAGCATATCTTCCTCAAGAAAAAGGGGTCAAGGCCCAACACAAGTGATGGCTCACTTTCAGAGAATGTGTACCCCAGGGGCTGGGATATAAGCATCAGTTTCAACCTACTATAAACAAAAGCCCAGCCTCTGTCTCAAACATGAACAGTTTTAATTTACAAAAATCAGAGCCCAGTTGGTCTCAAATATGCTCCTGGCAACAGGGAAATGGGGGTTGTTTGAGAGTCCTGCAATGTTTCCTGTCATAAGGGAACAGTGGGCTGAAGAGAAGTTCCTCTTTACCTCTAAAATAAGAGGGGGCATCAAGGCACATCATATGGGGGGGGACTCTTATCTATGGAATTCAGACCCCAAGAGCTTGAAATCAGAAACAGTTTAAGCCCACATTTAACCATGCCCCTAGCAAGGACAAGGTCTGCTGAGAAATAAAGGTACAGTACCACTTTGGCTTTTGGGGAGAAGCAGGCTGATTAAAAGCCTTTGGCTGGGCAGGACAGGAGAAACGCATATTTAACAAGCTTCCAAGAAAAGACTGGCACCCTGATAGGTCTCATCTCCAGGTAACCTTGATGCAGATTTCTCCCCCTTCATGAGTCCTGAGTCTCTCCTTTTCTGGCAAAATCTGGCTGGAGTCTATCTTATGTGAGGAGACCCTCCTGCCAGAGCCAGACCTCCAGGTAAAAGTTGCTAGAAATAACAAAAGGAGTGTTAAAAATATAGAGAGGGTGGGTCATGATGGCTCAGCAGGCAGAGTTCTCACCTGCCATGCCAGAGACCAGGGTTCAATTCCTGGTGTCTGCCCATGCAAAAAATACATATAGAGAAAAAGGCACAACAAAACAAAACAAACAGCAGATTAACATTCCATGAGGAGGAAGAAGGAAAAGAGGTTGTTCCTAGTTGTGAACAACTACATACAAAAAAAGCAATCTCAAAAACTTCCATATAGGCGGGGAAAGTATTAGAAAAATAAGACCTGAAAAATTCTAATTATTTAAACAGAAGCTATGCTAGAGGTCTAGAATAATTTGAACCAAATGTCAAAGAACAGTTAGAGAACAAAACCAACTAACAAGAAATCCTAGAAACCAGCAAAAGTATTGAGTCATATCAAGAAACATGAAGATATGGCTCAGTCAGAGTAACAAACTAACACTTCAAATGAGATACAGAAGTTGAAACAGCTAATTAAAGATGTTGAAAAATCTTCTAAATCAATTCAAGGAGTTGAAGAAATATGTTGCAGAAAAGATGAATGATATAAAAAAAAGATACTGGGAGACCATAAAGAACTTGAAAGCTTGCAAAAACAAATGGCAATACTTATGAGGATGAATGACACAATAGAAGAGATGAAAAACAAAATGGAGACATACAATAGAAGATTTGAAGAAGCAGAAGAAAGGATCAGTGAACTAGAGGACAGGACATCTGAAAAACACACACAAAAGAAAAGATAGGAAAAGAATAGAAAAATATGAGCAGCATCTCAGGAAATTGAATGACAAAATGAACACATGAATATCCATGTTATGAGTGTCCAAAAGGGTGAAGAGAAGGGAAAAGGGGCAGAAAGAATAATTGATTAGTGGCAATTTCCCAGGTCTTTTGAAAGACATAAAATTACAGTTCCAAGAAGTGCAAGTGTACCCCAAGTAGAATAGATGCACATAGACCTATGCCAAGACCCTAATCAGATTGTCAAGTGTCAAAGACAAGAGAAAATTCTGAACGCAGAAAGAGAGAAACAATCCATCACATAAAACGGAGGCCCAATAAGACTATGTGTGGATTTCTCAGCAGAAACCATGGAGGTGAACAGGCATTGATGATATTTGTAAAATTCTGAAAGGGAAAACCTGCCAACCAATAATTCTATAACTGGGAAAATTGACATTCAAAAATGAGGGAGATTTAAAATGTTTACAGATAAGCAAACACAGAAAGTTTGTGAAAAAGAGACCTGTCCTACAAGAAATATGAAAAGGAGTGATACAGAAAAATAGGAAAAGACAGGGAAGCAGTTTGCAGAAGAGTGCAGAAATGAAGATTAAGAGTAAGGGTAAATAAAAGGGTAAAAACAGATAAAGAAAAATTAATATGTGGCATACAAAATCCAAAGGACAAATGGAAGAAAATATTGCCTTTACTGTAATAACATTAAATGTCAATGGGAAAAAAATGTCATTGGATTAAACTCCTCAATCACAAAACATAGACTGGCAGAATGGAGAAAAAATCAGGATCCATCGCTCTGCAAGAGATTCAATTTAGACATAAGGACAAGAATAGTTTGAATGTGAATAATTGGAAAAATATATTTCCCACAAACTACAACCCAAACAGAGCAGAGGTAGCTCTACTAACATCAGACAAATTAGAATTCAAATGTAAAGCAATTAAAAGAGTCAAGAAGGACACCATGTATTAACAAAAGGGAAAATTCATCAAGAAAAAAAAGAATCATATATATTTCTGTACTGAACCAGAGTGCCCCAAAATACATGAAGCAAACAATGACAACACTAAAGGGAGAAATTTACAGTATACAAAAATAGCTGGAAACTTCAGTACATCATCAATGACTAGAACTTCAAAACAGAGGATCAATAAGGAAACAGAGATTTGAAATAATATGATAAACGAACTAGGCTTAACAAAAATTTACAGAACATTGCACTTCACCACAGCATGATACACATTTTTCTCAAGTGCTTATGGATCATCCTCAGGGATATACCACATGGTGGGTCAAAAAGCATATCTCAATGAATTTAAAAAGATTGAAATCATGCAAATCCCTTCCTGGATCATAATGGAATAAAGTTGAAAATCAGTAACAAGGTGGAGAGCTGGAAAATTCACGAATATATTGAAGCTAAACAATACACTCTTAAAAAACAATCAATGTGTCAAGAAAGAAATTACAAGGTAAATAAATATCTCAAGGCAAATGAAAATGAGAACACAGCATATCAAAACTTATGGGATGCAACAAAGGCAGTGCTGAGAGGGAAATTTATTGTCCTAAACACCTACATTAAAAATAAAAGAAAGAGAAAATTACAGAACTTACTGCTCACCTGGAGTAACTAGTGTAAGAACAGTGAACTAACCCAAAAGCAAACAGAAGAAAGAAGTAACAAAGAATGGAACAGAA
This sequence comes from Tamandua tetradactyla, assembly GCF_023851605.1. Classification (NCBI taxonomy): domain Eukaryota; kingdom Metazoa; phylum Chordata; class Mammalia; order Pilosa; family Myrmecophagidae; genus Tamandua; species Tamandua tetradactyla. The sequence goes on along the minus strand of NC_135353.1, from coordinate 56,708,251 downwards.
ACAAATAAAATGGAGAACATGAAAACAATGGAGAGAATCAACAAAGCCAGAAGTTGGTTCTTTGAGAAAATCAATAAAATCAATGGATGTTAGCTAGGATGACAAAAGAGGAGAAGGTACAAATAAATAAAATCAGAAATGGGAGCAGAGAGATAACCACTGATGCACAGAAATAACGAAGGTAATGAGAGGATGTTATGAGCAACTATTTGATAACAAATGAGACAACTTAGATAAATGAACAGCTTTCTATAAAAGCATGAGCAATCAATATTGACCTGAGCAGAAATAGAATACCTCAACAAACCAATCACAAGTAAAGAGATTGACTCATTCATCAAAAACCTACCCAAAAAAGAAAACTGCGAGATAAGATATATTTACATGTGAATCTAAAAAGCTTTCAAGAAAGAATTAGGACCAATCCTGCACAAATTATTCAAAAAAAAAATAAGAGGAGGGAAAGCTACCTAACTCTTTCTATGAAGCCATCATCACCTTAATACCAAAGCCAAAGATACTACAGGCAAAGAAATTATAGACCAAACTCTTTAATGAACATAGATGCAAAAGTTCAGTAAAATACTTGCAGAGAAAATCCAACACTCCATTAAAAGAATTGAACACCACAACCAAGTGGGTTTTATTTCAGGTAAGCAAGGTGTTTCAACACAAGAACACACCAAATCAATAAATCAAAGGGGCAAAACCGTAAATCATTTGAATTAATACATAAAAGCATTTGATAAAATTCAGCATCATTTCTTGATGAAAAAAACTTAAAGGATAGGAATAGAAGGAAACTTACCCCATATGACAAAGGGATATATGAAAAGCTCACAACTGATATCATACTCAAGGGGGAAAGATGAAAGCTTTTCCTCTAAGATCAGGAACAAAACAAGGAAGCCCAATATCACCATTGTTATTCAGCATTGTGCTGGAAGTTACAGGTAGTGCAAACGGGCAAAGAAAATAAGTGAAAGTCATCTAAATTGGGGAGGTAGAAGTAAAACTTTCACTGTTTGCAGATGATGTGATCTTATAAGTAGAAAATCCTGAAAAATCTACAGCAAAGCTACTAGAGGTAATAAATGAGCACAGAAAGTAATAACATACAAAATCAACACACTAAAATCAGTAGTGATTCTATACATGAGTGTGTTGGTTTGAGGCTGTTGTGTATCCCAGAAAAGCCATGTTCTTTTTCCTAGTCCAATCTAGTAGCTACGGACTTATTGTTTGGGATGGATCTTTTTGATAAGTTCTTTCCATGGAGAAGTGACCCACCCAATTATGTGTGGAACATTTTTTTAGGGGTTGCATGGTCCAGGAACCAAACCTGGGTCTCTCACATGAAAGGCGAGCATTCTACCATTGAACCACCTGTGCACCCATGTGTGGGACATTTTGATTTGGTAGTTTCCATGGAGATGTGTCTCAGCCATTCAAAGGTGGGTCTTAATATGTTTACTGGAGTCCTTTAAGAGGGAATTATTTTGGAAAAAGCTCAGAGCTGACACAGACAGAGATGTATGCAGATGCAGAAGACAATGCCCCTGGGGAAGCTGTTTGAAACCAGAAGTAGATCAGCATATGCCAGCCACATGCCTTCCCAGCTGACAGAGGTGTTCCAGATAACATCAGCCTTTCCTGAGTTAAGATATCTTTATCTGGATGCCTTAGTTTGAACATTGTTATAGCCTTAGAACTGTAAGCTTGTAACTTAATAATTCCCCTTCATATAAGCCAACCCATTTCTGGTATATTGCATTCTAGAAGCTTTAGTAAACTAAAACAAATTTTGGTGCTGAGAGTGTGGTTCTGTGGATTGCAAATACCAAACATGTTGAAATCACTTTTTAAATGGATAAAGGAAGGATTCTGTAAGAACTGTTAGGAACTTCATAGAGAAAGTCTAGATTGCTTTGAAAAGACTGGTGGTAGAGATGTGAACCCTAAAGTTACTCCTGATAGGGCCTTAGACAGAAATGATGCATGTAATATTGCAAACTGGAAGGAAGACAATCTTTGTTTTAAATTGGCAGATAGTTTGGTAAAATTGACTAGTGGAGCTGGATGGACGGGAGAATTTAAAAGCCATGAACTTGGATATTTAACAAAAGTGATTTCCAAATTAAATGTGGAAAATGCAGCTAGGCTTTTCCTTGCAGCTTATAGTAAAATGCAACATGAAAGAGATAAGCTGAGAACTGAAATATTCCATGCAAAGTGACCAGCACATTAATACTCTGTAAAATTCTTGACTTTCAGAAAGGGACACACCAAAAAATAATGTCTCACTTGAGGATTTAACAAAACATGGAAACAGTTAGCTATTTCAGAAAAAAAGCCAGAATTGGGAATGGAGTTATCCAGAAAGGATTTATGGAAGGTCCTATTATCTGATGAGTGTGAACCATGTATAATGCATGGGAAACCAAAAACTTCTTGTAAGACCTGTGCAAGGGAACCACTGTCAGTATGGACTAAAAGGAAAATAAATTGGACAAATTGAAGGAAAAATTACTTCAAAGTATAACTATGGAAACTATGATCTGAAGCCAAGAAATTTTGGGCCAGGAGAACAGACCCACTCAACCATGAGGAAAAGGTGAGCTTGCCTTGGAGGCAGAGGGCAGGACTTTAGCCCCAATCTTCAGGAAGATTTCTGATTCTCTGGTCTTTGGTGATGGTTGAATACATCACCAGGAAGTTTTGTGGTGCCTGGCAGTTGTCCCCCTGCTCTGAGGGATTGAACATGTGTAATGGAGATGGCAGAGAGCCCAGGTGCTCCCCCAGTGCTTGGAGTAGGTGGAGCAGAGAAAAAGGTGGTTTCCCCAATGTTGCAGCCCTCATCCCAATGCTTGGAGAGAGCAGGGCTTCTACATAAACCCTTAGAGAGTGGGCAATTTGAATCTGTGGTGGACCCCAGAAAAGCCATGTCCCTTAATCCTCATTCAATATTGCTGGCTGGGAGCATTTTGATTGTTTCCATGGAGATGTCACCCACCCAATTGTGGGTGGTAATTTTGATCAGATTGCTTCCATGGAGTTGTGATTCCACCCTTAATCCTTTAAAAGTGGAAACATTTTGGAGATAGTCCCTTTTTTAGAGCCATGAGAAAGTCACAGCAGAATGCTGTAGAACCACAAAGCAGAGAGTACATCAGCCAGCAACTTTTGGAGATGAAGAAGGAAAATGCCTCTGAAGGAGCTTCATGAAGCAGAAAGTATGGAAAGAAAGCTAGCAGACTGTTGCCATGTATGTCATGTTCCCTTCCAGCTGAGAGAGAAACCCTGAACCTCATCAGCTGTCTTGAAACAAGATATCTTTCCCTGGATGCCTTAGATTGGACATTTCTATAGACTTGTTTTAATTGGGGCATTTTCTCGGCCTCAGAACTGTAAACTAGCAACTTGTTAAATTCTCTCATTTAAAAGCTGTTCCATTTCTCATATACTGCATTCTGACAGCTAGCAAGCTAGAACAGATTTTGGTATCAGAGGAGTGGGGGGCTGCTGCGGTTTGAAAATACCAAACATGTTGGAACACCTTTTTAAATGGATAAGGGGAAGACTCTGGAAGAGTTGTGAGAGGCTTGATGGAGAAGGCCTACAATGTTTGAAGAGACTTTTGGTAGAAATGTGGACTCTAAAGGTACCTCTGACCAGGTTTTAGACAGAAATGAAGCATGTGCTATTGCAAACTGGAAGGAGGGTGATCCTTGCTTTAAAATGTAATAAAATCTGGCAAAATGGACTAGTGGCTTTGGCTGGAAGGCAGATTTTAAAAACCATGAACTTGGATATTTAGTATAAGAGATTTCCAAGTTAAATGTGGAAAGTGCAGCCTGGTTTCACCTTGCAGCTTATACTGAAATGCAACAGGAAAGAGATAAGCTGAGAATTGAACTCTTGGGTATGAAGAAACCAAAAATCAACGTTCTGGAAAATTCTGGGCTTCCAGAAAGTGAGACACAGAGAGTGGTACCCCATGTGAGTATTTGGCCAAATGCAGAACCAGTCAGCCATTTCAGAGAAAGCCAGGATTGGACATGGAGTTATTCAGTAAAGATCTGTGGAAAGTCCTTGTGTCTGATGAGCATGATCTGAGGCTACTGCATAGAAAACCAGTAAGAGTGTTGTGCGATCTGTATGACAAGAACCACTGCCAGTCAGGACTGAGAGGGACAGAGAAGGGATACATCGGAGGAAAAATAACTTCAGAGGCAAATCCATAGAGGCTGAGGTCTGAAGTCAAGAGCATATCCAACCAAGCACATGGAAAGGGTGAGTTTGACCCAAAGGCAGAGGATAGGACTTTCTCCTCCGTGCAGTCGAAGAGTCATGCCAACTCAGGCTTTGGAGAGGGTGGAACACATTCTTTGGGGTTTGGGGAGAGCCTGGATGCCACCAGGTAGAGTTGAGCATGTGCCCCAGAAATGGCAGAGAGCTTGGGTGTAACCCCAATGCTTGGAGAGGGTGGAGGCAAGAAAAAGGTGGTTTCCCCAGTGTCCCCCAAGGTTGCACTTGGAGAGGCTAGCCACTGTGTAGGCCTCTGGAAAGGATTGGACTGCCAATTTCTAAAGCCCCAAAGATAAATGACTCTCAGACTTTGAAATCTAGTGGAGTTTGCCTGCAGGTTTTTGAAACAGTATTGGTTAGGTGATCCCTGTGTTCCTTCCTCCATTTGGAAATGAGTATATGTATGCTGTAATTTTTCCTCCTTTTTATGTTGGCAGCAAATAATGTGTTCTGAGTTTCTGGCTCTCCAACAGGCAGAGGAGAATTTTGCCTTAGGACAGACCATGCTGGTAACTGACTTTGATGAGATTTTTTTACTGTTTCTGACTTTGTATGGTATTTATATTGTTACTGAAATGGTTTAAGGCTTTCTGATATTGTTATGGAATGAATGTATTTTGCATTTGGAAAGAACATGTCTTTTTGGAGTCCAAATGGTGGAGTGTGCTAGTTTGAATCTGTGGTGAACCCAGAAAAGCCATGTCCTTTAATTTTCATTCAATATTGCTGGCTGGGAGCATTTTGATTGTTAACATGGAAATGTCACCCACCCAATTGTGGGTGGTAACTTTTGATTAGATAGCTTCCATGGAGTTGCGACTCAACCCATTAATCCTTTAAAAGATGAAACATTTTGGAGAGAGTCCCTTTTTTAGAGTCATGAGAAAGCTGCAACAGAACACCACAGAACCACAAAACAGAGAGTCCACCAGAGAATGACTTTTGGAGATGAAAAAGGAGATGCCTCCCAAGGAGCTTTATGAAACAAGAAGTATGGAGAGAAAGCTATGAGACTGTTGCCATGTTCACCATGTGCCCTTCCAGCTGAGAGAGAAAACCTGAACCTCATCAACCTTCTTGAAGCAAGGTATCTTTCCCTGGATGCCTTAGATTGAACATTTCTATAGACTTGTTTTAATCGGGACGTCTTCTCAGCCTTAGAACTGTAAACTAGCAACTTATTAAGTTCCCTTTTTAAAAAGCTGTTCAATTTCTCATATATTGCATTCTGGAAGCTAGCAACCTAGAACAGAGAGGATGGGACTGCCACTTTCTAAATTCCTGAAGAAAAATTATTCTCAGACTTTGAAGTCTAGTGGAGTTTGATCTGAATGTTTCCACACCTTTTGGGTCCTGTGACCTCTGTTTTCCTTCCAATTTCTCCTTATGGAAATGGGAACATTTACCCAATGATTGTCCTTCCTTTGTTTATTGGAAGCAGATAATTGGTTCTCACAGCCAGAGGAGAATTTGCCTAATGGCAGACCATATCTGCAATTGACATTAATTAGATTTTGTACTATTTTTGAATTTGAATTTTGCTTGTATTGTTGTTGGCACTATTTAAGGCATTTGTGATATTGGGATGGAATGAATGTATTTTGTATATGGAAAGAATATGTCATTTTGGGGTCCACAGGGTGGCATGTGCTGGTTTGAGGCTGTTCTGTACCCCTAAAAAACAATTTTTTCCTAGACCAACCTTGTGGGGGCAGACTTATTGCTTGGGTTGGATCTTTTTGATTAAGTTGTTTTTATGGGATACGACCCACCCAATTGTGGGTGGGACCTGTGATTAGGTGCTTTCCATGGAGATGTCTCTGCCAATTCAAGGTGGGTCTTAATGTATTTACTGGAGTCCTTTAAGAGGGAACTAATTTTGAAAATTCTCAGAGCCAACAGAGACAGAGATATTTGTAGATGCAGAAAGAAAACACCCATGGAGAAGCTGCTTGAAATCAGAAGCAGACCAGCAGATGCAAGACACATGCTTTCCCAGCTGACAGAGTTGTTCCAGACACCACCAACCTTCCTTGACTCATGATATTTCTATCTGGATGCCTTAGTTTGAACATTTTTATGGTTTTAGAACTGGAAACTTGCATCTTATTAATTCTCTTTTATAAAACCAACCCATTTCTGATATATTGTATTCTGGCAGCTTTATCAAACTAGGACAGATTTTGGTATCAGAGAAATTGGATGCTGCAGTTTGCCATGCAAAATATACTGGAACAGCTTCCTAAGTAGATAAGGAAATGATTCTAGAAGAACTGTTAGAAGCTTCATAGAGAAAGCCTAGATTACTTTGAAGAGATTGATGGTAGAGATGTGGACTCTAAAGATACCTTTGAGAAGGTCTGAAGCAGAAATTATGAATGTCTTATTGCAAACTGGGAAGAAGGCAATCCTTGTTTTAAAGTGGCAAATAATTTGGCAAAATTTGGAAAAATTTACTAGTGGAGTTGGGTGGAGGGCAGAATTTAAAAGCCATGAACTTGGATATTTAGAATAAGAGATTTCCAAACCATATGTGGAAAATGCAGCATGAGCCTCTGTACAGCTTATAATAAAGTGCAACAGGAAAGAGATAAGCTGAGAACTGAACTCTTTGGTGAAAAGAAACCAGCAGAACGAGTAATGAGTAATTTGAAGAGGAAATCAAGACAAAAATTCTGTTTATAATAGCCACAAAAAGAATAAAATATTTAGAAATAAATTTAACAAAGGACAAAAAAACTATACATAGGAAAATACAAAGCAATGTTAAAAGAAAGCAGAGATGCACTAAATAAATGGAAGGGCATACGGTGTTCACAGATTGGAAGACTAAATATAGATAAGATGTTAATTCTACTCAAATTGACTTTTAAATCCAATGCAATACCAAATACATTCCCAACAGCTTGCTTTACAGAAATAGAAAAATCAATAATCAAATTTATTTGAAAGGCAGGGTGCTCAGAATAGCTAAAAATATCATGACAGAGAGCTGAGAGAAGTGACAGAGCTGATAGAAACTTTAGAGCAGGGCTAACACAGATGCCAACACTTGGAGAACAGAGAAATGGATGTTTAGAGGTGCTTGGAGTGCAGCAGATGTTAAGAAAGCCAGAACCTGGAGAGAGCCAAGGGAGGCCAAGAGATGAAAGCCAGCCCCAGAGAAGCAAAGTGAGGAACCTCCACAGGAACAGAGGCTGAAAATACAGAGCCCAGGAGAAAGGGACCAGCAGATGCCAGCCACATGACTATCCAGCTGGCAGAGGTGTTCCTGACCCATGGATCTTCCTTGAATTAAAATTTATTCAAACATTGAACATTGTGGGAAGTAGGAATTACAAGAATGTGCCTGAATTCATCCTTATGGGATTGACAGATTTTGAAGACATCTGGTCTACTCTATCTAGTATCCTGAAAATTAATTCCACTTCAGGAAAGTGCAAAGCCTTCTCAACTTGTGCCTCCTCCTGGGAGTCACTGTCTATTACAGCACTATGATTTTTATGTACTTAAAACCAAAGAAGCTCTACTCCTTGTGAAAAGATCAAGAGGCCTCTGTGTTTTGTACTATGGTAATCCCCATGCAAAATCCATCCCTTTATAGTTTTAGGAACATGCTCTCATTAGAGAGGTGCAGAAGAGAGAGTGCTCCAGACAATTGAAAAAACAGAGATTCTAAAAATTAAAGCACATATTTCTTTCTTATTTGGGTATTTCCTTGGTTTCTCCTTAAATACAGTAACGTCAATTAATTAGTTTGAATTTCTGTTGAGCCATCCTTTGTTTGATCACAAAAAGCTAACATTTCCAAAAATATGTCTTCAGAAATCCATATAGTAATAGGAAGCCAAGAAATATTTGTTAAATTGGTGTTTTTTTAAGGGTAATTAATGTGGTGAAAAAGAAACGTTATGTTTTCTTTCAAACTGTATCATAGAAATCCCCACACATATTCCAATTTCAGATTCTTTTAGTATGGCTATCACATTCAGAAGTCTCTTATTCTGAAGAGAATAAATATAGCACAGTCTTAAGGAATGCTGATTTGGACTGAAAAATCTGGGGCTTATATTCTAGATCTGCCAGCTTTTTAGCTGTATACTACTTGGTAACTCACTGAAAGTTTAAATCTAGTACACTCAACTGTAAAAGAAATATAATTCTAAATCTATAGTGTTACTTTAAAAGTGAAATTGGATGATGACTAGAAACAGTACTAAAATTTTTTGACCATGATCCTCTGAATACCTGCATTCTTGAAAAATTTTAAATGCATAAGAGCTTTTTAATGAAACTATTGACTTTTTTTTTACTTTTTTATTGTATAGTATAACATATCTACAAAGCAAAGAAACAAAAAAAGCAATAGTTTTCAAAGCACTCTTCAACAAGTGGTTACAGGACATATCCCAGAGCCTGTCATGGGCTACGATCCTCTCTTATTTTTCCTTCTAGCTGCTCCAGAATATAGGAGGCTAGAGCACATAAATATTGTTTTATCATCACAATCAACTTGTTTTCCTCCTTTTATGTGAAAAATAACATGTGTACAAAAAAGCTATAAATTTCAAAGCACAGCACCACAATTGGTTGTAGAACATATTTCAGAGTTTGACATAGGTTACAATTTCACAATTTTAGGTTTTTACTTCTAGCTGCTCTAAAATACTGGAGACCAAAAGAGATAGCAATTTAATGATCCAGTATTCATATTCATGTGTCAAATCCTATCTTCTACGTATAACTCCACCATCAACTTTGATCTTTTCATCCTTCTCTTTAGAGTTGTTTGGGCTATGGCCACTCTAAATTTATGATGTTGGAAGGGTCTGTCATTAAAATAGGATAGGGAGATGGAACTATCTGATGTTCTGGGGAGGCTGCGCTAGGTTTCAGAACTTATCTGGACCAGGGACACATCCGGAGGTTGTAGGTCTCTGGAAAGTTACTCTAGTGCATGGAACCCTTGTGGAATCCTATATATTGCCCTCAGTGACCTTTAGGATTGGCTGGACTGGTCCTTGTTGGGGGTTGGCAGGTTATGATAGGTAGCAAGGTCTAACTGAAATTGGCATAAAAGCAACCCCCAGAGTAACCTCTCAACACTATTCGAACTCTTTCTGCCACTGATACTTTATTAATTACACTTCTTTACCCCCTTTCGGTCAGGATAGAATGTTGATCCCAAGGTGTCAGGTCTGGATTCATTCCTGGAAGTTATTTCCCATGTCACTAAGAAGACTTTCACCCCTAGATGTCATGTCCCACGAGGGGGGAGGGCAATGATTTCACTTGCAGAATTGGGCTTAGCAAGACTGAGGTCACATCTGAGCAGCCACCGAGGTTTAGCAGAAGTAATTCTTAGGCATGCCTACAGATAGTCTAAGCTTCTCTGCTACCTACATAAGCATGACAAGAGTAAGCTTGATGATTGAGAACATGGACTATTGATTTGGGTGTCCCTAAAGTTTGACACAATATCAGGGGATTCCCTCATGGTAAGGTTTAACAGTTTCATATTTTTTCTCCCCTTGCTCAGGGGACTTTTCCAATATTTTTTGATTATCTGCTTAATATACTCGAGGATGTTTCCAGGCATTACAATAATCTATACAGGATTAAAGGACTTGTTTCTTATTCTGTGCTCCTGTGTTTCAATTGTTCAAATGAGCTATACAGATAGATTTACTTAGATTATCCACTACAGAAAATTTCAGTTCCATATCAAATAAACCTTTCAACCATTGGTCTCAAAAGAGTATGTGTGGTTCTAAAATATAGACACTGTCTTTTTACCCTTATGTTCTGAATTACTTTAACCCCAACCTGTTTGGCTTCATTCTTACCTCTAAATATCAGGTTATATATATATAACATACTCTCAAAATCCAGAAATAATAATCACCACTCTGGACTTGATGTGTCTGCTCTAAAAGTTTACAATCTAGGCCCTGTTTTCTTATAAGCATTTTCTAAAGGTGACCATACCATTTTTGTTCTTTTGTTTCTGGCGTCTTTTGTCTCACCAAGTGTCCCACATGTTCATTCACATCGATGCATGCCTCATGATTTTGTTCCTTTTTGTAGAAGTACAATCTTTGTTCATAAGTATACACCATCGTTGGCCAATCTACTTGTCCATCAGTGCATTCTTCAGCCACTTGCATTCATCAGGCATCTTGTAGAAGGCCCAAAGTCCACAGTCCATCAACATTCTCAGTTTTAGATAATTTCATTGTTCCCATGAGAAAGAAAACCAATAAATACACCCTCACCAAATAGGAAATCTAAGCCTCTTAACTCTTGTCTCACTCTCCATTATTTGCCTCTTCTGTTGCAGTTATAGTGCTGATGGTTTCCCTTTGAAGCATCAGCTATAGCATGCAATAGCAGTTTTCCCCCTGTACCCTGGACTTAAACACTCTTTATATAAGAATCATATCTTTGAAGTAATTCTTGTGAGAACTTCCATATTTCTAGTTTTAGTTGGTGGGACACATAGGTCTATACAACCGTTTTCAATCTTATTCGTTTTCAGCATGGTAATATTACTTATAGACCCACTAGAGAATAACCTTCGCTCCTATTTATTCCCTTACATTGGAGCTCAACCTCATCAGCTAACCATTCACCCATGTCTGGATTCTGTGTATCCCTAAGTCCCCAATATTTTGTATTATAAGTCTCTGATTATATCTTTATGCTGGTCATAAAATTGGAATCATACAGTACTATCCTTTTGTGACTGGCTAATTTCACTCAGCATTATGTCCTCAAGGCTCATCCATTTTATCATGTGCTTCAGAATATTATTTTGCTTACTGCTGCACAATATACCATCATATGTATATACCACAGAAAATATTCACTTTTTATAAATATTTTTATAAATAGCATTGCTAATCTTATTCATAAATAAAAAACTAAAAGGGAAAAAGAGAAATTCAATATTTGGTCTAAAGCAAAGTAAAATATTGTGAAGAATTAAGTCATAGAAAAAAGTACATGTGAACATAAGAAAATTTGGAAAATATATTTTTTGGAAGATATTTTAAATTGTAAAGAAAATATAAATATTTTAATCATTTTTGAGAGTTTTGTTCATGGTCTTCTAGAACAATCTTATGCTTCAGTATATACATATTACATTTATATATCTTATATACATAATATATTTATGCAATATATCTATATATTTTTTCGTTGTCTGTCTCTATTTTGCAGCTTTTGTTTTCCATTTATCACTATAAACTTTGGTAATTCCCTTGTCATTTCAACTTGGGTGATGAATGCTTATTGGTACATGAGTGAAATTAAGAATCTCCTCTTGTAATGCTTTAAGCCCTGAAGTTTTGGAAACCCATGAGGTTAAATGTGTGCATGAAGTTATCTCTCTTTTGAGTCTACCTACTAACCAAATTGGAAAACACTACTATTATGCTATGCATCAAAAATCTTCACTAATTACTTTTTTCTTTGTTTAATTTTAGTATGATTAAAATTTTTATTTCCTTAAATAAATATCATGAGAAAGAAAAATGAAGTGGGTGGTCTCACACTACCAGACTTTAAAACATATTACAGTGCTACAGTGGTCACAACAGCATGGTACTGGCACAAAGGCAAATATACTGACCAACGGAATTGAATTGAATGGTCAGAAATAGACCCTCTTATCTACAGACAATTGATTTTCATCAGGCATCATTGTCTACTCGATTGGAACTGAGCAGTCTCTTCAATAAATTGCGATTGGAGAATGGGGCATCTGTATCCAAAAGAATGGAAGAGTTCCCCTATCTCACACCATATACAAAAATTAATTCAAAATGGGTAAAAGACCTAAACATTAGACCTAAGGCAATACAAATTTTAGGGGAAAATGTAGAGAAATAACTTAAAGATCTTATGGTAGGAGGTGATTTCCTAGACTTTAGACCCAAAGTGCAAGCAGTGAAAGAAGAAATTGATAAATGGGATCTCCTCAGAATTGAATAATTTGTGCATCAAAGGACTTTGTCAAGAAAGTGAAAAGGCAGTCTAATCAATGTGCGACCATATTTGGAGACCACACTTCAGATAAGGGTTTAATATCCAGAATATATAAAGGGAGCCTACAACTCAAAACTAAAAAGACAAACAACCCACTTGAAGAAAGAACTAAAAACATGGGTAGATATTTTTCAAAGATTAAATTTAAATGGTCCAAAAATATATGGAAAGATGTTCAACATCAGTAGCTCTTAGGGAAATGCAAATCAAAACCACAATGAGATATCATCTCATAACTTCTGTAATGGTCATTATTAAAAAATCCAGAAAACTACATGTGCTGGAGAAGATGTACAGAGATAGGTACACCTATTCACTCTTGGTGAGAATGGAGAATAGTGAAGTTGCTTTGGAAAACAGTTTGGCAGTTCCTCAGGAACCAAAGTTTAGAATTGCCATATGATCCAGCAATCCCATTACTAGGTATATACTCAGAAGAACTGAAAGCATTGACATGAACAGACATTTTCACACTGATGTTCATAGCAGTATCATTCACAATTGTCAATAGATGGAAACAGCCCAAGTGTTCATCAACTGATTAGTGGATAAACAGACTGTGGATATAGTTATGATAGAATATTATGCAGCTGTAAAATGGAATAAAGTCACGACATATGCAACAACATGTATGAACCTTGAGGACATTATATTAAGCAAAATAATCCAGAAACAAAAAGGACAAATACTGCATAGTCTCACTAATATGAGCTAAGCATAATGAGAAAATTCTGAGAGTTAAAATTTAGAACACAGGTTGTTAGGAGAAAGAAGGAGGGTAGAGTTGGGCATTTGATGCTGAAGCAGTATAGAATGTTTAGCAATACTGATTGTAAATATTCAGAAATGGATAGCACAACAGTGTGTGATGGCAGCACAATATTGTAAGTATAATGACAAAGCTGAGTTGAGCATAGTTGAAAGAGGAAAGCTAGGGTCATGTGTGACAACAGAAGGAAAGATACAGGATTAAAACTGGGATTGTATAACTTAGTGAAACCTAAATTGGACAATGATTAAATGTACAAATATAAGAAATTTTCTTTTCATGAGGGAGAACAAATTAATGCTATGATTGAAATGTGTTTAAAATGGGGTTGTATATAGAAAAATACAATTAATCCAAGGTCAGGTCTATAGTTAATAGTAACATTGTAATGTTCTTTCATTAAGTGTAACAAAGAAAATGTACCAAAGCTAAATATCAGTAAGAGGTATATAAAAGATGGGTATGAGATGTTGTTGTTTCTACTTTTTCTTTTCTCTTCTTCTTTCTTTGCAGAAGAAATAGAAATATTCACATATAGATTGTGGTGGTTAATACATTACTATGAGATTACACCAAGAACCACTGATTGTACACTTGGGATGGTCTGTATGGTTTGTGAATAAAAATGCTTAAAAATAAACAAAGATACAAGTGCTGGAGAAGCTGTGGAGAGGGAGGTATATCCACTCATTGTTGGTAGGGAAGTAGAATGGTGCAGACCTTTTGAAGGGCAGTGTTATGGCTCCACAGGAGGCTAAGTATGAGATTGCCAAATGATCCTGTAACCCCGTTATAAAGTATATTCTTGGAAGAATTTAAAGCAAGGACTGAATAAACATTTGCACACTGGTGTTTGTGGTGGTTTTATTTATAATCGCCCATGGATGGATGTGACCTAAAGGCACATTGTTGGATGAATGTACAGATGAACTGTGGTGTAAACATATGATGGAATGTTGTGCAGCTGCAGAATGGAAAGAAGTCATGAGGCATGCAACTAGGTGAATGCACCTTGAAGGAATTACATTGAGTGAAATAAGTCAGAAGCCAAAGTGCAAATATTGTATGGTCTTACTAACATAAATTAACTATAATGAGCTATATTAGTTTACCATATGCTGCCAGAATGCAATGTACAAGAAATGGAATGGCTTTAAAGGGAATTTATTAAGTTATAAGTTTGCAGTTCTAAGGCCATAAAAATGTCCAAAATAATGCCTCCAGAGGAAGATATATTGACCCAAGGAAGGCTGAACGGCATCCACAATCTCTCTGTGAGCTGGGAAGGCACATGGCTGGCATTTGAGTTCCTTGGTCACAGTTCCATTACTTTCAGCTTCTGATTTCAGTGGCTTTCTCTCTAAGAGACTGTGGGCCTTCATTTAGTTGCTCCAAGGTAAAACTCTGGGTTCTTCCTTGCTTGGCATATCATGAGAAGTCACATGGCAATATCTGCTGGGCTCTGCATCTCCAAAATTCCATACTTAGGCATCTGCTCTCTCTATCAGCACTCTAAGTAAATCTCCATATGTCTGCTTCTTTGTCACTTCTCATACCTCTTTAGCTTCTGTTGGCTCTCTCATCTCCTGATGTCTCCTGGGGACTTCTGCATTCCAAACATCTGTTTCTGCACCTGTGTCTCTGTTGACTCTGAAGCAAATGTTTCTCCAAGCATCTCAACTTCCTCCAAAATGTTTCCCTTTTCAAATGATCCAATAAACGAATCAAGACCTAACTTGAATGGGTAGAGTCATAGCTCCATCTAATCAGAAGGCCACACTCAAAATTGGGTTTGTCACATTTTCATAGAAACAATCCAATCAAATTTCCACCATAAACAATAGGTTTGCCCCCACAAGTTTTGATTAGGAAGGAAAACATGGCTTTCCTGGAATACATAACAATTTCAGAGCAACACATGAGCAAACTTGGAGACTTGAATTTGAGGGCATAGGTTACCAGGTGTATTAGTTTCCTAAATGCTGCCAGAATGCCATATACCAGAAAGGGAATGGCCTTTATGAAGGGATTTAATAAGTTACACATTTACAGTTCTAAGGAAGTGAAAGTTTCCAAATTAAGGCACCAACAAGAGCTTACCTGCACTCAAGATAGGTCTATTGGTCTAGAACACCTCTGTCAGCTGAGAAGTCATGTGACTGGCATCTGTTGGACCCTTGCTCCTGGGCTCCATTGCTTTCAGCGTCTGTTCCTGTGGAGGTTCCTCACTTTGTTTCTCCAGGGCTAGCTTTCATCTCTTGGCTTCCCTTGACTCTCTCCAGGTTCTGGTTTGCTTAACATCTCATGGCAATGATTGCTGGCATCAAAGCATCTCCAAATATCCATGTCTCTGTTCTCCAAGTGTCAGCATCTGTGTCAACTCTGCTTTGAGTCATTTCTGTCTCTCTCCAAACTGTTTCCTCTTTTAAATATTCCAGTAAACTAATCAAGGCCCACCTGGAATGGGTGGATTCACAACTCCATCTAATCAAAGGTCACACCCACAATTGGGTAACATCTCCACGGAGATAATCTAATAAAACGTTTTCAAACTACAGTATGAATCAGGATTAAAAGAAATGACTGCCCCCCAACATTGAATAGGATTAAAACACGGCTTTTTTTGTGGTACATAATATTTTCAAACAAGCACACCAGGTGATAGAAAGTAGGCAGGGATTGGGCAATCAATAATTAAGGAGTACAGAATGTTCAATAAGACTCACTGTAAAAGTTCCTAGAGTGCAAGCTCTTATGGCTTCTAAATTCTGAGATGCTGGGCTCTTTGTCTGTAACCTGGTAGTTCCCTGGAACTTTAGGTTTCTGTATGATACCTGAGACTTAGAGTTAGAGTTCTGCATCTCTGAAAGTCAGCATTACTCCATATAGAAACTATTAAGGAAGCAGAATAAGAGATCAGATTTCAGTTGGACATATGAATATAGCAGATCTGATTAGAAATACGGTAAATTAGAATACAGTGTAAAGGATGATATTGTCTGTATTTTAAAACTCCAACTTCTGTTTGAGACCAAAGGAAGAGCTGTTTATTTTGTGTAGAGTTTAAATTTTCTGTAACACACTAATTTAACCCATTTGGTAAGTGTACTTAGACAACCTAATCACATGAATCAGGAACAGAGAATGAGATCTTGTTACTCTGTACAGATTAATGCAATACTGTGAAACATTTCGGAGTATTTGGGGCAGAAAATTACCAAAGGAAAAAAAAACTTATTTGTAAAGCCCCCTTGAGGGACTGGAGGGAAAAAAGTGAAACTATTAAGCTTCCCTACTTGAGGAATTCCTGATCTTCTCTCAAGCAATAGGGACTCCCAATTTAATAAGCCAAGCCCTTGATCTTGAGGACACCTTATGACATTTGTTTCTGCAATGGCAAAGCTAATTCTATTTATAATTATGCTTAAGAGTCACCCCCAGAGAACCTATTTTGCTGGTCAGATGTGGCCTCTCTCTCCCTAATCCAACTCTACAAATTAATTCACTACCCTCTCCGCTATGTGGGATGTGACTCCCAGAGGTATAAATCTCTCAGGTAACTTGACACATGACTCCCAGGGATGAAGCTGGCCCTGGCATTGTATGATTGAGTATGCTTTCTTGACCAAAAGATGGAAAAGAAATGAAACAAAATAAAATTTCAGTGGCTAAGAGATTTCAAACAGTCAAGAAATCATTCTGGAGGTTTCTTTTCTGAAAATTTTAGCCAGATATTATAAATTGTCACAGTATGCTAAGCCCCAGCAAACAGTATTCCCAAAACCCTAAAGAATACCCATAGGCTCTATCTAATATTCTATAAATGTTTAACTCAGTACATTTACTTTTTCAGAAAATTAAAACGTTCAGATTCTTCCTATGTCAGATGAGCCCTGAAACTCAGAGATTGCAGTCTCTCCAAGAACATCAGCAAGTTTCATTCCTCTACCCTATATGGTTTACACCACTTTCCAGCACAAAGAAGCCCAAATTGCCATTGCCAGAATATCCCTGAAGATGAGAGAATGATCAAATGAGAAGGGGGAGGTTTGGTAGTTAGGTTCAGGCATCAACTTAGCCAGGTGAAGGTGCCTAGTTTTGTTGCTGTGGACATGAGCCAATGGCATGTGAAGCTTATCTATTACTGATTACATCTGCAGGTGGCTAGGGGGAGTGTCTGCTGCAATGAATGATGTTTGATTTAATTGGCTGGATGCTTAAATGAGAGAGGTCAATGCAGCATAGGCCAAGCAGCTCAGCATACCTCATCTCAGCACTCACAACTCCGCCCGGACGTTGGAGATGCAGAAAGGAATCACCCTGCGGAAAGCTGTTGGAACCGAGGAGTCTGGAGAGAAAGCCAGCAGAGATCACCTTGTGCCTTCCTGTGTAAGAGAGAACCACAGATGAAAGTTAGCTGCCTTTCCTCTGAAGAGGTATACATTTTTAACTGAATAAATCCCCTTTTATTAAAAGCCATTCCACCTCTGGTGTGTTCCATTCTGGCAGCTTTGACAGATTAGAACAGGAGGTGTAACTGAGAGATTAGGATTTAGCAATTAATACTACTGACTCATTATACAGATATTTCCTTTCAGTTTCAAGTGTATCAGAATAGCCAGAAGTAAATATCTGAAATTGTTGAACTATAATCCTTGATCTTTTTTTTTCAGGTAGCAAAGTTCTTAAATTCTAAATATTAAACACTAACTGAAATACCATTTGATCAGCTGTCAAAACTGTGAATGTTCTCAAAATATCAAATAGAGTGTTATTACCAAATATCTACATTGCTATAGTAACAGCCTATTTTACTAAACATGTTCCTGTTTTCATGAAAATATGAAGATACAAATATTTCCACAATCAACACATGAAAATTTCAACCACCCAAAATGGATATCCTAGCCAGCCCTTCCATTGGCATATTCAAATAAACCATCCATGTAATCATTGTAAAGCCTGTTTGTACGATAGGTTTCATAAACCAATTTAAAATTAAAGCAAGGAAGGAAAAAAGTCTATCGATACAGATATCAGAGTTTCTTAGATTCTAAATATTAAACACTATCTTAAATACCATTCAATTAACTATCAAAACTGTGTGCATTCTCAAAATATGAAGTAAAAAGTTATTGCAGATATCAACATTGTTATAGTAGTGACTTATGTTACTAAACATTTTTAAATTTTTGATTTCAGGAATTTATTTATCTAATATTGCTATAGCTGCCTATAGTGGTCTTTTCAAAAAATGGGCATAGGAAAACTGGATTTCAATAGCCAAAAGAATGAAAGAGGACTTCTACTTTGCAGAAATTAATTCAAAATGGATTAAAGACCTAAATATAAGAGACAGTCCCATAAAACTTCTAGAAGAAAATTTAGGGAAACATCTTCAAGATCTAGTAATAGAAGGTAGTTTCCTAAACTTTACACTTAAAGCACAAGCTGCAAAAGAAGAAATAGAAAAATGGGAGCTCTTTAAGATCAAGAGCTTCTGTGCTTCAAAGGACTTTGTTAAAAAGGTTAAGGGAAAGGGTGCACTAGTGGTTCAGTGGTAGAATGCTTGCCTTTCATGCAGGACATGCTGGTTCGATTCCTGGACCATGCATCCCCTCCTCCAAAAATAAAAAGGTGAAGAGGCAACCAGTTCTTTGAAAGAAAATATTTGGAAACCACATATCCAATAAAGGCTTCATATCCTGTGTACATAAACTACACAGCTCAACAACACAAAACAAACAACCCAATTATAAAATAGGCAGAGGAATGAATAAGCACTTTTCTGAAGAGCAAATAAGATGGCTAAAAAGCCTTGATTTTTGATAACGATTGTATAACTATAGAGCTTTTATCATGTGATCACTGTGTGACTGTGAAAACATTGTGACTGATTCTCCCTTTATCCAGTGTATGGGTAGATAGGTAACAAAATAGAGATGTGCAAGAGAAAAAAATAGGTCAGGAATATGGGGAAAAATACCCCTAGGTGAACTATGGACAATATTGTAGTACTATTTTAATAATCTTTCATCAATTGCAACAAAGTAACTGCTGTTCAAAATAGTAGAATTATAAAAAAGTGTAAATTTTGGTGGTTGGGTGGTGCATAGAAATCCTGTATTTTATGCATGATTGTGCTATAAGCCCATAACATCTCAAATAAAAAATTAAAAAGAATTTAGAGAAAACAGTGTTTCTAGATACAAAATAATATGCTAAAATCAAATGCATTTCTGCATACCAATAAAAATTAAATTAAAAAGGCATATATGCTATATTTAAAAGCATTAAGGATAAAATGAAAAAATAAATTTAGTAAAATTATGTGACTTTTATATAAAAAATCCTAAAAATAAATTTAAAAAACATAAAGGAAGATCTAAATGAATAAAGAGAAGCATCAAGTTAAAGGATTGGGAGTCTCAATAGTGTAAAGATATCAGTTTTCTCCAGATTGCTCTCTAAATTCAATGCAATTTCAATAAAAATCCCACTAGGCTTTTATGTAAAAGAAGGGGAGCTGAATCTGAAACTAATTTATTGAGCAAATGTTCAAGAATAATCTGGATAAGATGGTCACTTCTGAAATGAGACCATTAAAATCTCCACGACTCTGCATGGATTCTCTCCCCAAGCAAAACTGGTGAAAATTTTTTAAAAAGCTAACATAAACAAATAAAAAACCCAGCATTTAGAGTTTCTGGAAATTGTCCTAAGGGCTATATATGAAGGTGGTGAAACAAGCATGATATATAATCTGGAATATCAAACTAACTATAGTAAGGGTCTGTGACATTTGAGCCATGAATTGCTTCCACCCTTAATTCAGTAGGGCAAAACTACATTGGACAGGTGCAGTCAAGAACACTGGGCTCCTTCTCCCCCAAGTCCCTTGTAAGGCTATGATTTTTCCCTGGGGGTATCTCTCACATCCCTCAGCTCCAAGATGCAGATTTATGGTGAGAGTGGGCAATAGATTAGAGGCTGTCTTCCTCCGTCCAGTCCATTCACGGAATGGACTCTACAGGTGCTATAGGCTGAGAACACTGGATCCTGATTGCTCTCCCAGCAAGTATTCTGTAGGACAGAGGCTCCATGCAGGGAGATTCAATATGAGCATGCCAAAGGCTACTGCCCTGACCCAGCCTTCAGCTAGTAAGGCAGAGGAGACAGTCCTAAAAAAGAGGGCTGTTGTTGCAGCAATCAACTCCCGAGCAGTGGTGCACAGGTTTACCAGGGAGGAAAGCAGGGTTTAAGAACCCAGAGCTCTGTAGCTCTTTCTAAAGTGACTGACTTTGTTTGGAATGGATTTAAAAGAAGTTCAAGCCTAAGGGCACTATTGAAAGCAATGGAGATTAGGTGAAGCAATTAAGAGGTTGGTGGCTCCATTATCATAACAAACTAAATAACAGTCTAGTTAGAAATTTAACATAAGGAACCAGGGAATAAGATAGGTAAAATGAGCCTTCCTGGGGTTGGAACAAACCTCAAAAGCAGGAAGCATATTAAAGGATTAAACATAATCAAGTGGGATTTATCCTAGGAATGTAAGATTGGTTTAAATAAAAAACAATTAATTTAATACACAATATTAATAGAAATATGGAGAAAACCCACTTGATCACCTGAAAAGTGCAGAAAGAGCACTTGACAAAATCCAACACACAAAGCATACTCAACAAACTAGGAATAGAAGAGAACATTCTCAACCTGATAAAGGGCAACTGCAAAAGCCCTTCAGCTAACATACTTCATGGTGAAATACTGAATGTTTTCTCCTGCTGTTAGGAACAAGACAAGGATATCTACTCTGATCACTGTTAGGCTTGGAGAACAGGACCCCTTTCCCCCATGATGTGACCTACCTCTGAAAAATATTTCAAACAGCTCTCCCACCCTAGCCTGTACCTTTTCATGGTGTAGCAACTGCTCTCTTATAAAAGAACACCCTATTCAACCTCCACCCTCTGGCAGAAGACAATTACAACCCTGCAAGCTTCAGGCAGTGCTTAAATTTAACTTAACCAGTGAAGCACTGCTAACTCCTAACCTAACCCCCTAATTCTGAAAACTAGGTAGTAGAATCTTACCGAAATCTTGCTCCCAACCCTCAACCTTAGGCCATAAAAACCCTATCCTCTGCCACCTTGGGGTGGCTGCTTCTCTCTTGAAATGCTGCCTGGGCAGCTCTGTTTCTCCCTGAAATAAAGCCTTCACCTGAACTCCTAGTCCTATCTTGTTCCTAGTGAGTTTGCCTTTCAATCACTTCTATTCAACCAGATTCTAGTCAGTGCACAAAACAGAAACAAAAAGCATACACAATGGAAAAGAAAATGCAAAATACATTCTATTCAAAGATGACATCATGAATGTAGAAAATCCTAAGGAATCCCCCTGAAATATATTAGAACTAATGAAAGAGTTCAGAAAAGTTGCAGGATGCAAAATCAGCATACAAAAATCAATTGTATTTCTGAACAGTAGCAATGAAGAACCTCCCCCCCCAAAAAAAAGTAAATTAAGCAAACAATTCCATTTATGATGGCATAAAACAATGAACTCATTTTCCTGGGACAATCATATATCCATATTGAAAGAAATAAGCTTTCTCTTTCATATCACATGCAAAGATATATTCCAGGTATAAAAGACCCTAATGTAAAAGGGAAAACTATAAAGCTTCTAGAAGATCATATAAGAGCATATACTTTTTGTTCTTGTAGGAAACAATTTTTAATTAAAAAAGAATGAGCTGCAAACTGGAAGAAGCGATTTTCTTTCAACACATGTAACTGTAACCAAGAAGTTAGGATTTAAGGATGACTGTGATTACTGAATCATTATACAGATATTCCTTCTTTACTTTCTGGTATATTTGAACAGACAGAGGAAAATACCTGAAATCTCTCAAGTGTAATCCAGCTGACTTGATCACTGATAATGATTGTATAGCCCTTGTTTTGTGCCCTTGTGATTGTAAAAACCTGTGACTGACCCTCCTTTCTACCCATTTTATCTGTTTTTTAAACTTTAAATTCTTATGATCACTAAAGACAGCACCTAATATTTATTAAGGAAGGGTCTTGAGTCAACCCAGAACTAACATACCCAAATTTCAGCACTATCTTGATAAAGAAAGCTGGATCTAACCAAAATGAGCCTGCCTGACATGTGCAGTAGCTCAAACTTTAACTTATAAGGGGCCTACATCTCATTATAATGCTAAAAATCATACCCATCATCATATTAAGGCCACCATTTTCCTACATAAGTTCTATGACGAAGCATGTAATCAGTCTGTGTGTGTGCAATAATTAGATCACTTCTAATTACATCATCTAGAGCCATTGTGCTCATTGTCACATCTCAGAAAATAAACTTGACATACAAAATAGATTCTGTGGCCTGGGGGCCCCTTCAGTTTCTCCCGCTCAGCAGCTTCTCTGACAGGTCCTGATGTGCTGGCGGGAATAGACAAGCAGGAATGCGCCAACGCCCCACCCTCCGAAGGCCAGACCAGATAACCATGAGAAGTCAGGACATCTGATATCTCCCAGAGATGCCTGCAGCTGCAGGTCAGCCTCCACCCCTCTTGGCATGTTTTTCTTTTAAAACACAAGCTGTCAGAAAGAGAGCAGGAGCCATTTCTTCTTTCCTTTCCCTGGCAGATTTCACTGGCTCCAGCCTGCCTGCTCTCACTCTGTCACTTTCTCGCTCTCAATAAACCTGTTAAGCTTGTTGTCCCATGTGGATTCCTGAACAACTCTGTGCCTAACACTTATTATCCTAAAATCTGTCCATATTTTGATACATAAAACCATCAGAGTTACTGCAGTTTTGGGGAGACAGAGTTTTAGGCCAATGGGCCATCTGATTTGCTTCATGCCTAGCAGTAAATGATTTCTCTCCTTGAAATCATGGTGTCTTAGGAGTGTATCAGGCAGAGAACCCACTGCTTTTGACAGGTATCTTAACTGGTGTAACTGACATGTAATTGCTATCCAGAATATATAAGAAAGTCTTGTGAATAATAAGAAAAAGATATAAAACTGAAAGAAAAAATGACAAAGAATTTCACAGAAGAGGATGCAAAAATGTTCCATAAACTATGAAATAATGGTCCATGGCATTGATTATGATAATGGTAATTAAAACCACAATGAATTATAGTTTCAAACTCAGTCTGATTGGTAAAAATTACAAAGTTGTATATAACAGAAACCCTCATCTATAACTAGTGTGAGTATAAATTGGCATACCCCACTTTGGAGAACATTATGTTATTCTAAGTAAGGTTAAACAAGCATATGCCCTATGGCCCAGCAATTCCCCTACTAGGTACATGCACTATACAAAGTCTTGCACAAGTGTACCATGAAACATATGTTACAATATTAAGAAAAATATGATTCATGATTGCCCCAAATGGTAAACAGCCCAAAAAAATACATCAACAGCAGAATGAATTAGTAATTTGTGGTATATTTATATAATGTAATATCATACAATTATGAAAAGTGAATTCATACCTATTTGGAGGCCATTATGAGGATTAAATGCAACAATGCATACAAATTTCTCAGGACACTATATGTCACAGCTTCATCAATAAATATTGGTCATTATTATGTAATCAAGTGATTTGAATAAATAAAATATTAAAATGGTAAGAATTACTGTTTTAGTAGCATTAGTCAATATAATTTATTTAAAACAATTCTTAGTTGAATAAAAAAGCTGAATAGGTGGATCCTAATGTTTTGGCTTTTAATTTCTCCTTAAGAGAAATAAAATATATTCCTCTAGAATATTCAAAAGTAATGAAAATTCTAAAGATATTTGAAAAAAATTGTGGACAAGAGGATCAGAAATGGCATTATACCTAGTTCTGTCCATTTACCACGTTACTTTGAACAAATTGAAATTCTGCTTCCATTGTGACTAAGTTATGAACAAACTGATCCCCCCTCAGTTAACAAATATACACTACACCCATACACTGTCTGCACAAAATGAAACTATTAGAAAGCTATGAAAAGTGAACAAAAGTAGAAAGACTCTGAAACTTGGAGGAATGAATGAACATGGTTATAATTTACCTTTAGGGGTAGTTTGTACCAACTGTTTAGCATTACTTATTTGTTATCTCTAGTTTTTATTATTTATTTTATACTTTTTTATTTTCCCAAACAAACACTTTCTTCTTCCCTCCCCTCCCCTACTAACATCTAATCTACTTTCTATCTCTGCAAATATCCTATTTCTAGACATCTCTTATACGTTAATATCATACAATTTTTGTCCTTATGTGCCTTACAAGCATTGAGTATAATGTGCTCAAGTGTCTTCCATGTTGCACCATGTCCTTCTCATGGCTGAATAGTATCCCATTGTATGTAAGTACCACATTTTGTTTGTCTATTCATTTGTTGATGGACACTTGGGTTGTTTCCACCTTTTGGCTGGTATATACTTAAATCTTGGTAGACACCTGTCTGAGATCCTATTTTGACTTTCTTTGGGTATACAACTAAAAATGGAATTGTTGGTCATAATGTCATTCTATATTTAGCTTTCTGAGAAACCTCCATATTGCTTTACACAGTGATTTCACCATTTTACATTACCACTAAAAATGCCCTAGAGTCCAGTTTCTTTGTATAATCTCTAACAAATATTTTAATAATAGCCAAGCTTGTGCACGTGAAGTGATATCTCTTTTGTGGTTTTGATTTGAATTTCCCTAATGGTTAATGATGTTGTGCATCTTTTCATATACTTACTGACAATTTGTATAACTTCTTTGAAGATATGTCTTTTCAAGTCCTTTGGCCATTTTAAATTGGGTGATTTGCCTTTTTTGTTACTTCATTGCAAAGTTTCCTTATAAATCCTTACCTAATATATAGTTTGCAACTATTTTCTCCCATTCTGTATGTTGTCTTTTCACTTTCTTGATAATCTCCTTTGATTCACAAGTTTCTAATTTTGATGATTTAAATTTATCTGTTGTGTCTTTTATTGTTTATGGTATCTAAGAATCCGTTGCCAAATACCAGGACATGAAGATTTTCCCGTGTTACCTTCTAAGAGTTTTACAGTTTTAGCTCTTCTATTCAGGTCCTTGATCCATTTTGAGTTGATTTTTGTATATGGTGGGAGGTAGATGTCTAATTCTATTACATGGTGATATCCAGTTTCCTCAGCACCATTTGTTGAAGATCCTATTTTTTCCCCATTACATCTACTTTGCACTCGTATCAAAAATCAGTTGGCCATGGGTGGGTCACCGTGGCTCAGCAGGCAAGAATGCTTGCCTGCCAGGCCAGAGGACCCGAGTTCGATTCCCGGTGCCTGCCCATGTAAAAAAAAAAAAATCAGTTGGCCATAAATGCATCAAGTTTATTTCTGGGCTTCATTTCTGTTCCATTGGTATATATGACTATCTTTAAGCCAGTACCACACTGCTTTGATTACTGTAACTGTGTGTAAAATTTGAAATTGGGAAATGTGAGACAACCAACTTCATTCTTCTTTTCAAAGTTGTTTTGAGTATTCAGGACTCCTTGTACTGTTACACATATTAACATGGATGAATTTCAAAGACAGAAATTAAAGTGAAAGAAGGAAGCCATAAAAATAGGAGTATAATTACATTTATATACATTTCCAAAACAGACAACACTAAAAACTATTTAGACACACATACAAAGGTCATGAAAACAATGAAGAAAGAGGAAAAACAATGAAATAATTCAAAATTTTAGTATATTTATCTTTGGGAGATTGACACAAGATATGACTGGGCAATGACGGGGGACTACAGGTTATAATGTTGTATTTCTTGGTTTTGTTAGTGGATTATGAAAGTGTATTTCATTAGTGTTTTATAAACTGTGCATATACAATTTCATAGTTATTTTCTATATAGAATTATTTGCAATAATATTTTTAATTACTAATTTCATGTGTAGAATAATGATAATTTTTCTAGTATTGTCTAACTTTTTTACATGTGTCATCTTTAGTTATTTACATTACTTATTTGATGAATCATCTAGTAAGAATCTAATTAAGATTTCACAGGAGAGACAAATTCTGGATGTCTACTTTAAGTAAAACTCCTTAAGACTGTATTATTATGATTACAAAAATAGAAATATGTTACAGCACCTCTTTTTTTGACAAAATTCATGCTTGGGTGGAAAATATGATTGATAAAACATTTAAAGTTAAAGGAAACTCATCTCACCAGCAAAAATACTATTGAAATGTTTGTAAATGATGGCCATTTATTCAAACAAATTATACATGAGCAAATATCTCCTCTGATGCAACATCTCCCAGTAAGAAGACATTCCATTTTAAACACATTCTATGAATTTAAGACCTTAGGTTTCTTTAATTGCTGGTATATGTGTAAAAGATTCTGTACTTGTGCCTAAGCCCAACTGTATTTCACTAACCCAAAAGAATATATTTATTGACATTCATGAAGTATAATAGAAATTTTAATTTTCCTAACACTATTCCAGACACTCTGGTATGATCCTTTGATCAAGAAATTGCAAATGCATTTATCATTTGTAGGAGTCAAAAGTAGTCACTCTACACTTGGCAGCTTTTCATTACAAGCAAATACCAGGAATAGTCTCCCCAGTATCCACATTCTTTTTTGTCTTCTTTCTCTGCACACTACTGCCCAAGACTTCATTTCATTCTAACACTGAACTACACTGCTTTTGTTTTTTAACATGAGGTAACCCTCATGAACATTACCAGGCAGAAACACATCTATAAAACTGAACTATCGTCCTAATTGGAAACTCTGCAAAAACCACCATTGTTTTGCATAGAAGATAGTAAAGTTTCCTGAAAACTGAAAATGATCTGTAGACAATCTAGTCTACATTTCCCTGTAAGATTATCCTTGAATAATCCACTCAACAGCAGCTTAAATAATTGCTCATCACATTTTATAGCTCTCCAGAGAAGGAGACAACTTTGCAGTGTTTATGTTTACTGTTCCATAAAATTTATTGTCAGGATAAAATTTTCTTTTCAACCTAACCTGCAGTTTTAGCTTATTTCCATTTAAATTCTCTCCAAATGTGGCTACCGTTCATCAAGTTCATTTATGTTCTGAGAATTATTATTAATAAGGATATAGGGTGTGTATTTGCAAATCCAATGACCAATTTTGAGTAGTAATTTACTTGACCTCTCAACAACATTGGCACAGATGACTACTCCCTCCAAGATGATATCATTTCTTCACTTGGCTTCCAGTACTCTACATTTTCCTATTTTTTTCTGTTGTCTCACTAGCTGCTCTTTCTCAGTTTTACGTTCTGAATTTTGTTTCTTTACTGCCTCTAAAATTTTGGAGTGCCCACGGTTCAGCCCTTAGGCCTTTTTCTTCTATATCTACATTTATTACATATGTGATACCAACCCTTGGTTTTAAACATCATTTACACACTGAAGGCTCCCAAATTTATATCTCCATCGTAGACCTGTTTCATGAGGTCAAGATCCATATATTCTACTTTCTACTTGATTCAAAATTGGCCTCTGATTCCATATGCTTCCCACCCAATCTGCTCATTTCTCAGTGTTTCCCACTTCAGTAAATGGTCACACTATGCATCTGTTGTTAGTCCAGAAATCTTGGAGTCACTTTTGACTATTTCCTCTCATATTCAACATACAGTTAATTAGAAAATCTTGTGGCCTCTACCTTCAAAATATGTCCAATATCTCACCATGTCTCACCAATGACATCACTCCTCCCCTTATCTAAGCCTCCATGACCTCTCACCTGAATTACTGCAGTGCATTTCTGACTAGTTCTTTTACTTCTATTCATGCATCCTGATAGTCTATTCTCCACACAACATTAAGAAAAAGATTTCTAAAACAATATAAATTAAAGCATGTAATGTCCTTGCTCAACACATTCATATGCCTCCCTAACATGCTAAGAATAAAGTCCAAAGACCTTACCACGACCTATAAGATCTTTTATGATCTGAATCCCTGCTCTTTCTCTGACTTCATCTGACCAGCCTCTTATGGCTCATTCTATTCCAGTTACTCCGGCTTCCTTGCTGTTGCTAGGTTATCAGAAGGCCTTCTTATCCTTTGGATTTTGCACTTGCTGACCCCATACCTCTGACCCTTGTTAGTCACATGCCTCAACCTCCACCTTTAGGTTTTGTTCAAATACCATCTTCTCAAAAACACATTTCTATCTAAAATAACCACATAATTGCACCATCACTTTTTATTCCCTTATCCCTAATAAAGTTTTCCTTTAGACATTTATCACTAGCTGACATTATCCTCCTATTATCTGTCTACCTGTTTATCTATCTATCTATCTATCTAATCTCTAGCTTTATCTAATTTATTTTCTGATTCCCCCACAAGATGCTAAGTTTCATAAGGGAAGGGACTGCATTTGTATTGTTCACTACAATAGTCTTGTATTGGATAAATATTGTTTCAATGAATAAGTGAGTATATTTGATTAAACAATCACTGTTCTCTAGCTGGCTCTTTTGTTTAGTTCCGAAAGTTAAGAAAAAAGTACACCTGGAGTGACTTGAAAAGTCGACTGGGAGATATATATTTCGGTGCCACTTTCAGTATAACATATTAACTTTTTAAATTGGATTTTGTCACACACAGTGGACTGCCTTATTTTCTCCCCTGAATAGGCATATGGTCCTTGTTAGGTCATCTTCCTAGTTTAAGATGAAATAACCATCTGATATTTGTAGAATTGAATAAAACCCCATTAACTTTCTATTTTAGGCAAATCCTTTGGTTTATTCGTTCAGCAAATATTGAATACTTGGAGAAATTAAAATGTTTGAAATAAAGATAAATAAGGCATGTCCATGTCATTGAGATTCTCATAGTTTTATGAGGACTGGCACATAATGAGATTATTTTAATATAATATGATAAATTCTAGAGTGGACTTCAAGTTACAGTATGAAAGCCTAGGGGAAAAGATTGTCTACAGGTACCTGGGGACATTAGGAAATGTCTCTCACAGAAGAGGTGGCATTTGAAATAAGAAATGATAGATGAGTGAGATGTGCTGCAAAGAAGACTTCTTGAAGGATGTGGCACACATGAGCTGTGCCATGAGAAGATATATAATGGCATAAAACGGAATTTCTGGAAGAAGGAGTAGCATGGGCAAAGGAATAGAGACTACACGATTTTTAAAAATATGTATTTTTAAAATAACTTGGGTAGTTGGGGATGTGGAAGATAAGGCTAATAAAGCAAATTGAAGGTGATCCTTCCAGAGTGACTAATTAAGAGAATACACAATTGCAAATTCCATTCTTGCAACCATCTAGTTTTCAGTTGAAGGAAATTTGATAAATCAATATAAACTATGATATACATGACTAATTTGTTGTTGCCTTAGGGGACATTTAAATTTTATAGGCTGATGCCCATAGAGGACAATGCATTAGCTATTAGAATTTTAGGCAGTAGCAGTTAAATTAGACGTAAACTGAGGAATTTCTAGAAAGTTTTTCTCCCTTAAATTGATGCAACCATTGTCTCTGCCATGCCAACTCACTGCCCTAGCAGATTTCAAAAACTTTCTGAGTACTGTATGTCAGAGGAACAAGAAAATGAATTTATTTCGTTTTTAAAAATATCCAATAGTCATTCCTTCTGATTGGAATTCCAAATACCCTCAAAAGGCAAAAAGAAATAGTGTGATTTAGAAAATACTTTGTTAAAAAAAATAAATTAAAGCAGCTGCTCTTTACCTGTCAAAGTAAAGAAAAACACATAAAGGAAATCATTCACCAGACTCCAAGAAGAGCTTATATCCAAGTGGGAGAGAAAGCGACTCTTACTGTGAAACTTAATTCTAAAGAACAGAATATTTTCTTCGAGTCCTCCTGGTGGAATAGATCCTTCTCCTTACATCACTCTAGGTTAATGAGCTACAGATAGGTATAAAGATTAAATTGCCATACCTGAATTGTAACATTTAAAGCCTATTGGTTTTTCATGCCTTCAACTTCAAACTCAAAAACAGAGCTTTAAAATAGAACATGAGAAACAGGGTCCTTTTAAAAAGAAAGTAAAATGGAAAATAGTTCAATGTAGGAAAATGAAGCAAGTAAAGGCATCTGGATATTTTTCAAATGGCCATATAACTGTGTAGAGAATAGAAAGTTCTAATGAGCCTACATTTCCATGGAAAACTTAAGTCTAAACTCTGTCAAAGTTGACACAGGTATTTACTTATTGATTAAATGTTGTCATTGTTATTGCAAATGACTGTGTTTATTGTGAAATTATTGGGTTTTGAGCACTGTGCTAAATGATGCTGCTAAGGGCAAAGGGAAGAATTTATATTATTTGTGCTTAGAATCTAATTGAAAGCAAGTCATACACATGAGGACATCAATGCAAATGTGAAAGTTATTTGACACATACATACAGATTCCTACTGTAGGCATTTCAAGTAAAGTAATGGTCTCTGAGGGACAGAATTAAATGTGGCAGCCTTTATGGAGAAGATGAGTCTAGCCCTGAGAGCTTTGAAAGAAGAAATTTGGGGTTTGGAATAGTGGAGAAAGAGGGAATAAAATCATTTTAGATGTAGCAACAAGTAATGAGTGAAGGTATGGATGTAGGAATTTTGTGTATGTGATGTGAAGGAGATGATTTTGACAGAATTGGGGCCAAGGATCATGTTAGGGATTTGTAGGAGTTTAGGATGACTAGGTAGGTTGGAGCCAGTTGATGGAAGACCTGAAATGCCAGTTTGATTAGTTTTAACTTGTTCCTATAGGCAGAAGGATGCCCTTGAAGGGGAGTGACATGCTAAAAACAGTGCCTTAAGGAGATTAGCATGTGGTGGTTTATAGGAAGAATTTTCTTGTCTGTGTGTGACAAGTGATGGATGGGTGTGGGATCACGCAAAGAGTTAACTCCCTAGCTATTGCATTAAAGGTATCAGAAGCAGATGTTTAAATTCTCCCTTCAGTGATTAGTACAGAGAACAAAGCTGTGCTGTTTTCTTTTTGGTTCCTCTGTTGACATTATCATAATTTATATTCACTCTCCCTCTAAATTCAGCTTGCTATTCAGGAGAAGTTGGAAAGGTGGGATCTTTCCAGGCATATGCACTCCTTCCTTTCATACACATACAAGCATGCTAAGAGGTCAATGCAAATCTTTTTTAAATAGAGCTTATGATTCCTTCTTCCATTCTCTGGGAAAGATGTGAGATATTCAGCTTGCAGTTGTCAAAAGTTCCTAAGTCTGGGCTTGATACCTTGCTTTAGTCCTCAACATGAGTATAAACTGGGTTGCTTTCCATTTTCTTCAATATAATCTCTTCTCAGTGTGATTTCATCATCTAAAATTATGCTAAGTCCTAATATCCCAGACAGCTCCCTATTGAAATGGTAATACAACACATATCACAATGCCAAATAAGGATGAGTTGGGGATTATCCATGTTATTGTTCCCCTCAACTCAATTCATGTCAGCTCAATGATTATTGAACATCCCCACCAGGAATTAATGGACTATATAGGTACAAAAGTTTATCCATATAACACATGACATATGAGCACAACAGAATTGAACAAAATACATTAGACTGTTAAACAGCAATCTGGGAAGTATATAATTAGGTGCCAGTAAGTGGCATAAACTTTTAAGAATTGACTGCAATAATTATTCATCAAATAAGGCATAATAAAAAGAAAGCCCAGAGCCCCTCAGTGGTATGTATGCATTTTATGAATGGTAAGGCAACTTTCTGTATCTTATCTTAAGTATGGTATGAGCACAAATGATAATTGATAGTCTATTGACTCAATATTATTCTTAAATGGTTTTTCCTTTTTGTTCTTCAGTTTTGCATTTTACAATAATCTTTCCAAATAACTGAGTTATCATTTCATTGGGTGCTTTTTTTCCTTACAAAGCAAGGGGTTTAGTTTCTTACTGAAAAAATATCTTTGTTTGTATGCAACAAACTTATTTTGGTCTGAAAGGCAGATTGCCGGTCTGCGTGGGAAGAGAATGTGCTCACTAGATCTGTAGATTAATGAGACAGAATTGGGATCTTTCATGGTGCTTCAGTCACATCTAGAATTGAATTTTATTTGTTGTGCCAGCTTATGCTGGCAAATATGTTCAAGAATTGGGTTTTTATTGACAGATTTTAAATGTGTGGAATAAATTGGAGTAAATTACTAAAACAAGACTTCAAACTTTGGACTAATTCTGAGAAGGAAAGTATGCACTGGGATAGAAAGATGGGGTGGTTTCTGCATAGTGTTAAAATATATTAGGCTTCTCAGCCTATTCTTTCATAAAAACCCTTTAATATTGGTGCCTCAGATTCTTTCTGTGTATGCTGTCTCCCTAAGAACAAAGACCTGAGAGAAGACCTAGGAAAGGAAGAAAATTATTAGTGGAAAGAAAAGAGAGAAGAGAGAGAAAGACAGATAGAGAATGAGAAAGAGGGAGAGAGAGAGAGAGGGGGTGAGAGAGAATGAGAATGACATAATGCTTCTTGGTGTTTGGAGAGAATTATTTTCAAAGGGCAGGACATGTGAATAGAGGGCATGAATGACAAAAAGTGGCTTATCCAGACATTTGAAATATTGCTTCATTCTCCAAAGTTTTTCCTTCCTTTTCCACAACTATTGCATAAAATGCATTCAAATCCCCTGAAAGAAGAATGTTCCAAGTCTGAGTTCAATCTGCTTCCTATGTTATTAGGTCCCTTGAGCTGTTGTAAGTCTGGGGTAGTTGGACCTACTCAAGGTGTCAAAACAGTGTAATTCAGAAAGATTTGAATATATATACATGTATTTTTTGGCATGGGCAGGCTTCAGGAATCGAACCCGGGTTTCTAGCATGGCAGGCAAGAATTCTGCCACTTTGCTCCACCTGATTTGAATAATTTTGACAATGTATTGCTCAGTAACAACTTTATATTATGATGTAGGTGACCCTTAAACTTTTTCTATAACAAGACATTTGTTAGGGTAACTAGGCAATTTTGGGCATACTATACATTCATATGTAACCTAGTTACTGAGTATAACATTTTTACAGTTTTCTATTTTTGATAATCCTGAATATAATACCTCACTGTTATTTCCCCAAACATCCTTTTTCCACAATTCCAAGGCAAGTCTTCTTCCATACCTGAGCTATAAGCACTTTTTCTGCTTCCTCCAACCAAGTTACTGTAAAACAAACAGACATTAAAAGGCAGGAGAGGAGGTGGGGACGATGAGGACGATCCGGCAACTCAATTCAGTATGATTTTTCTTTGCCCTTGCTCCTAGGAAGGTTCTCACCGGAAACCCCGGTTTATTTTGTGAGATGTCTAGAAACTCAACATAAAAGCATTAAATGATATTTTATTTGGCATAAGCAACTAATTATTTTACTAATTTAGTCTGACTCAGGCTAGTGCTAAAATACGACTGTGATTCAGCTTCCAAAAGCTGGCTGCATTTCATTAAACTGGCCATCATAGCCTACCTCATAGCATTTCTAGCTGTAGGATCATCACAGGGCAATTAAATTTAAAATGCTTAGTGCCATAACAATATGGAATGAGATGTACAAGGTCACATAAAACATATGGATGATACACAAGGGGAAGTTGATAGCATTAAAAGGTTAGCAAGCCTCACTTATTTGTAACTTGGGATGAATGAGTAAATCAGAGAAATTTTCTAAGTCAACCTTAAAAATGCTAGTTTTTCTGCATTAGAAGCATTGGAAAACATATTGCTGCATCTTGTTGTTCTTTATCCTAATTTCCTTAGTAATGATTGCCAGGATTCATAACAGAAATCTGGAGCCTCCAGGGACTCTGGGGGTGGGGGTGGGGGTAACCTGTCTTTCTATTTCTCTGCCTTCATAAGATATCTATCACATAGAGCTGAATTGAGTGACTTTTATTATTTCCAGGATGATTTTTTTTCCCAAGGGTTTAATGAGACAGATGGGAGAAATAGCTTTTTTAAGAGCAGCAAAGATAAGGAATTATTTTCTATATAACTGTCTCAATAAGACTCAAATTGAAGGAAATGTTCTAATTTAGCCCCATAAGGAAGAAAACTCCTGGTTGAATTCTGCATTTTTTACTTCTTGCAGTCAAAGCAGCATTTGCTCTGGAAGTTCAATAGATGTGTGTGTGTGTGTGTGTGTGTGTGTGGCCCTGGAGCAAATGCACCCTTTGCTATCAAAACAGCTCCAGCATCTCAAATGATTAAGTTCATATCAGACTCTCCAGGAAACATTTTATTCATTTATCAGGGAAGCTCTATAGTAAGGGGTATAAAAAAATCATAAAAGTACTATGTTTAACACTCCACCAGCTACAGTGAATAAGCTCTCAAAAATTCTCACTTGGAAGAATCTTGAACTAGAATTGTTGTTAATGGGAATACTTTGAAAAATTTAAAGAGCTAGAAAAGTATAAAACCTCTTTATCATCCATTATCCCCTGTAGAGTCCAGTTAGAAACTGATTTTATTCTTCTTTTTTCAAGGCACCAAAGTACTGATGAGAAGTTCTACTAAATAACAGCTTAGTGACCTGAAGGGTCCATGTAGTTTAAGGTCAGCTCTCCTCAATCATACAGATGAAGTTGGCAAATCTCATCTTTGAAGTTTCTTTGCTATCTCTTTCAATACTATTTTTAAAAACTTGTTATACATTCATATTTCAAATATTATTTTTATGCAGTATTTTTCATTAATTTGTAAGTGCACAATTTGGTGAATTTTTGTAATTTACACAGTTGTATAGCCACCATCACAATCAATGTATAGATGGTTCTGTCATCCTAACATGTTCCTCAAGTCTCTTTAACTTGATCCCCCCTCCCCATCACTGGTCTCAGCCAATCACATATCTGTTTTATGTCACTTTAATTTTGCCTCTTCTAGAAATTCATAAAAATGAAATCACACAGTACGTAATCTTTTGTGTTTGAATTTTTCACTTAGCACAGTGTTTCTCTACCTTGAAACTTGTTGGCACTTTAATCATGTACCCCACAAAAGACCTTTTAAAATCTTAATCCACCTTCCTGTAGGTGTGAGTTCATTTGTAAAAAGGACATTTCGAAGATGCTATAATTAGTTATGGTGTCACCTTAATCCATATGACTGGTGGCCTTATTGAGAGAGGAGATTCAGATACAGTTGGAAGAAATCAGAGTAAGTCAGTAGGAAGCCAAGCATCAAAAGCAGCCAGAAAGGAGAGAGATTGCCTTGTGACAGAAGACTGTTATCAGCAGAATGCTACGGATTCAAGTAAAAAGCATGGCTTTACTGACATTGATTTTGGACTTCTAGCCTTCAAAACCATGACACGTTAAATACTTATTGTTAAAGCCAACCCATTATGTGCTTTCGTTGCAGATCTGACATATATTAAGGCCACATTACGGACATTTTGAGCTGGTAATTCTTTGCTGTGGAATATTGTCCTATGTTTTGTAGAATGTTGAGGAGCACATCTGACCTTTCCTATCTGAGGCCAGTAACACCTCTGACTGTGGCAAGCAAAAATTTCTCCAGATGTTGTATAATGCCCACTGGGGAGTGAAATTTTACCTGACTGAAAGCTACTGATTTAGCACAATGGTTTTTAGTTTAATCTATGTTGTTGCTTATACCAATGGTTCATTCCTTTTCATTACTGAGTAGGGTTAGATTAAGCATTAGAGATAGGGTTTATTCCAAAATTTATATTAAATTTATGGTTATATCATAGTGTATTTATTGATATGTGGATAGGTATTTAGATTATGTCTAATTTGGGGGTATTATAAATAAAGCTGCTATGAACTTTCACGTCTATATATTTTTTTGTGTAGGGACAAATACCTAAGAGAGGAGCTGTTTGGCCATATGCTACTTCTGTTTAACCTTTTGAGGAAATGCCGGACTGTTTCCTAAAATGGTTGTTCCATTTATGTTCCAAACGGTAATGCTCCACATCCCTACTAACACTTGCTATTATCCATCTGTTTCATTATAGTAATACTGGGGTATCTATAGTGATATCTCATTGCAGCTTTTGGTTGATTTGCACTTCCCTGATGACTGACATGCTCAACATCTTTTTATGTTCTTATTGCTCATCTGTATGTTTTTCTTTCTTGGTAAAATGTCAATTCAAAGCTTTTGCCCCCAGGTTTTAGTTGGGTTATTTTTTATTGAGTTGCTAATGTTCAGGTATTCTTGATACAAATATTAATTTGTTGGACATATGTTTTGCAACTTTTACTCCCATCTGCATATTATATTTTATTTTCTTAAGTATGTCTTTCAAAGAGCAAATGTCCTTAATATTGATGGAACATGTTTCATAAATTTTTAAGTAGATTTTAATTTGGTGTGTTGTTTAAGAAAATTTACCTAACCCAATATTTCAAAGATTATCTTCTGTTTTCTTTCAAGACTTTAATAGTGTTGGCTCTTACATTTATATCAATGATCCATTTTTATTCAAAAAAAATTTTTGCATATGGTATACAATAAGATTTGAAATTCACTTTTTTCCTGTGCAACCTAGCTAGTTATTCCAGGGTCATTTACTGAAAAGTCTATAGTTTATCTTTTAAATTAGCTTGGCATATTTATCAAATATCAATTGACCATATATACATGGAAAAGTACTACATGCACTTGAGAATAACATGTATTTTGCCATTGTGGGTATGCTTTATAAATATCAAATAAATCAAAGTTCTTGAAGGTTTGGCTCAGATCTATGTTTCTGCTGATATTTTTGTCAGGTCATTCAATCAATTTCTGAGAGTGATGTAAAAATCCCCATATATGACTGAGGAATTTCTTGTTTCCTCCTCTAATTTTATCAGACTTTAATTCACACATTTTGAACCTGTCTTTCTTAGCAAATAAACACTTATGGTTGCAATATCCCATTGAGTTGACTCTTTTATTATTGTGGTAACAATATTATCATCCTTGGAATACATTTTTTTTACATTTATTTTAGTAGCTATTAACATAAGTACCCTAGGCTCCTTATACTCACTGTTTACATGGAGCCACTTCCAAGCTTACTCACATAACTGTTGGTAGAAGCCTTAGTTACTCATTATGTGGTTATGAGTGAGAGAGAGAGTTTGAGTGACCCTGATGAACTTTATAACCTAATGTCAGAATTGATATGCTATCAATTCTGCAATATTCTGTTTGTCATCAGACCAAGCCTGGTACAATGGGGTACTAAATGTGTGTGAACACTTATGAAGAAGTCATCATTGTAGTTGGCTTGGTAGTTGGCTATAATAGTCTTAAATTATCACCAGGAAACTGAAGTTCACACTTAAAGATCATGGTGTAAAGAATAATTTCTTTCACTTTTATTCCAATATTCCCCAGGAGCTCAAAGTTTTCACACTTAGTTACTTTTCAGAAAACATTTAGGGAACGTTCATTTAAAAAATGGACACTTACTACATGCTCAACATTGTGCTAAATCTTACAGTTAGGTAAGAGGGTGTGTTGGTTTGAATGTGTTATGCACACTAGAAAATGTCATGTTCTTTTAATCCATTCTTGTGGGTGCAGACCTATCATTGGGTGGGACACTTTGATTAGGTTGTTTCCATGGAGATGTGGAACCACACCCCCATTCGAGGTGGGTCTAAATCAGCTAGTTGGAATCATTTAAGGGACCACATGGAAAGCCAAGAGAGTTTAGAGAAGCTAAGAAGGAAAACACTCCAGTAGAAGCCAGAAGGATCCACAGAAACTGAGAGAGAAGTTTTGAAACCAACACAGGAGAGAAGGCCCAGAAGACATCACCATGAGCCTTCCTATGTGACAGGGAAACTCAGACACAATCAGCCTTTCTTCAGTGAAGGTATTCTATTATTAATATCTTAATTTGGGCATTTCTAAGGCCTTAGCATTATAACTTATAATTTAATAAATCTCCTTTAAAAAGCCAATCCATTTCTGGTATATTGTTTTCCAACATCTTTAGCAAACAGAAACAAATGGGAATATGAAATATAACATTTAACAATAGACTAGTGCTACAAGAAATACTAAAAGGAACATTATAAGTAGACAGGAAAAGGCAGAAGAAAGAGGTCTGGAGAAGAGTGTAGAAATGAAGACTATCAGTAAAGGTTAAAGGAGAAAAAAAAATTAGATATGACATATACAATCCAAAAGACAAAATGTTAGAAGAAAGTACTGCCTTTACAGTAATAACATTTAATGTTAATGGATTAAACTCACCAATCAAAGACACAGACTGGCAGAATGGATTTAAAAACAGGACCCATCTATATACTGTCTAGAGGAGACTCACTTTAGACACAAAGACAAAAATAGGTTGAAAGTGAAAGGTCAGGGAAAGATATTTCATGCAAACAACAACAAGAAAAGAGTAAACTTATGTATATAGATATCCAATAAATTAAACTTCAAATGTAAAACAATTAAAAGAGACAAAGAAGGACACTATGTATTAATAAAATGAACAATTCAAAAAGAAAACATAATAATCATAAATTTTTATGCACCAAGCCTGGGTGCTCTAAAATACATGAGGCACACCCTGAAAACAGTGAAGAAAGAAGTAGAGGCCTGTCATAACAGTTGGACACTTCAATTCCCTGCTTTCATTAATGGATAGGACACCTAGACAGAGGATCAATAAAGAAACAGAAATTTTGAAAAATGTGAAAAATGAACTAACTTAACAGATATTTACAGAACATTACAGCCCACAGCAGCAGGATACACATTTTTCTCAAGTGTTCATGGATCATTTTCAAGGATAGACCATATGCTGAGTCACAAAGCAAGTCTCAATAAATTTTAAAAGATTGATACTATGCAAAACACCTGCTAAGATCATAATGGATTGAAGTTGGAAATCAATAACAGACAGAGGGCCAGAAAATTTACAAATATATTGAGGTTAAACAACACACTCTTAAACAACCAGTGGGTCAAGGAAGAAATTACAAGAAAAATAAGTAAATACCTTGAGGCAAATGAAAATGAAAGCACAACACATCAAATTTCATGGGATTCAGCAAAGGCCATGCTGAACAGTAAATTCACTGTATTAAATGCCCATATTAAAAAAGAAGAAATGGGAAAAATTGAAGAATTAACTGTTCACTTGGAGGATCTAGAGAAAGAACAGCAAACAAATCCAGATACAAACAAAAGGAAAGAAATTATGAAGAGTAGAGCAGAAATAAACGAAATTGAGAATATGAAAACTATTAAGAAAAACATCAAAATCAGAAGTTGGCTCTTTGAAAAAATCAATAAAATCAATGAATCCTTAGTTAGGCTGATAGAAAAATAGAGTGGAAGCAAATTAATAAAATAAAAAATGGAAGAGGAGACATAACCACTGACCTCTCATAAATAAAGGAGGAAATGAGAGAATACTATGAGCAACTATATGATAGCAAACTGGACAATGTAGATGAGATGGAGAAATTGTTAGAGAGGCATAACAACCAACATTGACTCAAGAA
Source organism: Tamandua tetradactyla (assembly GCF_023851605.1). Classification (NCBI taxonomy): domain Eukaryota; kingdom Metazoa; phylum Chordata; class Mammalia; order Pilosa; family Myrmecophagidae; genus Tamandua; species Tamandua tetradactyla. The sequence goes on along the minus strand of NC_135353.1, from coordinate 56,668,531 downwards.
AAAATAGATGTCCCCAACAAATCAATGACAAGTTAAGAGATTGAATCAGTCACCAAGAATCTCCCCAAAAGAAAAGTCCAGGACCAGATGGTCTTTCATGTGAATACTACCAAGGATACAAGGAATTAGTAACAATCCTGTTAAAACTCTTCAAAAGAACTGCAGAGGAGGAAAACCTACCTAACTCATTCTGTGAAGCCAAAATCACCCTAATACTAGAGCCAGACAAAGATAATACAAGAAATGAAAATTGCAGACCAATCTCTTTAATGAATATAAATACAAAAATATTCAACAAAACACTTGCAAATCAAACCCAGCAACACTTTGAGAGAATTTTACACCACGATCAAGTTGGACTTATTTGAAGTATGCAAGGTTGGTTCAATACAAGGAAATCTATTAATGTAATACACCATATCAGTAAGTCAAAGTGGAAAAAACATATGATCTTCTCAATTGAGGCACAAAAGGCATTGGACAAAATTCAACATTCTTTCTTGATGAAAACACTTCAAATGATAGGAATATAATGGAACTTCCTCCACATGAAAGAGAGAGATATGAAAAACCCACAGCTAATATCACTCTCAATGGGGAAAGACTGAAAGCTTCCCTTTAACCTCCGGAACAAGGGAAGGATTCCCATTGTCACCATTCTTATTCAACATGTGCTGAAAGTTCTTGCAAGAGTGATCAGGCAAGAAAAAGAAATAAAAGACATCCAAATTGGAAAGGAAGAACTAAAACTCTCACTGTTTTTAGGTAACATGATACTCTATGTCAAAAATCCTGAAAAATCTACAGCAAAGTTACTAGAGATAATAAATGAGTACGGTGAAGTGGCAGGGTACAAGATCACCTCCCCCAAATCAGGGGTGTTTCTATATACTAGTGATGAGCAATTTGAGGAGGAAATCAAGAAAAAAAAATTCCATTTACAATAGCAATCAAAAGAATAAAATACTTAGGAATAAATTTACTAAAGATACAAAAGACCTATACACAGAAAACTGCAAGAAATTACTAAAAGAAATCATGGAAGACCTAAATGAATGGAAAAGCATACTGTGTTCACAGATTGGATTAAATATAGTGAAGTTATCAATTCAACTCAAATAGATTTACAGATTCAATGCAACACCAATTACAATCCCATCAACTTACTTTGCTGAGGTAGAAAAAAACAATAACTAAATTTATTTGGAAGGGCTGAGTGCCCTGAATACCTAAAAATATCTTGAGAAAGAAAAATGAAGTAGGAGGTGTTACACTCTCTGAATTTAAAGTATATTGCAAATCTACAGTGCCAATTGATCTTTAATAAGGTGGTCAAGCCAACCTATCCTCGACAGAGCAGCCTCTTCAATAAATGGTGTTTGAAGAACTGGATATTCATATGCAAAAGAATGAAAGAGGATCTCACACCTTCTACAAAATTAACTCACAATGGATCAGAGACCTAAACATTATGGTTAAGTCCATAAAATTAATAGAAGAAAATGTGGGTGAATATCTTATATATCTTATAGTAGGAAACATTACCTAAACATTACATCCAAAGCACAAGCCTTGAAAAAAGTAATAGATAAATGGGATCTTCTCAAAATTAAACACTTCTGTGCATCAAAGAACTATGCCATGAAAATAAAAAGGCAGCCTACACAATGGGAGACAATATTTGGAAATCACATACCAGATAAGGGTTTAGTATCCAGAATATATAAAGAGATTTTTCAACTTAACACCAAAAAGACAAGCAACTGAATTAAAAAATGGGCAAAAGACATGAGCAGACATTTCTCAGAAGAGGAAATGCAGATGGCTAAAAGGCACATGAAAAGATTCTCAGCTTCACTGGCTGTAAAGGAAATACAAATGAAAACCACAATGAGAAATCATCTCACACCCACTAAATGGCTATAATCAAAAAAAAAAAAAAAAGAAAGAAAGAAAATGACAAGTGCTGGAGAGGATGTGGAGAAAGAGGCACACCTATCCACTGTTAGGAATGTAAAATGGTACAACTGCTCTGGAAAGCAGTTTTCTGTTTCCTTAAGAAACTAAGTTTTGAATTACCATGTGATCCAGCAATCCCATACCAGATATATATTCAGAGGACTTAAGGGCAAGGACACAAATGGACATTTGCACACCAATGTTTATAGAAGCATTATTTATGATTGCCAAGAGATGAAAACCACTCAAATGTCTATCAATGGATGACGGCTAAATAAGCTGTGGTGTAAACATACAATGGAATACTACACAGCTGTAAGACAAAAGAAAGTCATGAAGTATGTAACAACATGGCTGAAATTTGAGGACAATATGCAGAGTGAAATTAGCCAGAAACAAAAGGACAAGTACTGTATAGTCTCACTAATATGAACTAATGTTAAGGAGTGAATTTTGACAGTTAAAGTTTAGAACACAGGTTATCAAGAGATAGAAAGAGGGTTATGATAGGGCATTTGGCACTGAAGTACAGATTGTGAAACAGGACCAATTGTAAAAGTTTAGAAGTGGATAGCACAATACTACATGATGGTGGCACAATAATATAAGTACTGTGAATGAAGCTGAATGTGAATATGGTTGAGGAGAAGGGCTGTGGGCACTTATGAAACCAGAAGGAAAGATAGAGGATAAAGAATTAGATGGTATGACTTAGGAATGTCTACAGTAGACAAGGATGGTGATTAAATGTACAAATATAAAAATGTTTTGCATAAGGGAAAATAAATGAATGACAACATGGCAAGGGGTTGATAATGGATGGTGTATTAGTCAGGGTTCTCTAGAGAAACAGAATCAACAGGGAACACTTGCAAATGTAAAATTTATAGAAGTGTCTCATGTGACCGCAGGAACGCAGAGTCCAAAATCCACAGGGCAGGCTGTGAAGCCGACAACTCTGATGGATGGTCTGGATGAACTCCGCAGGAGAGGCTCACCAGCCGAAGCAGGAATGGAATTTGTCTCCTCTGGGTCCTCCTTAAAAGGCTTCCCGTGATTAGATTTAACATCACTAATTGTAGAAGGCACTCCCCTTTGGCTGATTACAAATGGAATCAGCTGTGGATGCAGCTGACGTAATCATGACCTAATCCTATGAAATGTCCTCATTGCAACAGACAGGCCAGCACTTGCACAATCAGATAAAGAGCTACCACAACTTGGCCAAGTTGACACATGTCCCTAACCATGACAGATGGTATACAGAAAAAGGTACAATCAATGCAAGCTAAGATCTGTAGTCAATGGTAACGTTGTAGTATGCTTCTGCTGAATGTAATGCAGGTACTATGCCAAAAATAAATGCCAATAGGTGGGCAGCATGGGGAAGGGGTATGGACTCTATGGAGAATAAAAGGAAATGTCTTCATATAGATTATGGTGGCAAAAGCATATCTCTTTACTTAGGGTCGATTGTGTAAAGTGTGAATAAAACTGTTTAAAAATGAACAGAGAGAAACAAGTGCTAGAGAAAATGTGGAGAATTTTCTATTCACTGCCAGCAGGGAAACTGAGAGCTGTAGCCCCTCAGAGGGCAGTGCGGTGGTTCCACAGGAGGCCAGGGGTGGGGTTGCCACATGCTTTTGCAACCCCGTTGCTAAGTATATACCTGGAGGAACTGAGGGTGGGGACATGAATGGAGTTTTGCACACTGGTGTTTATGGTGGAAATGTTTGGATTTTGCAATGGGTAGAAGTAGCCCATGAGAACAATGACTGAGGAATGGAATCAGGTACTGTGGTGTTTACATACAATGGAATGTTGAGCAGCTGCAGTAAGGGGTGAAGTTGTGAGGCATGCAACTAGGTGAATGAACCTTAAGGACAGTATGTTGAATAAAACATAAGAAACAAAAAGACAAATATTATCATGCCTAACTCATATGGATGAACCATAGTATGCAATCTCAGAGAATTGAATTTGAGAGCATGGGTTATTAACTTGGGGTCTATTGCAATGGCTCCTAGATTGTAAGCTCTTACAGTAGTCAGATATATTAAAGATTTTTAACTGATATTTCTAAATTCTGAGATACTGAGGTATTTATATATAACCTGATGGTTCCCTGAAACCTTGGGGACTCATATGACACCTGAGACTCAACTTAGATCACTGAAGCTATGAAGGTCAGCATTATCACATTCAGCAACTGTTAAAACTGAAAAAGTGATCAGACTTCATCGACAGATACGAATGAAGCTGATCCGGATATGACTAAGGTAGTCAGAATACTGGGTAAAATATGATATGACTCATATTTCCAAACTTCAACTTCTGTGTGAGGTCAAAGAGAGAAATGTTTATTTGGTGCAAAATTTATATTTTTGGTAGCACACTATCTAATTTAACTTTTATGGTCAGTTCATTTGGACACAATAATTACATAGAATCTTGAATAAGGTGTGAATTCTTGTTGGTTTTTACAAGTTAGTATGTGATGTCCAGGCATATCACAGAGTAATTTGGAGAAAGAATAAAAAAAATTATTTGCAAAGTCCCCTTGAGGAACTGGGAAGAAAGAAGAAATACTCAACTTCTCCATTTGTGAAATTACTGATATTCTCACAAGCAATGGAGACAACCAGGTCAATAGGTTGAGTCCTCGATCTTGCCCCTCCCCATGAAGCTTATTCCTGCAAAGGAGAGTCTAAGCTTACTGATAACTATGCCTAAGAGTCACCCCCAGAGGGCTTATTTTGTTGCTCAGATGTGCCCCCTCTCTGTAAGCCCACTTGACAGGTGGACTCACTTTCCTCTCCCTTACATGGGACATAACTCCCAGGAGTGTAAATGTCCCTGGCAACATGGAACCTGACTTCCAGGATGAGCTGCAATCTGGCATTATCAGGATAAGAAAGCCTTCTTGACCAAAACGGGGAGTGAAATGAGACAAAATAAAATCTCTGTGGCTAAGAGACTTCAAACAGAGTTGGGAGTTAATCCTGGAGGTTATTCTTACACATTATATAATATCCTTTTTTAGTTTATGGTGTATGGGAATGGCTAAAGGGAAATACCTCAAACTGTTGAACTGCATTCCAGTACCCTTGATGACTATATAACTATATAGCTTTTACAGTGTTACTGTGTGATTATGTAAACTTTGTGTCTGATGCTCCTTTTATCCAGGGTATGGTCAGATGAGTAAATAAAAATAGGGATAAAAAATAAATATTAAGGGGAGATAAAAGGTAAAAACTTGGTAGATTGAAATACTGTGGGTTAATGAGAGGGAGGAGTAAGGGGTATGGGATATATGAGTTCTTTCATTTATCTTTTTATTTCTTTTTCTGGGGTGATGCAAATATTCTAAAAATGATCATGGTGAAGAATACACAACTTTGTGATGATATTGTGAGCCATTGATTGTATAATATTGTTGGACTGTATATGAGTGGATATTTCTCAATAAAAATATTTACATAAAAGAAAAAAGTAAAACACATAAAGTTAAGCCTAAAATTACCATAAGACCCAGCAATTCCAATTCTATCTATATACCTAGAAAAATTGAAAACATGTATTCTAGAAAAAAATTATGCTTAAAATGTTCATACTAGCACTGTTTACAATATCCAAAGGATGGAAACAATCCAGATGTCCACCAATTGATAAATGAATAAACAAAATAATGCAGTACATCCATGCAATGGAATATTGTTTAGCCATAGAAAGAAATGAAGTGACTGCAGAAAATATGGTGGGGTGATCCACTCAGGGCTCCGTTCCCTCAAATAATCTTTAAGCAACAAAAAAGCAAACAAATAATCTTTATGAAAGCTCTAGAAAACAAAGATTCACAATTACAGGGCAAATGCTGAATTAAGTAACAGGTCACTTTAAAATGGAAGATTCTTGTGGTGTTCTGGGTATCACCTCCCCTACCCCTCACTGCCTTAGTGCAGAACCCTGCATGTGCATGAAGGTTGCACATTCCCAGTGCAGGTACATGGTCCTGGTTCCTGAGGGAGCACATAAATACTCATGCAGATACTGGAAGCATATATGTCTGGACTGAACCAGGACATTTGTCACAGTCTTTTCCAGTGATAACTTCTGCTTTATGTGGAAAACAGTTCACAGAACTCTCCTACAGAATGTTGTTAGAGAATGGTTGATTGCAGCTGTTTAGGGCAAGGTTTTGCTGGCTGTGGAACATATAGTGCAGTGCTGAGGACCACGAAGAAATGCTCTTTCCTAGGAAAAAGGAAATATTCAGATCCAAGTAAATGGGGGAATTCCTGGGGCTTTGCATGCATGCACAGGACAAGACACACATGAGCAGTAAAGACCAAGGAGTACCCTCCGCTTTTGCCTCAAGCTATTCTCTAACTTATTGTTAGGGCACCCAAACTCTGAAGGAGTCCACTTGCACAGGTCAGTTTGAAATGAGTAGAAAGGCATTTTGTCATTTACCTTTACCGTTTTATTTTTGTTGGCTTTTTATATTGAAGGAAATATATGTCTAATACTAGCTGGAAATAATTTTAAGGAAAAGACTCCATAGTATCAAAATTTCAGAGAAAACACATTAAAACATCAAAATTCCCAAGTTGCAATAAAAGATTACAAAGAATACCAAATAAAAACAGGAAATGATGGCTCAAGAAAAGGGGCAGGATAAAAAGTTAGAAAACCTCAATGAAGGTACGCTTGGGCGTACCTGTCAGAAACATTTTTTTCTCTTCTTTTAAAAATATTTTTATTGATAAAACAGCATAAAAACACAAACATTCTTAAACAAAACTTCATACATGGTGTACAATCAATGGCTCACAATATCATCACATAGTTGTATATTCATTACCATGATACTTTTTTAGAACATTTACATCACTCCAGGAAAAGAAATAAAAAGAAAAAAGAAAAAACTCATACATTCCATACTCCTTACCCCACCCTTCATTGACCATTAGTATTTCCATCTGCCCAATATATTTTAACCTTTGTTCACATTATTATTTATTTATTTTTTATCCGTATTTTTTACTCATCTGTGCATACCCTAGATAAAGAGAGCATCAGACGCAAGATTTTCACAATCATACAATCACATTGTAAATGTTATATCTTCATACAACCATCAAGAAACAAGGCTACTAGAACACAGCTCTACAGTTTCACATACTTCTTTAGCCACTCAAATACACCTTATGCTGAAAAGGGATATCTAATGTGTAAGAATAACCTCCAGGATAAAATGTCAACTCTGTTTCAAATCTCTCAGCCACTGACTCTTTATTTTTTCTCATTTCTCTCTTCTCCCTTTTAGTCAAGAAGTTTTTCTCAATCCCTTGATGCCAGCTCCCAGCTTATCCCAGGATTTTTGACCCATGTTGCCAGGAAGATTTACACCCCTGGGAGTCATGTCCCACATACAGGGTGAGGGTAGTGGGTTCACTTGCTGTGTTACTTTAGAGAGACAGAAAGGCCACATCTGAGCAAAAAAAGAGGTTCTCTGGGGGTGACTCTTAAGCCTAATTTTAAGTAGGCTTAGCCTATCCTTTGCAGGAATAAGTTTCATAGGGGTGAACCCAAAGATTGGGGGCTCAGCCTATTGATTTGGTTGTCCCCACTACTTGTGAGAGTATCAAAAATCCTCCAATTGGAGAAAAAATTGTTCTCCAAATTGAGAAGTTGAATCTTTCCCTTTTCTCCCCATTCCCATAAGGGGACCCCGCAAATACTTCCCTCATCCTATACAGAACAGCTTCATTCATATCTCTACTCAATGTCTGGTCACTTTTTAAAAACATTTCCTGTATGGGATACTGCTGACTTCCACAGCTTCATAGCTCTGACGCTGATTCTCAGATGTCATATAAGTACCTGAAGTTTCTGGGAAAGACTAGGTTTTATACAAACAGCTCAGTATCTCAGCGTTTAGAATTAACAATACACCTCCTGAATATATGTGACTACTGTAAGATCTTATAATCTAGGACCCTTTACAACAAGCCCCAACCTGATAACCCATGCTCTCAACTTTAATTCAGTGAATTTTTATATTATAGTCTATATAATTGAGGTATGATAATATTTGTCTTTTTTCTTCTTGACATTTCATTCAACATACAGCTCTTAAGATTCATTCATCTAGGAAGGGACTTCATTCCTTCTTGAAGGTGACTCAGTATTCCATTGTATGTATACACATAGTTCCCCCTTCCATTCCTCAGTCATTGTACACTTAGGCCACCTTCATTCATTGTAGATCATGGTCACTGGCACCAAAAACACTAGTGTGCAAATACCAATTTGTGTCCCCATGCTCAGTTCCTCCAGGTATATACTGAGCAATCGGGTTTCAGGATCATATGGCAAACCCACCCCTAGCTTTCTGTGGAACCACCACACTGTTCTCCAAGGGGCTGCATCACTAGGGCTTTCCCTAGTGACAGTGGATAGGCACATCTCTTTCTTCACATTTTCTCTCTGATCATTTTTAGATAGTTTTATTCACACATCATACAATCCAGCCCAGGTATATAGACATGCCTTCATCACCATGCACTATCTGGAGACATTTCCTTTACTTCTACAAGTAATCCATATCCCTTTCCCAATGCCCCACCTGTTGACATTTAGTTTTGGCATAATGACTTTGTTGCATTCAGTGGAAGCATATTACAATGTTATTGTTGACTACAGACCCTAACTTACATTGATTGTACTTTTTCTCATATGAAATCTATTTTCAACGCCCTGAAATACTGATATTGCTTTGTTCTTCCTCTTGCAAAAACATTATTTAATTTGTACATTTAATCACTATTGTTGTTCACTCTAGGCATTCCTAAATTATACCATCTCAGTATTTAACCTCATCCTACTTTCTGATTTTATACATGCCTCCAGCCTTTCTCACTCAACCATACTCACATTCAGCTTCCTTCAGTGTACTTACATTATTGTGTTACAATCAGGTAGTTTATTGTGCTATCCATACCTGAATTTTTACAATCAGTCTTTTTGCACAATCTGTATTCCTTCAGCACCTATTGCCCAATATCTACCTTATTTCTATCTCCTGATACCTGTTCTTAACTTAAATTCTTAAAGTTCACTCATTAATGTTAGTTCATATCAGTGAGACCATACAGTATTTGTCCTTTTGTTTCTGACTAATTTCACTCAGCATAATATCCTCAAGGTTCATCCATGTTGTGACATGCTGTTTTAGTTTGCTAGCTGCTGGAATGCAACACACCAGAGATGGATTGGCTTTTAATTAGAGGGGATTTATTTCATTAGTTCTTCAGAGGAAAGACAGCTAACTTTCAACTGAGGTTCTTTCTTACATGGGAAGGCACGGGGTGATCTCTGCTGGCCTTCTCTCCAGGCCTCTGGGTTCCAACAACTTTCCCCAGGGTGATTCCTCTCTGCAACTCCAAAGGCCTGGACTGAGCTGAGAGTACTAAGACAAGGTATGTTGAGCTGCTTGGGCTGTGCTATGTACTGATTTAAGCACCAGCCAATTAAATCAAACATCTTTCAGTGCAGCAGGCATGCTTCCTAGCTGACTGCAGATGTAATCAGCAGCAGAGCCAACATGCCATTGGCTCATGTCCACAGCAACAGAACTAGGTGCCTTCACCTGGCCAAATTGACAACTGAATCTAACTACCACACATGCTTCAAGAATTGATTCTGTCTTACAACAGTGTAATATTCAATTATATGTATATACCACAGCTTGTTAACCACTTATCCATTGATGGACATTTGGGCTGTTTCCACCTCTTGGCAACTGTAAATAATGCTACTATAAACATTGGTGTGCAAATGTTCATTCGTGTCCTTGCTCTCATGTCTTTTGAGTAGATACTTAGCAATGGGATTACTGGATCATATGGCAATTCTATACTTAGCTTCCTGAGGAACCACCAAACTGCCTTCCAGAGAGCACTTGTACCATTTTACATACCCACCAACAGTGGATAAGTGTGCCTCTTTCTCCACATCCTCTCCAGTACTTGTCATTTTCTGTTTTGTTGATAATGGTCATTCTGGTGGGTGTGAGATGATATCTCATTGTGATTTTGATTTGCATTTCTCTAATAGACAGGGAAGTTGAGCAGCTCTTCATGTGCCTTTTGGCCATTTGTATTTCCTCCTCTGAGAAATGTCTGTTCAAGTCTTTTTCTCATTTTGTAATTGGATTGGCTGTCTTTTTGTTGTTGAGTTGAACAATCTCTTTATAAATTCTGTATACTAGACCTTTATCTGATGTGTCATTTCCAAATGTTGTCTCCCATTGTGTAGGCTGTCTTCTTACTTTCTTGATGAAGTTCTTTGATGAGCACAAAAGTGTTTAATTTTGAGGAGTTCCCATTTATTTATATATTTCTTCAGTGCTCTTGCTTTGGGTGTAAGGTCTTTAAAACTGCCTCCAAGTATAAGATTGATAAGATATTTCCATACATTTTCTTCTAAAAGTTTTATGGTCTTAGACCTAATGTTTAGGTGTTTGATCCATTTTGAGTTAATTTTTGTATAGGGTGTGAGATATGGATCCTCTTTCATTCTTTTGCATATGAATATCTAGTTCTCTGAGAACTATTTATTGAAGAGGCTGCTCTGTCCCAGGTAAGTTGGCTTGACTGCCTTATCTGACAAAAACTTTTAAAAAGGATCATCTTGAATATGTTCAAAGTTCTAAAGGAAAACATGGACAAAGAACTAAAGGAAATCAGGAAAATTATAGTTGGACACTGTCATGGTTAGGGACAGGTGTCAACTTAGCCAAGTTGTGGTACCTGTTTATCTGATTGGGCAAGTGCTGCCCTGTCTGTTGCAATGAGGACATTTCATAGGATTAGGTCATGATCACGTCAGCTACATCCACAGCTGATTTCATTTGTAATCAGCCAAAGGGGAGTGTCTTCTGCAATTAGTGATGTTAAATGTAATCATGGGAAGCCTTTTAAGGAGGACTCAGAGGAGACAGGTTCCGTTCCTACTTTGGCTGGTGAGCCTCTCCTGTGGAGTTCATCCAGGCCATCCATCAGAGTCATCGGCTTCACAGCCTGCCCTGTGGATTTTGGACTCAGCGTTCCTATGGTCACGTGAGACACTTTTATAAATTTTATATTTGCAAGGGTTCCCTGTTGATTCTGTTTCTCTAGAGAACCCTAACTAATACAGACACCAACAGAATGCCAATAAAGAAATAGAAATTGTGAAAGCAAGCTGAAGTTTGCAGTAACAGATATAACACATTTGAAATTATTCAGTCTGAGGGGCAGACAATAAAAAGAACAAAGAAAGGTGAACTGAACCTGAAAACCCTGTGGAACACCACTAAGTACACAAATATATGCATTGTGGGAGTTTCAAAATGAGAAGACAGAAAGGGGCAGAAGGAATATTGGATGAAATAATAGTTGGAAACTTCCCGAATTTAATGAGGGACAGGAATATACACATCCATAAAACTCAAATAACCCCAACAGGATAACCCAAAAGAAACCTACACTGAGACATATGACAATCAAATTGTTGAATGACAAAGATAAAGAGAATTCTGAAAGCTTCAGGAAAGAACATGTCATGTAAAGGGAACTTAGATAAGACTAAGTGCTGATTTCCCACAGGAAACCATAGAGGCAAGAAGGCAGTGGGATTACGTATTTAAAGCACACAACGTTAAAAATTTGCTAACTAAAAATTCTGCATATGGCAAACTTACCTTTCAAATATGAGGAAATGATTAAGATATTCCCAAATAAGCAAAAGCTGAGGGAATTCATCACTAATGGTCAAGCCCTACAAGACCTGTTAAAAGGATTTCTTCAGGTTGAAAGAGAATGTCACTAGACAATAAATTAGTCACATGAAGAAATAAAAGTTATTGGTAAAGGTAATAACACAGGTTAACATAAATGCCAGTACTGTTTTGTTTTAGATAGTAACCCCACTCTTTGCTTTCTCTAAGATCTAAAATGCAAATGCATAAAAATAATGATAAATCGATGGATTTGAACTTAGGATGTATAAATATGAATTTTGTGACAAGAAATACATAAAGGTGGGAGACTAGATAAGTATAGGGGCATAGTTTGTATATGCTATTAAATTAAGTTTGTATCAAAGCAAAAACGATTGGGGTTAGGATGTTAAATTTAAACCTCATGGTACTATTTCCACAAAACAACATAAAGGTGTCAAAAACATTATCCCCCAGTGCCTGGATTTGTACAAGTGAAGAATTAGAAGAATCAAATGGTGATATTTTGACTATCTCTTTTGCCAACTCACTCTGTGGATTGACAATGTCATTCTGATTATTGGGAATCAGAGTCCTTAGAGCCTTTGTGTCCAGTCAGAGTAGAAAACAATTCATAAAAAAGCCATTTTTAAGATTCTGTTTCTTAAGAACCACTCCTGGTACCAAGTTGTTTTAGCTAGGGTTCTCTAGAGAAATAGAATAGAATCAACAGGAAATATTTGTAAATACAATATTTATTAAAGTGTCTCACATGACCATGGGAACATAGAGTCCAAAATCTGTAGGGCAGACTGTGAAGCTGATGATTCCAATGGAGGGTCTGGACAAACCACACAGGAGAGGTTCACCAGCCAAAGCAGGAAGAGAACCTGTTTCTTCTGAATCCTCCTTAAAAGGCATCCAATGATTATATTAAGCATCACTCATTAACAAAGACACTCTCCTTGGCTGATTACAAATAGAATCAGCTATGGATGTAGCCAATGTGATCATGATTTAATTCTGTGAAATGTCCTCAAAGCAAAAGACAAACCAGCACTTGCCCAACCAGACAAACAGGTACCACCACTTGGCCAAGCTGACACATGAATCTGACCATGACAGTTAAGATGTTAAATTTAAATGATATGGCAACCACAAGAAAATGTTGTAAAAATTGGCACAGAAAGAAAGAAAGAGGTATTTTATAGGTTTCATTACAAAAATGAGAAAAGATCTTGAACAGACATTGTTCTAAGGAGGATGTACAGATGGCCAATGAGAGCACGAGAAGACACTCAATATCACTAGCATTGGGGAAATGCAAATAAGAGATACAGTGAGATACTACCTGTTCCTGGATTGGATCTAATTATGGAGGAGTGGATGCCCAAAATGAGGAGTGGGACATATTAGAAAATGGAGCATAGAGTTTTGTATCAATATTAAATTACTTGAGCTTGGCAACTCCTTTGAAGGTGGTTATGTAAGTGAGCATCCTTATTCTTAGGAAATGTACATAGAGGTACCAAGTATTCAAGGTATAATGTATGCAACCTGCTTTCAAATGTCTAGAAAACAGCTAGCTAGCTAGCTAATATAGTTTATATAGACAGAAAGATAGAAAGATGATATTTAGAAGATAGATAGATTGATACAGATAAATAGACAGAATGGTATAGCAAATTGAAACATAATGCTAAAGTTGGTGGATCTGGGTGTCTGACAAGGGTCATATTAGAGTTATCTGTAAGGTGTTTATATTATTATTGCAACTTCCTGTATGTTTGAAATTATTTCAAAATAAAAAAAAACATAAAAAAGAAATACTGATATATGCTACCAAATGATGAAACTTGAAAATATCATGCACAATGAAAGAAATAAGTTACCAGAGGACACATAAAGAAATCTCTAAGTGGGAAATGAGGCAGGGTTAAAATTAAGGCAGTGGCTGTCTGATGAACAAAAGGCAACTTCCAGGGAGCAGTAAGGCCTCAAGGAGAAAGATACCTCTGAGAAAAACAACAATAAATAGCACCTGGGGATAAGTGACCCCCCACCTGAGTGAGTCATCTACACTCAAGCATACACAAATGATGGAGAAGGGGAGGGTAGCAAAATAGTTAAAATTACAAAATGTGCAAATATCTATGATTGTCCTACAGTGTCTGGACTTTTCCTTTCTCACCTCTCTTTATGAGAGGGCCTGTTTGTATTCTTGCATGCATACTCAATACATTTTCTGCCTGCTTACAACCAAAAGGAAACATATTGTATAATCCTGTTTATATGAAATGTACATAATAGGCAAATCCATAGAAATAGAAAGTATTAGTGGTTGGCCAGCACTGGAAAGCGGTTAGAAATAGTGGAATTGGGAGTGACTACTTAACGGATATGGGGATTCTTTATCCGGGTGATAAATATATTTTAAAATTACATAGTAATGAAGGTTCCAAAGCATTGTGAATGCATTAAAGGTCACTGAAATGTACACATTAAAATGGCGAATTTTATGTTATGTGAGTTTTGCATCAATTTTTTAAAATCCTACAGTAAAAAGATCTGTTTAACATTAATCCACTGTTTCCCAATTTATGTGACCATGGAACCAATTTTTGGGGAACCTCTCTTAATAGCTTGCAGAAAACTGTCTTGGAACAAGTTTTGGGAAATGCCACTCTTATCACAAGAATATTTACAGTTTCCTGAATATTCATTATTTGCACTTATTTCCTTCACAGAAGTTTCTTAGTCTGTCATACCTGCAAGCTATGATAACCTACCACCCACCCTTTCAACATAGAATCATTTCTTATGCTTCACAACCCAGCTCATGTTTACTCTACTATTAAACATCTTCTCTTCCACACCATATACTTTTCCTTAAGGCAGATTAAGCTGATCATTTCTCTATGTTGGCATAGAACTGTGGTTACAGCATTTTAATATTACTTCTCACATTTCAGGTGTCCACTTCCTTCCCTGATAGACTGTGATATTCTTGAAGAAGGGGCCCACATCTTAGGCAATTTTCTATCTTGAATGCCTAGTGCTAGTTACTTCACAGTTGCATTCAATAAAGGTACATTGAATGAATACCTGTGAAACTGTTATAACACAAGATGATATACAGAAAACTGGTATGTTGCTAATCTGGCAGCCACTCCTGCACTGCTACATTGGAAACCACTACTCTAAAGAAAAAATAGTTATAAAGAATCTTAGCGTGCTTCTCAACCTTGGCACACAAAAAAGAGAATTTATTCATTCTGTCACTGCAGGTGAAAGTGCTGAGAAGCATTCTCTCCCAATGTTAGACAGGCAATTAAGATTTCTCATTCAGTCAAATAAAGATCAGAGAGAACTTCACCCATGGTCAATCTTCAACACACAAGTTGGATTAGTGATTTTCAAAAGGTTTTGTCAGAAAATATTATCCTTTGAATAAAAATGGGCAAATATAAGCTTAATTTTCTAGGTAGTCATTCCTAAGTGGTTCAATACCTACTACTTGGAAGAAACTACTTTGAAAATTAGGTGGCATTAACAGTCTCAATATAGATCATTAATATAAGATAGATCATTTAGGTGTAGATTATAGTCAGAGATCTTTTCTGTGCACTTTGTAAAATATAGTTAGTCACCAAATTATTTAAGCCAAGTTGATAAATTTAAGTATATTTAAAAAACATATTGCCAAGATTTTGATGACCTTATGAGATTTCACTGAATTTAAACTCCAAATATATGTAGGTAGTCTATATAACCTGTGGTAAAAACAATTATTAATCAGTAATCAGAGGGGCTGGCTGGCAGTGTAGGAACTCAAGAAACCTTCCTTCTGTAAAGACATCTATTAAAAATGGTGAAAAGAACTAAAGGCAATCATTCAAAGTCTTTGGAGATTGATCAAAGGGCTTAAAACGAATTGAGAAGCACCCATTCAACACAATCTTTGAAAACCGGTAAGAATAGTGGGATGCAACGACATTTGAAATAGGAACTACACCCATCTTCACATAGCTCTACTTTGTGAAAAAGTTCTTCCCAGGATCCAGAAGCCAAGTGATGTTTCACATCTTCCTAAGTTCCCTAGGGTGAAAGGAATATTTGATTTGGATCCAGAAACTGGTGAATTCCAACAGACCCTACTTTTTAACCGCTCTGTGCTGTGGAAGCTTATAGTAAGTGTGCAATGGCAGCTAGGTGCCATCTATTTCCACATTCCCAATTCTTGATATGGGAGGGAAGGATCCAGGCAGAGAAGTTGTTGAAGTGTGCAATCACTCATGCACAGGTCTCCTTGTGGAATTGCTGCTCCAGTGAGACTGATTGGCTTGGATAAGAGATTTACTTTAAGTAGATTTTCCACCTGGTGAATATCAATCAGCTCAACAGTAGATTTTTACCTGCAGATTAAAAGGATGATGAATTGAATAGAATGAAATAAGAAAGCCACATTATCATCTTTCTTGATGCAGAGAAAACATTTGAAAATAATCCAACACCCTTTCATGATGAAAACACTTAACAAAGAATGAAAGGGCAATTCCTCAACAGGATAGTAAAAAAACAAAACAAAACAAAGCATGCAGCTAACATCATTGTAGATAGTGAAAGACTGAAAGCTTTATCCCTAAGATCATGAACAAGACAAAGGTGACTGCTTTTGCCATTTCTACTTAACTTTGTTCTGGAAATTTTAGCTAGGGAAATCAGGCAAGAAAAATAAGTAAGAGGTATACACATTGGAAAGAAAGAACTGACACTATCTGTTTTCAGATGATATGTTTGTACATCATGAAACTTTAAAAATCCACACAAAAAATTAAAGTTAATAAACAAATTAGTCAAAGTTGCTGGATAAAAGATAAGCATTCAGAAATCATTTGTATGTTTGTACTCTTGACTTAGTATCCTGGCTGCAGTCACAAATTCCACAAAATGGGCTGGGTTTAAACAACAGGAATTTTTTGGCTCATGGTTTTGAGGTTAGGAGAAGTCCAAAATTGAGGCAGTAGCAAGTCAGTGTTTTCTCCTCAAAGATAGCTGTGTTCTGGGGCTGGCTGTCAGCAATTCTTGGGTCTTTGGTGTTTTTGTCACATGGCAATATCTTCTCCTTTCTCTTCCAGGTTCCTTTGGCTTCCAGCTTCCTCTGCTCCAGGTGGCTTTTTCTTCACAGAGCTTCCAGTAACAGGATTAAAGTCTAGCCTCATAAAATTGGGGCATACCTTGACTAAAATAACATCTTTGAATGTTCTATTTACAATGGGTTCATACCCACAGAGATGTGTTAAGATTAAGAACATTTTTTTTTCTGGGGTACATAACTCAATCTACAAGAACTAGCAATGAACAATCAAAAGAGAAATTAATAAAACAATTCCCTTTATAAATGAATGACAGATTCAAAGAAACCTTATCAAAATCTCAGGTGTCTTATTTGCAGGAAGTGACAAACTTACCCTTAAATTCATATGGAAATTCAAGGGACCCAGGAAACTGAAAACAATCTGAGAGAACAATTTGGAGGACTCACACTTCCTCATTACAAAACTTTTCTTCTCATAACTTATTACTATCCAGCATATTATGCATTTATTTGTTTAGTTCATATCTTTCCTCACTATAAAGTGATTTCTATGAGAGCAGGGGCTTTGTTTTGTCACTGTCACATTCAAAGTTCCTAAAACAGGGCCTGGAACATAACAGGCACTTAGTAAATGTAGAAAGCAATAAAGACTATGCTAAATGCTTTGGGGAGCAAAAGAAGTTATTTGAAGACAGAGCATTTATTATGTAATTGAACAAATACTATTAACTTGTTCCTACGTGCAAGACACTCTACTAGGTACCTGGGCTACACAGAATATATAAAATATAGCTCCTGTCCTCAAGTAGCAGTTCAGTGGAGTAGACAATGAATATATACAAATAAGTAAAATACAAAGTAAAAAAATATGAGAAAAAAAGACACAGATAAAATGCTGTGGGAGCTAAAAAAAGAAAATTCATTTTAGGCAGAAGGGATCAGGTGAGCATCATAAGGAAGATAATATTTGACATACGGTGGGTAAATATTTGGACATAGTTTTGAGGTTAGTCCTTGGCTTTTCTGTCACATGGTAATGAAACTGGCAGCCTCTCTTAGATTCTCTGGGTTCCATTTACTTACAGCTTCTTTCTTTGTGTCTGAACTTCATTATGCTTTTAGTGGCCTCCAGCTATAGGATTGAGTCCCATACTGGCTTTATTGGTCTGTACCTTGACTGAACTAACCTCATAAAAATGTCCTATTTACAAGGGTTTACACTTACAAGAATGGATTAAGATTAATAACTTTTTTTTGCGTGGTACATAGCTCTAAGCCACTATGGGTGTCTATTTAGAAAATTCTCCAAGTAAGGATTTATCATATTTGAACATGTAATATTAAAGATTTGCATTATTAGACAGGAATTGGGTGAATCCCCAAATTCATTATTTTCTTTTGCAAATGCTTAACAATTTCTCAGAAATTTAAAAAATTTCCTCAAATATTCTTTCTGCTTCATTTCTTTACTCTTCTCCTTCTGGGACAACTACAATATGCATATTTGTGCAGTTCATGCTGTCACTCAAATCCAAGGCACTGTTTAATTTTTTTCTTCTTTTCTAAGATTTCAATCATCCTGTGTTTTAGCTCACTCATTCTTTCTTCTGCCTATTCAAATCTGTTGTTGTATGCCTCCAATGCATTTTTAAAATCTTTTATTGTGCCTTTTCTCCCTGAAATTCCTGCTATTTTTCTATTTATGCTTTCAAGTTCTTATTTATGTTCATACAATGAACTCCTAACATCCTGTATCTCTGTAGTGATATTTTCCTTTATCTCTTTGAATAGATTTAAGAGATTTTTTGAACTTTTTTGATAAGTTTTTCCCATCTCTGTGTCACCACTGAAGTTTTAGTTTGTTCTCTTGACTGGGCCATATCTTCTTATTTCTTAGTATAGCTTGTAAGTTTCGGTTGATGTTTAGGCCTCTGATAATCTTGATGAGTTTACTCTGAAGATCAGCTTCTCTCTTGTCTAGGGTTTTGTTGTTGATTGGCTTTGTGTTAAGGCTTTTCTTTGATGCTTAGTCCATCTTATTCTAGACTTTTAGAATGACCCATGTTTAACTGATCAGGGATTTTCAGGGTACTCTTCATCTTGCCCTGGACATGGGGTGCAATTTTTTAGATTGCAGTTTTTGTGCAATTGTTTCACCTCCAGGAGAAAGTTTCCTTTGTTCCTTCTCTCTTTCTTCAGGAATCTTGATCTGTTCCATTTTTTTTCATTCATTATTTTTTTTCCATAGGCAGGTACCAGAAATTGAACCTGGGTCTCTGACATGGCAGAAAGAACTCAGCCTGCTGAGCCACCGTGGCCCACCCTGTTCCATTTGTTTTTGTGCAGAATTTTCTCCCCAGCTTCTATGATTTAAGCTACCTCCCTCACTCAGTGTTCCCTTTTCATTTCAATTTTCAGTCCTGTGACCTTTCCTGTTTTATAGCAGTTCAATTTATTGCCCCATTGTTTTCTCTCCCTGAGACTTTACTGCCTCTGGTTTCTTCCATAATAGGCTATCCTTCCCTTGGGAGCCAGATGAGGTCTACCTGAAAAGATGCATCACTTTGGAAATATTCATTTTGCATTTTGGGAGTCCAGCCAACAGAAACTGGATTGAATGTGTGCACTACTTTCCAGCTGCAGTTTCTTCCCTCCTCCATGAGGGCCCTTATGCATATGGTACTCCCAAGCAGCTTGCATTTTGGCATGATGTGCAGACTTGGGGCCAGGTGTGTATATATGCATGTGGTTCTAATGCTCCTGTGAGTGGCTTTAAAGTCTGTGTCCATAGTTGCAGGGAGGGATTCTTTATTCTCTGTCTCTGAGGGATTCCCAAGCCAGCTAGACAGAGTGAAGGGAGGGATGGGATTGGCATTCTGAGATGACAAATTTCCTACCTGGTATTTTCTTTTACTTTGCTTCACCATTTGTGGAGTTCTTCTCCAGTCTCTCCTATCCTCCAGCGTTTGAAGGAAGTGAGGAATTAACTGAATCTCTGGGGAGGTTGTTTCATGGGATGTCTTATATCATCATGTTCATGATATTACTCCCCTGCCAACCTTCTTTTTTTTTCTTTTGTTCCCCTACTATTTATTTATTTTTAATCTATATGTTTTACTATTCTTTCAATAAGGTAGATAAAAGGAGCATCAGACACAAGGTTTTCACAATCATCAGTCACATTGCGAAAGCTATATCATTATACAATCATCTTCAAGAAACATGGCTACTGGAACACAGCTGTACATTTTCAGGCTGTTCCCTCCAGCTTCTACATTATACCTTAACTAAAAATGTGATATCTATATAATATGTAAGAATAACCTCCAGGATAACCTCTCAACTCTGGAATCTCTCAGCCATTGATACTTTATTTTGTCTCATTTTGCTCTTCCCCCTATTAGTTGAGAAGGTTTACTCAATCCTTTGATGCTGAGTCCCAGCTCATTCTAGGATTTCTATCCCATGTTGCTAGGAAGGTCCATACCTTTGGGAGTCATGTCCCACACAGAGAGAGGAAGGGCAGTGAGGTTGTTTGGTGTGTTGGCTGAGAGAGAGAGGCCACATCTGAGCAACAAGAAAGGTTTTCTGGGGGTGACTCTTAGGCCTATTTTTATGTAGACTTAGCCTATCCTTTGCATGGTTAAGTTTCGTATGAACAACCCCCCAGATTGAGGGCTCCAATTATTGCTTTGATTGTCCCCACTGCTTGTGAGAATATCAAGAATTCTCAACTTGGGGAAGTTGAATTTTCCCCCTTTCTAATCAATCCCCTAAGGGGACTTTGCAAATACTTTTTAATTCACTGTGCAAATCACGCTGGGATCTATTGGGGCATCACTCTGGATAAACCAATGACATTTTATGCCCTACTCAAGGTTCCATGTACTTATGGTGTTCAATTAAGCTGTTCTTGTAAGTTATATTAGGAAATGCACTAGTCAAAATAAAATTTTTTTTACTAAATAAGCATTTTTGCTTTAGTTTCACACATAAGTTAAAGTTTTAAAATATGAATTGCTATCTATTTTTAACACTCTGCAGTATTGACATTCCTTTGTTCTTTCTCATGCAAAAACATCTTTTAATTTGTACATTTAGTCACTATCATCATACACTCTAGGCATTCCTAGATTATACCATCTCAGTCTTTAATGTATGTCTTTCCTTATGATTTCATTTGTGCCCCCAGGCCTCCTCCCTCTATCATTCTCACATTCAACTTTATTCAGTGTTCTAACATTATTGTGCTACAATCAGGTAGTACTGTGCTATCCATTTCTGAATTTTTGCAATCAGTCCTGTTGCACAATCTGTATCCCTTCAGATCCAATTACCCAATATCTACCCTATTTCTGTCTCCTGATGACCTCTGTTTTTAACTGAAGTTCTCCAAGTTCATTCTTTAACATAGGTTCATATCAATGAGACCATACAGTATTTGTCCTTTTGTTTCTGGCTAATCTCACTCAACACAATGTCCTTAAGGTCCATCCATGTTGTTACATACTTCATAACTTTATTCTGTGCTGACTTCTTTTTGATTTTTGTATATCAAGCTCTTTTCTGTTTTAGCATATTTGAATTTGTTGTTTCTACTGCTTGGAATGTTCTCCCTTCTGATAGTTTCATGCTTACACACATCTGATCATTGAGAGTAAAACAAAAATATCACATCCTTGAAAAGTTTGTCCTAAGTGTCCTAGCTTAAGCATGCCTCTGCACATAGGATCTATTATAATACCATATTCGACAGATCAGGTTATTGTCCAGCAAAGATTTACTACCTATCCCTCCTCTGTGGGAGGAGTATATTTCTTCCCTCCAATGCTTTTAGACTTGGCCAGGTGAATTGTTTTGGTCAATTTGGCATGTTGGATAGGAGTAGATCCTAACAAGCGAGATTTGAAATGTGTTTGCACAGTTAAGTTAGCACTCTAACCTGATAGTCTGGATAGTTGTTACCACTTTGTTATTGATCATATTACTAATAGGTATAAAGTACTCTAAGTAAATAATGGGCATTTATTCTCTGGTTGAGTTGCTTATTAAATCTCACATATGGTGGGTGATCATTAAAGGCAATCAAAGTTTATAATGTTTATGTGCCCAAATCAAAAGATCAGTGGGTGAATCATATTTATAATTATGATTATTTTAAAATATCATCATTTAGGATCATGCTTTACTTTGGAGTTCAGATTGCCTTTAATCTTTGATTGTTTACCATGATGTGGTTTTGATTGTTGACCATGAAGCTGACATCAAGGTTTTTGGAGCTTAGATTCACTGAGGATTCCTGGGAGAATTGTGCTGGTGCTTTTTAGATTGCCAGTAATTCTAATGTTTTCAATTGACCTCTCATCATAAACAATAACTCTAGGAGTTAGGAGGCATATTACATTCCTGTATCTGTTAATAACTATGTATCTCCTCTTTGACTATTTCATTTGTAAAATGAGAGATTTGGACTGGATGATCTCTAACATGTGTTCTAAGTTTGATAGTCTGTCATTCTATGAGTATTTATTTTACATAAAAAGAAAGGAGTTTTTGTATGTATTAATATGCCACTTTCAACTAGAGCTCAAAAACACTGACAACGTAAACCCATGACTGAAAAAGTGAGACAGCATAGGAATTCATCCCTTGTAGTCATTTTAATAAATGTTTTCTATCACCAACACATGTATGCTTCTTCAGTTATCCTACTGCCAAATAAATAAGCATAACCTAGCAGTAATTAAGGAGTACTTCTCCACTGCACTCATAAGATGTGAGGTTTTGGAGGGTTAAATATTACTAAAGTAATAAATTACCCTAACTATCTTTTCCAAATATGCCTATTTTCCTCTTTGAGAAAATAGCTAATATGGGCTTTTATTACAGTTGAAAGAGAATAAATATTGAGTTTTTTAAACCATCCTAAAGGCTTTTATTAAAGTTTTATTATAACCTCAGAAATGGAAGAAAAGAGTTGGTCTCAGAAAAATGAAGAGTATGAATGTTATAATTATTTAAAATATTCAAGCACAATGAAGCATAACTGATCTAAAGTCTAAATGATAAAACAAAGTGGTAGGTAGGTTTGTTTCCTCAATAAAGTATAAACAGGCCTTCTGTACAAATAGCTGAGAATTTTTCACCCCAACAAAGCATCTGAGGACTGGAAGCACATTAGCCTATTCACCTGAAGTGAATGCCCTGGGTTAAAGTTCATTTCACACTGGAAAATAAATTTTCTATGCAATGTTGGGCTCTCAGAAAAGGACTATAGCACAGAAAGGTTAAAAGTAACCAAGCAATTTTCTAAGGTCCAACTGAAGTCCGATATCCCTTGTGAAGAAGCCTTTTTTGTTGACCTCTCCTGCCTTTACTCTTTTTGTATTTATTGTGGGTATCACACAATTAGGACCTTATTGTTTACATTTAGTTATATAGACTTCAGCATTTTAATATATACTGCCATATACTTTATGTAGTTCATGTATGTAAGTTTGTTTTCCTCAGCTGGTTTTCATGTGTCTCAATAACAGGGTTCTCTTTCTCTACTTTCTTTGATTTCCCACACCGTCTAGCATGCTTATTTGGTACATAAAAGGTTCTTGATAAAAAGATTGATTGATCAATGTGGTTTGATGAAAAATGATTCAGAGTACTGCACACTATGTGCAAAACTGAGCAAAAAAAAGTGACACTTGAATGTAAGTTTCATTTGAAAGGGTGATTAATGGAGAAACATAATTCATCATCTCATCATTGACTAGAAGGCACACAGCACTAACATTAGTGCTGCAGAAAATTTTATTTTAGGAACATAGTAGTATCATTAATGGTATGAAATTAAAAGTTAAATTAAAATTAAACCTGTGTCAGTGAAGGAAACTACTTGAATAATAACCATATCAAGATAAATGAATGCCCAGAAATCAACAGAAAATCACAAAACAAATGAAGATCCAAGCAGAAATGGCCTAACCAAATGACGGAATCAAAATACCAGAGGGGGCACAGAATATGAAACAACTACTCAAGGATATTTGTAAGGAAACAAAGGATATTCAGGAAGACACTAGAAGAGCATAAAGAAGAATTCAGGAGGTTAAATAGAAAAATGGCAGATCTCACTGAAATTACAGATACAGTAGACCAAATAAAAATATGCTGGAAAAATAATATATAATAAAAATATAAAATGTACTGGAAACACACAATAGCAAATTTGAAGAAGCAGAAGTAAGAATAAGTGAGTTAGAAGATAGAACAAAAGAGCTAGATGGCACAAAAGAAGAAATGTCAAGAATGATGGGAAAAAATGCAACTAGGTCTTAAAGGAAATGATGGACAACAAGAGCTGCAAAAATATAAGAATTATTGGTGTCCCAGAAGGAAAAGAGAAGAGCAAAGTGTTGGGAAAGTTAGTTGAAGATATAATGGAGAAAACTTCCCAACACTTATAAAAGATATGAATGTGGACATCAAAGAGGACCAGCAAACTATAAATAGAATAAATCCAAATAAACCCACTCCAGAACATATACGAATCAGATTGTCAGGTGTTGAAGTGAAACAGAAAATCTTGAAAGCAGCACGAGAGAAACATCTACTACCTGCAAGGGAAAATTCATAGATTCAGACTACTCAAAGGACACCATGAAAGTAAGAAGGCAGTGGTATGATATTTTTAATATCCTCAATGAGGAAGGCTTTCAACCAAGGTTTTTTTTTATCATTCCAAGTTATCCTTCAAAATTGAGGGAGAGATTAAAATTTCCAAAGGTAAAGAAAGATTGAGAGAACTAGTCAATAAGAGACCAGCCTTATAAGAAATACTAAAGGGATCCTTGTCAGCTAATAAAAAAGACAGGAGAGGGAGGTCTGGAGGAGGGCACAGAATTGAAGAATATGAGTAAAGATAATTTAAAGGAAAAGAGAGAGAGAAGGAAAATAATATACAGATCTGACAAATAAAAACTAAAGGACAAGATGGTAGAATCAAGAACTGCTCTTTCAGTAATTACTTTGAATGTTAATACACTAAACTCACCAATTCAATGATACAGACTGACAGAATGGATCAGAAAACATAATCCATCCATTTGCTATTTACTACAGGCACATCTTAGACACAAGGACTGTTGCATGAAAGGCAACGTGGCATTTGCAGCCACTAAATTTATAGGCTCAGATTCACAGACAACACAAACTTCAGTGATATAAAGAAAAAATTTATTAGGAAAGCAATTAAAAAGTTATTAGAAATGAGACATAGTTACATCACCAGATGTGGAAGCATCAATACCTGAAGAGGAATGCTGGGGAAATCTTGGAGACAGCATTCAGGGTCTGACTGACAAAAATTCACAGCATAGCATCCTCTTCCCAGATAAGATTCTCTCTCTTTCTCATGAGATTCTCTCATCTAAATGCTTCCATGCAGTTTATGTGATTTTTACACAATACTGGTCAGATTCCAATTAGCTAACATGACCAGACCCAGGTGGTCCTCTGGGAAATGGCTAGGGACTGAGAGGAGTTTCCTGGGGCCTAGATAACTCTTTTTATCAAAATACATATCTTTCTGGGAGGATAGCCAGTCCTCCCAGCTAGAGTGCACATTTCAACAATTTATTACCAAGGTCATATAATGGGCCACCTTAGTAAGCATAACAAACTCTACAACAATTTACTATCAAGGTCACATAATGGTAACATTAGTCAAGTATAATAAAGCCTATAATTTTATTATGAAAGTTATGCAATGGCCACATCAATTGAGAAGAAGACTCTACAAATTTAGTTTTCCTTTTCAAGGACACAGTTAGATTAAAAGTGAAAGTATGGAAAAGGTTATACCATGCAAGCTGTAGCTAAAAGAAAGCAGGGTTAGCTATATTAATATCAGATAAAATAGGCATTAAATGTAAAGATGTCATAAGAGACAAAGAAGAACACTGCATATTAATAAAAGGGATAATTCACCAAGAAGAAATAGCAATGATAAATGTTTGCTCCCAATCAAGGAGCTACGAAGTATATGAGGCAAATATTGGAAAAACTGTAAGCTACAGACATATCAATTGCAATAGTTGGAGACTTCAATACACCACTCTCCACTATAAATAGAACAACCACACAGAGGATCAACAAGGAAATAGAGAACCTAAACAATACTATAAATGGATTAGATACTAATAGACATATATAGATCATTACATCCCCAAACACCAGGATACATATTCTTCTTTAGAGCACATAGAATGTTCTCTAGGATGGATCATATACTGGGACATAAACTGAGTTTATATAATTTAATAACATTGAAATTATCCAAAGCACTTTCTGTGGTCACAATGGAATAAAGCTGACAATTAATAATGACCAAAGAACCAGAGCTTGTGCAAATATATGGAGAGTAAACCATACAGTATTAAATAATCAGTGGGTCAAAGAAGAAATTGCTAGATAAATCAATAGCTATCTGGAGATGAATGATAATGAGAATACAACATATCAAAACTTATGGGATGCAGCAAAGGCAGTGCTGAGAGGGAAATTTATTGCCCTAAATGCCCATATAAAATAAAACAAGAATGAGCATAATTTGAGGATTTAACTGTTCACCTGGAAAACTTAGTGAAAAACTGCAAACGAACCCCAAGCAAATAAAAGAAGAGAAATAATAAAGACTAAAGCAGAACTAAAAAACCTGGAGAACAATAAAGGAATAGAAAGAATCAACAAAATGAAAAGTTGGTTCTTCGAGAAAATTAATAAAATTGATGGTCCCCCTAGCTAGACTAATGAAGAAGAAAAGAGAGAGGACACAAATAAGTAAAATCAGAAATGGGGGGGTTGTTATTACAGATCATGAAGAAATTTTAAAAATCATAAGAGAATATTATGAACAACTGGATGCCAACAACTAGATAACTTAGATAGAATGGACAAATTCCTAGAAACACATGTTTACTGACTGGAGAATAAATAGGAGATCTGAACAAACCAATTACAAGTAAAGAGATACAATCAGTCATTAAAAATCTTCCCACAAAAAAAGCCCAGGACCTGATTGCTTCACAAGGGAATTTTATCAAACTTTTCAAAAAGAACTGACACCAATCTTGCTTAAACTCTTCCAAAAAATTGAAGAAAAAAATAATACTACCTAACTCATTTTATGAAGCTAAGCATCACTTTAATACCAAAATTGAATAAAGACAATATAAGAACAGAAAACTACAGACCGATCTCCCTAAAGAACATAGATATGAAGATTCTTAACAAAATACTAGCAAATTGTGTCCAAGGCCACATTAAAAGAACTATACATCATGATCAAGTGGGACTCATAATTGGAATGCAAAGATGGTTCAACATAAGAAAATCAATTAACATAACACAGCATATTAAGAAGTCAAAAGGTAAAAATCACATGAGCATATCAGCTGATGATGAAAAAGCATTTGATAAAATCCAGCATCCTTTCCTGATAAAAACACTTCAAAAGCTAGGAAATTTTCTCAATATCATAAAGGGCATATATGAAAACCCATAGCCATCATCATACTTAATGGTGAGAAATTGAAAGCATTCCCCTTGAGATCAGGGATGAGACAAGAATGCCCATTATCAACACTATTATTTAGCATTGTATTAGAAGTACTACCTGGAGCAATTAGACAAGAGAAAGTAGTAAAAGAACCCAAATAGGTAGGGAAGAAGTAAAACTTGCATTATTTGCAGATAACATGATCCTCTGCTTAGAAAATCCTGAGAAATCTACAATAAAACTACCTGAGCTAATAAACAAATTCAGTAAAGTGGCAGGATACAACATTAATGTACAAAAATCAGTAATATTTCTATACACAAGCAATGACCTGAGGTGACAACTAAGGAAAATATACCATTCAGAATAGCAACCAGAAGAATTGGGTATCTAGGAATAAGCCTAATCTGGGTTGTCAAAAACTTATACACAGAAAATTACAAAAATATTGTTAAAAGAAATAAAAAAATAACCTAAATAGATGGAAAAATATTCCATGCTTATGTACAGGAAGGTTGAATATCGTCAAGATATCAATTCTACCCAAACTAATCTACAGATTCAATGTAATACCAATAAAAATCCCAACAACCTACTTTGAAGAATTGGAAAAACTGGCTATCAAATTTATGTGGAAGGGAAAGACACCTTGAAAAGCTAAAGATATCTTTAAAAAGAAGAGTGAACTGGAAGGTGCATCACTTCCTGACTTTAAAATTTACTATAAAACCACAGTGGTCAAAACAGCATGGTACTGGCACAAAGATGGAAGGACTGACCAGTGGAACAGAATTTTGAGTTCAGAGACCAACCATCAAATTCATAGACATTTGATTAATAAGGCCCCCAAATCCACTGAATTGGGACAGAATAGTATTTTCAATAAATGGGCATGGGAGAGCTGGATTTCAATAGCCAAAAGAATGAAAGAGGACCCTGACCTTACACCCAGTACAAAAATTAATTCAAAATGGATCAAAGACTAAATGTAAGAGTTAGTACCATAAAATTTCTTGAAAAAAAAGTAGGGAAACATTTCAAGATTTAGTAATAAGAAGCAGATTATTAAACTTTACACCTAAAGCAAAAGCTGTGAAAAATAGACAAATGGGAACTCCTTAAGATCAAGAGCTTCTGTGCCTCAAATGACTTCGTCAAAAAGATGAAGCAGGGCAGGCAATGGTGGCTCAGTGGCAGGGTTCTCCCCTGCTGTACTGGAGAACTGGATTCATTTCCCTGAGCCTGCCCATATATATATATAAAAAAAAAAAAAAAAGAGAAGATGAAGAGGCAGCCAACTCAATGTGAGAAAATATTTGGAAACCACATATCAGATAAAGGCTTGACATCCTATGTCCATAAAGAAATTATACAGCTCATCAATAAATGAACATACAACCAAATTGATAAATGGGCAGAGGAAATGAATAGGCACTTTTCTGAAGAGCAAATACAGATGGCTAAAAAGTACATGAAGAATCACTCATCTTCATTGGCAATAAGAGAAATGCAAATTAAGGTGACAATGAGATATCACCCCATACCTATAAGAATGGCTGCTATTAAACAAACAGGAAACTACAAATGTTGGAGAGGATGTGAAGAAATTAAAACACATCGCTGATGGTGGGAATGTAAAATGGTTCAACCACTATGGAAATCAGTTTGGCAGTTCCTCAGAAAGCTAAATATTGAGTTGCCTCATGACCTGGCAGTACCAATACTCGGTATACACCTAGAAGACTTGAGGGAAGTGACACGAACAGACATTTGCACACCAATATTCATAGTGGCACTATTCACAATTGGCAAGAGATGGAAACAATCCAGGTGCCCAATAATGGATGAGTGGATAAACAAAATGTGGTATATACATATAATGGAATATTACGCAGAATTTAGAAAAAAATGATGTCCTGAAACATATGACAATGTGGATGAACCTTGAGGACATAATACAGAGTGAAAGAAGTCAGACACAAAAGGACAGATATGTATGATTCAATTATTATGACTCTGATAAAGCTGCCAGTGTTTTGTAGCAGCTAGAAGGAAAAATCTGAGTTGAGGACACGGTAGACCATGACAAACTCTGGGAACAGTTCTGTAGCGGCTTGCTGAAGTGTGTGCTTTGCAAATTACTGCTCTTCTTTCCTTTCTTTGTACATATGTATGTTATATTTTACAAATAAAAAACAGTTAAAAATCAATAGGTGGTTATAGTAATATTAGATATAATGATTCTTGAAATAAAAAAATTGAAAATATTTAGTAACAAAGCTCATTACTGTAGCAAAGTTGATATTTGTAATAGCTTTTTACTTGATATTTTGAGAAAACATGCAGTTTTGATAGTCAACCAAACTGTATTTGAGATATTGTTTAATATTTAGAATTCAAGTAATTCTGATATCTGTATTTATATATTTTTCCCTTCCTTGCTTTAATTTTAAATTGGTTTATGAAACATATTGTACAAACAGGCTTTATGATGATTACTTAGATTTTTTTTTTAATTTGCCGGTGGATCAGCTAACTAAGATATCTATTTTTGGTGGTTAAGATTTCCATATATTAGTGAATGAAGAAGTATTTGCAAAGTCCCTTTGGGGGAATGGGGAAAAAGGGGGAAAATTAAACTTCCCCATTAGGAGAATTCCTGATATTCACACAAGCAGTGAGGACAACCAAATCAATAGACTGAGCCCTCAATCTTGGGGTTTGCCCCTGTGAAACATCCCAGCCAAAGATAAGCCAAACCTACTTAAAGTTAGGCCTAAGGGTCATCCCCAGAGAACCTCTGATGTTGCTCAGATGTGGCCTCTCTCACAGCTAACATGACAATCAAACTCTCTGCCCTAACCCCACTGTACAAGAGAAATGAACTCCAAGGGTGTAAACCTTGCTGGCAACCTGGGACAAAAATCCTAGGGTTAGCTGGGACTCAGTATCAAGGGATTGAGAAAACCTCTTGACCAAAAGGGGGAAGAGATAAATGAGACAAAATAAAGTGTCAGTGGCTGAGAGATTTCAAACAGAATTGAGAAGTTATTTTGGAGTTATTCGTATACATTATATAGATATCCCTTTTTTAGTTTATGGTGTATTAGAGGGACTAGAGGGAAGTACCTGAAACTGTAGAGCTGTGCTCCAGTAGCCATGTTTCCTGAAGATGATTGTAAAATGATATAACTTTTGCAATGTGACTGTGTGGTTGTGAAACCCTTGTGTCTGATGCTCCTTTTATCTACAGTATGGACAGATGAGTAAAATACATGGATAAGAAATAAGCAAATAATGGGGGAACAAAGGTTAAAATAAGCAGAGTAGATTGAAATTCTAGTGGTCAATGAGAGGGAGGGGTAAGAGGTATGTCATATATGAGCTTTTTTTTCTTTTTTATTTCTTTTGCTGGAGAGATGCAAATGTTCAAAAAAATTATCACAAGGGTGAATACACAACTATGTGATGATATTGTGAGCCAATTATTGTAACTATGTCAAGAATGTTTGCATGCTGCTTGTTGTTTACAATAAAAATATATTAAAAAGATTTTCATATGTTAATTGTTAAAATTCATATATCTTCATATTTTCCTGAAATAAGGAAAATATTTACTAACATAGGTCATTACTATAGTAATGTTGATATTTGTAAGAACTTTCTACTTGATATTTTGAGAACATTCAGTTTTGACAGCTTATCAAATGGTATCTATGTTAGTGTTTAAATACTTAGACTTGAAGAACTGTGCTACCTGAATATGTATATTTTTCCTTGTTACCTGAATTGTAAATTGTTTTATGAAACTTACTGTGCAAACATAGGCTTTACAATGATTATATGGATACGTCATTTAAATATGCCTATGGTTAATAGGCATCCATTTTTGGTGGTTTTAAGTGTATTGTTTGTTTTCTTAAATAAAAAGAAAGCTAAAAAAATTAAATCCATGTCAGGACAGGTTCTATTCATTTGTATTTTTATAAAATTTCAAATTTCCATTTTTCTTATTTTCAATATAAATTTATTTGTTCAGTTTACTTGGGCCAAATGTAACAGAATCATCACCTTCTGATTATTATTTTATAGATTCTGATAGGGTTTATGGTGTACCTGTCCTTAAAAGAATAGCCATCCCTGCCATATCCCCATCTTGCTTCAGGTTGGCTGAGCACAATATCACATCAGAAGTAGGTAACCCTATTACAGCTGAATCAAACTTAAGTTTTGTTCAAATGTGAGCTCTAATGCCATAATATCAAAGCGCTTCCTTGTATTTTTTGGGGGGGTAGTTGGGAATGACTTAGCACTATTGCTTATAGGTGAGCTGATTGACTTCATTAAAACACCAAGACAAGAAGGGAAATGGAGATTAGCATGAGGCTTTATTTACCAGAGAATAGGAACCTTTCAATAATTGGCATAGAGGCACTATGCAAGCTGCAAGTGCCCTAACATACTATTGTCCAGTTTACAACTTGGGTTTAATTTTAGCCTTGATCAATGTGTAGGGCTTAAAATCTTCACATCCTCCTTCAAAATGGCTTCCCAATACTCTACATGGTTTTCTTACTGTGACCATTTAGATAACTTCCTGAGCCCACCCTTCTTGCACAGTACAGTAAATGCCAGCACAAGTCCTCCCCCCACTCCCACAAGCAGAGGTTGCTCTGGTTGTTGACCACTTGACTATTAGTCACTGCCAGGCCATTTTCTAGGATTCAAGATATTTCACATCCTAGAAGATAAGCTCTTCTTCAGCTTCAGCAGCATGTAATTTTACTCATCTCTTTAAAAACCATCGTTGTGATTTGATCTGTGACTACCAAATGACATTAGTGTGCTTCAGTTGGTGATTTCCTTAAAACTAAGAATAGTGTTTCTCTTTGGAAATCTCAAGTATAGACTCTTTTGGTTCACTATACATGAAGTAAATGTCTTGAACCAAAATAGTAAGTTTCTGCAAATATTAAATAAATATTAAAAATGCATTATTTTTTAATTTTTTAAATTGGAATAATTTCAGACTTAAAGAAAAGTTGTTAAAATACTGCATTGAGTAGCCATGTAATTTTCTCATGCTGATAAATGTTTTTGTTCCCATATACCCACATACACATATGCAGTTTTGCTATTAATAACAATTTGTGATAATGTAGTACTTTTGCTAAATTTGATGAAACACATATTATAATTACAGTATTAGCTGTAGTCCATAGTTTGTATTAGGGTTTACACTTTCTGTTGTACAGTTCTATGCTGCTTTATTTTACATTTTTATTCTGGTAATATATATATATATATACAATATAACACTTGTGATTTTAACTGCAAACAAATAAATATACCAATATTTAACACAATATTCCTTGTGTTAAATACATCCACAATGTCATGCTACTATCACCACATCCATAACCAAAACTACTTTGTGACCACAAATAGAAGGTCTCTACCAAAGATTCAATAACTGCCCACCCCATATCCCAACTCCTGGCCACTGGCAGCCTACCTTCTAGTTTCTGACTCTATGAATTTGCATATTCTAATTATTTCAAATAAATGACAGCACAAAACTTTTGTCTTTTGTATATGGCTTACTTCACCCAACATGATGTCATCAAGGTTCTTCCATTTTGACACATGTATCAGAACTTCATTCCTTTTTATGATTGCTTCCCTCTTTCAGCAATTGTGTCTAATGCCACTATGACTATCCATGTGCAAATTTCTGTTTGAGTCCCTGCTTTCAAATCCTTTGGGTATATGCCTAAGGGTGAGATTGCTTTGTCATATGGTAATTCTATTCTGAACTTTCTAATAAACTACCAAGTTGTCTTCCATGTTTGCCACACCATTTCACATTTCTACCAGCTATGAATGAATGTTCTTATTTTTCCACATCCTCTCCAACAATTGCAATTCTCATTTTTATAATAGTAGTCATTCTAGTGCAGGTGAAATTATATCTCATGGTTTGACTTGCATTTCCTGAATGGCTAATGATGTTTAGCATATTTTCATGTGCTTTTTGGACATTTATATGTCTTCTTTGTTAAAATGTCTAATTAAACAAATTAAACAATTGAAATGTATTTTCCAGAACTTGATAGTCAATGTACTTTTAAAATTATTTGTATTTTAAGATTATGAAAACAGATTTTTTCAACCTCTGATAAAAGGAATTTTATAATAAATTTTGAATTGAACAAATGTGACTTTATTTTATTTGGGTATGTTCTCCCTAAATACATATATGTTTACTAATAAAATAAGCTAGCCTAACTAGATAGGTTAAGTTACATAAACTGAGCAATGCCCCTGGTAATAACATATATAAAGTATAATAAAATTTAAAAATATGCTAATGCTTCAATATAGTCCACTTAAGAAATTAATTGTTTAGTAAGAGCTATAAATTGATTTTTTCATAAACTTAATTACCTGGATTTCAAAGAATTAACATTTTGTTACTTGGCCATTTATTACCTCAACATGTGAAAGAGTTTGAGTTTGTAGTGTTTTTTTAATGTCAGTCAGTGTATTTCTGTTAGTAAAAGCTGTCATAAATAGGGAAAACTTAATTGCTAGCTTCAAAAACTTTATATACTTGTTAGAATGTATATGTACTATGACATAGTATAAGAGAATGGCAACAAAGGAATAAAAGTGATGGAAAAATTTAAAAATCAGGTAAAGGATGACTTAAGAAGTCCTCATAGGAGAGATGGCACTTGTAAGACCTTTAAATAAGAAAGCACTATTAAAATACATAGAGCTCTGAACTAGTTTTTTTGGAAGTCATAACTTAATTTTATAAACTCACATACTTTTCATATTAATTAGCAGTTGGAAATAATGTTGAGAAAAAGTTTGATTTTTTTCTGGATATAAATCCCTAAATATCAAAAAGCTGATTGTAATTCAAACTTGGGACTTTTCTGACCTTTGAAGGTAGTGATGAATTGGACTGAGTGATTTTAGGCCTATTATAATGTAAGCATTTGTGTGTTCTGAGTATAAAGTATATATATGCCTGACTGTGTTCCAAACCCAAGAATAAGTTTCTTCCTTCTTCCATTATTTTGTAGTATGTCCTCTTTTCAGGAATACTGTTTTGGAAGGAAGTACACAGGTTCAAAAAGCTTTGTGGATTTTGTTTGTTCATCATATTTCAGAAAAAGAAAGCTTTTGTGTTGAACTGGGTCATCATACAAAACTAAAGTTTAGTTTTCTCCCTGTTAAAATAATGTGTATTGTTAGTCTGCTCTTAATGTAAAGCTTTTATAAAAAAAAAAAGCTTTTAATAATCATCTGAGTACTCTGTCTAGAAAACAGATATCTTACATCAGAATTATATCTTTGCTAATATCTTTGGGGTTCTTCTCTTTTATCTTAGAAGAGAAATCTTCTCATTATTAAGGGACAATTATTACAAATAATTTGTTCTTGCACCTTGTAAAGTAAGGTGCTAAAATAGTTTAATCTATTGTATAGGTTGTGTTTGGGAAGTATTACAGTGGTTAAAAGAAATTTTCTATCCTGTCACTGGTTAAGTTTGTAGAAGTCAAATAACATTAGATTGCACAAAATTCCTAAAAACCTGACAGTGTTCTCACTGTCCATGTTATATCCTAATACTAATCTGTATGATGTTGGTCAATGGTATGATGTTGTTAGTCATGGATTTAGTTATTCTTAAAAAGCTACATATCATAGAAACAGACAAATTTTCAGTTGTGCTGCTTTAGTCTAATATGCCTATAAAAGTATATGTGGTCAGCTATAGGTCAGAGCTCCATCTGTAACAAGGAAAAACTTTAAATGAAAGGCAGGACAAATATATATATCTGTTAATTAACATAACACTGGTAAATGTGTTAAATTGAAGCAGAACAAAACCTCTCCTAATATAAAACAACCCATTTTTATTTCTGAAGATAGCTTCATTTAAAAATGCTTATAAAATTAAAGCTCAGGTTGCAAGTTTTAATTGTTTTCTTTAAATTCTGAAATGATTTTCTCTTTATATAACCTAGTAATTCCCTGGTTAAATACCTGTGTTACACCTGAGAGTCAGATTTAGTTTTTCTTAATCATCTGAGAGAAAGTCATCATAAATCTATAAGACGACTGTTAAAAAAAAAAAAAAAAAGCCGGAGACCCAGTTCGATTCCCAGAGCCTGCCCATGCCAAAAGAAAAAAAAAAAAAAACCTGAAAATGATCAAACTCCAATTAAAGATTTGATGAGGGGGTACAAGGGTAGCTAAGTGGTAGAATTATTATTGTGCTGCAATAACAGGATACTCACATGGAAAAAGAATGAAATGTGACCCCCACCATACATCATACAAAACCAAAAGGATATGATGAAACTGATCTGATTAAAACTAATGTAAATCAATATACAAGGTAAAGAATAATAGTGTGTGTATTTTAAAGCTTTAACTTTTGTGTGAGATAAAAAGACAAATGTTTATTTTGTCCCCAAATTACACTATCTACTTTAATCTGTCTGATCAGTTAAACAACCTAACTCAGCTTTATTTGATATAGAACCTGGAATAAGTAACAATCTTAATGTTCTGTATAAGTTCATGTTATGCAATGATGTCTTTCAGAGTATTTTGGGCAGAAATGAAAAAGTGCTCACAAAATTCCTTGAGGGACTGGGAAAAATAGAACTATTAAGCTTCTGCTTCTGGGGAATTCCTGACATTTTCTTAAGCAAGAGGGGCTCCCAATTTAATAAGCCAAGGCCTCAATTTTGAGGCTTGGCCTTATGAAACTTATTTCCCTAATAGCCATCTGCTATCCTACTACTCACCTAGTAATATACATTCTCTCTTTGAAAAAAAAAAGTTTAATCAAGTCTTTTCACATTTTCAATTTCGTTTTGTCTTTTTAATGTTAGTGGAAGGATTTTTGTATATATTCTGGATACTAAAACCTTACTGCATATGTAATTTCCAAATATATTCTCCATTGTGTAGGTTGCCAATTTACTTTCATGATAAAGTCCTTTGATGCACAAACATTTATAAATTAAATGATGTCTCATACTATATTTTCTATTGTTATTTGTGCTTTGGATGTAAAGTTTAAGAAATATTGTCTAACACAAGACCCTGAAAATGCTTCCTTATATTTTCTTCTAGGATTTTTACAGTTCTGCTTCTTATAGTTTAGTTTCTGACCCATTTCCAGTTGACCTTTGCTATGGTTTGAGGTAAGGTAAGCCTATATAATTTTGCAAATAGATTTCTGGTTTTACCAACCAAGTGGTCTTTGCCCCCTTGTCAAAATCACTTGGCCATGAATGTGAGGGTTGATTTCTGAAATGTCGATTACATTCTATTGTCTGGTCTGTCTGTCCTTGTTCCAATACAATGTTGATTTGACTGCTGTGACTGTAATAAGTCAGAAGATTGGAAAGCGTGAGTCTTCCACTATTGTTCTTCTTTTTCAAAATGAATTTGGCTATTTGGGGCCTCTTAACATTGCAAATGAATTTGATGCTTGGCTTTTGCATGTGTGCAAAGAATGTTATTGGAATATTGATTAGGACTGTGTTGAATCTATAAGTTGCTTTTGATATCATTGACATCTTAAAAGTAATTGCTCTTCCAAATCGCAAACATGACATTTTCTTCCTTTTATTTAGGTCTTTGAGTTATTTTAGTTATGTTTTGTAGCTTTCTGTGTGAAATTCCTTTACATCCTTTATTAGATTTACTCCTAGGTATTTAATTCTTTTACTTGCTTCTGATTTAATTTCTTTTTGAGTGAGTTCTAGTTGTTCAGTAGCAGTGTATAGAAATATTTCTCATTTGCTGTTGATCTTGCCTAACACCACTTTTATGAATACAGTTGTTACTTCTGGAAGCTTTGTGGTGGAATTTTCAAGATTGTGTATAGGATCATGTCATCTGTAAATAGGGAAGATTTTTTTTTCTTTTTTTCAAATTTGAATGCCTTTTATTACTTTATCTTGCCTTATTGCTCTAGAAATTAAGTAGGGTGATAGCTGTGGGTTTTGATATAAGCCCTTTATCATGTTGAGGTAGTTTTCTTCTTTTCTTAGTTTTCCAAGTGATATCATCAAGGGAGGATGCTAGATTTTGTCAAATGTCTTTTCTGCATGAATTGAGATGATCATGAGAGTTCTCCCTTTCATTTGTTAATGTGGTGTATTAAATAAATTTATCTTTTATGATAAATCAGTCTTATATATCTCAGAAATATCCCACTTGATCATAGGATCTATTTTTTTTAACAGGCTGTTGGATTTGTTGAATATTTTTGCATCTATATTCATAAGGATATTAGTCTCTAATTCACTTTTCTTCTGGTATCTTAATCTGACTTGGTATGAAGGTGATATTGTGCTCTTAGAATGAATTAGTGAAAGTACCATCCTCTACAATTTCTTGAATAGTTTGAGCAGCATTGATGTTAATTATTCTTGGAATGTTGGGTAAAATTTTTCTGTGATGCCATCTAGTCCTGGGTTTTTCTTTAAAAAACTTTATTTACACACCATGCAATCCATTAAAAATGTGCAATCAATGGCTCTCAGTATAATAACAGAGTTGTACATTCATCACTATGATCAATTAGGATGCCTTTTCATTTCTCCAAACAGAAAATTCCTATACCTTTTATACCCCTTATTTTGACACTTAGCAGTGGTATAGCACATTTGTTGCAGTTGATGAAAGAATATTACAATATTACTGTTAACTATAGCCCACAGTTTGCACTAGTTGTGTTACTCACCATAAACCAACCTATTATTAACACCTTCTAATAGTGAAATTTGTTCCAGTTCACATATGAACATATTTATATTTCTACAATTAACCACACTGGTTATCAAAAACAAGGTTCACTATGTTATACAGTCCCATATTTTATCACTAGCTTTCCTTCAACTGACATACACAACTCAAAAGTCCCCCTTTCAACAATGGTCATATCCATAATT
This sequence comes from Tamandua tetradactyla, assembly GCF_023851605.1. NCBI lineage: Eukaryota > Metazoa > Chordata > Mammalia > Pilosa > Myrmecophagidae > Tamandua > Tamandua tetradactyla. The sequence continues at coordinate 56,630,162 of NC_135353.1, read as the reverse complement.
GAAAACTATTAATTACACTTACATTAACGTGTTACCATCACCTCTACCCATTTTTAAACATTTACAATCAACCTAACTGAAAATTCTTTACAAATTAAGCATTTACCCCTTCTTTATCCTCATTCTTTCTCATGATAACCTATACTCTAGATTTTAACTCCAAGAACTTGTTCATAATAATTAGTTTGCATTAGTGAGTCTGTATCATATTCATCCATTTCCATCTGCTTCTTTAACTCAAAATAATGATATCAAGGTTTACCCATGTTGATGCTTGAATTAGGACTTAATTCCTTCATATAGCTGAATAAAATTTCATTGCATATATATAGCACATTTTACTTATCTATTCTTCAGTTGATGGATACTAAGGTTGTTTCCATCTTTTAGCAATTGTGAATAATGCCACTATGAACATCGGTGTGAAAAGGTCTGTTAATGTCCCTGCTTTCAGTTCTTCTCAGTATATACCTAGAAGTGAGACTGCCAGGTCATATGGCAATTCTATATATAGCTTTCTGAGGAACTGCCAAACAGTCTTCCACAGTGGATGTACCATTTTACATTCCCAGAAGGAGTGAATAAGTGTTCTTATTTCTCTGCATCAGGTCAAACACCTGTAGTTTTCTTTTTTTTTTTTAATAGTGGTCATTCTAGTGGGTGTAAGCGATATATTGGTTGTGGATTTAATTTGCATATCCCTAATAGCTAGTTATGCTAAACATTTTTTTCATGTGCTTTTTAGCCATTTGTATATCGTCTTTGGAAAAGTGTCTATTCAAGTCTTTTGCCCATTTTCAATTGGGTTGTTTGTCTTTTTATTGTAGAGTTGTAGGATTTCTTTATAAGTTCTGGACATTAATTTCTTATTGGATATGTGGTTTCCAAATATTTTCTCTTATTGCATAGGCTGTCTTTTCAGTTTCTTTACAGAGTTCTTTGGAGCAAAAAAATTATTTAATATTAAAGAGGTCCCATATTTCTATTTCTTCTTTCATTGCTTGTGCTTTGAGTGTAAAGTCTAGAAACCACTTCTTACCACAAAATCTTGATGATGGTACCCTACATTTTCTTCTAGGAGTTTTACAGTCCTGTCTCTAATATTTAAGTCTTTGATCCATTTTAAGTTAAGTTTTGTATTGGGTGTGGATATTGGGGTCCTCTTTCATTAGTTTAGATATGGATTTCCAGGGGTCTCAGCACCATTTTCTGAAAAGACTATTCTGTTCCAGTTGAACGGATTTAGCAGCCTTGTCAAAAATCAATTGACTACAGATGTGAAAGTATATTCCTGAAATTTAATTTGATTCCTTTGGTCCATATTTCTGTATTTATGCAAGTTCCATGTGTTTTGACTACTATAGTTTTTAATATGCTTTAGAATCAGGAAATGTGCTGCCTCCTCTTCTTTTTGAAGATGTTTTTTGTTATTCCAGTTCCCTTACCCTTCAAAATGATTAGTTTTTCCAACTATACAAATTAGGCTCTGAGTATTTTTGTTGTGATTACATTGAATCTGTAAATCAATTTGGGTAGAATTGACATTTTAGCTATATTTAGTCTTCCAACCAATGAACACAGACTGTTCTTCCATTTTGTAGATCTTTGACTTCTTTTAGCAATGTTTTTGAGTTTTCTTTGTATTGGTCCTTTGTATCCTTGGTTAGATTTATTCCTAGATATTTGCTTATTTTGGTTGGTATTGTCAAAATAATTTTTTCTTGAACTCTTCAGACTACTCATTACTATTCTATAGAAACATTAATGATTTTGGGGTGTTGATCTTGTACCTTGTACTTTGCTGATCTAATTTCTTAGCTCTAGAAGTTTTGGTGTAGATTTTTTTTTTTTACTTTCTAAATATAAGATCCTGCCATCTGCAAATAGTGGAATTTTTACTTCTTCCTTTTCAATTTGGTTGCTTCTTATTTCCTTTTCTTGTCTAATTGTTCTGGCTAGAACTTCCAAAACAATGTTCAGTGATAGTGTAGACAGTGGACATCCTTGTTTTTTTCTCTTGTTCCAGATATTAGAGGGAAAGCTCTCAGTCTTTCACAATTGAGTAAAATGTTAGCTGTAGAATTTTCATATATGCCCTTTATCGTGTTGAGAGAATTTGCTACTTGAATTTTAAAGTGTTTTTATCAAGAAACCATGCTGGATTTCATCAAATACCTTTCCCAAATAAATTGAGTTTGTCATCTTTTTTTTCCCTCTTGGTCAAGAAGACTTTCTCATCCTATGCTGCTGGGCCCAGGCTCATCCCTGGGGGTTATGTCCTACATTTCCAGGAAGATTTATATCCCTGGGAGTCATGTCCCACATAATGGGGAGGGAAGGAGTTTACTTGCAGAATTGGCTTAGAAAGAGAGGCCATATCTGAGCAACAAAAAAGATTCTCTGAGGGTGATTCTTAGTATAACTATAATTGGCTTAGCTTCTCCTTTGGAGGAATAAGTTTCTTAAGGGCAAGCCCAAAGATTGATGGTGCAACCTATTAAATTAGTAATCCCCAGTGCTGCAAGAATGTCAGGAATTCTCCAGGTGAAAAACGTTTAATATTTCCACACTTTTCTGTTGAGAGGTTTTTGATGAATGGTTCATACTCTTTACTTGTGATTGGTTTGCTGAGTTCTTCCATTTCTTCTAGAGTCACTGGGGGTTATTCATATTTATATTTTTCAGGGTTCTACAAGGAAACAGAATCAACAGGAGATATCTGTAAATAGTATGAGATTTTATAAAAGTGTCTAATGAAATTGTGGGGATGTATGAGTCCAAATTCCATATGACAGACTGGAATCTGGAAACTACATTGAAGGCTTCAGATGCATCCCTCATGAAAGGCTGGCTGACTGAACCAGAGGTACAAATTCTGTCTTCTGACTTCTCAGATCATCACCGCTCCTTTTTTTTTTTTTTTTTTTGGTGTTGTATGGTGGGGGTCACATTTCATCCTTTTTCCATGTGACTATCCCATTATTGCAGCACCATTTGTTGAGTTCTTTTAGAGGAGGAGAGTGCACAGGCCAAGAACGGAAACCTGGTCTTCTGCATGGCAGGTGGAAATTCTACCTTTGAATTACTCTTGTACCCCCATCACCTCTCCTTTTAAAGGATTTAACTGATTTTCAATGATTGGATTAAATGTCTCTAATTGTGGAAGACATTGCCCTTAGGTGATTATAGATGTAAACAGCCATAGATACAATCAGTGTATTGATGATTTAATTCAACAAAATGTCCTTGCAGTAAGTTAGGTCAATCATTGTTTGACCAGACAACTGGGCATCATCACCTGGTCAAATTAACAAATGAACCTAATCATCACAGCCCATCCCTTGTCAACTTGGCAGTTGTACAGATCATTTTCATCCATTCTTAACCTCTAAATAAAAACAATGATATATATTTTTCACCTACTAATACTCAACTGCCCTGTCTACAACAGGAAATACATTAAACTCTCCAGAATGAGGTGCAAGTTTTTGGTTAATATTCATTATTAAATGTTATATCCTATAACTTAAATAATACAAATTGAGCAATTCAATTTATGTTATATGATAAAGGGATAGGATAGAGAATGAATGAAAGTTATTTGCTTTTTGTAAAAATGCAAACATACAAGAAAACAAGAAATATTCATATCAATACAGCCTTGATTCTTGTAACTGTCATGTGAATGTAGTTCATACTTATAACTACCTTCTTCCACTACCATTCCATGTTCTGGTTACCATCAGCAAACACTTCAGCTGGCCTTGTTTTTCGGCATGGTGGGGTGACCCAAACTATTATCCTGAAATTACTGGGATATGGACAATCTTGCCTGAATTGGGCTGTTGAGGTTTTCCATTGAATTTAATCACAGGGCATGGTAGTGCTAGCAGCTGCACTAAGGGATCTCTGGTATTCCAGAAAAACTCTTCTTTACCTGCACTGTGTAGTTGGAGTCCTATTTCCCCTTGATAGTCAGGATCAATCACCTCAACCAGCAAAGTAACCCCATTCTTTGCCTGTTCATTCAGATGTATGAGAAGCCCAAAGTGTTTAGATGGCAGACTTAACTTTCAGTCCAATGGAGTCATTGTTGTTTCTCCTGGTGGAAAGACTGCTCTTTTTGGGACTAAGATCTGCAGACCAGCAGAACTTAATGTTTTAAGGACAGGAAGCAAAAATCTTCTTAGTCAATCACTAGGGAAAATAGTGAATGGTGCCTCTCCCATTTCCACCACTTGATTCCTGAACCCATGTACCCTGGCTATGGGAGAAACTGCACCATAGAGGGATGCTGAGTCAGAGCACATACAGTCTCCTAGAAAACATTGCTGCAGCTAGGCAAGGTATTGCCACCTAGTTGCCACCAGAATTGAGCCTCTGAAAGACCACTCCACCATTCTATCAAACCAGATACCTCTGAATGACAGCCACTCCTGTCTTTTCTATTTTATGATCAAGTGCTGCTGTGCATATGTAACTTTATGACTTTTTGGTTCAGCCAGCACCCAGCTCATGATAGGCAACTCAGGTCTCATGGTAAGACCAGAGAAATCCATGAGCATGTGCTATTCCTGCACTTCACTTGCTGTGAAGTAGATTCCTTGATTAGAAACAATACTATGTGAAATACCATTATGGTGGGTAAGGCATTCTTTCAGTCCACAGACAGTAGTTTTGGCAAAGCTTGCATGAATGGAAGCTTTTCTGGAATGGAAATCCATATCCAGAGTGTGCATCTATTCCTGTTAGAACAAATCACTGCCCCTACCATGATGGAAGTGGTCCAATGTAATCAACCAGCCACCAAGTAGCAAACTTATCACACCAGGGAATGGTGTCATATGGTGGACTGAGTGTGGGCCTCTGATGCTGGTAGATTGGGCACTCACTCAGTATTGCCTGCAGCTTGGTTGGCCTTGGTGAGTGGAAGACCATGTTGCTGAGCCCATGAATAACCTACATCTTTATTACTATTACCACATTTATCATGAGACTGTTAGGCAATGACAGGAGTGGCTAGGGAAAGATGCCAGTTGGCATCTAGGGAATAGATCATCTTTTCTCCTTGATTATTGAAATCTTCCACTGCTGATATTCACATGGGACACTAATTTACTCATGTTTTTCACCCATTCAGAAAGGTCTACCCAGTAGAGACCGAATGCTTAACCATGGACCACAAACCTCTTCCACAGACCTCTTTGTCACCAATTTTCCAATCGTACTCATGCCAAGTTCCTGACCATCCAGCAAAACCTATAGCAGTAGCCCATGAATCAGTACACAAATGCATCTCCAGCCAGTTCTCCTTCCAAACAAAATGAAGAACCGTTTTCATTGCTCAAAGTTCTGACCACTTAAAGGATTTTCTTTTACCACTGTCCTTCAGGAACATCCCAGAAAGGGCTGCAGTGCTGCAGCTGTCCACTTTCAAGTGGTAACTGAATATTAGGCAGAATCATCTGTAAAACAGGCCCATGTTTTCTCTTCTTTAGTCGCCTAACTGTAAAGAACTCCCCAAGGGGCCATAGCTCTGACTGGGAAATAGGCAGCAATATAGCAAGAGTGGGGGCCATGGGTATTTGGGCCACTTCCTCATGTAACTTACTTGTGACTCTACTCCTTGCTCAAGCCCTAACTTGTACATACTTGTGCTAGTTTGAAAGGATGTATGAACCCCAGAAAAGCCATGTTTTAATCAAAATCCCATTTTGTAAAATGGCAGAATGATCCCTATTCAATACTGTATGTTTGAATCTGTAATTAGATCACCTCCCTGGAGATGTCTCCCAATCAAGAGTGGTTGTTAAGATGGATTAGGGGAGATGTGTCTCCACCCATTTGGGTGGGTCTTGATTGGTTTACTGGAATCCTATAAAAGAGGAAACATTTTGGAGAAAGAGAGATTCAGAGAGAACAGAGAATGCTGTAGAACTATGAAGCAGAGTCCACCAGCCAGCAACCTTTGGAGATGAAGAAGGAAAACACCTCCTGTGGAGCTTCATGAAACAGAAAGCCAAAAGAGAAAGCTAGTAGATGATTCCATGTTCACCATGTGCCTTTCCAGCCAAGGGAGAAACCCTGACTTTGTTCACCACGTGCCTTCTTGGACGAGAGAGAAACCCTGAACTTCATTGGCCTTCTTGAACCAAAGTATCTTTCCCTGGATGGATGCCTTTGATTGGATATTTCTATAGCCTTGTTTTAATTGGGACAATTTCTCAGCCTTAGAACTGTAAACTAGTAACTCATTAAATTCCTCTTTTTAAAAGCCATTCCATTTTTGGTACATTGCATTCTGGCAGCTAGCAAACTAGAACAATACCATTTGCATTTTATGATGGAGTGCTGCTATGCACATGCAACTTTATGGCTTGGTGGGTCAGACAAAACTGAGCTCATGATAGGCAACTCAATTCCAATGGTCATTTGGTGGCCCATGGTTAAGCATTCAGTCTCTACTAAGGCCTAGTATCAAGCCAAAGGCTGTTTCTCAAAAAGAGAGTAGATTTCTGCAGAGGATGGTAAGGCTCTACAAAACTCATAAAGTCCTGCATTTTGGTTCTCCTTTAGGGGCCTAACAAAGGTTCCATATATACTCTCTTTGCCACTGACACTTCCAGCACCATTGGATCTGCTGGATCATATGGTTCAAGTGGTAGAACAGATTGTACAGCAGCCTGGACCTGATGCTGAGCTTGCTCTTGTTCTAGTCCCCACTGAAAACTAGCAACTTTTCTGCTCACTCGTTAAATGGGCTGGGGAAGCACATGCAAATGAAAAATATATTGTCTCCAAAATTCAAAGAAGGTGTTCTAGTTGGCTAGCTTCTTGAATGCAATGTACCAAACAGAATGGTTTTTAAAAAGAGGAATTTAATAAGTTGCTCATTTACAGTTCTAAGGCTGAGAAAATGTTCCAATTAAAACAAGTCTATAGAAATGTCCAATCAAAGGCTTCTAGGAAAAGATATTTTGATTCTAAAAGGCCCATGAAGTTCAGTGTCTCTCTCTCATCCAAGAAGACACATGGTGAACACAGTCACAGTCTCTCCCTCAGCCTGAAAGGCACATGGTGCTGGCTGATGGACTTTCTGCTTCATGGTGCTACAGCATTCTCTGCTCTCTCTGAGTCTCCATTCTCCAAAATGTTTCCTTTTTTATAGGACTTCAGAAATTTATCAAGACCCACCCAAATGGGTAGAGACATGCCTCTACCTAATCCAGTTTAACAACCACTCTTGATCAAATCACATTTCTAAGGAGATTATCTAATTACAGTTTCAAAGATGCAATACAGAATAAGGATTAGAAGAAATGGTTGCCTTTACAAAATGGGATTAGGATTAAAACTTGGCTTTTCTAGGGGACACACACCCTTTCAAACCTGCACAAGAGGCAACTAGGGTATTGGGCCTCTTTTTTAGCTGTAGAAGGGGCCATAAGTAACAGCTTATCCTCCACCTTAGAAAGGCTATCTCAACATGTCCAACACCACTGGATGCCTAGAAATTTCATTCAGGTGGAAGGCCCCTGAAGTTTTGTTGGATATATCTCCCATTCCCTGACACAAATGCCAGAGAAGGGTGTTTATAGGGCTTTTCTCTGATGATGGAGCTATTCTTACAAATTTATTTCTCAAAGACCTGGTAAAAGGTGTATCTTCTTGACATTCTTGGGGTACTTGAGCAGGTCTTTCATGATAAATCCATTCCAACATTCCAGTCTCTCTAAGCCTTGGGATCTCCTCATCTATGTTATACCAGGGAAGTTCTGGCATTTCAACCACAGGTCATGTCAGCCACCTTTTGATCCATGTTTCAGGCAAATGCCCAAACATACCATTATTGCCTTTTCTAACCCCTCAAGCTACAACAATGAATCAACAATCTCTATTTAGTGGGCCCATATCAATAAATTCTGGCTGATCCAGCTTTATATTCTTTTTGCCTTAATCTCACACCCTTAATTTCTATTCCTGCACATATGCCCCTGATTTTTATCTATATAGATTGGAAAATTCAAGCAGTTCTTTTGGAGTATGCCATACCTCTCCATGAGTCACACTTTGTACCTCTCATTTTAGTGTCTTTTGGGACTTTAGTCTGGTTATAGGCCTGGAAGAAAAGAGGGGTGTTGGAGTGGGTCATGAAAAGAAGTAATGGAGTCTTTCAAGCCAATTAACTCAGTGCATTCCCTTGCAGTTTCATCTAGTGAGACAAGATTAATCTCTACAGACAGGTGAGTGAGGGCTATTTTCTCAGAGGAGGTGGATACAAGTTTAGCAGGCACTGAAGTGTTGCTCTCTTCAGGTGGAGATTGAATGACAGACTCCTTGGGGGAAACTGGAGGTTGGGAATCTGATTCCTTAATGCAGACAGGAGATCAGGTACCTGTCTCCTCAGGGCATGTTGGAAAATGGTGGCTGCTTCCTTAAAGCAGGGTGGATGTTGGGTGTTTATTTCCTCAGGGCAAAAGGTTTACCTAGCAAGGATTTAGCAGAATCAAGGGTTTCAATGTCCTCAATGCCATCATTGTCAATCCAGTAATCCTCATCCTAGTTTTCAAGTTCCCATTCCTTTCCAATCAATGTCCTCACTTTAACAGCATGCAATCTGAAAGTTGAGAATTTAGTTTACATTGTAAATTTGTTACATGAACAATGAAGCTCTCAGTTTGTTTTTCAGGGATGTTAAGTCTCCAGCCACAGGAAAGAACATTTTCTTTCAGAACACACATAGAAACTTTTACATCTTTCATACAGTGTTTAATATGCAAATTTGAAGCCTTCAGCTCATCCTTTTTTTATATCTGCATATAGCATATATAGGAACAACCAGTCACCCTCACTATACCTTGTAACTCCACAAAACACTGCCAAGATGTCAAAAACACTGTCACGCAGAGACTTACCTCATATAAGCTTATGATTAGTAGAATCGAATGGTGATATTTTGCATATCTCTTTTTCTACCTCATGCCATGGACCATCAATGCCATCTTGATGATTGAAAATAGTCTTTAGTGCTTTTGAATCTAATCACTATAGAAAACCAATTGCAAATATCCATTTGTAAGATTGTATTTCTCAAGAACCACTTCCAGTACCAAAACTGTGTTAGTCAGTGTTCTTTAGGGAACCAGAAACAACAGGAGATTTCTGTAAACAATATGAGATTTTATAAAACTGTCTCATGCAATTTTGGATGCATGCGTCCAAATTCTGTAGATCAGACTGGAAGCTGGTGACTCCAATGAAGGTTTTAGATGACTTCTCTAGGAGAGGCTGGCTGGCTGAAGTACAGATGAAAATTCCCTCTTCTGACTGCTAAATTCTTCACTTCTCATTTTAAGGACTTTATCTGATTTGATTAAATGTATAATTGAGGAATATACTCCCCTTAGTTGATTATAGATGTAATCAGGCATAGATGCAATCAACTTACTGGTGATGCAAGTTGATGAAAAATCCTTGCAGTAAGTTAGGCCAGTGCGGTTTAACCAGATAACTGGGCACAATTACCTGGCCAAGTTGACACATATTCCTAAGTATTAAAGTGTGTTTTTAGGAAATTGCTCATTTCATCTAAGTTGTCTAATCTGTTGGCCTATAGTTCATCATAGGATCCTCTTGTGATGTTATTTTTTTTAATTTGGGGGAGAGACAGTAGTTGTGTACCCCTCTTATTTCTGACTTTATCTATTGTCCTCTTTTTTTTCTTTGTCAGTCTAGTTAAGGGTTTGCCAATTTATTGATTTTCCCAAATAACTAACTTTTGATTTTATTGAATCTCTCTGTTGATTTTTTCTGTCTCACTTATTGCTTCTCTCAATCTTTGTTATTTGTTTCCTTCTGCTTTGTTTGGAATTCATTTACTGTTCTTTTCTTATTCCTCCAGGTATGCAGTTAGGTCTTTGTTTTAAGCTCTTTCATCTTTTTTTAATGTAGGCATTTAGGACTACAAATTTCTTTCTCAGAATGACATTTGCTCCATTCTATAGGTTTTGATATGTTGTGTTCTTGTTTTCATTTGTCTCAAGATATTCATTGAATTCTCTTGTAATTACCTCTTTGACCAACTGATTGTTTAAGAGCCTGGCATTTAATCTCCATATATTTGTGATTTCTCTGGTTCTGTCCCTGTTCTTGACTTTGAGCTCCACTCCATTATCATCAGAGAAAGTATTTTTTTTTGTAATTTCATTCTTTTTACATTTATTGGAAACTGTTTCATCCAATATGTGGTCTATCCTGGAGAATCATCTGTGAGCATTTGAAAAGAATGAATATCTTGCTGTTCTGGAGTTCAGTGTTCTGTAAATGTCTCTAAGATCCAGATATATTCTACCTATCAATCAGAGTGGTATATTCAAGTCTCTAACTACTATTTTAGAGATGGCTATTTCTCCCTACAGAGTTGCTAGTGTTTGCTCCATATATTTTACTACACACTGGTAGGTGCATAAATATGGTTATTTCTTCTTGGTGGAATGTCCATTTGGTTAACATTTAATGTTATTATCTGTCTCTTTTAACAGTTTTGTATTTTAAGTGTCTTTGTGCAATATTTGTACACTACCAGAATTCTTTTCTGGTTACTTTTTCTGGGGAATATCCTATTCCAACATTTTACTTTCAAACTATTTGTGTCCTTGGGTCTGAGGTGAGTCTTTTGTAGAATGGTTTAGATGGAGTATATTTTTATCCATTCTGCCAATCTTTGTCTTTTGATGGGAAGTTTAATAAACTAACATTTAATGTTATTACTGTAAAGGCAGTACTTACTTCAACCATTTTCTTCTTTGGCTTTTATATGCATCTTATTTTTATCTCTTAGTGTACATTTTTATTTACCCTTACTGATATTTTTCATGTCTACCCTCTCTTCTATGACACTGTCTCATGCCTTTCCTTTCAGCCTGCCTATCTCACTTTAGTATTTCTTGCAGGGCAGTTGTCTTGCTAATGCACTCTCTTAGCCTCTCTTTATCTGTGTATATTTTAAATTAACCCTTCATTGTTTCTGAAGTTCAAATACTACTATGTAAATAGCTTTGTTGGAACACAGTCATTATATTCATTTATTTGTTGTCCATGGCTACATTTAAAAAATATTTTTTATTGACAAATCTCACAAATACAGGCTATACAAGCTGTACAATCAATGGCTCAAAATATCATCACATAGTTGTGTGTTAATCACTCCAATCATTTGTGAAACATTTGATTCACTCCAGAAAAAGAAATAAGTAAAAAGAAAAAATTCATACATCCCATACCCCTTACCCTTTCTTCTCATTAACCACTAGTACTTCAATCTACCCAATATATTTTACCCCTTCCCCTCTATTACTTATTTATTTTTATCCATTTTTTTACTCATCTGTTCATACCCTGGATAAAAGGAGCATCAGACACAAGGTCTTTATACTGAGGTTATTGGAACGCAGCTTAACAGTTTCAGGTACTTCTCTCCTGCCACTAGAATACTACATAGGCTAAACAGGGCTATCTATTTAATGTATAAGAATAATGTCCAGGGTAACCTGTCAATTCCTTTTGAAATATCTTAGCCACTGAAATTTTATTTTGTCTCATTTCTCTCTTCCCCCTGTTGGTTAGGAAAGCTTTCTCAGTCCCATAATGCTGGATCAGGGCTCATCCAGGAGTTCTGTCCCATGTTGCTGGGAAGATTTACATCCCTAAGAGTCACATCCCACATGAAGATTGGGCAGTGGGTTCACCTGCCAAGTTTGCTTATAGAGTGAGGCCACATCTGAGCAACGAAAGAGGTTCTCTGGGAAGTGACTCTTAGGCATAATTATAAGTAGGCTTAGCTTATTCATTGCAGGGATAAGTTTCATAAGGGCAAACCCCAAGATTGAGAGTTCAGCCTATTGATTTGGTTGTCTCCACTGCTTGTGAGAATATCAGGAATTCTCCAAATGTGAGAGCTGAATATTTCCTCCTTTCTCCCAGTCCCCAAAGGGGACTTAGAAAATCTTTCTTTATTCACTGCATAAATTACTCTGGGATATATCAGGACAGACATCACACTAACCTATACAAACCAACAAGATCTCACATCCTATTCAAGATTCCATATTTATGGTGATCAACTAAAATGACCACACAAGTTAAATTAGGTAATGTGTTATCCAGAATATAATTTTTCACCAAATAAACATCTTTCCCTTTGGTCTCAACAGAAGTAGAAATTGTAAAATATGGACAATATCATCATTTACCCTATGTTCTGATCTACCTTAGTCATATAAATATCAGCTTCATTATATATCTAGTTGAAGTCTGATCACTTTTCAAACTTTCAAGCAGTTCCTGTATTGGGTAGTGCTGACTTTCACAGCTTCAGAGCTCTAATGATGAGTCTCACATAAATATCTAAACGTTGCTGGGAATGTCCAGGTTATATACAAGCAGTTCAGTATCACAGAATTTAGAAATAATAGTTACAACTCCAGAATAGATGTGACTGCTGTAAGAGCTTACAATCTAGGGACTTTAAAATAGGCCCCAACTTGATAACCCATTCTCTGAGTTTTTATATTATAGTTAGTCCATATGAGTGAGGCATGATAATATTTGTCTTTTTGTTTCTGACATTTCATTCAACATACAGTCCTTAAGGTTCAGTCACATAGTTGCATGCTTCACAAGTTCAATCCGTCTTGCAGTCACTCAGTAGTCCATTGTATGCATACACCACAGTTTTCTCTTCCATTCCTCAGTCATCCTACCCTTAAGGCACCTCTATTCAGTGGGAATTGCCAACATTGCCTCCATGAACACCAGTATTCAAATGTCCATTAGAGTCCCCTCACTCAGTTCCTCCAGGAACATACCTAGCAGTGGAATTGCAGGATCATACGGCAACCCTACACTTAACCTTCAGTGTAACGACCACACTTTCCTCCAAGAGGCTGCAGCTCTCAATTTCCTTACCAACAGTGAATAGGTACAGCTCCTTCTCTGCATTTTCTCTGGCACTTTTTTTTCCCCTCTGTTCATTTTAAAACAGTTTTAGTCACACATCATACAATCCAACTTAAGTAAATAGACATGCCTTCATCACCATAATCTATATGAAGAATTTTGTTTTCCACAAAGAATCCATACTGATCCCCCATATCCCCACTTGTTGACATTTAATTTTGGCATAATGCTTTTGTTATATTCAGTGGAAGCATATTACAAGGCTACTGTTGACTATAGACCCTAGCTCATATTGATCGTAACTTTTCCTGCCTACCATCCATTTTTAACAGTTTGGAATGTTGACATTCATTTGTTCTTCATGCAAAAACCTTTTTTATATTTGTATATTTAATCACCATCATAGTCCACTCTAGGCATTCTTAAGTTACACCATCTCAGTCTTTATTCTTTGTCTTTCCTTCTGGTTTCCTACATGCCCCAGCCCTTCTCCCCCAATCAAACTCACATTTGGCTTCATTCAATGTACTTATATTCTTGTATTATGATCAGATAGTATTGTGCTATACATTTCTGAATTTTTACTATCAGTCCTTGTTTTAGTTAGGGTTCTCTAGAGAAACAGAATCAACAGGGAACACTTGCAAATACAAAATTTATAAAAGTGTCTCACGTGACCGCAGGAATGCAGAGTCCAAAACCCACAGGGCAGGCTGTTGAAGCTGACTATTCTGATATAGGGTCTGGACGAACTCCACAGGAGAGGCTCACCATCTGAATCAGGAAGACAGCCTGTCTCTTCTAAATCCTCCTTAAAAGTCTTCTAGTTATTAGATTGAGCATCACTCATTGCAGAAGACACTCCCCTTGGCTGATTATAAATGGAATCAGCTGTGGATGCAGCTGACGTACTCATGATCTAATTCTATGAAATGTCCTCATTGCAACAGACAGGCCAGCACTTGCCCAACCAGAGAGACAGGTACCACCACTTGGCCAAGTTGACACATGAACCCCACCATGACAGTCCTGTTGTGCAATCTGTACTTCTTCAGCACCAAATGTCCAATTTCAACCCTCATTCTATCTCCTGATAACCTGTGTTCTTAACTTCAACTCTCAAAGTTCACTCAGTAATATCAGTTCATATTAGTGAGAACATACAGTTTGTTTGTCTATTTGTTCATTGAGGTATATTTGGACTGTTTCCATCTCTTGGCAATTGTGAATAATGCCACTGTAAACAGCATTGTGCAAATGTTCATTCTTGTCCCTGCCTTCAGTTCCTCTGAATATGTACCTAATAATGGGATTGCTGGATCAGTTGGCAATTCTCTACTTAGCTTCTTGAGGAACTGCCAAGCTGCCTTCCAGCATGGATGTGACATTTTACATTCCCACTAACAGTGAATAAATGTGCCTCATTCTCCAAATCCTCTCCAGCACTTGTCATTTTCTATTTGTTTTGTTGTTGTTGTTGTTAATGGCCATTCTAGTGGGTGTCAGATGATAACTCACTGTTGATTTGAACTCCATTTCCCTAATAGCCAGAGAAATTAAGCATCTTTTCATGTGCTTTTTAGCTATTTGTATTTCCTTTTGTGATAAGTGTCTACTCATGACTTTTGCACATTTTTAAGTTGTGTTCTTTGTCTTTTTGTTGTTGAGTTGAAGATTCTCTTTATATATTCTGTATACTAAACCCTTATCTGATATATGGTTTCTAAATATTGCCTCACATTGCATAAGCTGCCTTTTTTATTTTGTTTTGTTTTGTTTAGGCATGGGCATGCTCCAGGAATTGAACTTGGGTCTCCATCATGGCAAGCGAGAATTCAGCCACTGAGCCATGGTTGCACTGCCCTGGGTATAGGCTGCTTTTTTAGTTTCCTGACAAAGTTATTTGACACACAAAGCCTTAAAATTTGAGGAGATCCCATTTATCTATTCCTTTTTTTTTTTTTGAATGCTTATGCTTTGAGTGTAAATTCTAGGAAACCACCTCCTATCATAAAATGTATAAGATATTTCCTTATGTTTTCTTCTAAACGTTTTATGATCTTAGCTGTAATGTTACATCTGTGATCCATTTTAGGGTTAATTTTGTACAGAGTGTGAGATATCGATCCTTTCTTATTCTTTTGCATATCCATTATTGAAGAGGCTGCCTGTCCCAGGTGGGTTGGCTTGGCTGTGTCATCAAAGATCAATTTTCCATAAATGAGGTGGTCTATTTCTGAACACTCTGTTCAATGCCATTGGTCAGTATATCTATCTTTATGCCAGTACCACTGTTTTGACAACTGTAGCTTCATAATATGCCTTAAAGTCAGGCAGTATGAGACCTCCCACTTCATTTTTCTTTCTCAAGATATTTTTAGCTATTCAGGGCACCCTATCCTTATAAATAAGTTTGGTTATTGGTTTTCTTATTTCTGGAAAGTAAATTGATAGGATTGTAATAGGCATTGTATTGAATCTATAAATCAATTTGTGTAGAAGTAATATCTCAACTATATTTAGTCTTCTAATCCATGAAAATGGTATGATTTTCAATTCATTTATGTCTTCCATGATTACTGTTTAGCAATTTATTGCAGTTGTCTGTGTATAGGTTTTTGTGTCTTTAGTTAAATTTATTCCTAAATGTTTTATTCTTTCATTTTGCATTTCAAATATAATTTTTTTCTGGATTTCTCCCTTAGATTACTCACCACTAGTGTATAGAAACACTACTGATTTGGGGGCATTGATCTTATACCTTGCCACTTTGCTGCATTCATTTATTAGCTCTAGTAGCTTTGCTGTAGACTTTTTAGGATTTTTGACATAGAGTATCATGTGATCTCCAAACATTGAGAGTTTTACTTCTTCCTTTCCAATTTGGATGCCTTTCATTTCTTTTTCTTGTCTAATTGCTCTGGTCAGAAATTCCAGCACAATGTTGAATAACAATGGCTACAGTGGTCATCCTTGTCTTCTTCCTGATCTTAGAGGGAAAGCTTTCAGTCTTTACTCATTGAGAATGATGTTACTGTGGGTTTTTTATACATTCCCTTTATCATGTGGAGGAAGTTCCCTTCTATTCCTATCCTTTGGAGTGTTTGCATCAAGAAAAGAAGCTTGAATTTTGTCAAATGGCTTTTCAGATCATGTGGGTTTTTGCTTTGACTTGTTGATAAGGTGTATAACATAAATTGATTTTCTTATGTTGAACCAGCCTTGCATACTTGGGATTCTTTTCATTCGTCATGGTGTGGAATTCTTTTAATGGGGTGCTGGGTTCGATTTGCAAGTATTTTGCTGAGGATATTTGCATCTATATTCATTAAAGCAATTGGTCTCTAATTTTCTTTTCTTATAGTATCTTTGTCTGGTTTTGGTTGTAAGGTGATGGTGACTTCTTTTAATGAGTTAGGCAGCTTTCTTTCCTCTAAATTTTTTTTGAAGAATTTGAACAGAATTTGTACTAGTCTTTCATATGGGAAGCCATCTGGTCCTAGAATTTTCTTTTTAGGGAGCTTCTTGATGACTGATTCAATCTCTTGTGATTGGTTTGTTTAGGTTGTCTAGCTCTTCTCAAGTCAATGTTGGTTGTTCATGCTTTTCTAGGAAGTTGTCCTTTTCATCTAGTTTGTCTAGTTTATTAGCATATTGTTCCTCATAGTATCTTTTCATTATATCCTTTATTTCTGCAATGTCAGTGGTTATGTCTCCTCTTCCATTTCTGATTTTATTTAGTTGCATTTCCCTCTTTTTTGTCAACATATCTAGGCATCCATTGATTTTTATTGTTTTCTCAAAGAATTGACTTCTGGTTTTGTTGATTTTCTTGATTGCTTTCAAAATATCAATTTCACTTATTTATGCTCTCATCTTTACTATTTCTTTCTTTTTTTTGCTTCGGGTTTGTTTGATGTTCTTTCTCTAGTTCTTCCAATTGAACAGTTAATTCCTCAAATTTTGCACTTTCTTCCTTTTTATTATAGGCATTTAAGGCAATAAAGTTCCCTCTCAGCATCCCATGAATTTTCAGATGTAATGTTTGCATTTTCATTTGCTGATTTCTCTTGTAATTTCTTCTTTGGTCATCTGGTTGCTCAAATGTGTATTATTTAACCTCCATATATTTATGAATATATGGATTTACAAATATTTCTGATATTGATTTCCAACTTCATTCTATTATGATCCAAGAAAGTGTTTTGTATGATTTCAATCTTTTTCAATGTATTAGGATGTGCTTTGTGACCCAGCATATGGTCTATCCTTGAGAATGATCCATAAGCACTTGGGAAAAATGCGTATCCTGCTGTCGTGAGGTGTAATGCTTTGTAAATGGCTGTTAAGTCTAGTTCATTTATCATATCTCTCACAATCTATGTTTCCTTATTGATCCTCTGTCTACATATGCTATCCATTGATGGGAGCAGAGAATTGTAGACTCCAGCTATTATCATTGAGGCACCTATTTCTCCCCTCAGTGTTGTCAGTATTTGCCTCATGTATTTTGGAGCAGTCTGGCTGAGTGCATCTATATTTATGATTGTTATGTCTTCTAGCTGAATTTTTCCTTTTATTAATACAGTGTCCTTATTTGTTTCTTTTAAATGATTTACATTTGAATTCTAATTTGTTGGATATTAGTATAGCTGTGTCTGCTCTTTTCTAATTGTTGTTTGCATGAAATATCTTTTCAAAACCTTCACTTTCAGCCTATTTTTCTCCATGAATTTAATGCGAGTCTCTTGTAGATAGCATATAGATAGGTCTTGATCTTTAATCCATTCTGCCAGTCTATATCTTTTGATTGGGAATTTATTCCATTAACATGTAATATTATTACTGTTTTTTTCAACTCTTCTATTGTGACTTTCTTTCCCATAAATACTGTGATTAGTTTTTTCACACTTTAGAATTCTTTGTTTTCACCCAGTCTTCTTTATATTTTCCCTCAAGTCATTGATTTTATTTTTGATGAGATTTTCCACGTCTTTTTGTAATCCTGAATTCATAGTTTCAAACTCTGTATCTCATTTGAACTGTTGGATTGTTCCTTTGACTGGGCCATATCTTCAATTTTCTTAGTATGATTTATTATCTTTTACTGACCTCTAAGCATTTGATTTTCTTAATTACTTTATTCTGGGTTTGTTTCCACTCTTTTACCAAGGGTTTTCTTGTTAGATGGTTTCATTCTTTATCTGTTCTTTGACATTCAGTTCAACTTATTCTAGACCTATAGCATAGGTTCTGTTTAAATGATCAGAATTTTTCAGTTCTTGCATTTCTGTTACTTGCTCTGCCTATGGAGCCTTTTATTCTGAGGAGGGTCTCTTCAGATATTATAGACCCCAGAATGATTTTCCCAGCCAAAACAGGCCCACATCTCAAGAGCAAAGAGTAAGCTAGCATCAATTTTCCCTGAGGGTGAGACCCAGCAGGATTTCAGACATTCCTCTGATGCCTTTAGACACTGTGCTTTTCCTATCCTGCCCAGCATGTGACACCTGTCTGCCTACAGCTTCCTACTAGGTTAAAGTGATGCAGTGCCTTTAATTTCAGCAGAAGCTCCATGCCAGGTGTGTGGGTTGAGACAGAGGTAAGGTAGTAGGATGGATTTGACTGTTTCTGTTTTCCTTCCCTTGAGGCCTGAATTCCTTGAAGGAGGGAATCCACTTGAGCTGGGCCCTGCCCCCCTCTTCTTGGGGAAGGGACACACTTTAGGGAATTAACCCCTTTCACCTGACTAGATATTTTGTCTCTCAGACAAACTTTGATCCCTCTCTTGTCTGGAGCATTACTGGAAAATGAGAGTGCTTCCAGTTCTACTTAATGAGCTGTTAAGGAGTTAAAAAAAAAAGCAAAAAGTTTTTTCAGAGTTGAACCACCCCTTCTCAGGTTTGACAATCAAGAGCTTGAGTCGTTACATGGATCTATTATCTCCAGGCTCTATGAGTCCCCTTTTCTTAGGGCCCAGCCCTTTTACAGTGCTTTGTGCTGTCCAACTCAAAAAACTTCCTTTTTTATGTCAGTCTTGCCTCCTTTCTGCCAGGGCAAATAATCCTAGTTACTTTAGGACTTATTTAAAGTTTATCTGTGCTGGAGACCTGTTTCCCGTAGTCAGAATTTGTTAATTAATTCTGAAATTGGAGCTTGGTTAAGCTAAGCCCATGTTACTAGTAAAGTCTGTTTTCTTTTCCCTGTCAGAACCAACTTGCCATGCCCGTGGGGGAGGGGCACCACATTCCACAGCTTGGGGGGCTTAAAGTTCTGTGTGGAATATCAGCCATTCCACCTGGTCCAAAATGGTGCACACTGTGTGTCCAGTCACCTATGTTCCTCCTTTAATTCCTTTGCCTAGTCTATGTCTTTCTGTTTCTTAGAATGGCTAGTAATGTCTTGCTGGTGTCTTGGTTTCTGACTCTCTTCATGAGTTTACTCTGGAGCTCAGTTTCACTCTCTAGTCAATCAAGAAGATTGACTTCATGATAAGGTTCTTCTTTGACAATTAGTTCAACTTATTATAGATATTAAGAATAGCTCATGTGTAACTGATCACATTAAAAAAAATCTTATTCATCTGTTTCTCGCCCTGAATATTAAGTACAAGTTTTGAGATGGCACCATGTGTGCAATTGTATCATCCCCAGGAGACAGCTCCCTCTCCCTTCGTATTTTGATCTGTTGTATTTTTTTTCACTTTCCTCTATAGTTTTTTTTCACACTCCATTCATTGACTGGAGATAAAATTCTGGGAGGCATGTAACCTCAGAGAAGGTTTTCCCAATTCAGTATTTCCCAGTCAAAACAGTGTTAGCAACCTACAAAGGGCATTTTGATTGGTTGCAAAGTCCATAGGAAGAAGATCTGAAGAGATGCCAAACTTCTCTTTTATGTCTCCCCCAGTGTGCTGGTTTGAAGCTGTTAAGTATCCTTGAAAAACCATGTCCTTCGATCCTCATTCAATTTTGCTGGATGGGCTCTTTTTTATTGTTTCTATGGAGACATGACCCACCTAATTGTGGGTGGCAACTTTTATTTATGTGTTTTCCATAGAGATAGGTCTTCACCCATTCAATGTGGGGTTGTTTACTGGAGTCCTTTAAGAGGGAACCATTTTGGAAAGAGCCACCAGAACTGACAGAGCCAACAGAATGGAGTCCTGGAGGAGCCATTAAACAAGCCTGGAGAGAAAGCTATCAGACATTGCAGTGTGTCTATCCAGCTGAGAGAGAAATCTTAAATATTATCATTCTTTTTGATCCAAGTATCTTTCCCTGAATACCTTAATTTGGACATTTTCATTGACTTGAAGCTGTAAACTTGCAATTTAACAAATTCCCCTTTAAAAAAAGCCATTCCACTTCTGGTATATCACATTCTGGTAGCTTGTAAATTAACACAGATTGCAGTATCAGAGAAGTGGGGTGCTGCTGCAGTTTGCAAATACCAAACATGTTGGAATGCCTTTTTAAATGGATAAGGGAAGATTTTGGCAGAGTTGTGAGAAGCTTAATAGATAAGGCTTAGAGTGCTTTGAAGAGACTGTTGGGAGAAATTTGGATACTAAAGATACATCTGATAAGACCTTAAACAGACATGATGCATGTGTTATTGCAAACTGAAAGGAATGTGATCCCCAATTTAAAGTGGCAAAGAATCTGATTAAATTGTCTGCTGGTTTTAGAAGAAGAGCAGGTATTTTATACAAGTCTATCTTTTTTGTAAAAAAAAAAAGAATGTACAACTAAAGCTTATTTGATTTTTAAAAATCAGTTCATTTAGTGATAATGCACATTTTATAATAAAATTTTATTAAATGCTGGTATTTGATAATTTAAACAGTATCATTCATGTAAAAATCATGTTGTGGTATGTAAATTTTTCTCGTTTTTTTCTTTTTTGTAGCATGCAAAATTTAATTAGAAAATTTAGAGCTCACAAAAGTACATATATTTTGCTCACAGCTCATAAGAGCATTGTCATAAATTTACTTAAGATGCAAAAAAAGATTCAGTTAGGCTTGACATTTATGACTATAAGATTTTAAGCTGAATTCAGATTATTTTTGTTATTGAGGTGCACATGATAATAATTGATTCAGACTACCAATGAACTTATGTTTATTGTGTAACCAAAATATATTGGTTTTATGATATGTCTGGACCAATAATTTAAATGATAAGAGATCTAACTGAAAACCCCACTGACATACTCTTAGAGGAATAATTTTAAAATGCAAGTAGCTTTGATTTTCATTTTCCTGAATACTACAAGATAAATTTGTATTGTACAATTAAAATTTGTTCAAAAACTCAAGCCCTAAAGTATTGTTTTCAAAAAACAATTTTTAAGTTAAAACTTCATTTAAAAAAGAAAATGAAAGAGGTAGTATGTGAAAGTATTTTTACTTAAAATTTTGAACCCCTGCACCAATTTATTATAATGGAATTTAACCTTCTGCATATTAATGTTATTTTGCATTCCACAGTCAAATTTATAAGCCTCACAGAATGTTAAAGCTCAAATGCCACTAAAGATAGTGGCATATAAATGGAATATCTTCAGTAAATTCAATAGAAACTGTACTGCATTACATAATATTGTGCATTCAGTTAATAGTTTAATGATAATATGTTTAGTGGTGATATAGACAAGATATAGCTAAATGTATTTTGAGTCAAGGGCTCTTCATTTAATCAAGGCTTTCCCTTTTCATATATTTTTACCATATAGAGAAATATCCTTCAAAACAGAGTGATTTGATTCTTCATTGCTAGAATAGCATGTAATCATTGTAAAGCTATCCATACTAATCCTACCAGAAAATTACTCAATAACTCTGGGAGAAATATCCATAAGCCAGATGGAACTAATGTACTTCACAGTATTCTGTTCTATATACAAGCATACCATAGTTACTTGTGCACATTGTACAATGGTACATACCAAAAACATCAGGCAAAGAATTAAAGTTAGAAACATTACTGTTAACTTGCTCTAAGTGGAGGCATTTGGAAAGCAATAAATAGCATCATAAAACTAATATTGATAACTCTACCTGTCAAGGGTGAATACTGCATATTTTTCATAAAGGGTACGCAGTGTTCCTAGAAATACCACTAAAGACAACTCAAATTTTTCAGATAAAAAAAGTGCACAAGAGAAGGGAGCCAAGATGTCAGCTTAGTGAGATATGGGATTTCGTTCATCCTCTGGAACAGACAGTAAATAAGCAGGAACAATACAGAACAAGTGCTGGCACCACATCAGTGACCAGACACACAGTGTACACCAGTCTGGACAAGCTGGACCGGCTGCAATCCCACACAGAACCGTGAGTCCCCCAAACTGTGGCAGCCAGCACCCCTCCCACACAGGTTGGCTCCCAGAGGGGAAAGGAAAGAGACTTTACTAGCAGCGGGGGCTGAGTGCAACCAAACTCCAATTGTGGAATTAATTAACAAATTCTGACTACTAAATATAGGCCCTCAGCTCAGCTGAACCTTGAGTAAAAGCTGAAATTGCTGTTTTTTGCCCCTGCACAGAGAAGGCAGGATAGATGGAAAAAGGGAAAAAAAAGAGTTTTTTGGATCAGACAGTACCAAATACTTGAAAGGGTCTGGGCCTGAAGGAAAGGAGGGGGCACATAGGACCTGGAGATACACAGAGCAACATACCAACTTAAGCCCTTGATTGGCAAACCTGAGAAACAGGGGACCTGCTCTGAAAAGGATCTTTTTTCTTTTTCTTTTTTGTGGCTGGGTTTCTATGGCTTGACTGCTCTTTGGACACAACAACAAATCTTCCCAAAGCTCCAACTGCCCTAGGCAAGGGCACAATTAATCTTTCCTGACAGTTTGTCTGGAGGCTTTGCCTTCCCCAGGAGAGGGGTGGGACCCAGCTCAGGTGGAATTCCTGTCTCAAGGAATTCAAACCCTTTAGGGTATGGAAAACTGAAGCGATTAAAGCCAGCATACAACCTCTCCTCAGTCTCAACCACACCTCCAGCAGGGAGAGTCTGTTGAAGTTAAAGGTACCACAGCACCTTATGCTTGTGGGTCCCACAGGCAGACAAGTGCCACATACTTGGCAGGATAGGAAAAACACAGACTCCAGAGGCTTCATAGGAAAGTCTTTCAACCTGCTGGGTCACACCCTCAGGGAAAACCGATGCAGGTGATGCTGTTTTCCTGAGAGGAGGCCAGTTTGGTCTGGGAAAATCTGACTGGGGTCTATAATACCTAAGTAGACCCTCCTAAGGGAAAAATTGAAATAAGAAAAACTATACAGGCAGGGCAAGAAGCAAGAAAATAAGAAAATGAAAAATTCTGGTCTGTTAAACAAAACCTAAGCTAGAGGTCTAGAATAAGGTGAACTGAATGTCAAAGAACAGAAAGACAACAATGTCATCCAGCAAGAAAATCTTAGGTAAAAAAAAGTGAAAACAATCTCCAGAATAAACTAATTAAGGAAATTAAATGCTTAGATCCCAGCAAAAAATAATTAATCATAATAGAAAAATAGAAGGTATGGCCTAGTCAAAGGAACAAGCCAACAATTCAAATGAGATACAAGAGTTAAAACAATTAATTCAGAATGCTTGAACAGACATGGAAAACCTCATCAAAAATCACATCAATGAATTGAGGAAGGATGTAAGGAAGGCAAGGAATGAACAAAAAGAAGAAATTAAAAGTCTGAAAAAAACAAACCACAAAACTTATGGAAATGAAAGGCATGGTAGGAGAGATGAAAAAACAATGGAAACATACAATGTTAGATTTTGAAAGGCAGAAGATAAGATTGTGAACTGGAGGGCAAGAAATCTGAAATCCAACAAGCAAAAGAAAATATAAGGAAAAGAATTGAAAATTATGAGCAGGGACTCAGGGAATTGAATGGGAACATGAAGTGCATGAATATGTCTGGTGGGTGAAGAGAAGGGTAAAAGAAGGAGAAAAACTAATGGAGGAAATTAACACTGAAAAGTTCCCAACTCTTACAAAAGATTTAAAGATCCAGGAAGGGCCAGGTACCCTGAACAGAATAGATACAAATAGATGTACTCCAAGACACTTACTAATCAAAATGTCAGATATCAAAGAGAAAGAGAGAATTGTAAAAGCAGCAACAGAAAAACAATCCATCACAAACAAGGGAAGCCCAACAAGACAATCTGTAGATTTTTCAGCAGAAGCCATGGAGGTGAGAAAACAGTGATGTGATATATTGAAGATACTAAAAGAGAAAAACTGCTGACCAAGAATTCTATATCCAGAAAAATTGCCCTTCAAAACTGAAGGGGAAATTAAAATATTTTCAGACAAAAAAAATCACTGAGAGAATTTGTGACCAAGAGACCGGTACAGCAAGAAATACTAAAGGGGGCACTGGAGACAGATAGGAGAAGACAGGAGAGAGAGGTGTGGAGAAGAGTGTAGAAATGAAGAATATCAGTAAAGATTAAAAGAAGAAAAATTAGATGTAACATATAAAATCTAAAAGGCAAAATGATAGAAGAAAGTACTGCCTTTACAGCTATAACACTAAATGTTAATGGATTAAACTCCCAATGAAAAGACATAGCCTGACAGAATGGATTTAAAAACAGAAACTGTCTGTATGCTGTCCACAGGAGACACATCTTAGACCCAAGGATAAATATAGGTTGAAAGTGAAAGATTGGGAAAAGATATTTCATGCAAACAATAATCAGAAAAGAGCAGGAGTAGGAACACTAATATGCTACAAACTAGACTTCAAATGTAAAATAGTTAAAAGAGATAAAGAAGGACACTATGTATTAATAAAAGGAACAATTCAACAAGAAAACATAGCAATCATATATATCTATGCACCAAGCCAGGATGCTCCAAAATACATGAGGCAAACACTGAAAAGAGAAATAGATATATCTACCATAATAGTTGGAGACTTCAATTCCCCACTGCCAACAATGGAAAGAACGTCTAGACAGAGGATCAATAAAGAAACTGTGAATTTGAATAATACAATAAATGACCCAGATTTAACAGATATTTTTGGAACATTACACCCCACAACAGCAAGATACACCTTTTTCTTAAGTGCTCATGGATCATTCTCAAGGATAGACCATATGCTGGGTCATAAAGCAAGTCTCAATGAATTTAAAAAGATTAAAATCATACAAAACACTTTCTCAGATCATAAAAGAATGAAGTTGGAAATCAATAATAGGCAGAGGGCCATAAAATTCACAAATATATGGAGGCTCAACAACACACTCTTAAACAACCAGTGGGTCAAGGAAGAAATTACAAGAGAAATAAGTAAATATCTAGAGACAAATGAAAATGAAAACACAACATATCAAAATTTATGGGATGCAGCAAAGAAGTGCTAAGAGGGAAATTTATTGTCCTAAATGCTTACATCAAAAAGGAAGAAAAGGAAAAAATGGAAGAATTAACTGCACACTTAGAAGAATTAGAGAAAGAAAAGCAAACTAATCCCAAAGCAAGCAAAAGGAAAGAAATAATGAAGATTAGAGCAGAAATAAATGAAACTGAGAACATGAAAACAATTGATAAAATCAACAAAACCAAAATTTTGCTCTATGTGAAAATCTATAAGATTGATGGACACTTAGAAAGGTTGACAAAAAGAAGAAGAGAGAGGATGCAAAGAAATAAAATCAGAAATAGAAGAGGAGACATAACCACTGGCCCCACAGAAATAAAGGAGATAATGAGAGGATACTAGGAACAGCTTTATGCTAATAAACTAGACAATGTAGATGAAAGGGACAACTTCCTAGAAAGGCATGAACAACCAACATTGGACTTGAGAAGAAAAAGACAATCTCAACAAACCAATCAAAGTAAAGAAATTGAATCAGTCATTAAGAATCTCCCAAAAAAGAAAAGTCCAGGACCAGATGGCTTCACATTTGAGTTCTATCAAACATTCAAGAAAAAATTAGTAGTAATCTTGCTCAAACTCTTCAAAAAATTGAAGAACAGAGACGGCTACCTAAGTTATTCTATGAAGCCAACATCACCCTCATACCAAAGCCAGACAAAGATATTACAAGAATATGACAGACAAATCTCTCTAGTGAATATAGATGCAATAATCCTCAACAAAATTCTTGCAGATTGAATCCAGCAGCATATTAAAAGAATTATATACCATGACCAAGTAGGATTCATTCCAGGTATGCAAGAATGGTTCAACATAAGAAAATAAACTAATGTAATATACCATATCAACAAATCAAAGCAGAAAAATCACATGATCATCTTGATTGACACAGAAAAGGCACTTGACAAAATTCAACATCTTTTCTTTTTGAAAACATTTCAAAGGATAGGAATAGAAGGGAACTTCCTCAATGTGATAATGGGAATATATGAAAAACCCACAGTTCACATCATCCTCAATGGGGAAAACCTGAAACTTTTCCTCTCAGATCAGGAACATGACAAGAATGTCCACTAACACCACTGTTATTCAACATTGTGTTGGCAATTCTAGCCAGAGCAATTAGACAAGAAAAATAAATACAAGGCATCAAAATTGAAAAAGAAGAAGTAAAACTCTCACTGTTTGCAGATGATATGATACTATATGTTGAAAACCCTGAAAAATCCACACAAAACTACTAGATGTAATAAATGAGCACAGCAAATTGGCAGGTTACAAGATCAACACTCAAAAATCTTTAGTGTTTTTATACACTAGTAATGAACAAACTGAGGGGGAAATCAAGAAAAATCCATTTACAATTGCAACCAAAAGAATAAAATATTTAGGAATAAATTTAACTAAGGATACAAAAGACTATAATCAGAAAACTACAAGAAATTGGTAAAATAAATCACAGAATACCTAAATAAATAGAAAGGCATACCATGTCCATGGATTGGAAGACTTAATATAGTTAATATATCAATTCTACCTAAATTGATTTACAGATTAAATGCAATACCAATTAAAATCCCAAAAACTTATTTTTCAGAAAGAGAAAAAACAATAACCAAATTTATCTGGAAGGGTAGGGTGCCCCAAATAGTTAAAAATATCCTGAGAAAGAAAAATGAAGTCAGAGATCTCACGCTACCTGATTTTAAGGTGTATTATGAAGCTACAGTGATCAAAACAGCATGGTACTGACACAAAGGTAGATATATTGACCAATGGAATTGAATAGAGTGTTCAGATATAGACCCTCTCATCTATGGACAATTGATCTTTGATAAGACAGTCAAGCCAACTCACTTGGGACAGAACAGTGTCTTCAATCAATGATATTAGAGAATTGGATATCCACATGCAAAAGAACAAAAGAGATCCATATCTCACACCCTATACAAAAATTAATTGAAAATGGAACAAAGACCTAAGCATTACATCTAAGCCCATAAAACTTTAAGAAGAAAATGTAGGGAAATATCCTATAAAGATAATAGGCAGTGGTTTCTTAGATCTTACACCCAAAGCACAAGCATTGAAGAAAGAAAGAAAGAAAGAGATGGGAACTCCTCAAAATTAAACACTTGTGCATCAAAGAATTTTATCAAGAAAGTAAAAAGACATCCTACACAATGGGAGATAATATTTGGAAACAATATATCAGATAAAGGTCTAGTACCCAGAATATATAAAGAGATTGTTCAACTCAACAACCAAAAGACAAACAACCCAATTACAAAATAGGCAAAAAACATGAACAGAGACTTCTCAGAAGAGGAAATACAAATGGCCAAAAGGCACATGAAAAGATGCTCAATTTCCTTGGCCATTAAGGAAATGCAAATCAACACCACAGCGAGATATCATCTCACACCCACCAGAATGGTCATTATCAATACAACAGAAGACAACAAGTACTGGAGAGGATGTGGAGAAAGAGGTACACTTATCCACTATTGGTGGGAATGTAAAATGGTACAACAGCTGTGGAAGGCAGTTTGGTGGTTCCTCAGGAAGCTAAGTAAAGAATTGCAACATGATCTGGCAATACCATTGCTAGGTATCTACTCAGAGTTCATGAGGGCAAGGACACAAACATACATTTGCACACCAATATTTATAGCAGCATTATTTACAATTACCAAGAGATGGAAATAGCCCAGATGTCCATCAATAGACAAGTGGCTAAACAAGCTGTGCTATGTACATATGATGGAATATTATGCAGCTGTAAGGCAGAATAAATTTATGAAGTATGTAGCAACATGGATGCACCTTGCAGACATTATGCTGAATGAGATTAGCCAGAAACAAAAGGACAAATACTTGTGTGGCCTCACTGATATGAACTAACATTAGTAAATGAACTTGGAGAATGTCAACTAAGAACAGAAACCATCAGGAGATAGAAATAAAGTAGATATTGGGTAATTGGAGATGAAGGGATACAGATTGTGCAATGGCACTGACTGTAAAAATTCAGAAATGAATAGCACAATACTACCTGATTGTAGCACAATAATGTTAGAACACTGAAAGAAGCTGAATGTGAGTATGATAGAGGGAGGATGGCTAGGGGTACAAATGAAATCAGAAGGAAAAGTAGATGATAAATTCTGAAATGGTATGATCTAGGAATGAATGCCTAGAGTGTACAATGATAGTGACTAAATGTACAAATTAAAAAATGTTTTTGCATGAGGAAGAACAAAGAAATGTCAATATTTTGCAGGGTGTTGAAAATAGATGGCAATTCACAGTTTAAAACTTTAACTTATATGTATGACTAAAGCAAAAAAATGTTTATTTGATACAAAATTTATATTTAGACTAGTGCATTTCCTAGTATAACTTATATGGACAGTTTAATTGAACACCATAACTACATGGAACTTTGTGTAGTGCATGAGATTTTGTAGATTTTGTCCAGAGTGATGCCCCAATAAATCCCAGCATGATTTAAAGAATGAATAAAAAAGAGTATTTACAAATTGTTCAGAAAGGGGAAAATTCAAGTTTCCCATGTGGAGAATACCTGGTGTTTTCACAAGCAGTGGGGCAACCAAAACAATAGGCTGAGCCCTCAATCTTGGGGTTTGTTCATATGAAACTTAACCCTGCAAAGGATAGGCTAAGCTTACTTTAAATTAAGCCTAAGTGTCACCCCAAGAGAATCTCTTTTGTTACTCAGATGTGGCTTCTCTCTCTCAGCCCACACAACAAGCAAACTTACTGCCCTCCCCTTCTCTATGTGGGACATGACTCCCAGGTGTGTAAAGCTTCCTGGCAACAGGGACAGGGACAGAAATTCTAGGATGAGCTGGGACTCAGCACCAAGGGAAAACTTTCTAGAGCAAAAGGTGTAAGAGAGAAATGAGACAAAATAAAGTTTCATTGGCTGAGAGATTTCAAACAGAGTTGAGAGGTTATCCTGGAGGTTATTCTTAAGCATTATATAGACATCAGCTTTTTAGTTAAAGCATATTGGAGAGGCTGGAGGGAAGTGCATGAAAATGTAGAGCTGTGTTCCAGTAGCCATGTTTTTTGAAGATGATTGTATAATGATATAGCTTTCACAATGTGACTGTGTGATTGTGAAAACCTTATGTCTGAGGCTCCTTTTATCTATGATGTGGACAGATGAGTAAAACAAATGGATTAAAAATAGATGATGGGGGAACAAATGTTAAAATAAATTTAGTAGATTGAAATGCTAGTGTTCAATGAAAAGGAGTGGTGAGAGATATAAAAAAATTAGAGGAAACAAAGGCTAAAATATTTTGGGTAGATGTATATACCAGAAGTCAATGAGAAGGAGGGATAAAAGGTATGGTATCTAGGAGTTTTTTCCTTTTATTTCTTCTTCTGAATTGATGCAAATGTTCTGAGAAATCATCATGGTGATTAATATACGACTATGTGTTGATACTGTGAGTTATTGATTATATACCAAAAATGGAATGATCATATGGTAAGAAAGTTCACATTTATGTGTTGTTATGTTTTTAAAAATGTTTTTAAAAATAGAAACTACATAGAAAGTAGGAAGATTAAAATGTAGGATTATTAGAATTATATTAAATATATGTGTTTTATTTAATAAAAGAAAGAAGATATGGCTTAGCCAAATGATCAAATTTAAAAGTCCAAGGAGATACAGAATTTGTAACAACTATTCAAAGATGGTCAAACAAGTATCCTAAATAATTTTATATGATGGAATAATCATCAATGAGAGATTAAAGAAGTAAGGGATATTAGGGAGACACTAGGAGAGTATAAAGAATAATTTGAATGAATACATAAAAAAATAGCAGATATTATGGAAATGAAAGCTACTGTAGGTGAAATTAAAAATATACCAGAGACACACAGCAGTAGATTTGAAGAGCAAAAGGAAAGGATCATTGAACTAGAGGGCAGAGCAGCCTAACTTGAACACATAAAACAAAAGACAGAGAAAAATTGTAAAAATTTGAGCCAGGTCTTAGGGAAATGATAGACAAGACTAAGTGCAGAAATATATGCATTATAGGTGTCCCAGAATGAGAAGAGATGGTAAACGTCCAGGAATATTTGAAGACATAAAGGCTGAAAATTTCCCAACCCTTCTTAAAGACATTAGTATGCAAATCCAAGAAACCCAACATACTCCAATTAGAATAAATGCAAATAGACCCACTCCAAGTTGCATATTAGTCAGCCTGTAAAATGCTAAAGAGAAGGGGAGAATTCTGAAAGCAGCAAGAGAGAGCAATTCACAACATGCAAGGGAATCCATATAAGTCTCAGTTCTGACTTCTCATCAGAAACCACGTAGGCATGAAGGCAGTGGTATGGTATATTTAAAATTCTGAAAGAGAGAAAGTATCAGCTAAGAATTTTTAATCCAAAAAAGCTGTTCTTAAAAAGAGAAGGAAAGCTCAAAATATTCACAGACAAAAGCTGAGAGAGTTTGTTAAAAAGAGACCTTCCCTGTAAGAATTACTGGAGGAAGTTCTACTGGTTGTAAAAAAGAAAGGCCATAGAGAGAGAGGCTTGGAGGAGAGTATCGAAGTGATGATTATTAGTAAAGGTAATGGAAAGGGTAAAAAATGAGGACTATGATAGATCTGACAAATAAAAGCCAAAGGCTAAAATGGTTGACATAAGGGTGTCTTTTACAGAAACAGCATTGAATGTTAATGGACTAAACTACCTAGCCAAAAGAAAAAAATTGGCATAATGAATTTTAAAATATGGTCTAGCTATATGTTGTTTACAAGAGACTCATTTTAGACCCAAAGATATAAACAGGTTGAAAGTGATAGGACGGAAAAACTTATGATACGCAAGCAGTTACAACAACAAAATAAAACTAGGGTAGTTGCGGTAATATTAGACAACATAGACTTTAAATGTAAAAATGCTGTAAGAGACAAAGAAGGACACTGCATATTAAAAAAGAGACAATTTCACCAAGAGGAAATAACAATCATAAATATTTATGTGTCTGATCAAGGTGCCTCAACATACATGACATAAACACTGCAAAATTGAAGTGAGTAATGGATGAATCAACAATAGTTGTGAGAAACTTCAACACACTACTCTCCCCAATAGATGGAACATTTAAAGAGGATTAAAAAGGAAACAGAGAACCTAAATAATGTCATAAATGAACTAAATCTAACAGACATATACAGATCATTGCACCCCAAAACAGAAGGATATACCTTCTTCTCAAATTCTCATGGAACATACTCCTGGATGGACCACATGCTGGGGCACAAACCAGTCTTAATAAATTTAAAAGATTTGAAATTATACCAAGCACTTTCTCTTATCATAAGGAAATGAAGTTTAAAATCAGTAACAATCAGAGAATCAGAAATTTCACAAATATATGGAGATTAAAAAGCATGCTTCTAAACAATCAATGGATCAAAGAAGAAATTACACAATAATTTAGTAAATATCTTAAGATGAATGAAAACAAGAGCACAATGTATCAAAATATATGGGATACAGAGAAGACAGGGAGGAGGTTGAAATTCATAGCCCTAAATATCTACATAAAAAAGAAGAGCTAATACCAAAGATTTAGCTGAATGACTGCAGAAACTAGAGAAAGAAAAGCAAACTAATCCCAAAGCAAGCAGAAGGAAAGAAATAACAAAGACTCAAGAAGAAAGAAATGAAATAGAGAGCAAAAGAGTAGAAAGAATCAATAAAACCTAAAGTTGGTTCTTTGAGAAGATCAATAAAATCATGATTCCCTTAGCTAAACTGGCAAAGACAAAAAGAGGAGATGCAAACAAACAAAATCAGAAATGACAGGGACACCACAAGAAATAAAATAATTCATAAGAGGATACTATAAGCAACTGCGTGCCAACAAACTGGATTAAATGAGCATTTCCTAGAAATACAGAGCAACCTACATTGACTGGAGAAGAAAGAAAACCTCAGCAAACCAATTACAAGAGATTGAATCAGCCATCAAAAGTCTTCCAATAAACAAAAACCCAGGATTAGATGGCTTCATATGCAAATTTTACCAAGCATTGTAAGAAGAATTAATATCAGTCCTGCTTAAACTCTGCTAAAATTGAAAAAAAAAGGTAACGCTACCTAACTCATTCTATGATGTCAACACCACCCTAATACCAAAGTTAGACAAAGATACTACAAGAAAAGAAAACTTCAGAATAATCTATCTAATGAATATGGATTCAAAAATCCTCAGCAAAATACTTGCAAATTGAATACACCAGCACATTAAAAGCATTATACACATGACCAAGTAGGTTTTATCCCAGGTTTGCAAAGGCAGTTCAGCACAAGAAAATCAATTAATACACCAAGCCAACAAATTGAAAGGGAAAAAACCACAGGATCATCTCAATTGATGCTGAAAAGATTTTTGACAAAATCCAGCATCATTTCCTGATAAAAACACTTTGAAAGGCAAGAATCAAAGAAAACATCCTCAACATTACAAAGGACATAAATGAAAAACAACTATATCATACTCAATGTTGAGAGACTGAAAAGTTTTCCCTCCTAGATCAGGAAAAAGACAAGGATGCCCACTGCCACCATTATTATTCAACAGTGTGCTAGATGTTCTAGCTAGAGTAATTAGACAATAAAGAGAAACGAAATGCATTCACAACAGAAAGGAAGAAGTAAAACTATTCTATATGCTGATGACATGATCCTATATTCAGAAAATCCTGAAAAAAAAACTGTGGCAAAGCTACTTGAGCTAATAAGTGAGTTCAGCAAAATGGCAGAATGAAAGATCAATACACAAAAGTTAGTAGGGTTTCTGTACACCAGTGATACACTTTCTGAGAAAGTAATCAAGAAAAAGTTCAATTTACAATAGCAAAGGGAAATTGGAGAAGATCTAAACAAATGAAAGGCATCCCATATGCATGAATTGGAAAGCTAAATGTCAGTAAGATATGTGTTTTACCAAAAGTGATCTACAAATTCAATACAATACCAATGAAAATTCCAATAGCCTATTTTTCAGAAATGAAAAAGCTAATCATCAAATTTATCTGGAGGTGTAAGGGGCCATATTTAACCAGAAACATTTTGTAAAAGAATAATGAAGTGGAAGGACACATACTTTTGAACTGGAAAGCATATTATAAAGCCACTATGGTTAAAAGAGAGTGGTGCATGTATAATGATAGATATATTGATCAATGGAATCAAATTGAGAGTTCAAAAATAGAGCTTCAAATCTATGGTCAATTGATTTTTGACAAGGCCCCCAAATCCACTCAATGGGGACAGAACAGTCTCTTCAATAAATGGTGTTTGAATAACTGGATATCCATATCCAAAAGAATGAAAGAGGACCCATATCTGACACCCTATGCAAATATTAATTCAAAATGGATCAAAGCCTTAAATATAAGAACCAATTTAGGAAAATGTCTTCAAGATTAGTGGCTGGAGGCATTTTCATAGACCTTACATTCAAGCACAAGCAACAAAAGAAAAAAATAAGTAAATGGGACCTCCTCAAAAAGGAATTCTTCTGCCTTTCAAGGGACTTTATCAAAAGGGTAAGAAGGCATCTGAATCTATGGGAAAAAGTATTTGGAAACCACATATCTGGTAAGGGTTTGATGTTCATAATATGTAAAGAAATCATATAACTCAAAAATAAAAAGATGAACAGCCCAATTTAAAAATGGGCAAAAGTCATGCATAGACATTTTTCCAAAAGTGAAATACAAATGGCTAAAAAACACATGAAAAGATATTTAGCTTCACTAGCTATTAGGGAAATGCAAATCAAAATCAAAATGGGATGTCATTTCACACTGAGTAGAATGGCGTCTATTAAGCAAACAGGAAACCACAAGTGTTGGAGAGGAGGTGGAGAAATAGTCAAATTTATTTACTGCATGTGCAAATTTAAAATGGTAACAGCCACTGTAAAAGACTTGTGGCTTCTAAGAAAGCTAAGTATAGAGTTGCCTTACAATCTTGCAATTGTACTACTCAGTATATATCCAGAAGATCTGAAAGCAGGGACACAAATGGACGCTAGCACACCATTGTTCATAGTGGCATTATTCAGATTTGCCTAAGGATAGAAACAATCCAGGTGTCCATCAACAGATGAATGTGGTACATACATATGATGAAATATTATTCACCATTAAGAAGATATGAAGTTCTGAAGCATACAACAACATGGATGAACCTTGAGGAAATTATATGTGAAATAAGTAAGACACAAAAGGGCAACTAGTGTATTATTACACTAATATGAACTAATTATAATATGTAAACTCATAGACATAAAATCTAGAATATATTTTACCAGGGGAAAGAATGATTTTGAAGAATGGGGAACAGTTGCTTATTATGTGCAGAATGTTTAACAAGATTGAATTTAAATATTCAGAAATGGATAGAGGTGATGGTAGCATATTACTGTGAGTATAATTAATAGTGTTGAATTGTGAATGAATGTGGTTGAAAGGGGTAGTTTAGAGTCATGTGTCACCAGAAGGAAATCTAGAAGTAAAAATATGGGAATGGATTGCACAGTGCATCTTCTGGTGGACAGTGACTGTGATTAATAGTACAAATATAAAAAGGTTTTTTTATGCATTAGAACAAATGCATGACACTACTACAAAGAGTTAATTATACAGAGATGTTTGGAAGGAAATGTACCTATTGCAGACTGTGGACTATAATTAACAGTCATATGTTAATATTCTCTCATCAGCAGTAAGAAATGTACCACATCAAAACCAGGGGTCAACAATAGGAGGGGATTGGGGGCATGGGATTTGGTGGGTTATATTTTTATTTCTTCTTCTTCTTGTAATGAAAATGTTCTAAATTGATTGTGGTGATGATTGCACAGCTATGCTGTGATTGCACAGCTACGGTGATGATACTTGGAGCCATTAATGGTATATTTTGGATGGATTTTGTGGTGCATGAAAGTATCTCAATAAAATGGTATGTGCCATTTTATTTGAGGTATACCATTTTATTTAATTTGCTAATTTAGTAGAATGGCCACTATTAGGCAAACAGGAAACCCATTTGAATTTGCTAATCAAAAGCCACCGACATTGCTGGACCATGACCTCTCCTTTCCTTGGTGAAGGTATGCCTTTTATTAAACTCTTCCCTGAAAATTTAAGAAGATACTGTCTCTAAATTACCATCCTTTTCACCCCTGTTGGGGACAGGGTTGAAACACCTTGCCTGGTGCTTTTTGTCCTGAGCTAACTGAAATTATAGCTTCCTTCAGAGCCAGAACCCAGCATGCTGAATTCACTAATCAAAAGCTGGGATCAGAGCTCAGGCATGCCTGATCATGGACTGGATCCTGGGGTGGCTTGCTGCAAGAGTTGTGGATGAGCACCAGCCATTGCAGCATGGATAGTTTTACTCAGAGCTCTTCACCACAGGTTATCAGTCTCTTACTTCTGCTTTTCCCTGAATCATGTTCAGTGTTCATCTGCCCTCTGGAGCCTGAGAGTTGTTTCAGACAGTTTCTGGCCAGTTACAAGTTGTCATGGAGAACAAACTGAGTCTTGAATCTTCCTCCTCTTCAATCATACCCCTAAGGTTTACTTTGATGGGTGGTTTTTGATTACTGACTCTGTGTCTTTCATAATAATTGGTGTGTTGAGATCATCTATTTCTTCTTGATGAGGTGTGTTTCTAACAATTTGCCAATTCCATCTAGTTTATCAAATTTATTGGCATAAATTTGTTCATATTGTCCTCTTATAGTCGTTTTTATTTCTGTGGGTCAGTAGCAATGTACTCTCTTTCATATCTGATTTTATTCATTTGTACCTTCTTTCTATTTTTCTCTGACAGAATAGGTAAGTTTTTTTTTCACTGTTGTTGTTAACCGCATAGAATCAACTTTTAGCTTTGTTGATTCTATTGTTTTTTATTTCTTTTGTTTGTGCTTTAGTCTTTGTTATTCCCTCCCTTCTCCTTGCTTTGGGTTTGCTTTGCTCTTCTTTTTCTAGTCCTTCCAGTTTTTAGGTGAGGTCTCTGATTTTAAGTCTTTTTTCCCTTATAATGTAGGCATTTAGAGCTATAACTTTCCTTCTCAGCACTGCTTTTGATGCCTCTCATAAGTTTTGTTATATTTTGTTTTCAATTTAATTCACCTCAGGATATTTCCTATTTTCACTTGGGATTTCCTTTTTAACCCATCTTTTATTGTAAGGATATGTTGTTCAATTTCTGCATATTTGTAAATTTTCCATTTCTTCCTCTGTTATTGATCTGTAGCTTCATTCTGGTATGGTTGGAGAACATGCATTGAGTGATTTCGATAATTTTTAATTTATTGAGACTTGGTTTGTGACCTAACATGTGGTCTATTCTGGAGAATGATCCATGTGCACTTGAGAAGGTGTATTCTTTTTTTACTTGGTGAAGTGTTCTATATATGTCTAAAGGTATAGTTGTTTTAGAGTATCATTCAAGTCTTGGATTTCCTTACTGATCTTTTGACAATATGTTCCATTCATTATTTGAAGTGGTATATTAATGTCTGCTACTATTAATGTAGAGCAGTCAATTTTTCCCTTCAAATCTGTATTTGCTTCATATATGTTGTGACTCTGCCATTAGGTTGATATGTATTTATAATTGTTGAATTTTCTTGTGAAATTATCCCGTCTTTGTCCCTCCTAGCTTTTTGTGTCTTAAAGTCTATTGTCATCGGATATTAGTATAGCTACCCCAGCTGTTTTTTGGATACCATTTGCATGTGATATTTTTGTTATCATTTCACTCTCAATCTGCTTGTGTGTTTTCATTTAAGTTGAGCCTCTTGCAAATAGCATATAGCTGGGTCTTGCTTTTTTCATCCATTTTGCTAATCTGTCTTTCAACTGTTGAATTTCATCCATTTAAATTTAAAATCACTCCTGGTTATGTGAGATATTTTTCTGACATATTGCTATTTAGCCTATGTATGTCTTGTGCCTTTTTTGTCCCTTAATCCCTCTATAAAGCCTACATTTATCTTTAATATATTTTTTTGCATTGTACCATATTGAATGACTTCCTTTTTCTATCTGGTTGTATTTTTTTTTCATCTATTTTCCTTATGTTTACATGAGATTAAATTTTAATTTCCTAATATGTTACAATCATGTTTGATACCACCTTAACTTCAATAGCATGCACATATGCTCTTCATCCACTCCTCTGCTCCCACCTATCTTTTGTACTTTTTGCCATTTATACCTTTGCATATTTTATGTCCAAAGCCATAGGTTTTTCATTACTTTTTATGCATTTTCATTTTAGCACCTGTGGGAGGTAAGAAGTCATGTTACATACCAAATAATATACTACAATAACACAGGCATTTATACTTACACAGATGGTTAGCATTATCATCGGCCTTTATTTCTTTTATTTATTTAT
Organism: Tamandua tetradactyla; assembly: GCF_023851605.1. Taxonomy (NCBI): domain Eukaryota; kingdom Metazoa; phylum Chordata; class Mammalia; order Pilosa; family Myrmecophagidae; genus Tamandua; species Tamandua tetradactyla. The sequence continues at coordinate 56,592,305 of NC_135353.1, read as the reverse complement.
TTATTTATTTATTTATTTATTTATTTATTTATTTATTTATTTATTTATTTATTTATTTTTACATGGGCAGGCACCGGGAAACGAACCCGGGTCCTCTGGCATGGCAGGCAAGCATCCTTGCCTGCTGAGCCACCGTGGCCCGCCCCGGCCTTTATTTCTTTATGGCACTGTGAACCACTGATCAAAACCAAGTGATCAGTGGTCAGTTATGTCCCTCCCCCTGCTGGATCTTGGTGAAGTGGATTTTTGTGTTCCTTTCTGGCACCAGAAAACTACACCAGGGGCAAGATCCTTCTGCTGCCTACCACAAGAGTGGGGGGGTGGGCACTGGTATCCACTGTGGAGAGAGAGCAATTTATTGTTATTTACCATAATTACCAGCTTCTTCCTCTCACTCCTCCTTGGTTGCTGCACAGTGTTCTACTGTGCTCCAGAGTTTTGAAATTATTGATTCAGGCAATGCCTGAATGTTCATTAGTTGTTTAGGTAGAATAACTTCCTGGAGCTTTCTATGCCTCCATCTCTTCACAGCTCCAAGGCATCCTCATATAACTTTAAAGGGAATTTTTCTTTAATCAATGTAATGCCAATATCGAGGGTTATATCTCAGAAAAAGAAAACAGCATCTTTCACTACTACTATCATAGAATATTCATTTTAATGCAAAAATAATGTGTGCTCCTTGAAATAAAATTCAGACAATGCATAAGTGTAGAGAACAAAATGTCAAAGCCCTTGTCAATCCAGCCAGCCAACCAGCCCCACTTTTTAGATGTAACCACCCTGTGAAGTTTGGTGCATTTTCTTCTGGAATTTTTTCTATTTGCATTCAAATACATATATTTGAATTTAAAAAAAAAGATGTTTCTTTTTATCTTGATTGCAAAATAAGGATAATTGTATAGGTATTGTTCTGCAAATGGCTTTTTTTATATAATATACTATCAAGAACATTCTTCCATATTAGAAGGTAGAGAACTTAGTTTTTAGATCACATCATGGTATTCCATATTCAGACACTGAATTACTTCCTATCTTTCACTCTTACAAATAATGCTGCAATTAACATTCTTCTACAAATACCATATATTGGTTTTCTATTGCTGCATAATAAACTAAAGCAGCAGCTTAATCCAGGGCAAATTTATTATCTGACAATTTCCCTGGGTAAAGAGTCCAGTATGGCAGGGTTGGGTAGTCTCTCAGTTTCTCACAAGTCTGCAATCTAGGTGTTGGCTGGCAGGGACATTATCTGGAGATTTGGTGAGAGAATGATCCACTTCCAAATCCCTCAAATTGATAGCAGAATTAATTTCTTTGTGTATATATGACTTAGATCCTCAGTTTCTTATTAGCTTTTATCTGTGGACCACTTTTGTTAACTAAAGCCCACTCTCTCAGATACTTGCTTCTCATACTAAGAATCTACCTGACTTCATAAACAGCTCAGCTTCTTCTTTAAAAATATTTTATTGTAAAAATTGAACAAACAAGTGTACAAACATTCCTGATATACAAATGTTCCATACATGGTGTACAATCAATGGTTCGTGTATTAGCTAGGGTTCTCTAGAGAAAGAGAATCAACAGGAGATATCTGTAGATACAAAATTTATCAAGTGTCTCACATAACCATGGGAATGTAGAGTCCAAGTTCTGTAGGGCAGACCACAAGCTGGCAACTCCGATGAATACACACTAATTTACATCACCAGTACCCTTTTATTGAGCATTTAATTTTTGTTAAATCCTTTTTAATTCTCAAAATTATCATAAAGAAAATTGATTTTTTTTGGCTTTTGGGATGCAGTTCTATGGATTTTAACAAATGCATGGATTCTTGTAACTGCCACCACAATTAAGGTACAAAATGGTTCCATCATCTCAAAATCTCCCTTATTTTATCTCCTTATAGCCACTTCCTCACCTTACTCATAAACCTACAAACCTCTATCTGTTCTCTGTCACTGCAATTGTATCTTTTTAAGAATGCCAACTATATGGAAACTTATAGTATGTAACCTTTTGAGACTGGCTGCTTATAAGCACCCTGATGCCTTTGAGTTGCCTGTATCAATGTTCATGTAACAATAGTTCATTCCTTTTCACTCCTGAGTAGTGTTCTATGGCACAGATGCACCACAGTTTGTTAGCCATTCACCCATTGAAAGACATCTGGGCTGTTTTCAGTTTTGGCTATTACCAATAATGCTGGTATGGATTGTCATGTGCCAGTGTTTGTGTGGATGTATGCTTTCATTTCTCATAGGATATACCTATGAATGAAATTGCTGGCTCATAGAGTAATTTTATTTTGCCTTTTGAGGTACTCCTGTACTATACCGTACCAAAGTTTGCACCATTTCATATTCCCTGCAACAGTGTATGAGGATTTCAATTATTTCACATCCTCACCAACACTCATTATTGTCTGTCTTTTTCATTGTAGACATCCTAGTGGATATGAAACAGTATCTAATTATGGTTTTTATTTGGATTTCACTAATGACTAATAATGGTACATATATTTCTATGTGTGTATTTGTCATTTATGCATTTCCTTTGAATAAATATCTATTCAGTACTTGGCCCATCTTTAGCTCCTAGGGGCTATGGAAGGTAGTCTTTTTTAGTGTCAAGAGAATGGGATGCCTGTGGTTCTTGAAGGAGGATGTGATTTGCTGGCAGGAAATTACAACCAACTAGTCAGGAATAAGTGGGTGGTTAGTTGTCCTTTTATTATTGATTTGTAATAAGCCTTTATATTTTCTTAATGCTAACCTATATCAAATATATGATTCGCAAATATTTTTTCTTATTCTCTGGGTTGTCTTTTGATTTTATTGATAGGGTTCTTTGAAACACAAAATTTTAAATTTTGGTAATGTCCAATTTATTTATTTTTTCTGTGGCTGTTTTAGTATCATATCTAAGAAACCTTTGCTTATTCCAAGGTCATTAAGATTTGTACTTATAATTTCTTCTAAAAATTTTCTAATTTCAGCTCTTATATTTAAGTATTTAATTCACTTTGCATTAATTTTTTTTTTTTTTTTGGCATGGGCAGGCACCAAGCATCGAACCCAAACCTGGGCATGGCAGGTGAGAACCCTGCCTGCTGAGCCACCATGGCCCGCCCTTGAGTTAATTCTTTAATTCTTGTAATTGTTGTGATATAGTGGTCCAATTCCATTATTTTGCATGTGAATAGTCAGTTCTTACAGCAATATTTGTTGAAAATCCTTCTCTTTCTTCAGGGAATTGTCTTGCTGCTCTTGTCAAAAATCAATTAATCAGGGGATGCGAGGGTAGTTCTGTGGTAGAATTCCCAACTGCCATGCTGGAGAACTGGGTTTGACTCTTGGCCCATGCACTTTCCGCAAAAAACGAACAAGCGAGCAAACAAACAAAAGCAAAAATTCAACAAATAGTGCTGCAGTAAGGGGATACTCACATGGAAAAAGAATAAAATGTGACCTCCCCCATACAGAATAAAAAGAAAAAAAAACCAATTAAGCATCCATATCTAGGTTTTCTTTTTTGGCTCTCAATTCTATTGGATTCATCAAAATGGCTATAAGTATGCAAGTACAATGCAGTCTTATTTATTGTAACTTTGTAGTAAGTAGTATGTTTTAAAGTAAGAAATCATGAATACTCCAACTTCATTTTTTTATTCAAAATAATTTTATAGATTTCAGTTTCTTTGCCATTTCATATACATTTTTTTACCAATACATTAGAATTATTTACTGAAGTTATTCTTTAACAATTATAATAAATTATGGATTTGACACTTCGTAGAAAATCAGTTCAACAACCAAGAATAAATTTAAAATTACCAGTGTTCACTAAACTAAGAGATCATCCTGGTTATCTTTTTTTTTTAAACTTTTTTATTGTATAGTATAACATATGTACAAAGCAAAGAAATAAAAAAGCAATAGTTTTCAAAGCACTCATCAACAAGTAATTACAGGACAGATCCCAGAGTTTGACATGGGCTACCATACAATCCTCTCAAAGTTTTCCTTCTAGCTGCAACAAAATAAGGAGGCTAGAGGGCTTAAATATTTTCTATCATCACAACTTTTTTCCTTCTTTTTTTGTGAAAAATAACATACATAGAAATAAACTATACATTTCAAAGCATAGCACCACAATTAGTTGGAGAACAGATTTCAGACTTTGACATGGGTTATAATTTCACAATTTTAGGTTTTCCCTTCTAGGTGCTCTAAAACACTGGAAACTAAAAGAGATATCAATTTAATGATCAGCATTCATATTCATTTGTTAAATCCTATCTTTATGTATAACCCCACCATCAAATTTAATATTTCCATCCTTCTCTTTAGGGGTGTTTGGGCTATGGTAATTTTAAATGCCTAATATTGGAAGGGTCTGTCACTAATATGGGGTAGGGAGATGGAACTATCTGATGTTCTGGTGAGACTGGGCTAGGCTTCAGAACTTATCTGGTCCAGGGACCCATCTGGAGGTTGTAGGTTTCTGGAAAGTTACTCTAGTGCATGGATCACTTGTAGAATCTTATATATTGCCCTAGGTGTCTTTAGGATTGGCTAGAATGATCCTGGTTGGGGGTTGGCAGGTTATGATAGGTAGCAAGGTCTACCTGAAGCTTGCATAAGAGCAACCTCCAGAGTAGCCTCTCGACTCTATTTGGACTTTCTCTGCCACTGATGCTTTATTAATTACACTTCTTTCTCCTCTTTTGGTGAGGATGGAATTGTTGATCCCATGGTGCCAGGGTTGGATTCATCCCTGGGAGTCATCTCTCACATCACCAGGGAGACTTTCACACCTGGATGTCACATCCCATATAGGGAGGAGGGCAATGATTTCACTTGCAGAGTTGGGCTTAGAGAGACTGAGGCCACATCTTAGCAACAATAGAGGTCCTCCAGAAGTAATTCTTAGGCACGCCTATGGGTAGTTTAAGCTTCTCCGCTACCTACTAAGCTTCACAAGAGTAAGCCTCATGATTGACAGCATGGTCTATTGAGTTGGGAGTCCCTAAATTTTGACACAGTATCAGGGGATTCCATGATGGTAAGGTTTAATTGTTCCATATTTTGCTCCCCTCCATTAGGGTCTTTGCCAATACTTTTATATTATCTTTTAAATATACTCTAGGATGTATCCAGGCATTGCAGTAATCTATACAGGATTAAAGGGCCTCTTTCTTATTCTGTGCTCCCTGTGTTTTAGTTGTTTAAATGAGCTATACAGATAGGTTGAATTAGATTATGTACTACAGAAAATTTCAGTTTCAGCAAAATAAAACATTCTTCCATTGGTCTCAAAGAGTATGTGTGGTCCTAAAATATAGACAGTCTTCCTTACCCCTATATTCTGAATTACTTTAACTCCAACCTGTTCCTCTTCATTCTTATCTCTATATATCAGGGTATATATGTAAAACAGCCTTCCAAAATCAAGAAATAATCACCACTCCCAGACTTAATGTATTTGCTTAAAAAGCTTACAATCTAGGCTCCTGTTTTCTTATACACATATTCTAAAAGTGACCATACCATTCTTTTTCTTTTGCTTCTGTCTTCTTTCATCTCACCAAATGTCCCACATGTTCATTCACATCATTGCATGCCTCACAACTCTGTTCCTTTTTGTAGCAGCAGAACCTTTGTTCATAAGTATACACCACTGTTAACCAATCTACTTCTCCACTAGTGCATTCTTCAGCCACCTGCATTCATTGGGCATCATGTACAGGGCCCAAAGTCACCAATCCATCAGCATTCTCAATTTTAGATAATTTCATTGTCCCCAAGAGAAAGAAAACCAATAAACACACCCTCACCAAATAGAAAATCTAAGCATCCTCTTAACTCTTGTCCCTCCCCCCATTATTTACCTCTGCTGTTGCTGTGCTAGTGCTGATGGTTTCTTTCTGGACATAGCTCATAAAATGTAATAGCAATTTTCCCTCTGTACCCTGGACTTAAACACTCTTTATACAAGAATCATATCTTTGAAGTAATTCTTGTAAGGATTCATATTTCTAGTGTTAATCGGTGGGATTCATAGGTCTATATAACCCCTTTCAATCTTGTTCATCTTCAATATAGTAATATTACTTACAGATCCACTAGAGAACCACCTTCAGTCCTATCTATTTCCTTACATTGGAGTTCAACTTCATTAGCTAATGGTTCACCCATATCTAGCTTCTAGGTATCTCTAAGTCCTCTATATTCTGTATTATAAGCCTCTGATTATACCTTTATGCTGGTCATAAAAGAGGAAACATACATTTATCTAATCTTTTGTGTCTGGCTAACTTCACTCAGCACTATGTCCTCAAAGTTCATCCATCTTGTCATGTGCTTCAGGATGTCATTTTGTCTTACTGCTGCAATATATTCCAATATATGTGTTTACCACATTTTTTTGATCCACTCATCTGTTGATGGGCATTTGGTGTCCTTCTGACTTTTGGTGATTGTGAATAATGCTGCTATGAACATCAGTGTGCAAATCTCTGTTTGTGTCTTTGCATTCACTGCTTCTGGGTATATACCAAGTATTGCTATTGCTGGGTCATAGGGCAACTCAATATTTAGTTTCCTAAGGAACCACCCAACAGTCTTCCACAGTGGCTGCACCATTATACATTAGCACCAGCAAGCACATGTGTCCCAGTTTCTCCACATCTTTTCCAACATTTAGAGTTTCCTAGTTGTTTAATATTAGCCATTCTTACAGGTGTGATGCTGTATCTCATTGTAGTCCTGATCTTCATTTCCCTTATAGCCAATGAAAATGATCATCTCTTCACGTGCTTTTGGGCCATCTGTCTTTGCTTTTCAGAAAAGTGCCTATTCTTATCTTTTAGCCCATTTAATAATTGGGTTGTATGTTCTTCCGTTGTTGAGTTGTAAGATTTCTTTGTATATACAGGAAATCAAAGCTTTGTCTGATTTATGATTTCCAATATTTTCTCCCATTGAGTTGGCTGCCTCTTTACCTTTTTGACAAAATCTTTTGAAGTGCAGAAGCATTTGATTTTGAAGAGTTTCCATTTATCTATATTTTCTTTTGTTGCTTGTGCTTTGTGTGTAAAATTTAGGAAACTACCTCCTATTACTAGGTCTTGAAGATGTTTCTCTAAATTTTGTTCTAGAGGCTTTATGGTGTTCGTTCTTATGTTTAGGTGTTTGATCCACTTTGAGCAAATGTTTGTGTAGAGAGTAAGATAGGAGTCCTCATTTATTTTTTTGCTATTGATATCCAGTTCTTCCATGCCCAATTATTGAAAAGACTATTTTGTCCCAGTTCAGAGAATTTGGAGGTCTTGTCAAAAATCAGTTGACCACAGATTTGGTGGTCTATTTCTGCACTCTTGATTCGATTCCATTGGTCAATGCTTCTTTGTGCCAGTACCATGCTGTTTTGACCACTGTAGGTTTATAATAGGTTTTAAAGTCAGAAAGTGTTGATCCTCCCACTTCATTCTTCTTTTTTAAGGTGCTGTTAGCTATTCGGGGTCTCTTTCCCTTCCAGATGAATTTCATGGTTAGCTTTTCCAAATCTTCAATGTAGGTTGTTGGAATTTTGATAGGTACTGTGTTGAATCTGTAGATCAATTTGAGGAGAATATATGTTTTAACTATATTTGGCCCTACTATGCATGTGTAGGAAATGTCTTTTAACTTATTTAGGTCTCCTTTGATTTCTTTTAGCAATGTTATGTAGTTTTCTGTGTACAAGTCCTTTACATTCCTACTTAGGTTCATTATTAAGTACTTGATTCTTTTAGTTGCTATTTTGAATAGAATTTTTCCTGTAACTGATCCCTCACATAGATCATTGCTTGTGTATAGAAATGTTACTGATTTTTGTACATTAATTTTATATACCATCACCTTGCTGCATTTGTTTGTTAACTCAAGTAACTTTGCTGTAGATTTCTCAGGCTCTTCCAAGTATAGTATCATATCATCTGCAAAAAGTGAGTTTTATTTCTTCTTTTCCAATTTGCATGCCTTTTATTTCTTTGCCCTGCCTGAGTACTCTAGCTAGAACTTCAGCACAATGTTGAATAATAGTGGTGATGGTGGGCATTCTTGTCTTGCACCTGATCTTAGGGGGAAAGCTTTCAATCTCTCTTCATTAAGCACGATGCTGGCTATCAGTTTTACATATATTCCCTTTATCATATTAAGGTAGTTACCATTGATTCCTATCTTTTGGAGTGTTTTTATCAGAAAAGGATGCTGAATTTTGTCAAATGCTTTTTCAGCATCAATTGAGATGATCTTATGATTTTTACCTTTTGATTTGTTAATGCGCTGTATTACATTACATGATTTTCTTGTGTTGAACCATTTTTGCATTCCTGGTATAAACCCCACTTGGTCATGGTGTTTGATTTTTTTAATGTGCTGTTGGATTCAATTTGCTAATGTGAGAATTTTTGCATCTATGTTCATTAGGGAGATTGGTCTGCAGTCTTCCTTTCTTATAACATCTTTACCCAGTTTTGGTATTAAAATGATATTAGCTTCATAAAATGAGCTAGGTAGAGTTCCTTTTTCCTCAACTTCTTGGAAAAGTTTAAGCAAGATTGGTGTTAGTTCTTTATGGAATGCTTGATAAAATTCCCCTGTGAAGCCATTTGGCCCTGGGCTTTTCTTTGTAGGAAGATTTTTAATGACTGATTAAATTTCTTTACTTGTGATTGGTTTGTGGAGATCTTCTATTTCTTCCCAAGTCAGTGTAGCTTGTTTGTGTGTCTCCAGGAATTTGTCCATTTCATCTCAGTTTTCTAATTTGTTGGTGTACAGTTATTCTTGTATCCTCTTATAATTTCTTATTTCTTCAGGGTGGTAACGTACCCCTTCTCATTCTTGATTTTATTCGTATCCACTCTTTTTTCCTTTGTCAGTCTTGCTAATATTCCAATAATTTTATTTATTTTCTCAAAGAATCAACTTTTGGTTTTATTGATTCTTTCTACTGTTCTTTTGTTCTCCCATTCATTTACCTCTGCTTTAATCTTTTTGTTATTTCTCCTCTTCTATTTCCTTTGGGGTTAATTTGCTGTTTTTTTTTTTTCAAATTCCCCCAGGTGTGCTGTTAAGTCCTCGATTTTTGCTCCTTCTTATTTTTTAATACAGGCATTCAGGGCAATATATTTCTCTCTCTGCACAGCCTTTTCTGCATCCCATAAGTCTGATAAGTTGTGTTCTAATTTTCATTCATCTCCAGATAACTACTGATTTCTCTAGCAATGTCTTTTTTGACCCACTGGTTTTTTCAGAGAGTGTTATTTAATCTCCATATCTTTGTGAATGTTCTTGTTCTTTGGTGGTTATTGAGATCCAGCTTCATCCTATTGTGATCAGAGAAAGTGCTTTGAATAATTTCAGTGTCTTCAATTTTATAAAGACCCGTTTTGTGCCCCAGCATATGACCTATTCTGGAGAATGTTCCGTGAGCACTAGAGAAGAATGTATATCCTTGTGCTTTGGTGTGCAATGATGTATACATGTCTGTTAGGTCTAATTCATTCATCAACTTACTTAACTTCTCTATTTGCCTGTTGATCTTCTATCTGATTGCTCTATCTATAGAGGAGAGTGGTGTACTAAAATCTCCTACTATTATTGTTGAAACATCTACTGCTTCCTTCAGTTTTGCCACAGTCTGTCTCATGTATTTTGGTGCTCCACTATTAGGAGGACAAGCATTTGTGATTCTTATATCTTCTTGGTGAATTGACCCTTTAATTAGTACATGGTGTCATTCTTTGATGTCTTTACATTTAAAATCTATTTTGTTCAATATCGGTATAGCTACTCCTGCTTTCTTTTGGTTACAACTTGCTTCGGAATTCTTTTTCCATCCTTTAACTTTCAGTCTATTTGTATCCTTGTGTCTAAGATGACTCTCTTGTAAGCAGCATATAGCTGAATTATGTTTCTTATTCCATTCTGCCAATCTGTATCTTTTAATTGGTAAGTTTAGTCCATTTACATCCAAAATTGTTACTGAAAATGCATTTCTTGATTCCATCATCTTATCTTTTTTATTTTACTTTTCAAATATATATATTCCTTATCCTCTTTCTCTTTGTATTCTTTAAATTACCATTAGTGGTACTCTTCAATTCTGTCCCTTCCTACAGACTTCCCTTTCCTATCTTTTTTTTTATTCACCTGGCAGAATTCCTTTTAGTATTTCTTGTTGGGCTGGTCTCTTGTTGAGAAATTCTTTCAGTACTTCCTTGACTGTGAAAACTTTAATCTCTCCCTCAATTTTGAAGGACAATTTGGTTGGGTACAGAACTCTTGGCTGGAAGTTTTTCTCTTTCAGGGTTTTGAATATATATTATCACTGTCTTCTCACCTCCAAGGTTCTAGTTGAGTAGTCTGAACTCATGTATATAGTAGATTGTTTTTCTCTTGTCACTTTCAGGATTTTACACTTCTCTTCAACATTTGACAGACTGATTAGTATGTACCTTGGGGAAAGCTTATTTGAATTTATTCTGTTTGGAGTTCTTTGGGTTTCTTTGACTTGTATATTTATGTCCTTTATGAGGGTTGGGGAATTTTCCCCCATTATATCCTCAACTATTTTTCCTAGCTCTTAACTCCTCTCTTCTTCTGCGACACCAATGATTCTCATATTTGTGCACTTTGTTTTGTATATCAGTTCCCCGAGTTCTCATTCAATTTTTTCCATCTTTTTCACCATTTGCTGTTTTGAGTCTTAGAAATCAATTATCTTATCATCTATATCACTTATTCTTTCTTCTGTCTCTTCAAATCTGGTATTGTGTGCCTCTAGTATGCTATTTTATTTTGTTAACAGACTCTTTAATCTCCATGATATATGCTATTTTTCTATTTATTCTTTCAAATTCCTCTTTATGCTCTTCTACTGTCTTCTTGATCTCCTTTATGTCATTGTCTATCCCATTTATTTTATTAAGTAGAGTTGTATGAACATCTTTGATTAGTTGTTTCAACATCTGTATCCCCTCTGGTATTTCAGTTTGGCCATTAGGCAGGGCTATATCTGTCTGCACTGTGATATGCTTAGTGATCTTCTGCTTTCTTCATTTCATGTAAATATCTTGATCGATTTACTTTGAGAGCTGATTTCTTTCAGTAGTTTAAGACCTTGTGTTTGTGTGATGGCTATACAGCAGGGAGCAGGACACAGGGTGGAGTACTCAGTATGGTGATTTGTTTCAGGGCAGGTATAGGTGCAGGTTGGAATGTTGCGCTAATGTTTGTGAACGTGGGTGCAAAGCGGCCAGGGAGGTTGTAGCTGTGCAGGTACACCTGTTTGGGGGATGTAACCCTGGTGTGTCCTGGTCTAAGGCATGGGGCCTTTGTGCACATGTGTAGAGCTGTGGCAGCAGGTCACTGTTATGCTTTTGTGGATTGGGAACAGATGTCACCCGACTGTGCAAGTTTGCACTTTGTCAGAGCTGGGAAATGAGGCTGAGGGCCCATTTCATATACATTTTAAATTCAGTTTGTCTAATCCAGGGGTGAAAGTGTCCCTGGTGATGTGGGAAATGACTCCCAGGGATCAAACCAGACCAGGCACTGTGGGATCAATGACTCCATCCTGACCAAAAGAGTGAAAAGAAGTGCAATTAATAAAGTATCAATGGCAGAGAGAGTTCAAATAGAGTTGAGAGACTACTCTGGAGGTTGCTCTTATGTAAGTTTTAAGTAGACCTTGCTACCTATCTATAACCTGCCAACCCCCAACCAGGACTATTCCAGCCAATCCTAAAGAGCACCTCGGATATTATATAAAATTCCACAAGGGTTCCAGGCACTAGAGTAACTTTCCAGAAACCTACAACCCCCAGATGGGTCCCTGGTCCAGGTAAGTCCTGAAACCTAGCCCAGCCCCTCCAGAGCATCAGAGTTCCATCTCCCTACCCCATATTAGTGACAGACCCTTCCAATATAAAAAATCTAGAACTGATATAGCCCAAACAACCCCAAAGAGAGGTATGGAAAGATCAAAAGTGATGGTGGAATTATGCATAGAAGATAAGACTTAACAAATGGATATGAATGCTGGATCATTAAATTGTTATCTCTTTTAGTCTCCAGTATTTTAGAGTACCCAGAAATAAAAATCTAAAATTGTGACGTTGTAACCCATGTCAAAGTCTGAATATGTTCTACATCTAATTATGGTGCTGTGTTTTGGAATTTATAGCTTTTTGGTATATATGTTATTTTCACAAAAAAAGAAAGAAAAAAGTTGATTGTGATGATTAAAAAAAATGTCAGCTCTCTTGCCTCCTATATTCTGGAGCAGCTAGAAGGAAAAATCTAAGAGGATCAGATGATAGCCCATGACAAGCTCTTGGAATTGTCGTGTAACTACTTGTTGAAGCGTGCTTTGAAAACTATAGCTTTTTTTATTTCTTTTCTTTGTATATATATTATACAATAAAAAAGTTAAAAATTTACCTGAAGAGGATGAGCATTCAATAAATATTGTGACGGGAGTTTCCAAAATGGCTCCCAATGTTGGAACTCTTACATAGTTCCCCCATCCACTTTTTTCTGGGTTTTCTTAAATTATTCAAGACCTCAGCTTCCATCACTGGTGTCCTCTCTCTCTCTCATAATTTGCTCTGGAGGAAGCCATGTTATGAGAAGTCCTGTAGAGAAAACTACTCGGCAAAGAACGGAAGCTTTCTGCCAACAGTCACATAAGTGTGCTTAGAAATGAATATTTTAGCTCCTTTAGTGAGTGTGTTCTTGGATGACAGTTTGACAGCCATTTCATCGGAGAAACTATAATAGTCACACCCTACTAAACTGATCACAGATTCTTGACTCTAAGAAGAAACTCTGAGATAATATGTATTCAATGTTTAAAGTGGCTAAGTATTGGAACTCTTTGTTATGTAACAATTAATAACTAATATAAATATGATGCCTTCAGACATTGTGAAGAATTTCTCTGGAATAGGAAGAAAACACTTGATACAAATTTAAACACATGGTATCTGCATCTATATTTCACTGGTCTAACAGTCTAATCTTATATGTTGGTAATTATTAAAATACTAGAAATAGCAGCTACTCTTTATTGTGGTTTACTATATGGCAATCAGTCTTACCAAACATTTTACATATGTTAACTCATTTAATTACTACAAAAATATTATAAAGTATTTTTGTCTTCATTTTATAAATAAAGAAATCGGAGCTTATAGAGATTAATCAATGCCTATAGTCACTTACCTGAGTGATGCAATGTCTCTTTGACACCAAAGTCTTTGCTCCTAATAAAGACACCAAAGAAGACTGCCATGCTGGGTAGCTACATGTTGTGAGGAGGGATTCTCCCACTCCAAAAAATTTTAGCTAACTATTTACCTCAATATTTCTCAAATATATTTTACTAGGACTTTCAGTAAAATATAGTTTATATCATATGCTGTGCACATGTGCACCCACAATTGAAACAAAAGTTTCACAAAATAACGCTTAACTTTATATATTCTGATATTTGCTATTATAATTTACTTTAATCAGTTTGATAACATTATCAGTCAAAATTTTCTAAATATCATATAACTTTTAAAGCACGTTCCTTGCTGATGTTATAAACTTTTCTTCAATGATTCGTTTTTCAATTTATGGATTACTCTTTTGTTAAATTAGAACTACAACACAAAGCTACATATGGGCTAACCCTGTATTATTTGCCAATTTATTTGGAAGTAAGTTATATAACCTGCTGTCATTTTTTTAGCTGGCCTAGGTGAAAATTCTTCTTAAAATATAAATGCCTTTAATGACTTGAATAGACAGTTTCCTAAGAAGATACACAAATGGCCAAAAAGCACAAGAAAAGCTGCTCAACATCATTAACCATTAGGGAAATGCAGATGTAAACCACAATAAGACACTATTTCACACCCATTAAAATGGCTGCTATTAAAAAAATGGATAACAAGTTATTGTAAAGGATATGGAGAAACAGGTACACTCGTTCTTTGTTGGTGGGAATGTAAAATACTCTAACCATTGTGCAAGACAGTTTGGCAATTCCTGAGAAAGTTAAGTATAGAAATACCATATGACTCAGCAATCCCACTTCTAGATATATACCGTAAAGTACTGCAAGCAGGGACTCAAATAGATTTTTGCACACCAATGTTTATTGTGGAATAATTCAGTAACTAAAAGATAAAAGCAATCCAAGTGTTCATCAATCAATGTATGACTAAACAAATATGGTATATACATACAATGGAATATTTTTCAGCTGTAAAATCAGTGAGGTTCTAATACACATGACGTAGATGAACCTTGAAGACAACATGTTGAGTGAAATAAGCCACACACAAAAGGATAAATATAATATGATCTCACGGATATGAAATAATTACAATATGCAAACTCAGGGTCAGAAATAGTTAGCATACAAGTTACCAGTTGCCAGGGTGGAGGTAAGGTCTAGTGAGTTAAGGTTTTTAGGTACAGAGTTTCTATTTGGGGTGATGGAAAAGTTTTCATAATGGATGGTGTTGATGGTAGAACAACATTGTGACTGTAATTAACAGTACTGAATTATATATTTGAATGTGTTTAAAAGGAAAATTTTAAATTATATATATGTTACCAGAATAGATTTTTTTTAAAAAACAGGGAATGGTACAACAGAAACAGGGAACCCTAATGTAAACTATGGACTATAGTTAATAATGCAATTATAATAATATTCTTTCATCAATTATAACAAAAGTACCAACAAATGTAAATGCCTTTAGGTGGAGCTTATGTTTATTAGATGCCATAGGACCCACAAATGCTGTTATTTAAAACATACCCATTTCACAAATTTTTATAAGGTATTAGGTTCTAAAGGCACTTAGCCATTTGGAACAGTGGTTATCCAGATGGCAAGTGCCATGTTAGGGTAAATTTTACAAATGGATTGGAATATATTTCTTTTGACTGTCACAATGTTTCAGAATGATATTGGCATTGACTGTGTACAGTCTATGAATGTGATGCATGGGTGATCCCACACAGTGAAGATTTCCTCTGTATTCCATATAGTTTTAAAATGCTTTCTCCCAACATTCATGTATTGGAAAATCTAAAATTATTTGGATCAAGGACATAACTTCATTTTTCATATGAATGTGAAGTCCAAAATTGAGGAATCAGTAATGCTTTCTCCCCAAAGCTTTTGGGAATTCTGAGGCTGACTGCTGATGATCCTTAGTCCTTGGCTTTTCTGTCACCAACAAAGCATTTGTTGATATTTTCTTCTTAGTCTCTCAGGTCCCATGGACTTCTGGCTTCTTCCCATAGCTTCCTCTTTGTGTTCGAATTTCATTTTTCTTATAAAGTACTCCAGTAATCCAGATTAAAGTCCCAGCTGATTCAGAAGTCATTACAAAATACTTTTTAAGATAAGGATGCATTAGTTTAATAAAAGAAGTGAAAATTACTGCTCTGTAGCTATGAAAACAGTACTGCTTAAGTAGTTATATAAATACATAAATTGCTATGCAACAATGCATGCCTATCAAATAAATATCTGTGGAAGCTGAACCCAGGAATCTATCCTCTTAATAGGCTCCTCGGATGTTATTGCTAATCTTTCTGGAATTAGTTCATGAACTGGCATTTTGAGATGCTTTGATATTGATATCATTACGTTCTGTTTTTAAATTCCTGAGTTCTAATTCCTACCCTCATCTCTTCTTGGAAAAGGAGCTAAATTATTTTTCCATCTTTTATATTTAGTACCTCTCTTCACTAGTTCCTTTATTTGTCTAACTAGTCAGTGGCTTAAAGAAGTCCTGATTTGGCCGAGTTTTCTTCCTAAGACTATGCTTTAACATTCACATTCTCAAAACAGTTATCTTTCATCTTTACAAATACTTCTTGGTTCTCAATGACTTGTAATATGTCTTCTGCCCTCATCACTTTAATGAAACTATTCTTTCAAACCATTCCAACTGAGAGTACAATCATATCTTCTCAGTTCTCATTTTGCTCAGTCTCTTTGCAGCAATATACACTTTTGAACACTTCTTCTGCTGGATAATTTTCTTTTTCTTGGTTTCTAAAACTATCAGCTCTCCTTATTCTCCTACTAGCTCTCTGATAAAATGTGATAAAGTTTCTTTCTCTGGCTCATCTACATTCCATTCATTAGATATAGATCTTTTCAAATATTCAGTCTCCAGGTCAATTTTTTGTACACGTACATTCTCAAAATTTCCTCACTAGCCATTCATTTATAGGATTCAGTCCTATGCAAACTGTCCATGGGGCATTTATTTATGCATAATATATTCTCAACATGTATCAGTTTAATTAATCTATATCTGAAATCATCATGCTTTATAAGCTGGCTGCACTTTCTTTTTGTTAAGTTTAGTTAATATCACCACAAAATCACTCAGAATTGAAACCTCAGCCAACTTAAACATTTCGTCTTCTTTCTCACCCTTCATCTATAAGCAGTTGTTAAATCCTACTAATTCTTTCTTTGACATTTCCTATAAATCCTTTAAATCCTTACTGCACCTAGCATTTCAAGCTTTGTTACCACTCATTTTGCTCTAGTAACAGACTTTTATTTTTTTCTTATAGGTTCTCATTTTCCCAACCACAGCTTGGCTTCTGGAGTCAAACTGCCAGTGTTTGACTTTACCACTTCATTCATGATCTTACACAAGTTATTTAATATCTCTATGTGCTTTAATTTCCCTAACTAGAAAATAAGGCTATCAAGAGTAACTACAACACAAGACTTTTTGTTTTGTTTTGATGATTAAAAGAGATTCTTTATGTACAGTGCTTCAAAAAATAACTGAAACTGTATGAGAACTCAATAACTGTCTACTATTATTAGGCTTATAGAATTTTTAACCCAGTGTGTGCTTTTCCATTCAAAGTTCCCTAGTGCGAACTTCCACAATTGTAAGTGGCCTCTATTACTCAGGCTCATTTGAATTGATATTTTGCACAAATTAAATGTGAAGAAATAGACTGTCTTTCACTTTGTCCCTTTGGAGTTTATTGATAAACTATATCATAATAATCATTGCTATCTGTCCAATCAGAACATATTAAATATTTCTATCTTAAACTATTATTTTCCTTTATAAGATTGCTAGTAGCTCATCTGCAAAATCTGACTGATTGATGTGGCCTCATATTACTTGCTAAGAAACAAAGTACTTCATGAAGTCAATAACCACCTCTTTATGCCTTAGATGCTATACATTTGCTGTCAGCCAGTGACTTGACTTTTCATAAGGCATGGGAAAAATATAACTAGAATTTAGAAATGTAACACTAGCTTTAAGATTGATATGGCTCAAAATATTTCAAGTTTCAATTGTGTAAGAAAACTTTTTTCCTTTGGATGTGTATTTAGATAAGATTTTAATAGTATATTTCTCTTCTAAATTTATTTCTTTCATCGTTTAAGGTATATTTTATATAGGAGAACTTAAGTTTCTCAGGATAAACCAACACCTTATCTGTTATTAGGTTTGAATTTATACCCACTGTGGATGGATTTCTATCTCCCCCTCACCACTCTTGTCCTGGTCAACTATGTGAATTTTGAGTGGTTGGAAGTTGGATGTTGCTTAATTAGGGCTTATGCCCACTATAACTGATCCCATGATATATTCAGTGTCAAACTCAGAAAATGGCCACAAGTAAAGGGAAAATAGGTTGTACCTGCCTCCTTTTTGCTGTTTACAATTTTCAGAGAATTTTCACAAAAGAGTCAGCATACAGGTAGGAAAAATGCAGAGATTGAGAGAGACATGGAGGAGAAAAGGGCTGGAGAGAGACCAGCAGGTGGAGAAGAGAGCAAGTGTGGTTGGAGAATAAATTTCATGCTCCTAATCTGTGTTTTATAAGTTCTCCTATAGTTTTATCTGTCTCCTGATGTGTCTAATCCCTTTATGTATAATTTAAAAACACATTCCTTGTGGTTACCCTGGGTTTTGTATTGCATAACCTATAGCTAAAACATACTAATTTGAAAAGATACCAACTTAACTTCAATAACATGCACATTCTCTGCTTCCATGTCCCTCTATTTCCTCTCTTTATGTTGTTTTGTCCCACAATACCTTTGTATATTTTCCATCACCAATATCAGGAAATATAATGATTTCTTAATTCAATTGTATCATGACACTTATAGGAACTAAATAGTAGATTTATGTGTCAAGGATTCAGTCCTATTGGGTTTTGCATTTACCCATTTAGTTACCTTTAACAAAGATCTGCACTTCTTCACATCGCTCAAAGCCACACTCTCCTATCTTCAACTTTCAACCTGAAGATCTTCCTTTTGCATGTACGGCAGGCCATCTAGTGATGAACTCTTTCAGTTTCTGTTTATCTATTAATGCTATAAGCTATTTCTCATTTTTGAATGACTGTTTTGCCAGATAAAGAATTTTTGGTTGTCAATTTTTCTCTATTAGTATGTTAAGTATATTACACCACTGTCGTCTTGCCTCCATGGTTTCTGATGAAAATTCAGCACTTAGGCTTATTAAGAATCCCTTGTATTTGATGAATTGCTTTCTCTTGCTGCTTTCAGAATTCTTTCTTTATCTTTGGCATATGACATCATGATTAGTATGTGTCTTGAAGGAGGTCTAATAGTGTTTATTCTATTTGGGGTATGTTATGCTTCTTGTACACGTATCTTTATGTGTTTCATAAGAGTTGAGAAGGTTTCTGCCATTATTTACTCAAATATTCTTTTCCCTTCTCTTCTTCTTCTGGGAAACCCATCATGCATATGTTTCTACTCTTCCTGTTGGCACTCACATTCCTTAGACACTGCTCATTTTTTTTCTAATCTTTCTCTACCTGTTTTGATGGATGTAGAATTTCTTTTTTCTTTTCTGCTAGTTCAATGATTCTTTCTTCTGCCTGTTCAGATATGCTCATGTATACTTTTAGTCTATTTTCAATCTTTATTATTGGGCCTTTTATCCTTTAATTTCTATGTTTCCATTTAAACTTTCTAATTCTTCTTCATGTCCTTGAATTGGTTCAAGACGTTTATCTGAACATCTTTGATTAGTTCCAAATTCTGTGGCTCCTCTGAAGTTATAATTTGTTTCCTTTTCTGAGCTATATCTTCTTGTTTCTTAGTATGGTTTTTTTTTTTTTTTTTTGCTGATATCTGGGCATTTGATTATTTCGATGCGCTACTCTTAAGGTCAGTTTCTCCTTCCTGCCTAGTGTTTTATGGCCGAATGGCTGTGTGTTAAGGCTCTTCTTTGAGTTTGGTCCAGTTTGAACTGAACTGTTAGAGTAGCCCATGTTTAACTGTTAAAATTATCTCAGGTTTTCTGTCCTTTTTCTTGCCCTGGATATGCAGTGCACCTTTTAAGTTTGCCCATTTATATGGAATTGTTTCATCTTCAGAAGAACACTTCCTTTCTTCTACTCCTTTTCCAGGAATCCTTATCTGTGCTGCTTGTTTTTGTGAAGAGATTTCTCCCCAGCTTTTATGATTTTTAAACTGCTGTCCCTCACTCAATTCCCCCTTTCCCTTACATGTTTTAGTTCTGGGACCCATCCTGCCTTACAACATTTCAGTTTTCTTATTTTTTTCCAGTGAGGGTTTTGTCCCTCCAGTGACTTCACTGTCAGGGTATCCTGTCCCAGGAGCAAGATGTGGTCAATGTCCAAAAAGGCCCTTTTGTTCAAAAAGGTCTTTTTTTTGTTTCCATGCTCCAGCAGTCAAAGATCTGGTTGGATGTGTGCACTTCTTGTCAAGAACCCTGTCATGATCTCTTTTGTTACCTGGGGGTCCTTCTGTATGCACGTGATAACTGGCTGCTTTGGTTCTGCTCTGGGTCTCTGCAGCCTTGGATCCTTGGGCCTGGATATGCATTGGGTTCTAACCTACTGCTGTGAGGAGCACTGTAGTCTGTATCCATGGCAAGAGGTACTTGGGCTGTGCTACCACTGTGCGACTCTTAAGCTTCTCAGGACTGAGTGAGGGGAAAGGGTTCAGACTAGCAGGTCCAGGTCATGGATTTCTTTTCCTTTGATTCAGCATTTATGTAATACTTCTCCCATCTTTGTTATCCTCCAGAGTTCCAGACAAGTGGGATTTGTCCTTTTGTTAGTCATTTTTAATGGGAGACTTTCTTAGGAGATATCTTATGTAACCATGTTGATGACATCACCCATAATGTTTTTGTTTTTAATAGATTTTTAAAGCTGTCTAATCTGTCATCTTTCTAGGAACAGAAGTTGAAATGCATGACTTTTCAAATTAAAAAGTAATAGAATTAATTAACAACTCTATACTAACTTAGGGTCATGAGCTAAGCAAATTTTTTTACTTCAACCTATATAGTAATAACACTGGGCAGTGGCAAAGGACTTGATACTTTTTCAAAGCACTTTCGTATTCTACATAAGTTAGTCTTCACAAGTGACTGTGTTTGAATATTTGTAGTCAGTCTGATTTTACAGAAAGGGGAACTTTGGCCCAGGAAGACAAATTTACTTGCCAAAGGACATACCAATTTAGTAGGAACCAAGATATTAGACACTAAAGCCAAAGCATTCTTTGTTATTTATTGCTCACATAACACAGTGCTTACTTGTTTGCTAGAGAAAACTCTATTTTATGCCAGAAATCCAGATAAGGACAACATAAATCTTCTGTCACAGTTTAACCCCACAAACTTGTGCTCTTGGATTGGTATATAAAAATGGAACCAAACTAGAAGTCCTCATTAGTTTCCTTTGTGTTATGAAAGGAGAAGTGTTTGTTTATATGTCTCATTTGGTGTGTATATTGCCATCTCCTATATTATCATTACTTCTATATACAATAAATCCTGAGAATGCCAAGAAGCAACTGTCCTTTTGTCCTTAAGACATTTAATCACCAAAATAACTAGGGCTTTGTTGTGTGCCCTCTGCTATTTATTATGAAAAGGCCTCTTTAGGCCCACCTCTCAGTCACTCTGACATTCTGCATTTGCCTGAAATGCACATGCATTCTCCAGCTGTAGTTCTTTGAGTATAATCTGAGAGGAATTATGTTTTTCTTTTATCTGAAAATTTAACCTGATTCAAAGTTAAGCTGATTCAAACACAGCTGGCAAAGACTTAAGATACTCTTTTTAGGTAAATAATGAGTTAGTGGCAAGTTAAACAAACTTACATAGGTGGCCTCTGTAAGCTTATTTGCTTGAGACTTGTCAGTTTATCTTGTCAGTGCTTACAGGAGATATGTAGAAACAGAATCCTACCTTTAAAAATAGCTGAGGTATGTGAAGGGTGTTCCTAAAAGAGAGTTGGAGGCAGAGGCCCAGTAGAATTCTAAGGAAGGAAAGAAGAAAGTCTAGTCTAGGTTAGGATGTTTTTTTTAGTTTACAGGAATACCCAGGTGGTAGAAGTGTAACATTTTCCCCCATTTCACTGGGAAGCAGTTGAATAGGCATGGGTTTCATTTTTGTGTGGGCTTAGGAGGTATGTCTCTGGACTTTGAATACTGAGTATGAAACAAAGCTGGTCATATATACTGAGTGATGGTAAAAATATAACAAATAAATATTATTGTGTACTTACTATGCACCAGGCACTGTTCTAAACTCAACCTTTATATATATATAAAATAAATGAACAGTCATAATAGCTATTAGGTAGTTTCTTTTGGCATGATACATATTTTGTGGTTGAGGAAACTGAGTTTCAGAGAAGCTAAGTAACTTGCCCAAAGCTGCATTCTTAGTAAATAGTGAAGCTAGGATTTAAACCCAAACATCTGGCTTCTGTGCTATCTGCATTTCTCCAGAATTCTTACCTCAATCTTCTTCTCTGTGCTCTTACAGGAATCCTCTGCTGCACCTGGGGATAGAAGTTCTATCATGCCTATATATTAAGGATTAGCATTAAAACTAAGTCCTCAGAAAGTTATTCAGAAATGCTATTTAGCCAGATGGAGTTTCCATCTCCCAGGTGAAAGTTCCAGGCTTTCATGAAGAGTTTTGTCAAAAGAGGCTATGAGATTACAGATCCTGGGGTAGGAATCTGTGCAGTAAGTATCTAATGGAAATTTCCTCAGTTTGATTAGACTTTTCTGAATTTACCTTTCAAGCGGCAGTTCAAAAACGGCCACAGAGAAAATGGATACTTTTCCAATGCCAGATTCTGAATTCAAGGAGTTCTATTAGCATTTAGACACTTTTTGGTCCTTCATTCACTGAAAAGTTGAGTGCCTGTTATGTGTCAGGTACAGTATAGGGCACTGAGGACACAGTGCAAATCACAGAGAGGAATAATGAATACTCTCACAGAGTTTCTAGTCAAATGGAGGAGGCAGACAGCCTAACAACCCCACCACCAAATGTAGAATTACAAAATGAGGTATGAGTTATGAAAGAAAGGCATTTGGGACCATGAAAAAATATCATGTGGAGAACATGGCCTCATCTGGAAGTTTTAGAAACCACTTCTCTGGGGAAGTGACAAACCAAGTAGAGGAAATACCACACAAAGGCTCTATGACACTTGCTTTTAAGGTCCAGATTGAGAAATAGATTAGTTAGTTATGGAACACTACTCTGCTTGTAACTGTGTACCTATCTTATTTTGCAAAGGTAAACATGCTCTTTTAGCTTGTTGTTAATAAGAAAATAGCTTTTTCTGGTAAATGGTCAGATCATCTCTGGTTTTGCTAAGATTCCCAGATTAAAGGAATCCTCCATCCATCCATCAGACTGTCTTCTTCAACATCCTCTCTTTCTTCCCTCCCCATACTTTCACTCTTACATAAATATTTAATATCTGTTAGTGCCAGATACTCTTTTTCTTTTCTTCACAGCCAAACATATTAGAGTAATCTACACTTGTTTTCTCCATTTTCTCATACTCTTAACCCATTGTATGCTGCTTTTCATCCCCATCATTTCACTAAAACTGCCAAATCCAGAATTCTGTTTCAAAGCTCTACATTGTACGTGGTGTCTCTGTAGCATTTAAGTCTGGTGTCACTCCATATGTTATAAAACAAATAAGCATGCAAACAAACACAAAAGTCTTTTCTCCTTTGAGTTCTGCAGCACACAGCTCGACTACTTCTTCTACCTCTCTTATTAGTCCTTAGTCATTTTTGCTGTCTCCTCTTTCTCTGCCCAACATTTTAATGTTGTTACTTCCCAAGGCACTGTTCTCATAATTTTTTTCCCCTTGCATGCATATTCTCCTTGGGAATCACATCCTTTGCTATGTAATCTGTATCTCCAGCAGTCTCCTTTCTCCTGAGCTGCAAATCTTTAAAACCAACCGTGTACTAAAGCCAACTGTGTACTACTCATATTTAAATAATGAGAATGAATTACTTCTCATTCAAATTGAAGTAATTCTCCCTCCTTTCAATCCATCCTCCATCCTGAAGCAAAAGTGACCTTTGTAAAATATAAATATGCTTATTATCACCTCTTTGCTTGAAAATCTTCAATGGTTTCACATTACCATCATAAATATCATGTAGTTATATTGTAGTTTCATCTTCCCTCTATCCCCGCATTCAATTACTAGCCAATCCTAAAACATATATTGGGGCTTTTCCATATGCTATTTTCTTTACCTGAAATGTCCCTTTTCCCATTCCTGATTAACTTTCACTTTTTTTCATGAACCTTTACATGGCTATTCTAGAAAGTACTGGTTGGTTTCTTTCCTATATGTTTATACTTTTGTACTATGCAGAATATATCTCTACTGTGGCATTTACACCCATAAATCATTTGAATTCAACATTAGGTCTCCTTCAATGGACTATATGCTCAAATGCAAGAATAAAATCTCATATACAATACCAAATATAAAATGGTCCTTAATAAATATTCAACGTATAAATGAAGCTGGTAGCTCCAAGAGAGGCTAAATATGAAATATTACTTAATTGCTACAGTCTGCTGCTTAAGATTTTGTTTTACTAGGTGTTCTGGTTTGTTAGCTGCTGAAATGTAAACTAGGAAAGGGAACCACTTTTAAAAAATGAAATTTATTAAGTTGCATGTTTATAGTTATAAGGCTGTGAAAAATGCCCAATATTAAAGTAAGGCTAAAGAAATGTCCAATGTAAGGCACCAACAAGAGGTAACCTTCACTCAAGAAAGGCCGATGAAGTTCAGGGTTTCTCTGTCAACCGGAAAGGCACATGGCAAACGTGGTGGCATCTGCTAGCTTTCTCTCCAGGCTTCTTGTTTCATAAAGCTCCTCTGGGGACACTTTCCTTCTTTATTTCCAAAGGTCTCTGACTGCATTGGCGCTCTCATCTCTCATGGATCTCTAAAGGAATTCTCTTCAAAATGTTTCCTCTTTTAAAGGATTCCAGTAAACTGATCAAGACCCACCTGCAGTGAGTGGAGTCACAACTCCATCGAATCAAATCAAATGTTAATGCCCACAATTGGGGGAGTCACATTGCTGTGGAGATGATCTAATCAAGTTATTAAATTATAGTAATGAATAGGGATTAAAAGAAATGGTTGCTCCCACAAAATTGAATCAGGATTATAACAGGGCTTTTCTAGGATACACAATCAAACCAGCACACTAGGTTACATACTTAGATACTTAACTCCCCTTAATGACAAGCCATAATCAACCATAATTACATGGAATATGCTTCCCTCTTCACACCATAGATACAATGTTTTAGAGTAGAGCACTTCTGAGTTTCTCAGCCTGACTTTGCCAGTTTATTAGGGAGTTAAGAGTCTTTTGAGGTTTGGGAGATTCATAGAAGCGAGTAAACTTTTGTCTTACAGGGATTTAAATGCACACATATTATATTGAACTTAGCTATAATTGACAAGCTCTTGAATATTATTATTAAAAGAATGCAACATCAAGTACTTTAAATAAAAGTAAAGTTATTTAATGAAGCACTTAGATCTATGCATTATAGAGTGAATATTTGCAGAAATTACAGGAACACAATTTAAATTTTTATTCAATTTCACTGTATGGTATGCATCTGAATTGCATTGAATAAACCAAATTTCACTGTGAAAAGAAAAGCAGTTATTCAATATATTGAGGTGAAACTGTTGTTCAAGAACTTTAACATTAATATATCTTTTTTCTTTTTCATTCATTATTCCAATTTTTTATATGTTCTAATAATGTCCTGTTTTTTTTTTTTTTACTTTTCTCCTCCATTATTAGATAAATTCCAGGATCATATATTGCATTTAATTGTCATTGTCTCTTTAGTTTCTCATTTTTTTTTTAATACTGAGGAAACATACATAGAACAGAAAATTTCTCATCTTAACCAATCCCCTAACATACCATTCAGCTGGATTAGTTAAGCACAATCACAATGTTGTTCTGCCTCACCACCAGAACTTTCTGATCACCCCAAACAGAAACCCTACATCCATTATGCTTTAACTCCCCACCCTTCTCAGTGCCCCTGGTAACCTGCACTCTATGTTTCTATGTGCTTGTATAATCTAGCTATTTCATATAAGTGGAATCACACAATGTCTGTCTCTTTGTGTCTGACTAATTTCACTCAATGTGATGGCTTCAAGGTTCATCCATTTAGTGGCACTTTATATATGCCAACATAAATCTAAATACTAGAATTCAATTGGTACAGTGTTTCTGGGGGTTTTCTTACTGCTATTCTGGGAAGAAGTACAATATGACTTTTGTCTGACACAGCTTCTGTAAGCATTGGCGATTTTTACATGCTTACATCACTGCCTTGTATTAATTCACTCATTGTGTTAAAAGAAGAATCCGTGGAAAAATAAAGGTGAAACAATGCCAGTGTGTGGTTTGCAAGCATTGGTGCATATTAGAATCACTCAGGAAAAGTTGTGAACATAAGATCCCCAAAGCTCTGTCGTATTCTCTGTTCTACCAAACGTCTCCTCATTCTTTCAAATATTCTTCTCCTTCTGCAATGCTATGGCTTTTCCCCCTTAACTCCCCAATGTTTTACTTCCCCCATGTCTGCCAGGAAGAATTCTTATTTATCTTTCAAGGCCCACTTCAAATGCAACACTTTCTCCAGAGCTTTCATCCAGGATTTGTGCTCCCTCAGCATTTTATACACATTTCTCTTTTGACATTTTTACAGTATATTATGGTAATTTATATTTGTATCCCCCAATAGATTTTGAGTGTCTTTTAAAAAGCGAGGATGTGCCTTAGCCTTTAGGTATCAAATAAGAAACTAGGGCAGTGCTTAGAACATTACTTTAGCATGCATAGAGTTTTCTGGAAAGTTTGTTAAAAATGAAGTTACCTGGCACCAACAATTCAAAAGTTCTCATTCAGTAGGTCTGAAATTGGTTCTCAAAATTCACATTTTAATACCTTTTTTACATATCTCATATCTTGATAAACTCGATAAATTTTTACTATTAGGTTGACATCAAATATCCTTTAAGTATGTGGCTAGAGTGATACCCCATCTACTCCATTTGCTTTCTAATATGAAAAGGCATAGTTGACTTCATTTCTTCAAGCACTCTACTGTCATTTGGGTGTTCCTGTGACTATATTCAGGTCCACTTGAATAATAGTCAGAGAAAATGTAGGCCACTTTATATGGAGGGCAGGTGCTTTACAAATGAAAGAATTATGGCACACGAGGCAATCTGGAGTAATTTTATGATGATTGTTTGTATACAGAGTGCATACCAAAAGTCCAATTCAAAAACTAATTTTGAAAAGTGAAAAAAAAATGTTTATCTTCAGTTTTGATTTTCCAATAAATGTGTTTCTTGTAACAGGAATTTTCAAATTGTTTAACACGAGCATTAGAACTTGTGATTCCAGCCAAGATGGAGTAACAAAGACCAGATTTATCTTACAAATGACGCAACCAAAAATACTCCCAAAGGACAAAGTATATGAAACAATGGTTTCAAGATAATAGGCATCAGATAATAAAGGGCTGTAATCTTAGAGAGATTAAAAACAAATGAGATCAGCCCTATGATTGACCCAATTTGCTGTATTGAGAGAGTAGCCAGGCACACCACCAGGAGGACTGAGGCAAAGCAGAGACAGCTCGGTGGAGAAAGAATTATCTTTTCAACAATTAGTGCTGGAATAATTGGATATCCATATAAAAAAAAAACAAATTTTAATCTATATTAATCACTATATACGCAAAGTAATTGATTTGAAAACATACAAATAAAATAAACATACCAAAAATAATTCAAAATTAAATCATAGTCTAAATGTGCACTCTAAAACTATAAGATTCTAGGGGAAATATTTTAAATCTCAAATTAGGTAACTATTTGTTACTTATGACACGAATAGAGTGATCAATACAAGAAAAGAATTGATACATTAGACTTCATCAAAATTAAAAACTTTTCCTCAAAAGATGCTCAGTGTATATCTGATAAAAGACTTACTCAGAACACATTGACAAGTCAGTAAACTTAATAAGTAAACAAATAATGCAATATAAAGAAGCAAAATATTTTAACAGATACTTTATTTAAAAAGATATACAGATGGCCTTATAATAAGCACATGAAAAAATGTTCATCATCAATCATTATGAAAATTCAAATCAAAATCACATCTATTAGAGTGACTAAAATTAAAACAACTGACTATACCAAGTGTTGGTGAGGAAGTAGAGCAGTGAGGAATTTCACACATTGTGCTGGAAATGTAAAATTGTGCAATCACTTTGGAAAATAGTTTGGCAGCTTATTAAAATGTTGAGCATATGCTTATCATGATCCATCCAATCTATTCTGAGGCATTTACCCAAGAGGAAAGTAAGAACATGTCCATACATAGACCTGTGCACCAATGTTCATAGGAGTTTTATTTGTAGTTCTCCTAAAATGGAAACAACCCCAGTATCCTTCAACTGATAAAAAAAAATGTGGTATAGTCATAAAATAGAATATTATTCAGCAACAAAATGAATGATCTATTGATATATGCCATAATATGAATTAATCTCTAATTTTGCTGAGTTCAAGAAAACAGACAGTTAAGAATAAACTGTTTGTATTTGTATTTCCTAAAAATACAAACAACTATAGTGACAGACTGCAGATCAGTAATTTCTTGAGGGTGTGTTGGGAAAGACAGGTTTACAAGGTGCTTTGAGTAAACTATTAGGGGCATTAAATATGTTCATTGTTTTGATTTGTGTTGTTACTTTCAAGGGTGTATAGATATGCCAACAGTTACCAAATTGTACATTGTACACTTCAAATAGGTGCTGTTATTATTTGTCATGTTACCTCAATAAAGCTGTTAAAATGTATTAGACATTTTCCTACAGATCAATGCCTACTTGAAGACCAATAAAGAAAGCAGATAACAAGGCAAGGGCCTTCTGTCATGTCACATCTGATGAGATCCATGGAGCTCTCACTTAAAAACCTCTGACATACGACGGTGCGATGGTGGCTCAGTGGCAGAGTTCCTGCCTGTTGTCCGGGATACCTGGGTTTGATTCCTGGTGCCTGCTCATGCAAAAAAAAAACCTCTGACATGGATGTCTGACTTCCAGAAATATATCTATGTGTGCATACAGATAGATAGACATAGATACAGATAAACAGAAATAAATAATATAAATACAGTTAGATAATTTAATAAATATGTGATAGAGATAGCTAGCTAGAAGTGATACGATATGACATATGATATATTTTTATTTTAACTCAAAGCCTCTTGTCTGCAAGTCTTAAATTGCCATTAGTCTTAGGTACTATTATAGTAATATCTGAACAGTTTATAGATTCTGGAAAATGAGCTCTTTTGGATAGGTGAAGTTTCTTTGCATTTGGAGTATATTCCATTAAAATATTTTTTGTTAATTCCTTCAACTACATTAAGAATATGTGACATTAAAGAGAATATAACTTTTTATTTAGTTTGTCTTTTATTAATGACTCAAGGCCATCATTATTAGCATCAAGTTTACATTATGCTGGAATGTAGTGACACTCTGGACCTCATTAAATGTGCATCCATATTTTGCTCTAATAATATGTGATTGAAGGAAATTTTTTCTATTTGTGGGGGAATAAGGTGCTTACATTTCCCATTTCTCACTACTTTGTCTCTTCCTATGTTGTCATCTGTCACTTCTTGCATTGTGACTTCCTGAATCATCATCCTTTCTCTCATTCAAATATATGGGCTCTAATTGGTAAAGCGTATCACTAAGATTTTTACATATAATATAAAAGTAAGCTCTAAACAGAGGGCTGAGGAGTTTTATTTTGAGCAAAATATATGAGTTTAGGGAATGGATTAATTTCACTGAATGGGAGAATTATTCATCCTTTGGTAATTAGCTCTTTAATGGATAATTTGGTTTGCTTCAGAATTCAATTCCAAACAGATAAGATATTGTATTACATGTACAAAGACTTGCAGTGGAGAGACTATAAAATAGCACTTTTACCACCAAATCTTTGGTGAAAATACTTACTACATCAAATATTCTTAAAACTCAGGACCACTTTTGAAGATCTGGCAATTTGAAAGTACCATTCTGAGAAAATATGTCTGTTGAATATTTTGGTATTGCTAGTTATCAGAGTAGTGGGCAGTGCTGTTAATTATATTTTTGGCCAGTAATTTCTTTCTGTTTCTCCTTCTACATTAATAGTTATTTGATAAAAAGAAGAGATAAAATATGAATTTTTCTTGAAATTCAAGAGGTTGATTTCTTCTTCTTCATATTGCCCATTTCAAAATAACTCTCAACTTGTGAAAATGTCAACTTTTCTATTTCTCAATTCTCAGGAAAGTTTCAGAAAGTTGCCAACAGAATCAGGGGTGAATTTGAGCAATTTATTGGTAAAATTACATTTTCCATATTGAGAAATGAGAGAGTAAGCTTATTTTCAAGAATACTTGGAAAATATTCTAGGCCAGTGAGGATATTGTAACTAAGAACCATAATGATCACTTTAGTTTCTAGCACTTCCTTCCACAATATACAAAGGTAGTATTGGTTGACTGCTAAAGGCCTCACAAGTTAGTACTTAACTTGATAAATTCACTACGGTCCAGGGTCTTACCATAAGAAATTTGATTCTGTCAAAACATCAAGAGTAATTCTGTTTCATTTTTCGGGAGGTGAGGGCTAGGAAGCTGGGATTAACATTAACCAAATTAGCAGAGATAGCTATATAAACCAAAATGTCAATTGATTTATGTATTCTGAGAAATAAGGCTAGAATGCTTATTTCCACAGACACAAGTGGTCTTTCCCTTTAGTCAAGTGATATTATCAGATTGGAAAATTTTTGATAAGTATGGAATAAAAGCACGGTGGATATCATAGAAAAAACCATGTCCTTGACAATGTTTGCATAGACACTGTGCACATCTGAGTCTCTGAGCTTAACTAAATCTGTAATACCAGCTGACACTTCTGTTCACACACTCTCTCTCTAAGTACTCAGCCCATTAAGTTTCCAAACCGGATAAAATTCAGTTGATTGTTTCCATTTAAGTTAATTAAAATCACTTTCTTGCCTTGCTTCCTTGAGGTTACACTCAGGTTACCTTCATCGGAATTTTTGGCATTCCCAAATTTGTCTGGCTTACCCATTTACAGATAAGCCTTTAGTTTTGCTTCTCCAGATGGCTCATAACATATTACTTCTTGATTTTATTGAATTACATTTCAGAGAACGAATTAACTTTCTTATTTCCTTTATTTTTACTTCTTTGTTGGTCATTGCTACTAAAGTTAAAAGCATGTAGTATTTGCCCAAATGTACAATATCTATACATTTTTTTCTGCATTGTATGAATAGCTTGTTTTATATCTATCAACAAAATGATACCTTAAAGTCAATTCATACTGAAAACCTACCCAAATATATTATTAATTGGCCAACACATATTGGTAAATCATTATGGACAATTCTTGATATTAATTTTTGAGTTACAAAGTAAATTAATCAAATAATGTGGTAGACTACAAAATAAGTCTCAATATACCATTTTTGTTATACAGCAAATTTTTATCTAGGACTTATCTAGTACTCTATAAAATAAAATATAATTACGTAAATACCCAAGTGCCTCACACCAAGGAAATCTTCTTTTCATTAATGGTTTCAAGCATACTCCAATTATAGAATAACAAGT
The DNA here is from genome assembly GCF_023851605.1 of Tamandua tetradactyla. Lineage (NCBI taxonomy): Eukaryota > Metazoa > Chordata > Mammalia > Pilosa > Myrmecophagidae > Tamandua > Tamandua tetradactyla. The sequence continues at coordinate 56,561,097 of NC_135353.1, read as the reverse complement.
AACTCAAATGCATTTCCATGATTACCAACTCTGAGACCGGTCCACGGCCAGTTTTTACAGATTTTTTGCTTGCAATCTTACCTAATATGCTTCTGAAAAGCTTTGCTTCTCATTTAGTTAGTGTTTATTTTGTGAGAGGTAAGCTAATTTTAATACTAACCTAAGGAAATGAAATATTCACACAATGTCTTTTCGAAAGGACCTTAGAGTCCATGAGGATTACTCTGCATAGTATGCATGCATCACCTTTATATCACCCATTGATAAGTAATCTCCCAGTCTTTGGTTAAACACTTGCAATGATGAGAAATTGACTTCCTTATAAGGCAGCCGATTTCATATATCGCTAATTTATTTGTCAAAAGTTTTGCTTCTATTGTACATTTCTTTGCATCTTCATCTGTTAATTCTAGTTCTGTAGGCTGTAGCAAAAAAACCCCAACTCTCTAATGCTTTTTTTATACCCTAAAAATTATTAAGAATGCAAAATTTAGGGAATATAAATATATTAATTCCCAAACCCAATAAATAATATTTGCAGTTATCTGGTGCTTTAGATTATCAAAGCCACTGATATCTTTTTAAAAATATGATATATAAAAAAACAATGGTAGAAATATATACACGTATACATATTCACATCATATACATACCAATGACAATCATATGAAGAAATACGTACAAGTAATAAATGATTAACATAGGAAGAGGGATGAAGATTGTGCTCTATCAGGGTTGTTAGGACTCTGTCAGTTATGCTGGAATCAAATGAAACCATCATAGAAATCTAGCCTTTAAGAGCTACTAAGAACCTTTGATATAACTGAATAACTAAATAATTTTATTTATTTATTTTAGTATTATTATTATTTTGTGGCATGGGCAGGCTCTGGGAATTGAACCCAGGTCTCCAGCACAGCAGGCGAGAACTCTGCCACTGAGCCACCAGTGCACCACCCAATAATTTTATTTTATAGGTAAAGGTACTAAGGACCAAAGAAGGGAAATGACTTGTATAATGATTCCCAGTTAGTACATGACAGAGTCTGGACTAAAAACCTCGGTCTGGAAAGTTGCATATGGAAAATAATTTATGTAGCAGGGACATAACTTAGCAAAGAGGTTTGGAGCCATGTAAAAAGTGCACAGAATGAAAATGTAACCAACTCGCGAAAAGAGAATAAACTAAGTTTTCGTCACAATTGAGGTTATTAGGTAAAGATGGATGGGGCAAAAGTCCTTGATGCCCCAAGATAAGAATTATTTGTTTTAAAATACATTACCGGCCACTGTAGGATTAGATATATTAGAACTTCTTCAGAAACCTTGGTCCTCTGTCTGGACTATAATCCCCCACATTTGCAGAGCCCCTCTGCTGCTGCCATTGGCATTAATCTGCTCACATGAGAAGGGCTGTTTATAATCTGAACAAAGAACAGACACACTATTCCACTCAAAGAAACAGAAACACTTATATCCCCTTTCATATTAAAAATGAGATTGCAAATTCAGATGTCATATAGAGTCCAGATGGATGAAATAAATAAAGCTGGTCTCTCTATGGCATTGTGGAGTGGTGGGAACGGTTCAAAGGGTCAGGTAACACTCACTTCCAGTCAATCATTGCCATGGATGAATGCGTGTGTAGTGTTTCCAAGTATTCCGGCTTCTAAGAGAAGGTAGACATCTTGAGTTTTACATTATTTGTCCAGATAATTCAGTGTTGGCAACTAATTTTGAACATATAAAATACCGTTTAAGGCCTGGCAAAGCACATCAGTGTGATGGATTTGGCATATGAGTAGCCAGTTTGTGACTCATAAAGTTCACAAGAATGCAATTTCCTAGATATAGAAAGAGAGGAAATATGTCCTTCCACATGAGGGCTGGAAACTGGCAAGTTAGGAACTGAGGATACTCTTTCTGTCTTTAGTGGAGTCACATGATCTATCTGCATATACACTCTGTTTCCCAGTGTTGCAATGCAAACTTCATTTTCTCTGCTTATTCATGGCTTCTTTGATTTTATGTGACTTTGGTTTGGAATTTCACTTATTCTAGCCTTAAGAGTCCAGCTTCAAGGTACAAATTTCTAGGGAAAGAATCTAACTGATTTTCTTCTTTTTATCACATGATGGATCACACCATGATCATCTGGGGGAAGGGGCGGTTCCTAGATGGTAGGAACCTTATTATATGATCTATGAATTTAGAGATCAAATTAGTAAAAGAGAAATATATTTGTTTAGACTGAGAAAAGTGACTATTATTCTATTAGTTTGAAAATAAAATTATGCTCAAAGAGTTAAACAATATTAGCAAGAGAAAAGTTTGTCTTATAGATATTTTGCTCTGAGACTGAATCAAGAGGGACCACTTTTCTTCCTCCTTTCTTCCAATGTTTAGGACTCACAGGACTTGAAGTAATAGCACCTCTGCCACCCCAGTTTTATCAAGGGAGATATTAGATGAAATTAGTGATCTAACAGAGAAAAATCAGAGACACAGAAGGAGGAGTAGGAGAATTATACCCAGAGATAAGGACAGAGAAATCATGAGACAAAGGAATAATGGAGTAGAAGGAGGAAAGAGAACAGAGGAGGATCTCTCTATCCCTGATGCCTGTTGGAAGTAGGCATAACAGTAGTAGAAGTATACGTAGAATTCTGTATTATCCTCTGCCTTCATATATAAAACATAGACTTGATAATCTAAATGCAAGATTTTACATCTGGTAATAAACTATATTAACAGTACTTCCAAACATTAGAGGCATAACTCAGGGATTATAATTGGCTTTGGAGAGGTGAGAAAGGATTGTTAATCACATGGCACATAATGCTACCATTTGTCTTCTTACCTGATTTCATGATGACTGACTCAGCTTATCCATATTAAGTTGCAGATGCCTATTGGACATCCAAATGTGGGTAACTGGAGCTCAGGGAAGATTTCAAGCCTGGAATATAAATTTGAGTGTGATCAACATATGGATAGTAAAAAAATTATAAAACTGGGTATCACCAAAGAGGCAAACAGATAGAGGAGAAAGAAATCTAAAAATGAAGCCCTGGGGTAATCCATTATTAAAAAGGAATCAGTAAAGAAAATTGAGGACTCACTAGTGAGTTGGGAGAAAAAGCAAGAGAGTGTGATGATGTGGAAACCAAGTGAAGAAATTGTTTTAAGGAGGAATGAATGATTAATTCAGTAAGATGCTGCTGACAGTCTAAGATGATGACTGAGAATTAACTATTGGATTAGGAACAAGGAAGGATTGATAACCTTGACATGATCTGTTTCAGTTGAGTGGAATTGACCAAAGTATGGTTTGAATGGCTAGAAGAAAGAATAGGGAGTTTGAGGGAAGATGGCAGAGTGGAAATCAGTCCTCCTCCCACCGGAGAAACTATAAAACAGGCAAAAATGGTCTGAAACAACTATTTTGAAACTCCAGAAGCCAGAAGAACAATGTACCCCTTCCATGGAAAAGCAGGAGGAAGAGACTTAGAAGTCATAGAAAATAACAGTAAACTCTTCTTTCTGTCTGCTGGCTACCAGCACCCATACCCCACAGTCATAGTAGGCTGCCATGGGATGCAGTCCCTGGCTAGCTCACAGGTGACAGGGAAATAAAAATCCTCTTCCCAAAGACCAGGTGTGGGCATGGGCTGATTACTGATCATGGCTATTGATTTATGAATTTGGATTACTGGGAACCAGGCTCTGAGGGTGGTCATTGTTTTAATTCACACTAGAAAAATGCTACAGTGTAGAGACTTGAAGATGCTATGTTTCCTCATGGTTATGGGGCACAGTTAGTTGAAGGGCTGTATTTGCTATGAAGGGCAGGCAACCACAGCTTTGCAGAGCCTTGGAGTGACTCTTAGGGACCTTCTTATTCCCCATCCACAGGGCACTTTGGAGCCAATCTGCTCCTCCTTTGTGGGTAACTGGTCTTGTTTTGACTGGGAACAATTGACTTAGGAAAGCTTTTTTGGTGTGCCTGTCTCCAATATTTTACCCTCTAGGCAAGAGCAGCTTGAGACAATGAAAAATGTGTAAGAAACTGTAGAGGTGAACCGTCTGGGGCAAAGGTGTGCCAGCTTCAAACACCTGGGAGAAGGAGTTCTGTTCCTGGGAAACAGAGAGGAAAACCAAACTCCTGTAAACAGGAGAACTCTAAAACAATAACAAGCAAAAACCAAGGACAAAACAGAGGCCCAGAAAGACAGGGAAACCCCTGCACACTGCATTCATCTTTGGCAGACCTTTGTCATAAGACTGTTGAAGCTCTAGAAAATCTGTCTTCTCACCAGCTGGTTACAAAATCAAGAAATAGAAATCTTAGGGAATATATTACAGAGTTAAATTTTAAAAGATCAAAATGTACAGTGTGCAACAAAAGAGTACAAAAAAAACTCACAAAGAAACACGAAATGATGGCTCATCCAAAGGCCAAGAATAAATATCTAGAAAACACCCACAAAGGAGACCAGAATGTGAACTTGCCAAAAAAAGCCTTTAAAAAAGCAATCCTAAAATGCTGAAGGAGATGAAGGATAATATAGAGAAAGAACTAAAGGATATCAGGAGTAAAATGAACAAACTATATGAGAATTTTAGTAAAGAGATATAAATATTAAAAAGGAACCAAACAGAACTACTGGAGTTGAAGTCCACAATAACTGAAATTAAAAATGCCAGGAGGATTTCAAGTGCATAATGGCACTGGTAGGAGAAAGAACCAGTGAACTCAAAGACAAGATATTTGAAATTAGGTTGAGAAGCAGAGAGTAAAATGTATCATAAAAAGTGAAAATAGCCCGAGGCACCTCTGGAACATCATCAAGTGTGCAAATACATGCATTATGGGAGTCCCACAGGGAGAAGAAAGAAAGGAGCAAAAGGAATATTTAAAGAAGTAATGGCAGAGAACTTCTCAAACTTAACAATAGATATGATTATACACATCCAAGAAGTCCAGAGAACATGAAACAGGGTAAGCATGAAAAGAAAATACACAAGGTCATATATTAATCAAACTATTGAATGCAAAGGTCAAAGAGAAAGTTCTGAAATCTGTAAGAGAAAAGCAATGTGTAACATTGAAGGAAGTCCCAATTACTCATCAGAAACCATGGAACCAAGAAGGCAGTGGGTTGAAGAACTTAAAGTGCTGAAAGAAAAGAACTGCCAGTCAAGAATTTTATATCCAGTGATAATTTTAAAAATAAGAGCCAGATTAAGACATTCTCAGATAAATAAAAGTTGAGGGAGTTAATCACCACTAGACCTGCCCTAGAAGTAATACTAAAGATAGTTTTTCAGACTGATTGGAAAGGACACTTATCAGTGATTCAAAGCAGCAAAAAGGTGAGCATTTGTATGATAACAAGTTTGTATGATAAAAAGCATTTGTATGATAGCAGTATTATGGTGTATTATTTGGTATGTAACTCCACTTTTTCCTTCAGGTGCTAAAATACAAATGTGTAAAAATTGATAAATCCATGGTTTTGGACATACAATGTGCAAAGATATAAGTAGTAACAATTATTAAAAAAATGGTGTTGGGCAGGGGGTATAGAAAAAAATATAAGTGCATGGTATTGAAATTAAATTGGTATCAAAGCAAATATAATTGTTATATAACTACAATGTTAAATTTTAACCCCATGGTAACCACAAGGAAAATAGATGAAAAAATTTATATAAACAGAAATGAGAAGACACTTTTTCTGGAACAGTACAATAAGTCAAATAAATTTAAAAGTAGATGTTAATAGAAGTGAGGAATGAAAATATATAAGACTTACATAGTCTAAGTAGCAAAATGGCAAAGAAAGTCCCATATTATCAGTAATGACCTCAAATGTAAATAGATTAAACTGTCAATTCAAATGGCAAAGATTGGCAGCATCAATAAAAAGCATGACTCAAATATACATATATATATATATATATATATGCTTTCTGCAAGAGACTCACCTTAAATTCAAAGATACAAGTAGGTTGAAAGTGAAAGGATTGAAACAGATACTAAGTAAGTATACCAAAAGTGAGCTGGTGTAGACATACTAACATCAGATATTAGATATTAAAGATAAAAAGACTAATATTAGATATTAAAGATAAAATAGTCTTTAAGTAAAAATCAGTTACCTCTTTAAGTAAAAATCAGTTACCAGGTACAAAGATAGTCATCACATACTGATAAAGGGGAAAATTCAAAAGGAAGATTTAACAATTATAAATACCTATGTATCTAACAGCAGAGTCCCAATATATATGAAGTAAATACTTACAGATTTGAAGGGAGAAATTGACTGTTGTACATTAATAGTAACAGATTTTAGTACACTACTTTAAATAATGGATAGAACATCTAGTCAGAGGATGATTTAGGAAATACAAGACTTAAATGACACTCTAAACCAATTAGACTTGACAGACATGCAACACCTAACCCAACAAGAACAGAATACACATTCTTCTCAAGTGCACATGGGTCGTTGTCCAAGATAGACCATATATTAGGTCTAAAAGAAATCTTAATAAATTCAAAAATATTGAAATCATACAATGTACATTCTCCAACTATAACAGAATGAAGCTAGAAATCAATACAGAAGAAAACTGGAAAATTCACAAATATGTGAAAATGAAACAACATACTTTGAAACAACCAATGGGTTTTAGAGGAAAACCAAAGCAAATTACAAAATATCTTGAGGTGAATGGAAATGAAACAGCATACCAAAACTTATGGGATACAGTAAAGGCAGTGCTGGTAGTGAAATTTAGAGTTATAAATGCTTACATTAAAAAATAAGAAAGACTTTAAATCAGAAATCTAACTTCAAAACTGGAAGGGCTAGAATAAAAAGAGAAAACTAAATTAAAAAGAGTGAAAGGAAGGAAATAAAGATCAGCACGTAATAAATGAAATAGAAGAGACATTTGACAAAACTCAGCAGCAACTCTTGATAAAAGCAATAAGAACACTATGAATAGAAGCAAACTTCTTTAACATGATAAAGGGCAGATATAAAAACTCACAGATAATATCCTTCTTAATGTTGAAAAGAATAAAAATTCTCTCTAAGATCACAAACCAGACAAGGATGACCACTGTTATGACTGTTATTCAACATTGTACTGGAAGTTCTTGCCAGTGCAATTAGGCAAGAAAAGAAATAAAAGACATCCAAATTGGAAAGGAAGAAGTAAAACTTTCCCTACTTGCAGACAACAGTTTCCTATATACAGAAAATCCTGAAAATTTCACAAGAAAGCATATAGAGCTAATAAATGAATTCAGCATGGTCATGGGGAGAAGGATCAACACTCCACAGTCAGTAGTGTTTATATACACAAGCACTGAACCAACAGAAGAAGAAATCAAGAACAAAATTCCATTCACAATGGCAACTAAAAGAATCCAATACCTAAGAGTTGGTATAATCAAGCATACAAAGGTCTTGAAAACAGAAACTTACAAACATTGCTAAGACAAAGCAAAGAATATTGTGTCTCTTCTGACTACCCGATCTTCTCATTTCCTGTTGATTTCTGTGAGGTGCAACATTGATAATTTCCTAACAATTTCAATATTTTCCTAAAATTAAAGCTTTTGTTTTAGTTATCTATTACTTTGTATCAAATTACTTTACAGTTTCTGTGGGTCAAGGTCACTTGCAGGGGCTGCACTCAAGGTTTCAGCTCAGGCCTGACTGAGAAAAGATTCACTTAGTTAGCGGTAGTTGTTAGAATTCACTTCCTCATGAATTGTAGAACTGAGGGCTGCAGTTTCTCACTGACTGTTGGCCAGAGTTTGCCTGCAGTTCCTTGTCAAGTGAGTCTTTCTCACATAATAGCTTGATACATTAAGCCATGCAAATTGAGAAGACAATAATGAGAGCCTGCTAATAAAATGAAGATCACAATCTTTTGTAACCTAATCATAGAAGTGACACCTATTTCTTTGTTGTATTGTTCTTGTTAGAAACATTCAAGTAGAAGGGAGTAAGAAGGACATGAATACAAAGAGGTAGGGATTATTGGGGCCCAATTTAGAAATCTACCTTCCATACTTGTTTTACTTTCTTAGAATTTTCCCCCATATATTTTCCTCCTTTTCTGATTAGCATCTGGGCAACAGTAGAGTTTAACTGCAACGTCTTAGTTGTGTTGGCAATAGTATAGAGTGGTAATAGTTTTTCTACACTTACTCTATTAGTCAATACAGAGGACAAAGTGGAAAGTATACTTGGAAGGAGGTTTTATCAACCTAGCAATGTATTGATTAGAGTTGTTAAAGTGCCACCAAAATCTTCAATTTACCCAAATGAGGGAGAATACCTTATGCTGTCTCTTCCATATTCTTTCATTTTTCTCAAATCCTGTTAATCCTATGAGATTTCTACCCCAAAGTGAAGAAACATGGCTCAGATGAGATTTTCTACCACACGCTGATCTTGTGACTTTTCAGAGTGAATTAATTAGATGAGAAGAGTACTTTTTCTTTTGCAGAACAGGTGTTTACCATAGCAGTTTCCAAGAGAAACAGTATGATTTGACAGTGGCAAATTCATTCTGATCAGTCAAACTATCAAGACTGGGCCTCAATAAGTATATACACATTCTGTTTCTTGTATATTGTTTTTTGTCTCAGGGAGAAAAGTCTTTGCTTATTATTCATTTTTATTTTCTATTATCTGAACATTAATGATCAGTTTTTGTTTCCTTTCCTCATACTGATAAGTAATTCAAATAGAAAGTTATTTATTGCATGTGTGTAAGAACATATAAACAAAACGTCAGAAAGCTTTTAATTTTTACAAATACCACCACTGTGAAAGGAATCTTGTCATCAAACTGCAACAATTCATTGATTGTAAAAGTACTTTACAGTTTCCTTCAGGTTAGGCATACTGAAAATGGTCGATTATTTTTGCTTGAACAAAATTCACAGAATTCAACTTTTCTCTTCTCTTAAGTAGTGTTTTCCCAGTAGAAAATTTAACAAAAATATAAATATAACCTGGCATATTATTTATTGGGTTTGACTTATATGCCTAAGTTTAATCAGAAAAAAAAATAAAAGATTTTAGCTATATTCTTAGACTAGGTTTCCATAGTTAAACAGTTGACCTTGTACCTTTTTAAAAGCCCTGTAAGGAACAATAAGGAGGTGATAAATCTAGAAGATATTTTCAAAGAAAACAAATTAAAGGCAGTCTGTAATCAAACATACCAGTCCAGAATCAACAGGATCTAACATTCAGTGTAGGACCTTGCTCAAGGCAAATGAGGAATTTTACAGAAGGGGGCAAATGACATTATTCTTAGTTTAATGCTGTGTCTGTGTTTATGACATGCATTGAAACTGGCTTATGGAAGTCAGAGAAATGATCTCTTGAGAAAAACGAAGCTCATTAACTCTGTTGTAGCTAAATTTGTCTTTCTTAAAAATTTAGTCAAACATCATCTAAACTAGTAGTCCAGGTCCTGGGTTGTTTCTTTCCTTTGTTGCCAGATGCATTACTTATAAGAAAAGATAAGAAAACTTGGTTAATCTCCCTGAGTATTGTTTTGCTCAGTATTTGATGTTGTATCATTTAGATAAGACAATGGATAGGAAAGAGCTGTGGAGCTGTAAAACAATGTGTTTTTAGGCACACAGAGTGAGGATGGGGTGGTGGTAGAGAAGGACTATGTAGCTGCCCATCTGGACCTGTTCTGTTGCCAATAAGTCAATTACCTATTGTATGCTATGGACTATATTTTACAGGAATACCTCATTAGTACTGCAATAACACTATGGGTAAATACTTGGGGGGATAAGAGTAAAGGGGTGTATAGGATTTTCTTTTTGGTGTGTGTTTGTTTATCTGTTACTTCTATCTTTGGAGAAATGAGAATTGTCTAAAATTGAGAATAATGATTGTACAGCTGAGACACTGTAAGATATTGTTCATTTGGATAGAGTATAAGTTATTTTAATATATCACAACAAAACCTGTAGATTCTAAATAAATAAATAAATAAGCAGAAAGATCCAAGTGATAGAGAAAATATAGGGAGACAGATATACCTAGTCAATGTTCAATATAAGGTCACCATACAATTAGACAATCCCATTACTACGAATATAGTTGGAAGAACTGAAAGCAAAGACTCAGACATTTTCACACCGATGTTGATGGTGGCATTATTAATGATATTCAATTGATGGAGGTGGCTGAAGGGTACATCAACTGAGGAGTGAAATGGCAAACTGTGGTGCATGCACATGAAGGAATTTTGGGCAGCTACAGAAAGGAACGAAATCATGAGGTATGCAATGAGATGAATGAAACTTGAGGACATTATGCTGAGCAAAATAAGCTAGAAACAAAAGGACAAATATATGGTCTGTCCTAGAAAGTACTTATAAGAAAATTAGGGCCTACATTGTAAGCTCTTAAAATAATCACATTTATTCCTGAGCTTTAAGTTTTATTTCTAAATTCTGAGATGCTGAGCTCTACGTGTATAACCTGTTACTTCCCTGGAATTTTGGGGACCTGTGTGACACCTAAGGATGTTAGACTTCTGCAGCTTAGAAAATCAGCATTACTCCATACAGCAACTGTTTTTTTTTTTTTTTTTTACATGGACAGGCACTGGGAATCGAACCCGGGTCCTCTGGCATAGCAGGCAAGCATTCTTGCCTGCTGAGCCACCGTGGCCCACCCCAGCAACTGCTAAAGAAGCCAAAAGTGATCAGATTTTAATTGGAGATAAGAATGAAACTAATCTCTTTGAGACTAAGGTAAATCAGAATAAAGGGTAAAGAATGATGTTGTCTGTATTTTAGAACTTCATCTTCTATGTGAGACCAAAGGAAGAGATGTTTATTTTGTCCAAAACTAAAATTTTCTGTGACACACAGTCTAACTTAACCTGTCAGGGTAGTTCATTTAAATGACTAAACTCATGGAGCCTAGAATACAGAATGAGATCTTGTAATTCTGTATAGCTTAATCATATGTTTCAGAGTACCTGGGAAATTTCTGATACTCTCTCAAGTATTAGGAACTCCCAAGTTAGTAGGTTAAGCCCTTGATCTTGAGGCTTACTCTTATGAAGCTTGTTTTTTTTTTTTAGCAAGGACGCTAAACTTTCCTGCAATTATGCCAAAGAATCACTTCCAGAGAGCCTCTTTTGTTGCTTACATGTGGCCTCTCTCTCTCTAAACCCAACTCTGAAAGTAAACTCATTACCTTTCCTCATACATGAGACATGTCACCCAGGGGTGTAAGACTCCTTGGCAACATGGAACATGGCTCCCAAAATATGAGACTGGCCCTGACATGTTAGGATCAGCAATGTCTTCCTGATCAAAGAGGGGGAAAGAAATGTAACAAAATAAAGTGTCAGCATCTAAGAGAGTTCAAATAGAGTTGAGAGGCTATTCTGAAAGTTACTCTTATGCAACCTTCAGCTAGATATTGCAAATTACCACAATGTGCCAAGCCCCAACCAACAGTATTGCTGAAAACCCTAAAGAATACCCAGGGCCAAATCACAGGATTTATAAAAAATTCACTCACTAAGTTTATTTTTCTAAACTAAATTGGGAGAAGGATCAAATGAGAGTGAGGAATTGTAATACAGAAGATAGGATTTAAACAATTGATTGTGACTACTGAATCATATTGATATTTCTTGTTAGTCTCTAATGTATTAGACAGCTAGCAGGGAATACCTGAAATTGTGCAACTGTAACCTCTACCATACTTTGAAATTTGCTTTATAACTACTCGTTAAACTATATTTTGAGATTTATCAATTTTCTGCATATATGCTATATTTCATGATATAAAATGTTAAACTTTCTTGTTATCTATAGTAATACATATAGTATACTCTGCTGATTGCGACTAATTGCCTACTCCTATTTACTTCATTCATTATCTATAGAATCCCTATTAATTCAGGGTGGTAAGTTATATCAGCTAAAAACAATTTGACTTCCCAGGAACTTTGCATTTATGACTGGCTATATGAACGAGTGCTGGTAATGCTGTATATGTAGGAATTTCATTGGATGGGGCTCTCAGTAAAATTGTATAAAAATGAGAGTCACTCACACCCTTAAAGTCACATGCATGAGCTCCCTCAGTCACACACATGCACAACCTCACACATGTGTTCCCTCTCTCATGCTCACACACTCATGTACCCACAATTGTATGCACACATTTGCATGTACATGTGCACACACTTACACACATATGTGCACACAAGTACACACCCTCAAATACATTAACACACCTTCACTTGTGTACACATCCTCACACTCACACATGCATATACATCTCCACATACTGATGTACACCCTGACATATATATGCATCACACACTCCAACACATGTGATCATACCTTCATAGGCAAGCAGGCTTTCATACACATGCACATTCATACACATACACACACAGCAGGCATTTTGTAGACATGTCTAGACAACCCAGACTTCCTGAGTGAATATGATTTTCTAAGGATAACTTCTGAACTCAACACCATCCTGAGAGCCTGAGAGCTCCAGAAGCTGGAGCAGCAACAGTCAGACTTCCACTGTGTATTCAAGCCTGTGGTCACCAAGTGCTTTAGGTGTGTGTGTTGGCACATATCGGTGTACATGTGTGTGTGTGCCTCCCAGAGAGAGGAAGACCATTCTACTGGGGTGCAAGAAGAGCAGAATGCAAGAGCATTCTAATTATCTAATTAGAGTTATCTAGTTAGAATATCTAATTAGTTAGATATTCTAACTAATATCTAATATACGTTTTTACCACATCCTCTTATAAAAATAATTTGCGAGGACTCTACTGGCATGGGTTTTTTGCCATTCTCTCTTTCCCCTCCTCCTGCAGCCATCTTATGAGCACAATGGAAGCCTGAATCCCTGATGATGTTGCAAAGCTGTCACAACATTCCTTGATAGCTACTCCCAGAACTCTTGTTACATGAGGAAAAGAAACTTCTGTATTTTTGCAAGTCATTTGAATTTTCTGTTACATAAGCTGGAACGTAATTAACTGATATAGAAATCTCTTCCTTTCATGTGGTTTGCAGTGCCCAGGAAATTCTTCAAATGGAAACGACATGCATCTAAAATGTGTGGTCCTAGCTCTGAGCCTTAATGGAAAGGAGACTATAACTAATGAACTCTTTATGCAAAGATAAATCTATATGGAAAGGTAGGAAAGAACTAAGGGACTTGATAGGATATTCCTGAAATTTTATGGCTATGTTCCATAGACAAAGCTGTGGAGGAAAGGAAGGCTGTTTTTTTTTTTTTTTTTTTTTTTTTAAAGAGAGAGGGAGGAAGGGAAGGAAAGACAGAGAGAAGGAAGGAAGGATGGAAGGAAGGAAGGGAGGAAGAAAGGGAAACATCTTTAAACATTTTCTTGTTTTATTATATTTTGTTTGTTTGTTTGTTTTTTACATGGGCTGGGCCGGGAATCGAACCGGGGTCCTCCGGCATGGCAGGCAAGCACTCTTGCCCGCTGAGCCACCGCGGCCTGCCCGGAAGGCTGTTTTTGGTACTTCATTCATCCCACAACAGAGTTAGTGCTTAGGGTACATTACCAAGGAAAAGAATGTGAAGAATAAATTTATTCCACTGTACTTGCAATGGCTAAGTTTTACTTTTCCCTCTCTGGGTAGTTATATTTTAAAAGATTTCTAGAGCAGGTGTGGCTTAATCTATCAATATGAATTTCTCTTGGTAGAAATATAGGTCTCTGTGTCATCAGATGGAGAGACTTTTTTGGATCAGAGGGCCTTTCTGTGGCTACTGAAATCACATAATACTGGTGATTTCTTATTCCATCTATGCATGATCCTCCTTCTAGCAATAAGGAAAAAGTAAAAAAGTTTTATTCCATTTCTTATTGGCCTGGTGGTCACTTTGATGGATTTTTAAAGACTAGAACACATTTGCTAACAAAAGACTCCCTTCCAGCCCTCTAGCCTTTCCAGTTTTCATTTTGGGAATGAACTTAACTGTTTCTGCAGATTTTTGGTCTCTGTCCTCTGCTAGGCCCTCAATGTTATTTTGTGATCATTGCACTCATCTTTAATCAGTCTTATGATGCTTTGCGTAGCTGTTTGATTTTATACCTACTTATACCTTTCTTCTTGCATCATAGTTCAAAAACAGAGGCTATTTTTTGGGAAATCCCCAACTTAACTGTATCATTTACATTTCCTTATTTTCACGTATCTTAACTCCTTCCTCAGAACAAAGTATCTCTCCTCCATAATAATATAGGTTCCTTGGGGGTGGATATGTTTGCTTTTGTTTTTGTTTGTTCAATGTTGTTTCCTCCACACTTTGAATAGTGCCCTCCACAAAGTATTTGCTAACAACTATTTGTTGAGTGAATGACTTTGCCCCATCCCAAAAATAATGTATTAAAAATGTAAATTTCAAATATACAGAAGAGAAAATTATATAATTGGAATCATAACAGAAATTGAACAAATATAAAGACTTCAAAACATTTGCTGCAGAACTTGTATTTTAAAGATACACAATGACAAATTTATGTAGTTATTCAAAAATATTTTTTGAGTACCAACCATATTTGACTCACTGTGTTAAATTCTAGATATATTACTGTGAAAAAAGTTCTTGCCTTCATGGCACTTACATTATAAAGAGGCAGAAGACAATAAATATATTAATATAATATATAACATCATTTAAGGTAACTATAATATTTAATATTATATAATTTTAAAACATTTATTGTATCTCTTAATACGGTCTCCTTATTTTTTAATATTACTTATTTTGGCCTTCTTTCTTTCACTCTTGATTGATCTACTAGCAATTTGTTTATTTTAATAGGTTTTTTTTTCAGTGAAGCAGCTTGCTGTCTATTTCATTAATTTCCTCATTTAGTTTTTTTTATTTACTTCTCTCTTTTGGAAGTTTACTGTTGTGTTCTTTTAAGAAATGTGTGTTATTTTAAGAAATGTACATGTAAATTATGAAGAAAATTAATAAAATGATCATCTGTGGACTTACTATGCAAACATAAAACAGAATATAACTAATAATGTTGAATAAATCCCATCACTACTACAAAAAATTCCTGATTTTTGTGTTTATTATTATTTTATCTTTTTTCTTATTATATGTTAAGGGAAAATTTTTGTAAGGATCAAAAAATATAAAACCAGTCAGTGTATAGTTTAGGTGATATACACATGACAAAACTCTTCACTGAAGTCATTACTTTTTCTTAAAGCAGTTTTACTGACTTATATTCATATAGTGTAAAATCAATCCTAAGTGTATAATCAACGACTTTTAGTATAATCACAGAGTTGTGCATTCATCACCACAATCAATTTTAGAACACTTCATTGCTCCAAAAAGAAAAAAAAATACCTCTTGGCAGTCACTTCTCAGTCCTTCTATCCCTCTCCATCCCTAATTCACCACTAATCTAATTCTTTCTCTGTAAATTTATAATTATTAAATGTATTTGGCACTTTGTGTCTGATTCCTTTCACTTAGCATATTCTAAAAAAATATTGTTTTCTTAATTAGGGAAGTCACAGGTTTTTAGAAAAGTCAGCTAAAAAGTGCAACTTTCCCATATAACCACCTATTGTTGACGCTTTGCATTAGTGTTGTACCCTTTGTTACAATTGATTAAAGAGTATTAAAATATTGCTGTTAAACATAGTCCGTAATTTACGTTAGGTGTTTTATTTCCCATATACCACCCTATTAGTAACATCTTGTAACACTGTTGTACATTTGTTAAAATTCATGAAAGAACATTCTTATGTCTATACTATGCACAGTCCATAATCCACAGCAGGATTCACTGTAATATACAGTCTAATGTATTTTCTTCTAACTTTACTTCTAGTAAATACACAATAAAAATTTCCCCTTTCAACCATATTCACAAGCATAATTCAGTGCAGTTAATTATATACACAATTGTGTGTTACTATCACTACTATCCATTTGAAACACCCACAACCAACCTAAAGTGAAATTGCACACCAATTAAGCTCCCCATTCTCTACTCCCATTCTATCCCCTGGTAACCTATATTCTAGATTCTAATTCAGTGCATTTGCTTATTACAATTAGTTCACATCAAAGATATCATACAATATTTGTACTTTTATATATAGCTTATTTCACACAGTATGATATTCTCAAGGTTCATCCATGTTGTTGTATGCATCCGGACTTCATCTTTTATTTTTTCTTTTACATGGGCAGGCTCTGGGAATTGAACCCGGGTCTCCAGGACATCAGGCAAGAATTCTGCCTCTGAGCCACTGATGCACAACCCGACTTCATTCCTTTTTACAGCTGAATAGTATTCCGTTATATGTATATACCACATTTTGTTTATTGATTTATAATTTGATGGAAAATTGCATGGCTTCCATCTTTTGGCAATTGTGAATAATGCCAATGTGAATATCAGTGTACAAAAGTCTCTTAGAATCTCTGTTTCCAGTTCTTCTCAGTATATCCCTAACACCAGATTGCTGGATTATATGGCCATTCTATACTTAACTTTCTGAGGAACCACCAAACTGTCTTCCACAGTGGCTGCACCATTTTACATTGCCACCAGCAGTGAATGAATTCTCCTATTTCCCCACATCTTCAGCACTTGTAATTTTCTGTTTTTATAATAGAGGTGCTAAATAATAGTAGGTGTTAAATAATATCTCATTTTGGTTTTGATTTACATTTCCCTAATGTTGAGCATCTTCTCATGTGCTTTTTAGCCAATGGCATTTCCTCTCTGTGAAAATACCTTTTAAAGTATTTTACCCATTATAATTGGGTTGTTGTCTTTTTATTGTTGAGTTGTAGGATTTCATTATATATTCTAGATAGTAAACCCTTACTGGAATAGGGTTTCCAAATATTTTCTCATGTTTAGTCGGTTGTCCTTTACTTTTTTGACAAGTCCTGTGAAACAAAATTATTCACTTTTGAGAATGTTTATCTATTTTTTTTTCATTGCTTGTGTTTTGGATATAAAGTCTAAGAAATTATTGCCTGCCACAAGACATTGAAGATGCTTCCCTACATTTTCTTCTAACAGTTTTATGGTACTGGTTCTTATATTTTAGGTTCTTGATACATTTTTTGTTAATTTTTTAATAAGGGGTGAGTTAGAGGTCCTCCTTCATTCTTTTTTATATAGATATTCAGTTCCTCCAGCATCACGTGCTGAAGAGACTATTCTTTCCCACTTGATTGGACTTGGTAGTCTCATCAAATATCAATTAGCCACTGATGTGAGGATATATATCTGAATTCAATTTAATTCCATTGTTCAATATATCTATCATGAAAGTACCATGGCATTTTGACCATTGTAGCTTTTTAATGTGTTTTAAAGTCAGGAAACATGAATCTTCCAACTTGTTTCATGATTTTCAAGATGTTGGCTATTGAGGCCCCTTACCCTTCCAAATAAATGTGATAAATGGCTTTTACATTTCTGTGAAGTAGACTTTAGAATTTTATTGGGTTTCTTGAATCTGTAAATCAATTTGGGTAGAATTTACAATGTAGTGATATTTAGTCTTCCCACATGAACATAGAATGTCCTTCCATTTATTTATGTCTTGTTTGATATTTTTAGCAATGTTTCATAGTTTTCTGTGTATAAGTCCTTTATATACTTCACTACATTTATCCCTAGAACTATACAGATGGATTACTCTAATTTACACCTAGATATTTTATTCTTTTAGTTGCTTTGATGAATGGAATTTTATCTTTGATTTCCTCCTCAAATTGCTCATTACTAATTTAGAGGAACAGTATTGATTTTTGCAGGTTGATCTTACATCTTGCCAATTTACTGGACTCTTTTACTAGCTCTAGTAGTTTTGTTACAGATTTTTTGGTACTGTCTATATATATAGACTCATGTCATCTCCAAAGAAAGATAGCTCTGCTTCTTTCTTTGCAATTTAGATGCCTCTTAAGCCTTTTTCTTGCTTAACTGCTTAGATAGAACTTTTAGCACAATATTGAGTATCAGTGGTGACGGTGGGCATCCTTGTCTTGTTTCAGATCTTAGAGGGAAACTTTTCAGTGATTCACCATTGACTAAAATGTTAGTTGTAGGCATTTTATATATGTACTTGATCATGTTGAGGAAGTTTCCTTCTAGACCTATCTTTCAACATGTTTTCATTAAGAAAGGCAGTTAAATTTTGTCAAATGCCTTTTCTGCATCAATCAACATGATCATATGTTTTCCCCCTTCAATTTGCTAATGTGGTGTATCATATTAATGTGATTTTTTTGTGTTGAAGTACCCTTGCATTCATGGAATAAAATCCAATTGGTTATGGTGTGTAATTCTTTTAATGTGTTGCTGGATTCAATTTGCAAGATTCTGTTGAAGATTTTTATATCTTTATTCATTAGAGAAATTCATATGTAATTGTCTTTTCTTATAGTATCTTTAGCTGGCTTTGATATTAGGGCAATGTTGGTTTCTTTGAATGAGTTAGGTAGTGTTTTGTTCTCTTCAATCTTTTGGAAGAGTTAGAGCAAGATTGGTATTAATTCTTGGAATGATTAGTAGAACTTACTGGTGAAACCAACTTGTCCTGATTTTCTCTTTGTTGGGTGGTTTTTGATGACTGATTCAATCTCTTTACTTGTAATTGGCTTGCTGAGGTCTTCTTTTTCTTCTAGGGTCAGTGTAGTTATTTGTCTGTTTCGATAATTTTCCCATTTCATCTAATTTGTCTAATTTGTTGGCATACAGTTGTTCATATGATCTTATTAAGATTTTTTTTATTGTTGTGGGGTCAGTAGCAATTGGGATATGTTGGTTCTTTGTTACTAGTTCCTCCAGGTGTGCAGTTAGGTCTTTGATTTTAGGTTGATACGATCTTTTTTTAATGTAGGCATTTAGGGCTCTAAATTTCCCTATCGGTACTACCTTTCCTGCATCTCATACTTTTTGCTATGTTGTGTTCTTGTTTTCATATGTCTCAAGAAATTTACTGATTTCACTTAAAATTTCTTCTTTGAACCCATTGTTTGCATAAGAATGTGTTGTTTAACTTCCATATACTTGTGAATTTTCCTGTTCTCCACCTGATGTTGATTTCCAGTTTCATTCCATTGTGGTTAGATTAAGTGCTTTGTATAATTTGAAACTTTTAATATTTATTGAGGCTTGTTTAGTGACCCAACATGTTATCCTGGAGAATAACCCATGAGCAGTTGAGAAGACAGCTTATCTTTGTGTTTCGGGGTGCAATGTTCTGCATATGTCTTTTAGGTGTAGTTTGTTTATCATATTATTCAGCTTCTCTGATTCCTTATTGAGCCTGCCTTGGCACTCTATCTATTGGAGAAAGTGGTGCACTGAAGTCTCCAACTATTATTGTAAAGACATCTATTTCTCCCTTCAGTTTTCCAGTGGTTTCTTTGTGCACTTTGGGGGACCTGTGTCAGGTGCATAAATATTGATGATTGTTATTTCTTCTTAGTGGATTGCCCCTTTTATTAATATACAGTATCCTTGGTTTCTTATAGAATTTTGCATTGAAATCCATTTTTCTGATATTAGTATAGCTGTCTCACCTCTTTTTTGGTTACTGTTTGAGTGGATTATCTTCTTTTAACATTTCACCTTTAACTTACTTGTGCCCTTGGATCTAAAGTAAGTCTCTTGTAAATAGCATATATTTGGATCATACTCTTTTATACATTCTTCCAATCTGTATTTTTGATTGGAGAATTAAATCCATTATTATTCAATGTCTATTCAATAAAATAGTACTTATTTCAACCATTTTATCTTCTTGCTTTTATTTATCGTATCTTATTTTGTCTCTCTTTTTTAATCTTTAATTACCTTTTCTGTTAATCTTCATTTCGACACTCTCTTCTAAGCCTCTCTCTCTCTTTTCCTTTCAGTATGCAAAAATCCCTTTAGTATTTCTTGTAGAGAAGGTATTTTTTCATGAACTCTCAGATTCTGTTTATCTGTGAATATTTTAAATTCATCTTGATTGTTGAAGGATATATTTGCCAAATAAAAAAAAATTCTTGGCTGGCAGCTTTTTTTTTTCAGTATCTTAAACATATCATACCACTAACAACATTGCCTCCTTGTGACCATGAATTCTGATGAGAAATTGGAATTTAGTCTTTTTGTGGTTCCTTTGTATGTAAAGAAACATTTTCTCTTTCTACTTTCAATATTCTCTATTTATCTTTGGCATTTGACATTTGATTAGTTGCTCCAAATTCTGTGTCTCCTCTGAAGTTTTAATTTGTTCTCTGACTGGGCCATATCTTCTAGTTCCTTAGGATGGCTTGTAACTTTTTGCTGAGGTCCAGGCATCTGATTATCTTGATTTGATTACTCTGAAATTCTGTTTCTCTTTCTTGCTTAGGGTTTTAATGTTGTTGGGCTTTTTGTTAAAACTCTTCTTTATCCTTTGGTTCAACTTATTCTAAACCTTTAAAATTGCTCAGTTTAACTGATCAAATTTTTGAACTCTTCTCATCAAATTCTTGCCTGGTGTGTCAGTTTGAATCTGCTGTGTCATCCTTTAATCCTTGTTCAATATTTAGTTGGGGTGTGTGTGTGTGCTTTTTCTTTTTGATTGTGCCCATGGAGATGTGACCCACCCAATTGTGGGTGGTAAATTTTGATTAGGTGGGTTTCCATGGAGATGTATCAGCAACCATTCAAGGTGGGGATGCTTACTGGAGTCCTTTAAGAGGAATCCATTCTGGAAAAAGCTTTAGAACCCACGCAGCCAGAGAACTTTGGAGATGAAAAGGGGAAATGCCCCCTGAGGGCACTTCATGAAACAAGAAGCCTGGAGAGAAAGTTAGCAGATATCACCATGTTTGCCATGTGCCTTTCCAATTGAGAGAAATCCTGAACATCATTGGCTTTCTTGAACAAAGATATCTTTCCTTCGATGTCTTAGATTAGACATTTCTATAGCCTTGCTTTAATTTGGACATTTTCACAGCCTTAGAACATGCAAATTTTAAATTTAATAAATTCCCCTTTTAAAAAATCATTCTATTTCTGGTTTATCACATTCTGGCAGCTTGCACGTTAGAACACCTGGGTACACAGTACAACTTTTTCGATTGCATTATTTGTGCAATTGTTTCACTCCCAGGAGAAAGCTTCCTTTCCTTTATTCCTTTTCTGGGAATCTTCATAGATTGTGTTTGCTTTTGTTATGCCTCTAAAGCTTTATTTACACTCCTTTCATTGCCTCTAGCTGCTTTTGCCTGGAGGGCAAATTCTAGGAGGAGTATCACCCCAGAGAGGACTTTTCCATGTCTGTATTACTCAGCCAAAACAAGATCAGGGTCTACTAAAGGGTCACAGACCAGCTCCAGAGGGCCCTTGGGAGAGAAGGTTAGAAAAGATGTCAAAGGCCCTTTAGATGAATGCCTAAAACTGGTCTTCCCTGATCTGTTCAGCAGATGATGCCCTTTAGCAATCCATTTCCCACAGCCCAAAGAAGGCAGTATGCCTTTAAATCTCCACTTGAGATTTAAAGGAAGTGTTGAAACAATGACCATGGCCATCCCTGTCTGAGATGAGTTGAATCAGTGGCTCATAGCAGGGATCAAGCAAATTTTAATTTGCCAATCGAAGCCGTGATTTAGTGCTCAGCCATGCCCCTCCTGTTCCTAGGGAAGAGGACTTCCATATCTCTCAGTGACCAGGCCACTAGGTGGCCCACCTCATATTTGGGGACTGGGGCTGGCAGATGCCCTGAAGTGAGCTACTTACAGTTTTTTACCGCAGTTTTGACCTCTTCCTGCCACTCTTTCCTGAATGCTGTACAATGCTTACATTTCAAGGTTACATATTTTCTTCTAACTACTGCCTTAGTTGCACCCCCACAGTTTTCTAACATTTTGTTTTTAATGAAATTTGGGTATAAATATGTTTTATTTTTATGATTTCTTAATGGATACAGGAGTTATTTAGGAGTTTTTCTTTTTCTCTGAAGGTAACAGATTGTTTTGATTATGTTTTTGTTATTGGTTCATAATTTAAATGCATTGAATTCTAGGAAATTATCTTCATTCTTTAGAGTCATATTTCGTTAAGACCTTTTAATAGTCTAATGCACAGTGAGTGTTTGGAAATGTTTCCTATTTGCTCAAAAAGAACATCTATTATTTAGCTGTTTAATGTACAGGTTTACATATGAAATTCTAGACAGTTACCTTATTCAACTTGATTTATCACATTCTGAAGGAACAGAAATTAAAAATTTCCTGCATGGTTACTGTCAATTTTCAAGTTTAAAAAGTCCTTTAAAGTCTTTATTTCTTCCACATCCATTTTGAGGCTATATTAAAGGCATGTAATTTCAGTAGTAATATATTTTCTTGTTGAAATTTTCCTTAAACATTATATGATAATCAAATTTTTTCCTAATAATGACTTTTGCCTTAAATGGTATTTTGTCTTAAAGTAGTGCTGTTATATTAGTTTTATAACTATAACTTGTCTATTGCATTTCCTTTTCTATTCATTTGCTTTCTATCGTTTTCTGCTATTATATATTTTGTGAACATTATATGGCTGACTTAAAAGTCTGCATCAAATATGTCTATCCATTGGATAGTATAATCTGTTTGTATTTATTGTTATTATTGATGAATTTGATTGAATCATAACTTCCTTAAGTTTTCTAAATTTTGCTTACTTTTATTCCTTTCATTTGTTCCATTAGATTGAATTTCCTTTATTTTTCTTCTCTATTTAAAGGATGTTTGACAATCCCTTTGTAGTTTTTATTAGTTTTCCTTAAATTTTTAGCATGCTTATTTGGCCTGACAAAGTCTAAAATTAATCAATATCTCATGCATAACAATACTAGGGCCTTAGACAGTATGCTTTAATTTGAGCATCTTTTTTACCTTCGATGTAATTTTGGATTATTTAACTATATCTTGTTTTTGTTCATCCCTCATTCATCAGCAATAATATAATAACTAACATTTTTGAGTGCTTGCTATATGTATGGCAATGTTCTAATTAGTTAACATGGATACTATCTTCTAATTCTCACATCTATCTTATGGTATAGTAACTGTTATTATTACAGTAGAAGAAACTGAAGCCCAGAGACTTGCCCCAAGTCTTACAATTACCAAGTAGCATTGCTGGGATTGAAATTTAGGCATTCTGATTCCAGAGCTGTCACTCAGAACTATAATGCCATACTCCTCCAGTTATTACTACTTTTGACTGTCAATGTTTATTTAAGCTCATGTTTACCAATCCATTTTCATACGATTAGTTATTGCATCCCACGTTCTTCTAAGTTCAATTTCCTTTTTCCTAAAATATATCTGTTAATAGTTCTTACAGCAAATATTTGTAAGTGGCAAATCAAGGCACTTTAAAATGCTTAATTATTGTGATTTCTTAAAAACTAGAAAAAAAATCTGTTTTGTCCCCAGGTTGGGGAGAGTGTGAGAGGTTAAGAGAGAGAGAATCTGTACCCCGCTTCCTGGTCAGAGCCCCACAGAGGCAGCAAGTCCCACAAGGCTCTGTACTAGATACATCTTCCACAACTCCCCCAAAGGCCTATGGCCCACATGAGGATCATGTGTCTTGAAGAGATTCTTGGGAATCAACCTACTTAGGTAGATGACATGATCACTAAAGGGGACCCTGTCCCCACAGCTTCTGGAAACACGTAGGATTCCAGAATTATGGAGCATCCCAAGGAAGGGGTTAGGTACAGTCTCCTGAAAAACCCTGAGGTTAATTTTTTCCACTAGCCCAGAAGATGGAGGATTTAGCATAGATGCTAATTAGAGTTATAGAAAATCATGTTACAGTTTTTCACCTAAAAAATGTTTAAATGTTAAAATGTTTCACCCCCATGTTTGAATAACAGTTTAGCTGGGCTGGCGTTCTAGTTTGATAGTTATTTCTCCCTGGCATTAGGAAGATAATTCCACTGTCTTCTGGCCTCTTTTGTTGCTAGTAAGACACCTGCCCTTAGGATCTCCCCGCCTCCCCCCACCCCCTTTTTTTTTTTGACATGGGCAGGCTCCGGAAATCGAACACTGGTCTCCTGCACAGCAGGCAAGAATTCTGCCACTGAGCCACCAGTGCACTGCCCTCAGGCTCTCATCTTTTAATCATAAATATTTCATAGTTTATATATGTTCTGTTTTCTCGATATGTTTTGATGCTCAGTCTTCCATTTTCTGGTTGTGTTAATTATCCATCATAGTTGATCTTTTTTTTCCAAATGTTTCATTTTTATTGTGAACTATATTAAGAAAAGATTGCTTTTCATTGTTGGTGTCCATGATCCCTGGATTTTGTAAGAGTTCTTAGAAAGCAAACATATTTCAATCTAACAAGTGTTGCTGGTATTTCACTCTTATTGAAGCAGAATTTCTATTGATTTCTCAACTGCATAATTCCTGCACAACATGTTTAGTTTTGATTCATTCTATACGTCTTCCATATATGGTATTTTGATTTCTCATAGATACTTAAAAAATGCAGAGTTCCTAGTTTACCTTGTTACTTTTATGTATATATTAGTGAAGAATCCCTTTTCCACATTCCAGCTTTATTAAGTAGCATTAGTTTCAACTTCCAATCTCAAATGGCCTAAGTGTGGATATTAAAACCTTATTTAAAACCAAACCAAACCAAACTTTATTTCCTATCAGTGTCTGTGCCTGAATCCTTCCATACTACTGTGATAATGGCTCATGGGAATTTTTTGTCACATAGGAATTTCCTTTCCTATCTTTTGAACTTAGCTATATATCTAAACTCATTTTGTGATAATTTAGTCGATATCTATATATGAAAAGCAATATTCTTATTAGTTTAGTCAGCCATGTCATCCCTATTCATTCTTTAACCTATTATAGTTGCTTTCCATTGTCATTGCCACCACTCCACTGAAATTATTTCCTAATTATTAGTTCTTATGACTTCCTCACAATTATCCCTCTTATTTGACAGTGTTGACCCTTAGGTCATTGAAATTCTCCCCAGTTTTTTGCACTCTGTAGCAACTCTCTCTCTTGTTTCTCTGACTTCCTTCTGAAACCCTATGTCAGTGTCTTTTACTGGCTCCTCTCCCTTTTCCAAAAAGAAAATTTCACATGAATATTTGAGACATGGAAAAAAAGAATAAAAATAATACAATAAACACTTAGATACCAAACTTTGAACTTAAGCCATGTGACTTTACCAAAGCATTTGAAATCTTGTTCTCTCCTGATTAGTGTCATCCCCCTCATCTCCTTCTAGAGGGAAACACTGTCATAAATTAGATGTCTATCATCCAATATATTTATTTATACTTTATTGCAAATATATGCATCCAGAAATGACGTACAGTTATTTTGTGTTTTTTTAATTATGCCTAAATTATGCTATGCTGTATAGATTCTGGAACTTCTCTTTAAAATATATATATATATATTTTTTACATGGGCAGCCACCGGGAATCAAACCCGGGTCCTCTGGCATGGCAGTCGAACATTCATGCCTGCTGAGCCACCGTGGCCTGCCCTAAAATATTTTTGAGATTCATCTATGTATCATTACTTTTAAGTCACATTTTGTTAATTTTATGTACATAATATTTATTAGAGTAATATATATAGATATAATTTAGAAATAAATACATATACATGTTTGCTGGTGTTAAACACATAAATATTTTTGATAGTATTGACAATCAAAAATTCTGAAGAAACTTGTTCTAGAGGAATCCTTATTATATACAAAGTCCTTTCAGTTTTAGACCCTGACCTTATATTTTCATTTTGATTGACACCCTTAGCCCCTGATCTCTTTCTTCTACTATTGTTTCTGGAGGTTTTAAACTTACCTTAATAATAGATGGTCTCTAAATATGTTGTGTTCTTTCATACCACTTTGCCTTTGCTTAATCTAATCCAATGATTTCTCTTTAATCCCACTTTCAAAGTTCTACTAGTTATGTACCTAATTTTATTTTAATGCCCATCTCAAATTCTACCTTTTCTTTGTAGACTTTAACTTACTTAGCCAAAGTTAAGTGGTATATAAATTAGTATTAATGTTTTCTTTAAGTATTTAGTGGAAGACCGTTGATTGTTTCTTCTTATTACTGTTTGTGAATTTATGTGTTTCTATTTTTTTTACTCAATGCCAGTAAAAATTTAACATACATTCTTCTTTTTAATACATTATCTTTTTTAAGAGTATTTCTATTCACTTAAACAATACAAGGTCCTTAGAGGGCTTTAACTTAGATCATCCACTTCACTTTCGTGTCATTATCAATTATTTTACTTCCACTTTGGCTTTATATACCCTCAAATTAGTCATTATTAATTTTGCTCTTGTTTAAGACAGTCATAGCTTCTTTGGATTTATCTACAATTTACTTAATTATTTATTCATCATTCATTCATGTATCTGGGTTCAATTTATTTTTTCTTAAAGTCATTGCTTATAAGCTATTTTCATGAGGGTCTTTTTGTGGTAAATTCTCAAATTTTTGTCTGTCTGAATATGTATTTTCACCACATTCTTGAATATTGGTTTAGCTGAATATAAAATTCTAGGTTAGTATTTATTTCCATTGGGCATTTAGGGTTATTATTACTTTTATTCTGGCTTCAATTCTTGATGTTCAATAGTCAGGTATCAGTTCATTTGTCATTCTTTTGATGTTAATATGACTTTTCTAATTAGTTACTTTTAAGACCTCTTTGTTTTTCTTTCTTCAGTTTCTCCCTCTCATTCTAATTTATTATTGGAACTTGGCATCATTCTTCAATCTGAAAAGACTCACCTTTAACAAATTCTGGAAAGTTCACTATCATATCTTTGAATATTGACTTTCCTCAATTTCATTTTGTCTTTTATTTCAGCCTGCTTTGACAAATCCACACAATAAATTGGTTTGAAAACAAGTGTTTATTGTATCATGATTTCATAGCTAAATGGCTTGCCTCCTCCTAGGGTTGGTAGTGCTTTGTCTGGCCAGTAGTCCTTGGGTTCCTGGGCCTTCCTGTTACATGATGATGCCCTATTTTTTCTCTTCTGCGTTCATGTTGACTTCCTGCTTCCGGCACCTCCTCAATGTCTTTCTCTATTTGAGTGCCATTGTAATAGGATCAAGACCCATCCTCATGATGGGTTCAGACCCACAGGAATGGGATTAAGATTGAGAACAGGCTTTTTTTGTAGGATACCTAACTAAATCTGCCCCAAATTTACATCCTTTATCCAATTAAACAAATATCAGATCTTCTCTTCCCCTCTCATATTTTTCATCTACTCATTCTGTATTTTGAATTCTGATTAATTCCTTAATATCCAACTTTTAATTCACTATTATAATCATCAGTTTGTTCTAAGTTGCTATTGAATCCTCCCATTGCTATTTCAGTTCAATGAATACATATGTATTTAAGTTCTAGAAATTCTATTTGGTTGTGTGTGCGCATATTGTGTTTCTGTTTTTAACGTGTTTATTTCTTAAAAATTCTCCTGTACATTTATTTCATTTTTCATTTCCTTTTTATTATTCTTAATTTCAAAATGTTAATTTTATATTCTTTATCTCACGATTCATCCTCTGAAATTCTTGATAGCTGGAGGTAACACTAATGTTTCCTTTTTTCTGGGGAATCTGACTTTCATGGGACTGCTTTCTCATAACTTTTAAGATCTCATATTTGGTAGAACTTTATCTGCAAGAATCCTGTCAGAACTGTCTTGATGGTATTTTCCATTAGGTTACTTTTGTTTTATTTTTTCAGGCACTGAAGGTCATTTACTAACCTGGGACTCCTTTTTGGTTATTTCCTGTACTTGGCTTATTCTGAATATTGTAGATGATGCAAATTCAATCCTCAACATGGATAATTAACCTTCTAAAAATTGTTAAGCAAGACCTTTTTTTAATCCTACCTAGAGCCTAGGCTTTCTTGTTGTCTTCCTTTTTCAGTCAAACAACTTTTAAATGTGTGCTCTTTCATTGATAGTGTAGCCTTATGAAGGGCTCATATTGATATGGAATTCTGAGATCCAATCCCTAACATGACAGCCCCCAAAGCTTCATATCAGTCTCTGTATGTCTGCTATAATTCATGTTCTTAAGGTCATTACCCACACCCCTCAATCCAGAGCAGTTAAGGCATTATTGCCTGACCTGATTTTCAGTTTTCTGGTAATTTTTGGTGCCTGGGATTTTCCCTACAACTCATTTATACATTTAAAGGAAAGTTTGTTATACTTTATCGATAGTTTCCAGGTGTTTTGTGAAGGGAGAGATTTAAAATAGTATAATCTACATTATTGTCAGAAAATAAAGTTATCTAAATATGTGAAGTTAACATTATATTGAAACATTTGTTTAAACAGTTCTCTCATTCTAGTCTATGAGTTCCTTTAAAGTGGGAAAGATGTTATATTCCATTTTACATTTGCAACAACTGTCATAGTACCAGGGACCTCGTGAATTGCAACTATGGTTAACTGAAGTAACAATTATTTGGGAAATTTAAAGCAAAATAGGGCTTTTTTTGAATTGTCTAAGTGATTTTAAGTCAAAGCGATTTGTTTCTTGTCTGTTACCTGAACCATTTCACTAAATATACCTTTATTCTGGCTTTAAAGACTTTGCTTAAATTCCTTGTTTTTCATATTTTAATCTAAATTTGAAAAAATTGTTACATAGCTATAAATAAAATTAATAGTTCCATCTTTATGTAATGTCATATTTCAGCCTCGTAGAGCAACCAAAATGTATTATAAAAGCTCAGTTGACAATAGTATCTTCATTCATTTTAGAGATCAAAGAAATGAAAAATTTTTCTTTAACATAAGGAGATAGCTTTTAGAAGCTTCTTTTCACACTTGTTTGAAGTTAATATTGTGCACTAGCCTCATCTTTAATGCTGGGCTCTCTATGTATATACACAGATAGTTTTGATAACTAGTAAAACCTTTATTAATATTATTAAATGCAACAGCTCCTCCAGTTAATATGCTCAGAATTCTACTTATACCAAATGTCATTTGTTGAAACAAATATGTAATGACCTCTTTTTATGATACCATTAGTTATTAATCAATGGAAATTATTCATTGAAATGAAAATAAGGAAGTAAAATTCATGCATGATAACAGCTGATTTAGTACTGCATCAAACCTTTGCAGCATTTATAAAATCCATAAAGTTGTTCTAAATGGTTATATTTTCCAAGACTCCAACGACAAGTTAAATGATATAGAGCTCTCTTTTATCATGCCCGTTAGTGGTACATTAATTTCCAGATGCTTTTCTCTATTTTCATTCTAAAATGGTATTCATTTGGAAATTTGCATTTGAATAAGTTTATTTGTCTTACCTTAAAGTTAAATTAAATTCTTTTACTTTTTAGAGGAAGAGAATATATGGAAGAAAACAGGCACCATTTGTATATTAACAAAATCTAATTGGATCTACACACTCGGTGGCAGAACCAATACAGAAACCTTCCACTGTAACTTTAGTCAGAATAATCCTCTGCCATGTATTTACAGAAAGAAGAATGGCAATGATCTAGGTATAAAAAAGCGATAAGGTGGCAGGAGAATACAAGGTCAGTCCAACAGGTACCGACTAAGCTCTTCCTTTGTTTACAACATATAGCCAGCACCATGGGAGGATCGCCACGAATATTGCCCTCAGAGATGAAAACATCATTAGAAAGAGAGAAAAAATGTTAAAGCGTGGCAAGTATGCATCAACTTAAGAGTATATGTTTGTGGTATTAGTTATGAAAGTTCAGAGGACATTCAAATTGAAGTGAGCTAGAGCAGGTACAGAAGGCTTCTTAGGATGGAACAAGATACAAAGAATGAGAGCAAGTCAGTACATCGGATGCCCAGTACAGTGAACAATTTAGCTGGAGTAGAAACCTTTGTAGGCAGACTAATAGAATTCCCAGTACAAGGTCAGTTAGGGACAGACTGTGGATGACTTAAAATAAGAAAATAAGGAGCTTGAGCGTGGATAGTCTATAGACAAGCCATTGAGGGTTTCGTTGGGATTATGCTGGTTGTTTATGGTCTGGATTCCTTTGTTAAGAACCGGCCTCATTTTGATGTCTAAAAGGTATATCTTTCCTTTGCCATCTCTCCTTCACTCCCTACTCTAGGACATAGAACAAGGAATTTTTTTTTGGAGTGTGAGGCTTGAAGGGAGAAGGAAATTTGGAGCCAAGGCATAGGAAGAGACAGATCCAAATGGAGCAGAACAGACCAGTTAACATTTGGGAGAATCTATAGAGTTACAAAGGATGAGCACATGGAAGTAAAGATCCAGAAAGGGGAAAGAAGCATATCATACCACCTACTTTCTATCAAAAGAAGATCATTTTGATTTTTTAATGTAAATTCAGAGAATGTTAGTGCTTGATTTATCCCAAAGAGGAAATTGTCTGTTCTTTGGCACTTTACCTTTCAGCTCCTTTATAGACAATTTACCTAGGTTATTTTTTTGTATTTTTAAAATTTTAAGTGTGATAAATGTTTAAATGAGATATATTTTTGTACATCCTTGCAAACCATAAGCATGATATCTATCAATTAGCATAATGATAGGAGGCATGAATCACTTCACTTCTAGTTTTTTAGAAATCTAATGAAAATTTAGGGTGCAGACAGGCGGAGAGTACATCCTTAAACATAAATGAAAGAAATTACAAAATGGTTCATGTATATATCCCTTCAGAATCTGACATCATGTGTTGCCTTATATCGCGATAATGTATCTTGGAAAACAAACAATGGGTATAATAAATTTTAAACAGCAATAATCTGTGCATGGTTATTAACTGTATAATTACGCATTAAGAGCACAAAATATAAGGACAAGCTAAAAAATTGAATCTAAGGGCCTAGTGTGAAAAGTGGAGGGAAAAG
This sequence comes from Tamandua tetradactyla, assembly GCF_023851605.1. Lineage (NCBI taxonomy): Eukaryota > Metazoa > Chordata > Mammalia > Pilosa > Myrmecophagidae > Tamandua > Tamandua tetradactyla. The sequence goes on along the minus strand of NC_135353.1, from coordinate 56,530,059 downwards.
TGATGCATGGGAGGTTCCGTGGTAGAATGCTCACCTTTCATGTGGAAAACCCAGGTTTGATTCCTGGACCATGCACCCTCCAAAAAAGTAAAAATTGGCGGAAAAGGGAATTAAGGATGACAGAGTCAGTGTAAGGGAAATGATATCTTTGGTAGTCTTACTTTACAAAACAAATAACAATCTGGTAGCATAGTCAGATGTTCTCCACTCCAAATTAGGGTCTGGAGGAATAGGTTCTGACATATTGTTATTAGAGTATCATCCTTGTAATGTGTTCTTGAAAGCTGGAGTTTAAGTGTAGTATAATCGCAAGGCTCCATCACTTTTCCTCTTTTATCTTTACTCCCTTAAATTCTTCTCTCCTTCCCTTCCTGGTATCTCCTCTTTTCAGTCTTTTTACATTCCTTATTTCCTCTTTCCTTCACTCTACTCATGCTATTCTCTTCTACTATTTACTATTCATTATGGCCACAATTTAAACATTTATCTTAACCTTCTTATAATGGTGAAGGAATTTTATCATAATGAAGCATAAGAACCAACATATTGTTTTTCAAGCAAAAAAGCACTGTCCTGAGTTCGTTATAGATAGTGTGTCTATGGCTACTCTAGAAGTCCTAAAACAAAAAAAGAAATATTTTTCCCATTGTCCCAAAGCTATTTAATGTTCACTACAGAAAAATCAGATTGCTCAACTTTAACTTGTTTTATCAAATGAGTAAAATCTCTACTAACTCATTATACCCCTCTTCTGCCTCTTCCCTGAATCACATGTCCTCTTTGCTATAACCAAGCAAGCAATAGAAGTTAAGGCATTAACTTAAATCTATTTTTCCAGCTTCTGAGAATGAGTTTAACTTTGCAAAACACTGCAAAGTGGTAAACATAACATTATATGGAGTCTGGACTGTAACGTTTTTATTTGATTTCGTCTTCGACTATTTTACCCACCTCTAATTTAACAGAATGTATTCAATATACAAAATAACTAGTCTTTCTAATGCCGAATAATAATATTGGAATGAAAGTTCTAGGCAAATTTGATTATTTGACGATGGGAATAAAGTAGGTGGCAAATTGTCCAGGCATGGCCATTGTTATGGTTAAGTTTATGTGTCAATTTGACTCGATGTCCAGCTGTTTAGTTAAGCAAGCATTGGCCTGGTTGCTTTTGTGAGCATAATTTGTGGATTTAAATCCTTAGTAAGTTGCTTGCCTCTATAACTTCTTACATCTACAATCAACTAAGGGGATTGCCTTCAACAATGAGGTAAGTTTCATCCAATCAGTTGTAGGCCTTAAAAGAAGAGCTGAGGATTTCAGCAATCAGAAGGATGAATTTCCATCTCTACTTCAGCCAACCAATTTCTCCTGGGGAATTCATAAAAAACTTTGATCAGAATTCCACTTGTGGCCTGCTTTACAGAATTTGAACTTTCCCATACCCACATTTCTCTGAGCTAATTCCTATCATAAATCTCATCCTGTTGGTTCTGTTTCTCTGGAGAACCCTGACTAATACAGCCATCTTGAGTAAAATGTCTACAGTCAGATTTTTGGAATTTCAGAAGTTAGCAAACAAACTCTCCAGTTGTTATAACAGTTTGTTCTTCATACAGGAGATAACAATGAGAGTAATAGTTTTCCCCAAAGCAATCCATAATACATTCCATATTTATATTAAAACTCAGGGATGAATAGTGCTATAAATGCTTAATATGTTTTCTCAAGAGGGAAGCAAAAAATGTCTTTCTTACATCTTAAAACCTGAGGTAAAAATTCTCAAGGGTTTTTGTCAAGGCTATATGAAATTGAATAAAAAGGAACAGAAAGTGAATGTCTTCCTAAAACTCATTGTGTTTAACTGATATGGTCAGAAATCTTCAGTTTGAGTATCTGTTGAGGACTGAGTCATGGTATCACAAAAGGCATGTTCAAGTTGCTCCCCTTGTCCTGTGGATGTTGACCTATTTGTAAATATGACCTTTGAAGATATTATCAGTTAAAAAGTACCCAAACTGAATGGTGAGCCTTAATCCAATATGGTTGAAGTTCTTAAAGGTGCAGGAAATTAGACACAGAAAAAGAAGACACAGGGAGCAGCCAGAAACTGGAAACAAACAGAATTCAGAATAAGAAGACGCCACCATGTACGCTGCTGTATCAGTTAGGGTTCTCTAGAGAAACAGAATCAACAGGGAAACACTGTGTGTTTATAAAAGTGTCTCACATGACCATGGGAATGCAGAGTCCAAAATCCACAGAGTAGGCTGCGAAGCCGACGATTCCGATGGAGGGTCTGGATGAACTCCATAGGATTGGCTCACCAGCCAAAGCAGGAAGTGAGCCTGTCTCTTCTGAATTCTCCTTAAAAGGCTTCCATTGATTCGATTGAGCATCCCTAATTGCAGAAAAGACTCCCATTGGCTGATTACAAATTGAATCAGCTGTGGATGCAACTGAAATGATCATGATTTAATTCTATGAAATGTCCTCATCACAACAGACAAGCCAGCACTTGCCCAACCACCACTTGGCCAAGTTGACACATGAACCTGACCATGACAACTGCCATGCAACAGAAAAGTCAAGGACCCAGAGATTGTCCAGAGCCAACCCCAGAATGCTCCAGTTTTCTGGAAGAAAGCATAGCTTTGTAATACCTTGATTTTGAACTTCTCTGAGCATCAAAACTGTGAGTCAATAATTCCCATAATTTAACCCTACTCATTAGATGATATTTGTTTCGGATCTGGGAAACTAAAATCATACCCAAGAAAAAACTTACCAAAAAACACCCTCAATTTTTTTAATCCAAAAAAGTTCTATCCAGCCTTTAGCTGCTTGGAAGTTTTCAGGAAAGTATTTACTCCTATGTGGGGAGATAAAGGTGGCAACTTGCAGTGCCAATCCTAAAATTCATATGGAATTGTAAGGTACACTGAAAAATAATCTTGACACAAAAGAAGAAAGTTAGAGAGCTCACATTTCCTGATTTCAAACCTTACTACAAAACTACAATAATCAAAACAGTGTCATACTAGGCTAAGGTTGATATATAGATTAAAGGAATAGAATTGAGAGTCTAGAAGTAAACCCATACATATATGGTCAACTGATTTTCAACAAGGGTGCCAGGACCATTCAATGGGGAAAGAATACATAAACTAATGGTGCAGAAGTAACTGGATGTCCTCATGAAAAATGACAAAGCTGGGCCCTTCACTCACATTATATAAAACATTAACTCCAAATGGATCAAATATCTAAATATAAGAGTTAAAAATATAAATCTCTTAAATTAAAACAGTGGTAAATATTCATGACCTTGGCCATTTAAAGTTTGTTAAAATTCCAGCTGTTTTCTCCTTACCACAGTCTACTTCTGTTCCTGACTTTTCCTGCTTCCAAATGATAAAAGTAACTGTGAATTTCTTCTCTCCTTTGAAGTACTTGTCAGATTCAGGTAATTGCATAATTTTCTTTCACTTTTATCTTCAGCTCTTTAATGTGTTTTAATAGTTATGATTTCATAGTTTATCTGGGTTGTTTTTGTTATTATGGTGAGGTTATTGGCTTTTGGTAACCTTCTACATTGTAAGTGGAAATCCAGTCTATTATATTGTAATAAAGAATTTAGACTTGTTTCTCCAACTTGTGAAAACTATGGCATTTATTAAAACTGTGGATGGTGTGTACCCAAAGATCACACTGGATAAAACTACTCCAGAGCTCTGCCTTATACATTGCAATTTAAATGTTAGATGGTGGAAAAAGAAAATGCAGGTCATTAAGTGAATTATTTGTAATCTTAGCATACTTCTAAATTTGTGATTAAATGCAATGGAAAGTTTGTGTTAAGCTTCCAACTTTCAGATTTGATGTCAGAGCTTTGACATCATAATTAATTTTGAATGAGAGTCAATTCATAGTTTCTCTCAAGAATTAAGTCACAATACCAGCTGTATCCTCTAAGGGTAGCCTCTTGTTATGCGAATTGAAGCATTTTTCTTTTTAGGAGAAGTCTCAGGATGGCAGAGCGCAAATTAGATTCCCTTAAAAGGAGACAAAAATAAAATATACTGCATTGTTGGCCTTAAAAAGGCTCCACCAAGTTATGAGTAATGTCTAGGAAATAAATCTGTAAAACTTTCCTGTTAACATTTGTAAATGACTGCACAGCTGTCTTTTATTTTTGGTTCAATTGATTGTTTGCAAAATTTAGGAAATCAACATCCCAGAGTTGTTATTGCCCACTTACCATTTACAGTGCTCAGCTTTGCCTCTCTACTTCTCCAGGCTTTACCTATCCCTTAAGAGTTGACCCTAGCCCATATGGATTTCTTTATCACTAGTGTAATTGTCACTTAGACTGTCATTAACTGTTTTATGTGGCGTGTATTAACACTTCAAAAATACTTCTTCCTTGAAAAAGAATACTTTCTCCTTATGAACTTTCGGTTTAGTTGAGCCACCCATCCTTTTATACATGTACACATGTGCACACACATACCAACACAAACACAAAATTCAAATATTCACTTATTTTAGACATCATAGTCACGTATTTAAGGAGAAAGCAATTATGGGGGTGCATGAACTTATGATGCATTCATTACAGTTGTGCTGTATATAATTTTTAACCTATCATACACATAAACTGGACATATTGTCAATAGTAAAATATCAAGCTTATGTTAAAAGTTTTTTCTGTATTTTCCTTATAAATTTCTCTAACCTACAACTGTTGTAGCTGTAGTTGCTCTTAAACTGAGATGATCACAGTTATTTGCTTAACAACTCAAAATCTGAAAAATAGGGGACCTGTCTTTTCTCTAAGAGCAGTAAGCTATTTGCAAACAATGGTTTGTTTGGAAAGCAAAGGAAAAGTGAATTGAATAAAACTTGCCAATATGAAGATAGTTGTTTAGAATGACTCTGGCACTCAGTTAATAGTGGGCTGTTTTCAAAGTGGGAGGTAATTGGATGAAATTTATGTAGTTAAGCATGTACCAAGTACCAAGATTAATTTGACTTCTCCAATGATGCTTTAGCTCAATACAAACAGAATTAGCTTACAGTTTCTTGTGAGTCTCTGGGATTTATATAGTTTAGGGGTTGGGGTAGGAATTAGCTCTATCTGTTGGAAAGACAGATAATTTGACATGGCAGGCTACCTCTAACATTAAGATAATTAGAATTAATTAGAAAAGACAACAAGCCTATCTGACTTTCCCTTGTTTATTTATGATAGGAAAAGCAATTTAATAATGGTAGAATATGGGGAGAATCCCTTTTGAATCCCTTTTGATTTTCCTTTCATACAGTCTTACAAAAAAGCTATGGAATCATCTAGCGATTTTTTATAATTACACTCACGAAGGGGTTACATTATAGGGCCATCTCTAGTTTTTTTTCTGTCCTACATCTTTTTCAGTTTATACCTAGATGACTGGTTTTTTTTGCTAAATTTTAAAAGTTATCAATATTGGAAATTGTGTCTTCGAGTATACAAATTTTTCTCCTACAGGAACATTCTGGTCCTGAAAATATATCACTTCCCTGACCTTATTGATTTCAGGAACTAAAACTTTAACCTGAAAGTTCTTGAAATGGCCAGAAGCAGTGAGATTAGGTACACAGTCTGTCAGCCCTCCTAAAATGGTTACTGAAGGAATGGGAAACATTTGGGACAGTTGTGCAGAACTTTGATGCACAATAAGCAAGTGCCTATGGTTGCTGAAAATAATCAAGACAGTCCAGTAAAGCTAGCATCTATATGAAAGGATATAGGGAGTAAAAAGAAATACTGTATTTTATGAAGATAATGAGTTCTACAAAATTAACAAGATGAAAACCAGTTCTTAATTATTGCAGCTTATTTGGTGAGCTTCAAAACCTTCACCAATCTTGTGGAGATATAGCTGCACTGGTGCCATCATACGATGAGAAAAATTGACATGGAGGCTGGATATAGTGAAACTTCCCTGAGGAAGAAGTGACAAATGGTAAAATCTGAATTAGTATGCCAAACATCTGGATGGAAATGCATAACTTAAACAGGCATGAAAAATTATTTGTTATAGAAACATAGCTTCCTGAATATTGGGACAATCTACTCACATTTAGCTGGAATGTAATGGAAATGTTGTTTCATTCAGTTCTTTTGGGGGAGTAGAAGGACATCTAAAGATACCTATGCAGAACTATTCTCATTCCCCATATAAAATAATGACAACTGAAAAAAGCAAAATTTATTTTTAAAACTGAGATGGAATTTATTAGAAACAAAGTAGATAAATAGTACATATTTTTTCAGTAGCTGAAAAAATATCACTAAGGACCATTTAGCAAATGCTCTTTAGACAAATTAGAACAAGAGAGATTGTTAACTAAACACAAAGGACAAATGTTGCTTTCTACCTGAGAAGAAACTCTGAAAGGTCTGGTTTACAATTTGAGATCCTTAACAGGCAGCCGCATAGAGATCCATAAGCAAGCAGATTTTGTTCCCTTTAACCAGGGATTGGTAAAAATTACTTTTAATGTAAAGGGTCAAAGAATAAATATTTTCAACTTTGTGGTACATAATGTCTGAAACAACTATTAGTATTTGTTGTTGTAACATGTAACTGTCCTAGACAATACATAAATGAATGTGTGTGGCTGTGTTCTAATAAAATTTCATTTATAAAAACAGGCTGTGGAAAGATTTAGCCCATGCTGTAGCTTACCAGCCTCTGCCTTAAAATAAATGCCTGGGGACAATATGCTATAACCAGGCAAGGATACATTCAGCATGTAATCCATATATGCCTTCCTATATGAGCAAGTAAGCCTTCCCTACTCTTTCTATCTCTTTACCCACTGTTCTTGCTTCATAGCTTAAAGACAAGTTAAAAAGTTGCATGTAGTGGGAACACTCTGGCCATATAAAAAAAGTGTCATCTTTTAGTTTTTCCAGGAGGAGCCAAATTACACAAAGAATATAGAATACATTAGTTGACTTTGTTGGAATATAAAACTCATTCCTTTATAAACAGCACTAGTAGCGTCCTATCCAACATCAAATGAGCATCAGGGACCTTCACAAGTCTCGGTAGAGCAGTGGCTACAGAGAGGTTTTTTGGATGACTGTGCCGGTTTTAAAGTATTGTGTGTCCCAGAAAAGCCATGTTTTAATTCTGATTCAATCTTATGGTGACAGCCGTTTTTATTGGTCCTGATTAAATGGAAACTTTTTTTTTTTCTGCATGTGCAGGCTCTGGGACTTGAACCTGGGTCTCTGGTATGGCAGGTGAGAATTCTGCCACTGAGCCACCGTTGCACCACTTGGAAACTTTTGATTGAATTAGCTCCACGGAGAAGTAGTATGTCAAATTGTGAGTGTGACCTTTTGATTAGGTGGAGATGTGACTCCATGATTCCAGGTGGGACTTGATTAGTTTACTGGAGGCCTTTAAAAGAGAAAACACTTTGGAGAGTTCAGAACCAACAGAGAGAGAGACAACAGGAATTTCAGAGCAGAGCTGACATAGATGGCAACACTTGAAGAACAGAGACAAGGATGTTTGGAGATACTTTATTTATATTCTCTTTTCTATCCAGAGGGAAGACACTGTGGTGGCATAATCATCTCTTTCCTCACATAAACCCAATGGATTGAAATTGCAAATGCAGAGAGTGCTCAAACAACTACTAAAATGTTTTTCCATGTGTTCAAATAGAAAGTATGAAAAGTGGAACTAGTAGTGGACTAAGAGTTTAGAAATCTAGGTTCTAATACTGCCTAAATTATAGAATCTGGAGATATACAGAGCAAAATAGGAAGTGAAAGAGGTGTAGATCATGTTCACATGTTCACATGCTAGAGAATAACTGTAGCAAAACAGTTATTCAGAAAATTTAGAGAAATTATAGGTATGATGTTAGGACCAGAAACTAAGAAAATAGAAATTGTTTCAAAAGGGATAGGACACTCAGAAAAGAGGAGGAAGAGAAAACCAGAATGGCTGAGCTCAGATTTAAGAGAGCATGAAAGGAACATGTGGAGAGGGGTTGATGGTGGTAGCATATACTTAAGGGTTTGTTCAATAAGTGCACGTTTTCTTCATGAGGGTTAAACCCTAAAATAAGTTGAAACTTATATTAAGTGCCATGAACAAGACAAGCAACATTTTTCACTGATGTTCATACATGCAAGATGAAAAGGGCTAGACCCTCTTGCATGGAGCACCTGGCATGCTCTTCACAGATAACAGAGAACAGAGCTCTCTTGTCTCAGTTCTCATGCCTACCTTCTTCATTAAGGGGGAAATTTTTCAAATTTTAAAGTGTATAACAGTCATCAAAGAGAGGGTGTGAATATTGAAAGAGATGAAAACCTGGTACAACAAAATCTAAAGCCAGAATTTTTGACAACGTTAGTTGTGCCAAGGGGATGTAGATTAGGAAAATCTTGTAAACAAATTATATATTGCTGTACACAAAGGAATTGTCACAGTGTTCCACTTGCCCTTGGTAGATGACCTTGGTTCCACTTCAATTGATATTTGCATCAACCTCTTCTCTCTAACCCTCTGTACCCATTCTAACTTCCATTTCTTCTGTCTCAGAGGACAACATATTTTTCTTCCCATTACTTTTATTATATATTCTTAGTTTCCTCAACTAACTTGTTTTATTTACTGATTCATCTATTCAATGATTCATTCGATATATTTTTAAACCGATAGGTATTTTAATTTAAAATATTTCAAAATTTTCTCCGCAAAAGACAGAAACAGTTGTCATTTCCACAGGCATTGATATATTAAAATATTGGTTTCCCTTATGTTGATCAACAATGTACATTATGAGTAACTGTTATATTTTATTTTATTTTTTATTGATATAGATTATATATTCACATATCATGTAATCATCCAAAGTGTACAAAGATTCACAAAATCATATAGCTGTCATTTATCATCCTAATTGAATTTTTTACTTTCTTCTGAAAAATAACATATATACAAAAAGCAATAAATTTCAAAGCACATCACAACAACTAGTTGTAGAACAGATTTCAGAGTTTGGTTTGGGTTACAATTACACAATTTTAAGTTCTTACTTCTAGCTGCTCTGGGATACTGGAGACTAAAAGAAATATCAATATAATGATTCAGCACTCACATTTACTTGCTAAATCCTACCTTCTCTATATAACATCATCATCACCTTTGGTCTTTTTCCCACTCTTTAAGGGTGTTTGGGCTATGCCCACTCTAAATTTTGCATGTTTATATAATGCCCTAGGTGTTCTTTAGGATTGGCAGGAATGGCTTCGATTGGGGTTTGGCAAACTATGTTAGGTAGCAGTGCTTAACTGAAGCTTGCATAAGAATGACCTCCAGAGTAGCCTCTCAACTTTATTTGAACTCTCTCAGGTTCTGGACAAAATAAATCTTTCTTCCTTTGGTCTCATAGAGTAGGTGAAGTTCTAAAATACAGACGATGTCTTCCTTACCCCTGTATTATGCACAGCGTTAATCCTGACCTGATCACCTTCATTCTTATCTCTAAATACCAGGCTATACATTTATAAAACAGCCTCTGAAAATCCAGAAATAATGATCATCACTCCAGATTAAATGTGACTGCTCTAAAAGCTTACAATCTAAGCCCCAGTTTCCTTAAAAGTATTTTCTAAATGAGACCCGACAATATTTGCTTTTTTGTTTTGGCTTATTTTGCCTCACCAGATGTCCTACATGTTCATCCACAGTGTGGCATGCCTCACAACTTTGTTCCTTCTTGTAGCAGCACAATATTGGATCATGTGTATATCATCATTTGACAAACTACTTTTTAGTCAGTGCATCCTTCAGGCACCTCCATTCATTGGGCATTATGTATAATGTTCAAAGTCAACAGCCCATCAAAACTCTCAATTTCATTGTTCCCAAGAGAAAGTTAACCAATGAACACACCCTCACCAAATAGAGAATCCACAACACTCCTTACACTTGTCCTTTCCCCAATTATTTACCCCTGGTGCTGCTGTGGTACTGTTGATTTTTTTCCTGTTAAGCATAGCCTATAGCATGCAATAGTAGTTTTCTTCCTGTACCCTGAAATTATACACTCCTTGTACAAGATTCATACCTTTGCAGTAGTTTATGCAAGAACTTATTTATATTTGTGGTGTTAATCAGTGATGCATATTGGTCCCCTTTAAATTATGTTCAACTTCAATATGATAGTATTACTTATAGACCCACTAGTGAACCACCTTCACTTCCATCTGTTCCCTTACATTTAAGATCAACCTCATTAGCTAACCATTCAGCCATTCAGCTTCCATGTATCTCTAGGTCCCTTATATTCTGTCATACAAGCCTCTGAATTTACCTTTGCCATGGTCATAAAAGTGAAATCATGCAGTATTTCTCATTTTGTGTCTGGCTAACTTCACTCAGCATTATGTCCTCAAGGCTCATCCATCTTGTCACGTGCTTCAGGGCATCAGTTCATCTTACTGCTGCATAATATTCCATCATCTGTTAATCCACTCATCAGTTGATGGGCAATTGGATTGTTTCTGTCTTTCAGCAATTGTGAGTAATGCTGCCGTGAACATCAGTGTGCAAATATGTGTGTCACTGCTTTCAGCTCTTCTGGGTATATACCAAGTAGTAGTATTGCCAAGTCATAGAGTAACTCCATATTTAGTTTACTGAGGAACCACCATATTGCCTTCCATAGTGGCTGTACCATTATACATTCCTACCAGCAGTACATAAGTGCCCCAATTTCTCCACATCCTCTCCAACATTTGTAGTTTCATGTTTGCTTAATAGCAGCCATTCTTATAGGTGTCAGGTGGGATCTCATTGTAGTCTTGATTTAATTTCCTTTATAGCCAATGAAAATGAACATTTCTTCATGTGTTTTTGAGCTATCTGTATTTGCTTTTCAGATAAAAGCCTATTTATACCTTTAGGCCACTTATAATTGGATTGTTTGTTCTTTTGTTGTTGAGTTGTATCATTTCTTTATGTATACAGGATATCAAACCTTTATCTGATGGGTGATTTCCAAATATTTTCTCTCATTGAGTTGGCTGCCTCTTCAACTTTTCGACAAAGACTTTTGAGGTGCAAAATGATTTGATTTTGAGGAGCTCCCATTTATCTATTTTTTTCTTTTGTTGCTTGTGCTTTGACTGTAAATTTTAGGAAGTTACTTCCTATTACTAGTTGTTGAAGATATTTCCCTATATGTTCTTCTGGGAACTTTATGCTAATAGTTCTTATATTTAGGTGTTTGATGCACTTTGAGATAATTTTTGTATATGTGTAAGGCAGAGGTCCTCTTTCATTCTTTTGGCTATATATATACAGTTCTCCGTGTCCATTTATCGAAAAGACTATTTTGTCCCAGTTTGGTGGGTTTGGAGGCCTTGTCATAAATCAGTCAACCATAGATTTGGTGGTCTATTTCTGCATTCTTGATTCGATTTCATTGGTCAATACTTGTATCTTTGTGCCAGTACCATGTTGTTTTGATCACTGTGAATTTATAATAGGTTTTAAGTCAGGAAGTGTTAATCCTCCCACTTCGTTCTTCCTTTTTAGGATGCTTTTAACTATTCGGGATCTATTTCACTTTCAGTTAAATTTGGTAACTAGCTTTTCTAAGTCTTCAAAGTAGGTTGCTAGGATTTTGATTGGTACAACATTGAATCTGTAGATCAATTTGTGTAGAATTGACATCTAAACTATACTTAACTTTCTTATCCATGAACAGGGAGTGTCTTCCCATCTATTTAGATCTTCTTTGATTTTTTTTAGCAATGTTATGTAGTTTTCTGTGAACAAGTCCTTTACATTCCTAGTTAAGCTCATTTCTAAGTCCTTGATTATTTTCGTTGGTATTTTGAATGAAATTTTTTCCTGAATTGACTCCTCAGTTAAGTCATTTCTTGTGCATAAGAAATATTACTTATTTTTGCATACTAATTTTATATCTCACCACCTTGCTGAATTTTTTTATTTACTCAAGAAACTTCGTTGTAAATTTCTCAAGATTTTTCAAGTATAGTATCATTTCATCTGCAAATAATGAAAGTTTTACTTCTTCCCATACAATCTGGGTGCCTTTTATTTCTTTCTTACCTGATTACTCTAGCTAGAACTTCAAGTACAATGTTGAATAATAGTGGTGACAGAGGGCATACTTGTCTCATCCTGATCTTAGAGGGAAAGCTTTCAGTCTCTCTCCAATGCTGGCTATTGGTTTTTCATACATGCCCTTTATCATATTGAGGAAGTTACTTTTGATTCCTATCTTTTGAAGTGTTTTTATCTGAAAAGGATTTTGAATTTTGTTGAATAATTTTCAGCATCCATTGAGATGATCATGTGACTCTTGGTTTCAATTTGTTAATAAGCCATATTAAATTAAATGATTTCATGCAGTGAACCATTCTTGCATTCCTGGCATAAACACCACTTCTTCATGGTGTATAATTCTTTTAATGTGTTTGGATTCATTGCTAGTATTTTGTTGAGAATTTCTGCATCTATATTCATCAGGGAGATTGGCCTACAGTTTTCCATTCTTATGGGATTTTTATCTGGTTTTGGCATTAAAATGATATTAGCTTCACAAAGTAAGCTAAGTAGTGTTCTCTTTTCCTCAGTATTTTTGGAAAAATTTGAGCAGGCTTAAGGTTAGTTCTTTTTGGAATGTTTGATAACATTCCCCTGTGAAGCCATCTGACTCTGGGCTATTCTTTGTAAAAGCTTTTTGATGACTAATTAAATCTCTTTACTTGTGATTGTTTTGTTGAGATCATCTATTTCTTCCTGAGTCAGTGTAGCTTGTTTGTATGTTTCCAGGAATTTGTCCATTTCATCTAAGTTGTCTAACTTGTGGGCATATACTTGTTCATAGTATTCTCTTATGATTTCTTTTATCTCTTCAGGGTGTGTGGTAAGGCATGCCTTCTTGCTTCTGATTTTTTAAAATTTGCATCCTCTCTCTTCTTTTACTTTGTCAGTCTTGCTAGTGGCCCATCAATTTTATTGATTTTCTCAAAGAACCAATTTTTGGTTTGTTGATTCTTTATATTCTTCTTTTGCTCTTCCATTCATTTAACTCTGCTTTAATCTTTGTTATTTCTCTTCTTCTATTTGCTTTGGGATTAGTTTACTTTTCTTTCTCAATTTCCTCCAGGTGAGCAGTTAAGTCCTCAATTTTTGCTCTTTCTTGTTTTTTTTTTTTAATATAGGCTTTTAGAGCAATAAATTTCCCCCTCAGCACAGCCTTTGCCACATTCAATAAGTTCTGACATGCTGTATTCTCATTTTCATTCATCTCCAGATAGCTACTGGTTTTTCTAACAATTTATTCTTTGACCCACTGGTTGTTTAAGAGTGTGTTATTTAATCTCCATATATTTGTGAAAGTTCTTGTTCTTTGGTGGTTATTGATATCCAGCTCCATTCTATTGTGATCAGAGAAAGTGCTTTGAATAATTTCAAGAATGTATATTCTGGTGTTTTGACACTAGATATGTCTGTTAGTTCTAATTCACTTATCAAGTTCTTTAACTTCTGTTTTTGCTTGTTGATTGTCATGGTCAGGTTCATGTGTCAACTTGGCCAAGTGGTGGTACCTGCTTGTCTGGTTGGGCAAGTGCTGGCTGTTGCGATGAGGACATTTCATAGAACTAAATCATGATTATGTCAGCTGCATCCACAGCTGATTCCATTTGTAATCAGCCAAAGGGGAGTGTCTTCTGCAATGAGTGATGCTTAATCTAATCACTGGGAGCCTTTTAAGGAGGATTCAGAAGAGACAGACTCTCTTCCTGCTTCAGCTGGCGAGCCTCTCCTGTGGAGTTCATCCAGACTTTTCATCAGAATCATCGGCTTCACAGCCTGCCCTGTGGATTTTGGACTCTGCGTTCCCACGGTCATGTGAGACATTTTATTTTTATTTATTTTTATTTTTTTATTAATTAATGGGAAAAAAAAGAAATTAACCCGACATTTAGAAATCATACCATTCTACATATGGAATCAGTAATTCTTAACATCATCACATAGATGCATGATCATCGTTTCTTAGTACATTTGCATTGGTTTAGAAGAACTAGCGACATTTTTATAAATTTTGTATTTGCTAGTGTTCCTTGTTGATTCTGTTTCTCTAGAGAACCCTAACTAATACATTGACCTTCTATCTGGTTGTTCTATCTATAGAAGAGAGTGGTGTATTGAATTCTCCTACTATTATTGTTGAAATGTCTATCACTCCCTTCAGTTTTGCCCATGTCTGTCTCATGTACTTGGGAGCTCCTTGATTGGAAGCATAAACATTTATGTTTGTTATTTCTTCTTGATGAATTATCCCTTTTATTAATATATAGTATCTTTCTTTTCCTCTTGTTATGTCTTTACAATTAAAGTCTATTTTGTCCAATATTAGTATAGCTACTCCTGATTTCTTTTGGTTACAACTTGCATAGGACATCTTTTGCCACTCTTTCACTTTCAATTTATGTGTATCTTGTGTCTAAGATGAGTCTCTCATAAGCAGCATATAGTTGGATTATATTTCTTAATCTATTCTGCCAATCTCTATCTTTTAATTGGTAAATTTAGTCTGTTTATATTAAAAGTTATTACTGAAACAACCCTTCTTGAATGCACCATCTTATCTTTTGAACTTTATTTGTTAAATCTATATATTCTTCAATTCTGTGCCCTCCTCCTGACCTCCCTCTCCTTTCTTTTTTTTTTTTTTTTTTCAACTGGAAGAACTCCCTTCAGTATTTCCTGTAGGGTTTGGTCTCTTGCTCACAAATTCTTTCAGGCGCATTTTCTCTGTGAAAATTTTAATCTCTCCCTCAGTTTTGTGGGATAGTTTGTCTTAGTTAAGAATTCTTGGTTTAAAGTCTTTCTCTTTTAGGATCTTAAATACATCATACCACTGCCCTCTCACCTCCATCATACCAGCTAAGTAATCTGAACTCAGTCTTATGTGTTTACCCTTGTATGTAGTAGATTGTTTTTCCTTTGCTGTTTTCAGGATTTTCTGTTTCTCTTCAACATTTGATAGACTGATTAATATGTGTCTTGGGGAAGACTTATTTGGATTTATTCTATTTGAAGTTTGTTGGGCTTCTTTGATTTGCATATTTATTTCCTTTATAACTGCTAGGAAGTTTCCCCCCATTATATCCTCCACTAATCTTCCTAGCCCTTTACTCTTCACTGTTCCTTCTGGGACAACAGCGATTGTTATATTTGGGGGCTTTGCTTTGTCCATCATTTCCTGAGCTCCATTTCAAAGTTTCCATCTTTTTTGCCATTTGTTATTTTGAGTGTTCAAAATCAGTTGTCCTGTCCTCTAATTCACTTATTCTTTCCTCTGTCTCTTCAAATCTGCTGTTGTGTGTCTTTAGTGTGTTTTTTATTTGGTCTATAGCATCTTTAATCTCCATGATATCTGTGACTTTTCCATTTATTCTTTCAAATTTCTCTTTATGCTCTTCTAATATGTTCTTGATCTCCTTTATGTCATTAGCCATCCCATTCATTGTATTTATTAGAGTTATATGCACATCTTTGATTAGTTGTTCCAATGTCTGTGTGTCCTCTGGTGTTTTAATATGGTCATTGTATCTGTCTGCATCTTATGCTTAGTGATCTTCTGTTGTCTTCATGGAATATAAATATATTGATTGGTTTACTTTGGAAGTTGATTTCCTTCACTAGTCTAAAGCCTTGTATTTGTGTGATTGATGCAGAACAGAGTGCAGTGCATAAGGTTGGGGCACAGCAATGTGGTTATGCATTGTAGTGCACATATAGGTGCAGGTTGGAGATTCTATGCTGGTGACTGTGAGTGTGCGCACCCAGTGGCGAGGATGGTGTGGCTGTGCATGTTCTAAGGTCAGGGGAGTGGGGCCCTGATGTGTGTTGCTCTAGGGCACAAACCACTTTGTGCTCATGCACAGAGCTCAGGGCAGTGGGTCAGCACTGTGCCTGCATGGGCTGGAGTCAGATTTGGCTTGGCTTAGCAGGTCAGTGCTTTCCCAGAGCTGGATAGCATGACTGGGGACTATGCACATGCACAAATCTGGGAGGGCCATAAACTGATGTAGATATGCAGAGCTAAGGGGTGGCAGGATGGGGTAGCATGACTCCATGGTCTGGGAGAGAGTATAGCTTGGGTATGTAGGTAAGGGCTTGCAGGCTTTAAGAGCTGGTGACTGCCTTGAAGTGACAAGGAAAAGGAGGTAGGGCTTGGGAGGGGTGGGACAAAGCTGTACATGCACAGGAGAGGGTGGTTGGGTTAGGGCAAGCATATGCAATCTTGGGGTGGGGGTGAGGGGTAGGTTCACATGTTGGGGGTTTGCAGGATGGGGGTTTTTGCAGCATGGGGTTGGGGGCAGATGTATAGGGTGTAGGATAGGTCTCAGGTTTCAGGGTTGTACTGGTGATTATAGTGCATTTAAGGAATGTGACATGGCTTAATCCCTCATTTCCCTCTCTCCATCTGTGTACTCTTGAGGCCTCCAGGCTTCCACTTTAGGTTATTTGCACAAACCAGAAGGTCTCTGGTTCTCTGGTTCTCTGCTTCACAATTCCTCAGCTTTTGCAACCAGGGTTTCCCTAAGTGGTGCAGAAACCTCTCCCAGTTCATTTACACCATGGAATCAGTCTCAGTCGCCCTCCAGTCTGTTCTCCAACTGTTCCTTGGAGCAGGGTTGAACTTGACCTATCCAATTCTACCGTCTTCCTGGAGCTCCCTCCACTGTGTTTTATAATGTTATAAAGTCAGAAAGTATTAAGCCTCCAACTTCATTCTTCATTTTATGATACATTTAGCTATTCAGGCTCTCTTTCCCTTCCAAACGAATTTGGTAATGAGCTTTCCCAAGTCTTCAAAGTAGGTTGTTACAATTTTGATTGATACTGCATTGAATCTGTAAATGAATTTGGGTAGAATTGACATCTTAACTACATTTAGCTTTCCTATCCATGACCAGGGAATGTCTCTCCACCTATTTAGATTTTCTTTTAGCAATGTTATGCGGTGTTGCATGAACAAGTCCTTTACATGCATAGTTAAGTTCATTCCTGGGTACTTGATTCTTGTAGCTACTATTTTGAATGGAATTTTTTCTTTAATTGGCTCCTCAGTTAGGTCGTTGCTTGTGCATAGAAGTTTGCTGATTTTTGCACATTAATTTTATATCCCACCATTCTGCTGAACTTATTTATTAGCTTAGGTAACTTCATTGTAGATTTCTCAGGATTTTCCAAGGATAGTATCATGTTATCTGCAAAAAATGAAAGTTTTACTTCTACCTTTCCAAGTTGGATGCCATTTATTTCTTTTTCCTGCCTGATTGCTCAAGCTTTAACTTCCAGTACAATGCTGAATAATAAAGGTGACAGAGGGCATCATTGTGAATTCACAATCTTAGAGGGAAAGCTTTCAGTTTCTGACTATTGAGTATGATGCTGGCTATGATTTTTTCATATATACCCTTCATTATATTGAGGAAGTCATCTTCGATTCCTAATTTTTGAAATATTTTTATCAGAAAAGGATATTGAATTTTGTCAAATGATTTTTCAGCATCAATTGAGAGGGTCATGTGGTTTTTCCCTTTTGATTTTTTAATATTCTGTATTATATTAATTGATTTTCTTGTCTTGAACAATCCTTATATTCCTAGTACAAACTCCACTTGGTCATGGTATATAATTCTTTTAATGTGCTGTTGGATTAGAAGTGCCAGTATTTTGTTGAGAATTTTTGCATCTATGTTCATTAAGGAGATTAGACTGTAGTTTTCCTTTCTTATCACATCTTGTTTTTTGTTTTTTGTTTTAACATGGGCAGGCACCAGGAATTGAACCTGGGTCCTCTGGCATGGCAGTCTTATCACATCTTTACCTGGTTTTGGTGTGGGCCAGTTTGAATCTGTTGTGCACCTCAGAAAAGCAATGTCCTTTAATCCCCATTCAATATTGTTGGGTGGAATCTTTTTGATTGCTTCCATGGAGATGTTTCCCATGTAATTGTGGGTGGCAACTTCTGATTAGATAGTTCTATGATGGTATGTCCCTGCCCATTCAAGCTGGGGTTGATTACAGGAGCCCTTTAAGAGGGCCCATTTAGGTAAGAGCCATCAGAACCAACAAGATCCATATAACAGACATATTTTCAGATGAAGAAAGAAAATGCCCCCAGAGAACCCACTGAAGAAGCCTGGAGAGAAAGCTAGTAGACATTGCAATATGTCTCTCCAGCTGAGAGACAAACCTTGAGCATCATCAAGCTTCATGAGTCAAGGTGTCTTTCCTTGAGTGTCTTAATTTGGAAATTTTCATAGTCTTGTCCTAATTTGGACATTTTCATGACCTTAGAAATGGAAACCTGTAACTTATTAAATTCCCCTTTCTAAAAACTGCTCCAATCTGGTATATCACATTCTGGAAGCTTGCCAACTAAAACAGATTTAGGTACCATAGAAGTGGGGCACTGTTGTGGTTTGCAATTACCAAAGATACTGGAACAGCTTTTTAAATGGATAAGGGGAAGATCCTGAAAGAGTTGTGAGAAGTGATAGAGAAGGCCTAGAACCCTTTGAAGAGATTGTTAGTAGAAATGTTGACTCTAAAATACCTCTGATGAGCCTTTGGACAGAAGGAAGGCTTTTTTTTTTTGTAGATGGAAGGCAGAATCTGAGAGTAATGTACTTGGATATTTAGCAGAAGAAATTTCCAAACTAAATGTGGAAAACGCAGGCTGGCTTCACCTTTAAGCTTATTGTGAAATGCTAGAGGAAAAAGATAAGTTGAGAACTGACCTCTTGGCTCCAAAGAAAACAGAAATTGGTGTTTTGGAAACTTATGGGCTTCCAGAAGGTGAGATCCCAGTGAATAAGGCCCCACGTGAGAATTTAACCAAACCCGTAAGCACTTAGCTATTATAGGAAAATGAGGATTTGAGATGGAGATATCCAGGAAAGATTTGTGGAAAGTCCTTTTGTCTGATGGGCATGATTTCAGTGTACTGCATAGAGAACCAACAAGATGGCTGTGAGATCTGTTTAAATGGAACCATTGCCAGTCTGGACTAAAAGAGACAGAAAAGGGACAAATTGAAGGACAAGTAACTTCAGAGGCAGAACTATGGAAGCTAATGTCTGAAGTCATGAAACCTCAGGCCAGGAAATTGGACCCATCCAAGCACTTGGAATGGGTGAGTATGCCCCGAAGACAGAGGGTTGGAATTCCACCTTGTTACTCAGGAAGAATTGTGTTGCCTCAGGCCTCGGAGAGGGTGGAGCCCATTCTTTGGGGATTGGGGAGAGCCTGGCTGCCACACTAATTTTCTGGAGAGGTTGAGTCATGCCCAGAGATGGCAGACAGCCCAGTTGTGGCCTTTATGTTTGAAGATGGTGGAGCTGAGAAAAAGGTGGTCTCTCCAGTGTCTCTCAAGTTTGCATTTGGACAGAGTTCGGATGCTGCACATGCCCTTGGAAAGGATGGGACTACCACTTTCTAAAGCCCTGAGGACAAATGACTCTCAGACTTTGAAATCTAATGGAGTTTGCCCTACCAGTTTTAGGAACTGTTTGTGTCCTGTGACCCTTGTGTTCCTTCCAAATTATCTCTATGGAAATGGGAATATATATCCTATGACTATCTCTTTTTCGTATACTATCAGCAGAAAATTGTTCTGAGCTTTACAGGGTCTAGAGCCAAAAGGGAGTTTTGTGTTAGGACAGACCATGCCTGTAGCTGACTTTGATGAGAATTTATAATGTTTCTGAATTTGTATTGTATTTATTTTGTTACTGAAATGGTTTAAGCCTTTCTGATATTGTTATGGAATGAATATACATGCATTTAGAAAGAACACGTCTTTTGAGGGTCCAAAGAGTGGAATGTGCCAGTTTGAATCTGTTGTGTACTCCAGAAAAGCCATGTCCTTTAATCCTCATTCAATATTGCTGCATGGGATCTTTTTGAGTGTTCCCACGGAGATGTAACACATTCAATTTTGGGTGGTAACTTTTGATTAGATGTTGCCATTGAGATGTGTCTCCACACATTCAAGCTGGGGTTGCTCAGTAGAGCCTTTAAGGGCAACTATTTTGAAAAGAGCTACCAGAACCAACAGAGCCTTCACAGCCAGAGATCTTTGGATATGATGAAAGAAAAATGCCCCTTGGGAAGCTTTGAAGAAGCCTGGAGAGAAAGTTAACAGATATTGTCATGTGTTTTTTCAGCTTTTAGCGAAACCCTGAACATTGACATTCTTGAGCCTAGTTATCTCTCCCTGGATGCCTTAATCTGGAAATTTTTTAGCCTTGACTTAATTTGGACATTTTCATGGCCTTAGAACTCTATACTTGAAACTTTTTAAATACCCCCTTTTAAAAACTGTTCCAGTTCTTATATACATCACATTCCAGCAATTTGCAAAGTAGAACATGGTATTAAAGTGATGTTAGCTTTATAAACTGAGTTAGGTAGTGTTACCTTTTCCCCAATTTTTTTGGAAAATTTGGAGCAGGGTTTGTGTTAGTTCTTTCTGGACTGATTGATAAAATTCCCCAGTGAAGCCATCTGGCAATGGGATTTTCTTTGTAGGAAGATTTTTGATTTTCGATGACTGATTGAATATCTTTACTTGTGATCAGTTTGTCAAAATCTTCAACTTCATGTGTGTTAGTGTAGCGTCGTGCTTTTCCAGGAATTTTCCGATTTCATCTAAGTTGTCTAGTTTGTTGGTGTATAGTTGTTCATAGTATCTTATGATTTCTTTTATTTCTTCAGGGTCTGAGGTAATGAGCCCACTCTCATTTCTGATTTTGTTTATTTGTATCTTCTCTCTTTTTTTTTTTCAGCCTTCCTAGTGGTCGATTGATTTTATTATTCAAGTTCCTCCAATGAGCACTTAAGTCCTTGATTTTTACTATTTCTTCTTCTTCTTTTTTTCCCTATGTATACAGGTATTGGGAATCGAACCTGCGTCTCCGGCATGGCAGACGAGAACTCTACCTCCTGAGCCACCACTGCTCTGCCCTCTTCTCTTTTTTTATAGGCATTTAGGTCAATAAATTTCCCTCTCAGCACAGACTTTGCTGCATCCTATAAGTTTTAATATGTTGCCTTTTTGTTTTCATTTGTCACCAGATAGCTGCTGATTTCTCTAGAAATTTATTCTTTGACCCACTGGTAGTTTAAGAGTGTGTTATTTAATCTTCATATATTTGTGAAAATTCTCATTCTTTGTTGGCTATTGATTTCCAGCATCATTCCATTGTGATCTGAGAAACTGCTTTGAATAATTTCAATGTTTTTAACTTTATAAAAGCCTGTTTTGTGCCACAGCATATGATCAATCCTGGCGAATACTCCATGAGCACTAGAGAAGAATGTATTTCCTGGTGTTTTGAGGTGTAACAACCTATATATGTCTGTTAGGTAACTCATTTATCAAATTGTTACATTCTCTAGTTCCTTCTTGATCCTCTGTCTGGTCATTCTATCTATAGAGGAGAGTGGTGTGTTGAAGTCTACTCCTATTGTTGTTAAAGTGTTTATCACTCCATTCAGTTTTGCCAATGTTTATCTCATGTACTTTGAAGCTCCTTGATTGGGAGCATAAACATTTGTGATTATCATTTCTTCTTGGTGAATTGTTTCTTGTATGTATATATAATGTTCTTCTCTGTCGCTTATGATGCCTTTACATTCAAAGTCTATTTTGTCTGATATGTATAGCTACTCCTGCTTTCTTCACGTTTTGCATGGAATGTCTTTTTCCATCCTTCCACTTTCAATTTATTCATACCTGTGTGTCTAAGATGAGTCTCTTGTAAGCAGCATGTAGCTGGATTATGTTTCTTAATCCTTTCTCCCAATTTGTATCTTTTAATTGGTACATTCCATTAAAGTTATTACTGTAAAGGCATTTCAAGGATGGCCAGGATGTGAATGAGTGAGTGTTTATGGGCCCGGCACAGATCAGGGGGGTTATGGGACCTGAGCCAGTGGCAGGTGATGTCACATGGGTGGGGCATTGGCATAGGTGTGCATGTGTGGGGCACAGGTGCAGGCTGTGTAGGGGGCCTATGTGGCACAGAAATACATGTGAGCACCTGCCAGGTGTGGGAGCAGGACGCTTATGCTGGGGGTGGGCAAAGTTGTGCACATGTGTAGGGCAGGAGATGGTGGGGTGCAGGGCTCAAGAGGTGAGTACATAGATGCATGGGTGTCTGGCATGGAAGATATGGCTATGTATGTGCATGGGTCTGGAGGGCAGGGCTCTGGTGTGTGCATGTGCAGAGCTCAGGGACAATGTGGCATGGTTGTGTCTGTGTGTCCTGGAGGTGGGTGTGGGCTCAGATGCACAGGTCAACCCTTGTCCACAGCTTGGGGATGTGTGGTGCGGTTGCACAGGCCTGGATGTGCTGGATCCTGATGTATGTCTGCACAGAACTCGGAGGGTGGGGACAGGCTGGGATGCATGACTATATGTGTTGGGGGTGGCCTGAGTATGACGGTGAGTGCTTACAGCCTGGATATGCAGTTTGCCTCCTGCAGGGGTCAGGGAGGTCGATGGGTATCTAGGTGCTGGGTGCAGTTTCTAGGGGGCTGGGCAGGGCGAGATGTGCACTTCCATGGGAGTGGTGGGTTGGGCTGTAGAAGGCACGTGTGTGTGTACTGGTAAGGGGTGCGGGGTGAGGATGCATGGAGGTAGACTGGGCAGGGGTGCTAGCAGCACAGTAGTGCAGTAGGGGACAGGTGATGGGGTTCAAGTATGTCAGGGGAGTCGCAGGTCACCGTTTGGAGGTGACATATGCGAGTGTAGTGCCTTCAAGGAAAGTAGCTTAGCTTACTGTCTACTCCTCATCTCCCTGTCCATACAATTCTGAGGGCTCCAGGCCTCCATTTAGAAAAAGGAATGGTAGGCTGTTTATACTAGTTGGATGGTCTCTGGATCAGTGCATCTCAATTCTTCAGCTTTTGCAACCAGGACCTCTGTATGTGGGGTAGAAAACCCTCCCAGGTCACGTACACCCTGAAATCACTGTCCCGGTCATTTCTCAGTCACCTCTCTAGCTAGTTCCTTGAAGCAAGGGTGAACTTGTTTTTGTGGAACTTCTAATGGAGTGAAAAAAGATAGTAAAAAGTAAATAAGAAAACAAAAACACAATATGATTTCAGACCATGGTAAGTATCATAAAATAAATACAATAAAAAATTTAGAAAATGTCATTTGTGCTTGTTGGGTTATTTTAAGATGGTAGCCCAGAAAGTCCTGTCTGAGGAAGAGACATTTGAGCTTAGAGCCAAGCCAGATATATGATAATTTTAGGAATCATAAATGGACAGGCCAGGTGTCAGAATAAGCTTCACTCTAAAAGAAAGAAAGAAGACCAATACATTCAAGTCTAGTGAATACTAGGAATACTGCTAAAAGTTGTGGTATAAAGAGGTCAGTAGGACCATATCAGATAACACCCTGCAGGCAATGGGATATGAGTTTTATTCCAATGCCTTAAGAAGACATTGGAGCTATGATATTTTTCCTACTTTTCTTTTCTTTTTTTTTTCTTGGCACGGGCAGACTCCAGGAATTGAATTTGGGTCTCCAGGATGGCAAGCAAAAATTCTGCCACTGAGTCACTGTTGCACCGCCCAGAGCTATGATACTTTAAAAGGAAGTTTTCAGACTAATTAGGAGATTATTGAAGTCTACGTAAAAAGGTGGGCAGCCTCTTTGATGGTGAGTAGCTATAGAGAGAGTGGTTTGATTTGAAATTTACTTTGAGATGGAATTGACAGGAATAGATAACAGGTTCCACATCTTCTAGATTTTTGAGGAAGTGGAAACATGGCATTTCATGAGATGGGAAAGATAATGGCAAGAGAGTGGTGTGGAGGGAGAAGAACAGGTTTGGGTAAAAAAGTTAACTGTAAAGTCTTGGACATTATCAATTTCCCTCTCTCATTTGAACTTTTTACTTCTCTTTCTCTGTTATCTCCCTCGATTATCAACCTCTAAGCATACTCAGTCTTTCCCAACCCTTAACTCCCTTAACTCTACTTCTCCTTCAGCATAATGCCCAGCTATTCTCTTTCATTTCAGCAATAAATTTCTTGAAAGAGTAATCAAAACTCAATGGTACCACTTCCTCTCACCCTATTTCTTTACCTACAGTCTTCAATCTGAAGTGGGATATAAAATAATAAATATTTAAGTTCATTGTTTTATTTCTTTACTGCATAATGTTTACCATGGAACTAAAATGTGTATGTACAAGATGCTGATGGGACCAAGATCACAGATGTGTTCCGTTTGGTCCATTTCTCTTCTCCTATTGCTAAAAGTAATGCCCCAGACTTCAGCCACAGGTGCCTTGGAGACATCTGTGCCTGTCCTAAAGGAAGCTAAGGGCAAGTGTATTGTTGGACCATCCACAAACCAACCAACCAAGGACACACATGCTCAAAGTATGAGTAAGTGGCCATCAGTAAGGTGTTGTTTCTTTTTAACTATTTGAGTCCATGTCAACTCTCTGTAGTTCAGTCTTGTTAAAACTTTTGAAATGATTAGCCCTGATTTTGCTCAAGTATGCTTCCTCCTTTTCTTTTTAATATTACAGGCTGGCCTTCTGCTTCGATGAAGGTCAATTCTCGAGGATGCCATTACAATCTCATTCTATTTGTATAGTCAGAATGTGTGTTTCTTCAAATGTTAGAATAAGGTTAAATAGAGATAAACAAAGATTATCATGGTGCCAAAATTTCATTGTATGGAACTAGGAAAGTCAGATTTTTTTTTCAAGTTAGAAACTACATGGTTAATTCAGATCATCAAAACTTATACAGTAATGATGGAAATAATACATTACTGTACTAAATTGCCCATTCACATTTTTTCTGATTCAAATAGTTTTTACATCACTTTTTTCTTTTACATCAACTATTAATGTATCTTTGTGCAATGGTGATATCACAGCTCATGTTTATCTGAGGCACAATTAGAAACTTTTATAGTAATGATTTTCTCACAGACTGTTAATATTTCTATAATAATGCATTTTGATTTAGGAATTTTTTTTACATGGGCAGGCACTGGGAATCTAACCTGGATCCTCTGGCATGTCAGGTGAGCATTCTTGCCTGCTGAGCCACCATGGCCCACCCTTGATTTAGGAATTTTAATGAATACTTGAAGGAGAGATGTGACTTGAAAGTTCAT
Organism: Tamandua tetradactyla; assembly: GCF_023851605.1. Classification (NCBI taxonomy): domain Eukaryota; kingdom Metazoa; phylum Chordata; class Mammalia; order Pilosa; family Myrmecophagidae; genus Tamandua; species Tamandua tetradactyla. The sequence goes on along the minus strand of NC_135353.1, from coordinate 56,504,763 downwards.
TAGCTCTGTAGTTCTTAAGGCCTTGTTCAAGGGACACAGAAACTGAATATATAGTTGAAAGAACAATGGATTGGGAGACAGAATATATGGGCTCCATAATTTAGGATCTGTTTCTCCTAAACTTCATCTGCTATATCTAAGTGTTAATCTTTTCATCTGATAAATGAAGAAAATAATATTTTCCTTATAATTCTTCATACAATTGGATTTTCAGAGAAGTTACAACTTCAAATATGCTGAATCATTGACAAGAAATTTGTTTCAATTTTTGGCTCATGAAGCCTTAATTACAAACTGAGTTCCTAGGGAGCTAGAAGCCACAATTAAGCCTGGCTTTAATTCCCATTATTTTATGTGCAATTATTGTACCCTTTGCCTTCATAGAGTTCAAGTTCAAGATAAGAAGTTCCAATGGATCAGAGTTAAAAGAGAGGCCATTCACATACCCTAATATCCTTCATTTTGTCATTTTTTTTGCATTTTTTTCCTGAAAAATATGACAGTTTTCAATACTTAGAGACTAAAAGGATGGTTGAGAGAATCAAAGACTTTTAAATATATTTTAGTGTTGGAAAGCTCAATCCCTTGCTTTCAGGCAAATGGAAAGAATTCCTGACACCATTCATAACTGTTCATCTTGTGTCCTTTAGAGAAGAAAAATCGGAAGAGAAAAATGGAGTATGGTGTTATTAGCAGAGATTGGTGAAGGATAAGGGAAAGCAATCAGCTGGTCAGTTTTAGGTTTCCACAGGTATAGTAGTGAAAAAGAGGAGAGATGTATTTGTCATGGATACAGAAATCAGGAATCAGGAATCAAATAAAACAATGGAAGTTCATAGGAAAATTAAGGAGAACAAGGCAAAAGTCTGTGTGTAGAGGCAATGATGCCATCACTCCCTATTAATGTAAGAAAAAAAAACTCCTTGGAAAAACACACAACAGGCTTTGAAACCTATGAATACATTTTAAAACTTTGCATGACATTAATACTTATACCAACAAAATTTCAAGGCTGCAAAACTTTATAGGCTTTAATAATTGCAGGTGACAAATTTATGTCAGAATGAAGTAGAACTATCAAAAACAGGAGATGAACAGACTCAAATGTGGGCTATAAGAAATATGTTAAAGATAATTGAGAATCAGTCTTAGAAAATCAATACTAAGTATGGATGCAAGGAAACTACATGGGTGATGAACAGAGATAGTTATAATATTTTTTTGCCTGAGTAAAGGTATTCTTCTGAGTAGAAAATTTTCCTAGAGGTGGTGTTTTAGTTTGCTAAATGGTACCAGAATGCAATATACCAGAAATGAAGTGGCTTTTTAAAAGGGAATTTATTAATTTACAGTGTACAGGTCCAAGGCCATAAAAGAATTCAAAGTAAGGCATCCAGAGAAAGGTACCTGGACTCAAGAAAGGCCAATCAATGTCTGTCACATGGGAAGGCATGTGGTTGGTGTCTGCTGGTCCTTGTTCCTGGTTTCATTGCTTCCAGCTTCTAATTCCAGTGGCTTCCTCTCTAAGTATCTGTGGGCCTTCATTTAACTCCTCTGGGACAAAGCTCTGGGTTCTGGATTGCTTAGAATCTCATGAGAAGGCACATAGTGACATCTGCTGGGCTCTGCATCTCCAAACATCTATGTCTAGGTGTCTGCTCTATCTGTCAGCCCTCCAACCATCTCCAAATATGTATATCTCTGTCAGCTCTGAAGCAACTGTTTGGCTTTTGTCAGCTCTCTCAGCTCCTGATATCTCCTGGGGCTTCTGGATTTCCAATCATCTGTCTTTGTCTGCATCTAAGGTTTCTTCAAATGTTTCCTCTTTTAAATGACTCCAGTATACTAATAAAAGACCCACCTTGAATGGAAAAGGTCATATCTCCATCTAATCAAAAGGTCCCACCCACAATTGGGCATGTTACTTCCCCATGGAAACAATCCAATCAAAGTTTCCATCCCACAATATTGAATCAGAATGAAAAAAAAAACCATGGCTATCCCTATAAAATTGGATCAGGAAAAAGGATGTGGGTTTTCTGGTTACATAACAGCTTCAAGTCAGCACAGGTGGTATCAGTATCAAATAATGTTTTGATATCCTTCAGGATAGCTAAGGCAAAGGGGAAATGATAGAAGTTCATCAACGACTCGATTGGGATTTTACTTTATTTTTGATTGGCTGGTCAGCTATTTATTCAACAACATGCATTACATTTATTGCATCTTATGTATTACATAATAGAAAAATTGAGATGAATCTAACAGTTACCTGACCTTGAACTTTGCAGCTATATACACATGTACAATTCTAATTCACCAGCCAGGAGTTTCATCTCTGAAAAGAGAAGAAAAATAACTAGCAAGGCAACTAAGTTAAAAATCATCAAGATATTTTTCATTGTCAGATGGTTGTCTTGGAACCTCTCAAAAAATCACATTATATGTCTTATCTCTGTGGAGGATTGAAATAGTGCATCATATTATTTTCCATAAAATCCAAAGTTTACTCTGGCAATCTTCTCATTGATGAAGTCTCTAGGTTACATATACTTTAGTCTTTATAATAATGGTTATTCACCTTCCTGTAAACAGAAGATGGGCTCAAATGAATTTTTACTTATTTTGTTTTTCCATACACCTTCAATTTGTGATAAGAAATGAATTATAATGCTTTTGTTGTGCAAAAATGGACAGTGTTGACAATCTGATTTATATACACTCAACTATTTGCAATGACAAGACAAATAGGATAGTAAAGCCAGAAGGTTAGAAAGAAATTCAGAATGTTATCAATTCATTCTAGCTACAGCCCATAACTATTCAAAAGATGGATGAATCTTTAACCATTTTAAAGCTATTCAATGAAAACATTCCTGCAATTCCTTTTGCTATATATGCCTAACATTTGCTGCTGACTTCTTCAATTTTATAACAAAGGAGAACAATCACAATGCAAATGGTCTTTTTCTCATATTGCAAAGGTATGTATTTAGGTAGACTGGATAATGTACAACACTAAGAGGCAACAATCTCCCATTGATGAAGGTGACTTCAGAATTTGCAAATTTTGAGATCCAACCATGTCTCCAGACCAAGCCAGAGTGAATACACTTTTTACATAATAAACATCAGTTAGTTTCAAGAAAGCATGCTTATATAATAGCTATTCAGAGTAAGATTATTCTGCCAAGCCAGAGTCATAAAGAACACACTATGCATTTCAGGCAAAAAGAATGCCAAAACAGTCATAAAGCAAAAGTATGGTGCAGAATTGGGCAAAAATATCAGGTTTTGAGAAGAAAAATTAGAAAACACGAAATAGTTAGCAGGAAATAAGGATATTAAAGATGCATTCCCAAGTTGAAGTTAAGACATTTAGGTACCTAAGCTAAAAGAAGACAGAACTAGAGAAGCATATCATCAGCTTAGATGCTGGTAGTGGTGGCTTTGCGAGTGGTGGTGGTAAGCTATTGGCACTGTATGACCTTGAGTTTTAGATTAACTCCAGCCTACTGAAGTATATTTAGCTAGCCTTATTCCTTGCAAAGTTCAGGCAAAGACCACACTGGCAAGACCTCTGATTTTTTTTGTTCATAGAAATCTGCCAGCTCATATGTGTGGCACATGTATATTTGATATCAACTAACTGTGATGGTATATAAGTTCTAGTATGATTTAGCACTTGTCTCCAGACTTAACCAAGGTTTTTTCTATGTTATGTCATGTAGAAAAAGGTTAATTATTTAAAATGAAATAGTCCCTGAGAGTTCTTCTAATGTGCAGATTTTTGGAATTACATAATCAAGAAATGTGAATTGTCCTGAGGTCTATAACCTGGTAATCAAGCAAAATTTAATGTAAGACAGTGTACTAGTCAGGGTTATCCAGGGAAACAGAACCAACAGAAGATATCTGTAAATATGAGATTTTATAACTGTGTCTCACGCAACTGTGGGGATGCACAAGTCCAAATTCTGTAGGGCAGTCTGCAAGCTGGCAGCAATGATGAAGGTATTCAATGGATTCTGAAGGAGAGGCAGCTAGTTGAAGTAGAATCAAAAGTTCTCTCTTCTCACTGCTGAAATCATCAACTTTCCCTTAAACATATTTAAGTGATTGGATTAAATCCAGCTAAATTGATTCTCTCATTGTGGAAGATACTCCCCTTAGTTGATCGTAAGTATAACCAGTTGTAGATTCATTGAACTGACTCATGCTTTAATAAGCCAGACTTCTGGTCTATTAACCAGCCATGAAATGTCCTTTCAGTAGTGGTTAGGCTAGTGCTTGTTTGACCATAAAACTGAGCACCATCACCTGGCCAAGCTGACACACGAACCTAACCACCACAGTCCACCCTTTGTCAACTTAGCAGCTATACACATTACCTTAAACCACACTTAGTCTCTAAATAGAACACAATCACAGATATGTGTTTTCCTAACAACACTCAACTTTCCTGTGTACAACTGGAAACACACTAAATCTCTCCAGAATAGGTGAAAGTCCTTGGGTAGCCTTCAGTCTCAAACTTGATATTCTATAACTTAAATCCTATGACATGAACAGTACAACTTATGTCATATGTTAGGGGGATAAGAGGGAGAAGAAAACAAAGATATTTGCTAAATATAAAAATAAAAGCGTACTCATAACAAAGCAAGGAAAAAAGTATTCATACCATCACAGCCCTCCTTTCAGTAACTGGCCATGTGGTCAAAGATCATCTGTATCAGAACTTTCTTCTGCAAAGTTTATATACCCCTGAGTCAGGACAGTGGAGCTATACTGCTGGCTTTGCCATCTGAAAGCAAACAGTTTTTGGTGGTCCTTACTGACAGCTATCAAGAAAAAAGCATTTACCAGTTCAATAGCTGCATGCCAGGTACCAGGGGATGTGTTGATTTGCTCAAGCAATGATTCCACATGTGGAACAGAAACTGCAACTGGAATCGCTACCTGGTTAAGTTTACAATAATCCACTGTCTTCCTCCAAGGCCCACCTGTTTTCTACACAGGCCAAATAGAAGAATTGAATGGGATGTTGTGGAACTCATAACCCCTGCACCCTTCAAATCCTTAAGAGTGGCAGTAATCTCTGCAATCCCTCCAGGAATATGGTATTAGTTTTAATGCACTATTTTGCTAGGTGGGGGACAGTTCTAGTGGCTTCCACTTGATCTTCCCACCATAATCACTCTCATTCCACAAGTGACGGAACCAATGTGGGGATTCTGCCAATTTCAGAGAATGTCTGTTTCAATTGCATATTCTGGAACTGGAGAAATAACCAAAGAATGGGTCCAGGGACTGACTGGACCCACTGTGAGATGGACCTGAGCTAAAACTCAATCGATCACCTGACCTCCATAAACTCCTACTCTGACTGGTGTACCATAGTGACGTTTTGGGTTACCTGGAATTAATGTCACCTCTAAGCCTGTGTCTAATAATTCCCAATATATCTGATCACTTCCTTTTCCCAATGCATAGCTACCCTGGTAAAAGGCCATAGGTCTCCTTGGGAAGGTTGGGAGGAAGATTAATGGTATAAATATTTGGCAGTGTAACAGAGTTCTTCCCCAAAGTGACTTAGCCTTCCCCTCATTCATGGGCTCTGTGTCTGTAAGCTGTCTCAAGTCAGGGATGTGACTAATCGGCCATGCTTCTCTGTTTTTCTAATTCAAGTTAGACTTTTGTTCACATGAGCTAGAATCTTCTGCTTGCATAGCTTAAATAAAAATTTATTAGACTATCCATCTATTTCACTTCTAAGTACCCCATGGCCTACTAGCTAATGCCATAATTCTCTGCAGGTCAGATTATTTTGACTGCTGCTTTAAGTCTGCTATCCATTATGGTATCCATGCCCACCTTGTCTTTGGTGACTAATTGTTGCCACATGGCTTCTGCCAAGCAGGATCTTATCATTCTTATTGTGTTTAAGAATTCCAGTTCAGTGAGAGCAGTTCCATGGCAGTTCCTCCGATCTGCAGAGAAGGACTACAGAGCTCTTCAGAGATGGTAGATCTAATCTCCCAAATTTATTCCTCAAATTCCTGGTAAAAGGTATGCTCTCTGGACATTCCTAGTAAAAGATATGTCCTCTGGACATTCGTGGGGTGTGTGAGCAGGTCTTCCATGATAAATCCACTCTAATATTTCAGTATCCTTAAGCCTTTAGATCTCTTCATCGGCATTATACTTGGGCAGTTCTGGCATTTCAACTTCAGGTAATGTCAGCCACTTTTTATCCATGTTTCAGCCAATCCCCCAACAAATTGATAATACCTTTTCTACCCCTCAAGCTACAACATTAATGTAGAATCTCTGCTTAGTTGGCCCATATCAATACATTCAGCCTGATCCAACTTTATATTCTTTCCACCATTATTCCACACCCTTAATATCCATTTCATGCATATTCCCTTGATTTCTCTGAATATTAATTGGAAAACTCATACAGTTCTTTTGTAGTATAGCATACCTCCCCATGGGTGTCATTTTGTGCCTCACCTTTCAGGGTCTGTTGGGGCTTTAGTATAGTTATAGGTATTGAAGGAAAAAAGGGTGCTGGTGGGGGGGTCATAAAAATCATTAGAAGTGATTTTCAAGCCAATTACCTCAGGGAATTTCATTGCAGTTTCATCTGGTGCAACAAAATTAATCTCTCCAGACTAAGGAGTAAGGACTGTTTCTCCACGGGAGGTCATTGCAGGTTTAGTAAGCATTGAAGAGTTAATCTCTTTAGGTGGATGTTGGATGGCAGATTCCTCAGGGAAGACTGGAGGTTGGGAAGCTTTTTCATCTAGGCAGACTATTGATTTGGTGGCTATTTCCTCAGAGCAGGTCAGATTTGGGCCAGCTCTTTTTTCAGAGCAGACCATTATAATTTGTCTAGCAAAGGCTCAAGAGAATCTAAGGTTCCAATGTCCCCATTACCATTATTATCAACCTATACGACCTATCCCAAGTTTCAGCATCCCATTCCTTTCCAATCAAATCCTTATTTTGACATCAGACACTCCGTAAGTCTGAGAATTTAGTTTATGTTGTAAATCTGCTACTCATACAATAAATCTCTGGGTCTAGTTTTCAAAGATCTTAAGTCTGTGACCACAAGAAATAAGATTTTATTTGAGGGCACATTTAGAAACTTTTATTTATTTCATATGGCACTTAAGTTGCAAATTTGAAGCCTCAAGCTCATGCCTTTCTTTCATAACTGTATCCTGCATATCTAAAACGACCAACCAGCATCATTATACCTCATAATTCCACAAAACTCTGTTAAGGTATCAAAAGTACTGTCAACCAGAGTTTGATTCATACAAGAGTATGATTAGGGATTTTGCATATCTATATTGCTATCTCATGCCGTGGACAGTAAGTGTCATCTTTATTATTGGAAATAGAGTCATTAGTGCCTTTGAATATAATCAGAGTATAAACTAATTGCAAAAACCAATTTTCAAGATTCTGTTTCTCAAGAAACATTCCTGATACCAAGCTGTATTAGGATTCTCTAAGAAAGTAAAATCAGCCAGAGATATCTGTAAATAGTATGAAATTTTATAAAATTGTCTCACACAACTGGGGGTATCCATGAATACATATTCTACAGGGCAGGCTTGGGGTGGGTAACAATGATGAAGATGCTCAATGAATTCCACAGGAGAAGCTGGCTGGCTGCCTGCAATGGAGATGAAAGTTCTCTCTTCTGACTGCTGATATCATCACTTCTGCCTTAAAAGTCCTCACCTGATTGGATTAAATCCAGCTGTTTGGATTCTCTCATTTTCTTAATAATAGCCATTCTATTGGGCATGAAATGATATCTCATTGTGGTTTTGATTTGCATTTCCTTAATGGCTAATGATGACCACATTTTCTTGTGCTTTTTGCCCATTTGTATATCTACTTTGGAGAATTGTCTATTCAGGTCCTTTGTCCATGTTTTAATTCAGTTGTTTGTCTTTCTTTGTTGAATTCAAAGAGTTCTTTCTATTTTCTGGATATTAACCTATTATCAGATATATGGTTTGCAAATATTTTCCTCCATTCTCTAGATTGTCAGTTTAGTTTCTTGACAAAATCCTTTGATGCACAAAAAATGTAACTTTGAAAAAGTCCCAGTTATCAATCTTTCTTTTGTTGCTTGGACTTTTGCTATAAAGTCTAAGAAGTCATTGCCTAGCATGAGCTCCTGAAGATGCTTCACTATATTTACTTCTAGGAGCTTTATAATTCTGGTTCTTATATATAGATTTTTGATCCATTTTGAGTTGATTGTTGTAAGTGGTGTAAAGTACTGGTCCACCTTCATTATTTCACTGTGGATATGCAGTTATTCCAGAACCATTTGTTGAAGAGACTCTTCTTACTCAATGTGTGGATTTGATACTGATGTCAAAAATCAATTGGCCATAGATGTGAGGGTTTATTTTTGAATTCTTACCTTAATTGATTGTTCTATATGTTTGTCATTGTGCAAGTACCATGTTCTTTGGATTACTGAAGTTTTGTAATAACTTTTAAAATTTGGGGAAAACAATTGGAACAATGATTCTTCCAATTTCATTATTCTTTTTCCAGATGGGTTTGGCTATTTGGGGCCCTTTGCTCATACATAAAAATAGGATGATATGCTTTTCTATTTCAAAGAAGACTGTTCGAATTTTGATTGGGATTGTGTTGAATCTGTAAAGCATGATGGGTATAACTGACGTCTTATCAAAATTTAGTCTTCCAATCCATGACCACAGAATGTCCTCCCATTTACTTAGGTCTCCTTTGATTACTTTAGCAATGTTTTGTAGCTATCTGTTTACATATCCTTTATATCCTTGGTTAAATTTATTCCTAGATATTTGACTCCTTTAGTTGCTATTGAAAGGAAACATTTCTCTTCATTTTTTCTTCAGATTATTCACTACAACTGCATAGAAACACTACTACAGATCTTCACCCTGCCTCTTTACTGAGTTCATTTATTATCTCTAGGAGATTTGGTGTGGATTTTTCAAGATTTTCTCTGCATAATACCATCTGCAAATAAGGAAACTTTTAATTCTTCCTTTCCAATTTATTATCTTGCATTTCTTTATATTGCATAATTGCACTGGTGAAATCTTCCAGTACAATGTTGAACAATAGTTATGATTGTAGACGTCCTTGCCTTAGGAGAAAAATTTTAGTCATTCACTATTAAGTATGATGCTAGCTATGGAGTTTTCATATATACCCTATATCATATTAAAGATTTTTTTCTATTACTAGTTTTCTGATTATTTTCATCAAAAGAGATGCTGGGTTTTGTTAAATGCTTTTACTGGGTCAATTGAGATGATCAAGTGATTTTGTTCCTTCATTTTATTAATATGATGTATTATATTAATTAATTGTCTTATGTTGAGCCAATCTCACATACCTGGGATAAATCACAGGGTGTACAATGCCTTTAAAGTGTTGTTTGACTTTGTTTGCTAGTATTGTGTTGGGAATTTTTGCACATATATTAATAAAGATATGGCTTGCAAATTTCTTTTCTTGTGTTTTTTTTTATTTGGTTTGGCTATTAGGGTGATGCTGGCTTCATAGAATGATTTATCAGATGTTCCGACATCTTCAAATTTTGCAAGAGTTTGATCAGTATTGGTTTTAATTCCTCTCTGAATATTTGCTAAAATTCACTAGTGAAGCCATTTCTTTTCTGTGAAGTTTCTGATTTCTGACTGAATCCCATACTTGCTATTAGTTTGTTGAACTCTTCTATTCCTTCCTAGTCATGGACGTTGTTTGTGTGTTTCTAGGAATTCATCTATTTCTTCTAAGTTATCTAATTTGTTGGCATACGATGGTTAATGATATTCTCTTCTAAGGCTTTTTATTTCTGTGTGATTGGTCATAAAATCCCTCCTTTCCTTTCTGATTTTAGTTGTGTCCTCTCTCTTTCTCCATTGTCACTCTGCCTAAACTTCTGTCAATTGGATTGATCTTTGAAAACAAGCGAATTTTGGCTTCATTGATTTTCTGCTTTTTAATTCTTTATTCTCTATTTAATATGCATCCGCTCATATTTTTTCCATTTCCTTCCTTCTAGTCACTTTGGGTTTGTTTTGCTCTTCTTTTAATACATCCTCCAGGCATGATATGAGGTTAAGTCTTTGATTTGAACATTTTCTTATGTTATTTATTTATTTATAAATATTTTTATTCACACACTATACAATTCATCCTAAATATATGATCAATGGCACCAGATATAATCACATAGTTGCGCATTCACCACCATGGTCTATATGAAAACATTTCAATCCGAATATATCCCCCTGTTATTGACATTTGACTTTGGTATAGTGCTTTTTTATAATTAATGAAAGAATCATACAATGTTACTGTTAACTATAGACCTTAGCTTGGCTTAATTGTATTTTTCCTATATACCATTCCATTTTTAACACCTTGTAAGAGTGAAATTCATTTGTTCTAGTTCATAAAAAAAATTTATTTGTGCGGGGTGGGCCGCGGTGGCTCAGCGGGCAAAGTGCTTGCCTGCTATGCCGGAGGACCTCGGTTCGATTCCCGGCCCCAGCCCATGTAACAAACAAACAAAATACAATAAAACAAGAAAATGTTTAAAGATGTTTCCCTTTCTTCCTCCCTTCCTTCCTTCCATCCTTCCTTCCTTCTCTCTGTCTTTCCTTCCCTTCCTCCCTCTTTAAAAAAAAAAAAAAATTTATTTGTGCAATTAGACACTATCATTGTCCACTTGACGTTTAGCTAAGTTTTGCAGTCCCAGTTTTTATCCTCCAGTTTCCTTTTGGTGATATACATGGCCCTAATCTTCTTTCAGCCATACTCACATTCAACATTGTTAATCACACTTACATTATTGTGTTACCATCACACAGTATTGTGTTATCCATTTCTGAACCCTTATAATCAACCTTATTAAACATTCAGTCTTCCTTAAGCATCAATTGCCCAATCTCTGACTTCTTCCTATCCCCTAATAATTTATGATCCCAAATTTAATCATCAAGGTTTGCTCATTATAATTAGTTCATATTAGTGATACCATACAATATTTATCGTTTTGTTTCTGGCTTACTTCACTGAACCTTATGTCCTCAAAATTCACTCATGTTGCTGTACAAATCACAGCTTCATCACTTCCTGCAGTCACACAATATTCCATCATATGTATACACCATAATTTGCCCTTCCAGTCATCAGTTGATGTTCTGTGGGCTGCTTACATCCACTAGCATTCGTGAAAAATACTGCCGTAAACATCACTGTGCCAATGTTGATTCATGTCCCTGCTTTCAGTTCTACCTAGTATATACCTAGTAATGAGGTTGCTGGAAAATATGGCAATTCTATACTTAGATTCCTGAAGACCTGTCACACTGCCCTCCTGAGTGTCTGCATAATTCTACACCACCAACAGTGAAGAGGTATACTTCTTTCCCCACATCTTTTCCAGAACTTTTAGTTTTCTGTTTAATTTTTTTAATTTTGATTGAGATATATCCACAATCACACAAATCATCCAAATTATACAATCAGTGGTTCACAGTATCATCACATAGCTGTTCATACACCCCCATGATCAATATTAGAATATTTTCATTACTCCAGGACAGAAATAAGAATTTAAAAAAAATCCTTCCCTTTCCCATATCTCCTCATATTGTCCACTCATAATACTGGTGTAGTACCTTTGTTACTATTGATGAAAGAATAATAAAATATTATGGCTAGCTATAGTCCATAGTTTTCAAAAGCCATGTTTTCCTAATATAAACCTCTATATTGGTCTGAAACGTTTATGTACCCCCAGAAAAGCCATGTTCTTCTAATGCAACCTATTGTTGGGTGGGACCTTTGGATGAGGTAGGTTTGATGAAGATATGGCCCACGCAATTGTGGTTGGGGCCTCTTGACTAGGTTGTTTCCTTGGAGATGTGACGTCACCCATTCAATGAGGGCATTAATCAGCTTACTGGGGTCCTTTAAGTGGGAAACATTTTGGAGAGAGCTCAGACACAGATATTTGGAGATGCAGACAGAAACGCCCCCAGGAGATACTAAACTAAGAAATGAAATCCAAAGTTTGCCCCAGAGAAGCTAAGAAAGGACACACAGATGCCTGAGGAGAAGAAATCATTCGAATCAGAAGCTGAAAGGAATTAACTAGAAGGAAGGACAAGCAGGTGCCAACCATGTGACCTCTCAGCTGACAGAGGTGTCCCAGGTGCTGGCTACCTTTCCTTTGAGGAGGTATGCTCTTGTTGGTGCCTTTTTAATTTGGACATTTCCATGGACTTAGAACTGTAATTTTGTAACCTAGTAAATTCACTTTGCAAAAGCCATCCATGTCTGGTATATTACATTCCAGCAGCATTAGCAAACTGAAACACTCTCTATTTTTCTTTTAATATTTTTAGTGGTTCATGGAAGATCTTATTTACATACATGACGTTAAACAACCACTGTCAATCAAATTCACCTAAAATACATTAGTAAATTATACTTCCAAGAATGAGCTACCATCATCTCTAATCACTTCCAAAATTTAAGTTCAACCTTGTGAACAATTCTGTACATATTAGGTAACCACTCTCATTCTTAAGCATTTGCCTCTCATTAGGTACCTGTATTAGTCAGGGTTCTCTAGAGAAACAGAACCAACAGGAGATATTTGTAAATATGAGATTCATAAAGGTGTCTCAGGCAACCAGGGAAGTGGAAGAGTACAAAATCTGAAGGGCAAGCTGTGAAGCTGGCAGCTGTGAAGAGTGGTATGGGTGAACTTCACAGGAGAGGATTACTAGCTGAAGAAGCAGTGAAAGTCTCTCTTCTTCCTTAAACTGAGCAGATTATCTCTGTGTCTATTGTGGGACACACCGTTACTTTACTGCAGTTGTAATTAGCCACAGATGCAGTCAATTGAATAATGATTTAATGCACCAGCCTTCTGGTATATTAACCAGCCTCAAAACATCCTCACAGCAATGGTCAGGCCAGTGCTTGCTTGATCAGACAACTGGGCATCATAACTTTGCCAAGTTGACACCGAAACTAACCTTCACAGTTCACTCCTTGTCAATTTGACAGCTATACGCATCACCTTGGAACACGCTTAATTTCCAAATAGAACACAATAACAGACATATGTTTTGCCTAACAATACTCAATTGTTCTATGCACAATGAGAAATACACTACATCTCTCCAGAATAGGGTGCAAGTCTTAGGTAGCCCACTCTAAACTTCATATCCTATGACATAAATACTATAACATAAACAATACAACTTATATCATATGATAAGAGGAAAGCAACATATTTGCTTATGTACAAATGCAAACATACTCATAGCAAAACAGGGAGGAAATATTTATAAAACCGTCATACTCATTTCTGTAACTTCTCAGATGGTCATAGTTCTTCTACTGCCCATTCCATGTTCCCTTTACACTCAGCAAGCACTTTAGGTGGCCATGGTTCTTTGCCAAGTGGGTGACCCAGACCTTCATTCCTAAAGTTTTGGAGACATTAGTAGTCCTGGCAGCATTGAGTTGTTGCAGTTTTCCATTGACTTTAATCACAGGGCATTGTAGTCTTAAGAGACACTCTAGGGGAGCTCTTGTACTCCAAGTAAACTCTTCTTTACCTCCATTGTGTAGTTGCAGTCCTATTTTCCCTTGATATTCAGGATCAGTGATCCCGGATAGAACAATAATCCCCTTTTGTGCCTGTTGGTTCGGTGACATGAGAAGTAGAAAATGGCCAGGTGGCAGTTTCAACTTCCAATTCAAAGGAATCATTGTTGTGTTTCCTGGTAGAAGCACTCTTCTTTTTGTAACTAAGGCCTGTAGACCAGCAAAGTTTAACGTTTCAGAGATAAAAAGCAAAAAATTTCCTTTTGGATAACTAAAGGTGATAGTGAGTGGGGCCACTCCCATTTAGACCCCTTGACTCCTGGACCCATGAATCTTGGCTATGGGTAAAACAACACCATTGAGGGGATGCTCATTAAGGGCACACACTGTCCCCCACATTGCCCAAGCTCTGACTGGTATTGCCACCTAGTTGGTACTGTAATTGGGTCTTCAAAAGGCCATTTCACCATTTTATGAACCCGGCTGCCTCTGGATGATGGAGAACATGGTAAGACCAGAGAATTCCATAACATGTGCCCATTCTTGCATTTCGTTTGCTGTGAAGTGGGTTCTTTGATCAGAAATAATGCTTTGTGGAATACAATGGATGTGAATATGGCATTTCATAAGTCTACATATAGTAGTTTCTGCAGAAGCATTGTGTGTAGGGAATACAAACCCATATCTAGCATATGTATCTATTCTAGTTAGAAAAAATCGCTGCCTCTTCCATAATGGATGTGGTCCAATGTAATCAACCTGCCACCAGGTACCAGGCTGATCACTTTGGGGAATAGTACCATACTGGGGAATTCGTGTGGGTCTCTTCTGCTGGCAGACTGGGCACTCAGCAGTGGCTCTAGCCATGTCAGCCTTGGTGAGTGGAAGTCCATGTTGTCGATGGGTCATCTTTTCCCCTTGATTATTAAAACCTTCCTCTGCTGAAGTCATGCTCTGGTAAGCATTCCCATGGGACACAAATATGTTCTAGTTATTTGTCCATTCAGAAAGGTCTACTTACATGTCTCTTCCCCAAGCATCTTTCTTACCAATTTCCCAAACATGCTCCTTCCAAGTCCCTGACCATTCAGCCCAATGAGTCAGTATACAAATGCACCTCTGGTCAGTTTTCCTTCCAAGAAAAGAGAACAACCAGGTGCACTTCTCAAAGTTCTGCCCAATGGGAAGATTTCTTTCTCACCACTGCTCTTTACAACCCCAGAATGGGGATGTAGTGCTGCAGCTCAGAATGGGGATGTAGTGCTGCAGCTGTCCACTCCTGATTGCTCCCTGTATGTCATACAGAACTATCTGTAAACCAGGTGGTGGTTTTCTCTTCCTCAGTCAACTGATTGTAAGAAACTACCCAAGAGGCCATAGCTCTTTTCTTGGAAAGAGAAGATAATGTGGCAGAAATGGGGAATGGGCATTTGGGCCATTCTTCATGTAAATTACTGTGCCTTCAGGATCTGCTTGAGCCCTATCTCTAATATAATTTCCATTTTATATGGAGTACTGCTGTGCACATTCAATTTTATGGCTTGTTGGGTCAGACAACACCCAGCCCATGACAGACAGTTCAGGTCTCATGGCAACTTGGTGGCCCATGATTAAGCACTCAGTGTCTACTAAGGTCCAGCAGCAAGCTAAAATCTGTTTCTCAAAGAGAGTGCTGTTATTTGCAGTGGATGATAAGACTTTGCTCCAAAATCCTAAGGGTCTGTGTTTTGATTCTCCTATAGGGGTCTGCCAAATCCTCCAGAGAACATCCTTTTTTGCCACTGACACTTTTAGCACCATTAGATCTGCTAGATCATATGGCCCAAGAGGCAGAGCAGCTTGCACAGCAGGCTTGACCTGTAGCAAAGTTTTCTTTTGTTTTGGTCTTCACTCAAAATCAGCAGCTTTTCTAGACATTTGGTAAATGGGCCAGAGTAGCACACCCAAATGAGGAATATGTTGGCACCAAAATTCCAAGCAGCAAACTAGGCATTGTACTTCTATTTTGGTCATAGTGGGGGCCCAATGCAACAGCTTATCCTTCACCTTAGAAGGAAAATCTCAACATGTCCCACACCACAGAATACTTAGAAGTTTCACTGTGGTGGAAGGCCACTGTATTTTTGTTGGATTTATCTCCTATCCACTGAAACAAAAATGTTTTGCCAATAAGTCTAGATTAGTTGCTACTTCTTGCACACTAGGTCCAATCAGCATGATATCATCAATATAACAGACCAGTGTGATGTCTTGTGGGATGGAGAAATGATCAAACTCCATGCAGACAAAATTGTGGCATAGGACTGCAGTGTTGATACACGCATGAGGCAGGACAGTGAAGGTATACTTCTGGCTTTGCCAGCTGAGTGCAAACTGTTTCTGGAGGTCCTTACTGACAGCTATTGAGAAAAAATCATTTGCCAGACCAACAATTGCATACCAGCTACCGAGTGATGTGTTGATTTGCTCAAGCAATGATACCACATCTGGAACAGCAGCTGCAATTGGAGTCACCATTTGGTTAGGTTTACAAAAATCTACTGTCATCCTCCAAGAACCATCTGTTTTATGCATAAGTCAAATAAGAGAGTCGAATGGGGATGCAGTAGGATTCACCAGCCCTGCATCCTTCAACTCCTAAAGAGTGGCACTATCTCTGCAATCCCTCTAGGAATAAGGTATTGCTTCTGATTCACTATTTTGCTAGTTAGGGACAGTTCTAGTGGCTTCCACTTGGCCTTTCCTACCATAATAATGTGATTCCAATGTCAGAGAACCAATGTGGGGATTCTGCCAATTTCTGAGTCTATCAATTCCAATTATGCATTTTGGAATTGGGGACATGGCCACAGAATGGGTCCAGGGACTCACGAGACCCACTGTGAGATTGACCTGAGCTAAAACTCCATCAATCACCTGACCTCCATAAGCCCCTAGTTTGACTTGTGGTAATCAGGTTCATATGTCACCTTAGTCAGGTGATAATGCCCAGTTGTCTGGTCAAGTAAGCACTGGCTTATCTGCTGCTGTGAGAATATTTCATGGACTGAAATCATGAGTATGTTGGCTGCGTCCATGGCTGATTACATCTGCAGTCAGCTAAGAGGAGTGTCTACTGCTATGATTGATGCTTAATCTAATCACTGGAAAGCTTTTAAGGAGGATACAGAAGAGAGAATCCCTCTTTTTGCTTCATCCAGCCAACACTTCTTGAGAGTTCATTGAGGACCTTCATTGGAGCTGCCAGGTCATGGCCTGTCCTATAGATCTTGGACTCTTACATCCTCATGGTTGTTTGAGACACTTCTATAAAACTTATATTTACAGATATCGCTTGTTGATTTTGTTTCTCTAGGGAACCCTAGCTAATACACTTGTGGACCAGAGTGACATTTTGTTTCTCCTGGAATTAGTTTCACTACTGAGCCAGTGTCTAATTATCATTGAAATATCTGACCGTTTCTTTTTTCCTCAGTACACAGCCACTCTGGTAAAAAGCCATAGGTCTCCTTGGGGAAGGCTGGGAGGAAGGCTAACAGTGGAAATTTTGGGCAGTGCAGAAGTGTCATCCCCCACGCATACCCAGTCCTCCCCTCATTTGAGGGGTTCTGGGTCTGTAAACTGTCTCAAGTCTGGATATTGATTAACGGGTCATGACTCTCTGTTTTTTAATTCAAGTTAGACTTCTATTCACTTGACAGAATTCTTCTGCTTATACAGCTCAAACAAGAATTTAGTAGACTACCAATCTATTTTACTTCTAGGTACCCCATGAACTACTAACCAACATCATAAGTCTCTGAGTCAAATTATTTTGACTGTTGCTATAAGTCTGTTCTCCACTATAATGACCACACCCACCTTACCTATGCTGATTAACTTTTGCCGCATGGCTTCTGCCAACTGGAATTTGATCATCCCCATTGTGTTTAAGGATTACAGCTCAGTGACAGCAGTTTCCACAGTAATATCCGACCTACAGTGAAAGGCAACTACAGAGCTCTATAGGGATGATGGAGCTAGTCTCATGAAATTATTTCTCAAAGTTCTGCTGGAAGATGTGTCCTCTGGATATTCCTGGGGTGTGTGAGCAGGTCTTCCATGATAAATCCACTTTAACTCTCCCATCTCTCTAAGCCCCTGGATGCCCTCATCTACATTATGCCAGGGAAGTTCTAGCATTTCAACCTCAGGTAATGTTGACCACCTGTTGATCCATGTTTCAGGCAACCATCCAAACAAACTGTTAATGCTCTTTCTAACCCCTTGACCTACAGCACTGAATAGTGTGTTTCTGCTTAATGGGCCCATATCAATAAATTCAGGTTGACTGAACTTTGTATTCCTTCCACCACTATCCTACACCCTTAATATCCATCCACACACATATTCCCATAATTTCTGTCAATATAAATTAGAAAACTAATGCAGTTCTTTTGGAGTCTATCATACCTTCTTTTGTGGCACTTTGTACTTCACCTTGCAGGGCCTTTTGGGATTTTGGTCTAGTTATAGGTCTTGAAGAAAAGAAAGATGATGGAGTTTGGTCATGAAAATAAAGTGTCTTTTAAGACAACTACTTCAGGGCATTCCACTGCAGTTTCATCTGTTTAACCAGAATTAGTCACTACAGACAGAGGAGTGAACACTCTTTCACCATGAGAGGTTGTAACAGGGTTATCAGCAGGTGAATGGTTAATCTCATTAGGTGAAGGTTGGATAGCAGACTCCTCTGAGGAGACTGGACCCTGGGGAAGTATTCCCTCAAGGCAGGCTGGAGGTTGGGAAGCTCTTTCCTCAGGAAAGTCCATTACAGTCTATCTAGCAAAGATTCAGCAGATTCCAGGGATCATGTCTCTCCATAGCCATCATTATCAAGCCATATATCACTGCCCCATGTTTCAGGATCCCATTCCTTTCCAATCAAAGTCCTTACTTTAACAGCCAACACCCTGCAAGGTTGACATTTTAGTTTACATTGAAAACCTGCTGTACTTGCACAATGAGTCTTTCTTTCTGAGTTTCAGAGACCTCAATTCAGTGACCACAGGAAATAAAGTTTTCTTACAGGACACACATGGAAACTTTTACATTGTTCATATAGTATTTAAGGTGCAAATTTGAAGCCTTCAGCTTATTCCTTTCCCTCATCACTGTATCCAGCATATCCTACAATAACTAGTCACATCATTATACCTCCTACTTCCACAAAACTTCGAAAAGGTGTCAAAAACATTCTCACCCAGAGCCCGAACTTATAGAGGCATACAATTATCAAAGTCTAATGGTGATATTTTGAGTGTCTCTTTTGCCATCTCACCCCATGGACTGTCAGTGTCATCTTGGCTATTGGAAACAGAGTTATTAAGCCTCTGCATCTATTCAGAGTAGAAAACCAACTGTAAAAACCCATCGTTATGATTCTGTTTCTCAAGAACCCGGTACCAAGTTGTGTTAGCCAGAATTCTCTACGGAGACAAAACCGACAGGAAAGATCTGTAAATATGTGATTTTAAAATGTGTCTCAGGCAACTGGGGAAATGAAGAGTCCAAAATTTTTAAGACAGGCTGTGAAGCTGGCAGCTGTGAAGAAGTGTCTCTATGAACTTCACAGGAGATGATCACTAGCTGAAGAAGCAGTGGAAGAATCTGCCTGCTTCTTTAAAAGTCCCAACTAATTGGATTATTTCATTGTGGGAGGCATGCCTTAGTTGATTGCATATGTAATCAGTGACAGATGCAATCAACTGACAGATGATTTAATCAGACAGCCACAAAATATCCTTGCAGCAATGATCAAGCCAGTGCTTGCCTGACCAGAGAGTTGGGCATAATCATTTGGCAAAGTTGACACCAGAACCTGACCATTATATTAGTGCATATTTCTACCTTTTCACTAGTTATTCCACAGTGGAGACGTTAGCTCTGCATATCCTATTTTGCCACATTCCCAGAATTTCTCAAAAACTCTGTTTTAAAGAAAACTGCAAGACCTTTGTTATATTAGAGTACTGATGATGGCAGAGTGACAGTAAAGTTGACGGTTCTATTAGCTTTAGAAGTAGGATGGGTCAATCAAAATTTCTTGCATCTGTAGGTAATAAGCCAGATTTCTGAAGGTAACTCAGATTCCAGCAGGATAAGTTGCAGTGTTTTATGGCAAGATGAATTCAATTCTGAAGGGCTGCTTTTCCCTCTATGATTCTTTGTCACCCCAATTTTGAGACTAAAAGAAATCCAAAATCAAGATATTGGCAAGGCTTGCTCTCCCTTGAAAATCTATAGCCTTCTGGTGCTGCCTGCTGGCAGCCCTAGGAGATTCTTAGCTTGTGTCTCTGTTTCTTTTCACTTATATCCCCTCTTTTCTGTCCTGTTTATTCCTTAAACAGATTTATTCATACACCTTATAGTCTATCCTAAGTGTACAATCAGTGGCCCCTGGTATAATCATGTAGCCATGCATTTACCACCAAAGTCAATATGAAAAGATTCCCATTTCTTCTGTAAAGGAAGAAAGAAGAATCCCATACTCCTCCCTTATATACCTCTATTATTGATATTTAGCTTTGGTGTAGTGCCTTTTTAAACAATAATGAAATAACATTACTGTTAATTATAGACCCTAGTTTGACTTAATTGTATTTTCCCCATATACAATTCCATTTCTAATGTCTCTTAAGAGTGACATACACTTGATCTAGTTCATAAAAACACCTTCTTTTATTTGTACAATTAACCACAATTGTAATGTCCTAAAATTCAAAAGCCTATAAAATGTCCTAAATTCAAAAGCCTAGGACATTATTCACTCTAGGATTAGCTAAGTTATACTGCACCAGTTTTTATTCTCTAGCTTTCCTTCTGATGATACATGACCCTAATCTTCCTCTTTCAACCATACTCATACTTAGCTTTGTTTTACCATCACACAGTACTGTGCTATCCATTTTTGAAACTTTACAATCAAGTTTATTAAACATTCCGTACCCCTTAAGCATCAATTGCTCAATCTCTGCCCTCTTTCTATCTCCTGATAACCTATGCTCTCAAATTTAACTCTCAAAGTTTGCTCATTATAGTTAGTTCATGTAAGTAAGACCATACAATATTTTCCCTTTTATTTCTGGTTTATTTCACTCAACCTAGTGTCCTCAAGGTTCATTCATGTTGTTGCAGGCATCACGACTTCATTCCTTCTTGCAACCATGCAATATTCTATTGTAACCATATACCACAATTTGCCCTTCCACTCATCAGTTGATTGACACTTGGGCTGCTTCCATCCATTAGAAATCATGAAAAATGCCACCATAAATATCAGTGTGCAAATGTCTATTCAAGTCCCTGATTTCAGTTCTCCTGAGTATATACCTAGTAACAGGATTGCTGGATCACATAGCAGTTTTATACTTTTCTTCCTGAAGAATCAACAAACTGCTGTCCAGAGTGGCTGCAGCATTACATATTCCCATCAACAGTGAATAAGTGTACCTATTTCTCCATATCCTGTCCTGCACTTATAGGATTCTGTCTATTTTAAAAAATATGTTATGGCCATTCTAGTAACTGTGAATTGGTATCTCATTGGGGTTTTAATTTGCATTTCCCTAGTAGCTAGTGAAGCTGAGCATTTTTTCATAGGCTTGTTAGCCATTTGTATTTCCTCTAAGGAAAATTGTCTGTCCATATCTTTGCCCATTTTTAAATCGGATTGTTTGTCTTTTTGCTATTGCATTACAGGAACTGTATGTATATTTATGTTTTTAATGTATGCATTTAGAGCTACAAATTTCCCTCTAAACACTATGTTTGCAGCATCACATAAATTTTGGTATGTTATCACTTAGTTTTATTCACCTTAAGATATTTCCTGATCTACCTTGGGATTTCTTTTTCACCCATTGGTTGTTTAAGGGTATGTTGTTCAATTTCCACAAATTCTGCAAATTTTCTAATTTCCCCTCTGTTATTGATTTCTGACTTCATTACATTGTGTTCTTCGAATATGCATTGAATGATTTCAATCTTTAAAAATGTATTGTGACTTGCTTTGTGACAACTTAATGGCCCATATGTAGCAGAGAAGAATATGTTTTCTTGTGTTGTTGGGAGAAATATTCTATATATGTCTATTAGGTCTAGTTGGTTAGGGTATTGTTCAAGTTTCTTATATCCTTATTGATCTTCTGATTAGATATTCAACCCATTATTGAAAGTCATGCATTGAAATCTCCTATTATTAGTGTAGAATTGCCTATTTCTCCTTTCAAATCTGTCAACATTTGCTACATATATTTTAGGCTTCTGATGTTAGATACATATGTGTTTAATGTTGTATATTCCTGTTAAATTGACCCATTTATTGTATACTTGTCCTTTGTAACAGTTTTTTATCTAAAGTCTTTTGAATCTAATATTATTATAGCTATTCAGGCACTCTTTTGGTTACAATTTGCATAGAATATTTTTCCATTCTTTCACTTTCAACTTACATGTTTATTTGAATTGAAGATGAGCCTTTTGTAAATGGCATATAGTTGAGGAATATTTTTTCATCCATTCTGTCAATCTCACCTTTTGAATGAAGAGTTTGATCCACTTATATTTAAAATAATCCCTGATAATGTAGGAGTATCTTCTGCAATTTTGTTATTTGGGCTTTGTAAATCTTTCACCTCTTTAATCCTTCAATTCTTCCATTACTGACTACTTCCATATTTATTTAATCTTTTGTAATAAAATATCTTGTGTCCCTTTTCATTTTCTTCTGTTTATATTTTCCTGATATATCTTTTGTGGTTGCCAGAGGGTTTAAATTTACATTTTAACTCTGATACAATCACATTTTTTTATAACAACTTAACTTCAACAGTATACATGAGCTATGATCCTCTATTTCCCACTTTATTGTATTACTGTATAAATTATACCTTTATGCATGTGTGTCAAAAACCCTCAATTTGTCATTTGTTTATATGCTTTTGAGTTTTAGGACATAAAGTGCAGTTACATGCCAAAAATGCAACACCATAGTACTGACATTTAAAATTACTGATATATTTACCTTTACTGGGGATTTTTATTCCTTTAAGTTGCTTTGATCTACTGTCTATTTTCTTTTCTTTTCACTCTGAAAATCTCCTCTTAGTATTGTTTTTAGGGCAGGTAGTGGTGACAAACTCCCTCAACTTTTTTTTTTTATCTGGGAATTTCTTAATCTCTCCCATATTTTTGAATGAGAGATTCACCAGATAGAAAATTCTCAGATGGCAATTCATTTCTTCCAGTGATATTCATATTTAGTCCTACTGCCTTTGTGTCTCCATGGTTTCTGGTGAGAAATTGGCCATTAATCTTATCAAGACTCCCTTGTATATGATGTGTTGCTTTTTTCTTGAAGCTTTCAGAAGTCTTTCCTCACCCTTGGCTTTTGACAGTATGAATATGTCTGGAAATGGTTCTCTTTGTGTTTATCCTGCTTGAGAATTTGTTGGGATTCCTGAATGTTTATAATCATGTCTTTCATTATACTAGGGAAGTTTCTTTTGCCATTATTTCTTTGAATATTCCTTCTCCTTTCTTTTTCTTTCTTTTTTTCTTCTTTCCTTCCTTCCTTCCTTCCTTCCTTCCTTCCTTCCTTCCTTCCTTCCTTCCTTCCTTCCTTCCTTCCTTCCGTCTTGCTTTCTTTCTTGTCCTTGGGGTCCCCCATAATGTGTATATTGGTATGCTCGATGATGTCCAACGCTCTTAGGCTCTCTTCACTTTTCTTCATTATTTTTTTCTTTTGATTCCTTGGTCTGGATAATTTTATTTGTCTCATATTCATATTCACTGATTATTTCTTCTGCCCCCTCCAATCTGGACATACAATATATAAAGATATAATTTGTACATGTAATGCAATAAGATAGGGGATGGAAGTATTTAGAAACATAGTCATGTATGCTAGTTGGTATAAAAACAAATGTGATTGTTAGAGATTTAAGATGTAAATTTAAGCCTCATGGTAACCACAAAGAATACATCTGGAAAATATAAAATTCTCTAAGGAATTTTTACATTCCAGTTATTGTAACCTTCAATTCTAATATATGATATAATTTGTGGATATAAAGGACACCAGAACAGTATTAGGCTTGGGAGGAAGAAGGGAATAATCATGAATATGGTTCTATTTTTTGAGGCGTTATTGAGAGATGTAAAATGAGATATAAACTAAACATTTGGATATAAGGGTTTGGTGCTCAGAGGAAAGGTTTTTCTGAAGACATAATATTGTGAGTAGTTTCCTAAAAAGTGGAATATATTTCAGCAATTGTTTCTCTTTTCATTCATTTAGAGAAATGAAGTAATAGGTATATAGGCTTATCTAAAAGTTGCACCACTTAAACTAAACAATATATATTGAAACTCTAGATCTCTTGAGTCTATCAACAGTAATATGAAACAAATACACATATGCACACACACTGCTTAACTTTAGGACTTTGGATTATACTGCTGATTTGGATAAATTTAAAATAATCTTTTTACCAGGACTGAAGTTTAAAGAAATGGTAAGATGTGTATTGTTATCAGGTAACATACCACCTCTTTGCTGAGCTAAATGGAAGATTTCCAATATGCAAACTATATGAACTTTTCTTTTACCACTGAAATAAACATGTCACTAGCTTTGGAATTACACTGTCTAAATGAAAACTAGGAGGGATATCACACATTCTATAAATTAGCCCCAGGAGAATTCTGTTCAAATGAAATTTTTCAGGTCTCTTTGAACTGACATTTGTAACTTCCCAGGGGATGAAAAGAAAACATGAATAATGAGTAATCTACCTACAGTAGGATTATTTAATTACACACCTGTATGTTCAATATATTGACTTATGATGTTTGTTTTGAAATCAGAGTGCTTTTTTTCTCCTTCAGGTTGAGAATGTAGTCACATTTATATATCTGCTGAGCACCCAGCATTGTGTTAGCTACTGTGGATAATTACAAAAATTACCCTCTGGTATCTACCAGTTGTGGGAAGATTCATGGAGTTAGAGAGAGTTGAGGCAGAAGCAAAGAAGTGAGAATGAGAGATTCCAATCCCACTGTCTGTTTGCCTTCATAACCTTTAAAGGGAAACTAGTCTACAAATTGTCCCTGCTGCCATGGTTTGTTCTACATGTCCTCTTTTTCATCCACTCTAGCCAGCAAATTATGACTTATATATCATGGGGAAGAGAGACAAAAATATGTTTCTAGAAAAGAGACAGGTTGGACCTGAGTTCAGCAGAAAACTCAGTTGAAATATTAAAAGTAATAATTCAGGTTGCTACCTTCTGTAAAAGTCAGATACTCACATAATTCTGGGATTTAAGTCCTTCAGAGAACCACATTGTTTTGCATAAACTCAACTTAAAATCAAATGAACAAATAAATCATATATTTTGATTGAAAGTATTTATTACTTCCTACACCAAAGACACTTAATGATTTAACACAGAGGCTTCAGGTAAAAACAGTATAGAATTCAAGATGTCCTGGCGTAGATTCAAGGGATATGGGATTAACATCCATTTGTTCATTGATCAGCAAAATTAAGTGTGTATCATATACCAAATACATTTCTTGTTGATGGGACTCTAAACACTGTCCTTAGGCATGGGGTGTCTCATAAGAGAGATGAACATGTCAAGAAATTAATTGTAACATAACTCTAATTCTTCATTAAATAAATGTTTACTGAGCTCCTTCTACACGTCAGTCACCAAGTTGTTCAATAGGTACAGAAGATATAGTAACTAAAAAGATAAATTTTTCATCCTTGGAATATATCATAAGGAGTCTGCATGTAATGAGGAGGGTTCTTAAATTAAGGAGCTATGCATGTAATGTAACTACTAAATAATAAATATCTATTCAATCCCTAGGTTTTTGATGCTTCTTCCTTACCCCCAAGCAGTTAAAACTTTTTTCCATATACATACATCTTTTCTTTCTTTCATGTTTTAAAAACAGAAAGCTTCTCTGAAACATAGCAGGTGATCAATAAATATTTTTTGAATGAATGGGTATAAGCCTCCTAGCTGAAGAAAAACTAGACTATGTTGCTATCATAACTTCTTGTCAAGGAATAGGGAGTAGAAGTAAGGAAAGGGGACTGCCTGTAATCACCTAGTAAAGTGATCCTAACCCTGAGTTTTTAGGGGTGAAGCCTAATTTGCTTAGGACAACAGACAATTTAAAGACTGTCAAAAAATGGAGGAAATAGTATCCCCCAAACCAGAGTGAATATTGTGAGTTAGTAGGTGATTTTGCTCCTCTTGGCCTTTTGCCTTTATTTAGATTTTATATATTTGCTGTAAAGCAAAACATGATGATTGAAACCATAGAGTGGAGTTTGTTAAACCATCTACTTATGAATTGTTGAGCTCTTGACTTTGCAATCCAAAGGTTCCCAGATGAGGTATATAATATTCAGGAAAAATGCACAGGTTATATAAGGCTTATGGCACTAGCTAAAATAAACCACTTGATAATAATTAATTCATGGTTGATGAATTAGTCATGAATGATTAATTCAGGTGTATCTCCTGATGAGATGATGTTAAAGACCTGTTTGAAGACCAGAGAAAGCCATAGATTTGAGCCTGTGCCAGCTTAAAACCATTGAAGCTTAAACTGAAGGATGTCATGAAGTAGTCCATAATTTTACTACAAAGGTTCATCATTGTATCAAACATATTTGAAGTGACATAATTTGAGAGTAACTACCAGAAGCTCTCCCTTCCACAGGTCCTAAAAGATAATCTTTCAGATGAGCTAATACAATGAGCTGTTTTTCTTCTCATTGTTACCTGGGATCAAAAGTCAAAGTGAATGGAAATTTAAAAGGATGAGGTGGAGAAAAAGAAGGAATATTTTAGTTGGAAGGAATGTCAAGGGGTATCAAAAAAGTCTAGATGGCTAGAGTTGAGGATCTTTGAGCAGCATTGTCAATTAGCTGAGAGCAAATTTAGATGACCAAGAGGCATCCTAGAAAGACTTAGTATCTAAGAATGATGGCAACTATGAACAAGTGTGAAATTGTAGATTCTGTTGTGTCAAAGGCAATCATTAATCTATGGTTTTGCAGTTCGGTACATGATTTAATTTTTTCTCTATGTGTTTATGAGGCAACATCCTAGTGAAGTGGTACATAAAAGTGTTTTAGTTTCCTTAGTTCCTCATGCAAATACCATGCTATGCATTGTCTTAAACAATGGAAATTTAATGGTGCCTTAAATTTTGATGTTAGGAAAAAGTAAAAATTAAGGCATCATCAAATTGATGCTTTCTTCCAGAGACTGGCCTTTTCAGCCTAGCTACTGGTGATTATTGCTCCCTAGCTTGTTACAAAAGTTGATACTCAGCTTCTTGTGTTTTTTTCTCTGAATTTCATTCTGCTTATAAATGAAATGAATGAATGAAAAAATCAAGTAGCAGAATTAAGACCCATCCTGATTGAGATGGGCCATACCTTAACTGAAGTAACCTCATGAAAAATTCCTACTTACAATGAGTTTATACCCTCAAGAATGGGTTAAGTTTAAGAACATGTCTTTTTCTGGAATACAAACAGCTTCATATCAACACAGTTCACCCTTTGGATCCCAAAAAAACATGTTCTTTCTACATCCAAAATACACTCACTCCAACATAACATCACAAATGCCTTAAGTCATTTCAGAAACAGCTAATTTCAAAGTGTCCTCAAAACCCTTATGGGTATGGTCTGCCCTAGGATACACAGCCCCTCTGCCAGTGGACTTGTTAAAACTAGAAAATAAGTTATCTGCTTTCAATATACAATGGATGGACAGGCATAGGATAAACATTCCCATTCCAACAGGGAGAATTGGAAGGAAAACAGGGGTCATGCATCCCAAGCAATTCTGAAACCTAACAGGGAAAACTGCATTAGATTTCGAGGACTGGTAGTTATATATGGATTTCTGTTTTGTCCTCCAGGTTGTATGGAGTGGCAACCCCACCCCTTCTGACTGCTTGTGAAGTATATATGCTTTCTAGAAACAGAGGGTAAAGGCCTCAAACTCTCCAGGCATTGGAATTTTGGCCAGACTCTCTACAATGCCCGGGAAAGAGACCTCACCCTATCCAAGTATTGGTGGTGGTAGCCAAGCTCTCTTTGAATTTGGGGACACATTGCTTCAGCATCTCTGAACACAAGGTAGAAGGTCTGCTCCTTGTAAGTATAGGTGTGGACCTGCTCTTTCCATATGCATGGGTCTGCCCACTCTCTTGGACAAAGTAATCTCCTCGGTCAAGACCTTGGCTTCCATAGTTCTGTCCTTGAAGTCATTCTTCCATCAACTTGCCCTTCTCTTTCAATTTTAGTAGACTGTCAGTAATCATGTCTATAAAAATTTAACAAAAAACTTGTCAACTTTGCATATAGTACACAGGGGTCCAAACCATCAGACAAAAAGACTTTCCATAGATCCTTCCTGGATAACTGGAACTCCAATCCTGACTTCTCTCCATGAAATGGCTGATTGGTTCCATGTTCAGTTAAACCCTCACATGGAGTACTATTTTCCAAAGATGTGTTGTCCAGAAGTCCAGGGAGGTCCTTTAGGGAGCCACTTCTCTCCCTACTCACAGAGAACATTACATGGACAGGTTGTGAATTTTCCAAACCATATATTCCTTGTTTCTTTGTGCCCAGGAGTTCATTTCTTGATGTAACCCTCTCCTCTCTCATTTCACTATGAGCTGCGAGGAGAAACTAGGCTGTACCTTTCACATTTAGCTTGGAAATATCCTCAGCTAAATATCCAGGTTCATTCTTTCAATTTCAGCCTTCTATCCAACATCAGAACTCAATTTCTCCAAGTTCTCTACCATTTTAAACAAAGATTGCCATCCATCCAGTTTCTGATAACACATTCATCACTCCCTTCTGAAGCTTCTGTAGAAGTACTTTTAGCATCCACATTCCTAATAGTTTCTTCAAAGCGGTCTAGAACTTTTCTATCAAGTACCACATGATTCTTCCAACCTCTACCTGTTACCCAATTCCAAAACTGTTTTCACATTTTTGGATTTTGCAATAACAGCACCCCACTTTCTTGGAACCAAAATACATTTTAATTTCCTTGGCTTCTCAAGCAAATACCATGCCAGCAGGAGTGATTTAAATAATAGCAGTTTAATGGTTCACTGTTTTGAAGTTAGGAAAAAGTCTAAACCAAGGTGATGCTTTCTCCCCAAAGAGTGTGACATTCTGGGGTTTGTTCCTGGTGATTCTTGGTCCTTAGCTTGTCATATGACAAGGTACATGGCTGTGTATCCTGGTTGCTCCTTTCTCTTCAGGGTTCCATTGATGTTCAGCTTCTTTCTCTGGCTTTTTTCTTTATCTGAATTTCATTCTTCTTATAAAAAGTACTCCAATAATAGGGTTACGACCTCTCTTGATTGAGTTGGGCTACATCTTAACTGAAGTAACTTCATCAAAAAATCCAACTCACAGTGGGCTCACAGTCACAGGAATTAAGAACCAGTGTTTCTCAGGTAATTACAGCTGCAAACCACCACAAAACTTATGTAATATTACACAGACACAGAAGCTTCTCTTTTCTGGCATGGAGATGTCTAAAGACAAATTCCACGGTGTTTACTAGACTAGAGGGTAAATATACATTTAGCTTAATACCCCCTGGAATGGATCCTTTCAAGGACACTGTTATGAAGCCCCCAAACAGCCTATTCTCCTTGGATTTGGGGAAGGAATTGAAACTATCTAACATTTTATTGTCTATGTTCTTTGGGCATCATGACTGACTTTCTATTATAAGAACATAGAGAGCAATAACCACTGTATGCCATAGAATATATGAGAGTTTTTCTCTGTAAAGCTTTACTTCCCTGTTTTGGCTTCTGGCAGAGTATGTTTTAGATTTGGTAACATTTCATTTGTATATCCCTTATCTGGTAATATAGTAAATTTTTAAAGAATGCCTTTGTTCAATTGGTAAAGACACTGAAAAAGAGATTAAGCATCAATTAGAGATAACAAAGTCAATGTGGTTGGGACTAAGGTAAATCTGAAAACATAGTAAAGGATGATATTGTCTGTGCTTTAGAACTTCACCTACTGTTTGAGACCAAAGGAAATGAGATTTCTTTAGTTCAAAATGTAAATTTTCTGTAGCACACAATCTGACTTAACCTGTCTGGCCCATTCAGTTAAAAACCTTAGCATATGGAACCTAGAATTGGGAATAAGGTCTTGCGATTCTGTACAGCTTAATGAAATACCCAGACACATTCCAAAGTATGTTGGGTAGATAATTAAAAAATGTTCGTAAAGTCCCTTGAGGGACTGAGGAGAAAAAAATTGGAACTATTAAATTTTTCCACCTGAGAAATCCCTGATACTCTCTCAAACATTAGGAACTCTGAAGTTAATAGACCAAGCCCTTGATCTTGAGGCTTGTTCTAATGAAATATATCTGTAATGGAAAAGCTAATCTTACTGATAATTTTCCTTAAGAGTTACTTCCAGAGAATGTCTTTGTTGCTCAGATGTGACCTCTCTGTCTTTAAGCCCAATTCTGCAAGTAAAATCATTATCCTCCCTCTATGTGGGACATGACATCCAGGGGTCAAAATCTCCCTGGCAACATGGGATATGACTCCCAGGGATGAGCCTGGTCTGGAACCATGGGATCAACAATGGCTACCTGACCAAAACGGGGAAAAGAAATGTAACAAAATAAGGTATTAGTGGCTAAGAGATTTTAAATAGAGTTGGGAGGTTATTCTGGGGGTGACTCTTATGCAAGCTTCAGCTAGATATTGCTAATTGACATGGTATTTCAAGCCCCAACCAACAGTATTCCTGTAAACCCTAAAAAACAGGACTCTATTTGAAGCTGTACAAAAGTTTCACTCATTAAGTTTGTTTTTCAGTAACCTATAACCACCAGATGATTCCTAAGCCATATAAGCCCCAAACCCTAATTTACCAGTCTCTCCAAGAGCATTAAGCAGTTGTACCACTATAATGTCAACACCTGTTTTCAAAAAGATGAAATTAGAATGGTCATTGCCAAATGTCCTTAAGATTGGCGGAATGATCAAAGGAGAATTAGGAGCTATATCATAGAAGGTAGGATTTAACAAATGAGTATAACTATTTAATCATTGTATTGATAATTCCTTTTAGTCTTCAGTGTCTTAGAACAGCTAGAAGGAAATACCTCAAAATGTGGAACTGTAACACATACTATACTTTGAAATTTGTTCTATAACTACTTGTTAAAAGATACTTTGAAATTCATCACTTTTTATATATATGCTATATTTCACAATAAAATGTTAAAAAGAGACTGCCTGTGTTGAAAAGTCTCTCACTGATAAGAGACAATGAAATTAATTGTAGGATGCAACAGTTCCATAATGTGCTCCCTGGATGAATGTAATGAAGAAGGATTTTGTAAAGCTATTCTTATATAATTCTGGTTCTTTAGAGCCTACAGTTTCCACACATCTCTGGCTCTTTTCCTGAAAAGTTCACTAAACAGCAACAAGTGCCAAAACAAATTAAAGCTACCTGTCTTAGGAAACATGCATCCAGAGTCCATATGTTGAAAAATTGGTCCCAGCTTTGTTCACCATAATCAATTACTATGTAACTTTTAAACATGGTATATAGGAAACACTCTGAAGTCACTTAACTAGATATTTCTGCCTTAAAGTAATTAATTAAATTTTTATAGAAAAATTTTCAAAGAAATATCTACAAGCATGGGTCATTACAAACTCTTAAGTTCAGATTAAATCTCTTTTCATTTTTTGCCTAAACTATTATATTGCAAAGTGAACGTCAGTTAACTTGTTTTCTCATGACCATTAAATTTCTGTTATGTAATATCTGACATACTTATATCTTTAAAATTGTAATAGTTATCTTGGCCTTTCTTTCTCTGTTACTTTTACCATTGGTCTCCTTCCCTCCTCCCTTCAATATTTCTCTCTCCACATATCTTTGTCCTTTTCAATACTGTGTACCACATTCTCCAAACAAACCTCTATGCCACCTCAATCTATACATCTTACCTCATTACAATGCCCTCTAAGGTAAGATCAAAAGGAGAGAAGAAATAATGAAGTTAAATTCTTTCATCCAGGACTCCTATGCCCTAGTTAATACCTTCCTGAACTCTGCACCTATTCAAGGTACAGCTCTGCTCCTCAGTAGATCTTTCCTTCCAGCCAAGAGTGGGTACCACAGTGTTCAGAATGATCAAAGGAACTGAACACACTTGTCTTCTGAACAATAGGTTAACTTCACTCAGTTGTCTGTATGCCTCACAATCTCCCTTTAAATCCTATTTGGAAAACCTAATGAGGGTTTGTAATGACTGAACGCTTTTTATATGCCAAGTACTCTTTTTAATATCACACATTCATCATGCTATTTAATCATTACAAGAACCCTGTAAGTTAGATGCTTTTAGTATATCTACTTCCTGAATAGGAAACCGACACTAGGAGAGATTGCATCTTTTCATAAGGACACACAACTAGTACCGGGTACAGTCAGAATTAGAAACAAGAGAGTCATCTGTGGACCATGACTGATCTGATTCTGTGTATCTACAGACAAAATTTACTTGGATTTAGCCATTTCTTCAAGGAGGCTGGTTTCCTTTAATTAGATAATGGACTTAGAAGCAAAGATCTGGACAATAGGTGTTCTCATTGCTGTTGTAATGTCAATGCTTCTAAGCCATATCAGATAGCAGAGCAGGGAAATGCATGTGTATATGCTATGAATAAATATTTCTATATGTAACCATCAGTATCTATAGTATAGTAAATATTAGTGCATTCTGATATCTCCTACTCTAATTCATCATCACATGGATCATCTAGTCTCCTCCTTTGTTTGTCTGTAGACTCCTACTCCAATAGTGAGAGATTTTATTCCAGAAATCTGCCATCCATTTACTTAATTTTTCAATTTCTGTACACACATAGAATCAGAGTTGCTAACCTATAACCTTGTGGGAAAAAGCTAGCAGCAAGATTTCAGAACTTATGTACAGTTTCTTTTGTCTTTTGTCTTACAGACCCCAATAGCTTCCCAAATTACTTAGGTCAGCACATTTTCCAACCACTCCCTCCAATGAGGTTGTTTAATGCATTTAGAATATAGTTAGATTGATTTACACATTCTGCATTCCATCCTGGATTCCCCAACCTCTTAAGTGAAGTTTCAATTTTTCATACATTAAGGTTTACACTTTGTTCTATAAATTTCTATGGGTCTTGATAAATACACAGTACCAAGTATCTGCCATAGCATTTTCATACAGAATAGTTTCACCAAGCTAAAAATCCCCTATGCTTCATCTATTCAACCCTCACCTTCTCCCCATGAAGCCCTGGCAATCTTTTATGTTTTTTTTTTTAACATCACTACCATTCTGCTTTCTCTAGAATGTCCAATAAATGGAATCATACAGTATGTAGCATTTTCAGACCTGTTTCTTTCACTTATCAGTATGCATTTAAGATTCATCGAGTTCATGCCATGGCTTGGTATTTCATTCTTTTGCTGCTTTATAATATTCCATTGTATGGATGCAGCAGTTTGTTTATCCATTCATCTATGGAAGGGCATCTTAGTCTTTTAGGAATAAGTCATACAATTTATTAAAAAGGAGAGAGTACATGTTAGAGAGGCTAATGCTGACATGTCCAAGGGAGAGACATACGCTGAATAGATTGAACTCAATTTATAGGAAATTTTTGTTGGTAGCAAGTTTCCATAGTAACTTTTTAACACTAGGTATCTTCTTTGTTCTAAGAGGAGATAGCTAGCAGAATTCATGGTTTGTTGTTACATACCTAAAATTTGTTTTTTGGGCAAATGGTTAATAATCTTTATGAGCTTATTCTTGCTATCATTAACTAAGAGCTTGCTTTGGGCACAGAATTTTACCAGCTTTTATGGTTTGGGGAGGTTTCAATGGTTTGAGGGCTTGATGGAAATTTTTGTCCCAAGAAGTTTGCAGCTTAAATTTGCAGCTCTGTGTTAGTTTCTTCAAGCTAGATAAAAAACAAGGGACTGGCAGTTGTCTGTTAACTTTTTCAGAGATGAATAAGAAACCAGGGGCTTAACAGTCCTCCTCTTTTATCCTGCTTCAATCCCTCCTGAAAGAGTTAAACCTCTTTAATCTTAAAGGGAGGTTGAGGGATGAAGTTTTAAATATTTTATAGAGTTAAGAGAGTAGATGTAGGAATGTGCATAAATGCTGACAATGTTGGAAGGGTTGGGAGGTATTGGAAAATGCAAAAATATTATTATGTTACAATCTACCACATTTCACCACTCTTAAAATCTTTCCACCATCTCTTTCGTGTAAGTCTCTGAGGATGGGAATGGGAAGTTACAGGTTTACAGCTTGCAATTTTGTGCAATGAGAATAGCAAACATTTTGGGGAAGGTAAGTATGCTCTGGCTTACTTAGAGCTACTTTGCTCCCTTGTTCATTTATTTTGTCATATAATGATGTCCCAGTCACACTTGAATGCAGACAGCCATCTTATGTGCCTTTGTACAGTTGAATCAGGAAATTAGGTGCCCAGGAAGCCACCTTTGGTAATTATTCAGATTGAACTGTTTCAAACACATATCACAGATAGGCAGTGTTGTTTAGATGTATTCTAACAATAGAGATAGCATATAGAACAAAGAGGGATTAGCTATAGAGAGTACTAGAATTAGGTAGTTGCCACTTTGGAGGACATGAGTGATTAAGTTATTTAATTGTTCCAGTTAACTGAAGACAGGGTAAAAATATTAAATGAGAGGCTAGAGTTCCTTGAAGCTCAAATGCATTTGCAAAATACTTTAGTTAAAATGGAGGTTTAGTTTCTTTTTAAAATAACTAAGTTTATGTTAGTGAACAGGTAGAATACAATTTATATACTTGCCTGACTTTCTCTTAAACGTTTCTTTTTGTTGGATGGGCTCAGTAGGCAGAGTTCTCGCCTGCCACAATGGAGATCTGGATTCAATTCCTGGTGCTTGCCCATGCAAAAAAAAAGTTACTTTTTGTTGAAGATGAATTTCTTATCTGTAGTTTCCTGCAATCACTTTTAGAGAAGGATTAGAGTGAAACAAAGTAGTTGACGAGGAAATTTGATTATAACACTGAACATTTTAATGCAACTTATAGTATATTAAATAAATTTAGCTGTTTTTAGCACTTAATTTTTATAAGGCAATAGATTCTTTATGGTTTGACCTTGAGACAGCAAAGTTAAAGGTAGTCAGGTTTGAAACAATATTTGTTTTCTTATTTAATTAAAGTTGAGGAAAAGACGTAACTTTTTAAAAAGTAATAAGTGTTAATTTTGAACAACTAAGGGTATGCTGATTTTACCGCTGGTACAAGAAGTTATTTTGACAAAGTACTGACTTTTTACTTTTTACACTACTACTTAAGGAAAACTCTGTACTGAAAGTGGAATAATGACTTAAGAAAACTTTGTCACTTTAACAGAAAACTAAGTTTTAGTTTTGCATTAGTATGATTAAGACCCATCAAACTTTTCTTAACCTTGATCACAATTTTTCTACCCATGAACTTTCTACAACCTTCATATTCATTCAGGTTTTGCCTTACATTTTCATCATTCTGTAACAACCATTCATTTGATTCAGGGACAAAACTACACTCTTTGTCTTTTTAATAAAAAACCACATTCTTTATATCCTTCATACTTAAGTTACCAAAATAATTTTGGAAACTGTCTCAAAGCAAACATCTTACAACATACAATTACCATCAAAATAAAACTTGTCAGAACATATTTAATGCATTTAATGAGTAACAATTTTGTTGTTTGCTACTTCATTCTTGCCCTTTTATGCTTACTGTTCTTATGTTTTGGTTTGGATTTACAACTCAGCAGGTTGTTCTGAGAGTATAGCCTGTATTTTCTCCTAATACAAAGAGTAATACCCTGGGGTGAGGACAAACTTGAGGTAAAGAACCTTTTGTAAGGCAATTTGAGCCTTAAAAGGCTTTGGTAGCCTCTTTTGGCTAGGAAATTAAGGGTGGCAATGGTGTCCTTGAAGCAGACTTCCCTCATAGAATTGCATATTAATAAATCATCTACATACTGAGGAAGAGAACTAGACTCCAAATAAAAGGGGACTAGGTCCTGCACTAGCACATTCTCAGAAAGTTGAAGGCTATCTCTGAACCTTTGTGATAGGACTGCCCAGATGAGCTGGAATGGGACTCTGTCCCTGGGGCCTTGCTACTCAAGGGCAAATAAAAACATAGAATCTGGGTGTGAAAGTATGCAGAAGAAAGCATTTTTTAAATCAAGAACTGAATCCCACAGGGAGGAGCTTGTGATTTTATTGAGCTGGGTTTAGGGGTTAGGTACTATAAGGTGAAGGGGAATGACAAATTGGTTTACAGTCTTAAGATTTTGCACTAAGGAGTAGGGACCCATCTGACTTTTTAAATAGGAAGAATGGGAGTGTTACAGGGGGACCTGCAGGGGATGAGAAGGCCGGTCTTCAAGAATTTTTGGATGAGAGGTTGAATACCTTTGATGTCCTCGTGCTTCAAGGGATATGTCTTTTGTTCTGGGGAAAGGCACGTCCTGATGGGTATCTTTTAAACAAAATTTTGTAATTAGAGAAGTTGTAGTCTTAAAGAAAAATCCTTTTTAAAAAATACAGCATTCCCATATACCACTCCCACCTATTATTAACATTTACCATTAGTGTGCTAACTTTTCTGTAATTGATGAAAGAACATTAAATTTTACTATTATCTATAGTCCATAGATTATATTAGGTTATTTTTCTACATATACCACCCTATTATTAACATCTCACATTAGTGTGGCATATTTGTTAAGTTTATGAAAGAACATTTTTATAATTATACATTTAAGTACAGTCCATTGACTACAATATGAGGCACTGTGTTGTGCAGTTCTGTTTAATCTTTTATTTTTACTTGAGTAGCACATATATGACCAAAAGCTTCCCCTTTTAACCAATTCACCTACGTAATTCAGTACTGTTAATTACCTTCACAGTGCTGTGCCACCATCACCACTATCTATTTCCAAAAGTCTGCAATCAACCTAAATAGAAATTCTATACAATTAAGCATTAACTCCCCATTCCCTATCCCCAATCCAGCCCCTGGTAATGTATATTCTAGACTTTGAGACTACTGCTTATTCTAATTATTTCATATCAGGGAAACCACACAATATTTGTCCTTTTGTGTCTGGCTTATTTTACTCAACATAATATCTCAAAGATTCATCAATGTCACATGAACCAGAACTTAATTCCTCCTTAAGGCTGAATAATATTCCATTGTATGTGTGTACACTTGGGTTGTTTCCATCTTTTGGCAATTGTGAATAATGCTGCTATGAACATCAGTGTGCAAATATGTGTTCCAGTCCCTGCTTTCACTTCTTTTCAGTATAATCCCAGTAGAGGGTTTGTCCAATATTAGTGTAGTTACCCAAGCTCTTTTTGTGCTTGTTATTTGCATGTGATACCTTTTTCCATCCCTTCTCTTCTAACCTATGTGTGCCTCTGAGTCTAAGGTGAGTCTCTTGAAAATCATGTATGGTTGGATCATGCTCTTTTATCCATTCTGCCAATCTGTATCTTTTGATTGGGGAATTCAATCCAATAACATCTGTTGTCATTACTGTAAAGGCAGAACTTACTTCAGTCATTATGTCCTTCCATTTTTATATGTCATATCTTTTTAATTTTTATTTTTTGGTGGGTGCATGGTCAGGGACTCGAACCTGGGCCTCCCACATGAAAGGTGAGGTTCAGTGGGTCTCCCCCTGAATCACCTGTGCACCCTTATATGTCATATCTTTTATTGGCCCATCTTTTCCTTTATTGCAATCTCCTTTTCTGTATGTTTGATTTTTTGTGATATAACTGACTGATTGCTTTCTCATTTCTGTGTCTGTATATTTTTAAAATACTTTCTTTGTGGTTATCTTGGGGTTGTATTAAACAACCTACACCTATAATCTACTAATTTGAAAAGATATCAACTTGATTCAATAGTATACATGTTCTCTGTTCCCATATCCCTCTGCATCCTCTCTTTATGTTGTTTTTGTCCCACTATACCACTTTATATTTTGTATTTCTGTTATCAAGAAATATGTATTTTTCTTATTCAATTATATTCTGTTTCTCATAGGAATTAAAGAGTAGGGTTGTATATTGAGGATACAGTACTATTGGGCTTTGCGTTTACCCTTTTAATTACCTTTACTGAAGAATTTCTTTTCTTCACAATTCTCCAAGCCACTCTTTCCTGTCTTTACCTTTCAACCTGCAAAATTCCCTTTAGTAATTCTTGTAGGGCAGGTCCTTAGTTGATGGCCCTTCTAGTTTCTGTTTATCTGTGAATATTTTATACTCTCCCTCATTTTTCAAGGAGAGTTTTTTCCAGATAAAGAAGCTATGCTGGCATTTTTTCTCTTTCAGTACCTTAAATATATCATGACGTTGACTTATCACCTTCATGCTTTCTCAGCATGAAGCACTTTCTCTTATTGAGGAACTCTCGTATGTTATGAATCAATTTTCTCTTGTGGCTTTCAGAATTCTCTCTTGTCATTGCATTTGACATTCTGATTACTATGTCTCAAAGTAGATCTATTAGGATTTATTCTGTTTGCAGTACATTGCACTTCTGAGACATGCATATTTTTGGATGCCTCTCATATAGATTTGGGAAATTTTCTGCCATTATTTCCTCAAATATTCTTTCTGCCCCTTTCTTCTCCTTCTGGGACACTCATGATGCACATGTTTGTGTGCTTCATGCTGTCATTCAAATCCCTGAGGCCCTGCTCATTTTTTTCTATTCTTTTCTCCATCTATTCTTCTTTCTGACTTCATTTGTGCTGTCTTCTCCTTCATGGATTCTTCCTTCTGCCTGTTCAAATCTGCTGCTGCATGTCACTAGTGTATTTTTAATCTTCATTATTGTGCCTTTCAGCCCCATAATTTTTGTCATGTTTCATTCTATATTTTCAAATTCTTATTTATGCTCACACATTGTCTTATTAGTATCTTTTAGCTCTATATCCATATTTCCCTTCATTTCTTTAAATTGATACAGGAGATTTATTTGAATTTGTTTGGTTAATTGCTCCAAATTCTGTTTCTCTGAAGCTCTGATTTGTTCCCTTTATTAAGCCATATATTCCTGTTTCTTAGTATGAATTGTAAATTGTCACTGATGTCTGGGCATCTGATTATTTTGATATATTAATCTGAAGGTCAGTTTCTCCCTCTTGTCCATAGTTTTATTGTTGATTGTCCTTGTATTAAAACTCTTCTTTGATGCTTGGTTCAACTTATTCCAGATCTTTTGAGTAGTCAATTTTTAACTGTTCAGATGTTCATAGCTCTCCTTTCACCTGATTTTCCCCTGGATATGCAGTTTTAATGATTATCTTTTTTGTGTGTGTGTGCAATTCTTTCACCTCCAGGAAAAAGCTTCCTTTCTTCCTTTCTTTTTTATGGAAATCTTGATCTTTCCTGAATTTTTTGTTTGCCTTTGCTGAATTTGCTCCCATATCCTATAATTTGTTTAATCCATCATTCATGCCCTCTTTTTCTTACAGTTTTAAGTTTTGAGACATGTCTTGTCTTACACCAGTTCAGTTTCCTCCCCCTTTTTATTCTGTGAAGATTTTTTCCCTCTGGGCCCTTCCCCGATAAGGTATGCTGCCCCAGGGACCCAGATGTTCCCAGGAACACACTCAATTCTAACCAACAAGTTACAAATTTGATGGTTCCCACTATGGTCTCAGGTTTAATTACTTGTTAGAATGACTCACAGATGTCAGAAAAATGTTATGCATATGATTATCCTTTTGTTATAGCAAAAGGAATGGATACAAATCAAAATGAGCCAAATGAAGAGACACATAGAGTACGGTCTAGGAGAGTTCCCAAATAAGAAGCTTCTGATAAACTCTTCTTATGGAGTCAGAACTTTTCAAGCTCCTTTCACAAAAATGTGCATTATCAAAAAGGAAAGCTTTTTGATAACTTTAATATAAAAAATTTGATAAACTTCAATTTCTAGAGTTTTTGCTGAAGTTTCATTATATAGATACGGTTGAGTAAATCACTGCCCACTTGGTTGATTTCGATCTTTAGCTACTTCTTCTCCAAAGTGGTTGGCTGATATTACATGGCTTAAAGCCCCAACCCTCTAGGAACATTTTTGGTCTTTCTTTTGCTGTCAGCCCCCTTCCTAGACTACAAGTTTGGCTGGCCCCACACTGACACATCTATATTAGCATAAAACATTAAGTGAGGTGGTGTCCACCATGAATAACAAAACACTCTTCACATTAAAGAAATCCTAAATATTTGAGATTATCCCCAGGAGAAGGACAAAGACTAGACATCTCTTTAGTGAGACCAAATTCAAGGCTATGCAGCTCTCAATGGCCAAAGTTGGAATAACTTGAACAACAAAATAAAGCAGTAATAAATTATCAACCCCAAATTTAAGATAAATATACATTAATCTATTGATATAAATAAATGATTTAAGAAATAAATGAGGAAGAAGAGACTCCCTCTCTCTACCTCCAAAATTCCCATCTTCACCACAAAATTAGTGGAAATACCAGTATGGAAGTACTCAGGCTTGATTTCAGAAGGTTGATTCAGCTTTCCATCTGATAGCCCAAATATAATCCATCATTTTAAAATACTTTTCAAATCCAATTACTTTTTAACAGTTCCACAATTACACACTGTTTTTGTTTCATAAGATGCTTAAAGCAAATACTATGAAATGGTTCAGCTTGAACGATAGGAATTTATTAACTCATAGTTTTGAGGCCAAGAAAATGTTCAAATCGTGATATCATTGAGTCATTGCTTTCTTCCTGAAGACTGGCTGCCAGCAATCCATGACTCCTCTTCTACATGGCAAGGCCCATAGCTACACCCGCTGGTCTCTTCCTTCTTTTTTGGCTTTCATTGATTTCAGCTTCTTGTTTCTGGGACTTTCTCTCTCAAATTTGAATTTCATTCTGATTATAAAGAACTCCAGTAATAGGATTAGGACCCAATGGGTTCACATTCACAGGAAGGATTAATATTAAGGACATGTTTTTCTTGGGTACATACAGCATCAAATCATGACACCCATCATACTCAAGGCTACCATCAGCTTTCATAATTATGACTGTCTTTATACTTATCTCCCTGCTTTGTTTCTGGCCTTCTTACTGTTTATTTTCCACAGAAAAAAAATTCATAGTAATTTTCTTTTATAATGTGAATTGAATCATAATATTCCCTTGATTAAAGTATCTAGTTCCATATCACATCATAAAATTCAAGCTCTTCATGATTTACAGGATTCTATATGATGTGTAATCTTTTAGCACTCTCTTCAGCAACAAAATGGCCTTGTTGCTGCTCCTCAAACACTGCAAGCCTGCTTTTCCTCAGAATCTTGTTGGTTGCTTTACCTCAGGATCATCCCTTAACTGAACTTTTCTAGTTGTTTTTTTAAGCTCAACTTTTACCTCTTCAGAAAGGTTGTCTATATTTTACATCCCTTTTCCCTGCCATCTAATCACTCTTTATCACAGCATTCTATTTTCTTCATAGAATCTGTTACTATTAAAATTATAGCATTACTTTATAACACCCTTAATGAGGACAGGAATTAGCAACAGTTGGGACAAAGCATC
This sequence comes from Tamandua tetradactyla, assembly GCF_023851605.1. NCBI lineage: Eukaryota > Metazoa > Chordata > Mammalia > Pilosa > Myrmecophagidae > Tamandua > Tamandua tetradactyla. The sequence continues at coordinate 56,463,267 of NC_135353.1, read as the reverse complement.
TTTAAACTTCATTGGGAGAAAAATAGCATAATGGAAAGATCATCAACTAGGAATGAGACAGACAATTCTTTTATTTTTGCATGCACAGGCACCAGAAATTGAGCCTGGATCTCCAGCGTGGCAGGCAAGAACTCTAAGCAACCATGGCCCACCCAAGACAGACTTAATTTTAAATCCAGTTTTGTCACCAACTGACAGTGTGACTTTTGGCAAGTTAATAATTTCTCTGCCTCTCAGTTTTCAATCTATAAAATAAAAGTAAAAACAGTAATTACATCAAAGATCATTGTGGAGATTAAATAAGATAAAGTTAATGTCTCAGAATAGGGACTGACAGGCAAAAGTGCTCAATGTTGATTCCCCAAGGTTCTGATGTATTTAATCTCTAAATAGGGGCTTTGTTCTCACGTACTATCTTAATCACATTTCCGAATATCAGATCTAAGACCACTGGAAATTTTCCCAATGAAAATGAAGTCTCTTAAAATGCCTTCTATTTTCCTCTTTACAAATTCAACTCTTGCTATATAAGTTGTAACTGAAGCCACAGGCATGCACAGAATGTCTTGTTGAGCTAATCTTCTCTGAAGTTTTGATTTAATAATTTTATGATAACGTAACTTTGGTAGTTCAGGAAACAGATTAGAAGGCTTTTAAGACTATCTAAATTCTTGCATACCACTAAATATGATATAGATCCTGGATGATTGGTTACATTCATTCACTACCTATGTGACTGATTAGCTCCCAATACCTGCCTGTCAGTTAATGGTCTAAACAACCCATGAGAATTTTTTATGACCTCTATTATGTATTATTGCACGCTATGACCCTGCCTGTAAGAGATAAAATATTCAATCCATGCCTATATTGCTTTTAGTTTGCACCTTTAGAACCTTGCTTTCTGGCAAAATCTTGAATAAACTATCTTATTTTTTGCCTCACATAGGATTTCTTTAATTGATACAATGTAGTTATTCTCGAACTTTAGTGTGTGAGACAGATTTCATGGCCTCACCCCTAGATTACCTGATTTCATTGGCCTATTCATCAAGTACTTGAGTTAATTTTGACATTTATAGTCCACAAGTCACACTTTGAAAAAAGTGGTAAAAATGGACATGACATCTGATTGTATTCATGATTAAGAATTTACAAAAAATTTAAGAGTTTTATCACTAATAAAGAATGAGATTTAGTTTAGCTATTTCTGAGGTTCCAAAAAGGTCACAGAGTCTCCTTTCATTTTCTCCCCAGTGAATTTGAAACAACCAGAGTTACTACTAATATTCATCATCAGAAAAGAAAGGCTATTGAAGTAGACCTGAAAAGCAAAAAGGGATATCTGAATATTGGCAGTTATAAACTTTCCAGTATTATGTTGAGGTTCTAGCTATGATGGTTTAAAGCTGTTATGTACACCAGAAAGTCATGTTCTTAAAGCTAATCCATTCTTGTTGGTGTGAACCCATTGTAAGTAGGATCTTTTGGTGAGTAGGATATTAAGTTGTGACCCACCTCATTCAAGGTGGGTCTTAGCCCTCTCATCGGATCCTTTTATAAAGCTGATGGATAAAAAATAATGTTACAGAGAGAAAGATACAGAAGCTTGGGGAGAAAGCCACAGAAACAGAGAGAAAGCCACTGAAGCCAGAAGCTAGAAATGATGAAACCCAGAAGAGAAAGGAGATATCAGCAGATGCTGCCATCTGCCCTGTCATTTGACAGAGGAGTCCAAGATTACTGGCTTCCTGTCTTCAGGAAGAACGTATCATCTTGATGATGCCTTTAGGTGGACATTTTCATAGCCTCAGAATTATAAGTTTGTAAACTAATAAATTCCCATTGTTAAAAGTCACTTTATTCTTTGCTGCATTTTGACAGCTTAGCAGACTAAAACATAGTCTCTGAATGAATTTTAGCAATACGAGTGATAGCATGGCTTGTCTCTTTGTGCATATATCTGAGTCTCCTTGGCAAATAAAAAGCAACACTGACTGACTGACTGCAACATATATATTTTCATCCTAATAATTGCTTTTGAAGTGCCTTCTTACATGCAAGAGCATTCACATATTTGGAAATAACAGACACTGGTTGAAAATCAAACAATCAATCAAATTGGTGTTCTAAATTGTCCTTTTGATTTCTGTGGCTTTAAAATTGACCCATACCACATTTTACCCCCTCAAGCAGACCTGGCAGCTAGAAATAACAATTTCAGCTTCACTAAACTTTTTTTTTCCTCACCACAGGCTCCCACTCATATTATTGGATTGGTTCCCTGGTGTTCTGCCCTAGTGACTCACAGATTCTTATCCATATGGTTACTTACATGTTTTCTTTCCTTGCTTTTGCTTCACTTTGTTGGGGCAGATTATGTTTGGCTAAGCACAAAATTACCACAGTCACTTTCTAGAAAAGTCTTGTGTTATGGCAGCTTTCATCAGCAAGATCATATTACATAACATATTTTTATGGATAAAATTTTATGCCCACAAAGTTATGTTCAAGTCCTAAGCCCCATTCTCATGAATGTTCTAAAATAAGAGGTCTGAAGACTTTATAGTTAAAATGAAGCCAAACTGGAATACGGTGGGATGCAATCCAATATGATTAGTGTCCTTATAAGGAGAGGATATTTGAACTCAGACAGACAGAGAGACATAGAAGAAAGCCAGATATCACCATAGATTGTCAGCAAGCTATCAGCTTACCACTACAGACATCAGAGGAAACACTGTTCTGTTGACATCTGTGTTAGTTTGCTAATACTGCTGGAAAGCAATATACTAGAAATGGAACAGCTTTTAAAAAGGGAATACAATAAGTGACAAGTTTACAGTTCTAGTGCCAAGAAAATGCCCAAACTAAGGCACCAACAAGAGATTACCCTCACTCAAGAAAGGCTGATACCACTCAGAACACCTCTGTCAGCTGGGAAGGTATGAGGCTGGCATCTGCTGGTCCTTTGCTCCTGGAATCCATTGCTTTTAGCCTGTTACCTATGGGGTTCCTCACTTGGAACCTGTGGCCCTTAACTTAGTTCCTCCAGGACACACCTCTGGTTCTGGCTTGCTTAGAGTATCTCATGGGAAGGCACATGGCAATGTCTGCTGGGCCCTGCATCTCCGAATGTTTGCATCTCATGTTGGTTCTCTCAGCTCTAAAGCAACCATTCTCCAAGCGTCTGCATGTGCTCTGCTCTGAGCTCTATCCAAAATGTTTCCTCTTTGAAAGGACTCCAATAAAATAATCAAGACCCACCAAGAATGGTTGGAGTCACATTTCCATCTAATCAACAGATCACATCCAAAATTGGGTGTGTCACATCTCCATGGAGATAATCTAATCCAAAGTTTCCACCCTACAGCATTGAAATCAAGATTAGAAAAATAGCTCTTCCCACAAGATTGGATCAGTATTAAAACATGTTTTTTTCTGGAGTACACAATACTTTCAAACTGGCACGCCACCTCAATTTAGATTTCTACCAACCAGAACTGAGACAAATTTCTGTTGTCTTAAGCTACATAGCTTGAGGTACTTTGTTACAGAAGCACTAGGAAATTAAGGCAAATATATTTTCTAAGTACTTTCCCAGTAAGAAAAAAATTATAAATTGTTTTGTCAATCTTGGGGGCATTCTGGAGGTAGAAAGTTAAGGGAGGAAGTAAAAGAATTGGCCTATGGTTGATATATATTTCTGTGTCTTGATTAAGCTCAAGATTGAGTGCTGCAGATTCAAATCTTGGCTCAAAAGATTATGATCATGGGTCATTACATAAACTCTTCAAGGTCTAGTTTTTGTTCATGTTTTGAAAGGGGTAATAATAGAATTTATTTCATAGATTTAGTGTATAATAAATGAGATTATGCATATGCAATGGGATTTAAAACATTTTAAACACTCAATAAATATGAGCTATTACTTCATGTAAATATGTATACTAAGGTATTATCATCTTATTATCATCTCTGTTTTATAGATGAGGAATCTAAGTCTCAGAAATAGATATCAATTTATTTCCAAAATCAAACAATTAGTCAATATCAGAACTGGGATTAGATATGACTTGTGTATGGCTCCAGGGCCCATGCTCTTTTCCTCACCACTAGAAATTGTAGATGGGGCTGCACTTCAGGAGGACATGCTGACATTAGAGCCATGAGAGTTCAGCAAACAGTGAAGCTACCCACTCAATCTAGGCACTATCCTAAGAGCCATATACTTACATATAAGTATTAATTAATTTATTCCTCAAAAAACCCTGAGGTAAAGCTAACCTCCCTTTCCAGGTGAAGAAAATGAGGCACTAAAAGTATTTTATCTAAAGTCTTTCAGCTAATACATAGAGCCTGGATTCAATCCCACACAACCTGGGTTCAGAGGTTACTGAACTAACTGCTGCACTGTACTATCTCTCATTGGTATATTCATTGAGAGGACTTTCCAAGTGAGAATTTGACTGAAATTGGAGGACTTCAGATATACAACATGCTACCAGTTAAAGCAAAAGGTAGAAATCAAACACTTCTGCTATATTTAGTTCACTGAACCCCTCTGACAATTTGGTGGTATACTGAGCAATAAAGGAAATTATATTCGCAATAATGCAGCAAAGAATCATGGACTGTGGAAACATGTAATCTTTTGAATTTGATGGGAAATTACTAGATTTTCTCTTAGGATCTATTATTTAAATCTTAATGTTCTCTAGTGCTTTTGTCTGCAAAATCCCTTTGGCTTGGCTTACTTGATTTGTGCCCCAGCAAGGTAAACCAACAGGTATTTACTGAAATTCTACTTGCACTGTACCGAGTATTTAGATACATGATCTTAGCCTACTAGTAGATTACAGAATCAACAGAAAATTAATTTAAACTCTTATGGTTTAGCCACATACTTTCATAATAAGCAAGAAATAGGGTTTATCAGATTTAATGACTTGAAGTGTCCTTTCAACGTTAACTCAACCACTGAGATATTTATGTAATGAAATGAATGGTCTAAGAATCAGAAAATTAGGTTCCAGAAACATGTTAACCACTCTCTAACCATGAGAGCTTAGGTATGCCTTTTAACCACTCAGTAGCTTAGCATATCTGGAAATCAGAGATAATAGCACTTGCCCTACTTATAACACAATTGCTATTACCAATAAACAGGAAAATACACTTGGGAGTGCTTTAAAATCACCATAATTTACATACCTAAGGGATCATTATTTTGTAACATATATTCAGAGATTTGATTTTGGTCAGCTGATTTTGTCAGTTAACTTTCATTTATTTATTAGTATCAGCTTATTTGTGGAGAAAAAATGGAACCATTAAAATAAGGATAAATTCTGAGATAACTTATGGAATGGCAGCACATGACCTTGTGGATCCGCTCCCAAGGAAAGAACCATAAATGTCGGATATCATATTCACATATATACACACACAAGAATATATATAACTGAAAGCTATTTAAAAGTCTCTGGAAATTGTCCTAAGATCACACAACAAATTTTAAAAGTTTTATTTCAAAGAATCTATAAAATCTTAGTTAAGAATACTGTGTCTGCAACATTTGAGCCACAACCCACACCTTTGTCCCACCCTTTGTTGAGAATGGTGAAAGGTACACACCAGGAAGTTACAGCCAATTACAAAGGTCTTGCTAACTCTGTATATGTCAGTCTAAGGCTAAAATATCTCCCTGGGATGCATAGGCTGTCAAAATTTCTCATTTGCCTTCAGGTCCATATTGAAGAAATAAGTGGAAAGATTTAGGGGCAAAAGAGGCATGAGACTTACAAGGACACAAAAGCAAAATGATGGAAGAAAGTATTACATTGTAAGTACTTAGTTTAAATGTAACAGATTAAACTCTCCAGTCAAAAGGCAAAGATTGGAAGAATGGATAAAAATGCATGAATTTACTATAGGTTATGCCCAAGAGTATTACCTTAATTCAAAGAAATGTGTAGTATGAAGATAAATATGAATATATAAATATAAATATAAGTGCACCTAAAAGTGGAGCCTCAAAATATATGAAGTAAATATTTGTGGTAGTTAGATTCAGTTGTCAACTTGGCCAGGTGAAGGCACCTAGTTCTGTTGCTGTGGACATGAGCCAATAGCATGTGAACCTCATCAGTTGCTGATTACATCTGCAGTCGGCTAGGAGGCGTGCCTGCTGCAATGAATGATGTTTGACTTAATTGGCTGGTGCTTAAATGAGAGAGTGCAACACAGCACAGCCCAAGCAGCTCAGCATACCTCATCTCAGCACTTGCTGCTCAGCCCAGGCCTTTGGAGATGCAGAAAGAAATCACCCCAGGGAAAGTTGTTGGAACCCAAGGGCCTGGAGAGAAGGCCAACAGAGACCATCTTGTGCCTTCCTGTGTAAGAAAGAACCTCAGTTGAAAGTTAGCTGACTTTCCTCTGAAGAACTAACAAAATAAATCCCCTTTTATTAAAAACCAATCCATCTCTGGTGTGTTGCATTTCAGTAGCTAGTAAACTACAACAATATTGTAGAAGATATCAGTTCTACCCAGGAATATTTACAGATTCAACACAATCCTAATCAAAATCTCAACAGCCTTTTGTGCAGAAATAAGAAAGCCAATAATTAAATTTATATGGAAGGGTAAGGACTCTTTATAGCTAAAGCCATCTTGAAAAGGAAGAATGACAATGGAAGACTCACATTTCTTGATCTTAAATTTTATTACAATACCACAGTAATCAAAACATCATGCTACTGGCACAATGACAGACATATAGACAAATGGAATAGAACTGAGAGCTCAGTTATCAACCTTCACATTTACTGCCAACTGATTTTTCATATGGTGGTAAAGATGACTCAATTGGAAAAAAATAGTCTCTTCAACAAATAGTGCTGGGAAAACTGTCTCTCCATTTGCAAAATGAAGAAAGAGGAACCTTACTTCACACCATTTGCAAAAGTCAATGCAAAATGAATCAAAGAACTTAATATAAGAATTAGAACTTTCAAAGTCCTGGAAGAAAACTTAGGGAAGCAATTTTAAGACATTGTGCTAGGCAATGCTTTCTTAGAACTTACCCACAAAGCACAGGCAACAAAAGAAAAAAAATAGACAAATGGAAGGTCATCAAAATCAGAATTTTCTGTTCCTTAACTTTAACATGAAAGTAAAATGGCAACTTATATAATGGGGAAAGATATTTGGAAACCATATATCCAACAAAGGATTAATATCCAGAATATATAAAGATATCCCTCAACTTAACAACAAAGATAGACATCCCAATTTTTAAAACGGGCAAAGAACTTGAACAGGTATCTCTCCAATGAAGATATACAAATGGCCAGAAAGCACATGAAAAGATGATGAACATCATTAGCCATCAGAGAAATTCAAATTAAAACAATTAATATCCATTAGAATGGCTGATATTAAAAAAACGGAAATAACAAGTGTTAGAAAGGATGAGGAGAAATAGCATTTACATTGGTAGCTATGTAAAATGGTGCAGCTGGTATGGGAGCCATTTAGTGATTCCCCAGATAGCTAAGTATTGAACTTCTATTTGACCAGGATGTCAATACTTGGTGTACACCCAAAAGAATTGAAAGCAGAGATCCCAACCAATATTTGCACACCAAATTATTCTTAGCTGCCTTATTCACAACAGCCAAAATATGGACACAATCTACATGACCATCAGCTGATGAATGGATATACAAAACGTGATAGATACATACAATAGAATATTATTCAGCCATACAAAGGAATGAAGTCTTGATACATGGATGAACCTAGAAGACATCATATTGAACAAAATAAATGATCCATGAAGAGACAAATATTTAGTAATCTTATTATTTTGAAAGAATTAGAATAAGCAAACTCATAGAGTCAGAATCTAGAATACAGGATGCAAGAGGATGGGGTGGGGATAAGGAATGGGAAATTGAGGCTTAAAATACACAGGATTGCTATTTAGAATAATGGAAATATTTTTGTAATGGATGGTGGTGATAGTATCCTAACACTGTGAATACAATTAATGGCACTGAAATATGTATCTGAATATGATTAAAAGGGAAAATGTTAGGTTGTGTATTGTTAACAGAATGATGACTGCAAGAAAAGTCATGAAACTACACTACATGGACAGTGAACTCTAAATTAAACCATGGATTTTATAATTATAAAAATGTGCTATCATAATTTGTAACAAATGTTCCACACCAATGCAAGGTGCTCGTGGTAGGATGGTATACGGAAATCTTTTGTTTTATTCATGACTGTTCTGTAAACCTACAACATCTCTAATTAAAAAGAAGTATAGAATGTATAGTCCACGTTTTGTTTATTCACTCATCTGTTGATGGATTGTCTATATTCTTTTTTAAAAATTCTTATTTAGGAGAATAAACAGTACACTTAGATCGCCAAAATTGGATATCTCAGTTACCTTAACTATAGGCATATTTGAATAAAGTATTCAAATAATCATTGAATAAAGTATCCAAATAGTCATTGTAAAATCTGTGTTTGCACAGATAGCAGAGTTTCTTAAATTCTAAATATTAAATACTAACTTAAATACCATTTGATCAGCTGCCAACTGTGAATATTCTCAAAATACCTAACAATGCAATATCATATGGCAGTAATAAGAAATGAAGTCCTGAAGCATGTGACAACATGAATGAAACTTGAGGACATTATGTTGAGTGAAATAAGTCAGACACCAAAGGATAAATATTTTATGAGCTCACTAACATGAAATAATTATAATATGTAAACTTATAGACATAAAATATAGAATATAGGTTACCAGGATATAAAATGAAGCTAAAGAATGGGGAGTAGTTGCTTAATATGTGCAGAATGTTTAACTCGGGAGAACTTAAACATTCGAAAATGAAGAGGTGATGGTAGCATGTTATTGTGAGACAAATTAACAGTGCTGAATGATGTGTGAGTATGGCAGAAAGGGGAATTTTAGAGTCATGTATGTCACCAAAAGAAAAGTTAGAGGTTAAAACATGGGAATGAATAACACAGTGAATCTTGTGGTGGACAATGACTGCTATTAATTGTGAAAATAAAAAAAAATTCTTTCATGAACTATGACACCATTACAAAGAATTTATAATAGTGGGGTATATGGGACAAATGTCCCTAATGCAAACTAAGGACTATACTTAACAGCAATATTTTAATACTCTCATTAACAGTAACAAATGTATTACATTAATGCCATGAGTCAATAATATGGGGGATAAAGAGTATGGGAGAATTAGTTTGTTTTTTTTTTAATTTCTTTTCTGGAATAATGAAAATGTTCTAAAATTGATCATGAAGATGTCTACACAGTTATGTGATAATACTGTGAGCCAGTGATTGTATACTTCAGATAGTTTGTATGGTATGTGAATATATCTCAATAAAATTTTTGCATTTTAAAAAAGAAAAAAGAAGTATCGATTCCCTGTTTTGAATGAATGGTAGTGATGGTAACTCACATAATGATTCTAATTAACAGCAATGAAACATGTATTTGAACGTGATTTAAAGGACAAATATTAGGCTGTACATATGATAATATTTTTTTTTTAAGTCCACGGAACTGCACAGTGAATCGTGAGTTAAAGCATGGACTATAGTTAGTAGTACAATTATAAAATTGTGCTTTTATCAATTGTAGCAAATGTACCACACCAGTGCAAGGTTTTAATAATTAAGGTGCTATATAAAAATCCTTTATTTAGTGCATGATTTCTCTGTAAACCCACAACTTCTCTAGTTAACAAAAATTAAAGTTCATATAACAATTCTGTAAATATTTAATTGATTTCCTTTCTTTTCTAAGCTTTTTAGAAAATATAACATTATATAAATTAATAATTACAAAAATTAGTTGTTTGGATTATTATACTATATATGTTAAAGGAAAGAAGAGATGGAATTATGTAAGAGCAATATTTCTATATTTCACTGGAATAGTTATTTGGAATCTGAAATGGATAGTGTTAATTCAAGATGTATATTGTAAGACTTAGAGCAGTCACTAAGAAAATAACTAAATAATATAGCAAAAATTAATAAAGTAATTAAAATATTTCACTAGATAGTATTCACTTAACATAAAATTATGTTAGGAGAAACAATAAAGAGAGATGACAAAAAGAACATAAAATCATATTGGCATACATAAATCAAACTACTTCAACACTAATTAAATTTCAATGAATTAAGCAATTCAATTAAAGCACAGAGAATATCAGATTGGAAAAAGAGCATGATCTAACTGTATCCTGTCTACAGATTATATATATCAGATTTAAAAATACAAATCACTCAAAGTAAAGAATGGAAAAAGATATATCATGCAAACATAAACTATATGAAAGCCAGACTGGATATAAACATCAGATAAAACAAGACATTACAAAAATTGGTACTAGAGCTAAAGAAGGACATTTGCAACTATTAAAAGTGTTGTTCCATTAAGAAAATGTCACAGTCAGTAACATATATGCACCTTAGAGCAGAGCCTCAGAAAACATGAAGCTAAAACTGTTAAAATTTAAGGGAAAAGAAATAATTAACAATGATATTTGGAGACTTCAATACCTCTCTTCCAATAACAGATAGAACAATTAGAAAGAGCATTAGGGAAAATAGAAGATTCAAGCAACAGCTTCAATTTATAACAGACATTTATTTAAAAATCTCCCAATAGCAGGATAAACAGTCTTCTCAAGTACACATGAAATATTTACCAGGATAGACCATATGCTGGCAATAAAACAAATTCCAGTAACTTGAAAGCACTCTTAACCATACAAAGAATGTTGAAGAAATGTAAAGAAGACCTAAATAAATGGCAAGATATTTTAGATCCATGGACTGAAAGACTTAATATTGGTCTTATGGCAATACTCTTCAAACTGATGAACAGATTCCATGAAATCCTAACAAAATCCCAAACTTTTTTTGCATAACTTGACAACTTGTTTCAAAAATGCACATGGAAATGCCAAAGGCACAGAGTAATCAAAATAATATTTTAAAAGATGGACAGAGTTGAAGAACTCACACTTTCAGATTTCAAAACCTACTACAAAGCAAAAATATTCAATACAATGTGGTACTATCATAAGGATTGACACAAAGACTAATAGAATGAAATAAAGTGTCCACACATAAACCCATATATATAAGGTTAATTGATTTTCAACAAGGATTCTGTGCCAGTTTAAATATGTTGTGCACCCCAGAAAAACCATGTTCTTTAATCCTCATTCAATATTCTGGATGGAAGCTTTTTTATTGTTTTCATGGAAATATGACCCAGCCAATTGAGGGTGGTAACTTTTGATTAGATAGTTTCCATGGAAGTGTGTCTCCACCCATTCAAGATAGAGTTGCTTCCTGGAGTCTTTTCAGAAGGAATCATTTTGGAAAAAGCTTAAGAGACATGAGAGTTCACACAACCAGAAACTTTTGGAGATGAAAAAGGAAAATGCCTTGGGGGAACTTCATGAAACAAGAAGCCTGGAAAGAAAGATAACAGACATTGCCATGTTTGCCATGTGCCTTTCTAGTTGAAAGAGAAACCCTGAACATCATCGTCTTTCTTGAACCAAGGTATCTTTTCCTGGATGCTTTAGATTGAACATTTTTATAGCCTTGCCTTAATTTGGACATTTTCACAGCCTTAGAATGGCAAACTTACCATTTAATAAATTCCCCTTTTAAAAAGCCATTCTGTTTCTGGTATATTGCATTCTGGCAGCTTACAAACTAGAACAGGTTCGAACACCACTCAAAGGGGGTAAGGATTGTCTTTCAGCAAATGGTGCTGGAATAATTGTACATCTGCATGCAAAAGAATGAAAGTGGAAATCTACTTCACACCATATATAAAAATTAATTCAAAATGAAGCAAAGACCTAAATATAAGACCAATAATAAAACTTTTAGAAGCAAACGTGGGTGTAAGTCTTTGTGATATTGGATTAGTGAAAGTCTTCTAGGAAATGACACCAAAATCAGAAATGATAAAAAGAAAAAATAGATTATTTGGACTTAAACAAATTTTAAAAGACAAACCCAGGAATAGGAGAAAAAATTGCAAATCATATATGATATAAAGGACTTGTGTCTAGAACATTGAAAAACTTTTACAACATAGCACTGAAAATACATAACTTAATAAATGGGCAAAAGTTTTTAATAGCCATTTATACAATAGATATACAAATGGATAATAAGATATGAAAAGATGCTCAATATTATTCATCAGAAATGAAAATTAAAACTGTAACAAAATACCACTTTATATTCATTAGGATGGCTATAAGAGGATCTCTGGTGTGAGGATGATGGCATACTAAGCCATTATGGTTAGTTAAGAGTAAAACAAAAGTAGCATAGGATCACATGAAAGACAAGGGAGGGGAGAATTTCAAGAATAAAAGTAGTCAACAAGGGGGATGCAAGGGTAGTTCAGTGGTAGAATCCTTGCCTGCTATGTGGAAACCCAGGTTTGATTCCCAGACCATGCACTTCCCAAACAAACAAACAAAACAAACAAACAAACATTCAACAAATGGTGCTGTAATAAGGGGATACTCACATGAAAAAAGAATGAAATGTGACCCCTGCCATACAGCATACAAAAAAAAAGGGGGTCAACAATGTCAACATAAGTGCAAAACCGAGATTACTAATTTTAAAAGCCAAAAATAAATATTGAGAGCACTGATCACTTCCTGGTTGGAGGGGCCACGATGGCGGCTTAGCAATGTGTGCGTTTTAGTTTGTCCTCCAGAACAACTACTAAATAACCAGAAAAAGTACAGAACAGCTCCCAGAGCCACAATAGTGACCAGACACACAGCATACCCCAGTCTGGACCAGCTGGACCGGCTGCGAGTCTTTGGAACCGTGAGTTCCCAAAGCTGCGACGGCGGGTGCCCGGCGTCCCTCCCCTACAGGCGGCTTCCCAGAGGGAAACGAAAGACACTCTAACAGTAGCAGGGACTGAATCCAACCAAACACCAATTGTGGCATTAATAAACAAATTCTGACTACTAAAACTAGTCCCCCAGCTCAGGCAAAACTGGTCAAGGCAGAGGTTGCTTATTGGGCTAATCAAAAAAGAGGAACAAGGATGAAATGGAAGTTTTTGTGTCTGTTTCTACAGAGGCTTGGCTGCCTCTGGATTCAGCAGTGGGACTACTCAGGCTGCAACTGCCCCAGGCATAGGCAGAAATGGACTGCTTTCAAGGATGTCTCCTGCCTGTTCCCCAGGGAAGGGGTGAAGCCCAACTTAGGTGGAATCCCTCTCTCAAGGAATTCAGACCCCAGGTCTTGGCAATTTGAAGCCATTAAAACCAGCCTACAACCTCTCCTCTGTCTCCACCACGTCCCCAGCAGGGAGAGCCTTCCAAAGTTAAAGGTGCTGCAACATCTATTGCTGGTGGGACCCACAGGCAGGCAAGTGCCACATACTGGGCAGGATAAGAAAAACAGAGCCCAGAGACTTCACAGGAAACTTTTTCAACTTGCTGGGTCTCACCCTCAGGGAAAACTGATGCAGATGACTCCTTCCCCCTCATAGGAGGACAGTTTAGTCTGGGAAAACCCGGCTGGAGTCTGTAATACCTATGTAGACCCTCCTAAGGGTGGGAAGGGAAAAGGCACCTTACAAGCAGGACAAGAAACAAGAAAGCAATAACTGAAAAATTACCCTCAAAACTTAAAATAGAGGCCCAGAAAAAGCTGAACTGAAGGTCAAAGAACAGATAGACAACAAATACACCTAGCAAGAAAACCCTAGGTGAGATAAGTGAAAGCAATCTCCAGAATAAACTAATTAAGGTAATTAAATGTCTAGATGCCAGTAAAAAATAACTAATCACACCAGGAAAATTGAAGATATGGCCCAGTCAAAGGAACAAACCAATAATTCAAATGAGATACAAGAGCTGAAGCAATTAATTCGGAATATACAAACAGAAATGAAAAACCTCATCAAAAACCAAATCAATGAATTGAGGGAGAACATGAAGAAGGCAAGGAATGAACAAAAAGAAGAAACAAAGTCTGAAAAAACAAATCACAGAACTTATGGGAATGAAAGATACAGTAGAAGACAGGAAAAAAACAATGGAAACCTACAATGGTAGATTTCAAGAGACAGAGGTTACAATTAGTGAACTGGAAGATGGAACATCTGAAATTCAAAAAGAAACAGAAACTATAGGGAAAAGAATGGAAAAATATGAGCAGGGACTCAGGGAACTGAATGATAATATGTAGCACACAAATATACAAATTGTGGGTGTCCCGGAAGGAGAAGAGAAGGGAAAAGGAGGAGAAAAACTAATGGAAGAAATTGTCACTGAAAATTTCCCAACTCTTATGAAAGACCTGAAATTACAGATCCAAGAAGTGCAGCTTACCCCAAAGAGAATAGATCCAAATAGACATTCTCCAAGACACTTACTAGTCAGAATGTCAGAGGTCAAAGAGAAAGAGAGGATCTTGAAAGCAGCAAGAGAAAAGCAATCCATAACACACAAGGGAAACCCAATAAGACTATGTGTAGATTTCTCAGCAGAAGCCATGGAGGTGAGAAGACAGTGGGATGACATATTTAAATTACAAAAAGAGAAAAAATGCCAACCAAGAATTCTATACCCAGCAAATGTGTCCTTCCAAAATGAAGGAGAAATCAAAACATTTTCAGACAAAAAGTTACTGAGAGAATTAGTGACCAAGAGACCAGCTTTGCAAGAAATACTAAAGGGAGCTCTAGAGACTGATACAAAAAGACAGAAGAGAGAGGTGTGGGGAAGAGTGTAGAAAGAAGGAAAATTAAATATGACATGTAAATACAAAAGGCAGAATGGTAGCGGAAAGTACTACCCGTACAGTAATAACACTAAATGTTAATGGATTGAACTCCCCAATCAAAAGACATTGACTAGCAGAATGAATTAAAAAACAGGATCCTTCTATAGGCTGTCTACAGAAAACAAATCTTAGAGCCAAAGATAAACATAGGTTGAAAGTGAAAGGTTGGGAAAAGATATTTCACGCAAATAACAACCAGAAAAGAGCAGGAGTAGCTATACTAATATCCAACAAATTAGACTTCAAGTGTAAAACAGTTAAAAGAGACAAAGAAGGATACTATGTACTAATAGAAGGAACAATTCAACAAGAAGATATAACAATAATAAATATTTATGCACTGAACCAGAATGTCCTAAAATACATGCGGCAAACACTGCAAGCACTGAAAAGGGAACTAGACACATCTACCATAATAGTTGGAGACTTCAATTCCTCACTCTCATCAATGGACAGAACATCTAGACAGAGGATGAATAAAGAAACAGTGAATTTGAATATTACTATGAATGAGCTGGACTTAGCAGACATTTATAGAATGTTATACCCCACAACAACAGGATACACATTTTCTAAAGTGCTCATGGATCATTCTCAAAGATAGACCATATGCTGGGCCACAAAGCAAATCTCAACAAATTTAAAAAGACTGAAATCATACACAACACTTTCTCAGATCATAAAGGAATGAAGTTGGAAATCCATAATAGGCAAAGTACCAGAAAATTCACAAATATATGGAGGCTCAACAACACACTCTTAAACAACCAGTGGGTCAAGGAAGAAATTACAAGAGAAATCAGTAAATATCTCAAGGCAAATGAAAATGAAAACACAGCATATCAAAACTTATGGGATACAGCAAAAGCAGTGCTAAGAGGGAAATTTATTGCCCTAAATGCCTATATCAAAAAAGAAGAAAGGGCAAAAATTCTGGAATTAACTGTCCACTTGGAAGAACTGGAGAAAGAACAGCAAACTAACCCCAAAGCAAGAAAAAGGAAAGAAATAACAAAGATTAGAGCAGAAATAAATGAAATTGAAAACATGAAAACAATATAGAAAATCAATAAAACCAGAAGTTTGTTCTATGAGAAAATCAATAAGATTGATGGGCCCTTAGCAAGATTGACAAAAAGAAGAAGAGAGAGGATGCAAATAAATAAGATCAGAAATGGAAGAGGAGACATAACTACTGACCACACAGAAATAAAGGAGGTAATAACAGGATACTATGAACAACTTTATGCCAATAAATTCAACAATGTAGATGAACTGGACAACTTCCTAGAAAGGCATGAACAACCAATTTTGACTCAAGAAGAAACAGATGACTTCAATAAACCAATCACAAGCATTGAATCAGTCATTAAAAATTGAATCAGTCATTAAAAACCTTCTGAAAAAGAAAAGTCCAGGACCAGATGGCTTCACATGTGAATTCTACCAAACATTCCAGAAAGAATTAAGTACCAACCCTGCTCAAACTCTTCAAAAATATTGAAGTGGAGGTAAAGCTACCTAATTCATTCTATGAAGCCAACATCACCCTCATACCAAAACCAGGCAAAGATATTACAAAAAAAGAGAACTACAGACCAATCCCTCTAATGAATATAGATGCAAAAATCCTCAACCAAATTCTAGCAAATCGAATCCAGCAACACATTGAAAGAATTATACATCATGACCAAGTAGGATTCATCCCAGGTATGCAAGGATGGTTCAACATAAGAAAATCAATTAATGTAATACACCATATCAACAAATCAAAGAAAAATCACATGATCATCTCAATTGATGCAGAGAAGGCATTTGACAAAATTCAACATCCTTTCCTGTTGAAAACACTTCAAAGGATAGGAATAGAAGGGAACTTCCTTAAAATGATAAAGGGAATATGTGAAAAACCCACAGCTAATATCATCCTCAATGGGGAAAAACTGAAAACTTTCCCCCTAAGATCAGGAACAAGACAAGGATGTCCATTATCACCACTGTTATTCAACATCGTGTTGGAAGTTCTAGCCAGAGCAATTAGACAAGAAAAAGAAATACAAGGCATCAAAATTGGAAAGGAAGAAGTAAAACTATCCTTGTTTGCAGATCATATGATACTATACGTCGAAAACCCTGAAAAATCCACAGCAAAACTACTAGAGCTAATAAACGAGTACAGCAAAGTGGCAGGTTAAAAGATCAACATTCAAATTCTGTAGTGTTTCTATACACTAGTAATGAACAATCTGAGGGGGAAATCAAGAAACAACTTCCATTTACAATTGCAACTAAAAGAATAAAATACTTGGGAATAAATTTAACTAAAGAGACAAAAGACTTATATAAAGAAAAGTACAAGAAACTGTTAAAAGAAATTACAGAAGACCTAAATAGGTGGAAATGCATACCATGTTCATGGATTGGAAGACTAAATATAGATAAGATGTCAATTCTACCTAAATTGATTTACAGATTCAATTCAATACCATCAAAATCCCAACAACTTATTTTCAGAAATAGAAAAACCAATAAGCAAATTTATCTGGAAGGGCAGGGTGCCCCGAATTGCTAAGAGTATCTTGAGGAAAAAAAACGAAGCTGGACGTCTCATGCTGCCTGTCTTTAAGGCATATTATGAAGCCACAGTGGTCAAAACAGCATGGTACTGGCATAAAGATAGATATATCAACCAATGGAATCGAACAGAGTGCTCAGATATAGACCCCTTCATCTATGGACATTTGATCTTTGATCAGGCAGTCAAGCCAACTCACCTGGGACAGAACAGTCTCTTCAATAAATGGTCCCTAGAGAACTGGATATCCATATGCAAAAGAATGAAAGAGGACCCGTATCTCACACCCTATACAAAAGTTAACTCAAAATGGATCAAAGATCTAAACATTAGGTCTAAGACCATAAAACAGTTAGAGGAAAATGTAGGGAGATATCTTATAAATCTTATAATTGGAGGCATTTTTATGGACCTTACACCTAAAGCAAGAGCACTGAAGAAATAAATAAATAAATGGGAGCTCCTCAAAATTAAACACTTTTGTGCATCAAAGAACTTCATCAAGAAAGTAAAAAGGCAGCCTACACAATGGGAGACAATATTTGGAAATGACATATCAGATAAAGGTCTAGTATCCAGAATTTATAAAGAGATTGTTCAACTCAACAACAAAAAGACAGCCAATTCAATTACAAAATGGGAAAAAGACTTGAACAGACACTTCTCAGAAGAGGAAATACAAATGGCCAAAAGGCACATGAAGAGATCCTCAACGTCCCTGGCCATTAGAGAAACACAAATCAAAACCATAATGAGATATCATCTCACACTCACCAGAATGGCCATTATCAACAAAACAGAAAATGACAAGTGCTGGAGAGGATGTGGAGAAAGAGGCACACTTATTCACTGTTGGTGGGAATGTCAAATGGTGCAACCACTGTGGAAGGCAGTTTGGCGGCTCCTCAAAAAGCTGAATATAGAATTGCCATATGACCCAGCAATACCATTGCTAGGTATCTACTCAGAGGACTTAAGGGCAAAGACAGAAATGGACATTTGCACACCAATATTTATAGCAACATTATTTACAATTGCAAAGAGATGGAAACAGCTAAAATGTCCATCAACAGATGAGTGACTAAACAAACTGTGACATTTACATAAGATGGAATATTATGCAGCTGTAAAACAGAATAAAGTTATGAAGTATGTAACAGCATGAATGGACCTTAAGGACATTATGCTGAGTGTGATTACCCAGAAACAAAAGGACAAATACTGTATGGTCTCACTGATATGAACTGACATTAGTGAATAAACTTGGAATATTTCCTTGGTAACAGAGACCATCAGGAGATAGAAATAGGGTAAGATATTGTGTAATTGAAGTTGAAGAGATACAGACTGTGCAACAAGACTGGATACAAAAACTCAGAAATGGACAGCCCAATACTACCTAAGTGTAATGTAATTATGTTCAAACACTGAATGAAGCTGCATGTGAGAATGATAGAGGGAGGTGGGCTGGGGACATGAATGAAATCAGAAAGATGTCTATCTGATTGAGACGGTATAATCTAAGAATGCCTAGAGTGTATAAAAGTAGTGAAATGTACAATGTACAAATTTTAAAAATGTTTTTGCATGAGGAAGAACAAAGGAATGTCATTATTGCAGGGTGCTGAAAATAGATGATAATTAATATCTTAAAATGTCACCTTATGTGTGAGACTAAAGCAAAAAATGTTTATTTGTTGCAAAATTTATATTTTGACTAGAACATTTCCTAATATAACTCATGTAGATAGTTTGATTGAATGTCATAAGTACTTGGAATCTCAGGTAGGACATGAGATTTTGTTGGTTTGTCCAGAGTGGTGCTCCGATGAATCTTAGAGTGATTTGATCAGTGACTGGAAAAGTATTTGCAAGCCCCCTTCAGGGAACGGTGAGAGAGGGGAGAAATTCAACTTCCCCAAGTTGAATTCTTGATATTCTCACAAGCAGGGTGGACAACCAAAGCTATAGGCTGAGCCCCCAGTCATGGGGTTTGTTCATATGAAACTTAACCCCCAAAAGATAGGTCAAGTCTACTTAAAATTTAGGCCTAAGAGTCACCCCCAAGAGAGCCTCTTTTGTTGCTCAGATGTGGCCTCTCTCTCCAGCCAAGACGACGCGCAGTCTCACCACCCTCCCCCTCTCTGCGTGGGACATGACTCCCAGGCGTGTGGACCTTCCTGGCAACGTGGGACAGAAATCCTGGAGTGAGCTGAGACTCAGCATCAAGGGACTGAGAAAAACCCTAGAATAAGCTGAGAATTAACATCAAGGGATTGAGAGAAACTTCTCGACCAAAAGGGGGAAGAGTGTATGAGAATAAGTGTCAATGGCTGAGAGATTCCAAACAGAGTTGAGAGGTTATCCTGGAGGTTATTCTTCTGCATTAAGTAGATATCACCTTGTTGTTCAAGATGTAGTGGTGAGGCTGGAGGGAACTGCCTGAAAATGTAGAGCTGTATTCCAGTAGCCATGTTTCTTGAGGATGATTGAACAATGATATAGCTTTCACAATGAGACTCTGTGAATGTGAAAACCTTATGTCTGATGCTCCTTTTAGCTACTATATCAACAGAACAGTAGAACATATGGAATAAAAACAAATAATAGGGGTAACAAATGTTAAAATAAATTTAGTTTGAAAGGCTAGTGTTAAATGAAAGCGAGGGGTAAGGGCTGTGGTATATATAGTCTTTTTTTTCTCTATTATTTTATTTCTTTTTCTGTTGTCTTTTTATTTCTTTTTCTAAATTGATGCAAATGTTCTAAGAAATGATGACTATGCAACTATGTGATGATATTAAGAATTTCTGATTGTATATGTAGACTGGAATGATATCTTAATGCTTTGTTTGTCAATTTTTTTTAATTAATAAGAAAAGTTTAAAAAAATATATTCAGAGCACTTTCAATGGAGGCCTAAAGCCAATTGATGCAAAATTCTTAGGACATCTGTACAAACATTTTAAAACTCATATATCTTACTTCTTTGTGTAGCCTTTATGCTAACACAGATTCTTGTCAAACTATTATTAGAGAAATAATTGTAGTGTAAATCACCTATGTTAAAAAGCATTTTAATCGGGTATGATGAAACATATATTGTGTTTTAATTAAAACCACTGATTTACAAGAAAGCATTATTGCTTTTAATAATGTCAAAATTATTTAAGCATTGAAACAAAACGCTGGCAGAAAAGTCTGAGGGGGATGTGGAGTGCTAAAGGGCATGGCAGCAACATTGGCAGCAACTTTAGCACCAGCCAAATGACTTTGCGCACCCTATTTCCAAGTAGAGTAACTGACTCATCCGTGTTTTCACAACAGTTGGGTTAAAATCTCCAATATCAAGTCAAAATTCAAATGGTCTCAGTTTTTCTCCAGTCCAGTCCCATAGTGCTACTACATTACCCTTCTCACTAAGATGGTAATAAGGAAGACAGGCAGTACTGCACCTAAACACATGAGCACTACCTTAGCTTCTGTCTTGCAGACATCTGCAGAGCCTTTAGCCACAGCTCCCAAAAAGCTGTCAGAAAAGAAAAATTGTCAAGTACTTGGAGAATATATCTATTCTCAGACTGCTTCCAGAACTCTGGCACCTTCAGGGAAATTGAGCTTTTGAAAATGCTGATAAGATAGGAGGAATCGCAGGCTATTTATTATTTAAGCACATTCTACTTCCTTAATAATTAGCATTGTAAGTATTTCCTCCTAATGATTATTTGTGAATTTTGTTTCTAGTCTACAAGGTGGAAGTAAAAAAGCCTCTATATAATCCTTCATATGGTTTTGCTATAGACCCTAGAACACATTTGGGACCTGCCTTGGGGGTGAAGGTTAAGGTACAGCAGCTGTGATCCAAGAACAGGGCAGAGATAGTGACCCTAACAAAGATTTTTAACTCACTGCTTCAACATCATTAGTATCAGCTGAACTCAGATAACATTCAAGAAATTTGTTTCTTAATGATAGCTGGGCATGAAATGATTTTATCTGCAGTCTATCTTGGGTTTATCAAGAAGGTCAGTGACAAGTGAACCTGCTTTAATCTTTATTGTCTTTAAACCCTATAATAGGATAAAAAGACACAAATCCATAGGAGTAAAAGGATCCAGAGGGGAGAATAGCAGAGCAGATGAGATGTTAACACAATTTTGGAAGATAGCAAGCAGATGAATGAACAGTAACAACTCATGGCAGAGGGGAGAAAGATGAAATTCAAGCCTAAGGGGGTAGAACAAAGGTGGTGGTAGGAGAAAGAATTAAAGAGTCAAAAATAAGAAAGTTAACATGTGCTTCAGAAACAAGTAAGAATGCAGGATCTGGGAAACAGAGAATTCAACAGAAAGGAGAGAAGAGAATTCACAAGATGGTATGAAGGAAGACTCCAGGATAAGCATTGCATAATAGACCTAGACAAAAAGAGCTCAAAACAGAGCAATAGAACAGAGAGCTACAGGAGGAATGTCAGCAAGAAAAAAAGAAAGAAACTATAGGACTAAATGAAGCATTTGACCTTGCTGAGAAGATTTTTGTGTATATGACAGAGAACTTAACATTAAATGGTGATGGTGTCATTTTATCTTTGTTTTTTTTACACTAAAGGCTCATATTAAACTTATATTCTGGCATAAAAGAAACCGACATTCGAGAATAAACTTGGAATATGTCATTGGTAACAGAGTCCAGCAGGAGTTAGAAACAGGGTAAGATAATGGGTGATTGGAGCTGAAGGGATACAGACTGTGCAACAGGACTAGATACAAAAACTCAAAAATGGACAGCACAATAATACCTAATTGTAAAGTAATCATATTAAAACACTGAATGAAGCTGCATCTGAGCTATAGGTTTTTTTTGTCTGTTTGTTTGTTTGTCTTTTTTTTCTTTTTCCTTTTCTTTTTTTTACTATTATTATTATTTTTATTTTTTCTCTATATTAACATTCTATATCTTTTTCTGTTGTTTTGCTAGTTCTTTTTCTAAATCGATGCAAATGTACTAAGAAATGATGATCATGCATCTATGTAACGATGTTAAGAATTACTGATTGCATATGTAGAATGGAATGATTTCTAAATGTTGGGTTAATTTCTTTTTTTTTTCTTTAATTAATAAAAAAAAATAAAAAAGAAACCTGACCACTCTAAGGAAAACTACTTTTCTCCATGTCACTGTTTAGAAAAATCAGTTTTTAATAACCAAAAATAAAATCTATTCCTTGGAGAATTATTTTTGGGGTCTGTACCTCCACCTCCAAACCTTTACTGATTACTAAATATGTTTCGATTTTTTAAAGAACTGCTACCTTATATATATATGTATGTATGTATATATACATATATATATATATATATATAAAACTTATATAATAAGTTTTCTTTTGGATTATATGAATTATTTTTTTCTGCCAGACATTTGTTTAGCTACTGTGCTAAACCTGCCATCATCATCATCTGTCATCATCATCGCCTGCCATCTGAAGGTCACTTCTGCTGATCAAACCCCAGACCAATGAAAAAAGCCTTTTTCTTCAGCAAACTGTCAAATAGTTGGTCTCTAGTAGAAGGCACTGTTGACTTCTGTGGATGCTATGATAAGGAGGATTGTGGTATTCTGGGCCATTACAGGAGGCTGGCCTCCATCTCTGTAAGCCAAGGGCAGAAACATGTTTCCTGCAACACAGACATATGACAATAAAAGTAGATGTCACCATGGGGCCACTGGTTTCCCTGGGCAAGGTTGCTGACCACAGCAGACATGTGTAGACCTCTTCTGTTCAAACCTCCGTGTTATTGGGTCAGGCCATGCTGCTTCCCACCCTGTGCTGTGCCCTGTGTCTGCTTCCCAGCAAAAGAAGAAAGTGACAAAAAAAAGTTGTTGGGCAATATATACCAGGATCCCAGCCTCTCTTCCCCAGTGGAATATTGTTGTAGATATCTGTGAATATAATCTTGACAACTATCAAAGCTTCCATCCAATGGCTCCTCCATGACCTATCCTGATAGCTATTGGAGGTTTGAAGTGAAGACCTTTGCCTTTGTATCAGGGATCAAAGTGTTCTCTGACCTGGATTACTTCTACTATAGCACCTTAATCTGCAATCACCTTGCTCCTGATTCTAGAATTCACATTGTTGTCATCTAGGACGGGCCTACTGAAGAAGGGAAAATGACAACAAGCCTCCCAGGACCCATCCTTTTGTCAGGTGGCTTCACATTCAGAGGCCTTGAAGACTCTAAAGGACTTGGGACTGCTGAAGACATAGCTTTTAAAACAATGGTTGCTGTGTCCATCTGAGCAGGAATTATGACAATTCTATGCCCTTTCAATTATCTGCGCAAGAAAAGAACTATGTTAAATTGCTACCTGGATTTTCAAATAGAGCAGTTGAAGAAAAATGAAAAGCTCTGAGGAAATGTGGCTGTGAGAGTGGCAGACGGGGGATTGGTAGTGTAACTGTTGAGCTTGTGACACAACCTGGGTAGGCTGGCTTGAAACTGAGGTCCAGGTAGTCAGTGAAGTACTAGAAGAAAGTAGGGCTAGCGTGGAGAGACAAAAAACTCAATTTGGCTGTTTCAGATGCTTCCTAGGACTGATTTATACTGCAAAACATGGAAGAGTCATCAAGCAGCAGTCTAAATTTCCTCCATAAAGATATATGTTATCCATTACAGTATTGCTTGTAATAATAGTAAGAAACTGCAAACAACCCATGTCCTTCAATAAGATACTGGTCACATAAATTATGGTATATTTACAAAGCTTCTGTAAAAAAGAATGAGGAAGCACTCTGTATACTAAAACTGAAAGATCCCCTAATATTTTATTAACTGAAAAAAAAGCAAAGGTTAGAACAGTATGTATAATATTCCACCTTTTATTGTGAGAAAGAAGAAAACTGAGAATTTTTATTTATATATTCATTAAATACATTGATTAGATAAATAAACGATAAAAGTAATTACCTATAGGGGCAACATGGAGAAATGGGTGGACTAGGACAAGAATGGCAAACAGACTTCTCCAAATTATTTTGAACCAAATAATGGAATCATCTGTTAAAGATGTAAAAATAGCAATTACCACATGAAAATCTTATGTAAGAATATAATACCCTTGGGTGGAGCAAAGTGGTTTGGAGGGAAGACCCCTGAACTTAGAATTCTATCTGTGAGGAAATGAATTAATTTCAGTTAATAAAAGTTACTAAGAGGCATCGTCATGTGTTTTTTTTCTTCTTTTTTTCTTTTCTTTTCTTTATTTTTTTCGTTTTTTTTACCATTTTCCATGTTGCAATTTTGAGTATGGGATCTGGAGACAGACTACCTGGGATAAAATCCTGCCTCTTCAATTACCAGAGGTAGCTTAAATGAGATAATATATGTAAGGAACTACCTGGCACAGAGAAACTGCTCATTATAAAATGAAATCTAAGATGCCCTTACATTTTTAAGAGAATAATGAGAATGTTTTGAGCCTATGGTTTGACCTTATAAAAATGATCATTTTGGAAAGGGTGGAATTAAGTCCATATAATATAATCTAAATTTCATGAAGTGATTCCCAGACATGAGACTAATGCTAAGGTCAGAAGCTATTTATGGCTGCTCTGCATTCATTTTTCTACCTGAGTTCCCTCTTTAATTGCAGCTGAATGCCCTTCATTATAAGCTTACAGATTGCCAAATTCTTATCCGTAAGTTGACAATGAAAACCATTTCCATGGGGTCATATTTGCCAACTAATTATACTCCTACCTTGTTCCTGCCAGAATAAATCTTCCGTTGCATGGTGACTGTAATCTCATAGTACCTGTGCTGACAAGAGATAATGGAATGATTTTTTTTGTGTGTGATGGAGAAAAAAGATATGAGGCATATATGAAAACTCTATTTACTACTTTTGGAAATTTACTGAAAATACAAAGTTATTTTGAAATAAAGTTAAAAAATATATGTTGCTTCATAAAATGGAAGTATAGAAATGCTACAAAACTTAAGAAAAGATGCTTAATTTCACTAACACCATGAAATGTGAATTAAAACAAAACAAGGATACATTATTACTTACAAAGGCAATACCAAGAGTTAGTGACAATGTTGAAAAGTAGGAACTCTTATCTAATGACAAGGGAGAATAAGCTGGTATAAGCACTTTGGAAAAGGAGTTTGCCATTATTTAGAAAAGTTTAAATTTGCAGATGCTATGATTTATTAATTGCACCCTTAGTATATACCCTACAGGAGCTTTTGCACAGGTTCACCAGGAGATAAGGCTGTTCATAGCAATGTTGTTCATGATGGCCCCAGGGGAGGAACAACCCTAATCTGTCCAAATAGAATAAATAAATTGTTTTGGTAGCTGGTGTTATAGTCACGATATTTACTATGGCTCCCTACTGGGTCTGTCCCGATGGGTGAATTTTACTTCCCATCCTATTGATATCAGGCTTGGCTACGTGCTTTGCCAAAGAAATGTGAGTGGAAGGAATACTTTCTACTTCCAATCAGAAATATCATGACCCATTGTGTGATCTTATCATTTTCCCCTTTTACCTTTGCTAAGAGATAAGTAATGGTTTATAATAGGATTATTTTTCAACATGGGTCCCATAATGAAGACAATGTAAAGCAGAGGGGAAACCAAACTGAAAAAGGCATAGAATTTGAATGAGAAATAAACCTTTTGTTTGCAATGTCCTGAGATTTTGGTACTGTTTGTGAAATCTGATATATTCAGGTCATGGAATACAATACAATAATGAAAACAAACGAAGTACTGCTATATTCAATAACTGGAATAAATGTAACAGATATCACAGTAAGTGAAAGAAGCAAGCTGAGAAGAAAACATACAGGATATTCCATTTATAAAAGTTCAAAATAAGTCAAAAAGAAACTATGTTATTTGGGAGTGTATACATAGATAGTAAAAGTATAAAGAAAGGCAAGGGACTGATTATCATAAAAATAAGCATAATGGAGAGGCAGGGGCATGTGATTAAGGAAAGACACGAAAGGGGCTTCTGGGGCACTGGATAGGGGTTACTCAGGCATTTGCTTTATAGTTATTTTTTAACTCCTCGTATATATTTTATGCATTTTTACATATGAATATAAACTGACAATAAAAAAGGTTAAAAATGTGGATCCACTTGTACAAATGCTTAGGGTACATTTTCCATTTTATTTTAAGCAAATACATAAAGAATGTAGTGACATTCTTGGGATACAGCGTTTGTAACCAAATTTCGAACAAAAAGCCACACTGGGACTTTGGTCTCACCCTGATGTTCTAGAGGGATAAATCATCAAATTTTATGATCAATTTATCTCTTATAAGACAGTAATCAAGTACTTTCTCTCACTCCTTAAGATTTTTGTTTTTAGCATATATCTCCTTCGCTAATACTAGAATTACTTTAGTCTGAAAGTGCTTGTATTAATTTGACAGTTTTTAAAGAATTAATTTCGCTTTGTTTTTAAAAAAAGTCAGTGACAATGTAAATGAGATAATCTAATCAGTGGTAAAAAAAAAAAAATAGATGCCATAGTTCTCTAATAATAGTTTCCATTTTGCATGTGAACTTTAATTTCGGGTGTACCAGAAGTAATCTAAATATTGCCGTTTACATCAGTTGATATGAACAAAATCATGATTTGAATAAATGCAAACCACTGGTATGCAAAAAGAAAACTCATTAAAGTAAAATGATACCTACCAACTGAGTGACTATTTCCACCCACTCCCAAATAAACAGTTTATTTTAGAAGGTATTTTCAAGTTAACAACAGTCCCAATAACAACAAAATAAGCCTTCGTTTGGGAAGTAAGGTACATGGGTATAAGTTTGACTTGATTTTAAACCTTGAACAAGCAGTTTCACCTCTCCGGACTTCAGTATCGCATCCTCTCTAAACGAACCAAGTGTTTCTTTGGTGCCAAAGATACTGTGAATGAGGGACTGTAATAAGACAGGTTTCCAGACTGTGATGTCTGAGTGATAGCTGCTTGACGTAAGTCACATTTGAATCAGCTGTGCCCAACCAAGTCCTTCTACTTTTCTCTACCCTGTTCCCATCCTCCTTAACCGACACCTTAGATGTCCCATGTATGCTAGGTTGAGATCCTTATGGTGTGGTGTGATAAATTTAGTGAAAAAAAGTTTCCTCTTTGGCAGCATTAGCCATCACTGGTTAAGGTTAATATCCAACCAATACTCTGGCAACTGCTTTGAAATATAGCCCTTTCCTAAATTAACTCATAAAATACTTTCCTTTCTGTAATCCTGACACTTTCAGATTCCCTTGTCACTACCAACCTCCAGTAAGTTAAGCCCCTACTCCTCTGGGAGTCCTAAATGGGTGAGTTTTAACAAATGTTGGTATTTTTATGGTCAATGTTTGTCATATCGCTTACACAGCTACCTGGTAAATTATTGGATGGGGGGTGACAAGGTGGGAGGTGAAGGAGGTGGAAGGAGTACTTTGAGGGAAGTTCTTCTAGGGTCCATGGAAAAAGGGGCTCTTTTCTTCCCTTCCTAAACTTGAATAGCTTTCTTTTATTCTGGAAAATCATGGTGTTTAGTGGACTCTGGAGCAGACTGCCAGCCTTTAAATCATGGCTTCACCGTTTAACAGCATTTTGTTAACCCTCTTCTGCCTTTTCCTCTTCTGTAGAGAGGTTGATATTAGAGTTGTGAAGATTAAATGAGTTTAGTACATGAGGAGAATTTAGACAGTGCCTGGCATATAGATAATTTTATTTAGGTAATAACTATTATTGCCATCATCATTGCCATCTGTTTTACATTTGTGGCTTCTCTTTTAGACAATATTTGCAGAAAGACTTTCTCTGTTAAGTCTTTGAAAACTCTTGCACTCAATTACAGGCAAAAGCTCTTTTAGGAATAACATTCTATGGCCTCAGCTTATTTTAGGCCACTTTTTTTTATGACAAGCTGGTGATTATATTAAGATGATGTGATTTGGAGTGAGCAGCTTTCAAGCAAAAGAGTGCTAATATGAAAGGATGAATGCTAAATGTCTGTTGCTTTGTAGTTAAATTATATAAATCAAATCAGCCACTGAATTGCCATGACAGTACATTTTAAACTACTTTCTATTGGAGAACATATCTTGTTTTAATGGTTCCTTCTATAACTGATGGCAGCCCAATCTAATAAAAGTTAGCTAAGGAATATCTTCAGCCTTTCAAATTAGGTCTGTATGATCCTTACTTAAATGTGTTACTTGAAAACTCTCTCAATCATATTGAAGGGAATGTGATACCAGGGCTAAAATGTTAATGAATGATCTAGTTAACTTGGCTAGGTAGGTTTCTGCTGTCAATTTTACCAGAGTAAAGGGCTCACAGAGCACCAGATAATGAAAGTCTTAATTTGGACAGCAACAAACACTTAACCAGAGGATCACTAAGAAATATCAAAAAAATGCATGGCTCAGAAATTCCCTCTAAATCTTATTCATACCAGCCCCCTATTGTAATGGTCTAAATGCCACTGTAGAGTATGCTTTCATCCCCAAATATGCTTTAATAGTTTGAATGATAGAGATACAATTGAAAAAAGTAAAAAAGACATTATTTTTTTAGTAAGGCTAGTGTACAAATGTGTGTGTGTATGTGCACACGCATGTGTGCAGTAATGCATGTGGACATAAGTAAAGAAAGAAAGTACTAGCTATCCAAAAAATCAAAAGGACTGTTTTAATATAATCAGGAAGAAATATATAAAATTATAATCAGAAAGTATAATCAGACTATCAGAACATTCAATCTTTTTAATGGTCTCTTTGGGAATGACTCCCCCTGATCTTGATTGGATTGTTTACAAGCTGGACATGTCAGAAGGGTAATAACACTGATGGTGATGGCTCACCCACAAATCCCTAACAAAATACTTTGGTGCTATGATTCTTGTTCTCATAGAGATTACACTGTGATATAAGCAAATGGCAAGATACAAATGCATGAATAAGTGCATAGGTGCTCAGAGAAATATGAAGAACCTACTTCAGGTTAGAAGATAATCATATACTGCACTGAGTAAGTGACATTTAAGCTGAAACTTGGTAAAGAACCGGGGGGAAGGGATTTCAGAGAGAGTTACAAAGTATGTAAGAGCTCTAAGGTGGCAAAGAGCTTGTCATATCCAAGAAATGAATATGCTGAGGTAAAGTGAGTCTCCAAGATGAAGATAGACTGTGGGCAAAGGCCAGTCTCTGCAAGGTGCAAAGCCATATGAAAGAGTCTGAGTTTTATCTGATGTGAACTAGAAGCAGTTGAAGGGATTAAAACAAGATGACATAATCTATTCTGTATATTTAGGGTCACTTTGATGGCTCTACATAGTATTAAAGAGAGAATTAGGAATTTAATTTGGGACATGTTAAGTTTAAGATATCTGAGAGAAATCCAAATCACTTGAAGTTCCCACTTCCTGCCTGAGACTTGATCATTTTAACAAGTTCTCAGGCTAGGCCACAGTTGCAGCTATATAACAAAACCCTTCCCCAGAAAATGCATTTTCCATTTATTTTTTTTAACAAAGGCATCTCAAGTGACGCCAGTTTCAAACAACATCTGTATCACATTCTTGTAAAACGTGACAGGTTATGTACTCTGAGCACTTACTATATACTGTTGGACAGTTTAGATACATTAGATTGCAACTGATCTTCAAAGCAACCCATGAAACAGAATTTTTGTTAGGGATTTGTGGGTGAGCCATCACCATCAGTGTTATTACCCTTCTGACATGTCCAGCTTGTAAACAATCCAATCAAGATCAGGGGGAGTCATTCCCAAATGTGTATGATCCCCATTAAACAGATGGTAAAGGTGAGGTTCAGAGAAGTTTATATACCATGTCACAGTGATCAGAGTTTTATTAAATATTTGTATATATGTTTGAAATGGATAAAGATATTCAAATATAATTTATTATCTACAGATTTTCTGCCTTACCTATTTTTCTTAAAGGGGAATCTTCTATGTTTTTTTTTTTTTTTTGGACTCTGTACAGCAGGGGCCACATTTCATTTCCTTTTCCATGATGTATCCTTCAGGGATACTTCCAAGTATCCTATTATTGCAGCACCACTTGTTGAATTTTTGTTTGTTTTTCTTTCTTTTGTTTCCTTGTTTGTTTGCTTGTTTTGGGGAAGTGCATAGGCCAGGAATTGAACCTAGGTTTCCCACATGGCAGGTTAGAAGTCTATCAGTGAACTACCCTTGCACCCCTTCTATGCTTTTTTTTTGAAGTTTTTTATTATATAATATAACATATATACAAATTAAAGAAAGAAAAAAAAGAATAGTGTTCAAAGCACTCTTCAACCAGTAGTTACATGACAGATCTCAGAGTTTGTTGTGTGCTACCATATGATTCTCTCATATTTTTCCTTTTAGCTGTTCCAGAATATAGGAGGCTAGAAGGAATAAATGTATTTTTATCATCACAAACAAGTTTTTTCTTTTTTTGTGAGAAATAACATATATACAAAAAAGCAACAAATTTCAAAGCACAGCACCACAATTAGTTGGAGTCATGGGTAAAGGTACGGGTGTCAACTTGACCAAGTTGTGGTACCTGTTCATCTGATTGGGCAAGTGCTGGCCTGTCTGTTGCAATGAGGACATTTCATAGAATTAGGTCATGATCACGTCAGCTGCATCCACAGCTGATTCCATTTGTAATCAGCCAAAGGGGAGTGTCTTCTGTAATTAGTGATGCTAAATCTAATCATGGGAAGCCTTTTAAGGACGACTCAGAGGAGACAGGTTCCATTCCTGCTTTGGCTGGTGAGCCTCTCCTGTGGAGTTCATCCAGGCCATCCATCGGAGTCATCAGCTTTGCGGCCTGCCCTGTGGATTTTGGACTCTGCGTTCCTACGGTCACGTGAGACACTTTTATAAATTTTATATTTGCAAGTGTTCCCTGTTGATTCTGTTTCTCTAGAGAACCCTAACTAATACAGTTGGAGAACAGATTTCAGAGTTTGGCATGGGTAACAATTCCACAATTTTACATTTTTACTTCTAACTGCTTTAAGATACTGGAGACTAAAAGAGATATCAATTTAATGATTCAGCAATCACATTTATCTGTTACATCTATCTTCTCTGTATAACTCCACCATCATCTTTGATGTTTCTATCCCTGTCTTTAGGGGTGTTTGCGCTCTGGTCAATCTTAACTTTTTCATGTTGGAAGGGTCTGTCATTAAAATGGGGTAAGAAGATGTAACTAGCTTATGTTCAGGAGAGGCCAGGCCCTCTAGGTTTCAGGACTTATCTGGTTCAGGGACCCATCTGGAGGTTGTAGGTTTTGGGAAAATTACCATAGTGGATGGAATACTTGTGGAATCTTACATATTGCCCTAGGTGTTCTTTAGGATTGGCTGGAATGGTCCTGGTTGGGTTTTGGTAAGTTATGATAGGTAGCAAGGTCTAACTGAAGCTTGTGTAAGAGTAACCTCCAGAGTAGCCTCTCAACTCTATTTGAACTCTCTCTGCCACTGATACTTTAGTAGTTACGGTTCTTTTTCCGCTTTTGGTCAGGATGGAATTGTTGATCCCACAGTGCCAGGGCTGATCTCATCCCTGGGAGTCATCCCCCATGCCTCCATATCAGTACTAAAATATAGAGCATGTCTTCATTACCCCAGTATACTGAATTACTTTAACCCCGACATAATTGGCTTTGTTCTTATCTCTAAATACCAGGTTATATATATGTAAAACAGCTTCTCAAAATCCAGAAACAATAATTACCACTCTGGAATAAATGTGTCTGCTATAAGAGCTTAGAATCTACGCCCCTATTTTCTTACAAGCATTTTCTAAAGGAGACCATACCATAGTTGTTCTTTCGTTTCTGGCTCATTTTTACTCACCAAACATCCCATACATTCATTCACATCATTGCATGCCTCACAACTTTGTTTCTCTTTGTACCAGTACAACATTTGATCATACATATATACTATCACTCACCAAACTACTTCTCAGTCAGTGCCTCCTTCAGCCACCTGCATTCATCAGGCATCATGTGTAATGCCCCAAATCCTCAGTCTATCAACATTCAGTTTTTGATAATTTCATTGTTCCCAAGAGAAAGATAACCAATAAACATACCCTCATCATATAGGAAATCTAAATCTCCTCTTAACTTTTGTCCCTCTCCCCATTATTTACTTTTGCTGCTGCTGTTGTAGTGTTGATATTTTCTTTTTAAACATAGCCCATAGCATGTAATAGCAGTTTTCCCCCTGTACCCTGTGCTTAAACACTTTTGGTACAAGAATCATATCTTTGAAGTAGTTCTCGCAAGAACTAATTTATATGTTTAGTATTAATCAGTGGGACACATAGGTCTATACAACCCCTTTCTATCCTGTTCATTCTTGGTATTATAACATTACTTATAGATCCACTAGAGTACCACCTTCACTTCTATCTATTCCCTTCCATGGGAGTTCAACCTCATTAGCTAACTGTTCACCCATCTTTTGCTTTTATGTATCACTATTATAAGCTTCTGATTTTATCTTTACTATGGGCATAAAAGTGGAATCATACTGTACCTATCCTTTTGTGTCTGACTTATTTCACTCAGTATTATGTCCTCAAGGCTCATCCTCTTGTCATGTGTTTCAGGATGTCATTTCACCTTTCTCTTGCATAAAATTCCATCATATGTATATACATCATTATGTTAATCCACCCGTCTGTTGATGGGCACATGGTTTGTCTCCATCTTTTGGTGATGTGAATAATGCTGCTATGAATATCAGTGTGCAACTGTTTCTTTGTTTCACTGTTTCAGCTCTTCTGGGTGTATACTAAGTAGTGCTATTACTGGGTCATAGGGCAACTCGATATTTAGTTTCTTAAGGAACCACCAAACTGTCTTCCATAGCAGCTGCAACATTACACATTCCTACTAGCAATGCATAAGTGTCCCAATTTCGCCACATACTCGTCAACATTTGTAGTTTCCTGTTTGTTTAATAGCAGCCATTCCTATAAGTGTGAGGTGGTATCTCACTGTAGTCTTGATCTGCATTTCCCTTTATCGTTCTTTTGAATATATATATATATACACACACACACATATATCCATTTATTGAAAAGACTATTTTATCCAAGGTCAGTGAATTTGGGGGCCTTGTCATAATCATTTGACCATAGATCTGGTGGAGTTTTCACTGGTATTGCATTGACTCTGTAGATCGATTTGGGTAGAATTGACATCTTAACTATATTTAGCCCTCTTATCCATGAGCAAGGAATGTCTTCCTGTCTGTTTAGATCTTCTTTGATTTCTTTTAGCAGTGTTATGTGGTTTTCCATGTTCAAGTCCTTTCCTTTCCTAGTTAAGTTCATTCCAAAGTACTTGATCCTTTTAATTGCTATTTTGAATGGATTCTTTTCCTTAACTGATTCCTCACTTAGGTCATTACTTATGTATAGAAATGTTACTGATTTTTGCACATTAATTTTATATCTTGCCACCTTGCTGAATTTGTTTATTAGCTCAAGCAGATTTCTCATGATTTTCCAAGTATAGTATCATGTCATCTGCAAATAATGAAAGTTTTACTTCTTCTTTTCCAGTTTGGATGCCTTTTATTTATTTGTCCTACCCGATTGCTCTAGCTAGAACTTCTAGCACAATGTTGAATAAGAGTGGTGACAGTGAACGTACTTGTCTTGTTTCTTAGGGGGAAAGCTTTCAGTTTCTCTCCATTGAGTATGATGCTGGCTATTGTTTTTTTCATATATGTCCTTTATCATGTTGAGGAAGTTACCTTTGATTCCTATCTTTTAATGTGTTTTCATCAGAAAAAGATGTTGAATTTTGTTGAATGCTTTTTCAGCATCAGTCGGGATGATCATATGATTCTTCCCTCTCAATTTGTCAATGTACTATATTACATTAATTGATTTTCTTGTGTTGAACCATCCTTTCATTCCTGGTATAAACCCCATGGTCATGGTTTATAATTATTTTAATGTGTTGTTGGATTTGTCTTTTTTTTTTGCATGGTCAGACACTGGGAATCGAACATGGGTCTCCAGCATGGCAGGCAAGAATTCTGCCACTGAGCCACCTTTGGACTGTCCACTATTGTTGGATTTGATTTGCTATTTTGTTGAGAATTTTTGCGTCTATGTTCATTAGTGAGATTGTCTTGTAGTTTTCCTTTCTTATAGCATTGTTTGGTATTAAACTGATATTAGCTTCATAAAATAAGCTAGAGTTCCTTTTTCCCCAAGTTTTTGGAAAAGTTTGAGCAGTATTCGTGTTAGTTCTTTTTGGAATGTTTGAAGAATTCTGCCTTGAAACCATCTGGCTCTGGGCTTTTTTTTGTAGGAAGATTTTTGATGTCTGATCGAATCTCTTTAGTTGTGATTGGTTTGTTGAGATCTTCTATTACTTCCTGAGTCAGTGTAGCATGTTTGTGTGTTTCCAGGAATTTGTCCACGTCATGTATATTGTCTAGTTTGTTGGCATATAGTTGTTCATAGTATCCTCTTATGATGTATTTTATTTCTTCAGAGTCTTTGGCAATGTAACCCTACTCATTTCTGATTTTTTAATTTGCATCCTCACTTTTTTTTCTTTGTCAGTCTTGCTAGTGTCCCATCAATTTTATTGATTTTCTCAAAGAACCAACTTTTGTTTTTATTGATTCTTTCTATTGTTTTTTTATTCTCCAGTTCATTTATCTCTGCTTTAATTTTTGCTATTTCTCTTCTTCTATTTGCTTTGGGGTTAGTTTGCTGTTCTTTCTCAAGTTCCTCCAGGTAAGCAGGTAAGTCCTTGAGTTTTGCTCTTTTTTGTTTTTTAATATAGGCATTACAGCAATAAATTTTCCTCTCAACTCAGCCTTTGTCACATCTCATAAGTTCTGATATGTTGTATTCTCATGTTCACTTGTCTCCAGATAGCTACTGATTTCTCTAGCAGTTTGTCTTTGACTCAATGGTTGTTTAAGAGTGTGTTATTTAATCTCCATATATTTGTGAATATTCTCATTCTTTGGTGGTTATTGAGATCCGGCTTCATTCCATTGTGATCAGAGAAAGTGCTTTGAATAATTTCAGTGTTTTTAAATTTATAAAGGCCTGTTTTGTGCCCCAGCATATGATCTATCCTGAAGAATTCTACATGAGCACTGGAAAAGAATGTATATTCTTGTATTTGTGAATGCAATGACCTATATACGTCTGTTAAGTCTAATTCATGAATCAAGTTGTTTAACTTCTCTATTTCCTTGTTGATCTTCTGTCTGGTTGTTCTATCTATAGAGGAGAGTGGTGTATTGAAGTCTCCTACTATTATTGTTGAAACATCTATTGCTCCTTTCAGTTTTGCCAATGCTTATCTCAGGTACTTTGGAGCTCCTTGATTGGAAGCATAAACATTTATGACTACTCTTTCTTCTTGGCAAATTGTCCCTTTTATTAGTATGTAGTGTCCTTCTTTGTCTGTTATGATATCTTTATATTTGAAGCTTATTTTGTTCGATGTTAGAATAGCTACTTGAGTGGAAATTTTTTTCCATCCTTTCACTTTCAATCTATTTTTATCCTTGTGTCTAAGATGAGTCTCCTGTAAGCAGCATATAGTTGGATTATATTTCTTAATCCATTCTTCCAGTCTCCATCTTTTAATTGGTAAGTTTATTCCATTAACGTTCAAAGTTATTACCAAAAACGCTTTTCTTGAATTCACCATCTTATCTTTTGGATTTTATTTGTCAGATTTATATATTATTATATTATTTTCCCTTTTTCTCTTTTTACCCTTTAAGTTACCCTTATTGGTAACTCTTCAGTTCTGTGCCCTCCTCCAGACCTCTGTATCCTGTCTTTTTTTTTTTTTTTTCAACTGGCAAAACTCCCTTTAGTATTTCTTGTAGGACCTGCCTCTTATTGACAAATTCTTTCAGGATTTGTTTGTCTGTGAAAATTCTAACCTCTGCTTCAGTTTTTCTTCTTCTTTTTTCTTTTTTTTACGTGGGCAGGCACCGGGAAGTGAACCGGAGTCTCCAGCATGGCAGGCAAGAACTCTGCCTGCTGAGGCACTGTGGTACGCCCTCTCCTTCAGTTTTGAAGGACAGTTTAGCTCTGTACAGAATTCTTGGCAAGAAACCTTTCTATTACAAGATCTTAAATATATCTTACCACTGCCTTCTCACCTCTATGGTGCCAGGTGAGGAGACTGAATTCAGTCTGATGTGCTTTCCCTTATATGTAGTAGATTGTTTTTCCCTTGCCGTCTTCAGGATTTTTCTGCTTCTCTTCAACATTTGACAGACTGATTAGTATGTGTTTTGGGGAAGGCCTATTTGGATTTATTCTATTTGGAGTTCATTGAGCTTCTTTAACTTGTGTATTTATGTCCTTTAATAAGGGTTGGAAAGTTTTCCCCCATTATACTTCAACTACTCTTCCTAACCCTTTACTCCTCTCTTCTTCTGGGACACCAGTGGTTCTCATATTTGTACATTTTGTTTTGTCCATCATTTCCCTGAGATCTAATTCAAAATTTTCCTTCTTTTTTTTTTTTCTTTTTTGCCATTTTCTGTTTGAGTGTCCGAATCAGTTATCCTGTCCTCTAGTTTACTTATTCTTTCTTCTGCCTCATCAAATCTGCTGTTGTGTGTCTCTAGTATGTTTTTCATTTGGTCAACAGAATCTTTAATCTATATGATATTTGTTATTTTTCTATTTATTCTCTCATATTCTTCTTTATGCTCTTCTTGTGTCTTCTTCATCTTCTTTATGGCATTAGCTATCCCACTTATTTTATTTAGTAAAGTTATATCAACGTCTTTGATTAGTTGTTTCAACATCTGTGTTTCCTCTGGAGTTTTAATTTGGTCGTTAGGCTGGGCTAGATCTGTCTGCATTGTGATATGCCTGGTGATCTTCTGTTGTTTTGGAATATCTTGATTGATTTACTTTGAAAGTTGATTTCCTTTAGTAGTCTAAAGCCTTGTGTTTTCTAAATGGATGTGTAGCAGTATGCAGGGCATGGGGAGGGGCACAATGGTGTGGTGATGCATTGAAGCACAGGAATAGGTGCAGCTTGGGATGTTATGCTGCTGCTTGTGAATGTGCATACCCAGCATCCAGGGAAGATGTGGTTGGGCAGTTGCATGGGTCTGGGAGTTGTGGCCTTGGTGTACACTGGTCTAAGACACAAAGCCCTTTGTGTGCATGCATAGAGTTTTGGTAGTAGGTCAACATTATGCCAGTATGGGCTAGGGCCAGATGTGACCTGGCTATACAGGTCAACACTTTCCCAGAGTTGGGGGCTATGTGAAAGTTCTGGTCTAGGAGTTTCCATAAACTGATATACCTGTCCAGAAAGCTCAGCAGGTGTGGGGTGAGGCTGTGTGACTGTTTGGGCTGGGGGTGGGTATAGCCTGGGTATGGAGGTAACTGCCGGCAGCCCTTATGTGGTGGTGATAGCCTGCAGGGCTACTTCCTAGTCCCTGTCTTCCTGTCCGTGCACTCCCACGGGCTTTGTTCCATGTTAGGCTCTTGTTCTCTGTTTCTAAGTTCCTCAGCTTTTGCAACCAGAGCTGCCCTATGTGGTGCAGAACACTCTCTCAAGTCATTTACACCCTGAAATCATCATCTCAATTGCCCTCCCATCCCATCTCTGGCTTTTCCTTGGACTAGGGTTGAACTTGATTTAACCTATTTCACCATTTTCCCTGAACTCCCCTTCTATGCTTTTTAAACCACTGGACCAACATGGTGTGGATCCAGGAAAAGAGTTGAAGAAGCCCAAAAAGGAAAAATTGTTCTACAGAAAAGAAAAAAAAGGATACAAGGAAAAGGAGAAGAGATTCAGAGGTTGAAAGATGAGGACAGAAATAGAGCAAGGGAAAATGAATAGAGAGAAAGATGATGAGAGTAATTTATGTGAGAAGAGAGAAAAGACTTATTAAGCTTGGGATTTTGGGGAAAGAGATGAGTAAAGTAATTTAAAAAAATGTAACTGAATTATTGAACAAACTGAACTGTGCAAATGAGAAGCATAAAAAAATTCTTACTCTCTATTGGGGATTATAAGACACTCTGATTTTCACCACCTGAATTTGGAATCCATTAGAAGATTTACAGATACAAGTAGGAGAGGGATTAATAAATATCATCTCTGTACTGGTAAAGCTGATATTAGTTAGTGTGGTCTTCACATGTGTAAAAGAAGACTTTCTTTTACTATATCAACAAAATTTTCCTTCCAGCCAGAGGGAGCACTGCAAAACCTCAACCCCCACCCCCCACTTGTGAGGGATCTAGTCTTAAATAAAACAAATCTCATAGAACATGTGACCCCTGCAGTGGTAAGATCCCAAGTGGAAAAATAGAGGCAGAGGCTGAGAAATATATCTTTAGTTCCATATCCCCAAATTTATCAATCACGAGTCACCACGCTTATCCTCAGGAACAGAGTAAGTAAGGATGTTAGAGAAACACCAGGGTTTTATTTTAATGGAACTTCCTCTGGGAGGAAGAAAACCTCAGATGGGGAAGAAGCATCCTTTTCCTAATAAAACAGCACTGCCCCTGCAAACTCAGTCTATGGAATGGGTCTTTCCTGCTCTTTGTGTGATATTCCAGGCAGATCTCATAGTTTTTTGGTCATTCTTGAATAATAAAAGTGGTGTTAATAATCACATAACCCTAAACTCCCCTTACCATCTTGATCCTAGACCTACCTCAGGTTGGGATGCCTGCTCTTGGAAAGGGGAAAGAAGATGATGTGGTTGTTTTGTTTTTCTTCCTATATACAATTTTATGCAGTATACTTTGGTTTGATGCCTCCTGGTTGTGGCAGATTCCAGTGAGATTCTTTGAGGGGCACATGGGTAGATACTTTAGCAATTGTTGTTTGTGGAGTTTTCTTCCCAGCACTTATTTGAAACCATTCCCACCCAGATATTGATTTATTTTGGTTCCCACTTAGCATTTCATCCATCCATGCTGGTTATTGAAAGAACCCAAGCTGGCTCTATTCTTCTGCTTCCACTTCTGGCCCATGGGAATATCACCCAACCTTTTTGTCCCTCCAAACTCTGAACGTACATGTGTTTTCCAGTTCAGTATCATCTTTGTGTTCTGCCACTAGACCAAAAGAAGTACCAGCCACAAAATCTTGCTTTTAAATATATCCAATATATCCAATGTATCCATAATTATGTATATCAGCACTCATTTTAAACTTTCTTAGTTGTTCCTTGAAGGCCACTTTACTTATCCTGTGATGGGAGAACACACACACACACATTTCTCCAATGATCCCCATAACCTTTTCAACTTCTCAATTAACTCTCAGCCTTCTCCTGTATTTCCTGAAAGTGGGCAATGGGCAGAAGCACAATTTTGGCCCTTTCCTTTACAAATTGAACATAGATATTAGACATTGTATTAAAATAAGGAAATTTTTGTTTTGTTGGATTTTGGAACCTCTACAGAACTCCAAGAAAAAAGGAAAATCCATAAATGTTATGAAAGTGTCGCCTTTCACGTACTGTAAATTCCTATTTTTCTAACCCTTCAATACATTGCAATAAAGGCCCAGTTTGACTTGAGTTACATTTTTCTACCCCATTTCTTCAGCTTCCATTGAGATTGCTATGAACTGTGGATGTAAGAGTAATTATTTTGTGAATAAGAACAAAATTTTGTTTGGAATATGATATATAAATGAAATTATTGCCTTAATTTTAAATTGCTGGGGTGTTTAAAACTGATCCTGAAATACAGTTGTTTCCCCAAGTTTGTTGGTATAGATCAGATGATGGAGTATTCTCATGTAGCTTAATATTCTCCTGTGACTTTGGATGTTTGAGAACCAGGAAGATACTTGGAGTTAAAGTATCGACGGTTTTACATCACATTAATGATCAGCAGCATGCCAATACTAGCACAGACTGAATCTCTGATATCATCAGTATAGCATCAACAAAGGCCTTAAACCACCTATATAAGTCCAGATATTTCTACAAAGGATGCTGAGTGGAAGCAATTATAAAATCACTAGGCATGGGAGGGGTAGGTAGAGGGGGAGAGAGAGAGTGAGAGCTAGAGAAAAACACTACATACAACTAATTTATATATCACTATTGACAAAAATGATGCTAAGAATAATAGTCCCAAATAACCACAGTTAGAGGATTAATTTGTTTCAGATAAAATGAAAATAATTAACAATTTTAAATAGACAATTTAAATACAGTTAAGATCCTCAAAGAGGTAAATAAAGGAAGAATATTTATAAAGAAAATTTACAATGTATGTATGAAACACAACTAGGGAGAGTGAAATATAAATGAAATTAGAATAAAATGACCATATTAAAATATTAGAAATGATAAATACCATAATTGAACTAATAATTTAATACACAACACACGCCCTAAATTGGTCGCATGTGAAGAGGCAATCCTTGAAATGGAAGATAGGGCCAAGGAATTCAATCTGAATGAATGATTATGCATGCTAATATTATCTCTATCTTTAATGTGCTTGAAATATTTCATGATAAAAACCTGGAAAATTAGAAGAGAGATGCACAATACATAATATAGTGTGTCTGTATGTTTATATACACATGTTTTCTGGTGGGAATAAGGGATGAGAAATGTAATTTTATATGTGCATTTTCCTCTGGAAACAAAGGATTGCCTTTAGAAATAGAAGGGGATTTAAATTGATTTATGCTATAAAGAGATGGCAAATATGAGTTATTTTATGTTTTCTTGTAGTATTTGTTTCTTTTTTCTAATAAACTGAATTAGACAATTTAGCTGAATATGACTTAATAAGAGAAAGAAAATGATGGTAACTTATTAACTTAGTTTGTGGATAGCCTTAGGTAAAGCCTAATTACAGTAAAATATTGGACTGCCTGAAAGAGAGAAGTTGATTTTATCCAAAACTTATATTTTCTGTAGCATGAAACTAACCTAACCTGCCTGGCCAGATCAGTTAAACAACCTAAACACATGGAGTCTAGAATTGAGAACAAGATTCTGCAATTCTGTATAGCTTAATGCAATACCCAGATACATGCCATCTGTCCCAAATTTGCTCCCAAATGCTCTATCTCTAGGTATATCTCCAGACATGTACACCTAGCTGCATATCACACAACTTGTCCCAAACTGAATTCCTTACTCTCGTAAACCTGACCTCACACCTACTTGTACTATTTTTTTAACTGATTAAACTCACTGTTGTATACTAGCTAAGTGAAGCTAGTAAACCAGGAGTTATTGCTGCTACATTTTTTACTAACCTATTTCTTTAAACTCTTTTGTTCTTTATTTTTCATAATCATTCCTTCCTTAATTCAAATCCAGAGCTTCTATTGCCAGAACCACAGCTCTTTAATTGGTCTCCACGTCTCCACTATTTTTCACCTCCAACTCATTCTCAACATTTCTGCCAGAGTATTATTTCTTCAGCATAACCCTTAGAGCATAATTCCTTTGACAGAACATTTTAGGAGTGCCTTATTTTCCATATGATAAAATATGTGTCCTTTATCTGGGATTAAAGACTGTCATTATTTGGCCCAGCCCACTCTTGATTCTTGACATTCCATATGCCCCTGTTTCCTTATCATGTAACCTATATTCTAGCTCTGCCACACTAAATCTTATTCTGTGAATCTTTAACATACTTGAATACACCTTGGAATTTTCTCATGCTATTTCATTTGCCAGGAAGTCTCTTGCAATACCACTCATTAAGCATTTGCCTTTTGAAATCCTATTCATCCTTCCAGACCCTGCTTCAATGTCACTTTTTCTGTGACACTTACGTATTTCTAATCCCCATGCTCATAATCAATTGCTTATTATAGTTTTGGCTTTTAGAATTGGATTTGTTTTCTTTTGGATGCACCACCACGCTCACTGCAGCCCTAAGGAAGCCCAATTATTTTTGAGTAATAGATGTTCATTAATACTTCTTATTTCTAATGAGATCATTTAGCTAGGGAAAAAAGTTTCATTGGGATTTTCTTTTGAAATGCAGTTTTAGCACTCAAGGAAATATGTGCAAGCTGTTTTATATTACTATTCTCTAAAAAGACAAAGTGAATTGGTACTAAGTGAATATGTGCAAACAGACTCTGAAGACTATTTGAAGTAGCTAAATGGCTTTCATTTTCTTAATTAAGAACACTGTGTTTAAATTCCAAGTGAATTTTTAAAGCAGATTGCTAAATTGTATAAGTGCATTTAGTACACAAAAAATAGAAACTAAACTGTGCAACAACAAAAACATAGAACACTAATCTTAGTTAGGACCCAGCTAAACTAAATAAGGCTTTCTTTTGAATTTACTCAACATGAGTTGGCTAAGGATATGTTTATGCCCTAAGACAATTCAAAAGTGAAGAGAGGAATACCGAAGAGAATGCTTCAGAAATGGGAACCTAAGAGAAGATTCTGAAACTACTCCTCTACCTGGTTCTTTAGATTCAGTAGTTTTGGGCAGTATGATCCATATTTTGGCTGCCCTAGGAATTCACTAAATATCTCTAGATATTTGGATTTGGACTTTAATTTTTCTCCCTTAAGTTTACCTGTTCCATCTGAAGCCTCTCAAATTTGTATTAAGACATTCAGACATTATAGTGATAGTTTTCAAACCCCAGAGTTTCTGCCCAATTTTAGTTCAGCTACATGTCCCATGTAGGGGGGAGGGCAGTGAGTTCAACAGCCACATGGGCTTAGAGAGAGAGGCTACATCTGAGTAACAAAATAAGTTTTCTGGGGGTGACTTAGCAAAATTACCAGTAGGTAAAGCAACTTCTCTTTTTAGTCTCTATTATAGCACTTTTTACTTCCATCATTTCACCAATCTAGTTAATCAATGGCTAAAATGGTAAGCATTGAATATGTGAACATATGTATGAATTTATGCCTACTTTTCCACCCTCATCCTCAACCATGCTCATAAAATGTGTCCCTTGTTCCAGTAATGAGAAAACTTGCATGTTTTGTCATGTCAGGATATTTCACATTGTATGCTTTTGTAATTTCTATTTCTTTACTTGAATTGTCTTTTGTTTTTCATCTAGTGGCTCCTAATTTTCATTCATAATACACATCCTTTGAACCCTTCATTTATATAACTCTTCTCTGCCCCCATATCTAACTGTATGCTTTATTTTCTTACATTGTGCTTTTCTTTGTTAACATTATGTTTTATTATCATGACTTTTTGCCCCACTAGATGTGATAACTTGAAAGCAAGGACCATGTCTTACATTCCTGTCTCCTGCTACTTTGAGAAACATGGTAAATGCTCAAGAAGAATGCATTGAATGAGGGGATATCTTTAGTTTTTTTAAAAAGCAATTATATTGTGAAATATAACTTTTATAAAAATGATAATTTTCAAAATACATTTTAACAAGCAGTTTTAGAACCAGTTTTGAAACATGATGTGTGTTACAGCTCTACA
This sequence comes from Tamandua tetradactyla, assembly GCF_023851605.1. Lineage (NCBI taxonomy): Eukaryota > Metazoa > Chordata > Mammalia > Pilosa > Myrmecophagidae > Tamandua > Tamandua tetradactyla. The sequence goes on along the minus strand of NC_135353.1, from coordinate 56,419,227 downwards.
ACTTCAGATCTGCTCTAATACACTGAAGACTACAAAGAAATATCAATATAATAATTCAGTAGTCATTCTCATTTGTGAAATACCATCTTCTCTGATACAACTTCTCCTTATGCTTTGATCCTTCTCCCAATCTTTAGGTGTATTTGGGCAATGACAGTTCTAACTTCTTCATGATCAAAAGGGGGGTGGTTAACATTATGGGGTAGGGGAATGCAACTCATTAATGGTCCTGGAGAGACTGGGAACTCAGTTTCAGGCCTTATTTGGTTTAGGAACCATCTGAAGATTATAGGGTTCTGAAAAATAAACATAGTGAGTGAAACTCTTATAGAGTCACAGATAAAGCCCAGCATATTCTTCAGACGTTAGAGAACACTGTTATTTGTGGCTAAGTGCACCATAGAAATTAGCAATATCTAGCTGAAGCTTGAAGAACAGCCTCTTGACTCTATGGGAAATCTCTTAGCCACTGATGTGATATGTTGTTACATTTCTCCACATAGGGGAGAGGGTAATGATTTTACTTGCAGAATTGGCTTAGAGAGAGGCCACATCTGAGCAACAAAAGTGATTATCAGAAAGTAGCTCCTAAGCATAACTATAGGTAGGTTTAGTTTCTCCAGCACAGGAATAAGTTTCATAGGAGTAAGCCTCAAGATCGAAGGCTTGGCCTATTAATTTAGGAGTCCCTAATGTTTGACAGAGTATCAGGGATTTCCCAGATGAGAAAGTTTGATAGTTCCATACTTTTTTCTCCAGGCCCTCAAGGGAATTTGCTAATACTTTTAAATTATTTACCTAACATACTCTGGCATGTATCTGGGTATTGCATTAAGCTATACAGAATTGCAGAATCTTGTTCTCAATTCTAGGCTCCATGTGTTTAGGTTGTTTAACTGATCTGGCCAGGCAGGTTAAGTTAGATTTTATGCTACAGAAAATATAAGTTTTGTTTAAAATCAACTTATTTTCCTTTGGTCTCAAATAGTAGGTGAAGTTCTAAAATATAAGTAATATCATCCTTTACCCTGTATTCTGATTTACCTTAGTTCCAACCACATTATCTTCTTTCTTATCTCTAATTGAAGCCTGATCTCTTTCTTAGCTTCTTTAATAGTTGCTATATGTAGGAATGCTGACTTTCAGAGCTGCAGAACTCCAATTCTGAGTTTTAAGTGTTGCTTGAGTTTGTAAAGTTCCAGGAAAATATCAGGTTATAAACTTATAGCACAGCATCTCAGATTTTAGAAATAACACTTAAAGCTCAAGAATGAATGTGACTGCTGTAAGAGCTTACAGTTTAGGCTGAAATTTGCTTATACATATTTTCTGAAAAACTGACGTCTTGGTATGGCTCACCTAAATTTTTGAATTCATTATTCTTTTTAGCATACTCCTGGATTGCTATCTTGCCCCATATTATTAATGAGCTCCCCAATCCAGTCTTCATCTGATATATTTTAAAGGTGAATGGTCTCCATATTGACACTTTTAACAGCTTGCTTTATACTGTGTATATTCTGTGTCCCTATAAGATAGCAAATCCTACTGAAAACAGTAAATATATACTTCTTTCTCTGTTTCAAAGGATCATTTCCATACTTTGTTTTATCATAATGTTAGTTTTCAGTTCAAAGGAAATCTTATGTGGACTCCCAGTATATCCAACGATACCTGGAATATACTCTGGCTGAGGCAGAGGTGTGGTGGACAAGCATACACTGCAAAGTCAGACTTGCTTCATAAGATATCACCAATGGCTTCCAAGACAACTGTGTGGAATGCCAAATTAGAGTTTGTGCTGAGGAATGATCTTTTACACATAATCATCAGTGAAAGCCTGTATTTTGACCTCTCTATTGCTAAAGTGAGATCACTCCAGAAATAGAATACTGAATGTCCAATAGCAGTTCTGAACTGCTGCTTCACATATCCCAAAATTTCTTAAGTGTAGTCATGCTGATGAACACTGAAGACATTTCTCTTCACAAAGCAATATCCATTGGATTCTGTGCACTGATGAAGCACTGATGATACTTCAGTTTTGATGCTGATTAATTGCTAAATTTTAAAATAAATATGCCCGTTCTGAGATTGTATCCCATACTGTAGTCAAATTAACTTTGAAGCAAGAGTTTGGTCAAAACTAAAAGGTTGAAAATTATATATTCCCATTTGAAGGTTATAATACCCATCAGGTGAAGTAACTGCTATAACACAATGATTGTGTTCAGAGAACTGATGTCTCTGAAAACATTTAAAGAATGTGTATATATATATATATATATATATTTTTTTTTTTTTTTGCATGGGCAAGCACCGGGAATTGAACCAAGATCCTTGGTGTGGGGGGTGGGCGAGAATTTTGCTACTGAGCCACCATCACACTGCCCAACATTTATATAATATTTTAATGCACCATGTCAGGACTAAAGATGCTTCATTTGCATGGTGATAGCTCCATGTGTGCTATGTATAAATTATTTGCTCATAAAGGAAAAGAAGTTAAAGAAAGTTCCCTAAATATGGACAGCAATAGAAGAAATATGGCCTTCTGAAAAAAGTATCAGGTAGTCAGCAGTGACTTAAGGGATTCCAAGAAGATCTCTATTCCTCCAAAACACTACCTTCATTCATTTGGTGAAATCTTGAATCCCTTTAACAAGGGGCAATACTTCTCCAGTTTTAGAGAGGGTATTTCTTATCTCCTGTGTGAAGAATTATGGAAACAGTTGCCAAGTACCTGGTTTTGAGAGAAATAGGGAGGTGTGGAACTTAGGTAGTCCTTTAGAGCAGCAGTAAATGGCCAGGAAGTGTCTGAAACAACTTTCTGGGAGACACCTGTGACCAGACCCACATCCTACAACAGTCTAGAATGGGTAGAAGGGCCAAGATCACAGCACAGAAATGCAAAAAGAGCCTTCAAACTGTGGCCTGGGTCCCTCCCCCACTGACATGGAAGGCTCTGACAGAGACATTTCCTCATAGGAAAAAGAGGCAGTCTCTACTAGGAGTAATGGTGGGGGGGGGGTAGTTCAACAAACCTCCAATTGCCACTTTAATGAATTTAGACGCGTAAATACAAACTTTGAGCACAGATAAACTCAAAGCAAGCAGGAAAAGAAACCTGAGGTCTCTCCCACAGAGATGATGTGAGGCTGATGGAAAAAAAAGAAATGCAGAGGCTTTTAGAGTCAGTTGAGCCCAGAATATCAGAAGAAAACTGCGCTCTAAGGAAAGGGGCACATAGAGCTAGGTACCAACTCAGGCTCCTGACTGGTTAAACTTGGAGGCTGCAAGCTGGCTCTGAAAAGGTATTTCTTTTTTTTCCTTATTTTTTAAACTATTCTAAGTAGCTCATTAAAGAAAGCCTCAGTCATCTTCAGTTTCAGCACTGACCCAGGCAAAGGTGGAGTTAAGATATGTCTGATATACAAAGAAACTAGTCAAATGAAGGTGATAATTCCCTAAAGGGCAAATTTTCCCCAAGAAAAGGGGACAGGTCCAAGCTCTAGTGTCAGCTCTCATTCAAAGAACTCAGTCACCAGTGGATGGAAAAGAGACACAACTTAAGCCTGTCGTCTACCTCAACCTCTGTCTCAAACACGCCCCTGGCAGAGACAGGGTCTGATGAGAATTAAAAGCACCAGACCATTTTATACTGGTGGGGAACCACAGGCTGACAAGCACCACATGATGACAGGATAGGAAGAGCAGAGTCAAGAGACTTCACAGGAACCTCTCACTATCTGCTGGGTCTCAATCTCAGGGAAACTTGATGCTGATTACACACTCCTCCTGAAACCTAGGCCTGTCTTTCCTGGGAAAATCTGATCTGGGTCAATCACATACTCAAAATATATGGTCCATATAGGCAGAGCAAGAGCCAGAAAAATAAGAACTGCAAAATTGTAATCAGTTAAACAAAAGCTGTGATAGAGGTCTAGAATAAGTTGAACTGAAAAATTAAAAAATAAATGGAGGCTAAACAGCACACTGATAAACACCCAGTGGGTCAAGGAAGATATTACAAGAGAAATCAGTAAATATGTCAAGGAAAATTAAAATGAAAACACAACATATCAAAACTTATGGGATGTGGCAAAGGCAGTGCTGAGAGGGAAATTTATTGCCCTAAATGCCAACATTAAAAAAGAAGAAAGAGCAAAAATCAAAGAATTAACTGTTCACTTGAACCTGAACCTGAGAAAGAACAGCAGTCTAACCCAAAAACAAATGGATGTAAAAAGTAGTGAAGATTAAAGAAGAAATAAATGAAATTGAGTATACGAAAAAAAGAAAAAGAATCAACAAACCCAGAAGTTCATTCTTGGAGAAAATCAACAAAATCAATGGACTCTTAGCTAGACTGACATAAAAAGGGAGGATGCAAATAAATACAATCAGACACGTGAAAGGGGGAATAACTATTAACTGGGGAGAAGTAAAGGAGATAATGAGAGGATACTATGAACAACTAGATGCTTGTAAACTAGACAACGTAGATGAAATAGGCAACTTCTAGAAAAGCATTAACAATCAACATTGATTGAAGAAGGAGACAACCTCAGCAAACCAATCAGAAGTAAAGAGGTTGAATCAGTCACAAAAAGTTCCCAAAAAAGAAAAGTCCAAGACCTGATAGCTTCACATGTGAGTTCTACCAAGCATTCAAAGAAATAATTAGTACCAATCCTAATCAAACTCTTCAAAAAAATTGAAGAGACAGGAATGTTATCTAACTCATTCTATGATGCCAGTGTCACACTAATACCAAAGCCAAACATACTACAAGAAAAGAAAACTATACAGATCAATTTCTTCAATGAATGTTGAGGCAAAAATCCTCAACAAAATATTCAAAAATTGAATTTCGCAGCACATTGAAAGAGTTGTGCAGCATGACCAAGTGGGATTTATTCCAGTCTTCAGAGTTTGAGTCAACACAAGAAAATCAATTAATGTATTACATCACATCAATAAATCAAAGCAAAAAAACTACATTATCATTTGGTTGATACAGAAGAGGCAATTGACAAAATTCAACATCCTTCTTTGATCGAAAACATTTTCCCTCTAAGATCAGGAGCAAGACAAGGACATCTACTGTCACTATAGTTATTCAAGACTGTGGTAGAAGTTCTAGCTAGAGCAATTAGGCAAGAAAAATAAATAAAAGGCATCCAAATTTGGAAGGAAGTAAAACTTTCACTGTTGGGGGACCACATGATACTATATGTTGAAAATTCCTCAAACTCTACAGTGAAGCAAGCAGAGGTAATAAATAAGTACAGCAAAGTGGCAGGGGAAAAGTTCAACGTGCAAAAATCAGTAGTCTTCCTGTACACTACTAATGAGCAATCTGAGCAGGAAATCAAGAAAAAGTTTCTTTGCAATAGCATCCAAAAGAATAAAATATTTTAAAATTCATTTAATCAAGGCCACAAACTGTGTATACATTGAAAACTACAAGAAATTGTTAAAGAAACCAAAAGATAGCTAAACAAATGGAAGATATTGTGTTCATGAATTGGAAGTCTAAATATTGTTAAGATGTCAATTCTAACCAAGTTTATTTATAGATTCATTGCAGTAACAATTAAAATCCCAACAACTTACTTTGCAAAAATAGGTAAAAACAGTAGCCAAATTTATTTGGAAGGACAGGATGCTTCAAACAACTAAAAATATCTTGAGAAAGAGTGATAAAGTGAGAGGTCTGACACTACCTGACTTTAAGGTATATTACAAAGCTACAGTGGTCAAAACAGCATGGTACTATCATAAAGATAGATATCCTCAAAACTGGAATCAAATTGAGTGTTTAGAAATAGATTCCCTCATCTATGGGCAATTGATCCTTGATAAGACAGTCAAATCACCTCAACTGGGAGAGAACAACCTCTTCAATAAATGGTGGTTGGAGAGCTGGATATTCATATGCAAAAGAATGAAAGAGGACACCTATCTCACACTTTATACAAAAATTAACTCAAAATAGATTAAAGCCCTGAATATTAGAGATAAGAACATAAAACTTTTAGAAAACCATGTAAGGAAATATCTTAAGGATCTTGTGATAAGAAGTAGTTTCCTAGACCTTACATCCAAAGTGTGAGCAAAGAAAGAAGAAATAGATAAATGGGATCTCAAAACTGAACACTTTTGTGCATCAAAGGACTTTTTCAGGAAAACAAAGACCCAGCTTTCATAATGGGAGACAATATTTGAATGCCACATATCAGATAAAGGTATAGTATCCAGAATATATAAAGAGTTCCTGCAACTCAACAACATAAAGACAAACAACTCAATTTAAAAGTGGGTGAGGTGGGTGCAAGGGTAGTTCAGTGGTAGAATTCTTGCCTACCGTGTGGGAGACCAAAGTTTGATTCCCAGCCCATGCACATCCCCAAGAAAACCAAACAAAAAAACAAAGAAGAAATCAACAAATGGTGCTGCAATAGCAGGATACTTACAAGGGAAAAGAATGAAAGTGGCCCCTGTCATACAGCATAAAAAAAATGGGTGAAAGACATGGACAGATACTTTTCCAAAGAAGAAATACAAATGTCTAAAACATATTAAGAGATGCTCAGCATACCAATTATTAGGGAAATGCAAATAAAAACTACAATGAGACATCATCTCACATTCATTAGAATGACCACTATCAAAATAACAGAACACTACATGTGCTGGAGAGGATGTGGAGAAAAACATTTATCCCCTGTTAATGTGAAAGTAGAATGCTGCAACCACTCTGGAAGGCAGTATGGTGGTTCCTCAGGAAGCTAAGTATAGAATTGCAAAATGAACCAGCGATCCGTTACTAGGTATATATGAAGGCAGGGATATGAATGGAAATTTCTACACTGATGTTTATAGCTGCTTTATTCATGATTTGCAAGAGTTGGAAACAGCTCAAATGCCCATTGACAGGTGAGTGGATAAAAAAATTGTAATATATACATACAGTGGAATATTATGTAGCTGTATGACAAAATAAAGTGATGATGCATGCAAAAATGTGGACAAACCTTAAGGACATTATGTTGAGTGACATTAGCCAGAAACAAGAGGACAAATACTGTTATGGTTTTACTAATATGAACTAACATTAATGAGCAAACATTGAGAGTTAAATTTGAAGAACATAGGTTATCAGGAAGTAGAAAGACGGTGGATAATGGGCATTTGATGTTGAAGGAGTACAAAATGTTCAACAGATTCATTGTAAAGACCCAGAAATGGACAGCACAGTACTATCTGATGGTAGAACAATACTGTAAGTCTACTGAACAAAGCTGAGTGTTGAGTATGGAAGAAAGAGGAAGGCTAGGGACATGTATGATGCCAGAAGTAAAGATGGAAGATAAGACTATGACAGTATAACTTACTGAAACCTAAGATGGGCAAGGATGGTGATCAAATGTACCAATATAAGAATGTTTATGTATGAGGGAGAACAAATGAATGTCACCATTGCAAGGTGTTGAAGATGGGATGGTATATGGAAAAAATGCAATCAATGCAAACTTGGATCTACAGTTAACAGTAACATTGTAACATGCTTCCTGCAAATGCAACAAAAGCAATATACCAAAGCTGAAAGTCAATAAGAGGGGGTTATAATAGAAGGGTATGGGATTCTTGGTTTTGCTCTTGTTTCTCCTTTTTATTTTATTTTAATTTTTAAAACATTTTTATTCTTCAGTTTTTTCACCTCTTCTTTGTGGAAGAAATGGAAAGGTCCTCATAAGGAATGTGTTGGTAAAGGTATAACTATATGATTATACCAGGAAGAATTGTTTGCTTAATTAAGATGGATTGTATGGGATTTGAATAAACTGTTAAAAATAAACAGAAGAATACAAGTGTTGGTGAAAATGTGGAGAAAGATATACACATATTCACTCTTGGTAAGAAAGTAGAATGGTGCAGCCTCTCTGGAGGGGAATGTGGTGGTTCCACAAGAGGCTAAGTAAAGGGTTGTCATGTGATGCTGCTACCCTGTTATTAGGTATATACTTGGAAGAACTGAAAGCAGGGCCAGGAATTGACATTTGCACACCGGTGTTTATGGAGGCAGTATTCATATTTTGCATGAATGGAGGTGGTCTAAGGATATGTAGACTGATGAATGGAAGGGCAAAATGTGGTGCATACATACAATGAATTATTCAGTGGCTGCAAGATGGAATGAAGTTGTGAAGCATGCAACTAGGTGAATGAAAGTTGAGAGCAGTATGTTGAATGAAATAAACAAGAAATAATAACACAAATATTATAATGCTTCACTAATATAGACTAACTACGATGTGCAAACTCTGAGATTTGAATTTGACAGTGTAGGTTATCAGGGGAAGGCTTATTGTAAAGGTTCCTAGATTGTAAGCTCTTACAGCAGTCACATTTATTCCTGAGTTGTAACTGTTATTTCCAAAATCTGAGGCAGAACTCTTTGTGTATGACCTGGTCATTCTCTGGAATTTTGGATATTTGTGTGACACCTGAGACTCAGATCTACTTTTCTGCAGCTATGAAAGTCAGCATTGCTCCATAACAGTAACTATTTAAAAAGCAGAAGAAGAGATTAGATTTCAATTAAAGATATGAATAAAGCAGATCTGGTTAGGACTAAGGTATATCCCACTAAAGGTTAAAGGATGATATTGATTTTTTACTAAATAAAAGAAGTAATATTAATTGAGACTTCAGTACATGACAAGCATTATGTTAAGTATTTTACAAGGATTATGTCATTTAATCTCACAATGCTACTTTGAAAGGTAGAGATTATTATTAACATTCTCACTCTATAAATGGAAAAATTAGGCTTAGAGCAATGAAGTAATTTAAGATTACACAGTATTAAGTGAAAAGAGCCAGATGGTATAATTTCAGAGCCCACAGTCTCACTCACTCTCCCAGCCACCCTGACCACTTAATGGTTATGCAGGCTTCTGCTTTAGAGCCTTTGCTCTAGCTTTCACCTTTTCTCTAGCTGTTGCTTTTGCCTGGAACAAACTTTTCTCACATATCCTCTTGATAATTTCCTACAACTCCTTCAAATTATTGTTCAAATGCCATCTTTTCCTTGAGGTTTATCTTTAACATGGTACCTCCTCCTCAGATGAGCTCCCTCCCTCCCTCCTCCAGCTGCCTTCTCAACCCGGCTTATTCTGCTGCATTTTTCCTTTTTCCATATTGCACTTGCCACATATACTAGATAACTTATCTATTACACTTGTTTTTATTCAAGATTATTATTATTATTGTTTATGCTACCCTGATAGGATGGAAACACCTTGAGAGCAGGAATCCTTTTTTGCTTACTGTTGTGGCTCAAGGACCTAGAAGACCACCTGGCACATTTTTCTTTTATTAGAGCAGTTGTAGGTTTACAAAAAATCATGCATAATATAGAGTTCCCATGTAATATCCCAATATTAACACCTTGCATTAGTGTGATGTGTTTGTTACAATTCATAAAAGATTTTCATAATTGTTTTAGTGACTATACTGCATCATTAAAAATAGATTTCACAGTTTGTGTTGTACAATCCTGTGCTTTTTAAAAAATCTTATTCTAGTAACATATATACAACCTACAATTTCTCCTTTTAACCACATTCAAATGCTTAATTCAGTGCTATTAATTGCATTCACAATGTTGTGCTGCCATCACCAACAGCCATGACCAAAACTTTACAATCAACCCAAACAGAAACTGTACAATTTAAGCATTAACTCCCCATTCTCTACTCCCAATTCCCTGGCACATACCAGTTACTTAATAGAAATTGACAATAGGAAAAAAACTGCAAGTGACTTATAAAGGGAGAAATAACACTTTCTTCTGTTATTTAAAAACTTAAACAGATTTTTGAGAGAATGTAATTAATCACTGAATACCTAATCTAGTCATATTAATTTGTTTTAGGAGAAACTATACTTTTATTTTTCTGTATCTTTTAAATCTATAGCAAAAATTAATTTCTTTAAACAAATGCTTTCACATTGTTAAAATGGAATAAACTAACTTTACAAAGAAAAAGAAAACCTATAAGAAATTAAACATTGTTTACATTGTTCAGATTCTATTTAGCAAACCAATAAATATTTTAGTGTGCTGTTTATTGGTTTTCTATTGTTGCATTATAACCTCAAAACTTCGTAGCTTAAATCAACAATAAACATTTATTATCTCACAGTTTCTTTGGATCGGGAAGTTGGGAGTGGTTTATCTGGGTAGTTTGAATCATGGTATCATATAATTGTAGTCAAGATAAAGGCTGATACTATAGACATCTGGTTGTAGATGGTTCACTCAATGGCTGGCAAGTTGATATGGCTGTTGGAAGGAAGCCTCAGTTACTCTCCATCTGGACTCTTCATGGGGGTGCTTGGAATATCTTAGCAACATGGTGGCTAGCTTCAGGACCAGACCATAATGTTCTTGTCTGCAGGTGGATTCAAGATATTCTTTCATCCACACATCTCTTTTGATCAGGAACTTGGCTGTTTGCACACTCACCACTCACATGGCACCTCAGCACCTGACTATATTGTAAAACTTCAATTTCTGTGTGAGACCAAAGGAAGAGATGTTTTAAATTTGTGCAAATGTATATTTGTTGTAGCACACTCTCTAATTTAATCTGTATTATCAGTTTATTCATGCACCACTATTGCATGGAACCTTGAATAGGGAATGAGATCTTGTTAGTTTGTACAGGATAGTTTGATGCCCCAATACATCCCAAAGTATTTTGGGCGGATAACAAAAAAGTGTTTGTAAAGCTCCCTTGAGGGGGGAAATAGGAAAATATTAAACTTCACCACCAGGGGAATTTCTAATAGTCTCAGAAACATTGGAGATGGCCAATTTAATAGGCCAAGTACTTGATCTTGTGGTTTGCCCTCATGAAACTTTTTCCTGATAAGGAGAAACTAAAAATACTTATAATTATACCTAAGAGTCACTGTTAGAGAACTCTTTTGTTCCTCAGATGGCCTCTCCCTCTAAGCCAACTCTGTAGGTAAATTCACTGCCTACCTCCCTATGTGGGATATGAGTCCCGGAGGTGTAAATTTCCCTGACAATGTGAAGCATTACTCCTAGGGATGAACTTGATCTTGGCATCATGGGATTGAGAAAGACTTCCTGAGCAAAAAAGTGGAATAAAAGTGAAACAAAATAAAATTTCAGAGGCTGAAAGATTTCAAATAGAGTCACAAGGTCATTTTGGAGGTTATTCTTATGCATTACATAGATATCCCTTTTTATGTTTTAGTGTATTAGAATAGCTTGAAGGAAATATCTGAAACTATTGAACTGTAATCTAGTAGCTTTGATTCTTGAAGATGATTATAACTAACTATATAGCTTTTACACTGTGACCATGTGATTTTGAAAATCTTTTGACTTACAGTCCCTTCATCCAGTATATGGACAGATGAGTAAGAAAGTAAAGACAAAAATAAATACATAATAGGGGGTATAAGGGGTATACCCTTGGGTGTTCTTTTCCTTTTTTTTAATTCTTATTTTTTTGAATAATGAAAATGCTCAAAAACTGATTGGGCAGCAATGAATGCCCAATTATGATTATATGTGAACCACTGATTGTATATTCTGTATGATTGTATGTTATGTGAATATATCTCAAAAAAATTGCATTTAAAAAAAGCCACTGAGCTATGTGTCTCCACTGTGCTTGAGTCAAATGTCATTGGTTTAATAGTGTCAGCAATTCACTATTTTTATTTTTAATAATTCTAGTTAAAAATTTACCACTAAGCTTTAATTTTGCCTAGGAACTGCCAATGCTAGGAATGTAACAGTTCTTAATTTTTCCTTTGGTTAAGTTGCCTGCCACAAAATATACAAAGAATCATTCAACAAAAGCTCAATTGGACATTCGCTGTCATATATTCAAAACCTGGATATCAACAATTGCTAAATATACACATATACATACATATATATGTATGTATATATAGGCTCAGGATAGATATATCCAGTTGTCTAATAAATATAATGAATGATTCTGAACTAAAATGTAGCTTTTAGAAACAATAGAGATTTAATGTTAATTAGTATTTCAAGGAAAAATATAATAGCATTTATTGCTGTAAATTTAATATTAAAACTGGTCATTTTCTTTTTACATGTTTTCAGAGAAGTAATAATGTCTAGTTGAAAGAACCTGGCTTTGAAGTCAGTTCACTTGCGTCTTCTGCCTAGATCTTCCAATACACCTTAATTACCTCCCTTATCCAACATAATATATTGAAAATGTTATAGATAATTAATCATTTTATTATTATTACTGTAAAATTGTATGTATTATGCATTATATCCATTATTGTAGCTACCAGCCACAGGTGGCATGTGACTGAGAAACGGAATTTTATATTTTATTTTAATTAAAAGTAGAGTTTTAAAATTTGAAACAGTGTAAAGTGTGTTTTTCTTGAAACACAACTATATTGTTTTGGTAGGACAAAATTTTACTTTTAACATTGTTTTGCATGAGATATTATTCTTTTATTTCAGTGTCCATTCAAGTGCTTGTGTCATTTCCAATATTATACCAAATCACATCAACCACCTAGTCAGTGTCAAGAAACTGATTCAGTTTGAATGATTTATTCTAAGCACTGTTACAAGGTTCATTTGTGTTAAATTGTATATTTTATGTAGACAGTATGATTTACAGTGATACCTATATAAATCATAAGTAATAAATAAAAATACTTATTTTATTATTTTAATTATAAATATTTTCCAATAAAAAATAAGTATGGATACACTTTAAATTTAAAACAAAGGCATACCACTTATGCAGAATGGAGTAGAGATGCAGAAGATAATATTACAAGAACAGTAATAGAAGAAGAAACTTAAAAATATGTTGCTAATTTCACAATGAACAGCAGTTTCAGTTTCCTGTGACAGAAAAAATGCAAAGATTTTTGTTCTGTAACTGATAATTATAAGTGGGCAATATTAAGTGATATTTTCAATAAAAACATAGTGAATATAAATAAGTTTCCTCTTAACAATCAAAGCTGTAACAATGAAGTTATATTTTTTATACAGAAGTATAAAAATTTTCTATACAGAGGTATAAAACTTTTTATACAGAAGTATAAAAATGAGTTTTAATAAGATCTGAGATTATAAATTTGACCATGTATAAAGCAGATTTGATTTTGTACAGAAAAGGAAAATATATATCTATATGGAGAGGTGATAAAATAAATTATTAAATTTTAGAAATTTATGAGGAAACGGATAAAAAGGGTATTTGACAAAAAGTGAAAGATAATCAATTAAGCCACCAAACAAATGCCCATAGAATACAAGATATTTCCAACTATACCATAGAGTAATTGAACAAAAATTTGAAAAATTACAAATACTTTTCTTTGGCTTTATATGAGTTTTGTGAAATAGGTTATAATTAGGTATACTTTTCCTCAAAGGACTTTCAAATTTAGGAAGAATTGTTATTTTAAAAAAAAAATTAGTGTGTGTGTTTGTGTGTGTGTGTGTAACCTTTCTTACAACATACATTCATGAAACTCTAGTTATCACACCTGAATTAACAAAGTTTTATTCAGGATTTTCTACATATAAGAAGTACTCAGTCTGTCTATGCCGTTTGTTTTATTTCTTTTTCTCTTTTATTATTATTATTATTTTTTTTTTTTTTTTTAGACAGATAGAAGGAAGGAAGGATAGAAGGAAGGAAGGAAGGAAGAAAGGGAAACATCTTTAAACATTTTCTTGTTTTATTGTATTTTGTTTTTCCGTTTTTTGTTACATGGGCTGGGGCCGGGAATCGAACCGAGGTCCTCCGGCATAGCAGGCAAGCACTTTGCCCGCTGAGCCACCGCGGCCCGCCCTCTTTTATTATTTTTAATTATTACAGAAAAAAAATTTTAATTTGCTTTACATGGACAGACATAGGCTTAAACTGATGGAATATGTCAGAGAAATTGTTCTAAAAAGTTTGAACAGTTTTGTCAATGTAGACGCAAATATTAAAGGAAAATCATTTTTTTGGTGTTCAGTTACTGAAAATCTTGCATGTTTGGAAAAATTAGTGTATATGAAAATACTTTTTCAACTGTAAATTTTATGATATTTAAATACAGAGAAGTATATCTGATTTATATGTAGCGCCCAAATTGTGTTGTCTAAAGATTTAGCATTAAAAAGAATGTAAATTTATCATTAGTCATTTTATATTAATTACTTGTTGACACGTGAATATTTTGGATGTGTTTGTTTAAATAATACATATTATTCAAGTTCATTTCAAGGACAAGGCAACACTTCAACACCTAAAGGCAATACCTCAGAATCAGATGAGGCGACGAAGAAAGAGAAAATAGGATGAGGTCAAGAACCAATCTTGTCTATTTGACAATATTTCAAAGGTCCAGTGGTCATGGATTCTTGAAACCAGTGTAACAAGAATTTTTCAAAAATTGAATTGAATACCAAAAAAAAAAAAAACATTTTGCTTTATCATTTGCATCCACACTGACAAAACTGCTTCATATTCTTTAGAAGAATTGATTTCGTTTAACAAGAGCATATGAGTTTCAAAACTAGTATATATAAATTCTGTAGGATTGATAATTTCTGTTTTTACTTTGATTTAAAAAATCTTTTCTACATTGAGGTGTAGGGATTGGTCTGGCCTCTAAGAAACCTCTCCATACACTGCTACGTGTGACCTTGGGCAACCCATCTTCCCTCTCTTAAATTCCATTTGTATCTGAATCCTTTCTTCTTTTCTAATATAGATATTAAGTGCTGCAGATTTTTTTTAGGTATTGCTTTAATGACATTCCACAAATTTTCAGTTGTTGTGATTTTTACATACTTTAATAAAAAATGCTTTCTCACTTCCCTTTTGATTTCTTGTTTGATCAATGAGTTATTTAAAATGTGTGACGTAGCTTTATATTTGGGGATTTTCCAAATGTCTTCCTGTTACTTATTTATGATTTATTTACATGATGGTTAGACATCATGATTTGAATTATTGTAAACTTATTGAGACACATTTATGGCCCATCTTAGTAAATGTTACATGTGCATTTGAAAAGAATTTGTATTCTGCTTCTATAAAGTTGTCAATTTGGATAAGCGTGATATTTAAGTATACTATATCCTCGCTGATATCCTGTCCACTGTCTTTCAATTGTTGAAAGTTATTGAAATCTGACTATAATTGTATATTTGTCTGTTTCTTCTAGAAGTTAACCAAGTTTATCTTCATGTATTTTGAAGCTCTGTTATTAGCTGCACAAATATTTAACATTTATCTTTTATGTTGTTGAAATGCTCTCCTTGTAATATTTCTTGCTCTGAAATCTATGCAGTTTAATATTAGTATGCCTACTCCGGGTTTGTTTTTACAAGTGTTAGCATTTTATATATTTTCCCATCCTATTTTTTTTTATTTCAAACAGATTAATATTATTTTTTTCTACCTTTTTAATTGTATAATATAACATATATACAGAGCAAAGAAATAAAAAAGCGGTAGTTTTCAAGGCACTCTTCAACAAGTGGTTACAGGACAGATCCCAGAACTTGTCATGGACTATGATCCTCTCATATTTTTCTTACTAGTTGCTCCAGAATATAGGAGGCTAGAGGGCTTAAATACATTTTTATCATCACAATTGACTTTTTTCCCTTTCTTTTTGTGAAAAATAACATATATACAAAAAAGCTATAAATTTCAAAACATAGCACCACAATTAGCTGTAGAACATATTTCAGTGTTTGACATGGGTTACAATTTCACAATTTTAGGTTTTTACTTCTAGCTGCTCTAAAATACTGGAGATTAAAAGAGATATCAGTCTAATGATTCAGCATTCATATTCATTTGTTAAGTCCTATCTTCTGTGTATGATTCCAAAGTCAACTTTGATATTTCCAGACCTCAATTTATGGGTGTTTGGGCTATGACAATTCTAATTTTTTTATATTGGAAAGGTCTGTCACTAATATGGGGTAGGGAGAGGGAACTATCTGATGTTCTGGAGAGGCTGGGCTAGGTTTCAGGGCTCATCTGGACCAGGGACACATCTGGAAGTTGTAGGTTTCTGGAAAGTTACTCTAGTGCCTGGAACCCTTGTGGAATCTTATATGTTGCCCTAGGTGTTCTTTAGGATTGGCTGAAATGGTCCTGGTTGGGGGTTGGCAGTTTATGATAGATAGCAAGGTCTAACTGAAGCTTGTATAAGAGCAACCTCCAGAGTAGCCTCTCGACTCTATTTGAATTCTCTACCACTGATACTTTATTAATTACACTTCCTTCCCCCTTCCAGGTGTTACAATAATCTATACAGGATTAAATGTCCTTCTTATTCTGTGCTCCCTGTATTTTAGTTGTTCAAATGAGCTATACAGACAGGTTGAATTATATTATGCAGTACAGATAATTTCAGTACCAGATCAAAGAAACCTTTCTTCCATTGGTTTCAAAGAGTATATGTGGTTCTAAAATATAGGTATTTTAGAATAAGGAAGAACACTGTCTTCCTTACCCCTATTTTTGGTTTCATTCTTATCTCTAAATATCAGGTTATATATATATATATCAAACAGCCCCTCAAAATCCAGAAATAATAACCACTCTGGACTTAATGTGTTGGCTCTAAAAGCTTACAATCTAGGTCCCTGTTTCCTTATTAACATTTTCTAAAAATGACCATACGATTGTTATTTCTTTGTTTCTAGCTTATTTTGTCTCACCAAATGTCCCACATATTCATTCACATCGTTGCATGCTTCATGACATTGTTCCTTTTTATAGCAGCACAACCTTCATTCATAAGTATACACCAAAATTCACCAATCTACTTCTCCATCAGTGCATCTTTCAGTCACCTGCATTCATTTAAGCATCATGTAGAAGGCCCAAAGTCCACAGTCCATCAACATTCTTAATTTTAGATAATTTTACTGTTCCCAAGAGACAAAAAACCAATAAACACACCTTAGCCAAGTAGGAAATCTAAACCTCTCTTAACTCTTGCTCTTCCCCCCATTATTTGCCTCTGCCCTTGTTGTGGTAGTGCTGATGGTTTCCTTTTGAACACAGTTTATAGTATGCAACAGCAATTTTCCCCTGTACCCTGGACTTAAACACACTTTAAACAAGAATTGTATATTTGAAGTAATTCTTATGAGAGCTTATTTCTAATGTGAAGCAGTGGGACACGTAGGTCTCTACAACTCCTTTCAATCTTGTTCATCTTCAATATGGTGATATTACTTTTAGACCCACTAGAGAATTACCTTCACGCCTATCTATTCTTTTACATTGGTGTCCAACTTTATTAGCTAACAGTTCACCCATCTCTAGCTTCTATGTATCTCTAAGTCCCCACATTCTGTATTATAAGCCTCTTATTATACTTTCATGCTGGTCATAAAAGTGAAATCATACAGTATCTATCCTTTTGTGTCTGGCTAATTTCACTCTACATTATGTCCTAAAGTCTGATCCATCTTGTCATGTGCTTCAGGATGTTATTTTGTCTTACTGCTGCATAATATTCCATCATGTATATTACCACATTTTGTTGATCCACTCATCTGTTGTTGGGCATTTGGTTTGTTTCCATCCTTTGGCAATTGTGAATAATGCTGCTATAAATATTGGTGTGCAAATTTCTGTTTCTGTCATTGCTTTCAGCTCTTCTGGGTATATACCAAGTAGTGCTATTGCTGGGTCATAGGGCAACTCGATATTTAGTTTCCTAAGGAACTGCTGACCTGTCTTTCATAGTGGCTGTACCATTATACATTCCCACCAGCAGTGCATAAGTGTCCCAGTTTCTCTGCATCCTCTCCAACATTTATAGTTTCTTGTTTGTTTAATAGCAGCCATTCTTATAGGTGTGAGGTGGTATCTCATTGAAGTCTTGATCTGCATTTACCTTATAACCAGTGAAATTAGCCTCTCTTCATGTGCTTTTGAGCCTTATTATAGGCAAAGTATATTTGGAATTGAACTTTTAAAAATCCAATCTGAAAATCACAGCCTTTTAATTGAGATACTCAGACCTTTTACATTAAAGGGATTATTGAGTTTAAATTCATGATCTGTTGTATCTTAATAATTGATAGAATATGTTTTCTTATTTATCCCATCCATTCTTAGTCACTTTTTGCACTTTTGCTATCTTTTCTTGGAATAATTGGGTATTTTATAACTCCACTGTATCTCCTTTTTTTGCTTACTAGTAATAACTGTGGTTTTTGGTATTATTGATTTTATTTTCAGTGGTTGATTTTGAGCTTATTGTTTCCATATTGAACTTATCATAGTGTACCTTCTAGTAATAGTGTACCACTTAACTATTAAAGACCCTTACAATAGTATACTTTCATTTCCCCCATCCAGATCTCTGTATTATGCATTTTACTTCTAGATGTTATAAATTACGTATGACATTTTTAATTAAACACTTGAATTTTTAAAATAGATTTTACAATATTTACAATTTTATTATTTTCATTCAATTGTGTAGATCCAGATTTCCATCTGCTATAATTTTTCTTCTGACTGAAGAATTTCCTTTATTTTTCCTTATAGTGGTGGTCTGCTGGTGATACATTGTTTCACTTTCGTATATCTGAAAAGCATTTATTTTGACCTCGTTTTGAAAGATATTTTCATAGGTATAGAATTCTATTGTGCAGTTTTTATTTTTATTTCTATACATTAAAGCCATTGCTCTACATTTCATGACTTGCATTGTTTCTGCTCAGAAGTTGGCTGTTGATCTTATCTATATTTTCCGTACGTATTTTGTCCCTGGTTTTGTTTAAGATATTTTTTTATCACTACTTTAAAAATTGATAACAATTGGCCTTGTAGTTTACTTCATGATTTTGGGGGATGTTTGCTAAAATTCTTATATCCATGGCTTTTATAGTTTTTACTAAATTTGAAACATTTTCAGCCATTACTTCTTCACAGTTATTCCTGTTCTCTGTCTTCTCTATTTTGGAGAATCCAATTACAAGTTTATTTAGGTCACTTGAAGTTTTCCATCAGCTTACTGATGCTCTACTGACTTTCATTTTTTATTCTCATTTATCTCTCTTTAAATGTGGATAGAGTCTATTAATACATCTTCAAATTCACTTATCTTTTCCTCTGTGAATTATCTGATGTTTTTTCATTCAATTAATTTTTTTAACATGGGCAGGTACCGGGAATTGAACCCGGGTCTCCAGTTTAGTAGGCGAGGACTCTGCCTGCTGAGCCACCGTGGCCCACCTGATTCGTGATATTTTAAAGTTCATCTTGGTCTGAGCTCATGTTGAGAGAGAGGGAGACATAAAGAGAAAGACATATTGCTTTTTTAATATGTCCCATAAAGATTGACAGTGAAAGCCTCTGAGTTTCACTGAGATAATATATATATAAAGTATAAAGCACCAAACATACAGCCTGACCCAGTGTGATTGCTCAGTAATTTCAAGTTCCTTACCTTACCCACCCCAAATGGATCACACTCTTCCAAACTGGCATAGATCCCTTTTTAAAAAATGTTTTTATTGAAAAATCTTCACACACATACAGTCCATCCACAGTATTCAATCAATAGCTCACAGTATCATCACATAGTTGTGTATTAATCACCATGATCATCCTCAGAACATCTGCCTCACTCCAGAAAAAGAAATAAAAGGACAAAACAAAAAACTCACACATCCCATACCCCTTAAACCTCCCACTCACTGGCCACCAGTGTTTTAATACACCCAATCTCCTTTTACTTCTTATCACTTCCATTATCCACTCATCTATTTTTCCTTATTTTTTTATTCATCTGTCCATACCCTGGACAAGAGGAGCATCAGACCCAAGGTTTCCACAATCACATAGTCACACTGTAAAAGCTCTATAGTTATACAATTGTCTTCAATATTCAAGGCTACTGGAGCACAGTTCAATAATTTCAGGTACTTCCCTCTAGGAACTCCAATACACCATAATCTGAAAATGGATGTCCATATGATGCATGAGAATAATCTCCAGGACAACCTCTCAACTCTGCCTGAATCTCCCAGCCATTTAAACTCCACCTTGTTTCATTTCTCTACCCACCCACCCTGAGTCAAGAAGGCTTTCTCAATCCCATGGCATAGCTTTCTTAATTACACCAACAACATCAGCACTCTTGATCTTTTAACGTACTAATTAACTAATTTTACTAGTCCTTTACCACATCCACTTTTTATGGATGAAACATTGCCAAAAAGAGAAATCAAGTGACTTGTTCAAGGACATATAAGCCAATTAGTGGCATTCATTCTCGGAATTTGCTATGTGCCAAGTGGTGTGTTAGAATCCAGGGATAACAATGGTAGCCAAAATTGATGCAACCCTCGTCCTTATGAAACTTACAATCTAGCTATGGAGAGAAAGAGTAAACAAATCATCAGGCATGCAAAGAAATGTACAATGAAATCTCAGGTAGGTGCTATGAAGAAAAGGTGCATGTGCTATGAGAACATATGGGATATGTAACCGGCATGGTTTTGATGGGTCAGAGACAGCTTATCTGAGGAAACATTTGGGATCAGAAGGATGGTAAGGAGTTAAAACGACTTAAGGATAGTGAGTCATGCTACAGAGGGATAAGTTCATCAGTGGAATATATACAAAACCTTTTTCTAGGATTGTAGGCATAGAAAATGAAATTGCACGTACACAAAAAGTGAGTGCAGTTGGAGCAGAGAAACTGCAGTGGAGTGTGTTGCAAAGGTGATGCTACAGATGCAAGCATCAACGAGCCCAAGCTAAGCATGGAGATTATATTAAGAAAATTTATTTTTATACTGAAACAATGGGAAGTCATTGAAAGATTTTAAGTATGGGAGGGGCTGAAAGTATGGAGGGGACGGAGGCAGGACTAAAGATAATCTCTGTTATTAAAAGGTCAGTTTGGCAGAAGTACGAGGGTAGATACAAAAGAAGACACAGTGGAGATAAGGAGGTCAATGTGGAAGTATTTCAGCAGTTCAGACAAGAGGTTGTATTGTCTCAGATGATGTTGATGAAGGTAATATAGATGTTTAGGAGTAAATGAACTTGAGTCATAGAAAGGGGTTGTTTCAGTTTGTAAAGTTACTGGAATGCAATATACTAGAAATGGGTTGGCTTTTTCAATGGAAATCTATAATGTAACAAATTTACAATTCTAAGACCCTGAAAATGTCCAAGTAAAGGCATCAAGAGGAAGATTCCTTCTCTCATGGAAGGCTGCTGGTGTCCAGGACTCCTCTGTCACATGGGAATGCACCTGGTGATGTCTGCTCATCCTCCTCTCCAAAATGTTCCGGGGCATTTCTCTCTTAACTGCTTTTGACTTCTCTGAGCTTCATCTGTCTTTTATCCTCTAATATATCACTCCAGCAAGGGGATTAAGACCCACCTTGAATGGGCTGAGTAACATCGTCATGGAAGCAACCTAATCAAAATGTCCCACCCAGCAATAGGTCTTTCCCCATAGGGATGTATTAAGAGAATATTGTCTTTTCTGGGGTACATAGCAGGTTCAAACCTGCACAGGTGGTAGGGTAAAATGAATGGAAATTAAATTGGTGACTGCTAGAATTTAGGCATGAATAAATGGGAAACATGAAAGTTGGGAAAAAATATAATGGTATACATTGATGCCATAGATTTTTATGACTTAAATGAAATTTGTGGATTTCTATTTTTCCCTTGGCACCAAAGATTTATTTGACCCCTGCCTGCTATGTGTAAGCTGTTGGAATCAGACTATCTTTCAGCTATTGAACATAAGGTGCTTGGCAAGGGTGCTGCTTGTTCTAGCTTAGAAGAGAATGTCTCACAGTGAGAGTTTAGTTTAACCAGCTTCTTGGCATAAAATCTTTCGATGCCAGATGGAAAACTGCACTGTATCCTAGCATAGATTGTCCAAACCCTAGACCAGTGGGGACTGAAAAAAGAAGCTCTCTATTCAGAGACTATTAAAAGATAAGAGATGTGAAAAATTGTGACAACAGTTAGACTTCTTCAAATGATGCACAGATAGAAGCTGTTAAAATTTACCCATTTGCAATTGGTTAAGACAAGAGCTATGTGCTGCTGCTTTGGAAGGAATGTTTATAATCAAGGTGGGGTGAGGTGGGGTGGGCATAAAAGAATGTAAAATTCAGTTGAACTAAAATAAAAATCCCATTTCCCCACCCTAGGTTGTTTTTATGACACCATTTTGAGACAAATGGGAGCTTTTGGGGACTTGCAAATAGCACAAATTCTTAGTTCTTAGGTGGTGGGAATTAATAATCTAGAATCTTACAATACTAGGTAATTGAAACATTAAACATATTGAAAGCAGCAAAGTAAGAAATCCTTTATGCTGTTTATTTATGAAAGGAAATAATAATTCCTATTCTTAGCACTGTTGTGGGAATTAAGGGAGTATATCTTATTTGAAATAACTTTGATAAACATAAAATGGTATGCAAGTACCAGGTATTATAATTATTATCATTGAAGGGCTAATTGATAATTTACTATTTCTCTATTCAATTTTTCCCCTACTGAAATTGGAATAATTGAGATCTCCTTCTATTTCTCAGGTACATTAATCTCAGAGAAAAGCAATACTCTTTGTAAACTATTGCACTTTTTGAAAGGTAGTGAATGTTATTTTTTCATTTGAAAATCAAAAATTGATGGTCAAAAAATGAAATATTCTCTGGTTTTCCAATTTGCTTTTAGATTTTTTACTGAAAGGTATTTAGATTTCCTTACTGGGGACTAGTGTTGAGGATGGGTGGAAGATGTGTCCAATGGCACACCCTCTTCTTTTCTCTTTTCCTGCAACTTGTCTTTCTCTTGCTTACTCTTTTTTTGCCTTTGACAAATTTTGGTCTTCTTTCCCTTCCTTTCAATATTTTCCCAAACTGTTACTGCAAACAATGTATGTTGGATTTATGCACATATCAATATTTAATCATGTAAATTAGCATAAAATTCCAGTTGTGTAACTTTAAACAGAAATCTATAGCTATAGTTTCATTTTTTAGTCAGGAAATGTGATCTTAATAATTAATAATTAAATAATCTTATTGGTTTTGGTTAAAGCTTATTTTCCATTATCTGCTTTAGCAATTTTTTCAACTGAATAATATTTTTCACGAGTTTTTCTTAAAATGCTATACTGACTGTTGAAAATAACTAACATGCAAATTATCTTTATCTATTTTTGTTTATTCTCAAATTATTTTTGTGTAAAATGTACACATTGATATACTCAACTCCATTATTTTTCTATTTTGCAGTTCTTTTTTTCTCACCCAGCAGTCTTAAGGAAAGAGACTTCGGCCCATGTAACTGAGTCAATATCATTAAGTTAATTACATCTTAAAAGGTATTGGTGATGAAGCTCAGTTCAACCCATTAAATCAAAGCAACAATTAGAATTTTGGAGCCAGATTATTAAGCTGGAATCAAATACAAGTAGATATGAGTTAAAGATTCAGCATCCATTCTCCCATCCATTCATTCTTTCTTTTGTTATTATGTGCCAAGTACTGTGTTAAGCACTGGGTATACAAAGATGAATAAGGCTCAGCCTCTTGTCTCAATTATTTTTCAGTTACATAAGGGAGTTTGGTTATCAAGGCAAAGTCAGAAAAGACAGAGATCACATGAGGTGGGTTAGAACGTACTATTAGGTATATATTATGTGCCTAGCATATGCTAGGGGGTGTGGCTATATATATATTGGGTGTATATATGCATGTAATGTGTGTGTGTGTGTGTGTGTGTGTGTGTGTGTACTGTGCTGGACATTTAGAAACCAGGACAGAGAGGAGAGAGGGGTTACACACACAAATCTTCCTTGGGCAGTGTTGGCCTTCATTGCACTAAAGCTAATGTACAAAAAAAAATTGGGCAAAAATAAACTCAAAATTACCATTAAAAGGATATTTTTTAATTTTATTTAGTGTATTATATATGTGCATATGTGAAAATTTACCATTTTAAATATAACAGTGGCATTAATTGCATTTTCAAGGTGACATTTTTCTTTTAGTTGATCTCTAGGTCCCAAAGGTGGAGAGCTTAACTGAAGCTTTGACTAAATCCACAGTACAAGTGCATTTTACTAAAGTAGGTCTACTTTTACATTAGCTGGTTATTCTGTCTTTGGTAAATAATGTGCTTCAGCATGAGCAGTAATACATTCAGTTGTATGATGTAATTGAACACTTGCAGTAATTTTCAAATAGGTACAAAGTGATGTTTTGTAGACCTGTGAGGATGCCTCATGCAATATAAAGGCAATTCTTCTGTAACTCTTGGTAAATTAGCATGTGCAATAGCAGTGTTCAATTCTACCTCATACTTTTCATAATCTACCACATATGCTGCGTTTTTTGAAATCATTATTTTCAATGATGCAAGGTGACCTTAGTTCTTGCAACCGGGTAGCTGTTAAAAGTATCACATTTTAAGAGTATAATGTCACACTTGTATGTTTATTTTTCTGCCACTCTCAGGAAAATCATACAAATAGATCTTATTGAAGATACCAGGAAATTGTGTTGCGACCTTTCTCCAAGCTTTGAATTCAGAAAAAAAAAATGATTGTGAATCTCTTGAAAGCTGTGACCTATAGCACAATAAATGACAGAAGTTTCTTCAATAAATGATTGGGACAAGTTGCTGAATTCAAGTGCTCATTACAAAATACAAAAAAAGAGAGATTCTGTTCTGCAGACATCAAATTAAAGTTTTAGCATTACTTTTTATATAAAGTAATCATTTACATTCTTCTTTTCACAAACTTTTTATTATTGTAAAAAATTTTCTCTGAAAGATAGCTCTTATTTCTCTAAATGCTAGATGAGCCTTTAGAAATCCATGATTGAGCCTAATGAAAAATCTGACTAGTGAATCCTTCAAGAAAAGCAGCTAAAGAAATCCGTATAGCATAGGGCTGATGGAAAAACTAAAAAGATAATCTTAAAGCTTAGAAACAATTACAAAAGATAACCCAGGGGAATTCAAAGCCTTTAAAGGACCTCATTGCTGGAAACATTTGTTTCTACTTGGTATCAGAAGATATGTATTTATAATAAGTGAAGACACAGATCTGGCACCACTAATTTAGAGTGGAGTTTAAAATAAGTCATTGTGCTGCCAAATCCCAAATTAAACCATTCCTGCCAATCCTAAAGAACACCTAGAACAATATATAAGATTCTTCAAAGATTCCAAGCATTAGGGTAACTTTCCAGAAGCCTACAACCTCCAGATAAGCCCTTGGACAAGATAAGTACTAAAATGCAGAAGGGACAGCATCTGCAGAACATCGACTAGTTCGATCCCTCTATCCATATTATTGACAGTCCTTCCAACATGAAAAAGTTAGAATGGGCATAGTCCAAATATCCTAAAGAGTGGGAGTAAGATCAAAGGTGATGTTGGAGTTATACAGAGAAGGTAGGGTTTAGCAAACAAGTGTGATTGTTGAATCATTATATTGATATTTCTTTTAGTCTCCAATATGTCAGAGCAGCTAATAACAAAACCGAAAATTGTGGAATTGTAACCCATACTAAATTATGAAATCTGTTCCACCAACTCATTGTTGGCTGTGCTTTAAAATTTACTGCTTTTTTGTATATACATAATTTTCACAAAAAAGAAAAAAAAAATATTTGCCCTAGCCTCCAGTGTTTTGGAGCAGCTAGAAGAAAAATCTAGACTAGTGGAATGATAGCCCATAAAAAACTCGGAAATCTGTTCCGTAACTACTTGTTGAAGTGTACTTTGAAAATCATTGCTCTTTCTTTCTTTTCTTTTTATATATGTTATATATAACAATAAAAATATTTTAAAAATGAGTCATTTTGATGGTTGAGTACATGCTTAAACATGGTCGGATGATGATGCCCAATTGTCAGGTCAGGAAGGGACTGGCCTAACCATTACTGGACAGCATTTCATGGACTTAAATCATCAGTCAGTTGATTGCATAAGTGGCTGATTACATCTACAATCAACTGAGAGGAAAGAATTCCACAATGTAAACATTCAATCTCCTGGGCTTAATCCAATCAGTTGAAGACTTTTAAGGTAGAAGTAATAATTTCAGCAGTCAGAGGAGAGAACTTTCATATCTACATCTTCCAGCCATGCATGCCTCAGCATTCATTGAATTTCACTGTTGTTGTCACCTCATGGCATAACTTATGAAATTAAGACTCATGCATCAACACAGTTGTGTGAGGCACTTTTATAAAACCTCATATTTACAGATAACTCCTGTAGGTTCTGTTTTCCTAGAAAACCCTGAATAACACATCTTAGAACCAGGAATGGCTGTAAAGAAACAGAACCCTTAAATATGGGTTTTTACAACAGGTTTTTCTCTAGTCAGGGTTCTCTAGAGAAACACACCCAACAGAAGAGACCTGTAAATATGAGATATGTAACAGCATCATACAATCAAGAGAATGGAAGGGTCCTAAGTCTGTAGGGCAGGCTGTGAAGCTGGCAGCTCTGATGAAAGGTCTGGCTGAATTCCATCAGAGAGATTCACTGGCTGACGAAGCAGTGAAAGAATCTCTCTTCTCTCTTAAAACCTTTCAAGTGATTGGATTATCTCATTGTGAGAGATGTGCCTTAGTTGATCACTGATGTAATCAGCCACAGATGCAATTAATTGACTGATGATTTAATACCCCAGCCTTGCAGTTTATCAAGCAGCCACAAAATATCCTTGCATCAAGTTGACACCAGAACCTAACCATCAGTCCACCTATTGTCAACTTGGTAGTTATACAATTCACTTTGAAACATGCTTAATTTCCAAATATAACACGATAACAGATATATGTTTCACCTAACAAAACTCAACTGTCTTGCATACAACAAGAAACATGGACATCTCTCCAGAATAGGGTGTAAGTTCTTAGGCAACATTCACTCTTAAACTTCATATCCAATGACTTAAGTATTATAATATGAACAATATAACAAGTCATATGATGAGAGGAAAACGAGATATTTGCTTATCTACAAAAACAAGCGTACTCAAAACAAAACAGGGAAGAATTATTCATAATTTCACAGTCCTCATTTCTGTAACTGGTCACACTGTCATAGTTCATATTTATCACTACCTTCTTCTACTACCCATTTGATGTTCCCTTCACTCTCAGCACACACTTCATCAGGCTTGTGGTTCTTTGCCAGGTGGGGTGATCCAGACCTTCATTCCTGAAGTTTCTAAGTCATTGCTAGTTCTTCCTGGATTGGGATGTTACAGTTTTCCATTGACTTTAGTCACAGGGCATGGTAGTATTAAGGGATGCCCTAGGGCATCTCCTGGATTCCAAAAAAAGCTCTTCTTTAACTCCATTCTGTACTTGTGGTCCTATTTCTCTTTGATAGTCAGGATTTATTATTTCATATGGAACAGTAATCCTCTTTTGCGCCTGTTGATTCAGTAGCATGAGAAGTCCAAAGTGGCCAGATGGCAGTCTTAATTTCAAGTTCAATGGAATCTTTGTTGTGCTCCTGGTAGGAGTACTCCTTCTTTTGGAACTAAGACTTGTAGACCAGAAGAGCTTAAGGTTTCAGGGATAGGAAGCAAAAATTTCCCTAGTGGATCACTCATGGTGCCAGAGAGTGAGGCCATTCCTATTTCCACCCCTTGGTTCGTGGACCCATGAATTCTGGCTATGGGAGAAACAGCACCATAGAGTGGATGCTGATTCAGAAGCTAAATAGCCTCCTGGAGAACATTGCCCTAGCCCTGCAAGGTATTGCCAGCTAGTTAGCACTGTAACTGGGTCTTCAATAAGCCATTCTACCGTTCTATCCAGCTACCTCTGGATGATGGGGAACATGTTCCCATTTCCACGCTTAATTTGCTGTGAAGTGGATTCCTTGACAGAAATAACGCTGTGTGGAATACCATGATGGTGAATAAGGCATTTCATAAGTCCATGTATTGGAGATTTTGCAAAAGCATTGCAAGCAGGGAATGCAAACTCATATCTAGAGTACATATCTATTCCAATTAGAACAAATAACTGCCTTTTCCATGATGGAGTTGGTCCAACTTAATCAACCTGTCACCAGGTAGCAGGCTGATCACCTTGGGGAATGGTGCTTGTGCCAGCTTGAATCAGTTCTGTATCTCAGAAAAGCCATGTTCTTTAATCCTCATTCACTATTACTGGGTGAGATCTTTTTTATTGTTTCCAAGGAAAGTTGACTTACCCGACTGTGGGTGATAAGTTTTTATTAGATGGCTTCCACAGAGTTCTGTCTTTAGGTGTTCAATGTGGGGTTGCTTACTGGAGCCCTTTAAGAGGGAGCCATTTCAGAAAAAGCCTACAGCCACCACAGCCAACAGAGCCTACACAACCAAAAACCTTTGTAGTAAAAGGAAAATGCCCCCAGGGAGGCCTTATGAAATGAGAGAAAGCTAGCAAACATTGCCAATAGTCCTTTCAGTGGAGTGAGAAACCCCAAACTTCAACTACCCTTTCTTTGGGGTTAAGGTATCTTTCCCTCGATGCCATAATTTGGATATTTTCACAGGCTTGGAACTGTAAACTTGTAATTTAATGAATTCCCCTTTGTAAAAGGTATTCTGGTATTTCTCATTCTGGTATCTTACAAACTAAAAGAGTGTCATATCAGATCTGAGTGTGGATCTCTGCTGCTGGAAAATTGGGCACTCAGCAGTGGCCATAGCCAGGTCTGCCTTGGTGAGTGGAAGTCCATTTTGCTGATCACATGCATAACCATCATCCCTACCACCAAATCCACATTGTTTATGAACCCATTGGACAGTGGCATGAGTGGCTGAGTGAAGAGGATAACTTGAATCTACAGGACAGATCAACTTTTCCACTTTATTATTAAAACCTTCCTCTGTTGAAGTCACCTTCTGGTAAGCATTCACATAGGACACAAATATCTTCATGTTCTTTGCCCACTCAGAAAAGTCTATTCACATACCTCTTCCATAGACCTTCTTGTAACCAATTTTCCAATCATGCTCCTTCCAAGTCCCTGACCATCAAGCCAAACCATTAACAACAGCCCATGAGTCAGTATACAAATGCACCTCTGACCTATTCTCCTTCTAAGCAAAATGAACAACCAGGTCCACTGCTCCAAGTTTTGTCCACTGGGAGGATTTCCCCTCACCACTGTCCTTTAAGGACATCCCAGAATGAGATTGTTGCTGCAGCTGTACACTTCCAGATGTTTCCTGCATATTGTGCAGAAACATCTGTAAACCAGGCCCCAGATTTCTCTCTTAGTCAACTGACTGTAAGGAACTCTCCAAGAGGCCACAGCTCTGGTCTGGGAAAGAGAAGGTAATATGGCAGGAATGGGGACCATGGACATTTGGGCCACATCTTTATATATCATACTTGTGCCCTCAGGACCTGTTTGAGCCCTATCCCTAATAAACCATTTTTATTTTATGATGGAGTGATGCTGTGCACACCAAACTTTATGGTTTGGTGGGACAGACAATATCCAGTTCATGATAGGCAACACAACTCTCCTCGTAATCCATGGTTAAGCATTCAGTCTCTACTAAGGCCCAGCAGCAAGAAGGAGAGTAGTTATCCGCAGCAGATGGTAAGGATTTGCATCAAAAACCCAAGGGTATGCATTGTCATTCTCCTATAGAGGCCTGGAAAAGTCTCCAGATGGAATCGCTACTTGCCTCTGACACTTCAAGCACCACTGGATGTGCTGGAACATATAGCCAAAGTAGGAAAGCAGCTTGCACAACAGTCTGCCCATGCTGCAGAGCCTTCTTCTGTTCCAGTCCTCACTCAAAACTACCAGATTTCTGGTCACTCAGTAAAAAATAGGTTGGAGTAGCACATCTAAATTAGGAACATGTTGTCTCTAAAGTCCAAAGAGGCCAACTAGTCATTGTGATTCTTTTTTGGTCATAGGTGGGAACAGTTTGTCTTTCACCTTTGAAGGGATATCTTGACATGCCCCACACTGCAAGACACCTAGAAATTTCATTGAGGTGGGAGGCTGCTGTATTTTTGTTGTGTTTTCTTCCATCCCATGACACACAAATGCCTTAAAAATAAGTGTAGAGTAGTTGCTGCTTCTTTCTCACTAGTTCTAATAAACATGATATCATAAAGATAATGGACCACTGCGACATCTTGTGGGAGGGAGAAACAAGATTGTGACAAATATTTGGGAAATTGATACATCCCTGAGGGAGGACAGTGAAGGCATATTGCTGGCCTTGCCAGCTGAATGCATACTTTTTTTTAATTTATTAATTAAAAAAATTGACAACAAACAAACAAAACATTAAGATATCATTCCATTCTACATAAATAATCAGTAATACTTAATGTCATCACGCAGTTGCATATTCATCATTTCTTAGAACATTTGCATCGATTTAGAAAAAGAAACAAAAAGACAACAGAAAAATAAATAAAACGATAACAGAGAAAAAAAAAGATTATACGTACCATACCGCTTACCCTTCGCTTTAATTTATCACTAGCATTTCAAACTAAATTTATTTTAACATTTGATCCCCCTATTATTTATTTTTATTCCATATGTTCTACTCATCTGTTGATATGGTAGATAAAAGGAGCATCAGACACAAGGTTTTCACAATCACACAGTCATATTGTGAAAGTTATATCATTGTTCAAGCATCATCAAGAAACATGGCTACTGGAACACAGCTCTACATTTTCAAGCAGTTCCCTCCAGTCTCTCCACTACATCTTGAACAACAAGGTGATATCTACTTAATGCAGAAGAATAACCTCCAGGATAACCTCTCGACTCTGTTTGGAATCTCTCAGCCATTGACACTTCGTCTCATTTCACTCTTCCCCCTTTTGGTCGAGAAGTTTGTCTCAATCCCTTGATGTTAATTCTCAGCTCATTCTAGGGTTTTTCTCAGTCCCTTGATGCTGAGTCTCAGCTCATTCCAGGAACTCTGTCCCACATTGCCAGGAAGGTTCACACCCCTGGGAGTCATGTCCCATGCAGAGAGGGGGAGGATGGTGAGACTGCTTGTCATGTTGGCTGGAGAGAGAGGCCACATCTGTGCAACGAAAGAGGCTCTCTTGGGGGTGACACTTAGGCCTAAATTTTAAGTAAATGTGACCTATTCTTTGTGGTGTTAAGTTTCATATGAACAAACCCCAAGACTGGGGGCTCAGCTTATAGCTTTGGTTGTCCACACTGCTTGTGAGAATATCAAGAATTCAATTTGGGGAAGTTGAATTTCTCCCCGCTCTCACCATTCCCCAAAGGGGGCTTTGCAAATACTTTTCCACTCACTGATCAAATCACTCTGGGATTCATTGGGGCATTTACTCTGGACAAACCAACAAAATCTCATGTCCTACCTGAGATTTCAAGTACTTATGCCATTCAATCAAACTATCTACATAAGTTATATTAGGAAATGCACTAGCCAAAATATAAATTTTTTAACAAATAAATATTTTTTTACTTTAGTCTCACACAGAAGGTGACATTTTAAAATATTAATTACCATCTATTTTCAGCACCCTGCAATAATGACATTCCTTTGTTGTTACTCATGCAAA
Organism: Tamandua tetradactyla; assembly: GCF_023851605.1. Taxonomy (NCBI): domain Eukaryota; kingdom Metazoa; phylum Chordata; class Mammalia; order Pilosa; family Myrmecophagidae; genus Tamandua; species Tamandua tetradactyla. Next base: position 56,387,525 of record NC_135353.1, on the reverse strand, counting down.
AACATTTTTAAAATTTGTACATTGTACATTTCACTATTATTATACACTCTAGGCATTCCTAGATTATACCATCTCAATCTTTAACATCTATCTTTCTTTCTGATTTCATTTATGTCCCCAGCCCTCCTCCCTCTATCATTCTCACATGCAGCTTCATTCAGTGTTTCAACATAATTATATTACAGTTAGGTAGCATTGTGCTGTCCATTTCTGAGTTTTTGTATCCAGTCCTGTTGCACAGTCTGTATCCCTTCAGCTCCAATTACCCAATATCTTACCCTATTTCTATCTACTGATGGTGTCTGTTACCAACAACATATTCCAAGTTTATTCACTAGTGTCAGTTCACATCAGTGAGACCATACAGTATTTGTCCTTTAGTTTTTGGCTAGTCGCACTCAGCATAATGATCTCAAGGTCCATCCATGTTGTTACATACTTCATAAGTTTATTCTGTCTTAAAGCTGCATAATATTTCATCATATGTATATACCACAGTTTGTTTAGCCACTTGTCTGTTGATGGACATTTTGGCTGTTTCCATCTCTTTGCAATTGTAAATAATGCTGCTATAAATATTGGTGTGCAGTGTTCTTCTGTGTCTTTGCCCTTAAGTCCTCTGAGTAGATACCTAGCAGTGGTATTACTGGGTCATATTGTAATTCTATATTCAGCTTTTTGAGGAACCGCCAACTGCCTTCCACAGCGGTTGCACCATTTGACATTCCCACCAACAGTGAGTCAGTGTGCCTCTTTCTCCACATCCTCTCCAGCACTTGTTATTTTCTGTTTGTTTTTTTTTTTTTGATATGGCCATTCTGGTGGGTGTGAGATGATATCTCATTGTGGATTTGATTTGCATTTCTCTAATGTCCGGAGACGTTGAGCATCTCTTCATGTGCCTTTCGGCCATTCGTATTTCCTCTTCTGAGAAGTGCCTGTTCAAGACTTTTTCCCATTTTGTAATTGGATTGGCTGTCTTTTTGTTGTTGAGTTGAACAATCTCTTTATAAATTCTGGATACTAGACCTTTATCTGATATGTCATTTCCAAATAATGTCTTCCAATGTGTAGGCTGTCTTTTTACTTTCTTGATGAAGTTCTTTGATGAACAAAAGTGTTTAATTTTGAAGAGTTCCCATTTCTTTCTTTATTTCTTTCTTCAGTGCTCTTGCTTTAGGTGTAAGGTCTATAAAACCACCTCCAATTATAAGAGTTATAAAATATCTCCGTACATTTTCCTCTGTTTTATGGTCTTAGACCTAATGTTTACATCTTTGATCCATTTTGAGTTAATTTTTGTATAGGGTGTGAGATACAGGTCCTCTTTCATTTTTTTGCATATGGATATCCAGTTTTCTAGGCACCATTTATTGAAGAGACTGTTCTGTCCCAGGTGAGTTGGCTTGACTGCCTTATCAAAGCTCAAATGTCTACAGATGAGAGGGTCTATATCTGAGTACTCTATTTGGTTCCATTGGTCAATATATCTATCTTTATGCCAGTATCATGCTGTTTTGACTACTGTGGCTTCATAATATGCCTTAAAGTCAGGCAGCATGAGACCTCCAGCTTTCTTTTTTTTCCTCAAGATATTTTTAGCAATTCGGGGCACCCTGCCCTTCCAGATAAATTTGCTTACTGGTTTTTCTATTTCTGAAAAGTCAATTGTTGGGATTTTGATTGGTATTGTGTTGAATCTGTAAATCAATTTAGGTAGAATTGACATCTTAGCTATATTTAGTCTTCCAATCCATGAACATGGTATGCATTTCCATCTATTTAGGTCTTCTGTAATTTTTTTTAACAGTTTCTTGTAGTTTTCTTTGTGTAGGTCTTCTGTTTCTATAGTTAAATTTATTCCTAAGTATTTTATTCCTTTAGTCACAATTGTAAATGGAATTCATTTCTTGATTTCCCCCTCAGATTGTTCATTACTGGTGTATAGAAACACTACAGATTTTTGAATGTTGATCTTGTAACCTGTCACTTTGCTGTACTCGTTTATTAGCTCTAATAGTTTTGCTGTGGATTTTTCATGGTTTTCAACATATAGTATCATATCATCTGCAAACAGTGATAGTTTCTTCTTCCTTTCCAATTTTGATACCTTGCATTTCTTTTGCTTGTCTAATTGCTCTGGCTAGAACTTCCAACACAATGTTGAATAACAGTGGTGATAGTGGACATCCTTGTCTTGTTCATGATCTTAGGGGGAAAGTTTTCAGTTTTTCCCCATTGAGGATGATATTAGCTGTGGATTTTTCACATATTCCCTTTATCATTTTAAGGAAGTTCCCTTGTATTCTTATACTTTGAAGTGTTTTCAACAGGAAAGGATGTTGAATTTTGTAAAATGCCTTCTCTGCATCAATTGAGATGATCATGTGATTTTTCTGCTTTGATTTGTTGATATGGTGTATTACGTTAATTGATTTTCTTATGTTGAACCATCCTTGCATGCCTGGGATGAATCCTATTTGGTCATGATGTATAATTCTTTTAATGTGTTGCTGGATTCGATTTGCTAGAATTTTGTTGAGGATTTTTGCATCTATATTCATTAGAGAGATTGGTCTGTAGTTCTCTTTTTTTGTAATATCTTTGCCTGGTTTTGGTATGAAGGTGATGTTGGCTTCATAGAATGAATTAGGTAGCCTTCCATTCACTTCAATTTTTTTGAAGAGTTTGAGCAGGATTGGTACTAATTCTTTTTGGAGTGTTTGGTAGAATTCACATGTGAAGCCGTCTGGTCCTGGACTTTTCTTTTTGGGAAGCTTTTGAATGACTGATTCAATTTCTTTCCTTGTGATTGTTTTGTTGAGGTCATCTATGTCTTCTTGAGTCAAAGTTGGTTGTTCATGCCTTTCTAGAAAGTTGTCCATTTCATCTACATTGTTGTATTTATTAGCATAAAGTTGTTCATAGTATCCTGTTATTACCTCCTTTATTTCTGTGGGATCAGTGGTTATGTCTCCTCTTCCATTTCTGATCTTATTTGCATCCTCTTTCTTCTTCTTTTTGTCAGTCTTGCTAAGGGCCCATCAATCTTATTGATTTTCTGATAGAACCAACTTCTGGTTTTATTGATTTTCTCAACTGTTCTCATGTTCTCAATTTCATTTATTTCTGCTCTAATCCTTGTTATTTCTTTCCTTTTGCTTATTTTGGGGTTAGTTTGCTGTTCTTTCTCCAGTTCTTCCAAGTGGACAGTTAATTTCTGAATTTTTGCACTTTCTTCTTTTTTGATATAGGCATTTAGAGCAATAAATTTCCCTCTTAGCACTGTCTTTGCTGCATCCCATAAGTTTTGATATGTTGTGTTTTCATTTTCATTTGTCTCCAGATATTTACTGATTTTTCTTGTAATTTCTTCCTTGACCCACTGGTTGTTTAAGAGTGTGTTGTTGAGCCTTCACATATTTGTGAATTTTCTGGCTCTCTGCCTATTATTGATTTCCAACTTCATTCCCTTATTATCTGAGAAAGTGTTGTGTATGATTTCAATGTTTTTAAATTTGTTGAGAATTGCTTTGTGACCCAGCATATGGAATATCTTTGAGAATGATCCATGAGCAATTGAGAAAAAGGTGTATCCTGCTGCTGTGGGGTGTAATGTCCTTTAAATGTCTGTTAAGTCTAGCTCATTTATCGTAATATTCAAATTCTCTGCTTCTTTATTGATCCTCTGTCTAGATGTTCTGTCCATTGATCAGAGTGGGGAAATGAAGTCTCCAACTATTATGGTAGATGTGTCTATTTCCCTTTTCAGTGTTTGCAGTGTTTGCCTCATGTATTTTTGGGCATTCTGGTTCGGTGCATAAATATTTATTATTGTTATGTCTTCATGTTGAATTGTTCCTTTTATTAGTACATAATATCCTTCTTTGTCTCTTTTAACTGTTTTGCATTTGAAGTCTAATTTGTTGGATATTAGTATAGTTACTCCTGCTCTTTTCTGGTTGTTATTTGCATGAAATATTTTTTCCCAACCTTTCACTTTCAACCTATGTTTATCTTTGGGTCTAAGATGTGTTTCCTGTAGACAGCATATAGAATGATCCTGTTTTTTAATCCATTCTGCCAGTCAATATCTTTTGATTGGGGAGTTCAATCCATTGACATTTAGCGTTATTACTGTGTGAGTAGTACTTTCTTCTACCATTTTGCCTTTTGTATTTTATATGTCATATCTAATTTTCCTTCTTTCTACACTCTTCTCCACACCTCTCTTTCTGTCTTTTTGTATGTGTTTCTAGTGCTCCCTTTAGTATTTCTTGCAGAGCTGGTCTCTTGGTCACAAATTCTCTCAGTGATTTTTTTGTCTGAAAATGTTTTTGAAGAACAATTTTGCTGTGTATAGAACTCTTGGCTGTCATTTTTGTCTTTTAGTAATATAAATATATCATCCCACTGTCTTCTTACCTCCATGGTTTCTGATGAGAAAATCTACACATAGCTTTATTGGGTTTCCCTTGATGTGATGGATTACTTTTCTCTTGCTGCTTTCAAAATCCTCTCTTTCTCTTTGACCTCTGACATTCTGACTAGTAAGTGTCTTGGAGAATGTTTATTTGGATCTATTCTATTTGGGGTGTGCTGCACTTCTTGGATCTGTAATTTTAGGTCTTTCATAAGAGTTGGGAAAGTTTCAGTGATAATATCTTCCATTAATTTTTCTCTTCCTTTTCCCTTCTCTTCTCCTTCCGGGACACCCACAACACATATATTTGTGTGCTTCATATTATCATTCAATTCCCTGAGTCCCTGCCCATATTTTTCCATTTTTTCCCAATAGTTTCTGTTTCTTGTTGAATTTCAGATGTACCATCCTCCAGTTCACTAATCTTAACTTCTGTCTCTTGAAATCTACCCTGTAGGTTTCCATTGCTTTTTTTCATCTCTTCTACTGTACCTTTCATTACCATAAGTTCTGTGATTTGTTTTTTCAGACTTTCCATTTCTTCTTTTGTTCATTCCTTGCCTTCTTCATATCCTCCCTCAATTCATTGATTGGTTTTTGATGAGGTTTTCCATGTCTGTTCGTATATTCTGAATTAATTGTTTCAGCTCCTTTATCTCATTTGAACTATTGGTTTGTTCCTTTGACTGGGCCATATCTTCAATTTTCCTGGTGTGATTTGTTATTTTTTGCTGGTGTCTAGACATTTAATTACCTTAATTAGTTTATTCTGGAGATTGCTTTCACTTCTCTTACCTAGGGTTTTCTTGCTAGATGAGGTTGTTTTCTATCTGTTCTTTGACATTCAGTTCAGCTTTTTCTGGACATCTAGCTTAGGTTTTGTTCAACAGAGGATAATTTTTCAGTTCTTGTTTTCTTGTTTCTTGCCCTCCTTGTATGGTGCCTTTTCCTTCCCCACCCTTAGGAGGGTCTATGTAGGTATTATAGACTCCAGCACGGTTTTCCTGGACTAAACTGGTCTCCTGTCAGGGGGAAGGATTCACCTGCATCAGTTTTCCCTGAGGGTGAAACCCAGCAGGTTAAAAGACTTTCCTGTGAAGTCTCTGGGCTCTGTTTTTCTTATCCTGCCCAGTATGTGGCACTTGTCTGCCTGCGGGTCCCACCAGCAAAAGATTTTGCAGCACCTTTAACTTTGGAAGGCTCTCCCTGCTGGGGGCATGGTGGAGACAGAGGAGAGGTTGTAGGCTGGTTTTAATGGCTTCAAATTGACAAACCCTGGGTTCTGAATTCCTTGAGGGAGGGATTCCACCTGAGTTGGGCTTCACCCTTCCCCTGGGGAAGGCACAGATGGGAGACAGCCCTGAAAGCAGTCCGTTTCTGCCTATGGCTGGGGCAGTTCCAGCCCGAGTAGTCCTGCCACTGAATCCAGAGGCAGCCAAGTCTCCATTGAAACAGCCACAAAAACCTCCATTTCCTCCCCTTTCCTCTTTTTCCGTTAGCCTAATAAGCGACCTCCACCTTGACCAGGTTCACCTGAGCTGGGGGCCTATTTTTAGTAGTCAGAATTTGTTAACTAATGCCACAATTGGTGTTTGGTTGGACTCAGTCCCTGCTGCTGTTAGAGTCTCTTTCCTTTCCCTCTGGGAAGCCTCCTGTGTGGGAGTGGCACCGGGCACCAGCCGCCACAGCTTGGGGAATTCACACTTTGACAGAGGCTCACAGCTGGTCCAGCTGGTCCAGACTGGGGTACACTGTGTGTCCAGTCACTATCGTGGCTCTGGGAGCTGTTCTGTACTGTTTCTGGTTATTTAGTAGTTGTTCTGGAGGACGAACTAAAATGCACACATTGCTAAGCCGCCATCTTGGCCCCTCTGAATGCAAACTTTTTGTGGTGGTCTTTACTGACATCTATTGAGTAAAAATAATTTGCCAAGTTACTAGCTGCATACCAGATTCCAGGTGATGTTTTGAATTTCTCAAGCAATGACACCACATCTAGAACAGAAGCTGCAATTGCAGTCACCACCTGGCTAAGTTTATGATAATCCACTGTCATCTTCCAAGTTCTATCTGTTTTCTGCAGAGGCCAAATAGGAGAGTTGAATGGGGATGTGGTGGCAATCACCACTCCTGCATCCTTCAAGTCCTTAAGAGTGGCACTAATTTCTTCAATCCTTCCAGGAATACAGTATTTCTTCTGATTCACTATTTTGTTAGGTGGATGTCAGTTTTAGTGGCTTCCACTTGGCTTTTCCTACCATAATATCCCTCACTTCATGTGTCAGTTAGCCAAGTGGGGATTCTGCAGTTTCTCATTATGTCGATTCCAATTATGCATTCCATAACTGGTGAAATGACCACAGAATGTGTCCAGGGGCCCACTGGACCCACTGTGGGACAGACCTGAGATAAAACTTCATCACTCACCTGACCTCCATAAGCTCCTACCCTGCTGTGGGACCAGAGTTTCGCTTTGCATCTCCTGGAATTAATATCACTTTTGAGTCAGTGTCCAATAATCCCTGAGATATTTGATCATTTCCTTTCTCCCAGTCCAGTCACCCTGGTAAAAAGGTTGTAAGTCTCTTGGGGAAGGCTTGGAAGAAGTTTAATGGTGTAAATTTGGGGCAGTGTAAAAGAGTACTTACCCAAGGGTACCCAGCCCTCCCCTCATTAGAGGTGTTCTGTGTCTGCAAACTGTCTTGCCTGGGAATTGATTAAGGGACCATGACTCTCTGGTTTTATAACTCAAGTTAGACTTCCGTTCACTTAGCCTAGAACTCTTCTGCTTATACAGCTCAAACAAGAATTTGGTAGACCGTGCATCTGTTTTACTTCTAGGTACTCCATGATCTACTAGCCTATGCCACAAGTCCCTTGAATCATATTATTTTGACTGCTGCACTGAATCTGCTGTTCATTATGGTGGCCATGCCCACCTTGTCTATGGTGATTAACTGTTGCCACATGGCTTCTGCCAGCTCGGGATCTGATCATCCTCTTTCTGCTGAAGGATTCCGCAGTTTCACAGTAATAACTGACCTACAGTGAAGGGCAACTACACAGCTCCTCAGGGCTGTTGGAGCTAGTCTCATGAATTTCTTTCTCAAGGTTCTGATTAAAGATGTGCCCTTTGGACATTCCTGATGCATGTGAGCAGTTCTTCCATGATAAATCCACTCTAAAATTTCAGTGCCTCTAAGCCTGTGGATCCCCTCATCTACATTATACCAGTTCTGAAATTTTGACCTCAGGTAATGTTGACCACCTTTTGATCCATATTTCAGCCAACCATCCAAACAGTTAACGCCCTTTCTAACTTCTTGAGCTACAACATTGAATGCAGAATCTCAGTTTAGTGGACCCATATCAATAAACCCAGCTTCATCCAACTTTATATTGTTTTCACAATTATCCCGCATACTTAATATCCATTCCTCCACATATTTCCCTGATTTCTGTCTATAGAGATTGGAAAACTCATGCAGTTCTTTTAGAGTATAGCATATGTCATCATAGATCACACTTTGTCCATACCTTTTGAGGCCTCTTGAGACTTTAGTCTAGTTATAGGTCTTGAAGAAAAGATGGGTGGTAGTGGTGGGTCGTGAGAAGAAACAGAAGTGCATTTCAAGCAATTATCTCAGGACATTCAGTTGCAGTTTCATCTGCTCAAACATAATTACTTGCTCCAGACAGAGGGGTAAAGGCTGTTTCCCAAGGGGAGGTGGTTACGTGGTTAGCAGGTACTGAAGGGTTAGTCTCATTAGGTGGAGGTTGGATGTCAGACTCCTGTGGAAAACTGGAGGCCAGGAAGGTCTTTCCTCAGGGCAGTACATTACAGGTAACCAAAGCTCTAGACTGTCTTGGGGAAAATCCTTCTGCCCTTTGGTCTGCCTGGAGGAGTCTGTGATGAATTATTGTAAAGTGAGCACACTTGTGTAACAAATATCTATATAAAGAATTAGAACATTATGATATTCCCAAATCCCCTTTCCTGCCTTCTACCAATCATTACCCATTCTCTTCCTCCTCACAGTAAACCTCTGATGCAAACTTGCATCACATAGAATTAGTGTTGTCTGTTTTTGAATTGTGTGTAAATGGAAACATGTAGTACATGTGGTGGTTTGAAACTGTGTGTATCCCAGAAAAAACTTTTTTAAAATTTAATCTACTCCTGTGGGTGTGAACCCATTGTAATAAAGACTTTTGATGAGGCTACTTCAGTTAAAGTGTGAACCACTTCAATCAGGATGGGTCTTAATCTTATTACTGAAGTCCTTCATTAGAAAATGAAATTCAAAGATAGAGAGCTACAGAAGCAACAAATTGCAATCAATGGAACCCAGGAAGAGAAGGGAGAGACAGGCTGTTGTTGTCATGTGCACGACCATGTGACAGAGGAGCCAAGGATTGGTGGCAGCCAGTCTTCAGGAAGAAACATTGCCTTGACAATGCCTTGATTTGGACATCTTCCCAGCTTCAAAACTGTGAAATGAATTAATTCCCATTGTTTAATCTGATCCATTTCATGATATTTGCTTTGAGAAACCTAGAAAACTGAAACAGTATGCATTCACTTTTTTCTAGCTTCCATCACTCAACAATATGATTGTGAGATTCATCCATGTTGTTGCACATAGCAGTGATTTGTCCATTTTCATTGCTGTATAGCATTCTATTGTATGGATATGACACAATTTTTCCATTCTGCTATTGATGGATAGTTGGATTATTTTCAGCCTTGGCTTTTCTGAATAATACATTAATAAATATAGGCAGATTTATCATGAAGCATATAAAGACGCTTAAGTTTCAGGGCCTCTCACTTGAATAAGCTTCTGTTTTGTTTGTGAGTTGTTAAGATTTCTCATGTTCTAGGTGGGGACGGGAAGTAAACTTGAAATCTCTATGACACATCTTTCTGAAAATATTTCTGGTTAGGTGTCTAAAACAGTCACAGAAGGAGGAGCCTTGGAAAACCAAGCCTCCTATAATCATGGTGCTTTCTTTTATCATTCTAATTACATTTTCATTTATGTACCTAATTTTATATTCATAAATTTGTATTTTTCCTTAATCAGGGTCTGCTAAACTTTGAGTCCTATGAAACCTGGATCCACATCTGGATATGGACATTTTTGTACATGTTTTTGGTATATTTTCTAGAAGGTTTATATTTAGGATTGAATAAGATGGAACACACTCTATATACATTTCACCTTTAGTAGTTAACTACCAGAGTTCTAAAGTGGCTGTACATTTTGAAATCTCTTCAGCAGTGTTAGAGGGTTCTCATTGCTCCACATCCTGGCCAATACTTGGTATTCCGATAGCTTTCAGTGTTATCATTGCATGGTTTTAATTTGCATTTCCCTGATGACTAAAGTGATGGAGCACTTTTCAGATGTTTATTAGGTATTTGAATAGTGTATATAGTGAAATGCCAGTGTATGTCTTTTTTCTACTTTAACTGAGTAATTTGGTATTTTTCCTATTGATTTGTAGGACCTCTTGTATGCTCTTGTTATAAGACCTTCGGTGATTGCAAACATAGTTTTCTCACTTTGTGCCTTGCTTTTTTATATTTTTAATGGCGTGTTTTAATTAACAGATGTTCTTTTAATGCAATCTGATTTATTAATCTTTCCTTAAAGTTAGTGCTTCTTGTATCCTACAAGAAATCTTTGTCTACCTCAAGGTCATGAGGATGTTTTCCTTTGTTATGGCCAATAAGCTTTAGTGTTGTATCTTTACCATTTAGGTTTATAATCTAAAACTGAATTATTTTGTTTGTTTTTTGAAATATGGTGTGAAGTGGCTATCAAGATTCAAGTTTTCTTTCTAAGGGTCTTGAGCATCTCTTGCTATATTCGTTCTAAAGTTTTGGGTTTTTTTAAAAATGACAATTGTAAGTTGTATATTTTATAAATTTTGTTTCCTAAATGTTTATAGAAATACAGTTCATTTTTGTATGTTGACTCTGGTACCAGAAATTTTGCTGGAGTCATTATTTTCTGACAGAATTTCTGAGATTCTTTTGAATTTTCCACATGCAAAATAATCAGCCTGTGAATTGACGATTAATTTTTTTCTTTTCTATTATTTAAAGTTTTATCTCATTTTTTATACCACTGCAATGACTAAAAACTCCAGTACAATGGTGAAGAAAGGAGCTGTAGTAGGAACCATTGTCTTGCTTCTAATCTCAGAGTTAAACCTTTCAATATTGTATCTTCCTGATGTTTGCTTTAGACTTTTTATAGTTACTATTTATCAAAATAAGCATGCTTCCTTGTATCCCTAATTTTCCTGCTCTCAAGATTATGCCAGCTTCATAAAACAAGTTGAAAATTTTTTCTCCTTTTTATTCTCTGAGAGAGTTTGTGTAAGTTTGATGCGATTTCTTCATTAAATGTTTCAAAACTTCCAAAATAAATCATTATGGGTCTAGAATTTTCTTTGAGGGACTTTTTTTTAATTTGTACATTTAAAAGGATTTTTAAGATAGTTTTGAAAGATATAGAACAATTCAAATGTTTAAACTTCTCTTGGGTCAATTTTGATGTTGTATTTTGTAGAATTGGTATGTCATCTAAAATTTCAAACTATTGACATAAAAATGTAATTCATATCCTCTAAAATACCTATTATTAATAAAAATAAAAAATGCATATAAAATGTGTTTACTGCTAATATTATCTTCTAAATGCAAAGTGTAATCAAAATTAATCATGGGCATTGTCCTTCCTGGGGCAAGCACTCCATCTCATTGTCTTACGAAACCTAGAAAAAAAGTTATCTGATTCTAAAATACAATGTGGGGTAGGCATAGAATAGACACATTCCTATTCTAGAAAGGAGAGATTGGAAGTAGAACAGGGGGTACAGATCACAAGCAAGTCCAAAACCCAGCAGGGCAAACTCCATTAAAGTTCAAGGTCTGAGAGTCATCTCTATACAGATACTTTGTTTTTTGGCTCTGCAAGAGAGGCAGTACCACACTTTCTAAGTGCTTGTACACTAGCCATGCTCTTCCTGAGTGTTGTGGAGTCCACTCTAAGCATTGAAATGGTGGCTTAACTATGCTCATACTCTGGCTTTAGGTCTCACCCTCTCCAAGTATTGGGGTGATAACTGAACTTTCCCCACCAGATGCAAGAGAAAACCTGCCCTTTCCGTGCACGTGGGTGAGCACTTTCTCTTGGTCCAGGGAGATATTTTCAGTCCAGGTCTCTGTTTCCATGCTTCTGCCTTTGAAGTCATTCTTCCTACAATTCATCACTTCTTAGTCCCTTTCAATCCAAGATGACAGTAATTCTGTTCATAAAATTTCAGAAAATGTTTGTTGGCCTGCATGCAGACATGGGGGCCCAAACCATCACCCCAAAAAGCTTTCCACAGATTCTTCCTCCATAACTGCATTTCCAGCCCTGACCTCCCCTGAGATGTTTGAGCACATCCTTGTTCAACCACATCCTCTTTAGCAAAGGGGTGTTCAATTAAACTTTCATGTGGAGCCCTGTTCTCCAGGGACTCACTTTCTGGAATCTCAGAGAGGGCCCTTATAGATTTTCTTCTGGCCCTGGTCTCAAAGCATGCTATCTGGGTAGGATCAGTTTTCCAAATCACCAGTTTCTGCTTCCTTTGTGCTTAATAATTCATTTTGCAGCTTATCCTGTTTCTCTCACATTTAGTATGAGTTGTAAGGAGAAATGAAACTACTCCTTCCACACACAGCTTGGGAATGTACTCATCTAAATATGCAAGATCATTGTCTACAAGTCCACCTTTAAAACCAACATAAGGGCGAATTCAACAAAGTTATCTGCTACTTTATAACAAGGATCACCTATTCTCCAGTTTCCAATAACTCATTATTTCTTTCAAATTCTTATCACAAATACACTTTATATTCATTTCTATCAATAATCTCTTCAAAGCAATCTAGGCTTTTTCTATCGAACAGCTCACAATTCTTGCAGCCTCTGCCCAATACCCAATCCCAAAGCCGTTTCCACATTTTGTGATATTTGTCATAGCATTGCCTCATTTCCAATACCAAAAATCTATTTTAGTTTCCTCCTTTTATGGCAAATACCACACAATGGGCTGGCTGAAACAAGGGGTGTTTATTGTCTCATGGTTTCAGAGACCTGGAGGCTTGTTTCTTTCCGGAGTCAATAGAAGAAAGTTTTTTATATTGAATTGTGTAAAATTTTGCTCATGTATGTTGAAACACAGTTTTTGTTATTCTTAGGTTTTCTCTAAGGATTGACCCTTTTATTATTATAAAAAAATCTCTTTATCTTAAAAAAGACTCTTTGTCTTGAAGAATAATTTATCTGTTAATAATAAAATTATTTCAACATTCTTTTATTTGCTATGTGCATGATGTATCATTTCCACCCATTTACTTTAAATTTATCTGTGTTCTTTTCTTAAAAGTTCATGTCTCTCAGACAACATATGGTTGGTTCTTTTTTTCAAAATTCATTATAAGCACCTAAGCCTTTTAGTTGAAACATTAATTCCATTAACATTTCATGTAATTATTTATATGGTTGTTGTTTTGATTTGCTCATGCTGCCAGAAATGCAGTATACCAGAAATGGGCTGGCTTCTACAAAGGGAATTTATCAAGTTACACGTTTACCATTCTAAGGCCATAAAAATGTTCAAACTAAGGCATGCAGAGAAAGATATCTTGACTCAAGGAAGGGCTGATGATGTTCAGGGTTTATCTTTTCAGCCAGGAAGGCACATGACAATGTCTGCTAGCTTCTCCTTTCAAATGGCTTCCCCAGGGGTGTTTTCTTTCTGTATCTCCAAACATTTCTGTTATAGGTCAGCTCTGAAGCCTTTCTGAAAATGGTTCCCTCTTAAAGAACTTAAGAAAGGAACCCCACCTTGAATGTATGGAGACACACCTCCATGGAAACCACCTAATCAAAAGGTTACACCTAGAATTTGGGTGGGTCACATCTCCATAGAAACAACTTAATCAAAAAGATCCCACCCAGTGGTATTGAATCAAGATTAAAGAACATGGCTTTTCAAGGGTACACAACAGTTTCAAACAGACAAAGTTGTATTTTGATTTACCATTTCAATCTATGTTTTTCTGTTTGTGACCTTATTATTTTGCTCCACAGTTTCTCTTTCCTCTTTTGTTTTGAATTAGTTGAATATATTAAAATTTCAGTGCTTGCTATCTATTGGATATTTATTTCTCCTTGTAGTTTTCAGTGATTTTTCTTAGAGTTAATACTGTGAAACTTCATACAAAATGTAGAATTCTTGCATCCATGTAAATAAAACAGCCTCTGCCATCATTTATCCTATATTTGTCATATGCATTTTTACATACACTATATGTCACAATGAAATGTCATGATTTGGGCCTTAATTTAGTTATGTATTTTAGAGAAATTAACAAGGAAATAAATACTGTTATATTTGCCTAGTATTTACTATTTCTATACTATTTATTCTTTTGTGAACAGCGGAGTTACACTCTTGTATGACCTCCCTTCAAATTGTTTTTTTTAATTTATTTATTAATTAAAAAATAAAGAAACAAAATAAAACAACATACATAATCAGTAATTCACAATGTCATCACTTAGTTGCATATTCATAATTTCTTGGAACATTTGCATTAATTCAGAAAAAGAAATAAAAAAACAATAGAAAAAGAAATAAAACAAACACAGGAGGGAAAAAAAAGATTATACCTCCCTTCAAATTGAAGTGTTCCCTTTAGCATTTCTTGTAGTGCCTGTAAGCCTCCAATGAATTGCCTTGGATTTCTTTTATCTGAAAATGGCTATATATCTCCTTCATTCTTGAATGTTATTTTCACTGTATATGAAATTCTGTTTTGAGGTTTTTGTTGTTGTTTTGTTTAATTTCAGCACTTTAAAGATGTTACTTTACTGCCTTCTGACCACATAATTAGTGGTGCATTTTCCCCCTATTTTTAATGTGCCATTTTCCTCAGGGCTGCCATAAAGACTTTTTTCTTTATTATTGGTTTTCAGCAGTTTGAGTAAGATGTGCTTAGGTGTGGCTTTCTTAGCCTCTCAGTTCTTGATTGTATTTCAGCGAGTGCCCCTAGAAAAGTTTCAGGCTCATCTCTCTGTGTTTTCTTTATCTCCAGAATTTTGGACCCATAAGCCTCACTAACTTGATAGTTTTCTGATGCTTTAATTATTTTTTTTAATATTTTGTCCAGATTCTCTACTTGCTCACAGCAGGAAGTTCATTCTGCAACAAACTGATCCTCCACTAGAGGAATTAGAAATCATACTTATGATATAAATCTAATCATTTTATTATGGATAAATATAAACATGTTATATTATTATGTATGCTTATTATATAAATACTATGTCATTATATTTTATTGTAAAATATTCTAATTTGTTTTCCTTTATAAAGATTCTTGTAGAGGTTATCCATGAAGAAGCTATATAATTGATTAAAAGTATGGATTCTGGATTCTGCTACTTGAGTTTACTGTGACCAGTTTTGTCACTTAGTAATTCTGCTACCTTGGGAAGGTTACTTAACTTCTTTAGGCCTCCATTTCCTCATTTATGAAAATGGAATTATAAAACCATGAATGTCATGATGCTGATATGACAATTAAATGAGTTGATATTGTGACATGCTTAAGCTAGAACCTGGAAACTAACACATGGCATAAAAATTTTCATTGTTTTTAGGTGAATTTGGTTGAAAAGGGTTGTTTTGAGTCATGCATGTCACCAATTAACACTACAAATATAAATTCTTGCATCACCTATTACAAATTCATGATACTTGTGCAAATAGTTAATAATAGAGTCATATATGGAGAAAATTACCTACTGCAAATTATAGACTTATAGACACATTGTCTGTAATGTGACTTGCACTCCTGTATAAAATCTCTATTTGATTCGACTTAAATACACCAACTGTTTGACAAAGTTTAGAGTGACTGAGAATAGCTGTTTATACTGTGTGCCCTCATTTCTTGATGTTGTTTGCTTTTGACTTAGGGACTGATTCCTATTCTGGAGCTATTTCTGTTGCTTTTTTCACTTCCCAATACAGATTACTACCCTCTTCCCCAGCCCTTCTTCAAGTGCTACACCTGCTTCAATTATACTCTTTTTCTTTGCTGTGTAGCCTGGGGACACGAAACACTCTGTTTATTTCTTTGCAGTCAAACATATTCCCTGCTTGAATGAAGAGAAAATGAGAAAAAGAGAGTAGGCAAAGGAGTAGACCCATATATATTTTACTTTCCTCGGGCATCAAATGTTCTCTTTGAGACATTTTTACTGGAAAGGAATGCATAAGTCCATACTGGGATCTCCCGTCAGTGGCTGAACAATTCTAACCCAGTTATATCTCTTTTCCAGAAGCAGAAAGAGCTAGTGAGTGGCCAGGAGTCTGTATATTATGGCAAAGGAAGTTATACTCTTATACCTATGCATAAGCCAATGAACTCATCAGAGTAATTCAAACACTCCAATTCAACATATGATTGACATAAAGGACCTCACTCTACTCTCCTGAAGGAAAGGGGGCACCACCTTTCCACAGTCCCCAGTACCCACTTTTAAGTTTCCAACCCCCTACTCTAGCTCATCACAAGTATGGGTGAAGCCTAGATTAACACTAATAGGATGACCAAGGCTACTATTCAAAGAAGTACTTCAAGAAAGGCAGAATAGGGACCAAAACAATAGAACTGCTCACTGGTACTGTAGTGAATTAATGTTTATATAAATATATATATTATGATGAATTAATATATGAGTAGGTAATAACATAACCTTAGTAGTGTCAGACATGCCACATGCAGGTTATCCCTCAGAGTTCTTTTCTTTTTATAGCCATAGAGGAAAACTAGGAAGGGGAAGATGACATATTTATTGAGGTGCAGTGTGCATGATAACTAGACACTCTAAGTAAAACAGAGGCTATCCCTACTCTCTGAAGTGAGCTAATAAAGTGGTATAACGAATTGCCAAAAGTATGATCCTTCCTAATACAAAACTACTAAGAATAAATATTATTGGTCTAATAATTGATGATTAATTTCTTATCATATCCAACTCTGGCAGAAAACATGGGTGTCACTACTGGGCTTTTGCTCACCATGAGAACTACAATGTATCTGGCTGTACATATAGATACCATTATGCATATTCATTCATGGATATAAGAGCAGGTCTTTCCATATTGGAAAGGCTAAAAAAGTATCATGTGAAGAATAAATTGACTATCAGTTTTTTATTAGCTAGCTCTCATCATGAGGAGTTTTTCATCATCTATACCCAGCCCCCCAAAAAGTAATTTTTGCTAGCTCTGAGGACATTAAAGAGATAAGAAATTATTGCTGTGGGATTCTGTTTAATAGCAATGTTAGATAGAACCAAGAACAAGTGGGAAAAGCTTGTCAGACCTTCCTCAACTGTCTTTCATCATGAAGATAATACCACCCCAGATCAGAATTAAAAAGTGATGTTTCAATTCTTCATTGGATTTCATGATAAGAAGCATAGAGGTGGTAAGTTTCTTCCTTTTTATGAAATTTAAATTAACACAAAATAATTTTCTCTCCCTTTCTATTTCAGTGAATTAATACTTTTCTTGAGATTCAAGTCCAAGTTTGAGATTTCCTCTGATCACAGGGTGGACTTCAGTCTCCAGATACTATCCTGCAGTGCAGCATAAATTGCTATCTGCTCACATTGGAAGAAAAGTAAACTACAAATATTTTACTCATCCATGTAATTATGAAGTTAGATGTCCAACATTACAGAAAGTTAAGTGACATATACATCTAGGTACTTGGCAATGTAACTTCAGTGCAGTGCAAGTCAACAAGTATTTATTGGTTACATATATGTCTAACATAGAAACCATGGTATTTCTTTTCACTGCACTTGACACAGCCAGAATAGATACAAAAGATTTGGTTATAGAATTTAGTATTACCAAATATTTCCTCCATCACTCTATTATTCTACTATTGGATCTTTTCCTTTGGGACTTAAAAACTTTTAACTTTCCAATTCTCTGAGGGTAATCAAGAGGCCCTGGATGGGGCAGTAGAACCAACATCTTAGTTGGAGGGTAGAAGACATGAGACAGAATTGGATGTGGGGTAAATATTAGGAAGTGACAGAAAGAGTTGCCACTTTGGAGAAAAGATGCCAACTAAATGGGAAGGGAGTGAAGGAGAAGGCCACCATTGATGGGCCTTCTTTATCTCTTAGTTTTTCTAAGAATCTGCCTTCCCTGTGTGATTGGGAAAGCATGTAAATTGGTATGAGGTTGAGTTAAGAGTAATAAAATTTTAGAAATAAAATCAGATCAATTATGTCCAAGTTGAGACAATAAATGTACATTTTACTGTCAAATAATTGTTTCATTATTCATGCCATGGCTTTTCTCTTTTAACACATATGACTCTGGAGAGCTCAGAATCTAGTAAATATTTGAAAGATCATTTGAGGTAGGTGCACACCAAATAACTCAGAGACACAACTAACAAATCCATGGCACAATCATTGAATGCTCTCAATTAGTTTGTCACTTTTGCTTCTCTTTCTCCTTCATGTAAGTCTTTGTATAATTCAGAACACTGAAGACTTATGCAAATTTTAAAGATTTTATACTCTTATGTTTTTTTAAACATCCAAACCGTAACTACTAATTTTCCTCAGAGAATTAATTCTCACATTTGTTATTCACAGAAAATGCACAAAATGGCCAATATTGCAGTGATTTTCATGAGGAAATAATGTGAAATGTTAAGGAGAAACCTTCTTTTATGGGTTTTATTTGTACTGGTCTACCTAATTGCCTGAACTCTTAATAGCTGAGGACACCAGAAAACAAGCTTGCTTGAGAGAGAAAGATATTACATGTACATGTAGATGATTTTTTTTAGCATACAATATAGCCACAATCTCGGGAAATTGTGAGTATGGGTGCAAAGGACCAGAAAGATATCATGTTAATGTGTATCATAATTGGTTCAGGGTGCGAAGAAATTCAAATATTTCATAACAACATGCAACCACCTTTTGTGATAAATTGTGGTGAGAGTGAGAGTTTCAACATAATCCTGGAGTTGTTAAGTAGACCACAAATACTGTAATACAAAGTAATACAAAGTCTGCACCCAAGTCAGTGGCTTGAAAATGAATGTATGGCTGATATTTGAAAGTGGGCTAAAATTATAACTTGCTTATTTGTTTCTGAAGAAAACTGTCACCCTGTAGAGTAATTATTTTTTCATTTAATGATGCTACAGTCAATCTTTATGTATAAATGAATCTACATTTTTATTCTCTGATCTTGAAAGATTAGTCTTAATGTGGAACAATTATTATTTTTTGTATTTTAATGAAGAGGCATGTATAAAAATGACTGTAATTTTTAAAATTTGTTATCAATGTTTCACATTCCAAAACTGCTATTTGCATTCATTTGTGTTCTAATTTTATAACATGTAGTAATCAGGAGAGTGAACTCTAGGGAACATTATGCAATATGGATTTTAAAAGACATTTATATGCTTATTCTTGTAATTTCTGCAAGAAAGTATTTGATGTGCAGAAACAACCAAGATAATATTACAAATATGAACTGCTTAGAAAGATCCCAGAGTCTTCATCATTTGTATTGTATTATTTATTGCATTATTTGCATTGTTGATAACCACATTCCTATGGTTGATAGGTTAGGTCAGTATTCTTAGAGTAATGCTCTTAATATTCTCTTTCCTTTACCTCAAAATGTAGTAGAACATTCAAAAGAATTATTCAATTTAACATATATTGAACAGTTACTACATGAGGAATATAAACTATGGGCACACTTTCAGTAAGTAGGAGGCATGATGAAGCACAAATTTGAAATGAAATGAACAGCCCAAATGTAAGAACTAGAATATAGTATGTGCTGCACATAAGTGTTTAGTTTAAGTGGAGGAAAGTTTTCTTACAACATAGAATTTGGAGAATGTCTGGAAAGGTCAGAATAGGTTGGTAAAATACTTAAACGCTAAACTAAGCAATTTATTTTATCCTATAACAATGGGGAATCAGAGAGTGCCATTAGTAGCTCATTTCCCTTCAGGAATGATGAATTTCAGCATCCTGCAAGCTGTTATTCAATACGGAATGCACACAGTTATTTAGAAAGGCAATAGTTGTTAGCATGGTAACTGATGAAGATAAAGAATGCTAAGTTTTCTCTATATGAAATATTATAAGAAGAATGAAATTGATTCATGTTCCTAGTGTCTTTATATGTGGAAGTGGTGAATATGTGATCACAGTCTTTAGGCAGTGTGGCAGGCCATCAATATTTATTTTTATTAAATGGAAACAATGTGCTAAGGGAAGCATTAAACACACAACTCAGCTAGTCAGTTCTTGTCATGATAATAATAATAATTAGAGGTAATTAAAAGTGAATTATAAAATTTTTAACCTCTTTGAGTTTTTCCCTGTGGTCAGAATTATAAAAGGGGTAGATATCTCAGTTAGATTCTGAATTCGGTGAGGGTAGAGACTGACATGTTTATTTTACTATGCTCAGCAATGAGAGCATAATATTATATACTTGGCACATATTTAACTGCTCCAAAGAAACTTATTGAGTGAATTAATGAATGATATTATGGACTTTTGTGGTTTTCCTCAATGTGATTTCACCTCTTTTCCACTCCAGTCACCCACTGGAACTTGTACATTGTTATCATTAAAACTCAACCCACTCTTAAGACTAGGAGATAAGGCATTTAAAGCAATGCATGATCCTGAAGTGGATACTGGGCAAGAAAAGGTAAATTAAGAGAAAACTGTTGATATTTGAGTAAGATTTACAGATTAGGTAATAGAATTGTGTCAATGCTAATTTCCTGATTTTGGTAATTGTACTTTGTTCATGTGAAATGTTAACATTTACATAATCTGAGCAAGGGTACAGGAGGATATCTTTGATTATTTTGCATTAATTATGAAAGTGTGAAAATATATAAAAATTAAGATAATTCAAGCAAAAAATTTAAAAAAACACTTTTACACTAAGATTATATAATTTACTCATCCCTCCAATCTCCCTCCTGCTTATACCCTCATGATTTTTGTTCCCTTGATCTCATGGCATTTTGCACATCATTCAGAACAGCTTATGATCACATATGCTTACCTACCTAGTGTGTGCAAACAAGGCCAACATTTTAACTAATATGCTTGTCTGGCCCCTAAAATTGAACACACCTTTAATCTTTCACCATTACCATCATGCCATTCCACAAACCTGAGTCACTAACTTCTCACCTTCTATTCTTAGGATGCTAACAGCTACTAAAGAACTTTCAGTATTGTATAGCAAACTGTATCACTTACTACCTTCAACTCTCCCTAATGGTTTTATATATCCTTTATTTGTATCTTACTGACTTCTGAGCATATTCAACTTACTCTTTTCTATGATCTTAATCTGCCACACAGAGATAACCTTAGAGGGTACATTCTGTTCATGTGTACATGGAATTAGGATACCTAGTGAGCTCATTATTTTTAAAAATGGGTTTAGGATAAACTTTACATAACCCTTGTAATTTGTTCTTTCTCACTTAATAAAATAACTTGAGAATGTCCAAGCAAAAATTATTAAAGAACATAATTTTTAATTACTACAATGCATTTTATGTCATAAACAATCTTGTAGTAAAGATGCATGCATTAATGATACTTTTCTTAGCATAAATTCTTATTGATGGAAAAGCCAGTAAAAAGGAAATGCACATTTTCAACAATTACTGATGTATAATGCCAATTTTGCTTTTAAATGCTTGAACAAATTTGCATTCTTTTCAGCATTGTAAGAGTATGTTTATTACATCAAAAAATGCTGCATTTAAAATTTTTCCCATATAAATAATGAATAAAATAAAAATATAGTGATTATAATGAGTTGACGAATTCATTTTACAATTCTATGGTTGAAAATATTTCACATATTCATTGATTATGTATCTTTTTTTCCCTTTCTTTTTTCCATCCTCTCTTCTGAAATTGCCTTTGTGTTCAAAATGTATTTGGGGGGCTTAGGAATGAGTTGAGATGAGGACTGTTCCAATTTTAATATAATTAGGATATGCTAATATGCTAAAGATATTCACATTTGTCTACTTATTACGGTGTAAAAATCTGTCCAAGCTTATTATTTTCAGTTAAATTTGAGTTTAGACTTTTAAAATTATGAACTTATTTAATGTTAGCAGCAGAACTCACCTGTAAAGCTGTCTGATTCTGGGATTTTCCTTGTTGGAAGGTTTTGGATGATTATACAATCTCTAATTGTGATTGGTTTGTTGAGGCATTTAATTTCTTCTAGAGTAAGTGTAGGTTGTTTTAGGGTTTTTAGGAATTTGTACATTTAATTTAAATTGTCTGATGTGGTAGCATAGAGTTGTTCGTAGTATCCCTTCTTGATCTTTCTTTATTTCTGTGGGGTCAGTAGTAATGTCCCCACTTCCAGTTCTGATTTTATTTATTTGTATTGTCTCTATTTTTTTCTTTGTCACTCTGGCTAAAGGTTTGTCAATTTCATTGTCCTACTCAAAGAACCAACTTTTGGTTTGGTTGATTTTCTCTATTGTTTTTTTATTTCAATTCCATTTATTTATGCTCTAATTTTTTGTATTTCTTTCCTTCTCCTTGCTTAGGTATTAGTTTGTTGTTCTTTTACTAATTCCTTCAGGTGTACAGTTAGCTCTTTGATTTTAGCTTTCTTCATTGTTAATATAGGTGTTTAGGGCTATAAATTTCCCTTTCAGCATTTCCTTTGTTGCATAACATATGTTTCAATGTTTACATTGAATTACTGACTTCTCTGACAATTTCTTTGATGATGTACTGATTGTTTAAGAGTATGTTTTTAAAATTCTATATATTTGTGAGTTTTCCAATTTTCCACCTGTAATTTTTTTAATTTCAAGTTTCAGTCTAAGATTAGAGAAAGTGTTTTATATAATTTCATTTTTTTCAATTTATTGAGTCCACAACTTATTTTGTGATGCAACATGTTCTCTACTCTAGAAAATGATTCATGAGCATTTGAAAAGGATGTATATGCTGATGTTTCGGGGTGCAATGCACTGTGTATGTCTTTTACCCTTTCCTCATTTATGATATTATTCAAATTCTCTACTATGTTTTGGATTCTCTGTCTAGATGCTCTAGCTCTTGATGAGAGTGGTGTATTGAAGTCTCCTACTATTATAGTAGAGACTTCTTTTCCTCTTCAGTTTTGCCAGAGTTTGGATCACGTATTTTGAGGTACTCTGGTTAGGTACATAAATATTTATGATTGTCATTTTTTTATTGATAGATTTCCCCTTTCATTAATATATATTGTCCTTGTTTCTTATAACAGTTTTTCAATAGTGTTGATTTTACCTGAAATTAATGTAGCTATCCTCAGCTCTTTTCTAGTTCTTATTTGGATGGAATGATTTTTCCAACCGTTCACTTTCAACCTATTTGTGTCCTTGCATTTAAGGTTAGTCTCTTGTAGATAGCATATAGATGGATCATTTTTAAAGTCAATTCTTCTAATATATGTCTTTTGATTGGGGAGTTTAATTCATTAACCTTCGATGTTATAACCATGAAGGCAGTACTTACTTCACCCATTGTATCCTTTGTATTATATATGTTATGTTTAATTTTTTGTCTCTTTTTTTAGCCTTTTAGTTATCTTATTAATAATCTTCATTTCTACACTCTCCTCTATGCATCTCTGTCCTGTCTTTTCCTATCAGCCTGAAGAACTTTAGTGATTCTTGTAGGGCAGATCTCTTCCTGATGAAATCTCTCAATTTCTGTTTATTTGTGAATATTTAAAACTCTCCCTGATTTTAGAATGATGGTTTTACTGGATATAGTATTCTTGGCTGGCAGTTTTTCTCTTTCACTATCTTTTGTAGTACATTGTGCTTCTTGGATACATATGTTCATGTCTTTCATTAGAGTTGGGGAATTTGGGACCATTATTTCCTCAAATATTCTTTCTGCCCCTTTTCCTTTCTCTTCTCCTTCTAGGATACACATGACATGTATATTTGCTTGCTTTCTGCCATCCTTCAACTCCCTGAGACTCTGCTCCATTTTTTCCATTCTTTTCTCTCTCTGTTCTTCTGTATGTAATATTCTAAATGTATTGTCTTCTAGTTCACTGATCCTTTCTCTGCCTTTTCAAATCTGCTGTTGTATGATTCTAGTGTATTTTTAATCTCATTTACTGTACTTTTCATACCTATATGTTCTGTTATTTTTCTTGGCATACTTCCAAATTCTCCTTTATGCTCACCCAGTGACTTCTTAATATCCTTCATCTCTTTAGCCATATTGCCCTTCATCTCCTTGAATTTATATAAGAGATTGGTTTGAACATCTTTTATTAGTTATTCCAAATTCTATGTCACTTTCAACTTTTTAAATTGTTTCTTTGACTGAATATTCCTGTTCTCCTTAGTATGACTTTTGATTTTTTGCTGATGTGTAGGCAACTGATTTTGTTCATGTGTTTATTCTGATGGCCCATTTTTCTTTCTTGTTTAGGATTTTATTGTTGGTTTACTTTGAGTTAAGTCTCTTATTTGAGACTTAGTTCAAATTATTCTAGATCTTTAGAATTGCCTGTGTTTACATGATTAAAACACTGCCAGATTTACATGAAGGTGTCACAAACCAGTTACAATGTACCCTATGGAAAGTGTCAAAAAAAGAAGCTCTTCTGGTTTGCTAACTGCTGGAGTGCAATATACCAGAAATGGAATGGCTTTTTAAAGGGGAATTTAACAAGTTGCTAGCTTACAGTTCTAAGGCTGGAAAAAGGTCTCAATTAAAACATGTCTATAAGCAAGTCTATAAAAATGTCCAAATCAAGGCATCCAGGGAAAGATACATTGATTCAAGAGGGCTGACACCATTCAGCACTTCTTTATCAGCTGAAAAGGCACATAGTGAACATGGCAGCATCTGATGGCTTTCTCTTCAGGTTTCTTGTTTAATGAAGCTCACTGAGAGGCGTTTCACTTCTTCATTTCCAAAAGTCACTAGCTGCTGGACTCTCTGCTTTGTGGGTTGATTAGGATTAAAACATGGCTTTTCTAGGGTACATGAATCCTTTCAAACTGGCACAGGAGCCAAAAAGCCTTTTTTGTTTTATTTACTTTCACCTCCCTTAAGGTGCAGTGTTAAGCACTTAAATCCACAGATTTAAGTGGAGGGGGGTATATTTTCAAACTCTTCTAGGAAGTGTTACAACATTGGCCATAGAGATCCCCATTCTGGGCAGGCTAGAACTGCAACTTAGAGCCAGAAGCCAGAAGTCTGAATGGGCAGATCAGTAGCCACACTCAGCACTCGACTGTGCCCTGCCAGTCCCTAATCCTGGGGCTGAAGAACTTCACGCCCCTCTCTGACTGGGGCAGCCAACCATGGACTATATCCAAGGTAAGGCTTGAAGATGAGAAATAGGCATCAGCCACTGCTGCAGAAGTTATTAATTCATAATTGTTGCTGCCACTTCTCAGACTCCCTATCCCTCTCTCCTGGAAGCTTTATGATACTCCTCTGGTCTCCAGGGCCTCAGAACCATTGATTCAGACAATTTATGCTTGTCCACTTCTTTTTTTTAGGAGGAGTGTGTCTTTTAGCCCCCAGTCTGCATTTTCTGTGAAACTACACTGTCATGAGGATTTATTTCTGAATCCCAATTGATTTCACTGGTCTATATGTCTGTCCATGTGCCAGTACCATTTTTTTTGTTACTGTGTTTTGTAATAAGATTTACAGTCATGAAGTGTGAGCCCTCCAATTTTGTTATTCATTTTCAAGATATTTTTGGCTATTCGGGGCCCTTTTCCCATCGATACAAAGTTGTTCATTGTGAGAAACTGCTTATGGCACCGGCAGTGTGCCAGTTATCTTGTTGTCTGACGCCACCTTAAGTATTATCTCAAGTTAAATCCCTTCTTCTCTCACTTCTGCTCTGCCTATTCCCCAAAATCGGCTGACGAGCCTTGGCTAATCTGCCTTTCCCAACTGTCTTTCCCAGTTTAGCTTCTGCGATTAAGTTGCTTAACCGCAGAATGACGCCCAACCTCTGCTAACACCCGATACAAGTCACTTCCCCTTTCTTGCTGTATAATTGCCCTGGATTCGCCCTCAATAAACGAGACTTGATCAGAATCCTGTCTTGTCTCCATTCTCTGTGTCTCTTGTTCCCCAATTCTCCCTCCCTCCCTCAGGTCCAGGTTCGTCTGTCCTGCGGGTCGGGGCAGTTCATTATGCTTTCCTTTCTGCAAGTAAGTCTGTTGGAGTTTTGATTAGGATTGAATTGAATCTATAAACTGCTTTAGGTAGAATTAACATCGTAACAATGCTTACTTAGTCTTCCAATCCATGGACACAAAATATCCTTGCTTTTATTTAGGTCTTTGATTTCTGTTAGGAATATTTCATAGATTTCTGTGAGCAAGTCCTTTACATCCTTGATTATACTTATTTCTAGATATTTGATTATTTTAGTTGGTATCATAAGTAGAATTGTTTTATTTACTTTCTCTTAAAATTGTTCTCTACTAGTGTATAGAAACATTATTCATTTTTGCATATTGATCTTGTACTATGCCACATTGCTAAATTCATTTATTGATTCTAGTAATATTTTTTTGGATTTTTCAGGAGTTTCTGTAAAGGATCAAATCATTTGCTGATAGTGAAAGTTTAACTTCTTCTTTTCCAATTTAGGTGCCTTTTATTTCTTTTTCTTGCCTAATTACTCTGGATAGAAATTCCAATACAATATTGACTAAGAATGGAACCAGCGGGCATTCTGCCCTATACCAGATCTGAGAAGGGAGGTTTTCAGCGTTCAATGATTGAGTATGGTGTTATTGGCAGTTTTTTAATATATGTTCTTTATCATGTTGAGGAAGTTTCCTTTTATTCCTAGATATGTGTTTTTATTAAGAAGGGGTGCTGAATTGCCCCAAATGTCTTTCTGTATCAATTGAAATAATCATGTGTGGTTTTTTTTACTTCATGATTAACAGGAAATGAAATTTTCCTTGATCATTGTGTGTAATTCTTTTAATGTGCTGTTGCATTCAGTTGCTAATGTTTGCTTGCATATTTCTGCATCTATATTCATAAGGGATATTAGTCTGCTGTTTTCTTTCCTTGTGGTATCTTTATTTGGATTTTACATTAGATTGATGCTGGACCCACAGAATGAGGTAGGAATGTGTTCCCTCCTCTTCAATTTTTCGAAATCTTTGAGCAGGATTGATGCTATTTTCTCTTGAAATCTTTGGTAAACTTCACTGGTGCAGCCATCTGGCCTTGAGCTTTCATTGTTGGGAGGATATTTATTATTGATTCAATCCCGTTACTAATTATTGGTCTTTTGAAATCTACTTCTTCTTGAATCAGTCAGCAGTTTGTGTGTTTTTAGGAATTTGACCATTTCATCTAGGTTATCTATTCGTTGGGTACATTTGTGCATAATATGTTTTTCTAATTCATTTTACATCTGTGGAGTTGGTAGTAATATCCTCCATTGCATTTCTGATTTTAGTCATTTGTATGCCTTCCCTTTTTCCTTTGTCAGTCTAGCTAAATGTTGGTCTGTTTTATTGATCTTTTCAAAGATCCAACTATTGCTTTTTTATTGTCTCCACTGTTTATTTCTCTATTTTGTTCATCTCTGAAGTGTTCATTGTTGTTTCCCTACTTCCACTCTATTTGGTTTAGCTTTTTCTTCTTTTTCTAGATCCTCCAGTTGTTATGTTAGGCCTCTGATTTGAGATCCTTTTTCTTTTTTTCAATGGAAGCCATTAGAACTCTAAACTTCCCTCTCAGCACTGCCTGTGCTGCATCCAAGATGTTTTCTATAACACATATTTAATTTGATACCAACTTAACTTGAATAACACATAAATACAACTATTCCTGTGCTGCTCTGACCCCACACTTCTTCTTGTGCTTTCTAAAAATTATAACTTTATACATTGTATGTACAAAGACATATATTTCTCATTACTTTTAATGCATTTGTATTTTAGAACTGGTAAGAAGTAAAACATTAAGTTACATACCAAAAAATCCAATATAATAGTACTGGCAGTCATATTTACTCATATGGTTACACTTACTAGAGATCTTTATTTCTTTATGCCACATTGAACCACTGTTTTTTCTATTTTCCTTTCAGTATGAACAGCTCCCTTTAATATTGTTTGTAAGGCAGGTCTACTGGTGATGAACTCTCTCAGGTTTCTTTCTCTGAGAATGCCTTAATCTCTCCCTCATTTTTGAAAGAAAATTTTGCCAGATCTAAAATTCTAGTTTGGCATAATTTTTAATTTCAGCATTTTGAATATTTCAATCCACTGCTGTATTAGTTAGGGTTCTCTAGAGAAACAGAATCAACAGGGAACACTTGCAAATATAAAATTTATAAAAGTGTCTCATGTGACCGTAGGAATGCAGAGTCCAAAATCCACAGGGCAGGCTGCGAAGCCGATGACTCCAATGGATGGCCTGGATGAACTCCACAGGAGAGGCTCACCAGCCAAAGCAGGAATGCAACCTGTCTCCTCTGAGTCCTCCTTAAAAGGCTTCCCATGATTGGATTTAGCATCACTAATTGCAGAAGACACTCCCCTTTGGCTGATTACAAATGGAATCAGCTGTGGATGTAGCTGACGTGATCACGACCTAATCCTATGAAATGTCCTCATTGCAACAGACAGGCCAGCACTTGCCCAATCAGATGAACAGGTACCACAACTTGGCCAAGTTGACACCTGTCCCTAACCATGACAGTCCACCCCTTGTCAACTTGGCACATATATATATATATATATATCACCTTAGACCATACTTAATTTCCAAATGAAAACAAATAAGCACACATTTTTTCTTTTACCTGACAATACTCAACTGTCTTGCAGATAACTGGAAACACATTAAATCTCTCCAGAATAGGGTGCAAATCCTTGGGCAATATTCATTCTTAAACTTGATATCTTACAACTTAAATAGTATAACACAAACAAAACAGCATTACAGTCCTCGTTTCTGTAACTGATCACGTGGTCGAAGTTCATATTTATCACTACCTTCTTCCACTACCCATTCCATGTTCCCTTTCCCCTCAACAAGCACTTCAGCTGGCCGTGGTTCTTTGCCTGGTGGGGTGACCCAAATCTTCATTCCTGAAGTCTCAGAGTCATTAGTGGTCCTGCCTGGATTGTGTTGTTGCAGTTTTCCATTGATTTTAATCACAGGGCATGGTAGTACTAATAGACGCCCCAGGGGATCTCCTATATTCCAAGAAAACTCTTCTTTACCTCCATTATGTAGTTGCAGTCCTACTTCCTTCTGATAGTCAGGGTCAATTACCCCAGACAATAATGTAATCCCCTTCTTGGTGTGTTGATCCAGAGGCATAAGTAGCCCAAAGTGGCCAGGTGGCAATCTTAACTTCCGGTTCAGTGGTATCACTGTTTTTTCTCCTGAAGAAAGCACACCCCGTTTTGGAACTAAAACCTGTAGACCAGCAGAACTCAGGGTAGCAGGGACAGGAAGCAAAAATTTTCCTAGTGGATCACTAGGAGTAATAGTGAGTGGCACCACACCCATTTCCACCCCTTGGTTCCTGGACCCATGGATCCTGGCTATGGGAGAAACAGCACCATACAGTGGACGCTGATTCAGAGCATACACAGCTTCCTGGAGAACATTACCCCAGCCTTTCAAGTTTTTGCCACCTAGCTGGCACCGTAATTGAGTTTTCAAAAGGCCATTCCACCGTTCTATCAATCCAGCTGCTTCTGGATGATGGGGAACATGGTAAGACCAGAGAATTCCATGAGCATGTGCCCATTCCCGCACTTCATTTGCTCTGAAGTGTGTTCCTTGATCCGAAGCAATGCTATGTGGAATACCATGACGATGGATAAGGCATTCTGTAAGCCCATGGATAGTAGTTTTGGCAGAAGCATTGCGTGCAGGGAAAGCAAACCCATATCCAGAGTATGTGTCTATTCCAGTTAGAACAAATCACTGCCCCTTCCATGAAGGGAGTGGTCCAATGTAATCAACCTGCCACCATGTAGCTGGCTGGTCACCTCGGGGAATGGTGCCATATCGGGGGCTGAGTGTGGGTCTCTGCTGCTGGCAGATTGGGCACTCAGCAGTGGCTGTAGCCAGGTCAGCCTTGGTGAGTGGAAGTCCATGTTGCTGAGCCCATGCATAACCTCCATCCCTACCACCATGACCACTTTGTTCATGAGCCCATTGGGCAATAACAGGAGTTGCTGGGGAAAGAGGCTGACTGGTATCCATAGAACGGGTCATCTTATCCACATGATTATTAAAATCTTCTTCTGCTGAAGTCACCCTCTGGTGTGCATTCACATGGGACACAAATATCTTCATGTTTTTAGCCCACTCAGAAAGGTCTATCCACATACTTCTTCCCCAGACCTCTTTGTCACCAATTTTCCAATTATGGTCTTTCCAAGTCCCTGACCATCCAGCCAAACCATTAGCAACAGCCCATGAGTCAGTATACAAACGCACCTCTGCCCAGTTTTCCTTCCAAGCAAAATGAACAACCAGGTGCACTGCTCGAAGTTCTGCCCACTGGGAGGATTTCCCCTCACCACTGTCCTTCAAGAACACCCCAGAAAGGGGTTGTAATGCTGCAGCTGTCCACTTTCGGGTGGTACCTGCATATCGTGCTGAACCATCTGTAAACCAGGCCCGAGTTTTCTCTTCCTCAGTCAATTCACTGTAAGGAACTCCTCAAGAGGCCATAGCTCTGGTCTGGGAAAGAGAAGGTAATGTGGCAGCAGGAGCGGAAACCATGGGCATTTGTGCCACTTCTTCATGTAACTTACTTGTGCCTTCAGGACCTGCTCTGGCTCTATCTCGTATATACCATTTCCACTTTACAATAGAGTGCTGCTGTGCATGCCCAACTTTATGGCTTGGTGGGTCAGACAACACCCAACTCATGATAGGCAACTCAGGTCTCATGGTAACTTGGTGGCCAATGGTTAAGCGTTCAGTCTCTACTAAGGCCTTGTAGCAGGCCAAAAGCTGTTTCTCAAAAGGAGAGTAGTTATCTGCAGCAGATGGTAAGGCTTTGCTCCAAAATCCTAAGGGTCTGCATTGTGATTCTCCTATAGGGGCCTGCCAAAGGCTCCAGACAGCATCTCTACTTGCCACTGACACTTCCAGCACCATTGGATCTGCTGGATCATATGGCCCAAGTGGCAGAGCAGCTTGCACAGCAGCCTGGACCTGTCGCAGAGCCTCCTCTTGTTCAGGTCCCCACTCAAAATTAGCAGCTTTTCTGGTCACTCGATAAATGGGCTGGAGTAGCACACCCAAATGAGGAATATGTTGTCGCCAAAATCCAAAAAGACCCACTAGGCGTTGTGCCTCTTTTTTGGTTGTGGGAGGGGCCAGATGCAGCAATTTATCCTTCACCTTAGAAGGGATATCTCGACATGCCCCACACCACTGGGCACCTAGAAATTTTACTGAGGTGGAAGGCCCCTGTATTTTTGTTGGATTTATCTCCCATCCTCTGACTCGCAAATGCCTTACCAGCAAATCTAGAGTAGTTGTTACTTCTTGCTCACTAGGTCCAATCAACATGATATCATCAATATAATGGACCAGTGTGATGTCTTGTGGGAGGGAGAAACGATCAAGGTCTCTGCGAACAAGATTATGACATAGGGCTGGAGAGTTGATATACCCCTGAGGTAGGACAGTGAAAGTATATTGCTGACCTTGCCAGCTGAAAGCAAACTGTTTCTGGTGGTCCTTACTAATAGCTATTGAGAAAAAAGCATTTGCCAGATCAATAGCTGCATACCAGGTACCAGGGGATGTATTGATTTGCTCAAGCAATGATAATACATCTGGAACAGCAGCTGCAATTGGAGTTACCACCTGGTTGAGTTTACGATAATCCACTGTCATTCTCCAAGACCCATCTGTTTTCTGCACAGGCCAAATAGGAGAGTTGAATGGGGATGTGGTGGGAATCACCACCCCTGCATCTTTCAAGTCCTTAAGAGTGGCAGTAATCTCTGCAATCCCTCCAGGAATACAGTATTGCTTGGTAGGGGCAGTTCTAGTGGCTTCCACTTGGCCTTTCCCACCATAATAGCCCTCACTGCACGAGTTAGAGAACCAACGTGGGGATTCTGCCAGTTGCTCAGTATGTCTATGCCAATTATACATTCCGGAACTGGGGAAATAACTACAGGATGGGTCCGGGGGCCCACTGGACCCACTGTGAGATGGACATGAGCTAAAACTCCATTGATCACCTGGCCTCCATAAGCCCCCAATCTGACTGGTGGTCCAGAGTGATGTTTTGTGTCCCCTGGAATTAATGTCACTTCTGAACCAGTGTCTAATAATCCCCGAAATATCTGATCATTTCCTTTTCCCCAATGCACAGTTACCCTGGTAAAAGGCCGTCGGTCTCCTTGGGGAAGGTTTGGAGGAAGATTAACAGTATAAATTTGTGGCAGTGTAACAGGTTTCTTCCCCATAGGGACCTGGCCTCCCCTTCATTCAAGGGGCTCAGGGTCTGTAAACTGTTTCAAGTCTGGAAATTGGTTAAGGGGCCGTGACTCTGTGTTTTTGTAATTCAGGTTAGACTTCTGTTCCCTTGACCTAGAACTCTTCTGTTTATACAGCTCCAACAAGAATTTAGTAGGCTGCCCTTCTATTGTATTTCTAGGCACCCCATGATTTACTAGCCAATGCCACAAATCTCTGCGTGTCATATAATTTTGATGCCTCCTTTGAGTTTGTTGTCTATTATAATACCCACGTCTACCCTGTCTTTGGTGATTAAGTGCTGCCACCTGGCTTCTGCCAACTCGGGATCCTGTCATCCCCATTGTGTTTAAGGATTCCAGCTCAGTGACAGCAGTTCCTACAGTAATATCTGACCTACAGAGAAGTGCAACCACAGAGCTCTTGAGGGATGATGGTGCTAGTCTCACAAATTTATTTCTCACTGTTCTGGTAAAAGGTGCATCCTCTGGACATTCCTGGGGTGTAAGAGCAGGCTTTGCATGATAAATCCACTCTAACATCCCAATCTCTCTAAGCCTCTGGATCCCCTCATCTACATTATACCAGGGCAGTTCTGGCATTTCAACCTCAGGTAATGTTGGCCACCTTTTGATCCATGTTTCAACCAACCACCCAAACAAGCTGTTAACACCTTTTCTAACTGCTCTAGCTATAACATTGAATGCAGATTCTCTGCTTAGTGGGTCCATATCAATAAATTCAGCCTGATCCAGCCTTATATTCCTCCCACCATTATCCCACACTCTTAAAATCCATTGCCACACATATTCCCCTGATTTCTGTCTATATAAATTGGAAAACTCACACAGTTCTTTTGGAGTATAACGTACCTCCTCATGTGTGATACTTTGTACCTCACCTTTAGGGGCCTGTTGGGACTTTAGTTTAGTTATAGGTCTATAAGAAATGAGGGGTGGTGGGGGTGGGTCATGAAAAGAATTAGAAACATCTTCCAAGCCATTTGCTTCAGGGTTTTCATTTGCAGTTTCATCTGGTGAAACAGGATTAATAACTCTAGAGCTAATCCCTTCAGGAGGAGGTTGGGTGGCCAATTCCTCAAGGCAGGCTGGAGGTGGGGCGGCTATGTCCTCAGGGCAGACTATTAAAGGGTTATCTAAAGAAGGCTCAGCATGGTCTAGGTTTCAACCTCACCCCCAACATCATTATCAATCCATATGTCACCATCCCATTTTTCAGGGTCCCACTCCTTTCCAATCAATGCCCTCACTTTAACAACAGACACCATGCAAGACTGAGATTTCAGTTTACGTTGTAAAGTTGCTACTCTAACAATAAGATTCTGAGTCTAATTTTCAGAGATCTCAAGTCTATGGCTACAGGAAATAAAATTTTCCTTCAGGATACTCATAGAAACCTCTACATCTTTCAGACGGCACTTAAGCTTCTTGTTTGAAGCCTTAAGCCCATCCCTTTCACCCTTTAATGTAGACAGTGTATCTAACAACAACCAACCAACATCTCTATAACTCTTATTCCAACAAAACTATGTAAAGGTGTCAAAAATATTATACCCCAGAGTCTGGCTTCGTACAAGCGAAGCATTAGGAGAATCGAATGATGATATTTTGACTATCTCCTTTGCCAACTCAGTCCATGGATTGGGAGTGTCATTCTGATTACGGGAATCAGAGTCCTTAGTGTCTCTGAGCCCAGTCAGAGTAGAAAACCATTCATAAAAACCCATTTTTAAGATTCTGTTCCTTAAGAACCACTCCCGGTACCAAGATGCATTAGTTAGGGTTCTCTAGAGAAACCGAATCAACAGGGAACACTTGCAAATATAAAATTTATGAAAGTGTCTCACGTGACCGTAGGAACGCAGAGTCCAAAATCCACAGGGCAGGCTGCAAAGCCGATGACTCCAATGGATGGCCTGGATGAACTCCACAGGAGAGGCTCACCAGCCAAAGCAGGAATGCAACCTGTCTCCTCTGAGTCCTCCTTAAAAGGCTTCCCATGATTGGATTTAGCATCACTAATTGCAGAAGACACTCCCCTTTGGCTGATTACAAATGGAATCAGCTGTGGATGTAGCTGACGTGATCATGACCTAATCCTATGAAATGTCCTCATTGCAACAGACAGGCCAGCGCTTGCCCAATCAGATGAACAGGTACCACAACTTGGCCAAGTTGACACCTGTCCCTAACCATGACAACTGCCTTCTTGCTTCCACTGATCTGATGATAAGTCAACAATTTATTAATCTGAATAAAGGACTCCCTTTTATATAACATGTTGCTTTTCTCTTGTAACTTTTAGTATTCTCCCCTTATCCTCGGCACTCAACATTTTGATTACTATGTGTCTGAGCATGGTTGTCTTGAGTTTATCCTGTTCACAGTTCATTTGGATTCTTGAATGTACATATTATTTTTTGGTAAATTCAGGAAGTTTAATGCCATTATTTCTTTGAATATTCCTCCTTCTCCTTTCTCTCATTCTTCTCATCCTGTGACTTCCATAATTCTTATTTGGTATGCTCATTGGTGTTTCACTGATCTCTTAGTCTATGTTTGCTTTTTAAAACTCTTTTTACTTTCTTCTCCTCAGCTTGAATTATTTCCATTGCCTTCCCTCTTAAGATTACTGATTCTTTCTTCTGTGAGTTCCTATATGCTATTGAAACTCTCTAATGAATTTTTTCCTTTAGTTATTTTTGTTTTCAGCTCCAATAATTGTGGTTCTTTTTAAATTTCTGTCTTTACTGATATTTTCATATTATTTATTCATTGTTTTCCTCATGTAGTTCATTTATTTCTCCAGGTTTTCCTTTATCATCTTGAACATATTGAGGTTCATTTTTTTAAACTCTTTGTTGTTTATCTAAAGGCTTATCCCCTTCATTAATAATATCTGGATTTTTAATGTGTTCCATTGAATGGGCTATTATTTCCTGTTCCTTTGTTTATCTTATCTTTTTCTCCACACTGTACACTTTGAAATACAAAGTTTTAGCTTTAGTATTTGGTTCTTGAATTGTCTGTTTCTTAAGCCAGTATTCAGCTAGTGATATAACAGAAATCTCCTTTATCCCATGAACTAACAAGAGCAAATAAACCACTGCAAAAAGAAGCTTTGCAGTCTTTGCAAATTGGATCTGCTTTGGCTCGTGCTCTCTTTCGGAGTTTAGTCTCCCTATCACGAAGAATACCCTGAGGTGAATATGAAGGGCCTTGTCTTTTTTTGTCTTTTTTGAGCTTGAGTGTTATTAGCCTGCGTCTTATCCTGAAATTGTGCTTGTTCATAGTCTTAGAGATTTCCCTGTTTACATGAATTCAAATACCCCCTCTATGTACTCATGAAACAGTCTTTCACCCCTTCCTGTGAACACTATTGTAAGTTGCAATGCGGGTAGTTCTTTGTTCCATGATGCATTGACTTAATAATTTCTTATGCAACGTTAGCTGTCTCTAAGCTGCTTCCTCATTCAAGACAAGTTCTAAGTGGGTAAGCTCAAGATAATTTTCTTGGTTCAGTCTTTCAGGTGTTCACCTGATACATTGGCACCAACATGCAGGCACTCCAGTATGCATATAGTGGTTACACTGCATCCAAGGAAATAGGTACAGGGGTCCAGAATGGGTGCTCAGACTAGCTCCACACCTTGCCAGGGAAAGGGTGAGGGAGGAGCTAGCAAGAATACCATGAGCTTAACCTACCATTTTCTAAGCTGGGCTTTCTTTATTTGATACTTGCTCAGTTTCTGCAAACTTTTAACTGTCAGAGATTTGAAGAAGATGGCTCTACCAGTTTTTGTTAGTTCAAAGATTCAGTAGGAAATGGCACTGTGGAATTTTTTACCATCATCTTTGTTAACCAGTAATCCAATTAATGTTATTTTAAATAATTCATTAATAATTTCCAGGAATATGGCAGAATAAGTTAGGTTGAGTTCACCCCTGACCAAGGAACAGCTAGAGAATGACAGAAAAATGACCAGGACAGCATTTCCAGTTTGCAAATGACCTCAAAGAGTCTTCTGCACTATACAAGGAGGTTCTGGATGAAAAAGCTGAGGAATTGGAAATTAGAACACAGAGAACAGGGTGGGTGGGCTCTGTTGGTTCTCTACAGGTGACAAGAGGCCACACACAGGAAAGTGTCTGCCTCTGCAATTAGCTCAGGAAATCAGACTCCTAAGTTCCACAGCCTAGAGCTCCCTTGGGAAATCTAGATACCAGTAAGCATGTTTTCTCTGCTCATAGAGAGCATCCAGCTAATGCACAGAGATGATCACTTCCCTTTCCATACAGAAGCCTGGAACACTAGTAGTGTACAGACAGGGTGGTGGGGACAAGGAATCAAGACATGCCATAGCATGCACCCCTAACACAGTGCACCTGGCAACCTATCCCCCTCATGAAATGGGCACCCTTGCAGCCATGCATGCATATGAAACACTGTGCACCCATGCCAAACCCCACCCTGCAATCCCACCTGTTTAAGTCCCACAGCAAACTCTGCCCCAATGTCCTAACCCAAACACCTTTCCTGCCCAACCCACATGATTCACACCTGGCCCCAAGCCGAGACCCTTGCTGCTGGCCTCATGCCCCGTGCTCCAACATACTGCAAACTCAGGCCATGCCCAGCCCTAAAACCCATTCCCATGCCACCACACTGCCTCCCACCCAATGTCTTAACAGCCCTACACCACCTCACCCCATGCCCAATGCCCTCACCCTAGTGACCTAATGCATAGTGCCCCATGCCACACACTGCATCACAATCCACATCCCTGGGCTCCCACACCCCACCATAACCCATACACTCTCACCATGTCCCATGCTCTGCATCATACCTAGCCAGCTGGCTTCCAGGTTTTCTGTGGAAAGAACCAACTGACATCCGAACCCCACACCCCAAGATCATTCCAAGCAGAAGCCTAGTAATCAGTCCCATTGGGCACACAGGCAGAATTTCCATTGTTGTGCAAACTACTTACCACCAAGCCCTGAGTTTGGTGGCTTTCAGCACAAACCAGGATAAGTGGAACAGGCTTGAATTGCAATGGTCTCCATCTAGCTCACCTGGCTGCCACAGATAGGGCATGGCAGGCCTGAAAGGAAGAGGAGGGCTGAGAGTACCGCCTGTCAGGAAGAAACAGAACATGCCGTTTGATGAACCGCATAACTGTCTAACTTCAAATAGATCAAAAAGAGTTTACATCCCATGCATGAGGTCCAGGTCCTGGTTTAGCAGGGAATTACTGTTGAAAAAAGTGCAAGAGGAGACATTAAATGCAAATAAAAGCAAATACAAAACTTTAGATGACTGAGGGAAATCAATTTTAAAATAATCCTATGAAAATAATCAAATGCCTTGAAGCTAATAGAAAATCACCAAGCATATGAAAATTCAGGTAGATATGGCTCAGCTAAATAGCCAAATTAAAATAGTGGAGGAGACACAGACTTTGGAATAACTAATCAAATAAGTTCAATACAACTCTCCAAAATAAATTCAATGTGTTGTCTAACAATGTAAAGGATATAAAGAAGACACTAAAAAGGAAAAAGAAGAATTTGAAAGAGTAAATTAAAAAAATAGTAGATTTCACAGAGGTGAAAGATACTGTTGGCCAAGCTAAAAATATACAAAAGACACTCAGAACAGCAAATTTGAAGGGGCAGAAGAAAGAATAAGCAAACTAGAGGACAGGAAATGGAATCTGAATGCAAAAAGAATAAATGTCAATAAAGATGGAAAAATTTGAAGTTGATCTCAGGGAAATGATCAACACAAAATGCACAAATACAAGAATCATTGGTGTCTCAGAAGGAGAAGAGAAAAGGTCTAGGAAGATTAATGAGGAGATAATGGGGAAAGCTTTATGAAAGACATAAATATGCAGATCAAAGAAGACCAAGGAATCCCAAAAAGAATAAATCTGAATAGGACTACTCCAGGACACGTACTAATCAGTCTGTGAAATGTCAAAGTGTTAGAAAAAATGCCATGCTTGAAAGTGAATAAACACTAACCAAGTTGTGGAGAAAAAAAGAACGGATTCATGATCTTGCAAGAATGGGTGCCTATCTGAGGACAGAATGGTGACTGGTACACCAAACAAAAGAACACCAAAAAGTCGTACCTGTGCCTAGTTCATGAACCCTTCCCTGTTTCTCCACTGATTGGATACTCCAGAGGTTACAGCCTTTCCAGATAGTCTAACTAATTCAAATTTCTGGCAGAAAATTCCTGCTATTATTATGTTTTATTTTTCAATAACCCTGGCTGTTACTTATTTAAACTTGTTTCCACCTGTTTGGTGTCAATTCTATTCTTACATCAGAGGTGCTCACCTTCCCTACCTGAAAAACCGGTTTGAGTTATTCTGCAGTCCTTTTCTGTACCATCTTGTGTGAAAACTAAACTTAACTTTCTCACAGAAGAGAAGCAGAACTCCTGAAAGTGGCAAGAGAAAAGCAACACACTACATACATGGGAAACCATAAGACTGAATTTGGACTACTCAACAGGCACCATGGAGTGAGAATGCAGTGGTACGATACATTTAAGATCTGGAAAAAGAAAGTCTTTCACCCAAAAATTCTTTATCCAGCCAAGTTGTCCTTCAAAAATGAGGGAGAGATGAAAATTTTCACAGAGAGACAAAGACTGACAGAATTAGTCAACAACACACCAGCCCTAAAAGGAACACTAAACAGAATTCTATAAGCTGAAAAAATATACAGGAAAGAGAGGTCTGGAGAAAGTCACAGAATTGAAGAGAAAGAGTAAGGGTAACTCAAAATATACAAAAATATGAACTGTCATATGAACTGCCAGGCACCTACTTATGAATAGGTAGTATCATTTTCGATGTATAATTGCAGCACAAGGTCAATCTGCAGGCGAACATTTATTTTTCTATGGTTCTGCACAGGGCTTGTTGTGCATCTTTGGTGAATTTGTCGATCTCTGTCAATAAAACCACTTTAAAAATC
This sequence comes from Tamandua tetradactyla, assembly GCF_023851605.1. Lineage (NCBI taxonomy): Eukaryota > Metazoa > Chordata > Mammalia > Pilosa > Myrmecophagidae > Tamandua > Tamandua tetradactyla. The sequence goes on along the minus strand of NC_135353.1, from coordinate 56,348,391 downwards.
TCTTTGAGAGTTTGTTTCAAGTTGCTGTGATTGCGCCACTGGTTTCAACATCACTGAGATTAACGTAAAGGTGCTAATTACTAGAAATGGTGATAATTTCAATTTTATTTTTAGATGGAGTTGTTATGGTCTGATGTTCAATTCTCAATTTTCCCCTCCAACACTGATGTTCATGTAGAATACACATGATTCTTGTTTTTCTCCAGCACCTGATGGTCCATATACTAGCAGGTGAGGGAAGTTACCACATTCACCAGGTTGCTCAGCTGGGCACGATCTACCTGAACTGGGCTGAACAGTGTCCCCCACCTGCAAATTCGATCCCTCCCAGAACCTTAGAATGTGTCCTTATTTGTATATGTGGTACTTTCCTGTGTACTTATTTAATTTAAGATGAAGTCATACTGGATTAAGGTGGACCCTAAAGACAGTATGACTGGTGTACTTATAAGAAGAGAGAAATTTAAACACAAAAACAGATACAGAGTAAAGACAGGCATGTGATGATAAAGGCACGGATGGGTGTTATTCTGCCACAAGCCAAGGAACTGGGGGCACCAGATGCTGGAAGAGACAAGGGAGGATTCATCCCAAGAGACTTCGAAGGCTGATGACCCTGCCAACATCTTTATCTTGGATTTCTAGACTCCAGAAATTTGTGATGATAAATTTATGTTGTTTAAAGCTATCTTGTTTGTGTTACTTTGTTACTAAAGCTCTACACAATCCAATGCTGCACAGCATTCCATAATGGCTGGAGAAGCCATTCCGGATCTTAAGGACTTTGCAGAGATTGGCCACTGGGCAATGACAGAGACAGTAAGACCACCTAACAGGTGAAAGAGTGCCCCTCTGTAGCACCAGAGAACCTGAGACCTTTAGGGCCAACCTCAATGATGGGGATAAAGATAACACCACTGATGCATTATTTACCATGCCAGGCATTGGACTACGTACATCAAGTGCACCAAAGCCTGTGAGACGAGTAGCTTTAATTCCCATTTTACGAACCTTCCATGAGCGATTTACTGAATCCTGAGATCATACACTACTCAGTGGTGAGATTAGGATTTGAGGATCTAATAAACACTCACATGGCACTCATGAGTCAGGCCCTTTCCACATGCTTTGTAAATGTGACCTCACTTAATCCTCAAAACTACCCCATGAGGTAAGAACAATTACATCCTTATTTTACAGATGCAAGACCAGAAGTACAGAAATGTCAGTATCTTATCCAAGGTCACAAAGCTAGGAGTTAGTAATTAAGGCTAGGATAAATATCTTGCCTGGCTGGGTCCAGAGACCCTGCTCTCAAGCATGCACTTTTATGCCCTATTTAAACCTCTGTCTGGTTAAACTATTCATTCTCAGAAACAAACATGTTTTTAATTTCCCATTTTTGTTGTCCATATACTTTGGCTCTTCCAGAACCATACAGAATGAAACTCCCTAATGTGGCCATACTTCCTATTAGATCATGTACCCTCAGGGCAAGGGTCACATGTCATTCTCCATATTCTTGGTTCCCACCACAGGGTTTGGCACCCTGAAGAAAATTATGACATACTTGTTAAATAATATTTTATACAAAACTCACACAAACTTATTAGATTAACTTTATTAATTAACTTTAACAAAGAGGGTCAGCAAAGCATGTGACATATCTCAAAATATCTGTAGCAGAGAGGATTAATAGTCAACAGTAGAAATAACTAGTCTATTATATGTGTATAATTTATAAAAGTCACATTTTTCATGAAAATCAGCTTAATACTGGAAAAGAAAAAATGATGGTTAGAGGGAGAGCTCCTCATGAAGTGAGCAATTTTGACCAGTATATCCAAAGTTCTGGAAGGACAGCCGTGGCATTTAGGAAGAAATTACCAACTTGGCATGACAGAAAGGCTTGCAAGGCCTACAGAATTTGGATTTGTTCCAAAAGTGCAAAACCAAGTCCTTTTCTAAAATAGAAAAGGACCCTCACACGGTCCAGACCCAGAATATTTTAATTCCTTTCCTAACAAGGTAAACATTCTTATCCCTCCTCAGCTAGTGTGCATGACACAAATACCTGTATGCAGTGAACAGGTGTGCACTGCCCAAATTCTAAACCTCATGTGATAGGAACATTACAGGGAAGTGAGTGGGTGACACAAGTACCCAGTGATTTAGGTTCACTTTTCTTTAAGCCAAAAGGACCTAAGACTTTGTACTTGGATGGCAAATCCACCATTCCAGTGGCAGAGAAATCAACCCAGTGACATGCTACCTAAGTGAAGAAACAAGCCTACATTCAAATTTCAGATGAAAATACAATTGTACATATGACCATGGATTAGAGGATTCACACTAACACCATGAAGAATCTCTGTTGGTGTTTTCAGCTCCTTGTCAAGACCTCATGCTTTCCCACATTTGGGGCCATGATGTTGGGCAGCCATTGGCTAGAGCTGGACCTGAAAGAAAAAAGAAAACATGTATGAAGTGTATGTTTCTTACTTGACTCATCATCTCAAGAATAGTAAAGGATTGTTTTCATAGGAGAGTTTAAATGGCACCCTTCTTATGAGGCATTCATATGCACATTTCAAACTAAAAACTTTTAACCTTTCCTAAACCCAGTGGGTAAGGTGGGCAGAGAGGCAATACCTGAGAAAGCAGAGTCAACTTCTAACTCAAACAGAAGAGAAAAGAATGGAGAAGCCCAGATGTATCATGCCACTCTGCTGACTAAAACTCACTACCTAACGAATAAAGATCACATGCTTAGCCTTATTTTCAGGGACCTTTTAAGCTGAACTCAACTCCCTCACCTAAATTTCCTCCAGGCACACCACAGTCCTACTCATTATTTATCACACTGAAAAGCCTTTGTCATAATACAGGAAGTTGGATGGGGGCTGAGTTGTTCTGTTGTGTTTTGAACTGTGCGGCAATTTAGCCATCATCAGCACCAATTCTTGGATTGGTTATATAGGAAATGATCTAAGCACTGGACTTTTCCCCTCTCCTCCTTTTCCTAATTATGCATATTAGCTCAAGGGAAAGAAGAGAGTAGCCACTGAATGCCTTCCTGTGATGGTTAATTTTATGGGTCAACTCAGACTTGCCAGTTTCCATAATCCCACAAATAAATTACTTAAAATAAATCATATATATATACACCACACAAACATTTATCTTGTTGATTGTTCCTGGAGACTGTTGAACTCTTATATATCCTTGCTGATTTTCTGTCTAATTTCTCTGTACATTGTTGTGAGAGGGATATTGAGGTTTCCAACTATAATTGCAAATATCTTTATTGCTCCTTTCAGTTCTACCAGTTTTGCTTCACATATTTTGCATTTCTGGTCATTTGGTACATACACATTTTGGATTCTATGTCTTGGGTAATTGACCATTTTATCATTATGTAATACTTCTCTCTCTTGTAACATTCTTACTCTAAAGTTTACTTTATCTGCTATAAAATAACCATTTCTGCTTTCCTTCAACTAAATTTTGCATGATAGACCTTTCTCCATCCTTTTACTTTCAACCTGCTTATATGATTATATTTGATGTGTGTTTCTTGTAGACCAAAATAGTTTTGGGGTCATATTTTTAATGCACTCTTCCAATCTCTGCATTTTAGTTGGTATATTTAGAACATTTACATTTAAGGTAAATTGATAGATTAGGGCTTTTGCTTTCCATTTTATTTTTGTTTTCTGTTATTCTCTCTGTTTTTCATTTCTCTATTTTCTTTTTCCTGCATTCTTGTGGGTTAGTTGAATTTTTTTTTTTAGAATTCCATTTTGGCTTATCTATAATTGCTTTTTATTGTATCTCTTTGTACAGCTTTGTCTACCGGTTGTCCTAGGTACCATTTTATATACACATTACTTATTATGGACACTTTATGTTGTCAGTTTACTAAGTGCCCAAATACAGCAATTTATAAGAGCTATACTGTGGAATTTGTGGCACAATGTGTTTTGCTTTTGTATTTGTTTATACTGCAATTCATTCCAATAAATTTGGGGCAACTTTCAAATGTCTATACATTATTTTTGTGGAAGATTGATAGTATTTACACATTTGACATGGCCATCATGACCTTGTCTTCTTACAGCAATCCCAAAGAGTGTCATAGATTTGCAGAATTTCATGATTCTATAGAGCAAGTGTTAAGATGTAGCAGAGACTGCACAAAGGTAAGAAGAGGTAAGAAGAGCCATTTACCTTTTATTCCATAATAATAAAGCCCATATTTTCAGTTTCCTATGAGTTAATTTTGGTCATGTGACTACATTATGGCTAATGAAATGTAGGTGGAAATGTCATGGGAAAGCCTCAAGAAGCTTTCTTGAAAGAACCCCTGGTAGATGACCTTTCCCCACTTCTTCATTCCTTTCTCATCCCTGTTGGCTGGAATTCTTACAAGATGGTTTGAGCTGGAGCAGCATCTAGGACTATGAGAGAACCTTGGGAATGCAACCCATGCATGATTGGAAAAAATAAACTAGAAGGAGCCTGGGTTCTTAAGCACTTTGTAGAACAGAGCCACCAGTTCAGTCCTGAATTGCCTACCTCTGAACTGTTACGAATGAGAGAAATAACCTTTCATACTTTTCTATATCGCAGAACCTAATTCTGTGTTTTATTGTAGGAGGCTCTAAAGTTAAAGATGGAGAAAATGATGATGGTGATGATGATGACTATGGAGGGGAGAATTCCAACCAGATATTTGATAGTCTCCTTTCAGAAGGTTCCTCCTTATTTTTAAATTAAACTCCCTTTGACTTATACTTTGCTTGTCTCTGATACAGTCATTGCTCACATAGAGTTTCCAATCCATGATAGGGCAGGAGGCTCTTCAGTGATATGCGTCTCCATATAAAGTTAATGCTTGTTGATAGAGCTGAAGGGAAGTAATTAAAGGGCACATATTCAAAGAGCGAGTGAAAATCATCTGCTGATCTTTGACAGCTATAGTGTCAAGAGTAACATCACCTTCTTAAATACATGGGTTCTTCATCACCCATCATGTTTGCAACTTTCCTTGAATATGCACCAACAGAAGGTAGTTGATCAACACCTTATGGAAGATAACACCTGTGCAGTTAGGTTGAAGTTCTGAACTCACTGACCTGCTCTGGAGATCCAAATTCCATTGTTTGATGGTGAAAGGCATGAGCTTGTTGTTCAAGAGGGATTAGAAGAAGGAAGAATCACAAAGTCCGTCTCAAATCGCAAGGCTTGAACATTTGGTTGCAGTTGTTCTGGTGCTGTTCTTTAAGCTGTATTGGGATAAAGAGGAAAAGGCAGCTATGGTCTGGATACTTAGGCAGGGCTCTGCTTTTACATACTGACTCTCACATAAAATCTAGTTGATATGCCATGAACTTTAGGTAGGTACTCTCAGTGGGCAAGTGGCCTCAATAAATGAGAACACAAACCAGAGGCCTCTACAGAGATTGAACTTTCAAGTGGAGCTTCATGAGATATAAATAGGCCACCATTTGAGTTGTTCCTATGAGCCAGGCCCTTGGTTAGTCACCTGCGTGTGTCAAGGAGTCAAATGGGAGGAAGGGAAAATCAGGGTGGCAAGGTAAGCAGAAACCAGGCTGAGCAAGGCGTGGAATGGTATCCTGTGGAACACATCTGCGTCTAGTGGGAGCCACTGATATTTTAATGACATCACTTGCCTCCTACTTGGCTAGGCTAGACAGAAAAATCAGCTTTGTTTCCTTCCTCTCTTTCCTACCCACCCTCAGTGCCTGTCCCACATATCCAGTCACTATGTTACACCAACCCTACCTTAGAAACAGCTCCACTCTTCTCCTTCTTATGACCACTGCTTAAGTTTAGGCCCTTACCCGCTCTTGCCTTCTAACTAGTCTTCATTCTCAGACCCTCCTAATCTCTCCTCTACACTGCTAATGGGTGCACTTTCTGGAAGCTCAAGCAGGACCATCAAGATTGGGCTCAGGCTTTGCTTATGGAAGGGAAGGAAGTCACCAGATCAAGACTGGTCCATATGAGTAGTGCTCTAGACAATGGTTCTGGTACTGCAGCCAGTATCCAAAGGTGAAGAGCAACTAGGACCTTGCAGAATGTCACCTTGGGGGGGGGGGGGCAACCAAGACATGGACAAAGAAGAGAAGTAGGACACCCAGATATGTGGGCCTTTTACCTCCTCTGACCTTCTCTATGCAAATACCCAGGGCTCTCTGCCTGATTCTTAAAAATAGTTTTTGCACTTCATGTAGCACCTTTCATCGAAGAGCTCATAAAAGGAGCCCAAAACAGTCTACCTTCACACCTGATAAGCAGGCATCTCTTTCCCAGCAGTGCCTAAGGGCGTGAGAAGAAAGGAGAGGAGAGTGGGGTTCTCACACTTCCTTTTCAATCTTTCATTCTGCTTCTGAATTTTCTTCTGACCCTCTGAAATCTAAAGTAGAACCCCATGTAATATGAAGAAAAAAAGAGCACCAGTCTCTGTGTGTGTGTGTGTGTGTGTGTGTGTGTGTGTGTGTGTGTGTGTGTGTGTGTGATGGGTGGGGGTAGGGGTTGAAAGAGTGAGAAAGAGAGTGATGCAGAGAGGAAAATCAATAAACATAAGAACCAAACAGTTAAAAGTGGGAGGAGAATGGAAAGGGGAGAGTGATTTCAGTATTCTCTCTGTTCACTTCTGGACTGTATGAATTTTTTTGGCAAGTGTAGTTATTTATTTGAAAAGAAAACCCGTGACCATCTCTTTATACTATAAAGTGTAAGGAATATTGGAGGAAAAGGTGGTGAAGAATTTGGGTGGGGCAGACCCACGGTTGACCTGTGGCTACAAGGGTAGCTCCTTTTTTCTCCCTCCCTGAAAATGTAAATTTGGAGACACTGAGTCATGAAGAGGTGACCAGTACCTGGTGTGTAGCAGTCACTCAAAAGTCATTTGTCAACTGAAGGTGTGGACTGGGAGATGGGACTGCTTCAAGTTCACATCAATCAAGTCATGAATACTGTGCTTGCTTTTAAATGCTGACTTTCTCAGATACAAAGACAGTGAAAGGAAAAGATTTTTTCAAGATAGGTTAGCAACAAAGGTAGTTATATCTCGATTGTTGTGATAGTTCCACAGCTTTATGTGCTTGACAAAACGCATAGAACGCAATGCTAAAAACAGGAGAATTTTACTGTATGTAAGTTATGCCTTGAAAAAGAAGTAAAAGAATAGGTTATTTAAAAGATGATTAATTGTCCACAAATCACTATACCTCTGTTTGAAGATTTACTGTTACAAGACTATTAACAGTTTAAAGTTGGTATTTCTTGTAACCCTCTCTATGAACTTGGTGCTGTTATGAATTCCATTTTACAGATGAAATAACTGATGTCCACAGTTATAACTTGCCCAGTTACACAGCTGGTAAATGGTTGACCTGGAATTTGAACCTAGATCTGTGTGACTACAAAACTCCACTCCAATTCGTATACCCTGTATCTGCACAACACTACAAATGTCCATTAACATGACCTATTTGCGAAGGCATGCTCCATCCCAAGGGGCTGCTTCCATTACTTCCAGATGCCTTCCACCTCTCTAGGGAGAATCCGGGATGAACTTACTTCCAGTCCGAGATCTACCCTGTGCTCACAGTTTATCTTTATGTCAGGTGACACTTAGGCCACCAAAGGCAGAGCCTCCTCATTTCCTGCCCACATTCTCACCACCCCAGACATTGCACCAAAGCAGACATAGTGGCCAGCTCATCAGGTGTCCAAGCGACCAGGTGCCCAGTAACTATCCACTAGCAGATGCACGAGCCCCATCAAACAAATAATATCTAGAAGCAATCAGATTCACCTCCTGTGCCCCAACCACTATTACTTCGTGTCCAGAGGTTTGTTATGTACACTTTAGCTGCAAGGGGAATGTCCAACCCCAATTCAAGGGGCTTCTGTGAGGGACCGAACCAAATTGTAGGAAACTCAAAAAACAGGAGTGACATGTCAAAGTGTTATTACTTGCCCACTGCTTTACAAGCTCAAGCCAAGCAGGCGTCATGTTCTTGAGAGGGATAAAAAAAAACCTCTGATGCCAAAAAGAGGCAAAGGTGGCATGGACCTCCTACAAGGGAACAAGGCTGCAAGCGGCCTGTCCGCCACCCAAAGTCCTCCCATGGCTTTTCGGTTACCTCCTGTTTGGGCGTGAACTCGCTGCTGGCATTGGGGAGCACAGTTCAGGTAACCCTGCTGGGGAGCAGGGTGGAGCGGGATACTGAAGGTCGCCGGGTCTGGGAGGAGGGCGCGGGGCGGGGGACAGGGTGACGGGGCCGGAGAGAGGAGCGGGGTCCGGAGAAGGCCAAAGGGTCTGAAGAGGGCGCGAGGTCCAAAGAGAATGTTGTGTCTGGGGAGCGAGTAGCGAAGTCCTGGGAAGGGACGCGAGATCAGGAGAGCGCCGCGGGGTCCGGGGACCTGAGCGCATTCTGAATAGGGGAGCGGGATCCAGGCAAGGGCACCGTATAAGGAGAGAGTCACAGGGGCCGGGGAGTGGCACGTGGTCCAGGTGAGAGACTCTAAATCTGGAGAGAGCCGCGGGGTCCGCAAAGATGAGTGAGATCCAGGAAAGGAAAACGGAGCCCAAGAGAGGAGCACAGGGTCTCAGGAAGCTCTGGCCGAGGGAAGGAGTGCAGGGTTCCCAACAGGAGAGCGCAGAGTGCTGGGGAGCGCGGGAATGGGAGACGGTATGTGGTCCAAGTGAAGGGTGAGGGTTCCTGGGAAGGGGCATGAATTCCGGGGGAGGGGCTTGGTATCCTGGGGATGCGGACGGGGGCGGGACCCTGGAGAGTGGAGTGCTTGCTTTACCTGCCTCAGATGTAGTCGTTGTCCACGTCCCGGCAAATGTACCACAGTATCACGTAGAGGATGAGCAGGATAGCGAAGAGGAACAGAGCGACAAAGATGACCTTGGTCACGGGGGATACCAGGGCCTGCATATTCCTGCCGAGGGGCGCCACGGGACCTGCAAGCCGAGCCGCGGTGAGAGCTTCGCCGGTTGCCACTTGCAGGTACGGAGAGGAGCCCGGACAAGCAGGAAACTTGCACGGGCCATCATCCTCAGCCGCGCCTGCGCACTGCCTGGTGCGCCTGGGACCAAAGGCTTGCCCAGAGCTGGTGAGGGCGGAAGGTCCCCGCAACCCCTGTCAAGGGAGACTCCTTCTTAGAGGCACAATTAGGAGACTCTGCCCTTGGCCAACCTGTAATAGAGGGGGTTTAGGACTAAGAGAGCCAGTGCTTGGTGTGCCTTCAGAGCAGACCTCCGACTGGGGAACAACGGGGAGTTCCCCGTATTTGCCCCCAGGACATCCCCACTGGGCGATGCCACTCTCCTCCCAGGCATCTCGGGAAAGCAAGTCCCAAAAGAAAGGCAATCCAGCTAACTTTCTCCCCTCACTACACCACATACCCGATATGGCTTACAGGCTTGCCCCTGCACCCAGTGATGGATTCTGCTCCTGCTTGTCCCCATCCTCTAAGTGAATCTTTAAGAAGGACGCGGGGAGTCAGAAGGGATGGGGACTAGAACTAGGGGCCCTGATCTAATACATGCCTTCTGAAGGGCCACAGGAGTGCATTCACTATTTACCTGAAAGAAACCCAAGCCCTTCTCTGGCTGCTTTCTCTGAACTTCACCTCCCTCTCTTCTGGAAGGATGTGAATTCGCTTATGCTGCCAGTCAGTGGTCTCCAGTCTGACTTATTTTCTCCATGTCTCCATCCCAGCAGTGGTTCTGGATAATCTGGGAAGGGTTAGGGATGCAGGTTATCAGGCTCCATCCAGCTCTATGTGGAGTAAAAATCTGCATTTCCACTAGCTTCCCAGGTGACTGACTACTGTGCACATTACTGAGTTCATAGCACATAGAGTTCAAAGCTCTGTGATCCTTTGTGCTTCCTGTGGTCTGTGACTCGTGGAATTCAGGATCTTATCTTCAAAAGTAAGATATAAACAGGTAGGATTTCCTAAGTGGATCCTTTTTAGATGTCCCCATTACTGAGCACGTTCCAGGAAGCAAGAGACGTTCTCAGCTCCTTATGGGCATGATTTCATTCATTTCTTAAAAGCAAAAACAAAACAAAAGGAAAACAAAAACTTTCATAACTGAATAGTAAAGGTCACCAAAAAAGTCGTCTTTGCTGTCTTGAAGGAAAAAGAGTTAACATGTCTTGTTCCCCAGCTGAAAGATATGTTCTTGATTTTTTTAGACTGCTATTCTTCTGGGTTCTCAGGTAGAGACAGGCAAATAAATAAATCGTTATTTCTTGACTCTGCATTTCCAGCTTGTGGTCTGGTCCTATTCTGATGGAAGAGATAGGTAGGATTTTACAAGAGGAAACATCAGAAAACATTGTCATGAACGGCACTGAATTTTGTTGAATGCTTTTTCTACCTATATTGAGATCGTGAGTTGTTTCCCCTTTTACTATTCATATGGGATAGTACATTGATTTTTAAATGTTAAACTGACCTTGTGTGTCTGGGATAAATTCCACTTGATCAATATGTATAATTTACTTTATATTAAGTTGGATTTGTTTCATTACTATTTGGTTGAGGATTTTTGCATCTACATTCTTAAGAGAAATTGGCTTATTGTTTTCTTTTTATGTGATATTTTTATCTGGACTTGTTTCAGGGTAATACTTATAGAATGAGCTCAGAAATATTCCTTCTTCCTCTAGTGTTTGGAAGAGTTTGTGAAGGATTGGTATTACTTTTGTTTTAAATATTAATTTTTTCTTAAGATGTTTGGTAGAATTCACCAAGTAAGTTATCTAGGCCTGGACTTTTCTTTGTGGGAAATTTTTAAATTACTAATTCTAACTCTTTGTTACAGGTTATTCAGATTTTCTATTTATTCTTGATTCAGTATTGTGAATCTTCCCTGACAAATAAATCCACAACTCAGAGTAAATTTTCTGATGATTGAAGATTCTGGCTCCTGGCTTAAATTCTGAGTGTGATCTTTCAGGCCCAACCTAGGCAATGGTGAAGGCTTTACCTGGAGGGTCTCATGAGGGAAAGCTGCCCTCCCCTCACCAGGCTTGGTGCATAACCAGTGTGCATTACGGTCTCTGAAGAAAATTACTGAAGAGGACTCAGGGCCACCTGGACCATCATGCTGTTATGCATAGCTGCATTCCTAGCCCAGGTGCCTCCATTTGGAGGCCTCCAAATCAGGGTGCCTTCAGTCAAGACTTTTCCCAGACACCTTTGCTGAGATGTCCTTTTGGGAAAGGAGGATTGAAGACACTTTTCTCCACTCTGACTCAGTAATCAAAACTTTTCCACTCCTAGCCCTCCCCAATTAACTCCCCCAGCTCCTGAGTCCATAAAACTGCAGGAGCCAGAAGTTTAGGGATCTCTTGGCAGTGAGATGATCTCCACATCTGTGCTCATCTACCTAACCAACACCTGGCACTGTTCCATGGAGAAAAGTGGGACATTGGGGGAGCCAGCTCTTTCTCCTTGGTCCAAGAGTTTGGACCCACCCACATGTGTGGAAAAGGTAGATCCACCCCTGTGTTTGAAGAGGAAAAGCCATCTGGCCCTGCACTTGAGGGGGTAGGGCTTTCTCCCTGATATTTGGGGAGAGTTCAGCCACCATGTCAGCGATTAGAGAGGGTGGGGCCTACACCAGTTTTCTGGCAGAGGAAGTCCACCACTCCAGTACTCAAAGAAGGTAGGGCTTAGGATCCAGCATTTGGGTAGAGTGTAACCACTGTGGAAGTTCTTGTAAATGGTGGGGCTGCCACTCCAGCTGTCCTAGAGGACAAAGCATCAATTTAGGGATGACTCTCAGACCTTGAGATTTAATGGAGTTTGCCCTGTTGGGTTTCTGACTTGCTTGGGACACGTGACCCTTGTTTTACTTACAGTATCTCCCCTCTGGAGTGGGAATGTCTATCCTATGCTTGTTCAACCATTGTATATTGGAAGCCAATCATTTTTTCTAGATTTTACTGGTCCACATATATAGAGTAATTTTGCCTTGGGACAGACCAGATCCACAGCTGATTTTGATTTAACATTGTTACAGAAATGACTTAAGGCTTTGGGGATGTTGTGATGGAATTAACACATTTTGCATAGAGGGAGAACGTGTCTTTTGGGGGTTCAGAGGGCAGACAGTGGTAGGTTGAATTATGTATGTGTAATGGTCAGCTTCATGTGTCATCTTGGCCAGGTGGTGGTGGTGCCCGTTTGTTTGGCTGGGCAAGTGCTGGCCTGTCTGTTGCAATGAGACATTTCATAGAATTAAATCATGACATGTCAGCTACATCCACAGCTGATTCCATTTGTAATCAGCCAAAGGGGAGTATCTTCTGCAATGAGTGATGCTTAATCTAATCAATGAAAGGCATTTAAGAAGAGTTCAGAAGGGATAGTTTCTTTTCCTTCCTCAGCTACTAGAGTCCATCTAGACCCTTCATCGGAGTCATCAGCATCACAGCCTGCCCTATGGATTTTGGATTTTACATTCATATGGTTATGTGAGACACTTTTATAAATTTTGTATCTATGGATATTTCCTGCTGATTCTATTTCTCTAGAGAACCCTAGCTAATACAGTATGCCTGAAGAAAACAAGTTCTTAAGCTTATTTTGCATTCCTGTGAGTATGAACACACACCTTTTGAAGAAGTTTTTAATTTCAGTGTGGTCCAACTTAAATGAGGTTGGGTCTTAATCTTATTACTGGAGGCTTTATGAAGAGGAAGCCATATGAAGAAGTAGAAGCTAGAAGTTAATAGAACCCAGAAGAGAAAGAAGAAGACTTCACCATGTGATAGGAAAGCTAAGGGACACCAAGGATCGCTGGCCAGCCAGAGTGATGTGAACCCTGGGGAGAAACGAGCCTCCTAGCCTCTGAAACCATGAGCCAATACATTCATGTTGTTAAGCAAATCCACTGTGTGGTATTTGTCCTAGCAGCACGGAAACTAATATAGATATTGAGCATCTTTTCATGTGCATACTGATCATTTAAAAAATTTTTTAAGAAATGCCTATTCAAATTCTTGATCCATTTTAATTGACTTAATTGTCATTTAATGTTGAGTTGACAGGGGTCTTTATATATTCAGGATCCTAGATCCTTATTGGATATATAATTAGGAAATATTTCCTCCAAAATGTGGGTTGTCTTCACTTTTTTTGAGTGTCCTTTGATGCACCAATGTTTTTAATTATGATGAAGTCTAACATATTGTGCCAGTTTGAAACTGTTGTGTACCCTGGAAAAGCCATGTTCTTTAATCTTCATTCAATATTGTTGGATGGGATTTTTTTATTGTTCCCATGGAGATGTGACTCACCTAATTTGGGTGGGAACTTTTGATTAGGTCGTTTCCATGGAGATGTTTCCACCCATTCAAGGTGTGTCCCTTACTGGAGTCCTTTAAGAGGGAACCATTTTTGAATAAGCTTCATAAGTGACAGAGCCAACAGGAGACCCAGTCATTTAGAGATGCAGAAAGAAAACACCCCCAGGGAAGCTATTTGAAACCAGAAGCCAAAGACCCCAGCAGACAGCGGACATGTGCCTTTCCAGCTGACAGATGTGTCCTGGACTCACTGGCCTTCCTTGAGTCAAGGATGTCTTAATTGGGATATTTTTATAGCTTTTGAACTGTAAACTTGCAACTCAATAAATTCCCTTTATAAATGCTGTTCCATTTCTGGTATATTGCATTTCTGCAGCTTTAGCAAACCCAAATATTTATCAGTTTCTTTGTTTGGTTGCTTGTATTTTTGGCATCTTATATATAGAAACCATTGCTTAGTACAAGGTAATAGGGATGTCTTGTGTTTTCTTCTAAGAGCATTGTTGTTTTAGTTCTCATATTTAGAAGTTTTACCTATTTTGATTTAATATTTGTATATGATATGAGACAGGGGTCCAAATTTCTTTTTTTGCCTGTGGATATACAGTTGCTTCAGGAACATTCATTGAAAAGACTGTTCTTTCCGCATTGAATGGTATTGGCACCCTTGTCAAGAAGTGATTGAATATAGATGTGTGGTTTATGCTGGGACTCTCAGTTCAATTCCACTGGTCTATGCTCATCTTTATGCCAGTAACATGTTGTCTTCACTACTGTTCTTTTGTGGTAGTTTTACAATTGGGATATGCGTGTCCAACTTCGTTCGCTTTCAAAATTATTTGTATTATTCTGTCTACTTATTCACTACCTGTTCACTACCATCCTTTTATTTTAAGCTAAATAGCATCTCTGAATCTAAAGTGTGTCTCTTGTGCGAAGTTTACGGTTAGATAATGTATTTTTTTATCCATTCCATCAACCTCTGCCTTTTAACTGCAGAATATAATGCATTTATATTAATGTATTTACTGATGAGGAAGTATTTCTGTCATTTTGATATCTGATTTCTATATATCTTATGTATTGTTTCTCTTCAGTTCCTCCCCCATTGCCTTATTTTGCATTAAATAGATACTTTATAGTTCCCAGTTTGTTTGATGTCATTTCTTTCATGAGGTATTTTTGAGTTGTTTTCTTAGCAATTGGCTGAATTTGCCATTAACGTTTTAAGTTATAAAAAAATAATTCTGATTAATATCATCTTAATTTTAAGAGGATATATCTGCTTTGCTCCCATATAGTTCTGCATCCCCTCTTAAACTGTTAAAGGCACAAATCATATCTTTATATATTGATTATACATAATTATAATTTACACATAAATTAATGTTATACACATAATATATATAATTATGCATAATTATATATTTATATAAAAATTATCATTATAGCGTTATACAGATGTATTTTAAATGTATTTTTAATGGAATGGTTTTGTTTTGTTTTGTTTTGCATGGGCAGGCACAGGGAATCAAACCCGGGTCTCAGGCATGGCAGGTGAGAATTCTGCCACTGCACCACCATCCCCCACCCTAGGAATGGTTTTGATTCAGGTTTGGCAAACCATGGTAAATCGCAATATCTAGCTGAAGTTTGCATAAGAGTAGCCACCAGAATAGCCTCTAAAATCTATTTGAACCCTCTCAGCCACTGATACCTTATTTTGTTACAACTCTTTTCTCCCTCTTGGTCAGGAAGTCATTGTTGATTCCATGGTGCCAAGGCCTGGCTCATCCCTGGGAGTCATATGCCACATTGCCGAGGAGACTTTCACCCCTGGATGTCATGTCCCATGTAAGTTTGTGGGTAATGATTTTACCTGAAGTGTTGGGCTTAGAGTAAGAGAGGCCACATGTGAGCAACAAAAGAGGTCCTCTGGAAGTCACTCTTAGGTGTAACTATAGGGAGGCATATGTTCTCCACTACATAAATAAACTTCCCAAGAGCAATCCCCGATGTCAAGGGTTTGGTCTATTGACTTGGGAGTACATAATAATTGAGACAGTATCAGGGCTTTCTCCAGTGGGAAAGTTTAATAGTTTCATATTTTATATCCCATCTTTCAAGGGACTTTGCCAATACTTTTTTTGTAGTTGTTAGATCTGAGTCTCTCTTTTTTCCTTATTAGCCCAGCTAGGGTTTTTTGTAGTTGTTTGTTCTGAGTACTCTTTTTATTTTTATTTTTTAATTTATATTATTAAAAGCAACCAACATACAGCATGAACATTCTTAATGTATGAACATTCCATACTTGGTGTGCAATCAGTTGCCAATCCTTTTTTATTATCTGCTGAACTTACTCTGTGGTGTATCCAGGCATTACATTAAGCTATACAGAATTCCAAGCTCTCATTCCCAATCTGGGCTCCATGTGTTTGGGTTGTATAAATGATCTATCCAGATGGGTTGACTTAGGTAATGTGCTACAGGAATTTAGGTTTTGGACAAAATACACCTCTTTTCCTTTGGTCATACAGAGGTTAAGTTCTAAAATACAGATGGTGTCCTCCTTAACCCTGTATTCTGATTTACGCTCCTCACGACCTAACCGGCTTTATTCTGATTTCTAATTGAAGCTGATTGCTGTTTTTGCTTCTTTAACAGTTGGTGTATGTAACAATGCTGCCTTCATACCTGGAGAACTCCTACTCTGAGTCTTGGGTGCCACATAGGGCCCCAAATTTCCAGGGAAAAACCTGGGTATACATATATAGCACAGCCTTTCAAAACCTGGAAATAATAATTGCAGCTCTGGACTACATGTGATTATAAGAGCTTACAATCTATGCTCCAACTTTCTTACAAATATTTTCTAAATGCAACCATGCAATATTTCCTCTTTCGTTCTGGCTTATTGTGAATCACAAAATGTCCCACAGGTTCATTCACATCTTTGCTTGCCTCACGACTTCATTCTTTTCTGTCACAGCACAATATTTGGTAATATGTATCCACCAGTATTTGCCATTCTACTTCTCAGTGTATCCTTCAGCTACTTCCATCCATTAGGCATCATGCATAATGTCTAAAGCCAACAGTCTATATTTCAATTATCCTCACTGAATTGTACAATCATCAACACTTAATTTTAGACAATTTTCATTGCTCCCAAGAGAAATATAACGGGATAAACACACCCTCACCAAATATAAAATCCAAACATTCCCTTTACTCTTGTCCTTCCCCCCAATTATTTACTCCTGGTATTGATGTGGTATTGTTGCAGTCTTCCAGTTAACCATAGCCCATAGCATGCAATAGTAGTTTTCCCCCTATATCCAGATATTATTTACTCCTTGTACAAGATTCACACCTTTGAAGTAATTCATGCAAAAACTTATTTCCGTTTATAGTGTTAATCGGTGAGATACATGGCTCTATACAACCCCTTTCAATTATGTTCACCTTCAATATGGAAATATTACTTATCAATCCACTAATGAACTGCCTTCACTTCTATCCATTCCCTTACATTTACGTTCAACCTCGTTAGCTAACAGTTCACCCATCTCCAGCTTCCATGTATCACTAGGACCCCTATATTTTGTATTATAAACCTCTGAGTTTACCTTTACCAAGGTCCTAAAAGTGAAACCATACAGTATCTATCCTTTTGTGTCTGGCTTATTTAATTCAGCATTATATCCTCAAGGTTCATCCATGTTGCATATGCTTCGGGACATCCTTTCATCCTACTGCTGCACAATGTTCCATTGTATGTATACAATACAGTCTGTTTATCCACTCATCTGTCGATGGGCATCTGGATTGTTTCCATCTTTTGGCAATTGTGAATAATGCTGCAATGAACATCAGTGTGCAAATGTCTTTTTGTGTCATTGCTTTCAGCTCTTCTGAGTATCTACCGAGTAGCAGTATTGCCAGGTCATAGGACAAACTGATATTGAGTTTTCTAAGAAACCACTAAACTGTCTTCCATAGTGACTATGATCAGCAGTGCATAAGTGTCCAATTTCTCCACATCCTCACCAGTATTTGTTGTTTCCTGTTTAATAGCAGCCATTCTTATAGGTGTGAGGTGGTATCTCATTATAGTCTTGATCTACATTTCCCTTATAGCTAATGAGAATGAGGATATTTTAATGTGCTTTTTAGCCATCTGTAGTTGCTCTATGGAAAAACGTCTGTTCATATATTTAGCCCAATTTATAGTTGGGTTGTTTGTTCTTTTGACTTTTAGTTTATTGCTTTATTTACATTTACGGGATATCAAACATTTATCTGAACATGATTTCCAAATATTTTCTCCCATGTGTTGGCTGCTTTTTCGCCTTTTTGACAAAGTCTTTTGAGGCATAAAAGCATTTGCTTTTGAAGAGTTCCCAATTATCTAATTTTTCTTTTACTGCTTGTGCTTTGGTGTAAAGTTTAAGAAGCTACCTCCTAGTACTGCATCTTGAAGATGTTTCTCTATATTTTCTTCTAGGAGTTTTATGGTATTGGCTCTTATATTTAGGTCTTTGATCCACTTTGAGTTAATTTTTGCATAGCGTGTAAGGTAAGGTTCCTCTTTCTTTCTTTTGGCTATTGATATCCAGTTCTCCCATGCCCATTCATGGAAAAGAATATTTTATCCCAGTTCAGTGGATTTGGGAGCCCTGTTGAAGACCAGCTGTTCATAGATTTGGTGGTCCATTTCTGCACTCTCAAGTCAATTTCATAGGTCAAATCTTCTATCCTTGTGCCAGTACCCATGCTGTTTTGACCACTGTGGCTTTATAAAGCCTTTAAAATCAGGAAGCATCAATCCTCCCACTTCTTTTTTCTTTGTGGAATATTTTTAGCTACTCAAGGTCTCTTTCCCTTCTACATGAGTTGGTCACTTAGCTTTTCCAAGTCTTCGAAGTGGGTTGTTGGTATTTTGATTGGTGTTGCATTAATTCTTTAAAGCAATTACGTAGAATTGACACCTTAACTACATTTAAACTTTCTATCCATGAACAGGGAATGCCCTTCTACCTACTTAGAACTTCTTTAATTTCTTTTAGTAATATTACGTAGTTTTCTGTTTACAGGTCCCTTATATCCCTGGTTAAGTTTATTCCTAGATACTTGATTACTTTAGTTGGTATTTTGAATGCATTTTTTCCTTTCATTGTCTCCTCAGTTAGGTCATCACTTGTGTATAAAACATTATTGATTTTTGCACAGTAATCTTATATCCTGACACATTACTGAATTTGTTTATTAGCTGAAGAAGTTTTGTAATTTGATGTCTCTAGTTTTTCCAAGTATAGTATCAAGTCATCTGAAGACAATGAAAGTTTTACTTCTTCCTTTTCAGTTTGTATGCATCTTATTTATTTTTCCTACCTAATTTCTCTAGCTACAACTTCTAGTACAATATTGAATAATAGTGGGGACAAAGGGCATCCTTATCTCATTCCCAATCTTAGGGGTAAGGCTTTCAGTCTTTAACCACTGAGTACAGTGCTGGTTATGGATTTTTCATATATGCCTTTTGTCATACTGGGAAAGTTTCCTTTGATTCTTACCTTTTGAAGTATTTTTATCGGAAAAGGATATTGAATTTTGTCGAATGCTTCTTTGGCATCATTTGAGATGATCACGTGACTTTTCCTTCCTGAGTTGTTAATGTGCTGTACTACATTGATTGATTTTCTTGCATTGAATCATCCTTGCATTCCTGGTATAAAACACACTTGGTCGTGATGTATAATATCTTTAACATGTCATTGGATTGGATTTGCTAGTATTTTGCCTGACAATTTTTGCATCTTGGATCCTTATGGAGATTGACCTGTAGATTTCCTTTCTTCCACTGTCTTTACCTGCTTTTGGTATTAAAGTGATCTTAGCTTCATAAAATGAGTTTGGTCATGCTCCTATTTCCTCACTTTTGGAAAAGTTTAAGCAGTATTGGTTAGTTCTTCTTGGAATATTTGATAAAATTCCCCTATGAAGTCATCTGGCCCTGGGCTTTTCTTTGTAGGAAGATGTTTTTAGGACTGATTGAATGTCTTTTGTGATTGGTTTGTTCACATCTTCTACTTTTTGAGTCACTGTAGCTGACTCAAATTTGTCCATTTCATCTAACTTGCCTAGTTTGTTGGCATATAGTTGTTCGTAGTATCCTCTTATGCTTTTTTTTTTTATTTCCTCAGTCCATCGTAATGACTGACCTATAATTTCTGATTTTGCTTATTTGCATCCTCTCCCTTTTTTTCCTTGTCAGCCCAGCTAGGGTTCCTTTAATTTTATTGACTTTCTCAAAGAACCAACTTTTGCTTTTATTGATTTTTTTCTGTTGTTCTTTTGTTCTCCAATTCATTTAATTCTGCTTTACTCTTTGCTAGTTCTCTTATTCTATTTGCTTTGGGGTTAGCTTGCTGTTCTTTCTCTAGTTCCTCCAGGTGAGCAGTTAAGTCCTCAATTTTTGCTCTTTCTTCTTTTATAATATAGGCATTGAAGACATTAAATTTCCCACTCAGTACTACCTTTGCTACATCCTATAATTTCTGAAATGTTGTATTCTCATTTTCATTCATCTCCAGACAGTTATTGACTTCTCTAGCAATTTCTTCTCTGATCCACTGGTTGTTTAAGAGTATGTTACTTAATCTCCATGTATTTGTGACATTTCTCCTTCTTTGATGGTTATTGATTTCCAGCTTCACTCCACTGTGATCAGAGAAAGTGCTTTGAATAATTTCAATGTTTTTATGTTTACAAAGACCTGTTTTGAGTCCCAGCATATGATGTGTCCTTGAGAACATCCCATGAGCACTAGAGAAAAATATATGTCCTAGTGTTTTGAGGTGTAATGATTTATATATGTCCATTAGTCTATTTATTAAGTTGCTTATATTCTCTATTTCCATGTTGAGCCTCTATCTGGTTGTTCTAGCTATAGAGGAAAGTGGTGTTTTGAAGTTCCCCACTATTATTGTTGAAACATCTATTTCTCCCTTCAGTTTTGCGAATGTTTGGCTCATGCACTTTGGAGCTTCTTGATTGAGAGCATAAACATTTAAGATTGTTATTTCTTCTTGGCAAATTGTTCCTTTTATTACTGTGTAGTGCCTTCTTTGTCTCTTATGATATCTTTCCATCTAAAGTATTTTGTCTGATAGTAGTATAGCTAGTCCTGTTTTCTTGTGGTTACAGCTTGCGGGGAACATCTTTTTCTATCCTTTCACTATCCATTATTTGTATCTTTGGGTCTAAAATGAGTTTCTTGTGAGCAGCATATAGATGGACTACACTTGTTAATCCATTCTGACAATCTGTGTCTTTTAATTGGTAAGTTTAGTCCATAATATTCAAAGTTATTACTGTAAAGGCAGTTCTTGAATCTACCATATTACCCTCTGTTTTTTATTTGCCAGATCTATATATTATTTTCCCTTTTTCTTTTTGTCTTTTAAGTTATCCTTACTGGCACTCTTCAGTTCTGTGCCCTCTTCCAGATCTCCCTCTCCTGTCTTTTTTTTTTGTTTTATTTTCATGAACAAGCACGAGGAATTGAACCCGGGTCTCTGGACCAACTGGCGGGAACTCTGCCTGCTGAGCTACCGTGGCCTGCCCTCTCCCTAACTTTTAAAGGACAACTTGCTGGATCAATAGTTCTTTGCTGGAAGTCTTTTTATTTCAGGATATTAAATATTTCATACCACTATTTTCTTGCCTGTTCAGTAGTATGTACTCAGTGTTATATGGTTTCCCTTGTATGTGGTGAGTCGTTCTCTTGCAGCTTTTAGGACTTTCTGCTTCTCTTCAACATTTGGCAGACTGATTAGTATATGTCTGGAAGTAGGCTTATTTGGATTCATTTTATTTGTGGTTCATTTGGAGTCTTTGTTTTGCATATTTATGTCTTTTATGAGGAATGTGTAGTTTTCCCCCATCATCTCCTCAACCAATCTTCCTACCCTTTTATTTTTCTATTCTCCTTCCAGGACACCGGTAGTCCTTTTGTTTGTGTGCTTCATGTTTTCCATCATTTCCATGAGATCCAATTCAAATTTTTCCATCTTTTTCTTCATTTGCTCTTTTGCACATTCAAATTTGGTTGTCCTATAGTTTGCTCAATCATTCTTCTGCCTCTTCAAATCTGCTATTGTGTGTCTCTACTATATTTTTAATTTGGTCTATGGTATCTTTTGTCTGTGATATCTTCTATTTTTCTACTTATTCTTTCTAATTCTTCTTTCTGCTCTTCTAGTATGTTCTTGATATCCTTTTTTTTTTGTCCTTTGACAACACACTGAATCTTTTTTAGGAAAGTTGAATGACAGCTTTTGATTATTTGTTCCAAAGTTTGTGTCTCCTTTGGTGTTTTAATTTGGTAATTTGGCTAGGCCATGTTTACCTGCTTCTTTTATGCTTTGTGATTTTCTGTTGGTTTTGAGGCATTTGATTATCTTTTTTTTCATTAATTAAAAAAATTAACTAACACAACATTTAGCATTTGATTATCTTGATAGGGTTATATTGATAGTTGATTTCCCTCAGTCATCTAAGGTTTTGTATTTGCTTGGGTTTGCATTTTGCACTTGGTTTGTCAGGAATTCCTTACCAAACCAAGGCATGAACCTCATACAGGGGATACAACTCTCCTTGAGTATCTATCTGTTCTAAGGTAGACAAATAGGCAATTTGCCAGACTCCACTTTCTGTTTCTTTTCAGTAGATGGTGCTCTTGTGCCTCCTTTGCCCTCAGGCCTCCTTCCCAACTGATGCAGCTGGGTGAGCGGAATGGAGACCTGGTGGAATTCCAGCCAGGTCTGCTGGTTCTATAGCATGGTAAAGGCTGTCAACCCCAGGAGTGGAGTGTGGCCGGTATGCACTTGAACCGAGATTCTGCTTGTTGGCCCAGTGGGTCTCAGAGCCCCCCAGTCACCTTCTTGGAAGGACCTTCGGCTTTAGGACTCAGTATGTGAGCAGACCCTGATCACAGTTAACCTGGAAATGCCAGCTAGGACACACAGTGTGAGGACACGTTGCACAGGATACAGGGCAGGGTGTGCAATGCAGGGCAGGGGTGAGGGCTGTGGAGTCTGTTGTGGGGTGTGGCATGGGGCAGAGGGCAGGGGGAAGAGGGATGATGGAATGTGTTAGGACATGGGGGCATGGAAGCGTGGGACATGGGGCACAGTGGGCACGGAGCATGGGGGCACAGGCATGGGAGCATGGGGAGGGCCAGAGGGACATGAGTGAACAGGGCATGTGGCATGAGGGGTGCAGGGTGTGGAGGCACAGACGCGAAGTCAGGGCATGGCACAGTGCGTGTATGTGATGGGTTTAAATGCTATCACCCAGGATCTTACTGGGGAGTTTTGGTGGCTTCTGTTTTCTATATAGTTGATCTTGTGTTTGTTGTGGTTTCTTTAAGCAACATACCTTCAGTGGGACAGCAGAACAGTGCAAGGGATTCAGCAGGCCTAGGTACCAGTTGAAGCTCTGCCTGGGACAGACTCTGCGATTTTGCATAAATCATATCCTTACTCTGGGCCTCAGTTCTCCATGTGTGATCAGAGCGGCTGAGACAGGTCCATATCTACGTGTGTTTGTCTGTCAGAGACCAGGAGAGGCAGCACACAGCAGATTGGGATGCCCTCTGAGAGTCACACTGTCTGCCAGATTCACACAGCTGTCCCACCCCCACTGCCAACAAGATCCTGGGCAACGCCCAGGTGTGGAGGTATGTCATCAGGGTCTACGCCTGTTACTGGTGAGCAGATTAGGCATCACCTGACTTTAAGTTCCCTCACAGTGGCTGGTGCCCTTCCAGTCTGTAACCGCTGCCCCTTAGCAGTTCTGCTTGGACTCACCCACTACCTCTGTGGGTTCACTGACGATAAGCCCCTCATTGTCTTTATTTCTGGAGCCCTCCCTCTGCCTTCCCCCAAATTCCCTGAACAGTTTGGAACATAATAAATGCTTAGTAAAAGGGATTCAATTCTAATTTCCTTTTGATGGTATCATCTTAGTCTGTGATGATGGTCACTTTGAATAACCATGTCACACACGCAGGGTTTGGCTTATGGAAGTTGAAAAATACCTCTGTCTTTTTCTCTTTGTGCATAAGGCTCATTGACATTGGGGAAACTTTGCAGTGTGGCCTGAAGACTTAGCTCCTGATGAGGTTGTGGAACTAGAAAATCAAGCTATACTGACTGACCTGAAACAGAAGAACCTGACCGTGATTTCAAATGCCAGGTGGTTACTAGAGCCCATACCTAGAAAAGGGGGAAAGGATATATTCCAGGTGGACATCCCATAGTACCTAATCCCTTTGGGGCAGGAAGTATAGGCTCCTAAGAGGAACATTATGGAGAAGCAAGCTACATGCCTTTTACCATCATGATGCAAATATAGAAATCCAGTTGAAATCAGGATTTCACTCTAAGTGTCACTGCATTTTAGAGTGCTATCCACTAAATGCTGTTCATAAAACAGATATCTCTGCTTAGAGGAAGGGGAAAAAGGGGAGGGGGGATAGATCAAGACTTCCTTGGCACGCTGTCTCTTTGGGCTCGTCAACTTTGACCTTAATTAAAAATGAAAAGCTACTAGTAAGAGTCTCAGTACTGCCACTGATTTTGGTCCTGATAATTTCTGGATTGGACAAATAAACATTCTTTGAGGGATCCCTTATTTGTTTTCCCTTCTCTCTATTCTGGTCCAAACTCATAGATTTTTTTTAACAGCATTCAGGGACATTGTGGAAAGGCTAGGACCAGGCACTGACTGCTTTTTTCCTGATGAGGACCAGCCATTGATGGACCACTGCACAGTGAAGACAATATCATTATTTGAAACAGCAACCATCTGCTCTTCCAAATTACCCTTGCTGTGTTGAAAAAGTGCTCTTTAGTTCATGAAGCATGCTTGTGTCACATATGACACAGCTACTTCATGTCCAAAGAAAAGATCCTAAACACAGCCTTTAGAATTTGTTAGAATTTGACTTTGAAAAGTGGTAACTAGTGTTATTTTGTCTCAAATGTGTTCCTTCTTTTCTGTTGTGTGTGTCATTTATTAGCAAAGTTTCTAAGGTTCTTGACCATGAGGATGATGGGCTTGCTGTCCCACCCCTGACATTGACTGGAATGGCCCTTGTTTTCCAAGCTGGAATGTGGTGGTCGTACAATTCTTGGCAAGTGGCCTCTTTGGAGGCCACTGGATCTTTGTCTGGAGACATTCAGCTGTTGGTCAGAAAATTCCTAGCAACATTGAGAGGAGCTGTGAGGAAAAGAATCTCCTTTTAGAAGGTATATATATAATGTTAGGTGGTACCCAAGAAGTTAGTTGCAAGTCTGGTCTGTCTCCTGACCAGCAGGCAAGTCTCAGGGAACCAGAGCTAACTGGGCTTGCCCTCAGCACTCCCTAACGAAACCCTTACATGAGTATGTGAAAAATGCTACTTCTAAAAATGAAACAAGACAATGCAGACCAAAACCTTTCATGGGAAAGATTTTCAGCCGCCTCTGGCTTCTGTGATGAGATGTGTAAGAAACAGAACATGAGGAACAACACAGACTCATAATTCTTGTTAACCTGTTTATTTACTGTCCTGGGATTTTTCTTTATTAACTTCTGAAATAGGTTGATCAGTCCAAAACAGCTATCTTTCTCAGTTCCCAAGGACCTGTGAGTTTATGGAGGTGGTTGGTCCTTGAACTGCTCACACAGCACGCAGTGGTAATCAGAGGGACTCTCCTGTTGCTCGTCAAAGGGCTCATTTGGAGACATGACTGAAAGGGCACCCATCAGGATGGAGTAACACATATTGAACAGGTGCATTATGGAAGCACTATCTGGGTAATCTGTGGGGCCCATGGGCAGTGCCCCTGCACCTGCGGGTCCAGCAGTAGCCAGAGATGCAGGTATAGTTTGCTGGGAGGTGCCCTCCTCACTTGGAACATTTGACTGAGTAAGGGGACAGTTTTCCATGGAACGCCCAATTACACTGCTCAAAGACCAGACATTAGAGGCCATAAAGGCCGAGCTGCCCCTGGGTCCCTGAACATTTGGGGAGGTGTTATGTGAAGTTTGATTGGTTTCTTGCATGGAGTTATCCTTCTGGAATCTCGGCGAGTGTCTTGTAGCAGCCAGCTTCGGTCTCTTTGGAGATGGTGTATAGATCTTTGGCTGGACAATAGTTTGGGGGAAGTTGAATTTTCTCTGAATATTTTGGAGGAGCAGAGGGTTGTCTCTCTTGAAATTTGAGTTGCAGTAGATCTAAAACAAAATGAAACATTTTAGTTATTCCAGGAAAAAGTATTCATTCCTCTACCCTGCCCCCCCAATCATAATGGTCTCATTTTGCTCGTGGGACTACAAAAAAAATATTTTTGTTCAACAATTCCTCGCAAGTTTCCTTATGCCCTAAATCATGAGCTCACTAAAGGTAAATCTTTTCCTAGATTAGGGAGTTGATGTCTAATCTTAACTGGCCTCTTTGAAATTTCAGTCATGCCTGCAGATTATCTCTAAAGGGATTGTAGTTTAATATGAAAATCTGTGTTTTCAAAATCTATACTTTAATCTTTCCTTAAATAATGTCCCATATGAAAAGAACAGCTTCAGAGAAGTAAACTCTCTCATTATATCATTCATCTGGTGTATTATGAAGGTACTAAGTAACAGAAAATGGGTAACTTTCTACTTTACCATGATTCTCTTGTTCTCTGGAGAGTGATCTGAAGAGTTGGTTTGGTGTATTTTGCTGAATCCATAGAGGTTAAGTTCTTGAATGAAAGTCTTCCAGCTGTCTGTTTCAAAAAATCTCTCTGCGCCTCTCCGTTGAAGAATTTCCGTCTGAAAAAGATCTGCGTCGATGATCACAGTGTCCCCTCTGTCGTTCCAGTGCACAGACTTGAATGCGTCATTCTCCACTATCATCCAAAGCTTTCTTGGGAAGGCAAGCCCAAGAACATCATTACCTTCTTCCTCATTTTCTTTATTTTGGTTTTGGTCCTGTGGTTGCGGGTTGTCTGGGAAGGCTGGACCTGGGTTCACACTTTGGTCACTGTGCCCTTCCAGGAACTCCCTGAAATCCATATTCAGATCAACAAGAGATTTACATGGACTCCCCCTTTCTTGTTTTCCATCAATAGATGGAGGAAGCTTGACTTTATTTTTCTCTTTGGTATCCTGAGTAGCCATGGAGCTAGGCTAGCATCAGGAGCACTTTGGTAC
This sequence comes from Tamandua tetradactyla, assembly GCF_023851605.1. Classification (NCBI taxonomy): domain Eukaryota; kingdom Metazoa; phylum Chordata; class Mammalia; order Pilosa; family Myrmecophagidae; genus Tamandua; species Tamandua tetradactyla. The sequence continues at coordinate 56,321,770 of NC_135353.1, read as the reverse complement.
TCAAGACCAGAGCACCTTTGTGTCAAGTCCAAAATGCCTTCTGTGAGCCCAGCAGTACCCAATAAATAGTGTCCAGAAAATTCTAGAACCTTGGTCGTGGGGAAACCAGCTGAAGTCATCATCCTCTTCACATGACATGTGATGTCAGAACGATGGGGCAGAGGCAGTCTGGGAAAAAGAACCCTGGGCATGTGGGGGGGAGGGGATAAGTACCAGGGTCGCCAGCTTCTCTCTTTTCTAAAAGTGTGGAAACATAATCATTCACAGTTGAACGAGTGGTGGGAACTCCTTCCTCAATGATAGTGTACCCAAAACACCACAGAGTTCATGATAGGATGACCACATTCTCTACCACAATTCGGGGGCTCCTTTTCAGCTCTGTTGCCTCCAAATCTCATCCCTTTATGTATCCTGTTGGTATTTTCTTTAATTTCCATTTCGTCCCCATAAATATTGTTCTTGCTGCCCAAGGGCATGCTCACTACGGAGTACCTGCTTTTGACTGTCCCTTCCAAATCTCCTTCCCCAAACAGTCAAGTTCAGTCAGTGACCTTTCTGTCAGTGGACTGCCTTGTAGTAGCTGGCTCTAAAGCAGCATTTCCACCATGTTATCATGATGGTAGTAAGTACATTGAATAATCTTATCTCCTCTTGGGTAAGATCCTCTTCTAAATGTCTCCTTTATACTAACTCCACTCCCAAGGAAAATTTCTGCTTGTTTAGCTAGGCATGACTAAAGAAAGCTATGCTGGTTTGAAGCTATTTTGCATCCTAGAAAAGACATGTCCTTTAATCCTCATTCAATATTCCTGCATAGGATTTTTTTTGATTGTGTCCGTGGAGATACGACCCACCCAATTATGGGTGGTAACTTTTGATTAGATGGCTTCCATGGATATGTGTCTACACCCATTCAAGATTGGGTTACTTACTGGAGCCCCTTAAGAGGGAACCAATTTGGAAAAACCTTTAGACCCACCAGAACCAACAGAGCTTACAGAATGGACTGAGCCCCAGGGAAATCTTTAAAGAAGCCTAGAGAATGCTAGCGGACGTCACCATGTGCCTTAGCAACTGAGAGTGGAACCTCCAACATCTTTGGCCCTCATGAACCAAGGTATCTTTCCCTCGATGCCTCACTTTGGACATTTTTATGTCCTTAGAACTGTAGACATGTGACTTAATAAATTTTTGTTTTTAAAAGCCATTCTCTTCTCTGGTCTATCGCATTCCAGCAGCTCACAAATTAGAACAAATTTTGGTATCAGTACTGGTTTGCTGGTATACTTTGCAAATACCAAATGTGTTTGAACGGTTTTTAAAGTGGATCAGGGAAAGATTCAGAAAGAGTTGTGAGCGCTTGATAGAGAAAGCCTAGAATGCTTTGAAGAGACTGTTGGTAGAAATGTGGACTCTAAAAATATCTCTGATAAGGCTTTAGATAGAAATGATACATGTGTTATTGCAAACTGGATAGATGGCGATCCTTGTTTTAAAGTGGCACAGAATCTTGCAAAATTGTGTATTGCCATTGGCTGGAAGTTAGAATTTAAAGATGACAACCCAGGATACTTTGCTGAGAAAATTTCCCAAACTAAATGTGGGAAATGCGGCCTGGCTGCTTCTTGCAGGTTACAGTAAAATGCAAGAGGAAAGAGATAAGCTGAGAACCGAACTCTTTGGTATAAAGAAACCAAAAATTGATGGTCTGAAGAACTGGGCTTCCAGAAGGGGAGACCCCAGGGAATAGTGCCCCACATGAGGATTTAACTAAACATTGAACCAGTCAGCCATTTCAAAAAAAGCAAGAGTTGGAGATAGAATTATCCAGGAAGGGTATGTGGAGAGTCCTATTGTTAGATAGTTATGATCCCTGCCTATTACGTAGAAAACAAACATGAGTATTGTGGGATCTGTATAAATGGAACCACTGCCAGTCTGGACTAAGAGGGGCAGAAAAGGAACACGTCAGAGGAAAAACAGCTTCAAAGGCAGAACCATGGAAGCTAAGGTCTGAAGCCAGGAAAGCTTGGGCCAGGTGAGTGGACCCACCCAAGAACTTGGAGAAGGTGAATTGGCCCCAAAGGCAGAGCGTGAGCCTTCCACCTCACTTTGGAAGAATTGTGCCCCAGACCTCAGAGGGGGCAGAGCACATACCTTGGGGATTAGCGAGAGCCTGGCTATCACTGTATTGTTCTGGAGGGATTGAGCATGTGCCCTGGAGTTGACAAAGAGCCCAGGTGTGGCGGATGCTTGGAGAGGGTAGAACATGATAAAACGGTGGTCTCCCCAATGTACCCCAAGGTTGCATTCAGAGAGAGGCAGGCTGCTGCCTAGGCCCTTGGAAAGGATTGGACAGCCGCTTTCCAAAGCCTCAAGGATAAATGACTCTCAGACTTTGAAACCTAATGGAGTTTGGAGTTTGTCCACTGTTTTTCAGAACTGTGTGTATCCAGTGATGCCTGTGTTTCTTCCAATTTCTCCCTATGGAAATGGGAACATGTATTCTATGACTATGGTTGTCCCTCTGTATATTGGCAGCAGATAACTTGTTCTGAGTTTTACAGGTTCAGAGCCAGAGGAGAATTTTTCTGTAGCTGACTTTGATGAGATTTTGTACTCTTTCTGACTTTGTATTGTATTTGTGTTGTTACTGAAATGGTTTAAGGCATTCTGATATTGTTGTGGTATGAATACATCTTGTGTTTGAAAAGAACATGTCTTTTGGGGGTCCAAAGGATGGAATATGCCGTTTTGAAGCTATTATGTACCCAAGGAAAGCCATGTCCTTTAATGTTTGTTCCATATTGCTGGGTGAGACCTTTCTGATTGTTTCCATGGAGAGATGACCTACCCAATTGTGGGTGTTAACTTTTGATTAGCTGGTTTCCATGGAGATGTGTCTCCACCCATTCAAGGTGGGGTTGCTTACTGGAGCCCTTTAGAAAGAAACCATTTTAGAAAAAGCTTTAGAGCCAGCAGAACCAACAGAACCAACAGAATGGAGAGAGCCCCAGGGAAGCCATTGAAGAAGCCTGGAGAGAAAGCTGGCAGATTTTGTCATGTGCCTTTCCAGCTGAGAGAGCAATCCTGAACATCATCAGCTTACTTGAACCAAGGTATCTTTCCCTGAATGCCTTAATTTGTGCATTTTTATAGGCTTGCCTTAATTTGGAAATTTTCATGGCCTAAAAGTTTAAACCTGCAACTTAATAAACTTCCCTTTTTAAAAGCTATTCTATTTTGGTATATTGCATTCTGGCAGCTTACAAACTAGAACAGAAGCCAACATGAAAATGTTCATCAAAGTATATTTGAAAATAGATGAATGAGTTGATGGGGGAGGGATGGGGACAGAACCCACACGAAAGTCATTTTGGACCACAGCTGGCATGATACAACAGTATCATTGGTGATATATATTTTGTAGCCTTTTGAACAACTTTGTTTTTAATATTTGGTCTATAGGGAGATAGACTAGTACAATGGAAAGGAAAAAGGGGTGAAGGATCCTGGGTCCTCATCCCAGTTATGCCACTAAATAGCATCATTTACACTTTTTGAGGATCCACCCCTTTGTTTTGTTTTGTTTCAGGGTACAGTTCTGTTTTGTTATTAATAAGTTTCAGTTAGAGTAGTTGTAGATTTACAGAAATACCGTGTAAGATTTTTAAAATGCAAAGTTCCCATGTACCATCCTATTAGTAAACTTTTCATTAATGAGGTAACTAACAATTCATGAAACATTTTTATACATGTACTATTACCTGTAGTCCATTGTTTATTGTAGGGTTCATGTGTTGTATAATCCTCTGCCCATTTGTTTGTTTGCTTTAAAGGAGATTACGAAGAGGATTTGAAAGAACCTCCCAAGGTGCTTTTCAGTGCTAAGGCCTTAATTGTGTCCCCACATCTGAATCCAGGCTTGGTCATTGGTCATCGTGCTTTTCAACAGAGGTTTACAAAGCATTGATTCAATGACTTAATTTATACTATAGGGACATGTCCTAGGCTAAGAATATAAATGGAGGCCATCAGTGGCATCTCTGAAACAGACTCCTAGTATCTTCATTTAGACAGCCAACTTCCTTCAGCCACATACCCACCTATCTTTCCTTAAGTTTTTAAAAGACTGAACAGGATGTCTTATATGGCCTTTGTTAGCTTATGTGCTCGGCTGGTTACTTATATAAAGGGATTTGGTCATTTGACGGGAGGGAAATTGTGAATAATACGTCTTGGGAGATCACAGCACTAGCATTCAGCAGAGAGTTGGTATTTGTTTTGACTTAGCACATATATCCAAAGGCTTTTGTAGGACCATTAGCTAATGTTCTTCTTTGTTTTAAGAGTCATAGAGTGTCTGCTGGCATTAAGAGTTCAAGGCTTCAGGCCTATCTTAAAAGAGTCATAGTGCTGACTTCAATGTAGTTAAGAAAGGCATTATAGTAATGTTGACCTCCCTTGGTTAAGCTTTCTGGGTCCCAAAATTTCAACTCTGGGGGCCTTTGGCCATAGTCAGTCTTTATTAAATAAGTATCAAGAGCAAGAACTGAAGTTTTGAGAGAAGTGATTGGTTTGCTATTCAGTACTCCAAATCTCCCCAGGGATAGACCACATAGACCAAATCATCATGTTTAGGAGATCTGAGCGCAGCCGAATCAGCCTGAAGGACCAATAACCCCGAAGGGAAAATGAGTTCATTCTTGACTCACTGAAGCTTCTGTACAAACTTGCGACAAAAGAGAACAGTGCTGAGCTCTTGATTTTGGGGTGCCAAGGTCTGGGGCCAGCCACAGGGCAGGAATCATTCTGGCCTTACATGCCTCCTCCCTCCTTCAGACCCTCCCCTGTCCCTGTGGTTTATGGCAGGGGCCCCTCCTGACTGGTCTCCTCTGCACCAGCCTTTGTTTCCTAGATGGATGAATGAATGAATGAATCAAAGTACTGTAAGGTCTCATTTGCCAGTTCAAGCCATGGAGACTGCTCTCTGCCTAGGCCCTCAGCCTCCATGGAAGAAGCCCGAAGTGCTACCACTGCTCAGTCAACTGCAGAATTCCTGTGGAAGATCTTCTTTGAGAGTGTCATTCTGGACATCTAACTGGCTTCAAACACCTGGGGATGCTCTCAATGGGAAGGTCTGTGATGGACCCCTGCAGTGGACCCCACACATCACGATTCAATAGGAAAGTGCATAATTTCCATGGGTTCCCCATGTACCCCGCAAATGGCTGTATCTTGGAAAAGACCTCCATCCCAGACGGTGGCGATGCAGACAATCAATCAGAGCCACCAGACACCTGCTTGTAATGTGCCAAGGATCTCAGACAGTGTGGAAGTTAGTCTAAGCTGTGGATGCCATCTGAATCATCTTACAAGATGTGTTTGTGCCCAGGTTTGACGTACCTAGTCCCAGAGCATTCACCCTCCAATTTTTCTCTCTTTGTAGTTCTACTCTCTTTTCTGCTACCCACTGGCATTGCTGGCCTGTCTCAAGTGTCATTTGTCAGTCTCCCACCCCACTCACTCACATAGTCCCAACTTTTGCAAAGGGAGCCCACTGTACATAAGGAAAAAAGCCTCCAGCAGACATCAAGACTACTTCAGCTCTAGGGCTCTGGTAAGGAGGCACTAGACCACTCGTGTTTGAGAGATATAGCTCAACTGAATAATGCAGGGGAGTCAGCTATATTCCTTCTGACAGTGGAAGTCTGGCATGCCTCTGGTCCATCCATCCAATAAACCTGCCCACTCAAGTCACTTGCAACTTTTTTTTTTTATTAATGGAAAGAAAGAAAAAAAAAGAAATTAACACAACATTTAGAAATCATACCGTTCTACATATGCACTCAGTAATTCTTAACATCATCACATAGATGCATGATCATCGTTTCTTAGTACATTTGCATCGGTTTAGAGGAACTAGCAACACAACAGAAAAAGATATAAAATGTTAATATAGAGAAAAGAAATAAAAGTAGTAATAATAGTAAAACAAACAAACAAACAAAAAAACCCTATAGCTCAGATGCAGCTTCATTCAGTGTTTTAACATGATTACTTTACAATTAGGTATTATTGTGCTGTCCATTTTTGAGTTTTTGTATCTAGTCCTGTTGCACAGTCTGTATCCCTTCCACTCCAATTACCCATTATCTTACAGAGTCCAGCAGGAGTTAGAAACAGGGTAAGATAATGGGCACTTGCAACTTTTAGCTGACGATGATGCTTCATAAATTCCCCAAGCTCATTCCCATACCTCCCACTCCCACCCACATGCCCTGCGTTCTCTCTTCCTGATCTCTGCTCCACCTTATGCCTAACTCTGGATTCAGAGCCCTGACTGCCAGCCTGCCTGGGGCCCTCTGGACTTGGTCTTGTATGTGATCTTTCTTATGGACTCTGGCATTTGATCTCCCCTGGATCCTTCTGAAGCCCCTCCGTAGCTGGGGGTGTCCCATTGGGCCTTTCTTCCTAGCTCAGGTCTTTGTGGGAATAGTGTGGGTTCCCGATGAATTCAGACTACGGATCTAGTCCCAGTTCTGTCATTTACTAAGCATGTCATCATGACCAATTATCAAGCACTGTGAGCCTGAGGTTCTTCATGTGTGAAATGGGTTTGATAAGCCGTGTCTTGTAGGACTGGTGGAGTCTATGGAGTATATGCACAGCACCAGTCACAGTGCCCAGCATAGGTTGGATGTTTAATAAAAGGCAGTTATTTGCAATATTGTTTTAGCCCTAACCCCCACCTCCCTCTCTGGGATTTTGTTGTTGTTATCCAGGAAATCACAGGGAATATGCAGCTTAATAGTACACAGACTAGATAATCAACCAAAAATGCTGCTTCATAGCTCAGGAAATTTTCTCTCTTAGAGGATCTATTTAATTTGAGTATCAGGGTATCTTTCCCAGCTGGACGTAGCTCAGAGCTCCTAGAATTTGAGTCGAAGGCCAATTGCTTCCCTCCGTCCCAGCTATTCTTCCACCCAAATGACTAGTTTCATTAATTAGATCCCTACCAGAAATCAAGCACTTGCTTAGAGTTAGCCAAGTTTTACATTCAAAATAACCTATTTGAAATGTCGTTTTAATGGAGCAGGTCTGGCTCTCCCAAGCCAGGGAAAAGAATAGGATCCTAATGGCTTCTTGACTTTACTTCAAGGGAGTTTCTCCCTTATTTCTCGTGAAATCCTTGCACATGATGCCTGTAAAACACCTAGTTCCTGCACTGTGTTCAACTGCACTGGAACAAGGACACCTTCTGTGCCTGCCTCAGGTGAGCATTGCTTTCTGGGTTATCCATGATCCAAAAGGGACTGCTAGGAAGAGTTTTCCACCCCAGATTTTTCTGTCATCTCTAAGATACCGTATCTGAGAGTCTGATCCTTCCCCCGTTTGGCTTAATTACAAGTAGCTTCTCCAGAAAAAACTCCAAAATGTTTTAACTCAGGGCATTTACATTTGACTGTCCTCATCTGGAGTCACACATCCTTACCTCTTTTTACTTGTTCTTTAGGTCTTAGAGAATAATTTCACCATATTCCTTATTCTGTAGCTGCTTTTATACTCTACCATGCTATGGGTAGAGGGCGTTTGGCTTCATCGAGTATTCTACTATAAATATAGTGCCTTCCAAAGAGCAGATGCTCAATTAATGTGTGGGGAGCAAAAAAGTCAGTGAGGTGGGTAATTGATTTACTTTCTCCTACATTTTTAAATAAACCTAGCAAATCCAGGTATATATCTTTTTTTTCTCAGATATATGTCTTTTAATCTTACAAAATGGCAGACTAAAAAGGATAAGGGAAACCAGTTAACGATCTTGTACATTTTTTCTCTGTTTTATTGCTCAGTTTTTTTTCATTTCCAAGGAAATTCCTATTCCAATGCCGTATCTTGTTTCAAATCACAAAATAAAATGGAAGGTTTCCCACTTTGTTTTACAAAATAACCTTTTTGCTCCTGAACTAGATAAACAGCCCACATGTGTGATCAATATCTTTCAGCCCCTTATATTCTTTAGCTAGTATACCTTCTATTTAAACCAGCAACTTTTGAGAAATACCAAAAAAGAAAATGAAAAGAGTTAATATCTAAGTCACCCGTATAGAGCAGGAGCACAAAGACATTATACTCTTTCTGAGCCCTAGGCTGGCCCACGTAGATGACTGGCTGCCCACTTCAACCCTGGAGTGACAGAACTGACCTCAGACTTCACTAGGGCTGGGAAAGCAGCTGGATAAAACCCTAGAACTCACACCGACCCTGGCAGCAGTGCTGCTGTTCATGGTGGAAATTCTGACCTGGGCTTTCTCTTCCTGATCTCTCAAAGCATCCTCGTACAATGGGGATGGTGTATTGACATCAGTCCCAAACTCCAGGACCTTCATCTTCCTGGTTTCGGCATAGGCCCTGGGATCCCACAGAGAGTCATAGCACACAGGATCGCTGCCGGGCACTCCCAGATACCTTGCCCACACCCAGCCTGCCCCCTGGGCTCCCGGTAGGTGAAATGATCCCTCACCACCTACAACCCCATCATGCTCAATACTTCCCAGGACCACAGTTACCTTCTACAAAGCTCATGCCCAGGACATTTATCAAGAGCCCAGTCTTGGGCGTGCTCTGACCGTCACTCATCATCCCATCATAGATGAGATCCCATGTGCTGATGAAGACCTAGCACTGGCCAGTGGGCTCCATAAAAGCCAAAGAACAGCTGTAGACACTCAGAGGTTTCCCTGAGGATGATGGGAAAGTGGTCCTTGTACTTTTGCCTTTGGTGATAGGCTTATTCTTCAATTTTGAGGTGGAGCAGCATCACCAAATCACCCACCTTCTCATCTCTTGCAACTCTGAGTAATGACTCAGCATCTGGCTGAACCTTAGGTGTTTGGACCCTCCTCTTCTTTATGGCCAGAGCCTTGATCTTATTAAGTCCATGGAGTGGCTACCAGGGTAGCAAAGCAGCTCAGTATCCCAGTAGCATGAGTGCCCAGGGTTAGAGCATAAGAAGGGGAGGAAGAGGAAGGGGCCTCTCCAGCCATGCAGTCATGAGGCTCTATATCTCCATTTGGGCCTGAAGGCATTGCTCAACCTTCCAGACGTTAGTCTTCTGACCACAAGGCATGGTGATTCTTGTCAGGAACAGCAGATAGGAGTGTAGGCAGGAAGAAGAGAAAGAAAGTGTCACAGATGTCATCTGAGAAACCCCTCCTTGGCACCCCTGACAAGGTCTGACTTACAAGTCTTTTCTTTAGGGGTGTTCAAGGGCCTCCCAGGTCTCCTGTCCTCCTGGCCAGTCTCCGAAGAACCTGAGGGAGAAGGTGAGAGTGCTCTTCAGGGTATAGGCAGCCAGCACAGCATGAATCTTCCAGAACTGAGAGAAGTCAGGTAGGCCTGGGCACTGTGTGGTACCCTCTTTGCTAGGATGGGTGGAGCCTTTGTAGACACTCAGAGTGTGAACCTCACTTTGACTCCTGGCTCTTCCTGGGCTGCCTCCACTCAGCTCACCTGAGGATGCATTCCTTAACCAAGGGCCCCACCTCCCAGTTCTTTTCCCTGTAAGAAGAATTGTGGGATCATATCCGGATGCAGACTGCAAGAACAGTCCTGGGCCTCCAAGTGCTGACAAGAGGGATGGGGCTGGATTCTGTGGAGTCGCCACTATCCCTGGTGGATGATTCCTGCAGTGATCACTGAGGATCCTCACTGTTCTCTGGTGGGCCCTAAACCCCATCCCTCTCCTCATGTCTGGCAACACTCTCATAAGAGCTCACATCCCGGAGTCTGATGATGAGGAAGTGTGAGGTCCCCAAAGCCAAGCCCTCCTGCCCAAGGCCTCCCAGTTTTTGCAGTAAGGACTGTCTGAACTTTTCTATCCTGGGGTTAGGGGTCCCCTCCGTCCTCACCGGGACCCCTGGCAGGGGCTGAGACTCTTTCTTCTGCTCACCCACCTAAGACCAAGGTTTCACGTCTGTGAGACACTGGAAGAGGAAGTGAAGGAAACACATGCAGCACCATTTCCTGGGTCTCCCCATGGCTGACAGAAGGGGCAGGGCAACCTTGGTTTCCCATCCATCCTCACCTTGATACCTGGCAGGACCTGGGATCTTCCTTCTCTTCACCTTTATCCAGCCCCCTCAAAACAATCCCTTACCTCCTTGAAACCCTTGAGGTGGAAATGAGGTCAGTAAACATCCACACTGCCATGCTCAGGGATCCCAGGACTAATGGTGAGGATAGAGTAGATTTCTCTGTGACCCTATGTGTCTGGGATGGGCATTACATTCAGTCCTCCTGAAGGTATTCATATTTACTCCTGAGAGGACCTGGGCCCCCTCCCTTCTGCTGACCTGATGTGTCCTACAGACCAATACCACCATCTCCCTGAGACTCCTGAAGAGGAAAGGTGGGAGTCTGCCTGATAAACCTGCCCAGGGCCTCCCAATGCTGCAGGAGGGGGTTTCTGGAAGATCTCTTGCGTCTAGGGTGGGGGCACCCCTCAATCCTCCCTCAGGGTCAGCACTTTGAATCCTGGTGGAGCCTGGTAAACTCTTCCCTCTGATGACCTGAAGCTGGTTTCCTCAAACCAAGATCTTAACCTGTCTTCAAACCCAGAGGCAGAAGTTAGGGGATGCCACATAAGGCAATCATGTACCCATGCCTCCCAGAGCTGACAGCATTGGGGGAGCCAGATTCTGGGCAGACCTGTCAATCCTCCTTCAATGTTCCCACTTTGATACCTGGAAGGGCCTGGACTTCCTCCCTCTTCTTACTTGAAAGAATCCCTCAGACCAAGGCCATCACTTCTCTCCCTCTCTTGAGATGGAAGTTGGAGGTGCCACATCTGGCCACCATGTCACAAGGCCCCATCACAGGGCAGATCCAAGGTCTGCAAGCAGGTATAGAAATGAATTCTGTGAGGCCCCCTCTCTATGGGGTTGGAGATCCCTTCAGTCCTCCCTCGGGGTCCTCACCTTGATAGCTGCCAGGGCCTGGGCCTCCTCCATCTACCAATCTGAGTCTGCTCTCCACAGACACAGGCCCTCAGTCCCTGAGCCCCAAAGGCCTAAGTGTTGAGGGAGCTTAGCCTGATAGCTCTTTCTGGGGTCTCCCAGGGCAGACAGAAGGGGCAGATATGGATTCTTTGGGGCTCCCTCTGCTCTGAGGTGGGTAGACCACTAAGTTCTCACTCATGAGGATCTTCATTTGGTTCCTGACTCTTTGATTCAATGCTCCTTAGGAGACTTACCTTCTTGACATCCCTAGGCATTTTCCCAACTACAAACCTTGTAGAGAGTGGCTCCAGGTCCCAGGTTAATTGCTGGGTGGACAACCTGCAGTGCCCATGATAAGCTGGGACTGCCAAAGGAGAAAATATCTTCCTTTGGGGGTCTGTGTAGCAACCTGACTTAGACTTTGGAAATCTTTTGTTCTAAGACATGTATTTCGGACATGGAAGAAGCCAAGGCATGTGATTTCAGGAGGTGCTGCTTTTTAAAGACGATCTAACATTTCATTGTCCAGTGACTTTTATTTTTTATCCCTCATTCATAGTAAGAAATGTATTTAACATCTCTGTCAAGTATATGTATATTATATATGTATATATCTTCTTATATGTATACATATGTGCATATAATACATGATATAGATTATATGTATAGACAGTTCCATAAATATGTTTTAGGGATTAAACATAGACATGCTCAAGTCCTAACCCCCAGTTCTGTAGATGAGAACTCATTTGTAAATAAGAACTTTGAAGATGGTATTAACTACATGATACCAAACTAAATCAGCATGGCCCTTAGTCCAAAATCACTGGAATCCTTTAAAGCAGAGGACATTTAAATGCAGTAGTAAGAAACAGCCTGGGAGGGAGATGGCTGTGTGATGGAGGCAGATAGAGTCATGCATTCCTTGCAAGCCACCACTAGAACACTACAGACTTCAGAGAAAGCATGATCCAAACCCTTTGATTTGTTACCTCTGGCCCCCAAAATTGTGAGAAAATAAATTCCGTACTAGCCAACTAGTGTGTGGTAATTTATTCAACAACCGTGGCAGAGTAAAACTATATGTATATGCATGTACGCATATATATACATATATATACACACACACACACACACACATATGGATATATGTGAGGTATATTTATAAATGTATCTATAATATATGTATAGTACATTATATATATATATATATATATATATATATATATATATATTCAAGTACCTCTTCCCGTATTATGCATGCTTCATGCTGATACTGTGTTGTAGTTGTAGTCAATTCTCTTTCTCTTTTTATTGATTTTTAAAATGTTGTATTGTAGTAATGAATATACAACTCAAAATTTCCCATTTTAACCGCTTTCGAGGGTACATTTCAGTGATGTTACTTAAATTCCAATACTGTACTGCCATCACCAACATCCAGTAGACATACTTTTTTATCACCTCTGTGGTAGCCCAGGGCCCGGGTCCCCTCCTAAGTGGGAATGCTACCCCAAGCATTTAACAAGACTGCTTAGACCAAATGTAGAGAAAGTAAACAATCTCCCCATAGGGAGAAGAATATAATCATGATGTAAAATGGCACTGATGATATCTTAGTCTTGAACATTCATCATAATAAAATATCAGGTCTTATGCCCTTTAATGATTGTTCTCATATTCTAAAGAATACTTTTGTTCTAAATTCATGCACATATTGCCTCCTATAACTCCACCACTTTGGGGGGTGTTTTCCCTCTAGATCAGCTACCACTGGAGTAGCCCTCTTGTTTGTAAGTCCTAATGTATCTATGCCTACTTCTGTGCTTGCCATGATTTTCAGTTTTGTGGCAGCACCAGCCTCTGCCTTCCATGAACATGGTCTGGGCCTGGACGATTGCTGAATCAGCCAGGAGACTGAGACACCAATGGCAGCAGTAGGCATAGGTCCAGGGAAGGGAGATTCAGTGGGTAAAATCCTGGGTTGGCATGCATCTTCCACGTGGGGAGGGGTGGCTGCCCTCTTGGATGGATGAAGACTGCCATGAGAATGTGGGGATGCCCTAAAAACTCCAGTGGGGTGCTAACTGTTCTGCAACAGATAGCAGGACAACTAAATCTTAACAAAAAGAAAGAACACCAAGTATTGGCAGCCACGCCTGGCCCCTTCTAGGAGCCTTATGTATGGCCACAGAGGCAGATCAAGTGGCAAAACCAACAACCCACCGTCTAGAAGAGAATATATGGCTCACTCAAGTGCACGTGAAAGGTACCTTAACCCAGTGTTTGCGTCACATGGATGATCAATTTGAAACATTAGCCTGTAGATATGCTCAAGCCCATAGTCAAAAATAGCCCTGAGTTTGAGTCTGGAGAATACTAACTAATCAGGGGTGGAACCCAAAAGCTTGGGATCCCATAGATTTTTCATCTGAAGATGAAGAGGAGGAAAAGGAAGAATTACGGGAAGGAGAGGAAGAGGAGCCACCCTGGGAAGTACACCCTGTGCTACAGCAAAAATTAAAAATAGCACACAAGTGATGAAATGACCTAATGGGTTAGACCCTCAGAAGTAACAACCTCCTGAACAGAAACTGCACATTATCATGAGAGATTATACGGCTGCTGAATTCGGTGATCTCAGGCAGCAAGCCAGTGAGTCATTACCTGATTGGATTTTACAATTATGGAGCACAGGAGCCAAGGGTGCATACTGGTATGGAGATGAGTAAGTTAGCATCTATTATGGCACACCCATCCCTATACCAGCACCAGTATACTGCCCTAAGTCATGAAGAGATGGTATTGTTGTTAGCCTGCATTGTAGCTGCAAGCAAGCCTGCCTAGCCCAATAAGGGAGATATCCCACAAACTACTCACCACTGGCAATCTATGGAAGAACTGCAAGATATTTTGTGGGATCTTGCGATGAGACACGCAATATATTCTGACAATTTTGCAGGCCCTCACAATGAAACTTTTACAGTGGGGGTGAAAAACACCATCCTGCCCATCTCTCCTAATCATTTCAATTGAACCTTCATGACCATTTTTAATTCTCTGGTGGGACAGCCCATTTTGAGAGCTGTCCAGGCCATAGCAGATCTTAGAAAATCTGAACAGCTCCAGAAAAGAAAAATGAGGGCAGTGGGAAAGACGTCCCAAGAACATGACGGCCCTAATCGGGTCTTAGATATGAGCTTATCTTATTACTGTGGAGACAGAACTGAAACCATAGATAAACAGCCAAATACTGGTTTAGCTTTCTTATGGAGAAAATTACCCAAAGACAAAAAATTTACTAAAATGAATCCTTGAACAGCTGAAAGGGAAGATAAACCAAATAAGAAACACCCTTCCAAAACATGGAAACCTTCTGTACCCCCAGACGAGACATAACAAGCTCATAGGGGAAGGGTCAAGACCCCTAGGTATGAGCAATAAGCAGGTACCCCAGGGACTGGAGGCCACGCATAGAATTAACTCTTTATTGGTCCCCTACTAACAAACAGTGGTTAAACACTGAGGCTGAGTGTACTCTAATTTATGGAAATGTAGCCAGATTTAATGAACCCGTGCTGGCCATTAATGGCTATGGGAGAGAGACAATCACATTCAAATGACATGTTTTGAATTTATAAATTGGGAGATTGCCCCTCTGGGAATATACTGTATATATGTCTCCTATGCCTAAATATATTTCAGGAATTGATCTTCTCTTAAATTCCACGTTACAAACTACCATGGGAGAAGTCCACCTCCAGGGTAGAGTAATAAAAGCAGTCTTAAAGGGCAAGACAAAATGGTCCTCTTAAAGGTACCAAAACCTAGAGAATTGTAGCCATTAAACAATATAAGCTCCTGGGGGGACATCAGGATATTTCTGCAACCATTAAGGAACTCTGAAAGAATGGGAATATTACTACCAAATCATAGCCCTTATAATAGCCCTGTATGGAAACCTGATAGAACCTGGCACATGACAGTAGATTACCATGAATTAAATAAAGTAACACCACTTTTGTATGCAGTGGTTCCAAGCATTGCCTCTTTACTACAAGAAATTAGCACTCATTTATGTCATCATTTTGGTTTAGATTTAGTTAATACTTTCTTCAGTATTTGCTTAGATAAAGTCTTCCAACCTGTTTTTGCCTTCACCTGAGAAGGACAGCAGAGAACTTTCACCATGATTCCACAAAGCTATTGACATAGCCCAACCATTTCCCATGGTTTAATGGCAAAAGACATGGTCCATTGAGAGAAACCCAATTTTGTGACTTTATTTCATTATATTGATGATATTATGTGAACCAGCAATTCTCTTTCAGAACTAAAAGAGGTATCAGAGACCTTAATATCTCATTTTGAAACCCAGGAATGGGCACTCAACCATGATAAGCTACAAGGCCCTGGCTTCTCTGTCAAACTCTTATGGTCGTATGTTAGGTAAGGCAAAAACTATCCCTTCTGCAGTAATTGATTAGGTGCAATGTTTCCTATGCTGCATATGCTAAAGCAGTTAATGGCCTTTCTAGTAGGACAGAAAAAACTACTAGGATATTTGAGACCTTGCATTCCCCATTTGGCTCAAATATGAAAACCATTGCATATGCTAATTAGAAAAGATCATCCTTGGGAGTGGGATGACGCCCAGCATGTTGCTTTTTGTAAAGATATTTTCTTATTGTGAAATATAACATATATACAAAAAACAATACATTTCCAAGTACATTTTAAAAAGTAGTTGTAGAACAGAGTATAAAGTTTGGTATGGGTTACATTTCTACAATTTTAAGTTTTATCTTCTAGCTGTGTCAAGACACCGGAGACCAAAATAAATATCAAGATAATGATTTAGCAGTCATACTCATTTGTTAAATCCTATCTTCTCTGTTATGTTCCTCCTTCTCTTTTTTCTTTTTTTGTGAAAAATAACATATATACCAAAGAGTAATACATTTCAAAGTATATCACAACAATTAATATATGATAGGGGGATGAACTAGTTGATGTTCTAGAGAAGCTGGCCCCTCTGCATTTCAGGACTTATCTGGCAAAGGCAACATTCTAAGGTTCTGTTCACAATTATGGAAAGGGACAGAATTAAGATATGATCCCCTAGAAAAGCAACTGTGTGGTGTGTATAGTACTCTATTGCAAGTGGGCAGTCTTAGGCAGAACTATCCTGACTCCTTGAAGACCATCCTCCGTATACAGGAGTGAATTGCAGACATCCCAACAGGTCACCCTCTGGCAGTGCACAATTAAGTACCTTAGCAAAGTAGAAACCCTACTTGTTGCAAAACAGTATTTTAAGTACTAGTTCTCTTAGTGCCATGATGCACAAAATTTTAGACCATTGTCCTTTGTAGAGGATTCAACACCTAAAATTGCCACACCTGAAATAGCTACTGAAATACCCACTATATAGGGGGCAGGCACAATTTCCGAGTCTGCTTGATATACTGATGGATCTGCTAGCAGGCAGCCTGCCACATGAACACCATGGCAGTACAACTCAGCACTGACAAAACATGGTGAGAGGCTGTGCTATGCAAAGCAGTCAGTGGGCTGGGTTAAAAGCAGTATGGATGTAGCGTGCATCAACCTGGTGATGTGTCTCATGACCTAGGTGGCAACGTGGAAACAAGAACAATGGATAGTCATAGTTCACCCCCTATGGGGATGAGAGCTATGGGAAGACATCTGGGATGCATCCCAGTGACTAACGGTAACTATCTATCATGTTCCTAACCATGCTCCTAATACACTACCGAAGAATGTTGAGGCAGATGCCCTTGTTTGAGTCCGGAATCATACTACTGAAACCCAAGAAGCTGCTGAGCGGCTTCATCGAAAGAGTGGCTCTCAAGGATTTCAAATGTTGTGGGTTTAGCCCAGCAGTTCCAGCTACCCATCAGTACCGAAAACTTATAGACATCACATGGGAGTGCCCATTGTGCTCCCTGCAACAACCACACTGATTGCCCCACCAGATGGGACACATTGGCCAATCACAGGCTCCAGTAACCCCATGGCAAGTGGTCTATATTGGCACCCTCTTGCTCTTGGAGGGACAAAGTATGCTTTCACCTCAGTAGATACTGCCATTGGACTTCTTTAACCTTTCTGGTGAGGAAAGCTAATCAGTGAGCAACCATAATCTGCCTAGAAAGGGTAAGTGCCCTTTATGGAATACCTATGTAAATTGACAGTGATTAGGGAACCTCCTTCGTTGGACAAATTACCCAAGCATGAGCTGTAAACTGTGATGTAATGTAGAATTTTCAACTACTCTATAGCCCCATAGATGCAGGCTTTACAGAAGGAATGAATGGCCTCTTAAAGGGAAAACTGAAAGATGATAAGAAATTCCTACAATGGACTAAATGCTGTGTCGGGCCGTAACCTGCCTAAACTCTACATCAGGGGCTGCAGACCCAGTTCCAATTGAAATGCTAATGGCAAGGCCAGTGCAAGCACTAGGGATACAAATTTAAGGGCCAGCTACTTTACAGCCTAAAAGGAGGAATAATAAATAATTTATTTTTGGCCTGTTTCAAACCATACAAATGGGGGAAATGAGGTACATTGACCTTGGTGCTGGCCTATGCAGTGGTGTGAGGTAGAAATCTTAAGCACCTGGGGAATAGGAGTGCTCCAAAGCATTGTAATATGTTCACAATTTGCACCAAAAAATGACTATTAAATTTTTTTCACCAAACTGGGGCCTCCTGTTCCCACAAGAACCTTATATATAACTATCTGACCCTTTCTTATACCTAGTCTAGCAATTGATGTCGTGGTGGAGGACTCTCAAGATTTACAGGGGGAGAATATCTGGTATTTAAAATCTCCCCATAATGTCTCTTTGCCTAGTACCTTACTATGTACCAATGGAACTCTTGCATGTATATTATTAGATCAACAGTATTTACCCATTATTGTTTCTTTTTATCAATAGCCCCCTACCAAAAACCTTTCTACAGTGGGTTTCAGTGGTAACTCATCCCTACAATCAAACCCAATGTTGGATTTGCACAGACTAGCCATCTTCGAGTGCTAATGGCTTTCCCTGGACTGTAACTCCTGCCTCCTGGACTATGTAGAATGCCCTGTTAATGTGGCAGAGCTTGACACACTGGCAAATCTGAAGTGAGATTTTCTCTTTTAAAATTGAAATCCAGTTACCATCTCATAATGACATTCAAGCTTATATCTTTTCCATTGTAAGGGAACAGGTAAATAATCCCAGGCCTATATTAAAGTATGCTGTACATGATGGAATAGGATTGCTGACAGCAGAAGCAGTAACTTTAGACCATATTGCCCCTCTCTGCATGGAATGTCTTCATGGGAACTGAGATATCAGGTGCTTACCCTCAAAAATGTGAAATTTTACAATCAGTCTATTAAATTATAGCTTTTTCCAATGGCAAAGTTCCCCCAACAGATATGGAGCATGTGTCTCCTCCATTGGGTCGCTATGGACCTGTGGGCAATAAGGATGACCCTGTTTACCTTATAATAGACAGTATGATGTGCTTGGGGGTAACCATAAGTCCCTGCCACACTTTATGATTCTTTAGCATACACTTCTAGCAATTGAGAAATGGTTAAATATAGATATTGAGTGAAGCATAACCCATGCTGGTTTTAACCTTTAGCTATTCTTGCCCCAGTGGAAGCTGTGATGGTTACCAAAAAGCATATAACAGCTTTAGCTAATCATACAGCTCATGCATTTAATGACTCTAAACTAGCAATATCATTGTTAAATGATGAGACCACCCAATTACAGAAAGTAGTCTTACAAAATAGAATGGCTTTGGACATTTTAACTATGGCACAAGGCAGAACCTGTGTCCTTATAATCATGCAATGTTGTACATATATATTTCTTATCACTCACGTAACATTTCACAAGCTTTAAGTCATATGCAAGGGCACATACACAGTATTGATGATCTATTTACCCCCTTCATACTTGTTTTAATTCTCTTAGCCTTGGCAGTGTTTCTTTATAGGATTATCTGCCTATGTGTTGGATTCTTACTCTTCTGTTTTCTTTTATGTTGTTGTTGTGGTATATGGATGCAATCTGTTACACGGGGATAGATTGTGGTGGCCTAGAACGCAGGCCACCACCTAAAGAGGAATGATACACTGAGCACATAACATGACTGCTTTGACCAAAGGTTGAGAAAATATACAATCTCCTGAAGGAAAAAGAATGCAATCACAGACGTAAAATGACACTGATGGCATCTGTGCTGTTTAGAAATTATGTACCCCAGAAAAGCCAATCTTTTGATTGGCTTTCTTTCCTAATCCAATCTTGCAAGGACACAACTATTGTTTAAGGTGGAGATTTTGATTGGATAGTTTCCATGGAGTTATGACACACCCAGTTATGGGTGTTACCTTTTTATTGGATTGTCTCCATGGACATGCGACAGACCCAATTGTGGATGTGACCTTTTGATTTGATGGGATATGGCTGTGCCCATTCGAGGTGTGTCTTTATTAGTTTAGTGGAGTTCTGTAAAAGAGGAAACATTTTGAAGGAAGTTCAGATGCTTGGAGAACAGTTGCTTGAGAGCTGACAGAGACACAGACATTTGGAGATTCTTTGAGTGGTGACAGAGCAGATGCCTAGACAAGGACGTTTGGAGATGTGGAGCCCAGCAGACATCGCCGCGTACCTTCCCATGAGATGCTAAGCAAGCCAATACCCAGAGTCGTGCCCCAGAGGAGCTAAGTGAAGGCCCACAGATGCTTAGAGAGAAAACCACTGACATCAGAAGCTTAAAGCAACAGAACCAGGAACAAGGATCAGCAGACACCAGCTACATGCCTTCCCATATGACAGACCAGTATTTCTTGAGTCAAGGTATCTGTCTCTGGATTCCTTAGTTTGGACATTTTTATGGCCTTATACCTGTAAACTTGAACCATAATAAACTCCCTTTTAAAAACCATTCTATTTCTGGTATATTGCATTCTGGCAGCATTTAACAAAGTTAAAATAGGGTCTTAGTCCATTTAATGATTATACTACAATCCTGATATTTATCCTAGAATCCTGATGTCCTCATATTCTATAAAATTCCTTTGTTCTTAAGTCATGTACATATGGCCCCTTGTATCCCCATCCCTTTGGGTGGCTAACACTCCAGACTGGCTGCCACTGATAAGTCTCTCCTGTTCATAAGTCCTAATAAATCTCTGTATACTTCTTTGCCTGGTGTGTTTTTGTGTCACTCAGTAGCACCAGCCCATGCTTTGCGTGAACTCGATCTGGGCCTAAACAACCTGACACAGAAATTCTGTACCCATTAAGCAATAACTCCCCATTCAACCTCACTCCTGGCCCCTGGTAATCTGTCACCTACTTTCTGTCTGTAAGAATTTGCTTATTTTGGGTATTTCATATACATGAGATCATACAATGTATGTCTTTTTCATCTGGCTTAAGTCAGCATTATGTCTTCAAGATTCATCCATGTTGTGGCATGCAACAGAACTTCATTCCTTTTTTGCCTAAATAATATTCTATTGTGTGTGCGCGCGTGTGTGTGTGTACACCACAGTTTGGTTATTCATTAATCAGTTAATGGACATGCATTGCTTCTTCTGTGTTTTGTTAATACTGCTGCTATGAACATTGGTCTACAAACATCTGTTTGAATTTTTAATTTCAATTCTTTTTGTATATATCTAGAAATTGGATTGCTAAATGACATCCTAATTCTGTGTTTCACTTTCTGAGACATTGCTAAACTCATTTCCCCAGTGGCTGCACCATTTTACAATCCTATCAACAATGTATAAGTGTTTCAATTTCTCCACATCCTCGCCAACACTTATTTTCTGCCTTTTTTTTTTAATTAATAGCCATCTTAGTGGGTATAAAGTGGTATCTATTTCTGGTTTTAATTCACATTTTTCTGATGACCAGTGATATTGAGAATCTTTTCATGTGCTTATTAGCCATTTATATGTCTTTGGAGAAATGTCTATTCAAGTCTTTTGCCCATTTCTTAATTGTATTGGTTGTCTTTTTGTTATTCAGTTGCAAGAATATTTATATATTCTGGATATTAAAGCCTTATTAATTATATGACTAGCAATTATTTTCTTTCTTTCTATAGGTTATCTTTTCACTTTCTTGATAATATCCTTTTATATACAAAGTTTATAATTTTGATGAAGTCCATTTTATCTATTTATTTTTTGTTATTTATGCTTTCATTGTCATATCTGAGAAATCACTGTCAAATCCAAAGTTATAGGTTTCCACTTATGTTTTCTTCTTAGAGTTCTATTATTTTGCCCTTATGTTTAGGCCCTTGACCCATTCAGAATTACTTTTTGTGTTTGGTATGAAGTTGAGGTCTAACTTCAATTTTTGCAGTGGCTATCCAGTTTTCCCATCACCATTTGTTGAAGAGAACATTCTTTTTTCAATTAAGGTATTTGACACCCTTGTCAAAAATTAGTTGGCCACGATGTATGGGTATGTTTCTAAACTCTTAATTATATGCCATTGGTCTATGTGTCTATTATGCCAGTACTACACTGTTCTGATTGTCGTGGCTTTGTAAGAAGTTTTGAAGATGGGACGTGTGGGATCTCTAACTTGTTTCTGCATTTCCAATATTTATCTATTGGGGAACCCTTGCAATTCCATATGAATTTGAGGATTAAGTTTCCCATTTCTACAAAAAAGGCTGCTGGGATTTTCGTAGGGGTTGCTTTGAATCTGTAGATCACTTTCAGTCATTTTCATATCTTAACAATATTAAGTCTTCCTATCCACGGACATAGGATGTCTTGCTATTTATTTAGGTCTTCTTTAACTTTTTTCAATAGTTTTAGTTTCCAGTGTAAACTTCCTTCACCTTCTTGGTAAAATTTATATCTAGAGTATTTCATTATTTTACATGTTATTGTGAATGGAATTTTTTAAATTTCTATTTCCGATTTTTTTGCCAGTGTATACAAACACAAGCGTTTTTTTGCATGTTTATCTTGTAGCCTGCAACTTTTCCAAATTCATTTATTAGCTCTAGTAGTTTTCTTGTGGATTCTCTAGAATTTTCCATATAAAGAATCATGTCATCTGCAGAAAGAGATAGGTCTGCCTCTTCCTTTCCAATTTGGTATTTTTTTTTCTTGCCGAACTGTTCTGGCTGGAACTTCCAGTGCAACATTGGGTAATGGTGAGGTAGGCTTACTTGTCTTGTTTCTGGACTTAAGGGAAAGGCTTTCAGATTTTCACTATTGAGTGTAATGTTAGTTGTGGATTATACTTATATTGCATTAATCAACTCAATCTTTTCTCCTATCCTAATATTACCTTATGGCTACTGGCTGTTTCAGATTACTGCAATAAAGCAGGGACAGATGTTTAAAAATTTCTTATCTATACTGTAATCTGTCGTCTATTGCAGACTATCATTGCCTACCCACTCCCATCACCCTAAACGCAAGTAACATCAACACAGTCTTCAGTTATCCCAGGGATTTCTCATGGTATGTAATTTAGATTTTGTTTATATATTTATGGTGTATACATGTGTGTATATAGAATATTTTATAAATATTATACGGCATATATATATTCATTCTCTGTTCCAAAGTTTTCCAATATTATTTTGGAAGTGGAAGACCCAGCCCAATCTTGATTTTCATCTTGGCAGCTACAGGAAATCATCTAAGGGCAATCGACAGCTTTATAATGTTATGTTCCACATGAATTAATATGGTATCCATGAATTAATATGGTATCCTGCTCTATTTCTTTCACCTGAATCTATCTGGAAACTTTTATAATTGCCACCACAAATATCTATACATTTCTTTTTCTTTTTAGTAATTTTTGGATTTTATTGCTGTTGTAGATGAGGTATTTTCTATTACATATTCTAAATAGTTATTGTTTTTGCATAGGCAAGTTTCTTGACTTTATTCTAGTGATCGTCCATACGTTATTTTTCTAAAGTTGCTTATTCATTTGAATATCAAATATACTATTCCTTTGAATTTTCTATGTAGATTATCATCTTCTCACCTAATACTATCTCTTTCTTTTCAATATTCACACCTATTACCTTTTTTGATGTCCACAGGTCTGGATTTCTGTTCCAGTGCAATTTTGAACAGTAGAAGAGGTAGCATTCATTTTTGTCTTCTCACTGTCTTGAGCAAAATGCTTTTAACATTTCACATTTAAGTATATCTGCTTTATATGGTAGGAAATGGAAATTCCCTTCTAATCTCACTTTGCTAAAAGAATTTACCTTGAACTGGTTAAGAGTTTCTTTCACAGACTTTTTATTAACCCAGAGACTTGATCAAATGTTTCATTTTCTCTTCGATTTTGTACATAGGAATTACAATTGAAAGTCTATTTTTATTGTTAAATAACATATTCACATCTTGAGCAGATCTTTTTTTTTGTTCATTTCATTCACTGCTATGTTATATATGCTACTCATAAGCTGCTGTAAAGTTTCGTATACAGAGTTTTTCGTGAACGTAAGTTTTCAAGTGACTTAAGCAAAACTTAGGAGTATAATTTCTCTGTCTTGTGAAAAGTTTATTATATCAGTCAGAGAAGCAGAACCAACAGGATATATACATATATATATATGATTTATAATAAAGAATTAGCTGCCTCACAGAATTGTGAGGACTTGTGAGTCCAAATTCTGTAGGGCAGGCTAAAGCTTGGAAATTCTGTAAAAGTAACGTTGCATTCTTGAGTCTGAGTTCCTTGGCCTGGAAATTCAGGGAGGAATGGAGGATGGGTTCTTGAGGCAGAATTCTTTCTGATAGCTGGAACACTAAATTCTCCCTCTTAAGTGCTCGAATTGATTGGACCAGGCTCACCCATATTATTCAGGGTAATTTACTTAAAATCAACTCATTGTTGACCATGAAATATTTCCACAGTGACAACCAGGCTAGTGATTTACCAAACCACTGAATACCACAACCTAACCAAATTGACACATACCGTGTTCATGGATTGGAAGGCTAAATATAGTTAAGATGTCAATTCTACCTACATTGATTTACAGATTCAACGCAATACCAATCAAAATCCCAACAACTTATTTTTCAGAAATAGAAAATCCAATAAGCAAATTTATCTGGAAGGGAAGGGTGCCCCAAATCGCTAAAAGTATCTTGAGGAAAAAAAAACGAAGCTGGAGGTCTCATGCTGCCTGACTTTAAGGCATATTATGAAGCCACAGTGGTCAAAACAGCATGGTATTGGCATAAAGATAGATATATCGACCAATGGAATCGAATAGAGTGCTCAGATATAGACCCTCTCATCTATGGACATTTGATCTTTGATAAGGCAGTCAAGCCAACTCACCTGGGACAGAACAGTCTCTTCAATAAATGGTGCCTAGAGAACTGGATATCCATATGCAAAAGAATGAAAGAGGACCCGTATCTCACACTCTATACAAAAGTTAACTCAAAATGGATCAAAGATCTAAACATTAGGTCTAAGACCATAAAACAGTTAGAGGAAAATGTAGGGAGATATCTTATGAATCTTACAATTGGAGGCGGTTTTATGGACCTTAAACCTAAAGCAAGAGCACTGAAGAAAGAAAGAAATAAATGGGAGCTCCTCAAAATTAAACACTTTTGTGCATCAAAGAACTTCAACAAGAAAGTAGAAAGACAGCCTACACAATGGGAGACAATATTTGGAATTGACATATCAGATAAAGGTCTAGTATCCAGAATTTATAAAAAGATTGTTCAACTCAACAACAAAAAGACAGCCAATCCAATTACATAATGGGAAAAAGACTTGAACAGACACCTCTCAGAAGAGGAAATACAAATGGCCAAAAGGCACATGAAGAGATGCTCAATGTCCCTGGCCATTAGAGAAATGCAAATCAAAACCACAATGAGATATCATCTCACACCCACCAGAATGGCCATTATCAACAAAACAGAAAATGACAAGTGCTGGAAAGGATGTGGAGAAAGAGGCACATTTATCCACTGTTGGTGGGAATGTCAAATGGTGCAATCACCGTGGAAGGCAGTTTGGTGGTTCCTCAAAAAGCTGAATATAGAATTGCCATATGACCCAGTAATACCGTTGCTAGGTGTCTACTGAGAGGACTTAAGGGCAAAGACACAAATGGACATTTGCACACCAATGTTTATAGCAGCATTATTTACAATTGCAAAGAGATGGAAACAGCCAAAATGTCCATCAACAGACGAGTGGCTAAACAAACTGTGGTATATACATACGATGGAACATTATGCAGCTTTAAGACAGAATAAACTTATGAAGCATGTAATAACATGGATGGACCTAGAGAACATTATGCTGAGTGAGACTAGCCAAAAACTAAAGGACAAATACTGTATGGTCCCACTGATGTGAACCGACATTTGAGAATAAACTCAGAATATGTCATTGGTAACAGAGACCATCAGGAGATAGAAATAGGGTAAGATAACAGGTAATTGGAACTGGAGAGATACAGACTGTGCAACAAGACTGGATACAAAAACTCAGAAATGGACAGCACAATACTACCTAATTGTAATGTAATTATGTTAAAACACTGAATGAAGCTGCATCTGAGGTATAGTTTTTTTTTCTTTTTTCTTTTTTAAATGTTTTTCTATTATCATTTTATTTCTTTTTCTATTGTCTTTCTATTTCTTTTTCTAAATCGATGCAAATGTACTAAGAAATGATGAATATGCATCTATGTGATGATATTGTTATGAAATGTTGTGTTAGTTAATTTTTTTAATTAATAAAAAAATTAAGCATCACATCCATGTTAACTTAATTAGAAAGTGTCAATTGTCTTCTGGAGTGATCTTTCTCTTTGCAGGCTGCTAAAGAATATAACATACAATGGGTTTGCTTAACAAAAGGAATTTATGGGCTCACACTTTCAGAGGTTGAAGGCTTGCTTCCAAACCTGGAGTGGGTATCTTCTGCCTGGTTGTCAATATTTGAAGTGCCTTGGCTTTTCTGTCACAGGGCAATACACGTGGTAATGTCTTTTCCTTTGTCCTCTGGGTTCCACTGACTTCTGGCTTCCCACTGCTCTGTGTAACTTCTCTCTTGTGTTCAATTACCTTGGCGTATAGGGACTTCAGCCAATTTGAATTGAAATCCACACTCATCCAGTTTGAGCACACATTAATTAATAACAACTTCAAAGTTTCTATTTACAAATGAGTTCAGACCCACAGAACCAGAGGTTGGGACCTGAACATACCTTTTGTGAGGGACATGTTTCAATCTCCAAACGTTACTGTACTATTTCTTTTTTTCCTACCAGCATTTGGTGTCTGGATTTTAGCCATTTTAAAAAGTGTGTAGTGTCATCTTATTACAGTTTATACTTGCATTTTCCTAATGAAAAATATTGCTGAGAATCTTTTAATATTCTTTGAAAAAAATCTGTATGTCATTTTTGGTGTCATGTCTTCAAATAGTTTACATATTTTTTCATTGGCTTATTTATTTTCATTCTGTTGTTTTAAGAGGTATTTTGTTTATTTGGGATATGAGTCCTTTATCAGAATGAGATTTACAAGTATTTTTTCCCAAAATGTGGCTTTTTCCTTATTCTCTTATGGTATATTTTTAAACAATAAACTTTCAATTTTAGAATAATTTTAGATTTGCAGAAAAATTGCTAAGATAGTACAGGTAGTTTCCTTATGCACCATATACAGTTTCCCTTATTATTAACATTAGAAATTAATAAGATGCATTTATCACAATGAAGAAACCAATATTGATACATGTGGTGGTTTGGAACTGTATGTACCCCAGAAAATCAGGTTCGTAAGTCTAATCCATTCCTGTGGGTGTAAACCTATTCTTAGTAGGACATTTTGATGAGTTTACATCAGTTCAGTTGTGGCCCAGGGTGGGTATTAATCCTTTACTAGAGTCTTTTATAAATGGGACAGAGAGAGAGAGAGAAGGGAGAGACAGCAGATGCCGCCAAGTGTCTTGCCTTGTGACAGAGCATGGCACTGCTATTGGAAAGAAAAATTTGGAAACAGATTTGTAATTGGGCACTTTGGAAAAGCTGGAAGAATTGTGAGGCACTTGATAGAAAAAGCCTAGATTTTTGTAAGAGACTGCTGGTACAAACATGGATGCTAAAGTTTCTTCTGAAGAGTCCTGAAACAGAAATGATGAATATGTCAATTCAATTTGGAAAAAATTGACCTTCATTTTAAAGTGGCAGAGAATTTGGAAAAAGTGAGTTCTAATGTCAGATGGAAGGGAGAATTTTTAAGTGGCAATTGTGGTATTTACCTGAGATTCCCAAACTAAATGTGGAACGTTCAGCTTAGTCTCTCCTTGCAGCTTATAGTAAAATGTGAGAAGAAAGGGATAATCTGAAAGAACTGAGCTCCTGGGCACAGAGATAGCAGGCATTGATGTTTTGAAAAATTCTGAGCTTCCAGAAAATGAGTACCCAGAGAATAGTGCTCTGTGTGAGGGTTTAATTGAAGAATGGAACCACTGAGCCGTTTCACTGCAAGTCGGGATTGGAAATGCAGTTATTCAGAAAAGATTTGTGGAAAGTTCTTTTGTCTGATGGTTTGGACCCCTGAGTAGTATATGCAGAACCGACAGTTTTTTATGAGGTCTGTATGAATGGAGCCACTGCCAGCCTGGAGTAAAGGGACAGGAAAAAGGGCAGAGGGAAGGAAAATGACTTCAAAAGCAGAGCGATGGAAGCTAATGTCTAGATCAAAGACAACTTCTCAGGCCTAGAGAGCAGACCCACCTGTGTGTGCGAAAAGGGTGAGTCTACCCCAGCACTTGGAGAGGGGGGGCCTTCTGCCCTATTGTTTAGTAAGTTTTACCATCCCATTTCTCACAAATGTCTGGGGATTGCCGAGATTCTGGCTCCCACGCCAATGTTTGATGAGGGTAGAACCTAGAGTTTTGCCAACACTTTGATGCTTCATGAAGGTGAAGCTCAGAGATTGGCCTCTATCCCAAAGCTTGCCGAAGATGGAACCTGCAATCCAGAATTTTGGGTGAGGATGAGCACTTGGAAAGCATGGGGCTTCCATAGCATCAGGCCCAGAGGTCAAAACATCCTTCCACAGATGACTCTTAGACCTTGAAATCTAATGGAGTATGCCCTGTAGGATTTGAGAATTGTTTGGGACCTGTAACCCCTGCTTACCTTCCAGTTTCTCCCTGGAATGGAAATGTTATCTTATGCTTGTCCCTCCTTTGCATATTGGAAGCTAATAGCTTGTTCTCTAAGTTTCATAGGTCTACACACAGAGCGGAATTGATCCCCAGAACAGACTACACCTATAGATGATTTTTTGAGACTTTGACCTAAGCATTTTTACTGGAATGACTTAAGGCTTTTGGGATATTGTGATGGAATGGATATATTTTTTATGTAGAAAGAGCATACCTTTTGGGTCCAGAAGATGGAGTGTGGTGATTTGAAACTGTATGTACTCCAGAAACTCATGTTCTTAAAATTGATCTATTGCTGTGAGTACAAACTTATTGGAAGGAGGACCAATTGATGATGTTACATCAGCCAAGTTGTGCCAGGTGGGTGATAATCTTCTTACAGAGTTCTTGATAAACAGGATAAATACATAAAGAGAGAGAAAGCCAACAGATAGAAAGCTATGAAAGCAAAAAGCTGGAAGCAAAAAAAAAAAAAAAAAAAAAAAAAAAAACCAATAGGAGAAAGGCAGGCACCGCCAAGTGGCATAGGAGTCAAGGATCACCAGTAGTCTTCAGGAGGAAAGCATCACCTTTATGATGCTTTGATTTGGACACTTTTCTCAGCCTCCAAACTGTAAGCTTGTGAATTAAACAATTCTCGTTACTAAAGGCAATGGATTTTATGTCATCTGCTTTCAGGAGCCTAGCAAACTAAAACAACACTTGTATTAGCTAGGGTTCTCTAGAGAAATAGAATCAGCAGTCACTAT
Source organism: Tamandua tetradactyla (assembly GCF_023851605.1). Taxonomy (NCBI): domain Eukaryota; kingdom Metazoa; phylum Chordata; class Mammalia; order Pilosa; family Myrmecophagidae; genus Tamandua; species Tamandua tetradactyla. The sequence goes on along the minus strand of NC_135353.1, from coordinate 56,292,749 downwards.
CTGTGAATATAAAATTTATAAAAATGTCTCACGTAACTGGGCATGTAGAGTTCAAGGTCTGTAGGGCAGGCTGGAAGCTGGCAGCGCTGATGAGGGTCCTCACTGAACTCTCAGGAGAGGCTGGCTGGCTGGCTGAAGCAGGAAGAGTAACTCTCTCTTCTGACTTCTCCTTAAAAGCCTTCCAGTGATTAGATTAAGTGCCATTCATTGCAGAAGACATTCCCCTTAGCTGATTACAAATGCAGTCAGCTGTGGATGCCACCAACATGATCATGATTTAAGTCCATGAAATGTCCTCATAGTCACAGACAGGCCAGCAGTTACCCGACCAGACAACTGGGCACCGCCACCTGGCCAAGTTGACACATGAACCTGACCATGACAACACCTAATGCCCACTTTTTGTCCCAAGATCTCATCCAGCATACCGCACTACTTTTAACTACCATATCTACTTAGCCTCCCCTTGGTTGTGACATTTTATCATACTTACTTTGACACTTATGAAGAGTATTGGTCAGAAATTTGGTGGAGCCATCATAAATAAGGTTATGTCTGGTGTTTTCCTCATGATAAGACTAGGGTAATGGGTTGGGGGTATGAATACAAGAGAGGTGATGTGCCACTCTCATTACATCATATCAAGGGTACATACTATCAATACGTCATCATTGGTGACGTTGGCCTTGTTCACCTGACTGAGGTACTCTTTGTCAATTTTCTCTAATGTGAAATTACTATTTCTCACATCCCTATATTGTACTTTTTAGAAAGCAATCACTATGCATAGCCTAAAATTAAGAAATAGGGAGTTATGTAAGTAGGGGGAGTATCTAAGTAAATGAAGTTGAATTATTCTGCATGGGGAGTGTGTCAGTTTGAAACTGTTGTGTACCCTAGGAATGCCATGTTCTTTAATCCTCATTCAATATTATTGGGTGGTGTTCTAGTTTGCTAGCTGCTAGGATGCAACACACCAGAGATGGATTGACTTTTAATAAAAGGGGATTTATTTCATTTTAAATGTGTAGTTCTTCAGAGGAAAGGCAGCTGACTTTCAACTGAGGTTCTTGCTTATGTGAGAAGACAGAGGCTGATCCTGCTGGCCTTCTCACCAGCCCTCTGGGTTCCAACAGCTTTCCTCAGGGTGATTTCTTTCTGCATCTCCAAAGGCCTGAGCTGAGCTGCGAGTGCTGAAATGAGGTATGCTAAGCTGCTTGGGCTGTACTACGTTGCACTCTCTCATTTAAGCAACAGCCAATTAAGTCAAATATCATTCATTGCAGCAGGCATGCCTCCTAGCCGACCACAGATGTAATCACCAACAGATGAGGTCCATGGACCATTGGCTCATGTCCATAGCAACAGAACTAGGTGCCTTCACCTGGCCAAGTTGACAACCAAATCTAACTACCACAGGTGGGATCTTCTTTAAAACAATATTTTTATTGTCAAATCTTCACACACATATACTTCATACATGGCTGTGCTGGTTTGAAGCTGTTATGTACTCCAGAAAAGTCAAGTCCTTTAATCCTCCTTTAATATTGCTGGGTGGGATCTTATTTCCATGCAGATATGACCCACCCAATTGTGAGTGGTAACTTTTGACTAGATGGTTTCCATGGAGATGTGCTTCACCCACTCAAGGGCATGTTGCTTACTAGAGCCCTTTAAGAATGAAGCATTTTGGAAAAAGTTTTAGAGCCACCAGAACCAACAGAGCCAATAGAACAGACAGATCCCCAGAGAAGCCATTCAAAAAGCCTGGAGGGAATGCTAGCAGATGTCACCATGTCCCTTTCCAGCTGAGAGAGAAATCCTGAACATCATTGGCCTACTTGAACCAAGGTATTATTCCATGGATGCCTTAATTTCGACACTTTCAAGGCCTTAGAGCTGTAAACTTGCAACTTAATAAATTTCCATTTTTACAGCTGTTCCATTTCTGATATATGGCATTCTGGAAGTCTACAAACTAGAAAAGATTTAGCCAGCAGTGGGGTGCTGCTGTGGTTTGCAAATAGTAAACATGTTGGAATGGCTTTTTTAAATGGATAAGGGAAAGAGTCTAGAAGTACTGTGATATACTTGATAGAAAAGGCCAAGAAAGCTTTGAAGAGACTATTGGTAGAAATGTAGACTTTAAAGATACCTCTGATAAGGACTAAGACAGGAATGATGCCTATATTATTGCAAACTGGATGGAAAGTGACCCTGTTTCAAAGTGGGAAAGAATCTAGCAAAATTGACCTCTGGTTTTAGATGGAAGGCAGGTTTTAAAAGCCAGGAACTTGGATATCTAGCAGAAGAGATTTCCAACCTAAATTTGGAAAGTGTAGCCTGGTTTCTCCTTGCAGCTTATAACAAAATGTGACTGGAAAGAGATTAGTTGAGAAATGAACTCTTGGATACAAAAAAACCAGAAATTGGTGGTCTGGAAAATTCTGGGTTTCTAGGAGGGAGACCACAGATAATAGTGCCCCCATGAGGATTTAAGCTAACATGGAACCAGTCAGCCATTTCAGAAAAGGCCAGGATTGGAGATGGAATTATCCAGGAAAGATTTGTGGAAACTCTTTTTCTCTGATGGGCATGATCCATGCATATTGTATAGAAAACCAACAAGAGTGTTGCAGAATCTGTATACATGGAACTACTGCCAGTCTAAACTCTGAGGTTCAGAAAATGGACAAAGTGAAGGTGAAATGTTTTCAGAGGCAGAACCGTGGAGGCTAAGGTCTGGAGCCAGGAATACTCATGCCAGGAGAGTGGGCCAACCCATACACATGGAGAGGTTGAGTATGCCCTGTAAGCAGGGGGTTGGCCAACCACATCCTTGTTCAGGAAGAGTTGCATCACCTCAGGCCTCAGAGAGGGGAGAGCACTGAACTGGGGATTGGGGGGAGCCTAGTTGCCAACTCATTGTTCTAGAGGAGTTGAGAGTGTGCCCTGGAGATGACAGAGAGCCTGGGTGTGGCCCTCATGTATGGAGCGGGTGGAGTCTAGTAAAAGTTAGTCACCCCAATGAGCCCCAGTGTTGCATCTCACCCCAGAATTTTGAGAGAGATCAAGGCTGCTGCATAGGCCCTTGGAAAGGGTGGGACTTCTGCTTTCTAAAACCCTGATGATAGATGAATCTTAGACTTTGAAATCTAATGGAGTTTGCCCTGCCAGTTTTTGGAACTGTATGGGTATAGTGACTCCTGTTTACCTTCCAATTTCTCCCTTTGGGAATGGGAATATGTATTCTATGACTGTCCCTCCTCTGTATATTGACTGCTGATAACTTGTTCTGAGTTTTATAATTCCAAAGCCAGAGGAGACTTTTGCCTTAGAATTGACCATGCCTGTAGCTGAATTTGATGAGATTTGATGCTCTTTCTGAGTTTGTATTGTTTTTGTATCATTACTGAAATATTTTAAGGCTATCTGATATTGTTATGGAATGAATGTATTTTGCATTTGGAAAGAACAATTTTTGTGGGGCCAAAAGTTGGAATGTGTAAGTTTGAAGCTCTTATGTACCCCAGAAAAGTCATATCCTTTAATCCTCATTCAATATTGCTGGGTGGAATCTTTTTTATTGTTTCCATGGAGACATGACCCACCCAATTGTGGGTGGTAACTTCTGATTATATGACATCCATGGAGATGTGTCTCCACCTATTCAGTGGGGGGTTGCTTACTGGAGCACTTTAAGAAGGAACTATTTTGGAAAAAGCTTTCGAGCCACCAGAACTGACAGAGCCAATCAAATGAACAGAGTCCCAGGGCAGCCATTAAAGAAACCTGGAGAGAAAGCTAGCAGACATTGCCTTGTGCCTTTCCAGCTGAGAGGGAAATCCTGAACATCATCCCCGTACTTAAACTAAGGTATCTTTCCCTGGATGCCTTAATTTGGACATTTTTCTAGACTTGCCTTAGTTTGGACATTTTCACGGCCTTAGGATTGTAAACTTATAACTTGATAAATTCCACTTTTTAAAAGCCATTCCATTTCTGTTATATTGCATTCTGGGAGCTTACAAACTAGAACAATTGTGTACAATTAATGGATCACAATATGAATACATAGCTGGTTATACATCACCGTGATCATTTTTAGAACATGTGCATCATTTCAGAAAAAGAAATAAAAAGAGAAAAGAAGAAACTCATAATCCCATACCCCTTACCCCTCCTTCTCATTGACCACTAGCATTTTCATCTACCTAATTTATTTTACACCTTATCCCCCATATTATTTATTTATTTTATAGTCATGTTTTTTACCCTTCTGTCCATACTCTGGATAAAAGGAACATGAGACACAAGGTTTTCACAATCACATAGTCGCATTATAAAAGTTGTGCTTTATACAGTCATCTTCAAGAATCAAGGCCATTTGTGGTAGTTAGGTTCAGGTGTCAACTTGACCAGGTGAAGTGCCTAGTTTTGTTGTTGTGGACATGAGCTAATGGCATGTGAAGCTCATCAGTCGCTGATTACATCCGCAGTCCGCTAGGAGGTGTGCCTGCTGCAATGAATGATGTTTGACTGTATTGGCTGGATGCCTAAATGAGAGAGTTCAATACAGCACACCCCAAGTAACTCAGCATACCTCATCTCAGCACTAGCAACTCAGCCCAGGCCTTTGAAGGTGTAGAAAGGGATCATCCCAGGGAAAGTTGTTGGAACACAGAGGCCTGGAGAGAAGGCCAGCAGATATCATCCTGTGTCTTTCTGCATAAGGAAGAACCTTAGTTGAAAGTTAGCTGCCTTTTCTCTGAAGAACTGCACATTTTAAATGAAATAAATCCCATTTTATTAAAAGCCAATCCATCTCTGGTGTTTGCATTCCAGCAGTTAGCAAACTAGAACACCCCTGGAACACAAATCAACAGTTTCAGGTACTTTGGGTGGGATCTTTTTGATTAAGTTGTTTCCATGGAGATGTGATCTACCCAATTGTGGGTGGGATCTTTCAATTGGTGGTTTCCATGGAGATATATCTCCCCCCATTCAAGATGGGTCTTAATCCATCCACTCGAGTCCTTTAAGAGGGAATCATTTTAGAAAAAGCACCAGATTCCTCACAGCCAGAGACCTTTGGAGGTGCAGAAAGAAAATGTCCCACAGGGAAGCTGTTTGAAGAAGCCAGAAGAGAAAGCTAGCAGATGTTGTCATGTGCCTTCCAAGTTGACATAGAACCCTGAACATCATCAGTCCTTTCTTGAATCAAAGGTCTCTCCACTGGATGCCTTAGTTTTGACATTTGTATAGCCTTAGAACTGTAAACTGCAAACTTAGTTCTCTTTTTAAAAGCAATTTCATTTATTGGTATATTGGATTCCCTAAGCTTGAACAAACCAAAACAGGTTTTGGTATCAGACAGGTGGGGTACTGTGGCTTGCCAATACCAAAAATGTTGGAACAGCTTTTTAAATGGATAAAGGAAGACTCTGGGATAGTTGTGAGGAGCTTGATAAAGAAGGCCTGCATGCTTTGAAGAGACTGTTGATAGAAACACAAACTCCAGGGGTGGGACTGTTGCTTTCTAAACCCTGATAATGAATGACTCTCAGATTTTGAAATCTAATGGAGTTTGCCCTGCAGGATTTTGGGACTATCTGGGTCCAGAGACCCATTTTCCTTCCAGTATCCTCCAATTGCAGTGGGATTGCCTATCCTATGACTGTTCCTCCTTTGTATGTTGGCAGTAGATAACTTGTTTGGAATTTTACAGGCCCAGAGCTAGAGGAGAATTTTGCCTTAGAACAGACTATGCTTGTAATTGATTTTGATGAGATATTTTTAATGTTATTTTTGTATTGTGAAATATATATATACAAAAAAGCAATAAATTTCCAAGTACATTTTAACAAGTAGTTGTAGGACAGATTTTAAAGTTTGATATGGCTTACAGTTCGATGATTTTTTTTTCTTCTAGCTGTTCCAAGACATTGGAGACCAACAGAAATATCAATATAGCTATTCAGCAGTCATACTCATTTGTTAAATCCTATCTTCTCTGTTATACTTCTCCTTCTCTCTAAATAACATATATACATAAAAGCAATAAATCTCAAAGTACATCACAACAATCAGTTGTAGAGCAGATTTGAGAGTGTGGTATGGGTTACAATTCCACAATTTTACATTCTTATTTCTAGCTGCCCTAGAGTTCTGGAGGCTAAAAGAAATATCAGTATAATGATTCAGCAGTCATATTCATATGTTAAATCTTGCCTTCTCTGTATAACTCCACCATCACCTTTAATCTTTCTCCCACTTTTTAGGGGTATTTGGGTTAAGGCCATTCTAACTTTTTCAGATTGGAAGGGCCTGTCGATAATATGAGATAGGGGATGGAATTAATTGATATTCTGGAAGAGCTGGCCCCTCTGCATTTCAGGGCTTATCTGGTCCAAGGACCCAAATTTTTATGAGATTTTGTACTGCTTTTCACTTTGTATTGTGTCTGTATTGTTACTGAAATGATTTAATGCTTTGTGAAATTGTAATGGAATGAATGTATTTTATATATGGAAAGAACTTGTCGTTTTCTTAGTGTCCAGAGGGTGGAACGTGCAAGTCTGAAACTGTTGTGTACCCCCAGAAAAGCCATGTTCTTTAACCCTCATTCAGTATTGTTGGGCGGGATCTTTTTTAATTTAAGTTGTTTCTATAGAGATGTGACCCACCCAGTTGTCATGGGATCTTTTGATTTGGTGGTTTCCATTGAAATGTGCCTCCACCTATTGAAGGAGGGTCTTAATCTGCTCACTAGAGTCCTTTAAGAGGGAACCATTTTGGGAAAAGCTTCAGAGCCCCCACAGCCAGAAACCTTTGGAAGTGTAGAAAGAAAATGTCCCTGGGAAAGCTGTTTGAAAAATCCAGGAGAGAAAGCTAGCAGACATCGCCATGTGCCTTCCTAGGTGATAGAAAACCCTGAACATCACCAGCCCTCCCATGATTCAAGGTAGCTGTCCATGCATGCTTTAGTTTTGACATTTAAGAACTGTTAACTTCCAACTTAATAAGTTCCCTTTTCAAAAGCTTTTCTATTCTGGTATATTGCATTCTGGCAACTTTAACAAGCCAAATCAAGTTGTTTGACTATTCTGTCCCATTTATGTACTTACTCAATCACTTACTTATCTCATTATGTATGCATGGACATTTCTTTTAGGCTTAGATTTATGATAAAATGCCACATTAGTTGCTGAAATTGTTCATGCTTTTTCGGTTGGTTCTTATTTCCCTTTAATGTAGCCCATCATTACATTAATTTTTAGGATTTAATTTCTTTCCTGACCAAGTCATAGGATAAGTCATTTCTCATGGACCTCCAGTTCTTTAATTAGAGAATTAGAATCCTAGTATTAGAGTCCTAGATCTATAAATTAGAGCAGTGCAACTGGTGGCTCAGTGGCAAAATCTCACCTGTTGTGCTGGAGACCTTGGTTTGTTTTCCAGAGCCTGCTCATGTAAAAATAAATAAATAAATAAATAAATAAATAAATAAATAAATAAAATTAGATGTATTCATTGCTGAGTTTTTGCTTGTGAATTCTTGCAGTTGACAGAGCAATGAAATGTGTGTGGGTATATTAGCCATAGATACACACATATTGTCATGGTCAGGTTCATGTGTCAACTTGGCCAAGTGGTGGTACCTGTTTATCTGATTGGGCAAGTGCTGGCCTGTCTTTTGAGATGAGGACATTCCATAGAATTAAATCATGATCACATCAGCTGCAACCACAGCTGATTCCATTTGTAATCAGCCAAGGGGAGTGTCTTTTGCAATGAGTGATGCTTTATCTAATCAATGAAAGGCTTTTAAGAAGAGTTCAGAAGGGATAGTTTCTCTTCCTTCTTCAGCCACTGGAGTCCATCTAGACCCTTCATCGGAGTCATCAGCATCACAGCCTGCCCTATGGATTTTGGATTTTACATTCATATGGTTATGTGAGACACTTTTATAAATTTTATATCTATGGATATTTCCTGCTGATTCTATTTCTCTAAAGAACCCTAACTAATATAGCATGCCTGAAGAAAACAAGTTCTTAAGCTTATTTTGCATTCCTGTGGGTATGAACACACACCTTTTGAAGAAGTTTTTAATTTCAGTGTGGTCCAACTTAAATGAAGTTGGGTCTTAATCTTACTACTGGAGGCTTTATGAAGAGGAAGCCATATGAAGAAGTAGAAGCTGGAAGTTAACAGAACCCAGAAGAGAAAGAAGAAGACTTCACCATGTGATAGGAAAGCTAAGGGACACCAAGGATTGCTGGCCAGCCAGAGTGATGTGAACCCTGGGGAGAAACAAGTCTCCTAGCCTCTGAAACCATGAGCCAATACATTCATGGTGTTAAGCAAATCCACTGCGTGGTATTTGTCCTAACAGCATGGAAACTAATATAGATATTGAGCATCTTTTCATGTGCATACTGATCATTTTAAATATTTTTTTAAGAAATGCCTGTTCAAATTCTTGATCCATTTTAATTGACTTAATTGTCATTTAATGTTGAGTTGACAGAGGCATTTACATATTCAGGATCCTAGATCCTTATTGGGTATACAATTAGGGAATATTTCCTCCAAAATGTGGGTTGTCTTCACTTTTTTTGAGTGTCCTTTGATGCACCAATGTTTTTAATTATGATAAAGTCTAACATATTGTGCCAGTTTGAAACTGTTGTGTACCCTAGAAAAGCCATGTTCTTTAATCTTCATTCAATATTGTTGGATGGGATTTTTTATTGTTTCCATGGAGACGTGACTCACCTAATTTGGGTGGGAACTTTTGATTACGTGGTTTCCATGGAGATGTCCCCACCCAGTCAAGGTGTGTCCCTTATGGAGTCCTTTAAGAGGGAACCATTTTTGAATAAGCTTCATAAGTGACAGAGCCAACAGGAGACCCAGCCATTTAGAGATGCAGAAAGAAAACACCCCCAGGGAAGCTGTTTGAAACCAGAAGCCAAAGACCCCAGCAGACAGCAGACATGTGCCTTCTCAACTGACAGACGTGTCCTGGACTCACTGGCCTTCCTTGAGTCAAGGATGTCTTAATTGGGATATTTTTATAGCTTTTGAACTGTAAACCTGCAACTTAATAAGTTCCTTTTATAAATGCTGTTCCATTTCTGGTATATTGTATTTCTGAAACTTTAGCAAACCCAAATATTTATCAATTTCTTTGTTTGGTTGCTTGTACTTTTTGTATCTTATATATAGAAACCATTGCTTAGTACAAGGTAATAGGGATGTCTTGTGTTTTCTTCTAAGAGCATTGTCATTTTAGTTCTCATATTTAGAAATTTTACCTATTTTGATTTAATATTTGTATATGATATGAGATAGGGGTCCAAATTTCTTTTTTTGCCTGTGGATATTCAGTTGCTTCAGGAACATTCATTGAAATGACTGTTCTTTCCACATTGAATGGTATTGGCACCCTTGTCAAGAAGTGATTGAATATAGATGTGTGGTTTATGCTGGGACTCTCAGTTTAATTCCACTGGTCTATGCTTATCTTTATGTTGGCTTGACTACTGTGCTTTTGTAGTAGTTTTAAAATTGGGATATGCATGTCCAACTTTGTTCACTTTCAAAATTATTTGTATTATTCTGTCTACTTATTCACTACCTGTTCACTACCATTCTTTTATTTTAAGCTAAATAGCATCTCTGAATCTAAAATGTGTCTCTTGTGTGAAGTTTATGGTTAGAAAATGTATTTTTTTATCCATTCCATCAATCTCTGCCTTTTAACTGCAGAATATAATGCATTTATATTAATGTATTTACTGATGAGGAAGTATTTCTGTCATTTTGATATCTGATTTCTATATATCTTATCTATTGTTTTTCCTCAGTTCTTCCCCCATTGCCTTATTTTGCATTAAATAGATACTTTATAGTTTCCAGTTTGTTTGATGTCATTTCTTTCATGAGGTATTTTTTAGTTGTTTTCTTAGCAGTTGGCTGAATTTGCCATTAACATTTTAAGTTATAAAAAAGTAATTCTGATTAATATCATCTAAATTTCAAGAGGATATATCAGCTTTGCTCCCATATAGTTCTGTGTCCCCTCTTATACTGTTAAAGCCACAAATCATATCTTTATATATTGATTATATATAATTATAATTTATACATAAATTAATATTATATATAATATATAATTATGCATAATTATGCATTTATATAAAATTATAATTATAGCATTATACAGATGTGTTTTAAATCAAATAGGGAAAAACAAATAAGAAAAAAACAGCAAAAATTCACCTATACTGCCTTTTATATTTACCTATATAGCTATGTTTACTAGTATTCTTTATTTGTTCATATGATTTTGAATTACATTATAGTATCTTTTCATTTGTGTGAAGGAATTCCTTTAGTATTCTTGAAGAGAAGGTCTGCTAGTAACACATTCTCAGTTTTTGTTTATCTGGTAATGTCTTATTAATTTCTCATTCAGTTTTCCTGGATACAAAAACTTTAATTTGCATTTTTTTCTTTCATCACTTCAAGTATGGTATCATCCCAGTGCCTTCTGGCCTCCATATTTTCTGATGAGAAATAAGCTATTGTTGTCAGCTGCCTTACAATGCTTGTGTGCAATGCTCACCACTTCTCTGCCCTGAGAGAGTTCTGATTCAGGTTGATAGAATAGCAACTTTTCTTTCAGGTAGCCCCCAGACAGGTTAGAAGGGACAAACAATAATTTTTGAATAAGATCTGTTCTGCTGTCTTCAGAACTAGGGCCCAGGCTCCCACACTGTAACATGGGCTGCCATCTCCATTTCTGCTGCTTGCTGGGAAAAAGGGTGGGGCAAGGGCCAGTAAAAACACCTTTAAGCATTTCTACTGCTTTTTAGTTGCCTTGTTCTTGATTTAGTGTTGTTCACTTAGTTGCTGTAAATGTTTGACTGTTTTTGAGAGTTGTGATACAATTAGTTGTGACTTTTTGAACCTGCTTACTCAACCATTATGCTGATGTCTCTCTTCACCCCAAGTTTTCATAGCAAGAAAGTGACCTAAAATAATGGTGGCATCAAAGCCTTACAAGTGCCCTTATCAGACTTTAAGTGGGTGAGTTTCAGGTTTTTCATATGACCCTGAGATGCTTACTGCATAGAGTGTGTGTGTGGAGGGGGAAGGAAACACCGTTAAGAAGAAAGTTGCATGGAAATTCTTTTTTTGTTTGTTTAATCTGCCTTAATTTGGATGGGTGGGGGTGACCCAATCACCCTCCATGTATCACACATCTCTCTATATGGGTTCTGGCAATCTAAATCCCTATGTCACTTCCTAACACACACACGCACACACACGCACACACACACAACCAGAAACACAAAGTCCATTTTCCTCTTGGCCCAGGTTAGATGGTTAATCTAGAAAGGTGTGGTCAATGATCATTTCTGACACAGTCCTTATCCTGAATAACTGGTTAACTATGAACCTATCAGTCTGGCTCCCAGCTCTCCAGGGCTCCACTTCTCTCTTCTCCCACCCGCGTGCTTCTTCCTTTCCTTTCCTCCCTCCCTATGATCAGAGATGTTGCACAGAAACACACACATCTGGACATAGGGGATTTTCAAATCGTGATTTTATTTTTATCATCACCATCTCCACTCCATTGGCTGTGGTGTGTATTGCACTGGTGTCAGTTTGCATGGTCTCTTGAACCTCGCCTCAAGGCTTTTGGTTCTGGCTTCTACTCAGTCTTAGCTTGAGGTTGACATTTCATAGTCTTTTTCAGTCGCTTCACTTTCCTTGGAAGTCTTGTCCTAGCATGAGATGACTTTTTCCGTGAACTCACAGGAAGCAATCTTTGTATTTTGCTCTGCATCTTCCTCACCTGGGAGGGAAACAGGATGATCCAAGAAAGGTATTGAATTGGAGGAAGAGAATGGAGACTGGATGTGAAAGGGGTGGTTCATTGGAAAGAACACAGGCTGAGGAGGGGGGTTATGTCAGGAAAGGATAAGATGGGAGTCCTGAGGGAGAGGGAATCAATGAGGAGTAAGAGAAAAAGAATCTATGAGGTGGTCTTACCTTGGCACTTCTCTTGGATCTGGATTGACGTGGTGTCTTTTTCTGCTTTTTCCTCCTTTGTCTTCTTGAAGTTCGTTGTTCTGTGCGTGGGGTTGGTTCTTCCATACCTGTGCCAAGTTTCTCTGCTCTCGTACTCTTAGCCATTTTGAAGCCTGCCAAATGTCTGCATCAGTGCTCCTAAGCACCCTACATATACCCTCCCCAGGATATTTAAGGACCACACCCTTCAGCTTTCTTCGTTCACCTAAGCGCTTTCCCCAGCCAGTGAGAGCTAAGTGTGGCTTAAACATTACAAATCGTTAGTCCTGACATGCCTCAGGGAGTGGGAATGCTTAGGGGACCAAGATGCTCTGGTCAGAGAAAATGGATATTTTCATGACATCCTACTAAAGGGCCTTTCCCAAAGTGATCTTCTCATCATCTTCTCATTATCTATGCACATGGAGGGGAGAAGAGTTTACCCCAAGCCTTTCCTCAAAGCCTTTCCCATTCCATGGTCTATTCTGTTCTCTGTCACCCTTCACCGTAACCTAGTATTTTATGTCTTACCTGAAATCCCTCCAAGGTAATGTGGCCACATTGAAGCTTCTGTGAGACGTGAATCATCCCACTTCCCTTCAACATATTTCTTATTCATTTTGAACTCCATTTTCTTCTTAACCACTAACAGGCAATATTCCCATCCACTTCCTTTCCCAATGTCCATGTCCTCAGTTTTCTATGTTCCAGTCTCAATTGCCATATCGTCGTATATAGATATGACAAATAAAAACCAAAGAATAAGATGGTAGATTCAAGAAATGCCTTTACAGTAATAAATTTAAATGTTAATAGACTAAGCTCACCAATTAAAAGATATAGATTGTCAGAATGGATTAAATGATATGATTCACCAATATGCTGTTTATAAGAGACTACTCTTAGACACAAGAATATAAATAGATTGAAAGTGAAAGGATGTGAAAAGATGTTCCAGGCAAAACAAAATGAAAAGAAAGTAGAGGTAGCTATACGAATATCAAACAAAATAGACTTTAAATGTAAAGCCATCAAAAAAGAAAAAGAAGGACATTACATATTAATAAAAGAGACAATTCACCAAGAAAAAAAAACAATCATAAATGTTTATGCTCTCAACAAGAAATTAGAGAATTTAAACAATTTGATAAATTATTAGGCCTAATGGACATATATAGTTTGCTTCACTCAAAACATCAGGGTATACATTCATTTCTACTGCTCATGGAATGTTCTCCAGGATAGATAATATGGTGGGTCACAAAACAGGTCTTTATGCATTTAGAAGGCTGAAATTATTGAAAGCACCTTCTCTTATTACAATGGTATGTTGCTGGAAATCAATAACCATAAAAAAACCAGAACTTTCACAAATATGTGGAGATTAAATAATTCACTCTTAAATGATCAGTGGATCAAAGAAGAAATTACTAGAAAAGTCAATTACTATCTGGAGACTAATGAAAATATGATTACAACATATTACAAGTTATGAGTTGTAGCAAAAGCAGTGCTGAGAGGAAATTTCACTGCCCTAATATTATAAAAGAAGAAAGAGCAAAAATTGAGGAATTAACTGTTCACCTGAAGGAACTAGAGAAAGAACAGTAAACTAATTCCAAAGCAAATAGAAGAAGAGAAATAACAAAGACTAAATAATAAATAAATGAATTAGAGAACAAAACAACAATAGAAAGAATCAATACAACCAAAAGTGGGTTCTTTGAGAAAATCAATAAAACTGATAGACGCTTAGCTACACTGACAAAGAAAAAACAGAGAAGGTACACATAAAAAAGATCAGAAATGCGAAGGGGTCATTACCACAAACCCTAAAGAAATAAAAAAAAAATCATAAAAGGATTCCATGAACAAACATACACCAAGAATTAAACAACTTAGGTGAAATGACAAATTCAAAAAACACATGAACAGCCTACACTGATTCAGTAAGAAGTGAACTATCTCAACAAACAATTAAAAAGAAAGGGATTCAAACAGCCATCAAAAATCTTCCTACAAAGAAAAGCAAATAGCTTTACAGGGCAATTTTATCAAGCATTCCAAAAAGAACATGAATCCTGCTCAAAATTTTCCAAAAAATTGAGGAAAAAGGAACACTACCTAACTCATTTTATGAAGCTAATATCACTCTAATATCAAAACCAGATAGGGATGTTACAAGAAAGGGAAACTACTGCCCACTCTCACTAATGAATATGGATGCAAAAATTCTCAACACAGTACAAGCAAATCAAATCCAAGGAAACATGAAAAGCATTAAACACCACCACGAAGTAGGATTTATACCAAGAATGGAAGTAGGGTTCAACACATGTAAATCAGTCAATGTAATATATTATATGTACAGCACATTAACAACTTGAAAGGGAAAATCATAAGATAATTCTGATCGATTCGGAGAAAGAATTTGACAAAATTCCACATCATTTTCTGATAAAAACACCTCAAAAGGCAGGAATCAAAGGAAATTCTCTCAATTTGATAATAAGCACATAGCAAACCCATAGCCAGCATTGTATTCAATGGTGAGAGACTGAAAGCCTTTTCCCTAATATTGGGAATGAGACAATGATGCCCTCTGTCACCATTATTATTCACCATTGTACTAAAAGTTCTAGCTAGAGCAGTCAGACAGTAAAAAGAAATAAAAATCATCCAAGTTAAAATAGAAGAACAAAAACTTTCATTATTTGTGGATGACATGATACTGTACTTGGAAAATCCTGAGAAATATATGACAAAGCTGCTTGATTTAATAAACATATTCAGCAAAGTGCTGGAACACAAGATTAATGTGCAAAAAATAAGTAGTACTTCTATACAGAAGCAATGACCTAACTAAGGAGACAAGTAAGGAAAAAATTCCATTCAAAATAGCAAGTAAATGAATAAAGTATCTAGACATAAACTTAATCAGAGATATAAATGATGTATACACAGAAAAGGATAAAACATTGCTAAATGACAGCAAAGAAGATTTAAATAGGTAAAAAAAAAAAAAAAAAACATTTCCTGCTCGTGAATAGGAAGGTTAAAAGTAGTTAATATGTCAATTCAGCCCAAATTGGTCTACAGATTCAATGCACTACCAATCAAAATTCCAACAGCCTTCTTTGAAGACTTGAAAAAGCTAGTCATCAAATTCATTTGGAAGGAAAAGGAACATCAGATAGCTAAAAATATCCAAAAAAAAAAGAAGAACAGAGGAACTTCCAGGAAGATAACTGATTACAGCGGCTCGGGATTGGCCCTGCTCCATGGAAAAGTTAGAGAAGATACAGGAGGGGTGACTGAGGCAGCAATTCAGGAGTGTGGCTGATGTGGGAGAGCCTTCTGCACCACATATGGCAGCTTTGGTTGCAGAGGCTGAGGAATTGAAAGGCAGAAAGCTAGAACCTGGCATGGAGGCACAGAGTCGCAGAGCTCACAGGGCTACACAGAAGGGAACATGGGACTAGGAAGTAAGCCAGGCTGCTTTCCTGGGGTGGGCTACTCTCACCAGTGCTGCCCCGTGACTGGCAACTCACCCCACACTCCATGCACCTGCACCCCATCATCTGCTCCCATTCCTTGCACTCCAGGTGCCCCAACCTCATCAACCCCCAGTGCATGTGCCTGGCCCACACCCTTACCCCAAGGGCAACCCAGCCCATCTCTTCTATACCCCTCCCAAACACTGCCTCCCCTTTCTTGTTCTGTGCAGGCTGTTGCTAGCACATAAATGTTGCAGGCACTAACCTCCATACCTAGGCTACCCTCACCACCCGTCCAAGTTTTGCATAGCATCATCCCACCCTCCCTGAGCTCAGCACATCCATTTATGGCACTCCTAGGCCCACCCATGTGCACGAACACCTGATCACGTCATTCAACTCTGGGAGCCACACTTTACAGTAGTCCTAGAACCACACATGAGCACAACCCTCAGCATCACTTCCCAACTCTGAGAAAGTGCTGACCTGCAAAACCCAGTCACATCTTCTGCCAATCCATGAAGAGGCAACACTGACCTGCTGCCACAGCTCTACACATGCACACAAGGGGCCCCATGCCTTAGACCAACGTAAACAAGTGTTACCCACCCCCCTCAGACTGCTGCACCCGTACAGCCACATCCTCCTACGAGGGTAATATGGACAACTGTATGCCAAAAAACTAGACAATTTAACTTAAATGAAATGGACTAATTCCTGGAGACACATGAACAAGCTACACTGACTCAGGAAGAAATGGAAGATCTCAACAAACCAATCACAAGTAAAGAAACTCAATCAGTCATCAAAAATCTTCCTACAAGGAAAAGCCCAGGGCCAGATAGCTTCACAGGGGAATTTTATCAAAAATTCCAGAAAGTACTAATACCACTTCTGCTCAAACTTTTCCAAAAAATTGAAGAAAAAGGAACTCTACTTAACTCATTTTATGAAGCTAATATCATTTTAATACCCAAACCAGGTAAAGGTGCTATAAGAAAGGAAAACTGCAGGCCAATTTCCCTAATGAACATACATGCAAAAATTCTCAATAAAATATTAGCAAATTGAATCCAACAGCACATTAAAAGAATTATACACCATGACCATGTGAGGTTTATACTAGGAATGCAAGGATGGTTCAATGCAAAAAAATCAGTTAATATAAGACAGCACATTAACAAATCGAAAGAGAAAAATCACATGATCACCTTGATTGATGTTGAAAAAGCATTCAACAACATTCAGCATCCTTTCCTGATAAAAATGCTCCAAAAGATAAGCATCAATGGTTACTACCTCAATATGATAAAGGGAATATATGAAAAACTGATAACCAACATTGTACTCAATGGAAAGACACTAAAAGGCTTCCCCCTAAGATCAGGTACAAAACAAGGATGCCCACTGTCACCACTATCATTCAACACTGTGTTAGAATGTCTAGCTAGAGCAATCTGGCAGGACGAAGTAATAAAAGGCATTGAAAATGGAAAAGAAAAAAGTAAAACTTTCAGTATTTGCAGATGATATGATACTATACTTGGAAGAACCTGAGAACTTTACAGCAAAGTTACTTGAGCTGATAAACAAATTCATCAAGGTGACAAGATATAAAATCAATGTGCAAAAAGTCAGTAACATTTCTATACACAAATAATGTCCTGGCGAGGAATCAGCTAAGGGAAAAATTTCATTCTACATAGAAACTAAAAGAATCAAATACTTAGGAATGAACTTAATTAGGAATATAAAGGACTTGCACACAGAAAACTACATAACATTGATAAAGAAATCAAAGGAGATCTAAATAGGTGGAAGGACATTCCCTGCTCATGGATAGGAAGGTTAAATGTAGATAAGATATCAATTCTCTCCAAATTGACCTACAGATTCAGCACAGTACCAATAAAAATCCCAACAACCTACTTTGAAGATTTGGAAAATCTAAGTACCAAATTCATCTAGAAAGAAAAGAGGTCCTGAAAAGCTAAAAGCATCCTAAAAAAAGAAGAAGAAGGTGGGGGGATGATTAACACCTCTGACTTTAAAACCTATTATAAAGCCAACGTGGTCAAAACAGCATGGTACTGGCACAAAGACAGAAGCATTAACCAATGGAATTGAATTGAGAGTGCATAAATAGACAACCAAATCTATGGTCAACTGAGTTTTGACAAGGCCCCCAAATCCTCTGAACTGGGTCAAAATAGTCCTTTCAATAATTGGACATGTCAGAACTGGATATCAATAGCCAAGAGAAGGAAAGAGAGCCTCTATCTTACACCCTACACAAAAATTAACTCAAAGTGGATCAAACACCTAAATATAAGAACTAACACCATAAAACTTCAAGACAAAAAGGTAGGGAAACATCTTCAATACATAGTAATAGGAGGTAGCTTCCTAAACTTTAAACCCAAAGCAGAAGAACATAAGAAAGAATGGATAAATGGGAACTCTTCAAAATAAAATGCTTCTGCACCTCAAAAAGCTTTGTTAAAAAGGTTAAGAAAAAGCCAACCCAATGGGAAAAAATATTTGGAAATCACATATCAAAGGTTTGAATTCCTGTATATGCAAAGAAATCATACAATTCAACAACAAAAGAGCAAGCAACCCAATTATAAAATGGGCTAAAGATATGAATAGGCATTTTTGTGATGAGCAAATATAGATGGCTCAAAAACACATGAAGAGATGCTCATTTTCACTGCCTATAAGGGAATTGCAGATCAAGACCACAATGCGATTCCACTTCATACCTATAAGAATTGCTGTTATTTAACAAATAGGAGACTATAAATGTTGGAGAGGATGTGCAGAAACTGGGACACTTATGCACTGCTGGTGGGAATGTATAATAGTGCAGTCACTATGGAAGACTGTTCGGCAGTTCCTTAGGAAACTAAATACCGAGTTGCCCTATGACCCAGCAATAGCACTACTTGGTATATATCCAGAAGAACTGAAAGCAAAGACAAAAAGAGACATTTGCACACCAATGTTCATAGAAGCATTATTCAAAATTGCCAAAAGATGGAAATAAAGCAAATGACCATCAACAGACGAGTGGATCAACAAAATGTGGTATATGCATATGATGGAATATTATGCAGCAGTAAGAGAAAGTATAGATACTGTATGATTCCACTTTTATAACCAGTCTAAAGGTATAATCAAAGGCTTATAATACAGAATATAGGGGTTTTAGCGATACATAGAAGCTAGAGATGGGTGAACCACTAGCTAATGAGGTTGAACTCCAATGTAAGGGAATAAATAGGAGCGAAGGTGATTCTCTAGTTGGTCAAGACATAATATTACAATATTGAATATGAACAAGATTGAAAGAGGTTGTAGATAACTACGTGTCCCACTGACTCACACTAGAAATATGAATTAGTTCTCGTACGAATTACTTCAAAGGTATGATTCTTCAATAAAGAATGTTTAAGTTCAGGGTACAAGGGAAAAACTGCTATTGCATGCTATGAGCTATGTTCAAAAGGAAACCATCAGCACTACCACAGCAGCAGAAGAGGTAAATAATGGGAAGAAGGACAAGAATTAAGAGGAGATTTAGATTTTTTATTTGGCTAGAGTGTGTTTTTTAGTTTTCTGTCTCTTGGGGAAAATGAAATTATCTAAAATTGAGAATGTTGATGGACTGTGGACTTTTTGCCCTTTAAATGAGGCTTCATGAATGCAGGTGGCTAGAGGATACACTGACAGAGAAGTAGATTGCAAATGATGGTGCATACTTATGAACAAAGGTTGTGCTGCTTCAAAAAGGAACAATGTCTTGAGGCCTGCAACAATGTGAATGAGCATGTGGGACACCTGGTGAGAAAAATAAGTCAGAAACAAAAAAAAACAACATGATATGGTCAATTTTAGAAAATGTTTATGAGAAAACAGGGGCCTAGGCTGCAAGATCTTAGAGCAGATGCATTAAGTCCATAGGGTGATTATTATTTCTGGATTTTGAGAGGTTGTTTTATGTATATAACCTGATATTTAGAGATAAGAATGAAACTGAACAGGTTGAGGTTAAAGTAATTAAGAACACAGGGGTTAGGAAAGAAGTGTCTATATTTTAGAACCACATATACTCTTTGAGACCAATGGAAGAAAGGTTTATTAGATCTGGAAGTGAAATTTTCTGTACTGCATAATCTAATTCAACCTACCTGTATAGCTCATTTGAACAACTGAAACACAGGAAGCGCAGAATAAGAAAGAGGTCATTTAATCCTGCATAGATTATTGTAATTCCTGGAAACATCCTAGAGTATATTAAGCAGATAATCAAAAAGTACTGGCAATGTCCCCTGAGGGAGGGGAGAAATAATATGGAAGTATTAAACCTTACCATAAGGGAATCCCTTGAAACTGTGTCAAACTTTAGAGATATCCAAATCAATAGGCCATGCCCTTGATCATGAGGCTTGCTCTTGTGAAGCTTATGTAGGTAACAGAGAAGCTTAGCGTACCTATAGGCATGCCTAAGAGTTACTTCTGGAGGACCTCTGTTGTTGCTCAGATGTAACCTCAGTCTCTCTAAGCCAAACTCTGCAAGTGAAATCATTGCCCTCCCCCATGCGGGACATGACATTCAGGGGTGAAAGTCTCCCTGAAAACATGCGAGAGGACTCCTAGGGATGAATCCAGACCTGGCACCACGGGATCAGCAATTAAATCCTGACTAAAATAGGGGAAAGGAGTAGAATTAACAAAGTATCAGTGGCAGAGAGAGTCCAAATAGAGCTGAGAGGCTACTCTGAGGATTGCTCTCATGCAAGCTTCAAGTAGACCTTGCTACCTGCCAACACCCAACCAGGACCATTCCAGCCAATCTTAAAGAACCTTTAGGGCCATATATAAGATTCCACAAGGGTTCCAGGCACTAGAGTAACTTTCTAGAAACCTACAACCTCAAGATAGGTCCCTGATCCAGATTAATCATGAAACTTAGCCCACCCCCTTCTGAACATCAGACAGTTCCATATCCTTACCCATGTTAGTGACAGACCTTTCCAATATCAAAAAGTTAGAATTGCCATGGCCCAAACAACCCCAAAAGGTAATGGAAAGATCAAAGGTGATGGTGGAATTACACATAGAAGATGAAACTTAACAAATGAATATAAATGCTAAATCATTAAATTGATATTTCCTTTAGTCTCCAGTATTTCAGAGCAACTAGAAGTAAAAACCTAATATTGTGAAATTGTAATCCATGTCAAAGTCTGAAATATGTTCTACAACTAATTGTGGTGTGGTGCTTTGAAATTTATAGCTTTTTTTCTATATGTTATTGTTCATAGAAAAAGAAGGAAAAAATGTTGATTGTGATGATAAAAACATATTTAAGCCCTCCAGCCTCCTATATTCTGGAGCAGCTAGAAGGTAAAATAGGGGAGGATCATATGGTAGCCCATGAGAAACTCTGGTAACTATCCTGTAATCACTTTTTGAAGAGTGCTTTGAAAAGTATTGCTTGTTTTATTTCTTCGCTTTGTGTATATGTTATACTATACAATAAAAAAGTTGAAAAAATAAAAACTGAAAAGAAGAATGGAGTGGGAGGATTAGGATTTACAATTCAAAACCTAATAATAAAGCTACAGTGGTAAAAATAGCATGTTTTTTGCAGAAAAAAATGGAAGTATAGACCAATAAGAATAGAATCAAAGGTGTGGAAATTGATCACTAAATCTATGGTCAGCTAACCTTTGAGAAGGCTCCCAAATCCACTGAACTGGGACAAAACTGCCGTTTTCATAACTGGGTATGAGAGAACTGGATATCAATAGCCAAAAGAATGAAAAAGAACCCTTACCGTACACCCTACAAAAGTTAACTGAAAGACCTAAGTATAAGTGCCTGTACCATAAAACTCCTTGAATAAAATGTAGGGAAATATCTTCCAGACCTGGTAGTTACCAGGAAGTAACTACCAAAACTTTACACCCAAAGCACAAGCAATGAAAGAAAAAATAGATAAATGGGAACTGCTCAAAATCAAATACTTCTGTGCCTCAAAGGAGTTTGTTTAAGAAGTGAAGAGGCAGCCAACTCAATGGGAGAAAATACTTGGAAATCACATATCTGATAAAAGTTTGATATCCTGTATACAGAAAGAAATCATACAACTCAACAACAAAATAAAAAACAACCTAATTATAAAATGGGCTAAAGATATGAATAGATATTTTTCCGAAGAGCAAATAGAATTGGCTGAAAAACACATGAAGAGATGCTCATTTTCATTGGCTATAAGGGAAATGCAGGTCAAGACTACAATGAGATACCACATCACACTTATAAGAATAGCTGCTATTAAGCAAACAGGAAACTACAAATGTTGGAGAGAATGTGGAAAAATTGAAGCACTTACGCACTGATGGTGGGAATTTATAATGGTACAGCCACTATGGAAGTAAGTTTGTGGTTATGTAGAAAACTAAATATTGAATTGCCTTACAATTGGGTAACATTCCTCCTCAGAAAAGCTGAAAGCAGTGACACAGATATTTGCATACCAGTGTTCATAGAAACATTATTCACAATTGCCAAAAGATGGAAACAATCCAAGTACCCATCAACAGATGAGTGAATAAAATAATGTGGCATATATACATATATAATGGAATATAAAGCAGCAATAATATGAAATGAGGTCCTGAACCATATGATAACATGGATGAACTTTGTGGACATAATGTTGAATGAAATAATCCAGGCACAAAATAATAGATACTGTATGATTTTGCTACTATGACCTTGGGAAATGTAAACCCAGAGGCTTATAATATAGATTATAGGGAAACTGGAGATGCATAGAAGCTAGATGTAGGTAAATGGTTATCTAATGAAGTTGAACTTAAAATGTAAGGGAATGGATAGACATGAAGGCAGTTCATTAGTGTGGTTATAAGTAATATTGTATATTGAAGGTGAACATGCTTAGAAGGGCTTGCATTTCGCTATGTATCCCGCTAATTAATACAACAAATATAAATGAGTTCTTGTATGAACATATTTCAAAGATATGAATCTTGTACAAAGAGTCAGTAAGAGAAGAATACATGCCACGACCTATAGTTAACCAGAAGACATCAATAGTACCACAGCAATACCAGGGGTAAATAATTGGGTGGGGAGAGACAAAAGTTAAATGTATATTTGGACTTTATATTTGGTGAGGGTGTGTTTATCATCTATTTTTTATTTTTTTCTCAGTGGAGCAATGAAAATTGTCTAAAAATGACAGTGTTGGTGATTGTACAACAAATTGAGGTTAATGTGAGATGTGTATTGTTGACTTTGGGCATTACCCATGTTGCTCAATGGATAGCAGTTACCAAAGGATGCATTCACTGAGAATTAAAATGGCACATGTAGTGTATACATATGATTTAATTTTATGCAGCTACAGAAAGGAATGAAGTCATGAGGCATGCAATGATGTGGATGAACCCAGGGGACATCTTGTGATGCAAAATATGCCAGAAACAAAAGAACAAATATTTTATGGTCTCTTTTAGAAAATACCTATAAGAAAATTGGGGCCTAGATTGTAAATTTGTATAACGGGCATATTCAGTTCAGAGCTGTTAATCTTATTTCTAAATTTTAAGATGCTGTGCCATATCTGTATAACCTGATATCTCCCTGGAACTTTGGCTATTTGTATGGCATCTAAGACACAGATTTGGCATTATGCAGCTATAAAACTCAACATTGTTGTATGCAACAACTGTTGAAGAAACCAAAAAAGAGATTAGGCTTAAGTTAGACATAAGTTTGAAGTCAATCACATTGGGACTAATGTAAATCAGAATACAGGGGTAGTGAGTACATTGTCTGTACTTTAGAACTTTACCTATTCTATGAGACCAAAGGAAGAGAGGTAGGTTTGTTTTGTGCAAAACATAAATTTTCTGTAGCATATACTCCAATTCAACCTGTCTGAATAGATCATTTAAACAACCTAAACATATGGAGCCCAGAATGGGACAGAGGGCATGTAATTCTGTATTGTTTAATGCAATGCCAGATACATCCCAGAGTATGTTGAGTTAATAATCAAAAGGTATTGGCAAAAAAAATGGTATTGGCAATGTCCCTTGATGGATCAGAGAAAACGTATGGAACTATTAAACTTTACCACTAGAGAACCCAGATACTATCTCAAACATTAGGGACTCACAAGAAAATAGCCCGAGGCCTTGATATTGAGGCTTCCTCTTGTGAAGCTTATTTATGTAGCATAGAAGCTAATCCTACCTACAATTACACCTGAGTTACTTCCAGAGGACTGTTTTTGCTGCTCATATGTGGCCTCTCTCTCTCTCTCTAAGCCTAACTCTGTAAATAAAGTAATTACCCCCCCCCCCCGTTATGTGGGACATGAAACCCAGGGATGAAAGTCTCCTTAGTAATATAGGATAGACTCCTAGGAATAAGCCTGGCCCTGGCACTAAGCATCAATGCCTTCCAGTCCAAAAGAGGGAAATAACTGTAACAATTAAAGTATCCATGGCTGAAAGAGTTCAGATAGTGTCAAGAGGCAACTCTGGAGGCGACTCTTATGCAAGCTTCAACTAGATATTGCTATTTACCATGGTATGTCAACCCACAACCAAAAGCATTCCTGCCAACACTAAAAAACACCAGGGCACAATCTGTGATTCTAAAAATGTTCCATGCACTATTATTACTTTCTAGAAACCTGCAACCTCCAGTTGGGTTCCTTCAGAGGGACCAGCCTCTCTAGAACATCAACTAGTTCAAGCACCCTATCTCATATTATCAGCCCTTTACAACATTACAAAGTTAGAATAGACATAGCCCAAATACCCATAAAGATTGAGGAAAAGTCAAAGAGAAGTCGGGGTTATAAGAGAGAATATGGAACTTAACAAATGAGTATGACTGTTGAACCATTATATTGATATATCTTTTAGTCTCCATTGTCTTAGAGCAGCTAGAAGTAAGAACCTAAAATTGCAGAAATGTAATGTATACCAAACTCGGAAATTCATTCTATAACTCATTGTTGTAGAGTGATTTGAAATTTATTGCTTTTTTTTGTCTATATGTTATTTTTCACAATAAAAGAAGCTGAAAGGTGGAAAATATTGGCAAGTTCCCTTGAGGGATGGGGGAGAAAAAATACAGAACTATTAACCTTTACCCTGATATTGTCTCACATGTTAGGGACTCCAAAGTCAATACACTAAGCCCTTGATCTGGAGGCTTTTTTGTGTGTGAAGCTTTTCCTGTAATGGAGAAACTAAGCCTACTTATAGTTGTGCCTGAGAGTTACTTGCATAAAACCACTTTTGATGCTCAGATGTGACCTCTCTCTCTCTCTCTCTCTCTCTCTCTCTCTCTCTCTAAGCCCAACTCTGCAAGTAAAATCCTTACCCTCTTCACTACATGGGACATGATGTCCAGGGGTGACAAGGCCTTCCTGACCAAAAGGGGAAATCAAATGTTACAAAATAAGGTATCGGTGGCTAAGGGAGTTAAAAGAGTTGAGAGGCTATTCTGAATGCTACTCTTATGAAAACTGCAATTAGATAATGCTAATTCCCATGGTGTGCCAAATCCTAACCAAAACCATTCCTAGTAACCCTAAAGAACACCTAGAGCTCTATCTGAGAGTCTACAAAATTTCACATACTAATAGTACTTTCCAGAATCCTATAATATCCAAGTGGTTTCCTAAGCCAGATAAATCCTGAATTCTAGAGGGACCAACCCCTCCAAAAACATCAACTAGTTATACCCCATTCACAACACGAAAAAGTTAAAATTGATAGAGCCCAAAAGCTCCTAATGATTGGGAGAAGGATCAAAGGATAAGGAGGAGTTAAAAGAGAGAAGACAGGATTTAACCAATGAGTATAACTGCTGAATGATTATATCAATATTTCTTGTAGTCTTCAGTGTCTTGGAGCAGATAGAAGGAAAAATCTAAAGTTGTGGAGCAGTAACCCATACCAAACATTGACATTTGTTCTATAACTACTTGTTACAATGCACTTTGAAACTTATTGCTTTTTTGTATATAGATTTCATGATAAAATGATTTAAAAACAACTCATTAATAACCTTAAACTCTACTTTCAGAAAATAATAATTTTGTTGTTAGGATAAGTCAAAATAGAGCCATCACTAAGATGATGCTTTGCCCTCAAATACTGCGGCATTTTGAGGCTGGCTGTCTGGGTACCTTAGGGCTCCTTGGCTTTTCTATGATATGGAAAGGTCCTCCAGCACAGGTTTTAGTACTTCATCTTATGATTTCTTTACTTGATTTATGCTTGTAAATGTGTCTGGAATTGCTATTTATGAAGTGATATTAAATCAGGAGCACAATTTTATCTTTAAAAAAACTTAACCATTTCCATCACCACTCATTATATTAACGATGGTTTTGGTGTGTGTGTGGGGGGGGTGTTACTGATTGGAAATGCCACTCTTGAATTAATGACATTTGGTAAATTTATAGTTTTCATTTCTGCTTTATGGGTTTATCCTCTAGCCTCATGCCATTAGCAGACTGCTTCATTAATTATAGTTTTTGCATACTTGTAACATCTCATAATGCAAGTCTTCTTTTAGAAAAAGTAAGGGAATTTATTAACTTGCAAGTTTCAAGTCATAAGGCCAGAAAAATGTCTAAACTAAGGCATCCAGGAAAGAATAGCTTGACTCAAGAAAGGCTGATGTCTGTCACATGGGAAGACATGCCGTTGGTGCATGCTGGTCTTTGTTCCTGGTTCCATTGCTTCCAGAGTCTGATGCTAGGATTTTCCTCTCTAAGCATTTGTGGACCTTCACTTAGTTACTGTGAGACACAACTTTGAGTTCTGGCTTGCTTAACATCTCAAGAGAAGGTGCATGGCAATGTCTGCTGTGCCGTGTCTGTGTCTAGGCATCTGCTCTCTCTGTCTGCACCCCAAGCATCTCCAAACATCCATGTCTCTGTCAGTTCTGAAGAACCTGTTCTTCAGAGGTTTCTCCAAATGCAAATCCCCTTTTAAAGGACTCTAATATACTAATTAAGACCCACCTTTAATGGGTAGAGTCACATCTCCATCTACTTGGAAGGCCAAATTCACAATTGAATGCTTCATATCTCCATGGGAATAATCTAATCAAGAGTTTTCACTCTACAATATTGAATCAGGAATAAAAGAAACTTTTGCCCCCACAAGATTAGACCAAGATTAAAGCATGGATTTTCTGGGATACATATTAACTTCAAACCAGCACATTTTACCTCTGAACACCCAAAAAGCCATCATCTTTCCATATACAAAATACATGCACTGCAACACAATATCAAAAGAAGCCTTAAACCATTTAAGAATTAATACAAACACTGTACAAAGTTAAAAAACATTATAAAATTCTATCAAAGTCCGTTAGGGACATGGTCTGTTCTAAAGCAAAAAATTTTCCTCTGGCTCTGGACCTGGGAAACTCAGAACAAGTTATCTGCTGCCAAAGTACAAAGGAGGGACAGTCAGAGAATACATGTTTCCATTGCCATAAGGAGAAATTGAATGCTATGCAAGGTAATCAGGAACAAACAATTCTGTAAACCTGCAGGACAAATTCCATTGGATTTCAAAGTCTGAGAGTCATTCATCTTCTGGGGCTTTAGAAAGCAACAGCCCCACCCTTTCCAAGGGCCCATGCAATGGCCTTGCTTTCTCCAGTTGCTGGGGTGAGGGTTGCAACACTGGTGCTCATTGGAGTACCAATTTTTTCTTGGCTCGACCCTATACAAACATCAGGGCAGCACCCAAGATCTCTTGGTGTTCTTGGCAAGGCACTATGCTCAACCCCTCCAAAACAATGGGGTGGCAACCAGGTTCCCCACAATCTCTGATTTATGTGCTCCAACCTCTCAGACGCTTAAGGCAGCACAACTCTTCTTGAGCAATGAATCAGAAGGTTTGCTCTCTGCTTCCAGGGCAAACTCACCCTTCCCATGCATATGCATATATCCACTCTCATGTCCTAAGATTTCCTGGTTCCAGATGTTAGCTTCCACGGTTCTATGTCTGAAGTTATATTTCCTTCAATTTGCAACTTTTCTGTCCCTTTTAATCAATAATAGCAGTAGTTCTGTTTATATAGATCCTGCTATACCCTTGTTGGTTTTATATGCAGTATGCATGGATATAGCCACCAGACAATTGGACTTTCCACAAATCCTTTCTGGATAACTCTGTCTCCAATCCTCACTTGTCCAGGAATGGCTGACTGCCCCCATGTTTGGTTAAATCCTCACGTGGGGCCTTATTCACTGGGGTCTCACTTTTGGGGGCATAGAATTTTTCAGACCATCAATTTCTGATTTTTTTTTGGTACCCAATAGTTCAGTTTGCAACTTATCTCCTTACTGCCACATTTTACTATATACTGCAAGAAGCAATCCAGCTGCATTTTCCACATTTAATTTGGAAATTTCCTCAGCTAAACATCCCAGGTTGTTGCCTTTAAATTCTAACTTTCATCCAACAGCAGTACACACTTCTTCCAAATACTGTGCCACTTTAAAATAAGGGTTTCCTTCCTTCTAGTTTCCAATGACACATTTCTTGTTTCTATCAATAGCTTGTCATAGATATCTTTAGAGTCCATATTTCTATCAACAGTCTCTTCAAAGCATTCTAGAACAAATCTTCCAGAATGTTACCCTTATCCATTTAAAACCATTCCAATGTGTTTGGTTTTTGCAAACCACAGCATCCCACTCATGGTACCAAAATCTGTATTGGTTTGCTAAAGTTGCCTAAAAGTAATACAGCATGAATGGAACAGATTTTTAAAAAGGAATTTATAATTTTGCAAGTTTGTTGTTCTAAGGCCAGAAAAATGTCTAAACTAAAGTATCCAGTAAAAGATACCTTGGTTCAAGAAAGGCTAATATCTGTCACATGGGAAGACACATGGCTGGCATCTGCTGGCCCTTGTTCCCAGTTCTGTTTCTTCCAGCTTCCGACACCAGTGGTTTCCTCTAGAAAAGACTTTGGACGTTCACTTAGCTCCTCTGGGAAACAACTCTGGGCTCTACATTGCTTAGCATCTCATGGGGAGGCACATAGTGAGATCTGCTGGGTTCTACCTCTGTCTAGACACCTGCTATCTCTGTCAGCACTCCGAGCATCTCCAAACATCCATGTCTCTGTCAGCTCTGAAGCTATTATTCTCCAAGGGTCTGAGAGGTTTCTCCAAAATGTTTCCTCTTTATAGGACTCTAGCAAACTAATCAGGACCTGTCTTGAATGGGGGGAGTTACATCTCCATCTAACCCAAAGGCCACACTCGCAGTAGGGCATGCCACATCTCCATGCAGGTAATCTAATAAAAAATTTCCACCCTACAATATTGAATCAGGATTAAAAGAAACTTTTGCCCTCACAAGATTGGATCAATATTAAATTATGACTTTTATGCAGTACTTAATAATTTCAAACTGGCACAATTTTCTTATATTGAAACTCATGTAGAACTTTCCTGGTCTTTGTATAACAAAACTGGTCTTGGTATAACCTTTTTTCAAAAGTTAGATTTATTGAGTTATAATTTGCATAGAACCAAATTCACTCTTTTTAGTTATACAATTCTATGATGTTTAATGCATACATCTTCATAACCAACACTAAAATTAAAATACAGAATTTTTTCATCATGTCATGACAGAAAATTTCCTCTTCTATTTTGTAGTCAATCAACTACCTCCCACTCCCAACTTCTGAAGACTATTGTTCTGTAGTCTTTCCCTATAGTTCTTCCTTTCCCAAAATGACATAAGAATGGAACCATTGAATATATATGTGGCCTTTTCAGTCTGGCATCTTTCATTAATATAACGTTTTTGATATTCAAACTTGCTGTAGCATGGACCCTTGGTGCTTGGTATTTAAATGCATGGATATACAATAATTTTCTTATCCATTAAGCAACTGGTTAACATTGGGTTTTATTCTGATTTTGGCATTATAAATAAAACCACTGTAAATATTTTTATATGCTTTTGTGGACTTATGCTTTCCTTTCTCTTGGGTAAATAAGTAGGAGTGGGGTTTTTGAATCACATCATAAGTGAATGGTTAACTTGAATAGAGATTCCCAAACTTCCCAAGCAGCTGCATTATTCTAATCTCAATGGATGAGAATCCCAGTTGCTTCACATCATCACCAACACTTTGTAATGCCACACTATTTTCTTTTAAAATAAATTTTAGCTGTTCTAGTAGGTGTGTAGATATATGAAATTTTGTTTTTAATTTGCATTTTTAATGACAACTTATAATATATTTGCTTTTTTTTATATTTAGGTCTATGACCCATTTCAAAATAATTTTTGATTATGGTACAAAGCAGGGATGCAAGTTTACTTTTTGCATATTGATATACAATTTTTCCAACACTATTTGGTGAAAACATGATTCTTTCCTCACTGAAATGTAGCTTCTTTTGCAAAAATGAATTGATCTTATGTGTGTCGGTCTATTCCTAGACTCTCTATTTTGTTCCATTGTTATACGAGTCTGTCCTTTCACATACTTGAAGTAGACCTTGTATATTGTCACTGACTCAGTGTGAGCCCTTCAATTTTTCCTTTTTCTCTAACTTGTTTGAGCTATTGATTTTCACTTAAAATTCTAGATTCAGCTTGTTGTATTCTTCATGAAAAACTGCTGGAGTTTGATGAGGATTGTGTTGAAATTATAGTTCAATTTGTAAGGAATTGACATTGTAACATTGCTGAGTATTCTAAACCATGAACATGGTAAAACACATATTTAGGTCATTGATGTAATTTATCACATTTTTTGAATTGCCCACATCCTCATGTTACACATATTTTCTTGTGTACTCTGTTGGATTTAACTATAAATGATCACGTTGTCTACAAATAAATATAATTTTACTTCCTCATTCCCTATTTGGATGATTTTGTTTTTTCTTGCCTGATTTCACTGTAAGACCCTCCAATAAAACGTTGAATAGAATTGGAAAGGGTAGCCATATTTTTCATTTTCCTATTCTTAGGGGGAAAACATTCAGTTTCTTGCCAATTAAGTTTGACGTTAGATGCAGGGTTTTTTTTTGGTCTGGGCAGATACCAGGAATTGAACCTATGTCTCCATCATGGCAGGTGAAAATACAGCTTCTGAGCCACCATAGCACAGCCTGGCTGCAGATTTGTTGCAGATGCTCTTTATTAACTTATGGCAGTTATATTATATTCCTAGTTTGCTGAAAATGGATTCATCTTAAATGGAAAATGAGTGTCCTTGAATGCTTTGTCCTTATCAATTGATATGATCACCTTACTTTCCTTTGTTAGCTTTTTGTTTTTCATTGATGTGGTGGATGGTTTGATTTTTAAATACTGAACCAGCTTTGTATCACTGGAAAAAGCCACACTTGTGGTGATTAATTGTATATATATATATATATATATATATGGGGGGGGGAGAGAGAGAGCTAGATTTGACTTGTTAAATTTTGTTGAGGCTTTTGCACCTATGCTAATGAAGGATATAGCTCCATAATTTTCTTTATTTTTACTGTCTTGCTCAAGTTTTGGTATGAAGTAATGATGGTCTCATAAAATGATTTGAAAAGTGTTTCTTTTTCTTATATTTTTTGAATGAGATTACATAAATTTTTATTATTTCTTCCTTCAATGTTTGGTAAAATTTAATAATGAAACCATCTGTGCCTAGAGTTTTCTCTTTTGGAAGGTATTTAGCTACAAATTCAATTTATTTAATTGATGAAGGCTATTCATTTTATTTATCTCTCCTTACATGAGTTTTAGTAGCTTGTGCCTCATAAAGAAATGGTTCATTTCATCTACCTTGTCAAATTGATGGGCATAGAGTTAATTATACTTTTTTCCCTATTATCTTTTTAATATCTCAGGGAAGAGTAGTGATGATTTTCTCTATTTTCCTGCTTTAAATCCCATTAATTTCTCCTCTTTTCTTTATTATTTCTCACTTTTGCTTGCCTCAACTTTAATTTGCAATTCATTCTCTTATTTCTTCAACTGACAGCTCAGGTAACTAATTTTGGATCTTTTTTTCTACTATCAGCATTTACTTCTATGAAATTTTCTCAAAGGATTGTTTTAGACCCATCATAGCAAATTCAATATGCTGCATTTTCATTTAAATTTAGTAAAAATATTTTTTATTTACTTTGAGACTTCCCCTTTGATTCCTGAATTATTTGTAAGTGTAAAGATTAACTTCAAGGTGCTTGGGAATTCTCCAGATATATTTCTGCTATTAATTTCTAGTTTAATTTCACTGAACCCAGAGAATATACTTTATATGATTTCAATTTCTTTTTATATTTAGGGTTGTTTCACAGTTCAGAATATGGTCAATCTTGTTTATTATTCCAAGGGCACTTGAGCATACTGCTGTAATTCATATCATAGTTCTCTTCTTTTCTCTGGCTACCTTCAAAATATTTTTTCCTTTTAATTTTAACAATTTGAATGTGAGGTATCTGAAAACATATATGTATAAGTTTCAAATTTCTCTAAAGATACCTGTGCTTAGGTGATTTCCGGAGTGATGGTTATGCTGTTCTCAATGATCTTACCTCAGTCCACAGCTTTCAACCTTCCATGCATGAACACTGAGAGGTTTCCTCTCCACTCTAGTTCTCTTCCCCATTATGTAGACTGCTGTTATTTGTTTCTAAGTGCTTGGTAGGCTCTAAGGGTTAGAGAGTTCTTTGTATCTTGGTATAGTCTGAGTCTTATTTAATGCTTATATGCCAGCTCAGGGTTTGTGATGTGTACAAATCTTTGTGTGGATTTTTCTCATTTGTCTTGGGTACGTGCAGGAGTGGAATATTCAGGTCTTATTGTAGGTATATACTCAACCTTGGAAGAAATTTCCAAACTGTTTTCTAAATTGATTACATCATTTTACATGTATGAGGGTTTCAATTGCTCCATACACTTCCCAGCAACCTAGTGATGCTGGAGAGCCCCTGGAGTTCTTGGCAAAATCAAGACCTCAACCAAGGGCTGGCACCTTGAGGATTCTTGACTCAGTCACAAAAAAGAATTTAAGGAATAACTGATGTGTATAGCCAAGTAGTTTAATAAGCTTGATAGCACAGAGCCCTGAGAGTTCTCAGTTGGATGCCAGAGAACCCTAGCAGTTCTTGGCTGCATGCCAGAGAGTCCTGGGAATTATCTACAGGATGCCTCAGGAATTCTTGGTGAAGTTGGGACCTCAACAAGAGTCCGATACCTCAGCCACAGGAAAGAATTCAAGGACTAGTCACCGTGTACAGCCAAAGAAACCAAAGACTAGCCAGTGTATACAGCTCAAAACTTTAATGTATAGCAAAAGCACACATTCAAAGGAAAATAAATGTTGGCATTCTCCAAAGGAGGAGAAGCATTCTGATATTGGGATCCTTGCATTATAAGGACTTGAAGTGACCATTCCCCCTCTGGCTATGCCAATAAAGGATTGATGAACTGCACTTTTCATTGGTTCTTTTCAGGTATCGACCTGAGTGAGGGCTAGGTGTGCAAGGGTTAGGTAGGTGTGTTTGTGCCAAAAGGAACATTTTATCATGGGCCTTATGGCTACTTCTTACTCCCTCCTCTCCTATCTAACTTTCCTCAATGGTATTGCCCTGCTTTTCAATTTTGGCAATTCTATTTACTGTGTAGTTATATGTCACTCTCATTTAATTACTTCCCTTAATGATGAATGTCAAACATTTTTACCTGATTATTTACTAATTATTAATGTATCTCTTGATGTGTCCGTTCAAAATTTTTTGACTAATTTTCCATGGTGAAGACTTGCTGTCACAGAGAAAAGAATTTACCAGAGCCTTATATGAACTAGGAAAAGGGAAAGTAGCTAACTCCAATCCTTTTCAACCTTCCTGTATCACTAAGTGGAGGTAAAACATAGCTGAAAAACAGTAAAAGGTCACAACCATGTGACAGGACCACAAAAAGATGGACATTTAATCAT
This sequence comes from Tamandua tetradactyla, assembly GCF_023851605.1. Classification (NCBI taxonomy): domain Eukaryota; kingdom Metazoa; phylum Chordata; class Mammalia; order Pilosa; family Myrmecophagidae; genus Tamandua; species Tamandua tetradactyla. The sequence goes on along the minus strand of NC_135353.1, from coordinate 56,259,097 downwards.
AAGATTATAGAATGTTTTCTCTCTTTTTGCACCTTATCATAAAACCAATGGGGTTTCAACAAAATAAATTGGATTAAAACAAAAAGGGCTTCATGTCTCATTCTAAGAAGGAGTTCTCAAGATAAATCAAAGACAGTAATCTAAAACTCAATAGGAAAGGCATTTGAGGAAACTGAAGTGTCTGACACATACAACTATAACAAACATTAAATACAGCCTAACTTCTAGCTACATTTACTTAAAAGTTCCCAGAAAGGGCTAATTACCTCAGTTCCCATTATCTGATCATCATGTATGGTGCACTGGTTTGAAACTTTCGTGTACCCCAGAAAAGCCATGTTCTTTATTCCTGATTCAATAAAATTCAGAAAAATAAGATTCAGAAAAATCTCTGTGGCTGACACAGAAACCGTTGGAGATGCAGAAAGAAAAGGCCCTGGAGGAAGCTGCTTGAAAACAGAAGTCAAAGGACTGCAGATGCCAGCCACATGCCTTCCCAGACTGGCCTTTCTTGAGTAAAGGTATCTTTCCCTGGATGCTTCATTTTGGACCTTTCTATGACCTTAGAACTGTAAGCTTGTAACTTAATAAATCCCCTTCATAAAAGGCAACCCATTTCTCATATATTGTATTTCCAGCAGCATTAACAAAGTAAAACATATGGCTTTCAAAAAAATACAAGGAATGTTAAAAAGTTAGGAAAAATACAAGTCTGAGGAGACAAATCAAACATTGGAACCATACTAAGGTATGACACGCATCTTGGAATTACCAGGTGGAGAATATAAAATAACTATGATTAAGACATGAGTTCTTAAGGAAAAGGTGACAACATGTAAGAATATATAAGTAATATAAGCAGAGAGAACGTAATATGGAAGTATCAGAAGGAAATGTGCGAAACCAAAAACACTGTAACTGTTGAGAGACAAAGTAGGAAACCATATATAAATAAATGGTCAATCCACCAAGAAAAAATAATAATCATAAATATTTTTTAAAATTTTTATTGGGAAATTTAAGATATATACAAAAAAGTGATGAATTTCAAAGTATATTTTAACAAGCACCTAACCACAGTGTTACAAAATAAATGAAACACTGGAAAATCTGAAGGGAGAAATAGGCACAATTGGAATAATAGTTGGAGATGTCAATCCACCACTCTCATTAAGATAGAACATCTCAACAGGAAGGAAACAGAAAACTCGGATAATATGATTAATTAACTGGATCTAACAGATATATACAGAACATATACAGATATATACAGTACCCCAAAGCAGCAGGATATACATTCTTCTCAAGTGCACATGCATCATTCTCTTGGGGTGACAACATGTTGCATCACAAAACAAGTCTCAATAAATTTTAAAAGATTGAATTCATAAAAGACATTTTCTCTTACAAAATAGAACAAAGCTAAAAATCAGTAACAGCCAGAGAACTGAGAAATCTGGAAATATATGGAAATTAAATACATAGGTATAAAAAAAATCAATGGGTCAAAGAAAAAATTGCAAGTGAAATAATATCTTGAGATGAATGAAAATGAGAATACATATCAAAACTCAAGGGATGCAGTGAAGGCAGTGCTGAAAAGGAAATGTATAGTTTTAAATGCTTACAATAAATAAGATGAAAGTGCTCAAATCAATGATCTAACTGCACACCTGCAGAAACTAGAAAAATAACAGCAAACTATCCACAGTCCAAAAAGAACGAAATAAATAACAATAACTACATTGTAGAAATGGAAAAGCCAATCATTCAATTTATTTGTAAGGGTGAAAGATCCTGAATAACAACAGCAACAACAAAAATAACATCTTGAAAAAAAAGAATAAAGATAGAGGGCTCACATTTTCTACCTTTAAAGTTTATAACAAAGCTACAGTTGTGTAAACAGCATGGTACTGGCAAAAGGATAGATTTATAGACACATGGAATCCAACTGAATGTTCAAAATAGACCTCCACATCTATAATCATTCATTTTTGACAAGGCCACAATATCCACTGAATTGGGAAAGAATAATCTCTTGCATAAATGATGCTGGGAGAACTGGATATCAATATCGAGAAGAATGAAGGAGGACAACCATCTCATATCATATGCAAAAATTAACTCAGAATGCATCAAAGATCTAATTATAAGAACCAGGACCATAAAAATCCCTAGAAGAAAGTGTAGGGAAGCAGTTTGAGAGCTTGTTTTAAGCAATGGTTTCTTTGGCTTTCCTTCAAAAGAACAAGCAATAAAAGAAAAGATAGATAAATCAGACATGATCAAAATTAAAAATGTTTGGCGGGCCACAGTAGTTCAGCAAGCAGAGTTCTTGCCTGCCATAACAGAGACCTGGGTTCAATTCCCAGTGCCTGCCCATATGAAAAAAAAAAAAAAAAAGAAAGACAATAAAAAGAAAATTACAAATGTCTTCATCTCAAAGAACGTTATTATTAAACTGAAAATTCAACCTACTCAAAGAGAAAAAAATAATTGAAAACCACATATCTGATAATATCCAGAATATATAAAGAAATCCTACAACTCAATAGTAGTAAGATAATAACACAATTTTTTAAACGGGCAAAAAAGTTGAATAGATGTATCTCCAAAGAAAATACACAAATAGCTAAAGGGCACATGAAAAGATGCTCAGTATCACTAGCCATTAAGGAAATGAAGTCAAAACCACAATGAGATATCATTTCATACCCACCAGAACGGCTACTATAAGTAAAATGGAAAATCACAAGTGCTGGAGAAGATGTGGAGATATAGGAACACTCATTGATTGCTTATGGCATTGTAAAACGGTGCAGCTTTAGAGACAGTTTGGCAGCTCCTCAGAAAGCTAGGTAAGGAATTATCATATGAACCATCAATACCACTACTACATAGATATCCAAAATAATAGAGAATAAGGATATAAACAGATATTCACACACACATGTTCATAGCAGCATTATCCACAATTGCCAAAAGATGGAAGCAATTCAAGTGTCCATCAATTGATGAATGGATAAGCAAAATTTGGTAGATACATGAAATATTATTCAGCATTAATAAGGAATGAATTTCTGATTCATACACTATGGATGAACCTTGAAGACAAACTTTTGAGTGAAATAAATCAGACACAAAGGGACAAATATTGTATGATCTCACTGATACAAATAACTAGAACAAGAAACTCATAGAATCAAGATCTAGAATATGTGTTACCATGGGCTAAGTTGAGGGTAGAGAATGGGGAGTTATCTCTTAAATTGTACAGAATTTCTATTTGTGCTCATTGTATAGTTTTGGGATGGACTAGGATGATAGCACAATATTGTTAATGTAATTAACAGCACTGAATTATATATGTGAATGTGGTTAAAAGGGCAAATTTTAGCTTATATATGTTACTAGAATAGAAATATGAAGATAAAACATAGGTCTGTATAACGCAGTGAATCCTATTGTAAACTATGTTTATAGTTTATAGTTCAAGGATAAAGATGCTCATTCATGAATTATAACAAATGTCCCATATTAATGCAAGTCTTAAAAATAAGATGGAAAAAAATGCCCTAATGAAAACTGTGTACTATACTTAATGGTATAATTTTAATATTTAATATTTTTCATCAATTGCAACAAAAGTACCACACTAATGCAAACTGTTAATAAGAGATGGGTATATGGGAGCTTTGTAATTTTCTGCATGGATTTTCTATACACCAACTTCTCAAAAATATTTAAAAATCAACAGCACTGTAAAAGCATTGAGGCACGCTTTTGACAGACTCATCAGTTGACTGGGCACTACTGAGTAAAGAATCAGTGAGCTTGAATATATGTCAATAGTAATTTCACAAACTGGAATGCATAGGGAAAAAAAAGAATGAAGAAAACAGAAAGGAGTAAATTGTTCTAAAATTTCAACACATGTGACATATGCATAATTGGAATACCAGAAGGGGAAGAAGGAGAGAATGATGCAGAAATATGTGAAGTAATAATGCCCGAGAACTTCCAAAATTAACAGTAGACACCAACCACAGATACAGGAAGCTCAAAGGAAACTAAAGGTAATAAATACCAAAGAAATAGGAACCTAAGTATATCATATTTAAACTACAGAAATCTAAAAACATAGAAAAAACAGCTGACATGTAGAAGATCAAAAATAAGTTTTATATCTGCCTTCTTGTGAGAAGTCATGCAAACAAGAAGACCATGAATAGCAACATTTAAAGTGCTGAAAGGAAAAATAAAAACACCAAACTGGAATTCTATATTCAGTGAAACTATCTTTCAAATGTGAAGAAGAAATAAAGATTTCCTGTGACAAAAAAAAAATGGAGGGAATTTATCACTAGAAGATGTATCTTGCAAGAAATATCCCAATAAATTCTTTGTGGAGAAAGAAAACTATATGAACCAAAAATTTTATCTACATAAATAAAATAAAAATAATGGAGAATGAATAAATGAAGATAAAGTATATTTTTTCTTTCCTTATTCTTACATTATTTAATCAATAACTATTTATTCAAAATAATAAGAATAACAATATAGTGGATGACTACAGTACATGGACAAGTGAAAAGAATGATCACAAAGTTATAAGGGAAGAATTGGGACTGCTTAGTTATAAATTACCTACACTATCAGTGAAGTGATATGGTATTATTTGAAAGCGGACATAAATTAGCTACAAACGCATATTGAAAAATATAGGGCAATCACAAAATTTTTTTAAAGAATTACAATTAATATGCTGAGAGAGAAGAAAGTGCAATTGTATAAAATACTCAATTAAATCCATAGAAGGCAGCAACAAAAGGCAAAGATTAAAACAACAACAACAACAACAAGGAACAAATGCAACAAATAGAAAACAATTTCAAACATGGTTATTAATCCAACTATATCAATAATCACTCAGTGTGAGTAGTGTAAATACAACAATTTAAAGACAGAGATTGTCAGAATGGACTTTTTAAAAAGACCGAACTCTATGTTTAATAAAACCTGCTTTAAAAGTAAAGATACGCTATCCTATCCTAAATAAATAAGGTAACTTTGTGTCAAAGAACACCATACCCTCCCTATCTTTTGAATAAGACATGAAATAAGGAATATTTTAACGAAATTTTCATAGTTTGTTCAAGTTCTTTCAAGTTAAAATAAAAACTGAGCTAATAGCAGAAAAAACATATAATTTAAAAATAAAGATATGCATTGACATACACTATGGTAACACTAATCAAAATAAAGTGGGGATAGCTATATTAATTTCAGATAAAGCAGATGTCAGAACAAGGAAAATTGCCCAGAATACAGAGCACATTCAATCCTTAATGTATTTGTACCTAACAATAGATTGTCAAAATAAGAGGAAAAACTAACAGAACTACAAGAAGAAATAGAAAAACCCAATATTATTAGTGAAGTACTCAATACTTCTCTTTCAGTAATTGACAGAGCCAGCAGATAGAAAATTTGTAAAGATGTTATTGAACTAAACAGTACCATCAATCTAATGGATCTAATTCACGTGTATAGAATACTTCATCCAATTATAGCAGAGTAGATAGTATTCCCAAGTTCATATGGGACATTAATCAAGGTAAACAACATTCTTGACCACATGGCACACCTTAAGAAATGGAGGAGAATAGAAATCATATAGGTATACTCTCAGACCACAGTGGAATTAATCTACAAATCAATAACAGAGAGATAGAAAATTCAAAAATATTTGAAGATTAAACAGCACTTTTCTAAACATCATGAATCAAAAAAGACTCTAGATATATTTTTAGAAGGTTTGAACTAAATGAAACTGCAACTTAGTAAAACTTGTGAGATGCAGGAAAAGCAGTGCTTAGAAGAGTATATAGAATTGAATGCATATATTAGAAAAGAAGATCTAAAATCAATCATCTAAACTTCCACTTTAGGAAATCAAAGATAGAAGAGCATCTAAAACCTAAGGCAAGCAGTAGAAAATAAATAGAATAAGAGTAGAAATCAATGAAATTGAAAACACTAAAGTAAAAGAGAAATGCAATAAAAGAAAAAACTTGTTCTTTGAAAAGATCGGTAAAATTTATGAATGTCCAGCCAGGTTAATTAACAAAAAAAGAGAAGATAGAAAATACTGACATCAAAAATTAAACAGAATTTAATGTCTCATGGCATAAACGTATAGTCAAGGAAAATTATGGATAACCTAAACCCGTGAATTTAATAACTTAAATGATTAAGAAAAATTCCTAGAAAGAACACTAAATATCAAAATTCATAGAAGTAAATAATCTTAATATACATAGACCTATTAAATAACTCAAATCAATAATTAATAACCTTCCCAAAATAGAAAATAACAGGCTCAGATGGTTTCGCTGGTGAATTCTACCAAACACTTCAGGAAGAATTGACATCAATTCTGCACAATTTCTTTGAGAAAATAAAAGCATAGGGAACACTTAAGTCATTCTGTGAGGCTTGCATTATCCTAATGCCAAAACAATACAAAACCATTACAAGAAGGAAAACTATAGACCAATATCGCTCATGAGAATAGATGCAAAGATCCTTAACAAGTATTAGCAAATAGAATCCATGATGTATAAAATAAATTATTCACCATGACAAAGTGGGATTTACTCCAGATATTTAAAGCTGTGTTACCATTTGAAAATCAACTAATGTTATCTATCACATCACAGGCTAAAAAAATAGCATGATCATATCGATATTTCCAGAAAAACATTTTACAAAACTCAAACACCACTCATGGTGAACTTTCAGCAAACTAGTAACAGTGAGAGACTTCTTCAATTTTATAAAACACATATTTTAAAAACCTACAGTTTACATCATATTTAATGTTGACAAACTGGGTTATTTTCCTTAAGACAGGGAAAAAGGCAAGAATGTCTCATTTCAACATTCATATTCAACATTGTTTGGATGAGTCAGCTAGACAGTAAAACATGGAATGGAGGAAAAGGTATAGAAAAATTGGGGGAGTAAAAAATAAACTGTCTTTCCTTGAAGTTTACATGATTATCTATAAGGAAAATACTAAATAATCAACAAAAAATCATGAAACTAATAAGTTATTTTTGTGAGGTTTCAGAATACAAGAATGAAATACAAGTGTCAATTGTTTTCCTACATATTAGAATTGAATTACTGTAATTTTGAATTAAAACTCGCAATGCCAGATACAGTAGAATGAAATAAAATACTCAGGGATAAATCTAACAAAATATGTACAGAATCTATATGTGGAGCACTACAAAATTCTGAAAACAGGAATAAAACATGATCTTTATAAGTGAAGAGATATTGCATGGTCATTATTTGAAAGACTTAATATTGTTAAGTGGTATTTTTTCTGCATGATTTATATATTCAGCATAATCTCAATCAAGCTCTGAGGAAGCAATATTGGTGGATATCAAAAAGTTCTTTTAAATTTATATGGAAAGACAGGAAAAAAAACATGTAATACTCAACACAATACTGAAAAAGAAAATACTGGAGGACTCACACTGTGGGTTTCATGCTTCTGTGATCAAGACAGCTTGATATTAGCAAAAGAATAGATACATAAATCTATCAAACAGAATATCGAATCCAGAAATAGACTCACACAAAATATTTTCAACTGGTCTTCAACAAAAAAGCAAAGGCAATTCAATGGAGAAAGGAGTGTCATCTCAAGAAATGAATGGTACAGAAGTGTTTGGACTTTCATATGCAAAAAGAAAAAAAAAAGAATTTATATACAGACCTTACAACTTTCACAAAAACTAACTTTGAAGTGTTCATCAACCTAAACGTAGAAAGCAAAACTATAAACTATCTTATAGAAGAAATAACTTGAAAAAATCTAGGTGCTCTTGGATTTGATGATGAATTTTTAGGTGCAAAACCAAAATCACAATGCAGGAAAGAAAAGATATGATAATTTGGACTTTATGAAAATTAAAACCTTTTGCTCTGTTAAAGACAGTGTTAATAGAGCAAAAAGACATGCCACACAGACTGGAAGAAAATGTTTTCAGTACACAAATTTGTTAAAGGACTTGTATCCAAAATATAAAAAAGAACTCAACAATAAGAACACAAATAACCTAACTAAAATATCAGCAAGAGACTTGAATGGCTATATCACCAAAAAAGATAACATAGATTTCAAATAAGCTTATCAGAAGATGATTCTCATAATGACCATAATCAAAATTACTGGTCATTAAGGAATTGCAAACTAAAATAACAATAAAATACCATTACATGCCTATTTAAAATCTAAAAATCTGACAATCCCTAATGATATTAAGGATGAGGAGCAAATGCAATTCTCATTTATTGTTGGTGGGAATGTAAAAGATTCAGCTACTTTGAAAGACAGAGTGATAGTTTCTAAAAAAGTTAAACATGTATTCCTATACAATCCAAAAACACATTCCTAGGTATTGACACAACTAATCTGAAAACTTAAATCCTCACAAAAGCCTACATATGAATATTTACAGCAGTTTTATTCATTATCACCAAAAAACTGGAAGCAATCAAAATGTTTTTGCATAGGCAAGTGTTTATGCAACGGGTGAATCCCTACAGTGGAATATTATTCAATGATAAAAAGATATGTACTATTACATCACACAAGACATGGATAAATCTTAAATGCATTTTTCTAAGTGAAAGAAGGTGGTATAAAAGGCTACAAACTCTATAACTCTAAATATTTGATATTTTGGAAAAGACTAAACTATAGACACAATAAAAGTATTAGAGATTGTCAGGGGTCTTGAGGGAGAGGAGGATGAGTAAGCAAGGTGTAGGGCAATTTTTAGGATACTGAAGCTGTTCCATATGAAAATTTAAAAGTGGATACATGAAATTTTGCATTTGTCAAAATCCATGGGACTTTTTTGCAAAAGAGTGAACTTTAATGCAAGAAAAGTAGAACAAAATTTATTTAGGAATGTGGAAACCCTCAGGAAAGATGCACACCATGACAAGAGAATCAAACTAAATTAAAATATATGAAAACATTTTCACTGAAAGTAATGGAAAAAAGGGTACTGGTCTAAGTAATCTGTAAAACTAAAGGCAAATGAAATTGCACAGAAGCACTCTACCGGAAAAAACTATTATTCACACAGTACGGATTGACAGTTCTGACACTGCTACATATATATATATTGAAATTGAGCAACTAAATGAATGAATGGTGATTGTTGGGAGACAAATTTCTCACTGATGGAGTGGGAATTTACAGATAAGCAAGGCGAGAAGGATAGAATAATCCATGTGGTAATGGATGAGATTTGGAAACATCAGTAAGAATTTATATTTAACTTAAATGTAGAAATAAATATAAAAACTATTTATAGATGTGCATATTTTCATGGGTTACTGTAAACATACCATATTTCTTTGTTTCATCAGCTAAAAGTGCCAAAAATATGCAACAACCCAGTAGCAACAAGTAAACCTAACACCCAGATCTTGAATTTTAATAATAAAAGGAATCGAGGCTCTTTGGAGAAATGGCTGATTCTAGAAGAGAAGCAGGGAATATACAAAGAAGCCTGGAGTATCTTTTAGTGTCAGAAAGTAAGGAAGTGCTCAAAACAAAACAAGAAAAACCACAACTTCTCTAATAAAGAAAAATAAATAAATTAAAGATAAAAAATGAAAAACAAAGCAAAACAAAACACACACATATTGATGCACATATGTCAAAGAGACACAGCAATCAACTGAAAGAGTTATCAATGTCCAACATTGGAACAATTTCAGCAAAAAATAAGTGAAGTACTGCATTATAACCTAAAACATAAAATAAATAACCCTGAGTCCATTATGATATAAATGATTGGATAAATAAATGCTAACGAAGAGACAAATATGCCACGCAGAGAAGTTCCAAATACTTGTAGATACTTCATCTTCAAGTAAATACAACATAATTCCCCGCTCCTTAAGTGTGAAGGAGTGCATAGTGACTTCCAAAGATTACCATTTGGAAAAGGAGATAAAAAGTAACCCTGAAGTGGAGAAGCCTGACAAACACTACCTCGTCCAGATGTTCAAAGTGAATGTTATCATTGATAAGTCATGTAGATAGTATCTATGCAATGTTATATGCATGTCAATATTGTGCGATGAAAATTACACTTTATCTCTGTGACCTTCTTCCCAAAACCCATAACCCCAAAGTAATCATGATTTTCTAAATCATGATTTTCTAAAATCATTAGAAAAATTCCAATAGAGGGGCATTTTATAATATATCTGAGTAGTTCTCCTCAAAACCATCAAGGTCATCAAAAACAAGGAAATTCTGATAAATGGTCACAACCTAAAGAAGCCTAAGGGCACATATCTACCAAGGTCATGTGGTTATCCTGAAACAGAAAAGAACATTATGGAAACTAAAAAAATCTGTATTAGCTATGAACTTTAATAAATAATAAAGTATAGGTATTGATTCATTAGTTTCAGCAAATATACTCTATCAATTGCAAGATGCTAATAAAAAGGGAAAATACATCAGGATGGTGGTAATGGGTATATGTGGACTGTAATATTGTCTCAATTTCTCTGTAAATCTAAAACTGTTCTAAAATAAAATACTAATAAAAACATTTTAAAACATTGAGAATTTTGTGCCTAAATATTTGTTTCAATTTCAATTTATTTTTAAATTATATTTTTCATAAATAATTAAAAATATTTATTTTCACAAAAAATTACATAACTTAGACTGAGGGATTTGGAACTTTGTACTTTTTGATTGTTGAAATGATTCTTTTGTTAAAATCATCAATGTTTGAAGTGACAGTATTTTCCACAGTTAAAAGGTTTATATATAATTGAGTTTACATTATTATTTTTTACATCATTGACATATTTATTTCCTTTTCATGTGTATTTCAATTATCAAATGTTTAAAAATAATATTTTGAATATTCCCAGTACAGCCAATTTTATTTTGCTAATTCCACATATAATTTTGTCCTTTTTGGTTTTTCTGGTTTTAAATAACTAAAATAAAAATATATATTTTTTATATTTTCTGGTTTTAAATAACTTCTTATAAATAACATGCAACTGTTTTTTCAGCTTTTCTTCTGACAGCTTTGATATATCATTCACATGCCATAAAGTTCACTCCTTTAAGGTATATAATTGAGTGGTATTGTGTGTATTCATAGAGTTGTGCAACCATCACCACTATATAATTTTTTAACATTTGCATCAATCCTCCAAAAAGAACTTCACACTCACTGGCAGTCACTGTCCATGTTCCTTCCCTCCAGATCAGGGCAACCACCTACTGACTCTCTATTTCTATGGATTTGCTTATTCTGGAACTTTTATAAGATATGTTGTATATGACAGGCTTCTTAGATGTTTGCAAGAGCTAACCATGTCATAGCATATACCAGTACCTCATTGTTTTTTGCTGCCAAATAATATTTCATTGTATGGCTATACTACATTTTATTTATAAATTCATCCATTGGTGGACATCTGGGTTTTATCCACTTTTTTACTACTATGAATAATGTTGCTAAAAACATTTGAGCATGCATTTTTGCATGGACATAAGTTTTCATTTCTCTTCAACATATATCTAGAAGTCAAATTGCTGGTCATATGATAATTCTATGTTTAATTATGTAAGGAAATGCCAAATTGCTTACCAAAGTGGCCATGCCTAAAATCTTTCTCACCAGCAATGGATGTGAACTTTGATTTCTCCACATTCTTATCAACAATTATTATTTTCCATCTTTTTTATTAGGGCTATCATAAGGAGTAAGAAGTATTGCCTCATTTTGACTTCGAATTGCACTTTATTAAGGGCTGATTATGGTGAGCATCTTCTCATGTACTTTGGCACTTTGTATATCTATTCAAATTCTTTGCCATTTTTAAAATTTGGATATTTACCTTTTGATAGTTGAGCTAAAAGTGTTTTTCTTTTATATACTCTGCATACAACTCTCTTAAGATTTAGTATTTGCAAATATTTCTCTCATTCCACGTATTGTCTTTTCATTTTTTTGATGATACCTTGAAGCGCAAAAGTTTTAAATTTCAATGATCTTTTCAAAGAAATAGCTCTTTGTTGATTTTCTATATTAATTTCTTATTTTCAATTTCATTGATTTCTGCTTTATTTTTATTATTTTTTTTCTGCTTACTTTTTTTCTGTTTAATTTGCTCTTCTTTTTCTTCTAGTTTTCTGAAGTGAAATATTATTCCTTTTAGGTGAATTATTGATGCTTAGACTTTTCTTCTTTTCTATATACAGTTAATGCTATAAATTTCCCTGTTAGTACAGCTTACACTGTCACTCACAAATTTTGGTGCCTTGTATTTTCATTTTCAATTCAAAATACTTTTTAATTCCTCCTGAAAATTTCTTCTTTGACTCATTATTTAGAAGTGTGTTGTTCAATCTTAATTTTGGGATTTCCTAACTATATTTCTGTTACTGAGTTATGGTTTTATTCCAATGTGAGTTTAAAGTATATTTTCTATGATTCTATACTTTTAAATATGTTAAATTTGTTGTGTGACCTAGAATATGGTATATCTTGGTCATGCTCTATACAAGCTTGAAAATAATGTCTATTCTGCTGTTGTTAGGTTAAGTGTTCTATAAATATTAATTAGATTCATTGATTGGTGCTGCTTTTCCTATCTGTTGCTTGTTAAATCTGTCCGAAAGAGGGGTGCTGAATCTCCAACTGTAATTATGAATTTTTTATCTTTACATGCATTTCTCTCAGTTTTGCTTCATGCATTTTGAAACTGTCTTGTTAGGAGATACATGGTAATGATAGTCTTGTTTTCTTAAATAATTGGGTCAGTTATAATTAATTGGGTAATTTATCTTAATTCCTTATAAATTTCTTTGAGCTGATGTCTCCTTTAGCTAAAATACAACTACTCCAGATTTTCTTTGACTGGTGTTAACATGGTATATCTTTCCCATTCCTTTATTTTTAATATATGTATCATATACGTAAAGATGGTTTCTTGTAGGCAGTGTATTATAGGGTCTCGTGTACTTTATCCATTCTGTCCATATATGTTTTTTTAACTGGTGTATTTAGACAATTCACATTTAAAGTGATTATTGATATAGTTGGATTCATATCTACCATATTTATAACCATTTTGTATTTGTTGCAGGTTAAAAATCTAAGTTCCTGCATTCTCTGTTTGCAATTCACTATCCAATATAATTCTGTTTTCTCTCCTGTCTTAGCATATCAATTATACTTCTTTTAAAATTTTTCTTAGTAGCTGACCTACAGTTTGCCACATACATTTGCAATAATTAAGACCACTTTCAAACAACACTGTACTATTTCATGAGTGGTGTAGGTATTCCAATTCTTCCCTCCAGTCTCCTAAAGCATTGCTACCACTCATTTCACTTATTCATAAGCTGTAATCACCAGATATGTTGTTGCTATTATTTTGAACAAGTTATTAAGTCAGATCCATTTAGAATAAAGAAAATAAAAAATTTTATTTGACCTTCTTCTTGCATTCCCTCTCCAGTGTTTTTCTTTTCTTTAAGTAGATCTTAGTTTCTGAACTTGTTTTCCTTCTCTCTGAAGAATTTCTCTTAATACATCTTGCAAGGGAGATCTTCTGGTGGTAAAACCCCTTAATTTTTGTTTTTCTGAGAAAGTTTTTATTTATCCTTCATTTTGTACTGTGATTTCCCTCTATACAGAATTCTAGGATGTTACTTTTCAGTTTCAGTGCTTTAAATGTTTCAATCCACTCTCTTCTTGCTTACATAAGTTTTAAGTCTTAGTGAAGTCCAATTTATCTGTTTATTTATGTGTGTGTATCACTTATAATTTTGGCATCATGTGTAAGAAAACACTGCACAAACAAAGATTATTAAGATTTACTCCTATGTTATCTTCTTAATATTTTATGTTTTCTGCATTTACATTTTTGTCTATAGCTTATTTTAGTTTAATTTTTTAATATTTATTCAAAAATTTATGTTTGAATAATTATTCGAATAAGTGAGCATTCTACCACTGACCCACCTGTGCACCCCCATGCACTCTTAATTACTATAGATTGGTTTCAGGTTTTCAAATTGGAAAATTTAAGTACACCAAATGTGTTATTTTTCCTTCTAAGATTATTTCATTTATTTTGCAACCCAACATTTTCCATATGAATTTTAGGAAATTACTGCAAAACGGCAACTGGTTTATTGATCAGGATTACACTGAATCTATAGTTAAATTTGGGGAGTGTTGCCATCTTAACAATATCAAGTCTTCCAAAAGATGAACTTTTAATTTATTTTCATCTTATGTAATTTGTTTCAAAAATGTTTTAGTTTCAATTATTCAGGTGTTCCCTTTCTTTCAGTAAATTCATTTATAAATATTGCATTATTTTGATGCCATAGGACATGAAATAATTTTCTTAATTTTATTATCACAATATTCAGTGTTAGTGTGTATAGATATAATTGCTTTTTGTACATTGTTTTACTACAATACTGAACTTGCTTATTAGTTCTACCTTATGGATTCGTTATGATTTTCTATACACAAGACCATGTCATCTGCAAATGCAGATAGTATAATTTGTACTTTCCAATCTTGATGGCTTTTATTTATATTTCTTGCATAATTACCCTGACATGATCTTCCAGTACAATTATTGAATAGAATTTGCAAAAAAAAACATCCTTGTCTTGTGCTTGATTTAAATGGGAAATAATTCAACCTTCGCCATTAAGTATGATGCTATCTGTAGATTTTCCTTAAATGCCTTTAATTAAGAGAGACACCTTCTAGTCTTCATTTGTTGAGTGTTTATATTATGAAAATGCTTTGGTTCTTTTTCAAATGTATTTTTATGTGTTTGTAGGGAAGATCACAATGTTTTTGTGTTTTTCTTTGTATACTGTGTGGTGGGGGTCACATTTCACTCTTTTTCCATGTTAGTATCTGTTACTGCCTCATAATTTGTTGAATTTTGGGGGTGTGGGGGGGTGGGAGTGTACAGGCCAGGAAATGAACCCAGGTCTCTTGCATGGCAGAGGAGAATTCTACCACGGAACTACCCTTGCACCCCTGGTTTTTGTGTTCTATTCTAGCAATATGACATTTTCCATATATTGATTTATGGATGCTAAGCTGAATTTGAGTGCCTGGGATAAATCCCACTATTCATGAACATAATTCATTTTATAGTTTTCAGCATTCAGTTTGCTAGTGCTTTGTTGAGGATGTTAGCATCTATATTCATAAGAGATGTTGCTTTTTTCCTTTCTTTTGATGTGTCTATCTAGTTTTGTTATCAGGGTAATTTGGCCTTAAAACACCTGAGAAATGTACCATCTTATTCTATTTTTGGAGGTATTTCTAAGGATATGTACCTTATTCTGTTTAAATATGTGTAGTGTTTACCAATGAAATCAACTGGCCCTGGGATTTTATTTGTGAGAAGTTTTAAATTTATAATTAAATCTCTTTATCCCTAGTTTGTGTACTTCTGCAAATGTGTCCATTTTTTCTGTGTTATTGTTGGGGATTCACTCATATCCCCCCAAAAGAAGTCTTCAAGTACTAACCCTCATCCTGTAAATGGGCTATTTGTAAATAAGACCTTTTGAGATAGTTATTAGTTAGTTAAGATGAGGGCTCATATTATTAGTTAAGATGAGGACTCATTTGCTAATTGGATCTTCAACAATCCTATTTAGATGGGGCCAAACTATGTGGAGGAAATTAGATACAGAAGTTGAAGCAAGAAACCAGTAGAGGACAGAAGTTAGTAGAAGCCAGAGAAAGATTGCCAAGTAACAAAAGATTGCCATCACAATGTTACATACTTTGGAGTAAGCAATCCTTGCTAATACCTTGCTGATGGATTCTAGCCTCCAAAACTATGAGACAGTAAATTCCTGCTGTTTAAGCCAACTATCTATGTGGTATTTTAGTCATAAAAGCCCTGGGAAACTAAGACAATTTTCTAATTTGTTGACATACTATTGTTCATAACATTCCCTTATGATTATGTTTATTTCAATTATGTTTGTAGTGAGACCCTCTATTAAACCTGATTTTAGAAATTTATGTTACTTCTTCCCATGGTATCTCTGTTTTTTTTTTTTCAGTCTAGCTAAATTTTGTCAATTTTGTTGGTCTTTCAAGGAGTCAACTATCCCTTTTGCCATTTTTCTCTACTTTTTCTATTCTCTGCTTCATTTATTTCCATTTTAGCCTTTATTTTTTTCCTTCCTTCTGATTGCTTTGGCTTTGTCATTATTTTCTCTTTTCTTGAGGTGGATGGTTAGGCTATTCATTGGAGATCTGTATTCTATTGAGTATTTACAACTGCATATTTTCTTTTACTTCTGTTTTAGCATCATCCTTTAAGTTTTGGTATGCTGTGTTTTATTTCACTCATCTCAAAATATTGTCCAACCTCCCTTGTGACTTTTTATTTGACACATCTGTTATTTGTGAGTGCGTTGTTATACCCACATATTTGTCATTTTCCCAAATTTATTTCTTATTTGCCTCCATTTTCACTTCATTTTGGTCATAGGCATATTTTTAATGTTTTTTTTTTGTCTTTTTAAATTTATTGAGACTTATTTTATGGCCTAACATATAGTATATACTGAGAAATGTTCTTTATGCACTTGAGAATAATTAGAATTTTGCTTTTCTTGGGTGGAGCATTTTATACAGAGATTTTCTACAGCATCAGCCATCCTGTTAGTAAGGTCTTCCCAAGGCAAATGTAGTGTGCAGGGTTTTCCCAGTGTTTCTGGGACTCTGTGTTGTCCTGGGCTTTTCTTTTTCTTATAGTGTATTTTTTATTAAAATACATTATGTATTCACATACCATATAATCATCCAAATTGTACAATCAGTGGTTCACAGTATCATTACATAGATGTACATTCATCATCACAATTGATCTTTGAACATTTTCGTTACTCAAAATAACAATAAAAATAAAAATAAAAGTTAAAAACCCACCCAAAGCACCCCATACCCCTAAGCCTTATCTTATATATATTTTTCTGACTTTTGTTCCTACTAATCTGTCCATACCCTGGTTAAAGGGAGTGTCAGTCACAGGATTTCCACAATCACATGGTCACTTAAAAGCCTATAGCTGTTCAATCATTTTCAAGAATCAAGGTTATTGAATTATAGCTCAACAGTTTCAGATATTTTCCTGCAGCTACTCCAATACATGAAAAACTGAAAAAGGATATCTATATACTGCATAAGAATAACCTCCAGAATTACTTCTCAACTCTATTTGAAATCTCTCAGCCACTGAAATTAATTTTGTTTCATTTCTCTTTCCCTTTTTGGTCAAGAAGGCTTACTCACTCCCATATTGCCAGGCCCAGGTTTATCTCCAGGATTTCTGTCCCATGTTACCAGGAAAATTTATACCCCTGGGAGTCATGTCCCATGTTAGGGGGAGGGCAGTGAGTTCACCTGCTGATTTGGCTTAGATAGAAAGAGGCCACATCTGAGCAACAAAAGAGACTCTTGTGGTTGTGGGGTGGTCTCTTAGGCATAATCATAAGTAAGCTTCACTTTTTCTCTGCAGGAATAAGTTTCATAAGGGCAAGACCCAAGTTCAAGGGTTTGGTCCATCAAATTTCCCTGGGCACATGCATGTTAGTTGTCTTGGAATTCCCCTGTTTACAGTAGTTTGATTGTCCCTTCTGTTTCCCAGAAGACAGACCTCCTTCCCCTAGGCATTTGAAGATGGCAGGCTTTTGCCCTCAATTCTTCACCTCTACAGTTTCTTACACTCTGTTGTCTCAGTGTACTTTTTCCTGGAGGGCAATTTCTAGGAAGAGAAGCCTGTAGAAGATGACATTCTCAAGTCAATTTTACCCAGTGAAAACAGGGCTAAGGATCCATGAAGGATGTATAGATGGTTAGAATGTGCCCTGGGGAGGGGATAAGAAATGGTGCCAAGATAAACTTCAACAGCTCCTCAAAGTTGAGCTTTCATGGTCTGCGAACCAAATTCAGCCTTTCAACTAACTGTCTTCTGCAGCCCTCAGGAAGCGTAACATCTTTACGTTCTTTTTTTTTTTTTTTTTTCCCATGGGCAGGCACTGGGAATAGAACCTGGGTCCTCTGGCATGGCAGGCGAGCATTCTTGCCTGCTGAGCCACTGTGGCCCGCCCAAGCATAACATCTTTAATTCTCCTCAATTCTGCAGCCTCTATCTGGGGTGGATTGAAAGAATGTCTGCCCTCAGAATTTATACCCAAGCTGTCTGAAGTTGCTAATTAAAAGCTGTGATCAGTGATCAACCATGCTTCATCTTGGGGAAAAGGATTTTTGCATCCCTTTCTGTCACCAGCAAGCTAACCAGAGGATGGAAACCATGGCAACCTGCTGAGAGCGTGGCGAATGGGCACTGATAGCCACCACACATAAAGAACAATTTATGGTTATTTGCCATAATTTATCAACCTCTTCCTCCTGTTCCTCCATAGATTCTCATATTCTTCTGGCCTCTGGAGTTTCAGATAGTTGTTTCAAATAGTTCCTGCCTATTTAATAGTTGTTCTGCTGGAAGGAGACTGGGACCTCTCTCTCCACTATATGTCCATAATCTTCTCTATTATCTCTAGTTCCCTGTGTCTGGGCCATATTTTCTTGTTTCTTTGCAGGCATTATAAATTTTGTTGAAATCTGGATGTTTTGCATAATACGCTAACTCTGGAAATCATATTCCCCTTTTCCAAGGTTTGTTATTTTTTGTCTTGCTTTATTACTGATTTTCTTGAATGAATTCTGGAAATAAGTCTTTGCTCAATTTGCTTAGTGGTCTTCTAATGATTGAACCAACATTTTCTTAAAGACCTTTAACCAGTAATTCTTCCACCCTTTCTTTGTACAGGGGACCTGTGTCTATTGGATCACACTATAAGCAGTTCAGTGGTTTGATTTACCCATTTTTTTTCCTTGCTTTCACAGAGCCTGTATTCATCCAGAAGTGAGTGTTTAGTGTCTAGGCAGGTCTTTCCTGGACATACATGCAGTCTTGCACATTTGACTGGCTTTCTTGATTACTAGAAAAGTTTGAACTTTTCAAAGCCTCCTCTTGACATCTCATTCACACAATCTAACCTTAAAATTTTGCCATCTTCCTTTCTACCTCAACTTTATCACTGCTTCAGAGGCCTGTCAGCTTTTCTGCCACATCAGTTGAAGTTTTCTGCCTTAAAGCATGGCAATGATCTGGAAGTGCCCTTAGGTTAAATGGTACAATGACCCAAATATCACTTAGTATATTTCTTGTCTTTAGATATCTGACCTTTCTTCAGTTTCTGCATGCTTTTAGTTACTTTCCATTACATTAAATTAGTTCTATTGATTTTTAAGTATTTTTTCCATATTTTATAATTTTTTGCGGAGTTAGTATGAATAAGGTTCTTTGCTATTAACGGAGTTTTTGACTGCCTTATATTTTTATTTCTAAAAAAATTGATATGCATATACTTCAGGTATGTTAGTTGTTTTATAGTCCTTTGTGCTTTACTCCTATCTTTATTCTTTTGTTTCATTGCTTTAAATATTTGCACACACATTATTTTTAAGGTGCATTGTCTGGAAATTGAACCCAGGCCTCTCACATGGAAGGTGAGAATTCTACCACTGAATCATCCATGCACCCTTATTTTTTATATTAATATTTAGAGTTCTTATCAATCTGTTTCTGATTTTTCCCTCTCTTACAGTGCCTTGTTTCATTGTGTGGTTATTATTTTGTATTTTAAGATCAAAATTGTTGAAATTTGTGGGAAAGGCAGTGAGTTTTCTGCTTGATACACTCAAATGACCAATTTCTGATACACTGGGTTTTCAAGGAGAAAAAGAGTTCAATGCTAGCCATGAAGCCAGGATCAGATGGACTATTAGCTCAAAATTCTGTCTCCCCAAACTGCAGTAATTCTGATGGTTTTATAATATTAAAAGATTGGCAGGTTTTAGGATAATGAGCACTTTGGCTGCAGATGATGTAATTAGAGGTGATCTAATTAAATCTTGACTTCTGAGTTACAGAAATAGTCCCAAATATTCACCATCTTTCCTTTTGAACACCTGTTGAAGTTAATAGTCCATTACTATATTTATGACAGAACGTTGTGTATTTGTTCATTTGCATATGTTTCAGTTAGGGTTAGGGTGGTCTGAATGGAAGAGACAGACAAAATTATAGGACCTTCAACGAGGTGGGATCTTCTTATTTCTCACCACATAAAAGTGGTTTGGAAAAACAATCCAGAGCTACCATGTGAGTTCACAGTGTCATAAAAATACCTTCTTTCTTTATTATTGTTTGACCAACCACAGTCTGTGTCTTCCAGGTAATTTCTTTAGGTATAGCCTTCACATTTGCATTCCAGCAAACAGGAAGGAAGAAGGGGTTATGTTTACTTTGTGGATGATCCACATGACATGTGGCCATTGGCCAAACCTGATTTATATGGGCACACCTATCACAAAAGGAAGCTTAGAAATGCAATTTTAATTCTAGGGGGCCAGGCGTTCAGCTAAAATTTGAGATTTTGTGATTAAATAAGATTGGCACATATATTAAGGGGAAAATTGCCATCCCTGCCACAATATCTCACCAAAATTACCATCCCTGCCACAATATCTCACCAACACTACTAAATTATAATTTTGTTAGTTGAAAGAACACCTTATTCATCATTTCATATCTCATAGAATGATTTTTCAATGCCTTCCATATAATATGTGCACAAAAACATTTTATTGATGATTGGTTGAAGAGTCTTTACAGATTTCAAAGACCCACTTAAGAGTATTTGTCCTATTTAGTATTTTTGTATATCTCAACTTAAAATGGTGAGTTATGAAAATTTGTTATATGCATTGATGCACTATTTTCAGGCCCCTATGTTGATTAGAAGTGATTATAATAGTTTGAGTCAAAATTCAACTTCCAAATGACTCTGAGTTACCTACTCAATATACAAAGATAGATTCTGAAATCATAATTATTTTAACAAAATAGATTGTGTTATTATATATACATAAAATGAGAGCTTATTTGATTTTCTTCATCAAGAATTTTCATATATATTTCTGGTGCTATGATGCATTCTCTCCACTGGTGATTTAAATCAACGTTCATGGATAACTGCATTTTATAATTGTTTCTATTAGGCACTGCTCAAGGTAATGCTATGAATCTCATAATCAATAATAACTTAATATTCTATAAATAGAAAGTGAAATAGAAATGTAGCTGTCTTAGCCAAGATAGCATATAGGCAGTGAATATTAAATAGGCATGAATAAAGAACCAGTTTTAGAGTTTATCAGCAGGGTACAGAGGCTTCAAATTATGATTTGTTAAAACTCTTAGGAATTTTTGGTTCTTCATGCATGTTTAAGCAGCTAGTTCATTGGTTCTCATTTGGTTCATTGTGAAATTCCTTCGTCAAATTAATTTCTCCATTTTTGTTGCCTTATTCTTGGGTTCTGAGATCCTACATAATTCCCCAAATTCCTTATGTTCCATCACAGAAGTGTAATCAATAATTTAGAATTTAAAAATGATTATGATTTTGAATCATTACAGAGCTACTTCTTTTTACTTTCTAGTGTATTAGAGTGGCCAGAGGGAAATATCTGAAGTTTCTGAATTATAATTCAGCTGCCTTGACCTCTGATAATGATTGTATAACTATATAGCCTTTATCTTGAACCCTTTTATCCTGTTTTTCAAATGTATAGCCTTATGACCACTAAAGACAATCCCTGAAGTTTATTAATGAAAGGTCCTGAGTCAGTCGAGAACTAACCCACATCAAATCCAAAACTATCATGCTAGACAAAGCTAGATATAACCAATATTGGCCCACCTGATATGCACAGGGTCTTAAACTTTAACCTATGAGTAACCTATACCTCATTATAATACTAAAAATCCAACCCAATCATCATATTAAGGCTGCCATTTCCTCACATAAATTCCATGACTAAGCATGTAACCAATCTGCACATGCTTAAAAATTAGATCATCTCTAACCTTGTAATCTCAAGGCATTGTGCTCATTATCCTAAAACCTGTCCATTTTTTAATACTATCAGATATAAATTGGAGTTTAGAAAAACAGATTTGTAAGCCAATAGACTGTCTGATCACCAGTCTAACAATAATCTCTTTCTCTTTTGAAACCCCAGTGTCTCAGGAATTGGTCATTTGAGTGCACTGAGTAGAGAACCCAACAACTTTGACTGTTAGAAGAAGCTCAACAAGAAGATAAGCAGATCTTTCCTGTCAGTGTATTACATATAGCTTTTAATTTATCAAAACCTAATGGTCTCTGGTCTGTGATTTTCTTAGCAGCCCACTCCATTGGTAATAGGAGTTGGTGACAGGCAAAATCTTATAAATTAATTTCTGCTACATCAAAAATGTAAAATTTTAAATGATATTAATTACAAGCATATTATGAACAAACACTGGCAATTGTGATCAAGAAGTATCTTCTATGCTCCAAAAGAAAATATAAATAAAAGAAAGCAGTACAAAAAAATATGTAGATCAGGAAGAGAATAAAATATTCAAAATAATAGACAGGGCTGAACATGTTCAGTTGCTAGTGTCCAGGTCCAGATGCAGACAGAGGTAGCTGAAGAGTATCTCTCATGAGGTAAAGTTGGCTAAAAGTCCCCAACCCAAAGTATGAATCCAGAGTGGGATTCATTGCTGCAGACCAAAACATGGAAAAGTTATCCTACTCATGAATGGAGATTGAATTAACTTGCTTCGGAACTTTGCCAACAGTCATAATGCTTCCTAAAGGAATAGATATGGCCACAGACATAAATTTATGTGCAGTGGCTAAGCCAAAATGTCTGCTGGATTGGCATTTGTCCTAGTTTGCTAGCTGCTGGCATGCAATATACCAGAAAGAGAATGGTTTTTAAAAAGGAGAATTTAATAAGTTGCTAGTTTACAGTTCTAAGGCTGAAAAAATGTCCCAATGAAAACAGCTCTGTAGAAATGTCCAATCAAAGGAATCTAGGGAAAGATACCTTGGTTCAAGAAAGCCGATGAAGTTAAGGGTTTCACTATCAAGTGGAAAGGCACATGGCAAACACAGTCAGGGCATCTCTGTCAGCTAGAAGAGTACATGGTGAACAAGGCATTATCTGCTAGGTTTCTCTCCTGGTTTTCAGTTTCATGAAACTCCCCAGGAGGCGTTTTCCTTCTTCATCTCCAAAGATCACTGGCTCGTGGACTCGGCTTTGTGATGCTGCAGCATTCTCTGCTCTCTCCGAATCTCTCTCATTCTCCAAAATATTTCCCCTTTTACAGGACTTCAGAAACTAATCAAGACCCACCCAAATGTGTGGAGATACACCTCTACCTAATACACTTTAACAACCACTTTTGATTAAATCACATCTCCAGGGAGATGACCTAATTACAGTTTCAAACATACAATGCTAAATAGGGATTAGCAGAAGTGGTTGCCTCCACAAAATGGGATTAAGATTAAAGTATGGCCTTTCTAGGGTACACACATCATTTCAAATCAGCATACTCCACACTCTAGACCCTAAAAAAACATATTTTTCCCACATACAAAATATATTAATTCCATTATAATATCAGAAAACTTTAAAGCATTTCAGCAACAATCAAATGCAATACAAATTAAAATCAGTACAAAGTCCCATCAAAATTAGGTACAAGCATGTTCTGTGCTCAGACAAATTACCCTCTGTCTCTGGACCTTTGAAAACTCATAACAAATTACTTGTTGCCAACATACAAAGGAGGAACAGTCATGAGATACATATATGCATTTCCATAGGGAGGAAAGAACACAGGGGTCACTGCTCCCATATAGTTTTGAAAACCCACAGGGCAAAGTTCATTAGATTTCAAAGTCTGAGAGCCATTTATCTTCAGGGCTTTAAAAGCGGCAGTCCCACCCTTTCCAAGGGCCTATGCAGAGGACTGCCTCTTTCCAAATGCAACCTTGTGGGACATTGCAGAGATTACCTTTTTCTCAGTTCCACCCTCTCCAAGCATTGGGGCTGCACCTGGGCTATCTACCATCTCCAGGGTACATACTCAACCCCACCATGTGATGGCAGCCAGGCTCTCCCTAAACCCCAAGGAATGTTCTCCACCCTTTCCAAATCCTGAGGAGGCATGACTTTTCCACTGCAATGAGGTGGAAGGCCCATCCTCTGCTTTCAGGGCAAACTCACCCTCTTCATGGGCTTGGGTGGATCCGCTCTCCTGGCCCGAGGCTTCTTAACTTCAGACCCTGGCCTCCATGGTTTTGCGTCTGAAGTTATTTTTCCTCCAATATGTCCCTTCTCTGAACCCCCCAGTCCAAACTGGCAGTGGCTCTGTTTATCCAGGTTCCACAGCACTCTTGTTGGCTTTCTATGCAGTAGTCTTGGATCATGCCCATCAGACATAAGGAGTTCCCACAAATTCTTCCTGGATAACTCCATGTCCAATCCTGGCTTTCTCTGAATTGGCTGACTGGTTTCAAATTTGGCCAAGTCCTCATGTGGGGCATGGGTCTATGGGGTCTCCCTTCCAGGAAGCCCAGAATCCTCCAGAACATCAACTTCTGGTTTCTTTGTAACCAAGAGTTCAGTTTCAGCTTAACTTTTTCCTGTTGCATTTCACTATAAGCTGTGAGGAGAACCCAGGCTGCACTTTCCACATTTAATTTGGAGATCTCTTTTACTAAGTATCCAACTTCATGGCTTTTAAAATCTGCCCTCCAGCCAAAGCCACCAGTCAATGTTGCCAGGTTATCTGCTGTATTAATTAGGGTTCTCTAGGGAAACAGAATCAACAGGAAACACTTGCAAACATAAAATTTATAAAAGTGTCTCACATGACCACAGGAATACACAGTCCAAAATCCACAGGACAGGCTGTGGAGCCAATGATTCCGATGGAGGGACTGGACAAACTCCATAGGAGTGGCTCACTGGCTGAAACAGGAAGAAACCTGTCTCTTCTGAATCCGTTTTGAAAGGTTTCCAGTGATTAGATTAAGCATTACTCATTGCAGAAGACACTCCCCTTTGGCTGATTACAAATGGAATCAGGTGTAGATGCAGCTGACATGATCATAATTTAATTCTATGAAATGTCATCATCGCAATAGACAGGCCAGAAGTTGCCCAACCAGACAAACAGGGACCACCACTTGGCCAAGTTGACACATGAACCTGACCATGACAGTCCACTCCTTGTCAAATTGGCAGATATACATATCACCTTAAACCATACGTAATACCTAAATAAAAAACAGTAAAACACATGTTTTTCCTTTCACCTAACAATACTCAACTGTCCTGCATATAACAGGAAAAACATTTAATCTCTCCAGAATAGGGTGCAAGTCCTTGGGTAATATTCATTCTTAAACTTGCTATCTTACAACTTAAACAGTACAACATGAACAAAACAGCATTATAGTCCTTGTTTCTGTAACTGATCATGTGGTCATAGTTCATATTTATCACTACCTTCTTCCATTATCCATTCCGTGTTCCCTTTACCCTCAGCAAGCACTTCAGCTGGCCATGGTTCTTTGCCTGGTGGGGTGACCCAAACCTTCACTCCTGAAGTTTCAGAACCATTGATAGTTCTGCCTAGATTGGGTTGTTGTAGTTTTCCATTGATTTTAATCACAGGGCATGGTAGTACTAAAATATGACCTAGGGGATCTCCTATATTCCAAGAAAACTCTTCTTGATCTCCATTGTGCAGTTGCAGTCCAATTTCCTCCTGATAGTCAGGGTCAAACACCCTACATAATCATGCAATCCCCTTCTTGGCTTGTTGATCCAGGGGCATGAGTTGCCCAAAGTGACCAGGTGGCAGTCTGAGATTCCAGTTCAATGGAATCATTGTTGTTTTTCCAGGTGGAAGCACTACCCCTTTTGGAACTAAAACCGTTAGACCAGCAGAGCTCAGGGTTGCAGGCACAGAAAGCAAAAATGTTCCTAGTGGATCACTAGGGGTAATAGAGGTATCACTCCCATTTCTAGTCCTTGGTTCCTGGACCCATGGATCCTAGCTATGGGAGAAACAGCACCATAAAGAGGATGCTGATTCAGAGGATATACAGCTTCCTGGAAAACATTATGGCAGCCCTTCAAGGTATTGCCACCTAGTTGGCACCGTAAATGAGTTTTCAAAAGGCCTTTCCACCTTTTCTATCAATCCAGTTGCTTCTCAGTGATGGGGATCATGGTGAGACCAGAGAATTCTATGAACATTTGCCCATCCCCACACTTCATTTGCTGTGAAATGTGTTCCTTGATCAGAAGCAATGTTGTGTGGAATACCATGATGATGGATAAGGCATTCTGAAAGCCCAAGGATGGTAGTTTTGGCAGAAGCATTGCATGCAGGGAAAACAATTCCATAACCAGAGTATGTGTCTATTCCAGTTAGAAAAAATTGCTGCCCCCTCCATGAAGGGAGTGGTCCAATGTAATCAACCTACCGCCATGTAGCTGGCTGGTCACCTCTGGGAATGGTGTCATATCAGGGGCTGAGTGTGGGTCTCTGCTGATGGTAGATTGGGCACTCAGCAGTGGGTGTAGCCAAGTCAGCCTTGGTGAGCAGAATTCCATGTTGCTGAGCCCATGCATAAACTCCATCCCTACCATTATGGTCACTTTGTTCATGAGCCCATTGGGCAATGACAGGAGGTGCTGGGGAGAGAGGCTGACTGGTATTATCTTATCCTCTTGATTATTAAAACCTTCGTCTGCTGAAGTCACCCTCTGGTGCACATTCACATGGGACACAAATATGTTCACATTTTTAGCCCACTCAGAAAGGTCTATCCACATACTTTTCCCCAGACCTCTTTGTCACCAATTTTCCAATTATGGTCTTTCCAACTCCCTGACGATCCAGCCAAACCATTAGCAACAGCCCATTAGTCAGTATACAAATGAACCTCTGGCCAGTTTGCCTTCAAGCAAAATGAACAATCAGGTGCACTGCTTGAAGTTCTGCCCACTGTGAGGGTTTCCCCTCACCATTTTCTTTCAAGGACACCCAAGAAAGGGGTTGTAGTGCTGCAGCTCTCCACCTTCAGGTGGTACGTGCATATCATGCTGAACCATCTGTAAAACAGGCCCGAGTTTTCTATTCCCCAGTCAATTCACTGTAAGGAACTCCCAAGAGGCCATAGCTCTGGTCTGTGAAAGAGAAGGTAATGTGGCAGGAATGGAGACCATGGGCATTTGGGCCACTTCCACGTGTAGATTATTTGTGCCTTCAGGACCTGTTTTGGCCCTATCTTGTATATACCATTTCCATTTTACAATAGAGTGCTGCTATGCATGCCCAACCTTATGGCTTGGTGGATCAGACAACACCCAGCTCATGATAGGCAACTCAGGTCTCATGGTAAGTTGGTGGCCCATGGTTAAGCATTCAGTCTCTTCTAAGGCCCAGTAGTAGGCCAACAGCTGTTTCTCAAAAGGAGAGTAGATACCTGCAGCACATGGTAAGGCTTTGCTCCAACATCTTAAAGGTCTGCATTGTGATTCTCAATAGGGGGCTGCCAAAGGCTCCTGGAAGTATTTCTTTTTGCCACTGACACTTCCAGCACCATTGGATCTCCTGGGTCATATGGCCCAAGAGGCAAAGCAGCTTGTACAGCAACCTGGATGTGTGGCAGAGCCTCCTTTTGTTCAGGTCCCCACTCAAAATCAGCAGCTTTTCTGGTCACTCAATAACTGGGCTGGAATAGCACACCCAAATGAGGAATATATTGTCACCAAAATCCAAAGAGATGAACTAGGCATTGTGCCTCTGTTTTGGTCATGATAGGGGCCAGATGCAGCCTTCACCTTAGAAAGGATAACTTGACATGCCCCACACCGGTGGAAACCTAGAAATTTCACTGAGGTGGAAGGCCCCTGTATTTCTGTTGGTTTTATCTCCCATCCTCTGACACACAAATGCCTTACCAGTAAGTCTAGAGTAGTTGCTACTTCTTGCTCACTAGGTCCAATCAACATGATATCATCAATATAATGGACCTGTGTAATGTCTTGTGGGAGGGAGAAATGATCAAGGTTCTGCATATAAGATCATCAGATAGGGCTGGAGAGTTGATATACCCCTGATGTAGGACAGTGAAAGTATACTGCTGACATTGCCAGCTGAAACAAACTGTTTCTTGTGGTCCTTCCTAACAGCTATTGAAAAAAAAGCATTTGCCAGATCAATGGCTTCATGCCAGGTACCAGGGGATGTATTGATTTGCTCAAGCAATGATACCACATCTGGAACTGCAGCTGCAATTGAAGTTACCACCTGGTTGAGCTTATGATAATCTACCATCATCCTCGAAGACACATCTGTTTTCTGCACAGGCCAAACAGAAGAGTTGAGTGGGGATGTGATAGGAATCACCACCCCTGCATCCTTCAAGTCCTTAAGAGTGGCAGTAATCTCTGCAATCCATACAGGAATCCAGTATTGCTTCTGATTTACTATTTTGCTAGATCGGGGCAGTTCTAGTGGCTTCCACTTGGCCTTTCCTACCATAATAGCCTTCACTACATGAGTTAGAGAGCCAGTGTGGGGATTCTGCCAACTGCTCACTATATCTATCCAAATTATACACTCTGGAACTGGGGAAATAACTACAGAATGGGTTCGTGGGCCCACTGGACCCACTGTGAGATGGATCTGAGTTAAAACTCCATTGATCACCTGGCCTCCATAAGCCCCCACTCTGACTGGTAGACCAGAATGATGTTTTGAGTCCACCTGGAATTAATGTCACTTCTGAACCAGTGTCTAATAATCCCTGAAATATCTGATCATTTCCTTTTCCCCAATGCACAGTTAACCTGGTAAAGGCCATCAATCTCCTTGGGGAAGGCTTGGAGGAAGATTAACAGTATAAATTTGTGGTGGTGTAACAAGGTTCTCCCCCAAAGGTACCTGGCCTCCCCTTCATTCAAGGGGCTCTGGGTCTGTAAACTGTCTCAAGTCTGGAAATTGTTTAAGGGGCCATGACTCTGTGTTTTTGTAATTCAGGTTAGACTTCTGTTCACTTGACCTAGAACTCTTTTGTTAATACAGCTTGAACAAGAACTTAGTAGACTGTCCATCTATTGTATTTTTGGTACCCCATGATTTTCCAGCCAATGCCACAAATCTCTGTGAGTCATATAATTTTAACTCCTACTTTGAGTTTACTGTCTATTATAATAGACAAATCAATCCTGTCTTTGGTGATTAAGTGCTGCTACGTGGCTTCTACCAACTCGGGATCTGGTCATCCCCACTGTGTTTAAGGATTCCAGCTCAGTGACAGCAGTTTCCACAGTAATATCTGACCTGCAGAGGAGAGCAACTACAGAGTTCTTCAGGGATGATGACACTAGTTTCATAAATTTATTTCAAACTGTTCTGGTAAAAGGTGCATCCTCTAGACATTCCTGGGGTGTAAGAGTAGGTTTTGCATGATAAATCCACTCTAACATTCCAATCTCTCTAAGACTCTGGGTCCTTTCATCTACATTATACCAGGGCAGTTCTGGCATTTCAACCTCAGGTAATGTCAGCCATCTTTTGATCCAAGTTTCAACCAACCATCCAAATAAACTGTTAATACCTTTTGTAACCACTTGAGCTATAACATTGAATGCAGAATCTCTGCTTAGTGGGCCCATATCAATAAATTCATTCTGATCCAGCCATATATCCCTCCCACAATTATCCCCCACCCTTAAAATCCATTGCCATGCATATTCCCCTGATTTTTGACTATATAAATTGAAAAACTCACACAGATCTTTTGGAGTATAATGTACCTCTTCTTGTGTGATACTTTGTACCTCACCTTTAGGGACCTGGTGGGAATTTAGTCTAGTTGTGGATCTGGAAGAAATGAGGGGTGGTGGGTCATGAAAAGAATTAGAAATATCTTCCAAGCCATTTGCTTCAGAGCATTCATTTGCAGTTTTATCTGGTGAAACAAGATTAATCACTCTAGGGCTAATCCCTTCAGGAGGAGGTTGGGTGGTCAACTCCTCAATGCAGGCTGGAGGTGGGGCAGCAATGACCTCAGGGCAGACTATTACAGGGTTATTGATATAAGACTCAGAATGACCTAGGGTTTCAACCTCACCCCTGACACCATTATCAATCCATATGTCACCATCTCATTGTTTAGGGTCCCACTCCTCTCCAATCAATGCCCTCATGTTAATGGCAGACACCATGCAACATTGAGATTTCAATTTACATTGTAAAGTTGCTACTCTAACAATAAGATTCTGAGTCTGATTTTCAGAGATCTCAAGTCTATGGCTACAGGAAATAAGATTTTCCTTCAAGATACTCATAGAAATGTCTACATCTGTCAGACAGTGCTTAAGCTTCCTGTTTGAAGCCTTAAGCTCATCCATTTCACTCCTTAATGTAGCCAGTGTATCTAACAACAACTAGCCAACATCTCTATATCTCTTATTTCCACAAAACTCCATAAAGGTGTCAAAAACATGATCCAGCCAGAGCCTGGCTTTGTACAAGTAAAACATTAGGAGAATTGAATGGTGATATTTTGACTATCTCTTTTGCCAACTCACTCCATGGATTGGGAGTGTCAATCTGATTATGGGAATCAGAGTTCTTAGTGCCTTTGAGCCCAGTCAGAGTAGAAAACCATTCATAAAAACCTATTTTTAAGATTCTGTTTCTTAAGAACCACTCCTGTTACTAAGTTATATTAGTTAGGGTTCTCTAGAGAAACAGAATCAACAGGAAACACTCAGGGGCAGGCTGTGAAGCCAATGATTCTGATGGAGGGTCTGGACGAAATCCACAGGAGAGGCTCCTCTGCTGAAGCAGAAAGAGAGCCTGTCTCTTCTGAATTCTTCTTAAAAGGTTTCCAGTGATTAGATTAAGCATCACTCATTGCAGAAGACACTTCCCTTGGCTGATTACAAATGGAATCAGCTGTGGATGCAGCTGACGTGATCATGATTTAATTCTATGAAATATCCTCATCATATCAGACAGGCCAGTACTTGCCCAACCAGACAAATAGGTACCACTGCTTGGCCAAGTTGACACATGAACCTGACCGTGACATCTGCTATTTTAAAACAAGGATCACCTTCCTTCAGGTTTGCAATAACACATGGCTCATTTATGTCTAAGGCCTCATCAGAGTTATCTTTAGAGTCCATGTTTCTACCCACAGTCTGTTCAAAGCATTCTAGGCCTCCTCTATCAGGCTTCTCAGAACTCTTCCATATTCTTCCCCTTATTTGCAGTTTTAAGGCTGATAAAATGTCCCAATTGAAACAGTTCTATAGAAATATCCAATCTAAGACATCCATCCAGGGAAAGATACCTTGGTTCAAGAAGGCCAATGAAGTTCAGGGTCTCTCTCTCTCAAGTGAGAAGGCACATGGCAAATACAGTCAGGGTTTCTCTCTCAGCTAGAAGGGTACATGGTGAACAAGGCATCATCTGCTAGGTTTCTCTCCTGGCTTCCAGTTTCATGAACCTCCCCATGAGGCATTTTCTTTCTTCATCTCCAAAGGTTGCTGGCTCGTGGACTCTCTGCTTCATGATGCTGCAGCATTCTCTGCTCTCTCCAAATCTCTCTCATTCTCCAAAATGTTTCCCCTTTTATAGGACTTCAGAAACTAATCAAGACCCACCCAAATGAGTGGAGACACACCTTTACCTAATACACTTTACCAACCACTTTTGATTAAATCACATCTCCAGGGAGATGACCTAATTATAGTTTCAAACATACAGTGCTGAATAGGGATTAGAAGAAGTGGCTGCCTTCACAAAATGGGATTAGGATTAAAACATGGCTTTTCTATGGTACATACATCATTTTAAACCAGCACAGTATTGAATCAACAATCTTTCATATAATTGTGTTGGGTTCCATATACTAGGTGAAGGCAAAACCCAAGACCACTAGATAGCAAGAGAAAAAGCAGAGATGGTGAGAAGGTGAAAGAGAGTTATTAATCAGGATAAGCCTGAAAACATACAATTAAAAATGTAAAAAAAAAAAAACACTAACCCTAATAGAGACAAAAAATAAAAAATCAATAAATTATTTCATTTCAGATAATAATAAAATAGAATAATTTGCAGAGTTTAAAGTAAATTTTGTATCATCAAAGAAATAATTGAAGAAAGAAAGACTGGAAACAATAATTATGAAAAAACCATTTGTAAACAAGAGCATATGCACATGAGAAAAATCTAATTAGAAACTCTGGAAAATAAATCTCTCTTTCTCTGTTTTTCTCTCCCTCTCATCTTCCTTCCTCTCCTCTCTCTCTCTCTCTCTCTCTCTTTCTGTCTGTCACCATCTCTATCTCTCTCTCTCTGTCTCTCTATTTGTGTGTGTGTGTGTGTGCAGCCACTAAAATTAGAAAAAAAATTAACAGATGGAATAAACCCAGGAATGGTTATTTTAATATAAAAATAAAATGTTGTGTTAGAAGACAGCAATGATGAATTTACACATAATATAACACAATCATCTAAAAGATGAAACATGAGGAAAGGAAATTAGATTAAAAGAATATTTAAAGACCCTAGCTAATTCTATTATGTGTCCTAGGGGTACAAAACAGAAAGAATGAAGTAAAAATAATATTAGAAAGAAACTGATGAGCTGTTTATAGAAATGAAGAAATATATGCTTGAAAATGAAGCCCAAATGCCAACTAGAATTTAAAAATAAATCTACACAGAAAACTTTAGAATATCAATGAAAAAGAAGAAAAAGTATCTAGGAGAGGAAAGAACAGGTCATCTACAAACGAACAGCAAGCATTCTGACAGAAGACTTCACAATTATAACAACAGAATACCAATACAAGATAAAGGCATAATCTTCTAAAAATGCCAAGGAAAAATAACCCTCCATCTAAAATTAATTTGTGTGGGGGCTCAAAATATATATCTATACCAACCAGGACAAAAAGAGACTACTGTACATAGGCCCTCACCAAAATACACTAAAGTAATAAAATAAATACTACTGAATAATATTGAAGAAACAACATAATATTAGGAAAATACAACTGAGAATGGGAATTGATTTAATAATATAAGTATATTTGATTAATTTTTCATATTCAATAACTAACTTTATTTATATTTGCATGTGTGCTTATGTCTAATAGTGAAAGGGAAATTTTAGAGTCTAGACAGTAATAAAATTGGGTATAGGAGGGGGTGTGAATGAGTTGTTTAAAAATAAGTTATTAGGGCTGGCCACAGTGGCTCAGCAGGCAGAGTTCTAGCTTGCCATGCCAGAGACCCGGGTTTGTTTCCCAGTGCCTGCCCATGCAAAAAGCAAAAAATGAGTTATCAGTGTTTTAATTTCACAGGATATCACATTTAAGGCCAAAAAGTCATAATTAAAGAGGGATATTACATAATGGAACAAGGAATAACAACTAAAAATCTAGAAAACTCATGAAGGCATGCATATTCAAAATTATGGATTTTATATACATGAAAGAAAAATGAAAACATCATATAGAGAAATTTACAAGGCCAAAATTCAGAGGATTTTAACATAATACCATCAAGAGCAAACTGCTTTATGGATGAGTTTTATAATACTTTTCAAATTTTGTTCTACTCTATCTTATATCAACTGCTATAGAGAAAATAAAACCAATAAATTTTAAAAATCAAATTAAATACTAATCTAACCTTAGTACCAAAACCGTGCCAGGAAAATACAAGAAAAAGAAAGTGTAGGCAAATCTTACTTGTGAACATAAATGCAAAATGTCCAAATAAATTATTTCAAAAGCAAGTTCAGCAGTCTGTAAAAAAAAATTACAAAAGTGGTCTTTTTCAAAAAGAAATCCATCAATAAAATTGATTATGTGAGCAGATTAAAGGAGGGACGTATGAAAATTTCAGTGAATCCAGACAAATTCTGAGAAAAAGATCATCTCTTTTCCATTACAAAGAATATTAGCCAATTAGGAATAAAAAGAACCTTCCTTAACCAGATAAATATTTTCTACCAAAGACCTAAGGAAAACTTTATGCTTAAACCAGAACAAACATTATGCTTAATATTAAAATTAAAGATGTATTATTTATCAATCATTAAAACACAAGAATACTTCTATCTGAGAAATCAGGATTTAATTGAGATTTACTGAATTATATTGTAGATGCTCCTTTTTACTTTTTGTATATTAGAGTAGACAGAGGGAAATACCTGAAATCTTTGGATTTTAATTCAGGTTCTTTGATCTCTGATAATGATTGTATAATCATTATGTTGTGCCCTAGTGATTTTAAGAACCCTGTGATCAACCTTCACTTGCACCCATTCATCAAGTTTTTCAACTTTAGAGTTTGTGACCACTAAAGGCAGTCCCTAAAATTTATTAATGAAATGTACTAGGTCAGTCCAGAATTAACCCACCTCAAGTCCAAAGTTATCTTGATAACAGAAACTAGATCTAACCAAAATTGGCCTTCATGACATGTCCAGTAGCTTAAACTTTAACCTATAAGTCACCCATACCTCATTATAATACCCCAAATCATGCCCATTGTGATGGTTAGGTTCTGGTGTCAACTTGGCCAAATGATTACACCCAGTTATCTGGTCAGACAAGCTTGACTTGACCTGTGCAGTAAGAATATTTCATGGCTGGTTGATAAACCAGAAGGCTGATGTATTAAATCATCAGTCAGTTGAATACCTCTGTGGATGATTCCATGTGCAATCAACTATGCATACCTCTCAAAGCGAGATAATCCAATCAGCTGGAGGCTTTTAAGGAAGAAGAGAGACTCCTTCACTGCTTTTTCAGTCACTGAGCCTCTCCTGTGGAGTTCATCCAGACCCTTCATTGGAGTTGCCAGCCTCACTGCCTGCCTTATAGATTTTGGACTCTTCCATTTCCATGGTTACGGGATACACCTTTATAAGTCTCATATTTCCAGCTATCTCCTGTTAGTTCTACTTCTCTAGAGAACCTTGACTAATATTCTTGGCATATTTATGAGGCTGCCACTTTCTAACATACATTCCATGTCTAAGCTGTAATCAATCTGCACATGCTCAATAATTAAATTATCTCACTTACATGTCTGGGGCCACTGAAGTCATTATACTTAAAACTGCCCAACCTATAATTCTATGAAACTATCAAAATTATTGCAATTTGGGGAAATGTATTTGGGAGTTGATAAGTCATCTGATCTGCTACATGCCTAGTAATAAACTTTGAAACCTGGGTGTCTCAGGAATTGGTCATTTGAGCACATCAAGCAAAAGAATCCATCACATTGTCTGGTAAGATACTTACAATCACCCTTTGTTTTTAATACTGTAGTTTTAGTTTGTAAAGCTGCCAGAATGCAATGGAATGACTTTTCAAAATGGAATTTAATAAGTTGCATGTTTACAGTTGTAAAGCTGTGAAAATGTCCAAATTAAGGCATGAAAAAGAGGTTCACTTCACTCAAGAAAGGCTGATGATGTCTGGAACAGCTGTCAGCTAAGAAGTCATGTGGCTGGCACCTGCCATGGACTTTGGGTTCTGAACACCTTTATCAGCTGGGGAGGCACACAGCAAAGTCTGCTAGCTTTCTCTCCTCATTTCATAAGACTTTCCCAGCAGTGACTTCCTTTCGCATCCCCAAAGGTCTGTGGCTGTGTGTAGTCTGTTGGTTCTGAGACGTTTTTCAAAATGGTTCCCCCTTAAAGGGCCCCAGTTAGCAACCTCACCTTAAATGGATGGAGACATATCTCCATGGAAACCATTTAATCGAAACTTTCTACCCACAATTGGATGGGTCACATCTCCACACAAATAATAAAAAAGATCTCACCCAGCAATATTGAATGATGATAAAAGAACTTGACTTTACTGGGGTACACAACAGATTCAAATTAGCACAATTGTGTTAGAGACAAGAATTATAGTCACAATTTATAAGGGCAAAAAAGAAAAAAATGTCTTTACTAAAATTCAGAAATTTTACTGGAAACAGTAACAATATAGCAAATTAGGTTTGTTTCTCTAAAGAAGCAATAAAAATTATAAATTGAGCTAATATACACCATTGAAAATATCAAGAAAACTGTAAGAAACCTAAGAATAAATTTTAAAAATGATGTGTGAGCAAGTAAATACTCAGACAATAAGAAAAGCTAAATAAAAGGAAAAATATTGATATAATTGACTAACTTCAAAAACAATAGCTCTGCAATAAAAGATCACATGCACCAACTTAAAATTTAAACCACTGACTGAGAGGTATGTTTCAATGCCAAAAACACAGAAAAGTTTTGATTCCAGAACATATAAAGTATAGCTACAAAACAATTACACAAGGATAAACACCTCAGAATAAAAAAAAAACACAAGGAATATAAAATTAAGCAAAGAGAAAATATGAGTGGATAATAAGCATATGAAAGACTATTTGATAGCCTTTATAAAATGCAAATTTATACAATAAAGACATCCCACCTCCACCCCACCCCCATTAAATTTAATAACTATCTTAAAAGTTTAACAATAGTAAGTGCCTGCAAGGTTTTGAGGAAGTAGGAACTCTCATACACTACTGATGGGAGTATAAATTGGTTCAAATACTTGGGAGGGCAGTTGGCAGTATCAAAGTTTAAGAAGTTTATAACCTACAACCAGTATTATTCCTATCTAGGCACATGTTGAAAGTAAAATATTTCTTACAATTTGAGATCTAATAGCTTAATTCAACTATTTCATGAACCCAGAAGCATCCCATTTAGAAACTAGTAGGTGGCTCTGCTGAGGGCATGAAAAGAGGAAGCTTAGACGGGATGAACAGAGAAGTAAGTGAGGAAATGTTTGATTGGCTGCTGTTCCACTTCCATTTTACATGGAAGGATCTTACTAGATGGGGACCAACAATATTTCAGTTAGTATGGTGTGTCCAATCTGATAAGTTAGCTCTTCTGGAGCAAAATGGTTTTCTCTCCAGGTGTTGTTCATCTGCAGTTCAGTAGGGTGCATTCTATAGTACCATTTCTTCAGACAGCACCTGCAGGTCAATTGTTTTTGTCTTCTGGAAAATCGTTTCTTGGAAAGTGGTCCCTCCTAGCAGCACCCAATGGAGGTAGCCATTTTATTTTACTTAGCCCCACCTTTTGATCACATTTCTCAATTATCTCATTGGAAACCTGACCAAAACACTTGAGTCATCCCCATTGATTTCTCTTCTTATCAGGCAGTTGAGTACACTTGGTCAAGCATTTTATTCCTTTTTTTCCTCTACATTTTTCATGTTTGCATACATTTTGATTGCAGTGAGATTCATTGTGTGACTGCTCAATTGCAATTAAGACCCTCGAAGCGGGTTTTTTTACTCACTTGATTGTATTACAGGGAAGGCCCTCTCTTTGAGTCAGGGTGGCTATTATTTTATTTTTATTTTTAGTCTTGGTCCACTAGACATAGTCCCAAATCTATCTCAATTTCCTTTTGTTTGGCTATCTCAAGAGCAACCATCTTTGTTGAGGGTACCAAGGAATTTGATCATAATCATGGAACATAGCCTTTAGAACAAGAAATGAAAACATAGAGACTGTTAATCACAATTAAAATAATAAATCCAAAGCAAATTACTTTTCCCCATATTCCATTAAATGAAGAATCTAGGTCAGAAAATAGGTCTGTCCATTGAAATGCTTGAGTCTTACTGATATCACGAAACACCTTAACCTGTTAAAATCATTAAAGTCATTAAAATGTTTATGTTATTTACTACTGTCTCAGACTTATTAGCATAGGAGTATGTTTGTTCATGGACAGTCAGTGCATCTAGGGCTTTTCCATTTTGCAAAACTACTGATGCTAAACTGTCAACTTCAGCCTAAAGAGACTAAAGAGTTTTTAGAGTGGTGTTAAAACTGTTTCATAATTTAGGTAATTACTCTAGATAATATGTTCCTAGGGAAGGTGCAATGGTGTGCATGAAAGAGTAGAGCCCAATATTACCATAGGTCAAGAGATTGCATGTATTATCCTTCTTTTGCTGGTTTGAGGCCCGATGTACAAAAGATCTTGTGCTAGCTTTCTGACTGGCATTTAGGATAGATAATACATGCAAGATCACAGCATGCAGTCCAACTTATGAGTGGGTAATAAAACCATTCTGTTATCTGTAGCTTATAAAGGGGATGCGAAATAGCTCAGACCATGAACAAGAGGCTTAGGAGTATACTATAGTTATCTTTTGTAACCTCAAATTTCTTTCTACTGTTACCCTCATTTTGAAGCAAAATCTCATCAAATGCAACCTAAAATTGCAATAGCCGTTTTTGGGAATGGTCCAATTAGACAAACATTCATCTTGGAGTTGCACTTGAGTAAAGGTCTCCTGAGTTAAACAGGAGAAAAGAAGTGCCTGTTTTAATTGGTCTACTAAGAAACTGCAAAAAATTAATTTTGATCATAAAATAAGTGAGGTTTCATTAGATTTGGCCTGATTATTTATTTAGGTGCAGCAAGAATGGTAATTTACTATATGGGCCTTTTAATGTTTTCTTTGTTAGTTTTCATAAGGAACCTCTGATTGGACTTTCAAAAGCCTCTCACAGCTATGAAGCCAGGCTAAGAATTCAACACCAGATAACCAAAATATTGGGGTGATATTCTCTTAATGGAGGTCCCCAAAGTGTCATATGGTCCCTGTTTCTTGCCAGAATGTAAACTTATTTACTGACATGAAAGGCTGAGGACCCTGGAGCCAGGCAACAGACAAGTTTTTCTAAAAGGTTTTTGTAAGCTTTGGTTCTATAAAGTCATAAAGTCAACCTTAATTCTTGAAAAATCTGTGGTCATGTATATATGAGCATTATTCTCATATATGACATTACAGTCAAATCTTTGTTTATATAAGCAGTGTCTCCAGTTATGCCCTATTAACAAGTTGACATATTCTGATGAAATGGATGCAAATGATTATATTGCTACAAAAATAAGTGTCCAACAAGAGTTTCCATATTCAAGAAGGATCAAACAAGGAGAAAAAGATTATCATTTTGTGAATTGTTGAGTGTTGAGGAAAAGAATAAGGGATTCCTTGCATCTAGAAAATAAACATTAAAACTGCAATAATCCAAGCAAAACTTATAATCATTCTTTATAAATTCATTCAGTCCTAGGAAATTAATCCTGGTCACCCTCAATCTTGTGTTAGCAATTTCATGAACCCATCAGCTTCTTAGCTAACATTCTGAAGATGTAGACTCAGTTGAGTATTGTGGTCTCAAAGTTACATAAACAATATTCTTAGAAGCCTCAGAGTACATGGCATAGTCCATTCCATGGGTCTCTGAGATAGTTCTTTTCGTTGAAATGCAACACTCTGACCTGCAGCTGATTGCATATGTTTTCAGGAAAGCATCAGAATTAAAACTAGCTATAGATGACAAAAAGGCTTAAAATGGCTCTGGTTCAATTATTGTTGCTTTTTTATTTTACAACAATGAATGATCTGAGGAGCATTCATTAAACATTATTTTACAAATTACTGAAATTATAAGCAATAATACTACTAGTGTTTAATATCATGTAGATCAGTAATACGACATCTCATGGACAGTGAGGACACTGAAAAATCTCTAGAAACTTTATACAATTTCTGAAATATTTATATTCATAAAATTTGGCCCATATAAATTTAACCAACAGATGGTTAGAAAATCCTTTTTAATTTGACAACATTTCCCATGCAACTCTTACTATATCAAATAAATCTAATTGTTTCTAGCAGTTCTCTGCTTAGGAGTTGAATAAACAAATTCTTGGTGATTTTTCAGGGAAATCTGGACCATTCCAAAGACAATTTGAGATCAAGAAGATATCATTTAAGGTTTGATTTGGGGAAAGTGATATGTCAAAAAGTTGTCAGGGGACTTCCGGGCCAAGATGGAAGCTTAACAATGTGCACACTTTAGTTCATCCTCCAGAACAACTACTAGATAACCAGAAACAGTACAGAACAGCTCCTGGGGCCACATCAGTGACCAGACACAAAGTGTATCCCAGTCTGGACCAGCTGGACGGGCTGTGAGCCACCACCTTCCCAGAACTGTGAGTTCCCAAGCCATGGTAGCCGATGCCCCTCCCCTACAGGCTGCTTCCCAGAAAGGAAAGGAAAGACTTTACCAGCAGCAGGGGCTGAGCCCAACCAAATGCCAATTCTGGAATTAATTAACAAATTCTGACTACTAAAAATAGGCCCCCAGCTCAGGTGAACCTGGTCAAAGTGGAGGTAGCCCATTTTTGCCCCAGTGCCAAGGGGGCAGTTCTGATGGAAAAAAAAAGAAGAAAACAGAGGTTTTTGTGGCTGTGTTTCTACACAAGTTTGACTGACTTTGGATACAGTGACAGGGCTTCTCAGGCTGCAACTGCTCCAGGCATAGGCAGAAACAAGCTTGCTTCTGGAGCCTGTGCCTCCTCCGGGGTGGGGGGCGAGTGAAGCCCAACTCAGGCAGAATTCCTCCCTCAAGGAATTCAGACACCAGATGTCATGGTCAGGGACATGTGTCAACTTGGCCAAGTTGTCATACCTGTTTGTCTGGTTGGGCAAGTGCTGGCTTGTCTGTTGCAATGAGAACATTTCATAGAATTAGATCATGATCATGTCAGCTGCATCCACAGCTGATTCCATTTGTAA
The DNA here is from genome assembly GCF_023851605.1 of Tamandua tetradactyla. NCBI lineage: Eukaryota > Metazoa > Chordata > Mammalia > Pilosa > Myrmecophagidae > Tamandua > Tamandua tetradactyla. Next base: position 56,218,240 of record NC_135353.1, on the reverse strand, counting down.
TCAGCCAAAAGGGAGTGTCTTCTACAATAAGTGATGCTTAATCTAATCATGGGAAGCCTTTTAAGGAGGATTCAGAAGAGACAGGTGCCATTCCTGCTTCAGCTGGTGAACCTCTCCTGTGGAGTTCATCCAGACCCCCCATCAGAATCATTGGCTTCACAGCCTACCTTGTGGATTTTGGACTCTGCATTCCCATGGTCATGTGAGACACTTTAATACATTTTATATTTGTGAGGGTTTCCTGTTGATTCTGTCTCTCTAGAGAACCCTAACTAATACACCAGTGCTTGGTAATTTGAAGCCATTAAAACAGCCTACAACCTCTCATCTGTCTCCACCAAGTCCCCAGGAAGGAGAGTCTGCCAAACTTAAAGGCACCACACCATCCTATGCTGGTGGGACTTGCAGGCAGACAAGCACCACATACTGGGCAAGATAAGAAAAACAGAGCCCAGGGACTTCACAGGAAAGTCTTTCAAACTGCTGGGTCTCACCCTCAGGGAAAACTGATGCAGGTGATGCTTTCTTTCTGATTGGAGTCCAGTTTTGTCTGGGAAAATCAGGCTGGGGTCTATAATACCTAAGTAGACCCTCCGGGGGTGGGGGGGAAGCACCATACAGGCAGGGCAAGAAACAAGGAAACAAGAACTGAAAAAATTATCCTCTGTTAAACAAAACTTAAGCTAGAGGTCCAGATAAAGCTAAACTGAATGTCAAAGAACAGATAGACAACAATTCATCCAGCAAGAAAACTCTAGGTAAAAGAAGTGAAAGCAATCTTTAGAATAAACTAATTAAGGTAATTAAATGCCTAGAAACCAGCAAAAAATAACAAATCACACTAGGAAAATTGAAGATATGGCCCAGTCAAAAGAACAAACCAACAATTCAAATGAGATACTTGATCTGAAACAATTAATTCAGAATATATGAACAGACATGGAAAACCTCATCAAAAACCAAATTGAGAGAGGATATAAAGAAGGCAAGTAATGAACAAAAAGAAGAAATTGAAAGTCTGAAAAAACAAATCACAGCATTTATGGGAATGAAAGGCACAGTAGAAGAGATGAAAAAAATAATGGAAACCTACAATGGTAGACCTTGGAGACAGAACATAGGATTAGTGAACTGGAGGATGGAACATCTGAAATCTGGCAAGAAAAAGAAAATATAGGGAAAAATAGAAAAATATGAGCAGGGATTCAGGGAACTGAAAGACAATATGAAGCACATGAATAAACGTGTTGTGGGTGTCCCAGAAGGAGAAGAGAACGGAAAAGGAGGAGAAAAAAAAAAACAGAGGAAATTACCACTGAAAATTTCCCAACTCTTATGAAAGACTTAAAATTACAGATGAAAGAAGTACAGCATAGCCCAGAGAGAATAGATCCAAATACACATACTCCAAGCCACTTACTAATCAGAATGTCAGAGGTCAAAGAGAAAGAGAGAATCTTGAAAGCAGCAAGAGAAAAGCAATTCATCATGTACAAGGGAAGCCCAATAAGACTATGCATAGATCTCTCAGCAGAAACCACGGAGGCGAGAAGACAGTGGGATGATATATTTAAATTATTAAAAGAAAAAAATGCCAACCAAGGATTCTATATACAGCAAAATTGTCTTTCAAAAATGAGGTAAAAATTAAAACATTTTCAGACAAAAAAATCACTGAGAGAATTTGTGACCAAGAGACCAGCTCTGCAAAAAATACTAAAGGGAGCACTAGAGACAGATACAAAAAGACTGAAGAGAGAGGTGTGGAGAAGAGCATAGAAAGGAAGACTATGAGTAAAGGTAAAAAGAAGGAAAATCAGATACGACATATAAAATCCAGAAGGCAAAATAGTAGAAGAAAATACTACCTGTGCAGTAATAACACTAAATATTAATGGATTAAGTTTCCCAATCAAAAGACATAGACTGGCAGAATGGATTAAAAAACAGGACCCTGGGAGGTTAGGATCAGCACTCCCCCAAGCTGCGGCAGCCGGTGCCCCCCCCACGTGCGGATTCCCGGGCCGGCTGGGAGATTTGGATCGGCACTCCCCCAAGCCACTTTGGCTGGTGACCCTCCCCCACAATGAGAGTCTTCCAAAGTTAAAGGAGCAACAGCATCTTTTACTGGTGGGACCCGCAGACAGATGAGCACCACATACTGGGAAGGATAAGAAAAACAGAGCCCAGAGATTTCACAGGAAAATCTTTTAACTTGCTGGGTCCCACACCCAGGGAAATCTGATTAAATGCACAGATGCCAGCAAAAAATAATGGATCATGCCAGGAAAATTGAAGATATGGCCCAGTCAAAGGAACAAACCAATAGTTCAAATGAGATACAGGAGCTGAGACAACTAATTCTGAATATACAAACAGAAATGGAAAACCTCTTCAAAAACCAAATCAATAAATTGAGGGAGGACATGAAGAAGACATGGGCTGAACAAAAATAAGAAATAGAAAGTCTGAAAAAACAAATCACAGAACTTATGGGATTGAAGGACAAAGTAGAAAAGATGGAAAAAACAATGAATACCTACAATGGTAGATTTAAAGAGACAGAGGCTAGAATTAGTGAACTGGAGGATGGAACATCTGAATTCCAAAAAGAAAAAGAAACTATAGGGAAAAGAATGGAAAAATTTGAGCAGGAGATCAGGGAACTGAATGATAATATGAATGAAGCGTACAAATACACGTGTTGTGGGTGTCTCAGAAGGAGAAGAGAAGGGAAAAGGAGGAGAAAAACTAATGGAAGAAATTATCACTGAAAATTTCCCAACTCTTATGAAAGACCTAAAATTACAGATCCCAGAAGTGCAGCACACCCAAAAGAGAATAGACCCAAATAGGCATTTTCCAAGACACTTACTAGTTAGAATGTCAGAGGTCAAAGAGAAAGAGAGGATCTTGAAAGCAGCAAGAGAAAAACAGTCCATCACATACAAGGGAAACCCAATAAGACTATGTGTAGATTTCTCAGCAGAAACCATGGAAGCTAGAAGATAGTGGGATGATATATTTAAATTACTAAAAGAGAAAAACTGCCAACCAAGACTTCTATATCCAGCAAAGTTGTCCTACAAAAATGAGGGAGAAATTAAAACATTCTCAGACAAAAAGTCACTGAGAGAATTTGTGACCAAGAGACCAGCTCTGCAAGAAATACTAAAGGAAGTACTGGAGTCAGATATGAAAAGACAGAAGAGAGAGGTATGGAGAAGAGTGTAGAAAGAAGGAAAATCAGATATGATATATATAATACAAAAAGCAAAATGGTAGAGGAAAATATTATCCAAACAGTAATATCAAGAAAGTTAATGGACTGAATTCCCCAATCAAAAGACATAGACTGGCAGAATGGATTAAAAAACAGGATCTTCTATATGCTGTCTACAGGAAACACATCTTAGACCCAAAGATAAACATAGGTTGAAAGTGAAAGGTTGGGAAAAGATATTTCATGCAAATAACAACCAGAAAAGAGCAGGAGTAGCTATACTAATATCCAACAAATTAGACTTCAAATTTAAAACAGTTAAAAGAGTCAAAGAAGGACACTATCTACTAATAAAAGGAATAATTAAACAAGAAAACATAACAATCATAAATATTTATGCACCGAACCAGAATGCCACAAAATACGTGAGGAATACACTGCAAACACTGAAAAGGGAAATAAACTCATATACCATAATAGTTGGAGACTTCAATTCACCACTCTCATCAATGCACAGAACATCTAGACAGAGGATCAATAAAGAAATAGAGAATTTGAATATTACAATAAATGAGCTAAACTTAACAGACATTTATAGGACATTACATCCCACAACAGTAGGATATACCTTTTTCTCAAGTGCTCATGGATCATTCTCAAAGATAGACCATATGCTGGGTCACAAAGCAAGTCTTAACAAATTTAAAAAGATTGAAATCATACACAACACTTTCTCGGATCATAAAGGAATGAAGTTGGAAATCAATAATAGGCAGTGTGCCAGAAAATTCACAAATACGTGGAGGCTCAACAACACACTCTTAAACAACGAGTGGGTCAAGGAAGAAATTGCAAGAGAAATTAGTAAATATCTCGAGGTAAATGTAAATGAAAACACGACATATCAAAACCTATGGGACGGAGCAAAGGCAGTGCTAAGAAGGAAATTTATTGCCCTGAATGCCTATATCAGAAAAGAAGAAAAGGTAAAAATTCAGGAAATAACTGTCCACTTGGAAGAACTGGAGAAAGAACAGCAAACTAACCCCAAAGCAAGCAAAAGGAAAGAAATAACAAAGATTAGAGCAGAAATAAATGAAATTGAAAATATGGAAACAATATAAAAATCAATAACGCCAGAAGTTGTTTCTATGAGAAAATCAATAAGATTGATGGGCCCTTAGCAAGATTGACAAAAAGAAGAAGAGAGAGGACGCAAATAAATAAGATCAGAAATGGAAGAGGAGACATAACCACTGACCTCACAGAAATAAAGGAGGTAATAACAGGATACTATGAACAACTTTATGCTAATAAATACAACAATTTAGATGAAATGGACGGGTTCCTGCAAAGGCATGAACAACCAACTTTGACTCAAGAAGAAATAGATGACCTCAACAAACCAATCACAAGTAAAGAAATTGAATCAGTCATTCAAAAGCTTCCCAAAAAGAAAAGTCCAGGACCAGACGGCTTCACATGTGAATTCTACCAAACATTCCAGAAAGAATTAGTACCAACTCTCCTCAAACTCTTCAAAAAAATTGAAGTGGAGGGAAAGCTACCTAATTCATTCTATGAAGCCAACATCACCCTCATACCAAAACCAGGCAAAGATATTACAAAAAAAGAAAACTATAGACCAATCTCTCTAATGAATATAGATGCAAAAATCCTCAACAAAATTCTAGCAAATCGAATCCAATAACACATTAAAAGAATTATACATCATGACCAAGTGGGATTCATCCCAGGTATGCAAGGATGGTTCAGCATAAGAAAATCAATTAATGTAATACATCATATCAACAAATCAAAGCAGAAAAATCACATGATCATCTCAATTGATGCAGAGAAGGCATTTGACAAGATTCAACATCCTTTCCTTTTGAAAACACTTCAAAAGATAGGAATACAAGGGAACTTCCTTAAAATGATAGAAGGAATATATGGAAAACCCACAGCTAATATCATCCTCAATGGGGAAAAATTGAAAACTTTCCCCCTTAGATGAGGAAGAAGACAAGGATGTCCACTATCACCACTGTTATTCAACATCGTGTTGGAAGTTCTAGCCAGAGCAATTAGACAAGAAAAAGAAATACAAGGCATCAAAATTGGAAAGAAAGAAGTAAAACTATCACTGTTTTCAGACGATATGATACTATATGTTGAAAACCCGGAAAAATCCACAACAAAACTACTAGAGCTAATAAATGAGTACAGCAAAGTAACAGGTTACAAGATCAACATTCAAAAATCTGTAGCATTTCTATACACTAGCAATGAACAAGCAGAGGGGGAAATCAAGAAACGAATCCCATTTACAATTGCAACTAAAAGAATAAAATACCTAGAAATAAATTTAACTAAAGAGACAAAAAACCTATACAAAGAAAACTACAAAAAAACTGTTAAAAGAAATCACAGAAGACCTAAATAGATGGAAGGGCATACCGTGTTCATGGACTGGAAGACTAAATATAGTTAAGATGTCAATCCTACCTAAATTGATTTACAGATTCAACGCAATACCAATCAAATCCCAACAACTTATTTTTCAGAAATAGAAAAACCAATAAGCGAATTTATCTGGAAGGGAAGGGTGCCCCAAATTGCTAAAAGTATCTTGAGGAAAAAAAACGAAGCTGGAGGTCTCATGCTGACAGACTTTAAGGCATATTAAGAAGCCACAGTGGTCAAAACAGCATGGTATTGGCATAAAGATAGATATATCGACCAATGGAATCGAATAGAGTGCTCAGATATAGACCCTCTCATCTATGGACATTTGATCTTTGATAAGGCAGTCAAGCCAACTTACCTGGGACAGAACACTCTCTTCAATAAATGGTGCCTAGAGAACTGGATATCCATATGCAAAAGAATGAAAGAGGACCCGTATCTCACACCCTATACAAAAGTTAACTCAAATTGGATCAAAGATCTAAACATTAGGTCTAAGACCATAAAACAGTTAGAGGAAAATGTAGAGAGATATCTTATGAATCTTACAATTGGAGGCGGTTTTATGGACCTTAAACCTAAAGGAAGAGCACTGAAGAAAGAAAGAAAGAAATGGGAGCTCCTCAAAATTAAACACATTAGTGCATCAAAGAACTTCATCAAGAAAGTAGAAAGACAGCCTACACAATGGGAGACAATATTTGGAAATGACATATCAGATAAAGGTCTAGTATCCAGAATTTATAAAGACATTGTTCAACTCAACAACAAAAAGACAGCCAACCCAATTACAAAATGGGAGAAAGACTTGAACAGACACCTCTCAGAAGAGGAATTACAAATGGCCAAAAGGCACATGAAGAGATGCTTAATGTCCCTGGCCATTAGAGAAATGCAAATCAAACCACAATGAGGTATCATCTCACACCCACCAGAATGGCCATTATCAACAAAACAGAAAATGACAAGTGCTGGAGAGGATGCGGAGAAAGAGGCACACTTTTCCACTTTTGGTGGGAATGTCAAATGATGCAACCACTGTGGAAGGCAGTTTGGCGGTTCCTCAAAAAACTGAATATAGAATTGCCATACGACCCAGCAATACCATTGCTGGGAATCTACTCAAAGGAATTAAGGGCAAAAACTCAAACGGACTTTGCACACCAATGTTTATAGCAGTGTTATTTACAATTGCAAAGAGATGGAAACAGCCAAAATGTCCATCAACAGACGAGTGGCTAAACAAACTGTGGTATATAGATACGATGGAATATTATGCAGCTTTAAGACAGGATAAACTTATGAAGCATGTAATAACATGGATGGACCTAGAGAACATTATACTGAGTGAGTCTAGCCAAAAACTAAAAGACAAATACTGTATGGTCCCACTGATGTGAACTGACATTCAAGAATAAACTTGGAATATGTCATTGGTAACAGAGACCAGCAGGAGTTAGAAACAGGGTAAGATAATGGGTAATTGGAGCTGAAGGGATACAGACTGCAACAGGACTAGATACAAAAACTCAAAAATGGACAGCACAATACTACCTAATTGTAATGTAATTATGTTAAAACACTGAATGAACCTGCATCTGAGCTATAGTTTGTTTGTTTGTTTGCTTGTTTGTGTTTTTGTTTTTTCTTTTTCCTTTTTTCTTTTTTGTATATTTTTTATTTTTATTATTATTTTTATTTTTTCTCTATATTATCATTCTATATCTTTTTCTGTTGTTTTGCTAGTTCTTTTCCTAAATCAATGCAAATGTACTAAGAAATGATGATCATACATCTATGTGATGATATTAAGAATTACTGATTGCATATGTAGAATGGAATGATTTCTAAATGTTGTGTTAGTTAATTTTTTTAATTAATAAAAAAAATACAAAAGAACACCCAAAACATCCTATGGTCTTTATCCCCCCCATTGTTAATTTATTTTTATTTTAAATAAATCTTTATCTGCTGTACACTAGAAAAAAAAAAAAACAGGACCCATCTCTATGCTGTCTCTACTCAAAGGACATGAGAGTAAGAACACAAATGGACATTTGCACACCAATGTTTATAATAGCATTATTTACAACTACCAAGAGATGGAAACAGCCAAAATGTCTATCAACAGACGGGTGACTAAACAAACTGTGGCATATACATATGCAGCTGTAAGACAGAATAAAGTTATGAAGTATGTAACAACGTGGATGGACATTATGGGTATTATTAAGGGCATTATGCTGAGTGTGATTAGCCAAAAACAAAAGGACAAATACTGTATGGTCTCACTGATATGAACAGACATTAGTGAATAAACTTGGAATATATTGTTGGTAACAGAGACCATCAGGAGATAGAAATAGGATAAGATATTGGGTAACTGGAGCTGGAGGGATACAGATTGTGCAACAGGACTGGATATAAAAACTCAGAAATGGACAGCACAATACTACATAGCTGTAATACAATTATGTTAAAACACTGAATGAAGCTGAATGTGAGAATGATAGAGTTAGGATGGCTGAGGGCATAAATGAAACCACAAAGAAAGATAGACAATCAAGATTGAGATGGTATAATCTAGGAATGCCTAGAGTATACAATGATAGTGGCTAAATGTACAAATTTAAAAAATATTTTTGCATGAGGAAGAACAAAGGAATGTCATTACTGCAGGGTGCTGAAAATAGATGGTAATTCATATTTTAAAATTTCAACTTATGTGTGAGACTAAAGCAAAAAAGATGTTTATTTGGTACTAAATTTATATTTTGACTAGTGCATTTCCTAATATAACTTATGTAGATAGTTTGGTTGAACAACATAAGTACATGGAACCTTGGGTAGGACATGAGATTTTGTTGGTTTCTCCGGAGTGATGCCCCAATGAATCCCAGAGTGATTTGATCAGTGAGTGGAAAAGTATTTGCAAAATGCCCTTTGGGGAATGGTGACAATGGGGGAAAATTCAACCTCCCCAAGTTGAATTCTTGATATTCTCACAAGCAGTGTGGCAACCAAATCTATAGGCTTAACCCCCAATCTTGGGGTTTGTTCATATGAAGCTTAACTGCACAAAGGATAGGTCAAGCCTACTTAAAATTAGGCCTAAGAGTCACCCCCAGGAAATCCTCTTTTGTTGTTCAGATGTGGCCTCTCTCTCCAGCCAGCACAACAAACTCACCACACTCCCCGTGTCTATGTGGGTCATGACTCCCAAGGGTGTGGACCTTCCTGGCAACCTGGGACAGAAATCCCAGAATGAGCTGAGATTCAGCATCAAGGGATTGAGAAAAACTCTAGAATGAGCTGAGACCCAGCATCAAGGGATTGGGGAAACCTTCTCAACCAAAAGGGGGAAGAATGAAATAAGACAAAGTGTCAATGGCTGAGAGATTCCAAACAGAGTCGAGAGGTTATCCTGGAGGTTATTCTTACATATTAAGTAGATATCACCTTGTTATCCAAGTTGTAATGGAGAGGCTGGAGGGAACTGCCTGAAAATGTAGAGTTGTGTTCCAGTAGCCAAGTTTTTTGATGATGATTGTATACTGATACAGCTTTCACAAGGTGACTGCGTGATTGTGAAAACCTTGTGTCTGATGTTCCTTTTATTTACCTTGTCAACAGACGAGTAGAACATATGGAATAAAAATAAATAATAGGGGGAACAGATGTTAAAATAAATTTAGTTTGAAATGCTAGTAATCAATGAAGGGGAGGGGTAAGGAGATAGTATGTAAATTTTTTTCTGTTTTCATTTTATTTTTCTGTTGTCTTTTTATTTCTTTTTCTGAATTGATGCAAATGTTCTAAGAAATGATCCTGAGGATGAATATGTGACTATGTGATGATATTGTGAATTACTGATTATATATGTAGAACAGAATGAGCATATACTAAGTATATGTTTCTTGTAATTTTTTTAATTAATAAAAAATTTAAAGAAAAGTTGTCAGGATTGAGCTTTTGTTAAATAGGAAAATAGATCATCATGAAACAATATTTGTCCCCCTGTTTAATGAAAGCGACAATCTGAGATTTTAATAGTAAATGGAGTTGTTGACATTATTTTAAAAACAAGACAAAACAAGAGTTCTTTAAAAAGTGAGAAATTATTAAATAATAAAGGATGTTAAGGTCAATATAAAGCATAGGAGTTTATTCTGATAAGATACAGAATGTTTGTCTTATTCAGATGGTTAAGAAAAATCTTTTACAACCTCTTGCTGGGATCAGGCCAATAGTTCAAGAAAACAGTCATTTTAACAGAAAAAAAGCAAATTCTAGTTTTGCATGGAGATACTGTGTCATAAAAAATGTTTTAGAAAATCTTATAAACCTATCAAATTTTAGCCAAACTTGTCCATGAAAAACAAAGTAGTATTCCACAAAACTTCTATAACTTTCATTCAGGTTTTTCCCAACAACTAATCAAAGCTGTTCAAAATATCTCCTAAATTAATTCAAGCAGATGAAGGAAAATATAGCTAAAGTGATAAAGGATATGAATAAGACAAAAGATGAGAATAAACAAGAATTTGAAAGCATGCTGTTTTAGTTTGCTAAAGCTGCTGGAATGCAATATACCTCAAATTCATTGGCTTTTATAAAGGGATTTATTTAGTTACAAATTTACAGTTCTTTGATGGAAAGGAAGTTAGCTCTCATATGAGTTCCTCTGTCACATGGGAAGGCAAATGGTGATGTCTGCTGGCCTTCTCTCTAGGTTTATTGTCTCAAACAGCTTTCTCCAGCATGTTTTCTCTCTGCATCTCAAAACGTCTGAGTCTATGTCAGCTCTGAGTGTCTCTCTAGGTTTATTGTCTCAAACAGCTTTCTCCAGCATGTTTTCTCTCTGCATCTCAAAACGTCTGAGTCTATGTCAGCTCTGAGTGCATTCTCTCTCTTCTGACTTCTCCTTTTAAGCCTTCAATGATTAAACTAAACATCACCCAGTGTTTGTACTCATTTGAAAGGATGTATAGACCCTAGAATAGCCGTGTTTTAATCAAAATCCCATTTCATAAAGGTAGAATAATCCCTATTCAATATTGTATGCTTGAAACCATAATCAGATCATCTCCCTGGAGATGTGATTTTATCAAGAGTTGTTGTTATGCTGTATTAGATGATGACATGTCTCCACCCATTTTGGGTGGTTCTTGAGATATATGAGGGTTAAATAATACACTATTAAACATCCAGTGTATCAAAGAAGAAAGTGCAAGAGAAATCAGTAAATATCTATAGACAAATGAAAATGAGAACACAATGCAAAAAAATTTATGGCACTGCTGAGAGGGAACTGTATAACCCTAAATGCCTACATTAAGAAAAGATTAAAAAGCTAAAATCAAATACCTAACTGCACACATAGAGGAACAAGAAAAAGAACAACAAACTGATCCCAAAGCAAGCAGAAGGAAAGAAATAACAAAGATTGGAGGAGTAATAAATTAAATTGAGAACAAAAAAACAATAAGGAGAATCAACAAAACCAAAAGTTGGTTCTTTGAGAAGACCAATAACAATGGCAAATCCTCCACTACACAAAAAAGGAAAAAAGAGAGAAGATGCAAAAAAGAAAATCAGAAATGAGGAGACATTAATACTGACCCAAAGAAATTTAAAAAATATAAAAGGATGCTATGAACAACTGTATGCCAACAAATTAGACAACTTAGATGAAATTGACAATTGCCTAGAAACACATTGTGCCAGAATGAAATTATTATGTACTCTAGCAAAGCCACGTTTTATTCCTGCTCCAATCTTATGGGGTCAGACCTATTGTTTAGGCTGGGAAACTTTGATTGGATTGTTTCCATGGAACTGTGACACACCCAGTTGTGGGTGTGACTTTTTGGTTAGATTACTGCTGTGGAGATGTGACACACACAATTGTGGGTATGGTCTTTTGATTAGATGGAGATGTGACTCCACCCATTAAATGTGGGTCTTGATTAGTTTACTAGAGTCCTTCAAAGGAGAAACATTTTGTAGAAACCTTAGATGCAGAGGGTTGGAAAACAATTGCTTCAGAGCTGACAGAGGTGTGGATATTTGGAGGTGCTTGGAGTGCTGACATGGAGGGCAGGTGTCTAAATATGGGCAGGGCCCAGAAGACATCACCATGTGCTTCCTATGAAATGCTAAGCAAGGCAGAACCCAGAGTTGTGTCTCAGAGGAGTGAAGTGAAGGCCCACAGATGCTTAGACAGGTAACTGCTGGCATAAGAAGCTAGAAGCAATAGAAGCAAGAACAAGGATCAGCAGATGCCAGCCACATGGCTTCCCATGTGACAGATATTGACCTTTCTTGAGTCAAGTTATTTTTACTGGATACCTTAGTTTGGGCATTTTTATGGCCTTAGAACTGTAAATTAAATGTAGTAATTTCATAATTAAATAAATAATTTAATTTACATTTAAAAAAAAGCCTTTCCATGGAAGGTGGCAGAAAAGGATAGGTCAAGTTCACCACTGCTCCAAGGAACAGCTAGAGAAGGGAAGGGAAGGCAGCTGGGAGGGTGATTCAAGGGGTGTAAGTGACCTGAGAGGGCCTTCTACACCACATAGGGAGGCTCTGGTTGCAAAAGCTGAAGAATTGAGATGCAGAGAACTGGAGAACCTCCAACAAGTGCAAACAGCCTAATGCACCCCTTTCTAAATGGAAGCACTTATGCCAACACAGACAGAGAAAGAGGGACTAGAAGTAAGCCAAACCACGTTCTGTGAATGCACTACCCTTATGTGCACCACTCCCACACAATGACCTGCAACTTTTCCTACAACATATGCAACTGAACCACCCATACATACTCCAAGTGCCCTCACACCTACCCACCAACGCGCATCCTCACCTCACATCCCCATCCTGTACATGGGTGCAAACCTGCCCCACCTTGACCAGTCTCCCATGCAAGCCCACAGTCTCATCACACCCCTCCAGAGACCCATACACCTTCACCCAGCCCCCACAACCACCATCCCTCCCTGTCTCATGCAGGCAGTCACTGGTGCTTCCAGGTTGTGGGTGTTCAACTTCATGCCTGGGCCACACCCACCCAAAGCCCATACATTCCCACAACCCCACCCCATTCTCCCTCAGTTCTGCACACATGTACACCAGTATAAGGCCCTCCCAGATCCACACATGCATGCACTGACACCATGTGCCCAGCTCTAGGAAAGTACTGTCCTGTACATCTGTGCCACACCCACCCCCAGCCCACACAGATACAATCATGGCCTGTTGCCCCTGAAATCTGCATACATCCACACCAGGGTTCCACCACACAGACTTGCACTCATCAGGGCCCCACACAACAGACATGTACATGTGCACAGTCACACACTCTCTGTCAGTTCCCCACACATCCATGCAATGATTTCTTGAATCCTGCACCCAAAACCCTGGCTTGCAAATGTACACGGACTTGTCCCACCTCCAGCAAAAACGCCCTGCTCCCACACTTAGCAAGTGCTCATGTGCATATCTGTGTTACATAGACACACCTTGCACATGCGTACACTCCTGCCCCAAACATCCACACTTGTGCACACATACCAGGGTCCCCACCATACCTGCCTCTGGCCCATGTCACACAATGCCCACAACTTGTGCCCCACCCTTAGACACTTGCACATCTGCATCCCAGGCCACCTGGACCCCTATCCTTCCTGTGCCCTGACTCTGTGCTACCTACCCCACACTGTGATACCCACAACCTTCATGATTCACACGTCCACCCATAATTGACCTGCATGCCAGCCCCCATGCATCTGCTCAGCCCCCCATCCAACTCAAGCTGCACCTTACCCTTGTGTCCCCCACGCTGCACTTGTTCCTGAACTGCAAGGCCTGCCTGAGCTGCACCGTACACCAGCTGCTCCAATGCTATACATCCACAAACCCTCACCCTCTACTCCAGGGTAACAAGTGTGACTATAGCATTCCCAACCCATGCCTATACCTGCACCACAACCTGTCACCACACTGTTGTGTCCCACACCCTGCTTCATATCCACCTTGAAAATACAAAGCTGTAGACTTCTGAAGGAAATCAATTTCCAAAGGAACCTTGTCAAGATATGTACATGCCTCAAAGGCAACAGAGGATCACTAACCATGTCAAGATGCAGACAGACATGGCCCAGCTTAATGACCAAACTAAAACACCAGAAAGACACAGACATTGGAACAACTACTCAGTGATGTATATATAACTCTACTAAATAAAGTCAATGGGATGGCTAATGACATGAAGGAGGTTAAGAAGACATTAGAAGAGCATAAAGAGAATTTTTAAAGAGTAAACAGAAAAATAGCAAAGACCACAGAGATTAAAGATGCTGTAGACCAAATGAAAAATATACTAGAGACACACAACAGCAGATAGGAAGAAGAGGAAGAAAGAATAAGTGAACTAGAAGATGGGACTACTGATTTTGAACACACATAAAAGCGAACGGAAAAATGATGGAAAAATTTGAATTGGATCTCAAGGAAATGATGGACAAAACAAAGCACACAAATATAAGAATCATTGGTGTCTCAGAAGGAGAAGAGAAGAGTAAAGGGCTAGGAAGATTGGTTAAGGATATAATGGGGGAAAACGTCCCAACCCTTATAAAGGACATAAACATACAAATCAAAGAAGCCCAAAAACTCTAAATAGAATAAATTCCAATAATCCTCCCCAATACATATACTAATCTGTCTGTCAAATGTTGAAGAGAAGCAGAAAATCTTGAAAGTGATGAGAGAAAAATTATCTATTACATACGTAGGAAAGCACATAAGACTGAGTTTGGACTACTCAAGTGGCATTTTGGAGGTGAGAATGCAGGGTAATGATATATTTAAGATCCTGAAAGAGAAAAACTTCCAACTAAGAATTCTGTGCCCAAATTATCTTTCAAAATTGAGGAAGAGATTAAAATTTTCACAAACCAATGCTGAGAGAATTTTTCAGCATGAGACAGTCCCTTCAAGAAATACTAAAAGGAGTTCTGCCAATTAAAAAAAAGACAGACAGGAGAGGGAGGTCTGGAGGAGGGTACAGAATTGGAGAATACCACCAAGGGTAAATTAAAGGATAAAAAGTGAAAGAAGTCAAAGGAGATATAGATCTGACAATTGAAATCCAAAGGATAAGATAGTGGATTCAAGAAATGTTTTTACAGTGATAAATTTAAATGCTAATGGATTAAAATTAACAATTAAAAGATACAGATTGCCAGAACAGATTAAGACATATAATCCACCTGCATGCTGCTTACAGGAGACTCATTTTAGACACAAGAATACAAATTAATTGAAAGTGAAAGGATAGAAAAAGATGTTCCATCCAAGCTATAACCAAAAGAAAGCAACAACAGCTGTTCTAATATCACAAAAAATAGACTTTGAATGGAAAAGTATCATTAGAGACAAAGAAAGACACTATACATTAATTAAAGGGACAACCCACCAAGAGGAAATAACAATCATAAATGTTTATGCTACCCATCAAGAAGCTCCAAAGTATCTGAGACAAGCATTGGCAAAACTGAAGGAAGCAATACACGTTTCAACAATAATAGGAGGAGACTTCAATACATCATTCTCCTTAATAGATAAAACAAACAGAGAGAATCAATCAGGAATTAGAGAACTTAAACAATTGGACAAATGAATTAGACCTAACAGATATATATAAGTTGTTACACCCCAAAACACCAGGATATACATTCTTCTGTAGTGCTTATGGAACATTCTCAAGGATAGATCATATGCTGAGGCACAAAATAGGTCGTTATGAATTTTAAAACATTGAAATTATTCAAAGCACTTCCTCTGATCTCAATGGAATGAAGCTAGAAATCAGCAACCACCAAAGAATAAGAACTTTCACAAACACATGGAAATTAAATGACACATTCTTAAACAACAAGTGGGATCAAAAAAGAAATTGCTAGAGAAATAGTAGCAATCTAGAGACCAATGAAAATGAGAATACAATATATCAGAAGTTATGGGATGTAGCAAAGACTTGCAGAGAGGGTAATTTATTGAGTAAATACCTATGTTTAAAAAGAAGTAATAGCAAATATCAATTAACTGCTCACCTGGAGGAACTTGAGAAAGAATAGCAAACTAATCCAAAAACAAATAAAAGAAGAGAAATAACAAAAGTTAAAGCAGAGTTAAATGAATGGATGAACAAAAGAACAAAGGAAAGAATCAACAAAACCAAAAGATGGTTCTTTAGGATAATCAATAATATCGATGGACCACTAGCAAGGCTGACAAAATAAGGAGAGAGGATCCAAATAAACAAAATCAGAAATGAGAGGGATGCTATTACTATGAATTTCAAAGAAAGAGAAAAATCATAAGAGGATGCCATGAAAAGTATATATGAACACACTAGACAACTTACATGAAATGTACAAATTCCTGGAAGCACACAAGCTACAGTGACTCAAAAGAAATAGAAGAACTCAAAAAAACAATAACAAGTAAAGAGATTCAATCAGTCATCAAAAATCTTCTAAAAAGAAAATCCCAGGGCCCCATGGATTAACAAGAGAATTTTATCAAACATCCCAAAAAGAACTAAAATCAAACATCTCAAACTTTCCCCAAAATTGAGGAAACAGGAACATTACCTAACTACCTAACTCGTTTTATGAAGCTAACATCATTTTAATGCCCAAACCAGGTAAAGGTGCTATAAGAAATTAAGACTACAGGTCAATCTCCCTAATGAATATAGATCAAAAAAATTCTCAGCAAAATACTAGCAAATCTAATCCAACAAAACAGTAAAAGAATTATACACCATGACCAAGTGGAGTTTATAACAGAAATGCAAGAATGGGTCAACACAAGATAATCAATTAATGTAATACTGCACATTAAGAAAATGAAAGGGAAAAATCACAAGATTATTTCAATTGATTCTTAAAAAGCATTTGACAAAATTCAATATCCTTTTCTGAAAAAAAAATTCAGAAGTAGTAATCAAAAGTAACTTCCTTAATATGATAAAGGACATACATGAAAAACCCATAGCCCACATCATACTCAAAGGAGAAAATCTGAATGATTTTCCCCTAATTTGGGAATAAGACAAGGATGCCCTCTGTCATCAATATTATTCACCACTGTACTAGAAGTTCTAGCTAGTGCAATCAGGTAGGAAAAAAGACAAAAATGCACCCAAATTGGAAGGTTAGAAGTAAAAACTTTCATTATTTGCAAATGACATGATACTATCTTGGAAAAACCTGAGAAATTGACAACAAAGCTACTTGAGCTAATAAATTCAGCAAATTGGTGTGATATAAAATTAATATGCAAAAATCAGTAATGTTTCTATACACAAGCAATGACCTAAATGAGGAGTCAATTAAGGAAAACATTCCGTTGGAAAATAGCAAGTAAAAGAAATAAGTATCTAGGAAGGAACTTAATTAGGAATGTAAGGGACTTGTAATCAGAAACTATGCAACATTGTTAAAGAAATCAAAGATCTAAATAGATGTAAAGACATTCCCTGCTTTTGGATAAGAAGGTTAAATACAGTCAGGATGAAAATTCTCCCCAAATTCATCTACAGATTCAATGCAGTACCAATGTAAATTCCAACAATCTACATTGAAGACTTTGAAAAGCTAGTTATCAAATTCATCTGGAAGGAAAAAGATTCCAAATAGCTAAAAGCATCCTAAAAAAGAAAAACAAAGTGGGAGGATTAACACATCCTGACTTTAAAACTTATCATAAAACTACAGTGGTCAAAACTGCATGGTACTGGCACAAAAAAAGAAATATTGAGCAATGGAATCAATTTGACAGTGTAGAAATAGACCACCAAATCTATGGTCAACTGATTTTTGTCAAGGCCCCCGAATCCACTGAACTGGAACAAAATAATCTTTTCAATAAATGGGCAAGGGAGAACTGGATATCAATAGCCAAAAGAATAAAAGAGGAACCTTAACCTTACACTCTATATAAAAAGTAACTCAAAGTGAATCAAACACCTAAATATAAGGTCTAGCACTATAAAGCTTCTAGAAGAAAATGTAGGGAAATTTCTTCAAGAACTAGTAATAGAAGGTAGCCTCCTAAACTTTACACCCAGAGCACAAGCAACAAAATTTAAAATAGATAAGTGGAAACTCCTCAAAATCAAACGCTTTTGCACCTCAAAAGACTTTGTTGAAAACGTGAAGAGGCTACCAACTCAATGGGAGAAAATACTTGGAAATCCACTTCAGAAAAAGGTTTGATATCCTGTATACATGAAGAAATCATACAACTCAACAACAAAAGAACAAATAACCCAATTATAAAGTGGGTTAAATATATAAATAGGCATTTTGATGAAATGCAAACACAGATGGCTAAAAAGCACATGAAGAGATGCTCTTTTTTTTTAACTATAAGGGAATTACAGATCAAGACTACAATGAGTTACAACCTCATTCCTGTAAGAATGGCAGATATTAAACAAACAGCAAACTACAAATGTTCAAGAAGATGTGGAGAAATTGAGACAATTATGCACTACTGATGGGAATGTACAATGGTACAACTACTATGGATGACAGTTTGGTGGTTCCTTAGGAAACTAAATATCAAGTTGTCCTATGAATTGGCAATAACACTACTCACAATTTCATTCCTTTTTGTAGCAGCACAATATCTGATCACATGTATATGCTATCCTTCACCAATCTACTTCTTAGTCAGTGCATCCTTTAACCACCTCCATACATTAGGTACCACATATAATGTCCAAAGCCAACAGTACATCAACGCCCTCAATTGTAGATAATTTCATTATTTCCAAGAGAAGGATAGCCAGTAAACTTGCCAACACCAAACAGAAAACCAAAACCTCACCTTAACACTGAGCTGAAATCAGTGACAAAAACAGACATTTGCACACTGAAGTTCATAGCAGCATTATTCACAATCACCAAAGGATGGAATAATCCAAATACCCACAACAGACGAGGAGACTAAAAAATGTGATATATACATACAATGGAATATCATGCAGCAGTAAGATGAAATGACATCCTGAAGCACATGACAAGATGGATGAGTGCTGAGGACCTAATGCTGAGTGAAATAAGCCAGACGCAATAGGATAGATACTGTTTGACTCCACTTTTATGATCGTGGTAAAGGTAAAATCAGAGGCTTATAATACAGAATATAAGGGACCTAGAGATACACAGAAGCTAGAGATGGGTGACAGCTAATTAGGTTGAACCCAAATGTAAGGGAATAGATGGAAGTGAACATGGTTCACTAGTGGGTCTATAAGTAATATCATCATATTGAAGGGGAACATGATTGAAAGGGGTTGTATGTGTTCCACTGACTAGCACTTCAAATAAAAATGCATCCTTGCATGAACTAACTCAAAGGTATGAATATTGTACAAAATGTATAAGTTCGGGGTATAAGGGGAGAACTGTTATTGCATGCTATAGGATATTGTCAGTAGGTAACATAAACAGTACCACACCAATACCAAGGATCAATAATGTCAGAGGGGTGACAAGTGTTAAGGTGAGGTTTTGGTTTTCTGTTTGGTGTTGGCAAGTTTACTGGCTACCTTCTCTTGGAAATAATGAAATTATCTACAATTGAGGGCGTTGATGTACTGTTGGCTTTGGACATTATATGTGGTACCTAATGTATGGAGGTGGTTAAAGGATGCACTGACTAAGAAGTAGATTGGTGAAGGATAGCATATACATGTGATCAGATATTGTGCTGCTACAAAAAGGAATGAAATTGTGAGGCATGCAACATTGTGAATGAACCTGTGGGACATTTTGTGAGGCAATATAAACCAGAAATAGAAGGATAATCAGTGTATGGTCTCATTCTAAAAATATTAATAAGAAAACTGGGGCCTAAATTGTAAGCTCTTATAATGGTCACATTTAGCCCAGAGTGGTAATTATTATTTCCAGATTTTGAGATGCTGTTTTATAAATGCATAACCTAGTATTTAAAGTTAAGAGTGAAGCCAATCAGGTTGGAAATAAGGTAATTCAGAATACAGGGGTAAGGAAGACACTGTCTACATTTGAGAACCTCATCTACTCCTTGAGAACAGAAGAAGAAAGCTTCATTTAGTCCAGGACCTAAATTTTCTGTAGCATGTAATCTAACTCAACCTGTCTAGATACATCATTTAAACAATGCAAACACAGTGAGCCCAGAATAAGAATGAACACCTTTAATCCTATATAGCTCAGTATAATGCCTGGATACATCCTGGAGAATTTTAAGCAGATAATCAAAAAGCACTGGTAAAGTCCCTTGAGGAATGAGAGAAAAATATATGGAAGTATTAAACTTTACCACCAAGGAAATCCCTAATACTGTGTCAAATATTAGGGACACCCAAATCAATAGGCCAAGCCTTTGGTCTTGAGGCTTATTCATATGAAGTTTATTTTGTAGCAGAGAAGCTTAGCCTACCTATAACTATGTCTAAAAGTTACTTCCTGAGGACCTCTTTTGTTGCTCAGGTGTGGCCTCTCTCTCTCTAGCCCACTCTGCAAGTGAAATCATAGCCCTTCTCCCTACTTGGGACATGATGTCCAGGGTTGAAAATCTCCCTGGGGGCATGGGAGATGACTCCCAGGGATGAATCTGGCCCTGGCACCATGGGATCAAAAATGCCATCTTCACAAAAATAGGGAAAAATGTGGAACAACTGATGTATCAGTGACTGAGAGAGTTCAAATAGAACCAACAGGCTACTCTGGAGGTCACTCTTATGCAAGTCTCAGTTAGTTGTTGCTACCTACCATACCTTGCCAACTCCCAACAAAAACCAATCCAGCCAATCCTAAAGAACACCTAGGGCACTATATAAGAATCTACAAAAGTTCCATGCATTAGGGTAACTGTCCAGAAACCTGCAACCTCCAGATGTGTCCCTAGACCAGATAAGTCCTGAAATGCAGTGGGCCCAGGCCTTCGGAACATCATATAGTCCCATCCCCCATCCCATATTATCAGCAGCCCCTTCCAACATGAAAAAGTTAGAATGGGCATAGCCCAAATACGCCTAAAGAGTGGGATAGTAAGATCAAGATGATGGTGGAGTTATACAGAGAAGGTAGAGTTTAATGAACTCAGTATGATTACTGAATCATTATATTGATATTTCTTTTTGTCTCCAGTACCTTTGAGCAGCTAGAAGTAAAAACATAAAATGGTGGAATTGTAACCATACAAAACTCTGAAATTTGTGCTACAACTAATGATTGTGAGTGTTTGAAATTTACAGCTTTTTTTGTACATATGTTATTTTTCAGAAAAAAGGGAAAAAAATTTCTTCTAACCTCCAGTGTTGTTTTGGAACAGCTAGAAGGAAAACACTGAAATAGTGAAATGGTAACCCATAACAAACTCTAAATTCTATTCTGTATCTACTTGTTGAAGTGTTACTTGGAAATTATTTTTTAATTTTCTTTCTATATATAACATATTTAACAACTACAGAGGTTTTCAGAAAAAAACATTCATTTTTTGGTATATTGCATTACAGCAGCTTTAGCGAACCAATGCAGATTTTGGTACCAGAGAAGGGCGGAGCTGTGCTGCGCAAATACCAAACATGTTGGAATGGCTTTTTGAATGGATAAAGAGAACATTTTGGAAGAGTGTTGGCTGCTTGTTAGAGAAAACCTACAATGTTTTGAAGAGGCTGGTAGTAGAAATGTGGCCTCTAAAGATAACTCCAATGAGACCTCAGACAGAAATGAGGAATTTGTTATTGTAAACTTTGGGGAAGGTGATGTTTGTGGATGGAAGTCAGAATTAGAAGAGCTTTCAAACTAAAGGGGGAAAATGCAGTCTGTTTTCTCCTTGCAGCTTATAGTAGAATGCTACAGGAAAGATACAAGTTGAGAACTGATTCCTTGGGTAAAGAGAAAACAGAAATTGATGGTCTGGAAAATTCTGTACTTCCAGAAAGTGAGACCCTAAAGAATATGGCCCTACATGAGAATCTTTAAGTGCACATGGAAGCAGTCAGTCATTATAAGATAAGCAAGGATTGGCGATGGAGTTCTCCAGAAAGGATTTGTGGAAAGTCCTATTGTCTGATGGTTATGATCCATGCATTATGCATAGGAAACCAACAAGAATGTTGCAGGGTCTGTATAAATGAAACCACTGACAGTCTGGACTAAAAAGGTACAGAAAAAGGACAAATTTAAGGAAAAATGACTTCAGAGCCAGAACTATGAAAGCTAACATCTGGTGTTAGGAAATTTGGGGCACTGAATTGTGTTTATGATTGTAGTTGAAACAGGAAGTTTAACGTCATGTATGTCAGTAGATTGAAAGCTAGGAGATGAAACATGGAACTATATAACATAGTGAACCCTGCTGTGGATTATGAATATGGTTCTTATTACAAATATAAGAATATATTCTCATCAGAATACTTTTCCATGTACTAAAGCAAGTGTTCTTCACTATTAGAAATTGTTAATAATAATGTGGTATATGAGAAAATATAACTCATGCAAACTCTGTGCTATAGTTACCAGTAATATTTCAATATTTTTCATCAATTTTAACAAAGGAACCAAACCGAGGTTAAGTGTTATTAATAGGGGGTATAATGTGTATGGGGTTTTTCTTTTTGGAGCAATGAAAATGTTCTAAAATTGATTGTGATGGTGAATACACATCTGTTCTGTAATTGTAACATTAATTGTACACTTTAGATGAGTTATATGGAATGTGAATAAAACTTTTTAAAAATTGTAGTATCACCATGAAATCTCTATTTTCCAAAAGATAGAAATGTTTAAACAACTATTTGAACGTAAATATTCTCTGAACATTTACACAGAGAGGGATCATTTAACATGAGCATGAATGCATGCAGGATCAAGGTAAACATCTTAAGGTATTCTATCTTTTTTAGAAAGGTCATTTTAAAAAGTTATTTCTATACTGGGCTTCAGATTGTAGCTTCCATCCATTGGTTCATCTTCACGTTGCCATCACACATTTGTACCCAAATTTACTGTAGTCCCTAATACCTTATGTTCATCCTTCTGGCACAGCTGAGCTCTATCCATGTGCCAAAGATTTACTCAAGTTCTACCTCTTTTAAAAAACTTCCTTGGGTATCCTATCCCAGGTCATACTGTCTTCCTAGACTATTATGGAATTCCATATATGTGTCATCTACACATGAGGTATATTATAGTATTAGATGACTTTTCCAGTGTACCTTTCTATTCCGAATTTCCCTGTAAACTTCAAGGCCAAGATATATCTTGTACATCTCTGTACCCAAATAACTTCTAGCACATTACTGCACATTTTGAGTGCTTTTTAAATAAAGTTGTTTTCTACTGGCTTTCTGTAGTTGTACATCTACACTTCAAAGATATGAGTAATTTCTGCATTGTTTATATGAGTAAATGCATGGGACCTGAAACTTGAAAGCAGTTAGAGTTCCCTAAGACTAGTTTATGACTAAATTACCAATTATTCCATTCCTTTGCTCAAATTTCATTGGCCCTTTCTGCATGCTTAGTGCCATTAGATAGTCCTTGGGTTCTCAGAATTTAAGAATGTGACTTCCTATCTATTTAAATGCTGCTCTATGTTTCTGGCTCTGTCTTTGCACTTAGTGCCTGCTTTCTCCTGGGTATAACACTTGGAAATTTCCTGGGTATGACACTTGTTAATTGGATGCTGCAAAATTTCTTAAATTTTACTCTCCTTAAGGTTGGTGACTTTCAAAAAGTAGAAGTAAAGACAGAAATTCCAGCAGGTGTGGAAAGAATAGAGGTGTGGGACAGAAACTTCTTTATTAAACTTCTCCAATTTCAACCATCACTCTTCCTTCATGTGGCCTAGAGGATAGCAGTATGTTCTTTCACTTTAAGTGTGAATAAAAATACTATAGAGACGTTGGCATCATGAAGAATCTAATATTCTCAGAAAGAGATATGGAGAACAACTAAGTGTTTTCCCTTCTTAATATTTAAACATACAGGGTGAACTTATGGCTTATTTAACTTTAAAAAAAAATAATTATAGGTTCACAGGAAGTTGCATCCAAACCATGATCTGGATGCACAGTAGTTTGTTGAACCATTTGCCCCTGTGATATTTCCCAAACTCCCCCAATAGTAATGCCTTACACAATTAAAGTACAATATCAAAATCAAGGAGCTGACTTTGATACAACCCTCAGAGCTTATTCAGAATTTACCAGTTTTACATGCACTAACATGGGTTGTATGTGTTTTGTGTGTAGCTCTAGGTAATTTTATTATATGTGAGGCTGCATGTAATTATCATGAAAATCAAGACATATATCTGAACTAACATCAAAAGTTTCCCTCATGTTGTTACCTTTTCCTAGTTACACCCCAATCCTTAACGCCTTGCAACTACTAAACTGTTCTCATCTCTATAATTGTTTCTTAACAAATGTTATAAAAGGAATTAAATATCTTTTTGAGAATTTGTTCATTTGGCATAATTCAGTTGAAGCTTATCCAATTTGTGGTATGCATCAATTATTTGTTCTTTTAATTGCTCAGTGGTATTACATGGCATGGATGCACCACAGTTTACATAACCTTTCACCCACTGAGGGACATTAGGGTAGTTTCCATGCTTGGTTTTTATGAATAAAATCAGATACAGACTTTATGACTGACAGTACTTTTCTTTCAGTACTTGAAAAATGTTGCATCACTTCCACATGACCTCCATGATTTCAGATGATAAATCCATTGTTATTTGAATCAGTATTCATCTACAGGTACAGCGTTGCGTCTCTCTAGTAGTTTTAAAGTTTTTTTTTACTCCAAGCTGTGATTTATGTTCATGAAGAGGGAAAAATGAATCTTTTATGGGAGTGAAAATATATTTTATTTTTTAATACACTAGTTGTGAGCAATTTAGTGGTTTATGATTTCCAAGAGAGTGAAAAGAAAATAGAAGCATTCTATACTAAGCTTTCACTTGCCTTTTCAAGAAATGCTAAAAAAAACCCATTCTTCTCAACAATATGGAATGAATAATTAAACATTTTTCCACGATAAAAATGTAATTATCATTGCCAAAATCTTGATAATTTGCAAAGTGCAGATGACAATTAGGCCCACATAGTATATCAATAATCAATGCTTCCATATCTTTGAATCAAATACTCTTTATAACTAGTGTAATAAATTAGCAACAATAAACTTAATGAAATGTGCATGAAAAAATACATTTTTATTTCCTCTCTTTCTAAAACTGAAGATGTTTTCTAAACAGATTTTTAATGCACAGAAATAAAAGCTATCTACATGCAAATTTGGGGAAATTCAAAACCCAACAGACATAAAATAATTATGCTCAAATTTGAGTGCATCAGCTTGGCATAAGAATATATTTCAGAAATCTCTTCATGGTATACAAATTGCTCAAAGATTTAAAGATAAGTTGTGAAGGGTGGGCCAAGGTGGCTCAGGAGGCAGAGTTCTTGCCTGCCATGCTGAAGACCCAGGTTCGATTTCTGGTGCCTCCCACACACAAAAAAAAATGATAAAGATAAGTTGTGGAGGCCAAAGTTACCAAGAAATAAAATCTCATTTGAATTTTATCACAAAAGTTAACAATACTAGTAAACAATAACAGAACTATATAGAAAATGTGTATCTAGATTTACAAACTGAAATATAGAGCTTTCCACTGGTTGAATACAAACATTTCTCAAAACCCCTTAGAAAGTAATAAGAATTCTCATTCAGACTCTCTTCTCTCATTGAAGTGGAATAAAGAGGAAAATGCTTGGGTAGTTGAAGAAACGTTAACAGATAACTTCCTCTACATCCACCATACACTACATGAAATCACCATGAAAATTTTATGTCCTAAATCTCCCAAGATTTTAATCTATGATTTTCCACAAACATAGGATAGGATAAAAGCATGTTGGAGAATCATCCTTCTTCTTAGCCTCTAGACATTTGCCAATCTCAATTTCATTTAACTAAGTTTCCTGGTAAAGTAATAAAATCTGCCTTTCTACAGAGAAAAGTAATTTTGTCATTGTCAATATCTGTAGAAAATGAGCACAAATACCTTCCTTGGTCATCCAGACAGGCAGCCAAATGTAATCACTGGATAAAGACTTTAAAAGACAATGTGGATAATAAATATCCAAAGTAAAACTACTTCACAATTGAGTTGCATAATGTGTTTTTCATCAATGTATTTTGAAGATTGTAGCTGTTTCCTCTGTCAATCTTCCACTTGTACTATTTAGTCTACCATTTAGTAGAAAGAACAGACATCATTTCTCTCAAACTTTGTTTTATTCTTTAAGTTATCCAGCAAGGTTCATTGTCACCTGAATGCTAAGTTGCCACTATTTTAAAAGCGAGTGAAAAGCTATCATTCCTGCCTCTGTAAGGTATAGATGTTAACACTTTTACCACAGAAGTAACTGAAATGTCATGCCTCAATAGATAATCTGTGTGAAGTGCCTGATGATAATACTTCCTGGAACCAGACAAATATCACTCAATATCTAACTACAAAAAGATGTGTGCCAAAACTTGTAATCAGCAGTAAGGAATTCTAAGAAAGGAAAGACAGAGGAATCCTCCTGAGCCAAATGAATACAATGTGAAGATTTTCCTATCATCTTCCTATAACAACCTAATTACAGATATGTAAAATATGGAGTATGCTTATAAAAGTGAGGCTGTATCAGGCGGACCACAGTGGCTCAGCAGGCAGAGTTATTGCCTGCCATGCTAGAGACTCACCTTTGATTCCCATTGCCTGCCCATGCAAAAAAAAAAAAAAAAAAAAAAAAAAAAAAAGTCTGGCTACTTCCATATAGACAGTGCTTACTAAATGTCAGCATAAAAAAGGGAGGGAAACCATTTTAAAGTAAAACAGTGTGTTTTTAAGAAACAACCTATAAAAAACAGCATTGCATAAACAAGTTAAGTATAAAAATTACCAAAAATGTATCATAGTCACAATGGCAGTCTTTAGAATAGTATTTAGAAAATGCATTAAAAATAAACTGAATAAATATATGGCTTATAAAATAACTTTTGTTTTATTTTCAGTAAGTTCTTTCTCATATGTTAGAGTAAAAATAATTCCTGGTTTAGTACTTCAGTTTAAAAAATGAAAACAAAATTCACGCAGAGTGCTATTTATCAAAATGACTGTAGAAAAACATAACTTATGGAACTGTATTGATTGAGATTAGACAAAATTGAAGTAAATATATAGTCACCATGTGAACTATAATTCAGTTTAAATAGAATGAATGATCTTCTACCCAAAGTCTTTCATTAAATGGGGTGGAATGGGAAAGTTAGTAATCTTTGTGTTTTATCTTGCTTTTTATATAGGATGGATAATGCATTCTTCCCCAAAATTATCTATGTTAAATGTGCTTTAAAAACAAAATTTTACTTAATATTTTGACAAAGCAACTCTACATTCCCTAGGTTAATTTCTGGTTATAAGTGTTAAAGTTTATATAACTAGTCACTGTACTTCTACAGCTAAATCAACTAAATATTAGTTTATATAGTGTTCAAAAGATCTACAAACAGCAAGTCTATTCTTGTGAAATATAGAATGGAAGAAAACAATAGTGTTCCAACTGAATGGCACTGGGCGAATTATATATAACATAACAGATTTAGACAGAGTTTCAGGTGTCCTTTAGTTTCTCGCATAAAGATAAAATGCTTGAGGATGATCTTCAGACTACCATCCCCTCATTCTAATTTTTTAGCTTCTACACATAATCAGGTGTAACACTTGGTAGAAAGTATAAATGATTTTAGGTAAAAATAAAAATCCATCTAGAAAGCAAACTAGCAAAATCTGTAGTGACTGTTCATAAAAGGCTCTCTTCCTTGGTGGTAATACCCTTTAGTACACATCCAGGATAGACTAAATTGAAACAATATTTCTGATACAGTAGTTATCTTCACATATACTTTTTAAAAATATTATACAACTCTAAAAATACATTAATATTCTTTGTACCTTCTGTTATTCATCAGTTTGGGGCACACTGATGAACTCATGGCTATGATTTTTACAATTAAACATTGGACTTCAAAAGTTCTGTATATGTATGGTAAGGGCTCCAGAGATATGGCAAACCACTTCTAAATTGTAAAATTTGTGATGAAATGTCTCTAAATTAAAAGAGATAGGCTATGGGTAGGGGAAGTATTCAGGGTAAGATGATTTCAAAGTAATAATGCTTAGGAGTGTATATTTTAAAGTAGCTACTACACCTTGTCTATATTTTATCATAATCTTGAATAACTGCAAGTTCATGCTAAAAAAATCTGCTTTATAGGAAGAACAGCAGTCTGTTAAGAAAAGCATATTCTAGAGGAAGATGTGAAGACATCTCTCTCTCATACGTACCATTTTACCTGTTGAGCCTTTTGGCTACATCAATATATGTTATTTCAACCTCCTGGGTTGTATGTATTGCCAGTGACCCATCTGGGGGATACGGAAGAAAAAAGAAAACACTGGGTAAGCAATGTAGTGTGGTTCTCAAATCCCAAGGTTTCTAGCCAATCTGCATTCTACTTTCCAACTTCCAGAGTTGTTTTATGATTGCCTCCTGGATTATTTCCAGGATATTGAGTTGCATTTGTAGGCAAAGAACAAGAAAATGAGCCATGTCATCTTGTCCTGGAACCAAAATAACCACAACTTTTTTATGATTTTTGGTAGGAAAGGAATGAGGGCTTCATTTTGGGGGGTAGTGAACTAACCTGTTGGGATTATTGTGGAAGCAAGATATTAATTTTAGATATATGCAGTATTTTTCTCCCTTAAAATTTGATGATACAATTGTGGAGAGGATTAGAGATTTGCTTTGCTTGTATTTCTTACAAATGAGGCATAATTATCAGAGTGAAGATACCCTTAATAATCCATTGGGTTATAAATTCCCTTTCAAAGAGTTATATATCAATTCTATTACTGTAACAGAATGTGACATTACTTTTTTTAGAGATGTTCTCATTCTTTTTACAGAGGCTTTAATGATGTTTGCATTCTGAATGTTAATTTTAAATTATGTAGAAATATAGCATGATAATATGGAAATACTAGAAAAATATTTCACAATGCAGAATGAACAACTCTATCAATGGCCAATAAGGATTTTGACCCACTGAGCTTCTAAGAAATTTTTCTACCTTTTGACTAATATGAAAAGTTAGATGATCTAATCAGACACAATATTTTGGCAAGGTCATGTTTCAGTACATCTTCACTTTAGCCTCAACCTTCTTTCAACTCTTTCTCCTATAATTTACATCAAGTAGATATAAATTCAGAACTGTAGTTACTGAGATATTGTGGAATAATAATATGTTTTGAATAATTAGTTTTTAAATTATCTGAGTTGTCTCAAGTGGTTTCCATATAGCCTTTTCTGGCAAAATGACCACTTATTCAAATAGAAAGAGTCCACATTTTAACAGACACTTGTATTTAGAAGAAAATGGTGTAAAGAGATTGTGTATAAGGCACAGGAAAGAGATTGTACCTTATACCTTTATTGTTCCAAGTAAAAAGTCCAATGCCTTACTACTAAATGTGCTCAATAATCATTTTCTCTTGATGATATTGATGAGATTAACATTCCCCCAAAGGATATCTTTTATCTTCTGATATGGAGCAAATATATCATCATCTTGAACTCTTTGCAGGAAAAAATTCTTTTTAAGTGACAAGTACAAATAGAAGATGCTTGAGTGTTAACCTTTACCATGAAAGCCAATTGATTGTTTTGGAGAGTTGAAAATTGAAAGATTCAGTGAAACAATTAATCATGTTAGGTTAAATATCAAAAAAATAATTTGTTGTGTTTGAACAGTCAATTCCCCTTTCCCTTAATTTAGACAATGACAGACAAAATACATTTTAAATAAGTTCTTATTCCATGATGGAATTTTCCTAACGAAACTTGATATTATCACACAATACTCTCAATACATTTTAAGGAATTTCATCTGGAGAGTAAAAGAAAATGATAAGAAAATTTTGCCTTCAAACATATTTTACAAAAGTTCGGGCAAGATGGCAGCATAGTGATATTTGGAATTTAGTTATTCCTCCAGAGTAGCTAGTAAATAGTAGCCATAAACTTTATGGAACAACTGTTGGGGAAAATCAGTGACTGGATATGCATCATACACAAGTCTGGAATCGTGAATGGCTGGGATCACACACAGAACTGTAATTGTCCCAAGCCATGGAAGCCAGTAACCCTCTCCCATGGGTTTTTACTGGTAGCAAAGAATTAGCTTATTCAAGCTTCAATTGTGTAATTAATTAACAAACTCTGACTGCTGAAAAAAGGCATTGAACACAGCTAAATCTGAAATAAACATTAAAGGAAACAGGAGCTTTTGCCCTGCCAGAGAGGGGGCAGGATTGATAGGGGAAAAAAGCAAGTTTTTTTTTTAGTTAGACAGCACAAAATACTAAAAAGGGTTGGAGTCCAAGAAAAGAGGGGCACATAGAACCTGGGGACACAAACCAACTCCAGCTCGTGGTTGGCAAACACGGGCAGCTGGGGTCCAGCTCTGAAAAGGGTTTATATTTTTTAACTTTTTAACAGTTCATTAGTTCATTAGATGGACCTGTGAGCACTCTTAAGCTCCTGCACTGTCTCAGGCAAGGGGAGAATTAAGGCATGTCTGAGAGACAGAGTTAATAGGTGAATGGGGACAATTCCCTAATGGGTGTATCTTCCCCAAGAAAACAGGAGTGGGGCCCAGCTCAAGTGGCAGCTATGCTTCAGGGAATACAGGCACCAGGGGCTGGAAAGCAGAAGCAAACTAAGCCCACTTACAACCTCAGTCTGTGTCTCAACCACATCCCTGGCAGGGACAGGCTGCTGAAATGAAAGGCTCTGAATCAATTTACATGGATGGGAAACTGTAGGCAGACAAGCACCACATGCTGAGCAGGATAGGAAAAGCAGAGTCTAGAGGCTTCATAGGAAAGTCTGACAATATGTTAGGCCTCACCTTCAGGAAAACTTGGTACTAGCTATTCACTCCTCCTGAGAAGTAGGCCTGTCTGGTCTGGGAAAATTTGAATGAGGTTGATCATATCTGAGCAGATCTTTCTCATAAATAAAGTTCCATATAGACAGGGCAAGAAACAGAAAAGCAATAGCTGAAAAATTCTAAGTTAAACAGAACTCATACTAGAGGTGTAGAATAAGTTGAATCAAATGCATGAGAAAAGATAGAGAACAGAGCCATCCAACAAGAAAAACTTAGGAAAAAGAGTGAAAATGATCTCCAAAATAAAATAATTAAGGAAATCAAATGCTTAGACAACAGGAAAAAATAATGACTCATACTAGGAAAATTGAAGATATGGCCCAGTCAAAAGAATAAACGAATATTTCAAATGAGATACAAGAGCTGAAAAATCAAATTCAGGATGTTCTAACAGACATGCAAAATCTCATCAAAGATCAAATCAGTGAATTTAGGAAAGATAGGGAAAAAAGAAGAAGGATATAAAGAAGAAATTAACATAAAAAAGAATTCAAAAGTTTGAGAAAACAAATTGTAGAACTTATGGGAATGAAAGGTATGACAGAAGAGATGAAAAAGAATAAATAATTAAGACCTACCACAACAGATTTGAAGAGGCAGAAGAAAGGATTGGTGAACTAGAGGACAGGGTATCTTGAAATACTACATACAAAATAAAAGATAGAAAAAAGAATGGAAAAAATATGAACACTCTCTCAGGGAATCATATGATAAACTGAAGCAAAGGGATATATGTATTATGGGTGTCTCAGAAGGAGAAGAGGAGGGAAAAGGAGCAGAAAGATGAATGGACAAATAACCACTGAAAATTTCTCATCTCCTAGGAAAGATATTAAATTACAGATCCAAAAAGTATCCCAAATGGAGTAAATCCAAATAGACTTACTCCAAGACCTGTACTAATCAGATTATCAAATGTCAAAGTAAAGAGAGAACTTTGAGAGAAGCAAGAGAAAAGAAATCCATCACATACAATGGGAGCTCAATGAGACTATGTGTGGATTTCTCAGCACAAACCATGGAGGCAAGAAGGCAGTGGTATGATATATTTAAGATTCTGAAAGAGAAAAATTGCTAACCAAGAATTCTATTCCCAGCAACACTGTCCTTCCAAAAAGAGGGGGACAAAAAATATTTTCAGAAAAAACAGTCACTGAGAGAATTTGTGACTAAGAGACCCACTGTACAAGGAATGCTGAAGGGAGTACTACAGGCAGACAGAGGTCTAGATAAGGATGTAGAAAATAGGACTATAAGTAAATGTAAAGAGAGAGAAAAAAATAAGATATGACATAAAAATTTCAAAAGAAAATGTGGTAAAATAAAGTACTGCATTTAGTCATAATGTTAAATGTTAATGGATTAAAGTCCCCAATAAAAAGACATAGACTGGCAGAATGAATTAAAAAACAGAACCCATATATTTGCTGTCTATGGGAGACTCATTTCAGACCCAAGAATAAAAACAGATTAAATTGAAAGGTTGGAAAAAGATATTTCACACATACAACCAGAAAAGAACAGAGGTACTTTGCTAATACCAGACAAATTTGAGTTAAAACATAAAACAATTAAAAGAGACAAAGACACTATATATTGAAAAAAGGAACAATTCAACAAGGCATAATAATCATAAATACTTATGCACTGAACCAGAGTGCTCCAAAATACATGAGACAAACATTTAAACACTGAAGGGAGAAGTAGACACCTCTACCATAATAATTGGAGAGATAAATTCTGCATTCTGATCAACAGAAAGAACATCTAGATCAATGAGGAAACAGAGATTTTGAAAAATTGGATAAATGAACTAGACTTAACAGACACTTGCAAAACTAGACTTAACAGACAGTTATCCCACAACAGTAGGATACAAGCTTTTCTCAAGTACCCAGGGATCATTCTCAAGGATAAGACATATGTTGGGTCATAAGTCAAGTCTCAATAAATTTAAAAGGTTTGAAATTATAAATAACCATTTTCTCAGATCATAATGGAATACAGTTGGAAATCAATATCAGGCAGAAGGCCAGAAAAACCACAAATGGAGGCTAAACAATAAACTTTTAAACAACCAATGTGTCAAGCAAGAAATTAGTAAATACCTTGAGGCAAATGAAAGGAAAATACAACATACCAAATTTATGAAATACACCAAGACAGTGGTGAGAGGGAAATTTATTGCTCTAAACGCCTATATTAAAAAAGAAGAAAGAACAATAGAAAACTTAACTGTTCATCAGAAAGAACTAGAGAAAGAACAACAAAATAACCACAAAGCAAACAAAGGAAAGAAATAACAATGACTAGAACAGATATAAATGAATTACACAATATGAAAATAAGAAAATTAGCAAACCCAGATTTTGGTTCTTTGAGAAAATTAATAAAATCAATGGACCTTAGCTAAGCCATACAAAGGGAAAAAGAAAAGAGAGAGAGAGAGACAGAACACAAATAGATAAAATCAGAAAGGGAAGAGGAGACATAGTAACTGACACGGTAGAAATAGAGGAGGTCACAATGAGCAACTATATACTAATAAGCTAGACAATGTAGATGAAATGGACAACTTCCTAGAAATACATAGAAAAACAACATAAGCACAAGAAGAAATAGATGACCTCAACAAACCTATCACAAGCAAAGTGATTGAGAAAGTCATAAAAAGTTCTCAAAAAATGAAAAGTCCAGGACCACTTGGCTTCATATGTGACTTCTATAAAGTATTCAGGGAAGAATTAGTACCACTCCTGCTAAAGTTCTTCAAAAAAAAATTGAAGAGGATGGAAAGTAACCTGGCTAATTTTATGAAGCCAAAATCACCCTAATACCAAAGTCAAAGATGCGACAAGAAAAATAAGTTACTGATCAATCTCTTCAATGAATATAGATGCAAAGATACTCAGCAAAATACTTGCAAATTGAATCCAGTAGGACATTAAAAGAATTATATAACATGCTATGTGTGATTTGTTCCAGTTATGCAAGGATGCTTCAACATAAGAAAATCAATTAATGTAATATACCATATCAATAAGTCAAACTGGAAAAACACATGATCATCTATATTGATGCAGAAAAAGTATTTCACCAAATTCAACACACTTTCTTAATGAAAACACTTCAAAGGATAGAAATAGAAGGGAACACCCTCAAAATGATAAAGGGAATAAATAAAAATCTCACAATTAACATCATCCTCAATGGGGAAAGGCTGAAAGCTTTCCCTTTAAGATCAGGAACAAGTTAAGGATGCCCACTGACACCACTGTTGTTCAACATTGTGCTGAAAGTTGTAGTCAGAGCAACTAGACAAAAAAAAAAAAAAGGAAATAAAAGGCACCTGTATTAGTTAGGGTTCTCTAGAGAAACAGAATCAACAGGGAACACTTGCAAATATAAGATTTATAAATGTGTCTCACATGACCACGGGAACACAGAGTCCAAAATCCACAGGTCAGGCTGTGAAGCTGATGATTCTAATGGAGGGTTTGGACGAACTCCACAGGAGAGGCTCACCAGTTGAAGCAGGAAGAAACCTGTCTTTTCTGAATCCTCCTTAAAAGTCTTCCAGTGATTAGATTAAGCATCACTAATTGCAGAAGACTGATTACAAATGGAATCAGCTGTGTATGCAGCTGATATGATCATGATTTAATTCTACAAAATGTCTTCATCACACAGACAGGCCAGCACTTGCCCAACCAAACAGACAGGTACCATCACTTAGTCAAGTTGACACATGAACCTGACCATGGCAGCACCCAAATTGGAAAGGAAGCAAAACTCTCAGTTTGCAAATGAAATGTTAATATATGTCAAAAATCCTGAAAAATCTATAGCAAAGCCACTATAGCTAATAAATGAGTACAGCAAAGTGGCAGCATAGAAGATCAACACTCAAAAAGCCAGTAGTGTTTCTATACAGTAGTAATGAGCAATCTGAAGAGGAAATCAAGAAAAAAATCCATTCATTACAGCAACCAAATGAATCAAATAATCAGGAATAAATTTAGCTAAGGATATAAAGACCTATACACAGTAAACTACAAGAAATTGCTAAAAGAAGTCATGGGAGAACTAAATAAGTGGAAAGGCATACCATGTTCATGGATTTGAAGACTAAATAGCTAAGATGTCAATTCTACCCAATTTGATATATAGATTCAGTGCAATACCAATTAAAATCCCAAAAACTTACTTTGCAGAAATAGGAAAACCAATAACCAAATTTATTTGGAAGGACAAGTTGCCCCTAATATGTTAAAATATATTTAGCAAGAAAAATCAAGTGACAGGTCTTTTGCTGCTTGACTTTAAAGCATATTACAAAGCTACAGTGGTCAAGACAGCACAGCACTGGCATAAAGAGTGTTATATTGACCAGTGGAATAAAATTGAGCATTCAGATATAGACCTTCTCATCTATGGACAATGGATCTTTGACAAGGCAGGTAAACCTTCCCAAGTGGGAGAAATCAGCCTCTTCAATAAATGAGGTTTGGAAAACTGGACATCCATAAGCAAAAGAATGAAAGAGGATCCATATTTCACACCTATATAAAAATTAAGCCAAAACAGGTCAAGGACCTAAACATTAGAGCTAAACCATAACACTTTAGAAGAAAATGTAAGGAGATATCTTACAAATATCATGAAAGGAGGTGGTTTCCTAGACCTTACACCCAAAACACAAGCAATGCAAAAAAGAAATAGATCAATGGGATCTCCTCAAAAGTAAGCACTTTTGTGCATCAAAGAGCTTTGTCAGGAAAGTAAAAAGGTAGCCTACACAACGGGTGACAAAATTCGGAAATGATATTCTGATAAGAGTTTCATATCCAGAACATATAAAGAGATTCTACAACTCAACCACAAAAGGATGAAGAACCCAATTTAAAAATGGGCAAAAGACATGAACAGATACTTTTCAGAAGGGGAAATACAAATGGCTAAAAATTATATGCAAAGATGTTCAATTTTACTGGCTATTAAGAGTTCACTCATTGCTGTTAGTTCATATTAGTGAGATCACACATTATTTGTCTTTTTATTTTTGGCTAATTTCACTTGGCAAAATGTGCTCAAGTTTCCTACACATTGCTACATGCTTCATGACTTTATTCTGCCTTCAGCTGTGTAACATCCCATTGTATGTATATACAACAAGTGTGAGAGAAAATGTGGAAAAGAGATGTACATATTCATCATTGATAGTGAAGCTGAAAGGTAGAACCCATCTGGATGGCAATGTGATGGTTACACAGGAAGCTAGGTGTGAGGTTGTCATATTATCCTGCAATACCATTGTAAGGTATATACTTGCTGGAACTGACAGTGGTGACACAAGTGGACAGTTGAACATGGGTGTTTATGGTGGCAGCATTCACAATTCAAAATGGATGGAGGAGTTTAAGGGGACAATGAATGAGGAATGGAAGAGGGAACTGTGGTGTATACATCCAATGAACTACTGAGCAGGTACAAAAAGAATAAAGTTGTGAGACATGCAACTAAGTGAATGAATCTTGAGGACA
The DNA here is from genome assembly GCF_023851605.1 of Tamandua tetradactyla. Lineage (NCBI taxonomy): Eukaryota > Metazoa > Chordata > Mammalia > Pilosa > Myrmecophagidae > Tamandua > Tamandua tetradactyla. Next base: position 56,181,848 of record NC_135353.1, on the reverse strand, counting down.
GTATGTTGAATGAAATTTTTAAAAAAAGACAAATATTATCATGTTTCACTCATATGGATGGAAAATAGGAGGATCATGGGGTGGGCAGAAGAGCTATGGGGAAAATCTTCCTCAAATTAAGGGACAGAAATTAATCTGCCTTCTCCATGGGAATTCAACAAGAGAAAGGTAGTGGAAGTGTAAATGTGGAGAACTAATGGAAAGTAAAAGGTTTTTTAAAAAAATATTTTTATTGAGATATCTTCACACACAGAGTTCATCCAATGAATACAATCAATGGCTCACAATATCATCATGTAGTTGTGCATACATCACCAAGATTATTTTTAGAACATTTGCATCATCCAGCAAAAGACAAAAGAAAAAATCTCATACATCCTATACCTCTTACCTTCCCTCTCATTGACCATTAGTATTTCAACCTACTCAGTTTGCATTGACCCCTTATCCACCCCTATTATTTATTTATTTTTGTCCTTATTTTTTTACTCATCTGTCCATACCTTGGATAAAAGGAGCATCAGACACAAGGTTTAAATTATCACACAGTTCCTTTGTAAAAGCTATATAGTTATACAGTCATGTTCAAGAATCACAGCTACTGGAATACACCTCAACAGTTGCAAGTACTTTCCTCCAGCCACTACAATAAACTATAAACTAAAAAGAGATACCTATATAATGCATAAGATTAACATCCAGGAAAATCTAACTACTCTGAAATCTCTCAGCCACTGAAATTCCTGGGATGAGCTGGGACCTGACATCATAGGATTGAGAAATCCCACTTGACCAAAAGGAGGAGGAGAGAAATGAGACAAAATATGTGATTAAGAACTGTAAGCTTGTAAATTATAAATCCCAATTGTAAAAGTCATTCCATTTTATGGTATCTGTAATTTTAGCAGCTTTAGCAAACTAAAACAAAATGTATGAAATTTTAATTCAAAGTAGTAAGTAAAACAGCCATTTCAACAAATGTGATTTCTAAATTGGAAGAGACTTAGAATCAGGTGCACTTTATTCATGGTTTTAATTATCACATCTCAGCAGCTATTTTCAATTAGGCCTGTGAAACTAGGCACTCTAAACAAAACTTTGATTATTCATTTCTAAGATAAGTTTTGAAAATCCTTTCTCCAAATAACACTTTCAGGGCATGCAGATTTCTTCATTCATGTGGAGTATTGTTATGTTTCAAGGGAGAAAAACTTGGGGGACTTTTTCAAGCTTGACTTCTTTGAAAATATCTGGGCAGTGGAGATATAGCATACTTTTGTAGGAAACCACAAATGTGGAATTTTTTGAGCATATTTCAAACCTCATTTAGAATCTGGATGCTCTTTGAGCTGGTGTCAAGGATGCATGAAATTAAATTTAGGGAACAACTTTAAGAAATGCCAATTCTTCATACATCAGGTAACTAGATGCTGGGTAAGAATAAAAATTAATGGTTTTTCCATGGAAATTAATGATATTTCTGAGAGTGGTTTTAAAATTCTCCACATCAAATATGTACTCATAATTTAAAGAACTTAGGGTAAATTCAAAGTGTCTTATAAAAAGGAAAATGGAAAATCTGTGGGATAGAAAAGGATCTCCTGGGAGCCTTGCTACTATCTGACTGCAGGGAAAGTGATTTTTAAGTGTATTTTTAAGCAAAAAAATAATTCTCATAGAAGGTATGTTTTTAACAGAGTGACAAAGCATGTTTTTAAAATTGAGTACAACTAAGTGTTTTAATTTTAAATACTAAAAACCTATATGGTATACTTTGTGAATAATTTTGAGTTCAAATCAGGATACATTTTAGCATTGTATCTGAAAAGACTCTGCTTAAAAGCATACATTAGAACAGCCTCTCCAAAACACTGGCTAATTCCATCTCCCTACCACATATTATTGACAGCCTGTTCCAGCCTGAAAAAGTTAGAATGACCATAGCCCAAATACCTCCAAAGAGTGGGATAGAAAAATCGAGGTGATGGTGCAGTTATACAGAGATGATAGGATTTAACAAATTGTAGAAGCAAGGGTTAAAACAAGACCTGAGGAATTTGTTGGGAGCAGCTGGCATCAGGGGATGGTGGCAGTAAACTGTGGAGATTGTTATCTGCTTTATGTAGAACAGTCTGGGAGGAAGAGAATGTTTACCTCAAATGGTTATGTTAAGTATGAAGGAAGAGAGCACTGAAAGATAAGCACTCTGTACCCTCAGGAAATGCATGCATGCCTTTTGTCACCCTGCAGTATATAAACAGGATCTGGTTAAGAATAAAGTTGTCTGTTGTCTATTATTGCTGATCTTCAGACCCCCTGATCCCATCTCTTTCATTTTACTTTAGCATTTCTTAGAGTCATAGCCGCAGCCAACAGATGGCAACCATGAAGGGACTCTAAGAAGGGACTACTCCGTTTTCATGTTAAAGTATCCAAGGAAATTATGTGTCTCTGGATGCTGAGGATTTGCCACAAGAACAGACCTAGGTCACTGTTGTAAGTCTTTTAAAGTAATTTTTTAATTTCCTTGTAGTATCAGGGTAATGGGAAATCATAGCTGGCGAATGGAGGAGTATATTTGCGTGTTGAAAACATTGTTAAAAACTGCAGGGGTTTCAATGAAGACTTCAGAGTCACTAGAGCTCTTTTCTTTAGTACAGAAGCATTGTCATTGGTTTCAGCTTCAAGGCCGTAATGTTTTCTGTTATTATGATAGATTAAAAAGATTACTTCTCTACCATACCTTTTGCAGAGCAAGATAAAGAAAAATTAATTTCTGAGCTTGTTCTTAATGAGCTGCCTTCGTATAAAAATTCATATACACCTGAGTCAGAAAATAGTCAATAAGAACAATGTCATGCAGCACAAAAGTCAGTACTCATTAATGGTTCCTATGGAACTGTATTAGATTGGTCCCCTAAGAGGTATGCAATTCAAGATTGTAGTTCTGACTCAAAGTGTTCTGTTAAGTTACCTTGGTTTAATCTAAATAATTATTCTACTGAAATGTATACCAATGTTACAAATAAAATCTTGTGACAAGGAATGGGAATGGTAGCCCCATCTTCTTTTGTTAACTTAGATCCTCGACAAACAGCAATTTGGAAACTGGCCATAAGTTTAGCTTCTATTCATATTTGAAAAAGAAATATATTTTAAGAACTTTAAAACTGAAAATTCTTGTTAAAAACTATATATTGATGTTTCAAATATGCATTAACTAGAGTATTTTAAGTATTTAACATTATTCTAACAAATTTAATATTGATGGCAATTATATGTGGTAAAATATTTGTTTAAAATAATGACTTAAGTATGAAAAATATAAAAGATATATTTTTATTAATAGGAAAAAGAGAATAGTTTATCCTAAGATGAATTGAATAACTGTTACAAAATGAGAAAAATGTAAGAAAAGCCTGAATTAATGTAATAATTGTTGGGGGTTTGTAAAAATGGAAATTATGGTCAAAATCAAGAAAGATTTAATGAGTCTAAAATGACAACTTTTTCTTGGACTCAGCCTGTTCTAATGAAAAGACATAAAAAAAATTTTCTAGATAATCAGTGTGAAAAGCAAAGAGTCTGTGTTTTATCAAAATAACTTACATTAACTTTTATCATGTCATTATCTGTATAAAAATACCGATTTTCTCCTGGGTATCATTATACTGGCAAAAAACTGTTTCTTTTCTTGCCCCAAACCAGGTGCCTTAATCTATTAACCTAAGTAATATTGCTATAAATGAATCTATTACTCACCAAATAATATTCAAATCATATAAATACCTAAATTCCTTTAAGCCAAAATATCTTAATGCTTTGTCCAGTGTTTATATAAACTACATATGAATAAACTAAATTTATCCCAAAATAACCATGGCTTATGTTGGGAGCAGATCAGATTCGAGGGCTGAAAGCAAGGGAAATACTTGTGGAGTCTGTTCTGTTCACCTGATGTTGCCATTACATGCAACTGATGTTGCTATCATGTCCACACACTCCAGCCTAGCTTCACTATTTAATTTAAGGTGTATTAGAGAGGCTAGAGGGAAGTACCTAAAACTGCAGAGTTGTGTTCCAGTAGCCATGCTTCTTTAAGATGATTGTATAATGACATAGCTCTCATAAAGTGACTGTGTGATTGCAAAAACCTTGTTCTGATGCTCCTTTCATCTACAGTATGGACAGATGAGTAAAAATTATGGATTAAAAAATAAATAATGGGGGAAAAAGAGAATGGTATACTGGCACAAAGACAGAAGTATTGACCAATGGATTTGAATCAGGAGTGCAGAAACAGACCACCAAATCTATGGTCAACTGATCTTTGACAAGGTCCCCAAATCCAATGAACTAGGAAAAAATAGTATTTTCAATAAACTGGAATGAGAGAACTGGATATCAGTAGCCAAAAGAATGAAAGGTGACACTTACCCAACACCCTATGCAAAAATTAACTCAATGTGGATCAAACACCTAAATGTGAGAATCAGTACCATAAAAACACCTAGAGGAAAATATGGGGAAACATCTTCAAGACCTAGTAATAGAAGGTAGTTTCCTAAACTTTACACCCAAAGCACAAGCAACAAAACAAAACATAGATGAATGGGAACTCTTCAAAATCAAATGCTTTTGTGTCTCAAAAGACACTGTCATAAAGATGAAGGGTTAGCCAACTCAATGGGAGAAAATATTTGGAAATAACACATCAGATAAAAATTTGATATCCTGTACATTTTCTCGGCCTTAGAACTGTAAACTAGCAACTTATTAAATTCACCCTTTTTAAAAGCCATTCTGTTTCTGGTATGTTGCATTCCAGCAGCTAGCAAACTAGAACATTTAGGAAACTAAATATCAAGTTCTCCTATGACCCAGCAATGCCACTACTAGGTATATACCTAAAGACCTGAAAGCAGTGACACAAACAGACATTTGCACACCAATGTTCATAGCAGTGTTATTCACTATCATCAAAGTGTGGAAACATTCAAAGTGTCCATCCACAGGTGAATGAATTAACACAATATGGTATATGCATATGATGGAGTATTATGCAGCAGTAAGACAAAATGACATCCTGAAGTAAATGACAAGATGGATGAACCTTGAGGACATAATGCTGTATAAAATAAGCCAGACACAAAAAGATAGGTACTGTATGATTCCACTTTTATGATCATGGTAAAGGTAAAGTCAGAGGCTTATAATACAGAATTTAGTTGACCCAGAGGTTCACAGAAGCTAGAGATCGGTGAACAGTCAACAAACGAGATTTAATTGAAATGTAAGGGATTAGAGAGAGGTGAAGGCAGTTTGCTAGTGGATCTACAAATAACATTACCATATTGAAGGTTAACATGATTGAAAGGTGTTGTATAGACCCATGTGTCTCACCAATTAACAATACAAATATAAATAAGTTCTTGCATGAACTACTTCAAAGATATGAATCTTGTAGAAATGGGTATAATTTTGGGGTTTGGTGGGGGAAACTGATATTGCATGCTATGGGCTATGTTTAACAGGAAAGCACCAACAGTTCCACAGCAATACCAGGGTTAAATAATGTGGGTAAGGACAAGATTTAATGGGAGTGTGTTAGTTTGCAAGCTGCCAGGATCCAATATATCAGAACCCTAATGGCTTTTAAAAGAAGTATTTAATAATTTACAAGTTTACAGTTCTAAGCCTATAAAATTGTCTGAACAAAGGCCTCTGGGCAAGGATACCTTAATTCAAGGAAGGTTGACGTGTCACAAATACCTTTATCATCTGGGTAATCATATCACTTGCATCAGCTGGCCCCTTGCTCTTGGGCTCCATGGCTTTCAGCCTCCATTCCTGTAGGGATTCCTTCACTTTGCTACTCCAGGGCTGGCTTTCATCTCGTGGCTTCTTTTGGCTCTCTCCAGGTTCTGGCTAGCTTAACATCTCATGATGATGTCTTCTGGGCCCAACCATCTCCAAAGATCCATGTTGTCTGAAGTGACTGTTCTCCAAGCTTCTAGATCTGCTTTCTCAGGAAGTTCTGAGGCTTCTGTAATTTCTGTAGCTTTGTCATTTAAGCTACTTTTGTTGTTTCTGGCTCATTCTCCAAAATATTTCCTTTTTAAAAAGTTCCAGTAAAATAATCAAGACCCACCTGGAATGGGTAGAGTCACATCTCCATCTAATAGAACATCACACCCACAACTGGGTGTGTCATATCTCCATGGAGATTATTTAGCCAAAAGATTCCAACTTACAGTGTTGAATCAAGATTAAGGAAAACAGCTGGTTCCACAAGAATGGATCAGGTTTAAAATATGGCTTTTCTCACTTTCAAACTGGTACCGGGAGGTTTGATTTTCTGTTTGATAAGGGTATGTTTCTCAGTTATTTTTCACTTGGGAGCAAAGAAATTATCTAAAATTGAGAGTTCTGATGGACTGTTGATTTTGGACATTATACATGATGACAAATGGATGGAGGTGGCTGAAGGACTCAATGACTGAGAAGTAGAATGGTGAACAATGGTGTATACATATGATTGAATATTGTGCTGTCACAAAAAGGAATGAAGTTATGAGGCATGCAACATTGAGATGAACCTGTGGGCCATTTGGTGAGGCAAAATAAGCCAGAAACAAAAGAGCAAATATTGCATGGTCTCATTTAGAAAATACTTATAAGAAGACAGGAGGCTAGTTTGTAAGTTTTTATAGCAGTCACATTTAATCCAGAGCCGAAATTGTTGAGGGACTTTAATCCTGTATAGCTTAATATAATTCCTGGATAAATCCCAGAATATATTAAACAGATAGCCAGAATATACTGGTAAAGTCCCTAAATGGATGGGAGAAAAAAATATGGAACTATTAAACATTATCATCAGGGAAACTCCTGATACTGAGTCAAACACTAGGGGCACCCAAATCAATAAGCCAAGCCCTTGACCTTGAGGCTTGATCTTGTGACATTTATGTATGTAGAGAAGCTTAGCCTACACTTACCTACTTAACAACTCTATCTGGACACCTCAAAATTAGTAATTCTAAAACTGAAATCCTGATATTCCCCACAAAATTCTATTCTATCTACATTTTTCCTTCTCAATTAATGACAACTACATCATTCTAGCTGCTCAGGACACCTTAGGGGCCTCTTGATTTCTCTCCTTCTCTCACACTACAAGTGAGTACATAAGTAAATCTTACTGTCTCTATCATAAAAAATATTTGTGGAATTTAACTACCTCTCACCACTTTTATTGCTACCAACCTGGTCGCAGTCAGGATTATTCAAAGAGACTACTAATGAATTTCCTTGTTTTCATCTTAGCCTCCCTATAGTCTATTATAAATATAGAAGCTGGTGTGATCTAAAACAAGTCATATTATGTCATTTCTCTCCTCAGAACTCTTTGATGGGTCCCCATATCTGTTATAGCAAAGCCAGAATCCTTACAATGACATATGGGGCCCTACATTCTCCTGCACAGAATTACCTATATGACCTTGTACCTAGCTACTCCTCCCTTAACTTATTGTGGTCCAGACACACCAGCTTCCTCACTGTTTAATAATCATAGGCAAATTCCTAATTTGTTTACAAATTCTATTCCCTTAGATTTTTATATTCTTATTCCAGATATTTTCATGACTTACAATTTTGTCTCCTTTAAGTCATTGCTTAATGTCATCTTTTGAATGAGACCTACACTGTTACTTTCTTTCTCACTCCATACTCCACCCCGGGAAATCCTCCAAACCTGAGTCTTCTCTAAATATTTCCATAAGACTTTCATCTTTTAACAGATTATGTCATTCATTCATTCATTCATTTCATAATCTTCCCACACTAGAATATGAATTCCACAAGGATAGGAACTGTTGACTCTTTCATTCATTTTTGTGGCTCCAATGCTAAAGCAGTAACAATCACATCATAAGTGATTAACATATATGGTTTGAATGAATACAAATTGCAGAAATATTATTGTAAGAGCAGGGATACAAATATATTAAAACTTATTTATGAGCATTCACTGACAAGCAGTGTGTTTGGAGCATTATATATATTAGCACCAACTAAAAAAAAACTTACGAGGTAAATGTTATTAGGTTTCCATTTTGGAGGAAGCTGGGGTTCAGAAATAGCAATTTGCACAAGGTTCAATGCCCAGTGAAATCAGCAAATATCAAACTCAAACTCAGGCTATAATATCTCCAAAGACACAATAACATTCCTCATTGAAAGAACAGTATGAATACCATTATAACAAAAGTTGTATTGTCTCATGGTTATTCCTAAAACAAAACAAATGAAATAAAAAAGAAATAAACGAAAAATGCATTGTTGATAGCCTACTTCTTCATTCACATCTATCTAAATCCTTCTCCTCCTTGCAACAACAACTTTAACCTACACCAATATTTGCTTTCTTTTTGCTCCCATAGCATTTGCCCATACCACTCAAGTTGGCACTTAATAAAGAGTTTTATGTTGCTCTCTTTTGTATTATTTGACATGCCCCCACAACTAGAGTCTCAGTTCCTGAGAGCTTAATTTTTCTCTCTTCTCCAATGACTGTATGGTATAGAGTTGAGCAATTAATAGGTACTCGATGAATAGTTACTTAATTGGATGGAAATATTTCTAAATGCAGTATGAAAAATATTTGTGAAGGCATTGTTCAAGCAGCAAATAAATATATGGAATTATTGTCCAATGGCCTGATGCTTCTACTTCAATTTAGCATTTGTTTTGTTTAATAGTTGTGCTAACTTGAAAATGTTATTATCCCAGAAAAATCATGTTTTTTTAATCCAATCTTGTGGGGGGTTCTTTTGATAAGGTAGTTTCTATGGAGATGTAAACTTCCACCCATTCAAGGGCGGGTCTTAATCAACTTACTGAAGCCCTTTAAGAAGGAGACATTGTGAAGAAACTCCAACAAAAGAATATGCCCCAGGAGATGCCAGAAGGTGAGAGTGCCATTTGAAACCAACCTAGAAGAAAAGCGTTAGCAGACATTGCCATGCATCTTCAAACATAACAGAAAAACCCCGGATGCCATCATCCTTTCTTGAGCAAAGGTATCTTCCTATTCAGGTACCCTCTTATTGATGCTTTAATTTAAACATTTCCATGGCAAATTTGAAATTTAAAAATTCCCTTTATAATAGCTTATCCATTTCTGGTACATTGCATTCCAGCAACTTTAGCAAAATGAAACAATAGTTTACTTAGGTCTATGTAGATTTCCCACATGCCTTGCCTCATTCAGTGCCTAAAACAGAAGCAAATGGAATGCTTATTCAAGGTTAGAAACTTTATATACATCATATTTAATTCTTACAAAGTCTCTATAAGGTGAGATTATTATTCCCATTTTCAGATTAGTACATTAAGGTGTAGATTCAACTATTACTATTAAGTAATCTTGAATATTAATCACTATGATATACTGCATCCTATATGTGTTTTAACAATGTTTAATTCAAAGTATTTTTCAACATCCTTTGGCCTTTTTATAATGAAATTTAATTTGTGTAAGCTATAAAAAATTGAAGATATTAAAATACTACCTAATAGCTTCAATTTCACATTGTTTAAAATTTGTTGGATGCTTACTGTCAGAATTTAGTGATCAGATCTGCCTAAGAAATCTTATTTCCTATAACCACAAAGAATCTGGTATTAGATTTTAAGCTTCCCTTCTAGATATTGAGCTCCTAGTTGACAGAAAGTGCCTAGTAAGCATAGATCATATGTTCATTTTGTTCGATTTTCCCACAGAATTTAAGATATTTCCTATCTTTAGAACATGCTTAATAAAAATGTATTGCCTGTTTTGATAAAACTTGCTTGTCTTCATTGAATGGAGACATATTCACTATATTTCCAGAAGAAAAAAGGGTAAGGGGAGTTAATTATCAGGATGCAAATAGAAAAGTTAATTACAGAGAAAATTTTTTCTTTGTTCAGGATCTTCCAAAAGTTGCTTTAGAGTTTGAAAAGCCTGGGTTTTAACATCAGTTGGCTAGTTTAATAGATGTATACTCTTGGGCAAGTGATATACATTTTCTGTACCTCAGGCTCCTAACCTGTAAAACGGTGATCATAATAGTATCCTCATTTTAGGTTTATAGCAAGTATTAAAAGTGACAAGGTATGTATAAAGTACTTAAATTATCTGACACATAGTATATTCTCATTAAATATTGTATGTTAAATACTACTTTTGATGCCATTATTTATGATGAGTATGCTTTCATAAAGACTGTTCAGTAGTTGTGTATGTGTCTGTTATAGTAGCATATTCTGTTTTTGGTCTACAAGTACTAGATATCAGAGGTTTTCTCCCACTGGATGAGTTTCTGCTATACAAAACCATGTACTCTAAGGAGATAAGAACAGGCATATGTGAAATACATAAAAGAAAACACAAACAGAGAAGATGCCCTTGTCGTTCCTTATAGCATATGTTATACTACCTTCTCTTGATAGTTTCCATTTGTTAGCACTTGTCTTGGGAAGTAGGCACTGTTACCAAAATTCAGTTAGTGTAGTACATGATTCTAGGATTGCCAAGTCATTCTAATTTTCATCACTTAAGTCAATGAAAAAGCTGAGCACATTATCAAAATTAAGATTAAATATCTCCCAAGCTTTCTTACTTAAAACCATTTGAAAAGATGTCATGAATAAATAGCGAAGCTAGGTTGGAGTGTGTGGATGTGAGTAGTAGTAATATGTATTTAAGCATAGTTATATTGTAAGGGACTATACTAGTCTTCACTTGCTTGAACTGTTAACTTTGTGTTAATCACCAAAATGGAGCACTTTACATCCTGAAGGTGTACGAAGTAAGCTGATGTGGTGTGGGAATAAATAATTAAATTTATATTTTCTTAAAAACATAAAATGCAAAGCTTATTAATATTTAATATGCAAATAGACACTGAACCTGCATTCCATCTCTATGTAAGGTAGAAGGGAGCTTGCAGTAGTTTCTTTTCAGGATATCGTAATCTATTGCAGTCTATATGTGTTGAGTTATATGAATTTGTAATTAAGGTTATTTCATTTTAATTGAAGTAATCATTACAAAATGGACAAGTGCCTTAAAAATCCCTTCTAGGAAATCACAATCACACATGTATACCTTTGTAAGATAATACAAGCAATATAAGCATGAGAAAAAAGCAAGAAATGGTACAGCAGACATTTCTCATCTTCCTAGCTGAGACTCTGTCAGATAGATTGCTAAGAAAAACAATAACTGTTTTGACAGAACTGACAAAAATTCTGTCAAATGATTCAAAATTATCAAGACAACTTATTAAATATATGTCTTCTGACATTAAAGATTGACCTTACCCTAATGGTATCTCTGTCTTAAGAAAATAGGTAGTGATTGTATAAAGCTGTAACAATTAGCAAGACTTTCAAAATATTGTCTGCTTCACTTCTATGTACTCCTTTGAAATTCATAATTATGCATATATTTAATGTAAATAAAATATTAATATAAAAGTGAATGTAAATAATTAGTAAATAATTTTACATATGTTAATAAAGTAGAAGAGATAAAATAAATGATGGAAAGTGGATAGGACTTTTTAAAAAAATATTTAAATATATATTTTTAAATATCCACATCCTGGTACTTTGGTTTAGAAGCAGGTGCACAGACTCCAGATGGGTAAATAATTTCTGCCTCACTGACTTCTCAACCTGTGGGAGGTAGGACTAAAGGAGGGTTACTCTCAAGCCCTCTTAAGTCAGAGTCCAGGGCTGAGGTCCCTCATACACTGGTCTAAGATCAGTAGTATTCCTTCATTTTCTTTTTAAAATTTTTATTGGAGACATGGTAAGATGGCAGCTTAGTGAGGTGTGGATTTAATCCATCCTGTAGAGCAGCTAGTTAATAGCCAGAAATGGTATAGAACAACTGCTAGGGATCATCAGGGATCAGAAACACAGCATACACCAGTGTGGACCAAGTGGAATGACTGAAACCCCACACAGAACTGTAAGTCTCCCTAGCCATGGAGGCCAGCACCCCTCACCCACAAGCATGGCAGGCTGGTTCCACAAGGGGAAAGGAAACAGACTTTGTTAGCAGCAAGGGCTCAGCTCAACCAAGTTCCAACTGTGTAATTAATTAACACATTCTGACTATGGAAAATGAGCTCCTAGCCCAGATAAACCTGGAATAAGCACTAAAGGTACTAGGAGTTTTTGTTCTGGCAGAGTGGAGACAAGTCTGATAGAGAAAAGAACAGGGTTTTTGAGTCTGACAGCACAAAATACAAGAAAAAGGCTGGACTCAAAAAAAGGGAACACTTAGAGCTTGGGGATACATTGAGCCATGTACCAACTTAAGCTCTTGATTGACAAACATGAGCAGGGATCTAAAAAGTCTTTTTTTTTCTTTTTTCTACTCCTTAACAGCTCATTAGGTGTAATTGGAAACACTCCCAGGCTCCATCACTGCCCCAGGCAAAGGTGGAATTAAGTTTCTCTGCAAGACAAAGTAACTAGTCAGGTGAAAGGAGTTCATTTCCTAAAGGGTGTATCTACCCCAAGAGAAAGGTGGGGTCCAGCTCAAGTAGAATCCCTCCTTCAAGAAATTCAGGCCCCAGGGACTGGAGAACTGAGGCATTTGAAGCCATCCTACAACCTCACCTCTGACTAAACTATGCCCCCTGGCAGGGAATGTCTGCTTAAGTTAAAAACACCACATCACTTTACACTGTTGGGAAGCCATGGGCAGACAAGTGCCACATATTGGGCAGGATTGGAAAAATACAGAGTCTAAAGGCTTCATAGGAAACTCTAAAAGACTACTGGGTCCAACCCTCAAGGAAAACTTATGCTGGCTATCCCTTCCTCCTGAGATGTGGGCTTGTCTTGACTGGGAAAATCTGACTGCAGTCAATAATATCTGAGAAGACACTCCTCAGGAAAAAAAAAGGCTCCATATAGGGAGGGCAAGAAACAGAAAAACAAGAACTGAAAAAAAATTGATCAGTTCAACAGAACCTATGCTACAAATCTACAGTAAGTAGAACTGAATGTCAAAAAGTGATAGAGAAAATAACCATACAGCAACAAAATCCTAGGTAAGAGAGTGAAAACAACCTCCAGAATAAACAAATTAAGGAAATCAAATGCCTAGATGCCAGCAAAAAAAAACAAGGCATTCTAGGAAAATCAAAGATATGGCTTAATCAAAGGAACAAACCAACACTTCAAATGAAATACAGGAGTGGAAACAACTAATTCAGGGTGTTCAAACAGACATGGAAAATCTCATCAAAAATCAAATAAATGAGTTCAGGGAGGATATAAAGAAGACATTGGGTGAGAAAAAGAAGAACTCAAAAGTTCAAAAAAACAAATCACAGAACTTATGGGAATGAAAGGCACAATAGAAGAGATGGAAAAAAACAATGAAAACCAACTGTTCTAGTTTGCTACTCTAACAATAAGATTCTGAGTCTGATTTTCAGAGATCTCAAGTCTACGGCTACAGGAAATAAGATTTTCCTTCAGGATACTCATAGAAACATCTACATCTTTCAGATGGTGCTTAAGCTTTTCGTTGGAAGCCTTAAGCCCATCCCTTTCACCCCTTAATGTAGACAGTGTATCTAACAACAACCAACCAACATCTCTAGAACTCTTATTTCTACAAAACTCTGTAAAGGTGTCAAAAACATTATCCCCCAGAGTCTGGCTTCGTACAAGCGAAGCATTAGGAGAATCAAATTATGATATTTTGACTATCTCCTTTGCCAACTCACTCCATGGATTGGGAGTGTCATTCTGATTACGGGAATCAGAATCCTTAGTGTCTCTGAGCCCAGTCAGAGTAGAAAACCATTCATAAAAACCCATTTTTAAGATTCTGTTCCTTAAGAACCACTCCCGGTACCAAGATGTATTAGTTAGGGTTCTCTAGAGAAACAGAATCAACAGGGAACACTTGCAAATATAAAATTTATAAAAGTGTCTCACGTGACCGTAGGAACGCAGAGTCCAAAATCCACAGGGCAGTCTGCGAAGCCAATGACTCTGATGGATGGCCTGGATGAACTCCACAGGAGAGGCTCACCAGCCAAAGCAGGAATGGAACCTGTCTCCTCTGAGTCCTCCTTAAAAGGCTTCCCATGATTAGATTTAGCATCACTAATTGCAGAAGACACTCCCCTTTGGCTGATTGCAAATGGAATCAGCTGTGGATGCAGCTGACGTGATCATGACCTAATCCTATGAAATGTCCTCATTACAACAGACAGGCCAGCACTTGCCCAATCAGATAAATAGGTACCACAACTTGGCCAAGTTGACACGTGTCCCTAACCATGACACCAACAATGATAGATTTGATGGAGCAGAAGAAAGGATTAGAGAACTAGAGAACTGGACATCTGAAATTCAATACACAAGAGAAAATATAGGGAAAAGAATGGAAAAATATGAGCAGAGTCTCATGGAACTGAATCACAACTTGAAACACACAAATATACATGATGTGGGTGTCTCAGAAGGAGAGGAGGAGAAAAGGAGGAGAAAGACTAATGGAGGAAATAATCACTGAAGATTTCTGATCTCTTATGAAAGATATACAATTACAGATACAAGAAATGCAGTGCACTCCAAACAGAATAGATCCAAATAGACATACTCCAAGACACTTACTAATCAGATTGTCACATGTCAAGGAGCAAGAGAATTTTGAAAGCAGCAAGAGAAATGTAATCCATCAAATACAAGGGAAGCCTAATAAGACTGTGTAGATTTCCCAGTAAAAACCATGAAGGCAAGAAGGCAGTGGCATGATATATTTAAGATTCTAAAAGAGAAAAACTGCCAATCAGTAATTCTATATCTAGCAAAAATGAGAGGGTGATTAAAATATTTTCAGACAAACTATCACTGAGAGAATCTGTGACTAAGAGACTGGTTCTGCAAAAAAATATTAAAATGGAGCACTACGTGCAGATAGGAAAAGGCAGGAGATAGAGGTCTGGAGACGAGTGTAGAAATGAAGACTATCAGTAAAGGTAAAAAGTGGAAAAAATTAGACATGACATATAATATTCAAAAAACAGTTCGTAGAAGACAGTACAACCTTTAAAATAATAGCTCTAAATGTTAATGGATTAAACTCCCCAATCAAAGGCCATAGACTGGCAGAAGAGATTAAGAAACAGGACCCATCTATATGCTATCTATAGAAGACTCATTTTAGGCCAAAGGACAAAAATTGGTTGAAGTTGAAAGGTTGGGAAAATATATTTCATGCAAATAACACCCAGAAAAGACAGGAGTAGCTATACTAACATCCAACAAATTAGACTTCAAATATAAAACAACTAAAAAAGTCAAAGAAGGACACTATAATTAACTAATAAAGGCAACAATTCAACAAGAAGACATAACAGTCATAAATATTTATGCACCAAACTAGAGTGCTCCAAAGTAAATGAGGCAAACACTGATAACACTGAAGGGAGAAATAGAGAACTCTAACAATAGAGACTTCAATACCCCTCTCTCATCAATGGATAGAACATATTGACAGAAGATCAATAAAGAAACAAAGAATTTCAATAATAGGGTAAAGGAACTATACTTAACACACATGCACAGATCATTACACCCCACAACAGCAGGATACAAATTTTTCACAGGTGCTCATGGATCATTCTCAAGGTTAAACCATATGCTGGGTCACAAAATGAGTCTCAATAAATTTGAAAAGATTGAAATCTTAACAAACAATTTTTTGGATAATAATGGAATGAAATTGGAAATTGATTACAGACAGAGGGCCAGAAAATTCACATACATAGTGGCCAAAAAATATACTCAAACAACCAGTGCACCAAGGAAGAAATTACAAGAGAAATCAACAAATATCTCAAGGCAAGTGAAAATGAAAAGACAGCATATCAAAATTTATAGGATGCAGCAAAGGAAGTGTTAAGAGAGAAATTTATTGTCTTAAATGCCTATATAAAAAAGAAGAAAAACCAAACATTGAGGAATGTAACTGTTTCACTTGGAAGAACCAGAGAAAGAACAGCAAACTAACCCCAATCAAACAGAAGGAAATAAATAGTGTAGATTAGAGCAGAAATAAATGAAATCAAGAACATTAAAACAATCAAGAAAATCAACAAAACCAGAAGTTGGTTCTTTGAGAAAATCAATACAATCAATGGACCCTTAGTTAGGTTTACAATAAAAGAGAGAGAGTGCAAATAAATAAAATTATAGAAGGAAGCTAAGACATATCATTAATCCTGCAGCAATAAAGGAGGTAATGAGAGGATACTATGAATAAATGTAAGCTAATAAACTAAACAAAATAGATGAAATGGACAATTTCCTAGAAAGGCATCAACAACCAACATTGACTCGAGAAGAAATAGAAGACCTCAACAAACTAATCATAAGTTGTTGTAGTTTGCTAGCTGCTGGAATGCAATATGCCAGAAATGGAATGGTGTTTAAAAAGGGGAATTTAATAAGTAACAAGTTTCCAGTTCTAAGGCCATGAAAATGTCCCAACTAAAGCAAGTCTATAGGAATGCCCAATCCAAGGCATCCAGGGAAAGATATCTTGATTCAAGAAAGCCAGTGAAGTTCAGGGTTTCTCTCTCAAGTGGAAAGTCACATGGGAATAATGGTTAGGGATTCTCTCTCATCTGGAAAGGCAGATGGCAAACATGGCATCTGTTAACTTCCTCTCCAGGCTTCCTACTTTCATGAAGCTCCCTGGGAGGCATTTTTCTTCTTCATCTCCAAAAGTCACTGACTGGTGGATGCTCTGTTTTGCGGTTCTGTGGCATTCTGTCATCATTCTATGCTCTCTCAGAAAGTAAAGCCTTTTACAACACATACCCACCTAATCAGGTTTAATACCCACTTTTGGTTAATTCACATCTCTATGGAGATAATCTAATTAGATTTTCCAACCTATAGTATTGAATAGGGATTAGAAGAAACCATTGCTCTCACAAGATTGAATAAATCCTTTCAAACCAGCACACAAATAAACAGATTGAATCAGACATCAGCAAGCTCCCAGAAAAGAAAAGTCCAGGATCAGGTGGCTTCACGTGAATTTTACCAAACATTCAAGAAATAATTATTACTAATCCTGTTTAAACTCTTCAAAAAAAATTGAAGATCGGGGAAAGCTACCTAACTCTTTCTATGAAGCCTCTTACCAAAGTCAGACAAAGATATTATAAGAAAAGAAAATTCAGATGAATCTCTTATAATGAAAATAGGTGCAAAAATCCTCAACAAAATATTTGCAAATCACATCCAGCAGCCCACTAAAAAAATCATACACCATGACCAAGTGGGACTTAAGTATGCAAGGATGGTTCAACTTAAGAAAATCAATTAATGTAATACACCATAAAAACAAATCAAAGCAGAAAAACCACATGACCACCTCATTTGATGCAGAAAAGGTATGAGAAAATTAAATAGCTTTTCTTGATGTAACCACTTCAAAAGATAGGAATAGAAGGGAACTACCTCAACATGATAAAGGGAATATATGAAAATGCCACAGATAGCATCATCTTCAATGGGGAAAGACTGAATACTTTCCCTTTAAGATCAGGAACAAGACAAGAATGCTCATGTCACCATTGTCATTGAATATTGTGCTGGAAGTTCTAATCAGGGCAATTAGACAAGAAAAATAAATAAAAGGCATCCAAATTGGAAAGGAAGAATGCAAAACTCTCACTGTTTGCAAATGATATGATATTATATGTAGAAAATCCTGAAAAATCTACAGCAAAGGTACCATAGACAATAAATGAATACAGCAAAGTGGCCATGCACAAGTTCAACACTCAGAATCAGTAGCATTTCTATACACTAGCAATGAGCAATCTGAAGAGCAAATCAAGAAAAAAATTCCATTCATGATAGCAACTAAAAGAATCAAATATTTAGGAATAAATATAACTAAGGATTCAAAATATCTATTCACATAAATCTAAAAGAAATTTCTAAAATAAATCATGTCAAGCCTTTTTCAAAAATGCTTCCTCTTTTAAAGAATTCCAGTAAAGTAATCAGAACTCACCTGGAATGGGTGGAGACACATCTCCAGAAATAGAACGACCTAAATAAATGAAAGATCATACCATGTTCATGGATTGGAAGACTAAATACAGTTTACATGTCAATTCTACCTAAGTTGATTTATAGATTCAATGCACTGCCAATTAAAATACCTAAAACTAATTTTGAAGAAATAGAAAAACCAATACCCAAATTTATTTGGAAGGAAAGAGTGCCCCAAATAACTAAAAATATCTTTAAAAAGAAAAATGAAATGACAGGTCTCACATTAACTGACTTTAAAGCATATTGCAAAACTACAGTGTTCAAAACATCTTTGTACTGGCATAAAGATAGAAATACTGACCAATGGAATTGAATCAAGTGCTCAGAAATAAACCTGCTCATCTCTGGACAATTGATCTTTGATAAGGTGGTCAAGCCAACCCACATCAGACATAGCAGCATCTTCAATGAATGGTGCCTGGAGAACTGGATATACATATGCAAAAGAATGAAAGAGACTCCCTATCTCACACAATATACAAAAATTAACTCAAAATGATTCACAGACATAAACATTAGAGCTAAAACTATAAATCTTTTAGAAGAAGATGTAAGGAAATGCCTTATAAATCTTATAATAGAGGTGGTTTCTAAGACCTTACACCCAAAGAATGAGCATTGAAAAAAGAAACAGATAAAAGGGAACTCTTCAAAAATAAATATTTTTGTGTATCAAAGAACTTTGTCAAGAAGGTAAAAAGGCAGCCTACGCAATGGAAGACAATATTTGCAAACCACATATCAAGCAAGAATTGATATCCAGAACATATAAAGAGATTCTTCAACTCAACAGCAAAAGGACAAACAGTCCAATTAAAAATGGGCAAAAGACATGAACAGACATTTCTCAGAAGAAGAAATAGAATTGGCTAAAAGGCACATTAAAAGATGTTCAATGTCACTGGTTATTAAGGAAATGCAAATCAAAACCACAATCAGATATCATCTAACACCCACTGGAATGATCCTTATAAAAAATGATAAGTGCTGGAGAGGATGTGGAGAAAGAGACATACTTATCTACTGTTGGTGGGAATGTAAAATGATACAACCACTCTGAATGTCAGTTTTGTAGTTCCTCAAGAAGCTAAATATAGAATCCAGCAATGCCATTACCAGGTATATACTCAGAGTACCTGAGGACAAAGATAGAAACAGACATTTGCACACCAATATATATAGCAACATTATTTATGATTTCCAAGAGATGGTACCAACCCAAATGTCCATCAATGGATGAGTGGCTAAACAAACTGTAGCTTATGCATACGAGGGACTGTTACACAGCTGTAAGAAAGAATAAAGTCATGAAGCACATAACAATTTAGGTGAACCTTGAGGACATAATGCTGAGTGAAATTAACAAGAAACAAAATGACAAATACTGTATGGTCTCTAATATGAATTAACATTAATGAGTGAGCTTTGAGAATTGAAGTTAAGAACACAGGTTATTAGGAGATAGGAATAGAGTAGAGATTGGGCAATTGATACTGAAGGAATACATACTGTACAACGGGACTGATTGTAAAAATTCAGGAATGGGGAGCAGGCCATGGTGGCTGAGCAGGCAGTGTTCTTGCCTGCCATTTTGGAGACCCAGGTTCAATTCCTGGTGCCTGCCCATGCCCCCCCCCAAAAAAAAACAATCAAGAATGGGTAGCACAGTGCTGCCTGATTGTAGCATAATGATATAAGTACCCTGAATGAATCTGAATATGAGTATGATTGAAGGAGATGTGCTGGGGGCATGTATGAAATCAGAAGGAAAGGTAGAGGACAAAGACTGAGGTGGTGTAATTTAAGAATGCCTAGAGTGGACAATGATGGTCATTAAATATACAAATAAAAAAGCATTTTTGCATGAGAGAGAACAAATGTATGTCAACATTGCAGGGTACTGACAACAGATGTTATACTGGAAAATGTACAATCAATGTAAACTAGGGTCGATAGTCAACAGTAGCATTATAATAAGCTTCCACTGAATGTAACAAAGCATTATGCCAAAACAAAATGTCAACATGCAGGGAGCATGGAAGAGGGATATGGATTTTTGTGGCAGAAAAGGAAATGTCTTCATATAGATTATGGTAGTGAAGGCATATCTATATACCTAGGTTGGATTGTGTGATGTGTGAATAAAACTGTTTAAAATGAACAGAGAGAAACAAGTGCTAGAGAAAATTCAGAGAAAGAGATGTACCTATTCACTGCTGGTAGGGAAACTGAGAGGAGCACCACTTGGAGGGCCGTGTGGTAGTTCTACTGGAGGCTAGGGGGAGAGTCGCCATAAGATCCTAAAACCTTGTTGCTCAGTATATACCTAGAAGAACTGAGTGTGGAGACAGGAATGGACATTTGCACCTGGTATATGAGGCAGTGTTCATGGTCCACCATGGATGGAGGTGACCTGAGGGTACAATCACTGAGGGATGGAAGGGGAACTATGGTATATACATACAACAGACTACTGAGTGGCCCCAAAAGGGAATGAAGATGTGCGGCATGCAGCTACGTGCATGAACCTTAAGGTCTGTATGTTGAATGAAATATCAGGAACAAAAAGACAAATATTATCATGCCTCAACCATGTAGACTAACTGTAATATGAAAACTCAGTGAACTGAAGTCAAGACCATAGGTTATCAAGTTGGGGCCTATTGCAAAGGTCCTAGATTGTTAGCTCTTACATCAGTCACATATATTCAGGAGTTGTAAGTGTTGTTTCTAACTTCTGAGACACTAAGCTGTTTGCTTATAATGTGGGTGCTTCCAGAAACTTCAGGTATTTATGTGACACCTGAGACTCAGAATTAGAGCTCTGAAGCTATGAAAGTCTGCACTATGCCATACAGGAACTGTTTTAAAAGTTGAAAAAGAGATCAGACTTCAGTAGAGATATAAATGAAGCTGATCTGGATAGAACTAAGGCAAATCATAATACAGAGTGTAGGATGATATGGTCCATATTTTAAAACTTCAACTTGTATATGAGACCAAAGGAAAAGATGTTTATTTATATCTCAGAGTAATTTTGGCAGTGAATAAAGAAGTATTTGCAAAGGCCCCATTGTGGGGCTGAGGAGAAAGGGGGAAATATTCAACTTCCACATTTGGAGAATTTCTGTTATTCCTGCAAGCACTGGAGACAACCACATCAATAGGCTGAGCCCTTAATCTTGGGGTTCACCCCATGAAAACTTTTCCTTCAAAGAATAGGCTAAACATACTTAAAATGAGGCATAAGAGTCACCCTCCAAAGAGCCACTTTTGTTGCTCAGATGTGACCTCTCTGTAAGGTAACTCATCAGGTGAACTCACTGCCTTCCCCCCATGTGGGACAGGAAGTCCATTTTATCTAATTTTTCTTTTGTTGTTCATGCTTTTGGTGTCATATCTAAAACTCCATGGCCAAGTTGGTCCATTTTTTTTCTTTGATATATTTTTTATTGAGATATAATCATCTGAAGTGTGCAACCAGTGTGTGTTCACAGTATCATCATAAAGCTGTGCATTCATTACAATTAATTTTTGAACATTTGCATTACACAAAAAATCATAAATATTATAATAAAGACAAACATAAAAGTAAAAATGAACACTGAAAACATCCTATTGTTTTTTCTCTCTCTTTTTTTTTATCTATCTGCCCATATATTGGATAAAGGGAATTTCAATCACAGGGTTTTTACATTCACACAGTCACACCTTAAAAGCTCTATAGTTATTCAATCATCCTCAATAATCAAGGTTTGATGGTTAGGTTCTGGTGACAGATATGTCCTCTGGATATTCTGGGGTGTATGAAGAGGTCTTTCACAATAAATCCAATCTAACTCATGATAAATTTCTCTAAGCCTCTGGATCCCTCATCTATGTTATACTAGGGCAGTTCTGGCATTTCAACCTCAGGTAATGTTGACCACATTTTGATCCATTTCTCAAGCAACTATCCAAACAAACCATGAGTGTCCTTTCTAATAGCTTGAGTTACAACATCGAATGCAGAATCTCTGCTTATTGGGTCCATATTAATAAATTCAGCTTAATCCAACTTTATATTCCTTCCACCATTATCGCACACCCTTAATACCCATTCCCCCACATATTTCCCTGATTTCTGTCTATACGGATTGGAAAATTCATGCAGTTAGTTCTTTTGGAGATAGCGTATGTCCTCAGGGGTCATACTTTGTACCTCCCCTTTCAGGATCTGTTGGAACTTTAGTCTAGTTATAGGTCTTGAAGAAAAGAGTGGTGGTGGGGGTAGGTTATGATAAAAGTATCTTTTAAGCCAATTATCTCAGGGCATTCCATTGCAGCTTCATCTGGTGAAATAAGATTAGTCACTCTAGATAGAGGAGTAAGAGCTGTTTCCCAAGGCGGGGGGGATGGTGGTGGTTACTGGTTCAGCAGACACTGAAGGACACTGAAGGGTTAATCTCTTTAGGTGGAGGCTGTATGACAGACTTCTCTGGGTAGACTGGAGACCAGGAAGCTGTTTCCCCAAGGCAGTTGGAGGTTGGGAAGCTCTTTCCTTAGGGCAGTCCATTATAAGTTTATCTAGCAAAGGTTCAGCAGATTCCAAGGATTCTATCTCCTCCTTGCCCTCATTATCAAACCATGTGTCACCATCCCAAGTTTCAGGATCCCATTCTTTTTCAATAAAACTTTAACAGCAGACACCTGCAAGGTTGAGACTTTAGTTTACTTTTAAATCTGCTGCTCAAACAATGAGGTTCTGTGTCTGATTCTCAGAGATCTCAAGTCTGTGACCACAGGAAATAAGAGTTTCTTTCAGGGCATGCATGGAAACTTTCACATCTTTCATACAGTGCTTAAGTTGCAAATTTGAAGCCTTTGGTTCTTTCCTTTCCCTCATCACTGTATCCATCATATCTAAGAATAACCATCCAACATCATTGTACCTCTTAATTCCCCAAAACTCTGTAAAGGTGTCAGAAACACCCTCACGGAGTACTCTGCCTCATATAAGCATAAAATTAGCAGAATCTAATGGTGATGTTTTGTGTATCTCTCTTGTCAACTCACCCCATGGACTGTCAGAGTCTCCTTGATTATTGGAAACAAAGTCATTAGTGGTTTTGAGTCTAACCAGAATAGAAAACCAATTGTAAAAATCCATTTTAAGATTCTATTTATCAAGAACTACCCCATTTCTGGCATCAAGCTTTATTAGTCAGGGTTCTCTAGAAAAAAAGAATCAACAGGAGACATCTGTAAATACGGAATTTATAAAGGTGTCTAATTCAATGCTGAGAATGGGATAGTACAAAATCTGTATGGCAGGCTGTGAAGCTGGCAGCTTCAATGAAGTATCTCTATGAATTCCACAGGAGAGTCTTGCTGGTTAAAGAAACAGTGAAAAAGTCTCTGCTCTTCTTTAATATCCTTCAACTGATTGGATTATCTTTTTCCTTAATGTACCCTTAGTTGATTGCAGATGTAATCAGCAACAGTTGCAATCAACTGACCAAGGATTTAATAAACCAGCCTTCCAATTTATCTACCAGCCACAAAATATCCTTGCAGCATTGGTCAAACCAATCTTTGCCTGTCCAGACAACTGAGCACATGATCCAGGCCAAGCTGACACCAGAAACCAACAATCACTGTCCACCCCTTGTCAACTTGACAGCTATACACATCACCTTGAAACATGTTTAGTTTCCAAATAGAGCACAATAACAGACTTATGTTATGTCTAACAATACTCAATTCTTGCGTACAACTGGAAATGCACTATATCTCTCCAAAATAGGAGTAAGTCCTTAGGTAACATTCACTCTTAAACTTTATATTCTGTAACTTAAATACTATAACATGAACAATGCAACTTATGTCATATGACAAGATATTTTCTTATGTACAAATACAAACATACTCATAACAATACAGGGAGGAAATATTCATACCCTAACACAAGGTCATTGGATTATAGTTCACCAGTTTCAGCTACTTCCCCCTAGTTAATCTGATGCACCAAAAACTAAGAGGTATCTCTATACTTCATAAGGATAACTTCCAGAAAGACCTCTTGACTGTATTTCAAATCTCTCAGCCATTAAAACTTTATTTTGTTTAAACTATCTTCTTCCTTTTGATCATGAAGGCTTTCTCACTACCACGATGCCAGGGCCAAGTTCATCCCGTAGAGTCATGTCCCACGTTGCCATGGAGATTTACATCCCTGAAAATCATATTCTATATACAGAGGAGGGCAGTGAACTCACTTGTGGAGTTGGCTTAGAGAGAAAGGCCACATCTGAGCCACAAAAGAGGTTCTCTGGGGGTGAATCTCAGGCATAATCATAAGTAGGCTTAGATTCTTCTTTGCAGGAATAAATTTCATAAAGGCAAGCTTCAAGATAGAGGGCCTGGCCCATCAAATGGTCAGTCCTCAAAGATTGCAAGAATATTAAGACTTCCCCAGGTGGGGAAGTTTAATTCCACCTTTTTTCCCATACCATGAAGGGAACTTTGAAAATAGTTTTTAATCTTCTGCTCAATTTACTCCAGGATATGTTAAGGAATCACATCAACCTGAATAAACCAGGAAGTAAAATCAGTACTATTCTTGTCTTGGGTGAATCTTGGCCCCAGGTCTTGGTGATTGAAGGTTGATGTAAGGGATTTCAAGAGCCATTTTGACTTCATTAATTACAGAACACAAGTCACTGAATAAATCAATATTACCTTTATTTTTCCCACTTTGTACAAAACATGGATACTTCAAATATGAAAATCATTGAAAGCATCCTCTTGCTTTCTCTTCCATGACAGGTGCCCAGGGCTGGAACACAGATAAACTGATGAAACCAGACCCACCTCGTTCATTTCATATCTCATTTCAATGAAGCAGCAGGCACAGTTCTTAATTATTCTTTCTCCCTCTTTTGCAGAGCAAGTATGGTGGAATTTTCAAAAGTTAAAAGTGAAAATGATGTGATTACACTCACCAGTTCTATGACAGTTTCCTGTTTGTATTAATTATCTGTTGCTACATATCAAACCAAACTTCATCAGCTTACATCCAAGCATAATATTTAGTAGTATCTGTGGGTCAGGAATCTGGAACAGCTCAGTTTCAAGGTCTCTCATGAGGTTGCAGTTAAGTTGACTGCCAGGCTACCATCATTGCAAGATTGGGGCAGAAGGATCTACTCCTAAGGCCACTCACATGGTCATCCTCTGGCTTTAATTCTTCACCAGGTGTTGGATGAAGAGCTGCAGTTCTGAGAGGTCAGGTTCCTGCCATCATTATGCAGGCTGCCAACAGTTCAGGGTGCCACACACCTCCCCTCTGCTATCTTGTGCTGTTATTGTAATGATTAATATGATAATGTATTCCCAATGCCCTCCAGCCAAAATCCACACCTGAGTAGGGCTGGTGGTGCCAGGGCCATGGCTAAGTGCCTCCACAGGAGAGAGCAGTAGCGGGAAACAGATTACAATGCCTTGAGCACCTGGCCCCTGCAACTGCCATCTTCCTTTGGGTTGCTGAACCTGCTTGCTTGCGGTGGGGGCAAGTTTTCTGATTTGTTCAAATTATCTGGGTGGTGAGGATGGGGGTGCAGAAGAAGGGAGGCAGTGCTGGCACCCTGCTTTCCCTCATGGAAAGGCTTAAGCCTAAGAGATTGTGCCTGTTTTCCATCTAGTAGAAAACTGTGGATTAAACCAGACACAATAGAATAAAACATCATTAGAAGTGCCCCAAAGGATTTCTGGTTTAAAATAATAACTGATTAGAAGCCCCTGATTCTGATGTTGCCTACTTCCTATGAAAATGCCAAATATAGGAGTAAGTAAATATTAAATCTCATACCACCACTGAAAACTGACACTGAACTTAATGTAGATTCTGGAAGGAATTTCCATTAACTCTGAGTATATGGAAGTAGACTGAGCAAAACCCTGCCAGTCTTGCTCGATGTACTGTCTAAAATTCATTTGATGAAATAGCTTTACTCTATGAAGGCAGGAAGTTATTTCAACATCATACCCACTCTCTGACACATAACTCAGAGACTAGACTCTCTTACCAGCTGAGAAGTTGGAAGAAATCATTCTTATACATTAAAACATTCAGATACAGTGATAACAAAGAATAACAAGGAGGATGTGGTTCTTACAAATAAAGTTCTGTTGTGAAGAGAGATCAGGGAGGGATAAAATGACAGAGTGAAACTATCCTGGAAGCAGTGTATATAATTGGTTCTGAGTGTCAGAAAACTAGACAAAAGTGGAAGACAGTTATTCCATTATTCCACTTCAGAATCTCAGAATTATGCTATGTAATAACTGTTGAAATGAGGGTTGAATGAAAGCTGTGTATATCAACATGCCTCCCAGATGTTGATTTTAGAAATTGATTTATATATATAATTCAAGTGAATAAAAGGCAGCCCTAGGGGCTGACAAATGAGTCCAGATGAGGCTTATTTCTTTTGAGGAAGAGTAAATAGAAAAAACATATCAATATAAACTAACAGCACCACCAGCACCAGCACCTCAGGTTTATGGAAAATATACAGGGAGAGAGAATGGGGAAACAAACTCAAAATTTCAAAGAAGAACATTGATTGAAAAATAAATGGCCTACTGAATAATACTGAAGAAATTTGACACCCTCACTAGACTGTAACAAAGAATGGTCTCTTCAACAGGAGCAGGAAATGATGAGAAAAAACAAGCTCAGATGTAAATGAAAATGGATAAAATCAGGAAAGATTTCAAGGAAACTATACCATAATAATAGAATGAACATTCACATTGTACTGAGTAAATAAAATAAGACTGTCAAAAATAATTTTAGCCCACTGAATGACAGGAGTAATAGACCATCTCAGAAAATATGGGAAAATGACAAAGACAAAAAAACAAAACATCCTTTAAGATAGAAGGTAATTACAGAAGAGAGTAGAAATGTAATCTAAGAAGTATAGGTGCTCCTGAGGAAGTAATAGGAATAGTAGAGTTAGATGAAATAATCAAAGTTATAATAAGAGATTGAGTCTTACAGTTTTTCTGGCAAAATAAATTGAAAAAACAAACTGTATCTATACACATTCTGGAACTTTTAAAAATCACTAAGGTAGAGGCTGCAAGGATAGATCAGTAGTAAAATTCTTACCTGCCATGCGGGAGACCTGGGTTTGATTCCAGGTCCATACACTTCCCCTCCCAAAAATAAGAAAGCAAACAAGCAAAACAAACAAATAAAAATTCAACAAATGGTGCTGGGGATATGCACATGGAAAAATAATGAAATGTGACCCCGTCACACAGCATACAAAAAAAAATCACTAAGGTAAATAAAATATCCTACAAACATTTGAGAAACCTCATAGTTTTCTATATTACTAAAGGCTTAAAAAAGCTAGCAGTCATTTAATTTTGAGAGATAACATATGGTCATATTAATGGATGCTGAAGAGTGTGATAAAATTCAACATTCATTCTAATGCAAAAAAAAATTAGTAATATTACTGATCAAGATGAGTTATAAATTTAAAGGCAAAAATCCTAAATAAAATATTAGATAATGGAGTCCAGCATTATATGTTTAAAACTTAATGCACCATAACCAATATCAATTATTTCAGTAATTAAAGAATGATTCTGTGTTAGAAATTCTATTAATAAAATTTATAACAGAAATAGGTGAAATGGCAGTCTTATGCTCATGTATATAATGCAGAAAAGGTAGTTGATAAAAAAGATATTTTCCTGTTAGGGAAACAATCTTATCAAACTAGGAATAAAATTATTTCTAAATATGTTAATGAAAATATTTCTTCAACAGATAACCTGCGCATCACATACACTGTTGACATCCTAATCATACTACACTTGAAATATTATTATAGGCCTCTAAGTATTGTTCAATATATTAGAACATGACTTAAAAATGGAATCATAATTATTGTGGAGGAAACAAAAATACAATTATTTGGAAAAAGATTTGTTCAAGTGAAAAATTCAAGGCAAGCTATATGAAAAATGAATAGGAACAGTAGGTTACTTGGCTACAAATTTAATACATACACATACAAAAATCAGTTTTCACATAAAATTCAATAATCAGTTAGAACATATAATATTAAACTAAAATTCAAACTATGAACTATGAAATATCTAGCAATGAAAATAAATAAATAGTAGGTATATACCATTATCTATCTATATGCAGTTATATAACTTTATGGAAAATTCAATAATGAAGAGTACCATATGTTTTTAGAAAGAATGATGCTATAGTAAAAAGATTTTTTTCTATTCTCTCTTAATATATCTATACTTATTATAATTCCAAAAAAAAATTCAATGGATTTTTATCAACAAAATTATTACAAAGTGCTATGAAATAACAGACACGTCTGAAAGGTGTACGGATAATGTAAAAAAGGATTGCCCAAATCAAAATGAACATACACATAATAAAAATTATGAAAATAAGGTATTATCACTAGAATAACAAAATAGCAAAATAAATCAATGAAGTCCATTGCATTAAAATAAAGTTAACTATATATTGTGCCTTAAAGTGTTTGCAAAATTTAGTCCTTACTGTCCTTTCCTGCCTCATCATGGGCTGCTCTACAGGTTCATGGTTATTTGTTGGCTAAGGCCTTCATATAGTCTGCTTTGCATCTGGAATACAATTCTCCCTACAATCTACATGGGACTACGTTCTCAGTGAGAGAAATCCCTGTTGAAAAGATGTATTTGGAAATGATATGTATATGTGATTATTAGAAACATGAGGTTGAATGATTTTACACAGCATATATTATAGAGAGAAGAATATGAGAATGTAAGGTCCTTGAAGGCAAAGATTTTGTCTGTTTGAATCACATTTCACTTAATACCCATAATAGTGCTTAGCGCAAAGAAGGTCCTTAATAGATATTTCTTGAATGCAGAGATGAAAACCTAGGATAAAGCATGGTACTAGTAGGCGTTTAATGAAAGAGCAGAAAATGAACCTATAATGGCTGCTAGAAAGTGGTACACCAGAATATCTAGGAAGAAAACCATTAGAATAGGGTGTCAGAGTGGTCAAAAGAAAAGAGAATTTTAAGAAAATAAGTAAACATTGCCAAATCCTAAGAAGACACTTTTAGTTGCCTGGCTACTTAAGCAAATAACATGGAATTGGTTGGCTTAAACAACAGAAATGTATTGGTTTTGAGGCTGGAATAGTAGAGGCAGAATCTAGACTGTAGTGGATGTATGAGTAGGAAGAGAGAAATGATGACAAAACTTTCTTTTGGTTATTAAATAAAGGAGAGTGTCTAATGGAGGATATGGACTGAGGGGATGGCTTGTGTAAGATGGGATACGTTAGTGCATATCTATAAATGCATATAGTCAGGCAACGAGTATTACAAGGTGATTACAGAAAACTGTAAAGCAGGGCACAATAAATTCTGGTTGAGCAAACTAAATTAATTACAACCCTTTATTAAAAGGAGTGTTTTAGTCAGAACTTTAATATTAGAAGAGCAAAAGGAACATGTGATGAAATTAACTCCAAGTATTTTTTGAAAAAATCATTTTTATGGAAAATATATATAACTGGGTATCAGGTCTCCTGGATTTGGAGTTTTTCCTAGCCTCAAAACTGTACAGTAATAAAATCCCAGTGTTAAAGCAAACTCTTTTGCATGGTATTTGTTTGTAGAATGAAGGAAATTTAACATTACTCAATTAGGAAAGGATAGACTCTCCAAAATTCATCCATGTTGATGCATGTATGAGGACTTCATTCCTTTTAACGATTAGATAGTATTCCATAGTATGCATATATCACATTTTATTCTCCATTCATTAGTTGATGGACAGTTGGGTTGTTTCCATCTCTTGGCAATTGTGAATAATACTGCTATGAACATCCCTGTGAAAATACCTAAGTCCCTCCATTCTATTCTTTTGTGTATATACCAAGTAGTAGGATTGCAGATTCATGTGATAGTTCTATAGCTTTCTGAGGAACCACCAAACTGTCATCCACAATGGTTACACTATTTTACATTGTCACCAGCAATGAACAAGTCTTCCTATTTCTCCACATCCTCTCCAAGACTTATTTCCCACTTTTTTTAACAAAAAATTTACTGTGGCAACATATATAACACAAAATTTCCCATTTTGAAAATTTTTAAGTGTAGAATTAAGTTGTATTAATTACATTCACATTTTTCTGCTACTATCATCACCATCTATTACCAAAACTTTTTCATCACCCCAAATTACTGTTTTTTTTAACTTTTTATTGTATAGTATAACATATATACAAAGCAAAGAAATAAAAAAGCTATAGTTTTCAAAGCACTCTTCAACAAGCAGTTACAGGACAGATCCCAGAGTCTGTCATGAGCTACCATATGATCCTCTTATATTTCTCCTCCTAGCTGCTCCAGAATATAGGAGGCTAGAGGGCTTAAATTTTTTTTTATAATTACAGTTGACTTTTTTCCTTCTTTTTTTGTGAAAAATAGTATATATACAAAAAAGCTATACATTTTAAAGCACAGCACCACAATTAGTTGTAGAACATATTTCAGACTTTGGCATGGGTTACAATTTTACAATTTTAGGTTTTTTTTTTACTTCTAGATGCTCTAAAATACTGGAGACTAAAAGTGATATCAATTTAATGATTCAGCATTCATATTCATTTGCTAAATCCCATCTTCTCTGTATAACTCCACCATCACCTTTGATCTTTCCATCACTCTCTTTAGGGGTGTTTGGGCTATGATAATTCTAAATTTTTGATATTGGGAGGGTCTGTCACTAATATGGGGTACGGTGATGAAACTATCTGATATTCTTGAGAGGTTGGGCTAAGTTTCAGTATTCATCTGGACCAAGGACCCATATGGAGGTTGTAGGTTTCTGGAAAATTACTCTAGTGCATGGAACCCTTGTGGAATCTTATATATTGCCCTAGGTGTTCCTTAGGATTGGCTGGAATGTTCACATTTTTTTTAATAGCAGCAATTCTAATGGGTGTGAAAAAGTATATAATTGTGGTTTTGATTTGCATTTCCCTGATGGATAATGATATTGAACATCTTTTCATGTGTTTCTTAGCCACTCGTTTTCTGGCAATTTGTATATCTTCTGTGGAGAAATATCTTCAAGACTTTTGCCCATTTTTAAAATTGGGTTGTTTGTCCTTTTGTTGTGGAATTGAAGGATTTATTTATATTTTCTGAATAGTAAACCTTTGTCAGAGACATAGTTTCTAAAGATTTTCTTCCATTGTGTACATTGTCAATTTACTTTGTCAAGTCCTTTGAGGCACAAATATTTTTTAATTTTGATAGGTCCCATTTATCTATTTTTTCTTTTGTTACATATACTTTGGATGTAAAGTCTAAGAAATCATTGCCTAACACAAAGTCTTGAAGGTTGTTGAATCCATTTTTAGCTGATTTTTGTACGAGATATGGGGGAAGGGTTTTTCTATCTTGGCAAATGGAGATCCCATTTTTCCAAGCACCATTTGTTCAAGAGACTATTCTTTCCCAGTTGACTGGTTTTTGTCCACTTGTCAAGTGAGAGTTGAGGGAATATAGGGCAAAATGGAGGCATAGGAAGGTGAAGATTTAGTTAGTTCTTTAGAGTAGCTAGTAAATAACCAAGAACTGTCAGGAACACTATTTGGGGGGCATTTGTGAACAGACACACATCATGCACAACCCTGGAATGTGTGGAAGGGTTGGAATCACAGCACAAAACTCTATGTAAAGCTCCAAAACTCAGAGACTGGTGCCCCTCACCACTGACATAGCAGGCTGTTGGGTTCACTTCTCCATGGGAAAAAGAAGCAGTCTTTACTAGAAACATGGAAGGTAGCTCAACTAAGCTTCAATTGTATTAATGAACAGATTTGGACTGCTGAATACAAGTTCTGAACATAGATAAACACAGAGAAAGCAAGAAAGTAAGCCTGATATCTCTATCCACAGAGAGGATAAAGGGATGATGAAAAAAACAGAAGACTTGAAGTCAGCTGAGCTCAGAATCTTGGAAAAGGGCTTTTTCCAAAGATAAGGGCACATAGATCCAGGTACCAACTCCAGCTCTTGACTGGCAAACTTTTGAGGCTGGGGACTGGCTCTGAAAAGTTACTTGATTTGACTTCTCTCTTTCTTTCTCTCTTCTCTCCTATTCTCTTCTCTTTTCTATTCTCCTATTCTATTCTATTCTATTCTATTCTATTCTATTCTATTCTATTCTATTCTATTCTATTCCATTCCATTCCATTCCATTCCATTCCATTCCATTCCATTCCATTCTATTCTATTCTATTCTCTCTCTCATATTCTAAGCAGTTCTTTAGAGAAAGCCATAGCCATTCTCAATAGTCAGTGCTGACCCAAGCAAGGGTGGAATTAAGATAGTCTGAGAGACAAAGTAACAAGTTAAGTGAAGGAGATAATTCCCTAAAGTATGCAACATCCCCAATAAAATGGGGTAGGGGTGGGCAGCACAAGTGATGGCCTTCCTTCAGATAATTCAGACACCAGGGATTGGGAATTATAAACAGCCTAAGCTTGCATTCCACTTAGGTTCTGCTTCAATTATGCAACTTGTAGGAACATGGGCTACTGAGAATTAAAGGCACCACAACATTTTAGGTACATGGGGAGTTGTGGTCTGACAAGTGCCACCTGCTTGGCTGGAGAGGAGAAGTGGCTGGAGAGGGAAAGTGCAAAGTTTAGAGGTTCCACAGGAAAGTCAGACAACCTGCTGTATCTCATCCTCAAAGAAACTTGATACTGATTACACACACCTCATGAGACCTGAGCCTGCCTTGTCTAGGAAAGTCTGATTGGGATTGACCATATGTGGGGATACCCTCCTCTAAAAATGATTTCACATAGTCAGGACAAGAACCAGAAAAGTAAGAGCTGACAAATTCTGATCAGTTAAACAGAAACTATGCTAGAGGTCTAGAATACATTGAAATGAATGCCAAAGAACAGATAGAGAACAAATATAACCAATAAGAAAACCCTAGGTAAAAGAGTGAAAATTATCTCTAGAATAAACTAATGAAGGTATCAGATGCCTAGGCCCCAGCAAAAATATGAGTCATACTAGGAAAACTGAAGATATGACCCAGTTAAAGGAACAAATTTGCACATTAAATGAGATATAGACATTGAAGTAACTAAAGATTTTCAAACAAGCAGGCTAAATCACATCAAAAATCAAATAAATGAATTGAGGGAACATATGGCAAAGGGGAGGAAGAATTTAAGGAAGACATTGGGTCGCCATAAAGAAGAACTCAAAGGCTTGAAAAAACAAATGGCAGAACTTATGTGAATGAAAAGCACAATAGAAGATATGAAAAGCACATGGAGAAATACAACAGCAAATTTTAATGAGAAAAAGAAAGAATTAGTGAACTAGAGGGCAAAACACCTTAAATCTTACACAAAATTGGGAAAAGAAAGGAAAAATATGAGCAGGGTCTCAGATAACTGAATGACAACATGAAGCACATGAATATATGTGTTATGCATGTCCCAGAAGGAAAAGAGAAGGTAAAAGAGGCAGAAAGAGTAATGGAGGAAATATTTACTGAAAATTTCCCAGCTTTTATGAAAGACATAAGTTTACAGATGCAGGAAGCACAATATACCTCAAATAAAATAGATCCAAATAGATGTATTCAAAACACTTACTAGTCAGATAGTCAATTGTCAAAGAAAAGGAATTCTGAAAGCAGCAAGAGAAAAGCAATCCCTTACATACAAGGGAAGTTCAATAAGACTGTGTGTGTATTTCTCAGCAAAAACCATGGAGGTGAGAAGGAAGCAGTATGATATATTCAAAATACTGAAAGAGAAAAATTGCTATCAAAGAATACTATATCTAACAAAACTATTCTTCAAAAATGAGAGAGAGAGTTTAAAATAATTTCAAACATACACTGGGAGAAGCTGTGAAGAAGAGATCAGCTCTACAAGAAATACTGAAGGAAGCACTACAGGCAGTTAAAAACAGGAGAGAGAGTTCTGGAGAAGAGGGTAGAAATGAAGATTATCAGTAAGGATAAAAAGAGAGAAACAAAAAGATATGTTGGATCAGAATAAATTCATGACTCATGCAACAATGTGGCTGAACCTTGAGGACATTATGTTGAGTGAAATTAGCAAGAAACAAAAGGACAAATACTGTCTCACTAATATGAATAAGAACAACGAGTGAACTTTGAGAGTTAAATTTGAGAACACAGTATGGATCCAGAAATGGATATCACAATCTGATGGTAGCACAATATTGTAAGGATACTGAACAAAGCTGAATGTGAGTATGGATGAAAGAGAAAAGTTAGGGGCATGTGTGACACCAGAAGGAAAGATAGACAATAAATACTGGTACTTTATAACTTAGTGAAACCTAGAGAGGACAATGTTGGTGATTAAATGTTCAAATGTTTTCGTATGAGGAAGAATGAATGAATGACAACAGTGAAAGGTGTTGAAAATGAGATGGGATATGTAAAAATACAATCAATGCAAACTAGGGTATATGGTTATCAGTAACATTGTAACATGCTTCCACTAAATGTAACAAAAGAATACACCACAACTAAATGTCAATAAGAGTGAAATATAAAGAGGGATATGAGGATATTAGTGTTGCTGTTGGTTCTTCTTATACTTTAATTTTATCTTTTATTCTTCATTGTTGTTCCTTTTCATTTTTCTTGAAAAAAATGGAAATATCCTCATATAGATTGTGGTGGTGAATTTTGAACTATGTGATTTTACTGAGAATATGGCATGGTGTGTGAATTAACCTGTATAAAAATAGGCAGAAAATTTCAAGTGCTAGAGATAATGTGAAGAGAGAAATACAACTATTCACTGTTGATAGGGTAGTAGAATGGTGCAGCCCCTCTGAAGGGCAGTGTGATGATACCACAAGAGGTTAAGTATAGGATTGCCATATGATCCTGCAATCCATTATTAGTTATATTATTATTAGTTAAACACTTAACTGAAAGCAGGGACTTGAATGGGCATTTGCACGCTGGTGTTTATGGTGGCAATATTTACAATTTGCAATAGATGGACGTGGTCTAGGGGTATATTGAATGATGAATAAAAGGGAAAACTGTGGTGTATACACACAATGGAATATTGAGCAGCTGCAAGAAAGAATGGAGTTGTGAGTCATACAACTAGGTGAATGGACCTTGAAGACAGTATATTGAGTGAAGCAAGCCAGAAATGAAAAGGCAGATATTATAATGACTCATTAATATGGACTAAGTATAATGTGCTAACTCTGAGAATTGAATTAAATAACACAGGTTATCAGGGGAAGATTTGTTGTAAAGGTTCTTAGATTGTAAGTTTTGTATAGCAGTCATATTTATTCCTGCTTTAACTACTTTTCTTTTGGTTTGCTAAAGCTGTGAAAAGGCCACATATCAGAAATGGATTGCATTTTACAAAAAGGATTTATTAAGTTACATGTTACAGTTGTAAGGCTGTGAAAATGTCCAAATTAAGAATATATCTTCTCAGAGGAAAGGATCCAAGTTCCTTGATCACATGGGAAGGATTTCTTAAGGTAGAAGTTATAATTCTAAGGCTGGGAAAATGTCTAAATTAAGGCACCAACAGGAGGATATCTTCTCAGAGGAAAAGATCCAGGTTCCTCAAACATGTGGGAGGGCACACGGTGACATCTGCTGACCCTCACTGGTTGGTTTCAAAATGGTTGTCTAAGGTCCTGTGGGTCCTTCTGGCTTATGTCTGGGGGTTTTCCTTCTACATCTCCAAGCATGTGTGTCTGGTTTTCTTTTTCTGCTTTTTGCATCAGCCCTGGGTTTTATGTTTTCTGCTTTTTATGTTCTTCATACAAGGCACCATTAAAGGAATTAAGACCCACCTTGAATGGGCAGGATCACATCTCCTTCTAAACAAAAGGTCCCACTCAAACAATAGGTATGCCCCAACAAGATTGCATTATGTTTGAAAGGACATGGTTTTTCTGGGGTACATAACAGTTTCAAAACTGTTCAAAACATTCCACACACTGGAGTCCAAAAAGACATGTTCTTTCTATAGATAAAATACACTCATTCCATCACAATATCACAAAATGCTTAAATCATTTCAGTAACAACAAACTCAAAAACAATACTCAAAAACAATACAAATTCTTATCAATGTTAGTTACAGGCATGATCTGTCCTAAGGCAAATACTCCTCTGGCTGTGGACCTGTGAAATGTAGACCAAGTTCTCTGCTACCAGTCTACAAAGAAGGAACAGTCGTAGGATAAATGTTTGTATTTCCATAAGGAGAAATTGAAAGGAAAACAGGCATCACTGCCAAACAGTTCCAAAAACCATCAGAGAAAATTCCATTAGACTTTAAGGTATGAGAATCCTTTATCCTCAGGTAATCTATTTCTTCTCACAGTTTACTACAAGCTGCTGGGAGAAATCAGGCTGCATTTTTTCATCTATAGTTTGGAAATTTTCTCAGCAAGATATCAAAGCTTGTTATTTTCAAATTCTGTTTTCTTTCCAAAACCACTACTTAATTTTGTTAAATTCTCCACCACTTTAAAACAATTTTCACCTCTCTTTCAGTTGGTAATTACTTATTCATCATTTCTAAATCTTCAAAGGAGGTATCTTTAAATTCCACATTTCTACCAACAGTCTGTTCAAAGTAATTCAGCTCTTTCTTATTCACCTCATCACAGTTCTTCCAAAATCCTCCCTAAATCCATGTAAAAAGCCATACCAATATGTTTTGTATTTGAAAACCTCAGCACCCACTTCTCTGGTACCAAAATCTATTTGTTTGCTAAAACTTTCAGGTTGCAATAAACCAGAAATGGATTGACTTTTATGAAGGTGATTTATTAAGGTACAAGTAACAATTCTATGGCCATGAAAATGTCCAAATTAAGGCACCAGTAAGAGGATAACTTCTAGGAGGAAAGGCAGCATCCAGGTTCCTCTGCTATATGAGAAGCAACATGGCAACATCTGTTGGCCCTCCTGAGTTCATTTCAAAATATCTGTATCCACCTTTGTGGTCCTTCTGGCTTCTGCTACAGGGCTTTCCTTATGCATCTTCAAATGTCAGTGCCTGGTTTCATCTCTCTGCTCACTATGTTGTCTCTTAGCTCCCTGTATGTTTTCTACCTTTAATTCTCTTCATACAGAGCTTCAATAAAAGGATTAAGACCCACCTTGAATGGGCAAGGTCACATCTCCATCTAATCAAAAGATTCCACCCACAATTGGATGGGTCACCTCTCCATTGAAGCAATCAAAAGGTCCCACCAAGGCAAAAGGTCTGCTCCCACAAGATTGGATTATGATGAAAAGAGCATGGCTTTTCTGAGATATGTAACAATTTCAAACCAGTACACCATTATTTCTAAATTCTGAGATGTTGAGTTATTTGTGTATAACCTGGTCATTCCCTGGAAATTGTGGTATCTGTGTGACACTTGAGACATAGAGCTAGTTCTGCATCTATGAAAGTTAGCAATACCCCAGAAAGCAACTGCTTAAATAGCTGAAAAATAGATCAAACTTCAGTTAGAAATGAATGAAACTGATCAGGTTAGGACTAACATAAGTCAGAGTAGGGGTAAACAATAATATTGACCATATATTGCAACTTCAAATTCTGTGTGAGACCAAAGGAAGAAACGTTTATTTGGTACAAAATATATATTTTCTGTGCCTCACTAATTTAATTTGTAAGGTCAGCTTATTCAGTTTATTCAGACACAGTGTGATCATATGATTGTGAAAACTTTGTGACGGGCACTCCCTTTATCCAGAGTATGGATAGAAGAGTAAGAAAGTAAAGAGAAAAATTAAAACTAAGGGATGGGGGAGATGGGGTATGGGATGTTTTTGGTGTTGCTTTTTACTTTTAACTTTAATTTATTCTTATTTGAAGTAATGAATATTTTACTTTTTTATTCTTATTATATTTGGAGTAATGGAAACGTTTTCAAAATCTGTTATCATGATAAATGCACAACTGCGTGATGATATTGTGAATCATTGATTTTATACTTCAGATAATTATATGGTATGTCAATTTATCTCAGTAAAACTGCATTTAAAAATTTATATGGAAGACTAAACATGAGAGAATAGTTGTAAAAGTCCTCCAAAATAAGATCAACATGGGAGACTACAATGCCAAATATTGAAACATAACATAAAGCTAGTGCGTGACTGGAATAAACAGACTGATGCAAGCAATAGAATAGTAACTCCAGAAATAAGCCCAAGTATTTAAGACAATTTAGTGTATGAGAAAGTTGGCATTTGAAATCATAAAATTGTTTTTAATATATAGCATTGGAATACTTGATAGCTGTCTGGAAAAAATAAGATTTTATCTATATCTTATGCACTATACCAGAGTAAACGCCAAAGGATCTGAGATAGAAATGTAAAAAACAAAATCATGCAAAGTAAACATGAGTGAATTCCTTTAAAACCAGAGTGTGTGGAAAGCCTTTCTAACTCTGACACAAAATTCAGATCCACTTCAAGAAAAAAGTCTGATTAATTAAATTACATAAAATTTTTAAAACAATTTACGTGGCAAAACACAATGTGCAAGTTATAAAAATAAGTGACAGCTGATATGGTGAGCCATTGATTGCATTCTTTGGATGGAATATATGGTGTGCGAATATATCTCAATGGATTTCACTAAGAAAAGAAAAGCATTCTGGCAACAAATGTGAGTGTTGATTTCTGAGCTCTCAAATCAACTCATTTGTCTATATTTCTGACTTGTGCCAGTACAATGCTGTTTGAGTTACTGTGGCATTGCAGAAGATTTAAGTTTGGGAAGTGTGAGTCCTCCAACTTCATCTTCTTTTTCATGATGGTTATAGCTATTCTGGGTCCTTTATGCCTCTTTATAAATTTAGTGATTCTCTTCCATTTCTTCAAAGAAGGTTGTTGGAATTTTTAATGTGATTGCATTGAATCTATAAATTACTTCTGGTAGGATTGACACCTCATTGAAACTTAGTCTTCCAATTCATGAGAAGAGAATGTTCTATATATTTTGATCTCTTTGATTTCTTTTAGGAAGGTTTTGTAGTTTTCTGTGTATGTCCTTTACATATTTGTTTAGATTTTTTCCTAGGTAGCTGATTCTTTCAGTTACCACTGTTTCTAGAATTTTTTCTTGATTACTTCTTCAGATTATTCATTGTTTATGAAACATTATTGTTTGTTGGTATTGATATCGTACCTTGCTAATTTGCAGAATCCGTTTATTTGCTCTAGAGCTTTGTGGTCGATTTTTCAGGATTTTCTGAATATGGAATCATATTATCTGAAAATAGAGAAAGTTTTACTTCTTACTTTTCAAATCATGTACCTTTATTCTTTTTCTTGCTGCTCTGACCCAGGCTTTCAGGTACAGAGGTTTTAGCTA
This sequence comes from Tamandua tetradactyla, assembly GCF_023851605.1. Taxonomy (NCBI): domain Eukaryota; kingdom Metazoa; phylum Chordata; class Mammalia; order Pilosa; family Myrmecophagidae; genus Tamandua; species Tamandua tetradactyla. Next base: position 56,142,171 of record NC_135353.1, on the reverse strand, counting down.
TAAGATCAAAGAAAACACCAAGCACTAATTGAGTTATTAAGTTATTGAGAACTTACGCAAGATGGGGACAGCAACTCCAATGGCAGTCAGTCATAAAATCACCAGAAGCAGCACACAACTAGGTGAAAATTATAAGGGACAGAAATAGGTGCCCAAAACAAAGTAATTTCATTGTTTATAACAACATAGACTTAGAAAGAATCCCATGACATATAGGGTGATTGTTTACTATTCATTCTATGCATGGAATGGGTTACAAATTAACTGAGAAAATTCAAGGGAATGTGTGATAACATCTTATTTTTCCAGAAAGGCATACAGGGTAAAGAATAGCATTAAACTATTAAGAAATCTAGTGTTTGTTTAAAGAATCATTTGTATATTCTTTCCTCTTGAGGAGGTAACCTTAAACCATTGGGCCCTATCTCTTGCAGATCAGCTGTGTATTCAGGGCTTCACTGGAGAAAGACCAAGTTATGGCTTTGGTTCCATGCTTGGCTAATTATTCTGGGTAGAATTTTCAGTACAATATTGACTAAAAGTAGTGACAGTGGACATCCTTGTTTTCTTCCTTATATTAGAGAGCAAATGATCTAGTTTGCTAGCTGCCAAAATGTTATATACCAGAAACAGAATGACTTTTAAAAGGGGGAATTTATTACATTTCAAGTTTACAGTTCTAAGGTCATGAAATGTCCCAATTAAAGCAAGCCTATAAAAATGCCCAAATTAAGGCACCAACAAGATGTTACCTTTACTAAAGAAAGGCCAATGAAGTTCAGGGTTTATCTCTCAGGTGGAAAGGCACATGGCAAACACAGCACCAAATGCCAACTTTCTCTCCAGGCTTATTTTCTCAGGAAGTTCCCCCAAGAGTATATTTCTTCTTCATTTCCAAAGGTCTCTGGCTGTGTGGGTTCTCATGGGTCTCATGGCTCTACAGCATTTTTCCAAAATATTTCCTCTTTTAAGGGATTCCAGTAAATTTATCAAGACCCACCTGGAATGGGTGGAGTCAAAGCTCCTCTAACCAAAGTTTAATACCCACAATTGAGTGTGCTGTATCTCTGAGGAGATAATCTAATCATATTTCCAACCCTACAGTACTGACCAAGGATTAAAAGAAATGGCTGCCTCCACAAGATGGACCAGGATTATGGCTTTTCTAGGGTACATAATCCTTTCAAATCGGCACATTCCACTCTCTGCACCCTAAAAAAAGGCATGCTTTTCCCATATACAATACATTCATTCCATCACAATTTCAGAAAGGCTTAAACCATTTCAGTAGCAATACAAATGCAACACGAAGTCAGAAACAGTGTAAAATTTCATCAAATTAGTTACAGGCAAGGTCTGTCCTGAGGCAAATTTTCCTCTGGCTCTGTAAAACTCAGAACAAGTTATCTACTGCCAACATACATAGGAGGAACAGCCATATGATGCATGCACCATTTTCATAGGGAAGAGTTGGAAGGAACATAGCGGTCACCAGACCCAAGCAGTTTTGAAAACCTGCAGGGAAAACTCCATTATATTCCAGAATCTGGGAGTCATGTACCTTTGGGGCTTTAGAAAGTGGCAGTCCCACCCTTTCCATGGGCCTATGCAGAGGCTTGCCTCTCTCCAAATGCAACCTGGGGAGACATGGTGGAGACCATCTTTTTCTCAGCACCACCCTCTCCAAACATCAGGGCTGCACTCAGGCTCTCTGTTGTCTCTGGGGCACATGCTCAACCCCTCCAAGTGATGGTAGTCAAGCTCTCCCCAATCCCCAAGGAATGTCCTCCACACTTTCTGAAGCCTGAGGCAGCAAAAATCTTCCACTGCAATGAGGCGGAATGCTCACCCTCTGCCTGTGGGGCAATCTCACCTTCTCCAAGTACTTAGGTAGGTCCACTCTCCTGGTCCAAGTCTTCTTGACTTCAGACTCCAGCTTCCATGGTTCTGTGTCTGAAGTCATTTTACCTTCCCTTTGTTCCTCTTCTGAGATTTTTATTCCAGACTGGCAGCAGTTCCATTTGTACAGATCCCACAGCACTCTTGTTGAGTTTCTATGTAGTAAGCAAGGATCATGCCCAACAGAGAGAAGGAGTTTCCACAGATCCTTCCTGAATAACTCTATCTCCAGTCCTGGCTTTCTCTGAAATAACTAACTAGTTCCATGTTTAGCCATATCCTCATGTGGGGCACAATTCTCTGGGGCCTCCCTTCTTGGAAGCTTAGAATTTTCCAGAACATCAATTTCTGGTTTCTTTGTATCCAAGAATTCAGTTCTCAGCTTATCTCTTCCCTGTCACATTTCACTATAAGCTGCAAGGAGAAACCAGACTGCACTTCTCACATTTAATTTAGAAATCTCTTCTGCTAAATATCCAAGTTCATGGCTTTTAAATTCTGCCTTCCTGGGATTAAAAGAAATGGTTGCCTCCACAAGATGTATCAGGATTAAAATGGCTTTTCTAAGGTACATAATCCTTTCAAACTGGCACTGCAAGTTTTCAGTCTTTCATCATTAAATAGGATGTTATCTGTGGATTTTCATATATGCCTTTTATTATGTTGAGGAAGTTTCCTTCTATTCCTAATGTCTTAAGGGTATTTATCAAAGAGCTATGGTGGATTTTGTCAAATGTGTTTCTTCATCAATCGAGTCATCATGTTGTGCAAAATAAGAGAAAAAAGGACAAATATTGTATGAGCTCACTGATTTGAAATAATTAGAATATCAAACTCATACAGTCAGAATCTATAATATACGTTACTATGGTACAGAGTGGGGATATGCAATGGAAAATACTTGCCTCTAATTTAAATCTAATCTCTTTTTTGGTTTCTTTAATAGTTGTTGTACGTAGCAATGCTGACTTTCAGAGCTGCAAACTCCAGCTCTGAGTTAAGGCTTAAAATGTACATGGTTTCTACTGAGAATTATGGAAATATTTTGGTAATGATACTGTTGATGGTAGCATAGCACTGTGAATTTAATTAACAGCACACACACACACACACACACACACACACACACACATATATATATATATGAATGATTTTAAAAGAGGAAATGTTAGATTGTCCATATGGTAAAAGAATAATTAAAAAAAATCCATGGAACTATGATACACAAAGTCTAACCCCTAAGTTAAACCATGGACCATAGTTAACAGTACAATTATAAAAATGTATGACCATCAACTGTAACAAATGTCCACCCATAGAAAAAATAGAACAATCTTTATATCCAGTGGTACTGGGAAAACTGGATGTGCATGATGTATTCTTTGAGATACACCATATCTCACACCATACACAATAATAAACTCAAAGTTAGTCAATGACTTAAATATAAGAACATACTTTATAAAGCTCCTAGAAGAAAACATAGGGAAGCTGCTTCATAAACTGTATTAGGCAGTGGTTTCTCTTACAATACATCCAAAACATAAGCCACAAAAGAAAAATAATAGATAAATGGGACATCATCAAAATTACAAACCTTGGTGCATCAAAGGTGTTTGTCATGAAAGTAAAAAGATAGCCTACACAATAGGAGATAATATTAAAGAACATAAAACAAAATCTATTGGAGAGGATATAGAAAATCAGAGCACTTATAAATTGTTGATGGGAATGTACATGGTGCAGCCACTATGGAAGACCATTTGGTATTTCCTCAGAAAGTTACTTATTAGACTATCATATAACCAAGCAATTTCACTTCTTAGCATATAATCAAAAGAATTGAAAGCAGGGAATCTAACAGATACTACCATACCAATATTGGCAGTGACATTATTCACAGTGTCCAAAAGATGGAAGCAACCCAACTGTCCAACAATGATGATGGCAAAAGCAATATGTGATATTTTGTCATTGTATGTATATGTATATATATATACATGCAATGAAATATTATCTAGCCATAAAAAGTAATGGTGTTTTGATAAATATAACAACACAAAACATCTGGCTGAGTGAGATATGCCAGACACAAAAGGGTAAATATCATATGCTCTCACTGATGTGAAACAATTTGAATAAGAGAATCAGAGTCAGAAAGTTGAATACAGGTTACCAGGGGCTGGAACAGAGATAGGGAAAGGGAAAGGAATTTAATGCTTAAATTATACATAGTTTTGTTTGGGGTGATGGAAAAATTTTGTAATGAATGGTGGTGATAATAGCACAACATAGTGGATGTAACTAACAACAATGAATTATATATTCTAATGTGTTTAAATTTTAAGTTGCAAATATTTTATTATAACAAAAAAATTAAAAACCATAAAAGTGTACAACACAAATGGTACACCCTAATATCACCCATGGACTATAGTTAATATCATAATTATAATAATATTCTTTCATCAATGTAGCAAATGTACCAAAATAATTCAGTGTTTTAATATTAGATAAGGTATATGGAAATCTGTGTTTTCTGCATGATTTTTCTATAAACCTACAAACCCACAAATTTAAAAAAGTGAAGAAATTTTTAAAAATGAGAAAAAGGAACAGATTACACCCATATTGAAGAGGTAGTTAGAGAAATGGAAGATAGATAATATATTCTATCTACATAAAGAGAAAAATGTAGAAAATAAAGAATTAAATATAAGAAACATAAAGGGCATGGTGCAAAATTCTTTATGTTTAATTTGGAGTCACAGGAAAACTGGGGGAATGAGGAGGGAGAAATAATTGAAAAAATGACAGTTTATAATTTTTAGAACTAATGAAATCATAAATCCACACATTCATAAATCCAAACAAATCACAAATGGCATAAGTAAATAGCAATCTACATTTAAATATACTATAATTAAAATATAGAAATCCTAATACCAAGAATATTATTTAAAATCGGCCAGAATGATAGTCCTTTCAAAGGAATAAACTTTACACTGGGAGTTCTTTGTAACAGCAATAATGGAGGTCAGAATACAGTGGTGTCATATCATCTATGTAATGAACAAAATGACAATTAAGCAAAAATTCATCTCTTCTGAGGAAATATTGTTCAATTATGATTCTTAGTAGGATATTGTATGGCAGTTTACTGATGTTATTGAAACAAGTAATAAATCTTTCATAATTTTCACAAACCTTATATTAAAGTTATTGGTAACCATTGAAGGGAAATAACTAGAAACAGATATATTAGAATTTCAGAGAAGAAGATTTCATGAGGGAGCTGATGATTGCTAGTTATTTTATCTTCTCAGGTAATTTATTGGTTCTGGACTTGATGTGAGGAGGAAAAAGGAAACAAGCCTTTCAGGAGTCAAATGGAGCAGAATTTTGGAAACTAGAGAAAACATTGATATCATGTTTTTATAATGGCATTTTGCTGAGTTCTGGGACTGCCTATAATTTTGTGCATATGAAACAAACCCTAGTCAGAAAAAAAGGGTACCTGCTTCAAATAAAGACTAATTTCTTATCAAGATATTTTCTTGTATTTGAATCTGGAGGATGGAAGACAAAAGCTAAAGTATTACATCCAAAAAATTCCAAAGGCAGAATTAAATTTTCCACAGATTTTCAGGACTGAAGAGACAGAGACCCAATAGGTTGCCAATAAAATCTAAGAAGGCCATGCCCAGAAACAGGACTGAAAAGAGGTGGAACAAATCATACCAAACTGCAACACATCTCTAATTCAGCTTAATCCCTGATCTACTAGATGAGATCAATTTCTTTTTTCATCTGCCTAACTGAGGAAAGAAAGATCTTCTCTAACGGGAGAAAACATCATCTGGAGATTTTGGTTTTTTTTAAACATTCAAAACTTCTAGGCAACAGTGGTGCAATGGTGGCTCAGTGATAAGAATTCTCACCTGCTGAGCTGGAGACTTGGGTTAGATTCCTGGAGTCAGCCCATGCAAAAAAACAATTAAACAAAACTTCTAGGCAAGAGAAAAAGCATGAAAATGAGACCAGTAATCAGGAGAAAATATCAAGAAATAGTAGCAAATGTACAGCTAATGCAAATAATAAACAGAACATTAAAATAACTATGATAAGTGTTAGAGAAAACAGAGGACAACCTGAGAAAAATAAGGCTTTGAATCAAAGTGTAAGCATCAACTGGCTTCTCCATAACTGAAAAATAATTGAATGGATTAAACAACAAAACTGACACAGCGCAAGGTATGATTAGTGAAATAGAAACAGGCTAAAAGAAAATATCCGAACTGAATTACAGATATACAGAAATAATAAAGAGAGCAGACAGAATAAGAGACACGTGTATCCAATAGATTTAGCATTCATGTAATTAGATTCCATAAGGAAAGAAGGAGAGAGTAGGAAGAAGTAATAACTGAAGGGACATTAATCAAGAATTTTTCAAATTGATGATATGTACCAATCACAAATTCAGAAGTTAGAAAATACAAGGATGAAAATTGAGAAAGCCATACTTAAGGACATCATAGATAAATTTAGAAAAACAGAGTGAGAGAGAGATTCTTAAAAGTGTCCATAGAAAAAAAGATATATAACCTATACACTGATGACTAACATTTCATTAGAGTCTATGGAAGACATGAATCAACTCAATGATATATGTGATATGACTACTATGAAGACCCAGGTCCTGGGATGCCTTTCCATATTGAGAATAAGTTACTTTATGTAACCACTTACAATGACTTGGACAGAAGTTAAAAATTCATCATATCTCCTCAGTGCATGGAGGAAGAATATACAGATGGTATCATAAGCAAAGCATTAAATCTCCCTCCATTGATCACTCCAAATGCCTACATCATGAGACCCTGCTTGAATTCTGTTTTCACAGCCTTACCCTAAACCCTTATAATCTCTTGCATTTCCCCACCCTCTTTGTGGAGCATTAACTTCCATTTCCTGACCAGTCATCATGGGGAAGAATCTTCTCCTGTTCATAAGTCCCAATAAAATGCATGTCTAACTCTCTGCTTACTGTGTTCTTTGGTCTTAAGTCTGTGCCAACCTGAGCTTTTCAAAACCTAGGTGAGCCATTCAGAAAATGAAAGAGCCACCAGCTGTACTGTACATGAGTCTTGGGAAGGGAGGATACATAGGGAAAATCCCAAATTGGCCTCTATAGTCCATGTGGGGAGGCATGATTACCTTACTAGCTTAATGGGGACCACTATAGGGGTATGGGAATGTCTGGAAAACTCTGTTGGGTTGCTAAATGTTTTGCAACAGGCAGCAGGACAACTAAATTTGAATAAGAAGACAGGAGACCACCAAATAGCAACAGCCATAGCATGGCCCTGGCTAGGAGACTCGTGGATAGCTACCAAGACAGAACAAGCAGTGAACATTATTGTGCTGTTTAGAGGAGGCTAAATTAATGTCATTCTTATATGCAGTTGTTCAAAAGGTTGCCTTTTTACTACAAGGAATTAGCACTCAATTATGTCATCATCATTTTGTTTTAGATCTAACTAATGCTTTCTTTAGCATTCCCTTAAATAAGATCAGTCAATCTGTTTTACTTTCACGTGGGAAGGAGAACAAAGGACTTTCACCATACTCCCATAAGGTTGTTCATATAGCCTGACCATCTGTTACAGTCTCATTTCAAAAGATTTGGCTGAACGGAAAAGTGTAACATTATCTCACTATGTTGATGATGTAATGTTCACAAGTAACTATTTTTCAGAACTTAGAGAAGTTTTACCCTCATTGTTCTCATTGTTATCTCCCATTGAGAATTGGGGATGGACAATTAATCACAACAAACTGCAACACCTTGACTGCTGTGTCAAGTTCTTACGTGTAGTATGGTTGGGTAGGACAGAAAGTTTTCCTTCTACAATAACTGAAAATGTACAATATTGTCCTATACTACATACAGCAAAACAACTAATGGCTCTCTTGGGGCTGTTGGAGTATTGGAAACCTTTGGTTTCTCACTTACCCCAAATGATAAAACATTTTATATGTTATTAGCTAGGGTTCTCTAGAGAAAAAGAATCAGCAAGAGATATCTGTAAATTTAAAATTGATAAAAGTGTCTCACACAACTGTGAGGATGTAAGAGTCCAAGATCTGTAAGGCAGGCCACAAGCTGGCAACTCCAATGAAGGTCCTCAATGAACGTTCAGAAAAGGCTGCCTGGCTTTAGTGGGAAGAGTGATTGTCTCTTCTGAATCCTCCCTACTAGCCTTCCAGTGATTAGATTAAGTGCAGCTCATTGCAGGGCACACTCCCCTTAGATGACTGCAAATGCAATCAGCTGTGGGTGCAGCCAACATGGTCATGATTTAAGTCCATGAAATGTCTTCATAACAGACAGGCCAGTGCTTACCTGACCAGAATACCAGCACCACCACCTGGCCAAGTTGACACAGAAACCTGACCATGACAGTATGCTAATTAGAAAAGGTCATGCATGGAAATTGGAGGACCTCCAGTAGGCTGCTTTCAAAAAGAAGAAAGGGTAAAAGAAAAGGCACAAATTTGGGGTGGATTAGATCCAGACCCTCCCTCTGAATTGGATGCAGCCAGCACTGGTATTGGCTTTCAGTTGGGTCTGTGCCAGAGGCAACATTCTAAATGAATGGCCTTTGGCTTTTGGTAACAATTATGGAAAGGAGAAGACCTCTAGAGCCCTTGAAAAAGTGATTATGTGCTATAATTAATGCACTGATGCAAAGGTGCCCAGTCACCTTGAAAATGGTGATCCCTATTCAGAGGATAACTGACATGGCTTCTAAGCCATGCTGTAACAGTGCCAACTGAGCACATTGACCAAATGGAAACCCTATCTGCTGCAACATAACATTTTCACTAGCTGTCTGAGTGCAGAAATGTATGAGATTAATGGACTTGTGTCCTGTATAGAAGATTCAACAGCTAAAGTTGTTACACTTGAAATAGCTGTTGAAATCCCACTATAGAAGGCATGGGTATCACTCCTGAGTCCACTTGGTACAGTGTTACACTGATGTAGTGCTAGTTGGCAGCCTCTCACATGGACAGGTGTGGCAGTAAAACCCAGTACTGACACTATGGTGGGAGACTGGCACTATGCAAAGCAGTCAGTGGGCTGAGTTAAGAGCAGTATAGATAGCAATATTGCATGGGCCAGAAGACCTTCTATCTGTACCTATAGCTGGGTTGTTTACAAAGGCCTCATGACCTGGATGGCAACCTGGAAGGAGAAACAAAGGACAGTCATAAATCTCTCTCTAGGGACAAGAAGTGCAGAAAGATGCCTCAGCCACTTGCCAATGACAAAAGTTCCAGGTGCCAATCATGTGCCAGAAGCCAGTGGATATCACCAGAGAGTGCCCTTCATGTTCTCTGCAATGACCACATTGATTACCACACCATTTGAGACACATCAACTGATTATACATCCCCATGACTGGGTAGCAGGTGGATTACATCAGTCCCCTTCTGCTCTTGGTATGCTTTTACTGCTATGGACACAGTTACAAGATTATTGTTAACTTTACCGGTAGGAAGAATAGCTGACGGGTCACCATCCAATGTTTGGAGAAAATAAATGCTCTGCTTGGAGAGCCTACATAGATAAACAGTGATTGGGGGACTCCTTTCACTGGGAAGATAGCCCAATCCTGAGCCATGGATCAGGACATTCCATCTACTCTATAATTCCACAGGTGCAGGCATTATTGAAAGAATGAATGGTTTATTAAAGAAATAGCTAAAAGAAAGTAAAAGATTCTTGCAATAGTAGAGTTAAAAAAAAACTCTATCAGACCATAACTTATTTGAATGCAATACCGGGGGCTGCAGCCCCAGCTCCTATTAAAATGTTAATGGTAGGACAGATGAAGCCTCTGAGAATACAAATTAAAGGGTCAGCTATTTTAGAGCCTAAAAGGGTTAATAATAATAATTTGTTGTTGCCTATGCTTCAAACCTTAGAACAAGGGAAAATGAGGTAGTTTGGCTTTAGTTTGGCCTAGGAAGTCATGTTAGTTGGGAATGTTAAGCCCATGAGGAATAAGAGTCACCCAAAATATTGTAACCCAATGCAAAAAAAATGCCTGTTAACATTTTGTCACCACTACGGAACCTCTTATACTCATGGGAAACTTGTGCATGACTATCTGGACCGTTCGCATGACCAAACTAACAACTGATGTAATGGAGGACTCTCAATATGTATAGATGGAGAACATCTTGTATTTACAACCTCTCCATGATGTTTCTGTGCGTGGTACCTTATTGTCAATCGATGGAACTCTAGCATGTACATTGTTAGATCAGCAGGAATTACCCCTTATTGTTCCTCATAAACATATTTTTTCTCCTATTGCACCTTAGCAAACACCTTCCTACAGTGGGCTTCAGCATAACTTATGCCAACAATAAAACCCACAGACTTATCGTCAGACATTACAAGCCTTCCTTGGACTGTGCCCCTGCAAATCGGACTGTGTGGAATGCCCAGCTATCCTCGCAGAATTCAGTGCATTGGAAAATCTGGAAAAGAATCTTTAAAACCTTCTCTAAATGGTTTAATTGCCTTTCTTGGCCAAGGCAGCATCGCTTTTGGGGGTTACTAAGTCTGTGTGGGGAAATCCTAGTGTTCTATTTTCTCTTGTACTGTTGTTGTGGAATAGGAATACAATATCTGTCCTATGGTCAATATATTCTGCTGTGTAGGGGTCAATGATGGAGATCCAGGGCCAAGGACCCCTCCCATATTGAGAAAAAGTTACTGCATATAACCACCTACAAGACCAGAACAGTCACATATCTCTTCAGGGAGGAGGGTGAATAATGTGCAGATGGTATTATAAACAAAGAATTAAAACTTCCTTCCCTTGATCACTGTTGATAATAAAACCCAAATCCCTATGTCATGAGACCCTGCTAAAATGTTGTCTTCACACGTGTTCTAGTTTGCTGGTTGCCAGAATGCAACACACCAGAGATGGATTGGCTTTTAATAAAAGGGGATTTATTTTGTTAGTTCTTCAGAGTAAAGGCAGCTAACTTTCAGCTGAGGTTCTTTCTTATGTGGGAAGGCTCAGGGTAATCTCTGCTGGCCTTCTCTCCAGGCCTCTGGGTTCCAACAACTTTCCCCAGGGTGATTGCTTTCTGCATCCAAAGGCCTGGGCTGAGCTGTGAGTGCTGAGATGAGGTATGCCCAGCTGCTTTGGGCTATGCTACATTGTACTCTCTCATTTAAGCACCAGCCAATTAAGTCAAACATAATTCATTGCAGCAGGCATGCATCCTAGCCAACTGCAGATGTAATTAGCAACAGATGAGGTTCACATACCATTGGCTCATGTCAGCAGCAACAAAACTAGATGCCTTCACCTGGCCAAGTTGACAACTGAATCTAACTACCACAACACCCTTTTCCTAAACCCCTATAAGCCCTTGCACTGCTCTGCCCCCTTTCCAGAGCATTAATTTCCATTTTCCAATTGGCTGCTATCAGGAAGAATCTTCTCCTATTGGTAAGTCCCAATAAAATTCAGGTGTAGCTCCTTGCCTAGTGTTCTCTTTAGACTTAGCATTGTGCCAATCTGAGCTATCAAAAGCTGCATTGGAACAATTACAAACAATGAAAATAGAACTCTAAATTTGTTGAAAATAATCTTCAAAAATGAAAATTAAATACATATGTATACAAATGAAATATGAAAGGAATCATTGCTACCCAATGTGTTCTATATGAAAAATTAAGGAAAGTTCTTCAGGCTGTAACAAACTATCCCAGATGGAAGAACAGAAAAAAGGAAGAAATATGTAATACCAGAAAGGGTAAATACATGTGTGTTTTATAACATATGTAGAAGAAATATGACAATAGTGAGACAAAAGATGGGAGTGGATAAATTGAGTGAAACTCTTGCAATCCTCTTTCATTACTTGGTAAATTATAAAGTTATAAAGTAACTGCTTTAAGGTAAAATGTGAAGTCATATATGTGTATTGGAATCCCTAGGTTAAGCCACTAAAAGGATAATATGAGAATATATATATAACAAAAATATTCTTGGGGTTTTTAACATGCCACACAATAATTTTAGTGCAATGAACAATAATTTATTAAGAGGACAGTGAGATGCCAGGGATGATGCCATCAGGACACAGACCAAGGGGAGCCCATCATCAGGGCCTGTGTACACATGGAGGTAGAACCTGAGGGCCAGCTAGGCAAGCAGACCAGTGGACCTTGAGCTGCCACATGCCAGTGGCACCCAGCAGCAGCCATCATGATGGGCACTCAGTAGGAGAACATGTTGCTTGACCTCTTCACTGGCAGGTGAGCCTCCCCACTTCCAGATTCCCACAACCTCCGGTCCTTCCCAATTTCTACCTTGACTTCCTCCTTGCCCTTGTCCTCATTACCTTCCCTGCTGCTAACTGACCCTCCCTGGGTGACACACCGTATCCTGAAGGAAGAGGTCTCAACATCAGGTGGCAGGTGAGGAGATTCCCGTGGGCCACTGTGGGGCCTGATCTTCTCCCCACACCCCACCAGGCCACATCCCATATGGGTGATTACCCCAGGGTTTTTGTGCTCCTGACACCCCTCCCATCCATATCACTAGCTTTTTCTCTTTTTAAACAATCACTGGCTGATGTGAGTGTGTGTCTCTGGAGGGCCACAGTGACCCTTCTACTCTGCTTTCTCCCAGCTGCAGCACTGGCCACCTTGAATTTACTGCACCTCCACCTAGATTCTTCTCCATGGTCTTTCCATGACCATTGTTTTCAGAGATATAGATAGTCTTGCTGGTGCTCAGATCTGCCCAGAAGTTCCTCAGGGTAGCACAAGAGCTATTTCAGACTATCATAAGGGATGTAGGTGTTGCACTTGGATGGTGATGCTGGCCAGGGGCATGTTAGAGGGGGTTAAGGGATGCTGGAAGAATGTGGTGAGATCAGGAAAGTGTGGGACCACAGTGGTGCTACTTTCACTTGTACACTGGAAGTCATTAAGACTAGGTTTGAGTCATCACAATTAGCTTTAAGACAGTTCACTATCCAAAGGTCCATATGGAATCCCTCTTCCTCCAAGAGGAAGGCACCAAGTCTTTCACCCCAACTGCTCATTTGGTATTTTGGGAAGAATGTTATCTTGCCTTTTATAGAGTACTTTTATAGAGTACTCTTCACCAAGCTCATCAAGTAAATTCAAAATACTGCCATTGTGTTTTCTACCTATGAGTTACTTGTGTACTTCTTAGGAGACCATACTCCCTAATAGGCCAGAAAAAATATGATCTGGCAGAATAAAACTGAAAAACTCTAGAGAATATTTTTTCAATTGATATTTAGAATGTTTGAGATTGAAACAGGAAAGGGCATAAAATATCTGGCTCATACCACCTGTTGGGCTTCCTTTTGGATTCATGCTTTCAGAAGGTTTTAATTCATTAAATAGTTAATTATATCTTTTTTTTAACTTAAGAGGATTCAGGATAAAGCAACAACTAAATTAATCATTCTTTTAAGTATATAAAATCATTAAAAATATGTAAAATTTGCACAATACAATTAACCATATTGGCCTAATTGACATGTTTAGAATATTTCACCCAACAACTGCAAAATACATGTTGTTTTACATTGCATAGCAATATTTACCAAAATAAATCATATGCTGGACCATAAAGAAAACCTCAGCAAATCTGAAATAATGAAAGAGTATGTTCTTTGAAAACAGTGGAATTATGACAAGATTTAAAACAAGAAAAAGTAATTAGAAAATCATAAAATTTTCAGAAATTAAATAATAAATTTCAAGGTAACTTATGGCACTAAGAACAAATTGAATGGAATTGAAATTTCTTAAAATTAATAGCTATGAAATTGAACATCAAAATTTTTATGATGTAAATATATGCAAATTAAAGGAAACTAAGGTCTTAAATGCATATCTAAAAATTAAGGAAAGATTAATATCAATAATACCAGTATACACTTGAGGAAGCTTGAAAAAGAGCAGTAAACTAAATCCAATGTACTCGCAAGAAAGAATATAGTAAATATAAGAGCAATAGTAAATGAAATATTTTAAAAATTACAGTGAAGAATTCTAACAAAGGCAAAATCAGTTTATAACAACAAATTGATATCACTGTAACAATAATGGATATGAAATAAAAATGATGAAATATTGATGTATTAGTTAGGGTTCTCTAGAGAAACAGAATCAACAGGGAACACTTGCAAATATAAAATTTATGAAAGTGTCTCACGTGACCATAGGAACGCAGAGTCCAAAATCCACAGGGCAGGCTGCGAAGCCGATGACTCCAATGGATGGCCTGGATGAACTCCACAGGAGAGGCTCACCAGCCAAAGCAGGAATGCAGGAATGCAACCTGTCTCCTCTGAGTCCTCCTTAAAAGGCTTCCCATGATTGGATTTAGCATCACTAATTGCAGAAGACACTCCCCTTTGGCTGATTACAAATGGAATCAGCTGTGGATGTAGCTGACGTGATCATGACCTAATCCTATGAAATGTCCTCATTGCAACAGACAGGCCAGTGCTTGCCCAATCAGATGAACAGGTACCACAACTTGGCCAAGTTGACACCTGTCCCTAACCATGACAGTCCACCCCTTGTCAACTTGGCACATATATATATATATATATATATATATATCACCTTAGACCATACTTAATTTCCAAATGAAAACAAATAAGCACACATTTTTTCTTTTACCTGACAATACTCAACTGTCCTGCATATAACTGGAAACACATTAAATCTCTCCAGAATAGCGTGCAAATCCTTGGGCAACATTCATTCTTAAACTTGATATCTTACAACTTAAATAGTATAACACAAACAAAACAGCATTACAGTCCTCGTTTCTGTAACTGATCACGTGGTCGAAGTTCATATTTATCACTACCTTCTTCCACTACCCATTCCATGTTCCCTTTCCCCTCAGCAAGCACTTCAGCTGGCCGTGGTTCTTTGCCTGGTGGGGTGACCCAAACCTTCATTCCTGAAGTCTCAGAGCCATTAGTGGTCCTGCCTGGATTGTGTTGTTGCAGTTTTCCATTGATTTTAATCACAGGGCATGGTAGTACTAATAGACGCCCCAGGGGATCTCCTATATTCCAAGAAAACTCTTCTTTACCTCCATTATGTAGTTGCAGTCCTACTTCCTTCTGATAGTCAGGGTCAATTACCCCAGACAATAATGTAATCCCCTTCTTGGTGTGTTGATCCAGAGGCATAAGTAGCCCAAAGTGGCCAGGTGGCAATCTTAACTTCCAGTTCAGTGGTATCACTGTTTTTTCTCCTGGAGAAAGCACACCCTGTTTTGGAACTAAAACCTGTAGACCAGCAGAACTCAGGGTAGCAGGGACAGGAAGCAAAAAGTTTCCTAGTGGATCACTAGGAGTAATAGTGAGTGGCACCACACCCATTTCCACCCCTTGGTTCCTGGACCCATGGATCCTGGCTATGGGAGAAACAGCACCATACAGCGGACGCTGATTCAGAGCATACACAGCTTCCTGGAGAACATTACCCCAGCCTTTCAAGTTTTTGCCACCTAGTTGGCACCGTAATTGAGTTTTCAAAAGGCCATTCCACCGTTCTATCAATCCAGCTGCTTCTGGATGATGGGGAACATGGTAAGACCAGAGAATTCCATGAGCATGTGCCCATTCCCGCACTTCATTTGCTGTGAAGTGTGTTCCTTGATCCGAAGCAATGCTATGTGGAATACCATGACGATGGATAAGGCATTCTGTAAGCCCACGGATAGTAGTTTTGGCAGAAGCATTGCGTGCAGGGAAAGCAAACCCATATCCAGAGTATGTGTCTATTCCAGTTAGAACAAATCGCTGCCCCTTCCATGAAGGGAGTGGTCCAATGTAATCAACCTGCCACCATGTAGCTGGCTGGTCACCTCGGGGAATGGTGCCATATCGGGGGCTGAGTGTGGGTCTCTGCTGCTGGCAGATTGGGCACTCAGCAGTGGCTGTAGCCAGGTCAGCCTTGGTGAGTGGAAGTCCATGTTGCTGAGCCCATGCATAACCTCCATCCCTACCACCATGACCACTTTGTTCATGAGCCCATTGGGCAATAACAGGAGTTGCTGGGGAAAGAGGCTGACTGGTATCCATAGAACGGGTCATCTTATCCACTTGATTATTAAAATCTTCCTCTGCTGAAGTCACCCTCTGGTGTGCATTCACATGGGACACAAATATCTTCATGTTTTTAGCCCACTCAGAAAGGTCTATCCACATACTTCTTCCCCAGACCTCTTTGTCACCAATTTTCCAATTATGGTCTTTCCAAGTCCCTGACCATCCAGCCAAACCATTAGCAACAGCCCATGAGTCAGTATACAAACGCACCTCTGGCCAGTTTTCCTTCCAAGCAAAATGAACAACCAGGTGCACTGCTCGAAGTTCTGCCCACTGGGAGGATTTCCCCTCACCACTGTCCTTCAAGGACACCCCAGAAAGGGGTTGTAATGCTGCAGCTGTCCACTTTCGGGTGGTACCTGCATATCGTGCTGAACCATCTGTAAACCAGGCCCGAGTTTTCTCTTCCTCAGTCAATTCACTGTAAGGAACTCCCCAAGAGGCCATAGCTCTGGTCTGGGAAAGAGAAGGTAATGTGGCAGCAGGAGTGGAAACCATGGGCAGTTGTGCCACTTCTTCATGTAACTTACTTGTGCCTTCAGGACCTGCTCTGGCTCTATCTCGTATATACCATTTCCACTTTACACTAGAGTGCTGCTGTGCACGCCCAACTTTATGGCTTGGTGGGTCAGACAACACCCAACTCATGATAGGCAACTCAGGTCTCATGGTAACTTGGTGGCCCATGGTTAAGCGTTCAGTCTCTACTAAGGCCCAGTAGCAGGCCAAAAGCTGTTTCTCAAAAGGAGAGTAGTTATCTGCAGCAGATGGTAAGGCTTTGCTCCAAAATCCTAAGGGTCTGTTGTGATTCTCCTATAGGGGCCTGCCAAAGGCTCCAGACAGCATCTCTATTTGCCACTGACACTTCCAGCACCATTGGATCTGCTGGATCATATGGCCCAAGTGGCAGAGCAGCTTGCACAGCAGCCTGGACCTGTCGCAGAGCCTCCTCTTGTTCAGGTCCCCACTCAAAATTAGCAGCTTTTCTGGTCACTCGATAAATGGGCCGGAGTAGCACACCCAAATGAGGAATATGTTGTCGCCAAAATCCAAAAAGACCAACTAGGCGTTGTGCCTCTTTTTTGGTTGTGGGAGGGGCCAGATGCAGCAATTTATCCTTCACCTTAGAAGGGATATCTCGACATGCCCCACACCACTGGACACCTAGAAATTTTACTGAGGTGGAAGGCCCCTGTATTTTTGTTGGATTTATCTCCCATCCTCTGACACGCAAATGCCTTACCAGTAAATCTAGAGTAGTTGCTACTTCTTGCTCACTAGGTCCAATCAACATGATATCATCAATATAATGGACCAGTGTGATGTCTTGTGGGAGGGAGAAACGATCAAGGTCTCTGCGAACAAGATTATGACATAGGGCTGGAGAGTTGATATACCCCTGAGGTAGGACAGTGAAAGTATATTGCTGACCTTGCCAGCTGAAAGCAAACTGTTTCTGGTGGTCCTTACTAATAGCTATTGAGAAAAAAGCATTTGCCAGATCAATAGCTGCATACCAGGTACCAGGGGATGTATTGATTTGCTCAAGCAATGATACTACATCTGGAACAGCAGCTGCAATTGGAGTTACCACCTGGTTGAGTTTACGATAATCCACTGTCATTCTCCAAGACCCATCTGTTTTCTGCACAGGCCAAATAGGAGAGTTGAATGGGGATGTGGTGGGAATCACCACCCCTGCATCTTTCAAGTCCTTAAGAGTGGCAGTAATCTCTGCAATCCCTCCAGGAATACGGTATTGCTTTTGATTTACTATTTTGCTTGGTAGGGGCAGTTCTAGTGGCTTCCACTTGGCCTTTCCCACCATAATAGCCCTCACTGCACGAGTTAGAGAACCAACGTGGGGATTCTGCCAGTTGCTCAGTATGTCTATGCCAATTATACATTCCGGAACTGGGGAAATAACTACAGGATGGGTCCGGGGGCCCACTGGACCCACTGTGAGACGGACCTGAGCTAAAACTCCATTGATCACCTGGCCTCCATAAGCCCCCACTCTGACTGGTGGTCCAGAGTGACGTTTTGGGTCCCCTGGAATTAATGTCACTTCTGAACCAGTGTCTAATAATCCCCGAAATATCTGATCATTTCCTTTTCCCCAATGCACAGTTACCCTGGTAAAAGGCCGTCGGTCTCCTTGGGGAAGACTTAGAGGAAGGTTAACAGTATAAATTTGTGGCAGTGTAACAGGTTTCTCCCCCATAGGGACCTGGCCTCCCCTTCATTCAAGGGGCTCAGGGTCTGGAAACTGTTTCAAGTCTGGAAATTGATTAAGGGGCCGTGACTCTGTGTTTTTGTAATTCAGGTTAGACTTCTGTTCCCTTGACCTAGAACTCTTTTGTTTATACAGCTCCAACAATAATTTAGTAGACTTCCCTTCTATTGTATTTCTAGGCACCCCATGATTTACTAGCCAATGCCACAAATCTCTGCGTGTCATATAATTTTGATGCCTCCTTTGAGTTTGTTGTCTATTATAATACCCACGTCTACCCTGTCTTTGGTGATTAAGTGCTGCCACCTGGCTTCTGCCAACTCGGGATCCTGTCATCCCCATTGTGTTTAAGGATTCCAGCTCAGTGACAGCAGTTCCTACAGTAATATCTGACCTACAGAGAAGTGCAACCACAGAGCTCTTGAGGGATGATGGTGCTAGTCTCACAAATTATTTCTCACTGTTCTGGTAAAAGGTGCATCCTCTGGACATTCCTGGGGTGTAAGAGCAGGCTTTGCATGATAAATCCACTCTAACATCCCAATCTCTCTAAGCCTCTGGATCCCCTCATCTACATTATACCAGGGCAGTTCTGGCATTTCAACCTCAGGTAATGTTGGCCACCTTTTGATCCATGTTTCAACCAACCACCCAAACAAGCTGTTAACACCTTTTCTAACTGCTCTAGCTATAACATTGAATGCAGAATCTCTGCTTAGTGGGCCCATATCAATAAATTCAGCCTGATCCAGCCTTATATTCCTCCCACCATTATCCCACACTCTTAAAATCCATTGCCACACATATTCCCCTGATTTCTGTCTATATAAATTGGAAAACTCACACAGTTCTTTTGGAGTATAACGTACCTCCTCATGTGTGATACTTTGTACCTCACCTTTAGGGGCCTGTTGGGACTTTAGTCTAGTTATAGGTCTAGAAGAAATGAGGGGTGGTGGGGGTGGGTCATGAAAAGAATTAGAAATATCTTCCAAGCCATTTGCTTCAGGGCTTTCATTTGCAGTTTCATCTGGTGAAACAGGATTAATAACTCTAGGGCTAATCCCTTCAGGAGGAGGTTGGGTGGCCAATTCCTCAAGGCAGGCTGGAGGTGGGGCGGCTATGTCCTCAGGGCAGACTATTACAGGGTTATCTAAAGAAGGCTCAGCATGGTCTAGGGTTTCAACCTCACCCCCAACATCATTATCAATCCATATGTCACCATCCCATTTTTCAGGGTCCCACTCCTTTCCAATCAATGCCCTCACTTTAACGGCAGACACCATGCAAGACTGAGATTTCAGTTTACGTTGTAAAGTTGCTACTCTAACAATAAGATTCTGAGTCTGATTTTCAGAGATCTCAAGTCTACGGCTACAGGAAATAAAATTTTCCTTCAGGATACTCATAGAAACCTCTACATCTTTCAGACGGCACTTAAGCTTCTTGTTTGAAGCCTTAAGCCCATCCCTTTCACCCTTTAATGTAGACAGTGTATCTAACAACAACCAACCAACATCTCTATAACTCTTATTTCTACAAAACTCTGTAAAGGTGTCAAAAACATTATCCCCCAGAGTCTGGCTTCGTACAAGCGAAGCATTAGGAGAATCGAATGATGATATTTTGACTATCTCCTTTGCCAACTCAGTCCATGGATTGGGAGTGTCATTCTGATTACGGGAATCAGAGTCCTTAGTGTCTCTGAGCCCAGTCAGAGTAGAAAACCATTCATAAAAACCCATTTTTAAGATTCTGTTCCTTAAGAACCACTCCCGGTACCAAGATGTATTAGTTAGGGTTCTCTAGAGAAACAGAATCAACAGGGAACACTTGCAAATATAAAATTTATGAAAGTGTCTCACGTGACCATAGGAACGCAGAGTCCAAAATCCACAGGGCAGGCTGCGAAGCCGATGACTCCAATGGATGGCCTGGATGAACTCCACAGGAGAGGCTCACCAGCCAAAGCAGGAATGGAACCCTGTCTCCTCTGAGTCCTCCTTAAAAGGCTTCCCATGATTGGATTTAGCATCACTAATTGCAGAAGACACTCCCCTTTGGCTGATTACAAATGGAATCAGCTGTGGATGTAGCTGACGTGATCATGACCTAATCCTATGAAATGTCCTCATTGCACAGACAGGCCAGCGCTTGCCCAATCAGGTGAACAGGTACCATAACTTGGCCAAGTTGACACCTGTCCCTAACCATGACAATTGATAATATAAATGAAGCATCTTTATTGAGTCTAAGATATTAAAAAATTGTAACATACAGCATGTGAATAATATCTGAATAAACCTGTTAAAATATTAATAATGAACAATATTTGGTAAATAAATGTGAGAACTTAAAGTTGACTATATCCTGAAAATAAAAATTATCAAGTAACAATAAGATCCACAAAATATGTATAGTATTATATCAATCAAAGTAATTGAATCCATGGTTAAAATATCTACCCAGGTATACAACTGAAAGTCCAAGTGGTCTCATTGGTGACTTCTTCCATACTATTAAAGAAGTAATGCCAATATGAGATACACTTTACCAGAGAATAGGGAATAACCTAATACAAAAGAGAAAAATACTTGATCAGACAATTCATAAAAGGAGACATACTAATAGCCAATAAGCATAAGAAAAAGCAGTTCATATAATAAATTCCAAAGGAAGGGAAAATTAAAATCACAATAGAGTAGTATCATACACCCAGTATAATGGATAATTATTTTTATTTTTCAATTGTGTGTGGGAAGAAATGAATTTGCTATTCTAGAGAAAAAATGCAATAAGAGCAAATTCAGAAAATCTGGTAGATGTAGCCTGTTAAAATTTCTGCAGCCAATAGGAAATCATTGGAGGGTTTCAAGGAGAAGATTAGAATAAGTAATTAACTAATCACATTAACAGAATTAATGAGGAAAAGGATTTTAATGCAAATATAGAAAGATGTTAGTTAAAATCAATATTTTCACATGGAAAAATCCTTGCAATCTAGGAATAGAAAAAAATTCCACAATCTGTTGAAAGTGTATTTACAAAAAGATGACAGCAAACATGCCCCTTAATGAGAGCTGTCAATGAAAGAAAATTAAAAGTGCTTTTACATTAGACATGACCCTTATCAAGATGACAGAGTGAGATGCTTCATAGCTCTTTCCCAGAAGCTTTGAAAAATCAGCGAGAGGTGGCAGAAGCATCTTTCTCAAAGCTCCAGAAAAAATTAAAGTACTGCAGTAATAAGATAAAGTCTACTTAAAAACACTTGGATCTCCCAGAAAAGGATAGCACAATACTAAGTGATGGTTACACGAAATTGTATTGTCAAGTGTGTTTTTGAACTCTACACTATCTTAGTTAACCTACCTCTATTGTAAGTCTTAAAATTGGGTAGATTGCAATACTATTGGTCATAAGAGGGAGCGGTAAAGGATATGGGATGTTTGGGGTTTTCTTTTAATTTTATTTTCTGGAGTAATGCAAGTGTTCTAAAAATAGAATGAATATTCAACTATGTGATGACACTGTGAGCCATTAATTGTATACTTTGAAAGGATTATTTGGTGTGTGAAGATATCTCAAAAAAATACATAAATATTTAAAGAATAAAAGCAGTAGGATCTCATTGTGCATTGACAGCTCCCCATCACCCCCTCACCAGCTTGGCATTAGGCCAGTCTACAAGTTCCAGTGTAGATCCATGGTCCTGGTTCTGGAAGGAGCAGAGTGATCCATGTACATATACTGGGAGAATGTATTTCAGCCTCAATCTGTCTGGTAGGGACTTAAAGGACTCTCCATCCCAGAACTTGCCCTGCACATAGAAGGGAGTCCATAGAGCTTTCCCACAGAATACTGTGGATGAGCAGTCAAACGATGTTGCCTTGTGTAGGGGATTGTTAGTTGCAGAACATACATTGTAGTGTCCTGGAGCATGAAGAAACTTTCCCCTGGGGGAAAAGGGACATTTATATCTGCATATATTGACAAATCCCTAGGGCCATACATACACACTCAAGGCAAGATTCATGCCCAGAAAGGATCAAGAAGTCCCCTACATTTGGCCTCAAGCTATTTTCTAAACAAATTTTATGGATCAGCTCTGAAGGAGAGTCATGCAGATCAATCTGCAAAGACTGGAAAAGGTGTTTTCTTTTTCCATGTTTTTTTTTGTTAGCCCCTGGTATTCAAAGAAAGCTTTGTCATACCACTATCTGGATACAAACTTAAGGAACAGATACCACACAGTATAAATTCCAGTAATTACATGTTAAAATATCAAAATATCCGGTTACCACAAAAGGTAACAGGGAGCAATGGCAGCAATGTCACAGGCAAAGCTTAAGATTAAAATACTAGAAACTATCAAAGAGGATGAACAGACCTAGGGCATACCAGGCAATGACTTTTAAAAGAAGGTCTTACTGTGCTCAGTGGCAGAATTCTCACCTGCCATGCCAGAGACCCTGGTTCAATTCCCAGTGCCTGCCCATGCAAAAAAAAAGAAGGTCCTAAATTTATTCAAGGAGGTAAAAGATATCATAGACAATGAACTAAATGAAGTCAGGAAAATGATAGATGAACAAAAAAAAAATATTGCTTATTGCTTTCAGGGAGACTGGAGTCCAAGATGGCCATAATGGCAGTGAAGAAATTAAGGAAGACTATCCAGTAGAAATTCATGAGTTTTCATCAACATTTGAAAATTCCTTTGGTTCTACGGATGAGATGCTCAAGACCATGATGTCTGTTTCTAGAAATGAGTTGTTACAGAAGTTGGACCCACTACAACAAGCAAAAGTGGATTTACTTTCTGCATACACATTAAATTCAATGTCTTGGGTTTATTTGGCAACTCAAGGAGTTAATCCTAAGGAACATCCAGTAAAGCAGAAATTGGAAAGAATCAGAGTATATATGAATAGAGTCAAAGAAATAACGGACAAGGAAAAAGCTGGGAAGTTGGACAGAGGTGCATGATGGGAACTCATTTTGATAAAGTAGATTGTGTTCAGAGAAAAATTGAAGCTTAAATTATGGTTTACTGCATTTCCAGAATTGAAAGGTCATGTCAAGCTGATTGACTTTTAGACCCAACAGATTAAAAACGTGTCCCACTTAGCTATTAGAAATGGATTGTTATTATTTTGAAATAAGGCTTTTAAAATGGACTAGAAATGTAGGAAATGTTTTGAAAACGGACAGTCTGTTGAATGTAGATATTGTTTTCTTAAAGATGTCATTGGAGAAAAGGATGCTTTAGGAGTCATTCAGTTTATGATACAGTTGAATTATAATTTTTGTACTACATTATCAGAAATTCTGGGTTTACAAAAATGTCATTAAGACAGATTTGCAGTTTCTGAGTGCCATGCAGCCTGGCTAAGTTTGGTATATAAAGGGAAGAAAAAGAAGGACTGGCATCTTCTTTACATCCTTCATTACTAAGACTGCATAATCAGTAAACTTGTTATATTCAGTGGCTTTTTTATGCAACTACCTTAGTAGAACCTGTTTTATATAAATGTGACCTGAATGTATATTACTAATAGAAATATTTTCTTTTTCACTATTTTCTTGTCTAAATCTTTCAGTCTTGGAAATATAAACAATATTTTATTTTACATATTAGCATTTTATAGTTGTCATTAACAATTATGTTGTGGGAAAGTGTATAAAATTTTATGATAGAAGGTTGTAGATTTGTTCTATTGATTAATTTTCTATTTTATAGCTTGCTATCAGTATTTCAAGAAAATGCTTTGGATGTTTTGGTTTGCTGATTAGTTTTCCTATCAGAGTGAGCTAACTATAATAGACTGCTTCTTATAGCAGCTGCTTCTCACTTGATGGGCCTTTTTAAAGTGTTTATTTTATCGCATAATTTTTAATATAGCCAGGAGGATAAATAACTCTATCCAGAAAAAGAATATCTATAGTGACAACCTGTTGGCAACTGAGGTTTAACTTCAACCCTCTTCTTGCTTCCAAAAGGCCAGAAACCAAAAACAATTTTGCCCTGTGTTAATCATCCATTCATAAAAGCTTGAAAGAAGATACTAATTTTTACTTTTTCCCCTTTATAAACCTTCAAGTTTAGCAAATGTATCATGGCAGAATAGCTGCATGCAAGATATTAATTTTGAAAAATGATATATTTCAAACAGTATACAAAATTTGACGATGGAAAAAATAAGCTTTATAAATGAAACATTTAAGAGATTTTTTTTATCATTTGCCTTTCAGTTTAGTGTTGCCTGTAAAGTATATCATTTCAGTTTGGCAGCTACAATAAATGACTAAAATAAATTGAAGATAATAATTCAACATTTCAAGATGCTTCTGCTAAAATGAACGTAGACCTAGGCAGGGTTTGAACTTAAAGTTTATACTGATACAGTAATTCAAAGACAAGTATCCAGGAAATTCTTAGTGATATGATTTGAATAAGATGATTAGGGGAACTAGAAAAGAAGACCGTCATTTTCTGGCTATGTGAATGTTATCTTTCAAGAGTCTATGTTGAAAAATATTATTGCAAAAAGAATAAAAGTTTGTTATACAGTTTGCTACTGTACCACTCATCTTGGACTTTACCCAAAGAGTTTTTTTAATTAAAATTAAAAAAAAAGAAATCATAACAAGGAATCACTTCTGATTTTGTGCTATTATTGTAGACATCATGTAGACCATTTTGTTCTGCATTTGGCTGATATTGTTTCATTTGGTGCCCTTTGAGCTCTCAAATAACATGTTTCCTGACTCTTTAAACTAAAGCCATTTTGCTATTCTATTTCTTTTTTTAAATACATAGATATATTTCTTTATCCATACATACACACACACAGAGGAAGATATGTGATATGTATTGTGTAGTATTTAGTTTCATGTGTCAACTTGGCCAGGTAAAAGTGCCCACATTTTCTGTTGCTGTGTACTTAAATCATCAGCATGTGAATTTCAACTACAGCTGATTACATCTGTGGTCAGCTAAGGGGAGTGCCTTTGGCAATGAATGGGGTTTAAAATGAAGAGTCAGAAGAGAGGAGTTCCGAGCCAGCTCAGACCCAATGTTTAGAGATGAAGAAAGGACATGCCTCAGGGAAAACCCAGAAGCCCAGTGGGCATAGCTCTGTCCCTTCCCAAACTGCTAAATTTTTAACTGAATAGATCCCTTTATTAGAGAAAAATAAAAAAGAAAATATCAATAGAAAGATGTTAATTACAAAAAGGAAATGAACAGAGATGAAAATCACAGTAACAGAAATTAAAGTTTTCCTAGAGATATTCAAAAACAGCTTGGAGCTGGAAGAAGAATGAATCAGAGAACTTGAAGGTAAGAAAATTGAAATCATTCAGTTTGAGTAGAAACAAGAAAGAATGAAGAAAAGTGGAAAGAGCCTGAGGAACCAGAAGGACACCATGGAGCATACTGACATATGCATTGTGGGAGTTCTAGAAGGAGAATGAAGACAAAAAAGAGTCAGAGAGAATATTCAAATATATAATGGCTGTAAACTTCCTAAATATAACAGAAGACATGACCACATTAAAGATTCTCAAAAAAACTCCAAACAAGAAAAACATTAAGAAACCCATGCTGCAACATATTATAATCAAACTGTCAAATGTCAAAGATAAAGAAAAAAATTCTAAATGTCCCAAGAGAGAAACAACATTTCATATAGAAGGGAGCCTCAATAAGATTAATCATCAATTTCTCATCAGAATCCATGATGGTATGAAGGCAGTTGGATGGCATATTTAAAGTGAGTGCTAAAAGTGAAAATTTGCCAACTAAGAATACTATATACAGAAAAATTCTCTTTCAAAATAAGGAAGAGCAGAGTATATTAAACAGATAAAAGGTATTGGCAAAGTCCCTTGAGGGATGGGAGAGAAATGATAGAACTATTATACTTTACTAGTGGGGAAACCCTGGATACTGTGTCAAACATTAGGGGCACCTTAACCAAGAGGCCAAACAATTGATCTTGAGGATTGCTCTTGTGAAGCTTATGTATATAGCAGAGCACCTTAGCCTACCTGTAGGGATGCCTAAGAGTCACCTCCAGAGGACCTCTTTTGTTGCTCAGATGTGGCCTCCCTCTCTCTAAGCCCAACTCTGCAAATAAAACCATTGCCCAACCCACTGTGTGGCACATAACATTCAGGGATGAAAGTCTCCCTGGTAGCATGGGAGATGACCCCCAGGGATGGACCTGGTTCTGGCACTGTGAGGTCAACAATGCCATCCTGACCAAAAGAGGGAAAGGAGGTGTAACAAATAAGGTATCAGTGGCTGAGAAAGTTCAAATAGAGTCAAGAGGCTACTCTAGAGGTCCCTCTTACACTTGTTTCAGTTAGACATTGTTATCTATCATAACTTGTCAAACCCCAACCCAAACTATTCCTGCCAATTGTAAAGAATACCTATGGCATTATACAAGTCTACAAAGTTTCCATGCATTAGGGTAACTTTCCAAAACCTACAACATCCCAATGGATCCCTGGACCAGATAAGTCCTGAAATGTAGAGGGGCTAGCCTTTCCAGAACATCAGCTAGTTCCATCCCTCCTCCCATATTACTGACAGCCCCATCCAACATGAAAACATTAGAATGAGCATAGCCCAGATACTCCTAAAGACTGGGAGAAAGATCAAAGGTGATGATGGAGTTATACAGAGAAGTTCAGGTTTAACAAAGGAGTATGAGTGCTGAATCACTACACTGGTATTTATTTTACCCTCTAGTACTTTAAAGCAGCAAAAAATAAAACCCTAAAACTGTGGAATTGTAACCCATATCAAATTCCAAAATCTGTTCTACAACTAATTGATGTGATGTACTTTGAAATGTATTGCTTTTATTTAACTGTTTTATTTAAAGAAAAGGAGGAATTATAACAGAGAAGATAGGATTTAACAAATGAGTATGCCTGCTGAATCATTATATTGACATTTCTGTTGGTCTCCAGCATCTTGGCACAGCTAGAAGGAAAAAATGAAAAATCATGGAACTGAAACCCATAAAAAACTTTAAAGTCTGATCTATATCTATTTGTTAAAAAGTACTTGGACATGTCTATAATCTGGTATTTGGAGATAAGAATGAAGCCAATCAGGTTGGGATTAAGGTAATTCAGAACACAAGGGTAAAGGAGACATTGTCTGTATTTTAGAACCACACTTGCTCTTTGAGACCAAAGGAAGAAAGGTTTATTTTTTCCATAACAAAAATTTTCTGTAGTGCATAATCTAAGTCAACCTGTCTATATAGCTCATTTGAACAACTGAAACACAGGGGGCCCAGAATAAGAATGAGAGCCTTTAATCCTGTATAGCTTAATGTAATGCCTGGATACATCCTAGAATATATTAAGCAGATAATCAAAAAGTATTGGCAAAGTCCCTTGAGGAATCAGAGAATATGAAATTATTAAACATTAACATCAGGGAGTCCCCTGATACTGTGTCAAATATTAGGGACTCCAAATCAATAAACCAAGCCCTTGATCTTGAGGCTTACTCTTATAAAGTATGTAGGGAAGAAGCTTATCCTACTTATAGGTATGCCTAAAAATTACTTCTGGAGGACCTCTTTTGGTGCTTAGATGTGGCCTTATTCTTTCTAAGCCCAACTTTGTAAGTGAAATCATTGACCTCCCCCTTATGTGTAACATGAAATCCAGGGGTAGAAATCTCCCTGGTGGTGTGGGAGATGACTCCCAGGGATGACTCCAGGCCTGGCACCATGGGATCAATAATGCCATCTTGACCAAAAGTGGGGAAAGAAGTATAACTAATACAGTATCAGTGGCTAAGGGAGTTCAAATAAGTCAAGATGCTACTCTGGAGGTCACTCTTATGAAAGCTTCAGTTAGACATTACTACCTATCATAAATTGCCAAATTCCAACCAAAACCATTTTACCCAATCCTAAGGAACACCTAGGGGAATATATAAGATTCTACAAAGGTTCCATGCACTAGGGTAATGTTCCAGAAATCTACAACCTCCAGATGGGTCCTGGGACCAGATAAATCCTAAACCTAGAGGGTTCAGCCTCCCTAGAACATCAACTAATTCCATCTCCCTACCCCATACTATTGACTGCCCCTTCAAATATGAAAAAGTTGTAGTGACCATAGCCCAAGTATCCCTAAAGAGTGGGGTGGAAAGACCAAGGTGATGATGGAGTTGTATGGAGGAGGTAGGGTTTAACAAACAAATATGATTTCTGAATCATTAAATTGATATTTCTTTTAGTCTCTAGAATCTTAGCATGGCTAGAAGTAAAACCCTAGAACTGTGGAATTGTAACCCATACCAAACTCTGACATCTGTTCTATAACTAATGCTGTACTGTGCTTTGAAATGTATTGCTTTTCAAATGTGTGTGTGTGTGTGTGTGTGTATATATGTATTATTTTTTTATATAATAACATATATATATGTTATTTTTACAAGAAAAGAAAATAAAAGTTGATTTAGATGATAAAAACATATTTATTCCTTCTGTCCTCCTATGCTCTAGAGCAGCTAGAAGGAGAAATCTGAGATGATGGTACCATGGGATCAGTTCATGACAAACTCTAGCTTCTGAACTCTAACTACTTGTTGAAGAGTGCTTTGAGAACTATTTGTTTTTTCTGTCTTTGCTTTTTACATATGCTATATTATACAATTAAAGAGTTAAAAAAAAGTACCTGGAAATTTATTGCCTTTTTGTTCATATGTTATATTTCACCATATTTTTTTAAATGAGGGAGAGGTTAAAATATTCCCAGATAAACAAAGCTTATGGATTTCATCATCAGTACACTACCCTACAAGAGATGCTAAAGAAAGTTCTCCAGATTGAAAAGGAAGGAAAATAGACAAAAGATCAAGGCTACATGAGGAAATGCAGATCTCCAATGAAAGTAATGGCATAGGGTACATAACAATGCTAATATTTTTGTATTTTGGATTTAAACTTCCTCTTTTTGCTTTCTACAGTATCTAAAAGAAAAATGCACAAGATATAATGATAAATCAGTGTTTTGAGTTCATAATGTACAAACATGCAATTTGTGATGAAAACTACATAAACATGGGGAGGATGAAGGGTATAAGAACATAGTTTGTCTATACTGCTGAAGTTAAGTTGGTAATAAAACAAAGGAGATTGTTATAGATGTAGAATGTTTAACTTAAGCCGTTAGCCCAAAGGAAAAAAAGAATATGTAATCTCATAGAGAAAGAAAGTACAGTGTGTGTTGCCATGCACAGGGACAGGTTTAATACAGATGTAATGAAAAATGAATGTAGGATTTCTGTTTGGAAGGATTAGAAAGCTTTAATAATGGAAGGATGTGAGAGTAACACAACATTTTGAATGTGATTAATCTCATTGAATGGTATATTTGGGAGTCACTGAGGTAGGAAATTTTAAGTTGCATGTATGTTCCCACAACTAGATTTAAAGAAAGATCAACTAAAGAGACAATACTAATTAAATGAAATACATGATTCTGGATGAGATTAGCAAAAGAAGAGATAAAGGCTTTAAGTATTGGGAGATATGAATAAGTGGGAAAATTTATTTATAAATAAATGTAAGATTATATCAATATTACATAATTTTAACTTGATAGCTACTCTTAAGGTGGCTATATAAATTTTCCTTGCTATTATGAAATACATATAGCAGTATTATATGTTCAGCAAGCAGGATATATATAGTATGTATTCACATATCCAGAAAATGGATTGACAAATAGATAGACAGCCATACACAGACAGATTGATAGAATGACATGACACAAGTGTCAACAATTTACATTTGTAAATGCATATGTTTGGTTTTATGGGTAAGTTAAATGTTTTTTAAACTGCTGCACTAGGAAAGAGTTATCATGACCAAAATCTGGCATTTTGAGTTTTTCATTACCTTATATGTTCGCTTCATATTTTGGGGAAACTAGGGGTATAGATGTATATTCAAATTCTCTGTATATGATTTGTATTAATTTTGTAACTGTCCTATAAATTTGAAACTATTTCAATTAAAAAATTTAAAAAAACATGTTGAAATAATATTACATACCAACAAATAATGAAGCGAACATATAAGGTAATGAAAAACTCAAAATACCAGATTTTGGTCATGATAACTCTTTCCTAGTGCACCAGTTTAAAAAACATTTAACTTACCTATAAAATCAAACATATGCATATTCAGTAACCCAACATTTCTTCTTCTAGGTACACTCCATATGTAAATGAAAGCATTTATGCACTGAAAAATAATAAGACTATTCATGGCAGCATTACTTGTAATAATGTAATAATGCAATTCAAAAAATAATGTAAGTTCAAAAACAAAAATGTCTTTCCAGAGTGGAATGGATAATTTGTGGAATATTTTGTACAGTGAAATGCACAATGGAAAAGAACAAATTGCTGCTTCATATTCTTTTAGATTCTCACAGACACAATGCTGTATGAAAGAACAAGTGCTCAAGGATAGAAATTGTTATAGTAGTTATCTTTAATGGGTGGTAATAAATAAGAGTGTTTGCCTCTGGTAGGGGTAATGCTTGGGAATGACAAGGTAAGTTTCTGAGAAAGTTTTATATCTTATTTACGGTTATGGTGATAACAGAGTGATCAGTATCTAAAAATTGTTGAAGCCATACATTAATGGTATATGCGTTTTATGTGTAGACATTGTACTTCAATAGAAAAGATTTAAAAACACACAAATATATACATATGTTTTGTAAGATATATCATATTATTTTATATTACTACTAATTGTATTTTACTTTAACATGTGTGCTGGTTTGAATCTATTATGTATCCCAGAATTGCCATGTTTTAATTCTGATCCAATCTTGTGGGAGCAACCTTTTCTATTAATCTCTATTCAGTACTGTAAATTGGAATCTTTTAATTAGATTTTCTCCAGGGTGATGTGACACACCCATTGTGGGTATTAATTTTGGTTACCTGGAGATGTAATTCCACCTATTCGAGGTGGGTATTGATTGGCTTACTAGAATCCTTTAAAAGAGGAAAATATTTTGGAGACAGTTCAAAGCTGACACATCCTACAGAAATTACAGAAGCCTTAGCACCAACAGAAACTTCATAACAGAGCTGACACAGATGTGTACATGTAGAGAACAGAGACAGAGATATTTGGAAATGCTTGGAGCCCAGCAGAAGTCACCATGAGATGTTAAGCAAGCCAGAACCTGGAGAGGCAGATGCCAACCATGTGACTACCCAGCTGACAAAGGTGTTCCTAACCCATGAACTTTACTTGAATTAAGGTAACTTCTTGTTTGTGTCTTAATTTGGGTGTTTTCATTGCCTTTAAACTGTAAACTTGGAACTTATTAAATTCCTCCTTTTAAAAGCCATACCAGTTCTGGTATATCACATTCTATCAGCTTGCAAGCCAATACAATATGTTACAAATATATTTAATTATTCCCTGAAAGTAATATCTGTAATTGACTCAGTATGGCCAAGGCTGAGACATATCCATTAAAAAATGTTGCACTTCATGCTGTATCACCAAAAATGGCAGAGTAAGTAATCCAGGGCTCCATATCTCCACAGAAGCAACCAATGATCTGACAGAAAAGCTGTCAGAATCAACTTTTACAGAATTTTGGAATTTAGTCAACAACATGCAACAACCAGAGGAAGTCTGAGTGAAAGAAAAGCTGCTCCTTAACAGTAAGCAGTGTTATGAACTGTCTATTTACAATCCTCAACACTCCAAAAACAGCAGCAGCCACAAGAATGATGGCTCACATTCCAGATACAGGAAACTGCTGCCAGAGGGAACAATATAGAACTCATCTTAAAGAACTGTGGATGTGGGCTTTGACCCCTCAGGCAGATCTCTGAAGGACAAAATGGGAGGTCTTTCCTTTGTTTTACCCAATTCGGAGCATCCCTAAGTCTGAGGCAATCTACCCAGAGGGCTTTGCTGAAAACTTCTAAAAGCAGAAATATTGGGTAAAGTAGCCTGAGGCCAGCAAGACAGTTGAGGCAAACAATAGACAGGAAAATCCTGGGAAGAAAAGAGTATTGGAAATTAGTTTCATGGAGGAATAACAGCCCTTCAAACTTTCATGTACACCTGCCAAGCAGGAGACCCGGGTTCAATTCCAGGTGCATGCACTTCCCCAAAAAAGAAAAATACCACAATCATACTGCAATAATGGGATAGCCACATGGGAAAGAATGAAATGTGACCCTCATCATATAGCATACAAAAACATACATGCTTCCAAGTATACTGGAGACATGAGAAGCCCATGAGCATATGTAAGCCTAGACATAAGTAAAAAAAGACATGTAAATACCTTAAGTTTCCACCTATGTCTAGCCACCATACTCTACACACACGCAAGAAGTGAAAGCTAGCACAGAGTGTCAAAGGCCTAGCTTAAGCATTGTTTTTATGCCCCAGAACAGAACCAGTATGCAAATTTGAAGAATATTTTATTTCTTTTCTTCTTTTATTTATGTTTCCTTTTTCTTTTGGTTCCAAGAGTTTAAGGAAATTCTATCTAAACCTAGTTGACTATTTATTAAGCCAATGAAACACTGATGTGAGGGGTCACATTGACAAATAATACAGACTTTACAAAATAGTTTAGGAAAAAATCACTAAATAAGCAAACACCACTTATGAACAACAATCCACAAAAGGAAATACTGAAAAAGAAAGAGAGTCTTATCTCCAGAACCACCACATTATAATATTCAAAACATCTAATTTTCAACAAAATATTCTGAGGCATGCAAAGAATAAACAGAACAGCCAATTCACAGGAAAAGATAAATGATAACCATCCCTGAGGAGGTATAAGCATCAGAATTACTAGGCAAGACCTTATATCAACTGTTTTTAAATATTCTTTAAAATCATTTGGAACCCTGGACAAAGAACTAAAGAAAACCGGGAGAATGATCATAGAGTAGAGAAAATCAATGAAGAGATAGAAATTATAAAATTGAATCAAATAGAAATTCTGGAGCTATAAAGTAAAATAACTGAAAAGAAAAATTTACTAGAGGAGTTCAAAATCAGATTTTATTAGGCAGATAAAAAGCTTATCACACATAAAGAAGGGTCAATTGAGATTATTAAGTTGGAAGAGAAAACAATGAAGTAAAATGAACAGAAGATAAGAGAACTGTATTACACCATCAAGGAAACCAATAAATATATAAAGAAAGATCCACAGGGAAAGGAGATAAATGGCCAGAAATAATATTTCAAGATATATTGGTCAAAAATATCCCAAATCTTATGAAAAGAATGCATGTCTTCTCACAAAGAAGTGCAACAAATTCCAAATAACATAAACTCACAGATACACAGCACAAAACATTATAGTCAAATTACCCAAGTTCAAAATCAAATAGAGGTTATTGAAACAGGCAAGAAATAACTCATCATGTACTAGGAATTTTCAATAACTTTAATATCTGATTTCTCCTCCATAATCATGGATGCCAGAAAGCATAGGTATGACAAATGTAATGTGCTAAAGGTAGAAAAGATATGTTAACCAAGAATTCTATATCCAGCAAAACCATCCTTCAAAATAGAGGGTGAGAGGTGATGTCATCAACATGGTAATGTAAACAGCTACTCAAAATCTCTCCTAGGAGATTCAGCATTAAAAGAAAGAACAATTCTGAAATATTCAGAATTCTGGAGGAGGATATGGACTTGATGGTCCCACTACAAATCCCAAATTGAAGCTGTAGAGGAATATCAGGCAGGAAATTTCCACCTTTTACTGGCCAGTCCTCTCCCCACTCCTCACTTGGTTTTATTGTGTGGAACAAGCAGATAATAGCAGAAGGGACCCCTTCCAATGGAGACGTAGAATATATATTCTCTCATAGCAGTGGGACATTATCACCATTTGGAGACCTGGGAGACAAAAAAGGGCATTTCAAGCTCCATGTCAGTGAGACAGAGAGCTTGATAAAACATGGAGAGAAGCTGAGTTTCAAGCTCTGAGACTTAAAGCCCTCACCCCACCCTTATGAGAAATGGCACTTTTAGTCAGAAGGGAAGGCTAAGGACTGAAACAGATGGAGCTGAACTTGGACACAAGTAAAGCAGGGGACACAGATCCATATTGTGCCAGATCTTGGCTGGCAAAGAGAGGGAACAGGAAACCAACTTTTCCAGCCAGAACTGGAGAGATACAACCAGTGCTCTGAGGGATATTTAATTATTGCACAGTGCAATCAGCTGAGCAGAGCAGAAAGTACAAGAGAATTGAAGAAACCTACCCAAAAATTGTTTCAGGCTGATTGGAGCATGGCTAACCCCCCTGCATGGGAAACCACCCTGTTTTGGCTGAGAACCATATATGATACAACTGTTGAAGCAGGGCCCTAAAATAAACCCATGTCTGGCAGGACAGTGAAAAACAGTACCACTGTGAAACAGCAGACTTGTTTTACTCACAGAGACTTTACTCTGGTGACCATTGTCTATAACCATTCTTGAGGAAACTGCTGTGGGCACCTGGTTTTGTTGGGGAGACTGCAGAAAATATTCAGACAACCAGTTGGTGAGATAGCTGAACAGATAGAGAGCTAAAACCAATTAAACCTTAAGCAAAAGACATAAAATGACCTCTAGAATAAAGAAAATCAGACACTTTAACACCAAAATCTTGATTAATATCACAAAAGTAGAGTTGTGGCTAAACAAAGGAACAAACTAACACCTAAAACTGAAATACAGGAATTGAAACAACTAACTAGTGATGTTATCACAGGTCTTTTAAATAATTAAGAGTTGAATGAACATATGGAAAAAGACATGAAGGATATAAACAAGACATAATGTGTTCATATGGAAGAACTCAAAGGCTTAAAAAATAGGAGAACTTATGGAATGAAAGGTACAATAGAAGTGGTGAACAACAAAATAGAGATATACAACAACAGATTTGAAGAGACAGAAGAAAGGATCAATGAATTAGAAGACAGGACATCTAGAATTCTATACAAAGATTAAAAATTGAGAAAAAAATGAAAACATTGGAGAAGGATCTCAGGGATCAATCTGAAACACATGGATGTATCTGTTATGGGTGTCCAAGAAGGAGAAGAGAAGGTAAAAGAGACAGAAAGAATAATGAGGAAATAAACATGGAAAATTTCCCAACTCTGATGAAAACATAAAACCAAGGTCTAAGAAGTGGTGCACACCCAAACAGAATAAGTCTCATTAGACCTACATCAAAACACTTACTAATCAGATTATCAAATCCAAAGACAAGAGAGAATTCTTAAGGCAGCAAGAAAAAACAATCTATTACATACAATGGATGCTCAAAAAGACTAAGTGTGGATCTCTCAGAAGAAACCAGGGAGGCAAGAAGGCAGTGAAATGATATATTTGACACTGAAAGTAGAAAAACTGGCAGCCAATAATTCTATATTCCACAAAACTGTCCTTGAAAAATGAAGGAGATTTAAAAATATTTACAGACACTAAGATGGTTCATGAAGAAGAGAACAGCTCTACAAGAAATGATAAATCAAGCATTACTAGTGGACATGAAAAGATAGTAGAGAGAGGTTGGATGTGTAAAAATGAAAATCAGCAAGAAAGGTAACTAATAGGGTTAAAAGGAAAAATAAGATATGACAGATAAGATCTAATAGGAAAAATGGTTGAAGGTTGTACATCTTTATCCTAATTAATATTAAAAGTTAATAGATTAGGCGGGCCGTGTGGCTCAGCGGGCAAAGTGCTTGCCTGCTATGCCGGAGGACCTCGGTTCGATTCCCGGCCCAGCCCATGTAACAAAAAACGGAAAAACAAATACATAAAACAAGAAATTTTAAAGATGTTTCCCTTTCTTCCTTCCTTCCTTCCTTCTATCTGTCTATGTTTCCCTTTCTTCCTTCCTTCCTTCCTTCTGTCTTTCCTTTAAAAAAAAAAAAAAAAAAAAAAAAAAAAAAAAAAGTTAATAGATTAAACTCCCCAATCAAAAGACATAGATTGGAAGAATGGATTAGAAAAGAAACAGGATTCATCTATATGCTGTTTACAAGAGATTCACTTAAGACCCAAGGACATAGATCTTACACCCAAAACAAGAACAATGAAAAAATTAAGCACTTTTATGCATCAAAAAACTTTGTCAGGAAAGTAAAAAGGCAGCCTACAGAAAGAGTTTAATATCCATGAACTATAAAGAGATTCTACAGCTCAACAACAAAAAGATAAACAACCTAATTTAAACTTGGGCAAACCTAATTTAAACTTGGGCAAAAGACATGAACAGACACTTTTCAGAGTAGGAACTACAAATGGCTAAAAGGCATATGGAATGATGTTCAACCTCACTAGCTATTGGGGAAGTGCAAAGCAGAACCACAATAAGATATCATGTCCCACCCACTACAATAGCCATTATCAAAAAAAAAGAAAGTGACAAGTGCTGGAAAGGATGTGGAGGAAAAAGGCACCTTATCTAATGTTGATGGGAATATAAAATGGTACAATCTCTCTGGAAAGCAGCTTAGAAGTTCCTCAGGAAGCTAAGAATAGAATTGCCATATCATCTTGCTATCCCATTATTGGGTATATGTTCAGAGGAACTGAAGACAAAAGCACAAACAGACATTTTCACACAAATATTTATAGCAACATTGTTTACAGTTGCCAAGAGATGGAAACAACCCAAATGTCCATCAATGTATGAGTGGTTAAAAAAGCTGTGGTATATACATATGATGGAATATTATGCAACTGTAAGACAGAATAAAGTCATGAGGCATGTAAAAATGTG
The DNA here is from genome assembly GCF_023851605.1 of Tamandua tetradactyla. Lineage (NCBI taxonomy): Eukaryota > Metazoa > Chordata > Mammalia > Pilosa > Myrmecophagidae > Tamandua > Tamandua tetradactyla. The sequence continues at coordinate 56,104,961 of NC_135353.1, read as the reverse complement.
GATGAACTTTAGGACATTATGCTGAGTGACATTATCCAGAAGCAATAGGAAAAATGCTGTATGGTCTCATGTCTCACTAATATTAACTATCATTAATGAGTGAACTTTGAGAGTCAAAGTTAAGAACACAGGTTATCAGGAGATAGAAAGAGGGTAGATATTGGACATTCAGTGCTGAATTAATATAGACTGGGGAGAAGGACTGATTGCAAAAATTCAGAAATAGATAGTATAATACTATCTGATGGTAACACATTAATATAAGTGCATTGAATGAAGCTGAATGTGAGCATGGTTGAGGGAGAAGGGCTGGAGTACCTATGACACCAGATGGAAAGACAGGATTAAGACTGATATGATATAATTTAGGAATGGCTAGAATGAACAATGATGCTGCAAAGATTATTTTGTAAATAGGTCTCTTCAAAACATTTTGGAGGATATTAAAGATAAGCATTTCATAAAATGTATTTAATTACTTTATATTCTTTTTACAGGTTTGTAAAGTGACATAAACACATTGTAAAAACTTGGAAAATCGACCTTAATAAGGAAAAAAAATTAAATACCCCAGTGTATTTGTACCCAGAAGAAACAGCTGAGACTTTAATAATATGATCCCTCAATTATTTTATAGATTTATGCACATTCTGCTATAATTAGGAACACATTGTGCATCTTATTTTGTATTCTTTTCCTCATTACTATGTTATAAATGAATGTATAGCATGTCATTTAATTTATTTCTACAATGTACATTTTAATAAATGCATAATATTCTATTCTATGGATATTTTATATTTAATTCACCACTTATGTTGTTATTCCAAAATTTTCATTATTTTGAACAACATTGCATAATATCCTTATGCATAAATCTTAGCTTTCATCTTTATTTCTTTAGGATATAATGCTAAATTACATTTTTGCTCAAAAGTTTTTCTTATTTTGAGGGTTTTCATGGTATACATCAGTACTGCAGTTCCTTTTGCGAGTTAAGCCACCCACATATAACTTATGAGCTTGCCTGCTATCTTGTACTCTTGACAACAATAGATAGGTGAGAAATTGAACATCATTGTTCTAATACCCCTTTCTATGTTCTCAAGTGTGGCTTAAGATATTCCTCATTTTCATTAAACACTTTTATTTCTTTGACTGCAACTTTACTAAAATGAGCTTATATTATTTATATAAGAATATTTCTTTCTTACCGATTTCCAAATCATATATTCCAGACTGCCATTAAAAGAAAATTCAAGTGACTTCTGCTGTTTGTTTACTAATGCTTCCAGAATGCATTATGCAAGAAATGGATAAGCTTTTGCAAAGAGGATGTATTAGGTTACAAATTTACAGTTCTAAGGCCATGAAAATGTCCAAATTAAGGCATCAAAAAGAAGATACCTTCACTCAAGAATGGCCAATGTTGTCCAGGGTTTCTTCGTCATATGGGAAGGCACATGGTAACATCTGCTGGCCCATTTCTCTCGGATTGCTTTCAAAATGGCTCTCTCACCTCCTATGGGTCCTCCTGGACTCTTCTGTGAGGTTTTATTTCTCTAAGCATCTTACCTCTCTTGGCTTCTCTGGGTAAGTTTTGAATTTCATCTCTAGATTAGCATCTCCCAAGACATGTTCTTTCTCCAAACATCTGTCAGTTGGTTTCATCTCTCTGCTCTGTGTGTCAGCTCTGAGTTCTCTCTCTGTTTTCTACCTTTCATTCTCTTCATAGAGTGCTCCAGTAAAATGACTAGGACCCATCTTGAATTGGTAGTCCATATCTTCATGAAAACCACCTAATCCAAAGATCCCACCCACAACTGGATGGTTCACATCTGCATGAAAACAACCTAATCAGATAGTTCCACCCACGATAGTTCTTCATCCACAAGGTTGGATTAGAAGAACATGAATTTTTTTTGAGTACATAACAGATTCAAACCAACACATTTGTGTTACCAAAATTTTTCATTTTTCTATTGTCTAGGTGCTCACATTTTCTTTATACCTTCAGTTTGTGGACCAAACTTATAGAAATGTTTTCTCAACACAAAAAATTTATAAATGTTCACTTATGTTTCTTCTAAAATTTTAAGTTTCTTTGTCACATTTGGATTTTGTGTGGGGATATGGATTTTGTGTGATAAGGACACAAGTTGTGTTTTTTTTTTCTATTTTTCCCCAAAGTGTGGTTCAATTTTCTAAATGCAATGTTGTGAAATCTTTTCCCACTCAAAATACTATGCCTATGGTATACTAAATATGCATATATTTGTTGCAGGTTGAATTGTATACTCCGGATAAAACATATTTTAAAACTTAATCCATTCCTGTGGATATAAACCTACTGCAAATAGAAACTTTTAAAGACGTTATTTTTAGTTAAGGTAGGGTCCAACTAAATGAAATTTAACCTTAATCCTATCCCTAAATACTTTATGAAGAGAAAGCTGCATGAAGGAGCAGTAGTTGGAAGACAGTTGAATGCAGAAGAAAAAGAAGACATTGCAATAGGTCATGGAAAGCCAAGTAAACCAAGGACTGCTAGTCAGCAAGAATGCTACTGACCATGGAAGAAAGCAAAACTTCAAGCCTTTCAAACCATGAGCCAGTAAATTCCTGTTCTTAAGCTATCTTATTGTACTCTATTTGATTTAGCAGCTGGAAAACTAAGACAGATTTTGGAACTGAAAATGAGGACCTACCATAGCAAGCACCTAAAAATGAGGGGAAAACTTTGGAATTAGATAATGGGTAAAAGCTGGAAGAATTGTGAGGCACTTTATAGAAAAAGCCTGGATTACTTTGAAGAAACTGTTTGTAGAAATATGAAAATTAAAGTTAGTTCCAATGAGGCCTTAGAAGAAAATGATTAGAGGGTGAGATGTTGGCATATGGAGGTGTGGAATATAGTTCACTGTCCAGAGTAGCTAGTAAATAGCCAGGAACTGTATGGAACAATGGTAGGGGGTGCACCAGTGACTGGACACACATCATGCACCAGTTTGGGATGGGTGGAATGGATGAGGTCCCACACAGAACTGTAAGTCTCCCAAACCAAGGAGACACAGGCATGGCAGGCTGGTTCCCTGAGGGGTAAAGAAACAGACCCTACCAGGAGCAAGGAAGTTGGCTCAATCAAGCTCCAATTGCAGAATTAATTAACAAATTCAGACTGCTAAAAACAGGCCCGGGCACAGGTATACTTGGGGTTAGTACTAAAGGAACCAGGAGTTTGCACCCTGGCAGAGAGGGAGCAGTGCCTGTAGAAAAAAAGAAACACAACAGAAGATTTTTGAGTTGGACAGCACAAAATACTGGGAAAGGGCTGGGCCCCAAGAGAAGGGAGCACATAGAACCTGGGGACACATAGAGCTGTGTGCCAACTCCAACTCCTTATTGGCAAACCTAGGGAGATGAGGTCTGGCTCTGGACATGCTTTTCTTCTCTTTATTTTTTCCACTTATTAACATCCTATTAGATAGAACTGCCAGCATTCTCAGGCCTCAGCAATGCCCCAGGCAAGGGTAGAATTAAGACAAATCTGAGGGAAAAAAGTAACTAGTCAGGTAAATGTGAATAATTCCCTAAAGGGTGCACCCAAGAAAATGGTAGTGGGGCCCAGCTCAAGTGGCAGCCATCCTTCATGCAATTCAGGCTCCAGGGACTGGAAAACAGAAACAGCTAAAGCCTACTTACTATCTCAATCCCTGTCTCAACCACGTCACTAGGAGGAAGAAGCTGGTGAAAATTAAAGTTATCATATCACATTATTCTGGTGGGAAGCTGAAGATTGACAGTGCCACATGCTGGGCAGGACAGGAAAAGCACAGAATCCAGATGTCTCAAAGGAAATTCAGACAAACTACTGGACCTCACCCTCAGGGAAAGTGATATTAGTTACAGCCTTCTCCTGAGACCTGGGCCTATCTGGTCTGGGAAAATATGACTGTAATTGATCATATCTGAAGAGATCTTCCTCAGAAAAAGGTTCTATATAGGCAGGGTAATAACTAGAATAACAAGAGCTGAAAAATTCTGATCAGTTAAACAGAAGTTACATTGGAGATAAAAAATCGATTGAACTGAATGCTAAAGAACAGATAGAGAACAAAACGAAGTAATAAGAAAACACTTGGTAAAAGAGTGAAAACTAACATGAGAATAAACCCACTAAAGAAATTAAATGCCAAGATACAAACAAAACATAATGAGTCATACTAGTAAAATAAAAGGTATGGCCCAGTAAAAGAAATAAACCAACATTTCAAATAAAATAAAGGAGTTAAAACAACTAACTTATGATATTCAAGCAAATATGTAAAATAGTTTAAAAACTGAATGAGTTGAAGGAAGATATGACAAAAGAGTTGAAGGATATAAAGAAGTCATTGGGCAAACATAAGGAAGAACTTGAAAGTTTAAAAAAAATGGCAGAGCTTATGGTAATGAAAGTCACAATGAAGAAAAAAACAACACTAAAGATCTACAACAGTGGATTTGAAGAGTCATAAGAAAGAATTAGTAAACTAGAGGATAGAACAGCTGAAATCCTATGCACAAAAGAACAGATAGGAAAAAGAATGGAAAAATATGAGCAGGATCTTAGGGAATTGAATGACAAAATGAAGCCCATAAATATACATACTATAGGTCACTCAGAAGGAGAAAAGTGGGGATGGGGGCAGAAAGAATAATGAAGGAAATAATCATGGAATATTTCAATTTCTTAGAAAAGACATAAAATTGATGATCCAGAAGCACAGCCATACACCAAGCGGAATACATACAAATACACACACTGCAAGACACTTAATAATCAGATTGTCACATTCAAAGACTGGCATCAGCTAGTCCCTTGCTCTGAGCCCACATTGCTTTCATCCTCTGTTTTCTGTGGGGATTCATCACTTGGCATCTGTGAACTTCACTTTGCTCATTTGGGACACAACTCTGGGTTCTGATTTCCTTAATATCTCAGGGGAAAGCTCATGGCAATGTCTGCTGGACCCTGAAACTCCAAAGATCTGGGTCTCAAGTTGTCTCTGTCAGCCCCAAAACAAGTGTTGACCAAGTGTCTGCATCAGCTCTGAGCTCTCTCAAAGAAGTTTCATTTTTTAAAGGACTCCAGTAAACTAATCAAGAGTTTTCTGAAATGGATGGAATCACATCCCCATCTAATCAGAAGGTCACACCCATAATTGGGCATGTCATATTTCCATGGATATAATCTAATAAAACAGTACTGAGGCAGGAGTAAAAGAAATGGCTACTCGTACAAGACTGGATCAGGACTAAAACATGGCTTTTCTTGAGTTCCATAATAGATTCAAACCAGCACAGCTACCTAACTCATTCTATGAAACCAACATCATTGTAATGCCAAAGTCAGACAAAGATAATGCAAGAAAAGAAAATTACAATTCAATCTCCTTAATGAATATAAATGCAATAATCCTTCATAAAATACTCAGAAATCAAAACCAGCAGCACATTAAAACAATGATACACCATGGGCAAAAGGGATTTATTGCAGGTATGCAAGGCTGATTCAACACAAGAAAATCACCTAAGGTAAAGCACCATTTCAATAAGTCAAAGAGTGAAAGCATCATGATCATCTGAATTGATGTAGAAAAGGCATTTGACAAAATTCAACATCCTTTCATGATGAAAACAGTTCAGAAGGTAGAGAAGGGAACTTCTTTAACATGATAAAAGGAATTTATGAGAAACCCATGGAAAGCATCATAATCAATGGGGAAAGACTGCAAGTTTACCCTGTAAGATCAGGAACAAAACAAGGATGCCCACTGTCATAGTTATTGAATATTGTGCTGGAAGTTATAGACAGAGCAATTCGAAAAGGAAAAAAAAAAAGAAGAAGAACATTCAGATTGGAAAGGAAGAAGTAAAACTTTCACTGTATGCAAATGGCATGATACCATATGCCAAATCATGAAAACTTTACAGCAAAGCTACTAGAACTAGTAAATGACTACAGGAAAGTAGCAAAAGGGTACAAGATAAACCACAAAATCACTAGCATTCCTATACACTAGTAATAGGGATCTGAGGAAGAAACCATGAAAAAAATTCTGTTTACTATAAAAACCAAAAGAATCAAACATTTGAAAATAAATTTAACTAAGGGCACAAAAGAACTGTACAAAGAAAATCACAAGAAACTGCTAAAAGAAATCATGGAAGACTTAAATAAATGGAGAGGCAGACTGTATTCATGGATTGGAAGACTGAATATAGTTAAGATGCCAAGTCTACCCAAATTGATTTATAGATTTAATGTAATACCAATTGAAATCACAACAACTTACCTTTCAGTTAAAGGTAAATTAGCTAAATTAGCAAATTTGCTAAAATTAGCAAAAACAATAGCCAATTTTATTTGGATGGTCAGGGTGACTCAAATAACTGAAAATATCTTGAGAAAGAAAAATGAAGTGAGAGGGCTTACACTGCCTGACTTAAAATCCTATTATGAAGCTACAGTGGTCAAAACATCATGGTACTGGCATAGAGATAGATATACTGACCAATGGACAACCCAACAAGAACAGAGCATCCTCTTCGATAAACAATGTTTGCAGAATTGGATATCTGTATGCAAAAGCATAAAAGAGGTCCCACGTCCCACCATATACATAAATTAACTCAAAATAGATGAGAAACCTAAACATTTGACTTAAGACCATAAAATTTTATTTAAAAAATATAGGGAAATATCTCATAAATCAGTGATAAGAGGTGGTTTGTTAGACCTTTTATACCCAAACACAAGCAATGAAAAAAGAAATAGATAAAGGGTATCTCCTGAATTTAAACAATTAGTGCATCAAAAAGCTTTGTCAGGAAAGTAATAAGCAGCCTACACACTTGGAGGCAATATTTGGAGGCCACATATCAGATAAGGGATTAATACCCAAAATATATAAAGAGATCCTATAACTCAATAACAAAAAACAAACAATCCAATTTAAAAATGGGCAAAATTCATGAGCAGACACTTCAAATGGCTGAAGGCATTTGAAAAGATGGTCAACTTCACTGGCTATTAGGGAAAGGCAAATCAACACCACAGTGAGGTACCTTTTCACACTCACTAGGGATTATCAAGAAAGCAAGAAATTATAAATGCTGGAGATGATGTGAAGAAAGAGGCAACCTTATTCACTGTTGATGCGAATGTAGAATGGTATAATCATTCTGAAGGGCAGTTTGGCAGTTCCTCAGGAAGCAAAGTAGAATTACCATATTGTCCAGCCAACTTATTACTAGACATGCATTCAGAGGAACTGAAGGCAAGGACTCAAACAGACATTTGCACATTGATGTTTATAGTGTCATTCTTCATGATTGCCAAGAGTAGGGAACAGCCAAAATTTCCATCAATGGATGAGTGGTTAAACAAGCCATGGTATATACACATGATGGAACATTACACATCTGCAAGACAGAATAAAGCCGTAAAGCATGTAACGACATGGATGAACCTTAAGGACATCATGTTGACTGAAATCAGCCAGAAATAAAAGGACAAGTAGTGTATGGTCTCACTAATATGAACTAACATTAATGAGTGAATTTTGAGAACTAAAGTTAAGAATACAGTTTATCAGGAGATAGCAAGAGGGTAGAGACTGGTGTTCAAGGCATACAGAATTTGCAGCAGCACTGATTGTAAAGATCCAGAAATGGATAACCTGATATTATCTGCTCTTACACAACAATACAAGGACACTGAATGAAGCTGAATGTGAATATGACTGAGGGGGAAGGGCTGGGAGCATGTATGGCACCAGAAGGAAAGATAGTGGGTAAAGACTAAGAAGATATTGTAGCAGACAGGCCTCCCACTCTTTTTGATTTAGCTGTGCTCTCTGTGGAAAATCCTGAAACCCTTTCCCCTAGTCTTCAGGAACTGGTGAAAATGCACATAGGCAAGATAAGATATTCCTGGGGTGGGGGCCCCTCAACAGTCTATAAGCCCTGGGCCATTCTTAACTTAAATCTGCCAATTGTTTACCTTGTCTTTAACATACTGTACAGTCTATAAAAGCTAAGGTTGCCTTTTGTTCGAGGATCAGACTTTTGAGCTGACTCAGCTGGGCCCCCCTGCGCATAATCTAATAAATCACTTGCTTCCTGAAACTGCGGTCCCTTAGTCTCAGCCTGTTCTAGTTTTGAGGAACATTCCTGGAGGACTGCGGACTCAATCCTGGTTTTCATGCTGCATTTCTGGGGGCTCGTCTGGGATGTAAGAGGGGGCGACATTCTCACCTTCCTTGCCCGCGGCGGTGCCCAGACCGGAGACCCAACGGAATCCAGTGCTGGCACCAGGATCTTCCCATCTTGGACTCCTGACCTCCCTGGCCAGGGCGTCGTCACTGCCGGAGCGGCTACGAATCCGGGATAGTTTCGGGAACCAAGTGTCAGGAGCACCGCCCGTCTGACTGGTAAGCACTCGAGTGCGTCAGGTTATCAGCCCACTCATAGAAGGCCAGGGGCCTGAGTGGAAGGGGGGCCTGATCAACCCCCAAGACTCTCCGAGTACCGGTCTCCATCTGGAGGATCAAGGGAAACAGGAGTCTTCAGATTCGGTTTCGGGAAGGGCGGTGCAGGAGGAGTGTTGATTGAATGTGCATGACTGAGTGAATGGAAGTCCTGGGCCACAGGAGCTGAGCACCAAGCCACAAGTGAGTTCAGATTCTGCGAGTCCGTGGCGATCCTCATACGGTTAAGGGTGGGCAACCCCAAAAAGGGGCCGGTCGGGGGTTTATACCGGACCACCAAAGCCAAGAGGCACCCAACGTCCCCTCTAGGGGAGCGGCCAGACCAAATGAAGTGCTAAGTCATCTAAAATCCCTTTGTTGTTTGTCTGTACACCCTTCCCCCTATCTGTTGGCTCCACCGATATGGGGGGGGAATCTAGTAAGACACCCTTGCGGTGCATAATGTCCAACTTTAAGGAGGCTTTTACTAGTGACTGGGGAGTCAAGCTGACCCCTGGTCAACTCAGGAAATTCTGTAGGCTAGAATGGCCCACTCTTGGGGTAGATTGGCCACCTGAGAGAACTTTTGACTTAGAGAAAGTACAAACAGTTTATAATATAGTGTCAGGGATGCCTGGACACCCAGATCAGTTTCCCAACATTGCCACCTGGATGGAGGTCGCAAAAAAGAAGCCAGAGTGGATAAAAACTTGCTTTGATGGACATTGCCAGGTGCTTCTTGCCCAGGCATTGGAGGGATCCCACAAGAAACCAGGCAATAAGTCCAAGGTTCCAGTTTTATCCAGACCACTGGAAGAAGAAGAAAACCTCGCGCCTTACTTTGTGCCACCGATACCCACGGCCCAGCTGAGCTCCTCCGCAGCAACCCCTGATCCCCCCAGCAACCCAGAGGCATCTCCTGAGGCTTCACTGAGCCCAGCCATCCCTGGACCTCCGAGCCACGGCAGTTGCGGCCCCGGCTGGCTGTAGCTGCTCCACCCACAGCCACACCCTTAATGTCTCTGAGAGATTCCCGAGGCCCTCCTTATGTCGATGCCCAGGGAGACTTTCAGGTAGGGAGAAGAAACTTCATACATATCCCCTTCACTTCTACTGACTTGCTGAACTGGAAGAATCACACGCTGTCCTACACTGAGAGGCCCTAGACGATGGTTGACCTGTTCCAGTCCATTATCCAGACCCACCAGCCTACTTGGCCGGACTGCAATCAGCTACTTATAACACTTCTCAGCACTGAGGAGCATCAGCATGTGGTGGGGGTGGTGCAGAAACACCTGGAGGAGAACGCCCCTGATGGCCCAATACGCCGCCCGCAGTTTTCCAGGGGAGGACCCAGAGTGGGACCCAAACACTGATGCAGGGTTGCAGTCCCTCCAAAGATTCCATGAGGCCCTAATCCAGGGCCTCTGGAAAGGCAGCTGAAAAACCACCAATATGACCAAGATCAAAGAGGACTTGCAGAAGCCAGATGAGCCTCCAAGTGATTTTCTTGAGCGCCTAACAGAATCCTTCTGCCAATACACACCATTTGATCCTGAAGCCCCAGAGAGCCAAATGCTAATCAATGCCGCTTTTGTAGGGCAGTCAGCACCTGACATTCAGTGTAAGCTCCAAAAGCTAGATGGGTTTGCAGGTATGAACACGAGTCAACTAATAGAGGGGGCCACAAAGGCATTTGTCAATCGGGACCAGGTAGAAGCTAAAGAAAGGAAGCGAGAATTCAGAGAGAAAGCTCAAATGATTGCTGCTGCCTTTGAGAAGCAGGATCAGGGCCCCCAATCAAGAAAAATGTGGCAAGCCCGAGCACCCTTAGGTCGGAATCAGTGTGCTTATTGCAAAGAAGAGGGGCACTGGAAGAACGAGTGTCCCAATAAAATCACCTCACTAGCAGGTAGAAGGAGGCAGAACATTAGCCCCAGACCTCATCTGGACCCTACACCATTGCCGTGGTTGCTGATGAACTCACTGATTAGGACAGACCGGGTTCCATATCTTTAGTTCCCCGGGAACCCATGGTCAAAGTGAAATTAGGAGACCAAACAATGAACTTCATGGTGGATATTGGTGCTGAGCACTCTATAGTGACTCAGCCCCTGGGGAATAGTTGCCCATTTTCTGGCTGAATGATAGATGTGGGTGCCACATGTATAATACGAAGAAGGCCATTCCTAAAAGCCAGAGTGTGCAGCATTGGGGGCCACTCTGTGTCCCATCAGTTTCTGTATATGCCTGAATGCCTGCTGCCATTGTTAGGGTGAGACCTCCTCAGAAAGCTGCATGCCCAAATTACCTTTGGCCCTGGAGAAAAAGCCTCACTGAAAATTAGTGGCCCACGGAAAATCCTGTCTTTAACTACACCTACACGAGAAGAGTGGCGGCTGCATGAGAAGCCCAAAAACGGAGGGGAAATTTCCCCTAAACTACCATTCCCAGACATACCGAGTGTCTGGGCAAAGCATAACCCACCAGGTTTAGCCAAAAACTGCCCTCCATTAATAATTGCTTTGAAACCCATGACGCCCCGTGGAAGTGTGACAGTATCTGATCCCTCAAAAGGATTCAAAGCCACTTGGTGCGGTTAGAAGAACACTGAATCATCCGACCGTGCAACTCTCCATGGAACACTCCACTGCTGCCCATGAGAAAAGCTCAAACCGGGGAATTCTGCCCCATCCAGGACCTGCGAGCAGTTAATGCAGCCACAGAAATGATCCATCCTGTGGTTCCAAATCCATACACCCTCCTCAGCCTGGTCCCAGGGAAAGCTAACTGGTTCTTTTGTTTGGACTTAAAAGATGCCTTCTTCTGCATACGAATAGCCCCAGTTAGTCAGGAGATATTTGCCTTTGAATGGGAAAGGCCCTCTGAGGGAAACAAAAGGCAATACTCCTGGACCCAGCTGCCTCAAGGGTTTAAGAATTCTCCCACTATTTTTGGGCAAACACTGGGGAAAGACTTACAGTCATTCCAAGCCAGAAATTATAATTGTACTGTCCTGCAGTATGTAGATGACCTCCTGCTCGCTGCCGAGTCTCTTGATGACTGTAAGCAAGGGATGGAGCATCTCCTCTGCCACCTAGATCAGGCGGGTTACCGCGTGTCTTGTAAAAAGCCCAAATCTGACAACAGCAGGTCAAATACCTAGGTTTTTACTTTCAACAGGGAACCCGAAGCCTGGGGCCAGGCGCAAGTGGGTAATTTGTATAATCCCCACACCAACCTCCCGAAAACAAATTAGAGAATTTTTAGGAGCCACTGGGTTCTGCAGAGTCTAGATTCCAAACTAGGTGCTCTTAGCCAAGCCCCTCTATGAAGCCACTAAAGGGGGTGATCGGGACCCATTCTAATGGGGAACTGAGCAGGAACATGCTTTCCAATGTCTAAAAACATTGCTTATGCAAGCCCCAAGTTTAGGCCTCCCAGACTTAGAAAAACCTTTCACCCTGTTTGTCCATAAGCGGGAAGGAACGGCCATTGGGGTTTTAACCCAAACCCTTGGATCGTGGAAAAGGCCTGTTGCCTATCTCTCCAGACAGCTAGACAATGTAGCACTGGGGTGGCCCTCTTGCCTGAGAACTGTTGCAGCCACTGCCCTCCTGGTCCATGAAGCTGGGAAGCTGGCATTCGGGCAGAAGCTATCTGTGCTGGTCCCCCATTCAGTCACCAACCTCATGGAACAAAAAGGGCATCTCTGGCTATCAAATGCAAGGCTTACCAAGTATCAGGTCACTTTATGTGAAACCCCAAAGTTACAGCTTGGAGTCTGTCAGACCCTCAACCCAGCCACCCTGCTGCCCATCAGGCCAGGAGCCCCAGAACACGACTGTGTGGAAACTGTAGACGAAGTCTACTCCAGCCGACCTGACCTTAAAGACCGACCATTAAAACATCCTGACATCGAACTGTTCACTGATGGGAGCAGTATGATAAAAGATGGAGTGCTATGCAGGATATGCCATTGTTACTTTAGCAGATGTTTTAGAGGCAGAAGCCCTGCCTGCAGAAACATCAGCCCAGAAAGCTGAGCTCATAGCACTCACTTGGGGTCTACAATTGGCAGCAGGACAGGAGGCTAATATTTATACTGAGTCAAAGTATGCATTCACAACCCTACATGTACCCAGGGCATTATACAAAGAGCGGGGACTAAAGACAGCTGGAGGAAAGCATGTTAAATATGGACCAGAAATTCTAGCTCTGTTGGAAGCTGTATGGGCCCCCACTGCTATAACAGTTATTCATTGCTGCAGTCATCAAAAAGGCAACTCCTTAACGGCTAGAGGCAACCAAAAAGCAGATTCAGCTGCCAAGCATACCGCGCTAGGGCACCTAACGCTTCCCCCAAAGGACAAACTGCTTGTCGCCCCTCTCATCCCCCATCCATTACGGTGCTGGAAGAAAACACCAACTTACTCAAGGCTGGAAAGCAGCTGGTTATGCAAGGAAGGGAAAATGAATCATGAGGGATGGTGGATATTACACGATGGATGCATTGTAATTCCTGAAAACTTAGCATGGCCTTTCATACAGCATGTCCATCACCAGACTCACTTCAGGGAAAAAGCTCTTACTGCCATCCTGAGTGCCCACCTCTACATACCTAGGCTTCCCTCCTGGGTGAAACTAGCATGCAAGAGATGCATTACCTGTCAAAAAAACAATGCCAAGCAGCCCAGCACAAAACTGGGGAGTCTGAACTACCAGCTGGCTGGCTTCAGCCCATTCAAAAATCTACAGGTGGACTTCACAGAGCTGCCATGGGCCCAAGGATATCAATACCTTCTTGTATTTGTCTGCACCTACTCAGGATGGGTAGAAGCATATCCCACACATTCAGAAACTACGCAGGAAGTGGCACGAGCCCTCCTGAAGGAAATCATTCCTCAGTATGGGATGCCACTTACCCCTGCTTTTGTGGCTGAAGCCCTTCAAAAGCTGGCAAAAGCTTTACAGATAACTTGGAAGCTCCACACTGCTTACTGGCTACAGAGCAGTGGGAAAGTGGAATGGATGAATCAAACTCTAAAGGGACAGTTAAGAAAGATCTGCCAGGAGGCGAAACTGACCTGGATACAGGCGCTCCCTATAGCTTTATTTAGAATCAGGCCCACCCCAATTAAAAAAATGAGATTCTCTCCCTTTGAATTAATATATGGAAGGCCGCCACCCCTTACTAGGGTTCTACAGGGAAACCTCAGAGAAATTGGAAGTCTAAGTCTGAATCAACACCTACTGCAGCTGGGACCGGTCCTGAACGAGTTAAAATGGAAAGCATTGGAGGCCGTGTCTGAACCTCTCAGCATCTATCCTCCCATTCATGAATTTGAGCCTGGGGATTCAGTGTGGGTCAAAGATTGGAAAAAAGGCTCACTCCAGCCTCAATGGAGAGGCCCTTATTGTGTTGTCTTAGCTACCCCTACAGCTGTCAAAGTCGCAGAGATCATTCCGTGGATCCACCACTCCTGGGTCAAGAGAGCCGTGGCAGATGACCCCTGGGAGTGTACCACTGTCCCTGGACACCCGACCCGCGTCATTTTCTGAAAGCCATCGCATCCCCCTCCAGCAGAACTGGAATTGGCTGACCCATGCATGGCCAAGGCTTGAAAAGATCATCAAGCCCTGCTGCAGTTACTCCTGGAAGCTGATTGATATGCGCACGGCCAAAGCTTGAAGAGATGTCAAGCCCTGCTTCAGTCACCCCTGGAAGCTGACTGATCTACACACAACTGAAGCTTGAGGAGCTGCAAACCAGTCTGAATATCCACTCCCTCCCCTCATAAGTACTCCTAAACTTTCAGCACACTCCCTAAACTCCCCTGTGTTTCCCTAGCCACAGCCCCTAGTATTCCTTATAAGCTAGACTAATTGTTGGCTTCTGCTCCCTATTGGGTTCCTTGTTCTATTAATTAGTATTGGTTTAGCAGCTGTAGCCTCCCACCCAGCAGCAACTGTTATAAAGGTATATGTATCTTCGTAGGGTCCCCCTGCACACGAGCTAATAAATCACTTGCTTCCCAAAACTGCAGTCCCTTAGTCTAAGCCTGCTCTAGTTTTGCGGAACGTTCCTGGAGGCCTGCGGCCTCAATCCTGGTTTTCGCGCTACAATATAATTTAGGAATGCCTAGAGTGATTAATGGTGATTAATTGTGCAAATGTAAGAGTGTTTTTGCATGAGTGAGAACAGATTAACGTCAAAATTGCCAGATGTTGAAAATGCCATGATACAAAAGAAAAAATAGTCTATGCAAGCTAAGGTCTATAGTTAGCAGTAATACAATATGACTCCATTGAATGTAATAAATGCAATATGCTAATGCTATATGTCAATAAGCAGGGGATATAGTGGAGGGCTATGGGATTCTTTCCAGAAGAAAAGAAAATTTCCTCATAGATTGTGAAGGTGAAGTCATGGCTATGTGATTATACCTGGAACCACAGATGTTGTCTTTAGATTGGATTGTATAATGTGTGGGTAAAACTGTTTATATATGAACAGAGAGATGCAAATGCTGGAGAAAATCTGGAGAAAGAGATGTACCTATTCCCTTTTGGTAGGAAAACAGAGTGGTCCAACCCCTCTGGAGGGCACTGTGGTGGTTCCACAGGAGGCTGGTGGGGGGGAGGGGGTGTTGCCATACGATCCTGCAACCCTATTGCTAGGTATATACACTACAAGGAGCTGAGAGTGGGGACAGGAATGGACATTTGCATACTGGTTTTTTCTAGCAGGAGTATTCAGATTTGCAATCTATGGAGGTGGCCTAAGGATACATTGACTGAGGAACTGAAGAAGGAACTGCAGTGTATACATACAATGGACTACTGAGAGGCTGTAAGTAGGATTGAAGTTGTGAGGCATGCAACTAGTTGATGGAACATTGAGTATAATATGTTGAATGAAATATCAGAAACAAAGACAAATATAACTTAGCCTCACTCACATGGACTAACTGTAGTGCAAACTCATGGAACTGAATTGGAGAGCATGGGTTATCGGTTAGGGGCCTATTGTAAATGTTCCTAGATTGTAAGCTCTTACAGCAGTCACATCTGTTCTGGAGTTGTAATTGTTATTTCTAAATTCTGAGATGCTGAGCTATTTGTGCATAACTTGTTCATTTCCTGGAACTTTGGGTATTTGTGTGACACCTGAGACTCAGAGTTAGAGCTCTGAAGCTATGAAAGTCAGCATTGCCCTATACAGCAACTTTTAAAAACACTGAAAAAAGTGATTAGACTTTGACTACATATATCAATGAAGTTGATCTGGATAGGACTAAGACAAATGAGAATTGAGGGTAAAGGATGATATGATTTATATTTTAAACTTCATCTCTGCATGAGACCAAAGCCTGAGATGCTTATTTGGTACAAAATTTACATACTTGGTAGCACAATATCTAATTTCCATTGTGTGGTTAGTTTGTTCAAACACTATAATAACATTGAATCTTGAATAAGGCATGAGATATTGTTGGTTTGTACAGGTTAGTACGATGCCCTGACACATCCCAGAGTAATTTGTGCAGAGAATAAAAAAGTATTTACAAAGTATCCTTGGGGAACTTTAGAGAATGGAGAAAATATTAAACTTCCCCATCTGGGGAATTTCTGATGTTCCTACAATCAGTGGGGAAAACTAATTCAATGGGCTGAGCCCTTGATCATGGGGCTCACCCTTCTGAAACTTATTCCTACAAAGGAGAAACAAAGCCTACTTACAGTTATGTCTGAGTCACCCTCAGAGAACCTCTTTTGTTGCTTAGGTGTGGACTCTCCCTCTAAGACAGCTCAACACGTGAGCTCCTTGCCCTCCCCATTGCATGGGTAATGACTCCCAGGGGAGCAAATCCCCCTGGCAACATGGGATGTGACTCTAGGAAATGAGCTAGACACAGCATCATGTGATTGATAAAGCATTCTTGACCAAAGGGGTAACAGAGAAATGAGACAAAATAAATTTTAGTTGCTGAAAAATTTCAAACAGAGCTGTGAGGTTATCCTGGAGGTTATCCTTATATATTTTAGTTTATAGTGTATTGGAGTCACTAGAAGGAAGTACTTGAAATTGTTAAACTCTATTCTGGTAGCCTTGATTCCTGAAGATGATTGTTTAAACTATATGGCTTTTACAATGTGACCATGTTGTAAAAACCTTGTATCTGTGCATGGACAGATGAGTAAATAAACAAGAATAATAAATAAATAAATAATAAAGGGGATGAGGAATAAAAAAATTGGTAGATTGCAATACTAGTGGTCACAGAGAAGAAGAGGTAAGGGATATGGGATGTATGGGTTTTTTCTTTTTGCTCTTTATTACTTTTTCTTAAGTGATGCAAATGTTCTAACATGATCATGATGAGGAACACACAACTATGTGATGATATTGTGAGCCATTGAGAGTATACTTTGGATAGATTGTATGGTATGCAAAGTTATCTCAATAAAATATTTTTTTAAAAAAAGAAGAAAATGATTAATGATTTCTTGAAAACTTTGGGATAGTCAATCCTTGTTATAAAGAAGAGAGAACCTGGTGAAATTGTGTTCTGATTCTGGATTGGAAAAGACACTTATTAGCAATATTCTTGTATATTTAGCTGGGAAGATTTTCTTCTTACAGTTTATAGTAAAATGTGAGAGGAAAGGTAAAAGTTGGGATTTAACCTCCTAAGCACAAAGCAACCAGAATTTCATTTGGAAAACTCTGAGCCTATCCGTATAATCTGTCTAAGACTTGGGCCAGATTTGGCTCTATCAGGAATCTTTCTGAACTTCTTGTGATTGACTTCCTAAAGAAAAGGGTTCCATGTGAGGATTTAACTGAACAACTCTGCTAAAGAAGGTATAACTGAACATATAGACATTTTGACATCTCAGAGGAAGTCAGGATTAGAAATGATGTGATCCAGGAAGGATCTGTGGAAAATCCTTGAGTTTGATATTTTGAACACCCCCTTGAACTGCATCCAATGCCAACAATTTTGCAAAATTTTTCTTAACAGAAACAGTACCAGCCTGGACTGGAAAGGACAGAAAATGGATTGATTGAAGGAAAAATAACATCAAGGGCAGAAAATAGAAGCTGTGTCTGAGATTAAATGATCTCCCCAGACTAAGAAAAAAAGAGGGGGGCTTCCTTTGTGCTTGGAGGGCACAGGCCATTAATTGTGGGACTTAGAGGGAGTGGACCTTGCACCCTATATTCATGGAAAGTGCTGCCAACCCAATATTTGAACACGGTGGGGCCCATTCTCCAGCATTTGAGGAGAGCCTGGCAACCCTTCTGATGCTTGGAGAGGGTGAACCCTACACCCCGATGTTTGAGGAGTGTATGGTCACTGTGCAAACACATGAAAATGGTGGGGGTGATGCTCCAGCAATCCCAGAGGGCAAAGCATCTATCCACAAATGATTCTCAGACCTTGAGATCTAATGGAGTTTGCCCTGCTGGCTTTCAGATTTGGGGGGATGCTTGACCCCTGTTTTTCTTCCAGTTCCTTCCTTCTATAATGGAGATGTTTATCCTATGCCTTCCCAACTACTATATTTTGGAAGAAGATAACTTATATTCTAGGTTTCATAGGTCTATCAGACTGTAGGGAAATTTACCCCAGGATAGACTGTGACTGTTTAAGTTTGCTAAAACTGCTGGAATGCAATATACCAGAAATGGGTTGGCTTTTAAAAGGGATTTATTAAGTTACAAGTTACAATTCCAAGGTCATCAAAATGTCCAAATTAAGGTATGAACAAGAGGCTACCTTCTCTCAAGAAAAGCTGATCAGTTTTCAGGTTTATCTGTCACATGGGAAGGCATATGGCAACATCTTCTGTCATTCTCTGAGTTCAGATGGCTCTCTTAGCTCCCTATGCATCTCCAGACATTCGTGTCTTTGTTTCAACATTCTGCTCTCTGTGGCAGCTCTGACTCTTTTGCTGCATGAACTTTTTTAAGGACTCCAGTGAACTAATTAAGACTTTTCTTGAATGTGTGGGGCTGCATCTCTATGACAATAAAAATCAAAGTGTCCTGTCCAAATGCTGTTTCTGCCCCCACAAAATTGGATTAAGATTAAAAGAGCATGACTATGCTGGGGCAAGTAACACTTTCAAACCAGCACATTCCATGCTCTGGATCCCAAAAAAATATATTCTTTCCACATATAAAATACATTCATTCCCTCACAATATCACAAAAGCCTTAAACCATTTCATTAACAGTATAAATAAAGTATCAACACAAAAATAGTACAAAATCTTATCAAATTCAGTTACTGGCATAGTCTGTCTAAGGTAAAATTTTCCTCCAGCTGCAAACCTGTGAAGCTTAGAATATAGAACACATTATCTGCTTCCAATATACAAAGTTGGGACAGTCATACGATAAATGTTTCCATTTCCATAGGAAGAAATTGAAAGGAAAGCAAGGGTCACTGGATTTAAACAATTCTGAAAACCTGCAGGGCCTACTACATTAAATATAAAAGTCTGGAATTCACTTATAGAATGGCATTTATTCCACAGGGCTTGAGAAAGAGGCAGCCTCACTATTTCCAAGTGTTTGCATGATGGTCCTTCTCTCTCCAAACATTGGGGTGAGGGTTTCCACCTATCAAAGCATTGTGGAGACCACCTTATTATCAGCTCCACCCTCTCCAAGCATCAGGGAAGCTCTCAGACTCTCTGCAATCTTGAGGGCACATGCTTATCCGCTTCAGAAATTTGGATTGGTTTTCAGGCTCTCCCTCCCCAATAACCATGGAATGTCTTCCATGCTTTCTGAAGCCTGGGGCACCAAAACTCTTCCTGAACTTCAAGGCAGAAGGCTAACTCTCTGCCTTTGGTGCAAACTCATCCTCTTCAGGTGCATGGGTATAACTTCTCTCTGCCTGAGATTTCCTGGCTCCAGACCTTAACTTCCATGGTTCTGCCTTTGAAGTACTTTTTTCTTCAATTTGTCCCTTTTCTGCCCCTTTTAGTTCAGACTTTCAGTGGTTCTGTTCATATAGATCTAACAAGAAACTTGTGAATTTTCCATGCAGCACACAGGGATCCCAACCCATCAGACAATTAGATTTTCCACATATCCTTTCTTGAAATTGCATTTCCAAAACTGGCTTTTTCTGATGTCATCGACTGGCTCAATAATTGGTTAAATCTGCACATTTGTCCCTGTTCTCTTGGGTCTCATTTTCCAAAAGTTCAGAATTTTCCAAGCTATCAGTTTCTGGTTTGTTTGCAGCTAAGAGTTCATTTCTCAGCTTATCCCTTTCTTGACACATTGTACTATAATCTGTAAGAAGAAACCAGGCTGGAATCTCCACATTTAATTTTGACATTTCCTTTGCTAGATATTGAAACTAATTTCCCTCAAATTCTATCTTGCATGTAACACCAGGACTCAATTTTGCCAAATTCTCTGCCACTTTAAAAAAAAGATCATTTTTCTTTCAGTTTGCAATGACACATTCATCATTGCTATCTAAACCCTTATTGAAAGCACCTTTAGGGTCCATATTTTTAACAGTCTCTTCAAAGCAATTCAAGCCTTTCTTATTCATGTCCTCAGAATTTGTCCAGAATCTTCCCCTTGTCCATGTAAAAACTCATTCCTATACATTTGGTATCTGCAAACTGCAGCACCCACTCGGTACCAAAATCTGTTCTTTTTGCTAAAGCTGCCAGAATTCAATATATGAGAAATGGATTGGCTTTTCTCAAAGGGGATTTATTAAGTTACAAGTTATATTTCCAAGGCCATGAAAATGTCCAAATTAAGGCACCAACAAGAGGATCCCCACTCTCAAGAAAGACTGATGGGGTCAGGGGTTTCTCTATCACATGGGATGGTGCATGGTGACATCTGCTGTCCTTCTCTCCCAGCTGGTGGGTTCATGCAGTTCTCTGAGCTCCTTCTGAAGCTCTAGACATCTGTGTGTTGGTTTCAACTTTCTGCTCTCTGTGACAACTCTGACTCTCATTCTCCCTCCCCCCTCCTCCCCTCTATCTTCTTTTAAGGACTCCAGTAAACTGAATTACAACCCACCTTGAAATGGTTGAGCTCACATCTCCATGGAAATAATGTAATCAAAGTGTGTACACAATAGTTTTGCCCCTACAAGATAGGATTAGGATTAAGAGAACATGGCTTTTCTGGGGTACATAATAATTTCAAACCCACACAATACCCATAAGTGATTTGGAAGAGATTCTGTATTTAGCATTTTTCTGAATAACTAGGTTTGGGGATGTGATTGAATGAATATATTTTACATATGGGAGGAATATACCTTTTGGGGATCCAGAAAGTGGACTGTAGTAGGTTGGATTATGTTCCCCAGGATATATGTTCTTAATCTTAATATGTTCATGTAGATGAGAATCCATTGTAAATAGGATCTTTTGAAGATGTTATTTTTAGTTAAGGTGTGACCCTATTGAATGAGATTTGGCTTTATTCTTATTATAGGAGACTTAATGAAGAGAAAGCCACATGGAAGAGCAGAACCTGGAACTCAGTGGAACTAGAAGAAAAAGAAAAGGACATTGTCGTGTGATGGAAAAGCCACGGAATTCAAGTATTGCTGGATAGCCAGAATGCTACGATACCAGGAAGGATCAAGCCTTCTAGCCTATAAAACCATGAGCCAATCATTCCTATTGCTAAGACAACCCACTATATGTATTTGTTTTAGCACCTGGGGAACTAAGTATTCTTAGGTCAATTGGGGGGATTTATATTCTATACCATAAGTTTATCTTTTACTTATGGTAATAAACTACTTTAAGTGATGTAACCTTATGTTATGGCAAATACGTCTTAGTTCAAGTGCCCTTCAGCAACTTATTTTAATTTTGAAAATGGACTTGATTCACCTGTCACAATTATTCTATATGCACTTTAGATATAATTTGTAAAGTGCCAAAATTATTACTTCTGAGACCATTTTGATTTTCTTAAATTAAAAAATTGGGGAAGGGTTATATTTCATAACATACAGAATACAGTATCCAGAAATCAAGTGTATATCAAATTTATTCATGTTTTCTTTTATATTATTCATTCTCAGATATTTATATATTTTCCATATAAAAACATCTGAATTTTTCTTTATTAAAATACAAAGGTGGCAGCTCTCTACTCCTCCCTACTTGACAATCTCATCTTTTCATGCAGTGCCAGCTGCATCTAAGGGCATGATGGTGAAGGTTGAAATAAACTGACTTGGCTGCATTGGGTGCCTGGTCACCAGGGTCACTGTAAACTCTGGCAAAGTGCAGGTTGTTGCAATCAATGACCCCTTCATTGACCTTAGCTACATGGTCTACATTTTCCAGTATGATTACACCCATGGCAAGTTCAAAGGCACTATCAAGGTTGAGAATAGGAACTTTGTCATCAATGGAAATCCTATTACTTTTTTCCAGGAGCAAGATCCCACCAATATCAAATGGAGTGATGCTGGTGCCGAATATATTGTGGAGTCCACTGGTGTCTTCACAACCATGGAGAAGGGTGGATCTCACTTGAAGTGTGGAACCAACAGAGTCATCATCTCTGCCCTATCTGCCAATGGCCCCATGTTTGTGATGGACATGAACCATGAAAAGTATGACAACACCCTTAAGATCATTAGCAGTGCTTCCTGCACCACCAACTACCTGGCCCCTCTGGCCAAGTTCATCCATGACAACTTGGGCATCATGGAGGGACTCATGACCATCGTCCATGCTATCACTGCCACCTAGAATACTATGGATGGCCCCTTTGGGAAAATGTGGTGTGAAAGCTGTGGGGCTGCCTAGAATATCTTCCCCTCATCTACCAGCACTGACAATGAGGTGGACAAGGTCATCCCAGAGCTGAATGGAAAGCTCACTGGCATGGCCTTCTGCATCCCGACTTCAAATATGTCCATTATACATCTGACCAGCCAGCTGGGGAAAGTGACCAAGTACAATGGCATCAAGAAGTTGTTGAAACAGGTGTCAGAGGACCCTCTAAAGGCATCCTGGGCTATACTGAGGACAAGGTTGTCTCCTACGACTTCAACAGTGACACCTACTCTTCCACTTATGATATCCTCAACAACCACTTCTTTAAGCTCATTTGCTGGTATGACAATGAATTTGGCTGCAGCAGCAGGGTGGTGGACATTATGGTCTGCATGGCATCCAAGGAGTAAGAGCCCCTGGACCACCAGCCCTAGTGATGGCATGAGAGGAAGAGAGGCTGTCAGCTGCTAGGGAGTCCTTTCTCCACTCAATACCCCAGTGCTGAAAATTGCCCATCCTCCACAGTTTCCATCCCAGACCTTGAAAAAGAGACGGGACTGACAGCCCTACCTTGTCATGTACCATCAATAAAGTACACCCAGCCAAAAGAAAAATACGAAGGTGGCATATGTTCACTATGAAAAAAATCAGAAGATAATGTGAGTAAGAAGCAAACATAAACTATCTACATCTACACCTCAAAGTGATAAATAGCATTTAGACTATTTCATAATGCAATTGTGTGTGTGTGTGTGTATGTAATGGTTTAAAAAACAATTGTATTACAATGGGTATTCTTATTTGCAGTCAACTTTTTACTAAATTATACACTATGCAATACTTTCCATTTTATCAGTGATATATTTCCACAACACTGTTTGTAATGTCTGCATAAAATATCCTTGCAAAGATTTACCACGTTGTTCTGTTGGGAAAAAAATTGGCATGTACCTTAATTTGTTTAATGAAGCTCCTACATTTAGAAAGGTATGAGGCTTCCTATTCTCACAAGCATTAGCATATTAATCATACTCATAGCCAAACTTCCTGTGCATCCTTAATTATTTCCTTAGGATAAATGCTTAAAAGTGAAATTTCTAAACCAAAAAATGTTCATGTTAATAACTGATTAAAGTTGCTTTTGTGTTTTGCATGAAACTTATAAAAATGTTTATTATAATTAATAATTTATAAGACAGGCTCCTTTCATGGCTCCCATGACAACTTTTAGTCATATCATTCTATCTAAAGTTTGACAATTTGGTTAGCCAATTAGTTTCTTGGTATTCATTTAATTTCCACATTTTGACTATTTGAATTTGAAATATATTTTTTCATATAGTTTTTGGGCTGCTGTGTTTATTTTTTTGTGACATGCTCATTTATATACTTCATCTATTTTCTATTGGTGTGATTTCCTTCTTATTAATTATTTGTAATAACTCTTTGAATATTAAAACTTTGTCATCTATATTACAAACTTTACCACCACTCAGGTCATAAATCATATTCCTTGCATTTTAAGATTGTAAAATGGAAAAAAACATGTGATATCAACCTTCAAAACAATTAAACTTTTCCAAATCTTAAAAGATGAACTTTTATTCACACTGGCATATAATTCCCAATTCTTTCTTAGTGTGTTCTCCCATACGCAATAAAACTACGCGTTGAAATGAAAGAATAATATAAGAAATTGAGTAATTATCAGGAGAAAAGGAAAAAGTAACAATTTACATACAAAGTTCAGTTTTAATTTATAAATGTTTATCCTGCACTATGTAATCCAATTATAATATTTTCTTCTTGTTAATTCTTGGCATACTTTGAAACACAACATTGTAGACTGCATGACGAATGATGAAGAATGCTGTAATAAGCGGCCTGCTTTCTGAAAGGTCAGAATCAGGCCAGGCCAAGGATATAGATTACTGAAGGCAGTATCCATGACTTGGCAGCGAAGATTGTTGTGTGCATGGCGAGTCTCAAGGAAATTGTCTGTGTGAATAAAAGTCTGCTCTCTTATGCACTCAAGGCTATTCTAAGAGAGCAGTCCCCTGCTCACCCATATCCTCTTGTGTTTGGGTATTTCTTTCACTGTGAGTGAGTGCATCAGCGTAACCCTTGACAATTGGAGCCCCATGTGAGGAGATGAACAGGTGGCTTGCAGAACTCCTGAGAATGAAAGCGAAAGCTGCGTAGTGAGTATGCAAGTCTGAATTGAGTCAGCCCAAGCTCAGGGGAATTCCGGAGGAGGCCATCATCATCGTCATGGGGCAGCCTCTCTCCGCACCCCAGAGACAATACATTAGGGTATTGCAACAGCTGTTAAAAGCATGTGGAGCCACAGCCTCAGAGGCTTAGCTAAAAGATCTTTTACAAACTATTATTTTTCATAATCCATGGTTCCCTGATGAAGGAATGCTGGACTTGGCGATTTGGGAGCAGGTGGGGAGGAATCTTAAATGGCACCATGAGCAAGGACAGAGTCCCTGTAACAGCATTAACTACGTGGGCTCTTCCTACAGCCTTAACTCCTCTCCATACCAACGAGGAGGAGAAGACTTTACCTGACAAGGACATTAAGAAAAAACATCTTTTGGAGCCTACAGCTCCCACCCCTACCTCCTCCGTTTCTCACATTGATCCACTTCCTAAGAGGGTTACAGAATTGCCTTTTCTTCCTCCCCCTTCTAAAATTAATTCTCTACACAAGTAACTTCTGTAAATGGGACAATGCCTAGGGCAAGCACCTTTAAAAGGTTAAATTCTTGTCTGCCCTGTGGTCCAGGGTCAGCAGGGAAAATGCGTTCATGAGCCATTTGCATTTAGTACTTTTAAGGAAATAAGGAAAAGCATTTGTGAAAAAGGATCAGCAAGTACATTTATGAAGGATTATTTGATGCTATTGATAAGAAATTTCTCTTGATCCCTCAGAATTGGGACGTTTTAGCTAAAACTGTTTTAGAGTTCAGTCAATATCATTTGTGGCAGACTAAATATGATGATATTTGTAATGAGTAGGTAGCTCAAAACAGCCTAGCTAAAATCCCTACAAACACAGCCATGTGGCAAGGCAGAAAACCTACATCGAGCTCCTTCAGCACCTCTTGTATCCTAATTTAGTCCTTTCGTTTCAAACAAAGGGATTAAGCCAAACCTCATATTCAATAACCCCAAATTTGTGGCTCCCATTTTGTTTTATATTTCACATTTTTGAATTGAGGAAGCTGTTTAATATTGAAAAACTCCTTGCTTGCAATTTTTATCTTCACAGTTTTTCTTTACTTTTAAGTTAAAAAATAAGTTAACATTTAAAAAAAACTGCTGTCTTGACATGTGCCATTAATTCTTATAAAAATTGTATTATTGATGCTTTAAATATGCATTGACTAAAGAATTTTAAGTATTTAACATTATTATAACAATTTTAATCTTAATGGTAATTGTATGAGCTGAAATGTTTGCTTGAAGTAATAATTTAAGTATGAAAGATATAAAAAATGTGGCTTTATTCAAAGGAAAAAGAAAGTAGTATTGTCTTAAGATAAAATAAATGGCTATTACAGAATGAGGAAAATGTAAGGCAAAACCTAAATAGATATAGTAAGTTGCTGAAGGGTTGTGGAAAAGGAAATTATGGTCAAAGTTAGGAAAGGTTTGATGGGTCTATCTATAAAATCTTTGAAAACTTTAATATCAAATAATATACTGATGCAAGACTAAAATTTAGTTTTCTCTCTGTTAAAGCAACAAAGTTTTCTTGAACTGTTAGTCTATTTTGGTAAAAACTTATAAAATTCTTTTCTAAGTAACCAACGTAAAATGCAGAGTCTGTGTTTTATCAAAACGACTTCTTGTACTTTATGTTAATTTTATCACAGCCCTGGCTGTGTAAGAAAAATGAATCATCTCACTGTTTGAGAAGGCTTTTTCCCCTCAGCTTCAGTTAAAGTAAGGAACCAAATATTGATTCAAACCTAATAACTTTCAGCATTTTGCTTTCTAAAAGCCAAACTTTAAAGGATATCTTTTTATTCCAAACAGTTGCACAGCATTTGTTCTTTAACTTTATAAAAATGAAGTACTAAAAACAAAGTTCATTTAATGTATTTTAAGTTGCATAAAAATGTTTTATTTTTAAAAAAAGGTTATAAAAACTAAAACATTTTCTAATCTCCTGTTGTAATTAATCTTTTTACATAGTATTAAACAACAGTATAATAATTTGTCGACCCAAATCTTCTCAGTTTTGCTTACAAAAATAAAATAACAAAAAAAGCATCAAAAACACCCTGTAGCTCAATAAATCAATGATTTCTGCCTCAAAAAATAAAAATTTAAAAGCAGTTCATCTAGGGTTAACACAAGAGAAATGAGATGAATGTCATTCATTTACTAATTCATGGGCAGTCGCCTATGGGTTAACTATTGAATGCCTATCTGTAAACAAAGTAATTGGGAAATGCATGAAAGGAAATTGGAAAAAACATTATGGGAAAAAAATGGAAAATTGTGGAATGTACTAATGTATCTGTTTTTCATGTAGATGCCCACTAACCTTAAATTCACCTGAATGTAAGCATAATGCTACTGTAGATGCTTTGGCAAAAATTGCTGTAAATACCATTACTAAAAAAAAACTCCACTCTTGCACAATGGGAGCATCAGTAATCTAAACATTTAGGTGCCCAAGCTATGCACAGGTGGGCAAAAGCCAAAGGAATTGACTTATCTTTTTCTATGTTAAGTCAAATTAAAAATCAATGTAAAATTTGTAAAAAAAAAAAAAAAGAAAAGATGCTTTACTAACAGTACCAAAATAAAAACAAGGAAGTTGGCAAAAAACAAAACAAAAACAAAAACAAAAAAACATTCCCTGCTCAAATATGGCAAATCAATTCAATACATATGCACCTGTGTAAACCCCTACTTACATTTAACTTTTACTTTGCCTCTAGCTTGTGAAATAGCAATGGCAGACACTTGTAAACATCTACAGTGTGTTTTTGCATTCATGGAAAAGCCCCAGCTTATTCTTCCTGCACTTTCTAACTATTTTGCAGAAAATGGAAAATTATTCATGTCACCAGTATTCCCCATAACCCACAAGGGCAAGCCATTGTTAAACATACTCATCTAGCCATCAACTCTCTCTTAAAAAAACAAAAAGGGGGAAGGATGAACCCCAGAGATCCTAATAAAAGAATATCCCAAGCTTTATAAACCCTGAATTTTGTAAACCTTTACTCTACCAACACTTCTGCAGTGCAAAGACACTACATTACCCTTAACATGTTTCAAAATCTCCAGTATTATTATGAGATCCTCAAAGTAATTGCTGACAAGGCCCATCCCCATTAATAGCATGGAGACAAGGCTATGCTTGTGCTTCGTCCCCAGCTGGACCTGTGTGGATTCCAACTCAGAATGTCAAAACATGGCATGCTGTGGGTAGCACCCAATCCAACCCCAGAACTAAAAAGAATGAATCTTGAAGAGCTGCAGCCATGGACAATGCAATTTCCCTGAGCCCAGAAAGCATCTGGCCTGACATGTGGGGTGCTATAAAAGACAGTCCAGCAGGCTAAGACTGTGTTACAGAATACAGAATACAGAATTCCCCAAAAGGGGGAAGACAGAAATGAGACAAAATAAAGTGTCAGTGGCTGAGAGATTCCAAACAGAGTCGAGAGGCTATCCTGGAGGTTATTCTTACACATTAAATAGATATCACCTTGTTAGTCAAGATGTAATGGAGAGGCTGGAGGGAACTGCCTGAAAATGTAGAGCTGTGTTGCAGTAACCATGTTTCTTGAAGATAATTATATAATGATATAGCTTTTGCAATGTGACTGTGTGATTGTGAAAACCTTGTGTCTGCTTCTTTTATCTACCTTATAGACAGACGAGTAAACTTTTTGATTAAAAATAAATAAATAATAGGGGGAACAAATGTTAAAATAAATTTAGTAGATTGAAATGCTAGAGATCAATGAAAGGGAGGGTTAAGGGTTATGGTATGTATGAATTTTTTTCTGTTTTCTATTTATTTCTTTTTCTGAATTGATGCAAGTGCTCTTAAAAAATGATCATGATGATGAATATACAACTATGTGATTAAAAAAGAAAAAATGTTCATATTGTATGTTGATTGATTTTATTAATAAAAATTTAAAAAAGGTAAAAATACTTCATGCTAAACATCACATCACACATGCTACAGCTCTGCTCTTCCTTTTTTAAAGAGGATGGAACATTCAATTACTATATAACCATGTTTAACTTGAAATATATTTTTTACTAAAAGTAATTATGTGGGAGTCATAGTGGAAATGTGACCTGATAATATTGACACGCAACAGACATTAGAAATGATGTGGTCAGAAAATATGTAGACGCATGGAACAAGTGAAAAGAAAGACCAGGAAGAGAAAAGTCCATGGAAAGAAACCACAAAGGCAAACTAGGAAAAGTCAGAAGCTTTTTAATACCAGAAACACTATACCCTGTGCTGGAATTGGTAACTCACAAATGATAAGCCAATTAAGAAGAGCAATATTACTCTTTCAAATTGACAACTGCACTTTCCAATAAAAGAGAGAAACACCTTTCCTGTTTCCACACATCAATTTTAAGCTATAATTTTTCAATGTCTACAAGATATGTTATACCTTATATATTGAACTATGCCTTCTTAGATGGGTTTCTCCAGCTCTGGAGCTCATATGCACTGCACTAGCCTTATTTTCTTTGGGTCTTTATTAAAAAAAAAAGAATACAGGGACCATGGTTACACCTGAAAATTTATGTTTGGCAATGGTTTCAATCATACATTACACCTCTGTGGTGGCATCAAAATCAGAATCCAAACACTAATGACTTGCCCCTCTGCTCCTCTGCCTGTATCCACAACTACTGTTTCTGCCAATGCCCAATTTTCCCCAAAAGCAAAACGAGGGGAGATGTAGGAATGCATGGTGAACGGTGGAGAACGTTGTAATAAAAGGCCTGCTTTCTGAAAGGTCAGAATGAGGCCAGGCCAAGGACATGGATTACTGAAGGAAGCGTTCATAACTTGGCAACAAAGATTGTTGTATGCATGACTAGTCTCAAGGAAATTGGGAGGGGTGCTTTCAATAAACTTTGTGCAAAATGTTCTCCAAAATAAGAACCAATAGGCTTCCCGGACTCTATATCCATAAGAGTAAGCCTAAGATCATTGTTTTGCCTAAGGCCGCTACTCATGAAAAAGTTGGGTGTTGCCTGTGTGAATAAAGTCTGCTCTCTTAAGCACTCAAGGCTGTTCAAACAAGCGAGTAGTCCCATGTTCACCCATATCCTCTTGTGTTTGGCTATTTCTTTCACTGCTGGTGAGTGCATTGGTGTAACCCCCGACACAATATTATGTAGTTAATTTCAGAAAACTCCCCAAATGGATGCTTGTGTTTCACTATTTTGTTGACACGGCTATTTCTTGGATCTTAACTGTCTTGAGAACATAGTTAGTGCTAAACTTACACAAATTGTAAGTATCCAAGTTTAGACTTTTAGTTATATAATGATCAATAAAGGAAACTTTAAAACATTCTAGGATTAAAATGTATTCAGTATATCACTGTGTTAAATTATTTCAAAAGGAATGATCTTAAAATCATAAGAAAGAAGAACTGTAGAACCATGTAAATTTGAAATATCCATGTATATAGATATAAAACTGATCATTTATCAGGCAGAAGAGGACAATATTCCTTAGAGAAGGGAATCCAGTGAAGTCATCTTCAAGTTTGCCAAGCATCTCTTATTGGGTAATCTCCCTACTATGCTCAGGGCAGTGGCAACCAAATGCAACAGTCAACTTTGCTGGAGACCTAAGGAGACAACAATCAAAGTAAAGGCTATTGAAGAGTTGAAGTTTTCCTGGAAGAGTACTGGAAAAGAGGACATTGCAGGGTGTGGAGTAGAGTTCAGCATGAATCCTTGGCTGAGGGCTAGGTGGAACATGTATAGGTCAAGACAATGTGAGTCCCAGCAGAAAGTGGGAAGTGAAGACTTGCAATCAGAACAGAGATATCAGAGACTGCACAATCTTGAGAAACCTTGAAGATTCCAGAAATTTACATAGTAAGACTAAGAGTACAGAAAAATCTCACTGAATATCTTGGACCAACCAAGATATTAAAAGACCAACCCCTAAAATTAGGACTATGCTCTAAGACCATGGATAAAACTGAAATAGCATTGGCCAAGAAAAGAAAAAAATCATAATCTGTGGGATAAGAAGAGTTGAGGTTAATTTAAATTCCTGCCACCCAAAATTGAACGGCCTTTAATGGAAGATGATATAATCCAGACTTCCTAAAAAGTATCATTTACAATTTTAAGAATATCAAGCATTCCAAGACATGAAAAGAAGCAGGAAAATGTGATCCATAATCAAGAACAATAAACACCAATAGAGTGTGTGGAATGACCCCAATGTTAGAATTAGCAAACAAGGGTTTTAGAGTAAAGGTTAGAAAAATGTTCAAGGAATTAAAGAGAAAAATGATTATAAATACCAACAGTTTAGGAATCTCAGAAGAATAATAGAAATGATCTAAAAGAACCAAATAGAAATCATAAAATGGACAAAACTATATATAGTGAATATGAATTTAATGCATGGGATTAAAAGTGTATTTAAGATGACAGAGGAATTGCTTTTGTGATCTTTAAATTACAGTAATAGCAATTATTCAATCTGAAGAATAGAGAGAAGAAAAGATTATAACAAAACAAAAACTAAGCCTTAGAGAGCCTAGGGACAATACCAAACATTTTAACATAGTGCAATTAGAATCCCAGAGGAGAAGAGTGAGGGATTGTGCCAGAAAGACAACTGGAGAACAAGCAGTTAAGAATTATTTCCCAAATTTGATCAAAACCAACTACATCAGATTCAAAACTCAGCAAGGTCCAAGCCTTATTAAAAAAAAAAAAAACAGAAAAGTACATAGAAATATTTTTAAACTGTTGAAAGCAAAATTTTAAAAAGCATAAAGTGAACTTCCAATTTTAATTCTGTCATGTGAAAATCTTAGAAGTCATCACTTCTGTCCTTACATCAAGAAAATATGAACAAACTGAGAACCAATGACCTCCTTCATATCCATCAGATATTCTTTTTTTTTCCTTTATTAAAGAAGTTGTAGGTTTACAGAACAATTGTCCATAATATATAGGATTACCATCTACCACCCTATTATTTACACCTTGCATTGACATGGATATTTGTTACCATTGATGACAGAAGCTTTTAAAATTGTACTATTAACTATAGTTGATAATTTAACTTAAAGTTTCACTGTGTAGTGTACTTCCAAAAATTTAAAAATTTTTCCTGTTATCATATATATAATAACATTTCCCCTTTTAACCACATTCATGCATTTATTTCAGTGATGTTAATTGCATTCACAGTGTTGTGCAACCTTCACCACCATCAGTTACCGAAACACTTCCACCATGAAATAAGCCAGACATAAATGGACAAATATTGTATAATCTCACTGATTTGAAATAATTAGAATAAACAAGCTCATAGAGTCATAATCTAAACTATAGATTACTAGAAGACAGGGTGGGGATAAGGAAAGGGAAGTTAAGCATAAAATGTACAGGGTTCTTATCCATCAGCATATTGATCTCACAGGGAAAACTGACATCTCAAACTCTGGAGAGATAGGTGAATCCAGAGTCTCTTAGCAGAAGTTAAAATACATGGGGAAAACAAATTTATTCACCTCCAGACCACTCTAATATTTCTGTCTTACGAAAGATTAGGTGAAGCTAATAAATATTTGTGAATATAACAGCCCAAGGAAACATGCCCACTAAATAGAATGCTTCTCCTCCCACAGACCTTATCATAACACCAAAAGAGATGCAGTATAATACCTATGGATTAAAATTAAAAGCACTGCAAAACACAGAATCTCTCTAAGAAGAAATTCTTAGGGAAGCTCCAAAAGAGCAGGGGAGACAATGAAAGAACAACAGAAGAATTTGAAGTCTATGCCATTAACAGCTACAGCAAACATTAAATACAGCAGCCTAATTACTAGATATATTCATTAAAATGTCACACTAAAGGACTTTTACATTCAGTTCTTATTATCTAATAAATCACAACTAGCTTTCAACAAAACATTACAAGACTTTCTAAAAGACAAAAAATACATTCTGAAGATACAAAACAAACATCAGAATCAGACTCACATTTCATATAGATTTTGGAATTATTAGAGAATTTAAAATAAATATGGTAAATATGATAGGAAATCTAATGAAAAAAGCAGACAATATAAAAGAACAGATTGGTAATGCAAGCAGAGAGAAGGGAACTCTAAGAAATAATAAGAAGTAACTGCAGGAAATGAAAAACACTGTAACAGAAATGAAGAATGACTTCAGTGAGTTCATATGTAGACTGGGCAGAGTCTAGGGAATAATGAGAAAGCTAGAAGATAGATCAATAGAAACTACTCAAATAGAAATACAAAGAGAAAAAAGAATGAAAAGCAGAAACGCAGAATAGAATATTCAAGAACTCTGAGATAGTTTCAAAATATTTAGCATATGTGTAATTGGGATACCAGAAGAAGAAGAAGGAGAAAGCAGAGCAGAAGAAATATTTGATGTGATAATGGCAAAAAGTTTTCCAAATTTAATGTCACATACCAAACCAAAGATCTAGGAAGGTCAGAGAATAGCAAATATGTGGAACACCAAAGTAACCTATTCATATATTCAGGATTCAGAAAAGCAAGGACAGAGAAAATCTTGAAAGAATCTGGGGACAAGTACATTACTTATCTAGGAACATGGCTAATAATTACAGCGAGTTTATCAACAGAAAGCTTGCAAACAAAAGACAGTTGAGTAAAATATTCAAAGTGTTGAAAATAAAATCTCACTGTGTTACTTTCCCAGATACTAAAACTAACATCATTCAATGAGGTCGACTGGACAACAAGAATCTATTGATTCTTGGTTTTGAAGCTAGGAGAAGTCCAAAATAGAGGTATCAGCAAGGTGATGCTTTCTCCCAAATGATTGCATCATTCTGGGGGATGACTGCTGGTGATCCTTGAGTCCTTGGCTTTTCTGTCACATGGCAATTATTTTAGTTTCCTGGCTGCTAAATCAAATGTGCAATGGGTTGTCTTAACAATGATAAATTCTCGACTGATGTTTATGAAGCTAGCAGAAATCCAAAATCAGGGTGTCATCAAGACAATGTTTTTTTACCAGAAGATTGGTGTTCTGGGGCTGGCTGCAAGTGATCCTTGGTCTTTGGCTTTTCTATCACATGACAATGTCCATGGCAGCCTCTCCTGGCTTCTCCTTTTTCTGCTGGATTCCCTTGACTTTCGGCTTTTTGATGTTCCCTCTGGCTTTCTCTATTTCTGTAACCTTCCCTAAAACACCAGTAGTAAGATTGAGAGCCATCCTGTTTTCAGCTTGGCCACACCTAAACTGAAGTAACCTCATAGAAAGGTCCTGTTTAAAAGAGTTCACATCCCCAGAAATGAATTAAATGTAAAAACATGTTTTTCTGGGGTACATGGCTCCAAATTACCACAGCAATGCACATAGCAATTTCTTCTCCTTTCTCTTTTGGGTTTCATTGATTTTGAGCCTCTATTCCATGTGGCTTTCTCTTCATAAATTTACCAGTACAAGGATTAAGGCTCAACATTATCTGATTTGGTTACATCTTTACCTTCCTCCAAAACATTCTATTTACAATGTGTTAACACTCAAAGGAATAGTTTAAGATTAAAAATAGGTTTCTTTTTGAGGTATATAATTCAATCTACTAAGCCCACCAACCTAGAGTTCTGCATTCAGTGAGATTAGCTTTCAAAATTAATGGAGAAACAGGGTGGGCCACAGTGGCTCAACAGGCAGAGTTCTTGCTTGAGAACTCTCCATGCCGGAGACCTAGGTTCAATTCCTGGTGCTTGCCCATGCAAAAAAAAAAAAAAAAAAAAGCCAAAAGTTAATGGAGAAATATACTTCCTAAGACATAGAGAAATGAGTGACATCATGGCCTACAGACTTTCCCTGCGAGAAAAATTCTTCAAGGAGAAGGAAAATGATATCAGTTAAAAACTTAGATCTACATTAAGAAAGGAATGCATTTATTTAAATAAAGGTAAAATAAACTATTTTATTTTTCTTATTCTACATTGATGGAATAAAACATTGAATGTTCAAAGTAATAGGCATAACAATATATTGGATTATTTTAGTCTATGGATAAGTGAATTAAATAACAGCAGTGTTATAAAATATAAGAAGAAGGAATGGGGAATACTGCTGTAAGGTATCTATGCTACAGATGAAGTGGTATGGTTTTATTTGAATATGCATCTAGATTAGTTATAAATGTACATTCCAAACTCTAGGGCAGCCATGAAAAAATTAATGGGTGAAGTTAATTCATATGTTTTCAGGAGACAAAGCAGACTCATATAACATCACTTTAAACCAGGAAAAGCAGAAAGAAATGGAAGAAGAAAGAAACAAAAAGCAAGTGCAGCAAATAGGAAACAATTAAAATATGGTCGATATTAACCCA
Source organism: Tamandua tetradactyla (assembly GCF_023851605.1). Classification (NCBI taxonomy): domain Eukaryota; kingdom Metazoa; phylum Chordata; class Mammalia; order Pilosa; family Myrmecophagidae; genus Tamandua; species Tamandua tetradactyla. The sequence goes on along the minus strand of NC_135353.1, from coordinate 56,070,017 downwards.
AATATATCAATAATTACATTAAATTTGAATGTTTTAAATACACCAATTGCGCCAGTTTGAAAAGCTTTCTGATATTGTGATGGAATAGAATGTATTTTTTGTATGGGAAAAACATGTTTTTTTTTTTAGGGCCCAGAGGGCAGAATGTTCCAGTTTGAAAGGATTATGCATCCTAGAAAAGCCATGTTTGAATCCTGATCCATCTCCTAGAGATAGCCATTTCTTTTAATCCCTATTCAGTACTGCATAATGGAACTTGATTAGATGTGGCTCACCCAGTTGTGGGTACTAACCTTTGATTAGAGGGAGATGTGCCTCCACTCATTCCAGGTGGGTCTTGATTAGTTGACTGGAATCCATTAAAAGAGAAAATATTTTGGAAAAAGCTCCAGAGCCATGAGAGCCCATATAGCAAGAGACCTTTGTAGATGAAGAAGGAAAATGCCCCCAGGTCCAGGTGAGCTTCATGAAATAAGAAGCCTGGAGAGAAAGCTAGCAGATGTCATATCACCATGCTCACTATGTGCCTTTCCAGTTGAGAGAGAAACCCTGAATATTATTGGCCTACTTGAACCAATATACCTTTCCCTTGGATTGAACATTTCTATAGCCTTGCTATAATCTGGACATTTTCACAGCCTTGGAACATGTAAATCTGCAACTTAAGAAATCCCCCTCACCTTTAAAAAGCCATTCTGTTTCTGGTATATCTCATTCTGGCAGCTTGCAGACTAGAATACCAATCAGAAGGCAGAGATTATTAAAGTGGTTAAATATATTGAGCCAAATATACATTTTCTAAAGGAAGCCCTCTTTAAATTTGACACAGGTTATAAACTAAGGAATGGATAAAGATATACCATGCTAACAGTAATCTAAAGAATGCAAAAGTAGTACCTTAATTTCAGACAAAGTAAACTTCAGAGAAAGAAATTCCCAGAGATAAAGGGACATTATATAAAAGTGAAAAGGTCAATCCAGCAAGAATACATAGTAATCCTAAATTTGAATGCACAAAATAACAGATCTGCAAAATTCTTAACATAAAAACTGTTAGACTATGAATACCTCCATCCTCAGTAAACTGAAAGATCAAACAGGCAGAAAATCACTGAGAATATAGTTGACTTGATCAGCAATATCAACCAATTCGATCTAATTGACATGTATAGAATATTCCATTCTGTAACAGCAGAATATAAATTACTCTGAAGCTAAATGAAATATTCACCAACATAGGCCTCATTTAGGCCATAAAACCTTACCTTATCAAATTTAAAATAATAAAAATCATATAAAGTATGTTTTCAGGTGACACTTGGAATTACATTAGAAATCAGAAAGACATCTGAAAAAGTGTCAAATATATGAAGAGTAAGGAACACACTCCTAAATAATATATGGGTCCAAGAAGAAATCTTCAGAGAAATAAAAATATATACATATTTAAGCTAAATGAAAATGAAAATTCAACTTATTGAAATTTGTGGATGCAGCAAAAATAGTACTTAGAAATTTAAGGCATTAAATGCATACATTAGAAAATAAAAAGGATATAAAATTAACAACCTAAGCTTTCTCCTTGGAAAAATACAGAAAGAAGTGCAATGTAACCCTAAAGGAAGTGGAACAAATGAAATAGTCAAAATTAAGGCAGAAATTAATGAAATTGATAACAGTGAGACAACAGCGAAATGCAATGAAATCAAAGACTGGTACTTTATAAAGATCAAGAACATAGATAAACCCTCAGCCTAAGCAAGAAAACAGAAAGCAGGCAGAAATTACTAATACCAGAATAAAAAAGGTCATTACTACTGATTCCGTGGACATTAAAGGATAATTAAGGAATACTACAAACTACCTATACCCACAAATTTGATACCATAGATGAAAAAGACCACACTTCTTGAATGTCACACGTTACTAAAACCATACAAGAAGAAAAAGATAACCTGAGTTGGCTTAGATCTACTAAAGAAAGTAAATTAATAATTAATACCCTTTCCAAATGGAAATTTATGTTCATCATGCTCTTTAAGTAATTGATAGAACAAGTAAAAAAAAATAAGCGTATAGATAATATGAACAGTATTTTGTACCAACTTGGTCTAATTGAAATTTCTCAAAAACTACAGGAAACAATAGCAGGGTACACAATCCTTTCAAGTGCTCATGGAATTTCCACTAAGATAGAACATATGCTGAGACAAAGTATCCACACTTTCTCTTCAGTTGCCTGGAAGTTCTGGCTCTCTCTCTCTCTTTTAATGTCGATCGAATTATATTAAATTTTGCAAAGATAAGCATGAGATACAAAGTAACTGATTTGTTATTTATGAGCGCATGTTTTGGTCTTAAAATTTTGTTGTAGCTTTGGTTTTGCTGCTTTTGTTGAACAATTTATTTAGCTAGTTTGAATCTTATTTTCTTTAGCAAAATATGGATAAAATATAATGAATTTGATAATGTTATTCTGAAGATTAAATAAGAAAATGGAATGAGAAGTGTCAAGTTTAGGGTGTGTGGCATGTAGAACTTTATTTAGTATTAAATAATAATTCAAAAGCCTCAGTGAGACAGCTGCAATTGGTTTGAGCTTTCTCTAATGGATTGTTCCCTCAGCCAAAAATAATCCTCTCATTTAATAAGTCCATTCCTTACTAAAATTTTGCATCAGATATAAACCTGCAAGTTGCATTATCGATAGAAAATACCTTACACCTAGGCCACGGGAAATATTGTATATAACTTTAATTTCATACTCAAAAAAACACAATATAGTAATGTTAATCACATATTGCTATGAGAAGTAAAATTTGTCAAATCAAGTATCTCCTAGTAGATGCTGGACTAGAAAAATGTAGAAGGGAATATTAGGGTAAACCATTTACTTTTTTCTTCTGTTCAGTGGCTTTGGAATGAACAGTCACAGCAAAATTAATCAAAGGGAAATATTAGAACCTCTACTTATTTGATTAATGTACTGAGAATGAAATGCTGTAATTTTTAGAAAGTACACATTAACTCATTTCCGGCACATGGATAAATTCATTTCTACATTTTTTTCCTTCTAAGACATTTGAAATTACCATCATTTTGCTCCAATGCTTTCATTTAAATTATTCTTTTATTCATTTAACAAGAAGATTAGTAAGAAACATTCTAGTTCCACAGTTTTACTTTTGGTTCACTGGAAATTTACTCATTTAAATATTTGGCCATACAAATCCAAGGTTTGTAATTAATATAGCTGCATTTTAAATTCATCTAATGATGATTTCATGAATATTGATTTTGGGACAAAGTGACAGTGTAAGTAATGTTTGGTAATTTCTAAATAGAAGTCTTCATGAAGATGAAAGAGTAAAAATAAGCTTTAACACATCAAATAGTTTTCTTCAAATTTCCATATGTTTAGATCATTCCAAATACCTGATATTTTGAGATTTTAATTTTATGAATGATGGTTCTCCCAGACAATTTAAAGCATATTTCTTTCTGGATATAGAACACTACTTTACAATATACAATTTAATAAGAATACCGATGCTGAGTTTCTGAATAGAGAAAATAAGACATTTAATTTTGGCTGTTCCTACACATATTACATTATGAATCAAAAAATCATAACTGGGTAACATGGTCCACCGTGTTTGATTTACATGCTTGGCATGAGTCACACAAAATAAAAACACTACTACTAATGTCTCATGACCCTGAGTTAAGGCTTTATTGTCTATCCCATGTAGGCAGAAGAAGGAGTTGAGAAGTATGTTTTCTTTGCACCAAGAAGCCAACTCCATAGACATTGTTAAGTACTTAGTCATGGTACTGAAAGGCAATTTGACAAAATTTAGTACCGTGTGATGCTATTTGGGGATTAATAGCTTTCCTTTGTTTGCCCATGTTACTTTTCAAACAATACTACTAATGACCTCCAATGCCTCCTGCTTCATGCAAAAAAATACCGTAAAGTAACCTCATAAAGAAGTCAACAGAAGAGCCTGAAGAAGGTTCCAAATTAATCTTTAATAGTGAGAGTACCATCTTTACACTGAATTTATCTTCAATAGTGAGAGTACCACCATATTGGCAGATTCATTGGATCAGAGTTGGGGCCGGTAGACATGGTCCACAAAAAGAAATTCCAAATAATTCCCTGTTATGTAGTAGCTAGTTCGTCTCTGTTTATGTCCCTGTACTTTTCAAAGTTGCATTTTATTCAGTTCAGCTGTTTCTAATAAAAGATCTGGTCAAAATTGCTGCTGGGCTTTCTGGGCTGCCCTTTAAAATGTCAAATGGGAGTGAAACACTGAAAAATCTGTGCTATGAATATCAAGTGGGGAACAGCTGCTTTTTGGCAGGGTGAAAAGTAAACAACACTCAGTTTCAGTGTTAGTAGAGACTAACAGATCATTTAAACAAACATTTATTTTTAAAAATATACAAAATATATTTGTAAGTGTTCTGTTTTTTTTTTTTTTTCTGCAAAGAAAATATTTCCTCCCTCTCAAGCTAGGGGAAATATCTAAGCACTTATAAGAACTTTAGCTAAATCTATGCCACTAACTACTGCTAATAGAAATTCTGCATAAAAGTACTAATATACTCATGAATTTAGCTGAAAAATCATATCACTAGTATGGATATTTCATGCATGTATTACCATATCAGAGGGAAAATAAAACCATTTCTGTAAGTATTTTATAGTATGCAAAATTAGTTGGTGGGCATTAACAAGATATATACCAACTTCAATTTAGCACCTGGTTTAAGTTTGACGCAGTTAAAGTTTTGACTTTTTATCAGTATCTTGTGCTGTCAGGAGATAAAAAAACAACATGTATTTATTGGACTCTGAACTTATCCTTTAAGAGAAAGCGTAATGTATTTTAGAGAGTTCCAACATTTGTTATTAAATAGAGGCTATATAAAATAGAAGCTGGCTAGAATTGGTTACAATTTTAATTCTTTTTTTTTTTTTTTGGTTTTTCATTATCAATACTCTAAGCATTGAAGAGCATTTTAGTTTGTAAGCTTTTGAAAAGGGAATTTATTAAGTTGCAAGTTTGCAGTTCTAAGAACATGAAAATGTCCAAATTAAGGCATTCAGAGAAAGATACCTTGACTCCAAGGAAAGAGCTGAAGAAGTTTGGGGTTTCTCTTTCAACTGGGGCACATGGCGACTTCTGCTAGCTTTCTCTCCTCATTTCCTAAGACTTCCTTGGGGGCATTTTCCTTCTGCATTTCCAAAAGTCTCTGGCTGTGTGGCCTCTGTTGGTACTAAGGTTTTTCCAAAATGGTTTCCTCTTAAAGGACTCCAGTAAGCAACTCCATTTTGAATGAGTGGAAACACATCTTCCTAGAAACCATTTCATCAAAAGTTGCCACCCACAATTGGGTGAGTCACATCTCCATGGAAACAATAAAAAAGATCCCACCCAACAATATTGAATGACAATTTAAAAACATGGCTTTTCTGGGGTACACAATAGCTTCAAAGAGGAACAAAGAGATTTTGGAAAAAATCCAAAGTGCAAGCCAATTCTCTTTAGAGTGCCTCTGAATGCATTTACAAACTAATCTAGGCAATGGTAGTCCATATCCTTAACTCAAATGATCACTAATGATTACTGAGAATACAAACAAAATATATTTGCATGGTACTCAAGAATGAAATGAATCCTCTGACTTGATTTTCCCAACACAAAATATGAAACATGAAATTACAGGCACTTACTGGCCATCTGTAATTTGTGCCCAAAAGATATTTTAGGGCCAGGACTTCTAAGTTGGAGTCCACAGACCCTGGGTTTCCCTCAATTAAATTCAGCTGGTATGTGAATTTGGAATGAAAAAATTACATGTTCATTTTTACTATTCTGTAACTAAAAATTAGCATTTCCTTCATTTTTTCAAGTAGGCAAAAGAATAGTTATTTCAGCTATAGCTATGATTTAGTCAGCAATAGAAAACATAGACAATTGCATGTAAACATAAATTTGTTGGAATTATCATGAAATATAGTTCAGGTGATAATTTTTAAGCCTGATATTATACCTTGTTATGCAATGTGTTAATAATGAAGTATATATATTATTAAATTGTAAGAAATTAAAGATGTTTGATAATTCTTTCAACATAATTGGTTTTGTTTGCAATCCTATGTATTTTGTTTTATGGATTTAAAAATATCATTCCAGGAAAGGATCCACAGATTTCTCTAGACTTCCAATGTTCACTGTGGTATATATACAAAACATTTTAAAACTCCTCATTTATAGAGGAAAATAGAAATACAGATTTTAGATTGTCTTGGTTTTAGTTCTGGCTTTGCCCCTGCTATTTTTGACTGGGTCACCTTAATTAAATCATTTAACATCTCCGTGCCTGGTTTCATCATTTGTAAATGGTCATATTAAAAGTGCCTACTTGAAATGGTCCATTCCAAGGATTAAATAAATTAATATATGTAAAATACTTAGAATAGAGTCTGACACATATTATACATTATTGCTACCTCTTTTCATGATTTCATAATTGCATAGGAATACAAGTTACACATACATGAAATTTGCCCATACATGATGGGATATAATGTGTAGCAAAATATATATAAGCGATAACTATTTCAAGAATCCAAAAAAAAGGGATAGATGAGAGTTGTTATTCTTCTCTTAGGTTGGCTTCATGGAGAAAATCAAATCTGGGTTTGACAGAGGAACTGCATTATCATTTTTAAATTCTTGAAGGAATCCCCATGGATTTAGCAGTGTATGCATGCAATGACGAGTAATAAATGACTCTTGTATGAATTTTAGGATCATTTTGGAAGGCCTTGAATTCATCTGATTGTCTAAAAATTAGCCTATGTTATTATTGCTATTGCTAACCTGGAAAACTGTACTTCTTCCCACAGGCAAGCAAGAACAGTAGTTTGGCAGGACATGGAAAGAACGGTTTCCTGAATCAGCTGAGCATGGATTCCAACCTCACCTCTGTAGCTTGGGCAAATTTGATTAAATTCTCTGTTTTCTCATATGGAATTCTGTTTGCTTATTCATTCAGAGCAGATATTTATTACTTGTCTATATTGTGCCAGATATTATGCAAGGTTCTGAGGATAAGGCAAATGAGATACGTTGATACTCAGGGAATTTAAAGTCTCTCAAATGGAGAAAATTATACCTACCTCATAATTATAAGTTGTACTGAACATTAGGAATATTATAGGTTCATGTCATGATATTACAAAATGCAAAATAATATATATATATATATATAAATTGATGTATCACTGTGCCTGGACTATAGTAGGCCTTCAACAAAAGGTAGCTAGTATATGGATACAAACTCTTAAAGGTATTTTAAAGGGGTCTTAGTTGAATTTAATATGTAGCCGGATTTGAAAACCACTGATTTAGAGCAGGAGTTCTCAAGCTTTCCTGTATATTGGAATGATGTAGAGAGCTTTTAAAACTACTGATCCTGAGACTCACCCCCAGAAATCTTGATTTACTTGAACTCAGATGTGGCTTGGTTATAATTTGCAGGTGAGACTGAGGACAACAGAGAGAATGCTAAGCACACAAATTTACTAAATATACATGAATTTTTTCCCTAAGAGCTTTGTAAAAGCAGTTTTCTTGAGACATATTCACACAGCATAGAAACCATCTGAAGTATACAATTACTGGTTCACAGTATCATCACATAGTTTTGCAGGCAGCCTACCTGAAGTTGTTTTTACTTTCATTTTCCATCCTAAATCTTTGATGGTGCCATTCATTTGGAACTTTGGTAAATGTAACTTTGTAGTGATAAGACGCCTTACATGGCATAAAATTAGAGGAAAATAAAGTATATTGCCCTGCTCATTGATAAAATATATTCTGGTGTTACAACAATCAGATACATGGACCTGGTTTGTAAACAGCATCTGCCTATTCACATTGTGCCAAGAATTGTGGAGTGTGTTATGTAATTATTGTCATCCTTGTCATCATTTCAGCCATTTATTGGGTTTTACTATTGCCAGACCCCATCAGCAATTATTATTCAATTTAGAGATAAGTAAAATTGAGGATTGTGATTAAAAAAAAAAAAACTTCACCATGGTAATAAACCTAGTAAACTGCAGAGCCTGGATTCAAACCCAATTTTTCTGGACTTTGAAATATGTACTGTCAACAACTTTATATTGTCTCAAAGGAGGTGATTCCTTTCCTTTATTTTATAATTTTTTCCTTTCTCTGACCAGAAAATATGCCCTCCATATTCTTGTCCATCATCTTTACTTTTGAATAACTATCTTCCTAGATTTTCAATGTTTATGTACATCTTCCTTGTGACTTTAAACCTGGTGATCACCTGTAACTTTCTCTGACATCAGTTATCTACTTTAATCCTTATAGAAGAGAGATATGTTTATTCTCTATTGCAGACGATGAAACTGAGACTCAGAACTTGCCCTAGGTGACAAACAGTAAGCCAGTACTGGAACGCAGAAATAATGGTGAGCATGTTTTCAACTTCTACAAGAGAATAATACAGTTTTCTACCTTTCCTGGCCCTTCATTGCCATTTCCCATTCCTTTAGTAGACTTCCAACAACTATCTGCAGCAGCACTACTCACTAAGAAAAAAAATAATAAGAGCCCACTAAGATCTCAGGTTCTTAGAAGAAACTAAACCCTTCCATTTAAGATTTCATAATAATGTTTCATGATATAGAAACATTAAACCTGATATTCTTAAAGGGACATTTGTCCAGAAGACAAGAAGTAGTCATCAGTGTTATATGAATTATTTTGTCCCCCATGTCAACATGAAAGTTTCTTTTTTTTCTGCCTGGGCAGGCACCGGGAATCGAACCCGCGTCTCCAGCATGGTATGCAAGAACTCTGCCTGCTGAGTCACTATGGCCCACCCTATTCTTAATATAATATGTTAAATGAGTTGACTTCTAGGAAAATGTCTTTCAGAGAAGACTAAATAAAAGGAGAAATAATTTTGGAGCTTAAAAGTGTAAGTTTCATTTATCTAGAAAATTAAGTTACATGTACTATTTTATATTCTAATCATACAATAAATATATGTGTAATGCAGCACACCCTCTTGCTAGATTGTCATTCCTGAGTTTGGATTTTTTTTGTATGCTATATGGCAGGGATCATATTTTATTCTTTTTTCCACGTGAATATCCCCTTATGGCAGCACCATTTGCTGAATTTTTTGTTTATTTGGTTTATCATTTGTCTGTTTGTTTGGGAAGTTCATGGGCCAGGAGTCAAACTTGGCATCTCCCACGTGGCAGGTGAGAATTCTGCCACTGCTAAATTGGATTTTCATATTGTCTCTCTATTTGTCTGAGGATACTATAGAAAGAAATCTATTACTATATTTGCTGTGGTATTTTTCCTGAGTACATGATCCGTGATAATATTTGATACCATCTATAAAGACATTCATACACACATACATACACATTCTGATCACACTTATTTCTACTTAAGTTAAACTTGAACTTCCCTAAAATAAGTAGTATGCTTTATAATTATAATAATGAAAATGGCTTAACTTTGGCTTCAGTGTTTTTAGAATGACAGCAGTATTGAAAGTGATTTATTATGGATACAAAGTTGCCCATCAAATGTACAGATAAATTTCAATAAAAATGGCAATAAAGTAATTGGATCAAAATTCCCTCTAGACAGGCTCCTTCTAGGGGATATTAAACTCATGGCACTTGAAAACAGTAAGTTAAATGAATGTATACACATTATTTTGTTACAGGACTTCTCAGCATCTTTAATGTACTCCTGCATGTTGTGAATTCCTAAGAGGAGAACACATGCAACAGTTCCTAAACTTATTTATGAACTATGTACTTATGGAGTATTCCACAGAACACATGCAAGAAAGTATTTCTTTAGATATTTCTTATAACTAATGAAGGCTTTGTGAATTTGTATTTACATTGAATTCAAGAAAGGAAATGGAAACATAATTGTAGCAAGGCTTAATTATTCTGTTCCTCTCCTGTCTGAAATAACTGTTTTATTGGTTTTAAGTGACATTAAGATATTCTTGTTCAGTCAAGGTTTACCTGGATAAGATTCAGATTTTGGATACATATGGAATCAGCTCACCCCAGGAATGATAGCTATCACAAGAATTTGGGAAAAAAGAATGGAAAATACAAGTGTTTCCACTTTAGGTAAAGCTATTTCCATAGAACAGTATATGTCCATGGAAACCATATTGATACTGAGAATGAATGAATGCCTAGACATGCATAAATAGTATTTGCAGATTTACATATATATTTGACATTTACTGTTAGAGAGTGGCATACCAAGGGAAGGAGAGGCAGTAGAAGCACTCTGATCCTGTGAAAAGGAATATTTTGTCACCTACATTGCTTAAAATTGCTGATGCCTGATGCTATTTTTTTAAAAAAGATCAACGTTTATGGAGTTTTGTCATTGTTTTTAAATTTTCCAAAGCAATATACTGCTTCTGTGCCTGTACCTGAAGTGTACCATTCTCACCACCAACTGTCAGAAGGTTTCTCTGAAAAAATAAATAAATCTCAATTTAAGATACTAAATTTCTAGCACACATCTACATAATGATGCAAATGGCTTTGGAATTGGGTAATGGGTAGAGGCTGGAAGAATTGCAAAATGCTCAATAAAAAAAGTCTAGATTGCTTTCAAGAAATTCTAGGTAGAAATATGGATGCTAAAGTTACTTCCAATTAGGCCTTAGATGAAAATGATGAATGTGTTATTAGAAACTGTCAGACAGGTGATCTTTGTTTTAAGGTGGCAAAGAACCTGGTGAAATTGAGATCCTATGTTGGATGGAAAGCAGAAATTGAGTGTGATGAACTTGAATATTAAATAGACAAGATTTCCAAGCTAATTTAGAAAGTGCAGCTTGGTTTCTCCTTGTAGCTTATATTAAAATGTGAGAGGAAAAGGACAGGCTGAGAACTGAACTCCTGGGTACAAAAATAACCTGATATTGTTGGTTTGGAAAATCATAAGTTTCCAGAAAGCAGATCTCCAGAGAATAGTGCTCCATGTGAGAGTTTAAATGAACATGGAACTAATCAGCAATTTCTGTGGAAATCAGGATTTGCAATGCAGTTATACAGGAAAGATATACTGAGCATCCTTCTGTCTGAAAGTTTGAACCCCTGTGTACTATCTGCAAAACTGACAAATTTCTTCAATAATTTGTATGAATGCAACCACTGCCAGCCTGGACTAAAAGGGATAGTGAAGCAAAAAAAGTGAAGGAAAAATCACTTCCAGACAAGAACCATGGAAGCTGAGGTCTGGACTGAATACATCTTCTCAAGCAAAGAAAGCAGACACATCCTTGTGTGTGGAGAGGATGAGTCTATCCTGGCACTGAGAGCATGGAGCCTTTGTCCTTGGGATTGTGGAGAGTATGGCCACCATCCTGGTGTTTGGAAACAGTAAAGCCTTCACCCCAGGGCACAAGAAGAGCATGACCACTGCACAAACATTTAGAAGGGCTGGATCTGCTGCACCATCAGGACTGGGGAACAAAACATCCTTTCATAAATGATTCTCAGACCTTGAAATCTAATGGAGTTTGCTCTGCATAGTTTCAAAATAGTTTGAGACCTGCAACCCCTGTTTTTCTTCTAATTTCCCTTTATGACAATGGACATGTTTTTCCTATGCCTGTCCCTCTATTGTATACTGGAAGCAGATAACTTGTTCTATAGGTTTCACCATCAACAGAGGTAAATTGTGCCCTATCACAGATCACATCCATATACTATTTTGACATTTTTACTAAGCACTGTTCCCGAAATGACTCAAGGCTTTGGGCATATTGTGATGGAATTAATGGATTTTGAATTCAGAAAGACATGTCTATTGAGGATTCAGAGGGTGGACTGGGATGGTTTGAAGTTGTATGTGCCCCCAAAAATATGTGCTTAAATTTAATCTATCCCTGTGGGTGTAAACCCATTGTCAGCAGGACCTTTTGTTTGGATTACTTAAGGTGTAACCCACCTCGATCAGGATAGGTCTTAATCCTGTTAATGGAGTCCTTTATAAGAGAACAAAATTCAGACAAAGGGAGAGAAATATATAGGAAGCAGGAAGCTGAAACAGGAAGAGAAAGGAGAGACCAGCAGGTGCCACTATGTGACTTGCATTATGACAAGGTAAGGACCCCAGGATCATCAGCAGTCAGTCCTAAAACATCACAATCTTCAGGAAGACTTGAGACACCTTAATTTGAACTTTCTTTTTCCCAGCACTTCCGTGATAGCATCTAGATTTGGAATTTCTTTCTCCCAACCTTAAAACCATAAGAAAATAAATCCCTATTGTTTGAGAAGAACAATTTCATGGTATTTGCTTGAGAGTCCCAGGAAACTAAAAAAGGGCCTGATTGAGAAGTAGCGCACTGAAAATGCTTTTTATCACCATCACATATTCATCCAGAATGTGAGGAGGAGAGCAGTGCTATGTTAAGTGGGATAATGGAAATGTAGAAAATATGATTGTTAATTGATGATACAATAAATCCCAATGATCATTCAGAAATGCTATTCTACATTTTATTTCTCACATTACTTTAAAAAGATGAAAAAAAACTCCATCCTACCTACTTAGTTCTAAAAATACTCATATTAAATATTCAATAGATCAATATTATATTAAATACTTATCTAAAATACTTCAAACATTCATCAATCTAAGGAATTTAGCATCTAAATGTCTTGAATCCAACTTCCAACAGTATACTAAACTAAGGTATATGTAACCTGATTATTGTACTCCAAGATTTTGAATGCAATTGACATAGGTATTAGTCTTTGGAAAATAGAAAATAGAGTATGTTTACGTTCACACACACACATACACACAACACATAGCATCATTAAAATAATATCAATAAAACCAGTGAATTGTCAGCTATAAAAATCAAATTGAATAAGTTGTAGATCTAAGGGAAAAACGTGAAGTTCTAGAAGATGTTCTGTCAGTAAGCAGATTGGTGAACTTCTGCAAACCACTTTATTTCTCTGGATTTCAAATTTCTTATCTGTAAAATGAATGTATTTAGGTAATCATCTTTTAAAATCCTTTTCAACTGTAAAATAACATGATCTGAAATATGACCTCTGACCTGTAAACACTTCATTTGAGAAGAGTCAGATTCAGTGAAGATGTTAATATATGACACATCATTAATTTTACACTGTACCAGTAAATGTGATGAAATTGGAAAGCCTATTAGTGTCAGAAAAGAATGTATTGGGTTTGAATGCAATGAAACTAAAGAGTAATGTGTATCTACATATTTTAAATAACCTCTTTTGAATCTCTCCTACTAGGAAAAGCTTCTCAAATGAATCTATGATTTAATGAAGTTAAGGAGTGGAACAGTTATGGTACAGTGGAACAGCACTGATGTGCTGGTTTGAATCTGTTACGCACCCCAGAAAAACTAAATTATTTTAATCCATTCTTGCAGGAGCAGAACTGTTGTGCATGGAACCTTCTGATTAGGTTGTTTCCATGGAAACAATTCAAGATACATCTTAATCCTTTATTAAAATCCTTTAAGAGAGCCCATGGAAAGACCTTAGACAGAAATGCCCCAGGAGAAACATGCAAGGACTCCTAAAAGCCCAGAGAAATTTTGGAGAGAAGAACCAGCAAGCATCACCATGTGTCTTTCCCAAGTGACAAAGGAATTTCAGATGCTAGCAGCCTTTCTTCAGAGAAGGCATCACCCTCTTGATGCCTCACTTTGGAAATTTTCATAGCCTTAGAACTATATATATGTAACCTATTAAATTCCCTTTGAAAAGGCCAATCAATTTCTGGTGTATTGCATTCCAGCAGCTTTAGTAAACTGAAACAACAAGTAATATAGTTAATTCCTATAAGAACTGGTTTATTTACTCATTCATCAAATAAATGATGATCTACAATGTGTCATGCACAGTACTATATGCTGGCCATACGTGGTACTTACATTAGATGGAGACAGATATTTCAATAAAGTATTCATACATTTAAATTAAACATTAATTTTAAAACCAGTAAGTCATATTGGTGAAGAGTATATGGTTTTATGAGAGTGTCTGGAATGGAGATTTGACCTAGGCCCAGAATAATGCTTTGAGAAACTAATAACAGAGTTCAGGAAAATGTAAGCATTGGCAGTTAGAATAAACAGAAATGCCAAATGATTTCTAATTGCTTTAAAATAAGCAATGAAAAGACTTATGCATATACAAAAGCTGAGGCTATCAATTTGACAACTCTTAGAAAGGTCCTAAAATGGTGTTTATATTCTGATACCATTTTCAGTTTCAGAGTCTGAAGCTCAATCCAATCACTTTTCCCAGAACAGACTCAACTCTTAGCTTTTACTAATTGAACCTTTAAGAGAGTATATTTTTAAAGCAAAGAACATCAGTATATTTTTAACACTAAACAGTAAAACTGTCAAAGGAACAGAATACTCCTATAAACTAAATTGTGTGTTCACTGCCCAATGGGAAAATGAAATCAATATCAGAAAGATCAAGGCATTGTTTTCAAGATATTGAAGTGATACAGTTTAAGTGCACTATCAATAGATTGGTTATATTAGAACTTAATAAACTGAAATTTGCCATTATTTCCAATACTGAGGAAAAGTGAGAATGAAAATGAGAAAATGGGGAAACTTGATCATCACTTTGGTAAATACCAAAGTATTTATGACAAATTCAAAGTAGTATAGTACTTTTAATTTGATATACTCATGCACAAGCACACATTTATATCCATATGCATATTCACAAAAATTCATTCCCACAGAGAACGGTCATAGAAGAAAAGTCCTTAAGTTTTCATATGACTACCTTTAATTTTCTGTTTTTCCCAATTTTTAGAAACTATACAGCAGCCTCAGGGCCTAGTTAGGACAGAACCAAGTAAATTTAAGCTGTAAGAAATCCTTACACCTACTTCTGTATTTTGCTTTGTGTTATCTCACCATTTATTCCTAATCTGACACTCTATCTTTAATCACAGGTATAAAAGATGGCAAGCTCCATCTACTAATGATTTTCCCCTCTCTGTTTGAGTTCTCAAATAAGTGCCCAACAGATATTATGTTCACATAGAATATTAAACTTCCTAGATATACGGTATGAGGAGCATATTGCAGTTTAAAACAATCTGTTTTACCAGAAAATCTCAATCCATTTCATATTCCCTGGTCACATAAACTTTTCTGAGTTTTTATTTACCAATCATTTATCCTAACAAAGATAGGGAAATACCTTTTCTTTATACTCTAATAAGCACAATGTTGAAAATTTAAAGAAATTGAGAGAAAATATGTACAAAGTATGGAATTGATGGTATTATAGAATATGAGTCTCAGCTGCACGTTGCAGGTGGCATGTAGCCTTTGAGTTTCTTTTTTATCCCTCGGTCCTACCTGGGATGGATGCAAAACAGAAATAATAGAAACTGCAGTCTGAGGGAAATGTAGGTCAAGCCAACTAGGAAGGCTTGTGGGAGCCATAGATCCTACCAGAACCCACTTCCTACCCATATGTTCATGAATGAATAAATGAAGGATGTACAATAATTTAATTGTGCACATGATCTAATCCCTACACTTCCTGCTTTAGTCCCTGATCTCTATCAAGTTGAGGAATGCAATTTTATTCTGCTTCATAAAGTTTTCCTCTCTGAGTTTCATACTGCTCTGAATTAATTTTTGTTATACTAGCCTTTTCCCTTTTGTGACCTACCAGGTTCATGAAAATCTTATTTCATCCACATCACTTTGCTTCTGATTTGTATTTGTTTTATCAAACAATGTCTCTAAAAATGTATTTCACACTCCCTATAAGAGTTCTATTCAGATCATTGTGGATCTCTTCCTCTCCCACAGCTTCAATGTGGTTTAAAGGGTATTTTAAGAACTTAAAGTTAAAATTCTTCTTTGAGAGATTACCCAGAGTACTGGAACCACTCCCTCAGATGTACCAATTTGGAGCCAGAAGGACCTAAAAGTTAGTATTCTCCATTAATTAATTCCCCTTAGCCCATGAATTAATCGAGTATCAGAGTGTACAAACCTAGCACCCTTGACTCAAATTGGGTTAAACACTGAGATGAGCTTTCTATGAGATCAAGCCGAAGCTCTGACTTTGTCTGCAACATCGCACCTGTTGGAATCTTCCTTTTTTCTCTCTCCTACCTTCTCTTACCATTATTGTTTTCTCCTGGGAGCAGTCAAAGGAATACTTACCTCAAGATCCCTTTTTGTACAGTACAACCTAAAATAGACTTTTTTATCCAAATCACCTGTGATGACTATTACATTTTTCTGATTTCTGCATTCCCCTCAAATAGTGAAATATGAATTTTTAATGAAAAAATATAGATAGTTATTATCCACTATAACATTTAAGAATCAATGGTGCATGAACAACCATACTGACTAGAGAATAAATACAAGACCTCAACAAACCATTCACAAGTAAAGAGATTGAATCCGTCATCAAAAACTTCCCAAGAAAGGAGAGTCCAGGACCAGATGGCATCACATGTGAATTTTACAAAGATTTAAGGAATAATTAGCACCCATCTTGATTAAAACTTAAACAAAAAATGAAGAGGAGAAAAAGCTACTGAACATATTCTATGATGCCAACAACACCCTAATACCAAAGCCAGAAAAAGATATTAAAAGAAAAAACAATTACATGTTAATCTCTCTAATGAACATAGATGCAAAAGTACTTAACAGAATACTAGCAAATCAAGTCCAGAAAGAAAATTAAGAGAATTATGCACCCTGACCGAGTAGGATTTATTGAAAGATAGTTCAACTCAAGGAAAAAAAATAATGGAATATTCTACAAAAACAAATCAAAGGGGAAAAAACACACAATCATTTTGCTTATGCAGAAAAAGTATTTGACAAAATTCAACATCCTTTCATAAAGAATATACTTCAAAGGACGGGAATAGAAGGGAACTTCCTCTCAGCCCCAGTAACATAAGGAAAAAGGTTTACTCTTTTAAAATGCACCTAGCACTAAAAATAAACTCAAATAGCAACACATTATATTAAACTGTTGTTTTAACTTCCCAAACTCCAAATAAGTCAATAAACAATAAGCAAATGAAAAATATTATTTAAGATTGATTTGTCTTATTGAACTTCCCTTGTATGTGAAGGATTGCTATACTCTTGATGCTTTCAGAATTTTCTCTTTGTCCTTGACATTCGCCAATATGATTTGCAAGTATCTTGGAGTAGGCTGATTAGGATGTATTCTGTTTGGGGTATGCTGCAATTCTTGGATATAAAATTTTATGTCTTTCATAAAAGACATAAAAACCATGCACTTATTGCTGTCCTTCAGTTCCTCAAGACCCTGCTTTTATTTTTCCATTCTTTCCCTATCTGTTCTTTTGGTGTAGGATTTCAGATGTCCTCATCTCTAGTTCACTATTCTTTTCTTCTGCTTCTTCAAATCTAGTGTGGAAAGTCTCCACCGGTGTTTTAATCTCTTTTAGTGTGACTTTCATTCCCATAAATTCTGCAATTTGTTTACTTTTAAACTTTGATTTCTTCTATATGTTTGCCCAATATCTCCTTTGTATCCTTCATGTCTTTTGCCATATCTTCCTTCAACTCATTGATTTGATTTTTTTTTTGAGTTTTATACTAATTTTATTTTACCCCTCTTATTCTAGAGTCAATGTTCTTGTCCAGGAACACTTGTGAGGTAGTTGTTCCTATTTATTAGTTCTTTAATAATATTTTTTTTTGCTTCATATATCTTTTTTTATTAAAAAAAGAATTAACAAAACAATTAGAAATCATTCCAATCTACATGTACAATCAGTAATTCTTAATAACATCACATAGTTGCATATTCATCATTTCTTAGTACATTTGCACCGATTTAGAAAAAGAAAAAGACAACAGAATAAGAATTAAAACAATAATAGAAAGAAAAAAAAAAACAAAAACAAAAACAAAAAACCTGTACCTCACATGCAGCTTCATTCAGTGTTTTAACATAATTGCATTACAATTGGGTAGTATTGTGCTGTCCATTTCTGAGTTTTTATATCCAGTCCCGTTGTACAGTCTGTATCCCTTCAGCTCCAATTATCCCTTCTCTTTTTTTTTTTTTAATTAACGGAAAAAAAGAAATTAACCCAACATTTAGAGATCATACCATTCTACTATGTGATGATGTTAAGAATTAATGATTTGATTTTTGATGTGATTTTTACATGTCTGTTCAGACATTCTTAATTAGTTATTCCAACTCCTGTACCTCATCTGAAATGTTTATTTGACCCTTTCACTGGGTCATATCTTCAACTTTCCTGGAATACTTGAAACTTTTTACTGGTGTGCAGGAATTTGATTTCTTTAATTAGCCCCAATATATATGAGGCAGACACTGATAACACTGAATAGAGAAGTGGACAATTCTACAATAAAGCTGGAGACTTCAATTCAACACTCTCATCAGTTGATAGATCATTTAGACAGAGGATCAATAAAGATAGAGATATTTTGAATAATATGATAAATAAGCTATACAAAACAACATTTATGGAAAATTACATGCCACAACCACAGAATATACATTTTTTCAAGCACCCATGGGTCATTCTCAAGGATAGACCATATGCTAGGTCAAAAAGCAAATCTCAATAAATTTAAAAAGATTGAAATTATTAAAAAAACACTTTCTTGGCTCACAATAGAATCAATGTGGAAATCATTAACAGGCAGAGGATTAGAAAATTCACAAATATATGGAGGCTAAACACACACTTAAACAATCAGAGGGTCAAAGAAGAAATTACAAGAGAAATCAGTAAATATCTCAGGACAAAAGAAAATTAAAATGCAACATATCAAAACTTATGTGATGCAGCAGAGGCAGTGCTGAGAGGGAAATTTCTATCCCAAAATGCCTATGTTATAAAAGAAGAAAGAGGAAAAATTGAGGAATTAACTGTTCACTGGAAGAACTAGAGAAAGAACAGCAAACTCACCCCAAAGCAAACAGAAGGAAAGAAATAACAAAGATTGAAACAAAATATAAAGGAAATAGAGAATACAAAAACAAGAGATATTCAACAACATCAGAAGTATGTTCTTTGGGAAAATCAATAAAATCAATGGACCCTCAGCTATACTGACAAAAAAAGAGAGAGGCTACAAATAAATAAAATCAGAAATGGAAGAGTGAACATAACTATGGGCTGTGCAGAAATAAAGGATACAATGAGAAGATACTGTGAGCAACTATGTACTAATAAAGTAGACAATGTAGATGAAATGGACAACTTCCTAGAAAACCATGAACAATCAACATTAATGTAAGAAGTACCAGACAATCTCACCAAACCAATCATAATTAAAATAATTGATACAGTCATCAGGAAGCTCCCCCCAAAAGAAAAATACAGGACCAGTTGGCTTCACATGTGAATTCTACCAAGTATTCAAGAAAGAATTATTAACCATCCTGTTCAAACTCTTCAAAAAAATGGAGAAGTTGGGAAAACTACCTAATGCATTCTATGAAGACAGCATCACCCCAAATCAAAAACCAGACAATGATACTACAAGAAAGAAAATTACAGACCAATCTCTTCAATGAGTATAGAAGCAAAACCCTCAACATACTTACAAATCAATTCCAGCAGCATATTTAAAGAATTATACACCATGACCAAGTGTGATTTATTCTAGGTAAGCAAGACTAGTTCAACATAAGAAAATCAATTAAAGTAATGCATCATACCAATAAATCAAAGCAGAAAACCATGTGATCATCTCGATTGATGGAGAAAAGGCATTTGAAAATATTCAACATCTTTTCTTGATAAAAGCACTTCAAAGGACACGAATAGAAGGGAACTTCCTGAACATGATAAAGGTAATAAATGAGAAACCTACAGCTAACATCATCCTCAATGGGGAAAGACTGAAATCTTAACCTCTAAGATAAGGAAAAGACAAGGACACCTACCATTACCACTGTTATTCAACGTTTTCATGGAAGTGCTGGCCAGAGCGCTTAAGCTACAAAATAAGCAAAAGGCATCCAAATTGGAAAGGAAGAAGTTAAACTCTCACTGTTTGCAAATGAAATTATAATACATGTCAAAAATTCTGAAAAATCTACAGCAAAGCTACTAGAATTAATAAATTACTACAGCAAAGAGGCAGGGCACAAAGTCAACACCAAAAAATCCGTAGTTTTTCTACACACTAGTAATGAAAAATCTGAGGAGGAATTTAAGAAAAAAAGTCCACTTACAACAACAAATAAAAGAATCAAATATTTAGGAATAAATTTAACTAAGGACACAAAAGACCTATACACAGAAAACTATAAGAAATTGCTAAAGAAATCATGGAAGACCTATATAAATGGAAAAGCATACTGTGTTTATGGTTTGGAAGACTAAATATAGTTAAGATGTCAATTGTACTCAAATTGATTTATAGATTTATTGCAATTCCAATTAAAATCACAAAAACATACTTTGAAAAAATAGAAAAAGCAATAACCAAATTTATTTGGAAGAGGAGGGTGTCCCAAATAGCTAAAAGTATCTCGAGAAAGAAAAATGAAGTGGGATGTCTTACACTATCTGACTTTAAGGCATATTACCAAGCTACTGTGGTCAAAACAGCATGGAACAGGCATACACATAGATAAACTGACTAATGGAATCTAACCGAGTGTTCAGAAGTAGACCCTCTCAACTATTGACAATCAATCTTTAATAAGGTGGACAAACCATTCCAACTCAGACAGAGCAGAGTCTTCAATAAATAGTGTTAGGAGAGAAAAAGAGGACCTATATTTCACACCCTATACAAAAATTAACTCAATGAAACAAAGACCTAAGCATTAGAACTAAGATCATAAAACTTTTAGAAGAAAATGTAGGGAAAGATCATAAATCTTGCAGTAGAAAGTGATTTCCTACACGTTTTACCCAAAGCGTGAGTAATGAAAAAAAAAATAGGTAAATGGGATATTCTCAAAACTGAATTCTTTTGTGTGTCAATGAATTTTGTCAGGAAAGTAAAAGGCAACCTACAGAATGGAAGACAATAATTGAAAGCCACATATCAGAAAAAGGTTTACTATCCAGTATATATAAAGAGATTTTACAACTCAACAACAAAAAGACAAAAAAAGAAAGAACAATTAAAAAATGAGCAAAAGACATGAACAGAAATTTTTTCAGAAAAGGAAATACAAATGGCTAAAAGGCATGTGAAAACATGCTCAACTTCACTGGCTACTAGGGAAATGCAACTCAAAACCACAATGAGATATCATCTCACACCCACTAGAATGGTCATTGTCAAAAATCAGAAAATGACAAGTGCTGGAGAGGATGTGGAGAAAGAGGCAAATTGATTCACTGTTAGTGGGGATATAGAATGATCAAACCACTCTAGAATGCAGTTAGAGGGTTCATCAGGTAGCTATGTATAGAATTGCCATATGATCCAGTAATCCCATTATTAGGTATATATTCTGAGGAACTGAAGGCAAGGATGGAAACAGACATTTGCATGCAAATATTTATAGCAGCATTACTTATGCTTGCCAAGAGATGAGAACAGCCCAAATATCCATCAACAGACTTGTGGCTAAACAAGCTGTGGTATATACATGTGATGGAATATTAAACAGATATAAAACAGAATAAAGTCATGTAGCATGTAGCAATGTGGATAAATGTTAAGGACATTATCCTGAGTGAAATTAGTCAGAAACAAAAGGGCCAGAACAGTATAGTTTCACTAATATTAACTAAAATTAATGAGGGAATTTTGGGAGTTAAATTTAAAAACACAGATTATCAAGAGATAGAAAGAGGGTAGAGACTGGGCATTTATGGACAAAGGAGTATAGAATTACAACAGGAATGATTGTAAAGATTCAGAAATGGATAGCATATTACTCTCTATTACTATCCAAAACAATATAAGCACATTGAAAAAAGATGAATGTGAATATGGTTGAGAGAGAAGGGCTGGGAGCATATATGACACCAGAAGAAAAATTAGAGCATAAAAACTGAGACGGAATAACTAAGGAATGCCCATAATGAACAATGATGGTGATTATATGTACAAATATAAGAATATTTTTGCATTAGGGAGAACAAATGAATGCCAACATTGCAATGTGTTTAAAATGGGATGCTGTACAAGAACAAACAAAACTTTGGGTCTAAATAACAGTAACATTATAATATGCTTTCATTGAATGTTAGAAAGGTAATATGCCAAAACTAAATGTAAATAAGAGGGACATATTGTGGTGGGGTATGGGGTTCTTAGTAGAAGAAAAGGACATGTCTTTATACAAATTGTGATGGACGAAGTCATGTCTATGTGATTATACTGTGAACTGCTGATGTTTTACTTGGTTGGATTGTATTATGTGTGAATAAAACTGTTTAAAAATGAACAAGAGATACTGGTATTGGAGAAAACATGGAGAAAGAGATGTACCTATTCACTTTTGGTAGGGAATAAGAATGGTGCAGACCCTCTGTAGGGCACTGTGTTGGTTTCACAAGAGCTAAAGGTGGGATTGTCATATGATCCTGCAACCCTGTTGCTAGTTATAAACTTTCAGGAACTTGAGAGTGGGGACATAAATGAACATTTGCACACTGGTGTTTATGACAGCAGTATTCACAATTTACAGTGGATGCAGGTGGCCTAAAGCTACATCAACTGAGGAATGATAGGAGGAACTGTGATGCATACATACAATGGAGCCCTGAGTGGCTGCAGGAAGGAATGAAATTGTGAGGCATGCAAGTAGGTGAATGAACCTTGACATTATATTGAAAGAAATATCAGAAATAAAATGATAAATATTATGCCTCACTCACATGGACTAACAGTAATATATCAACTCATAGAATTGAAGTTGAGAGCAAGGGTTATCAGGTTGGGGCCTAGTACAAAGGCTCCTAGATTGTAGGTTTTTATAGCAGACGCATCTATTTTAGAATTGTAATTGAAATTTCTTACTTCTGAGATGCTGAGCTATTTGTGCATAACCTGGTTGTTCCTGGAACTTCAGGTATTTGTTTCACACCTGAGATTCAGATTTAGAGCTCTGAAGCTATGAAAGTCAGTATTACTCCATACAGCAACTACTGAAAAGTGATTTGACATTGACTAGGGATATAAATGAAGCTGATCTAGATAGGATTAAAGTGAGAATACATGGTAAAAGATGATATGGTCTATTTTAAAACTTCAACTTCTGTGTGAGATAAAAAGAAGAAATATTTATTTGGCACAAAATTGTCTTTTTGATAGTGCATCATCTAATTTAACTTGTATGGTCAGCTTATTTGAATACCATAATTACATGATCTTGAATAGGACATTAAATCTTGTTGGTTTGTACAGATTAGTGTGATGACCCAATACATCCCAGAGTAATTTGTGCAGAGAAAAAAAAAGTATTTGCAAAGTCCCCCTGGGGGACTGTGGAGAAAGAAGGAAATAGTATATTTCCCCATCTGGGTAATTCCTGAAAATCTTACAAGCAGTAGGGCAACCATTTCAATAGGCTGTGCCCTTGATCTTGGGGCTTGCCCTCTGTAACTTATGTTTGCAAATGAGAAGCTAAGCCTACTTATAAGTTATGCCTAAGAGTCAACCACAGAGAACCTGTTTTGCTGCTCAGATGTGGCCTCTTTCTCTAAGCCAACTCAACAGGTGAACTCCCTGCTCTTCCCCTACACTGGCCATGACTCCTAGGGGTGTAAACTTCCCTGGCAATGTTGGACATGGCTATAGGAAATGAGCTGGTATCCAGCATCATGTGATGAAAAACTCTTCTTGACTGAAAGAGGGAATAATAAATTTTCAGACAAAATAAATTTTCTATGGCTAAGCGATTTCAAACAGAGATGAGATGTTATCCTGAAGGTTATTCTAATGCATTGTATAGATACACATGATTGTAAAACTATAAAGCTTTTCAATGAAGCTATGTGACTGTGAAACCTTGTGATTTATGCTCCGTTTATCCAGGGTATGGACAGATGTGTAAAAAGTGAGGACAAAAACAAGTAAATAATATGGGCAGGGCAATGGTTAAAAATAATTAGGGTAGATTGCAATACTAGTGATGAATGAAGGGGAGGGCTAAAGTGTATGGGATGTATGGTTTTTTTCTTTTGTATTTGTTTTTCTAGAGTGATACAAATATTCTAAAAATAAGCAAGGTTATGAATATACAGTTACATGATGATATTGTGAGCCATTGATTTTATATTTTGGAGGGGTTGTATGATAAATGAAGATATCTCAATGAAAATATTCTTTTAAAAAGATTGATCTGAAGAGGAAAATAATTTGAAAAAGTCTTTGTTTAAAAAAATCATTTCAGGGACTTATTCCTTTCTGTCTTTCCCAAAATTTATAGATCAACATAATAAATTAAAAAGTGATTATTTTTATTTTTATGATTGAGTTCTAAAATATTATTTTACCAGTCCTTATATTAATCAAAACTACATTGTGGTAGTTAGCAGGTTGTATGTACCCCAGAAAAGATTATATTCCTTTAATACATTCCTGTAGAGTTAGACCTATTATTGGTGGGGCCTTTTGATTAGGTTATTTCAATTGAGATGTGACCCACCTCATTCAAGATGTGTCTTAATCCTCCTACTGGAGTCCTTTATAAGAGGGCAAGGCACAAAGAGATGAAATAATAGAAGCTCACAGAAAGAGCCCCATAGAAGCTTAGAGAAAGCCATGAAGCCAGAATCAATGAAACTCAGGAAAGAAGGAACAACAGACATCACCATGTACCTTGCTATCTGAGAGAGAAACCCAAGCTCACCAGTAGCTGGATCTTCAGAGAAGGTATCTTTTCATTGATGCCTTAATTTGACATTTTCATTACCTTGGACCTGTAAGCTTGTAAGCTAATAAATCTTCATTGTTAGAATCCTGCCCATTTCTGGTATATTGCATTCTGGTAGCTATAGCTAACCAAAACATGCATATTTTCTTAGATACACAGAGCTTTTTAAAATAAATTTTGTGTCAGTATCAATTCAAGTGTCAGGAAATCTTCATGCATCTAGATAACTTTTTGTTTTCTCAGGATACAAAGTACATATTGACATTTTTTTTTAATTTATTGACTGCATAATGTATTCTTAAAAACATAGTACTTACAAGGAATAGAAAAATTAATTTGACATAGTTCTTGTCCTTTTGGGGCTTGCAGAATAACAAAAGTGATTGGTAATGACAAATTCAATGTAGAAGTTGCATGAAAGAGGGAACTAGAGGTTTCTATGAGAGCGTACATGTGTCACCAAACGTGAAATACATGTGTACATGAATCTGTTCTTATGCCTAGCAAAGTAGAACCATCGTACACAAGGGAGACAACACACAAACAGAAACACACCTTTTATATTGGTCATACACAGGATTCTGGAAGTCTGATATGTGGATATTAACATATGTTGAGGTTTTCTTCTTTAAGTTTAATTTTTGTCCTTTGTTTTATCCTATAATTTTCATTCTAGTAACATAGGGAATATAAAATTTCACCTTTTGAAAACACCCACATATATAATTCAGTGCTGTTAATTACACACACAATGTGGTGCTACCATCACTACCATTCATTTCCAAAACTTTCCAAATAACCCAATGAGAAATTCTATAAAATTAAGCATAACCTCTGATTTCCTACCCCTAACCCAGCTCCAGATAATCTATATATATTCTGGATTCTAACTCTATGAGTTTTCTTATTCTAATTATTTCATATCAGTGACATCATACAATATTTGTCCTTTGGTACTGGCTTAATTCATTCAACATAATGACATCAAGGCCCATCCATCTTCTTATGTGAACCAGAACATTGTTCTTTTTAATGCTGAATAACATTCCATTGCATATATATATATATATATATATATATATATACCACATTTTGTTTATCCATTCTTCATTTGATGCACACACATGTTGTTTTTAACAATTGTGAATAATGCCTCTATGATCATAAGTTTGCAAATATCTGTTCAGGACCCTGCTTTCAATTCTTTTGGATATATACCTAGTGGAGGGATAGCCACTTTCATATGGTAATTCTATACTTAGTTTTTTGAGAAACTGCCAAACTGTCTTCCACAGTGGGTGCACCATTTTACATTAGCACCAGCAATGAATGTATGTTCATATTATTGTAAATCGTCTCCCATATTTGTAAATTTCAGGGTTTTTTAATAGTAGCCATTCTAATGAGTATGAAGGGGTATCTCATTGAGGTTATTATTTGAATTACCCTAATGGTTAGTAATGTTGAGCATCTTTTCATTTGCTTTTAAGATATTTGTATACCTTCTTTGGAGAAATGTTTATTCAAGTCTTTGCCCATATTAAAAATTGAGTTGTTTATCTTTTTACTGTTGAGTTGTAGGATTATTTTATATATTCCAGGTATTAAACCCTTACAAATAAGTGGTTTCCAAATAAATTCTTGGTTAAATACCTAGATATGTATTCTTTTGTTGCTTTTGTATATAGGATTGCTTGTGAATTCATCCTCAGATTGCTCATTATTAGTGATAAGAGTCACTAATGATTTATGCATGTTGATCTTGTACCCATCCATTTGGCTGAATTCATTTGTTAGATCTAGTAACATTTTTGTAGTTGTTTGGGACTTTCTTTATATAGGATTATGTCATCTGCAATTAGGAAAATTTTACTTCTTCCTTTCCAATTTGGGTGCCTTTTATTTCTTCTTTGGGCAAAACTGTTCTGGCTTGGCCTTTCAGCACAATGTTCAATAACGGTAGTGACCATGGATGGCATCCTTGTCTTGTTCCAGATCTTAGAGAAAAACTTTCAATCTTTCACCATTGAGTATGACGTTTGCTGTGTTTCATATATGCCATTTATCATGTTGAGGAAGTATCCCTCTATTCCTGTATTTCTAAGTGTTTTCAGCAAGAAAGGATGCTAGATTTTGTCATATGTCTTTTCTATGTCAATCGAAATCATTAGGTGATTTTTCCCCTTCATTTTGCTAATGTTACATTAATACATAACTTTTTTTAAAACCAATTTTCTTACATTGAACCAATCTTTCATACTGGGATAAAACCCACTTCATCGTGGTGTATAAATATTTCAATATTTTATATTTGTAAGTATTTTAGTGAGGATTTTTGCATCTATATTTGTAAAAGAAATTGGTCTGTAATCTTCTTTTCCTTTAGAATCTTTATCTGACTTTGGTATTAGGGTGATGTTGGCCTCATAGAATTAGTTCCTTCCTCTTCAATTTGTTTGACCAAGTTTGGGCAGGTTTGGAATTAATTCTTCTTGGGATGTTTGGTAAAATTCACTTGTGAATTCATCTGATCCTAGGCTTTCTTTATTGAGAGATTTTTGATGACTGAGTCAATCTGTTTACTTGTACCTGGTCTGTTGAGATATTCTATTCATCTAGAATTGGTGTAGGTCGTTCATTTGTTTCTAAGAATGTGTGTGTTTCACCTAGATTGTCTAATTTTGTTGGCATATGGTTGTTCATAATATCCTCTTATGCTCTATTTTCTTTCTGTTGGGTCAGCATTAACATACCCACTCTCGTTTCTGGTTTTATTTATTTGCATCTTTCTTCTCACTTTGTCAATATAGGTAAGGTTTTGTCAATTTATTGATCTTTTCAAATAACCAAATTTTGGTTTTGTTATTGTTCACTATTTTAAAAATTTATTTATTTTATTCCTGCTCTAATCTTTATTATTTCTTTCCCTTTGCTTGTTTTGGATTTTGTCTACTATTCTTTTTCTAGTTCCTTTAGTTGTGCAGTTAGGGCTTCCATTTTAGTTACCTCTTCTTTTTTAATGTAAGCATTTAGGACTATAATTTTCCCTTTGACCAACTTGCTTCCCTGCACCCCCCAAGTTTGATGTGTTGGGTTATCATGTTCATTTGTCACAAAATATTTACAGATTTGTAGTTTATTCTTTGATTGCTTAAGATTTTGTTATTTAACTTCCTTATATTTGTAGATTTTTCAGTTATCTGCTTGTTATCAATTTTCAGCCTCATTCCATTATGGCTAGAGAAGTTGCTTGGTATAAGTTCAATCTTTAAAAATTTACTGAGAATTATTTTGGGACCCAATGTGTGGCCTATCCTGGAGAATGGGCCATGTATAATTGAGAAGAAAATATATCCTCCTTTATTGTGGTACAATGTTCTGTATGTCTAGTTTATTTATCATATTATTAAAGGTCTCTATTTTTTTTATTGATTTTCAGTCTACATGTTCTATCTATTGATGAGAATGGTATATTGAAACCTTCAACTGCCATTGTCAAAGTGTCTCTTCTCACTTTGGTTATGCTAAGTACTTACTTCATGTATTTTGGGTCACTGTGGTTAGATGCAAAAATATTTATGATTCTTATTTCTTCATGGTGGGTTGACTCTTTTATTAATATATAGTGTCCTTTGTCTCTTGCACACTTTTTGATTTAAAGTCTATTTGTCTAATATTAGCATAAGTATCCCAGCTCTTTCTTTATTAATATTTGCATGGGATATCTTTTACCATCCTTTCACTTTCAACTTGTATCTTTGGGTCCAAGGTGAAACTTCTACATACAACATATAGTTGGATCATAATTTTTTATCTATTCTGCCAATTGATGTCTTCTGATTTGGGAACTTATTCCATTAATATTCAGTGTTATTATTGAAAAGGCAGAAGTTACTTCAGCCAGTTTGCCCTTTGGTTTGAATATAATATGTATTTTTTTCTCCCTCTAATTTTATTGCAGCCTCCTTTTCTCTATATTAGTCCTTTGCAGTGTATCACACTGAATGCTTTCTCATCTTTACTTCTGTATATATTCATAAAATACATTATTTGTGGTTACACTGAGGTTTATATTACATAACCTACATCTATAAGCTACTAATTTGAAAAGATAACTTAGATACAATGGCATATATATTTTCTGTTCCCATATCACTCCGTTACTCCTCTTTATGTTGTTTTGTCTGAAATTACCTTTTTTATATCTTGCGTGTCCGTTATCAAGGAATATGCCCTTTTCTTGTTCAATTGTATTCTGATTCTTACAGTAATTAAATAGTAGATGTGTATATTTAACATACAGTATTATTGGGATTTGCATTTATATTTTGAGTTACCTTTACAGAAGATCTTCATTACTTCGCATTACTCCAAACTGCTGTTTTATTCCTTCAATCTCCAGAAATCCATTTTTTGTTCTTGTAGGGTGGGTGTTCTGTTGATGAACTCTCTCAGTTTTTGTTTATCTTTGAATATTTCAAAATCCGATTCGTGTTTGAAGGACAGTTTTGCTGTATAGAGAATTTTGGGCTGATAATTTTTCTCTTTCAGCACCTTAAACATATCATGCCACTATTTTCTTGTTACCATGGTGTGTGATGAGAAATCAGCACTTAGTCTTATTGAGAGTCCCCTGTTTGTGACAAATTCTTTTTCTCTTGCTTCTTTCAGAATTCTCTATATTTGGCATTTTGCATTCTTATTAGTACATGTCTCAGAGCAGCTTTATTAGGGTTTAGTCTGTTTGATGTTCTTTGTGAACATGTATATTAATGTATTTTTAAAAAGTTGGAAACTTTTTGGCCATTATTTTCTTAAATATTCTTTCTGTCTCTTTTCCCTTCTATCCCCTTTCTGAGACACTCATCACATAGATGTTTGCATGCTTCATGGTGACACTCAAGTCCTTGAGACACTATTCAATTTTTCTATTTTTTCTTTCATCTGCTCTTCTGTAGGCATGATTTTGATTGTCCTGTCTTCTGTCTCACTGATCCTTTCTTCAACCTGTTCAAATTTGCTTCTTATAAAAATCTCTAGTGTGTTTTTAACCTCCATTATTGTGCATTTCATCTACATAATATATTTTAGGTTTCTTTTTAAACTTTCAAATTCATCTTTATGCTCACAGATTTTCTTCTTAATAGCCTTTAGCTCTATTTCTATAATTGCCTTCATTCTCTTGAATTGATTTAGGAGATTTGCTTGAGCTTCTTTAATAAGTATTTCTGAATTGAGTCTCCTCTGAAGTTTTCATTTGTTCCCTTGACTGAGCAATATCTACCTTTTCTTAGTATAACCTTACAATTTTTCTTGTGTCTAAGCATCCGATAATATTTATGTGCTGACTCTTAGAGCCAAATCCTCCCTCTTGTCTAGGGTCTTATTATTTATTGGCTTTTATGTAAAGACTATTCTCTGTTTGAGCCAACTTATTCTGCACTTTTGGAGTAACCTATATTCATATTTTCTTGGTTTTTTTTCATCTGACTTTTGACCTGGATATGTGGTACAATTTTTAAGATAGTGCTTTTTGTGAATTTTTTTTCCCTTCAAGAAGCTTCCTTTACTCTGTTCTTTCTCTGGGAATCTTGATCTATTCTGCTTGTTTTTGCAAAGATTTTTCTCCCTAGCATGTATGATTTTTTTAAAATTCTCTCTTTCACTCATGCTTCCTTTTCCTTATATATTTCACTTCTGGCACTAATTCTGTCATACAGCAGCTCAGTTTCTCCCTTTTTTAATTTTTCTTGTGAGATTGTTCTGCTTCCGTTTTTTTTTTCTGGTTAGGATATCCTGCCCTGGTGGCTCAGATAGGGTCAATCCAAGAAGGTTCAATTTGCATATACATGTTTAAGCAAACGGGGACTGGAATGAGTACGTGCACCTCTTGCCAACAGTTTTGTGATGTTTTGTTTCATTTTTATTTCCCTGGGCCACTGTGAACTTGGACTGCTGAGATTTGGTAAGATTTTTTGTTTGTTTGTTTGTTTTTTGGTAGGGTTTTAATTCAATGCTCTGAGTGGCTCTCTAGTCTTCCTTTGTGGGAGGAGGGACATAAGCCATGCTGCCTCTTTGTGTCTGTAAACTTTGTGGAGTCAAATGACAGGAAAGAATTAAGACTGGTGTATCAAGGAAGGCAATCTCCCACGTGGTTTTACTTTTTTTTTAATTCAGTATTTGTGGAGTCTTTTCCAGACCCTATCTTCTTCCAGAGTTTTAAGTAAGTGGGATTTGTCCTTTTATTATTCAATATCAGGGAGATATTTTTCCAAGGGATGTCATGCCTTGCCATGTTGAGTACCTCATCCCAAGGTTTTTATAATGATCAAACTAAAGTAAACTTGAGACCATACTGGATAATTCAAATTTAGTATTGAGAAGTTACTTTTTTTTTTGCATGCTGTATGGCGGTGTCACATTTCATTCTTTTTTCCATTTGAGTATTCTGTTATTGCAGCATCATTTGTTGAATTTTGTTTGTTTGTTTGCTTGTTTTTGTTTGTATTGGTAAGTGCATGGGCCAGAAGCCAAACACACGTCTCCCAAACAACAGGCAAGAATTCTACAACTGAAGTACCCTTGTACCCCGAGAAGTTAATTTTTGACTAGAGAATAATAGTCTTTGATATTTGAGTTATGTCCATCTTATTTAGGGGTGCCTAAAGCCTGTCTTCATTCAGTTCATCTCTGAGGGTTCATTAGAAAGCCATAAGGACATGTGGAAATGTTAAATGTAATAGGACAGACTATCACTTGGTTTTATAAGTTGCGTTCCACTTTTTGAATCAAACATACCTCTATTTCTAGAGGCTTGTGCTCAAAATCTTGCAGCACATTTCACATGGGCAAATAAAGTAAACTTAGATTTTAACCTAGTATTCAAGAATTTTACTTGCCTTACCCAATTCATCTTTCAATCCGTATTTCTCAGTTCTTAAATGTACCCAAAGCTATCGTTCAAGTGATCTATGTGCCATTCCACAAACTTACTCTGACATTTCTTGCTTCATTGCTTTCACTCTCATATTTACCCTACCTGTGCTGCTTCTCATTAATAGTTCAAAAATATTACTTGTCCTCTAAGTCATTAATTCAATGATAACAAATTCCAGCAGCTTATTATTTCTTCTCTGTTTCTTGAACTTCCACTCCTCTTTGTACTTCACTTTTGTCACTTAACTCATCTGTCTTCTACTAAAGTTTTTGTTTTTTATCCCTATTTCCTTATACATCTCCTGAGGACACATGAATCCACTGTTTTTCAATGTGGAGTGGCTAAAAGTGAGAAATGGAGAGTCAGAAGTTTAGAGTCATGTATATGTCTAGAACGAAAGATGAAGGCTAAAACATGGTGATTTATAACACAGTGAATCTTGTGGTTAAATATGACTGTGATCAAATGTACAAATATAAAGATATATATTAAAAAGTTCTTTCATGAACTACAACAAATGTATGACACTACTACAAGGATTTAATAAAATGGAGGTAAATGGTAAAATGTACCTATTGCAGACTATGGAATAGAGTTAACAGTAATATTTTAATATTCTTCATTGACAGTAACAATGTATCACACCAGCATTTTGGGTCAACAATGGGGGGAGTAAGGGATATGAGAGCATTGGGTTTTTATTTTTATCCTTGTTTCTTTTCTGGAACAATGAAAATGTTCTAAAATTGATCATGAAAATGTATGCACAAGTATGTGATGATACTATAAGCCATTGATTACATACTTTTGATGGTTTGAATGGTGTATGAATATATCTCAAAAATTGAAAAAAAAGCAAAATGAAGGTGTAAATTCCAGAGCTCCCTTAAGAGAGGACTGATACCTCTCTCAACTTACTGACTTTGTTGCAGGTAAAAAGAGGAGGAAGAAAGAAGAGGTTCATTACTTTTTATCACAGAATCACTGCTCACTAGTAAATGTAACTTAATTACTTTCCCAGGAACCGACAAATCATTCTATTATTCCATCCATTCTGGTTTTGGGAGGAAAGTGATGGAATTTACAGTCAAATTTAGACAGAGGGGTAAGAAGCTTTCTATTCTCTGATAATCCCCATTTTCTTTCTAGTTTAAGCCATCAAGCATAATATCCAAGTCCATGATGTGCTGGGTCCCCCTCCCTGGAGAATATGGATAACATATAGAAATCCTGCTATCTTGGATAAGTCTAGCTCTTAAAATTTACCACTCCTCTTCTATTTTTTTAAAGTAGCATGATTCATTATTTTATTTGCACATTATAGAAAACAAAAACCTAAACACGATAGACCTCCCACTACCAGTTAGGGAGGAACTTACAATTCTGAATGCAGATCTGGCTGTTTCTAAAATAGTCCATATTGTTTCTCTACCCTTAGATTAACTCTCCTCTCAAATATTTAAATCCCAACTATAAAGATGGAGTAGCAAAAGATGTATAAAGACAAATGAGATGCTCCTGCTTTCCTTATAGTATAAACACTTGAGATGTCTAAAGCACTAGAAGATTTACAGGTAAGAAAAAGCTGCTCAGTTAAGGATTGGAATGTCTGTTACCTGTAACAGAGTAACTGGCTCCTATTCTAAAGTATTCCATTTCCAGGGACACAAACACATGAAATAGTGAGACAGACATGTGCCAGGCAATTATATTTCTTGTTTCCTGAAGGCACATGTTTCCTGCACTCTTTCCTAATGACTATAGACAAATTATAGGAGAACCCAAAGTTTAGATTCTGCCCAATACAGTATTAATGCATAAGGAAAAAGATTAGTTAAGTCCTGTAATATGCAATAAAAAGTTTTAAACCAACATGGTTAAATGATAAGATTTTGGGGGGGAGGTGGGGGTAGTGCATGGGCTGGGAATCGAATCCAGGTCTCCTGCATGGCAGGCAAGAATTCTACCACTGAACTACTCTTAAACATCTCTGTCAAGATTATTTGGAAATCAAAATATTTATTGACATAATTTTAATCTAAAGTCAAAACTATTAAATCTTCCATGGTTAATGATTTAAGTGCAAGTGACGCTGGCTTTCACATTTGCTTTCTTTACTTCATTCAGAATAAAAGCAGATCAGTTGAACAAGTCAACGCAGCTCTGCAAAAGGGAGATATTGTTCCTAGCATGTTTTGTTTCCAGTTCAGACATTTTAATTTAGATCCTTTCTAAATGCTGCCATTCTCTTCTGTTTGAAATTTATCAGTTCTTCTTTTGCAGATTCAGAAAGCTCTTTAAATTTTTGGCAGCACTTTTGCTGGTGTGTCTTAATCAACTTGATATCTCTGCATTTTATCCAAACCTTATCCAGAGTTTTGTTGGAGTTTTCATAGTCAATGAGAGCTTTAGTACATCTGTACAGGAGATCCTTCACAACTTCGATGTTGAACATGTAATACTGGAGGAGCTCCATCAGCTTTAAATCTTTATCTGATGAGACTCAACTCTCTACTTTCCTAAGTTTTTCAAATAGCTCAGAAACCTTCAATAGGTACTTTTGGATGACCAAGGGCTCTTCTAAAGCCAGACTATGCAAGCAGGCAGCAGTGTGGATATAGTCATCTGCAACACTTTTATGATATCTGGTCATTTTATCAGCTTTTGCACAAGATCCTTTCTCTTCTTGATACTTCTTGGACTACTACAATGAACAATTCATCTGGCTGTCCTCAAAAGTTTTAGAAATTGGTTAGGAAGGAAAAATAATTGTCTCTGAGATCCTATTTCTAACACTGGTTTTGTGCTTCCTTCTCTCTTTTCCAATTAATCATGAAAAGCTATTCTATCATATCTAAATCTTCATAAAGTGTTATGCAATGAATACCACATTACAGAAATGCCACTTTTGGGGATTGAATTTTAAATAAAAGTAACCCATGTTGTATTTCACATACAGATCTTAAAACCCCAAAGTTTAAATCTAGGAGAAATCCCTTGCATAAATTAAAGTTCTTCAGAAGTCAAAACCTGAAAATTGTGTCTCCCTTACTTTTTATTCTCTGAGGTTCAGCAAGTTTTGATGACTTCCCTCAAGTACCTGGGTGGAGTGGATTGTGGCCTGAGCTACTTTACAATGAAACCATTATTGTATACCTTAGAATTTTAGAGATTAGCCAATCCCCTATTATTGAACATTTACATTTTAAGTATTTTTGTCCCTAAAATGTTACAACCTAATATACAATAAGGTCATTTTTCCCCTATTTCTTCAGAATGTATCTCTAAAATTTAAATTTCTCTGTTTAAGCTTATCCATATTATATTAACATGAGTTGTTTTCAAATGAAGATTAGTAGAATAAGACATTACATTTGGGAAGTGATGCCAGGTTGCAGACTGAAAGCCCATAAAGAGTGAAACCTAGAACAAAGAAAGAGTAATATTGGGTAGTCCAGTGCTCAGTCCCACAGGAATTTCTAAGGAGTCACAGGGGATGCATTTCGGATCTTTCTGCTGGCTTTCATCCTACATTGGTTGAGGGTTACCTCATAAGGTGCTTATTCCCACACAACTCTAGGTAGCATATATGCAAGTGTTGAAGAAAAACCCAGAAGTTTCTCATACTAAAACATGAAAGAAGGACTAGGGCCATAAATGAAAGAAATGAGGGATATTCCTGAGGTGAGGTCAGTGTTTTAGTTTGCTAAAGCTACTGGAATGCAATATACTAGAAATGGATTGGTTTTAAAGAAGGATTTATTAAGTTACAAGTTAAAATTCTAAGGCCATGAAAATGTCCAGATTAAGGTACCAAGAAGAGAATATCTTCTCAGAGGAAAGGCAGCTGGCATCTGGGATTTATCTGTCACATGGGAAGGCACATGGTGACATGTTTTTCTTCTCTACTGGCTTCTGGTTTCAATCGGCTCTCTCAGCTCCTATGGGTTCTTCTTGCTTATCCCCAGGGCAATTTATTTATTTTCTTTCTTTCTTGCCAATATCTCTGGGCTCTCTCTCAAAAAGCATTCCAAGATAAGATTAAGAAAAAAACAAATTAATAGTAGGAAAAGATAAAGGGTAAAAATTGGATTGATTGAAGTACTGTGGGTCAATGAGAGGGAGGATTAAGGGGTATAGAATGCATGAGTTGTTTTTTTTCCTCTTTACTTCTCTTTATGGAGTGATACAAATGTTTTAAAAATGATTGTGGTGAAGAATACACAATTATGTGATGATATTGTGAGCCATTGATTTATAATATGGTTGGATTGTACATGTGTGGATATTTCCCAATAAAAATATTAGGAACAAAAAGAAAAGATTTTTTTCTTTTCACCTTGAATTGAATAGGTCACATCTCCATGGAAAGAACTTAATTAAAAAGTCCCACCCACAATAAGTCTGCACCCACAAAATTGAATTAGAAGAACATGGCTTTTCTGTGGCACATAAGAGTTTCAAATCAGCACAGTCAGTAAGTTTGAAGTAAGAATGACCCTGCACAAAACTATTCATCAGAGGCATGACTGGAAGCAGAATTGAAGTTTAGATTATGTGAAATGGTATATATGAAGTGTCTAACATGCTCTTGTGCCCTCTATTAAATCCACTGAGTCTTGAAGGTGGCAGCCAATCATAATTGCTGTAAAAGTCTTTATACAGGAAGGTTATTGGAAGAAATCATGGTCTCTTTTGTTGTTACTGATTTTGAAGACATAATTGATATTGATCCAACTCCTCCACTACATAGTATAGATTTCTCTGACCCTTGAGCATCACCTCAGCAAATCTAATTTTCTTATCTTTGCCTGGGGAGTACCAAAGAGTCATCCTTGAGACCTATGAGCATTAGTTCCTTTTTCTTTCTTCACCATGCATGGTATAATTAACTATTTGTTTTAAATGCTTTCCTTTTCATTGTTCACCAGATTAATAAATAAATAATGAGCATCAATTTATTAAATAAATAATTAATTAAATAATATATTACTTTGCACTGCTATCAACAATGTATATGAGGCTACACTTCCCATACTTCCATCAATGATAGATATTGTGAATAAGCTATATTTGCTAAGATCATAGATAAAAATAACTATTTTCTTTATTTAACTTTGCCATTTGATTTATATAGGGAGTTTAAGTATATTTTTAACATAATTCTGGTATTTTTTCATTTCTTTATTGAAGACTACATTTTCTTCTTTTCTGTTATGCATTTCGCTAATTTGTATTGATTTTTCAGAAGTTGGAAATAACAAATTATACTATTTGTGATATGAGTGACTCTTGATAAAAAGATTTGCACCAATAACAGTTTTCCAGTGCCTCTTAAATTGTACTGGGTGAGTTCTTAATTCATCTACACTACCTGTAAAATAGACTGATTATGAAGAACTCTGAAACATCAAACTTTAATTATAGGCTTAGGGTTATGGTGATTAGAGTATTCTTCCTTTAAAAACTAAAGAGAAGGCATTTAAAAACTTTTACCATCCTGACATTTTTGGACTGAAGTATTATTAATTACTTAAAATAACTTTTGATTCTGTTTAGTTAATTTAATGAAAGCATTTGAATTGAGAAATGCTCAGAAATATTGCTATAATTTTCCCCAATGGTTATCACCATGGTAGAGCCTTAGTTGAGTTTACAGAATTATCAGTGACTTGCAGCCCTGTTTACCTTACATAGAATTCCTTATAATTTATGTTGGGGAACCAATTTAATTTGCTACTCAAGGGCAATGGTTAGTTTACATTTGATGTTTTTGTTTTTTTTATTTATTTGGGATTATGCAATTTCAGAAAATTATTTAAGTAGAACACTTTCTGAGGCAGGATATAAATTCTAACTTGCAAATTATTACTGAAGAGACTTAGATAAGTTGCCTGTTCATTAATTAAGCCAAGTGTGGTAATTATCTTTTGAGTAGAAGTTATAGAAAGTTGTAATTTTGTTTCAAAATGAATAAGATAGGTGAAAATTAATTTATTTAAGGTAATTTTGAGATAAATTCACATACCATATAAATCATATAAAATATAAAATGCATTTTAGTCTCTATCCATTTCTAAACATTTGTAATCAAACTTGTTACAAATTCTGCACAAATTAAATATCAGATTCCCATTCTCTGCCCTTATACTATGTTCTGGTGACCTATACTGTTGATTTTATCTCTATAAGTTTGCTTATTATAATTAGTGTATTCACAGAGTTGTACATCAGTCACCACAATCAATTTTAGAATATTTTCACCACTTCAGAAAGAAAAACCCTGTAGCCCTCAGCAGTCATTTCCCAACCCTTCTATAATTATCTAGCCCTACATAAACTTACTAGTCTATTTCTGTAAGAGCAATAACTTATTTTTCCATTTCTATAAATTTATTTATGTTAATATTTGATATGAATAGAGTCAAACAGTATGTAGGACTTTGTGACTTTTTTTCACTTAACATAATATGCCTTTTGTGTTTACTTTTTGTTTTTCTTTGCAATTGATGTAAAAAAATAAATGTACCACTATTCACTATAGTCCACTGTTTACTTTAGGTATATTTTTACCATATAACACCCTATTGCTAACACCTTGTAATAGTATCCTACATTTATTCTAATTCATGTAACAGCATTTTTTCATTTCTATTATTGATCACACTCATGGTTCACAAGAGTGTTCACTATGTTATACAGTCCCATGTTTCTAACTCTGGCATTCCTTCTAGTGACATACACAACCTTGAACTTTCTCTTTCAACCACAATCACACCCACATATCATCACTGTTAATTATACTTGGTGTAAAGTGCTACCACAATCTCTATCCATTTCTAAACATTTGTAATCAAACTTGTTACAAATTCTGCACAAATTAAATATCAGATTCCCATTCTCTGCCCTTATACTATGTTCTGGTGACCTATACTGTTGATTTTATCTCTATAAGTTTGCTTATTATAATTAGCTTGTGTGAGATCATACAATATTTGTCCTATGATATCTGACTTATTTTATTCAACATAATGTACTTAAAGTTCATACTTGCTAGGTCATGCTTCAAGACTCTGTTCCTTCTTACTGCAGAATAATATTTCATCATAAATAAATAAATTAATTAATATATAAACATCTTCTTTTCCAATCATTGGTTGATGGACATGGGTTGTTTCCATCTTTTGGCAATTGTGAATAATACTGCTATGAACATAACTGTGCAAATGTCTGTTCACATCACTGCTTTCAGGTCTTCTGGGTATACACCTAGAAGCAGAATTACTGGATCAAATAACATTTCTATGCTTAGGTTTCTGAGGAGCCAACAAACTGTCTTGCACAGTGGCTGCACCATTCTACATTCCCATCAGTGGTGAATAAGTGTTCTTATTTCATCACATCCTCTCCAAAACTTGTAGTTTTCTGTTTCTTAAATAGTGTGTTTAGCCTCCATAAATTTGTGCATTTTCCAATCTTCTGTGATTGTTGATTCTCAATTTCAGTCCATCATTATCAGAAAAAGTGTTTTGTATAATTATGATCTTTTAAAATTTGCTGAGACCTGTTCTGTGACTCAACACCTGTTCTTTCATATGGAATGATCCATGGAGGCCACGGTGGCTCAGCAGGCAGAATTCTCACCTGCCATGCTGGAGACCCGGGTTCACTTCCCGGTGCCTGCCCTTGCAAAAAAATAAATAAATAAATAAATAAAAAGAATGATCCATGGGCACTTGAGAAGAATACATATTCTGTCTTTTTGGAGTTCATTGTTTTTCATGTTTGTTTTATCTAGTTTATCTATCAAATTCTTCAAGATATGATTCCTATTTGATCCTGTGCTTAGATGTTCTAACTCTTAATCAAGTGGTGTATTGAATTCTCCAACTAATATTGTAGATGTGTATACTTCTCCCTTCTGCTTTGTTAGAATGTGGCTCTTGTAGTTGGGGCACACTCATTAGGTGCCTATATATTTATGATTGCTATTTCTTCCTGGTGGATTATCCCTTCTATTAATATATAATGTTCTTTTTTGTCCCTTATAATAGCTTTGCATTTAAAATCTCTTTTGTCTAATATTAGTATAGCTACCTCTGTTCTTTTCTGGTTATTGTTTATGTGTAATATCTTTACCGACCTTTCATTTTCAAACTATTTATGTCACTTTGCCTAAGGTGAGTCTCTTGTAGACAACACATAGATGGAACATATTTTTAAATCCAATCTGCCAATGTGTATCTTTTGATTGTAGAGTTTAATCCATTAATATTTAATGCATTACAGTAAAGGCATTACTTACTTCAGCCATTTTATACTTTGGCTTTTATATGCCATCTATTTTTTCTTTCCTTATACCCTTTTAGTTACCTTTACTAATACTCTTCATTTCTACAGCCCTCCAAATCTCTGGCTCCTGTATTTTCCTTTCAGCCTGCATGATTCCCTTTAGTGTTTCTTGTAGGGTAGGTCTCTAGATAATGAACTCTCTCAGCATCTGTCTATCTGTAAATATCTTAAACATGCCCTGATTTTTTGAGGGATAGTTTTGACAGATGGAGAAATCTTGGCTGACTCCTTTTCCCTTTCAGTATCTTTAATATATCATACCACTGCCTTCTTACCCCAATGGTTTCTGATGAGGAACCAGCACTTAGTCTTTTCAGGCATCTATTTTATGTAATTAATCACTTTTTTTTTTGCTATTTTCAGAATTCCCCCTTTATCTTCTGCATTGGAAACTCTGATAAGTACGTGTCTTGAAATAAGTCTATTCTGAATAACACAATTTAGCATACATTGCACTTCTTGGACATGGGTATTTATGTCTTTCATAAAAATTGGGAATTTTTTTGCCATTGTTTCCTTAAATATTCTTTCTGCTCTTTTTCCATTTTTTTCTCATTCTGAGATACCCATGGCATGAATACTTGTGTGCCTCTGGTTGATAATCAATTCCTTGAGACCCTGCTCAAAGTTTCTCATTGTTTTCTCTGTTTGAATTCAGATTATCTGTCTTCTACCTAGCTGATCCTTTGTTCTGCCTCTTCAAATTTACTGTTGTGTGCCTCTAGTGTAGTTTTAATTTCTTCTATTTTAGCTTTCATTTGCATAAGACCCATTATTTTTCTTTGCATCCTTTCAAATTATTTTTTTGTGCTCACCTAGTGACTTCTTAATTTTTTTTTCTCTTTAGCCACATCCTTGAATTGATTTAGGAGATTTGTTTGACTATCTTTGGTTAGCTATTCCAAATTCTGTATCTCTTCAAACTTAATTTGCTCCCTTGACTAGACCATATCATTTTGTTACTTAGTGAGACTTGTAATATTTTACTCATGTCTGGGCATCAGATTATCTTGGTGAGTTTACTCTGAAGGTTGAGTCTTTCTCTTGTCCAAGATGATTTTGTCGATTGGCTTTGTCTTAATGCATTTCTTCAACATTTGATTTATCAGTATTATTTAACCAGAGCACAGCCAGGGACCCACTAAGAGGCACACACCAGTTCCACCTTGTCCTGGGGAGAGAGTCTGGTGAGGACACTAAACTTTTAATTCTGTTCCCCAAAATGAATTTTCTTGGCCTGTTGATCATATAGACCTCTTCATCCAAAAGCCATTTGGTTATCTTCCCAGAGGTGTGCTTTCTTCACCTGCCAGTAGATGTTCCTCTTCAACAACTTACTCCCCTCCATCCTCAGAAGGCAGGCTGTTCTTAGCTCTCTTCTGACTCCAGATGATGGTGTAGCAGTGCCAGGCCAGGCAATTTGAAAGTGCAGACATCAGAAGTCCAAATTCACTGGCCAAAAGCTGGAATAGTGCTAAACCATGAACAGCCCCATTCTTGGGAAAGTGGACCTCCATGGCCCTCCCAATTCTTCAGCAACTCATCCATCTAGGACCAGACACCTCACAAGTTCTTGTCCTGAGAATGGGAGATGGGCACCAGGAGCATGAACTGAGGGGGCCCCTCATGGTCCCTTACTGCAGCTTCTTCTCTTCATCCAGCACTATCCTGGGCATTCCAAAGCACTTCCCCAGATTTCTTGAGCCCCAGAACATTTGTTCCTGACAGTTTCTGCCTGTCTCCTAGGTGTTTCTCTGGGAGAGAATTGAGTATGGTCTTCCTTAATCAACCATCTCAGATTTAACTTTTTAAAACTGGAGAAGACATTCTCAAGATAGTGAACTCTCAGTCACTATCAGTATTAAACATCCAGAGATGCAACTATTTTAGAGGGAGATCCTGCAAAGGGGAAAGGTTGACCTAAATGGGTGACTATGTTAGAACAGTAGGGCTCTGCTTCATTAATAAACAATCCTTAAATATAGAATTACAATATGTCCTTGTCATTTCACTTCTAGGTATATATGTACCCAAAGAA
Source organism: Tamandua tetradactyla (assembly GCF_023851605.1). NCBI lineage: Eukaryota > Metazoa > Chordata > Mammalia > Pilosa > Myrmecophagidae > Tamandua > Tamandua tetradactyla. The sequence continues at coordinate 56,027,690 of NC_135353.1, read as the reverse complement.
AATGAAAACAGATTTTCAAACAGATACTTGTACACCAATGTTCATAGCAGTATTATTCACAATAGCCAAAAGGTAGAAACAATCCAAGCATCCATAAAAAATTACTGGATAAACAAAATGTGGTACAATACATACAATGGAATATCATTCAGCAAATAAAAAATGAAGTTAAGAAACATGTTGCAAAATTGAAGAACCTTGAAAACATTATGTTCAATGAAATATGAAATAATGACAAATGTATGATGTCATTTATAAGAAATGTCTAAAAAAAGCACTCTCAGAGGCAGAAAGTAGATTTACAGAGTACCAGAAAACAGGTAAAGGAGAGGGAGGGAATCTATGTTTGGCAGTCATGGAGTGTTTGCAAATAAATTTATTGAAAAATATTACATCTCTGTTTGAAATAGCCTGCACTTTCAGAGATTGCCTGTATGTGGATAGACATCTCTACAATAATCGTGAAAGACTTCAACACATGCTTCATCAATAAATAGAACTTAAAGAGATTTAATAAAGAAATAGAGAATCTAACTATTAAATGATAAATGAACCAACTTGACAGACACATATAGAACATTGTACCCCAAAACAGCAGTATATACATGTTTCTCATGTGTCCATGGATCATTCTCCAGGATAGACTACATGTGGGAACCAAAACAGATCTTAATAAATTTTAAAAGATTGAAATTATGTAAAGTAGTTTCTCTGATCATATTGAAATGAAGCTGGAAATCAATAAATAACAGGTGTAAAACTGGAAAATTCACAAATAAATTGGAGGGGAAATTCATGCTTTTAAATAATCAGTGGGCCAAAGAAGAAATTGCAAGAGAAATCAGTAAATACCCTGAGATGATTGAAAACAAGAACATACCCTATCAAAACTTATGGGATATTCCAAAGAATACCAGTGTTGAGAGGGAAATCTATAGCCCTAAATTTCTACATTAAAAAGGAAGGAGAGGACAGGGCAATGCTGGCCACTTCCCAGCCAGGTTGAAAGGGCTTGCATAGCTAGCCTTTTCAGTTCTTAAAGTGTAGCACGGAAACCAGGATTGAGGCCGCAGGCTTCCAGGAACATTCCATTAGAGCAGGCTGAGACTAAGGGTCCGCAGTTTCGGGAAGCAAGTGTCTTATTAGCTCATGTGCACGAGGCTCAACCGAGTCACCTCGAAAGTCTGAGCCCTGAACAAAAGGCAACATTGGTTTTTACAGACATTATTATATGCTACAGATAGGGCAATCCTAATACAGTAAATAGCAATATTAAAGGAAAGATAATTGGTCAGTTTAAGGTGTGAAGCAGTTTACAGAAGCAGATGAGCTGTTAGGGGAGGGTCCCCATCCCAGGTGTCTTATTTCACTTGCCTGCAGTTTTATCCAGTCCTGAAGGTCAGGAGAAGGGGTTTGGGGATTTCTATAGAAAGGCAGCCCAATTAAGGGAGAGAAAGGGGGGGCCTGCTTGCTACATTTCCCACCTTTGATGCTTTTACCCTGACTTAATAGGGAGAGGTTATAGCATCACCTCAAATTTAATGGTTTGTACCTTCTCATTAGGGGGATTCCTGCTGTGACTCGCTGTGCTACAGCACTTTTAATAAATTTGATGAGGGCTCTGATTACACAGGGACTTTCAGTGATTAATATGGTAAATAGGGGACTGGCTAGCAGCAGGATCCAGTTAGTCCAGTCTTTGTTTGTTTGTTTTCTGTCCCAATTTCGGACCCGCTTTTTATGTTCCTGGATTTGAGCAGCACTTATGCCAGACTGGTTTACAACGAAGCAGCACTTTTCTCCTATGAAGATACATACCCCTTTATAACAGTTGCTGCTGGGTGGGAGGCTACTGCTACTGAGAGACCCTAGAAGGGCACACAAGACAAGATACAGATACATCCCACACAACACAGGTATGTTAGAGCAATCAGGACCTTTTCCAGCAAATTCCAGTCTGGGGGAGCTACTGTTGCTAAATCAATATTAAATAATAGAGCAAGGAGCCCAGTTGGGAGCAGGAGCCAACAATTTATCTAGCCGTATAAAGAATACAAGGGGCTGTGGCTAGGGAAACACAGGAGAGTTTAGGGAGTGTGCTCAAAGTTCAGGAGTACTTATGATGGGAGGGAGGGGATACTCAGACTGGTTTGCAGCTCCTCAAGCTTTGGTTGTGTGTAGATCAGTCAGCTTCCAGGAGTAACTGCAGTAGGGCTTGATGATCTTTTCAAGCCTCGGCCGTGCATGGGTCAACCAATTCCAGTTGTGCAGGAGGGGGACACGATGGCTTCCAGAGGATGACATGGGTCAGGTGTCCATGGACAGTGGTACACTCCCAGGGGTCATCTGCCGTGGCTTTCTTGGCCCAGGAGTGGTGGATCCATGGAATGATTTCTGTGATTTTGACAGCTGTAGGGGTAGCTTAAGACAACACAATAAGGGCCTCTCCATTGAGGCTGGAGGGAGCCTTTTTTCTGGTCCTTGACCCACATTAAAACCTCTGGCTCAAATTCACAAATGGGAGGGTAGATGCTGAGGGTTTCAGACACTGCCTCCAATACTTTCCCTTTAACTCATTCAGGACCCATCCCAACTGCACTAGGTGTTGATTCAGACTTAGATTTCCAATATTTTTGAGGTTTCCCTGTAGAACACTAGTAAGAGGTGGTGGCCTTTCATATATTAACTCAAAGGGAGAGAATCCCATTTTTTTAATTGGGGCAGACCTGATTTTAAATAAAGCTATAGGGAGCGCCTGTACCCAGGTCAGTTTCGCCTCCTGGCAGATCTTCCTTAATTGTGCCTTTAGAGTTCGATTCATCTGCTCCACTGCCCCACTGCTTTGTGGCCAGTAAGCAGTGTGGAGTTTCCAAGTTATTTGTAAAGTTTCTGCCAGCTTTTGAAGGGCTTCAGCCACAAAAGCAGGGCCATTGTCAGAGCCAATGGTAAGTGGCATCCCATACTGAGGAATGATGTCCTTCAGGAGGGCTTGTGCCACTTCCTGTGTAGTTTCTGAATGTGTGGGATATGCTTTTACCCATCCTGAGTAGGTGCAGACAAATACCAGAAGGTATTGGTATCCCTGGGCCTGCAGCAGCTCTGTGAAGTCCACCTGTAGATTTTCAAATGGGCTGACGTCAGCCAGCTGGTTTTTCAGACTCCCCAGTTTTGTGCTGGGCTGCTTGGCATTGTTTTTTTGACAGGTAATGCATCTCTTGCATGCTAGTTTTACCCAGGAGGGAAGCCTAGGTATGTACAGGTGAGCAATCATGCTGGCAGTAAGAGCTTTTTCCCTGAAGTGAGTCTGGTGATGGACATGCTGTATGAAAGGCCATGCTAAGTGTTCAGGAATTATAATGCATCCATCATGTAATATCCAACATTCCTTATGACTGATTTTTCCTTCCTTGTGTAACCAGTTGCTTCCCAGCTTTGAGTAAGTTGGTGTTTTCTTCCACCACTGTAATGGATGGGGAATGAGAGGGGCGACAACTAGTTTGTCTTTTGGGGGAAGGGTTAGGTGCCCTAGTGTGACCTCCTTGGCAGCTGAATCCACTTTTCAGTTGCCTTTCACCATTAAGAAGTTGTCTTTTTGATGACCAAGGCAATGAATAACTGCTACAGCAGTGGGGGCCCACACTGCTTCCAACAGAGCTAGAATTTCTGGTTCATATTTAACATGCTTTCTCCCAGCTGTCATTAGTCCCTGCTCTTTGTATAATGCCCCATGTACATGTAGGGTAGTGAATGCATACTTTGAGTCAGTATGAATATTAGCCTCCTGTCTTGCTGCTAATTGTAGGCCCCGAGTGAGCACTATGAGCTTCGCTTTCTGGGCTGATGCTCCTGTGGGCAGGGCTTCTACCTCTAAAATGTCTGCTAAAGTAATGATGGCATATCCTGCATAGCACACTCCATTTTTTATCATACTGTTCCCATCAGTGAACAGTTCGATGTCAGAACATTTTAATGGTTGATCTTTAAGGTCAGGTCAGCTGGGGTAGATTTTATCTACAGTTTCCACACAGTCATGTTCTGGGGCTCCTGGCCTGATGGGCAGCAGGGTGGCTGGGTTGAGGGTTTGACAGACTCTGAGCTGTAAGTTTGGGGTTTTACATAAAGTAGGCTGATACTTGGTGAGTCTTGCATTTGATAGCCAGAGATGCCCTTTTTGTTCCATGAAGCTGGTGACTGAATGGGGGACCAGCACAGTTAGCTTTTGCCCAAACATGAGCCTCCTGGCTTTGTGGACCAGGAGGGCAGTGGCTGCAACAGCTCTCAGGCAAGAGGGCCACCCTAATGCTACATTGTCTAGCTGTCTGGAGAGATAGGCAACAGGCCTTTTCCATGATCCAAGGGTTTGGGTTAAAGCCCCAATGACTTATCCTTCCAGCTCATGGACAAATAAGGTGAAGGGTTTTTCTAAGTCTGGAAGGCCTAAACTTGGGGCTTGCATGAGCAATGTTTTTAGATGTTGGAAAGCATGCTCCTTCTCAGTTCCCCATTGGAATGGGTCCTGATTGCCCCCCATAGTGTCTTAATAGAGGTGTTTGGCTTAGAGCACATAGTTCAGATTCCAGACTCTGCAGAACCCGGTGGCTGCTAAAAATTCTCCAATTTGTTTTCCGGAGGTTGGTGTGGGGATTGTACAAATTACCTGTTTGCAATCTGGCCCCAGGCTTCAGGTTTCCTGTTGCAAGTAAAAACCTAGGTATTTAACCAGCTGTTGGCAGAGTTGGGCTTTTTTATGAGACACGTGGTAACCCGCCTGATCTAGGTGGCAAAGGAGATGCTCCATCCCTACCTTACAGTCATTGAGAGACTGGGCAGCAAGCAGGAGGTCATCTACATACTGCAGGACAGTACAATTATAATTTCTGGCTTGGAATGACTGTCTTTCCCCAATGCTTGCCCAAAAATAGTGGGAGAATTTTTAAACCCTTGAGGCAGCTGGGTCCAGGTTTATTGTCTTTTGTCTCCCTCAGAGGGCCTTTCCCATTCAAAGGCAATTATCTCCTGACTACCTGGGGCTATTCGTATGCAGAAGAAGGCATATTTTAAGTCCAAACAAAAGAACCAATTAGCTTTCCCTGGGACCAGGCTGAGGAGGGTGTATGGATTTGGAACTACAGGATGGATGGCTTCCATAGCTGCATTAACTGCTCACAGGTCCTGGACAGAGCCGAATTCCCTGGTTTGAGCTTTTTTCACGGGCAGCAGTGGAGTGTTCCATGGAGAGTTGCACGGTTGGATGATTCGGTGTGCTTTTAACCACACCAAGTGGCTTTGAATCCCTTCGAGAGCCTTTTGAGGAATCAGATACTGTCGCATTGCCACGGGGTGAGTCATGGGTTTCAAAGCAATTATTACTGGAGGGCAGTTTTTGGCTAAACCTGGTGGGTGATGCTTTGCCCAGACACTCGGTATGTCTGGGAATGGTAGTTTAGGGGAAATTTCCCCTCCCTTTTTGGGCTTCTCATGCCACTCTTCTTGTGTATGTGTAATTAAAGACAGGATTTTTCTTGGGCCGTTAATTTTCAGTGAGGCTTTTCCTCCAGGGCCAAAGGTAATTTGGGCATGCAGCTTCCTGAGGAGGTCTCACCCCAACAATGGCAGCAGGCATTCAGGCATATACAGAAACTGATGGGACACAGAGTGGCCCCCAATGCTGCATGCTCTGGCTTTTAGGAACGGTCTTCTTTGTATTATACCTGTGGTGCCCACAACATCTATCATTTGGCCAGAAGATGGGCAAATATTCTCCAGGGGCTGAGTCACTACAGAGTGCTCAGCACCAGTGTCCACCATGAAGTTCATCGTTTGGTCCCCTAATTTCACTTTGACCATGGGTTCCCAGGGACCTAAAGATATGGAACCCATTCTGTCTTAGTTGGAGAGTTCATCAGCAACCACGGCAATGGTGTTGGGGTTCAGACAAGGTCTGGGGCTAATGTTCTGCCTCCTTTTACCTGCTAGTGAGGTGGTTTTACTGGGACACTCATTTTTCCAGTGCCCCTCTTTTTGGCAATAAGCATATTGATTCCGACCTAAGGGTGCTTGGGCTTGTCACATTTTTTTTTATTGGGACCCTTGATCCCGCTTTTCAAAGGCAGCAGCAATTATTTGAGCTTTTTCTCTGAATTTTTGCTTCCTTTCTTTAGCTTTTACCTGGTCTCGATTGATAAATACCTTTGTGGCCACCTTTATCAGTTGAATTGTGTTCATACTTGCAAACCCATCTAGCTTTTGGAGCTTCTGCCAAATGTCAGGGGCTGCCTGCCCTACAAAAGCAGCATTGATTAGCATTTGGCTCTCTGGGGCTTCAGGGTCAAATGGTGTGTATTGGCAGAAGGATTCCATGAAGCGCTCAAGAAACTCACTCTGAGGCTCATCTGGCTTCTGCAATACCTCTTTGATCTTGGTCATATTGGTGGCTTTTCAGCTGCTTTTCCAGAGGCCCTGGAGTAGGGTCTCATGGAACCTTTGGAGGGACTGCAACCCTGAATCAGTGTTTGGGTCCCACTCTGGGTCCTCTCCTGGAAAATTGTGGGCGGTGTATTGGGCTGTGTCTAGGGTGCCATCAGGGGTGTTCTCCTCCAGGTGTTTCCATGCCACCACTACCACATGCTGATGCTCCTCAGTGCTGAGAAGAGTTACAAGTAGCTGATTGCAGTCAGGCCAAGTGGGCTGGTGGGTCTGGACAATGGACTAGAACAGGTCAATCATCATCTGGGGCCTCTCAGTGTAGGACGGCGTGTGATTCTTCCAGTTTAGCAAGTCAGTAGAAGTGAAGGGGATATGTATGAAGTTTCTTCTCCCTTCCTGAAAGTCTCCTTGGGCATCGACATAGGAAGGGCCTCGGGTCTCTCTCAGAGGCATTAAGGGTGTGGGAGTGGGTGGAGCAGCTGCAGCTGGCTGGGGCTGCAACTGCCGTGGCTCAGGGAGTCCAGGGATGGCTGGTTCAGCAGAGACTCAGGAGATGCTTCTGGGCTGCTGGGGAGGTCGGGGGTTGCTGTGGAAGAGCTCGGCTGGGCCATGGGTATCAGTGGTACAAAGTAAGGTGGGGGGTTTTCTTCTTCTTCCAGTGGTCTGGATAAAACTGGAACCTTGGACTTATTGCCTGGTTTCTTGTGGGATCCCTCCAATGCCTGGGTGAGAAGCACCTGACAATGTCCATCAAAGCAAGTCTTTATCCACTCTGGCTTCTTTTATGTGACCTCCATCCAGGTGGCAATGTAGGGAAACTGATCTGGGTGTCCAGGCATCCCTGACACTATATTATAAACTGCTTGTACTTTTTCTAAGTCGAAAGTTCCCTCAGGTGGCCAATCTACCCCAAGAGTGGGCCATTCTAGCCTACGGAATTTCCTGAGTTGACCAGAGGTCAGTTTGACTCCCAATCATTAGTAAAAGCCTCCTTAAAGTTGGACATCATGCACTGCAAGGGTGTCTTACTGGATTCCCCCCCCCCATATTGATGGAACCAACAGTTAGGGAGAAGGGTGTACAGACAAACAACAAAGGGATTTTAGACAACTTAGTGCTTCGTTTGGTCTGGCTGCTCCCCTAGCGGGGATGTTGGGCACCTCTTGGCTTTGGTGGTCCAGTATAAACCCCTGACTGGTCCCCCTTTTGGGGTTGCCCACCCTTAACCGTATGAGGATTGCGACTGACTCACAGAATCCAAACACACTCATGGCCTGGTGTCGGCTCCTGTGGCCCAGGACTTCCATTCCCTCACTCAGTCATGCACATTCAATCGACACTCCTCCTGCACCACCCTTCCCAAAACCGAATCTGAAGACTCTCATTTCCCTTGGTCCTCCAGATGGAGACTGGTACTCAGAGAGTCTTGGGGGTTTATAAGGCCCCCCTTCCACTCAGACCCTGGCCTTCTACAAGTGGGCTGATAACCTGACACACTCGAGTGCTTACCAGTCAGACGGCAGTGCTCCTGATGCTTGGTTCCTGAAACTGTCCCAGATTCATCGCCACTCCAGTGGTGAAAATGCACCAGCTGGGGAGGTCAGGAGTCCAAGACAGGAAGATCCCGGTGCCGGCACTGGATTCCATTAGGTCTCTGGTCTGGATGACGCCGCTGCCACAGGCAAGGAAGATGAGAACATCACCACCTCTTAGATCCTGGATGAGCTCCCAGAAATGTAGCATGAAAACCAGGATTAAGGCCACAGGCTTCCAGGAATGTTCCGTGAAATTAGAGCAGGCTGAGACTAAGGGTCCACAGTTTTGGGAAGCAAGTGATTTATTAGCTCATGTGCACGAGGCTCAGCCAAGTAACCTCGAAAGTCTGAGCTCTGAACAAAAGGCAACATTGGTTTTTAAGACATTATTATATGCTACAGATAGGGCAAGCCTAATACAGTAAATAGCAATATTAAAGGAAAGATAATTGGTCAGTTTAAGGTGTGAAGCAGCTTACAGAAGCAGATGAGCTGTTAAGGGAGGATCCCTATCCCAGGTGTCTTATTTCACTTGCCTGCAGTTTTGTCCAGTCCTGAAGGTCAGGAGAGGGGGTTTGGGGATTTCTATAGAAAGGCAGCCCAATTAAGGGAGAGAAAAGGGGGCCTTCTTGCTACAAAAGTACTTAATAAACAGCTTGGCATGAGCTCCCCTTGCTTGGCCTCATGAAAGGAATGGCTATTCACCCCCATCAGCTATCACCAAATATGTACAAAAACCCTGTAGCTGCCTTGAAGCCCAAATCTGAGTATCCAGAGAGTACCAGAAGTGTCATCTCTAGCCAGAGGAACAGCCAAGTGATGGCACCAGCAACTGCTGCAGAGAGGGAGAAATTGCGTGTGAATGGTTTTGGACTAGAGATCTTTTGGAGCCAAAAGGAAGACAGTCTTACATCTTTTTTTCTTTTTTTTTTTTTTTACGATTTGGAATACTAAGTAAGGAATTAATGCATATGATGCTTGAGAGTTGTAGTGGTTAACTGCTTCTGACTGGAAGGTCTGCAACAAAATGTGTATTCCAAGTTCATATCAGTAAAATGACTAGTAAGCAATGATGGGTAAGAAGACCAATGGAAAACTCCCTAGGAGAGAACCAGAGTACATGTACACTTCAGAAGAGAGATGCAATCAGAGAACTCAGAAAAAAAACATGTCTTTGATTCATGTGCATAAGATCACTCAAATACATGATCAAATACACCAGTGCCATGAATGTAAGTAAAGTTTCTGCAAAAACAGCTCTTGTTTCATGTAAGACAATCCACACGGAGTAGAAACCTTGTAGATGTGATATGTGCGAGGAAACCTTCATCCAAAGCTCTGATCTTATTTGACACAAGAGGATCCACCCATGAAAAACCTTAAAACTGCAACAAGTGTGAAAAGAGCTTTTGGCACCATTAGCCCTTTCAGGACACCAGAGAACACATGCAGGTAAAAATTGTATATGTCTGACATTTGTGGCAAGAATTTTGGTCAGTGATCTAATCTGCATGTCCACCACAGAAGCCGTACAGGTGAGAAAATTATCTATGTAGTGAATATGAGAAATGCTTCAGTTGAAGTACCTACTTCATAAGCCACCAAAAAGCTCACAGAAATGAGAAACCATTTAAGTGTCTGGAATGTGAAAAAGCTTTCAGTAGGAAATCAGATCTCTTTAGCCATCAGAGAATTAATACTGTTGAAAGTTCCAACAAATGTAATAAGTGTGAGAAGAGTTATCAACACCATTCAGCCTTCACTGTATATAAGAGTTCATACTAGGGAGAAGCCCTATAAATATGGTGCCTGTAAGAAATGAGTAGGCCAAAAATCAGACCATATCATGCACCAGAAAGTCCACATGTGTGAGCAGCCATATAAATGCTTGGAATATATGAGAGGTTTTACTCAAAGTGCCAACCTAATCAGGAACTAAGTAACTCACACTCACAATTTTAAATGCCTTGAATATGAGAAAAGTTTCAACTGTAGCTCAGACCTTATTGCACATCAGAGAATTCATATGGAAGAAAAATCACGTCAGTGGTTTGATCAGCATGTGAGAATGGTTACCTCCTAGGCATGGACTTTGTTACCCAGCAGGAAATAGAACTCAAACAGAGGAGCTAGATTATAAATACATTGTGTGATAAAAACTTCCACCTGACCTCAGGCCTTCTTCAACATGAGACAGTTCACATTGGTGAAAAAACATATATCTGTAATGTGAGTTTAAAAGGTTTTGATCTCAGTTCTCTCCTCGCATCAGAATCCTCACAAATTTCCTGATCAGGTGAGAAGTTATGATGCCATAAACATGTATTTACATGCTAGAGAACTTATGAAGTGAAACCCTTGGAAAATCTCAGCCTTTTCCCACAGTTAAGATTTCCATGGAGACAAGGAAATCTGCATTGTAGGAAGTGTGAATAAAACTCTTTGCCCAGAGAGCTGCTGTAAGAGAACACCTCACCAGTTACTCTAGTGAGATACCCTACAAACTCCCTGAATTTTGGAAAGCTTTTTGTTCAACCTCAAATCTGATCACACACAAGAGTTTTTCCACAGGGGGATACCTTACAAATATTGTGAGTATGAGAGCTTTCCAGCAATACTCAACTCTCCTTGTTCCAAGAGAATTCACACAAGAAAACAACCATGTAAAATTTGTCATTGTCAGCAACGGTTCAGGCTGTGTGCACATTTCATTGTACTTCAGAAAATCCACACTAAGAAATGCTTAAAGTATCAAATAGGACTCTGATTTTCAAAATTCTATATGTGTCTTGTGTGTGGCAAAAGCATCAAAGCTTCAGATGGAGAGTTTACCTGCTATTGCACATACACAATAAAATCCAGTCAGAGGAAAGACCTTGTAAGTATCTGAATATATAAAGCTTCTGTCAATGATTATCTCTTGTGGTACACCAGGTAACTCACATGAGTGAAAAACCCTATAGACAAATATCTTGAGTCTGAGAAAACTTTTTTATAAGTTTCTACCTTATCGGGTCCTAAAACACTCACTTTGCAGAGGATTGTTCTCCAACAAGGGGTCTAATTATGGGAATGGAGATGTAATTGTGGGTGAAAATCCATGAACATATAAAACATATGAAAAGAACTGTTCTCATATGTAGTCAACTAATATGATAGGGACTACTTTTAATGGATTCAGTGTGGAAACATTTGTTTTGATACCTAATTCATTCTGGGGTTATTGCTAATGCAGGTAAGAATAGGTCAAATCAATTAATGCAAAACACTGGGTTAACAAATCAAAAGGAAAAACAACATGATCAACTTGATTAACACAGAAATTCCTCTAGCTAGAGACTGTAGCCCAGTGTTGAATAACAAAAGTGACAGCGGGCATCCTTGGTTTTTTCTCTATTTTCAATGTAAAGCTTTCATTCAGTCTGTCACCATTCAGTATGGTGTTAGTAATGGGTTTTACATTTATGCCCCTTATCATGTTGAGGAAGTTTCCTTCAATTCCTATCTTTCAAAGTATTTCTTTCAAGAAACTATGTTGGATTTTTTTCAAGTGCCTTTTCTGTGTTAATCAAGATGATCATGTTGTTTTCCCTTTTGATTTGTTAATCCAGTGTTTTGCATTAACTGATTTGCTTGTGTTGAACCACTTTTGCATACCTGGAATAAAACTCACTTGGTTGTGGTATATAATTCTTTAAATGTGCTGTTGGATTTCATTTGCAAGTATTTTGCTGAGGAATTTTGCCTTTATGTTCATTAGAGAGATTTGACTGTAATGGAGAAAAAACCAAGGATGCCCACTGTCACTTTTGTTATTCAACACTGGGCTACAGTCTCTAGCTAGAAGAATTAGTCAAGAAAGAGAAATAAAAGACATCTAAATTGAAAAGGAGGTGTAAAACTTTCACTATTTGCAGATGGCATGATCCTGTATTTAGGAAGTCCCAAGAAAACTACTACAAAGCTACTAGAGCAAATAAATGAGCTCAGCAAACTTGAAGGATAGAATATCAACATGAAAACTCAGTACTGTTTCTACACACTAGCAATGAGCTATCTGAAGAGGAAATCAAGATGAAAAATACTCATTAACAATAACAACCGAAATAATAAAATTAATCTAGGAGTAAAATTGATCAGGAATGTAAGATACATATATTCAGAAATCTAAAAAATATTGTTTAAACAAATCAAAGACCTAAATAAGTTCAAGGATTTGGTGGCTAAATGTTGTTAAGATGTTAATTCTACCCAAATTTGTCTACAGATTCAAAGCAATACCAATCAAAATTCCAACAGACTACTTTGCAAAAATGGAAAAGCTAATTATCAAAGTTATTTGAACAGACAGGGATCTAGAATAGCCAGAAACACTTTGAAAAAAATGAAGTTGGAGAAATTATGCTTCCTGACTTCAAAGCACATTACAAAGTTATAGGGGTCATAAAGGGATGGTGGTGGCATAAAGATAGTATATTGATCAATGGAATTGAATTGAGAGTTCAGAAATAGATCCTCAAAACTATGGTCGATTGACTTTTATTTGGTGAATTGATTTTTGACAAGTTTGCCAAGTCCACTCACCAGGTACAGAATAGTCCCTTCAAAAAATGGTGACTGGAGAATTGGATAACCATGTCCAGAAGAATAAGAGGGCTCCTATTTCATACCATATACAAAAAATTAACTCAGAATGTATCAAAGACATAAATATAAGGGCCCATACCATAAAATGTCCAGAAGAAAATGTAGGGAAACATCTTCAAGATCTTAGACATTATATCCAAAACACAAGCAATAAAAGAAAAAATAGACAATGGGATCTCTTCAAAATGGAATATTTCTGTGCATCAAATACCTTTTTCAAGAAGGTGAGAAGTCAGCTGACTCAATGGGAGAAAATATTTGGAAAACAAGTGTTTCTGATAAGAGTTTGAACTCCACAATATGAAATGAAATCCTACAAGTCAATGATAAAATGACAAACAGCCCAATTTAAACATGGACAGAGACATGAATAGACATTTTTTCAAAGAGGAAATACAAATGGTTAAAAAGCACATAAAAAGATGGTCAGCATCTCTAGCAATTAGTGAAATGCAAATCAGACCCCAATGATATATCATTTCACACCTATTAGAATGGACATTATTAAACAAACAGTAAACTATCAGTGTTGGAGAAGATGTTGAGAAATAGGAACACAAAAAACGGTACAGTCACTGTGGAAGATAGTTTGACAGTTCTTCGGGAAGCTAAGTATAGAACTACCATATGATCCAACAATCCTGTTACTAGATGTATATCCAACAGAACTAATGGCTGGGACATCAACAGACATTTGCCCACTGATGCTCATAGCAACATTCATAATTGTCAAAAGATGGAAATAACTCATGTCCATCAACCAATGAATGAAAAACAAGATTGCTATATGCATGCAATTGAATATTATTCAGCAGCAAGAAGGAATGAAGTCCTGCAGCAGGCATGGATGAATTTTTAGAACATTATATTGAGTAAAATAAGTCAGACGCAAAGGGCAAATATTGTGTCATCTCACTAATATGAGCTAATTATAATGAGTAAACTCATAGAGATAAAATTGAGAATATATATATACCAGGAGATAGAATGAGGGTAAAACATAGGGAGTAGATGGTAAATGTATCCTGAATTTTTCTGTTGGATTGTACATAATTTAATTTTACAGAAATTCAATTTATGTTGAATTAAATTTAGAGGTGATAGTGCCATATTACAGTGAGTTTGCACTGAATTATGTGTGATTGTAGTTGAAAGGGTTAGTTTAGAGTCATGTATGTCACTAGAAGGAGAGCTGGAGATAAAACATGGGGCTGTTTAACAGAGTGAACTGTGTGGTGGAAGATAACTGATTAATAATAGAAATACAAAAATATTCTTTCATGAACTAGAACAAATGTACTTCACTATTACAAGGAGTTAATAATGAAGAGGTAAATGGGAAAATGCATCTAGTGCAAACTTTGAACTGTAGTTAACAGTAATCTTTTAATATTCTTTCATCAATAGTAACAAATGTACCACACCAATGCTAGGGGTCAACAATAAGAGGTATGGGGGGTTTTGTTTTGTTTTGTTTTTAGAGTAATGAAAATGTTCTGTTATTAACTGCAATGGTGAATTTACAACTATGTGATGATACTGTGAGCCAGTAATTGTATACTTTGGATGGATTGTGTACTATGTGAACAAACCTCAATAAAACTGCAAAAGAAAACTTACAAAGATTACTTGAGGCTCTGGATATTGTTATTCTCCAGCAGCAATTCATGTTTGCTTCTAGCAAGCAGTTAAACTAAGGGAAGTTTGCTATATTCCCATCAGCAATTTAACTGATTTAAATTTGGACTGTGAGAGAGGGTCAATTTCAAGTTCATTCTTACTCCTAATGTAACCCTGTTGGGTTCCAACTGAAATCATGGCTCCTTCTCCTTGTTAAGTTTCAAATACCAATTTTTTTCCAGTCCTGAGTAATTGCAGATAGCTTTCTGTTTCTCAGTCATATTCAAATGAATAAATGGTTTGAGGTGAGAAGTGCTGGCAAATCCCTTCTAGGTCTCTTCCTCTTAGAAATCTTTTTTTTTTTTTTACATGGGCAGGCACTGGGAATCGAACCCAGGTCCTCTGGCATGGCAGGCGAGCATTCTTACCTGCTGAGCCACCATGGCCTGCCCTCTCTTAGAAATCTTGACCACACAAATGCATGTTATCTTTGTAGGTTTCATTGCCTTCAAACAGATGCTATTTTATATTATACTGATTTTCTAGCTTTCTTGAGAGTGACATTAGTCCAAAACAAGATAGTCCACTATTGCTAGCTGTGATGGATGTGCGAGAAGTGTTTTACCTTCTATATCTAATATTCCAGTTGATATTATAATTAAAATTTACCTTGGTAATGATCAATATTCATATAGCACATTTATAGAAAAACGTAATTTATTTTAATATTTGAGTACATAATAATTATGGCACATGACATTTCTCTCAAAATTAATTGCCGTAGTTATCCATTGTAGATTAATTCAATTTAAGTTATCCTCAGATATCTGTGCTATGGACACAAACATTACTTTGCTGTTACCTATGGTACTTTGAATGAGAGATTGTACTAAAAACTTTTGACCACCTAAAGTAATAATTTATTTCTTTGTTTTCTTCTGCTACTTTTAGAAATCATTAGAAATTTCTTTGGTAGGATTTGCTTACTTAAATTATGATCTCTTGCTTTGATATTGCCAATACTTGGTGGATATGGATTGACTTGTTGTTTCATTGATTGATTTAGCCATTCAACAAATATTCATTGGGTATCACCATTGTATCAGGTACCTGGCTGGGATGTCATGTACAGTAGAGAGAGAGATAAGCAGGTAAAATCTAAAATGCAATAAAGGAAATAAATAGCTATAATTGAGAAATGTACATAATACAAAGGGAGCAAAGGAAAAGGATAGCCTATCTCTGGAGACATCAAGGAAGGCTTTACAGAGTAGTTAGCTTCTGAACTGAGCCTTGAAAAATTACTAGGAGTTTTCAAGCCTGATAAGCCTTATGGTCCCATAATGTATTTACCAAAGTCTGCCTTGAAAGATATTGAAAAGATTATTCAAGGCTTAGCATGTCTAAAGGCTCAGATTTGGAGAGAGAATAATGACATTGAGGGATTCTGATTAGCTCAGCATAACCAGAGCTTGAGGGTGGGTTAGTAATGGTGTTAGTGAACAGAAAGGTAATGAGAAATAAAACAGGAGAGGAAAGCTGGTATATGATGGGTCTTAAAAAACGGTAATAATTTTGAACTTCATTTAGAAGCAAACTCTCATTAAAAGGTTTTAAACAGTGAAGAAACATGATCATATTTACATTTCAGAATGATAATTCTGATTGTACCATGGGGAAGGGTTTTCAGAGTGGCAAGATAGAAGGCATGCAAGCCACTGAGAATGTTGCAGTGATCTAGGTGACAGCAAGTTTTGATCAAGGGAGGAGGAATGGAGGGGAGAGATGATGTTGTCTTCATTCCACATAACCTTTGTTTCTGTCTATACCTTTTTGTTCTTTTTTCATTCATAATCAGAATCCTTGTAGCTACACCCATTTCAATAAAAGCATTATTTACCTGCAATCATATTTCATTGTCCCTTTCTCAAAATTAAATCCTATTGTGACACTTCTTTCAAATACCTAAGTCTCATTGACAGAAGATATATTGTTTATAATTGTTAAATCTAAAAGCAATCAAGAATTTCAATGTTAGCTTATATTTGAACTGACAATAAGGCTTTACTTCCTTAATATTTCAAGTCATGCAATATGAACACATTTTGATATAGCTTTTCTCCCTCCCAACCACCAATACATTTCTCATTAATGACATTTCAGAAGTACACGGCTATAGACCTCTGTGAAGCACCCAACCCTTGTCTCCACCCAAATTCCTATGAATTTCCAATCCTGTATCTTGGAATTTCATGTCTGCATGAAATTTATTTCTTTAAAAAAAACATGCTTCAACATCAAACTTGGAACTCAGAAAAGTGATGAAATCTGAAATAAAAACCCGATTTTTCAATTACTTTGATAGGCATCACTGCAGACATTTCATCTAAGCTGTATCTTCCATAGGTACAAAGTATTGCTGAAAATGATGAGACATTTTAGGAAGCCTAAATTCCAATTAACTTTGTGACTAATTGCCAATGTTTATTATGAAATAGGGAATGGATTTAATGATTAATGCAGATTGTCACAGCTGGCAGCAGACTAAGACCCAGATGCTCACAAAGCTTTTCATCCCCCAGTGGAATATGCTTTGTTCAGAGTAAAAATATGTGGAAAAAAGGGGGGAAGGTATGCAATACTACTGACTTCTTAACACTTTTCATTTTTTATTTCTATCTATCTGGTAGGAGAAATATAAGAACTAGGAATAGGTACAGAAGGCAATGAAAGGTCACAAGAAATCAGACCTGGTTAGTCAGTTCTGAACAAAAGAAATACTTGCCTATAATATTAAAGTTAATATTTCTATTAGACTATTGATTTGTAATTATTTTACAAATAAATTGTATTGCCATATATAATATAATGTGGGAAAACATTTTGGTACTTTTATGTACAACAGTTAAAGCAATTCTTTTAAAATTTGGGGTGACTTCTTTTTCCAGGCATTACTTAGAAATAAAGTAATACAATCAAATCCAAAATATTTCAGGACTTAAAATGCCAAACTTAATGAAAACGGTCACTGGATAGTCAAGTCTATTGTCCTTACTAATAGTCCATTATATGCTCATTCAGCCAATTGTCCCTTTCCTGTGGGAAAACAGACAGAATTTTAGCATAATTGAGGAAGCGTCTTTACAGAAATTCATTACTACTTTCCAGTTCATTTAAAATAATCATGGACACATAGTAGTAGTCAGTACATGTCTCCTCAATAATTGAACAAGTTAAAGGATATTGTATATAATGGGTAATAACACCACATGAAAATTCATGCAATTCTGTTTTTAACTAAATGCCCTACAACTGTTTTAATTAAATTGGATAATGAATGTGAAGGCATTAATTGTAAAGCCCTTTACACATGCAAATTTTCCAATATGATTAGTGAGTTGATAAATGACAATTTTTTCTAAATGAAGAACTTTTTTTTCCTAATAGGTCATTTATTTTTACTCTTCTGAAGATAATATGAATTTTTTATTAAATTCCTTTATTTATTTGGTTCAGAAAGTAAAATATTGTGGGGAGTCATTCATGTCTAGTTCAAGTAAAGGAGGAATTGCTAATTTCTAATTAGCAACAAGAAGTTGCCTGTAACAATTCTTCCCTGACTCATTTGTTATTTCATGCAATGTTTTTATTTTGGGAAAATTGTAGATACACATGCAACCAAAATAAATAACATAAAGATGAAACATACCCTTTACCAAGTTTCCCCCAATGATAATATCTTTCAAAATTAAGTCCAATATTACAACTGGGGCATTGAAATAGTGAGGATAAGAATAGTTCTTTCTTCATGTGGATTCTTCCTGTTGCCTTCTTATAGCCAAACCACTCCTGCCTTCCCCACACCAAAGATCCTAACCTATTGCAACTCTTATCTGTCCTCTGTCCATTTCTATAATGTTGTTATTTCAAGAATTAAATGAATGGAAACATACATGTGTGAACATTTAGGACTGGATTTTTTTCACTGAGTATAATGGGAGATTAATAAAATGTACCATGTATACCATTACTTCATCCCTTTTTATTGCTGAGTAGAGTTCCATGGTATGGAAATTTCATAGTTTGACTATTCATCCTTCAAATGGCATCTACATTGTTTCCTGTTTGGGAATAGTGTGAATGAAGTTCCATTATAAATATACTACTTACAGGGTTTTGTGTGGACATAAATTTTCTTATCACTGTGGTCAATGCCCAAGAATGAAATTGCAGTGTTTTAATTTAATTGTATGTCTAGCTTTGTAAAAATCTGCCAAGCTCTCTTCCAGAATGGTTGTACCATTTAACATTCTCACCAGCAAGTTATAAGTGATTCAGCTTCTCTGTATCCTTGCCAGCATTTGTCATTACTTTTTATTTTAGCCATTCTAATAAATATGGAGAGGTATCTCATTATGATTTCTATTTTCATTTCCTCAATGGCTAATGACATTGAATGTCTTTTCATGATTATTTGCCATCCGTATATTCTCTTCAGTGAAATGTCTCTTCAGGCTATATGCCCATTGCCTATTCAGATTGTTAGATGTTTTACTGTTGAGTTTTGAGAGCTCTTTATGTTGGATATGTTGTTTGCACATACTTTCTCCCTCTCTCTAGCTTGTTTTTTTATCTTCTTAAAGAGTCTTCCACAAAGAAAATGTTTTTATATTTGATGTGGTTCAATTGTCTGCTTTTCCTTTTATGGACCATACTTTTGGTGTCAACTGAAGAACTCTACCTTTCCCTTGATTCTGAAGATATTTTCTGTTTTCATCCCAAAAGTTTTATAATTAATGTCTTGCATTTATATCAGTAATACTTTTTGTATTAGTGTTTGTATAATCTGTGAGGTATAGATGGAGATTCATTTCATCACTATGGATACCCAATTTCTCCAGCACCATTTGTTGAAAAAGCTATCATGTTTTCATTGGACTGATTTTGCACTTTTACCAAATATCAGGTCTATGAGTCTTTTTCTGAATTCTCTGTTCTTTTTCTTAGCTTTATTATAATAAGGCTTTATATAAGTTAGAATGAATCTTCCTATTTTTTCCTTCTTTTCCATGATTTTTTTTGGCTGTTAGCTGGTCTGTGACTTTTCATATAAATTTTAAACTAAGCTTGTCGATGTATACAAAAAATACACTGAAAATGTAATAAGAATTTTTTAAAATATGTAGATCAATTTGAGAGAATTTTCATCACTACTGTGTTGTGTTTTCTATACTATTAAAATGGTATGTCTTTCAGTTTGTCTTTTTAAGTTTTTTTCATCAGCATTTTGTGGCTTCCAGCAGACATATCCTATACATATTTCTTAAGTGTATACTTAAGTGTTTCATTTTCTTTGGAGGAACTGCATATTCTCTTTTTAATTTTGAATCCCACATGTTCTCTGTTAATATATAGAAATCTAATTGAGTTTTTCTGCATTGCTTGTGTATCCTATCACCTTGATGAGCTTATTTATTAGTTCTTGGGTATTATTTTCTTATTTTTGTAGATTCACTGAGATTTTCCACGTAGATAGTAATGAAATTTGCAAATAGAGACAGGTTTATTTATTTCTAATCTGTATGTGTATATTCCTTTTTTGTATTATTGCAGTGGGTAGATCTTTCAGCACTACTCTGAAGAACTCCAAACTTGGAGGAAAATCATACAAATATTTACTGTTGTGTGATGCAAACAGTAGATTTTTGTAGATTTTTTTATGAATTTTTTATTGTTCTCCTTTATTACTACTTTGTTGAGTATTTTTTATCATAAATGGCTATTGTATTTTGACAATTACCTTTCCTGTTTAAATTGTTGTAATCATATGGTTTTTCTTCTTTAGCTTGTTGATATAGTGCATTACATTCATTGATTTTCAGATGTTGAACAAAAATAGAATAAACTCTTCTTTATCATAGTGTTTAATTTTATACATTGTTGGATTCAATTACCCAATGTTTTGTTGAGTAATTTAGCATCAGTGAATGAGATATTGCTTTAGTCTGTAAAAGCTGCCAGGATACAATATGCCAGAAATGGAATGGCTCTTAAAAAGAGAATTTATTAAGTTGCATATTTACAATTCTAAGGCCATGAAAATGTCCAAATTAAGGCAAGGCTACAAAAATGTCTAAACTGAGGCATCTGGTGAAAGATACCTTGGTTTCAGAAGTCTAAAGACATTGGGGTTTTCTTGCTCAGCAGGAAGGGTACATGGTGTCTGCTAACTTTATCTCCAGGTTTCTTCAATGGCTTCTTTGGGGACATTTTTTTTTATGCATCTCCAAAAATCTCTGGCTGTGTGGGCTGTCTCAGCTCTCTTCTTTTTCCAAAATTATTCTCTCTCAAAGTGCTTCCAGTAAGCAGCCCCACATTGAATAGATGGAGACACAACTCCATGGAAACCATCTAATCAAAAGTTACCACCCACAATAGGGTGGGTTACATCTCCATGGAAACAATTAAAAGATCCCACCCAGCAATAGTGAAAGAGGATTAAAGGACATGGCTTTTCTGGGGTACCTAATAGCTTCAAACCAGCACAGATATATTGATCTAAAGTTTTCTTTTGCTGTACTGTTTTGTGAGACTTTGGTATCAGGCTAACTGTAGTCTTAGGAAAAGAGAAGAGAAGCATATCCTCTTTTTCAACTTTCTAGTGTTAATTCTTTAAATGATTGGTAGAAATCTCTATGAAAATCATATAAGCCTGGAAAGTTCTTACTTGGGAGTATTTTTTTTTTACAAATTAAATTTCTTAATGCTTGCAGCATGATTCAGGTTATCTACTTCATATTGGTTGAAATTTGGTAGTTTGTGTTTTTTCAGAAATCCATCCATTTGTGAAGTTTTATGTGCATAAAATTCTTCATAATATTCTCTTATTATCTCTTTACAGACTACAGGATCTGCAATGTTATTTCCTGCTTCATTCCTGATATTGGTGATATGTATCTTCTCCTTTATAATCTTTGTCAGTTTTGATAGTTTTATCTATTTTATTGATAATTTTCAAACAATCACCATTATCTTTCTTTGCATTTCTCTATTGTTTTCCTGTTTTCAGTTTCTTTGCTTTCTGTTCTTTTCTTTATCATTTCCTTTCTTCTTGCTTTAGATTATTTTGACCTTCCTTCTAAATTCTTTTGATAGGAGAATATATATTTTTGCTGTCTTTTACTTTTTGAATGTGATCATTTAGTGCCATAAATTTCCCTCTCAACACTGTTTTAGGTGTAGCCCCTATATTTTTATATGATATACTTTCATTTACATTCCATTTGATGTATTTTTGAAATTTCATTTGAAATTTTCATTTTTGACCTATGGATTATTTAGAAGAGTGTCATGGGGTTTCATGTGCTTCGAGGTAGTTCTGTTGTCTTTTGCTATCAGTAACTAGTTTGACTCCATACAGTCAAAGAACATACTGTCTATGGTGGCAAATCTTTTAAATTTGTTGAGGTTCCCTTTATCTCCTCAATACTGATCGAAGTTGGTAAATGCTCCATGGGCACTTTGTTAAAAAGTCTATTCTGCTACTGCTGCATGCTCTATAAGTATCAATGATACACTTTTGTTGGTTGTGTTGTACAGTTTTTCTATACTCTTCCTGATTTTCTGATCTATCGATTGCTGAATGGGATGTTGAAGCCACCAAATATAATTGTGGATTTTTCTATTTCTCCTTCAAATCTGGCAGTTTTTCCTTCATGTATTTCGAGGTTATTTTTATTATTTTCTGTATACACATTTGGTGCATACACATTTTTGATCGTTTTATTTTCATGGTGGATTCATGCTTTTAACATTATGTAGTGTTCCTCTTCATTTCTTGTAATGTTGTTTGTTCTGAAGTCTATTTTTCAGGATTAGCCAATCTCACTATTTTCAAAATAAATATTTGTGTGGTATATATTTTCCCATCCCTTTATTTTCTTTTTTGAAAATATTTGTATTGAGATATCTTCACATATATGCATTCCATTCAAAGTGTACTATCAATAGCTCACAATATCATCACATAGTTGCATATTTATTCATCACCATGATCACATTTAGAACATTTGCATCACTCCAGAAAAAGAAATGAAAAAAATTCATATATCCCATCCTCTTTACCCCTTGCTCTCATTGATCACTAGTACTTTACCCAATTTTTTCCCTTTATCCCCCCATTATTTACTTATTTTTTTGCCCCTTTTTACTCATCTGTCCACACCCTGGATAAAGGGAGCATCAAACACAAAGTTTTCACAATCATGTAGTCACATTCTAAAAGCTATATATTTATACAATCATCTTCTGGAGTCAAGGCTACAGGAAGGTGGCAGAATAGGAAGGTCGAGTTCACCCTGCTCCAAAAAACGGCTAGAGAAGAGACAGAAAGAAGACCGGGAGAGTAAATCCAGGATGTAAGTGATCTGGGAGAGTCTTCTGTACCACATAAGGAGGCCCCAATTGGAAAAGTAGAATAATTGAGTCACAGAGGATCAGAGACTGGCCAGCTAGTTCAGTCCAGCATATCCACTTCAAGACAGAGGCCCAGAGTCATCAGGTGTACATGGATAGGGAGATAGGGACAAGGAAGTAAGCCAAGCAATGTTCTTTGAACACATTGTTTTCATGTGTGCCATCCCTGCCTATTGACCCACAACTCCCCCCACACTGCCGGCACCAGAATCACATCACCTACCTTCCCCACCTCACTCAAATCACCCTCACCCCGACCTCCTTCCCCACGCATCCACACCCCACACTCTCACGTCACACATGCGCACAAGCTTGTCCCAGGCCTACCCAAATCTCCATTGCAAGCACAGTCTCATCGAGCCCCTCCAGAGAACTGCATACCCACAAGGAGCCCCTCAAACACCCCCTCCCCCTCCCTACCCCCTGCAGGAAGTCACCTGTGCATCTAGGCTGCAGGCTCTCAACTTCATACCTGGGCCACACCTGTACCTAGCCTTTGCAGTGGCTCAACACCACCCAGCCCCCTGAGCTCTGTGCATAAGTCACATCAGCATCTGGCCCTCCAGATGCATGCACATGCACACTCCCTTAATTCTGGGCAAGTGCTGACTTGTGCATCTGGGCCACAACCATACCAAGCCCATGCAGGGACAATCCCAGATCACTTCTCCTGAATTTTGCTTGTATGACACCAGGGCCCCAGACCCATGCACACCCAGGCCCTGCCCCACAGATCCACACCTTGGTACAGCCACATTCTCCCTGATGGGTTACCATGTATCCATGTACAGACCTCTTGACCCCAGCAACACAATCCCCAGCCCTGCACACTTGAACACCCTTTCCCCATTCAACAGCAAAAATGCCCTTATCCCACACCTGGCAGGTGCTCTTGGGCATATCTGTGCTGCATAGCCTCCACCCTGCACAAGAGGGTACCTGTACCCCACCCCACTCCTGCACCTGCAGACTGCCTCCAGAGCTCCAGCCACACATCAACACCAACCCTAGACACATCTGCCAAAATCTCTGTGACCTGTGCTCCCATTCCTACACACTCATGTGTCAACATCCTGGCCCCCTTGGATTCCTCCCACTGTGCAAGCACACACCCATGACCCATCCTATCTGTGCCCTGACTTCTATGCCCTATACCCCACACCCTGACACCCATGACCCACACGTTTCATGTGCCCACCTGCATCCTGCCCACATATCAGACCCTGCTCATCAGCCCAATGCCCCATCAGCCTTCTGCCATGCCCTATGTCTGTGTCCCCTATGCTGCACCTTGCTTCTGTACTCCAAGACCTGACTGAGCTGAACCTCACTCCCATGGCCCCCACACTTCACCTCCACAGCCCCATGACCTGCACCTCATGCTCACAGGCACCAGTGTAGAGTCTCCAAACTGTGCATATATTTGCACCACAATCTGTCATCACACTGTTGTGCCCCTCACCACAACCCACACCCTGCTCCACACATGTTCCAAAAATAAAAGCTTTACTGCTAAAGGAAATCAACATCCAAAGTAACCTATCAATACATTTACATGCCATGAAGACAACAGAAGATCACTAATAATATGAAGTTGCAAACAAATACACCCCAATTCAATGACCAAATTAAAACACCAGAGGAGACATAGACTTTGGAACAACCAATCAAAAATGTTCATATAACTTTACTAAACAAAATTGGTAGGATGTCTAATGGAATAAAGGAGATCAAGAAGACACTAGAAGAGCATAAAGGAATTTGAAAGAATAAATAGAAAAATAGCATTTATCACAGAGATTAAAGATGTTGTAGACCAAAATATATATATATATATATACTAGAGATACACAACAGCAGATTTGAAGCAGCAGAGTAAAGAATAAGTTAATTAAAGGACAGGTGTATTAGTTAAGGTTCTCAAGGGAAACAGAATCAACAGGGAACACTCACAAATATAAAATTTATAAAAGTGTCTCATGTGATTGTGTGAATGCAGAGTCCAAAATCTGCAGAGTAAGCTGTGAAGCCAAGGATTCCGATGGAGGGTCTGAATGAACTCCACAGAAGAGGCTCATCAGCTGAAACAGAAAGCCTGTCTCTTCTGAATCCTCCTTATAAGGCTTTCTGTGATTAGATTATGCATCACTCATTGCAGAAGGCATGCCCCTTTGGCTGATTACAAATGAAATCAGCTGTGGATGCAGCTGATATGATCACGATTTAATTCTATGAAATGTACTCATCACAACAGACAGGCCAGCACTTACCCAACCACCACTTAGCCAAGTTGACACATGAACCTGACCATGACAACAAGAAAACTGATTTTGAACACACAAAGGAGCAAATGACAAAAAAAGATGGAAAAATTTGAATTGGATCTCAGGGAAATGATGGATAAAACAAAGCAAACAAATATAAGAATCATTAATATCCCAGAAGAAGAAGAGAAGAGTAAAGGGCTAAGAAGATTTGTGGAGTAAATAATAGGGGAAAACATCCCAAACTTTATAAAAGATATAAATACACAAATTAAAGAAGCCCAATGAACTCCAAAGAGCATAAATCCAAATAGGCCTACCCCAAGCTCTATACTAATCAGTCTGTCAAATGTTGAAGAGAAGCAGAAAATCCTGAAAGTAGCAAAAGAATAACAATTGACTACCTACAAGCTTAGCTTCTCCTTTCATGAAAAAGTTTCATTAGGGCAAGCCCCAAGGTCGAGGTACTCAACCATCAAATTGACTGTCCCAAATGCTTGCAAGAATATCAAGTCTTTCCCTGGTAGGGAAGTTTAGTATTCCCACCCTTTTCCCCAGTCCCTCATGGGTACTTTGCAAATACTTTTAATTTCTGCCCAGATTGCTCTGGGATGTATTGGGGCATCACACTAATCTGTACAAACCAACAAGATCTCATGCCCTATTTAAGGTACCAAGTAATTATGTTATTTGAATAAGCTGATCAAACAAGTTAAGTCAGATAGTGTACTACCACAAATATAAGTTTTGTACCAAATAAACATCTCTTCCTTTGGTCTCACACCAAATTGAAGTTTTCAAATACAGTCAATATCATCCTTTACCGTTTAGTCTGTTTTCCCTTAGTCCTATGCAGATCATCTTCAAACCACACCTCTAATTGAGTTCTGATCAATTTTTCAGTGTTTTAACAGTTGCTGTATGGGTTAATGCTGGCATTCATAGCTTCTTATCTCTAGCACTGGGTCTTAGTTACCACAGAAATACTCAAGCTTCCAGGGATTGATCAGATTATACACAAATAGGTCAGCAACTCAGAATTTAGACATACCAAATACAAGCTTAGAATAGATGTTCCTGCTGAAAGAGCTTACCATCCAGGAACCTTTAAAATAGGTCTTCACCTGATAAGTTATGCTCTCAAATTCAATTCTCAGACTTTGTACATTGCAGTTAGTTCATATTATTGTGGTATTATAAAATTTGAAGTTTCATTTCTGGCTTATTTAATTCAGTATATGTCCTTAAGCTTCATCCACCTCCTTGAATAATTCTTCACTTCTTTCCTTCTATTTAAAAATATATATTTTCATGGAGAAATCTTCACACACATACAATCCATCCATAGCATTTTATCAGTGGCTCAAAATATCATCATATAGTAGTGTATTCATCACCATGATCATTTTAGACCATTTGCATCACTCATGAAAAAGAAATAAAGAGATAAAACTCACACATTCCATACCACTTACCCGTCCCTCTTCTTAACCACTAATATTTCAATCTACTCATTTTTCATGGTTTATTTTCCCTATTATTTATTTATTTTTATTATTACTTTTTTACTCATTTATCAATACCCTCGATGAAGGGAACATCAGACATAAGGTTTTCACAATCACATTGTAAAACCTATAAAGTTATGTAATTGTTTTCAAGAATCAAGGCTAAAAAAATTTTTAAAAAACAATCAAGGCTACTGGAAAACAGTTCAAAAGCTTTGGGTACTTCCCTTTAGTCACTCTACTTCATGATAAACTAAAAGGGGATATCTATGAAAGGCATGCAAATAGCCTCCAGGATAACCTCTCAACTGTTGGAAATCTCTATGCCACTGAAACTTTATTTTGGTCAAGAAAATTTTCTCAATCCCATGATGCCAGGTCCCAGCTTATCCTAGGATACATGTTCCAGTTTGCCAGTGATATTTACAACCCTGGGAGTCATGCTCCATGTAGGGATGATGACAGTATGTCCACCTGTTGAGTTCATTTAAAAAGGCCATGTATGAGCAACAAAAGAGGTTTCTAGGGCTGACTCTTAGCCATAATTATAAGTAGGTTGAGCTTCTCCTTTGTGCAAATAAGTTTCTTTGGGCTGAACCCTAAGATTGAGGGCTCAGCTTATTGAATTGGTTGTCCCCACCACTTGTGATAATAGCAAGAATTTCCCAGATAGGAAAGTTTAATATTTCCTCCTTTCTCCCCTGTCTCCCAAGGAGACTTTGCAAGTATTTCTGTATTCTCTGCCCAAATTACTCTTGAATATATCAGCATATCACAATGACATTTACAAACCAACAAGATTTTAAGCCCAATCAAAAATTCCATGTAATTATGGTGTTCAGTTAAACTGACCATACATGTTAAATTAGATAATTTGCCACCAAAAATATAACTTTTTTAAGATGGAAAAAACTCCAAATAAATGCAAACACTCCTATTTTGATCATTCCATTCTACATATATAATCAGTAATTCATAATATCATATAGTTACATATTCATCATTATGATCATTTCTTAGAGCATTTGCATCAATTCAGAAAAGGAAATAAAAAGACAACAGAAAAAGAAATAAAGGGCAGGCCACGGTGGCTCAGCAGGCAAGAATGCTTGCTTGCCATGCCAGAGGACCCAGGTTCAATTCCTGGTGACTGCCCATGTTAAAAGAAAAAGAAAACAGAAAAAAAAAAATTATACATAGCATACCCCTTACCCCTTCCTTTCATTGATCACTAGCATTTCAAACTAAATATATTTTAACATTTGCTCCCCTATTATTTATTTTTATTCCATATGTTCCACTCGTCTGTTGACAAGGTAGATAAAACAAGCATCAGACACAAGGTTTTCACAATCACACAGTCACATTGTGAAAGCTATATCATTATGCAATCATCATCAGGAAACATGGCTACTGGAACACAGCTCTACATTTTCAGGCAGTTCCCTCCAGCCTCTCTATTACATTTTGAATAATAAGGTGATATCTACTCAATGTGTAAGAATAAAATCGAGGATAACCTCTCGACTCTGTTTGGAATCTCTTAGCCTTTGACACTTTTTCTCATTTTACTCTTCCCCCTTTTGGTTGTGAAGGTTTTCTTAATCCCTTGATGCTGACTCTCAGCTCATTCTAGGATTTCTGTTCCATGTTGTGAGGAAGGTCCACACCCACGGGAGTCATGTCCCATGAAGATGGGGGAGGGTGGCAAGTTTGCTTATTGTGTTGGCTGGAGAGAGAAGCCACATCTAAGCAACAAGAGGCTCTCTTAGGGGTGACTCTTAGGCCTAATTTTAAGTAGACTTGACCTATCCTTTGTGGGGTTGAGTTTCATATGAACAAACCCCAAGACTGGGGGCTCAGCCTATAACTTTGGTTGTCCACACTGCTTGTGAGAATATCGGGAATTTAACTTGGGGAAGTTGAATTTTCCCCCATTCTTATCATCCCCTGAAGGGGATTTTGCAAATACTTTTCCATTCACTGATCAAATCACTCTGGGATTCATTGGGGCATCACTCTGGACAAACTAACAAAATCTCATGTCCTACCCAAGGTTCCATGTACTTATGGTGTTCAACCAAGCTATCTACATAAGTTATATTAGGAAATGCACCAGTCAAAATATAAATTTTGTACCAAATTAACATTTTTTGCTTTAGTCTCACACATAAGTTGAAATTTTAAAATATTAATTACTATCTATTTTCAGTACCCTGCAGTAATGACTTTCCTTTGTTCTTCTTCATGCAAAAACATTTTTAAAATTTGTACATTTAGTCTCTATCATTATACACTCTAGACATTCTTAGATCATACCATCTCAGTCTTTATTGTCTATCTTTCTTCCTGATTTCATTTATGCCCCCAGCCCACCTCCCTCTATCATTCTAACATTCACTAATTCTATCCTCTGCCTCTAGAAATCTACCATTGTAAGTTTCCACTGTTTTTTCATCTCTTCTACTGTGCTTTTCATCCCCATAAGTTCCGTGATTTGTTTTTTCAGACTTTCAATTTCTTCTTTTTGTTCATTCCTTGCCTTCTTCATATCCTCCCTCAATTCATTGATTTGGTTTTTGATGAGGTTTTCCATGTCTGTTCGTATATTCTGAATTAATTGTTTCAACTCCTGTATCTCATTTGAGTTGCTGGTTTGTTCCTTTACTGGGCCATATCTTCAATTTTCCTGTTGTCATTTGTTATTTTTTGCTGGTTTCTAGGCATTTAATTACCTTAATTAGTTTATTCTGGAGATTGCTTTCACTTCTTTTACCTATGGTTTTCTTGCTGGATGAATTTGTTTTCTATCTGTTCTCTGACATTCAGTTCAGCTTTTTCTGGACCTCTAGCTTAGGTTTTGTTTAACAGAGCAGAATTTTTCTTGTTTTCTTGTTTCTTGCCCTACCTGTATGGTGCCTTTTCCCCCCACCCTTAGGAGGGTCTACTTAGGTATTATAGACCCCATCTGGATTTTCCCAGCCCGAACTGGCCTCTTATCAGGAAGAAAGCATCACCTGCATCGGATTTCCCTGAGGGTAAGACCCAGCAGGTTGAAAAACTTTCCTGTGATGTCTCTGCACTCTGTTTTTCTTATCCTACCCAGTATGTGGCACTTGTGTGCCTGCAGGTCCCACCAGCATAAGATGATGTGGTACTTTTAACTTTGGCAGACTCTCCCTGCTGGGGGTGTGGTTGAGACAGAGGAGAGGTTGTAGGCTGGTTTTAATGGCTTCA
Organism: Tamandua tetradactyla; assembly: GCF_023851605.1. Taxonomy (NCBI): domain Eukaryota; kingdom Metazoa; phylum Chordata; class Mammalia; order Pilosa; family Myrmecophagidae; genus Tamandua; species Tamandua tetradactyla. The sequence goes on along the minus strand of NC_135353.1, from coordinate 55,997,978 downwards.
AATTACCATGGCCTGGTATCTGAATTCCTTAAGGAAGGGAGTCCACCTGAGTTGGGCTTCACCCCTCCCCTGGGGGAAGGCACAGCCTGCAGAGAAGCCCTCAAATGAACTTGTTTCTGCCTATGTCTGGGGCAGTTGCAGCCTGAGAAGTCTGCAACTTCTCAGTATCCACTGAGATCCAAAGGCAGTCAAGCCTTCTTAGAAACACAGCCACTAAAACTTATGTTTCTTTTCTTTTCTTTTTCCATCAGCCCTGCCCCCTTGGTGCCAAGGCAAAAATGAGCGACCTCTGCTTTGACCAGGTTCACCTGAGCTGGGGGCCTATTTTTAGTAGTCAGAATTTGTTAATTAATTTGACAATTGGCATTTGGTTTTGCTCAGCCCCTGCTGCTAGTAAATTCTCTTTCCTTTCCTCTTCGGGAAGCAGCCTGTGGGGGAGGGGTGCCAGCCACCACGGCTTGGGGAACTCACGGTTCTGGGGTGGCTGGCAGCTGGCCCAGCTGGTCCAGACTGGGGTACGCTGTGTGTCTAGTCACTGACATGGCCCCAGGAACTGTTCTTTACTGTTTCTGGTTATTTAGCAGCTGTTCTGGAGGATGAACTAAATTGCGCACATTGCTAAGCCACCATCTTGGTTGTGGAATCTACCACCAAAAATATAAATTTTACAATAAATAGACATCTCTCCCTTTGGTCTCACACAGAAATAGAAATTTATAATATAGATTATATCATCCTTTACCCTGTATTCTGATTTCTTAGTTCTATCCAGGTTAGCTTCATTCATATCTCTAGTCAAAATATGATCACTTTTTCAACTTTTTTAGTAGTTACTATATGGGTTAGTGCTTACTCTCATTCCTTCAGTGCTCTGACTCTGAGTCTCAGGTGTTGCATAAATATCCAGATGTTCAGGGAACAACCAGGTTATACAACTTGCTCAGAATCTCAGAATTTAGAAATAAGAGTTTCAACTCCTGAAAATATGTGACTGCTGTAAAAACTTACAATCTAAGAACCTTTACAATAGTCCCCCCCATGCTCTCAACTTCAATTCTCTGAGTTTGTATCTTATAGTTAGTCCATATGAGTGAGGCATGATAACATTTGCCTTTTTATCTCTGATATTTCATTTAGCATACTGTCTTAGTTGCACACCTCATAACTTCATTGCTTCTTGCACCCACTCAACTGTTCATGTATGTACACACCAAGTTTCTCCTTCCATTCCATAGACATTGTACCCTTAGGCCACCTCCATTCATTGCTGAAACATGAACAACTGCCACCATAAACACCAGTGTTGATGAGCTTAAAAAGGCATCAGAACCACTCAAGCTTTTCTCAGCATTAACTTTTGCCAAGGCATCTCCTGGATGCTATGACCATAGGTTCCAAAGGTCTTTGTTGCCATTAAACTTGAGGATTTGACCCTTGCAAGACTACCTCAGTTCTTCAGAGCCAGAAGAAAAGAACTCAGTGTGAATGTTTACTATATCAAATGAACTATCTTGAGGGCCTGCACATATGTAATTCTGAGTAATTATAGTAATCATTCTGAGAAGCAAATATTACCATATATTGCAAATTTGTAAACATTTTACTTAAGTGAAATGGAACTCAGAGGAACTAATTAATTTATTTTGAATACAGATTTATGATCAAAACTCTTGTCTGTCATAGGTAACTCACAATGTCATGGAAGGTATTATTATACACAGCATATAGTGGATGATGACAGTGATAATTAATATAATGTGCTTTGACCAAAGCATAAACAATCATAAGATTCTGTGTGACAGTTCTTACTATTGTTCCTATTTTATATATTAGGAAATACAATTGAAGTTTAGAAAGGGGAAGTAGTTGTACAAGGACATACAGTTAATAAGTGATAGTCTGTTAGATTCCAAAGTGATATTAACAATAAATCTGCTTTAATAACTAATATTTGCTTGTAAATGTAACATTTAAACTAGGAAAATATATGAATATTAACTGTTATTTCAAAATTCAATCCAGAACCAATTTAAAGAAACTATGCTTTGATATTATAGATACAAGAAGGGAGAGACATATGTGTAATTTTTAATGCTTTGAGCGTCTTACAAAAAGGATCTATAAGAGCACCTGTGGAATTTGCATTTTAGATGATGTAGTTAAAATATTTGAAAAGATTTTCTTGTCTAAATCTGAAAATTATTCAACAGGAAACATTCATTATCATAATTACTTTCATTCACTAATCAATTTGAATCATGCAGAAATACTCGAAATGACATTTGTGTAATTTTTCCCAGTTATTTAACTTTGTGCCTCATAATAGAATCACTGAGCAACAGCCAGTCTTTAAAGATTGTGTCTATCAATATCTTTTCCAGTCTTGAACTCTTTAAAGCAAAAGCTTTCAGTTGTCAATTATTTGAATTTGACAGTAATTTTTTCTGTTGTAGCTGAATTCTTTTGAAGGTCTATTAGAAATTTCTTCTCTGATCCCTAGCCAAATGAAAATTTTCTTTTAAAAATAATTTTGAAATATCAAAGTTCTGTGAACAATTTTACAAGGAAGGAAAATGTAAAATTTCACCAAGATTTCAAGCACTAAACTGTAAGAGGATTCTCTATTGTAAAGTAGCAAAAATATCACTTGGCATTACTGACAGCATTGATTTATGTGACATACTGAACACAGGGTGACAGGTCTTAGTGCCATCTTTAAAGAAGAATTATATGTATACATTTTTATATATATACATACATATATAGAAAGACATATATACACATACATACTATATATGTATACTACTGTTTAAGCCAATGTTAAAATTCATATATATAGTTTTTGGTTGAGTCATAATTTACTCATCATAATATTCACCAATTATGAATGTCAATTCAATGATTTTTCATAAATTTACATAGTTGTCCAATTTACACTACAGTCCAGCTACAGAATATTTCTATCACCCCACTTGGTTCTCAATCCCCTCTCCCATTTCCAGAAAATAGTGATCTTGTTTCTGTTCTATAGATTTTCTTTTTCTGGACATTTCATACAAGTTATACCATGAAATATGTGGTCATTTGCGTCTAAATTATTGCACTTAGCATAATGTTTTTAAGATTTATCAAAGTCGTAGCAAGTATCAGTGTTCCATTCCTTGTTATGACAGAACAGTATTCCATTGTATGGATGCACCATATTTTGTTTGTATATTTCACCAATTAAATTGTTTGCAATTTTTGGCTATAATGAATAATGCTGCTAAGAATATTCATATACATCATCTTGCATGGACATATGCATGTATTTTAGGGGTGAAGATTCCTGGGAGTTGAATTTGGGGATGTATGTTATGATGTTATGTTTTATGTTTAAAGTTTGAGAAATTTTCAAAAGTGACTTGCCATTTTGACAATCTGACAAGAAATATCTGAGTTTACCAGTTACTCCACTGCCTTCCAAGCACTATATTTTTATTATAGATAGCTCTTCTAATCAACATAGTGGTATCTCATACTTTAAATTGCATTTCCCTAATAAATAAGCATGTAGAGCACCTTTTAATGTGTTTATTAGTCATTTATATAACTATTTTGATGGTATTTCTATTTACTTCTTTTGTCTATTTTGAATTGAATTATTTGTCTTGCTCCTTAGTTGTAATATTTCTTTATATATTTTTGAAATTAAACATTTGTTGATCACATGGTTTCCAAATATCTGCATCTATTTTTAAGTTTTTTTTTTACCTTCATGTTTAAGTCATTTGAATCTCAACTGTTTTTAATTTTGATGAAGTATCTTGAACCAGTTTGAATCTGTTGTGTATCCCAGAAAAGCCTAGTTCTTTAATCCTCATTCAATATTAATGGGTATGACCTTCTTGATTGTTTCCATGGAGATGTGATCAACCCAACTGTGGGTGGTAACTTCTGATAAAATGGTTTCCATGAAAATGTTTCTTCACATATTCATGGTGGGGTTTACTTACTGGAGCTCTTTAAGAGTGAACTGCTTTGGAGAAAAGCTTCAGAGACTTTGTAGCCAGAGACCTTCAGAGATAAAGTAAGAAAATGCCCCTGGGGGGGGCTTAATGAGTCAGGAAGTCTGGAGAAAAAGCAACTAGATATCTCCAAGTTTGCCATGTGCCTTTCTAGTGGAAAGAGAAACTCTGAACCTCATTGACTTTCTTGAACCAAGGTATCTTTTCCTGGATGCATTAGATAAAGACATTTCTATAGCCTTGCATTAATTTGCACATTTTCCAAGCCTTAGAACATGAAAACTTGCAACTTAACAAATTCCCCTTTTTAAAAGACACTTCAATTTTGGTATATCACAATCTAGCAGCTTGAAAACTAGAACAAACATTTGTATATGTGTTTTTTCTTATGTTGCTTGATTTTGCTGCAAAAATAAAAAAAAAAGTATTGCATAATACAAGGTCCTGGGATGTTTCCCTTTGTTTCCTTCTAGACATTGTATTATTCTGGTTCTCATATTTAGGTTTTTGGTTCATTTTGAGTTGATTTTTGATTAGGCTGTGAGGTACAGTTCTTCCTTCCTTTTTCATATATAGATATCAAGAGTTCCCAGCAATATTTGTGGAAGAGACAATTTTTTCTCTCTGAGTAAATATGGCACCTTTATCAACAATCAATTGGCAATACATGTGAGGGTTCAAGTCTGAACTCTCAATTGTATTCCATTTGGTTATATGGCTATCCTTGTGCCACTACCATGATGTTTTGAAAACTGTAGCTTTTAATATATTTGAAATCATCATGATCATTTCTTACAACATCTGCATCAAATCAGAAAAAGCAATGAAAAGAAAACAGAAAAAAAATTCATACATACCATACTCCATACCCCATGATCATGAGGATAAATATACAACTATGTGATTATAGTGTGAGTTTTTTATTATATAACAAGAACAGAATGATCATATGATGTTCTAGCTTGCTAGCCACCAGAATGCAACACACCAAAGATGGACTGGCTTTTAATAAAAGGGGATTTATTTTGTTAGTTCTTCATAGGAAAAGTAGCTAACTTTCCACTAAGGTTCTTTCTTATGTGGAAATGCACAGGATGGTCTCTGCTGGCCTTCACTCCAGGCCTCTGGGTTCCAACAACTTCCCCTGGGGTGATTTCTTTCTACATCTCCAAAGGCCTGGGCTGAGCTGCGAATGCTGAGATGAGGTATGCTGAGCTGCTTTGGCTGTGCTATGTTGTGCTCTCTCATTTAAACACCAGCCAATTAAGTCAAATGTCATTCATTGCAGCAGGCACACCTCCTAGCTAACTGCAGATGTAATCAGCAACAGATGAGGTTCACCTACCATTTGCTCATGTCCACAGCAACAGAACCAGGTGCCTTCACCTGGCCAAGTTGACAACTTAATCTAACTACCGCATATCCATCCCTTGTCAACTTGACAAGTACACACATCCCCTTAAACAATATTAAGGTGAAAAAAAATTCTCTTTTGGCTGTGGACCTGTGAATCTCAAAACAAGTTTTCTGGTGCCAATATGCAAAGGAGGGACAGTCACAGGATCCATAGGGAGAAATTCGAAAGAAAACTTGCAGGGCAAACATCACTGGATTTCAAAGTCTGAAAGTCATTCATCCTTTGGCTTTAGAAAATGGCAGCCCCACCCTTTCCAAGGGCCTATGCAGTGGCCCACCTCTTTCCAAATCAACCTCAGGGAACATTGAGGAGACCACCTTTTTCTTGGATCCACTCTCTCCAGACATCAGGGCCACCCCTGGGCTCTCTGTCATTTCCAGGGCACATGCTCAACCCCTCCACATGGTGACAGCAAGGCTCTCCCCAGGCCCCCAAGGAGTGTGCTACACCTTTCCCAAGGCCTGAGGCTACATAACTCTTCCACTGCAACAAGGTGGGAGACTCATCCTCACCCTTCAGGGTAAACTCACCCTGTTTGTGTATATGGGTGGGTCCACTCTCCTGGCCGAGGTTTCTTGGCTTCAGACCCAAGCATCCATGGTTCTCACTCTGCAAACTCCAATTTGTTCCTTCGTGTCCCCCTTTGTCCACATTTGCAGTGGTTCTGTTTACACCAACAGTCTCTTCAAGCACTCCAAAACTTCTCCATCATTCTCTTCACAGTTCCTCTAAAATCTTCCCCTTAGCTATCCAAAAAACCATCCCAACATATCTGATATTTGCAAACTGCAGCAGCATCCCACTCTCTGGTACCAAATCTTTTCTAGTCTGCTAGCTGCTGGAATGCAACACACCAGAGATGGATTGGCTTTTAAGAAAAGGGGATTTATTTTGTTAGTTCTTCATAGGAAAAGCAGCTAACTTTCCACTAAGGTTCTTTATTACGTGGGAAGGCACAGAATGGTCTCTGCTGGCTTTCACTCCAGGCCTCTGGGTTCCAACAACTTTCCCTGGGGTGATTTCTTTCTGCATCTCTAAAGGCCTGGGCTGAGCTGTGAGTGCTGAGATGAGGTAAGCTGAGCTGCTTTGGCTGTGTTATGTTGTGCTCTCTCATTTAAGCCAATTAAGTCAAACATCATTCATTGCAGCAGGCACACCTCCTAGCTAACTGCAGATGTAATCAGCAACAGATGAGGTTCACCTACCATTGGCTCATGTCCACAGCAACAGGCTAGGTGCCTTAACCTGGTCAAGTTGACAACTCAATCTAACTACCACATATGATAAGAATGTCTGTGTTTGTATGTGGTTATGTATCATAAATTAAAAAAAGAAAATAAAAAGACAGCCTACACAATGGGAGTCAATATTTGGAAATACCATATCAGATAAGGGTCTATTATCCAGAATATATAAAAGGATTGTTCAACTCAACAACAAAAAGAAAAGCAACCCAATTGCAAAATGGGCAAGATACATGAACAGACACTTCTCAGAAGAGGAAATACAAATGGCTAAAAGGTACATGAAAAAATGCTCAACTTCCCTGGTTATTAGGGGAATCAAAACCACAATGATATATCATCTCACACTCACCAGAATGGCCATTATCAATAAACAGAAAACAACAAGTGCTGGAGAGGACGTGGAGAAAGAGGCACACTTATGCATGTTGGTAGGAATATACAATGATACAACCACTATGGAAGGCAGTTTGGCGTTTCCTCAGGAAGCTAAGTATAGGATTGCTCTGTGATCTGGAAGTACCATTGCTAGGTATCTATTAAGAGAACATGAAGGCAAGTACACAAATGAACATTTGCACACCAATCTTTATAGCAGCATTAGTTGCAATTGCCAAGAGATGGAATCAGCCCAAATATCCATCAACAGATGAATGGCTAAACAAGCTGTGGTATACATATATATGTGATGGAATATTATGCAGCTGTAAGACAGAATAAATTCATGATGCAGGTAACAGCATGGATGGACCTTGAGGACATTATGCTGAGTGAGACTAGCCAGAAACAAAAGGACAAATATTGTATGGTTTTACTGATATGAACTAATATTAATTAGTTATTTAATTATTCTTAAATTTCAGTTAAGAATAGAGGCCATCAGGAAATAGAAATATGGTAGATATTGGGTAATTGGAGCTGAAGGGATACAGGTTGTGCAACAAGACTGATTGTAAAAATTCAGAAACAGATAGAACAATACTTCCTAATTGTAGCACAATAATGTTAGTACACTGAATGATGCTGAATGTGAAAATGATAGATGGAGGAGGGCTGGGGACACAAATGAAACCTGAATGAAAGATAGATGATAAGGACTGAGATAGTATAATCTATGCATTCCTAGAGTGTACAATGATAGTGACTAAATGTACAAATTAAGAAATGTTTTTGCATGAGGAAGAAGAAAGGGATTGCAGAGTGTTGAAAATAGATGGTAATTCATATTTTCAAACTTTACCTTATGTGTTAGACTAAAGCAAAAAAAAAGTTAAAAAAAAAAAAAGCCCCTAAAATGTGCTGCAGGATTTATAGAGCTCATGGTCAGATTAACCCATACATGAGCTCCCCTTGACACATTGAGATGATCCTTACTAAAAAAGAACAAATTGTTCCTAAACCAGAAGAGGAAGTTGCACAGAAGAAAAAGATATCCCTGAAGAAATAAAACTTATGGCTCAGGAATAAATTCAGTTTAAAATAAATGCAAATGAAAGCTAAAAAAAAAATATTTGAAATCGTAAACTGTGGTTCCAACTTTGTTCTTCAATTGCAAGAGGATTTTGGCTTTTCAGGGCCCTTTACCTTCCTTATAATTTTTAAAACTTTTTTATTGTATAGTGTAACATATATACAAAGCAATTAAATAAAAAAGCAATAGTTTTCAAAGTACTCTTCAACAAATAGTTACAGGACAGTTCCCAGAGTTTGTCATGGGCTACCGTATGATCCTCTCACATTTTTCCTTCTAGTTGCTCCAGAATATAGGAGGCTAGAAGGCTTAAATATTTTTTAGCACCACAACTGACTTTTTCTTTCTTTCTTTTGTGAAAAATAACATATATACAAAAAAGCAATATTTTAAAACACAGCACCACAATTAGTTGTAAAACATATTTCAGAGTTTGACATGGGTTACAATTACACAATTTTATGTTTTTACTTCTAGCTACTGTAAGACACTGGAAACTAAAAGAGATATCAATTTAATGATTCATCAATCATATTCATTTGTAAAATCTTATCTTCTCTGTATAATTCCACCATCACCTTGGGGCCAAGCACATGTATGGGTCTAGGAGTGCCATAAACTGATGCACAGATCTCAGGGGAGTCAGGATGAGGTTGTGTGTCACTGTGGGTTGGGGGCAAGTGCAGCCTGGGTGTGGAGGTAAATGCCTTCAGCCTTCATGTGCTGGCAACAGCCTGCAGGGAGCAGGAAGGTGGAGGTAGTGATTGGGAGGATTACAGGAAAGGTGGGTTGGGCTGCACTTAGGGTCATGGTGTGGAGGCGGGTCATTGTGCTGGAGGTTGGGAGGCAGGAATGCTTAGAGCATGAAGAGTAGGGACAGGTGATGAAGTTCAGGTGTGTGGGATGTGGGATGAGTCACTGCTCATGGGGCTGCACTGGTGAGGGTAGTGCATTCAAGGAACGTGGCTTGGCTTACTTCCTTGTCCCCATCTCCCCGTCTGTGCACTCCTGTGGGCTCCATGCTTATGTGGTTAGGCTCCAGTTTTCTGCTTCTCAGTTCCTCAGCCCCTACAACCAGGGCTTCCCTATGTGCTGCAGAAGGTTCTCCCAGGTCAGCTGCACTCTTGAATCGCCATCTCAGTCACCCTCCCATCCCTTCTCTAACTTTTCCTTACAGCAGGGCTAAACATGATCTACCCTACTTGGCCATCTTCCCAGAACTTTTCCTTCCATATAAATTTGATATTTGGAATTTCTATTTCTGCAAAGAAGGCAGTTAGAAGTTTGACTGAGATTTTGTTGAATATGTAAATTGCTTTTGGTAGAATTGGCATCTTAACAAAATTTATTCTTCTAATACATGAACATGGAATGTACTTCCTTTAATTAGGTCTTCTTTTATTTCTTTTAGCAATGTTTTTTGTTTTCCATAGATGATATATATACAAAATGTAAATATTATGAGACAGAAGTTGGTCACACAACAAAGATGGGCAAGCTGAATTCTATGGGGGCAGAATGGAAACTGGGAATTCTGATGACTGTTTGTGATGAATTCCTCAGGAGAAGCTGGGTGGCAGAAGTAGAGATGGATAAATGACTGAATGAGACCTCTCATTTCTGAAATCCACCTCCTTTGTGGATTGAAGATATAATCAGCCATAGATGCAATCAACTGAATGATTATTTAAATATCTGAGATATCATCAGTGTAAGAATCAGGCCAGTGCTTGCATAACCAAAAATTGTTCTTATAAATGTGTTGTATTACATTAATTGGTTTTCTTACATTGAACCATCCTTTCACAACTTGGATAAACCCCACTTTTTCATTATGTGTATTTCTTTTAACATGCTGCTGGATTGGGTTTGCTACTGTTTTGTTGAGGAGTTTTGTACCTATATTCAGAAGGGATACTGGTCAGTATTTTACTGGTCTTGTGGTATCTTATCTGCCTTGGTATGAGAATGATGTTGGTCTCAATCAGTTAGAAAGTGTTCCTTATTTTTCAATTTGTTGTAACAGTTTGATGAGAATTCTGTGTTAATGTCTAGGAATGCTTGGTAAATTTCTGTATTTCCCCAACCATCTATGTCTTCTCTGCCTCTGAGTGCTGAGTTTCATTGTTCTGTGCTGTGCTGAGCTCCACTGAGCTGTACTGACCTTTTTATCTTTCTTTGTACCTCTCCTTCTGTCATGGTCAGGTTCATGTGTCAACTTGGTGAAGTGGTGTTTGTCTGGTTGAGCAAGTGCTGCCCTGTCTATTGCAATGAAGATATTTCATAGAATTGAATAATGATCATGTCTGCTGCATCCACAGCTGATTCCATTTGTAATCAGCCAAAGGGGAGTGTCTTCTGCAATGGGTGGTGCTTAATCTAATCACCGGAAACCTCTTAAGGAGGATTCAGAAGAGACAGGTTTTTCTTCCTGCTTCGGCTGGTGAGCCTCTCATGTGGAATTCATCCAGATCCTCCATTGGAATCGCTGGCTTCACAGCCTGCCCTGAAGATTTTGGACTCTGTGTTCCTGCAGTCATGTGAGATACTTTTATAAATTTTATATTTGCAAGTGTTCCCTGTTGATTCTGTTTCTCTAGAGAACCCTAACTAATACACCTTCTAAGCTTCACTCATTGCAGAAGGCACTCCTTTAAGCTGACCACAAATGTAATCAGCCATAGATGCATTTCACATGGATTTAAGTCCACAGCAGGAGAACATATAGGCACCATCACCTGGCCAAGTTGACATCTAAAATTAACTGCTAGAGTGTCTGCATCCCTTGCCAACTTAGTGACTATGCACATCACTTTAAACCATGCTTAATTTCTAAGTAGAAAACACTAACATATAATTTTCCTAATGGTGCTCATCTTTCCTGGGCACAAAACACTAAATCATTCCATATACAAAATGCACTCATTTCATCACAATATTACAAAAGCCTTAAACCCTTTCTGTAACAATACAAGTACAAAATAACAACTCAAAAATAGTACACAATTTCATCAAAGTCAGTTAGAGGCATGGTCTGTCTCAAGGCAAATTTCTCCTCTGGCTGTGGAACTGTGAACTTAAAGCATGTTATCTGCTTCCAATATACAAAGAAGGAACAGTCATAGGATACATGATCCCATAATCATTGGAAGAAATTGGAAGGAAAACAGGATCATTGCACCTAAACAATTTTGAAAACCTGCAGAGCAAACTCCATTAGATTTCAAATTCTGAGTCATTCATCCTTGGGGCTTTAGAAAGCAGAAGTCTCACACTTTATAATGGTCTATGCAGTGGTCTTGTTCTTTCCAAACACTGAGATGAGGGTTTTAGCATTTGGGAGAACTGGAGATCCCACCTTTTACTCAAGGATACTCTAAAGACTCTAAAGAATACTTAGAGTCCATATTTCTATTAACAATCTCTTCAAAGCAATCTAGGCTTTCACTATTAAGCTTCCCACAATTCTTCCAGAATTTTCCACTTATCAATTTTAAAAGCCATTTCAATATGTTTGCTATTTCCAAACACTGAAGTACCTCACTCTCGGTACCAAATATGTTTTCGCTTGCTAAGGCTGATGGAATACAATACACCTGAGATGGATTGGCTTTTATAAAGGGGATTTATTTAGTTACAGATTTACTGATTTGGGAAGGACCACAGTGATGTCTGCTGGGACTCTCTCCCAGCTTCTGGGTTAAGATGGCTATCCCCAGGATGTCTCCTTTAACATCTCCAAACATCAGACCTACATTGTGCTGTGCTGTGCTGAGCTCTACTGAGCTCTACTGAGCAGTTTCTCTTTCTTCTAACCTCTTCTCTTTAGCCTCACTCATTGCTGAAGGCACTCACCTTGGCTGACTGCATATACAATCAGCAATAGATGAATTTCACATGCTGATGATTTAAGCCCACAGCAATAGAACAACTAGGCTCCATCAGTGTGAACTGGCCAAGTTCACACCTGAACCTAACTACTACTGGATTACAATTCAACAGTTTCAGGTATTTCTTTCTAGCTATACTCATACACTAGAAACTAAAAAGGAATATAATGCATAAGAATAACTCCCAGAAGGACCTCTCAACTCTACTTAAAATCTCTTGGCAACCTAAACCTTGTTTTGTTTCATTTATTTTCTCCCCTTTGGTCAAGGAGATGTTCTGAATCCCACAATGCCAAGGCCAGGCTCATCACTGGGTCTTTTGTCAAACATTGCCAAGAAGACATGTTGCCCTGGGAGTTATGTCCCATGTAGAAGAGAGGGTTGTGAGTTTATTTGCAGGGTTGGCTGAGAGAAGAGGTCACATTTGAACAACAAAAGGGTCTTTGGGGTAACTCTTAGGCATAATTATAACTAGGCTTTTCTTCTCCTTTGGAGGACTAAGTTTCATAAGGGCAAGCCCCAGGTTTGAGGGCTTGCTTACTAAATTGGTAGGCCCTAATACTTATGAGAATATCAGGAATTCCTGAGTTGGAGAAATTTAATATTTCCACATTTCCCCCCGTCCCTCCAGGGGATTTTGCAAATACATTTTTATTTTCTGCCCAAAATGCTCTGCATATATTGTGGTATTACATTAATGGGTATGGTATAACAAGGCCTCATTCCCTATTCTGTGTTCTATGCTGTTTATATAAACTGGCCAGACAGGGTAAATTAGATAGTGTGCTCTATAAAATTTAATTAGTGAAATAAACTTGTCTTCCTTTGGTCTCACACAGGTGTTGAAGTTTAAAATGACAGTAAATATCTTCCTTTACCCTATATTCTTACTTACCTTGGTCCTAATGAAGTCCATTTCATTCATATCTCTGATTGAAGTCTGATCTCTTTTTCAGCATCTTTTACAGATGCTGTATTGCTGACTTTCAGAGCTGCAGAACTGTAACTCTGAATCTCAGGTGTTACACAGATTCTCAAAATTCCAGGAAACTACCAGGTTATGCACAAAGAGCTCAGCATCTCGGAATTCAGAAATAACATTTAAAACTCAGGAATAGATATGCCCGCTGTAAGAAATTGCAATCTAGGAAACTTTACAATAAGATTTATAGTTCATTCTTCTAATTTTTCTTGGTGGACTGCCCCTTTTATATAATATATAGTGTCTCTTTTTGTTTCTTTTAGCAGTTTTGAATTTAAAGTCCATTTTTCCAATATTAGTATCACTGCCCCCATTGTTTCCTGGTTACAGTTTGTATCAAATATATTTTTATAACCTTTCACTTTCAACCTGTTTGTGCCCTTACCTCTAAAGTGGGTCTCTTGTATATACATGATCAATACTTTTTATCCATTCTACCAGTCTATGTCTTTTGAATAGAGAGTTTAATCCATTAACAGTCAATGTTATCACTGTAGGCAGTACTTTTTCAATCATTTTTCCTTTGGCTTTTGTGTATTTACCCTTTTAGCTGCCCTTATTCAAATTCTTGATTTCTATACTCTTTCCACACCACTTTCTTCCATCTTTTCCTATCAGTCTTTTGCACTCTGTTTCAGTTTGCAAATGCTGTGAGAATGCAATATACCAGATATGGGTTGGTTTATGCAATGGGGATTTAATAACTTACAATTTACAGTTCTTAGGTCATGAAAATGTCCAAATTAAGGCACCAACAACACAACACCTTATCTGAAGAAAGACCACCAGCATACAGGATACCTATCACATGTCCAGCATCTGCTCATCCTTCTCTCCTGGATTTCATTGGTTTCAGCTTCTGGCTTCAGTGGTTCCCTCTTTCAGCTCTTCTGAGGCTTTTTCTGTGTTTTTCTGTCTTCTTCACTCTCATAAAGGTCTCCAGCAAAAGGATTAAGACCCATCTTGTGTGGGCTGGGTCACAGTCCCACCCACAATAGCTCTGCACCCACAGGAATGGATTAAAGGAACATAGTCTTTTCTAGGTTACATAACAGCTCCAAATACACTCCTTTTAGTATTTCTTGTAGGTAGGTTTCTAAGGAACTCCCTCAATTTCTGTTTTTCTATGAATATTTTAAACTATATCCCATTTTTGAAGGACAGTTTTGCTGGATAAAGTATTCTTGGCTGGTAGTTTTTGTCTTTCAATATCTTTAATATATCTTAACATTCCCTTCTCATCTTCATGTTTCTGATGTTAAAATAACACTTATTCTTATTAAGATTCACTTTATATGATGCATTGCAGTTCACTTGCTGATTTCAGAATTCTCTCTTTCTTTGTGGTATTTGATAGTCAGATTAGTAAGTGTCTTGGAGTATGCCTATTCAGATTTATTCTCTTTGGAGTAGATTGTGCTTCTTGGACCTGAATACTTTTGTCTTTCATAAGAGCTGGGAAATTTTTGACCATTACTTCCTCAAATATTCTTTCTGCCACTTTTCCCCACTTTTCCCTTTCTGGGACACTCATAACATGGATATTTGTATGCTTCATGCTGTCGCTCAACTCCCTGAGAACCTGCTTACACTTTTTCATTCTTTTTTCTATGTGTTCTTTTATGAGTAATTTTTCAGACGTCCTATCCTCTGGTCATTTATCTTTTCTTCTGTTTCTGTCTCTTCAAATCTGCTGTTCTATGTCTTCATTTTTTTTTTAATCTCTTCTATTTTGTCTTTCATTCCCACAAATTTGATTATGTTTTGCAGGCATCTGAGTTTTTCTTTATGCTCATCCTGTGTCTTCTTTCTATCCTTTAATTATTTTGTCACATTTTCCTTCATCTTCTTGAATTGATTTAGGAGATTTGTTTGAAAATTGTTAATTAGCTTTTCAACTCCTGTACCTTATCTGAAATTTTAGTTTGTTCCTGGATTTGGCGATATTTTCTGCCTTATTCATAAGTCCTGTCAACTTCTTCTGGCATCTAGGCATTTGATTTTCTTGATGAGTTTATTCTGGAGGTCAGATTTTCTCTCTTTCCTAGGGTTTCTTGTTCATTGGATTGTGCCATAGCTCTTCTTTGACACTTGGTTCAACTTATTCTTGACTTTCAGTAGGGCTTTTATTTAACTGATCAAAAAATTTTCAGCTCATATGAATCTGATTCTTGCCCTGACTAAATGGTACAATTTTTGAAATTTCACTATTTGTACAATTGTATCATCCCCCAGGAAAAAGTTTCCTTTTCCCTCCTCCTCTTCCAGGAATGTTGATCTGTTCTGTTTGTTTTTGGTTTGTCTTTATATGTTTTTTTGTCTTTTTTGTGTGTGTGTGAGGGTGCATGGTCTGGGAATCAAACCCGGGCCTCCGTCATTGAAGGTGAGCATTCTACCACCGAACCACTTGTGCACCGCCCCCCCCCATATTTTTCCCCATATATGTTTTTAAGCCTTCTTTAATTATCTCTAGCTATTTTTTACCTGGAGGGCTAATTCTGGGAGGAGGCTCACCCTGAAGTGGACATACTCAACACAGTTTTTCCCAGTCAAAATAGATCCAGATGAAAGGGACAGAGAGCAGTTCCAAAGTGCACTTGGGAGGAGACTCGAAGGAAATCAATCTTCTCTATGATGTATCCTTGATTCTGTGCTTTCCTGTCCTATCCTATAGATGACAATCTTCAGCCAACTCTTCCCCACAGTCCTAAGGTAGAACTGTGCCTCTAAGTCTTAGTCAATTCTGTGCCTATTGGGTACATGGCTGAGACAGAGACTGTCAGTCTTTTTCTTTGCTTTTTTTTTCTTTTTCTTTTTCTTTTTTTTTTTTTTTTTTGGTCAGGGTTGGTTGAAACTGTTGATCAGATCCCAGACCCTGGGATCTCAAGTCTCTAATCAAAAACTGTACACTGCACTGAGCCTTGCCCCTACCCCTCTTTTGGGGGACAAGCTGCCCTTCAGAACCCTGTTTCCTGTTGCCCTGAGAAGGTAATTTCCCTCAATCATCCCCACTTCTGCCCCTGTTGGGTGTGTGGTTGAGACAGATGGCACCAGTTGCTTTTTAAAAAAACTTTGATTGGGGTAGATTGAGACTTTTGCTCAACCTACCCCAATCCAAATCACTCATCAATAGCTTCAAACTCAGCTGGACCTTGACCCCTCACCTTTTCTTGGGGCAAAGTCACTCTTCAGCAACCTGACCCCTCTGCTCTGAGTGGTTACTGTGTCTCTGAATCAGTTCCATGGTTCAAAAGGGAGGCTGCCATCTACTTTCTGCTCTAGGATGATCAAAACTGTATCTGTTCTCTTGGAGTTGTAATTCAACAGTTTGAATTTGCAGATCAAAAGCTGAAGTTGGTAGCCAGCTGTGTCCCCACCCCTTTTTCTGAGGAAGAGCCATCCCTCAGCAACCTCTCACCACAGTCTCAAGTAGTCATTGCATCTCTGTTAACCCTGCTTCCTCCCCCACCAAGGGAAGGCCTGAAAGAGGCAACAAGCAGCTTTCTGTATTGGGTTATTTAAAAATGTAGCTGTTCTTGGATCTGGAGTAAAGAACCCCAAATTCTCCAATCAAGAGTTGAAGTTGTTGCCTGGCCCTGTCTCCCCCTTTTCTTGGCGATAATCCATCCTTCAGCAAGCTGATCTTTACTGCCCCAAGAAGCGACAGTCTCTCCATCTACGCTGCTTTCTCCCATGCTGGGAGAAGGATAGAAACTGAACTTGCCAGGTGCTTTCTGTCCTGGGTGAACTGTGAATTCATCTGTGCTCAGACCTGGTACCCAGCATTCCAAATTCACTAATCAGAACCCACAGTCAGTGATTGAACAAATCCCCCTCCCATTCCTAGGAGAGAGATCTTCTATTTTCAGCTAAGGAGTAGCTCCTGAGGCAGCCTGGCATTCCAAAGGAGATAGGCTGTAGCCTCCACATTGTGCAGAAATTTACTCACAGCTCTTCACCACAATTTATCAATCTCTACCTTCTCTTCATCCCTGGAAGGTATATGGTGTTCTTGCCACTGAAACTCCCCAAACAGTTGCTACAGACAGTTCCTGGCTACTTACTAGCTGCCCTGGAGGGTGAACTGAATCCTAGAACTCCTTATTCCACCATCTTGCCATTCATATCTCCTACCATTTTTACAGCTTCATTTCCTTTATTCAGCACTCACCCAGTTGCTATAACCCTTTACGTGTTTTGGGGGAGTTTTGAGGAAGACTACTCTGACAGCTTTTGCTACTTGTTCAAAGATTCAGAGGAAGAATGGCACCCTGGAGCATTTTACACCAATATCTTGGTCAACCAACTCCAAGATAGCTGGAATATTGATATGAATTACATAGATTGTACATACCAAATTAGAGAAAATTTTCACATTGATTCTTACTATCCATTTAAAGAAATTTTCCTCCATTTATTTAAGTGATGTCTTTAATTTTTCTTAGCAGTGATTTGTAGTTTTCAGTGTAAAATTTTCATGTATTTCATTACATTCCTAAAGTATTTCATCCTTTTACAAGCTCTCTAGAAGGGAATTGTTTTCTTAATTTCATTAAGAAATTAATGAAGAGTATTCATTGCTAGTGTATAGACATAACATTTATTTTTGCATATCCTGTATATTGATCTTGCATACTGTGACCTTGTTAAAATTATTTATTAGTTCAAGAAGTGATTTTATGGATCTCTTGGGATTTTCTACATACTTGGTTATGTATTCTGTGCTTAAAGATGGTTTTTCTTCTTCCTTTCCAATTTCAATACTTTAAATTTTGTAGGTTCGATCCTTCTCCTCTTTCAATTTACTTTAATTTCCAAGACAGTGTTGAATATAAGTGGTGAAATTAGACATCTTTGCAGTTTCCCCATTCATAGTAGGGAATAATTCCAATTTCTTCATTAAATATGATGCTAGGTGTGAGTTTTCATTGATGCCATTTATCAGCTTAAGGCATTTCCTTTGATATCGGTGTTTCGAGAGTTGTTTTCATGAATGGGTGTCAGAATTTTTCAATTTTTTTCCATATCTATTAAGAAGATCAGGTAGTTTTTGTTTTTTACTCTACCAATAAGGTGAATTATAATAATTTTGTTAATGTAAAATCAATCTTGCATTCCTGGGGAAAATCTTAATTGTCGTGGTGTACAATTCTTTTCATATTTGGGTGTATCTGGTTTGTCATATTTTATTAAGTAATTTTGCATTTATATTCATGAGTGCTATTGATCTGAAGTTTCCTTTTCTTTTGATGTTTTGTTAAACATCTTGTGATGTTTCCTTGTGATGAACAGATAGAATGAATTGAACAGTGTTCCACCTCTGAAGGAGTTTCTGAAGGATTGGGATTATTTCTTTTTTAAATTTTTGATAGAATTGCTAGTGAAGTTATCTGAGTCTACACTTTCTTTTTATTTTTTTTTATAAAAATCTTAAAAATAAGATTTTTTATTAATAATTCAATTTCTTTACTTGTTATGGACATATACTAGTTTGCTATTTAATTCTAAGTTCAGCTTGGTAGGTTGTGTCTTTCTAGGAATATTTCAATTCATCTAAGGTCTCTAAAACCTTGGCAAAATGTGTATGATATTTCTTATTGTACATTAAATTTTTACATAGTGATATTTCTCTGTTTACCTTTCATTCCTAATTTAGTGATTTGTATCATTTTTTTCCTTGGACAATCTAACAAAATGCATGTCAATTTTGTTGATCTTTTCAAAGAACCAACTTCTGGTTTTATTTTATTCTTTTTTTCTGTTTTGTGTTTCATTGATGATTCTTTCAATTTTTAGTGTTTCCTCTTTTTTCTGTTTTGAGTTTACTTTGCTCTACTTTTCCTAGTTTTTAAGGCAGAAACAGGTTATTAATTTGAGATTTTTTTCTGATAAAAGCATTTAAAGCTACACATTTTTTCCTATGCACTACTTTAGTAACAGCTCATAAATTTGGTCACATTAGATTTTTGTTTTCATTCAGTTCACAGGATTTTTAAATTTCCCTTTTGATTGTTTCTTTGATCCATAAGTCTTTATTAGGTTGTTTAGTTTCCAAATATTTTGGGATTCCCACATTTATTATTGTTTCTTTCTAATTTAATTCCATTATGATCAGAGTACATTTTTTAAAAGTTATTTCAATCCTTTCAAATTTATTGAGGCTTGTTTTATGGCCTAGCATGTAATCTACCCTGAAGAAAGAGATATGGTAGGTATTTTAAGACAGGAATCACTAATGAGGGTAAAATGTGAGTGCATGAAAGAAAATATAAACAAAGCATAAATAAATGTACTTTATCTCCATTTGCCATTCAGCCCATTTTAATGGCGTGATTTTTTTGGAATATTGATTTAAAAATATATATATATATGAGGTTTTCTTTGTTGTTTATCTTTATCAGAAAAGTTGTGGCTTTCCAGAATAATCATGCATGAAATACACGCTACTCCTAAACCACCCACTTATTAGCACCTTATATTATTATGTTATATTTTTCACAATTGATGAAAGCATATTTTAATAATTGTACTATTAACTATAATCCAGTGATTAACACAGGTTTCACTGTGTCATGAAGTTCCATCAATATTTTAAAAGTATTTATTCTAGGACTATATACACAACTGTAGGAGCAAGGGTTAAAACAAGACCTGCAGAATTTGTTGAGAACAGCTGGCTTCAGAGTGGTGGCAGTGGTAATCTGTGGAGATTGTTATTTGCTTAATGGAGAACAGTCTGGGAGAGAGAGAATGTTTGTTTAGTCTTAGCTCCAGGTTGTTTGCGGATGTCTTAAGTAAGCACTCTGTGTTCTCATCAGGTGCATGCATACTCTTTGTCACATGAACCCTACAGTATATAAGCAGGAACTAGTTAAGAATAAAGTTGTCTGTTGTCACTGATCTTCAGACCCCCTGATCCCATCTGTCTTGCTTGTCATTCCTTAATATCCTTCGTGCTCCGCTCCAATGTGAAAGCGACACACAACATAACGTTTCCACTTTTTTTTTTTTTTTGCACTGGCAGGCACTGCGAATTGAACCTGGGTCTCTGGCATAGTAGGTAGGAACTCTGCCTGCTGAGCCGCCATGGCCTGCCCAACATTTCCCCTTTTAACCATATTCAGACATATATTTTACTGCTGTAAATTATGTTTATAGTAAATTTTGTGCTACCATCACCGTTATCCATTACTGAAATGTTTCCATTGTTTCAACTAGAAAGTTTATAAATATTAAGCTTATCACTACTCTATCCCCTCTTAACCAATATTGTAGATTCTCACTCTAAAAGTTTGCATATTCTAATTACTTCATATAAGTAAAATCATACAATATTTTTCCTTCTGTGTTTGGCTTTTTTCACTCAAAATACTGTCCTCAAGTTTCAGCGATGTTGGCATATGTATTAGGGCATTTTATCAGGACATAATCACTTTTAAAGATGAATAATATTGCATATTGTCTATATACCACATTTTGTTTATCCATTCATGGGTTGATGGGCACTTGGGATATTTCTATCCTTTGGCAAATGTATATAATGCTTCTATGAACACTAGTATCCAAATATTTGTTCAAGTGCATGTTTTCAATTTTTTTGAGTATAAACTTAGAAGTGAGAATGCTGGATGATACGATAATTCTATACATAATGTTCTAAGTTGCTGCCAGACTGTCTTTCACAGTACCTTCAGCATTTTACAATGCTGCCAGCAATGAATGTGTTTTTATTTCTCCACATCCTCTCTAAAACAAATAATATTCTGCTTTTTAAAAATTGTAGCCATTCTAATGGTTATGAAATGTTATCTCATTGTGGTTTTGATTCTCCTTTTCCTGATGGTTAATGATTTTGAGTGATTTTTTCATTTAATTTTTGGCTATTTCTTTATCACCTTTGGAGAGAAACTTTTTCAAGTCCTTTGACCATTATTTAATTGAGTTGTTTGTCTTTATATTGTAGAGTTGAAGGATTTCTTTATATATTCTTGATATTAAATCTTATTGGTGGTTTTGAGTTATTCTCTACCATTATGTAGGCTTTTGTTCTGTTTTCATGATAAAATCCATTGAAGTTTTAATTTTCATGAGGCCCCATTTACCTATTTTTTTCTTTCATTGATTGTGCTTTGGGCATAAAGTCTGAAAACCATTGTTTAGCACAATATCATTCAAGTATATCTCTTTTATGCAAGGTAATAAAATAGCTGAAATCCAAAAAGGAAAAGGATTATGTACATGCTAAAAATATTTCAACCTTAAAGAAAAAATATATATAAAGCTAAACATGTTCAGGTATTTTCTTCATTAGAGAAGTTGAGGTTTTATGGAATAGTCATGTATAAAATAATGGATTCCCATATATCACCCTATTATTAACATCTGCTTTTGAGTGGAACATTTGCTACAATTGATGGCAGTACATTATATAAGTGTATAATAATTATAGTTCATGATTTAGTTTAAAGTTGACTGTGAAATGTAGTTCTATAGATATATGCTTTTCAAATTTGTTATTCTTTTACCATATATCCTCTTTAAAGAAAGAAAGTTTTTCCCTGTTTTTAATAGTATTGCTTGCCTTTTAATTGTTGAGTTGTAGGATTTCTTTTTATATTCTGGGTATTAAACCTTATTGGATACATGGTTTACAAATGTTTTCAACCATTCAATAGGTTGACTTTTCACTTTTGTGATGAAGTCTTTTGTTCCAAAAAAGTTTTTAATTTTGAGGAGGTCCCATTTACCTATTTTTTCTTTTGTTGCTTGTGCATTGAGTGTGAAGTCTAAGAAACCATTGCCTAACACAAATCTCAGATATACCTCTGTACATTTTCTTCTAGGAGTTAGATACTTCTCATTTTTATATTAAGGTCTTTGGTCAATTTTGAGTTAATTTTTGTATATCATGTAAGGTAGGGGACCTCCTACTTTCTTTTGCAAATGGAGATCCAGGTTTTTCCAATACAGTCTGTTGAAGACTCTATTCATTCCCAATCCAGTGGTCTTTTATCCCTTGTCAAAAATCAGTTATCATAAATGTTGGGGTTGATATTTGCACTCTCTTCTGATTCTATTGGTCTATATGTCTGCCCTTGTGCCAGTACCATGCTGTTTTGCTTACTGTGGCTTTTGTAAAAAGATTTAACATCAAGAATTGTGAGTCTTCCAACTTCATTCTTTTTTTCAAAATGCCTTTAGCTATTTGGGGCCCCTTACCCTCCATATAAATGTGATGGTTGAGGTTTCCATTTCTGCAAAGAAGGTTGTTGGAATTTTGATTGGGATTGCATTGAATCTGTAATTTGCTTTGGGTAATATTTACATCTTAACAATATTTTATTATTCAATCCATGAACACAGAATATCCTTCCATTTATTTAGGACTGCTTTAATTTCTTTTAGCAATGTTTTATAGTTTTCTGTATACAGTCTTTTGCATCTTTGGTTAGATTTATTCCTAGATATTTTGTTCTTTTACTTTCCATTGTAAATGGAATTTTATTCTTGATTTCCTCTTCTAATTGTTCATTGACTGTTATAGAAACACTACTGACAGTTTTTATATGCATTTTACTATTAATATTGATGTTAAGATTATTTTATTAACAATCATATCTTTTCTTGCTATTTGCTAATTCCAAATTATCATGTGTCTTGTACTTCATTATGATTTTTTTCTGGATAAGCCCATATTTTTCTTTCTTATGACTTCTCTTCTGATTGATTAGAAAACTAAAAGTATAATTTCCAGAATCTAGCAGCAGGTTTTTGGTGCAATAATAGAACCATAACCTACTTTAGATCATAATCAAGGGGCAAATAATGAGAAAATCCCCTCACCAATTTACAGGTTATACAAATCAGCAATTAACTAGCAAGCACTTATTATTTATTATTCTCATTTTGGATGATGGTGACACAATTGGTGATCTTATATAATTTTCATACATTAAAAGAAGAAATAGCAACTGAATATTTAGAAATTTATTTCCTATAAAGAAAAATGTGTGTGCTTTATTCATCAGATTGTGACCTATCCCTCCATTGTCTAGCACCTATGGCCTTATTGACAACATTAGAAATGTGTGGTTTTTTCCATGAAAAAGAAATGTATAAACTAAAGCCACTATGGTGAGGAAAAGAGCCATGTGAAGCTTCTGAGAGATGCTCAGGAGTATATACAAATTTGAATAATACATTGCATTAGTTTATCCCTTCTTTTCTTCCATGCATATTTTATTGAATACCAGCAGAAATAAGGCACATTTAGGGAACAGCTTATTTTGATATACTCAGGGTCTATGTTTTGGTATGCTAAAGCAGCTGGAATGCAATATACCAGAAATGGAATGCTTTTAAAAGGAGAATTCAATAAGTTGTAAGTTTAGTTCCAAGGTTATAAAAATTTCTAAACTAAGACATCCAGAAAAAGATACATCAACTCAAGAAAAGCCAATGGGTCCAGAACACCTTTGTCAGAAGGGAAACCATGTGGCTGGCATCCGCTGGGGTATTTGGCTTCTCATTTCAAAATAGCTTCCCTGGGAAGTTTCCCTTCTGCATCTCCAAAGGTCTGTGTGGGCTATGTTGGCTCTGAAAATTTTCCCTAAATGGTTCACTCTTAAAGAATCCAGTAAGCAACCCCACCTTGAATGAGTAGACACACATCTCTATGGAAACCACCTGATCAAAAGTTACTACCTACAATTGGGTGGGTCACATCTCCATGAAAACAACTTGATCAAAGAGATCCCACCCAACAATATTGAATCAGGATTAAAGGACATGGCTCTTCTGGGTTACACAATAGCCTCAAACCAGCATACTCTATTTTTAAAAGCATGAAACATAAATTTGTTTTAACTCTCAGGCCATTATTTTTAATACTAAAATAAAAGTAGCTTGACATGGGCATTGATTGGAAGTGTAATTGCTGAAATCCCTACTTTAATTTTGGAACTCCTAAGTAATTCAGAGAAATATATGAGAAGGTTGCAAGTATTGCTCTTTTGTTCCAATATGTCATTTTCTATGATATTTCATGTCAGGATGTTTGAGGATTATGTTATTTCAGAGTCTATGTCCAAACCTTTAAGGAAAAATGAACTGCTAAAATAGTTTAGCATCAGTCTTCACCACTTACACAAGGCTAACTCAACCCAAACATTAAAATTGTATACCCTGTGGCATGAGCTACACTCCCATACTTTCTCATTGGAATGACATAAGATCTTGGATAGGAAAATTTAATGATTTATGGATGAAAACACAAACCTGAATATTTTGAGACTGTGGGAAGCAATTTACAATAGTTTAATTTATGCTGCAGTACTCAAAAGTGGCTTAAAATTTATATGCTTTGAAACCATAAGTGTGGATTTCTTGCTAATTCTGCATATCATTTTGGGATTTTTCCTCCTGGGATACTGGCTGATGTTTATTCTCCCCAGTGGGAGAATCATCAGTCTGTGAAAGGCAAAAGGAAGTACACAGAAATTCACTTACTGCCTCTTAAATATTTTGACTAGGAATTGTACATGCTCCTTGCACCAATATAGAAGCACTACTGATGGCTGAGTGTGGAGCTTGTACCCACCGATTTGTTGAATTACTTTATTAGTAGTAGGAGCTTTGTTTTAGATTTTTCAGGATTTTCTGTATATAAGACCATTCCTTCTGCAAATATGGAAGGTTTTACTTATTGCATTCCAGTTTGGGTGCCTTTTATTTCTTTTTCTTGCCTAATTGTTCTGGCATGATCTTCCAGTACAATGCTGCTTAACAATGGTGACAATGGGCATTCTTGTCATGATATTGGTTTTATAGGGAAAGATTAAAATTTTTAACCATTAAGTAGGGTGTTAGCTGTAAATTTTTCTTACATGCCCTTTATCATGCTGAGGAAATTTCCCTCTATTCCTATTCTAAATTTGTTTGTTTGTTTGTTTTAACAAGAAAGGGTATGGTATTTTGAAAAATGCCTTTTCTGACTCAATTAAGATGATCATGTGTTTTTTCCTTCATTATGTTAATGTGTTGTACTTCGTTAATTGATTTCCTTATGTTGAACCAACCCCGTACAGCAGGGATAAATCCCACATGATTATGGAGTATAATTCTTTTAATATAATATTGAATTTTGTATTCTGGTATTTTGTTGTGATGTTTACATCTATATTCTGATTTATAGCTTCATTCCATTGTGACCAGAGAAAATACATTGTATATGACTTCAATATATTTGAATTTATTAAGATTTGTTTTGTGAGCTACCATGTTGACTATCCTGGAGAATGATCCATGTATACTAAAGAAGAATGTGTGCTCTGTTTCTATTGAGTGGCATATTCCATATAGGTCTGTCAGGTTTAGCTGTTTGAGATTATCATTTAAGCCTTCTATTTCATTATTGCTCACTTGTCACCATGTTCTATCCATTATATATTTATATTGAAATCTCCTACTATTAATATGGAAACATCTATTCTCCCTTTAAATATGTCAATATTTACTTCATATATATATTTGGACTTTGCTTATTGAAGTCACCCGTTTATCAACATATAGTGATCCTCTTTGACCCTAATAAAAGTTTTTTACTTAGAGTTTATTTTATTTGATAATGTATAACACCATGTCACTCTTTTGCTTACTAATTACATGGCATATATTTTTTCCATACTTTCACTTTCAACTTACTTATATGTTAGTATTTCAGGTGAGCTTTTGTAAACAGCATCTAGTTGTCATGCATTTTTTAAAAGTAATATTTTTGAGATATATTCACATACCATAAAATCCATCATAGTTCTACAACCAGAAAACTTTAATATAATAACAGAGTTGTGTGTTAACCATCACAATCAACTTTAGCACTCACCTATCCATTCCTCAGTCTTACCTCATCTTCACCAAAATTGGCCACATCTAATTTTGTGTCTATAGATTTATTTATAATTTATGTAAATGGAATCATATAATATGTTATAATATATAGTACACTGTGTTTATTTTTTTCCCACTTAATTGGAGAGTATGCTTTGTGTTCTGGGTATATACTTCTGAAATGCAGCTATTGATTTGGCAAATACTCTTTTCTTGATAGCTGTTAGGATCACCAGAAACAGTTTGCTTTTAGCTGGCAAGGTCATTAATATACTTTCACTGTGCTACCTCAGGGGTATATCAACTATCCAGCCCTATGTCATAATCTTGTCTGCAGGAACCTTGATCTTTACTCCCTCCCACAAGATATCACATTGGTCCATTATATAGATTATATCATGTTGATTGGACCTAGTGAGCAAGAAGTAGCAACTACTCTAGACTTATTGGTAAGGCATTTGTGTGTCAGAGGATGGGAGATGAACCCAACAAAAATACAGGAGCCTTCCACCTCAGTGAAATTTCTAGGTGTCTAATGGTGTGGGGCATGTCAAGATATCCCTTCTAAGGTGAAGGATAAGTTGCTTTATCTGGCCCCTCCTACAACCAAAACAGAGGCACAGCACCTAGTTGATCTCTTTGGATTTTAGTGACAACATATTCCTCATTTGGGCATGCTATTCCAGCCCATTTATCGAGTGACCAGAAAAACTGCTAATTTTGAGTGGAGACTTGAACAAGAGGAGGCTCTGTGACAGATGAAGGCTGCTGTACAAGATGCTCTGCCATTAGGACCATATGATCCAGCAGATCAAACAGTGCTGGAAGTGTCAGTGGCAAATAGAGATGCTCTCTGGAGTCTTTGGCAGGCCCCTATAGGAAAATCACAAAGCAGACCCTTAGGATTTTGGAGCAAATCCTTACCATCTGCTGCAGTTAACTACTTTCCTTTTGAGAAACAGCTTTTGGTCTGCTACTGGGCCTTAGTAGAGACTGAATACTTAAGTATGGGCCACCAAGTTACCATGAGACATGTGCTGCCTATCATGAGCTGGGTGTTGCCTGACCCAGCAAGCCATAAACTTGGGTATGTGCAGCAGCACTCCATAATAAAATGGAAGTGGTATGTAAGAGATAGGACCAGAGCAGGTCATGAAGGCACAAGTAAGTTACATGAGGAAGTGGCCGAAATGTCCATGGTCACCAGTCCTGCCACATTACATTCTCTTTCCCAGACCAGAGCTATGGCCTCTTGGGAAGTTCATTACAGTGAATTGACTGAATAAGAGAAAACTCGAGCCTGGTTTACAGATGGTTAATCATGACATGCAGGTACCACCCAAAAGTGGACAGCTGCAGCATTACAACCCCTTTCTGGGGTGTCCTTGAAGGACAGTGGTGAGGGGAAATCCTCCTAGTGGGCAGAGCTCTGAGCAGTGAATTTTGTTGTTCATTTTGCTTGGAAGGAGAACTGGCCAAGGGTGCATTTGTATACTGACTCATGGGCTGTTGCTAATGATTTGGCTGGATGGTCAGGGACTTGGAAAGACCATAATTGGAAAATTGGTGACAAAGAGGTCTGTGGAAGAGGTATGTGGATAGACCTTTCTGAGTGGGCTAAAAACATGAAGGTATTTGTGTCCCATGTGAATGCACACCCGAGGGTGACTTCAGCAGAAGAAAGTTTTAATAATCAAGTGGATAAGATGACCCATTCTGTGGATGCCAGTCAGCCTCTTTCCCCAGCAACTCCTGTCATTGCCCAAGGGGCTCATGAACAAAGAGGTCATAGTGGTAGTGATGGAAGTCATACATGGGCTCAGCAATATGCACTGCCACTCACTAAGGCTGACCTGGCTACAGCCACTGTTGAGTGCCAAATCTACCAGCTACAGAGACCCACACTCAGTCCCTGATATGGTACCATTTCCCGAGGTGACCAGCCAGCTACATGGTGGCAAGTTAATTACATTGGACCACTCCTTTCATGGAAGGGGCAGTGATTTATTCTAACTGGAATAGATACATACTCTGGATATGGGTTTGCTTTCCCTGCACACAATGCTTCTGCCAAAACTACCATCCACGGGCTTACAGAATGCCTTATCCATCATAATGGTATTCCACACAGCATTGCTTCTGATCAAGGAACACACTTCATAGCAAATGAAGTGCAGGAATGGGCACATGCTCATGGAATTCTCTGGTCTTACCATATTCCGCATCATCCAAAAGCAGCTGGATTGATAAAACAGTGGAATGGCTTTTTGGAAATTCAATTATGGTGCCAAGTAGGTGGCAATAACTTGAAGGGCTGAGGTAATGTTCTCCATGAAGCTGTGTATGCGCTGAATCAGCATCCACTCTAGGTGCCATTTCTCCCATAGCCAGAATCCATGGGTCCAGGAACCAAGGGATGGAAATGGGAGTGGCACCATTCACTATTACCCCTAGTGACCCACTAGGAAAATTTTTGCTTCCTGTCTCTGCGACCCTGAACTCTGCTAGTCTGCAGGTTTTAGTTCAAAAAGGAGGAGTGCTTCCACCAAAAGAAACCACAATGATTACATTGAACTGGAATCTAAGACTGCCACCTGATCACTTTGGGCTGCTCATGCCCCTGGATCAACAAGCCAAGAAGGGGATTACATTACTGGCTGGGGTGATTGACGCTGACTACCAGAGGGAAATAGGACTGCAAATGCACAATGGAGTAAAGAAGAGTTTTCCTGGAATATAGAAGGTCCCATAGGGCATCTTTTAGCACTACCATGCCCTGTGATTAAAATCAATGGAAAACTGCAACTACCCATTCCAGGCAGGACTACCAATGGCTCTGAAACTTCAGGAATGAAGGTTGGGTCACCACACCTGGCAAAGAACCATGGCCAGCTGAAATGCTTGCTGAGGGTAAAGGGAACATGGAATGGGTAGTGAAAGAAGGTAGTGATAAATATGAACTATGACCACATGATCAACTACAGACACAAGGACTGTAATGTTGTTTTGTTCAAGCTGTACTATTTAAGTTGTAAGATCTAAAGTTTAAGAATGAATATTACCCAAGTACTTGCACCCTATTCTGGAGAGCTTTAATGTGTTTCTGGTTATATGCAGGACAGTTGAGTATTGTTAGGTGAGGGGAAAAAATGTGTCTTTTATTGTTTTCTATTTAGAAATTAGGTATGGTTTAAGGTGATGTGTATAACTGCCAAGTTGTCAAGGGGTGGACTGTCATGGTCAGGTTCATGTGTCAACTTGGCCAAGTGGTGGTACCTGTTTGTCTGGTTGGGCAAGTGCTGGCCTGTCTGTTGCTATGAGGAGATTTCATCGAATTAAATCATGACCATGTTGGCTACATCCACAGCTTATTCCATTTGTAATAAGCCAAGGGGAGTGTCTTCTTTAATGAGTGATGATTTATCTAATCAGTAGAAGCCTTTTAAGGAGGATTCAGAAGAGATGGGCCCTCTTCCTGCTTTAGCCAGTGAGCCTCTCCTGTGGAGTTCATCTGGACCCTCCATCAGAATCATCAGGTTCACAGCCTGCCCTACAGATTTTTGACTGTATGTTCCCATGGCTATGTGAGGCATGTTTATAAATTTTATATTTATGAATATTTTCTGTTGATTCTGTTTCTCTATAGAACCCTAACTAATACAGCTTCTTTACCTGGTTTTGATATTAAAATAATATTAACTTCACAAAATGAGTTAAGTAGAATTCCTTTTTCCTCAACTTCTTTTTGGAAAAGTTTGAGCAGGTTTGGTGTTAGTTCTTTTTGGAATGTTTGGTACAATTCTCCTGTGAAGCCATTTGGCCCTGGGTTTTTCTTTGTAGGAAGATTTTTGATGACTGATTGAATCTCTTTACTTGTGATTGGTTTGTTAAGATCTTCTATTTCTTCTTGAGTCAGTATAGCTTGTTTGTATGTCTCCAGGAATTTTTCTGTTTCATCTAATTTGTCTAGTTTGTTGGTGTATAGTTGTTCATAGTATCCTCTTATGATTCCTTTTATTTCTTCTGGGTCTGTGGTAACACACCCCTTCTCATTTCTGATTTTGATTATTTGCATCCTCTCTATCTTTTCCATTGTCAATCTTGCTAATGGCCCATCAATTTTATTGATTTTCTCAAAGCACCAACTTTTCCTTTTATTGATTCTTTCTATTGTATTTTTTCTCCCATTAATTTATCTCTGCTTTAATCTTTGTTATTTCTCTTCTACTTTTTGATTTGGGGTTAGTTTGCTATTCTTTCTCGAGTTCCTTCAGGTATGCTGTTAAGTCCTTGATTTTTGATATTCCTTTTTTTTAAATATAGGCATTTAATGCAATAAATTTCCCTCTCAGCACAGCCTTTGCCACATCCCATAAGTTCTGATAAGTTGTATTCTCATTTTCATTCATTTCCAGATAGCTGCTGATTTCTCTAACAATTTCTTCTTTGACCCACTGGTAGCTTAAAAGTTTGTCATTTAATCTCCATATATTTCTGAATGTTCTCATTCTTTGGTGATTACTGAGATCCAGCTTTATCCCATTGTGATCAGAGAAAGGGCTTTGAAAAATTTCAATATTTTTAAATTTATAAAAACATGTTTTGTGTCCCAGCATATGATCTATCCTGGAGAATGTTCCATGAACACTAGAGAAGAATGTATATCCTTGTGCTTTGGGGTGCCATGACCTATATATGCCTATTAGGTCTAATTCATTTATCAAGTTATTTAACTTTTCTATTTCCTTGTTTTCTTCTGTTTGGTTGTTGTATCTATAGAGGAGTGTGGTGTATTGAAGTCTCCTACCATTATTGTTGAAACATCTGACACTCTTTTCAGTTGTGTCAATGTCTATCTCGTTGGAAACATAAACATTTATGATTGTTATATCCTCTTGGTGAATTTACTCTTTAATTAGTATATAGTGTCCTTTTTTGTCTTGTATAATTTCTTTACATTTAAAGTCTATTTTGTCCAATATTAGTGTAGCTATTACTGCTATGTTTGCATGGAAAATCTTTTTTTCCATCCTTTCACTTTCAATCTATTTGTATCCTTGTGTCTAGCTGAGTCTTTTGTAAGCAGCATGTAGGTGGATTATGTTTCTTAATCCATTCCACCAATCTGCTATTTTTAAATTTTATTTTACTTTATTTTATTTTATATTTTATTATATTATTTTATTTTATTTTATTTTTATTTTATTTTACTCTACTTTATTATTTTATATGCAGGCACCGGGAATTGAACTTGTGTCTCTGGTATGGCAGGCGAGAACTCTGTCTGCTGAGCCACTATGGCCCACCCAATATGCATCTTTTAATTGGTAAGTTTAGTCCATTAACATTCAAAGTTATTACTGAAAAGGTATTTCTTGATTCTATCATTTTATCTTTCCATTTTATTTGTCAGATCTATGTATTCTTTTCCCTCTTTCTCTTTGTATTCTTTAAATTACCCTTAGTGGTACTTTTCAATTCTGTGCCCTCCTCCACCCACCTCCTCTCCTGTCTTTTTTTTTTCAGCTGGCAGATCTCCCTTTAATATTTCTTGCAGGACCAATATCTTGTTGACAAATTCTTTCAGGACTTTTATGTCTGTAAAAACTTTAATCTTTTCTCAATTTTGAAGACAGTTTGGCTGGGTACAGAATTCTGGGCTGGATGGCTTTCTCTTTCTGGTTCTTTAATATAGCATACCACTGCCTTCTCACCTCCAGGGTGCTATTTGAGTAGTCTGAATTCTGTCTTATTGGGTTTCCCTTGTATGTAGTAGATTGTTTTTCTCTTGCTATTTCAGTATTTCTGCTTCTCTTCAACATTTGACAGACTGATTAGTATGTGCCTTGGGGAAGGCCTATTTGGATTTATTCTGTTTATAGTTCATTGGGCTTCTTTGACTTGTATATTTAAGTCCTTCATAAGGTTTGGGAAGTTTTCCCCCATTATATCCTCAGCTACACTTCCTAGCCCTTTACTCCTCTCTCTTCCTTCTTGCTTTCCTTTGTCTATCATTTCCCTGAGTTCCTGTTCAATTTTTTTCCTTCTTTTTTTGCTGTTTGCTGTTTTGAATCTTCAAAGTCAACTATCCTGCCCTCTATATCACTTATTCTTTTTTCTGTCTTTTCCAATCTGGTGTTGTGTGCCTCTAGTATGTTTTTTATTTGGTCAACAGAGTCTTTAATCTCTGTGATATCCATTATTTTCCTATTTATTCTGTCAAATTCCTCTTTATGCACTTCTACCATCTTCTTGATTTCCTTTGTCATTTGCTATCCCACTAATTTTATTAAATAGAGTTATATGAACATCTTTGATTAGTTATTCCAACGTCTGTCCCTCCTCTGGTGTTTTTTCTTGTTCATTAGGCAAGGCTATATCTGTCTGCATTGTTATATGCTTAGTGATCTTCTTTTGTTTTTATTGCATGTAAATATCTTAATTGATTTACTCTGGGAGTTGATTTCTTTCAGTAGTCTAAGGTCTTGCAATTGCAGGATGGTTGTACAGCAAGGAGGAGGGCACAGGGTGGGGCACTCAGTACAGTGATTTTTTTCAGGACAGGTATAGGCACAGGTTGGGAATTTTACACTGCTGCTTATGAACGTGGGTGCCCAGCATCCAGGGAGAATATAGCTGTGTGGGTACACTGGTCTGGGGGGCATAACCCTGATGTTCACTGGTCTAAGGCACAAGGACCTTCGTGTGCATGCATAGAGCTGTGACAGCAGGTTGGCTTTATGTTTTCTTGGATTGGGGCAGATGTGACCTGGCTGCACGCTGGCACTTTCTCTGAGCAAGGAAGTGAAACTGAGGGCTGTGCTCATCCATGGTTCTAGGACTGCTGTAAAGAGTGGTTCCCACAGCTGAATGATGTAATTGGGGGCCTGTGTACATGCATGGGTTTGCGAGTGCCATAAACTGATGCGAAGAGCTCAGGGGGTGTGGAGTGAAGCTGTGTGACACTATGGGCAGTGGGGCAGGAGTGGCCTAAGTATAGAGATTAGTGCCTGCAGTCTTTATGTGTTGGCAATAGCCTGCATGGAACAGGGAGGGGGAGGTAGTGCTTGGGAGGAGTGCAGGAGAGGTAGGTTGGGCTGCACTTTGAGTCGGGCTGTGGGGCAGGTACGAGCACTGGGGGCTGTGGGGTAGGGGTACCTGGAGCAAGGGAATGGGAGTGGTTGACAAGGTTCAGGTGCATCTATGGTGGGGTGAGTCGCTGGTCACAGGGTGCGCCGGTGAGGTTAGCCTGCCCAAGGAACATGGGTAGGTTTACTTCCTAATCCCGTGCTCCCATCCATGCACTCCCGTGGGCTCCACATCTCTGCATCTCTGCACCAGGCTCCAACATTCTGTTCCTCAGTTCCTCGGCCTCTGCAACCAGGGCTGTTGCATGCAGTGCAGAAGACTCTCCCAGATCAGTTGCACTCCCAAATTGCCACTTCAGTCGCACAGACGTTGGAATAACTAATCAAAGATGTTCATATAGGGGCGGGCCGCGGTGGCTCAGCGGGCAAGAGTGCTTGCCTGCTATGCCGGAGGACCCCGGTTCGATTCCCGGCCCCAGCCCATGTAAAAAACAAACAAACAAACAAAATATAATAAAACAAGAAAATGTTTAAAAAAGATGTTTCCCTTTCTTCCATCCTTCCTTCCTTCTCTCTGTCTTTCCTTCCCTTCCTCCCTCTCTCTTAAAAAAAAAAAAAAAAGATGTTCATATAACTCTATTTAATAAAATTAGTGGGATAGCAAATGACATAAAGGAAATCAAGAAGATGGTAGATGTGCATAAAGAGGAATTTGACAGAATAAATAGAAAAATAATGGATATCACAGAGATTAAAGACTCTGTTGACCAAATAAAAAACATACTAGAGGCACACAACACCAGATTGGAAAAGACAGAAGAAAGAATAAGTGATATAGAGGACAGGCTAGTTGACTTTGAAGATTCAAAACAGCAAATGGCAGAAAAGAAGAAAAAAATTGAACAGGAACTCAGGGAAATGATAGACAAAGGAAAGCACACAAATATAAGAATCACTGGTGTCCCAGAAGGAAGAGAGAGGAGTAAAGGACTAGGAAGTGTAGCTGAGGATATAATGGGGGAAAACTTCCCAAACCTTATGAAGGACTGAAATTGCCACTTCAGTCACCCTCCTGTCCTTTCTCTAACATTTCCGTGGAGCAGGGTTAATCTTGAGCTGATCTAGTCAG
Organism: Tamandua tetradactyla; assembly: GCF_023851605.1. Taxonomy (NCBI): domain Eukaryota; kingdom Metazoa; phylum Chordata; class Mammalia; order Pilosa; family Myrmecophagidae; genus Tamandua; species Tamandua tetradactyla. The sequence continues at coordinate 55,963,862 of NC_135353.1, read as the reverse complement.
CCATCTTCCCAGAAGTCTCTGGCACTTGATTTTTGATGAACCTTCTTTTCATTCTGCTTCTCAAGGTTGAGAGGAAGAGAATATGTCACACAATATCATACACTATATATTTAATTATGATTCCAGGATCTTGATAATATGACATATATTCCCAGCTAATGTTGTAAATCACTTTAATAAAAAAAAATCAACCTGTCCATATGGCACAGTGATCAAATTGCAAACTTTATTCTGGCCAATCAAGACAGGTTGGAAGAAACTGAACAGAAACCTCAGAGGTTTTACAATTCAAAATGCATTACATGTCTAATGATACAAGGAAGAACCTTGCAATCCCAGACAATTTAGGAGTTTAAACAAGCTTTTCAGCTATGAGCATTACAGAACAAAGAAAATCTGAATCACATATTTTTTCAAAATTCTGTAATTCAGAGAAAATACATTGTACTCCTATCAAAGATCAGCTCCTGCAAATGTGCTTTAAATCTTCTTACCTCCAATATTCAAGAGGATTTCACTTTTCAATGATCTTTTCTCTCTCTGCTGCTTGAACAGTCTCATTTTTACTGCATGATTGATGTACGTGCACTAGCATGCTCTATTAACTCCAGAATTTAAAAAGTCAGTCTTACTTGACCCAAAATCTTCCTTCAGCTACCAGTCCATTTCCCTGCTCTCCTTAAAAATAAAATCATATGCTTTTTCAGGCTTTTAAAATTCCTTACACGCTGTTATACTGCACTTAAGATTCTGAAACTGACTATTTTTTTTCAAACTTGTATTTTACATTTGCCAATGTTGAAAAATACTGCTCTGTTTGATTTATCTTGACTGTTATATATGACTATATCTCAATTTATTGTTCAGTCGATTTTTTATGAAAATTGAGCTTGTTTCCTTTTTCTAATTTTGCTATTACAAACAGTACTAAATAACCATGCTTGCATAAATTTTATTTTGCCCTCAGGTAAGGACATCTATAGAGCATATACTAAAGAGTAGAATTGATGAGTAATAATGTATGCACATATTCATCTTTAATAGATTGTCAAATCTCTCTCCAAAGTGATTATACCATTGTCTCCTGCTACCATCAACGTATGAGTCTTTCAGTTTCCACATCTTTGCTTATATGGTGTGTGAGAATAAAAAGTTTGTCAAATTCTTGTGGGTGAAATTTTGACTTGAAAAAAAATTTTTCTCCTGACTATTGTTGAGTTTTCCATAGGTATTGAAATTTCCAGTTTATGACAATTTGGCTTTCATATGCATAGTTTTGCAATTTTTCTTTTGTGTTTTAAATGTTTTTTCCCTCCTTTTTATCTGAAATACTAGTTGTTAATATAGTCTGAATAGTAGTATTTGGTTGATTATCTTCTCTCTGTTTAAGTATTTCTTAAGTCTGGTGTAGTGTTTCTGTAGAGAATTTGTGTGTGTGTGTGCACAAAAGTAAGGAGGGAGATGGTTTACTTGCCCAAGTGGGGAGGGACACATGTCACCAGCAGTGAGGGCAGTTGGTACACAGGGGCAGCAGAAGTGTATGCCTGGAACTCAGGCGCCCCTCCAGCCTCCAGAAGTTTATCGCAGGTGCTTGTACAGGGTGGTGCGTAGGCTGAAGGACACACAGCAGTGGAGTAACTAGAAGCGGATGCCACTGGTCCGCAGGCCATGCAAGCGGGGGTGGTGGTTGAGCTTGCTGCTCCGGGCACAGGGTTAGCGGTAGAACTCGCAGGTGTAGGGAGGCTTTCTGGAGTGTGAGCTCTGGTGCACAGTTTGCTAATTTTAATGAAATGCTTTAGGCAGAACTCACATCTGCCTCCTGGCCCGGCTCTTGCCTGCTGGCTTCTGCATCTTCTTAGGTCAGATCTACCGGATCTTTGCAGGGTCAGTTCTCTGTTCCTTGGTGGTGACCTCCCAACCATTCCTGCTGGGGTCTCATTGAACCCCACTGCCTTAAGCCCCGGGATCCTGCATACCCGCTGTGGCGGCAGCTCCAGTCGCTTCTCTGCTGCTGTGCATGAAGGTGCTGCCAGGAAGGTGGCATGGGAAGCCAGGTTCCCAAGGGGCCGCGGAGACCTGTTCCGCCAGCTTCAGAGCCCCTGTGAAGCAGCTGGCATCTGCTTCACAGAGGCTCTGGGGCCGCAGGTGTCAGTGAATCTTTTTGTGGCAGTTGACCTTGCTGCTCTGAGCACAGGCATAGGGACACTGGTCACAGACTTAGGGCTGCTTGCCCGTGTGTGAACGCATGTTCACCTTGAGGTTGCTGAAGGAACTGAGGGTCTTCCCACACACAGTTCAGGTCCGGCTCCGGCCGCTAACCTAGGAGCCTTTGACAGCAGACACCCGCCCCACCATGGCGGATACAGAAGCAACCACCTCTGCTAAAGCCTCTGGGGCCTTTGCCTCCATCTGAGTAGATGGACAATGCGTGGTCCCTCTGGGAATGGCACAGTAGTCACGAACTCTCTACCACAGTGGAGGCAGCTCAAGCCTTTCTGGTTTTCCTTTCCTGAGCCCTGCTAGGTCCGGGGCCTCTGAAGAATTGACAGCTCAGCTTCTTGTGATCCATGAAGGCAGTGATGGCTTCCAAGGGGAGGGTCACAGGCAGCTGCCGCAGGCCAACAGATCTGGGCGTTTGTTGGTCCAGGGCTAGTGGTCAAGGGGGTTCGGGATCAGCTGTGTCCACAGGGCCCACTGGCTCTGCGCACCAATGGCGTGGAGCGCAGCCCTGGCCGGCGTGAGTGGGGGGTGGTGGCGGGATTTGCCCTGGAACCGCCCTGGAGCGTGCAGCTACTTCAGCATAAAGGGTCCCAGCTCCGGGCCGTGCAGAAGCAGAGCGTCTAGATGCGGTTTCACTTCAGTGAAGAGGACTGGCATCTACATCTCCTTATCTGGGTTGGCAGCAGGAGTGAGGTATACTCAGGAGAGTTTGCTGCTGTCGGCCTTGGGTCACCGGAAGGGAGGGCCGACTGGCTAGTGGAGCACTCTCAGTCCCAGGCCCTCAAATGAGTGGCTGCTGCGACCTGCCCCAAACCCTTACAGTTCTGGCCCTGGTTCAGCTCTCTGGGGCGGAACCTGACCAGAGAGGACGAGGAGACAAATCAGTCACAGGGGACCCCAATCTGACTGGCAAAATGGCCAAACCTAATCATCCTCTTTTCACGTTATGCCGCAAATGAGCTGCTAATCTTGAGGCCATTTTAGAGCTGGTGAAACTGAGGCCCAAGGGGCTCACACACACCCACAGCGAAAAAAATTTTTTTTTTATTTATTAATTAAAAAAATAAAGAAACAAAGTAAAACAACATACATAATCAGTAATTCACAATATCATCACTTAGTTGCATATTCATCATTTCTTAGAACATTTGCATTAATTCAGAAAAAGAAATAAAATGAACACAGGGAAGAAAAACAAAGATTATACCTACCATACCCTTTACCCCTTGCTTTCATTGATCACTAGCATTTAAACTAAATTTATTTTAGCATGTGTTCCCCCTATTATTTATTTTTATTCCATATGTTCTATTCCTTTGTTGATAAGGTAGATAAAAGGAGCATCAGACACAAGGTTTTCACAATCACACAGTCACATTGTGAAAGCTGTATCATTATTCAATCATCCTCAGGAAACATGGCTACTGGAACATAGCTCTACATTTTCAGGCACTTCCCTCCAGCCTCTCCATTACATCTTGAATAACAAGATGATATCTACTTGATGCATAAGAATAACCTCCAGGATAACCTCTTGACTCTGTTTGGAATCTCTCAGCCATTGACACTTTATTTTGTCTCATTTCCCTCTTCCCCCTTTTGGTGGAGAAAGTTTTCTCAATCCCTTGATGCTAAGTCTCAGTGCATTCTAGGGTTTTTCTCAATCCCTTGATGTTGAGTCTCCGTTCATTCTAAGATCTCTGTCCAACATTGCCAGGAAGGTACACACCCCTGCGAGTCATGTCCCATGTAGAGAGGAGTAGCGTGGTGAGACTGCTCGTTGTGTTGGCTGGAGAGAGGGGCCACATCTGAGCAACAAAAGAGGCTCTCTTGGGGGTGACTCTTAGGCATAAATTTTAAGTAGACTTGACCTATCCTTTGCGGGGTTAAGTTTCATATGAACAAACCCCAAGACTGGGGGCTCTGCCTATAGCTTTAGTGATCCACACTGCTTGTGAGAATATCAAGAATTCAACTTGGGGAAGTTGAATTTCTCCCTGTTCTCACCACTCCCCAAAGGGGGCTTTGCAGATACTTTTTCACTCACTGATCGAATCACTCTGGGATTCATCAGGGCATCACTCTGGACAAACCAGCAAGATCTCATGTCCTACCTGTGATTCCAAGTACTTATGGTGTTCAATCAAACTATCTACAGGTTATATTAGGAAATGCAGTAGTCAAAATATAAATTTTGTGACTAATAAACATTTTTTGCTTTAGTCTCACACAGAAGGTGACATTTTAAAATATTAATTACCATCTATTTTCGGTACCCTGCAATAATGACATTCCTTTGTTCTTCCTCATGCAAAAGCATTTTTAAAATTGTACCTTGTACATTTCACTATTATTATACACTCTAGGCATTCCTAGATTATACCATCTTAAACTTTAACATCTATCTTTCTTTCTGATTCCATTTATGTCCCCAGCCCTCCTAACTCTATCATTCTCATATGCAGCTTCATTCAGTGTTTTAACATAATTATATTACAGTTAGGTAGGATTGTGCTGTCCATTTTTGAGTTTTTGTATCCAGTCCTGTTGGGCAGTCTGTATCCCTTCAGCTCCAATTACCCAATATCTTACCCTATTTCTATCTCCTGATGGTCTCTGTTATGAACAAAATATTCCATGTTTATTCACTAATGTCAGTTCATATCAATGAGACCATACAGAATTTGCCCTTTAGTTTTTGGGTAGTCTCACTCTGCATAATGTTCTCAAGGTCAATCGATGCTGTTACATACTTCACAAGTTTATTCTGTCTTAAAGCTGCATAATATTCCATCGTATGTATATACCACAGTTTGTTTAGCCACTCTTCTGTTGATGGACATTTTGGCTGTTTCCATCTCCTTGCAATTGTAAATAATGCTGCTATAAACATTGGTGTGCAAATGTCTGTTTGTATCTTTGCCCTTATGTACTCTGAGTAGATACCTAGCAGTGGTATTGCTGGGTCATATGGCAATTCTATATTCAGCTTTTTGAGGAACTGCCAAACTGCCTTCCACAGTGGTTGCACCATTTGACATTCCCACCAACAGTGGATGAGTGTGCCTCTTTCTCCACATCCTCTCCAGCACTTGTCATTTTCTGTTTTGTTGATAATGGCCATGCCAGTGGGTGTGAGACGATATCTCATTGTGGTTTTGATTTGCATTTCTCTAATCCCAAGGACGTTGAACATCTCTTCATGTGCCTTTTGGCCATTTGTATTTCCTCTTCTGAGAGATGTCTGTTCAAGTCTTTTTCCCATTTTGTAATTGGATTGGCTGACTTTTTGTTGTTGAGTTGAAGAATCTCTTTATAAATTCTGGATACTAGACCTTTATCTGATATGTCGTTTCCAAATATTGTCTCCCATTGTGTAGGCTGTCTTTTTACTTTCTTGATGAAGTTCTTTGATGCACAAAAGTGTTTAATTTTGAGGAGTTCCCATTTCTTTCTTTCTTTCTTCAGTGCTCTTGCTTTAGGTGTAAAGTCTATAAAACTGCCTCCAATTACAAGATTTATAAGATATTTCCCTACATTTTCCTCTGTTTTATGGTCTTAGACCTGATGTTTAGATCTTTGATCCATTTTGAGTTAACTTTTGCATAGGGTGTGAGATACGGGTCCTCTTTCATTCTTTTGCATATAGATATCCAGTTCTCTAGGCACCATTTATTGAAGAGACTGTTCTGTCCCAGGTGAGTTGGCTTGACTGCCTTATCAAAGATCAAATGTCCATAGATGAGAAGGTCTATATCAGAACACTCTATTCGATTCCATTGGTCAATATATCTATCTTTATGCCAGTACCATGCTGTTTTGACCACTGTGGCTTCATAATATGCCTTAAAGTCAGGCAGCATGAGACCTCCAGCTTCGTTTTTTTCCCTCAAGATACTTTTAGCAATTCGGGGCACCCTGCCCTTCCAGATAAATTTGCATATTGGTTTTTCTATTACTGAAAAGTAAGTTGTTGAGATTTTGATTGGTATTGCATTGAATCTATAAATCAATTTAGGTAGAATTGACATCTTAACTATAGTCTTCCATCCATGAACACGGTATGCCCTTCCATCTATTTAGGTCTTCTGTGATTTCTTTTAACAGTTTCTTGGAGTTTTCTTTGTATAGGTCTTTTGTCTCTTTACTTAAATTTATTCCTAAGTATTTTATTCTTTTAGTTGCAATTGTAAATGGAATTTGTTTCTCGATTTCCCCCTCAAATTGTTCATTACTAGTCAGTAGAAACACTACAGATTTTTGAATGTTGATCTTGTAACCTGTCACTTTGCTGTACTCGTTTATTAGCTCTAGTAGTTTTGCTGTGGAATTTTCAGGGTTTTTGACATATAGTATCATATCATCTGCAAACAGTGATAGTTTTACTTCTTTCTTTCCAATTTTGATGCCTTGTATTTCTTTTTCTTGTCTAATTGCTCTGGCTAGAACTTCCAACACAATGTTGAATAACAGTGGTGATAGTGGACATCATTGTCTTGTTCCTGATCTTAGGGGGAAAGTTTTCAGTTTTTCCCCATTGAGGATGATATTAGCTGTGGGTTTTTCATATATTCCCTTTATCATGTTGAGAAAGTTCCCTTGTATTCCTATCCTTTGAAGTGTTTTCATCAGGAAAGGATGTTGAATTTTGTTAAATGCCTTCTCTGCATCAATCAAGATGATCATGTGATTTTTCTGCTTTGATTTGCTGATATGATGTATTACATTAATTGATTTTCTTATGTTGAACCATCCTTGCATACCTTGGATGAATCCTACTTGATCATGATGTATAATTCTTTTAATGTGTTGCTGGATTCGATTTGCTGGAATTTTGTTGAGGATTTTTGCATCTATATTCATTAGAGAGATTGGTCTGTAGTTTTCTTTTTTTGTAATATCTTTGCCTGGTTTTGGTATGAGGGTGATGTTGGCTTCATAGAATGAATTAAGTAGCTTTCCCTCCACTTCAATATTTTTGAAGAGTTTGAGCAGGACTGGTACTAATTCTTTCTGGAATGCTTGGTAGAATTCACATGTGAAGCCGTCTGGTCCTGGACTTTAATTTTTCAGAAGCTTTTTAATGCTGATTTAATTTCTTTACTCCTGATTGGTTTGTTGAGGTCATCTATTTTATCTTGAGTCAAAGTTGGTTGTTCATGCCTTTCTAGGGAGTTGTCCATTTCATCTACATTGTTGTATTTATTGGCATAAAGTTGTTCATAGTATCCTGTTATTACCTCCTTTATTTCTGTGGGGTCAGTGTTTATGTCTCCTCTTTCATTTCTGATCTTATTTATTTGCATCCTCTCTCTTCTTTTTGTCAGTTTTGCTAAGGGCCCATAAATCTTATTGATTTTCTCATAGAACCAACTTCTGGTTTTATTGATTTTCTCAACTGTTTTCATGTTCTCCATTTCATTTATTTCTGCTCTAATCTTTGCTATTTCTTTCCTTTTGCTTGCTTTGGGGTTAGTTTGCTGTTCTTTCTCCAGTTCTTTCAAGTGGACAGTTAATTCCTGAGTTTTTGCCCTTTCTTCCTTTTTGATATAGGCATTTAGGGCAATAAATTTTCCTCTTAACACTGCCTTTGCTGCATCCCATAAGTTTTGATATGTTGTGTTTTCATTTTCATTTGCCTCAAGATATTTACTGATTTCTCTTGTAATTTCTTCCTTGACCCACTGGTTGGTTAAGAGTGTGTTGTTGAGCCTCCACATATTTGTGAATTTTCTGGTGCTTTGCCTATTATTGATTTCCAACTTCATATCCTTGTGATCTGAGAAAGTGTTTTGTATGATTTCAATCTTTTTGAATTTGTTGAGACTTGCTTTCTGACCCAGCATACGGTCTATCTTTGAGAATGATCCATGAGCACTTGAGAAAAATGTGTATCCTGTTCTTGTGGGGTGTAATGTCCTATAAATATCTCTTAAGTCTAGCTCATTTATTGTAATACTCAAATTCTCTGTTTCTTTATTGATCCTCTGTCTAGATGTTCTGTCCATTGATGAGAGTGGGGAATTGAAGCCTCCAACTATTATGGTAGATGTGTCTATTTCCCTGTTCAGTGTTTGCAGTGTTTGCCTCATGTATTTTGGGGCATTCTGGTTCAGTGCATAAATATTTATGATTGTTATGTCTTCATGTTGAATTGTTGCTTTTATTAGTACATAGTATCCTTCTTTGTCTCTTTTAACTGTTTTACATTTGAAGTCTAATTTGTTGGATATTAGTATAGCTACTCCTGCTCTTTTCTGGTTGTTATTTGCATGAAATATCTTTTCCCAACCTTTCACTTTCAACCTATGTTTATCTTTGGGTCTAAGATGTATTTCCTGTAGACAGCATATAGAAGGATCCTGTTTTTTAATCCATTCTGCCAGTCTATGTCTTTTGATTGGGGAGTTCAATCCATTAACTTTTCGTGTTATACTGTTTGGGTAGTACTTTCCTCTACCATTTTGCCTTTTGTATTTTATATGTCATATCTAATTTTCCTTCTTTCTACGCTGTTCTCCACACCTCTCTCTTCTGTCTTTTCATATCTGTCTCTAGTGCTCCCTTTAGTATTTCTTGCAGAGCTGGTCTCTTGGTCACAAATTCTCTCAGTGATTTTTTGTCTGAAAATGTTTTAATTTCTCCCTCATTTTTGAAGGACAATTTTGCTGGATATAGAATTCTTGGTTGGCAGTTTTTCTCTTTTAGTAATTTAAATATATCATCCCACTGTCTTCTCACCTCCATGGTTTCTGCTGAGAAATCTACACACAGTCTTATTGGGTTTCCCTTGTATGTGATGGATTGCTTTTCTCTTGCTGCTTTCAAGATCCTCTCTTTCTCTTTGACCTCTGACATTCTGACTAGTAAGTGTCTTGGAGAACATCTATTTGGATCTATTCTCATTGGGGTAAGCTGCACTTCTTGGATCTGTAATTTTAGGTCTTTCATAAGAGTTGGGGAATTTTCAGTGATAATTTCTTCCATTAGTTTTTCTCCTCCTTTTCCCTTCTTTTCTCCTTCCAGGACACCCACAACACATATATTTGTGTGCTTCATATTATCATTCAGTTCCCTGAGTCCCTGCTCATATTTTTCTATTTTTTTCCCTATAGTGTCTGTATCTCATCGGATTTCAGATGTTCCGTCCTCCAGTTCACTAATCCTAACCTCTGTCTCGTGAAATCTACCATTGTAGGTTTCCATTGTTTTTTTCATCTCTTCTACTGTACCTTTCATCCCCATAAGTTCCGTGATTTGTTTTTTCAGACTTTCTGTTTTTTCTTTTTGTTCATTCCTTGCCTTCTTCATATCCTCCCTCAATTCATTGATTTGGTTTTTGATGATGTTTTCCATGTCTGTTTATACATTCTGAATTAGTTGTTTCAGCTCTTGTATCTCATTTGAACTATTGGTTTGTTGCTTTGACTAGGCCATATCTTCAATTTTCCTGGTGTGATTTATTATTTTTTACTGGTGTCTAGACATTTAATTACCTTAATTAGTTTATTCTCGAGATTGCTTTCACTTCTCTTACCTAGGATTTTCTTGCTAGATGAATCTGTTGTCTATCTGTTCTTTGACCTTCAATTCAGCTTGTTCCAGACCTCTAGCTTAGGTTTTGTTTAACAGAGGATAATTTTTCAGTTCTTGTTTCCTTGTTTCTTGCTCTGCTTGTATTTCGCCTTTTCCCTCCCCACCCTTACGAGGGTCTATGTAGGTATTATAGACTCCAGCCGGGTTTTCCCAGACTAAACTGGCCTCCTATTTGTCATCTGCATTAGTTTTCCCTGAGGGTGGGACCCAGCAGGTTAAAAGACTTTCCTGTGAAGTCTCTGGGCTCTGTTTTTCTTTTCCTGCCCAGTATGTGGCACATCTGCCTGCGGGTCGCACCAGCAAAAGATGTGGCACTTTTAACTTTGGAAGACTCTCCCTGCTGGGGGCAAGGTGGAGATGGAGGAGAGGTTGTAGGCTGGTTTTAATGGCTTCAAATTACCGAGCCCTGAGGTCTGAATTCCTTGAGACAGGGATTCCACCTGAGTTGGGCTTCACCCCTCACCTGGGGAAGGTACAGGTGGGAGACAGCCCTGAAAGCAGCCCATTTCTGCCTATGCATGGAGCAATTGCAGCCTGAGAAGTCCCACCACTGAATCTAGAGGCTGCCAAGTCTACATAGAAACACAGCCACTGAAACCTCTGTTTCCTCCCCTTTCCTCTTTTTCCATGAGCCCAATGAGTGAACTCCGCCTTGACCAGGTTTAGAGTCTCTTTCCTTTCCCTCTGGGAAGCCTCCTGTGGGGGAGGGGCACCGGGCGCTGGCCACTGCGGCTTGGGGAACTCACGGTTTTTGGGAGGCTTGCAGCTGGTCCAGCTGGTCCAGACTGGGGTATGCTGTGTGTCCGGTCACTGATGTGGCTCCGAGAGCTGTTCTGTGCTGTTTCTGGTTATTTAGTAGTTGTTCTGGTGGATGAACTAAAACGCACACATTGATAAGCCGCCATCTTGGCCCGTTTCCCAGGGATTAGCTCTAAAAAAGTTTTTGAGGCCATGTTTCTAAGTATGCGCCTGGAGCTATAGGCACTAGAAAAATTAATTCAGCAAACATTTATTGAGAGACAACTGTGTGCTAGGCCCTGTTTTAGGTACTAAGATAAGCAGCAAACAAAACTGATAAAACCCCTGCTCTCATGGACCTCATATTACAATGGGAGAGAAAGGCAATGAACAAGATGAGCAAGTAAAATATAGACTGCTTTCCAGGATGAAAAATGCCATGGAGATAGGTAAAACAAGGAAGAGCGGCAGGGTTTTTGGGCCAGCTGCTTCAATTTTTTCCCGGCTGCTAGGTAAGGGCAGGATGGAATTGAGACTTAAGGGCAGAGAGTGAGCCAGCCAGACTCTCTCCAGCACAATAAGGAGAAGGGTGACAGAGGGGAGAGTGACCAATGTCAGTGAAGAAAAGGGTCATATCCAAAAGGTCTTTTTAATTTCATCTTGTTTTATTATTTTAAATTTTAATTTTATGAGCTTTTTATTGCTCCAAAATGATAAACTCCATATACCTTATACCACCCCCCTGTTCACTGACACTTAGCATTGGTGTGGTAATTTCCTTATAACTGATGATGGAATATTGAAATATTACTGTTAACTATAGTCCTGAGTTTGCATTAGGTGTATCTTCCTCATATACCATCCGATTATTAAGACCTTGTAATAGTGATGAACATTTGCTCTAGTTCATGAAAAAACATTCATGTATTTGTACTATGAACCACATCCATCGTCCACAACAGGGTTTGCTATTGTATACAGTCCCATGTTTCATCTGCTAGCTTTCCTTCTAGTGACATATTTAACCCAAACTTCCCCTTTCATGCACATTTGAGCACTGTTAATTACACTCATAATAATAGAGTACAATTACCTCTGTCCATTTCCAAACATTTACAATGAACCTTGTTAATTCTGCAAAAATTAGGTATCAGTCCCCCATTCTCTATGCTAATTCTATCTCCTATTAACCTATGTTCTAGATATTAAACCCAGGAGTTTCCCCCTTTTAATTAGCTCATATTAGTGAGATCATACAATGTTGCTCCTTTTATGTCTGCTTATTTCAGTCAACACAATGTCCTCAAGGTTAATCTCTGTTGTCACATGCATCCGAACTTTTTTCCTTTTATAGCTGAATGATATATCATCATATGTATGCATCACATTTTATTTATCCATTTATCGGTTGATGGTCACTTGTGTTGATTCCATATTTTGGCGATTGTGAATAATGGATCTATTAACATAAGCGGGCAAAAGTCTTTTCACATCCCTATTTTCAGCTCTTCAGAGCATATGTTTTGTAGCTGAATTATTGGATCATGTGACAATTCTCTACTTAGCTTCCTGAGGAACTGCCAAACTGTCTTCTTCAGTGCTATTCCATTTTACATTCCCACCTGAATGTATGAGTGCTGAAAGCATAGTGTTCCTATTTCTCCACATCCTATAAAAACTTGTAGTTTTATGTTTTTAATTTTTAATAGTGGCCATTCTAGTAGGTTTGAAATGGTAGGTTTTGAATTTCATTTTCCTAATAGCTAATGATGCTGAGCACCTTTACATTTGCTTTTTAGCCATTGTATTTCTTCTTCGGAAAAATGAGTATTCAAGTCTTTTACCCATTTTTAATTGGGTTGTTTGTCTTTTATTTGTTGAGTGATAGGATTTCTTTCTGGATATTCAGCCATTATCAGATATGTAGTTTCAAAATATTTTATCACATTGAGAGGCTGCCTTTCCCTTTCTTGATAAAGTCCTTTGAAACACAAAGTATTCACTTTTGAGCAGGTACATCTATCTATTTTTACTTTTGTAGTTTGTGTTTTGGGTGAAAAGTTCTAAGAATCATTGCTACCACAAGATATTGAAGATGTTTCCCTCTATTTTCTTCTAGGACTTTTATGATCCTCATTTTTATATTTAGGTCTTTGATCCATTTTGGGTTAATTTTTGTATAAGATACGAGATATGGGTCTTCTTTCATTTGGTTGGATTTGGATCCAGTTCTCCTAGCACAATTTGTTGAAGAGACTTTTCTGTCCCAATTGTGTGGACTAGACAGCCTTGTCAAAAAAGCAATTAACCATAGATGTGAGGGTCTATTTCTGATTTCTCAATTTGACTCCTTTGACTAGTATGTGTATTTTTATGCATTATCATGCTCTTGTAACCACTGTAGCCTTGTAATATTCTTTAAAGTCAAGGTACCTGAGTCCTCCAATAATGCTCTTCTTTTTCAAGGTGTTTTTAGTTATTTGGGGCCAATTATCCTTGCAAATAAATTTCATCATTGACTTTTACATTTCTGAAAAGTAGCCTGTTGGAATTGTTATTGACATTGTATTGAATCTGTAAATCATTTTGGGTAGAATTTACATCTTAATGATATTTAGTCTTGCAGTTGATGAACATGGAATGCCTTTCAATTCATGTAGGTCTTCTTTGATTGCTTTTAGCAAAGTTTTGTAATTTTCTGTGCACAGCTCCTTTATGTCCTTGGTTAAATTCATTCCTAGATATTTTATTTTTAATTGATACTGTAAACTGAATTATATTCTTGATTTCTTACCCAGATTGCTCTTTAACAGTGTGTAGCAACATTACTGATTTCCCCATGTTGATCTTGTATCCTGCCACTATGCTCAACTCATTTATTATTTCTAATAGCTTGGTTATAGCATTTTGGGGGCTTTTAAAATATATAATCATGTTGTATGCAAATAGTGAAAGTTTTACTTTATCGTTTCCATTTTGGGTGCTTTTCATTTCCTTTTCTTTTTCATTCCCAACTTGTGTGTCAGCACAATGTGGAATGACAGTGGTAGCAGTGGGCATCTTTGTCTGGTTCCAGATCATGGAGAGAAAACTTTAAGTCTTTCCCTATTGAGTATGTAAACTATGGATTTTTCTTATATGTCCTTTATCATGTTGAGGAAGTTTCCTTCTATTCCTACCTTTCAAAATGCTTTCATGAAGAAAGAATGTTAGATTTTGTCAACTGTCTTTTCTGCATCAATTTAGATGATCATGTGTTTTTTCTATTTCAATTTGTTGATGTGGTATATGATATTAACATATTGTCTTGTGTTTAACCACCCCTCCATACTTGGGATAAAACTCACTTGGTTATGGTGCATAATTTTCTTTTCTTCTAGTAACTTTTTCTGGCTTTGAAATTAGGGTGATGTTGGTTTCATAGAATGAGTTAAGTAATGTTACCTCCTCTTCAATTTCTTGGAAGAATTTTAGCAGTATTGACATTAATTCTTGAAATAATTGGTATAATCCATTCTGAAGCTGTTTGATCCTGGACTTTTCTTTCTTGTGAGGCTTTTGATCACTAATTCAAACTCTTTTAGGTGTGATAGGTCTGTAGAGATCTTCTATTTCTTCTAGAGTTAGTGTAGGTTATTCTGTGTTTCTAGGAAATTGTCCATTTCATCTAAGTTGCCTAATTTGTTGCCATATAGTTGTTCACGATCTTTTTTTTTTATTCCTGTGGGATCAGTAGTAATGCCCTGTTTCACTTCTGATTTTATTTATTTTCATATTCTCTCTTTTACTCTTTCTCAATCTAGCTTAAGTATTTTTCAATTTTACTGATCTTCTCAAAGAACTAACTTATGGTTGATGCTCTCTACTGTGTTTTTTGTTCTCAATTTCATTTATTTCTGCTCTAATCTTTCTTATTTCCTTTCTTCTGTTTGCTTTCGTATTAATTTACTGTTTTTTTTCTATTTCCCACAGGTGTGCAGTGAGCTTTTGTTATTTTATCTCACTCTTCTTCTTTAATGAAGACATTTCATTCTACAAATTTTCCTTTCATAATTGTCTTTATTACAACACATAAGTTTTGATATGCTGCATTCCTGTTTTCATTCTTCTCAGGATTTTTAGTGATTTCTCTGGAAATTTCTTCCTTGACCCACTGATTGTTTAAGAGGGTATTGTTTTACACCCATGTATTCATGAATTTTCCATTTCTTCCCCTCCTAACGATTTCCAACTTCATTCCATTAAGATCAGAGTAAGTGCTTTGTATAATTTAAATCCTATTAAATTCATTGATAACTGTTTCTGTGACCCAACATGTGGTCTATCCTGAAAAGTGATCCATCAGCACTTAAGAAGAATGTATATCCTACTGTTTGGGGTACAATGTTCTTTATATGTCTGCTATGTATAGTTCATTTACAATATTATTCAAGATCTTAGTTTCCTTATTGATCCTTTGTCTGGATGTTCTATTTCTTGATGAGAGCAGTGTACTGATGTTTCCAAAAATGTTGTAGAGAGGTCTATTTCTCCCATCAGTTCTACAACTGTTTGCTGGATGTGTTCTGGGGCACCATGGTTGCATGCATAAATACTGATGATTGTCATTTCTTCTTTGTGGATTATTCCTTTCATTCATATATAATGTCCTTCTTTGACTCATAACAGTTTTTCATTTAAAGTCAATTTTGTATTATATTAGAATACCTATCACAGCTCTTTTTTGCTTATAGTTTGCATGGAGTACCTTTCGCCAGCCTTTCAATTTCAACCTGTGTGTGTCCTTGCGACTAAAGTGAGTCTCTCTCTCTCTTTTAAATGATTTTATTCACATACCATACAATCCATCATAAGTGCACAATCAATGACTCCTTGTATAACCACATAGTTATGCATTCACCACTACAATCAATATGAGAAGATACCCCTTTCTTCTGGAAAAGAAAAAAGAATGCCACACCCCTCTCTGTTGTCCCCCTTTTATTGACCCTTAGCTTTGGTTTACTGAGCGTATTACAATTCATGATGTAACATTACAGTGTTACTGTTAACTATACACCTTAGTTTGCATTAATTGTATTTTTCCCGTATACAACCCCATTTTATTACCTTGCAATAGTGACATGCATTTGTTTTAGTGTGTGTAAACTTTTTTTATGTATTTGTACAATTAAGAACCATCATTTTCTACTGTAGGGTTCACTAAATTATACAGTCACAGTTTTAATCCTAAAGCTTTCCTTCTGGTGACATGCATGATCCTAGCCATCCTCTTTCAACCATACTCACACTCAGCTTTGTTCATTATACTTACAATATTGTGCTATCATCACTCGGTATTGGACTACCATTTCAGAACCTTTGCAGTCAACTTTACTAAACATTCTGTATGACTTAAGCATCAATTGACCAGTTTCTACCCTTTTTATCTCTGCTTTGTATGCTCTCAAAATTAACTTTCATGGTTTGCTTATTATAGTTAGTTCATATGATTAAGACCATAGAGAATTTTCCTTTTGTTTTTGGCTTATTTTGCTCAATGTAATGTTTGTTGTCAAGGTTCATCCATGTTGTTGCATGCATTATGACTTCATTCCATTTTACAGCTGTATAATATTCCATCATATGTATATAGCACCATTTGTTTATCAGTTCTTCAGTTGACGGACATTTGGGCTGTTTCCATCTCTTGGCAACTGCAAATAATGCCACTATAAAAATAGGTGTGCAAATGTCTATTCATGTCAATGCTTTCAGTTTTTTCAACTATATACCTAGTACCTGGATTGCCAGATGATATGGCAAATATATATTTAGTTTCCTGAGGAGCCACCAAACTGCCTTTGAGAGTGGCTGCACCATTCTACATTCATACTGATGTAGGAAAAGCGTATCTATTCTTCCACATTCTCTTTAGTACTTGTGTTTTTCAGTTTTTTTTTAATGGCCAATCTAGTAGGTATGAAATGGAATCTCACTGTGGTTTGATTTGCATTTCTCTTATAGCTTGTGAAGTTGAGCATATTTTCATGTTGTTGTTTTTTTTTTTTTTTTTTTTTTGCATGGGCAGGCACCAAGAATTTAACCCGGGTCAATGGCATGGCAGACCAGAATGCTACCTACTGAGCCACCATGGCCTGCCTGTATTTTCATATGTCTTTTAACCACTTGTATTTTCTCTTTGGAAGAGTGTCCTTCCATGTCTTTTCTCCCATTTTTTAAATAGGTTATTTTGTCTTTTTGTTGTTGAGTTATAGATTTTCTTTATAAATTCTGGATATTAAAATCTTATTAGTATGTGGTTTCCAAATATTTTCTCCCATTACATAAGCTGCCATTTTACTATCTTGACAAAGTCCTTTGATGCATAAAAGTATTCAATTTTAAGGAGATCTCATTTGTCTGTTTCTTCTTTCACCACTTTCTCTTTGGATGTAAGGTCTAGGAAACCAACTTCTACTGCAAGATATTTTGTAATTTTTTTTCTAAAATTTTTATTATCATTAGCTGTAATGTTTAGGTGATGGATCTATTTTCAGTAAATTTTGCATAAGTTGTGAGGCAGAGGACCTCTTTCATTCTTTGGAGTTGGACCCAGTTCTGCCAGCATCATTTATGGAAGACACAGTTCTCTTCCAGGTAAGTGTACTTGGCTGCCTTGTCAAAAATCAATAGTCCATAGATAAAAGGGTCTATTTCTGAACTCTCAATTTTATTGCCTTGGTCAGTGTATCTATCCTTATGCCAGTACAATGCTATTTTGACCACTATAGCTTTGTGATATGCTTTAAATTCAGGAAAGGTGAGAACGTCATCATTATTTTTCTTTCTTAAGATATATACGTATTTTACTTTTAATATTTTATTATACAAACAACATACAATCATACATTCTTGACATACAAATATTCCATACATGATGTACAATCAGTGGCTCACAATACTGTCATATGGTTGTGTATTCATCACCATGATCATTTTTTTGAACATCTGCATCACTCCAGCAAGAGAAATAAAAAAGAAGAAAGAAAAACCTCATACACACTATACCCCTTACCACTCCCTCTCATTGACCACTAGTGTTTCAATCTGCTCAATTTATTTTAACCTTTGTTCCTTCATTATGTGTTTATTTTATCCATATTTTTTACTCATCTGTCCATACCCTAGGTGTCTTATTGTTTGGAGTGTTTTCATAAATAAAGGATGTTGAACTTTGTCATAAGCCTTTTGTCCATCAAATGAGATGTCCATGTGGTTCTTCTGCTTTGATTTGTTGATATGATGTATTACATTAATTGATTTTCTTATGTCAAACCATTCCATTTATTCATGGGTTATAATTATTTCAATGTGCTGCTGGATTTGAAGTGCAAGTATTTTGTTGAGGATTTTTGTGTTTATATTCATTACAGAGATTGGACTGTAATTTTCTTTTCTTGTAGTACCTTTGTCTGGCTTTGTTATTAGGATGAAGATGGCTTCCTAGAAAGAGTTAGGTGGCTTTCCCTCCTCTTCGAGGTGTTTAAGCAGGGCTGGTACTGATTCTTTCTTGAATGTTTGGTAGAATTCACATGTGAAATCATATGGTCCTGGACTTTTCTTTTGGGGGAGCTTCTTCATGACTGATTCAATCTCTTTACTTGTGATTGGTTTGTTGAGGTCATTTATTTCTTCTCAAGTCAGTGTTGGTTGTTCATGCCTTTCTAGGAAGTTGTCTATTTCATCTATGTTGCCTAGTTTATTAGCATATAATTGCTCACAGTATCCTCTCATTTCATCCTTTATTTCTGTGGGGCAGTGGTTATGTCTCCTCTTCCATTTCTGATTTTATTTATTTGCATCTTCTCTTTTTGTCCCCTCAACCTAACTAAGGTTACATATTATTGATTTTCTCAGAGAACCAACTTCTTTTTTGTTGATTTTCTCAGTTGTTTTCATGTTCTCAATTTCATTTATTCCTGTTCTAATCTTCGTAATTTCTTTCCTTTTGTTTGCTGTCAGGTTAGTTAGCTGTTATTTCTCTTGTTCTTCCAAGTGAACTGTTAATTCCTCAATTTTTGCTCTCTCTTCTTTTTTCTTTTTTTTTGTTATTTTTAGATGCATATATATGTAAATTTACATATACGTATATATACATATATATATATACATATAAAATATATATATATTTTTTTTTTGCATGGGCAGGAATTGGGAACTGAACCCAGGTCTCTGCATGGCAGGCAAGAATTCTGCCACTGAGCTACCATCGTACCACCCTCTCTTATTTTTTGATGTAGGATTTAAGACAAAAAATTTCCCTTTTAGCACTGCTTTTGCTGCATTCTATAAATTTTGATATGTTGTATTTTCATTTTCATTTGCCTTGAGATTTTTACTGATTTCTCTTTTAATTTATTCCTTAATTCATTGTCTGTTTAAGAGTGTGTTGTTTAGCCTGCATATATTTGTGAATTTTCTGGTCCTCTGCCTGTTATGAAATTCCAACTTTATTCCATTATGACCCAAGAAAGTGTTTGCTATGATTTCAATCTTTTTAAATTTATTGAGACTTGCTTTGTGATCCAGTATATGGTCTATCCTTGAGAATGATCCAGGGGAATTTGAGAAAAATATGTATCCTGCTGTTGTGGGGTGTAATGTTCTGAAATGGTTGTTATGCCTAGTTCATTTGCTGTATTATTCAAATTCTCTATTAATTGATTCTCCATCTAGATGTTGTATCCATTGATGAGAGCAGAGAGTTGAAGCCTCCAATTATTATTTTAGAGGTGTCTTTTTCTCCCTTCACTATTGTCAATGCTTGCCTTTTGTATTCTGGAAGACTTTGGTTTGGTGCATAAATATTTATGATTGTTATATCTTCTTGTAGATTTGTTGCTTTTATTACTACATAGTTTTCTTCTTTGTCTATTTTAATTGTTTCATATTTGAAGTCTAATTTGTCAGATATTAGTATAGTTACTCCTGCTCTTTTCTGTTTGTTGTTTACATGAAATATCTTTTCCCAACCATTCACTTTTAACCTCTTTTTGTCCTTAGATCTAAAATGAGTCTCCTGTAGATAGCATATAGATGGGTCCTGTTTTTTAAACTATTCTGCCTGTCTAAGTCTTTTACTTGGGGAGTTTAATCCATTAATATTTAGTGTTTATTACTGTCAAGGCAGTACTTTCTTCTATCATTTTGTCTTTTGGATTTTATATCTCAGGTCCATTTTTTTTCTCTTTTTACCTGTACTGAGAGTTTTCATTTCTACACTCCCTCTCATGCATTTTCCTATCAGCCTGTGGTGGTCCCTTTAATATTAGTTTCAGAGCCAGTCTCTTGGTCACAAATTCTCACAGTGATTGTTTGTCTGAGAATATTTTAATCTCCCACTCGTTTTTTTTTTTTTTTTTTTTTTTTTTGCATGGACAGGCACCGGGAATCAAACCTGGGGCTCTGGCAGGGCAGGCAGGAACTCTCCCTTATAAGTCACCATGGCCTGCCCTCTGCCACTTATTTTTGAAGGAAGATTTGGCTGGATATAGTATTCTTGGTTGGCAGGTTTTCTCTTTCAGAACTTTACAAATATCATCAATGCCTATTCACCTCCATGGTTTCTGCTGAGAAATCCACACATAGTCTTATTGGGTTCCCTTGTATGTAATGGATTGCTTTTCTTTTGCTGCTTTCAAAATTCTCTTCTTCTCTTTGACATCTGACAATCTGATTAGTATGTGTCTTGGAGTATGTCAATTTGGATCTGTTCTGTTTGGGGTATGCTGCAATTCTTGGATCTGTAACTTTATGTCTCTCATAAGAGATGAGAAATTTTCAGTGATAATTTCCTCCATTAGTCTTTGTCCTCCTTTTCCCTTCTCTTCTCCTTCAAGGACACTGACAACATGTATATTCCTGTGCTTCATGTTGTCATTCAAATCCCTGAGACCCATTCTTTTCCTTATATTTTCTTTTGTGTGTCAGATTTCAGATGTTTAGTCTTCTAGTTCATTAATCATTTCTTCTGCATCTTTATATCTATTGTTGTAGTTTTCCATTGTTCTTTCCATCTCTTCTGTTGTGCCTCTCATTCCCTTACTGTGATATGATTCTTCAAACTTTCCATTTCTCTTTTTTAACCCAATGTCTTCTTTTTTCTAAATTTTTTATTGTATAATATAACACATATACAAAGTAAAGAAAAGAAAGCAATATTTTTCAGAACACTCTTCAACAAATAGTTTCAGAACAGATCCCAGAGTTTGTCATGAGCTAACATCCTATCATCTCAGATTTGTCCTTCTACCTTCTCCAGAATAAAGGAGGCCAGAAGGAATGAATCTTTTTTTATCATCATAATCAACTTTTTAAATTTTTTTGTAAAAAATAGCCTATATACAAAAAAGCAATAAATTTCAAAGCACAGCACAATAAGTAGTTGTAAAACAGACTTCAGAGTTTGGCATGGGTTACAATTCCACATTTTTAGGTTTTACTTCTAGCTACTCTAAGCTACTAGGGACTAAAAGAAATTTCAATTTAATGATTCAGCAATTATGTTCATTTGTTAAACCCTATCTTCTCTATATAACTCCGCCATCATCTCTGATCTTTTTACCCCACTCATAGAGATATTTGTGCTTTTGTAGCAGGCAGGCCTTCCCCTCTTTGTGGTTTAGCTGTGCTCTCTGTGGAAAATCCTCAAACCCCCTCTCCTGCAGGCAAGCGAGATAAGACACATTCCTGGGATAAAAACCCCCTCCCCTAGCCTTCAGGAACTGGTGAAGGTGCACGTAGGCAAGAGAAGACATTCCTGGGGTGGGGGCCCCTCAATGGTTCAGCTCTGGGGCATTCTCAACTTAAATCAGCCAATTGTTTACCTTGTCTTTAACATGTCAAAGAGTCTATAAAAGCTAAGGTTGCCTTTTGTTCAGGGCTCAGACTTTCAGAAGTTACTCGGCTGAGCCCTATGGCCATAGCAAATAAAACCTGCTTCTTGAAACTATGGATCCTTAGTCTCAGCCTGTTCTAACTTCGCAAAATATTCCTGGAGGCCTGCGGCCTGGTTCCTGGTTTTTGCGCTACGTTTTGGCCATTCTAACTTTTTCAGGTTGGAAGGGGCTGTCAGTAATATGGGGTAGGAAGATGGAAGTATCTGATGTTCTGGGGAGGATTGGCCCTGTAGTTTCAGTACTTATCTGGTCCAGTGACCCATCTGGAAGTTGTAGGTTTCTGGAAAGTTACCCTCATGCATGGAACCTTTGAGGCATCTTTTATATTGCCCTAGGTGTTCTTTTGGATTGGCTGGAATGGTTTTGGTTGGGGTTTGCCAAATTATGCTAGGTAGCAATGTCTAACTGAAGCTTGCATGAAATGACCTCCAGAATAGTCTCTTGACTCTATTTGAACTCTCTCAGCTGCTGATCTTTATTAGTTACACTTCTTTTCCCTCTTTTGCTCAGGATGGCAGTTTTGATCTCATGGTGCCAGGGCCAGACTCATCTGTGGGAGCTCATCTCTGGGAGTCATCTCCCATGCTGGCAGGGAGTTTTTCACCTCTGAATGTCATGTACCAGTAGAGGGGAGGGCAATGATTTCAGTTAGAGTTGGCTTAGAGAGAGTGAGGCCACATCTGAGCAACAACAGAGATCTTTCAGAAGTAACTCTAAGGCATACCTATAGGTAAGCTAAGCTTGTCTGCTACCTACATAAGCTTCACAAGAATAAGCCTCAAGATCAAGGGCTTGGTCTATTGATTTGGGTGTTCCTAATGTTTGACACAGTATCAGGGGATTCCCTGATGATTAAGTTTAATAGTTACATATTTTTTCTCCCATCCCACAAGGACTTTGCCAATACTTTTTTATTATCTGCTTAATATGTTCCAGGATGTATCCAGGCATTATGTTAAGCTGCACAGGATTAAAGACCCTCATTCTTATTCTGTACTCCCTGTGTTTCAGTAGTTCGAATGAGCTATCCAGATAAGTTGAATTAGATTATGTGCTACTGAAAATTTAGGTTCCAGACAAAATAAATCTTTCTTCCTTTGGTTTCAGTGAGTAGATGCAGTACTAAAATATAGACAATATCTTCCTTAACATTGTGTTCTGAAGTACCTTAATTGTGACCTTATTGGCTTCATTGTTATCTCTAAATAGCAGCTTATAAATATATAAAACAGCCTCTCAACATACAGAAATAATAATTCCCACTCCAGATTAAATATGTCTGTTATAAGAAGTTATAATTTAGGCCCCTGTTTTTTATAAGCATTTTCTAAAGGAGACTATACAATAATTGTTATTTCATTTCTGGCTTATTTGCCTCACCAAATGTCCCACAGGTTCATTCACATCATTGCATGCCTCATGAATTTGTTCCTTTTTGAAGCAGGATAATATTCAATCCTATGTATACATAATCATTTGGCAATCTACTTCTCAGTCCCAATATCTATTTATATCTTCCCTCAAGACATTTATTTGATTTTTATTCCATGTCTGGTCTAACATCCTTGGAATTAATTGTTTACTCCTGTATCTCATTTAAATTGTTGGTTTGTTCCTTCAACTGGGACATATCTTTGATTTTCTTTGTATGGCTCATCATATTTTGCTGGTGTCTAGGCATTCAATTTCCTTAATTAGTTTATTCTGGAGGTTGTTTTCATTCTTTGGCCTATGATTT
This sequence comes from Tamandua tetradactyla, assembly GCF_023851605.1. NCBI lineage: Eukaryota > Metazoa > Chordata > Mammalia > Pilosa > Myrmecophagidae > Tamandua > Tamandua tetradactyla. Next base: position 55,940,630 of record NC_135353.1, on the reverse strand, counting down.
TTCTTTCTGCCTGGCTTTGTTCTCTATCTGTTCTTTGACATTTGGCTGAACTTATTCTAGATCTCTAGCATAGGTTCTGTTTAGCTGATCAGAATTTTTCAGTTCTTGTTTTCATTTTTCTTGCCTTGCCTATATGGAACCATTTTTGGGGGTTTTTTTCTTTTTTTGAGTTAGTCCTTCTCATCAATTGTAGACCCCAGTCAGATTTTCCCAGACTGGGCTGGCCCATATCTCAGGAGGAGATCCTGACTTTAGTTTCCCCTAATGATGAGACCCGGTAGATTGTCAGACTTTCCTAAGAAGCCTCTAGACTCTGTACTTTTCCTATCCTGTCCAGCATGTGGTGCTTATCTGCCCACAGCTTCCCACCAACATAAAGTGATGTAGTGCCTTTAATTTCAGCAGACTCTCCCTGCTGAAAGTGTGACTGAGACAGAGGTGATGTTGTAGGTTGGCATTAATTGTTTCAGTTTTCCATTCCCTGGTGTCTGAATTGCTTCAAGGAGGAATGCTGCTTAAGCTGGGCCCCACCTTTCTCTTGGGACAGTACAACCTTTAGGAATTAATGTCTTTCACCTGACTTTGTCTCTCACACAAGTTTAATTCCACCCTTGCCTGGGGCACTGCTGAAGCCTGAGAGTGCTTCCAGTTCTATCTAATGAGGTGTTAAGGAGTAGAAAAGAAAGCAAAACCAAAAAAAAACCTTTCAAGTGGGACGCCACTCCTTAGGTTTGTCAATCAAGAGCTTAAGTTGGTACATGGCTGTATGTATCTCCAGGCAGTCTGTGCCCCCTTTTCTTGGCATCCAGCACTTTTGCAGTATTTTGTGCTGTCTGACTCAAAAAGCCTCAGTTTTTTTTTGTTTGTTTGTTTTGTTTTGTTTTTCCATCAGCCCTGCTGCATCTCTGCTGAAGCAAAATCTCCTAGAACTGTTAGTGCTTATTCCATGTTTACTTGTGCTGAGGGCCTATTTTCAGTAATCAGAATTTGTTAATTAATTCCACAAGTGCAGCTTGGTTGAGTTAAGCCCTTGCTGCTAGTAAGTCTGTTTTCATTCCCCTTGGGGAACCAGCATGCCATGCCCATGGGGGAGGGGTGCTGCTTCTGTGGGTTGGGGGATTTGCAGTTCTGTATGGGGTCTCAGCTGGTCCACTTGGTCCAGACTGGTGTACTCTGGCAGTTGTTTTGCACTCTTCCTGGCTATTTACTAGCTGCTTTGGAAGAGGAACTAAATTCTACACCTCACTAAGTTCCCATTTTGCCCATCCTTGCAATAAGTTTTAAGATTGGGAATTGTGAGTTCTCCAAACAGATATTTTTGGTAATTCAGAGTCCCTTACTCTCCCATATAATTTTTATGTCTGGCTTCACCATTTCTTCAAAGAAGGTCGTGGAATGTTGATTGAATTGTGTATAATCTGCATATCACTTTTGGGAGAATTGACATCTTAACAATATTTAATCTTCCAATCCATGAACATGGAATGCATCCCATTTATGTAGGTCTTTATTTCAGCAATACTTTGTGGTTTTTCTGTGTACAACTACTTTACATATATGGTTAGATTAATTCATAGATATTTGATTATTTTAGTTGCTGTTGTAAACTGAATTATTTTCTTGATTTCTTCTTATTGTTCATTACATAGATTTTGCAGTGTTGGTTTTGAACCCTAACATTTTACTGAATTCATTTATTACCTCAAGAGCCTTGATGTGGGTGTATCATGATTTCTGAATATAGGATCATGTCATTTGAAATAGGGAGAGATTGACTTATTCCTCTCAATTTGGTCACATTTTATTTCATTTATATTGCTGAATTGCTCTTGCTTGAGCTTCCATTACAGTGTAGTAAAACAGTGGTAACAATGAGTATGTTTGTCTTGTTACTGATCTCAGATGGAAAACTTTCAGTCTTTCATCATTAAGTATGATGTTAGCTTTGGGCATTTCATATATGTCCTTTATCACATTAAGGAATTATCATTGTGTTCCTTTCAAGAAGGGGTGCTGTATTTTGTCAAATGCCACTTCTGCATCAATTGAATTTATCATGTGATTTATTCCTTCATTCTGTAAATGTGATGTATTTCATGAATTAATTTTCTTTTATTGATGCATACAATGCAATTTTTTGTCCTCAAGCCTGATGGAGTGGCAGCCCCACACTTTCCAAATGCTTGCACAGAAGCAATGCTCTCCCTGAACACTGGAGTGAAAGCTACACCCTCTGAGAACCCTGGGATTATGACCAGACTATCTACAATCCTTGGGGAATAAGCTCCAACCTATGAGAACACTAGGGTGGTAACATTATTCCTGAATAATGAGGTTGCTCTAGTTTGCTAGCTGCCAGAATGCAACACACCAGAGATAGATTGGCTTTTAATAAAAGGGGATTTATTTAGTTAAAAAACATATAGTTCTTCAGAGGAAAGGCAGCTGACTTTCAACTGAGGCTCTTTCTTACACAGAAAGAAAAAAGGGGTGATCTCTGCTGGCCTTCTCTCCAGGCTTCTGGGTTCCAACAACTTTCCCCAGGGTGATTCCTTTCTGCATCTCCAAAGGCCTGGACTGAGTTGCAAGTGCTGAGATGAGGTATGCTGAGCTGCTTGGGCTGTGGTACATTGTGCTCTCTCATTTAAGCACCAGCCAATTAAAAGAAACATCACTCATTGCAGCAGGCATGCCTCCTAGCCAACTGCAGATGTAGTCAGCAACAGATGAGGTGCACATGCTGTTGGCTCATGTCCACAGAAATAGAACTAGGCACCTTCACCTAGCCAAGTTGACACCTGAATCTAACTACCACAGAGGTGGAAGGCCTGCCCTCTCCAAGCTCTGAGGCACCCTCACCCTTTCTCTTAGAGGAGAAGTCTTCAGTCCAGACCTAAGTTTCCATGGTTATGCTTCTGAAATGATTTTTCCTTCAATGTAACAATCTGCTTTTCCGGGGTATATATAGCTTCAAACCATCATACAATCATATTTGATTTGATTCTGTATTAGTCAGGGTTCTCTAGAGAAACAGAACTAACAGGAGCTATCTGTAAATATTAGATTATATAAAAGCATCTCACACAACTGTGGGGATGCAGGAGTCCAAATACAGGAGGGCAGGATGCTAGCTGGCAGTTCTGATGAAGGTCGTCAATGGACCCTCCATACCTGGAGAGTTCCTGGCTTTCTGATAAAGTAAAAGTTCTCTTTTCTGCCTTAAAAGTCTGTAACTGATTGGATTTCAACCATCTGATTTGATTCTCTCATTGTTGAAGACATTCTGTTAGTTGCTCGTAGACATAATCAACTACAGATACAACCACCTGACTGATGATTCAAGATACCAACCTCTGGTTTATTAACCAGCCACAAAATGTTCTTATAGTAATGGTTATGTTAGGTCTTGCTTGATCAGACAACTAGGCACCATCACCTGGTCATGTTGGTACATGTACCTATCACAGATACCAACTTGACTGAAATAGCATGCACATACACTTTTACTAAACCTTTGTTCCCTTCATTTTTGTACTTGTTACAAATTATATCTTGTACAATGTTTGTCCAAAACCACAGGTTTATCAATCTTTTTTGTGCATTTGCATTTTAGCACCTAAAGGATGCAAGAAGTGGAGATATGTACCAAAATAATACAATAGAGTTGTGGTGGTATTTATAGCTATCCATATGGTTACATCTTCTAGGTTTCTTTATTCTTTATGCTGCTTTGAACTACTGTCTAATATCCTTTCCTTTTGCTCTGAAGAACTGCCATTAGTGTTGCTTGTAGGACAGATCTTGTGTTGAACTACCTCAGTTTTTATTTGTCTTAATCTTTCTCTCATTTTTGAAAGAAAGTCTCACCAGATACAAAACTCTTCATTGGAAATTGTTTTCTGTCAGCACAGTAACTATTTCAACCCACAGCCTTCTTACCTCTGTGCAAGAAATCAGCAATCTAGTTGGGACTCTCTTGTATATAACACATTACTTTTCTCTTCAGCTTTCAGAAGTTTCTCCATGTCCTTTGCACCTGACAGTTTGCTTAGTATGTGTCAGTATTTTCTCTTCAAGTTTATCTTGTTTAGTGTTCTCTGGGCTTCTTGGATGTACACATTCACATATTCTGCTATGTTTGGAAAGTTTTCTGTTATTTTCTTTAAATATTCCCTCTGTCCTTTTCTCTATTTCTTCTCTTTCTGGAACTACCACAATGCATTTATGCCATTAAACTATTTTATTTTCTTAAAATTATTTTCCCTTTCTTCTCATTCTAGCTCATTTCAATTTTCTTTTCATTGAGTTCACTATTTCTTTAATTTGCCCACATCCCATCTGCTATTGAAAGCCTCTATGATTTTTTTCATTTCCATTATTGCGGTCTTCAATTGCATTAGTTTTGTTAGTTTCCTTTGTCAAAATTTCAATCACTTTATTGAGATTCTCATATTGATCATTCATTGTTTCCTAATATCCTTTAGTTCTTTCTTTCTATATTCCTTCATCTCTATAAAGATATTGGTTGCTCTCCTGGCAACCTTTAGTCCTTTTAGTGTATTTTCCTTCAGCTTGTTGAGCTCATTGGAGATCATTTTTAAAAAATTCTTTGTCTAGTAACATCATCAACATGGTGATGTAAACAGCTACTCAAAACCTCTCTCCAGTGATTTACTGAAAAAAGGGACAATTCTCACTTGTTCAGAACTTTGGATGAAGGTATTGACTGGAGAAGGAGCCCACAAATGTTGAATTGAAGAGAGACAAAAATACCAGTTAGGAAACTTCCATCTGAGACTGTCCAGTCCTCTCCCATCCCTCTCACTCAATTCCACACAGCAGGGGAAATACAGCAGCAGCTGGGAAACCTCCCAACTCCCACTGGGAAAACAGACTATAAAATCTCTCAGAGCAGTGAGACAAATCCCCACCTATATCCAGAGACCGGGGCCCCATCCCATAGAGTCCCATAGCAGGATTTAGGCCATGAGGAAGGGCAGAATACAAAATGGCAGCAAGGATGAATTTCTGAAATGGAGGATTAGGGAGGTATTTACAAAATCTTCCCTAAGAAAAGCAGCAAGTGGCCAGACAAAAAAATAACTAAATCAACTGTTTTGGGACAAAAAAGACAGGGTAGGCCATTCCAAGGCCCAAGTTAATGAGGGATGAAGAGTCTGAGAAAACACACACAGAGACTGTATTTCCTGCCCTGGTTCCTGATGCCCATCCCCCACCCTTGAATGTAACAGCCCCAGGAAGCCTGCTCCTTGCCTAGGGGATGGCAGTCAGGGGAGTCCTCTGCAACAAGTAAAGTGGGGAACACAAACACACATTGAGCTGTATTTTGGCTGACAAAGTGGGTGTACAGGAACCCCACAATTTCAGCCCTCCCCCAGTCAGATGCAACCTGGACTACAGAAGATAAACAGCTTCTGAGGATGATTAAGTTATTGAACAGTGCCATCTGCTGGACAGGCTGAAAAGTACAAAGGAATTGCAGGGACTCCACAGTCCCTACCCTTGGCTCATTGGAGCTTGTCTACATCCCTTGCTTGGGACTTTGACCCTGACTGAGAAATACAGATGACCAAGTGGTCAAAGCTGTGCCATAAAACAAACCCAGGTTTTGCTGTGCAGCAAAAACACAACATTCCGGGTCTGGCTTCTGGTTGGAGAAGTTGAACCTCTTAGTCCTCTGACACCATGTGAGAGCCTGGGAATCACCAGACAAATTGTGCCCAGAGGCAGGGTCTCAGCCAAGTTGCAAAGTGCCCACTTCCTACCCCCAGAGTTAACATTTTCCAGCACACATGGAGAGCTTCAGCCTTGACTGGGTTGTTGCCTAGTTCGGTCATGGGCCAGTGGGCTGCCACACTCTGGGAGAAACAGAAGTGTGGGGAAGAGGTGGCCCAAGAGTTTCATCTACTGGGAAGATAGGGAAAATGCAGGCTGGCAAATTGCTTTTATGCCCAGCTCCTAAGGACTTCTGAAAATGGTTACAACTACTATGTGAGACCCTGGCCCTGGATTGGCTGGGAATCATTGACAAACTAAGTGCCAAAGGAGACATTCAACACAAACCCAAGCAGCTACAAAATCCTAGATAAGCAAGGGAAATCAATGTTCAAAATAGCATTATCAAGATAATAAATGCCATATAAACTAATGGTACAAAATAATTGGTAAAATTACAACGCCTATAGAAATATAATATGTTTCATTTTTACTTTAAAAACATGTGCTTTGTAAGTTAATTATTACTGAGACTGCTTAAATAGGCAGGATGTCCTTCAGTTGTGTAGCCCTATAGCTGTTCAATCAGTTTCTACTCCTTACCTAAGAGATCAAAGGTGAGAAAACAAGTCTAGAGTATGTTCAGCCTGATGACTCCACCCTGAACCCTGTTCTTATTCTTGAGAGGACATAAAGTGGAAGGTTAAAAATATTTTTTTATTAAGATGTTCGATCAAAGCATGAGGTTTTGCTTTTTCTCAGCATAATTCCTAACTGAAAGACAAATATAAAATAATCGGGTAAATAGCTCACTTTCTATATTTTCATTGTTCTAAAGACCATGAGTATTTTGTTTGTATATTACTATTAAGAAACAATATTAAGTTTTTTGTACATTCACCTTAAGATAGTAAACTGCTTTCTGAGAAAAAAAAGATAATCAAATGCCAATAAACCAACAAAAATAATGCAAAGCACATGAGGATGCAAAAAGATACGGCCAAGCCAAATGACCAAATTAAATATCTGAGGAGACAGAGAATTTGGAGTAAATAATCAAAGATTTTCATGCAAATCTAAATAACTTCAATGAATTGGCTAAAGAGATAAAGGATTTTAAGTAGACACTGGAAGAGCATAAGGAAAAATCTGAAAGAATAAATAGAAAAATAGGAGATCTTACAGAAATGAAAGACACTGTGGACCAATAAAAATTGCGTTAGAAATTACCCCTCCCAAAAATACACTAGAGACAAACAACAGCAGATTTGAAGAGGCAGAAGAAACTATAAGTGAACTAGTGGACAGGGCAATTGAATTCAAATGCATAAAAGAAAATATGGTGAAAAAGATGGAGAAAATGAATTGGATCTCAGAGAAATTATTGATAACACGATGAACACAAATATGAGAATCATTGATGTCCCAGATGGGGAAGGGAAAAGTCAAGGACTAAGAAGATTATTTGATGAGATAATTGCCTTCTTAACCTTTATTAAAGATATAAATTTACAAATCAAAGAAGCCCAATGAACTCCAAATAGAATAAATCCAAATAGATACAGTCTAAGACACATACTGTCAGACTGTCAAATGCTGAAGAGGAGAGAGTCCTTAAATCAGCAAGGGAAGCCACATAAGACAAAGTGCTGACCACTCAATGAGCACCACAGAGATGAGAAGTAGTGGTATGATATATTTAAAATTCTGAAAGAGAAAAATTTCCTACCAAGAATTCTTTATCCAGCAAAGTAATAATTCAAAAGTGAGGTAGAGTCTTACATTTTCACATATAAACAAATGCTGAGAGAAATTGTTAACAAGAGACCCTCCCTACAAAAAGTACTTAAGGGAGTTCTGCTTGTTGAAAAGGAAAAGGAAAGAGAGGTCTGGATGAGGGCACAAAATTGAAGCGTATTAGTAATGGTGACTTAAAGGAATGAGGGAGAGAGGGGGAGAGAGAGAAATAGATCTGACAAATAAAACCAGAGAATAAGATGGTTTAATTAAGAACTGTCTTCACAGTTATAATTTTGAATGTTAACAGAAAAACTCCTGAATTAAAGACACAGGTTGGAAGTAAGGATTTAAACATATGATCCATGTACATAATGTTGACAAGAGACTCATCTTAAACAAAAAGATACATAGAGGTTTAAAGTTAAAGAATAGAAAAAGTTATTCTAGACAAGTAGCAATCAAAAGAAAGTTGGGATAACTATATCAACATCAGAAAAATAGACTTTAAATGTAAAGATATCATAAGAGACAACGAAGGACACTACATATTAATAAAAATGGCAACCAAGAAGAAATAACAATTATAAATGTTTATGGACCCAATCAAGGAACACTGAAGTACATGAGGGAAACACTGACAAAGCCATAAGAGAACAATAGATGTTCCTACAAAAATGATGGGAGATTTCAACACACCACTCTCTTTAATAGATAGAGCAACCAGACAGAGGATCAATAAGGAAAGATAAATCCTAAAAGATATGATGAATGAATTAGACCTAACAGACATATATAGACTGTTGCACCCCAAAATACCAGGATATACATTCTTCTCAAGTGTTCATTGAACATTATCCAAGTTAGATCATTTACTGGGACACAAAACAAATCTTAATTTTTTTTAAAAATGGAAAATTTTCAAAGCACTTTCTCTGATCATAATGGAATGAAGCTGGAAATCAATAACTACCAAAGAACTGAAACTTTCACAAATAGATCCAGCTTAAACCATACGCTCTTAAGCAATCAAAGAAGAAAGTGCAAGAGAAATCAGTATATATTTGGAGACAAATGAAAATGATAATACAACATGTCAAAACCTATGAGATGCAGTGAAGGGAGTATTGAGAGGGAAATGTATAGCTCTAAATATCTACGTTAGAAAGGAAGAAGAGCTAAAACAAAAGACCTGATTGAACAAAAGAAGAAACTAGAGAGAGCAGCAAACTAACCCTAAAGCAAGTAGAAGAAAATAAATAACAAATATTAAACAGAATAAATGAATAGGTGAACAAAAAAACAATAGAGGAAATCAATAAAACCAAACGTTGGTTCTTTGAGATCATCATGTTTGACCAAACTTTGACTAGACTGACAAAGTCAAAATAGAGAAGATGCAAATAAATAAAATCAGAAATGAGAATGTGTAATTACCATGGATCCCAAAGAAACAAACAAAAAAACAATTATAAGATGATACAATAACAACCGTATGTCAACAAACTATGCTAGTTAGATGAAATGGACAATTTCATAGATACACGTGAGCAACCTATACTGACTTAAGATGAAACAGAAGACCTCAACAAACCAATCACAAGTAAAGAAGATTAAATTATTTATCTAAAATCTCCCTACAAAGAAAAACCCAGGGCCAGAGAGATTTTCAGAGGGATTTTGCCAAACATTCCAAGAACTAGAACCATTCTTGCTCAAACACTTCTAAAAAACTGATATAAGGGAACACTGCTAACTCAATGTATGAAACAACATCACTCTAATATGAAAACTTTTTAAACATACTAAAAAAAGGAAAACTGCAGACCAATCTTTTTAATGAGTATAGATGCAAAAATTCCCAACAAAATGTTTACGAATCTTATCCAATGGCACATTAAAAGAATTATACACCAAGACCAAGTAGAATTTATTCCAGAAATGCAAAGGTGGCTCAACATAAGAAAATCAATCAATGTAACACAATACATTAACAAATCAAAAGGAAAAAAATCACATGATCATCTTGATTGACATGGAAAATCCATTTGACAAAATTCATCATCCTTTCTTGATAAAAACCATTCAACAGATAGTAATTGAAGGAAATTTCTTCAACCTGATAAAGGGCATGTAAGATAAACCCACAGACAACATCATACTCAGCAATGAGAGACTGAAAGCCTTCCCCATAAGATTGGGAATGAGAAAAGGATGTGCACTGTCACCACTGTTATTCCACACTGTGCTAGAAGCTCTAGCTAGAGCTATTAGGCAAGAAAAAATAACAAAATGCACCCAAATCAGAAACTAAGTAGTAAAACTCTAATGATTGGCAGATGACATGATTCTGTATTTGAAAGGTCTGAGAAATCTATGACAAAGCAATTTGAGATCATTAACAAATTCAGCAAAGTGGCAGACTAGATTAACAGGCAAAAATCAGTAGTATTTCTATACACTAATAATGACCTGAGGAGGCAATTAATAAAAAAAAAATTCCATTCACAATAGTAACTAAAAGAATCAAGTATCTAGGAATAAACTTAACCAAGGATGTAAAGGATCTCTACATAGAAAACTGCAAAACTTTTCTAAAAAAATCAAAGAAGACCTAAGTAGGTGGAAAGATATTCTGTGTTCATGGATAGAAAGGCTAAATGTCTTTAAGAGGTCAATTCTACCCAAACTGATCTACAGATTTGATGTAATACCAATCAAAATTCCAGCAATCTACTTTGAAGACTGGGAAAAGTTAGTTATTAAATTTATTTGGAAGGGAAAAGACCTCAAAGAATGAAGGATGGACTTACACATCCTGACTTTAAGCCTAATTATAAAAGCACAGTGGTAAAAACAGCATAGTATTGACATAAAAATAGAAATACAAAACAATGGAATCAAATTGGAAGAAAAGAAATAGACCCCCTGATGTATGGTCAATTGACTTTTTACAAGGCTCCCAAATCCACTGAACTGTGACAGAATAGTATCTTCAATAAATGGAGCTGAGTAAACTGGATATCCATACCCAGAGGAGTGAATGTGGACCTCTATCTCATGCCCTGTACAAAAGTTAACTCAAAGTGAATCAAAGGGAGGGGCAGGGAAAGACAGGCAGCATAGTGAGGTGTGGAATTTAATTTATCCTCCAGAACAACTAGTAAATAGTCAGGAACAGTCATAACAATAGCTGGGGGGACATAAGTGACCAGATAAACATTGTACACCAGTCTGCAATGAGTGGAATGGCTGAGATCTCACATGGAACTGTAAGTCTCCTAAGTTGCAGAGGCTGGTACCCCTCTCCCATGGGCATGGCAGACTGGTTCCCAGAATGAAAAGGAAACAGACTTTATTACTATCAAAGAAGTTAGCTCAACAAAACTCCAATTGTGGAATTAATTAGCAAATTCTGACTCCTGAAAGCAGGCCCCAATCTCAGATAAACCCAAGGTAAGCACTATAGGAACCAGGAATTCTTGCTGCAGCTGGGGATGGGGGCACTGATGGACTAAATAAATAAATAAATCAGGCTTTTGGAGTTCAACAGCACAAAATACTGGGAAAGGGACTTCCAGGATGATGGCCCAATAGAGGACAGGAGAGTGACTGAGGCACTGATTTGAGAGTGCAGCTGACTTGAGAGAGCCTTCTGCTCTACAAAGGGTAGCGCGCTAGTTGCAAAGGCTGAGGAAATGAAAGGCAGAAAGTAGGAGCCTGGTAGCAGAGGCTCAGAGCCCCTGGGAGTACAACAACAGGGGCTGGGGACTAGGAAGTAAACCAGGCTGTGTTCCTTGGGCATGCTACTCTTACTAGTGCAGCCCCATGACCAGTGACTCACCCCACACCCTGTGCACCCAAACCATATCACACACTCCCATTCCCTGCACCCCAGGTGCCCCCACCTCACCAGCCCCCACTGCACATACCTGCTCCACACACACACCTCAAGTGCAGCCCAACACACCTCTCCTGCACTGCTCCCAAGCACTGCCTCCCGCTCCCTGTTCCCTGCAGGCTGTTGCCAGCACATGAAGGCTGCAGGCACTAATCTCCATACCCAGGATACCCCTGCCACACTGCCCATAGTGTCACACAGCCTCGTCCCACACCCCCTGACCTCTGCACATGAGTGTATGGCACTCCTAGGCCCATGCATGTGCACAGGTCCCCAATCAAGGCATTCAGCTCTGGGAAACTCAATTTACAGCTGTCTTAGAACCACACATATGCACGGCCCTCAGCCACACTCCCCAGCTCTGAGAAAGTGCTGACTTACACAGCAGGGTCACATCTGCTCCCAATCCATGAAGGCATAATGCCTACCTGCTGCCATAGCTCTGCGTATACACACAAAGGGCCCCATACCTTAGACCAGTGCACACCAGGGTTATGACCCCCAGAGCAGCGCATTGCACAGCTACATCCTCCCTGGCTGCTGGGCACACATGTGCACAAGCATCAGCATAACGTCCCCTATAGGTATATAAGTGCCTATACCTGCCCTGAAACAAATCACCACAATGAGTGGTCCACCCCATACCCTGCTCCCTGCTGTACAATCAACCCACAAACACAAGGCTTAAGACTACTGAAAGAAATCAACTCCCAAAGTAAATCAATTAAGATATTTACATATTGTGCTGGTTTGAAAGGATGTATGGACCCTAGAAAAGCCATGTTTTAATCAAAATCCCAATTCATAAAAGCAGAATGATCCCTATTCAATACTGTATGTTTGAAACTGTAATCATATCATCTCCCTGGAGATGTGATTTAGTCAAGAGTGGTTGTTAAACTGGATTAGGTGATGACATGTCTCCACCCATTTGGGTAGGTCTTGATTGGTTTACTGGAGTCCTATAAAAGAGGAAATATTTTGGAAAATGAGAGATTCAGAGAGAGAACAGAGCAGAACGACATAGCCACAAGAAGCAGAGTCCACCAGCCAGCGACCTTTGGAGATGAAGAAGGAAAATGCCTCCCGGGGAGCTTAATGAAACAGGAAGCCAAGAGAAAAAGCTGGCATATGGTGCCATGTTCGCCATGTGCCCTTCCGGGTGAGAGAGGAACTCTGACTGTGTTCACCATGTGCCTTTCCAGATGAGAGAGAAAATGTAACTGTGTTTGCCATGTTTCCTTCCCCTTGAGAGAGAAACCCTGAACTTCATCGGCCTTTTGGAACCAAGGTATCTTTCTCTAGATGGATGCCTTTGATTGGACATTTCTATAGACTTGTTTTAATTGGGACATTTTCTCAGCCTTAGAACTGTAAACTAGCAACTTATTAAATTCCCCCTTTAAAAAGCCATTCTGTTTCTGGTATATTGCATTCTGGCAGCTAGCAAACTAGAACACATGCCATGAAGACAGCAGAAAATCATTAAGCATATCACAATACGTACAGATGTAGCCCTGCTAATGACCAAATTAAAATACCAGAGGAGTCACAGACATTGGAACGACTAATCGAAGATGTGCATATAACTCTACCTAATAAAATAAGTGAGATAGCAAATGACATAAAGGAGATCAAGAAGACAGTAGAAGAACATAAAAAGGAATTTGAAAGAATAAATAGAAAAATAGTGGATATCACAGAGATTAAAGGCTCTGTTGACCAAATAAAAAACATATTGGATGCAACCAACACAAGATTTGAAGACACAAGGAAAGAATAAGTGATATAAAGGACAAGATACCTGACATCAAGGACTCAAAACAGCAAATGGCAAAAAGATGGCAAAATCAGAATTGAATCCGCAGGAAAGGATAGACAAAACAAAGTGCACAAATACAAGAATCATTGGTGTCCTATATGGAGATGAGAGGAGCAAAGGGCTCAGAAGAGTAATTGAGGACATAATAGAGGGAAACGTCCTATCCCTCATAAAGCACATAAATATACAAGTCAAAGAAGCCCAACGAACTCCAAACAGAATAAGTCCAAATAGGCCTTGCCCAAGACACATGCTAATCAGTCTGACAAATGTTGAAGAGAAGCAGAAAATCCTGAAAACGGCAAGATAAAAGCAATCTACTACATACAGGGGAAGCCAAATAAGACTGAGTTCAGACTACTCAACTATCATCCTGGAGGTAAGAAGGTAGTGATATGATATATTCAAGATCCTGAAAGATAAAGATTTCCAACTAAGAATTCTTTATCCAGCCAAATTGTCTTTCAAAACTGAGGGAGAGATTAAAGTTTTCACAAGCAAAGAAATCCTGAAAGAATTTGTCAACAAGTGACTGGCCCTACATGAAATATTAAAAGGAATTCTGCCAACTGAAAAAAAAAAAAGACAGGAGAGAGAATTCTGCAGGAGAGGGCACAGCATTGAAAAGTATCACTAAGGGTAATTTAAAGAATACAAAGAGAAAGAGGGAAAAGAATATATAGCTTTGTTAAATAAAATTAAAAAGGTGATAGATTCACCAAATGCCTTTTCAGTAATAACTAAAGGTTAATGGACTAAACTTACAAATAAAAAGATACAGATTGGCAGAAGGGATTAAGAAAAATAATCCAGGTTTATGCTGCTTACAGGAGATTCATCTTAGACTCAAGGATACAAATAGATTGAAAGTGAAAGGAAGGAAAAAGATTTTCCATGCAAGTTGTAACCAAAAGAAAGTAGAAGTAGCTATGCTAATATCACATAAAATAGACTTTAAATGTAAAGACATAATAAAAGACAAAGGACACTATATACTAATTTCAGTTAAGGGTTGATTCACCAAGAAGATATAACAATCATAACTGTTTATGCTCCCAATCAAGGAGCTCCAAAGTACACGAGATAGACATTGGAAAAACTGAAGTGAGTGACAGATATTTCAACAATAATAGTAGGAGATTTCAATACACCACTCTTCTCTATAGATAGAACATTCAGACAGAAGATCAACAAGGAAATAGAGAAGTTAAATAACTTGATAAATAAATTAGACCTAACAGACATTTATAAGTCATTGCACCCTGAAGCACAAGGATGTACATTCTTCTCTAGTCCTCACAGAACATTCTCCAGGATAGATCATATGCTGGGGCACAAAACAGGTCTTTATAAATTTTAAAATATTGAAATTATTCAAAGCACTGTCTCTGATCACAATGGGATGAAGCTGGATCTCAATATCCACTAAAGAATGAGAACATTCACAAATACATGGAAATTAAATAACACACTCTTAAACAGTCAGTGGATTGAAGAAGAAATTGCTAGAGAAATCAGTAGCTATCTGGAGATGAATGAAAATGAGAATACAACTTGTCAGAACTTATGCGATGTGGCAAAGTCTGTGATGAGAGGGAAAATTATTGCCCTAAATGCCTATATTAAAAAAATAAGAAAAATAAAAAATTGAGGACTTAATGGCACACCTGGAATCATTTGAGAAAGAAGAGAAAACTAACCCCAAAGCAAATAGAAGAAAAGAAAAAAAACAAAGATTAAAGCAGAAATAAATGAATGGGAGAGCAAAAGAGCAATAGAAACAATCAATAAAACCAAACATTGGTTCTTTGAGAAAACCAATAAAATTGATGGGCAATAGGAAGACTGACAAAGGAAAAAAGAGAGAGGATACAAATAAACAAAATCAGAAATTAGAAGGGGTGTGTTGCAACAAACCCTGAAGAAATAAAAGAAATCATAAGATGATACTATGAACTACTGTATACCAACAAACTAGACAACTTAGATGAACTAGACACATTCCTGGAGACACACAAACAAGCTACACTGACTCAGGAAGAAATAGAAAATTGCTACAAGCCAATCACAAGAAAAGAGATTCAAACAGTCATCAACAATCTTCCTTCAAAGAAAAACCCAGGGCCAGATGGCTTCACAGCAGAATTTTAACAAACATTCTAAAAAGAAATAACACCAATCCTTCCCAAACTTTTCCAAAAATTGAGGAAAAAGGAACTCTGCATAACTCACTTTATGAAGCCAATATCATTTTAATACCAAAATCAGGTAAAAACGATATAAGAAAGGAAAACTACCAGCCAATCTCCCTAATGAACAGAGATGCAAAATTTCTCAAAAAAAAATTAGCAAATTGAATCCAACAACACATTAAAAGAATTATACAAGGCCAAGATGGCAGCTTAGTAAGGTACATGCATCTTAGTTCCTCCTCCTCCAAAGCAACTACTAGGTGAACTGAAACAGTACAGAACAGCTCCTGGGGCTACGGCAGGGAATGGACACACAGCGTACCCCAGTCTGGACTGGCTAGTCTGACTGCGAGACTTGGCTGCAGTGAGATCCCCAAGCGGCACGCGATTTCCCGAGCAGCGGCAGCTGCGGTGGCCGGAGCTACTCCTTCCCTCCTTCCCCGGCTGGCTGAGAGTCTTGGAGAGGCAAGTTTCCCAAGCCGAGGCAGCCGGCGCCCCTCTTTTGCAGGCGGCTTCGAGTCTCAGCTTCAAGTCCGTGGCTACGAGTCTCAGATCAGAGGGCTATCCAAGCCACGGTGGCCCCCCCCACGGGCGGCTAACTGGTCCGGTGGGGAATTCCCCAGGCCGCGGCGGCCGGTGTCCGACGCCCCTCCCCCGTGAGCGACTTCCTGGTCCGGTGGGGAATTCCCCGGGCCCGCTGCGGCCGGCGACCAGCCACAGGGTCCCCTCAAGCCGTGGCGGCTGATGCCCCCACCACGCGCGGCCCCCAAACCAACAGAGAGAATTGGATCAGAAATCCCCAGGCCGCAGAGATTGGTGACCGGGGGGATCCATTCCAAACACGTCAGACAAACATGTGCCACGAGCGCCACCTACTGGGCAGGATAAGAAAAACAGAACGCAGAGATTTCACAGAAAAATCTTACAACCTTGTTGGGTCCGACACCCAGGGAAATCTGACTAAATGCCCAGACGCCAGCAGCAGAAGATAATGGTCCACACTCAGAAGATTGGGAATATGGCCCAGTCAAAGGAACAAACCAATAGTTCAAATGAGATACAAGAGCTGAGACAACTAATGCTGAATATACGAACAGAAATGGAAAACCTCTTCAAAAATGAATCGATAAATTGAGGGAGGACATGAAGAGGACATGGGCTGAACATAAAGAAGAAATAGAAAAACTGAAAAAACAAATCACAGAACTTATGGAAGTGAAGGATAAAGTAGAAAAGATGGAAAAAAACAATGGATACCTACAAGGATAGATTTAAAGAGACAGAAGATAGAATTAGTGATTTGGAGGATGGAACATCTGAATTCCAAAAAGAAACAGAAACTATCGGGAAAAGAATGGAAAAATTTGAACAGGGTATCAGGGAACTCAAGGACAATATGAACCGCACAAATATATGTGTTGTGGGTGTCCCAGAAGGAGAAGAGAAGGGAAAAGGAGGAGAAAAACTAATGGAAGAAATTATCACTGAAAATTTCCCAACTCTTATGAAAGACCTAAAATTACAGATCCAAGAAGTGCAGCACACCCCAAAGAGATTAGATCCAAAAAGGTGTTCTCCAAGACACTTACTAGTTAGAATGTCAGAGGTCAAAGAGAAAGAGAGGATCTTGAAAGCAGCAAGAGAAAAACAATCCATCACATACAAGGGAAACCCAATAAGACTATGTGTAGCTTTCTCAGCAGAAACCATGGACGCTAGAAGACAGTGGGATGATATATTTAAATTACTAAAAGAGAAAAACTGCCAACCAAGACTCCTATATCCAGCAAAATTATCCTTCAAAAATGAGGGAGAAATTAAAACATTCTCAGACAAAAAGTCACTGAGAGAATTTGTGACCAAGAGACCAGCTCTGCAAGAAATACTAAAGGGAGCACTAGAGTCAGATATGAAAAGACAGAAGAGAGAGGTATGGAGAAGAGTGTAGAAAGAAGGAAAATCAGATATGATATATATAATACAAAAGGCAAAATGTTAGAGGAAAATATTATCCAAACAGTAATAACACTAAATGTCAATGGACTGAATTCCCCAATCAAAAGACATAGACTGGCAGAATGGATTAAAAAACAGGATCCTTCTATATGCTGTCTACAGGAAACACATCTTAGACCCAAAGATAAACATAGGTTGAAAGTGAAAGGTTGGGAAAAGATATTTCATGCAAATAACAACCAGAAAAGAGCAGGAGTGGCTATACTAATATCCAACAAATTAGACTTCAAATGTAAAACAGTTAAAAGAGACAAAGAAGGACACTATATACTAATAAAAGGAACAATTAAACAAGAAGACATAACAATCATAAATATGTATGTACCGAACCAGAATGCCCCAAAATACATGAGGAATACACTGCAAACACTGAAAAGGGAAATAGACTCATATACCATAATAGTTGGAGACTTCAATTCCCCACTCTCATCAATGGACAGAACATCTAGACAGAGGATCAATAAAGAAATAGAGAATCTGAATATTACTATAAATGAGCTAGACTTAACAGACATTTATAGGACATTACATCCCACAACAGCAGGATACACCTTTTTCTCAAGTGCTCATGGATCATTCTCAAAGATAGACCATATTCTGGGTCACAAAGCAAGTCTTAACAAATTTAAAAAGATTGAAATCATACACAACACTTTCTCGGATCACAAAGGAATGAAGTTGGAAATCAATAATAGGCAGTGTACCAGAAAATTCAGAAATACGTGGAGGCTCAACAACACACTCCTAAACAACGAGTGGGTCAAACAAGAAATTGTTGGAGAAATTAGCAAATACCTCGAGGTGAATGAAAATGAAAACACAACATATCAAAACTTATGGGACACAGCAAAGGCAGTGCTAAGAGGGAAATTTTTTGCCCTAAATGCCTATATCAGAAAAGAAGAACAGGCAAGAATGCAGGAATTAACTGTCCACTTGGAAGAACTGGAGAAAGAACAGCAAACTAATCCCAAAGCAAGCAAAAGGAAAGAAATAACAAAGATTAGAGCAGAAATAAATGAAATTGAAAACATGAAAACAATAGAGAAAATCAATAAGGGCAGAAGTTGGTTCTATGAGAAAATCAATAAGATTGATGGGCCCTTAGCAAGATTGACAAAAAGAAGAAGAGAGAGGATGCAAATAAATAAGATCAGAAATGGAAGAGGAGACATAACTACTGACCTCACAGAAATAAAGGAGGTAATAACAGGATACTATGAACAACTTTACGCTAATAAATACAACAATTTAGATGAAATGGACGGGTTCCTGGAAAGACATGAACAACCAACTTTGACTCAAGAAGACATAGATGACCTCAACAAACCAATCACAAGTAAAGAAATTGAATCAGTCATTCAAAAGCTTCCTATAAAGAAAAGTCCAGGACCAGACGGCTTCACATCTGAATTCTATCAAACATTCCAGAAAGAATTAGTACCAACTCTCCTCAAACTCTTCAAAAAAATCAAAGTGGAGGGAAAACTACCTAATTCATTCTATGAAGCCAACATCACCCTCATACCAAAACCAGGCAAAGATATTACAAAAAAGAAAACTACAGGCCAATCTCTCTAATGAATATAGATGCAAAAATCCTCAATAAAATTCTAGCAAATCGTGTCCAACAACACATTAAAAGAATTATACATCATGACCAAGTAGGATTCATCCCAGGTATGCAAGGATGGTTCAACATAAGAAAATCAATTAATGCAATACACCATATCAACAAATCAAAGCAGAAAAATCACATGATCATCTCAATTGATGCAGAGAAGGCATTTGACAAGATTCAACATCCTTTCCTGTTGAAAACACTTCAAAAGATAGGAATACAAGGGAACTTCCTTAAAATGATAGAGGGAATATATGAAAAACCCACAGCTAATATCATCCTCAATGGGGAAAAATTGAAAACTTTCCCCCTAAGATCAGGAACAAGACAAGGATGTCCACTATCACCACTATTATTCAACATTGTGTTGGAGGTTCTAGCCAGAGCAATTAGACAAGAAAAAGGCATCAAAATTGGAAAGGAAGAAGTAAAACTATCACTATTTTCAGACAATATGATACTATACGTCGAAAACCCGGAAAAATCGACAACAAAACTACTAGAGCTAATAAATGAGTACAGCAAAGTAGCAGGTTACAAGATCAACATTCAAAAATCTGTAGCATTTTTATACACTAGCAATGAACAAGCGGAGGGGGAAATCAAGAAACGAATCCCATTTGCAATTGCAACTAAAAGAATAAAATACCTAGGAATAAATTTAACTAAAGAGACAAAAAACCTATATAAAGAAAACTACAAAAAACTGCTAAAAGAAATCACAGAAGACCTAAATAGGTGGAAGGGCATACCGTGTTCATGGATTGGAAGACTAAATATAGTTAAGATGTCAATCCTACCTAAATTGATTTACAGATTCAATGCAATGCCTATCAAAATCCCAACAACTTATTTTTCAGAAATAGAAAAACCAATAAGCAAATTTATCTGGAAGGGCAGGGTGCCCCGAATTGCTAAAAACATCTTGAGGAAAAAAAAACGAAGCTGGAGGTCTTGCACTGCCTGACTTTAAGGCATATTATGAAGCCACAGTGGTCAAAACAGCATGTTACTGGCATAAAGATAGATATTATCGACCAATGGAATCGAATAGAGTGCTCAGATATAGACCCTCTCATCTATGGACATTTGATCTTTGATAAGGCAGTCAAGCCAACTCACCTGGGACAGAACAGTCTCTTCAATAAATGGTGCCTAGAGAACTGGATATCCATATGCAAAAGAATGAAAGAAGACCCATATCTCACACCCTACACAAAAGTTAACTCAAAATGGATCAAAGATCTAAACATTATGTCTAAGACCATAAAACAGTTAGAGGAAAATGTTGGGAGATATCTTATGAATCTTACAATTGGAGGCAGTTTTATGGACCTTAAACCTAAAGCAAGAGCACTGAAGAAGGAAATAAATAAATGGGAACTCCTCAAAATTAAACACTTTTGTGCATCAAGGAACTTCATCAAGAAAGTAGAAAGACAGCCTACACAATGGGAATCAATATTTGGAAACGACATATCAGATAAAAGTCTAGTATCCAGAATTTATAATGAGATTGTTCAACTCAACAACAAAAAGACAGCCAACCCAATTACAAAATGGGAAAAAGACTTGAATAGACACCTATCAGAGGAGGAAATACAAATGGCCAAAAGGCACATGAAGAGATGCTCAATGTCCCTGGCCATTAGAGAAATGCAAATCAAAACCACAATGAGATATCATCTCACACCCACCAGAATGGCCATTATCAACAAAACAGAAAATGACAAGTGCTGGAGAGGATGCGGTGAAAGAGGCACACTTATCCACTGTTGGTGGGAATGTCAAATGGTGCAACCACTGTGGAAGGCAGTTTGGCGGGTCCTCAAAAAGCTGAATATAGAATTGCCATACGACCCAGCAATACCATTGCTGGGAATCTACTCAAAGGAATTAAGGGCAAAAACTCAAATGGACATTTGCACACCAATGTTTATAGCAGCGTTATTTACAATTGCAAAGAGATGGAAACAGCCAAAATGTCCATCAACAGACGAGTGGCTAAACAAACTGTGGTATATACATACAATGGAATATTATGCAGCTTTAAGACAGGATAAACTTATGAAGCATGTAATAACATGGATGGACCTAGAGAACATTATGCTGAGTGAGTCTAGCCAAAAACTAAAAGACAAATACTGTATGGTCCCAATGATGTGAATCAACACTCGAGAATAAACTTGGAATATGTCATTGGTAACAGAGTTCAGCAGGAGTTAGAAACAGGGCAAGATAATGGGTAATTGGAGCTGATTGGATACAGACTGTGCAATAGGACTAGATACAAAAACTCAAAAATGGACAGCACAATAATACCTAATTGTAAAGTAATCATGTTAAAACACTGAATGAAGCTGCATCCGAGCTATAGGTTTTTGTTTTGTTTTGTTTTGATTTGTTTTGTTCTTACTATTATTACTTTTATTTTTTTCTCTATATTAACATTCTATATCTTTTTCGGTTGTATTGCTAGTTCTTCTAAACTGATGGAAATGTACTAAGAAATGATGATCATGCATCTATGTGATGATGTTAAGAATTACTGATTGCATATGTAGAATGGTATGATTTCTAAAAAAAAAAAAAATGGACAGCACAATACTACCTAACTGTAATGTAATTATGTTAAAACACTGAATGAAGCTGCATCTGAGCTATAGTTTTTTTCTTATATATTTTTGTATTTTTTATTTTTATTTTTTCTCTGTATTATCATTTTATTTCTTTTTCTGTTGTCTTGCTATTTCTTTTTCTAAATTGATGCATATGTACTAAGAAATGATGATCATACATCTATGTGATGATATTAAGAATTACTGATTGCATATGTAGAATGGAATGATTTCTAAATGTTGTGTTAGTTAATTTTTTTTAATTAATAAAAAATGTAAAAAAAAAAAAAAAGAATTATACAAGATGACCAAGTGGGTTTATACCAAGAATGCAAGAATGGTTCAGCACATGAAAATCAACTAATGTAATATAGAACTTTAACAAATCGAAAGGGAAAAATCACATGATTATCTGATTGATGCTGAAAAATCATTCAAAAAAGTTCAGCATCCTTTTCTGATAAAAACACTCAAATGATAGGAATCAAAGATAACTACCTTGATATGATAAAGGGAATATATGAAAAACTGATAGCCAGCATCATACTCAATGAAGAGAGACTGAAAACTTTCCCCCTAAGATCAGGAACAAGACAAGGATGCCCACTGTCATCACTATTATTCAATATTGTACTAGAAGTTCTAACTAGAGTAATCAGGCAGGACAGAGAAATAGAAGGCAAACAAACTTGAAAGGAAGGAGTAAAATTCTCATTATTTGCAGATGATATACTATACTTGGAAGATTCTGAGAAATCTACAGCAAAGTTCTTTATGCTAATAAACAAATTCAGCAATGTGGCAGGATATGAAATTAATGTGGAAAATGTGCAAAAATCAGTAACATTTCTATATGCAAACAGTTTCCTAGCTGAGGAGTCAGTTATGGAAAAAGTTCCATTCAAAATAGCAACTGAAACAATCAAGTACTTAAGAATGAACTTAACTAGAGATGTAAAGGAGTTGTACGCAGAAAACTTCATAACATTGCTAAAGAAATCAAAGGAAATCTAAACAGGTGGAAAGACATTCCCTGCTCATAGATAAGAAGGCTAAATATAGTTAAGATGTCAATTCTCCCAAATTGATCTACAGATTCAGCACAGTATCAATCAAAATTCCAACAACCTACTGTGAAGACTTGGAAAAGCTAGTTACCAAATTTGTTTGAAAGGTATGGAGATCCCGAATAGCTAAAAATATCCTAAGAAAGAAGAACGAAATGGGAGGATTAACACTTCCTGATTTTAAAACTTATTTTAAAGCCATAGTGGTCAAAACAGCATGGTACTAACACAAAGATAGAAGTATTGACCAATGGAACCAAATTGAGAGTGCAGAAATAGACCACCAAATCTTTGGTTAACTGATTTTTGACAATGCCCGCAATTCCACTGAACTGGGACAAAATAGTCTATTCAATAAATGGGCATGGGAGAACTGGCTGTCAATGAAAGAAGACCATCACCTCATACCCTATATGAACATTAATTCAAAATGGCTTAAACACCTAAATATAAGAACTAGCACCATGAAACTTTTAGAAGAAAATATAGGGAAACATTTTCAAGACCTATTAATAGTTGGTAGCTTCCTAAACTTTAGACAAGCAAAGCATGACAAAAGAAAAAATAGATGAAAGGGAAGTCCTAAAAATCAAATGCTTTTGTATCTCAAATGACTTTGTCAAAAAGATGAAGGGGCAGCCAACTCAATGGTAGAAAATATTTGGAAATCACACATCATACAAAGGTTTGATATTCTGTATATGTAAAGAAATCATACAACTCAACAACAAAAGAACAAACAACCCAATTATAAAATGGGCTAAAGAGATGAATAAACATTTTTCTGAAGAGCAAATACAGATGGCTCAGAAGCATATGAAGAGGGGGTGCAATTATAATATGATGGTAGAATTCTCATCTGCATGAATGAGACCCAGGTTTGATTTCCAGTACATGCATTTATCCCCCCCAAAAAACAAGCCATCAAAACAAGCAAACAAAAAACAAACTAACAAAAAGTCAACAAATGGTGCTGCAATAACAGGATACTGACAAGGAAAAATAATAAAATGTGACCCTACCACACACACACACAAATGCACATGAGAGGTGACCATTTTCATTAGGTATAAGGAAACTGCAGATCAAGACTACAATGAGATACCACCTCACACCTATAAGAATGGCTGCCATTAAACAAACAGGAAAATAAATGTGTTGGAGAGGATGTGGAGAACCTGGGACACTTATGCACTGCTGGTGGGAATGTATAATGTTACAGCTGCTATGTAAGACAGTTTGGCAGTTCTTTAGGAAACTAAATATCAAGTTGCCCTATGACCCGGCAAGAGCACTAATTGGTATATACCCAGAAAAGCTGAAAGCAGTGATACAAACAGACATTTGCACACTGATGTTCAAGGCAGCATTATTCACACTTGCCAAAAAGTGGAAACAATCCAAATGTCCATCAAGAGATGAGTAGGTTAACAAAATGTGGTATGTACATGCAATGGAGTATTATGCAGCACTAAGATGAAGTGATGTTCTGAAGCACATGACAAGATGTATGAGCCTTGAGGACATAATGCTAAGTGAAGTAAGCCAGACACGAAAGGGTAGATACTTAAGACTCCACTTTTCTGACTGTGGTAACGGTAATATCAGAAGCTTATAATACAGTTTTTTAAAGAACTTCAAGATACACAGAAGTTAGAGATGGGATTGGGAGAAAGATCAAAGGAGCAGGTGGAAATATAACAGAGAAGATAGGATTTAACAAATGAGTATGACTGCTGAATCATTATATTCATATTTCTTTTAGTATCCAGTGTCTTGGAACATCTAGAAGGAAAAAACTAAATTTGTGGAACTGTAACCCATACAAAATTCTGAACTCTGTTCTATAACTGATTTTTGTGGTATGCTTTGAAATTTATTTTTTTGTATATATGCTATTTATCACAATAAAAAAACAATAAACAAAAAAATCATTCAACTCAACAACAACAACAAAAAAAAAACAACCCAATTATAAAATGGGCTAAAGATATGAATGCACATTTTTCCAAAAAGCAAATACAAATGGCCAAAAAGCACATAAAGAGATACTTATTTTCATTAGCTATAAGGTAAATGAAGATTAACACTACAATGAGATATCACTCACAAACATAAGAATGGCTGCTATTAAACAAACAGGAAACTGCAAATGTTGGAGTGTATGCTAGTTTGAAAGGATTTATGTACCCTAGAAAAGCCATGTTTTAAGGCTAATCAATATTGTGGGAGCAACGGTTTCTTCTAATCCTTATTCAGCACTATAGGTTGGAAACTTGATTAGGTTTTCTCCAAAGAGATGTGACCCAATTAATTGTGGGTATTAAGCTTAATTAGATGGAGACATGTCTCCATCCATTCTGATTAGTTTACTGGGATCCTATAAAAGAGGAGACTTTTTTTGGAGAGAATGCTTTTTGAGAATGACAAGAAAGCTGCAGAGGAGCCGAGTAGAACCACAAGGCTGAGAGAACCAGTTCACCTTCCAGCAACCTTTGGAGATTCTGAGAGAAGGAAGAAGGATTACAGAATGATGAGAGTCATGAAGCAGAGTCCACCAGCCAGCAACCTTTGAAGATGAAGGAGAATGTTCTTGGGGGAGCTTCATTGAGCAATAGGCCTGGAGAGGAAGCTAGCAGATGCCACCATGTTTATCATGTGCCTTTTCAGATGAGAGAGAAACCCTGACTATGTTCACCATGTGTCTTTCCACTTGAGAGAGAAACCCTGAACTTCATCGGCCTTCTTGAATCGAGGTGTCTTTTCCTAGATGCCTTAGATTGGACCTTTCTATAGACTTGCTTTAAATGGGACATTTTTATGGCCTTAGAACTATTAATTTATAATTTATCAAAATGTCCTTTTTAAAAAGCCATTCCATTTTTCATATGTTGCATTCTGGCAGCTAGCAAACTAGGGTAGAGTGGATGTGGAGAAATTGGACCACTTAGACACTGCTGGTGGGAATGTATAATGGTACAACCCCTGTGGAAGACAGCTTAGCAGTTCCTTAGAAAACTAAATATCAAATTGCCACATGACCTGGCAATTGTGCTACTTGGTATATATCTAGAAGAGTTGAAAGCAGTGACAGGAACAGACATTTGCACAACTGATATTCATATTGGCACTATTTACAATTGTCCAAAGTTGGAAACAAAATGTGGTATATACATGCAATGGAATATTATGCAGCAGTAAGATGAAATGAAGTACTGAAACATGACAATATCAAAGAACACTGAGGACTTAATGCTGAATGAAATAAACCACTTCTCTGCTATGCCAGAGACCTGGGTTTGATTCCCAGTGCCTGCCAGGCAAAAAAAAAAAAAAAAAAAAAAAAAAAGAAATAAGCCAGACACAAAAGGATAGATACTATATAATTTCTTAATTATGACCCTGGTAAAGGTAACCTCAGAGGCTTATAGAGGACCTAGATATACACAGAAGCTAAAGATGGGTTAGTGGTTCACTAATAAAGTTGAATTTAAGGTAAAGGAATGGGTAGAGGTGGAGGCAGTCTATAAGTATCATTGCCATATTGAAGGGGAACAAGATTGAAATGGGTTATATAGAGACATGTTTCTCACAAATTGTCATTACAAACGAATAAATTCTCACATAAAGTACCTCAAAGTTGTGAATCTTGTACAGAGTAAATAATGAAGGGGTAAAGGGGGAGAACTGCTATTGCAGGCTATGGTGTATATTTAACAAGAAGACATCAACAGCATGACAGCAATACCATGGTGTGCTGGTTTGAAACTATTATGTACCCCTGAAATGCCATGTTTTAATTCAGATCCAATATTGTGTGGACAGACCTATTATTTAGGTTCTGGAAGAACCTAATGTTCTGGAAGAGTTTGGGAAACTGGATTGTTTCCATGGAGATGTTATACACACACTGTGGGCATTACCTCTTGGTTAGATTACTTCCATGGAAATGTGACTCAACCAATTGTGGGTGTGGCCTTTCAATTAGATGGAGAGGTGACTCCACCCATTCAGGGTGGGCCTTGATTAGTTTACTAGAGTCCTTTAAAATGGGAAACATTTTGGAGAAAGCTCAGATGCAGATGCTTGGAGAACAATTGCTTCACAGACAACAGATGTTTGGACATGCTTGGAATGCTGACAGAGAGAGCAGATCCCTAGAAAGGGATATTTGGAGCCCAGCAGACATTCCATGTGACTTCTCATGAGATGATAAGCAAGTGAGAACCCCAAGTTGTATCCCAGAGGAGCTAAGTGAAGGGCCACAGATGCTTAAAGAGGAAACCACTCACATCAGAAACTGGAAGCAACAGAAATGGGAACAAGGACCAACAGTCACCAGCCATGGCCTTCCCATGTGACACACATTGGCCTTTCTTTGGAGTTAAGTTATCTTTCTCTGCATGCCTTAGATAGGACATTTCTAGAGCCTTAGAAGTGTAAACTTGTAACTTATTAAATTCCCCTCATAAAAGCCATTCCACTTCTGGTATATGGATTTCTGGCAGCTTTAATAAAGCAAAACAGATTTTGTGGTGTTGTGGTTTGCATATACCCAACATGTTGGAATGTCTTTTTAAATGGATATGGAAAAGATTCTGAAGAGTTGTGATGAGCTTGATAGAGAAGGCCTAGAATGCTTTGAAGAAACAGAAGTCCTAGAAATGCGGACTCTAAAGACACCTCTGATGAGATTGTAGACAGAAATAATTAATAGGTTATTGCAAACTGGAAGGAAGGTGACCCTTGTATTAAAGTGGCAGAAAATGTGGGAAATTGATTACTAATATCAGATGTAAGGCAGATTTTAAAAGCCACAAGCTGGGACACTTAACTGAGGAGATTTTTTTAATTAAATGTGGAAAATGTGCCATAGCTGCTGCTTGCAGCTTATAACAAAGTCCAACAGGAAAGAGAGAAGCTGTGAACTGAAGTCTTGGTACAAAGAAACCAGAAATTGATGGTCTAAAAAATTTTGGGCTTCCAGATAGTGATACTCCAGAGAATAGTGCCCCTTGTGAGAATTTAACCAAATATGGAACCAGTCAGCCACTGCAGGACAAGCCAGGATTGTCAATGTAGTTATCCAGAAAGGATCTGTGGAAAGGCCTAATGTCTGAGGATATGATCCCAGTGTACCTCATAGAAAACTGTTGGGGGATAAGTATAAATGGAACTACTGCCAGTCTGGGCCTAAAGGGACAGAACAAGGACAATTGAAGGAAATTGATGGAGACAGGAAGGCTCAGACCAAGAGAGTGGACCCATACATGTATGTGGAGAGGGTGGATTTGACCTAAAGTCAGATGGAAGGACTTCTGCCTCGATGTTCTGGAAGAGTTTGGTGCCTCAGGTGTCAGAGAGGGTGGAGAACATTACTTGGGGACTGAGTGGAGCCTGGCGATTGCTCCAATTCTTCTTAATGGGTTAAGCATGTTCCCTGGAGATGATAGAATGCCCAGGCACTGCCCCAATGTTTGGAGAGGGTTGAGGCAAGAAAAAGATGTTGTCCCCAATGAGGCCCGGTTTTGCATTGACCAACCCAGCATTTGGAGAGAACAAGGCTGCTGCATAGGCCCTTAGAAAGGGTGAGACTGCCCTTTCTAAAGCCCCAAGAATGAATGACTATCAGAATTTGAAATCCAATGGAGTCTGCTCTGCAGGATTTCAGAACTGTTTGGATCCAGTGATTCCTGTCTAACTTTTGATTTGTCCCTATGGCAATGGAAACATGTATCCTATGACTGTTCCTTCTTTGTATATTGGAAGCAGATAGCATGCTTTAAGTTCACAGTTCCACAGCCTGAGGAGAAATTTTCCTTGAAACAGACCGTTCCTGTAACTGACTTTGATGAAATTGCATACTATTTTTGAGTTGTTACTTTGTATTTGTATTGTTACAGAAAGAGTTTAAGGCTTTTGTAATATTGTGAGGAAATGAGTGTATTTTGTGTATGAAAAGATTTAGTGTGTTGTGTCCAGGAAAGAAGATCACTGTTAGGGGAAAGTCTGTTCTTTTCTATTTAGAGATTAAATATTGCTTGAAGTGATGTGCACAGTTCCTAAGTTAACAAGGACACTCTAGTAGTTAGCTTCAGGTGTCAACTTGGCCAGGTGATGGTGCCTAGCTGTTCTATTGCTGTGGACTTAAATCATCAGCATGCAAATTGCATCTATGGCTGATTACAGTTGCAGTCGCCTAAGGGGAGTGACTTCTGCAATGAGTTAGGCTTAAAAGGAGGGTTCCAAAGAAAGAAAAACAGCTCAGTACAGTCCTGTGTAGCTCAGCACAGCACAGAACAATGCAGCTTAGAGCTCAGAGACAGATCAGACCCAGATGTTTGGAGATGCAGAAAGGAACTACCCTGGGGAAAGCTGCTTGAATCCAGAAACCAGAAGAGAAGCCCAGCAGACATCACCATGTGCCCTCCAAAATCAGTAAATTTGTAACTAACTAAATCCCTATTATAAAAGCCAATCCAACTCAGGTGTACTACATTCCAGCAGCCTTAGCAAACTAAAACAATGATGATTTTATAACCATATAACTTTTATCATGTAACCATGTGATTATGAAAACCTTGTGACTCCCTCTCCCTTTATCCAGTGTATTGGCAGATGAGTAATAAAATAAAGATGAATTAAAATAAATAATGGGGAGAATAAGGGATATGGGACATTTATGGTATTTTAAAATTTTTTTTCATTTTTGGAGTGATAAAAATATTCTAAAATTGATTGTGGTGATGAATGCACAAATATATGGTGCATTCATCATGCATTCAACTGTGAGCCATTGAACATATTTTTGATGGATTCTATGGTGTGTGAATATATCTCAATAAAATTGCATTATAATAAATAAATAGGGTGCACAGCTGGTTCAGTGGTAGTGTGCTTGCCTACCATGTGGGTGACATGGTTCAATTCCTGGTCCATGCACACACACCCCAAAAAGGAAATGATCATAAATATATATGCACCTAATCCTGGAGCTTCAAAATACATACGCAAACACTCTCAACACTGTAGGGCAAAATAGACATTTTCAATAATAATAGTTGAGACTTTAATACACTATTCCCACCAATAGATAGAACACTTAGACAAAAGATCAAATGAGGAAACAGAGAAATCAAATCATATGATAAATGATCTAAATCTATCAGATATTTACAGAATATTGTGCACCACAACAGCATTATGCACATTCTGCTCAATTTCTCAAGGATAATTCTCCAGGATAGACCACATATTGGGTCACAAAATAGGTCTCAAGAAATTTAAATAGACTGAAATTATACAAGGCAATTTCTCTGATCATAATGGAACGAAGCTGGAAATCAACAACAGATGGAGGACTGGAAAATTCACACATTTATGGAGGTTAAACAGCACACACCCACAATCACTAGATTAAATCTCAATTCAAAACACATAAATTAGCAAAGTGGATAAAAAGCATGACCCAACTACATGTTACAAAAGACTCACCTAAAATTCAGAGACACAGTTAGGTTGAAGGAAAAAAGATGGGGAAAATACACCATGCAAATAGAAACCAAAATAAAGCCTGGGTATCTATACTGAACTTAGATAATATAAGCATTAAGTAAAAATCTTTTACAATGGACAAAAAAGTCACTGTATACTGATAAAGGGGTCAATACAAGAAGATATAACAATTATAAACATACATGCACCTAATTATAGAACTCCTGAATAGAAGCAAGTATTGACAGATTTTAAGGGAGAAATAGATGATTCTACATTCATTGTACATGTTAAATATAGTCAAGAGGCCATGCAGGAAGTTACTCTTATGCAAGCTTCAGCCAGATATTGTGAATTGCCACAGTATGCCAAGACCCAACAGTGTTCATGAAAACCCTAAAGGATACCCAGGGCTCTATCTAAGACTCTATAGGTGTTTTACCCTGTAAGCTTATTTTTTTTTTTTAGAAACTTACATCTTCCAGATGATTTCTATGCCAGATAAACCCTGAATCCCAGAGGTAACAGTGTCTCCAAGAGCATCCACAGCTTCAAATCTCTACCCCATAAGGTCAATGGCCCTATCCAGTACAAAGAAGTTAAAATGGTCATTGCCCAGGTATCTCTGAAATTTGAGAGAACAATTAAATGAGAAAGGGGAGGTGTAACAGAGAAATTGGGATTTAACAAATGATTACAACTACTGACTCATTATATAGATATATCTTTTAGTTTCTTGTGTATTAGAATAACCTGATAGAAATACCAGAAATTGTTGAACTGCAATCCAATAGCCTTGATCTTTGATAATGAATATATGGATCTATAATGATAAGAAAAGTGTTCATTTGCCATGTGTGTGTATCTTCTTCTGGAAGTTTTATTCTGTTCCTTTGATCAATATATCTGTCTCTGACAATACTACACTGTTTTAGTTAACTTACCTTTATTTTATGTCATTATATTGGGTAGAATGCAATACTAGTGATAAATAAGGAGGGATAAGAGCTATGGTGTGTTTAGTGTTTTTGTCTTTTTCTTTTATTTCTTTTTCTGGAGTAATGCAAATATTCTGAGTTTGATCATGCTGGTGAATGCACAATCAGGTGATGATACTGTTAACCACTGATTATTTACTTTGGATGGATTGTGTGGTGTATAATATATCACAATAAAATTGCATTTGAAAAAAATAATGGACAGAACATCTAGAATGTGGATCAGAAATAGAAGACCTGAAGGAAACTACTGTCAACTAGACCTAACACACACACACATCACTTTGCCTAACAAGAGCAGAGTACATATTATTTTCTACTTCATGAGTCATTCTTCAAAATGGGCCACTATAAGATAAGTCACAAAAGAAGTCACATTAAATTAAAAATCTGAGAGCATGCAAGGTATCATCTCTAACCATAATATAGTGAAGCTAGTAATCAATAACAAGGAAGAATGTATAGATTCGAAAATCCACAAACAACCAATAGGTCAAAGAAGAAATCACAAGACACATTAGAAAATATCTGGAGACCAACAAAAATGAAAACACAACATACCACACATTGTGGGATTCATAAAACAAACAATACTGAAAAGGAAATTTATAGTTCTAAATGCTTACATTAAAAAAGAAGAAAGAAAGTGCTCAAATCAGAGACATAACCTCACACTTGGAGGAACAAGAAAAAGAAGTGAAAACTAAATGAAAAGCAATTAGACTGAAGGAAATAAATTCTAGAGTGGAGATTAATGAATTAGAGTGTGAAAAAAACAATAGAGAGAATCAACAAAACCAAAATTTGGTTATTTGAGAAAAGCAATAAGATCAACAATAAGTTAGCTAGACTTTCAAAGAATAAAAGAGAAAGTATGCAAATAACTCAAATCAGTTGAAAGTGGGGGCATTACTAGGGACCCAACAGAAATAAAAAGGATGACATGAAGATACTTTAAATGACTGTACACCAATAAATTAGATGATCAAGATGAAATGAACAAATTCCTAAAAGCACACACACACTACATGAATTAACTAAAAAAGAAATAGAAGACCTCAATACACCAATAATACGTGAAAATAATCACTTAATAGTCAAATACCTGCCAGCAAAAAAAGTACAAGACAAGATGCCTTCACTGGGGAATTTTACCAAACATTCCTAGAAAAACCCCAATCCTGATCAAACTCTTACAACAAATTGAAAAATAGAGAACACTTCCTAACTGATTCTTTGAGGCCAACATCATCCTAATATCAAGGCAGATAAGATGCCACAGGACCAGTAATGTACAGATCCCTTCTGAATGTAGATCCAAAACTCCTCAACAAAATACTGGCAAACCCAATCCAGCAGCACATTAAAAAGAAATATACATCATGCAAAAGTGGGATTTATGCAAGGTATGGAAGGGTGATTCAACATAAGTAAAGCAATTAATGTATTGCGTCACATTTATAGAACAATTTTTGGTTATGCAAGCACTGGCCTGATTGTTACAGTAATGATATTTCAGAGATTTAAATAATCATTCAATTGATTGCAACTATGGCTGATTATATCTATGATCAATAAAGGAGTTTGAGTTTAGCAATGAGAGGTCTCATTCAACCATATTTCTATCTCTACTTCAGCCAACCAGCTGAATTGGGGAATTCATTACAAACCTTCATCAGAATTCCCAGCTTCCATTCTGCCCCATTGAATTCAGACTTGCCTATCTTTGTTGTGTGAACCAAATCCTAGCTTATAATATTTACACTGTGGGTATATATCATCAATGGAAAACTAAAAAAGAAAAATTGCTAAAAGAAATCAAAGAAGATCTGAATCAAAAGAAGGACATTCCGCATTCAGAGATTAGAAGACTATTGTTAAGATGCTAATTCTACCAAAAACAATTTACAGATTCAGCAAAATACCAGTTGAATTTCCAACAGCCTGCTTTGCAGAAATGGAAATTCCAAGCATCAAATTTATATGGAAATGTAAGGGGCCCTGAATAGCTAAAATCCTCTTGAAATAAAGAGCAAAGTTGGAACCACAGTTTATGATTTCAAACATATTAAAACCTTCTTTTATCAAAATCTCATGGTAGTAGCACAAGGATAGTCATATAAACAAATAGCATACAATCAAAAGTTCAGAATTGAACCCTCAGAACTATTGCCAATTGGTTGTTGACAAAGGTATCAAGATTACTCAATGGGAAAAAATTGCATCTTCAACAAATATTGCTGGGAACACTTGATATAAACATGTGAAAGCAAAAGAAGGAACTGCACCTCACAGGCTACACAAAAAATTAACTCAAAATGAATGAAAAGCCTAAATGTGAGAACCAGAATAATCAAACTTCTAGAAGGAAACAAATGAAAGCATCTCAGGACCTTGGGTTAGGCAATACTTGCTTCATTTTTGTACCATAACTAAGCAACAGAAGAAAAAACTGTATGTGTTACTTCATAGAAATTAAAAGCTTTTGAGCATCAAAGGACCTAAACATGAAAGGCAAGCAAAAACTTACACAGTAGGTGCAAATGTCTGGAAACCACATATTCAATGAAGCTTCATTTTGAGAATGTATAAAGAAATATTGCAACTCATTAGCAAGAAGATGACTCAATTAAAAATTGACCAAAAAACTGAATAGAAATGTCACCAAATATGTCATATCAATGGCTAATAAACACATTAAAAGGTGCTCCATATGATTATTTATTAAGGAAATGCAATTTGAAATGTGAGATACCACTAAACTAATTAGAAAAGTTATAACAAAAATATAGATAATAAGTGTTGGGGATGTGGTGGAGCAAATGGAGCACTAATATATTACTTGTCAGATTGTCAAAACGGCAAGTCACTTTTGAAAATAGTTTGGCAGTTTTTCAAGATTTAAACATAAGCATACTGTACATCTCCAAATTCCACCCCTAGGAATCTGTACTCCAGAAATGAATGCATATGTCCACGCAAAAAGACATATGTGAACATTCTTAGTAGCATTATCCATTATAGCTAAAAATTGGAAGCAATTCAACTGGTGAATGTATAAGCAAAATACGGTGCATCTATACAATGAGATACTATTCAGTCATATGAAAAAATGAAATAATGATATTTGCTACAACCTTGGTAAATCTTTAAAGCATTATGCTATGTGAAATTATTTTGACACAAAAGACCACATATTGTGTGGTTTAATTTGTATGAAATTTCTAGAGAAAGAAAATCTAGAGCAGAAATGAGATCAATGTTTTCCTGGGGATGGAAGAGGGGATTTAGAGCCAAGTGGGATGATAGAAATATTCTGTAGCTGGATTACATGACTGTTGGACAACTGTGTAAATTTATGAAAAATCATTGAATTGAGCAGTCATAATGGATGACTATTATGGCATGTAAATTACATCTCAATAAAAATTATATATGCATTTTAATATTGGCTTAAAGAATATTGTTCACATATAGAATGTGTATATGCAATGTATTTCTATATATATATATATATAATACTTCTTTAAAGGTGGCACTAAAACCTGTCACCCTGTGCTCAGTATGCTGCATAAATCAATGCTGTCAGTAATGCAAAATCATATTTTTTGCTACTTACAATAGAGAATCCTCTCACTGTGCATTTCTTGAAATCTTGGTGAAATTTGTCATTTTCCTTCCTTGTAAAATTGTGCACAGAATTTGGTATTTCAAAACTATTTTTAAATTAAAATTTTCATCTGCTATAGATCAGAGAATCAATTTCTAATAAACCTTCAAAAGAATTCAGCTAAATCAGAAAAAAAATACTGTCAAATTCAAATAATTGACAATTGAGAGCTGTTGCTTTAAAGAGTTCAAGACTGGGAAAAATATTAAAAGTCACAATCTTTAAAGACTGGCTGTTGCTCAGTGATTATATTATGAAACAGAAAGTTAAATAACTGGGAAAAAATTCTCAAATGTCATTTTGAGTATTTGTTCATGATTCAAGTTGATTAGCAAATAGAAGTAATTATGATAATGAACACTTTCTGTTGAATAGTTTTCAGGGTTTTAGATAGGAAAATCTCTTTAAAAATTTTTAGCTACATTATCTAAAATAGAAATCCCACAGGCATTCATGTAGTTCCTTTCTGTAAGAGGCTTAAAGCATTAATTACTAAACATATTTCACTCCCTTCCTGTATCTGTAATGCTAAAGACATAATTTCTTTAAATTGTTTCTGGATTGAATTTTGGAATAACAATTAATATTCATATCTGTTCCTAGTTTACATGTTACATTCACATACAAATATGTATTATAGCAGGGTAATTGTTAAGAGCACTTTGGAATCTAACAGATTATCACTTATTAGTTGTATATCCTTGCACAACTAACTTCCCCTTTCTAAATTTCAATTCATTTTCCTAACACATAAAATAGGAATGATATTAAGATCTAATACATAGAATCTTATGATAGTGTTTTCTCAGGGCAAGGCACATAATATTAATTATCATTGTCATCATCCACTATGTGTTATGTACAATAATACCTACAACAACACTGTGTTAGTTATGACAGACAGGAATTTTGATGATAAATCTGTATTCAAAAGAAATTAATTCGTTTCTCTGAGTTCCATTTTACTTAACTAAAATGTTCTCACATTTAAAATATATGGTAATATTTGCTTCTCAGAACTATTATCAGAATTACTCAGAATCACATGTGCACTGGGCCTCAAGATTGTTCCTTTGATAGAGTAAACATTCACACTGAGTTCTTTTCTTCTGGGTCTGAAGCACTGAAGTAGTCCCTAAAGAATTTACAAAGTACTGCAAGGGCCGAATCTTCAAGTTTAATAACTACAAAGTGCTTTGGAACATATGGTCATAGCATCCAGGAGATGCCTTGGCAAAACCACTCAAAAATCTTGAGTGATTCTGTGTCTTTTAAGGCTGAGCAGCAATTTACGTCCATTTTGTGTAACTATGCCCCTCTGCATATAAATCTCTCAATTGTTTCTAATCAGATTCCTTCAGTTACTTCCTGTCTTAGCTTACCAGGGCTGCTATGTCAAATACCAAACAATGGCTTGGCTTCAACAACAGGCATTTATTCTTTCATGGTTTTGGAAGCTAGAAGTCCAATGTCAAGGTCCTTACAGAGGTTGCTTTCTCCCAAGATTTGTAGTATTCTAACAATTCTCCATTTTGTGGTGATCTTTCCTTCTTTCCTGCATCTGCTCCTCTGGTTTCCATCATCTTCTGGCTTCTATGCCCTGTCCAATTTCCTTTGCTTATAAGGACTTCAAGCCATATTGGATTAAGTCCCACCCTCATTCAGTTTGTCCACACCTTAACTAATAATAGCAACTTCAAAGTGTTTATTCTGGTCATGCTCTAGTTGTTGATCCATATGCTCATTACAAATGTGTTCATTTTGTGGAAAGTTTTCCAATTATTCTGCATATTGATTAGACTCTAACATAAAAATGAAAGAAGAGGTACCTCAACTCAGATCTTACCTACAACTCCCCACCACATTCCAATAATGCTTTCACCAGTTATTTGTTCTACCTGATAAACTACCACTTATGTTGCTCAGTTGCCTTGGCATATAGAAAAGACCTACTTTTCAAAAATATCTGATCACTTGTTCTCTCTAGCTCAGTCCTTTGCAAATTTTAATTTTCTTCACATATTTCTGATTGTAGTATAATTCTAATGCTTGACTGGTTTAACCATTTTTTACTTAATATATTGGCTGCCATACTCATCTTTGAATGTGTGTCACTTCCTCATTGTAGAAAATACAGCAAATAATAAGACTGAGCAGTTAAGTACTAATAAGTCACAGTGTATAACACCTTTCTCTTACTGATTAGTACAAATATAAACTTGTCAATATTCATATTATTTGGTGAAAACAGTAATAAAAAGACATTTTAAATTATATAAATGCAAGTGAGTTTTTAGGAGGCATGTTTATAATCTAAAAGTATAAAATTTTATCAAGTATTTGTGCATGTGTGTCTGTTTGCTATCAATTGTTGTCAGTATAAAGAGATAACCAAAGACTTTGTTTGAGAGATAATTGCATGAATAAAATATTTTATTACATTTTAATTAGGTGAACTTATCAGCATTAGTGATTATTAGGTCTGAATTGATATCATATTTTCTTTTGAAATTTAGCATTCCAAGAATAAATTTGAGTTAATTTATCTGAAATTTATAACAGTAATATCTCCTTAAGCAAAGGGGAGACACAAAATTATTCTGATGCAATGGTCCTAAAAGTGTATATGTACATGTTTTAGTTTCATTCCTATGCAATGGGTTGGCTTAAACAATGTGAATGCTTACATTTTTGAGGCTAAAAGAAAGTCCAAATGAAGGCATCATCAAGGTGATGCTGTCTCCCTGAAGACTGTGGTTTCTGGGGCTGACTACTGGCCACCCTTGGTCTTTAGTTTGTCATGTGGCAAGACACATTGCTGTATCTCCTAGTCTTTCACTTTTTTCCCAGGTTCCATTGATTTCAGCTTCTGGATGTTTCATCTGTTGCTTTTTGTTTCTCTCTGTCTGAATTCTGTTCTGCTTATATGGACTCCAGTAATATGATTAAGATCCATCTAAGGTGTGTCACACATTAACTGAAGCAGCTCCCTGAAAAAGTCCTACTTACAATGGGTTCACACCCACAGGAATAGATTATAATTAAGAACATTTTTTCTGGGATACATACAGCTTCAAACCACCACAATACATAATGTCCCACTTCATTTTTCTTGCATTTTATATGGTACAAAATTCAAACCAATTGGTTTTAATCTGACTAAGGATTGGATTTAATATTCAACATATTACTTTATTCTAAGAAGCACGACAAAGAGTAAATGCATTTGTATGACAGTGACTTCTTTCTAACTTCTTTGCCCCCAAAGCATATTCAATAAAGACTTGGGCCCTTAGGGTCAGAATAAATACTCAAAAGTATACAATGTCTTATAGAATAGCTTCAAATTATCTTTCAAGATTTCTCTCCACCTGCTTCCGTAACTATGCTCCATATACCTGCCAAACTATACTATTTCTCTAATCCCTTAGACACATCATTGTCTCAAATTTATATACATGTTATTTCCTCTAAATGAAATTTCTCTACTTATTATATCCCCTCTTGAAAGCCTATCCAAATTCCCTATCTAATCCCATGGTCCAGTTCAAATACAACCTATTTCATGAGAATTTAGTGATCCACTTATATAACATCTCGTCTTCCTCTCAACAGACATTTGCTTTTTAAAAAAGCTTATTCTGTTTCATTTTTTCCATCCTGTCTTGCATTCCATTCAATTATATACTGTACCTATAAAAGATTTGCTGTACCTATTAAAGATTGAAAGAAGTCAATTGGCTATATCAGAATAGTCTTATAAGATAGTTTAACAACAAACATTTTCTTGCATCTGCATGTTTTATTGAGATCTATTCAAAAGTATACAATCAATATATCATAGTATCATCACTAGTTGTGCAATCATCATACTTAATTTTAAACCGTGTTCCTTGCTCCAAGAAGAAAAACATCAGAAAGACACACATAAAAGGAAACCCAAAACACCCCATATTACTTATCCCCTCTATTATTGAGCCCTAGTGTTGGTGTGGTGCACCTTTTACTGTTGATGAAAGAATATTAAGGTATTATTATGAACAGAGGTAGGAAAAAAGGAAGAATTACCACTGAGTGAAGTTAGTGAAAATGGTCTTGGACCCTTCAATTTAACTGTCAAATTTGGTAAAGGCCTGGGCAAAAATTGTGAAATCTTCCACTGTGCTGCTCAGAAGAGAAAGCATGCTAATTTTGGTAATATTCCTCTTGATGAAAGACACCCTGCCGCATCTTAAATGAACTCATGTCAGGTACACATATTGGGGAATCCCACTCAAAGTTATGGCTAGCCTGAGATATTACAAATAAGTTTCCCAGCCTGTCATTTCCCTGCCCCTCATGGTCCAACAATATAAAAATCTCTAACATTAGAAATTCATGTGTAAGCATCAAAGCACTGTAAGAGTTATTTGACTTTTGTTGATATAGCTCACAGAAAAGGATCTACAGTTTTACTTTGTAGTGTACTGTGTGCAAAACCCTAAAAAGTCTGAGATATAGTAGGAGAAAAAAACATGCCTAAAAAATTAATTCTGTAGTAGTTCCAGGGCTGATGTAAACAAGGCCTCACTCAGGCTGATTTTAGCTATGCAGACACAGGTTTTAAATAGGAAATAACACCATATTTCCTCATTGGCTTTTCTATTAGTGTGGGTAATGGGGCATGGATCTTGGAAGGCTTTGCTGCCAATCCCTGTGGGAGGGGTCTGAATTTCTGACCTACACATATCAAGGATTGGCAGCCGGGAGACCAACTTAGAAGCTCTATTGAATGTATCAGACTAATGATTTTGCAATGTTTCAGTTCATTACGCAGGCCTAGCTCAACTCAAAAGGCTAGGTAATCTTTACCCTCTGGCATTAGAGGGACAAGATAGTACAATTCGTCAATTTGTGGCTGAAGTGCATGAGAAAGGCTACAAGTTATATAATAATTTGGTGCATAGAAAATATGTTGATAATGTTTTTACAATTATTTCAGTAAATGTCAACTAAATATGATTATAGGTATTCTGAATCAATCACTCTTTATATATTGTATAAAATAGATTGCCCTTTCTCAAACTGTTTCTACCTCAGTTACATCTTCCCACATCTGGAGTAGTGTTTACTGCTGAACCATTTGATTTACAATTTATCCTGAGGTAATGGAAAATACAATGGACTGTGAAGCAGAAAATTCTGGTGCAGCCTTTGCCACTAAATAGCTGTGGGAAATTTGAGCAAGCACCTTCCCTGCTTGGGTTTCTGTTTCTTCCCATGGAAAATGAGAAGTCAGGATTAGATGAATTGCTAAGGAAACTTTTATCATGCAAATCCTGTGATTTCTAAATACAACTCTCAAACTGCTATGTAAACATTAATGCTGACAAACTCACTATCTGCTCAGGTAGTTCATTCCATCTGTTTATAGATCAAATTATAAAAATTTTCTTAAAACATCAAAATTAAATAACTGTTCTCAGTGAAAGACACTACAGATAAAACTAATGAACAGATAACTGATTGGAAGAAGATATTTAAAGTGTCTAAAACTGACAATGAATTAATACCTAATATATAAAACACTACTGCAAATCAATGAGAAAAATGAAGGAATCACAATAGAAAACTGAGCAAATCATATGAATAAGAATTTTACCAATAAGGAAATCGAAAAGTTAACAAATAACTGAAAGGGTGATGTAACTGATTAATAATCCAAGAAATGCAAGTTAAAACAGTGAGTTCTCACTTGGCATCCAATATATTGACTAAAATTAAAGAGGTGAATAACCTGCCACATGTTGCCAGGGACGTGGGGCTAGATCAAGCATCAGGATGTCTCATGGGCCAAATTAAGCCCTTGGACCATTTTTGTTCAGCTTTTGAGATAAGAATGATTTTTACATTTTTAATAAGTTATAGAAAGAAGAAGGAAAAGCAGCAGCAACAAAGACCCTACATGGCACACAAAGCCTGAAATATTTGCTATCTGATCCTTTACAGAAAAAGTTTACCAACCCCTAGGTTATAGGATCCTTTGTGTACCATTTGTAGATGCATCCATCCTGGAGAGAAACCTGGAAATATTTAGTTAAATCAAGTTTACACACACATTACGTCTCAGGATATACACTTTCACAAAGTTATAAAAGGGACCATGTTAAGGCTATTCACTGCAAGGTTGTTTATGGTGGCAGGGAGTTTGAAATGATTGGGATATCCATCACTGAGGTATTTGATAGATATAAAGTGGTAGATATACATTATGGAGATTATGTAGCATTTAGAAATGACACACTAGGTATACATGCATCAAGTTAAACAACTCTTTAAACACATGTCAAGTGAAGAAGGAAAGTATATAAGATGAGATTTACCTCACAATGTCATTATGTAAATGAAAACTGTACAAGTACAAGACAACCAAACACATGTTGTGAGTGCATGTAAACATTAAAAGATTAAAGAGATTGCGTGGGGGTCATGAGAAATGGAAATACATAAAAGCAAACAAACAATTGTGGGCCTTGCAAGCAACTATGATATCAGTGTGCTATGAATTGAGGAAGATAATTAATTCAATCCTACACAACAGAGGTGCAGGAAAAAAACAAAATTCTTAAAAGAAGATGAGTTCTTCCTCCATGTGACTTCCATCCACTTTCTGGTCCCAGTTATATCCTTTATTATGCAAAGCAGGACAATTCTTCATCCACACATTCCCATGGCTATGCTCATCCCTGAGGTCTTCTTTTTTCCCACAGTTGTTTCACCCATTCTTTGTGTGATATACTTTTAAGTCCTTTCACTATTCAGCCATTAGAATCTGGATGGCTTTTTTTTAAGTGTGACAACCAAAAATGAATATATTATTCCAGGCATAAACAAGCCAGCGTGTAATAGAATGGGGCTATTGATTTTATTCCAGGTACCATACTTCTCTCAAAAAGGCCTAAAATTGGATTAGGAATATGGTCCATGTTTTCTAACTTGTCCAATTGCCCATCACATTTAGCACTACCCTAAACATACAGCAGTAACTCTATAAATGTTCATTAGCTCATTTATTGTACATAAAAATGCAGATCTCTAGTGCACAAAACTGAATATATGATCAGCAATGACTTATTTTCTTGTACTGGATACAGTGTTCTGGACATTCAGTTAATAAAACAAATCTATTATAATTTCAAGTGATAAATGTCAACAAATGGTGGCAACTAAAATGTGCTATGAGTAATTACATAAATCCAAGGCTTTACATTAACAGGTCATTTGAGCAGTGTTTATGAGATAAGGTAAATCAACTATTAACTGACGTATCTGGGGTACCTACAGTGTTGGTGAATATCATGTTTATGTTGATGAATAAATATGATTGATTTTCTTCTTTGGGTTGTGAAAATAGCTGTGTCATTCTGATGATGGCTCAATTATCTGTCATGTCTTTGGCTCCTATCCAGAATTACATATAAAATGGCTGATTCATCTATGATTGATAATCACAGTACAGAATCTATTTATATGTGGATTCATAAAAATTTTTTAAAAATCATTTTAATCTTTAATGTTGATGAGGTAT
Organism: Tamandua tetradactyla; assembly: GCF_023851605.1. Taxonomy (NCBI): domain Eukaryota; kingdom Metazoa; phylum Chordata; class Mammalia; order Pilosa; family Myrmecophagidae; genus Tamandua; species Tamandua tetradactyla. The sequence continues at coordinate 55,898,191 of NC_135353.1, read as the reverse complement.
CTGCTCCAAAGGATAAAGTTTCTCCAATTTATTCTCCTAATGAACAACAAATGCAAAACTATATGACTATTTTCTGGGAAACATGAATGAAGGAAAAGCAGATAACTCAGAATAGATACTTAGGGATTTATTGGATTTATTTAGAGGCATTATTTTTATTTTTATCATAGGTACATCGTAGAGTAGAAAAATGTTTCAACTCTTCTTCAATCCAAAATACATTGAAAAATATCATAAACTTTCATTGTCTCTCTCAAAATTTGATGTTTAGTTATGTATGAGACCTGACATGCTTTTTTTGGCTCTGATGTTGAATGCACCATGACTTCTTGCTGTGCATCTTCCTGGAAACTATTCATCCCAGATACTAAACATGCTTGAATAAAGCTCATTTACATAGCTTCAAGTCAACGGGTCTACAACGAGCTTCCACAATCAAAGAAAAAACGAAGTATACAAACAGATGTGACTCTCTAGACTTTCAGAAGTCCAATGAGCATCTGGAGATAATTTATCTCTCTGTCTCTTAATTGCCAGTAGGTTTATCGCTACTTACACAGTTTGATTTTTAAGTGGGCTGAAATGTAAATGTGGTGTTGTAATTAATTCACTAAAATGCGTAAAGAAAAATGAAGAATTATAATTCATTTTCTAAAGACTTAGGGAGAATGACAGTCAGGAAAAGGACTTATTCACTTTTCTTGGATCTTTTTTAGGGTCTATGTAGGAAGGAAGAAACTGCATTGACATTCACTTATGACTGCACAATATGGTTATATTTCTTTTAACATTTTTTCCTATCATGTATAATGCCTGAAGAGGAAAGAAACAGTCAACTTGGAGCAATTTACCATTTATTTGGGTCTGAAAGATGAAATTGACTATATGCAATGCTATGATAAGCAGGCTTTAAGTAGGAAAAGCAACTTGCATTGAGTACTAGAAATTTGGCTTCAGTTATTACAGAATACTTACTAAACAAGATGCTTTTGTGGAAAATAACTTTTTCTTTCCTGATGTGATCATCAAAAAATTACAGGTTTTAATTTTCTTTGAGATGTGTCCAATATTTGACTTTAAGAATAGCTTATAGAATAACTTCTTCTGCAACAATTGGTTGCCTACTAAGCATCCACATGCCTTCTATTTTTGCTTGCAAAAATATTATTTCTTTCACGTGCCCACTCTTGCTCCACATGAAATAAGGGTTCCAAATCTTATTCACACCTCCAGGAACAAATCTTCATCAACCTAGGCCAATTTTTGTTGTCCAATTCTCATCAAAAGTGATTGGTTTAAGAGTGATTATCTGAATTTCATTCAATAAGTGAGGAGGGGCTTCTGAGAAAAATTTCCTCATTCTTCAGAGGACACTGACAACATGGCCTCTTTTTTATCTCTACACATTGTCATCTGTGCATGAGATATATGTAATTGTTACAGCCATCTTGTGATGATAAGGAAACTGATGTTAATATGAAGCTGATAATGTGTTCAGAAGGATGCAAAAATATAATAACTCATGTATCAGATCATTTAGACTTTACTCTATATTGGTTCTTATGAATTACCATTTATAAAAATTCACCAAAATTACCCTGTTCTCCATATCTAAATTCTTAAGGACAATTACTAATAGAGTTTATACTTTTAGCTACATTTATAAATAACTAATGGTTAAACATAGTGGGTTGAGTGCATGTGTTTATCTCAGTTGACATCTGTGCTGGTTTGAAAAGCTATGTATCCTAAAAAAGCTGTGCTTTAATCTTGATCCAATCTTGTAGGAGCAGCTATTTCTTTTAATCTCTATTTAATAATGTAGGTTTGGATCTTTTGCTTAGATTATCTTCATGCTTATGTGATACACCCAATTGTGAATATTAACTTTTTGATTAGTTGGAGATGTGACTCCACACATCCCATGTGGGTCTTAATTAGTTTGCTGGAGTTCTTTAAAAGAGGAAGCATTTTGGAGAGTTATGAGAAAGCCACAAGAGAACCATGAGAACCACGAGAGCCCACGCAACCATAAACCTTTGGAGATAAATAAGGAAAATGCCCTTGGGGGAGCTTCCTGAAACAAGGAGCTTAGAGAGAAAGCTTGCAGACATCACCATGTTTGCCATGTGCCTTTTCAATTGAGAGAGAAAGCCTGAACTTCACCAGCCTTCTTAAAACAAGCTATTTTTCTGCAGAAGCATTACATTGGACATTTTTATATCCTTGCTTTAAATGGGACATTTTCATGGTCTTAGAACTGTAAACTTGCAAGTTAATAACTTCCCTCTTTTAAAAGACTTTCCATTTCTCATATATCACGCTCTGGCATTTAACAAACTAGAACACCCTGTGCAAGGGCACACCTGCACCCCAACCTCCTGGTACTCTGATTTCTGTGCCCAGAACCCCACACCCTGAGTCCCACAACCCACGCACTTCATGCACCCAACCACATACTGCCCACATACCACCTCCAGCACGGCTGCTTAGCCCCCATCTACCGCCTGTTACACCTTTCCTCTGTGTCCCCCATGCTTCATCCTGGTCCTGCACTCCAAGGCATGTCTGAGTTGCACCTTGCCGCATGACCAATGCAGTGCACCTCCACAACCCCATGAACCATACCCCACATTCACAGGCACCAGCATAGAGTCCCTGATCTATGTATATACCTGCGCTGCATCCCACCACCACACTATTGTGCTCCTCCCCATGCCCTGCATCCTGTTCCGTAACTGTCCCACAAGTACAAAGTTTTAAATTACTGAAGAAAATCAATATCCAAAGTAACCCTATCAAGATATTTACATGCCACAAAGTCAGCAGAAGATCACTAACCATGTGAAAATGCAGACAGATACTGTCCAGTCTAATGACCAAATTAAAACACCAGAGGAGACACAGACTTTGGAATGCCTAAACAAAGATGTTCATATAAGTTTGCAAAATAAAATCAGTAAGTTTATTAATGACATAAAGGAGACCAAGAAAACACTAAAAGAGCATAACAAGGAATTTCAAAGAATAAATAGAAAAATAGCAGATATCACAGAGATTACAGATGCTATGGACCAAATAAAAAATATACTAATATTTTTACTATACTATACTATATTATACATATATTAGTATATGTCTATACTAATATAGACACACAATGGCAGATTTCAAGAGGCAGAAAAAAGAATAAGTGAACTAGAGGACAGGACAACTGATTTTGAACACACAAAGTAGCAAATAACAAAAAAGAAAGATAGAAAAATTTGAATTGAATCTCAGGGAAATGATGGACAAAGCAAAGGGCACAAATATAAGAATCATCAATGTCCTAGAAGGAGAAGAGAAGATTAAAGGGCAAGGAAGATTAATGGAGGATATAATGGGAAGGAAAGCTTCCCAACCTTTATAAAAGACATAAATATGCAAATCAAAGAAGCCCAAAGAACTCCAAATAGAACAAATCCAAATATGCTTACCTGAAGACCCATGCTAATCAATCTTTTAAATGTTGAAGAGAAACAGAAAATCTTGAAAGTGGCAAGAGAAAAACAATCTACTACATACAAGGTAAATCACATAAGACTGAGTTCGGTCTACTCAACTGTCACTATAGAGGCAAGAAAGTATTAGTATGATATATTTAATACCCTGAAAAAGAAAGACTTCCACCCAAGAATTCTGTACTCAGTCAAATTGTCCTTCAAAGCTGAGGGAGAGATTAAAATTTTCACAAACAAAGGCTGAGAGAAAATGTCAACGAGAGACAACCCCTACAGGAATTACTAAAGGGAGTTCTGTTGGCCGAAAAAAAAAAGATAGGAGAGGGAACTCTGGATGAGGGCCAGAACTGAAGAGTATCACTACAGGTAAACTAAGGAATTAAAAGAGAAAGAATGACTCAAACATACAAATCTGCAAATAAAATCCAAATGATGAGATGGTGGATTCAAGTAACACCTTTAAAGTAATAACTTTGAATGCTAATGGACTAAACCTACCAATTAAAAGATACAGATTGGCAGAACGGATTAAGAAATATAATCCATCTATATGGTGTTTGCAGGAGACTCATCTTAGGCAGAAGGAAACAGATAAAAAGTGAAAGGATGAAAAAAGATGTTCCATGCAAGCCATAGCCAAAAGAAAGCACAAGTAGCTATACTAATATCAGACAAAATAGACTTTAAATGTAAAGACATTATAAAAGACAAAGAAGGACACTATATATTAGTAAAAGGACAATTAGTTATGAAGAAACAACAATCATAAATATCTACACACCAATTCAAGGATCATCAAAGTACATAAGATAGGCATTGGCAAAACTGAAGGGAACAATAGACATTTCAACAACAGTAGTAGGAAACTTCAATGCACCACCCTCCTCTATAGACAGAACCACCAGACAGAGGATCAACAAGGTAAAAAAGAACTTAATTTGATAAATGAATTAGATCTAACAAACATATATAGGTTGTGACACCCCAAAATTACCAGGATATATATTCTTCTCTAATGCTCATGGAACATTTTCCAGGATAGATCATATATTGGTGCACAAAACAAATATTTATAAATTTTAAAACATTAAAATTAATCAAGGCACTTTCTCTGATCACAGTGGAGTGAGGGAGGAAATCAATAGCCACCAAAGAACAAGAAGTTTCACAAATATATAGAGAAAAGTAACACATACTTAAACAATGAGTGGGTCAAAGAAGAAATTGCTAGAGAAATCAGTAGCTATCTGGAAGTGAATGAAAACAAGAACACAACATATCAGAACTTATGGGATGTGACATAGACTGTGCTGAGAGGGAAATGTATTGTCCTAAATGCCTATATTATAAAAGAAGAAAGAGAAAAAATTGAGGACTTAACTACACCTGGAGGAACTTGAGAAAGAACAGCAAACTAACTCCAAGCAAATAGAAGAAGAAAAATTACACAGAATAAAGCAGAGCTAAATGAATGGGAGAACAAAAAAACAATAAAACAATCAATAAAACCAAAAGTTGGTTCTTTGAGAAAATTAATAAAATTGATGGGTCACTAGCAAGGATGACAAAGAGAAAAAGAGAGAGGATGCAAATAAACAAAATCAGAAATGAGAAGGGTGTCATTACCACAGACCCTGAAGAAATAAGAAAAAATCACAAAGGATACTATGAACAGCTACACACCAACAAACTAGACAACTTAGATGAAATTGAAAAATTCCTGGAAATACACAAACAAGCTACACTGACTCAAGAAGAAATAGAAGATCTCAACAAACCAATCACAAGTAAAGAGATTCAAACAGTCATCAAAAATCTTCCTACAAAGAAAGAACATGTCCACATGACTTCACAGGAGAATTTTATCAAACATTCCAAAAAGAACTAAAACTGGTCCTGCTCAAACTTTTCCAAAAATTGAGAATAATGGAACACTGTCTAACTCATTTTATGGAGCTAACATCAATTTAATAACAAAAGCAGGTAAAGATGGTACAAGAAAGAAAACTACAGACCAATCTACATAATGAATATAGATGCAAAATATTAGCAAATCGAATCTAACAGGACATTAAAAGAATTATACCCCACAACCAAGTGGGATTTATACCAGGAATACAAGGATGGTACAAAACAAGAAAATTAGTTAATGTAATACAACACATTAACAAATTGAAAAGGAAAAATCAGACAGCCATCTCAATTGATGCTGCAAAAGCATGACAAACTTCAACACCTTTTTCTTATAAAAATGCTTCAAAAGGCAGGAACTGCAGGTAACTTCACAAACATGATAAAAGGCATAAATGAAAAACCCATAGCCAGCATTGTACTCAAAGGTGAGAGGCTGAAAGCTTTCCCCCTAAGATTGGGAAGGAGACATGGATGCCCTCTGTCACCACTATTATTGAACCTTGTACTAGAAGTAGAAGTTCTCGTGATAGCAATCAGGCAGGAAAAAGAAATAAGAAGCATCCAAATTGGAAAGGAGAAAGAAAAACTTTCATTATTTGCAGATGACATGATACTATACTTGGAAAATCCTGACAAATCTACAACAAAGTTACCTGAGATAATGAACAGATTCAGCAAAGGGATATAAAAGTAACATGCAAAAATCAATAATGTTTCTGTACACAAGCAATGACCTCACCAAGGAGTCAATTAAGGAAAAAATCCATTCAAAATAGCAACTAAATGAATCAAATATCTAGGAATGAACTTAACTAGGGATGTGAAGGACTTGCACACAGAGGACAACATAACATTATTAAAAGAAATCAAAGAAAATCTAAATAAGTGTATCCTGCTCTTAGATAGGAAGGTTAAATGTAATTAAAATGTCAATTCTATCCAAATTGATCTACAGATTCAATGCAGTACCAATCGAAATTCCATCAACCTACTTTGAAGACTTGGAAAAGCTAGTTACTGAATTCATCTGGGAAGGAAAGATACCTCGAATAACTAAAGCATCCAAAAAAAAGAATGAAGTGGGAGGGTTAACACTTCTCTATTTTAAAACTTATTATAAAGTCACAGTAGTCAAAACAGCATGGTATTTGCACAAAGGTAGAAATATTGACCAATGGAATCAAATTGAAAACACTGAAATAGACCACCAAATCTGTGGTCAACTGATCTTCTTGTCAGTCCCCAAATCCACGGAACTGTGACAAAACAGTCTTTTCAAGAAATGGGCATGGGAGAATTGGATACCAATAGGCAGAAGAATGAAAGAGGACCCTTAACTTACACATTATAGAAAAATTAACTCAAATAGGATCAAACATAAGAACAAGTACCATAAAGCTCCTAGAAGAAAATGTAGAGACCATCTTCAAAACCTAGTAATAGGAGGTAACTTCCTAACCTACCTAAAGCACAAGCAACAAAAGAGAAAATATGTACATGGAAATTCCTGAAAATCAAATGCTTTTGTGCCTGAAAAGATTTTCTCAAAAAGGTGAAAAGGCAGTTAACTCCAGGGTAGAAAATATTTGGAAATCACACATTGTATAAAGATTTGATATCCTATATAAATAAAAAAATCATACAATTCAACAACAAAAGAACAAGCAACCCAATTATAAAGTGAGCTAAAGATATGAATAGACATTCCTCTGAAAAGCAAATACAGATGGCTAAAAAGCACATGAAGAAATGATCATTTTCATTAGTTATAAAGGAAATGTAGATCAAGACTACATTCAGGTACCACCTCACACCTATAAGAATGGCTACTATTGAACAAACCGGAAACTACAAATATTGGAGAGGATGTGGAGAAATTGGGATACCTATGCACTGCAGGTGGGAATGCATAACGGTACAGACACTATGGAAGTCAGTTTGGCGGTTCTTCAGACAACTAAATATAGAGTTGCCCTATGACCTGGCAATACCACTACTTGTTATATAAACTAGAAGAGCTAAAAGCAGAGACACAAGCAGAGAATCTCACACTGATGTTCATAGCAGCACTATTCAACATCACCAAAATATGGAAACAGTCCAAGTGCCCATCAACAGATGAGTGGATTAACAAAATGTGGCATATATATACAGTGGAATATTATACAGCAGTAAGATTAAATGATGTCCTGAATCACATTACAATTTGGATGAGCCTTGAGGACATAATGCTGAGTGAAATAAACCAGAAACAAAAGAACAGGTACTGTATTATTAGATTTTTATGACCATGGGAAAAGTAAAATCAGAGGTTTATAATACAGAACATAGTGGACCTAAAGATACACAGAAGCTTTAGATGCATGAATAGTTAACTAATGAGCTTGAACTGAATTTTAAGGGAATATAAAGAAGTGAATGTGTTTCACTAGAAGGTTTATAAGTAATAATACCATATTGAAGGTGAATGTGATTGAAAAGTTTCTATAGAATCATGTGTTTCACCAATTAACACTACAAATATAAGTAAGTTCTTGCATGAACTACTGCAAAGGTATGAATCTTGTACAAAGAGCTTATAATTTGGGGGTATAAGGGAAAATACTATTGCATGCTCTGGGCTATGTTTAACAGGAAAACATCAACAGTAACTCAGCAATACCAGGGGTACATAATGGGATGACAGTCAAGAGCTGGGATGAGGTTTGCATTTTCTATTTGCTGAGAGTGTGTTTATTGGCTATCTATCTCTTGGGAACAATGAAATTATCTAAAATTGAGAATATTGATGGACTGTTGATTTTGGACATTATACGTGAGGCCCAGTAGATAGAGGTGGCTGAAAGATGCACTTACTGAGAAGTAGATTGGCAAATGATGGTATAAGCATATGATTGAACACTGTGCTGCTACAAAAAGGAATGAAGTTGTGAGGCATGCAACAATGTGAATGAACCTATAGGACATTTGCTGAGGCATAATAAGACAGATAAAAAGAGCAAATATTGTATGATCTCATTTTGAAAATACTCATAAGAAAATTTGGTCTTAGATTATAAACTTTTTTTTTTTTTTGCATGGGCAGACAAAATGAACCCAGGTCTCTGTCATGGCAGGCAAAAACTCTGCCTGCTGAGCCACAATAGCCTGCCCAATTATAAGCTCTTATAGCAGTCACATTGAGTCCAAAGTGGTAGTTGATATTTCTGGATTTTTTGAGGGACTGTTTTTTATATGTATAACCTGGTATTTAGAGATAAGAACGAAGCTGACTGGGTCAGGATTCAGGTAATTCAGAATTCAGGGGTAAGGAAGATATTGCTTTTATTTTAGAACTTCATCAACTCTTTGAGACGAAAGGAAGAAAGGTTTATTTGATGAAATGAGGAGAGAAAGCGAGCAGATATCAACATGTGCCCTTCTAGTTGAGAGAGAAATCCTGAACTTCATCAGCCCTTTCTTTGGAATTAAGCCATTCCAGGAGTCAGAAGATGGCAGCTTAGTAAGACGCGCGGATCTTAGTTTCTTCTCCAGGACACCTACTAGGGGAGTAGAAACGATACAGAAAGCGCCCAAAGCCACAACAGAGATAAAAAAGACAGCGCACCCCATCCTGGAACGGCTGGCTGGCTGAGAGAAGCAGCTCGGGTGAGATCGCCGAGGCGCGCGGGCCTTACCGGGCGGGGTGGCAAGCGGCCGGAGTTACTCCCTTCCCCCTTCCCGGGCTGGCTGGGAGAATTGGAGAGGTGGTCCCCTGAAACCAAGGCGACTGGCGCCCACACCACGCGCAGCCCCCGGACCAACTGAGAGAATTGGATCGGACACCCCCAGGCCGCGGAGAACGGTGACCCCGTGACTCCCGGGGAACGTGCACTCTCTCGGGCGGGCCGCTGCCGCTGGCGCCCTCCCGCCACGCTTGTTGCCCAGGGCCGACTAGGAAATTTGGACGGGCTCTTTCCCTGGCTGCGGCAACCAGCAACCCTCCCTGCGTTCGGACACCCTCCCTCCGTTCGGACCCTGGGCCGGCTCAAGCCGCTTCGGCTAGCGAACCCCCAGGACGGCGAGAGTTTTCCAAAGTTTAAGGTCCCACAGCACCTTTTACTGGTGGGACCCGCAGACAAACGTGTGCCACGAGCGCCACCTACTGGGCAGGATAAGAAAAACAGAACCCAGAGATTTCACAGAAAAATATTACAACCTTGCTGGGTCCAACACCAAGAGAAATCTGAATAAATGCCCAGACGCCAGCAGCAGAAGATAACTGTCCACGCTCAAAAGATTGAGAATATGGCTCAGTCAAAGGAACAAACCAATAGCTCAAATGAGACACAAGAGCTGAGACAACTAATGCTGAATATACGAACAGAAATGGAAAACCTCTTCAAAAATGAAATTGATAAATTGAGGGAGGACATGAAGAGGACATGGGCTGAACATAAAGAAGAAATAGAAAAACTGAAAAAACAAATCGCAGAACTTATGGAAGTGAAGGATAAAGTAGCAAACATAGAAAAAATAATGGATAGCTACAATGATAGATTTAAAGAGACAGAAGATAGAATTAGTGATTTGGAGGATGGAACATCTGAATTCCAAAAAGAAACAGAAACTATCGGGAAAAGAATGGAAAAATTTGAACAGGGTATCAGGGAACTCAAGGACAATATGAACCGCACAAATATACGTGTTGTGGGTGTCCCAGAAGGAGAAGAGAAGGGAAAAGGAGGAGAAAAACTAATGGAAGAAATTATCACTGAAAATTTCCCAACTCTTATGAAAGACCTAAAATTACAGATCCAAGAAGTGCAGCGCACCCCAAAGAGATTAGACCCAAATAGGCGTTCTCCAAGACACTTACTAGTTAGAATGTCAGAGGTCAAAGAGAAAGAGAAGATCTTGAAAGCAGCAAGAGAAAAACAATCCATTACATACAAGGGAAACCCAATAAGACTTTGTGTAGATTTCTCAGCAGAAACCATGGAAGCTAGAAGACAGTGGGATGATATATTTAAAATACTAAAAGAGAAAAACTGCCAACCAAGACTCCTATATCCAGCAAAATTATCCTTCAAAAATGAGGGAGAAATTAAAACATTCTCAGACAAAAAGTCACTGAAAGAATTTGTGACCAAGAGACCAGCTCTGCAAGAAATACTAAAGGGAGCACTAGAGTCAGATACAAAAAGACAGAAGAGAGAGATATGGAAAAGAGTGTAGAAAGAAGGAAAATCAGATATGATATATATAATACAAAAGGCAAAATGTTAGAGGAAAATATTATCCAAACAGTAATAACACTAAATGTCAATGGACTGAATTCCCCAATCAAAAGACATAGATTGGCAGAATGGATTAAAAAACAGGATCCTTCGATATGCTGTCTACAGGAAACACATCTTAGACCCAAAGATAAACATAGGTTGAAAGTGAAAGGTTGGGAAAAGATATTTCATGCAAATAACAACCAGAAAAGAGCAGGAGTGGCTATACTAATATCCAACAAATTAGACTTCAAATGTAAAACAGTTAAAAGAGACAAAGAAGGACACTATATACTAATAAAAGGAACAATTAAACAAGAAGACATAACAATCATAAATATTTACGCACCGAATCAGAATGCCCCAAAATACGTGAGGAATATACTGCAAACACTGAAAAGGGAAATAGACTCATATACCATAATAGTTGGAGACTTCAACTCACCACTCTCATCAAGGGACAGAACATCTAGACAGAGGATCAACAAAGAAATAGAGAATCTGAATATTACTATAAATGAACTAGACTTAATAGACATTTATAGGACATTACATCCCACAACAGCAGGATACACCTTTTTCTCAAGTGCTCATGGATCATTCTCAAAGATAGACCATATGCTGGGTCACAAAGCAAGTCTCAACAAATTTAAAAAGATTGAAATCTTACACAACACTTTCTCGGACCATAAAGGAATGATGTTGGAAATCAATAATAGGCAGAGTGCCAGAAAATTCACAAATACGTGGAGGCTCAACAACACACTCCTAAACAACGACTGGGTCAAAGAAGAAATTGCAAGAGAAATTAGCAAATACCTCGAGGCGAATGAAAATGAAAACACAACATATCAAAACTTATGGGACGCAGCAAAGGCAGTGCTAAGAGGGAAATTTATTGCTCTAAATGCCTATATCAGAAAAGAAGAAAAGGCAAAAATTCAGGAATTAACTATCCATTTGGAAGAACTGGAGAAAGAACAGCAAGCTAACCCCAAAGCAAGCAAAAGGAAAGAAATAACAAAGATTAGAGCACAAATAAATGAAATTGAAAACATGAAAACAATAGAGAAAATCAATAAGGCCAGAAGTTGGTTCTATGAGAAAATCAATAAGATTGATGGGCCCTTAGCAAGATTGACAAAAAGAAGAAGAGAGAGGATGCAAATAAATAAGATCAGAAATGGAAGAGGAGACATAACTACTGACCTCACAGAAATAAAGGAGGTAATAACAGGATACTATGAACAACTTTACGCTAATAAATACAACAATTTAGAGGAAATGGACGGGTTCCTGGAAAGACATGAACAACCAACTTTGACTCAAGAAGACATAGATGACCTCAACAAACCAATCACAAGTAAAGAAATTGAATTAGTCATTCAAAAGCTTCCTAAAAAGAAAAGTCCAGGACCAGATGGCTTCACATGTGAATTCTACCAAACGTTCCAGAAAGAATTAGTACCAATTCTCTTCAAACTCTTCAAAAAAATCGAAGTGGAGGGAAAACTACCTAATTCATTCTATGAAGCCAACATCACCCTCATACCAAAACCAGGCAAAGATATTACAAAAAAAGAAAACTACAGACCAATCTCTCTAATGAATACAGATGCAAAAATCCTCAATAAAATTCTAGCAAATCGTATCCAACAACACATTAAAAGAATTATACATCATGACCAAGTAGGATTCATCCCAGGTATGCAAGGATGGTTCAACATAAGAAAATCAATTAATGTAATACACCATATCAACAAATCAAAGCAGAAAAATCACATGATCATCTCAATTGATGCAGAGAAGGCATTCGACAAGATTCAACATCCTTTCCTGTTGAAAACACTTCAAAAGATAGGAATACAAGGGAACTTCCTTAAAATGATAGAGGGAATATATGAAAAACCCACAGCTAATATCATCCTCAATGGGGAAAAATTGAAAACTTTCCCCCTAAGATCAGGAACAAGACAAGGATGTCCACTATCACCACTATTATTCAACATTGTGTTGGAGGTTCTAGCCAGAGCAATTAGACAAGAAAAAGAAATACAAGGCATCAAAATTGGAAAGGAAGAAGTAAAACTATCACTGTTTGCAGACGATATGATACTATACGTCGAAAACCCGGAAAAATCCACAACAAAACTACTAGAGCTAATAAATGAGTACAGCAAAGTAGCAGGTTACAAGATCAACATTCAAAAATCTGTAGCATTTCTATACACTAGTAATGAACAAGCTGAGGGGGAAATCAAGAAACGAATCCCATTTACAATTGCAACTAAAAGAATAAAATACCTAGGAATAAATTTAACTAAAGAGACAAAAAACCTATATAAAGAAAACTACAAAAAACTGCTAAAAGAAATCACAGAAGACCTAAATAGATGGAAGGGCATACCGTGTTCATGGATTGGAAGACTAAATATAGTTAAGATGTCAATCCTACCTAAATTGATTTACAGATTCAATGCAATACCAATCAAAATCCCAACAACTTATTTTTCAGAAATAGAAAAACCAATAAGCAAATTTATCTGGAAGGGCAGGGTGCCCCGAATTGCTAAAAACATCTTGAGGAAAAAAAACGAAGCTGGAGGTCTCGCGCTGCCTGACTTTAAGGCATATTATGAAGCCACAGTGGTCAAAACAGCATGGTATTGGCATAAAGATAGATATATCGACCAATGGAATCGAATAGAGTGCTCAGATATAGACCCTCTCATCTATGGACATTTGATCTTTGATAAGGCAGTCAAGCCAACTCACCTGGGACAGAGCAGTCTCTTCAATAAATGGTGCCTAGAGAACTGGATATCCATATACAAAAGAATGAAAGAAGACCCATCTCTCACACCCTATACAAAAGTTAACTCAAAATGGATCAAAGATCTAAACATTAGGTCTAAGACCATAAAACAGTTAGAGGAAAATGTTGGGAGATATCTTATGGATCTTACAACTGGAGGCGGTTTTATGGACCTTAAACCTAAAGCAAGAGCACTGAAGAAGGAAATAAATAAATGGGAACTCCTCAAAATTAAACACTTTTGTGCATCAAAGAACTTCATCAAGAAAGTAGAAAGACAGCCTTCACAATGGGAGACAATATTTGGAAATGATATATCAGATAAAGGTCTAGTATCCAGAATTTATAAAGAGGTTGTTCATCTCAACAACAAAAAGGCAGCCAACCCAATTACAAAATGGGAAAAAGACTTGAACAGACACCTCTCAGAAGAGGAAATACGGATGGCCAAGAGGCACATGAAGAGATGCTCAATGTCCCTGGCCATTAGAGAAATGCAAATCAAAACCACAATGAGATATCATCTCACACCCACCAGAATGGCCATTATCAACAAAACAGAAAATGACAAGTGCTGGAGAGGATGCGGAGAAAGAGGCACACTTATCCACTGTTGGTGGGAATGTCAAAGGGTGCAACCACTGTGGAAGGCAGTTTGGCGGTTCCTCAAAAAGCTGAATATAGAATTGCCATACGACCCAGCAATACCATTGCTAGGTATCTACTCAAAGGACTTAAGGGCAAAGACACAAACGGACATTTGCACACCAATGTTTATAGCAGCGTTATTTACAATTGCAAAGAGATGGAAACAGCCAAAATCTCCATCAACAGAAGAGTGGCTAAACAAACTGTGGTATATACATACGATGGAATATTATGCAGCTTTAAGACAAGATAAACTTATGAACCATGTAATAACATGGATGGACCTAGAGAATATTATGCTGAGTGAATCCAGCCAAAAACTAAAGGACAAATACTGTATGGTCCCACTGATGTGAACGGACATTCGAGAATAAACTTGAAATATGTCATTGGTAACAGAGTTCAGCAGGAGTTAGAAACAGGGTAAGACAATGGGTAATTGAAGCTGAAGGGATACAGACTGTGCAACAGGAGTAGATACAAAAACTCAAAAATGGGCAGCACAATAATACCTAATTGTAAAGTAATCATGTTAAAACACTGAATGAAGCTGCACCTGAGCTATAGGTTTTTGTTTTGTTTTGTTTTGTTTTGTTTTGATTTTACTATTATTACTTTTATTTTTTTCTCTATATTAACATTCTATATCTTTTTCGGTTATGTTGCTAGTTCTTCTAAACCAATGCAAATGTACTAAGAAATGATGATCATGCATCTATGTGATGATGTTAAGAATTAATGATTGCATGTGTAGAATGGTATGATCTCTAAATGTTGGGTTAATTTCTTTTTTTCCATTAATTAAAAAAAAAAAGAGAGAAGGGATAATTGGAGATGAAGGGATACAGACTGTACAACGGGACTGGATATAAAAACTCAGAAATGGACAGCACAATACTACCCAATTGTAATGCAATTATGTTAAAACACTGAATGAAGCTGCATGTGAGGTATAGGTTTTTTGTTTTTGTTTTTTTTCTTTCTATTATTGTTTTAATTCTTATTCTGTTGTCTTTTTATTTCTTTTTCTAAATCGATGCAAATGTACTAAGAAATGATGAATATGCAACTATGTGATGTTATTAAGAATTACTGATTGTACATGTAGATTGGAATGATTTCTAATTGTTTTGTTAATTCTTTTTTTAATTAATAAAAAAAAAAAAAAAAAGAAAGGTTTATTTTGTTCAGAACATAGGTTTCCTGTAGCATATAATCTAACTCGTCTGGATAGATAAATTAAAGAATCAAAACTTAGGGAGCCCAGAATAAGAATGAGAGCGTTTAATACTGTATAGCTTAATGTAATACCTGGATACATCCAGAGTATATTAAGCAGATAATCAAAAAGTATTGGCAAAGTCCCTTGAGGGATGGGAGAAAAATTATGGAACTATTAAACTGTACACATCTGGAAAATTCCAGCTACAGTGTCACACTTTAGGGATACCCAGATCAATAGACCAAGGCCTTGATCTTGAGGCTTGCTTTTGTGAAGTTTATATATGTAGTGGAGAAGCTTAGCCTATCTATAGGTATGTGTAAGAGTCATCTCTGGAGGACCTCTTTCGTTGCTCAGATGTGATCTGACTCTCTCTAAGCCCAACTCTGCAAGTGGAACCATGCTCTCTCCCCTATGTGTGAAATGACATGCAGGAATGAAAGTCTCCCTGGAAGCATGGGAGATGTCCCCCAGTGATGACCCTGGCCCTGGCACCATGGGATCAACAATGCTATCCTGACTGAAAGGGGGAAAAGATGTGTTAACAAATAAGGTATTGGTGGCTTAGAGAGTTCAAATAGAGTTAAGAAACTACTCTGGAAGAAACTCTTATGCATGCTTCAGTTAGACATTGCTACCTATAATAACTTGCCAACCCCCAACTAAAACCATTCCTGCTAATCCTAAAGATTACCTAGGGCATTATATAAGTTTCTGCAAAGTCTCCCATGCACTAGGGTAACTCTCCACAACCTACAACTTCCAGATGGGTCCCTGGGCTAGATAAGTCCTGAAATGTGACAAGCCCTTCCAGAACATCAATTAGTTCGATTCCCTATCCCATACAATCAACAGTCCCTTCCAACATGAAAAAGTTAGAATGGGAATAGCCCAATTACCCCTAAAAAGTGGAAGAAATATCAAAGGTGATGGTGGAGTTATGCAGAGAAGGTAGGGTTTAACAAATGAGTATTAGTGCTGAATCATTATACTGATTATTTTTAGCTTCCAGTACCTTAGAGCAGCTAGAAATAAAAACCTAAAATTGTGGAATTGTAACCCATATCAAACTCTGATATCCATTCTACAACTAATTATTGAGATGTACTTTGAAATGTATGGCTTTTGTGAGTATATGTTATTTAAAGAGGAGGAGTATAACAAAGAAGATAGGATTTATCAAATGAGTATGACCACTGAATCATTATATTGATATTTCTGTTGGTCTCCAGTGTCTTAGAGCAGCTGGAAGAAAAAATGAAAAATCATGGAACTGTAACCCATATCAAACTTTAAAATCTGTCCTATGACTACTTGTTAAAATATACTTGAAGATTTATTACTTTTTTGTATGTATGTTATGTTTCTCAATGAAAAATGGAAAAAATATTAATCTCATTGCACATCTCCATAAGAGCTCTTGGGTGGCCAGATGCATTGTTGATAAGCGGTAATATTTTGAAAGGAATCTTTTTTTTCTGAGCAGTAGATCTCAACAGTGGTATTAAATTGTTCAGTAAATCATGTAAGCAGATGCACTGTCATCCGGGCTTTGTTGTTTCATTTGTAGAGCACAGGCAGAATAGATTTATCATAGTTTTTAAGGGCCCTGGGAGTTTCTGAACAGTAAATGAGCCTTGGCTTCACCTTCAAGTCATCAGCTGGAATAGCTCCTAACAAGAGAATCAGCCTGTCCTTTGAAGCTTTGAGGTCAGGCATGGACTTCATCTTCTTCCAATATAAGACAATTTCATCTACATTGAAAATTTGTTGTTCAGTGAAGTCAGGCATGGACTTCATCTTCTTCCAAAATAAGACAAATTCATCTACATTGGAAATTTGTTGTTCAGTATAGTTGTTTAGTGACTACACTGAACAACATATTTTTATAAATTATCTTAGCTCAATCTTCTAGATAACTTTCTGCAGCTTCTACATCAGTACTTGCTGCTTCACCTCGTACTTTTAAATTATAGAGATAACTTATTTCCTTAAACCGCATGAACGAACCTCTGGTAGCTTCAAACTTTTATTACACAGCTTCTTCATCTGCCTCAGCCTTCACAGAATTAGAGATTTAGGGTCTTGCTCTGGATTAGGCTTTGGCTTGGTGGAATACTGTAGCTGATTTGATCTTCTATCTAGACCACTACAACTTTCTCCATATCAGCAGTAGGGCTGTTTTGCTTTCTTGCCATTCATGTGTTCACTGGAGTAGCACTTTAATTTCCTTCAAGAACTTTTTGTTTGCATTCACAACTTAACCTAACTGGCACAAGAATCAAAGCTTTCAACCTATCTCTGCTTTCAACATTGCTTCATCACTGAGCTTAATCATGCTTTTGATTTGAAGTAAAATGTATGCTACTCTTGGTTTTACTTGAATACTTAAACGTCATTTTAGAATTATCATTTGCCTTAATTTCAATGTTATTGTGCCTTGGGGATTAGGGAAGCCTGAAGAGAGGGAGAAAGACAGGGGTAAGGATGGTTGGTGGAGCAGTCCAAGCACACACATTGCTTGATTAAATTTGCCATCATATATGGGTATGATTCATGGTTTTCAAAAACAATTAAAAAGATCACTGATCACAGATCACCATGACAGATGTGATTATAATTATGAATGAAAAAGCTTGAAATATTGTGAATATTATCAACATGTGACACAGAGACATGAAATGAGCACATGGTGTTGGAAAAATGGTTTGTATAGACTTTCTCAGTGCAGGGTTGCCACAAACCTTCAATGTGCAAAATATTCAAAGTGCAACAAATTAAAGTTTAATAAAATGAGGTATGCCTATAAGACAGTTCTTTGAGGAAAATTTTAAGAGCTCTCTGTTTAATGTCCTGCTTCTCCCGCAGATATAATCTCTGAGCCAGGGCTGTGGAGGGGCAGCAGATTGAAGACTTCTTTGCTTGCCTCTCCTGGTGTGGAATGACCACCTCATATGCTGGGACAAGTGTGGTCAGGGGCCCAGTATTTTCCACATGTTGCATGCAAGGAAATCCTCTGTTCCATGAACAGGATGTATGCAGAAGAAGAGTGACATCACCTTTCAAATTCAATAGCCTTAACCTAGCAATAGGTAGCTAATTGTAGGATGAGAAAAATTCTGAAGTTGTTCTCCCTGAAAAAAATCTTCTAACAGGGAGCTGGCAGAACATTGTCCATGTTCTTGGCTGGGAGGTGGGAGTGAGGGGATGATTTTGGTTCAAACACCACATATTCTTAACTTTCTTAACAAAATTTCATAATTTTTAATAAAGTTTTTCTTCACTTGCCATTTGTCCTTAGGGCCATTTCTAGGGGGTTAAAATTCTTTTTTATTTTTAATTTTTATCAGTTTACTGGAGAACAAGTTGGCAGAGCTCCTCATGTCAGGAGTTGGCTTCCTTAGTTTTGTATAGTTTTTCTTACATTTTCAGGTTAAATTTCTTTGATAGATATGTGATTTGCAAATATTGTCTCCTAGTCCACAACTTGTCTTTGCATTAACAGTGGCTGACTAGATGTTCTACCCATTATTGAAAGTGGTGCATTAAATTTTCCTGTCCCCATAGAATAATCAATTTCTCCCTTAAAATCTGTTAGTATCTGCTTCATATATTCTTGGGTTCTGCTGTGTATAATTGTTACATCTTCTTGTTGAATTGTTCCCTTTACATATATATGATGACTGTCTTTTTCCTTTTTAACTGTTTTTTTTGTTTTTGTTGTTGTTGTTACTACATGCATGTCATCTTTTTCTCCATCCTTTTACTTTCAACCTACTTGTAATTTGGATTTAAGGTTAGTATCTTGCAGATAGTGTATCCTTGGGTTTATTTTTTTTTAATTATGCCAATCTCTACCTTTTGACTGGAGAGTTTAATCCAATTTCATTTAAAGCCACAACTGATAATGCAGTACTCTTCTGCCATTTCCCTGTTTAGTTTTTATATGTCTGATTGGTGTTGTTTTAGCAGGCAATAAACCTATTCAGGTTCAGACCCTAAGTTCTTTCTTGCCTTCTGTGTGGTGGTTCCAATGTCAGTTCTTTTCCCAAGCCTTTTCAATACTGTTTATGTGTGCCTCTTGCATATGCCACTCTGGGATTCATCTAGGCTTTGGGCAGGATTTATATTGTATCTCAATTCTCCAAAGCTTTTTTTTCTTTTGGGGGAGTATTTCATATATGCATAGATTTCAGGTGAGCCCAGAACTTTCATGGGTTCATACTTATAATTAATGATCCCCTTCTCCTTCTCTTGTGAATTTCCTCCAAACTCTGTGGCTTCTATGGGCACATTTCCCATTCCTCTGTCCAAAATGGTTGGTTTTTCTCAAATGCTGTACATTTCAATGCCACCAAGGTTGGTGGGATGAAGTGGAAGGGGGAAAGAGAGAGAAGAAATAATGAGGTTTCCAAACATTCTTGGCATAGCAGGGACCCTTTTTCCCTGTTCCACTATTCAGAGAAATAGTTTTATTCCCTTGGTGGTAGGTGACCAAACTGTATTTGCTGCACCTCAGAGGGTGCTGGTCTTGAGGCAGGATTGAAGAAATTTAAATGATAGTAAAATAAATTGGATATTTCCAATTGAAAGACAAGCATCTCTTGGAATATTGGATGACCAATCTGCTATTTAGAGGTTGATTTTGCCTGCCCCAGAGGTAAAGTTCAAAGATAAAGGAAAAAAATTAAAACCAATGCCACTGCCATATTGTTATTTCAAATTTTGATATACTACTACTATATCTTATTGTTCACTTTTCAGACGCCTCAGGCAGTTTTTTTTTTTAATTTTGACCAGAGTTTTTAGATGTAAGCAGTGTAATATCTTAGGTCTACTCATCGTGTCTAATACTTATCTTTAAGTAGTAAAGTTATTTCGTAGATTGAGTCCACAAATAACAACATAAAGTAATAGCAAATATTAAAACCTGGAACATGTTATGATAGTTTTCCTAAATTAACAGTTTGTGAATATATCCATTTATTTCTATCATTAACAATCAATTAGCAAAGTATCACCAGTAGTTGTAGAAGGAAAGAAATTCATGATCCCTATTTCTCATTTTGCTCTCTAGTTTTCCTTTTGAATAGGAAATCATCCTCACTTTATGTTAGCCTGAATACAAAACATAGTGAAAATTTGTTCACTTATGATGAATCACCGTCAATAAACTATACATGTGAAGTGGGGTGTTCTTACAGTTTGCCTCTAAAGTTAGTAGTGACTTTTCAGCTGTCAGGTTATCTTAAATATTACAAAGAAAAACTACTTTACTAAATAATTGTTTATACAAAATATTCTCAATGATCTGAGGGGACTAGGCAAGATGCAATTTCTTTTTTTTTTTTTTTTGTATGCTGTATGGCAGGGATCACATTTCATTCTTTTTCCATGTATCTTGTTATTGCAGCACCATTTGTTTAAGTTTTGTTTGTTTTGGGAGGTGCAAGAGCTGAGAAGATGCAATTTTTTTAACATAAAGATCTCATAATAGAAAAAGGACACCTCAGCAGACATGATGAAATTGCAGGTAATTATTATAGCAGATAATTATATACTGATTTTCAAAATATAACTCCATACATATATATTTTCTCAACAGTTCATTTCTGCAAATGGCCACATCAAGAAACCTGTGTGCTTACTCTTATTGGGTAATAATCAGAGATTATATAAATATTTTTCATTAGTAATTCTGACAGAGGCAACATGTAATGAATTTGTATTTTCGTCATAAAATAGATTAAAAATTTATAGAAATCCATTTTAGTAGTTACATTTCCTCATCACCACTACACTCAAACTCACATGTCTAATTTCTCTCACCTGCAATCATAATTATACAAGATTTTAAGTTAAAATTCATGTTATGAGGTAGAGGGTACCTACCATTTATCCTACGTGATGGTCATCATCCTAAAGGCAACAAATTCATATCTCACATATCTGCAAGTAACTTATCTGCAAATATCTGGTCTGTTTTCTGACAATGCAAAGTTTAGGAGTAGTTTGAGTAGCAGAGATTGGTTTGGGTCTTGGGCATTATTTGTTTTGCATTTCAGTTCTCAAAGCTTTGCTATCCTTCTTTGGGTGTCTTCCCCACACATGCAGTTTAGAGATGAGCTGCAGGGGAGGAGCTTTGGCAAACCGGAGATTGAAGACTTATCTGAAATTTGGCTAATTTTTTAAAAATGTTCCAATGATGCCCCAATTTTTTCAACAAAATGTCTATTATGTGATTCATACTGTGGAGATGTCAGTTTGCTACCTCTGATATAGTCCAGCAAATATTTTCCCATAAGAAAAATCCAACATCGAGTCTCCAAACCAACATGAAGTTCCAATGGAAAGTGACTTAAACAAGATCAACTTGTTTAATTAGCTAACAAAATAAGGCTGGGGACTTGGATATTGGAAACATATTTAACTGCAAATTGAATGCAAATATATTTACAGTTGTGTTTACAGGCTTCAAAATTTTAATAAAGTTTAACGGATATCATATAATATCAAAAAGTGTACTACCTTGAGAGAATTAGCAAAACAGAACTGATATTCCAGAATAATTCATATAAAAAGAAACACCAAAATAATTCAACCTGTAACCAAGCACCTTCCAGTTAATTTCAAGAATTAAGTTTCTTTTTGAATGTATTTACACAGACAGACATTATATGTAATAGTGTTGAATGACATATTCATTATAAATCAATGCTGGTAGCTATGAATTATAGCTCGGGTTGCTTTCAGGAAAAATTGCACACATGAGCATTCCTGTACATGACCTTTCTCATTGACTGCAATGAAGACACTTGTAGATTTTACAATTTATGACGTGTGGAATTGCAGTCCATTAACTAAAATATAACCATAAAGCACAGCCCTTGAAATGAAACCCAATGTAATGATAATTGTTTAGTGTATAGTATTTGTACCCTGCAAAACAAACACTTTATTTTCCCACCTTTTACCTCAATCTTGAAATCATCATTGCCCCAAGACATACTGAAAATAAGTGTTGTGGGTTGGGTTTTTCTTGTTTTTCCCCTTCTCTCCTCTCTTCTGCTTTCCTCTTCTATCACCATATATCTCTTATTCTAATTCACTCATTTCACCATTCATCTATTTTCTCACTTAACAAACATTTATTGACATTGTTGCAAGGCACTAGGGATATAAAGATTTGCAAAATATGCTAATATAACTCATAGTCTAGTCAGAGAGGAAGACGTATAAATAAATAAATAAAAGTACAAAATAATGTAATGAAGATGTGTGCAAAGTGTTAGGGGACACTGAAGAGGACTCTGGCATAATCAGGAAAGAATTCACAAAAGTAGCTACATTTAAGGTTAGTCTAGATGGATGAATAGAGTTTTCCAGACAGACAAAATGGGAAGAATATTACTGATAGAATAAAAGCTATGATTAACAGAAGTTATTGTGAGCATGGACTTAGTCTCATCCATCCTTTTTTTCCTCATCCTCCTTTTTATGCACTGCACTTAGCTCAATGTAAGATATATTATTTGCAATCAAAACATTCTTGTTGGGGAAAAATGTTGTGTTTGGGCAGCTATAAATTCTTTGGTTTGAAAAAGACATGAGATGAATGAGAAGGAATGGAAGAAATGATGCTGTAAAAGCTTCTTGGGGGTGGATCATGAAAGAGCATTAATACCAAGCTGAAAAGTCTTGCCCTGGGAATATCATCAATATGGGAATGTAAAATATCCACTGAAAAAAGCTTCCTAAGAGAATCAGTGAGAAAAAGCACAAATCACACCTAACATAGAGTGCTAGAGGATTATAGAGACTGAAGAAACACTCCAAAATTGATAAATGGAAGGAAAAAAATCAGGAAATTTGCATCCTGGACCTGCTGGCCTGATCCCTCCCCCTCACATGGCATGCACACTTTAAGAATTGTGCAGAGGCAGTTGCCTAGGTTGCTTCCAACTAAGACGCAGACAATAGAGACACAGCAGAGAGTTAGAACCCAATGCATATCCAGGCACAGAGACCCACTTTGCAGTTCATAGCAACATTATTTGCACTTGTCAAAAGATGGAAGAAACCCATGTGTTCATCACCCAATGAATTGAAAAATAAAATGTGCTGTATATATAAAATTGAATATCATTCAGTTTTGAAACAGACTGTAGCCCTGATGCAAGCAACATGGATGAACCTTGATGACATTATGCCAAGAGAAACAAGCCAGATTTTGAGGACAAATATTGTATGATCTCACTGATATGAACTAATTATAATAAGCTAATTCATAGGGTTAGGCTCTAGAATATGACTTATAAGGGAAAGATTGGGGATAAATAAGGGGGATTTGATGTTTAATTTGTACAGAATTTCTATTTAGGTTGATTATAATGTTTTGGAAATGGATTGTGGTGATGATAGCACATTGTTGTGAGTAATTACAGCACTGAATTATGTATGTGAATGTGGTAAAAAAGGGAATTTTGGGTTATATATATTCCTAAAATGAAAGTTTAAAGATAAAATATAGATCTGTATAATGCAAAATATTTGGGAATATAAGTGTTAGACAAGATGCATTTTAATAGTATCTTCATATATTGGTATGAGCAATACACATTTATGGTATGAGCAATACACAATCCATAAATGTGTATTGTAAAATAATTTAACATTTTCTTCTAAACAATAAAAGTCAAATATATATGTTCTCTAAAACCCAGAACACTGTGATATATATCAAAGAGAAGTGCTTGCATATGTAGAAATTTGGACAATAGGAATTGTGGTAGTGCTGTTCACAACAGAAAAATCCTGAAACAGTTGAAACGTCTATCATCAGGAAAGTGGATTAAATAACATGTCAAAAAAGAAAAAATGGGCAGGCCACGGTGGCTCAGCAGGCAAGAATGCTTGCCTGCCAGGCCAGAGGATCCCGGTTCGATTCCCTGTGCCTGCCCACGTATATTAAAAAAAGAAAGTTGTGGTACAACCAAAAAAAAAAGAAAGAAAAAAAATCTGGCCCTTTAAAAATGATCAGATGACTGACATTGTCAGGTTATTATATAATATTGGATGTTTTGTAAGGAATTGATTTGAGTGGAGCACTCATGGAAGAGTAAACATCAATTAAGGGGATCTAACAGTTAGTACAAGTAAGAGAAAATACTTGGTGAGGAGATGCAGAATACAAAACCACAATGTGAAGGACACGAGTTAATAATTTGTTACAGCAATTTACAGAAAATACAAAAGGAACTTGAATTAAGACTGTGACAGTGGGGACTTGAGAGAAAAAAGAGATTGAAGAAACATTTCAAAATAAAATGTCTGTGCACTATTGCCTGAAGGATGATTATGTTAGAAAGAAGAAAGAAGTCAAGGATGGCTGTAACATTCCTGGCTTGAGCACATGATTAGATGATGAAATCACTTACATTGTAGGAGAGTAAAAATAAGTTTTGGGTGGATCTCTGAAAATGAATTTCATGTGGAGATAATTGATTTGAAACAAGATGGAATATCCAAGTGAAACTGGCAGGTACAAAAAATATTTGGAACTTAGAAATAAAAGATGAATTTTTACGGGGGTTTGGGGGGTGGGGGAGTAGACGTTTTCTATTTGTCCAAATACCTTTTCTGCCCTTCTCCGCTCACTCTTGTCCCAGGATACTAAACTTGCAGTATATGCAGTTTATCACTGGTCTCCCTTGTCCCTGTTTTACCCTTGGAGTCAGTCAGTGAGATGACTCAGCAAGACATAAGAGGTGTGCTGGAAGCTTTATTTCTCTCATCCTTCCTCGTAAGGCTATGGCTTGGCTCTCTTCCTCAAAAAGACTCACTTTTCCTCCAGTTTCATCTCTCTCTTCTTGTTCTGTTAATTGTGACCTTTCTTCTTTCTTGAGGTCTAGGAGTTCTAAGAGTTCTTTTCTGTTGCTACTGTAGGATACTGCACCAACCCTAGTTGGCTCCCTTTAAACCTTGTCCATGTCTATGTAAATAATCCTTTTATTAAACTTTACTTAATTTCCTGTTTGACTGTAACTATTTCTTGTTGAGACCCAGACTGATGCAATTATCACTGTAGGTTTTGTTATAAACCTGTACAAAGTAAACTTGAAAATGAAAGGTCTATTTGAATACCAACATAATGTAGAAATATAAACATACTTGAAAATAAATGCTAATAAATTAATTAAAAAATTGTGATTTATGAGCCAAATAAAGATGTTGAACAAGAAAAGCATATAATTTTATATTCTATGAAGGATTACAAATATAAAAAAGCAAATTGTTGTGGTCATTTTTCTATTGGAAGAAAATTTGAAGACACAGGATAACATTAGATTTAAATTGAAAAATAAATATTAGCTAATGACTTTTGAAATACACTTTTTTCTTCCTCTGCCATTACACTAGCATGCAATGTTGTTACCCTGCCCAATATCAGTGCATGTCTGGAACCATCTGAGCTTTCAGTCAATGACAAAATTTGGGGCTCAAATACAGTTTTCCATTAAAAGGAATGAGGAAAGTTGTTGATATTATGATTTGAGCCATTGAAAAAACTGATTACACTGTAACATCTATTTTTTTCAAGAAACCAAAAGTGATTTAAGAGGAAACAGGGGTGTGAGTGGGGCAAGGTGGTGAAATAGGAGGTTTAGAATTTAGTTCCTTCAGAGCAACTAGTAATTAGCAAGGAACTGCATGGAACAACTGTTGGGGGGATATTAGTGACCAGATACACGTCATACAACAGTTTGGAATGGGTGAAAAGGCTTAGATCCCACACAGAACTAAAAGTTTCCCAAGCTGTGGAGGCTGTGCCCCTCCCCACAGGCATGGCAGGTTAGTTTCCCTGAGGAGAGAGGAAACAGACCTTACTAATAGAAAGGAAGTTAGCTCAACCAAGCTCCAATTGTGGAAATAATTCTCAAATTTGAACTTCTGAAAACAGCCGCTGAGCACAGATAAATCTGGAATAAGCACTAAAGGAATGAAAAGTTTTTGATCTGGCAGAGAGGAGGCTGGGCTGATGGAAAAAAAAAACAGAAAAAAAAGAAGCCTTTTGATTTGAACAGCTCAAAATACTGGAAAAAGTCTGGACTGCAAGAAAAGGGGGCACATACAGCCCGGAGACACAAAGAGCCACATATCAACTCCAACTCTTGGTTGGCAAACCCAAGGAGCTGGCAGTCAGGCTGGGAAAAGGCATTTTTTGTCTTGTTTCAGCATAGCCCTTGGCAAGGGTGGAATTAAGGCATGTCTGAGAGGCATGTAAATAGTCAGGTGCATGGGGACTATTCCCTAAAGGATGCATCTTCCTCAAGGAAAGGGAGGTGGGACCCAGCTCAAGTGGCAGCGCTCCTTCAGGGAATTCAGGACCCAGTGACTGGGGAACAAAAGTAACCTAAACCCACCCTCAACCTCAGCCTCTGTCTCAATCACACCATTAACAGGGAGAAGCTGCTGAAATTAAAGGCCCTGCATCACTTTATGCTGGTGGGGAGCTGCAGACAGGCAAGTGCCCCATGCTGGGCAGGATAGGAAAAGCAGAGACTCTTGAGGCTTCATAGTAAAGTCTGACAGTCTCCTGGTTCTCACCCTCAAGGAGACTTGCTACTTGCAACTCTCCCTTCCTGAGACATTGCTGATCTGGAAAAATCTGAGTCTCATTGATCATACCTGAGGAAACTGTCATCACAAAAAGGTTCCATATAGGCAGGGAAAGAAACAGAAAGACAAAAACTAAAAAATTCTGAGCAGTTAGAGAAAAGCTGCCAACCAAGAATCCTATACCCAGCAAAACTGTCCTTCAAAAACAAGGAGAAGTTTAAAATATTTTCAGACACATAATCACTGAGAGAATGTGTAACTAAGAGACTTGCTCTACAAGACATGCTAAAGGGAGCACTATGGGCAGATAGGTAAAGTCAGCAAAGGGAGGTCTGGAGAAGAGTGTAGAATTGAAGAAGTAAAGGTAAAAGTAAAAAAAAAAGATATAGCATATCAAATCCAAAAGATAAAATGGTAGAAGAAAGTACTTCCTTTACAGTAACAACATTGAATGTTTATGGATTAAACACCCCAATCAAAAGACATAAACTGGTAGAATGGATTAACAAACAGAACCCATCTATATGCTATCTACAGGGGACTCACTTTAAACCTAAGGCAAAAACAACAGATTGAAAGTGAAAGGTTAAGAAAAGATATTTCATGCAAATAATAACCAGAAAAGAGCAGGAGTAGCTATCCTAATAGCTGTCAAATTAGACTTCAGATGTAAAATAATTAAAAGAGACAAACAAAGATATTATATATTGATAAAAGGAACAATTCAATAAGAAGACATAACAATCATAAATATTTATGCACCAAGCCAGAGTGCTCCAAAATACATGAGGTAAACACTGACAATACTGAAGGGAGAAGTAGGCACCTCCACAATAATAGTTGGATATTTCAAGTCCCTGCTCCCAATAATGGATAGAACATCTAGACAGGGGATCAATAAGGAAACAGAGATTTAGAATATAATGAATGAGCTAGAATTAACAGAATATGCAGAACATTACACCCCACAACAGGATACACATTTTTCTCAAGTGCTCACGGATCATTCTCAAGGATAGACCACCCAGAAAATACACTTGATGTTCAGATATCTTGGGGAACTTTGATAATGAATGATAGGTCTTAATTGTTCACTGACTTTTAGTTGGAGGCCTCCATTTCTTGTCATGTGTGCCATTCCATTTGGTTTCCATGAGTCTGAGCAAGTGAGAGAGTGAAAGAGGGAGAACTGAGTATTAAATGAAAAATGAATCCTTTTAAATCCCTCAGGGATGGATTAACTTGTTTCAATCTGCTATTGAAGTTTTGTACTCTGCCTTTGATTGATAGAACAAAACCAAATATAAATGAACATTTCCCCATTGTGGCAATGGAAAACAATATGAAGTCTGCAAAATGCCAGAGAAGCCCAGGAACCAGTGAAGATTCAAGAAATAGTATTACTTCTGATAAGAGTATTGATTATAGTAGATCTCAGTGTTCCTTTAGAAGTTATTCAGCTTACCAATATGATTAATCAGAGGACTTTTTCTCTGAAAGTTCAGAAACAGCTGTTATTGAAATTACTTAAAGCAACCAGTAATAAAAGAAAAGAAAGAGGAGAAGAAAACTATAATGTTTCCCAAATCTTCCAACCTAAAGAGCTTGGAAAAACCACTGAAGATGAACAGGAAAGTCTTTAGTTGGCAGTTACCAATTGAGAATTGGAAGACATCAGGGACTCAAAGAGGTACAAGTTCTACAAATGGAAGTAAAATTTCTTCACCAAAAACTTAAGGAGAAAGTTTCAGAGCTTGAAATTTAAAACATCTATACTAATAAAATACTTAAGAATCCACATAACAAAGATGATTATCCAAAAGTTTCTTCAATGAAATTAGTTCAAGCAGACAGGAAAAGTTTTCCTTACATAAGTTTGAGACACTGGAAACCCAAAAATTGCAAAACATTCTATCTTTGAAAACTAAGGGTAAAAAAGCAACAAAAAACATTAGCCATAAAGATAAATCAACTGACAGAAACAGTGAAATTCTTCACTGTTCCTTACTGGTATCAGTAAACTACCAAACCAAGAAGATTCTGAAAAACATGAAGATTTATCAAAGGAAAAGGGACATCTTGATGTACAATTTCTTCTAGAGAATATTGGAAGACAAAGAGAAAAAAGATGAAGAAAAGAAAATCACTTTACTTAAAGAACTACCATCAAAAGGAATTCAAGTAGGGGTGAATAAAGGACAAAAAAAATGGGTATATTGACTGTCAGATTGAAATACTAGCAGTCAATGAGAGGGAGAGGTAAGGGGTATGTGATGTATGAGTTTTTTCTTTCATTTTCTTTCTTTCTCTGGAGTGACTCAAATGTTCAAAAAATGGTCATGGTGATAAATACACAGCTATGTGATAATATTGTGAGAGGCCATCACAGTACAAGCAAACTGCACACTAGCATAGAAAAGCTGAAGGGGGCACACCAAGATAACAATTACAAATGATCTCTGAGTAAGCCTTCCAGAACAAAAGCCAGAGAAACAAATTTCAGAGATAAGAAAAGCAGTCTAATGGAAGAACTTTTTGTATCAAGCTATGTATTAAAAATTATCAAACAAGTCCTGCTTTTATTCAAGGATCTGAGGAGATTTTGAAAAATGAGAAGATGCACCATCTACTTGTAGTCAGGACTTCACTAGCAATGCTTTGGAAATTCTAAAGTTACTGTGGTAAATTCTATTGTTACCTTCATATACAAAAGGAAAATATATATAATTTAAATATAATCAGTATCTTAATATATTCTGGTTTGATGTGCATATTCCTGTGGGCCTTTTATCTTATAATTTTAATGTGTGTGTGTCTTTACTGTTTAAATTTATTTGGGATAATTAAGATTTCTTTTATTGCCAATCTAATAAATATCCATTTTATATTTTTTAAAAAGTTAATCGGGTAGTGCTTAATGGGCAAAGAACTCAGGAAAGGGTCTTGGTTAGGTTAGTTTGTCTTAATTTGAGGATCAGAAAGAAAGTAATCATTTAAAATCATTGTATTAAATGAGCTTTGTGAAAATAATGAATATGTAAGAGTCCAGAAATGGAAAATTTAATATAAATAATATACAAAATCAATATAAATAAAAGAACATTAAGAAGGATAAAAATAATACAATGTAGATATATATAGCCTCTTGTTTTCTTTTAAATATATACCTTTTTATTTCTCTCTGTATAAGTATGGAAGGGTTCTATATCCCATTTTTCTTAATCTTTCTTCTCTTACAGTGAGAACCCTGGCTCCAACACCTTAAATATATTTACTTATTTGTAGAATTGCTCTCCAACACCACTAAGTATAAACCTACTTTTAAAATTCAAGATTTGTTTATAACTATTTTGGTGCTTAAAATATATGTTAGTACAATTATACAGAGAACTCTGTTGAAAAGAGAGCAAGCTGAATTTTTCTTGTTTTTCTATATTTTATACAGTTGTATATTTGTTTAGCTTTTGCTTTTTCCCAATATCTTTTCTTTTTTCAAGTTTCAATATGTAAAACAGTCACATGGTAATAAATAAATGGTTTTTGAAGTATATCCACAACAGGTACTGAATTTGCACTCCCAAATGAAACATTCTTTTTTAATTATCAATACCATACATGGAATTATAGGGAAGCATCTTCAAGATCTTGCATTAGGCAATTGTTTCTAATACTTTAAACCCAAAGCACAAGCAACCAAAAAAAAAAATAGATAAATGGAATCTCATCAAAATTAAGAACTTTGGGTCCTCGAAGGACATTACTATGAAAGTAAAATGGCAACCTACACAATGGGCGAAAATATTTGGAAATCACATATCCAATAAAGGTTTAATATCCAGAATATAAAAATAAATCCTTTCACTTAAGAAAAAAAAAGTACAAACAGTCAAATTTTTTTAATTGGCAAAATACTCGAATCGACATCTCTCCAAAGATATACAAATGGCCAGAAAGCACACGACAGATGCTCAACATCATTAGCTATAAGGAAAATGCCAATCAAACCCACAATGAGATACCGGGTCACACCCATTAGTATGGCTGTCATTAAAAAGAAACTGAAAATAAAAGTGTTGGAGAGCTGGAGCAGGAACAACTATATCTCTGTTTAACAAACTTGAAAAAACAATGCTGAATTTTGAAGTATATTCTTTTAGGTAGATAGTGTTGCTTTTAATGATATTTTCATTTAAACTCATTTTGACTAGATTATTTTTTCCTTAGTTTAACTCAATGAGAAGGGGAGAAAAAGGTCTTTTCTTCCAAATGACTGATATTTGCAAATTAATTTTTGATAGACTCACCTTTTAAAGATATTTAACTCCTTGTTAAGGTTCTCTTTAACTGTCATGCATTTAAACATTCCCAATCAACATTAATCCTCCAGACTTTCAGATAATTGTTTTCTGTTACTATAAATATAAAATTTGAAGTTTGGCAAATGAGTCTAAGTCTATCATGATATAATCACTGCCTATGTAATATGCACAGGACCAGCTATTGATTTTGACAAGCCTTGTCTAATTGGTCAATTCTAAAGGGATTATTCCTTCATGTTTGCTTTATATTGGCTACAGATATGCAGAGGTATACATGTGTGATGTCAATATGTTTGTCTTCATTTTGTCTTTCTTTTTACTTTTAAAAATAATTGGCAGTGACTGTATTTGAATGAAATGATTTATAGGGGATGAATGGAAATGGTAGGATATGTTTCTTTTTGAAAAGGAGATAATTGATAATTTTGCATTATAAGATTTAAATTATAACAGGCTGGGCACTTTTTTAAACTTGTTTAATACCCATCTTGGGGTATTGTTTGTAATGTGAGTTATTTAAAGCCCTTTTTTGTTTAAGTTGTTTTCATGTTAGGTTAACAGTATGTTTAAGATTATTTAATTTTTCTTTTCCATTCTGCCCAATACCCATTCACAGCAAGGGGGCTTTATTATATAGAAGCCCATGGAAAAAATGTCCAGATGAGAGTATAGACAGAGTGGGGAGTTAAACTGTGTAGCATTCAGTGTTGTAGGAAGAGGACTTACAATATGTAACTATGGAGCTGAGGTGCCATTATAAACTGTGAATTTCCAAATAAATCTGAACACATTCTTATTAAAAAACTGTGTTGGAGAGGCTTTGGAGAAATAAGAAAACTGATTAATTGCTGAAGAAAATATAAACTGGTGCAGCCACTGTGGAAGACAATTTGGCAGTTATTCAGAAAGCTAAGTATAGAACTATCCTATGGCCTGGCAATCCCACTGCTATGTAGTGGGTTATATAAATATATAACCAAAATAATTGAAAGTAGGGATGGAAACAGATATTTACACACCAATGTTCATTGTAGCATTATTCATAAAGATGGAAGCAACACAACTGTTCATCAACTGATGAGTGGATAAAGTATGGAATATACATACCATGGGTTATCATGCAGCTGTAAAAGGGAATGAAGTTCTTATATATGCTACCACATGAATGAATCTTGAAGACATCATGTTGAGTGAAATAAGCCAGATTACAAAAGATCAAATATTGGATGATCACAGTGATTTGAAATAATTAGAATAAGTAATCTCATAGAGCCAAAATCTAGAATACAGGTTACTAGTGGATGGAGTAGAAGTAGTGAATGGGAAGTTAAGGCTTAAATTTTATAGGGTTCTCGTTTGGAATTATGGAAATGTTTTGTAGTGGATGATGGTGATGGTAGCAGAACATTGTGCATGTAATTAACATCACTGAAATATATGTCTGAATGTGATTAAAAGGGGAAACGTTAGATTGTGTATATGGTAACAGAATAAATTTTTTTAAATCCATGGAACTACATTACACAGTGAACTTTAAGTGAAACCATGGACTACAGTTAATAGTACAATTACAAAAATCTGCTATCCTCAATTCTAATAAATGTTCCACACCAATGCAAGGTGTTAATAATAACAATGTTATATGGAATCCTGTATTTTATGCATGGTTGTTCTGTAAGCACACAACTTCTTTAATAAAGAAAAATAAAATGAAATTTAAAAAATTTTAAAAAGTGAAAATATCAATGGCTTATATGGGTTTGTGGGTTTCAAAGAATCAGGAAACTATGACCCAAAATGAGGAAATTCAATGCATAGATTGAAGATAATTTATATTTTATTTTATTGTGCATGATAAAATAATGGGGTTTTTAAGTTCTTCTTTTCTATGGAATTTAAGATTTTCTTTGTGACCTGATATATGGTGAATTTTGGAAATGTATGGTGGGTATTTTAGGGGAGAGTTTACTCTCTATTATTAGTGCCTGAATGTCTATGTGTGTATATTTTATCTTATTGAATATGCTGCTTGTTTTCTACATTCTTACCAAATTTTTCTGTATTTGGCCTCTCTTTAACTGAGAGTGTCATGTTAAAAATTCTCTTGTTAGTGGCACTCTAGGTCACACTATGTTTCTTCTATTAATGGTAATTTCTGCTTTATGAAGGTGCTTGTTATTCTATTTAATACATATATATTTCTTTTTATATTCCTTTTACATATATTTAATGCATATATATTCCTGACAATTCTTCATTGTCAATTGTGGTCTTTAGTACTATAAAATATCCTTTCTAATTTAATATAGTTTGGTTTGAATTCACACTTTGGGATATCAGAATCATAACACCTACTTTTTCTTAATCTTTGCACTTCCTTTGTATAAATTTTCCCATCACTTTATATTTAAATTTGTAATTATTTTGTTGTAGGTATGTCTTTTGATCAAAGTAGGTTTTGCTTTGTGAGTTGATCTGAAAAAATTTTAATAAATGAGTTAAGCCCAATTAACTTAAGGTATCAATTATTTCATATTATTTTTGCTTTATGTATTTCTAAAATTTTTCCCTATATAGTCTACTTTACTTGTTCTTCTTTATTTCTTTGCTATTTAATAATGTTACTATATATGTTCTTATGTTTACCTTTAAGTTGGCATCTTTTATCATACCTTTCACATTCCCTTTCTTTGATTTCTACCATTTTTACTGTCTTCAAGAAAACATTCTTTTGATTCCTACTTATTTTTATGTAGCAACCAATGAGATTTACTACTTTCATTTCTCACTCCTTCTCTTCACATTTTAAGTTGTGTTATTTCTACTTTGTCAGAACATATAACATTTACAGGCTAATATTCCATCCTCTTCCCATTTCTTTTTAGTCTTGAAAATATTCAATACTCTCTATCAGATCTTTTGCCTAAATATTCCCAGTCATGTCTTCATTTGATTATGCTAGTTTTCTGCTAAATTCCTTTGATTGGGTCCATTTGCACAAACTATCTGTGTATTTCAATGCTTGAAACTGATTTTTTTTTATACCATTGAAAATTGGAAGTCAGTTTGGTTAAACATAAAACTCTTCACTTACACTACATTCCCTTGGGTTTTATTTATTTGCTTGTTAAATGTTGTTCAGCCATTGATTTTTGCATCTGGCTGCCAAGAAGTCTGAAGACAACCTAATTTACTTTCCTTTGTAAATGGCTACTGTGCCAGATTGAAAGTAATATGTACCACAGAAAAGCCATGTTTTAATCTTGATTCCACCTTGTGGAGCAGCTGTTTCTATTAATCTTGATTCAATAGTGTAGGTTGGAATTTTTTTATTAGATTACCTCTATAGAGATAATTTGGTGGCATGCCAAATTTTGGGTGGTATCTTTTGATTAGATGGAAATGTGACTTTACCCATTCTAGGTTCTTGATTAGATTACTATAGTCTTTAAAAGGTGAAAGGTTTTGGAAAGAGTCAGAAATGGCAGAGCAGACAGAAACGTCATAGCAGAACTTTAAGGCAGAGAACAGAGACACAGATGTCTGGAGATGTTGGGAGCCCCACAGTCATCACCCTGAAATGTTAAAGAAGCCAGAACCTGTAGAGAGGCAAGGGAAGCCAGGAGATGAAAGCAAGCCTCAGAGAAGCAAAGTGAGGAATACCCACAGGAACAGAGGCTGAAAGCACCAGGACCCAGGAGCAAGAGACCAGCAGATGCCAGCCACAGGACTTCCCAGATTACAATGCTGTTCCAGACAGTATCAGCCTCTTTTGAGGGAAAGTAACTCTTGTTGGAGCCCTAATCTGGACACTTTCACTTTCTCAGAACTGTAAACTTGTAACTTATCTAATTCCTCTTTTGTAAAAGTTGTTCCAATTCTGGCTTATTACATTCTGACAGCTAGCAAACTAACACAGCTACATTCCATTAATCCCAGAAGACCAGAGGATTTCTCCTTTACATTTATGGTTTAATAGTTTTACAAAGATATTGGTGTGTAGACAACTTTGAGTCAATCATCTCATGTATTACAATAGGACCCTTCAATATTTATTGTCATGTCATTTTTAATGCATTTTAAAATTTTCTTTGATTATATATTTGAATAATATATGCTTCATTGTTCTGTTTTTATTCTTTAAGGACTCAAGTTATAAGTATGTTATCTTCTTTACTTTTCTGCTATGTCAGTTCAAATTATGATTATGTTATCTTCTTATCTGCTATGTCAGTTCTCATACAATTTTTATCTCCTCATTATTATGTTTTCATTTTACTTGCTGTTTATTTGCTGACCTTTATGGAAGCATAATTTTGATAAAGCATAGAATAAATTGCATCTTTTTAAGGTGTACAGTTAAATGTAGTCATACAATGACAGTGAACACAAAATGTAGAATATCACCATCTGTTTTAGCTTGCTATAGCTGATGAAATGCAACATACCAGAAATGGACTGGCTTTTAACAATGGAGATTTGTTTGCTTACAGGTTTACATTTATAAGGCTCTGAAAATGTCCAAAAAAAAAACCATCAAGGGGATGATACCTGGACTCTGAAGACACTGCTGGCATTCTCACCTCCTCTGTCGCATGTGAAGGTACGTGGTGTGACTATTAACCTCTCCTTTGTCACCTGGGTTTTAGAGCTTCCAGCTTCTAGCTTCTGTGACTTACTCTCTGAGCTGCTGCACGTTTCTCTCTGTTAGCTTCTGTCTCCCTTAGCTTCTGTAGGTCCTTTCTTTAAGTTTCTCTGTCTTTTCACTCTGTGCTTCTCTGGGGCTTGCTTCGAACCACCACATTATCTCACGATAAAATTTTATATTGTTCCATTGTGTTAAATTTCATCCCATAAACCCCAGTCATTATTTTAGCCAGTGTTCTAATATACTCTCTGACACTTTATTTTGTCTTTTATAGAATTTAATACATAAGGATCCATATATTATACAAGCACACAAAAACACACACATGCACATACACATCCATATATATGAATATATATAGATTTTTTACTTTCATTCTGAAAATTTTTATGGTTTGTCCATATTGTTGCATATATTAATGGTCAATTCCTTTTTATCATTTAGTAGTTATCAATAATGTAAGTGGATTGTGTTATTTTAGATCATTCACCAGGTGAAGGAAACAGAACTAAATTCCAATGTGTGGATATTATTCATGATATATCTGTGGATATTTACTGAAAGGCCTTTATGAAAATGGGTTGTTTCTCTCAGGTAAATACTTACTTGGGTAAATTAATGAGTGAATTTGCTGGATTGCATGGCAAGTGTATATTTAATGTTATATGGAACTGTCAAACTGTTTTCTTGTGAGGTTTTACCAGTTTTAAATCCCACCACCAATGTCCCAGTTCCTCTACAACCTTGTCAACACTAAGTATTGCCAGTCTCTGAAATTTTATCCATTCTAATGGGTGTGGAGAATTTTAACATTGTGGCTTTACTTTCTATGTCCCTGATGATGAGGGATGTAGAGCAGTTTTTAAACCAATAGTCCCATTGGCCATTCATATAATTTCTTTGCTGAAATGTCTACTCAAATATCCTGCTAGTTTAATTGGATCATTTATCTTTTTAACAATCTAATACTCCATTTGTAGCTTTTGTCAGTGTTTGCAAATATTATTTCACAGTTTGTAGCTTACATTTTCATTTTTTTTTTTACTGTGCCTTTGAAAGAGCAAACATTTTGTTTAATTTTGATAGAGGGTGTACTGGATTTGTTTCCTATGGCATCACTAAATTAAATTATTATTTCTAGTAATTTTATTGTACTTTCTTTAAGACTTTTTATGTGTATTACCACGTCATGTATATTTCTTGGGGATTTCTATGTAGACAGTGGCATCTTCTGTGAATAGAGTTTTACTATTTCTTGCCAATCTGTAAGCCTTTTATTTATTTTTCTTGCTTTTATGCACTGGCTAGGACCCCAGAAAGATATTGAAAAGCAGTTCTGAGAGAAGATATCGTTTTCTAGTTCCATATCTTAAGGTTATAGCATGTAGATTTTCATCATTGTGTAGACCATTAATTGTAGGTATTTTTAAAACTTTTCATTCTAAAATGCTGTCAAGCTTATAAGACAATCAGAAAAATAATTCAACCCCCATAGAGAGAATACCAACATATCGTGACTCCCCAAATATACCCACATCCAGCATTTTTAAGCTTCTGCCACATTGTCAAATCATTCTAGATATCTACTGATCTATCTATCATATATATATATATATATATATATATATATATATATATATATATATATATATGTCTTTTTTCAACCCATTTTCTGAACACTTGAGTGTAGGTAGTAAGCATGAACACTTACTACTGCTATTTACATTACTTAAGAGCAAGAATATTCATTCCTGTAACCAATTTAAGTGCAATGATCAAGTTCAAAGAATTTAACATTGAGGTGAAACTTAGAATCTATATTCTATTTATTTATTATGTCCCAATAATGTCATTTTGAGCCTTTTCTCCTCCATTGTTAGATCTCCAGAATCATGTATTGGATTTAACTTTCATTTTCTCTTTGGTTTCTTAATATTTCTTTTTTTATTATTGTGGGAAGATATATATATATATATAAAACATAAACTTTCCCAACTCAACCAATCCCAAGCAGACCATTCAGTGGGACTAATCAAATTCACAATATTGGAATCACCACCTTCCATTACTAAAACTTTCCCATCTCCACAAACAGAAACTGTTTTAATTTCCTAGGCTACTCAAAGCAAATACCATGAAATGATATGGCCTAAACAATGGGAATTTAACCACTCACAGTTTTGAGGCTGGGAAAATGCTCAAATCAAAGCATTATCAATGCAAAGATTTTTTTTTCCCAAAGAACGGTTGCCAGTGGTTTTTGGCTCCTCTTTCACATGGTAAGGCACATGACTACATTTGTTGATCTCTTCCTTTTTCTTCCAAGTTTTATTGATTTCATCTTCTTGCTTCCATGGCTTTCTCTCTGTGTCTGAATTTCATTCTTTTATAAAGGACTCCAGTAATAGAATTAAGTCCCATCCTGAATGAGGTGTGTCACATCTTTACTGAAGTAAACTCCTCAAAATATCCTACTTATAGTGGATTTATACCCACAGGAATGGATTAGATTCAAGTGCATGGTTTTCTGGGGTACAGACAGATAAAAACTACCACAGCAACCCTAAATATGCATCAAATCCCCTTTTCCCCTGCCCTCCCACCCACAATCCCTGGAAGCCTGTACCCTAATTTCTATTGAAGGTGTTGTTTAAATAGCCTTAATCAATTTGATGATACTCCTTCCTATTTTTAGTGTTTTATCATTAGTGGTTGTTGGACTTTGTGCTATGCTTTTTCTACATATTCTGATATTATCATTGCTATTTCTCTTTTATTCGATTAATATTGTGATTTGCAGTGACTTTTTTTTTTGCATGACAAATCAAGTTCAAGTTCTTTGGAATCAGACACCTTAAGTTTACTGGATTTGGTTTCATAATAGCTTCTTAAGGATTTTGATATCTATATTCATGACCTGTAGTTTTCTTTCTTTGTGATGTATGCATTATTTTGGTATTCATTAAATTATCATCTTCACAAGTGAATGTGTTTCTTTTTCTTTCTATAATCTGAAAGAATTTATATAGGATTGGTATAATTCTCTTTAAAGGGCGGGCCACGGTGGCTCAGCAGGTAAGAATGCTTGCCTGCCAAGCCCGAGGACCCAGGTTCGATTCCCAGTGCCTGCCCATGTAAATAAAAAAAATAATAACAATTCTCTTTAAATACTTGATAGAATTCACCATGAAGCTACCTGATCTTTGTGTTTCTTTGAAGGAAGGTTTTACTATGAATTCAATGTATTTAATTTACATAGTTAAACAGATTTTTTTTTAATTTTTTCTTTTATCAGTTTTGATAATTTGTATCTTTCAATGAATTTCCCAATTTATTTAAATTGTAAAATTTCCTGGCAGGAAATTTTTCATAGTATCCTTTTTTTATTTTCCTTGCAGCATCTGAGAGTGATTTCCTTTTTCCTTTTTGATATTAGAAATTAATGCATTTTTTACTTTTTGCCTGGATCACATTTATTGGTCTTTTCTGATAATCACATTACAGTTCCATTAATCTTCTATATTTTTTGTTCATTTTCTATTCAGTTGATTGCTGCTGTTATGGTTAATTTTTTCTTTCCTCCTATTTTACTTTTGTTTTAAATTTGCTCTTTGTGTAGTTTCTTTAGGTGATCATTTTTTATAGCTGAATAATACTTATTGTATGTGTATACCACATTTTATTTATCTATTCATCAGTTGTTGGACACTTGGTTTGTTTCCATCTTTGTTAATGTTGAATAATGCTGCTATGAACAGTGGTGTGCAAATATCTGTTCAAGTTCCTGCTTTCAATTTTTGGGGGTATATACCTAGCAGTGCTGTTGAGGGTTGTGCTGGTTTAAAAGTGTTGTGTACTCCAGAAAAATCATGTCCTTTAATCACGATTCAATATTATTGGGTGGAAACTTTTTATTAGACTGCTTCCATGGAGATTGTCCCTCCCAATTGTGAGTGTGGCCTTTTGATTAGATTACTCTATGAAGGTGTGACTCCACTCATTCAAGGTGGGTCTTGAGTAGTTTAGTGGCGTCCTTTAAAAGGGGAGACATTTGGAGAAAACACTTGTTTAAGAGCTGACAAAGATGCAGACATTTGGTGATGCTTGGAGTGCTGACAGAAAGAGTAGATATTTGGAGATACAGAGCCCAGCAAACATTGCCATGTACCTTCCTATGAGATGCTAAGAAAGCCAGAACCCAGAATTGTGTCCTCGAGGAGCTGACTGAAAGCCCACAGACACTTAGAGAGTAAACCACTGGCATCAGAAGCTGGAAATAATGGAGCAGGGAACAAGAACTAGAAGATGCCAACCATGTGCATTCTCATGTGACAGGATACCTTGAGTCAAGCCTTCCTTGAGTCAAGTTATTTTTATCTGGATGTCTTAATTTTGACATTTTATGGCCTAATAACTGTAAACTTGTAACTTAGTGTATTCCCTATTAAAAACCAGTTCCGTTTCTGGTACATTGGCATTCTGGCAGTATTTTAACAAACTAATACAAGGGTCATATAGTAGTTCTATACATAGCTTTCTAAGGAACCACCAAACTGTCTTCCACAGTGGCTGTACCATTTTACATTGCCACCAGCAATGAATGAGTGTTCTTTATTCTCCACATCCTCTTCAACCCTTGTTGTATTCTGTTTTTTTTTAATGGCAGTCATTCTAATTAGTGGTATCATATTGTTGGTTTGATTTGCATTTCTATGATGGCTAAAGATGATGAGCATTTTTTCATGTGCTATCTGGCAATTCATATATCTTCTTTGGAGACATGTCTAACTCAGGTCTTTTTGTCATTTTAAACTGGGATGTTTGTCTTTGTGTTGTTAAATGAAAAGATTTTTTAATATATTCTGGATATGAAACATTTATCAGATATGTGGCTTCCATATACGTTCTCCCATTGTGTAGGTTGTCATTTTATCTTCCTGTTAATGTCCTCTGAGACACAAAAGTTTTTAATTTTGATGAAGTCCCAATTATCTTTTTTTGTTGTTGTTGCTTGTGCTTTGGATGTGAAGTCTAGATAATCCATGGCCTAACACAAGGTCCCGAAGATGTTTGTTTATATTTTCTTGTAAAAGTTTGATGGATTTTGATATTTGACACATTTTGAGGTGCTTTTTATAAAGTTTGAGGTATACTTTGTTTTTTGTTTTGTTTGCAAATGGAGATCCAGTTTTACCAGTACCATCTGTTAAAAACACTATTCTTTCCCCATGGAGTAATCTTTGCCCTCTTGTCAAAAACCAGTGGACCATAAATAAGAAGGTTGAATTCTGCACTCTCAGTTTGATTCCATTGTGCCTGTACCAGCACCATGCTATTTTGATTACTGTGAATTTGGAATAAGTTTTAAGATAAGGAAGTGTGTGCTTTCCCAAATTCATTCTTTGTTTTCCAGATGGCTTTCTTAAACTTCCATATAAAATTTCATGGTTTGCTTTTCCATTTCTGCAAAGGAAGTTGTAGGAGTGTTCATTGGAAATGCATTGAATCTATAAGTTCCTTGGGTAGTATTGGCATCCTAATGATATTTATTCTTCCAATACATGAACAAGGAAAACTCTTCCATTTATTTAGGCCTTCTTTAATTTCTTACATCCCTAATCAGATATATTCATTGATATTTGATTCTTTTATTTGCTATTCTGAATAGAGTTTCCCTTGATTTCCTCTTCCCATTGTTTACTGATTATGTATAGAAGCACTATTGATATTTTGGTGTTGATCTTGTACCCCTTCACATTGCTGAATTTATTTATTACCTTTAAGAGTTTTGTTGTGGATTTTTTTCAGGTTTTCTGTATACTGGATCATGTCATCTGCAAATATGGAAAGTTTTCCTTCTTCTTTCACATTTTGGTTGCTTTTTATTTCTTCTTCTTGCTAAATTTCTCTGCAAGAACTTCCAGTGCAATGTTGAACAACAGTGGTTAAGGTGGGCATCCTTCTCTTGTTCCTCATCTAACATGGAAAGTGTTCAGTCTTTCATCATTAAGTATGGTATTAGCTGAGAGCTTTATATATAGGCCCTTTATCATGTTGAGGGGAAGTTTCCTTTTATTCCTAGTGTTCTAATTATTTTTATCAAGAAGAGGTGCTGGATTTTGTCAAGTTACTTTTCTCCATCAATCCTCATTAGAGATTATCATGTTTTCCTTCATTTATTTAAAGTAGTGTATTATATTAATTGATTTTCTTATGTTGAAGCAATCTTACATACATGGGATAAATCCCATTTTATTATGGTGTGCACTTCTTTAACAGGCTATTGCATTTGATTTATCTGTATTTTGTTAAGGATTTTTGCATCGTTATTGTGTGATGTTGAGTGATGTTGACCTTGTAGTATGAATTAGGGCATGCTCACTCTTTTTCAAAGTTTTGCAAGAGTTTGAGCAGAATTGGATTTAAGCCATCCTGGAATATTTGATAGAATTCCCCTGTGAATCCGTCTAGCCCTGAGCTATTTTTAACAATGGTTATATATATATTTTTAATTTTTTAAAACTTTTTTATTGTATGACATAACATATATACAAGGCAAAGAAAAAACAAGCAAAAGTTTTCAAAGCAGTCTTCAATAAGTAGATACAGGAAAGATTCCAGAGTTCATCTTAGGCCACCATACCATCATCTCAGATTTTTCCTTCTAGCTGCTCCAGAACATTGGAGGCTAGAAAGAATATATGTATTTTTTATCATCACTTTTTTTCTTTCTTGTAAAAAAAAATGTATATACTAAAAAGCAGTAAATTTCAAAGCACGACACAACGACGAGTTGTAGAACAGATTTCAGAGC
Source organism: Tamandua tetradactyla (assembly GCF_023851605.1). Lineage (NCBI taxonomy): Eukaryota > Metazoa > Chordata > Mammalia > Pilosa > Myrmecophagidae > Tamandua > Tamandua tetradactyla. Next base: position 55,855,428 of record NC_135353.1, on the reverse strand, counting down.
TTGGAAGGGTTACAATTCCACAATTTTAGGTTTTTACTTCTAGCTGCTTTAAGATACTGGAGACTAAAGGAAATATCAATGCAATGATTCAACAATCATGCCTGTTTGTTAAACCTTACCTTCTTTGTATAACTCTATGATCATATTTTCTTTTTCTATCCCACTCTTTAGGGGTATATGGGTTATGGCCATTCTAAATTTTTATGATGGATGGGGCTGTCAATAATATGGGATAGCGAGACAGAACTTGCTGATGTTCTGGAGAGGCTAGGCCCTCTAGGTTTCAGGACTTATCTGGTCCAGGGACCCACCTGGAGGTTGTAGGTTTCTGGACAATTACACTAGTGCGTGGAACCTTTATAGAATCATATACATTGCCCTGGCTGTTCTTTAGGATTGACTGGAATGGTTTTGGTTGGGATTTCACAAGTTATGATAGGTTATGTCTAACTGAAGCTTGCTTAAGAGTGACCTCCAGAGTAGCCAGTCAACTCTATTTGAACTCTCCCAGGACTAATGCTTTATTAGTTACAATGCTTTTCTACCTTTTGGTCAGGATAGAATTGTTTATCCCACAGTGCCAGAGTCAGACTCATCCCTGGGAGTCATCTCCCATGCTGCCAGGCAGACTTTCACCCCTGTATATCATGTCTCACATAGGGGAGAGGGCAATGATTTCACTTGCAGAGTCGGGCTTACAGAGAGTGAGGCCACATTTCAGCAACAAAAGAGGTCTTCTAGATGTAATTCTTAGGCAAATCTATAGGTAAGCTGAGCTTCTCTGCTACCTAAATGAGTTTCACAAAAGTAAGCCTCAAGATCAAGGGCTTGTCTCATTGATTCAGGTGTCCCTAAGGTTGGACACAGTATCACGAGATTCCCTGATGGTAAAGTTCACGAGTTACATTTTTTTCTCCCTTCCCTCAAGGGACTTTTCAAATACTTTTTGATTATCTGCTTAATATATTCTAGAGTGTAACCAGGCATTGTATTAAGCTATACAGGATTAAAGGCCCTCATTCTCATTCTGTGTTTCCTTTGTTTCAGTTGTTCAATGAGCTATCTAAACAGGTTGAGTTAGATTATGTGCTACAGAAAATCTAGATTCCAGACAAAATAAACCTCTCTTCCTTTGGTCTCAAAGAGTGGATGTGATTCTAAAATATAGACAATATCTTCCTTACCCCTGTGTTCTGAATTCCCTTAATCTTGACCTGAATGGCTTCATTGTTATCTCTGAATACCAGGTTATAGATATATATTTAAAACAGCCTCTTAAAGTCCAGAAATAGTAATTAACCCTTTTGACTAAACGTGTTTGCTATAAGAGCTTACAATCTAGGCCCCTGTTTTCTTATAAGCATTTTCTAAAGAGTCCATATACTAATTGTTCTTTCATTTCTGGCCTATTTTGCCACACTAAATGTCCCACAGTTTCATTCACATCATTGCACATCTCACTATTTCCTTCCTTTTTGTAGCAGCACAATATTTGATCATATGTATACACCATCATTTGCAAATCTACTTCTCAGTCAGTGCATCCTTCAGCCACCTGCATTCATTAGGCATCATGTATAATGCCCAATGTCCACAGTCCATCAACACTCTCAATTTTAGATAATTTCATTGTTCCCAAGAGAACGAAAACCAATAAATTCATCCTCACCAAAGAGGAAATCTAAAACCTCCTTTTAACCTCAGTCATTCCTACTATTATTTACCACTTCTGTGGCTGTGGTACTGCTGATGCTTTCCTGTTAAACATAGCCCATAGCATGCAATAGCAATTTTCCCTCTGTACCCTGGACTTAAACTCACTTTGTACATGATTCCTACCTTTAAAATATTTCTTCAAAGAATAATTTATATTCCTAGTTTTAATCAGTCAGACACATACAAATATACAACCCCTTTCAATCTTGTTCATGTTCAATAAGTAATATTACTTATAGACCCACAAGAGGACCACTGATCTATCTTTTAAGAAGACATTTGAGTTCAACCTCATTAGCTAAACGTTCACCCAGCTCTAGCTCCTGTGTATCTCTAAGTCCCCTATATTCTGTTTTACACGCCTCTAGTTTGACCTTTACCATGGTCATAAAAGTGCAAACATACAGTATCTACCCTTTTGGGTCTCTCATATTTCACTCAGCATTATGTTCTCAAGGCTCATCAATCTTGTCATGTGCTTCAGGATGCATTTTGTCTTACTGATGTATAATATTCCATCATATATATTACTACATTTTGTTAATCCACTCATCTGTTGATGGGCATTTGGATAGTTTCTACATTTTGGCAATTGTGAATAATGCTGCTATGAACATCGGTGTGCAAATGTATGTTTCTGTCACTGCCTTCAGCTCTTCTGGGTATATACCAAGTAGTGTGATTGCTGGGTCATAGGGCAACTCAATATTTACTTTCCTAAGGAACTGCCAAACTGTCTTTCATAGTGAATGTACCATTATACATTTCCACCAGCAGTGCATAAGAATCCCAATTTCTCCAAACCTTATCCAACATTTATAGTTTCCTGTTTGTTTAATAGCAGCCATTCTTATAGATGTGAAGTGGTATTTCACTGAAGTCTTGATTTGCATTTCCTTTATAGCTAATGAAGCTGAGTATCTCTTCATGTGCTTTTCAGCCATCTGTATTTGCTTTTCAGAAAAATGTCTATTCATATATTTAGCCCATTATAATTGGGTTGTTTGTTCTTTTGTTGTTGAGTTGTATGATTTTTTTCTGTATACAGGATATGAAACCCTTGTCTGATATGTGATTTCCAAATATTTTCCTTCATTGAGTTGGCTGCCCCTTCACCTTTTTGACAAAGTCTTTTGAGGTTCACAAGCATTAGATTTTGAGGAGATCCTATTTATCTTTTTTTTTCTTTTGTTGCTTGTGCTTTGGGTTTAAAGTTTAGGAAGCTACCTCTTATTAATAGGTCTTGAAGAAGTTTTCCTACATTCTATTCTAGAAACTTTATAGTTCTAGTTCTTATATTTAAGTGTTTGAGTCACTTTGAATTAATTTTTGCATAGGGTATGAGGTAAGGGTCCTCTTTCATTCTTTTGGTTATTGATGTCCAATTCTCCCATGTCCAATTGTTGAAAACACTATTTTGCTCCAGTTCAGTGGATTTGGGGGCCTTGCCAAAAATCAGCTGACCATAGATTTGGTGGCCTATTTCTGCACTCTCAATTTGATTCCATTGGTCAATACTTCTACATCTGTGCTAGTACCATGCTGTTTTGACCACTGTGGCTTTATAATAAGTTTAAAGTCAGGAAGTGTTAATCCTTCCACTTCATTCTTTTTCTTTTAGACTCCTTTTAGCTATTCACTATTTCTTTCCTTTCCAGATGAATTTGGTATTTAACTTTTCCAAATCTTCAAAGTGGATTGCTGGAATTTTGATTGATACTCTGTTGAACCTGTAGATGAACTTGGGTAGAATTGGCATCTTAACTATATTTAACCTTCCTATCCATGAGTATGGAATGTCTTTCCACCTATTTAGATCTTCTTTGATTTCTTTTAGCAATGTTATGTAGTTTTCTGTGTACAAGTCTTTTACATCCCTAGTTAAGTTCATTCCTATGTACTTGATTCTTTTAGTTGTTATTTTTTTTTCATAGTCCTGTACAAACAGGACCTCCAAAAATTAAGTACAATTTGGATGATTACATGGTATGTGATTTCTCAATTTTTTTAGTTGTTATTTTGATTGGAGATTTTTCCTTAACTGACTCCTCAGTTAGATCTTTGTTTCTGTATAGAAATATTTCTGATTTTTGCACATTAATTTTATATCCTGCAACCTTGCTGCATTTGTTTATTAGCTCTATTAACTTTGTGGTAGATTTTTATTTCATCTGCAAATAATGAAAGTTTTAATTCTTCCTTTCCAATTTGGATGCCTTTTATTTCTTTGTCATCCTGATTGTTCTAGCTAGAACTTCCAGCACAATGTTGAATAGTAGTGGTGACAGTGGGCATCCTTGACTGGTTCCTAATCTTAGGGGTAAAGCTTTCAGTCTCTCTCCATTGAGTTCAATGCTGTTTATCAGTTTTTCATATATGCCCATTATCATATTGAGGAAGTTACCTTTGATTCCTATCTTTTGGAGTGTTCTTGTCAGGAAAGGATGTTGAATTTTGTTGAATGCTTCTTCAGGATCAATCAAAATGATCATGTGATTTTTCCTTTTTGATTTGTCCATGTGCTGTGTTACATTAATTGATTTACTTATGGCGAACCATCTTTGCATTCCTAGTGTAACCCCCACTTGGTCATGGTGTATAATTCTTTCAATGTGTTGTTGGATTCAATTTCCTAGCATTTTGTTGAGAATTTTTGCATTTGTGTTGATTAGGGAGATTGACCTGTAGTTTTTCTTTCTTATACCATCTTTACCCAGTTTTGGTATTAAAATACTATCTTCATAGAATGAGTTAGGTAGTGCTCCGTTTTCTTCAGTTTTTTGGAGAAGTTTGAGCAGGATTGATATTAGTACTTTTTGGAATGTTTGACAAAATTCCCCCATGAAGCCATCTGGCCCTGGGCTTTTCTTTGTAGGAAGATTTTTGATGACTGATTCAATCTCTTTACTTGTGATTGGTTTGTTGAGATCTTCTATTTCTTCCGGAGTCAGTGTGGCTTGTTTGTGCACTTCCAGTAATTTGTTCATTTCATCTAAGTTGTCTAGTTTGTTGACATAGTTGTTCATAGTCTCCTCTTATGATTGCTTTCATTCTTCAGGGTCTGTGGTAATGCACCCCTTCTCATTTCTGATTTTCTTTATTTGTATCCTCTCTCATTTTTAATTTGTCAGTCTTGCTAGTGGCTGATCAACTTTTTTTATTTTCTCAAAGAATCAACTTTTGGTTTTATCAATTCTTTTTATTGTTCTTTTGTTCTCCCATTCATTTAACTCTGATTTCATCTTTGTTACTGCTTTTCTATTTGCTTTGGGGTTAGTTTGATACTGTTTCTCAATTTCCTCCAGGTGAGGACTTAAATCCTCGGTTTTTGCTCTTTCTTATTTTTTAATATAGACATTTAGGGCACTAATTTCCCTCTCAGCACAGTCTTTATCACGTCCCATAATTTCTGATGTATTCTCATTTTCATTCACCTCCATATAGCTACTGATTTCTCTAGCAATTTCTTCTTTGACCCACTTGTATAAAAGTTTTATTTAATCTGCATATATTTGTGAATATTCTCATTCTTTGATGGCTATTGAGATCTAACTTCATTCCATTGTGATCAGAGAAAGTGCTTTCAATAATTTCTCTGTTTTTAAATGTATAAAGACCTGTTTTATGCCCCAGCATATGATCTATCCTACAAAATATTCCATGAGTATTAGAGAAGAATGTATATCCTGACATTTTGGGGTGTAATGACCTAAATATGTCTGTTAGGTCTAATTCATTTATCAAGTTGTTTAACTTCTTTATTTCTTTGTTAATCTTCTTTCTGGTTGTTCAAACTACAGAGGAGAGTGGTGCATTGAAGTCTCCTACTATTATTGTTGAAGCAGCTATCACTCCCTTCAATTTTGCCAATGTTTGTCAAATGTAACTTTGAGCTCCTTAATTGGGAGCATACGCATGTACATGATTGTTATTTCTTCTTGGTGAATTGTCCCTTTAATTAACATATAGTGTCCTTCTTTGTCTCTTATGATTTCTTTACAATCACTTTTCTTTTTTTCTCTCTTTCTTTCTTTTTTCTTTTTTTTTTTTTTTTTTGCATAAACAGGCACCGGGAATTGAACCCGTGCCTCTGGCATGGCAGGCAAGAACTCTGCCACTGAGCCACCACAGCCCGCCCTACATTTAAAGTCTATTTTGTCTGATATTAGCATAACTACTCCTGCTTTCTTTTTGTTCTCACTTGCATGGAACATCTTTCTCCATCCTTTTACTTTCAATGTATTTGTATCCTTGGGTCTAAGATGAGTCTCTTGTAAGCAGCATACTTTTGGATTATATTTCTTAATTCATTCTGCTCATCTGTGTCTTTTAATTTTTAAGTGTAGTCTGTTAACATTCAAAGCCATTACTGAAAAGGGATTTCTTGAATCCACCATCTTATCTTTCAGATTTTATTTGTCAGATCTATTTATTCTTTTCCTTCTTTCTTTTTTTTATCTTTTAAGTTGCCCTTACTGGGCCTCTTCAATTCTGTATCTTCCTCCAACCTCCCTCTCCTGTCCTTTTTTTTCAACTAGCAGAACTCCCTTTAGGATTTCTTATAGGAGTGGTTTCTTGTTGACAATTTCTTTCAGGACTTGTTTGTCTGTGAATTTTTAATCTCTCCCTAAGTTTTGAAGGACAATTAGGGTGGGTAGGGAATTCTTTGTTGGAAGTCTTTCTCTTTCAGGATCTTAAATAGCTTATCATAACACTCCCTTCTTGTCTCCATGTTGCCAGTTGACTATACAAACTCAGTCTTATGTGGTTTCACTTTTATGTAGAGATTGTTTTTCTCTTGCCACTTTCAGGATTTTCTGCTTCTCCTCAACATTTCACAGACTGATTAGTATGTGACTTGGGGAAGGCCTATTTGGATTTATTCTAATTTGAGTTTGTTGAGCTTCTTAGACTTGCATGTTCATGTTCTTTATAAGGGTTGGGAAGTTTTCCTCCACTATGTCCTCAACTACTCTTCCTAGACCTTAACTCTTCTCTTTTCCCTCGGTGACACCAATGAATCTTTTATTTGCATGCTTTGTTTTATCCATCAGTTCCCAGAAATCCAATTCAATTTTTCCATCTTTTTTGCCATTTGTTGTTTTGAGTGTTCAAAATAAGTTGTCCTATCCTCTAGTTCACTTATTCTTTCTTCTGCCTCTTCAATCTACTGTTGTGTGTCTCTAATATGTTTTTTATATCATGTACCACATCTTTAATCTCTGTGATATCTGCTATTTTTCTATTTAATCTTTCAAATTCTTCTTTATGCTCTTGTAGTGTCTTCTTGATGTCATTAGCCATCCCATTTATTTTATTTAGTAGAGTTATATGAGCATCGTTGATTAGTTTTGCCAACATCTGTGTCTCCTCTGCTGTTTCAATTTGGTTATTAGGCTGGGCTACATCTGTCTCCACATGATTTGTTTATTGATCTTCTTCTATCTTCTTGGCATGTAAATATTTTGATTCATTTACTTGGGAAGTGGATTTCTTTCAATAGTCTAAAGCACTGTATTTTGGGGATAGATGTGGTGTAGGATGCAGGGCATGGGGCAAGAAACAACAGTGTGGTAATGCATTGCAGCACAGGTATAGGTGCAAGTTGGGGATGCTATGCTGATGACTGTGAGCATGGGTGCTCACTGGCTGCAGAGGATGTGGCTGTGTGGGCGCCAAGGTCTGGGGGACAGGGCCCTGGTGTGCACAGGTGAAGGGTGTGGGGTCCTTTGTTCATGTGCACAAAGCTATGGCAGTGGGTTGGTATTACACCTGCTTGGGTTGGGAGCAGAGATGGCCCTGCTGCACAGGTCAGCACTTTCCCAGATCTGGGGTGCATGACTTGAGACTGTACATATGCATGAATCTGGGAGTGCCATAAACTGATGTACCCATGCACAGAGCTCAGGGTGAGCAGGGTGGGGCTGCCAGACTGTATGGGCTGGAGGTGGGGTGCAGCCTGCATATGGAGGTAAGCACCAGCAGCCTTTATGCACTGACGACCACCTCCAGGGGCAGGGACTGGGGGGTAGGGCTTGTGAGGGGGCAGGGAAAAGTTGTGCTGGCATTGTAGAGGTGGGCTGGGCTGTGCTTGGGGTGGGGTTGTGGGATAAGTATGCACGTGAAGGATTGGTGAGGTGTGGGCACTTAGAGCATGGGAAGTTGGGGCAAGTGATGGGGTTCAGGTGCGTGGGGTGTTGGGTGAGTTATTGGTCATTGGGCTGCACTGGTGAGGGTAACACATTCAAGGAATGTGGCTCGGCTTGCTTCTTAGTTCCTGTCTCCCTGTTCGTGCAGTCCTGAGGGCCTGTACTTCCATATTAGGCTGTTTGTACCTGCTGGATGGACTCCAGTTCTCTGCTTCTCGATTCCTCAGCTTTTAGAGCAAGGGCTGCTCTATGTGGTACAGAAGACTCTCTCAAGTCACTTACACTCTGGATTTACCATCTCAATCACCCTCGCATCCCTTCTCCAGCCGTTCCTTGGAGCAGGGTTGAACTTTATCTGTCTTATTCTGCTATCTTCCTCTCTCGGTTATATACTTTTTTTTGGCATGCGCAGGCTCCGGGAATTGAACCAGCTCTCCCACATGTCAGATGAGAATTTTACCACTGAGCTACCCTTGCACCAGCTGGTTATATACTTTTAATAACAATTCAAACAGTGGGTTTATTTTTAAAGTAGTTTAACTTTTTTGTTTTCTTTTTATTGTTTTTTTATTAGAGAAGTTGTTGGTTTTCAGAACACTCTTGCATAAAATGCAGATTTCAATAAATAACCACATCACCAACACTTGCATTGTTATGGAAAATTATTACAACTTATGATAATTTTTTTTGTAATTCTACTATTTTTCACAACAGTTGGACTTGTAACAATTGATAAAAGATTTTTAAAGTAGTGCTATAACTATTTTCCATAGTTTCTGTGGGGGTAATTTTTCCTGATATTCCTGACTTATTATATTATTATTATTATTTTCATGCAGGGTTTTATTTTATTCCATTCATAAAACTTTTATTATATTACACCAACTTAATACATGTGTTCTTCACAATTATGCTTGGTTTGTTCATGAAAATGTCATAAGACTAAACCAAGCTAGGCATCATCAATTTATTTCCCTGTTACCTATTTTCAGCACATGCATGTTAGGCAAGTATTAGAAAAAAATCATGAAAGTTAAATACATGTTTTTTGTTGTTGTTGTTTACTGCTGTGCTTGAAATACATGAAGTAATGAATATAAAGCAATTTATTTTTATTATGTTGTTATTTGCACATTTGTTCTTAAGTTGCTGAAAACACTTAAATGCAATTAAAATAAGTGTAGCAACAATGATGAAAGCAAACAGCAGGTAACTTTAAAAATAATGGAATGTGAACCATTTCTGCACTTCTTCATCCTAAATTGGGTCACAACTTTGTCTAAAGGAACACTTCTGCAGCTGTAATCCAAGGTTTGCATACTGAGATTTTGTATTCCACAGATACAAATGGTTCAACATGTAATATCCATGGGATGTCTATTTCTATCACAGCCTTGAATTTTCTTCATATTTTCAAGTACCTGTAATAACTACACTTGTGGATAGAACCAATTATCCATTCCATCTCCCACCAGTCAAATCAATATGTAGGCAGTTTTATTTCTTACACATGGAAGCAATCTTATATGGCTCTTGTGAAGCCACAAAGTACTAAAAGTACTATGCTAAACATTTATAACTCGTATAAAAATTTCACATACCCATATTGGCCTCCTCAAGATGAAAACAGATAATTCTCTAAATGTTAACTTGCTCTTCTCCCCTAATATTAAACATAAAACTATATGGGACATAAATAAATTGAAAAAATAGCATAAACTTGTCATAAATCATAAACAAAAAAAACTATTTCTGGACAGCATGAATGACAAAGGATCTACTGTGTAAATTTTAAAATGAGGCAGACAAAAGTTGGAAGTTTGGTTTGTTTTCCCCTTCCTTTCCCTGCTTCAGCTTCATCTCCTTGGATATCCAATGTCCACAATGTCAAATTCTCTCTTAGTAACTGTATTATTAGCATGCTGTCTTTATTTGAGTCTTCACCTAATGTATCAAGTTCAGCAATGGCTTTGTCAAAATCTGACTTTGCAAGAGAATAGGCTTCCTCCAGGGAGTTCAGAATCTCATAATAGAACACTGAAATGCTAAGGCCTAGCCCAGTCTCATAGGATGCTTATAAGATGCACTGGTTGCATTTACTTTTTTGTTGATTTCAAATGCTCCTTGGCATGCTTGTTGTGACTGATCCACAGTCCCTTTCTAGTCATCACCAGCAGCAACATCAGCCAATAATGATAGTAGCCTCCTTCATTTTCAAATAGAAGACTTTAAACTCTGTTTGTGAGGCATTGAGAATAAAGAACTTTGCCAAGAATGACAGTACATCATTGCAAATATCTCTTAGCTTGGTTCTAAATTTTCTGCCTGTATTCTTGAGCCATCCGCTGTTTTTTCTTAGTACCATATGTCTTTTACTCAATACTTAAGGTGACCCTCCAAGGCAACACTTTTTAAGCAACGGAGAGATAGTTACTCCCCTCATTGGATAATTAATCTCCTTGCTTAGTTATAGACTTCATGCAGGCTGTCATTTTATCATATAACACAGTCTGCTCAGCCAGTTTGGCCTTCTGCATCAGCTCATTTTTGTCCATGACTTGATATTATGTGTCCTGAGGAGGTGGTTGTTGATTGATAGGAGTTAGTCATCTCTCAGTGGCAGCAATGGTGAGGTTGAGACTGTCACGTCTTTAATTTATTATTCATCTACCCCTATACTGTAAAAGGGAAGTGTGAGTCACAAGGATTTTAGAATCACACAGTCACAAGATAAAAAATATATAGTTTTAGAATCATTACCAAAGATCAAGGTTACTGGATCACAGTTCAGTAATTTTAAGTATTTCCTTCTGGCTATTCTAATACACTAGAAACTAAAAGGAAATATCTATATAGTGAGTCAGTGGTCATAACCACTTGTTAAATACTAATTCCTAAGTTATATCTTCTCCTTCTCATTTGGTCATTATTACAATCTTCATTCTGGGCAATGACCACTTTTAATTTCTTCACGCTGGAAAGGAGTGTAAACCTTAGCAGATAGAGGAATGAAACCATATGGTTTTCTTGGAGAGAGGTACATCTGGGTTTCAGGGCTTATCTGGCATATGAATAATCTGGAGGCCTTAAGTTTCTGGAAGAAATAAACTTAGTAAGTAAAACTTCTATTGACTTTTATATAGAGCCCAGTGTAATCTTCAGATTTTCCAGGAATGCTGTTGGTTGGGTCTTGGCATTTGTGGCAATTTTCAGTATCTGGCTGAACCTTACATAGCAGTATCCTCCAGAATGACCTCATGATTCTATGTGAAATATCTTAGCCACTAAAACTTAATTTTGTTACATTTCTGTTCCTCTACTGTTAAAGAAGGTATTCACAGTTTCATGATGCCAGGATTAGGCTCATCCCTTTGAGTCATGTCCCACATTGCCAGGGAGACTGACGACCCTGGGAGTCATGTTTCATGTAGGGGAAATGGTAGTGAGATCTTCAGAGTTGACTTAAAAGACAGAAGTGACACCTGAGCAACAAAAGAAGTTCTCTGGGAGGTTTTCTTAGGCATAATTATAAGTAGGCTTAGCTTCACCATTGCAGAAATAAGCTTCATAAGGGGAGGCTCAAGATGAGGTCTTGGCTAATTAAATTGGGAGTCCCTTATGCTTGAATATCTGTAATTTCACAGGTGGGGAAGTGTAATATGTCTACATTTCCCCCCAGTTCCTCAAGGGGACTATGCAAATACATTTTTTTATTTTCTGCCTCTTTGATATTGCACTTGAATGCAATATACCAGGAATGGAAAGGCCTGTAAAAAGGGAATTTATTAAGTTGCAAGTTTACAGCTCTAAGGCCATAAAAATGTCCAAACTAAGGTATCCAGGTGAAGGTACCTTGACTCAAGAAAGGCTAGTGGATCCAGAACACTTCTGTCAGCTGGGCAGGCATGAGGCTGGCATATGCTGGTCTTTTGGCTCCTGTTTTCGATTCCCTGTAATCGTTTTCTATCTGCATGTCCAAATAACTGGATCTTGTGCTGGCTCTATCTGCTCTGAAATCTCTCCAAAATAATCCCCCTTTTAAAAGAATCTAGTAAACTAATCAAGACACGTCTTAAATGGGTCAAGTCAAAGCTCCATCTAATCAAAAGGTCACACCCACAATTGAGTGGATTATATCTCCATAGGAAGATATAATCAAAGAGTTCCACCCTAAACAATATTGAATGAAGATTAAGAGAACATGATTTTTCTGGGGTACATAACATTTTCAAACCAGCACACTGCCCAAAATACCCTAGAAAGTATCAGTGTATTTCATTAATCTATTCAGAATAATAAAATCTCACTCCTTATTCTAGGTTCCTTGTAATTATGTTGTTTAAATAAACTGACCAGACAGGTTAAATTAGACAGTGTGCTACAGAAAATTTAAATTTTGAATAACATAAACATCTCCTCCTTTGGTCTCACACTGAAGTTGACATTTTAAAATATAGACAATATATATAATCTTTTACCTTGTATTCTTATTTACTTTTCTAGTTTGCTAGCTGCTGGAATGCCACAGACGGATTGGCTTTTAATAAAAGTGTATTTGTTTAGTTAAAAAACGTATAGTTCTTCAGAGGAAAGGCAGCTAACTTTCAACTGAGGTTCTTTCTTACACAAGAAGGCACAGGGTGATCTCTGCTGGCCTTCTTTCCAGACTTCAGGGTTCCAACAACTTTCCCCAGAATGATTTCTTTCTGCATTTCCAAAGGCCTGGGCTGAGCTGCAAGTGCTGAGATGAGGTATTCTGAACTACTTTGGGATGAGCTACACTGAGTGCTCTCATTTAAGCACCGGTCAATTAAGTCCAACATCACTCATTGCAGCAGGCATGCCTCCTAACCGACTGCAGATGTAATCAGCAAAAGATGAGGTTCACATGCCATTGGCTCATGTCCACAGTGACAGAATTAGGTGCCTTCACCTGGCCAAGTTGACAACTGACTCTAACTACCACATTTACCTTGGTCCTAACCACATCTGCTTCATTCATATCTCTGATTGTAGTCTGATCTCTTTTTCAGCCTCATTTGCTGTGTGGAGTAATGCTGACATTCAGAGCTGCAGAACTCTAACTCTGAGTCTCATGTGCCACACATTTACCAAAAGGTCCAGGGAACTATGAGGTTGTACACAAAAATTATAAAATATTTAGAAATAATATTTTATTATTTAGAATTTAGAAATAATAGTTAAAACTCAGGAATAAATGTGACTGCTATAAGGACTTATAATCTTGGAACTTTTACAATGAGACTTAATGAATGTTTTGTTCTCCTTTAATCATCAATTGCCTAATCTCTGTTCACATTTTGTCCCTGGATAATCTATCATTTTGTATTCAGTTCTCAGATTTTGCTAATTACAGTAAGTTTATATTGGTGAAGCCACTCAATATTTGTCCTTTCATTTCTGGCTTAGTTCACTGAACATAATGTCCTCAAGGTTCATTCAGCTAGTGGCATGCCTCATGACTTCATTCCTTTCTGCAGCTGCTCAGTATTCCATTGTATGAATAGATCATAGTTATCCTTTCCATTCATCAGTCAATTGTACCCTTATGCCGTGTCCATCCATTGGCAACTGTGAATAATGCCACCATAAACACCAGTGTGCAAATGTCTATTTGTGCTCCTGTTTTCAATTCTTCCAAGTATATATCTAATAACAGGATAGCAGAATCATATGGCAACCCTATTCTTAGCTTGGGCTTTTATTTGTTGGGAAGTTTTTGATTATTGATTAAATCTTATTTCTAGTAATAGGTTTATTGAGATCTTCTATTTTTTCTTGATCCAATTTAGGTAGTTTGTGTGTTTCTAAGAATTTGTCCATTTCATTTTGGTTATCTAATTTATTGGAATATGGTTGTTCATGGTATCCTCTTATAGTTGTTTTTATTTCAATAGGCTCAGTAATAATGTCCACCTTCTCATCTCTCATTTTTGTTATTGGCATCTTCTTTCTTTTTTTGTCAATCTGGCTAAAGGTTTGTCCACTTTATTCATGTTTTCAAGGAAGCAACTTTTATTTTTCTTCATTCTCCCTGTTGGTTTTTTCCCATCTCATGTACCTTTACTTTAATCCTTGTTTTTTCACTTCCTTCTGGTCCCTTCTGATTTAGTTTGCTTTTCATTTTCTAGTTCTTCCAGTTTTTATATAAGATCTCTGATTTTAAGTCTTTCATCTTTGTTTAATGTAAGCATTTAGAGCTAAAAATTTCCCTCTCAGCACTTCCTTCACTACATCCCATAAGTTTTAATATGTTGTTTGCATTTGCATTTCCCTCAAAATATTTCCTAACTTCAGTTTTGATTTTCACTTGACACACCATTTAAGAGCATGTTGTTTAATTTTCATGTAATTGTGAATTTTCCATTTATCTCTCTGCTATAGCTTCATTCAGTTGTGACAGGAGAATATATATTATATGAGTTCATTATTTTTTAATTAATTGAGAATGACTTATGTGCACTTGGTTAGGCACAGTGTTCTATATGTTTCTGTTAGGTTTAATGGGTTTGCATTGCAGTTCAATTATTGTGTTTCCTTATTGATTTTCTGACTACATGCTCTATCCATTACTGGAAGTGGTGCATTGAAGATTCCCATAATTAATATAGAACTATCAATTTCTCCCTTCCAGTATGTCAGTATTTGCCTCATATATTTTGGGACTCTGCTCTTAGGTGCATATATATGTATAATTGTTATATCATCTTCTTGAATTTCCCCTTTATCAATATACAGTGATCATCTTTGTCCCTCATACTGTTTTTTTTTTTACTTAAAGTCTATATCATTCGATATTTGTATAGCTACCCCAGCTACCTTTGGTTACTACTTGCATGGTATATTTTTGCCATCCTTTCACTTTCAAACTATTTGAATATTTAACTTTATGGTGAATCAATTTCAGACAGCATAACATTGCTTTTTTTTAATCCATTTTGCTCATCTGTGCTTTTTTACTGAAGAGTTTAATTTATTTATATTTAAAGCCACTACTGAAATTTCTGGATGTTTTTCTATCATTTTCCTATTTAGCTTTTGTATGTCTGATACCTTTTTTCCCCTCAAACCTTCTGTTAATATAACATTTATATTATTTTCATTTTTTGCATTGGACCATATTGAGTATCCTCACTTTTCTATCTGGGAATGTTTTTCCAAATTTACTTGTAGCTACCATGCAGTTAAAATTTATATCCTAAATATATATCAATCAAATTTGGTTTGATATCACTTTAACTTCAATAGCATGAACACATACTTGTCCTATACATCTCTGTCTCTCCACATTTTTTGTACATGTTACCACATATATCTTTGTATATTTTATGTCCAAACCATAGATTTATGACTTTTACATTTGCATTTTAGAACCTGTAGGTAGTAAGAAAAACAATGCGCTACAATAACACTGGCATTTATAGTTACTCAAATAGTTAATTTATGCATGTCTTTATTTCTTTATGCTGTTTGAACCACTGTCCAGTGTCTTTTCCTTTCACTCTGAACAACTCCCTTTAGCCTTGCTGTTAGGTAGGTCTAGAGGTGATGAACTTGCTCATTTTTTGTTCATCTGAGAATGTCTTAATCTCTCCCTCATTTTTGAAAGAAAGTCTTCCTGAATATAAAATATATCATTCTTGGTTGGCAGTTGTTTTCTTCCAAAACTTTAAGTATTTAAACTCACTGCCCTCTTGCCTCCATGGTTTCTGATGAGAGATTGGGACTCAATCTAATTAAGACTTCCTTGTACATAACACACTGCTTTACACTTGCAGCTTTCAGAAGTCTCTCTTGTTCTTTGCATTGATAGTGTAGTCAATAGATGATGGGTTGTATTTTTATTCATGTTTATCTGGCTTTGTGTTCTCTGGGCTCATTGTATGTACACATTCAAGTCGTTTGCTAAATTTGGAAAGTTCTCAGTTATTATTTCTTTCATTATCCTTTCTGCCTCTTTCTGTCTTTACACTCCTTCTGGGACATCCATAATGCATATATTGGTATGCCTGATGGTGTCTCAGAGATGTCTTAGGCATTTTCATTCTTTATAATTCTTTTATTCTTTCTTCTCCTCAGCCTTATTCATTTCAGCATCTTGTCTTTGAATTCACTGCTTCTTTCTCCAGCTCCAATCTGCTCTTAAATCTCCCACCATGGAAATTTTTCATTTCAGTTGTTGTGGCCTTCAACTCCAGTAGTTTTGTTTTATTCCTTTTTGAAATTTCTGTCTCTTTACTAAGATTTTCACATGGCTCATCCATTGTTTCCTTGATATCCTTCAGTTCTTTTTCTATATTTTCCTTTATCTTCTTGAATATTTTCAAGATAAATTTTGTAAAAGCTCTGTTCAGTATGTCCCTATTCTGGTCCTCTTCATTGATTCTTTCTGTATTTTTCTCCTCTTTCTTTGGCTAGACCATCATTTCCTGTGTCATTGTTTGTCTTTTACTCTTTTTTTGTGCACTCTACATTTTAACATTTTAAAGTATTAACTCTTGAATATATATATATATGTTTCTTGATTTTGTAACCACCTACTCATAAGATGGATATTTTCTAAGCTTCAGCCTTTCTATCAGGAAGATCTATCTGCCCAAGGCAAATAAATGCACTGCAGAGGATTTTCTCTGACTTTCTGACCACGTATCTTGACCTGGATTTTGAATTATCAGTTGTTTTAGGGTTCTTTTGTTTGCAGAAGTTTAGTTGCCCTCTCTGTTTCCCAGAAGATAGACCTCCTTCTCTCAGATGTTTGAAACTGGCAAGTATTTGCACCAGACATTTGGGTTCTTTAGTTTCTTACACATCTTTGTTGCTTCAAACTGCATTTGCCAGGGGGCAAATTCTTGGAGGAGAGGCATGCCAGAGGGGGCTTTTTCCCAAGTCAATCTCTCTCAGGCATAACAGGGCCAGGGACCCACAAGGAGGGCACAGATCAGCTACATAGCCCCCTGGGAAGGCAATCAGGAATGGTGCCAAGAGCTTCATCCACAGCCTCCAAAAGCTGAGCTTTTTGGCCTGCCCAGCAAATGCAGCCCTCCAACTAACTGTCTCCTGCAATCCTGAAGGAACATAGTGTCTTTAAGTCTACTCCACTGCAACCTTTGTCCATGACATGTTGAATCAAGGGCTGCCCTCACAGTAGGAACCCCAAGGATCCGAAGTCATTAATCAATAGCCACAATCAGTGATTGGATGCACCAACCACTTATCTGGGGAAGGGGATTTTTGCATCCCTTTCTGTCACCAGTGAGAGCCAGGAATTGGGCCCCATGGTTGACTGCTGTGAGAGAGGAGGATCAGTGCTGATAGCTGTAATTTATCAACCTCTTTCTCTAGCTCTTCCTGGGTGCTATATAGTGTTCTTCAGGCCTCCAGTGTTTCAAAATAGTTGTTTCAGACAGCTGCTGCCTGTTTAATAGTTCTTCTAAACTATTATGATGGAGTCCTAATGCTCCCCCTACTCTGTCATCTTCCCACAATCCTCCCGATTCATCTCTTCCTCTATAGTTCTTTTGTGTATTACAACACTGTAGGTTATAGACTCCAAAAGGCAATACTCTAAAATATGTTTTAAACTTTCATACGTAATATGATTATGTTGACATTTTTTTCTTTTTTAAAAATTTTATTGACAAAACAATGCACAAACAGAAACATTCTTAACATACAAAAATTCTATACATGGTGTAAAATCAATGAATCACAATATCATTACATAGTTGTATATTCATCACCATGACCATATTTTAGAATATTTGCATCACTCCAGAAAAAAAAAACCTATACATACCATTCTCTTTACCCCTCTCTCTCATTGACCACTAGAAACTCCATCTACCCGATGTATTTTAACCTTTGTTCCCCTATTATTTGTCTATTTTTTATCTATGTTTTTTAACTCATCTATCCATACCCTAGATAAAGGAAACATCAGACACAATGTGTACACATCACACAGTCACATTGTAAACATTATATCTTCATATGATCATGTTTAAGAAACAAGTCTACTGGAGCACAACTCTACAGTTTCAGATACTTCACTTTAGCTACTCAAATGTACCATAAACTGAAAAGAGAAATCTATATATGGATAAGAAAAACCTCCTCCAGGATAACTGCTTGACTCTGTTTGAAATCTATCAGCCACTGACACTTAATTTTTACTTATTTCTCTCTTTCCCCTTTTGTTCAAGAAGGTTTTCTAAATTCCTTAATACTGGGTTCCAGCTCATCCTGGGATTCCTGTCCCATGTTGCCAGGGAGAGTCACACCCCTGGGAGTCATGACCCATGTAGGAGGGTAGGGCTGTGAATTTCTTTGTCTTGCTGACTTAGAGAGAGAGAGAGGCCATATTGAGCAACAAAAGAGGTTCTCTGAGGGTGATTCTTAGGCCTAATTTTAAATAGGCTTAGCCTATCCTTTGCAGAAAAAGTTTCATAAGGGCAAAGCTCAAGATCAGGTCCTCGGCCTATTGATTTGGTTGCCCCCACTGCTTGAAAGAATATCAGAAATTCTCCAAATGGGGAAGTTAAATCTTTCCCCCTTTCTCCCCATTCCCCTAAAGGGACCCTGCAAATACTTCTTTATTCACTGTCCAAATAACTCATGGATTTATAAGGGCAATACACCAACCTGGAAAACCCAATAAAATCTCATGCCCCATTCAAGATTCCCTGTACTTATGGTGTTCAACTAAACTGACCATACAAATTAAATTAGGAAATGCACTACACAAAATATAAATTTTGCACCAAATAAACATCTCTCCCTTTAGTCAAACACAGAAGTTGAAGTTTTAAAATATGGGTGATATCATCCTTTACCCAGTATTCTGGTATAGCTTAATTCCTGTCTAGATCAGCTTCATTTATATCTCTACTTGATGTCTGATCACTTTTTCACATCTTTAAATCATTCTTGTATGGGATACTGCTGACTTTCATAGCTTCAGTGCTCTGACTCTGAGTCTCGGGTGTCATGTAAATACCCTAAGTTTCTGGGAAATTCCAGGTTACATACAAACAAATCAATATCTCAGAATTTAGAATTAACAATTACACCTCCTGAATATATGTGACTACTGTAAAAGCTTACAATCTAGGACCATTTATAATAAGCCCCAAACTGATAACCCATGCTCATGACTTAGTTCACTGAGTTTTTATATTATAGTTAGTCCACATAATTGAGGCATAATAATATTTGTCTTTTTTTGTTCCTGATATTTCGTTCAACATACAATTCTTAAGGTTCATTCATCTAGTTGCATGCCTCACCACTTCATTCCTTCTTGCAGCAGCTCAGCACTCCATTTTATGCATACACCATAGTTTACCCTTCCATTCCTCAATCATTGTACCCTTAGGCCACCTCCATTTATTGTGAATCACGATCACTGCCACCAGAAATGTCAGTGTGCAAATGTTCATTCGTGTCCCCACACTCAGTTCCTCCAGGTATATACAAAGAAATGGGGTTTCAGGATCATATGACAAACCCACCCCTAGCATTCTGTGGAACCACCATGTTGCTTTCCGAGGGGCTGCACCTCTCATCTCCCTACTGATAGTGAAGAGGTGCATCTCTTTTCCCACTTTTTCTCTAGCATCTGTTTCTCTTTGACCATAAAAATAGTTTTATTCACACATCATAGAATCCAGCCTAAATGTCTAGACATGCCTTCACCACCACACTCTATCTGAAGACATTTCCTTTTCTTCCACAAAGAATGCATACCCTTTCCCAATGCCCCCATCTGTTGATATTTAATTTTGGCATAGTACCTTTGTTATATTCAATGGAAGCATATTATAATGTTGCTGTTGATTATAGACCCTAGCTTACATTGATTGTACTTTTTCCCATATACCATCTATTTTCAACACCCTGCAATAAAAACATTCCTTTGTTCTTCCTCCTGCAAAAACATTTTTTAATTTGTGCATTTAATCACCATTGTACACTCTAGACAATCCTAAATTATACCGTCTGTTTTTATCCTCTTTTCTACATTCTCATTTCATATGTGCCCCCAGCCATTCCCCTTCAACCATATTCACAATCAGTTTCATCCAGTGTACTTATATTATTGTGCTACAATCCGGTAGTATTGTGCTATCCGTATCTGAATTTTTACAGTCAGTCTTGTTGCACAATCTGTGTTCCTTTGGCACCAATTCCCTAATCTCTACCTTATTTCTTTCTCCTGATAACCTGGATTCTTAACTTGAATTCTCCAAATTCACTCGTTAATATTAGTTCATATCAGTGAGACCATACACTATTTGTCCTTTTGTTTCTGGCTTATTTCACTAGACATAGTGTCCTCAAGGATTATCCATGTTGTTACAGGCTTCATGACTTTATTCTGTCTTACAGCTGCATAATATTCCATTGTATGTATATACCACAGTTTGTTTAGCCTCTCATCCATTGATGGACATTTGGGCTATTTCCATCTTTTGGCAATTGTAAATAATGTTGCTATAAGCATTGGTGTGCAAATCTCCATTTGTGTCCTTCCTCTCATGTCCTCTGAACAGCTACCTAGCAATGGCATTGCTGAATCATATGGCAATTTTATACTTAGCTTCCTGAGAAACAGCCAAACTGCCTTATTCAGCATTTGTACCATTTTACATTCCCACCAACAGTGGATAAGTATGCCTTTCTTCACATCCTCTCCAGACTTGTTGATTCTTGTTTTCTTGATAATGGCCATTCTGGTGGGCATCAGATGATTTATCTCACTATGGTTTTGATTTGCATTTTCTTAATAGCCAGTGAAGTTGAGCATCTTTTCATGTGTCTTTTAGCCATTTGTATTTACTCACTGAGAAGTGTCTGTTCATATATTTTGCCCATATTTAAATTAGATTGTTTGTCTTTTTGTTGTTAAGTTGAAAAAATCTCTTTATATATTCTGGATAGTAGACCCTTATTTGATATGTGGTTTCCAAATATTGTCTCCCATTGTGTAGGCTTCCTTTTTATTTTCATGGCATAGTTCTTTGATGCACAAAAGTGTTTACTTTTGAGGAGTTCCTGTTTATCTATTTCTTTCTTCAATGCTCATGCCTTAAGTATAAGATATAGGAAACCACTTCCTATTACAAGTTTTATAAGATATTTCCCTATATTTTCTTTTAAAATTTTATGGTTTTATCTCTAATGTTTAGGTCTTTGACCCATTTTGTGTTAATTTTGTATGGGGTGTGAGATATGGATCTTCTTTCATTCTTTTGCATATGGATATCCAGTTTTTCAAGCACCATTTATTGAAGAGGCTGCCCTATCCCAAGTGAGTTGTCTTGACTGCTGTATCAAAGATCAATTGTCCATAGGTTAGAGGGTCTATATCTGACCACTCTATTTGATTCCATTGGTCAGTACATCTATCTTTATGATAGTACCATGCTGTTTTTACCTCTAGAGCTTTGCAATGTGCTTTAAACTCAGGTAGTGTGAGACTTCCCACTTCATTTTTCTTTCTCGAGATATTTTTAGCTATTGGGGGCAGAAACCCTTCCAACTAAATTTGTTTATTTGTTTTTTTATTTCTGCAAAGTAAGTTTTGGGGATTTTAATTGGTATTGTATTGAATCTATAAATTAATTTGGGTAGAATTGACATCTTCATTATATTTATTCTTCCAATCCATGAACATGGTATTTTCTTCCATTTATTTAGGGCTTCCCTGATTTCTTTTAGCAATTTCTTATAGTTTTCTGTGTATAGATCTTTTGTAACCCTAGCTAAATTTATTCTTAAATATTTTATTCTTTAGGTTGCAATTATAAATGGAATTTTTTTCTTGATTCCCTCCTCAGATTGATCATTACTAGTGTACAGAAACACTACTGATTTGGGGGTATTGATTTTGCATCCTGTCACTTTGCTGTACTCATTTATTAGCTCTAGTAGTTTTGCGGTTGATTTTTCAGGATTTTCAACATACAGCATCATATCATCTTCAAACAGTGAGAGTTTTACTTCTTCCTTTCCAATCTGGATGCCTATTCTTTCTTTCTTTTTTTTTCAATTTTTGTCTAATTGCTCCAGCTACAACTTCCAGAACAATGTTGAATAACAATGGTGACAGTGGACATCCTTGTCTTATTCCTGATCTTTGTGGGAAAGCTTTCAGCCTTTGCCAATTAAAGATGATGTTAGCTGTAGGTTTTTCATATATTCCGTCTATCATGTTGAGGAAGTTCCCTTCTATTCATATCCTTTGAAGTGTTTTCATCAAGAAAGAATGTGACTTTCTTCGAGTGCATTTTCTGCATCATTCAAGATAATCGTATGGTTTTTCTGCTTTGATTTGTTGAAGTGTTGTTTTACATTAATTGATTTTCTGATGTTGAACCAGCCTTGCATACCTGGATAAATTGCACTTGATCATGGTGTACAATTCTTTTAATGTGTTGCTGGATTTGATTTGCAAGTATTTTGTTGGGGATTTTTGCATCTATATTTATTAGAGGGATTGGTCTGTAATTTTCTTTTCTTGTAGTATCTTTGTCTGGCTTTGGTATGAGGGTGATGTTGGTTTCATAGACTGAGTTAGGTAGCTTTTCCTTCTCTTCAATTTTTTGAAGAGTTTGAGCAGGATTGGCACTAATTCTTTCTTGAATTCTTGGTAGAATTCACATGTGAAGTCATCTGGTCTGGGCTTTTCTTTTTGGGAAGAGTCTTCATGACTGATTCAATCTCTTTACCTGTGATTGGTTTGTTGAGGTCATCTGTTTCTTCTTGACTCAATATTGGTTGTTCATGCCTTTCTAGGAAATTGTCCATTTCATCTACATTATCTAGTTTATAAGCATATAGTCGTTCATAGAATCCTTTCATTACCTCATTTATATCTGTGGGGTCAGTGGTTATGTCTCCTCTTCCTTTTCTGATTTTATTTATTTGCATCCTCTCTCTTTTTCTCTTTGTCAACCTAGCCAAGGATCCATGAATTTTATTGGTTTTCTCAAAGAACCAACTTTGATTTTGTTGATTTTGTTGATTGTTTTCATGTTCTCAATTTCCTTTATTTCTGCTCTAATACTCATTATATCTTTCCTTTTGTTTCCTTTTGGGTTTAGTTTGCTGTTCTATCTCTAATTATTCCAAGTGAACAGTTAATACCTTGATTTCTGCTCTTTCTTCTCTTTGATATAGGCATTTAAGAATATAAATTACCCTCTTAGCACTGCCTTTGCTGTATCTGATACATTTTGATACATTGTGTTTTCATTTTCATTTAACTCAAGATATTTACTGACTTCTCTTGTAATTTCTCCCTTGACCCACTGGTTGTTTAAGATTGTGTTGTTGAGCTCATATATATTTTTTAATTTTCTGGCCCTCTGCCTGTTATTGATTTCCAAGTTCATTCCTTTATGATATAAGAATATGTTTTCTATGCTTACTATCTTTTTAAATTTACTAAGATTTGGTTTGTGGCTCAGCATGTGGTCTATACTTGAGAATGATCTATGAGCACTTGGGAAAAAGGTGTATCCTGCTTCGTGGGGAGTAGTGTTTTGGAAACATCTGTTAAGTCTAGTTCATTTAATGTTTTGTTCAAATTCTCTGTTTCTTTTATGAGCCTTTGTCTAGATTTTGTATCCACTGATAAGAGTGGGGAATTTAATTCTTCAATTATTATGGTAGAAGTACCTACTTCTTCCTTCAGTGTTGTCAGTGTTTGCCTCATGTATTTTGGGGCACTCTGGCTCAGTGCATAAATATTAATGATTATATGTTTTCTTGCTGAATTGTACCTTTTATTAATCCAGAGTGTCCTTCTTTGTCTCTTTTAATTGTTTACATTGAAGTTTAACTTGTTGAATATTAGTAGAGCTACTCCTGCTCTTTTCTGACTATTGTTTACATGGAATATCTTTCCCCGACTTCTCAGTTTCAGCCTGTTTTTATCATTGTGTCTAAAATGAGTCTCCTGTGGACAGCAAATATTTAGGTCCTGTTTTTTTAATCCATTCTGCCAGTCTATGGCTTTTGATTGGGAAGTTTAATTCATTAATATTTAGTGTTATTACTGTAAAGGCAGTACTTTCTTCTACCATTTTGCCTTTCGGATTTTATATGTCATATCTTACTTTTTTTCACCTTTACTGATACTCTTCATTTCTACACTCTTCTGCCCACCGCTCTCTCCTACCTTTTCCTATCTGCCTGTCATGCTACCTTTAGTAATTCTTGCAGAGCCAGTCTCTTGGTCACAAATTCTCTCAGTGATTGTTTGTCTGAAAATGTTTTAATCACCCCATCATTTTTTTGAAGGACAGTTTTGCTGGGTATAGAATTCTTGATTGGCAGTTTTTCTCTTTTAGAATCTTAAATATATCATACCACTGCCTTCTCACCTCCATGGCTTCTGCTGAGAAATCCACACATAGTGTTATTTGGGCTTCCCACATAGGTGATGGATTGCATTTCTCTTGCTGCTTTCAAAATTCTATCTTTCTCTTTGACATCTGACAGTCTGATTAGTAAGTGTCTTGGAATATGTCTATTTGGATCTATTCTGTTTGGGGTATGCTGCATTTCATGGATCTGTAATTTTATGTCTTTCAATAACAATAAGAAATTTTCAGTGGTTATTTCCCCCATTACTCCTTCTGCTCCTTTTCCCTTATCTTCTCCTTCAGGGGACAGCCAAAACAATATATTCGAGTGCTTCATGTGGTCATTTGATTCCCTGGGATCCTGCTCATGTTTTTCCATTATTTTTTCTATATTTTCTTTTATTAATTTTTGAAAACTTAATTTAATGTAAAAAAGGCAAGTAAGGATGTTGGCACATGTTCATACAAAGTATGGGATTATGAAAGTCAATTACATGAAAATTGAGGGCATTCACATTCCAAAAGTAATGTTAGTTTGAGTTTGACTCATTAGCTGAAAGACTAGATCAAGCTAACAGTAACAACAACAACAACACTAGACAATACTTAATGAGCATTAACTATATACCAGGCCCACTTCTACATGCTTTACATACCCAGGTATTTCTATAAACCTTCCTGTAGGGTTGATATTATTATCTTCATTTAACAAATAAGTAAAGAGAAACTCAAATAGATTATTAATAATTAAATTTGTACAGTACACCGAGGTTTGCAAAAAGTGGTTTACCAGCATCATCTCCTCTAATATCACCATCATATCTCAAGGTAGATAATAAAATGTCAGTTCACAGATGAGGAAACTGAGATTAAAGTGGTTAATGTATTCATAAACATATGGCTGATAAAGAAAATCCATTATGATCTTTAAACCATTCTGAAGCAATATTTCTCCTCAAAATTAAAATCTGGATATTGAGAAGAGATGAGGAAAAAATAAATGAATCAGAAAAATAAAACTATAAACTGCTGCTTTCTTTTGCTTTTAAGTTGAATGACTTAAAATTAAGTAAAACACAGCCTTTCCTTGCTATGTCAAAAGGTGGATAAGCATACCAAAAAAAAGAAAAAATATATATACATACTGTGGCAATAAAATTTCAATTGTTTCCTATACACAAAACCTCTGTCATGAACAAAACTGAATATAGGCTATATTTTATCATTTAAGTCTGTCAATATGTTAATTTATTAAACTTGTTAATTAGAAGGTAGATATACCTTATTTGGCGAGGTTCAATCACTGTCAATATATGTGAAAGATATTCTGTGAGAAAACCTGTTCCTCTATCATTTAAATCACTTTTTTTACATTTGAAAGACTTTTCTTAAGTATGTCCTTCAGTATCATTGAACATATCACACCTCCTCTGTTTTGCAAGGCTAGGTCCTTATCACATGATCAGAAGAATGTCTTGCATGCGTTCAGGCTATGAATAGCATTTGAAAAATTACTCAGTTTTAATTATAGATAGCTATCATCTGCCAACTGACTTGAAAATGAAATCATGTAAAGTTTAAAGAATAGTATGCAATACTTGTCAAATACTGAAGTATCAAACAGTAAATGCTCACTTTTATGAATTAAAGAATTCTAATTAAACTTTACTGAATATTACACATAGAACTGAGAAATTATCCTAGTCATATGGTTAATTTTTTTAAGCCATAAATATATCAGCTTCCTCAATTTAATTTTTTTAAGTTAAAACACTAAATGAATGGGTTCATTATATACTGACTTGGACAATATGACATTTTATTTTCTTTTGGTTTAAAAGCTTAGGTGTCAAAGTTGCTTTAAGGTATTTTTTAAACTGTTTATTGTATAGTATAACATATATACAAAGCAAAGAAATAAAAACAATAGTTTTCAAAGCACTCTTCAAAAAATGATTACAGGATAGCTCCCAGAGTTTGTCATTGGCTACCATATGATTGTTCCTTCTAGCTGCTCCAGAATATAGGAGCGAGAGGGCTTAAATATTTTTATGTCATCACAATCAACTTTTTCCTTCTTTTTTGTGAACAATAACATATATACAAAAAAGCTATAAATTTCAAAGTACAGCACCACAATTAGTTGTAGAACATATTTTAGACTTTGACATGGGTTACAATTTCACAACTTTAAGTTTTTACTTCTAGCTCGTCTAAACTACTGGAGACTACAAGAGATATCAATTTAATGATTCAGCATTCATATTCATTTGTTAAGTCCTATCTTCTATGTATAATTCCAACATCATCTTTGATCTTTCCATATTTCTCATTGGGGTTGTTTGGGCTATGGCAATTCTAAATTTTTCGTATTGGAAGGATCTGTCACTAATGTGGGATAGGGAGATGGAACTATATGATGTTCTGGAGAGGCTGGACTAGGTTTCAGGACTTATCTAGACCAGGGACCCATCTGGAGGTTGTAGGCTGCTGGAAAGTTACTCTAGTGCATGGAACCATTGCAGAATCTAACAAATTGCCCTAGGTGTTTTTTAGGATAAGTTAGAATGGTCCTGGTTGGGGGTTGGCAGGTTATGATAGGTTGCAATGTCTACCTGAAACTTGCATAAGAGCAACCACCAGAGTAGCCTCTCAATTCTATTTGAACTCTCTCTGCCACTGATACTTTATTAATTACACTTCTTTTCCCCCATTTGGTCAGGACATAATTGTAGATCCCCCAGTGTCAGGTCTGGATTCATCCTTGGGAGTCCTCTCTCATGTCACCAGGGAGGCTTTCACCCCTAGATGTCATGCCCCACATAGGGGGTGGGCAATGATTTCACTTGAACAGTTGGGCTTAGAGAGAGTGAGGCCACATCTGAGCAACAACAAAGGTCCTCCAGAAGTAACTCTTAGGCATACCTATAGATAGGCTAAGCTTCTCCACTACCTACATAAGCTTCACAAAGAGTAAGCCTTCTGATCGAGGGCATGGCCTATTGATTTGGGTGTCCCTAACGTTTGACACAGTATCAGGGGATTCCCTGATGGTAAGGTTTAATATTTCCATAGTTTTTCTCTTGTTCAGGGGACTTTTCCAATACTTTTTGATTATCTGCTTAATATACTCTAGGATATATCCAGGCATTACAGTAATTTATGCAGTATTAAAGGACCTTTTTCTCGTTCTGTGCTCTCTGTGTTTCAGTTGTTCAAATGAGCTACACAGTAGGTCGAATTAGATTATGCACTACATAAAATTTCAGGTCCAGATCAAATGAAACTTTCCTCTGTTGGTCTCAAAGACTATGTGTGGTTCTAAAATATAGACATGGTCTTCCTTCCCCCAATGTTCTGAATTACTTTAACCCCAACCTGTTTGACTTCATTCTTATCTCTACATATCAGGTTATATATATATATAAAACAGCCTTTCAAAATTCAGAAATCCAGTCCACTTTGAACTTAATGTATCTGCTCTAAAAGCTTACAATCTAGGGCCGTTTTCTTGTAAGCATTTTCTAAAGGTGACTATACCATTCTTGTTCTTTTGTTTCTGGCTTACTTTGTCTCACCAAATGGCCCACGTGTTCATTCACATTGTTGCATGCCTCACGACATTGTTCCTTTTTGTAGGAGCACAGCCTTCGTTCATAAGTATACACCATCATTCACCATCCTACTTCTCTGTAAGTGCATCCTTCAGCCACCTGCTTTCATTGGGCATCATGTAGAGGGCCGGGCCCAATGTCCACAGTCCATCAACATTTTCAGTTTTAGATAATTTCATTATTCAAAAGAGAAAGAAAACCAATAAACACATCCTCACCAAGTAAGAAATCTAGACCTCTTCTTAACTATTGTCCTGCCCCCCATTATTTACCTCTACTGTTGCTGTGGTAGTGTTGATGGTTTATTTTTGAACATAGTTCATAGCATGCAATTGCAGTTTTCCCCCCATAACCTGGACTTAAACACTTTTTATAGAAGAATCATATATTTGAAGTAATTCTTACAAGAACTCATTCATATTTCTAGTATAATCAGTGGGACATGTAGGTCTCTACATCCCCTTTCAATCTTGTTCATCTTAAATATGACAATATTACTTCTAGACCCACTAGAGAATCACCTTCATTCCTATCTATTCCCTTACATTGAAGTTCAACCTCTTTAGCTAATGGCTCACCCATCTCTAGCTTCTTTGGACCTTTAAGTCCCATATATTCTGTATTATAAGTCTCTGGTTCTACCTTTATGCTGATCATAAAAGTGGAATCATACAGTATCTGTCCTTTTGTGTCAAAGTTATTACTGAAAAGGCATTTCTTGATTCCAACACCTCATCTTTTTTATTTTGTCAGATCTATATATTCTTTTCCCTCTTTCTCTTTGTATTCTTTAAATTACCCTTAGTGGTACTCTTCACTTCTGTGCCATCCTCTAGACCTCCCTCTCCTATCTTTTTTTTTTTTCAGCTGGCAGAACTCCTTTTAGTATTTCTTGTAGGACCAGCCTCTTATTTAAAAATTTATTTATTAATTAATTTAAAAAAATTTAACAACAAATGAACTAAAACATTAACATGTGATCATTTCGTTCTACATATATAATCAGTAATTCACAATATCATCACTTAGTTGTGTATTCATCATTTCCTAGAATATTTGCATCAATTCAGAAAAAGAAATAAAAAGACAACAGTAAAAGAAATAAAATGAAGATAGAAAAAAAAGATCATACATACCATACCCCTTACCCCTCGCTTTCATTGATCACTAGCATTTCAAACTAAATTTATTATAACATTTGTTCCCCCTATTATTTATTTTTATTCCATGTGTTCTACTCATCTTTTGACAAGGTAGATAAAAGGAGCATCAGACACAAGGTTTTCACAATCACACAGTCACATTGTGAAAGCTACATCCTTATTCAATCATCATCAAGAAACACGGCTACTGAAACACAGCTCTATATTTTCAGGCAGTTACCTCCAGCCTCTCCATTACATCTTGAATAACAAGGTGATATCTACTCAATGCACAAGAATACCCCCCAGGATAACCTCTCAACTCTGTGTGGAATCTCTCAGCCATTGACACTTTGTCTCATTTCACTCTTCCCCCTTTTGGTCGAGAAGGTTTTCTCAATCCCTTGATGCTGAGTCTCAGCTCATTCTAAGGTTTTTCTCAATCCCTTGATGCTGAGTCTCAACTCATTCTAGGATTTCTGTCCCACATTGCCAGGAAGGTCCACATCCCTGGGAGTCATGTCTCACATAGACAGGGGGAGGGTGGTGAGTTTGCTTGTTGTGTTGGCTGGAGAGAGAGGCCACATCTCAGCAGCAAAAGAGGCTCTCATGGGGGTGACTCTTAGGCCTAAATTTTAAGTAAACTTGATCTGTCCTTTGTGGGATTAAGTTTCATATGAACAAACCCCAAGACTGGGGGCTCAGCCTATAGCTTTGGTTATCCACACTACTTGTGAGAATATCAACAATTCAACTTGGGGACGTTGAATTTCTCCCCGTTCTCACCATTCCACAAAGGGGACTTTGCAAATAATTTTCCACTCACTAATTGAATCACTCTGGGATTCACTGGGGCATCACTTTGGACAAACCAACAAAATCTCATGTCCTACCGAAGATTCCAAGTACTTATGCTGCTCAATCAATCTATCTACATAAGTAATACTAGGAAATGCACTAGTCAAAATATAAATTTTGTACCAAATAAACATTTTTTTGCTTTAGTCTCACACATTAGGTGAAATTTTAAAATATTAATTACCATCTATTTTCAGCACCCTGAAGTAATGACATTCCTTTGTTCTTCCTCATGCACAAACATTTTTAAAACTTGTACATTTAGTCACTATTATTATACACTCTAGGCATTCCTAGATTATACCATCTCAATCTTTAATGTCTATCTTTCTTTCTGATTTCTTTTATGCCCTCAGCCCTCTTCCCTCTATCATTCTCACATGCAGCTTCATTCAGTGTTTTAACATAATAGTATTACAGTTAGGTAGTAGTGTGCTGTCCATTTCTGAGTTTTTATATTCAGTCCTTTTGCACAATCTGTATCCCTTCAGCTCCAATTACCCAATATCTTACCCTATTTCAGTCTCCTGATGGTCTCTGTTACCAATGAAATATTCCAAGTTTCTTCACTAATGTCAGTTCATATCAGTGAGACCATACAGTATTTGTCCTTTTGTTTCTGGCTAATCTCACTCAGCATAATGTCCTCAAGGTCCATCCAAGTTGTTACATACTTCATAACTTTATTCTGTCTTAAAGCTGCATAATATTCCATTGTATGTATATACCACAGTTTGTTTAGCCACTCATCTGTTGATGGACATTTTGGCTGTTTCCATCTCTTTGCAATTGTAAATAATGTTGCTATAAACATTGGTGTGCAAATGTCCATCTGTGTCTTTGCCCTTATGTTCTTTGAGTAGATACCTAGCAATGGTATTGCCAGGTCATATGGCAATTCTATATTCAGCTCTTTGAGGAACTGCCAAACTGCATTCCACAGTGGTTGCACCATTTGTCATTCCCACCAACAGTGGATAAGTGTGCTTCTTTCTCCACATCCTCTCCAGCACTTTTCTGTTTTGTTGATAATGGCTATTCTGGTGGGTGTGAGATGATATCTCATTGTGGTTTTGATTTGCATTTCTCTAATGGCCAGGGAAGTTGAGCATCTCTTCATGTGCCTTTTCGCCACTTGTATTTCCTGAGAAGTGTCTGTTCAAGTCTTTTTCCCATGCTGTAATTGCATTGGCTGTCTTTTTGTTGTTGAGTTGAACAATCTCTTTATAAATTCTGGATACTAAACCTTTATCTGATATATAATTTCCAAATATTGTTTCCCATTGTGTAGGCTGTCTTTTTAATTTCTTGATGAAGTTCTTTGATGTGCAAAAGTGTTTAATTTTGAGAAGTTCCCATTTCTTTCTTTCTTTCTTCAGTGCTCTTGCTTTGGGTTTAAGGTCTATAAATCTGTAGGGCCGATTCTCTTGCTGACAAATTCTTTCAGGACTTCTTTGTCTGTAAAAGGTTTAATCTCCCCCTCAATTTTAAAGGACAATTTGGCTGAGTACAGTATTCTTGGCTGGAAGTCTTTCTCTTTCAGGATCCCTGAATATATCATACCACTGCCTTCTCACCTTCAAGATGCTAGTTGAGTAGTCTGAACTCAGTCTGAACGAAGACTGATTTGAAAGAATAAATAGAAAAATATCAGAAATCCAGCAGAAAGAATCTGCTTCTCTTCAACATTTGACAGACTGGTTAGTATGTGCCTTGATGAGGGCCTGTTTAGGTTTATTCTATTTGGAGTTCTTTGGGTTTCTTTGATTTCTATATTTATACCCTTTATGAGGGTTGGGAAGTTTTTCCTATTGTATCCTCAACTACTCTTCTTAGCCCTTTACTCCTCTTCTCCTTCTGGGACACCAGTGATTCTTATATTTGTGCACTTTGTTTTGTCTATCATTTCCCTGAGTTCCCATGCAATTTTTTCCATCATTTTTGCTGTTTGCTGTTTTGAGTCTTCGAAGTCAAGTATCCTGTCCTCTATTTCACTTATTCTTCCTTCTGTCTCTTCAAGTCTGATGTTGTGTGCCTCTAGTATGTTTTTTATTTGGTCAACAGAGTCTTTCTCTGGATTTCTGATATTTTTCTATTTATTCTTTCAAATCAGTCTTCGTGCTCTTCTACTGTCTTGTTGATCTCCTTTATGTCATTTGCTATACCGCTTATTTTATTAAGTAGAGTTGTATGAACATCTTTGATTAGTTATTCCAATGTCTGTGTCTCCTCAGTTGTCTTAATTTGGGCCTTAGGCAGAGCTATATCTGTCTTCATTATGATAGGCTTAGTGATCTTCTGCTGTCTTTGTCATATGTAGATATCTTGATTGAATTACTTTGGTAGTTGATTTCTTTCAGTAGTCTAAGCCTTGTGTTTGTGGGATGGTTGTACAGCAGGGAGCAGGGCATGGTGTGGAGCACTCAGCACAGTGACTTGTTTCAGGGCAGGTTTGGACACAGGTTTGGGATGTTACACTGGTGCTTGTGAATGTGGACACCCATTGGCCAGGGAGGATGTAGAGGTATAGGTGCACTGGTCTGGGGGATGTAACCCTGGTGTGCACTGGTCTAAGGCATGGGGCCCTTTGTGCATATGCATAGAGCTTTGGCATCAGGTAGGTGTTTCACCTTCATGGATTGGGGGCAGATGTGACCCAGCTGCACAGGTCAGCACTTTCTCAGAGCTGGGAAGTGAGGCTGAGGGCTGTGTGCATGTGCAGTTCAAGGACTGCTGTAAGGTGCAGTTCCCAGAGCTGAATGACATGATTGGGGGCCTGTGTGCATGTGTGGCCTGGGAGTGCTGTAAATGGATGCACTGGGCTCAGGGGGGGTGGGGTGAGGCTATGTGACACTATGGGTGTGGGGCGGGGGTAACCTAGGCACAGCAGTTAGTGACTGCAACATTTATGCACTGGTAACAGCCTGCAGGGAACAGGGAGGGGGAAGTAGTGCTCAGGAGATGTGTAGGAGAGGTGAGTTGGGCAGCACTTGGGGTGCAGGTGTGAGGCAGGTACTAGCACTGGGGGCTGGTGGTGTGGGGGCACCTGGAGTATGGGGAATGGGAGCAGGTGAGGGGGCTTAGGTGTGTGAGGTTGTGGGGTGAGTTACTGGTCACAGGGCTATTCTGAGGGTAGCACATCCAAGGAATGTGGCTTGACTTACTTCCTATTCCTGTCTACCTGTTCATGCACTCCTGTGGGCTCCACCACTCCGCACCTCCACGCCAAGCTCCAGCTCTCTACCTCTCAGTTCCTCGGCCTCTGCAACCAGAACTGCCACATGTAGAGCAGAAGGCTTTCCCAGGTCAGCCGTACTCCCGAATTGCTGCCTCAGTCACCTTCCTGTCCCTTCTCTAACTTTCCATGGAGCAGGGCTAATCTCAAGCTGCTTTAGTCTTCCCGGAAGTCTATATTTTCTTTTGTGTGTCAGAATTCATATGTCAAGTCTCTAGTTCTCTAATCCTTTCTTCTGCCCCTTCAAATCTATCATTGTAGATTTCCATTGTTTTTTTTTCTTTCATTTCTTCTACTTTCTTCTTTCAGTCTCGTATGTTCTGTAATTTGTGTCTTCAAACTTTCAATTTCTTCTTTTTGTTCACCCAATGCCTTCTTTATATCCTCCCTCAACTTGTTAATTTGATTTTTGATGAGATTTTCCACATCTGTTTGAACATTCAGAATTAGTTTTCTCAACTCCTGTATCTCATTTGAATTGTTGGTTTGTTCCTTTGACTGGGTCATATCTTTGATCTAGGAATAGTATGACTTTTTATTTTTTGTTGGCATCTAGGTATTTGATTTCCTTAATAAGTTTGTTCTGGAGGTTGTTTTTGCTCTTTTACCTAGGATTTCTTTGCTGAATGGCTTTGTTCTCTAGCTCTTCTTTTATGCTGAGTTCAACATATTATACACCTCTGGCATAGGTTCTGTTTACTGATCAGATTTTCTCAGTTCTTTTATTTTTCTATTTCTTACCCTGCAAATACGGAGCCTTTTCTTTTTTTTTTTGAAAATTGTCTCCTCATATATTAAAGATCCCGGTCAGATTTTCCCAGACCAAACTGGCCTCCTCTCAGGAGGAAAGAGTCACCTGCATCAGTTTTTCCTGAGGGTGAAACCCAGGTTGACAGACTTCCCTATGAAGCCTCTAGACTCGGTTATTCCTATCCTGCTCTGTCTGTGGTGCTTGTCTGCCCACAACTTCCCACCAGCATAAAGTGGTGTGGGGACTTTACTTCAGCAGGCTCTCCCTGCCATGGGTGTGACTGAGATAGACATGAAGTTCGAGTTTGGCATTAATTGCTTCGGTTTTTCTGTCCCTGTGGCCTGAATTCCTTGATGGAGGGATTCCCCTTGAGCTGGGCCTCACCTTACTCTTGAGAAAGGTACAGTCTTTAGCAATTTAACTCCTCTCACCTGATTAGTTACTTTGTCTCTCAGACAAGTTTAATTTCACCCTTGCCTTGAACAGTGCTGGAGACTGAGAAGCCTTGCAGTTGTATCTAGTGAGCTGTTTAGTAGTAGAGACAAAGCAAAAAATTAAAAATGGATAAAAAGCAGGAGGACATCTGCTCCCCATGTTTTCTCAATCAGTAGCTTAAGTTTTTACCTGGCTCTATGTATCCCCAGGCTCTATGTGCTCCGCTCCCCTTTTTTAGGGTCCAGCCCTTCCTTTTCAAGTATTTTGTGCTGTTGGACTCAAAAAGTCTCTTTTTTTTCTGTCAGCCCCACCCCCTCTTCAAGGGAGCAAAAACTGCTAGTACCTTTGTCTCTTATCTCAGGTTTATCTGAGCTGGGGGCTTATATTCAGTAGTCAAATGTGTTAATTAATTCTGCAAGTGGAGCTTGGCTGAGGTAAGCTTTTGTTGCTTGTAAAGTCTGTTTCCTTTCCTCTTGCGAACTAGGCCACCATGTCCATGCGGGAGGGGCACCAGCCTTCGCAGCTTGGGGGATTTGCATTTCTGTGTGGTTCAGAAATGTAGCAGCTAGCCCAGCTAGTCCAGATTGGTGAACACTGTGTGTCTGATTACTAATGTGTCCTCAGCAGTTGTTCTGTACTGTTCCTGGCTATTTACTAGCTGCTCTGGAGGATGAACTAAATTCCACACCTCATTAAATTGCCATCTTGCCCCCTCTTCCATTTTTTATTTACTTTTTATACCTACCATTTCCAGTGCTCTTCATTCTTTTGTGAGGATCCCAGTTTCCATCTGGTGCTTATTTCTTTCTGCCTTAAGAACTTTGTTTACTCATTCTTGTAATGCAGGTCTCATGGTGAAAATCTTCCCTAGCTTTCTTTTATATTTCTTTTTCCTTTGTTCTTGAGAGACATTTTCATTGGAAAACAATTGAGGTTAGGATGTTTTGTATTTTTTTCTCAAAGCACTTTAAATATGTTTCACTCTCTTCTGGCTTCCTTAGTTTCTCATGTGTAGACAATAATTAAATGAATCATGGTCTTCCTGTACATAGTATCCTATGTTACTTTTGCTGATTTCAAGGTTTCCTTTGTTTTAGATGTCAACTATTTAACTATGAAGTAACAAGACATAGCTTTCTTAATATTTCTTCTTGAATTTCATTGAGCATCTAGAAATTGTGAATTCATATCTTTCATCAAATTTGGAAATTTTATTGCCATTGTTTATTGAAATTTAATTTCTACACATTCTTTCTCTTTTCCTTCTCTGTCTCCAACTACATGTACTTTAGTCAATTTCTATTGCCTATCAGTTCTCTGAAACATTGCCCTCTTTTTACAATTGTTTATCCCTATCCTTAAGACTATATAATTTCTATTGGTCTATCTTCAAAGCAATTCTTCTGTAACTTCCATTCTGTTTTTAATTCCATCCAGTGAAATACATATATATATATATTTTTTTTAATTTCTGTTGCTATTTTTTTTTTTACATTTCATTTTCTTTTGCCACTTATACTTATCTGCCAAGATTTTGTCTTTTCTTTCTTTGTTGCTAAATATTTTTACATTCTTGGGGATAGTTGTAATGGTGGTTCAAATTCCTTGTTTACCTATTCCATCATGTACGGATCTTGAAATTTATGCCAGTTGATTGTTTTTTGCTCTTGAAAGCAGTCACAGTTTCCTAGTTCTTCTTATGTCACATTGTTTTAAATTGTATCTGGGTTATTAAGAGCATTGAGTTCTGTAAACCCTGTATCCTGCTATTTTTTCTGGTCAGTGTTAGTTCTTTTGTTTTCATAGGTGTTCTAGTTTGCTAGCTGCTGAAATGTCTTATACCAGAAATGACGAGCTTTCAAGAAGGGAAAATTTATTAAGTTTCAGGTTTATAATTCTAAGGTGGTGAAAATGTCCCAATTAAAGCAAGTCAATAAAATGTCCAAGTTAAGGCACCAAGAAGAGGTTACCGTCATTCAAGAAAGGCCAATGAAGTTCAGAGTTTCTCTCTCAACTGGAAAGGCACATGGAGAACATAGAGTCTGCTAGCTTTTCCTCCAGGCTTATTGTTTCCTGAAGCTACCCTGGGGACATACTCCTTCTTAATCTCCAAAGGTCTCTGGTGAAGTGGGCTTTGGCTCTCATCATTTTCATGGCTCTTTTAAGGACTCTCCCCAAAATATTTCCTCTTTTAAAGGATTCCCGTCAAGGCCTGCCTGGAATGGGTGGAGTCACAGCTCCATCTAATCAAAAGTTAATGCCCACAATTGGGTGAGTCATATCTCCATGGGACAATCAAAGATCTCCCAGCCATCGATATTGAATGAGGATGAAAGGACATGGCTTTTCTGGAATCCAGCAAAGACTCCAACCAGCATAATAGGCAATTAAGTTGGTTACATTCATATGGAAAATTTTGTGTAACAGATTAGATCATATCATTTATTCTTAGCTAAACTGTTTTGAATATTTTCCACCCATGTGTGGTTCTAGTATCAGCCAGAAATACTGAAAGATAGAAATTTAAAACCTTCTCTCAGGCTCTTTGCATTCTTGGATAATATATCCTCTCTTTTTCAATGTTCATGATTACCTGACTCAATTTTATTCCTCAGGCCATAAAGCCTGTGGTTTTTCTCTGCCAATCACTAACTGTGACAACCCTCATGCTAAATGCAATGAAAATAAGGAAATCACAGTGTACATCTAACCTTCTGAGTACCAAAATCTTACTCTAGGACTTTGATGTATGGGAAGAATTTACCATTGTTATTTATGGGGGAGACTTAGTCATTACTAGGCTGGTGATTGATTTCATTTATTTCCACCTTTTCTTTTATTAGTTATTTATTTGAACTTATTCTCCCTCGGGCATGTTATGACTTAATTTTCATTTCTTAGTTTTTTTTTCTTCAGTTTTGTTCCTGAGTCATATCACCTTTCATGTTTTTTTGTTTGCTAGTATGTTTCTCTTATGAGGTTTCAACTTTTTGATTGGAGGTTTTATTTCATATCTGAAATTGATTTTCACAGATATTTAATTCATTGTAATGCACTGGTTACATTTTTCCAGTGCTTCATGTTTTATTTGTAGTTTTGGCTTTCAGTTGTATTTCTGTATAATTTCTATCAGCTGAAATAATTGTTTCTCATTTTCTTTCTATTTTCTAGACTAGATTTAGATTGATATATTCTGTTCCTTTCTCTTTTAAATGCCTTACTTCTACTGGACCAACAATTACTGATAAGGGTAAGGTGCATTGGTTACTTGCTACATTTCTTAGTTTAAGTAGATTGCTTTGTTTTGTTTTGTTTTTTAATCAATGGCACATTTTTTATGAGAGTAGAGGTGTTTGTGTGTCTGTGGTTTAATGATTCAATTTTCTCTAGGACTCTCAGTGTTCCCTCTTTTTTCCTTTTATACTGTATTCCAAGCATCCAAGGGATGTATTCTGCTCCCAAGTTGTCTCTCTTTCTTGTAGAAGGGTTGTCTTACCAAGTCTGCCTTTTCTGGTTCTGCACACTTTCATGCCCATATCTTGTCATTCACAAGAACTAGCCAGTTCTTGGATCCACCCATTTCCACGTTTTGTTTTTCACTCAGAATAGTCAGAGTAGAAACTTTTTTTTTCTGGGAGTGATATTTTCCTGGTTCTGTTTCTCCAATTATCCTGCTCTTCTCTTCTGTTCTCCACATAGTCTATGTATTTTTTTACTCTGTCTTGGGCTCTTGACTGAATTTTATTGGTTTGGGAGGTTAGTTCATACTTATAAGTACTGAAAAATTTATACTTGTCAGTCTCTATAAGCTTAGTTAAGTAGTAGGCATGCATCATGGAAAATTTAGATGGCTCCTCTTTTTTACCTGTGAAGGTTTCTGACTGTCAGTTCCAGGCACAATATAATGTTTCTAAACATTGGGTGTGTTATAATTCACTTTTCATATGATAATTAAAATGTAAAATTTATACAGCAAGACCATTATTAAATCTCTATCATGATGTTTCACTACAAATCTGTTAAATTTTAATTACTTGAATTCACATATTGAGAGGGAGTAATCTACTTTTTGTTAAAATTAGGGCTTCTTGAGGCCATGTGTGTTAAACAAATTGTAACAACTGGAAGAAGTCTCTGAGCTCTTCTTAAACCATTCCATTGCAAAGTTCATGTTCTTTTTAAATGCCTTTACCATCAGCCTGTTAACTCAGAACATTTTTACATTTTTGCTTAATGTATGATAATTTATTCAGCATTTCTCTGATGAGTCTCTCCTGGAGTTTCTTACTAAGAAAACAATGTATACCAATAAAGAACTCAGGTCCTAGGTAACTAGACACATTTTTAATGAACTCTGTGGGGATCATTTTAAAATACAATGATTGTGGATAGAGGTGACTGAAGGATACAACTAAGAAGTAAAATAGCAAACTGTGGTGTATACATATGATCAAATATTTTGCTGCTACATAAAGGATTGAAGCATTGAGACATGCAACTTTGTGAATGGACCTGTGGGACATTATGTGATGCAAATAAGACAGAAACAAAAGAGCAAATATTGTATTGTCTCATTTAGAAAATACTTATAAGAAAATTGGGACCTAGATTGTAAACTCTTATAACAGTCATGTTTAGTGTGGAGCTGTAATTGTTATGGCTGGTCTTTGAGAGGCTATGCTAAATATGTATAACCCAGTATTTCACTGGAACTTTGGCTATATGTGTGACACCTAAGACTCAGAATACAAGTTCTGCAGGTCTGAGGGTCAGTATTGCCACATACAACTGTTAAAGAAATTGAAAAATAGATCAGGCTTCAATTAGAGATACAAATGAAGCTGATTGGGTCAGGACTAAGGTAA
Source organism: Tamandua tetradactyla (assembly GCF_023851605.1). Taxonomy (NCBI): domain Eukaryota; kingdom Metazoa; phylum Chordata; class Mammalia; order Pilosa; family Myrmecophagidae; genus Tamandua; species Tamandua tetradactyla. Next base: position 55,816,272 of record NC_135353.1, on the reverse strand, counting down.
CTCAAAATACAGAGGTAAGGAGGATATTATTTGCATTTTAGAACTTCACCTACTCTATGAAACCACAGAAAGAGAGTTTTATTTTGTCCAAAACATAAGTTTTCTGTAGCAAATAATCTAACTTAACTTTTCTAGGATAGATAATTTAAACAATCTTGTTCTAGTTTGCTAGTTGCCAGAATGCAACACATCAGAGATGGATTGGCTTTTAATAAAAGGGGATTTATTTCATTAGTTCTTCAGAGAAAAGGCAGATAACTTTTGGCTGCGGTTCTTCTTACACAGGAAGGCACAGGGCGATCTCTACTGGCCTTCTCTCCAGGTCTCTGGGTTCCAGCAACTTTCCCTGGAGTGATTCCTTTCTGCATCTCCTAAGGCCTGGGCTAAGCTATGAGTGCTGAGATGAGGTATGCTGAGCTGCTTGAGCTATGCTACATTGCACTCTCTCATTTAAGCACCCGCCAATTAAATCAAACATCATTCATTGCAGCAGGCACGCCTCCTAGCCAACTGCAGATGTAATCAGCAACAGATGAGGTTCACATGCCATTGGCTCATGTCTACAGCAATAGATCTAGGCATCTTCACCTGGCCAAGTTGGCAATTGAATCTAACTACCACAAACCCAAACACATGGAGCCCAGAATGGAAGGAAGGTTTATAATTCTGTATAACTTAATGTAATGCTGGATACATCCCAGAATATATCAAATAGATAATTAAAAATTATTAGCAAAATCCTTGGGAAAGGGGAAAAAATATATGGAACTATTAAACTTTACCACAAGGAAAATACCTGATATTGTCTCAAATATTATGAAGTCCCATGTCAACAAGCCAAGCCCTTGATCTTTTTTTTTTCCCAAACCCCAAGATTGGAGGTGCAGCTGTCCCCATTGCCTGTGAGAATATCAAGACTTCTTGACTTGGGGAAGTTGAATTTTCCCCCTTTCTCACCATTCCACCTAGGGGACTCTGCAAGTACTTCCCTATTCACTATTCAAATCACTCTGGGACTTATCTGGGCATCACTCTGGAAAAACCTACGAATCTCATGCCCTACTCAAGGTTCCAAGTATCATGGTGTTCGATTAAGCTGCCCACATAAGTTATATTAGGAAATGCACTAGTCAAAATATAAATTTTGTCCCAAATAAACATTTTTTACTGGTCTCACACATACTTTAAAGTTTTAAAATATTAATTACCATCTATTTTCAACACCCTGCATTATTGACATTCCTTTATTCTTCCTCATGCAGAAACATTTTTAAGTTTGCACATTTAGTCAAATTTTTGAAATTCCCCAAGTTCATTCGCTAATGTCAGTTCCTATCAGTGAGACCATACAGTATTTGTCCTTTTGTTTCTGGCTAATCTCACTTAGCATAATGTCCTTAAGGTCCATCCATGTTGTTATATGCTTCATGACTTTATTCTGTCTTACAGCTGCATAATATTACATCATATGTATATACCACAGCTTGCTTAGCCATTCATCTGTTGATGGACATTTTGGCTGTTTCCATCTCTTCACAATTGTAAATAATGCTACTATAAACATTGGTGTGCAAATGTCCATTTGTGTTCTTGCCCTCATATCCTCTGAGTAGATACCTAGCAATGGTATTGCCAGGTCATATGGCAATTCTATACTTAGCTCCCTGAGGAACTGCCACACTGCCTTCCACAGCAGTTGTACAATTTGACATTCCCACCAACAGTGGATAAGTGTGCCGCTTTCTCCACATCCTCTCCAACACTTGTCATTTTCTGTTTTATTGATAATGGCCATTCTGATGGGTGTGAGATGACATCTCGTTGTGGTTTTAATTTGCATTTCCCTAATAGCCAGGGAAGTTGAGCATCTTTTCATGTGCCTTTTGACCATTTGTATTTCCTCTTATGAGAAGTGTCTGTTCGTGTCTTTTACCCATTTTGTAATTGGGTTTCTGTCTTTTTTGTTGTTGAGTTGAACAATCTCTTTATATACTCTGGATACTAGACCTTTATCTGATATATAATTTCCAAATATTGTCTCCCATTGTGTAGGCTGTCTTTTATTTTCTTGACAAAGATATTTGATGCACAAAAGTAATTAATTTTGAGGAGTTCACATTTATTCATTCCTTTCTTCAATGCTCATGCTTTGGGTGCAGAGTCTAGGAAACCGCCTCCTATTATAAGATTGATAAGATATTTCCCTTCATTTTCTTCAAAAGTTTTATGGTCTTAGATCTAATGTTTAGGTCCTTGATGCATTATGGATCCTCTTTCATTCTTTTGCATGTGAATGTCCAGTTCTCTAGGCACCATTTATTGAAGAGACTGTTCATCCCAGGTGAGTTGACTTCACTGCCTTATCAAAGATCAATTGTCCATAGATAAGAGGGTCTATATTTGAACACTCTATTTGATTCCATTGGTCAGTATATCTATCTTTATGCCAGTACCATGCTGTTTTGACTACTGTAGCTTCATAATATGCTTTAAAGTCAGCTAGCATGAGGCCTCCAACTTCATTTTTCTTTCTCAGGATATTTTTAGCTATTTGGGGAACTCTGCCCCTCCAGATAAATTTTTTATTTATTTATTATATAAACCAAATTTATTGGTTTCTCTATTCCTGAAAAGCAAGTTTTTGGGATTTTAATTGGTATTGCATTGAATCTGTAAATCAATTTAGGTAGAATTGACATCTTAACTATATTTAGTCTTCCAATCCATGAACATGACATGCCTTTCCATTTATTTAGGTCTTCTGTGATTTCTTTTGAATTTCTAGCAGCTTTCTTTGCATAGGTCTTTTGTATCTTTAGTTAAATTTATTCCTAAATATTTTATTCTTTTGGTTGCAGCTGTAGATGGAATTTTTTTCATGATTTCCCCCTCAGATTGTTCATTACTAGTGTATAGAAACACTAAATTTTTTTGAGTGTTGATCTTGTAACCTGCCACTTTGCTGTACTCATCTATTAGCTCTAGTAGTTTTGCTGTGCAAGCCCTTGATCTTGAGGCTTGCTCTTGTGAAGCTTATTTATGCAAGGTAAGCTTACTTACACATATGCCTAAGAGTTACTTTCAGAGGACCTCTTTTGTTTCTCAGATCTTGCCTCTCTCTAAGCCAAACTCTGCAAGTAAAATCATTACCCTCCCCACTACATGGGACATGACATCCAGGGTGAAATTCTCCCTGGCAACTTGGAATATCACTCCCAGGGATGAGCCTGGCCCTGACACCATGGGATCAACAATGCCTTCCTGGCCAAAAGGGAGAAAATTATTTTAACAAATAAGATATCAGTGGCTGAAAGAGTTCCAATAGAGTCAAGAAGCTTCTCTGGAGGCTACTTTCATGCAAGATTCAGCTGGATATTGCTATTTAGCATGGTTTGCCAACCCCCTAACAAAACTATTCCTGCCAATCCTAAAGAACACATGGTGCTTTATCTGAGATTCTATACAGGTTCAATACACTATGATTACTTTCCAGAAACCTACCACCTCCAGATGGGTTCCTCCAGAGTTGCCCTGAAACACAGAGAGCCCCATTTCTCCAAAATATCAACTAGTTCCATTCTCCTATCCCACATTATCAACAGCCCTTACAAACATGAAAAAGTTAGAATGGGCATAGCTCAAATATCCCTAAAGATTGGGAGGATGATCAAAGGAGAAAGAAGAGTTATAGCAAGAGAAGATAAGATTTAACAGATGAGTATGACTGCTGAACATTATACTGATATTTCTTCTAGTCTCCAGTGTTGTGGAACAGCTAGCAGGAAACACCTAAAAGTTTTGAAACTCTAACCCATACCGAACTCTGAAATCTGTTCTATAACTAACTCTTGTGGTGTGCTTTGAAATTTATTGCTTTTTTGGTTTATATGTTATTTTTCACAATTAAAGAATAATAAAAAATACAATGATTATGACAAATCTGAAATTTATCTTTATTCTGCTTTTTCCAAAAAACTGGGCTTGAATGGTCTGTATGCCTTCTCAGGTTTTAACTGCCTATCTTGAAAGTTCTTGCTTTACATACTGGTTCAAATCTGTCATGTACCCCAGCAAGGCTATGTTCCTTTTTTAAAAATAATTTTATTGATAAAACAAAATACAAGCACAAACATTCTTCACATACAAACTTTCCATACATGGTGTACAATTAATAGCTCACAATATCATCACATAGTTGTATATTCATCACCATGATCATTTTTAAGAACATTTGCATCACTCCAGAAAAGGAAATTTAAAAAAAGAAAAAAACTCACTCATATCATCTCTTACCCCTTCCTCTCATTGACCACTAGTATTTCCATCTACCCAATTTATTTTGACCTTTGATCCCCCATTGTCTGTTTATTTTTTAACCATGTTTTTTACTCATTTGTCTATACCCTATATAAAGGGAACATCAGACACAAAGTTTACACAATCATACAGTCACATTGTAAATGTTGTGTCTTTAAATAATCATCTTCAAGAGACAAAGCTACTGGAACACAGCTCTACATCTTCAGGTGTTTCCATTTAGCCACTGAAATACACCATAAACTGAAAAGGGATATCTATAAAATGCATAAGAATAATCTCCAGGATCACCACTATACTCTGAAATCCCTCAGCCACTGACACTTAATTTTTTCTCATTTATCTCTTCCCCCTTTTGGTCAAGAAGGTTTTCTCAATCCCCTGATATTGAATCCCAGCCCATCGCAGGATTTCTGTCCCACATTGCCAGGGAAATTTACACCCCTGGGAGTCATGTCCCATGTAGTGGGGGCAGGCAGTGGGTTCACTTGCTGTGTCAGTTTAGAGAGAAAGGCCATATCTGAGCAACAAAAGAGGTTCTCTGGGGGTGACCCTTGGGCCTAATTTTATATAAGCATAGCCTGTCCTTTACAGGAATAAGTTTAATAGGGTTGAACCCCAAGATCAGGGGCTCAGCCTATTGATTTGGTTGTCTCAAGCCTGTTCTTTTAATCCAATCTTGTGGGGCAGACCCATTGTTGGGTCATACCTTTTGATTAGGTTGTTTCCATGGAGCTGTGACCCCACCCACTCAAGGTGGGTTTTAATCCACTTACTGGAGTCCTTTAAGAGAGCTGAGAGAGTTTAGAAACGCCGAGAAAGAATACACCCCAGTACAAACAGAAGGAAAGAATCTGAGAGAGACTTTTTGAAACCAACCCAGGTGAGAAGAGCCACAGACATTGCCATTTGTCTTCGTATGTGACAGAGGAACCCTGGATGTCATACGCCTTTCTTCAGAGTGAAGGTAACTTTCTCTGAATGCCTTAATTTGGACATTTTCATGGACTTAGAATTGTAACTTGTAACTTCTTCTTCATAGAAGTTCAGTGGAATATAGGTGCATTCACTTATTTAGAAAACACTTACTTATCTCTAATAAAGTGCCAATCATTATGCTAGGCTTTATGAGTGCAGAGAGAAAAGACACTCTACTGTAAGGTGGCTCACTATCTAGTGAGCAAGAAAGATAAGAAAACCATAAATTGTGCTGTGGTAGTGCTATGATAAGAGGGTGGGACCACAGTGGAAGTACATCTAACCCATGTACCAGTCGGGGGATTAAATAAGCATAAGGCTTGTTGACCTGAACACCCCCATCTGATAGGTGCCTCTGTATACAGACAATCTTCCTAAGTAAATGTGGTGACTCTTGGATCAGCCCTCTATGGGATTATTAAACAGACTTTTCAACATTATTTAGTCATGCACCTAAAGCATATGTGACTTGAAATTGAAGTGTATATGGAGAATTAATCTGCTTTTAGAGAGTTGTATTGTGCATGCTTTACCTTGAGGAGAAAAAGACGAGTCTTACTGCTTTATCTTCAACAAGTACTAGAAGCTTAAGATCACCACTAGGAGAATTTTTAAAGTGTTTATGAAATCTGAGACAGATAACACTGGTATCTCACTTTTGCCTGAGAAATATAAAAATGAGAGATGGCTAATGCTATTGACCTAAGTCAGTAAAACATTAAGAGGAGCTGTGTTGAGCTCTGGCTGAATTCTCCCTGAAGATATAGAGAAGATACATGTTTCAAAAAAACATATGTGGACTTCATTAAATAAAAGTAAGTTGGTGTGTCTTAAAATGGACATTAGTGGGGTGATCTTACTCCAATATTGTATGAAATCTAAAGTTCAGGGCAAGATTTTAAAAGTTAGAGAAGAGACATTTTGCCATTAAAGATTCTGCTGGTTTCCTATTATGGAACTTCCCAAAAGAACTTTACAAGTGAAAGAGCCAACAATATTACAGCCTTCATATTTAGAGGACAAAAATACTAGTTTACCATTTTCTGTACCTTATGTTTCTTCCTAACTAAAACTTTCAAGAGGCAGAAATTTTGGATAATTAGCAGAGAAGAAGTGGAATAGAAAATAGAGAAGTGGCCTACTATGTCCTCCTCTCCATCTCCAGGACTTTTGTTTGGGTCAGACCCCAGCTGGAAGAAGGAAAAAACTTTTCATTAAATTAGAACTTAGAGTTTTGAAGATAACACTGGACTGAATTGAGATAATGTGACTTTTACATTATATTATACTCTCCAATGTTACATCAAAGAGAATATCTCCTTATGATATGAAAAGCACAGAAAAATCTGGAACATGTGTTTCCATCTAGCAGTGGAAAAAAAGGATAGGTTTTAAGGAACAATGGGAAAAATATTAAAGTTGATTTCTGCTTACAACCAATTGATTGAAATCTGATCAGTCAGTAAAACAGTTGAGGAAAAATCAGGACATATGGTTGTTTTGTTTTTTTATGTGTGTCTTTTGATTTGTGAATTAATTCTTATGAAAAATCTTATATTGAAACCTAGATTATTCTGTGTTTTTCTTTTGTGTGATGTTTATTTTTAAATATATATTAAGGTTCTAGCAATATATATTCATTAAAACTAATTTTGATTCACTGAAAAATAGAAAGGAAAAAGCTACCCATGGAATATGGTTAAAGGGGGATATATTTTTTTCTTTTTTTCTTTTTAATATTTTTATTGAGAAAACTTCAACAAATATAGTCCACCCATAGTATACAATCAATGACTGACAATATCATCATATAGTTGTTCACCCATCTCTATGATCATTTTTAGAACATTTACATCACTCCAGAAAAAGGTATGAAAAGAAAAAACTCATACATCCCATACCCCTTACACTCCCTCTCAATGTCCACTAGTATTTCAATATACCCAATTTTTTTACCCTTTATCCTCCCTATTATTTATTTTTTATCCTTATTTTTTTACTCATCTGTCCCTACCATGGATAAAAGGAGCATCAGGCACAAGGTTTTTACAATCATATATTCACATTGTAAAAAGCTTATACAATCATCCTCAAGAACACAAGGCTACTGGAACACAGCTCAATAGTTTCAGGTACTTCCCTCTGGCCACCATAATACACCATAAACTAAAAAAGGATATCTATATAATGCATAAGAATAACCTCCAGGATAACCTCTCAACTCTGTCTGAAATCTCTTAGTCATTGAATCTTTATTTGGTCTCATTTCTCCCAAAGGGGGATATTTTATGCTGTATATATGTTACTAGAATAAAAGTTTTTAAAAAATGTAACACTCGATGACACAGTGAACCTATTGTAAACAATGGACTATTGTTAATAGTACAATTATTAAAATGTCCTTTCAAAAATTGTAGCAATGTACCACACTATTGCAAGGTGTTTATAATAGGGTAGTATGTGGAAACTCTTTATTTTGTGTATGATTTTTCTGTAAATCTACAGCTTCTCTGACAACAAAAAAGATACTCATGGTCCAAGCCCCTGTTAACTTATATTTTTACAATTTTTTCATTCAATTTCTTCGAGTATGTTTTCTTCACTTGTTTCTGACATGTTTATAAACATACTGGAGTAAGAAAAAAGATTTGTCTTGCCTTTTTTCCACCTAATAATAAAATCAAAAACACTTAAAGAGGATTTTGTTTTGATCCTACTGTCCTCACAGCTCAGCACATTGCTCAACGTGCACAGTTGGTACATAGTACATTTTTCTTGAACAAGTGGTGTTTGGATGGATGGATGGGTGAATGTATGTATGTATGGACAGAAAATGGACAGATGGTTGGAGGGGTGGATGGGTGGGTGGTTGCATGAGTGTATTGATGGACAGATGGACAAATGGTTGGAAGGATGGATGGACAGAAGGATGGAGGGATGACTGGGTGATTGGATGGTTTCTAGCTGCAACTACAGCTCGTGAGTTTACATTTCCTGCCTCCACCTCTACGCCAAAACTGGCCCCAGGCAGCTGTTATTGATAATGACCAACAGTGTATTGCTCTAGTTAACTTCTGAGTGGCTAAGTGGGTGTTATGCCTTGTCTCACCAGCCCATGGACATACGGAGTGAGCAACGGACCCACCTGATGTCACAGTGGATGCCCTCTGTGTGGCAACTCTGACCAGGCCAGCTGGGAGTTGGGGGAAAAGAGGTTCTTGGCCTGCACTGGTGGACAGAGAGCTTGATAGGGGGCATGGCCTTGAGGACCCCTCACACAGTCTCAGCGACTCTGAAGACCCCAGCCCCTGCTGGTGCTGCCATGCCCAGGGACAGCTCAGGCTACCCAATAACTCCTATAGCCAGTTCAAGAGACCTTACCACCATCCCCCAGCATCCCCACCTGGAGCTAATGGGGGGAGGTAGGGCTCAACAGGAGGCTACCTCTGTGACTCAGTTTCCTCAATTGCCCTGAAGTCTGTGCTGAGATGACACCAATGACAGCCACTTGAGCAGGCAGAGGGCAAAGCCCCAGCCCTGACAAAGAAATGCTAGTGCCATGCTCATTCTCATGTTCCCTGATCAGCTCTGAAGGCAGTTGGAGACAAAAGTGTAACAGAACCCTTGAAGGGTGTGGGGAAATGAGCAGGGCTAGCAGCAGGTGGGGGCTGGCTGGGCCTGAGGATGGACTGTGCGGAGCGACCAGGCACTGTCCCCTCACAACCTTTGCTGTCCTTGACCCAGCCTAACAGTGTGGAAGGCTTGGCTGCAGGACAAGCAGGAAGATGTCACCAGAGGCCTCGAAGGCTCCTTCAGGTTGGGCAAGCTCCTGTGTGGCCAGAAGTGCCTCAACTCTTTCTCCTACTCACCTGGAAGGTGTGAACCTGCTCCTCGGTTTCCTCCAGTGGGAAAGTGGCTAGAAGACCCACCACAGGCGGTGAGCTCTCATGGATCTCAGGACCCCAGAAAACCTCAGCATGTAGCTGGTGCTCAACAGATAGTGGTTGCCATGCCCAAGAGTGTACTCAAGAGGGCAGCAGGGACTCCTCATGGGCTCACCGGAATCTGGCCCACCTCACCTGTGCCCAGTGGCTCATCTTTGGTTCCTCCCAAGGGCACTGATCCCAAAGGCTGTGCAGGGCTGGGCAGAGGACACCCCAGTGATAGTGATGCTGGGAAGATGTCAGAAGGTGGGATTTCCAGGTGAGGTCACCCCTTCCAGCAGGACCCTGCTTTCCCAGGGGACTGGACAGCTCTCCATCTCAGGTCTCTAATTCCCTCCCCTCTTTTTCCCAGAGGCCTTAGGGCTTACCCAAACAGAAACCCCCACACCCAAGTTCTTTGTACCATCTTCCAATTTCCATCTCATGAGGGCTGAGCATCTTCATGGTCCATTGCCCTCATGTACCTCACACAACAGGACATAGGTGCAGAGCTGTCCTCCAGGCCCAAGCTGTGTGCCCCACACATTCCGGCATCCTTGGCCTGGATTCTGGGACTCCAATGCTGTCTGTGTGCTTTGGAGCCCGTGATGTCCCTCCTGGAGCCTCGGTTCCCGTGCCTCTTGCCCTGAGGATCAAACTGGCTGGAGCATGCTCAACACCGTTCCAGGCCTGGCACCCTCCATTTCCTACCCCCTGCCATCCTGCAGGCTAAGTAGGGAGAAGGTGCCTGAGGGGGCATGACAGAGAACTCCAAGGCCTCCTGGCGGGTTCGGTATTTATTAATACAGGCGAGTGCTGCACACCAGCCCTGGTGAGTGTTGGGGCTCGATCATAGGTCCTTACACCCCTGCCATGCAGCAGCTGTGGTAGGCTTCCAGGCAGAGTGCCAGAGCCAGGTTAGTAGTCTGGCCCCCAGGCCCTAGCCCCTCACCCTTCCCTGCAGGCACCAGGTGCATATCCAATCCTGGGCCATAAGCTGCAAGGTGGAGGGGGTCCAATCCACAACATGCCCCAAAGATCTCGAGTCGCAATGCACTGGCCTTAGTTCAGCACCACACAACTTGGAAGGGACAGGCAGGAGTCACATGGCCTGCCTGTGGAGGAACGTGGCCCTACAGGCTGGGGTCTGGCATTCCTGCACAAAGGCACCTAAGGAAGAACCTGGCACCTGCGCACAGCCGCTGCACATTGCAGAGGCGGTTCCACCATTGCCACCCCTCTGAACCTGGTCTTCAGTTTGACAGTCAGTTTCCACCCTCCCCACTCAAAGCTGTGTCCAGGCTTGCTGGGCAACAAAATCCTCCCTTATGGGCCTGACGCTCTCTTCAGGAGACAATGAATACGTATATATGCAGTTATGGGAAGTGACACAGGTTTACAGGTTTTTTAGAGAAAAGGGGGAAGGGGAATTGGGTGAGGCAGATAGGGTAGAAGTACACCCTGGAGTTGCTGAGGGCAGGAGCCCAGCAGGACCTATAGGGAGGGTGCTGGATGTGGAGGAGGCTCATCGAGGAGGTGATGTGGCTGAAGCAAGGAGGAGAGAGGACTCAGGAGACTGCTTGGGTCTTCTGATACCCTGGAAGGCCTTCGGTTTTGTGCTGAGAGAAGCAGGAGCTAAGGGGGATTGTGTGCAGAGGAATGATGAGGGTGGAATTGGGTTTGGGGGGTTTCTTCTTTTCCCCTTTTTTCTTTTTAAATTAGAGAAGTTGTAGGTTTACAGAAAAATCATGCAAAAAATGCAGAGTTCTCATATACCACCTTATGATTAACACCTTGCATTAGTCTGGTACATTTGTTACATTTGATGAAAGAACATTTTTATAATTGTACTGTTAACTGTAGTCCCTGGATTAGTTTGTACAGCCCTATGGACTTTTTTTTTTCCTAGTAACATACATACAACCTAACATTTTCCCTTTTAACAATATACAAATAAAGAATTCCATGCTGTTAAAAAAAACATTTAAAAGGTTGTTATAATTACCTTGAAGCATCACTCATTTTTAAATAGGGATGATGATAATTTTATTACTAATTTGTAAGCATTTTTACACACCTAAAGTTATTAACCCTTTTAGCAAAAGTTTGGTTATCATTTCCCCCAACATGCTTATCTTTTAATTTCCTGATTTAAACATTCTCAGAACTTTAAATATTTTGATGTCTATTTTAGTGCTCTTTGGGCATGTGAGTATTTTCATTGATTTCAAAAATGGAAAATTTGAGATCAACCTCTCTGGATTTAAACATTTTTTTTTTTAATTTTTATTTGTAAAATTCCTCTGTGAAGCCATCTGGCCCCGGGTTTTTCTTTGTAGGAAGGTTTTTTGATGACTGGCTGAATCTCTTAACTTGAGATTTGTTTGTTGAGGTTTTCTATTTCTTCTCTAGTTGGTATGGATTGTTCATGTATTTCTAAGACATTGTCCATTTCCTCTAAATTGTCCAGCTTATTCACACACAATTTTTCATAGTACCGTCTTATGATTTTTTTAATTTATTCAAGATCCCTGTTAATGGTACCTCTCTCATTTCTGATTTTATTTGGATCTTCTCTCTTTTTGACTTTGTCAATCTAGCTAGGTTTTGTCAATCTTGTTGTGCTCAGAGAATCAACTTTTGGTTTTATTGATTCTCTCCATGTTTTGTTTTGTTGTTGTTCTCCAGTTCATTTATTTCTGCTTTAATCTTTACTTCTTTTCTTCTACCTGCTTTAGGGTTAGTTTGCTGTTCTTTCTCTAACTTCTTCAGTTGTTCAACTAGGTCTTTGGTTTTAGCTCTTTCTTGCTTTTTAATGTATGTGTATAGAGCTATAAATTTCCCTCTCAGCACCACCACTGTTGCATCCCACAGGTTTTGATATGTTCTACTTTCATTTTCATTCATCTCCAGATATTTATCAATTTCTTCTTTGACCCACTGATTATATAAGAGTGTATTGTTTAGCCTCCATATATTTGTGAAAGTTCTCCTTTGGTGGTTTTTAATTTCCAGCTTCATTCCACTATAGTCAGAGAAAATGCATTGAATAATTTCAATCTTTTTAAATTTATGGAGACCTGTTTTGTGCCCCAGCATATTATCTATCCTGGAGAACATTCCATGAGCACTAGAAAAGAATGTATATCCTGGGGATTTGGAATGCAATGATCTATATATGTCTTTTAGATCTAATTCATGTATCACATTATTTAGGTTCTTTATTTCCTTATAGATCCTCTGGTTTTTCTATCTATAGACAAGAGTGGTGTATTGAAATCTGCCACTATTGTTGTAGAAACATCTATTGCTCTCTTCAGTTTTGCCAATGTTTACCTCATGAACTTTGGGGCACCTTGGTTTGGTGCACAAACATTTTTGATTGTTATTTCTTCCTTGGTAAATTGTCCCTTTTATTAATATATAGGATCCTTCCTTGTCTCTTATGACATCTTTGCATTTAAAGTCTATTTTGTCTGATATTACTGTGTCTACCACTGCTTTCTTTTGATTACAGCTTGCATGCAATATTTTTTTTCATCCTTTCACTTTCAATCTTTTTGCATCCTTGGGTCTAAGATGAGTCTCTTATAAACATCCTATAGATAGAACAGACTTCTTAATTCGTGCTTCCAATCTGTATCTTTTAATTGAGGAGTTTAATCCATTCACATTCAAAGTTATTACTGTAAAGGCAGTACTTAAAAAAACCCTCTTATCCTTCTGCTTTTATTTGTTGAATCTATTTTTTTTCCTCTCTCTCTTTTTATCCTTTAAGTTACCCTTACTAATATGCTTCATTCTGTTCTCTTCTCCAGGTCTCTTTATCTGTCTTTTTTTCAGCTAACAGAAGTCCTTTATTATTTTTTGCAAAGTATTCTTTTGTTTATCTCAGCATTTGATTGTACGTGAAAATTTTAAACTCTCCCTCACTTTTGAAGGACAGTTTTGCTGGATAACGAATTCTTGGCTGGCAATTATTCTCTTTCACAGTTTGAAATATGCCACATGACTGCCTTCTTGCCTCCATGGTGCCCATTCAGTAGTCAGAACTTAGTTTTATGTAACTTCCCTTGTATGTGGTGAATCAATTTCTCTTGCTTCTTTCAGAATTTTCTCCTTCTCATCAACATTTAAAAATCTTATTAGTATGTGTCTTGCAGTGGTTCTATTTGGATTCACTCTGTTTGGAGATTTTTTTTTTTTGGCTTCTTGTATTTGCATATTTATGTCTTCTATAAGAGTTGGTTAGTTTTCTCCAATTATCTCCTCAAATACTCTTCTAGCCCTTTTCTCTTTTTCTGGGACATAATGATTCTTATATTTGTACACTTCATGTTGTCCATCACTTCCCTCACATCCAATTAAAAATTTTCCATCTTTTTCACTATTTGTTCTTTTGTGCATTCACATTCAATAGCCCTGTCCTATAGTTCACTTATTCTTTCTTCTGCCTTTTCAAATCTGCTGTTGTATGTCTCTAGTATATTTTTAATTTGATCTACAATATCTTTGAGTTCATAAGGTCTGTTATTTTTCTATTTACTCTTCAAATCCTTCTTCATGTTCTTCTAGTGTCTTCTTGATATCATTTATGTCTTTAGGAAACATATTGAAGTTATTTCAGAGATGTGTATGTACTTCTTTGATTATTTGCTCCAAATTCTGTGTCTTCTCTGAATTTTTAATTTTGCTGTTCAGTTTAGCCATATCTTCTTGTATCTGCATACACTTGATTTTCTGCTGATTTTTCAGCATTTGATTATCTCTATAAGATTATTTTTAATGTTGATTTCCTTTGTTCACCTAAGATTTTATAGTTGCTTGGGTTTGTGTTGAAGTTTTCCTTTGGCACTTGGTTTATCATTAATTCCCCTCCAGACCAAGGCCAAGGCCTCCCGTGGGAGAAGCCAGTCTATTTCGGTAACTGCATAGAATTTGGCAGAACAGCACTTTGGTAAAGTGCACTTTCCCTATTTTCCCAGCAGATGGTGCTCTTAGGCCACCTCTTTCCCTCAAACCCACTTGTCCATGACTATGGAAGCCCACTGAATGGTTTCCAAACCAGGTGAAAATCTGACAATGCCGGGGTGGGGTTAGGCACTGTACCACTCAACAGAAAATCCATTTGAGGACATGAGGAGTTTGGTGATTTTCAGGCTTCCAAGTGGAATAGCCTTCGGCTGTGGGTCTGAGAGATTCTTCTTCCCCAGCTCTCAGTCAATTTGGAAGTGCCAAGCTATTCAAGTGCCAAGCCATGCACTGGCCAGCAAGATCAATCCCTGCCATGCAACCATGGGCCACTGACTTGAGGGAGGAAGACTTGGTGCTTCAATTTGGTTCTCTCACTTGTCCCTACCTCTCTAACCGTGCAGGCCAGGAGTGCCCAAGGCCCCCATGGAGAAATGATGCAGGCTGCAGAACAGAAAGTGTCTCACTCACATGCTAGAGTGGAATCAGCTGTGCTCTGCTCTGCATCACCTCTCCTCTCAAGTGGAAGCCCCCCCAAGTCTTTCCTACAGCCGAATTGCCCCAGCTTCCTGTCTCAGGTTTGGGGGGTAGGCACTGCACCCCACTGGAAGGACTCTGTGTTAGGCTAAAAGAAGTTTGTTGACTCCTGTGCCCGTTTGAAAATATTATGCACCCCAGAAAAGCCTGGCTTTTCCCCTGAACCAATCTTTTGGGGGAAGCCATCTCTTTTTAATCGTAAGTCAACACTATAGGGCCAAAACTTTTTCTTAGATGATCTGTATGGAGATGTGGCAGGCCCAATTGTGGATGTGACCTTTTGAGTAAATTGAGATGTGACTCCACCCATTCCAGGTGAGTCTTCACTAGTTTATTGGAATCTTTAAAGGCGGAAACGTTTTGGAGACAGCCAGAAATGACAGAAGCCTCAGAGCCAAGAGAAACTTCACAGCAGAGCTGACAGAGATGTAGACATAGGGAGAACAAAGATACAGATGTTTGGAGATGTTTGGAGCCCAGCAGACAGTACCATGAGATATTAAGCAAGCCAGAACCTGTGGAGAGCCAAGGGGAGCCAAGAGATGAAAGCCAGGCCTGGAGAAGTAAAGTCAGGAACCCCTACAGGAACAGAGGCTGAAAGCAACAGAGCTTATGAGCAAGGGACCAGCAGATGCCAGACATGTGACTATGCAGCTGACAGAGCTGTTCCTGACCCATTGGCCTTCCTTGAACTAACACAGCCTCTGAGTTCCCACATGGGTGCATCCATCTGTGGGACTGAGAAGAGTGCTCTGAGCTGGTTGCAAAGATGGGAGTGCAGGAGTGTGCAGTTCCTCCCTCACTCCTTCAGTCAGCACATAGCAGCCAACCCCAGAGGTGGTCATGGTTAAGTAAGCTTACCGCATTCTTTCAGTCATAATTTCTCTGCTTTTTTCATCCTAGTCCTCCCTATGTGATAAAGAATTCCCTCTCTAACTGCTGGTATCCTACAGCCACTGTCTTGGTCATTTTCTTCCTTTAATCTTGTTACTCCAATGTAGAGAAGTTAGTTCTGCCTCTCCTATAATGCCATCTTCCCAGAATTCCTTCTCTTCTTCTTTTTTGGGGGGAGTGGGGGGGGGTGCATGGTCCGGGAATCGAACCAGGGTCTCCCACATGAAAGGCGAGCATTCTACCACTGAACCACCCATGCACGCTTCCTTCTCTTCTTTTATAAATATAAGGTTTTAGGCCTATAAATTTCCCCTTCAGCACTGCCTTTGCTGCATCCCATAAGTTTTGATGTGTGGTTTTCCCATTTTCATTGATCCCAAGATACTACTGATTTCCCTTGCAATTTCTTCTTTGACTCACTGATTCTTTAAGAAAGTGTTATTCAACTTACAATTATTTGTGCATTTTCAAGGTCTTTCTTTTATCAATTTATAGCTTATTGATTTAAAGCATCATAGAAGATGTTTTGGTATGATTTCAAGCTTTCTTGAGACTATTTTTTTGTTACCCAGCATCTGGTCTAGTCTGGGGAATGATCCATGTGCACTTGATTAGAATGTATTTTGGATGCAATATTCAGTATATGTCTGAAAAGTCTACTTCATTTGTATGTTATTCAAATTCCATGTTTCCTTAATATGTTCCTCTTAGATGTTCTATCTATTGATGAAAGTTGTGCGTTAAAGTCTCCAAGTAATTATTGTAGAGTTACCTATTTTTCCCTTCAGTTTTGCCAGTTTTCCCTCATGCATTTTGGGGTACCATGATTAGGTGCATGCTTGTTATGACTTCTTGGTGGATTTCTTCTTTTGATAATATTAGTGTCTTTCCTTCACTATGTGACAGTTACATTCATGTGTCAAGTTGTGGTGCCCAGTTGTCTGGTCAAGCAAGCACTGACCTATCTGTTGCTGTGAGGACATTTCACAGACTTAAATCATGAGCATGTTGGTTGCATCCATGGCTGATTGCAGCTGCAGTTACGGGGAATATCTTCTTCAATGAGTGACATGTAATCTAATCACCTGAAGGGTTTTAAGGAGAATTCAGAAGAGACTATCTCTTTTTGCTTCAGCCAGCTAGCATCTCCTGGGGAGTTTGTTGAGGATCTTATTTGGAGCTGCCAGCTCATGGCCTGCCCTACAGATTTTAGAATCTGATATCCCCACAGTTGCATAAGACCCTTTTATGAATCTCATATTTATAGTTATCTCCTGTTTTTCCTGTTTCTGTAGAAAACCTTGACTAATACAGCTTGATACCAGGAATGGTTCTTGAGAAACAGAATCTTAAAAATGGATTTCCACAATTGGTTTTCTACTCTGTTAGACTCAAAGGCACAAATGACTGTGTTTCCAATAATCAAAATGGCTCTGACAGTCAATGTGGTGTGTTGGCAAGAAAGACACGCAAAATATCACCATTTGATTCTGCTATTTGCATGCTTCTACGAGGCAGGCTCTGGGTGAGAGTGGTTTTGACACCTTAATGGAGTTTTGTGGAATTAAGAAGTATAATGATGTTGGCTGGTTGTTGTTAGATATACTGGATACAGTTATGAAGGAAAGAGTTGAACTGAAGACTTCAAATTTGCAGCTTAGGTGCCCTACGAAAGATGTAAAACTTTCTATGACTACCTTGAAGGAAAATCTTATTTCCTGTAGCTACATACTTGAGGTCTCTGAAAATCAGACCAAGAGCCTCATTGGTAGAGTAGGAGATTTACAATGTAAACTGAAATCTCAACCTTGCAGGGTGTCTGCTGTTAAGGTGAGGGCATTGATTGGAAAGGAGTGGGATCCTGAAAATTGGGATGGGGACATATGGACTGATTATGATTGTGGAGACATGGAAAGCCTATATTCTGTCAAGTCTTTTCAGGATAAATCTGTAATGCTCTGCCCTAAGGACATAGCCGTCCCACCTCCAAAATGCCCTGAGGGAAAAATCTTCCTGCTCTCCAGTCTGCCCTGGAAAAGGAGCTACCTGAGGTCCAGCCTACCTTGAGGAAATGGCTTCCCAACCTCCAGTACTTCCTGAGGACTTGGCCATTGAACTTCCACCTGAAGAGATTAACCCTTCAGTGCCTGCAAGGCATGTGACCACCACCCCTGGGAAAACAGCCCTTGCTCCTCAGTCTGGAGAGATTAATCATGTTTTACCAGATGAAACTGCAAAGGAATACCTTGAGGTAATTGGCTTGAAAGACACTTCTAATTCTTTTCATGACCCATCACCACCACCCTTCTTTCCTTCCAGACCTATAACTAGACTAAAATCCCAACAAGCCCCAAAAGGTGAGGTATAAATTATCATCTATGAGGAGGTACACTATACTCCAAAAAAACTGCATGAGTTTTCCAATTTAAATAGACAGCAATCAGGGGAATATGTGTGGGAATGGATATTAAAGGTGTGGGATAATGGTGGAGGGAATATAAAGCTGGATCAGGCTGAATTTTTTGATATGGGCACACTAAGCAGAGATTCTGGATTCAATGTTGTAGCTCGAGGAGTTAGAAGGGGCATTAACTGTGTGTTTGGATGGTTGGCTGAAACATGAATCAAAAGGTGACTATTACTTGAAATGCCAGAACTTCCCTGATATAATGTAGATGAGGGAATCCAAAGGCTTAGAGGGATTGGAATATTAGAGTGGATTTATCATGGTAGGCCTGATTACACACCCTAGGAATGTCTAGAGGACACACGTTTTACCAGAACTGTGGGAAAGAAATTTTGGAGACTAGCTCCATCATCCCTGAAGAGCTCTGTAGTCACACTTCACTGTAGATCAGATATTATTGTGGAAACTGCTGTCACTAAGCTGGAATCCTTCAACACAATGGGGATGATCAGATCCCAAGCTGGCAAAAGCCAGGTGGTTGTACTTAGTCACAAAAGGCAAGGTGGTCATGGCCAGTATAATGGACAGCAGACTCAAAACTTGAGTCAAAATTCTCTGACTTGCAGAGAACTATGGCATTGTCTAGTAGATCATGGGGTACCTAGAAGTATAATAGATGGACAGTCTACCACATTCTTGTTTGTACTGTAAAAGCATGAGCCAGTGAACAGAAGTCTAACTTGAATTACAAGAAAGAGTCATGGCCCCTTAATTCCCAGACTTGAGACAGTTTATAGATCCTGAGCCCCTTGAATTAGGGACCTCCAGTTCCCATTGAGTAAGGACCATACTACACTGCCACAAATTTATACTGTTATTCTTCCTCTCAGTCTTTCCCAAGAAGATCTATGGCCTTTTACCAGAGTAAGTGTTCTTTGAGGAAAAGGAAATGATCAGATATTTGGGGGATTGTTAGACACTGGTTCAGAAGTGACCTTAATTCCAGAGAATACAAAACGCCATTCTGGTTCACCAGTAAGAGTTGGGGCTTATGGAGGACAGATGATCGATGAAGGTTTTAGCTCAGGTCCATCTCACAGTGGGTCCAGTGCAGACTCAGATCTATTCCGTGGTTATTTTCCCAGTTCCAGAATGCATAATTGGAATAGACATACTGAGACTGGCAGAATCCCCACATAGGCTATCTGACTTGTGGAGTGAGGGCTATTACTGTAGAAAAGGTCATGTGGAAGCCACTAGAATTGCCCCTACTTAACAAAATAGTAAATCAGAAACAATACTGGATTCCTGGAAGGATTACAAAGATTAGTTCCACACTTAAGGACTTGAAGGATGCAGGGTGGTGATTCCCACCACACCCTATTCAATTCTCCAGTTTGGCCTGTGCAGAAAACAAATGGGTCTTGGAGGATGATAATGGATTAGTGTAAACTCAACCTGGTGGTGGCTCAAATTGCAGTTGCTATTCCAGATATGGTATCACTGCTTGAACAAATCAACACATCCCCTGGTACCTGGTATGCAGCTATTTACCTGGCAAATGCCTTTTTCTCAATGGTTGTTAATGAGGACCACAGAAACAGTTTCCTATTAGCTATCAAGGCCAGCAATATACTTTCAGCATCCTACCTCTGGGGTATATCAAATTTCCAGCTCTATGTCATAATCTTGTCCACAGGGAACTTGATAGCTTCTCCCTCCCATAAGACATCATCATGGTCCAATATATTGCTGTTATCATGTTGATTGGGCCTAGTGAGCAAGAAGTAGCAACTACTCTAGACTTATTGGTAAGGCATTTGTACGTCAGAGGATGGGAAATAAATCCAACAAAATTACAGGGTCCTTCCACCTTAGTGAAATTTCTAGGTGTCCAGTGGTGTGAGGCATGCCAAAAAATCCCTTCAAAGGTGAAGGATAAGCTATTTAATCTGGCCCCTCCTATGACCAAAGAAGAGGCACAATGCTTAGTTGAGCTCTTTAAATATTGGAGATAATATATTCCCCATTTGACTGTGCTACTCCAGTCCATTTACCAAGTGATGAGAAAATCAGCTAATTTTGAGTGGGGACCTGAATAAGAGGGTGCTCTGTGACAGGTCCAGGCTGATGTACAAGCTGCTCTACCACTTGGACCATATGATCCAGCAAGTCCAATTGTGGTGAAAGTGTCAGTGGAAAATAGAGATGCTATCTGGTGCCTTCGGCAGACCCCTATAGGAAAATCACAATGCACACCCTTAGGATTTTGGAGCAAAGCCTTACCATCTGCTGCGGATAACTACTCTCCTTTTGAGAAACAGCTTTTAGCCTGCTACTGGGCCTCAGTAGAGACTGAATGCTTAACCATGGGCCACCAAGTTACCATGAGCCCTGAGTTGCCTATCATGAGGTGAGTATTGTCTGACCCACCAAGCCCTAAAGTTGGGCTTGCACAGCAGCACTCCATAATAAAATGAAAATGGTATATAAGAGATAGTTCTCAACCAGGTCCTGAAGTCACAAGTAAGTTTCATGAGGAAGTGACACAAATTCCCATGGTCCCCACTTCTGCTACATTATCTTCTCTTTTCCAAACCAGAGCTGTGGCCTCTTGGAGAGTTCCTTACAGTCAGTTGACTGAGGAAGAGAAAACTCAGGCATGGTTTACAGATGGTTCCACATGACATGCAGGGACCACTGGGAAGTGGACAGCTGCAACACTACAACCCCTTTCTGGGAAGTTCTTAAAGGACACTGGTGAGTGGAATTCCTCCTATGATTGGAACTTCTAATTCGTTGTTCATTTTACTTGGAAAAAGAACTGGCCAGAGGTGCATTTGTACACTCACTCATGGGCTGTTGCTAATGGTTTGGCTGAATGGTTGTGGATTTTGAAGGAGCATGATTGAAAAATTGCTGACAAAGAGGTCTGGGCAAGAAGTATGTGGATAGATCCTTCTGAGTTGGCAAAGAACACAAAGATATTTGTTTCCCATGTGAATGCTCACCAGAAGGTGACTTCAGCAGAAGTAGATTTTAATAATCAAGTGGATAAGATGACCTATCCTGTGAATATAAATCATCTTTCCTCAGCTACTCCTGCCATTGCCCAATGGGCTCATAACAAAGTGGCCATGGTCATAAGGATGAAGGTAAGGCATGGGCTCAGCAACATGGACTTCCACCTACCAAGCAGACATGGCTATGGCTACTGCTGAGTGCCCAACCAATGGGCAGCAGAGATCCACACTCAGTCCCAGATATGGCACCATTCCCTGAGATGATCAGCCTTCTACCTGGTGTCAGGTTGATTACATTGAACCACTTCCATTATGGAAAGGGTAACTATTTGTGCTAGCTGAAATAGACATGTACTCCAGATATGGATTTTCCTTCCCTGCATGCAAAGCTTCCACAAAATCTACCCTCCATGGACTTACAGAATGCCTTATCCACCATAATGTTATTCTACACAGCATTTCTTCTGATCAAGAAACCATTTCACAGCAAATGAAGTTTGTGAAAGGACACATGCTCATAGAATTCTCTGGTCTTTCCATGCTCCAGTTCATCCAGATGCAGCTGGATTGATAAAACAGTGGAATTGCCTTTTGAAGACCTAAATTACAGCACCAACTAGGTTATAATATTTTGCAGGGATGGAGCAATGTTCTCCAGGAGGCTGTGTATGCTCTGAATCAGCATCCACTGTGTGGTGCTGTTTCTCCCATATCCTGAATTCATGGTCTAGGAATCAAGGAGTGGAAAAGGGAATGACACCTTTCCATATCACCCCTAGTGATCCACTAGAAAATTTTTTGCTTGCTGTCTCTGAAATCTTAAGCTCCGCTGGTATACAGGTCTTAGTTCCAAAAGGAGGAATGCCCCTACCAAGAGACACAACAATGACTCCATTCAACCAGAAGTTAAGACTGAAACCTAGCCACTTGGGGCTTCTCATGCCACTGAATCAACAGGCAAGGGATTACTCTACTGTCTGGGGTGATATGATCCTGACCATCAAGGGGAAATAGGACTGCAACTACACAATGAAGGTAAAGAAGAATTTTCCTGGAATGCAAGAGATCCCCTAGGGCATCTGTTAATACTATCATGCCCTGTGATTAAAGTCAATGTAAAATGGCAACAACCCAATCCAACAGGACTCCCAATGGCTCAGAAACATCAGCAAAGAACGTTTGGGTCAGCCCACCATGCAAAGAACCACAGTCAACTGAGGAGCTTGCTGAAGATAAAGGAACCATGTAGTGGGCAATAGAAGAAGGTAGTGATAAATATGAACTATGACCATGTATCCAGTTACAGAAATGAGGTCTGTAATGGTATGAAAACTCCTTGCTTGCTTTGTAATGAGTAGCTGTGTATTTGTACATAAAGCAAGTATCTTTGTTTTCCTTTCTATTTTATCCCTTTGATTATATGACATAAGCTCTATTGTTTAGTATTTTAGTTATAAGCTACCAAATATAAGAATGAATATTACCCAATGTTTAGCACCCTATTTTGGAGAGTTTTAGTGTGTTTCTGGTTGTACTCAGGACAGCTGAGTATTGTTAGTTGAAAAAAAAGTGCTTGTTGTTTTCTATTTAAAGATTAAGTAAGGTTTAAGGTGATGTATATGGCTGCCAAGTTGACAAGGGGAGAACTGTGATGATCAGGATCACATGCCAACTTGGCTAAGTGATGGTTCCCAGTTGTCTGGTCAAACAAGCACTGGCTTATCTGTTGCTGTGAGGACATTTCATAGACTTAAATCATGAGCATGTTGGTTGCATGTACAGCTGATTACATCTTCAGTTGGCTAAGGGGAGTGTCCTATGCAATGATTGACAATCTAATCATATAAAGGCTTTAAAGGAGAATTCAGAAGAGAAACTCTCTATTTTCTGCTTCAGCCAGCCAGCTTCTCCTGGGGAGTTCATTGAGGATCTTCATTGGAGCTTCCAGTTCATGGCCTGCCCTACAGATTTGGACTTTTACATCTACACAATTGCATGAGATAGTTTTATAAGTCTTGTATTTACTGATATTTTCTGTTGGTTCTGTTTCCAGAGAACCCTGACTAACACACCTCATGTAACAGCTTTTGTCTTAATGTCTATTTTCTCGACTAATAGTATTACTACTCTACTTCATTTTTTGTTATTATTTGCATGGAAAATATTTTCCATCCTTTCACATTCAACCTATTTATTTGTGTCTAAGGTTAGTCTCTCGTGAGCAATATATAATTGGATCATGCTTTTTTTGTCCATTCTGCCAACCCCTGTCTTTTGCTAGGGGCATTTAAGATATTAGCATTGGGTGTAAATGCAGTACTTCTTCCAGCTAATTTGTCTTTGTTTGTTTGTTTGTTTTTAACTTTGTTATTGTGACATACACATACAAAGAAAAGAAAGATGGAGTGATAATTTTCAAAGTACACTTCAACAAGTAGTTAGAGAAGAGATTCCAGAGTTTTTTATGGGTTACCATTCCACTATTTTAGATTTTTCCTTCTAGCTGCTTCAAAACATTGGAGCCTAGAAAAAATACCAATGTAGTGATTCAGCAGTCATATTCTCTTGTGAAATCCCATTTTCTCTGTTATAATTCCTCCTTCTCCTTTGATCCTTCTCCCAATCTAAAGGGATCTTTTGGCAATGCCCATTAGGACTTTTGCATTTTGAGAAAGGGTGTCAACACTAAATGATAGGGAGATGCAATTAGTTGATAATCTTGGAAAGGCTAGTCCCTCTGGGTTTCAGGCTTTATCTGACCTTGGACCCTTCTGGAAATTATAGGTTCCAGGAAAGCAAACCTAGTGCATGAAATTTTTATAGAGTCTCATTTTAAGCCCCAGGTGTTCTTAAGAGTCAGCAGAGTGATATTGATCAGGGTTTAGCAAACCACGGCAATTAACACCATCTAACTGCATAAGTGTAGCTTCCAGAATAGCCTCTCGAATCTATTTGAACACTTTTAACCATTGATGCCTTACTTTGTTGCATTCATTTTCTCCCTTTTGGTCAGGAAGGAATTGTTGATTCTATGGTACTAGAGCCAAACTCATCCCTAGAAGTCACTCCCCCAGTTGTAAGTGAGATGTTCGCCCCTGAATGTCATGTCCCATGTAGAGGTAAGGGTACTGATTTTCCTTGTAGAGTTGGGCTTATATGTAGAGAGAGGCCACATCTGATAAGCAGAAGAGGTTTCCTGGAAGCAACTCTTAGTCTTCATTATAAGTGGTCTCAGCATCTTCACTACAAAAATACATTTCATAAGGGCAAGCCTCAAAATCAAGAGCTTCACCTATTTTTTTTTGGAAGTCCCCAATAGTTGAGAGGTACCCAATATATCCAAGATGAGAAATTTAATAGTACCACCTTTCCTCCTTTGGACCCTCAAGAGACACTACCAATACTTTTCAATTATCAACTTGTCATTGTCTGAGGTGTATATGGGCATTATATTAAGCTATATATATTACAAGGTCTCATTTCCATTCTGAACTCCAGGAGTTTGGGTTGTTTAAATGAGCTATGCAGAAAGGTTGATTTACATTGCTTGTTACAGATAATTTACATTCTACATAAGAAATCTCTCTGCCTTTGTCTCATACCATAAATGAAGGTCTAGTATACATAAACCATAATCTTTTACCCTGTATCCAGATTTACCTTAGTCCCAGCCATACTGGTTTACTTTTTATTTCTATTTGAGGCCTGATCTCTTTTTCAGTTACTTTAACTGTTATTATATAAAACTATGCTAACTTTCAGGGATGCAACAGCCCATTTCTTATTCTTAGGTGTCACAGAGTTACTCCAAGTTCCAGGGAAAAACGTGTTGCTACCCTTATAGCTCAGTATCTCAGAATCTAGAAAAACACTTATAGCTTCAATCTAAGTGTGGCTGTTATAAGGGCTTACACTCTAAGCTCACATTTTCTTATAAGAAGGGTACATTAGCATATTTCTTCTTTTGTTTCTGGTTTATTTTTCACACTCCATTGTTCCCAAGGTTTTTCACTTCATTGTGTGCCTCTAGAAAACCTTTCTTTTTGCAGCTGCACCATATTCCATCATATAAATACATCACAATTCCACATTCTGCTTCTCCATCATTGTACCCTTTGTCTCCCTCCATCTATTGGGCATCATGGATAATGTCCAGAATAAACAAACCATGTCTTACAGTATCCTCACTTGGTAGTACAATTAGCAGCACTCTTAATTTTAGACAATTTTCATTAGCCCATAGAGACAAAGACACAAAAAGCAGCCTCATCAAATATCAAATCAAAATTACCCCTTATCAGTTGTCCCCCCAATTAGTTGACTGTGGTAGTGTTGAGGTAGTGTTGATATATTCCTGTTAACTAATGGCCATATCATGTATTTTAATATTCTCCCTATTCCCTCTACTATTGAATATCTGTCCAGTATCAAACCTCTGAAATAGTTCATGTAAGAACTTATTTATAATAGATGATTTAATCAGTGGGGTACATGGCGTTATACATTTCCTTTCAATCATATCCACCTTCAATATGGAAATGTCACTTGTAACCCCACCAATTAGTTGTCATTGCTTTTATCTGTTCCCTTGCATTTAAGTTCAACCTCATTGTGTCTGCTATATTCTACAGTGTAATCTCTGAGATTACTTTCACCTGAGTCAAATAGTGAAACTGTCCTGCATAAGAGAATTGGATATCAAGAGCCAAAAGAATGAAAGAGGACCCCTACTTTACACCCTATACAAAGATTAATTCAAAATGGATTAAAGACCTAAATGTAAGTGCCAGTACCATAAAACAACTAGAAGAAAATGTTGGGAAACATCTTCAAGATCTAGTAATAGGTCGACCTTCTTGAACTTTATACCTAAAGCACAAGCAGCAAATGAAAAAATAAATAAATAGGAACTCCTTAAGATCAAGGGCTCTGTGCCTCAAAGGACTTTGTTAAAAAAGTGAAGAGGCAGCCAACTCAATGGGAGAAAATATTTAGAAACCACATATCAGATAAAGCTTGATATTTTCTGTACATAAAGAAATAATGCAGCTCAAAAACAAAAGAAAAATCCCAATCATAAAATGGGAAGTGGATATGAATAGACAGTTTTCCAAAAGTCAAATTACAAATGGCTAAAAAGCACATAAAGAGATGCTCATTTTCATTAGCTACAAGGGAAATGCAAATCAAGATGACAATGATATATCACTTCACACCTATAAGAATGGCTGCTATTAAACAAAAGGAAAACTACACAGGTTGAAGAGATCTAGTCACTGTTGGTGGGAATGTGTAATGGCACAACTTCTGTGAAAAACAGTTTGGTGATTCCTCAGAAAACTAAATACTGAGTTGCCCTATGATGCAGTCATGCCAATTCTTGGTATATAACCAAAAGAACTGAAAGCAGTGGCACAAACAGACATTTGCACACCAATGTTCATAGTTGCACTATTCACAATTACCAAAGGATGGAAACAGTCCAAGTTCCCATCAACTGAAGAGTGGGTAAGCAAAATGTGATACATACATATGATGGAGTATTATGCAGCAGTAAGACAAAATGAGGTCCTGAAGCATTTGACAATGTGGATTAACCTTTGGAAGATAATGCTATGTGAAATAAATCAGACACAAAAGGATAGACACTGTCCTTTGTTTTTTATGCCATATCTTTTTTGTCTCTCTTTTCCTTTATTGCGACCTTCTTTTCTGTATAGTTTATTTTTTGGTGATATTTTTGTCTGATCCTTTTCTCATTTCGGTTTCTGCATAGTTTTAAAATACTTTCTATGTTGGTTACCCTGAGGTTTACATAACACAACCTATATCTATAACCTACTAATTTGAAAATATACCAATTTAGCTTCATTAGAATATATGTTCTCTGCACCCTTATCCCTCTGTTTCCCCTCTTTATTTTGTTTTTGTCCCATTTTACCACTTTATATTATGCATGTGTGTTATCAGGAAATATACCTTTCTCTTGTTCAATTGTATATTGATTCTTTTATTTCATTGTATTGATAAAACAACATACAAACAAAACATTCTTAATAGACAAACATTCAATGCATTGTGTACAATCAGTGACTCATAATATCATCACATAGTTTTCTATTCACTACCATGACACTTTCTTAGAACATTTATATCACTCCAGAAAAAGAAATAAAAAGAAAAAATCTCATCATACCATACTCCTAGCTACTCCCACTCATTGGCCACTGGTATTTCCATCTACACAATTTATTTTAACCTTTGTTCTGACCATTATTTATTTTTTATCCATTTTTTTTACTCATATGTCCATACCCTATGATAAAGGGACCATCAGACACAAGATTTTCACAATCACACAGTCACATTGTAAAACTTATAACATTATACAGTCATCATCAAGGAACAAGTCTACTGGAACACAACTTTATAGTTTCAGGTACTTCCCTTTAGTCACTCAAATACACAATAAACTGAAAAGGGATATATATATATAATGCATAAGAATATCCTCTAGAATAACCTATTGACTCTGAAATTTCTCAGCCACTGAAACTTTTTTTGTCTCATTTCTCTCTTCCCCCTCTTGGTAATGTATTCTCAAAACTTTGATGCTGGGTTCCAGGTCATCCTGGGATTTCTGTCCCACATTTCTAGGGAGATTTACATCCCTGGAAGTAATGTCCCATACAGGGGGAGAGCAAATGGATTCACTTGCTGTGTCAACTTAGAGAGAGAGAGGCCACATCCGGGCAACAAAAGAGGTTCTCTGGATTGACTTTTAGGCCTAATTTTAAGTAGACTTAGCCTTTCCTTTGCAGGAATAAGTTTCATAGTGGAAAAAAACAAAATTGAGGGCTCAGCCTATTGATTAGGTTGTCCCCACTGCTTGCAAGAGTATCAGAAATTCTCCAAAGAGGGGAGTTGAATCTTTTCCCCTTTTCCCCTTTCTCCCAATTCCCCTAAGAGGACTTTGCAAATACTTCTTTATTCACTGTCCAGATAATTCTGGGATTTACTGAAGCATCACACTAACCTGGGAAAACCAATAAAATCTCATGCCCTATTCACAATTCCCTGTACTTATGGTGTTCAACTAAACTGACCAAACAAGTTAAACTAGGAAATTCACCACCTAAAATATCAATTTTTCATGAAATAAACATATCTCCCTTTAGTCTCAGACAGAAGTTGAGGTTTTAAAATTTGGACAGTATCCTCCTTTACCCAGTCTTCTGATATACCTTAGCCCTATCCAGATCAGCTTCATTCATATGTCTACTCAATGTCTGATCATTTTTTTTTAACTTTTAAACATTTCCTGCATGGGGTGCTGCTGACTTTCATTCCTTCAGAGCTCTGACTCTGAGTCTCAGGTGTCACATAAATACCCATAGTTTCTGGGATATACAGAGAGCTCAGTATCTCAGAATTTAAAATTAACGATTACATCTGCTGAAAATATGTGACTGCTGTAAGTGCTTAAAATCTAGGACCCTTTACAATAAGTCCCAACTTGATAACACATACTCTCGACTTTAGTTCACCAAATTTTTATATTATAGGTAGTTCATATAATTGAGGCTTGATAGTGTTTGCCTTTTTGTTCCTGACATTTCATTCAACATAGCTCTTAAAGTTCATTCATCTAGTTGCATGCCTCACAACTTCATACCTTCGATTGGTGGCTCAGTAGTCCAATGTATGTATACACCATAGTTTCCCCTTCCATTCCTCAGACATGGCACCCTTGGGCCACCTCCATTTATTGTGGATCAAGAACCCTGCCACCAGACACACCAGTGTTAAAATGTCCATTTGCATCCCCACACTCCTTTCCTCCAGGTATATACTGAGCAATGGGGTTTCAGGATCATATGACAAACACACCCCTACCTAGCCTCCTGTGGAACCACCACACTGTTCTCCAAGTGTTCTCTGCACCTCTCATTTCCCTACTGATAGTGTATATGTACTCTTTCTCCACATTTTTTTCTAGTACTTGTTTCTCTCTGACCATTTAACTATAGTTTTATTCACACATCATACAATCTAAGCTAAATGTATATACATGTCTTAGCTATCATACTCTATCTAAAGACATTTCCTTTTCTTCCACAAAGAATCCATATCCCTTTCCCAAATTCCTGCACCTGTTGACATTTCATTTTGTCATAATGTCTTTTCTACATTCAGTGGAAGCATATTACAATGTTACTGTTGACTATAGACCCTAGCTTACATTGATTGCACTTTTCCTCATATAGCATTTATTTTCAACTCCCTGCAATACTGACATTCCTTTGTTCTTCCTCATGAAAAACTTTTTTTTTTAATTTGTACATTTAATCACCATCATTGTAAAATTTAGGCTTTCCTAAATTATGCTGTCTTAGTCTTTATCCTCTGTCCTACTTTCTGATTTCATATGTACTCCCAGCAATTTTCCCTCAATCATATGCACATTCAGCTTTATTCAGTATACTTACATTATTATGCTACAATCAGGTAGTGTTGTGCTATCCATGTCTGAATTTTTACAGTCAATCTTGTTGCATAATCTATATTCCTTCAACACCAATTGCCCAATCTCTACCGTATTTCTATCTCTTGATAGAAATATTTCTCTACCATATTTCTAACTTAAGTTGTGTTCTTAACTTAAATTCTTCAAGTTCACTCTTTAATGTTAGTTCATGTTAGTGAGACCATACAGTATTTCTCCTTTTGTTTATGGCTAATTTCGCTCAGCATAATGCCCTCAAGGTCCATCCATGTTGTTACATGCTTCATGACTTAATTCTGTCTTACAGCTATGTAATATTCCATCTTAAGTACATACCACAGCTTGTGTAGCCACTCATCTGTTGATGAACATTTGGGCCACTTCCATTTCTTGGTAATTGTAAGTAATGCTGCTATAAACATTAGTGTGCAAATGTCCATTTCTGTCCTGCTCTTATGTCCTCTGAGTAGATACCTAGCAATTGGATTGCTGGATCAAATGGTAATTCTATACTTAGTTTCCTGAGTAACCAACAAATTGCCTTCCACAGTGGTTGTACCATTTTACATTCCCACAAACAGTGGATAACTGTGCCTCTTTCTCCACATCCTCTCCAGCACTTGTCATTTGCTGTTGTTGTTGTTTTTTATATATATAATGGCTGTTGTAGAGGGTGTGAAGTGATATCTTGTTGTGGTTTTGATTTGCATTTCCCTAATACCCCATAGAAATTTTAGAAGGAAATGTAAGGAAATAGCTTATAAAACTTGTAATAAGAGGTTGTTTTGTAGATCTTACACCCAAAGCACAAGCATTGTAGAAAAAATAGATAAATGGGAATTCCTCAAAATTAAACACCTCTTTGGCCAAAGAACTTTGCAAGAAAGTAAAAAGGCAACCTAAGCAATGGGAGACAAAATTTGGAAACCACATATTAGATAAGGATTTAGTATTCAGAAAATATAGAGATTCTTCAATTCAACTACAAAAAGACAACCCAATTAAAAAATGGGCAAAAGACATGAACAGACACTTCTCAGAAGAGGAAATACAAATAGTTAAAAGACCCGTGAAAAGATGCTCAACTTCACTGGCTATTGGGGAAACGTAACCTGATTCTTATATGAATTAAAGAGTAGATGTGAATATGAGGCTACAGTACTCTTGGGGGTTGCATTTACCATTTTAGTTACCCTTCCTGAAGATCTTTATTTATTCACACTACTCCAAGTCACTCTCTCTCATCTTTTCCTTTCAACTTGCAGAACTCCCTTTAGTTAATCTTGTAGGATAGCTCTTGTGTTGAAGAACTCTCTCAGTGTCTGTTGACATGAATGTTTTAAACTTTCCCTTTTTTTAGGATAATTTTGTTGGATAGATTTTTTTGTCTGGAAGTTTTTCTCCTTTAGTATCTTAAATATATCATACTATAGACTTCTCACCCCTTCAGCTTCTGATGAGAAATTGGAACTTATTCCTATTGAGGATCCCATGAATGTGATCAATTGTTTTTCACCTGATGCTTTAAGAACTCTCTCTTTATTATTGGAATTAAACATTCTGATTAGTATGTGTCTCAGAGTACGTCTACTAAGGTGTATTCTGTTTGGAGTACTTTGTGCTTCTTGGATAAGTGTATTTATATCTTTCACAAGATTTGGGAAATTTTCTTCCCTTCTCTTCTTCTTCTGGAACACCCATGATGTGCAAGTTTGTGGACCTCATGCTGTCACTCAAATCCCTGAGACACTGTTCAATTTTTTCTGTTCCTATCCCTATCTGTTGTATGCCTCTAGTTTATTTTTCTCTCTTCAATTTTGTCTTTTGCCCCCATAATTTCTGTTATATTTCTTTCTAAGTGCAATTTTATTGTGACATATTTGCACAGCATAAAAACCATCCAAAGTATAAGTCACTGGTTCACAGTGTCATCACATAGTTGTGAATACAGCCCAATGATCAAATTTATAGCATTTTCATTTCTCCAGAGAAGAAATAAAAATAAAAACATAAACCCTAATCATCCCATACTCCTTATCCCCCACAAATTATTGGCCATAGTGTTGGCATGGTACATTTGTTACTGTTTATGAAAGGGTATTAAACTCTTATTGTTAACCATAGTCCATAATTTGAAATAGGTACATATTTCCCATATACCCCTCTATTGTTAACTCCTTATATTAGTGTTGTGCATCTGCTCAATTTCATGAAAAAACTTTTTTTTATAATTGTACAGTTATTCACAGACATTTTCCACCACAAGATTCACAATGTTATACATTCCCATTTTTTTAACCTCCAACTTTCCTTCTGGTCATATACATGACTCTAATATTCTCCTTTTCACTGCACTCAAATATCACTCAGCATGTTAATTATTCTCAAAATAACATGCTACTGTCACTTCTGTCCATTCCCAAACATTTATGTTCAACCTAGTTATACATTCTGCACATATTAAGCAACTGCATCTCATTCTTTAACCTCGTTCTATACCCCGGTAATCTATATTCTATATTTTACATCTATGGGGTTACATATTATATTTCTTTTCATATTTTCAGATTCTTCTTTATTCTTACACATTGTCTTCTTAATATCCTTTTCTCTTTAGCCACATATTCTTTCATTTCCTTGAATTGATTCCCTTGACTGAGTCATATCTTACTGTTTTTTAGTATGGCCGTTTTTTAGTATGTGTTTTTTTTTTTTTTCTGATGTCTAGGCATCTGATCCTTTTGATGAGTTAACTGGATGCCTGCTTCTCCCTCTTGCATCTGATTTTATTGTTGACTGGCATTCTGTTCAGGGTCTTCTTTGATGCTTGGTTCAACTTATTCTGGCCCTTTAGTTATAACTGTTCAGATTTTCTTATCTAATCATAATCTTATCCTTGCCTTTGATATATGGTGCAAATTTTAAGACTTTACTTTTTGGGCAATTGTTTCACCTCGAGGAAAGAGCTTTGCCTCTATTTCTTCCCCAGGAATCTTGACCTATTCTATTTATATTTGTCAGACTTTTCTCCCCAACTCCCACAAATTGTTTCAATTCTCTCCCTCACTCTTTGCTCCATTTTCTTATGCTTTTCAGTTCTGGAACTCATATTATCTCACAGCAATTTAGTTTTACATCCTTTTTTCTCCATGAGTCTTTCCTGCTTTCAGTTTCTTCCCTGTTAGGTTACCCCCACCTTGGGAAACTAGATTGACCTAGATACGATCAATTCAGAAAGGTGTCTCACTTCAGAAAAGTCCATCTGCCTTAAGATGGTCCAGTCAACTGAAACTGTTGAATAAATGATGTTACAACAGTTCTTACTAGCCTTTCTATGGCTATTTCTATTTTTTTTTCTCCCTGAGGGCCCTTTTGTATGAAGGTCTCCTTCAGCAGTTTGTGCTCTGCATTGGATCTCTGAGGACTTTGGTCCCTATACTTCGGTTTGCCAAGAGTTCTAACTTGCTGATGTGAATAAACATACAGTCTCTGTCCATGGTGGAGTGACCTGGGCCATACTTCCTCTGTGGCCCTCAAACCACATGGGACTGAGTGAAGGGGAAGGGAAATGGGAACCAACTGGTGGTCCAAGATATAATACTCCTATCTGAGATATTCGTTTCTTCAAGTCAACATTTGTGGTGCCATTCTACAGTCTCTACCATTCTCCTGAGTTCTAAGCAAAGTGGAATTTGTCCTTTTATTTCCTAAATTTCTGGGGAAGCTTGTTCAAGGGATGTTTTACATCACCATGTTATGATGTCACTGCTCATGTTGCTAACATAATTCTGTTGGTAATTAATTTCTTTAGCTTTTTTGAGTCTGAAATGTTATTTTTGTTGTCATTTTAAAAGATGTTTTCAATAGTTATAGAATTCAGATTTGTCATCTTTTTTTCCCTTTCAGTAGTTTAAATATGTTGCTCTGTAGACTTCCAGCTTGCATGTTTCCCAAAGAGATGTCTGCTGTCTTCCTCACATTTCTTTCTTTGTTTAAATGATGTGAGCATTCCTGTACTCTTTGAAGGTGAGGATAGTAGCTCTCCTACCTTCTCAACTCTTAGCTTTCTTCTCTGTTGTTTCCATGAATCATCAAAACAATGAAGCATTTTCCCCCAAGATATTCATTCTCTGCTCTTTTCCCCCACCTTAATTTGGAACTCTATTGACTTGGCCCTGAGTTTCCTGATATATTCAGATTATATTATTTTCCTAGCATCATCTCCTCCTTGTGGGAAGAGCAGAGATTTAGTTGGTTTATGTTTAGTTCATAGAACAAGATAGTGCCCTTCACTATCAGACTTTATGTGGTTCATTTTGTACTCCATGGTAAACCAGAACCTATGTAGTTCCCTCCCAGTTTTAGATGATTATCTTAGATTGGTTATTAATCCTCCCCTGCCAAGTGGTAATCCTACATTTTGAAAGTGAATTCCTGTTGGAAGTTCTAGTTCTGAGTTTTCTGGCTCTTAGGACCATCAAAATTTCCTTTACCTCAATACCACTTCTTCCACATATTTATTAAAACCACACCAGTTGTGTTGTACTTCTTGGTTTGTCCATATCTAAGTGTGTTTTCATGTTTAAATGGATGTATTTTCAGTTATTTTCATAACAGATGCTGACTATGAGGTATTTGTTTCATTATTCTAGTTTTTCTGTTATTGTGGTGATGAGTTAAGTTATTCAAAACTTTGCCACTACTACATACATTTTTCAAATATTTCTTGACTAAAGTTCAACTATATTTTACTTTTAAAAAACTATATTTGGGATACTGTAATGCTTTAAAGAGACAGCCTTATAATAAATTTAATGAAAATCTCTTGTATATTTATTTATATATGCACTAATGTTAGGGAAGACATGTTCTAATTCCTGAGTATCTTACTTTGAAACCAAAAAATATTTCCATACTGCATTTAAATATATCTGCATATACTTCAAAATTGGTATTAATGCCAACATGGTTCATGAGTTGTTGCATACATTACATACTTAAACAAGGATGATTGAAATACAGCTTAAAGTGATATGAAACAAGTTTTTAAATTTGATATCTGGTATGTTGGAAGTGCCCAGTATTTATACAATTTGTGCTGTTTGAGTTTCCTATTTTATGCTACCAAAAAAAAAATCTTGTGGGTGCAGACACATTATGGGTGGGGTCTTTTGATTAGATTATTTCCAAGGATATCTGTTATTTCTGCCTTAATTTGGGTATTTTCATGGTGTTAGAACTGTAAATTTGTTACCTCAGAAATCCCATTTTAAAAGCCATTCTATATCTGGTATATTGCATTCCAGCCACTTTAGCAAACTGAAACAAACACTAATGGACATAATCCAGATCCAGTGCGCAATAGAAGTTCATTCATCTCACAGCCTACTTACCACTTACCTACTTACTGATTTATTTTTAAAACAATCAATCCTTACATGTTTGTACTAATGGATTTGCATTTATTAAAATGCAAAGGAAATATCAATAAATTATATTTTGCATGTAAAGAGTTAGTACTGCATTATAATATAAAGTTAAGAGAAAATTATAATTCTGGCATGAGAGTAGGCTTAATTTAACTTCTCAAATATGCTTATACTCACAAGAATGACTATTGATAATTTTTCTTAAATAATAAAGAGCAAATAATTATCCAGTTGCAAGAGCAAGTAAATATCACCAGAGTCATATTTCAAATAAATTTTCTCCCATGAAAGTGCTGCAACTAATTTTAGAAGCCAACAAATATAAGTTCAAGTACATTGGCTGGTGGGTGATATCAACCAGTAAAGCAATTTATGATTATTAAATTGTGATTATCAATGTATTACTGGAAGAGATTAGATACTGATTTGAACATCTGTGGCTAGAAGATCACTCAATCATCATTTGGGGCATCAGTACACAAGGTTGTATGTGTTCCTGATATAAGGTAATTTTTCAAAGCAAACATTTAAAACTAGAATTTTCAAGGTTGCCATTTGTTTTATTTCATGATTTGGCATATAACATAGTTTCATATTGTAAAAGACATAGCCATTTGATCACTGCCCCCACCTGACAAATGTCAATATTATTGTGTCAGCAAATAGCTATTTCAAATATATTCCTTAATAATGGTGATAAACTATGCTGGGAAGTTCCAAAGTATAACAAAATATTATAATATCATTGAGTTGAAAGATATTTTGAAAAGCTATTTATATTCATTTCCTAGCCTTCAATCGTATTAACCTACCCCTAAATTTAATATGTATATTTAGTTTCCTAGAACAGGAAAATTTTGTTTCCCTCCTGAGATAATTCCAATATTTTTAAAAGGTGTATTATAGCTTCAAACAAAGAAAAAGCATCTATGTGTACATCACTTGGCTCTTTATCTTGCACCACTCAAAATTTCTTAAGTACTGATAATAATATCAAAAATTTGAGGAGCAATTTAAATTTTACAAAGTGAAGGAGACAGAGTGTTAGAGTGATATATGTCTTACACAACCTCATTGTAAAATGACAATAGAATAATATCTAGCATTTAAAAACAGGTCTTTTGTTTTCCACTCTGTTCTCCTTTTAATTCAACTGCTTATCTACCATTTCTACTCCAATGGCACTGAATAACCCCCATGACTGTGTCTGTTTGGGGCTACAGTTCTGATGGTTTGCCTGATTGAAGTATCCAGTCAGTTCCTTCATATAAATGGATATTTCTTCATAAAATTTGATATTCTGTCTGGTAAACTGACTTGTGAACAACTAAAGGGTAGTGTTTCCCTAGCTCACCCTATAGCCTTATTGCCTAACATTGGGTCCTGGTACATAATAGATATTATAACAAAAATATGCTAATGAATGAATAAACTGATTTAACTGTTCATAGCAGTATTAGATAAGAATGTTTCCAGTGAGTTGAAGTGTTTAATCCACATCCAGACAGTGGTTACAGTTCTGAACTGAAGCATATTTCCTAGTAAATGAATCCTCTTTCTGTCTCAGTACTACAAGTCAATAGGATGAAGCTACATAAGGAGGATAAATAACATTCTCCACAAGTTATACACATGTTCTCTCAATATTCAAGCATTGTAAACTCAAGATCTAATCATTTTGATGGCTAAATCAATTATTTAGTTGTGGGCTGATTAAATTTCCTGATGATTATTATTATTTTTTTTGCATGTGCAGGCACCAGGAAACAAACCCGGGTCTCTGGTGTGGCAAGTGAGAATTCTGCCACTGAGCCACCATCACACTGCCCAGTTAATCATTTTTAACAGCCTGCCATAATAGGAAGCTAGCTTCATTCTCTTATAGGGTCACTGACTCCACCCTAATCACAGTTAGATGTATAAAGAAACGTAAAGACTATGACAGACTCATAGTCTGATTTTTGAAAAAATCAATCCTCATCATTGAATATATAGCTTAAATCACTTGCCCAAATATTGACTGGCTGCCTAATCATTGGAGAGGGCACAACAGACAGCAATTAAGGTGTGGATCTGAAATTATGGGAAGAGATCAGAAAAACATCATCATCCAAACCCTAATTGATTAGGATCAATGTAAATTATATTTGATTGGTCATAATTGATGAATTGCAAATGTGTGATTTTGACTTGGGTTTCTCCCAGAAATTGATCTTAGGCACTGTTACCCCCACCTTATCAAGAGGTCTAAAATATAAATTTCCATTAAGCCGTGACACATACTGTTATTAAACTTTGGTAGTGGAGTGTCTGCAAAGGTTAGGAAAAGGAGAACCAAAGTGTAAGTGCATCGGTGCCTATTTAACACTGTCTAATCAAATGAGAAACTGTATTCAGGAAATGTGATTTTTTTCTGTTCATACACCCACAAAAAGTGTTCTTTATAATGGATTAAGGAGTATTTTATAGGTTTTCCAAAACCTACATGGCCCAACCATATAAGACATTTCAATCCTTTGTTCCTTAAAGTTCTTCCTAATGACTGATGCCACAGGTAAGTGTATCAGATAACAAGGATTATCAGGAAAGTCCTATATACCCATTATCTTTTTTTAAAAGGACATTTTAAGTGTATCTATCCATTTTGAGGAGTTGATGTGAGTAAGTAAATGGAAGAGATTTCAACAGCCCCTCTTCCTTCTTTCTACCAGCTAACCCCTATTGTGTGTATGCAAAGCGGTTCAAATAATAATGTACTTGGACAGTTTTGTGTCAGACATTTAGAACTTTTATCTTTTACTTCTCACTTTCCAACCAGCACTTTTTCCCTCAATATTGCCTGAAAGAAAGATATTTGCTTTTGCTAAAAAACAACAAAACTTTTATAGCAATGTCCCTTTTTGT
Organism: Tamandua tetradactyla; assembly: GCF_023851605.1. Taxonomy (NCBI): domain Eukaryota; kingdom Metazoa; phylum Chordata; class Mammalia; order Pilosa; family Myrmecophagidae; genus Tamandua; species Tamandua tetradactyla. The sequence continues at coordinate 55,778,383 of NC_135353.1, read as the reverse complement.
CTTCATTTATTTTCTTCTTTGCTCAAATTCCATTCTCCTTCATAGAAATAGCTATGCTCTCTATCAACTCTGTTTATTTATTTAAAATATATATAATGAATATCTAGATGTATATCATAAAAACTAAAACATTGACTAATCAAAAGCATCCCATAAGAATAGCTGTTCCCTTCCTCTCTGTGCCTTATTCTAAAAGTCCATCTACAGGCCCTCCCTAATATCTTTATTTGACAAAAATAGGAGTTTTCAATAACAAAATGAAAAACTCTACACCCAGATGTTCTATTCTCTAGAGGCCCATGGTACCATGTAAATAAAAAGCACATGTAGATATCTATGCAGTGTTTTCAGTAGAAAACTTTCTAAAAATTGTTTATTTTATATTCTGTACTTTTTTATTTGATTGAGGCTGGCTTTACAGATGGACAAAGTAAGTAACTACTATTTGGTCAAATTTGGGCTTCATTCTCTTCATAATGGACAGATGTGCACACATGCACACACATGCATATTTTTAATATGTTTAACACTACCTCATTAGGCATGTAACATAACCTAGAAAATGTTTTCATTTTTCTTCCATTCTTTTCTTTTCTTTTATTTATTAGGGAATTTGCAGGTTTACAAAAATATCATACAGAAAATACATAATTCCCACACTCCCACTACACACAGTTTTACCTATCATTAACATTTTGCATTAGTGTAGTAACTTTGTAACTCTTTATGAAACATTATTATAATTATACTATTGAATGCAGCCCATATTTTACATTACAGTCCACTCTTTTTGTTGTACAGTCCTATGATTTTTAAAATTTTATTCTAGTAACAAATACACAACCTAAAATTTGCCCCTTTAACTGCATTCACATACATAATTCAGGGTGTTGATTATATTCATACTGTTGTTCACCACTATCCATACCAAACTTTTCTATCCCTATTACTTAGAATTGTATAGACAATTCTACCTTTCAGGTGTTTAAATGCAAATGCACTTTGGTAGAGGTCTTTCTTAAACCTTTATCAACATAAGTTAATTTATAATATCTCAATCAACAGTTTTTCCCACTATACTGAAATTATACTATCAGATAATTCATTCTTTTGTGTCTCAAGAAGCTCTCAGTTAAAAAGTTATCAATAATTGAAAAAGTCAGACTGTTTTTCAGGGGTCCAGCTAGAAGATGACAAGTTCTGTTATAATGGTTGACCAGAGAAATAAAGTTTGGATAAGAAGGGTATTAATATAGAGCACATGAACCATTGCTTATGAGAGTATTACTGGGCACTGCATTAGGAACTCTGGGTCACAATTAGGCAGCTATAAGGTTGTGTAATTTTTCATGGAAATGTGGTTGTGGAAGGGATTAAAAAACACTGAAAACTCTTTCCATTTTGCTAAGGCCAGTTTATAGTTATAGAAAAAGATGTGGAGACAAAAATAGCAGTGATGCAAGCAAAATGGCTGCAATTTATTAGGTGCTTTTCATGTTGATGATTCTGTACTAGGCTCCATAGTGTGCCTGCTCCAACACAGTGCTTGGCACTGGTAGTTAAACAATACATGTTTCTTGAATTTTAAGGAGAAGGGATTTTTAAAAACTATCAACTAAATTGATTTCCTTCATACACTATCTCCAAGCTTCTAAAATAGTATCTCTTACTATCCAAACATGCACTGCAGTTTCTGTTTATAAAATTGCCAAAACCTGCTCAAGCTTAGAAGTAAGGTAAGTGAAAGATCTGACATTCAGAGTTCTTAACTAGAACTAGTTCTTCCTTTTTTTTTTTTATTCTGCAGGGCAAGTAGTTGTACATTGAGAAACTAATGGTGCAACAGAGGAAGTTTCAGCTGATTGTAAGTCTATTACATCACTCTCATCATAACACAGTGTTCTGAAGATTTAAAATCTATCTAGCCTTGCTACAAATTATGTTGAATTCTGACTACAGCATAGATAGCTCTTTAGAATGGCAGTTTAAAGAATTAAATTGATTTAAAGTCAATAACATCTAATACTTTTTTCCTTTTATTTTCTCTACATATTTCACCTTTTCTTTCACCTTCTATATCATTTTCTCAGATACTGATGCTAAACAAGAACTTGGGATTCAGTCAGACTGTCTTGCTTTGCAACTAAGGTACTTGTTTTCATGAACGTTTCCTCTTATGAAGAGTTTTAACTACCTGTGGTGAGACTAGAATGTAAAACCAAATGCCATTGTTCTTGAGACTTCCTTGGGTTCCTTATTGTAGGCCAAAACCAGTTATCCCCCTCATTCAATAAGCATTTATTGAGATCTATGGGCAAGTTATTTGAACACACCAGTATGCATCTCATTGTACTGGGAGTCCTTCTGTGCTTAATTTGAGAGGAGTTCAGGATCCCTCACCCAATTAAGGACTGTTATAAAGTTTGCATTTAGGTAGCATAATATAGTACCCATTCTTTGGAGACACACTAGATGGGTTCAAATATCTGTTCTACATCTTGCAAAACACTTTGTTCACATGGTACAAGTAGCTTAATATCTCCATGTTTTAGTTCCTTCAGTTGTAAAAGTGAGGTAATTATGGTAAATATTGAATAAAGTTATTGTGAGCATTAAACAATACATGTAACATAATAAGGATATATAAAAGTTATCAATTTTATTTAACATTATGGTTTTAAATTTTATTAGGTGCCAAGCCTTTTTCTGTGAGCTCAAAGTAAGGGATGAAAACATTTTCAAGTGCAGGAGGCAAATAGTTATTAAATTGATCATTTAGGTAGCTAGTCTGCTCTTAGGAGAATCAGGGAATCTTTTACTGAAGTTAATTTTCCAAAATTAAACATAGGCAATGAATAGGAGTTAGTCAAGCAAAGTGTAAATATATGTTATGAGAGTAACAGTGTTCTAGAAATAGAGAATGGTCATGAGACAAGAACACACACGGTGAGTTCAAGGAACTGAGAGTTCAATATGGCAGTCAATAGGTCATACTGACATAAGCAGAAAAGGGCCTTGAAATCCCTATTAAGTAATTTAGGTTTTGCCTTGTAGGAAATTGGCAGTACTGAAGGATTTTAAGCAGAAAACTTACTAAACCACATTTGCATTAAAAAAAATTACTGTATAACATGCTGAAGGTGTTGAGAGTACAGAGAATAGTTAAGAGACTGTTGAGGTGATAGGGCAAGATGGCAGCATAGTGAGGTGTGGAATTTAGTTTATCCTCCAGAGCAACTAGTAAATAGACAGGAACTTTTCAGAAAAACTGCTGGAGGGACATCAGTTACTGGATACACATTGTACACCAGTCTGGAATGAGTGGAATGGCTGAGATCACACACAGAACTGTAAGACTCCCAAGTCATAGAGACCAATGCCCCTCTCTCACAGCCACTGCAGGCTGTTTCCCCAAGGGGAAAGCAAGCAGACTTTACTAGTAACAAAGACGTTAGCTCAATGAAGCTCTAATTATAGAATTAAATGACAAATTCTGATTACTGAAAACAGGCTCTGAGCTCAGATAAACCTGAAGTAAACACTAAAGGACCCAGGAGTTTTCACTCCTGCAGAGAGAGGGTGGGGATGCAGGAAAATATAACTAAATAAATAAATAAATAAACAAACAAAGGCTTTTTGAGTTGGACAGCACACGATACTGGAAGAGGGATGGACTCCTAGACAAGGGGGCACTGAGATCCTAGAGACACATAGACTCAGGTACCAACTTCAGCATTTGATTGGCAAACCCAGGGAGCAAGGGTCCCTGCTCTGAAAAGGCTTCCTTTTTTTTTTCTTTTAATGTCTTAACAGCTCATTAGATAAAACTACAAGCACTCTCTGGCTCCAGTAGTGCCACAGACTATGGTGGAATTAAGGCATGTCTGAGAGACAAAGTAAATAAGTGAAAGGGCAATTCTTAAAGGGTGAATGTTATCCAAAAAAAAGAGAACAGCAGGGCCCAGCTCAAGTGGACTCCCTTCTTCAGGGAAAACAGGTCCCAGGGGTTGGAAAGCAGAAGCAATCAAAGCCTGCCTAGTAACACAACCTGGGTCACAAGCACACACTTGGCAGGAAGATGCTGGTAAAATTAAAGGAACCACAACACTTTACACTGGTGGGAAGCTGTGGGCTGAGAAGGACCACATACTGGGTAGGATATAAAAAGCATGGAAATGAAAGGTTTCATGGGAAAGTCTGACAAACTGCTGGGTTTCACCATCAAGGAAACTGGTAAAATCTTAGCAGGAGAAATAATATCTGAGAAGAAACTCCTCAAAAAAAAAAGATGCTCTATATAGGCAGGGCAAGAAACAGAGAAGGAAAACTGAAAAATTTGCATCAGTTAGACAGAATTTATGCTAGAGGTCTAGAGTAAGTTGAATGGAAAACCAAAGAATAAGAAGAGAGCAAAACCAACCAATAGAAAAACTGTAGGTATAAGAAAGAAAACAGCTTCCAGAATAAACTAATTAGGGAAATCAAATGCCCAGATGCCAACAAAAAAATAATGAGTTGTACTCAGAAAATCGAATATATGGCCCAATCAAAGGAACAAACCAACATTTCAAATGAGATACAGGAGTTGAAACAACTAATTCAGAATGTTCAAACAGACATGCAAAATTTCATCAAAAATCAGATCAATGAGTTGAAAGAGGATCTAGAGAAGACATTAGGTGAACATAAAGAACACAAAAGTCTGAAAAAACACATCACAGAGCTTATTGGAATGAAAGGCATAACAGAAGAGATGGAAAAGCAATGAAAGACTACAACAAGAGATTTGAAGAGGCAGAAGAAAGGGTTAGTGAACTAGAATACTGAACATCTGAAATCTGATACACAGATGAAAATATAGGGAAAAGAATGGGAAAATATGTTCAGGATCTCAGGGAATTGAAAGACAACATGAAGGACATGAATGCACATATTATGGGTGTCCCAGAAAGAGAAGAGATGGGAAAAGGAACAGAAAGACTAATAGACAATGCAATCCCTGAAAATTTTCCACCTATTATGATCAACAAATAATTACAAATCAAATAGAGTAGATCCCCAGACAGATTAGATCTAAATAGTATTTCTCCAAGACATTTACTAATTAGATTCTCAAATGTCAAAGACAAAGAGATAATTTTAAAAACAGCCCATCTCATTCAAGGAAAGCTTGGAAAGACTATGTGTGGATATCCTATTAGAAGCCATGGAGTTGAGAAGGCAGTTGTATGATATATTTAAGATTCTGAAAAAGAAAACTGCCAACCAAGAATTCTCTACTCAGCAAAACTGTCCTTCAAAAATGGGGGAAAAATTAAAATATTTTCAGACAAACAGACACTGAGAGAATTTGTGGCTAAAAGACTGGCTCTGCAAGAAACAATAAAGAGAGCACTACAGACAGATAGGAAAAGACAGGAGAGATAAGTCTGGAGAATAATGTAAAACTGAAGGCTATCAGTAAATGTAAAAGGAAAAAGTAGATATGACATATAAAATACAAAAAACAAAATGGTAGAAGAAAATACAGCCTTTACAGTAATAACATGAACTGTTGATGGATTAAACTCTGTAATCAAAAGACATAGACTGGCTGAATGGATTAAAAAACAGGATTCACCTTTATGCTGTCTAAAAGACACTCACTTTAGTTCCAAGGACAAAAATATGTTGAAAGTGAAAGGATGGAAATAGATACTTAATGCAAACAACAACCAGAAAAGAACAGAGGTAGCTATACTACTATCCAAGACTACTATGCTAGACTTCAAATGTATAACAATTAAATGAGAGAAGATGGACACTATGTATTAATAACAGAAGAATTCAACAAGAAGACATAACAATCATAAATATTTATGCATCAAGCCAGAGTTCTCCAAAATACATGAGGCAAACACTGACAACATTGATAGGAGAAGCAGACACCTCTACAATAGTATTGGAGACTTCAATTCCCGACTCTCATCAATGGATAGAACAGACAGTAAATCAATTAAGAAACAGAGCTTTGAATAATACAATAAATGAATTAGACTCAACAGATATTTACATAACATTTACACACCACAACAGCAGGATACACATTTTTCTCAAGTGCACATGGATCATTCCAAGGACAGGCCATATGCTGTGTCACAAAGCAGGACTCAATACATAAAGTTTGAAATTATACAAAATACTTTCTCAGACAGTAATGGAATGAAGTTGGAAATCAATAATAAGCAAAGGACCAAAAAATTCACAAATATATGGAGGATAAACAACACATTCTTAAACAACCAGGAGATCAAGGGAGAAATTACAAGACAAACTATAAATATCTCAAGGAACATGAAATGAAACACAACATATTATGTCATGGTTAGGGACAGGTGTCAACTTGGCCAAGTTGTGGTACCTCTTCATCTGATTGGGCAAGCACTGGTCTGTCTGTTGCAATGAGGACATTTCATAGGATTAGGTCATGATCACGTCAGCTACATCCACAGCTGATTCCATTTGTAATCAGCCAAAGGGGAGTGTCTTCTGCAATTAGTGATGCTAAATCCAATCATGGGAAGCCTTTTAAGGAGGACTCAGAGGAGACAGGTTCCATTCCTGCTTTGGCTGGTGAGCCTCTCCTGTGGAGTTCATCCAGGCCATCCATCGGAGTCATCGGCTTCGCAGCCTGCCCTGTGGATTTTGGACTCTGCGTTCCTATGGTCACGTGAGACACTTTCATAAATTTTATATTTGCAAGTGTTCCCTGTTGATTCTGTTTCTCTAGAGAACCCTAACTAATACATCTTGGTACCAGGAGTGGTTCTTAAGGAACAGAATCTTAAAAATGGGTTTTTATGAATGGTTTTCTACTCTGACTGGACTAAGAGACACTAAGGACTCTGATTCCTGTAATCAGAATGACACTCCCAATCCATGGAGTGAGTTGGCAAAGGAGATAGTCAAAATAACATCGTTCGATTCTCCTAATGCTTCGCTTGTACGAAGCCAGACTCTGGGGGATAATGTTTTTGACACCTTTACAGAGTTTTGTAGAAATAAGAGTTCTAGAGATGTTGGTTGGTTGTTGTTAGATACACTGTCTACACTAAAGGGTGAAAGGGATGGGCTTAAGACTTCAAACGAGAAGCTTAAGTGCCGTCTGAAAGATGTAGAGGTTTCTATGAGTATCCTGAAGGAAAATCGTATTTCCTGTAGCCATAGACTTGAGATCTCTGAAAATCAGACTCAGAATCTTATTGTTAGAGTAGCAAATTTACAACATAAACTGAAATCTCAGTCTTGCATGGTGTCTGCCGTTACAGTGAGGGCATTGATTGGAAAGGAGTGGGACCCTGAAAAATGGGATGGTGACATATGGATTGATAACAATGTTGGGGGCGAGGTTGAAACCCTAGACCATGCTGAGCCTTCTCTAGATAACCCTATAATAGTCTGCCCTGAGGACATAGCCGCCCCACCTCCAGCCTGCCTTGAGGAATTGGCCACCCAACCTCATCCTGAAGGGATTAGCCATAGTGTTATTAATCCTGTTTCACCAGATGAAACTGCAAATGAAGGCCCTGAAGCAAATGGCTTGGAAGATATTTCTAATTCTGTTCATGTCCCATCCCCACCACCCCTCATTTCTTCTAGACCTGTAACTAGACTAAAGTCTCAACAGGCTCCTAAAGGTGAGGTACAAAGTATCACACATGAGGAGGTACATTATACTCCACAAGAACAGTGTGAGTTTTCCAATTTATATAGACAGAAATAATGGGAATATGTGTGGCAATGGATTTTAAGAGTGTGGGATAATGGTGGGAGGAATATAAGGCTGGATCAGGCTGAATTTATTGATATAGGCCCACTAAGCAGAGATTCTGCATTCAATGTTATAGCTCGAATGGTTAGAAAAGGTGTTAACAGCTTGTTTGGGTGGTTGGTTGAAACATGGATCAAAAGATGGCCAACATTACCTGAGGTTGAAATGCCAGAACTGCCCTGGTATGATGCAGATGAGGGGATTCAGAGGCTTAGAGAGATTGGAATGTTAGAGTGGATTTATCATGCAAAGCCTGCTCTTACACCCCAGGAATGTCCAGAGGATGCAACTTTTACCAGAACAGTGAGAAATAAGTTTGTGAGGCTAGCACCATCATCAACCAATTGCATCATTTGGTTGCACTTCTCTGTAGGTCAGATGTTACTGTAGGAACTGCTGTCACTGAGCTGGAATCCTTAAACACAATGGGGATGACAGGATCCTGAGTTGGCAGAAGCCAGGTGGCAGCACTTAATCACCAAAGACAGGGTAGACACGGCTGTTATAATAGACAACAAACTCAAAGTAGGCGTCAAAATTATATGACATGCAGAGATTTGTGGCATTGGCTAGTAAATCATGGGGTGCCTAGAAATACAATTGAAGGGCAGTATACTAAACTCTTGTTGGAGCTGTATAAACAAAAGAGTTCTAGGTCAAGGGAACAGAAATCTAACCTGAATTACAAAAACACAGAGTCACGGCCCCTTAATCAATTTCCAGACTTGAAAGAGTTTACAGACCCAGAGCTCTTTGAATGAAGGGGAGGCCAGGTCCCTATGGGGGAGAAACCTGTTACACTGCCACAAATTTATACTGTTAATCTTCCTCTAAGTCTTCCCCAAGGAGACTGACAGCCTTTTACCAGGGTAACTGTGCATTGGGGAAAAGAAAACAATCAGATATTTCGGGGATTATTAGACACTGGTTCAGAAGTGACATTAATTCTGGGGGAAACCAAAACGTCACTCTGGACCACCAGTCAGAGTAGGGGCTTATGGAGGCCAGGTGATCAATGGAGTTTTAGCTCAGGTCCATCTCACAGTGGGTCCAGTAGGCCCCCGGACCCATCCTGTAGTTATTTCCCCAGTTCCGGAATGTATAATTGGCATAGACATACTGAGCAACTGGCAGAATCCCCACGTTGGTTCTCTAACTTGTGCAGTGAGGGCTATTATGGTGGGAAAGGCCAAGTGGAAGCCACTAGAACTACCCATACCAAGCAAAATAGTAAATCAAAAGCAATACCGTATTCCTGGAAGGTATGCAGAGATTACTGCCACTCTTAAGGACTTGAAAGATGCAGGGGTGGTGATTCCCACCCCATCCCCATTCAACTCTCCTATTTGGCCTGTGCAGAAAACAGATGGGTCTTGGAGAATGACAGTGGATTATCCTAAACTCAACCAGGTGGTAACTCCAATTGCAGCTGCTGTTCCAGATGTAGTATCATTGCTTGAGCAAATCAATACATCCCCTGGTACCTGGTATGCAGCTATTGATCTGGCAAATGCTTTTTTCTCAATAGCTATTAGTAAGGACCACCAGAAACAGTTTGCATTCAGCTGGCAAGGTCAGCAATATACTTTCACTGTCCTACCTCAGGGGTATATCAACTCTCCAGCCCTATGTCATAACCTTGTTCACAGAGACCTTGATCATTTCTGCCTCCCACAAGACATCACACTGGTCCATTATATTGATGATATCATGTTGATTGGTCCTAGTGAGCAAGAAGTAGCAACTACTCTAGATTTACTGGTAAGGCATTTGTGTGTCAGAGGATGAGAGATAAATCCAACAAAAATACAGGGGCCTTTCACCTCAGTAAAATTCCTAGGTGTCCAGTGGTGTGGGGCATGTCGAGATATCCCTTCTAAGGTGAAGGATAAATTGCTGCATCTGGCCCCTCCCACAACCAAAAAAGAGGCACAACGCCTAGTTGGTCTTTTGGATTTTGGCAACAACATATTCCTCATTTGGGTGTGCTACTCCAGCCCATTTATCGAGTGACCAGAAAAGCTGCTAATTTTGAGTGGGTACGTGAACAAGAAGAGGCTCTGTGACAGGTCCAGGCTGCTGTGCAAGCTTCTCTGCCACTTGGGCCATATGATCCAGCAGATCCAGTGGTGCTGGAAGTGTCAGTGGCAAATAGGGTTGCTGTCTGGAGCCTTTGGCAGACCCCTATAGGAGAATCACAATGCAGACCATTATGATTTTGGAGCAAAGCCTCACCATCTGTTGCAGATAACTACTCTCCTTTTGAGAAACAGCTTTTGGCCTGCTACTGGGCCTTAGTAGAGACTGAACGCTTAACCATGGGCCACCAAGTTACCATGAGACCTGAGTTGCCTATCATGAGTTGAGTGTTGTCTGACCCACCAAGCCATAAAGTTTGGCATGCACAACAGCACTCTATTGTAAAATGGAAATGGTATATACGAGATAGAGCCAGAGCAGGTCCTGAAGGCACAAGTAAGTTACATGAAGAAGTGGCACAAATGCCCATGGTTTCCATTCCTGCTGCCACATTACCTTCTCTTTCCCAGACCACAGCTATGGCCTCTTGAGGATTTCCTTACAGTGAATCGACTGAGGAAGAGAAAACTCGGGCCTGGTTTACAGATGGTTCAGCACGATATGCAGGTACCACCCAAAGGTGGACAGCTGCAGCATTACAACTCCTTTCTGGGGTGTCCTTGAAGGACAGTGGTGAGGGGAAATCCTCCCAGTGGGCAGAACTTAGAGCAGTGCACCTGGTTGTTCATTTTGCTTGGAAGGAAAACTGGCCAGAGGTGCGTTTGTATACTGACTCATGGACTGTTGCTAATGGTTTGGCTGGAAGGTCAGGGACTTGGAAAGACCATAATTGGAAAATTGGTGACAAAGAGGTCTGGGAAAGGAGTATGTGGATAGACGATTCTGAGTGGGCTAAAAACATGAAGATATTTGTGTCCCATGTGAATGCATACCAGAGGGTGACTTCAGCAGAGGAAGATTTTAATAATCAAGTGGATAAGATTACCCGTTCTGTGGATACCAGTCAGCCTCTTTCCCCAGCAACTCCCGTTATAGCCCAATGGGCTCATGAACAAAGTGGTCATGGTGGTAGGGATGGAGGTTATGCATGGGCTCAGCAACATGGACTTCCACTCACCAAGGCTGACCTGGCTACAGCCACTGCTGAGTGCCCAATCTGCCAGCAGCAGAGACCCACACTCAGCCCCCAATATGGCACCATTCCCTGAGGTGACCAGCCAGCTACATGGTGGCAGGTTGATTACACTGGACCACTCCCTTCATGGAAGGGGCAGCAATTTGTTCTAACTGGAATAGACGCATACTCTGGATATGGGTTTGCTTTCCCTGCATGCAATGCCTCTGCCAAAACTACCATCCGTGTGCTTACAGAATGCCTTATCCATCATCATGGTATTCCACATAGCATTGCTTCGGATCAAGGAACACACTTCACAACAAATGAAGTGTGGGAATGGGCACATGCTCATGGAATTCTCTGGTCTTACCATGTTCCCCATCACCCAGAAGCAGCTGGATTGATAGAATGGTGGAATGGCCTTTTGAAAACTCAATTATGGTGCCAACTAGGTGGCAAAAACTTGAAAGGCTGAGGTAATGTTCTCCAGGAAGCTGTGTATGCTCTGAATCAGCGTCCGCTGTATGGTGCTGTTTCTCCCATAGCCAGGATCCATGGGCCCAGGAACCAAGGGGTGGAAATGAGTGTGGTGCCACTCACTATTACCCCTAGTGATCCACTAGGAAAATTTTTGTTTCCTGTCCCTGCTACCCTGAGTTCTGCTGGTCTACAGGTTTTAGTTCCAAAATGGGGTGTGCTTCCTCCAGGAGAAACAACAGTGATACCACTGAACTGGAAGTTAAGATTGCCACCTGGCCACTTTGGGCTACTTATGCCACTGGATCAACACACCAAGTAGGGGATTACATTATAGTCTGGGGTAATTGACCCTGACTATCAGAAGAAAGTAGGACTGCAACTACATAATGGAGGTAAAGAAGAGTTTTCTTGGAATATAGGAGATCCCCTGGGGCGTCTATTAGTACTACTATGCCCTGTGATTAAAATCAATGGAAAACTGCAACAGCACAATCCAGGCAGGACTACTAATTGCTCTGAAACTTCAGGAATGAAGGTTTGGGTCACCCCACCAGGCAAAGAACCACGGCCAGCTGAAGTGCTTGCTGAGCAGAAATAGAACATGAATGGGTAGTGGAAGAAGGTAGTGATAAATATGAACTTCGACCACATGATCAGTTACAGAAACGAGGACTGTAATGCTGTTTTGTTCATGTTATACTATTTAAGTTGTAAGATATCAAGTTTAAGAATGAATGTTGTCCAAGGATTTGCACCCTATTCTGGAGAGATTTAATGTGTTTCCAGTTATATGCAGGACAGTTGAGTGTTGTCAGGTAAAAGAAAAAATTTGTGCTTATTTGTTTTCATTTGGAAATTAAGTATGGTCTAAGGTGAGATATATATATATATATATATATATATATATATATATATATATATATATATATATATATATATATATATATATATATATATATATTGGTTCCAAGTTGACAAGGGGTGGACTGTCATGGTTAGGGACAGGTGTCAACTTGGCCAAGTTGTGGTACCTGTTCCTCTGATTGGGCAAGCACTGGCCTGTCTGTTGCAATGAGGACATTTCATAGGATTAGGTCATGATCATGTCAGCTACATCTACAGCTGATTCCATTTGTAATCAGCCAAAGGGGAGTGTCTTCTGCAATTAGTGATGCTAAATGCAATCATGGGAAGCCTTTTAAGGAGGACTCAGAGGAGACAGGTTCCATTCCTGCTTTGGCTGGTGAGCCTCTCCTGTGGAGTTCATCCAGGCCATCCATCGGAGTCATCGGCTTCACAGCCTGCCCTGTGGATTTTGGACTCTGCGTTCCTATGGTCATGTGAGAAACTTTCATAAATTTTATATTTGCAAGTGTTCCCTGTTGATTCTGTTTCTCTAGAGAACCCTAACTAAAACATATTACAATTTATGAGATGTGGTAAAGGTGTACTAAGAGGGATGTTTATTGCCCTAAATACCTATATTAAAAAAAAAAGAAAGAGCAAAAATTGAGGAATTAATGGTTGACCTGGAAGAACTAGATAAAGGAAAGCAAACTCACCCCAAAGCAAACAAAAGGAATGATATAACAAAAATTAATAAAAGAGATTAAGATTATGAAAACAATTGAGAAAATCAATAATACCAGCAGTTGGTTCTTTGAGGTAATCAATAAAATCAATGGACATTCAGCTAATCTGACAAAAAAAGAGAGAAAGGATGCAAATAAATAGAAGTGGAAGAGGGGACATAACCACTGACCCCCCAAAATTAAAGGAGTTAGTGAAAGGATACTATGACCGACCAAATGCTAATAAAATAGAGAACATAGATGAAATGGACAACTTCTTAGAAATATATGAACAACCAACATTGACTTGAGAAGAAATAGATGACTTCCAAAAACCAATCACAAGTAAAGAGACTGAATCAGTCATCAAGAAGTTCCCGAAAAAGAGAAGTCCAGGACCAGATGCCTTCACATGTGAATACTACCAAACCTTCAGGAAAGATTTAATACCAATCCTGCTCAAACTCTTCAAAAGAATTGCAAAGGAGAGTAGGTTATCTGTGCTGGTTTGAAAGGATGTATGTCCCATAGAAAAGCCATGTTTTAATCTAAATCCCATTTCATAAAGGCAGAATAATCCCTATCCAATACTTTATGTTTGAATCTGTAATTAAATAATCTTCCTGGAGATGTGATTAATCAAGAGTGGTTGTTAAACTGGATTAGGTAGAGACATGTTTCTACCCATTTGGGTGGGTCTTGATTAGTTTCTGAAGTCCTATAAAAGAGGAAATATTTTGGATAATGGGAGATTCAGAGAGAACAGAGCAGAACGACATAGCCATGAGAAGCAGAGAGCCCACAAGCCAGTGACCTTTGGAGATGAAGAAGGAAAATGCCTCCCGGGGAGCTTCATGAAACAGGAAGCCAGAAGAGAAAGTAGCAGGTGGTGCCTTTCTCGCTATTGCCCTTCCAGCCGAGAGAGAAACCGTGACTGTGTTCACTTGTGCCTTTCCAGATTAGAGAGAAACCCTGAACATCATCAGCCTTCTTGAACCAAGGTATCTTTCCCTGGATGCCTTTGATGGGACACTTCTATGGACTGGTTTTAATTGGACATTTTCTTGGCTGTAGAACTGTGAACTAGCAACTCATTAAATTCCCCCTTTTAAAAGACATTCTGATTCTGATATATTGCATTCTGGCAGCTAGCAAACTAGAACACTATCTAACTCATTCTGTGAGGCCAACATCCCTTAATACCAAAACCAGACAAAAATACTATAAGAAAAGAAAATTACAGGCTGATCTCTTTATAGAAACAAAATTCCTCAATAAAATACTTGCAAATTGAATCCTTGGCACAGTAAAAGAATTGTCACCATGACCAAGTGGGATTTATTCCACATATGCAAGGCTGGTTCAACACAAGAAAATCAATTAATGTAATGCACCAGATCAATAAGTCAAAATGGAAAAGCCACATGAATATCTCAATTGATACAAAAAGGCATTTGACAAAATTCAACATCTTTTCTTGATGAAAACACTTCAAAGGATAGGTATAAAAAAGACTTTCTCAACAACATGATAAAGGGAATATATGAAATATTCACAGCTAACATCATTCTCAATGGGGAAAAAGTCAATGGGGAAAGCTTTCAAACACAAGAAGACTGCAAGGTGAAGAAGGGAGACCAGCTAAGGATCTCAAGACCAGAGGAACAATGCTGTGAAGCCTCTGGTCTGTTAGAGCCACACTGTCTTCCACAGGACTTCCTTTCTGAAGAGCTACCATTTGAAAGACCTTTGTGAATGCATTGCTTCAATTAAGTCCTCAGAGAACACGTGGTTTTAAGGTCTGGAGGAGTTTCAGGAAGATGGCTGAATAGGGTAGTCATGTTCAGCCCTGGTCCACAGAAAAGTTAGAGAAACAATGAGATGGTGACTGAGACTGTGATTCAAGAGTGCAACTGACCTGGGAGAGCTTTCTGCACCACATAGGACAGCACTGGATGCAGAGGCTGAGGAACTCAGGAGCAGAAATCTGGAGCCTTGCATGGAGGTGCAGAGCCCATGGGAGTGCAAGGGTGGGGAGACAGGAACTAGGAAGTAAGCCAGGCTGCATTGTTGAATGTGCTACCCTCACCAGTGCAGCCTGTGACCTGCAACTCACCACACATCCCATGCACTGAACCCCATCATTGGTCTCAAATTCCCACATTCCAAGCATTTCCACCTCACCAACCCCCAGTGTGCATATCCACCCCACACCATCACCCCAAGTGCAGTCCATCCCACCTCTCCTGCACCCCTCTCAAGCACTACCTCCCCCTCCTTGTTCCCTACAAGCTGTTACCAGTGCATAAAAGTTGTGGGTGCATACCTTCATAACCAGGCTACACCCACCCCATGCTCATAGTGTTACACAGCCTCACCCTGCCCCCACTGAGCTCTGCGGATCAGTTTATGGCACTCCTAGAACTGTGCATGTGCACTCACCCCAAATCACGTCCTTCAGCTCTGGGAATATTAGGTTATGGCACTCCTAGACCTGAGCAGGTGCATGGCCCTCAAACATGTTTCCCAACTCTGTGAAAGTGCTGACCTGTGCATCCAGGTCACATCTGCCCCCAACCCACGAGGGCATAATGCCAACCTGCTGCCACAGTTCTACACATGTGCACAAAGGGCCCTGCACCATAAATCAGACTACAACAGGATTATGCCCCACAGACCTGTGCACCCCCACAGCTAAATCCTCCATGGCTGCTGAACACCCAACTCACAAGCACCAACATAACATCCCCAACTTACACCTATATGTGCCCAGTTGTGCAACAAATCACCACACTGCTGTGCCCTGCACCCTGCTGCACAACCGTTCCACAAACACAAGGCCTCAGAACTACTGAAAGAAATCAATTCCCAAAGTAAATCAATCAAGATATGTATATGTAATGAAAACAACAGATCACTAAGCATATCACAGTGCAGACATATATAGCCCAGACTAACAACCAAATTAAAACACCAGAGGAGACACAGATATTGGAACAACTAATCAAAGATGCTCATAAAACTCTACTTAATAAAAAGAGTGGGATGGCAAATGACATAAAGGAGATGAAGAAGACAGTAGAAGAGCATAAAGAGGAATTTGAAAGAATAAATACAAAATAGCAGATATCACAGAGATTACAAACTCTGTTGACCAAATAAAAAATACATTAGAGGCACACAACAGCAAATTTGAAGAAACAGAAAAAAGAATAACTGATATTGAGGACAGGATGGAAAAATTTGAATTGGATCTCAGGGAAATGCTAGACAAAACAAAGGGCACAAATATAAGAATCATTGGAGTCCCAGTAGGAGAAGAGAGGAGTAAAGGACTAGGAAGAGTAGCTGAGGATGTAATGTAGCCCTATGACCCACAATTCACCCCACATCCCATGAATCTGAACCTCATCACCAGCCCCAACTCCTCATGCTCCAAGTTCCCATGCCCCACCAACCCCTCACATGCATAACTGCCCTACTACCCCGCCCCAAGCACAGCCCAGCCCACCTCTACAATGCCAGCACAATCTTTCCTTGACCTTCAAGAGCCCTACCTCCCAGTCCCTACCCCTAGAGGTGGTCACCAGCGCATAAAGGCTGCTGGTGCTTACCTCCATATTCAGGTTGCACCCCGCCTCCAGCTCATACAGTCTGGCAGCCCCACCCTGCCCACCCTGAGCTCTGTGTATGGTTACATCAGTTTATCACACTCCCAGAGTCATGCACATGCAGAGTCCCAAGTCATGCACCCCAGATCTGGGAAAGTGCTGACCTGCACAGCATGGCCATATTCACCCCCAACCCAAGCAGGGGAAACACTGATCCACTGCCCTAGCTCTGTGTATATGAACAAAGGGCCCCATGCCCTTCACCAGTGCATACCAGGGCCCTGTCCCCTAGACTCTTGCAGTCACACAGCCATGTCCTCTGCAACCAATGGGCACCCATGCTCACAGTCATCAGCATAGCATCCCCAACTTGCACCCATACCCATGCCGCAATGCATCACTACACTGTTGTTTTCTGCCCCATGCCCTGCATCTTGCTCCACATCCATCCCACAAATACAATTTAG
The DNA here is from genome assembly GCF_023851605.1 of Tamandua tetradactyla. Taxonomy (NCBI): domain Eukaryota; kingdom Metazoa; phylum Chordata; class Mammalia; order Pilosa; family Myrmecophagidae; genus Tamandua; species Tamandua tetradactyla. The sequence goes on along the minus strand of NC_135353.1, from coordinate 55,761,287 downwards.
ACTACTGAAGGAAATCAAGTTCCAAAGTAAACCAATCAAAACATTTATGTGCCAAGAAGACAGCAAAAGGTCATTAAAAAAATCATGTGCAGACAGATAAAGCCCAGTCTAACAACCAAATAAAAACAACAGAGGACACACAGAAATTGGAAAAACTAATAAAAAGTGTTCATATAACTCTACTAAATAAAATAAATGGGGTGGCTAATGACATAAAGATCAAGAAGACACTATGAGAGCATAAAGAGAAATTTGAAAGATTGAATAGAAAAATAGCAGATATCACAGAGACTAAAGATGCAATAGACAAAATAAACTACATACTAGAGACACACAACAACAGATTTGAAGAGGCAGAAGAAAGAATAAGTGAATTAGAGGACAGGACAACTGATTTTGAACACTCAAGAATTGGAATTAGATCTCAGGGAACTGATGGATAAAACAAAGCACTAAAATATAAGAATCATTGGTGTCACTGAAGAAGAGAAGAGTAACGGCCTAGAAGAGTAATTGAGGATATAAGGGGGAAAACTTCCCAACCTTTATAAAGGACATAAATATACAAGTCAAAGAAGCCCAACAAACTACAAACAGAACAAATCTAATTAGGCCTTCCCCAAGACACATACTAATCAGTCTGTCAAATATTGAAGAGAAACAGAAAATTCTGAAAGCAGCAAGCAAAAAAAAATCTACATAGAAAGGAAACCACATAAGACTGAGTTTAAACTACTCAATTACCACCATGGAGGCAAGAAGAAAGTATATGATATATTTAAGATCGTGAAAGACAAAGACTTCCAGCCAAGAAGTCTGTCCTCAGCAATATTGTCCTTCAAAACTGAGGGAGAGATTAAAATTTTCACAAACAAGTCCTGAAAGAATTTGTTAATGACAGATCAGCCTTACAAGAAATATGAAAAGGGAGTTCTGCTGGCTAAAAAATAAAAAGACAAGAGAGGGAGGTCTGGAGGTGGGCACAGAATGGAAGAGTACCAGTAGGGTAGCATAAAAGATAAAAAGAGAAAGAGGGAAAAGAATATATAAATCTGACAAATAAAATTAAAAAGATAAGATGGTAGATTCAAAAAATGCCTTCCAGTAATAACTTTGAAGGTTAATGGACAAAATTTACCATTTAAAAGGTACAGATTGGCAGAATTGATTAAGAAATATAATCCAGCTATATACTGCTTAGAAGAGACTCATCTTAGACACAAGGATACAAATACATTGAAAGTGAAAGGATGGAAAAAAGTTTTCCACACAATTTATAACCAAAAGAAAGCAGTAGCTATACTAATATCAGACAAAACAGATTTTAAATATAAAGACATCAAAAGAGACAAAGAAGGACACTATATACTAATTAAAGGGTCAATTCATCAGGAAGATATAACAATCATAAATGTTTGTGCTCCCAACCAAGAAGCTCCAAAGTACATGAGAAGGACATTGGCCAAACTGAAGGGAAGGATAGATGCTTCAACAATAGTAGGAGACTTTGAAACACCGCTTTCCAGTAGGGCCATGGTGTCTCAGCAGGCAGAGTTCTCGCCTGCCATGCCAGAGACCCGGGTTCGATTCCCAGTACCTACCCATGCAAAAAAAAAAAAAAAAAAACCCACCACTTTCCTTCAATGATAGAACAAGCAGACAAAAGATAAACAAGGAAACACAAAGTTAAGTAACTTGATATATGTGTTAGACCTAACAGACATATATAGGTCATTACACCCCAAAACACAAGGATATACATTCTTCTCTAGTGTTCATGGAGCATTCTCCAGAATAGATCATATGCTGGGATCAAAACAGCTCTTTATAAATTTAAAAACTCTGAAATTATTCAAAGCTCTTTCTATGGTCACAGTGGAATGAAGCTGTACTTCAATAACCACCAAAGAATGAGAACATTCACCAATATATGGAAATTAAATAACACACTCTTAAACAACCAGTGGGTCAAAGAAGAAATTGCTAGAGAAATAAGTAGCTGTCTGGAGATGAATGAAAATGAGTATACGACTTATTAGAATTTATGGGATGTGGCAAAGGCTGTGCTGAGATGGAAATTTATTGCCCTAAATGCCTATATGAAAAAACAAGAAAGAGTAAATTTGAGGACATAACTGCTCACCTGGAGGAACTTGAGATAGAACAGTAAAGTAAACATCAAAACAAATAGAAGAGAAATAACAAAGATTAAAGCAGAGATAAATGAATGGGAGAACAAAAGAACAATGCAAAGAATCAATAAAACCAATAGTTGGTTCTTTAAGAAAATCAATAAAATTCATGTGCCACTAGCAAGACTGACAAAGAAACAAAGAAAGAAGATGCAAATAAACAAAATCAGAAATGAGGAGGGATGCATAACCAAATAATCTGAAGAAATAAAAGGAATCATAAGAGGATACTATGAACAACTACATGCCAACAAACTAGACAACTTAGATGAAATAGACAAATTCCTAGAAACACACAAACAAGCTACACTGACTCAGGATGAAATAGAAGATCTCAACAAACCAATCACAAGTAAAGAGATTCAATCAGCCATCAAAAATCTTCCTTCAAAGAAAAGCCCAGGGCCAGATGGCTTCACAGGGGAATTTTATCAAACATTCCAAAAAGAACTAGCACCAATCCTCAAATATTTCAAAAAAAGTTGAGGAAATAGGAACTCTACCTAAATCATTTTATGAAGTGAAAATCATTTTAATACCAAAACCAGGTAAAGACACTATAAGAAAAGAAAATTATAGGTCAATCTCCCTAATAAATATAAATGCAAAAATTCTCAATGAGATATTATCAAATCAAATCCAATAACACTTAAAAAAATTCTACACCATGACCTAGTGGAATTTGTACCAGGAATGCAATGTTGGTTCAACACAAGAAAACCAATTAATGTAATACAACATATTAACAAATTGAAAGGGAAAAGTCACATGATCATCTTAATTGATGCTGAAAAAACATTCAACAAAATTCAACATCTTTTTCTGATAAAAAGACTCAAAGGAATCAAAGGTAACTATCTCATTAGACACAGGGAATATATGAAGAACCGATAGCCAGAATCATACTCAACGGAGAGAGAATGAAATCTTTCCCCCTAATATCAAGAATGAGGCAAGGATGCCAACTGTCACCAGTATTATACAGCAGTGTACTAGAAGTTCTAGCTAGAGTAATCAGGCAGGACAAAGAAATGAAAGGCATCCAAGTTGGAAAGGAGGAGTAAAACTTTCATTATATGCAGATGACATGATACTATACTTGGAAGATCCTGAGAAATCTACAGCAAAGTTGCTTGAGCTGATAAACAAATTCAGTAAGGTGGCAGGATATAAAATTAATGTTCAAAAATCAGTAATGTTTTTATGCACAAGCAATGACCTGAGGAATCAATTAAGGAAAAATATCAATTAAAAAAAGCAACTAAAGGAATAAAGTACCTAGTAATGAACTTAGAAAGGAAAGGACTTGTACACAGAAAACTACATAACATTGCTAAAAGAAATTAAAGAAGTTCTAAATAGGTGAAAAGACATTCCCTGCTCATGGATAGGAAGACTAAATATAGTTAAAATGTCAGTTCTACCCAAATTGATCTACAGATTCAGCATAGTACCAATAAAAATTCCAGCAACATACCTTGAAGACTTGGGAAAGCTAGTCATCAAATTCATCAGGAAGGGAAAGAGACCCTGAATAGCTAAAAGTATCCTAAAGAAGGAAGAAGTGGAAGGATTAACACTCCATGACTTTAATACCTATTATAAAGCCACAGTGGTCAAAACAGCACGGTACTGGCACAAAAATAGAAGCATTGACTAAAGGAATCGAATTAAGAGTGCAAAAATAGACCACCAAATATATGGTCACCTAATTTTTGACAAGGCTCCCAAATCCTCTGAAGAGGGAAAAAATACTTTTTTCAGTAATGGGGCATGAAAGAATGGGATATCAATAGCCAAAAGAATAAAAGAGGATCCCTATCTTACAACCTACACAAATATTAACTCAAAGTGGATTAAGCACCTAAATATAAGAACTAGCACCATAAAGCTCCCAGAAGAAAATAAATGGAAACATCTTCAAGACCTAATAATAGGAGGTAGTTTCCTATACTTTACACCAAAAGCACAAGCAACAAAAGGAAAAATAGATAAATGGAAACTCTTCAAAATCAAATGCTTCTGCACCTCAAAAGTCTTTGTGAAAAAGGTGAAGAGGCAGCCAACCCAAAGGAAGAAAATATTTGGAAATCACATATCGGACCAAGGTTTGATATCCCGTATACATAAATAAATCACACAAATCAACAACTAAAGAACAAACCACCCAATTATAAAATGGGCTAAAGGTATGAATAGGTGTTTTTCTAAAGAGCAAATACAGATGGCTCAAAAGCACATGAGGAGATATTCATTTTCACTGACTATAAGTGAAATGCAGACAAAGACTAGAATGAAATACCACCTCACACCTATAAGAATGATTGCTATTTAACAAACAAGAAACTACAAATGTTGGAGAGAAATTGGGACACTTATGTACTGTGGGTGGGAATGTATAGTGGTGCTGCCACTATAGAAGCCTGTTTGGTGGTTCCTTAGGAAACTAAATATTGAGTTGCCCTACGACCCAGCAATAGTGCTACTTGGTATATACCCAGAAGAGCTGAATGCAATGAAAGAAACACATATTTGCACACTGATGTTCTTTGCAGCATTATTCACAATCACCAAAAGATGGAGAAAAATCAAATGTCCATCAACAGATGGGTGAATCAACAAAATATTGTATATACATATGGAATTTATGCAGCAGTAAGATGAAGTGAAGTCTTCAAGCACATAACATGATGGATGAGCCTTGAAGACATAATGCTGAGTGAAATAAGCCAGAACAAAAGGATAGATAGTGTATGATTGCACTTTTATGACCATCATAATGGTATAATCAGAGGCTTTTAATAAAGAATATAGGGGACTTAGAGATACATAGAAGCTGAGATGGGTGAATAATTAGATAATAAGAATGAACTTCAATGTAAAGAAATAGATAGAAGTGAAAGTGGTTCCCTAGTAGGTCTATAAGTAATATTACCATATTGAAGATGAACAAGACTGAAAGGAGTTGTATAGACCTACATGTCCCACTAATTAACACTAGAAATATTTATTCTTGCAAGAATTGCTTCAAAGGTGTGATTTTTGTGCAAAGAGTGTTTAAGTCCTGGGTATAACAGGAAAACTGCTATTGCATGCTGTGTGCTATGTTCAAAAGGAAGCCATCAGTACTACCACAGCAACAACAGAGGTAAATAATGGAGGGAGGAACAAGAGTTAAGAGGAGGTTTAGATTTCCTATTTGGTGAGGGTGTGTTTATTGGTTTTCTTTCTCTTGGGAACAATGAAATCATCTAAAATTGAGGATGTTGATGGACTGTGGACTTTGGGAACTATACATGATTCATGATGAATGCAGGTGGCTGAAGGATGCACTGGTTGTTGTGTAGATTGGTGAATGATGGTAAATATTTATGTATGAAGGTTGTGCTGCTACAAAAAGGAACAAAGTCATAAGGCATGCAACCATGTGAATGAACATGTAGGACATTTGTGAAGCAAAATAAGCCAGGAACAAAAGAAAAACAATGTTGTGGTCTCTTTTAGAAAATGCTTATAAGAAAAGAAGGACCTAGATTGTAAGCTTTTATAGCAGACACATTAAGTCTGCCATGGTAATTATTATTTCTGGATTTCAAGAGGCTGATACATATATAACCTGATACTTAGAGATAAGAATGAAGCTGATCATGTTGGTGTTAACGTAATTGAGAACACAGGGGTAAGGAAGACATTGTCTATAGTTTAGAACCACACATACTTTTTGAAACCATGGGAAGAAAGTTTTATTTGGTCTGGAACTGAAATTTTCTGTAGTGCATAATCTAACTGAACCTATCTGTATAGTTCATTTGAACAATTGAAGCACAGGGAGCCCAGAATAAGAAAGATATACTTTAATCCTGTATAGAATAATGTAATTCCTGTATATATCCTAGAGTATATTAAGCAGATAATTAAAAAGTTTTGGCAAAGTCTCTTAAGGGATGGGAGGAAAACATGGAACTATTAAATTTTACCATCACGGAATCCCCTGATACTGTGTCAAACTTTAGGGACACCCAAATCAATAGACCATACCATTGATCCTGAGCCTTACTCTTCTGAAGCTTATGTAGGTAGCAGAGAAGCTTAGACTACCTATAGGTATACCTAAAAGTTACTTCAGGAGGACCTCATTTGTTCCTCAGATGTGGCCTCAGTCTCTCTGAGCTCAACTCTACAAATGAAATCATTGCTTTCCCCCCTCCATGGGACATAGCATCCAGGTGTGAAAGTCTCCCAGGGAACGTGGGAGATGACTCCCAGGGATGAATCTGGCTATGCCACCATGGGACCAAATATTCCATCCTGATCAAAAGGGGGAAAAGAAGTGTAAATAATAAAGTATCAGTGGCAGGGAGAATTCAGTTAAAGTTGAGAGGCTACTCTGGAGGTTGCTCTTGTGCAAGCTTCAATTAGACATTGCTACCTGTCATAACCTGCCCCCAAACCCCAACCTGGACCATTCCAGCCAATCCTAAAGGACACCTAGGGCAATATATAAGATTCTACAAAGTGTTTCATGTACCAGAGTAACTTTCCAGAAGCCTACAACCTTCAGATCAGTCCCTGGACCAGGTAAGTCTTGAAACCTAGAGGGCACAGCCTCTCCAGAACATCAGATAGTTCCATCCCCCTTCCCCATATTAGTGACACTTCCAACATGAAAAACGTAGAATGGCCATACCCCAAACAACCCTAAAGAGAGTGATGGAAAGATCAAAGGTGATGATGAAGCTATATAGAGATGATAGGATTAACAAATGAATATGAAAGCTGAATCATTAAATTGTTATTTCTTTTAGTCTCCAGTATCTTAGAGCAACTAGAAGTAAAAACTTAAAACTGTGGAATTGTAACCCGTGTCAAACTCTGAAATATGTTCTACAACTAATTGTGGTGCTGTGCTTTGAAATTTATTGCTTTTTTGTATATACATTATCTTTCACAAAAAAGAAAGAAAAAAGCCAATTGTGATGATAAAAAAAATTAAGCCTTCAGTCTCCTATATTCTGTAGCAGCTAGAAGGACAAATGCATGAGGATAGTATGGTAGCCCATGACAAACTCTGGGATCTGTCCTGTAACTACTTCTTGAAGTGTGCTGTGAAAACTATTGTTTTTTTCCTTTGCTTTGTATTTATGTTATATTATACAATAAAAAAGTTATTTAAAAATGGACAAAAGTTTAATAGACATTTCCCCAAAGAATATATACAAATGTCTTATAAGCACATGGTCAATATCATTGGTCATGAAGGAAATATAAATTAAAACCATAATGATATACATTTTCATACCCACTAAAATAGACATAATAGGAAAGACAGAATATGGGAAGAATTATGAAGAAACAGAAACCCTCATGCACTGCTGACAGGAATGTGAAATGGTACAGTGACTCTGGAGGAAATAGTTAAATGAAGAGCTTCTATATTACCCACCAATTGCAGTGCTAAGTAGCTACTCTAGATTAATGAAAACATGTACATGAATGTTTATAGCACACTATTCATAACAGCTATAAACTGGAAATAAATCCAAAGTCCATCAGCTGAAGAATGTATAAATACAATGTGATAAATCCATACAACAGAATACTATTCAGTAAAAAGAAGTAACACACTGAAACAAGCTACAAGAAGTATAACCTCAAAAACATTATGCTCTTGTTCTAGTTTGCTAGCTGCCAGAATGCAACACACCAGAGATGGATTGGCTTTTAATAAAAGGGGATTTATTTTGTCAGTTCTTCAGAGGAAAGGCAGCTAACTTTCATCTGACGTTCTTTCTTATGTGGGAAGGCTCAGGGTGATCTCTGCTGGCCTTCTCTCGAGGCCTCTGCATTCCAACAACTTTCCCCAGGGTGATTCCTTTCTGCATCTCCAAAGGCCTGGACTGAGCTGCAAGTGCTCAGATGAGTATGCTGAACTGCTTGGGCTGTGCTATGTTGAGCTCTCTCATTTAAGCACCAGCCAATTAAATCAAACATCATTCATTGCAGCAGGCACACCTCCTAGGTGACTGCAGATGTAATCAGCAACAGATGAGGTTCATGTACTGTTGGATCATGTCTGCAGCAACAGAACTAGGTGCCTTCACCTGGCTGAGTTGAGCTGCAATCTGGTGGTCTTGATTCTTGATGGTGATTGTGTAAGTATATAGCTTTAATGTATGGAGCATGTGATTGTGAAAACTGTACACTCTTTTTATCCATTGTATTGGCAGATGATTAATAAAATACAAAAATCAATAATCAATGAATCAATAAATAATGGGGGATAAGGGATATGGGAAGTTTTAGGTGTTCTTTTTTATTTTTATTTTTTGGAGTAATTAATATGTCCTAAAACTGATTGTGATGAAATGCACGAAGATGATACTATAAGCCATTGATTGTATACTTTGGATGGATTATATGGTGTGTGAATACTTCTCAATAAAATTACATTAAAAATGTTATTCTATGTGCAAGAAGCCAGAAAATAATGACCATGTATATGATGTGTCCAGAATAAGTAAATCAATAGAGAAGCAAATTAGTGGTTGACAAGATTGAGAGGGGTATTAAGAACTGACTGCAAATGGGCACAAGACTTATTTTTAAGGTAAAAGAAGTGTTCTAATATTGGATTTTCATAATTAATGCTATATATTTACCAAAAAACATTGCTTTGTACTCTTAAAGTGGGTGAACTGTATGGTATTTAAATTATGCCTCAATGAGGGTCTTAAAAATAATGAAATATAAAAAATAAGCCATAGGCTATAAAGTCTGGCATCTTAAGTTTGAATATCAACTCTGCCACTTTCTGTTTTAAATTATATAATCTTTTAGTTGCTATGTTTCTCAGTTTCTCCATTTGTGACATGTGGATAAGTATAGTACATTGTAGGATTGTTGTATTAAAAGAGAAAACCTAAGGGAAGTCCTTAAAGCATATTCTGGCACATAAAAACACAAAAGCAACTATTGGACATTCAGTTCTTGAACAAGATGGAGTAGATTATTTCTCTCAATTCCTTCTGCCAAATACAGCTAAAATCTCTGATATTATCTTTAAAACAAATGTAAGAAAGCTCTGAAGTGTGAAAAGAAAGTCATGTGACTAGTGACCTGGGAAACTTATGGGCAATATGTGATAGTGAAACTCCTTTATTTTCCTTCTACCTCATATAACATGGACTGGGACTAGGTGTTAGTGAAGCTGGCAACCTGGAAACAACATTAGAAATAAACAAAAAATGCCCCAAAGAAAACCAGGTCTCACTTGTCAAAGGCCAAAGAAAGATGGAGCCTAACAAGACAGAAAATTTTAGATAATACACTTTGCCTCAGTCAAATTCTACAGGAAAAATCACAGTCCCTTCTCCATCCTCATCAACAAAGACAGAGTGGGGAGCCTTGAATTTCATTATCTATAGGTCATAAAAAGGCTTCATTCTTCCTGCATCCCCACTGGTGTGATATCAGAGAAGACAGTATGGAAGTCCAGGGTTTTCATCCCTGTTCAGTTGTAATTAAGCCTTAGCCACATGGGTTCAGGGAAAGACACATGGGACACTGCATTTCAACTTCAATCCACAATAATGATGAGTCCCTTCAATTCTCCACTGGTATCAGAGGAGACAGAATACAGAGCCAAAAATTTCTCTACCATCCAGCAAGAATGAGAAATCCCAATAGACTGTCCCACAGTGCCAGTAGCGGTGAGCAGTAATGAGTAACCACCTCCCTCTCAGTCAGGGAAGCATCAGCAGAGAACTAGGGGGAAGCCTGAAATCCCACCTCTGCCCAGAAGTAAAAAATCACACACCCCCTCACATACAAACACACACATATCCTGGTGTCAACGGTGGCCCAGTAGAGACCCTGGACTTCATTCTCATCTGATAGTAATGACAGAGCATTCACTTACCCTGCCGGTTTGGCATAAGAGGAGTTCTGTGAAAATTGAAGGTTAAACAAGATCTAGATTCTCATAACATAATACCCCAAACATTCAGATTTCATTTGAAAATTACCCATCATACAAAGAACCAGGAAAAGCTCAACTTGAATGAGAAAGAGCAACCAACAACGCCAACAACAAGATGACATGGATGTTGAAATTTCCTGACAGGGATTTTAAATCAGCCATACAAAAATTCCTTCAATGAGCATTTATGCATATGCTTGAAACAAAGGAAAAAATATAGAATGCATCAGTAAAGAAATAGAAGATATAAAGAAAAACTAAATGCTAAATTTAGATCTTAATACAATAACTGAAATTAAAAAAAACTCAATAGCGGGGGCTCAATAGTAGAATAGAGATGAAAAGAAGAAAGTGTCAGTGAACCGGAAGATAGATAAATATAAATTACCCAATCTAAACAACAAAGAGAAAATACGCTGAAAAAAAATCACAGAAACTCAGGAAGCATTGAGACAATAATAAAACAGTTACTATTCCTATCACTGGAATTCCAGAAGGAGAGGATAAAGAGGATCAGTGTAGAAATGTATTTAGGGAAATAATGGCTGAAAAATCTCCAAATATGACAGAAGGTAACTATTTTTAGCATTTATTTTATAGCTAGATTAATGTCTAATTAGCTGAAAATATTCATCCCTGTAATCCTGATGAAATCTTGCTAGCTATATCAAATGTTTGATTTGGGATCATCAAAATATCATGAAATTCCAAATTATGAAACACTTTGGCATCTAAAGAGTATTAATGCAAACCTTGAAAAACACACAAGTATCACAAGTATCCCCTGAAGTCATGGTTCATAGAAAATAGTGTTCTAGGCTTTTTATATACAGTTCCTTAAATGGGATATTAAAAAGTAATTTTATTTATATCTGATTTAATAAATATCCAAGGTATTACCATAGCACCTTACTATATCATGATTATATTGTGCCAGTTAGTTAACTACATTTTGAGGGCACCCCATTATCTTTCCAAAATTTAAATTGCACAAACAATATATTCCCACATGATTGCTGCAATAGAAACCTTTAAATCAGACCTTGCATTTCACCTCCATAATCTGAATTCTATTAAAATTTTCATAGCTCACAAATTGGACATTATTTAATTTCTGTCCTATAAAAATTGACACACAGTGTGGTCTCACACAGAAGTAAAAGTTTTAAAATATGGACTATATCATCCTTTACCCTATATTCTGATTTACCTTAGTCCTATCCAAATCAGCTTGGCAGATTTTTAAGGGCAGTAATCTTGAAGGATTTTCTTTATCTTTTAAAAACGTTTTTTGAATTTCAAAAATGCATCTGAGACAGCTATTTTTATCCTTAGTAAATGAATTAATATGACCTTTTAATATTAAATATATTAAAATGGTACTCTGTACATACTGGCCATTAAATTAGACATATTACTCCCCAAGGATTAAAAACTAGATAGAGTTGATGTCATTAATATTTCCTCAGAGTACTTCAGTATAAATAATAAGTTGGAAAGAACACTGGATTAATTCCTTTTCTTAGTTCTATTTGTATTCATTCATTTATTTTTTAATAGTTAATGAGAACCTACAAGATTGTGGATATTGATTTTTGAATAAAACAAATATGCTGCCTGAGGTTGTGGAGTGTATATTCTGGTAGGAATGACAGAAAATAAATAAGAAAATAATTATATAATTAAAATTAATAAGCTCTTTGAAGGTAACTGATAGATATAGGTGATGGAGTATAATGAGGGCATGTGTTATATATGTTATCAGGGAATGGCTTTATAAGAATTTAAAATCTAAAGTGAATCTTGAAAAATAATGAGCCAATCATACCAGATAATGAGCCAATCATACCAGCAACATGGGTAGCATTTTCTAGATATAAGGGCAAATGTATGAAAGCCCTGAAGTAGGGAAGGGCTTGTGATGTTCAATGAACACTAAAGGGGCTATAAGACTGGAGAATAGTGAGAAAGGGGAAGGAACACCCCTGTTGAGTTTGAGAGGTAGTCAGTAACAGACCATTTAAGGCCTTGAAATCCATGGGAATTAATTCAGATTTTATCCTAAGAGTGAAGAAAAACCATGAGAAGGTTTTAATTAATAGTGTAACATAATACAATTTTATGTTTTTAAAGATCGATCTGAATTCCATATGTAGAAATGATTACAGGGGCTAAGAGAAGAAGTAGGAAAAAGGAACTTCGAGCAGTAATCCCTGAGAGAGATGATGGTCTAAGTAAAATAAATTAACTGCTTACTTTGACATTGCCAGGAGTGCCCACATTTCTGAAAAGAGACAGGGATTTCCTCGAAGGTTAAAAATAAAAGTGGGTGCTTTTTGAAAAAAAAACAGATCATACCCTGCAAAAGTGGCAGTTTAAACAAAAATTAAATATAAGCTGGTTTCAGTCCAGTAGAGAGATAACCTATCAGAAAAAGATGTGTATGCTTTAATGATGAATCCAAGATCATTCCTCACTTTGTAAGACCCTCCTTTGTTGTAAGGAACTTAAATGTCAACCAATAATTGTAACTTCCCCTTTGGAACTCCTTGAATTTTCTTTATAATCCAATGTAGAGGCAGGCAGGAAGATGGCAGAAGAGGATACTCCAAGTTTAACCCTACTCCAAGGAGCAACTAGAGAAGTGAAAGAAAAATGACTGGAACAGTGATTCCAGAGTTCAGATTAACTGAGAGCATCATCTACACTACATAGGAGGATCCAGAATGAAAAAGCTGAGGAATTAAGATACAGAGAACCAAAGACCATCCAGCTTATGCAAACAGAAAAGTATTCCCCTTTCTAAATGGAGGCCTGGAATACTCAGAAGTGCACAGACAGAGAGGTGGGGATGAGGAAGTAAGTCAAGCCATGCTCCTTGAACACAACATGCCCACACAGGCCAGAGGCCCAGCCCTGTGATCCATGCCCATGCCTGAAACCACTTACTCTAACCCCACCCCTTCACCCCATGCCCCACACACCTGATCCTTACCCCCTGGGTCCTCAAACACCATACATGCACATGGCTATGCCCCAGTTCCTCACCCATGCACATATGCACCCATACCCTGCACCCTTGACACCTGCACCCCACTCTTCTGCCCCAGACACATGCACACCTGTGGCCTGCTACCCCACACCCTTGCACTGGTGCCTTGACACCCCACAGGTGCTCAGGAGAACCACACACACCCATGCCATGTACATGTGCACCCATGCCCTGGGTCCGCACCAATGTACCCTATAGGTGCTCATATGCCCCAAATTCCCACCACTCCATGCATGCATGCACTCCTGCCACTGACTCCCACACACACACACAACTTGGACATGCACACAACCTTGCACCAAGCCCCCACTGGGCACAAATATATGCCCCTGCCCCACCCTCAACATGCAACCCTTAAATCCCACCCCTCCACACCACACACATGCACAATGCACTGACCCACTCCCTGCACTCTGTGAACCTGCATAGTACCCCACAATCTGCCTCCTGCCATGCGCTCCTGCCTCTAGGCCTGCCTGAGGTGCATCCCACCCCCATGGCCACTCCACCACCCCCCACAACCCCATGCTCCACACTCCATGCTCCTAAGCACCAGCATAGCAGCCTTGCCCTGTGCCTAGCCATGTGCCATGCCCTGCTGCTGTGCCACTGCACCCTGCACCAAATCCTGCCTTATGCCAAGAATCCAAAACATTAAACTACTATGGGAAATCAACTTTCTCTTAAAAGGCAACAGAAATTCATGAAGCATATGAAGATGCAGACATAGAAACCAAGTCTAATGATCCAATTAAAATGCCAGAGGAGACACAGCATTTAGAATGACTAATGAAAGATATTCATACAACTCTACTAAATAAATTCAATGGGTTGGTCTGATGGTTAGGATATTTCATGCCTGGTTTATAAACCAGAAAGCTGGTGTATTAAACCATCAGTCAGATGATTGCATCTGTGGTTGATAAAATCAGTGATCAACTAAGGAGTGGCTTCCAATTGCAGATAATCCAATCCATTTGTGACATTTAAGGAAGAAGAGAGACATTATCACTGCTTCTTCAGCCAGTAAGCCTTTCCTATGGAGTTTGTCCAGACACTTCATTGGAGCTGCCAGCTTCACAGCCTGCCTTAAAGATTTTGGACTCTTCCATTGCACAGTTGCATGGGACCCCTTTATAAATCTTACATTTACAGATACCTCTTATTGGTTCTGTTTCTCTACAGAATACTGACAAATATAACTTGGTACCAGAAGTGGGGTTATCAAGAAACAAAATCTTAATTTTTTTTTTTTTTTTGGTAGGGTGGTGCATGTTCCAGGAATCAAACCTGAATCTCCTGCATGGAATGTGAGTGTTCTAGTACTGAACCACCCATGCACACCAAAAACATTTTTTATAATGGGTGTTCTGCTCTGATTAGACTCAAGGCACTATAAATCTGTTTCCAATAATCAAGATGGCACTGACAGTCTATGGGGTGAGTTCTCAGGAGAGATATGCAAAATATCACATTTGGATTTTGTTAATTGTATGCTTATATGAGATAAGGCTCTGGGTGAGAGTTTTTTTTTGACACCTTTTTGAAATTTTGTGGAATTAAGAGGTATGATGATATTGGCTGATTGTTTTTAGATATGCTGGATACAGTAATGAGAGAAAGGGATGGGCTGAAGGCTTCAAATTTGCAACTTAAGCACTGTGTAAATGATGTAAAAGTTTCCATGTTTTCCCTGTAGCAGATTTACAATGTAAACTAAAATATCAACCTCACAATACGTCTGCTGTTAAAGAAAGGGTTTCTATTAGAAAAGAATGGGATCTTGAAATGTGGGGTGGGGATATATGGCTTGATGATGATGGTGATAGGGAGATGAAATCCCTGGAATCTGTTGAACCTTTGCTACATAGACCTGTTATGGACTTTCCTGAGGAAAGAACTTCCCAACTTCCAGACTACTTGAGGAAACATATTCCCAGGCTCCAGTCATCCCAGAGGAATCTACCATCCAATAACCACCTAACAAGATTAACCTTTCAGTGCCTACTAGTCCTGTAACCACCTACCCTGGGGAAACGGCCCTCACTCCCCTGAGCAGTTTGAACTGTATAAGCATAAGAATTCTAGGTCAAGTGAACAGAAGTCTGACTTGAACTACAAAACAGAGAGTCATGACCCCTTAATCAATTTCCAGATTTGAGACAGTTTACAAACCCAGTGCCCATTGAATGAAGGGAGGGCCAGTTACACATAGCAAAGGACCCTTTTACACTGCCTAAAAATTACATTGTTAATATCCCTCCCAGCCTTCCCTAGGGAGACCTATGGCCTCTTAACAGGGTGACTGCATTTGGGCAAAGGAAATGATCAGATATTTTAGAGATCATTAGACACTGGCTCAGAAGTGACACTAATTCCAGGAGACTCAAAACATCACTCTGGTCCATCAGTCAGAGTAGGGGCTTATGGACAGGAGATTGATAGAGTTATAGCTCAGCTCTGTCAAACAGTGGGGATCCAGACCCATTTTGTGGTCATTTCCCAGTTGCAGAATGCATAATTGGAACTGAAATATTCAGCAGCTGGCAGAATCACCACATTGGCTATCTGCCTCATGAAGTGAGGGCTATTATGGCAGCAAAGGCCAGGTGGAAGCCACTCAAACTGCCCTTACCTAGCAAAATAGTGAATCAGAAGCAATATGAAATTCCTGGAGAGATTTCAGAGAATAGTACCACTCTTGAAATCTTGAAAGATGCTGGGGTGTTGATTCCCACCACATCCCCTTTCAACTCTCTTATATGGCATGTGCAGAAAACAGATGGATCTTGGAAGAAGACAGTGGATTATTGTAAACTTAACCAGGTAGTGGCTCCATATACAGCTGCTGTTCCAGTGAAATGATGAACAACATGAAGTGCACAAATATAAGACTTGTTGGTGTCCCAGAAGGAGAAGATAAGAATAAAGGGCTAAGAAGATTAGACAGTTGAGGAGATGGTGGGGAATAGTTCCCAGTCCTTATAAAACATTAATATGCAAATCAAAGAATCCAAGAAACACCAAATAGAATAAATCCAAATAGACCTACTCCAAGACACACACTAATCAGTCTGTCAAATGTTGAAGAGAAACAGAAAACCCCGAAAGAAGCAAGAGAAAAATGATATACTACATACAAGAGAAACCACATCAGATGGAGTTCACACTACTCAACAGGCACCATGGAGACAAGAAGGCAGTGGAATGATATATATAAGATCCTGGAGGAGAAAGATTTCCAGCCAAGAATTCTTTATCCAGACAAATTATCCTTGAAAAATGAGGGAGAGATTAAAATTTGCTTGAACAGACAAAGTCTAAGAGAGTTTGTCTACAAGAGACTGGTCCCACAAGAAATACTAAAGGGAGTTCTGTCATCTGAAAAAAGAAGAGAGAAGAGGGAGATCTGGAGGAGGGCACAGAATTGAAAACTACCAGTAAAGGTAATTTAAAGCATAAAAGAGAAAGAGGGAAAAGAATATAAAGATCTGACAAATGAAATCCAAAAAGTAAGATCATAGATTCAAGAAATACATTTACAGTAATAAGTTTGCATGTTAATGCAGTAAACTCACCAATTAAAAGATATATATTGAAAAAGTAAAGACATATGTTGGCAAAATGGATTAAGTAATATGATCCATCTATATGCTGCTTATAAGAGACTCATCTTAGACCCAAGGATACAAATAGATGGAAAGTGAAAGGCTGGAAAAAGTTGTTTCATATTAGCTGTAACCAAAAGAAAGCAGGAGTGGTTGTACTAATATCAAACTTTTAAATACACTTTAAATGTAAAGAAGTCATAAGAGAAAAGGAAAGACACTACATATTAATAAAAGGGACAACTCACCAAGAAAAATAACAATCATACATGTTTATGTTCCCAATCAAGGAGCTCCAAAGTACAGAGGCCTACATTGGCAAAACTGAAGGGAGCAACAACTATTTCTACCATAATAGTGAGAGATTCTACATACCACTTTCCTCTATATAGAGAACAACCAGACAAATGATGAACAAGGAAATAGAGACCTGAAACAATTTGATAAGTGAATTAGACTTAACAGACATATATAGATCATTAGACCCCCCCAAAATACCAGGATATACCTTCTTGTGCTCATGGAATGCTCTCCAGGATAGATCATATGATGGGACACAAAACAGATCTTTATAAATTTAAAAAGATTGAAACTATTCAAATCACTTTCTCTGCTCACAATGCAATGAAACTGGAAATCAATAACCCCTAAAAATCCAGAACTTTTGCAAATATATGGAGATTAAATAAAACACTTTTAAACCAGTGGGTCAAAGAAGAAATTACTAGAGAAATCAGCAATTCTCTGGAGGCTAATAGAAATGAGAATATGATATATCAAAATTTATGGGTTACAGCAAACTAGTGCTGAGAGGAAACTTTATTGCTCTAAAGGCCTATATTTTAAAAAGAGCAAAAATAGAGGGCTCAAGTGCTCACCTGGAGGAAATACAGAAAGAATAGCAAGCTAACTCCAAAGAAAAGTAAAAAGAGAAATAACATAGATTAAGGCAGAATTAAATGAATTGGAGAACAATAGAAAGATTCAATAAAACCAAAACCTTGGTTTTGAGAAAATTAATAAAATTTATGGACTGCTAGCCAGGCAGACAAAGAAAATAAAAGAAAGGATGCAAATAAACAAAATCAGAAATGTGAAGAGGTCATTACCCTGGACCCTAAAGAAATAAAAAAAAAATCATAAGAGGATACTATGAACAACTATGCAACAACAAACTGGACAACTTAGATAAAATGGACATATTCTTAAAAACACATTAAAGAGGTACCCTGACCTGAGAAGAAATAAAATATCTCAACAAATCAACTGAAAGTAAAGAAATTCAATCAGTCATTTAAAAAATCTTCCTACAAAGAAAAGCCCTGGGCCAGATGGTTTCATAGTGGAATTTTATCAAACATTCTAGAAAGAACTAATACTAATCCTGCTCAAACTCTTCCAAAAAATTGAGGAAAAAGGGACACTATCTAATGCATTTTATGAAGCTAACATCACTCTAAAACTGGGTCAAGACACTACTCAAAGGAAAACTAGAGGCCAATCTCCCTAATGAATTTATATGCACAAATTCTCAACAAAATACTAGCAAATCTAAATCAATGACCCATTAAAAGAATTATAGGGTGGTGCAACAGTGGCTCAGTGACAGAATTCTTGCCTGCCATGCTGGAGACCCAGGTTCAATTCCCAAGCCTGCCCATGCCAAAAAAGAAAAAAAGAAAAAAAATTTATACACCATGATCAAGTGGGGTTTATACCAGGAATGCAAGGGTGGTTCTACTCAAGAAAATCAGTAAATATAGTACAGCACATGAACAACTTGAAAGGGATATATCACATGATCATCTCAACTGATGCTAAAACAGCATTCAACAAAATATAACATCCTGTTTTGATAAAAACACTTCAAAAGGTAGGGATCAAAGGTAACTTCTGAAATATGATAAAGGGCATATACGTTAAACCCATAGTCAGCATTTTACTCAATGGTGAGAGACAGAAAATCTTCCCCTAAAGTCAGGAACAAGACAAGGTTGCTGTCTATCACCACTATTATTCATCATTGTGCTAGAAGTTCTAGCTAGAGCAATCAGCCAGGAAAAGGAAGTAAAATGCATCCAAATCAGAAAGGAAGAAGTAAAAACTTCATTATTTGTGGATGACATGATACTATGCTTGGAAAATCCTGAGACATTTAAGACAAAGGTCTTTAAGCTAATAAATAATCCAGTTTAACTTACTAAGTATTTGAGACTTCTACTTGGTTTGAGATCTGCCCAAGAAATTTCTCTTACAATAAACCTATTATACTGACTGCTCATTATTGTAGTTGACTGTTTATTTTTAAATAACATATGTTAGAGATAGTGGTGATGAAGAGAAATAGACCTGTATGATGTGCATTTAGAAATTATAAATATATACATTGTTAACAGCTGGATTTACTGAGATAAATCAGTGGAGAGAAAAATATTAAGGATGACTGTAAGTGTTCTGGTTTGAAAAACCATATTGTAGTACCATTTACTGACATCTGAAACACTAAAATAGAAAAGGTGAGTGGAGGTAAGGTGTAAAGTTAAATTTGGGATGCCATTGAGACATCTAAGAAGAGATGTCAAGTAAGCAGAAGGAATGTAAATCAGGAATTCCACTGACAGGTCAGGAACATATAGAGAGATTCGAGAAACCAGGGGTATATAGAGCACTGGTGGTCATAAGAGTAACTGAGACTACCCAGAGAAATATTGTAGAGGACAGATGCAAGCATTGAACACTGTCATACTCTAATATTCAGCGGTCAGAAAGAGGAGGACCAACAAAAAGGCAGCTTATTTCCAAAATACCTCTAATCTGCCTTTATTTTAGTTCTGGTCACCACCACAAGTCTACTCAATCAAAAGGGTAGAATTTTTCAAGATTTGACCAGTATCTTGGAGCTTTATTTCCTTGCATTCTACTTTTGTAGTTTACATGTCCTCTGAAACAGTCTATGAGATAGAGAATTAAAAACAGATTAAAATACTCTGAATCAGTTTAACTGCTATCTAGATTATGCAATTCTGTTACTATGTGGAAAAGTTTTCTCACAAAAATCTTCTTAAAAATTTTGAGGGGAATGATATCTGTTTGATCCTTACTCAAATATTCAAAAGGCATAACTGTACATGTAGGATATGAGAAAAGACAAACCCATTTAAATTCATATGTTCCTTCTGCAGATGACACCATTAGAGGTCTTAAACAGATTACAGAGCATTTCTCAATTGTAGAGACTTGCCTAGGCTGAGAAAAATCCAAATTGCAACTGACTTTCAAATAACTGGTAAGGGAAAACTGCAGTAACTCTTCCATCATTCTTATTTCATGGCCTCTGCAATTCCTCCAGAAGTTAAAAATTAGAGGGATAGTGTTCTAGTTTGCTAGCTGCTGGAATGCAACACACAAGAGATGGATTGGCTTTTAATAAAAGGGGATTAATTTCATTAGTTCTTCAGAGGAAAGGCAGCTAACTTCCAACTGAGGTTCTTTCTTACATGTGAAGGCACAGGGTGATCTCTGCTGGCCTTCTCTCCAGGCCTCTGGATTCCAACTACTTTCCCCAGGGTGATTCCTTTCTGCATCTCCAAAGGCCTGGGCTGAGCTGTGAGTGCTGAGATGAGGTATGCTGAGCTGCTTGGGCTGTGCTACATTGCGCTCTCTCATTTAAGCACCAGCCAATTAAATCAAACATCATTCATTGCAGCAGGCATGCCTCCTAGCTAACTGCAGATGTAATCAGCAACAGATGAGGTTCACATACCATTGGCTCATGTCCATGTAACAGAACTAGGTGCCTTCACCTGGCCAAGTTGACAACTGAATCTAACTACCACAGGGAGTATTGAATTTTTTTTTATATTATTCAGTTTAGGTTTGTTAAAATGTGTTAGAGTGAGTGACAGGAGATTAATATTGCGAATGCATTCTGCACTATAGGGAATTCTACTCACCTGAATAATGAAGAATATTGTTACAGATTTGTTATACAGGTTGAGGGTTGTTTCCAGAATTATCCCATCATTTGAGACATGTCATTAAAATTAGCAGCTTTTGCAAATTTTATTGAGATATATTCACATGCCATATAGTCCATCCAAAGTAGCCAATCCATGTCTCACAATATCATCACTGAGTTGTACAATCATCATCACAATCAATTTTACACCAGTTTCATTGCCCCAAAAAGGTACATAATGGATAAACACATGAAAACAAAAAAACCCAAAACACCCCATATACCTTTTCCCCTATTATTGACCCCTTGTATTGGTATGGTACACCTATCACTGTTGATAAAACAATGTTAAGGAATTACTGTTAACTATAGTCTGTAGAAAATTGGCCTTTTTTATAAATATGTTGTTTTAAAGTCTGAAAAAGATGCTATTTTAAACTTCTACAATATTATTTAATTTGTTTTTATCAGAAGGATATTTTTAACATTGTACTTTGGTCTTGAGGTGACTACATTAAAAATAATGAAATTTTATGAATAACACAATAAAGAAGTATTAGCTAAGCACACAGTGAGACTCCAACCCATGCACAAGCCCTCCCATACCAGAGTCCCATACCATTATCTGCTTTAGAGAATGATTTTGCTCCTTATCAGTAAACAAAGTGGGAGAATATAAAAACTTGAAAAGCTGAGGCTCAGTTCTACCACTTTTTGGTTCTTTAACTAAAATTCACATAAATATTTTGTAGTAGTCGCACATGAATGCTTGGAACAAACTTTGCTTTTATTTGAGAAGTTTGCCTTACAGAACAATCATGCACAAAATACAGGCTTTCCATATACCACTCCACCACCAACATATTGCAATGGTGTGGAACATTTGTTACAATTGACGATAGCACATTTTTATAATTATACTATTAAAGTCCATGGCTTAACCTAGGGTTCCCTGTTAGTATAGTGTAGTTCAATGGATTTTTTTTTAAATTTTATTCTGTTTGCATATATACAATCTAACATTTCCCCTTTTAATCACATTCAGATGTATATTTCATTTTTACTTATTGTGTTCACAATATTGTGCTACCATCACCCCATCCATTGTCTAAACAGTTCCATCATTCCAAATGAGAACCCTGTACATTTCAAGCCTTAACTTACTGTTTCTTATCCCCACCCCATCCACTGGTAACCAATAGTTCAGATTCTAACTCTATGAGGTTGCTTATTCTAATCACTTCAAATCAGTGAGATCATATAACAATTGTCCTTTTATGTCTGATTTATTTCACTCAAAATAATGTCTTCAAGGTTCATCCAAGTTGCTGCCTATGTCAGGAGTTCATTTCTTTTAAGGCTAAATAATATTCCATTGTATTTATATATAACATTTTATTTATTTATTAATCAATTCCTGGACACTAGGGTTGTTTCCACCTTTGGCAATTGTGACTAATGCCTCTATGATCGTTGGTGTGCAAATATCTCTTTGACTCCTGGCTTTCCATTATTTCATGTATATACTTAGGAGTGGGATTTCAGATCATATGGTAGCTTTACTTAGCTTTATAAGGAACTGCAAAACTATCTTTTACAGTGTTTGCCCTATTTTACATTGCCATCAGCAGTGAATGAGTGTTACTATTTCTCTGGATCCCTCTTAATACTTGTTATTTTCTTTTTTTTTTAACATCAGTCATTCTAGTGGATTTAAAATGGTATCTCATCATGGTGTTGATTTGCATTTCCCTGATGACTGCTGTTGTTGATTATCTTTTCATGTGAATGCTGATCATTTCTATTTCTTCTTCAGAGAGATGTCTATTCAAGTATTTTGCCCATTTTAAAAATTGAATTATTTTTCTTTCTTTTGTTAATTTGAAAGTTTACTTGATACATTCTGGAGAGTTAACCTTTATCAAGCATGTGATTTCCAAATATTTTGTTTCATTGGGTAGGTTGTCATTTGACTTTAATGATAAATTACTTTTAGGCACAAGCATTTTTAATTTTGATGAGGTCTCATCTGTCTATGTTTGTCTTTTATTGCTTGTGATTTGGGTTTAAAGCTTAAGAAATCACTGCCTAAAACAAAGTCTTGAAGAGGCTCCCCTATGTTATCTTCCAGTAGTTAAAGAGTTTTTGCTCTTATATTTAGTTCTTCAATCCATTTGGACTTGATTTTTGTATGTGGTGTGAGGTAAGTATCCTCCTTTTTATGAAAATGGAGATACAGTTTACACAGCACAGTTTGTTGAAGAAAGCGTTCTTTCTGAATTGAGTGGTCTGTGCCACTTTGTCAAAAATCAATTGTCCATAAATGTGAGGGAATGAGTCTTACAACTTTATTCTTATTTTCCAAGATTGATTTAGCAATTTAGGGCCCCATATCCTTCTGTATAAATTTGAAGATTTATGTTTCCATTTCTGAGAATGTAGTTGGAATTTTGATTAGGATTTCATTGAATCTAAAAATTGCCCTGCCACTTTGGTGAATTCATTTATTAGCTCTAGTAGCATAGTTGGTTTTTCAGGATCTTCTATATATAGTATCCTATCATCTTTAAATAGTGAAAGTTTTACTTCTTCCTTTCCAAATAAATTTGATGCCATTTATTTATTTCTCTTGCCTAACTGTTCTGGTTAGAACTTCCAGTACAATGATGAATAACAATGGTGACATTGGGCATCCTTGTCTTGTTCAAGATTTTAGAGGTAAAGCTTTCAATCTTCACTGTGAATATGTGTTTAATTGTGTTTTTTTCATATATTCCCTTTATCATTTTGAGAACATTGTCTTCTATTCCAATTTTTCTAAGTGTTTTTATCAAGAAAGGGTGCTAGATTTTGCCAAATACTTTTCTGCATAAATGAATATGACAATGTGTTTTTCCTGTCCTTTTGTTAATGCAGTGTATTACATTGTTTTCCTTATGTTGAATCACCCTTGCATATCTGAGATAAAATCCTTTTAAACATGGTGTATAGTTCTTTTACTGTGCTGTTGGATTTGATTTGCAAGTATTTTATTGAGGATTTTTGCATCTATATTCATAAGAGAAATTGTTCCACAATTTTTGTTTCTTGTAGTATCTTTTAGTGGCTTTGGTATTGGGATGATGTTGACCCCATAGAATGAGTTATGTAGTGTTCCCTCCTGTTAAATTTTATGGAGGTTTTTTAGAAGAACTGATACTAATTCTTTTTAGACTCATTGGTAGAATTTGGTAATGAAGCCATCTGGTCCTAGACTTTTCAATGTTGGAGGTTTTTGGTTGTTGGTTCAATCTCTTTACTTGAAATTGGCCTGTTGATGTACTCTTTTGCTTCCTGAGTCAGTATAGGTTGTTTGTGTGTTTCTAGGAATTAGTCTATTTGATCTAGATTGTCTAATTTCTTGGTATACTTTTTTCCATAGTATCCTCTTTTTTAAAAAAGTTTTATTGAGATATATTCACTTGACATACAATCCATCTAAGGTTTGCAATCATTGACCTTTTGTATAATCAGTGTTGTGCATGCATCACCACAATTTTAAATTCAATAATATTTTCATTACTTCAAAAAGAAAACCCCCATACCCCTTAGAACACCCATTTTAATTCCTTTATTGCTTTTCAGCTCTACATAATCATAAATACAATTATGTCCCTACAGATTTATTAATATCTATAAATATTATATATATTAGAAATATTTTATATATAAAATACTACTGTGAACTCTAGCAAATATTTTGCATTAATTGTACTTTATTCCATATACCATGCTCTTATTAGCACCTTGCATTAGTGAAGCACATTTGTGATAATTCATGTAAGAATATTCTTAGTACTGGACACCATATGTACTAGTCACCATAGACATTGTCGAACTATATTAAACAATCCCATATTTTATCAACTAGCTTTCCTTATAGTAGGATACATGACCCAAAGACACCCCTGTGGTAGTTAGATTCAGTTGTCAACTTGGCCAGGTGAAGGTACCTAGTTCTGTTGTTGTGGACATGAGCCAATGGCACATGAACCTCATCTGTTGCTGATTACATCTGCAGTTGGCTAGGAGGTGTGTCTGCTGCAATGAATGACATTTGACTTAATTGGCTGGTGCTTAAATGAGAGAGCTCAATATAGCACAGCCAAAAGCAGCGTAGTATACCTCATCTTAGCTCTCACAGCTCATCCCAGGCCTTTGGAGATGCAGAAAGGAATCACCCCTGGGAAAGTTGTTGGGACCCAGTGGTCTGGAGAGAAGGCCAGTAGAGATCACCCTGTGGCTTCCTGTGTAAGAAAGAAACTCAGTTGAAAGTTAACTGCCTTTCCTCTGAAGAACAAATGAAATTAATCCCCTTTTATTAAAAGCCAATCTGTCTAAGTGTGTTGCATTCTGGCAGCTAGCAAACTAGAACAACCCCTTTCACCAATATTCACACACAATTTAGATTGTTAATTATACTCAAAATGATGTACTACTGTCACCTCTATCTATTTCCAAATATTTACAATCAACCTAAGTATAAATTCTGCCCAGATTAAGCATCAGATCCCTATTCTCTTTCCCAATTTTATGTCCTGATAAATTATGTTCTAGATTCTAATTCTATGCATTATTATACTTAGTTCAAGTTAGTGGGATCATGCAATTTTATTTTTTGTAGTGTCTGCCTTATTTCATCCAATATAATGCCCTCAAGGTTCATCTATGTTGTCAAATACATCAGAACTTCATTCCTTCTTACTGCTAAAAAATATTCCGTCTAGTGTTTATACCACATTTTGCTTATACATTCATCAGTTAATGTGCACTTGGGTTGCTTCCATCTTTTGGTAATTGTGAATAATATTACTGTGAACATTGGTGTGCAAATATCTGTTTGCATCCCTACTTTCAGTTCTTCTGCGAATTTATCTAGCAGCTAGATTGACAGATCATATGGCAATTCTATATTAAGCTTCCTGATGTACCATCAAATTCTCTTTCATAGCAGCTGCTCTGCTTTAAAGTCTCACCAGGAATGAATGAGTGTTCAT
This sequence comes from Tamandua tetradactyla, assembly GCF_023851605.1. Taxonomy (NCBI): domain Eukaryota; kingdom Metazoa; phylum Chordata; class Mammalia; order Pilosa; family Myrmecophagidae; genus Tamandua; species Tamandua tetradactyla. The sequence goes on along the minus strand of NC_135353.1, from coordinate 55,735,463 downwards.
CATTCATCACATCCTCTGCAAAACTTGTAGCTTCCTGTTTTCTTTAATAGTTCCATTCTAGAAGGTGTGGAATTATATCTCATTGTAGTTTTAATTTGCATTTCCCTAATAACTGGTGATGTTGAGCATATTTCCATGAGCTTTTTAGTCATTTGTATTTCCTCTTTGAAGTTATGTGTGTTCAACACTTTTGCCCACTTTTACATTGGTTTGTTTCTCTTTATATTGTGGAACTGTAGGATTTCTTTATATATGCTGGATATTAAACCCTTTTTAGATATGTAGTTTCCAAATATTTTCTTCCAATATGTAGACTGCCTTTCCAATTTCTTGACAAATTCCTTTGACCCACAGAAGTTTTCAGCTTTCAGAAGGTCCCTATTGTCTATTTTTTTCTTTCATTGCCTGTGCTTTAGGGAAAAAGTCTAAGAAACCATTGACTAACATAAAATCTTGAAGATGTTTCTCTACATTTTCTTCTAAGAGTTTTATGGTCCTCATTCTTACATGTAGGTCTTTAATATATTTTGAGTTCATTTTTGTAGATGATGTGAGGTAGAGCTCTTCTTTCATTCTTTTGCATATAGATATCCAGTTCTCCCAGTAACATTTGTTGAAGAGAATATTCTGCCCCAGTTGAGTGTACTTACAGCCTTGTCAAATATCAATTGGCCATAGATATGAGGGTCTATTTCTGGACTCTCAATTTGACTCCATGGTTCAGTAAATCTATCATTATGCCAGTACCATGGTATTTTGACCACTGCAGCTTTGTAATATACATTAAAGTCAGGAAGTGTGAGTCCTCCAACTTCTTTGTTTTTCGAGATATTTTTGGTGGGGGCAAGATGGTGGCATAGTGTGGTTTGGAATCTAATTTTTCTTCCAGGGCGGCTAGCAAATAGTCACAAACTGTATGGAATAATTATTAGGGGACATCACTGACTGGGTACATATAATACACCAGTCTGGCATGGATGGAATGATTGAGGTCCCTCACAGAAGTGTGAATCTCCCAGGATATGGAGCCTGCTGCCCCTTTATCATGGGCAGAGTAGGCTGGTTCCTGATGGAAAAAGGAACAGATCCTACCAAAAGTAAGGAAGGTAGATAAACCAAGCTCCAATTGAGGAATTAATTAACAAACTCAAACAGCTGAAAACAGGCCCTGAGCACAAATAAACCTGGAATAAGCACTAGAGGAACTAGTTTTCACCTCATCTCTGCTGGGGTGGGGCAGATGTAAAACAAAACAAAAAAGCAGCCTATTGAGTTGGGCAGCTCAAAATATGGAGAAGTGCTGGGCCTCAAGAAAAGGGGGCACATGGAGCCTTGGAACACATAGAGACATGAACCATCTTCAGCTCTTGACTGGCCTGGCAAACCCAGGGAACTGGTGACTGGCTCTGAAAAGGCATTTATTATTTTTCTTTGATTTATTTCCTAACAGCTCATTAGATAGAACTGAGAGGATTCTCAGGTTCCAGCATTGCCCCAGGCAAGGGCGGAATAAAGGAATATCTGAGAAATAAAGTAACTAGTCAGCTGAATGGGGATAATTCCCCAAAGAAGTATCTTCACAAGTAAACAGAGGCAGGGCTCAGTTCAAATAGGCTGCTCTCCTTCAGAGAATTTGGAGCCTAGGGCTAGTAAACAGAAAAGCAACCTAAACCCACCTTCTAAATTGGTCTCTGTCACAACTACACCACTGGCAGGGAAATGCTGCTGAGAATTAAGGGCACTGCATCACTTTATGCTGGTGAGAATGTGCAGACTGGCAAATGTCACATGATGGACAGGTTAGGAAAAGCACAGAGGCAAGAGTTTTCATAAGAATGTCTGACAATTTGCTGGGCCTCACACTCAGGGAAACTTGAAGCTGGTTATACTTTCCTCCTGAGATGTGGGCCTGTCTGGTCCAAGAAAACCTGACTGGGGTGATCGTATCTGAGGAGATGCTCCACAAAAAATGTTCTATATAGATAGTGCAAGAACCAGAAAAACAAGAGCTGAAAATGTCTAAGAAGTTAAACAGAAGCTATGCCAGAAGTCGAGAATAAGTTTAACTGAATGCCAAAGGACAGAGAAAATATCCAACCAACAAGAAAACTTTAGGCAAAAGAGAGAAAATGACCTCCAGAATAAGTTAATGAAGGAAATCACATGCCTAACCACCAGCAAAAAATAATGAGTCATCCTGGGAAAAATGAAGATATGGCCCAAAGGAAAAAAACAAAATTCCAAAAGAGATACAGGAGTTGAAACAACTAATAAGGATGTACTAACAGACATGGAAAATAAGATTAAAAAAATCAATGAGTAGAGGGAAGATATGGCAAACAAGACAAAGGATGTAAGAAAGGCATTGGGAGAACCCAAAGAAGAGCTCAAAAGCTTGAAAAGCAAATGGTAGAATTTATGGGAATGAAAGGCAAAACAGAAACATGAAAAAATTAATGATGGCCTACAACAGCATATTTGAAGAAGCAGAAGAAAGGATTAGTGAACTAGAAGACAGGATATCTAAAATCTTACACACATAAGAGCAGATAGGAAAAAGAATGGGAAAACATGAGCATGGTCTCATGGCATTGAATGACAACATGAAGCTTACAAGTATACATTTTATGAACGTCTCAGAAGGATAAGAAAAGGGACAAGGGAGAGAAAGACCAAAGGAGGAAATAATCATTGATAATTTCCCACATCTTAGGAAAGACATAAAATTGTAGATCCAAGAAGTGCAGCATACCCCAAATACAATAGATCCAAATAGACCTACTCTAAGACACTTACTAATCAGATTATCAAATGTTAAAGTCAAAGAGAGAATTTTGAAAGTAGCAACAGAAAAAAAAATCCATCACATACAAGTGAAGCTTGATAAGACTATGTGTGAATTCCTTAGTAGAAACCATGGATGCAAGAAAGCAGTGATATGATATACTTAAGTTTCTGAGTGAGAAAAACTGCCAATCAAGAATTCTATATTCACCAAAACTGTCCTTCAAAAACAAAGGAAAAATTAAAATATTTCCAGTCAAACAGTCACTGAGAGTGTTTGTGAATAAGAGACTGGCTCCACAAGAAATACTAAAGGGAGTGCTACAGACAGATAGGAAAAGATAGATCTGGAGAGAAATGAAAAAATAAAGACTATCAGTAAAGGTAAAGAGGGGAAAGCATAGGATATTGCATATAAAATCCAAATGACAAAAGGGTTGAAGAAAGTACTGCCTTTACAGTAAGAACATTAACTATTAACTGATTAAACTTCCCAATCAAAAGACATAGACTAGCAGAATGAACTAAAAAGCGGGGCTGTCTACAAGAGGCTCACTTTAGAATCAAAGACAAAAATGATCAAAAATGAAAGGTTGGAAAAGGATATTTCATGCAAACAACAACCAAAAAAAGAGTAGCACAAGCTATACTAATATAAAGCAAATTAGCCTTCAAATGTAAAACAATTTAAAGAGACAAGATAAGCAATATGTACTAATAAAAGGAACAATTAATTGAATAGATATAACAATCATAAATATGTATGCACTGAACCAGAATGACCAAAAAACATGAGGCACACAATTTCCACACTGAATTGAGGAAATAATTGGAGACTCAAATTCACTGTTCTTATCAATGGATAGAACATCTAGACAGAAGATCAATGAGGAAAAAGAGATTTTGTAAAATATATTAAGTGCACTAGACTTACCAGACATTTACAGAACATTACACCCAACAACAGCAGGATACACATTTCTCTCAAGTGCTCATGAATCATTATCAAGGATAAACAATATGTTGAGTCACAAAGCAGGTGTCAAGTAATTGAAAAAGATTGAAATTATACAAAACCTTCCTTGGATCATAAAGCAATGAAGTTGGAAATGAATAACAGGCAGAGGGCCAGAAATGCATGGAGGCAAAACACCACACTCTTAAAGAACCAGTGGGTCAAGGGAGAAATTGTAAGGGAAATGATTAAATATTGCAAGGCAAATGAAAATGAAAAGAAAACATATCAAAATGTATGGGATGCACTAGAATTTCTAGCTAGAGCTATCAAACAGGACAAAGAAAACACATCCAAATTGGAAAGGAACAAGTAAAATTTTCATTACTTGCAGATGACATGATACTATATTTGGAACATCCTGAAAAATCTATGGTAAAGTTACTTGAGCTAATAAACAAATTCAGCAAGGTGGCATGATATAAAATTTATGTGAAAAATCAGTAATGTTTCCATACACAAGCAATGACCTAACTGAGGAGTCAGTTAAGGAAAAAATTCCATTCAAAATAGCAGCTAAAAGAATAAAGTACTTAAGAATGAACTTAACTAGGGACATGAAGGGCTTGTACATGGAAGACTACATAACATTGCTAAAAGAAATGGAAGATCTAAATAACTGGAAAGACATTCCCTGCTCATGGATAAGAAGGCTAAATATAGATAAGATGTCAATTCTACCCTAATTGACCTACAGATTCAAAACAGTGCCAATCAAAATTCCAACCTACTTTGAAGAATTGGAGAAGCTAGTTACAAATTCATCGAGAAGGGAAAGAGACCCTGAATGACTAAAAGCATTCTACAAAGGAAACAGAAATGGGATGACTTTAAATTCTATTATAAATCCACAGTCCTCAAAACAGCATGGTACCAGTACAAAAATAGAAGCAGTGACCAATGGAATCAAGTTAAAAGTGCAGAAATAGACTGCCAAATCCATGATAAAATGATTCTGGAAAAGACTTCCAAATCCTCTGAACTGGGACAAAATAGTCTTTTCAATAAATAATCCTGGGAGAACTGGATGTCAATAGCCAAAAGAATGAAAGAGGACCTCTATTTTACACCCCATACGAAAATTAACTCAAAGTGGATCAAACACCTAAATATAAGAACTAGCAACATAAAGTTTCTAGAAGAAAATATAGGGAAACACCTTCAAGATCTAGTAATAGGAGGTAGCTTCCTAAACATTGCACTCAAAACACAAGCAACAAAAGAAAAAATAAATAAAATGGGAACTCCGCAAAATCAAATGTTTTTTCACCTCAAAAGACTTTTTCAAAAAGGTGAGGTGGCAAACAACTCAACGAGAGAAAATATTTGGAAATTACATACCAGACAAAGGTTTGATATCCTATATATACAATGAAATCATACAACTCAACAACAAAAGAATGAACAACCCAATTATAAAATGGGCTAAAAATATGAATAGGCATTTTTCTGAAGATCAAATACAGATAGCTCAAAAGCACATGAAGAGATGTTCATTTTCAGTGTCTATAAATAAAATTCAGACAAAGACTACAATGAGATACCACCTAAAACCTCTAAGAATGGCTGCTATTAAACAAACAGGAAACTGTAAATGTTGGAGAGGATATGGAGAAATTGGGACACTTATGCACTGTGGGTGGGAATGCATAATGGTGCAGCCACCATGGAAGACAGTTTGGCAGTTCCTTAGGAAGCTAAATATCAAATTGCCCTATGACCCAGCAATAGCACTGCTTGGTATATACCCAGAGGAGCTGAAAGTAATGACACAAACATACATTTGCACTCCAATGTTCATTGCAGCATTGTTTGCAATTGTCAAAAGATGGAAACAAACCAAATGCCCATCAACAAATGAGTGGATTAACAAAATGTGGCATATACATATGATGGAATATTATGCAGCAGTAAGACGAAATGATGTCATGAAGCACATGACAAGATTGATGAGGCTGGAGGACATAATGCTGAGTTAAATAAGCCAAACACAAAAGGATAGTTACTGCATGGTTCCACTTGTATGACCATGGTAAAGGTAAAATCAGAGCTTTATAATGCAGAATATAGGGGACTTAGAGGTACATAGAAGCTGATATGGGTGAATGGATAGCTAATTCAGTTTAACTCCAATGTAAGGAAATAGATAGAAGTGAAGGCAGTTCTCTCGTGCATCTATAAGTATATTTACAGTGAAGCTACTAGGACTAATAAATGAGTATAGCAAAGTGGCAGGGTACAAGATCAACACCCCCAAATTGGTAGTGCTTCTATTCACTAATAATGAGCAATCTGAGGAGAAAATCATTTTAAAAATTCCATTTGCAATATCAACAAAAGAATCAAATATTTAGGAATAAATTTGTCTAAAGGTCCAAAAGAATTTTACACAGAAAACAAGAAGACATTGCTGAAAGAAATCATGGAATAACTAAATAAATGGAATGGCATACTGTGTTTGTGGATTGGAAGAGTAAATATAGTGAAGATGTCAATTCTACCAAATTGATTTATAGATTCAATGCAGTAACAATTAAAATCCCAACAACTTACTTTGCAGAAATAGTAAATCCAATAACCAAATGTATTTGGAAAGGCAGAGAGCCCCAAATAGCTCAAAATATCTTGAGAAAGAATAATGAAATCTCACAGTACCTGACGTTAAACCATACCACAAAGCTACATTGGTCCAAACAAGATGGTACTGGTATAAAGATATACACATTCACCAATAGAATCAAATTGAACATTCAGAAATAGTCCCTCTCATCTATGAACAACTGGTCTCTCATACAGTCATCAAGCTGATCTAACTGGGACAGAGCAGCCTCTTCAATAAATGGAGTTTAGGGAACTGGATCTCTATATGTGAAAGAATGAAAAAGGACCCAAATCACACATGCTTTACAAAACCAACTCAAAATGGATCAAAGACCTAAATAATAGAGCTAAGACCACAAAACTTTTAGAGAAATATCTCATAAATCCTGTGACAGAAGGTAGTTTCCTACACCTTATACCAAAACATGAACAATGAAAAAATAAATAGATAAATGGGATGCCCTCAAAATTAAACACTTTTATGCATCAAAAACTCTGTCAAGAAAGTAAAAAGGCAGCCTACACAATGCAAGACAATATTTGGAAACCAAATATAAGATAAAGGTTTAATATCCAGCATTTATTAAGAGATTCTAATACTCAACAATAAAAAGACAAACAACCCAATTAAAGAATGGGCAAAAGAGATGAACAGAAAGTTTTTGGAAGAGGAAATATGAATGATTAAAACACATAAAAAGATGCTAAACTTCAATGACTGTTAGAGAAATGCAAATCAAAACCGCATTGGCATATCATCTCACACCCACTAGAATGGCCATTATAAAAAAAAAAATTAGTAGTGCTGGAGAGGATGTGGAAAAAGAATGACTCTTATTCATTGTTGGTGGGAATGTAAAATGGTACAATTGTTCTGGAAGGCAGTTTGGCAGTTCCTCAAGAAGCTAAGTGTAGAATTGCCATATGATCCATCTGTCCCATTCCTAGGTATGTATTCTGAAGGCAAGGACACAAATGGACATTTTCACACCGATGTTTATAGTGCTATTTTTCATGATTGCCGAGACATGGAAACAGCCCAAATGTCCATCAATGGATGAGTGGCTAAACAAGCTATGGTATACACATATGATGATATATTATGCTGCTCTAAGACAGAATAAAGCCATGAAGCATGTAAAAATATGGATGAAACTTGGGGACATTATGTTGAGTGAAATTAGCCAGAAACAATAGAAAATACTGTATGGTCTCACTAACATGAATTAACATTTATGAGTGAACTTTTAGAAATGAAATTAAGAACACAGCTTGCCAAGAGATAGAAAGAAGGTAGATTGTACATTTTTGTTAAATGAGTACATAATATGCAACAATACTGATTGTAAAGATTCAGAAATAGGTAGCACAATACTATCTGATGGGAGCACAATAATATAAGTACACTAAAGGAAGCTGAATATGAGTATAGTTGAGGGAGGAGGGCAGGGGGCATGTATGACAATAGAAGGAAAGGTAGAAAATAAAGGCTGAGAAAGTGTTTCTTAGGAATGCCTAGAATGGACAATGATGGTGATTAAATGTTCAAATATAAGAATGCTTTTGTATGAGGAAGAGCAAATGAATGTCAACATTGCAAGGTGTCAAAATGGGATGACATACAGGAATAAATACAATCAATGTGTGCTAGGGTCTACTGTTAACAGTAACAATGTAACAATGGTAATATGCTGAAACTGAATGGCAATAAGCTGGGGATATGGAGGAGGTTTATGGGATTCTTTGCAGAAGAAAAGGAAATATCCTCATAGATGGTGGTGGTTAAGGCATACCTATATGATTATATCAGGAACCATTAATTTTTTACTTTGGTAGGATTGAATAATGTGCAAATAAAACCAGTTAAAAATGAACAGAGAGACATTCAGGAAGATGCAAAATAGGACAGGCCACATTCACCCTTGTTCCAAGTAACAGCTAGAGAATTGTCAGAAAAATTACTGGGATAGTGGTTCCAGGTACAAATGACCTGAGAGGGTCTTCTACACTACATTGGGAGGGTCTGGATGAAAAATCTGAGGAATTGTGATGTAGAGAACTAAGACAATTAACCTAGTGTAAAGAGGCTAATACATCATTTTCCAGAGAACCAGGGCCCTCAAGAGTGCATGGTCTATGAGGCAGGGACAAGGAAGTAATCCAAGCCATGTTCCTTGAATGTGCCACACCCACACCTACGACCTACTTCCTTGTGTCCAATTCACAGAAGCAACACACCCCAGGGCCCCATATATACCAGCCCTGCAGCCCCACACCACTATACGTGAGTCTCCATCCCCCAGGGCCCCAGGCACCCCTGCCCCCCTATGACCTGGGCACTTATAACACACCCCCTGAATAAATGCATATGTGCATATCTGTGCCCACACCCCACACTCATGCATGCCCTCACTCTAGGCCCCCAATGTACCCTGTTCCCCTGAACCCATCAGCCTGCCTCACTTGCACTCACCCACCTGTACCCTGTACCCATGACCCACACCATTTCACCATGATCTGCTCAACTGCATTCCACCCCATGACCCCTGTATTCCACCTCTTGCACACATGGACAGCCATTAACTACTACCACACACGCAGCCCCCCACTTTTCACACCCACCTCCCTGTGCTCTGATCACCATACCCAGAACCCTGTGCCCTGATCCCCACAGCACCCATTTCTACAAACCACCCCCATGCACTACATGCATTCTCACAGACCTCCCAGTTTGCCTCCCACTCTACCCTGCCTCCATGTCCCAGATGCTGTGCCCTGCCCTTCTGATCTGAGGCCTACAAAAGGTATACTTCACCTCCAAGGCTTCCACACTGTCACCCTCACAACCCCCTACAATGAACCCCATGCTCACTTGTACCACCATAGTGCCACTGCCTGAGTGTTGTACTGTGCTGTGCTACACCATCATGCTGCTGCATTCTATCCAACACCCTGTGCCCCTCCCCAAGCCCATCCTGTGAATGCAAAACCTTAGATGATTGAGGGAAATCAACATTCAAAGTAACTCTAAGAAGACCATTAAATGCCTCAAAGGCAACAGAAAATCACAAAGCATGTGAAGATGCAGACAGATAAAGCCCAGCTTAATGGCCGAATTAAAGCACCAGAAGATACACAGAGTTTGGAACAACTAATCAAAGATATTCATACAACTCTACTAAATAAATTTCGTGGGTTGGCTAATGACGTAAAGGAGATCAAGAAGACACTAAAGCAGCATAAGGAAGAATTTCAAGGAATAAATTTTAAAAATAGCAGCTATCACAGAGATGAAAGATACTCTAGACAAAATAAAAAACATGCTAGAGACACAGAACAGCAGATTTGAAGATGGACAATTGATTTTGAATATAGTAAAGAACAAATGAAAAAGAGGAAAAATTTGATTTGCATCTCATGGAAATAATGGACAACACAAAATGAACAAATATAAAAATCATCAGTGTCACAGAAGGTGAAGCAAAGAGCAAAGGGCTAGGAAGATTAGTTGAGGAAATAATGAGGGAAAACTTCCTATACTTAGATATAAATATGCAAATCAAAGAATCCCAAAGAACCCCAAATAGAATAAATGTAAGTAAACTTAATCCAAGACACATATTAATCAGTCTGAGAATTGTTGAAGAGAAACACAAAATCCTGAATGCAGCAAGAGAAAAGTGATCTTTGACATTCAAGGGAAACCACTCAAGACTGAATTCAGACAACTCCACAAGCACTATGGAGGTGAGAAGGCAGTGGTATGATATAGTGTCGATTTTGAAAGAGAAAGGCTTCCAGCTAAGAATTCTGTACCCAGTCAAATTGTCCTTCAAAAATGAGGGCAAGAATTAAATTTTCTCAGACAAACAAAAGCTGAAAAAATTTGTCATCTAGAGACTAGGCCTACAAGGAATACTAAAGGGAGTTCTGTTGGCTGAAAGAACAAAAAAGACAGGATAGGGAAAACTAGAGGAGGGCACAAAATTGAAGAGTAAGAATTTGGGTAACTCAAAAGCTAAAAAAGGAAAGAATGAAAATAACATAAAGATCTGACAAATAAAATCCAAAGGATAAGATGGTAGATTCAAGAAAAGCCTTTATAGCAATAACTTTCAGTGTTAATGGACTAAACACATCAATTAAAAGATACAGATTGACAAAATGGGTTAAGAAATTTGATCCAACCATATACTGCTTACAAGAGACTTATCTTAGACCCAAGGATACAAAGAGATTGAAAATGAAAGGATGGAAAAAGATATTCCATGAAAACTGTAGCCACAAAAAAAAAAAAGCAGAAGTAGCTATACTAATATCAGGCAAAATAGACTTTAAGTGCAAAGAACTTATAAGAGACACAGAAGGACACTGCATATTAATGAAAGGGGTAATGCACCAAGAAGAAATAACAGTCATAATTGTTTATGCTCCCAATCAAGGAGCTCCAAATTACATGAGGCAAACATTGGCAAAACTGAAGGGAGCAATAATGTTTGAACAATAATAGTGGAAGACTTCAATACACCAATCTCCTATACAGATAGAACAACCAGAGGATCAACAAAGAAATACAGATCTTAAACAATTTTATAAATTAATTATATCTAACAGACATATATAGATCATTATACTCCAAAATAGCAACATATACATCCTTCTCTAGTGTTTATGGAATATTTTCCCATATAGTTCATATGCTGGGGCACAAAACAGGTCTTTATAAATTTAAAAGATTGAAATTATTCAAAGCACTTTCATTCATCTCAATGAGGTTAACCTGGAAATCAACAACCAACAAACAACCAGAACTTTCACAAATATATGGAGATAAAATAAGGCACTATTAAAAAACATGTTGGTCAAAGAAGTAATTGCTAGAGAAATTCATTCCTATCTGGAGACTAATGAAAGCAAAAATCTGAGATATCAGAAATTATGGGATGTGGCAATGGCAGCACTGAGAGGGAAATGTATTGACCTAAATGCCTATATTGAAAAAACCTAAAGAGAAAAAATCAATGACTTAACTTCTCACCTGAAGGAATTAGAGAAAATATAACAAACTAATCCCAGTGCAAATAGAAAAAGAGAAATTACAAGTATTAAAGCAGAATTAAGAGGTTTCTTGGAAAACGAAAGAACAATAGAATGAATCAAACAAAATGTTGAATCTTTGAGAAAATTAATAGACTTAATGGACCCTTTACTGGTTTGCTAAAGCTGTTGGAATGCAATATACTAGAAATGGAAAAGCTTTTATAAAGGTAATTTATTACATTGCAAGTTTACAGTTCCAAGGGCATGAAAATATCCAAATTAAGGCACCACAAGAGGCTACCTTCACTCAAGAAATGCTAATTCCATCTTAACACCTCTTTCAGCTGGGAAGGCACCTGTTTGGCAGAAATAGAAGATCTCAACAAACCAATCACAAGTGAGAAGATTCAATCAGTCACCAAAAGTCTTCCTACAAAGAAGAGCCCTGGGCCAGATGGCCTCACAGGGTAATATTATCAAACATTCCAAAAAGAACTGACACTAATCCTGCTCAAACACTTTGAAAAAAATGAGGGAAATGGAACACTACTTAACTCATTTATGGAGCTAACATCACTTTAATACCAAAATGGAGTAAAGATGCTTTAAGATAAGAAAATTACAGGCTAATCTCCCTAAGGAATACAGATGCAAAAATTCTCAACAAAATTACTAGCAAATAAAATCTAATGATATTTTTAAAATAGTGCACATCATGAGCAAATGGGTTTATACCAGGAATGCAAGGGTGGTTCGACACAAGAAAATCAATGTAATACAGCATATCAGCAAGTCAAAAGGAAAACATCACATGATCATCTCAATTGATGCTGAAAAAGCATTCAACAAAATTCAACAAACTTTAATGATAGAATCACTTCAAAAGTTAAGAATCAAAGATAACTTCCTCAATATGATAAAGGTAATATATGAAAAAAAACTGCAACCAGAACTGTACTTAATGATGAGAGTCTGAAAGCCTTTCCCTAACATTGGGAATGAAACAAAGATGCTCTCTGTCACCACTATTATTCAAAATTGTACTAAAAGTTCTAGTTAGAGCAATCAGACAGGACAAAAAAAAGGCATCCAAATATTAAGCAAGAAGTAAAAAATCCATTATTTGCAGATGACATGATACCATACTTAGAAAACCCTGAGAAATCTATCACAAAGCTTCTTGAACTAATAAACTAATTCAGAAAAGTGATAGGATATGATTAATGTGCAAAAATCAGTAGTGTTTCTATACACAATTACCTGCACACCAATGTTCATAGCAGCATTATTCACAATTGTCAAAAGATAGAAACAATCCAAATGCCCATCAATAAATGAGTTGATAAACAAAGTGTTGCATATAAATATGATGGAATATTATGCAACATTTTAAGATGAAATGACATCCTGAAGTGTATGAGAACATGGATGAACCTTGAGGACATAATGATGAATCAAATACACCAGACACAAGAGGACAGATTATTTCACTTTTATGACCTATGGTAAAGGTAAACTCAGAAGCTTATAACAGAGAATATCAGGGTGAAATTTATTGCTGTTTTGTATATGTGTTATTTTTCACAATAATAATAACAATAAAACTCACTACAAAGTAACAATAATCAACTAAGTGTAATACAGTCAAAAGAATGGACATATAGGTCAATGGAATAGGATTGAAAGCCCAGAAAAAATACACTCACTTTCATTGTCAATTGACTTTTCAAAAGAGTATTAAGACAATTCAATAGGGAAAGAATAGCCTTTTCAACAAATGATGTTGATACAATTGAATAGCAACTTGCAATTGAATAGCCACATTGGGCCCTTATCTAACACCACAATCAGAAATTAACTCAAAATGTTTTGTAGACCTAAATGTAGTTGCTAATGCTATAAAATTCTTAAAGAGGGAAACAAAGGAAAAATCATAATGTACTTGGATTAGGAAATTAAGAAGAAACAGATAAACTGGATTTTGTAAATACTTAAAACATTTGTGCTTCAAAGGAAACGTTAAAAAGTGAAAAGACAACCCACAAAATGGGAGAAAATGCTTGCAATTCATTCATCTGATAAGGGGCTTATAACCAGAATAAAGAAATCTTTCAAAATCTTACAACTCAGCAATGAAAAGATAAATAATGCAGTCAAAAGAATTTGAACAAATACTTTTCCAAAGAAGATATAAAACTGATCAATAAGCATATGAAATGAAACTTAAACATCATTAATCATTAGGGAAGTGCAAATCAACACTACAATGAAAGAACTATTTCACTTCCATTAGTATAGATAAAACAAAAAAGATGGAAAATAACACATGTTTTGGCTAAGATATGGAAAATTGGGAACTTTCATTCATTGCTGGTGAGATTATAAAACTGGAAGTTTCTCAGAAGTATAAATGTAGAGTTAACATATGGCTGAACAATTCCATTTCTAGGTATATGTCCAAGAAAAATGAAATCATATATCTACCTAAAAACTTGTATAGGAATGTTCATAACACCAGTATTCATAACAGCCACAAAGAAAGTTCATAGCACCATTCCACAAGTAGCCATTTATTTAAAAATTAAATGTCCATCCACTTGATGATAAAGAAAATGTGATATTTCAATACAGTGAAACATTGTTTGGCCATTAAAAATAAATGAAGCACTGATATACACTAAGACATGAATAAACCTTGAAAGCATAATGCTAAGTTAAAGAAGCCAGTCACAAAAGGCCATATATTATATTTCTCCATTTATATGAAATGTTCAGAATAGGCAAATCCATAGGGATGGAAAGTAGATTTGTGGCTGCCATGGGCTAGGGGAAGGAGAGAATTGTGAATGGCTGCTAATGAGTATAAGGCTTCCTTTTGGGGTGATGAAAATATTCTGGAATTAGTGCTGTGATAATTTCACAGCTCTTTGTAAATATTCTCAAAACTACTGAATTCCACACTTTTAAATGATGAATTTTATGGAATGTGAATCACATATAATTAAAGCTGTGAAAAATGAACAAAGAGCTACAAGTGCTGGAACAAATCTCAGGAAAGGGATATATGATTAACTGTTAGTTGGGAAGCAGAATGACGCAGTTCCTCTGGAGGGCAGTGGAGTGCTTCCACAGGAGGCCAGAGGTAGGGGTGTTATATGCTCCTGCAACTCCATTGCTGGGTACATACTTGGAGGAACTGAGAGTGGGGAAGTGAGTGGACATTTGCACATTGGCGTTTATGGTGGCAGTGTTCATAATATACAATGGATAGGAGTAGCCTAAGGGTACAATGACACGAAAGGAAGGGGGAACTGTGGTTATACATACAATAGACTACTGAGCAGCTCCAAGAAGAATAGACGTGAGGTATTCAACAAGGTGAATGAACCTTAAGGACAGTGTGTTGAATGAATTGTCAGAAACAAAAAGACAAATATTATCATGCACAATATTATCAAACCCAATTAATCTATACTTTTCACAGCTAAATAATGGTTTCCCCTCATATTCTCCTTTGTATCCAGGTAATTCATAGCTTCAAGGGTTCTTCTTATATCATAACATTGCTGGAAAAGCAGAGTTTATTTCTTAGTCCTTGCCAAGTATTCCTGCTAGTACCTGCTCAAACCCATACAATATCCTATTAATGGTCTATGCAAGACACTCTATCCTCCTAATACTCACTTCTTTAGGTCCATCATAATATGCTCTCCATTTATATGTAACAGGAAATATTATCCTTCTCTTGGAACTCAGGAAATCACTGGAGCAGTTTCAGGCCCTCTAACCTAGACACACCACGTCACCATTTCTACAGTACTGCTGATAAGCCATGAAGTCACCAGATAAATTTTCAAGGTTTGTTACCTCTGTGGGCTCCTCTTGATATTTGAAGATAAGTCCTCTCTTCACTCAGATCCACAAACCTATATGGAGATTCTATTCCCCCACTGTATGCCAGGGACATGGCTTGAGGAGAGGAAATCTCAGGATCACTCCCTAGAGGTACTAACCGGACTTTCACTAACATGCTTTTCCTTTATATTTTCTGTCTTCTTCCAAGTCAGAGAATCTTTTATCTACTTTGGGTAGGAAGTCCAAAAGAGTTTTCTTTCTAACTTGTTTCTCTGACACTAGTTTCAAAATGGACTTTTAAAATTGTTTTTCCTCTCTTCACCTCTTCCATAACAGGTATGTTCTGAGGGATTAATTTCAAGTTCCAGTTTGAAATGGACAGGGCCTCAAGGTAAGAAAGGGATTATAGAAAATTACCAAACATTTTGGTTAATGCTTATAAATGTTATACTGTAACAACAGTATTTCCAAAACATTTTGTAATCAAAATTGGGTATAGATATATACCCTGGGGTTGTCATCTGAAGTACAGAAGAAACAAAGCAAAGCATTTCCTCTTACTCACAACAACCCTTACAAATATGCACATTCTCTTATGTCTTTTACTTTTAGATCAGTTACTTGAGATTCTCTCAAATTGGTTAACAACATTGCTCTTCTTCTGTGTGCATTTAGACCCACTCCAAAGAGCATCAAAACAAATATCTTGAAAGCCTCATGTTCTCTACAAGTCAACAAGTTGCTTGTAATTTATGAACGAGAAGAAAAATAAAACAGATGCTTTCCACTCTAATCCTAGAAACTCTAACCCTTCAGTAAGGAAAACCCTCTTCAAACTGCCTGTAAAAACAACTAAATTTCTCTTCTGATTCAAAAATTTTTGTCAAGAGATAAAAAAATGTGGAAATCCCACCCACATGCTTAGGATTTCTTCTGAACCTTAACATTTGCTGGTTTATTTTATTTCTTATTTTGAGCTTACAAATTTCTATTACTTGAACCTGCCTCCACCTCTCATATGTACTCACTTAAACATACTATGGCAAGATAGCATAGTAAAATGCTGTCACCAAAATCAAAAGGTGTCTTTTATGATAACAAGTACCACAACTACCTATTCCTTACTTGAATATTTTCCCTCTGGTGGACACATTGTTTTGTTGTGGTGATAGCTCAGCTCCCAGAAATCCTTACCTTCTCAATCTGGGCCTCTTGGACTGCTATTGCTGCTACCACTTATGCTGATAGAAAAGAATAATCCATCATTATTCACATCTCAATAGGTATTCTAGATTGTCTATTGTTAATTCTGCATCAATTTCCCTCATCAGAGCTCCTATGCCTTACAGAGGAGGATCTGGGAAACACATTTCTCAAAGACACCTTTTCCCTGTTTCCTCGTTAAAATTTGTTAAGGAAAGACTCTCAAGATTTTGAAAGCAGAAGAGGAGTCATTACTCTCTGGAAGCAGCAATAGGCAGTGAAGTAGGCAGATATGAGGTCTGAATTAGCTTTCAAATCAACTTCTTAAGAATCATCTTGATCCATGCTGCATGCTTAGTTGCAGACATACTCTCCAGACATTCCTGGCATTCACATCAGCTTCAGAAAGCACTTTTAAGAACCACTCACTTCACTGCTACAGACTGAAATAGTTTGGTAACTGTCAAAATGTTCTTGGAATTTGCTGTTGTTTGGGGTCAAGAATACGAGAATGATGAGCTGCGGTGCTGAAGGATGAGATAATTGGTTGTAGCACCCTGATCTATGTCCCCCCATCCCTTCCTTCTGAAAGTTGAATGACTTCTAATTCCCTAATTAAAACTTCCATACCTTGAATATATAGAATGACTCTATTTTCCTGATCAAATCTTAATAGATACACCAGCCTTCTCTTCACTCCACTTTGTCAGTTTGATGAAACCCCTAACCAGATTTCTACTTTTCAATCTCTCCCTATTTGGGGCAAAGAGAATCATCTGCCAAATGTGTTTACTGTGGTTTGAACTAATCCCAGTGGAGGTTGCTTCTCTGCTCTTCTGTAGCAACTTCATCATTTCATAAGGAAAGATGAGCTCCAAGTGTTACAACAATTATTTTTCCTGCATTGAGATGGTTCTACATACAAGAACTTCATATTTCCCAAATTCTTGGAATACTTTGTACAGGACTTCCTATGGCTTCTTTTTTTAATTAGTGAAGCTGTAGGTTTACAGAAAATCATGGAGAAAATAGTGTTACCGTATAGTTCCCTGACATATATGGTTTTCCCTATTATTAACACTTCACATTAGTATAGCAACTTTGTTACAATTGATGAAACAATATTACTATGATTATACTATTAAATATAGTTCATAGTTTACAATAGAAATCATTGTTTGTGTAGTACATTCCTAAGTTTTTACCTCAACTTTTATATTAGTAACATATATACAATCTAAAATATCCCCTTTAACCACGTTGAAATAAACAATTCAGTGGTGTTAATTGCATCCATAATATTATGCTCCCATCACCACCCCATCACCAAAGGTTTTCCATCAGCCCAAACAGAAACTCTACCAATTAAGTATTAAATCCCCATTCCTTGTGTGATTGCATTTGTGTGCATGTACATGTGCTTATCTTTTCCATTTCACTTCTGTAAAGACTCATACCAGACTGTGGAAGCATGGATTCCTGAATATTCTTGGAAATAAACAGGTGATAGGTGAGATTCTCAAATTAGTGCAGTAGCAAGCTGACTCCAGTGGGGAACCCCATTTGACAAGCAGAAGAGTAACAGCAGAAAAGTTACAGATGAAATTAAAAATATTATAGCCATCCAATGGAAAATAACGTCGATTCAGCAGTTCTTATTAGCTGTATTAAATGTTCTAATTTATTATATGTATTTTTTCATTTCTATCATCTTTGTCCACTGTACTTTAACAAAACGATGTTGGGTGTTGGTTGCAATTTTTAAAAACTATATAATGTGGAAATCAGCTGTAGAAATCAGTTTTAATAGATATGTGGATGTGTCTGATTATTAGTAAATGCCTTTGGTTGTTTTTTTTTAATCTTTTTAAAGATATGCAATGTTTTTTTTTTCATAAACCCTGGCTCTAGTCACAAAGCCTAGCTGTGAAAATGAAATGTGTAGAATTTTTTAATATGAATGCTAATTTCTAGTATATTTGAAGTAGTTCCTCCAGAAGAGAGGTTTTTTTACCATTAGAAGAGAGTTCTCTGCAAGGAAAGTAGCCTTCTTAAGATAAAATGGAAAATGGGTCCTGATATGTTACCCCAGAATAGCCCATTTCCTAGGGTACCATGAAAACCCAAGTGGGCTCATTAAATATACTTCTTCCCCAATTTGGGGAGAAAAGGACTCAGTTTACATCCTTTTTGTATGTAAAATAAAATCCTACCTTTCTTGGCAAAAAATCAATTAAGTATTATTTAATTAATTAAAACAATTAAGTATTAATTGTCCATTCCCTACCCTCACACTGCCCCCTGATAAACTGGAATGTAATTTCTGAATCTGTGAATTTGCTTACTCTAATTACTTAATATCGGTGAGATCATACACTATTTACCCTTTTCTAACTGATTTTGTCATTCAACATGATGCTTTCAATGTCCATCCATCTCATTGCATATATCAGGACTTCATTCATTTTTACAGTTTAAAATTCCATTGTAGGTATATACCACATTTTTTAAAATCCATTCACCTGTTGACAGGCAGTTGGGTTACTTCCATCTTTTTCCAATTTTGAATAATGCTACTAAGAACATAGGAATGCAAAAATATATGTTTGAATCCCTACTTACAATGCTTTGGGTTAAATACCTAGAAGTGTGAATGCTGGGGCATAAGGAACTTCTATACATAACTTTCTGAGGAACTACCAAACTGTTTTCCACAGCACCTGTAAGCAATGAAGAATTGTTCCTGTTTCTCCCCATCCTCTCCAACCCCTGTTAGTATTATTTTTGCTTTATTAAATAGTATCCATTTTAGTGGGTGTGAAATGGTATCTCATTGTGGTTTATATGTGCATTTCCCTAGTTCCTAATGATGAACATCTTTTCATGGACGAATTGGCAATATCTTCTTTACAGAAATGCCTACTCAAGATTAATGCCCATGTTTTAATTGGATTCTTTGTGTTTTTGTTGTTGATTACTAGAATTTCTTTATATTCAAGATATGAAACCCTTATTGGATGTGGTTTTCAAATATATTCTCCCATTCTGGATGTTGTATTTATACCTTCATGATGAATTCTTTTGGTGCGAAAATGTTTTTAGTTTTCATGAGGTCCCATTTATAATTTTTTTTCTTTTCTTGTTTGTGCTTTGAGTGTAAGGTCTTAGAACCCATTGCATAAGACAAGATATGAAGATACTTCCCTACATTTTCTTCTATGAGTTATAGTCTTGGCCTTTATATTTAAGTCTTTGTGTCCATTTTGAGTTAATTTTTGTATATGATATGAAATATGGATCCATCTTCAATTCTTTACATATGGATATCCAGTTTATATTTGCAGAAGACACTATTCTTCACCAATTCAAAGGAGTTGACAGCCTTGTCAAAACTAAATTGTGCATAGATGTGAGGTTCTTTCTGTACTCTCAGTTCAATTTCATTGGTTAATATATCAATCATTGTGCCAATACCATGCTGTTTTGATCACTGCAGCTTTGCAATATGCATTAAAGTCAGAAACTTTGAGTCTTCTGACTTCATTTTCCTTTGTCAAAATGTTAAATGGCTTTTCCATTTCTGCAAAATAGGCTGTTAGAATTTTGATTGGGATTGCATTGAATCTGTAAATAATTTTCAGTGGAATTGAAATCTTAATGATATCCATGAACATGAAATGTCCTTCCATTTATGTAGGTCTTCTTTTATTTCTTTTAGCAATATTTTGTAGTTTTCTGTGAATAAGTCCTTTAAAGTCCTTGGTTAAATTTGTTCCTAGATATTTGATTTTTTAGTTGTTATTGCAAATTGAAGTTTTTTCTTGATTTCCTTAGGTAAATTTACTTTAAATATTTAATTATTTTGATCGCTATTGTAAATGGAATTGTTTCTTGAAGTCATCTTCAGATTGTTCATTACCAATGTCTACAAACACTACTGGATTTTGTAGTGTTAATAATTTCCATGATGCTTTGTCAAATTCATTTATTAGATCTAATAGCTTTGTTGTGGATTTTTCAGAACATTCTATATATAGGAGCATATCATCTGCAAATAGGGAAAGTTTGACACCTTTCCATTCAATCTGGATGCCTTTTTTTCTTTTTCTTACCTAACTTCTACAGTACAATGTTGACTATCAGTGATAACAGTGGGCATCTGTGTCTTGTTCCTGATCTTAGAAAGAAAGCTTTCAGTCTTTCACCATTGAGTATACTAGCTGAGTGCTTGTTATATATATAAAATTTATCATGTTGAGGAAGTTTCACTTTATTCCTTATTTTCTAAGTTTTTTAATCAAGAAAGAGTACTGGATTTTGTCAAATGTTGTCTCTGTGCCAATTGAGATGATTATGTGAATGTTTCCTTCATTCTGTTAATGAAGTATATTGATCAAATTTTTTATGTTGAACTTTGCGTGCATACTTGTAACAAATCCAACTAGATTGTCGTGCGGATTTGAAGCAGTTAGGTATGCCAGAAAAGGCCATGTTCTTTTAATCCATTTCTGTGGGGGGCAGATGTATTGTGGGAGAGACCTTTTGATTAATTTGTTTCAATTGAGATGTGACCCACTCAATTCAAGTTGGGTCTTATTCCTTAACTGGAGTGCTTTATGAAAATATAAAGGACAGAGAGAGCCCAGACTGCTCAGAGAGAAGCACCCAGAGAGACAGCTCAGAGAGAAATGCCCACAAGGGCTGAGAGTGAAAGCCACTGAAATCAGAAGCTAAGAGCAATGGAAGACAGGAACAAAGACCAGCAGATGCTGGCCATGCACCTTCCCTTTTGACAGAGGAACCCCAGTTGGCAGCAGCCTCTCTTCAAAGAAAGTATCTTCCTCTTGATGCCTTAACTTGGAAATTTCCATGGTGTTAGAACTGCAAATTTGTAAACTAATAATCCCTATTTTAAAAGTCATTCCATTTCTGGCATATTGCATTCTGGTAGCTTTAGCAAACTGAAGCAGATTTTGGTACCAGAGAAGAGGGATGCTATGATTTGCAAATACCAAAAATGCTAGAATAGCTTTATAAATGGACAACAAGAAGATTCTGGAAGCATCATGAGGAACTTGATAGGAAGGGCATAGATTGCTTTGAATATATTTTTTGTAGAAATATGGTTGCTAAATATACTTATGATGATGCTTTAGACAGAAATGATGAATGTGTCATTGCCAATTGAAAGGAAGGTAATCATTGTTTAAAAGTGGCAGAGAATTTGACAAAATTGAATCCTGATGTAGGATGGAGGGGAGAATTTGAAAGTGATGAGGTGGAATACTTAGCCAAAAATATTTCCAAATTAAATGTGGAAAGTGCAGCCTAGCTTCTCCTTGCAGCTTATAGTAAAATCAAGAAAAAAGTGATAAGCTGAGAACTGAACTCTTGGATACAAAGAAAACAGACATTGATAGTTTGGATAATTCTGGACACTCAGAAAGTGAGATCCCAGAGACTAGTGCCCCATGTGAGGATTTAACTGAACATGGAAGAACCAGTCAGCTATTTCAGCACATTGAGCTTGGGGATGGAGTTATCCAGCAAGGACATTTGGAACATTCCATTGCTTGACAGTTGGGACCCCTGTGTGCTGCATTCAAAAACAAGTTTGTTGTGAGATCTGTATAAACAGAACCACTACTATCCTGGACTAAAAGGGATAGAAAAGGGATTGGGGAAAAATTATTTCAAAGGCAGAAACATGGAAATTGAGTTGGAACCAAGGAACATCAGGCCAGGAGAGTGGACCCAAACAAGCACATGGAAAGGGTGAATTTGCTCGAGAGTTTGCAGAGAGTGGGCCTTCTTCCCCATTGTTCAGAAAGAGTGCTGTTATCCCCATGCCTCAGAGAGGGTAGTGCACATTCTCCATGGATTAGGGAGAGCCTGGCCATGACCCCACTGCTCAGAGAGGGGTTAGCCTGTGTTCTCAAGATGGCAGAGGATCCAGTTTCTTCCCTGATGCTTGAATGGGATGGAATGGAGAACATGGCTGTCTCCCCAATGCTTGGTGAGGTTGGAGCCCTCATCCAGTGTTTGGACAGAAAAGGGCTTCTGTAAAAGCCCTTGGAAACAGTGGGACTGCCAGTCTCTCAATCCTCAAGGACAGGACATCATTCTAAGAGAACTTTCAGATCTGAAAGTCTAATGAAGTATGCCCTGCAGGTTTTCAGAACTGTTTGGGACACATGACCCCAGTTAATGTTTATCCTGTGACTGTCCCTCCTTTGTATATTGGAAGCAGATAACTTGTTCTGAATTTCACAGGTCCAAACCCAGATGGGAGTTTTGCCTTAGGACAGACAACACCTGTAACTGATTTTGATGAGACTTGTACTTAATATTGTTACTGAAATGGTTTAAGGCTTTCATAATATTGTGATGGAATGAATGTATTTTGCATGGTGAAAGAACATGACTTTCTAGGGTCCAGAGAATGGAGTGTGCTGGTTTGAGGCTGTTTATGTACTCCAGAAAAGGCCATGTTCTTTTAATCTATTCGGGGGGGGGGGGCAGATGTATTGTGGGTGGGACCTTTTGATTAGGTTGTTTCAATTAAGATGTGACCTACTCAATTCAAGGTGGGTCTTATTCCATGACTGGAGTCCTTTATGAAAGGTTAAATGACAGAGAGAGCTCAAAGAGAAACACTCAGAGAAATAGTTCAGAGAGTAATGCCCTGAGGAGCTGAGAGAGCCACTGGAATCAGAAGCTGAGAACAACAGAACCCAGTAGTGAAGGATCAGTAAAAGCCCACCATGTGCCTTCCCACATTACAGAGGAATCCTAGATGACAGCAACCTTTCTTCAGAGATGATTTCTTCTTCTTGATGCCTTAATTCAGACATTTTCATGGCCTTAGAACTGTAAATTTGTAAGCTGATAATACCCACTGTAAAAGCCAATTAATTTCTTTTACATTGCATTCTGGCAGCTTTAGCAAGTCAAAGAAATTATGATATATAATTATTGTAAATGCTATGAACTTCAGTATGCTAATATTTTGTTGAGGATTTGTATCTGTATTCATAAAGAATATTGTCCTGTAATTATGCTTTCTTGTGATATTTTTATTTGGCTTTGGTAGTAGGGTAATTCTGGCCTCATAAAATGTGTTAGGGAGTATTAAATCTGTCCTGGGAATTTTATTAGGAGGTTTTTTGTTTGTTTTGTTTTGTTTTTACCATACAGGAAAAAATAAACAAAAGAAAATTTTAATAAATTATTAGGCATGACATTTTTATGTACATGTGTTTGTTTTTATTGCAAAAGAAATGGACTAAGTTAAAATAGATGCTGGAGGAAGACAGTGTTTAGTCTTTAGCTTCAAGTACCCCTAGATTTATAAGTATCTCAACCTGAGACCAGTTGAATATTTGATTGGTAGGTTGTTCTGACTACATGCTGATCCCTCTTCATCTTAAGTGGCTGCAACCCTGTACTGAATTGAGAAGCTGTAAGATTTTGAGCTTCTGTTCTTATCTCATTCTGAGCTAAATTCTTTCCCTTGACATCCTCCTCATGGGGTAAAAACTTAGCACCTTTTCCTTTCTGCTGGTCCTTACCACATATTGACTGTAGCATACAACTTAAATTTAAAGTTTATGTAATTTTGGTTTTATTATATAACATGTTCCCCTGGAATGTCGGGATCTAGTACACAGTATTTTAAAGCTGTACAAATATAAATTAATTCTAATCCAATAATTGTCCTTATAAGATTTAAGCTAGGAATTTTAAGGGTTATATATATATATATATATTTAAAGTTTTTTATTGTGAAATATTATTTATATACAAAAAGCAAAATATAATTTTAAAACTAAGAAACAATTTTCAGAGAATATTTTCACAAGTATCTACAGAACATATTTCTATGTTTGGTATGGGTTACAATTCCACAACTTCAGGTTTTACTGTCTAACTCCTCCAAAACACCAGAGGCCAAAAGGAACATAAATATAATGTCTGAGCAGTCATAATCATCTGTCAAAGTTTACCTTCTTACTATTCTGGAGGCTACTTGTTTTAGTCTGCTAAAGCTTCCAGAATGCAGTGTACCAGAAATGGAATGGCTTTTAAAAAGGAAAAATTAATAAGTTGCAAGTTTACAGTTCTAAGGCCATGAAGAAGTCCAAACTAAGCATCAAGGGAAAGATACCTTGATTCAATGAGTCCAGGGTACCTCTGTCAGCTGGAAAGGCACATGGTGATGTCTTCTAGCTTTCTCTCTTGGCTTCTCATTTCATAAGGATTCCCTGGCAGTGTTCTCCTTCTGTATCTCCAAAGATCTCTGACTCTGTAGCTCTCTTGGCTCTGAAACTTTTTCCAAAAGGTTTCCCTCTTAAAGGGCTCTGGTAAGCAATCCCACCTTATTGGAAACCATCTGATTTTTAATGATTTCCATGGAAACAATCTAATCAAAAGTTACCACCCTCAATTGGGTCTTCCTCATTTTTTGAAAGAAAATTTTGCCAGATATAAAACTATTTTTATCAATTTTTTTCTTTCTACACTTTAAATATGTCATTCCATTGTCTTATTCCTTCCATGTTTTCTCATGAAAAATTGGAACTTAGTGGAGCTCCATTGTACATAGCACATTGCACTTCTCTTGCATATTTCTGAAATTTCTCCTTGTCTTTGACATTTGACATTTCACTAATGTGTCTAGATGTGGTTTGTTGGGTTTCTTGAATGTGTGCATTCATTTATTTTATTAATTTTGGGAAGTTTTTTGATGTGATTTATTTGAATATTTCCTCTGCCATTTTCACTTTCTTATTCTTTTGGGACTCCTATAATGTGTATACTGGTATATTTGATGGTGTCCAACAGGTCTCTTAGGCTCTATTAACTTTTCTACATTATTTTTCTCTTTCTGCTCATTTTAATTATCTTGTCTCCAAATCCAGAAGACAAGATTCTGTCTTCTGCCAGCTCTGATTTGTTATTGAAACCCTCCAGGGAATTTTTCATTTCAGCTATGTTGTCTTCAAATCCAGTTTTTCTGTTTGGCTCCTTTTCAAAATTTCTATCTCTTCATCGAGATTCTCATATATACTCATTCTCATTGTTTTCCTGACATCCTTTAGTTTCTCCTCTGTCTTCCTCTATCTTTAGCTCTTCTTTTATCTACTTTAAAATGTTTAGGATCATTTAAAAAATTATTTTCCAGTATGTCCATATTCTGGTCTTTTTTGGTGATGTTTTCTGGAATTTTATCCTCTTTCTTTCAATGGGTTTTCATTTCCTGTTCTTTGTTTACCTTATAAATATTTTTGACATGCTGTATATATTATCATTTTAATGTGTTAACTCTGGGATTTAACCTCAGAGCAGTCTGTTCCTTAAGTTCATATCTAGATAGTGATATTATAGAGATTTCCTTGAATGCCAGAAGCTAACAATCAAACCAATGTACAAAACAACTTTCCCAAGTTTTGCAAAATTTCTCTGCATTAGCTGTTGCTCTCCTTCAGAATTTAGCTCTCCTATCAGGCAGATCAACCAAGAAGAAACTGAGGTACTGGGTCCTCTCCATCTTTTCAGAGTCTGTCTTTTCTCATACTTGTGCTTGCTCATGGCCCTAGGAGTTCCCCATTTACAGTAAAATGAGTGTTCCCTCTTCTCCCTATGAAATAGATGTTTGCCTCAGTCATCTTTGACTTAATTGTTTATTACACAAGCCTCTTCTGCCTACAGGACAAGTTCTGTAAAAGTGATCCAGAGATGAATTTCCTGGTTCAAAGTTTCAGATTTCCATATGATAGATTGGCACTGACATACAGGCACTTCAATATGGGCATAGGGGTTACTCTGTTCCCTCTGGAACTGGGCCTGGGGCTAACAATAGTTAGGAGGCTGTACATGGCACTGGGGAGGTGCAGGGTGGGGTCAGCAAAGGCTCTATGAGCTTCTTCCATTTTAAAGTTGTGTTTTCTTTATTTGGTACTCAATCAGTTACTGGAACCCTTTAAGTGTTTCCTGGAGTTTTGAGTAAGATGGTTCTGACAGTTTTTACTAGTTACTCAAAAAGCTGTGTGGAAATGGCACTCTGGAATCTCACTGACTAGAGGTCTTATATATCATTTTTACAGATAGATCCTCAGTTGAAGAGTAGATTCAATGTCCTTATGGTATTAATTTGCTTTTTATTATTTTCAGTAATTGTAAATTCTAGAAAGGAAGTTGTGAGTTGTATATTTACTAGCAATAGACATATCCATATACACATATCCAGAGAAGTTTTCTTCATAAAAGTTCAATTCTGGGCAATGGTGGCTCAGTGGCAGATTTCTCACCTGCTACACCAGAGACTCAGGTTTTTTTTCCCAGAACCTGCCTACGTCAAAAAAAAAACAGTTCAATTCTACATCTCTTCCCCCATGCCAATCTTTGTCCATTTGAAAGAACTGTTTTGAAGGTTGAATGAATCCTGCAAACTTTTAAAAGTTCCCAATACACAATTGACCAGTTGGATCTTTCCTGCAAAGTCCCCATGTGCTCTGATACTCTTGCATAACTATACTTCAAGAAATATAATTGATCAAATTTATGCCTGAGACTTCACCAAAATATTGGCAGAAATTTACTTTCAGATGTGCACTTCCAAAGATATTTCCAGTCCTAAAGAGTTGCCCTAATATTTGAAAGACTGCTTTATATAAATAATGTGTTATTTTGATGGGATTATGGAAGGAAATATAAAGAAGTCTAAGGGAAGGCTCAAACTTGGAATGTGAAATAATGGTGCTAAGCTATCATACCTCAGACTTCTTCAATATAAAGACATTGAAGTTTATCTTGCTGAAACATTAAGCAAATAATTACGAAAACTATGGAAGTAGAAAATTGATATTTGGGTATGTTGATTTCTTCCATATAGACTCTAGCTTTCAGGACCAGTAAGACACCTGCTGAGTCATCTCAAATATAATGCTATACATTTGTTTTGGCCACTAGGACATTAGTGGCACAAGTGACAATCAATATCTTCACTAAAAGCATTAAGTGGCATTCCTCTATGAAAATTGAAATAAAAATAGGGCAAAAATTAATATATTCTTACTATACAATTTTGTCAAGGCATGAAGAAATTTCAGATACCCAGGTTGTTTCTCATTTGTCTTATAATCACCTGAGAAATATTTATAAAATGGTGAACAAAGACTAGAGTGTGAGTTTCTGAAGAAAAGCAAAAGATACAAGAATGTGTGTAAGTGAAGATGTGAAATAAATGTTTTCTCTTACATACTCTTTTTCCTCCTCTTTTAAGCCTCTTCCCATTGCTCAAGGATTCACTATCCTTATGCTCCCTCAGTTACAGCTGCGATCATAAATACTCTTATAGACTCATTTGTTCTAAAGAATCATTGACTTGCTTCTCAAAGGAATCTTTGCACTATAGGGTTACTGGATAATAATGGCTAACCCAATGGGATAAATATTAGTGAAGCAATTAGAGGTGGTACAGGAATTTAATGGGGTTAGGTTTATATTTCTGGCATCCTTCAAATCACAGCACATTTTACTTCCATGTAAAGCCCATTTGGTTTACTTGATTATTTTTGTATTTACTTTTTTTATTTTTGTATTTGTTTACTTATTCTGTTTATCTGGACTCAGATTTGGTGGCAGCCACTGGTACCAGCTTTCCTTACCAAAATAAATGCACACTGGTGTATGTCTAGAGTCCCAACATTTACACAACAGGTTCACAAATCAACAAATTTAAACAAATCCAATGCAAATAGGAAAGAAATGGCTTTTATGAAGATTTCTAGATGACCGTGGTATAAAAGGGGCAAAATATCAAAGGAATTCATTAGATCATAATGAACTTTGTATAATAAGAACATTGTTAAAAATCCATAAGAAATTCTTACATAAGAATGTTCAAGAAAACCACTCTATACCGTTGGCCTATACTTGCTTTTACTTGCTATAGTGATACATGTTTTAGAAATCCAACAATACTTTAGATGTTCAGAAAGTTGTATCTTTCCTGTTAAATCCTTTTTTAATGATTTTATGACCTTATAGCCTCTACGAGCCCTCAGAGAATGACAGCTGTGTTTTGGACCCATCATGAACCTGATTAGGGAGACAGGATATGTGAAAGCTAATTACAAAAGAAGGCAATTCAAGCTGAAAAACAGCAAGAAGAAAGAAACTATTTGGCCAAGATAAATTTGTCAAAATGGTAGATTGACACAGCTGTTTTCTGCTAGGCCTAACACTATGTGAGAAAAAATTTAAGGAAATTTTCTAGTAAACACAACATCTTTGTTGGATTGTTCATTTGTTCATCAAAAAACTTTTTAACACATTCAATTATTTTGATAAAGAAAGACAAATTTTTAAATTTTGGGTTCTTGTCAGTGATTTCCTTGATAATAGAATCATTCCCCTTAATGTAATGACTGATTTATTCACCTTCTAATCTTTTCTTTATTCTAAAATTGGCAGCTCTGATTTAGAGCAAGTCCTCTTTACTTTTCATTAGCATATTTGAATAATTATTGGTCTGGTTTATAGTTCTGAAGTTTCACCTAACTTATTTAACTCTATGAGTGAAGAATAAGAAAATTAAATAGAAGAAGTTGAGTGACTAAATTTCCTTTTGGGGAAATTACAGTAAAAACTCTCTTTCTCTGTGATTTATAAAACATAATAAAAAAAAACCTTCCCACAAGTTCCAAACCTGTTATTCTGGCTCCATGGCCCCACAAGCTCTTTTTTATTTTTTCCTTTTTCTCTACCACCCTACTCTGATTTATAAAAAGGCATATGAAAATCCAAAATGACTCTCTTCTATTTAATTAGGAAGGAATCAGTGATAATGCCAAGAATATTATTTGATTTTTTTACATGATGCCATAATAGCACCAACAATCTAGACCCAGAATTTCTTCATAACTTTACACATAACATCTCTTCCCATCATAGAGAAGATTGATGCTCATATTGACTCACTTAACACCAAAATCTGAAAACCTAAGATAATTGTAAAACATCCTGTCCATCACTGAAACAAAGAGGAGAGTAAAAGCTTCAAAACACTCATCATAAATACATTTAGAAGCTCCATAAAAGAAGTACATCTTTGTAAAGATATCTTTCTGAAATCTCAAATTTATAAGTCTGTGGAAAAAATAGTTATGCTAATTTCAAATGTACATTTTAAGTATGGTTACAATTCCCACCCATGTGTTAAACTCTCTGACCATAAAATGTGAATGCTGGCTTGTTTTACAACAAAACCAAAAAATAGTAATGAAAACAATGTATTATACTTCCAGGAATCCTCTCTCTTGAGGATTTCAAATGCTTATCAGTGGTTTACTCCATTAATACTCATACCATACATCCATCCAAGCCCAGCAAGAGGTGAGGATATCATTCTTGTTCTATAAACAGAGAAATTGATCTGCTAAAAGATTAAGTGATTTGCTTGCAAGCAGACAATGAGTAAGAAATTGAGTGAGGCAAAGAATCCTGGTGTGACAGAAAATACTAAGGATGGGAAGCAAAAAGAAAGGCACAGGAATTGGTGTGCTTGTTAAGCTATTGTACTCAATTGGTATTCTAAATGTCTACCAAGCCACAGAAATGGAAGAAAAGTAATATTTGATGAAGAAACAGAGTGAGGAAGATGATTTGAAGATTAGGAATTTTTAAGGCTAAGGACAGTAATTTCAAACCACAATAAATATCATGTCAAGATAAGCTATTTGGCCAACACTAAACTACAAATACAGATTCCTAAAGCTTCATCTTTAATGTCTCTTAAAAAATTGACTTAAAAATATTCTGGAGGGCTTTGCAATTCTGCCCTCACATGAAGAATATGATCTCATACATGAACCACGGATACTTCAGACTCAATGGATCCCAAATGAAATGTTTCCTTGTGACTTTTAAGCATTTCTTATTCTATTTAATGACTTCACCATTTCCTTAATACCTTTTCTAGACACCACAGTACTCAAAGCACTTTGGTATTGGAAATAATATCTCAGAAATCATTTGGTCTGGTGTTTCTCAGTGTGTCCTGTAAACATTAAGCCAATAAAATACTCCTCAAAAAAGTGTTGCATAATCAAAGAAGTTTGGGGAGCACTGTACTTTCTACATTCTTTTTTGTAGGTTTCCGGTACACAAGCATATTAAGTACTCTGAGATGTTACCTTGCAATTAAACTGCTTCATTTGTAAGTCATCATTTCCCAAAAGTATTTGGTCATGAAACCATTATTCTGCATATTTATCACACCTACTTAACACCCATGGAATGCATTTGGGAAACCTGATCAAGTCTTACCCATTTATTTTACATTTTATAGAATTCAAAGGGCAGGAAATATGTGTCCAAAGTTACACAGCTAATAGAAATTGAGTCAGGATTTGAACTAAGGTTTCCATAATCACAGTACACTGTTGCTTTGATAACATCATTCTATTTCTGACTCTTTCTTTACTTTCATCCTATAATTATGGCATAATATTTTATCATGAAACCTTTCTGAAAAAAAATTATTTTCTTTTGATTCTCAATCTTGATTCATTACCTCTGTAGTTCTCAAACTTGAGAGTTTGTCAGAGTCACTAATGGAGCCTTTTAGAAGTGAAGATTTCTGAGGTCCAGATATAAAGAAACAAGAATATCATGGATAGGGGCCAGTATTCTACATTGTTATGTGCAAGTGATAATGATAAACAAAGTGTGAGAACCCTGCCTTTTAAAGAAACACTGGTCTCACATATTCCTGGAGATATTTTTGAAAAGGTAGATTATCAGCACTTCACATCTAGAGGTGTAGTTCTGGAGTGGAATCTGGAAATCTGATTTTTTAATGATCATTTACCCCTTCCCCTCAGATAATTCTGATGTAAATTATTCTTGGATCACAGCCTCACTTGCCTGGGCTTCCACATTCTTCTCTCAGCATCCCTTTCTATGCACCATCTCGGGAACTATGTTTATCAAATATAAATCTAGTGTCATGTCTCTACTCAAAATCCTTGGACAGATGCTAAACTCTTTAATAAGACATTTAAGTCTCTTTTTTGCATGATTCCAGTATCCAAAATATAGATCTTACATTCTAAACCTAACAAATTTTGTGCTGTTCATACATTTGTCTTTCTTTTTCATGAATCCATTTTTGCTTTGTCAAGGGTTAGTGGTAGCCATATAGTCACGTCAACTACTGACTCCTTGAAAGCCCCTTGACTACCATAACATTTAGATCTTCTGATAGTCCTCCTTATGATATAATTGATATAATTGAAACATATTCCTACAAGACCTTCCCCCAGTTCCCAATAGCTTATAGACAATGTACAGCATAAGAAATTGTTAATGGCAGGTCTCCATCATTTTCCTAAATCTAAAAAAAATATTTAATGCTAACTTTCTCAATTAGGGAATGCTTTTGGCTAAACTGAAGTGGCCAAGTTATATTCTATAGCATCAATCTTCCCTTTCTGTTCCACTCTCTTCTCCTCAAGTGCAGCTTCCTCTCTGCTTTTGATTGATGTGATAAGTTTATTCACACAAAAGTGTCACCACCCATAGGAAAATGTGTTTGTGTCTGGCACACATATGCTCATTAAATTCATACATATGCTCATGAAATTCATACAGGTAAATATGCTTGCCCCACTGCAATTTAAGTAGAATTTTAGGCTTCAGTGGGGGGCAGTGTTGTGGTGTGGGTGGCTTTCATAACAATAAATTTATAATGAGGGCAGTCAACCTCTCCATGTATGCATAATGATCCTTATTCCCAGATCCTCTATTATCAAGCTAAGTTATATCTGATTTCAAATCAGGTAATTTAATTTCAACAAAAAAAGTTTAAATAGCACAGCATAGTATTCCAGAGTTTGGACCCTTGACTTTTACCAATATTAGGAGGGAAAGTGCTGAGATACTTTCACATTTATTTTTCAACTGTAAGTTGAGGATTTGCTTTTGTAATGGATGAGTTTTGTATCAATTTTCCTTGATTTCATCAGACCTTCACTGGCTGAAAGTTAACTGACCTCTCTGCACCTAGAGAACTTGATACAAATAGAACTGTGTCATTTTCAACATATATGTGAAGGGGAATTGGTAAACTAGGTGTACCAAAGTTGAGAAGCTGACTTACTCAGTTCATTTACTTTGGTCTGTTTCTCCATCTAGACCTAAACCTTCTTTGCATTTATCAAAAATGGGCTACTCTGACAGGATGTATACCAAATATCAAACCATATTTATACAAAAACTTTAAAACTAATTCAGTGACTCCACAAAAGCAGCAGCTTCAATCTGCTGCTTGGTAATGGTGATTACTATCAGACAAAGGCAGTGTATTCTTTTGCCCAATGTGCTCAAGTGACCAATTCATTAGACACTGGGGTCACAAAGAGAAAAAAGATTATTGCTAAGTTCAATTAACTTAAAAGAGGGCTTTTCTTCTCTAATAATGGATGATAAGGCCAACATAAACATTAATAAGGATGTTATTTTGATGTAAAATTTGTATCTTCTAGACATAGGATTAATTAAAGGATTAAGAAAAACTACCTTCAAAGGTCAGAAAAGTCCCAAGTTTGAAATATAATTAGCTTTTCAATATTTAAGGGATTAAATGCCGAAAAAAAAATATTTTTTCTCAACTTTTTTCCTAAGTACTAAATAATACCAAGAATGTTAGTTTATAAAATTAAGTAATGGTTTCTAAAAAAAAACTAGTTTACAGCTTGTATTAGTCAGGGTTCTCTAGAGAAAAAAAACCAATAAGAAGTATCTGTAAATATGAGATTTGTAAAAGTGTCTAACCCAACTATGGGGACACAAGAGTCCAAAATCTATAGGACAGGCCACAAGCTGACAACTCCAATGAAGGTCTTCAATGATCTACCTAGGAGAAGTTGGCTGGCTGAAACAGAGGGAGAGATTCTATCTTCTGAATTCTCCTTAAAAGATTTCAGGTGATTAGATTAAGTGTCACTCATTAAAAAAGATTCTCCCCTTAGCTGACTTCAGATGTAATCAGCCATGTGTACCACCAACATGCTCATTATTTAAGTTCACAAATTATCCTCATGGTGAAAATAGGCCAGTGCTTGTTTGACCAGACAACCAGGCACCATTATCTGGCCAAGTTGACACATAAATGTAACCATCACAGACTCTATTTATCCAAATGCTACTTCCTTATTTAAAGATTTTTACAGTGTCATCTTTACTATGAGGTCTTCTTAGGTCATTCTTTATTTATCTGCTTTTTAAATTTTCCAGCATTTTTATTCCTTTATTACTACTGTTTTATATTTATACAATTAAAATATATATAATTATATTTTAACTAGAATATAAACTCTTTGAAGTTAAGAATTATGTCTTTCTTATTTATGGCAGCACTTACTAGCCAATATGTACTTATTGGCATTAGAAAAGCCACTACAAATTCAAATTTTTTCACATACTGATATCACAAATGGAAAAGTCAATAAAAGCCAGGTTTTTTGTAATCAAGGTAATCAAGTTTAAAAAAAATCATATTGATATTTCTTACTAGTTTTAACTGATTTCTAGAATAAAATGTATTTGAAGCATCAGCATATTCTCATTTTATCATTTGATTTAAAAATTTGTCATAAAATTACTTCTATTGGGGGTTAAAAATCTCTTTGTTTTCATAATAAAGTTATAAACATAAAAATACATTGACTATAGAGTTCTGGAAAATATACTACAATTATTTAATTTACTTCAAGCCTAAATCCAGGAAATTTTCCATATCTCTCAAAGAACTTTCATTTGACTTACTGAGATTTGGTAATAGATTTTATTGAATTACTCATATCATAAAGTTATTCATATTTTAATAATGATTGATTACTATGGTTACTATTGCAAGGGCATTACTGGAAAAAATAATTTTTAACAAACATGGCCTATTCCACAGCATTTTCTATGCTTATCATTTTTCATCTCTAAGCCCAGTTGAAAGAATTCTGAACAAGACATATTTCCTATGCTTACTATTTATAATCTCCAGGACCAGTTGAAAATTCTAAACCACTCCTATTATCTATGCCTACCAATTCTAATCTCCAGGCCCAGTTGAAAGAATTCAGAATCACACCTCCCCCATCTTTGAATACTTGGTTCTTACTTCAAGGCTGTCTTAGGTGTATAGAACCTGGAGACACGGATAGATGGAAAAGAAAGTATGAAGCCTGGCTTGTTGAACTCTGATTTAAAAGTTTTAGGTAAGGGCAATGGAATTTCAGATTTACTATGACCTTCTTCTAACTACTTAAAATTATGAGATATACTTCAGTTAAGGCTGTGACCTGGATAAGGTCTTTGCCTTTTCCAGAGGCAGTCCTCTGGCAGCCTTCTACCACTTTAGGGAAATTTCAGGGTTTTTTTTTTTTTTATTAATACCTAGGTTTGTTTACAGTAATTAAAAAGCTAAGGCATTTGATTTTTGCTATCCAGAAAGTTTTCTTCCTTTTTTTTTCTGGGACTTAAAGGGCACTAATTTTTATATAAAAGTGCTTATTTAACTTTAAGCAATTCAAATAGAACTCTTTAATAATTTTTTGTTAATTTTCTATTATCATCTGGAGGAGTAAGAATATACATTCATCAGGCACACAGATACAAATAAAAACTTAGTCACACAAGAAACAGAAACACAGAAATACTTTTGAGAAGGTCAAATAAAAGATTGAATACACATCATCTCAGTCCATTTCGGCTTTCTTTTGCAGAATTATATTGT
Organism: Tamandua tetradactyla; assembly: GCF_023851605.1. NCBI lineage: Eukaryota > Metazoa > Chordata > Mammalia > Pilosa > Myrmecophagidae > Tamandua > Tamandua tetradactyla. Next base: position 55,700,169 of record NC_135353.1, on the reverse strand, counting down.
CTGTAATAGCTCTAATTTTAACGCTAATGGTACTATCTATTCATAGGGACATTCTTAGAACATTTCTCACCTGATTCTAAATCATATTGAGGCCAGATTATGTTACAGAAATAAACATTTACTCATAGACTCTTAACTAAAATCTTTCCAGTTTTCAATACAGTCTAAAGGTTCTTTTTAAAAAGAATTTCTTTAATCAGTAATTAACTAGGAACACTTGACCAATATAAATGCAGTAAGACATCAACTAACAATTTTAAACAGACAATTAACACTTATTATACTTAAGTAACACACAAATTAATAACTGGACTGAACATACCACCTAACAATTGAACAGGCATTAAATGATTAACACATGGATTAATAATTAAGAATTAAACACTTACTGTACTTAGGTAACACACTGGCTAGCAGTTAAACAGGCCTACTTAATTTCATTGTACCCCAGTTAATTGTTTGATTACTTATTTTCCAGAAGTACATTCAATAGACAAACTCCAGTCAGGGCTTCAAACTCCATACAGAATGGTACCCAGAAAACAGAAGTTTATAGATGTCAGAGTAAAGGGGATTATTCTGGAAGAGGGACCAGGCCTTGAATCCAGGTCCAAGGAGACTTGAACCATCATATTAACTCCCCAATCCACTTTTACTCTGATGACCCACTCACCCAATCAGATATCCAGGCTTGGATCTGGAAATGGTTTGTCTCTTGAAGCTTTTTAAGGTGCCAAAGGGTCTGGAGAGCCAGCAGAAAAGAGTAAAATCTGACTGTCAGGCCTCTAGACTAAATGCAATCCAGTGGCCACAAAAGGCTCAGTTATCTTGTTTACCTTTTCTACAGGGGCTCCAGAACCTCAAGTATCATCTGTTCTGGGGTTGCCAAATTGTTTCTTGATAAAGGTGGTGGAGTCTTTTGTCCAATGCACTCAAATGACCAATTCCTGAGACACAAGGGTTTCGAAGAAAGAAAACGTTTATTGCTAGGCATGAAGCAGGAAATCAGATGTCTTATCAGCCCAAAAACCTCTCTCCCAGAACTGCTATAATTTTGAGAGTTTTATAGTATCAAAAGATGGCCAGATTTTAGGATAATGAGCACAATGGTTCTAAATGATATAGAGGTGATCTAATTACTGAGCATATGCTGATTGATTGCATGCTTAGTCACAGAATGTATGTAAGAAAATGGTGGTCTTAATATGATAATGGTCATGATTTTAAGTATTATGATGAGGTATAGGTCACTTATAGGTTAAAGCATAAACTACTTGTGCATGTCAGGTGGGCCCATTTTTTATTATAAAGATAATTCTGGACTTGAGGTGGGTTAGTTTTGATTCATTAATAAACATTATGGGCTGTCTTTAGTGATCACAAGACTCTAAATTCAAAAGATGGGATAAATGGGTGCAAGTGAATGTTAGTTGCAAGGTTTTAGCAATCACAAGTGCACAAGGTAAAAGCTATACAATCATTATGTGATCAAGGTAGCTGGATTAAAGTTCAAAGATTTCAATTAGTTCCTACTGTCTACTCTAATATACCAGAAAGTGAAAAAAGAATATCTTTATAATGATTCAGTAATCATTATCATCCCTTAAATCCTAACTTTTCAGTTACAGATGATAGCTGTGAGCAAGACTTTGCTTATGATTATAGGGGATTTGTGTGCCTCTCTGTAAAAGAACCATAATGGATAAAATAATGCAAAGACAAATAAAATTATTGATCCTGTGCATCAGGTAAGGAAGTGAGCCAAAAGAATAATAAGAATTTCCCATGTAAGAGGTTCACAAAGGGTACTATGAGAAAATTGAGAAGGGACAATTAACCCAAGCTGGGGATTTTCAGGTAAACTGAATTATGAAGGATAAGCAGGAGATAATCAAGTAAAGAAAGGTAGTAATGGAATTCCAGGCAGATAGTGGGTTTTGCACAAGCAATAATTCAGTAGTTTGGTGTAGTACAAAGAGCTAAAAGACATTTTCACTATATTGTGAGCTTTTAATGAAAGAGGATTAAGGATGCAGTGGTTCATTCCAGAAAGTTAAATCCTGAATTGTAGGAGATTGCTCCAATATCAATAAAACTTGCACTTATCCAACTATATCTTCTCTCTTTTTTTGATTTGGCACCCTCAGGATCCAGTACCAAATATATTCTCTCAGCTCTATTTGGCATATTTTGCTAAGTCCTCCTTTAGGATGCAGTAACTTTTCTCCATTAATAGGCCCCAAACTTCCACCAGCCAGAGTATTTTGTAAATTGATCCTAGTTTTTGCCCCAGTGGCCAGGAGGATAGATAAGAGTAAGTTCTGATGTGGTGTAAGTTGATCTGCAAGGCAAAGGACTCTGCATAATTTTCAAGCAAAGGAGTCATAGTTTGTTACCAGGAAGAATGAATTCCTTATGAAGACCCATAAAATTCAGGAGAACCTCAGATTCCAGTGTTTTTAAGGCATCCATACTAATATTCCCAATTCTCAGTATCAAGTTCTCATTCTTAACCAAGGTCCTGAAACTGTCAGGAAGATTTGCCAAGGCTGAGCATTCCACCTTCACAGCACCTCTGCTACAGTTTATAATTATATTCTAGACTTATTCCTCAACTTTTTCTAGCTTGTATTTGCAGGATATAGCATTCTGTGTATATGTTCCTAAATAAAATCTTTGACTTTCAGACTTCACCTTCAATTGGTAGATTAATGATGCTTAGCCTCTTATTGATTTTCTCCATTGAATCAGTGGTGCTCAGCAAAAACAATTTGATTTCGTTGTTTCTTTTAGGAATATTTCCCTCCCAACTTTCAAAAGTCTGAGGTAGTACAACTTCCACTCCTTTTTATCAGAATCCCAGCCTGTTTTGCACCTGTGTAAGTTTTATTAATTACTTGTATGCCAGAGGTTATCAGTGTTCCACATATCCCTACTGTTCTAGTTTGCTAGCTGCTGGAATGTTATATACCAGAAATGGAATGACTTTTAAAAAGAGGAATTTAATACATTGCTAGTTTACAGTTCTAAGGCCGAGAAAATGTCCCAATTAAAACAAGTCTATAGAAACGTCCAATCAAAGGCATCCAGGGAAAGATACCTTAGTTCAAGAAGGCTGATGAAGTTCATGGTTTCTCTCTCAAGTGGAAGGGCACCTGGCAAACATGGTCAGAATTTCTCTCTCATCTGGAAAGACACATGGTGAACACAGTCAGGGTTCTTCTCTCATCTGGAAGGGCACATGGCAAACACAGCATCTTCTGCTAGCTTCTTCTCCTGGCTTCCTGCTTCATGAATGCCAGGGGCATTTTCCTTCTTCATCTCCGAAGGTCGCCAGCTGGTGGACTCTGCTTCTCATGGCTATAACATTTTGCTCTGCTCTCTCTGAATATCTAGCTTTCTCCAAAATGTTTCCTCTTTTATAGGACTTCAGAAATGAATCAAGACCCACCCAAATGGGTGGAGACATGCCTCTACCTAATCCAGTTTAACAACCACTCTTGATTAAATCACATCTCTAGGGAGATGATCTAATTACAGTTTCAAACATACAATACTGAATAGGGATTAGAAGAAATGGCTGCATTTACAAAATGGGATTAGGATTAAAACATGGCTTTTCTAGGGTACGCACATCATTTCAAACCAGCATACCTACTAAGGGGACATTAATTGCTAGCTGATCAATAGGGTATGCAGCTCCACAATCCCATTTAAATTCTCTTTTGTTTAACAATTTATGGAAGCTTTACCTTAGAAACACTTCTATACGTAGTATGGAAGTGAAGGTGAAGATTTATGTACAAGTAGTTTACCAGGGAGTGACTTTGGGATCAAAATCAGTGGGAAGTGAAGGAAGTAGAATTTGAACAAGGGGCACAAGTGATCTGCAAAGCAATTTCAGCTAAGGCCTCTGCTGATCCCACTGAAACTTGGAACTCAGTAGGAGATGTCTCACTTAATGGGAATAGACTTTTCTAGAGTCAATCATTTGCAGAAGCAAATCCTCAGACAGGAATCTAAAATTTATAAGTTAACTCTTAAGCAACAACAACAGAAATTATAGCCTTGTAGAAGGGACATGCCCAAATCTGGGTTTGCTGCCCAACATGGCCAATAGAAGCCAAACTTAATGAGGCCAAGGAGAAAAAAAGGTTTGTTTATGACATCAGGAAAACAGAAGAATTTCCTAAAATTGGTCTCCTGAAAGTGATTTTTAATGCAATTTTATTGTGATATATTATATGTTCACAGGCCATATAATCATCCAAGGTGTACAATCAGTGGTACACAATATCATCATATAGCTGTGCATTCATCACAATCAATTTTTGAACATGTTCATTATTCAAAAAAAAGTAAGAATAAAAGTAAAAAGAACACTCAAAACAGTTTATACACCCCACCCCCAATATTACTTATTTATTTTTTGTCTTCTTTTTTCTTACTCATCTGTCCATACACTGGATAAATGGAGCATAAGTCACAAGGTTTTCACAATCACATGGTCACACATTAAAAGCTCTATAGTATTCGTTATATTCAAGGATCCAGGGAATAAACAGCTTATACACAAGGAACACAGAATTTCAGAATTTGAAATAACAGTTAAAACTCTGGAATAAATGTGGTTGCTGTAAGAGGTAACAATCTAGGAACCTGTACAAAAGGCCTTCACCTGATGACTTACGCTCTCAAATTCAATTCTCAGAGTTTGCACATTATAGTTAGTCCATATTAGTGAGGTGCTATAATGTTTGTCTTATCATTTCTGATTTATTTCATTCAGCTCACTGTCCTCAACTTTCATTCACATTGTTGCATGCCTCATAAATTCATTCCTTCTTGAGATGCTCAGAGTCCATGTATCTATAGACAGTTTTCCTTTCCATTCCTCAGTTTATGTACCCTTAGGCCACTTCTATCCATTGCATCACCTGAGCAGTGCCACCATAAACACCAGTGTGTAGATGTCCATTCCTGTTCTTGCTTACAGTTCCTCCAAGTATACACCTAAATAAAGGGTTGAAGAATCATATGGAGCCACAACACTGCCCTCCGATGGGGCTGAACCACTTTACTGCCCTGCAAAAAGTGAATAGATGCATCTCTCTCCCCCTACATTTTCTTCAGCACTTGTTTCTCTCCTTTCATGTTTTAAACAATTTATTCACACATCATATAATCAAAGTTATGTAAAATATTAGTGGTTCCAAGTAGAATCACATAGTTATGCCTTCACCACCACAATCTATATGAGGGTATTTCCATTTCCTCTGCAAAGAATCCCATACTCCTCCTCCATACAGCCCACTTATTGATATTTAGCTTTGGCATTTTACCATTGTTGCATTCAATGGAAGAATATTACAATGTTACTGTTAACTGTAAACCCTAGTAAGCATTGATTGTATTTTCCCCATATACCATCCCATTTTCAACACATTGCAATGTTGGCATTCATTTTATCTCCTTCATGTAGAAACATTCTATATAAGTACATTAAATCACCAACATAGCCCAATCTAGGAATCACTAAGTTATACGATCCCAGCCCTTATTCTCTATCTTTCTTTGTGGTGTCATACATGCCCCAAGTCCTCCTCTGTCAACCATACTCACACTCAGCTTCATTCAGTGTAGTTACAATATTGTGCTACCATCAGATAGTATTGGGCTGACCATTTGTGGATCCTTACAATCATTTCAGTTGAACATTATTTACTCATTCAGTATCAAATACCCAATCTCCACCCTGTTTCCACATTCTAATAACCTGTGTTCTTAACTCTCCAAGTTCACTCGTTATTGTTAGTTCATATTAGTGAAACTATACGGTATTTGTCCATTTGTTCTTAGCTAATTTCATTTAGTATAATGTCCTCAAGGCTCATCTATGTTGTTATATGCTTCATGATTTTACTCTGTCTTACAGATGCATAATATTCCATCATATGTATTTACCATAGTTTGTTTAGCCACTCATCCATTGATGGACATTTGGCCCATTACCACCTCTAGGCAATTATTTAGATACCACTATAAATATAGGTGTGAAACTATCCATTTGTGTCCTTACCTTAAGCTCCTGCAAGTATATACCTAGTAATGGGATTGCTTAATCATACAGAAATTCTATACTTAGCTTCCTGAGGAACCACTAAACTGCCTTCCAGAGTTTTACACCATTCCACATTCCCACCAACAATGAGTGAATGTGACTTCTTATCTACATCTTTTTCCAGTACTTGTAGCTTTCTGTTTTTATTTTTCTTTTTTGTAATGGCCATTCTGGTAGGTGTGAGATGATATCTCATTATGGTTTTGATTTGCATTTCCCTTATAGGTAGTGAGATTAAACTTATCATATGTTTTAGAACCATTTGTATTTCCTCTTCTGAAAAATGACTGTCCATGACTTTTGCCCATTTTTTAATTGGGTTGTTTAGCCTTTTGTTGTTGAGTTATGGGATCTCATTTTATATTCTGGATTTAAATCCTCATCTGATATGTGGTTTCCAAATATTGTCTCCAATTGGGTAGGCTGTCTTTTTAATTTCCTGATAAAGTCCTTTAATGCACAAAGCCATTTAATTTTGAAGAGATCACATTTACTTATTTCTTTTCTCATTGCTTGTGATTTGGGTTTAAGGTCTAGGAAAAAAAACTCCTATCACAAGTACTGTAAGATGTTTTCCTAACATTTTGTTTGTGTTGATTAGATTCTGGTGTCAACTTGGCCAAGTCATGAGTCCCAGTCATCTGGTCAGGCAAGCATTAAGCTGCAAGGATATTTCATGGCTGGTTGTTAGACTGGAAGGCTGCAATATTAAATCATCAGTCAGTTGATTACATCTGTGGCTGATCACGTCTGCAGTCAACTAAGGCATGTCTCTCACTAATGAGATAATCCAATTAGGTGAAGAGTTTTTAAGGAAGAAGAGAGACTTTTTCACTGCTTCTTCAGTCAACAAGCCACCCTGTGGAGTTCATTCAGACCCTTCTTCAGAGCTACCAGTTTCACAGCCTACCATGTGAATTTTTGAGTCTTCAATTCCAATGGTTGTGTGAGACACCTTTATAAATCTTATATTTACAGATATCTCATGTTGGTTCTGTTTTTCTAGAGAACTGTGACTAATACATTCGTCTAAAAGTTTTATCACTTTACTGTTAATGTTTAGGTTTTTGATGCATTTTGATTTAATTTTTGTACAAAGTGTGAGATATGGGTCCTCTTGCATTCTTTTGATATGGATATCCAGTTCTTCAAACACCATTTATTGAAGAAGCTGCTCTGTCCCAGTTGAGTTCGCTTCATGACCTTATCAAAGATCAATTGCCCTTTAGATAAGAGAGTCTATTTCTGAAGACTTAATTTGATTCCATATGTCAGTATATCTACCTTTATTCCCATACTAGGTTTATTGACCACTGCAGCTTTTTAATTTGCTTTAAAGTCAGGTAGTATGAGACCTCCCACTTCATTCCTCTTGCTTAAGATATTTTAGCTATTTAGAGCACACTGCCCTTCAAAATAAATCTGGTTACTGATTTTTCTATTTCTGTGAAGTAAATTATTTGGATACTAATTGGTATTGCATTATATCTATAAACCAATTTGGGCATGTATGACATCTGTGCAGGTATGAAAGAATTATGTGCCCTAGAAAAGCCATGTTTTAATCCTGATCCACTTGTGGAAGGAGCCATTTCTTTTAATTCTTATTCAGCACCATAGTTTGGATACTTGATTAGATTATTTCCATGGAGATGTGACACACCCACTTGTGGGTATTAACCTTTGATGAGAGAGAGATGTGATTACACCCCTTCCAGGTGGATCTTAATTAGTTTACTGGAATCTTTTAGAAAAGAAAGCATTTTAGAGAAAGCATCAGAGCCACAAGAAACACAGAACCCATGCAGCCAGAGACATTTGAAGATGAAGGAGGAATATGCCCCTGGGGGAGCTTCATGAAACAAGGAGCCTGGAGAGAAATCTAGCAGACATTGCCATGTTTACCATGTGCCTTTCCAATTGAGAGAGAATGACTGAACTTCATCAGCCTTTCTTGAGAGAAGGTAACCTCTTGGTGTCTTAATTTGGACATGTTTACAGACTTGCACAGCCTTAGAACTTTAAACTTAATAAATTTCCCCTTTTAAAAATCTTTCCATTTCTGGTATGTCATATTTGGGCAGCTAGCAAACTAGGACAGATTTTGGTACCAGAGAAGTGGGGTGCTGCTGAAGTTTGCAAATAGCAAACCTGTTGGAATGGCTTTTTAGATGGATAAGGGGAAGATTTTAGAAGAGTTGTGAGGAGCTTGATAGAGAATGCCTAGAATGCTTTGAAGAGACTGTTGGTAGAAATGTGGATTCTAAAGTTACTTCTGATAAGGCTCTATACAGAAACGTGGCATGTGTTATTGCAAACTGGAAGGAAGTCTATCCCAGTCTTAAAATGGCAGATAATCTGGCAAAAATGACTAGTGGTTTTGGCTGGGAAGCATATTTTAAAAGCTATTAATCTGGATATTTAGCAGAAGAGATTTCCAAATTAAATGTAGAAAGTGCAGCCTGGTTTCTCCTTGCAGCTTATAGTGAAATGCAACAGGAAAGAGATAAGCTGATAACTGAATTCTTGGGTACAAAGAAACCAGAAATTTATGTTCTGGAAAATTCTGTGTTTCTAGGAAGGGAGACCCCAGAGAAGAGTGCCCCATGTGAAGATTTTACCAAATGTGGAAGTGGTCAGCCATTTCATTAAAAGCCAGGATTGGAGATGGATTTATCTGGAAGGATTTGTGGAAACTCTTGCTGTCTGATAGGCGTGTACCTTGCTTACTACATAGGAAGTCAACAAGAGTGCTTTGGGACCTATATAAATGGAACCACTGCCAGTCTTGACTGGGGGACTCAGAAAAGGAAAAAAGTGAAGGTAAAATGTGTTCAGAGGCAGAACCTTGGAGGCTGGGGTCTGAAGTCAAGAAGTCTTGGGCCGTAGAGGGAACCCACCCAAGAACTTGGAGTTTACCTGAAGGCAGAGGTTTGGCCTTTCACCTTGTTGCAGTGGAAGAGTTATGCTACATGGGCCTTGGAGTAGGTGAAGCACATTCTTTGGGGATTTGGGAGAACCTGGCTGACACTACGTGGAGGGGTTGAATGTGTGCCCTGGAAATGGCAGAATGCCTGATGCTTTGAGAGGGTGGAGCTGAGAAAAAGATGGTCTCCCCAATGTCCCCCAAAATTGCATTCAGAGAGAGATGGGCCACTGCATAGGCCCTTGGAAAGGGCGATACTGCCACTTTCTAAAGCTCCCAAAACAAATGATTTTGAAATCTAGTGGAGCTTGCCCTGCAACTTTTCAAAACTGCTTGGATCCAGTGGCCCCTGTGTTCCTTCTGGGTTCTCCCTACAGAAATGGAAATATGTATTCTATGACTGTCCTTCCTTTGTATGTTGCAACAAATAACTTGTTCTGATTTTTACAGGTCCAGAGCCAGAGGAGAATTATATGCCAGAACAAACCCATGCCTGTAACAGACTTTGATGAGACTTTCTACTGGTTTTAACTTTGTATTGTATTTGTATTATAACTGAAATGGTTTAAGGATTTCTGATATTGCAATGGAATAAATGCATTTTGCATTCGAAAAGAACATGTCTTTTTGGGGTCCAAAGGCTGGTATGTTCTTGTTTGATTCTCTGGTGTGCCCCAGAAAAGCCATGTTGTTTAATCCTCATTCAATATTGCTGGGTGGGAATTTGATTAGTTTATCTCCACAGAGATGTGACTCAACCATTGTAGGTATTAACCTTTGATTACAGGGAGATATAACTCCATGCATTCCAGGTGAGTCTTGATTAGTTCACTGGAATCCTTTAAAAGAGGGAACATTTTGAAGAAGGTGTCAAAACCATGACAGAGCCTTAAGAACCATGAGAGCCCATGCCATGGAGATGTGACTCACTCAATTGTGGTATTTATCCTATGACTATCCGTCCTTTGTATATTGGCAACAAATAACTTGTTCTGAGTTTTACAGGTCCAGATCCAGGGAGAATTTTACCTTAGGACAGACCATGTCTGTAATTAATTTTGAGATTTTGCACTGTTTCTCACTTGTATTGCATTTGTATTTTTACTGAAATGGTTTAAGACTTTCTGATATTGTGATGGAATAAATGTATTTTGTAAATGGAAAAACATGTTATTTTTTTTGGTCCAGATGGTGGAATGTACTGATTTGAAAGCATTATGTGTCTTGTCTAATTGCTCTAGCTAGAATTTCTAGCACAATGTTGAATAACAATGGTGACAGTGTGTGTGCTGGCATGAAACTTTTATGTAAACTAGAAAAGCAAAGTTTTTTTTCCTAATCAAATCTTGTGGGGTCTGTCCTGTTGTTTAGGGTGGGACTTTATGATTAGTTTGTTTCTGTGGAGATGTGATCTACCCAATTTTGTGTGGGATCTTTTTGATTAAGTTATATCTATGGAGATGTGACCTACCCAATTGTGGGTGGGACATTTTGATTCAGTGGTTTCCATGTAGATATATCTCTGGCCATCCAAGGTGGATTTTAAACCACTTTTCGATGTCCTTTAAGAGGGAAACATAAAAAAAAAACTGTAAAGACAGAATAAAGTTATGAAGTATGTAACAACTTGGATGGACCTTGAGGACATGATGCTGAGTGAGATTAGCCAGAAACAAAAGGACAAATACTGTATGGTCTCACTGATATGAACTGACATTAGTGAATAAACTTGGAATATTTCATCAGTAACAGAGACCATCAGGAGATAGAAATAGGGTAACATATTGGGTAGTTGGAGCTGAGGAGATACAGATTGTGCAACAGGACTGAAGATGAAAACTCAGAAATGGACAGCACAATACTACCTACTTGTAATACAATTATGTTAAAACACTGAATGAAGCTGAATGTGAGAATGATAGAGGGAGGAGGGCTGGGGGCATAAATGAAATCAGAAAGAAAGATAGATGATAAAGATTGAGATGGTATAATCTAGGAATGCATAGAGTGTATAACAATAGTGACTAAATGCACAAATTTTAAAAATGTTTTTGCATGAGGAAGAACAAAGGAATATCATTACTGCAGGGTGCTGAAAATATATGGTAATTAATATTTAAAAATTTCAACTTATGTGTGAGATTAAAGCAAAAAATGTTTATTTGTTACAAAATTTAAAAAAAAGAGGCAAACATTTTGGAAAAAGCTTCAGAGATGATGTGCTGGTTTGAAAGGAAGCATGTCCCCTAAGAAAAGCCATGTTTTAATATAAGTCCCATTTCATAAAGGTAGAATCATTCCTATTCAATACTGTATATTTGAAACTGTAATGAGATCATCTCCCTGGTTGATGTGATTTAGTTAAGAATGGTTGTTAAACTGGATTAGGGGATGACATGTCTCCACCCATTTGAGTGGGTCTTGATTGGTTTATTGGAGTCCTATAAAAGAGGAAATATTTTGGAGAATGAGAGATTCAGAGAGATTCAGAGAGAGCAACACTACAAAGCAGAGAGTCCACCAGCCAGCGACCTTTGGAGATGAAGAAGGAAGACACCTCCCAGGGAGCTTCATGAAATAGGAAGCCAGGAGAGAAAGCTAGCAGATGATGCCGTGTTCGCCATGTGCCCTTCCAGCTGAGAGAGAAACCCTGAACTTCATCGGCCTTCTTGAACCAAGGTATCTTTCCTTAGATGCCTTTTATTGGACATTTCTTTAGACTTGTTTTAATTGGGACATTTTCTCAGCCTTAGAACTGTAAACTAGCAACTCATTAAATTCCCCTTATTTTAAAAGCCATTCCATTTTTGGTATATTGCATTCTGGCAGCTAGCAAACCAGAACAGATGACAAAAACAGAGGCATTTGGAGATGTAGAAAGAAAATGCCCCTGGGAAAGCTGTTTGCAATCAGAAGCCGAAGGATCAACAATGCCAGCAATAAGACTTCCCAGCTGCCAGAGGCATTCCAAATGCCATCAAACTTTCTTGAGCCAAGGTATCTTACTCTGGTTGTCCTAGTTTGGACATTTTTATGACATTTGAACTGTGAACTTGTAACTTAGTTAATCCCTTTCACAAAAGTCAAACCATTTTTTGTATATTGCATTATGGCAGCATTAGCAAACCAAAACAGTGGACAACCTTATCTTGTTCTTGATCTTAGAAGGGGAGATTTCAGTCTTTCTCCATTGAGTGTGATGTTAGCTGTGGATTTTTCATATATTCTCATTACCATGTTGATGAATTTCCCTTCTATTCCTATATTTTGATATATTTTCTTCAAAAATGATTTTGAATTTTGTCCAATGTCTTTTCTGCATCAGTTAAGTTGACCATGTGTTTTTCCACTTTGATTTGTCGGTGTGGTATATGTATCATATTAACTCATTTTCTTATGTTGACCCAGGCTTGCATATTTGGAATAAATCCCTCTTGGTCATGATGTATAATTCTTTTAATGTGCTACTGTATTCAGTGTGCAAATATTTTGTTGAGGATTTTTGTGTCTATATTCATTAAAGTGATTGGATGCAATTTACTTTTCTTGCAGTATCTTTGGCTTTGGTATTAGGGTGATGTTGGTTTCATAGAAAGAGTTAGGTAACTTTTCCCCCCTCTTCAATTTTTTTGAAGAATTTGAACAGAATTGGTACTCAATCTTTCTTGAATGTTTGATAGAATTCAGACTGAAACTATCTGATCCTGTACTTTTAATTTTTGGTGCTTCTTGATGAATGATTCACTCTCATTTCCTGTGATTGGTTTGTTGACATCATCTATATCTTCTCAAGTCAATGTTTGTTGTTCATGCTTTTCTAGGAAGCTTCCCATTTCATCTACATTATCTAGTTTATTAGCTTTTACTTGCTCATAGTTTCCTCTCATTAACTCCCTAATTTCTGCAGGGTCAATTTCTATGACCCCTCTCCCATTTCTGATTTAATTTATTTCATCCTCTTACTTTTCTTGTCAGCATACCTGAGGTTCCATCAATTTTACTGAGTTTCTCAAAGAACCAAATTCTGGTTTGTTGACTCTCACTATTGCTTTCATGGTCTCAATTTCATGTATTTCTGGTCTAATCTTCACTATTTCTTTTTTTTCCCTTTTTGCTATATGTTTAGTTTACTGTTATTTTTCCAATTCCTCCAGGTGAAGAGTTGATTCTTAGATTTTTCTCTGTCTTCTTTTTTAATATAGGCATTGTGGGCAATAAATTTCCCTCTCAGCACAGTCTACACATTCCAAAAATTTTGATATCTGGTGTTTTCATTTTCATTTGCCTCAAGGTATTTACTTATTTTTCCTGTAATTTCTCCCTTGGTACGCTGGTTGTTTAAGAGTGTGTTGTTTAACCTCCTTATATTTGTGAATTTTTTGGGCCTCCACCTGCTATCTATTTCCAACTTCTTTCCATTATGATCTAAGGAGGTGTTTTGCATAATTTCAATCTTTTGAAATTAATTGAGACTTTCTTTGTGACCCAACATGTTGTTTATCATGAATAATTATTCATGAGCAATTGATAAAAATGTGTATCCTACCTTTGTGGGGTGTAATGTTCTGTAAATGTCTGTTAAGTCTTGCTCATTTATTATATTATTCAAAACCTCTGTTTCCTTATTGATCCTCTAGATATTCTATCCATTGATGACAGCAGTGTATTGAAGTCTCTGACCATTATTATAAATGTGTCTATTTCTCCCTTCAGTGATGAAAGTGTGTGCTTCACATATTTTAGGGCACTCTGTGCATAAATATTTATGATTTTTTGTCTTCTTGATGAATTTTTCCTTTTATAAATAAATAGTGTCTTTTTTCTCTTTTAGTGGTATTATTATTGAAGTCTAATTTGTCAGATCTTTGCATGCTACCCCCACTCATTTCTGGTCATTATTTGTGTGAAATATCTTCATCCAACCTTTCACTTTCAATCTGATTTGTCCTTGGGTCTAAAGTGAGTCTCTTGAAAACAGTATACAGATCAGTCCTGCTTTTTAATCCAGTCTGCAAGTCTATGTCTTTTAATTGGGGAGTTTAATCCATTAACAATTAATGTTATTAGTACAAAGGCAGTATATTCTTCTACCATTTAGTCTTTTGGATTCTATATGCCACATCTTATTTTTTTCTCTTGTTACACTTACTGATAATCTTCATTTCTACACTTTTCTCCAGACCTGTCTCCTGTCTTTTCCTATCTGCCTGTAGTGTTCCATTTAGTATTTCCTGTAGAGGCAGTCATTTATTCACAAACTCTCTCAGTGACCCTCTGAAAATACTGTAAACTCACCCTCATTTCAAAGGGCTGCTTTTCCAGGTATAGAATTGTTGTCTGGCAGTTTTTCTTTTTCAGAATCTTAAATATATCATACCACTTCTTTCTTGCCTCCATGGTTTCTGCTGAGATATCTACACATAATCTTATTGAGTGTCCCTTTTATGTGATGGATCACTTTTCCCTGGCTGCTTTCAGATTTCTCTCTTTGTCTTTGACAATCTAATGAGTAAGTGTCTTGGACTAGGTCTATTAGATCTATTCTGTTTAAGGTATGATTCACTTGTTGGATCTGTAATTTTATGTTTTTCATAAGAGATGAGGAATTTTCAGAGATTATTTCCTCCATATTCTTTCTGCTCCTTATCTCTTCTCTTCTCCTCCTGGGATACCTGTAACATGTATATGCACTTCATGTTGTCATTTAATTCCCTGAGACTTTGCTCATTTTTTCCATTATTTTCCCTAACTGTTCTTTTATGTGTAGGATTTTAGATGCTCTGTCTTCTATTTCACTAATATTTTCTTCTGTCTCTTCAAATCTGCTGTTGTAAGTCTCCATTGTGGCTTACATCTCTTCTATTGTGTCTTTCATTCCCATAAGTTCTGCCATTTATTTTTTCATACTTTTAAGTTCTTTGTGGTCTAATGTCTTCTTTATATCCTTCATCTCTTTTTCCATATCTTCCCTCATTTTGTTGGCTTGATTTTTAGTTTAATTTAGCTTGATTGAGTGAAGTTTAAACAGTTGTTTTAACTCCTGTATCTCATTTGAAGTGTTAAAGTTTTGTCTTTGAGCATTGACTTCATTTTTCCCTATTACGACTTGCAATTTTTTTTGTTGGTTTCTTGGCATCTGGTTTCCTCAATTAGGTTTTCTGTAGGTCATTTTCACTCTTTGTTCTAAGGTTTTCTTATTGGTTTGCAATGTTCTCTATCTTTTTTATTGGCATTTAGTTCAACTTATTCTAGTTCTCTAACATAGATTCTATTGAACTGTTCAGAATTTTTCAACTCTTATTTCTCTGGCTATTTCCCTGCCTAAATGGAACCTCCCCTTATTTTTAGAATGGCCTCCCCGGATGTCATTGACCCCAGTCAGGTTTTCCCATTAAGATAGGCCCTAGTCTCAAGAAGAAGGTGTAATTGGTATCAAGTTTCCCAGGTGATGAAACCAGGAAAATTGTCAGAGATTCCTGTGAAGCCTGTAGACACTGAGCTTTTCTATTTCCAGGAAGGTGGTGCCTGTCAATCTTCTGCTCCTCACCAGCATAAAGTGTTGCAGTGCCTTTAAATTCTAAACAGAACCTGTAGCTTCCAGGGGTGTGGTTGAGATAGAAACTGAGGTAGAAGGTAGGCTTAGGACTTAGCCCCTAGTGTCAGAATGCTCTGATTGAGGGCAGTCATTTGAGGTGGGCCCTTGCCTCCTTTTCCTGGGGAATATGAACCATTCAGGGAATTAACTCCTTCACTTGACTTGTTACTTTGTCTCTCATACCTATCATAACTCCACCTTTGCCCAGATCAGGGCTGACAACTGAAAATGCCTGAGGCTTTCACTAATTAGCTACTTAAAATGGTGTAAAAAAAGAAATTCCTTTTTAGAGCCAGTCCTCAGCCTCTAAGGTTCACCTATCAAGAGCTGCAGTTGATGCCTGGCTTTATGTACCTTTGGGCACAGCCATTTTCCAGTATTCTGGGCTAGAATGATGTGGTAGTTAGGTTCAGGTGTAAATTTGGCTAGGTGAAGGTGCCTAGTTTTATTGCTGTGGACATGAACCAATGGCATGTGGACCTCATCTGTTGCTGATTACATCTGCATTTGGCTAGGAGGCATGCCTGCTGTAATGAATGATGTTTGCTTTAATTGGCTGGTGCTTAAATGAGAGAGCTCAACATATCATAGCCAAGCACTCAGCATACCTCGTCTCAGCACTCACAACTCAGTCCAAGCCTTTGGAGATGGAGAAAGGAATCACCCTAGGGAAAGTTGTTGGAACCCAGAGGCCTGGAGAGAAGGCCAGCAGAGATCACCCTGTGCCTTCCCACATAAGAAAGATCCTCAGTTGAAAGTTAGCTGCTGCCTTTCTTCTGAAGAACTATACATCAAATAAATAAATCCCCTTTTATTGAAAGCCAATCCATCTGTGCTGTGTTGCATTGCAGCAGCTAGCAAACTGGAACAGATTTGGTACCAGAAAAATGGGGTGCTGCTGCATTTTGCAAACACCTGACATGTTGGACCGTTTTTTTTTTTTGGATGGATAAGGGGAAGATTTTGGAGGAACTGTGAAGAAAATGATGGAGAAGTCCTGGAGTGCTTGAAGAGACTGTTGGTGTAGACAGATTCACTGCCAATCTGGACAAAGGGGGACACAAAAAGGACAAATTAGAGTTTGTAGAGTAAGAACCATAGAAACTCAGGTCTGAAGCCAAGAAACCTCAGCCAGGAGAGTGGGCCCACCCATACACATGGAGAGAATGAGTCTCCCCCCTCATTGCAATGGAAGAGTTGTGCCACCTCAGGCCTTGGAAAAGGTACAGCATGCTCCTTGGGGATTGGGGAAAGCCTGGCTGCCACCACATGGAGGGGTTGAGCATGTGCCCTGGAAATGGCAGAGAGCCCAGGTGTGGCCCCAATGCCTGGAGAGGGTGGAGCTGAGAAAAAGATGGTCTCCTCAATGTCCCCTGAGGTTGAATCAGAAAGGTGGGTCACTGCATAGGTCCTTGGAAATGGTGGGACTGCCACTTTTTAAAGCTGAAGGATGAATGACTTTCAGACTTTGAAACCCAATGGTCTTTGCACTGAAGGTTTTCAGAACTGTTTGGGTCCTGTGTTCCTTCCAATTTCTCCCTATGGAAATGAAAATCTGTATCCTGTGAATGTCCTCCTTTGCATGTTGACATCAGATAACTTGCTTTGAGATTCATAGGTCCACAGCTAGAAGAGAATTTTTGCACTTTAATATTGTTTAAGGTGATGTGTGTAGTTGCCAAGTTGACAAGGGGTGGACATGTGTAGTTAGGTTCAGGTGTCAACTTGGCTAGGGGAAAGTGCCTAGTTCTATTGCTGTGAGTGTGAGTCAATGGCATATGAACTTCATCTGTTGGTGATTACATCTGCAGTTGGTTAGGAGGCATGCCTTTTGCAATGAATGATGTTTGATTTAATTGGCTGGTGCTTAAATAGATACCTCAACATAGCACAGCCAAGCAGCTCAGCATACCTCATCTCGGCACTCACAGCTCAGCCCAGGCCTTTGGAGATGCAGAAAGGAATCACCCGAGGGTAAGTTGTTGGAACTCAGGGGCCTGGAGAGAAGGCCAGCAGAGACTGCCCTGTGCCTTCCCACATAAGAAAGAACCTCAGTTGAAAGTTATCTGCCTTTCCTCTGAAGAACTATACATGAAATAAATAAATCTCCTTTTATTGAAAGCCAATCTGTCTCTGGTGTGTTGCATTCCAACATCTTGCAAACTAAAACAGATGACTACAAAAGTCTCTGATCTTATTTTTCATCAGCCCACCTCCTGTCCTGTGTGGGAAGCTTAGGATTCCCTTCCTGCTTGCTCTCAGTTTACCTGTGTTTGTAGCTTGCTTTCAGCAGTCTAAACTTAACTAAAACCACAACTGGAGCTTGTTTGGGATGCCCTCCTTTGTTCCCTGCAGAGAAGGCTTTTTTTTTTCCCACAGCAAAGTGTCTCTGAGTGAGTGTGCCATGTTAGTCGGGGAGGGGCACAAAGTCTTCACAGTTTTTTGTTGTGATCTCAGCCCTTCCACCCATTCCCAACTGGTGCACAATGTGTGTCCAATCACAGATGTCCCCCAAACACATATTCCAGGCAGTTCCTGGCTATGTACTATCTCCCATAGAAGATGCACTAAATTCTGTATTTCCCTATGCTACAATATTTCCCTGCCTCTCCAAAATGATTTTTAAATTGGCTTTTATGCAGTTCAGAAACAAAGAGAGATAACGTCTTAGTTAACAGGTAATAGAGGCATGGAGAATTTCAGTAGTTTATCTTAGCTATTTTCTGTTTCCCACAGGACTTATATAGTGTGACACCTAGGAAAGATGCCTCCCAGTCTAGGGAGATAGCTGAAAACTTTTATTCATATCTGGAAGTTCTAGGACCATAGAAGAAAGCTTATTCAAATCTGGGGGCAAACTTTCCATTCACATATTGCTGCATATTTTGCATGTACATAGCTCCCATTAACAGTCTGCTTTTAGCTTTAAAGTTACATTTGAAGGTTGTTTCAAAATGTATATCTTATTGCTTCATTATAATTTCCAACTTGCTTACAGTTTTAAGATTATATTTTAAGAGTTACTGTTACAGTTCTTTTAAGGCATCCTTTTCATTCATCTACACTATGAGGAATCTTGACATAATTGAGAACTTTCCAAATTAGTAAAATGGCCACATAGAGACATGCTAGGAGATTGGTCTGAAGGAACCCTTTGGGAGATCACAAGCTGAAGATGAGTACCTTGGATTGTAGAAACAATACTATCTATTTGTAAGTTGCTATTTAAAATTTTTTTCTTTTACTGTACCCAGGTGTTTTTTCATTTGTATAAAAATTAAAGCTTGAGTTCAAGTGCAGAACAGAAAATTAATAGGAATTTTAAGAAAATCTACAATTATTTCATGAAATCTAAGCTTAAATACTCTCTCCCTGACTGACTGCCACTACCCTTTGTACAGCATGGAGGTGGCAGGATTGATTATTAAGACTCCCAAGAGGAAGGTGAGTCCAGCAAATAAAAAATCAGCTTCATTGGTTCTGCCACCATTTCTGTGTACAGACTTTTCATTCATTCTCATGTTGGAAGACCTTGATTTTATTTTATTAAGAGAGGTCTGATTTCTTATCCCTTCCTTGGCAGCTGAAGTATGAGTTTTGCAACAGACAAATTAGGATTTAAGGGATGATTATGATTGCTCTATTATTATATAGATAGTCCTTTTTGCTTTCTAGAATATTGGAATAGACAAAGAGCAATACCTGAAATCTTTGAACTGTAATCCAACTGCCTTGATCTCTGATAAATGATTGTATAGCCTCTATCTTGTGTACTTGAGATTGTCAAAACCTTGTGACTGAGCCTCACTTGTACCTATTTTATCTGGTTTTTCAAATTACAGTCTTGTGATGACTAAAGACAGTCCATAGTGTTTATTAATGACAGATCTCATGTCAGCCCAGATCTACCCCCCACATCCAAAATTATCTTGATAATTGAGACTGGATATAACCAAAATGGGCCTATCTGACAAACACAGTAGCTTAGAGTTTAACCTATAAGTGACCTGTACTTCATTATAATAGTAGAAATCATGCTCATCATCATATTAAGGGCATCATTTCCTTACATATGTTCTGTGACTACATGCAATCAATCTGTGCATATCCAATAATCAAATCACCTCTAATTATATCATCGAGGGCCATTTTGCTCATTATCCTAAAAGCTGCCTATTTTTTGATACCACAACACTATCAGAATTGCTGCAGCATAGTGAGACAGATATTTGTGCCAATAGGTCATCTGATCTCCTGCTTTATGCCTAGCAATAAATTTTTTCTCTCTTCGAAACTCCAGTATCTCAAGAATTTGTCATATGAGCACATCAGACAAATGAATCCATTGCCTTTGCCAGTAAAAATTTAGCAACCCAGATGGGAAAAAGATTCCTAAGGAGTCCAACTGCCCAAAGTTCTGGAACCCCAACAGAAGCAGGTAAATGTGGTAACCAAGCTCTTTTGTGGCAACTAGACATTCTTTCATCCAGAGGCTTGACAATCAGGTTTTTCTGTCTGCCAGCATTCCAGGCTGTTGGCACCTTAGAAAGCTTAAAAAAAAAAAAAAAAGAAACCATTTTCAATTCCAAGTCAAGATATCTGACTGGGTGAAACGGTTATCAGTGTAAACATGGATCAGGATGTTTGCATGGTGGACTCAGTTTCCAGAATTATCCCCCTTTCTGCTTTATCTAACCTCTACACCTTTCCATTTTCTGGATACGACTATGTACAGGGTTTGAGGCTCTGATCTGTGTTTGTCTATATGGTGTTTAAAACCCTGCCCTGAATTTGTCAGTTGAATATATTCCTGATAAATAAGTCATTGAATGATTGTTATCTAATGAAATTAAGTATGCCTATTTAAATTGTTAACTGGTGTGTTACCTATAGTAAGGGTTTGATGCTTGTTTAATTGTTAATCAGTGTGTTAAGCATTTAATGCCAGATTGTTAATTGATGTGTTTGATCTAATTATTAATGGGCATGTTACTTAAATATATGTAAGTGTTGTCTTTAAATTTGTTAGTTAATGCCTTACCTGATTTGTAATGGCCAAATATTCCTAATTGGTTACTGATTATGGAAAGTCTTTAAAATGAGAATCTTTTGGTTGTATTGAAAAACTGGAAAGAACTTTCAAGTCCTAGGGCTATCACCCTAAAACTTGTAAAACCAAGTTCAACAGGCCAGGCTTCATTCTTTCTAAGCACCTAAGGCAGGCTAGTAGGAAAGTCTGGGTGCAGAAAGATGGGGGAGTTATGGTTTAGAACTCTTTTTCTTACCGGGCCTGGAGATTAAAAATTGGAAACATAGAAAAATAAATGGACCATATTTGTTAAAATTATATTTTTCCAATGATACCTTTGCAGAGGTAAACATAGTAGTCAGGTCATTTTTAAAATATGAATAGCCTTGGGAAAAGAGTAATTGAATAAGATCTAATTCTCAAATGTCAGTGAGTAAAGTGAAAAGTCATTGAAAACTATAGAAAAGTTTTCCTCGATTTAGGCTTGGGACAAATAAAACAATTGCAGTATACTTTCCAGGACTTGATAGTTAATATAACTTTAAGGTTGTTCATAATTTTAGGATATTATAAAACAAAGAGATTTTCTGAAACTCCAATACAGGGAATTTTATGATAAATTTTTAAATGTGAAAAGTGCAATTTCATTTTACTTAGGTATGTTCACCATAAATTTATGCAAGCTTACTGATAAAATAAGCTAGTATTTTAAGTACTTTCTCAAAATTCATATATCCTATTTAAGAAATCAGTTTAGTAAGAAATATAAATGAGATTTTTTATAACTTTGATTATGTGAATATCAATGAATCCAGCTTTTCAGTAACCTTGCCATTCATTACCACAGTATGTGGAAGAATTTAAATGTGTAGTGGCTTCATGTACATTTATGTTAGTAAGTACTGTCATGAATAGGAATAATTCTTACCTTCAAAGAGTTTATATTCTAGTTAGAATATGTTTGTACCATGGTATAGTATAAGACAGTAGTAATAAAGAATAAAAATGCTGGAAAAATTTAAAAAGCAGATAGATAAAGAATGACCTAAGACCTCATAGAAGGGATGACACTTTAAATAAGAAATTTGCATCTGAATGGAGAGTTATGAAGTAGTTTTTGTTTATTTTTGAAGCCATAACTTAAGTTTGTGAGCTAACATATTCCTGGTATTATTTAGCACTTGGGATTGATGTTGAGAAAAATTTTAGGTTTTATTCTGTATATAAATCCCTTAATTACTAAAAAGTTAATTTTATTTCAAACTTGGGCTCTTCTGACCTTTGAATGTAGTGCTAGATTGGACTTAGAAACTTTAGGCATATTGAAAAGTAATCATTTGTGTGCTGTGAGTATAAAGCATATAAAAACCTGGCTGTGTTTCAAACCCAAAAATTTCTTCCATCTTCAATTATTTCATAGTCTCTGGTCTCCTCTCATTCAGGAATAGTGTTAGAAGAAAGTATGTATATTCAAAGAACTTTTTTAATTTATTAATTTTATTTCTGATTGTATGCAGTCTAGATAAATAAAAACTATAGGTTGGATAGATAGTATTTTTAAATCATTTTCTGTATTAAGATGATCATATTCTTTGATTAAAGTGAATTTTGTTTGTATACTGGTTACAAGGCCTGAATGAATATAGAAAATTACAGAAGGTTTAAAAAGTGAATTCTGCCTGTCATGGTCAATGCTGACCAAAAATTTAATATACCTGTTTATAATATATTTTTGAAGGCTTTTGTGAGAAAAAATGTATTCATGCAATACTAATGTTTAGCTTTCTCTCTGTTAAAATTTTTAAGTAATGTAGACTGCTTGCTTTTAATGAAAAGTTTTTTTAAGTTTTTCTTAATCATCCAAATGCTCTATCTAGAAGACAAAGATTTTATATCAGAATAAATCCTTGTTAATGTTTGTGTTAGCCTTATCATCCTTTATTTCAGAAGACAATTCCTCTCACTTTTAAAGGAAAAACTTACAAAGAATTCATTCTTTCACCTTGTAAAAGTAAGATGCTAAAATAGTTTAAAATATTGCATAGGAGGTGTTGGGGAAGTATTACTTTCATTAAAGTGGATTTTCTGTCCTGTTGTTAGCTAAATTTGTATGGATGAATTTAGAGATTGTATAAAAGTTCCTAAAGACTTGGAGATGATCTCCCTGTCCATATTATATCACATTACTAATCTGTATGATATTGATCAATGATATGATGTTGTTAGTCATGGTTTTAGGTATTCTTTGTGAAAGGCTACAGATCATAGAAACAGCCAAATTTGTCAGTCACACTGTTTTGTTTTAATGCTTCTCTAAAAGTATATGTGGTCAACTATATAGGTCAGTGCTTCATCTTCAAAAAAGGAGAAATTTTAAAAGAGAAGGAGGACAAATATATAAATTATGTTTTATCTGTTATTAACATAATTCTGGTAAATGTGTAAAGGTGAAACAGGACAAAACTTGTGCTATAGTTTGTCAACATAAAACAATTGTCAAATATTTTCATTTCTGAAAGTAGCTTCATTTAAAAATGCTTATAAGAAAATTAGGGCTTGGTTTATAAGCTCTTACAGCAGTCACAATTACTCTTAAATGTTAATTGTTAGTTCTAAATTCTGAAATGCTTTGCTCTTTGTATATTCTCATAGTTCCCTGGAACTTGGAGTATCTCATGTGTGACACTTGAGAACTTAGAATTATTTCTCTAGTAATGTTAACATCACTCCATACAGGAAATGTTAAAAAACTGAAAAGGAGATCAGACTCTGATTAGAGATGTGACTGAAACTGATCTGGCTAAAACTAGGTAAATTAAAATACGTGTTAAAAGATGATATTGTTTGTATTTTGAAACTTCAACATCTGTGTGAAACTAAAAGAAAAAAATATTTATTATGTCCAGAATTTAAATTTTCTGTGGTACACTATGTAATTTGACATGTCTGGTCAGTTTATTTAAATATCCAAATTCAGTTTTATTTGACATGGAACCTAAAATAAGGAATAAAATGTTGATATTCTCTACAAGTTTATGTTATTCCCTGAGGCATTTCAAAGTATTTTAGGCAGAAAATTTAAAAAATATTTATAAATCCCCTTGAGGGACTGGAGAAAAATATAACCACAAACTTCTTCACCTGGAGAAGTCCTTATATTCTCTTAAGCAATAAAATCTCCTAATTTAATAAGCCAAACCTCCATCTTGAGGCTTGCCCTCATGAAACTTATTTCTATAATGGCAAAGCTGGACCTACTTATATTTGATGTCTAAGAGTCATCCTCGGTGAAACTCAAGATTTGGTTTCTCTCTCTAAGCTAAACTTTGACCTCCTTTCCTATGTGGGGCATGACTTCTAAGGCTGTAAATCTCTCTGGCAACGTGGAACATGAATCTCAGGGATATGCCTGGCCCTGACAATATAGGACATGACTACCAGGTATGAGCCTGGCCATGGCATTGAAGCCTTGGTTGACCCAAAGGGGGAAAAGAAATAGGATTTCAATGTCTAAGAGATTTCAAAATGAGTCAAAAGGTCATTCTGGAGATTACTTTTATGCAGGTTTCAGCCAAATATTGCAAATTGCCACTGTACAGCAAGCCCCAACCAACAGTATTCCTGAGAATCATAAAGATATCCTGGGCTCTGTAAAAATTTTACTTATTAAGTTTGTTTTTCAGAGATTTAAAGCCTCCAGGTTGTTCCAATGCCACATTAACTCAGAAAACCAAATATACCAATCTATCCACAAACAACAACCAGTTCCATCCCCTGTCCCAAAATGTAAACACCTCTTTTTTCAGGATGAAGAAATTAGAAGAGTTGTATCTCAGATCTTCCTCAAGATTGAGAGTTAATTTTTAAATAGGAGGGAGGATTAGGATTTAAGGGGTGATTATGTTTGCTGAATCATTATAGTGCTGTACTTTTTTGCTTTCTGCTGTATTGGAGACAAGATGGGAATACTTGAAATCTTTGAACTGTAATCCAGCAACCTTGATCTCTGGTAATGACCATATAGCCTTTATCGAGTCCCCTTGTTATTGTAAAAACTTTGTGACTATACCATCACTTGTACTCATTTTATCTGGTTTTTCAAATTTGGAGTCTTGTGATCACTAAAGACAGCCCATATGTTATTAATGAATGATCTTGGATCAACCCAGAACTAACCCACCCAACATCCAAAGTTATCTTGATAACTGAAACTGTATCTAATAAAAAATGGCCTGCTGGACATGCACAGTAGCTTAGACTTTACCCTATAAGCCACCTATATCTCATTATAATACTAAAAATCATGCCCATTATCATATTAAGGCTACCATTTTCTTAAATATGTTCTGTGAATAAGCATACAATCAATCTGTGCATGCTCAATAGTGAAATCACTCTGATTACATCATCTGGGGCCATTTTGCTCATTTTCCTAAAACCTGCTATATTTTTTTCCTTTAAACCTGCTTATCTTTTGATACTAAAAAACTAACAGAGGGCAGGAAATAGTAATTCAGTGGCAGAGTTCTCATCTGCCATGCCAGAGACCTGGGTTCATTTCCCACTGCCTGCCTATGTATTAAAAAATACAAAAGCAATCAGGAATACTGCAGTTTAGGAAGATGGATTTGGGGGCCGATAGGCCA
Source organism: Tamandua tetradactyla (assembly GCF_023851605.1). Lineage (NCBI taxonomy): Eukaryota > Metazoa > Chordata > Mammalia > Pilosa > Myrmecophagidae > Tamandua > Tamandua tetradactyla. The sequence continues at coordinate 55,674,852 of NC_135353.1, read as the reverse complement.
TCTGTTCTTCTGCCTCATGACTAGCAATAAACGTTGGTTTTCTTTGAAACCCTTGTGTTTCATGAATTGGTTATTTGAGTGCATCTAGCAAAAAAATCCACTTTCTTTGCCTGGTAATGACTTTTATGATAATCACCGATCAGTATCACTGTCGTGAAGTTAAATAAAATGGTGGCCTGCATTGGGTGTCACTAGGCAAAGACTCCTTTCTGGGAAGGGCTGTCCAAAAGACAAAAACAATTGGCCTGCAGAGTTTTACCCAGGAAAAAAAAAAACACCTCCTACAGGATTGCTGCTACGTAATACCTAGTGATAAAACTGGTCTAGGTTCAGTAGAGAGAGTTAAGAATGGACAAGTATACAATACTATTCAACATATATCTGCTTCTTGCTTGGTGTGACACCCCCTATAAAAAATGGAAATGTAATGTCAGCCAATTAGAACACTTCCTCACTTGCTTCTGTATTGCAAGATATGAACTTTTTCTTCCCAATCTCCTTTGTAGAATTCCCTTCTACTTTATGAATGTGTTGGTGCCCAATTCAAGAATTTCTTGATAAAGCTGTGAACCCCTAAACTGCATGAATAGTTTCCTTTTATCACTGCCTTGAGTTTCACTATCTTAAACAGCCCTCACAGGGCTTGTAGGAGCCATATAATATATACTAATTATAACATTTTGTATTTGTATCTTTCCATGTGTTTTCAGAATCGTAATAGAAGGCAATGCAAATAGCACTGGAATATAAACCTGAAATGTTTGCTTGGCTCTCTTATTGTGTGTTGGGTAAGCATTAATATCAGTAATACTTTAAAATGCATTGCTCCTTTAGATGATTTCTAAGGTCTCTTTCAACAGTGACTTCATTTGATGTTCTTCATTAATTTTATAGTTCCCACAACCTATCAAATATGTAAAGGGGTCTAGTTGACTTCATTTGACAGTTTTGAATACTGAGGCCCAGGAAGGCTAAATGATTTTCCCCAGGTTTCAAAACTAATTTGGAATATGACTGGGACTGGAAATTAAGTTCTTTCTGCTATTTCAAGATACACCTAAGGATTATGGCAAAGGTGACATGGGCCAGTAGAAGAAATGAAGGAGTATAAAATTTTTCTTGGGACTCAGGAGATAGTTTGTTCTAAAGGATCCTGACAATCATGTCTCATACACTGGTGATGTAGTAGAAATTGTTAAGAAAGAACTAGGCCCCATATTCTCAACTAGTTAAAGCCAAAAGACCAGGAAATTAACATACACACACATATACACATGTATACATATGTGCTTCTGGGGGGTTTAATGAAAAAAGCAACAAACATCTATTTTGCACTTTCCATGCAATACGCTCTGCAAAGTACACAAAAATATGCAAATTATGCCAAAATATGATGGGCATAGTACATGCCCTCAAGAATTCAGTAACTTATACATAGAATCTAAAAACTTACAGATAAATCAAACGTGCAAATATTAAAATCTGGCAATAAAATATGAGCCAATTATGTGGCCTGGAAGGACATATAAGAATCAGTGTTGCACTTCTCTCCTCCATCCTATCCCAAGAGAGGAGTGCTACAATCCTAAATTTCTGTTTCACAAGAAAGTATATTTTGACACCCTTCACCTCATCCCTCAAATCTATTTCTCTCTCTCTATCTCTCTCTCTCACATGCACACACACACACACACACACATAGAATGAGAGAGAGAGAGAGACAGAGAGAGAAGAGAGAGAGAAAGGATGTGGCTTTGGGGGTTCTAGCCTTTAGAAATGGCATAATGCTCACAGGGAAGAAAAGTAAGCTTTCTTCTTAGGGCCCAAAATAAACTCTGAGAATGTGGCCTTGCAGAAGCTTATTCCTATGACTTACAGGACTTGGAACAGTTGTTTGAGATTACAAGGTGCTAGAGGGCACTTTACGAAGTATAAGGTGTTATGCAAATGAAATGAATTGTAATAATAATAATAGTCACTATTATTATTCAAACAATGCTTTGTTGATCTGGGTATAATAAATTCTGCACAATGACTATGCCTATGCAGGGCTTTCTGTGCTTTCTGTCCCTGTAACAATTGCTGTCTATAATGAATGAGCTAGAATATATTGCACACTGAAAATAAATTTGAGTTCCATTAAATTATTAAGAATTCTTTTGCTCTGCATTCAGAAAGCTGTTGCCCTTGAATCATGTGAGCCAGCCCCCCTCCCATCCCCATATTCCAATGACTCAAAAAAAAAAAAAGAAAATCTCACCCAAATTCCCTAGGTTTGTATCACCAGTGCATGATACACAAAATCAATGAGATATCAAAACCTTATGAATAGATCTGTGTGTGAATATGCATGTGTATTTCCCATATTTAACTTTTCAATGCCTAGCAGTTTTCTCTTTAGTTCCTACAAACTTTGATTTCTGAAAAGAAACTGAATCAGTTGTGCTGCTTGTAGTAGAGGTTCAAAAACAATTGTCTGTTTGAATGAAACAATCCACATTGACTGAGTATTCAAAGGAAGTTGAGCAAAGTCAGTGGACGGATATAATAAATCAGCTGGTATGTCAACCTCTTCCTGATTGGATAGAAATCATAGCAGGGTCAAGAACAGATTTTACAAAAGGAAAACATGGGGAGAGGGGAGAGAAGCAGCATGATATTTTCTTCCTATTTTTTGTTCTAGTTTCAGGAATAAATTAACAGGTAGATAGAAAAGGCAAAGGTGACTTGTTATCTTCACTAAGATTAGCAAGGGAGCTCTCTTTCAGGAGAGGAACCAGTTATTTTAATTAAAGTTCATTTCTTGACTGAGTGAGTTTTACTGTTAGTAATTCTCAATAAATTCAGGTGGAAGAAGAATGCCTATAGTGCTAAAGTTGTAAGGGGTTTTCTGAAGGCTGGGGACAGGCAATGAACTGAAAGATTTTCATTGCCTAGAACAACTCTTGGGAAGAAAAAGTAATGTTTTTTGTTTGCTTGTTTTGCATTTAGTTTGTATTTGCTTGGTTTGTTGGGTCTTTGGTGGAAAGAAGAATATCCAAGTCTTAAGAGTAATTAAATAACAATTGAGCTAATGACAGAGGAATTTCAAATGGATACCTGTTTGTGACTATGTTATGCATGTTTCTTATTGTTTCTGGAATTGCATGCTAGTGAGATGCAGCTAATTAACCAGAAACTGTGGTAGTTTGAGGCTGTATGTACCTTAGAAAAAAACTTGTTTTTAAATCTAATTCATTCCTGTACTATGAACCCATTGTAAGTGGAAACTTTTCATGGAGTTACTTCAGTTAATGTGTGGCCTACCTAAAATAGGAAAGGTCTTAATCCTCTTACTGGAATCCTTTATAAACAGATTGAAATTCAGAGAGAAAGCCATAGAAGCAAGAAACTGAAATTCAGGGGGTACTTGGAAGAGAATGGGGAGGCCAGGACACAAGTGACAGAGGAGCCAAAGACCCAGGATCTGCAGCAACCAGCCCCAGAACACCAGTTTTCAGGAAGAAATAATGACCTTGATGAGGCCTTGATTTGGACTTCATTTTAGTCTCAAAACCATGAGCCAATAAATTCCCATTGTTTAACTGACCCATTTTATGATTTTTGCTTCAGTAGCCAAAGAAACTAAAACTGAGGCACAAATTTTGGATTTCTTTTTGTAAAAGACCTATGATGTACAGTGGAAAGAGCACTAGATTAGACAAAGGTTATGGTTCCAACTCTATCACTTATCAGTTGGTAAATTCACAACTTTTTGAACATCTAATTCTATAAATGTCATGGGGGAAAAATGAGACTGATAATAGGTACTTTGCCTACCTCAGAAGTAGCCATAATAATTAAATGAGTTAATGTATGTGAAAGTATTGCATCAATCTGGGCAAGCTTCAAAGACATGTGACCTGTACTGTACCACAGGTTTAATGATCAGTTGGCACAATCTTGATATTCTCCATTCTCTTCCAGGTACCCTTGAATTTCAATTTAAAAAAGGGGTCCCTATATTTATTTTGCACAGACTACCACAAATTTTGTAGCCACTCCTGAATATAAGATTTTGTTAAGAAATATACTCATATAAGAGAAGCAATATTTATGAACCGAGGTTAAGAATTAGGTAGTTCATTCATGTTGTTTTTTTGAATTTCAAACATGATAGCTAAGAAGCGTTTAAGAATGAGAAACTAAAGGCATTGTGTTTTGTAATTCATATTTAAGTGATATTAAAGAAAATAACATAGGTCAGAGTTCAGTTGAGGTTAAATAAATGGTCAAGGTTAAATAATAAAGTCTAAATGAGCAGGAAAAAATGTGTGTCTCAATCTGCATCACTTTCCCACAAGTATATTTAGACTTTGTTTGAAATATTTCAATGGGAATAGAGTTATGGGGGTGGAGGGTGGGGGACATGAGTTTTTATCTTATGCCAGTCAAAACAGCAGTAGGCAGTTAATGGGAGCGACAAAGCTCTTTGTCCACCAGTTGTTTTAGTTGACCCTAATTCCCAGGGTAGGATTTTTTTCGCTATAAGAAATAGTTAAACTTATTAAATCACAATATATAGTAACTGTCTTGATACCCCATAATGGTGTTTATTCTGCATGATACCTTCTAAGATAGCTACTGTCTACAAAGAGGAAAAAAATGCAAAACCTGTATATATAAGGTCCAATATGTAGTCATATTTTGTGGTGTTTTTGTAGCAGGCAGGCCTTCCCCTCTTTGTAGTTTAGCTGTGCTCTCTGTGGAAAATCCCCAAACCTCCTCTCCTTGCAGGCAAGCGAGATAAGACACATTCCTGGGATAGAAACCCCCTCCCCTAGCCTTCAGGAACTGGTGAAGATGCACGTAGCCATGATAAGACATTCCTGGGGTGGGGGCCCCTCAACGGTTCAACTCTGGGCCATTCTCAACTTAAATCAGCCAATTGGTTACCCTGTCTTTAACATGTCAAACAGTCTATAAAAGCTAAGGTTGCCTTTTGTTCGGGGCTCAGACTTTCAGAGGCTTCTCAGCTGAGCCCTATGGTCATAGAAAATAAAAACTGCTTCCCAAAACTACGTATCCTTAGTCTCAGCCTGTTCTAACTTTGTAAAACATTCCTGGAGGCCTGTGGCCTCATTCCTGGTTTTCACAGTACATTTCCATTTGGGAATTTAAGAAAAACCCAGTGCTTTGAATCCAACCATTTGAGCAATGTAAAGGAAGAAAGATTTTAGGTTTTTGCTAGGACATATATGGCTTATAAAATTCACCTAATTTTCACATGCTTTGCACATTTCCTCTCACCAATGCTAAAGACTTTCTTGAACTTCTTGAACTAAAGAGACATTACTTCAGATAAACAAATGGTTTCAGTTGCTGACAGCAGTGTAAACAAACCTCTAGTGAAATAGATGATATATATATCCATAGATTAACTGAAGCTTTGCCTTTTCCTTTGACAAATGTAAAGAAAGGCTCACCTCTGAGTAAAGTATGCATACATAATTTATAAATAAGGAATTAATTAAACAAGAAAGACATTCTAATCTATGAGGAATTTTGGAATTTCTGAAATCAAGCTATGAGTAGAAATCACAATTATTTTACAAGTATTTTACCTGATTTCTTGGTGGAAGATGAGAAGGTACTAGGTGCTGTTTGTTTGGTTTTTCTTTTTTTTCTCTCATCTACTACCAGGCAAATGTGGTGGATTCTTTTGCCCAATGTGCTCAATAACCAATTCCTGAGACACCAGACTTTTAAAGAGAGAAAGAGTTATTAATAGGCATGTAGTAGGAAAACAGATGGCCTAGCAGCTCAAAATCTGTCTCTTTGAACTGCATTAATTCTTATAGTTTTATTAAAGGAAAGGATGGGCAGGGTTTAAGATAATGAGCACGGTGGCCCCAGATGATGTAATTAGGGGTGATCTAATTATTGAGCATGCACAGATTGATTTATGCTTAGTCACAAGTAAGAAAATGCTGGAAGTATAGGTGACTTGTAATTTAAAGTCTGAGTTACTATGCTTGTCACGCAGGTCCACTTTGGTTAGATCCAATCTTGGTTATCAAAATTGCTTTTGACTTGGGATATGTTAGGTCTGGGCTGACCCAAGATCCTTCATTAATAAACATTAGGGCTGTATTTAGTGATTACAAGTTGAAAAACTGGTTAACTGGGTATAAATGAAGGTTAATCACAAAGTTTTTACAATCTCAAGGGCAGAAGATAAGAGCTATAAAATCATTGTCAGAGACCAAGGCAGCTGCATTACAATCTAGAGATTTCCATATTTCCTGCTTTCTATTCCAATATACCAGAAAGCAAAAAAGAATGTCTATATAATAATTCAGCCATCAAAATCATCCCTTAAATCTGGTTACAATTGAATCTTTCCTGCTCCATCTCCCCATGAAAGTATTTCTAGCTGATATTTGAACTAAAAAACACTCTGTGACCATCAGATTTCTGAAATCAGCCATATGGAATTATTTTATTATTTTACTGCATGATTGTAGCCTCATTCTACATCATGGTGGAACAGAGAATGCATATACTATACACATAGATTTTGTAGACAATACATGTAAAATAAATAATAGGTAAAATAAATGATAGGTGAAGATTAATATAATCTAGAATGGCCAGTTGTGCATGCATGTTTTGTAATGAAATGGCATCAATAACCTTGAATTCCAAACACATTGTAAACTTATTGACCACATTTAGAATGTAAATAAATTAAAGGAAACATGTTTTGCAACAAGTGATAACCAAGTATTCATGCGAGATTATGAAATGGACTGGCTTGGTGCTGGCCAAGGGCCACTTTCTAAATTCAGAACAAATGCTGCTTCCATGAGCATCAGATTGAGGTAGACTGCCATGAGGTTGTTCTGATTCCCAGCATCAACGTCTGTGCTATGCTGCAAAGAAACTCACTTCTCTCACCATTGCACTGTGACCATCACTGCCCACACTTGGCTTTGGAAACTTCTCTGGCAACATGTCAATTAGGCTTCAGAAACCTCACATTAAAGGTACCTGCCTGTATTCTTTCAGCCCTTAGGCATAAGGAATTTAAAATCTCTGGTATCCTCCAACTTTAAATGTGTTGTGCATCCTGGACCTGGGCATGGCATATTGGTTGTGTTGGCAGTTTGCAGTTCTGCAAGCAAATAAATTGGATTTAGCATGCAATCTATAGTCCTGTTGAATCTATTTTGAAGTGTTGAATTTACTTTCAATTTTAATCTGCTTTAGGTTTGTTATGACAACTACATTTACATGGCAATGTTGTGGCAGATCCGAATTCTCAGCTTAATGTCATAAAAGCCAATCTTTGACACCAGGGTTTCAGAGAGAGAAGGAATTTATTACAAAGTGCTGTGTAAGGAAAACAGTGGCAAGAAAAGGCCTCAGATCCATCTCCCTGAGTCAAAAGGATTTAGTTTTTTTTTAGGCATTAGATACAGGGAGGTGGAGATAGTGATATTGGCAGATATTGATTGATTGGTTGTGGTTAATTGGAAGTGTGTAAACAGGAGCCTGAGGACTGACAACAGCTGGGGTAAGCATTAGGTTAGGTTATAGTTACAGTAGTGTTGAAAATAATTTAATTAACATAAGATAACAAGTAAAGAGACTAAACTAAACAAAATGGGTATAAGAGCTGACAAAAAGCTGACTGGGACAAACATTGTTAACTGGTTACAGCAGTTTTGTAAAACAACAAGAAAGGAAGTAGAAGTAAACTAAAATTACACTTACAATTAAAATCTTGTAGTCAATAGTTATGATTTACAGGGCAACAAAGGCTTTTCCCAAGGACCCAATGGAGTGGTTCCATAAGGATATGGGCTAATTGGCAACAGCAGTGACTACACAATTACAGTATAATTCAAACTTAATTTGTTGACTATATTTTTCTTACCACAGTAGTGAGCAATTTTAAATGGATTCCATTCATTTACAATTCAGTACACATTGTCCACACAGAGTTAGTATCTCAGAGAAAAAGTTGTCAAAAATTACAACTGGAAGTAAGTGCACCCTTTCTATCTTTGTAGCTACTTGTCTATATGAATACTAAAAGTAATCATTACTGAAATAAGCTATGACTGTAGTCATAGGATTCACAGTTATAAACAAGGGACAGGCATTTTACCAGGCAAAATATCAAGGGAATATAAGATAGTGCTTGTGGGACTCTACTTCGGTCTTTTGTCCTCTTCTGCATTTTGACTCCTCTAGTGTTGGCTTCTAGAAACTCCCTAAGGAAGTACTGAAAATGGGTGACTGCCCTAAACAGCAATGCTGTTTTCATATTGCTTCCCTCTCTTACTTCTCATCAGGTCTCAGATTTGGTTGGGTAATCTAATATCTGTGGCCTTAGTCTTATTCATAGAAAGACAAAACCATGCTATTTTTGGAATCTCAATAGAGAGCTAAATCAAACTTGTCTACTGGATGATTTTCTGGGATGATCAAGCTAACATGCTATTCCTCTAAAGATGCTGCATGATAATTATGGTTTTAAATTATCTTTTCTTTCCAAATGAAGGATTTCTTTCTGATTTGTGTACATCAACTCTGGAAACTGGTTTATGTTTTAGTTCGGAAACAAGCAACTCAATAATTAACTCTCCCCCAAATAGTCACTAAACACCAGCATGTGAGGATTTCTTTCTTTTGTTTTCATTTAGTTTCTGCCTAAGTCCAATTCTTCCTAGTATTTGAAATCTAGCCAAAATTATAGCCCAATAGTTAAGAGAATTTTAAATTTCATAACAGTTGCTCAAGAGTTAAAAAAAAAGGTTCTTAAATTGGATAACTAGTAGTTCTGCTTCCCATTAATTACTCTGGAACAGTAACAATGGGTATTTCTGACTACATCAAAAGTTGTTTCTAACTTTGTTTTCATCTTAGATTGTAAAATTCTAAAAATACCGAGAGAGCTTTCTTTCTAAGATATGCTTTTTTCTCAGTAGCTAATCCTCCTTGCCAAGTTCTCCCATTTTGAGACTGACCTTTCTGACAGACTATGACATAGACAATGTATTTCAATTGCCATCTCCAGTGACCAGTACTCCTATGGCTTCCTCCTTGCATCTACCTCCTCCCATCAGACAGCCATTGCAACTCTTGTTAAGATGGTTCTTTAGAGCAGTGCCAATTAAAATACAATCTTCAGACAGATGCTGGTCCATAGCTGGAGCAGATAAGAACAGAAATTGAGAGTAAGCATTTAGGAAACTATAGGATGTGTGGGGAAAGGGAAATGATACTTACCCAAAAATAGTTGGAAAAATACTGTTTTAGAGTTCTACTCTAGCAAGCTGTATTTTGATAATAAGTATTGGAATCAATATGTTACTCCTTTTAGGTAACTTATTCATGCCTGAATAGGAATTTTCTTCAGGTCCAAAGGAAAGTTGATCCTAAGAGTGCAACTCATTCAGAATACGATACATAAGGGAGACTTGATTTTCTAAAGTATGAGAAAAATACAGCATCTCACTTGAGAAACTCAGTCAGGGAAGCTACTAGACTAAATGATATATTACAAAGTCTTAGATGACCTTTTTTCCTACTACAAATTTCATATCTATATCTATGACTATAGATATAGATACAAAATTTGTGAAATTTTTGCAAAATAAAATTATACCTGGTTCCTCCCAAGTTAAAAGCTATGAACTCAGTTATATTCTGTGGTAAATTCTGTTGTAAAATAGGCTTTCTCATCAGAGTTCAATTGGCTGAATTAGTTCCCTGGAAAAAGAAATGGCATCTCAGAAAGAAGAAATTATAATTACTTTCTTTCTACAAAGGCAGGCAGGATCTGGCCCACTGGTTTCTGGTGCTGAGAATAAACTATTTCCATATACAGAGTTACCTCCTCTTCCTCAGCAAAATCACAAGGAATGCATATTAAGTAATACTTTTTTCTAATCCCATGAAGGAATCCCTGACTCAGACAAGTCTCTTTCTGCTTTCTTGGTATAGTGATAAATCCTTCCACAGTATCTGAACCCCCATCCTGAGTAGAAATGGAGAGAATATGTAACTAGAACTGAGGTTTATACAAATCAGTGAAATTTTATTTTAGTTTCTTGCTTACTGTGTTACTCTTTAACTCACATTGGAATTTGTATGGGGTTCACCAATTTGTGGAAAGTAAAGTAAGTTTTTCTTCTTGTGTGGAAAATTTCTAGAAGATGGGGGTGAGGTAATATTTTTTATACCACCCTCTGTGAAATTTTTATGCCTTAGTTTTATTTCTCCATGCCCAACAAAGTATAGATAGAATATACTACAGATAAATGAAGGTTCCCAGGTGCTGGAACATTCCTTAAGAAAAGCTCACATTATCTTACTACAAATCTAGTTCAGCTGCTCTGCTTTAAAATTATTCCTAGAAATGGTGTCTTCATAAAGGACATAAGTAACTACAGCAACAAACCATCTGATGTGTTATCAGGAATATGTTTCAGGGAGAATATTTCTAAATATGACAATAACAGCATGACAATTAGGTGATAATTAGTTAAATTATGTTTGAGTTGAATTCAGAGAGAGATGTGCAAAGCATGTACATAAATTGCAAATGGAATTCTTTGCCCAAACCCCAAGTTTCCAAACAATTTGGTACTCATTCTTATTCTTCTTCAGAAATATAGGAGACATTTAAAATCCTAGTAGCTGTCTCCAAGGCATATATACTTTACCAAATGGATCTTCATAAGAACTTTAAATAGGAATAAAATGCCCTTTCTAACTTTTATGACCAAACTGGATCAAACGTCTGCTCCTAAGCACTATTTCCTACATTGTTTTAGCTTAAAAATTCAGTAGCAAACTTATATTGATAATAAAATGAAAATATAAAACCTCCATATCATGCATCATTCTTATCAGCCATTCTCCCCTAGGAGAATAAGTTACAGGAATTTTCAGATATATAAACTTTGTTTTTTTTTTTTTTTTTTTTTTTTTGCATGGTCAGGTACTGGGAATTGAACTGGGTCTCCAGCATGGCAGGAGAGAACTCTGCCTGCTGAGCCACTGTGGCCTGCCCAGGTATATAAACTTTTAACGCTATAACATCCTTGCAGGATTCATGCCTACAAGGAATTTATTGGTTTATGGTTTTGAGGCTAGGTAAAGCCCAAAATTGAGACATCTGCAAGGAGATGCTTTCTCCCAGAAGTCTGTAGTGTTTGAGGGCTGGCTGCAAGCAATCACATGGCAATGAATATGGTGATATCTTCTTTCTCTGTCTTTCTCTACTGGCTTCTTTTGACTTCCAACTTCTGCTCCTCTATATGACTCTCTCTCTTCATAAATTGGGCACATCTTAACTAAAAATGATATCTCCCAGTGGTGCCAGAGAGCTTTTCTAGATTGGCTCTTTCTTCTACCAGCATGAGTGGAATCTTTCCCAGAGCCTCCTTTATAAAGCATTGGTAAGAACTTGGTCACACGGCTACCCCAAAGTGTAAGGAAGTTTGGGAAGATGGGTGTATGGCAAAGGGGAATGGGAGTACTAAAACTGATTTGGACTAATCAAGATTCAATGACTTATGCCCTGCAGATATGATAACATGGGGAACTTGAAACTGAAAAAGGTGGGAAGGTAGGTCTTAGGAATTCAGGGCTGATCATCCATGTCCACATGGGTGTTGGAGAGGAGAAGGAGACATCTGCAGGGCGATAAGAGGAAATACAATGTAATGGAAAGATCCCAAATTTGGAATCAGAAGATACTTATTTTCAGCTCTGAGCTAATCATTAAAACAATATCAGCCAGTTTCTTCATCAGGAGGTTGTGAGCAGCAGAAATTGTCAGAGTGGTTTAAAGTTCTAAGGCCATGAAAATGTCCCAATTAAACAAGTCTATAAAAATGTCCAAATTAAGGCACTAACAAGATGTTACATGCACTCAACAAAGACTGATGAAGTTCAGGGTTTCTCTCTCAAGTTGAAAGGCACATGGCAAACATGGTGACATCTGCGGGCTTTCTCTCCAGGCTTCTTGTTTCTTGAAGTTCACACAGGTGTGTTTTCCTTCTTCATCTCAAAGGTCTCTGGCTGTGTGGGCTCTCATGGTTCTAGTGGCTTTTATTTCTCCAAAATATTTCCTCTTTTAAAGGATTCCAGTAAACTAATCAAGACCATCTCTAATGGGTGGAGTCATATCTCCCTCTGATCAAAGGTTAATACCCACAATTGGGTGAGTCATATCTCTATGGAGATAATATAATCCAGTTTCCAACCTACAGTACTGAATAGGGATTAAAAGAAATAGCTGCTTCCACAAGATGGATAACGATTAAAATATGGCTTTTTGTAGGAAACATAATCCTTTCAAACCGATACATCCCCATCCACAATTTAACCTCCGTACTATCCTTCGATCCCCAGCATCTAGCATACTGTTTGCAAATAAGTGCTCAATAAATGTTCCTTCACTGTTAATATGAAATTAACTATGGAAATAAAAGGAAGATTTTGGTGTGCCTCTTTATAGAAGTCTCTGAGGACTTTTAAAAGGATAAATTTACCAAGGAAAACCTCTAAAAGAAGTTAACAGATCAACATAAAACCCTCCAGCTGGCTTTTCTTTTCTTCAACAGTACTATAAAATGAGGTGGTTCAGCAAAGAATTAGTCTTGATAAAATGCTTTCTTCCAAATATAAAAAAAATCCTTGAGTATTTCTGAGTAGATTTTGGCACCCTCATGACATATTTATGCTAATTCATGTGCTTGAAGATTATTTAAGATATGTTGGGTCCTTATACCTTAGCAACCAATATACCCCAGATTTAACAAAGAATCATTATGTCTTTATGCTTTCATATAATATTTTTCCCTTTCTCGTCAATAATCATTAGTGCAGGATACACTTTTTTGGTGTAATAAAAGCACCATCTTGCACTTACTTTCCTGATTTGTTGAAAACATGCCCACTATTTTATTTCTGCCATATCTTTTTGTTTTATGGTAAACTGGCAGAGAGCTCACATATTATATGTAACAAACACATGTAACTGATATACAATATATTTGAAAATTATCATTTATGGTACGTTTGCTTCTATTTTACATAGTAAGTTAGTACTGAAAATATGCTGGATAAATTTTGAATTGTGATGACAACCTGAGGGCATTTCAGCAATTCCCAGTGTAATAAAGAACCAGTCTTAATACATGCACAAAAGTCATTTGCACAAATGGTGTTACTTGAACACTGATTAAAAAGCACTTTATCAAAAATACTGAGAACAGACTTTGGAGCAAGATAGATCAGAGTTTGCAACCTACTGTTGCCATTTATTAGTTTTGTTATTTTAGGCATGTCGTTTCTCTCTGAGCTTTAGTTTCCTTATCTTTGAAATGAAGGAGAATTTTACATAGAATTAACTGATATAATAAATATTCAAAAGTCACTGTTTTTCTCCTTTCTGCTCTCTTACCACAATACCTAAATTCCTTAATTAGATTGCCCTCTTATTGTTGAGGTGACAATCTCTGTTAAAAGCACAATATCCATAGGAAGAGCAACATATTAAATAAGTCTTCACATTTTAGATGTGACTTCATGGGGCTCTGAGGGAATAGGACCAGATGGTTCTGGTGGTGAAGAAGTGGTTGACAAATTTGAGCACCACAATTACTTCAAGAGGTGAACAAAACCAAACAAGATATTGCAATTAAGGAATATATGCAATGTAGTCAGGACACTGATAGGGGAAAGTGGGCTCAGCAAGGAGGAATGAGTACACAAATGATAAACTTAGCTGCTTCTAAATTTTACTAAGATTGGGCAATGCTCCCAATATGAAAAGACATTCCAACTGTTGATTTAGATGATTTAAACTATAATAATAATATTTAGAGCCCTTGCATTTAACCTTGGAATAACAATTGATTTTATTATTTTTAAGCCAAAACATGAATTAACCTCTTTAATTCTAGATTCCTGAGGGTTCAATGATTAGTATATTAGAAAGATCAACAGATTGTTAGGCAAGAAACTTGGTTCTAGCCTACATTTTATTAGCTGTGGGGACAGTAGACAAGTAATTTTCCATCTTCTGGACCTCATTTTCCTTATCTGGAAACTGGAGGTTTGAACTAAATCATTTTAAGGGTCTGGTTCTGTGAAACACTATAATAACCAATTAGTGTTCAGGTTATCTAGAATTTTATTATGGCTTTAGTCCGAAAATGGCTTTGTGTGATTTGAACAATAATCATCCTAACCCTCTCACTTTATCAGTTATAGAATTCCAGTGGGAGGTAAAACTTTGAGTTTTGGAATACATAATTATGCTAAGAACATGTTGTTAACCTTGATTGCCACAAAAAACTGCATTGAATTTTTTTTTCTCAGAACTTTCTTAATTTTTAATCTTTTTCATTTATTCAGTGAGGAAAAACATCATGGTCTTTTTATTGTTTTACTTTTTTTTCAATTTTTAAATGGCCTATTCACCAAGAAGAATTATTGCCAGTCATAATGACTAATTTCAAGTAAATCCCTTTCCACCCTAGAAAAGAAAGTATGGATAGTCTGTTACACATTTAATTAAATATGCTTTTTCCCTAGCAGCAGCTCAAGTAAATGGCATTTTTGGCATCATAAATTTCATGAAACAGCAGTAAGTTCTGTTTCATTTCTGTGCTCTTGGCAGGCATTTTGTATGCTTAGACTGAACAAGGTATGACTGTATTCTATTTGAATTGGTGTAGGATTAGGTGCATTTGTTTGAACTGGCAGTAGCATTTTCATTTGACACAGACATATAACTCTATGTTTATCAGCTGCAGAAATCAGCTTTAACAGTCTGATTTCAAAGATCAATTCTCAAAATGAGGCTGCAAACTTTTTTCCAACTTCACCTTCTAGAATTTTAAGTAAAAGCAAAAGACCCAAAGTTTGTGTTAGCATATATTCCTAAGAAGAAATACAGACATGATTAATCTCCCCCTTCTCTGGGCCCCACAGCATTCTGTTTCTATCTGTATTAAGGCACTTACTCCATGTTGGTTTACATTCAAGTTCACTGTGTAAATGTTTATCTTCTCAGCAAACCAAAGTTCTTGGTGAATAGGAACTGTATCTGTTAGTGAATATCCTCAGAGCAGCTAGCATAGCACAGAACAAGGTAAGTGCTCAAGGCATGTTCACTGATTGAATTAAATTAATATTGCTCAAATTCAGGAAGCTGTTTGGGTAAATTCCTTCTTTGAACTCAGTGCTACTTCTAAACTGAAAACTTTGTTTCACAAGACATTAATTTTCTGCCTAACTAAAGAATTCATAGGTTAGTAATATTTCCTAGGTGAGGTGAATACTTAACTATCAGAAGATTATTTCATAATCCATATATGGCTACTAGTTTTGAGAAATGCATTCCTCTCCATGAAGTAGTTTTGAATTTTCACTTTTGCCAATTGCACAGTCTTCTACTTACATTCTTTAGATTGATAATAATTCATTGTCTCTGATAACCCTTGGACAGATTTAAACTGTGGTGACAACTCCAATTTTCTCTCTTTTTTTCTGTTTGTTTCTGTTAAACAAACAGTATCAACTCAAATCTGTTAACTTTTTGGAATACTGTATTTGATTTGCAGGCTATTGAAATTTTATACTAATAAACTAGAGGTGAATACTTTGTTATATACCAGAAATACTTCATCCAGGTTGGCTATATTAAAAACAGTCAGTCAGTATAATGCTGCTTTAGAAGCTTGTCCACTTTGTCTCCTGCAATGCTAATTGCCTAACTAGAATGCTTTTACACCTAATCTAAATCTCTCTGCCAGTTGAAAACATACTAAATTAAGTCACACAGAAGTAGAAATGACTGACAGTGTTCACCTCTTCTTTTATACGTATATGCATTTTTTTCTTCTAAAATTTTTATTTTGAAATAATTTCAAACCTACAGGATAGTTGCAAATAATAATAATAATCCCATACAGAGAACTTCAACATAGCCACCTATTTTAACATTTTGAAACATCTGTTGTATCATTTTATCTATCCATCTACTTTTTCTTTCTCTCTTGCTTTCTAAGTACATATGTTTTAAAGGGTACTATTCTCTTAAAAACACTACTTTATGATTACTAAAATCATTACAGAGATCTGAAAGATCTGAATATCCCGTAGGAAATCACATTGACTCACTACTTCAATTATATCATATCTTCCTGATTGTAGTTCAGAACATTTCATCACTCCAAACTACTAATCTATTTTCTATCTCTATGGATTTGTATATTCTGGACATTTAATATAAATAGAATCATAAAATATGTGGCCTTTGTGGTTGGCTTATTTCACATAGTATAGTGTTTTCAAGGATCGTCCCTGTTGGATCACATAACAGTACTTCATTCCTTCTTACAGTTGAATGATATTCTGTTGTATGGATACACATTTTGCTTATCCATTCATCAGTTGATGGGCATTTAGATTGTTTCTACCTTTTGCTTATTACAAATAACAGCCTATGAATATACATTCATAGAAATGAAATAAAGGCTTCTATTAACATTTATGAAAAATATTACATATTCTTTGTAGAATAATTATGGCTTATAGATACAAAAAAATTAATTGTTCATTATCTCATCACTTAGATAAAATATTAACAGTGGTTTTTATCCTTCCAGGTTTTGCTTTATTTTTTTGCTTTGTTCTTATTATGAATATATAATATTCTTTAAAGAATTTTCAGACTAATATATATCCCTTTTTAACACTATTTTATGCAAAAATTGTATTATTTTTCAATAATCTGTTATTGGTATTTCATTGTTTTCTTATTTTATACATAATACATAATACATAATCCAAATCTAGTATATATGTTGAAAATATTTTCACATTCTTGTGTTTGCAATGTAATTTAGTTTATGGCCTGTAAGTAAAGAAATGTTTACTTTTCATGCATTCAAATACAGGAGTGTATTTCTCACCTTTTATGTTGTCTTTGTCCTTAAAACTAATAGTACTTTCAAAGTGACCACTTACATTTTTTTTATTTAGAAAAGTTATAGGTTCACAGAAAAAATCATGTAAAAAATATGGCATTCCCATATATGGTCTTACTGTTAACACTTTGCACTAGTGTGGTACCCTTATTAAACTTGTGTCTGCTCTCTCTGTTGGCACTGCGAGCATCTCCAAATGTCTGCATCTGTCAGCTCTGAAGCAACTGTTCTCCAAGTGTCTGCATCTGAGGTTTCTCCAAAACGTTTCCCTTTTTAAAGGATTCTAGTAAACTAATCAAGACCCACCCAGAATAGGCAGAGTCACATCTCCATCTAATCAAAAGGCCACACCCACAATTGGGCACCCCACATCTCCACAGAAGTAATCTAATCAAAATGTTGCACCCACAACTGGGTGTGTCACATCTCCAGGAAACAACCCAATCAAAATTTCCACCCTAAAATATTGAATCAGGATTAAAAGAACAAGGCTGTTCTAGGGTATATAATAATTTCAAACCAGCAGTTATCCTTACTGAAGATCCTCATTTCTTCACACTACTCCAATCCACTTTCTCTTGTCTTTTCCTTTCAACTGCAAAACTCCCTTTAGTAATTTTTGTAAGGCAAGCCTTTTGTTGACAAACTCAGTCAGTTTCTGTTTATCTGTGAATAATTTAAATTTTTCCTTATTTTTGAAGTTCAGTTTTGCCAGAAAAAGAATGTTTGACTGGCAGTTTTTCTCTTTCAGTATATTAAATATATCATACCACTGCCCTCTTATCTTCATTATTTCTTATGAAAAATCAACACTTAGTCTTATTGAGGATCCATTGTATGTGGCAAATCCCTTTTCTCCTGTTGCTTTCTGAATTCATTCTATCTTTGGCCTCTGTCATTCTGATTAGTGCCTGCTCATAGTAGGTCTATTAAAATTTATTCTGTTTGGAGTATGCAGTAGTTCTTGACATTTATATTTGTTTTTCATAATAGTTGGGACATTTGGGGCCAAAATTTCTTCAAATATACTTTCTGCCCCTTTTCTCTTCTGGGACACCCATGTCATGTATATTTGTGCACTTCATTCTGTCACTCAAATCCCCAAGACACTGCTCAATTTTTTCTATTCTTTTCACTGTGTGTTATTCTCACTATTTGATTTCAATTGTCCTGTCTTCTAGTTTGCTGATTCTTCTGTCTGTTTTAATATGCTGCAGTATGCTTCTGGCATATCTTTTTTGTTCTTTTTTATTTTATTTATTTATTTAATTTGAGAAAACAAACAACACACATGAAACCACCAAAAATTAGTAGCTTAACCGTAGGCATATTTAAATAAAGTACCCATATAATCATTGTAAAACCTGTGTTTGAACAGTGTTTCATAAACCAATTTAAAATTAAGGCAACAAGGAAAAAAACTACAAAATCAGATAGAAATGTTCTTAAATTCTAAGTATTAAACATTAACTTAGATACATTTGATCAGCTGTCAAAACTGTGAATCTTCTCAAAATATCAAGTAGAAAGTTCTTACAAATATCTGCATTGCTATAGTAGTGACCTATGTTACTAAATATTTCCCTGATTTCAGGAAAATATCAAGATACAAATATTTTTACAATTAACATAAGGAAATCTTAACCACCTTAAATGGATATCTTTGTTAGCTTATCCATAGGTATATTAAAAAAAAGTAAGTAATCATCATAAAGCCTGTTTGTACAATATGTTTCATAAATCAATTTAAAAATAAAATTAAGAAAGGAAAAAATCTATAGATACAGATATCAGAGTTTCTTGAATTTTAAACCTTAAACATTATCTTAAATACCATTTAATTAACTATCAAAACTGTGTTCTCAAAATATCAAGTAAAAACTTATTACAAATATCAGCTTTGCTATAGTAGTTAGCTATGTTACTAAATATTTTCAAATTTTTTTCAGGAATTTATTATTTATTATTTATTTATTATCTGTTCTTTTGTGTCTGACTTATTTCATTCAGCACTATGTCCTCAAGGTTCATACATGTTGTCATATGTTTCAGGACATCATTTTTTCTAAATGCTGCATAATATTCCATTGTACGTATATACCACATTTTGTTTATCCACTCATCTGTTGTTGGACAACTAGATTGTTTCCTTCTCTTGGCAATTGTGAATAGTACCACTATGTACGTTGGTGTGCAAATGTCTGCTCATGTCACTGCCCTCAACTCTTTTGGGTATGTACTGGAGAATATTCCGTATGCACTAGAGAAGAATGTGTATCCTGGTGTTTTGGGATGTAATGATCTATATATGTCTATTAGATCTAATTCATTTATCTTATCATTTAGGTTCTCTATTTCCTCATTGATCCTCTGCGTGGTTGTTTTATCTATAAGTGGAGAGTGCTGTATTGAATTGACCACTAATACTGTTGATAAGTCTATAGCTTCCTTCATTTTTTCCAATATGTGCCTCATGCACTTTGGAGCTACTTGATTGGGAGCATATGCATTTATGGTTGTTATTTCTTCCTGATGCATTGTCCCTTTTATTAATATGTAGTGTTCTTCTTTGTCTCTTATGATGTTTTTGCATTTAAATTCTCTTTTGTCTGCTATTAGTATAGCTACTTCTGCTTTCTTTTGGTTACAGTTTGCATAGAAGATCTTTTTCCATCCTTTCACTTTCAGTCTAATTGTGTCCATGAGTCTAAGATGTGTCGCCTAGATGGATTATGCATTTTATCCATTCCATCAGTCTGTATCTTTTAATTGGCAAGCTTAGTCCATTAATACTCAAAGTAATTAATGTAAAAGCAGTTCTTTCCAAACAGAACCATTCCAGCCAATTCTTAGGAAACCTAGGGCAATATATAAGATTCCACAAGGGTTCCATGCATTAGAATAACTTTCCAGAAACCTACAACCTACAAAGCAATTCTTGACTCTATTATCTTTTCCTTTAGTTTTTATTTTTCAGATCTATATATTATTTACCTTCCTCTCTCTTTTCCTTCAAATTACCTTTACTCATATTCTTCAATTCTGTCCCTCCTCCAGACCTCCCTCCCCTGTCTTTTTTATAAGCTGACAGGGGTTCCTTTAGTATTTCTTGTAGGGCTGGTCTCTTGTTGACTAGTTCTCCCAATCTTTCATTGTCTTTGAAGATTTTAATCACTCTTTCAATTTTGAAGGATAACTTGGTTGTATAAAGAATTCTTGGTTGAAAGCCTTTTTCATTCAGGATCTTAAAAATATCTTACCACTGCTTTCTTGCTTCTATGGTACCTGTTGAGTAGTATGAAGTCAATCTTATGTGTTTCCCCTTGTATGTAGTAGGTTACTTTATTCCTGCTGCTTTCAGGACTTTCTGTTTCTCTTCAACATTTGACAGTCTGATCAGTATGTGTCCTGGAGTGGGCCTGTTTGGATTTATTCTATTTGGAGTTTGTTGGGCCTCTTTGATTTGCTTATCTGTGTCTTTAATAAGGTTTGGGAAGTTTTCTCTGATTATATCTTCAACTAACTTTCCCAACCCTTTACTCTTCTCTTCTTCTTCTGGGACACCAATAATTCTTATATTTGTGCCCTCTTGTTGTCCATCATTTCCCTAAGGTCCAGTTGCATTTTTTCCATCTTTATTGCCATTTGTTCTTTGATGTGCTCCAGTTCTATTGTTCTATCTTCTAGCTCACATATTCTTCCTTCTGGTTCTTTGACTCCACTATTGTGCATCTACAGTTTTTTTTTTTTATTTGTTCTACTATATCTTTCAATTCTGTGAGATATTCCACTTTTCTATTTAACCTCCGGAATTCTTCTTTATGCTCTTCTAGTGTCTTCCTGATATCCATTTCTTTATAAATATCCTTGAGTAATTCTTCCATATTCTGTGTCCCCTCTGGAATTTGGGTTTGGTTGTTCAGTGGGCCATTTCTGCTTGGATTTTTGTGTGATTTGAAATTTTCTGTTGTGTTCAGGGCATTTGATCATCTTGATATGGTTATTTTGCAAGTTGGTTTCCTTCACTCTTCTAAGGTTTTGTATTTCCTTAGTTTCTGCTGAATGTTTCCTTTTGCAATTTGTGTCTGGATTATTCTCTGCCAAATCAGGGTCCGGATCTCATGTAGGGGATACAATTTAACTTAAGGGTCTATTATAAGCTAGGCTAGGGTGCACGGGTATGCCAGTGGCAGAATGGCCCCCCACCATGTAGGAGACCCAGGCTTGACTCCTTGCCTATGTACACGCAAACACACACACACAGAACAAGAAAAGAAAAGAAAAAAGATAATAATAATAAAGTAAAATAATAATATAATAAAATATGAAACACAATAAAAATAATAATAAAATATAATATATATATGATATGTGATAAAAATAATAAAAATAAAAATAAGGACCTAGACAGGGAGTTAGCTTGCCTGCACTTACCACGTCTCACCAGAAGGTGGCGACCGTGAAGCTCCTCCTCAAGCTCTCCCCTCCCTGTCTGATGCAGCCGGCATGCACTTGCAGCATCTTGTCTC
This sequence comes from Tamandua tetradactyla, assembly GCF_023851605.1. Classification (NCBI taxonomy): domain Eukaryota; kingdom Metazoa; phylum Chordata; class Mammalia; order Pilosa; family Myrmecophagidae; genus Tamandua; species Tamandua tetradactyla. The sequence continues at coordinate 55,653,320 of NC_135353.1, read as the reverse complement.
CTCCTTCCTCAGCCCCGCCCCTCCTGGCCAGAGCAACTAGAGGCCTGTGAGCTTAGCAGTGGGGCTTCTTCGGCGTGAGGGCTGTTTCACCAGGGGCAGCCAGTAGGCTAGTCTCTGCCAGGAGATTGGGGAACCGACCAGTATGTGGGGGACCAACTGATCCGCAGCACGGATGGACCTGGCCGACACCGCAACTGTGGGCTGGCTTTTCTGGCACCTGGTCTGGTGATCACTACTCCCACCCCAAGGCCTGTCCCACCGTGGACAATAGCGGGCCTCCAGGCTGCCTGTGCGTGCTGTCCACCACAACTACTTGGGGAGGTTTCCCCAGCCGCAGCTGTGCAGGCTGGAGCAGAGGAGTGTCGGTTCCCTTCTATTGCAACTGCTGGTGGGGAGTTCAGTCACCAGACCCACTTACTCTCCCCCAGTCCTCCTTCCCAAAACTGCCTAAAAACTCTCATAGACTACTCATACCCCAAGACCTGCAGTCCTGAGCATTCTCTCCCCATCGTTTGTCTTATTTCATGGAGGAGGAGTGAACACTTGCACTCCATTCTGCCATCTTCCTGGAAGTCATCTGATGTATTTTTTTTTATTAATTAAAGAAAAAAATGAAATTAACATTTAGAAATCATTCCATTCTACATATGCAATCAGTAATTCTTAACATCATCACATAGATGCATGATCATCATTTCTTAGTACATTTGCATCGATTTAGGAAAAGAACTAGCAAAACAACAGAAAAAGATATAGAATGTTAATATAGAGAAAAAATAAAAATAATAATAATAGTAAAAAAAGACACAAACAAACAAACAAAAAAAACCTATAGCTCAGATGCAGCTTCATTCAGTGTTTTAACATGATTACTTTACAATTAGATATTATTGTGCTGTCCATTTCTGAGTTTTTGTATCTAGTCCTGTTGCACAGTCTGTATCCCTTCAGCTCCAATTACCCATTATCTTACCCTGTTTCTAAGTCCTGTTGGTCTCTGTTATCAATGACATATTCCAAGTTTATTCTCGAATGTCGGTTCACATCAGTGGGACCATACAGTATTTGTCCTTTAGTTTTTGGCTAGACTCACTCAGCATAATGTTCTCTAGGTCCATCCATGTTATTACATGCTTCATAAGTTTATTCTGTCTTAAAGTTGCATAATATTCCATCGTATATATATACCACAGTTTGTTTAGCCACTTGTCTGTTGATGGACATTTTGACTGTTTCCATCTCTTTGCAATTGTAAATAATACTGCTATAAATATTGGTGTGCAAATGTCCATTTGTGTCTTTGCCCTTAAGTCCTCTGAGTAGATACCTAGCAATGGTATTGCTGGGTCGTATGGCAATTCTATATTCAGCTTTTTGAGGAACCACCAAACTGCCTTCCACAGTGGTTGCACCACTTGACATTCCCACCAACAGCGGATAAGTGTGCCTCTTTCTCCACATCCTCTCCAGTACTTGTCATTTTCTGTTTTGTTGATAATGGCCATTCTGGTGGGTGTGAGATGATATCTCATTGTGGTTTTGATTTGCATTTCTCTAATGGCCAGAGACATTGAGCATCTCTTCATGTGCCTTTTGGCCATTTGTATTTCCTCTTCTGAGAGGTGTCTGTTCAAGTCTTTTTCCCATTTTGTAATTGGGTTGGCTGTCTTTTTGTTGTTGAGTTGGACAATCTCTTTATAAATTCTGGATACTAGACCTTTATCTGATATGTCGTTTCCAAATATTGTCTCCCATTGTGTAGGCTGTCTTTCTACTTTCTTGGTGAAGTTCTTTGATGCACAAAAGTGTTTAATTTTGAGGAGCTCCCATTTATTTATTTCTTTCTTCAGTGCTCTTGCTTTAGGTTTAAGGTCCATAAAACCGCCTCCAATTGTAAGTTTCATAAGATATCTCCCTATATTTTCCTCTAACTGTTTTATGGTCTTAGACCTAATGTTTAGATCTTTGATCCATTTTGAGTTAACTTTTGTGTAGGGTGTGAGATATGGGTCTTCTTTCATTCTTTTGCATATGGATATCCAGTTCTCTAGGCACCATTTATTGAAGAGACTGTTCTGTCCCAGGTGAGTTGGCTTGACTGCCTTATCAAAGATCAAATGTCCATAGATGAGAGGGTCTATATCTGAGCACTCTATTCGATTCCATTGGTCGATATATCTATCTTTATGCCAATACCATGCTGTTTTGACCACTGTGGCTTCATAATATGCCTTAAAGTCCGGCAGCATGAGACCTCCAGCTTTGTTTTTTTTCCTCAAGATACTTTTAGCAATTCAGGGCACCCTGCCCTTCCAGATAAATTTGCTTATTGGTTTTTCTATTTCTGAAAAATAAGTTGTTGGGATTTTGATTGGTATTGCATTGAATCTGTAAATCAATTTAGGTAGGATTGACATCTTAACTATATTTAGTCTTCCAATCCATGAACACGGTATGCCCTTCCATCTATTTAGGTCTTCTGTGATTTCTTTTAACAGTTTTTTGTAGTTTTCTTTGTATAGGTTTTTTGTCTCTTTAGTTAAATTTATTCCTAGGTATTTTATTCTTTTAGTTGCAATTGTAAATGGGATTCGTTTCTTGATTTCCCCCTCAGCTTGTTCATTACTAGTGTATAGAAATGCTACAGATTTTTGAATATTGATCTTGTAGCCTGCTACTTTGCTGTACTCATTTATTAGCTCTAGTAGTTTTGTTGTGGATTTTTCCGGGTTTTTGACGTATAGTATCATATCGTCTGCAAACAGTGATAATTTTACTTCTTCCTTTCCAATTTTGATGCCTTGTATTTCTTTTTCTTGTCTAATTGCTCTGGCTAGAACCTCCAACACAATGTTGAATAATAGTGGTGATAATGGACATCCTTGTCTTGTTCCTGATCTTAGGGGGAAAGTTTTCAATTTTTCCCCATTGAGGATGATATTAGCTGTGGGGTTTTCATATATTCCCTTTATCATTTTAAGGAAGTTCCCTATCTTTTGAAGTGTTTTGAAGGAAAAGATTCCTATCTTTTGAAGTGTTTTCAACAGGAAAGGATGTTGAATCTTGTCAAATGCCTTCTCTGCATCAATTGAGATGATCATGTGATTTTTCTGCTTTGATTTGTTGATATGGTGTATTACATTAATTGATTTTCTTATGTTGAACCATCCTTGCATACCTGGGATGAATCCTACTTGGTCATGATGTATAATTCTTTTAATGTGTTGTTGGATTCAATTTGCTAGAATTTTGTTGAGGATTTTTGCATCTATATTCATTAGAGAGATTGGCCTGTAGTTTTCTTTTTTTGTAATATCTTTGCCTGGTTTTGGTATGAGGGTGATGTTGGCTTCATAGAATGAATTAGGTAGTTTTCCCTCCGCTTCGATTTTTTTGAAGAGTTTGAGGAGAGTTGGTACTAATTCTTTCTGGAATGTTTGATAGAATTCACATTTGAAGCCATCTGGTCCTGGACTTTTCTTTTTGGGAAGCTTTTTAATGACTGATTCAATTTCTTTATTGTGATTGGTTTGTTGAGGTCATCTATTTCTTCTTGAGTCAAAGTTGGTTGTTCATGCCTTTCCAGGCACCCGTCCATTTCCTCTACATTGTTGTATTTATTAGCGTAAAGTTGTTCATAGTATCCTGTTATTACCTCCTTTATTTCTGTGAGGTCAGTGGCTATGTCTCCTCTTCCACTTCTGATCTTATTTATTTGCATCCTCTCTCTTCTTCTTTTTGTCAGTCTTGCTAAGGGCCCATCAATCTTATTGATTTTCTCATAGAACCAACTTCTGGTCTGATTGATTTTCTCTATTGTTTTCATGTTTTCAATTTCATTTATTTCTGCTCTAATCTTTGTTATTACTTTCCTTTTGCTTGCTTTGGGGTTAGTTTGCTGTTCTTTCTCCAGTTCTTCCAAGTGGGCAGTTAATTCCTGAATTTTTGCCTTTTCTTCTTTTCTGATATAGGCATTTAGGGCAATAAATTTCCCTCTTAGCACTGCCTTTGCTGCGTCCCATAGGTTTTGATATGTTGTGTTTTTGTTTTCATTCACCTTGAGGTATTTACTAATTTCTCTTGCAATTTCTTCTTTGACCCACTCGTTGTTTAAGAGTGTGTTGCTGAGCCTCCACATATTTGTGAATTTTCTGGCACTCCGACTAATATTGATTTCCAACTTCATTCCTTTATGATCCGAGAACATGTTGTGTATGATTTCAATCTTTTAAAATTTGTTAAGACTTGCTTTGTGACCCAGCATATGGTCTATCTTTGAGAATGATCCATGAGCACTTGAGAAAAAGGTGTATCCTGCTCTTGTGGGATGTAATGTCCTATAAATGTCTGTTAAGTCTAGCTCATTTATAGTAATATTTAGATTCTCTATTTCTTATTGATCCTCTGTATAGATGTTCTGTCCATTGATGAGAGTGGTGAATTGAAGTCTCCAACTATTATGGTATATGTGTCTATTTCCCTTTTCAGTGTTTGCAGTGTATTCCTCACATATTTTGGGGCATTCTGGTTCGGTGCATAAATATTTATGATTGTTATGTCTTCTTGTTAAATTGTTCCTTTTATTAGTAGATAGTGTCCTTCTTTGTCTCTTTTAACTGTTTTACATTTGAAGTCTAATTTGTTCTATATTAGTATAGCCACTCCTGCTCTTTTCTGGTTGTTATTTGCATGAAATATCTTTCCCCAACCTTTTACTTTCAACCTATGTTTATCTTTGTGTCTAAGATGTGTTTCCTGCAGACAGCATATAGAAGGATTCTGTTTTTTAATCCATTCTGCCAATCTATGTCTTTTGATTGGGAAATTCAGTCCATTAACATTTAGTGTTATTACTCTTTGGATAATATTTTTCCTATCCTTTTGCCTTTTGTATTATGTATATCATATCTGACTTTCCTTCTTTCTACACTCTTCTCCATACCCCTCTCTTCTGTCTTTTCATATCTGACTCTAGTGCTCCTTTAGTATTTCTTGCAGTGCTGGTCTCTTCGTCACAAATTCTCTCAGTGACTTTTTGTCTGAAAATGTTTTAATTTCTCCCTCAGTTTTGAAGGACAATTTTCCTGGATAGAGGAGTCTTGGTTCGCAGTTTTTCTCTTTTAGTTATTTAAATATATCATCCCACTGTCTTCTAGCTTCCATGGTTTCTGCTGAGAAATCTACACATAATCTTATTGGGTTTCCCTTGTATGTGATGGATTTTTTTTCTCTTGCTGCTTTCAAGATCCTCTCTTTCTCTTTGACCTCTGACATTCTAACTAGTAAGTGTCTTGGAGAATGCCTATTTGGGTCTATTCTCTTTGGGGTGCGCTGCACTTCTTGGATCTGTAATTTTAGGTCTTTCATAAGAGTTGGGAAATTTTCAGTGATAATTTCTTCCATTAGTTTTTCTCCTCCTTTTCCCTTCTCTTTTCCTTCTGGGACACCCACAACACGTATATTTGTGCACTTCATATTGTCCTTGAGTTCCCTGATCACCTGTTCAAATTTTTCCATTCTTTTCCCTATAGTTTCTGTTTCTTTTTGGAATTTGGATGTTCCATCCTCCAATTCACTAATTCTATCTTCTGTCTCTTTAAATCTACCATTGTAGGTATCCATTGTTTTTTCCAGCTTTTCTACTTTATTCTTCACTCCCATAAGTTCTGTGATTTGTTTTTTCAGTTTTTCTATTTCTTCTTTTTGTTCAGCCCATGTCTTCTTCATGTCCTCCCTCAATTTATCGATTTGGTTTTTGAAGAGGTTTTCCATTTCTGTTCATATATTCAGCATTAGTTGTCTCAGCTCCTGTATCTCATTTGAACTATTGGTTTGTTCCTTTGACTGGGCCATATTTTCAATTTTCTGAGTGTGATCCGTTATGTTCTGCTGGCGTCTGGGCATTTAATCAGATTTCCCTGGGTGTAAGACCCCGCAGGTTGAAAGATTTTTCTGTGAAATCTCTGGGCTCTGTTTTTCTTATCCTGCCCAGTAGGTGACGCTCGTGGCTCTCATCTGTCTGCGGGTCCCACCAGTAAAAGATGCTGTGGCTCCTTTAACTGGAAAACTCTCACTGTAGGGGGGGGGTCGCCATCCGAAGTGGCTTAGGGGAGTTGCAATCCGTATCTTCCAGCCGGCCTGGGGATCCGCGTGCGGGGAGGGTTGCCGGCCTCCACGGCTTGGGGGAATGCCTGTCCAAATTTCCCAGCCGGCCCAGGGCACCAAGCATGGTGGGGGGGCGCCAGCTGCCATGGCTTGGGGAAGTGTCTATCCACCATTCTCAGCCGGACTGGGAAGCCATGTGTTTGGAAGGGACCCCGGTCGCCGTTCTCCGCGGCTTGGGGATCTCCGATCCAATTCTCCCAGCTGGTCCGGGGGGCCGCGCATGATGGGGGGGCACCAGCCGCCACAGCTTGAGGGGACCACCTGTCCAATTCTCCCAGCCAGCCCGGGAAGGAGGGAGGGAGGGACTCCGGCCGCTTGCCGCCCCGGCCCGGGGAAGCCCACGCCTATCGGCGATCTCACCGGAGCGGGTTCTCCCAGCCAGTCAGCTGTTCCAGAATGGGGTATGCTGTCTTCTTGGTCTCTGTCGTGGCTCTGGGAGCTGTTCTGAATCGTTTCTACTTCTCTAGTAGCTGTTCTGGAGGAGGAACTAAGACCCGCGCATCTTACTAAGCCGCCATCTTCTCCGGAAGTCCCATCTGATGTATTTTTAATCTCTGTTATTGTGCCTTTCATTCTCATGGTTTCTGTTATGTTCTTCTATATTCTTTCAAATTTTTCTTTATGCTTGAATATTGTCTTCTTAATACCCTTTAGCTCTATATCCATTTTCCATATTCCCCTTGAATTCATTTAGGAGATTTTCTTCAACTTCTCTATTTAGTTGAACCAAGTTCTGGGTCTCCTCTGAAATTTTAATTTGTTCCCTTGATTGCCATATATCCCTGTTTCTTAGTATGGCTTTTAATTTTTGAATGATGTAAGGGCATCTGATTATTTAGATGTGTAAACACGTAAGGTCTATTTCTCCCTCTTGTCTAGGGTATTATTGTTAATTGGATTTTTGTTGTCTCTTCTTTGATAATGATCCAAATTATTCTCAATGTTTAGAGTAGCTGGTGTTTAAATGATTAGATTTTCTCAGCCCTTCTGCATGTGGTTCAAGGCTTGAATGTGTGCTATAATTTTTATAATTGCACTTTTTATACAACTGTTTCACCTTCATGAAAAAGCTTCTTTTCCTCTATTCATTCTCTGGAAATCTTGACCTGTTCAATTTGTTTTTGCAGAATTTTCTCCACAGCTCTTTTGATTTGTTTAAATTCTCTGTCTTACTTAGTGTCCCCTTTTCCTTATACTTTTCACTTTTGGGTCCCATTCTGTCTTACAGCAGTTCAGTCCCCTCCTCCTATTTTATGTGAGACTTTTCTGCCTCTTTGTTTCCTTCCAACTATTGTATTTCACCCTGAGAACATATAGCTTCAACCAAGAAAGGTGGTTCAATCCATAAAAGTCCGTTTTGTATTCAGGTGGTCCAGCCAATAGGAACTCGATTGAGTGTGCACAACTCTTGCCAACAGTTCTAACAAGGCCTCTCTCTCTCTCTCTCTCTCTCTCTTTATTTCCCTGGTAGCTGTTTTGTACTCCACATGCCTCAGCAGCTTGTGTTCCACCCTTAGTCACTGCAGACTTGCGTCCCTGTGCCAGGATGTACATGTGGTTATTAATTCCCTGCAGTGGTTGGCCCTATGGTCTGCATCTTTGGTGAGAGTGACCCAAGGCATGCTGCTTCTGTTTGACTATTAAGTGCAGGGAACCTTGTGAGGGGTAAGGTGTGATACTGACAGATCTGAAATATAAATCTCTCAACTGATTTTGATGTTTCTTTTCCTTTTTCTTTGAGTCAGTATTTGTAAAGTCCTTCCTCAGTCTCTAATTTTCTCTAGAGTTCCAAGTATATGGAACTTGTCCTTCTAGTCATTGATTCTGAGGGTAGACTTTTGCAGGAGATGTTTTACATCAAAATGTTGATTATGTTACTCCCCTGACCACCTTTTAAACAAAGTATGCATAACTTAAGAAAATATGTTTAGAGTTGTAACTTAGAAAATGGGTCATATGTGTGATCCTGTCTTTAATCAATTCCAGGAGTGAATGAACACTTACTCTTGCTGCTTTAGAGATGGGAGCATTAAATTTCATCTCACAGCATGACCACAGTGTGAAATGGGGAATAATCCTCAACATTTACTGTGATGATGTGAATAGGTGTAGCAGTTCTGTGATGTGGGTTTGCCAGCAAACTTAAGGCCTTATGATAGGAATTCTCAAAAACAGTAGTAATAGCTCATCAGTAAATGAGCAGTGGCAGAGAGGAGATGGAAATGTGTCTCAATCAGCATGAGGACTCTTTCTCTATGATTGACTAATTAATAAGTAAGGAGTAAAAGGAAAAAGCATGAGACATAGAAGTCAGTAGTCAATTTCTTTAATATTTGTATAGTTTGTATAATTTTGGATAAGGTATTTAAAGCATTACATTTCAGTTTATGTACTGTTAGATGTTGGTAATGATAGCTCATGTCAAGCACATGGGAAGTATCCAATACAAGTCCCCAAGCAGTAAAGCCTGTATTCTAATCTTAATTTCAGAATGTCATATGGGAAAGAATCAATGACCTTACATAAATAAATTTGATTGAATATATCTTGCCCTTTGACAGTGGAACCCACTATACCCATAAAGGAGATGTTGAAGGGAAGCAATTTGAACTGCCTTGATATGCTTTTGAAAAATTTACATTAATTGGAACACATGATTTTCCTACATGGCTTATACATGACTGTTAGATCATTTTCTTCCAAACTTTTAAAAAATATATCAATTCTAAAATGATGAGTTTTGTATTTGAAGGTTCATCCTTTTAATCTTTTATGTATTTGCACATTTACTCTTTTTTAAAAAATATTTTTATTGAGAAATATTCACACACATAGAGTCCATACATAGTATACAATCAATGGCTCACAATTCTATCACCTGGCAGTTTATTTATCACCATAATCATTTTTACTAACTTTGGATCACTCCAGAAAAAGAAAAAAGAAAAAACACATACATACCATACCCCTTACCCCTCTCATTGAACACTAGTATTTCAATCTACCCAACTTTTTACCTTTTGCCTTTCCCATTATTTATTAATTTATTATCCTTATTTTTTAGCCATCTTTCCATGCCCTGTATTAAAAGGAGCATCAAACACAAGGTTTTCACAATCACACAGTCACATTGTAAATGCTATATAGTTATATAATCACCTTCAATAATCAACTACTGGAACACAGTTCAACCGTTTCAGGTACTTTCCTCCAGCCACTCCAATACACCACAAACTAAATAGAGATATCTATATAATGCATGAGAATAACCTCCAAGATAACCTCTTTACTCTGTTTGAAATCTCTTAGGCACTGAGACTTTATTTTGTCTCATTTCTCTCACCCCTCTTTTGGTTAAGAAGGCTTTCTCAGTCTTGTGATGCTGGGTCCCAGCTTTTCCCAGGAGTCCTGTCCTGTGTTTCCAGGGAGATTTACACCCCTGGGATCATGTCTCCTGTAGGAGGGAGGGCAGTGAGTTACATTTACTCAATTCTAATCTTGAACATCTTGTGCTCCATGATTTCATAAATTGTCAATAGCAGCTTTGTAATATTTGTCAATTCTTCATATACCCAAGTTACTGGCAGCAAGCTTCCTGAACTGGTCCCCGTTTTCAAAGTCACAACTACTTATTTTTTCCCTATGTCATCCTTTGTACATTTGAAGCTTCCCACTCTTCTCTGGTGGTATCCGTGGTGGTGTCCCTTATTGTCTGACTATTTTCTTGAGTCATTTTATTTGCCTAACACATTTGAGATATGGTTTGTTTTCCTAATTCGATTCATTTCCAGGTATTGGAGAATAGAGAGGTGAATTTATTGATCCACTGTAGTTATTATTAATTTTAATAGGATTTAACCTTATAAATGGAGTAAAAGTTTTTGAGTCATTTTATTCCCTGGGTGTTCTGCGACTAGATTGATTGGTACAACAGAATATTTTGAAAGACAATTCTATAAATTCAACTCAAATTTTATGCATATTTTTATTGTTTCAGATTTTGGTGGCTTGTGCTTTGTTATTTTTTTCCCAATGTTGAGAATGACTGTCAAAAGCTTTCCAAACAGCACTGTTATTCAGTTGTTGTTTCAGTTTGCGGCTGTTTTAATGTGCTGAGGTATCTTACCATTATGATGCTGAGAATGTCAGGCAGACTTGGTTTAATCACATTAAATAAGTGTTTTGGTGAAATCCTGAGAAACTAGGATTTTTGGACAGAAGCTGAGACTGCATTATTACTTTTCTTATTTGAAATAATAAAATATGGACATCTACTCTGTGAGAACTCCCAGGTCAAAATATTTTGATCAACAAATTAGAGTCAGATGTTGAGAGAGGCCTAGATTTGAGCTACTGAATACTAAGAGAGTATTTCAGACACCACCTTGACATGGAACAACAGTGTCCACTAGCCAATGTAAATTCTCATATATTGCTATTTTCATACATATTGAAAACAATGTTACATATTAAAAGTTTGCACTTTTTTAATATGAACTTTTCATAATAACAGAAAGTGGCATAGTAAAAACATCACTGGACATTTAATCTTGGCATGAAGTAACTGTGTAATTTTGGAAAAATCCCTTTACCTCTCTGTGCCTCATTACTTCTACCATAAAATTGGCATAATTATTATTTGGCTTACTTCACAATGTTGCTGTAAATCTCAAATAAGTTAACTTATGGGGTATGCTGTAAAGAGTTAATCTACTATGGAAATGTAAAGCATCAGTGCTACCTTTTGGGTGCAGGACAGTGGCAACTGTCACCTTGAGTCCAACCTAGAAATGTAGGACAGGATTTACCATAGCAACTGCATGTCAATATGTAATTTACCAAAGCCCACTTGTGTTCACTTTGACTAAGACATCCCCTCTGGCAGTTTCATTTTGTTCTAAAAATATTTATTAGTTTCTTACTCCAGTGAACCTGTCTTTCTTTGTTCTTTCTACATATGCAATATTCTAGGGCACAATGAACTGTGGAGAAGCAATTTTATCAACTGAGAATAAAGTGTCTAGTGAGCTGCGTGGGTTTGGAGCATTTGTAACAATTGGATGACATTTGTACTGTGTCTGCATGACAAACAAATGATGAGAAAGTGAATAAAGTAGAATATATGTGGGTGTTAGTTTCTTAGTACGAAAATAAGGTGTGTCCTGCAGGAAGTTACAACACAGAACTTATTTCAGGCACTTGTACTTGGAGGATTTGGCAGTGGGATTGCTTCATAGTTAACTGTCCTATATGGGCATTGCCCTTTCTTTATTCTGTTGCTCTTTCTAGATCTTCAAAAACAATCAGGGAGGGAAAATGATGAGTAATAAGGTTTTACATCAGATGTAAGTGGCTTTATATTTCAGGGGAAGTTTTATATAAAAAATAACAAAAAAATTATTGTAAGAATACCTGAGCAGTATATGCCTCTTTCTAGCTATATAAATTGGACAAGTCATTGAAACTTAAGTCACTGAAACTTTTAGCCCAATTTCCTCATCTGTAAAGGAACAAATAATAGTCATCTCTGCTCTCACACAGATGCTGAGAATACAATTAGAATAAGGATGTATGTAAACCTTGCTGTCTAACATTATATAAATGTAAAAATTTAAAATTATTTTAGTACTTCACTGATAAGATTGAAATATGAAATATTTGAACAACTTTTTCAAAATCATTTGATTTTGAAAAGGCAGAGTAATGAAAATAATTTAATCCATACTCTGTTCCTCCACAGCATTTTGAATTGAGAAGAAATTGCCATTTTTATTCTGTGAAATTGGATCCTGGGAAAGTTAAAATGTATAATTTCAGTTGTAGAGATCTGAGAATGTGACAATCCAATATAAATTAAAACTAATAAAGAAAATGGCAGGCTGAGCATATGTTTCTGATATTCTTTCCCACTTATCTCACTGCTTGGACAACTAACCACTAAAATAACCCTGTCTGGTTCTCGGGGCTGGCAGGTGAGATCAGATAAGGCTGACATTGTGAACTATCTGAAAGAATGCACAGGTTTGGGACACTGTTTATTTTGTTTTGTTTTAGCCCAGGAAAAATTAAGTTTATTTTGAAGATACGAGAGACTCATAACACACAAGAAGCAAAACCAAAGTAAAGCCAGGCCTAATGGAAACAGGAACTAATAAACCATTATAAAAAGCAACTTTGACTCTTTCAGGAACCACACTCATGACTTGTCTTTGTGCATCTTTTCCATGCATCTCTCTTCACTACTGTATTGATCAGTTTAAGATATGCTATGGTTACAGTTAACACACAATCCTCAGATCTCTAACTTAATACAACAAAAGTTAATTTCTTCTCCATTGTTCTCGAAGCAATGCCTCAAAAATCAAGATTGCTATAGTCCATGTGGAGATTCAGTGATTCAGGCAACTTTGATCTGTTAGTTGAATCAATATATTCTTCATAGCATTGTACAAGAGCTGTATTTTCTTCAGTGATAAACTACAGTGATGATTAAAGACCCAGCAATTTGGAGAGCAGTAACATCCTCTAATCTGTAGGGTTTTCAGGCCATCAGTAAGAAAGGGGTAGGTCCTCTCAGAGCTAGAAAGTAATCTTTAAGATGCATAGAATAATTTACCAGTTATTATGGCAGTTGGTTGTGGTGGGGATGGGGTATATTAAAAAGAAATTTGATTAATCCAGACAAAGGAAAGAATCCAAAAAAGAAGGGAAAATAATCTGTAAAGTATAACCAATAGTAAAAATAAATAATGTATGATAAATATAGTGATAATGTGTTAAATTCCAATGGTGAAAAAAATGCTCATAATATGCGAAAAGTACTTTCTACAAGAAGTTTTCTTGAAATAAAGTGAAAACAGGGGGTACAGGGTGGTTCAGTGGTAGATTTCTCACCTGCCATGCAGGAGACCCAGGTTCAATTCCTGGCCCTTGCACTTCCCCCAAGCAAACAGACAAACAAATGAAAAAATTCAACAAGTGGTGCTTCAATAATGGAACACTCGCATGGAAAAAGAATGAAATGTGACCACTGCTATACAGCACACAAAAATAAATAAATAAATAAATAAATAAATAAATAAATAAATATGAAGTGAAAACAATGGTTAAAAAAAGAAAGAAAGAAAGAAATGTCAAACACTAGGCCAATGCAAACAAAAAAAAATAAAATTGACTATATTAATTTCATCAATAGCAGAATTTAGGTCAAATATGGAAAATAAAGTGAAGAGTGGAATGATTAAAGGAATAATTGGGGGTATATGGTTTAATCACTGAAATTAGGTCATTTTTATGAGTAATAGAGGCATTATTAATAACTGACAATAGTTCTAAAGAAGATGTAATAGTTATAAACTTTTTAACATATAATAAAATAGTAACAAAATACAAAATGGCAGAAAAACCATGCAAGGCAGAAAACCACAGTATCAGTGGAAGGTAGTAGTCTAACGCTCTCAATATTTGACACACTAAGTAGAAAAATAAGCAAAATGTGTAAAATTTAAATAATAGCATCAATAAGCTTAATATAAAACTTTGAACCCTGCAAATAGAGAATACAAATAGCCATGAAATGTTGAAAGAAATTGATCATCATTTGGCCACAAATAAAATGTTAATAGATTCCCAACTATTTGAGAATGTGCTAGTTCATTCCTCTGACCACAATTTAAAAACTTTAAAAGTCAACATTAAGAAGACACATTTCTCAATTCTAAATGCTTACAAATAAGTACTAAGCCATTGCCCCAGCTATGGACAAGCTCTGACCTGCGTATCCGTGCCACAACCACACCCAGCCCACACAGGCACATGACTGGCCTGCTGCCCCTGAGCTCTGCATGCATACCAGGGCCCCACCCCCCAGACCAGTGCACACCAGAGCCCACTTCCCAGACCTGTGCATGTGCATAACCACACGCTCTCTGCTGGGAACCCAAACATCTGTGCACCAACCTCTCAATGTTTGTACCCAAACCCTTGCCATGAACATGTGCACAACTTTGTCTCACCCTCTGTCAGAAGCAGTCTTTTCCTACACCTGGCAGGTCTCATGGTTGATCTGTGCTACATAGCCCCTGTCTGGCACACATGTATAACTATGCCCCACCTCTCCTTCACACCCCCACACCTGTGCAACAGTGCCAGGGCCCCGTCCATTCAACATCATCCACCCCTGACCACAACCCAGAATCTCTGCAACCTGTGCCCCACACCTAAAAACTTGCATATCCCCATCCAGGCCCACATAGAGCCCTACCCCTGTGCAAGGGCACATGTGAGCCCTGCCCTCCTGTCTTCTGTGTCCTGTATCCCACTCCCTGATACATATGACCCCCATACATTGTAAATGAACCTGTGAGACATTTGGTGAGCAAAAAAGTCAGAAACAAAGAACAATTATTATGTGGTTTCCTTTAGAAAATGCTTATTAAAAAACAGGGGCCTAGATTGTAAGATCTTATAGCAATCACATTTAATCTGGAGTGGTAATTATTATTTTGGGATTTTGAGAGGCTCTTTTATATGTGTATAACTTGATATTTAGAGATAAGAAAGAAGCTGATCAGGTCATGATTAAAGTAATTCAGAACACAGGGGTAAGGAAGACATTGACTATATTTTAAAACCTGACCTACTCTTTGAGACCAAAGGAAGAAAGGTTTATTTTGTCTAGAAACTAAATTTTCTGTAGCACATAATCTAACTCAACTTGTCTGATAGCTCATTTAAACAATTGAAACACAGGGAGCCCAGAATAAGAATGAGGTCCTTTAATCTCATATAGCTTAATGTAATTCATGGATACATCCTAGAATATATTAAGCAGATAATCAAAAAGTATTGGCAAATTCCCTTGAGCATTGGGAGAAAAAATATGGAACTGTTAAACTTTACCACTGGGGAATCCCCTGATACTGTGTCAATCATTAGGGACACCCAATTCAATAAGCCAAGCCCTTGCTCTTGAGGCTTGTTCTTGTGAAGCTTTATCTATACAACAGAGAAGCTCAGACTACCTATAGGTATGCCTAAGGGTTACTTCCAGAGGACTGTTTTTGTTGCTTAGATATGGCTTCACACTCTCTAACCTCAACTCTGCAACTGAAATCATTGCCCTCCTCACTATGTGGAACATGACATCTAGGGTGAAAGTCATCATGGTGGCATAGAAGATGACCCTCAGAGATTAGTCTGGCCCTTGCACCATGGGATCAGCCATGGCATCCTGATGAAAAGTGGGAAAAGGAGTGTAACAAATAAGGTATCAGTGGCTGAGAGTTCAAATAGGATCGAGAAGCTACTCTGGCTAGACATTGCTACCTACCATAACTTGCCAAACCCCAACCAAAACCATTCCAGCCAATCCTAAAGGACACCTAGGACAATATATAAGATTCTGCAAAGGTTCCATGCACTAAGGTAACTTTTCAGAAACCTACAACCTCCAGATGGGTGCCTGGACAAGATAAGTCCTGAAACCTAAAGGGGCCAGCCTCTCCAGAACACCAAATCATTCCATTTCCTTACCCCATATTATTGAAAGACCCTTTCAACATTAAAAAGTTAGAATGAGCATAGCCCAAGTACCCTTAAAAATTGGGAAAAAGATCAAAGTTGGTAGAGTTATACAGAGAAGGTATGGCTTAACAAATGAGTATGATTGCTGAATCATTATATTGATATTTCCTTTAGTCTCCAGTATCTGAGAACAGCTAGAAAAAAAAAACCAAAAATTGTGGAATTATAACCTATACCAAACTTTGAAATCTGTTCTACAACTAACTGTTGCACTGTGCTTTGAAATTTATTGTTTTTGTATATATGTTGTTTTTCACCAAGAGGAAAAGAAAAGTTTATTTTGATGATAAAAGTATTTGTTCCTTCTAGCCTCTAATGTTCTGGAGCAGCTAAAAGGAAAAATCCGAGATGATAGTATGGTAGCCCATGACAAAGACTGGGATCTGTCCTGTAACTCCTTGTTGAAGAGTGCTTTGAAAACTATTCCTTTCTTCTTTCTTTGCTTTGTATATATGTTACATTATACAATTAAAAAAGTTAAACAAATCTTTAAAAAAAGAGATAATGTTAGTCATGTTGCCTTAAGGACAAGTCCTTCTAGGAGTGTCCTGTGTGACATTCAGTGAAAATTTTGGTTGTCATGTTTTTATTCAAGTAAAATAAAGATGTTATTGCTATTCTGAAAATGAAAGCAGTAAATTCAGTAAAAAAAAATGTAAATTATAAAATTATTTACAAAATGCCGAAAACAGGGACATTTAAATTCATGGTATCCAGTGGTATATAAATACTGTTTAAGTCAGAGAAACGGATTTAGTCTAACCTAATCTAAGTATTCAAAGCAAAGATGGAATGTTATGAACTAAAAATTGAACTTTAAAATCTAGTAAAATAGGACTGTGCTATGGTGGCTTAGTGGCTGAATTCTCACCTGCCATGCCAGAGACCCGGGTTTGATTCCTGGTGCCTGCTCATGCAAAAAAAAAAAAAAATCCGGTTAAAGAATAACAAAATAAACAAAAGAAATTTGAAGGAAAAAATTCATAAAGATAAAATCTAAAATCCAATCCAAAACAAAAATAAATAGGAAAAAAATGTCAAACACATAAACAATATCAAAATGGGCCAGTATAAAAAGTGAATAGTATGACATGAGGAAATAGTCACTTATGAAAAATATGTTTGCTGGTATAATATGACCAAAATTTATAATGGACTAATTTGAAAAAATGGCATTTATAAATTCTTTATGTCAGAGAACACTTTTGCTTCACTTAAAGCCTATTTCCTTTCATTCCTGTGACTTGTTGATCTGATATCCTGACCCCAGGTGGCCATTTTTCTCTTTAGGTAGAGTGAAAATTAGACACAATTTTCATTTCAAAAACAAAAATCCAATTTCTAACACAGAGACATATCATTGCAAATAGACAACAGCCTTCATTTCACCTCAAATGTTTCCATTCCATGGAATAAGTTTGTTTTAGCTGCTATTAAACTTTGACATGTGCATCCTTCCTTATCACCTGTGATAAGAAAATGAATGGATGAAATGATTAAGTTGAAATCTCAGATACCATTTCATAAGCCATATCACTGAGTTCAACAAAAAGACTTTATGCAAAAAAAAAAAAACTAATTGTAAAAATGCCTCATTTTAGCTTTACCCTTTCTCACTTCTTTAGTGATGTGCATGAGGTAGAAATCTCACTTAGTATATAATTGGGTACCATGCACAGACCATTTATCTTGGTTCATAATGAAGATTCATTCTTTACCTCTGATTAGTGTGTAAAAAAAAAACATAATTAGACTTCTTCATGATGCTATGACATTGGCATAAAATTTCACATCCATTTCTAGTTGGTTCATTATTTCTTACTTTCTTCACAACTCCAACACCTCCTCCACTATTCTCAAAACTTCTTATGAAGTCACCATAAAAGGACCTTTATATGCTTCTTCTGTTGCATCTGTACACCTACTTGTACTTGTTCCAAAATACTCTGCCTTCCCTCCTTTTATCACGTTGAATTGTCAGTGCTGCTACATAAATTCAATTCTTTCGTTTGTACACTGAGTTCCATTCCCTCTCTCCTATTTATGAACATGAACCCAGCAGTCATCTCCCATCTCTCCCTTACCATCAATATTTCCCTCTTTAAAGGCTCAATCCCCACCAGCATGCAAATATGTCATAATAGCTACCATTAAAAAATTCTTGAGTCATTTTCCCTTTTAATTCCTAAAGCCTATTGACAGCCAAAAAGAGCCTTTGTGTCTTAATGTGGACTATGTTTACCAAAAATTAACATATTGAACATTGACACTGAGAAATTTAAATATATTTGTTTTTTAAATCTTTGAAACAAGGTTAAGAAATCCATTATATACTAACATAAAGACATATTTTTAATGGAATATAACAGTATATCCCCAAAGTATAGTGAGGTGAATGGCATTGTTTTACATTTTGCATTTTGTTTTGCATTTTATATTTTATTTTACATTTTGTAATTCTTTTTAATGTAAAAGAAGTAAGAGAAATGATGCAGTACTATTTTGAACATAATTTTGACCTTTTAGAGCTCTGAGAATAGTCCCTGGATCCACATGGGTCTGGGGGCCACACATTGAGAAATGCTCTGTTAAATGAATCATGTCATTCCTCTGCTCAGAATCTTTCAATGACTTCTGATATCACTGACAGTACAAGCCAAAGTCCATAGTATCCTACATTGTTGTGCAGCTCCTGCCCTTCCTTTCTTACCACTCTGATATAATCTCCTACTTCACCCCCCCACCACTCTGCCCCTCCCAATTCACACATACACTCATGCTACTCCAGCCACACCAGCTTCCTCAAACCTGCCGGGCACACTCCTTTTTCATGGCCATTGTAATTATTTCTTCCTTGCTTTTCCTTCAGATATTGATCTGTATGGCTTACTCTGTTAAGTCTTTACTCCAATGTTACTTTCTCAATAAATCTTTGCTTGGATCCCTATTTAAAATTGCAACTCTCACATGCAGCCTGAATACTTTGAATATATCTGATGAAACTGTATTTATAAAAAAAATTCTAGCTTATGTTTATTTCATTTAAGATTCTTACATAAGCTATATGTGAAATGATAGAAAGTAGCATATTATGTAAATTTGCTCATAATTACTATGGAAGTTTTTGTTAATTTCATTAATTAAATAATTATTTATTGAAGTGTCTAGTAAATGTCAGACATTTTGATTGTCCCTGGGGTGCAACAGTGAAAATACCAGACAAAACCTTGCCCTTCACTATACCAGCTAAATATCAATAATAGGGCAATATAAAGGGTATGGAATTACTTTTTTTCAGAAGAAATGGAAATGTTCTCATACTGACTATGGTAGTGAATGCACAACTACGTGATTTTACCAAAAGCAATTTATTGTACAGTTAGGATGAACTGTATGTGTGTGAATAAAACTGTTTAAAAAAATAAGAACTATAAATGCTGAAGAGGACATGGAGAAATAGAGAAACAAGAAATACTTGTTTACTGTTGTTAAGAATGTAGAATGGTGCAGCCGCTCTGCATGGCATTTTAGCAGTTCTTCAGAAAGCTAAGTATACAATTTCAATACTTTGATGAAATTATGCTTCAGTCTTGTTAAGTAATTGTTTAATACATTGAACGCATGCCTTGTGTCCAGTACAGTGTTAGGAGCTACTGAAACATGCATTCTAAGCAAAAAAAAAAGAAGTGACCCTTTCCTTGGCAAATTATTACCGCTTCTACTTTTTATTTACCTATGACTTTACATTTTATAGTAAGGAATAAGTGCGACAGGTATTATTAACATTAATACCATCATCATCTTTCTATCCTCTTTTATTATCATCAACAGTCATCATTATTATAGAAACAACTAGCATTAAGGGAACAGTTATTATATGGTACAGCTGCTTTGCCTGAATTATCTCATTTAATCTTAAAAAAAATACTACCACATGTAGTAGGTACTATTGTGTTCCTATTTTATGGATGATAAAAATGTATATTCATAAAAGTTATATTAGTCAATTAGAAAAACAGGGCCAAAATTTGAATTCAGATCTATCTGATTTGAATACCTCCTTTTTTTTACACTTTTCTCAAAAGAGGAAACTGAGGCTCACCGTGTTTTGTTTAAGTAAGTTGAATTTGATTAATAACCAATAGTCTTTTAACTATTTTCATTACCAAGTCAAAACGACTAACAATGTGTTGTAGAGATGTACTGTATGAGTTCAGAGGAGACAGAGATTAATGTTGACTAAAGAATCAAGGAAGTTTTCTTAGAGAAAGTGGGTGTTCTAGTTTGCTAGCTGCTGGAATGCAATATACCAGAAATGGAATGGCTTTTAAAAAGGGGAATTTAATGAGTTGCTAGTTTACAGTTCTAAGGCCGAGAAAATGTCCCAATTAAAACAAGTCTAAAGAAATGTCCAATCAAAGGCATCTAGGGAAAGATATCTTGGTTCAAGAAGGCCGATGAAGTTCAGGGTTTCTCTCTCAAGTGAGAAGGCACATGGCGAACACAGTCAGGGCTTCTCTGTCTGCTGGAAGGGCACATGGCGAATATGGTGTCATCTGCTAGCTTTGTCTCTTGGCTTCCTGTTTCATGAAGCTCCCCGGGAGGCGTTTTCCTTCCTCATCTCCAAAGGTCGCTGGCTGGTGGACTCTCTGCTTCGTGGTGCTGCAGCATTCTCTGCTCTCTCTGAGTCTCTCTGAGTCTCTAAAATGTTTCCTCTTTTATAGGACTTCAGAAACTAATCAAGACCCACTCAAATGGGTGGAGACATGTCATCCCCTAATCCAGTTTAACAACCACTCTTGACTAAATCACATCATCCAGGGAGATAATCTCATTACAGTTTCAAACATACAGTGTTGAATAGAGATTATTCTACCTTTATGAAATGGGATTTATATTAAAACATGGCTTTTCTTAGGGGGCATATTTCCTTTCAAACCAGCACAGTGGACTTGTGCTAAGCTCAATAAATAATATGCAATATCAGGTGGCAGAGAATCCACGCAGGGTCTAACCTTGGGCATATTATAGGACTACCAAGCTAAACTGATCTGAAAAAAGGGCTCCAATGACATTTGCATAACCTTGAAGTATTTCAGATTTCACTTTCGTGCATTTTTTACTAGTTATCTCTCCAAGGGAATGAGATAGTACCTAGGTGATTCTTGAAAGCTCCATGAAACCTCTGTTTTATTATCCATCATGTAAAGATAAGGAAACAGAGAACTTACCAAAACTGCACAGTCAGTGAGAGGTAGAGCCAGGTCCTAAAGTCAGATCTGTCAGATACCATAATTCATTCTCTTCACCATTAATTTATCTGAAGCAAATTGATAAAATGAAACACTATTTTCAAAAAGAATAAGGAAGAATTCTATGAACAGTCATAATTGCTAAGAGAAACATAAATACAGTTTCACCCTTTTGAAAATTGTTCATTAGTTCTTATTAAAAAGTAAAACTTCTTAGATTAAAACTTGTCTTTACACACTATTCATCATTAAATGCTTGCTACTCCTTTGAGAAATTTGTATCCAGTTTCAATCATTTAAATGAAATTAATGGTTTTTCTTTTTAAACTATGATTTGACATTTGGAAATGTCAGGCACTATTGCAGGTTGAAAAAAATCCCAATAGCTGCCTAGAGAAATGCAGGGAAGTTGTTGGTTGATTTCACACTTGCTCAAACATCATGCATCTCCTGTGGCATGCTCAATAGATTTGTCCAAGCAATTCAGTTAGGGACACAAATGGACTCAATTACAGAGATGTTTAAATTCTTTAGAAAAGTCTGCTGCCTTTTGAAAATAAGTTTTGCTGCCCCATTGAAATTGCCAATAAATCTACTTCAGAAAAATAATGCAATAGATTTTTGTATATCTTTAAATTGTTTCCAAATCTGACTTCAGTTTTTCAACATTCCAAGAAGACTATCCCAACAACAGTATCTGCATCCAATAATATGTACAAGATTTACTCTTATTCATTATTCTTAGATCTTGGTGAACTTAAATCTTTCAAAAAGAAAGAAGAAGCCCCTACCACAATCTAGAAAAGTAGTGGACCTGTACCCTTTAGTTTTAGGTTTGAATTCAAAAGGGTAAAAGGGTTTCAGGCTTCAAAACTGATAAATCTTAGCACATAGAAAATATAAAAATAAATAGTCATGAGCCTTGAGCTCTTGTCATTCAAAATAGTATTTTTTTTTTTGTATGCTATATGGCGGAGCTGACATTTCATTCTTTTTCCACGTGAGTATCCTGGTATAGCAGAAACATTTGTTGAATTTTTGTTTGGTCGGTTTTTTGTTTGCTTGCTTGCTTGTTTTTGGGGGGGGGGAGTAAAATGGGCCTGGAATTGAACTTGGGTATCCCACATGGCAGGTGAGAATTCTACCACTGAACTACACTTGCAACTCCCATTCCCAGTAGTCTTTTAACTGGCCTATTTTTCTCCCCATTCATATGTCCCCATCTGTTCCAAATACATGAGTATGTCCTCCACATTATCTCCCATTCTGATCTCATGCCAGGTTACTTTGCTTGATGATATGAGTGGGACCTGGATATCCCATAGAACTGGAGAAATAGAAGAAGAGTAAAAAAAATCTCATTTGCTAAAAATATAAGTTAAAATGCTTAGAGGTGTGAGAACAGTAGATAAGTGTGCTGATGAAGCATTTAGGGGCTGCTCTAGGGAAAGAAAAGAATTCAAGACTTGGGCTCTGTTTTAGTTTGCTAAAGATGCAGGTATGCAATATACCAGAAATGAGTTGGCTTTCACAATTGATATTTATTAGTTGACAAATTTATGGTTCAAAGGGCAGGAAAATGTCCCAATTAAAGTATCAACAGGATGATGTATTACTGAAGACAGGCTACTGGCATCTGGGCCTCCTCTGTCAGCTGGGAAGGCTCATGGATGATTTCTGCTGGTCCTTTTCTCTGTGTGTCCTTGCTTGCTATTTCTCTTTTAATTCTCTCTGGGGAGTTCTCTCTCTGAGCTCTCTGGGTTTTTCCTGTCTTTTATCCTCATAAAGGACTCCAGAAAAGGAAACAACCCAGTTGAATGGGCTGGATCACACCTCAATTGAAACAATCTAATGAAAATGTCCCACCCACAACAGGTCTGCTCCCACAGGAAAAAATTCAAAGAACATGGCCTTTCCTGGGGTACATAACAGCTTCAAAATAGCACAGTCTCCATCCTCAATTACTTTAGTCTTCTCACCACCTCTATTTTAAGAGAACAATATTGAGGTAAAAGAATGGGGTATTATTGGCCCAAACTTTGAGGCAGCAGCCTTATCTAAACCAATAATTTTTGTGAATGTAAATATGAAAAAGATAGTTACCAAATCTATTTTAAATGGTGCCACCCAAATGCTCAGTATTCATATCATTCTAGCATTGTGTCTGTTGTCCCATCTGTTCCATGGACACTTTCCACTACACAAAATTATTGTGAGAATAAATTTGCCTTTTTGAGGAATCTAATCAATTAATACTACTCTCCTCTCTGGCTTGATATTATAAGAGCCCTGGAGAGATATATAATTGTTGTTACAAACCTAGTGCTTTCCATTTTCTGAATCAAAGGAACACACATTGGATTTTCAGAGAATGCCCCTGAATCAAAAATGTAACAGCTGGACTCTCTTTGGTAATGGGTCTGCAGTACTGATAAACAAAGTCCAACACATAAATTGCACAAATAAATGACTAAGAGGGCTTGATATCTCACAGGGTATTGGTGTCATCCATCAATAGTGAAATTTCTATCATAATGAGAGTAGGATGTGAGAGAACTTCCACAGCTGTGTTTTAGAAAATATGAATCCTGTGTTCATTCACATCTCTTTAAGACGCAAGGAAATATATGGCTATTCCCCTTCAATATGGCAATATTAATTATAATGCCATATTAAAGAGGAATAGTCATGCATCCCACTGATTAATATTAAAATATAAAGGAGTTCTGGCATGAACTAATTCAAAGGTATGAATCTTGTACAAGGAGAAATAATAGAGGGGTACAGGGGGAAAAGTATTATTGTATGCTATGGCCTATATATAACAGGAACATATCAGCAATACTGCAGTAATGCCAGGGTAAATAACTGGGGGGAGGGACAAGAGTTCAGGTGAGATTTAGATTTTCTATTTGTTGAGGGTGTGTTTCTGTTATTTTCTCTTTGGAGCCATGAAAAATGTCAAAATTTGAGAGTGTTAGGATGATTGTAAAGCTAAGTGAGGATACTGCAAAGCATGGAATTTTCATTTTGGACATTATCTATGATGCCTAATGGATGGAGGTGGCTGAAGGATGCCCTGACTGAGAAGCAGAAAGAAAAACTCTGGTGTGAATATATGACAGGATATTGTGTGACTACAGAAAGGAACATGGTTCTAAGTCACACAACGAGGTGAATGAACCTTGGGGCCATTATGTTGTGCAAAATAATCCAGAAACAAAAGAACAAATATTATATGGTCTCTTTTAGAAAATGCATATAAGAAATTGGGGCCTAGAATGTAAACTCTTATAGCAGTCACATTTACTCTAGAGCTGTAATTGTTGTTTCTAGATTTTGAAATGTTGTGCTATATATATATATAACCTAGTATTTTCCTGCAACTTTGGGTACCTGTGTGACACCTAAGACTCAGAGTTGGAGTTCTGCACTCTGAAACTCAGCATTGCCACATGCAACAACTGTTAAAGAAACCAAAACAGAGCAGATCAAAACTGATCTGGTTGGGACTAAGGAAAGTCAGAATACAGGGCAAAGAAAGATATTGTCTGTATTTGAGAGCTTCAACTGCAGTATGAGACCAAAGGAAGAGAGGTTTATTTTGTCCAAAACCT
This sequence comes from Tamandua tetradactyla, assembly GCF_023851605.1. Classification (NCBI taxonomy): domain Eukaryota; kingdom Metazoa; phylum Chordata; class Mammalia; order Pilosa; family Myrmecophagidae; genus Tamandua; species Tamandua tetradactyla. The sequence goes on along the minus strand of NC_135353.1, from coordinate 55,628,701 downwards.
AAATTTTCTGTGGCCTACAATCTGACTACACCTGCCTGGATAGCTCATTTAAACATACCAAACATGTGGAGCCCAGAATGGGAACAAGGGCTTGTAATCCTATGTAGCTTAATGTAATACCCAGATATATTCCAGAGTATATTGGGTAAGTATTTAAAAACTATTGCCAAAGTCCATTGAGGGACTAGAAAAAAATATGGAACTATTAAAATTTCACACCTGGAAAGCCTTTGATACTCTCTCAAACATTAGGGACTCCTAAGTTAATGGGCCAAGCCCTTGACCTTGAGGCTTGTTCTTATGAAACTTACTTCTGTAGCAGAGAAGTTTAGCCTACCTATAATTATGCCTAAGAGTTACTTCTAGAAAACCTCTTTTGTTGCTCATGTATGGCCTCTCTCTCTTTCTCTCTCTCTCTCTCTCTCTCTCTCTCTCTCTCTCTCTCTCTCTCTCTCTCTCTCTCTCTCTCTCTCTGTCAGCTCAACTCTGTATGGAAAGTAATTATCCTCCCCCCTACATGGAACATTACATCCATGGGTGAAAGTCCCCCTCACCCAGCAATGTGGGACATGACTCCCAGGGGTGAGTTTGACCCTGGCATCATGGGATTGATAATAACTTCTTAGCAAAATGAAGGGAAAGAAATATAACAAAATAAGGTTTCTGTGGCTAAAAGAGTTCAAATAGAATCTAGAACCTATTCCGGAGGTTACTCTTACACAAGCTTTAGCTATATATTGCTAATTGCCTCATTTTGGCAAACCCCAACCAACATCATTCTTGTTAACCCTAAGGAACACACCTAGGGTTCTATCTGGGATTCTACAAAAGTTTCACATACTAAGTCTACTTTCCAGGAACCTATATCCTCCTGAGGGTTCCTAGGCCATATAAGTCCTGAGACCCAGAGGGGACAGCCTATCCAAGAACATCAACTAGTTCCATACCCCATCCCATATTTTCAACACCCCTTTTCAACATGGAAAAAAGTTAGGATTGGCATAGCCCAAATATCCCTAAAGATTAGGAGGATCAAAGGAGAAGGAAGAGTTATAACAGAGAAGACTGAATTTAACAAATGAGTAGGACTGCTGAATCATTATATTGATATATCTTTTAGTCTCCAGGGTCTTAAAAGAGCTAGAAGGAAAAACCTGAAATTATGGAACTGTAACCAATACCAAAATTTGAAATCTGTTCTGTAACTGCTTATTAAAATTTACTTTGAAATTTATTGGTGTTTTTTGTATATATATTTCAGAATTTTAAAATGATATAAAAAGAAGCAAGGAAATAAGTAAAGAAGAAATGAGTCAAATACCCACATCATTCACTAGAAAGAGATATGTATAATTGAACGATTTAAGATGAATAACTTTGCAGGTATTTAGGAATTATTTTAAGGTGAAGGTAAATACAGCTAGTGTTTTATACAAACTTTTACAAAGCCCTAACAAAATGTATTTTCTGCAAACTCATGGATGAGAGTTTAAAACAGTAATTTTCAAACTTAAGCATGAATCAAAATCATCTGGATGGTTTATTAAAACATTTATTTATGGGTTTTACCCCCCAAGTTTCTGATTCAGTGTGTCTGAGGCAAGACCTGAGAATTTAATTTCTAACAACTTCCTAAATGCTGCTGCCACTGCTGGACCAAGTACAAGTAGAAAACCACAGATTAAAATCAGATCCCAGTGGTATTAATGGTGATAATTATAGCAACCTGTAATTATCTAGCACAGCAACATACTTCTAAAAGCAGCATAATAAAATACCTATGTCTTTTTATTCATTGCCCTAACATATGCAGACATATGTCTGTCTAGTAGAAACAGAAAGAAACCCTCATCCACATTTTAGAGATCGGAAAACCGAGGTATTTTTAATGTAATAACTTGCAGAAAAATTCTAAATATGACAGTTTCTTCTCTCTAAGACAAAGAAAAAAAATAGGTCCACACATTAGTAGGGACCTTATTATGAGGGATTATTCCAATAGGGGAAGGGAACTACTACAGTAGGAAGCCACTCAAAGTCTAAATCAGATTAGTAACAAGGCAAATATGGAAGGACAAATTTTATAAGCAGAAACTGACCTTGGAAAGAGGAAGGGGAGGTATGCTAAAAACTGCTAAAAACGATCCTGAAGCTTGATATACTACATCAAATATTACAAAAACAGGAAAATGAGGTGGGAAATGTTCTTTGTGCTTGAGCACATGGGGCAGGGATCTGCAATTGAGATGATGCAAACAAGTTACAGCATAGGAAGTTCAAATCAGCTTAGGGTCAAGATAGTCATACAGGCCTAAAATTATGTCAAGCACAAAATTTGATTAGACTCATTACTCACCAGCTTGCTGGCATATCTTTGGAAGTAAAGTTTGCAATTTTCTATTTCATGAAAAGACATATGTTATCTCTACTTGAGCTCTAAGAAGTTTTTAAAACTCAATTGAATGGAGAACATTTTGTCTCCTATTGTACAGAGATAGCTTTTCAGGAGGAAAAAAAAATCTGTTGATTGACTATCAGCAAGAAAAGTTCTCATCTGACCTTTCTTTAAGACTCTTCAACATAAGAAGATGGAGGCAGCAGAAGGAAAATAGTTTTGGCCAAACCATGTAATTGAGAAACCTTTCATGTAGATCTTGCCTTTATTAATTGGTTATCAATAGTCGCTTATGTTATCTTCATGTATGTACATATATCCCTTTATATAAACTATTCTATAGATATTTACATAGAGTTTTGTATTCTAGAGAGGTCTCAAACTGGAAAAATCAGAAATAATATATCCAAGAGAAGAGGTAAATTCTCTAAAACTACAGAAAAAAGTAAACATTCATGACCTCCAAATGCCTCAATAATTACTTAAGCTTGGAAATTTTCCCAATGGTTTTGGCTAGGGTAATCAGCATCCATCATATTGGCAGTCTAAGTGAACATACTGATAATGTCACAGTCTGGTCCGTGTACTATCTATAGACACAGCCTGAATACTCTTCCTCAGCTAACAACCTAATCAAACACAACTCTCTATGATATTGTCAAAAAAGATGAACAAAGAATATGCATAAAGAAACTGGAAGAGACAAGTAAATCATCTGGTAAAATAACAGTTCAACTCATTTCTGAAGTAATTATAATTATTCCATTTTGACTAACTATACTGACATTTTGCATTAATGACTCAAGCTTTTTTTTCTTGTGCTTAATTGTAGCTATATATTAAATATGCATGGCATACCATTTTCCAGAATTATATTTATAAAAAAGAAACACTGGAATAGAAGAATTGTGTTCTTAATGTGTTAATAACTACTGCTGAAGAAGGCAGCGACATAAGCTGGAAGTTCCTGTGGTCCAAATAAATATTCTGTGACTGCTGTTATCAGGCACAAATATACTGAGTATTTACCTCTGTAAATCATTGGACAGGACACAGTCTGTTCAAAGGCACTAATAAATGTCTACATATAATAGATAATAAATAGTAATAGAATAAATAGAATTCTGAGGCCAGAAAGATTATTGGGTTGGCTTAATATTCCAAGGAGGCTGTGGGACATATTTAAAAATAAATGTAACTGAGTTAATTTGATTGCAGATAGTCAGTTTAACAGATTAGGGCTGTAGGGAGAAAAAAGATTGTATTAGACATGTTTGGAAGACAGCTAGTGAAAGGTTTAGGAGGTGAAAGCCTGAGAGAGAAAGAAGGTAGACCAAGATATTTTAAGTGAGTGTGCTTTATTTGCTGCACTCCCTTGCAGAGTTCACCAAACCCAAGATGGAGAGGGGTGAGTCCGCGCCTGGGTCTTAGCATGGGGAGGTTTTTTAAGCAAAGGGTCAGGTGATGCCAAGAAAGGGCGGGGCATTAAGTAAAGGGGTCGAGGGTTAAGGGGTTGTTTTGCAAGCACTTTTGTTATAACAGTTCACTTCCTCATTCCAGCAGCCATGTTGGGAGGGGTGATACGGCTCCCAGGGCCCGAGTTGCAGTGCCCTTCCCCATTTCCCCGACTTAACATTCCAGCTTTTTTGTGATAATAGGGTGTTGAGATCTTTTTGCCTATTTTTTGCTGTGTTGGGGCAGTGTGGGGTTATAGGCCGGAACTGTCATAGCCAGGGGAGTGGGGAGGCTGGTGACTGGAGTCGGGTGAGGAAGGCAGGTAATGGTCCTGGTGCAGGAGCATTTGGATGACTGCTGCCTGGGAAAGTTCCTTTATGCATCCCTTGAGGAAGTTGAGAAGACAGGGAGCTAGGAGAAAAAAAGAGACAGATTAGGATAATGGGACCTAGTAGCAGGAGGAGCCATGTTGCCAGGGAAGAAGAAAATCAGTTTAGGGCAGAGTTGGTTCCTTGCTTTCTGTGGTAGTGTTTTTTTGTTTGTTTGTTTGTTTGTTTGTTTGTTTGTTTTAGCTTATTTAAGGTTTGGATATTTTGTTCCACCAAACCTGATTCGTTGATGTAATAGCAGCATTCCTCTTGAAGGAATAGACATGTTCTTCCTTTTTCGGCTGTTAGCAGGTTTAAGTCCTGCCAGTTTTGAAGAGTTACCTGGGCTAGTGAGGTAAATTGATGTTGTAGTGAGGAGAGAGATTCTGATGGCGGTTCCAGGGCTACCTGTAGTGGAGTTTTGAAGTTTTGAGAGGTTAGAATATTGTGTCCCGGCATCCCTCCAGCCATGGCTGAGGCTGCAACTGAGGCAGTTAGGCTGACACCTACCAGGATAGGAAAAAAGGCAACCTTTTTTGAGTGAATAGGGGGCAGTAGCCATGCTAGTTCAGATTTTTCATAGAGGGTTAACTGAGGAACAATGGTCACCAGGAAGCATGGTCCCGGGGCTGTGGAGTTAAGGCACTTGGTAAGGGTTCCATTACACCAGAAATACTATCCTTTGGGGACATGGGTGGTGTTATGGATAATGACATTGGTTTGGCATTTGTTATGAAGTTTTGTCAGATTTATGGATGTGTGTGTGACATAGCAGGTTTTGAGGGGGTAAGGAAGGTTATTAGGCTCTGGTTCCCACAGAGGGATGTTTTTCAGGTTGGTATGGCAGGAATCAGGGCTATGATTATACATTTGCGTGAGATTTATAGGTATGGGTGCTAGTAGTGGCCTATTTAATGGTGCACAGAAGAAGCAACGGGTTATTTCAGTGAGTATTCATGTTTGCTTGAGGAAATGTAAGGTATATTGGAGGATTTGGAGCCACGTATGGGGGACTGTTGAGGCAGAGGTTTGGGCGAGGTGGCTGGAGAGACTTTGCTCAGCTCGCAAAATGACAGATACCTCAGTAAGGGTAGTATTAATGAGGGCATATTCTCGGTCTATTTCAATGGTGCCTTCAGGGTATCAGGTATAGCCATGACTGTATAGATTGCCTTGGACTCTTGCTACCCATTTTGTGTCCCAGGGTTCTCTAATATTTATATAGAATTGTTGGGAGCTGAAACAGAAGGGGGTTTTATAAGGCACTTCAGTATCATATTCATTCTTTTTTTTTTTACCCAGAATATTTTGCATGATGAATAGGGGCATCCCCCGTATATGGTGCTATAGTTGTTTTGGTTACAGTAACTACTATGGAAAGCAGACTCCCAACCTTGTGCTTAATGAAACTGATTTTAGATTTATGGGGATGAGTATGGGCTGGCTATAGTTTGTTAGAGAGCAGTCTTTTGTACCAATTATATGAGTGATTGATTTATCATTTTGTTTAAATTTTCCCTGATTTTAAATTCCCATACATAAGATGTGCTTTCAATGGGGGTTAAGAGAATGCATAGCATGAGTGATGCAGTCATGAGTGGGCCCCAGGGGGTGACAAGTGTAGGGGTGCTCATCCTGTTTATAAAGTTTTACCCATGATAGGTGATGCCAAGAGATGTCACCCAGTACTTTTACCACCGTAGGAGTGGTGAGAATCACTGCATGTGGGTCAGTCCGCTGCAGTTGGAGTGGTCCGGGTTGAAGCTGTTTAAGGAGTACTTCGTCTCCTGGCCAGAGACCGTGGGGAGGATCAGTGGGATCAGTTTCCCTGGGTTGTGGCAGGTATTAATCGGCGTGCTCCTGCAGCAAAAGCCTGATTAAAGAGAGATATGGTAAGTAAGAGCCCAAAGGAGGAGGCTGCACTGGCAGGTGGTGGTTAAGTAAGAACAGGCAGCCATACATGAGCGCAAAAGGACTTAAGAAAGTGGGTGCCCATGGAGCAGCGTGTAGTCAGGCAAGGGCTAGAGGAAGGAGGTCAACCCAGGATTGTCGTACTTCAATGGCTAACTTGGTTAGTTGTGTTTTGATAAGACCATTAGCTCATTCTACTTTACCAGAGGATTGGGGTCGGTAAGGAACATGTAACTTCCAGTCTATTCCCAAGGCCGATGAGGTTTGCTGGACCACCTGAGAAATAAAAGCTGGGCCATTATTGGATTGGATGGAGGTAGGTAGTCCAAAGCGAGGAATGATTTGCTTTAGGAGGATGTTAGCCACCACATCAGTCATTTCCTGTGTAGTAGGGAAAGCTCCTAACCAGCCTCTTAAGGTGTCAATTATAGTTAGTAGGTATCATAATTTTTTGTGGGTGGGCATGCATGTGAAATTGATTTGCCAGTCCTTCCCTGGAAGGTGGCCCCTCAGTTGATGAGTTGGGAAAGTGGGGTGCAACTTTCTTTGCGAGTTTGCTATTTGGCAAGTGGGACAGGAGGAGCAGACTGATGTTATGAGGTGAATTAGGGATGGGTGATGGAATAAGGGCTGGAGGAACCATGTGAGGGCCCTGGGTCTAATATGAAGTGACAAATGTACTTGAGAAAGAATATTGGGAGTCTGTTCGATTTGAAGAGCCACCTTGTTATCGAGGAAGATCCAGACCTCCGGTGTAGTTGAGCCTCCCTGTGCAAGGAGGTTTTTATGTTCCCTGGAAGAGTAGGCAGGTTGGAGGGAAGGAAGAGTAAAGAAAAGAACTGGTGCTGGAGGGTTTAAAGGAGAGGGCCTTTTGGTCAGTTCTCATGTGACAGCATTGGCCTAGTTATTTCCGTGGGTGATATCGGAGTTGTCTGTTTGGTGTCCTTTGCAATGGATGATGGCCACCTGTGAGGGCAATAGAAGTGCTTGGAGTAAGCATTGGATGAGCTTAGCATTAATTACAGGTGAGCCTTTTGTGGTAAGGAACTCTCACTCCTTACAGATGGCTGGGTGGCAGTGTGCTACCAGAAAAGCATATTTGGAGTCCATGTAGATATTGGTGGATTTATTTTCAGCTAGGTGTGAGGCTTTAGTGAGAGCAATCAGTTCAGCCTTTTGAGAGGTGGTTCCCTCTGGGAGCCATGTAGCCTCAAGTATTTCGGTGGAAGAAACTATAGTGTATGAAGCCCTGTGCTTTCCCTGTTAGTCTATTATTGAGCTGCCATCAACAAAGAGGGTAAGATCTGCCTGAGACAGTGGCATGTCCGAGAGGCCCTGGCATGGGGAGGCAAGCTCTTCCATGATTTCAGTGCAAAGGTGAGTGGGCTGTGGAGAGGGGTTTGATAGGGGACCCTGAGAGAGGACAGTAGCAGGGTTGAGGCTAGGCAAGGTGCAGAGGGTGATATCTGGGTTTTCTAGAAAGAGTAAATGAAATTCCTGGAGATGAGGAGTGAGCAGAGAGAGAGACTTATGGGATAAGAGGTCTTGTAGATGATGGGGCAACAGGACTTGGAGAGGCCTACCCAAATTAAGTTTAAGGACTTCACAGGTTAGGGGGGTGGCTACAGCTAATGCTTGAAGGCAAGGAAGCCATCCACAGGTGGTGGGGTCCATTTGTTTGGAGAGATAGGCTACTGGATTATAAATTGGTCCCAGAGGTTGGATTAAGACTCCCACTGCTATTCCTTGCTTTTCATCAGTGAATAGGAAGAAAGGTTTGTCAGAATTTGGAAGAGCGAGAGGAGGTGATTGAAGTAAGGCATTACAGAGGACCAAGAAAGCTTTGGTTACAGTGGAGAGGTCATCTAAGGGTCCTGTAGGCATTGCTTTGGCTGCTTCATAGAGAGACTTTGCTAGGAGAGAAAAGTTGGGAACCCAGTGTCAGAAGAACCCCACAAAACCTAGAAAGGGCAAACTTTGTTCAGCATTTTCTGGAGGTTGGAGTTCTTGGAGTGCTTGCTGCCTGTCTACTGTCAGATGCCAGGAGGTAGAAGTGAGGCAGAGGCCCAGGTAGGTGATGGTGGAGGAAGAAAGTTGAGCTTTGGCAGTTGAAACTCGATATTTTTTATCAGCTAAAAAATCTAATAGGGTGGCAGTAGTCTCTGTAGAAGCCTCTTCAGAAAGACTGCAAATTAATGTTATTTATGTATTGGAGAGTAATACTGGGTGTTAGATTGCACTGTAGTATGTCCCTGGCTAAGGCTTGGCTAAAGATATGGGGGCTGTCATGAAGCCCCTGAGGTAATACCATCCATGTAAGTTGCTGGGCAGCCAAAAAGTCCAGGTTTTCCCAGGTAAAAGTAAATAAATTGTAACAGGCAGGGTCTAGAGGGATTGTAAAGAAGGCATCTTTGAGGTCCAGGACAGAATAGTAGGTAGTATGAGGGGGTATGTGTGAGAGAAGAGTATATGGGTTGGTAACTACTGGGTGGACAGGTATGACAGCTTCATTAATTAGTCTGAGGTCTTGGACTAAATGGTAAGAACTGTCAGGTTTTTGTTTTTTTTTTTCATGGACAGGCACCGGGAATCGAAACCAGGTCCTCGGGCATGGCAGGCAAGCACTCTTACCTGCTGAGCCACCGTGGCCCACCCACTGTCAGGTTTTTTGACAATTAAAATAAGGGTGTTATATGGTGAGTTAGTGGGTATGAGGAGTCCTTTTCCCTTGAGCTGGTTAATGATGGGTTGTAGCCCGTTTTGATGGGTTATGGAGATGGGGAACTGTGGCTGAGATGGGAATGAGGATGGATCTTTTAGTTGGATGAGAACTGGTTTATGATGGGAAGTTATTAGGGGAGTTGAGGTATTTCATACTTCCGGGTTTACTAGGTGAGGTGGTAGGGGAGGAATGGGAAGGGTGGAATCCTGAGTGAAGGTGGAGGCCACACATAAGGGTAATAGTAAATTTGAGGGTTTTGTATCCAGTGTAGAGAGGCTCCTAATTTGGCAAGAAGATCTCACCCATTAGTGGGCTGGGGCAAGAAAGCATTACTAAGAAAGAATGTGTAATGGGGTACCCTTCTATTAAACATGTAAGTGGTCCGGTAGTTAAGGGGCATGAAGGATGGCCATCTATGCCCATAACCATGACCTGGGAAGGAAGGAGTTGACCTGAGTAAGAGGGGAGGACAGAGAAGGTAACCCCTGTGTCTACTAAAAAGGAGGTGGACTTACCTGCTACCTTGATTGTTACCCTGGGCTTGACAAGGATGATCGGGGTTGCTGAGGCCAAGCATCGTCAGTCATCAGTGGCCAGGCCCAGGACTTCCAGTGGTGGGTTAGGGTTTGGAAAGACGGCCCCTCCACGGCCAGGCGCTGAGGGGCAGTCACTTTTCCAATGTCCCTTTGTTGCACAGAGGGGGCACGGTCCCTTGGTCGGTTGAGGATTGGGGCACTGGCGGGACCAGTGTCCATCGAGGCCACATTTGAATCACTTTCCTGGTGGTGGATTAGTTGTAGCCAGCTTCTTTTCCATTGAAGTGGGCCGCAGGGCCGCAACCAGGGATTGGGTTTGCAAATTCACCTTTCGGCGGTCCCGCGATTCATTCTCTGCCCTCTCTAATTCATCACGAGTATTAAAATTTTTAAAGGCTGTGTTTACCAGGTCATGAATAGGGGCCTGAGGGCTGTCCTCAATCTTTTTAAGTTTATGCCTTCTATCTGGAGTCGACCAGGATATAAAATGTGTGGCTAAGACAGTTTTACCAGCCTCCAAGTCAGGGTCTAAGCAGATATATTGGGAGAGGGCTTCTGTGAGCCAGTGTAGGAAGGCAACCAGCTTTTTTCAGGACCTTGGGTAATTTCCCTCAGCTTATGAAAATTTATCACTTTATGTGAAGCTTTCTGCATGCCTACTATGAGGCATGTAAGCATTTTGTCCTGTCTCGTTTGCCCGTTTCTCCCCGCTGGAATGTCAACTTGATATTCCCACCCTGGCTCTTGATCTGGTACTGCCTCAGCCCTTACTGGCATGGTGTGGTCAGTTATATGCACCTGGTTAGCATGAGCCCTGGCCGCATTGAAAATATGGTCCATATCATCTGTAGTTAGGGAAGAAGAGCAGATTACATGGATGTCATGCCAGGTAAGGTCATAGGCATTAGCTAGATATTGGAATTTTTTAGTATAGGTAGTTGGATCGTTGGAGAAGGAGCCCAACCATTTTTCAATGTGTGAGTTCTCGGCCAGAGAGAAAAGAGTGTGTACCCGAATTAACCCTTCAGGTCCTGCAATTTCCCAGAGGGGACAGAGTAAAGTACTTTTTGAGTGGGTATGGGAGCTTATGGGTGAGGGTGGCAAGGAATCACCTGGCAGCAGAAGAGCTGGAGCACGGGGATGGGGGCATGCTGGTAGTGGGAGAGCCTTTGGAGTAGGAGGAGGGAGGGAAGGATAAGATGGTGGCTGGATTGAAAGATGAGGATAAGATGGCAGCGGAAGGGCTGCTGGGCTGGTGAGGGAGGGGGAAGGATAAGATGGGAGCAAGTGTGCCGGTGATGTGGGGGGGAGGGGTCTGGAATGCTGCTGGAGTGGAAGGAAGAAGTGAGGGATAGGATGGTGGCTGGAGTGATGCTGGAGTGGAAGGAGGAGGAGAGGGACAAGATGACAGGAGGGCTGCTGGTGGAGAAGGAAGAAGAGGAGGTCAAGATGGCAGCTGAGGCGTCGCTGGAGCAGGGAGAGGAAGAGGAGGACAAGATGGTGGCTGGAGTGCCACTGGCACAGAAGGAGGAAGAGAAGGACAAAATGGCAGCTGGAGTGTCACTGGCACAGAAGGGGAAAGAGGGGGGCAAGACAGTGGTGAGAGCACCACTGAAGGGAGAGGAGGGTAGAGCGAGGGAGAAGAGGATAGTTTCCCTGAATGTGGTGGAGGCCCTGGTTGTTTAAAGGAAGATGAATTGAGGGGTCGGAAAAAGAGGAAGTTTCATCAGATTGTTTGTGTAGAAGTGGGTATTTGGGGGTTTCTCTGTCTAGAAGAACCTGATCTGTAGAGCAGGAAGTACAAAGGAACAGGCAGGAGTGCAGAAGGAAAAAAGCCGGGACATAAGAAATTTCGGCCCATTTGTTGTTCCTCTGGCAAAAGTGGTGGAGGTTTGTAAGGATATTAAAATCAGAAGTCCCATCCTCTGGCCAATGAGAATCATTAACCAATTGATATGTGACCAAGCCTTTTTACAAAAGTAAGTAAGGCACTTTGGCTGGATGTCTCGAAGTAATTCCAGTTTGGAGAGGTTTGTCAGGAGACATCCCAGAGGGGTATAGGGTTTGTTTTTTGAGGATTTATTGTCCAGGCTGATGGGTCTGAAAGGAGAAAGGACCGGCCCAGGGGGTGTCGGTGTCCCAACGCCCTGAGAGAGTCCTCGGAGCTCTTACAAGCAGGGGCTCGTCTCTCCAGGGGATGTCTCACCCTGGTTTGAGGCTCTTTCAGGTCCTGGACCTGAGTTTGGGAGGGAAACAAGAAGCGGGGTGTCCCCACAACTTTTCGAGTCCTGTGAAAGGGAGTGAGGCTTGTGGGCATCCCCGTTCACCTCAGCCCTCAGAAGAGAACCTGACATGAATTCACAGTTTTAGGTGGGTAATGTATGGATAGGCTCTCTTGGAACAGTGAGACCTGACAGCAGGGCTAGTAGGGAAGGTACTTACCCAATCTGTGGTGAATGCAGGAGAGAGCCAAAGGATCCCTTGTCATTGGCTATAGAAAGGAAGGAGGAAAGAGAGAGCCGGGGCACCCCTGGCCAGGCGGGCAGCACCCGCACTCCTTTCCTGGGTTTTGACACCAAGATGAAAGGTTTCAGAGGTGAAAGAGTGAAAGATAAAGAAGGTAGGCCAAGATATTTTAAGTGAGCATGATTTATTTGCTGTGCTCCCAGGCAGAGCTCACCAAACCCAAGATGGAGAGGGGTGAGTCCAGCCTGGGTCTTGGAGTGGGGAGGTTTTTTAAGCAAGGGGTCAGGTGATGCCCAAAAGGGGCTGCACATTAAGTAAGGGGTTCAAGGGTTAGGGGGTTGTTTTGCAAGTGCTTTTGTTACAATGGTTCACTTCCTCATTCCAACTGCCATGTTGGGAGGGGTGACATGGCTCCACAGCCCAAGTTGCAGTGCCCTTCCCCATTCACCTGACCTAACAGCTAGTAGACCAGGTTAGACACAAGCATTTATTTTAAATTCTGATTTACAATTACTAGATGAGTACTTAGGCTCTTCCTACCTTCATTTCTTAAGACAAAACAGAAAAACACTACACATAACTAACAACAAAAAGCAAAAATTAGCACCTATCTTCTTGATCTATTGTGAGGATTAAATGAAATATAAATAAATATAAACCAATATATGATAGATTACATATATATGCATATTGCCTGGCACACAATGAACTTAATTCATTTCATCTTTACTTGTAAATATTTACCATTGTCTACCAAAGGGAGAGTGAATCTAGCAGTCAAATAAACTCTCCATAAGAAAAACAAGTGAATATACCTGATTTACCTAACAGTCATGCTGTAGTCATTATCTTTGTTTCCAAAAGGTATCCTTGTACCATTGGAGAAGGGAAGATGCCATTTTCAACTTTGATCCAAGCTGGGTAATACAATTCTGTCTTATCTCTTGGCTGAGAATGTTTTGTTTTGTTTTGATGTGGTTAAAATTTACAAAATTTAATTTCATATTATATAGAATTGTGGGGCTAAAAGACACTTTAAATATCACCTTTGTGCTAGTCGCAAAATTGTGGGCTAAGGGAAAACTTCTGACCATTCTTCAAAAACAAATATTCAATATTTTTACCCACTTGTTTCTGTCATGACTGATGTTAGAGTGCTTGCTCACATGTGCCTTCTTTAGTTCTGAAAGTCATTAAAATTCCTCATTGTCTGCAGTTGGATTTCATTTGAATTCAATCTAATTTTATAAAACTAAAAACCATGTTAGAGTCATCATTCCACATGGCTGACCATATACACATAGTTTTAATTTGGCTTATCTGGTGAGAGCATGGACTATACGATGCTCTGGGAATAGCAAACTAAATGAGGTTTTATGAACACACTGTTTTCTTGCACCTCCCTGGTTCATCACATTCTGCTTTATCTCTTTTAAAATTATCTGCTTTCCTACCCTACCCTAGCTGTTCAATTGACATTTCTTCATCCTTTCAAGCCCCACCTGACTCAGGCCAACTTAGGTACTCTTCCTTCTGAAATTTCATTTTAACTTCTATAGATTTAGATATGTTAATAGGTATATATAGACTTAGCAGACTGTACAGTAAATTGATTGTGTCTGCATTCCTCTTAAAAAGTGACTACTTGGAGCACTGAGGCATCTTTGTATCCTAATACCTAGCACAATGTATGGCACATAGTACGTGCTTTGTATAAGTTTGATGAGTAAGTGATGAAGGAATAGAATCAAAGCCACTTTTCATCCCAGTGGTTATCACTTATTCTCTGCCTTTGCATTCACTGCTAACCCCAGGATCTGACAATTTTATTGAAATAAATAATGAAGTCAAGGGCTGAGAAGGTGGTTGGCTCAACAGCCACTCCGTGCCACAACAGAGGATAGAGATCAAACTGAATAACTTGTGTCACTGAGTTACAGCATAGCCATATCTAGACTTCATATTAAAAGGGGATTGAAAAGAGGCTCCCTGGCACTCTCCATGGCAGTTCTTCTTAGCAATAAAGCTGCTAAGCATTGACATGGAAATTATTTCTATTTGAATCCCTCAGAGGAATAGTAGCCAGACATTCACTATTCCATTGCTGCAGTTCTGTCAGAACAATATGAGCAGGGAAACAAAGAGGACAAAGCAATAATTGTCTGGTTTTTTTCTTCTCAGCTAAATATGTTTTGACTGTCGGTTTCATCTTATGTAGAATCAGAATTTCCTCTGTCTAATGGGGAAAATGTGATTTAGTTTCTGCAAAGCTGTGGAAGAGTTTCTTACTGCAATGACTCCTTCAGTAGTCACTAGTTGCTGATAGTGAATACAACCAGAATGGGCTTTTCAGAGGTACAGTGGAGAGGACATTGGTGTGGCAAGCTAGAAAGATAACTTTAATTGCTATGAGATTTCACACTCCCTATCAGAAAAATTAAGTTTCCTAGCTGATTGAAAAGCAGACACCTCCATTTAAATAATATTTTTTTCTTCCACTGAAGCTATTCAAAGCTTTACTTCTATTTCCTCATTTTACCATAACAGATTCCTTGTAAGTTGAATGAATAAGTGGTATTATTCCTTGGGGGAAATGCTCTTCTTCCCCAAGGGACTGATGTTGCATCTTTTAGATGGGTTTAGAAAGTGTCTTTTATTTCAGATTTAAAAGTAGTCCCCAAGAATTTAAAAAGGAAAACAGAAATCAACAGGACTGCTTTAAAAATGCCATTGCGTATTAAAGTGCTATATGGTCCCAATACAGTTGAAAATGTTCTAGGGGAGGCCTGATAATGTGCATAAGAGAAGCCTGAGATAGAAGAGAAGGTCTTGGAAGACTCAATAGAAACGTCCAAAATACAGGATCCAAGGGCATAAAGATAAAAAAAAATAGCATTCTGAGAGGACTTATCAAGTACCAAGGCCTGTATTAGATATTGTCATGGTTGGGGACAGGTGTCAACTTGGCCAAGTTGTGGTACCTGTTCATCTGATTGGGCAAGCACTGGCCTGTCTGTTGCAATGAGGACATTTCATAGGATTAGGTCATAATCACGTCAGCTACATCCACAGCTGATTACATTTGTAATCAGCCAAAGGGGAGTGTCTTCTGCAATTAGTGATGCTAAATGCAATCATGGGAAGCCTTTTAAGGAGGACTCAGAGGAGACGGGTTCCATTCCTGCTTTGGCTGGTGAGCCTCTCCTGTGGAGTTCATCCAGGCCATCCATCAGAGTCATTGGCTTCACAGCCTGCCCTGTGGATTTTGGACTCTGCTTCCTACGGTCACGTGAGACACTTTCATAAATTTTATATTTGCAAGTGTTCCCTGTTGATTCTGTTTCTCTAGAGAACCCTAACTAATACATCTTGGTACCAGGAGTGGTTCTTAAGGAACAGAATCTTAAAAATGGGTTTTTATGGATGTTTTTCTACTCTGACTGGACTCAGAGACACTAAGGACTCTGGTTCCCGTAATCAGAATGACACTCCCAATCCATGGAGTGAGTTGGCAAAGGAGATAGTCAAAATATCATCATTCAATTCTCCTAATGCTTCGCTTGTACGAAGCCAGACTCTTGGGGATAATGTTTTTGACACCTTTACAGAGTTTTTGTAGAAATAAGAGTTATAGAGATGTTGGTTGGTTGTTGTTAGATACACTGTCTACATTAAAGGGTGAAAGGGATGGGTTTAAGGCTTCAAACAAGAAGCTTAAGCGCCATCTGAAAAATGTAGACGTTTCTATGAGTATCCTGAAGGAAAATGTTATTTCCTGTAGCCATAGACTTGAGATCTCTGACAATCAGACTCAGAATCTTATTGTTAGAGTAGCAACTTCACAATGTAAACTGAAATCTCAGTCTTGCATGGTGTCTGCCGTTAAAGTGAGGGCATTGATTGGAAAGGAGTGGGACTCTGAAAAATGGGATGGTGACATATGGATTGATAATGATGTTGGGGGTGAGGTTGAAACCCTAGACCATACTAAGCCTTCTCTAGATAACCCTGTAATAGTCTGCCCTGAGGACATAGCTGCCCCACCTCCAGCCTGCCTTGAGAATTAGCCACCCAACCTCCTCCTGAAGGGATTAGCCCTAGAGTGATTAATCCTGTTTCACCAGATGAAACCGCACATGAAGGCCCTGAAGCAAATGGCTTGGAAGATATTTCTAATTCTTTTCATGACCCACCCCCACCACCCCTCATTTCTTCTAGACCTATAACTAGACTAAAGTCCCAAGAGTCCCCTAAAGGTGAGGTACAAAGTATCACACATGAGGATGTGCATTATACTCCAAAAGAACTGTGTGAGTTTTCCAATTTATATAGACAGAAATCAGGGGAATATGTGTGGCAATGGATTTTAAGAGTGTGGGATAATGGTGGGAGGAATATAAGGCTGGATCAGGCTGAATTTATTGATATGGGCCCACTAAGCAGAGATTCTGCATTCAATTTTATAGCTCGAGCAGTTAGAAAAGCTGTTAACAGCTTGTTTGGGTGGTTGGTTGAAACATGGATCAAAAGGTGGCCAACATTACTGAGGTTGAAATGCCAGAACTGCCCTGGTATAAGGTAGATGAGGGAATCCAGAGGCTTAGAGAGATTGGAATGTTAGAGTGGATTTATCATGCAAAGCCTGCTCTTACAACCCAGGAATGTCCAGAGGATGCACCTTTTACCAGAACAGTGAGAAATAAGTTTGTGAGACTAGCACCATCATCCCTCAAGATCTCTGTGGTTGCACATCTCTGTAGGTCAGATATTACTGTAGGAATTGCTGTCACTGAGCTGGAATCCTTAAACACAATGGGGATGACAGGATCCTGAGTTGGCAGAAGCCAGGTGGCAGCAATTAATCACCAAAGACAGGGTAGACACGGCTGTTATAATAGACAACAAACTCAAAGGAGGCATCAAAATTATATGACATGCAGAGATTTGAGACATTGGCTAGTAAATCATGGGGTGCCTAGAAATACAATAGAAGGACAGTCTACTAAATTCTTGTTGGAGCTGTATAAACAAAAGAGTTCTAGGTCAAGTGAACAGAAGTCTAACCTGAATTACAATAACACAGAGTCATGGCCTCTTAATCAATTTCCAGACTTGAGACAGTTTACAGACCCTGAGCCCCTTGAATGAAGGGGAGGCCAGGTCCCTATGGGGGAGAAACCTGTTACACTGCCACAAAGTTATACTGTTAACCTTCCTCTAAGTCTTCCCCAAGGAGACCGACAGCCTTTTACCAGGGTAACTGTGCATTGGGGAAAAGGAAACAATCAGATATTTCGGGGATTATTAGACACTGGTTCAGAAGTGACATTAATTCCAGGGGACCCAAAACGTCACTCTGGACCACCAGTCAGAGTGGGGGCTTATGGAGGCCAGATGATCAACGGAGTTTTAGCTCAGGTCCTTCTCACGGTGGGTCCAGTGGGCCCCCGGACCCATCCTGTAGTTATTTCCCCAGTTCTGGAATGTATAATTGGCATAGACATACTGAGCAACTGGCAGAATCCCCACATTGGTTCTCTAACTCGTGCAGTGAGGGCTATTATGGTGGGAAAGGCCAAGTGGAAGCCACTAGAACTGCCCCTACAAAGCAAAATAGTAAATCAGAAGCAATACCATATTCCTGGAGGGGTTGTAGAGATTACTGCCACTTTCAAGGGCTTGAAAGATGCAGGGGTGGTAATTCCCACCACATCCCCATTCAACTCTTCTATTTGGCCTGTGCAGAAAACAGATGGGTCTTGGAGAATGACAGTGGATTATCCTAAACTCAACCAGGTGATAACTCCAATTGCAGCTGCTGTTCCAGATGTAGTATCATTGCTTGAGCAAATCAATACATCCCCTGGTACCTGGTATGCAGCTATTGATCTGGCAAATGCTTTTTTCTCAATAGCTATTAGTAAGGACCACCAGAAACACTTTGCTTTCAGCTGGCAAGGTCAGCAATATACTTTCACTGTCCTACCTCAGGGGTATATCAACTCTCCAGCCCTATGTCAGAATCTTGTTCGCAGAGACCTTGATCATTTCTGCCTCCCACAAGACATCACACTGGTCCATTATATTGATGATATCATGTTGATTGGACCTAGTGAGCAAGAAGTAGCAACTACCCTAGATTTACTGGTAAGGCATTTGCGTGTCAGAGGATGGGAGATAAATCCAACAAAAATACAGGGGCCTTCCACCTCAGTAAAATTTCTAGGTGTCCAGTGGTGTGGGGCATGTGGAGATATCCCTTCTAAGGTGAAGGATAAATTGCTGCATCTGGCCCCTCCCACAACCAAAAAAGAGGCACAATGCCTAGTTTGTCTTTTTGGATTTTGGCGACAACATATTCCTCATTTGGGTGTGCTACTCCGGCCCATTTATTGAGTGACCAGAAAAGCTGCTAATTTTGAGTGGGGACCTGAACAATAGGAGGCTCTGCAACAGGTCTAGACTGCTGTGCAAGCTGCTCTGCTACTTGGGCCATATGATCCAGCAGATCCAATGGTTCTGGATGTGTCAATGGCAAATAGAGATGCTGTCTGGAGCCTTTGGCAGGCCCCTGTAGGAGAATCACAATACAAACCCTTAAGGTTTTGGAGCAAAGCCTTACCATCTGCTGCAGATAACTGCTCTCCTTTTGAGAAACAGCTTTTGGCCTGCTACTGGGCCTTAGTAGAGACTGAACGCTTAACCATGGGCCACCAAGTTATCATGAGACCTGAGTTGCCTATCATGGGTTGGGTGTTGTCTGACCCACCAAGCCATAAAGTTGAGTGTGCACAGAAGCACTTTATTGTAAAATGGAAATGTTATATACGAGATAGAGCCAGAGCAGGTACTGAAGGCACAAGTAAGTTACATGAAGAAGTGGCACTAATGCCCATGGTTTCCACTCCTGATGCCACATTACCTTCTCTTTCCCAGACCAGAGCTATGGCCTCTTGGGGAGTTACTTACAGTGAATTGACTGAGGAAGAGAAACCTTGGGCCTGGTTTACAGATGGTTCAGCACGATATGCAGGTACCACCTGAAAGTGGACAGCTGCAGCATTACAACCCCTTTCTGGGGTGTCCTTGAAGGACAGTGGTGAGGGGAAATCCTCCCAGTGGGCAGAACTTCGAGCAGTGCACCTGGTTGTTCATTTTGCTTGGAAGGAAAACTGGCCAGAGGTGCATTTGTATACTGACTCATGGGCTGTTAGTAATGGTTTGGCTGGATGATCAGGGACTTGGAAAGACCATAATTGGAAAATTGGTGACAAAGAGGTCTGGAGAAGAAGTATGAGGATAGACTTTTCTGAGTGGGCTAAAAACATGAAGATATTTGTGTCCCATGAGAGTACACACCACAGTGTGACTTCAGCAGAGGAAGATTTTAATAATCAAGTGGATAAGATGACCTGTTCTGTGGATACCACTCAGCCTCTTTCCCCAGCAACTCCTGTTATTGCCCAATGGGCTCATGAACAAAGTGGTCATGGTGGTAGGGACAGAGGTTATGCATGGGCTCAGCAACATGGACTTCCACTCACCAAGGCTGACCTGGCTACAGCCACTGCTGAGTGCCCAATCTGCCAGCAGCAGAGACCCACACTCAGCCCCCGATATGGCACCATTCCCCGAGGTGACCAGCCAGCTACATGGTGGCAGGTTGATTACATTGGACCACTCCCTTCATGGAAGGGGCAGCAATTTGTTCTAACTGGAATAGACACACACTCTGGATATGGGTTTGCTTTCCTTGCACACAATGCTTCTGCCAAAACTACCATCCATGGGCTTACAGAATGCCTTATCCATCATCATGGTATTCCACATAGCATTGCTTTGGATCAAGGAACACACTTCACAACAAATGAAGTGTGGGAATGGGCACAAGCTCATGGAATTCTCTGGTCTTACCATGTTCCCCATCATCCAGAAGCAGCTGGATTGATATAACTGTGGATTGGCCTTTTGAAAACTCAATGATGGTGACAACTAGGTGGCAAAAACTTGAAAGGCTGGGGTAATGTCCTCCAGGAAGCTGTGTATGCTCTGAATCAGCATCCACTCTATGGTGCTGTTTCTCCCATAGCCAGGATCCATGGGTCCAGGAACCAAGGGGTGGAAATGGGTGTGGTGCCACTCACTATTACCCCTAGTGATCCACTAGGAAAATTTTTGCTTCCTCTCCCTGCTACCCTGAGTTCTGCTGGTCTACAGGTTTTAGTTCCAAAACGGGGTGTGCTTCCTCCAGGAGAAAGAACAGTGATACTACTGAACTGGAAGTTAAGATTGCCACCTGGTCACTTTGGGCTACTTATGCCACTGGATCACCAAGCCAAAAAGGGTCTTACATTATTGTCTGGGGTAATTGACCCTGACTATCAGAAGGAAGTAGGACTGCAACTACATAATGGAGGTAAAGAAGAGTTTTCTTAGAATATAGGAGATCCCCTAGGGTGCCTATTAATACTACCATGCCCTGTGATTAAAATCAATGGAAAACTGCAACAACACAATCCAGGCAGGACTACTAATGGCTCTGAAACTTCAGGAATGAAGGTTTGGGTCACCTCACCAGGCAAAGAACCATGGTCAGCTGAAGTGCTTGCTGAGGGGAAAGGGAACATGGAACGGGTAGTGGAAGAAGGTAGTGATAAATATGAACTTCGACCACGTGATCAGTTACAGAAATGAGGACTGTAATGTTGTTTTGTTCATGTTATACTATTTAAGTTGTAAGATATCAAGTTTAAGAATGAATGTTGCCCAAGGATTTGCACCCTATTCTGGAGAGATTTAATGTGTTTACAGTTATATGCAGGACAGTTGAGTATTTAAAAGAAAAAAATGTGTGCTTATTTGCTTTCATTTGAAAATTAAGTATGGTTTAAGGTGATATATTTATATGTGCCAAGTTGACAAGGGGTGGACTGTCATGGTTAGGGACAGGTGTCAACTTGGCCAACTTGTGGTACCTGTTCCTCTGATTGGACAACCGCTGGCCTGTCTGTTGCAATGAGGACATTTCATAGAATTAGGTCATGATCACGTCAGCTGCATCCACAGCTGATTCCATTTGTAATCAGCCAAAGGGGAGTGGCTTCTACAATTAGTGATGCTAAATCTAATCATGGGAAGCCTTTTAAGGAGGACTCAGAGGAAACAGGTTCCATTCCTGCTTTGGTTGATGAGCTTCTCCTGTGGAGTTCATCCAGACCATCCATCAGAGTCATTGGCTTCACAGCCTGCCCTGTGGATTTTGGACTCTGCATTCCTGCGGTCACATGAGACACTTTTATAAATTTTATATTTGCAAGTGTTCCCTGTTGATTCTGTTTCTCTAGAGAGCCCTAACTAATACATAGCACAATGTTGAATAATAGTGGTGACAGTGGGTATCCTTGTCTCATTCCTGATCTTAGGGGGAACGCTTTTGGTCTCTTTCCATTGAGTTTGATGTTGGCTGATTTTTCATATATTCCCTTTATCATATTGAAGTCCTTACCTTTGATTCCTATCTTTTGGAGTGTTTTTTTTTTATCAGAAAACAATGTTGAATTTTGTTGAGTGCTTTTTCAGCATCAATCAATATGATCTTGTAATTTTTCCCTTTCGATTTGTTAACGTGTTGTATTACATTAGTTGATATTCTTGTGTTGAACCATCCTTACATTTCTGGTATAAACACTACTTGATTGTAGATTATAATTCTCTTAATGTGTTCGATTCAATTTGCCAATATTTTGTTGAGAATTTTTGCATCTATATTCATTAGGGAGATTGGCCTGTAGTTTTCCTTTCTTATAGCATCTTTACATGGTTTTGATATTAAAATGATGTTACCAAAAAAAAAAAGAAAAAGAAAAAGAAAAAAATGATATTACCTTCATAAAATTAGTTAGGTAGAGTTCCTTTTTCCTCAGTTTTTTTTTTTAAAGTTTGAGTAGAACTGTTGTTAGTTCTTTTTGGAATGTTTGATAAAATTCCCCTGTGAAGTCATCTGACCCTGGGCTTTTCTTTGTAGAAAGAATTTGGGTGTCTGATTGAATCTATTTACTTGTGATTGGTTTGTTGAGATCTTCTATTTCTTCCTGAATCAGTGTAGCTTGTTTGTGTGTTTACAGGAATTTGTGCATTTCAGCTAAGTTGTCTAGTTTGTTGGCATATAGTTGTTCATAGTATCCTCTTAAGATTTCTTTCATTTTTTCAGGGTCTGTGGTAAAGCACCCCTTCTCATTTCTACTTTTGTTTATTTGCATCCTCTTCTTTTTTTATCTTCCTTGCTAGTGCCCCATCAATTTTATTGATTTTCTCAAAGAAACAGCTTTTGGTTTTATTGATTCCTTCTATTCTTCTCTTGTTCTCCCATTAATTTAACTCTGCTTTAATCCTTGTTATTTCTCTTCTTCAATTTGTTTTGGAGCTAGTTTGCTGTTGTTTCTCAATTTCATCCAGGTGACCACTTAAGTCCTTGATTTTTGCTCTTTCCTATTTTGTAATATAGACATTTAGGGGAATAAATCTCCCTCTCTGCACAGCCTTTGCTGCATCCCATAAGTTCTGATAAGTTTAATTCACATTTTCATTCATCTCCAGACAGTTACTGATTTCTCTAGCAATTTCTTCTTTAACTCACCGGTTGTCTAAGAGTGTGTTATTTAATCTCCAAATATTTGTGAATGTTCTCATTCCTTGGTGGTTATTGTGATCCAGTTTAATTCCATTGTGATCAAAGAAAGTGCTTTGAATAATTCCAAATTTTTTTAAGTTACAAAGACCTGTTTTGTGCCCTAGCATATGATCTATCCTAGAGAATGTTTCATGAGCACTAGAGAAGAATATAGATCCTTGAGGTTTGGGGTGTAATGACCTATATATGTCTGTTAGGTCTAATTCATTTATCAAGTTGTTTAACTCCTCTGTTTCCTTGTTGATCTTCTAGTTTGGTTGTTCTATCTATAGAGGAGAGTGGTGTATTGAAGTCTCTTACTACTACTATTATTGCTGAAACATCTCTTGCTCCCTTCAGTTTTGCCAATGTTTGTCTCATGAACTTTGGAGCTCCTTGATTGGGAGCATAAGCATGTATGATTTTTATTTCTTCTTGGTGAATTGTCCCTTTAATTAATATACAGTGTCATTCTTTGTTGCTTATGATGTCTTTACATTTATAGTTTATTTTGTTTGATATTAGTATAACTGCTGCTTTCTTTTGATTACTACTTGCATGGAAAATCTTTTTCCATCCTTTCACCTTCAATGTGTTTGTGTCCTTGTGTCTAAGATGAGTCTCTTGTAAGCAGCATATAGCTGGATAATATTTCTTAATCCATTCTGCCATTCTGTTTCTTTTAATTGGTAAATTAATCCATTAACATTCAAAGTTATTACCCAAAATGTATTTCTTGAATCCACCATCTTTTTTATTTTATTTGTCATATCTATATATTCTTTTCCCTCTGTTGCTTTTTAACTTTTAAATTACCCTTACTGCTACTCTTCCATTCTGTGCTCTCCAGACCTCCCTCTCCTGTCTTTTTTTTTTTTCACCTGGTGGAACACCCTTTAGTATTTCTTGCAGGGCTGATCTCTTGTTGAAAAATTCTTTCAGAATTTATTTGTCAATGCGAAATTTAATCTCTCCCTCAGTTTTGAAGGACAATTTTGGCTGGGTACAGAATTCTTGGCTGGAAGTCTTTCTCTTTCAGGATCTTAAATATGTCATACCACTGCCTTCTCACCTCCATAGTACCAGTTGAGTAGTCTGAACTCAGTTTTATGTGGTTTCATTTGTATGTTATAGATCATTTTCTCTTGCTGCTTTCAGAATTTCCTGCTTCTCTTCAACATTTGACAGACTGATTAGTCTTGTGGAAGACCTATTTGGATTTATTCTGTTTGGAGCTTGTGGGCTTCTTTGACTTGGTTATTTATGTCCTTTATAAGGTTTGGGAAGTTTTTCCCTATTATATCCTCAACTACCCTTCCTAACACTTTACTCCTCTCTTCTCCTTCTGGGACAGCAATGATTATTATATTTGTGTGGTTTGTTTTGCTCATCTTTTCCCTGAAATCCAATTCATATTTTCCCATCTTTTTTGTCATTTGCTGTTTTGAATGTTCAAAACCAGTTATCGTGTCCTGTTGTTCACTTATTCTTTCTTCTGTCTCTTCAAATCTGCTGTTGTGTGTCTCTAGTATGTTTTTTATTTAGTCAACAGAACCTTTAATCTCTGTGATATCTGCCATTTTTCTATTTATTCTTTCAAATTCCTCTTTATGCCTTTTTACCATCTTCTTGATTTCCTTTATGTCATTAGCCATTCCAATAATTTTTTTAGTAGAGTTGTATGAACATCTTTGATTAGTTGTTCCAAAATCTGTGTCTCCTCTTACTATTTTAATTTCATCCTTGGGCTGGGCTATATCTGTCTGCATTGTGATATGCATTGAGTTCTTTTGTTTTCATCACATGCAAATATCTTGATTGATTTACTTTGGAAGTTCATTTCTTTCAGTAGTCTAAAGCCTTGTGTTTGCAGGATGGCTGTGTAGCAGGATGCAAGACACATGGCTGGGCACAACAGTGTGGTGATGCATGGCAGTGTAGATATAGAAGTAAGATTAGGATGCTACACTGTTGCCTGTGAATATGGGTGCCCAGTGACCAGGGAAGAGGTAGCTGTATGGTTGCATGGATCTGATGTGCACAACCCTGGTGTGCTCTGATCTAGAGCATGGGGCCCTCTGTGCACATGTGCACAGCTATGGCAATGGGTTGGCATTATGCCTGCATGGGCTGGGGGCAGATGTGACCTGGTTGCACAGGACAGTGCTTTCCTAGACCTGGGGGACATGACTGGGTCTAGGAGTGCCATAAACTGATGTGCAGTGCTCAGGGGGTTGGGGTGGGGCTGTGAGATTGTATGGGCTGTGGGCAGGTTTTTCCTAGGTATGGAACTAAGTGCTCACAGCCTTTATGTGCTGGTGACAGCCTTCAGGGAGTGGGATGGGGGGAAGTAGGGCTCGGTAGTGGTACAAGAAAGGTGGGTTGGACTGCACTTGGGGTGGGTGTCTGGGCTAGGTATGTGTGCTGGGGGTTGGTGGTGCATGGGTGCTTGGAGAGTGGGGAAGGAGTGTGTGTGTTAGGGTTTAGGTGCTTATGGTGTGGGGTGAGTCAAGAGTCACAGGGCTGCACTGCTGACTGTAGCATATTTAAGGTACACTCCTTGGCTTACTTCCTAGTCTCCATCTCCCTGTCCATGTACTCCTGTGGACTCTGGGATTCTGCATTAGTCTCCAGTTCTCTGCTTCTTGGTTCCTCAGGTTTTGCAACCATGGCCACCCTATGTGATGCAGAAGATACTCCCACATCAGTTGTACTCTGGAATTGCAGCCTAAATCACTCTCCAGTCCTTTCTTTAACTTTTCCTTGGAGCAGGGCTGAACTCGATCTACCTTATTCCACCATCTTCCTGGAACTGCAAATATTCCTTTTACTTTAACTGAGCCTAATTCTTTGCCTGATTTGTGTATAGCATAGCATAGCATAGCAGAGAATAGAATGGTGCATTATAGTAGAAAAGGAGAAAGAAATGGAACACTGTTAAAAGAGACAGAACAGTTGGTGCGTGTCTATAAATGGAAACAGAATTTCCTGTTTGTGGGAAAACTAATTTCTTTTCATTTCATACTTAAGAGCTTGTGACACTGAGGAATGTATCAGTGTGTGAGGTCAGGTGTTAGAGGGCCAATAGGTGATAAAGAAACTGAGGCACAGAGAAGTGAAGTGACTTGCCTGAGATGACATCATTAAAGGTGTTTTTGAGTTTAAATCCAGCCTCTTGACTGCCAATTCTCTGTTCATTCCAGAATTTGATTTCTCTTTCCCCAACACCATTTTTATAGGTATTAAAATAAATATATCTTTCATTCATGGACAGAAACCTAACTTGGTATTTGATCCAGTTTATCATAAAATTGATCTGTGTATTATTTTCCATTAAAGTTTTTTGAAAAGGGCAGTTTCTGACCTCCTGCTCCTGCCAGCTGTATGTCTGTTGATGTATTATGGAACAACATTTCATTGATTGGAGAATAGGCCAGAATGGTAAAGAGCCCTCAAGGAAAGTATGACAGGAATAATCCATTCTTTTAAAAGAACAAATACCAGTATTTGTTGCTCATTGGCATTTTATGTTTTATGTTTATTTAGCAAAGGTGAGAGGAAAGAGAGAAGGACAAAAATATGAAAGGTCATTTTAAAACATTAATGCATAATTTTGCAATAGCTACATTCAGCATGTAGATACTTTTTTTTTAGAATGTAGATACTTTTAAAATCACAGTAAAGTTCAAAGTTATTGCCCTCAAGGAGCTCAGCATCTGGGAGGAGGAGAAATTGATTCCAAAACCAATATTTACTTAAATCAGAATTTCTTTTACAAATATCCCTGTCTCATTTCTATCTAAACTCTGTTGCATTTATTACATCATGGAGCTTCCCAGTTCCATTTTTGAGCAGTTTTATTTATTAAGCAACATTCTACTGATGAGAAAATGGATCTTATCTTCCATTTATATTTATAGCCTTGAAATATATGAATGCAGCAGCCATATACTCTCATACACTTCTCTTTCCCAAATTATCTCTTTTAGTTCCTCATTTTTTCTCAAGTGACATGATTTCTTTATCATCTCCCAGTTTGTTCACCTTTCTCAAAATACAGCTGTAATACATCAAGAGTTTTCATCAAACATATAACTTAGAACTAAAAACAACATTTCTGACCTGTTCTGATGCATTAAAGGAGGCTAGTCACCTCCACTGTTTTAAATACTCTTTTTCTGTTGATGCAGCCTTACAAAGTAATAACTTTTACTTATGTATGTATTTATTAATTCATTTACTTTTGCATGCCGCTTCTCATTGCTACTTTATATGAGCTCAGAGTCATTTCAATGTTCAATCTTTTCCCCCACATACACTGCTAAAGAAACCATGATTTGTGCAATACATTATTTAAACAAATGTACAGATTTTACATTTATCTTAACTGCATTTCATAATCTTGATTCCAAAAGTGTTAAATTCTTTATATAATGCAAGAAAATAGTGAAACTGAAGTAATACAGACTTAGGTTCCCTACATTGTTGATGGTAGTTTGTAAAAGTCCATGAGGAATAAGGGAGGAAGGAAATTATATGGTTGCTGTGCAGTGATATTCATTACTGAAGTCTAGTAGTGGACATTCCTTAGAAGTGAATGGCTGATGCCCTCTTGTTAGTGTTTCAGTATTAAGGTGACAATTATTTTTCATCTCTGCTTCCACTATTCCTGCAGCTCCTCATTAACTTTCTCTCTATTCTCATGTTTAGTCTCATTCAGATGAGAATCAGATTGGTTCATGCAACCATCAAACATAGAGAACCTCTTTTCATTCACAATTTGATCCAGGTTGACTCATAGATTGCTGCACAAATTTTCAATTGTTGCTTTTGTTTCAGATGTCATATCAGGTCCAATCAACTGTGGCTAAGTGTTGCAAGTCTAAGGGGTGCAGAGTATTGCAACATTATTACACAGGGAAATGCCCTGGAAAAGGATCTGTGGGCCTATCAGCTTTTAAGAAATTGATAATTTGTTATCTCATACGCAACTCATCACACAGAAAACCTGAAATCTTTTTGAATTTTAATTGTTCTCTATTCTTCTTTTCAGTCATCCTGAAAAACCCTTTTATAAAAAAAATATTTCAGTCAAGAATCATTTGCTGGTAAGAATTAGAAACACAATCAAGCCAGTTTTAAGCTGGCTTAATCAAAAGGGAAAACTTATTGGAAGGCTGTAGGGTTATCTCACCAAACCAGTGATGTGCAGTGAATCTGGATGTCACTAGAAACATTCCAAAGCTGGAAAGTTATAGGAAACCATATCCTCCACCCCCTTCACTACATAGTCTCAGATATGATTTTCTCTTTGTAACTTTTTCTTATTTTTATGTCTCTGTCTTTGGACTGGCTCCAATTGCACATTCACTGTAATAACAGACACAAAAATAATGTATTTAGCACTCTTCTAAATTCAGCAACTGAAGCAAAATCCATCTGCTTCAAGTTTCTCTGATTTATCTAGCCCACTCTTTGGACTGTTTTCCCCTGAATCAGGTCCAATCATCTGTGATGAGGTCATGTATTACAAACACAACTAGCAGGAGCCATCCCTGGGGGGGAAAGTAGTTATCAGAGAGGTGGAAAAGAAGCTATACAAAAATCCCAAGATACATCAAATACATAATGTACTTTTTAGTTTAGTGTGTTTTCCTTAACAAGGCATTTCACCATAGCAGTTACAAATGCCAAGTAAGCACATGAAAAAATGATCAACATCATTTGTGATTAGTAAAGTGTGAACTGTACACACAAATTTATTCCTATTAGAATGGGTTAAAAAAAAAACAACTTTTACCAAGTAAGAAACAGTTTAAAAGTTTCTGATAAAGTTAAGCACACATTTACCATATGGCCCAGCAGTACCACTCTTTGATATTTACTCAATAAGGACATGAAGATATATGTCCTCACAAAAACCTATACATGAATATATATAGTAGCTTTATTCATAACCACAAAAACCTGGAAATAACCTGTAATATGCATTAACTAATGACTGGATGAACAATTGTAGTCCATCTATAAAATGCTATACTGGGCAGGCCATGGTGGCTCAGCAGGCAGAGTTCTTGCCTGCCATGCTGGAGACCCAGGTTCGAATTCCAGTGCCTGTCTATGCAAAAAATAAATAAACAAAATGTTGCACTGCTCAGCAATGAAAAGAAAGAACTTACTGAAATAAAATCTTACATAGAATGACCTCTAAAGCATTATGCTAAAAGGAAGAATCCAGACTCAAAAGACTGCATAGTATATGATTCCATTTTTATGGGATTCTCAAAAAAGCAAAACTGTGGGATGGAGAGGAAATAAGTGATTGCCAGGGGATTGGGATGGGGAAGGTAACTGACTGCAAATATGCATAAGAGAATTTGTTTTCATCTTCCTTACTTCTTTGCTTCATTATTTCTTTTCTTACAAGGAATTTTATTCATTACTTATTTTAACTTTTTATTTTGGAATAATTTCAACTTGCAGTACAGTTAAAAAAATAATACAAACTCTGTACAGCAAACTCCAATATACCCTGCTCCCTCCCAAATATCTAGATTCACCAATTTTAATATTTTGCCACCTTTGCCATATCATTTTACCTATCTCTATATACATCTCTCTCTCTTTGTTGTCTGTCTGTCTGTCTATCTAATCTTCTGAACATCTGAAACAAAGTTGCACACATCATACTCCTTGAACACATAATACTTCCATGTGCAATTCCCAAAGGCAAGGGTATTCTCTTATGTAGTAACTTTAAGTGCAGTTATCAAGTTCAAGAAATTTAGCATTGATATAAAGTCTGGATTATATATTCTAATTATTTCTTATGTCCTAATAATGTTCCTTTGAGTCTTTTATATTCTTTGATCCTATCCAGTGTCATGTATTGCATTTAATTGTAATTATTTCTTTAGTTTCTCTCTCTTTCTTCCATTTTTAATTTGGAAACATATACAAGATAAAACATACAAGATAAATCTTCCAATCCCAACTGCTCCCAAGTATACCAACTTCCAAGTATACCATTTGATGGTATTAATTACATTAACAGTGTGGCAGTGCTCTCACCATTATAGATTATTAGAAATTTCCCTTCACCCAAACAGGATCCATATACTCATTTTGCTTTAACTCCTCATAGCCCATGCCACCCACCTCTGGTAATCTGTACTCTACTTTCTGTCTCTGTGAGACTCTATGAGTTTGCATATTCTCTGCTATTTAGTTTCTCACCTACAGAAATAAGTTCCATAAAAGCAAGCCTGCAAAATCCAGGGCTTGGCCAATTTTCTTGGGAGTCCTTAATGGCTGGGAGGGTACCCATTGTTTCTCAGATGGGGAAGTTTAATAGTTCCATATATATTTCCTCCCTTCAGATCCTCAAGGGTCTCTGCCAATACTTTTTAATTATCAGTCTGAAATGTATCCTGGCACTACACCAAGCCATAGAGAATTACAAGTTCTTGTTCCCATTTTGGACTCCAGGAGTCTGGACTGTCTAAATGAGCTATCCAGAGAGGCTGATTCAGACTGTGAGTTACAGAAAATTTCTAGATAAAATAAAACTCTCTGCCTTTGATTTCATACAGCAGCTGAAGGTCTAAAGTACATACAGAATCATCTTTTACCCTGCATTCTAATTTACCTTAGACCCAGCCAGATTGGTTTAGTTTTAAATTCTAATTGAGGCCTGATCTCTTTCTCAGTTACTTTAACTGGTATTATGTATAGCTATGATAACTTTCAGGTCTGCAGTACTCCATTTCTGGGATCCAGGTGTCATAGAACTACTCAAAGTTGCAGGATAATACCAGCTGATACACATATAGCTCAGTGTCTTCAAAACTGAGAAATATATCCACAACTTCAGACCAAATGTGGCTTCTAGAAGGGCCTGCGATCCAGACTCTCATTTTTTTATAAGTATTTTCTGAGAAAGACCTTAACATATTTATTTGTTTCTGGTCAATTCTGCACAGCCCATTGTCCCTAAGGTTTATTCAGTTTGTCATGTGCCACTTGACATCCTTCCTTTTTGTAGCCACACCAAATTCCATCATATAAATGTATCACCATTTGCCAAAGTGCTTCTCAGTCATTTTATCCTTCAGCTCCCTCCATCTATTGGTCAACACGGATAATGTCCAAAATAAACAAACAACGTCTTATAGTATCTTTGGTTGTACAATCAGCAACACGCTTAATTTTAGACAATTTTTATTGGTCCATAATGATAAAGAATCAGCAAACAATGTCACCAACTGTGAATCAAAACTACCCCTTATCACTTGTCCCTCCCCAGCCAATTAGTTGCCTTTGGTAGGGCTGTTGTTCTATTGATGTCTTCCTGTTAACTATTGATCATAACATACAGTTTTAGTTTTCCCTGTATATCCCTCTACTGCTGACTCTTCGTCCACTATCAAGCCATTGAAATAATTCATGTAAGAATTTACTTATAATCATAAATTTAATCATTGGGATACATGGTACTATCATCCCCCCTTTCAGTCATATTCACCTTCAATATGGCAATGTTATTTATAAACCCACTAATTAATTATCATTACTTCTACCTGTTACCTTGCATTTATATTCAGCCTCTTTAGGTAGCCTTTCCTCCATCTCTAGCTTTTGTGTATCTCTAGGTCTGCTATAATCTACAGTGTAACCTCTGAGATTACCTTTACCAGGGTCATAATAAAACTTCTGAGATTACTTTTACCACAGTTATAATAAATAAATCATACAGTATTTGTCCTTATGTGACTGACATTTCACTAAGCATTATGTTCTCAAGATTCATTCACTTTGTCATATGTTTTGGTACATCATTACATATTACTACTGCATAATATTCCATTGTATGTAGATACCACATTTTGTTTACCCACTTGTCTGTTTATGGGCACTTGGATTATTTCCATCCCTTGGCAATTGTGAATAGTGCTACTATGAACATCGATGTGCAAATGTCTGTTTGCTTCACTGCTCTCAGCTCTTCTGGGTATATACTGGGTATTAGTATTGCCAGGTCATAGGGCAACTCAATGTTTAGTTTTTTGAGGAATCACCAACTTTTCTTCCACAGTGGCCGCACATTATACATTCCCACCAACAGTCAATAAGCGTTCCTGTTTTTTTGCATCCTCTCCAACATTTGTAGTTGTCTGTTTAATAGCAACCATTCTTATAGGTGTGAAGTGATATCTCATCATCTTAATTTGCATTTCCCTTATAGCTAGTGAAAATGAGTATCTCTTTATGTGCTTTTTAATTATTTGTATTTGTCCTTCAGAGAAGTGCTTGCTTGTATCCTCTGACCATTTTATAATTGCATTGTTTCTTCTTTTGTTGTGGAGCTGTGTAATTTCTTTACATACACAGGATACCAAGCCTTTATGTAGTTTCCAAATATTTTCTCCCATTGAGTTGGCTGCCTCTTCACATTTTTAACAAAGTCCTTTGACACATAAAAGCACTTAATCTTGAGGAGTGCCCATGTGTTATTTTTTTTCTTTCAGTGCTTGTGCTTTAGGTGCAAAGTTTAAAAATTTCCTTCCTATTCTACATCTTGAAGATGTTTCCCTGCATTTTCTTCTAGAAATTTTATGCTCTTACATTTAGGTTTAATCCATTTGGAATTAATTTTTGAATAGGGTGTAAGGTAGGGGTTCTCTTTCATTCTTTGGTCTATTTATATCTAATTCTCCAATGGCATTTATTGAAAAGACTATTCTCTCACAGATCAGTGGAGTTGGAGGCATTATTGAAGATCAAATGCTCATACATATGGTGGTCTATCGATGCATTCTCAATTATTCTATTCCATTGGTCAATCCTTATATCTTTGAACCAATGCCATGCAGTTTTTGTTTGTTTGTTTGTTTGCATGGGCAGGCACCAGGAAATGATCCTAGGTCTCTGACATGCCAGGCAAGAAGTCTGCCTGCTAAGCCACTATGGCCAGCCCACCATGCTGTTTTTACCACTGTGGTTTTATAGTAAACTTTAAAGTCAGGAAGTGATAGTCCTCCCACTTTGCTCTTCTTTTTTAGGCTATCTTTAGCTATTCAGGTTCTCTTTCCATCCCATATAAATTTGATAACCTAGCTTCCCCAAGTCTTCAAAGTAGGTTGTTGGGATTTTGATTGGTAATACATTGAATCTGTAGATCAGTTTCAGTAGAAGTGATAGCTTAATGACATTCAGCCTTCTATCCCTGAGCGTGGAATGTCTTTCCATCTATTTAGATCATTCTTTATTTCTTTTAGCATTTTTTGATAATTTTCTTTGTATAAATCTTTGACATCCCTGGTTAGACTTAGTCCTAGATACCAGATTGATCTATTTGCTATTTTGAATGGAAATTTATCATTAATAGTCACCTCATATAGGTCATTGTACATATACAGAAGCATTATTGATTTTTGTACATTAATCTTGCATCCTGCCACTTTGCTGAATTTGTTTATTAGCTCAAGTAGCTTTGCCACAGATTTCTCAGGGTTTTCTAAGTATAGGAACATGTCATCTGCAAATAATGAAAGTTTTACTTCTTCCTTTTCTGTCTGGAAGCCTTTTATTTCTTCTTCCTATTTAGTCACTACAGCTGGGATTTTTAATACAATGTTGAATAATGGTGGTGACAATGGGCATCCTTGTCTTACTCCTTATCTTAGGGGGAATGCTTTCAGTTCCTCATAATTAAGAATGGTGCTGGCTATGGGCTCTTCATATATTCCCTTTATGATATGGAGAATATTTCCTTTGATTCTTAACTTTTGAAGTGTTTTTATCAGGAAAGGAGGCTGTATTTTGTCAAATGCTTTTTCAGCATCAGTCAATATGATTATGGGGTTTTTCTCTTTCAATTTGTTAATGTGCTGTATTACATTGATTGACTTTCTTATGTTGAACCACCCTTGCATTTGGGGTATAAATCCAACTTGGTCATGATGTATAATTCTTTCAATGTGTCAGTAGATTCAACTTGCTAGTATTTTGCTAAGAATTTTTGCATCTATGTTCATTAGGTCAGTTGGTCTGTGAATTCCCTTTGTTGTAGCACCTTTAACTGCTTTGGGTATTAGA
The DNA here is from genome assembly GCF_023851605.1 of Tamandua tetradactyla. NCBI lineage: Eukaryota > Metazoa > Chordata > Mammalia > Pilosa > Myrmecophagidae > Tamandua > Tamandua tetradactyla. The sequence continues at coordinate 55,595,082 of NC_135353.1, read as the reverse complement.
CAGATGTTAGCTTCATAAAAGGAGTTTGGTAACATTCCTTTGCCCTCAATTTTTTGGTAGAGTTTGAGCATATTGGTGTTCTTTGGGAATGTTTGATGATATTCAACTGGGTAGCCATCTGGTCCTAGGATTTTCTTTATGGGAAGATTTTTTGAAGGCTACTTGAATCTCTTTACTTGTAATTGGTTTGTTGAGATCTATTTCTTCTTGAGTCAGTATAGATAATTCATGCGTTTCTAGGAATTTGTCCATTTCATCTAAGTTGTCTACTTTGTTGGCATGTAGTTGTTCATAATATTGTCTTATGAATTTTTTAATTACTTCATGATCAATGGTAGCCACTCCTCTCTCATTTCTGATTTTGTTTATTTGCATCCTCTCTCTTTTTTTTCTTTGTTAGTCTAGCTAGGAGTCCATCAATTTTATTGATTTTCTCAAAAAAGCAACTTTTAGTTTTGTTTATTTTTTCTATTGTTTCATTATTCTTCAGGTTATTTATTTCTGCCTTAATCATTATTCTTTTTCTTGTTTTGCAGTTAGTTTGCTGTTCTTTTTTTTCAATTCTTTAGGTGAGCTGTTAAATCCTCATATTTTACTTGTTCTTGTTGTTGTTCCTTTTTTTTTTTTTTTTTTTTTTTTTTTGCATGAGCAGGAACCAGGAATCAAACCTGGGTCTCCAGCATGGCAGGGGAGAATTCTGCCCCTGAGCTACCATTACACCACCCTGTTCTTCTTTTTTAATATAGGCATTTAATGCAATAAGTTTCTCTCTCAACACTGCCTTTGCTGTATCCTATGAGTTTTGACAAGTTGTATTCTCATTATCATTCTTCTCCAGATATTTACCAATTTCTATAGCAAATTCTACCTTGACCCACTGATCATTTAAGAGTGTGTTGTTTAATCTCCATATATTTGGGAAAGCTGTTTCTTTGGGAATTATTTAATTCCACCTTTATTCCATTGTAACCAGAGAAAATGCTTTGGATAATTTCAAACATTAAATTTATAAAAACTCAGTTTGTGTCCCAGCATACAATTTATCCTCAAGAATGTTTTGTGTGCACTAAAGAAGAATGTGTATTCTTGTGCTTTGGGGTGTTATAACCTATATATGTCTATTAGGTCTAATTCATTTATCCCTTTGCTTAGGTTTTCCTCATTGATCCTCTGTCTAGTTGTTCTATCTATAGTGGAGAGTGATGTATTGAAATCTCCCATGATTTTTGATTCTTGAAGACAGTTGTATAAAGATATAACTTTTAAAATGTGACTGTGTGATTGTGAAAACCTTGTGTCTGGTGCTCCTTTTACCCAAGGTTTGGTTCTATCTATAGTGGAGAGTGGTGTATTGAAGTCTCCCATGATTTCTGATTCTTGAAGACAGTTGTATAAAGATATAGTTTTTACAACATGACTGTGTAATTGTGAAAACCTTGTATCTGGTGCTCCTTTTATAAGTTATGTAGTAACTTTAAGTGCAGTTATCAAGTTCAAGAAATTTAGCATTGATATAAAGTCTGGATTATATATTCTAATTATTTCTTATGTCCTAATAATGTTCCTTTGAGTCTTTTATATTCTTTGATCCTATCCAGTGTCATGTATTGCATTTAATTGTAATTATTTCTTTAGTTTCTCTCTCTTTCTTCCATTTTTAATTTGGAAACATATACAAGATAAAGCATACAAGATAAATCTTCCAAACCCAACTGCTCCCAAGTATACCAACTTCCAAGTATACCATTTGATGGTATTAATTACATTAACAGTGTGGCAGTGCTCTCACCATTATAGATTATTAGAAATTTCCCTTCACCCAAACAGGATCCAAATTCTACCTTGACCCACTGATCATTTAAGAGTGTGTGGGGTATATATTTGCCCAAGGTATGGACAGATGAGTAAAAAATAATATGGATACTATTTTTTATATGGATAAAAAATAAATAAATAGTAGAGGTTATAAGGGGTAAAATAAATTGGGTTGATGGAAATACTAGTGGTCAATGAGAGGGAGGGGTAAGGGATATGATATGTGTGAGTTTTTTTCTTTTTTTTTATTTCTTTTTCTGGAGTGATGCAAATGTTCTAAAAAAGTGATCATGGTGATGAATACACAACTATGTGATGATATTGTGAGCCATGGATTGTGCACCATGTGTGGAACGTATGTGTGTGAAGGTGTATCAATAAAAGTACTTTTTTTCAAAAAGAATCAAAGCTATGGTATTATAGTTCAACAACTTCAGGTATTTCCTTATAGCTATTCTAATATACTAGAAACTGAAAATGAATATCTGTATAATGCATAAGAATGCCTTCAATTTTATTTGAAAATTTTTAGCCACTACAGCTGTATTTTGTTTCATTTCCTTTTACCCTTTTCTTCAAGGAAGCTTTCTCAATCCCACAATACCAGGACCATATTCATCCCTTGGAGTAATGTTCCATGTTGCCAGGGTTACTTGCACCCCTGGGAGTAGAGTGTCATCTAGGAGGGACAGTAATGAGTTTATCTGCAGAGTTTGCTTAAAGTGAGTAAAAGCATCTACCTTGCTCATTTTTTTTTCTTGCTCATTTTTGAAAGAGTTCTTACAGATATAGAATTCTTATTTGGAAATTTTTTCCTTTCATCCCTTTAAATAGGTCTTCTCACTACCTTTTTGCCTCCACTTTCCTATGGGAAATCAGCACTAAACCTTATTGAGGCTCCCTTGGATACAACATGCTGCTTTTATCTTGACACTTTCAGAATTCTGTCTTTATCCATGGTATCTGACAGTTTGATTATAATCAGCACGCTGTGGCTCTATTTGAGTTTATAGTATTTGAAGTTTGGTGTACATCTTGGATATGTATATAAATATCTTTCATTAACATCAGGAAGTTTTCAGCCATTATTTCTCTGAATATGCTTTTTTTCCCTTTCTCCTTTCTTCTTCTTCTTCTGGGATTCCCACAGTGAGTATATTGGTGTGCCTGATCATGTCCCACAAGTTCCTTAGGCGTTGTTCACTTTTCTTTATTCTTTCTTCTTTCTGCTTCTCAAATTGGATGATTTCAAGACTTATACTCAAGTTCACTGATTCTTCTGTCAGCTCCAATCTGCTATTGAACTCCTTTAGGGAATTTTTAATTTCTGTTACTGTTGTCTTCAGCTCTGTTTGGTTCCTTTTCATAATTTCCATCTGTCTATTGATATTCTTTGGATATTCTTTGTGTATTCTTCTATTGTTTTCCTGATTCCATTTACTTCTTTGATAATGTTTTCTCTTAGCTCTTTGAGCATATTTATGACCATTTTTTAAAAGTCCTCTTTTAGGAATGTCCCGGGTATGAACATCCTTAATGATGGTTTCTAATGTTTTAATCTTCTTTTCTTGCCCACTGCTTTCTGCTTCTTTGTATGTTCTGTAGTCTTTTGTTTAAACCTAATTATTTTTATATTTTAATGTATTATTGCTGGAATTTAGACTGTGAGGTGTTTATTCTTTAAGTTTACATCCAGCTACTCACAAGGGATTCTTTTCAGATGTTGTAAATACCTGTATCTTGATTGTGGTAGTGTTTGAGTGTTAACATTTTTCATGATTTATTAAAGTGTATACCTAAGAAGCTAAAATTCACTCTATGTGAATCATAGCTTGATAAACCTGACTTTTAAAAAAATGTTATTTTCCTTGACAAAGAAGACAGAGGTTAAGCTATAATACAGTGGTTGGGTTTTGTGCAGATTAATTGCATATCAGTTAATTTAATGCCATTATGCAAAAGGAATTTAATCAGGCTTCTTGGGTTCATCTGTGATCTCACTGCTGGCCTCTTGACAACCCACTTGGTACACAACCTTAAGAAATCCACTACAAGCAATGTATTTCTTCATTTGACAAACAATTATTGAGCGCATACTAAAAATGACATGAGTACTAGATTATTCACTAAATTGATATTGGATAATTTATGCACCTTATCTCCCTTCCATTTCTTTTAATAGTGACCTTGTATTACCTCTACTTCTATCACTTTTCAACAAACTGCTCTTCCTTCATCCATCTTTTCATCTGTGAATGGGGTTAGAGGGAATCCTTCCTTAAAGTATTAGCAAAGGCAGAATTAATATGAAATTTAAAGGGGGGAATGAATGAAGATTTGTCCTGTACCTCATTTATCTAAAGTATAAGTGCAATTGAAGATTATTTTGTCAAATATGTTTTCATATCTAATGATATTATATTAACTTTTTTTTAAGATGGTCAGGTAGTTTATTGTTAGGAACACATTTGGCAAAGGCAGTGCTTCCAAAGTCTTCACAAGTGCGGGCCATGCCATTTGTCTGAGGGGTCACAATTAAGAATGTATTTGACCACACAACCATCTGGGATGCAGCACTGCTCAGTCACCATGTCTTTGAATTTATCATTATTAAATTTGGTAAAGACCTACTTCTTGGAAATATGGATTTTTTGGTGGACAGAGAATGTGAACTTAGCCCTGTGCAGTACCTCAATCAAATGCTCCTTGTTTTAAAGTTTGGTGTGAAAGGACATCATGACTTGGCCCATGTGAATCTTGGTGACTGTTCCTTGGGGCCTTCCAAAGGCACCCCACATACCTGTTTGGAGTCCAGATAGGTGACAGCATGGGGTCAGACAGGACCATCGACAGGCAAAGGCTCTCTCCAAGGTCTCTTTGGGCAACTCATACAAGCAAGAGGCTGCATACACTACCAAAGAGGTTGCTATCTGCAGCCATTTCACATCCATGTTCACTTTTAATGAAGAATTATATATATATATATTAATTTTTGCTCTCTATGGAATTCAAAATGAATGGCAGTGTACTGAATTCTAAAACCAAGCGCTACAAATATGTTTGATGTTTATAATGTTTGCTTTATTTTCCATACCTTTTAATGAGTGAGATAATGTACAATGAGATGTATTTTTCTTTTAGAATGTTTGCCTCTCTTCTGACTTGCAATTTTGCAATTTAAAATAAATGTAAGCAGTCTCTTACAGCTTATTCCTTCTTTTGGAAAACAAACCTATGCATGCATAAGCTATCTTTAAAATTAATTAAAATTTTATTAGGAGGGTGGGCCATAGTGGCTCAGCAGGCAGAGTACTTGCCTGCATGCCAGAGACCCGAGTTTGATTCCCCAGTGCTTGCCCATGCAAAATAGAAGGTTATTCGGTGAACATTTTTATAGTTTTGAACTAAAATGATATTTGTCTGTTTTCTAGTCCCTGTATTGCCATTTACAATTGTTGAAAATGATGGTATTAAATTTAGTTACATTCAAAGTGTCATTATGGAGAAGGCTTTGTAAATTTTTTTTGGAGGGTTGCATGGTCCAGGAATTAAACTCAGGTCCCCCAAAGGCTTTGTAACATTTTAAGGAAGAAGAAAATGGAGTCACAAATCTTATATATTTCAGAAGTAGCATTCTATTGGCAATAGCCTATTTATTTATTTTCTTTCAATGTATTTTCTCATAGGACAACAAACATGTAGATATTTAGAAATAAACATAATGTGTTATGTTTAAGGATAGAATTTTCTCTTTTTGCATGGGCAGGCACTGGGAATCAAATCCGGGTCTCCAGCATGACAGGCAAGAACTCTGCCTACTGAGCCACCATGGCCCACCCAAGGATAGAGTTGTGACTAAGAAGAAGGTAACTAGTAAAATCATGAATATGAATCTATAATTCAAATAAACAAGTGATTTAATGAACAAGTTATGCTTTCATTAACATTATTTTGAGTAGGTACTGATAAAAAGGCAGTGCATTTTCACAAATTTAGTAGATTTCATGCCTTTTTTATTTTGTAAGAAAGGAACATATTTTAAAAAGAAACTCCTGCCTGTAAAAATGGAATATCAATCCTGATAGCCCTTAGAGAGGCTAACATACTTATACATTTTATAAGTATGTTTTTATGATGGAGATCAATAATATATAAAAATTTAATCAAGACATTGGAAAATGAAAAATAAATCAATGATTAATTTATGAATTTCCTTGTGGTTCCATGCATGTTACTGACATACTTATTTCTTCTGAATAAGACTAACAGTGGCTTGAGAAAACCCCAAAGCAACACTTACTAGCTGAATGTTGAACCCAGAATGGATGCTCAGTACATTCATTTGTTCACTCATTTATTTAAAAGAATTTATTCTCTAAATGCTAGATGTTCAAGATAAAGCACTGAAGAAGAGCAGTACTTCTGTTCAATCCCAGATTTCATGGAGCTTATATTTAACAAATGCACACATTAATTGAACCAGTGTTTTTCACCTTAATTATTACAAAGTGAACACTCACATAACCACCAACCAAATAAAAAATAAAGTAAGCCCCCCTTTTAATCACAACCCTCTCCACTTCCATCCTCAAAGATAGCTACAGGTTGACTTCTATAAAAATCACTACCTTGCCTTTCTTTATATTTTGATCATCAAGTTATGTATCCCTAAATATTATAGTTTGGTTTTGCCTACTTTTGAAATATACATTAATTGAAACATTCATATTTATGATTCTGTGTCTGAGCTTTTTCATTCAATGTTATGTTTGCTGTGTTTGTAGCTGTAGATTATTTTCATTGCTATTTAATATATTGGCTTAATTTTTCTCAATATAAAATTAATTCATGCACATTGCATAACATTTAAAACAACAAAGGAATATAAGAAATAAAAAGGAAAACTCCCAGAAAACTAGGTAGCTATAGTTAATTATCTACTTTTATCCCTCCAGTACTTTTTTAATGCACAAGTAGTGATGTGTAATTTAGATTATTCAATTTTGAATTGCCTACACATGAGGTACAATTTGATGAACTTGATTGGCTTCTTTTTTTTCTAATTTCTATTCATTGACACAAAATTGCTTTTATTAATAAGCACAGATCTTAAGTACACAACTCAAAGAATTTTGACAAATGCAAACATCTATGTAGAGCACACTGATCAATATGTAGAACATTTGCATCACTTCAGAAAGTTTCTTCATACCTCTTTCTAATTTATTACTATGCTCTATAAGCAAACCTTGTTCTTATTTGTTCCACCATATATTTGTTTTACCTCTTCTAAAGCTTCATATAAATGAAATCATACAGTTTCCACTCTCAGTGTGTTTTGGTTTTCAAAGGAATGCTACAAGAATTTATCCATAGTGCTGCCCACAACACTTGGTTTATACATTTTTATTTCTTAAATAACTTAACAGGATACTATGGGCCACTAAGGTGCTAATCATATTTTCAATCTTTATTTTCTCTCTGTTCTTCACATTGGATACGTTTCATTGAAAGATCTTTAAACTCACTTACTCACTATCTGCAGCCTAAAATCTGATAAAACTATCTAGTGATTTTTTCCTTAATTTTTAGTTTTAGAATTTTAATTTTGGTCTCTTCTAGAGTTTCAATTTCTCAGCTTAGATTCCCCATCTGTTCATTTATCATAACCATTATCCGTTGAGACCTTGAATATATATATTGCCTTAAAGACTTTCACTTGAACTCCTGAATTATATTGACTCATGGATTCCTATTTCTTTGCATACCTAGTATTTTTTTTATTTTAATCTTGATTTATAAATATGAGTGGTATGTTGTAGAAGGTGTAGATTATTTCTCTTTCTTTTAAAGGGTGTTGAGTTTTATTCTGGAAAATAGTCATATTTGTGGTAAATCATTTTCTCTTGTCTTTGGTTGGCCTAGATTTATTCTCTGTTAGTATCAGTTTACTTTCTACTAGGGTTTGGCAGTCATGACCTTGAGCCTCTCAGATCTCTAACTGCAGGAAGCATATTTGATCCATGGGCCCTGCTGAATTTATAACTGCTGTTTCATGAAGGCACTCATGAGCTGCTTCTAACCAATTGCTGAACATTGCAGAGATACTAATGCAATCTTATTCTTAAGAGATCCAAGATTCTTCTGATAGTTGACTCTGCCTTAAAGAGACATTGACAACCTTGCTTAACTTTCCTTAGAACTGCACTCTGCACTGGAATCTAATGGGCATCCAACATTCCTTCCTTTCTTTTCTTTCTTTTTCATTCAGGATAACACCTACATTGTAATCTAAAAAATCTTTGAGACACTTCCTCCTCCCTCCTTATTTTCTCTGACAGGTCTTTCCCCTAATAAATTTCTTGTGCATTTAATCTTCTCTCTCTCTTTGTTTTGATTTTGCTTCTCAGGTTATAGGGAATACACATAAGGCATAATCTTTATTTTAGGGGACGATACACACTTTTAAGGCATGGTTTTCTGTAGTAACATCTGAATTAACATGGTGCTTAGCAAAGCCTCTCCACTTTGGCTACACTACTTCTCTTAGAGCTACATGGCCTTTAAGATGAATGTCTCTTATCCTCCACAGTAGGTTATCTCTTCTATGCTTCACAGAATCTTGTCTTGCTCATATGTACCTTTCAGCCAAGGCTCAGCATTGTATATTCACACATACATCTGCATAATGCCCTGCCTCCCCCACTGTAAGCAGTTCCTCATCTCCAGTGCCCAGTTCCACAAATTTAAGCTGTCTCTTAGCTTAGCAAGACACTACTTGGCTTCTATCTCCTTTGGTCTATAAGAGAGAAAAATGACCCAGACAGAAAGTTGAGTCTATTGTGGAACTCACATCATATTCATCATATTTCCTCTCTCTCAAGGATTATAGGGCAGGTGCTGCCTCTTGTTCAACATCTGCAAAGAGTAGACTCATCTATATTTTCTATATTTTCCCAGTTTTCATAGTTGTTTTTGTCAGGAGAGTAAGTCTATTAGCCGTTACTTTGTCATAACTGGATGGAGAAATATGGTTGCAAAGAGAAATCAGCCTGCCTGTTTAAAAAAAAGAAAGTTTAAACAACACGTATTTCTGTTACTTATAAATGTGTAATTTGATAATAAAAATTATAAAATTAAATGTGAACCTGTTCACATTGGCATAATAACATGATGAAAGTTTATATATAGCAAGAGCAGTCATTTTAATATCCTGACAAGCATTCATATAAAGTAGGACTTAGTCAGTTGAAGGAAAAAGATGGAAAGAATGTTTCAGGCAGTAGAATAACATGTGTAAAAATCCAAAGGTATTTGGGAATCACATATATTTCAGTGCATCCAGTGTGATGAATGTGAGGCTGGAGAAGGGAGAGAAAGTGAAACTAGAGAAGTAAATATGTCAGATCATGAAGTTCTAATATGTTCTACTTAAGTGATTAAGGCTTTGGCTGGAAATAAATGAGGATCAGGAGAGTCTCATGATCAGATATGTGTTATAAAAGTTATAAAAGTATTTTTGATGTGGTGTAAATACTGCATTAAAAGATGGAGGGAAGGAGAATGGTGAAGTGAGGTGATATTGGCCATAGCTAATGCAATGTCAAGGCAGTTTATGAAATGTTAGGGAAATTAAAGCAATCAATTAGGTAACTAATTGGATGTTGATAATCAAGGATAAGAATCAAGTTTCTTTTTCTGATTTAGTCCATGTCCTCTAAAAAAGAACATACCAGACTAAGGAATACCATTTGGTTTTGATCTGAATTTCAATAGTGAGGTCTAGCTTGTGGGTACAGATGTCAGGAAGCAACATATCAATGGTAATTATGAAATTACCTTAGGAGAGTGTGGGAAACTGGAAGCTTTTCTAAAATAGGATTTCCAACATGAAAGACTGAGCTAAGGAAGAAGCTCACACAGAGATTAAAGAGAAGTTGCCAGAGAAGTAGGGGTTAAATCAGAAAAAAGGGTGAGGTAATCATAATCAACAGTACTAAACATGGCAAAAATGTCAAACAAGTTAATATATTAAAAGGATTTATTGCATAATGCAAAAATGGAAGGAAACTGTTGGCTTTGATGTTAGAAATTGTAATGAAGAGGTGTGGGAATCTGAGCAGAGTGTTGGAGGGAGCAAACCAGGTTAGATTTCATTGAGAGGTGAATGGGAGGTAACCTCTCAAGAAGCTCTGCATTTTTTTTTTAGAGAAACTTGATGATAAGGGGAGAAAACAGGTAGCTGCAGAGACACTGAGACAAAAAAAAAGATTTGTATTCTTAAAATAGGAAAGATATAGTATCACACTAGAACATGCCCATTCCTTCACTTCATTTGCTGTGAAGTGGGTTCCTTGATCAGAAGCAATGCTGTGTGGGGAACCATAACGTAGATAAGACATTTTATAAGTCTATGGATGGCATTTTTGATAGAAGCATTGCACACAGGGAAGGCAAACCCATATCTAGAGTATGTGTTTATTCCTGTGTGAACAAATCACTGCCCCTTCCATGATGGAAATGGTCCAATATAATCAACCTACCAACACGTAGCAGTATGATCACCTCAGGGAATGGTGCCACATTAGGGGCTGAGTGTGTGTCTCTGCTGCTAGCAAATTTGGCACTCAGCAGGGTAGTGTCTTCTGTTATGAGTGACACTTAATCACCTGAAAGTTTCTAATGAGAATTCAGAAGAGAAAATATCTCTTTCAACTTCAGCCAGCCAGCCTCTTCTGGGGAGCTCATTGAGGACCTTCATTTGAACTGTCAGCTTGTAGCCTTCCCTACAGATTTATCACTCTTATGTCCCCATAGTTGTGTGAGATGCTTTTGTAAATCTCATATTTACAGCTATTTCCTGTTGGTTTTGTTTCTCTAGAGAACCCTAATACACCATTATGGAAGTTTCAGCCACATATTGCAAACTACCACACAATGTGTCAAACCCTAACCAACAGTATATAATCTCTAAATATATGTATAATATTATTATAATTATATGAATTTAACCAGTAACGTGATACTTCCCACTGAAGTACTTCTCAAACACCTATGCAATATGTTAAACTATTTTAGCATCTTACCTAAACAAGTTTATTTCTTTTTTTTATATGGAATGCTTCATGAATTTGCATGTCATCCTTGCACAGGGGCCATGCTAATCTTCTCTGTATCATTCCAATTTTAGTATATGTGCTGCTGAAGTGAGCACTATACAAGTTTAAAGAATAAATTACTTGTAACAGCCTTTCCTTTAACAGTGAGAAGACTTATCTTCTGAAATAAATGATAAGGCTAACATAAACATTAATAAGGATATTATTCTGATGTAAAATCTTTGTTTTCTAGACAGAGTATTCAGATGATTAAGAAAAATTGATTAAAAACTTTATATTAAGAGCAGACTAACAATCCACATTATTTCACAGGGAGAAAACTAAATTTTAGTTTTGTATAAATACCAGGCTTTCTATTTTTAAATATATGAAACACAGACATTAAATTTTAGTCAGCACTGACTATGACAGATAGAATTCACATTCATAAACTCCTTTTTGCAACTCTGTGTATTTTACAACTCTCTATATTCATACAGGGCTTATAGTCAACAATAAGTATAACAAAATTCACCTCCTCCAACTCTCTACTACTTTCTGTATGCATTTCTAGCTTGTAGTCAACAATGTCTGTAACAAACAAAACATATCCCCTTAAACTTTCTACCACATTCCATATCCACTCTACTTATAGTTTTCGCTTATCCAGACTGCACATAAGAAATAAATTTGATAATGAATTCAGAAAGCTTTTTGAATCTGAATATTTCTTTCCAATAATAGTATCCATGAAGGAGAAAAGAGATATACTACAAAACAATGTAAGAAGGAAGAGTTTATGCTTGGGTTTGGAGTACAACCAGGCATCTATATACTTTATACTCAGAACACACAAGTGATTATTTCACAAAAGCCCAAAATCTCTCACTCTAATTCAGCACTAACTTCAAAGGTCAGAAAAGCCCCAAGTTTGAAATATAGTCAGCTTTTTGATATTTAAGAGATTTATATCCAAAAAAACTCAAATTTTTCTCAATATTTTTCCAAAATGCTAAATAATACCAGGAATATGTTAGTTCACAAAATCAAGTTATTGCTTTTTAGAAAAATTAGTTCAGAGCGCTATTTATTTTAATACTGCTAACTTATGTAAATGTCTTATAAATGTCATCTCTTCTCTGAAGTCTTTTTTAGGTTATTCTTTATCTATCTGCTTTTTAAATTCTTCTAGTAAGTTTACTCCTTTAATAATACTGTCTTATAGTGTGCCCTAGTACATGTATATTCTAACTACAATTTAAACTCTTTGAAGCTAAGATTTAGGTTTTGCCTATTCATTACAGCATACGTTAACAATATACTGATTAATATTAACAAAGCCACTACAAATTCAAATTATTCCACATACTGTGATAACAAATGGCAAAGTAATCAAAATCTAGGTTCTTTGAAATCCTGGTAATCAAGGTTATAAAAATATCCATTTATATTTCTTACAAAACTTACCCTATTTCTTAAAAAGGTATATTTAAAGCATCAACATATTCTTATTTCATTATATTTTATAAGTGTCTTATTCACTATGTACATTGCTCATATCAGGTATCCTAACCTGTCAAGTTAGGCTATTTTTGAGAGGAATATTGAGAAAGTACTTATAATACAAGCTTATTTTATTAGTTAACTTGTATTATAAATTTAGGGACAATGTACACAAGCAGAATAAGATCACATTTGTTCAATTAGAATTTATCATAAAATTCCTTTTATTGGAGTTTGAAAAAATCCTTGTTTGTTCATAATATATTAAAATTAAAATTTTAAAACATATAGGTGATCAAGTTCTGGAAAATATACTGCAATTGTTTAATTTGTTCCAAGCCTATATCCAGAAAAACTTGTCCATATCTCTCAAAGATCTTCATCTTATTTACTGAAATTTTGTAACTAGATTTTCCTATTTATATGTATTTATAGCCTATCCCAAGGCTATTTACATTTTGATAATGATCTGACTGCTACAGTTACCATTGCAAAGGTAGTATTGGAAAGAATAATACTGTCAAACATAGCTCATTCTGTAGCACTTTTATGCTTACCATTTCTAATTTCCAGGCCCAGTAAAAAATGGATAATAAACCACACCTCCCCAACTATCTGTGCCTAACCCTTACCCCATAACTGCTTTAGGTGGTTAGGCCTCAGGGCATGGATAAGTTGGACAGAAAGAAACCAGAATTGTCAAGCTTGGATTTTATAGTTTTAAGTGAGGGCCATGAGATTGTCAGAGTTCCTATGCCCTTCTTTAGCTATTTCCAATTATTATATTTATTTCACTAAAAGCTGTGACCAGGACCATTGGAAAAGATTTTTGCTATTTTCAGAGGCAGGCTTTTTGCAGTTTTCTGCTGCTTTAGGGAAATTACAGCAGCAGTTTCTAATGTCCAGGTTTATTTACAGTGATTACAAAACTAATGCTTTGAATCTTGCTGTTCAGAGAGTTTTTTCTCTCTTTTTACTCTTTTACTTCAGAAGTACAAATTTATATAAGCTCCCTATTTATTTCTTAAGCAATTCCAATAGGACTTCTTTTCTTAAGAATTTTAATTACTTTGTTATTACCATCCAGAGTTTATACATTGAACAGACAGACAGACACAAATAGAAAGTTAGTATGCAAGAAATAGAAACACAGAAATTATTCTGTGAGCAACAATTAAAGGATTGAATATATTATCTCATCCCATTTCTACCTTTTCTGCAGAACATTTTAAGTGTAGTAGCTTCAATTTTAACTTTAATGGCAATATTTCCATTTTCTTTTTTTTTAGATGCATTGTCCAGGAATCGAACCCGGGTCTCCCGCATGGAAGGCGGGCATTCTAACCACTAAACTACCTGTGCACCCAGTATTTCCATTTTAAATCTTTTTTGTGTGTGGGGGGGGAGGGTGCATGGTCCAGGAATCAAAACCAGGTCTCCCGCATGGAACATTTTTAAATCATTTTGAAGCCAGAATATGTTGCAGAAATCAACCATTTTTACTGACTCATACATAAAATCTTTTCAATTTTGAAACCCCCAAAGTTTCTTTAAAAAGAATTTTCAGAGTCAGTAGCCAATTAGAAACATTTGACCAATACAAATGCAGGAACATATCAACTAACAAATTTAGACACTTAACATTTATTAGATTAAGTAACACACCAATTAATAACTAGATCAAATATATCAACTAACAATTAAACAGACATTTACCCCTTAACATACCAGTTAACAATTAAAATCTTACAATTCTTTGGGTAGAACTTAAACAGGTCTACTTAACTTCATTTAAGTACTACTTAATTATTGGATTACTCATTTCCTAGGAGTATACTTAATAGACAAATTTAGGTCAGGTCCTCAAATCTTGTACAGCATAGCACTCAGAAAACAGAAAGGCATAGAGATTAAAGTAAGGGGGATCATTCTGGAAGCATAACCCAGCCCTTGGAAAAGGGGATGTGAACTGCCATATTTACTTCCCAATCTGCTTTTACTCCTTATTGACCCACTCAACCAGTCAGATGTCCAGATATAGAACTGGAAACAATTCCTCTCTTTGAAGCTTTTTAAGGTGCCAAAAGTCTCTGGAGTTCTTGCAGAACAGAGAGCCCAATTGCCAAGCCACTAGACTAAATTCAGTCCAATGGTTGGAAAAGGCTCAGTTATCTAGTTTACTTGCTCTCCTGGGGCTCCAGAGCCTAAGGCATTTGTCACATCTGTGTCATCAAATTGTTATCAGACAAAGGCTATGGATTCTTTTGCCCAACTCACTCAATAACCAATTACTGAGACACCAGGGTTTCAAAGAGAGACATTTTAATACTAGGCATGTAGTAGGAGAACAGATGGCCTATCAGACCAAAATCTGTCTCCCTGAGTTTAGGAGGCTCATGGATTTTATGGATTTTGGCAAAGGGAGAAGAGGTCATTGCAATTTCAAATAGCAGCTCTAAGCAGAAAAGGAAAGAGTGTTATCATTATCATTCCAATACTAAAGGTGTAAACCAAAATGAAGGGAGACAAGTCATCTTTTCAAAAGCAAAGTGTTCTAGTTTGCTAGCTGCTGGAATGCAACACACCAGAGATGGATTGGCTTTTAATAAAAGGGGATTTATTTTGTTTGTTCTTCAGAGGAAATGCAGCTAACTTTCCACTGAGGTTCTTTCTTACGTGGAAGGCACAGGATGGTCTCTGCTGGTCTCTCCAGGCCACTGGGTTCCAACAACTTTCCCCAGGGTGACTTCTTTCTGCATCTCCAAAGGCCTGGGCTAAGCTGCAAGTGCTGAGATGAGGAATGCTGAGCTGCTAGGCTGTGCTACGTTGCATTCTCTCATTTAAGCACCAGCCAATTAAGTCAAACGTCACTCATTGCAGCAGACATGCCTCCTAGCTGCAGATGTAATTAGCAATAGATGAGATTCACATACCATTGGTTTGTGTCTGCAGCAACAGAAATAGGTATGCTCACCTGGCCAAGTTGACAACTGAATCTAACTAACACACAGAGCCTAGCTGATATGATTTACACATGCAAAGGGCTGAAATTAGTTAATGGCTGACTTCAAATTCTTCATTAGCATTAGGGCCTTTGCCCTACAAGTTACTTTAAGAAATGACCAGATAAAGGGAGTAATAGCTCTTACAATGACAAAGGCATAAGATAAGGGCTTTTAAAATCATTTCAGGGCAGCTGAATTATAGTTTAGGGATTTCAGATATTCCTCTGTCTTCTCCAATATACCAGAAAGCAAAAAGGAATATCTGTATAATGATTCAGTAATGAAAATCATCCCTTAAATCCTAATTTCTTGGTTACATTAAAATGGCTATAACTAGAAACATTGAACATACAAATATCTCTTAAGGATAAGAAAATGCTGGAACACCCTTACATTGTTAATGGAAACAACTTTGGCAGTTTTTAAAATAAATATGCAAAAACCATTGCACTTCAAAATATTTATAAAAGATGTACATACAAAAACTGATATTCAAATGTCTATGGCTACTTTCTTGTAATAATCCCAAACTGTAGACAACCCAAATGTACATCAACAGATGAATGGATTGTGGTAGATCCATACAATGGACTAGCACTCAACAATAAAATGGAATGAACTATTGACATAGTCAACAACTTGGACAAATCTCAAAATCATTATGCCTTTTTAAGGAGCCTGCATGCATCACCACCACTACCAAAATGAATGAAGAGTTTATACTGTATGCACTCATATGTATACCCTTCCAGGAAATGCTAACTAATCCACAATTACAGAGCAGAACAGTGGTTGCCTGGGTATTTAGGTAGAGGGAAGAGATACTGGAGGGAAGGATGGATTAAAGAGAAAGGGTATAAGGAGACTCTGGGTGATGGTGAATATGGTCATTATCATGTTTGTGGTGATGATTTCACAGATATATACACATGCCAAATCTCATCAAATAATGCACTTTGAATATATGTAGTTTGTTGAATGTCAATCAATAAAGTTTTAAAAGTATGGATTTGTCTGTATAAACATTGGAAAATATTGGCATCATTACTACAGTTCCAAGAAAGTAAAAACACTTTCATATGAGAATCTTCATCATAAGAAATGGTTTCTGCAAATCCTTTCTATTCTAAAAACGACTGTCACTTTAATATTCTGAATCCCTACATGGTCAATATCAGACATCTCTAAGATGAAACATGTAAAGTTGTGTTCTTCTAATCAATTCCTGGGGGTTCAGACTTATTGTGGGTAGGACTTTTGGTTTTATTTCAGTTGAAATTTGACCCACCTCATTCAAGGTCATTCTTAATCCCAATACGGGAGTCCTTTATAAGAGGATAAAGAACACACAAAGATGAAACCTAGAGAGCTCAGAGAAGCCCCAGAGAAGTTAAGAAACAAAGATACATTGACAGAGGCTGAGAGAGGAAGCCATTGAAGACAGAAGCTGAAAACAGTGAAACCTGAGAGAGAAGAACCACAGACATCAACCATGTGCTGTCCCATGTGACAGAGACTTTCTTCAAAGAAGGTACCACCCTATTGATGCTTTAATTTGGGCATTTCCATGGTCTCAGAACTGTGAATTTGTGAGCTAATAAATCCCCATTGTAAAAGTCAACACATTTTTTAATATATTTCATTCTAGAAGCTTTAACAAACCTAAACATAATGTTATATAAATACTGGGAAGAATATCTTTAAGGCCTTAGTTCTGGAGATCTAGGTTGGGATCCTCTATGTGCCATTTACTAGCTATATGAAATTAGGCAAGGTATTTAATCACTCTAAACTTCAGTTTTCACAATAGAAAAATAGGAGATACTAATAGCACCTACTCCATAGGGTTGCTAAAAGAAGTAATTTGATAAAATATAGAGAGTATTCTATGCAGGCTAAATATCAATTTGCTGACATATTGTAAGAGGTAATTAAATATGAGCTTCTAAAAACTAAGGCCCCTGTGATTAATAATTTTCATTCTATCAGTTTGTGACATTTTTCCTCCAAAAGATGAATAATGAGGTAAATGAGGCATACTATTTAGTTCTCCTGACTTTTCAGCAGGCAACAGACTTTGCACATTTTTTAGTGGGGAGAGGTACTTATTTCAGACCCAGTTGGTTCTCTTCCACTCTAAAATGTAGCAGCATTAATATGGTGTTTGTCTGAGGGTAAAACTTTAACATTAAATACTCTCAAAACATTTGAAATGCAAGAAATTAGATTTTCAAAATATTTTGAAATATTGGTGGCTGCTGATGGACAGAGAAATGACTCTTTTGCTATTAGGAAGAGCTAATAGTCTTTTCTGTAGTGCTAATGTAAGATGAAAAATTACTATAATATTTTGATAATATTTTATAACTAACTCTTTTTTAATTTTATTTATTAAACATACCAACATACAAACACAAACATTCTTACCATATGATCATTCCATTCTTCATGTATAATCAGTAATCCACAATATGCAATATCATCACATAGTTGCATATTCATCATCATGATCATTTCTTAGAACATTTGCATCAATTCAGAAAAAGAAATAAAAGATAAACAGAAAAATTCATACATACCATACCTCTTACCCCTCCCTTTCATTGATAACTAGCATTTTCTTTTTTTTATTTTCCATTTCTTCTACAGTTTGGGTCTTTCTTCCCATCATTTTTTATTTATTTTTTAAAATTTTATTTATTAAACATACCAACATACAAACACAAACATTCTTACCACGTGATCATTCCATTCTACATATATAATCAGTAACTCACAATATCCTCACATAGCTGTATATTCATCATCATGATCATTTCTTAGAATGTTTGCATCCATTCAGAAGAAGAAATAAAAAGAAGACAAAAAAAATCGTAAGTATCATACCCTTTTCCCCTCCCTTTCATTGATCACTAGCATTTCAATATACTAAATTTATTTTAACAATTGTTCCCCCTATTACTTATTTATTTTTAATCCATATATTTTACTCAACTGTTGATAAAGTAGATAAAAGGACCACCAGACACAAGGTTTTCACAATCACACAGTCATTTGTGAAAGCTATATCATTATACAAACATCTTCAGGAAACATGGCTACTGGAACACAACTCTACATTTTCAGGCACTTCCCACAAGCCTCTCCATTACACCTTAGCTAAAAAGGTGATACCTATATTATGCATAAGGATAACCTCCAGGATAACCTCTCAACTCTGTTTGAACTCCCTCAGGCATTGACACTTTATTTTGTTTCATTTCACTATTCCCCCTTTTGGTCAGGAAGGTTTTCTCAATCCCTTGATGCTGAGTCCCAGCTCATTCTAGGATTTCTGTCCCATGTTACCAAGAAGGTCCACACCCCTGGGAGTCATGTCCCATGTACAGAGGGGAAGGGCAGTGAGTTTGCTTGTCATGTTGGCTGAGAGAGAGAAGTCACATCTAAGCAACAAAAGAGGTTCTCTTGGGGGTGACCCTTAGGCCTAATTTTAAGTAGGCTTAGCCTATCCTTTGTGGGGTTAAGTTTCATATGAACAAACTCCAAGGTTGGGGGCTCCAGCCTATTGCTTTTGTTGTCCCCATTGCTTATGAGAATATCAAGAATTTCCCACTTGGGAAAGTTGAATATTCCCCCCTTTCTCACCATTCCCTGAAGGGGATGTTGCAAATACTTTTTTTATTCACTGTTCAAATCACTCTGGAAAAACATACAAAATTTCATGCCCTACTCAAGGTTCTGTGTATTATGGTGTTCAATTAAGCTGTCTACATAATTCATATTAGGAAATACACTAGTCAAAATATAAATTTTGTACCAAATAAACATTTTTGCTTTAGTCTCATGCATAAGTCAAAGCTTTAAAATATTAATTACCATCTATTTTCAACACCCTGCAGTATTGACATTCCTTTGTTCTTCCTCATGCAAAAACATTTTATAATTTGTACATTTAGTCACTATCACTATACACTCTAGGTTTAACCTAGATTATACCGTCTCAGTCTTTATCATCCATCTTTCCTTCTGATTTCATTTGTGCCCCCACGCCTCCTCCCTCTATCATTCTCACATTCAGCTTCTTTCAGCATTCTAGTATTATTGTGTTACAGATAGGTAGTATTGTGCTATCCATTTCTGAATTTTTGCAATCAGTCCTGATGCACAATCTGTATCCCTTCAGTTTCAATTACCCAACATCTACCCTATTTCTATCTCCTGAGAGTCTCTGTTACCAACTGAAGTTTTCTAAGTTCATTCACTAATGTCAGTTCATATCAGTGAGACCATACAGAATTTGTCCTTTGGTGTTTGGCTAATCTCACTCAGCATAATGTCCTTAAAGTCCATCCATGTTGTTACATACTTCATAATTTTATTCTGTCTTACAGCTGCATAATATTCCATCATATGTATATACTGCAGCTTCTCTAGCCACTCATCCATTGAAGGATATTTGGGCTGTTTCCATCTCTTGACAATTGTAAATAATGCTGCTATAAACATTGGTGTGCAAAATGTCCAGTTGTGTCTTTGCCCTCATGTCTTCTGAGTAGATACCTCACAATGGTACTGCTGGGTCATGTGGCAATTCTATACTAGCTTCCTGAGGAACTACCAAACTGCCTTCCACAGCAATTGTACCATTTGACATTCCCACCAACAGTGGATAAGTGTGCCTCTTTCTTCACATCCTCTCCAGCACTTATCATTTTCTGTTTTATTGATGGCCATTCTGGTGGGTGTGAGATGATATCTCATTGTGGTTTTGATTTGCATTTCCCTAATAGGCAGGAAAATTGAGCATCTTTACATGTGCTTTTGGCCATTTGTATTTCCTCTTCTTAGAAGTGTCTGTACATGTCCTTTGTCCATTTTGTAATTGGGTTGTCTGTCTTTTTGTTGTTGAGTTGAGTGATCTTTTTATATATTCTGAATGCTAGAACTTCATCTGATATATCATTTCCAAATATTGCCTCCCATTGTGTAGGCTGTGTTTTTACTTTCTTTTTTTTATTTTATTTTTTTAAATACTAAAACATGAAACAAATGCAAATATTCCTATTTTGATCATTCTGTTCTACAAATATAATCAGTAATTCACAATATCATCACATAGTGGCATATTCATCATCATAATCATTTCTTGGAACATTTGCATCTATTCAAAAAAAATAAAATGAAAACAGAAAAAATATTTATACATACCATACCTCTTAACCCTCCCTTTTGTTGATCACTAGCATTACAAACTAACTATATTTTAACGTTTGTTCCCCCTATTATTTATTTTTATTCCATACGTTCTACTCGTCTGTTGACAAGGTAGATAAAAGGAGCATCAGACACAAGGTTTTCACAATCACACAGTCACATTGTGAAAGGTATATCATTATACAATTATCTTCAAGAAACATGGCTACTGGAACACAGCTCTACATTTTCAGGCAGTTCCCTCCAGCCTCTCCATTACATCTTGAATAACAAGGTGATATCTACTTACTGTGTAAGAATAACCTCCAGGATAACCTCTCGACTCTGTTTGGAATCTCTCAGCCATTGATACTTTGTCTCATTTCACTCTTCCCCCTTTTGGTCGAGAAGGTTTTCTCAATCCCTTGATGCTGAGTCTCAGCTCATTATAGGATTTCTGTCCCATGTTGCCGGGAAGGCCCACACCCCTGGGAGTCATGTCCCACGTAGACAGGGGGAGGGTGGTGAGTTTTCCTGTTGTATTCACTGGAGAGAGAGGCCACATCTGAGCAACAAAAGAAGTTCTCTTGGGGGTGACTCTTAGGCTAATTTTAAGTAGACTTGACCTATCCTTTGTAGGGTTAAGTTTCATATGAACAAACTCCAAGACTGGGGGCTCAGCCTCTAGCTTTGATTTTCCACACTACTTATGAGAATATCAAGAATTCAACTTGGAGAAGTTGAATTTTCCCCCATTCTCACCATTCTCTGAAGTGGACTTTGTAAATATATCTTTATTCACTGTTCAAATCACTCTGGGATCTATCAGGGCATCAGTTTGTACAAACCAACAAAATATTATGTCCTACTCAAGGCTCCACATACTTATGGTGTTCAATTAAGCTGTCTAAAGAAATTATATTAGGAAATACACTAGTCAAAATATAAATTTTGCAAAAAATAAACATTTTTTGCTTTAGTCTTACACATCAGTTGAAATTTAAAAATATTAATTACCATCTATTTTAAGCACCCTGCAGTAATGACATTCCTTTGTTCTTCCTTGTGCGCAAACATTTTTAAAATTTGTACATTTAGTCACTATCATTACACACTCTAGGCATTCCTAGACTATACTGCCTCAATCTTTATTGTCTATCTTTCTTTCTGATTTCATTTGAGCCCCCAACCCTCCTCCCTCTATCATTCTCACATTCAGCTTCATTCAGTGTGTTAACATAATAGTATTACAGTTAGGTAGTATTGTGCTGTCCATTTCTGAGTTTTTACATTCAGTCCTGTTACACAATCTGTGTCCCTTCAACTCCAATTACCCAATATTTTACCCTATTTCTATCTCTTGATGGTCTCTGTTACCAATGAAATTGTCCAAGTTTATTCACTAATGTCAGTTTATATCAGTGAGACCATACAGTATTTGTCCTTTTGTTTCTGGCTAATCTCACTCAGCATAATGTCCTTAAGGTCCATCCATGTTGTCATGATGTATAATTCTTTCAATCTGTTGCTGGGTTCGATTTGCTAAAATTTTGTTGAGGATTTTTGCATCTATATTATTTGGAGAAATTGGTCTGTAGTTTTCTTTTTTTGTAATATCTTTGTCTGACTTTGGTATGAGTGTGATGTTGGCTTCATAGAATGAGTTAGGTAGCTTTCCCTCCTCTTCAATTTTTTTTGAAGAGTTTGAGCAGGATTGATACTAATTATTTCTGGAATGTTTGGTAGAATTCACATGTGAAGCCATCTTGTCCTGGACTTATCTTTTTGAGGAGCTTCTTAATGACTGATTCAATTTCTTAACTTGTGATTGGTTTGTTGAGGTCGTCTATTTCTTCTTGAGTCAAAGTTGGTTGTTCATGCCTTTCTAGAAAATAGTCCACTTCATCTACATTGTTGTATTTATTAGCATAAAGTTGTTCATAGTATCCTATCATTACTTCCTTTATTTCTGTGGTGTCAGTGGTTATGTCTCCTCTTCCATTTCTGTTCTTATCTATTTGCATCCTCTCTCTTCTTCTTTTTGTCAGTCTTGATAAGGGTCCATCAGTCATATTGATTTTCTCATAAAACCAGCTTCTGGTTTTGTTGATTTTCTCAATTGTTTTCATGTTCTCAATTCCAATTATTTCTGCTATAATCTTCGTTATTTTTTTCCTTTTGCTTGCTTTGGGGTTAGTTCACTGTTCTTTCTCTACTTCTTCCAAGTGGACAGTTAATTCCCCGATTTTGCCCTTTCTTCTCTTTTGACATAGGCATTTAGGGCAATAAATTTCCCTCTTAGTACTGCCTTTGCTGCATCCCATAAGTTTTGATATGTTTTGTTTTCATTTTCATTTGCCTTGAGATATTTACTGATTTCCCTTGCTATTTTTTCCTTGACCCACTGGTTGTTTTAGAGTGTGTTGTTGAACCTTCCATATTTGTGAATTTTCTGATACTCTGTCTATTATTGATCTCCAATTTCATTCCTTTATGATCTGAGAAAGTGTTTTGTATGATTTCAATCTTTTTTGATTTATTGAGACTTGCTTTGAGACCCAGCATATGATCTACCCTTGAGAATGATCCAGGAGCACTTGAGAAAAAAGTGTATTTTGCTGTTGTGGGGTATAATGTTCTATAAATGTCTAAGTCTAGCTCATTTATTGTATTATTCAAATTCTCTGTTTCTTGATCCTCTGTCTAGATGTTGTGTGCATTGATCAAGTGGGGAATTGAATTCTCCAACTATAATGGTAGATGTGTCTATTTCTCTTTTCAGTGTTTGCCACATGTATTTTGGAGCATTCTGGCATGATGCACAAATATTTATGATTGTTATGTCTTCTTGTTGAATTATTCCTTTTATTAATACATAGTATCCTTCTTTGTCTCTTTTAACTGTTTTACATTTGAAGTTTAATTTGTTGGATATTAGTATAGCTACTTCTGCTCTTTTCTGATTGTCGTTTGCATGAAATATCTTTTTGCAACCTTTCACTTTAAACCTATGTTTGTCTTTGGGTCTAAGATGTGTTTCCTGTAGACAGCATATAGATTGGTCCTGTTTTTTAATCCATTCTGCCAGTCTATGTCTTTTGATTGAGGAGTTTAATTCATTAACATTTAGTGTTATTACTGTATGAGCAGTACTTTCTTCTACCATTTTGCCTTTTGGATTTTATAAGTTATATCTAATTTTCCTTTTTTTACCTTTACTGATAGTCTTCCTTCCTACACTCTTCTCAACATCTCTCTCTTCTGTCTTTTCATACCTGTTTCTAGTGCGCCCTTTAGTATTTCTTGTTGAGCCAGTCTCTTGGTCACAAATTCTCTCAGTGATATTTTTTGTCAGAAAATGTTTTAATTTCTCCCTCATTTTTGAAGGACAATTTTGCTGGATATTGAAGTCTTGGTTGGCAGTTTTTCTCTTATAGTAATTTAAATATATCATCCAACTGTCTTCTCACCTCCATGGTTTCTGCTGAGAAATCTATGCATAGTCTTATTGGGCTTCCCTTGTATGTGATGGATTGCTTTTTTCTTTCTGCTTTTAAGATTCTCTCTTTCTCTTTGACATCTGACATTCTGATTAGTATGTGTCTTGAAGTATGTCTATTTGGATCTATTCTCTTTGGGGGTATGCTGCACTTCTTGGATCTGTAATTTTAAGTCTTTCATAAGAGTTGGGAAATTTTCAGTGATAATTTCATCCATTAGTTTTTCTCCTCCTTTTCCCTTCTCTTCTACTTCTGGGACACTCACAACATGTATATTCATGCACTTCATATTGTCATTCAATTCCCTGAGTTCCTGCTCATATTTTTCCATTTTTCCCTATATTTTCTTTTGCTTGCTAGATTTCAGATGTTCTGTCCTCCAGTTCACTAATCCTATCTTCTGCCTCTCGAAATCTAACATTGTAGGTTTCCATTGTTTTTTAATCACTTCTACTGTGCCTTTCATTCCCATAAGTTCTGTGATTTGTTTTTTCAGACTTTCAATTTCTCCTTTTTGTTCATTCTTTGCCTTCTTTATATCCTCCATCAATTCATTGATTTTATTTTTGATGAGGTCTTCCATGTCTGTTCATATATTCTAAATTAATTGTTTCAACTCCTGTATCTCATTTGAATTGTTGGTTTGTTCCTTTGACTGGGCCATATCTTCAGTTGTCCTAGTGTGATTTCTTATTTTTTGCTGGTGTCTAGGCATTTTTTTACCTTAATTTGTTTATTCTGGAGATTACTTTCACTTCTTTTACCTAGGGTTTTCTTGCTGGATAAATTTGTTGTCTGTCTGTTCTTTCACATTGAGTTCAGCTTTCTCTGGACCTCTAGTTTAGGTTTTGTTTAACAGAAGAGAACTTTCCAGTACTTGTTTTCTTGTTTCTTGCCCTGCCTGTATGGTGTCTTCCCCCCCACAACCCTTATGAGGGTCTACTTAGGTATTATAGACCCCAGCCAGATTTTCACAGACCAAACTGGCCTCCTGTCAGGAGGAAAGAGTCATCTGTGTCAGTTTTCCCTGAGGGTGTGACCCAGCAGGTTGGAAGACTTTCCTGTGAAGTCTCTGGACTCTGTTTTTCTTATCCTGCCCCATATTTGGTGCTTGTCTGCCTGCATGTCCCACCAGCATAAGATGATGTGGTACCTTTAACTTTGGCAGACTCTCCCTGCTTAGGGAGTGGTAGAGACAGAGGAGAGGTTGTAGTCTGGTTTTAATGGCTTCAAATTACCAAGCCCTGGTATCTGAACCCTCAAGGGAGGGATTCCGCCTGAGTTGGGCTTCATCCCTCCCCTGGGGAAGGCACAGGCTCCAGACAAGCCCTCAGACAAACTTGTTTCTGCCTATGCCTGGGGCAGTTGCAGCCTGAGAAATCCTGCCAGTGTATCCAAAGGCAGCCAAGTCTTTGTAGAAACACAGCCACAAAAAACCTCTGTTTCTTTTTTTTCTTTTTCCATCAGCCCTGCCCCCTTGGCGCCGGGGCAAAGATGAGCGACCTCCGCTTTGACCAGGTTCACCTGATCTGTGGGCCATTTTTAGTTGTCAGAACTTGTTAATTAATTCCACAATTGGCATTTGGTTGTGCTCAACTCCTGCTGCTGGTAAAGTTTCTTTCCTTTCCCCTATGGGAAGCAGCCTGTGGGGAAGGGGCATTGGCCACCATGGCTTTGGTATCTCATGGTTCTGGGGGGCTTGCAGCCAGTCCAGCTGGTCCAGACTGGGGTACACTGTGTGTCCGGTCACTGACATGGCCCCAGGAGCTGTTCTGTACTATTCTTAGTTATTTAGTAGCTGTTCTGGAGGACAAAATTGCACACCCTGCTAAGCCACCATCTTGGCACTGTTTCCTGTTTTTACTTTTTTGATGATGTTCTTTGATGCACAAAAGTGCTTAATTTTGCGTTCACATTTATTTATTTCTTCAATGCTCATGCTTTGGGTGTAAGGTCTACAAAACTGCCTCCTATTATAAGATTTATGATATTTCCCTACATTTTCTTCTAAAAGTTTTATTGTCGTAGATCTAATGTTTAGGTCTTTGATCCATTTTGAGTTAATTTTTGTATAAGGTGTGACATATGGATCCTCTTTCATTCTTTGCATGTGGATATCCAGTTTCCTAGGCACCATTTATTGAAGAGAGTCTTCTGTCCCAGATGAGTTGGCTTGACTGTTTTATCAAAGATCAATTGTCCATAGATGAGAAGATCTATCTCTGAACATTCTATTGGATTCCATTGTTCAGTATATCTATCTTTATGCCCATACCAGGTTGTTTTGACTGCTGTAGCTTCATAATACACCTTAAAGTCAGGTAGCATGAGACTTTATGAAGCAACTTCATTTTTCTTTCTCAGGATACTTTTAGCTATTTGGGGTACCCTGCCCTTCCAGATAAATTTGGTTATTGGTTTTTCTATTTCTGAAAAGTAAGCTTTTGGGATTTCAATTTGTGTTGCATTGAATATGTAAATCAATTTAGGTAGAATTGACAACTTAACTATATTTAGTCTTCCAATCCATGAACATGGTATGCCCTTCCATTTATTTAGGTCTTCTGTGATTTCTTTCAACAATTTCTAGTTGTTTTCTTTGTATAGGTCTTTTGAATCTTTAGCTAAATTTATTCCTAAATATTTTATTCTTTTGGTTGCAATTTTAAATGAACTTTTTTTTTTATTTTGCCTTCAGATTATTCATTACTTGTGCATAGAAACACTACAGATTTTTGAGTGTTGATCTTGTAACCTGCCACTTTGCTGTAGTCATTTATTAGCTCTGGTAGTTTTGCTGTGGATTTTTCAGGGTTTTCAACATATAGTATCATATCATCTGCAAACAGTGAGAGATTTACCTCTTCCTTTCCATTTTGATGCTTTGCATTTCTTTTCCTTGCCTGATTGCTCTGGCTAGAACTTCCAACACAGTGTTGAATAACAATGGTGATAGTGGACATCCTTGTCTTGTTCCTGATCATAGGGGAAAAGTTTTCAGTCTTTCCCCATTGAGGATGATGTTAACTGTGGGTTTTTCATATATTCCCTTTATCATGTTGAGGATGTTCCCTTCTATTCTTATCCTTTGAAGTGTTTTCAACAGGAAAGGATGTTGAATTTTCTCTAATGCCTTTTCTGCATCAATTGAGATGATCATGTGGTTTTTCTGCTTTGATTTATTGGTATGGTGTCTTACATTAATTGATTTTCTTGTGTTGAACCATCCTTGCATATTTCAGATGAATCCTACTTGGTTATGGTATATAATTCTTTTAATGTGCTGGTGGATTCAATTTGCAAGAATTTTTTGAGGATTTTTGCATCTATATTCATTAGAGAGATTGGTCTGTAGTTTTCTTTTCTTAAAATATCTTTGTCTAACTTTGGTATGAGGGTGATGTTGGTTTCATAGAATTAGTTAAGTAGCCTTCCCTCCTCTTCAATTTTTTTTAGTTTTTCTCCTGCTTTTCCTGTCTCTTCTCATTCTGGGACACCCACAAAATGTATATTTGTGTGCTTCATGTTGTCATTCAATTCCCTGAGTCCCTGTTCATATTTTTCCATTCTTTTCCTTATATTTTCTTTTGCTTGTTGGATTTAAGATGTCCC
Organism: Tamandua tetradactyla; assembly: GCF_023851605.1. Lineage (NCBI taxonomy): Eukaryota > Metazoa > Chordata > Mammalia > Pilosa > Myrmecophagidae > Tamandua > Tamandua tetradactyla. Next base: position 55,567,356 of record NC_135353.1, on the reverse strand, counting down.
ATCCTCCAGTTCACTGATCCTATCTTCTACCTCTTGAAACCTGAAATTGTAGGTTTCCATTGTTTTTCATCTCTTCTACTGTGCCTTTCATTCCCATAAGTTCTATGATTTGCTTTTTCAGACTTTCTTTTTCTTCTTTTTGTCCATTCCTTGCCTTCTTTATATCTTCCCTCAATTCATTGATTTGATTTTTGATGAGGTTTTCCATGTTTGTTCAAACATTCTGCATTAATTGTTTCAACTCCTGTATCTTATTTGAATTGTTGATTTGTTCCTTTGACTGGGCCATATCTTCAATTTTCCTAGTATCATCATTTTTTGCTGGTGGCTAATCATTTAATTACCTTAATTAGTTTATTCTGGAAACTGTTTTCACTTAGGACTTCTTGCTGTATGACTTTGTTGTCTATCTATTCTTTGACATTTTCATTTCAGCTTATTCTGGACTTCTAGCTTTGGTTTTGTTTAATAGAGGAGAATTTTTCAGTTCTTGTTTCCTTGTTTTTTGCCCTGCCTGTATGATGCCTCCCCCACTTAGGAGGGTCTACTTAGATATTGAGCAGCCAGATTTTCCCAGACCAAACTGTCCTCATCACAGAAGTAAAGAGTTACCTGCATCAGTTTTCCCTGAGGGTGAGACCAAGCAGATTGAAAGACTTTCCCATGAAGCCTCTGGACTCTGCATTTTTCCTATCTTACCCAGTACATGGCACTTTTCTGCCTTCAGGTCCCATCAGCATAAGGTGATACAGTACCTTTGACCTCAGCAAACTCTCCCTGCTAGAGGTATGTTTGTGACAGAGGAAAGATTGTCAGCTGGCTTTAATCGCTTCACTTTTCCAGATCCTGAAGTTTAAATTCCTTGAAGGAAGGAATCCACCTGAGCTCGGCTCCACCTCCCTCCTGTGGAAGGCACAATCTCCAGACGAACACTCAAACAAGCTTAATTCTTCCTATGCCTGGGTCAGTTGGAGCTTGAGAAGCCTTGCAGCATTATTCAAAGATTAGTCAAGCAATAGAAACACAACCAGAAAAAAGAAAAAGAAAAATCCTTTTCAGAGCAGGACCCAACTTCCTCAGGTTTGCCAATCAAGAGTTTAAATTGATATGTTGCTTTGTGTATCTTCAGGTACTATGTGCTCCCTCCTTTCCTTCAGGGCCCGGACCCTTTCGAGGATTATGTGCTATCTGATCAAAAAAAACTCTAATTTTTTTCTTTTTTCTTTTTCAGTCAGCTCTGCCCCCTCTACACTGGGGCAAAAACCAGCAACCTCTGTTTTTACTCAAGGTTCAACTCAACTGGGGGCCTATTTTTAGTAGTCAGAATTTGTTAATTAATACCACAATTGGAGCTTGGTTGTGCTCAGACCCTGCTGCTGGTAAAGTCCCTTTCCTTTCCCCTCTGGGAAGCATCCTGTGGGAAAGGGGTGCCATCTACCATGGTTTGGGGAACTCACGATTCTGGGTGGGCTCACAACTGATCCAGGTCGTCCAGACTGGGGTATGCTGTGTGTCTGGTCACTAACCCACCCCAGCAGTTGTTCTATACTGTTCCTGGCTATTTACTAGGTTCTCTGAAGGACGAACTAAATCCAACACCTCACTAAGTCATCACTGTGGTCCAATCTCCCCTAAGACTATCTTTTAAAATCTCTAATAAACTAAGCTAACATTCATAGTTTTATTGTGTTGGCAACATTAACTACTGCTTTAATCAAAGGCATTACCTCCCATTTTACTTTTCAATCCATAAATTTCACACTTACTGTGGAAAGCAATATTCACTTAAGTGAGCCAAGTTTTCATATTTCACTTTAATTTTCACCTTTTAGTTGCAATTTTATTTTGATTCCCATTACTTTAAGTTCATGTGTGTATTATAAAATATGTTTCACTTAAGTAACCAGAAACTTAACATGTATTCCTGTTATAAGCCATGAAAGTAAAATAAAAAGAAGTTCTGGCTTAATGAGATATACAGTATATTGTTGCTACCAAATATTAAGTAAAGTTTAATGGACAAATTTTGTTGTCTTTGTCTAATCTATTTGAGATTGATCACTCCAAAGTTGTATTTGACTTCAAATTAATTCCAATTAGCCTAGTAATCACATTTTGGAGTAACAGCGCACATGTGGGCAGAGTGGGGCAGATAATATTAAAAGCTTCTATTCTGTATAATTTACTTTTAAATATTAAAGATGTACTTATTCTGCAGGAAAAAGTCTATTTCTGCTTGTTTTTTCAAGATCCTGTTGCTGAGATATAGATTTCAGTATGATTAACAGGAAAAGTGGAGATAAAAGTTCACATTTTCATATTTTTCTATATTTTGATATAGGTTCAATAAATCTGTATTAATTGTTTCCTTAAAGTAGGAATTTCTTAAGCCCACCCCAGGATTTCTTAAATCTCTCATTCAATAACTTGCCCATATCTGGTTTATCTTTACCCTCATTTCCCAACTCTGTGGCTGGTTGAGAGGCAGGAAGTAGAAAAGGAATGGGTTGTACATGTCAGATACTCTCCATTCCTGGATTTGGACTGTATCTAATCACTTTACCAATCTTGCCAGGATAACACAGATTTGGATATAAATGAGGGTTGCTTCCCTGTGGAGGAATAAGCCAATGTATAAATGGAAAATACATCTTTTCTTAAACAAAGATAGGTCAGGAGCCAAGAGAGTTCCTGGAAGTCAATATCAAGACACTTATTCTGGATTTGTCATAAACCAAATTGCCCATCCAAACATCCAGTAGAGTGACTCAATTTTATAAGTAATAATAAAATAAACATATATTCATCTAATAGGGATTTAGAGTTTGTAAATAGTTTCACAACCCTTATGGCTTTTGTTCCTCAACAACAAATCTGTGAGCATAGTTGTACAGAGAAAAGTAAATACAGCCAGGGGAATTGGGCAAGAAAATAAAATAAAAGGCATCCTGATTGCAAAAAAAAAAAGATGAAGAAGAAGAAATAAAACTACTTCTAGTTGTAAACAATATGATTGCCTATGTAGAAAATCTTAGGAAATCCACGAAGAATCTATTAGGAAAAATAAACAAGATCAGTAAAGTTGTAAGGCACAAGATCCATATATACAACCTAACTGTCTCTATGTACTTGAAATGAAGAGTCCAAAAATAAAATTAAGAAAACAATTTCATTTACAGTACCTTCAAAATGAATAAGATACTTACCATAAAAGTACAAAAAGTATACAATAACACCACAAAACATCGTCAAAAGAATTTAAATAAATGGACAGACACTCTGTGTTCATGGATTGGGATACTTAATATTATGATGGCAATACTCCCCAAATTGATTTGTAGAGTCAATGCAATACCTATCAAAATTCTATCTATATTTTGTAGAAATTGACCAGATGGTTCTAAAATTCACATGGAAATTCAAGGAACCCTTATAGCCTGGAAAATATTGAAAAAGGAGAGCAAAACTTTTTATTAACCTAGAGTAATGAATAGAGTTGATATTGGCAAGTCAAATAGCAAGCCCTTGCATTATAGGCAGGGGATGGTTTGGAGGGTATGGAGAATTACTACTAGTGAATAAAAGATTTCTTTCTGGGCTTATGAAAATATTCTAAAATTTATCTTGGCAACAGTTGTAATAAACAATTGTTTATTGTGAATATACTGAAATCCATTGAAATTTAGGGGGTGCAAAGTAGTTCAGTGGTAGAAACCTCACCTGCCATGTTGAGGTTCAATTCCCAGTCCTTGCACTTCCCAAAAAACAAATAAATTAAAAACCAACAAACAACAAAAAGTCAACAAATGGTGCCACAATAACAGGATACTCACATGAAAAATAATGAAATGTGACCCTACCATATAGCATACAAAAAAAATTCATTGAATTTTATACTTTCAATTGATGGATTATATGATATGTGAACTGTACCTCAACAAAGCTTTTCAAAGAAAAAAGAAACAAACAAATATAGAAAGAAAAATAAGTGTGCATGTAACAGGCCTGGGTGCTGGGTTCCTTGGAAAAAACTGCTTGAAAGATTGCCTTTCATTGATGTCTGGAACATGACTAGGAAACAATTCCCTATACTGGTACAAAAATCTCCCTAGATGATAAAGACTAGACTCTTTGTGCAAACAATATGATTCATGTTGAACTCCTGCTTTTCTTCTGGGTGTCTGGAAGTTTGCTACTTACATATTCAGCTCCTAGCAAAAATCTTGGTGCTGAATTTCTGATGGGGTTCCTTTAGTAGAAACATCATGCACACATTCTTGAATTTTTGTTGATGGGGAAAGAGTATTCTCTATGTGGCACTCATGGGGGGAAGAAAGCATAATGAAGACTGGATTCCTCCACACTCAGTTTATGCCTGTTTTCCTTATGATCTCTCTGTGTGACCTTATTACATCACTATGAGTAAAACTATATGCTGAGTCCCATGAGTCCCTCTAATGAATCTGAGAATGTGGGGTTGGTCTTGGGGATTCCTGACCCTCTGGTGACAGTGGTGAGATTCACTACAATGACCCTGACTTATTGAAATATAACTGCAACACTATTTGGGAAAAAAGAATGTCAGAAGGACAGGGGATGATGAAACCATGGTGCCTGGGTCACTATGAAATGACCCATGGTATGATACAGGAACAGTAACAGTAAAGGTGATAGTAAAAGTTACATATGAAATTTCAAAATGGAAGATTCAACCCTAGGAGAGTTGGTTAACTATATCCCCTTTCTGCTTTTAGCCTTACTAACTAGCTAAAGTGAGGAAAAGAGCATAGCCCAGTGATGCCTTTGGTTTATTTATGTTCTTTCCTCCAGGTGGGAGAAAAAGCCCAAACATTAGCTAACATTAACAGAGGTGGGCTTTAGGTGGACCAACGACCATAAAATCAGTGGAAAAAAAATGTTAAAAGTTCATATTGCTGTTTTGTTCAAGTTAAATGGATAAAGATCAAATCACTTCACTGAGCTGGAGCAGTCTTAGATAAAACAAAAGAGGAATAAATAACAAAAGAAACCAACCACTCCAGCCTAGCTGTTGCTATGCTGTGGTGACTTCCCCCCATCCTCTTTAATCTTTTAAATGCTGAATACTGCTAGGTGTTTGAGTAAACTTGGAATGAGAAATATAGGATAGGTGATTTTTAAAAACAGCTTTGAAATTTGAGGATATACCACCTGGATGTATGAGAACAATTGATGGAAAATTTTAAATTATTGTAATTTCATAAATGGTAAAGGGATCATCCTAATCATGGAAAGCTGTAAAAAAGTAAATTTAATGAGACTCAACTTCATTGCATTTTCTCCTGGTGAACATTGGAATTTAACTCTCAAGTCTCCTTAAGTAATTTTTGTCATGATTTTGGCCTATAGGGGCATTTGGAAAAAGGGAGACAACATACAGTGAAAGGTAATTGTCACATGGAGATATGCTATTCGGGTTTTAGAAAGACTATTTATTTTGCTAATGAGCTCTTATAAAATTAGATGCCTGAACCTTAGAGGCTGATGTTTTCCCAGTGCATATTTTAGAGTGAGGCAATTTGGACTCTAAGACTGACAAGATAGAAAGGGCTTGGAAAAGATTTGCTTTGTCACTTGGATATGGAACATAACTGTCTGGCCCTATGGTATCTAGGCTGCTGCTGCCCCCCCCCCCCCCGCCTCCCACTGCCAAACAAAAGACTGGCTTTTTGGAATTCTAATTTCCAGGATCTGACTCTAAACTGAAACCTTTATCTCTCTGCTATGGGCTATTTCCATCTCAGCAAGAGTTATGCTGATCTGAAATAAGGCATAGGCTAAATGAACAGAACTGAGACTGTTACTTTTGCAGATTTAGGCCCCTCTATGAGACCACAACTATGAAACCACCATGCATGGGTTCTGGGCTGTCTGGGTGACTTGCAAATGCCCAAGGGAAATGGCTTGCTCTCTGATAGGACAATCCAAAATCAAGCTGCTGATTGACTCTTTATTTCTGATGTAGAGATTCAACTGCATTCTTAGTTTAGGATTCCTGTAAAAGCTGCAAGTTGGAGAGGGCACATCACCTGTACAGTGACTCCTCTGCCCACTACTGACAGATGAAACTCTCAAACCCCGTTCTCTGGGATGCCTCACTGCCCATTGACTTCTTTTGTTTTCTTCAGCTTTCTGGATTAGTTACAGTTTCCAACAGTGGTCTGATAACTTGAGGCTATTTCCCTCACCTTTCTTCTGATGCATATACCTTAGTAAGGCAGTTTAATTATTAAATGCAACTGTCTCTCAAAATTGATCTTTTCTAGACTGCTCACTGGAAATATGATCAGGACAAAAGCAGTGGAGATTATGTAAACTCATTTAGAAAAAAAGAATGAAAATTCAGGATTTCATCCTTGTCATTTCCTGATTGTGATGTCTTTCTATGTTAAATTACATAAAAATTATTTTCTGTAAAAATGCTTTTATCTGTTGTTCTAGTTTTCTAGCTGCTGGAATGCATATACAAGAAATGGAACAGTTTTGCAAAGGGGAATTTATTAAGTTGCAAGTTTACAGTTGTAAGGCCATGAAAATGTCTCAATTAAAGCAACTATATAAAAATGTCCAAATTAAGGCACCAATAAGAGGTTACAGTCACTCAAGAAAGGCCAATGAAGTTTGGAGGTTTTTTTCTCAACTGAAAAGGCACATGGTAAACATGGCAACATCTGCTAGCTTTCTCTCCAGGCTTCATGTTGCATGACTCTCCCCCAGGGGCATTTTCCTTCTTCATCTTCAAAGGTCTCTGGCTGCATGGGCTCTGCTGGTTCTTGTGGCTCTCTCTTGTGGCTCTGTGGCTCTTTCCAAAATGGTCCCCTCTTTTAAAAGTTTCCAGTGAACCACTTTGAATAGGTAGAGTCTTATCTCCCTCTAATCAAAGTTAATACCCACAATTGGGTGACTCTGTGGAGATAATTTAATCAATTTTCCAATCTACACTACTGAATAAGGATTAAAAAATGGATCAGGATTGAAACATGGCTTTTCTAAGGTACATAATCCTTTCAAGCCAGCACATCTGTCTTTCATACAACCCAGAAGAAAGGTCTCTGTGGGAATAAGGTCCCATAATTTTCATAAAATGTGAATTTATAAATACTGGATGGCACGCAATGATTTTATAACAACTGAGGAAAAAAATAAACTTGGTATCTGGGGATACATTGGGGAAGGGGAAGGGCATTTGCTTTTCAAACAGCTCCTAAAAGCTTTCCTCTCCTCCCAATGGAAAACACACCTTGCTACCTTTCCAAATTGCTGCATGTCCTCTGAATTTATACTGACTGCTGAGCCTACTGTCACACCTGACAGCCAGTGCACTGGTATGAGGGTGGGAGGATGTCAACTCCTGCACTTTCTGCACAGAATGCCTGTAGATGTCATCCACATTCATGAGGCTGATAAACTGCTGGCAGGGACAAGCAAAACTGGAACTGACAGCCTCAGGCAGTCCCTTTGAAACAGAGACTGAACTAAATTTTTTTGGACAGAATTAAAAACCCTAGGGCAAGAGACCCCCTGGTAAGAAACCACATTGATGGCCCTGTTAACCTGTACTGTCTGATTAATGTATGTCCTGCTTAGGATTCCCTGACAATGTAATCTCTGTTTGTAGGAGTATCACATGTGCCCTTTAGGATTGTACTATGTGTGCGTCCTGAATGTCAGGACATTGCCTCAGCCCTGTAAGACTTTTGGTTAGCTACAATTTACTGGCCAGAGCTTTTCTGTGCCTGAATTGATGCCTTGGGCAAAATTTTAAAAAGGGGGGAGGGTGGTTCATACAAAACTTAAGGAGGAAGCCACCTGGCTTTTGAAGATAGATTTTATGGTTTATGGAAATGGTTTTAGCCAGCTAAGTCTAGGACCACTGAAGGGCATAACTGAGGCCAGTTACTGGAGACTGGACTCATCCTGCTATGTGGAGTTCTACTGATAGTAATTTTGCTGTAAAGACGACTTGGCCAAGTTGACTTTCTGACTTGAAAGTGAGAAAGAAAAGAGAAAAGAGTTAATATAGCAGAACTGAAACTGTTTATTCTTAGAAAGACCTGTTTACAAAGATGGCCCTTGGCCATTGCTTGAGATTGGATTTTAAACAGTTCTGAACACTGATATAAAACTTTCCTTAGATGATAAGAGTGGCTCACCATGCCTAAAATGTTTGTGCAGTGTGCTTCATACTCACACTTGCTTTATTTTTGAGAGTGTGCAATTTTTGTATGTTAGGCAAAGGATATAATAATTGTATTCTTAATACAATTATGAACAGCCCCCAATAAAACCCTTGGGAGCTAAGTCTTTAATGAACTTCTCTGGTACATAATGCTTCATATCTTATGCATTTCTGTGGGGAGATGACTCTTAGACGCTTTGGCCTGATTTCCTTCAAACTCCCATGTAACTTTTTCTTTTCCTGAATTTGATTTGCATTATTTCTGTGCACTAAACAGTAACTGTGAGTATAATAACTTCTGAGACTTTTAAGTTCTTCTAGGGAATAGCCAAACTTGGGGATAGTCTTGGTGATTACCAGCACAAAGGACTAATAGAATTATTCTCCCCATTGTCACACAGCTGAAAGGATTTGGAGTTGGTACATGAACTCACATCTTCAGACTCTATAAATACTGTCTATTTTTTCAGTAGCTCAAAATGCTTTATTTCTCCTACAGATGTGAATCCTACCATATCAAGTTATTACTTTAACAATGTAATGGTAACTGGATGCTGCTGCACATTTGTCCATTGTACTCTTACAACTCTTTAAATGCTAAACCTTCATTTTTTTTCCATCTAATTCCCTCCAGAGATAAGACCACCAATTATCAGAATTGCATTGCTACCCATTATAAGCATCTTTCTATGGCAGATATTATGATTTCTGTTTTACATTTTGCAAAATGGAGAATAACAAAACATAACTAAACTGCCTAAGGTCATGTAGCTGGTAAAGTAGTGGAATCATAACTTACACGTAAGTCTATATGAACTCAGTGCCCCAATGCTCTTTTTTTTTTTTTTTAAATGCTTTTATTTGTTTATTTTTACATGGGCAGGCACTGGGAATCGAACCTGGGTCCTCTGGCATGGCAGGCGAGCACTCTGCTTGCTGAGCCACCGCAGCCTGCCCAGTGCCCCAATGCTCTTAATCACTATTCTGAGTTGTTAATTCTGACTGAAAAGCAAACAAAACAACTAAATATAAACAACAGTAGAGTACTATTTTTGGCCTACTAAACAAGGAAAGTTATAATCCTGTGAGTAGTAAGTACTTGCCAAGGAGCAGTGAAAGAGCAATAGTCACCAACTACTGGAAGAGTCCATTGCTACAAGTGTTCTGGTGTAGTTTGCCAATATCATAGTTCTGCTTAATCAAGTAATTCTACACATAAAAAGTTATCAGTTATATGTACATGTGTTTGTATAAAGGGTGTTCATCAAAATGTTATTTGTTGTAAAGAAAATTAGAAAAAAGCATAAATGGCAATCAATAATGGGTTGCATTACAGTGCATACATGCAATGTAATGAAGTGGAGCCATTAAAAATAATTGGTGTCATACATTTGTTTATTTTTAACATTATTTTATTAATATATACAAAACTCACAATGATGCAATAAGATATGCCTTGAGAAGTTTTATACCACTTACACTTCATATTATATAAATTCTTATCCACACTGATTTTTTTCTCACCAGCACACACCCTATAGATAAACACTTATATTTGTTTCTTTTGAATACATCCAGTGTTTACTTAGCACCAATACAACTATATATATATGTTTCTTCCTTTCTTACACAAAAGGGATAAGGCTATCTACGTTGATTTTTCCTTGTTTTGTTTTATTTGACAAATATATCCAAAAGAGTTTTCTAGTAAATAGAGAGCTTCCTCTTTTTTAAAAAGCTGCAGAGTATTCAACGCTGTCACTTGTGTTGTTTTCAGTCTTTTATTATTACTAATAATGTTGCAATAAAAATGTTGAATATAATTCATTTATATGTATGCAAACCAAGTAGCAGAATACATTTCCTGAAGTGAGATCATTTTGCAAAAGGTATACTTGTAACTTTGATAGATATTGCCAAATTGTCCTCCACAGGGGTTCTACCATAGATGCCATTAGCAGTTTACAAGAATCCCAGTTTCCCTCTAGCTTTGGGAACAGAATGTGTCATCAAGCTTTTGGATTTTTTGCAAAATTGAGAGGTGAAAATGGTATCTTAGATTTATTTATTTAGCATTTCTGTTATTATGAATAAAGTTAAAATGTTTAAGGGCCATCTGTGCTTGCTTTAGCCTAATGTGAGTTGCAATTCACGGTACATTTTTGTGTATTGTGTTTTCAGTCATGTAGAAGGTCTGTTTTTCTTTTTTCATTTGCATGTGTATACACTTGAGTTTATTATCCTGTTTTTCATGGCTTTGCATTTTGAGTTATAGCTAGAAAGATTTCCCTTAAGCAAAGATTATTAAATATTTCAAGTATGTTTTCTTCTAATATTTTATAATTTCATTTAAATATATATATCAAATCAGATATACATATCTTAAAATATCTATATCATAAAATATGTTTATATAAGATAAATACTGAAATGTATTGCACAAAATAGATACACCTTGGAAAAGAGATGTATATGACATATATGTGGATAATATATATCTTAATAATGTATAAATGATACACACATATATATTACAATATATATGCACACACCAAACACATATATATTTTTAACTTTTTTCCTCAGGGAAGTTGTACATTTACAAAAAAATCAGGCAGAAAATACAGAGTTCCCATATAAATTTCCCTATTATTAGTCATATAGTACTGTGGCACATTTGTTATAATTGATGAAGTAATATTATTATAATTGCAACACTAACTATAGTCCAGGATTCACATTGGCATTTATAAATTGTATTGTAAAGTCCTATGATTAAAAAAATAATTATTCTTAAAATTTCCCCTTTAACCACATTCAAATATATATTTCAGTGCTGTCAATTGCATTCACAATGTTATACAACCACCACACATAACAAAAACTTTTTCCATTACCCCAAATAGAAACCCCAGACAATGTAAGCATTAACTCACGGTGCCAGTTTGAAAGTATTATGTACTCCAAAAAAGCCATGATTTTATCTTGATTCAATCTTGTGGAGGCAGCCATTTATTTTAATCCTGACTCAATACTGTAGGTTGGAATCTTTTGATTAGATTATCTCCATGGAGATGTGACATGCCCAATTGTGGATATGACCTTTGATTAGATGGAGATATGACTCCACCCATTCTGGGTAGGTCTTGATTAGTTTATTGGAATCTTTTAAAAGAGGAAATATTTTGGAGAGAATCAGAAACAACAGAAATGACAGAGCTGAGCAAGACAGCCAAAGGAAACTTTAGAGCAGAAAGAGAGAGCAGAGACACAGATGTCTGGAGATGCTTGGAGCCTAACAGATGTCACCATGAGAGGTTAAGCAAGCCAGAATCTGGAGAGAGCCAAGGGAAGATAAGATATTAAAACCAGCCCAAGAGAAGCAAAGTGAGAACCCCCCACAGGAACAGAGGCTGAAAGCAATGGGGGGCAAGAAAAGGGACCAGCAGATGTCAGCCATGTGACTTCCCAGCTGACAGAGCTGTTCCAGATCCATCAGCCTTTCTTGAGTGACGGTAACCTCTTGTTGATGCCTTAATTTGTACACTTTCACTTCCTTAGAAGTGTAAACTGACAACTTATTAAATTCCCCATTTTGAAAACTGTTCCAGTTCTAGCATATCACATTGCAGGAGCTTGCAAAGTAGAACACTCCCCATTCTGTATCTACACCCTGGCCACTGGTAAACTATAACCTAGTTTCTGATTCTCTGAATTTGCTTGTTCTTATGATTTCACATCAGTGAGATCATACAATATTTGTCCTCCTGTTCCTGGCTTATTTCACTCATGTGATAACTTCAAGATTCATCCATGTTGTCACTTGTATCGGAAGTTTATTCTTTTTTACAGATGAATGGTGTTCCATTGTATATGTGTATCACATTCTGTTTACATAATCATTGGTTGATGAACATTTAAGTTGCATCTATTTTTGATAACTGTGAATAATGCCACTATTAGCGTGTGCAGATGTATCTGTTCTGAAAACAGAACCTCTGCCTTCAATTCTGTTGAATATATAACTAGAAGTGGAATTGCTTGATTGTATGACAATTTGAAAGTTAACTTTCTGAGGAATGCCAAACTGTCTTCTATACCAGCTTATATCCTTACCAACAATGAATGAGTGTTCCAGTTTCTCCACATTATCTCCAGAACTTGTAGTTTTTCATTTTTTAATGGTGACCATTCTAGTGGGTGTGATATGGTATCTCACTGAGATTTTGGCTTGCATTTCCCTAATGGCTAATGATGTTAAACATTTTATCATTCACTTTATGGCCGTTTGCATATCTTCTTTGGTCAAATGTCTAGTCAAGTCCTTTGTCCATTTTTAAATTGGTTTGTTTCTTGTTTTACTGAGGTGTAGGATTTCTTAATATATTCTAGATATTAAACCATTAACAGATATGTGGTTTCCAATATTTTCTCCCACTTGGAAGGTTGTCATTTTACTTTCATGATAAAGTGCATTGATGCACAAAAGTTTTTCATTTTCATGAGATCCTATTTATCTACTTTTTATTTTGTTGCTCATGCTTTGGATATAAATTCTAAGAAGCTTGTCTAACAGAAAGCCCTAAGGATGTTTTCTTCTAGAAGTTTAATAGTTCTGTTTCTTACATTTAGGTTTTTGATTATTTTGAGTTTTTGGGGGGATATGATGTGAAGCAGAGGTTCACATTCAATATTTTGCATATTGTCATCCAGTTTTCTCAGCCCCATTTGTTGAAGAGACTATTCTCCCTTATGTGAAGGGACTTGTTTCCCTTATCAGAAATCAGTTGGTGCATGGCGAGCAGTCTCACCACCTTCCCCCTCTCTGCGTGGGGCATGACTCCCAGGGGTGTGGACCTTCCTGGCAACATGGGACAGAGATCTTGGAATGAGCTGAGACTCAGCATCAAGGGACTGAGGAAAACCCTAGAATGAGCTGAGAATTAACATCAAGGGATTGGGAGAACCTTCTCGACCAAAGAGGGAAGAGTGAAATGAGACTAAGTGTCAATGACTAGGTATCTATTCAGAGGACATAAGGGAAAGGACACAAATGGACATTTGCATGCCAATGTTTATAGCAGCATTATTAATAATTGCCAAGAAATGGAAACAGCTCAAATGTCCATCAACAGATGAGTGGCTAGACATGCTGTGGTACATACATACTTTGGAATATTATGTGGCTGTAAGACAAAATAAAGTTATGAAGTATGTAACAACATGAATGGACCTTAAGGACATTATGTTGAGGGAAATTAGCCAGAAACAAATGGACAAATACTGTAGGGTCTCACTGATATGAACTGACTTTAGTGAATGAACTTGGAAAACTTCAGTTGGTAACGGAGACCAACAGGAGATAGGAATAGGGTAGAGGTTGGGTAATTGGAGCAGAGGGATACAGATTGTCCAACAGGACTGATTGTAAAAATTCAGAAATGTATAGCATAATACTACCTAACTGTAATGCAATAATGTTAGAACACTGAATGAAGCTGAGTGTGAAAATGATAGAAGGAGGAGGCCTGGAGACACAAATGAAGTCAGAAGGAAAGATAGATGATAAAGACTGAGATGGTATAATCTAGGAATGCCTAGAGTGTATAATGATAGTGACTAAACGTACAAATTTAAAAATGTTTTTGCATGAGGAAGAACAAAGAAATGTTAATACTGCAGGGTGTTGAAAATAGATGGGAATTCATATTTTAAAACTTTAACTTATGTGTGAGACTAAAGCAAAAATATGTTTATTTGGTACAAAATTTATATTTTGACAAGTGCACTTCCTAATATAATTTATGTGGACAGCTTGATTGAACACCATAGTACTTGGAATCTTGAGTAGGGTATGAGATTTTGTATGTTTGTCCAGAGTGATGCCCCAATAAATCCAAGAGTGATTTGAACAATGAATAAAATTGTATTTGCAAAGTCCCCTTGAGGGAATGATGAGAAGGGGAAAAATTCAACTTCCCCAAGTGGAGAATTTTTTATATTCTCACAACCAGTGGGGACAACCAAAACGATAGGCTGGAGCCCCCAATCTTGGGATTTGTTCATATGAAACTTAACCCCATAAAGGATAGGCTAAGCCTACTTAAAATTAGACTTAAGTCCCACAAGATAAACTCTTTCATTGCTCAAATGTGGCCTTTCTCTCTTAGCCAACATGACAAGCAAACTCACTGCCCTCCCCCCTCTATGTGTGACGTGACTGCCAGGCATGTGGACCTACCTGGCAATGTGGGACAGACATCCTAGAATGAACTGGGACTCAGCATCAAGGGATTGAGAAAACCTCTTCAACCAAAAGGGGGAAGAGTGAAATGAGACAAAATAAAGTGTCAATGGCTGAGAGATTCCAAACAGACTCAAGAGGTTATCCTGGATGTTATTCTTATGCATTGTATAGATATCAACTTTTTAGTTAAGGTGTAATGGAAAGACTGGAGGGAAGTGCCTGAAAATGAAGAGCTGTGTTCCAGTAGCCATGTTTCTTGAAGTTGATTGTATGATGATATAGCTTTCACAATGTGACTGTGTGATTGTGAAAACCTTGTGTCTGATGCTCCTTTTATTGACTTTATCAACACATGAGTAAAACATATAGATTAAGAATAAATAAATAGCTAGAGAGCTTTGTTATAATAGGGCCAGGATGGAGTTTCTTTGCACTTGGGTTTGAGAGCAAAAGAGTGTCTTTGAGGAAGAATTAGATGAGGAACATGTGCTAATTACTTTAGTTCCAGTAGAAGAGGAACCTCAAGAAGAGCATCAAATGGAACCAAGTACTTCTACTGCAGAAGTTAAACCAAAGAAGTCTAGGAGAAGGGATAAATTTCCTCTTCTTCAAACGAATGAGCAATCCAAAGCTTGCTCAAAACCTAAAGTACCAGCACTCCCCTTGCCAGTGATTTGCCTCCAATTAATAAGGTACACCAGGACACTTTGGGGATGTGGTGCCAACATTTTAATTTGAGTACCAGTGGCCCAAAAATAGAGGTCTATCTGATACTCCAGCAACATGCTTAACCTAAGCAAAAACAGGATATTCCTGACACACCACAGAAGGCCAAGTTGGAGTCACGTTCAAAGAATTGCAAGACAATGACCAAGACAGGAAAGTGTCAGAAAAAGGAGAGAAAAAAAGAAATGACTAAAAAAATTGAAGTGATAACTTCAGTTCAGGTGGCAATGTTGGCAGCATGGACAAGAATTGCAGCAAGAGCAGTTCAGCCCAAGACTGTGAATTCATGTTCCATACCTTCTTCTGTTGAGACCTTTTTGCTGCAAGCCTCCGGTGTTGGATGGTGTGTGGTCCATGGCAGAGTTCTCCCTGCAGACACAAAGGGTTGGGTTAGCCTACAGTTCCATGCAGGGCAGGCCTGCATACCTGACACTACCAGGAGGATGATCTCTCTCTGTTACCAGCCTACACTCTTGCATCTGCAGGCATAGAAGACAATATGTTGTGCCCAGAATGTGTGAAGAGGAACAAGAAGTTAATGAAAAGATTAATTCTAATTAGGAAGGAGAAGTGATCTGCTTTGAACACACCACCATCTCTTTTTGGAAGGGCAATGTTTTAATAAACAATAAAGGACTGAGAGTCCATAGCTAAGTTGACTTGCATCCTGATGATTAATGTGCTGTGTCTTAAACATCCTCAATGCTGCCTGCTTTTTGAGTAAAAATGTGAATTTCTGGATTCTGGTCTTTGGGTTTACCAAAAAGTGACTGCTACTGCTGCTTTTTATGATTTGGGTTTAGGAAGAGGTTATACTGTCCATGTCAATTAAAATGTTTCTCCATATATTGGTTCCATAGAAATTACTGGTAGAGGAAAGTTCAAGTAGAGAAAAGGTATCTGTAAATATTTTAACATTGTGTGTAGCTATATAGAATATGTGTTTGCTACTTTAAAATTTTTTATGTGTGTATACCCACAATATTCAAAAACTACTTGGATATATTGTGAAATATTTCTCACTGTAATATTGACACAGTTAGTCTTGTTCAATCATATTGTGTGTGCATTTGTACAATGAAATTTCTACACGTGGATTTGCTGTTAAATAAAATTCATACAAGCAGAATTGCTGAGTAAAATAAATAAATAATAGGGAGAAAAATGTTAAGGTAAATTTAGTAGATTGAAATGCTAGTGATCAGTGAAAGGGAGGGGTAAGGGCATGGTATGTATGAATTTTATCCTGTTTTCTTTTTATTTTTTTCTGAATTCATGCAAATGTTCTAAGAAATGATCATGATGATGAATATATAACTATGTGATGATATTGTGTGTTATTGATTATATAATAATGGAATGATCATATGTTAATAATGTTTGTGTTTGTATGTGGTTATGTTTCATAAATGAAGAAAAAAAAATCAGTTGGCTATACATCTTGACCAAAAGGGGGAAAAGAAATATAACTAATGAAGTGTCAGTGGCTGAGAGAGTTCAAATAGAGTCAAAAGGCTACTCTGGAGGTTACTCTTACACAAGCTTCAGTTAGACATTGCTACCTATCATAACTTGCCAAACCCCAATCAAAAGCATTCCAGCCAAACATAAAGAACACCTAGGGAAATATATAACATTTGATAGAGTTCCCATGCACGGAGGTAACATTCCAGAAACTACAACCTCCAGATCGATCCCTGGACAAGATAAGCCCTGAAACCTAGGGAGCCCAGCCTCTCCAGAGCATCAGCTAGTTTCATCTCCTTACCTCATATTATTGGCAGTCCCTTCCAACATGAAAATGTTAAAATGGCTACAGCCAAAATACCCCTAAAGAGTGGGATAGAAAGATCAAAGGTGATGGTGGAATTATGGAGAGAAGGTAGGGTTTAACAAAGGAAGATTATGACTGAATCATTAAGTTGATATTTCTTTTAGTCTTACAGCAAATAGAAGTAAAAACCTCAAATTATGGAATTATAACCCATACCAAACTCTGAAATCTGTTCTACAACTAATTGTTGTGCTGTGCTTTGAAATTTATTGCTTTTTTGTATATATGTTATTTTTCACATGCAAAAAAAAGTCAATTGTGATGAAAAAAATACTTATTTCTTCTAGCCTCCTATATTCTGCAGCAGCTAGAAGGAAAAATCTGAAAGGATGGTATGGTAGCCCTTGACAAACTCTGGGATCTTCCCTGTAAACACTCGTTGAAGAGTGCTTTAAAAACGATTGCTTTTTTCTTTGTTTGTTTTGTATAGATTATATTATACAATAAAATAAGTTTTTAAAAATCAGTTGGCTATAGATGTGAGGGTTTATTTCTGAACTCTGATTTTAATTCTACTGGTCTGTATGTCTGTCCTTGTGCCAGTACCATACTGTTTTGATTAGTTGTGGCCTCGTAATAAGTTTGAAAATCAGGAAATGTGAGTTTTCCAACTTTATTTCTTTCCAAGAAGGCTTTGGCTATTTGTGGTCCCTTAATATTCCACACAAATTTGATGATTGTCTTATCCATTTCTGCAAAGAAGATTGATGTAATTTTGATTGATATTGTGTTGAATCTGTAAATCCCTTTGTATAGAATTGACATGTTAACAACATTTAGCCTCCTAGTTCATGAACACAGAATGTCCTTGTGCTGGTTTGAAAGGATGTATGGATCCTAGAAAAGTCATGTTTTAATCAAAATCCCATTTTGTAAAGGCAGAATAATCCCTATTCAATACTGTATGTTTGAAACTGTAATCAGATGAGATGTGATTTGAGTGTTTGTTAAACTGGATTAGGTGATGACATGTCTTCACCCATTTGCGTGGGTCTTGGTAAGTTTCTTGAGTCCTATAAAAGAGGAAACATTTTGGAGAATGAAAGAGATTCAAGGAGAGCAGAGAATGCTATAACATCACGAAGCAGAGTCCACCAGCCAGGGACCTTTGGAGATGAAGAAGGAAAATGCCTCCCAGGGAGCTTCATGAAACAGGAAGCCAGAAGAAGAAACTAGCAGATGAAGCCCATGCTCACCGTGTGCCCTTCCACTTGAGAGAAAAACCATGAACTTCATCAGCCTTCTTGACCAAGGTATCTTTACCTGGATGCTTTAGATTGGACATTTCTATAGACTTGTTTTAATTGGAACATTTTTAGAACTGTAAACTAGCAACTTATTAAAGTCCCCTTTTTAGAACCCATTCTGTTTCTGGTATATTGCATTCCAGCAGCTAGCAAACTTGAACAGTCCTCTTATTTATTTCATTCTTCTTTGAATAATTTTACCAATGCTTTGTAGTTTTTTGTCTTTGTACATGTCCTTTACATATTTGATTACATTTAATCCTACACAGTTCTTCCATTTAGTTGTTATTTTAGGCAGATTTTTTGTTTCATTTTTATCTTCAGATTGTTCTTTACTATGTATAAAAGCATTACTGATTTTTGCATGGTGATCTTAAACCCTTCCACTATGATTAATTCATTTTTTAGTTTTATAGCTTGTTGTGGATATATCAAGATGTTCTCTGTATCGGGTCATGTCTTCTGTAACTAAGGAAAATTTCACTTCCTCCTTTCTAATTTGTACGCTTTTATTTATTTTTCATGTCTAATTAATCTGGCTACAACTTCCTGTTCTATGTTGAATAGCTATGGTGACATTGGGCGTCCTTGCCTTGTTCCTGAAATTGGAGAGAAAGTTTTTAGTTTTTCACCAATGAGTATGATGTTATTGATGGATTTTTCATATATACTCTTTATCTTGTTGAGGTAGTTTCCTTCTATTCCTAATTTTCTGTGTCTGAATGAAGAAAGGGTGTTGGATTTTGTCAAATACCTCCTTCATCAATTGAGGTGATGATGTGTTTTTTTCCTTTCATTTTGTTTATGTGGTATATTATATTAATTGATTTTCTTGCATTCTACCCATCTTGCATACCAGGGATAAATCCTCCTTGATCCTGGGGTATAATTCTTTAATTTCACTTTTGGATTCAGTTTGCTAGTATTTTGTTAAAGATTTTTGCATCCATATTTATAAGGTATATCTTCTATAATTTTCTTTTCTGATCTTTATCTGGCTTTGGTATTTGGTAATATTGGCTTCATAGAATAAATTGGGGAGTGTAATCTCCTCTTAAACTTTTTGGAAGTGTGTGAGCCACATTGATATAAAGTTTTCTTGGAATATTTGATAAAACTCATCTGTGAAGCAACCTGTTGTGGACTTTGCTTTCTGGGAGGTTTTTGCTTACTCATTCAATCTCTATTACTAATTGTTCTGTGGAGATTGGCTATCTCTTCTTGAGTCAGTGTGGGTCGTTTGTGTGTTTCCAGGAATTTGTCCTTTTACATTTGATCTATTTTCAGTTTATCTTGGTCTAAATGTGAGGTGTGAATCCAACACCTTTTCTTCTGATGACTATACAATCATTTCCACAACATTTACTAAAATGCTGTGCCTTATCCTGACTGATTTCTTCATATGCTAAATATCCACACATATATGTGTCTAATTCTATAATTTCTATTTTTGTTCCAATGGTCTATATGTCTCTTCATGAACCAGTATCATGTTGTTCCAAATAGTAAGACTTAAATATGTTTTATAGTTGCAAATCTAATCACCATAATTGCTTTTTCTTTCAGTTTTCCTAACTATTTTTCAGTTTTCCTAACAACTTTCTAGTCCTAATGTGGAAAAAATAACTGTTTCTATTTTTATTGCAATTGTGATAGATTTATGAATTGACCATGGAAATTATTATGTTGAATCTTTCTATTGCAAAATATGGTATGGGGTGGTGTGATGGTGGCTCAGTGGCAGAATTCTCACCTACTGTGCTGGAGACCCAGGTTCAATGACCAATGCCTGACCATGCCAAAATATACATATATGGTATGCCCTTCAATTTTTTAGTCTGTTTTGTGTCCTTCAGGAGTATTTTAAAGTTGATGTGCTGGTTTGAAAGGATGTATGTCTCCTAGAAAAGCCACATTTTAATCAGAATCCCATTTTATAAAGGCAGAATAATCTCCATTTAATGCCTTATGTTTGAAACTGTAATCAGATCATCTCCTTGGAGACATGATTTAATGAAGAGTGGTTGTTAAGATGGATTAGCTGATGATATGTATCCACCCATTTGGGTGGGTCTTAATAAGTTTCTGCAGTCCTATAAAAGAGGAAACATTTTGGAGAATGACAGTGATTCAGAGAGAGCAGAGCAGAATGACATAGCCACGAGAAGAAGAGGCCACCAGCCAGAAACCTTTGGAGATGAAGAAGGAAAATGCTTCCCGGGGAGCTTCATGAAACAGGGAGCCAGAAGAAAAAGCTAGCAGATGATGCTGTGCTCACCATGTGTCCTTCTAGCCGAAGGAGAAACCATGACTAGAGAAACCCTGAACTTCATTGGCCTTCTTGAACCAAGGTATCTTTCCCTGGATGCCTTTGATTGGACATTCCTACAGATTTGCTTTAATTGGGACATTTTCTTGGCCTTAGAACTGCAAACTAGCAATTTATTAAATTCGTCTTTTTAAAAGCCATCCCATTTCTGGTATATTGCATTCCAGCAGCTAGCAAACTAGAACAGTTGAGTTATTCCAAATCTTTTAGGCTGTTTCCTTTTAGCCTCCTGAGCAAACTTAATTCTCCCTCCTACCACTGTCCACCTACATTCTCCTTGGGACCAGTCATTGGAAAGGAGGCTAGTTTACCTTTATTTGTTATTGTAAATTAGTCTATTCTTCCATTATATATATATATTTAAGCTGGTTTTTGTTTGCATATGTGAAGGTGATCTATTTATTTACTTTCACTTTTATTTTCCACAAACTTACTTATTTCTATATTGTTTACAGTAGTTATCCAACAAATTATCATTGGGTTTTCCAGGTATATCATGCAAACATATAGTTTAATAATGGTGATAATTCTGACTTTTCTTTTTTGTATCTTTCTTTAATATCTGATTTTTAAAATACTCAGGTTTAATTGTTTGGGGCACGGCCTACAATACCATGTTCAGTAGTGATTATAGTAATGGAAACCCATGCTTTAATCCTTAGTGGGAATGCCGTCAGGGTTTCCTCATTAAGGATGAGGCTTATCTTTCAACTGTGATGTCAGGAAGGAAGTAGCCATTGATTCCCATTTTATTCAGTGTTCTGTTTTTTTTATCAGAAAAGGTGCTGAATAGTGTCAAGTGCCTTTTCATCTACTATGAAAATGATCATATACTTTTCTTCTCTTTAAATTTATTGATATGGTGAATTACATTTAGAATAGATTTTTTAATATCAAACCTTATTTGTATTACTGGAGAAAACTAAAATTGCTCATGATGCAGGTTTCTTTTAACGTGCTGCTGGATTCTGTCCACTAACTTTTTATTTGGGATTTTTACATGGATATTTAGTCCATAGTTTTATTGTGGTGTCCAATCATGATTTTGCTTGGGAACAATTGCATGAAAAATTCATTTTTTGAGAAGTGGAGGTTTCACTTATTTTGATATAGTCTAGAATACTTAAAGCTTTTAAAATTATCAATATTTAGAAGTTTGGTAGAATTCTCCTGAGAAACACAGCAGGCCTGATATTTTTATTAGAGGGATTTGTTTTTAATGATTCATTTTTTTCTATGAAAATTGATCTGTTCCAAGATTAGATTTAGTAAATTTCATTTTATTGGCAATTTATCCATATCATCCTAGTTTTCAAATGTTGTGCTGTCTTGAAAGGATTATATGCTGGAGAAAATTATGTTTTAATCCTTATCCAATCTTGTTTCTTTTAATCCCTATTCAATAATTTAGGTTGGATTCTTTTGCTTAGATTATTTCCATGGAGATGTGACACACTCAATTGTGGATATTAATTTTTGATTAGATGGAGATGTGACTTCACACATTCAAGGTAGGTCTTGATTAGTTTACTGAATCCAAAAAAGAGGAGGCCTTTTGGAGAGAACAACAGAGCTATGAGAGGAGATAGCCACAAGAACCGGGAGAGCCCATGCATCCAGAGACCTTTGGAGATGAAGAAGGAAAATGTCCCTGGGAGAACTTCATGAAACAAGAATCCTGCAAAGAAATTTTGCAGTTGTTGCCAAGTTTGCCTTGTGCCTTTCTAACTGCAAGAGAAACCCTGAATGTCATCGGCCTTAAGCAAAGGTATCTTTTCCTGTGTGCCTTAGATTAGACATTTCTATAACCTTGCTTTAATTAGGACATTTGCAAGGACTTGGAACTGCAAACTTGCAACTTATTAAATTCCTCTTTTAAAAAAAAAAGCCATTCATTCTGTTATATTTCATTCCGGCAGCTTGCAAACTAGAACACTTGCATTTGTACAATGAAAATTATTTATGATTTTGTTTAATTCCCTCTATTTCTGTGGTTATTTTCCCCTTTATCATTTCATAATATTGTATTTTCACCTTCCCTTTTTCTTAATGGGGAAAGCTAATCTAATGGTATTTTGTTGTTGATTTAAAGAAAGTTTTAAAATAAATTCATTCTATTAATTTTCCTGTTTTAGTGTTTATTAATTACCTCTTCTAATATTATTCATTTTCTCTGCTTTCCATCAGCTTATTTTATTGTTCCTTTTTTAACTTTTGGACCATCTTTTCTTTCTGCCTTCTTTGTTGTTATATAATATTTAAAGCTCAGAATTTTCTTCAAACACTACTTTATCTGTCTCATACTCTTGTGTGTATGTGTGTGTGTGTGTTTTATCATTCTACTACTTCATATTCAGATATTTTCCTGTGGTACAATCCTATAAAATTGTAAATAAAAATAAATGAACTTTTTCTTTTTACTGGATCTGGAGTTTATAAATGAGACTTAAAACCCCTGGATTGTTACAGTGCCAGATAAGTTCTGAAACACAGAAGTACCAGGTTCTTCAAAGACAGTAACCAGTTTCATGCTTTTGCCCCTTAATAACAATGCCTCTTTTCAGCCTTGAAGAATTTAGAAGATACCCAGATATTTCTCAAGATTGAAAGATAACTATCAAAAGAGAGGGAGGAGTTATAACAAAGGAATTGGGATTTAAGGGATAATTTTGATTACTGAATTACTGTGTAATCAGTAATTACTTTTAACTTTTTTGTATATTAAAGTAGATGGGGAGAAAAAACTGAAATCTTTGAATTGTAATTGTAATCGAGCTCTCTTGATCTCTGATAATGATTATATAGCCTTTATCTTGTGCCCTTATGATACTAAAAAGCTTCTGACTAACCTCCACTAGTGCCCATTTATCCAATTTTTCAACTTTAGTTTGTACTCACTAAAAACTGCCCCTAATGTTCCTTAATGAAGGGTCCTAGGTCAGCCCAAACTAACCCACCCAAAATTCAAAATTATCTTGAAAACCAAAACTAGATCCAATCAAAGTGGGCTTGCCTCCCATGCCCAGATTCTTAAATATAGTGTTTTTGGCTTTCACTGCTTTCTCAAAATTCTGCACTTTTAACTTATAGTCTCCTTTGACCTAAGAATTGTTTAACAGAGAGGTGAATGTATGCACTTTCATTTCTAGGTGGAAGAGACTTCTGTTTTCTTTGTTTTTAATATCTAATTTATGGAATCATAATAGAGTATCTGTATCATTGGTACCATTTAAGATTTTATTCTTTTTCTGTGTACAAATATAGGATTAATTTTCCTGTGGGCAATTTAAGGAAAATATATTTTATATTATTGGACTGCTGAATTTAGTACATATCCATCAGCTCTATACCATTAATTGTGTTGTTTTGGTGTCTTATATCTTTACTTATTGTTCTAGTTAGCTAGCTGCTGGAATGCAACACACCAGAGATGGATTGGCTTTTAATAAAAGGGGATTTATTTTGTTGGTTCTTCAGAGGAAAGGCAGCTAACTTTCCACTGAGGTTCTTTCTTACGTGGAAGGCACAAGATGGTCTCTGCTGGTCTTCTCTCCAGGCCCCTGGGTTCCAACAACTTTCCCTGGGGTGACTTCTTTCTGCATCTCCAAAGGCCTGGGCTGAGCTGAAAATGCTGAGATGAGGAATGCCGAGCTGCTTAGGCTGTGCTATGTTGCGTTCTCTCATTTAAGCACCAGCCAATTAAGTCAAACGTCACTCATTGCAGCAGACATGCCTCCTAGTCGACTGCAGATGTAATTGGCAACAGAGGAGGTTCACATACCATTGGCTTATGTCCGCAGCAACAAGACTAGGTATGCTCACTGGCCAAGTTGACAACTGAATCTAACTAACACACTTATTTTATGTCCACTTGATCTGTCTTGGACTTAATCTGACGAATTAAAATTTCCTATTATTAGTACATTTCTGTAATGTTTGTAATCCCCTCTTTCTTTTAATGTATGTACTACTGATGACTTTCATGAACTGCTGTGTCTAAGCCTCCTCCACACTTTTGTTCTTACCTTGCAAATTCTATATCAGATTCCTCTCGGACTTCTGTTATAGACTGTCTGGTTTCAATTGCTTTTTTGCTACATAATTTCTTCTGTGCTATGAACTTAATGACCAGGTTCTATATTCATTTTCACTTTATAGCTTCCCACACATACCATCCCTACCACCACCTAAGTTTTAAGGAAGATCTGAGATACACTTCCTTGTTTTTGATGCAAGATTTAATCTACATGTTCTTTAGCAATCACTAGGGGGTCTCTTCAGGCACTGCATCCTTAATATTTGTTCCTGGGGCTTCAACTTCACATGATTTGGGTTAAATAAATATTGCAGTTACTTTATGAGTTGTAGTTTCTTGTTTCTTGTACATTTAAGATATTTCTTCTTTCCATGTGCTTTGCTCATGAAGTGTACCTCTCAACTTTCCTAAAGTATCTGATTATCCAGCCAGTTTTCTCTCAAATGGTGCTGGGATGGTAGCCAAGCAACTAAGTGTGATAGGAGCCATGTGTCAATACAGCTGAGAATTATGAAAAAAAAAAACAGCTCTGAAGGAAGCCAAAGCTGAGGTCATCTCTATGGAAATTTTTCATACTTAGAAAATGAACTGGGCTGTAGTTTTAAATATTAAATTATGGCAATGTCAGTATTGAAGGAAGTTAATATGTTTTAATCTGAGGTATCACAGGGACTCTTTCATAATTTCAAATATCATGTCATAGTTTCACAATATAATTTAAAAGCAATAATTTTTATGAGAAACTGATAGGATATTAGAATATCCTTGAGCCTACAAAGGAGAGGTCTAGTGAAGATTTTTGTTTAACCTTTACCATCAATTCCCATAACCAGGCAAGTCGGAGTGGAGGTAGGTCCAGAGTGGCAGTTTAGGACAGTGTGGCTCCAGTGTTAATTAAGAAATTAATAATCTTACTTGGCATGTTGAATATCACCTGGGGATTCTTTAAGTTGGTTAGATGTGAAGTCAGCAGAAACATATGCAACCTTGGGGCACCCTCAATCTTCTTCATTTGTCACCTGTAGAGCTCAAAAGGCTGTTCTGCCTCCCCTATGGGAGACAGTGCAGTACCTGAACCCAAGCTCATATTGGTGGAACTTGGGGTAAGACCCCAGGGGTTCCGGAGGTTGAGGGTTGTCTTAAAGTTTCTGGCACCCACTTTACCAGTGGTCCTCTGAATCCTTGTTGAAGCAAGGCTCTTGAGGCTTGTAGAAACCGTTTGGGTGACCTTGAGAGGACAGGTCATTGTTACCGGTGACTAGAATAAGCTGAGCTTGTTCTCTGGTGTTTTGCTTACTTCTCTTTGCCTATTCCTCCCCCCTCAGCCTTGTTAAATGCAAAAAAAGTCAGTTTTAAATAAGTCATTAATGGGAGTTGTGGGCCCATGGAGAACTTTTGCCACTTTCTCTGAGTGTCTGTTGCAGCCTACCTGATGAAATGAGTCCCCACCAAATTCTGACTTTCCTGGGAATCTGGGTTTACATTAGAATATTTTTTATGGGATTCCACTAATCTCCACTGGAAAAGGGCTAAGTTTTCCTCTTTTTCCTGAGTGAGCTTCCTTAGCATATTAGAGTTAACTGACTTGGTGGCACAGTTTTCATGTCTTTTAATAAACCAGTGTTCTTCCTTTAATGGAAATTGAGACATGGGATAACAGAAGTGAAAAAATTTTATGTTCTTTTCTTGATAAAGAGCCATACATGTGTAGGCATAGGGAATTTCTGACTACCTGTCTTTTACAGACTGGAGGATGTTATTGTATTTGAGATTCCCATTGGAGGGCCATGCTTTCCCATCTTTTAGGTTTATGTTCCCTGTTGACATTTCCCATTTCTTCTGAAAAGGAGAAAGAGGAAAAAAAAATTTTCCTCTAAGTTTCTTGTTTCATGAAAGCTAAAAAGAGAGCATTATTTCAAAAAGAAGTTTTATATTTGGCCACAATAAAGACTAAATGAGGATTCAGAGGGAAGGAGCTATTTAAAAGAAGATTATTTAAAATATTTGCCTCCTTCCATGAAGAAGAGTCATGAGGAAAAATTTTTTTATGGTTTTCCTGGGCATAACATAATTTGCAAGAGCCCTTTTTCAGTTTGTCCTGATATAAGACCATAAAAGCTCTATGTAAGGAATTTCTTGCCACTTTTCTTCCTTCTTATAAAATGTTTAATTCTAAGATGAGATTATGGCTGATTGTATTATTTGTGGGCTAATGTTGGCTGTCCTCTAGGCAATATTGTGTCTAGGGAGTATTGCAGTAGAATGGGAGCACAGTTTATTTCTAAGGAAAAGAGAGAATAAAAAGACACATCTCCCTACTGGTGTCCAACATCCCAATTTGCCAGCCTGCCATTCTGATCCCATTGGACTGGCTCCTTATCCCTATCCCTGGGCCTCCCTGTGGACCTTGGAGACTCAGGAGATGGATGTCCTGGTGCCATCCCCAGAATTGCTAAACCAACACACTCTTCTTCCTTGGTGACTGTGTTCTTAACTTTACTACTTAGATTACTGCCTAAGAGACTTGAAAGGATATGATACAAAAAAAAAAAAAAAAGAAAGAAATCTTAGGAAGGAGATTTCCCACATGCCAGCCCTGGGTTTTGCCATAATGGAGTTAAGTGAAAGAACATGCAGCAAGGAAATTTGACTCCTTTTAAGAACATGGCCTAGTATGCTTTTTAGGCAATTTAAGGGGTCAAGGTATGAACATATTATAGGGCCGGGCCAGGACTGAGATTTGTTCTGTCACTTATTGCCCATATTTTTTCAAGAAAGCAAATGGACACACAACACCCTATCCTCCCCAGCTAATGCTTTCTCTTTGTACTGGGTGATACTTTTGAGACAGCTAGTAGCAGAACATGCTGGGACTGCAGACATGGTAGCAGATTAAGAGATGGAAAGATGTAGGGAGAAAAAATGAGAAGCTGGTCATAAAAGCAATGCTGCGAGTGAGTGGAAAGCCAGAAGGCCTGCATGTTTGGGGTGCTTACTGGCTTGTATGGACTCAGTTTACTCTAATTAGGATAGCCAGGGCTTTTGTTTACCCCACAGACCTCACTTCTGGCTTTACGGGGAGACTTTCCCATTGGAAAGTACTCAGTTCCCTTGGGATTAAACCAGAGGTGACTCCTTAGAAAATTAAAGACAGCATCTTGTTTGGTACAAGAATCTTTAGCCTAGAATCCTGTGCTGCAAATGATGGAATATCTCAGAAGGCACAAGAAGCCAGACAAAGGAGAAAGGAGATACTCAAAGAGGCAGGGGAGAAGACCTCTGTGAAAATAAGAACAGATTCAGCAAGCAGAAAGTTCTGGGTCTCCAAAATGGAGTAAAGAGAGCAGGGGGAAGTCTCAGAGACCCAAGGGTAAGAGGAGAGAGAGACAGAGAGAGAGAGAGAGAGAGAGAGAGAGAGAGAGAGAGAGAGAGAGGGAGAGAGAGAGAGAGAGAGACTTGATTTTGCTCTATTGGAGTCCTGCTTGACACCCTTAGCCCCCAGCCAGGTCCCTAAGGGTGATATTATCTGCCACCATGAACCTCTTTGGATCTATATGGCATGATGATGGGGCTCCTGCCACCTCTGAGGAAGGAGCTGATGGCTCACAGTGAACTGAATTTATGTGCTAGGGGAGCCAGATCAGAGTTCCTAGATTCCTAGAGAGGGCAGTGAGAATGAGGACATAGGAAAGGGCAACAATGAGCCAAATGATAAAAAATAAAAAAACATCAGCACATGGCCAAGCCTCCTGGTACTTACCAGTCCAGATGGTAAAGAGAACTATCTCCTAATTGGCTCACCAAAACAATATTGCTGGATTTTGGCTTTTCAGGTTCCTGGCTATGCTGTGAGAAAGAATTCAAGGGCACAGCACAGCATAGAGTAAGCAGGCAGAACATTTATTAGATACACATGTAAGAGAACATGTGGGAAATATTACAAAAACAGAGTTGAGGGTAGTGAGAGGCCAGTAGTATATTTTTGACTTAGGTTCCCATGCACTTGTGTCCCAGCATTCAACATTACCTTTAAGTCAGAATATAGTATGTCATTTTTGGTAAGATTCATACTGCTAGCCTGTTCTTATTAAAATTTACTTTTATGATCTTGGAATCCATACCAACTGCTCATCTACACTCTTTCTGGCAATATTAAAATAATTGTTATGTAAGAAACAATAGAACAAACACCTGAAATGTAACCATTAGTTGGGATTTCTTAACTCTCAGAGATACAAATAAGAATGACAAATTTGTTCATTCTTTCTTTCTTCCATTTATCCATTCAACTATTTATTTTACAGACATTTATTGAACACCTATTATGTGTCAGGAATTTACATAGATGCTGAAAATTCAATGATCAATGAGGAATATTCTTGTCCCTAAAAGCTCACAGTGCATTAAAAGGAAATTCACATAAACAGATTATTATATAATGTGCTAATTACCATGAAAGTTATATCCTAGTTGTGATGGGAGTACAGAGAAGGAAAGGCTTGGTATTCATCTGACTTTCACAATCATACTTATCAACTTCTATTTCTTTTCACATTCTTTTGGTATAGTGTCCAGCCAGCTTTAGTCACTTATCAATGGGAACAAAGGACTTAGAAATTTTAAGAGAACATAAAAGACTTTCATATCACAGAAGACTGTGAGTTATAAAGTGAGTTCAAAATGTCAGTAACATGTTGATATTGTATATTGTGTGTACAATGTGTGTACTTTGCTTTCAATTTTGAACTGACTAACTAAGTTAGAGAATGTGACTACCGTTAGGTTTTAAAAGTGCCCTGCTTTCAGGAGCCTGGAGCACTCAGGACTGCATGGATGGGGAGACAGAGACAAGGAAATAAGCCAAGCCACGTTCCTTGAACATGCTACCCTCACTAGCACAGGCCTGAAACCTGCAACTCACCCCACATTCCATGCACCTCAACCCCATCACCTGTCCTCACTCCCCATACTCCAGGCATCCCCAGTGCACCAACACCTTGTGCATACCTGCCCCATAGCCCCCCCCCAAGTGCAGCCCAACCCACCTCTCCTGCACCACTCCAGAGCACCCCCTCCCACTCCCTGCTCCCTAAAGACTGTCAGCAGTGCCTAAAGACTGTGGACACTTAACTCCATACTCAGGTTACAACCACCCCCAGCCCACAGAGTCACAAAGCCCAATCCTGCCCACTTCAGCTCTCCATGCAGGTACATCAGTTTATGGCACTCCTAGACCCATGCATGTGCACAAACACCAGTCACACCTCACAGGTCTGGGAAAACACTGACCTGCAAAGTCAGGTTACATCGTCCCCCAGCCCATGCAGGCAAAATGTCAACCTGCTGCCAAAGCTCTGCACATAGGGAAAAAGGGCCCAAAATCCAAGACTGGCACAGACTAGGGCCATGCCTTTCAGACCCATACATCCATAGAGGCACATATTCCCCAGCTTCTGGGTGCCCACATTTACAGGTGTCAGGGTAGCATACCCAACCTGAGACTATAGCTGCGCTGCAATGCATCACTGCATTGTTGTGCCTCACCCCATGCCATGCATCCTGCTACACACCCATCCTATAAACACAAGATTATAGACTAATGAAGGTAATCAACTTACAAAGTAAATCAATTAAGATATTCACATGTGGTAAAAACAAAAGATCGCTAAACATATCACAATGCAGACAGATATAGCCCAGCATAATGACCAAATTACAACATGAGGGGAAACACAGATGATGGAACAATTAATCAAAGATGTTCATATAATTCTACTAATGAAATACTTGGGATGGCTAATGGCATAAAGGAGATCAAGAGGACACTAGAAGAGCATAAAGAGGAATTTGAAAGAATAAATAGAAAAACAGCAGATATCATAGAAATTAAAGATTCTGTAGACCAAATATAAAACATGCTAGAGATAAACAACAGCAGGTTTGAAGAGGTAGAAGAAAGAATAAATGCACTAGAGGACAGGATAACTGATTTTGAATGCTCAAAGGAGCATATGGCAAAAAAGATGAAAACATTAGAATTGGATATCAGGGAAATGATGGACAAAACAAAGCACGCAAATATAAGAAACATTGGTGTCCCAGAAGGAGAAGAGAGGATTAAAGGTTTAGGAAGAGTAATTAAGGATAAAATGGGGGGAAACTTCTCAACCTTTATAAAGGACGTAAATATACAAGTTAAGGAAGCCCAACGAAGTCAAGATAAAATAAACCCAAATAGGGCACCCCAAGACACATGCTAATCAGTCTGTCAAGAGTTGAAGAGAAGCAGAAGATTCTGAAAGCAGTAAGATAAAAACAATCTACAACATACAATGGAAGTCACACAACATTGCGCTCAGACTATTCAGCTGGCACCATATAAGCAAGAACACAGTTGTATGATGTATTTAAAATCATGAAAGAGAAAGACTTCCAGTCAAGAATTCTGTTCCCAGCCAAGTTGTCTTTCAAAATTGATTGAGGGATTAAAATTTTCACAGACAAACAAATCCTGAAAGAATTTGTCAGCAAGAGATCAGCTCTACCAGAAATACTAAAGGGACTTCTGCAAGGTGAAAAACAAAAGACAGGAGAGGGAGGTCTGGAGGAGGACACAGAATTGAAGAGTACCAGTAAGAGTAACTTAAAGGACAAAAAGAGAAAGGGGGAAAAGAATATATAGATATGACAAATAAAATCCAAAAGGTAAAATAATCAATTCAGGAAATGCCTTTTCCGTAATAACTTTGATTGTTAATGGACTAAATTTACCAATAATAGATACATATTGGCAGAATGGATTAAGAAATATAATATACTAATATTCTGCTTACAAGGGACTCATCTTAGATACAAATACACAAATAGATTGAAAGTGAAAGGATAGCAAAAATCTTCCACACAAGTTGTAACCAAAAGAAAGCAGGAGTAGCTATACTAATATTGGACAAAATTGACTTTAAATGTAAAGACATCATAAGAGATAAAGAAGGACATTAAACATTAGTTAAAGGTACAATTCATCAAGAAGAAATAACAATCATTCATGAATTATGCTCCCAATCAAGGAACTCCAAAGCATATGAGACAGACATTGGCAAAACTGAAGGGAGTGACAGATGTTTCGACCATAAAAGTAAGAGACTTAAATACACCACTCTCCTTTAAAGATAGAACAACTAGATAGAAGATCAACAAGGAAATAGAAAAGTTGAACAACTTGATAAATGAATTAGACCTAACAGGCATATATAAGTCATTGCACCCTAGAACACAAGCTCTACATTCTTCTTTAGTGCTCATGGAACATTCTCCAGAATAGATCATATGCTAGAGCAAAAACAGTTATTTATAAATTTAAAAACACTGAAATTATGCAAAGCACTTTCTTAGATCACAATGGAATGAAGCTAGATCTCAATAACCACCAAAGAATGAGAACATTCACAAATATATGAAGATTACCTAATAAACTCTTAAACAACCATTGAGTCAAAGAAATTGCTACAGAAATCAGTAGCTATCTGGAGATGAATGAAAATGGAAATACAACATATCATAACTTATGGGATGCAGCAAAGTTTATCCTGAGAGGGAAATGTATTGCCTTAAATGCCTATATTAAAAACAAGAAAGAGCAAAAATACAGGACTTAACTGCTCACCTGGAAGAACTTGAGAAAAAACAGCAAACTAACCCAAAGCAAATAGAAGAAGATAAATGACAAAAATTACAGCCAGTTAAAACAGGGAGAACAAAAGACTAATAGAATAAATAAAACCAAAATTTGGGTCTTTAAGAAAATCAATAAAATTGATGGGCCACTAGTAGAATGACAAAGGAAAAAAGAGAGAGGATGCAAATAAGCAAAATCAGAAATGAGAAGGGGTGCATTACCCCAGACCTTGAAGCAATAGAAGACATCATAAGAAGATACTATGAACAACTACATGCCAACAAACTAGACAAGTTCGATGAAATGGACAAATTCCTGGAAACACACACAATCTACACTGACTGAGAAGGAAGCAAAAGATTCCAGCAAACCAATCACAAGTAAAGAGATTCAATCAGTCATCAAAAATATTCCTACCAAGAAAAGTCCAGTGTCAGATGGTGTCACAGGGGAATTTTATCAAAACACTCCAAAAAGAACTAACACCAATCCTGCTCAAACTTTCCCAAAAAAATGAAGAAAACTGAACTCTACTTGACTCATTTTATGAAGCAAATATCATTTTAATACCAAAACCGTGTAAAGATGCTGTAAGAAAGGAAAACTACTGCCAATCTCCCTAATGAACATAGATGCAAAAATTCTCACCAAAATATTAGCAAATTGAATCCAATACATTAAAAAAAAATTATACACCATGACCAAGTGGCATCTATACCAAGAATGCAAGAATGGTTCAACACAAGAAAATCAATTAATGTAAAACAGCACATTAGCAAATCAAAGGGGAAAACCACATGATCATCTCGATTGATGCTGAAAAAGCATTTGACAAAATTCAACATCCTTTTCTGATAAAAACACTTCAAAAGATAGGAATCAAAGGTAACTTCCTCAATATGATAAATGCATATATGAAAAATCAATAGCCAGCATCAAACTCAATGGAGAATGACTGAAAGCTTTCCCCCTAAGATCAGGAATGAGGCAAGGATGCCCACTTTTGTCACCACTATTATTCAACACTGTGCTAGAAGTTCTAGCTAGAGCAATCATGCATGGCAAAAAAATAAAAAGCATCCAAATTGGAAAGTAAGAAGTGAAACTTTAATATTTGCAAATTGCATGATACTATACTTGGAAAGTACTGAGAAATCTTCAGCAAAGATATTTGAGCTAATAAATGAATTCAGCAATATGGCAGGATATAAAATTAACGTGCAAAAATCAGTAACATTTCTAGACACAAGCAATGGCCTAACTGAGTCAGTTAAGGAAAAAATTCCATTCAAAATATCAAGTAAAAGAATCAAATACTTAAGAATGAACTTAACTGGGATATAAAGAACTTGCACACAGAAAACTACATAACATTGCTAAAAGAAATCAAAGATCTAAAATAGGTGGATAGATATTCCATGGTCATGGATAGGAAGGTTAAATATTGTTAATATGTCAATTCTACACAAATTGATCTACAGACTCAATGAAGTACCAATCAAAATTCCAACATCTTACTTTGAAGATTTGGAAAAGCTAATTGCCAAATTTTTCTGAAAGGGAAAGAGAACCTGAAAAGCTAAAATAACCCTTAAAAAAATGAAGTTGGAGGATTAACACTCCCTGACTTTAAAACCTATTATAAAACCACAGCGGTCAAAACAGCATGGTACTGATACAAAGATACAAGTATTGACCAATAGAATATAATCAGTAGTACAGGAATACACCACCAAATCTTTGGTTAACTGATTTTTGACAAGGCTCCCAAACCCAGCGAACTGGGACAGCAAAATAGTCTTTTCAGTAAATCGGCATGGAAGAACTGGAATATCAATAGCCAAAAGAATGAAAGAGGACCCTTACCTTACATTCTATGTAAAAATTAGCTCAAAGTGGATCAAACACCAAAATACAAGAGCTAGTACCATAAAACTTCTAACAGAAAATATAGGGAAACCTCTTCAAGCCATACTAATAGGAGGTAGCGTCCTAAACTTAACACCCAGCACAAGCAACAAAAGAAACAATAAACAAATGGGAACTCCTCAAAATAAAATGCTTCCACACCTCATAAGACTTTGTCAAAAAAGGTGAAGAGGCAGCCAACACAATTTAATATTTGGAGAAAATATTTGGAAATCACATATCAGACAAAAGTTTGATATCCTGTATGCATAAAGAAATCATACAACACAACAACAAAAGAACAAGCAACCCAATTATTAAATAGGTTAAAGATATGAATAGGCATTTTACTGAAGAGCAATTACAGATGGCTCAAAAGTGCAATAAGAAATGTTAATTTTCATTGGCTATAAGGGAAATGCAGATCAAGTCTGTGATGTGATACCACCTCACACCTATAAGAATGGCAGCTATTAAATGAACAGAAAACTATAAATGTAGGAGAGGATGTGGCCAAATTGGGATACTTATGCACTGCTGGTGGGAATGCATAATGATGCAGCCACTATGGAACACAGTTTGGTGGTTAGTTTGGAAATTAAATATCATTTTGCCATATGACCCAGCCAAAGCTCTACTTGGTATATACCCAGAAGAGCTGAAATCAATGACACAAACAGACATTTGCACAACAATGTTCATAGCAGTATTATTTGCAATCACCAAAAGGTGAAACAGACAGAATGTCCATCAATATATGAGTGGATTTACAAAATGTTGTATATATAGATGATGGAATATTATACGGAGTAAAATGAAATGATGTCCTGAAGAACATAACAGGATGGATGAGCCTTGATGACATAATGCTGAGTGAAATAAGCCAAACACAAAAGGATAGATACTGTATGATTCCACTTTTATGACTATGATAAAGATAAAATCAGAGGCTTATAATACAGAATATATGGAATTTAGAGATGCATAGAAGCTAGAGATGGGTGAACAGTTAGCTAATGAAATTGAACTCTAATGTAAGGGAATAGATAGTATGAAGGTAGTTCTCTAATGTGTCTATAAGTAATATTACCTTATTGAAGATGAACAAGATTGAAAGGGGTTGTATAGACATATGTATTCTACTGAATAACACTAAAAATGTAAATTAGTTCTAGCAAGAACTACTTCAAAAGTATGATTCATGTACAAAGAATGTTTAAGTCCAGGATGCAGGGAAAAAACTGCTGTTGCATGCTATGTGCTATGTCTAAAAGGACAACATCAGCACTATCACAGCAAGAGCAGAGGTAAGTAATGAAGGGAAGGACAAGAGTTAAGAGGAGGTTTAGATTTCCTATTTGGTAAGGGTGTGTTTACTGGTTATCTTTCTCTTGGGAACAATGAAATTATCTAAAATTGGGAGTGTTAATGGACTTTGGACTTTGGGCTTTATACATCATGCCCAATGAATGCAGGTGGCTGAAGGATACACTCACTGGGAAGTAGATTGGTGAACATGGTGTATACATATAATCCAATGTTATGCTGCTACAAAAAGGAACAAAGTCATGAAGCATGCAACAATGTGAATGAACGTGTTTGACATTTACTGAGGCAAAATAAGCCAGAAACA
Source organism: Tamandua tetradactyla (assembly GCF_023851605.1). Taxonomy (NCBI): domain Eukaryota; kingdom Metazoa; phylum Chordata; class Mammalia; order Pilosa; family Myrmecophagidae; genus Tamandua; species Tamandua tetradactyla. Next base: position 55,531,503 of record NC_135353.1, on the reverse strand, counting down.
AAAGAACACTTATGGCATGGTCTCCATTAGAAAATGCTTATAAGAAAACCTGTGCCTAGACTGCAAGCTCTTACAGCAGCCATATTTAATCCAGAGTGGTAATTATTATTTCTGCATTTTGAGAGGCTGTTTTACACACACACACACACACACACACACACACACGCACATATATATATATATATACAATTTGGTATTGAGAGATAAGAACGATACTGATCAGGTTGGAGTTAAAGTAATTCAGAACACAGGATTAAGGAAGACATTTTCTATATTTTAGAACCACACAAACTCTTTGGGACCAAAGGAAGAAAGGTTTACTTGATATGAAACCTAAATTTTCTGTAAACATAATCTAACTCAACTTATCTGTATAGCTCATTTGAATAGTTGAAACACAGGCCCAGAATGAGAAAGAGGTCCTTTCATCTTGCATGGCTTAAAGTAATGCCTGGATACATCCTAGAGTATATTAAGCAGATAATCAATAATTACTGGCAAAAATATGGAACTATTAAACTTTACCATCAGGGAATTCTGATACTCTGTCAAACTTTAGGAACCCTCAAATCAATGGGCCAAGCTCTTGATGTTGAGGCTTATTCATGTAAAGTTTATATTGGTAGCAGAGAAGTTTAGCCTACCTAATTGTATGCCTAACAGTTACTTCTGGAGGACCTTTTTTGTTCCTCAGATGTGGACTCACTCTCTCTAAGCCCAATTCTGCAAATAAAATCATTTCTCTTACCCATATGTAAGACATGATATCCAGGGGTGAAGGTCTGTCTCCCTGGTGCCATGGATGATGACTTCTAGTGATGGGTCCAGCCTTGGCATCATGGGATCAACAGTTGCATCCTGACCAAAAAGGTAAAAAGAAGCATAACTGTTAAAGTATCAGTGGCAGAGACAGTTCAAATAGAGTTGAAAGGCTACTCTGGAGGTTGCTCTTACACAAGCTTCAGTTAGACATTGCTACCTAACATAACTTACCAACCTCCAACCAGGGCCATCCCAGCCAATCCTAAAGAACACCTAGGGTAATATATAAAATTCCACAAGTGCTCCATGCATTAGAGTAACTTTCCAGAAACCTCCAGCCTCCAGATGGGCCCCTGTACCAGATAAGCCCTGAAACCTAGAGGGCCAGCCTCTCCAGAGCATCAGGTAGTTCCATCTTCCTACTCCATATTATTGATAGACCCTTCCAACATGAAAAATTAGAATGACCATACCCCAAACACCCCTAAAAAGAGGGATGGAAAGATCAATGGTGATGGCAGAATGATACAGAGAAGGTAGGATTTCACAATGAATATGATTACTGAATTGCTAAATTGATATCTCTTTTAGTCTGCAGTATGTTAGAGCAGCTAAAAGTAAAAACCTAAAGCTGTGGAATTGTAACCCATGACAAACTCCGAAATATATTTCACAACTTTGTTGCAATGTGCTTTGAAATTTATTGCTTATTTTTATATATGTTATTTTTTGCAAAAAAAAAAAAAAGAAAAGAAAAGTCAATTGTGATGATAAAACAACTTTTATGGGCGGGCAACGGTGGCTCAGTGGCAGAGTTCTCGCCTGCCATGCCAAAGACAAGGGTTTGATTCCCAGTGCTTGCCCATGCAAAAAAAAACAAAAGAAAAATAACACTTTTTCCTTCTTGCTTCCTATATTCTGGAGCAACTAGAAAAAAAATCTGAGAGGATCATATGGTAGTCATCACAAACTCTGAGCTCTGTCCTGCAACTACTTGATGAAAAGTGCTTTGAAAGCTATTGTTTTTTTCTTTCTTTGTTTTGTGTATATGTTATATTACACAACAAAAAAGTTTTAAAAAGTGTTCTGCTTCTCAGTCAATCAAATAATTGAACTTATGATTGAATATCAATTAACATGCTGTAATATGCAATCAAAAAATTGTCAACAAAATAAAACAGTTTGCCTTAATTAATAGTGACACTTTTAAAATGTTTTAAAAAATCCTTTGTATTTTTGAAGCACTAAAAGAAGAAAATTTCCTGGAAATAGTAAAATATAAAAAATTATCTTTTGCTTTAATATATGTTCTCCTATTACATTGTTTCATTTAATTCATCAAATATTTTTGAGCATGCACTACATGGAAAATCTTAAGGAGCTTATTATACACAGTCATAAAAGCAGAATTTTTGAATTGGATGAGACTTTACAAATAGAATCTTGTCCAATAGCCTAATTTCCCAGACCAGAATTACTTACATTTCATGAGAAATTTCTAAGTGTCAGGCAGCATACAAATTTCCTTGCATTAATAAATTTATTCAATCCTCCCAACAACATTCTCAGGTAAGATCATTATCTCCACTATTAAGCATACATAATTTAAGTAACTTAACAAGAGTCACACGTGATGTAAGTGACAGAGCCTAGAATTCAAACCTATGGAGAGTGAATTCCTAGCTCATAACTTTTAACAAACTTCACTGTAGTCAAAAACAAGGCCTAGATGATAGAGTAAACTTACCCAGGAAAACCCACTCTCTACTGGCAGAGGTAGGATTAGGAAAAAATCTTCCAGTAATCTGTCTACTACTGTCCATTATTCCATGCTGAATCAATCATTCATGTTCATGCAGAATGGCAAAAGAGTGAAATTATTTTTATGTTGGCATTTATTTATTGGAGAAAGTAGACACATAAAAGTAAATAATGGGAAGCATAGGAAATATACAAAGATGGGTAGTAATATAGTTGTTTTTTATGCCAGCATTATAACACATGGGTATCTTCTTGTAAATTTATTTATTAATTAAAAAATTAACAAACCAAATAAAAAAACAGCATATATAATCAGTAATTCACAATATCATCACTTTAGTTACTTATTATCATTTCTTAGAACATTTGCATTAATTCAGAAAAAGAAATAAAAAGACAATAGAAACAGAAATAAAACAAACACAGAAAAGAAAAAAAAAGATTATACCTACCATACCCCTTACCCCTCGCTTTCATTGATCACTAGCATTTCAAAATAAATTTATTTTAGCAATTGTTCCCCCATTATTTATTTTTATTCCATATGTTCTACTCGTTTGTTGACAAGGTAGATAAAAGGAGCATCAGACACAAGGTTTTCACAATCACACAGTCACATTGTGACAGCTGTATCATTATTCAATCATCCTCAAGAAACATGGCTACTGGAACACAGCTCTACATTTTCAGGCAGTTCCTCCAGCCTCTCCATTACATCTTGAATAACAAGATGATATCTACTTAATGCATAAGAATAACCTCCAGGATAACCTCTCGACTCTATTTGTAATCTCTGAACCATTGACACTTTGTCTCATTTCACTCTTCCCCCTTTTCGTCGAGGAGGTTTTCTCAATCCCTTGATGCTGAGTCTCAGCTCACTCTAGGATCTCTGTTCCACATCGCCAGGTAGGTCCACACCCTTGGGAGTCATGTCCCATGTGGACAGGGGGAGGGTGGTGAGATTGCTTGTTGTGTTGGCTGGAGGGAGAGGCCACATCTGAGCAACAAAAGAGGCTCTCTTTGTGGGTGACTCTTAGGCCTAAATTTTTGGTAGATTTGACCTATCCTTTTGGGGGTTATGTTTCATATGAACAAACCCCAAGACTAGGGGCTCAGCCAATAGCTTTGGTTGTCCACACTGCTTGTAAGAATATCAAGAATTCAACTTGGGGAAGTTGAATTTCTCCCTGTTTTCACCATTCCCTGAAGAAGATTTTGCAAATACTTTTCCATTCACTGACCGAATCACTCTGGGATTCATCAGGACATCACTCTGGACAAACCAACAAAATTTCATGTCCTACCTGAGATTGCAAGTACTTATGGTGTTCAATCAAACTATCTACATAAATTATATTAGGAAATGCACTGTCAAAATATAAATTTTGCAACAAATAAACATTTATTGCTTCATTCTCACACATAAGGTAACATTTTAAAATATTAATTACCATCTATTTTCAACACCCTGCAATAATGACATTCCTTTGTTCTTCCTCATGCAAAAACATTTTTAAAATTTGTACATTTAGTCACTATTATTATCCACTCTAGGTATTCTTAGATTATACCATTTCAATCTTTAACATCTTTCTTTCTTTCTGATTTCATTTATGTCCCCAGCCCTCCTCCCTCTATCATTCTCACATGCAGCTTCATTCAGTGTTTTTACATAATTGTATTGCAGTTAGGTAGTATTGTGCTGTCCATTTCTGAGTTTTTGCATTCAGTCCTATTGCACAGTCTGTATCCCTTCAGCTCCAATTACCCAATATCTTACCCTATTTCTAACTCCTGATGGTCTCTGTTACCAATGAAATATTCAAAGTTTATTCACTAATGTCAGTTCATATCAGTGAGACCATACAGTATTTGTCCTTTTGTTTTTGGCTAGTCTCACTCAGCATAATGTTCTCAACATCCATCCATGTTGTTACATACTTCACAACTTTATTCTGTCTTAAAGCTGCATAGTATTCCATCATATGTATATATCAAATTTTGTTTAGTCACTTGTCTGTTGATGGACATTTTGACTGTTTCTATCTGTTTGCAATTGTAAATAATGTTGCTATAAACATTGGTGTGCAAATGTCTATTTGTATCTTTGCCCTTATGTCCTCTGAGTAGATATCTAGCAGTGGTATTGCTGGGTCATATGGCAATTCTATACTCAGCTTTTTGTGGAACCGTCAAACTGCCTTCCACAGCAGTTGCATCATTTGACATTACCACCAACAGTGAATAAGTGTGCCTCTTTCTCCACATCCTCTCCAGCACTTGTCATTTTCTGTTTTGTTGATAATAGCCATTCTGGTGGGTGTGAGATGATATCTCATTGTGGTTTTGATTTGCCTTTCTCTAATGGCCAGAGACACTGAGCATCTCACATATGCCTTTTGGCTATTTGTATTTCCTCTTCTGAGAAGTGTCTATTCAAGTCTTTTTCCCATTTTGTAATTGGATTGGCTGTCTTTTTGTTGTTTAATTGAACAAGCTCTTTATAAATTCTGGATACTAGACCTTTATCTGATATGTCATTTCCAAATATTGTCTCCCATTGTGCAGGCTGTCTTTTTACTCTGTTGATGAAGTTCTTTGATGTGCATAAGTTTTTAATTTTGAGGCGTTCCCATTTCTTTCTTTCTTTCTTCAGTGCTCTTGCTTTGGGTGTAAGGTCTATAAAACCACCTCCAATTATGAGATTTATAAGATATTTTGGTACATTTTCCTCTGTTTTATGGTCTTAGACCTAATGTTTAGAACTTTGATCCATTTTGAGTTAGATTTTGTATAGGGTGTGAGGTACGGGTCCTCTTTCATTCTTTTGCATATGGATATCCAGTTCTCTAGGCACCATTTATTGAAGAGACTGTTCTGTCCCAGGTGAGTTGGCTTGACTGCCTTATCAAAGATAAAATGTTCATAGATGAAAGGGTTGATATCTTGACTGCCTTATCAAAAATCAAGTGCCCATACATGAGAGGGTCTATATCTGAACACTCTATTCGATTTCATTGATCAATATATCTATCTTTATGCCAGTACCATGCTGGTTTGACCACTGTGGCTTCATAATATGCCTTAAAGTCCGGCAGCATCAGACCTCTGGCTTCATTTTTTTTCCTCAAGATGCTTTTAGCAATTCGGGGCACCTGCCCTTCCAGATAAATATGTTTATTGGTTTTTCTATTACTGAAAAGTAAGTAGTTGGGATTTTACTTGGTATTGCACTGAATCTGTAAATCACTTTAGTTAGAATTGACATCTTAACTATATTTAGTCTTCCAATCCATGAACATGGTATTCCTTTCCATCGATTTAGGTCTTCTGTGAATTCTTTTAACAGTTTCTTGTAGTTTTCTCTGTATAGGTCTTTTGTATCTTTAGTTAAATTTATTCCTAATTATTTTATTCTTTTTGTTTCAATTGTAAATGGAATTCCTTTCTTGGTTTTCCCCTCAGATTGTTTGTTACTAGTGTATAGAAACACTACAGGTTTTTGAATGTTGATCTTGTAACCTGCCACTTTGCTGTACTCGTTTATTAGCTCTAGTAGTTTTGTTGTGGACTTTTTAGGGTTTTCGACACATAATATCATATCATCTGCAAACAGTGATAGTTTTACTCTTCCTTTCCAAATTTGATGCCTTGTATTTCTTTTTGTTGTCTAATTGCTCTGGTTAGGACTTCCAACACAATGTTGAATAACAGTGGTGATAGTGGACATCCTTGTCTTGTTCTTGATCTTAGGGGGAAAGTTTTCAGATTTTCCCCATTGAAGATGATATGAGCTGTGGGCTTTTCATATATTCCCTTTATCATTTCAAGGAAATTCCCTTGTATTCTTATCCTTTGAAGTGTTTTCAACAGGAAAGGATGTTGAATTTTGTCAAATGCCTTCTCTGCATCAATCGAGATGATCATGTGATTTTTCTGCTTTGATTTGTTGATATGGTGCATTACATTAATTGATTTTCTTATGTTGAACCGTCCTTGCATACCTGGGATAAATCCTACTTGGTAATGATGTATAATTATTTTACTGCGTTGCTGGATTCAATTTGCTAGAATTTTGTTGAGGGTTTTTGCATCCGTATTCATTAGAGAGATTGGTCTGTAGTTTTCTTTTTTTGTAATATCTTTGTCTGGATTTGGTATGAGGGTGATGTTGGTTTCATAGAATGAATTAGGTAGCTTTCCATCCTCTTCAACTTTTTTGAATAGTTTGAGCAGGATTGGTTCTAATTCTTTCTGGAATGTTTGATAGAATTCACAGGTGAAGCCGTCTGGTCCTGGGCTTTTCTTTTTGGGAAGCTTTTTAATGACTGATTCAACTTCTTTACTCATGATTGGTTTGTTGAGGTCATCTCTTTTCTTCTCAAGTCAAAGTTGGTTGTTCATGTCTTTCTAGAAAGTTGTCCATTTCATCTACATTGTTGTATTTATTTGCATAAAGAAGTTCATAGCATCCTGTTATTGTCTCCTTTATTTCTGTGGGGTCAGTGGTTATGTCTCCTCTTCCATTTCTGATCTTATTTATTTGCATCCTCTCTCTTCTTCTTTTTGTCAATCTTGCTAAGGGTCCATCAATCATATTGATTTTCTCATAGAGCCAGCTTCTGGTTTAATTGATTTTCTCAATTCTTTTCATGCTCTCAATTTCATTTATTTCTGCTCTAATCTTTGTTATTTCTTTCCTTTTGCTTGATTTGTGGTTAGTTTGCTATTTTTTCTCCAGTTCTTCGAAGTGGACAATTAATTCCTGAATTTTTGCCCTTTCTTCTTTTTTGATATAGGCATTTAGGGCAATAAATTTCCCTCTTAGCACTGCCTTTGCTGCATCCCATAAGTTTTGATATACTGTGTTTTCATTTTCATTTGCCTCGAGATATTTACTGATTTCTCTTGTAATTTCTTACTTGATCCACTGGTTGTTTAAGAGTGTGTTGTTGAACATCCACATATTTGTGAATTTTCTGGCACTCTGCCTATTATTGATTTCCAACTTCATTCTTTTATGATCTGAGAAAATGTTTTGTATGATTTCAATCTTTTTATATTTGTTGAGACTTGCTTTGTGACCCAGCATATTGTCTATCATTGAGAATGATCCATAAGCACTTGAGAAAAAGGTGTATCCTGCTGTTGTGGGGTGTAATGTTCTTTAAATATCTGTTAAGTCTATCTCATTTATTGTAATATTCAAATTATCTGTTTCTTTATTGATCCTCTGTCTAGGTGTCCTTTCCATTGATGAGAGTGGGGAATTGAAGTCTCCAACTATTATGGTAGATGTGTCTATTTCCCTTTTCAGTGTTTGCAGAGTTTGCCTCATGTATTTTTGAGTACTCTGGTTCGGTGCATATATATTTATGATTGTTATATCTTCATGCTGAATTGTTATTTTTGTTAGTACATAGTATCCTTCTTTGTCTCTTTTAACTGTTTTACATTTGAAGTCTAATTTGTTGGATGTTAGTATAGCTATTCCTGCTCTTTTCTGGTTGTTATTTGCATGAAATATATTTTCCCATCCTTTCACTTTCAACCCATGTTTATCTTTGGGTCTAAGATGTTTTTCCTGTAGACAGCATATGGAAGGATCCTGTTTTTTAATCCATTCTGCCAGTCTATGTCTTTGGATAGGGGAGTTCAATCCATTAACATTTAGTGTTATTACTCTACAGGTAGTACTTTCTTCTACCATTTTGCCTTTTGGATTTTATGTGTCATATCTAATTTTCCTTCTTTCTACACTCTTCTCCATACCTCTTTCTTTTTGTTTTCATATCTGTCTCTAGTGCTCCCTTCAGTATTTCTTGCAGGGCTGGTCTCTTGTTCACAAATTCTCTCAGTGATTTTTTGTCTGAAAATTTTTAAATTTCTCCCTCACTTTTGAAGGACAATTTTGCTGGGTATAGAATTCTTGGTTGGCAGTTTTTCTCTTTTATTAATTTAAAAATATCATCCCACTATCTTCTCACCTCCATGGTTTCTGCTGAGAAATCTACACATAGTCTTATTGGGTTGCACTTGTATGTGATGGATTGCTTTTCTCTTGCTACTTTCAAGATCCTCTCTTTCTCTTTGACCTCTGACATTCTGATTAGTAAGTATCTTGGATAACATCTATTTGGATCTATTCTCTTTGGGGTATGCTGCACTACTTGGATCTGTAATTTTAGGTCTTTCATAAGAGTTGGAAAATTGTCAGTGATAATTTCCTCCATTAGTTTTTCTCCTCCTTTTCCCTTCTCTTCTCCTTCTGGGGCACCCACAGCATGTATATTTGTGTGCTTCGTATTATCATTCAATTCCCTGAGTCACTGCTCATGTTTTTCCCCTATAGTTTCTGTTTCTTATCGGATTTCAGATATTCCATCCTCCAGTTCACTAATCCTATGTTCTGTCTCTTGAAATCTACCATTGTAGGTTTCCATTGTTTTTTTCATCTCTTCTACTGTGTTTTTCATTCCCATAAGTTCTGTGATTTGTTTTTTCAGAGTTTCCATTTCTTCTTTTTGTTCATTCCTTGCCTTCTTCATATCCTACCCCAATTCATTGATTTGGTTTTTGATGAGGTTTGCCATGTCTGTTCATGTATTCTGAATTAATTGTTTCAGCTCTTGTATCTCATTTGAACTATTGGTTTTCTCCTTTGCCTGGGCCGTATCTTCAATTTTTCTGGTGTGATTTGTTGTCTTTTGCTGGCATCTAGACATTTAATTACCTTAATCAATTTATTCTGGAGATTGCTTTCACTTCTCTTACCTATGGTTTCCTTGCTGGATGAATTTGCTGTCTACCTGTTCTTTGACATTCAGTTCAGCTTTTTCTGGACCGATAGCTTAGGTTTTGTTTAACAGAGGATAATTTTTCGGTTCTTGTTTCCTTTTTCTTGCCCTGCTTGCATGGTGCCTTTTCCCTCCCCACCCATAGGAGGGTCTATGTAGGTATTATAGACTCCAGCCAGGTTTTCCCAGGACTAAACTGGGCTCTTATCAGGGGAAAGGAGTTGCCTGCATCAGTTTTCCCTGACGGTGAGACCCAACAGGTTAAAAGATTTCCTGTGATGTTTCTGGGCTCTGTTTTACTTATCCTGCCCAGTATGTGGCGCTTGTGCCTGCAGGTCCCACCAGCATAAGATGCTGTGGCACCTTTAACTTTGGAAGACCCTCCCTGCTGGGGGCATGGTGGAGACAGAGGAGAGGTTGTAGGCTGGTTTTAATGGCTTCAAATTACCAATCCCTGGGGTCTGAATTCTTTGAGGCAGGGATTCCACCTGAGCTGGGTTTTACCCCTCCCCTGGGGAAGGCACAGGCAGGAGACAAACCCTGAAAGCAGCTTGTTTCTTCCTATGTCTGGGGTAGTTGCAGCCAGAGAAGTCCTTCCACTTGATCCAGAGGCAGTCAAGCCTTTGTAGAAACACAGCCACAAAAACCTCTGTTTCTTTTCTTTTTTTCTTTTTCTGTTACCCCAATGAGCAACCTCTGCTTTGACCAGGTTCACCTGAGCTGTAGGCCTATTTTTAGTAGTCAGAATTTGTTAATTAATGCCACAATTGGTGTTTGGTTGGACTCAGCCCCTGCTGCTGGTAAAGTCTCTTTCCTTTCCCCCCCCGCCCCGGGAATCAGCCTGTGGGGCAGGGGCACTGGCCTTGGTGGCTTGGGGAACTCGTGGTTCTGGGGAAGCTTGCAGCCAATTCAGCTGGTCCAGACTGGGGTACGCTGTGTGTCTGGTTATTGACGTGGCCCCAGGAACTGTTCTCTACTGTTTCTGGTTATTTAGTAGTTGTTCTGGAGCAGATGGGTAACTTTGTAAAGGGCATGAGCATGACTACTTAAAGTAGCAGCCTCTTGTGTTCCCCATGACACACACTATACCTATACCCTGAGGCTTGCCTGAACTGCACCCCATTCCCATGGTCCTTGTGCCAACTCCTCACAACATTGTGCCCCAAAGCCCATGCTCCCAGCATGCACAAGCATATGGCCCCCACCAATGCCTAGCCCTGTGCTTCAATCTGCCACGTTGCTATTGTACCCCACCCCACACCATGCATCCTGCCACAGGTTTAACATGCAGATACAAAGTTTTAGATTACTGAGGAAAAATGACTTCAAGGGGAACCCAATCAAGATAATTACATGATTTGAAAGCAACAGAAAATCACAGAGCATATGAAGCTGCAGACAGATATTTCCCAGCCTAACGACCAAATTAAAACACCAAAGGAGACACAAACTTTGGAAAAATGAATCAAAAATGTTCAAACAACTCTAATAAATAGATTAAATGGGTTACCTAATGATATAAAGTATATCAAGAAGACACTAGAAGAGCCTTCAAATAAAGAAGAATATGAAAGAATAAATAGAAAAAATAGCAGCGATCACAGAGATTAAAGACAAATTTATATAAAAAATATACTAGAGACACACAACAGCACATTTGAAGAGGCAGAAGAAAGAATAAGTGAACTAAAAGACAGAACAATTGATTTCAAATGCAAAAAAGAACAAATGACAAAATGATGGAAAAATTTGAATTGGATCTCAGGGAAATGATGGACCACGTGACGTATACAAATATAAGAATAGTCAGTGACCCAGAAGGAAAAAACAAGATTAAAGGATTAGGAAGATTAGTTGAGGGGATAATGGGGAAAAATGTTCCAACCCTTATAAAAGATACAAATATGCAACTCAAAAAAACCCAATGAACCCTGAATAGAATAAATCCAAATAGGCCTACTCCAAGACCACATACTAATCAATTTGTCAAATGTGAAAGAGAAGTGGATGATCCTGAAAGCAGCAAGAGAAAAGCAATTTACTACATATAAGGAAAACAGCATAAGACTGAATTCAGACTCCTGAACAGGCATTAGAAATGTGAGAAGGCAGTGGCATGATATATTTAAGATATTAAAGGAGAAAGACTTCAGCCAAGAATTCTGCACCCAGGCCAAATTGTTCTTCAAAAATGAGGGAGAGACTAACATTTTTGAAGACAAACAAATACTGAAGGAATTTGTCAACAAGAGATCAGCCCTACAAGAAATAGTAAAGGGAGATCTTTCAGTAAAAAAAAAAATCAGGAGAGAAAGGTCTGGAGAGGGCACAGAATTGCAGAGTACTTGTAAGCGTAACTTAAAGGAGAAAAGCAGAAAAAGGGAAAAGAATATATATATATATATATCTGACAAATAAAATCCAAACGATAAGATGGTAGATTCAAGAAATGCCTTTACACTAGTAACTTTGAATGTTAGTGGACTAAACTCACCAATTAAAAAATACAGATTGCTGGAAAGGGTTAAGAAATATGATCTAGTTATAGGCTTCTGACAAGAGACTCATCTTCAACTAAAGGATATAAACAGATTGAAATGGAAAGGGTGGTAACAGAAGTTCCATGAAAGCTGTAACCAAAGGAAAGCAAGAGTAACTATATTAATATCAAACACAATAGAATTCAAATCTAAAGAAGTCATACAGGACAAGGAAGGACACTACACATTAATAAAAGGAACAATTCACCAAAGAAATAACAATCACAAATTATCTTTCTTTTTTTTTTATGTTTTATTTTTTTATTAACGGAAAGAAAAAAAAAAAAGAAATTAACACAACATTTAGAAATCATACCATTCTACATATGCACTCAGTAATTCTTAACATCATCACACAGATGCATGATCATTGTTTCTTAGTACATTTGCATCGGTTTAGAGGAACTAGCAACACAACAGAAAAAGATATAAAATGTTAATATAAAGAAAAGAAATAAAAGTAGTAATAATAGTAAAAAACAACAATAACAAACAAACCAACAAGCAAACAAAAACAAAAAAAAACCCTATAGCTCAGATGCAGCTTCATTCAGTATTTTAACATGATTACTTTACAATTAGGTATTATTGTGCTGTCCATTTTTGAGTTTTTGTATCTAGTCCTGTTGCACAGTCTGTATCCCTTCAGCTTCAATTACCCATTATCTTACCCTGTTTCTAACTCCTGCTGAACTCTGTTACCAATGACATATTTCAAGTTTATTCTCGAATGTCCATTCACATCAGTGGGACCATACAGTATTTGTCCTTTAGTTTTTGGCTGGATTCACTCAGCATAATATTCTCTAGGTCCATCCATGTTATTACATGGTTCATAAGTTTATCTTGTCTTAAAGCTGCATAATATTCCATCGTATGTATATACCACAGTTTGTTTAGCCACTCTTCTGTTGATGGAGATTTTGGCTGTTTCCATCTCTCTGCAATTGTAAATAATGCTGCTATAAACATTGGTGTGCAAATGTCCGTTTGTGTCCTTGCCCTTAAGTCCTTTGAGTAGATACCCAGCAATGGTATTGCTGGGTCGTATGGCAATTCTATATTCAGCTTTTTGAGGAACCGCCAAACTGCCTTCCACAGTGGTTGCACCCTTTGACATTCCCACCAACAGTGGATAAGTGTGCCTCTTTCTCCGCATCCTCTCCAACAAATTATCTTTCTGATGAAGGAGTTCCAAAGTACATTGCAAAAACTGAGGGGAGATTTAAATAGTAACTAGTGGGTCAAAGAAGAAATTGCTAGAGAAATTGCTAACTATCTGGAGATGAATTATCAAACTTATGCGACACAGCAAAGACAGTGCTGAGATGTAAATTTATCACTGTAAATGCCTCTACTTAAAAATATGAAAGAGTGAAAATTGAAGACATAATTACTCACCTGGAAGAGCTAGGGAAAGAACAGCAAACTAATCCTGAAGCAAAAAGAAGAAGAGAAATGACAAAGATTAAACTATTAAATAAATTGGAGAACAAAAGAATAATAGAATTAATAAAACCAAAAGTTGGTTCCTTGAGAAAAACAATAAAATTTATGGACCCCTACCTAGTCAGACAGAGAAAAAAAGAGAGAACTTTCCTAAAATATTGAGGGAAAAAGGCAGATTACCAAGCTCATTTTATGAAATTAATATCACTCTGATACCAAAACTGGGTAAAAATACTACAAGATCCCCCTAAGAAGAGAAACATGGCAAGGATGCCCTCAGTCACCACTTTCATTCAACATTTTACTAGAAGTTCGAGCTGGAGCAATCAGGCAGGAAAAAGAAATAAAAGGCATCCAAATGGGAAAGGAAGAAGTAAAATTTTCACTATTTCCAAATGACATGATACTATACTTGGAAAATCCCAAAAAATCTACAACAAAGTTACTTGGGTTAATAAATTCACCGCATTGGTGAGATATAAAATTGATGTGCAAAAAACCAGTAATGTTTCTGTACACAAAGCAATCATCTAATTGAGCAGTCAATTAAGGAAATGATGCCATTGAAAATAGCAACTAAATAAATCATGTACCTAAGAATGAACTTAACTAGGGATGCCAAAGACTTGTATACAGAAGACTAAGTAACATTGCTAAAAAAAATTTAAAAATATCTAAATAGGTGGATAGGCATTCCATACTTATGGATAGGAAGGTTAAATATAGTTAAGATGTCAATTATACCCAATTGATCTACAGATTCAATGCAGTGCCAATCAAAATTCCAACAACATACTTTTAAGACTTGGAACAGCTAGTTATCAAATTCATCTGGAAGGGAAAGAGATCCTGAAGAGCTAAAAGCCTCCTAAAAAAAGAACAACAAAGTGGGAGGATTAATACTTTTGATTTTAAAACTTAGTGTAAAGCCCCAGTGGTCAAAACAACATGTTACTGGTAGAAAGATAAAAGTATTGGTGAATTTAGTAATTGAATTGAGAGTACAAAAATATACAACCAAGTCTATGTTCAACTGATCTTTGATAAGGCCTCCAATCCACTGAACTGGAACAAAACAGTTTTTCAATAAATGTGCATGGGAGAAATGGACATCGATTGCCAAAAGAATGAAAGAGGACCCTTACCTTATTTCCATTCAAAAATTAACTCAAGACAGATCAAACACATAATTATAAGGACCAGTACCATAAAGCTTCTAGAAGAAAATGTAGGGAAACATCTTCTGGACCTAGTAATAGGAGGTAGCTTTCTAAAGTTTACACACAAAGCACAAGCAACAAAAGAAAAAATAGATAAATGGGGGCTCCTCAAAATCAGATGCTTCTGCACCTCTAAAGGCTTTGTCACAAAGGTGAAGAGGCAGCTAACTCAATCTGAGAAAATGTTTAGAAACCACACATTGGATAAAAGTTTGATATTCTGCATATATGAAGAAATCATACAACTCAACAACAAAAGAACAAACAACCTGATTTTGAAGTAGACTAAATATATGAATGGACATTTTTATGAAGAGAAAATACAGGTGGCTAAAAAACACATGAAGAGATGCTCATTTTCATTAGCTATAATGGGAATGCAGGTCAAGACAAACAAACAGGAAACTACAAATGTTGGAGAAGATGTGGAGAAATTGGAATACTTATGCACTGTTGGTAGGAATGTAGAATGGTACAGCCACTTTGGAAGACAGTCTGGTGGTTCCTCAGAAAGCTAAATATTGATTTGCCCTATGACCCAGCAATATCACTACTTGGTGTATACCCAGAAGAGCTGAATGCAGTCACACAAACAGATTTGCACAATGATGTTCATAGCAGCACTATGCACAATTGCCAAAATATGGAAACAATCCAAGTGCCCATCAACAGATGTGCAGATTAATAAAATGTGTATATACATATGATGGAATATTATGCATCAGTAAGATGAAATGATCTCCTGTACCATACAAGATGCATAAGCCTTGAGTACATAATGCTGAGTGAAATAAGCCAGACACAAGAAGAATGATACTGTATGATTCCTCTTTTATGACCACAGTAAAGGTAAAATCAGAGGCTTTTAATACAGAATTTAGGGGTCCTAGAGATACACAGAAGTTTGAGATGGGTGAACAGTTAGCTAATGAGTTTGAACTTAATTGAAAGAGAATAGATAGAAGTGACAACAGTTCACTAGTGGGCCTATAAGTAATTTTACCATATTGAACATGAATATGATTGAAAGGAGTTGTATAGACTCATGTGTCTCACTGATTACCAATACAAATATAAATAAGTACTTGCATGAACTACTGCAAAGATATGAATATGGTACAAAGAATGTATAATTTCAGGGTATAGGGAAAAATGCTATTGCCTGCTATAGGTTATGTTTAACAGGAAATCAATAGTACCACAGCAATACTAGGAGTACATAATGGGGGTGAAGGGACAACAGTTAAGGGGAGGTTTGGATTTTCTTTTGAAGAGGGCATGTTCATTGGCTATCTTTCTCTTGGGAACAATGAAATTATCTAAAATTGATGAACTGTTGACTTTTGACTTTATACATGGGGCCCTGCAGATGGAGGTCTCTGAAAGATGCCCTGACTGAGAAACAGATTGGCTAATGATCATGTGTATACATATGATCAAACATTATGCTGCTGCAAAAAAGAACAGCGTTGTAAAGCATGCAACCATGTAAATGAACATTTGAGACATTTGGTGAGGCAAAATAAGCCAGAAGCAAAAGAGCAAATATTGTGTGATCTCATTTAGAGAATACCTATAAGGAAACTGGGGCCTAGACTGTAAGTACTTATAGCAGTCACATTTAGTCTTTAGTGGCTGAATGAGTTCAAATAGAGTTGAGAGGCTACTCTGGAGTTCACTCGTATGCAAGCTTCAATTAGATAATGTTAGCATCAAAACTTTCCAAATCCCAACCAAAATAATTCCTACCAATCCTAAAGAATATCTAGGGTATTACATAAGATTCTACAAAATTTCCATACACTAAGGTAACTTTCCAGAAACCTATACCCTGCAGATGGGTCCCTAAACCAGGTAAGTCCTGAAACCTAGAGGGGTTAACCTTTCCAGAACACTTAGTTCCACCCTACTATCCCATATTATTGACAGCACCTTCCAAGCATGAAAAATTTAGAATGGCCAAAGCCCAAATACCCCTAAAGAGTGACAGAAAGGTCAAAGGTAATGGTGGAGTTATACAGAGGAGGTTGCATTTAACAAATGAGTATTAGTGCTGAATCAGTACATTGATGTTTCATTTAGTCTGCAGTACCTAAAATCAGATAGAAACAAAGACCTAAAATTGTGGAATTTTATTGTAACCCATTCCAAACTTTGAAATCCATTCTACAAGTAATTGTTGCAATGTACTTTGAAACTTATTATGTGTGTGTGTATTATTTTTTACAAAAAAAGAAAAAAGAGAGAAAGAAGAGTATAAGAGAGAAGATAGAATTTAACAAATTAGTATGACTGCTGAATAAATATATCAATATTTTTCTAGTCTTCAGTGTCTTGGAGTAGCTAGAAGAAAAAATGAAAAATTGTAGAACTGTAAACAATTCCAAACTTTAAAATCTGTTGTATAACTACTTGTTAAAATGTACTTGGAAACTTATTGCTTCTTGGTACATATGCTATATTTCACAATAAAAATTTTTTAAATGCTATAAGAAAGAAAAACTTCAGGCCAATCTTCCTAAAAAGCATAGATGCAAAAATTCTCAACAAAATACCAGCAAATTGAATCTAACAACACATTAAAGGAATTATACAACACAACTAAGTGGAGTTTATACTAGTAATGCAAGGGTGGTTCAACACAAGAAAATCAAACAATGTGATACAGAATATTGACAAATCAAAAGGGAGAAATCACATGAACATCTTGTTTGATGCTGAAAAAAAGCATTCAACAAAATTCAATATCCTCTTCAGATAAAAACACCTCAAAAGGTAGGAATCAAAAGTAACATGCTCAATATGATAAAGGGCATATATTAAAAATCCATAACCAGCTGTGTACTCAATGTTGAGAGACTGAAAGCCTTCCCCCTAAGATCTGGAATGAGACAAGGATGCTCTCTGTCATCATTATTATTCAATGTTGTACTAGAAATTTTAGCTAAAGCAATCAGAAGGAAAATAAATAAAAGGCATCCAAGTCAGAAAAGAAGACATAAAATGTTCATTATTTGCAGAAGGCATGATACTGTTCTTGGAAAATTCTGAGAAATTTATGACAATGTTTATTGAGCTAATAAATGAATCCAGCAATTTGGTGGGATATAAGATTAATGTACAAAAATCAGTAATATTAAGATACACAACCAATGACCTTTGGAGACAATTAAGGAAAAAATTCCATTCAAAATGGCAACAAAAAGAATCAAGTATCTAAGAATAATCTTAACTAAGGGCATACAGGATCTGTACATAGAAAATTACATAACATTGCTAAAAAATTTTTTTTTAATTTATCTACATAGGTGGAAAGACATTTCCTGATCATGGATAAGAAGGTTAAATATAGTTAAGATGTCAATTCTACCCAAATTGATCTACAGATTCATTGCAAAACCAATGAAAATTCAAACAACCCACTTGGAAGACTTGGGATAGTTAATAAATGAATTCATTTGGAAGGGAAAGAGATCTTAAACAGCTAAAACAGATCCTAAAAAAAGAAGAATGAACCAGGAGGATTAATGGTTCCTGATTTCACAGCTTATTATAAAGTCACAGTAGTCAAAATACCATGGGACTGGCACAGAGACAGAAGTATTGACCAGTGGAATGGAATCAAGACCATGGAAACTGACCATAAATCTATGATCAACTGATTTTTGACTAGGCCTTTAAATTCACTGAACTAGGACAAAATAGTCTTTTCAATAAATGGGTGAGAATCAATAGCCAAGAGAATGGAAGAGGACCCTTAAATTACACCCTGTACAGAAATTAACTCATAGTGGGTCAAAACCTAAATATAAGAGCCAGTACCATAAAAGTCATAAAATAAAATATAGGGGACCATCTTCAAGGTCTAAAAATAGGTGGTAGCTTCCAAGAATTTATATCCAATGCACAAGCAACATAATAAAAAGTAGAAAAGTGGTCACTCCTAAAAATCAAATGCTTTTGTGCCTCAAAAGACAGTCAAACAGGTGAAGAGGCAATCAACTCAAAGGGAGAAAATATTTGGAAATCATGTATTAGATAAAGGTTTGATATCCTGTATACATGAAGAAATCTTACAACCCAATGACAAAAGAACAAACAATCCAATCATAAATTGAGCTGAAAATGTGAGTAGACATTTTTCTGAAGAGCAAATACAGATGGCTGAAAAGCACATGAAGAGATGCTCATTTTCTTTAGCTATAAGGGAAATGCAGATCAAGAATACAATGAGATACCACCTCACACCTATAATAATTACTGTTATTAAGCAAACAGGAAACTACAAATGTTGGAGAAGATGTGGAGAAATTGGGACACTTATGCACAGCTGGTGGAAATGTATAATAGTACAGCCACTATGGGAAACAGTCTGGCAGTTACTTAGGAAATTAAATATTGGGTTGCCTTATGACACTGCTAAAACCACTACTTGGTATATAACCAGAAGAGCTGAAAACAGTGACACAATCAATTATATACACACTGATGTTCATAGAATCATTGTCCACAGTTGCTAAAAGATGGAAACAATCCAAGTTTATCAAGAGAAGAGTGGATAAACAAATTGTGATATTTACGTATGACAGAGTATTATGCAGCAGTAAGATGAAATGACATCCTGATACACAACACAAGGTGGATGAACTTTGAGTGAAATAAGCCAAACACAAAAGGATTAGAACTGCATAATTTCGTTTCCTGCCATGGTAATAGTAAACTTAGATTCTTGTAATAGATAGTATATGGTCCCTAGTGATACATGGAAGCTAGAGATGGGTGAACAATTAGCAAATGAAGTTGAACTTAAATGCAATGGAATGGATAGAAGTGAAAGCAGTTCATTAGTGGTTGTCTAAGTAACATTGCCATATTGGAGGTAAATGTGATTGAAAGGGATTTTATAGATTAATATAAAATTTATAATAAGTTTTTGCATGAACTATTTCAAATGTTAAAAAAATAAATTTATTCCATCACAATATCACAAAAGCCTTAAACCATTTCAGTGACAATAAAAATATAATATCAATTTATAAACAGTTCAAAATCTCATCAAATTCACTTCCAGCCATGGTCTGTTTGAAGACAAAATTCTCCTCTGGCTGTGTATCTGTGAACCTCAGAATAACTTATCTGCTTCCAACATAAAAAGGAGAGATAGTCATAAGACAAACCTTGCCATTGCCATGGGGAAAAATTAGAAGGAAAACAGGGGTCACCAGACCTAAACAGTTCTAAAAACTAGCAGGGCAAACTCCATTCAATTTTAGGTCTAAGAATAACTTATAGAATGACATTTCATCCTCAGGGCTTCAGAAATGGGCAGCCCCACCCTTTCCAAGAGATTACACTGTGGCCCTTCTCTCTCCAAACATCAAGGTGAGGTTTGCAACATTGGGGAGCATTGGGAAGACTGCTTTATTCTTGGCCCCACCCTACTCAAGCATATGGATAGTCCCCAGACTCTCTAACATCTCAAACCCATCAGAACAATGAAGTGATGGCTAGGTTCTCCTCAATCCCTGGGCAAAACTTCCAGAACATCAAGGCAGAAGGCCCAGTTTCTGCACCTGAGGTAAACTCACTGTTACCATGTGCTTGTGTATTTCCATGCTTCTAGCCCAAGATTTCCTATCTCCAGACATTAACTTCCATGGTTCTGCCTTTGCAGTCAATTTTCCTTCAATCTGTCACTTTTCTGTCCTTTTTGGTATAGATTGGTATTTGTTCTATTTATAGCAGCCTTATAAAAAAATTGTTGACTTAGCATGTAGCATACAGAGTTCAAAGCCATAAGACAATAGGACCTTTCAAAAATGTTTTCTGGATAACTCCATGTGCTGGTTTGAAAGACTGTATATCCCCTAGAAAAGCCACGTTTTATTCAAAATCCCATTTCATAAAACCAGAATAATCCCTATTCAATACTAAATGTTTAAATCTGTAATCAGATCATCTCCTGGACATGTAACCCAATTAAGAGTGGTTGTTAAACTGGATCGGGGGAGATGTGTCTCCACCAATTTGGGTGGGTCTTGATTGGTTTGCTGGAATCCTATAAAAGAGGAAACATTTTGGAGAAAGCTAGAGGTTCAGAGAGAGCAGAGAAGAATGACATAGCCACGAGAAGCAGACAGCTCACAAGCCAGCGACCTTTGGAGATGAAGAAGGAAAATGCCTCCTGGGGAGCTTCATGAAACAGGAAGCCAGGAGAGAATGCTAGCAGATGACACCTTGATCACCATGCGCACTTCCATCTGTGAGAGAAACTGTGACTGTGTTCAACATGTGCCTTCTCACTTAAGAAAGAAACCCTGAACTTCATTGGCTTTCTTGAACCAAGGTATGTTTCCCTGGATGCCTTTGATTGGATATTTCTACAGACTTGCTTTAATTGGAACATTTTCTGGCCTTAGAACTGTAAACTAACAACTTATTAAATTCCCCTTTTAAAAGTCACTCCATTTCTGTAAGCTAGTAAACTAGAACACTCCATCTCCAAGCCTGGCTCATCCTGACATGGCTGACTAGTTCTATGTTTGTTTAAAACCTCTTGTGGGAAACTAGCCTCTGGGATCTCATTTTCTGCAAGCCCAGAATTTTCCAGATCATCAGTTTCCAGTTTCTTTGTACCCGATAGTACTGTTATCAGCTTATCTCTTTCATGACACATTTTATTATAAGCTTCAAGGAGAAGCCAGGCTGTATTTTCCACATTTAGCTTGGAAATCTTTTCAGATAAGTATCTCAGCTCATTGCCTTCAAATTCTATCTTCTATCCAATAGAACTTTGGGTGACTAATCCACAAATGTTTGGACTGCTAGAGTTAACCTTATGAAATTTATGAAATATAATGATGGTAATTTTCTGTTTTGCAGGCAGAAATTACTCTCTTTGTTATTATGCATTTCTAGCCTCCTAAATTGACATCAGAAGAGAGGGGGCATGTTATACATAAGTATACGAATAAGGAGATTTTCTTTTTCTTCAAGTTTAGAAAATGTTTAATGAAATAACAAACAATTAGGCTGAAAGTACAAGACCTGATGGCTACTTACAGACTCATTATTATTTGCATTCCACACAACCTTGGATATTTCATTAAGTGAGACTAAACATTAATAACTTCATATGCAAAACAATAATATTATTTTTCTGGCATGCTGGACATCTGAAAAAAAACAAGAATGCTGTGAATGGCAAGGCATAAATCAGAATAGAAGTGCGTAGTAATATGAAATATTATGATAGCTAACTATGTTTAAGTTCCTCTTAATTTTTTGTATACTATAGTGACTTGAGTAAGCATCAATTTTGGATCATGAGAATATTGAACAAAAATTTTCTTTTTTTTCCATTTATCAATTTTTTGAATAATTTTATTTTTTAAATTTTTATTAATAAAACCAATCAACATATGACATGAACATTCTTAATGTATGAACATTCCATACTTGATGTGCAATCAATGTGTCACAATACCATCAAATAGTTGTATATTTATTACCATGATCATTTCTCAGAACATTTACATTGCTGCAGAAAAATAAATAAAAAGAAAAAAGAAAAAATTCATACATACCATACTCCTTACCCCTCCCTTTCATTGACCACTAGTATTTCCCATTGCAAAATTTATTTTAACATTTGTTCCCCCTATTATTTATTTATTCTTAATCCATATTTTTTACTCATCTGTCCATATCATCGATAAAAAGAGCATCAGAACAAGGTTTTCGTAATCACACAGTCACTTTGCAAAAGCTATATCATTATACAATCATCTTAAAGGAACATGGCTACTGAAACACAGTGCTACAGTTTCGGGCACTTCCCTCTGGCCTCTATAATACACCTTAAACTAAAAAGGAGTTATCTATATAATGTGTAAGAATAACCTCCAGGATAACCTCTTGACTCTATTTGAAAACTCTCAGCCACTGACATTTTATTTTGTCTCATTTCTCTCTTCCCCCTTTCAATCAAGAAGGTTTTCTCAATCCCTTGATGCTGAGTCCCAGCTTATTGCAAGTATTTCTGTCCCGCATTGACAGGGAGGTTTACACCACTGGGAGTCATGTCCCACATAGAGAGGGGAAGGACAGTGATTTTGTTTGCCATGTTGGCAGAGAAATAGGCCACATCTAAGCAAGAAAAGAGGTTCTCTGGGGGTGACTCTTAGGCCTAATTTTAAGTAGGCTTAGCCTATCCTTTGTGAGAATAAGTTTCATATGGACAAACCCCAAGATTGAGGGTTTGGCCTATTGAGTTTGTTGTCTTCACTGCTTGCGAGAATGGGGAAGTTAAAATTTCCAATTGGGGAAGTTGAATTTTCCCTCTTTCTCACTATTCCCCCAAGGGGACTTTACAAATATTCTTTTATTCACTGTTCAAATCACTCTGGTATTTATCAGTGCATCTCTCTGAACAAACCTACAAAATCTCATGCCCTACTCAGGGTTCCATGTATTTATGGTGTTCAATTAAACTGTCCATATAAGTTATATTAGGAGATGCACTAGTTAAAATATAAATTTTGTACCAAATAAACATTTTTTGCTTTAGTCTCACACATAACTTAAAATTTTTAAATATTAATTACCATCTATTATTGGCATTCCTTTGTTCTTCCTCATGTACAAACATTTTTAAATCTGTACATTTAGTCACTTATATTATACACTCCAGGCATTCCTAAATTATACCACCTCAGTCTTTATCATTTATCCTTCTTTCTGATTCCATTTGTGCTCCCAGCCCTCCTCCCTCTATCACTCTCATGTTCAGCGTCATTCAGTGTTCTAACATTATTGTATTACAGTTAGGTAGTATTCTGCTATCCATTCCTGAATTTTTACAATCAGTCCTGTTGCACAATTTGTATCCCTTCAGCTCCAATTACCCAATATTTACCCTATTTCTATGTCCTGATGACCTCTGTTCTTAACTGAAATTACCAAGTTCATTCATTAACATTAGTTCATATCAATGAGACCATATGGTATTTTTCCTTTTGTTTCTGGCTAATCTCACTTAGCATAATGTCCTCAAGGTCCATCTGTGTTGTTACAAACTTCATAATTTTATTCTGTCTTACAGCTGCATTATATTTCATCATATGTATATGCCACAGGTTGTTTAGCCATTTGTCTGTTGATGACATTTGGGCTGTTTCCATCTCTTGGCAGTTGTAAATAATATTGCTCTAAACATTGGGATGCAAATGTCCATTTGTGTCCTTGCCTTCATGTCCTCTGAGTAAATACCTAACAGTGATATTGCTAGATCACATGGCAATTCTACACTTGGCTTCCTGAGGAACTGCCAAACTGCCTTCCACAGCAGTTGTACCATTTTATATTTCCACCAACAGTGGATAGATGTTCTTTTTTCTCCACAACCTCTCCAGTGCTTGTCATTTTCTGTTTTACTGATAATGGCCATTTTGGTGGGTGTGAGATTATATCTCATTGTGGTTTTGATTTGCATTTCCCTAATCGCCAGGGGCCAGTGGTTATGTCCCCTCTTCCATTTCTGATTTTATTTGCATGTTCTCTCTTCTTCCTTTTCTCAACCTCACTAATGGCCCATCAACCTTATTGATTTTCTCATAGAACCAATTTCTGGTTTTGTTGATTTTCTTGATTGTTTTCATGTTATCAATTTCATTTTTTTCTGCTCCAATCTTGGTCATCTCTTTCTTTTTACTTGCTTTGGGGTTAGCTTGCTGTTCTTTCTCTAGTTCTTCCAAGTAAACAGTTAATTCCTTGATTTTTGTCTTTCTTCTGTTTTGATATAGCCATTTAGGGCAATAAATTTCCCTCTTAGCACTGCCTTTGCTGCATCCCATAATTTTTGATATGTTGTCTTTTCATTTTCATTTGCCTTGAGACATTTACTGATTTCTCTTGTATCTTCTTCCATGGCCCACTGGATGTTTAAGAGTGTGTTGTTGAGCCTCCATATATTTGTGAATTTTCTGGCCCTCTGCCTATTATTGATTTCCAACTTCATTCCTTTATGAGTTGAGAAAGTGCTTTGTATAAGTTCAATCTTTTTAAATCTATTGAGACTTGCTTTCTGACCCAGCATATGGTCTATCCTTGAGAATGATCCATGAGCACTTGAGAAAAAGGTGTATCCTGCTGTTGTGTGGTGTAATGTTCTATAAATGTCTGTTAAGTCTAGTTCATTTATTGCATTATTCAAATTCTCTGTTTCTTTATTGATCCTCTGTCTAGATGTTCTGTGCATTGATCAAGTGAGGAATTGAAGTCTCAGAATATTATGGTAGATGTGTCTATTTTTCTTTTTAGTGTTTGTCTCATGTATTTTGGAGCACTCTGGCTCAGTGCATAAATATTTATGATTGTTATACCTTTTTGCTTAATTGTTCCTTTTATTAGTACATAATGTCCTTCTTTGTCTCTTTTAATTGTTTTACATTTGAATACTAATTTTAAACAAATGCATTTCACCTTTAGATTTCTACCTAGCTCTTTTTTTTAACATTTTTTATTTTATAATATAACATATATACAAAGCATAGACAGGAAAAAAGCAATAGTATTCAAAGCTCTCTTCAACAAATAGTTACAGGATATTTCCTAGAATTTGTCATGGGCTACCATACCATCCTCTCAACTTTTCCTTCTATCTGCTCCAGAATATAGGAGGTTAGAAGGAATAAATATTTTTATCATCACAATCAAATTTGTTTTATTTTTTGTGAAAAATAGCATATATGCAAAAAAGCCAAAATTTCAAAGCACAGCACAACTAGTTGTAGAATAGGTTTTAGAGTTTGGAATGGGTTGCAATACAACAATTTTAGTTTTAAGATACTGGAGACTAAATAAAATATCAATTTAATGATTTTGCAATCATACCCATTTGTTCAACCTTATCTTCTCTGTACAACTCCACCACCTCTGATCTTTCTGTTCCACTCTTGAGGGGTATTTGGGCTATGCTCATTCTACTTTTTTCATGCTAGAAGGGGCTTTCAATAATATGTGGTAGGGAGGTGGAACTAGCTGGTGTTCTAGAGAGGATGACCTCTCTAGATTTCAGGACTTATATTGTTTAGGGACCCATCCGTAGGTTGTTGGTTTCTGGAAAGTTACCCTAGCACATGAAGCCTTTGTAGATTCTAATGTATTGCCCTAGGTGTTCTTTAGGATTGGCTGAAATATTTTGGGTTTTAGTTTGACAAGTTATGATAGGTAGCAATGATTAACTGATGCTTGTGTAAGAGTGACTTCCAGTGTAGCCTCTTGACCCTATTTGAAATCTCTCAGCCACTGATACTTTATTAGTTACATTTCTTTCCCCCTTTGAGTCAAGATGGAATTGTTGATCTCATAGTGCCAGGGTTGAACTCATCCCTGGAAGTCATCTCCCATGCTACCAGGGAGATTTCACCCCTGGTTGTCATACCTTATGTAGGGGTGAGGGCAATGATTTCACTTGCAGAGTTAGGATTACAGAGAGTGAGGCCACATCTGAGCAACAAAAGCAGTCCTCCAGAAGTAATTCTTAGACATACTTATAGTTAGGCTAAACTTCTCCACTACCCACATAAGCTTCACAACAGTAAGCCTCAAGATCAAGGGGGCTTGACTTACTGATTTGTGCATTGCTAATGTTTGACACAGCATCAGGGGACTCTCTGATGGCAAAGTTTAATAGTTCCATATTTTTTCTCCTATCCCTCAAGGGACTTTGCCAATCTGCATGTTCTGGAAATCAAGCCCTGGGCTTCAGCATGGAAGGTGAGCATTTTAACACTGAACCATCTGTGTACCCTGTGAACACTTTTTGATTATCTGCTTAATATATTCTAGCATGTATCCAGGCATTAAATTAAGCTATACAGGGTTAAAGTCCTTCATTCTTATTCTGGACTGTCTGTGTTTCAATTTGAACAAAGATTTTCTATACTCTATTTGGCATGATGCCAATGCCATAATTAATAATAAAAATATTTTATATCAGAGTTCTCAGAACAAACTTACCCTCCATTCATATCCTCCTTTTAATTATTTCTTCAAAATTCATGAGATAAATGAATAGTGATGGCAATGAATCTAAGTCAAGGCTTGCCACAGCCCAAATTTGTCATTGGTAGAGATTTTTGAGATATACTAACAAAGATCAAGAAGCTATTGAAGCACATTGAAACTATATTTGCAACAATATGGTTGGTGACAAAGAAACTTTTATTCAAATATCTGTGCAAATATATATTAAGTAAGGGATCATTTGTCTTTTATTGACTACCAGTCAGCCTTTCCACATGGGTACAACTGGGATTTTTTTATTTCATCTTTATAAATCTTACAAAAGTATAGTTAGCTCAGGACAAGATCATGCATTGTGGACAATTGGTTAGAAAGATTTTTGTATAGTTTTCTATGAAAGTAGCTTAATAATCAGCTGTTATTAATGTTTTCATCTTGTATTGATCAATGACAATTTTACCTATTACAGAAGTATTCCCATCCCAGCCTCAAAACAGAATTCTTGGGTTGGGACCAAAGTGTTATCAGGCTCAATAAAGAAGAGGTAGAAGTAATTTTCGCTAACACATTTTACTTACTAAAACTTATTCTTACATACTTGGCTTTATTACTCTTTTCAATTTTAACAATGTTGTCTTCTATCATAGTACCCTGATAGGTGAGTCTCATAGGCAAAGTAGAAGGAGGAATATATTAATATGGCAAGCATAAGTAATTATTGTGAGAAATGAAACATACAATTGCTTCTTTGATTTTAAACTTTATGTAGAGGTCCCTCAAATAGCTATTTTCTTTACTGCCATAAATATTTTTCCATATGGTTTTAGGTGTAAGTGGATTAATTTAATTCAAGTTCATTTAAAGTAATTCATCACATATAAATCACTTTAAAAGCATTAATGAGCATGACTTAATTAAACTTGATCATCCCCAAGGTTGTGTCATAATTATCCTATGTGGGTTGTTTTGTTAATACAGTATTTGATGTGTGATTTGAGAATCATTCCTTTGGCCTTTAAACAGTCTAGGCAAATTTTTATTTTCCTCTCATAGTATGGGTCAAATGATGCAGTTTGCTAAAGAGCTTAACTGCAGAGGACATGGCTTATTTTAGGTTCCACTTCTTTCTGGAACATATGATGACTTTTAGTCTAGAAAGCTTTTCTTAACCACATTGACGTTCCATAGGGCAACTCACCATGATTTATTAATATGGTTTCATATCAATGATCTTGAAAATAGTAATCATTAGGAATCAGTTAACTTTCTTTGCTTGAAGACTTGTCCATTAAAAACAACCATTTAATATATAGATTTTTTTACAGTCAAACTAGTTATCTTTGAGAGATTTATTTTAACTATTAGAATACAAATAATCTTCACACTACAATTCTTTCTTCAATAGATACTATGATGATTAGTTTTACATGTCAAATTGGCTAAGCTATTGTACCCAGTTATTCAATCAAATATTAATCTAGATTTTGCTGTAGAGATATTTTATAAATGTGGTTTAAAAATTCAATAATTGACTTTAAGTAAAGGAGATTATCTTGATAATGTTGGAGGGCCTTATTTGTGGTAGTCAGGTTTTTTCCTTAGGGAAACAGAACCAACAGGAGACACCTGTAACTATTATGAAATTTTATGAAAGTGTCTCTCATGCAACTGTGAGGATGCACGTGTCCAAATTTCATGGGGCAGGCTGCAAGCTAGCAACTCAGATAAATGTTTTCAATGAATTCCCCAGGAAAAGTTGGCTGTCTGAAATAGAGATCAAAGTTATCTCTTCTGACTGTCGACATCATCACTTCTCCTTTTAAAGACTTCAACTCACTGAAATATCTCTCAATGCTCAGGACACTGTCCCTAATTAATTGCAGATGTAATTAGCTATAAATGCAATCAACTTGCTGATGATTTAAGTATACAAAATGTCCTCTCAGTAACATGCCAGTGCTTGTTTGACCAGAAAATTGAGCCCCATTACCTGGTTAAGTTGATAATTGAACCTAACCATCACATTCTTCCAATCAGTTGAAAGGCCTTAAGGGCAAAGCTGAGATTTCATTGAAGAAGAAATTTGCCTCAAGATGGTAGCATTAGCTCCTACCTGAAAGTTGCACCTGCTGGCCTGCTCTTCAGTCTTCAGACTTCTCATACCTATAATCATGTTAGCCAATTTCTCAATAACAGTCTTAATGTATAGATAAAGATTAAATATATAGATAAATGTAGTAGATAGATAAATAGATATAAATAGATAGGTAGATAGATAGATAAAGGGTAGGACATTTCCAAGAATTTGGTTAGTTTTGTGCAAATTAAAGTGATCATAAATATATATGTATATATGTATGTATAATCTCCTATTGGTTCTGTTTCTCTGGAGAATTCTGACTGAAGCACATTTATTTCAGTGGTGCACTTTAATTGGTAGAACTAGATAAATTCCTAGAAATAATGAATCAGAGTCAATATGGGCAGTAATATACAGTTAGCTTTTTCAGAGCTGTTAATGGTTGTAACCAAGAAATCAGGATTTAAGGGATTATTTTGATTACTCAATCATTATATAAATATTCTTTTTTGCTTTCTGACATATCAGAATAGACAGGAAAATACCTGTAATCTCTGAATTGTAATCCAGCTGCCTTGATCTCTGATAATGGTTGTATAGCCCTTATCTTCTGCCCCTCTGATTGTAAAAACCTTGTGACAAACCTTCATCTGTACCTAGTTATCCAGTTTTTCACTTTAGAGTCTTATATTCACTAAAGACAGCCCACAATGTTTGTTAATGAAGGGTCTTGTGTCCACCCAAAACTAGCCCACCCCAAGTTCCAAATTATTTTGATGACTGAGACTGGATCTAACCAAAGTAGACCCTCCTGATGTGCACAGTAGTTTAGACTTTAACCTACAAATCATCTAGACCTCATTCTGCCATTTTCTTCCATACTTTCTAAGACTAAACATGTAATCAATCTGCACATGCTCAATAATCAGACCACCTCTAATTACATCATCTGGGCCATGGTGCCATTATCCTAAGCCCTGCCCATCTTTTCTATAATAAAACCACCTGAATTATTGCAGTTTGGGGAGACAGATTTTGGGCCATTAAGCCATCTGCTCTCCTACTGTGCATGTAGTAATAAATTCTTTCTGTCTTTGAAACCCCAGTGTCTCAGGAATTGGTTATTGAGTGCATCAGGCAGAAGAATCCATGGTCTTTGTCTGGTAAAACATTGTCAACTCTCCAGAATGAATGCCCAAATCTCTGAAGCTCCATCAAAGCAGGTAAGCCAGGTAACAAAGTCTTTTGTGGCTGCTGGACTGAATTTAGTCTAGAAGCTTGGTAACCAGCATTTCTCTGTGTTGGCAGTCCAGAGACTTGGCACCTTAAGAAAGCTTCAAAGAGAAACCATTTTCCAGTTCCATGTTAAGACATCTGACTAAGTGAATGAGTCACCAGGGTAAAAGTGGACTGAAAAGTAAATAGGAGGTTCAAGTACCCTTGACCTAAACCAGGGTCCTGCTTCCAGAACGATAACTTTTGCTCTGTCCTTTACACCTGCTGATTTTGGGTACCATACTGTACAGGGTTTGAAGCACTGGCCTAATCCAACAATTAACCAGTGTTTAATGAAATTTAGTAGGCCTGCTTAAGTGTTAGCTGTTGTGTTATAAGCATTGATTAATTGTTAAATTGGTGTGATAAGTGTTTTATGTCTGTTTAATTGTAAATTGATGTATTCCCTGTGTGTTCTGTACAGAGTTTGATGCCCTGTCCTAATTTTTTCTGTTGACTATACTCCTAAAAATGCATAATCCAACAATTAATTGATATTTAATGAAGTTAAGCAAACCTGTTTAAATGCTAACTAGTGTGTTACCTGTATAGCAAAAGCTGATGCTGAATTGTTAATTGGTGTGTTAAGCATTTAATGCCTCTTTGTTAGCTGGTGTGTTCAGTCTAGTAACTAAATGGTGTGTTCCTGCATTTGTGTTAGTTAAATGTTTGTAACTGGTTACTGATTACAGAAATTATTTTACAAAGGGAACCTTTGGTTGTAATAAAAATTGAAAAGATTTTGGTTTTGAGTCTATAAAAAAGGTTTTATTTCTGTAAACATAATCTGGCCTCAAGATGACTGAAAATGAAAATACTACCATTATAGTTAAAGATATCACAGTTAGAATAGTTCTGCAGAAAGGTAGAAATAGTACAAAATAACATATTCAATCCTTTATTTGTCCCTCTTAAAAGTATTTCTGTGTTTCTGTTTTTTGAGTAACTTAACTTTCTATTTGTGTCTGTATGCATTTTCAATGTATATTCTCATACCTCTGGATGGTAATAGCAAATTAATAAGAAAATTCTCAAAAAGCTCTATTTGAATACCTTAAAATAATTAGGGGCTTGACATAAACATATAAATTGATACTTCTGAAGTAAAAGAGGAAAAAGAGGAAAAAAAGCCTTTCTGAATGGCAAAATTCAAAACCTTAGTTTTGCAATTAATGTAAACAAACCAGAACATTAGAAATAAATGATCCACGGAATTTCCTTAAGGCAGCAGAAAACTGCCAAAGGGCTGCCTCTGGAAAAAGTAAAGACCTTTTCCAATGGTCCTGGTCACGGCTTTTAGTAAAATAAATCTAATAATTGGAAATAGTTAAAAGAAGAGAACAGAAACTCTCAAAATTCGATGGCCCTCACTTAAAGCTTTCAAACCCAGCAAGCCTGACCTCTTTCTGTCTGTGCAACCTATTCCTGCCCTAAGGCCCAACCACCTAAAGCAGTTATGGAGGAGGGCTAGGCACATAAAGATATGGTGAGTTGTGCTTTATAATTCTTTTTTACTGGGCTTGGAGATTAGAAATATATTAAGCATAAAGAATGTTACAGAACTGGCTATGTTTATTAATATTATTTTTTTCCAATAATACCTTTGCAATGGTAACTGTAGTAATCAGATTATTACTAAAATATAAATAGCCTTGGGATAGGACTAACTGAATAAAATCTAATTATCAAATTTCAGTAAGTAAAATAAAAGATCTTTCAGAAATATGGAAAAGTTTTTCCTGAATTTAGACTTGGAACAATTTAAACAATTGCAGTTTATTTTCCAGAACTTGATAGTCAATACACTTTTTTAAATTGTTTGTATTTTAAGATATTATGAAAACAGAGTTTTTTTCAACCTCAGATAAAAGGAACTTTATGATAAATTTTTAATTGAACAAATATGAATTATTCTGCTCAGATGTGTTCTCCCTAAATGTATATAAGCTTACTAAAAAATAAGCTAGTACTGTAAAACATTCTCAAAATTGCTCTTAAGATAGCCTAATTTGTGCTGCAATGGTGGCTCAGTGGCAGAGTTTCTGCCTGCCATGTTGGAGACCCGGGTTCAATTCCCAGTGCCTGCCCATGAAAAAAAAAAAGCTTAACTAGATAGGTTAAGTTACATAAACTGAGCAACATACCTGATAATAATAATACTTACATAAGTATAATTAAGAATATGCTGAAGCTTCAAATATACCTTATTTAAGAAATTGGTTAAATTTGGTAAGAGATATAAATGGATTATTTTATAAACTTGATTACCTGGATTTCAAAGAATCTGGCATTTGTTACCTCAGTATGTGTAACATTTGTAGTGGCTTTGTTAATGTCAATCTGCTATGAATAAAAAAGTCCTAAGTTTTAGCATCAAGGAATTTATATTCTAGTTAGAATATACATGTAGTAAAGCATAATATAAGACAGTGGTAACAAAGGAATAAAAATGTTGAAAGAATTTATAAAGCATACAGACAAAGAATGACCTAAGAAGTCTTCATAGAAGAGATGACACAAGTAAGGACTTTAAATAAGAACTTTAAATAAGAAAGTAGCATAAGAAAGTACCATTTAAACAAATAGAATTCTGAACTAGTTTTTAGAAACCATAACTTAATTTTGTGAACTAACACATTCCTGGCATTATTTAGGAGTTGGGAATAATGTTGGGGAAAATTTGAGGTTTTTTTCTGGGTATAAATCCTTTAAATATAAAAAAGCTGATTGTATCTTGAACTTGGGGCTTTTCTGACCTCTGAAGGTAGTGCTGAATTGGACTGAGAGGTTTCAGGTATATTATAAAGTAATCATTTGTGTGTTCTGAGTATAAAGTATATAGATGCCTGGCTGTGTTCCAAACCCAAGCATGCATTTCTTCCTTCTTCCATTATTTTGTAGTATCTCTGTCCCTTCCACCTTCATGAATTCTGCTCATGAAGGGAGTATGCAGGTTCAAAAGCTTTATATATCATATGTTTAAAAAAAAGAAAGCTATTGTGTTAAGCTGAGTATTCATACAAAACTAAAGTTTTGTTTTCTCTCTGTTAAAATAATGTGGACTTCCTTGTTAATGTTTAAGTTGGCATTACCTTTATTTCAGAAGACAAGTCTTCTCACTGTTGAGGGAAAAATTGTTACAAATAATTTGTTCTTTCACCTTCTATAAGTAAGGTGCTAAAATAGTTTCACCTATTGCATAGGAGGTGTTTGGGATGCATGATAGTGGTTAAAAGGAATTTCCTATCCTGTTGCTCATTAAATTTGAATAGGTAAAATATTATTTATATATTTAGAGATTGTATAAATTCCTAAAAAATTGAAAATATTCTCACTGTCAATGTTTTATCCTGATACTAATCTGTATGAGGTCAAGCAACAGCATGGTGTTATTAGTCATAGTTTTAGTTATTCTTAAAAGAATGCAGATAATATAAACAGTTAAATTGTTAGTTGCACTGCTTTGCTCTAATACCTCTCTAAAAGTATATGTCATCAGCTATAGGTCAGATCTCCATCTGTACAGGGTAAAACTTAAAAAGAAAGGCAGGACAAGTATATGTGTTATATTTTACCTGTTAAATAGCATAACTCTGGTAAATGTGTAAAAGTGAAACAGAATAAACCCCCTGCTATGGTTTCTTAATATAAAACAACTGTCAAATGTTTTTATTTCTGAAAGAAGCTTCATTTAAAAATATTTATAAAACTTAAAGCTTGGATTGTAAGCATTAATTGTTATCATTAAATTCTGAGGTGCTTTGCTGTTTGTGCAGCCCAGTAGTTCCCTGGAACTTTAAGTGTCTGTGTGACCCCTGAAACTCAGGTTTGATTCTCCAGCTCTGAACATTAACATGGATCCACACAACAATAGTTAAAAAAAAAAACTGAAAGAGATCAAACTCCAATTAAAGATGTGATGAAACTGATCTCATTAAAACCAAGGTAAATCAATATACAAGGTAAAGAATAATAGTGCCTGTATTTTACAGCTTTAAATTTTGTGTGAGATAAAAGAAAAATGTTTACTTTGTCCAAAATTTGCACTAATTTAATCTGTCTAGTCAGTTAAACAACCTAATTCAGCTTGATTTGATATGAAACCTGGAATAAAGAACAAAATCTTAATGTTCTGTACAAGTTAATATGATGCAATGATGCATTTAACAGTATTTTGGGGAGAAAATGAAAAAGTGTTTGCAAAGTCCTTTGAGGGACTGGGAAATATAGAACTATTAAGCTTCTCCACCTGGATAACTCCACACACTTTTTTTTTTTAACATGGGCAGGCACCGGGAATCGAACGCGGGTCCTCTGGCATGGAAGGTGAGCATTCTTGCCTGCTGAGCCACCATGGCCCGCCCCTCACACTTTTCTTAAGCAAGAAGGGTACCCAATTTAATAAGCCAAGGGCTCAATTTTGAGGCTTGCCCTTATGAAACTTATTTCTGTAATGGTAAACTCAAACTACTTTGGATTAATGCCTAAGGGCCATCTCCAGAAAATCTCTGTTGTTGCTCAAATGTGGTCTCTCTATAAGCTAAACAGTGAGCTTCCCCCCACCGTGGGACATTATTTCCAGGGGTGTAAGCCTGGCCCTGGCATCACAGGACACAACTGGCCCTGGCACTGTGAGACATAAGTTTGAAGGATTGAGTCTGGCAATGACATGGGTGACAAAGGGGTAAAAGAAATCAGGATTTAAGGGATGATTTTGATTACTGAATCATTATATAAGTATTCCTTTTTGCTTTCTGACATATCAGAGTAGACAGGAAAACACCTAAAATCTCTGAATTGTAATCCAGCTGTCTTGATCTCTGATAATGGGTGTATATCCCTTAGTTTCTGCCCCTTTGACTGTAAAAACCTGTGACTAATCTTCATCTGTATCTAGTTATCCAGTTTTTCAACTTTAGAGTTTTATGATCACTAAAGATAACCCCTAATATTTATTAATGAAGGGTCTTGGGTCCACCCAGAACTAACCCACACCAAATCCCAAATTGTGTTGATGACCATGACTGGCTTTAACCACAGTGGGCCCTCTTGACAAGCACAGTAGCTTAGACTTTAATCTCCAAGTCACTTAGACCTCATTCTGACATTTTCTTTCATACATTCTGTGACTAAGCATGCAATCAATCTGTGCATACTCAATAATCAGACCACCTCTAATTACATCATCTGGGGCCATGGTGATCATTATCCTAAATCCTGCACACCTTTTCTCTAATAAAACTACCTGAATTACTGCAGTTCAGGGAAACAGATTTTGTTCCATTAGGCCATCTGCTCTCCTACTATGCATGTACTGGTAACTTCTTTCTCTCTTTGAAAATTTGGTGTCTGAGAAATTGGTTATTAAGCATGTCAGGCAGAAGAACCCATGACCTTTATCTATCAACATGATGATCTAAATAACTATAAACCTGTTGGGATGAGTTCTTGTATGTATTGCCAGGGTACCAAATTTCAAATTTCAAATGGAAATGGATTAAAGCTACTATGAAATACCTCCTATGTAATAGGTACAATAAAAAAGACAAATAATACAAAATGCTGATGAGGAACTGGAATCCTCATATATAGGAATGAAAAATAGTGCAGGTACTTTGGAAAACAGTTTGGCAGTTTCTCAAAATGTTAAATATGGTTACCATTTGACTCAGCAATTCTACTTCTATGTGTATCTAAAATAAATGAAGTTATGTCTTTATACAAAGACTTAAACAACAAAATTTAAACAACAGCTTTATTTATAATAGCCCAAAACTCAAAACAATCAAAATATCCATCAAGGGCCAAATGGAATAACAAACTGTCATACATCTCTTCATCTCTTCAATGACATATTACTCAGTGATAGAAAGAAACAAACTGCTGACATATGCAACAACATGGATGAACTTCCAAAACATTTTGATAAGTGAAAGAAGGGAGACACACAGAGTACATTCTGCTTGATTTCATTTGTATTCAATTTCTAGAAAAAGCAAAACTTTAGAAATAGGGAGCAGATCAGTGGTTGCTTGGGCCTGGGGAAATGAATGTGGATTGTCTACAAATGGCCATAAGGGGAATTTTTTGCATAATGGAAGCATTTTACAACTGAATTGTGATGATAGCACAACTGTATAAGCATACTAAAAGCCTTCAGATTGTATATTTTTAGTGGGTTAATCTTATTTTATATAAATTGTAATTCAATGATGCTGTTAAAAATTTTAAGTAATTTATTCTGGGGAAAAAAAAAGAAATGGAATACCAGAGAGATGCCCAAATCACTGTAAACTTGAATTCTCCGAATTAGAGCCTCTGCAAGCTTGTCACTCTTCATTAGTTAAAATATTGTATAATAGAGATCTCTAGTTCATCACCAACCAGATTTTCTTTTCTTCCTGGGCATATGATTTGATTACATCTCCCAGTCTCATAGGGTGGTCGTATGGTTGACTTATATCATGTAAAGGGAAATAATGTGTGCTCTTGTAAACTTGACCCATTAAAATATTCTAGTCTATTATTCTTCATGCTCTTTCTCAATATGCTGGCTGGATATTAAGTCCAGGGTCACCTTAGAAATCATCTGTTGAAGATTACAGAGCTCCTAGCCACCTACATTCTTTTGGAAAAGTCTCTCCATCTCCATCACCCCCATCACCACCACCAACATGCCTTGGATTATATGAGTAAAGAATTGCACTTCTAGTGTATTAAGCCACTGAAATTTTGGGTTTTGCCTGTTTGAAAAGTTAGTCTACCTCAAATAAAATACACCTTTTTGTAGTCTTTCTCATAGCAGCCTATGAAAGAGTTAAATGTTAAAGAATAAGAATCAGACCACCTGTAACATGTTACCATTTGAAATTTGGTACAAGCTTTCCAGTGATATTTAGAATTGAGTATTAGATTTATGGATTAGGTTTTCAGCCTAGATATCTTTACCTCCATCTTCCAAAATGCACGCAAGAAAATAAAGCTAGAATAATATCTATTATATTGCTTTTAAGGAAAGTTTATCCACTGAATGCTTTATGGTCAGAGAGTAACTGCATAAAAATAGTATAATTTCCAATGCTCATAAAACACCATTTTTTAAAAAATAGTATAGCAACAAGACCAACAACAACGGTTTGGCTGCATAGAAGACAAATTGAACTTCTAATGAAAAATATTTGATGTTTGCCTTCTAAGATGTCTCATTCAAAATATCAGTAAAGATTCAGAGAATTTTCTAGCAAAAGTAGCACTTTGTAAATGGATAGGATGCCCAGGATATTTAATTTGAATATTTAAGATAAGCGAATCACAGAAAATTACATTTATTATAAAAATTAAAAATCATCTAGATCAGATCCTTTAGCTTAGAGACAGGAAAACTGAAGTCCAGAGTGGAAATGATTGGACTGATATCACACAGATAATAACTGACCCAACTAAGACTAGAATTCAGATCTCTTAATTAGTTAAGCACCAAATTTAGAAAGGGTGGCAGACTTCTGGTGATCTTTGGAGGGAGAGTCTCCAAGTGGAATTAAAATCAGGAAGAAAAAGTCAAAGTATGGCTCTTTGCTGGATTCATATAGTAAAAGAGGCCCTCCAGATACAGCTCCTTAAAATCCCTTAACATTCAGGTGGAAGGCATTCATTATATCCCAGCTGACATTTAATTATTTTTCTAATCAATATTTTGTTATGTCATGAAAATGTGATGTCTTATTCTAAAGAAATGGAGTTCCTTTTACCTACTAATTTTATGTAACTAAAATAGTGGTGTTTTGACTGAAAAATAAGGCATATTTCTTCCCTGGGAGCAGTACATAACTAAGAAGCCTTTAGTTTCTTAGTTTCATGGCTTATTAGAAAACTTTCTAATTTTCCAATTTGTGCCAACATTGATTATTCTGTACTTATAATATTTACTGCCTAATACAATAGTGATGATTTAGTGATCCTTTATTGACTAACTTCCTGGAAAGAAAATTACTGGCAGGGTGGTGATGTATAATGGAAAGAGCTACGCACTAGGAGGAAAGAACCCTAAATTTTAACAACCTACTAACTGTTTACTAGATGCATGATCTTGGATAGGTTACTGTGGTAGGATAAATAATAGGCCTTCAAAGATGTTTATGCCCTAATCTCAGAACCTGTGAATGTATTATCTAACATGGAAAAACATTTTTACATATGTAATTAATGGTAGACTTCAAAATAGGAAGAGTGTCTTGTATATCTAAGATAATCACATAAGCCCTTAAAAGCAGATAAATTTCTCAAACTGAAAACAGGAATGATGAATCAGAAAGAGAGATCAGAGAAATTTGGCATGATAATGACTCAGTCTACCATTACTACTAAGGAAGAGGAAGGGGCTCATGAGCCAGGGAATACAAGTGGCTTCTAGAAGAGGAAACTAGCCTCTGGCCAACAGCCAGCAAGAAACTATGACCTCAGTCATGAAACTACAAAAAATTAAATCCTGTTAACAGTTTAAATGACCCTGTAAGGATATTCCCCCAGAGCCTTCAGCTAAGAACACAAGACTGGTGAAACTTTGATTTCATCCATGTGATAGAGACCAGCTAAGCCCACCCAGACTTCTGACAGCAATATGAGATAATAAATTTATATTTTATGCTGCTCCATTTTTGGTAACGTGTTATGTAGCAATAGAATATTAACACAGTTACTTAATCTTTCCTACCTCAATTGCCTCTTTGATAAAATGCCTTACAGGTTTAAGAATTAGGACACAAGTGAGGTTTTCCTTAAAATGCATCCTGTGATATATGAATAGAGAAGAAAAATTAAGTGAGATATTATCAGCACATATTCTGTTTAACAAGAAAAGAAATGTCTCACATTTCTTTTTGTTCCTTCTTTCCCTTCTCTAATCTTTAGTTTGATGTTCTCCTCATCTATGCATAGGAAAATATGATGAGTTCTACTTTGTAAGAGAGATTTTCTACTCATATCCTAGAACTGGAGAATAAATTCTCTCTACTATTCTCTCTCTCTACTATTGTCCAATTGTGCAATAGTAGAGAGGATTCTGAATATCCATTGTTCCTATCAAATTTAAGGCAAATTCTATTTTCACATCTGTGAGTAGGATATAAGACTTAGATATTTTGAACTTATATTAATTTCCTTT
This sequence comes from Tamandua tetradactyla, assembly GCF_023851605.1. Lineage (NCBI taxonomy): Eukaryota > Metazoa > Chordata > Mammalia > Pilosa > Myrmecophagidae > Tamandua > Tamandua tetradactyla. The sequence continues at coordinate 55,492,429 of NC_135353.1, read as the reverse complement.
CACTTGTGGCATAAATTTTTTGACAAGTCATTGGGCTGGTTATGGAGAGTCTAAAAAGGAAAGGTGAAGTAGAAGAAAATTGAGAAGTATGAAAGGAGAATTGAGTAAACCTTTCACTTCCTGGCAATGGAATAATAAAATAAGTATCACAAAACAACAACAGTGAGAAAACATGAAGGCTGCTTCCAGTCATCTTAGGTATATCAGAAAAAAAAAGTATATCATCTTAGCTTGAGGCTACCCATAGCTCCTATTAATTTAGGAAAAAAGAACTTCCTCTGTTCCTAAATCTCTATATAATAAAACTGTCTTTGCTAAAATAAGTTCAGATTGTAGGGTATGGATTATATCTGTTTCTTATAATGCTATTATGTAGTGCTGTGTATCTTTATTGGAAGGCTTCTTTTATTACTTGTTACATCTGTCACACAAATCACACAGCTTAATTTCCAACCTGAAAATTCAAGAGTTTCACTTTGGAATTGTGATTATTTGGATAACCTTTGTTCACCATTATAGATGTTTGGATTTACATATACAATCTTGTTAATTTGATTTTCATCCAGTTCAGCATGTGCCTCAATTATTTTTGCATGTTTTTATGATTCTGTAGGTTGAATAAAATATTTTTGTGTGAATTGGTTGATATTGTCCAGGAAGAATATTCCTTTTCTGGTATATGGGGGAACTTTACGACAAACTTGGTTTTGTTACTTTTGTAATTGTCCTGGCGGCTTTCAGCAACATCTGCTTTCAAAATTGCAAACAGAAGGGCATCTTTTCATGCTGAAAATTTGGCCAGGGTATTCTGCATCAGGTCATTTGTTTTTTCCCTAGTGTTCTAGTGAAATGTAATTTTGCTATCTGTTGTTAGAAAGAAAGACACCTGTGTTAGTTAGATTCAGTTGTCAACTTGGCCAGGTGAGCATACCTAGTTTTGTTGCTGAGGACATGAGCCAATGGTACGTGAACCTCATCTGTTGCTAATTATATCTGCAGTCAGCTAGGAGGTGTGCCTGATGCAATGAGTGATGTTTGACTTAGTTGGCTGGTGCTTAAATGACAGAGCGCAATGTAGCACAGCCTAAGCAGCTCGTCATTCCTCATCTCAGCACTAGCAGCTCAGCCCAGGCCTTTGGAGATGCAGAAAGAAGTCACCCCAGGGAAAGTTGTTGGAACCCAGGGGCCTGGAGAGAAGACCAGCAGAGATCATCCTGTGCCTTCCAGATAAGAAAGAACCTCAGTGGAAAGTTAGCTGCCTTTCCTCTGAAGAACTAACAAAATAAATCCCCTTTTATTAAAAGCCAATCCATCTCTGGTGTGTTGCATTCTGGCAGCTAGCAAACTAGAACAACACCTATTACCACCTCCAGGAGTGGAATCTCATTACATAAAGGGTGGCAAGAGCTTAACAATGCCTTCTACCAGGAACTTAGTTCTAGGGTAACATACTCCATGGTTTACAGTGTCAGTTTCACCAACAGAAGCAGAACTCACACAGCACAGAAGGGAACAATGTTCACTCATATAGAAAAGATACAGAGCAAAATCAACTTCACAAGTAAAGGTTGATTCCCCTTAGTTAGGGATTCTCAATCCAGGCTGACTGCAGGGAGATGTTCTACCCACAGCATCCCTCACTTGTGTGTGTGTGTGTGTGTGTGTGCCATAGTGGAGGATCCTGCTGCCTCCTTGGCAGGTGCAGATAAACCACCAGGGTGTAACCCAGATGCCACAAAACATACCACTTTAATGAAGTCATATCCAGTGAGTATTTACGTATGCTCCAGACAATAGGGGAAGGAATGTACAAGCAATCCCCTTATCTACTAGAGGATTGTTCTATCTCAGCAAACACTACATACTTGGTCCCGAGCGCAAGATGTATTTGTGGGTCCTATAGAAAGGTAGCAGGCTGTGCTAGGACTGTCCCTTACCACATCTGGGCTATTGGTGTAATTTACTTTTTTTTATAAATCAGTTTTGGGAGAACTGGACTGGTTCTAGGAGTACCTACTAATTGACTGTGATTTTAAATTATTTACTTAGGCTTTCTGTGTTTATTTACTCATCTGGAAGACAGGTGAGAATGTTTCACAAATTGTTTGGCTTTGAACTATAATTGGTTTCCTCTGGGACTGCAAAAGTGTTTCATGAAATCTGCTTACCTAAAAGAGAGAGAAAGAAGAAAACAAAGTGCTGACCCACATTCTTCCCTTGTCTTTCAAGATCACAAAGACAGTATGTTGGTGAGTAGTAAACATTATGGACTGTGATAGGAACAAGACCAGAGCCCATAGCCTAATTTATTCATGGACAATTATAACCTTAAGACTAAAAGGAAAAATCTGCAGTGTTCCAGATACTTGGGCAAAGATCCCAGGGGCAACAGACTTCTTCCTTCTGGATTCTAAAAGTACACATAAATAATAGCTCAATTTAAAGTGACTTAAAAATGACCAAATCATATTTTATGCATAGAATAATACTGACTGATTCTGAAATTTAAGGAAAGAAATTTTGTTTTGTGTCTAGTGCATTCTTGGAAATGCAAATACCAGAATAAAAACGAGCTCTTATGTAGCTCCCAATAAAACAAAAATTTGTTTTCCATTAATTTTTTTTCTTATAAATCATCAAGAATGTCTGGTATAAATAAATAATGGCAGGTTAAGCAACAACATTTCAGAACTCCTAATTAATGAACCCAATACTCTGCTATGTAATATTGGTATTAAGAAATGGAAGACATGGCTTTAATTCAGGTAGAAAGACTCAAGAATTTGGTAAAGAATGTTTCATGCAAAAAAAACAGTGTTTTTTGTATGAAACTGGAGAACAATGTAAGATAATATAAAATGCTGTGCTAGATGACTTAGCATTTTAACAATGAGGTAGAGATGCTTGTTGCCTTAATAAAGAACACAGGGTGGGCCATGGTGGCTCAGCAGGCAAGAATGCTTGCCTGCCATGCCAGAGGACCCGGGTTCGATTCCTGGTGCCTGCCCATGAAAAAAAAAATCTATTAACCAAGAATCCAGGATCCGAGAGACAATATGACTTGAATTTGCTCTTCAAGTATTATCTCCTGCTGCTCTTCATTACATACTCTACCTCTAATAACTGTTCCCCACACAAATATTTTATGGCTTCCTGAGTTTGCCATTTTTTCTCTTTGATTGAAGCATCTTTTTCTGCTTGATAAATTTCTACTTCCATTCAAGACTCAGCTCTCCCATTTCTATCCCTGTGAGTTATTTATCCATGTCATGTTGTTGTCTCCCTTTTTCTTTAACATTCATCGTATTTAGAATTATTCTTTTTTTTTTTCATTTACAAGTCCAGGGCAGGTAAAACAACTTAATAACCTCAAAATCTTCAAGCACCCAACAGAATGTCTGACTCATAGTTAGTGCTTAACAAACATTTGTCTGTTTATCCATTCAATTAATACATGCACAAGTTTGAAAGGATAAGGTAGGATCAGAATGATGAAGGAAACTTGCATACCTTGTTGAAGAGTTTGGAATTCTGATTGCGCAACAAATGGGCAAAAGGATGGAGAAGATCTCTGAGATGCAGTAAGATAGGTCTTAGCAAGACCCTCAAACAATTTCATGGATTTATCAATGCCCTTTAAATCACTTATATTTCTTAAATGAACTTTTTACTTAGAAAAAAATTTTGACTTACAGAAAAGTTGCAAAGACAAGTACAGAGAGGTTTTGTATATCCTTCATCCAAAATTATACCCATTGTCAACATCTTACCTTTCCATATATATTTGTCAAATTAAGAAATCAATATTGCTACATTACTATTAACTAAATTCCAGATTTTATTTGGATTTCACCAGCTTTCCTATTAAAGTCTTCTTTCTGTCCCAGGATCTAATCCAGGCTACCACATTGCATTTAAATAGAATGTCTCCCTGATCTTTAGTCTGTGACAGTTTCTCAGTCTTCCCTTATATTTCCTTGAAAATCTGAGTGGATACTGAATGGATATCTTGTATAATGCTTTCCAAACTGGGTTTGGTGTTTTTCTTGTGGTTAAACTGCTATTATAGGTTTTGGAGAAGAACATCCCCTAGATAAATTGCCCTTCTCATTTTATCTATCAGAGTTTACATGATATCCACATGACAGTGATAATATTAACCTTCATCACTTGGATAATGTAGTGTTTGCCAGATTCTCCAGTGTAAAGTTACTATTTTTGCCTTTCCCAACTCTATTCTTTGGGAGTGAGTCACTAAGTCCAGCTAACCCTTAAGGTGGGGAGGGTTAAAATCCACCTCTTAAAAGGGAGAAGCTGCACATATTATTTGGAATTTTCTTGCAAGACAGATTTTCATTTTCTCCTCATTTATGTAATTATTCAATGATGTATTAGTATCAGTGTAGACTTATGTTGATGTATTTTATACTTTGGGTTTTAATCTAATACTATTTTACTTATTTTCTTGCTCAAATTGTTTTGTTGTAGCCCATTTGGATCTCTTTCAGTTGGTTCCAGCATCCCTTTGACATAGTCTCATACTGTGAAGTGCTTTCATTTTTTTTGCTTTGTTAGTTCTTTTTGAGCACTTCCTTAGTTTCTAGCACTACAAGATGCTCCTGGCTGATATCAAGTATTTCCTACCCCAATCTTTGAATCAGACATTTCTCCAAGGTATCCTGACTCCCTTTATTAGAGAATGGTGTTATTTAGAGACCAAGATCTGGGCACTGCTGTGTTTAATGCTACTGAGGTGCCATTGTTTCTAGGCCCTTTCAGTAGACAGAGCAAGAAAGTATAAATATATGTACACTGATTCATGTATATAAAAGTATCAATAAATATTTCTATATGTATCCACTTGTATCTATATATTATGTTAAACATGAGTTCATACAAATATTTCTGACTCTTATCCTGTACCACATGGTTCATTCTAGCCTTGGCCCACTTGCTTATCTGTTACTTTCCTCTCCAACATTACAAAACCTGGCTCCCACCATCCACCATCCATTTACTCATTTGTTCAACCCCAGTATACATGCACAGCATTTTCAGAATTAACTTGTTTCATTATGAGAAACAAACATACCAACTAGAGTACAGTGTTTATGAAGTTATGTCTTTAGTTTTAGGGTGTTCATTTAAAACATTGTTTGTCAATGTCAGTTAGAAAACTCAGCCCATTTTTCCCAACATGCTTCAGTAAAATTATGTCATAAGTTTATCATAGCAGTAGATTCATTTGTAATCATTTTCATTCCATCCTGGACTCCAGAATTTCAAAATAGTTCAGGTAGTTCCTCCCTGTTTTTTTTTCCTTCCTGTTCAATAGCTATTTTGGTGGTGAGTCCTGGAGCTCCCTACTTCAGCATCTTCCCTCAATCCTCCCTGCCTTCTCTACAAAGCTCTTTATTCTTCAGATGTTTATTATTGACATTTACTCTTTAAAAAACTACACTTTTCTCTTTAATTTCCATCAACTTATATGGCTTTTGTATGTGCTGATTGTCTGAGCCTTTAGAAAAATTTTGTGTGCTTTACATAAAAACCATATGCAAGCAGAAATTTATATGAACCCTGGAGGAGACTAGAAAATTAATCTTCCAGATCAGGTTTTTAACACTACATTTCAGTGTTGACTAGTAATTGCAATAATAAGTTTTTGAAAGAAATGATGTCAAAATTATAATCTTAGGGCAGGCCACGGTGGCTCAGCAGGGAAGAATGCTTGCCTGCCATGCCAGAGGACCTGGGTTCGATTCTTGGTGCCTGCCCATGTAAAAAAAATATATATATATAATCTTAGCATTCATACAATTACCCTACAGCTGCCTAAGGTCCTGTCTTCTATCCAGAACAGCTGTCTGTATTTTGCACCTTGGTTAAAAATGATGAGGTCTCCATCAAATGGCTCTTAGTTCTTCCTGTGTTTGTACCCACATAGTAACAAAACATTCAAAAACATTTACTATATCTTGTATGGACCATAACTTCATCCTTATTAAGGGTCAATTTTTGGATTGCTTGCAGGCTTGGCTTAATTTCTTGGAGAATTATAGAAAGTGATATGACTTGCTGCATGCTAAACTTTTACAAACTGCATATATCAACCAATAGTAGGAGAAAAAACACTCTAGTCATTAAATTAAACCTGCCTAGAAATAAATGAGAGATTTGCATTGGAATATCAATGTCTAAGCTAATATTGTAACCCTTTAATAATAAGAAGTATAAGTGCTGCAAAACTAATATGATAAAGGGAAAACCTACACATGATGCTAAGGTGGTTTAGTAATGTGTGTTTAAATTTGTGTTTAAAGTATTTTTTTACTGCTGCTAATCTCTCTTCCTAGTTTAAGGTGGGTATAATGGTGATGGAAGTGTACACAGGGTGGAAACCCCTTAATGAGGGCATCTGGGGTGTGAGTGAAGTTGGTAAACTGAATTAAGAGAGGCATGAATGTTAATTGTACTCAGAATATGTCTATGACTTGAGAAATCATGACAATCTTCACATAAAAACTAAAAATCTAGGAAGAAGTTGACTAAAGGTGTGGACTTTTTAACAAGGGAAAATAGGACTCATCTGCTGACTGTGTGATGGAGAGCTGATTGTAAGCTCCTTGAGGATAAAGAACTTATTTGACTTGATTAATTATGTATCTTCAGTGTTTAGCACATAACAGAGCTAAAATCTATTTTTTGCCACAAATATAAGATCAACCCTTGAGAAGTTTATGTTAGTCAGATTGCTTTAAAAATGAGAGCCCCGGGGATTAGAGATGTTCACACAGGGAGAACAGGCTAGAAATTTGGAATATTAGATATTTATAAGGAAAATAGGTCTGGACAAAGTGCATCAGGGAGGAACTTTGGCCAGCTTAAAGTAAGGAAGGCAGAACTGCTTGGAGAAAAGGGAGGAGAGTTCAAGAAATAAGACAAGAAGCACAGTAAAGGAGATTAGAAGGTCTTCAACTTAATTGAATCTTTTTTCTGGTGACAGTGAACGCTCACTTTAGTGTTGCTGAAAATCAATAAAAGCTTTTTGTGCTACTTACTGAAGTCTTTTTAATCTAAACTTTCTTTTCCATCCTCACTGCAGTTGCTCACCTGGATATTTGCAGCAACCCTCAATGAATGTAAGTTGTAAAAAATCAAGGATTTTGTAAGTATTGTTCACTGCAAAATTCCTAGAACTTGTAACAGAACCAAACACTTAGTGTGCCTTCAATTGCTATCCCATCTATTCACACCAAAAGTATTTCTTGAGCACCTAGCACGTGAATGGCATTGAGGTCATGATTTGGAGATACAGTGAAAACAATGTAGATAATTTCCTGGCCCACAAGGAGCTTAGTCCTAGCAGGGATATAGATAGTAAAAAATAAAAACAAAAACAAAAAACGTGTGCTGGTTAAAGGATGTATGCCTCCTAGAAAAGCAACGTTTTAATCAAAATTGCATTTCATAAAGGTAGAATAATCCCTATTTAATACTGTATGTTTGAAACTGTAATCAGATCATCTCCCTGGATGATGTGATTTAGTCAAGTGGGTTGTTAAGATGGATTAGGTGACCTGTCTACACACATTTGGATGGGTCTTGATTGGTTTGTTGAAGTCTTATAAAAGAAGAAAAATTTAGGAGATTCAGAGAGAGCAGAGAATGCTGCAGCACCATGAAGCAGAGAGTCTACCAGCCAGTGACCTTTGGAGATGAAGAAGGAAGATGCCTCCTGGGGAGCCCCATGAAATAGGAAGCCAGGAGAGAAAGCTAGCAGATGATGCCATGCTTGCCATGTCCCCTTTCAGCTGAGAGAGAAACCCTGACTGTGTTCACCATGTGCCTTCTCAGATGACAGAGAAACCCTGAAATTCATTGGCCTTCTTGAACCAAGGTATCTTTATCTGGATGCCTGAGATTGGCCATTTTATAGACTTGTTTTAACTGGGACATTTTCTTGGCCTTAGAACTGTAAACTAGCAACTTATTAAATTCCCCTTTTTAAAAGCCATTCCATTTCTCGTATATTGCATTCCAGCAGCTATCAAACTAAAACAACATGAATATGTAACATTTTCCCATTTTAGATAGGTTCTATGAATAAAAGGAGAGCAGGATATGGAAGTACAATGTTTTAGGAGTTGAAGGATTGTCAGAGAAGGTTTATCATGTAAGCAGAGACCTGAACAAAATAAGGAAGCAAGTCAGAGGAAGGTTTGGAGAAAGATAATTCCAGGGAAAGGGAACAGCTAATGCAAAGGGCTTGGAATGGAAACACACTTGTGTCTAGGACTGAGTGAAAAAGGCAAAAAGTGGTAAGAGTTGTGGTCTGAGAGGTAGCAAAGTGCAAGGTCATACAGAACTTTGTTGCATAAATGCTTTAATAATAGGCACATCAGCAGCTTATTTCAGTTAGTCCTCTTCATCAAAGACAAAATGGCTACAAGATGTTAACCTAGGTGAAAGGTGCTGAGATTCACTATAAGAAAATATGTTTCACATCAACAAAGCAGACTAGGAAAAAATAGTATCCTCTGTTCCTGCTATGTAGTGCCATTCAAGTCAGTCTGTATCTGAACTTTTTTGGCTGACTTAGGGGAAGAATTGTTCAGGAGAAAAGAGTTGTCCAGGGAAGATTAGCCAGAGGGCTGAAAGAGCAACCTAAATTTCTGTAAGGCCCAGCAGAAGTACTAAGGAAGATGCTAAAGAGCTCAGAAAGAAATACAATTGAAATTAGAAGGCTGGGAAAGTCAGGAAGCCTCTCCTAGCTTGTCACATCCGTTCCTTTCTTCAACCAAAGCTCCAAACAAACCTAGTAAGCCATATGTGAAAAAAAAGTTGCAGTTTGGAAATACCAGGAGTCATAGAGAATTTTGTTTCTCTTATGGACCTACATTGAGCTCTGCAACAAGGTAAGTGGCAATTTAAATTCAAGTTTAAACTAGATATTTTAAGTTAGCTAGAAGTTTAACTAATATTCTCTGTAAGCCAATAAACTTATAGAAAGGAGAACAAACCCCAGAGAAATGATTATATTAAGAATCTGTGAACCAAAGCAAGAACTGTGTATTCAAGCAGGAGGTAAAGTTCCACATTCTGTGGTCACTCAAGCAAAGCTTTCATTTTAAGGGGAAATTAAGCATGTGTATTTAAGGGAATGTGACCTTGCACTATAGAATCAGGCTCAATACATATCAAAACAATATAGCACTTAGATTCCTAGATTAGAATTTACTTATTACAATATTAATAAAGTTCTTAAAATTTGAAAGCTTCCCACCTCCACTACCCAACAATGAGAGAAACTTTAACAAAATGCTGAAAGTATAGAGTAAGCTAAGGCCAGCCTGCTAATTCTAAAGCTTTTTCCAACTGATTAAACCTAATGTTATAAAGACCTAATTTGAAGCAGATTTTGGGTCACCTTTATGATATTATTCAACTCAAGAAGGGCACCTCTGCTTGAATTCGTTTGGAAGACGAGGTGTTCAATAAGCATAGAGAAAGGTAGTTCTTTTGTTTCTATAATCATGGACAATGAAAATCACTATCACTATAACCAGACTAAATATAATCAACATTAACTAATTATTTAATATAGTACATAAAACTGCAAAGTTCTATGAGGAGCTATCCATGGGTCAAATCAGGAAGCAGGGCTTGATATGCCAAATTCTCTTTCCCATACCTTCTTGAGATCATACCCAGTATATTTTTCACTCATCCCTCATTCATCAAACACATAAGCCTCTGTTATGTGCAAAGAATATTATGTGTGTGTGTATATATATACACATATATGTATATATGTATATACATATATATATGTGTTTATCTTGTATTCCAAGAGTTCAACTTCAACCAATTGTAGATGTTCAAGATCTGGCACAGAATTGATGCTCCATAAATAATATTTGTTGAGTGAATTAATGAAAGAACTAGTTCCTTCCATTCAGCATTTTACAATATAAAATAGACATCTCTCATTGTTAATCTGAAGGCAAAAGTAGCATAGGTTATTTCTACAGCAGAAATTGATGTTTTAATAACTTTCAACTAGACATTTTGAGAATGTACAGTTTTGATAGCTAATCAAATGGTAATTAAGTTAGGGTTTAATATTTAGAATTCAATACACTCATATTTGTATCTTTAGATTTTTTTCCCAGTTACCTTAATTTTAATTGGTTTATGAAACTTACTGTACAAACATAGGCTTTACAATGATTATATTTTATCTAATATGTGCCTATGGATAAGATAACCAAGATGTCTGGGCTGGTTTGAAAGGATATATGTCCCCTAGAAAAACCATGTTTTAATCTAAATCCCATTTTGTAAAGGCAGAATGATCTTTATTCAATAGTAAATGTTTAAATCTGTAATTAGATCATCTCCCTGGAGATGTAACCCAATCAAGAGTGGTCGTTAAGCTGGATTGGGGGAAATGTGTCTCCACCCATTTGGGTGGATCTTGGTTAGTTTCTGGAGTCCTATAGAAGAGGAAACATTTTGGAGAATGAAGGAGAGAGCAGAGCAGAACGACAGAGCCATGAGAAGCAGAGTCCACCAGCCAGTGACCTTTGGAGATGAAGAAGGAAAATGCCTCCCAGGGAGCTTCATGAAACAGGAAGCCAGGAGAAAAAGCAGGCAGATGACACCGTGTTCACCATGTGCCTTTCCAGATGAGAGAGAAACTCTGACTATGTTCGTCATGTGCCCTTCCAATTGAGAGAGAAACCCTGAACTTCATTGGCCTTCTTGAACTCAAGGTGTCTTTCCCTGGATGCCTTAGATTGAACATTTCTATAGACTTGCTTTAATTGGGACATTTTCTCAGCCTTAGAACTGTAAACTGGCAACTTATTAAATTCTCCTGTTAAAAGCCATTCTGTTTCTGGTATATTGCATTCTGGCAGCTAGCAAACTAGAACAATGTCTATTATTGGTGGTTAAGGTTTTTATATGTTAATTGTAAAAACATTTGTATCTTTATATTTTCCTGAATCCAAAACTTGAAATTGTTCAGTAACATAAGTTATTACTATAGCAAGATTGATAGTTGTGATAACTTTCTTCCTGATATTTTGAGAACCTTCGTGGTTTTGAAAGCTAATCAAATGGTATTTAAGTTAGCATTTAATATTTAGAATTTAAGAAACTCTAATATCTGTATTTATAGGTATAGGATAAGATGCTAGACCCAAGAATTGCTTTTACATTAGTAAATTTGACTGTTAATGGGCTAAACTCACTAGTTGCAAGACACAGATTGACAGAACAGATTAAATAATATGACCTACCTATATGCTGCTCATAAGAGATTCATCTTGGAACCAAGGATACAGATTTAGGGTGAAGGTATGGAAATGAATGTTATATGTAAGCTGTAGCCAGAGGAAAACAAAGTAGCTATAATAATTTTGGATAAAATAGAATTTAAATGCTATGATATCATGAGATAACATTTTTATTTTAGTTGAAAAGCATTTATAGCTTTATATTTTTTGAAACCAAAAATATGAAAATATTCAGTAACATAGGTCATTACTAAGCAAAGTTGATGTTTCTAGTAACTTTCTACTTGATATTTTGAGAATGTAAATAGTTTGATACCTAACCAAAAGGTATCTAAGTTAGGGTTTAATATTTAGAATTTAAGAAATATTGATATCTGTATCTGCGGATTTTTTTCTTGTTCACTTTAATTTTAAATTGGATTATGTGGCTTACTGTACAAACACAGCCTTTAAAATGATCACATTTTATTTAAAATGCCAAAAAATAAAGTGTTAAAAATTAATGCAAGCTTAAGCACAGTATGTTGAATGAGATAAATCAGAAATGAAAAGACAAAATTATTATGCCTCACTAATATGGGCTAACTATAGTGTGCAAACTGAGAATTGAATTTGAGAGCATGGGTTATCAGGTGAAGGCCTTTTGTAAAGGTTCCTAGATTGTAAGCTCTTACAGCAGTCACATCTATTCTAGAATTGTAACCGTTATTTCCAAATTCTGAGTTGCTGGGTCTTTGTGTATAATCTGGATCTTTGGGTGTTTATGTGACACTTGAGACTCAGAGATAGAGTTCTACAGCTAATGAAAGTCAGTATTATCCCATACAGGAATTGTTAAAAACACTGAAGAAGTGATCAGACTTCAATTAGAGATATAAATGAAGCTTATCAAGGTAGGACTGTAGTAGAGCAGGGTAAAGGGTAAAGGATTATATTGACTGTATTTTAAAACTTCAATTTCTGTATTAGACCAAAGGAAGAGATGTTCACTTTGTGCAAAATATGTTTTCAGTAGCACGCTATCTAATCTAACTTGTATGGTCAGTTTATTCAAGCACCATAAATACATGGAAACTTGAATAAGGTGTGAGAGCTTTTTGGTTTGTACAGATTGGAGGGATATCCTGATATATCCAAGAGTAATCTGGGCAGAAGATTAAAAGTATTTGCAAAGTCCCCTTGATTGGCTGGGGGAAAAGGTAGAAATATTAAACTTCTCCACCTAGTGAAGACCTGATATTCTCACAGTCATTGGGACTACCAATTTGATGGGCCAAGCTCTTGGTTTTAGGGTGTGCCCTTATGAAATGTATTCCTACAAAGAAGAAGCTAAGTATAATTGAATGATGCCTAAGAGTCACATCCAGAGAGCCCCTTTTATTACTCAGATATGGCCTCTATCACTAAGCCGTCTCCACGGGTGAACTCACTTCCCTCCCCCCTACATGGGACATTACCCAGGGGTGTAAATCTCCCTAGCAATATGGGACAAGACTCCAGGGGATGAACCTGGCCTTGGCATCATGAGAGTGAGAAAATCTTCTTGGCCAAGAAAGGGAAGAGAAATGAAACAAAATAAAATTTCAGTGGTTGAGAGATTTCAAATAGAATTGAAAGGTCATTCTCAGGCTATTCTTTTTATACAGTATATATATATCCCTTTCATGTTTTTGGTGAATTGGAGTAGTTAGTGGGAAGTACCTGTAACTATTGAACTATATTTCAATATCCTTGAAGATAAGTGAAAAACTGTAAAGTTTTGAAGGTGTGACTGTGTGATTGTGAAAACCTTATATGGTAGTTAGATTCTGGTGTCAGCTTAGCCAGATGATGATGCCCCATGGTGGTGTTTCTGTGGACTCAAATCATCAGTATGTGAAATTCATATATGGCTGATGACACTTGTGGTCAGCTAAGAAGAGTGCCTTCCATAATGAGTGAGGTTTAATGTAATTAGCTGGAAGCTTAAAAGAGAGAGGTCAGAAGAGAGCTCAGTAATTCAGCATACCTCATCTCAGTACTCCGGCACTCACAGCTCAGCACAGATGTTTGGAGAAGCAGAAAGAGATGGCCCAGGTAAGACCATTGGAAACTAGAAGTCAGAAGAGAAGTCCAGCAGACATTGCAGTGTGCTGGTGTGGTGGATTAGAGCAGTATGTACCCCAGAAAAACTTGTTTGTAAATTTAATCCATTCCTGTGAATGTGAACCTGTTGTAAGAAGGAATTTTTATGAGGTTACTTCCGTTAAGGTGTGGCCCACCTTAATCAGGATTGGTCTAATCCTATTTCTGGAGCCCTTTGTATAGAATGAAATTTAGACAGAGAGAGAAAGGCACAGAGGGAGCAGTCAGAAAATGAAGATCAATGAAATGAAACCTAGGAATGCAGGGAGGTACTAGCATCTGCTGCCATGTGCCCTGCTATGTGACAAACTAACAACCAAGGTTCACTGACAGCCAGCCCCAGAACACCACAATTTTGTGGAAGAATCCATAGTCTTGATGACAACTTGATTTGAACTTTCTTTTAGCCTCAAAACTGTGAGCAAATAAATTCCCATTGTTTAAGCCTACTCATTACATGGTATTTGCTTGAGCAGCCAAATAAATTAAAATAACCAGAAAGAAAAACTAACTCATCCCAAGTCCAAACCAGTCTTGATATCCAAGACTGACTCTAACCAAAATGGGCCTGCCTGACATGCACAGCAGCTTAGACTTTAACTTACAAGTCACCTATACCTCATTCTGCCATTTTCTTACATACTTTCTATGACTAACTGTATAATCAATCTGTGCATGCTCAATAATTAGATCACCTCTAATTACATCATCTGGGCAATGTATTCATTATCCTAAACCCAGCCCACCTTTTTCTTTAATAAGATTATCAGAATTACTGCAGTTGATGGAGACAGACTTTGGACCTATAGGTCATCTGCTCTACTACACACCTAATTATAAACTTTTTCTCTCTTTGAAACCCTGAAGCCTCAGGAATTGGTTACTGAGTGTATCAGGTAAAATGATCCACAGCCTTTCTTCAATAAGACTCCCACCAAAACAACTATGACACAGGCAGGAACTGTCTGAAGCCACTAATTTGAGACTGTAAATGTCAGAAGAACACTGGGTAGCATCCAGGAAAGAGTGGAAGAGGCTGATAAATTAGGGTGAAGAACTGTAAAGCATTCTCTCTACATGGTAACTATCAGTGTCTGGTGCCAATCCCCCACTCTTGCAGCAGGCCATTGCAGGGTCAACCCCTAGCTAGCTGTTGTTGAAAGAAAGGGATGTAAAAATGCTCTTCCCCAAGACAGGTGTGAGCACACTGATCTCTGATCACAGCTTTTGATTAGCAACTTCAGATCCTTCTTTCGTGGCTCTAAGGACAGCTACTGTTTCTACCTGTCCCAGAAAAAGGTGGTGCAGCCATTGTTTCACCTATGATCAGACAAAAGCAGGTAAAAACATTGTTTCAAGTCTCCATGAGAGGGGAAAATATGGTGGAGATTTAATGTCACAGCACTTCCTCAGGGCTGTAGGAGACAGTTAGCTGAAGAGCTGAATTTGCTGGGCAGGGCAGGAAAGCTGATCACTGGGAAACCATTGGAGAAAATGTCGATGCCCTTTCTGACCCCTACCCCAGGGCACTTTGGAGCCAGTATATGCTTCATTTTTGGCTCCCTGGCCCTGTCTTGGATGGAAAAGTCTGACTTGGGAAAGTCCTCTCAGCAGTGACCCTTGTCCAAGAACTTGCTCTCTAAGCAAAAGCTGCTTGAGGCAATGAAAGAGTGTTTAAAAAAAAAAAACTATAGAGGCAGACAGTCATGGACAAGGGCTTGCTGTGGTCAAATACCAGGGAGCAGGAGGTCTGTCTCCTGAGAAACAAAGGGGACAACCAAACTCCCGTAAACAGAGCAACTCCAAAACAACCAACATGCAAAAGCCCAGGACAAGTCAGAGGTCCATAAAGATATGGAAAACCCTGCACACTGCACTCACCTTAGTTAAGCATTCTTGATAGGAGAACTGAAAGCTCAAGAAAAGTTCTGGTTTATCATTAGCTGGTTACAAAACTAAGAAATAGACATTCCAGGGAATAAATCCCAAAAGTAAAATTTAAAAATGTTAAAATGTTTTATGTGCAACAAAAGAGTATAAGACAAGCAAAGAAACTGGAAACTATGGCCCATCCAATAGAAGAGGATAAAAATACAGAAAACAGTAACAAAGAAGACAAAATTGTGAGCATACCAAATGAAACCTTTAAAAAATGATCTTAAAAATGCTCAAGGGACATGTTAAACTGTACTTGGAAATTTATTGCTTTTTTGTATATAAGTTATTTTTCACAGCAAGAAAAGAAGTTAAAAAAAAGAAAATGATAAAATGCTCAAGGGAATGAAGGAAAGTATAGAGAATGATCTAGCTGATATCAGAAAATCAATCAATGAACAATATGAGAGTCTGAAAGATAGAATTTTTTTTTAAATATGAAACAGAGCTTCTGGAGATGAAGGCTACAATAATTGAAATGAAAAATGCCCAGCAGGGTTTCAAGAGCAGATTGGAGCTGGCAAAAGAATCAGTGAACTTGAAGACAAAACACATGAAATGATTCTGAGGATCAGAAAGTAAAAAGAAATATTAAAAACAAAAACAGCCCAAGACAGTGTGTTAGTTTGTAAGCTTCCAAATGTGATATACCAAAACTGAAACTTTTAAAAAGGGAAATTTAATAAGTTATAAGTTTACCGTTCTAAGCCTATAAAAACATCCAAAGTATGGCATTCATGTAAAGATGCCTTAATTCAAGAAAGGATGATGGGCCAGGAACACCTCTGGCAGCTGGGAAGTCACATGGCTGGCATCAGCTGGTCCCTTTCTCCTGGGCTCCGTTGCTTTCAGCCTCTGTTCTTGTGGGGGTTCCTCACCTTGCTTCTCTGGACTGGCTTTCCTCTCCTGGCTTCTCCTGGATCTATCCAGGTTCTGGCTTGCTTAACGTTTCATGGTGATGTCTGCTGGGTTCCTTGAATCTCCAAACATCTGTGTCTCTGTTCTCTGAAGCAACTGTTCTTCAAGTGTCCAAATCTGCTCTGTTGGTTCTGAGGCTTCTCTCATTTCTGACTCTCTCCAAAATGTTTTCTCTTTTAAAAGATTCTGGAAAACTAATCAAGATCCATCTTGAATGGGTGGAGTCACATCTCCATCTAATCAAAAGGCCACACCCACAATTGGGCATGCCACATCCCCATGGAGATAATTCCATCAAAATTTCCAACAGGTTTTATTGAATCAGGATTAAAACGTGGCTTTTCTAGGGTACATAATATTTTCAAACAGGTACAGAAAGCTATAAGACACCATCAAGTGCAAAATATGTGCATTCTTGGAATCCAGAAGGAGAAGACAGAGAGAAAAGGGCAGACAGAAAAGTAAAAAATAATGACAGAGAATTTCCCCAAACACGAATATGCACATCCAAGAAGCTCAGAGAACATGAAACAAGAAAAACATCATTAATATACACCCCATCATATTTTTGTTAAGCTATCAAAAGGCAAAGAATGATAGAATTCTGAAAGCTGAAAGAAAAAAGCAATGCATTACAAAAAAAAGAGAGTCCCAATTAGATTGTGTCCCAATTTCTCATCAGACAATATGGAGACAAGAAGGCAGCAGATTGAAATTCTTAAAATGCTGAAAGAAAAAACATTCCCAGACAAGAATTTCATATCCAGTGAAACTTTCAAAAATGAGGGAAAGATAAAGACATTCTCAGATAAACAAAAGCTGAGGGAGTTCATCACCAGTAGACTGGCCCTACAGCCAGTACTAAAGGGAAGTCTTCAGACTGAAAGGAAAAGACAATAGAGAATGGTTCAAAGCAGTGTAAAGAATTAAAGACCTGCTCTAAAAGTAACCATCTGGGTAACTATAAATGTCAGTATTATTGTATTGCATTGTTCGTATGTAACTCCACTTCTTATTTCTTATAGGTGCTAAAATGCAAATGCATAAAAATAGTGATGAATCTATGTTTTTGGACATACATTGTACAAAAGAGTAAGTGGTACCAAGCACAAATTCTGGTGAGAGAGCAGAGGGGTATAGGAAATATATATGGCATGCTATCGAAGTTAACTTGCTTTCAAATCAAATAAGATTGTTATATATTTGGGATGTTAAATTTTATTCCCATAGTGACCACAAGAAAAACAAATGAAAATATATCCAGATGAAAGTGAGAAGGCACTCAGTATGATAAAACACAAAAAACCAAATATATAAATGGGATTTAATGGAAGTAAGGGATAATAAAGGTATAAAACTGACAAAAATTAAACAGCAAAATCGTAGAAGAAAGTCCCATATTGTCAGTAGTGACTTTAAATGGAAATGGATTAAAATCTCAAGTTAAAGGCAGAGATTGGCCAAATAGATTTTTAAAAAAAGCATGATATAACTATATACTTTCTGCAAGAAACTCACATTAAAGTTTGAGATTCTAGAGGTTGAGGATGACAGGATGGAAAGCATATATACTATGCAAGTATTAACCGAAAGAGAGATGGAGTGGCTATAATTTAGGATAAAATAGAGTGTAAGTCAAAAATAGTTTCAAGGGAAAAGGTGGGCACTATATACTGATAACAGGAAGATACAACAATTATAAATATATATGCACCTAACAGCAGAGCCTCAAAATATGTGAAGCAAATAGTGACAGATTTGGAAGGAGAAATTGACAGCTCTACATGAACATTAGGAGATTTTAACACACCACTCTCAATAATGGATAGAACATGTAGTCAGAAGATGATTAAGGAAGTATAGGACGATTAATCACTAAACCAACTAGACCTAACAGACATATATAGAACACTGAACCCAATGAAAACAAAGTACACTTCCCTCTTAAGGGAACATGGATCATACTCCAGGATATACCATATGTTGGGTCACAAGGTAAGTTTCAATAAATTCAAAGACATTGATATCGTACAATGTATATTCTCCAAAAATGAAAGAATGAATATAGAAATCAATAACACAGGGAAAAATGAAAAAAAACACAAATAAGCTAAGCAAAATGTTCTTAAACAATTAATGGGCTAAAGAGGAGATCATAAGCAAAACTAGGAAATATCTTGAAATTTCATTTTCATGAAAATGAAAATACAGTATACCAAAACTTATGGAATACAGTGAAGGCAGAGCTTAGGGGGAAGTTTATAGCTCTAAATGCTACATTAAAAAAGAAGAAAATCTCCATATCTGAGTTCCTAACTTCAGAAGTGAAAGCACTAGAAAAAGAATAGCAAACTAAATCCAAAGTGAGCAGAACCAAGGAAATAACAGATTAGAGTGGAGAAAAAATGAAATAGAGAAAAAAAATGGAAAGAACAAACAAAACCAAAAGTTGTTTTTTGTAAAGATCAATAAAATCAATATTTAGCTCTACTGAAAAAAAAGAGGATACAAATCATGAAAACCGGGAAAAAGAAGGACACTACTACTGACCCCCACTGAAATAAAAAGGACTATAAGAGGATACTATGAACAAATGCAAGTGAACAAGTTAGAAAACTTAGATGAAATGGACAGATTCCTAAAATGCATGAACAACCTATACTGACTAAAGAAGAAATAGAATATCTCAGCAAATGAATTAAAAGTAAAGAGACTGAATCAGTCATTTAAAAACTCCCAAGAAAGAAAAACCTAGGACCAGATGGCTTCACAGAGGAATTCAACCAGATATTCCAAGAAGACCTTATACATGGAAAACTACAAAGAATTGCCTAAATGAAATAAAATAAGTCCTAAATAAATAGAAAGACATTCCATGTTCATGGATTGGAGGAATAAATATTGTTTAGATGTCAAGCTTCAGGAAAGATGGTAGAATAGGATAAGCCGAGTTCACCCCTGCTCCAGGGAACAGCTAGAGACGTGATGGAAAAATGACTACATTGGGAAGCCCTGGTTGAAAAAGCTGAGGAACTGATACATGGAGAAATGAGGACCATGCAACTAGTGCAAAAAGCCTAACACACCCCTTTCTAAACAGAGGCCCAGAGCCCACACGAATACAGGAACAGGGAAGCAGGGATGAGGAAGTAAGCCAAACTGTGTTTTCTGAATGTGCCACACCTCCTTCCCATGACCAGATACACCCATGCCCCACACACCCAAGCCCAGTCACCTGGGAACCATGCATTCTTGCCCCATTCCACCCCACCACACACCCCATCCCAAACAGTCACATACACTCACACCACACCCCCGAACCTGTGGATCAGCACCATCCCCACAGGCACTCATGAGTACATCAGTGTCACATACCACCACACCCCATGCATACAGGCTCCCTCACCCAAGCCCTACTGACCCAACACTAGCATGCACATACTATCACCCCCTCCATGACTCACACACTCACATCCATCTGTACCACGCCAACCCTGCCCCTTGAATAGGTGCACACCTTCTCTGGCCCCACCCCCTCAACCATGAGCACACACACAGCCTCATTTTGCACCTCTTGCAGGAGCTCATGAAATCATCCATGCCACACCAGCCTCCCACAGTACACTGGCATGCACACCCCTGGCCCAGGTTCCTGCTGTGTCCTACTCATGCGCACACTTGATCCTTGCCCATTCTGCACCTGTGCACCTGTGCTCAGCCCCCTGCACCTCTCCCAAGACACGTGTATGGGCAACTCATTCCCCCAAACCACGCAATGCCCCAGACCTCCTGCACACCACTACCCTGCGCACCCCACAGTACCCCCAATCTTCCTCCCTCCATGCTCTGCCTCTGTGTCTTCACACAGTGCCCTGCTTCTAAAATTTGATACCTGTCTGAGCTGCACCTTGCCCCCACATGGATCCCGTGCCACTCCCCAACCCTTTGCCCCACACCCCATGGTGCCAGGCACCAGTGTAATGCCCTTGCCCTGTACCTAGCCCAAAGCCATGCCCTGAAACTGCACCACTGCCCCACATCTTGCACCCATGCCCCACATCCTACCCCATGCCCACCCTGCAAGTACAAAACATTAGACTACTGAAGGAAACCAACTTCCAAAGTAACCTTATCAGGTTAAATACATGCTTCAAAGGAAACAGAAAATCACAAAACATATGAAGATGTAAACAGATATAGGCCAGCCTAATGATCAAATTAAAACACTGGAAAGGACACAGACTTTGGAAAAACTTAATTAAAGTTGTACATAAAACTCTACTAAATACATTCAATGGGCGGGCTAATGACATAACGGAAATCAAGAAAACACTGGAAGACCATAAAGATGAATTGGAAGGAGTAAATATCAAAATAGCAGATATCACAGAGATGAAGGATACTGCAGACCTAATAAAAATATAGTAGAGACACACAACAGCAGATTTGAAGAGGCAGAATAAAGAATAAGAAAATGAGAGGACAGGGCAATTTATTTCAACAGCACAAAAGAAAAAAATGGCAAAAAAAAGATGGATAAATTTGAATTGGATCTCAGGGAAATGATGACAACATGACATGTACAAATATAAGAATCAACAATAGTAGTGGGAGACTTCAATATACAACTCTCCTCTATAGATAGAACAACCAGGCAGAGGATCAACAAGGAAATAGGGAAATGAAACAATTTGATAAATGAATTAGGCTTAAGATACATATATATCATTACACCCCAAAACATGAGGATATACATTTTTTTTCTTGTGCTCATGGAACATTCTCCAGGATAGATCATATGCTGGGACACAAAACAGGTCTTTATAAATTTAAAATAATTATTCAAAGCACTTTCTCTGATCACCATGGAATGAAGGTGGAAATCAACAACCAGAAATTCTAAAATATATGGAGATTAAATAATATACTCGAACAACTAGTGGGACAAAGAACAAACTGTTAGAGAAATCCATAATTATCTGGACATGAGTGAAAATGAGAATATAACATATCAGAACTTATGAAATGCAGCAAATGCAGTGTTGAGAGGGAAATTTATTACCCTAAATGCTTATATTAAAAAACATGAAAGACTGCATTCTGATCAATTGGTAAGAAGGGGATACTTCAAAATTTAATTTGTTAGATATCATCTTGGTAGTCAAGATGTAGTGGAGAGGCTGGAAGAAACTGCCTGGGAATGTGAAGCTGTGTTCCAGTATCCATGTTTCTTGGAGATGATTGTACAATGATGTGGCTTTCGCAATGTGACTGTGTGATTATGAAAACCATGTGTCTGATGCTCCTTTTATCTACCTTATCAACTGATGAGTAAAACATATGGAATAAAGATGAATAATAGGGGGAACAAATAAAAAATTTATTTGTTATTGGTAACTTTTCAATTAATATATCTTTGTAAATACTATGTAAAAATTTCTTTGTAAATATTGTGTGTTCTGGTATGTCTAAGATTCCAAAAGCTCTGTGAGCTCTGAAATATAATTTTGGTTTACTTCAGTGTGTTTGACAAGACAGCTTGATATTTCTATCAAACAAATGGCTTTCAGATTGCAACAATCTTTGTAAGAACCATTCAAATAAAATTCTCTTTAAAAGGCCAAGAAAAAAAAAGCATGAAAGAGCAAAATTTGAATATTTAACTGCTCACCTGGTGGAACTAGAGAAAGAAGAGCAAACTAACCCCAAAGCAAATAGAAGAAGAGAAATAACAAAGATTAATCAGAAATAACTAACTGGAACAAAAGAACAATAGAATCAATAAAACCAAAAGTTGGTTCTGCGAGAAAAATCAATAAAATTTATGGATCCCTAGCTAGGTGACCAAGAAAAAAAGAGAGAAGGTACAGATAAATAAAATCAGAAATGTAGGGGTGGGGAGGTGATTAGCAATTACCCTGAAGAAATAAAAAAGAAATCATAAGGGGATACTATGAACAACTATGTGCCAACAAACTAGGCAACTAAGATGAAATGGAAAAATTCCTAGACACACATGAACAAGCTACACTAATTAAAGAAGATACAGGAGATCTCAACAAACCAATACAAGTAAAGAGATTCAATCAGTCATCAAAAAGCTTCATACAAAGAAAAACCTAGGGCCAGATGGCTTCATAAGGAAATTTTATCAAACACTCCAAAAGGAATTACATGAATTCTGTTCAAACACTTGCAAAAAATTAAGGAAAAAGGGACACTACCTAACTCATTTTATGAAGCTAATATCACTCTAATACCAAAACCGGGGAAAGAACCTATAAGAAAAGAAAACTACAGGCCAGTGTCCCCAATGAATATAAATGCAAAAATTCTCAACAAAGTACTAGCAAATTGAATCCAACAACACATAAAAGATTTACACACCATGACCAAGTGGGGTTTAAATCAAGAATGAAAGAGAGGTTCAACACAAGAAAACCAATCAGTTTTATACAGCACATTAACAAATCAAAAGAGAAAAATCACATGATCATCTCGATTGATGCTGAAAAAGCATTTGACAAAATTCAACTTCCTTTACTTATAAAAACACTTCAAAAGGTAAAAATCAAAGGTAACTTCCTCAATGTGATAAAGAGCACATATGAAAAACCTGCAGCCAACATTGTACTGAAAGGTGAGAGACTGAAAGCCTTCTCCCTAAGATCAAGAATAAGACAAGGATGCCCTCTGTCACCATTATTAATTGAGATTGCACTAGAAGTTCTAGTTAGATCAGTCAGACATAAGAAAGAAATAAAAAGCATCCAAATTAAGCTTTCTTTATTTGCAGAGGACATGACACTCTACTTGGAAAATTCTCAGAAATCTATGACAAAGCTCGAGCTAATAAACAGACAGCAAAGTCATAGGATGTAAAATTAATGTGAAAAAATCAGTAATGTTTCTGTACACAAGCAATGACCTAACTGAGGTGACAATTAAGGAAAAAATTACATTCAAAATAGCAACCGCCCAAAAAAATATCTAGGAACAAACTTAACTGGATGTAAAGGACCTGTACACTGGACACTATATAACATTGCTAAAAGAAATGAAAGATCTAAATTCATGGAAAGCTATTTCCTGATCATGGATAGGAAGGTTAAAGGTAGTTAAGGTGTCAATTCTACCCAAATTGGTCTACAGATTTAATGCAATAGCAATCAAAAGTCCAACAACTTATTTGAACACTTGGAAAAGCTAGTAAGCACATTCATTTGGAAGGGAAAGAAACCTTGAATAGCTAAATAAATCCTAAATTGAATAACAAAGTAGGAGGATTAACACTTCCTGCTTTTAATGCTTATTATGAAGCCATGGTGTTCAAAACAGATGGTACTGGCAGAAAGATAGAAGTATTGACCAATGGAATTAAATTGAGAGCATGAAAATAGACAACCAAATTTATGGTCAACCGATCTTTGGCAAGGCCTCCAAATCCACTGAACTGGAACAAAATAGTCTTTTCAATAAATGAGCATAAGAGAACAGGATATCAATAGTCAAAAGAATGAAAGAAAATCCTTACCTTATACCTTATACAAAAATTAACTCAAAGTTGATCAAAGACCTAAATATGAGAACTGTACCATAAAAATCATAGAAGAAAATTTCAGGAAACATCTTCAAGATCTGATAATAGGAAATAGGTTCCTAAACTTTACTCTCAAAGCCGAAATAATGAAATAAAATAGATAAATGTGAACACCTCAGAATCAAATGCTTTTGTACCTCAAAAGACTTTTCAAACAGATGAAGAGGTAGTGAACTTAATAGAAGAAAATATTTGAAATTTGCATGTCAGGTAAAGATTTGCTATCCTGTATACATAAAGAAATCATATAACTCAGCAACAAGAGAACAAATAACCCAATTATAACATAGGCTAAATACAGGAATAGATTTTTTTTTAAGAGCAAGCACAGATGGCTAAAAAGCACATGAAGAGCAGCTCATTCTCATTAGCTATAAAGGAATTGCAGATCAAGACTTCAATCAGATACAACCTCAAGCCTATAAGAATGACTGCTATTAAACAAACAGGAAACTACAAATGTTCAAGAAAATGTGGAGAAATAGGGACACTTATGAACTGCTGGTGGTATAGCTGGAATGGAAGACAGTTTGACAGTTCCTTAAAAACCTAAATATCAAGTTGCCATATGACCTAGCAATACTCGGTATATACCAATACTCGGTATATACCCAGGGCCAGAAAGCAGTGACACAAGTAGATGTTTGCACACCTATATTCCTAGCAACACTATTCACCATTGCTGAAAGATTAAAACAATCCAAATGTCCATCAACATATGAGTGGATGAACAAAATGTGGTATATACCTATGATGGAATATTATGCAGAAGTAAGATGAAATTATGTCCTGAAGGACATGGCAATATGGATGAGCCTTCAGTACATAATGCAGAATGAAATGAGCCAGATACAAAAGGATAGATACTGTATGATTTCATTTATTTGACCTTGGTAAAAGTAAACATAGAGGCTTTTAATACAGAATATAGGGAACCTTGAGATACATGGAAGCTATGGTTTATATAAGGTCATGTATACCACTGACAAAACCTACAAATATAAATAAGTTATTCCATGAACTACTTCAAAGATTTGAATCTTCTACAAAGAGTTTATGATATAGAGGTATAGGATAAAAACTACTATTGCGGGCGGGCCGCGGTGGCTCAGCGGGCAAAGTGCTTGCCTGCTATGCCGGAGGACCTCGGTTCGATTCCCGGCCCCAGCCCATGTAACAAAAATGGAGAAACAGAATACAAGAAAATGTTTAAAGATGTTTCCCTTTCTTCCTTCCTTCCTTCCTTCTCTCTGTCTTTCCTTTAAAAAAAAAAAAAAAAAAAAACTACTATTGCATGCTATGGGCTATGTTTAACGGGAACCCATCAACAGTACCACAGCAATACCAGGTATATATGATGGGGCAGGGGCAAAAGTTAAGGGGAGGTTTGGATTTTCTATTTGTTGAGTGCATGTTTATTGGTTATTTTTCTCCTGGGAGCAATGAAAATTGCCTAAAATTGAGAATGTTGATTATAATACCACTAAATGAGGATATTATGAGACATCGACTGTTGGCTTTAAACATTTTACACAATGCCCAAATGATGGAGGTGGCTGAAAGTTGAACTTGAATAAAAAGTTGCCTGGTAAACAGTGTTGGATATGTATGACTAAATATAGTGCCACTACAGAAATGAATGAAGTCATGAGGCATGCTACATTGTGAATGAACATGTGAGACATTATGTGATGCAAAATAAGTCAAAAATAAAAAAATGAACATCACTTGGTCTCACTTAGAAAATACATGTAAGAAAATTGGGGCCTAGTTTGTAAGCTCTTATAGAGTTACATATAGTCCAGAGCTGAAATTATTTCTATATTTTGAGAGCCTGTGCCATATATGTATAACCTGATATTTTCCTCAAACTTTGGGTACATGTGTGACCCTGAAGACTCAGAGTAGGAGTTCTGTAGTTTTTAGGGACAGCATTGCTACATACAATGACTGCTAAAGAAATTGAAAAAGTGGATCAGGTAAGGACTAAGGTAAATCAGAATACAAGGGTAAGGAGGGCATTGTATTTTAGAACTTCACCTATTCTATGAGAACAAAGGAAGACAGGTTTATTTTGTTCAAAACCTAAATTTTCTGTAACAGCACATAATCTAGCTCAACATGTCTGGATAGATCAGTTAATCACCCCAAACACAGGGAGTCCAGAATGGGATCAAGAGCTTATAATTCTATATAGTTTAGTGTAATGCCCAGATACATCTCAGGGTGTATTAAAAAATATTGGCAAAGTCCCTTGAGGGATGGGAGAAAAAATATGGAGCTTTTAAACTTTTCCATCAAGAAAATACCTGGTACTGTCTCAAATACTGGGGACTCCTGAGTCAATATGCCAAGCCCTGCATCTTGACGCTTGTGCTTGTGAAGTTTGTTTATGTACCAGAGGAACTAAGCCTGCCTATAGTTATGCCTGAGAGTTACTTCTGGAGGACTTCTTTGTTGCTCAGATGTGGCCTTTCTCTCTCTAAGCCCAATTCTACAAGTGAAATTATTGCCCTCCCTGCTGCAAAGGACATGATATCCAAGGGTGAAAGTCTCCCTGGAAATGTGGCATATGGCTTTCAGAGATGAGCCTGGCCCTGGCACCATGGGATAGACAAAGCCTTCCTGACCAAAAAGGGAGAAAGAATTGTAACTAATAAGGTATCAGTTGCTTAGAGAGTTCAAATAGAGTTGAGAGGCTATTCTGGAGGCTACTTTTATGTAAGCTTCAGCTAGATATCGCTATTTATCATGGTTTGCCAAACTCCTGCCAACCCTAAAAAAACACCTAGGGCAGTATATAAGAGTCTACAAAGGTTCCATGCACTAGGGTAGCTTTTCAGAAACCTACAACCCCCGATGGGTTCCTATGCCAGATAAATCCTGAAACCTATAGGGGCCAGCCTCTTCAGAACATCAATTCCATCCCCCTAATCCATATTACTGACGGCCCTTTCCACCATAAAGAATAAGAATGGGCATAGCCCAAATACCCCTAATGGTTGGGTGAGAGATCAAAAGAGGAAGTAGAATGGTAAAAGAGAAAAGGGATTTAACAAAGGAGTTTGACTTCTGAATTATTACTTTGATATTTCTTTTCGTCTCCAGAACCTTGGAGTAGCTAGAAGAAATATTATAAAATTTGGAACAGTAACCCATACCAAGCTCTGAAATCTTTTCTATAATTCATTGTTGCAGTGTGCTTTGAATTTTATTGCCTTTTTGTATATATGTTATTCTTCAATAAAAATATCAATTGATCATAAAAAATTGTTAAGATGTCATGTCTACCCAAAATGATTTACAGGTTCAACACAATTCCAATCCAAATTCCAATAGTCTACTTTGTAGAAATGGAAAAACCAATTTTCAGGTATTTTTTGGTAGGGTAAGGGGTCCCAAATAGCCAAAAATATCTGGAAAAATATGAACAAAGTTGGGGACTCACACTTTGTGAATATAAAGCATATTACAAAGCTACAGTGATCAAAACAGCATGGCACTGGCACAAAGATAGTTCACAAGTAGACCCTCAAACCTGTGGCCAATTGAGGTTCTTGTTTACTGTATGCTATATGGCAGGGGTCACATTTCATTCTTTTTGCATGTGAGTATCCTGTTATTGCAACACTATTTGTTCAATGTTTTAGTTTGTATTTTGTTTGTTTTGAAAAGTGCATGGGCTGGGAATTGAACCTAGATCTCCTGCATGGCAGGCGAGGATTGCCAATTGATTTTTGACAAGGCTGCCAGTCCACTCAATTGGGAAAGAATAGTCCCTTTAACAAATTGTGCTGGGAAAGCTGGATGCACATATGTGAAAAATAAATGAGGACCCCTATCTCAAGCCATGTACAAAAATGAAACCCAAATGGGTCAAAGATCTTAAATAAGAGCCAGGTCTATAAAACTCCTAGAAGGAAACATATGGAAGCATCATCAGGATCTCATGTTAGATGATTTCTTAGACTTTATACCCAAAGCACAAGCAACAAGAGAAAAAATAGATAAATAGGACCTCCTCAAAATTAAAAATGTTTGTGCATCACAGGGCTTTGTCATGAAAGTAAAAAAGACAGACTACTCGATGGGAGAAAATACTTGGAAACCATGTATCCAATAAGAGTTTAATATCCAGGATATATAAAGAAATCCTAGAATTCAACTATAAAAAGACCAATATCCCAATTTAAAAATGGACAAAAGAATTGAGTAGACATTTCTCCAAAGAAGAAATACAAATGGCTAAAAAACACATGAAAAGATGGCCAACATCACTAGCTATTAGGGAAATGCATATCAAAACCACAACAATATATCATTTCATCCCCACTAGAATGACTACTATCAAAATGAACCAAAAAATTATAAGTATTAAAGAGGTTATAGAGAAATAAGAACACTCATTCATTGCTGGTGGGAATGTGAAATGGTATAGGCAGTGTAGAATACAATTTGACAGTTCCTCAGGAAACTTAATATAGAATTACAATATGATCTGGCAATCCTGCTTCTAGGTATATACACAGAAGAATTGACAGAAGAGAATTGAATAGATATTTGCAGACCAATGTTCATAGTAGCATAATTCACAATTGTTAGAAGATGGAAGAAACCCAAGTGTGGTAGTTAGATTCAGTTGTCAACTTGGCCAGGTGAACATGTCTAGTTCTGTTGCTGTGGACATGAGCCAATTGTACATGAACCTCATCTGTTGCTGATTACACCTGCAGTCGGCTAGGAGGCGTGCCTGCTTCAATGAATGCCATTTGAGTTAATTGGCTGGTGCTTAAATGAGAGAGCTCATCGTAGCACAGCCCAAGCAGCTCAGTATACCTCATCTCAGCACTAGCCACTCAATCCAGGCCTTTGGAGATGCAGAAAGAAATCACCACAGGGAAAGTTGTTGGAACCCAGAGGCCTGGAGAGAAGACCAGCAAAGACCATCCTGTGCCTTCCCACATAAGAAAGAACCTCAGTGAAAAGTTAGCTACCTTTCCTCTGAAGAACTAATGAAATAAATCCCCTTTTATTAAAAGCCAATCCATCTCTGGTGTGTTGCATTCTGGCAGCTAGCAAAATAGAACACCAAGTATCCATCAGATGTTGAATGAATAAATAAAACGTGGTATATATATATATATATATATATATATATATATATATATGAAGGAATATTACTTATCTTTAAAAAGCAAAGAGGTCCTGATGCATGTGGCAACATCTATGAACCTTGAAGACATTATACTCAGTGAAATGAGCCAGACACAAAAGAACAGATACTGTACGATCTCACAGGTATGAACTACTTATAATAAAAAAACACATGGAATTAGAATGTAGAATATAGATCAATAGGGGATAAATTGAAGTAGTAAATGAGGAGCTGATTCTTAATTTGTACAGAATCTCAATTTAGATTGTTTGCAAAGGTTAGGAAAAGGATAGTGGTGATGGAATGCAATTAACAGTTCTGAATTTTGTATGTGAATGTGGTTGAAAGGAGAAATTTGGGGTCATGTATGTTACTAGAATGAAAGTTGGAAGATTAAAACATGATTGTATACACTGTGAACCTTGTTGTTGACAATAAACTTGGACTAATTGTACAAATATAAAAATGTTCTTTCATGAATTATAACAAATGTGTGACACTAATAAAAGGTATTAATAATAGGATAGTATATGGAAAACATGTACCTAATGTAAACTATAGACTATAGTGAGAAGCACTATTTTAATATTCTTTTATCAATTTTAAGAAAGATGCCAGACTGATGCAAAGTGTCAACAATTGGGGGAATGTGGGAACGCTGTATTTACACATGACTTTTCTGTTAACTTTCAACTTTTCTAAATACATAGTAATGATTTTTTTAAAAAAAGACCATTAAACTGAGTGAATAAAACCAGACAGAAAGTATTACATATTGTATGATTCCATTTATATAAGATGTAAATATAAATAAATCTATAGAATCTGAAATTGATTAGTGGTTATGTCAGAATGGGAAAGGACAGAAGGATTGAGAGGTAACTGTTAAGGAGTACGAAGATTTTCTTCTTGGAGTAATGAAATTGTTCTAATATTGATTGTGGTGATGAATGCATACTCTGTGAATATACTAAAAGCCAATAATTGTACACTTTGGATGGATTGTATGGTACATGACTATTTCTTAATAAAATTTCAGTAAAAAAGTTAAGGTGGGACAACAGACAAAATTCAGATCTGTCCCAGCAAACATACAATTATCCAAGTTATCATCAAAATACTCCCTGCCCACCTTTCTTACCTTAAATTGCAGTCAAAGTACTCAGGAGAAAGTAAATCAAGTGCCAATCTTAGAAGTACTCTGCTAAAATGTGATTAATATCACAATCAACTCCTAAAATAAGATTCAGGTGTTTTAATTGCAGGTATTCTTGCATATGGCACTCACTAGGTAAACACAGGTCAAAGAAAAGGATTATCATTTATGAAAGGTAATTCGGAAATCACATTCTAGGAATAGGCATTTTTGTTGCTTATAATAAACATGTATTTCACAAATTACTGATGTTAGCAAACACAGATTTTAAGGGAGTTTTTCAGAAAAGCTCCTAATATGTATATCCAATGAAGCCTAATTATAGAGCTCTACCAATTAAATTGAATAATTATTAAGTATAATAATTAAAAAGTCTTCCCTACTTTTTTGTGGTTTTTCTCTGACTTTAGCTATGCTAATTCATTAATCAAATGGAGATCTATCTCCCATCTTCCAAACTCAATATGAACTCAAATTCTCCATTGTGAGCATATTTTATATATATATATTAAATATATATATATATAAACTGTTATCAGAAGAGCCAAAATAAAAATATCGTCTAGTTCAACAACCTGACCAAGGCTATTACAACTCTTCAATATTGAGGCTAGGTTTCTTTTTTTTTTTTTTTGCCTCAAGCAACATAGTTAATATATTCATTAGGAGGTGAATTGTGACTTACTAAGAAGGAATCAAGACATTGCTGTTGTTTTTGTCATTCAAAGCTTTTTCCATCATGGGATCAACAATTACATCCTGACCAAAAGGGGGAAAAGAAGTGTAAATAATAAAGTATCAATGGCAGAGAGAGTTCAAATAGAGTCGAGAGGCTACTCTGGGGGCTGCTCTTATGCAAGCTTTAGGTAGACCTTGCTACCTATCATAACCTGCCAACCTCCAACCAAGACCATTCCAGCCAATCCTATAGAACACCTAGGGCAATATATAAGATTCCACAAGGGTTTCATGCACTAGAGTAACTTTCCAGAAACCTACAACCTCCAGATGGGTCCCTGGTCCAGATAAGTCCTGAAACCTAACCCCATCTCTCCAGGACATCAGATAGTTCCATCTCCCTACCCTATATTAGTGACAGACCCTTCCAATATAAAAAACTTAGAATTGCCATAGCCCACATAATCAAAGGTGATGGTGGAACTATACATAGAAGATAGGATTTAACAAATGAATATGAATGCTGAATCATTAAATTGATATCTCTTTTCGTTTTCAGTATTTTAGAGCAGCTAGAAGTAAAAATCTAAAATTGTAAAATTGTAATGCATGTCAAAGTCTGAAATATGTTCTATAACTAACTGTAGTGCTTTGCTTTGAAATTTATAGCTTTTTTTTGTATATATGCAATTGTTCACAAAAACGAAGGGAAAAAACATTGATTGTGATGATGAAAAAACTATTTAAGCCCTCTAGCCTCCTATATTCTGGAGCAGCTAGAAGGAAAATTACGACAGGTTCATATGGTAGCCCATGACAAACCCTGGGATCTGTCCTGTAACCATTTGTTGAAGAGTGCTTTGAAAACTATTGCTTTTTTATTTCTTTGTTTTGTATGTATGCTATCCTATATAATAAAAAAAATTTTAATAAGATAAAAGGTATCAGTGACTAAAAGAGTTAAAAAAAAAAGCTTTTTCCCATCAAAAGTAATATGAGCAGAGGATGGGCTATTACCTTAACCCTTGCATTATTGCCATTTGATAAGTCCACATGTAAACACTTCACTGTGTTTTAGGCTATACGTAAAGAAGATTCATGGTTCCAAAGGTTTTCAAGGTTTTTGTAATATTTGTTATTAATTATGAGTGAATTTGGTCAAGTGAATGGCGGTAACTTCTAAAATTGCTAATACAGCACCAGTAATAGAAAGGTCTCCACACTTAGGGAGATATTCATATTATTAGTAAATTGTTCATTTCAGGAAAAGATTTTCTTTTATTTAAAATCTTCCATGATCTTTTTTCTTTCTTAGTTTCTAAATTTGCATTTTACTTTTTATTTTATTTTTATCATTCTTAAGGATTGAGCTGAAAAGGGGAAACATCATTATTAATCTGTTTCTTGGAATCTTACATTTTAAAAGAAAATGTAATGACTTAGGCTTTTAAATATTAATCGTCATCTGTGGAAATCTATGTATGTTACTTCAACAGGTGCTTAAAATATGAAAGAAATTTAAAATATTTCTCCATACTCCTGAAAATTTCTGAGAATTATCCCTCTGAAGGAATTTCTGCTTTCCTACATTGAGAAAAGAGAAAAAATATGGGTGATTCTATGAAATTTTCTTCTTACTTATTCATGCAGCTAGCCAATACTGCCCACATCCTAGCAGACCAATCTAAATCAATAAGCCATCAGCATTTTGAAAAAGGATGGGCAAACTTGAAGGGAGGATATTGAAGAGTGGGGAGTAGCCACAAAATAAGCACTACAAGTTGGCTCAGACAAAATTCTAGTAGATACAGGAGCTATATATTTCTTAATGCAGCTTTATTGAGATATATCCACATATCTTATAATCATCCAAAGTGTACAATCAATGGTTCACAGTATCATCCTATAGGTGTGCATTCATGACCGCAAGCAATCTTTGAACATTTTCATTATCCAAAAAAAAATAAGAATAAAAGTAAAAATAAAAGTGAAAACGAACATCCAAACATCCCATGCCCCCTCCCCCTATTACTTACTTATTTATTGTCATTTTTTTCTTATTCATCTGTCCATACACTGAATAAAGGGAGTGTTAGAAAGTTCTCACAATCCCGCAGTCACACCTTAAATGCTCTATAGTTGTTCAATCATCTTCAAGAATCAAGTCTATTGGATTACGTAGTTCAATAGCTTCAGGTATTTCCCTCTAGCTACTCCAATACACCAAAAATTGAAAGGAGATATTTATTTATTGCATAAAAGTAATAAAAGTAACCTCCAGAATGACATCTCAGCTCTTTTTAAAATCTTTCAGCCATTGAAACTTTATTTTGCTTCATTTCTCTTCCCTCTTTTCATCAAGAAGGTTTTCTCACTCCCATGATGCCAGGGACAGGCTCATTCCCTGGATTCATGTCCTATTTTGCCAGAGAGATTTACTCCTATGGGAATCATGTCCCATGTAAGGGGTGAGGGAAGTGAATTCACCTGCATAGATGGCTTAGAGAGGCCACATCTGAGCAACCAAAGAAGTTCTCTGGGGGTGACCCTTAGGCATCATTATAAGTAGGCTTAGCTTCTCCTTTGCAGGAGTAAGTTTCACAAAGGCAAGTCCCAAGATCAAAAGCTCAGCCTATTCAATTGGTAGTTTCCAGTGCTTTTGAGAGTATTGGGAATTCCCCAGGTGGGGAAGTTTAATATTTCCAACTTTTTTTTCCCAGTCCATCAAGAGGGCTTTTCAAATACTTAATTTCTGCCCAAATTACTCTGGGATGTATCAGGGCATAACATTAACCTGTACAAACCAATGAGATCTTGCTCCCTATTCAAGGTTCTATGTAATTATAGTAGTTGAATAAACTGACTATACAAGATAAGTTAGTGTGCTATAGAAAATACAAATTTTGCACCAAATAAACATCTCTTCCTTTGGTCTCACACAGAAGTTGAAGTTTTGATATACAGCCAGTATGATCCTTTACCCTTTAGTCTGATTTCCCTTAGTCCTAATCAGATCTGGGAAGGTATATTTTGAAGTAAGATTTTCACTATATAAATGTATATGTGTGCATGTGTGTGTGTGTGTGCTTACTATTTAATACAAATGACTTTTTGTTCTGTGGTGGAACATTCTTGGGAACTATTTCCTGATCTAAATTCTAATTCCTTAGGCTGGCCTACTATTTTGAGCAATTGCCAATGTCTTTTCATAATCCCAGAGAGGTTTATGCCCATATAAACACACAGCAATGCTAATCAGTGTAGTGAGGGGGAAAACTGTTTTTGTCTTTTGTAAGCCTGAAGCATTTCCTGTTTCCTAAATAGAAACTCCTTGAATATGAACTGCATTTTTTTCTCCCCCAGTGATTGAAATCTATTCATGTAATTAACGTCCATCTCAAAATGGCTAAATTCAATCCGCACTCTACAACATGAAGTTGGAATTAAAGAAAGCCTCAACCATCCTAAAGAGAAAATCAACTACAGGTGTCTATGGAATTGGTACTTGAATATATAAATTGCAACCTGGAATTTTGGCTAACTTTTGTAAACCCATCAGACTTAAAAACCAATTAGCAGCCAAGGTTACATAAAATCGTGAGAGGTTGCAAGGTACTCTTTCCAAAAAGAAAGCCCTTTCAAGGATGTTTAAAGGGGCTTCATTCCCTGAACAATGGTCAACCAGCCTTGGCAAGAAAGCACAGGATCAGGAGGCACACAATGCTTCTAAAGTCTAGGAAGGACAGACTCCTAAATCAAGCAATCATCATTTAACCTTCTGTGCCTTTCCCAAACTGCAATTTTGTCAGTTAAAATGAGAGCGGAAATTTATAATTGAATAGTTGTTTCTCATTTAAAACACTTTTATTCTTAGATATAAAGGTCAGATTCAATTTGCTAGATTATATTGTATGCACATTTTCAAATTATTTATTTATTTATATTTACATGGGCAGACACCAGAAATAGAA
The DNA here is from genome assembly GCF_023851605.1 of Tamandua tetradactyla. Classification (NCBI taxonomy): domain Eukaryota; kingdom Metazoa; phylum Chordata; class Mammalia; order Pilosa; family Myrmecophagidae; genus Tamandua; species Tamandua tetradactyla. The sequence continues at coordinate 55,457,586 of NC_135353.1, read as the reverse complement.
CCTGGGTCTCCTGCATGGCAGGCAAGAACTCTGCCACTGAGCCACCATGGCCAGCCCTAATTATTTATTTTTATAGATATATATAATATACTCATATAGTATGTAATCATCCAAAGTGTATAATCAATGCTTCACAATATCATAGTATAGCTGTGCATTTACCATCACAATCAACTTTTTCTTTTCTGTGAAATAACATATATACAAAAAAGCAATAAAATTCAAAGTGCATTGCAACAATTAGTTGCAGAACAGATTTCAGAATTCTGTATGGGTTATAATTCCACAATTTTAGGTTTTTACCTCTAATTGCATTAAGATACTGGTTGTTTTTACCTCTAATTGCATTAAGATACTGGAAACTAAAAGAAATATCAATATAATGATTCAGCAATCATACCCATTTGTTAAACACTACCTTCTCTGTGTAAGTCCACCATCACCTTTGATGTTTCTCACTTTTTAGTGGTATTTGGGCTATGCCCATTCTAATTTTTTCATGTTGGAAGGGGCTGTAGATAATATGGGATAAGGGGATGGAACTAGTTGATGTTCTAGAGAGGCTGGCCACTCTGCATTTCAGGACTTATCTGGTCTAGGAAACCCTCTGGAGGTTGTAGGTTTCTGGAAAGTTACCCTAGTTCATGGAACCTTTGTAGACTCTTATATAACAAACTAGATGTTCTTTAGGATTAGTGGGAATGGTTGATTGGGGGTTGGCAAGCTAGGATAGGTAGCAATATCTAATTGAAGCTTGCATAAGCGTGACCTCCAGAGGAAACTCTTGACTCTATTTGAACTCTCTCAGCCACTGATACCTTATTTGTTATACTTATTTGTAAAATCCATAAGCCATTCATGAACAGCAATGTTAGCATTTCCAGATGTTTTCTGTTCCAGGTGCTCTTAGGCAAGTTATAATTCAATGGTTTGAGAATTTAAAGCATATCCCTTATAGTTACGGTCCTTATATTTCATGATATCATGAGGAAAATATACTGTGAGTTGCTGCCATTTTACTGAAAGTGATGTACAATTCTAACGGTACTATTTATGGTAGTAACAAGAATGAATCAGAGACTTAATCACATTAAATATATTCCTGGCCACTGTGGGAAGATTGGTGAATATACCTTATTCATTATTAGTGTAATCTCTCCTTATTGCTATATTTTCATGCAAACACCTTCCTTCAATTTAAGTGGAATTTTCTATTACAAACAGAGTGCTAAATGTGAAATACATAAAAGAAAATTTGTGGGCTGCTTTAATTAAAAGTGGTACTGAAGAGTGTGGCCAGGTGGCTTGGATGGAGGAGGGCATTCCTCATCAGTGGATTGAGTGAAATACACTTCCAGGCTCTTGCCCTCTATTGGACATGACTTCTGATATCCAGGTGAAAGAACTGGAGAAACATGCCTAAGGCCAGACATTTGAGTTGATACTCAGACCTCTATCAAAAGAATCTGTCTCGAAATCCTAGAATGAGCTGAGACTCAGCATCAAGGGATTGAGAAAAACCCAAGAATGAGCTGAGACTTAGCATCAAGGGATTGAGAAAACCTTCTCGACCAAAAGGGGGAAGAGTGAAATGAGACTAAATGTCAATGACTAAGAGATTCCAAACAGAGTCAACAGGTTATCCTGGAGGTTATTCTTATGCATTAAGTAGATATCATCTTGTTATTCAAGATGTAATGGAGAGACTGGAGGGAATTGCCTGAAAATGTAGAGCTGTGTTCCAGTACCCATGTTTCTTGAGGATGATTGTATAATGATATAGCTTTCACAATGTGACTGTGTGATTGTGAAAACCTTGTGTCTGATGCTCCTTTTATCCACCTTGTCAACAGACGAGTAGAACATATGGAATAAAAATAAATAATAGGGGAAACAAATGTTAAAATATATTTAGTTTGAAATGCTAGTGGTCAACGAAAATGAGGGATAAGGGGTATGGTATATATAATCTTTTTTTTCTGTTTTCATTTTATTTCTTTTTCTGTTGTCTTTTTATTTCTTTTTCTGAATTGATACAAATGTTCTAAGAAATGATGAATATGCAACTAAGTGATGATATTGTGAATTCCTGATTACATATGTTAATGTTTTAGTTCGTTTGTTTAATTTTTTTAATAAAGAAATAAATTAAAAAAAAATCTGTCTCAGAATTCCCCTGTTATCCTGCAGAGAAGAAATATCTTTCCCTGGAGGAAATTCAGAAAAAGTTAAAAGTTGCAGAAAAAAGACACAAGTCCCATGAAGCTGAGGTCTTTAAACAGCTTGTGGAGAAAAGAGTGCACAAAAAAGAAGTGCTTCAGAAAGCAAGAGAAACACAAGGAGCCCAGAAGAATAAAAATAAGGACCTTTAATCCTGCATTACTTAATATAATGCCTGGATATATCCCAGAATATATGAGGCAGATAATCAAAAAGTATTGACAAAGTTGCTTGAGGGATGAGAGAAAAAACATGGAACTATTAAGCTTTACCACCAGTAAAACCTCTGATACTGTGTCAAACATTAGGGACTCCCAAATCAATAGGCCAAGCCCTTGATCCTTGAGGCTTGCTCTTGTGAAGCTTATGTATGTAGCAGAAAAGTTTAGCCTACCTATAGGTATGCCTAAGCGTCACTTCTGGAGGACTTTTTTGTTGCTCAGTTGTGGCTTTATTCTCTCTAAGCCCAACTCCGCAAGTGAAATCATTGCCCTATCCCCTACTTGGGACATGACACCGAGGAGTGAAAGTCTCCCTGGTGATGTGGGAGATGACTCCCAGGGATGAGTATGGCCCTGATGCTGAGGGATCAACAATGCCATCCTGACCAAAAGGGGAAAAAAGGTACAACAAATAAGGTAGCAGTGGCTGTGAGAGTTGAAATAGAGTCAAGAGGCTACTATGGAGGTTGCTGTTATGCAAACTTCAATTAGACATCGTTATCTTCATAACTTACCAAACCCCAACCAAAACCATTCTAGCCAATCCCAAAGAACATCTAGGGCAATATATAAGATTCTATAAAGGTTCCATTAACTAGGCTAACTTTCCAGAAACCTACAACCTCTAGATGGGTCCCTGGACAAGATAGGTCCTGAAACCTAGAGGGGCGAGTCTTTCCAGAACATTAGCTGGTTCCATATCCCTACCCGTTATTATTGACAATCCTTCCAACATGAAAAACTTTGAATGGGCATAGCCTAAATACCCCTGAAGAGTGGGAGAAAGCTCAAAGGTGATGGAGTCATACAGAGGAAGAAGGTAGTGTTTAACAAACAAGTATGAATGCTGAATCATTATATTGATATTTCTTTTAGTCTCCAGTATCTTGTGCAATTAGAGGTAAAAACCTAAAATTGTGGAATTGTAACCCATACGAAACTCTGAAATCTGTTCTACAACTAATTGTGCTGTGCGTTGAAATTTATTGCTTTTTCGTATATATGTTATATTTTACAAACAAGGAAAAAAAGTCAATTGTGAAGATAAAATAAATATTTATTCCTTCTATCTTCCAATGTTCTGGAGCAATTAGAAGGAAAAATCTGAGATGATGGTATTGTAGCCCATGATAAACTCTGGAATCTGTCATGTAATTACTTGTTGAAGAGTGCTTTGAAAACTACTGTTTTCTTCCTTCTTTGCTTTTTATATATATTATACAATAAAAGAAGTTTTTAAAAAGAAAGCAATGGAAGAGAACAACTTCAGTAAAATGGCAAAAGAGAAATTGACCCACAAAATGGAACTCAACAAAGAGAACCGGGAGGCACAAATGGCTGTCAAACTGGAGCATTTGCAAGAAAAGGACAAGCACATTGAAGAAGTGTGGAAGAACAGAGAATCCAAAATCCTCCTGATGAGACAGAAGCTGACTATTTGATCCAAGAATTGACTTTCTCCCCTTCTCTTCCTAAGTATCCAAAGATAGTACTGGACAGGATCATTTTATTTTTAGCTCCTGACAAATATTTTTAAAGCTGATGTAGGAATATATAGGAAGATCCAAACTGTATGATGTTGTTTTAGGGTCTAAAGGGGAAAAACTAGAAGTGTTTTACTCTTTTTCTAAAGTGCTGATGTCTTTCTAATGTAGCTGTCTTTCTTATTGCCTCATTTCTACTTCAGTACATTTGGTGTACTGGGTTAATATTTGCTCTGTGAAAATATGTTTGTGAAAAGAGTATGTAGAGGCTTCTTTCAAACTGTTAGAATCTGAATATCTGTTCACTTATAAATCCCAATTCTGTCCCCATTTTACCAGATGCTACTGCACTTGAATGGTTAATAAAACTTCACAGTAATGTTAAAAAAAACCAACTGATCCTGAAAAAATAGGAGAACACTGCTAACAGATTAATCCCATTTTCACACTCTCACTTCATTTTTAGTAAGTTTTAGAAAAATAGACATTATTTCATCTCATGCAGATTTTCCTTTTCCTAGTAGTGATAGGTGTAAGGAATATAAGTCATAGAATAACACTTGGGGCTTGGAGAGAGGGTTGAGGAGGAGACAGATATAAAATGAAGGGTAAAATGTAAAGAACTTGGGTAGGGAATGTAAGGCAGGAGGTCTGGAAAAGTTTGCAGCTCCGCAGATGTAGAAGAGCGGGATGAACATCACATACACACACACACACACACACACACACACACACACACACACACCAGAAAGAATTTGAGCTTCAATCTTGTAAGTTTATTCTTCCTCTGTCCTCCATCCCACATCATTCCCCCCACACATTTCAGACTAGATCTATCCCTCTAATCCTTTCTATCATTCAGTTTAAAGCACAGATGAAATTTTGATATTCAGCAAAATGTCTGCATTGCATCACTTTTATACTTTTTCAGAATGAAAGCAGATTGAAATACTGAATTGAATTTCTTTGTCATGTTTCTTATTCATGTTGACTTCTTTTAATCATTTCAATTGATGTGTATCTGTGAAAATAAACTACATTAAGCTAACAATTATGGTAAAATTAATTTCAAATTGAAAAAAACAAAAACCCTTGCCAGAGACTGGCTTATTTTTTCATTATCTCTACAAAACGGGATTGGAAAGCAAGTTAATATTTTGAAGAGGTATTCTTAAATCACTGAATCAAGCTCTTCTTAAACCACTTTAATTATTAGAGAATAAATGATGCTAAGCTAATCACAGAGCTTTTCCAACCTAACAGTTTTTGACAGTAAAACCTTAAAGGATGAAACCACATTCAAGTTCTGGCATGGTATAAAAATTTACCAGGTATGGAAAGAAACAGGAATGTAGCTCATAAAAAGGAAAAAAATATCAAACAACTGAAATTGACCTAAATGTTAGATGGTAGTAGACAAAGACATTAAACCAGTTGTTGCAATTTTATTGTATATGTGCACAAGGTAAGCAAAGGCATGGACTATATTAAATAAAAAACATCTAGGAATGAAAACTACAATGTGTGAGAGAAAAATTCAGTTACTGTGATTAATGGTAGACTAGGCATTGGAGATGAAAAGATTACTGAACTTGAAGACATATCAATAGAAACTTTCCAAAATGAAACAGAAAAATAATCCAGAAAAAGGGAAGAACAGATCATCAGTGACCTGTGAAAACTACTTCAAACAGCATAATATGTTGGTAATTCATGTCCTAGAAGAGAGGAAAGAGTGAGGAAGACAGGGAAAAAATATTTGAAGAAATACCAGCTGAAAAATTTCCAGATCTGATGAAAACTATAAACCCAGAAATTCAAGAAATTCAGTGAACCCCAACACAAAAACAATAAGGCACAGCAGAGTAAGATTGCTCAGAACAAGCAGTAAAGAAAAACTCTTTAAAACAGCTAGAGAATAATGAACAAACTTGGAGGCCTGACATTGTCTGATTTCACCACTCACTATGAAGTTATAAAATGTGTGATTTTAGCTTCAAGATAGACAAATTGAAACAGAGTAGAGAGTTCAGAGAAAGACCAATGTATACATGGACAACTAATTTTTTACAAAAGTACAAAAGATAAGTCACTGGAAAAAGAACGGTCTTTTCAATAAATGTTATTGGGCAATTGGATATCTAAATGCATTCCATACTCCATATATAAAAATTAACTCAATATGGATGGAAGACCTACATACACAGCCTAAAATGAAAAAATACTTTTAGAACAGGTGCCAAAAATCTATGGCCTGCAGGTCAGCTGCCTGGTTTTGTAAATAAAGTTTTATTGGAGAAAAGATCTACACATTCATTTGCATATTTTCTGTAGGTGTTTCCATGCCACAATATCAGAGTCGAGTAGTTGCAACAGAGATTATTATGTTCCACAAAGCCTAAAATATTTACCATTTCACATTTGCATAAGACATTCACTTACTCCTATTTTAAAGGAAAACAAAGCAAAGAGAATCCTTGTGAATCTGCATTAGACAATGATTTTTTAAATATTATACCAAAAGCATAAAATTGATAAATTGAACTTCATCAAAACTAAGAATTTCTTCTCTTCCAAAATACTGCCAGGATAATTAAAAGAGAAGACAGGCTGAGAAAAGGTATTTGCAAAGCCTATTTCTGGTATGGTATTTGTATCCATTATTATAAAGAGAGTTGAAACACAATAAGACACTGAACAGCCAATTAAAAACCTGGGCAGATGATATGAAAAGATACTTCACCTAAGAAGATATACAGATGACAAGCAGAAGAAAAAATGCTCAACATCTTTTTTATTAGGAAAATGTATATAAAATGTATAAGATGCCACTACGCGCATATTAGAAACAAGCTCAATTTTAAGTAATTGACCATATCTAGTGTTGGTAAAGACTTGGAGGAGCTGGAATCCTCATACATTGTGGTAGAAGTGTAAACTGGTAAATCACTTTGGAAAACAGATTGGTAGTTTCTTAAAAAGTTAACATGAACTTTTCCTATGACCCAGTAATTCTACACTGAGGAATTCACCTAAGTGAAAAGAAAGTATAGTTCCATAATTGTACATGACTATTAATAATAGCATGATTCATAATAGTCAAAGAGTGAAACCAACCCAAAGATCCACCAGCAGATCACTGGATAAAAAATTGAGATACATCCATGTTGTAGAATACTACTTAGCAATGGAGAAAGAATGGGCGATTGATACACATGACAGCATGGACGTATCGTGAAATAAAGGTAATGCTGGTAAAATAAAGAAACCAAAACTAGAATTCATACTGTATGATTCTAGGTATATAAAATCCAGAAAATCCAAACTAACTGTAGTGACAGAATCATATTAGTAGTTGACAGGGCAGGGGTAGAGGGTAGGAAGGGTTGAGAAAGAGGGTTCACAAAGGAGCATGAGTAAACTTTTAAGTGTGATGTATTTTTCACTATCTTGATTGTGGTGATGGTTTCACTGGTGAATACATATATCAGAACTTATCAAATTTTACTTTTTTTTTTTTTTTAACATGGGCAGGCACCGGGAATCGAACCCGGGTCCTCGGGCCTGGCAGGCAAGCATTCTTACCTGCTCAGCGACCGTGGCCCACCCTATACACTTTAAATATGTGCAGTACACGGTAAGTTACTCAATCCAGATAAAGCTATAAGTGTAAATTTTATATTCATGACTTTCAACAATCTCATTTAAGATATAATGAATATCTAGTTTATGTAAGGCACTCCAATTTCATGTGAGGTGTTATGGAAAAAAGTGAAAATGGAAAATACATATTTCCTTCTTTCTAGTGGCATGTTTGATCTTGTAATGGTGATGAGGTAGTGCAAAAATATACTATCATTTATTGGGAATATTGAGAAACAGGTAATATTACATTATTACATGATATTTTCTAGAATTTTCAAAATACCCTTTGAAAGAAGCATCCTTCTGTTAAAAAAGTGAACTGATTTTAGAAAGAATAAATGATTTGCCTGTGGTATTTGACTAACAAAGTACTGAGCTGGAACTTGCTCCTACTTAGCAATTTTACTAAATTAAATTAAAATTAAATTTTTAAATGTTATTTATGATACAATCACCTGATTAAGTTAATATCAAAATATTCTTTTGGAGAAAGGAGAGGAAGAGGACTACTATTTATTAAATGTTTACTATGTACCAAGCTCTCTTGGGGCATTTGATGCCTATGTATTGCATATAAATACAATTTAATTGAAATTTGTTAAAGTAATCCCTTATTGCTATTTTTCAGGCAAGGAAACTGAGGCTTATAAAGATTAAGTATCACACTAATAGTCATACCATTGGAGGCAGAGCTGGACTTAAACTCAGGTTTTCTTATTATAAGGAATATTTCTACCTTAATGACAAGAATATGACTGTCCCTAATCAATAACTTACTAGATATGAGACATTCTAAGTACTTAACATACATTAGCTCCACTTTATCCTCCAAACTACCCCATGGAGTAACACTTAATATTATTCCAGTTTTACAGATGAGAACATTGAGGCCCAAAGAGGGGAAGTTCATGCAATGAATAAGTAGAACTGGGCCTTCAACCCAGGCCCTCTGACCCCATGTTCCACCAAAAAACAGAAGCTGAGAGTTTGAGATTCCCTAAAATATCACCCCTCTTCCTTGCCTGAATTAAAATCCAGTTAAAAGATAGAAAAGATGTAAAACAGATGGAAATCCAAATACCAGCATTACTATAGACAAGGAATATATGAGAAGGTAATTTATATTTACAAACAAGCGGAGTTCCTAATAGTGAACCCAGAATGAGGACGTTTTACCACATAGTCATAGGTACTATTTGACCACCCTTTTCTCTTTCTTTATTTTATGAAAGAACATAATAAAATATGCATATCACAGACTCATCAATCAGAAAGTCCTTACTCCTCTCCTGGTGAGGGTTGAGGTTAAGAGGAGAGAAAGAGCAGTATTTCACCAGTGGAACTCCCTTCACATTAAAGGAAGCAAGGGGCATGGGGGAGATATAAAATTTCCCTGACATCACTGTTAAATTGTATTTCCTTTCCTAATATTTCAATTGACTTTGATGTTATTTTCCCTTCTTTTACACATTTTTGTGTATTTTATGATGAAATAGCATTTCTTAAAACATAAGTTCTAAGAAAACTTTTAGGGGGAGAGGGAATTAGAGAGAGAATGAATCATGTTTATAAAAACTGGCACCAATGTAGCCTTTACAGATGGTCATTAATTGCTGCCTTTGGAAGACAGCACAGTCAAAGAGTTTTCTTTGCCAATATTTTCAAAGAAATAGCTCTAATCTAAACCACTAACACGTGTAATCTTTGCATCCCCATTCTTTTCAGTTACATGATTGGCAATTAATTAGTGATCGATTTTATCTCTATGTTTTTCCTGTACAAGGGTTTCAAGACTTGTAGAACTGTGAATGATATGATTTAGCAAATTTTTAGGGAGCTTGTAAAGGCCCAGGGCCACCCATGTAGGTACCTAAAATTCTAACATCTGTACTGCACCGTGGTTATTTAAAATTTTGATCTGTTTCCAATAGCTTTTATTATGAATGGTTTAATCCTAAAAGCATGCTGTGAATGGGGAATATATAAAGCTTGAAATCATGTTTCACCTGGTAGGGACAAAAGGAAGGTGCATCTCTGGAGATGCAAAAGGGCACCAAAGATAAATATAACTTTGTAATTTTGCTGATGCTGCCCCAGTTGACCTCTGGCTGGAATACGTTAAGGCAAGCAATTAAAGTTGCAGGCATATTTCAGCACAAAGAAGACATGGTATGAACACCAATGTTTGCTTTCTCTTCTTCTATTTATACAATGCTGATATCACCACAATTGACAAACAATTAAATAGAAGTCACTTTTCTTGCTTCCTATAGTATCAGAGCACCCAGATACAAAATAAAGTATTTAGTTTCTCAACTGTTTATTTTGTATCCATGATGTCAAATATTTAATGAATTCTAAAGTACTGAACCACTGATCATATTTTTCACTTTCCCTCACTATGTTTTGCCACTGGTAATTCAAGTGCTATGTCCAATTAGAAGTTTTATTCTTCAATTACATCAGTAGGCAACTCTACTACTTCACTGGGCCCTGTTAACCTACTGACAACTTAATATAATTGCAGAAAATGTGGACAATGTGAGTAGACTGCCAGGGTTCAAATCCCCTTTAAGCTTCTTGCTAACGATGTTATCTTAAGAAAGTTGTATAACCCTTCTTTATCTATTTCTGCACCCATAAAATGAAGAGAGTGATTATAACACAATTAAGTTAGCTCAGATAAATGTACAGTGCCAGGCATATAATGAGCATTCAATAAGTATTATCCTTTTGTTGTTCCTTGAACCAAAGTATTCAATGATGTTACAGAGCGACCTTGGAACTGAGGAGGGAAAAATGACACTGGGGGCTCCTAAATTCCTTAATTCTTCTCTTCCACTTGTTAAAGATATCCAGACTGACTTGAATGGCAAGAATGCCAAACCAAATTGGGGAGGGGAGTGTTGCAATACCCTTCAAGCATATGCATTCTTGCTGAGCATGGTGATCCCATTCTTTCCCATATGTTTACAAAATGACCAGGGCTCTCCTTTCATTTTGTTTTAAGTAGCTACTTGAATATAAAAAGGAATAATAGCTACTGCAAATGTTCCATACTAAGTACCTAAGGAATTTCCTGTAAATAAGGACCTTTGTCTTATACTTTAGATCTAAGATTTTAAAATAAAATGGAACAAGAAGGGGGTAAATAAGCTATTTAGCTTTGTACATTCCAGCCAGAAGCAGTTGTTTTTCAGAAGTGTATCCTATGGATGCAGCTCTTCCTTAAGGAGGTTACGCTTGTTGAAGGGTCAGCCCTTTGCCAAACTGTGAAAGAAACAATGTTGAATCTTACAGTTCCATGCCCTCTCTTTTGAGTGCTCTTTGGTCTCTGCATAATGCCTCAGCCCCAGGTGTCCAGTGCTTTCCTGATTGCCTATATATTTCCAGTCTTGAAGGATAGGGATCTCATAAATTAATTCTTAATAACTTGTCAGCTAATTAATTCTTTACCTGTCCAGGAGAATTTTTTAAAGAGACTACACAAAAACATGAAATCATTACTGGTAGGAATTTCAGCCACTGTTATGTGCCTCAGGAAATGAAGGGATGTGCCTAGAAATTATGAGATTCTAATCTTTATATTATATTGAAATGTAAGGCTAACCTTATCTTGAGTCCTTATGAAGTGGTAATTGTCAGAGAACTAAACCATTTGAAACTCAAATAATTACAGCCACCATTCCCCAAGTATCAGTAAGCCTCTGGAATTTAGATAACCTGAAAACGGAAATAATCTAAGGTTCAAAGAACAACAACTTCCATCTTCAAACCTGTCAATCAATTTAGTGCTGTGTAGAAAAGTCTCAGTGTGGTTAAGACACACAAGGTTTATCAGGATCAAGGAAATTGTTCTGCTTCAATCCAAATATCTGCAATCTATTGGAACATAAATGATTTAGGAACCCTCTAACTGATTTTTTGTGAACAGGGACTCAAAATCTATCTTCAAATATCCTTGTATTTTTTTTTCTACATAAATGAAAAGTGGTGTCTTCTTGTGGAAATTTATTTCTAAACAACTAAACTTAGTAGAATGTTCAATATATTTATAATATTTGTATTTTAGTGCATATTATATGAAGATCTTATAAAGTAATTGCTTGCAAAATATTTTCTTGCAATAGCAGCCATAGCAAATTGTGAATCCTTTATATTTCCTATCTTGTCCCCTGCTCATAGAATTCTGAACACACGTCCTAAACCATTTTTTTTGCCGTGGTCTGTACAACTGTCAAAAATAGCTATGATGTGATTTTAAATTTCCATTATTTGAACTAAATCAACATCAACTGGAATGAAAGCACTATATGATTTTATAAGCAATAGGACTGAAAGCTTTATCTTTCAAAAGCAAGAGACTGGATGGATGGATCTTGAACTGCTTGAATAGCCTAATTCATTACAGTAGGAATAAATTTAAATCTTTAAAAAAATGTTATGGGCCATAGACACACCGTTTTTGAAACTTGAAATGGTGCAAAAGAGTTCTTTATTGATATGCATCATACATCTCTTTCTGCTCTTGAATATAGAACCCATGTTCTACAAGAGTAGTGTAAAACAAGCTTCTCTTCTATGGCTCATCTATTGTTTACGTCTGAGGCTAGATGATATTCTAAATAGCACATGCAAATTGCAGCCCCATGGAGCTTTTCCTACACCAAGGGACAGGCCCATGGATTTGTTGATCTATCCTCACTTTTTTAAGGCTAATAAAGCCCTCAGAAAAGAATTACATACCAATAATGTTCAACTTACAATGAATTCAATTCAGTGTGTATGGGAACAATAGCTAGCATTTAAAATTATATATACAATTGTATATGTACCATTATAGGCTATATCAAAACAAATGTCTTTCTATAAAAGATAACTTACTAAGTTATTTACCAGCCTGGCCTTAACGGAAATAATTTATGGTAGCCCAGGCAGAAATGTTGCTAACCACATGTCATCATTAGCAACTTAGAAGAAGGGAAGCAGGCTTAAATGAGAAGGCCAGAACTGAAAATGAACCATAGAACAGAGATTTTGTTTAGAGAGAAAATTGCTTGATACCCTTATGAAAAAGAGGAGGTTCTTTTACCCTTAAAACAAAAGAAATCAATTTCCTATATATTGTGGGTTCTCACCAAATAACTTTCACCGAGTAGAAAAAGCCATGTAAAAATCCAATCTTGTTACAAAACTATGAATAGGATGAGAGAGAAAAAGAAAGGGTAAACACAAATTAATTTGCCTATCATATAAAGAAAGAAAGTAACATAGTTATTTGCTTTCTTTTGCTTTTTCTTGTTCATTGTGGAACTGAAATAATTGCTTCATATTGTATGCTTATGTATATGTTTGTATAATTAGTTTTGTTAAAATAACACTAGAAGGAAAGTATTTTCCTGGAAGTCCTCAGTTATCCAATCATAAAATCCACAAATGACACTTGTCACTATGCAGCAATAATTTAAGAAAATACAGGACACAATAATCCACATAAGCTTTTATCAATATTGAAAGAATTTCAGACAGCAGAAAAGAAAGAGAAGGAGAGATGATATTTGGGGTAGTAGAAGTTGCCACCTTGCCCAGAGACAATACCAGGTTAAATGTATATGATTTTAATTATAGATTCATATTTTGAGGTAAAATTTTTACTTCAAAGAGAATGTGATCAATCTCATTTTACTAAAAGGACCTTTCAAAAGGTAGTTTGGAGTTTTGTAAAGTCTGAGTTCTAATTGTTGTTTAGACTTGCACCAAAACTTCTAAGATATACCTGAAATGAGATCATAGATATTTTTATCCAAAGGTCATTGATCTATTGATACTTATCTACTGCTTTTATAAAGCTCAATCAGTATATTCCAATGATAATATCTTCAAAAATTGTGGCAGATCAGAAACCTAGCTTATACCTATGTATAAGATGTATGCCTTATAAATGCTTTCCCCCTCCTGGGGGTAATTACTGTGGTAATTTTATGACTATGGGTACCATTTGAAATTCCGGGGGTAGCATCTGCAAACAGTTTTGCTGGGTCATATGGTAACACTGCTTTAAATGTTTGAGGAACTGCCAAACTGTATTGCCCAGTGGCTCTACCCTTTTACATTCTCATCAACAGTGGATGAAAGCTCCAATTTTTCTACATCGTGGCCAACCCTTGTTACTTTCCTTTCTTTGATGAGATCCAACTTCGTGGTGAGAAATAGTATCTCACTGTAGTTCCAATTTGCATTACACTGAAGACTAGTGATATTGCATGTCTTTTGATGTACTTGTTGGCTATTTATCCTCTTTGGAGGAATGTCTATTCCAATTTATTACCCATTTTTTAATTGAGTTATTGTCTTTTTGTGGTTGATTTGTAAGAGTTGATTATATATTCTGGATAAAATCACTTATAAGATAATATGTTTGGAAGATATTTTCTTCCGTACTTTGGGTTTTCTTTTCACTTATTTTATATTTGAAAAAAATTTAGAAATACTAAAGTTTTGGATTCTGACAAACTCTAATTTATCTTTTTTATTTTGTTTCATTACTTGTGATTTTGATGTCATTTCTAAAAATTCCTTGTTAAATCCCAGTAAGATTTTTATCTATGAATTCTAAGTGTTTTGTAGATTTAACTTTTACACTTAGGTCAGTGATCTATTTTTAGTTAAGTTTTTTATGGTGTAATGAAGATGTCAAAGTTCATTCTTTTGCAGGTGGATATCACCATTTGTTGAAAAGACTATGTTTTCCACATTGATTTGTCTTGCCACCCTTGACATGAATCAATTGACAGTAAATACGTGAATGTATTTCTGCACTCTCAAGTCCATTCCATTGATCTGCATGTCTATGCTTATGTCAGTACCATGCTATATTTATTAATGTAAATTTGTGGTAAGTTTTGAAATTGAAAAGTATGAGTCTTCCAAACTTGCTCTTTTTTTCAAGATAATATTGGCTATTTTGTACCCTTTGTATTTCTATATGAGAATTTAAGCTCAGCTTTCCAATTTCTGCCCAAAAAAAAGACCAGTGGGATTTTGATAGCAATTGCATTAAATCTGTAAATCACTTTAGGAAATGTTGCCATCTGAAGTCTTCCGTTGTTGAAAATGGAATATTTTTCCATTTAGTTGTGCTTTGCAGTTTTCAGTGTATAAGACATTTACTTCCCTGGTTATAGTTATTAGGTATATTATGCACTTTGATTCTATAGTAAATGGAATTGTTTTCTTGGTTTAAATTTTTGAATTGTTCATAGAGAATGGATGGAAATGCAATTTTATCCTGCAACATTGCTGAACTCATTTATTAATTCTAAGATTTTTTCTTGTGGAGTCCTTAGAATTTTCTATCCATAATATCATGTCATCTGCAAAGGAAGATAGGTTTACTTCTTCATTCCAAATCTAGATGCCCTTTATTTCATTTATTTAACTAGTTGTCCTAACTAGAATCTCCAGTACTATATTGCATAGATGTGGCAAGAATGATATCCTTTTATTCCTCCTGTACTTATTGGGAAAGCCTTCAGGCTTTCACCATTTAGTATGATGTTAGCTGTAGATTTTTGGTAGATAGCCACTATTTGTTTGAGGCAGGTCCCTTCTTTTACTAATTTGCTGGATATTTTTATCATGAAGTGATGTAAGATTTTTTCCACAGGCCTTTTATGATGGTCATGTTACTTTTGTCCTTTATTCTATTAATATGGCTTATTACATTGTTTGATTTTAAGCCAACCTTGCATTCCTGAGATAGGTTGCACTTTGTCATGATGTATAATCCTCTTAATATGTTGCTTAATGCAATTGCTAAAATTTTGTGGAGTATTTTTGCATCTATATTCATAAAGATATTAGTCTGTCCCTTTTTTCTTTTGTGATGGCTTTATCTGCATCTTTTGTTTTTTTATTTTTTTATTTTTTACTAAGCTATAACAAATAAGACACAATGGGTTGGATTAAACAATAGGAATTTATTGACTCCCAAATCTATAGCATTCTGGTTGTGGCTGCTGGTAATTCTTGGGATTCCTTGGTTTGTATCTTTGCCTCCTGTTACATGGCAATGTCCTGTGCTGTGACTTCTGGGTTCTTTGTATAAGGTCTCCAGTAATATAGATTAAGACCCATGTTGATTCATTTGGCCACACATTAAATAAAAATAATTACTTCAAAAGCTCTTATTCATAAGTGAGTTCACACCTACAAGTATGTAAATTAAGATAAAGAGCATGTTTTTGATGGGATACCTAATTCTATCTACCACAATCTAGTTTTCATATCACTGTAGTACTGGTGTTATAGAACAAAGTTAAGAAGGATTATCTCTCTTTTTATTTCTTGGAAGAATTTGTGAAGGATTTGTGTTTATTCTTTAATGGTTTGATAGAATTCACAAGTAAAGTCATCTGGGCCTCCATCTTTCTTTGTGCAAGGTGTTTATATTATTAATTTTATCTCTTTACTTCTTATAGGTCTGTTCAAATATTTTGTTTCTTCCCGAGTCAGTTTCAGAAGTTTTTGTCTTTCTGTAAATATGTCCTTTTCATTTAGTTATCTAATTGTTTGGCATACAATTTAACATAGCATTCCTGTAATGTGTTATTTATTTCTATAAGGTTTGTAATAGCATGTCATTTTTCATTCCTGATTTTACTTAGACTCTTCCCTTTCTTTCAGTTTATTTTTTGTTTCATCAGTTTAGGCAAAGGGTTTTCAATTTAATTGATCTTTGCCAAGAACCAACTTTTGGTTTAATTGACTTCTCTATTGTTTTTCTATTATCCATTTCATTTATTTACATTCTAATATTTATTATTTACTTCTTTTTGTTGATTTTGTATTTATTGTGCTTTTCTTTTCCTAGTTTCTGAAGGGGAGGGCTCAGGATATTGGTTCGACATCTTCCTTCATTTCTTTTAATACTAACATTTATAGCTATATATTTCATTGTAAGCACTGTTTTACCTGCATGCCATAAATTTTGGCTTGCTGTGTTTTCTCTTTTATTCTTCTCAAAGTATTTTCTAATTTCCTTTGTGATTTCTTTGCTTGAACTTAATTTGATTTTTTTTTCTTTTTTTTATTAATTAAAAAAAGAATTAACAAAACAATTAGAAATCATTCCAATCTACATGTACAATCAGTAATTCTTAATAACATCACATAGTTGCATATTCATCATTTCTTAGTACATTTGCATCGATTTAGAAAAAGAAATAAAAAGACAACAGAATAAGAATTAAAACAATAATAGAAAGAAAAAAAACAAAAAAAACAAAAACAAAAAACCTATACCTCACATGCAGCTTCATTCAGTGTTTTAACATAATTGCATTACAATTGGGTAGTATTGTGCTGTCCATTTCTGAGTTTTTATATCCAGTCCCATTGTACAGTCTGTATCCCTTCAGCTCCAATTATCCCTTCTCTTTTTTTTTTTTTTTAATTAACGGATAAAAAGAAATTAACCCAACATTTAGAGATCATACCATTCTACACATGCAATCATTAATTCTTAACATCATCACATAGATGCATGATCATCATTTCTTAGTACATTTGCATTGGTTTAGAAGAACTAGCAACATAACCGAAAAAGATATAGAATGTTAATATAGAGAAAAAAATAAAAGTAATAATAGTAAAATCAAAACAAAACAACACAAAACAAAACAAAAACCTATAGCTCAGATGCAGCTTCATTCAGTGTTTTAACATGATTACTTTACAATTAGGTATTATTGTGCTGTCCATTTTTGAGTTTTTGTATCTAGTCCTGTTGCACAGTCTGTATCCCTTCAGCTTCAATTACCCATTGTCTTACCCTGTTTCTAACTCCTGCTGAACTCTGTTACCAATGACATGTTTCAAGTTTATTCTCGAATGTCCGTTCACATCAGTGGGACCATACAGTATTTGTCCTTTAGTTTTTGGCTGGATTCACTCAACATAATATTCTCTAGGTCCATCCATGTTATTACATGGTTCATAAGTTTATCTTGTCTTAAAGCTGCATAATATTCCATCGTATGTATATACCACAGTTTGTTTAGCCACTCTTCTGTTGATGGAGATTTTGGCTGTTTCCATCTCTTTGCAATTGTAAATAATGCTGCTATAAACATTGGTGTGCAAATGTCCGTTTGTGTCTTTGCCCTTAAGTCCTTTGAGTAGATACCTAGCAATGGTATTGCTGGGTTGTATGGCAATTCTATATTCAGCTTTTTGAGGAACCGCCAAACTGCCTTCCACAGTGGTTGCACCCTTTGACATTCCCACCAACAGTGGATAAGTGTGCCTCTTTCTCCGCATCCTCTCCAGCACTTGTCATTTTCTGTTTTGTTGATAATGGCCATTCTGGTGGGTGTGAGATGATATCTCATTGTGGTTTTGATTTGCATTTCTCTAATGGCCAGGGACATTGAGCATCTCTTCATGTGCCTCTTGGCCATCCGTATTTCCTCTTCTGAGAGGTGTCTGTTCAAGTCTTTTTCCCATTTTGTAATTGGGTTGGCTGTCTTTTTGTTGTTGAGATGAACAATCTCTTTATAAATTCTGGATACTAGACCTTTATCTGATATATCATTTCCAAATATTGTCTCCCATTGTGAAGGCTGTCTTTCTACTTTCTTGATGAAGTTCTTTGATGCACAAAAGTGTTTAATTTTGAGGAGTTCCCATTTATTTATTTCCTTCTTCAGTGCTCTTGCTTTAGGTTTAAGGTCCATAAAACCGCCTCCAGTTGTAAGATCCATAAGATATCTCCCAACATTTTCCTCTAACTGTTTTATGGTCTTAGACCTAATGTTTAGATCTTTGATCCATTTTGAGTTAACTTTTGTATAGGGTGTGAGAGATGGGTCTTCTTTCATTCTTTTGCATATGGATATCCAGTTCTCTAGGCACCATTTATTGAAGAGACTGCTCTGTCCCAGGTGAGTTGGCTTGACTGCCTTATCAAAGATCAAATGTCCATAGATGAGAGGGTCTATATCTGAGCACTCTATTCGATTCCATTGGTCGATATATCTATCTTTATGCCAATACCATGCTGTTTTGACCACTGTGGCTTCATAATATGCCTTAAAGTCAGGCAGCGCGAGACCTCCAGCTTCGTTTTTTTTCCTCAAGATGTTTTTAGCAATTCGGGGCACCCTGGCCTTCCAGATAAATTTGCTTATTGGTTTTTCTATTTCTGAAAAATAAGTTGTTGGGATTTTGATTGGTATTGCATTGAATCTGTAAATCAATTTAGGTAGGATTGACATCTTAACTATATTTAGTCTTCCAATCCATGAACACGGTATGCCCTTCCATCTATTTAGGTCTTCTGTGATTTCTTTTAGCAGTTTTTTGTAGTTTTCTTTATATAGGTTTTTTGTCTCTTTAGTTAAATTTATTCCTAGGTATTTTATTCTTTTAGTTGCAATTGTAAATGGAATTCGTTTCTTGATTTCCCCCTCAGCTTGTTCATTACTAGTGTATAGAAATGCTACAGATTTTTGAATGTTGATCTTGTAACCTGCTACTTTGCTGTACTCATTTATTAGCTCTAGTAGTTTTGTTGTGGATTTTTCCGGGTTTTCGACGTATAGTATCATATCGTCTGCAAACAGTGATAGTTTTACTTCTTCCTTTCCAATTTTGATGCCTTGTATTTCTTTTTCTTGTCTAATTGCTCTGGCTAGAACCTCCAACACAATGTTGAATAATAGTGGTGATAGTGGACATCCTTGTCTTGTTCCTGATCTTAGGGGGAAAGTTTTCAATTTTTCCCCATTGAGGATGATATTAGCTGTGGGTTTTTCATATATTCCCTCTATCATTTTAAGGAAGTTCCCTTGTATTCCTCTCTTTTGAAGTGTTTTCAACAGGAAAGGATGTTGAATCTTGTCGCATGCCTTCTCTGCATCAATTGAGATGATCATGTGATTTTTCTGCTTTGATTTGTTGATATGGTGTATTACATTAATTGATTTTCTTATGTTGAACCATCCTTGCATACCTGGGATGAATCCTACTTGGTCATGATGTATAATTCTTTTAATGTGCTGTTGGATACGATTTGCTAGAATTTTATTGAGGATTTTTGCATCTGTATTCATTAGAGAGATTGGTCTGTAGTTTTCTTTTTTTGTAATATCTTTGCCTGGTTTTGGTATGAGGGTGATGTTGGCTTCATAGAATGAATTAGGTAGTTTTCCCTCCACTTCGATTTTTTTGAAGAGTTTGAAGAGAAGTGGTACTAATTCTTTCTGGAACGTTTGGTAGAATTCACATGTGAAGCCATCTGGTCCTGGACTTTTCTTTTTAGGAAGCTTTTGAATGACTAATTCAATTTCTTTACTTGTGATTGGTTTGTTGAGGTCATCTATGTCTTCTTGAGTCAAAGTTGGTTGTTCATGTCTTTCCAGGAACCCGTCCATTTCCTCTAAATTGTTGTATTTATTAGCGTAAAGTTGTTCATAGTATCCTGTTATTACCTCCTTTATTTCTGTGAGGTCAGTAGTTATGTCTCCTCTTCCATTTCTGATCTTATTTATTTGCATCCTCTCTCTTCTTCTTTTTGTCAATCTTGCTAAGGGCCCATCAATCTTATTGATTTTCTCATAGAACCAACTTCTGGTCTTATTGATTTTCTCTATTGTTTTCAATTTCATTTATTTGTGCTCTAATCTTTGTTATTTCTTTCCTTTTGCTTGCTTTGGGGTTAGCTTGCTGTTCTTTCTCCAGTTCTTCCAAATGAATAGTTAATTCCTGAATTTTTGCCTTTTCTTCTTTTCTGATATAGGCATTTAGAGCAATAAATTTCCCTCTTAGCACTGCCTTTGCTGCATCCCATAAGTTTTGATATGTTGTGTTTTCATTTTCATTCGCCTCGAGGTATTTGCTAATTTCTCTTGCAATTTCTTCTTTGACCCAGTCGTTGTTTAGGAGTGTGTTGTTGAGCCTCCACGTATTTGTGAATTTTCTGGCACTCTGCCTATTATTGATTTCCAACATCATTCCTTTATGGTCTGAGAAAGTGTTGTGTAAGATTTCAATCTTTTTAAATTTGTTAAGACTTGCTTTGTGACCCAGCATATGGTCTATCTTTGAGAATGATCCATGAGCACTTGAGAAAAAGGTGTATCCTGCTGTTGTGGGATGTAATGTCCTATAAATGTCTATTAAGTCTAGTTCATTTATAGTAATATTCAGATTCTCTATTTCTTTGTTGATCCTCTGTCTAGATGTTCTGTCCATTGATGAGAGTGGTGAGTTGAAGTCTCCAACTATTATGGTATATGAGTCTATTTCCCTTTTCAGTGTTTGCAGTATATTCCTCACGTATTTTGGGGCATTCTGATTCGGTGCGTAAATATTTATGATTGTTATGTCTTCTTGTTTAATTGTTCCTTTTATTAGTATATAGTGTCCTTCTTTGTCTCTTTTAACTGTTTTACATTTGAAGTCTAATTTGTTGGATATTAGTATAGCCACTCCTGCTCTTTTCTGGTTGTTATTTGCATGAAATATCTTTTCCCAACCTTTCACTTTCAACCTATGTTTATCTTTGGGTCTAAGATGTGTTTCCTGTAGACAGCATATAGAAGGATCCTGTTTTTTAATCCATTCTGCCAATCTATGTCTTTTGATTGGGGAATTCAGTCCATTGACATTTAGTGTTATTACTGTTTGGATAATATTTTCCTCTAACATTTTGCCTCTTGTATTATATATATCATATCTGATTTTCCTTCTTTCTACACTCTTTTCCATATCTCTCTCTTCTGTCTTTTTGTATCTGACTCTAGTGCTCCCTTTAGTATTTCTTGCAGAGCTGGTCTCTTGGTCACAAATTCTTTCAGTGACTTTTTGTCTGAGAATGTTTTAATTTCTCCCTCATTTTTGAAGGATAATTTTGCTGGATATAGGAGTCTTGGTTGGCAGTTTTTCTCTTTTAGTATTTTAAATATATCATCCCACTGTCTTCTAGCTTCCATGGTTTCTGCTGAGAAATCTACACAAAGTCTTATTGGGTTTCCCTTGTATGTAATGGATTGTTTTTCTCTTGCTGCTTTCAAGATCTTCTCTTTCTCTTTGACCTCTGACATTCTAACTAGTAAGTGTCTTGGAGAACGCCTATTTGGGTCTAATCTCTTTGGGGTGCGCTGCACTTCTTGGATCTGTAATTTTAGGTCTTTCATAAGAGTTGGGAAATTTTCAGTGATAATTTCTTCCATTAGTTTTTCTCCTCCTTTTCCCTTCTCTTCTCCTTCTGGGACACCCACAACACGTATATTTGTGCGGTTCATATTGTCCTTGAGTTCCCTGATACCCTGTTCAAATTTTTCCATTCTTTTCCCTATAGTTTCTGTTTCTTTTTGGAATTCAGATGTTCCATCCTCCAAATCACTAATTCTATCTTCTGTCTCTTTAAATCTATCATTGTAGCTATCCATTATTTTTTCTATGTTTGCTACTTTATCCTTCACTTCCATAAGTTCTGCGATTTGTTTTTTCAGTTTTTCTATTTCTTCTTTATGTTCAGCCCATGTCCTCTTCATGTCCTCCCTCAATTTCTCGATTTCATTTTTGAAGAGGTTTTCCATTTCTGTTCGTATATTCAGCATTAGTTGTCTCAGCTCTTGTGTCTCATTTGAGCTATTGGTTTGTTCCTTTGACTGAGCCATATTCTCAATCTTTTGAGCGTGGACAGTTATCTTCTGCTGCTGGCGTCTGGGCATTTATTCAGATTTCTCTTGGTGTTGGACCCAGCAAGGTTGTAATATTTTTCTGTGAAATCTCTGGGTTCTGTTTTTCTTATCCTGCCCAGTAGGTGGTGCTCGTGGCACCCGTTTGTCTGCGGGTCCCACCAGTAAAAGGTGCTGTGGGACCTTAAACTTTGGAAAACTCTCGCCGTCCTGGGGGTTCGCTAGCCGAAGCGGCTTGAGCCGGCCCAGGGTCCGAACGCAGGGAGGGTTGCTGGTCGCCGCAGCCAGGGAAAGAGCCCGTCCGAATTTCCTAGTCGGCCCTGGGCAACAAGCGTGGCGGGAGGGCGCCAGCGGCAGCGGCCCGCCCGAGAGAGTGCACGTTCCCTGGGAGTCACGGGTTTGGAAGGGGCCTCCCCCACCCGTCACCGTTCTCCGCGGCCTGGGGGTTTCCGATCCAATTCTCTCAGTTGGTCCGGGGGCTGCGCGTGGTGTGGGCGCCAGCCGTCTTTGTTTCAGGGGACCACCTCTCCAATTCTCCCAGCCAGCCCGGGAAGGGGGAAGGGAGTAACTCCGGCCGCTTGCCACCCCGCCCGGTAAGGCCCGCGCGCCTCGGCGATCTCACCCGAGCTGCTTCTCTCAGCCAGCCAGCCGTTCCAGGATGGGGTACGCTGTCTTTTTTATCTCTGTTGTGGCTTTGGGCGCTTTCTGTATCGTTTCTACTCCCCTAGTAGGTGTCCTGGAGAAGAAACTAAGATCCGCGCGTCTTACTAAGCCGCCATCTTCCAGGAAGTCTTTAATTTGATTTTTATATGATTCTGAGTTCCACAAATTTCCTTCCATTTTTTATCTTTAATTTTGTTCCATCATGGCAGGTAAACATCCTTTGCCTTATTTAAATCCTTTTAAATGTATTGATACCTTCTTTATGGCTTAGCATATGTTTTATTATGGATAAAGTAAAGTTCTATTTGCTCTTGAAAAAGATACGTATTACACTGCTGTTGGGTGGAGTCTTGTATAATTGTGTGCTTGGTCTATTTGGTTTGTAGTGTTTGTGCCTTTTGATGGTATTGTTGACCTTCTATCTATCTAGTTTTTTTATTAATGAAAGTATTTAGTTTCTAACTATGTTGTCAAGTTATCTATTTATCCTTTCAATTCTGTAAGATTTTTGCTTCATATATTTTGGCATCTGTTGCTTGTTGCAGATATGTTAATAATTGTTATGTCTTACTGATGGATTTATGCTTTTATCATTATAAAATATCTCTTTATATATAGAAACATTTTGGGGGTGGTTAAAATCTATTTTGTCTGATATTAGTATAGCAACTCCAACTCCTTTTTTGTTATTGTTTGTATGATATGTATTTTGTATTCTTTTACTTTTAATCTATGTATGTCTTTGAATCTAAAGTGCGTCTCTTGTACAACCCACAGTGTGATCCTATATTTATTTTATTAATTCTGCCAATTTCTATCTATGAGTGTAGTACTTTATGTATTTAAATGTAATCCGATTTTCTTCTGAGGCAGGATTTATGTATGCAATTTTGCAAATTTCTTTCTATATCTTTTATGTCTTTTTCCTTCCTCTATTCTGGCATTATTGACTTGTTTTTTGTAAAGTAGATATTGTTTAGTATGTTATTTTACCTTCCTTTTTTATTTATTTTGCTATTTTTAAAGTTGTTTTCTTATTGCCTGCCCTAAGTATAACAGTTATTATCATAGTATAAATCAAGTTATGCTACAATAATACCAACTTAATATCGATAGTAAACAAAAACATTGTTACAATATAGTTGTTTTTTCCACCATTCTTTGTGCTGTTATTGTCATACAATTTACATTTTTGTATCTTATAAGCCAATCAACAGTTTTATAATTATTGTTTCATGTAGTTGTCTTTTATATCACATAGGAGAAGAAAAAAGTTACAAACAAAAATATGTTTATTCATTTTTATTCATTAGTTACCTGTACTTGTGATATTTATTCCTTCATGTGGACTTGAATTTTTCTAATATCCTTTACTTTTAACATGATGGACTCTGGTATGTATTGCAGGGAAGACGTGCTTATGATGTATTATCACAGTTTTTTTGTTAATCTGGAAATCTCTTAATTTCTCTGCTGTTGAACCATGGTTTTGCTAGACAGTAAATTCTTGGTCAAGAGTTTTCCAGCATGCTAAATATGTCATCCCACTTTCATCCAGTCTCCATGGTTCTAATTATAAGTCAGTTGTTATTTTTATTGAATCTTTCCTGTATGTAAGAGTTATTTTTCTATTGCTGTTTTCAAGATTCTCATCATTTTTTTTTTTTTTTTGGCTTTTAACAGCTTGTTTGTGATATGTATAGGTATAAATCTTTTAAAATTTATTCTACTGGGAGATTGTTGAGCTTCTTGGATATGGATTTTTTTTTAATCAAATTTAGTAATGTGGTAATCATTATCTTCAAATATTCTTTCTGCCCCCTTTCTCTCTCTCTTCTCCTCATTGAACTCCCTTTATGCATATGCTGGTGTGCTTGATGGTGTCCCACGGATCTCTGAGGTTATCCTAATTTTCTCCATGCTTTCTTATTTCCATTTCTTAGTATAACCACAATTGTGCTATCTTCAATTTCCCTTATGATTTTCTCTGGCGGCTCAAATCTTCTGTAGAGCCCCTCTAGTTAGTATTTCATTTCAGTTATTACAGCATTCAACTACAAAATTATTATTTAATTATTTTATAGTTTTTCTCATTATTAAGATTCTCTATATGGTGAGACATCATTATTATACAATTCTTTGATTTTTTAGGCATGGCCATCTTTAGTTCATTGAATATATTTATGATAGCTGATATGTAGTCTTTGTTTAGTAATTCCAATACCTGGTTTTCTTCAGGAACAGTTTCTACTGACTGTTTTTTTTTTTTCTTTCTATAGGTCATTCATTTCTGTTTTTTATATGTCTCCTAATTGTTTTGAATACTGGACATTTTAAATAATCTTATGTGGTAATTCTGGAAATTAGAGTCCATCTTTCCCTAAAGTATGGTTGTTGCTGTTAATTATCGTTTTTTATTGGTGCTATTTTTTGCTCCTTTAATCATTTTTTGGTCTACTTCTATAAAGTTTGTATTTTTTTATCAAATGCAGCGACTAAAGTGTCTGTTTATTTGACCATTAATTGGACAGATAATGCATTAAATGCCTTAAACCTGCAATTTTCCCATCCTTTGCCAAAAGGATTTGTATGTTTGTTGAAACATATCTTCTAAGTCCTGGCTATACTCTTAAATTCCTGCTTACTCAGATTCTTAAGGTCAGTGAGGGATGGGACAATAGGGTCTTCTTGTGTCATTCTTGGAGATACCTACAGCTCTCCATGTGGTTATGGCCTTCTAAGTTCCCAGGAATATGCCAGAGATTTTTAAAATATGCTATGAACATTTCATTCACCAGATTTTCTTTTTGAGGATTTTGGTCATCTTTTGCTATGTCTAGGTGTTATTGCTGCCTCAGGTAGTTGATATGTTAAACAATTGCTACTATTTTATGACAAATCCCCTAGAGATTGACCTACTTCCACAGAGTAAGCTTTGACTCAGGTCAAATAAAGAGAACTCTGAGAATTGAGCTGCTGAAGATGTATGTAGGAGTGCATGATGGATGGTGGAGAATGTTGTGATAAGGGGCCAGACCAAGGACATGGATTACTGAAGGCAGTGTCCGTTACTAGGCAGTTGTGTGTATGACTAGTCGCAAGGATTTTGGGAGGGGTGTTTTCAATAGATTTTGTTCAAAATGTTCCCCCAAACAGTTGGGGAATATCCCCAAAAATAGGAACAGATAAGCCCCCTGGATGCTGTGTTCATAAGATGTAGAGATAAAATCATTGTTTTGCCTAAGGCTGTTGCTCATGAGAAAGTTGGGTGTTGCCTGTGTGAATAAGTCTGCTCTATTAGGTACTCAAGGCTATTCTAACAAGAGAGCGGTCCCCTGTTTACCCATATCCTCTTGTGTTTGTGTATTTCTTTCACTGCAAACTAATGTATAGGCATAACCCCCCGACAATTGATGCTCAGTGTGAGGAGACTGGGACAGGCAGTTTACAGAACTTCTGAGGATGAAAGTGGAAGCTGCACAGTGAATACATGGGTCTGAATTGAGTCAGCTTGAGCTTGGGGGAATTCCAGAACAGAGCATCATCATAGGGCAGCAGAGGCAATACATTAGGGTATTGCAACAGCTGTTAAAAGCATCTGGAACTACAGCCTCGGAGGCTTAGCTAAAGGATCTTTTACAAACTATCATTATTCATAATCCATGGTTCCTGACAAAGGAATTTTGGATTTGGAGATTTGGGAGCAGGCAGGATGGAATCTTAAATGGCACCATGAGCAAGAACAAAGGGTCTCTTTAACAGCATTAACTATATGGGCTCTTGTTAATAAGCCTTAACTTCTCTCCATTTCAAGGAGGAGGAGGAGAATTTACCAGACAAGTACACTAAGAAAGAACATCTTTTGGAACCTACAGCTCCCTACCCCACCTCCTCCTGTTTCTTACATAGATCCATTTCCTCAGAGGGTTACAAAATTACCTTTTCCACCTCCCCCTTCTGAAAAGGAACTCTCTGCACAAATTACCTCTACAATGGGACAATGCTTACAGCAGGCAGCTTTACTCTTGTTATAGTGGCTAAGTGATGTTCAAATCATGTAAATACCTAAATGTCTTTATGCCTGTACAAAAATATTTAATGTTTTGTCTTGTATTTAAATGAATATATACATATAAACTAAATTTACCCCCAAAATGACCATGGCTTACTCAAGGCCAAATGTAAGGGAAAAATACATTTGTAAAGTCTGTTCTGTTCAACTGATGTTGCCATTGCATGACCTTGGTAAAAAACAGTTGAAAATGTGCACTCCAGCTGGGAGGACTGGCTATCATCCTGGAAGGAGGTGTACTTTGATAAAGATATCTAGGTCCCAGGAAGCTCCTCTTGGTCCTTAACCAGTTCCCAGAGGACCAAACTGGGCCAAGTTATGTAAGCTAACAGGAATTTGGCCACTATTGTGTAAAAAATGACATAAAAAACTGTATGCAAGCAGTTAAAGAAGTAGAAGAAGGAGAGAGGAGAATCTCGTAAGAAATAGAGAGCATCTGCTCAGAATCTTATCCAGGAAAAAAATGCTCTGCTATGAATTTTTACTAATGAGACTTCAAATACTGTCTCCAAAATTGCCGTGAATTTTTACTAATGAAACTTTAAATGCTGCTTCCAAAACTTCCCAGCACTTCTCTTCAGGTGTTGGTGCCATCTTATCTGGTGTGCTTTATTTTTGAAAACTTTTAATTACTTTCTTTTAAAATCTATTTTTATATCACTAAAGTTTGTGTTGTCGGTGAAAAAATTGGCAATGAGCAAGGTTCGTATTTCAGCATGGCTTCATAGTGGTGAATGTCAATAAGACAAGCTTTAAAAAATCTGTGCAAAAAACATGGATTGTGCTGTTCTAAATATTGTAATGCTTTATTAGAACCATGTTTAATAGATTTGAAGTTGCCAGTTTCTTGTCCTTTTTGTATGAATAACGCTATTTCAAATTTGAATGTTTTTTCTCCTTAATTTTTACTTTCTACTGCCATGAAGCATTTGGGAATTTATAATTCAGTAACCCCTTTTCAAAATTTACTTAAGATGAGTAAGGGTCAAAAGCTGTGTAAAAATCAAAAGATGCCATCTCCTTTTTCTTTTTAGGTGTGCATTCATTGTTACAGACATTAGTGAAAAGTCTGTTCAGGAGTTGGCAGAGGCAATTAGCAATATCTGACACAAGAGCTCATGGCTTCCATCCAAGTAGCACTAAGAGATTAATAGTGGGCCATAAGCTTTGGATTTCAATTAAGAGATCATGTCATTTTTGAAAAAGTCCTCTAAGCCCAAAGAAAAGAACCAAAAAATCCCAGGATGGGATGATTTACCTTACTCCTTGCTTGCAAGTTTTATATTCACAGTTTTTCTTTACTTTTATGTTAAAAAATCTGTTAACTTTGAAAACACTCCTGTCTTGATATACATCATTAATTCTTATTAAAATTGTATATTGATATTTTAAGTATGCATTGACTAAAGCATTTTAAGTTTTTGACATTATTCTAACAAATTTAATTTTTATGGTAATTGCATGTGGTGAAATGTTTGCTTGAAGTAATGACTTAAGTATGAAGGATATGAAGAATGTGTTTTTATTAAAAGGAAAAAGAAAATAGTTTTGTCTTAAGATAAAATAAATGTCTGTTACAGAATGAGAAAAATGTAAGACACAGCCTGAATAGATATAGTAAGTTGCCAAAAGTTTGTGGAAAATAAAATTATGGTCAAACTTAAAGATTTAAGGGATCTATCTATAAAATTAAAAAAAAACTTTAATATCAAATAATTTACTAATGTAAAACTAAAATTTAGTTTTCTCTCTGTTAACATGACAAAGTTTTCTTGGTCTGTTGGCCTGTTTTATTGAAAAGTTATAAAATTCTTTTCTAAGTAATCAGTGTAAAAAACAGAAAAATCTGTATTTTATGAAAATAACTTCTTGTACTTTATGTTAACTTTATCATGTCCCTGTTGTGTAAGAAAAATGAATCATCTCATTATTTGAAAAGGCTATGTTTTTCCCCTCAGCTTTAGCTAAAGAGACCAAATATTATTTCAAACCTAATAACTTTTAACATTTTGCTTTCTAAAAACCAAACTCTAAAAAGCATCCTTTTATTCCAAACAGCAACATAACATTTTTTCTTTAACTTTATAAAAATGAACTGCTAAAAACAAAGTTCATTTGATGCATTTTAAGTTGCATAAAAATCTTAAAGAATGTTATAAAACTTAAAACATTTTCTAATCTGTCAATAATTAATATTTTTACATAATATTGAACAGTATAATAATTTATTTAACTAAATCTTCTCAGCTTTGCTTAGAAAAATAAAATAAAGCATCAAAATACCATGTAGTTCAGTAAATCAGTAATTTCCTCCTCAAATGATAAACGTTTAAAAGCAGTACATCAGGAATTAATGCAAGAAAAAGGAGGTAAATGTCATTTCTTCACTAATTCCTGGGTAGTGGCCTATGGCTAACTATTTAAATGCCTATCTAAAAATAGAATAATTGGGAAATACATGGAAGGGGATTATGGGGGAAAAGATTATGGGAAGAAACAATGGAAAATTGTTCAATGTACTAATGCATCTGTTTTTCATGTAGATGCCTACTCAACACTAAATTCACCCAAATATAAGTATAATACCACTGCAAATACCTTGGCAAAAATTACTGTGAATACCATTACTAAAAAAAATCTGCCCTTGCACAATGGGTGCATCAGCAATCTAAGCATTTAGGTGCACAAGCTATGCACAAGTGGGCATAAGCCAAAGGGATTAATTTACCTTTTTCTATTTTAATTCAAATTGAAAATCAAGGTAAATTTTGTAGAAAAAAATGATTTACAAACAATACCAAAATAGTAACAAAAAATGGCATAAAAAACCCTCCCTGCTCAAATATGGCAAATTATTCATGTCACCTGTATTCCCCATAACTCACAAGGACAAGCCATTGTTAAATATACTCATCTAACCATCAAGTCTCTCTTTAAAAAACAAAAAAAGGGGGAAGTAAGGACCCCCAATATCCTAATATAAGAATATCTGAAGCTTTATGCACCCTGAATTTTGGAAACCTTGGCACTACAAACACTTCTGCAGTACAAAAACACTGTACCACCTTTAAACATATTTCAGAACCTCCAGTATTGTGGAAAGATCCTCAAAGTAATTTCTGGCAAGCCCCATCCCTGCTAATAAAGTGGAGAGGAGTCTATGCTTGTGTTTCCTCCCCCGGAGGACCTGTATGAATTCCAGCTTGGAACATCAAATAGTGGCATGGCATGTATAGCATCCAATCCAATTCTGGAACTGAAGAGAATGAATCTCAAGAAGCTGCAGCCATGGACCATGCAACTCCCCCAAACCCAAAAAGCATCTCACCTGACATAGGGGTTGCTGAAGAAGATGACATGGCAATCTGAAACTGTGTTACAAAATACAGGTGTGATTGTAAAAACCTTGTGTCTGATACTCCTTTTTATCTACTTATCATCAGACAAGTAAAACATATGGATTAAAAATAAATAAAAAATAGGGGAAAAAATGTTAAAATAAATTTGGCAGTTTGAAATGCTAGTGATCAATGAAAGGTAGGGGTAACGGGTATGGCATGTATGAATTTTTTTCTATTTTCTTTTTATTTCTTTTCTGAGTTGATGCAAATGTTATAAGAAATTATCATGGTGATGAGTGTGCAACCATGTGATGATATTGTGAATTATTGATATCATCAGTACTATCAAAAGTTAAGAGTGTTTGTGTTTGATTTTATATTTTTAAAAAATTTTTTAAATTAATAAAAAAGTCTGGTGAATGAAATTTTCTGCATCTCAGTACACTTGTATTCTCCACAGCAATTAATACAGTTCTGAGACAACAACTGATGCACTGAAATAACACCTTTGACTCATTTGGAAATGATAAAAAAAAAGGTACATCTTTGATGAATTCAAGGCATATACAAGTGATTCTGAGTCACAGTCATGTCACTGCCCTTATGGTGCCAAGGTGATACTTTCTCCGCTGGAGCCTTGAATGACTCAAAACTAAGTCATGTTCCTTGGAGAAAAGGAAAAATATCCTTCCTTCTGTCATCCATATCCTGAAACAGTGCTACTCATTTCTCGATATTTCACAGTCTCCTTAGTAAACAGCTCCATGAGCTGTTGCCCGAACCCTGTTTCTCTATAAGACTTAAATCCTAGCTCATATGACAAGGTCAAGGAACAAATTTTTGCCACAAATATTACATCATGTCCATCTCCCCCTTCTTTCATTCATTATGACACACAGACCCAGACACAGACACATGCATATACTCATAGATACACATAAACAAAATACACACTTAAAAACATAACCACCCCTCATAACTTTGTGCAAGTCATCTCTGTGAAAACTATCAGGTAAACTCAGATATATCTGAATCCCAGAATAAGTGAAAGTTGGGTCTTCCATTACAAATTCATAAGGCTTTATGTGTTTTTTTAAGCCTCTTATCCCCAGTGTATAGGCTCTCCATTTGTTTATTAACTAGCTATGGATTTTGAGCCAGACTCCTTGTCCTAAATCTGAGTTTCCTTATGTGCAAATTAGGAGAAGAGAGAAAAAATAGATGTTACATTATCTTCTTTGCAGCTGTTTCATTGTTCTATGATTTTAAGAGCAGAAACAAAGATGTATTTCTAACACAAATTTAAATTTGCTCATCTATTCCCTGATAGGAATTCAAATATTATATTTTTTAGCCAAATAATCATCAAGATTTTAGGAGGCATTTATTATTTAATTAATAGGCACCTAAGAAATTCAAATTGAAAGAAATGGGTTTATCTTATGTCTCAGATATAAACTGGAAAATAATTTCTCAGTGCCCTTCTGTTATTAAACGTTTATAGACTTTAATTTTTCTTTATTAACTTATTCTTTCTGAACTAGCAATAGTCAGTGGTAATGTAATTACAAGGAGATATTTTCAAGAGAGATGTAAATAATAAAATGTATAAGAAAATTGGAATAAAAATGAAAATCTTAATGAAAATATTTTGGAATTGTGCTTTATTCCCAAACTTTTCAAACATTTAGAACATTAATCATCTGTTTTTGTAAGTGATTTGGCATGAATTTTTCTTTTGCTTTAGTTTGGTTAGCTAAAACAAAAGAGTAAAAAAAAAACAAAAATTAAAGAGATAATTTATTTCATTGTGTATTTTATAGCAATATTTTTCTTCCATCATTTAATTGTGTTCTATATGGTACAATTTGGTGATTTTTTGTGATGATACATTATTAAAAAAAAAACTATATAACCATTTATGAGTAAGCTCATTTTGTACCTGGAAGAACTGGAAATAATATAGGTTTTTGAGCTAGACAAACCATATTTCAAATCTCAGATCTATGTGACTTGATTCAAGTCATTTAATCTCTGTGTGTCTTGGTTTCCTAAAATGAAAAATGGGAATGATATTAGTACGTGCACCCTAGGATTTATTATTTAAAATGCATTAGCAGCATTTAAACTACTGATTCTTAGCACACAGTAGGAATAAATAAATATTAGAGCTACCCAAAACACAACCAAATTACCAACATGTATGTTTATAAACACACACAATAAAATATAAATTTTTCATAATAGCACTTTCTCCCTTCTACCAGTTTTCAATGAATTTCCTGGTGATGGGAATCATTGTTTTGGTCTGATGAAAATAATTACACTGCCCAATATTTGTTATCAACCTTATGTAGAGTAATAGGTTAAACAAAATCCCCCGTCAACTTTCCCCAAGGTCAAATAGTAGCAACAATAAATTTTGCAGTAGAATTATTTGTTTCTTCAACAGATATTGAACACCTAACATGAGCTAGCTATTCTGTGAAATACTAGTAATATAAAAATGAAAGATCTAAACATAAAGATGAAAATCCTCTCAAGGTTTAGTAGGGAGATAAATAATCTAAGAAGATGATTACAATACAGATCATCAAGGACTTTGACAGAAGTAAATGAAGAGCACTTATTGTACGAGGAATAAGTGAAGGGTATTGGTTTTTTAGAAGAACATAGTAAAAATTTCCTGGAAGTGGAGACACCTGGGCTAAGTCTCAGGCTGAATAGGACTTTACACACCTCAAAAAACTCCAAGAGATTGAAATAATGAAGTGAATTCTAGGAACTTCATGAGGTTCTTTGTGGCCGAATGAAGTATGTGAAACATTGGTGGAATGTGAAGAGATGAAAATGGAGATGTAAACAGATGTAGGTTCTTGGTGCCTTCTATATCACAGTCTAAAGTTCTTAGTTTATCCAGAAGGTAGTGGAAAAAACATTGAATGGTTTTGGTCAGGAAATAACATGATCAAATAAGTATTTTAGAAAAAAAAATTCTGGCAGTGGTAAAGAAGATTAATTGGGAAAAGGGTTGGATTGCCTGAAGGTACCCTGGGTAGAAAGCTATTGGGATCAATTTAGGAAGAAATAAGTGTATGAAATAAAATATTGGCAAGTGTAAAGGAGAAGTACAATATTATGAAATAAGAAAAAAATCAATGGTTATTGTGACCTGTTAGATATGAAGAGTGCTAGCAAAAGAAAGGAGTTCTCATTCATGCTCTTGGGACGATGGCAGTCTATTCATCATGTTAAAAACTTGGGGGGTTGACAATTATGGCATGGTGTGTGTAGAGAGTAGAAGAAATGTATGTGGGCTACCTTTATGATAGATGTCTATAGACCTAGACCAGAAAAAAATACATGGAAGTCGTTATCAAATAAGAGGCAGTTTAAAACCATAGGGTTAGGGGGTGCATGGGTAGTTCAGTGGTAGAATTCTCACATGTCATGCTGGAGACCCAGGGTCCATTCCCAACCAATGTACTTCCAAAAAGTTTCAACAAATTGTGCTGCAATAATGGAATAGTCATGTGGAAAAAGAATAAAATGTGACCCCCACCATACAGCATATATGAAAAACGAACAACAACCATAGGATTAGAAGAAATCAGTGTGTTGCTCAGAGTACTGTTTTCAATATGATGTCTTCACCCATCACAAATACCTAGAGGGTACTTCATAGCAATGCTGCATCTCTGACACACTGAATTAGAATATTCACCAATGGCACCTGAAATTATATATTTTAAAATGAAGATTCTTCACAAACTAAATTTGAAAACTGCAGATTTATATTAAGAAGAAAAGATGGGTCAGGATTCAAAGCATGGTGTGATAACCAGTATCCAAATTTACCACCATAAATATTATTTTCTGAAATGCTTTGTATAGTCCCTGTGACAGTTTGAAAATATTATGTACCCCAGAAAATCCATATCTTTTTCCTGATCCAATCTTATGGTGGCAACCATTTCCTTTAATCCTGATTCAATATTGTGAGATGGAAACTTTTGAATAGATCATCTCCAGAGAGATGTGGTAAACACAAGTGTAGGTGTGACCCTTTGTTAGATGTAGATGTGACTTCACCCATTCAGGGAGCAGCTTGATTAGTTTACTAAAGTCCTTTAAAAGAGAAAATATTTTTGGAGAACACTCAGATGCAGATGGAGATGCTTTGAGAACAGTTGCTTCAGATTTACAGAGACACAGATGTTTGGAGATGCTTGGAGTGCCAACAGAGAGATGCCTAGACATGGGCAGAGCCCAGCAGACATTTTCATATGCCTTCCCATGAGATGCTAAGCAAGCCAGATCCCAGAGTTGTGTCCCAGAGGAGCTAAGTGAAGGCTCAAAGACACTTAGAGAGGAAACAATCAGCAACAGAAGCTGGAAGCAATGGAACCAGGATCATAGGCCACATTCCTTCCCAGATCAGCCTTCTTTGAACCAATATATCTTTCTTTGGATGCCTTAGTTAGGACATATTTAGGGCTTTAGAAATATACACTTGTAACATATTAAATTCCCTTAAAAATATTCCATTTCTGGTATGTTGCTTTTTCATGGAAAAAGCAAACTAGTACAGTCTCTACCCTCATTTGACAACAGTTGGTCTCTGTCACCAATAAGATAAGGCACAAGCGATGGTACATGGTATGTCACTCCTGACATTAGGTTAGATTAAGAAAAGATAGGCTAATGCCTTGGGGATTCAAAGCCAGCTGCCATGTTATGAGATCAGCAAGACATCCTACAGAGAGGTTTATATGGTGGGTAACTAAGACCCACAGGGTCTGAGGAACTGATGTTTTCCAACAATCACATGAGTTATCAAGAAAACATGGAGGAATATATTTCAGCCCCAGCCAAGACTTCACAGGATGCAATCCTCACTTACACATTCACAGCAACCTCAGGAGAAATGCTGAGCTGGAACCACCTAGCTAAACCACTCCCAGATTCCTGTGAAAATGGAAGAAAATAAATGTTTGTTGCTTTAAGCTGAAAAATTTGCTATGCAGCAATGCACATGGCAAATTTGATATAAGAATCACGGCAGGAATCAGGATCATTGATCAAGGTTTTTGGAAAGACTATACGTCTGTTTTTCCTTCTTAATCAACTAGTAATGATTTATTTATTAAAATGATATTTATAGATACTTATCTGTATAAATATGTGTATTGTCTGTCTCCTCTGTTGTAATTATGGTGAATAACATCCCATGTTTTAGCACTGAGACTTTCCATGTTTTAACATTTAAAGAATAATGCACAAGGGAATCTTTCAGTTCCATTGAAACCAGGACAGTTTGTTTAGAATGAAATAAGAATAAACCAAAGAATGAAGGACATTTTCTTGTTTATCACTATACTTTGGCACCTAGATTAGAAGCTAGCATATAGTTGGTATTCAATAAATATTTTGGATGGAGGAATTAGCAAAATAGCACTTTATATATTTGTTGATCATTTCCCTCCTAGTGTGATAATAAACTGAGACTTGGGCAACATTTGAATGGTACATTGCATGGTTAGGTTTGTTTTGTAGGGAAAGTTGGTATTAGGGTCTGTTCTGGTTTGCTAATGCAGCCAGAATGCAATATACCAGAAATGTGTTGGCTTTTACCATGGGGATTTATTAGTTTACAAATTTACAGTTCTGTGGCACAAAAAATGTCCTGATCAATACATCAACAAGATGATACATTCTCTGAAGAAAGGCTGATGGCATTCAGGGTCTTCTGTCATATGGGAAGGTGCATGGCTGGCAGCTGCTGGTCCTGCTTTCTTATCTTCTGCTGTAAGCTCTCTCCAAAATGTCTCTGGACATTTCTCTCTCTGTATTGTCATAGAGGGCTCCAGTATAGGATTAAGACCCACATTGAGTGAGCTGGGTCACATCTCAATTTCAACCAAAAGGTCCCATCTGCAATTGGCCTGCCTTCACAGGGATGGATTAAAAGAACATGGCCATTTCTGGATTACATAATAACTTCAAATCAGCACACTCTATCCTCTGGACCCCCCCCCCAAAAAAGCCATGTTCCTTACATATGCAAAATATGTGCATTCCATCACATCATAAATCCTTATATCATTTCAGTATCAATGTTAAGTACAAAGTCATAAAAATCAGTTAAAGCATTGCTTGTCCTAAGGCAAAATTCCCCTCTGGCTGTGAACATGTGAAACTTAGAACAAGTCATCTGTTTTTAATATAAAAATGAGGGATAGTCAAAGGATAAACATTCCCATTGCCATAGGGAGAAATTAAAAGGGAAACAAATATCACCAGACCCAAATAGTTTAAAAAACCTGCAGAACCTACTTCATTAGATTTCAAGTTCCAAGAATCATTTGTAGAATGACATTTTATCCTTGGGGCTTGAGAGAGGGGGATTTCCACCTGCTCTAAGGACCTTGTTTTCTCCAAACACTGGGGGCAAGGGTTGCAGCGTCCCCAATCATTGGGGAGACCACTTTGCTCTCAATCTCACTCTTCTCAAGCATCTAAGTGGCAGCCAGAACCTCTGCCATTTTCAGGGCACACTCTCAACCCCCTTAGAATGGTGGAGTGGTGGTCAGGCTCTCCCAATCCCTGAGGACTGTTCTCAACCTTCTCTGAGGCCTGGGGCAGCAGCATTCTTCAATAATAATGGGGCAGCAAAACTCCCCTCAACTCCTCAGGCATCTGAGAGCCTTGGGGTTGTAATACTCTTCCTGAACAAGGGAGCAGAAGGCCCACACTCTGCAAACTTGGAGCAAAATCACCATTTCTACATGCATGGTTGGGTCTGCTCTCCTAGCCTGTGATTTCTCGGCTTCAGAACTTAGCTTCCATAGTTCTGAATTCGAAGTCATTTTTCCTTCAGTCTGTCCCATCTCTGTCCCTTCCAGTCCAGGCTGGCAATGGTCTGTTCATACAGATCTCACATTTGTTGCTTTCCCATGCAGCACACAGGGGTCCCAACCATCAGACCATAGTAGTTTCCACAAATAACTCCATTTCCAAGCCTGTCACACACTGAAATGGTTGACTGGTTAAATCCTCTTCTGGGGTTCTATTCTCTGGGAACTAATTTTCTGGAAATTCAGAATTTTCCAAACCATCAATTTCTGGTGTCTTTGTATCCAAGTGTTCAATTCTCATCTTATTGCTTTCCCCTCACATTTTACTATAAACCACAAAGGAAAGCAATGCTGCATTTTCCACATTTAGTTTGGAAATTTCCTCAGCTAGATATCCAAGCTCATTGCTTTTAAATTCTGTCTTCCATCCAACACTAGTTCTCAACGTTGTGAAATTCTCTGCCCCTTTAAACCAAAGACTGCCTTTCTTCTAGTTTGCAATGACGCATTAATCATTTGTGTCTAAGCCCTCATAGGAAGTACTTTTAGCATCCATATTTCTACCAACAGTCTCTTCAAAGCAACCTAAGCCTTTTCTATCAAGCACCTCAAAATTCTTCCAGAATCTTCCCCTTATCCATTTTTAAAGCTGTTCCAGCATTTTTGGTATTTGTCAATCACAGCACCCCATATCTTTGATACCAAAATCTGTTTCAGTTTGCTAAAGCTTTCAGAATGTAATATACCAAAAGTGAGTTGGCTTTTACAATGTGGATTTAAAAATTTGCAGTTCTAAGTCTATGAAAATGTCCCAATTAAAGCATCATCAGTATGATACCTTTTCTGAAGAAAGGCCAATATCATCCAGGGTCTTCTGTCATTTGGGAAGGTGTATGGCTAGTGGCTGCTGATCCTTCTCTCTTGGTTTCTGTTCTCTCTGAGCTCTCTCCAAAATGTCTCTGGACATTTCTCTCTCTGTGCTATTATAAAGGGCCCAGTAAAGGAGTAAGACACACCTTGAATGGGCTGGGTCACATCTCAATTAAACCAAAAGTTCCCAATAGGCCTTGCCCCACAGGGATGTATTAAAAGAACATGGCCTTTTCTGGGGTTCATAACAGCTCCAGAAAAGCACAGGTCCCAACCATGGGATTAAAACCAATGAAAGCTGATCCTTAATGTGCTTTTCCACTGTGATCACACAGGATATTGTAGGTAATGGTGAGGAGATTTTATTTTATTTTAACTGTGATAGGAAGTCATTGGAGAGTTTGAAATAGGGGTGTCATATGCTTTGATTTACGGTTGAAAAAAATTACTCCAGTGGTGGTTCAACAGACACAGTTCTTGTCTGCCATGCCAGAAACCCGGGTTCAATTCCCAGTGCCTGCTCACACATGCAAAAAATATTTCTCTGGCTATTCCGTGATAATAGACTGTTATGGGGTAAGAGTTTCTATTGTATTAGACACTGGAGGATTTGTAAGTATTTAAATACAATATAGCTGATAAACAGAAATAGTTAATATAAAATACACAGGTATCAATAGAGGATTGTATGTAACCATATACACTAGTAGTGACGGCTGAAAATATTATAGAATTTTAAAAGCAGAAGGTTTGTATAAGTGATGGTTTGGGGGAATATTCTGTGGAAGAGGTGGGAATTGAACTGATACTAGATAGACCAACAGGTAGAACAGAGACTAGATGGCATTACTGACAAATTAAACACCATTAGTTAAGTCACAGATAGAATAATAGTGTCATATTTATGGTAAAAGAAATAGACTGGACTGATTAAGCCTGATAATGGTCTTTAGTGGGAGACAGGCTATTGATTTATTTAGACCAAACCTAGTTCATATGGGGATAATGTTCACCAGATGAAGATTGTGGTGGAGAAAGGTTTTATGGTGGCCACTCTTTGTTTCTCTTATTTTTATGATGAAGTATGTCTCCAAATGAAGGGTATTGTGGAGCTGAAGGTACCAAAGAAAGAAGACTTAGATGACTTCTTTCTTTCCACTGGCAGAGAAATTCTGATCAACCTTACTGAACTTCTTCATTAGAGCTTTAGTTTAAGATCTAGGCAGGAGACAATTGAAAGTTGGTACAAATGCTCAAGAATTCTTGTGGCAAAACAAAGACACCAGAGGGGAGATTTCAACTGTGAGCAGACCGAGGGTAGAGAACTGGGTCTGGAAACTTAAGGTAATGTTCAACAGATTCTGACACATCTAGGAAAATACCTGTGAATTATTATTCCACTTAAAATTGACAGTAAAAATTACCCATCATATTAACTGTTGGTAAAGATGTTGTGAAATGGGAATCCTTGTACATTCTTGGTAGTTATCTAAACTGGTGCTGCCACTGTGGAAAATGGTTTAGTAGTTCTTTAAAATGTTGAACATAGATTTGCCATATGACACAACATTCCCACTTTAAGGTATGCACTTCAAAGCCTTGAAAGCAAGGAATCAAAGAGACATTTGTACACCCATTTCAATAGGAGCATTATTCACAAGAGCCAACCCATATGGTTGGATAAATATGATGAATGGATAAATAAAATGTCATTGCGCCATTTTGAATTATTATGTACCCAAGAAAAGCCATGTTTAAACCCTGGCCCAATGCTATGGGGGAAGCTGTTTTTTTTAATCCTGATTCAATACTGTAGGGCAGAAACTTTTGATTAATTTATCTCCACAGAGACGAGACATGCCCAATTGTGGGTTTGTCATTTTGATTAGATAGAGATGTAATTCTGCCAATTTGGGGTAGGTCTTGATTAATTTGCTGGAATCCTTTAAAAGAGGAAATGTTTTTGAGAAACCTCAGAAACAACACAGCTGACAGAAACTTCTGAGAGAGCTGAGATAGATGTGAACACTTTGAACACAGAGGCACAGATGTTTTGGGGTACTTGAAGCATAGCAGATGTTGTCATGAGATGTTAAGCAAGCCAGCACCTGGAGAGAGCCAAGGGAAGCCAAGATGAAAGCTAGCCCCAGAGAAGCAAAGTGAGGAAGCTGACAAGAACAGAGGCTGAAAGCAATGGAACCCAGGGGCAAGGGAGCAGTGGACGCCAGTCACATGACTACCCAGCAGACAGAGGTATTCCTGACCTATCAACCTTCCTTTAATTAAGGTGTCTCTACCTGCAAACCATAGTTTGGACATTTTTATAGGTTTAGAACTGTAAACTTGTAACTTATTAAATTCCTCTTTTTAAAAATCATTCCATTTCTGGTACATGGCATTCTGGCAGCTAAAAAAACAAACAGCAGTGAATACATACGATGGAATATTATTCAGACATAAAATAGAATGAAAACCTGAGACATGCTACAACATGAAGGAATCTTGAAAACATTGCATTTAGTGAAACAGGCCAAATATAAAAGGACAAAAATACTCTATGATTCCACTTATATGAAATAACTAGAATATGCAAATTTATAGAGACAGAAGGTAGAGTACTAGTTACCAGGACAGCAAGAGGAGAAATGGGGAGTTGATGATTAATTGATGCAGAGTTTCTGTTTGGGAAGATGAAAAAATTTTGTAATGAACGTTGATAGTGGAAGCACTACATTGTGAATGTAATGAATATTTGAACTGTGTCTCTGAAAGTATTTAAAATAAGAAGTTTTATGTTGAATATGTTACCATAATTTAAAAAATACCCATCAATTAGCTTTCCAACTCCTATCATTTATCATTTCATGATAATGTTTCTAATGCCAATGTTTGATGAATGAAATCAATGATCAATAATGTATTTTTAAATTTACCAGCAGGACTACATTTTATATATATAAAATGTAGTCCTGCTGGTAAAGATCATCTGGTATTGTGGATACTACTGTAGAATCCTCTTATAGGTGGATATCTTTATTAGAGTAACATAACCCCTACAGCAAGCGACCAAATGTATCATCTATTGCTCTTCCTTATGGATCAGTGTCTGTTTTATACTCACTTCTTGAGTAATGAGTGGTGGTGTACTAAAACTGACCCATTATATTAGAACATGCATGTCATACTGATATATAAAACACATATTATCTAC
Organism: Tamandua tetradactyla; assembly: GCF_023851605.1. Taxonomy (NCBI): domain Eukaryota; kingdom Metazoa; phylum Chordata; class Mammalia; order Pilosa; family Myrmecophagidae; genus Tamandua; species Tamandua tetradactyla. The sequence goes on along the minus strand of NC_135353.1, from coordinate 55,416,297 downwards.
TATGTCGTATCATAGTTCATTTCTAGTTTATACTCATTTCTAAATAATTTTATAACACTTTTAGTAACTTGCTGACAGAAAATAGTGGCTTGTGTTTAAGCTGTTTATTATTTTATATTGATTTATGGATCTTTCAGAACAATTTTTTCTTCGAACAGCAAATTATGATCATTTCATTCTTCAATTTTGGAATGGAAATCAGAAACAATTTACAAAAACATGTTAATCTTTCTCTCTTTTGGATTGCTAGTGTATCAAACTTGTACATTATTTTTAATGCTCCTGAAAGTAGGTTATTCCAGTTCATATTTTTAATTAAAAAAAAACTAAGTAAAAAATATTTTTAAACTTAAGATATTGCTGGCCAGCATTTAACAAATATTTTTATATTTTCTTCTATATTTACTTGCTATCATATTTTAACTTTTAAAGTTTCCCTCTTGATTCATTTACGATATGGATAAAACCTTGTGAAGGGAGCTGTTTTAATTATATATCACAAGATTGTATATTATTCTTTTTTTTGTACAGTGTATGGTTAGGTCATATTTAATTATATTTCCATGTAAGTATCCCATATTTGCATTATCATTTGTTGAATTTTTGTTTGGTTGGTATTCTAGTCTGCTAGCTGCTGGAATGCAATATGCCAGAAACAGAATGGTTTTTTAAAAGGGGAATGTAATAAGTTGCTAGTTTACAGTTCTAAGGCCAAGAAAATGTACCAATTAAAGCAAGCCTATAGAAACGTCCAATCTGAGGCATTCAGGGAAAGATACCTTGGTTCAAGAAGGCTAATAAAGTTCAGGGTTTCTCTCTCATCTGAGAAGGCACATGGCAAGCACAGTCAGGGCTTCTCTCTCAGCTGGAAGGGCACATGGTGAACACGATCAGGATTCCTTTTTCATCTGGAAGGGTAGATGGTGAGCACGGCATCATCTGCTAGCTTCTTCTCCTGGCTTCCTTTCTCATGAAGCTCCCTGGAAGGCATTTCCTTCTTCATCTCCAAAGGTTGCTGGCTGGTGGACCCTGCTTTCTCTGTATCTCTCTCCAAAATGTTTCCTCTTTTATAGGATTCCAGTAAACTAATCAAGACCCACCCAAATGGGTGAAGACATGCTTCCACCTAATCCAGCTTAACAACCACTTCTGATCTAATCATATCTCCAAGGAAATGACCTAATTACAGTTTCAAACTGTACTGAATAAGGATTAGAATAAATAGCTGTGTTTACAAAATGGGATTAGGATTCAAACCAGCATAGTTGGCTTTTGTTTGCTTCTACTTGTTTGTTTGTTTTTTGAGAAGTGCATGGACTGGAAATTGAACCCAGGTCTCTTGCATGGCAGGCAAGAATTCTGCCACTGAACTACCCTTTCATCCCCTGGATATTATTCTTAAATAAAGAAAAAAAATTCATCTAAATAGTAACAAATAACTTTAATCTGATCACATGTGAGTGAGGTGGAAGAGTATTTTATATATATTTAGAAGTACAGTGCTTGGAACAAAGTCAAATAAATGACCAGCTAGATTTTTGTTCTTCAGCAACATCCCATGACCTGGATGATTTTTCCTGCCTTTCCATTTAATCAAAACCTTCCTGTCATATTCTCTATTACGTGAAGGCTATGAACCCCTGCTGTCCTATTTGTAGGTAACATTATAAATAATTCTTTTCAGGTATAAATGGCTGAGATTGGTTTCATGTGTAACTTTTAATCTTAATTAATTCTTTTTATATCATTAGAATTCTATCTAATGATATCCATCTAATTCACAGACTGTAGGTAAAGAATGGGTTAGATTGACATCATGGGTCATAAATGAAAAGTCTCTTTTTATGTAAGATGGCACCCCAACAAAGACCTTGTGAAAAAAAAATGATCCTGGTAACCTAAATGTTGGTGAGGACTTTGATGTAGGACCTTTAGAATTTGGGAAAATCAATATTGGGAACTTAATTTATGTGACCAGTATTGAAAACCCATACCAGTCACAGCAGTCCTCCACATAATTCTTATTAATACAATTAATGGAAACCTTCTCTTAGTATCATCATGGATTCAAGATTTCTTTATAGAAATAAATTAAATATTATCCATCTCTACCCCACCTCACCTTACCCAATAACTACCTCACCTTGCCTATCATTTTTAACCTCTCTGATCTCTGTTGGGTATGGTTATGCCCTACCCTAACACACTTGACACCACTATAATGGGTTCATTCTACTCTACTCCTTCAGGCTTCATACAGATTTTACTTTCTTAACTCTATCCTGGACAAGTCTCTCCATTCCCCACCTGCCTTATGCTAATTTACACTGATATACTGTTCTTGTTTATGCATTGTTTTGCCCTATTTACTCAGCTCTTCCTTGTTCTAGGCTTCTACACCATGCTGTACTTTACAACTGTAGCTGATGAAACTGAAAATTCTCACCTGGAGAACTAGTGAATCAGAATCTTTCTGAGTAGAGCCCAGGAATAGTCTAAGTGATTCTTCCCTACACTAAATTATGGAAAAACACCAGGATAGAATCTTAAAATATTAAAACTTAAAACTACACTGAGAAATTCCAAGAGAGGTGGTGAAGTAGGAAGCTCCAGGTATTAGTCTGTCTCCCAGGTCAGCTAATAAATAGGCAGAAACTGTCTGAAACAACTATTCTAGGACTCCAGAGGTCAGCTATCACTGAACAGCATCCAAGGAAGAGCAGGAGTAAGAGAATGATAAACTGCAGTGAAGAATTGTAAGCAGTACTCTCCACACTGACAGTGGCTGGTGCTTATCCCCCTCTATGATGGCAGGCAGCCTCAAGATCCAGTCCTTGGCTAGCTACTGTTGTCAGAAAGAGACATAAAAGTCCTGTTGTCCAAGAACATGGGAGTATGGATGAGCAATGGTCACAGCTTTCGATTACTGAAGTCAGATCTCTGGGCCCTAGCTCTGATGGCAGCTATTGTCTCAGCCTGACCTGAGCAAAAGCAAATAAAAGCCTCTGTTTCAAACTTGCCCCCAACAATGTTGGAAGCAGAGTGGGAGAGGAATTTAAAGACACGGTGCCTTCTTCGGGCTGCAGAAAAGAGTTTGTAAAAAGTGGCTATTCCCCTAAAACTGGGAGGGAATGAGACTAAGCACTGATCACTGCTTTTGATTAGTAAATTGTAATCCTGGGTCTGTTCTCAGCTATAGTTTTAACCTGCCCAGATAAAAGCAGCCAGTAGCTTCTGTTTCAGCCCCATCCCCAATTGGGTACAGTCTTTAGAGAGTTAAAGCCACAGTATCTCCTAAAATTGTGGGGAATAGTTTGTGGCAGGGTGCAATCTTCTGAGCAGGCTAGGAAAACAAAGATTCAGGGAGCCATCAAAGGAACATTTGATGCCCTTCCCAGTCTCCTAAATAGAGCACTTTGAAATAGCTTTACACAACTTGAGAAGGTCCCTGACTCGGTTTTGACTGGGAAAAACTGACTTGAGAAGGTCCTTTTTGGGAAGACTCTGCCACCAGAACTTGCTCTCTAGACAAAAGTAACTAGATACAAGAAAATAAAGTTAAAGAACTATAGACTCAAATAAAAACAAACAGAACAGAGCAACATTCCCAAAGAATGAACAGAGGAAAGAACACTTTCTCCTGGGGGGTGAAACAACTATGCAAATAGTGCTATCTCAAAAAGTGTACCATATATTCAGGGCAATAGCTGGATGAAGAAGAATTGAAAAATACCTCATCAGTTAAATGCAGCCTATTCTAAAGGTTTAGAATAAGTTGAACCGAATGTGAAAGAAGAGTCTTAACATGAAGCCAACAAAAAATAAACAACTAGGCAAAAGAGAGAAATTGACCTCCAAAGTAAACACATCAAGATAATAGTATGCTTAGATATCAGCCAAAAATTACTGGTCATACTATAAAACTGGAATATATGGCCCAGTTAAAGAAAAAAATCAAACTTTCAGAGGAGACAGAATTTGGAACAGCTAACCAAATATATTCAAACAAATCTCTCAAATCAATGAAAGGAGAAGAAGGAAAATATGGCTAAAGAGATAAAGGATATTAAAATGACACTGTATGAGCATAAAGAAGAATTAGAAAGGATAAAAGGAAACATAGCCAAAGTGATGAGAATGGAAAGCACAATAGATGAGACTAAAAATACAGTAGAGGCATGCAACAGCAGATCTGAAAAGAAAGAAGAAACAATAGGCAAACTAGAAGACAGGACAATCAAAATCTTACATTCACAGAAACAGATAGAAAAAAAGAATGAGAAAAATTTAACATTGTCTCCGGGATCTGAATGACAGCACAAAGCACCCAAACATATGTGCCATGGGTATATCAGAAGGAGAAGAGTAGGGAAAGAGGACAGAAAGAATATTTGAGGAAATAACAGCTGAATGTTTCCTAATTCTTATGAAAGACATTAATACACATGTTCAAAAAGTGCAACATATCCCAACAGATAAAGTCCTAATAGATCTACTGGGAGACACATGTTAATAAAAATGTCAACTGCCAAAGATGAAGATAGAATCCTGAAAGCAGCAAGAGAAAAGTGATTTGTCACATACTAGGGAAACACAATAGGACAAAGTGCCAATTTCTCAGAAAAAAAAAAAACATGGCGTTAAGAGAGCAGTGGTATAATATATTTAACGTACTGAAAGAGAAAAATTGACAGCCAAGAGTTTTATATCTGACAAAAATGTCCTTCAAAATTGAAAGTTAAAATATTCACAGATAAACAGATAGACACTGAGAGAGCTCAACAAGTGACCAGCCCTACAAGAACTACTAAAGGGAATTCTGCAGGCAGAAATGAAAAGACAGGATGGAGTGGCTTGGAGTAGAGTGAAGAAATCAATATTATCAGTACATGTAAGTGAAAGGGCAAAAGAGAGGCAAAATAGCATATTATATATCAAAAAACAAAATATTAAGTGGCTGACATGGCTCTAGGAGCTGCTCTGTACTGTTTCTGGTTATTTAGTAGTTGTTCTGGAGGACAAACTAAAATGTGCTCATTGCTAAGCCGCCATCTTGGCCACACCCCCAGAGTGGCTTTCATTAAAAGGGGATTTATTTCATTAGTTTTTCAGAGGAATGTAGTTAATATTCAACTGAGGTTCTTTCTTGCTTGGGAAGGCACAGGTCAATTTCTGCTGGCCTTCTCTCCAGGCCTCTGGGTTCCAATAACTTTCCCTGAGGTTATTCCTTTCTGCATCTCCAAAGGCCTGGGCTGAGCTGTGAGTGCTAAGATGAGATATGCTGAGCTGCTTGGGCTGTGCTATGTTGATCTCTCTCATTTAAACACCAGCCAATTAACTCAAACATCATTCATTGCAGCAGGCATGCCTTCTAGCTGACTGCAGATAAAATCAGGAACAGATAAGGTTCACATGCCCACAGTGATATAACTAGGCATCTTCACCTAGCCAAGTTGACAACTGAATCTAACTACTGCAGCATATAAAATGGTGCAGCTACCATGTAAGAGAGTTTGACAGTTCCTTAAGTAGCTAAGTATTGAGTTACTACATGATCCAGCATTCCACTAGCAGTTATATATGCTGAAAAACCGAAAGCAGATACTTAAAGAGATATTTGAACACATGCATTCATTATAGCATTATTCACCATGGCCAAAATATAAGTAATCCAAGTATCCATCAAGTGATGACTGGATAAACAAAATGTGGTATATGTATATATATATATACACACACACACATATACAAAATGGAATATTATTCAGCCTTACAAAGGAATGAGGTCCTGATGCCTGCAAGAACATGAATGAACCTTGAGGACATTATGTTGCATGAAATAAGCCAGACACAAAAGTACAACTATTGTATGATTTTATTGTAATAAATTAAGTATAATTGACAAACTCATGGAGCTAGGATCTAGAATATAGCTTACCAGGCAATAAATTGGGGTTAGGGAATGGGGAGTTGATACTTAACTTGTACAGATATTCTGTCTGTACAAGTTATGTTTGGAAATGATGGTGATGGTGGTAGCACATTATTGTGAGTGTAGCTTGAAGTGAACTTTATAGGTAAATGTGGCTTAAGGGGGGGACCTTAGAATGTATGTTACTAGAATAAAAATAGAAGGATCAAATATAGGACTGTAAACACAGTCAACCCTATTATAGATGAGGGACTATCATTAATAGTACAAGTAAAAATTTCTTTCCTGAATTATAGCAAATTTATGACACTAAGGCAAGGTGTTAAGAATAGGGAGGTATATGAACAGGAATATATAAACCTAAAGTAAACTATGAATGATAGTTAATAATAATATTTTAATAATCATTCATCAATAGTAATAAATGTCACTACTGTTAAAAATAGTACAATTATTTTTAAAGATTTCTATCAACAATTCTAACAAATGTTCCAAACTGGTGCAAGGTTTTGTTGATGGGAAGGGTATGGGAATCCTGAATTTTATGCAGGATTGTTATATAAACCTACAACTTCTCTAATAAGCAATATTTTTTAAAAATGAGAACTATACTACATCTTACCCTGTCGCAACATATAACCCATGTCACTGTTGGGGGATTAGCGAGAATGAACCAGTGAAAGAAATGATTAGAACTAGAAGGATGTTGCTCATTAGGCTTAGGAATTTAAACTTACCACTTTATAGAATGGTGAAACATCAAGTATATAGGGCAGGAAATTAATATAATGAAACAGAGTTTTAAGACCATCTGTTTGACAGTAACTGTGTACAGAATGAACTGGAGCATTGGGTAGTAATTTAAAGAAATAGTATGATAAATCTATGACAACAGTACAGGCATGAGGCATCAAGCGTCTGGGTTAGGTCAATTTCAATAATAATCAAAGGGGAAGAAAAGATAAGGAGGAGATTATGTGGCAAGTAAAAATGGGACTATGACTGATTGTGAAAATGATGATGAGGGAACAGTCAGAAATGAGTCAGAATTTGAACCTTAATAACCAGCAAAATGGGTCTCTTATTATTATGGAACACCATTACCTAGCTCTATGGGGACAATACTCATAAATGATTACATAAAAATGTAAGTGAAATAAGTACAGAAAAAGCTATTACTTTGTTCCTGCAATTTTTCTAAATTTGTCAGTGATCAAAGAAATATGATTAGATCCCTCCCTTGTGCTCTACCCATTTAACCACATGAAATGGCACCCTGCATTTAGGAATCAATGAGTAAGAACAAACTTGTAATATTAAAGAAGATTGAAGATAGTTTTACAATAGCCATAAGCAATTTACTGACTGAGAAGGAAGTAAGAACCTAATTTTACATTTATGATTGTCAGTACTACCAGAATTTTGGAAAAAAGCTGCACATCTCTGTTACTTCATGTGTAGTTCTTCATTTACAGTACATACACTTAATCAGAATCATACACTAAGTAATAATTTTTATTAGTTGATAAAGTACATTTCTTTCTATTACCTAGTGATCCATTTAAAACAAATCTAATTTTTTTAAAAAATTACATTTTTAAAAAAGGCTGAAGTGCACATTTTTCTAAACCAAGATGTTGTAGGATAAGCTCAAAGATAAAGAACAGATAAATTGTCATTAGAGTATTTCATGCATTTTAAATTAAATTGACTGCAAATATAAAGAATATGTGCTTTAACATTCTCTCTTTGTACACATATACATATACATGTATACATAGAATGTGATAGATGAATAGATATACTTTAAAACATTTTTTCACTGAACTACATGTCATTGATATTGTCTACACATATCAAAACACATTTCAAATTATAGTACTACTCTAAGAAGTATCATATCTGTTTTCACATATATTTCTCCACAAATATAGTCTACTTTCTCTGCCTTATTTTGAAGACAAATCATAATTCTGTCTTCTCATAATTTTCTACATAGAAAGGAATAACAAGTAAAAAGAATAATCAAAATGCCTCCCAGGTGTTGTTCTCAGGCCAAATCCACAAATGAATATTACTTGGTGTTCTTGGGTCTTCATGTGACTACTTTACGTTTTTTTGTGTATACATATATATATGAATATGCATAAAGGAGTAGAAGTTCAGCTTCCAGTATCTCCTAATGGATGAGTCTTTACACAGATAACATCATAAACTCTGGACAAAATGTATTTTTTAATCAAATATTTGAAAGCATTATTTTATGACTAAAATCAGGCCAAAGCTGGAGTAAACTAGATATTTGGAAGAAAGTTAAGGTGCTAGGTGTGATTCTTTTATCATTTAATGGCTTTCAGCTGAAGTGCTGGCGCTAGTCTGTGCCAGTATGGCAGATAATATTCTGAGAAGATATCTGCAGTATAACTGGAGGAAAAACAAGAGAAAAGAATTCTGGGCAACCAAAGCCACTGAAAAATGAGGAGAGGAATGTCAGGAGAGACACAAGGAAGGAAGCTGGTACCCAAATATAATGAATAATCTCTGAAAAAATCTCTAGCTAACCCCTAAACAACACATTATGGGGGTGGGGGGGCAGACTGCAAGGAACCCCGCTAAGGCCAAAGAACTAAATTAACATCTGACTGCCACTTACCATTAAGGAGAATACCCACAGTATATGTTTAGCCAAGTTAAATGCCTGTTTTAAGAAAATACTCATTAAAAGAGCATAGAAAAAGAAAATCCAGTCTTCATAACATTCATATCTTGAGGATACAATACAAAATACTCAAAATATGAAAAATCTGGGGGAAAATGACCCTTTCTAAAAGAAAAGAAACTTGATGGAGACCAACCCCAAGATGAATGGGAATTATTGACAATTTTAAAGCAGCTTTTATAACTATGTTTAAGAAACTATACTTGTTATGATGAAAGCAAAGTAAAAGAGTAGAAATTTTTTTAAAAACTATAAAATAAGCAGAAAGGAAATTCTGGTATTTAAAAAATACAATATTTTAAATAAAAATAGATTATTGAATAAATTTAATGATAGATAGGAAATGCCAGGGAAAAAAGTGAGTGAATTTGGAGATGGATTAGAAATTATCCCATCCGATTAACAAGAAAAAAGATAGAAAAATAAATGTTGGAGTCACAGGAATGTGTGGAACAATAGAAAAAGATCTAACATGTGTAATTTGAATTCCAGAAATATAGAAGAGAGAGAATGAAACAGAAGAAAAGTATTTAAAGAAATAATGACAAACAAATTCACATACTTGTGAGACATACACATTTACAGATTCGTGAAACTCAGTGGTGCCCAAATAAGATATTTACAAAAAACCCACATTTAGATACACTGCAGTCAAGCTGCTGAAAATCAAACACAAAGAAAATTTTGAAAGCAGCCAAAGAAAAATAACACTAAATCAGAGAGAAATGGTTTAATAAACAGTGACCTCTCATAAGAAGCAATGGGTGTGTCAGTAGATAGTAGAAAAAAACATCTTTAGAGTGCTGGAAATCTCTGATATTTAGCAAAATTATCCTTCATGGATGAAGGTAAAACAGAGACATTTTCAGATTAAAGAAAATGTAAGGATTTTGTCACTAGCAGACCTGTATTATAAGAAATTATGAAGGAAAATTTTCATACATAAAAGAGCTAATACTCAAAGAAAATGTGGAAAATCAAGAAAGACTAGAGTTGTAAATCACTAATTAATCCAAAACAGAGCAAAACAAAGTACTAAGGTGGTCTGTATCCTTTGTATTTGAAACAAGAAGTGGTTCTTCTCATACCTTACTACTCATTGAGGCTTAGGAAACTTAAGTCATTGTACCAGTGTCCTTTAAAACTATGTGCACTAATTGTGAAGGTTTAATTTGCATAGAAATTCTGAAAGTTTTATACATGTGAAGGAAGACTTTAATTTTTAATACTCATTTCAATTTAAAAAATATTAACTACTTTTGTAAGCATTTGATTGGGAAATATGTTTTCATAATGTTGGAGAAAAGATAAAAATTTCCCCTTAACCCACAGAAAATCAATCAGAAGCAAAAGAAGAATGAGAAAAAGAATTAAAAATTATTCTTTGAGGAAAGAAACTAAGACACATCTGGAAACCTGAATCATGATTTATGAGGAAGACTTCATATACATTTAAGGTGAAATGATGATGCGGAAAGACACCAAGAGGATATTCATGACAATGGGCTCAGTGAAGCCCACAGAGCAAGAGGTCTCCCAAATAAGAACACAACACTCTTTTTTCTTAAAAGAACTTCTCTATGGTGTGAACTGATTAAGATTATGTTATAGGTATATTTTAATTACTTACCTTTGGGGATAATTAACCTTCGGTTATCTTTGAGAAAAAAGATTGAGAAAAAATGATAAAAGGGGTTCTTTCATGCTCACATTTAGTTCAAAGATTTAGTTAACTTTTATGCATTCCAATTGTGGGGTGCACCAACAGAGAGACCACACAATTTCAATTTGCAAGCCAATTAAGAGTCTTTATTAGCTGGCCAGTGACTGCCTCAGAAACCTCTGTGAAGAGATTTAGAGAGCAGCCCCCAGCCCCCAGTCCCCTTAGACAATAGATTTTAAAGCAGAAAACCACAATGTTGTGCAGGTTGTTTTGACAGAATTATGATTGGCTGCATTGTACTCAAACCCGAGGCAGGTGTGCACAGATTTCATCCGGTCAGGCAGAGCACGGGTGTGTGGCAAGCAAGCGGATGTCATAGATGTTAAAATTATGCTGTTAGCTTTAGCAAATTCAGGTTGGTTTCCTGCCACAAACTATTTCTTAGAAAAGTCAGGATATTTTACAAAGTCAGGATATTTACTTTTCTTTGTAATTTCCCACGTTTCACATAATAAAAATGAAAGTAAAATTTAAATTTCCAAACTCATTAATATAGATCTATACTATTTAGAGAGAGTCTTATTTCCAGACTGCTAAGACAAATACCACACAATGAGTAGGCTTAACCATAATAATTTATTACCTCAAAATTTCAGAGGATAAAAAGCTTACTTCTTCCTGGGGTCAGGAGCATTCTGGATGGTCAGCAATCTTTGGGTACCTTGGCTATCCCATCACATGGTGATGTCCTTTGTTTTAGGTTCCTGGTTTCAGCTGACTTCCACCCTCTGTTACTCCATGTGGCTTTCTCTTCATAAAGGCTCTTAATAGAATCAGGGCACAACCACATTCATTTGGGCCATACTTTAAATAAAAATAATGTCTCTGAAAGGTCCTATCTACAATTGATTCACATCCACTGGAATGGATTGAAATTGAGAATGTGTTTTTTTTTTACCTCTGGGGTGCATAATCAATGCACCATGATGATTAAGTGGATCAATTATCTTAATTAGAGTTGTTTAAAGTGTCATCTTAATAGAGTATTCTACAAAGAAACTTCCTCACCAGAAAACCCATTAATTGACTTGCAAAAATAGCAAATGTCTTTTCTTTCCTCTGTGAAACATTCTGAGATGTCTGGGACAAGCTAAATGCTCACTTCTAGTTGGCTGCATTCTAGTGCCTTAACAAGCTTCTGTTACTATTGTTTGAATTGTATGCTTACCAAGAGATGGCCGAGTTTATTCCAAAGTTCATGTATGTCAATTGTCATGTTAATGTATTAATAAATTTAAGGAAATATTTTGGAAAGTTGAAACATGAATGCCAAAAGGAGGCTTCTCTCTCTGTGAAAATACCTTGAATGATTTTGAAAATATTATTAACGGTACATTTCTAACCACTGATTTTGAATTTGATTTGGATGAGAACTGCATATAGTGGGAAAATTTTATTAACATTTAAGGATTTCTGAACTCATATTGCTTGGCAATTTCCTTTAAGTCCCATATCCACTTTGGGAAAGCTGAAATTAATTGTAAACAATTAATTATACAACATAGTTTATGTTAGAAAGATGATGTGGAATGAACTTACTGATTTTATTTTCTCAAAGGAAAGTCCCTATTTAAAAAATTTCAAATATACATTTTATGTTTTAAACTTTTTATGGTGCATGTACATTATTCTTTTATTTTTTCAATTTAGCCAACTTTTTGTAAGTAACTTTCACCATGTCATAGGAAAAAATTTATGAATGTATTTTGAAATGTTATTAACCATGAAACTATTATTACCAGGCAGCCTTCTGAAGTTCTACTTCATTCTTCTTCTCCACTATTCAAAACCAATTTTTATTAGAAAAGTCATACAGTATTTGCCTTTTTGTATCTGGCTCATTTCACTACACATTCAATCTTCAATGTTCATCCATGCCATTTCAGGTATCAGAACTTCATTCACTTTTAGCACTGAATAATATTCCATGATACATGTTTATCATATTTTATTTATCCATTCATCAAGTGTTCAAAGTGGTGGACACTTGGCTTGCTTCCATCTGTTAGCAATTCTGAATAATTCTGCTGTCAACATTGGTTGACAAATAACAGTTTATATTCTTTTGGATAAATACCTGAAGGTGGGATTGTGATGTCATGTAGCAATTCTACAATTAACTGCCTAAAGAACAACCAAACCATTTTCCACCATGGTTGCACCAGTTTACATTTCCACAAAAATTCATTGAATTCAATTAATAAATATGTCACAGTAACAAAACAAAAGGGAAAGACACATAATCACCTAAATTGATGCAGAAAAGACATTTGACAAAATCAAACATCCTTTCTCAATAAAAACACATAGAACACCAGGAATAGATGTAAACTTCCTCAACATGATAAAGGGCATATATGAAAAGTCCACAGCTAACATCCTACTCAATGGTGAAAGATTGAAGGTTTTGTCTCTAAGATCAGGAACAAGAAAACCATGTTTCCTGTCACTGCTGTTAATTCAACATTGTCATGGAATTTCTAGTCCCAGCAATTAGGCAAGAAAAGGGAATAAAAGGCATCTAAATTGGAAAAGAAGTAAAACTTTCACTGTCTGAGGAAGAAATGATCCTATCTATAGAAAGTCGTGAAAACCTAACAAAGCTCCTAGAGCTAGTAAATGAATTCAGTGAAGTAACAGAGTACAAAATCAAGCACAAAAATGACTAGTGTTTATATATTAGTAATGAGCTATCTGAGGAGGAAATTAAGAAAAAATCCACTTACAAAAGCAACTAAAAGGATCAAATATCTAGTGATAAATTTAAGGAAGGATGGTAAAGGACTTATACATGAAAAACTTCAAAACTTTCCAAAAAAAATCCAAGAAAATCTAAATAAATGGAAGGGCATTCCATGCTCATGAATTGGAAGACTAAATATTGTTAAGATGTCAGTTCTAAACAAAATAACTTGCATATTCAATGCAAGCCCAATACAAGATTGAACAGCCTGCTTCAAAAAATGGAAAGCAAATTATCTAATTCATTTAAAAGGGTAAGAAATCCCAAATAGCCAAATCCCTCTTGAAAGAGAAGAGTGAAATCGGAGGACTTACACTTTCTAAATTTAAAGATTATTACAATACTTCAACAGTCAAACCAGCATGGTTACTTCATGAAGATAGCATATAGACCAAAAGAATAAAACTGAGAGTTCAGGAATGGACCGTCACACTCATGGCCAATTGACTTTTGACAAGGCTTCCAAATCCATTCAATTGGGAAAAAAAAGTCTCTTCATAAGGAGCTGTGGCCAAGATGGTGGCTTAGCAATGAGTGCGTTTTAGCTTGTCCTCCAGAACAGCTACTAAATAACCAGAAACAGTACAGAACAGTTCCTGGAACCACGTCAGTGACTGCATAAACAGTGTACCCCAGTCTGGACCAGCTGCGAGCCCCCCCCCAGAACAGTGAGTTTCCCAAGCTGCGGTGGCTGGTGCACCAATCCAGAATGCTCCAAAATACATGAGGAAAACACTGCAAACACTGAAAAGGGAAATAGACACATCTACCATAATAGTTGGAGATTTCAATTCCCCACTCTCATCAATGGACACAACATCTAGACAGAGGATCAATAAAGAAACAGAGAATTTGAATATTACAATAAATGAGACAGACTTAACAAGCATTTATAGGACATTACACCCCACAACAGCAGGATACACCTTTTTCTCAAGTGCTCATGGATCATTCTCAAAGATAGACAATATGCTGAGTCTCAATGCAAGTCTCAACAAGTTTAAAAAGATGGAAAACATAGAACACACTTTCACAGATCATAAAGGAACGAAGTTGGAAATCAATAATAGGCAGAGCACCAGAAAATTCACAAATACTTGGAGGCTCAACAACACACTCTTAAACAACCAGTGGGTTAAAGAAGAAATTACAAGAGAAATCAGTAAATATCTTGAGGCAAATGAAAATGAAAACACAACATATCAAAACTTATGGGACGCAGCAAAGGCAGTGCTAAGAGGGAAATTTATTGCCCTAAATGCCTATATCAAAAAAGAAGAAAGGGCAAAAATTCAGGAATTAACTGTCCACTTGGAAGAACTGGAGAAAGAACAGCAAACTAACCCCAAAGCAAGCAAAAGGGAAGAAATAACAAAGATTAGAGCAGAAATAAATGGAATTGAGAACATGAAAACAATTGAGAAAATCAATAAAACCAGAAGCTGGTTCTATGAGAAAATCAATAAGATTGATGGGCCCTTAGCAAGACTGACAAAAAGAAGAAGAGAGGATGCAAATAAATAAGATCAGAAATGGAAGAGGAGACATAACCACTGACCCCACAGAAATAAAGGAGGTAATAACAGGATACTATGAACAACTTTATGTGAATAAATACAACAATGCAGATGAAATGGACAACTTCCTAGAAAGGTATGAACAACCAACTTTGAATTGAGAAGGAATAGATGACCTCAACAAACCAATCACAAGTAAAGAAATTGAATCAGTCATTAAAAAGCTTCCCACAAAGAAAAGACCAGGACCAGATGGCTTCGCATGTGAATTCTACAAAACATTCCAGAAAGAATTAGTGCCAATCCTGCTAAAACTCTTCCAAAAAATCGAAGAAGATGGAATGCTACCTAATTCATTCTATGAAGCCAACATCACCCTTATACCAAAACCAGACAAAGATATTACAAAAAAAGAAAACTACAGACCAATCTCTCTAATGAATATAGATGCAAAAATCCTCAACAAAATTCTAGCAAATCAAATCCAGAAACACAGTAAAAGAATTATACATCATGACCAAGTAGGATTCATCCCAGGTATGCAAGGATGGTTCAACACAAGAAAATCAATTAATGTAATACACCATATCAACAAATCAAAGCAGAAAAACCACATGATCATCTTGATTGATGCAGAGAAGGCATTTGACAAAATTCAACATCCTTTCCTGTTGAGAACACTTCAAAGGATAGGAATACAAGGAAACTTCCTTAAAATGATAAAGGGAATATATAAAAAATCCACAGCTAATATCATCCTCAATGGGGAAAAACTGAAAACTTTCCCCCTAAGATCAGGAACAAGACAAGGATGTCCACTATCACCACTATTATTCAACATTGTGTTGGAAGTTCTAGCCAGAGCAATTAGACAACAAAAAGAAATACAAGGCATCAAAATTGGAAAGGAAGAAGTAAAACTATCACTGTTTGCAGATGACATGATACTATATGTCGAAAACCCTGAAAAGTCCACAGCAAAACTACTAGAGCTAATAAACGAGAACAGCAAAGTGGCAGGTTACAAGATCAACATTCAAAAATCTGTAGTGCTTCTGTACACTAGTAATGAACAATCTGAGGGGGGAAATCAAGAAATGAATTCCATTTACAATTGAAACTAAAAGAATAAAATACTTAGGAATAAATTTAACTAAAGAGACAAAAGACCTATACAAAGAAAACTACAAGAAATTGTTAAAGGAAATCAGAGAACGCCTAAATAGATGGAAGGGCATACCGTGTTCATGGATTGGAAGACTAAATATAGTTAAGATGTCAATTCTACCTAAATTGATTTACAGATTCACTGCAATACCAATCAAAATCCCAACAACTTACTTTTCAGAAATAGAAAAACCAATAAGCAAATTTATCTGGAAGGGCAGGGTGCTCCGAATTGCTAAAAGTATCCTGAGGAAAAACAAAACGAAGCTGGAGGTCTCACCCTGCCTGACTTTAAGGCATATTATGAAGCCACAGTGGTCAAAATAGCATGGTACTAGAATAAAGATAGATATATCGACCAATGGAATCGAATAGAGTGCTCAGATATAGACCCTCTCATCTATGGACATTTGATCTTTGATAAGGCAGTCAAGCCAACTCACCTGGGAAAGAACAGTCTCTTCAATAAATGTGCCTAGAGAACTGGATATCCATATGCAAAAGAATGAAAGAGTTACCTGTAGTTCACACCCTATACCAAAGTTAACTCAAAATGAATCAAAGATCTAAACATTAGGTCTAAGACCATAAAACAGTTAGAGAAAAATGTAGGGAAATATCTCATAAATCTTATAATTGGAGGCAGTTTTATAGACCTTGCACCCAAAGCAAGAGCACTGAAGAAAGAAATAAATAAAAGGGAGCTCCTCAAAAGTAAAAAGACAGCCTGCAAAATGGGAGACAGTATTTGGAAATGACATATCAGATAAAGGTCTAGTATCCAGAATTTATAAAGAGATTGTTCAACTCAACAACAAAAAGACAGCCAATCCAATTAAAAAATGGGAAAAAGACTTGAACAGACACTTCTCAGAAGAGGAAATACAAATGGCCAAAAGGCACATGAAGAGATGCTCAACTTCCCTGGCCATTTGAGAAATGCAAATCAAAACCACAATGAGTTAGAAATAGGGTAAGATTTTGGGTAGTTGGAGCTTAAGGGATACAGATTGTGCAACAGGACTGGATGCAAAAACTCAGAAATGGACAGCACAATACTACCTAACTGTAATACAATTATGTTAAAACACTGAATGAAGCTGCATGTGAGAATGATAGAGGGAAGAGGGCTGGGGACATCATTGAAATCACGAAGAAAGATAGATGTTAAAGATTGATATGGTATAATCTAGGAATGCCTAGAGTGTATAATAATAGTGAGTAAAAGTACAAATTTTAAAAATGTTTTCACATGAGGAAAAACAAAGGAATGTCATTATTGCAGGGTGCTAAAATAGATAGTAATTAATATTTTAAAATGTCACCTTATGTGTGAAGCTAAAGCAAGAACTGTTTATTTGTTACAAAATTTATATTTTGACTAGTGCATTCCCTAATATAACTTATGTAGATAGTTTGATTGAACACCATAAGTGCTTGGAATCTCTGGTAGGACATGAGATTTTGTTGATTTGTCCAGAATGATGCCCTGATGAATCCCAGAGTGATTCGATCAGTGAGTGGAAAAGTATTTGCAAAGCCCCCTTCGAGGAACGGTGAGAGTGGGGAGAAATTCAACTTCCCCAAGTTGAATTCTCAATCTTCTCACAAGCAGTGTGGATAACAAAAGCTATAGGCTTATCCCCCAGTCTTGGGGTTTGTTCATATGAAATTTAACTCCACAAAGGATAGGTCAAGTCTACTTAAAATTAGATCAAGTCTACTTAAAATCTAGGCCTAAGAGTCACCTGCAAGAGAACCTCTTTTGTTGCTCAGATGTGGCCTCTCTCTCCAGCCAACACAATGAGCAGTCTCACCACCCTCCCCCTCTCTGTGTGGGACATGATTCCCAGGGGTGCAGACCTTCCTGGCAACGTGGGACAGAGATCCTGGAATGAGCTGAGACTCAGCATCAAGGGATTGAGAAAACCTTCTCGACCAAAAGGGGAAAGAGTGAAATGAGACAAAGTGTCAATGGCTAAGAGATTCCAAACAGAGTCGAGAGGTTATCCTGGAGGTTATTCTTATGCATTAAGTAGATATCATCTTGTTATTCAAGATGTAATGGAGAGGCTGGAGGGAACTGCCTGAAAATGTAGAGCTGTGTTCCAGTAGACACGTTTCTTGAGGATGATTGAATAATGATATAGCTGTCACCATGTGACTGTGTGATTGTGAAAACCTTGTGTCTGATGCTCCTTTTTTTTTTACATTTTTTTATTAATTAAAAAAAATTAACTAACACAACATTTAGAAATCATTCCATTCTACATATGCAATCAGTTATTCTTAATATCATCACATAGATGTATGATCATCATTTCTTAGTACATATACATTGATTTAGAAAAAGAAATAGCAAGACAACAGAAAAAGAAATAAAATGATAATATAGAGAAAAGATAAAAATAAAAATAAAAAATACAAAAATATATAAGAAAAAATAAATAAATAAAAAATAAAAAAACAAAAAAAACTATAGCTCAGATGCAGCTTCATTCAGTGTTTTAACATAATTACATTACAATTAGGTAGTATTGTGCTGTCCATTTTTTTTTTTTTTAGAAATCATACCATTCTACATATGCAATCAGTAATTCTTAACATCATCACATAGATGCATGATCATCGTTTCTTACTACATTTGCGTCGGTTTAGAAGAACTAGCAATACAACCGAAAAAGATATAGAATGTTAATATAGAGAAAAAAATAAAAGTAATAATAGTAAGAACAAAACAAAACAAAACAAAACAAAAACCTATAGCTCGGATGCAGCTTCATTCAGTGTTTTAACATGATTACTTTACAATTAGGTATTACTGTGCTGTCCATTTTTGAGTTTTTGTATCTAGTTCTATTGCACAGTCTGTATCCCATCAGCTCCAATTACCCATTATCTTACCCTGTTTCTAACTCCTGCTGAACTCTGTTACCAATGACATATTCCAAGTTTATTCTCGAGTGTCGATTCACATCATTGGGACCATACAGTATTTGTCTTTTAGTTTTTGGCTAGACTCACTCAGCATAATGTTCTCTAGGTCCATCCATGTTATTACATGCTTCATAAGTTTATCCTGCCTTAAAGCTGCATAATATTCCATCATATGTATATACCACAGTTTGTTTAGCCACTCGTCTGTTGATGGACATTTTGGCTCTTTCCATCTCTTTGCAATTGTAAATAATGCTGCTATAAACATTGGTGTGCAAATGTCCGTTTGAGTTTTTGCCCTTAATTCCTTTGAGTAGATTCCCAGCAATGGTATTGCTGGGTTGTATGGCAATTCTATATTCAGCTTTTTCAGGAACTGCCAAACTGCCTTCCACAGTGGTTGCACCATTTGACATTCCCACCAACAGTGGATAAGTGTGCCTCTTTCACCGCATCCTCTCCAGCACTTGTCATTTTCTGTTTTGTTGATAATGGCCATTCTGGTGGGTGTGAGATGATATCTCATTGTGGTTTTGATTTGCATTTCTCTAATGGCCAGGGACATTGAGCATCTCTTCATGTGCCTTTTGGCCATTTGTATTTCCTCCTCTGAGAGGTATCTATTCAAGTCTTTTTCCCATTTTGTAATTGGGTTGGCTGTCTTTTTGTTGTTGAGTTGAACAATCTCATTATAAATTCTGGATACTAGACCTTTATCTGATATGTCGTTTCCAAATATTGATTCCCATTGTGTAGGCTGTCTTTCTACTTTCTTGATGAAGTTCTTTGATGCACAAAAGTGTTTAATTTTGAGGAGTTCCCATTTATTTATTTCTTTCTTCAGTGCTCTTGCTTTAGGTTTAAGGTCCATAAAACTGTCTCCAATTGTAAGATTCATAAGATATCTCCCTACATTTTCCTCTAACTGTTTTATGGTCTTAGACCTAATGTTTAGATCTTTGATCCATTTTGAGTTAACTTTTGTGTAGGGTGTGAGATATGGGTCTTCTTTCATTCTTTTGCATATGGATATCCAGTTCTCTAGGCACCATTTATTGAAGAGACTGTTCTGTCCCAGGTGAGTTGGCTTGACTGCCTTATCAAAGATCAAATGTCCATAGATGAGAGGGTCTATATCTGAGCACTCTATTCAATTCCATTGGTCGATATATCTATCTTTATGCCAATACCATGCTGTTTTGACCACTGTGGCTTCATAATATGCCTTAAAGTCAGGCAGTGCAAGACCTCCAGCTTCGTTTTTTTTCCTCAAGATGTTTTTAGCAATTCGGGGCACCCTGCCCTTCCAGATAAATTTGCTTATTGGTTTTTCTATTTCTGAAAATTAAGTTGTTGGGATTTTGATAGGCATTGCATTGAATCTGTAAATCAATTTAGGTAGGATTGACATCTTAACTATATTTAGTCTTCCAATCCATGAACACTGTATGCCCTTCCATCTATTTAGGTCTTCTGTGATTTCTTTTAGCAGTTTTCTGTAGTTTTCTTTATATAGGTTTTTTGTGTCTTTAGTTAAATTTATTCCTAGGTATTTTATTCTTTTAGTTGCAATTGTAAATGGGATTCATTTCTTGATTTCCCCCTCTGCTTGTTCATTGCTAGTATATAGAAATGCTACAGATTTTTGAATGTTGATCTTGTAGCCTGCTACTTTGCTGTACTCATTTATTAGCTCTAGTAGTTTTGTTGTGGATTTTTCCGGGTTTTCGACGTATAGTATCATATCGTGTGCAAACAGTGATAGTTTTACTTCTTCCTTTCCAATTTTGATGCCTTGTACTTCTTTTTCTTGTCTAATTGCTCTGGCTAGAACCTCCAACACAATGTTGAATAATAGTGGTGATAGTGGACATCCTTGCCTTGTTCCTGATCTTAGGGGGAAAGTTTTCAATTTTTCCCCATTGAGGATGATATTAGCTGTGGGTTTTTCATATATTCCCTCTATCATTTTAAGGAAGTTCCCTTGTATTCCTATCCTTTGAAGTGTTTTCAACAGGAAAGGATGTTGAATCTTGTCAAATGCCTTCTCTGCATCAATTGAGATGATCATGTGATTTTTCTGCTTTGATTTTTTGATATGGTGTATTATATTAATTGATTTTCTTATGTTGAACCATTCTTGCATACCTGGGATGAATCCTACTTGGTCATGATGTATAATTCTTTTAATGTGTTGTTGGATACGATTTGCTAGAATTTTATTGAGGATTTTTGCATCTATATTCATTAGAGAGATTGGCCTGTAGTTTTCTTTTTTTGTAATATCTTTGCCTGGTTTTGGTATGAGGGTGATGTTAGCTTCATAGAATGAATTAGGTAGTTTTCCCTCTGCTTCGATTTTTTTGAAGAGTTTGAGGAGAGTTGGAACTAATTCTTTCTGGAATGTTTGATAGAATTCAGATGTGAAGCCGTCTGGTCCTGGACTTTTCTTTTTAGGAAGCTTTTGAAAGACTGATTCAATTTCTTTACTTGTGATTGGTTTGTTGAGGTCATCTATGTCTTCTTGAGTCAAAGTTGGTTGTTCATGTCTTTCCAGGAACCCGTCCATTTCCTCTAAATTGTTGTATTTATTAGCGTAAAGTTGTTCATAGTATCCTGTTATTACCTCCTTTATTTCTGTGAGGTCAGTAGTTATGTCTCCTCTTCCATTTCTGATCTTATTTATTTGCATCCTCTCTCTTCGTCTTTTTGTCAGTCTTGCTAAGGGCCCATCAATCTTATTGATTTTCTCATAGAACCAACTTCTGGCCTTATTGATTTTCTCTATTGTTTTCATGTTTTCAATTTCATTTATTTCTGCTCTTAACTTTGTTATTTCTTTCCTTTTGCTTGCTTTGGGATTAATTTGCTGTTCTTTCTCCAGTTCTTCCAAGTGGACAGTTAATTCCTGAATTTTTACCTTTTCTTCTTTTCTGATATAGGCATTTAGGGCAATAAATTTCCCTCTTAGCACTGCCTTTGCTGCGTCCCATAAGTTTTGATATGTTGTGTTTTCATTTTCATTCACCTTGAGGTATTTGCTAATTTCTCTAGCAATTTCTTCTTTGACCCACTTGTTGTTTAGGAGTGTGTTGTTGAGCCTCCACGTATTCGTGAATTTTCTGGCACTCCGCCTATTATTGATTTCCAACTTCATTCCTTTATGATCCGAGAAAGTGTTGTGTATGATTTCAATCTTTTTAAATTTCTTAAGACTTGTTTTGTGACCCAGCATATGGTCTATCTTTGAGAATGATCCATGAGCACTTGAGAAAAAGGTGTATCCTGCTGTTGTGTGATGTAATGTCCTATAAATGTCTGTTAAGTCAAGCTCATTTATAGTAATATTCAGATTCTCTATTTTTTTATTGATCCTCTGTCTAGATGTTCTGTCCATTGATGAGAGTGGTGAATTGAAGTCTCCAACTATTATGGTATATGAGTCTATTTCCCTTTTCAGTGTTTGCAGTTTATTCCTCACGTATTTTGGGGCATTCTGCTTCGGTGCGTAAATATTTATGATTGTTATGTCTTCTTGTTTAATTGTTCCTTTTATTAGTATATAGTGTCCTTCTTTGCCTCTTTTAACTGTTTTACATTTGAAGTCTGATTTGTTGGATATTAGTATAGCCACTCCTGCTCTTTTCTGGTTGTTATTTGCATGAAATATCTTTTCCCAACCTTTCACTTTCAACCTATGTTTATCTTTGGGTCTAAGATGTGTTTCCTGTAGACAGCATATAGAAGGATCCTGTTTTTTAATCCATTCTGCCAATCTATGTCTTTTGATTGGGGAATTCATTCCATTGACATTTAGTGTTATTACTGTTTGAATAATATTTTCCTCTAATACTTTGCCTTTTGTATTATATATATCATATCTCATTTTCCTTCTTTCTACACTCTTCTCCATACCTCTCTCTTCTGTCTTTTTGTATCTGACTCTAGTGCTCCCTTTAGTATTTCCTGCAGAGCTGGTCCCTTGGTCACAAATTCTCTCAGTGACTTTTTGTCTGAGAATGTTTTAATTTCTCCCTCATTTTTGAAGGATAATTTTGATGGATATAGGAGTCTTGGTTGGCAGTTTTTCTCTTTTAGTAATTTACATATATCATCCCACTGTCTTCTAGCTTCCGTGGTTTCTGATGAGAAATCTACACATAGTCTTATTGGGTTTCCCTTGTATGTGATGGATTGTTTTTCTCTTGCTGCTTTCAAGATCCTCTCTTTCTCTTTGACCTCTGACATTCTAACTAGTAAGTGTCTTGGAGAATGCCTATTTGCGTCTAGTCTCTTTGGGGTGTGCTGCACTTCTTGGATCTGTAATTTTAGGTCTTTCATAAGAGTTGGGAAATTTTCAGTGATAATTTCTTCCATTAGTTTTTCTCCTCCTTTTCCCTTCTTTTCTCCTTCTGGGACACCCATAACATGTATATTTGTGCGGTTCATATTGTCCTTGAGTTCCCTGATACTCTGTTCAAATTTTTCCATTCTTTTCCCGATAGTTTCTGTTTCTTTTTGGAATTCAGATGTTCCATCCTCCAAATCACTAATTCTATCTTCTGTCTCTTTAAATCTATCATTGTAGGTATCCATTGTTTTTTCCATCTTTTCTACTTTATCCTTCACTTCCATCAGTTCTGTGATTTGGTTTTTCAGTTTTTCTATTTCTTCTTTATGTTCAGCCCATGTCCTCTTCATGTCCTCCCTCAATTTATCGATTTCATTTTTGAAGAGGTTTTCCATTTCTGTTCGTATATTCAGCATTAGTTGTCTCAGCTCTTGTATCTCATTTGAACTATTGGTTTGTTCCTTTGACTGGGCCATATTCTCAATCTTCTGAGCGTGGACAGTTATCTTCTGCTGCTGGCGTCTGGGCATTTAGTCAGATTTCCTTGGGTGTTGGACCCAACAAGGTTGTAAGATTTTTCTGTGAAATCTCTGGGTTCTGCTTTTCTTATCCTGCCCAGTAGGTGGTGCTCGTGGCACACGTTTTGGAATGGATGTGTTGGAATGGATGTGTTTGGAATGGATACCCCCGGTCACCGATCTCCGTGGTCTGGGGATTTCTGATCCAATTCTCTCCGTTTGTTCAGGGGCCGCGTGTGGTGGGGGCATCAGCCACTGCAGCTTGAGGGGACCCTGTGGCTGGTCGCCGGCCGCAGTGGGCCCGGGGAATTCGCCACCGGACCAGGAATTCGCCCACTGGGGAGGGGAGTCGGTCACTGGCCACCGCGGCCTGGGGAGTTCCCCACTGGACCAGGAAGCCGCCCGCGGGGGGGCCACCACGGCTTGGATAGCCCTCTGATCCGAGACTCGTAGCCACGGACTCGAAGCCGAGACTCAAAGCTGCCCGCAAAAGAGGGGTGCTGGCCGCCTCGGCTTGGGAAACTTGCCTCTCCGAGACTCTCAGCCAGCCCGGAAAGGAGGGAGGGAGTAGCTCTGACTGCCACAGCTGCCGCTGCTCAGGAAATCGTGCACCGCTCGGGGATCTCACCGCAGCCAAGTCTCGCAGTCAGACTAGCCAGTCCAGACTGGGTTACACTGTGTGTCCATTCCCTGCCGTAGCCCCGGGAGCTGTTCTGCACTGTTTCAGTTCACCTAGTAGTTGCTTTCGAGGAGGAGGAACTAAGACGTACGTACCTTACTAAGCCGCCATCTTGGAACTCTCTCTGATGCTCCTTTTATCTACCTTGTCAACAAAGGAGTAGAACATATGGAATAAAAATAAATAATAGGGGGAACAAATGTTAAAATAAATTTAGTTTGAAATGCTAGTGATCAGTGAAAGTGAGGGGTAAGAGGTATGCTATGTATAATCTTTTTTTTTCTTTTCTGTGTTCATTTTGTTTCTTTTTCTATTGTCTTCTTATTTGTTCTTCTGAATTAATTCAAATGTTCTAAAGAATGATGAATATGCAACTAGGTGATGATATTGTGAATTACTGATTATACATGTTGTTTTATTTGGTTTGTTATTTTTTTAATTAGGAAGATAAAAAAAGGAAAATTTTAAGTCATATATTTTACTAGGTTAAAAATTAAAAGATAAAATACAAGGCTGTATAACACAGAAAATCATATTATAAATGATGGACTGTAGTTAATAATACAATTATAAAAATATTCTTTCATGAATTATAACAAATATGCCTCACTAATGCAATTTGCTAATCATATTGTGGTATATGATAAAAATGCATTCAAATGTAAACTATGACTATAGTTAATATTTTTCATTTCTCATCAGTTGTAACAAAGACATCACACTAATTCAAACTGTTAATAGTGGGGAAGGTATATAGGTGTACTGTATTTTTTAAATGACTTTTCTATAACCCTACAACTTCACTAATTAAAAAATCTTAAAGATTACTGAGTGTACCTGTTTATCCAGGTTCTCTCAAACACTTTTCTCTTTCTTTTCTTTTAGAAATAGTCACTATTCTAGAATATCACGGATAATGGTATTCAGCATCTTTTTATGTTGTTTTTGGCCATTTATATATAGTCTTAGGAGAAATGTTTATTCACATATTTTTCCAATTTTTAATTGCTTTTTGTTTTTGAGCTGTAGATTTTCTTTATATATTCTGGATATTAAACTCTTATCAGTAATGTGGCTACCAAATATTTTCTACCATTCTGTAGGTTGTCTTCTACTTTCATGATAAAGTCCTTTGATGCAGAAAAGCTTTGTTAATTTTGATAAAGTCCCACTTATCTAATTTTTCTTTTGTTGCCTGTTCGTTGAGTGTAAACTTTAGGAAACCATTGCCTTAAAAGAAGTCCTGAATATGCCTCCCTAGGAGTTTATAGTTTTGTGTGTAGTTTGGAAGATGTTATCTATTCCAGAGAAGGCCATGTTCTTTTAATTTCATTCCTGTGGGTGCAGACCTATTCTAGACAAGACCTTTCAATTAGATTATTTCAATTAAGATGTGGCCCACTTAATTCAAGTTGGGTCTTAATCCACTTAATGGAATCCTTTATACAATTATGAAACACATAGAGAAACAAGGAAATAAAATAGAGAGAAGCTAAGAGATAAGGGCACATCCAGAAAAGCTGAAGGGAGGAAGCCACTGAAGCCAGTAGCTGGAAACAATGAAACTTGGGAGATGGTGACCAGCAGATGTCTCCATGTGCCTTGTTCTCTAACAGAGAAGCCCAAGTTCTCTAGGAACCAGTCTTCAGAGAGGGTATCATCTTGTTGATGCCTTAATTTGGACATTTGCATGGCCTTATAAACTGGTCAAGTAATAAATTCCCATTGTTAAAAGTCAGTCCATTTCTGGTGTACTGCAAAGCCAGATATTTGGTATTTATATATACATCTTTGATCCATTTTTTTAGATGATTTATTTTTCTATAGTGTGAGGGGATGGCCACCTCCTTTCTAATACATATGGACATCCAGTTTTTCCAGTACCATTTTTTGAAGGAATTTTTATTCCTCATTGACTGAACTTGGCACTTTGTAAAAAGTCAATTGGCCATTTAATGTGAGTCTTCTTTTGTTTGAACACTGATTTCAATTCCTTTGGTCTATATATTTGTCCTTGTTTTAGTATCATGCTCTTTTTAAAATATTTTTATTGTAAACAGTAGAGAAACATACAAACATTCTTGACATACAAACATTCTATACATCGTTACAATCAATGGCTCACAATTATCATCACATAGTTTTGTATTCATCACCATGATCATTGTTTTTGGACATTTGCATCTCTCCAGCAAAAGAAAAAAACTCGTACATGCCCTACCCCTTACACCTCCCTCTCTTTGACCGCTAATATTTCAATCTACTCAGTTCATTTTAACCTTTGTTCTCCCTATTATTTGTTCATTTTTATCCATATTTTTTACTCTCTGTCCATACCATTGACAAAAGGAGCATCAGAAACTAGGTTTTCACAATTACATAGTCACATTGCAAAAGCTGTATCATTATGCAATCATATTTAGGAAACATGGCTATTGGATAGTACCATGCTCTTTTAATTACTGTAGGTTTGTAATAAATTTTTAAATTGGAAAATATTAGTCCTCCAACTTCTTTCTTCTTTTTCAAAATCTTTTTTAGCTATTTAGGGTCACTTATGCTTCCATATAAATTTGACGATTGCTTTTCCATTTCTGCAAAGAAAGCTGTTGGAATTTTGATTAGGTTAAAATTGAATTTGTATAGCACATTGGGTAGAATTTGCATCTTAACAATATTTAGTCCTCAAATCCATGAACATGGAATGCCTTTCCATTAATTTAGGTGTTTTAAATTTTATTTTAGCAATGATATGTAATTTTTCAAGTACAAGTACTTTGCATCCTTGGTTAAATTTATTCCCAGATATTTGATTATTGATTATTTTAATTTTATTCTCAATGCAATTTTGTATATTTTCTTCAGATTGTTCATTACAGGTTTGTAGAAACACTAGTGATTATTACATGCTGATCTTGCAGCCTACCACTTTGCTGAATTCATTTATTAGCTCTAGATATTTTATTGTGTTTTTTTTAAGTATTTTCTATACGGACTATCATGTTATGTGCAAATAAGGAAAGTTTTACTTCTTCCTTCCAATTTGCTTGCATTTTCTTTCTTTTCTTGCCTAACTGCTCTGGCTGGAATTTCTAGAACAATGTTGAATAAC
This sequence comes from Tamandua tetradactyla, assembly GCF_023851605.1. Taxonomy (NCBI): domain Eukaryota; kingdom Metazoa; phylum Chordata; class Mammalia; order Pilosa; family Myrmecophagidae; genus Tamandua; species Tamandua tetradactyla. The sequence goes on along the minus strand of NC_135353.1, from coordinate 55,388,899 downwards.
TGTAGTAACAGTGGGCATCCTTGCCTGTTTATTATCTTAAAGGGAAAATTCACTCTTTCACCATTGAATATGATGTTGGTTGTGGGTGTTTCGTAATGCCCTTTATCTTGTTGAGGAAACTTTCTTGTATTCCTAGTTTTTTAAGTGTATTCATTAGTCATGGTGCTATATTTTGTCAAATGCATTTTCTGTGTCCATCACAATGATCAATGTGAATTTTTTCCTTTGTTCTACTTAGGTAGCATATTACATTAATTGACCTTCTTATGTTGATCTATCCTTGCATACCTGGGATAAAATGCACTTTGCCATGGTGAAAATTCTCTTAATATGCTGTTGGATTCAGTTTCTTATTATTTGCTGTAGATTTTTTGCATCTATATTCATGAGACATTGATTTATAATTTTTATTTTCTTCTGGTATCTTTGACTTTCTATTGGGGTGATAATTGGCCTCATAAAATGACTTAGGATATGTTCCCTCCTCTTCAATTGTTTGGAAGAATTTGAGCAGGAATTGTGTAAACACTTCTCAGATTATTTGATAAAATTCACCAGTGAAGACATCTGGTCTGGGCTTTCCTTTGAATCAAGGATTCTTTTTATTACTAATTTAGGCTGCTGACTTTTGAGTGGCCCATTGAGATCTTCTCTTTTACTTGAGACAGTGTAATTAGATATTGTGTTTCTAGGAATGTGTTATTTTCAACTAGGTAATGTTTATTGTAAATCTCATACCTTTTTTGTGTGTCAATACTTCTGTTAGTGTGTTAATGGCTATTTTCCTATTTATTTGATCATTTTGTGGGTTAGCATTTTGAGTCCCTTCTAATATCCTTCTATATATATTGTTCAGGTATCCTTTTTGTGACTAACATTGGGAACAGCATAAATCTATTGCAATCACATTTGATTTGATAAAAATTTATCTTGAATAGCATAGAAAAATACTATTTCTATACCCCTCCATCCCTCTATTTTTTTGTTGTACTTGTTACAGATTATATCTGTATATTATATATTTTATGTCCCAAACTATAAATTTATCATTATGTTTTCTGCATTTGCTTTTTAGAACCTTTACCAGATGTTTTTATTTTTATGTTGCTTTGATCCACTGTCTAGTTGCTTTCCTTTTAGTATGAACAAATCCCTTTGTCATTGCTGATAGAACACTCTAGTGGTGACACACTCCCTCCATTTTTATCTGAAGTTGTTTTAATTTTCCATTATCTTTGAAAATGTGATTTAATATAAATACTTATATTGCTAAGCATTTTAAACTACATTTATAAATAAATAATTAATTTAAATTTTGCATATAAAATTCTTGGTTGATAATTGTTTTCTTTCAGCATTTTAAATGCTTTGTACCACTGCCTTCATATGGGGGCATGGCTTCATATGGGGGCATGGTTTCTGATGAAAAATCAGCATTTAAACTTATTGGAGATAACTTATTCATAATACATTGTTCTTCTCTTTTTTTATTGAGACATATTATATATTCACATACCATATAATCAACCAAAATGTGCAATCAGTGGTTCACAGTATCATCATATAGTTGTACATTTATCATCACAATCTATTTTTTAACATTTTCATTACTCCCCAAAAGTAAAATCTGAATAAAAATAAAAGTAAAAAAGAACACTCCAAACATCTCATGCCCCCATACCCCCATTCTAGTTTGCTAGCTGCCAGAATGCAATATACCATAAACAGAACAGCTTTTAAAAAGGGGAATTTAATAGTTACAAATATACAGTTCTAAGGCCATGAGAATGTCCCAATTAAAGCAAGTCTATAAAAATGTCCTAATTAAGGCACCAACTAGAGGTTACTACCTTCATTCAAGAAAGATTGATGAAGCTCAGGGTTTCTCTCTGAACTGAAAAGGCTTGTGGTGAACATGGTGACATCTACTGGCTTCCTCTCCAGGCCTCTTGCTTCATGAAGCTCCCCTGGGGGCTTTCTCGTTCTTAATCTCCAAAGGTTGCTCACTGGTGAATTCTGCTTCATGGCTCTCTTGTCATTCTCTGCTCTCTCAGAATCTGAAGCCTTTTCCAAAATGCTTCCTCTTTTAAAGGATTCCAGTTAATTAATCAAGACCCACTTGGAATGGGTGGAGTCACATTTCCCTCTAATGAAAGATTAATACCCACAAGTGGGTGAGTGACATCTCCATGGTGATAACCCAATCAAGTTTCCAACCTACATTACTGAATAGGGATCAAGAGAAATGGTTGCCTCCCCATGATGGGATCAGGATTAAAACATGGTTTTCTAGGGTACATAAATTCTTTCAAACTGGGATATCCCCTATTGTTTATTTATTTTGGTCTTCTTTTTTCATGGTCATCTGTCCATACACTGGATACACTGAGTGTCAGTCACAAGGTTTTCATAGTCACATGAACACATCTTAAAAGCTCTGCAGTTATACTATCATCATTTGGAATCAAAGCTATTGGATTACAGTTCAAAAATTTCAAGTACTTCCCTTTAGCTACTCCAAAACATGAAGAACTGAAGAAGGATAAGTATATATTACATAAGAATAACCTCCAGAATGACCTCTCAACTCTATTTGAATCTCTTAGCCACTGAAACCTTTTGTTTCATTTTTCTTCCCCCTTCTGGTTCAGAAGGCTTCCTCACTCCCAACTTGCCGGAGCCAGGCTCAAGACTGTAAGTCATGCCCCACGTGGTCAGGGAAGTTTACACCCTGGGGATCTTGTCCCATGAAGGTGGAAGGAGAGTGTGTTCATCTGCAGAGTTGGCTTAGAGAGAAAAGCCACATCTGGGCAATAAAAGAAGTTCCGTGGGGGTGACTCTCAGGACTAATCATAAGTAAGTTTGGTTTCTCTTCTGCAAGAACAAGGACAAGCCCCGAGATCCATTACTTTTCTCTTGCAACTTTCAAAACAGTCTCCTTGCCCTTGGAACTGGAAATTTTGATTAATATATATTGGGACATTGTTATTTTCATGTTTATCCAGTGTGGGTCTTGTTGTGATTCTTTTATGTGTATATCAGTGTGTTTTATTCAATTTGGCATGCTTTGTGCCATTTTTTTTTGGATATTACTTCTGTCCCTTTCTTATACTTTTCCTTTTTTAACTTTCATAATGTGTTTATTGTATGCTTGAAGGTGTCCCATGCATCTCTTAGGCTCTGTTCACTTTTTTCATTTTTTTTTTTTTTTTGGCATGGAGCGGTCTTCAGCCTGAATAATTTCAAATTGATAGTCTTCAGATGTAGTGATTTATTTCTTTTGTCAGCTAATCTGCTGTTGAAAACATCTTGGAAAGTTTTCATTTGTCACTGCGGCCTTCTGCTGCAGTATTTCTCTTTGGTTTCTTCTTAGAAATGGCTATTTAATAAATTTCTCATATATTTCTTTCATCATTTTCTTGATGACCTTTAATGCTTTATCCATGTATTCCTTTATCTCCTAGAGCATTTTGAAAGTCATTTTGTTAAAGTTATTGCCTGGTATGTCCAAAGTCTGGTATTCTACAATGATGATTTCCAAACTTTCTCTCTTGTTCCTTGAATAGGCCACAATTTCCCATTTCTTTGCTTGTCTTGTAATCTTTCATTGTATATGGTGCATTTTAATATTTCAATGTGTTAACTCTGTGATTTAACCCAAAGGTCTCTGTTCTTTAAGGTTGTGCACAGCTTATGATATGACAGCAAATTCCTATAGTGCCAGGAACTAACAAAAATGGACCAGGGGAAAAATACCTTTCACAGTCCTTGCAAGTTGACTCTGTGTTGGCCAGTGCTCTCCTTCGGAGGTCAGCCCTTTGTGATCATTAGATTCTGCTATCAACTTGGCCAGGTGACTATGCCCAGTTGTCTGATCAGGTAAGTGCTGGCCTGACCATTGCTACAAGTGTATTTCATGGCTTGTTGAAAAAACAGAAGACTGGTTTATTGAATCATCAGTCAGTTGATTGCAGCTGAGCCCAATTACATCTGTGACCAAGAAAAGACATGCCTCATGCATATGAAATAATACAATCAGTTGAAAACTTCTAAGGAGGAACAGAGACTCTCTTACAACTTCTTCAGTCAGAGAGGTTCTCCTGTGGAGTTCATTGAGACCCTTCATCAGACCAGCCAGCTTCACAGCCTGCCCTATGGATTTTAGACTCTTCTATTCCCATGGTTGCATGAGACACCTTTATAAATTTCATATTTACAGTTATATCCTGTTGGTTCTGTTTATCTGGAGAAACCTGACTAATAAAGCTTGGTACTGAGACTAAAGTGATTCCTGAGAAACAGAATCTTAAAAATGTTTTTTTTTTACAATTGGTTTTCTACTCTTATTAGTCTCAAGAGCACAAATGACTATGTTTCCAATAATCAAGATGGCACTGAAAGTTCATGGGGTGAGTTGGGAAGAGAGATATACAAAATATCACCATATGATTCTGCTAACTGTGCACTTATATGAGGCAAGGCTCTGGGCAAGTGTCTTTCACACCTCAAAAGGAGTTTTGTGGAACTTAGAGGTATAATGATGTTGGCCAGTTGTTGTTAAATATGCTGGATTTGATTTAGAGGGAAAGAGATGAGCTGAAGGTTTCAAATTTGTAACTTAATCACCATATGAAAGATGCAAAAGTTTCCATGTGTGGCCTGCAACAAAATCTTCTTTCCTATGGTCACAGACTTGAGATCTCTGAATGTCAGACACAGATCCTCATGGTGCAAGTACAGATTTACAATGTTAACTAAAATTTCCACCTTGCAGTGTGTAAAGTACTATTAAAGTAAGGGCTTTGATTGGAAAAGAATGGGATCCTGAAACTTGGGATGGGGACATATGGCTTGATATTTATGGCAATTGGGACATGAAATCCCTAGAATCTTCTGAGACTTTGCTAGATAGACCTGGAATGGACTGTCCTGAGAAACCTGCTGTGCCATCTCCAGCCTGCCCTGAGGAAACAGCTACCCTATCTCCAGCCTGCTCAGAGAAAAGAGCTTTCAGACCTCCAGCCTGCCTTGAGGAAACAGTCTGCCCAGAGCAGTCTGCCATCCAACCTCCATCTAAAGAGTTTACCCTTTCAGTGCCTGCTACACATATAGACACCTCCTTTGGGGAAACAGTCCTCACTCCTCTGCCTAGAGTGAGTGACCCTGTTTCACCAGATGAAACTGCAACAGAATGCTCTGAGGTAATTGGCTTGAAAAGCACTTCTATTTCATTTCATGACCTACCCCTACCACCCCTCTTTTTTCAATACCTATAACTGGACTAATCTCTCAACAGGCCCCAAAAGGTGAGGTATGAAGTATGACCCATGAGGAGGTATGCTATACTCCTAAAGAAGGAATATAAAGTGCAATCAAGCTAAATTTATTGACATGAGCCCACTAAGCAGAGATTCTGCATTCAATGATGTAGCCCAAACATTTAGAAAGAACATTTACAGTTTGTTTGGACAGTTAGCTGAAACATGGATCAAAAAGTGGCTTACCTTACCTGTGGTCATAAATGCCAGAGCTGCTCTTGTATAATGTAGATAAGGGGACCCAAAGTGCTAAAGAAATTGGAATGTTGGAGTGCATTTATCATGGAATATCTGTTCACATACCCCAGCCAGGAATGTCCAGAGGACACATCTTTCACCAGAACTTTCATAAAAAATTTGTGAGAGTAGCTCTATCATACCTGAAGGACTCTGTAGTTGCTGTTCTCTATATGTCATATATTACAGTGGGAACTGTTGTCACTGAGCTTGAATCCTTAAACACAATGAAGATGATTGGACCCAGAGTTGGTGGAAGCCATGTGGCAACAGTTAATCACAATAAGCAAGGTGGGTTTGGCCACCATAACAGAGAGCAGACTCAAAATGGCAGTCAAAATAATTTGACTCTCAGAGTCTTGTGGTACTTGCTAATAGATCATAGAGTACCTAGAAGTAAAATAGATGGTCAGTCTACAAAATTCTTGTTTGAGCTATATAAGCAGAAGAATTCTAGGTCAAGTGAACAGAAGTCTAACTTGAATTACATAAACAGAGAGTCATAGCCCCTTAATCAATTCCCATATTTGAGACAATTTATAGGCTCAGAGTCCCTTGAATGAGGGGAGGGCCAGGTATGGTGGGGAAGTACCCTGTTATGCTGCCCCAAACTTATACTTCTAAACTTCCTCCCTGTCTTTTGCAAGGAGATCTATTCTTTTTACCAGGGTGACTGTAAAGGAAATGATCACGTATTTTGATTCTTAAACACTAGCCCAGAAGTGATAGCAATTCCAGGAGACCAAAAACATCACTCCAGTCAACCAATCAGAGTAGGGGTTTATGGAGGTCAGGTAATTGATGGAGTTTTAGCTCAGGCCTGTCTTACGGTGTGCCCTGACAGTCCCCAGACCCATTCTGTTGTCATTTCCCCAGTTCCAGAATGCATAATTGGAATTGACATACTCAGCAACTGGCAGAATCCTCATATTGGTTCTTTGAGTCATGGATTGAGGGTTACTATAGTAGGAAAGGCTGAATGGAAGCCACTATAACTGCCCCTACCTAGTAAAATAGTGAATCATGATGAATACCAGATTTCTGGAGGGATTGCCAATATTAGTGCACTCTTAAGTACTTGAAGAGAGCAAGGGTGGTGATTTCCATCCCATCTCCATTCATCTCTCTTGTTTGGCTTGTGCAGAAAACAGATGGATCTTGGAGGATGAGAGTGAATTATCATAAAATTACCCAGGTGGTGACTCCAATTTCAGCTGCTATTCTAGATATGGTATCACCGCTTGAGCAAATCAACAAATCCCCTGGTACCTGGTATGAACCTATTTATCTGGCAAATGCTTTTTATTCTCAATAGTTATCAGTAAGAACCAGCAGAGTTTGCATTCAGCTGGAAAGGCCAACAGTATGTGTTCACTGCCTTGCATAAGGACTATATCAACTCTCCTGCTGTATGTCACAATTGTGGCAACAGGGAACTTGATCTTTTCTTCCTCCCACAACACATCACACTGGTCCATTATATCGATGATATCATATTTATTGGACCTAGTGAGCAAGAAATAGCAACCACTTCAGGCTTGTTGGTAAAGCATTTGTGTGTCAGGGAGTGGGAGATAAATCTACCAAAAATACAGGGGCCCTCCACTTCAGTGAAACTTCTAGGTGTCCAGTGGTGTGGGGCATGTCAAGATATCCCTTGTAAAGTGAAAAATAAGTTGTTGCATCTGGTCTCTCTTATGATCAAAAGAGAGGCAAAATGCCTAATTTGTTTCTTTGGATTTTGAAAACAACATATTCCTCATTTGGGTGTACTACTATGGCCCATTTACTGAGTGACCAAAAAAGCTGCTAATTTAAATGGGGACTGAACCAAGAGGAAGTTCTGTGAAAAGTACAGGCTGCTGTGCAATCTGCTCTGCAAGATCAAATAGTGCTGAAACTATCAGTGGTAAACAGGGCTACTGTCTGTACTCTTTAGCTGGTCCTTATAGGAGAATCACAATGCAGACCCTTAGGATTTTGGAATAAAAATTTGCCACCCACTGCAGATAACTACTCTCCTTTGAGAAACAGCTTTTAACATGTTAATGGGCTGTAGTAGAGACTGAATATTTAAACATATGTCACCAAGTTACTGTGAGATCTGAGTTGCCTCTCATGAACTAGGTGTTATCTAACTCACCAAAGCCATAAAATTGAGCATGCACACAGCACACCATCATAAAACGGAAATGGTATATAAGAGGGATGGATCCAGCAGCTCCTGAAGGCTCAAGTTACATGAGGAAGTGGCCCGAATACCCATGGCCCCCATTCCTGCCACATTACCTTCTCTTTCCCAGACCAGAGATATGGCCTCTTGGGGAGTTACTTACAGTCAGTTGACTTTCTGTGTGGGCAAGGACTAGGAAAATATTTGCATACCACATGAATGTTCACCAGAGGGTGACTTCAGCAGAGGAATGTTTTAATAATCAAGTGCATAAGAGGGCACATTCTGTGGATACAAGTCATACCCTTTCCCCAGCCATTTGTGCCATTGCTCAATGGGATCATGAACAAAGTAAGCATTTTGGTAGGAAAGGAGCTTATGCCTGGGCTCAGCAATATGGACTTCCACTCACCATGGCCAACCTGGCTATGGTCACTGCTGAGTGCTTAATCTGCCAGCAGCAGAAACCCACACTCAGCCCACAATATGACATTCTCCAAGATAATCAGCCTACTACCTGGCGGCAGGTTGACTACATTGGACCACTTCCATCATGGAAGGGGCAATGATTTGTTCTAACTGGAATTGGCAAATACTCTGGATATGGGGTCACATTTCCTGAACACCATGCTTCTGCAAATCTACCATCCAGGAGCTCATAGAATGCCTTGCCTATCATCATGGTATTCCACATAACATCGCTTCTGATCAAGAAACTCATTTCATAGCAAATGAAGTTCAGAAATGGGCACATGCTCATGGAATTCTCTTGTCTTACCATTTTCCCCATCATCCAGAGGCAACTGCATTGATAGAATGGTGGAATGGCCTTTTGAAGACCTAATTACAGTGCTAATTAAGTGGCAATACCTTGCAGGACTGAGACAATGTTCTCCAGGAAACTGTGTATGCTCTGAGTCAGCATCCACAATACGTTGCTCTTTCTCTTATAGCTAGGCTTCACAGGTCCACATATCGAGGAGTGGAAATGTGAGTGCACTTCTCACTATCACCCTTAGTGATCCTCTAGAAATTTTTTTTACTTCCTATCCCTGAAACCATAAACTCTGCTGAACTATGGGTCTTAGTTCCAAAAAGAGAAGTGATCCTACCAGGAGACATAATGTTTCCATTGAAATGGAAGTTAAGACTGCCACCTGGCCACTTTGGGCTTCTCATGCCACTGAATCAATAGGCAAAGAAGGGGATTACAGTACTGTCTGGGATTATTGATCATGGCTGTCAAGGGGAAATAGGACTGCAATTATACAATGGAGGTATAAAAAAGAGAGAGCTTTCCTGGAACAGGAGATCCTCTAGGGCATCTCGTAGTTCTCCCATGCCCTGTGATTATAGTCAATGGAAAACTGCAACAACCCAAACCAGGCAGGACTATCAATGGCTAGGAAACTTCAAGAATGAAGGCTTGGTTCACCCGACCTGACAAAGAACCATGAGCAAGTGAAATGCTTACTCAGTGAAAAGGAAATATGGAATGGGTTGTGAAAGAAAGTAGTGATAAATATGAACTATGATCACATGACCTGTTACAAAAATGAGGGCTACAGTAATATGAATATTTCTTCCCTATTTTCTTACCAGTATGTTTGTATTTGTACTTAAGCAAATATCTTATTTTCCTCTTATCATATGATATAAATTGTATTGTTTAGGTTATAGTATTTAAGTTAAAGGATATAAAGTTTAATAGTGAATGTTACATAAGAACTTCCATCCTATTCTGGAGAAATGTAGTACTCTTCTGGTTGCATACAGAACAGTTGAGTGTTATTATGTGAAACACACGTCCGTTATTGTGTTCTATTTGGAAATTAAGCATGTTTCATGGTGATGCATATAGCTGGCAAGTTGACAAGGGTTGGACTGTGATGGTTAGGTTTTGATGTCAACTTGACCAGGTGATGATGCCCAGTTTTCTGGTAAGGGAAACACTAGCCTGACCATTGCTGCAAGGATATTGGTTTATTAACTTATAAGCCAGTTGATTGAAGCTGTGGCTGATTTCATCTGTGATCAAAAAGACCATGTCTCCCGCAGTGAGATAATCCAATCAGTTGAAGACTTTTAAGGAAGAAGATAGACTTTTCTTGGCCTTTTCAGCCAAAAAAGCCTCTCCTCTGGAGTCTGTTGAGACCTTCACTGGAGCTGCCAGCTTCACAGCTTGTCTATTGATTTTGGACTCTTGCATTCTCACGGTTGTGTGAGACACCTTTATAAATCTCATTTACAGATATCTCCTGTTGGTTCTGTTTCTCTAGAGTACCCTGACTAACACACCCTTCTATCAAGAATGGCCCAAGGCAAAAGAGATATGCAGGTCCCTCTCTGTTTTTCTGACCCTGCATCTTTTCCTGGGCTTGTGCTCACTCATGGCCTTTATAATTACCTCATTTACAGGACTCTAAATGCCCCATTTATCCAATGAAATAAACTCATTGCAGCCCCCTATGCCCTATTTTATATTTTAAAGCTAATAAATCCTTAGCCCCAGGCAATTTCAACTTAGTTGCTTCTTACACTACCTAGCTGTCCTCAAACTATTTCTACTGGCCAGGCAAGCTCTACTAGGTCCAGCCAGAGATAAGCTTCCAGATTCATTCTTTCAGGTTGCCAACAGATAGACTGGCACCAACAGATTCACATGTCAGTACGCATATACTTGTTACTCTGCTCCCTCTGGAACAAGTCTGGGGGCCCACAATAGGAGCAAAGCCTAGCTCCACACTACACTTTATGATGGGAGTGGGTAAGGGACATCAATGGCCCCAGGAATACATACCATTTTTAAAACTGCATTTTTTTGTTTTAGCACTCATCTAATTACTGTAACTCTTTACACATTTTCTGTATTGTTGAGGAAGATGGCTCTTCTATTCTGCTAGTTTTTCAAAATTGTGGGGAAAAGGCACCTTGGATCATGTATTTAAAAACTTTTTATGCAATTTTATTGAGATATATTACATAGTCACACACTATATAATCCTCTAAAGTGTACAATCAGTGGTTCACAGTATCCTATAGCTGTGCATTCATCACAATCAATATTTGAACATAATCGTTACTCTAAAAAAATTAAGCAAAATTAAGTTTCTGATGTGGCTTCTCTCTTCAAATTACCTCTGCAAGTAAACTCACTGCACTTCCCCCTATGTTCAGTGAGAATAAAAATAAAAGTAAAAAAGGACACTGAAAATATCCCATAACTGCCATACCCCTTTTTAAATAAATTTTTGACCATTTTTTCTCATAGTCAGTGAAGAAAATTAGTCAGTCACAAGGTTTTCATTCTCACATGGTGATGCCTTAAAAGCTATATTATTACACTACAATCTTCAAGAATCAAGGCTATTTGATTGCAGTTCAACAGCTTCAGATATTCACTCTAGCTATTCCAATACATGAAAACTTGAAAAGGGATATTTATATACTGCAAAACAATAACTTCAAAATGACTTCTTCACTCTATTTGAAATCCCTCATCCACTGAAACTTAATTTTGTTTCATTTTTCTTCCCTCTTTCCATCAACAATGTTTTCTCACTCCCATGATGCCACAGCTAATCTCATCCCCTGGAATAATGTCCTGCATTGTCAGGGAGACTTACACCTGCAGGTGTCATGACCCACATAGGGGGAAGTGCAGTAAGTTTACTTGCAGAGGTGACTTAAAGAGAGAAGCCACATCAGAGCAATAATAGAGGTTCTTTGGGGATGACTCTTAGGCATAACCATGATTAGGATCAGCTTGTCCTTTGCAGGAATAAGTTTCATAAATACAAGCCCCAAGATCAAGGGCTTGACCCATCACACTGGCATTCTCTGATGCTTGTGAGAATATCAGGTCTTCCCCAGGTAGAGAAGTTTTCTATATCCACCTTTTTCTTCAGTCTCTCAAGGGGACTTTGCAAATACTTTTCTTTGTCTTTTTCCCAGATTACTCTGGAATGTGATCACTGCATCACATCCACTCATACAAACCAAGATCTCACTACCTTTTCAAGCTTCCATGTAATTACGGTGTTTGAATAAGCTGACCATGCAAGTTAAATTGGATGGTGTGCTACTAAAAATATAAATTTTGCACCAAATAAACAAATAAACATCTCTTTCTTGTTCTTACTCAAGAGTTGAAATTTAAAATACCATCAATATCGTCTTTTATCCTTTAGTCTGATTTACCTTAGTCCTACCCAGATCAGCTTCATTCATATCTCTAATTGAAGTCTGATCACTCTTTCAGTATTTTCAACAGATGCTGTATGGGGCACTACTGACTTTCATTGTGCAGAACTCTATCTCTGAGTCTCAGTTTTCACACAGATACCCCAAGTTCCAGGGAATGACCAGGTTATACACAAAGAGCTCAGCATCATCTTGGAAGCGCCGCCTTCTTGGTCAATTAAAAGTCCAAATCTATTTCAATAAGAGGAAATATGTGCTTCTCACAATAGTGAAGACATGTAAATAGATTGTTCATTTACCATTGTTGAAATTCAGGTTTGTCCTACTAGTATTTTATTAATGTAATTTAATTTGGCATTATGATGATAGTAAAAACAAGTTAATTATGCTTCATAATGACCATAACAATGGTTAGCATTTATAGTTTTTGCTATATTCCAGGCACATTGCTAACTGTTTTACAAGGATAAGCCCCTTTAATTTCACAACCTTCAACCTAACTCACAATCATGAGAAATACTATCATCAAATAGCTCATTGTATTTACTTTTGCACCAAATACATGCCCTCAATGGACCATCTCAGCATCTAACATCAAAATGAGTAATCCTGTATGTTAACTGCCTGTTGTTTTGAGGGAAGGAGACCATGCAAAGTAATGAAAGTCCTTAGGTTTAAAAAGTGAACAAATTACAAAGAATCATCTCTTATTTAATAGAATACATAAAATAACATTTGGACCAATACAAAAATTAAAGAAGTGTATTTACTGAAGGATTGTCATAGGTTCATGATCATTCTATTGATTTCATATGTTTTTATTAATGACATAATTTTTACTAATAATATATTTTGCTAGGAATATATATTTAAATTTACATTCTGTAAAGGATTATTTTCCAAAGTCAACTCCTGATCCATTCATTATACTGTGCTAATTTCTATCAAAATCGGGGTCTGCCCTCATAAAAATTTACAATGCTTTCTCAACTTTTCTTGAACAGTTAATTTTTACATGATACTTCCTAAACCCTTTACATTCATATGTATTTAACCTTTAAAACAGCTCTAAAAGAGTTGACACATCAGTTTTTCCAATCTAATGATAAGGAAATTGTGGGTAGGAGAATGTAGGAAACTTTTTGAGGACTCACATTTCATAAGTATGGGAGATCAATGCAATGGAATGTTGAATAAGACTGGGTTTTTTTTTTTTGTCCTGGGATTATCCACTAGAAAAAGAAAAAAGTTGCTTTTATGGCACTAAATATTTTTCTGGCTGTAATCCTAAAGCATGGGTTTTATCAAAGTTTGATGGGCAATTTAAGACTGAAAAATGAAGAGGCCCACTCTATGTATCAAAATAATAACAATTTATTAGGAAACTTACAAACCAAGAAGCTGATCCTGGGTGGCTGCAGTAAATTCAGAGTAGCACTCAGTGTCACATCTCAGGTTATCAGGAATTATATCAGGGTAAGAAAACAGAAGGCACAGAGCCAAATCGGGATTTGCAAAATCATAAATATGGTTTTTTGAAGTTATTGATATGTAGCAAGACTAATTCTAGTACAGATAGTTATAGTGTTTAAGAATGTGCACATATGATTTAGGATGTACCTATGGGTAGGGTGGGGGGTTGCCTTATCTCAGAATTTATGGTTCCTTTGTTTATACCCTCACAGTATCTTACTGTAAGAAGCTATCCATAATTTGGTCCAGACATTATATTTTGTAGCAGGCAGGCTTTCCCCTCTTTCTGGTTCAGCTGTGCTCTCTGTGGAAAATCCCCAAACCCCCTCTCCTGACCTTCAGGAATGGGTAAAACTTCAGGCGAGCGAGATAAGACACATTCCTGGGATAGAAACCCCCTTCCCTAGCCTTCAGGAACTGGTGAAGCTGCAAGTAGGCAAGATAAGACATTCCTGGGGTGGGGACCCCTCCCTTAATGGTTCAGCTTTGGGCCATTCTCAACTTAAATCATCCAATTATTTACCTTGTCTTTAATATGTCAAAGAGTCTATAAAAGCTTAAGTTTGCCTTTTGTTTGGGGTTCAGACTTTCAGAGGCTACTTGGCTGAGCCCTATGGCCATAGTAAATAAAACCTGCTTCCTGAAACTACGGATCCTTAGTCCCAGCCTGTTCTAACTTTGCAGAATGTTCTTGGAGGCCTGCGGCCTTGTTCCTGGTTTTCATGCTCCAATTTAAGCTCCATAAATGTTTTCCCAACTCACCCACAACTGTAATCAACAACCACCCTACTGCTTCAACCTACCACCAAGTTGTGAGGTGTTCCAAGAAACACATTCATAAAAATTGGGTGTGTATATAAAAAGAATAGACAGATGTTGTGTTTCCCAGCTGGATTTTTGCTTAGGCAGTATGCAAGTATACTTACACAATCAGGAATCAAAGAAGTTTGGGGAAAAAACAAAGGCTTAAAGAAGAGGTACAGATGAAGCAGTTTGTACTTCTACAGCTCAGCATAGGAAAAATACCTGAGTAGTAGCTATAATTGAAGTGTTTACTAAGTAATGTAGCTGGGTGTGGGTCGTCCAGTGGACTGTTGGTTAAGGAATCCAACAAGGGATTGAATGGGGGTGGGGGGGAATAAGCAATGGAAAATTACTGAAAGTTTTCAGAAGTACTTATATATGCACACCATGAGAGAGTCAGCATGTGGATGCCTGCCATGCAGAGGGCACGGAGAACAAGTATGTATTTCAGGAAAGCAGCAAAACAACCAAAAGACTTGCAAAATAATATCAGTTAATTAAAGAGAAGCTCTATTCCTCCACCCCTTCTCCTTCTAACCAATAGTAAGGAAGCAAGAGCTGAGAAAAAAGAGGATACAGCTAATTAGCAGACTACACCCTCTTCTGACCCCAGGACATAGAGCTATTTGCATAGCCTGCCTGATGGAAGGGAAAGGAAAAGCTTATTATTGCATACAAGACTGATACTTTAAACTGGAATAGAAATTTCTAAAATTTTTCAAGTACATTATATATACAAAAGTTTATAAAATGTATTTATACAATGTCTTGATTTTCTTGAGCTGTTATGAAAAATACCACAGACCAGTTTGGGCTTGTCAACAGGAACATATTGGCTCACAGTTCAGAGGCTACAAAGTTGCTTCTTCCCAGAATCTGTAGCCTTTCAGCTGGCCACTAACAATGCTTTGGATTCCTTGGCTTGTATCTTTGTTTGTTGGCATTACATGACAATGGTCTCTCCATTGTCTTCTGGGTCCCATCCGACTTCTAGATCCTCCATAGTGACTTTCTTTCACTCTAACTTCTGGTTTCTTTCTCTTTATAAGAGCTCCAGCAATCCAGAACCTCATTAAATTGAAAGTTATACCATAGCTAAAAATAAAGTCTTCAAGAGAGCCTATTTAAGCTGTGTTTACACATATAAGAATGGGGATCAATATTAAGAACATGTCTAAATTGAGGTACATAATTCAACCTGCCATATACAGTTATGAGAATAGTAGAAAAATGAACATCCATAAATCTAACACCCATGTTAGGCTGAAGCATTGTTTAGGAGCCTCCTGCAAGCTCGTAACTCCTAATCTTATCCCTTTCCTTGAACACCTTGATTTTAAATGATCCTTGCTTTTATTGTTGTTAATTATTCATTTGAATTCTGTATAATTTTGCCACATATGCTTGCATCTCTAAATAATACATGGTTTAGTTTTGGCTGTTTTTGAATTTTATAGAAAAAATATAGTTGAGAATTGCTCTATGCTTGCATAGACATTTTTGTTTAAAACTGTATTATAATTGCTTTATATACATGAAAAAATTAAATGTCCACCAATCTTGAAAAAGTAATATTTCATAAGGCATTTCTTATGTTAGGCACTCTTCTAAGTTACATATACATAGACACCATAGGTGCCAACATGACCTTGGACAAGGAAACTACCTAATCAATAACTCAGTTTTCATATATTCTATGAAGTAACACACAAACATAATTTATTTTAATCTTCATAAGCTCTCCAGGAGATAAGTACTGCTAGTCCTCCATTTATACATATGAGGAAACCATCAGTGACAGGGTATTTAACTTAATTTTTAATGCAACCTTATCGAGATATATTCATATACCATAAAATCATGCAATATGTACAATCAGTGGTTCACATTATCATCATATAATTGTGAATTCATCACCATAACAAATTTTTGAGCATTTTATTACTCCAAAAAATAAGGATGAAAATAAAAATAAAAAGAACATCCAAAACATCCTATATTCCTTATGCCCCCATATTATGCATTTTTTGTCTTTGTTTTTTTAACTCATCTATCTGTATGCTGGTTAAAGAGAGTGCCAGTCATAAGGATTTCACAGTCACACAGTCACACTGTTAAAGCTATAAAGTTATACAATCATCTTCATGAATCAAGGCTACTGGATTACAGTTCAAATTTTCAGTATTTCCTTATAGCTATTTCAATCCACTTAAAACTAAAAAGTGATAGCTATATAATGTATAAGAGTAACCTCCAGAATGGCTCCCAACTCTATTTGAAATCTCTCAGCCACTGAAATTTATTTTGTTTCACTTTCCCTTTTTGGTCAAAAAGTTTTTCTCAATCCCATGAGGTCAGGGCCAGGCTCAATCTTGGGAATCATGTTCCATGTTACCAGGTAAATTTGCACCACTAGCAGTCATGTCCCACAAAGGGGAAGTGCAGTGAGTTTACCTGCAAAGTTGTCTTCAAGAGAA
The DNA here is from genome assembly GCF_023851605.1 of Tamandua tetradactyla. NCBI lineage: Eukaryota > Metazoa > Chordata > Mammalia > Pilosa > Myrmecophagidae > Tamandua > Tamandua tetradactyla. The sequence goes on along the minus strand of NC_135353.1, from coordinate 55,372,214 downwards.
AAGACACATCTATCTGACCAACAAAAGAGGTTACCTGGGATAACTCTTAGCTTCTACTTTGCAGGAATAAGTTTGAGAAAGGCAAGCCCCAAGATCAAGGGCCTGGCCCATCAAATTGGCAGTCTCAAAAGCTTGTGTGAATATCGGGAATTCCCCAGATGAGGAAGTTTAATATTTCCACATTTTTCCTCAGGCCCTCAAGGGGGTTGTGCCAGTTTGAAAGGTTTATGCACTCTAGAAAAGCCATATTTTAATCCTGATCCATCTTTTGGAGGCAGCTGTTTCTTTTAATCCATATACAGCACCATAGCTCTGAAGCTTTGAAGGTTGATTGGATTATCACTGAGGAGCTGTGATGCACCCAATTATGGGTATTAGCCTTTGATTAGAGGGAGATGTGACTCCACCCATGCCAGGTGCATCTTGATTACTTTACTGGAATCCTTTGAGCAAGGAAGCATTTGAGATAAAACTTCAGAGCCACAAGAGCCACGAGAGCCCATGCAACCAGAAACCTTTGGAGATGAAGAAGGAAAACACACCCAGGGGATCTTCATGAAACAAGAAGCCTGGAGAAAAAGAGAGCAGATGTCAACGTGTTTGCTGTGTCCCTTTCCAGTTGAGACAGAAACCCTGAACATCACTGGCCTTCTTGAACCTAGGTATCTTTCCCTGGATGCCTTAGATTGGACATTTCTATAGCTTTGCTTTTTTGGGACATTTCCATGGAATAGAACAGCAGTTTAATAAATTGCCCTTTTTAAAAGCCGTTCCATTTCTCATATATCACATTCAAGCATGTTGCAAACTAGATCAGGGGCTGTGCAAATACTTTTATTTTTTGCTCATATTACTCTGGGATTCATTGGGACATCGCACTAATCTGTACAAACGAAGTTCTTACTCCCTATTAAAGGTTCCATGTAATTATGGTGTTTGAATAAGGTGGCCATACAAGTTAAATTAGATAGAAATATAAATTTTGCACCACATAAACATCTTTTATGGTTTTCTAAGAAAGAAGTTGAAGTTTTAAAACACAGTATCATCCTTTATGCTTTGCTCTGATTTACCTTAATCCTACCCAGATCAACTTCATTCATATCTCTAATTGACATCTGATCTCTGTTTCATCATTTTAGACAGATGCTGTATGGTTTCATGTTGACTTTCATAGAGATAGAAATCTATCTCTGAGCCTCAGATGTCACAAAGATACCTAAAGTTCCAGGGGATGACCAGGTTTTATGCAAAGACCTCAGCATCTCAGAATTTAGAAATAACCATTGCCACTCAAAAATAGATGTGACTTCTGTAAGAACTTACAATCTAGAAAACTTTATGATAAACCTTCCCCTGATAACCTATGCTCTCAAATTCAATTCTCAGAGTTTGCACATTATAGTTATTCCATATTAGTGAGGCATTATAATGTTTGTCTTTTCATTTCTGGTTCATTTCATTCAACATACTCTCTTCAAGTTTCATTTGCCTAGTTGTAGGTATCACAAATTCATTCCTTTTTGCAGCCATTCAATATTCCATTGTATGTATACACCATAGATAACCCTTCCCTTATTTTTTAAATGGATAACGGGAAAATTTTGGAGAAGTTGTGAATAGCCTGATAGAGAAGGCCTAGAATGCTTTGAAGAGTCTGTTGATAGAAACGTGAACTCTAAAGATCCTTCTGATAGGGCCTTGAACAAAAATGAGGCGTGAGTTATTGCAAACTGGAAGGAAGGTGATCCCTGTTTTAAAATGGTAGATAATGTGGCAAAATTGACTAGTTGTTTTGGCTGGAAGTCAGATTTTTAAAAGCCATAAACTTGGATATTTAGCAGAAGAGATTTCCAAATTAAATGTGGAAAGTACAGCCTGGTTTCTCCTTGCAGCTTATAGTGAAATGCAACAGGAAAGAAATAAGCTAAGAACTGAAAAGAAGAAACCAGACATTGATGTTCTAGAAAATTCTGGGCTTCCAAGAAGGGAAACCATAGAGAATAGTGCCCCACATGAGGGTAACTTCCTTATATATTTTTCCCCCAATTATTTATTTATTTTTAATCCATATTTTTTTACTCATCTCTCCATACCAAAGATAAAAGGAGCACCAGAACAAGGTTTTCACAATCACACAGTCATTTTGTGAAAGCTATATCATTATACAAGCATCTAAAAGAAACATGGGTCGGGAATACACCTCTACAGTTTCAGGCACTTCCCTCTAGCCTCTCTGATGCACCTTAAACTAAAGAAGGGTTATCTATATAATGTGTAAGAATAACCTCCAGGATAACCACTCAACTCTATTTGAAATCTCTCAGTCACTGACACTTTAGTTGTCTCATTTGTCTCTTCCCCCTTTCAGTGGAGAAGGTTTTCCCAATTCCTTGATGCTGAGTCTCAGCTCATTATAGGATTTCTCTCCCATGTTGCCAGGGAGGTTTACACCCCTGGGAGTCATGTTCCACATACAGAGGGGTAGGGCAGTGAATTTGCTTGCTGTGTTGGCTGAGAGATAGGCCACATTTCAACAACAAAAAAGGTTCTCTGGGGGTGACTCTTAGGTCTAATTTTAAGTAAGCTTAACCTATCCTTTCAGGGATAAATTTCATGTGAACAAACCCAAGATTGGGGGCTCAGCATATTGATGTTGTTGTCCACACTGTTTGAGAGAATATCAGAATTTCTCCAAATGCAGAAGTTGAATTTTCACTCTTTCTCACCATTCCTCCAAGGGGACTTTGCAAATACATTTTTAACTGCTCAAATCACTCTGGGATTTATTGGAGCATTGCTCTGGACAAACCTACAAAAATCTCATGTCCTATTCAAGGTTCCATGTACTTCTGGTGTTCACTTATATTAGGAGATGCACTAGTCAAAATATAAATTTTGTACCAAATAAACATTTTTTGCTTTGGTTTCACACGTAAGTTTAAGTTTTAAATATGAATTACCATCTATTTTCAAAACCCTGCAATATTGACCTTTCATTGTTCTTCTTCGTACAAAAACATTTTTAAGTTTGTACATTTAATCAGTATCATTGTACACTCTAGGCATTCCTAGATTATATCATCTCAGCCTTTGTCGTCTACCTTTCCTTCTGATTTCATTTGTGCCCCCAGCCCTCCTCCCTCTATCATTCTCATATTTAGCTTGATTCTAACATTATTGCATTACAGTTAGGTAGTATTGTGCTTTCTCTTTCTGAATTTTTGCAATCAGTCCTGTTGCACAGTCTGTGTTCCTTCAGCTCCAATTACCCAATATCTACCCCATTTTCTATCTCCTGATGACCTCTGTTCTTAACTGAAATTCTCCAAGTTCATTCATTAATATTAGTTCATATCAGTGAGACCATACAGTATTTGTCCTTTTGTTTCTGGCTAGTTTCACTCAGCATAATGTCCTTCAGGTCCATCCATGTTGTTACATAGTTCATAACTTTATTATGTCTTACAGCTGCATAATATTCCATTGTACGTATATACCACAGCTAGTTTATCCAGAGTTCCCATCTCTGGGCAATTGTAAATAATGCTGCTATAAACATTGGTGTGCAAATTTGTGTCCTTGCCTTCATGTTCTCTGAGTAGATACCTAGCAATGGTATTGCCAGATCATATGGCAGTTCTGTTCTTAGCATCCCAAGTTAACATCAAACTGCCTTCCAAAGCAGTTGCACCATTTGACATTTCCACCAACAGTGGAAAAGTGTGCCTCCTTCTCCACATCCTCTCCAGCACTTGTTGTTTTCTGTTTTATTGATAATGGCCATTCTGGTGGGTGTGAAATGATATCTCATTGTGGTTTTGATTTGCATTTCCCAAATAACCATAGAAGTTGTGCACCTTTTCATGTGCCTTTTAGCCATTTGTATTTCCTCTTCTGAGATTTGTCTATTCATGTCTTTTGCCCATTTTGTAATTGGGCTCTCTGTCTTTTTGCTGTTGAGTTGAGCAATTTCTTTATATATTCTGAATACTAGACCCTTATGTGATATATCATTTCCAAATATTTTCGCCCATTGTGTAAGCTGTATTTTTATTTTCTTGACAAAGTTCTTTGATGTGCAAAAGTGCTTAATTTTGAGGAGTTCCCATTTATCTACTTCTTTCTTCAATGCTCATGTTTCAGGTGCAAGGTCTAGGAAACTGACTCCTATCATACGATTTATAAGATATTTCTCTACATTTTCTTCTAACAGTTTTATAGTCTTAGATCTAATGTTTAGGTCTTTGATCCATTTTGAGTTAATTTTTGTATAGGATGTGAGATATGGATCCTCTTTTATTCTTTTGCATTTGGATATCCAGTTCTCTAGACACCATTTATTGAAGAGACTGTTCTGTCCCAGGTGAGTTGGCTTGACTGTCTTATCAAAGATCAATTGTCCATAGATGAGAGTGTCTATATCTGAACACTTTATTCAATTCCATTGGTCGGTATATCTAACTTTATGCCAGTAACATGCTGTTTTGACTACTGTAATGTCATAATATAACTTAAAGTCAGGAAATGTGAGACCTCTGACTTCATTTTTCTTTCTCAGGATATTTTTCAGTATTTGGGTACCCTGCCCTCCCAGATAAATTTGGTTATTGGTTTTTCTATTTCTGAAAAGTAAGTTTTTGAGATTTTAATTGGTATTGCATTGAATCTATTAATCAATTTAGGTAGAATTGACATCTTAACTATATTTAGTCTTCCAGTCCATGAACACAGTATGCCCTTCTATTTATTTAGGTCTTCTATGATGTCTTTTAGCAATTTCTTTGAAAAGGTCTTTTGTATCCTTAGTTAAAATTATTCCTAAGTATTTTATTCTTTCAGTTGCAATTGTAAATGGAGTTTTTTTCTTGATTTCCCATCAGGTCATTCATTACTGGTGTACAGAAACACTATGGGTTTTTGAGTGTTGATCTTGTAACCTGCCACTTTGCTCCACTCTTTTATTAGCTCTAGTACTTTTGCTGTGGATTTTTCGGGTTTTCAACATATACTATCATGTTATCTGCAAACAGTGAGAGCTTTACTTCTTCCTTTCCAATTTTGGTGATTGCATTTCTTTTTCTTGTCTAATTGCTCTGGTTAAAACCTCCAACACAGTGTTGAATAACAGTGGTGATAGTGGATATACTGTTTTGTTCCTGATCTTAGGGGGAAAGTTTTCAGCTTTTCCCCATTGAGGATGATGTTTGCTATGGGTTTTTCATATATTCCCCTTATCATGTAAGGAAGTTCCCTCCTATTCTTATCCTTTGAAGTGTTTTCAACAAGAAAGAATGTTGAGTTTTGTCATATGTCTTTTCTGCATCATTCAAGATGATCATGTGGTTTTTCTGCTTTGAGTTGTTGATTTAGTGTATTACATTAATTGATTTTCTTCTTTTGAACCATCCTTGCATACCTGGAATGAATCCTATTTGGTCATGGTGTATAATTTTTTAATGTGCTGCTGGATTTGATTTGCAAGAATTTTGTTGAGGATTTTTGCATCTATATTCATTAGAGAGATTGGTCTGTAATTTTATTTTCTTGTAGTACCTTTGTCTGGCTTCGGTATGAGGGTGATTTGGGCTTCATAGAATGAGTTGGATAGCCTTCCCTCCTCTTCAATTTTTATGAAGAGTTTGAGCAGGATTGGTACTAATTTTTTCTTGAATGTTTGATAGAATTCACATGCGAAGTCATCTGGTTCTGGACATTTTTGGGGGGGAATTTCTTAATGACTAATTCAATTTCTTTACTTGCGATTAGTCTGTTGAGGTCATATATTACTTCTTGAGTCAATGGTGGTTGTTCATGCTTTTCTAGGAAGTCGTCAATTTCATCTACACTGTTTAGTTTATTAGCATAGAGTTGTTCATAATATCCTCTCATTACCTCCTTTATTTTTGCTGGGTCAGTGATCATGTCTTCTCTTTCATTTCTGATTTTGTTTATTTGCATCCTCTCTCTTCTTTTTGTCAACCTCACTAAGGGTCCATCTATCTTATTGATTTTTCTCAAGTTCTGGTTTTGTTGATTTTCTTGATTGTTTTCATATTCTCAATTTCATTTATGTCTGCTCTAATCTTCACTGTTTCTTTCCTTTTGCTTGCTTTGGGGTTAGTTTGTTGTTCATTCTCTAGTTTTTCTAAGTGAACAGTTAATTTTTCAATTTTTGCTCTTTCTTCTTTTTTTCATATTTAAGGCAATAAGTTTCCCTCTTAGCACTGCCTTTGCTGCATCCCATAAATTTTGATATGTCATGTTTCATTTTCATTTGCCTCAAAATATTTACTGATTTCTCTTTTAACTTCTTCCTTGACCCAATGGTGGTTTAAGAGTGTGTTGTTGAGCCTCCATATATTTGTGAATTTTCTGGCTCTCTGCTTATTATTGATTTCCAACTACATTCCTTTATGATCTGAGAAAGTGTTTTGTATGATCAATCTTTATAAATTTATTGAGACTTGCTTTACGACCCAGTATATGGTCAATCCTTAAGAATGATCCATGAGCACTTGAGAAAAAGGTGTATCCTGTTGTTGTGCGGTGTAATGTTCTACAAATGTCAGTTAAGTCTAGTTAATTTATTGTACTATTCAAATTTTCTGTTTCTTTGTTGATCCCCTGTCTAGATGTTCTGCCCAGTGATGAAAGTGGGGAATTGAAGTCTCCAACTGTTATGGTAGGTGTGTCTATTTCTCTTTTCAATGTTTTGTCTCATGTATTTTGGAGCACTCTGGCTCAGTGCATAAATATTTTTGATTGTTATGTATTCTTGTTGAATTGTTCCTTTTATTAATACATAGTGTTCTTCTTTGGCTCTTTTAATTGTTTTATGTTTGTAATCTAATTTGTAGGCTGTTAGTACAGCTACTCCTCCTCTTTTCTAATTGTTGTTTGCATGAAATATCTTTTCCCAAACTTTAACTTTCAACTTATGTTTATCCTTGGATATAAAATCTGTCTCCTGTAGATAGCATATAGATGGGTCCTTTTTTTTAATCCATTCTGTCAGTCTATGTCTTTAAATGGAGAGTATAATCCATTAACATTTAGTGCTATTACTGTATGGGTAGTACTTTCTTCTACTGTTTGCCTCTTGGATTTTATATCTTATCTAATATTTCTTCCTTTTACCTTTACTGATCATCTTCATTTCTGCACTCTTCTTCACACCTCTCTCTCCTGTCTTTTCCTATCTGTCTCAGGTGTTCACTTTAGTATATGTTGCAGAGCTGGTCTCTTGGTCATAAATTCTCTCACTGATTTTTTTTTTTTTTTGGTCTGAAAATGTTTTTATTTCCCCTCTTTTTTTTGTGGGGGGCACATGGGTAGACATCAGGAATCAAACCCCCATCTCTGGCATGGCAGGCAAGAACTCTGCCTGCAGAGCCATTGGGCCACCCTTCTCATTCATTTTTGAAGGACAATTTTGCTCAGTATAGAATTCTTGGCTGGCAGTTTTTATCTGTTAATATCTTAAATATATCATACTATTGTCTTCTCTCTTCCATGTTTTCTGCTGAGAAATCTACATATAGTCTTATTGGGTTTCCCTTGTATGTAATGGATTGCTTTTCTCTTGCTGCTTTCAAAACTCTCTCTTTCTGTTTGACATCTGACATTCTGATTAATAAGTATCTAGGAGTACATCTATTTGGATCCATTCTGTTTGAGATATGCTGCACTTCTTGGATCTGCAATTTTAGGTCTTTCATAAGAGTTGGGAAATTTTCAGTGATAATTTCTTCCATTAGTTTTTATCCTCTTTTTTCCTTCTTTTCTACTTCTGGGACACCCACAACATGTTTATTTGTGTGCTTCACATTGTCATTCAATTCCCTGAGTCCTTACTCATAATTTTTCATTCTTTTCCCTATATTTTCTTTTGCTTGTCGGATTTCAGATGTCCCATCCTCCAGTTCACTAATCCTATCTTCTGCCTCTTGAAATCTAACATTGCAGGTTTCTGTTTTTTCATCTTTTCTACTATGCTTTTCATTCCCATAATTTATGTGATCTGTTTTTTCAGTTTTGATTTCTTCTTTTTGTTCGACTCTTGCCTTCTTTATATCCTCCCTCAATTAATGATTTGATTTCTGATGATGTCTTCCATGTCTGTTTGAACATTCTGCATTAATTGTTTCAACTCTTGTATCTCATTTGAATTGTTGATTTGTTCCATTGACTGGGCCATATCTTCAATTTTCCTAGTATGATTCATCATTTTTTGCTGACATCTTGGCATTAAATTTCCTTAATTAGTTTATTCTGGAGATCATTTTCACTTTTTTTTTTTACCTAGGATTTTCTTGCTGGTTGACTTTGTTGTCTATCTGTTCTTTGACATTCAGTTCAGCTTATTCTAGATCTCTAGCATAGGTTTTATTTAACAGATCAATTTTTTTCAGTTCTTGTTTCTTGCCCTGCCTGTATGGTGCCTTTTTCTACCTTAGGAAGGTCTACTTAGGTATTATAGACCCCAGTCATATTTTCCCAGACCAAGCTGGCCTCCTCTTGGGAGGAAAGAGTCACCTGCATCAGATTTCCCTGAGGGTGAGACCCATCAGGTTGAAAGATTTTACTATGAAGCCTATAGACTCTGTGTCTTTTCTATCCTGCCCAGTGTGTCATGCTTGTTTGCCTGCAGGTCCCACCAGCATAAGATGATGTGGTAACTTTAACTTCAGCAGACTCTCCCTGTTGGGGGTGTGGTTGAGACAGAGGAGAAGTTGTAGGCTGGGTTTAATTGCTTCAGTTTTCCAGACCCTAGGGTCTGAATTCCTTGAGGGAAGGATTCTGCCTGAGCTGAGCCCCACCCCTCTCTTAGAGAAGGCACAACCTCCAGACAAGCTCCTCAGACAAGCTTAGTTCTGCCCTTCCTGGGGCAGTTGGAACCTGAGAAGCCTTGCAGTTGTATGCAAAGAGTAATCAAGCCATAGAAACAGCCACGAAAAAGAAAAATTTTTTTCAGCACAAGACCTCCATTCATCAGGTTTGCGGATCAAGAGCTTAAGTTGGTACATTGCTCTGTGTATCTCCAGCTCCTATGTGCTTCCTCCTTTCCTTCAGGGCCTAGATCCTTTCAAGTATTTTGTGTTGTCTGATTAAAAAAACCCAAAACTCTGTTTTGTTTTGTTTTTCCGTCAGCCCTGTCCCCTCTGTGCTGGGGCAAAAACCAACAACCTCCACTTTCACTCTAGGTTCAGTGGAGGTGGGGCCTATTTTTGGTAGTCAGAATTTGTTAATTAATTCCAGAAATTGGAGCTTGGTGGAGCTCAGCCCCTTGCTGTTAGTGAAGTCTCTTTCCTCTCCACTCTGGGAACCAGCTTGTGAGGGAGGGGCACCAGCTGCCATGGCTTGGGGGACCCATGGTTCTGGGTTGGATCACAGCTTGTCTATCTTGTTCAACTGGTGTACACTGTGTGTCCAGTCACTGATGTAGTCCCAGCAATTGTTTTGTACTGTTTCAGGCTATTTACTAGCTGCTCTGGAAGATGAACTAAATTCCCCACCTGACTAAGCTACCATCTTGGCTCCCTGCTCCTACTCCCTTATATATTTGCAGCAAACAACTTGGCCTGAATTTTACAGATCCAGAGTCAGAGGAGAATTTTGCCTTAGGGCAACCATACCTGTGGCTAACTTTGATGAGACTTTGTACTGGTTTTAACCTTGTATTGGATTTGTATTGTTAATGAACAATACAAGGATTTCTGATATTGTGATTTGTTTAAGGATTTCTGATATTTTGATGGAATGATTGTATTTTGTATATGGGAAAAACATATCATTTGTAGGGTCCAGAGTGTGGAATGTGTTTGTTTGAAAGGATTATATACTTTTGAAAAACCATGTTTAAATCCTTGTCCAATCTTGTGGGAGCAACCATTTGTTTAATCACTATTCAATAATGTAGATTGGAATCTTTTGATTAGATTATCTCCATGGAGATGTGACACATCCAAATGTGGGTATTAACTTGATTAGATGAAGATGTGGCTTCTCCCATCCAAGGTGGGTCTTCATTAGTTTACTGGAATCCTTTAAAAGGGGAAGAATTTTAGAGAAAGCTGTACAATGATGACAGCCACAAGCAGCACAATGAGATCCACGAGAGCCCAGAGCCCACACAGCCAGAGACCTTTGGAAATAAGAAGGAAAATGTCCCCAAGAGAGCCTCATGAAACCAGAAACCTGGAGAGAAAGCTAGCAGATGTCACCATCTTCACCACATGCCTTTCCATTTGAGAGAGAAGCCCTGAATATCATCAGCCTTTCTCGAGTGAAGGTAACTTCTTGGTGCCTTAGATTGGACATTTCTGTAACTTTGCTTTAGTTTTGATATTTTTGTGGGCTTAGAACTATAAACTACCAATTTATTCAATTCCCCCTTTTTAATAGCCATTCTGTTTCTGGTATATTGCATTCTAGCAGCTAGGAAACTAGAACCAAGAATGTGCTGGTTTGAAACTTGTGTACCCCATAAAAGCCATGTCCTTTAATTCTCATTCAGTATTTCAGTGTGGGGCCTTTCTGATTGTTTCCATAGGGATGTGGCCCACCCAATTGTGAGTGGTAACTTTTGATTAGATGATTTCCATGGAGATATGTCTCCACCCATTCAAGGTGGTGTGCTTACTGAAGCCCTTTATCAGGGAAACATTTTAGAAAAATTTTAGACATCACCCAGGTGGAAACTTTGGAGATGAAGAAGAAAAATTCCCCTGAGGGGGGGGGGCTTCATGAAAGAAGAAGCCAAGAGAGAAAGCTAGCAGATTTTGCTATGTGCCATTCCAGCTGAGAGAGAAACCTTGAACCTCATCGACCTTTAATGAGTGAACATAACTTCTTGTTGGTGCCTTAATTCAGACATTTTCATAGCCTTGCCTTAATTGGGACATTTTCACAGCCTAAGAACTGTAAACTTGCAAAATTAATGATAAATTCTCCTTTTTAAAAGCTGTTCATTTCTGGTATATCACATTCTGGTTACTTGTGAACTAGAACAGAGGGCTTCTACTTGAGCTGCCCTTTCCCCTTTCATGGGGAAGAGATGTCCTTTAATAAATTATCTTTCACTTGACTAGTTACTTTTTCTCTCAGTCTTATCTTAACTCTGCCCTTGCTTGGGTCAGTGCTGCCAAATGAAAATGTCTGAGGCTTTCTCTAATGAGCTGCTTAGAACTGTTTACAAAAAAAAGAAATGCCTTTTCTGAACGACTCCCCAACCCCTAAGTTTCTCCTGTAAAGAGCCAGAGTCAGTACCTGACTTTATGTGCCTCTTTTCTGGGGAATACAGTCCTTTTCCAGTATTCTTAGCTCAGCTGATTTCAAAACCCTCTGTTTTTTTTTCAGTCAGCCCTACCTCCTCTCTGCTAAAAGAGACCTGAGTTCCTTTCCTTCTTGCTCTGAGTTTTTCTGTCCTCAGAGTTTGTTTTTGCAGTCCAAATTTGTCAATTAAAACCAAAATTGGTGCTTGGTTGAGCTGTCTTCCCTTTCTTCTAGTAAAGACTGCTTATTTTTCCCACTGGGAAGTGTCTCCAACACAGCCTGCCATGCCATAGAAGGAGAGGTGCCACCCTCCACAGATAGGGGGCTTTACTTACAGTTCTGTGCTGTGTTCTAAGCATCTTCTCACCCATTACAGACTGGCATACAATGTGTTTCTGGTCATAGATGCACCACAAACAGTAGTTCCATATAGTTCTTGACTACTTATTAGCTGCTCTAGAAGACTAAGTAAATTCCACCCCTTCTTTTGTTTTGATCTTGCACTGCCTCTCAATTAAATTGTTTTAAATTCACTGTTAAATGGAAAAGGTGGAATACACACACAGCCTGGCTAGAAAGTATTTGATGAACACTGCTAATCTAGATTCCCTTTATATTAAAATGCCACATTCTATTGATGGACATTTGATTTTTTTCTAATTTTTTATATTAAAAACAATATTTTTAAGTATATTCTTAAATTCTGGTGCATGCACTCAAAAGTTTAGGGTATGCATTTAGGAGTGACTTTGCTAGGCTATGGGCTATGTACATATTAAAGTTTAGTAGGTAATTCAAGATCATTTTCCAAAGTGGTTGTAACAGTTTTACTCTATCAGTAGATGACAATTTAATTCCTTCAAATCCTTAACAAAAGCTGGCTTTATTTTGCTTGTAACACTTGGTTTTTACTGATTTAATTTTTGCCTATGTATTTGTGTGAAAACTATCATATTTTGGTTTAATTTTTATTTCATACATTACCAATGAGGCAAAATATTTATGGTTTTGATATTTCCTCATCTGTGAAATATCAGTTATTTTTGTATCATTGTTTCTACTGATTCATAGCATTTCCAGTTATGTCCTTACTATTAAGCCTTGTCATTTATGTGAAGTTTCAAATGTCTTTTCACCCTCTTTATGTTGTATTCTAGTTATTTCATATTTTTATAGAGATAATATCCTAGGTGCTATCACTTGTGATGTTGTTTTGTTCTCTATAATTATCATGCAAAAAATGGACATGTAAATTAACTCAAATGGAAGACACACAATCTAAAGAATATTGATCTGTGAATAATAAAGTAGCATGATTAAATGGGAATTTTGATGGCTCATAAACAGATGTATAAGTCTACTCAATATTGGATCATAATGCTGAATATTAAGGCAGAAACTTTGGAGAATTTGGGGAACCAGTAAATTTTGAAAACTATACTTCACCTTCTCAATAGCTGCCAGACTTTACCCAAACTTTCTCAAACCAAAACAATCTTTCCCATGCCCAGAAATACAATCTCATTAAAGTATTGCTTTTTAATTTATTGAGGTGCAATTTACATGCAAGAAAATACATGTATTTAAAGTGAACAGTTTCATGAGTTTGACAAATGCATGCACTCATGCAACCACAACCACAATGAAGGTACAAAAATTTTCATTCACCCCAGAAGATTCCCTCATGCCACCAATAACCCATCCCCTGTAGAATTAGTCATTTATCTCATTTCAATCATTATAAATTTTGACTATTCTAGGGTTTTATATACACGGACTCATGTAGTAGCTCAGTTTCCTAGGGCTGCCCCAACAAAGTACCCACAATGATGTGGCTTAAAATGTCAAAAATTTATTTTGTCACAATTCTAGAAAGTAGAAGTTCAAATCAAGATGGTGGTAGAGCCATGCTTCCTTTGATTTGCTGGAAAGTTTTGGCAGTGGCTTGCCAGAAATCCATGCTATTCTTTGGCTTGTGACATAATTCAGTGTTTGCCCCCAACACATGACTATTTTCTTGCTCCCCCTTCCACACCTTTTCTCCCTCTTACTCTCTCTCTCCCTCTCACTGTCTTTCTCTCTTTTTCTATGTCCAAGTTTATTCTCCTTATAAGGACACCTTGTTGAACTACAGCCCACTATCATCCAGTTTGGCCTTATTTTGACTAATAACATCTTCAAAGTTCCTATTTCTGTGTATGATCACATTCACCAGATTAAGGATGAGGACTTGAATATATATTTTTGGGGGATACACAATTCAATACAAAACATGCAGGATACATTCTAATATGTTTGACTTCTTTTGTTCAACATAATGTCTGTTATATTCATCCTTGTAGTTGTATGTATAAATAGTTGGTTTCTTTTTTGATGGTGTACAATTATATAAATACACCATATTTTCTTTTTATATATTCTTCTGTTGATGGAAACTTTGGTGACTTCTGGTTGTAGGATAAATTAAATCACAGAAAGTGACTGTTTCCATTATATTATAATGAAATAATACATGTGTGCAATATATAAAACATATTGCAACAGATTTATTTGAAGACATTGATAGAGGTAAGGGTTCTCATGTACCTGAAATCAACTCCATGCAGATTGTAGTAAAAGAAAAAGTGTATTAAATTTTATGTACTGTCACTCCAATAAAATATTCTTACATACTACCATTCTAAAATAATCTCATGTTGAGGGCAAATTTTCAAAGGAGGAAATAATTGAACATATTAACCTTCATAAAATTTGTTCTAGTTTGCTAGCTACAGGAATGCAATATGCCAGAAACAGAATGACTTTTAAAAAGGGGAATTTAATAAGTTGCTAGTTTACAGTTCTAAGGCTGAAAAAATGTCCCCGTTAAAACAAGTCTATAGAAATGTCCAATCTAAGGCATCCAGGGAAAGAAAACTGGTTCAAAAATGCTCATGATGTTCAGGGTTTCTCTCTCAAGTGGAAAGGCACATGGTGAACACAGCTAGAGTTTCTCTCTCATCTGGAAAGGCACATGGTGAACACAGTCAGGGTTCCTCTTTCATGTGGAAGGGCACATGGTGGACATAGCATCATCTGCCAGCTCTTTCTCCTAGCTTCCTATTTCATGAAGCTCCCCAGGAGGCATTTTCCTTCTTCACCTCCATAGGTTGCTGGCTGGTGGACTCTGCCTCGTGGTGGTGCTGCAACATTCGCCTCTCTCTTTGAATCTCTCATTCTCCAAAATGTTTCCTCTTTTATACGACATGAGAAATTAATCAAAACCTACCCAAATGAGTGGAAACATGCCTCTACCTAACCCAGTTTAACAACCACTCTTGATTAAATCATATCTCCAGGGAGATGATCTGATTACAGATTCAAATATGCAATACTGAATAGGGATTAGAAGAAATGGCTGCCTCTACAAAATGGGATTAGAATTAAATCGTGGCTTTTCTAAGGTATATGCATCCTTTCAAACCAGCACAACATTAATTACTGGGGTAACCACTACAATTATTTGAGATGGCTAAACAAATGTCAGATATCTGAATTAGTATATAATGTGTCTATGGCTTCATTGAATACTTAATAACATGAAAGCTTTCAATAACAGTTTTTCAGAAAAAATAATACCAATTTTATGATAAGTAAACAGCTCAAAAATAATTGAGAAAACTACTTTAGTTTTGTGAGGAATTATTTTGAAAAAATAAAGTATGATCTAGTAAATATGAATTAGATTCATTTGCTGTTTTTCTAGAAAAAAAACACAATAATTTAATTCTCTACTTTTACCAAAATTCATGATTTGACATTCAGTTTGTTTTCATTTTGAGAAAATCAAATCTATATACTACCAACTCTTTTTATTTGCATGTATAGATGAATTGAAGGATGGGTGTTGCATTAACAGGGATGAGGAGGTGATGCCATTGTGATTAATTTCTTGTAATTCTCTTAAAAAGTGAATTGTTTGGAACAACTTAACTAGAACTACATTCTAAATTAACGAGTTAAGTTGCTTTGATTTTAGGCTGAACTTAAAACTATGTTTTAAGGTTGAAACAAAAGAAATAAGAGAAAAATTTCTGCTTAACATAAATTTTGACAACCAAAAAATGAAACTGCACCCCCCCAAAATCCTGTCACCCTTCCCAATTATTTGTAGTGTTTGTCTACCTGGAACTTGAGTGATCAAAATATAATGGATTTTAAGTAGTGACATGTGCTACAATGCTTAGAAACTTGAAAACCTGCTGAGTGAAAGAATCCAGGCACAAAACAAAACAATATTCATATAAGTTCATTAATATGGAATGTCCAGTCTAGGCAAATCTACAGAGACAGAAATTTGATAAGTGGTTGCTTAGGGCTAGTGGGAAGAAGGGAATGATAGCTCAGGGATAGGAGTTCCCCTTTATGGTGATGAAAGTGTTCTAAACTGTATTGTGGTGATGGTTGCATGCATCCGTAAATATATTAAAAATCATTGAATTGTACTTTAAAAGGATGAATTGTATAGTATATGAATTATAGCTCAATATTTTAAAAATATAGTGTATATATATAATGGGTTTTAAATATAGTATATTCTTTTACATTCTAAGTAATCAATGATGTCTATAATGAGATTTATGCTATACAGGAAGACCAGTTATATAGGGGAGGAGGATGAAAAGAGACTGATAAGACCACCTGAGGCTTTAGGGAAAATGCTAAATTCATTGTTATTAAAGTAAGTATAAGGTGAGAAAGGACTAGATGCATTAAGATCCTTAACTCCTTGTGAAAAAGGCTTATATTCCAAAGGACTATTTAATCTAGTTCCATGGAGACTGTAGAGTGAACAGAGGGAAAATAATTTGAGAAATCTAAGACTAGAGTATTCTGTGTTCTCGGACTGGTTTATTTTCATCAGAAAAAGGCTTAATGTCATTTGCACATGTTAGAATCCTCACAATCCTCATATGGCTGACCTAATTCTGCTAATAAAAATTCCACATAACATAACAGTGAACAGTGGGAAACTGCTTTTCAAGAGGCATGAAATTTTCTGTATGTATTACTTAAGTTCTCTAGAGAAACAGAATCAGCAGGAGATATCTGTAAATATAAAATTTATAAAAGTGTCTCATGTAACCATGGAGATGTAAAGACCAAGGTCTGTAGAACAAGCTGTGAGCTGGCAACTCCAGTGAAGCTCCTCAATGAACTCTCAGGAGAGGCTGGCTGGCTGAAGTAGGAAGAGTGATGGTCTCTTCTGAGTTCCCCTTAAAAGACTTCTGGTGATTAGATTAAGCATCACTCATTGCAGAAGACACTCCCCACACTGCCAATGTAGACATGATTTAAGTCCATGAAATTTCCTCACAGCAACAGACAGGCCAACACTTGCCTGACCAGACAACCAGGCACCACCACCTGTCCAAGTTGACTCATGAATCTGACCGTGAGAGTCTACCTCTTGTCATCTTGGCAGCTATACACATCACATTAAACCATACTTAATCTCTAAATAGAAAACAATAGCAGACACATTTTTTCCTTGCTTAACAATATTCAACTTTCCCATGTACAATCAGAAATGTATTAAATCTTTCCAGAATAGGGTACCAAGTACTTGGGTAATACTCACTCTTAAACTTGATATCTTACAACTTAAATACTGTGATATGAACAAAATAGCTTATGTCATATGATTAAGGGGTTAAATAAAGATGAAAACAAAGACATTTGATTTATGTATAGATACATAGATACTAATTACAAAGCAAGAAAGAAATATTCATACCATTAAAGTCCTTATTTCTATAAGTGATCACATGGTCATAGTTCATATTTATCACTACCTTCCTCCACTACCCATTCCATGTTTCCTCTACCCTCAGGAAGCACTTATGATAGCCATGGTTCTTTGTCTGGTGGGGTGACTCAAGCATTCAGTCCTGAAGTTTCAGAGCTATTGGTAGTCCTTCCTGGATTGGGTTGTTGCAGTTTCCCATTGATTTTAATCATAGGGAATGGTAGTACAAAGGGATGCCCTAGCAGATCTCCTATATTCCAGGAAAACTCTTCTTTACTTCCATTCTGTAGTTTCAGTTCTATTTCTCCTGATAGTCCGGGTCAGTCACCCAGCCAGTAAAATAATCCCTTTGTTCTAATTTGCTAGCGGCTGGAATGCAATATTCCAGAAACAGAATGGATTTTTAAAAATGGGAATTTAATAAATTACAAGTTCACAGTTTATAGGCTGAGAAAATGTCCCAATTAAAGCAAGTCTATGTAAATGTCCAATCTAAGGCATCCAGGGAAAGACACCTTGGTTCAAGAAGGCCGATGAAGTTCAGGGTTTCTCTCTCAAGTGGAAGGTCACATGGCAAACAAAGTCAGAGTTTTTCTCTCATCTGGAAAGGCACATGGTGAACATGGTGTCATCTGCTAGCTTCTCCTGGCTTCCTGTTTTGTGAAGCTCCCTTGGTGGCATTTGCCTTCTTCATCTCCAAAGGATGCTGGCTGGTGGACTCTGCCTCATGGTGGTGCTGTAGCATTCTCCTCTCTCTCTCTGAATCTCTCTCATCCTACAAAATGTTTAATCTTTTATAGGACTTCAGAAACTAGTCAAGACCCACCCAAATGGGTGGAGACTCACCTCCAGCTAATCCAGTTTAACAACCACTATTTATCAAATCACATCTCCAGGGAGATGATTTGATTACAGTTTCAGACAATACTGAATAGGAATTAGAAAAAATGACTGCCTTTACAAAATGGGATTAGGATTAAAACATGGCTTTTCTAGGGTATGTACATCCTTTCAAACCAGCATGCCTCTTCTTGGCTTGTTGATCCAGGGGCATGAGCAGCCCAAAGTGTCCAGGTGGCAGTCTTAGGTTCTAGTTCCATAGAATCATTGTTGTTTCTCCTGTTTGAAGCACTCCCCTTCTGGAACTAAAACCTGTAGACCAGCAGAGCTCAAGGTCATGAGGAACGGGAAGCAAAAATTATCCTAGTGGATCGCTACGGGTGATAGTGAGTGGTGTCACTCCCATTTCCACCTCTTCGTACCTGAACCCATGTGTTCTAGTTTGCTGGCTGCCGGAATCCAACACACCAGAGATGGATTGGCTTTTAATAAAAGAGGATTTATTTTGTTAGTTCTTCAGAGGAAAGGTAACTAAGTTTCACCTGAGGTTCTTTCATATGTGGGAAGGCACAGAGTGATCTCTGCTGGCCTTCTCTCCAGGCCTCTGAGTTCCAACAACTTTCCCCGGGGTGATTTCTTTCTGCATCTCCAGAGACCTGGACTGAGCCTGTGAGTGCTGCAGTGAGGTATGCTAAGCTGCTTGGGCTGAGCTATGTTGAACGCTCTCATTTAAGCACCAGCCAATTAAATCAAACATCGTTCATTGCAGCAGGCATGCCTCCTATCCGGCTGCAGATGTAATGAGCAACAGGTTCACATAACATTGGCTCATGTCCACAGCAACAGAACTAGGTGCCTTCACCTGGCCAAGTTGACAACTGAATCTAACTACCACACCATGGATCCTGGCTATGGGAGAAACAGCAGCATAGAGTGGACTCTGATTCAGAGCATGCACAGTCTCCTGGAGAATGTCACCACAGCCCTGCAAGGAATTGCCCCCTAGATGGCAACATAACTGGGTGTTTCAAAAGGCCATTCCACCATTCTATCAATCCAGTTGCCTCTAGATGACAGGGAACATGGTAAAACCAGAGAATTCCATGAGCATGTGCCAATTCCTGCACTTCACTTGCTGTAAAGTGGTTTCCCTAACCAGAAGCAATGTTGTATGGAATACCATGATGATGGATAAGGCATTCTATAAGTTCAAGGAAGGTAGTTTTGGCCAAAGCACTGCATGCAGGGAAGAAAACCCATATCCAGAGTATGTGCCTATTCCAGTTAGAACAAATTGCTGCCCCTTCCATGACGGAAGTGGTCCAATGTAATCAACCTGCCACCATGTAGCTGGCTGATCATCTCAGGGAATGGTGTCACATCAGGGACCGAATATGGATCTCTGCTGCTGGCAGATTGGTCACTCAGCAGTGGCTGAAGCCAGGTCAGCCTTAGTGAATAGAAGTCCATGTTGCTGAGCCCATGCATAACCTACATCCCTACCCCCATGATCCTAAAAGGGACCTAGCCTCCCCCTCATTCGAGGGCCTCTGGGTCTGTGAACTGTCTCAATTCTGGAAATTGATTAAAGGACCACGACTCTTTGTTCTTGTAATTCAAATTACACTTCTGTTCACTTGACCTAGAACTCTTGCTTATACAGCTGAAACAAGAATTTCACAGACTACCCATCTGTTGTACTTCTAGGTGCCCCATGATCTACTAGGCAACACCACAAGTCTCTGCAAGTTATACTATTTGAACACCTGCTTTGAGTTGGCCATCCACTGCGATAGCCAAGTCCACCTTGTCTTTGGTGATTAAGTGCTGCCACGTGGATTCTGCCAATTCAGGATCTGATCATTCCCATTGGATTTAAAAATTCCAGCTCAGTGACAGCAGTTTCCACAGTAATATCTGACCTACACAGATGGGTAACTACAGAGCTATTCAGGGATGATGGAGCTAGTCTCACAAATTTATTTCTCACAGATCTGATAAAGGTACATCCTCTGGACATTCCTGGGGTGTATTAGCTAGGGTTCTCCAGAGAAACAGAATCAGCAGGAGATATCAGTAGATATAAAACTTGTAAAAGTGACTCACATAAACATGGGAATATAAGGGTGCAAGATGCATAGGGCAGGCTGAAAGCTAGCAACTCCAACAAAGGTCTTTAATGAAATCTTAGGATAGACTGCCTGGACAACCATGGGAATGGAAGAGTCCAAAATATGTAGGGAAGTCTGTGAAGCTGGCATCTCTGATGAAGGATCTGTATGAACAGCACAGGAGAGACTTACTGACTGAAGCAGGAAAAGACTGTCTCTTCTGAATCTTCCTTAAAAGCTTTCCAGTGATTAGATTAAGCATCATTCATTGCAGAAGACACTCTCTTTAACTGATTATAAGTACAATTAGCTGTGGATGCAGCCAATATGCTCATGATTTAAGTACATCAAATGTCCTCGTAGCAACAGACATACCAGCACTTGCCTGACCAGACAATCAGGCACCACCACCTGGAAAAGTTGACACATGAACCTGACCATGACATGGAGTGTATGAGCAGACTTTCCATGATAAATCCACTCTAACTTTCTGGTCTTTCTGTGTCATTGGATCCCTTCATCTACATTATACCAGGGCAGTTCTGGCTTTTTAGCCTCAGGTGATGTTGGCCACCTTTTGATCCATGTTTCAGCCAACCATCCAAACTGTTAATGCCCTTTCTAACCCCTCAAACTATAACATTGAATGTAGAATCTCTGCTTAATGGGCCCATATCAATGCATTTAGACTGATCCAGCTTTATATTCCTCCTACCATTACCCCACACCATTAAAATCCATTGCCACTGATATTTCCCTGATTTATGTCTATATAAATTGAAAAACTCATGTAGTTATTTTGGAGTATAGCATACCTCCTCATGGGTGACACTTTCTACCTCACTTTTTGTGGCATGTTGGAACTTTACCCTAGTTATAGGTCTGGAAGAAATAAGGGGTGATGGGGGTGGGTCATGATTAGAATTAGAAGTATCTTCCAAGCCAAATGCTTCAGGGAATTCATTTGCACACTCTAGGGGTAATCCTTTCAGGAGGAAGTTCGGTGGCCAACTCTTCAGAACAGGTTGGAGGTAGGGGCAGCTATGTCCTCAGGGCAGACTATTACAGGGTTATCTAAAAAAAGACTCAGCATGATCTGGGGTTTCTACCTCTCCACAGTCATAATTATCAATCCACATGTCACCATCCATTTTTAAGGGTCCCTCTCCTTTCCAATCAGTGCCCTCAATTTAATGACAGACACCATGCAAGGTTTAGATTTCAGTTTATGTTGTAAAGTTGCTACCCTAACAATGAGACACTGAGTCTGATTATCAGAGTTCTCAAGTCTGTGGCTACAGGAAATAAGATTTT
The DNA here is from genome assembly GCF_023851605.1 of Tamandua tetradactyla. NCBI lineage: Eukaryota > Metazoa > Chordata > Mammalia > Pilosa > Myrmecophagidae > Tamandua > Tamandua tetradactyla. Next base: position 55,350,884 of record NC_135353.1, on the reverse strand, counting down.
CATACAGGGAACTCATAGAAACTTTTACATTTGTCATATGCTATGTAAGCTTCTCATTTGAAGCCATCAGCTCATTCTTTTCCCTCATCCATGTATACAGAATATCTAACAACAACCAGCCAACATCTTTATACCTCCCATTTCCACAAAACTCTGTAAAAGTGTCAAAAAACATTATCCCCCAGAGTCTTGGTTTGCATAAGTGAAGCATTAGCAGAATTCAATGGTGATATTTTGACTATCTCTTTTGCCAGTTCACCCCATGGACTAGCAGGGTCATTCTGATTATGGGAAATAGAGTCTTTAGTACCTTTCAGTCCAGTCAGAGTAGAAAACCAATGATAAAAAATGATTTTTAAGATTCTGTTTATTAAGAACCACTCCCAGAATGAAACTGTATTAACTAGGATTCTCTAGAGAAACAGAACCAACAGGAGATATCTGTAAATATAAAATTTATAAAAGTGACTCACATAACCATGGGGGTGTAGAATCCAAGGTCTGTAGGGCAGGCTATGAGTGAGCACCTCCACTGAAGGTCCTCAATGAACTCTCAGGAGAGGCTGGCTGGCTGAAGCATGAAGAGTGATTGTCTCTTCTGAGTCCCCCTTAAAAGCCTTCTATTATTAGATTAAGCATCACTCATTGCAGAAGACATTCCCCTTAGCTGATTACAAATGCAATGAGCTATAGATGTGAATGCTGCCAAAGTAGTCATGATTTAAGTCCATGAAATGTCCTCATAGCAACAGATAGGCCAGTGCTTGCCCAACAAGACAACCAGACACCACCACCTGGCCAAATTGACAAATAAAGCTGACCATGATACTGTATAACACAATACAATACAAAGTACTATACTATTCTAGTTTTCTGGTTGCCAGCATTCAATGTACCAGAAATGGAATGGCTTTTAAAAGGGGAAATTTATTAAGTTGCAAGTTTACAGTTCTATGGCCATGAAAATGTCCCAGTTAAAGCAAGCCCATAAAAATGTCCAAGTTAAGACACCAACAAGAGGTTACCTTCACTCAAGAAAAGCCAATGAAATTCAACATTTCTATCTCAACTGGAAAGGCATGTGGCAAACATGGCAACATCTGCTAGCTTTCTCTCCAAGGGTCCCTTCATAAAGCTTCCCTGGGGTCATGCTCCCTCTCCCTTTCCAAAAATCGCTGGCTAGTGTACTGTGTCTTCATGGCTCTTTCCAAAATGCTCTTTTAAAGGATTCCAGAAAACTAATCAAGACCTATCTGGAATGAGTGGAGTTACAGCTCCCTCTAATAAAAGGTTAATACCCACAATTGGGTGAGTCATATCTCTGTGGAGATAATCTAATCAAATTTCCAACATACAGTATTGAATAGGGACTAAAAGAAAAGCTACTTCCACAAGATGGTGTTAGGATTAAAACATGGATTTTCTAAGGTACATAAATCCTTTCAAACTGCCACAATCCACTCTTTGGATACTAAAAAAGACATGTTTTCCCATATACAAAATACATTCACTCTATCACAATCTCAGAAAGTCTTAAAGCATTTTTGTAACAATTCAAATGCAATACAGAGTCAGAAACAGTACAAAATCTCAAAGTCAACTACAAGTGTGGTCTGCCCTATGGCAAAATTCTTCTCTGGCTCTGGACCTGTAAAACTCAGAACAAGTTATTTGCTGCCAACATAAAAAGGAGGGACATTCCATAGGGAGAAATTGGAAGGAACACAAGGATCACCATACCCAAGCAGTTTTGAAAATTTGCAAGGCAAACTACATTCAATTTCAAAGTCTGAGAATCATGTATCTTCAGGGCTTTAGAAAGTGGAAGTCCCACCCTTTCCAATGGCCTATGCAGTGGCCCACCTCTCTCTGAATGTAACTTTGGGGTACATTGGGGAGATTGCCTTTTTGTCATCGCACCCTCTCCAAGCATTGGGGTTACACATGGGCTCTCTGCCATCTCCAGGGCACATGCTGAACCCCTCCATGTGGTGGCTTCCAGGGTCCCCCCAATTCCCAAGGCCTCAGGTAGCCCCAATCAGGTGGAAGGCCCATCCTCTGCTTTGGGGGCATACCCACACTCTACATGTGCTTGGGTGGGTTCAGTCTCCTGGTCTAGGATTTCTTGTCTGTAGACTTTACCTTTCCTAGTTCTGACTGTGAAATCATTTTTTCCTCCAATTTGTCCTTTCTCTGTCCCTCTGAGTCCTAACTGGCAGTGGCTTTCTTTATACAAATCCTGCAACACTCTTATTGACTTTCTATGCAGTAGCCTCAGGTAATGCCCATTAGAAATAAGGGATTTCCACAAATCCTTCTTGGATAACTCCATGTCCAGTCCTGGCTTTCTCTGAAATGACTGACTGGTTCCATATTTGGTTAAATCCTTACATTCAACACTATTTTCTGGGGTCTCCTTTCCTGGAAGCTTCAAATTTTCAAAAACATCAATTTCTGGTTTCTTTGCACCCAAGAGTTCAGTTCCCCACTTATCTCTTTCTTGTCATATTTCAGTATAAGCTGCAAGGGGCAACCAGGGTGCACTTTCATATTTAACTTGGAAATCTCTTCTGCTAAATGTCCAAGTTCATCACTTTTAAAATCTGCCTTCCAACAAAAGCCACTAATCAATTTTGCCAGATTTTCTGCCATTTTATAACAAAGATCACCTTCCTTCCAGTTTACAATAATATGTGCCTCATTTCTCTCTAGAGCCTCATCAGAGGTCTCTTTAGAGTCTGCATTTCTACCAACAGTCTCTTCAAAGCATTCCAGGCTTTTTCTATCAAGCTCCCCAAAGCTTCTCAAAAATCTTCCTCTTATCCATTTAAAAAGCCATTGCAGCATGCTTGGTATTTGCAAGCTGCAACAGCACCCCACTTCTTTGGTACCAAAATCAGTTGTAGTTTGCCAGCTGCTGGAATGCAATATACCAGATTAACCTTATTTTGGTCTAAACAATGCTTATAAGGTTCCACTGTATTATCTTTGTGTTAGAGATTTGATTACTTTGAGTTGCCAATGCTTTGAAAGTAAATCTCTATTGTGCTGTAATTTATGGACAGAAGTCTCAAACTGTACTGTATTGTATAAACTGCTGTGTTTAAATGCAGATGTGAAACCCTCTGTAACATATTGTGCCCTTTGAGAAATCTTGTCCGTTAAGTTTATATATATATATATATATTTAGTTTACCTGTGGTTCACATTAGGGAAAAGAATGGGAAGTAATTGAAAAGGGGGAGGACTTATTTTAGTGGCCACCTAACAGACAACACTTGTGGTTTTAAGGAAAGACAAGAAGTTAAAAAATGTCAGAAAAATTCAGGAGAAGAAGATTCATTCAAGTTCACTATTGACCAGAACTTGTTAATGGGAAACCGCTTGTTAAAAAAAAAAAATCTAGATTAGCCAAAAACAAAAGGACAAATACTGTATGGTCTCACTGATATGAACTGACTTTAGTGAATAAACTTGGAGAATTTCATTGGTAACAGAGACCATCAGGAGATAGAAATAGGGTAAGATATTGGGTAGTTGGAGCTGAAGGGCTACAGATTGTACAACATGACTGATTGTAAAAACTCAGAAATGGATAGCACAATACTACCTAACTGTAAACAATGTTAAAACACTGAATGAAGCTGAATGTGAGAAGGATAGAGGGAGGAGGGCTGGGGGCATAAATGAAATCAGAAAGAAAGATACACAATAAATACTCAGATAGTATAATCTAGGAATGCCTAGAGTGTGTAATGATAGTGCCTAAATGTACAAATTTAAAAAATGTTTTTGCATGAGGAAGAACAAAGGAATGTCATTACGGCAGGGTGTTAAAAATAGATGGCAATTAGTATTTTAAAATTTCAACTTATGTATGAGACTAAAGCAAAAAATTTTTATTTGGTACAAAATTTATATTTTGACTTGTGCATTTCCTAATATAACTTATGTAGACAGCTTAATTGAATACTATATGTACATGGAACCCTGAGTAGGGCATGAGATTTTGTTAGTTTGCCCAGAGCAATGCTCTGATAAATCCCAGAATGATTTGAACAGTGAATAAAAAAGTATTTGCAAAGCCCCCTTTGGGGAATGGTGAGAAAGGGGGAAAATTCATCTTCCCCAAGTTGAATTCTTGATATTCTCACAAGCAGTGGGGACAACCAAAGCAATAGGCTGAGCTCCCAATTTTGTAGTTTGTTCATATGAAACTTAACTCCACAAAAGATAGGATCAAGCCTACTTAAAATTAGGCCTGAGTCACCCCCAAGAGAGCCTCTTTTTTTGCTCAGATACAGCCTCTCTCTCCAGCCAACACAACAAGCAAACTCACTGCCCTTCCTCTGTATATGTGGAAGATGACTCCCAGGGGTGTGGACCTTCCTGGCGATGTGGGACAGAAATCCTAGAATGAACTGAGACTCAGCATCAAGGGATTGAGAAAAAAACTCCTTGATGAAAAGAGGGAAAAGCAAAATGAGACAAAATAAAGGGTCAATGGCTGAGAGATTCAAACAGAGTCGAGAGGTTATCCTGGAGGTTATTCTTACACATTAAATAGATATCACCTTGTTAGTCAAGAAGTAACGGAGAAGCTGGAGAGAACTGCCTGAAAATGTAGAGCTGTGTCCCAGAAGCCATGTTTCTTGAAGATGTGACTGTGTAATTGTGAAACCTTGTGCCTGATGCTCCTTTTGTCTACCTTATCAACTGATGAGTAAAACATACGAAATAAAAATAAATAATTGTGGAACAAATGTTAAATTTAGGTTGAAATGCTAGCGATCAATGAAAGGGAGGGGTGAAGGGTATGGTACGTATGATTTTTTTCTGTTTTCTTTTTATTTCTTTTTCTGAATTGATGCAAATGTTCTAAGAAATGATCATGATAATGAATATGCAACTATGTGATGATATCATGAATTACTGATTCTATATGTAGAACGAAATGATCATTGCCGGGTATCACTTCGATCCCCGTTCCTCCAGCTCTTTACCTAGCAACTATTTACAGCCCATTTCTAACCATCCCATTGGTCCTTCAAGTGAGGACCAGCCCTTCCTCTAAAACCCCCGCCTGAGCCTTCCATTTATGGCAATAAAACCCGTCCCAACCAATCAAAAAATTGCTCTAAGCCCTTCTCGCTCACCCCTCCCCTAAACGCTTCACCCTATATAAGCAACTGCACTTCCTCTAATAAACGTTCGATGTGCACCTCCACTCGTTCCCACGACTCTTCCTTGAGCGTCGCGCGCCCACCACACCTTCGAGCCCCCGGGACCGAAAGCAGATCCGGACTGCCGGAGTCCCCCCCCCCCGTTCGCTAAGAGATGGACCCCAAGCGGGAGTCACAGAAACCAGGACAGGAAACGGCTCCCGCAGATCATAAGTTAAGAATGTTTGCATTTGTTGTATTTAAAAAATTTTTAATTAATTAAAAAAAAAGCTAGTGTCTCAATTATTTCCTAAGAGTAATATTCAGCCAATAGACATGAATATGGCACTGACCACTCCTATTTATGGCCTTGATGAGCCAGTCACATATACGTTCACTACACTTCAGCTCTTTTTAGGTGGCTGCTAAGAAGAAACTCACTATCATGGTGAAATTGTGTAAAAAGGACTGGATGCTGAGGCCATTTGCACTGTGACTGTCAGTACACAAGCACATTTTTTAGAATTCCTAACTATGCTTCTGGTATGATCTTAATTCCTCATCTCTGGGTTTTGTTGTTCTTGAGGTTTTTGTTATTGTTTTCATTGTATTTGCATCATTTTTGTTATTGTTTTATTTTGTATGTTTGCTTTGCATGTTGCTTTGTTATTTTAAGAAATAAAATTCTTAAATTTTAAAAAAGTGGAATTTATTATGTTGCAAGTTTACAATTCTATGGCCATGAAAATGTCCCAATTAGAGCAAATCTATAAAAATGTCCAATAAGAGGTTACCTTCACTCGAGAAAGGCCAATGAAGTTCAGGGTTTCTCTCTCAACTAGAAAGGCACATGGAAAATATGACTTATGCTAGCTTTTTCTCCAGGCTTCTTCTTTCCTGAAGCTCCCCCAGGGCCACGATCCTTCTTCATTTCCAAAGGGCACTGGCTGGTGGATTCTGTTTTCATGGTTGTTTCCAAAATACTTCCTCTTTTAAAGGATTCCAGCAAACTAATTAAGACCCATCTGGAATGGGTGGAGTCACATCTCTTTCTAATGAAAACTTAATGCCTACAATTGGGGGAGTCACATCTCTATGGAGATAATCTAATCAAGTTACCAACATGGAGCATTGGATAAGAATTAAAAGAAAAAATGCCTCCCAAAACGGGATTAGGATTAGAGTGTGGCTTTTCTGGGGCACATAAATCCTTTCACACTGGCACAATACCAAGTCATTTAGAAATATTCAGTGGTTAGAGATGAGCTCACCAATGATGGCAGTTGAGGTATTCTTATGCTTTTAAAGATAAATGTTTGAATTGGTTAATACAAAAATAGCAAAGTTCTTGCAGGTTCACTATTCTTAAACTTTCTTAAGTTGCATTTCCTTGAAAATTTTATAACAGCTACGTATTATCTCCCCAGAGGGAAAAAAATGTGGCAATAGCATTGTGTGTGCAATTTTAAAGCATTCACAGACCCCATGAATTCTATCATGAAACTAAGGTACCATATTAAAAAGCCCTGTTTTACAATAAGTTTTAGCAGGAAGAAAGCAGAATTGAAAGTAAAGACCACTCTGAAAGGAAGCGGGTGTTTATTTTAAAATTTAAGACCAGAATTTTGCAAAGAGGTGACAAATATCTTCCATGCATATTTCTTTTCTCCATAAGATTTCACAAAATCAAATGCAATTTTTATTATACATTGTCCAGGAATGAAGATATGCTCTTGTTAAATAGTGATAAATGCCCACTCAACTGAAGTGCATTGTTGCATAAAAATCAGAGCTGGGCACCCTTTCGCATTCTCACAAGACCCAAAACACATTTTTACCCCAGACATTTCTTAGGATAATGCTTGTAGAATTAACCATGAAAGGATGAGGTAATATCTCTTCCCAGACAAAAAAGAGGTTTATTTCTGTTTTCAATAGTAGAGTTGAATCTCACAAACTTAGAATTGCTTTCCTGTAACACAACTCATATTCAGGTATTCATCATGAGTTCTTTGGGTTGCCCAGTGGGACCTGGATAGCAGGGGGTGCCTATGAAATGAACATAAAATTCTGAGTACTGCTTATGCAATAATAATAAAGTCCTTTGTCTCTGACTCAGGAGTCTTCTGTTTACTCACAGCATACATGAAGAAATAATACACTAACTTGCTGGTTGGAAATTAGGGTAAAATTCCAGGCTATGCCCAATTTTGACATAAATGGCCCCAAAACCTGGTGGCTTAAAAGAAATAAGCTTTTGTTATATTTTGTGATTTTGTGTGTTAAGAATTCAGTCAGTGCTTTCTTGAATGATTTCATCTGAACCATACAATGTCAACTGGGGCCAATCAGTGGTATCCATTTCACAGCTGAGCAGGACTGTGGGTTTAAAGACATCTTCAATCACTTGCCTGGTACCTTAGCAGTGGTGTCTGGAAGACTGGGCTCATCTAGGACTCTCTCTTTCTCCTCTATTCCCAGAGTTTTTCACATGGTATCTCCAGGAAGACATTCACAGATAGGCAGATTTCTTACATTGTGGTTCAGGGTTTCAAGAGTGAGTGTTCCCAGAGACCTGGATGGAAGCCACAAGACTTCTTAGACATAACCTCAAGAAGTCCCAGAATATAATTTCTGACCAGTTCTGCAAGTCAAGTAACTCAGTAAGACTAGCTCAGATTGAATTAGACCCTACCTCTCAATGGGAGGAATGTCCAAAAATGGCAGTTATTTTTAAACTCTCACAGTATGTAGATACTCAATAAGGATTACTTATGGCTTTTTTTCTGAACTTCCAAGCCTATCACTTAAGTTTCCAAAGATATCCTCAGATTATAATTATAAGAGGAATTTTTCTATTTCCTTTGATGTCTGTGACTCAATAAATATACTTTATTTGTCCACCATTGAGGAAATAAAAATTTACCTCTAGAATTTCCTAAAATATTTTAGTTAGTGATCAATGAAAGGGAGGGGTAAGGGGTATAGTATGTATATTCTTTGCTTTTCTCTGTTTTTGCTCTATTTCTTTTTCTGTTGTCTTTTTATTCTTTTTCTGAATTGATGCAAATGCTCTAAGAAATGATCATGATGATGAATATGCAACTATGTGATGATATTGTGAATTACTGATTATAAATGTAGAACAGAATGATCAAAAATAAGAATGTTTGCATTTAATTGGCAGGGTTTTTTGTATTTAAAAAATAAATAAATGAAAAAATAAAATAAAATATTTTAGTGAGATTTTGGTGAGCGCATATTGAAAAAAGTAAAGGAAATATCTGAAATCTTAGTTCCCTAGTTGTTTTTGATATGAGTCATCACGTCTATATCAATTTTAATCAGATGAAGATTAAATGTACATTGTCAATTGAGAGGAAATAATCTAATTTACTGTTAATTATATTTATCATTTTTATTTTGTTGGGAGAGTTTCAACCATCAAGTGAATGAATTTAGTCAAAGTTCCCTCCATAGTAAGAACTAAATATGTCTATTATGGATAGGTCTTGGTAGTTGAAATAGGGTCTTGTGTGTTGATGTTTTTCTCCTTGTTCTAGCAATTAAATTTTTCTGCATTTAATCTATCCGTTCTAGTTTAAAAGCTTCCAGAATGCAATATACCAGAAATGGAACAGCTTTTATAAAGGAGAATTTATTAAGTTGCAAGTCTTCAGCTCTGAGGCTGTAAAAATGCTCTAATTAAATAAGTCTAATTTGGTGAGGCAAAATAATCCAGAAATGAAAGAACAATTGTTGTATGGTCTCATTTAGAAATGTTTATAAGAAAACAGGAGCCCAGATTGTAAGCTCTTATACAAGACAGATTTAGTCTGGAGTAGTAATTATTATTTCTGGATTTTGAGAGGCTTTTTTTTTATGAATTTAAATTTTTATTTATGTATTTCATTGTAGTGCTGTGACAACAAAATGACATCTGTATACCAGAGCATACACACATCAACAGTAAGATGTAACTTTTCATTACACCACTGCTAGAATATTTAGCTTTCTTATAGGAGACATAAGCATGTAAGATGGCCACACTAAATAATTTTCTGTTTTTTTTTTAATCTTAATTTTCTGTCAGTAATACTTTATCAACCTCATGATTAATAGAACTGTAAATTTGTAAATTATCTGGGTGATGGAGTGTTGAGGGGGTGGGGAGAAATCATTCAACTGTGTTAAACTGCAATAGTTGCTAGCGTAATCTTACACACATCAATAAGGAACTGTCAGCATAATTAAGGGCTAGTTATTGTTGTTAGTTGCACAATGATAAAGTTCTTTTGAAAATATTGGTTAGCCCACTTTCATTTTAGTGAAAAATGCCCTTTCCACTTATACAGAAGAAAAAAATAAACCAGAAAGTTATTTTTGGCCTTGCTATGTCAAAAAGTCAACTGTTCAAAGATCTACGTGTTAAACCTAAAATTATAATTTTAAAAGTCTATTAAAAACAAAAGTGTCATGCATTTCTTAAATCAATTATGCAGAGGCTTAAAAATTTTTGCAAGACCATATAGTATATATTAGCTTTCATACTGCTAATGCACAACTAACGCAAACTTGATTAGATTAACAGAAATCTGTCTTAATTACACCTTTATATATCACACTAGAGAGACAAATGCCACAAGATCTGCAGAAATATTCAGTTCTGAGCATTCAAATGGCAGGGTAACTTTTTGTGTTGTAATCCTTCACATACAGAATAACAAAACAAAAGGAGAAAAGTTTCGCAGTCTCATGTTACAAAAAAAACACACTGCTGTAAAATATTAAGAAGGGGTAAAGGATATCATCTATAACTCAAAAGTAACTTACAACTAGTGTCAAAGAGCAAACAAAACCTCTAAATAAAAATATCAAAATACACAGAGCAACTGAAGCACAAATACTGCATTAACTACAGAGAGACTTAATAAGACAATGTACTAGTTATGAAAACACACAAAAATAGGGGGAGCTAGGGCAACCAGTAAATAAAACCAAAATAATGGGGAAAAAATCTCAACCAGTTTTTCCCCTAGTCGGAGCACAATTTTTTTTTTTGGTGTCTTTCCATTCATATAATACCTAACACTGTACACTAAGTTTTTAATATCATAGAAAAACTTGGTTCTTCCATGAAATTCTTTAAATTCTTGATAATTTTGTCAAAGTAGACATTATTATGAATGAAAAACAGCCAACCCACGGGCATCTGTTCTTTTTTTTTAACACTGAAGATTTACACAAACTTTTTAAAAGTTATCATAATCTTTTTTGTCTTTTTTCCCCTCAGCTTCAAATCCATCAATTCCATTGCTATCCCTTCTTTGTTTCCTGTTGTTGTGGATGTTAAAATGCTGGCTCATTTGGGGTAATGGATCCATGCCTAGAACTTTGTGTATCTGGTGGAATTCAAGAAGTCTCAATGCAAACTGTGCACTGGATGTGATGTCTTCACGCTGCTGGTCAGTCATTGTTGCCAAGGTATCAAAAGGGTCCTTTTCACAAGGATCCAGAAGTCCAGGACTACCTTTAAGAATAATTCCTGAAGAAATGCACTCAAAAGCTCTTCTCAGTGCATCCCCAGGGCTCTGTGGGCTAGAAGCACTACTGATTGCTTTCTCTACTAATAACTCCATTGCCCAGCTTGGAAAATCAGACCAGGTTGGAACTCGTTGACAGAGGTCCCGGAGGATATGTATGATAATCACACAGGATTGCAGGCCATTAGCTCTAGCCTGGAACCACTTAGCGTGGCGTAGAGCAGCCAGAGCGTCAAGGCATTTTTGCCTGTCCAAGACGTCCGGTGGGTCTTTCACCATACCCGAGGTTACATCTCCTTCCCTCATGTTCTCTTCTCCAATAATTGGAGATGTCAGGGTGATAGTGACTTGCATTTTGGGTTCCACACATGAATTCAAAATTATTGCTGCTTCAGATATAGCACATTTTATGTCATACTTCTCAGGACTTATAACAGCAAGCTGTTTGGGTAGGTTTTCTGCAATACGGCTTAATAATGTCTTTGAAGGTTTCTCGGAGCACAGCAAAACAAGGTTGACATTTCTATCTCCTCGGAGAAGCAATCCTTTTGCCAATACTCCCACTCGCAAAACTCCTTTTAAAGCTCTGTCTTTACCTCCCTCTTTCTTGTCATCTTCCTCTTTGCTCTTGCTCTTCTCGTGTTCAGATAAACTATCTGAAACAAGTTTTAAGGCACGTTCAGTGATAGAAACAATCTTCTGAACTGCCTGTAACTCCTCTTCAGTTGGATAAATGGTCGCATGCTTTGCCATTACATAACGGTCATCAGATGAGTCAAGACGACGTAAGGATGCAGGCCCCTGTGGCTGAGGAGGCATGCCCGGTCGGACTCCAAGAAGGCCTAGTGGGCCTGGAGGACCATGAGGATAGCCCCCATCGGGCATTCGGCGGCGATCATCCCAATGATGCTGTTCCTCCTCCATTCTTCTCCAGTACATATCCTCTTCATAACATCTCATTTCCATTCTCCAGCGCTCTTCCTCTTCTCATCTTCACCAATATTCCTCCTTTTGCATTTGCTTCCTCATTTTTTCTTCTTGAATCTTTCTTGCTCGAATACTGGGCTTTACTTCTACTTGCAAATCTGGATTTACTTTTTTTTTATATTGAAGTCTGTGTCTTCGGCCTTTTAAATGCATCTCCTTAGCATTGGGATCATTAAAGCTGCACTCGCATAATTTACAATGGAACCGAATTACTTTCCCTTCATCATTTCGTACCTCCTCCACATAGTCATGGCCCACTGGCTGCACATCACTTTGCAAAGCAGCAAGAGATGCAGGTGTGACTGGTTCTGAAACTGTGTCCGATTTTACTTCTGCAATCTGCACAGCAGAAGTGACAGGAGTACTCTTTACACATTCAGTTCCTTTTAAGTCTTCCGCTTTGTTTCCAGTTGACTGCAACTTATTACCACCAACAAAGTTTATTTTGGGTGTAGACGTTTTCTTGGCAGCCATATTTGTAGGCACTGTTGATACTTTAGCGTTGGATGTGATATTAAGAGATGAGTTTCCTGTAGTTGTAAGACCTTTCACTGAAGAAGTTGAAATTGATGAAGTGTTCACAGTACAATTGTTTGCTGCAATGCTTGAAGTAGAGGCAGTTGGTTTTGAAGCAGATACAGCTGTTGAAGAAGCAGCTTGGCTAACAATATTTGGTTCTGTTGACGGAATGGGTTTACCAAGTTTTGTGTGTAATTTAACCACTTTTTGATGCTTAACACCACGAATGTGGGCAGCATATGTATCTGCTCCTGTACAAGACACATCACAGAGCTCACAACGTAGCTGGTTTTGAGTCCCACGAGTAGAGTTGTTGCTGCTGCTGGTATTTTGTGAGGCTTTTAATGCAGCTTCTTTTTTTTTTATGTTTCTGTCCTTCTAAATGTTCTTTATAAGTCTGTGGTCCCGCACAGCTAATCTTACAAACATCACAATAGTGAATCTGGGGTGGCTTGGGAGGCTGTTTTTGTTTCAGTTGTTTATTTTGGAATGGTGCTTTTTTAGTAAAGGTGGTCCCTGTCCAGGCAGCTGTTGCAGCAGCAGCAACAGCTGCTGCTGCCTGCTTCTGTTGCTGCTGCTGCTGTTGGTAGTAGGAAGATGCAGCTGAATATACTGCTGCTTCATAACCTGAATAAGACATACCAGAATAAGTAACTGCTGTGGTACTGTAAGTAGCACTCTGAGTATAGGATGGCATCACAGTGGCCGCAGCTGCTACTGGCTGCACGGTGGAGGATACAGGATAAACGGAAAAAGTTGTAGTAGCTGGACTCGGTGTGGCTGGTTTTATGGCTGTCACTTGTCGAGTTTGCTGGGCTTGAGTATACTGAGTTGCACCTTGGCTATAACCTGCTTTGGGGGCTGTCTGATAGTAGGTTTCAGCAACAGAAGGCTGAGGCTGGGCAGCAGCAGCTACAGCAGCAGCAGTTGCTGTTGGCTGCTGGTAGTACTGCTTACTATCATAAGCTACAGCAGGGGCTGTGGATCTTACATATGAATATGAGTCCTGGTAGTTTTGTGTAGTAGCTGGGGTGGTGGTGGTGGTGCTTCCTGTTGCCTCTAGGTATAACCATAGTCAGTTGCTGTGTGTGCAGTGGGATAGCCTCCATAAGCAGCAGTTGTTGCAGCAGCTGCAACAGCTACTGGAGCAGGTCTGGCAACTGCAACTGTAGCGGCTGCTGGTGCATAGGCAGCAGTAACTGTGTGAGCAGCTACTGGAGCCTGATGAACAGTATAGCTAGCAACTGTAGTTGGATGAGAATAGGCTACACCAGAAACTGGTTGCTGGCTATACTGCGCCGCAGCCGCCGCCGCCGCCGCCCGGCTATGGGTGAATCCAAAGTAGTTGCCGGTCGCCATTTTGGCATCTTCCCCCAGCCGGCTGGGCACTGCAGCGGGCACGGAGAGTCGGGTCCCATGGCAGGAGGAGGAATGCGGAGGGGCAGAGACGCCGACGGAGGGAAGGGGGGTTGGGGGAGAGAGAGAAAGAGAGGCTCTGTAAGAAGGCGCCCTCACCGGGGCCACGGCCGTGCTGCCTCCCCACTCCCGCCTCGCACTCCCTCCCTCACTCCTTTGAGAGGCATATATATATATATATCCTGGTATTTAGAGATAAGAATGAAACTGATGAGTTCGGGGTTAAAGTAATTCAGAACATAGGGGATTCTATATTTTAGAATCATGCATAATCTTTGAGACTAAAGGAAGAAAGGTTTATTTTGTCTGGAACCTAATTATTCTGTAGCACATATTCTAACTCAACCTATCTGTACAGCTCATTTGAGCAATTGAAACACAAGGAATCCAGAATAAGAAAGAGGGCATTTAATCCTGTATAGCTTAATGTAATGCCTGAATATATCCTAGAATATATTGAGCAGATAATCAGAAAGTATTGCCAAATTCCCTTGAAGGATGGGAGAAAAAATATGGAAGTATTAAACTTTACCAACAGGGAATCCTCTGATACTGTGTCAAATTTTAGGCACATCTAGTCAATAGGCCAAACACTTGATCTTGAGGCTTACTATTGTGAATCTTATGTATGTAGCAGAGAAGTTTAGCCTACCTATAGGTATGCCTAAGAATTACCTTTGGAGGATGTGTTTAGCTGCTAAATGTGGCCTCACTCTTTCTGAGTCCAATTCTGCAAGTAAAATCATTGCCCTCCCCCCTGCATGGGCCATGACACCCAGGGGTGAAAGTCTCCCTGGCAGTGTGGGAGATGACTCCCAGGGATGAGTCCAGCCCCGGCACCATGGGACCAACAATTCCATCCTGACCAAAACAGGGAGAAGAAATGTAACTAATAAAGTATCAGTGGCAGAGAGAGTTCAATTACAGTTGAGGGCTGCTCTGGTAGCTGCTCTTATGAAAACTTCAGTTAGACATTGCTATCTATCATAACTTGCCAAACCCCAACCAAAACCATTCCAGCCAGCCTTAAAGAACATTTAGGGCAATATATATAAGATTATACAAAGGTTCCATGCAGTAGAGTAACCTTCCAGAAATCTACAACCTCCAGATGGTTCCCTGGACCAGATAAGTCCTGAAACCTAGAGGGCCCAGCCCTTCCAGAACATCAGATAGTTCCATATCCCTGCCCCATATTATGAAGAAGATAGAATGGCCATAGCCCAAATACCCCTAAAGAGAGGTATATAAAGATCAAAGGTGATGGTGGAGTTATACAGAGAAGATAGGATTTAATAAATGAGTATGAAAGCTTAATCATTAAATTGATATTTTTTAGTCTCTAGTCTCTTAGAGCAGCTAGAAGTCAAAACTTAAAATGGTGGAATTGTAACCCATGCCAAACTCTGAAATCTGTTCTACAACTAATTGCGGTGCTGTGCTTTGAAATTTATTACTTTTTTGTATATATGTTATTTTTCACAAAAAAGAAAGTAAAAGTCAATTATGATGATAAAAAACTCCTTTTGGCCTCCAATGTTGTGGAGCAGTTAGAAGGAAAAATCTGAGATGATGGTGTGGAAGCCCATGACAAATTCTGGGATATGTCCTGTAAGTTACTTGTTGAAGAGTGCTTTGAAAACTATTGCTTTCTTCTTTTTTGATTTATAAGAACTTGTTTACATGCCATGCCAGAAGAATATGAGGGCTAATCAATCCAGCTTTGAGCACAATGATATTAAAACATGTCAGAAGGACCATCAAGGGGCAGGAAAGGAATTTAGCTACCTTCCCAAGTGCCAATAAGTATAGTGCTCTGCTGTAAAAAACTAAAGCAGAAATAGTCACAATAAAAATCAATCATAGACACATCTGGATAGTCTGAGCAAGTTTAAGGAGAAGAAGGGAAGTCATAATTCAGAATGTTGAAGAAGTAGTGTGAAGGGATTTGGTAGGATAATATAGCAACAAAGAAGTACATAAAGGGGGAGAAAATAGATGACTGTTCTCATAGGCAAACCATGGCATATGCCATGGTTGTAACATGAGAAGCAAATCTGATAAATATGGGCTTCCCTCTCTCTCTCTCTCTCTCTCTCACACACACACACACACACACACGCACACACACACACACACACACACAAGGATCACCTTTTAAAAAATCTTGATTAGCTGAACAACATGAACTCTTGATAGAGTCAGACAGATTATCTGGTTAAATATATGAGGCCTGGGCAGTGCAACGGTGGCTCAGTGGCAGAGTTCTCACCTGCCATGCTGGAGAACCAGGTTCAATTCCTGGTGCCTGCATATGCAAAAAACTATATATATATATATGAGGCCACTAGACACAAAGTGCCCAGCATTCCCATATTCCTCATTCTTATCCTTGCCATGCAGGACATGACTTATGACAATGAGAAACAATTTGGAAACAAATAAAAGTATGAAGAGAAGCAGCATAAAGCTTCAGAAGAGTAGGCATAAAGGCAAAAATTGGTAAAGTGAGAAGGAAGCTGATCTGAGCTCAGTGAGTGGTACTGAGTCCACAACACAGCAGGAACAATGGGAAAGAAAAAAGGGCAAGTATTTTTTATCATGTAAATATGAAAGATGTTAAAGAACAAAAAAGAAAATACAACTAAGCCCTGAAGAAGGATGTGGTTGGCAGAAAAATGGTTCCCCAAAGATGTCCATATCCTAATCCCTGGGATACCTTACCTTGCATAGCAAAAGGTATTTTGCAGATGTGGTTAAATAAAGGAGAGTGAACTGGATTGTCCAGGTGGTACCAATGTAATCACAAGGATCTTTAGTGGTGAAAGAGTGAGGCAGAAAAGCAAGTTAAAGCAATGTGATGTGAGACAGACTCAATTCCCTATTGCTGGCTTTGAAGATGGAGGAAGGGAGCTACAAGCCAAGAAATGTGAGTGGCTTCTAGAAGTTGGAAAAGGCAAGGAAACCTATTCTCCCCTTAATGTTCCAGAAAAGAATACAACCCTGCCAATACCTTGATTTTAGCCCAGTGAGATTTATTACCTCCAGAAGTGTAAGATGCTTCATTTGTGTTATTTTAAGCCACCACATTTTTGGTAATTTCCTAGTGCAACAGTGGGAAATTAATACCACTGGGAAAGAATAATAAAGATGAACAAATCAGAGAGGTAACCAAACTTTGGAAAGGAAAATAACTGGAAGGGGAACTAGAAAAAGAAGAAAAATACCTTTATAACAGTTGCCCCAGTACCTTTGGGTACACCCAAAGTTAATCACACAAGTTTCAATGATTATTGCTTCTACCTATTCATGCAGTTCCTCAACTACCTTTCATCCAGTTATTTTAAGAATCTCCTAAAGCTGTCTCACATTTGAACCATTCACATTGAGCAATATCATTTTTCTGTTATACCTCTGGGTACTACTCAATGCACCAGCATTACCAAGGCTTTGAAATTGCTTGCTGGTCCATGGGGAATTAGAGGAGACTGCCTCTCCATTTGTGGCACTCTGTTAGAAGGATTCCAACATAACTAGTACCTCAATACCTTCAAGAGTTTTAAGAAAGAGAGACAACTTTTCATTATTAGTTCTTTCTCTAGGAATCAGACAAAGTTTGTCATAGTCATTATATTTTACAAAGAACTCCCATTTCTCTGTATTAGTTCTCTATTACCACAAGCTCAACTGTTTAAAAGCAACACACATTTATTATCTTATAGTTTCTGTGGTTCTAGAGTCTGGCCATGGCTTAACTGGGTGCTCTGCAAGGCTAAAATAAAGGGGTCAGGCAAAGTTTAGTGACCATTTGGAATGAAGTCCCCAGTATAAAGTGACTTATTTGAATGTATTATTACTTAAGCATCAGTGACTTATTTGGATGACAAAATGCTCAGAGAATGTGCAGATAATACATAACTGGACTAAGTGCCTCTGTGATGAATAGCATCAGTGACTTATTTGAATGAAGATATAGAGACAACATGCCCAGACAATGTGCAGATAATACATAACTGGGACTAAGTGCCTCTATGATTAATAGGAGAGCCAGGATCCTGAAATGTCTTGCCAGCTAGAATAATGCATTGAATCTAAGATGGTGACATACAATAAGGATAAGTGGGAATTTTTTAGCAATAATAAATTCATCAGAATCAAAACATATATGGGTACCGAAGAGTTAACGAGCTCTTAGGCTGTAATAATAGGGCAATATCTAGAATTCCATATGATTCCATAATCACCTAGAATTCTGCATCTATTTTGAAAAACACATTTTAAAGCAAAATAAACTAGTCGTAATGCATCAAGAGGAAAGCAAATAGAATGATGAAACTGATTTCTAATTTCAGTCAGTGAGATCCAATGGAAGATACTATCTCTGTTATAAGAAATTCTGGGGAGAGAGCAGAAACAGGGGCTTGCCTGACAGTGATCCTCACACATTTTAAAGGAAGGTAATATGTATAGTAAGAAGGTAGGATTTAGAGGTACAAAATTCAAATTGTAAATTCAAATCCTAAATCACTTAGTTCCCAAATTTGTGACATTGAGCAAGTTATCTAAACTCATTTGGCCCACCCACCTAAACTTTTTTTAAGTCTCATTTTCCTCATCTGTAAAATTTGTATCACAATACCCCTAATACATAGAACTAAGAGTCTATAGTGCATTCTTACATATAAAGCGCTTAAAACAATGCCTGAAAGAGATCAAATGTGATATAAGTATTTGTGAAAGAATGCAATAAACCACAAAGTGTTGCCAGGATTAGGTGATTTATTATATGTAAGGTATTTAAAACAGGGCATGGTGTATAGTAAATAATAAATGATAGCTGCTACTTTTCTTCAACAATTATAACATGGAAGTGAAATTATACTTGTTCCCAAAAAAAATTTACAAAAAAAAGTGCCTAAAGAAAAAATGCAATGCCATATGTTTTATGACTACTTACATATGAAGATAAAGCATAGAAAAAGGTTAAGAAGAATACACACAAAATTAAAATAGTGGTTACCTTTGGAAAGGTTATTGAAATGGAATGGAGGATGGGGCATGGATCAAGGGGTTTTAGCTTCATGTTTTAGGTTCTAATGATTTTTGAAATCTCTGCCTCTGAAAGTGGTTAGTTCTCTGTTATTGAACTAATTGATTTCACTGCTCTTTGTGAAACTCTGATTCCATAATTAAAATTCATGGGTAAATACAGCCCACACAGATGAAAGATTATTTCTCAAGGTGAGGGTTATGAAGTCATTTTCTGTCTGCACTTCAATAACCTTCTCTTCCAAGTCCATCTGAGAAGACTTATACAGTAAAGCAGATTAGAAACTAACACTTTTAAAAATCTCTGGGAAATTGAATATATTGAAATTGCCTGAGGGAATGTGTTTTCTGAATGGTTTTTCTTAAGCCATTCAAAGAAGAGAGAGAGTCCTTCAAATGACTCCCTTTAAAAAGATTCCCCCTGATGAAACACCTATTTGCAGATTTTATTCTTAACCTTTCAATGAAGGACTCTGGGATGAAGAAGAATATAAAACAAAAAAGAACAAAAATAGTAGAAAATAGATTATATTCAAAGGATCAAGAAATCATCCTGGGAACTGACATTAGGGCAAAGTGTTCCCGTATGCCACCAGAATCAAGGAGCTATTATTTTAGAGCTAGACAGAGAATGCTAACAAAACCACAAATTATGTACACATAGATACTATTTTTCATAGTCATGTTTTATTGCATTTAATGATTTTTAATGTGTAAAAACATGTGAATAAGAAAAAAAAATGGGGTTCTTTTAGCCTTCACTTGGCACTTCTCTTTTGGGGAAAGAGAAAGATCTAAGGGCATTGTAAAACCTGATGGTCTGTTTGCTGCAAAGCAGATTTGAAATTTCATTGTATTTTTATTATTATAGTGGGGCAAAATCTCATCTTTTTATTTTTATACTGGGGCTGGGGATCATTCATTCATTCAAGCACAGCTTTAATAACATTTCAGCCTTTCCAATTCAAAAGGCCAAATGTTAAGATCGAAAGACTGTCCTAAAGTTATGTTAATGTTATTACAATAGTTTTTAATTTGGGGGTTTTAAAATGTCCTCAGAAGTAAGCAGATTTCAAAAGAGTACACAAAAAATGAGCTGGACAAAGAGAGCAAGCCTGACCACTAGCAGCCTGCAGCATATCAGGTCTTTTTAATAGTGCCCAATGCCCTTAGGAAACAGAAATTAACAGGAAATTGGCAATAAAAATCTGAAGTCATAACTGAAAATTTTCTAAACAAATTATTTTTCTGGCATATTTTAAAACTGTATAGAATCAGCCTTGAGTCACTGAGTACAATAGCATATGTGGGAAATATAATTTACATAGGGAAGTTAAATTTGTTTTCAATTTAAATTGTCTTAGAATGTGGAACTGATTAGCCCTTTCTTTATGGAAAGCAGGGAAATGAGAAAATCAAGATAATGATCATTAATGAAACATGATACCCATTGTTATTCTGTAGCCAACTGAACTACAGGTGATTAATCATTAAGTAATCACTTATTCTTTATTGATTTTAAGAATCTAAGATATTTCCATTATAAATGTACAATAATGACAACACTACGTTAGAAGTTGCTAATTTTTAAATGGATCAAGAGCTAAATGAAATACAACTGAGCTAACATTTTAAGTTAACTGTTATTTTTACATAAAATCTTATTGGCTTTGGGCGGGCCGCGGTGGCTCAGCGGGCAAAGTGCTTGCCTGCTATGCCGGAGGACCTCGGTTCGATTCCCGGCCCCAGCCCATGTAACAAAAACGGAGAAACAGAGTACAATAAAACAAGAAAATGTTTAAAAATGTTTCCCTTTCTTCCTTCCTTCCTTCCTTCTATCCTTCCTTCCTTCTCTCTGTCTTTCCTTTAAAAAAAAAAAAAAAAAAATCTTATTGGCTTTAATAGATTCAACATGTTAAGTGAGAGGAGTCATGATATATAAGTAAATGACTTTCTTCTGTTCAAAATTTGAACTCTTGTAAAGCTTTAAAGAGAGAGAGAATTACTTAACAACAAAGCAAAGTAGATAGAGAAATGGAGTATGTGGGAATCATACCAGTGATTTAAAGCTAGAAAGAAAAAATGAATGCTATTGCTAGCCATCAGGAACAAAATTAGATGATGAGATTCAAGGTTTCTCAGAAAAAGATGAACATTTGAACTTTTAATTCTTAAAATAGTTTCATAGCAACCATTGAAAATGTTGCTAATAAAATGTAAGAGGCTTTTACTAGTTCCAAGGTATTAAGATATGCTAAATGAGTGATAAATGAGGATTTACAATTTCTGCACGTGATTACTTTAGCAAAAAGTAAATAATCATACCTTATTTTATCCATATTTCTCTTTCACTTTTGTTTTGTTTCCTCCATGTTCTTACTAAAATAGTGTAAAAATATATATGGAAGCCATCTAGTGGCCAGTGCAATACTTTTCTTTAACTTTGGCATTGAAACAAATTCTTGATTTTCCCAAGTTGTATTCCTTCTGTTTCACTATCAAAACTAGGAGGGAGGGTGGGCCACCGTGACTCAGCAGGCAGAGTTCTCACCTGCCATTCTGGAGACCTGGATTCGATTCCCAGTGCCTGCCCATGCCAAAAAAGAACACAAAAAAAAACAACCAAACAAAAGCTAGGAGGGAAAGTATGAGTTCCTTTTAAATAGGAGTCCCTTAATAGATGTTTTCCCACTGACCCCTTCGGATGTTACATTTTATAATTGGTTAACTAGTGGTGGGGGTGGGGTAATGAAAAAGCGTTAAAAGTCAAGAGAGGTTTTTGGGTAATTAGTTAAATATTTCAGGAATTTTATGAGCAAAGGTGTTTTGGTTTTACAGTCTGTTAGGGAATCATATTTGATGGTGAGTTTAAAATTGCACTACCAATTCTATCAACATAGTAAATCAATCAAGAGGCAAGGCTGGTATTCAGCAAATATGCATCAGAACTGTTGATTTTTTATAGCTGATGTCTGTTCTGAATGTTAGTGCCTGGGATGGACCTGTTGAATAGTACTCTTTTTGAAAGGTGGGTGTTAGTTACCCATATATATAGGCATGTGTCTGATTCCTATAATCAATCAGGTAAATCACCTAACCAGAATTTTGCTATAAGTTCAAGAAACACATTTATTTCTACCTTCCTTTTTAATCTCCAACTAATATAAAAAAAAGTCTCTTAACATCTTTGAAATTTTTAAGACTATATAAGCATAATTTTTATTATAAAAAGCATATCAGGGGGAGCACAATGGTAGTTCAGTAGCAGAATTCTCACCTGCTATGTGAGAGACCCAAGTTTGATTCCTGGTCCATGCACTTCCTAAAAAAGCAAGCAAACAAACAACGACAACAACAAAAACACACAAAAAAACAACCAAACAAAAATTCAACAAATGATGCTGCAATAACAGGATTCTCACACAGAAAAAAGAGTGAAATGTGACCCCCACAATACATCATACCAAAAAAAAGCATATCAAGGGGGCACACAGAGCCTAGAGATACATAGATCCACATATAAACTTAAGCTTTTGATAGGCAGACACAAGGAACATGGGCTCCAGCTCTGAAAAGGCATTTTTTCTTTTCTTTTTTTTACTTCTTAAGCAACTCATTAGATAGAATTGCAAGCACTCTCCAGCTCCAGCACTGCCCCAGGCAAGGGCAGAACTAAAGCATGTCTGAGAGACTAGTCAAGTGAAAGAGGTAATTCCCTAAAGGGCTTATCATCTCCAAGAAAAGTGGGGTGGGGCCCAGTTCAAGTTGAATCCTTTCTTCAAGGAATTTTAGGTCCTGGGGACTGGAAAGCAGAAACAGTCAAAACCCACTTACTGCCTCACCTCTGTCTGAACCACACCACTGGCAGGGAAATTCTGCTGAAATGAAAGACCCTGAATCACCTTAAGCTGATGGAAAGCTGTGGGCAGACAAATGCCACAAGCTTGGAAGGATAGGAAAAACACAGAGTCTGGAGGCTTCCTAAGAAAGTCTGAAAACCTGCAGAGTCATATCCTCAGGGAAAGCTGATACTGGCTACTCTCTCCTACCTAGACCTGGGCCTGTCTGGCATGGGAAAATCTGACTGGGATCAATAATATCTGAGGATACCCTCCTCAAAATAAAAGGCTCTATATAGGCAGGGCAAGAAATAGAAAACTAAGAACTGAAAATTTCTGATAAGTTCAACAGAACCTATGCTAGGGGTCTAGAATAAGTTGAACTGAATATAAAAGAAGAGATAGAGAACACACCCATCCAGAAGAAAACCCTAAGTAAAAGAGTGAAAATAGCCTCCAAAATAAACTAATTAAAGAAAGCAAATACCTAGATACTAGCAAAAAAAATAACAAGCCATACTAAGAAAATCAAAGTTATGGCTAAGTCAAAGGAGCAAACCAACACATCAAATGACATGCAGGAATTGAAACAAGGAATTCAGGATATTCAAACAGACATGCATACTCTCATCAAAAACAAAATCAAATAGCTGAGGGAGGATATAAAGAAAACATTGGGTGAATATAAAGAAGAACTTGAAAGTTTGAAAATACAAAGTGCAGAACTTATTGGAATGAAAGGCACAATAGAAGAGATTAAAAAAAAACAATGTAAACTTAAAGAATAGATTTGAAGAGGCAGAAGAAAAGATTAGTGAACTAGATGACTGGACATGTGAACGCCAACACATGAAAGAATATATAGGGTAAAGAATGGAAAAGCATAAGCAGGGTCTCAGGGAATTGAATGATAACATGAAGTACAATAATATATGTGTTGTGGGTGTCCCAGATAAAGAAGAGTAGGGAAAAGGAGGAGAAAGACTAATAGAGGAAATAATCACTTAAAATTTCTCATCTTCTATGAAAGGCATAAAATTCCAAGTACAAAAAATGCACCATAGCCCAACAGAATAGATCCAAGTACATGAGTCCAAAACACTTACTAGTCAGATTCTCAGATGTCAAAGACAGGGAATTTTGAAAACAGCAGGAAAAAAGCAATCCACCATACACAAGGGAAGCTTGATAAGACTGTGTGAATTTCCCAGCAGAAACCTTGGAGACAAGAAAGCAGTGGTATGATATATTTAAGAATCTGAAAGAGAAAAATTGCCAATGAAAAGTTCTATACCCAGCAAAACTGTCTTTCAAAAATGAGGGGGATAAAGAGAGGAGTAGATACATCAAAGGTGATGGTGGAGTTACACAGAGAAGGTAGGATTTAATAAATGAATATGATTGCTGAATCATTAAATTGCTATTTCTTTTAGTCTCCAGTATCTTAGAGCAGCTAGAAGTAAAAACCTAGAATTGTGGAATTATAACCCATACAAAACCCTGAAATCTGTTATACAACTAATTGTTGGGCTTTGCTTTGAAATTTATTGATTTTTTGTATATATGTTATTTTTAACAAAAAAAAAGTTGATTGTGATGATCAAAAAATATTCATTCCATCTAGTACCAATGTTCTGATGAAACTAGAAGGAAAAATCTGAGATGATGGTATGGCAGCCCATGACAAACTCTATGATCTGTCCAGTAACTTCTTGTTGAAGAGTGCTTTGAAAACTGTTGCTATTTTCTTTCTTTGCTTTGTATATATGTTCTATTATACAGTAAAAAATGTTAAAAATGGGTAGATTAAAATATTTTTAAACAATCACTGAGAGAATTTATGGCTAAGAGACAAGTTCTAAAGAGACACTAAAGGGGGAACTACAGGTAGATAGGAAAATACAGGTGAAAGAGGACTGGAGGACAGTGTAGAAATGAAGACTATCAGTAAAGGTAAAAAGAAAAAAACATTGGATATGACATATAAAATTCAAAAGACAACATGGTAGAAGAAAGTACTGTCTTTACAGTAATAACATTAAATGTTAATGAATTTTTTAAACTCCAATCAAAAGACATAGATAGGCAGAATGGATTAAAGAATAGGGCCCATCTATATACTGTCTACAGGAGACTCACATTAGATGCAAGGACATAAACAGGTTGAAAGTGAAAGGTTGGGAAATGGTATTTCATTCAAAAAACAACCAGAAAGGAACAGGAGTAGCTATATTAATATCTGACAAATCAGACTTCAAATGAAAAATGAAAGAGACAAAGAAGGAAACTATGTATTAATAAAAGGAACAATTCAACAAGAAGACTTAAAAATCATAAATAATTATGAACCAAGCCAGAGTGCTCCAAAACACATGAGGCAAACAATGACAACACATAAGAGAGAAGTAGACACCTCCACCATAATATTGGAGAATTTGCTTACCCACCCTCATCACTGGATAGAACACCTAGACAGAGGATCAATAAAGAAAAAGAGAATTTGAACAATAAAATAAATGAACTAGACTTAATAGATATTTGCAGAGCATTACACCTCACGACAGCAGGATACACTTTTTCTCAAGTGCTCATGGATCATTCTCAAGGATAGACCATATGCCTGGTCTCAAAACAAGTCTCAATAAATTTAAAATAATTAAAATTTTACAAAACACTTTCTTGGATCATAATGGACTGAAATTGGAAATCAATAACATTCAGAGGGCCAGAAATTCACAGATATATGGAGGCTAAACAACAGGCCCTTAAACAACAAGTGGGTCAAGGAAGAAATTACAATAGAAAACTATAAATACCTTGAAACAAATGAAAATGAAAACACAGCATATCAAAATTTATGGGATGAGGCAAAGGCAGTACTGAGAAAGAAATTTGTCTTAAATGTTTTTATTAAAAAAGAAGAAAGAGCAAAAACCAAGGAATTAAATTTTCACTTGCATAATCTACAGAAACCTAATACCAAAGCAAACAAAAGGAAATAAATCAGAAAGATCAGAGAAGAAATAAATGAAATTGAGACTATGAAAACAATTTAAAAAATCAACAAAACCAATAGTTGGTCTTTGAGAAAATCAATAAATTTCATGAACCCTTAGCTAGGCTAACAAAAAAAAGAAAGAAGACATGAATAAATAAAATCAGAAATGAAATAGTGGGCATAACTGCTGACCTCACAGAAATAAAGGAGTTAATGAGAGGTTATTATGAGCAACTACATGCTAATAAACTGGAGAATGTAGATGAAATGGACAACATCCTAGAAAGGCATAAGCAACCAACATTGACTTTAGAAGAAATAGATGACTTTAACAAACCAATTGCAATTAAAGAGATTAAATCAGTCATCTAGAAGCTCACAAGGAAGAAAAGTCGATCATCAGATGGCTTCATGTGTGAACTCCACCAAGCATTCAGGAGAGAATTATTACCAATCCTTCTCAAATTTCAAAAAAATTGAAGAAAAGGGAAGTCTTCCTAATACATTCTATGATGCCAACATCACCCTATTACCAGAGCCGGGCAATAATAATACAAAAAAAAGAAAACTTCAGGCCAATCTATTTAATAAATATAGATGTAAAAATCCACACAAAATCTTTGAAAATTGAATCCAGCAGCACATTAAAAGAATCATACACCATGACCAAGTAGGATTTATTCTAGGTACACAAGGCTTGCTTAACATGAGAAAATCCTTTAATGTGATTCACCATATCAATAAGTCAAAGTGGAAAAAACCACATAATCATCTCAATTGATGCAGAAAAAACATTTGACAAAATTCAGCATCTTTTCTTGAAAAGAACACTTCAAACGATAAGAATAGAAGGGAATTTCCTCAACATGAAAAAGGTAATATATGAAAAACCCACAGCTAACATCATCCTTCATGGGGAAAGACTGAACACTTTCCCTCAAAGAACAGGAAAAAGATATGGATGCCCACTGTAACCATTGTTATTCAACCTTGTGGTGCTGGTTTTAATCAGAGCAATTAGACAAGAAAAAAAATAATAAAGGCACCCAAATTGGAGAGGAATAAGTAAAAGTCTCATTGATTGCAGATGACATGATAGTATAGGTTGAAAATCTTGAAAAATATAAAGTAAAGCTATTAGAGCTTATAAATGAGTTAAGTAAAGTAGCAGGGTACAAGAGCAACAACCCCAAATCAGTACTGTTTCTATTCAGTAGTGATCAGAAATCTGAAGGAATGAGAAGGAAATTAAGAAAAAAATCTATTTACAATAGCAACCAGAAGGATTAAAAATTTAGGAATGAATTTAACTAAGGATATGAAAGAACTATATGCAGAAAAGTACAAGAAATTTCTAAAAGAAATCATGGAAGACCTAAATAAATGGAGGGCATGCCATGTTCATGTATTGGAATACTAAATATAGTTAAGATTTCAATTAAACTCAAATTGATTTATAGATTCAATGCAATACCAATTAAAATCCAAAAACCTTACTTTGCCGGAACAGAAAAAAACAATAACCAATTTATTTGAAAGGGAAGGAAGCCTCAAGTATCTAAAAATATCTTGAGAAAGAAAAGTGAATTGGGAGTTCTCATACTACCTGGCTTTAAAGCATACTATGAAGCTACAGTGGTGAAAACTGCATGATACTGACATAAAGATAGATATACTGACCAAAGAAATTGAATAGAGTGTTCAGATATAGACCCTCTCATCTTTGGACAATTGATCTTTGATAAGGCAGTCAAGCCAAGTCACCTTCAATTAATGGTGCCTAGAAAACTGGATATCCACATGCAAAAGAATGAAATAAGATCCATATCTCACACCCTACATAAAAATTAACTCAAAATGGATCAAAGACCTAAACATTAGATCTACTAAGACCATGAAACTGTTAGACAAAAATGTTGAGAAATATCTTATAAATCTTATAATAGGAGGTAGTTTCCTAGACCTCACACCCAAAGCACAAGAATTAAATAAATAAATAAATAAATAAATGGGAACTCCTCAAACTTACACACTTCCATGGACCAAAGAACTTTGTCAAGAAAGTAAAAAGACAGCCTACACAATGGGAGACAATATATGGAAATGATATAGCAGATAAAGGGCTAGTATTCAGAATATATAAAGAGATTGTTCAACTCCACAACAAAAAGACAGACAGCCCAATCACAAAATGGTAAAAAGACATGAACAGACACTTTTCAGAAGAGAAAATACAAAAGGACAAAAGGCATATGAAAAAAAGCTCAGCTGCCCTGGCTATAAGGAAATGCAAATCAAAACCACAATGACATATTATCTCACACCCACCAGAATGGACGTCATCAATAAAACAGAAAACAAAAAGTGGTGGAGAGGATGTGGAGAAAGAGGCACACTCTTCCACTGTTGGTGGGAATGTCAAATGGTACAGCTGCTGTGGAAGGCACTTTGGTGGTTTCTCAGGAAGCTAAGTATAGAATTGCCATATGACCCAGCAATACCATTGCTATGTATCTACTCAGAGGACAAAAACACAAATGGACATTTGCACACCAATGTTTATAGCAGCATTATTTACAGTTGCCAAGAGATGGAAACAGCCAAGATGTCATCAACAGATGAGTTGCTAAACAAGCTGTGGTATATATAAAATGCAATATTATGCAGTTGTAAGACAGAATAAAATTATGAAGCATGTAACAACATGGATGGACTTAAGGACATTATGCTGAATGAAATTAGCCAGAAACAAAAGGACAAATATTACATGGTCTCACTGATATGAACTAACATTAATGAATGAACTTGGAGAATTTCAATTAAGAACAGAGGTCATCAGGAGATGGAAATAGGGTAGATATTGGGCAATTGGAACTGATGGGATACAGATTGTGCAATGGGACTGATTATAAAAATTCAGAAATGGATAGCACAATGCTACCTAACTGTAATACAATAATAATAGAGCACTCAATGAAGCTGAATGTGAGAATGATAGAGGGAGGAGGCCTGGGAGCACAAATGAATTCAGAATGAAATATAGATGATAAAGACTGAGATGGTATAATCTAGGAATGCCTAGAGTGTATAGTGATAGTGACTAAATGTACAAATTTAAAAATCTTTTGCATGAAGATGAACAAAGGAATGTCACTAATACAGAGTGTTGAAAACAGATGGTAATTAATATTTAAAAATTTAACTCCTGTGTGAGACTAAAGCATAAAATGTTTATTTGGTACAAAATTTATATTGTGACTAATGCAGTTCCTAATATAACTTATGTGGACAGCTTAATTGTACAGCATAAGTACATGTAACCTTGAGTAGGACATAAGATTTTGCGGGTTTGTCCAGAGTGATGCCCCAATAAGTCCCAGAGTGATTTGGACAGTGAGTAAAAAAGTATTTGCAGAGTCTCCTCGGGGAATGGTGGGAAAAGGGGGAAAATTCAACTTCCCCATGTGGAGAATTCTTGATATTCTCACAAGCAGTAGGGACAACCAAAGCAATAGGCTAAGCCCCCCAATCTTGGGGATTGTTCATATGAAACTGAACTCCAAAAAGGATAGGTCAACTCTACTTAGAATTAGGCCTATGAGTCACCCCCAAGAGAACCTCTTTTGTTGCTCAGATGTGGCCTCTCTCTCCAGCCAACACAAGAAGTAAACTCACTTCCCTCCCCCTCTCTACGTGGGCCATGACTCCCAGGGGTATGGACCTTTTTTCAATGTGGGACAGAAATCTTAGGATGAGCTGGAACTCAGCATCAAGGAACTGAGAAAACCTTCTCAACCAAAAGGGGGAAGAGTGAAATGATACAAAACAAAGTGTCAATGACTGAGCGATTCCAAATAGAGTTGAGAGGATATCCTGGAGGTTATTCTTATGCATTAAATAGATATCACCTTGTTAGTCAAGATGTAATGTAGAGACTGGAGGGAGCGGCCTGAAAATGTAGAGCTTTGTTCCGGTAGCCATGTTTCTTCAAGATGATTGTATAATGATATAGCTTTCACAATGTGACTGTGTGATTGTGAAAACCTTGTGTCTGATGCCCTTTTTATCTACCTTATCAGCAAATGAGTAAAACATATGGAATAAAAATAAATAGTAGAGTGAACAAATGATAAAATAAATTTAGTAGATTGAAATGCTTGTAATCAATGAAGGGGAGGGGTGAGGGGCATGGTATATATGAATTTTTTTCTATTGTCTTTTCATTTCTTTTTCTGAATTGATGCAGATGTTCTAAGAAATGATCATGATGATGAATAGGCAACTATGTGATGATATTGTCAATTACTGATTATATACATGCAACGGAATGATCATATGTATGAATGTTTGTGTTTTGTTATATTTTTTAAAAATTTAAAAATTAAAAAAATAATTAACTAAAAATTTAAAAAAGAATATGTTTTGCATGGAACTTCTTAAAGCTTTATATTTTACTTTATAATAATAGTTCTTATTTCTTGGGTATTTTTTATCAACAGGCAGTATTTAAACTGTCTTATTTAATTTGAACCTCATCACAATTTTGTGAAGTAGATATCATTATTACTATAACCAAATTTATGGTTGGAAACATTGAGGAACAGAGGCTAAACCATTTGGCCAAGGCCACACAATTGCTAATTGACAGAGTAGATATGAGAAATCTAGCAATTTAGATGCCAGTGTCTGCTTATTTCAACACTATATATATATTTTTTTAATTATAGTCACAATTTTCTAAGACTCTCCACAAGTGAGATTAATAATAGCTAGAAGCATTTGTTATTGTAGAATAAGCTTTATAATGATTGCAAAAAAGAGTTTAAAAAGAAAGAAAATTAGGTTGGAAGACCAAGATGTGTAAAGAGAAGAGATATCTGATAGAAGTCAACATACTGTTCTTGTGGGAACATTTGAATAAGTAAAACTGAAGAGCAAGGTGCGCTATTTATTCTCTGGTGAGGAAAAAAATAATTGAAATACCAGATGGCTTCTCAGAAAGGTAGCTTGAGAAGAAAGAATTAATTGTTTTTATTTTCTAAAGGTATGGTATTGTCATAAAATATTTATTGAGGCCCTACTATGTATCAGGCATTGTGCTAGGATAGGAGTTATGTGCTATTATTTCTAAACCAGTAATTCTGCACACCATTTTTGAATGTACAACAAACTTTCATATAAATTCTACCCCATTGAATCTTTTATTTGGGGGGGCTGCATGGTCCAGGAATCTAACCTGGGTCTCCTGCATGTAAGGAAAGCATTCTACCACTGAACCACCAGTGCACCCCCCATTGAATCTCAAGGACCAGTTTAAGAAGTACATTTGGAAGACATTTAATCACTGTTTCACAGAGAAGGCAATTGAGAATCCATGTGGTTGATTACCTGCCCAAGTGGACTAAGTTAATAAACATCAGTCTGGCCTCAAATTCACATCCTTTATTTCCAGTTAGATAATTTTTTCCATTACCCCACGTCTGCCTCTTTATAAACATTTATACAGTACTGTGTATAAGGCAAAGGTACATGCAACTTATTGGGAATAGTCTAAGACAAGGGCTCTATTTTCATGAATTTTTAAAATGCATTTGAAGGAAAAAGTTCACTTTATTACAATAAACATGTAATTTATTATTCGTAATTCATGGATGGGATAGGAAATTTAGATTCAGAGGAATTTAGAGAAAGAAAAGGTCATTTGGGTCTGCAATGGTTTTGCAAAAGTGGTTTAAGATATGGAGAGGCTGGAGGGAACTGCCTGAAAATGTAGAGCTGTGTTCCAGTAGCCATGTTTCTTGATGATGATTGAATAATGATATAGCTTTCACAATGTGACAGTGTGATTGTGGAAACCTTGTGTCTGATGCTCCTTTTATCTACCTTGTCAACAGATGAGTAGAACATATGGAATAAAGATGAATGATGAGGGGAACAAATGTTAAAATAAACTTAGAGTGAAATGCTGGTGATTGGTGAGGGGGAGTGGTGGGGGATATGGTACGTATGATTTTTTTTCTGTTTTCTTTTTATTTCTTTTTCTGAATAGATGCAAATGTTCCAAGAAATGATCATGGTGATGAATATGAAACTATGTGATAATATTGTGAATTACTGATTATATATGTAGAACAGAATGATCAAAAATTATGAATGTGGCCCAAGCCCCACAGCAGCCGAGCCGCCCGACCTCCTTCTCCCCTCTCTTTCTCCGCCGACCCGCCGCGCGGCGCCCAAGCCCCGCAGCAGCCGAGCCGCCCGACCTCCTTCTCCCCTCTCTTCCCCCTCCTGCTCCGGCTGCTCTCCAACCACCACGGTGCCCTCTTCCCCCGCCTTCACCGTGCTCCTCCGCCACCAGCCTCGACAGCCTTGCCGCCCTCACCTTTCCTCCTCCAGAACAGCTACTGGGGGAGAGGAGATAATACAGAGCAGCTCCCGGAGCCACGACGGAGATCAAAGGGACAGCGGACCCCATCCTGGAACGGCTGACTATCTGGGAGAACCAGCTCCGGTGAGATCACCAAGGGGCACGGGCTTTCCTGGGTGGGACGACAAGCGACCGGAGTCCCTCCCTTCCACCTTCCTGGGCCAGCTGGTAGAATTGGACAGGCGGTCCCCTTAGGCCGCGGCGGCTGGTGCCCCCACCACACGAGGCCCCCTGGAACAACTGAGATAGTTGGGTCGGAAACCCCCAGACTGCGGAGAACAGTGACCGGGGGATCCCTTCCAAACACGTGACTCCCCCGTCAGCTGGGAACAGTGTACTCTCCCGGGCTGCGACAGCTGGCGCCCTCCCGCCACGCTTGGTGCCCCGCGCCGACTGGCTAATTTGGCCGGACGCTCTCCTGTGCTGCGACGGCCGGCGACCCTCCCCACGTTTGGAACCCCGGGCCGGCTGGCATTCTTCCAAGACGCTTAGGTTGCCGAACCTCCCCTACGGCGAGAGTTTTCCAGAGTTGAGGGACCCACAGCAACTTTCGCTGGTGGAACCCACAGACAGGCGTGTGCCACGAGCGCCACCTACTGGGCAGGATAGGAAGAACAGAACCCAGAGATTGCGCAGAAAAATCTTTCAAGCTGTGGGGTCGAACACCCGGGGAAATCTGACTAAATGCCCAGACGCCAGCAGAAGATAATGGATCACGCTCAGAAAATTGAACACATGGCCCAGTCAAACGAAGAAACCAATAGTTCAAATGAGATACAGGAGCTGAAACAACTAATGCTGAATATACGAACAGAAATGGAAAACCTCTTCAAAAATGAAATCGATAAATTGAGGGAGGACATGAAGAAGACATGGGCTGAACATAAAGAAGAAATAGAAAAACTGAAAAAACAAATCACAGAACTTATGGAAGTGAAAGATAAAGTAGAAAAGATGGAAAAAACAATGGATACCTACAATGACAGATTTAAAGAAACAGAAGATAGAATTAGTGATTTGGAGGATGAAACATCTGAATTCCAAAAAGAAACAGAAACTATCCGGAAAAGAATGGAAAAATTTGAACAAGGTATCAGGGAACTCAAGGACAATGTGAACCGTACAAATATACGTGTAGTGGGTATCCCAGAAGGAGAAGAGAAGGGAAAAGGAGGAGAAAAACTAATGGAAGAAATTATCACTGAAAATTTCCCAACTCTTATGAAAGACCTAAAATTACAGATCCAAGAAGTGCAGCGCACCCCAAAGAGATTAGACACAAATAGGCGTTCCCCAAGACACTTACTAGTTAGAATGTCAGAGGTCAAAGAGAAAGAGAGGATCTTGAAGGCAGCGAGAGAAAAACAATCCGTCACATACAAGGGAAACCCAATAAGACTATGTGTAGATTTCTCAGCAGAAACCATGGAAGCTAGAAGACAGTGGGATGATATATTTAAGTTACTAAAAGAGAAAAACTGCCAGCCAAGACTCCTATATCCAGCAAAATTGTCCTTCAAAAATGAGGGAGAAATTAAAACATTCTCAGACAAAAAGTCACTAAGAGAATTTGTGACCAAGAGACCAGCTCTGCAAGAAATACTAAAGGAAGTACTAGAGTCAGATACAAAAAGACAGAAGAGAGAGACATGGAGAAAAGTGTAGAAAGAAGGAAAGTCAGATATGATATATATAATACAAAAGGCAAAATGGTAGAGGAAAATATTATCCAAACAGTAATAACTCTAAATGTCAATGGACTGAATTCCCCAATTAAAAGACATAGACTGGCAGAATGGATTAAAAAACAGGATCCTTCTATATGCTGTCTACAGGAAACACATCTTAGACCCAAAGATAAATATAGGTTGAAAGTGAAAGGTTGGGAAAAGATATTTCATGCAAACAACAACCAGAAAAGAGCAGGAGTGGCTATACTAATATCCAACAAATTAGACTTCAAATGTAAAACAGTTAAAAGAGACAAAGAAGGACACTATATACTAATAAAAGGAACAATTAAACAAGAAGACATAACAATCATAAATATTTACGCACCGAACCAGAATGCCCCAAAATACGTGAGGAATACACTGCAAACACTGAAAAGGGAAATAGACACATATACCATAATAGTTGGAGACTTCAATTCACCACTCTCATCAATGGACAGAACATCTACACAGAGGATCAATAAAGAAATAGAGAACCTGAATATTACTATAAATGAACTTGACTTAACAGACATTTATAGGACATTACATCCCACAACAGCAGGATACACCTTTTTTTCAAGTGCTCATGGATCATTCTCAAAGATAGACCATATGCTGGGTCACAAAGCAAGTCTTAACAAATTTAAAAATATTGAAATCATACACAACACTTTCTCGGATCATAAAGGAATGAAGTTGGAAATCAATAATAGGTGGAGGGCCAGAAAATTCATAAATACATGGAGGCTCAACAACACACTCTTAAACAACAAGTGGGTCAAAGAAGAAATTGCAAGAGAAATTAGTAAATACCTAGAGGCAAATGAAAATGAAGATACAACATATCAAAACTTATGGGACGCAGCAAAGGCAGTGCTAAGAGGGAAATTTATTGCCCTAAATGCCTTTATCAGAAAAGAAGAAAAGGCAAAAATGCAGGAATTAACTGTCCACTTGGAAGAACTGGAGAAAGAACAGCAAACTAATCCCAAAGCAAGCAAAAGGAAAGAAATAACAAAGGTTAGAGCAGAAATAAATGAAATTGAAAACATGAAAACAATAGAGAAAATCAATAAGACCAGAAGTTGGTTCTATGAGAAAATCAACAAGATTGATGGGCCCTTAGCAAGATTGACAAAAAGAAGAAGAGAGAGGATGCAAATAAATAAGATTAGAAATGAAAGAGGAGACATAACTACTGACCTCACAGAAATAAAGGAGGTAATAACAGGATACTATGAACAACTTTACGCTAATAAATACAACAATTTAGAAGAAATGGACAGGTTCCTGGAAAGACATGAACAACCAACTTTGACTCAAGAAGAAATAGACGACCTCAACAAACCAATCACAAGTAAAGAGATTGAATTAGTTATTCAAAAGCTCCCTAAAAAGAAAAGTCCAGGACCAGATGGCTTCACATGTGAATTCTATCAAACATTCCAGAAAGAATTAGTACCTACTCTCCTCAAACTCTTCAACATAATCGAAGTGGAGGGAAAACTACCTAATTCATTCTATGAAGCCAACATCACCCTCATACCAAAACCAGGCAAAGATATTACAAAAAAAGAAAACTACAGACCAATCTCTCTAATGAATACAGATGCAAAAATCCTCAATAAAATTCTAGCAAATCGTATCCAACAACACATTAAAAGAATTATACATCATGACCAAGTAGGATTCATCCCAGGTATGCAAGGATGGTTCAACATAAGAAAATCAATTAATGTAATACACCATATCAACAAATCAAAGCAGAAAAATCACATGATCATCTCAATTGATGCAGAGAAGGCATTTGACAAGATTCAACATCCTTTCCTGCTGAAAACACTTCAAAAGATAGGAATACAAGGGAACTTCCTTAAAATGATA
Organism: Tamandua tetradactyla; assembly: GCF_023851605.1. NCBI lineage: Eukaryota > Metazoa > Chordata > Mammalia > Pilosa > Myrmecophagidae > Tamandua > Tamandua tetradactyla. The sequence continues at coordinate 55,315,345 of NC_135353.1, read as the reverse complement.
AAGGGAATATATGAAAAACCCACAGCTAATATCATCCTCAATGGGGAAAAATTGAAAACTTTCCCCCTAAGATCAGGAACAAGACAAGGATGTCCACTATCACCACTATTATTCAACATTGTGTTGGAAGTTCTAGCCAGAGCAATTAGGCAAGAAAAAGAAATACAAGGCATCAAAATAGGAAAGGAAGAAGTAAAACTATCACTGTTTGCAGACAATATGATACTATATGTAGAAAACCCAGAAAAATCCACAACAAAATTAATAGAGCTAATAAATGAGTACAGCAAAGTAGCAGGCTACAAGATCAACATTCAAAAATCTGTAGCTTTTCTATACACTAGTAATGAACAAGCTGAGGCGGAAATCAAGAAACGAATCCCATTTACAATCGCAACTAAAAGAATAAAATACCTAGGAATAAATTTAACCAAAGAGACAAAAAACCTATATAAAGAAAACTACAAAAAACTGTTAAAAGAAATCACAGAAGACCTAAATAGATGGAAGGGCATACCGTGTTCATGGATTGGAAGACTAAATATAGTTAAGATGTCAATCCTACCTAAATTGATTTACAGATTCAATGCAATACCAATCAAAATCCCAACAACTTATTTTTCAGAAATAGAAAAACCAATAAGCAAATTTATCTGGAAGGGCAGGGTGCCCCGAATTGCTAAAAACATCTTGAGGAAAAAAAACGAAGCTGGAGGTCTCGCGCTGCCTGACTTTAAGGCATACTATGAAGCCACAGTGGTCAAAACAGCATGGTATTGGCATAAAGATAGATATATCGACCAATGGAATCGAATAGAGTGCTCAGATATAGACCCTTTCATCTATGGACATTTGATCTTTGATAAGGCAGTCAAGCCAACTCACCTGGGACAGAGCAGTCTCTTCAATAAATGGTGCCTAGAGAACTGGATATCCATATGCAAAAGAATGAAAAAAGACCCATCTCTCACACCCTATACAAAAGTTAACTCAAAATGGATCAAAGATCTAAACATTAGGTCTAAGACCATAAAACAGATAGAGGAAAATGTTGGGAGATATCTTATGGATCTTACAACTGGAGGCGGTTTTATGGACCTTAAACCTAAAGCAAGAGCACTGAAGAAGGAAATAAATAAATGGGAGCTCCTCAAAATTAAACACTTTTGTGCATCAGAGAACTTCATCAAGAAAGTAGAAAGACAGCCTACACAATGGGAGACAATATTTGGAAACGACATATCAGATAAAGGTCTAGTATCCAGAATTTATAAAGAGATTATTCAACTCAACAACAAAAAGACAGCCAACCCAATTACAAAATGGGAAAAAGACTTAAACAGACACCTACCAGAAGAAGAAATACGGATGGCCAAGAGGCACATGAAGAGATGCTCAATGTCCCTGGCCATTAGAGAAATGCAAATCAAAACCACAATGAGATATCATCTCACACCCACCAGAATGGCCATTATCAACAAAACAGAAAATGACAAGTGCTGGAGAGGATGCGGAGAAAGAGGCACACTTATCCATTGTTGGTGGGAATGTCAAAGGGTACAACCACTGTGGAAGGCAGTTTGGCGGTTCCTCAAAAAGCTGAATATAGAATTGCCATACGACCCAGCAATACCATTGCTAGGTATCTACTCAAAGGACTTAAGGGCAAAGACACAAACGGACATTTGCACACCAATGTTTATAGCAGCGTTATTTACAATTGCAAAGAGATGGAAACAGCCAAAATCTCCATCAACAGAAGAGTGGCTAAACAAACTGTGGTATATACATACGATGGAATATTATGCAGCTTTAAGACAAGATAAACTTATGAACCATGTAATAACATGGATGGACCTAGAGAATATTATGCTGAGTGAATCCAGCCAAAAACTAAAGGACAAATACTGTATGGTCCCACTGATGTGAACGGACATTCGAGAATAAACTTGAAATATGTCATTGGTAACAGAGTTCAGCAGGAGTTAGAAACAGGGTAAGACAATGGGTAATTGAAGCTGAAGGGATACAGACTGTGCAACAGGACTAGATACAAAAACTCAAAAATGGACAGCACAATAATACCTAATTGTAAAGTAATCATGTTAAAATACTGAATGAAGCTGCATCTGAGCTATAGGGTTTTTTTTGTTTTTGTTTGCTTGTTGGTTTGTTTGTTGTTGTTGTTTTTTACTATTACTACTACTTTTATTTCTTTTCTTTATATTAACATTTTATATCTTTTTCTGTTGTGTTGCTAGTTCCTCTAAACCGATGCAAATGTACTAAGAAACAATGATCATGCATCTATGTGATGATGTTAAGAATTACTGAGTACATATGTAGAATGGTATGATTTCTAAATGTTGTGTTAATTTCTTTTTTTTTTTCCGTTAATAAAAAATAAAAATAAAAATAAAAATAAAAAAAAATTATGAATGTTTGTGTTAGAAAAAAACTCAAGTAAAGAAGAATTTATTCTTTAGAAATATAGAGCAAATTTGCTACAAAATTATTGAAAGCTAAGCCCAGGCCAGCAGGCAACCAAAGAACCAAAACACTAGCATTGAATCATAGAAAGTCTTTGCTTTCTTCTCCAAGCTAATATATTTTTTAAGTAATACTTTTAAAATATTTTTATTAATTTTAAATTAAAAAATATATATGACAACAAAGAAACACATTCCTAACATATAATCATTCCATTTTACATATATAATCAGTAACTCACAATATCATCATATAGTTGCATATTCATCATCATGATCATTTCTTAGAACATTTGCATCAATTCAGAAAAAGAAATAAAAAGACAACAGAAAAAGAAATAAAATGAAAACAAAAGAAAAAATGTTATACATACAATACCCCTTACCCGTCCCTTTCATTTATCACTAGCATTTCAAACTAAATTTGTTTTAACATTTGTTCCCCCTATTATTTACTTTTATTCCATTTGATCTACTCATCTGTTGACAAGGTAGATAAAAGGAGCATCAGACACAAGGTTTTCACAATCACACAGTCACATTGTGAAAGCTATATCATTATACAATCGTCATCAAGAAACATGGCTACTGGAACACAGCTCTACATTTTCAGGCAGTTCCCTCCAGCCTCCCCATTACATCTTGAATAACAAGGTGATATCTACTTAATGTGTAAGAATAACCTCCAGGATAACCTCTTGACTCTGTTGGGAATCTCTCAGCCATTGACATTTTGTCTCATTTCACTCTTACCCCTTTTGGTAAAGAAGGTTTTCTCAATCCCTTGATGCTGAGTTTCAGCTCATTCTAGGGTTTTTCTCAATCCCTTGATGCTGAGTCTCAGCTCATTCTAGGATTTCTGTCCCACGTTGCCAGGAAGGTCCACACCCCTGGGAGTCATGTCCCATGTAGATAGGTGGAAGGTGGTGAGTTTGCTTGTTGTGTTGGCTGGAGAGAGAGGCCACATCTGAGCAACAAAAGAGGCTCTCTTGGGGGTGACCCTTAGGCCTAATTTTAAGTAGGCTTGACCTATTCTTTGTGGGGTTATGTTTCATATGAACAATCCCCAAGAATGGGTGCTCAACATATAGCTTTGGTTGTCCACACTGCTTGTGACAATATCAAGAATTCAACTGGGGAGGTTGAATTTTCCCCTGTTCTCACCATTCCCTGAAGGGTACTTTGCAAATAGTTTTCCACTCACTGATCAAATCACTCAGGGATTCATCGGGGCATCACTCTGGACAAACCAACAAAATCTCATGCCCTACCCAAGGTTCTGTTTACTTATGGAGTTCAACCAAGATATCTACGTAAGTTATATTAGGAAATGCACTAGTCAAAATATAAATTTCGTACCAAATAAATATTTTTTGCTTCAGTCTCACACATAAGTTGAAATTTTAAAATATTAATTACCATCTATTTTCAGCACGCTGCAGTAATGACATTCCTTTGTTCTTCCTCACGCAAAAACATTTAAAAAAATTTGTACATTTATTCACTACCATTATACACTCTATTAAGTAATATTTTATGATCCTTTTCCAATATTGAAATAAAGTATCTGGAATTACCTGGTGCTCCTATTTTCCTCCAATAAATCCTCTTAAAGGATCACATTAGGGAAGAGACTACAAGTATTTTTGCTTTATCACCCAGTCAGGAATACTTATTAAATGTTTGCCATGTAGTAGATGCAGAGCCTACCAAATTGAATAAGACACAGACTCTTTCCTTGTAGAATATACTTATATCACAGAATTAAATCATGATCATGTGCATTATTATGGTACTAGAGCACAAGTTAAATTAAGCATTATTTTTATATTGTTAGATCAACAAAGTTGTTCATTAGTAACATTTTCTCCCTTTGCAAGTTGAAGCAGTATTATCTATCAATCTTTTATAGAATGCAAAATATACAAATTATTTATCATTGGAATCAATAGTTTTAACAATAATACTTTTTTATACTGGAGGTGATGTTTGTAATATTGGTTTGTAATATCTGATAAGTACATCAAGCAGTTGAATGCCTGTTGGTACTGGCCATTGCTGTTATTTAAGAGCTTTGTTAACAATGCACCCATAGGTCTCCCAAACTCTGATTTCATATTGTGTCCTTTAATGCTAATGTTCTCTTTCAGTATCTTCATCTGACCAAGGGTTACCTACACTTACAGATCTAGATTAAATATCAACTAATCATTGAAACCTGCCCAGATCCACCTAGTGTGGTTAATTCTCTCTTTCCCAAATCCTTCCCTTTGGGCCTACAATTTAAAGTTCATCACTGGCCACCTTGTGTTACAGTTAGTTGTTTCCATGATTGTCTAACTCTCAGACTAGGTTTTATTTGAGTAGGTGCCATATCTTACTCTTCTTTATATTTCTCCATAAATACCACAAACTTTGTATACTACACACACTTAAAAATAAGCTATATTTTAAGAACTTTAAAAGGATAGTGTCAAGGAAGGGGACAAGATGATGGTTTAGTGAGGGGTACAATTTAGTTTGACCTCCATTTCATCCCACAGAGCAGCTAGTAAATAACCAGGAACAGTATATAACAACTGCTGGGGCTATATCAGCAACTAGATACATAGCGTACACCAGTTTAGACAAGCTGGACCAGCTGAGACCCCACATAGAACTCTAAGTCCCATAAGTCATGGAAGCTGGTGCCCCACCCCCATGGACACAGCAGCCTGGTTCCCCGAGGAGAAAGGAAACAGACTTTACTAGCAGCAAAGACTTAGCTCAGCCAAACTCCATTTGTGGAACTAATTAACAAATTCTGACTCCTGAAAATAGGACCTTAGCTTAGATAAACATAGAATAAACATTAAAGGTTGTTAAGGTCAGGCTCATAGGTGAACTTGGCCAAGTGGTTGTACCTGTTTGTCTTGTTGGGCAAGTGCTGGCCTGACTGTTGCAATGAGGACATTTCATAGAATTAAATCATGATCATGTCAGCTGCATCCACAGCTGATTCCATTTGTAGTCAGCCAAGGGGAGTACCTTCTGCAATGAGTGATGCTCAATCTAATCACTGGAAGCCTTTTAAGGAGGATTCAGAAGAGACAGGCTCTGTTCCTGCTTCAGCTGGTGAGCCTCTCCTGTGGAGTTCATCCAGACATTCCATCAAAATCATCAGCTTCACAGCCTGTGGATTTTGGACTCTGAGTTCCCACAGTTATGTGACACACTTTTATAAATTTTATATTTGCAAGTGTTTCTTGTTGGTTCTGTTTCTCTAGAGAACCCTAATTAATACAAAGGTACTAAGAGGTTTGCCCTGATGGAGATGGGTGGGGCTGATGGAAAAATAAACAAAGCTTTTTGATTTGGACAGCCCAAAATACTGCAAAAGGGCTGGACCCAGGGTTCCAGGGAAGATGGTGGAATAGAGGATTCTGGGAAGATGGTGGACTATGATAGATTGAGATCACCCCTGCTCCAAGGAACAGATGGAGAATGGACAGGAAGGTGACAGAGACAGTGATTCTAGGGTGCAAGTGACCCAGGAAGATCTTCTACACCACATAGGGAGGCCCTGGTTACAAAAGCTGAAGAATTGAGACACAGAGAATGAGAGACCATCTAGCTGGTCCAAACAGTCTGGCATGCCCCTTTCCAAAAGTCTGGAGCCCTTGGGAGTGCATGGTTGAAGAGACTGGAATTAGGAACACTTTACCTCTGTGTCCCCCAAATTGCACCCTGCTCCTGCAGTCCAAGGACTGACTGAACTGCACCACATACCCATGGAACCCTACACACCTCTACAACCCTGTGACATGCACCGCATGCTCAAAGGTGCCAGCATAGTATCGACACTTGTGTTTACGCCTGCACTAAAACACAGGACCACACTGTTTTGTGCTGTGTGTACCCTGCATCCTGCTGTGCATCCATCCAACAAATACACAATTTTAGACTAATGAAGGAAGCAAACTTACAAAGTAAACCAGTGAAGATATTTGTGTCCCATGAAGACAACAGAAGTACAGTAAGCATATCAAGATGTAGACAGATATAGCCCAGCCTCACAACCAAATTAAAACTCCACAGGAGACACGAACTTTGGAAAAACTAATCAAAGATATTCATATAACTCTACTAAATAAAATAAATGGGTGGCTAATGGCAAAAAGGAAATCAATAAGACACTAGAAAAGCACAGAGGATGCTGTAGACCAAAAAAAAAAATTGAATTGGATATCAGGGAAATGAAAACAGAAAATGTGCAAAAATATAAGAATCATTGGTATCCCAGAAGGAGAAGAGAAGAGTAAAAGGGCTAAAAAGATTAGTCGAAGATATAATGGGGGAAACGTACCAACCCTTATAAAGGACATGGATATGCAAATCAAAGAAGCCTGATGAACTCCAAATAGAATAAATCCAAATAGGCCTTCCCCAAGGCACATATTAATCAGCCTGGCAAATATTGAAGAGAAGCAGAAAATCCTGAAAGTAGCAAGAGAAAAACAATCTACTACATTCAAGGAAAACCACATAAGACTGAGTTTAGATTACTCAGCTGGCACTATGGAGGCAAGAAGACAATGGAATGAAATATTTAAGATGCTTAAAGAGAACCACTTCCAGTCAAGAATTCTGTACCCAGGCAAATTGTCCTTCAAAACTGAAGGAGAGATTAAAATTTTCACAGACAAACAAATCCTGAAAAAATTTGTCAACAAGAGACTGGCCCTACAAGAAATACTAAAGGAAGTTCTGCTAGTTAAAAAAAAAAAAAAGACAGGAGAGGGAGGTCTGGAGGAGGGCACAGAATTGAAGAGAACCAGTAAGGGTAACCAAAAAGATAAAAAGAGATAAAGGGAAAAGAATATATAGATCTAACAAACAAAATCCAAAGGATAAGATGGTGGATTCAAGAAATGCCTTTCAGTAATAACTTTGAATGTTAATGGACTAAACCTAACAATTAAAAGATACAGACTGAAAAAAAAAAAAGATACAGACTGGCAGAATGGATTAAGAAATATAATCCAGCTATAACTGCTTACAAGAGACTCAGCTTAGACACAAGGATATAAATAGATTTAAAGTGAAAGGATGGAAAAAGATGTTCCATGCAAGTTGAAACCAAAAGAAAGCAGGAGTAGTTGCACTAGACATCATAAGAGACAAAAAGGACATTATATATTAATAAAAAGGACAATTCACCAAGAAGAAATAACAGTCATAAATGTTTATGCTCCCAATCAAGAAGTTTCAAAGTACATGAGACAGACACTGGCAAAACTGTAAAGAGTGACAGATATTTCAACAATAGCAATTGGAGACCTCAATACACCACTCTTCTCTATAGATAGAACAACCAGACAGAGGATTGACAAGGAAATAGAGAAATTAATCAACTTGATAAATGAAATTAGATCTAACAGACAAAATATGTTATTGCATCCCAAAATACCAGGATATACATTCTTCTCTAGTGCACTCAGAAAATTCTCAGGATAGATCATATGCTGGGGAACAAAAGGTCTTTATAAATTTAAAAACATTGCAATTATTCAAAGCACCTTCTCTGATCACAATGGAATGAGGCTGGATATCAACAACTACCAAGGAATGAGAACTTTCACAAATATATGGAGATTAAATAATACACTCTTAAACAACCAGTCGGTAAAAGAAAAAATTGCTAGATAAATCAGTAATGATCTGGAGGTGAATGAAAATGGGATGCAGCATATCAGAACTTATGGTATGCAGCAAATGCTAGGCTGAGAGGGAAATTTATTGCCCTAAATGCCTACATTAAAAAACAAGAAAGAGCAAAAATTGAAGACTTAACTGCTCACCTGGAGGAACTTGAGAAAGAACGAGAAACTAACCACAAAGCAAACAGAAGAGAAATAACAAAGATTAAAAGAGAGTTAAATGAATGCAAGAAGAAAAGAATCAATAAAATCAAAATTTGATTCTTTGAGAAAATCAAGAAAAGCAATGGGCCACTAGGAAGGCTGGCAAAGAAAAAAAGAGATCATGCAAATAAATAAAACAAAAAATGAGAGGGGGTCATTACCACAGACACTGAGGAAATAAAAGAAATTATAAGAAGATGCTATGAACAACTATGTGCCAACAAACTACACAACTTAGATGAAATAGACAAATTCCTAGAAACACATAAACGAGCTATGCTGACTCAGGAAGAAATAGAAGATCTCAACAAACCAATCACAAATAAAGAGGTTCAATCAGATATCAAAAATCTTCCTACAAAAAAAACAAACAAACCCAGGGCCAAATGGCTTCACAGGGGAATTTTATCAAACATTCCAAAAATACTAACACCAATCCTGCTTAAACTTTTACAAAAACTTGAAGAAAAAAGAACATTACCTAAATCATTTTATGTAAATAAATTTGCTTTAACACCAAAACTGGGTAAAGATGCTAACAAGAAAGGCATACTACAGGCCAATCTCCCTAACAAACACAGATGTCAAAATTCTCAACAAAACACTAGCAAATTGAATCAAACAACACATTAAAATAAGTATGCACCATGACCAAGTGGGGCTTATACCAGGAATGTAAGGATGGTTCAACACAAGAAAAATAATTAACAAATTGAAAGAAGACATCACATGATCATCCCAAATGATGCTGAAAAAATATTTGACAAAATTCCACACTCTTTTCTGATAAAAATACATCAAAAGATAGGAATCAAATTTAACTTCCTCAATATAGTAAAGGGCATATATGAAAAACTCATAGCCAGCATTGTACTCAATGGAGAGAAACTGAAAGTTTTCCCCCTAAGATCAGAAATGAGACAAGGATGCCCTTTGTTGCCACTATTACTCAACATTATACTAGAAGTCCTAGCTAGAGCAATCAGGCTGGACAAAGAAATAAAAGGCATCCAAATTGGAAAGGAGGAAGTAAAACTTTCAGTGTTTGCAGATGACATGATACTATCCTTGGAAAATCCTGAGAAATAAAAAACAAAGTTACTTGAGATAATAAGCAAATTCAGCCAGGTGGCAGGATATAAAATTAATGTACAAAAATCAGTAACATTTCTATGCACAACAATGACCTAGACAAGGAATCAGTTAAGGAAAAAATTCCATCCAAAACAGCAACTAAAAGAATCAAGTACCTAGGAACGTACTTAACTAAGGATGTAAAGGACTTGTACACAGAAAACTACATAACATTGCTAAAAGAAATTAAATATTTATTCAGGTGGAAAGGCATTCCTGCTTATGGATAGATAGATTAAATATAGTTAAGATGTCAATTTTACCCAAATTGATCTACAGATTCAATGTAGTACCAATCAAAATTCCAACAGCCTACTTTGAATACTTGGGAAAGCTAGTTACTAAATTCATTTGGAAGGGAAAGAAATCCTGAATAGCTGAAAGCATCCTAAAAAGAACAAAGTGGGAGGGTTAACACTTTCTGATTTTAAAACTTATTAAAACCACAGTGGTCAAAACAGCACTGTATTGCACAAAGATAGAGTTATTGATGAATGGAATTGAATTGAGAGTGCAGAAATAGACCACCAAATCTATGGTCAAATGATTTTTGACAAGGCCCCCAAATCCACTGAACTAGGAGAAAATAGTCTTTTCAATAAATGGGCATGGGGGAACTGGGGATCTATAGCCAAAAGAATGAAAGAGGGTCCTTACCTCACATCCTATAAAAAATTTACTCAAAATGGATCAAACACCTAAATATAAGAACTAGCACATAAAGCTTCTAGAAGAAAATGTAGTGATAGTTCTTAAAGACCTAGTAATAGGAGCTTCTTAAACTTTACAAAATCCAAGCAACAAAAGCAAAAATAGATAAATGGGAACTTTTCAAAATCAAATGATTTTGCACCTCAAAAGACTGTATCAAAAAGATGAAGAGGAATCCAAATCAATGGGAGAAAATATTTTGAAATCACATATTGGACAAAAGTTTTATATCCTGTATACATAAAGAAATTAACAAAACTCAACAACAAAAGAATAAAAAACTCAATTATAAAATGGGCTAAAGATACAAATAGGCATTTTTATGCAGAGCAAATACAAATGGCTCAAAAGCACATGAAGAGATGCGTATTTTCATTAGCTATAAGGGAAATGCAGATCAAGACTACAATGAGATACCACTTCACACCTATAAGAATGGCAGCTATTAAAAGAACTGGGGACTGCAAATTTGGAGAGGATGTGCAGAAATGGGGACACGTATGTAGTGCTGGTTGGAATGTATAATGTTACAGCTGCTATGGAAGACAGTTTGGCAGTTCCTTAGGAAACTAAATATTGAGTTGCTCTATGACCCGGCAATAGCACTACTCAGTGTATACCTAGAAGAGCTGAAAGCAGTAACACAGACATTTACACAGCAATGTTCAGAGCAGCATTACTCACAATCAACAAAAGATAGAAATAATCCTAGTGTCTATCAACAGACAAATAGTTTTTAAAAATGTGGTATATAATACTATGGAATATTATGCAGCAGTAAGATTAAATGATGTCCTGAAGCATATGACAAGATAGATGAACCTTGAGGACATAATGCTGAGTGAAATACACCAGACACAAAATAATAGATGATTGATGACTCCACTTTTATGGCCATGGTAAAGGTGGCTGAAGGATACACTGACTGAGAAGCAGATTGATTAATGATGGTGTACACATGTGATCAAATATTTCACTGTTACAGAAAGAAATGAAGTTGTGAGGCATGGAACATTGTAAATGAACCTATGGGACATTTGGTGAGGCAAAATAAGCCAGAAATAAAACAGCAATTATTGTATGGTCACATTTAGAAAATGCTTATAAGAAAACAGGGCGCTAGAGTGTAAGTTCTTTTAGCAGTCATATTTTGCCCATAATGTTAATTATTATTTCTGGATTTTTAGAGGCTGCTTTATATATGTATAACCTGGTATTCAGAAGAATGAAGGCAATCGGGGAAGAATTAAGGTAATTCAGAATACAAGGGTAAGGAAGACATTGTCTATAATTTAGAACATCACCTACTCTTTGAGACCAAAGGAAGAAAGGTTCATTTTGCCTAGAACCTAAATTTTCTTTAGCACCTGTCTAGATGGCTCATTTAAACAGCAGAAACAAAGGGAGTTCAGAATAAAATAAGGGTCTTTAAACCTGTATAGCTTAATATAATATCTGGATATATCCCAGAATATATTAAGCAGATAATAAAAAAGTATAGACACAGTTCCTTAAGGGATGGGGAAAATAATATGGAACTATTAAACTTTACCACCAAAGAAGCCCCTGATACTGTGTCAAACATTAGGGACACCTAATTCAATAGGCCAAGCCCTTGACCTTGAGGTTTGCTCTTGCAAAGCTTATGTAAGTAATGGAGAAGCTTAACCTACCTACAGGTGTGCCTAACAGTCACCTCTATTTTTGCTCAGATGTGGCCTCACTCTCTCTAAGCCCAACTCTGCAGGTGAAGTCATGGCCCATCCCCCTAAGTGGGACATGACATCAAGGGGTGAAAGCCTCCCTGGTGACATGGGAGATGACTCCCAGAGATGTCTGACCCTGGAACTTTGATTTCAATCTTTTTAAATTTGTTAAGACTTGCTTTGTGACCCAGCATATGGTCTATCTTTGAAAATGATCCATGAGCACTTGAGAAAAAGGTGTATCCTGCTGTTGTGGGATGTAATGTCCTATAAATGTCTGTTAAGTCTAGCTCCTTTATAGTAATATTCAGATTCTCTATTTCTTTATTGATCCTCTGTCTAGATGTTCTGTCCATTGATGAGAGTGGTGAATTGAAGTCTCCAACTATTATGGTATATGAGTCTATTTCCCTTTTCAGTGTTTGCAGTGTATTCCTCACGTATTTTGGGGCATTCTGGTTCGGTGCATAAATATTTACGATTGTTATGTCTTCTTGTTTAATTGTTCCTTTTATTAGTATATAGTGTCCTTCTTTGTCTCTTTTAACTGCTTTACATTTGAAGTCTAATTTGTTGGATATTAGTGTAGCCACTCCTGCTCTTTTCTGGTTGTTATTTGCATGAAATATCTTTTCCCAACCTTTCACTTTCAACCTATGTTTATCTTTGGGTCTAAGATGTGTTTCCTGTAGACAGCATATAGAAGGATCCTGTTTTTTAATCCATTCTGTCGATCTATGTCTTTTGATTGGGGAATTCAGTCCATTGACATTTAGTGTTATTACTGTTTGGATAATATTTTCCTCTAACATTTTGCCTTTTGTATTATATATATCATATCTGATTTTCCTTCTTTCTACACTCTTCTCCATACCTCTCTCTTCTGTCTTTTTGTATCTGACTCTAGTGCTCCCTTTAGTATTTCTTGCAGAGCTGGTCTCTTGGTCACAAATTCTCTCAGTGACTTTTGTCTGAGAATGTTTTAATTTCTCCCTCATTTTTGAAGGATAATTTTGCTGGATATAGGAGTCTTCGTTGGCAGTTTTTCTCTTTTAGTAATTTAAATATATCGTCCCACTGTCTTCTAGCTTCCATGGTTTCTGCTGAGAAATCTAGACATAGTCTTATTGGGTTTCCCTTGTATGTGATGGATTGTTTTTCTCTTGCTGCTTTCAAGATCCTCTCTTTCTCTTTGACCTCTGACATTCTAACTAGTAAGTGTCTTGGAGAATGCCTATTTGGGTCTAATCTTTTTGGGGTGCACTGCACTTCTTGGATCTGTAATTTTAGGTCTTTCATAAGAGTTGGGAAATTTTCAGTGATAATTTCTTCCATTAGTTTTTCTCCTCCTTTTCCCTTCTCTTCTCCTTCTGGGACACCCACAACACATATATTTGTGCAGTTCATATTGTCCTTGAGTTCCCTGATACCCTGTTCAAATTTTTCCATTCTTTTCCCGATAGCTTCTGTTTCTTTTTGGAATTCAGATGTTCCATCCTCCAAATCACTAATTCTATCTTCTGTCTCTTTAAATCTATCATTGTAGGTATCCATTGTTTTTTCCATCTTTTCTACTTTATCCTTCACTTCCATCAGTTCTGTGATTTGTTTTTTCAGTTTTTCTATTTCTTATTTATGTTCAGCCCATGTCCTCTTCATGTCCTCCCTCAATTTATTGATTTCATTTTTGAAGAGGTTTTCCATTTCTGTTCGTATATTCAGCATTAGTTGTCTCAGCTCTTGTATCTCATTTGAACTATTGGTTTGTTCCTTTGACTGGGCCATATTCTCAATCTTCTGAGTGTGGACAGTTATCTTCTGCTACTGGCATCTGGGCATTTAGTCAGATTTCCCTGGGTGTCGGACCCAACAAGGTTGTAAGATTTTTCTGTGAAATCTCTGGGTTCTGTTTTTCTTATCCTTCCCAGTAGGTGGCGCTCATGGCACACGTTTGTCTGCGGGTCCCACCAGTAAAAGGTGCTGTGGGTCCTTTAACTTTGGAAAACTCTGGCCGTCCGGGAGGTTCGCTAGCCGAAGCGGCTTGGAAGAGTGCCAGCCGGTCCGGGGTCCGAACGTGGGGAGTGTCGCTGGCCGCCGCAGCCCGGGAAAGCGCCCATCCGAATTTCCTAGTAGGCCTGGGGCACCAAGCATGGCAGGAGGGTGCCAGCCGCATCAGCCCGCCCGGGAGAGTGCACGTTCCCGGGGAGTCATGGGTTTGGAAGGGGCTCCCCCCCGTCACCATTCTCCGCGGCCTGGAGATTTCCGATCCAATTCTCTCAGTTGGTCTGGGGGGCCACGCGTGGTGTGGGTGCCAGCCGCCATGGTTTGAGGGGACCGCCTGTCCAATTCTCCCAGCCAGCCCAGGAAGGGGGAAGGGCGTGACTCCGGCCGCTTGCCGCCCTGCCCGGTGAAGCCCGCGCCCCTCGGTGATCTCACCAGAGCGCGTTCTCTCAGCCAGCCAGCCATTCCAGGATGGGGTACGCTGTCTTTTTTATCTCTGTCATGGCTTTGGGAGCTGTTCTGTATCGTTTCTACTCCCCTAGTAGCTGTCCTGGAGGAGAAACTAAGATCCGCACGTCTTACTAAGCCGCCATCTTCTCCGGAAGTGACCCTGGAATTTTGGGATCAACAATGTCATCCTGACCAAAAGGGGGAAAAAAATGTAACAAATAAGGTATTAGTGGCTGAGTGAGTTCAAAGAGAGTTGAGCAGCTACTCTGGAGGTTGCTCTTATGCAAACTTCATTAGACATTACTACCTATCATAACTTCCTAAACTCCAACCAAAACCATTCCAGCCAATCAAAGGACACCTATGGTGACATATGATTCTACAAAGGTTCCATGAACTATGGTAATTTTCCAGAAATCTACACCCCCCCCCCAGTGGATCCCTGGACCAGCAAAGTCCTGAAGCCTAGAGGGGCCAGCCTTTCCAGAAGATTAGCTAATTCCATCTCTCAACCCCTTAGTATTGAAAGCTCTTCCAACATGAAAAAGGTAGAATGGGCATAGCCCAAATGCCCCTAAGATCAAAGGTGATGATGGGGTTATACTTAGAAGGTAGTGGTTAACGAACAACTATGATTGCTGAATCATTGTATTGACATTTCCTTTAGTCTCAAGTATCTTAGAGCATCTAGGAGTAAAAACCTAAAATTTTGAAATGGTAACCCATCCAAATCCTGAAATCTGTTCTACAATTAATTGTTGTGCTGTGCTTTGAAATTTATTGTTTTTTAGTATATATGTTATTTTTCACAAAAGAGAAAAAAGTTATGATTAAAAATATGTATATTTCTTCTAGCCTCCCATGTTCTGGAGCAGCTGGAATGAAAAATCTGAGATGATGGTATCATGGCCCACTACAAACTCTGGGATCTGTCCTGTAAAGACTTTTTGAAGAGTGCTTTGAAATCTGTTGCTTTTTCCTTTCTTTGCTTTCTATGTATGTTATATTATGCAATAAAAAAGTTAAGAAAAGATAGTACTATAATACTATAATATTTGTTACTATTGAAGATGAAAATTATAGAGCTAATCATTTCCTTCCAAGATTTTTTAGCTATCATTACTCTACCTACCAGTAGATAGTAAAAGTGTGGTTTGAGTGGCCTCAGTCCCAGAGACAGATTTGTTATAGTTTGAATAGCTAATATCTTGTAGAGATAGAGAAATAAAATATTTTCACATTGGATAGTAACTTGCCTCTTTTTTTAAATAAAAATAAATATTTCTATTAAACAATAAAATCCATGTGTTTGAATGGCAAAAATTTAATATAAAGTGCTGTTAACTAGATATCAAGTTATTAACTAAATCACTGGAATGATAAACACTTGAAGTAATTGTTGAATTTCCCTTTTAAACCATAGGCTCATTGAGGCCTTATTTCTACCTTGAAGTTTTAGCATGATGCCTGCACCAAGCAGTCATTACATAACTAGGTTCCACTGAATATTATTGCCCCAACCAAGAGCCTACAATGAAACCTTACTTCTAATCACAACAAATTTAAACCCATCAGTCTGGCCTAATCTTGGATCACAGACCACAAGCCCTTACAAATATAACAGATGTCTAAATATATTAGCTTTTGGGTAAGCTGTATAAAATCATCCCATTTTGAGACAATATCCTATCTTATTTTAGTTGCCCAAGCAGGTTTTTTGTACCAAAAATTACAATGCTAGCTATGCAACCTATGTCTCCATGTGCTTCTGTTTGCTAAAACTATCAGAATACAATGTACCAGAAATGGATTGGCTTTTATAGAGGGGATTAATTATGTTGCAAATTTACAGTTCTAAGGCCATGTAAATGTCTATCTCAAGGCATCAGCAAGATAATACCTGGACCCTGAACAAAGGTCACTGACATCTGGACCACCTCTCTCAGTTGGAAAGACTCATGACTGGAGTCTGCTTGTCCTTGTTCTCAGTTCATTGTTTCAGCTTCTGATTCTAGTGGTCTTCTCTCTCTAAGGGTCTATGGGTCCTCTCTTAGCTTCTCTGGGGCAAACTATGGATTTGATCTCTTAGCTTCTCTTGGCTCTCTCCAGTTTCTGCGTCCTTTAGGTTCTGTGTGAGCGCTCCACAAAATGTCTCCCTCTCTAAAAGGACTCCAGTAAGAGTATGAAGAACCACCTTGAATGGATGGGGTTATATTTCCATGGAAAGAGCCTAGTCAAAGGATTTCATGCAACAATATGTCTGTCCCCATAAGATTGGATTAAAAGGGCATGGCTTTTCTGGGGTACATGGGGTACAGTTTCAAACCAGTACACCATGTCAGCTGAATATACTGTGTATCTGGGTGTGGTAATGTATTTCCAATGCCTAAACATCCCTTGGGTAATTAATCACTTCTGATTTTTTACTCTGCAAAGCCACAGCTAAGATTTGAATTTTGCAACAATCTTAGAGACTGGGTCTAAAAAGGCTTGACTGGCATTTACTGCCTTTCCAAGTAGTGCTTCGTACCTGAGGAGTAGAATTTGTGAGTTTGCCCTTGTGCAGGTTTCTCCTATCTAACATTAGTGACTCTTGACCAAAATCCAGCATTTATAACAGCCTTAGCAGGTCAGAGTCACTAGAACTGCAGGACAGATAATCTCTGTTTCATTCTGCACCTTGTTTATGACCTGTGGGCTCACTGCTTACAGATGTAAAGGTATGAAATGAATATTCTGCCTAAAGAAGGGGAACTCAGAGGGGTTATATTCTTTTAAACTTATTAGAATGAGGACAGTTTCTGGTAGTTAGTAGGTGCTCAGTAAAGATTTCTTGAATTAATGAATAAACCCTTTTACTGGACTCCCTATGATATAGGAGTTTAACTCTGCTTTCAAGGTGGCACTCATGCTTGCTTCTCTCTCATTTTTGTCCATGTCTTCTGTCTTTCCATTGTTGATGATTTACAAACTTTTAGTCTTGTCTAGACTTCTCCTCTGATTTCTAGAGTTGTATGACTTCCTGCCTTCTCATTATTTCTATCTTGATATTTCACAGGCACCATAAATTTGGGTTTTCCTCCATGAATAAAAATGAGAAGTCAGGAGAAATGCTTTTATCCCATAACATCCTTCTTGTTTTAGCATGCTGAGAGAAAGGATGTGATGTCCAGAACATCAACAATTTACAGCCTTCATTACAGGCCTAAGGATGAATACTAACTCTCTAAGCACAATAGATATGTAGATGATGGACAAAAAAAGTCCACACTAGAAATGATTGTAACAGCTAACTTTTTTCAATTTTTTCTAGTCTATTCTCCATATAACTGCCTGAATGATCATTAAAAATTCAAAATACCATCAAGGCATTTGACTGCTTGAAATTTTACAGTAGTAAGAATTGGAAACACCTACTGTTAGGATTTAAGACATACGGAAAGAGTAAGCAAGCTTGTTTAGCTATGCTATTATCAGTCAAAACAGATTTTGAGGTAGGTAGCATTTCTATTATATTTTAAAATATTACTTTATAACTATAAAAGTTTCATTTCATTAGACACTATAATGTTTTAAAATGAGAATCATTTTGTTTTGGTTTGCTACAGCTGCCAGAATGCTATATACCAGCAATGGATTGGCTTTTACAATGGAGATTTAACTTACAATTTACAGTTCTTAAGCCATGAAAATGTTCCAATTATGGCACCAACAGGATTATATCTGGACTCTGAAGACAGGTTGTTGTCATCTGGATACCTCTGTCACATGGGAGGTACATGGTTGGTGCCTGTTTGTCCTTCACTCCCAGGTTTCATTGCTTTAAGCTTCTGGTTCTGGTGGCTTCTTCTGTGTGTCCTATCTTAGCTTCTCTGGGGCTTTTCTTTCTAAACTCTCCCAGATTTTTCTGTCCTTTATCTTCTCATAAAGGAATCCAGTAAAAGGAGTAAGATCTATCTTTAATGTGCTGCATGACATCTTTTTTTTTTTTTTTTTTACAAACATGGGAGGCACTGGGAATCGAACCCAGGTCTCCAGTACTGCAGGCAAGAACTCTGCCACTGTGCCACCATTGCCTGCTCACTGCATGGCATCTTAATTGAAATAATCTAACCAAAGCATCCCACCCACAATAGGTCCATGCCCACAGGAGTGGATTAAAAGAAGATGACCTTTTTAGGGGTACATCATAGCTTCAAACCAGCACACTCCTACTAATGTAGGTTCAACATATATGAAGGAAAAACAGAGAAATACATGAAAAACTGACAAAAACACTATCATATTGGAAAAATTTAATACATCCCTTGTAGTGAGTTGAATGGTAGCTCCCCAAAAGATATGTCCATGTCCTGATACCTGGATTTTGTAAATATTACTTAACTTGAAAAAGGTATTTTAAAATGTAGTTAAGTTAAGGATCTTGGGATGAGGGGATCATTTTGGATTATCTGGGTGGACTTTGAATCCAGTGACAAGTGTTCTTGTAAGAAACACACAGAAAAAATCCAGACACACAGAGGAGATGTGAAGATGGAGGCAGAGACTGGAGTGATTCAGCTACAGATCAAGGACTGCCAAGAATTATGGGCAGCCAATAGAAGATAGAAGAGAGTAATGGGTGAATTCTCTTCTAGAACCTCAGGATAGAATGCAGCCCTGTTGACATATTGGCATGGTCTCTACATCTGTGTGAGTATAATTTTTTATTGTTTAAAGTTACCCAAATAGAGGTAATTTGTTAAAGATGCCTCAGAAAAATAATACATGGCTCTAAGAATCTGATACATTAAATGGACAAAATATGAGTAAGATCCACTTACAATTGTGTTCTTCAAGGACGAATGCAGGTTTGATATAATGCTCATATAGAACTTTGTATACCATTTTTGAACAGTACATATTCTTTTCCAGTACATGAACAATGTAAAAGTTATTGATGACATTCTAAGCCTTATAATCAATCTTAACAAATTTTGGCAGACCTCATTTTTCTTTTCTCTGAAATTCCCACCTGCACATCCCACAAATAAATTCTTTCTTTAACATCTCTAGCCAGACCAGTCTTAATCAGCTTTTACCATAAAGATATGTGCAGCTTTTTTTTTTCATGGGCTGGTACTGGGAATCAAACTCAGGTCTCTGGCATAGCAAACAAGAACTCTGCCTGCTGAGCCACCATGGTGTGCCTTGTACAGTGTTTTAGTTTGTATGCTGCTGGAATGCAATATACCAGAAATGGAAAAGCTTTTAAAAAGGGAATTTATTAAGTTTGAAGTTTGCAGTTCTAAGGTCATGAAAGTGTCCAAATTAAGGCATCCAGAGAAAGATACCTTAACTCTAAAGGAAGAGCCAATGAAGTTTTTGGTTTCTTTCTCAGATGGGAGAGCACATGGTGACATCGGCTAGCTTTTTCTCCTCATTTCATAATGCTTCCCCAGGAGCATTTTCCTTCTGCATCTCCAAAGGTCTCTGATATGTGACCTCTGTTAATTCTGTTGGCTCTGAACTTTTTCTAAAATGGTTTCCTTTTAAAGGTCTCCAGTAAGCAATCATACCTTGATTAGGAGGAGACACAACTCCATAGAAACCTCCTAATCAAAAGTTACTACTCACAATTGGGTGACTCACTTCTCCATGGAAACAATAAAAAAGATCCTGCCCAGTGATATTGAATGGTGATTATAGGAGATGGTTTCTCTAGCGTACAAAGTAGCTTCAAACTGCCATATAAAGTTAAATGAAATCAATCTAAGAGAAAACTTTGCCTAGTTATAATGCCATATGCTAACCCACTCAAATTGTTTCTCCATTACTAACTTGTTAAAATTTCACTTCCCTCTTTGCAGACTAATGAGGGACTCACTTTACCCCAGAACAAGTCCCTGCTTTCTTCTTTCCACAAAGAACTAACTGAACCTATTAAAATATGTGCTGAAATGAAGAGACCTGAATTTAAAATGACTTCAGGACATAAAAATTTTGCAAGCAAAATCAAAATGAGCAGAGACAACATGGAAGAATAATAGACCTGAAAGAAAGAGGTCCAACTATTACAAATTCTGGCAACATCACAAGCCCACTCTTCAGCATAACAGAACCCATTATCAGCCAATGATAATAACCAATTTACAATCTCTAACTTAAGTGTAGACACAGCCAATGATAACAGCCAACTTGTGATCCTAAATTTGAATGTTTACTGGCCAATCCCAATGTATCAATAGCCCTAACATCCCTATCCCCACCTCCCTTTGCTTAATCCAATGTATATCCTTCACCTTTACAGCTTGAGGACACAGGTATGAGGAAATATTTATCTTCCTTTCTCTGTAAAGTTAGCCTTTTCTAAATAAACTTTTTCTTTTCTCAAAATCCTGTTGTCTTATGATCAATTTAGTGCACATCAGGCAAAGATTCACTTTTGAATCAAAAAAAATTTTCAAATAATTTGTATTATATACATTTTCAAAATACAGGTAATTTAGGTGGAAATCAATACCAAAAAGAAAACTAAATAAAGAAGAATTTCATATGAGATTTTGTAAGTAATATTAAAAGATCTAACAGTTTCTGATTTACTTTTTGGCTTTTTTAGTTACTGTTTGTGTGTTATGTATATATTTTTATTTTTTTTAATTTTCAACCTATTTGTGTCTTTGAATCTAAAGTGTGTCTCCTGTAGACTACATAGTTAGATCACATTTGATTTATTTTTAAAATCCGTCTCTGCCTTTTATTGGAAAGTGCAATATATTTATATTTAATTTAATTACTGATAAATAGTCTGGCAATTTGCTATTTGTTTTCTGCATGTCATGTCTTTTTGTTGTTTTATTACTCCATTTCTATCTTATTTTGTGTTAAATAGATATTTTCTAGTTTGCCATTTTAATTCTCTTTGATCTTTGTTTTTGAATGATTTGTAAATTGAATGTTTGTGCTGGATTACAATTAACATTTTAACTTAAAACAATCTAGTTTCAACTAATACCAGTTTAATTTCAAAACTACATAGAAATTTAGCACCAAAATAGCTCCAGTCCCTCCTCTTTTCTTTGTATTGCTGTTATACAAATTAAGTCTTTTTTACATTATAAGCCCATTGATTAACTTTCATAACTATTGCTTTATACAGTTGTATATTAAATTAAGAGAATAAAAAAGTCACCAACAATTTACAACTTATCTGGAAATGTCTTAATTTTTCCTTCACTTTTGAAGAATAGTTTTACTTAATCTATATAGACTTCTTGTTTGCCAGTTTTTTCTTTTAGTACTTTGGCTATGTTCTTCCACTGCCTTGTGGTCTCCAATGCATCTTGATGTGAAGTCAGCCATTTATCTTTTGGAAGAGACTTTGTATATGATGAGTCACTCTTTTTTTTAGTGTTTTCATGATTTTCTCTGACTTTTGCTTTAACCACTTTGACTATGATGTGTCTAAGTGTGGCTGTCTTTGAGATCATTCTACTTGAAATTCATTGACTGTCTTGGATGTGCAGATTAGTATTTTTCATCAAATTTGGGAAGTTTTTGGCCATACTTTTAAAAAATATTCTATATGTCCTCTTTATATCTCCTCTCCTTCTAGGAATTTTTGTAATGCTTAAGGGTGCCTCACAGATCCCTGAGTCTCTGTTCATTTGTTCTTATTCTTTTTTCTTTCTGTTTCCTAGATTGGGAAATCTTAATTGACCTGACCTCAAGTGTGCTGAGTCAACTTTCTGCCTGCTCAAATAAGCTATTGAGCACATCTTGTGAATTTTTATTTCAGTTGTTGCATTTGCAACTCCAGAATTATAATTTCTTCTTTTTAAAAAAATTTATGGTGGTATATATATATCTCTCATAAAATTTCCCATGTTAATTATTTTTTAATTATTTTAAGTGTACAATTTTATGGCATTTTTTCTTTTTAATAATATCTATATTTTATTCATAACCTATGTGATAAGCCATTGTAGTCATAATTCCCTTCAGTTGTTCAGACATAGTTTTCTTTAGTGTTTTTTCAACATGTTTTTAATAGTTTATTTAAGGTCTTTGTTTAGTAAGTCACATGTCACATTGGCTTACATTTAGGACAGTTTCTATTGAATGATTTTTCCTGTGCATGAACTATGCATTGCTGCTTATTCACATATTTTTGCTGCTTAAAAGTCATCATTTTAGATAATATAATGTGGCAACACTCGAAATCACATTACCTCCTCCTTAGGTTTTATTGTTGTTGCTGTTTTTGCTGTTGTTCTTGTTGCTTTTTGTTTAGTGATTTTGCTGGACTAATTTACAAAAGCCTGCC
The DNA here is from genome assembly GCF_023851605.1 of Tamandua tetradactyla. Classification (NCBI taxonomy): domain Eukaryota; kingdom Metazoa; phylum Chordata; class Mammalia; order Pilosa; family Myrmecophagidae; genus Tamandua; species Tamandua tetradactyla. Next base: position 55,292,646 of record NC_135353.1, on the reverse strand, counting down.
TTCTCTGTCTTCTGCAGCCACAGAATTCTACTTGGTTAGTTTAGTGGTCAGCTAATGATTAGAAAGAGATTCTTAAATACCTCAAACCAATGAGTATTCCACCTTTTTCTGAGAGGTTATGTTTTGTGTGTTGGGGCACACTTTCATTGCTCAGACAGTTTGTTTTTGCCTTAGCTTTTACTTCCTACTTACATCGTGCTTCAAGGTAGCCAGAGATAGGAGAGTGACACCTAATCAAGTCTACACTGGGCATGTGCACAACCCTGTAATATGTGTAGCCTTCTAGGGTCTCAGGAATACATCAGAGCTTTTCAAAGCCTCCTCTGTACATCTCATTTCTCAGATCTTTTTATTCTTTTGGCCAGCCTCTTATTTGCCCCAACATGTATTGAAGCCTTAAGAGGCTGAGATATTAGACAATTGCTTGCAGATAATACTTTTCCATTAGAGTGAACAGGATCTGTAAGCCAAGTCAAATAACAATGTCCTGTCAATGGTTTTTTTCCAGGCCAGTAAGGTTGAATACTGAAAATGGTGTAGATGGGACTTTTAGGGGAACTCCGAGCCAGGTCTACATCCTCTGGTGGCTATAAGCCTGCTGGTTTTCACAGCCATCATAGCTTCAAAGCTACCAGTTTTCAAAGTTATTGCAGAGCTGGAAATTTGAGGAAGGAAGTAGGCTTTTATATAACAAACCATGCTGTTCTTATAAAGAGTCAGTACTTTTCTTGAATAAATGCTCCTTTAAGTGTTGCAAAGCTTTAAATTATTTCTAGAGTTTTGAAAAATGTTGATTTCAATTACTTTTGCCAGTTTTTTTGCTCCTTTTATGGAGAGATGTATTTACTGAGATTCTGATTTCCCAAAGCTTACATTTTAAACAACTCCCCTGTCTATCTCAATACTTGGCCAACTTAGAGTCATTCTTCAAGTTTCCTCTAAGAAATTACTTCCTCCCGAGTACCCACCTTGGCCTACCACCAACTTAAGTGGCCTTCATATTCCATAAGTAATACCCAGAAACCTACTGCTTTAAAACAACAAATAGTGAAAATATGATGTGATATTCTTCCCATAAGACTGTAACCTTTTTGACAACAGGAACAATTTCATTCTAGAAATTGTAACCAAGAAATTAGTATTGAAGGGATAATTTTGATTAGTGAATCATATACCTTTTTGCTTTCTGGGATATTGGAATAGACACAGGAGGAATACCTGGAATCCCTTTATTGCAATTCAGCTGCCCTGATATTTGAAATGTTTGTAAAAGCCCATATCTTGTGCAATTGTGACCATAAGAGCTATTACACACTTTTTCTGGTAATCTTCTTGTAAGGCAAAGCCCTAATACTTACAAAGAATTTGAAGTCAGCCATTAACTAGCCTCAGCCCCAGACATTTATTAAACATATAAGCTGGACTTTGCTATTCAAAGATATCTTTTCTATCTTCTTTTTGGCTTGCAAGTTTAGTACTGAAGTGATGGCTCTGCCTCCCCTCCTTTCAGTTTATATTCTATTGTACTGACAATGATAGGACTGTCTCCTTTTCTGTTTTTCAAAATGTCTTCATCTTTTTTTTGCTAAAATCCTTAAAAACCTTGAACCTCCTAAACTCAGGGGGACAGATTTTGGGCTGCTCAGCCATTTTCTCTCCTACTATGTGCCTGGAAATAAGCTCTTTCTCTCTTTGAAACCTCCATATCTCAGGAATTGGTTATTGAGTGATTCAGTCAAAAGGCCATTGTCCAATAACAATTTGGCAACACTCTGAGATGAATGCCTGAATTTCTGGAGCCCTAGCAGAGTAGGTAAGCCAGGTAACTGAGCCTTTTGAAGCCACTGGACTGAATTTAGTCTAGAGGTTCAGCAACTGTGTTTCTCTGTTCTGCCAGCACTTCTGAAGACTTTAGGCACGTTGAAAAGCTACAAAGAGGGAAAACATTTCCAGTTCCCATGTCCAGACATCTGACTGGGTGAGGCGGTCATCAGGATTAAAGTTGATTGGGGAGTAAATAGGTACTTTGAGTCCCCTTGACCTAGGTCAGGTTCATGCATTCAGAATGATCCCCTTTGCTCTGACCTCTATACCTTCTGATTAGTTCAGGTTTGAGGCCGTGACCTAATTCAACAATTAACTGGTGTTTAATGAAATTAAGTAGGCCTATTTAAATGTTAGCTAGTGTGAACCCTAGGTATTGGCTAATTTTTAAATTGGTGTGATATGTGTTTTATGTCTGTTTAATTGTTAATTGATGTGCTCAATGTGTGTTCTGAACAAGGTTTTTGGTCCTGGCCAAAAATTGACTGTTGACTATACTCCTAAAATATTTAGCAATCCAACAATTAATTGGCATTTAATGAAGTTAAGTAAGCCTGTTTAGCTGATGTATTACCTAGATATAGTAAGTGTTGATGTTTGTTTTATTGTTAATCAGTGTGTTAAGCATTTAATGCATTTTTTGTTAGTTGGTATGCTCAGTCTTGTTATTAATTGGTATGTTTCTGCATTGGTTTTGGCCAAATACTCCTAACCAGTTACTGATTATGGAAATTCTTCTATAAGGGGAACCTTTGGCTGTATCAAAAATTGAAAAGATTTGGTTATGAGTTTATAAAAAAGGTTCTATTCCTGTAGCATAATCTGTCCTCAATATGATTTAAAATGAAAATACTACAATTATAGTTAAGTTAAAGATATCACAGTTATTATTCTTCTGCAAAAAGGTAGAAATTGTATGAAATAATGTATTCAATCTTTTATTTGTCCCTAAAAATTGTATTTCTGTTTTCATTACTTGTGTAACTAAATTTCAATTTTTGTCAGTCTACATTTTCAATTCTTACACCTCCAGATGGTAATAGCAAATTAATAAGAAAATTCTTAAAGAGCTCTGTTTGAACTGCTTAGAAATAATTATGTGCTTGGTATAAATATATGAATTGATACTTCTGAAATAAAAGAGGAAAAAGAAGAAAAACTCTCTGAGCAGAAAGACTGCAAAATCTTAGTTTTGTAATTTCTATAAATAGACCTTGGCATTAGAAAGAAACCACCCTTGGAATTTCCTTAAAGCAAGAGAAAACTGTCAAAGGGCTGCCTCTGGAAAAAGCAAAGACCTTTTCCAATGGTGCTGGTCACAGCTCTTAGAGAAATAAATCTAATAATTGGTAATAATTAAAAGAAGGCCATAGGAACACTCAAAATCCCATAGCCCTCACCTAAAACTTTCAAATTCAAACTCAGCTAGTCTAATATCTTTCTGTTTGTGCAATCTATCCCTTCCCTAAGCTGAACCACATAAAGCAGCTATGGGGGAGGGCTAAGCACAGAAAAATTTGGTGAGGTGTGATTTAGAATTCTTTTTACTAGGCCTGGAGAGTAGAAATGTTAAGCATGAAAAATGCTACAGAATAAGCTATGATTGTTTAATAGTATTTTTTTTCAATAGTACCTTTGCAGTGGTAGCTAGTAATCAGATCATTATTATAGCTTTGGCATAGGAGTAATTGAATAAAATCTAATTACTAAATTTTAGTAAGTAAAATGAAAGATTTTTGAGAGATATGGAAATGTTTTCCTGGATTTAGACTTGGGACAAATTAAACAATTTCAGCATATTTTCCAGAACTTGATAGTTAATGTATTTTTAAAATTGTTTGTATTTTAATATGTTACTAAAATAGACTTTTCCAACCTCTCGTAAAAGTAATTTTATGATAAATTTTGAATTGAACAAATGCAATTTATTCTGCTTGGGTGTATTCTCCTGAAATCTACATAAGCTTACAGAAAAAATAAGCTAGTATTATAAATATATTCTAAATTTTCCTCTTAAAATAGTTTAAGTAGAGAGGTTAAGTTCAACATACCTGGTATAATAAAATAAGAATATACTCATGCTTCAAACATATACTATTTAAGAAATCAGTTGAGTAAGAAATATAAATGGATTTTTAAAAAGTCTTTAATAATACCTGGATTTTTAATGATCTGGTTTTTGGTTACTTGGCCATTTGATACCTCAGCTTGTGGAAGAATTTGAATTTGTAGTGGCTTTGTTAATGTCAGTCAGTATATTATTAGTAAATGCTGTCATGAATAGAAAAGACATAAGTTTTAGCTTCAAAGAGTTTATATTCCAGTTAGAATATACTTGTACCACAGTATAGTTAAAGACAGTAGTAACAAAGGAATAAAAATGCTGGAAACATTTAAACATTTAAAAAGCAGATAGGTAAAAAATGACCTAAGAAGACCTCATAGAAGAGATGACACTTGTTTGGACCTTTAAATTAAACAGCCGTATTTAAATAAATAGGACTATGAATCAGTTTTTAGAAACCATAGCTTAATTGTGTAAACTAACATATTCCTGGTATTATTTGGCATTTGGAAATAAAGTTGAGAAAAAATTTTAGTTTTTTTTCTGGATATAAACTCCTTAAATATCAAAAAGCTGATTATATTTCAAATTTGGGGCTTTTCTGACCTCTTAAGGTAGTGCTGAATTGTACTGAGAAATTTTAGGCATACTGTAGAGTACATTTGTGTGTTCTGAGTATAAAGTATATAGATGCCTGGCTGTGTTCTAAACTTAAAGCATAGATTTCTTCTTTCTTCTGTTACTTTGTAGTATCTCTGTCTCTTTTTCCCTTCATGAATACTGTTATAGGAAGGAAGCATGCAGGTTTAACAGCTTTGTATATTATATATTTAAGAAAGCTTTTGAGTCAAACTGGGTATTCATACAAAACTAAAGTTTAGTTTCACCCCTCTTAAAATAATGTGGATTGTTAGTCTGTATTTAATGTAGTGTTTTTTTTTAAAGTTTCTCTTAATCATCTGAGTACTCTGTTTAAAAAACAAAGATTTTACATAAAAATAATAGTGTGTTAATGTTTATGTTGGCCTTATCCTTTATTTCAGAAGACAAGACTTCTCACTATTAAGGAAAAAACTGATAGAAGTAATTTGTTCTTTCACCTTGTATAAGTAAGGTGCTAAAATAGTTTACCTATTGTATAGGAGGTGTTTGGGAAGTATTACAATGGTTGAAAGGGATTTTCTGTCCTGTTGCTGGTTAAATTTGTATAGGTAAAATATTATTCATATATTTAGAGATTGTATAAAATTCCTAAAAATTTGACAATGTTCTCACTGTTTCTGATATATGCTGATACTAAATTGTATGATGTTAAGCAATAGTATGGTATTGTTACTTATGGTTTTAATTGTTCTTAAAAGGCTACAGATCACAGAAACAGCCACATCGTCAGTTCCACTTCTTTGCTCTAATACTTCTCTAAAAGTATATGTCGTCAGCTCTAGGTCAGAGTTCCATCTGTAATAAAGAAAAACTTTAAAATAAAGGCAGAACAAACATATATATTATATTTTATCTGTTAACATAGCTTTGATAAATGTGTAAACATGAAACAGAACAAAACCTCTGTTATAGTTTCTTCATATAAAACAACTGTCTAATGTTTTTATTTCTTATGGAAGCTTCATTTAAAAATGCTTATAAAAATTAAAGCTCAGGGGAGGGCCATAGTGGCTCAGCAGGCAGAGTTCTTTTTTTTTTTTTTTTGGCTTTTATAAGAGGATTTATTAAGGCCATGAAAAATGTCCAAATTAAGGTACTAACAAGAGAATACCATTTCTCAAGAAAGGCAGATCCCTTGGACAAGGTTTCTCTGTCACATGGGAAGGCACATAACAATGTCTGCTGGCCCTTTGTTCCTGGGTTTCATTGCTTCAGCTCCTGGTTCAAGTAATCTCCTCTCTGAGTTTCTTCCTGTCTCCAAGCATCTCCAGACATCTGTTTCTAAGCATCTTCTCTCTGTGTCAGCTCTCCAAGCATCTTCAAACCTCTTTCATCTGGTTTCATTTCTCTGCTCTCTTATAGGATCTGAGCTCTTTCTGTATAAACTCCTTTAAGGACTCCAGTAAACTGATCATAATCCATCTTGAATAGGTAGGGTCACAAGTCCATGGAACATAATCTGGGTAAGAGGGATCTGACCAAATTAGAGTAAAGTTGGTTTTCAGGAAGAACTCCAAGTGATCTATTTCCAGGAGGATTAAAACTGCAGTCAGATGGGTGGTGGTCCCAAGAACCTGATTCCAGAAACAGTCCCAGATCCATCACTGCTCCATCTGTGATAAGTGCCCCCGCTGGGGAGGTCAGGACTCTGAAAGACTGGAGAGAGCCCCATTGCTGGCACTGCATTCCATCGGAGCTCCAGTCAGGATGACGCCACTGCTGCCTGTAAAGATGTAGAGCTCCTAGTTTCATGGCTGCAGTTTTAAAACAAAATTTACTGATATCTCAAATATTTTTCTTCTTACCAACCTGTATTGGAAATGCAGAAAAGTGATGCTTGTCTGAGAAAGTGGAGACACAAGAGTAGTCTGGGGAAAGGAGGGGAAGGAGGAGAGCACCATCCAAGTGGTGCTATGGGGAAGCTCAGCTGTGCTGAGAGGTGACCATGGCAACAAGGGAGCTGAGATGCTGAGAGAGCAGCCTGCCATGCCAGAAACCCGGATTTGATTCCCACTGCCTGTCCATGCAAAAAAAAAAAAAAAAGGAAAGAAAATTAAAGCTCAGATTGTAAGCTTTGACTGTTATCTTTAAATTCTGAGATGTTTTCTCATTATATAACCTAGAAGTTCCTTGGATCTCTAAGTATCTGTATGACACCTCAGACTTAGATTCAGTTTTCCAGCTCTGAAAGTCAGCATAAGACCATACAGCAACTGTTAAAAAAAACTGAAAATGTTCAAACTCTGATTAAAGATGTGATGAAATTGATCTGGTTAAAATGAAGGTAAAGCAATATACAAGGTAAAGAATAATATTGATTGTATTTTACAGCTTTAACTTTGTGTGAGACAAAAGAAAAATGTTTATTTTGCCCCAAATTTACACTATCTAATTTAATCTGTGTAATCAGTTAAACAACTTAATTCAGATTTATTTGATCTACAACCTGGAAGAAGGAACAAAATCTTACTGCTCTGTACAAGTTAATGTTATGCAATGATGCATATCAGAGTATTTTGGGCAGAAAATGAAATGTGTGTACAAAGTCCCTTGAGGGACTGGGAAAATAAAACTATTAAACTTCCCCACCTGGGGGATTACTGACAGTTTCTTAAGCAAAAGTGCCTCCCAATTTAATAAACCAAGACCCCAAATTTGAGGCTTGACCTTTAGAAATTTATTTCTGCAATAATAAATTGAACCAACATATGATTAGTGCCTAAGAGTTATCTCTAGAAAATCTCTGCTGTTGCTCAAATGTTGTCTCTCTCTCTAAGCCAAACTCTGAGCTTCCCCCAATGTGGGACATAATTTCTGGGGCTGTAAGCCTGGCCCTGGAAGCATGGATTAGTTGACCAAAAAGGGTAAAGAAATAGGGTTTCAATTGCTAAGAGATTTCAAATTGAGTTGAAGGGGTCATTCTGAAGGTTACTGTTATGCACATTTCAGCCAGATATTGCAAACTACCAGAATATGGCAAACCCCAACCAACAGTTTTCCTGGAAACCCTGAAAGATATTCTGGGTTTTGTAAAATTTTACATATAAGTTTGTTTTTCAGAGACTTAAAACCTCTAGATTTTTCCAATGCCAGAGTTCTAAAACCCATAGATATAAGACTCTCCAAGAAAAACAACTGGTTTCATCATTTCATTCCTCTGCCCCTTAATCACAATGCCCCTTTTCACTTTGAAGCAGTCATCACCCAGATATCCCTCAAGAATGAGAGCTAGTTCTCAAATGAGAGGGAGGAATTATAACCAAGAAATTAGAATTTAAGGGATGATTTTGATTACTGAATCATATTCCTTTTTGCTTTCTTGGATATTGGAGTAGACAGAGGGGGGAATACCTGAAATCCCTAAACTATAATTCAGCTGCCCTGACATCTGAAATGATTGTAAAAGTCCTTATCTTGTGCCTTTGTGACTGTAAAAGATGTTAAATGCTTTTTCTCATTATTTTCTTGTAGGGCAAAGGCCCTAATGCTAACAAAGAACTTGAAGTCAGCCATTAACTAGCTTCAGCCCCAGACATTTGTAAATCAATTCATCTAGATTCTGCTATTGAAAGGTAACCTGTCTCCCTTCCTTTTGGCTTACACCTTTGGTACTAAAGTGATAGCTCTACCTCCCTTCCTTTCAGTTTATGTTTTCCTATAGAAATGATAATGATAACATGATCTCCTTTTCTGCTTTAAACTTGCTAAAATCTTTAAAGACATTGAACCCAATAAATTCAGGGAGACAGGTTTTGACCTGCTAGGCCATCTGTTCTCCTACTATGTACCTAGAGATGAACTCTTTCTCTCTTTGAAATTCCATTGTCTTACAAATTGGCTATTAAGCACATAGGGCCAAAGAATACATGCCCTTTGTCCATTAACAAACTCAGACATAGGGGAAACACAAGGAAAAGGTGAACCTTATATAAGGAAATAGACTGTCTAATTTTGGATTTTTTAAACCAACAGGTAAAAATTACAAAAGGAAATATGAAACTGAGAATGAACTGCATAGATTTTCTAAAAAAAGTTCCCTCAAGAAAAACTCCTATTTCATTTACACTTGTTACTAAATTAATTGCTTATCTAAATATTTTTTTAAAATCTATGTTCAACGTTCTCTACTAGTGCTAAGAGTTTTGCTTTATTAGCATATGAATATTTTGAAACATAATAAATATTCCTGAAATCATTATCTCTGTCCTCTTTAGGCAATTGTCATTGCTCTAAAGGAACATTCTTCCATAGGCAACCACAGAAAAATTCATCTCTAATTCAATTTGTTGAACAAGACTGGTGTAACAGAAAGAGAGAGAAAATCTTAAATACAGCAGGGAAGTTCAATTCTATTGTCTTCTCCATGGAAAATAAAGATCAGAGAGAAAATCAGGCAGAATACTCCTACAGCAATAAAAAATATTTCAGGTCCTACACTTGAGTATGACAATCTCCAAAATAATCTCTGTACTAGTCAGCTAAGTAAACTGTAATAATTGTTTTGTCACACATCAGCATAGAAAACAAACTCCCAGTGTTGTGTCCTCTGCCTTATCATGCTGGATCTGTGGGTTGTTATTGAGAAGGAGCTGAGGAATTTGGAAAACCTACTTTAAAATAGAAGTTGGGCAGATGTGATGAGAAGGGAGGAGATGGCAGGGCTAGCTGGGGAGAATGGAAAATGATGGTTCCAGGAAAAAGGTTTGGAGTGAAAATTGATATTTGAAGATTAAGGGGAAAATCAGAAATGCTACATGTTAAATTAACGCACACACAAAAATCATTCTATACTTGTTTTGATAAGGCCTGCAAGATGCTTTGCACTTGGTAATGCAATATTTATTTATCAAGGTAAACTGAGCTACTTTATGCTATTTCAACCTTTTCTGTTGTCCATTTCTTTGCTTCACTTCTCTTACTGTTTTGATATAATTTTATAAAATATCTGGGATTCAGAAGACAATTTTGCATAGCATTTTAGTTGAAAGTGAGACCAATGGAGACACCAACTGAATAGAAAATAATTTTGGCAGTCTGAGAAAAGTATAAACAAATCAGTAGTTGAAAGCAGTATTTTCCTAGAAACTATTAAATCCAGGTTTCAAGTCAGGTTAAAAGCCTGTGTTGATAGGTTGGACTCATTCACTTAAAGAAAATGCCATGCTATGGCATGTTTTTATGCTTCTACAATTCTTTTCTTTCTGTCTAAACTACCTTTCTCCAACCTTGGATATCCAGTAAATTTTCCATCACATACCTCAATGTCAAGTCAAACACCTTATGCCATTTTTTTTCTTTCAAGTTATGGATAAGTAGCTGAAACCAGACTGCCTACCAGCTCTGTTATTTTATAGCTGGGTGAATTTGGGCAAGTTACTTAATCTCTCTGTGCCTTAGTCTCCTTATCTGTAAAATGATCATGGCATTGGTATCTACTTCACAGTGTTCTTGTGTGGATTTAATAAATGATTATGCTATACATTTAAACACTGCTAAGCACACATCAAATCCTCTTTATTATTATCCTTTCCCCAGAATTCTTTGGTTCTTCCTGTGTCTACTCTCCTTGTCACATATGTCTATTTTAGCTATTATTGCAAATAACTGTCAGTATGTCTGTATCTCTGGACTTCACTGTGAGCTTGAGGCAAAACAAACTGTTTTGCTAATTTTTGTAGCCCCAGAATTTAGCACAGTACAAGACATAGAGTTTGCCTCAAAATATCATTTAGATCACACTTTTTCTTTGATGTCTCTACTTTCTCTTCCATACTTATACTTTCCAATATTCCCCAGGATATATCTTCATCTATACTAATACTCTGCATTTTGACAGTCCCAATGTCTGCCATATGTTCCCTCCTAAAATAGTCTAATTGTTGGCTTGATACTAATGGCCAGGATATCTTTTTGGAAATGCTGCCACCACTTCAAATACATTTTGTCTCCAAACTGAACTGCACCTTCCCTCTCAAACTACCTGTTTTCCTGCCAATTTGGTGATAGAATAGTCTAGGCAGAATTCTTTCACCACAGTGCATTATCTTGTTTTGGGTTTTTATATTGTTGGAGTTCAAAATGCTGGAGATCAGGAGCTCTGTATTCTGCATTTCAAATTTGAACACAAAAAGCCACAGTTAATTATAGATAATTATTCCACAGAATCCAATTTAAAACAGAGAGCAGCTTTGATTGAAAATATTGTCAGTCTCTAAGCCCATCTCTTTTTATGGTAGCCTTCTTTCCCCATCCATTTTCTCATGCTCTAACTCCTTTTCTCTCGTTCATATTTTAGTTTTTTCTGTATTTTTTTCTCATACCCTGTCACAGCCTTAGTTTATTTCTTCAGTCCATTCTCTTTTACTTTCTTCATTTTCTTTCTTATACAGATCTTGCTTTCATCACATCTCCCAACACATCTGTAGGTCTCATTACTTCTCCCCAGACAATTAACAATGGACTCTTTCCTGGTATCTTTGACCCTGACCTCAAGCCAGACAAATCTCCACCTCATAGCTACCTATTTTCCAAAGAAAACAATGTGAACAAGACAATCCTTTGCTTAAAAGATGTCATCATTGTTTATTGCAGCAGACTTAAAAGGGGACACAGGCACCCCTAGGATGTGCAAAATGTTTCCTGGGACTTGGGTGGAACAAAGTAGAACTGCTGCATGTACTTAGTAAGTTAAAAAGAAACTCAGCTTCCATAAAAAAAGTATTATACTCCTCCAGCTGTTATAAATCTCTTAGCTAGCCTCTGTGTCCCTAACACAGCCCTCAATAAAAAAGCAAGCTTAAAAAGTTAGAAGTTAAGTTAGCATTTCAAGATTGCTCTGTATGCTTTGTATCTGTAAATGTTGATAAGAATGTTTTTTCAGCAAAAATAATTAGGGTAGGGGTGTAAGAATGACAATTTCAAAGGTTACATAATAAGAATGTAGCAGGCAGGCCTCCCCCTCTTTCTGGTTTAGCTGTGCTCTCTGTGGAAAATCCCCAAACCCCCTCTCCTTGCAGGCAAGTGAGATAAGACACATTCCTGGGATAGAAACCCCCTCCACTGGTGAAGATGCATGTAGGCATGATAAGACATTCCTGGGGTGGGGGCCCCTCAACGATTCAGCTTTGGGTCATTCTCAACTTAAATCAGCCAATTGTTTACCTTGTCTTTAACATGTCATACAGTCTATAAAAGCTAAGGTTGCCTTTTGTTCGGGGATCAGACTTTCAGAGGTTACTTGACTGAGCTCTATGGCCATAGAAAATAAAACCTGCTTACCGAAACTATGGATCCTTAGTCTCAGCCTGTTCTAACTTCGCGGAACGTTCCTGGAGGCCTGCGTCCTCGTTCCTGGTTTTCACTCTACAAGAAAAGACCATTTCATTGTGGCTTAATTAAGGTACAAAGCTTTCTGGCTAGAGATCATCAGAAATCTAATGGTGGCCATCTATTGAAAATACTCTGTTGCTTTTTCTTAGTCACAAATACATCTCTGAGCATTACTTCATATAGTTATTAAGAATGAGTAAAGTTGGTTTTTCAGTTTCTTTTTCTGTAATTGATTAATACAACCCAACAACAATGTAAAACAGGTGTAGTTATTAGAAAGTAGGGTATGAAAGATATTTATTGCATCTGATTCTTAAAATCAGAGCAAAACAGTATTATTTAGAATAAATAGAATCCCAGAAGGTTCTGTTTTTTTTTCCTATATTAAATCATAGACAGTTTTGTGGTAGGCCATGAGGAGCTCTGAAGTTGCAGTTTTACTACTCAGAAGTACCATTAGAGATAGTTAGAAAATCCAGGATGGCATAGTAGGTGGATAGTAATCAAATGAGCATGTCAGACTTTTTCATTTCCTTGAAATCTAGGACAAAAAGGTAGCATTAACTGCATTATGCTTTCAGGAGACAGATGAAGCCTTGGGAGAACAGTTCAATAAAAAGTAAGATTGGTTGAAAATCAGCCAAGGCAGAACTTGAATGAAAAAGAAAATCCTTTAACATACCAATCAAGTAGAATAGAAAATGTGTGTAAGAAATTCATTTTTAAAGTTGTACGTGTTTAAAATCTAGCACTGATGAAGAACATATTTCATTTACTATATTTAGAAATGCATGGTGAGTATGTTAATGAATCTAGTCTTGTTTCTTAATATCCAGGTGGATCTGATATATCTGAGAAAGTACTGCTGACATTGTTATGATAAAGAGGGCAATTGAGCTCAACTGCCTTCAAATAGCTCATCTTCCCCCCTCCTTCTCATTTTTCTCTAGTTATGTATTACCCTACCCTTTTACCTTTTTCCTTTTATAAATTAACCAAATACCCTTCAGAAGGCTTTCCTCTGGATTTAACAGACTTTGGAGAGGGAGGTCAGAAAATAGCACCTGCCCAAATTCTACTGCCTTCACAATTTCACCAAACATGTATGTTGTGTACTTGCATACATGCATAGTCCAAATCATTTTTGAAGCATATGCCTTCATTCTCTAATCATTGCATATCTGTCTCAGAAATAACAAGAAAATAAAATTAATAAGAGAACATCTGTTTCATCATTGAATAATATTCAGCACATGTAGGCATAAACTTTTTTTCATGGACTATTATGTGTTTTGCACTGTTTCAGTTTTCATATCTGTCATGATGCTCTTGAGCCCTCCAGATGCCTTTTTCTATTTCTTGCTGTTGAGGTTAATTCATAAAAATGCTCAACTATGAAGATTCATTTGGTGCATATTAACAATATCCTATAGTACATATTGCATGTATTTTACATATGTGTCAGGTTTAGATGGTAGCTAACTGAAAAATCAGAGAAACTGAGTCCGAGTTTAAAATTTTATTGTCCCGGGGCAAGGTTCCCGGGTCTGGGTGCTCAGGGTGCGGGCCGGGGAAGTAGCACCCAGGGAAGGGCGGGTTTAGATATAGGCTAGCCAGTGGGGGTGCTGACGATGCCTATGTGCCTCCTGTGGTAGTTTAGGAGTTTCGCCTGCTTTAGGGTCAGGGGCATAGCTACCGCCGGGCGCATTGGGGTCCTTTGTTTGTCAGGACAGGTCCTGATTGGCTGAGTTTGAACAGCTGTATGTCCAGATGTTCACGAGTTTTAGTTCGTGTGGGGAGCCTTCCAACCAGAGGCTACCGAGCCAGGCCTTACAATATGTACATGTTAGTGTAATTAAATGTTGACTGTGGTAATTAGTGTGTCTTTTAGAGGAAAAGTTCTCAATGTTTCACTTTTATGTATTTTAGTGGCAATTAGGTAACAGCATTTGTTTCACAACCTGTCAATTATTTGGAGACTATCTTGGTGTTTTAAAAATAATATCGTGACCAAATATTATTAATTTAAGAAGATAAGAAGCAAAATATGTGATGACTTGTAGCAAAAAATTTTGACTTCCATCAAAACCATTATTGTCCCTTTTCTAATCACCATAGAGATTAAAATCATAGTTATCTTATAGGATCATATTTTGACAGATTTTCTAATAAATAGGATAGAGCTGATAGTACATTTTGTAAGCAATTATTCTCTTGAATGCTGGTAAGATTATGAAGCCTATGTTTTTCAAAGAGTTTGTTTTGGTGGATAGATTTCATTTCTGTTTATGATATAGAGTTGCTCTACATTGGTTATCAAAGATTCCTTTATCAGCAATGACTTAGAGATCTAAATTGAAAAATAGACCCAAATAATTTCATTTTCCTGTATCAATAATGCTTTTTTCTCTTTTAATAAGGATACTGGTCATTTGGAGTTTATAGAGCTTAAGGGGGGCTTTCATAATGGCACCCTTATCTTGGTTAAACAAAAATCTGGCTTAAACAAAGGTCTTTAGTTGGGTCAGATGAGACTGAAGATTTGAGGATTTGATGCATCTTGTGTTTGGCTGAAAATAACACTCCTTTTCACTTGAACAGTGATACATGGATGTGTTAGATTGTTAAAGCTGCTGGAATACAATATACCTGAGATTGAACAGGTTTTTTTTTAATTAATTAAAGAATAAAAAGAAATTAACACAACATTTAGAAATCATTCCATTCTACATATGCAATCAGTAATTCTTAACATCATCACATAGATGCATGATCATCATTTCTTAGTACATTTGTATCGATTTAGGAAAAGAACTAGCAAAACAACAGAAAAAGATATAGAATGTTAATATAGAGAAGAAAAATAAAGATAATAATAATAGTAAAAAAAAGAAAAGGAAAAATTGAAAAAAAAACAAACAGACAGACAAAAAAGAAACCTATAGCTCAGATGCAGCTTCATTCAGTGTTTTAACATGATTACTTTACAATTAGGTATTATTGTGCTGTCCAGTTTTGAGTTTTTGTATCTAGTCCTGTTGCACAGCCTGTATCCCTTCAGCTCCAATTACCCATTATCTTACCCTGTTCCTAACTCCTGCTGGACTCTGTTACCAATGACATATTCCAAGTTTATTCTCAAATGTCGGTTCACATCAGTGGGACCATACAGTATTTGTCCTTTAGTTTTTGGCTAGACTCACTCAGCATAATGTTCTCTAGGTCCATCCATGTTATTACATGCTTCATAAGTTTATTCTGTCTTAAAGCTGCATAATATTCCATCGTATGTATATACCACAGTTTGTTTAGCCACTCTTCTGTTGATGGAGATTTTGGCTGTTTCTATCTCTTTGCAATTGTAAATAACGCTGCTATAAACATTGGTGTGCAAATGTCCATTTGTGTCTTTGCCCTTAAGTCCTTTGAGTAGATACCTAGCAATGGTATTGCTTTTAAAAAGGGAATTTAATAAGTCAAAAGATAAAAGTTTTAAGGCCATAAGTATGTCTAAACTAAGACATCCAGAGAAAGATACCTGGGCTCAAGGAAGGCTGATCTGGAGAGGCTTGTGGTTGGCATCTTCTGGTCCTTTTTCCTGGTACATTGCCTCCAGCTTCTAATGCCAGTGGTTCTCTCTCTAAGCATCTTTGGGCCTTCACTTAGTTGCTCTGGGACACAACTCTGGGTTCTCACTTTCTTAGCATCTCATGGGAAGGTACATGGTGACATCTGCTGAGCTCTGTCTATGTCTAGGCATCTGCACTCTCTGTCAGCACTCTAGGCATCTCCAAATGTCCATATCTCTGTAAGCTCTGAAGCTACTGTTCTCCAAGTACCTGCCTCTGAGGTTTCCTCAAAATGTTTCCCCTTTTAAAGGCCCACTCTGAATAGGCAGTGTCACAACTGCATTTAAACAAAAGTTCACATTCACAATTGGGTGCTTTACATCTCCTTGGAGATAATCTAATTAAAGTTTCCACCATACAGTGTTAGAAACAGGATTAAAAGAAAGAAATGGCCATCCCAACAGATTAAATCATGATGAAAACATAGATTTTCTGGGGTACATAATTTCACTGTCACACTGAGCTAGCAGAATTTTCCACCCCTCATTTAATTCTGTTGTCCTTGACACATACTGATTGTTGTATTTCCACATTCTGATATCTTCCTAGAGTAAACTTTCTTTTGTTTGCCTTTTATCACCTAAGGAAGTGGCTTCCTATTCTATTTTAAAGTTCAGCATGATCTTTAAAAAACAGAAACTATAGATTCTATTTCTAGCTTGGTCAATAAGTTGTGTGACTTTGAGCAAGTCAATGAACCTTTCAGGTTTAAATTGTGTTGTGATTTCAGGTTAATATTTTACTGTTGTTGTTAAAAGTGATGATGATGATGTTAATGTTTTATTTTGAATGAAATATTAATGATAAATTTAAGAATATTGTCCTCCCGACCACATAAGGAATATCTTCTCCATGAGAACCAGTGAAATAAGAATTGCTGGTTACATGAGCAAGAAAAGAATTGATCATTCCTTAAGCTCATGTTAATCATTTTTGTTTTATAATTGTGCCAAAAACAAAGGGGATACCTTCAGAAAGCAAAATCCTAAAGTCTAATGGGTGGAACTTTGGAAAAGGATAGGATAGAGACCTGCAACATACCTATGAAGCACTGATGGCCAGAATTGATTTAGGTTCTGATACTTGGGACCTAGAATGTTGCAATCACTGGTGCCTCATATTCAGATTTGTTACTAATTATGCTTAATCTAAAGTTTCCAAAAGGGTAACATCTAGAGGTAAATTTAAAAGGCAGAATATCACTCAAACTTGTACTCTGATGTGCTTTTTTTGAACTCTATTGTAAATCTTTATTACTTCAGGTAGCCCTAAACTAATATCTACTGTGATTTTTTAAAATTAATTTTTTATTTATGATATATAACCACATACAAACACAAACATTCTTATCATATGATCATTCCATTCTTCTTATACAATCAATAACTCATACTATCATCACACAGTTGTATATTCATCATCATGATAATTTCTTAGAACATCTATATCAATTCAGAAAAAGCAATAAAAAGAAAACAGAGAAAAATTCATACATACCATACCCCTTACCCTCCCCTTCACAGATCACCAGCAATTCAATCTATTAAATTTATTTTAACATTTGTTCCCCCTATTATTTATTTATATTTAATCCATGTGTTTTACTTGTCCATCAATAAGGTAGACAAAAGGAGCATCAGACACAAGGCTCTCACAACCATGCAGTCACACTGCGACAGCCATATCATCATACAATTATCTTCAAGAAACATGGCCACTGGAGCACAGCTCCACATTTTCAGGCAGTTCCCTCCAGCCTCTCCATTACACCTTTACTTAACAGGTGATATCTGTTTAATGCATAACAATAACATCCAGGAAAACCTCTTAACTCTGGAATCTCTCAGCCATTGACACTTCATTTTGTCTCATTTGGCTCTTCTCCCTTTTGGTGGAGAATATTTTCTCAATCCCTTGATTCTTAGTCCCAGCTCATTCTAGGATTTCTGTCCCACATTGCCAGGAAGGTCCACACCCCTGGGAATCATGTCCCATGTAGAGACGGGGAGGACAGTGAGTTTGCTTGCTGTGTCAGCTGAGAGAGAGGGGCCACATCTGAGTAACAGAAGAGGTTCTCTTGGGGGTGACTCTTAGGCCTAATTTTAAGTAGGTTTTAGCCTATCTTTTGTGGGATTCAATTTCCTATGAACAAACCCCAAGATTGGTGGCTCAGCTTACTACTTTGGCTGTCCCCACTGCCTATGAGAATATCAAAAATTCTCCATGGGAAAGTTGAATTTTCCCCCTTTCTCACCATTCCCCCTATGAGACTCTGCAAATACTTCCCTATTCACTGTTCAAATCACTCTGGGATTTATCTGGGCATCACTCTGGACAAACCTACAAAATCTCATGCCCTACTCAAGGTTCCAGGTACTATGGTGTTTGATTATGCTGTCCACATAAGTTATATTAGAAAATGCACTAGTCAAAATATAAATTTCATACCAAATAAACATTTTTGCTTATCTCACACATAGGTTAAAGTTTTAAAATAAAATATGAATTACCATCTATTTTCGACACCCTGCATTAGTGACATTCCTTTGTTCTTCCTCATGCAGAAACATTTTTAAAATTGCACATTTAGTCACCATCATTATACACTCTAGGCATTCCTAGATTATACCATCTCAGTCTTTATTGTCTATCTTTCCTTCTGATTTCATATTGTGCCCCCAGGCCTCCTCCCTCTATCATTCTCACATTCAGCTTCAATCAGTTTTCTAACATTATTGTATTACAGTTGGTTAGTATTGTGCTATCCATTTCTGAATTTTTACAATCAATCCTGTTGCACAATCTGTATCCCTTCAGCTCCAATTACCCAATATCTACCTGATTTCTATCTCTGATGGTCTCTGTTACCAATTGAAATTCTCCAAGTTCATTTGTTAATGCCAGTTCATATCAGTGAGGCCATACAGTATTTGTCCTTTTGTTTCTGGCTGTCTCACTCAGCATAATGTCCTTAAGGTCTGTGCATGTTGTTACATGCTTTATGACTTTATTTTGTCTTAAAGCTGCATAATATTCCATCATATGTGTATACCACAACTTGCTTAGCCACTCCTCTGTTGATGATCATTTTGGCTGTTTCCATCTCTTCACAATTGTAAATAATGCTGCTATAAACATTGGTGTGCAAATGTCCATTTGTGTCCTGGCCCTCATGTCCTCTGAATAGATACCTAGCAGTGGAATTCTATGCTTACCTTCCTGAGGAACCACCACACTGTCTTCTACAGCAGTTGTACCATTTGACATTCCCACCAACAGTGGATAAGTGTGCCTCTTTCTCCAAATCCTCTCCAGCACTTGTCATTTTCTGTTTTATTGATAATGGCCATTCTGGTGGGTGTGAGATGATATCTCATTGTGGTTTTGATTTGCATTTCCCTAATAGCCAGGGAAGTTAAGCAATTGGGTTGTCTGTCTTTTTGTTGTTGAGTTGAATAACCTCTCTATTTATTCTGGATACTAGACCCTTATCTGAAAAATCATTTCACAATATTGTCTCCCGTTGTGTAGGCTGTCTTTTTTCTTTCTTGATGAAGTTCTTTGAGGCACAAAACTCCACAAAAGTTTGAGGAGTTCCCATTTATTTATTTCTTCAATGCTTTTTCTTTGGGTGTAAGGTCTAGGAATCTGCCTGCTATTATAAGATTGATAAGGTATTTCTCTGTATTTTCTTCTCAAAGTTTTATGGTCTTAGATGTAATGTTTAGATCTTTGATCCATTTTGAGTTAGTTTTTGTATAGGGTGTGAGATATGGATCCTCTTTCATTCTTTTGCATGTGGATATCCAGTTCTCTAGGCACCATTTATTGAAGAGTATTCTGTCCCAGGTGACTTGGCTTGACTGCCTGATCAAAGATCCATTGTCCATAGATGAAAGGGACTATATCTGAACACTCTATTTAATTACATTGGTCAGTATATCTGTCTTTATGCCAGTACCATACTGTTTTGACCACTGTAACTTCTTAATATGCCTTAAAGTCAGGTAGTGTGAGGCCTCCAACTTCATTTTTCTTTCTCATGATATTTTTAGTTATTCTGGGCACCCTCACCCTCCAGATAAATTTGGTTATTGGTTTTTCTATTTCTGAAAAGTAAGCTTTGGGGTTTTAATTGGTATTGCATTGAATCTGTAAATTAATTTAGGTAG
Organism: Tamandua tetradactyla; assembly: GCF_023851605.1. NCBI lineage: Eukaryota > Metazoa > Chordata > Mammalia > Pilosa > Myrmecophagidae > Tamandua > Tamandua tetradactyla. Next base: position 55,272,964 of record NC_135353.1, on the reverse strand, counting down.
AATTGACATGTTAACTACATTTAGTCTTCCAATCCATGAACATGATATGCACTTTCATTTATGTAGGTCTTCTGTGGTTCCTTTTAACAATTTCTTGTAGTTTTCTTCATATAGATCTTCTGTATCTCTAGTTAAGTTTATTCCTAGATATTTTATTCTTTTGGTTGCCATTGTAAATGGAATTTTTTTCTTGATTTTCCCCTACAGATTATTCTGTAGAAACACTACAGATTTTTGGGTTTTGATCTTGTAACCTGCCATTTTGCTGTACACATTTATTAGGTCTACTAGTTTTGTTGTGGATTTTTGGGGGTTTCTACATATAGTATCATATCATCTGCAAACAGTGAGAGTTTTACTTCTTCCTTTCCAATTTTGATGCCTTGTATTTCTTTTTTCTTTCTTTCTTTTTTTTTGTCTTATTGCTCTGGCTAGAACTTCCAACACAGTGTTGAATAACCATGGTGATAGTGGACATTCTTCTCTTGTTCCTGATATTAGGGGGAAAGTTTTCAGTTTTTCCCCATTAAGGATGATGTTAGCTGTGGGTTTTTCATATGTTCTCTTTATTATGTTGAGAATTTTCCCTTCTATTCCTATCATTTGAAGTATTTTCAACAAGAAAGGATGTTGAATTTTGTCAAATGTCTTTTCTGCATCAATTGAGATGATCACGTGGTTTTTTGGCTTTGATTTGTTGATATGGTGTATTCCATGAATTGATTTTCTTATGTTGAACCATCCTTGCATATCTGGGATGAATCCTACCTGGTCATAGTGTATAATTTTTTAATGTCCTGTGCTGGATTTGATTTGAAAGAATTTTGTTTAGGATTTTTGCATCTATATTCATTAGTGAGATTGGTCTGTAATTTTCCTTTCTTGTAATATCTTTGTTTGGCTTTGGTATGAGGGTGATGTTGGCTTTGTTGAATGAGTTAGGTGGCTTTTCCTTCTCTTCAATTTTTTTGAAGAATTTGAGCAGGATTGGTACTAATTCTTTCTTGAATATTTGGTAGAATTCACATGTGAAGCCACCTGGTCCTGGACTTTTCTTTATGGGGAGCTTCTTAATGACTGATTCAATTTCTTTATTTGTGATTGGTTTGTTGCAGTCATCTATTTCTTCTTGAGTCAATGTTGGTTGTTCATGCCTTTCTAGGAAGTTGTCCATTTCATCTACATTGTCTAGTTTGTTAGCATAAATTTGTTCATAGTATCCTCTCATTACTTCCTTTATTTCTGTGGGGTCAGTCATTGTGTCTACTCTTCCATTTCTGATTTTATTTATTTGCATCCTCTCTCTTCTTCTTTTTGTCAGCCTCGCTAAGGGTCTATCCATCTTATTGATTTTCTCATAGAATCAGCTTCTGGTTTTGTGATTTTCATGATTATTTTCATGCTCTCAATTTCATTTATTTCTGCTATAATCTTCATTATTTCTTTCCTTTTGCTTGCTTTGGCATTAATTTGCTGTTCTTTCTCTATTTCTTCCAAGTGGACAGTTAATTCTTCGATTTTTCCCCTTTCTTCTTTTTTGATATAGGCATTTACGGCAATAAATTTCCCTCTTAGCACTGCCTTTGCTGCATCCCATAAGTTTTGATATGTTGTGTTTTCATTTCCATTTGCCTCAAGATATTTACTGATTTCTCTTGTGATTTCTTCCTTGACCCACTGGTTGTTTAAAAGCATGTTGTTGAGCCTCAATACATTTGTAAATTTTCTGGCATTCTGCCTGTTATTGATTTCTAGTTTTGTTCTTTTATGATCTGAGAAAGTGTTTTTCATGATTTCTATCTTTTTAAAATTATTGAGACTTGCTTTTTGACCCAGCATATGGTCTATCCTTGAGAATGATCCATGAACACTTGAGAAAAAGGTGTATCCTGCTGTTGTGGGGTGTAATGCCCTATAAATGTCTGTTAAGTCTAGCTCATTTATTGTATTATTCAAATTCTCTGTTTCTTTACTGATCCTGTCTAGATGTTCTGTCCATTGATGAGAGTGGGGAATTGAAGTCTCCAACTATTATGGTAGATGTGTCCATTTTTCTTTTCAGTGTTTGCCTCATGCAGTTTGGATCATTCTGGCTCTGTGCATAAATATTTATGATTGTTATGTCTTCTTGTTGAATTGTTTCTTCTATTAACACATACTGTCCTTTGTCTCTTTTAACTGTTTTATATTTGAAGTCTAATTTGTTGGATATTAGTACAGCTACTCCTGCTCTTTTCTGACTGTTATTTGCATGGAATATCTTTTCCCAACTTTTCACTTTCAACCTATGTTTATCCTTGGGTCTAAGATGTGTTTTCTGTAGACAGCATATAGATGGGTCTTGTTTTTTAATCCATTCTGCCGGTCTATGTCTTTTGATTGGGGAGTTTAATCCATTAACATTTAATGTTATTACTGTATGGGAAGTACTTTCTTCTACCATTTTGCCTTCTGGATTTTATATGTCATATCTAATTTTTCTTCTTTTTATGTTTACCGATAGTCCTCATTCTATACTCTTCTCCACACCTCTCTCCTGTCTTTTCATATCTGTCTCTACTGCTCCCTTTAGTAATTCTTGCTGATTCAGTCTCTTGGTCACAAATTCTCTCAGTGAAGTTTTGTCTTCAAATGTTTTAATTTCCCCCTCATTTTTGAAGGACAGTTTTGGTGGATATAGAATTCTTGGTTGGCAGTTTTTCTCTTTTAGTAATTTAAGTATACCATCCTAATGTCTTCTTGCCTCCATGCCTTTGGCTGAGAAATCTATGCATAGTCTTATTGGGCTTCCCTTGTATGTGATGGATTGTTTTTCCCTTACTGCTTTCAAGATTCTCCTTTCTCTTTGATGGCTGACATTCTGATTAGTAAGTGTCTTGGAGTACATCTGTTTGGATCTATTCTGTTTGGGGTACACTGCACTTCCTGAATCTGTAATTTTAAGTCTTTCATAACAGTTGAGAAATTTTCAGTGATAATTTCCTCCATTAGTTTTTCTCCTCCTTTTCTGTTCTGTTCTCCTTCTGGGACACCAACAACATGTATATTCATATGCTCAATGTTATCATTCAGTTCCCTGAGTCTGTGCTCATATTTTCCCAATATTTTCTTTTATTTGTCAGATTTCAGATATCCCACCCTCTAGTTCACTAATCTTATCTTCTGCCACTTGAAATCTGATGTCGTAGATTTCCATTGTTTTTTTCATCTCTTCTACTGTGTGTTTCATTCCTGTAAGTTCCGTGGTTTGTTTTTCAGACTTTTGATTTCTTCTTTTTGTTCATTCCTTGCCATCTTTATATCCTCCCTCAATTCACTGATTTGATTTTTAATGAGGTTTTCTATGTCTGTTAGAACATTTTGAATTAATTATTTCAACTCCTGTGTTTCATTTGAATTGTTGGTTTGATCCCTTGATTGGGCCATTTCTTCAATTTTAGTAGTATGATTCATTATTTTTTGCTGGCATCTAGGCATTTAATTGCATTAATTAGTTTATTATGGAGATTGCTTTCACATTTTTTCCCCTAGGATTTCCTTGCTGGATGACTTTGTTTTCTGTCTGTTCTTTGACATTCAGTTTAGCTTATTCTAGTCCTCTAGCTTAGGTTTTGTTTAAATGATCTGACTTTTTTAGTTCGTGTTTTTTGTTTCTTGCTCTGCCCATATGGTGCCTTTCCCTCACCCTTCAGGAGGGTCTACTTAGGTATTATAGACCCCACTCAGATTTTCCCAGATGAAACTGGTCTCCTCTCAGGAGGAAAGAGTCACCTCAATCAGTTTTCCCTGAGGGTGAGACCCAGCATATTAAAAGGCTTTCCTATGAAGTCTTTGGACCTTGCGTTTTTCCTATCCTGCCCAGTTTGTGGTGCTATTCTGCATGCAGGTCCCACCAGCACAAGGTGATGCAGTATCTTTAGCTTCATCAGACTCTTCCTGCTCCAAGCATGGTTGAGACAGATGATAGGTTGTAGGCTGGCTTTAATTGCTTCACTTTTCCAGAACCTCAGGTCTGAATTTGAGAGAGGAATTCCACCTGAGCTGGACCCCACCCCCCTCCTGGGGAAGGCACAGACTCCAGACAAGCTCTCAAACAAGCTCAATTCTGCCTATGTCTGGGGCAGTGGAGCCCAAGCCTTGCAGCTATATCCAAAGAGGATTGATTAATCCTTAGAAACACAGCCACAAAAGAGAAAAAGTAAGATTCTTTTCAGAGCAGGACCCCATTTCTCAGGTTTGTCAATCAAGAGCTTAAGTTGGTACATTACTTTGTGCATCTCCAAGTCCTATGTGCCCCCTCCTTCCCTGCAGGGCCAAGACCTTTTCAGATAAAAAAAAAACCTGTTTTTTTTCTTTTTTCTTTTTCTGTCAGCCCTGCCCCCTCTGCACCAGGGCAAAACCCACCAATCTCTGCTTTTACTTGAGGTTCAGCTGAGCTGGAGGCCTATTTTTAGTAGTCAGAATTTGTTAATTAATTCCAGAATTGGAGCTTTGTTGTGCTCAGCCCCTGCTGCTGGTAAAGTCCTTTTCTTTTCCCCTCTGGGAAACAGCCTGTGGGGGAGGGGTGCCAGCCACCAGGCTTGGGGAACTCATGGTTCTGGAGGGGCTCACAGCTGGTCCAGCTGGTCCAGACTGGGGTACACTGTGTGTCCAGTCACTGATGTGGCCCCAGCAGTTTTTCTGTACTATTCCTGGCTATTTACTAGTTGCTCTGGAGGACAAACTAAATCCCACACCTTGCTAAGCCACCATCTTGGCTCCCCCCTTGTGATTTCTTGTTTGATGTGCTTTTTTGAATGAGAGAAAAAAAAGGGCGGAATTACTTCACTGGAAACTGCTTATGTCTAAAGTAGCTTTCCCAGTCCATCATTCTATAGACCTGTCCTCTGTGCTATATTTCCAATATCATATATAATTTATGTTTATGTATTATAATCTATCTCCCCAAATAAGGCATCACTTCCATGGATTCTACTGCCTGGAACAAAACCTGGCATATAGCCACCAATTTAGAAATAATTATCAATTGAATGAACAATTACCCTGAATGCAAAGGCTACCTTTTATTCCACAGTCTATGTGAATTACCATTATTAATGTTCACAGTGAGGGATTACAAATTATAGGTGTACTAGTTTGTAGCTTTATGTACTTCAGAATGAAATGTTCTTAAAATTTTATCCATTCCTGTGGGTGTGAATACATTGTAAATATGGCTTTTTGATGAGGCTGCTTCAGTTAAGGTGTGACCCACCTCAATCAGATTTGGTCTTAAACCTATTACTGGACTCCTTGATAAGAGAATGAAGTTCAGGCTAAAAGAGAGAAAGCCACAGGAAGCAAGAAGCTGAAATGAAAACTGGGAGAGACCAGCAAACACTGTAATGTGCCTTGTCATGTAACAGAAGAACCAAGGATCACAGGCAGCTAGTCCCAGAATGCTGGTCTTTCAGCAAAAATGTAACACTTGTCTGATGCCTATATTTGGATATTTTCCCAGCCTCAAAACCATGAGCAAAAATATTACCATTTAAGCCAAACCATTTCATGTTGTGATGGTTAGGTTCTGGTGTCAGCTTGGCCAAGTGTTGATGCTCAGTTGTCTTGCCAGGCAAGAACTGGCATAACTAGTGTGCAAGGATATTTTATGGCTGGTTGATAAGCCAGAAGGCTGGTGTATTAAACCATCAGTCAGTTGATTGCATTTGTGGCTGATCATATGTGTGATCAACTAAGGCATGTCTCCCACAAACAAGATCATTTGATAAGTTGAAGATGTTTAAGGAACAAAGAATTTTTCACTGCTTCTGCAGCCAGTAGCCTCTCCTGTGGTGTTCATCCACCAACTTCACAGCTTCACAGCCTGCCCTGCAGATTTTGGACTCTTCCATTCCCACAGTTGTGTGAGACACCTTTATAAGTCTCACATTTACAGAAATCTCCTGTTGGTTCTGTTTATGTAGAGAACACTGACTAATACAGCTTGTTATGAGAGTGCATCTTGAGAAACAAAATTTTTAAAGTGTGTTTTCACAATTGGCTTTCTACTCTGTTTAGACACAGAGACACTAATGGCCCTATTTCCAACAATCGAGATGGCACTGATAGTCCATGGGGTGAGTTGGCAAGATAGATGCACAAAGTATCACCACTAGATTCTGCTAAATGTTCACCTATATGTGGCAAGGCTCTGGATGGGTGTTTTTGCCACCTTTGTGGAGTTTTGTGGGATCAAGAGGTAATGATATTGACTGGTTGTTGTTAGGTATCTTGGATACAGTGATGACAGAAAGGGATGAGCTGAAGGCTTCAAATTTGCAACTTCAGTGATGTATGAAGAATGTAAAAGTTTTCATATTTGCACTGAAAGAAAATCTAGTTTTCTGTGGTCACAGACATGAGATCTCTGAAAAACAGACACAGAACCTCATTGTGCAATTAGTAGCTTTGCAACATATACTGAAGTCTCAACCTTTCAGGGTGTCTGCTGTTAAACTGAGGGTGTTGATTGAAAAAGAATGAGATCCTGAAATGTGGGATGGCGATATGCGGCTTGACAAAGATGATGATGGGCAGATAGAATCCCTGAAATCTGCTGATCCATTGCTAGATAGACCTATAGTGAACTGCCCTGAGTAAAGAGATTCCAACCTGCAGTCTGCCTTGAGGAAGTAGCTGCTCAGCCTCTAGTCTTCCCAGAAGAGTCTGCCACCCAACCTCCACCTAAAGAGATAAACGCCTCAGTGCTTGCTAACCCTATAAACACCTCCCCTAGGGAAACAACCCTCACTTTTCTGTCTGGAGTGACTAATCCTATTTCACCAAATGAAACTGCAATGGAATGCCCTGAGGTAATTGGCTTGAAAGACATTTCTATTACCTTTCGTGGGAGGAAGATTAACAGGGTAAATTTTTTGCAGTGTAGAAGGGCCCTTCTCTAAAGAGATCTATGGCCTTTTACCAAGGTGGCTGTGCATTGGGGAAAAGGAAGTGATCAGATATTTCAGGGAATATTAAACACTGGCTCAGAAGTGACAGTAATTGCAGGAGAGCCAAAATATCACTCTGGTCCATGAGTCAGAGTAGGAGCATATGGAGGTCAGGTGTTCAATGGAATTTTAGCTCAGGTTCATCTAACAGTGGGTCTAGTGGGTCCCCAGACCCATTCTGGGGTCATTTCTCCAATTGCAGAATGCGTAATTGGAATTGACACACTTAGTAACTGGTAAAATCCCTACATTGGTTTTCTCTCTCGTGGGGTGAGGACTATTATGGTAGAAACGACCAAGTGGAAGCCACTGGAACTGCCCCTACCTTGCAAACTAGTGAATCAGAAGCAGTACTGTATTCCCGGTGGGGTTGCAGAGATTAGTGCCACTCTTAAGGACTTGAAGTATGCAGGGTAGTGATTATCAACATATCTCCATTCAATTCTCATATTTTGCCTGTGCAGAAAACAGATGAGTCTTGGAGGATGATATTGAATTATTATAAACTTGAACAGGTGGTGACTCCAATGCTGTTCCAGGTATGGTATTGTTTGAGAAAATAAACACATTGCCTTGTATCTGGTATGCAGCTATTGATCTGACATATGCTTTTTTTTCTCAATAGCTGTCAGTAAGGACCAACATAGAAAGTTTGCATTTAGTTGATAATGCCAGCAGTATACATTCACTATCCTGCCTCAGAGGTATATGAATTCTCCAGCCTGTGTCACAATCTTGTCCTCAGGAAACTTGATCATTTCTCCCTCCACAAGACATCACACTGGTCCATTATATTGATGATAGGTGATTGGACCTAGTGAGCAAGAAGTAGCAACACTCTAGACTTATTGGTAAGGCATTTGTGTGTCAGGAGATGGGAGACAAATGCAACAAAAATGCAGGGTTCTTCTACCTCAGTGAAATTTCTTGGTGTCCAGTGGTGTGGGGCATTTTGTGATAGCTCTTCTAAGGTGAAGGATAAACTGTGACATCTGGGCCCTTCTATGGCCAAAAAAGAATAAAAAGAGGCAAAATGCCTCGTTTGCCTCTTTGAATTTTGGAGACAATACATTCTTCCCTTGGGTGTGCTACTATGGCCCATTTATGGAGTGACCAGAAAAACTGCTACATTTGAATGGGAACTGGAGCAAGAGGAGGCTCTGTGACATGTCCAAGCTGCTGTGCAAGCTGCTTTACCACTTGGGCCATATAAATCAGTAGATCAAATGGTGTTGGGAATGTCAACGGCAAATAGCAATAATGTCTGGAGCCTTTGACCGCACCCTGTAGGAGCATCAAAATGCAGATCCTTAGGATTGTGGAGCAAAGCCTTACCATCTGCTGGAGGTAACCACAGTCTTTTTGAGAAACATCTTTTAGCCTGCTACTGGGTTTCAGTAGAAACTGAATGCTTAACCATTGAACACCAAGTTAACATGAGGCCTGAGTTGTCTATCCTGAGCTGGTTGCTGTCTGATGCACCAAGTTACAAAGTTGGGCATGCAAAGCATCACTCCATAAAATGGAAATGGTATATAAGATAGAGGGTTAAGCAGGTTCTGAAGTCGTAAGTAAGTTACATGAGGAAGTGGCCCAAATGCCCATGGTCTGCACTCCTGCCACATTACATTCTCTTTCCCAGAGCAGAGATAAGGACTCTTTTGGAGTTCCTTACAGTCAGTTGACTGAGGAAGAGAAAACTCAGGCCTGGTTTAGAGATGGTTCCACAAGACATGCAGGGACCACCCAAAAATGGATAGCTGCATCATTACAATCTCTTTCTGTGATGTCCTTAAATGATGGTGTTGAGGGGATGTCTTCCAGTGGGTGGAACTTCAAGCAGTGCACCTAGATGTTCATTTTTTAGAAGCAGCACTGGCCAGAGGTGCCTTTGTAGACTGACTAATGGGCTGCTGTTAACAGTTTGTGACTTGGAAGGAGCTTGATTGGAAAATTGTTGACAAAGAGGTCTGAGGAGATTTCAGCAGAGGAAGGTTTTAATAAACAAATGGATAGGTTGAAACATCATGTGGGTACAAGTTATCCTCTTTCCTCAACCACTCCTGCTGTTGACCAATGGGTTCATGAACAACATGGACCTTTTGTTAGGGGTGAAGGTTATGCATGGGCTCAACAACACGGACTTCTGCTAACCAAGGCTGACCTGGTTATGGCCACTTCAGAGTGCCCAATCGCCAGCATCAGAGACTTACACTCAGTTACCAATATGGCACCATTCCCTGAGGTGATCAGTCTGCTTGCATGACAGGTTGATTACATTGAACCACTTTCATCATTGAAGGGGCAACGTTTCATTCTAATTGGAATAGATACATATTTTAGATATGGATTTGCCTTCCCTGGACTCAGTGCTTCCACAAAACTACCATCCATGGACTTACAGAATGTTTTACCCACCATCATCATATTACACACAAAATTACTTCTGATCAATGAACCCACTTCACAGTAATTTAAGTGCAGGAATAGCCATATGCTCATGGAATTGCTTGTTCTTACTGTGTTCCCCATCATCCAGAGGCAGCTATGTTGATAGAACAGAGGAATGGCCTTTTGAAGACCCAGTTGCAGTGCCAACTAGGTGGTAATATCTTGCAGGCCTGAAGCACTGTCCTCGAGGAGGCTGTGTATGCTTTGCATCATGTCCACTGTGTGTTGCTATTTCTTCCATAGCTAGGTTTCACAGGTCCAGGTATCAAGGAGTGGAAATTGGAGTGGTACCAATCACTATCACCCTTAGTGATCCACTACAAAATTTTTTTCTTCCTGTCCCTGAAACCTTAAGCTCTGCTGGTCTACAGGTCTTTTTTCCAAAAGGATGCAGGCTTCTACCAGGAGACACAACAATGTTTCTATTGGACTGGGAGTTAAGATTGCCACCTGGCCATTTTGGACTTCTCATGCCACTGAATCAACAAGCAGGAAAGGGAATTACTCCTCTGTCTGGGGTGATTGATCCTATCAAGGGAAAACAGGCCTGCAACTATGCAAAGGAGGTCAAGAAGAGTTTTCCTAGAATACAGGAGATACTGTAGGATTTCTCTTATTACTACCATTCCCTGTGATTAAAGTCGATGGAAAACTGCAGCAACCCAATCCAATCAGGATGGCCAATGGCCCAGAAACTTCATGAATGAAAGTTTGGGTCACCCCACCTTGTGATTAACCACAGCCAGCTGAAGTGCTTGCTAAGGGTAAAGGGAACATAGAATGTGTAGTAGAGAAAGGTAGTGATAAATATAAGCTATGACCATGTGGCTAGTTATAAAAATGAGAACTGTATGAATATTTCCTCTTTGTTTTTTTATGAGTATGCTCACATTTGTACATAAGCAAATATCTTTTTTCCTCTTAGCATATGATGTAAGTTGTATGGTTCATGTTGTAGTATTTAAGTTTCAGGATATGAAGTTTGAGCAAATGTTACCTAAGGACTTTCCCCCTATTCTGGAGAAATGTAGTACATTTCTGGTTGTACGCAGGACAGTTGAGTGTTGTTACATGAAACATACATCCATTATTGTGTTCTATTTGGATATTAATTATGTTTCAAGTTGATGTGTATAGCCACCAGGATGACAAGGGGTAGAGTGATTGTTAGATTCTGTTATCAACTTGGCCAAGTGATGATGCTCAATTGTCTGGTCAGGCAAGTACTGACCTGACCATTACTGCAAGGCTATTAAGTGGCTGGTTGATATATTGGAAGACTAGTGTATGAAATTATCAGTCAGTTTTTTGTACCTGTGGCTAATTACATATGTGATCAACTAAATCATGTCTCCCACCAACACGATAATACAATCAGTTAAAAGCTTTTAAGGAAGAAGAGAGACTTTACACTGCTTCTTCAGACAATGAGCGCCTCCTGTGGATTTCATCCAGAAACATCATTGGAGCTGCCAGCTTCACAGCCTGCCCTGCAGTTTTGACTCTTTCATTCCCATGGCTGTGTGAGACACCTTTGTAAATCTCATATTTATGGATATTGCCTGTTGATTGTTTGTCTAGAGAACCCTGACTAATATATGACAGTTCACCATTCTGTTCATCCATCAATGTGCCCTTAGGCAATCTCTAGCTATTGCAAATCATGAATACTGCTGCCATAAACACCTGTGTGCAAATGTCTGTTCATGTCCCTGCTTTCAGTTCTCCCATTACATATCTACTAATGGGGTTAAAGGATCATATGGCAAACCCTACACTTAGCCTCTTGTGGAAACATCATACTGCCCTCCAAAGTGGCTGCACCTTTCTACTTTCCTACCAAGAGTAAGCAGGTAACTCTCTCTCAACATTTTATCCTACACTTATATCTTTCTCTTTATTTTTAAAGCAGGTTTATTCACATGCTATACAATCCATCCAAAGTAAGCAAACAATGGCTCCTGGTAAAACCACACAGTTATGCACTTACCAACACATTCTATATGGTAACATGTTTATTTCTGATATTAAGAAAGAAGAAGGGGAATGCAATGATGAATAAAGAAAATAAAAAGGAGAAACAACAACAAAATAGCAAGCATCCCATATTCCTCCTTTATATTCCCTTCTTATTGGCATTTACCTTTGGTATGTTGCCTTTGTTACAATGAATGGAAGCATATTACAATGTTGGTGTTAACTACAGACCCTAGTTTGCATTGACTAAATTCTTCCCATATAACATCTCATTTTCAATGCTTGCAAAGTTGACATTCAGTTGTTCTCCCTCATGCAAATACTTTCTTATATTTGTACATTCAATCACCATCATTATTCACTCTAGATTTTAAGTTATATAGCCCCACTTTTAGTCTCTATCTTTCATTCTGGTGTCCCACATGCTCATATCCTTCCTCTTTCAGCTATACTCACACTCAATTTAGTTTTTTATGCTTACAATATTGTGCTACCACCAGATAATATTATGTTATCCAATTTCTGGATCTTTACAATCAATCAAGTTGAACAGTCTGTACTCCTTCAGCAATAAGTGCCCAATCTTTACCCTTTTTCTTTCTCCTGTACTGATAATCACCATTTCTAAATTATTTTCCAAACTTCTCTTCCCTGTCTTTTCCTATCTGCCTGTAGTCCTCCTTTGAGTATTTCTTGTAGAGCATCTCTTGTTCACAAAACTCAGGGAGTTTATCTGAATATATTTTAAAACTCTCATTTTTTAAGGACAGTTTTGCCAGATACAGGATTCTTGGCTGGCAGTTTTCTCTTTCAGTATCTTAAATATCTTTCTGCCATGGTTTCTGCTGAGAAACCTGCACATAGTCTTATTGAGCTTTTCCTTCTATATTATGAATTGTTTTTCTCTTGCTGTTTTCAGAATTCTCTCTTTCTCTTTGACATTTGACAATCTGATTAGCAAGTGTCTTGGACTATATCTATTTGTATCTATTTTTGGATATCTGCACTTCTCAGATCTGTAATTATATGTCTTTCATAGGAGTTGGGAAATTTTCAGTCATTATTTCCTCCATTATTCTTTCTGCAGCTTTTCACTTCTCTTCTCTTTCTGGAACACCCTTGACATACATATTTGTGCACTTTATGTTGTCATTCAATATTCTGAGACCTTGCTCATATTTTTCCATTCTTTTCCCTACATATTCTTTTGTGTGCATTATCTCAGTTGTTCTGTCCTCCATATCACTAATCCTTCCTTTTGCCTGTTCAAATTTGCTGTTGTATGTCTCCATTGTGTTTTCAATCTCTTCTATTGTGCCTTTCATTTCCTTAAGTTCTGCTGTTTGTTTTGCCAAGTTTTTGAGTTCTTCTGTTTAGTCCTACAGTGTCTTCTGTATATCTTCATCTCTTTTACCAAATTTTCTTTCATCACATTGAAATTATTTTTTATTTGTTTTTGAAGATTTGTTTGAGCATCTTTAATTAGTTGTTTCAACTCCTGTAACTCATTTGAAGTGTTTGTTCCTTTGACTGGCCCATATCTCCATTCTTCCTAGTGTGACTCATGATTTCTTGCTGATGTCTAGGAATCTGATTTCCTTGATTAATTTATTCCAGATGTCATTTTCCCTCTTTTATGTAAGGTTTTCTTGTTGGTTGGCTTTGTTCTCTATCTGTTTTTTTTGAAATTCTGTTCAACTTATTCTACCACTGCTGTCTTTCCCCCATGGTTTCTGCTGAGAAATCTGCATATAGTCTTATTGAGCTTCCCTTGTATATGATGAATTCCTTTTCTCTTGCTGCTTCCAGAATTCTCTGGCCTAGTTCATTTCAGTATTTATGGGCTCTTGTTTTACTGATTTTTGATCTGCTTATATGGAGCCTTATTGTTTTTTAGAAATATCTTCCCAGATATGATTGAACCCAGTCATGTTTTCCCAAACAAAACAGTCCCAGATCTCAGGAAGAGTGTGTAATCACTATCAAATTTCCCTGAGGATGAGGTCAAACAGGTTGCCATTCTTTCCTGAGAAGCTTCTTGACTCTGTGTTTTTCTTATCCTGCCTAGCAGGTGACACTTGTCAGCTTGCATGTTCCCACAGGTTTAAAGTAGTGCAGTGAGTTTAATTCTCAGCAGATTCTGTCCCTGTCAATGGTGTGGTTGAGACACAAGCTGAGGTAGAATGTGGGATTAAGCTGTTCCTGTTTTCCAGCTCCTGGGGTCTGAATTTGCTGAATAAGAGCCCCCAATTTTGCTGTGCCCTGCCTCCCCTTTTCTTGGCAAAGATACGCCCCTTAGGGAACTTTCTCCTTCACTTGACTCTATTTTGTCTTTCAGACATACCTTTACTCCATCCTTGCCTGGAGCAGTGCCGACAATTGAAAATGCCTGAGACTTTTTTAAAAATATGTTGCTAAAAATGTTTTAAAATATCCTTTACAGAGGTGGTCCCCAGGCCCCTGTATTTGCCAATCAAGAGCCAATGTTGGTACTTGGTTCTATGTGTCCTTTTTCTTGGGCCACAGCCCTGCTCCAGTATTCTGAGCTCAGTGGACTTCAAAAACCTCTGTTTTGTTTCCCTTTTATCTCATCCCTGCTTCTCTCTGCAGGGAGAGATATAGGGATTCTTTTTGTGTTCTGAGTTTATCTGTGCCCAGAACTTAAATTTAGCAGTCCAAATTTGTTAATTTTTTAAATCCACAATTAGGTCTTGCTTGAGTTCTCCTTGGTGTGCTCCTAGAAAAGACTGCTTCTTTTTCCCCAAAAGGAAATGTCTCCAAAACAGCCTGCCATACCAGTAAGGAATGGTCACCAGTCTCTGTGGTTTGAGGGAATTTACTTACAGATTTGTGCTGTGATCTTGGCCCTTCCACCTGCTCCAGCATGGTGTATGATGTATGTCCAGCATGGATATTCCTCAAACAGTTGTTCCAGACAGTTCTTGACTATTCTGTAGCTACTCCAAAAGGCTAACTAAATTCCACACTTCCCTATGCCACCACCTTGCCCTGCTTTCAGGATGCTTCTTAAAAACAATTTGTTTAGGAAGAAATCCCTAGACTAGTTTAATATTCCTTTGCTATCTTCTCTCATAGCACCCTGGTTTCATAGATTTATGAAGACTTGTAATTATTTATTTTGTGTTTATTTGTTTATTGTTAATTTTCCCACTCAGTGGTATGCTTCATTAAAATAAGGAGAAATTATGTTTGTTTATCATTGAATTCTCAACTCATACACAATGACTGCTATGGAGTATAAATCAAATAAATGTTTAATGAAATAATCAACTGAAGAATCTAGCAGAAGTATCCATTTTCCACTCACTTTTCTTATGAGGTTAATATGAGGACAAAATGAAAGCAAAGATCAGATATGTACCGATCAGTAAAGGACGCTGTTCAACCTAGTCCTGTTATACTTCTCCTCCTGTTGTACTTGAAAGTAATTAAAAAACTAAAAGTACTCTGGAAATTTCAAGTTGTAAAGTGGAATGGTCAGCCACATATGAGTCAGACCAAACTAGTTTGGAACTTTAGTATTATTACAATTTTTTATTGTGATCCTGGACATGCAGCTTAAACTCTCTGAGTTGCAGTTTCCTCATATAAAGAGCAGGGATAATAATAGCACTTACCTCAAAAGACGATTGTGAGGAGAAATTAATAGAATGCATTTAAAATAAGTAACATGGTACCTGTACATAGGGTGCAAAGAACTCATGTGGTTGATTGTTATCATTAACTGAAAACAAATATTTTCATTCAAACCTAAGGACCACAATAAAGACAGCTGAAGATTGGAAGAGGTATAAAAAATTACCTATGGCATCTTGCCAGGAAATTTTGTGATTCTATCCACCCCTGTCCCTGGGAATATTTTAGCCTCTTCTTTAAACTGCCACCATGAGACTGAAGGTCTTACCCCCAACTTTCTCTCTACCCTTTCTCAGTGATCCACAAGCAATATCTCACTCAGCCACCAATTCAAATTCTACATGTGAGGGATGTCAGTGTGCCTGCTAGCCACAGAAAAGCAAAATGTAAAATACATTCATAGAGTATGCTTTCCCATTTCCTGTCCTAGCAGTGGGTACAAATTTCTCTGTATGTATAAATTGCTGTCTGTTCTAAAATAAGAGAGATATCTTCTTGCTATGCTTGCCTGTGGGTGATCTCAATAGAGATATTTGTAGGTTGACTGTGATTTTTAATTTCCTAGGTAGGCCTTAAAATAAATCATGCTATGATTTGATCTTCCCTCCCCATATCCCACATCCCACATCCCATATCCCACTCTGAACATCCTTGAGTAGATAAAACATGGCCAAATAAAACCATCAGCTGACATAACATTAAATATTAGAAAAGAGGCTACAGCATGAGTTATGTTTTTTGTGTGTGTGTGTGTGTCTAGAAAAAGAGAAAGAGAGTTTACTGATTCACAGAATGTCACTGGGCTAGTATTAATCAGATTGGCTTTCTCTATTGGATTGCCAGAGTGTTCTTGTGTAGACTTAAGCTAATGATTTAACTTCTTAGTTCATCTATGTTTCCTTATTAAAATTGGAACTGACAAAGCTGTTCCATAAACTAGTTGTCTGCACCTATTAAAACACTAGGCACCAATAAATCACTAATTAATACCTATGGATTAATGGATTGGTCCATAGGGAAGTCAAATGTTTGAATAATGAAGGCATATTAAATCATTAGGATAAAAACTTCTGTTGCCTTTAATGTAATATAATATACCTCATGTAGTATTGTCTTCAGAATTAAACATTTTTAGTATTTTAGTAATGAAATCTCTTATAATGGGAGCTGTGTTCTTTTCAACATTTCAGTATATCAGTCCAATATGGAAGCACTAAAAAAAATCAGCTTAGGAAATATGTGCAAAGAAAATGGGATGCTGAGCTGCTTTTATGCTCAGCTGTAGGAACATATCTCACAGTGAGGAAAAGTAATAACAGTGATTTCCTGTGTGACTCATAAGCTGATTCTGGGGGCTGTTGCCAGAAAGGGTTAGAAACATTGCTAGAATAACTATGTGGCATCTATTACCATATTTATTGAACCCCAAATCACAGCACATTGGCCCATCAAGGATTTTTCCTGATTTATAATGGTCAGTGAAAAATTTTACAAGAGTATTTGGATTAAGTAATATTTCATCTCAATGAATCACCTTTATTGAGAATAATAAATTTGTAGGATTCTAGATTGTCTGTCTTGGACAATTTAGAATTGATAGTTATCATGTGTACAACCAAGATGATTACTTTGAAAACATCAAAATTCACTGAAATACAGCAAGGCATGTATATTTATTCAAATACTGGTCTTACATTTTTAGTCATACCCTGCATTAATGTGTTTAAGATGCCCTAAACAGAGAATAGTGACAAAAGGATTGATTCTGTTGTTTTCTTTCCCAGAGTTAATCAATTACCCACAGCAGGTAATAACTCTGTGCTCCTCTGTCATAGAAAAAAGTAGTTATTAATAGAAAATGTTGCTTGTTATTCAAGCACACCTACATACATCAGACAAAATGTCTCTGTGTATATCTATCATTCAGTATAATAGTGATCTTTGTCACTGGGCTTTTGCAAAGGATCAATCCAATATTTTTCAGGAAATAGATATCCTGATTTCCCCTTGACATTTACATAGCATTAGGAGATCATTATCCCTGTGACTATAGTTCCTTTTAGCTATCATTTTCTTTCGAAGAAAAAAAGAAAAGCAACCCTGACCCTTTTAACGTTCATATTTTAGATTAACAATTCGGATTTTTTTTATTATAGTCAGCATGTTAGATCATTTCATTAACAGGGAGTTTCAGCTTGTCTACATGTACTGTGTACACTACTAGTTTTCTTATTTTCAAGTGGTTAAAATTACTACTGCTGATCATGCTTATTCTTGCCTCTGACTGTATACTGGCTTCAAGCCTGATGGAGATAGAGCAGAGATGGCTGATGATACATAGGCCAGAAGAAACCATCTGAGCCTGCTTCTACCATTTTTATGTTTGCCAACTTCACAGGCCCCTCAGAGGACTATCCAGCCTCCTAACTACCTACTTAGCCAATGTTTTGGAGTTTTCCCAGATTTAGCTTGAATGAGGGGTTACTTTTCACAAATGTCTACACAATAGCAGCACCTGATCAAAGATATTATCCTCTCCAGTCTTCTAAAGATTGTATTCAAATGGTAAGTGACTGTGGGTGGGGAAGTAGGCAAAATATAAACATTATTTAGTCCTTTGTTATTACATTCAACCAAAATTGAATTGAGAGCCTTATAAGTAATACTAGAAGAATAAAACAGGTAATATATTTTATCAGCATGCAAACTTAATTTTATGCTTATATCACAATACTACCAACTAAATTGGAAACTCAATTCTCACTCAGTAAGTGCAAATGAGCATTATATTTTTCTTGGAAGTATCTCTTCTGTAACATTGGGAAAAATCCAAGAGGAGCTTTTTCAGTTCTTTTGACTAAGTCACTCTATTCTGTTCTAATTCTGCCCCTCAAAGAGAATTGCAAAGAACTTCTTCAAAGAAGAGGTCAAACTCTGAGCCAGCCTTGCCTTGTCAGCTCAAGATAATTTGAAAATTAAAAAAAAAATTAAAAATCAAGATAAAATCATGTGATGTGTTGGTGGTCATTAAAGGGCTCTAAATACACAATTTCAACCTTTATCAAATGTACCAGCTCCCTCAGTTTTTCATTCAAAATGTATATTTTAACCATCCAACATAATTGATAGTTTGTTCTCAAACCCTTAAAGCCTAATTTCCTGTGGCTGCTTCCCAGTTTGTAAGAAGTGATTGATAGATGTAGCACTGAAAAGAAAAACACTATTCATAAATAGCATTGATTGCTATGCAAACCCCATGCTTCTACTAAATACTGCACTTAAGCATTAAATTCTTTACATAACATATTCTCAGGCTGCTTAGTGTTTTTAACCCTGATACTGTGTATATGAGTATCCAAAAACATTTCTGAGGTCAAATGATTTTGTAATCCTCCCTAGGCACATCCAGAGAGTTTCAAATTGATGGGAAGGGGCACAATAGAACCTTTGAAGGGGAGAGCTAAGCTGTAGAAACAGTTTGATGTCATCAAAAGAACACTGACCTTTTTTTACTCAGGTAGATGACCTTTCACATGTTATTTAACTTTTCTCTGATTTTCAGTTTCTTTAGTTCAGAAATACAAATCACTGCTATTTCAAAGGATTGCAGAGAAGATTAAAATAGAAAAGCAGGTACAAAACACCCAACACCATGCCTGGTGCATGGTGCATAGTAGGTTTTCAACAAAAGATATTCATTATATTAAAAACTAGGTTCCACTTATCAAGAACATTTTAAAAATGTACTTTTTAAAAGAAGAATTACAATTTTTATTTTCTAAGTGCTTTCAGGTTTACAAACTCTATTGTTATTCATAATAATCCTAAAAGACAAGAAGTATGCCTATTATACTCTTATTTTATGAATAACAAATCAGAAAGCCTAATATGGAATCCAACTCATCGAAAATAACCAAGATAGTAAGTGGCAAAGACAGGATTAAAATGTGGGTCTTCTTGCTTGCTTCCAGTCAATAGCTGCCTCAGTGATGCAGAGTAGTCATGAGTTTGGAGGTATTAAAATGCAAGTGTGAAAAGAAAAACACATAGGGATAAATCATTTGTGATTTATGATTACCTTCAGTGTTCTGAGGAGAATGGATCCTCAGGTGCATCCTTTGAGAACAGAGTTACATTAATTAGAATAGGGAGGCTAAAAGAACAAGAAACAGCTAAATTGTTCTGTATAAGAAAAGGGAAAATTATTGGGGGTGGGGTGTGCATAATTCCACAGGCCAAAGCCAGTAGGGTAGATCAGTTGAATGTGAGGTCAGGAGGATGAGGCTGCTGGTGGTTGAAGGAGAACTTTGAAAGAACAGGAGAGATGCCTCATCAATATTTTATAATTTTGCTTTTGGAATGTGATGTAATGCTGCCTTCCACTCTACTAAGAAATCATCAGTGAAATATCAATTCCTTAATAATGCTAGTGGAATGGATTTTCCTTGCCAGGATGAAGAAAATGTCAAAGTTTATTACAGGGTTAGTGGAAATAGCTTTTATCCTCATCCCACAGTGATCATATCTGTGTTACAAAAGAGGAGATTGCCATATTTAAAGCTTTAAAAACAATTAAGGGTAAAAAAATAAACAATTAAGGTAATCTTTAAGATCTTTCT
This sequence comes from Tamandua tetradactyla, assembly GCF_023851605.1. Classification (NCBI taxonomy): domain Eukaryota; kingdom Metazoa; phylum Chordata; class Mammalia; order Pilosa; family Myrmecophagidae; genus Tamandua; species Tamandua tetradactyla. The sequence continues at coordinate 55,253,271 of NC_135353.1, read as the reverse complement.
ATGCTTTACAGCAGAAGCCATAGGTTCCAATATCTGCCAGAGTCATCAGGTGATATAAAGGAGAGAGGCAGGCTGAATGGAGGGCGCATGTCTCTTCTGAAAGGGAGTACCTTCAAATTGGGACCTGGTAGAAAGCTGTAATGAGAAATGAGTCTTGTGTTGCCAGATCTGATATTTTTTTCAAGAGAAACTGATAATTTGAAATTTTACATGAAACTGTCTGATTTTAAAGCGTCTAGTATAAGACTAAACACAATTAAAAAAAAAAGAAAGATTTTCCTGGTGCAAAAAAGAGATAGACTTCCTACCCCCATTGTTGCTTCAGTATTTAATTTGGAAAACTTGTGAAGTCTTTCTATGTCCCTTTGAAATATATGTAACTTTTGAAAAAAAGGTTAAATATCCCTTTACATTTTCATGACTCAAGAACGTTTCTTCAAGGATAGGAGCCATTTTGCTGAAATATAATCATGGAAAATACCCTTATTTCACAGTTTCCTAGGAAAAGAAGAGTTTAATGTCTGGAGGACTTGGCTCCAAATTGCAACTTGAGAATGTTTGATAATAAATTATAGATTGTATCCCCTTATATTAATAGGGTGAGCTTTCTGTTTTTGCAATCTTTTTAATAGATTGCCTGTAGGACAATTGTGATTCAATGTTTATTTAATGATAAAATTATTTTTCTTTTGCTTCTACCTCTGTGGACAGGTTTTCTGTATTGGGAGATTTTGTTTTTAATTATATTTTCCCAACACTGCCTTATTTAAAAAAAGGAAATAAGCAAACAGAAAACACATTGCTGCCCATATAAAACAAATCTATAAGCTGGATCTGGCTCTGTACTACTCATTTGTGATGTCTGTCAGTATTCCAATATCTGCTCTTTGGACCGAATTTAATTTGAGAAACATTGATATAAATTCATCCATAACTCTCCAGTCTAGGGATTTAATAAGTGATTGTATGACATTGGAAATTATCTATCCTCTCTGTATCTTGGTTTTCACTTTTGAAAAATGGGAAATATAATTGTCCTCATCTCACATGGTTGTTGTGAGGATTAAATTAATTAAATTAATTTAGTATATTAAATAATATATTATTCCCTTATTCATATCTCACCCATCTTCTACTAAAATCATCCACAAGTCTGAATTTACCTCTAGTTAATCTCAGATGAATAGTGGCATCTCTAACCAATAATGACTAGAGTCCAGAGGAAAGATAACTCTCTGTATGACCTTTTCTTTTAAAGCTGTCTTTAATTCTCCAACTATAGTCCAAAATTAAGTTAATTTTTTGAACAGTCCCATGACTCACCAAATCTTCCTAGGGCCACAGGTATATTTCTAGTGGAGCTCCAGCAGGATATTCCTTGCCAGTGTTCCTATTATATAATGTTTTAAAGGCACTTCTTTACTCCTAAAAATTCTACAGTTACACTTTATCCACTGCTTTTAATCCAAAGTCAGTTTTGTGGTTCTCAGGGTTTTTTCAATTTGCAAAAATTCAAACATTATGAAGTTATCAAAATGTTTTCTTTAAAGCAGTAAAATGCCATCTACAAGATACAGCTATCACTATTTATGTGCTGTTTAAACAGCTTTCATGCATCATGTTGTGGACATTTTTCTAATCAAAGAATTTTAATCAATAAAAACATCATCATTTATATATGGCTTCCTAGCATTCTCTTATAGGGAAGTTTTATCCAAATCCCTATAGATGGGCACTTGGTCATTCCAATATATTTTTTGCATTCATAAGCAATGAAAGGGCTACTAATTTTCATACACAATATTCCTCTTTACTGATTATTTTCTGAGAATATATTCCTAGTAGCAGATTTGCTTTAAAAGTTCATATGCATATGTAAGAATATGTACTTATTGACAGATTGCTTTCCAGACAAGATATACTAGTTTGTAACTCCAGGAAAGCAAGAATGCATGTCAATTTTCCTACACACTCATCTATATTGGATATTCTTTTATTCTTTCATCTTTGTCAAGCTTATATGTCACAAATGATATCTCATTGTTTGGTCTTTTTTATTTTTTGTATCTGTTTGGTCAAACGTCTTTTCATGTATTTATTAATTATCTTTTTGTTTTCTTTTATGGTACATATTTATGTCATAATATTCCATTTCTCTTATTGATATAAATTAATGATTTCATATTAAGTTCAGCAATTAATTATATGACATAAATATTGCAAATATTTCCCCTTTATCAATTTTCCAATAATTTCTATGAGCACCTTGCTTGAGGAACAGTGATAGTAATAGTGAAAAAACCTCCATATAGGCTGTATTATGTGCCAAACATTGTTGTAAATTATTATATAGGTTAGCTCCTGAAATCATGTATACAAGCTTATCAAGTAGGTACTATTGTTATCCTTAATTCCAGATAATGAAACTGAGGTATCAGGAAGGTATGTGATTTGCCCAAGTTTCTAAACCCAGTAGTTCAGCTGGGATTTGAAGCAATACAGTTTGGTAACACTCCACGCTCTTAATCACTAAGTATAAATGACTGTCACAACTAGTGATCATGGTCTTAGTTCAGCAAAAGACTGACTTTTGCCAGGTTTTTGTTTCATTCAATTAAATGCCCAGTGGAGAGGCTGAGTCAGGTGAGCTTGGGCCAACTTAGGAAGCAGCCTCAGAGGACAGAACAAAAATGTTTAAGATGGATTTGTAAGTGAATATTGCTGTGCTGTACAAAATGCAATTTTATCTTCTAGCTCCAAATGGAAGTTAGTAAATTCTACATGATTTCTCAATATCTTTATCATTTTTTTAAATGTTCTTTTAGGATTTGACAATGTATAGAGCCTGGTACCCAGGAAAACATGTGGGTAAAGTACGATATGAAGGTAGAGTCATATAGATTATATATGTTTTATGCATTGCCAAATATTTTAAATGTATTTAGATATTTTATGGATTTTGTGAAATATTTTTATGTTATTTTATTTTTTAATACAAAAAAATCATATAAATGCAAACATTCTTATTTTGATCATTCCATTCTACACATATAATTAGTAATTCACAATATCATCACATAGTTGCATATTCATCATCATGATCATTTCTTGGAACATTAGCATCTATTCAGAAAAAGAAATAAAATGAAAACAGACAGAAAAAAAAATTATACATACCATACCCGTTACCCCTCCCTTTCACTGATCACTAGCACTTGAAACTAAATTTATTTTAACATTTGTTCCCCCTATTATTTATTTTTATTTCATATGTTCTACTCATCTGTTGACAAGGTAGATAAGGAGCATCAGACGCAAGGTTTATTTATTTATTTATTTATTTACTTTAGATTTTTATTTTATTTTTCATTTATTTTTTATTTTTTTAATACAAAAAACACCAAATAAGCACAAACATTTCTATTTTTTAATTTGTTTCTTTATTAATTAAAAAAAACTTAACAAATGAACTAAGACATTAACGTGTGATCATTCTGTTCTACATATATAATCAGTAATTCACAATATCATCACTTAGTTGTATATTCATAATTTCTTAGAACATTTGCATCAATTCAGAAAAAGAAATAAAAAGACAACAGAAAAAGAAATAAAATGAAAACAGAAAAAAAAAAGATTATACATACCATACCCCTTACCCCTCACTTTCATTGATCACTAGCATTTCAAGCTAAATTTATTTTAACATTTGTTCCCCCTATTAATTATTATTCCATCTGTTCTACTCATCTGTTGACAAAGTAGATAAAAGGAGCATCACACACAAGGTTTATTTACTTATTTATTTATTTTTTTATTATTTTATTTTTTATTTTTTAAAATACAAAAAAACCAAGAATAAATGCAAACATTCCTTTTTTGATCATTCCATTCTACATATATAAACAGTAATTCAAAATGTCATCACATAGTTGCATATTCATCATCATGATCATTTCTTAGAACATTTGAATCAATTCAGAAAAAGAAATAAAATGAAAGCAGAAAAAAAATTATACATACCATACACCTTACCACTCCCTTTCATTGATCACTAGCATTTCCAACTAAATTTATTATAATATTTGTTCCCCTATTATTTATTTTCATTCCAAATGTTTTCTACTCATATGTTGACAAGATAGGTAAAAGGAACATCAGATGTAAGGTTTTTACAATTACATAGTCATATTGTAAAAACTATATCATTATACAATCATCTACAAGAAACATGGGTACTGGAACACAGCTCTACATTTTCAGGCAGTTCCCTCCAGCCTCTTCATTACATTTTTTAAAAAAATTTATTTATTAATTAAAAACTAAAGAAACAAAATAAAACAATGTACATAATCAGTAATTCACAATATCATCACTTAGTTGCATATTCATCATTTCTTAGAACATTTGCATTAATTCTGAAAGAGAAATAAAAAGACAATAGAAAAAGAAATAAAACGAACACAGGAAAGAAAAAACAAAGATTATACCTACCATACCCTTTACCCCTCACTTTCATTGATCACTAGCATTTCAAACCAAATTTATTCTAGCATTTGTTCCCCCTATTATTTATTTTTATTCCATATGTTCTAATCCTTTGTTGACAATGTAGATAAAAGGACCATCAGACACAAGGTTTTCACAATCACACGGTCACATTATGACAGCTGTATCATTATTCAATCATCCTCAAGAAACATGGCTCCTGGAACTCAGCTCTACATTTTCAGGCAGTTCCCTCCTGCCTCTCCATTACATCTTGAATAACAAGATGATATCTACTTGATGCATAAGAATAACCTCCAGGATAACCTCTCGACTCTGTTTGGAATCTCTCAGCCATTGACACTCTGTCTCATTTCCCTCCTCCCCCTTTTGGTCAAGAAGGTTTTCTCAATCCCTTGATGCTAAGTCTCAGCTCACGCCAGCATCCTTCTCAATCCCCCAATGCTGAGTCTCCGCTCATTCCAAGATCTCTGTCCCACGTTGCCAGAAAGGTCCACACCCCTGGGAGTCATGTCCCACGTAGAGAGGGGTAGGGTGGTGAGACTGCTCACCATGTTGGCTGGAGAGAGAGGCCACATCTGAGCAACAAAAGAGGCTTTCCTGGGGGTGTGACCCTTAAGCCTAAATTTTAAGTAGGCTTGACCTATCCTTTGTGGGGTTAAGTTTCATATGAACAAACCCCAAGACTGGGGGCTCAGCCTATAGCTTTAGTAGTACACACTGCTTGTGAGAATATCAAGAATTCAACTTGGGGGAGTTGAATTTCTCCCCGTTCTCACCACTCCCTGAAGGGGGCTTTGAAGATACTTCTCCACGCATTGATTGAATCACACTGGGATTCATCGGGACATCACTCTGGACAAACCAGCAAAATATCAAGTCCTACCTGAGATTCCAAGTACTTATGGCATTCAATCAAACTATCTACATAAGTTATATTAGGAAATGCACTAGTCAAAATAAAAATTTTGTAACAAATAAACATTTTTTGCTTTAGTCTCACACAGAAGGTGACATTTTAAAATATTAATTACCATCTATTTTCAGTACCCTGCAATAATGACATTCCTTTGTTCTTCCTCATGCAAAAACATTTTTAAAATTGTACCTTGTACATTTCATTATTATTATACACTCTAGGCATTCCTAAATTATACCATCTTAATCTTTAACATCTATCTTTCTTTCTGATTTCATTTATGTCCCCAACCCTCCTCCTTCTATCATTCTCACATGCAGCTTCATTCAGTGTTTTAACATAATTGTATTACAGTTAGGCAGTATTGTGTCCATTTCTGAGTTTTTGTATTCAGTCCTGTTGCACAGTCTGTATTCCTTCAGCTCCGATTACCCAAAATCTTACCCTATTTCTATCTCCTGATGGTCAATGTTACCAATGAAATATTCCAAGTTTATTCACTAATGTCAGTTCATATCAGTGAGACCGTATAGTATTTGTCCTTTTGTTTTTTGCTAGTCTCACTGAGCATAATATTCTCAAGGTCCATCCATGTTGTTACATACTTCATGACTTTATTCTGTCTTAAAGCTGCATAATATTCCATCGTATGTATATTCCACAGTTTGTTTAGCCACCCTTCTGTTTGTTTGTTTTTTTAAATATGGACCTTTTCATGAATTTGTGTGTCATCCTTGTGAAGGGGCCATGCTAATCTTCTCTATATTGTTCCAATTTTAGAATATGTGCTGCCGAAGCAAGCACTAGCCACTCTTCTGTTGATGGACATTTTCGTTGTTTCCATCTCTTTGCAATTGTAAATAATTCTGCTATAAACATTGGTGTGCAAATGTCCATTTGTGTCTTTGTCCTTATGTCCTCGGAGTAGATACTTAGCAATGGTATTGCCGGGTCATATGGCAATTCTATATTCAGCCTTTTGAGGAACCATCAAACTGCCTTCCACAGTGGTTGCACCATTTGATATTCCCACCAACAGTGAATAAGTGTGCCTCTTTTTCCACATCCTCTCCAGCACTTGTCATTTTCTATTTTGTTGATAATGACCATTCTGGTGGGTGTGAGATGATATCTCATTGTGGTTTTGATTTGCATTTCTCTAATGGCCCGGGACGCTGAGCATCTCTTCATGTGTGTTTTGGCCATTGTATTTCCTCTTCTGAGAAGTGTCTGTTCAAGTCTTTTTCCCATTTTGTAATTGGGTTGGCTGTCTTTTTGTTGTTGAGTTGAACAATCTCTTTATAAATTCTGGATATTAAACCTTTATCTGATGTGTCATTTCCAAATATTGTCTCCCATTGTGTAGGCTGTTATTTTACTTTCTTCATGAAGTTCTTTGATGTACAGAAGTGATTAATTTTGAGGAGTTCCCATTTCTTTCTTTCTTTCTTCAGTGCTCTTGCTTTGGGTGTAAGGTCTTTAAAACCACCTCCAATTATAAGATTTATAAGATATTTCCCTACATTTTCCTCTGTTTCATGGTCTTAGACCTAATGTTTAGATCTATGATCCATTTTGAGTTAACTTTTGTATAGGGTGTGTGATAAGGGTCTTCTTTCATTCTTTTGCATATGGATATCCAGTTCTCAAGGTACTATTTATTGAAGAGACTGTTCTGTCCCAGGTGAGTTGGCTTGACTGCCTTATCTAAGATCAAATGTCCATAGATCAGAGGGTCTATATCTGAACACTCTATTCAATTCCATTGGTCAATATATCTATCTTTACACCAGTACCATGCTGTTTTGACCACTGTGGTTTCATAATATGCCTTAAAGTCAGGCAGCATGAAACCTCCAGCTTCGTTTTTTTGCCTCAAGATACTTTTAGCAATTCGGGGCACCCTGCCCTTCCACATAAACTTGCTTATTGGTTTTTCTATTTCTGAAAAGTAAGTTGTTGGGATTTTGATTGGTATTGCGTTGAATCTGTAAATCTGTTTAGGTAGAATTGACATCTTAACTATATTTAGTCTTCCAATCCATGAACATGGCATGCCCTTCCATCTACTTAGGTCTTTTGTGATTTCTTTTAACAGTTTCTTGTAGTTTTCTTTGTATAGGTCTTTTTTCTCTTTAGTTAAATTTTTCCTAAGTATTTTATTCTTTTAGTTGCAATTGTAAATGGAATTCATTTCTTGATTTCCCTCTCAGATTGTTCATTACTAGTGTATAGAAACAGGACAGATTTTTGAATGTTGATCTTGCAACCTGCCACTTTGCTGTACTCAATTATTAGCTATAGTAGTTTTGCTGTACATTTTTCAGGGTTTTTGACATATAGTATCATATCATCTGCAAACAGTAACAGTTTTATTTCTTCCTTTCCAATTTTGATGCCTTGTGTTTCTTTTTCTTGTCTAATTGCTCTGACTAGAAATTCCAACACAATGTTGAATAACGGTGGTGATAGTGGACATCCTTGTTTTGTTCCTGATCTTTGGGGGAAAGTTTTCTATTTTTCCCCATTGAGGATGATATTAGCTGTGGGCTTTTCATATATTCCCTTTATCATTTTAAAGAAGTTTCCTTGTATTCCTATCCTTTGAAACATTTTCAACAGGAAAGGATGCTGAATCTTGTCAAATGCTTTCTCTGCATCAATCGAGAAGATCATGTGATTTTTCTGCTTTGATTTGTTGATATGGTGTATTACATTAATTGATTTTCTTGTGTTGAACCATCCTTGCATACCTGGGATGAATCCTACTTGGTCATGATGTATAATTCTTTTACTGTGTTTCTGGATTTGATTTGCTAGAATTTTGTTGAGGATTTTTGCATCTATATTCATTAGAGAGATTGGTCTGTAGTTTTCTTTTTTTGTAATATCGATGTCAGGTTTTTGTATGAGGGTGATGTTGGCTTCATAGAATGAATAGGTAGCTCTCCCTCCTCTTCAATTTTTTTTAAGAGTTTGAGCAGGAATGATACTAATTCTTTCGGGAATGTTTGGTAGAATACACGTGAAGTTGTCTGGTCCTGGTCTTTTCTTTGTGGGAAGCTTTTTAATGACTGATTCAATTTCTTTACTTGTGATTGGTTTGTTGAGGTCATCTATTTCTTCTTGAGTCAAAGTTGGTTGTTCATGCCTTTCTAGGAAGTTGTCCATTTCATCTGCATTGTTGTATTTATTCGCATAAAGTTGTTCATAGTATCCTGTTATTACCTCCTTTATTTATATGGTGACAGTGGTTATGTCTCCTCTTCCATTTCTGATCTTATTTATTTGCATCATCTCTCTTCTTCTTTTTGTCAGTCTTGCTAAGGGCCCATCAATCTTATTGATTTTCTCATAGAACCAGCTTCTGGTTTTATTGATTTTCTCAATTGTTTTATGTTCTCAATTTCATTTATATCTGTTCTAATCTTTGCTATTTCTTTCCTTTTGCTTGCTTTGGGGTTAGTTTGCTGTTCTTTCTCCAGGTCTTCAAAGTGAACAGTTAATTCCTGAATGTTTTGACTTTCTTCTTTTTTGATATAGGCATTTAGGGCACTAAATTTCCCTCTTAGCACTGCCTTTGCTGCATCCCATAAGTTTTGATATGTTGTGTTTTCATTTTCCTTTGCCTCAAGATATTTACTGATTTCTCTTGTAATTTCTTCCTTGACCCACTGGTTGTTTAAGAGTGTGTTGTTGAACATTCACATATTTGTGAATTTTCTGGTGCTCTGCTTATTATTGATGTCCAACTTCATTCCTCTATGATCTGAGAAAGTGTTTTGTATGATTTCAATCTTTTTAAACTTGTAGAGACTTGCTTTGTGACCCAGCATCTGGTCTGTCTTTGAGAATGATTCATGAGCACTTGAGAAAATGTGTATCCTGCTGTTGTGGGGTCTAATGTCCTATAAATGTCTCTTAAGTCTAGCTTATTTATTGTAATATTCAAATTCTCTGTTTCTTTATTGATCCTCTGTCTAGATGCTCTGTCCATTGATGAGAGTGGGGTATTGAAGTCTCCAACTATTATGGTAGATGTGTGTATTTCCCTTTTCAGTGTTTGCAGTATTTGCCTGGTGTATTTTGGAGCATACTGGTTCGGTGCATAAATATTTATGATTGTTATGTCTTCATGCTGAATTGTTCCTTTTATTAGTACATAGTATCCTTCTTTGTCTCTTTTAACTGTTTTACATTTGAAGTCTAACTTGTTGGATATTAGTATAGCTACTCCTGTTCTTTTCTGGTTGCTATTTGTATGAAATATCTTTTCCCAACCTTTCACTTTCAACCCATGTTTATCTTTGGCTCTAAGGTGTGTTTCCTGTAGACAGCATATAGAAGGAACCTTTTTTTAAATCCATTCTGCCAATCTATGTCTTTTGATTGGGGAGTTAAATCCATTAACATTTAATATTATTACTGTTTGGGTAGTACTTTCTTCTGCCATTTTGCCTTTTGGATTTTATATGTCATATCCAATTTTCCTTCTTTCTACACTCTTCTCCACACCTCTTTCTTTTGTGTTTTCATATCTGTCTCTAGTGCTTCCTTTAGTATTTCTTCCAGAGCTGTTCTCTTGGTCACAAATTCTCTCAGTGATTTTTTGTGTGAAAATGTTTTAATTTCTCCCTCATTTTTGATGGAAAATTTTGCTGGGTATCGAATTCTTGTTTGGCAGTTTTTCTCTTAATAATTTAAAAGTATCATCCACTGTCTTCTCGCCTCCATGGTTTCTGCTGAGAAATCTACACATAGTCTTATTGGGTTTCCCTTGTATGTGATGGATTGCTTTTCCCTTGCTGCTTTCAAGATCCTCTCTTTCTCTTTGATCTCTGACATTCTGATTAGTAAGTGTCTTGGAGAACGTGTATTTGGATCTATTCTTTTTGGGGTATGCTGCACTTCTTGGATCTGTAATTTTATGTCTTACATAAGAGTTGGGAAATTTTCAGTGATAATTTCTTCCATTAGTTTTTCTCCTCCTTTCCCCTTCTCTTCTCCTTCTGGGACACCACAACACGTATATTTGTGTGCTTCATATTATCATTCAGTTCCCTGAGTCCCTGCTCATATTTTTTCCATTTTTTTCCCTATAGTTTCTCTTTCTTATCGGATTTCAGATGTTCCATCCTCCAGTTCACTAGTCCTTTCTTCTGTCTCTTGAAATCTACCATTGTAGGTTTCCATTTTTTTTTTTTTTTCATCTCTTCTGCCCTGCCTTTCATTCCCATAAGTTCTGTGATTTGTTTTTTCAGACTTTCAATTTCTTCTTTTTGTTCTTTCCTTGCCTTCTTCACATCCTCCCTCAATTCCTTGATTTGGCTTTTCATCAGGTTTTCCATGTCTGTTCATATATTCTGAATTAATTGTTTCAGCTCTTGTATCTCATTTGAACTATCAGTTTGTTCATTTGACTGGACCATATCTTCAATTTTCCTGGCATGATTTGTTATTTTTTGCTGGCATGTAGACATTTAATTGCCTTAATTAGTTTATTCTGGAGATTGCTTTCACTTATCTTACCTAAGATTTTCTTGCTGGATGAATTTGTTGTCTATCTGTTCTTTGATATTCAGTTCAGCTTTTTCTGGACCTCTTGCTTAGGTTTTGTTTAACAGAGGATAATTTTTTGGTTCTTGTTTCTTGCCCTGCTTGTATGGAGCCTTTTCCCCCTCCACCCTTAGGAGGGTCTATGTGGGTATTATAGACTCCAGCTGGGTTTTCCCAGACTAAACTGACCTCCTATCAGGGTGAAGGATTCACCTGCATCAGTTTTCCCTCAGGGTGAGACCCAGCATGTTAAAAGACTTTCCTGTGCAGTCTCTGGGCTCTGTTTTTCTTATACTGCCCAGTATGTGGCACTTGCCTGCCTGTGGTTCCCACCAGCATAGATGATGTGGCACCTTTAACTTTGGAAGACTCTCCCTGCCGGGGGCATGGTGGAGACAGAGGAGAGGTTGTAGCCTGATTTTAATGGCTTCAAATTGCCAAGCCCTGGGTTCTGAATTCCTTGAGGGAGGGTTTCCACCTGAGTTGGTCTTCACCCCGCCCCTGGGGAGGCACAGGTGGGAGACACGCCCTGAAAGCAGACCATTTCTGCCTATGCCTGGGGCAGTTGCAGCCCGAGAAGTCCGGCCTCTGAATCTGGAGGCAGCCAACCCTCCATAATAACACAGTCACCAAAACCTCTGTCTCTTCCCCTTTCCTCTTTTTCCATTTGACTGATGAGCAACTACCACCTTGACCAGGTTCACCTGAGCTGGGGGCCTATTTTTAGTAGTCAGAATTTGTTAATTAATGCCAGAATTGGTGTTTGGTTGGACTCAGCCCCTGCTGCTGTTAAAGTCTTTTTCCTTTCCCCTCTGGGAAGCAACCTGTTGGGGAGCGGATCCAGCCACCATAGCTTGGGGAACTCATGGTTCTGGGGATGCTCACAGCTGGTCCACCTGGTCCAGATTGGGGTACGCTCTGTGTTCGGTCACTGACGTGGCTCTGGGAGCTGTTCTGTACTGTTTCTGGTTATTTAGTAGTTGTTCTGGATGACAAACTAAAATGCGCACATTTCTAAGCCCTCATCTTGGCCAATTTTTCCCCTACTATTTATTTGCAATCCATATGTTTTTCTTGTCCATCAATAAGGTAGACAAAAGGAGCATCAGACACAAGGCTCTCACAACCATGCAGTCACACTGCAACAGCCATATCATCATATAATTATCTTCAAGAAACATGGCCACTGGAGCACAGCTCCACATTTTCAGGCAGTTCCCTCCAGCCTCTCCATTCCACCTTAACTAAACAGGTGATATCTATTCAATATGTAAGAATAACCTCCAGGATAACCTCTCGACTTTGGAATCTTTCAGCCATTGACACCTTACTTTATCTCATTTGGCTGTTCCTCCTTTTGGTCGAGAAGATTTATGAAACCTTCTTTTACTTAAACTATGAAATATAGCCCATTATTTGCAAAAGACCTGAATGTGGTGTAAAATCCTTATATATTTAAGCTTTTATTTTCTAGTGTACATACAACCTAAAGTTTCTCTTTTAACCACATTCACCTATATAATTCAGTACTGTTGATTATACTCACAATAATTTGCTGGTATAACTACCACTTATTTCCAAACCTTGGACATCAGCCTAAATAGAAATTCAGTACAAGATAAGTATCAACTCCCCATTCTCTAACCACAATGTATCTTCTGGTAATGTATATTCTAGATTCTAATGTCATTCTACAGTCTAAGAGTAAGAGTTCATAACATGGGAATCATGCAGTATTTTTCAAATTGCATCTGGCTTATTTGACTCAACATAATATCCTTAAGGTTCATGTATATGATCTCATGCACCAGTACTTCATTCCTTTCTGAAAACTGTATAATTGTCTATTGAATGTATATACTGCATTTTGTTTACCCATTTGTCTGTTGATGGGTATGTGGGCTGTTTAAATTTTATGGCAATTGTAAATAATGCTGCTATGAACATTAGTGTACAAGTATCTGAGTCTGTACTTTCAATTCTTTTGGATATATACCAAGTAGTGGGATTGCTGAATCATACAGTAATTCTACACTTCACTTCCTGTGGAACTTTCAAACTGTCTTCCACAGCAGTTTCACCATTTTACATTTCTACCAGCAAAGAATATGTGTTCTTATTTCTCCAAATTCTCTTCAACACTTATAGTTATCTGGTAATTTTTTTTTAATAGTGGTGATTCCGCTAGGTGTAAAATACTACATTATAGTTTTGATTTGCATTTCCCTAGTAGCTACTGACATCGAGCGTCTTTGCATGTGCTTTTTACCCCCTTGTAACTCCTCTTTGGAGAAATGTCTATTCAGGTATTTTGTCCATTTTTAAATTAGATTGTTTTTATTTTTAATGTGGAGTGGTAGGATTTTTTTCGTATTCTGGATATTAAATTTTCATTGGACATACAATTTCCAAATATTTTCTCCCACTGAGTAGGTTGTTTTTCACTTTCTTGACAAAGTCCTTTGATGAATAAAAGTTTTTAATGTTGAGGAGGTTTATCTATTATTTCTTTTCTGGTTTGTACTTAGGGTGCAGAGTCTATGAAAACATTACTTACCACAATATCCTGATGATACTTCCCTATGTTTTCTTCTAGAAGCTTTATAATCCTGATTCTTATATTTAGGTCTTTGATCCATTTTGGGTTAATTTTTGTATATAGTGTGATCCAAGGTCCCATTTCCTTCTTTTGCTTATGGTTATCCAGTTCTTCCAGCACCACTTTTTGAAGAGGCTATTCTTTCCCAATTGAGTGAACTTGGCAATATTGTAAAAAATCCACTAGCCATAGGTGTAAGTGTCTATTTCTGAACTCTCAGTTCATTTCCATTCATCAATATACCTATCATTATGACTGTACCATACTGTTTTGACCACAGTAGCTTGTCATAAGCTTTAAAAATGGGAAGTTTTTTCCTTGCTTTAAAAACAGGAAGTGGGGGAACTCCAACTTTGTTCTTGTTTTTTGTGATTTTTTTTTTAGCTATTTGGGGCCATTTTCCCTTCCAAATAAATTTGACAATTGGCTTTTCTGTTTCTGAGAAATAGGCTGTTGGAATTTTTATTGTGATTGCATCAAATCTGTAAATCAATTTGGGTATAATTGGCATATTAAGTATTAAATATACAAAAAAATTAAGTGTATTTTTTTCTTCCAGTCCATGAACATGGAATGTCATTCCTTTTGTTTAGGTCTTCTATGATTTCTTTTATCAATTTTTTTTTATATTTCTCTTTGCAAATCCTCTGCACTCTTGGTTATTTCTAGATATTTGATTTTTTAATTGCTATTGTAAGTGGATTTTCTTCTTTATTCTTCACACTGCTCATTACTGGTGTGTTGAAACACTACTGATTTTTGCTTGTTTAGCTTGTATCCCACTACTTTGCTAAACTTATTTATTAGATCTCATAGCTTTGTTGAACATTTTTTCAGGACTTTTTCTATATTGGATCATTTCATCTGCAAATATGAAAGTTTAACTTCTTCCTTTTATCAAAAATGAAGGTTTTACTTTGTCCTTTGCAATTTATGAGTTTTATTACTTACTCTTACCTGATTACTCTGGCTAAAACAATGGTGAATAACAGTTGTGACAGTGCACATCCTTCCCTAATTCCTAATCTTAGAGAGAAAACTTTCAGTCTTTCACCATTAAGTACTATGTTAGCTGTGTTTTTTCATATATGCCTTTTATCCAGTTGAGGAACTTTCCTTCTTTTCCAAATTTTAAAATTGTTTTTATCAAGAAAAGAGGCTTAATTTTCTCAAATACCTTTCCCACATCAATCAAGATCATCCTGTTGTTTCCCCATTCAAATTGTTAATATAGTTTAACACATTAATTAAATTTCGTGCATTGAACCACCCTTGTATACTTGGGATAATACCTACTTTATCATGGTGTATAATTCTTTTAATGTGCTGTTGGATTTGATTTGCAAGATTTTCTTCAGCAAATTTACATCTATATTCATAAGAGAAATTGGCTTGAAATGTTTCTTTTCTCATATTATCTTTATCTGATTTTGGTATTAAGGGGATGCTGGCTTCATAGAATGAGTTAGGTAGCATTCCCTCCTCTTCAATTTTTGGGAAGAGTTTGAGTGGGATCACTAGTACTTATTTTGGGAATCATTGGTAGAATTCACCTGTGAATCCATCTTTTCTTCAGCTTTTACTTTTTTGGAAGTTTTTGATGACTGAGTCAATCTCTTGCAATTGCTCTCTTGAGGACTTCTCTTTCTTCTAGAATTAGTGTAGGTTCTTCATGAGTTCCTAGGAATTTGTGTATTTCATCTAAGTTTTCTCATTTGGTGCATTATAGTTGATCATATTATCTTCTTATGTCCTTTTAATTTCTGTGTGGTCAGTAGTAATGCCATCTTCTTCATTTCTAATGTTATATTTTCAGTTTCTCTTTTTTATTCTTTGTCAGTCTAGCTAAAGATTTGTCCATTTCATTGATTTTCTCATGGAGCCACTTTTTTGTTTTCTTAATTCTCTTTTCTTTTTCTTTTTCTTATTGTCAATTTCATTTATTTCTCCTCTAATAATTGTTATTTTTTCCTTTTGTTTTCTTTTGGATTAGTTCACTCTTTTTTTCCTGTTTTCTTCTTGTGAGCAGTTAGATCTTTGCTTTTAGCTTTTTTCTTCTTTTTAAAAATGTGAGTGGGCTATAAGTTTCCCTCTCAGCACTGCCTTTGCTGCATCCAACAAGAGTGATATGTTATGCTTTCATTTTCATTCATCTTTAGATTTTACTGATTACCCTTGCGATTTGTTCTTGACCTATTCATTTGTTTAAGTGTGTGTTGTTTAATGTCCATATATCTGTGAATTTTCTGGTTCTCTGCCCTTATTGATTATCAGCTTCAACCCATTATGGACAGAGAAATTGCTTTATATATTTTCAATGTTTTTTAAATGCATTGGGACTTGTTTTGTGATCCAACATGTAGTCTATCCTAGAGAATGATCCATGCACACTTCAAAAGAATGTTTATCTTGCTGTTTTTGGGGTGTGGTCTTCTTTGTATGTCTGTTAAGTCCAGTTCATTTATTGTATTATTGATCTTCTCTGTTTCCTTATTGATCATCTGTTTCAGTGTTCTATCTATTGATGAAAGTGTTTTATTGAAATCTCCAACTATTATTGTAGAGGTATCTGTTTCTCCCCTCAGTTTTGCCAGTGTTTACTCATGAAATCTGAGACACCCTCATCAGGTACATAAATATTTATGATGATTACTTTATATAGGTGGATTATCCCTTTTATTAATATATAGTGTCATTCTTTTTCTCTTATAACAATTTTACCTTTAAAGTCTTGTATTAGCTAGGGTTCTCTAGAGAATCAGCAAGAAATATCTGTAGATATAAAATTTATAAAAGTGTCTCATGTAACCATGGGAACATAGAGTCCAAGGTCTGTAAGGCAGGCCACAACCTGGTAACTCTGATGAAGTTCCTCAGTAAACTCTCAGGAAAGGCTGGCTGGACAACCATAAGAATGGAAGAGTCCAAAATCCTTAGGGCAGGCTGTGAAACTGATGACTCCAATGAAGGGTCTGGATTAACTCCACAGGAGAGGCTTGCTGGCTGAAGCAGGAAGAGAGACTGTCTCTTCTGAATCCTTAAAAGCCCTCCAATGATTAGACTAAGTGTCACTCACTGCAGAAGACCCTCCCCTTAGCTGATTACAAATCAATCAGCTGTGGATGCAGCCAACATAAACATGATTTAAGTCCATGCTTTAAGTCCGCATAGCAACAGACAGGCCAGCACTTGCCTGACCAGGCAAACGAGCACTTCGACCTGGCCAAGTTGACATGTGAACCTGACCATCACAGTCCACCACTTGTCAACTTGACAGCTATACACATCACCTTAAACCATACTTAATCTCTAAATAGAAAACAATAACAGACACATTTTTCCTCATCTAGCAATACTCGACTGTCCCACATACAGCCAGAAATGCATAAAATCTCCCCAGAACAGGGTACAAGTCCTTGGGTAATATTGTTCTTAGACTTGATATCTTACTACTTAAATACTATAACATGAAAAAAACAGCATTGCAGTTCTCATTTCATCAACTAATCATGTAGCTAAAGTTCATGTTTATCACTACCTTCTTCCACTCTTCATTCCATGTTCCCTTTACCCTCAGCAAGCACTTCAGCTGGCCATGATTCTTTGCCTGGTGAGGTGACCCAAATCCTCATTCCTAAAGTTTCAGAGCCATTTGTAGTCCTGCCTTCACTGGGTAGTTGCAGTTTTCCAGTTTTTAATCACAGAGCATGGAAATATTAAAGACGCACTAGGGGATCTCCTATATTCCTGGAAAACCCATCTTGACCTTCATTGTGTAGTTACAGTCTTATTTCCCCCTGATAGTCATGGCCAATCATCCCATCCAGTAAAGTAATCCCTTTCTTGGCTTGTTGATTCAAGGGCATGAATAGGTCAAAGTGTCCAGGTGGCAGTATTAGATTCCAGTTCAATGGAATCATTGTTGTTTCCCTGATGGAAGCATTCCCTCTTTTAACTAAAACCTGTAGACCAGAAAAGCTTAAGGTCGCAGGGACAGGAATCAAAAATTTTCCTAGTGGATCATTAAGGATAATAGTGAGTGTTGCTGCTCACATTTCCACCCCTTGGTTCCTGGGCCCATGGATCCTGGTTATGGGAGAAACAGCACCATACAGTGGATGTTGATTCAGAGCATACACAGCCTCCTGGAGAGTATCATCCTACTCCGGGTAGGTATTGCCACCTAGTTGGCACCATAATTGAGTTTTCAGAAGACCATTCCACCGTTCTATCAATCCAGCTGCCTCTGGATGATGGGGAATGTGGTAAGACCAGACAACTGCATAAGCCCATTCTCACACTTCATATGCTGTGAAGTGTTCCTTGATCAGAAGCAATGCTGTGTGGAATGCATGATAATGGATAAGGCATTCTGTAAGTCCACAGATGATAGTTTTGACAGAAGCATTATGTGCAGGGAAAACAAACCCATATCCAGAGTATGTGTCTATTCCAGTTAGAACAAATTGCTATCCCTTCCATGAAGGGAGTGGTCCAATGTAATCAATCTGCCACCATGTAGCTGTCTGGTCACCTCAGGGAATGGTGCCATATAAGAGGCTGAGTGTAGGTCTTTGCTGCTGGCAGATTGGGCACTCACCTGTAGCTGTAGCCAGATAAGACTTTGTGAGTGAAGTTCATGTTGCTGAGCTCATGCATAACCTCCAACCTTACCACCATGACCACTTTGTTCATGAGCTCATTGGGCAATGGCAGGAGTTGCTGGGGAGAGAGGATGATTGTTATCCACACAACATGTCATCTTACCCACTTGATTATTAAAACCTTCCTCTGCTGAAATCACCCTCTGGTGTGCCTTCACATTGGACACAAATATCTTCATGTTTTTAGCTCACTCAGAAAGGCCTATCCATATACCTCTTTCTCAGGCCTCTTTGTCACCAATTTTCCAATTGTGGTCTTTCCAAGTCCCTGACCATCCAGGCAAACCATTTGCAACAGCCCATGAGTCAGTATCCAAATGCACATCTAGTCAGTTCTCATTCCAAGCAAAATGAACATCCAGGTGCACTGCTCAAAGTTCTGCCCACTGGGAAGATTTCCCCTCACCACTCTCCTTCAGAGACATTCCAGAAAGGGGTTGTAGCGCTGAAGCTGTCCACTGTCCAGTGGTACCGGCATATCATGCAGAACCATCTGTAAACCAGGCCTGAGTTTTCTCTTTCTCAGTCAAATCACTGTAAGGAACTCTGTTCTGGAAAAGATAAGGTAATGTTGTAGGAGTGCAGACCATGAGCATTTGGGCCACTTCTTCATGTGACTTACTTGTGCCTTCAGGACCTGCTCTAGCCCTATCTCATATATACCATTTCCATTTTACAATAGAGTGATGCAGCACACACCAAACTTTATGGCTTAGTGCATCAGTCAGACAACACCAAGCTCCTGAAGGGCAACTCAAATCTCATGGTCACTTGGTGGCCCATTGGTTAGGCATTCAGTCTCTACTAAGGCCTAGTGGCATATAAAAAGCTGTTTCTAAAAAGGAGACTAATTATCTGCAGCAGATGGTAAGGCTTTTCTCCAAAATCCTAAAGGTCTAAATTGTGATTCCCCTATAGGGGCCTGCCAAAGGCTCCAGACAACAGTTCTATTTGCTGCTGATATTTTCAGCATTATTACATCTGCTAGATCATACGGTCCAAGTGGTAGAGAAGCTTGTACAGCAGCCTGGACCTGTCACAGAGCATCCTCTTGTTCAGGTGCCCACTCAAAATTAGCACTTTCCTGGTCACTCAATAAACGCACCAGAGTAGCACACCCAAATGGAGAATATATTGTTGCTAAAGTCCAAAAAGAGCAACTTGGTTTTTGTTTCTTTTTTGGTCATAGGAGGGGTCAAATGCAGCAAGTTATCTTTCACCTAAGAAGGGATATTTCAGCATGTCCCACACCACTGGAAACTTCGAAATTTCACTGAGGTGTAAGACCCCTGTATGTTTGTTGGATTTATCTCCCGTTCTCTGATATGGAAGTGTCTTACCAATAAGTCTAGAGAAGTTGCTACTTCTTACTCACTAGGTTCAATCACCATGATATCATCAATATAATGGACCAGTGTGATGTCTTGTGGGAGGTAGAAATGATCAAGGTCCCTGTGGACAAGATGATGACAAAGGGCTGGAGAGTTGATATACCCCTCAAGTAGAACACTGAAAATATATTGCTGACATTGCCAGCTGAAATCAAACCTTTTCTGGTTGTCCTTACTAACAGCTATTGAGAAAAAAGCATTTGCCAGATCAATAGCTGCATACCATGTTCCAGGGGATGTATTGATTTGCTCAAGCAGCGATACCACATCTGGAACAGCAGCTGCAAATGGAGTTACCACCTGGTTAAATTCGCAATAATCTACTGTCATCCTCCAAGACCCATTTGTTTTCTGCACAGGCCAAATAGGAGAGTTGAATGGAGATGTGGTGGGAATCCCTGCCCTACATTTTTGAAGTCCTTAAGAGTGGCAGTAATCTCTGCAATCCCTCCAGGAGTCCATTATTGCTTCTGATTTACTATTTTACTAGGTGGGAGCAGTTCTGTTGGCTTCCACTTGGCCTTTCCTACCATATAGCGCTCACTCCATGAATTAATGCCAATGAGGGAAATCTGTCAGTTGCTCAGTATGTCTATTCCAATTATGCATTCTGGGACTGGAGAAATAACTAGAGAATGGGTTCAGGGGCCCACTGGACCCACTGTGAGACAGACCTCAGCCAAAACTCCATTGATCAACTGACTTCTATAAGCCCCTAATCTGACTGATGGACCAGAGTGATATTTTGAGTCCCCTGGAATTAATTTCCCTTCTGAGCCAGTGTCTAATAATCCCAGAAATATCTGATCATTTCCTTTTCCCCAGTGTAGTTACCCTGGTAAAAGGCCATCAGTCTCCTTAAGGAAGGCTTGGAGGAAGATTAACAGTATAAATTTGTGGCAGTGTAACAGGGTCCACCCCCAAAAGGACCTGGCTTCTCCCTCATTCAAAGGTCTCTGGGTCTGTAAACTGTCTCATGTTTGGAAATTGATTAAGGGGCCATGACTCTCCATTTTTGTAATTCAAGTTAGACTTCTGTTCATTTGACCTAGAACTCGTTTGTTTATACAACTCAAACAAGAATTCAGTAGACTGCCCATCTATTATACTTCTAGGTATCCCATAATCTAATAGCCAACACACAAGTCTCTGCAAGTCAGATTGTTTTGACTCCTGCTTTGAGTCTGTTGTCCATTATGATAGCCATGTCCATCAAGTCTTTTGTGATTAAGTGCTGCCACCTGGCTTCTGCCAATTTGGGATCTGGTCATCCCCATTGAGTTTAAGGATTCCAGCTCAGAGACAGAAGTTCCCACAGTAATAACTGTCCTACAGAGAAGGGCAACTACAGAGCTCTTCAGGGATGATGGTGCTAGTCTCACAAATTTATTTCTTACAGCTCTGGTAAAAGGTTCATCCTCTGGACATTCCTGGGCAGTAAAAGCAGGCTATACATGATAAATCCACTCTAACATTCCAATCTCTCTAAGCCTCTGGATCCCCTCATCTACATTATACCAGGGCAGTTCTGGCATTTCACCCTCAGGTAATGTCGGCGGCCTTTTGAGCCATGTTCAGGCCAACCATCCAGACTGTTAACATCTTTTCTAACCCCTCAAGCAATAGCATTGAATGCAGAATCTCTGCTTAGTTGGCCCATATCAATAAATTTAACCTGATCCAGCTTTATATTCCTCCTACCATTATCTTACACCCTTAAAATCCATTGCCACACATATTCTCCTGATTTCTGTCTATATAAATTGGAAAACTCATGCAGTTCTTTTGGAGTATAATGTACCTCCTCATAGGCAATACTTTGTACCTCACCTCTTGGGGCCTGTTGGGACTTTAGTCTAGTTATAAATCTGGAAGAAATGATGCATGGTGTAGGTGGGTCATGAAAGGAATTAGAAGTATCTTCCAAGCCATTTTCTACAGGTCATTAATTTGCAGTTTTATCAGGTGAAACATGATCAATCACTCTAGGGCTAATCCCTTCAAGTGGAGGTTATGTGTCCAACTCGTCCAACTCCTGGGACCAGGCTGGAGGTGACATGGATATGTCCCCAGAGCAGACTATAACAGAGTTATCTAGAGAAGACTCAGCATGACCTAAGATTTCAACCTGTCCACTGACATCATTATCAATTCATATGTTGCTGTCCCATTTTTCAGAATCCCACTCCTTTCCAATCAGTGCCCTCATTTTAATGACAGTCACCATGCAAGATTGAGATTGCAGTTTACTTGTAAATTGTTATTCTAACAATAAGATTCTGAGTCTGGTGTTTGGAGATCTCAAGTCTGCATCTATAGGAAATAAGATTTTCCTTCAGGACACCCATAGGAATGTTTACATCTGCCATACAGCACATAAGCTTCTCATTTGAAGCTTTAAATCCATTCCTTTTATTCATTATTGTGTACAATTTATCTAAAAATAACCAGGAAACATCTCTATATCTCCTATTTCCACAATACTCTACAAAGGTGTCAAAAACATTATCCCCCAGAGCCTGGCTTCATACAAGCAAAGCATTAGAAGAATCCAAAGATGATATTTTAAAAAATAATTTTTATTAATTTAAAAATTTTTTTAAAAACATGACAACAAAGAAACACAAACACTCTTAACATATGATCATTCCTTTCTACATATATAATCAGTAATTTACAATATTATCACATAGTTGCATATTAATCGTCATGATCATTTCTTAGAACTTTTGCATCAATTCAGAAAAAGAAATAGAAAGACAACAGAAAAAAATTCATACATACCATAACCCTTACCCCTCCCTTTCTTTTTTTAATTAATTTATTTTTAATTTATGGTACATAACCACATACAAACACAAACATTCTTATCACATGATCATTCCATTCTTGTTAGATAATCAATAACTCACACTATCATCACATAGTTGTATATTCATCATCATGATCATTTCTTAGAACATCTGCATCAATTCAGAAAAAGCAATAAAAAGAAGCCAGAAAAAAATTCATACATACCATACCCCATACCCTCCCTTTCACCTATCACCAGCATTTCAATCTACTAAATTTATTTTGACATTTGTTCCCCCTATTATATATTTATTTTTAATCCATGTGTTTTACTTGTCCATCAATAAGGTAGACAAAAGGAGCATCAGACACAAGGCTCTCACAACCACACAGTCACACTGCAACAGCCATATCATCATACAATTATCTTCAAGAAACATGGCTACTAGAGCGTAGCTCCACATTTTCAGGCAGTTCCCTCCAGCCTCTCCATTACATCTTGACTAACAAGGTGATATGTATTTAATGCATAAGAATAACCTCCAGGATAACCTCTTGACTCTGCTTGAATCCCTCAGCCACTGACACTTTATTTTGTCTCATTTTGCTCTTGCCCCTTTTGGTCAAGAAGATTTTCTCAATCCCTTGATGCTGAGTTCCAGCTCATTCTAGGATTTCTGTCCCATGTTGCCAAGAAGGTCCACACCTCTGGGAGTCATGTCCGACATAGAGAGGGGTAGGGCAGTGAGTTTGCTTGCTGTGTTGGCTGAGAGAGAGAGGCCACATCTGGGCAACAGAAGAGGTTCTCTTGGGGGTGAATCTTAGGCCTAATATTAAGTAGGCTTAGCCTGTCCTTTGTGGAATCAAGTTTCATATAAACAAACCCCACGATTGTAGGCTCAGCCTATTGCTTTGGCTGTCCCCACTGCCTGTGAGGATACAATGATGATATTTTGACTATCTCTTTTGCCAATTCACCACATGGATTAGCAGTATCATTCTGATTATGGGAAACAGAATCCTTAGTGCCTATGAGTCCAGTCAGAGTAGAAAACCAACTGAGGAAAAACATCTTTAAGATTCTGTTTCTTAAGAACCACTTTTGGTAATAAGCAGTATTAGCTAGGCTTCTCTGGAGAAACAGAATCAGCAGGAAATATCCATAGATATAAAATTTATCAAAGGGTCTCACATAACCATGGGAACATAGAGTCAAAGGTCTGTAGGTCAGGCCACAAGCTGATGAGTCCAATGAAGTTCCTCAACAAACTCTCTGAAGAGGCTGGCTGGACAACCATAGGAATGGATAAGTCCAAAATCCATAGGGCATGCTGTGAAGTTGATGACTCCAATGAAGGGTCTGGGTGAACTCCCACAGGAGAGGCTCACCAGCTCAAGCAGGAAGAGACTGTCTTTTGAATCCTACATAAAAGCCCTCCAATGATTCAGTTAAGCATCACTCAGTGCATAAGACACTCCTCTTAGCTGATTACAAATGCAATCAGCTGTGGATACAGCTGACAGAAGCATGACTTAAGTCCATGAAATGTACTCATAACAACAGACAGGCCAGAACTTGCCTGACCAGACAAATGAGCACCATCACCTGGCCAAGTTGACACATCAACCTGACCGTGACAAGTCTATTCTGTATTGGTATAGCTACTCCAGCTCTTCTTTTGTTATGATTTACACAGAATATATTTTTCCAACCTTTCACTTTCTACCTATTTGTGTCATTGTGTCTAAGATGAGTCTCTTGTAAACATCTTACAGTTCAATTATGCTTTATATTCATTCTGCCAATCTGTGTCATTTTATTGGGAGTTTAATCCATTAATATTCAATTTTATTGTTGCAAAGGCAGTATTTCCAGTACTTACATCAATCCTTTTATCCTTTGGTTTTGAAATGCCATATATTTTTCTATAGTTTTACTCTTTTAACTCTCTTTATTGATAATGTTCATTGATTCACACTACTCCAAGGCATTCTCTCCAGTCTTTTTCTTTCAGCAGGCAAAACTCCCTTGGTATTTCTTGTAGGGCAAGGCTTTTGTTGATGAACTCTGTTTCTGTTTATCTGTGGATATTTTAAATTATCTCTCATTTTTGAAGGAAAATTTTTCCTTCAGATAAAGAAATTTGGGCTGCCAGTTTTTCTCTTTCACTATCTTAAATACATTATAGCACTGCCCTTTTCTCTCCATGGTTTCTGGCAACAAATCAGAAAATTAATCTTTTTTTAAAATTTTTTTTTATTAATTAACGGAAAAAAAAAACTAACCCAACATTTAGAAATCATACCATTCTAAATATGCAATCAGTAATTCTTAACATCATCACATAGATGCATGATCATCGTTTCTTAGTACATTTGCATCGGTTTAGAAGAACTAGCAACACAACAGAAAAAGATATAGAATGTTAATATAGAGAAAGAAATAAAAGTAATAATAATAGTAAAAAAAAAAACCTATAGCTCAGATGCAGCTTCATTCAGTGTTTTAACATGATTACTTTACAATTAGGTATTATTGTGCTGTCCATTTTTGAGTTTTTGTATCTAGTCCTGTTGCACAGTCTGTATTCCATCAGCTCCAATTACCCATTATCTTACCCTGTTTCTAACTCCTGCTGAATTCTGTTACCAATGACATATTCCAAGTTTATTCTTGAATGTTGGTTCACATCAGTGGGACCATACAGTATTTGTCCTTTAGTTTTTGGCTAGACTCACTCAGCATAATGTTCTCTAGGTCCATCCATGTTATTACATGCTTCATAAGTTTATCCTGTCTTAAAACTGCATAATATTCCATCGTATGTATATACCACAGTTTGTTTAGCCATTCTTCTGTTGATGGACATTTTGGCTGTTTCCATCTCTTTGCAATTGTAAATAATGCTTCTATAAACATTGGTGGGCAAATGTCCGTTTGTGTCTTTGCCCTTAAGTCCTTTGAGTAGATACCCAGCAATGGTATTGCTGGGTCATATGGCAATTCTATATTCAGCTTTTTGAGGAACTGCCAAACTGCCTTCCACAGTGGTTGCACCATTTAACATTCCCACCAACAGTGGATAAGTGTGCCTCTTTCTCCGCATCCTCTCCAGCACTTGTCATTTCCTGTTTTGTTGATAATGGCCATTCTGGTGGGTGTGAGATGATATCTCATTGTGGTTTTGATTTGCATTTCTCTAATGGCCAGGGACATTGAGCATCTCTTCATGTGCCTTTTGGCCATTTGTATTTCCTCTTCTGAGAGGTGTCTGTTCAAGTCTTTTTCCCATTTTGTAATTGGGTTGGCTGTCTTTTTGTTGTTGAGTTGAACAATCTCTTTATAAATTCTGGATACTAGACCTTTATCTGATATGTCATTTCCAAATATTGTTAATCTTATTTATAATGCCTTGTATGTGACAAATTGCTTTTCTCTTGCTCCTTTTACAATTATGTCTTCTTCTATACTGTTTGACATTTTAATTAGTATATGTCTTGAAGATGGACTGTTATGATTTACTCTGCTTGGAGTATGTTGTGTCCTTGAATATGTCACAGAACCCAAGCAGTTTTGAAATCCTGCAGGGCAAACATCATTAATTCAAAATTTGAGAGTCATTTATCTTTGAAGCTTTAGAACAAGCAGTCCCACCCTTTCCAAGGGCCTATGCATTGGCTTGCCTCTCTCTAGATGCAACCTTGGGGGACATTGGGAAGACCACTTTTTTCTTGGCTCTACCCTGTCCAAATATCAGTGCCACTCCCGGGCTCTTTGTCATCTCCAGGGTACATGCTCAACCATTCCATGTGGTAGCAGCCAGGCTCTCTCTCCAAACCTCAAGGAATGTGCTCCACCATCTCCAAGGCCTGAGGTGGCCCATCTCTTCCATTGCAATGAGGTGGAAGGCTCATCTTCTTCCTTCATGGCAAGCTCACTCTCTCCACATGCTTGGATGGGTCCACTCTCCTGGACCTAGGAGACACTGGCCTCCACAGTTTTGCCTCTGAAGTTATTTTTCCACCATTGTATCCCATCTCTGTCCCTCTCAGTCCTAACTGGAAGTGGTTCTCTTGATAAAACTCCCACAGCACTCTCATTGGCTTTCTATGTAGTAGCCTTGGATCATGCCCATCAGACATAAGTTTCCACAAATCCTTCTTGGACAACTCTGTGTCCAACCCTGACTTTCTCTGAAATGGCTGACTGGTTCCACATTTGGCCATATCCTCATGTGGGGCACCATTCTTTGGAGTCTCCCTTCCTGGAAGCCCAGACTTTTCCAGAACACAAATATCTGGTTTCTTTTGTACCCAGGAGTTCAGTTTTCAGCTTTTCTCTCTCCTGTCACATTTCACTATATGCTGAGAGGAGAAACCAGGCTGCACTTTCCACACTTAATTTGGAAATCTCTTCTGCTAAATATCTAAGTTTATGACTTTTAAAAATCTAACTTTCAGCTAAAGCCACTAGCCAAGGTTGCCAGATTATCTGCCATTTTAAAACAAGGATCACCTTCCTTCCAGTCTGCAGTAACATCTGGCTCATTTCTGTATTGAGTCTGGTCACAGGTTTCTTTAGAGTCCATATTTCTACCAACAGTCTCTTCAAAGCATTCTAGGCCTTCTCTATCAAGCTTCTCACAACTCTTCCAGAATCTTCACCTTATCCATTTAAAAAGTTGTTCCAGCATGTTTGGTATTTGCAAACCACAGCAGCACCTATTCCTCTAGCACCAAAATCTGTTCTAGTTTGCTAGCTGCCAGAATTCTATATACCAGAAATGGAATGGCTATTAAAAAGGGGAATTTAATAAGTTTGTCATTTACAGTCTTAAGGCTGAGAAAATATCCCACTTAAAACAAGTCTATGGATGTGTCCAATCTAAGGCATCCAGGGAAAGATACCTTGGTTCAAGAAGTTTGATGATGTTCAAGTTTCCTCTCTCAGCTGGAAGAGCACATGGTGAACATGGCAGCATCTGCTGGCTTTTTCTCCAGGCCTCGCTTCATGAAGCTCCCTGGGAGACAATTTCCTTCTTTATCTCCAAAAGTCACTGGCTGGTGGACTCTTCTTCTGGTGGCTATGTTATTCTCTCCTCATTCTCCAAAAAAACTCCTTCCAAAATGTCTCCTCTTTTCTAGGATTATGGTAAACTAATCAAGACCCATGCAGAATGGGTGGAGACATGTCTCCATCTAATCAGCTTTGATACCCACAACTGATTGAGTCATACCTCCGTGGAGATAACCTAATCAAATTTCCAACCTGTAGTGCTGAATAGGGACTAGAAGAATCTGTTGCTCCCACAAGATAGATTAGGCATTCCCAGGGCACATAAATCCTTTCAAAGTGGTGCAACTATGAAATTATTTGAGCTAATAAGCTAGTAATTTCTGAGGGGTACTTCTGTGACACCTTCTTCAAATTCTTTAATGATTAACATTTTGTTTAGCCTTTGAATCTCTTTTATGATCAATTGTGATAATTCTTATTTATATAAGAAGTTATTAGTTACATCTTATTTTTAGGAAAAGATTATATATAAACTTTAATTTTTATGTTATTTCAAATTTCTTATGCTTTACTTTGTTGCAATTTCCTCATCTTTCTTGTTTAAATATGTAATCACTTTTTTACTAAGAAATTTTGTTTTCTTTCTAATTTTTCATCCTTTGTCTTTTAAAATTTCCAGGTTTTTAAAAATAATATTTGTTCCTTATGATTCTTTTGTTTTTCTTGTTTTGTTACCTAGATTCCTAGTTAATATTTCTTGTTTTTTTGTTTGATAAAAAATATTTTAATGCTGTAAATATTTCTCAAGATTTTTTTGCAATCACATGAAATATTTTTACAGTTTAATAAATATTCTGTAATTTGAAAAATTCATTGTAATAAAATTATATCTATAATACAGATTTTATTTTTAATTTTCAAGTTTGCTTTTGTTACTTCTTTTTTGATATTTACTTCTCAAATTATTATACTTCAATCAGAGATAGTAATTTGTGATAGTTCAACATTATGTAACATATTTTATTTGTGGCCTAGTATATGATCAACTGGCATAAATTTTCTATGGGTGTTTCAGAAGGTGCTTTCCCTGAATTTATATGAGAACTAATTATTGAATTAAATTTATTTTTAGTTTATTTAAATTTATCATGTACATTCATTATATAACTATTTTATATTTTGTGTGAAATGTATATATATTGTATATCTCAAATCTTAGAAATTAAAGTATTAAGATGCTTTTTGTTCTTTATTTTTGTTGGATTGAACAGAGAAAAGTATACTAACATCTCTAGATACTATTATAACTCAATTGAAGTATTAGGAAAAAATATGCATGCCTAGTCCATGCATATGTAGTACTTACCTAGTCCCTACTCTCCATCACAAGATGTCTGGCTTTCAATGAAAATTTGTACATTTCAGTATACAAAGAGACCATCAAAAGTCAAATGAATCTGCAGAATCACATTCAAATATGATTCAGATGTTAGAAAAATCAGACATGGACCTTAAAATATCTATGATCAATACTCTAAGTACACTACATCAGGAATCAGTAAATGTTTTCTTTACAAGGCCAAACAATAAATAATACAACCCTCATGATCTCCATTCCAACTATTGAACTCTGCCATTGTAGCACAAAACATCCATAGACAAAATGTAAATTAGTTGTCATAACTGTTTTCTAATAAGATTTTATTTATAGAAATGAATGAAGGCCAATAGTTTAGTAACTCCTACTCTACTGGAAAGGTAGATGACATGCATGGACAGATTGTGAATTTAGCAGCAGAGATATGAAATATATTTAAAAGTATCAAATGAAAATGGTAGAAATGAAAAACACAATGAGAGGTAACATTATCTGTAATAGGTTCATAAGTAGACCAGACATAATTAAAAAAATAATAAGTTAACTTAAAGATAAGCCTACAGAAATTCATCAAACTAAAACACAATGAAAGAGAAGTTAAATTAGCAAACACATAAGCAATAATAAATGAGCCAAACAAGAAAAAAACCAGAGCTTCTAAGAGATTTGGGACAATGGGACAGTATAGAATGATCTAACGTGTATAATTGGAATCCCAGAAGGAAAAATGAAGGAGGATGTGATAGAGGAAATATTTGAAATGGTCATAGCCAAACATTTTATAAAAATAAAGAAATGCCAATCATTACTTCCAAGAAACTCAGAGAACATTAAGCAAAATAAAATATATAGATATATGGCACATTATATTCAGACTGTTGAAAACCAGAAGTATATAGAAAATCAAGATGGTAACCATAAAAATATACATTGCATACAGAAGAAAATACTACTTACATCAGATTTCTAATCAGGAGCTATGCAAACCCAGATACAATAGAAGGATATTTTAAAGTGAAGAAAGAAAAAATGGTCAATCCTGGATTATATGCCAAGTAAAACATCTTTCATAAATAAAGGAGGAATAAAGAATTTTTCAGAAAAGCAAAATTAAGAAAATCCCTTTCCACCACAACTGTATTATAAATATTGCTAAAGAAATATTTTCCAACAGAAGGAATATAACAGCAGGTAAAATATTATAATTAATAAATGATGCAACAAGGTCCCTGGATGAAAAGTCAATGTAAAAATTCATGTATGTGTGTGTGTGCATGTGTTTATGCTCATGTCCACAAACCTGTACACACACATATATGAAAACTAAATTTTTAAAAAAATATATCACTTGCAATAGCATTAAAAGTCAAATGCCTAAAAACAAATTTAACTAAAAATATGTCCATTGCATCAACACAGAAAACTAAAGTATGTTAATTAGGCAAATTAAAGGAGTCCTGTATAAATTGAGGCATTTATCATGTTCTTGGATTGGGAAACTCAATATTGAACAAATATCAGTTTTTAAAAACTAGGTCTATAGTTTCAATACATTCCCAATTAATATCTCAAAATTTATTTTTGTGTGTGGATATTGAGAAATTGAGATATTGAGATATTGAGAAATAACTCTAAAATTTATATGACTATGCAAAAGATTAAGACTCTTAATAAAATGTTTGTCAATATACTCTGGGATATAAAGACTTATTATAAAGGTATTGTAATAAAGGCATTATAACATTAGTGCAAAAATATGTAAAAAAGATTAGACTCAAAATAAACAATCCAAAATAAACTTACATTATATGCCCATTTAAAGGGTCACAACATCACAGTCAGTAAAGAGCTGTCTTTTAAATATATGGTGCTGGAAGATTGTGATTTCTATATCAAGAATATAATAAAGTTGAGCCTTACCATATACTGAAATAAATTCCAGGTGAATTGAAGTTTTAAATATATAGAATAGAAGAATTAGGATTGTAGTAGGACACATGGGAGAACATTTTAGCAACCATGGAATAAGAAAGGAGTTCTTTAACAGGACACAAAATGTATTACCACTAAAGAAAATAATGGTAATTTGGAATTCACTAAAGTTAAGAATATTTGCACCTTTAAGTCACCATTAATAGTGTGGAAAGGCAAGCTACTGTATGGGAAAATGTATTTTGTGATGCATATAATCAACAAAGGAATTATCCAGAATATATAAAGAATTCTTTTCAATTGATAAGTAAAAGACAACCAACAAAACAGAAAATTGAACAAGACATTTGAACAAGCACTTTACAAATTAAGATAAGTAAAAAGTCAATAAATAAATAAAAGGTTGCTCAACCTGATTAAGCATAAGAAAATATAAATTAAAGTATAATTTATATATAACTTTATATATATATGTTTATATATATAACTTTATATATATAAACATCAATCCACATTCAAAACAATGATGAAACTGGAAAAGACAGACAATACCACACATTGGTGAATATGTGGAACAAATAGAACTCTCATGTAGTAATGGAGGGAGGGTAATTTTATACAATATCTTTGGCATTTTCTGCAATTTCACATAAGAGTAGAAGTTCTTGTACTTTTCCTGCCTTTGTTTATATCATTTAAAGATTATGAGGTGATTTTTAAGAAGCAAATATATTTGTCCTACATAACCAAAATAAATATATTGTTCATTTCATGTAATCACTTGCTAAGACCATGCATGCACTCTAACAATACCGGCATTGTTGCAAATCTGGGTGGTTTTTTATTTCAGAAGCTGTCATCAGCCAGCTGATATATCACACTAGAAAATAACTTTCATTATCTTGTATTTATACCTCAATTTGGATCCCATAAAATAATTTGAAATTTGTTTTCTAATACTTTTTCTAGATTTGATATATGAAGGCAATTTACACGGTCATGTTTTGATTTCCTACCTGTGCTCATCCTTTTTTCTCTGCCAACCAAGAGAGTGTTTTAAAAATAAATACTTTATTTAAAAGTGGAATATCCTGAATACTGCTAAAGACTGGGAGAAAGATCAAAGATGATGGTGGAGTTATAAAGAGAAAGTAGGGCTTAACAAATGAATATGATTCCTGAATCATTACATTGATATTTGTTTTAGTCTCCAGTGTCTTAGATCAGCTAGAAGTATGTACCTGAAGTACTGGAATTGTAACCCATACCTAACTCTGAAATCTGTTGTATAGCTAATTGTTGTGATGTGCTTTGAAATTTATTGCTTTTTTGTATGTATGTTATTTTTCACAAAAAAGAAAAAGTCAATTGTGATGACAAATGCACAGCTATATGATCATATTGTTAACCATTGATTGGATGATTACATGGTATGTGAACATATAATATATATCAATAAAATAAATAATTAAAAAATAAGTACTTTATATAGGGCTGCCATATGATCCTGCAATCCAGTTATTAGGTATATACTTGGAAGAACTGAAAGCAGGGACACAAACAGACATTTGTGCACTGGTGTTTATGGTGCCATTATTCACAATTGTTAGGGATGGAGGTGGCCTAAGGGTACATAGACTGATGAATGAAAGGGTGAACTGTGGTGTATGCATTTGATGGAATATTGAGTGGCTGCAGGAAGGAATGAATTGTGATCCATGCAACTAGGTGGAAGAATTCTGAGGACATTGAGTGATATAGCCTAAACTAAAGACAAATATTGTATGGTCTCACTAATATAAACTAACTCTAATGCGCAAACACTGAGATTTAAATTCAAAAGCTTAAGTTATCAGGGGATAGAAAGTGGGCAGGATTGGCAATTGATGATTAAAGAGCACGAATGTTTGATAAGGCTCATTGAAAAGGTTTCTAGATTGTAAATTTCTAAAGCAGTCAAATCAATTCTTGAGTTTTAACTTATTTCTAAATTCTGAGATGTGTCTTTTTGTGTATAACCTGGTAGTTCCTGGAAATTTGGGTATTTTTGTGATCTGAGACTCAGTTAAGAGTTCTGCAGTCGAAAATCAGCACTACTCAATACATCTGTTAAAGAGCTGAATTAGAGATTAGGCTTCAATTAGAGATTGATGAAACAGACCTGCTTAATACTAAGGTAAATCAGAATATGGGGTAACAGATGATATTGCCTGTATTTAAAAACCTAAACTTCTGCATGAGACCAAAGGAAAAGATGTTTATTTGTTCCAAAATTTAAATTTTCTGTAGCACATTATCTAATTTAAATCATCCGGGCAGTTAATTTATCAACACAATTTCATGGAACCTAGAATAGGGAATGAGATCTTGTTATTCTGCAAAGGTTAATGTAGTACCCTGATACATCCCAGATTATTTGGGGCAGAAAATAAAAATGTATTTGAGAAGTCTCCTTGAGGACTGGGGAAAAAGGTTGTAACTATTAAATGTCCCCACCTGGGGAATTCCTGATACTGTCCCAGCATTAGGGCCTCCCATTTATAAACCAAGCACTCAATCTTGAGGTTTGTCCTTATGAAACTTATTTCTACAAGGAGAAGCTAAGCCTACTTATGATTATACATAAGGTCTCCCCAGAGGACCTCTTTTGTTGCTCAGATGTGGCCTCTCTCAATAGGCCAACTTGGTAAATAAACCCACTATCCTCCCTCCATGTGGGTGTGACACACAGGCATATAAGCCCCCCTGGCAAAATGGGACATGACACCCAGGGATGAACTTGGCCCTCATGTCATGGGATTGAGAATGTCTTCTTGACCAAAAGGGGGAAAAGAAATGAAACAAAATAAAATTTCAGTGGCCAAATAGAGGTCATTCTGCAGACTACTATTATGTAAGCTTCAGCCAGATATTGCAAATTGGCATGGTACACCAAACCCTAAGCAACAGTATTCCTGCAAACATAAAGAATACTCTGGGCTCTCTATAAGACTCTATAAAGGTTTTTCTTAGTAAAATTTTTTTCAAAAAATTAATGCCTCCAGATTGTTCTTAAGCCAGATAAGTTCTGAAGCACAGAGATAACAATCTCTCCAAGAATATCAACCTATTTCAGTCCTCCACCTCACAAATACCTGAAGTTGTTGAACTGTAATCCAGTAGCCTTGCCCTTTCATATTGATTGCATAACTATATATCTTTTATTGTATGACCATGTGTTTTAGTTTGCTAAAGTTGCCAGAATACAACAGAAATGGAATAGATTTCATAAAGGGAATTTATTAAGTTGCAAGTTTGCAGTTCTAAAGCCATCAAAATGTCCAAATTAAGGCATGAACAAGAGGGTACCTTCACTCAAGAAAGGCTGATCCCATCCAAAACACCCTGTCAGCTGGTAAAGCATGTGGCTGGTGCCTGCTGAAGTCTTTGGTTTTTGGATTCCTCCATAAGTTGGAAGGCCATGGTGACTTTTGCTAGCTTTCTCCTCATTTCATGGCTTCCCCAGGGGTGTTTTCCTTCTGCAGCTCCAAGGTCTGGCTTTGTGGGCTGTGAAGCTCTTTCCAAAATGGTTCCCTCTTAAAGAACTCCAGCAGCGACTCTACCTTGAATGTGTGGAGACACATCTCCATGGAAACCACCTAATCAAATGGTTCCACCTACAATTGGGTAGGTACATCTCCATGGAAAACAACTTAATAAAAAAGATCCTACCCAAAATATTGAATCAGGATTAAATAACATGGCTTTCCTAGGGTACACTACAGTTTGAAACCAACACACTCTGTATGTAAAAACCTTGTGACTGACACTATCTTTACCTCATGTAAGGGTAGATGAGTAATAAAAGATACATAATAATAATAATAATATGGGGATAAGAAATATAGGGTGTTTTGGGTTTTTTTTTATTTTTAATTTTATTTCTTTTGGGGGGTAAGGAAAATGTTCTAAAATTGATTGTGGTGATGAATACACAAATACATGATGATACTGTGAGCCACTGATTGCATATTTTGGATGGATTATATGATGAGTAAATACATCTCAATAAAACTGCATGAAAATAAGTACTTTAGTCATAAGAACACACAATGCCAGATACAATCTGTAGAAATTAATGTAAATCACAAATACACATTTTAATATTAAGTGTTTTTATTTCTGTACTAATAGTTTCTTCCACAGCATAATAAATAAGTGTGCTTTTTGAGCAATTAATTAAAAAGCATTGCATTTAAAAAATTCCAGATGATAAGTACCAAAGAGAGCTTGCAACAAGGGAGAGATTTTCAAAACACTAATATCACAAATTGCAGAGTTTTATGTTCTATTTGAAATATACTTGGAGATCCAAGCCAAGTCAAAATACTGTGCTTAATTAGATTTTCTCTTAGCTTCCTTCTTTCTTCCCCTTCCTTCTTTTTTTCTTCCTTTCTTTCTACCATTTTATTGTTTTAAATAGTGAAAATTTTTGCAGATGTATCTCATTGGTTATAAATAAATTATAAATCATCAAGAATTAATCTTCCTTATTTGAGGATATGAAGAAAGAAGAATAATGTATGTCTTTGGAAGGTAAGAGCCATAAGGACATAGTAGAAAATATATACAAATGTTACTGTGGTTAGGAAAATAGCTGTTAAGGTAATTGCTATGACCCAGAAAGGCTTAATTTCAAAGCTAGTGGGGAAATGAATGGGTAAAGGGGTAGAATGGGGATAGTGTGCTGCCAGAACCATAAAGATAAGTACTGAGTAGGAAAACTAGTAGTTTAAATTTGAGCATTCTACAAATTCTGGTTCACTTGGGTTTGTTCTTGGCTAACAATGGAATCTTGGGAACCTGAACCAGTGTGTACATCACAGAAATAGGAAGTTTCAGAAACTGGTAACTGGAATATCAGACATATTGTAGCACTATGGTTGATACATCCAGTTTTGAGCAAAACTCCTGGCAGTTGAATAATACATAGACAGATGAAATTAGCAAGATGTGGGCTGGTTTTTAAGGCCTCAAACATACTCTATCATCCAGTATGCAGGTGTCAGACAGGGCTCCAATTCCAGGAACAAACTAGAGATCTAATCTGAATCCAAGACCAGCCTATTGTCACAGTTAGAGAGATATGACAAGTTGGAAAAAAATTTGAAGAATAGTGGATATTTGATTAATACAAGCGATGCATTCAAAACCTTTCCCAATGGTGGAGATGTAACTCCTTATGAAAAGCATGCTTTGGTCAGGATTTGCTGGAGATCTTTCGCATGAAGTGTAAGTGCTTGCAGACAAAACTAAAGGAGAATTATAAGACATATGAGCTCTGGGGGATTAAGGAACCCCCTTTCGTCTTTATCTTGAAGCTTTTATTATAGTGCCCAGCCATGAGGTGGTGGTTGTTGAATTGAATAATAATTAGCTTCACACAGAGCATTATGTGATAAAGTTTAAATTAATTCATACTTTCTATGCAATGACTCTTTACAAGGCTGGCTAGAGGTCAAATTGAAACAGAGGTAAGTTTGTCTTGGGGTTTTTTCATCTTTCTCTTCTGAGATGTCCTCCCTATCTCTGAACACTTTGAACCTCTCAAGAAAGCACTCCACTTAGGAAATGGAGGCAAATAGAGATTTTTCCAGGTCAATTGACTTCTTAACAGTTTTCAAAGTTTATCTTAAACAAAATGATGAATATGTAAAGTTGGTTTTCTGTTTACTCCCATTTCTCCATATCTTCTATAGTGTTATCAACCAGTGCCCTGCTGTCCCTCCTCTCCATCTCTACTTTCTTCCCATCTTACTAAATCAAGAAAAACCCTCATTTTCAGAAAATTTTCTACATTTTCCCACCTATTCCACTGTCATCAAATATCTTAGGGAACACAAGAATAGTTCAGTGGTAGAATTCTTGCCTGCCATGTGTGAGACCGGGTTTGATTCCCAGCCTATGTACTTCCCCCAGAAAACAAAAAGAAAACAAACAAAGATTCAACAAATGGTGCTGCAATAACAGAATACTCATGGAAAAAGAAATAAATGTGACAGGATACAAAAAAAAAAGATCTTAGGGCAATTTCTCCCTGAATAGTGACATTAAATTAATAGGAAAACAAGTCCCTGCTGGTATGATTACTAATGCATTTCTTTTCCAGTATAAGAGAACATCTAAGCCAGTTAAAATCTTCTTAACTGCTTAAAAATTGATAAATGGTCTTAGTTATTTCAAGGTGTCAGTGAGATTTTTAGAAGAGGAATATTTTGCACTTTTCAAAGCGTACATTGTAGGCAGCTTATCTACCTATAGAGTTGGCTCTAATGCATATATTCTAATAGAACTAAAAATCATCAGAAAATGCATGTTAGACTTGTCTTTTTGATAAAAATATATTTTCTTAAGAAATGGGAGATGAAAAACTCGTGAATAAGTTATTACAGATCTATAAATAATAAAATCAGGTTCCCAGCTGAAGAAAACTGAACTTTCTTCCTCTTTGACATTTATTAAAAATGAATGACTTCTAAATATACTGATACAGTTTTTGTAGTTTACCTGGTCCTGTCTTCTGATGTCTAATTGGACTCTTCTCACTGTTGTTATCACTGGCTCCTATGTTATTATGCTCTCCAATTAGGAATAAAGCTGAGAAAGAGTATTAATAATAACAGTAGTCTATATTAATACAGTGCTTTTCAACTTTTCAACTTTTCAATATCTGTCTTATTTATAACTCCATTATTTTTTCATAATGGGGCTGCCAGCTAGAGAGAGTGGCTATAATCCCCACATTATATATGAAGTAATTGAAGCACAGAAGTTGTGACTTGTATGTGATCATACAGCTTATCAGTGCCAGAACTGGGTTGAGTGTTTTGTTTCTGTTGTACACCATGCTGTTTATACTATAAACAAATTAAGGCAGAGGGAAAGCAATGAGAGAGAGCTATTGATTTTCATTCTTCCCTTTCCATGTAAAGACTTAGCTGTTAGCACAGCAATGTCAATAGTTCTTTTTTTTTTTTTTTTTTTACTATTTTCACCTATCTAATAAGTAAAATATATAGTATATACCTACTATATGTGCAAATGCATTAAGGGTCCATAAAGGCTAATGCTGCTGGCTAATTAGTGACCAAGAAGAGATAAGCAATTCTTCCTAAAAGCTTTGCTTACTTTCACAAAGTGGCTAAGGATGAGAAGAATACAGTTCATAATAGAATCACTGAATTTCCCTTTAACTAAACTAATTGTCAAACCAAGAGCTCAACCCCAATTTATTATACTGAAAATGATAACTAATATTATTGAGTTCTTATATTATGGGGTATTTTACTTTGAAGATGCTTGAGTACAAATAGTGTGATGTACAAATTAAGACAAGCTCACTGTGGGTGCAATAAGTTAGAATTGGAAGAAATTTAAGTTGGAATCAATTAAATGGAAGTGGTTATTTAGCATTTTAGATATTTGTGGAGTGAGTTGCTAGATGGTACATCATGGGACCACAGACTCAGGCACAACAGAACTTTCAGGAAATGACTGCTTTATTATTTACACAGCACAGAGGTTCTAAAAGAGCAGAGGAAGAGATCTCATTATGGCTGGTCTCCTGTGGAGGCCAACTTCCTCAATAAGGGATAGTGGATGGCAGCTCTGCATACCCCATTTCATGATGTAGAGGAGACACAAGTTTGTGTTTCCCGAGGAGGGGTATTTATACAACCCAGGGATAAGGAGAAATGCCATTGAGAGTTCCAACCTTATAAGTAGCTGGGGCTGCTTGTTCCTGGTATGGGTTTAAGGTATGGTCAAATCACTCCATGAGACCTATCATTTACTCCTGACTACAGAAAAGAAATTAGTTGAAACATTTTCACGCAATAGGAAAGGAGGGACTGGGATAGGAGAGGACTTGGAGATGGCCACTAGGTGTGTCTGTGGTTCTCCCCAGAAGTCCAGTCTTTCACCTCTCCACCAGGCCTAGCCTAGTCCTCCTTATTATGTTCCACAACATAAGACCACTTCCCACAGTCATGAAGATGGAGATGGGCAGAGCCTACTGGCCCATGGCTGTCTACAATGTTGACAGTAAAAGTATAAGAATGTCAGTAACTTCAGCACAGTAGAAGGGCTTCACCATTACTCCAAGCAGGGTGATCAGGCCTATCTGACGTAATGGTTGCATCTATGCCCACCTGACCTCCAGGAGCCATCTGAGGAGGTTCCACATAGAATCCATTTGTACACTTTTCAGCCAATAGGCTTATTGATGGATTTTAGTCACTTTCTGTTCCACCTTCCTTAAGGTGTTAAACCACATATAGCAGATGTTGGTCATAGCACATATGCCTCCTTTTTGGGCTAGGAGGAAGTTGAAAATGAGATTATTAAAACCTACTTTGGCTAAAGAGTCAAATGATTTCTTCTGAGCCTGAAGGTCTTGTTTGATGAACTCAGCAATGTCAGCCAAGGTAGCTGACAGATGATGTTTCATGTGTTCATTGGTGCTTACTCCAAGCCAGGGCAATAATGATCTTCTAAAATGGGTGAATCCAGAATCATGGACAACCCAGGTAAATCATGCTTTGCTAGAGATAATAAATGGAAATATGAATGAACTATTTGCCAGTTTTATTTATTACATTGAGAATTCTTGCATCCAAACAGGTTGTCCAGGACATCCTAATGCTAGTTCAAATGTAAGGCAGGGAAAATCAGCAACTTGAATGTCAATCTGGACTTGACAAAGAGGGGAGAGGAATCGAGAGTGAAGAGTCATATGGAAGATCCAGCACTTGGTCAGGTTTCCTGCTGCCATGATGGTCTAGTGTTTTCCTTCTAGGTTGCCACCTGGTCAAATCTTTACACAACAGGAAAGAGTGCAGAAAGTAGTCATGACAAGGTAGTCATGCAACCCACCCATGGGAATCATGTTTCTTGGCCTGTTTTATTAATTTATCTTTCCCTTCTAAGGTAACCCAGTCTGTCTCCCTTGGGCAATAACCTTACATCTTTCCCATTGATCTGAGTGCCTTATTCATTTATTCCAGCCCACTTCACCCCTTCCTGATAGATGGGAATTGTCAGAACTTCTTGAAAGTGTCCCATGACCATTCCCACGAGGACTGGTGGTCCAACCAGAGCCAGACATTGCCCACTAACCTCCAGAATTTGTGTGTCAGGCTCCATGCATCCAGTCCACTGCATTGTCACCCCATGTATGTTAAACACTTCTAGCCTTTCTTCCCTCATCCCACTTTCTGCCTGGTGGTCTTAACCTCCCCCTGTCCTGGAAATGATGTGGAGGGTGTAATGGGGTAAAAAGTGGGACAGTGGCTGGAAAGGAGAGTACTAAGTGGTGTGTCCTTGCTCCCCCTTTCAGAGCCAATCTTTATCTTGATCAGTGAGAGCAAGCAGCCTGGGTTATTCTCCCAACCTTGACCCTTACCTGTGCTAGAAAGTGTGATAAGGCTGGCTTTCCCTTCTGGGGAACTGCTGAGTTCAGTTTCCAGAGGGTCTGATTAAGTCCATCCAATAAAAGAGGTGTCAGGGTGTAGATGCTGAAGCTTCTTTTTTAGGTGGTTACTAAAGAGTTCCTTAATGTCAGCTTTCTGTGGGTGGTGAGTTACTGGATGGTTCATCTAATTTTGTGTCTGGGTTCATCATTGCATGGATTGTGCAGTAAAGTGGGATCCTTGGTCAGAGGAGATGTCATCTGGATACCCAACAGTGTGGCAGAGCCACTTTTTCAAAGTGTCCCATGTATGTATTGCATCTGCATGAGTGACTGGAAAGACAAGTCCATAGCCTGAATAGGTGTCTATTGAAATTAAGGTATAGGAATACCTGGGATGGTGGAAGAGAACTTATATAGTCCACTTGCCATGACTGGCCCAATGTGGCCACTTTGTGAATAACCTTTTAATATCCCTTTTGAAGCTCTAATTTCTAACTGATATCTCTCACATTAATAAATAGCAGATTGAGTCATTTTTAGTGAGAGAGATACTCCATGTTTCTGGGCCCTTAATTTCATAGTGTCAGAATTTCCATGTTCAGTTCAGTGGTGGATCCACTTACTGACAGAAGCAGCCATTGGAAATTTAGCTATTTCATGGATGTCACTGAGGGTAAGTTCATTGTTTTCACCCTCCAGGCAGGCCTCATCCTCTTCCCAGGAGCACCTCCAGTCTCATCAGGTGAGAAAAAAGCAGCTCAGTGCATTCATTAATTGCTAGGCAATTCCAATGATGTTTATTGTGTTATGGTCCCTTGCTATGGATGTTAATATGGGTAACACAGATAGTGCCTTTCTATATTGCCAATTGTTTCCTTAAGTTCCTTACCCACACTGGGGAACTTTGATTATCCATGAACCTTATCATACTGTTAAGGCATAGTCTGCAAGACAATAAACAGGTAAATGGGGTTGCTTGGGTCAATGTTCCAGGACTAAAAGAACTTCTCACAGTTCAGCTCATTGGGCACTTTTTCCAATGCTAGAGATGACATACAG
The DNA here is from genome assembly GCF_023851605.1 of Tamandua tetradactyla. Classification (NCBI taxonomy): domain Eukaryota; kingdom Metazoa; phylum Chordata; class Mammalia; order Pilosa; family Myrmecophagidae; genus Tamandua; species Tamandua tetradactyla. The sequence goes on along the minus strand of NC_135353.1, from coordinate 55,212,003 downwards.
TCTGTCAAAGTAAAGGACACAGTCACTGCTGCCCAATTTACACCATGGGCTTCAGTTTCATCAATCAGTGAACAAGCACAGAATTTCTGGTGGCATATCCCTGAGTAAGATTCCCCAAGATGTCAATGCAAAAAGGGAAGGACCCTCATCTAGTGTTGCAACAAGATCATCACTGTAGAGCGACCCTACTTATCCACTCATGTAAGTGGAGGCCTGACCAAGCATGATCCTGAATATACCACTGCCACTTCATGATACCCTGTGCTGGACACTGCCTGGGTGAGTTTTCTGATTACTCAGAAAGCAGGACCTGATGGTGATTTCTGGCCTCAAGAGGATCTGGGAGCTCTTGATAATCTTGCATTTCTACGAAGCACCAATAGCACACCAGATGTTGCCTCTAAGAGGTAGAGTAGCACTGGGCTACATCTGGGAACTTCTTGGTTCAAAAACCCAGGGGTCTGAAAATTTCTGTTGATCCTTCCTTTTGCCAGATGGACCAGCTGACATGGGTCTGGATGGCCAAAACCACAGCTCAAATGGAGATGCAGGCTGTAAAAGTCCTAGAGTCAGGGTGACTGAAACAGTTACTTTTACCTCCTGCAAGGCCTGCTCCTCCTCTGTCCCCCAGAGGAGAATATCTGCTTTCAATTCTATCTCATCTCAGTATACTGAGATGAGGAGGAATGTGTTGGTGCTAAAATGCACAAAGTTCAATCAACCATTGGCCTTCCTTTTTGGAGATGGGTGATTAGGGACAAGAATTTGTTCCACTCCCAGTCAGGAATCTGATTCTGTACTCCAGTCCATATTCTATGTAAGAAAGTGACCTACTGGGCTGGGTTTTGTATCTCATCAGGATTTATGGCCCAGCCAGATTGTGAAAGCCCAGTTAGAAATGTATACAATCTTTAGGCAGCTTGCTTTTCATATTGGGCCAGCAAGATATTTTTAATAGAATGGAACACTTTGAATCTCCTTGACAATGGTAACTTACTTAAATCCTGTCCTACCAATTGGTGGCAAATAGAGGGCTACTTTAAATCCCCCCAAAGCAGTAAAGTGAAGATATACTGTAAGCCTGCCACTAGAATGTGATTTGATCCTGGTCTTCATCCTAGAGTGATATGGAGAAAAAAGGCATTTTCCAGGTCAATGACTACATACCAAACTCTGGTGGAGACCATAATGGCTTTCATGAGAGTGTTATTTGCCCAACAATAGTGGCCAGAATTCACTGGGACAGGGGAACATACCCTTGCAACCATTGACATGATGGGCAGTGGTGCAGGATATCAATCCATTTAATCCATTGCCCAGCAATTTCCTGAGGGTTGGCAAAAGGCACAAAAGGGCCAACCCACAAGGTGACAGTAACCTATCATCACAATACCCATTTGGAAGGCCTGAAACCTCCCAATGCTATTTATTGCCCCCTCCCTTCTGTTGGAATGATGGTGACCCAGGCATCTGTATCCAAAAATGCTATAAAGGCTTGTTGACTCACCCCAAATTGTACACATACTGGGACACATGGCCTTTGGTCCCTGGAGGGTTGGCCAAGGTCCTTAGCCCAACACCTAGGCCATTTTCAATCTCACTTGGGGGCCAGGCCCCTCAGTTGGACCCAGAGGGAGCTCTTCAGGATCCTTCTCCTCTGGCCTTCATATCTGGTGATTGTGGGGAGGAAATTAGGCATGGAAAAACTATCCCTGTTGAACCCATGGAACTCCTTCTAATTTACAATTTTTCCAAAGTTCTCCATTGGAGATTTTGTCTATAATGTCCTTTAAAACGCCTTGCTTTCTTTTTTTTCATTTTTTGTTTTTTTATTTTTTTTTACATGGGCAGGCACCGGGAATTGAACCCAAGTCCTCTGGCATGGCAGGCAAGCATTCTTGCTTGCTGAGCCACTGTGGCCCACCCTCCTTGCTTTCTTTTTTAATTAATTTTTTAAAACTATGACAAAAAAAACAAAAACATTCTTAACATGATTATTCCATTTTACATATATAATCAGTAATTCCCAATATCATCACATACTTGCATATACATCATCATATTCATTTCTTAGAACATTTCCATCAATTCAGAAAAAAAATAAAAAGAAAACAGAAAAAAATCATACATACCATACTCCCCAACCCTCCCCTCACTGATCACCAGTATTTCACTGGTGATTTTAAAATTTGTTCCCCCTATTGTTCCCCCTATTAGTCATCTTTATTCCATATGTTTTACTCATCTGTTGAAAAGGTAGATAAAAGGAGCACCAGACACAAGGTTTTCACAATCACACAGTCACATTGTGAAAGCTATATCATTATACAATCATCTTCAAGAAGCATGGCTACTAGAACACAGCTCTACATTTTCAGGCAGTTCCATCCAGCCTCTTCATTACATCTTGACTAAAAAGGGGATATCTATTTAATGCATAAGAATAACCTCCAAGATAACCTCTCAGCTCTGTTTGGAATCTCTCAGCCATTGACACTTTGTTTTGTCTCATTTCACTCTTCAACCTTTTGGTCAAGAAGGTTTTCTCAACCCCTTGATGCTGAATCTCAGCTCATTACAGAATTTCTGTCCCATGTTCCAAGAAGGTCCACACCTCTGGGAGTCATGTCCCATATAGACAGGGGGAGGGCGGTGAATTTACTTGTTGTGTTGGATGGAGAGAGAGGCCATATCTGAGCAACAAAAGAGGTTCTCTTGGGGATGACTCTTATGCCTAATTTTAAGTAGACTTTGACCTATCCTTTGTGGGGTTAAGTTTCATATGAACAAACCCCAAGATTGGGGGCTCAGCCTATAGCTTTGGTTGTCTGCACTGCTTGTGAGAATATCAAGAATTCAAGTTGGGGAAGTTGAATTTGCCCCCTTTCTCACCATTCCCTGAAGGGGATTTTGCAAATACTTTTTTATTCACTGTTCAAATCACTCTGGGATTCATTGGGGCATCACTCTGGACAAACCAACAAAATCTCATGTCCTACTCAATGTTTCATGTACTCATGGTGTTCAATTAAGCTGTCCACATAAATTATATTGGGAAATGTACTAGTCCAAATATAACTTTTGTTCCAAATAAACATTTTTTGCTTTAGTCTCACATATAAGTTAAAATTTCAAAATACTATTTACCATATATTTTCAGCACCCTGCAGTAATGACATTCCTTTTTTCCTCCTCATGCAAAAACATTTTTAAAATTTGTACATTTAGTCATTATCATTATACACTCTAGGCATTCCTAGATTATGCCATCTCAGTCTTTATCATCTAACTTTCCTTCTGATTTCACTTGTGTCCCCAGCCCTCCTTCCTCTATCATTCTCACATTCAGCTTCACTCAGTGTTCAAACATTATTGTATTACAGTTAGGTAGTACTGTGCTATCCACTTCTGAATTTTTACAATCAGTCCTGCTGCACAATCTGTATCCCTTCAGCTCCAATTAGCCAGTATCTACCCTATTTCTATCTTCTGATGGTCTCTGTTCTTAACTGAACTTGTCCAAATCCATTCACTAATGTTAGTTCATATCAGTGAAACCATACAGTATTTATCCTTTTGCTTCTGGCTAATCTCACTCAGTATAATGTCCTTAAGGTCTATCCATGTTGTTACATACTTCATAACTTTATTCTGTCTTACAGCTGCATAAAATTCCATCATATGTATATACCACAGCTTGTTTAGCCACTTGTCTGCTGATGGACATTTGGGCTGTTCCAATCTCCTGGCAATTGTAAATAATGCTGCTATAAACATTGGTGTGCAAATGTCCATTTGTGTCCTTGTCCTCATGTCCTCTGAGTAGATACCTAGCAATGGTATTGCCGGGTCATATGGCAATTCTAAATTTAGCTTTTTGAGGAACCGTCACACTGCCTTCCACAGCAGTCGTGCCTTTGACATTCCCACCAACCGTGGATAAGTGTGCCTCTTTCTCCATGTCCTCTCTGGCACTTGCCATTTTCTGTTTTATTGTTAATGGTCATTCTGGTGGGTGTGAGATGATATCTCATTGTGGTTTTGATTTGCATTTTTCTAATAGCCAGGGAAGTTGAACACCTCTTCATCTGCCTTTTGGCATTTGTATTTCCTCTTCTGAAAAGTGTCTGTTCAAGTCTTTTCTTAGGCTCAATTTTAAGTAGGCTTGACCTATCTTTTGTGGGGTTAAGTTTCATATGAAAAAACCACAAGATTGGGGTCTCAGACTATTGCCTTGGTTGTCCCCACTGCTTATGAGAATATCAAGAATTCTCCACTTTCCAACCCCTTGCTTTTGTAGTCACAAGAACATAGCTCATCATGTGGGGGCCCTGAGAGGAAGTGGCAACTCCAACCTATCCTGGGCTCTCAGCAACAATTGGATTCAGTGGTGGGAATCCACTACCTGCCTGGCTAGCTCCCATGCCAGTTACCACAACAGCCAGTCTCCAGGGAAGCCAACTGCTCAGGTCAGAGTAAGTGAATGGAAGTTCCACATACCTCACTTTGCTTCAGACAGAACAGACTAATCTATTTTGCCCAAAGGAGCAGTTTTTATACAATCCAGAAGGAGAGGTTCCTGCCACTGAGAGTTCTTCCCTCATAAGCTGCTAGGGCAGCTTGTTCCCAGTTCTGGGTTTAAGGTATGGCCAAACCATTCCATGTACCTAATATCTTCCCCAAGCTGTGGAAAGGAAATATACTCAAATATCTGCATAGAATAGAAAAAAAGGGGTGGGTTAAGTCTAGAACATGATCTCTTGGTGTGTCTGTGACTTGCCAAGTAATATTATTATCAAAATATACACCAGAGAGATTGTAATTAGAATAAGAGATGTTCAAAATATGCTTCTATTAGTTATGTTCAATTGTTTTGGCAAGTTTTAAAGATGTTACAATCCCACTGCCTTTGCAAAATCTAGATATAAGAATTCAGCAATCCAAGCAACCTATAACCCTCTATGTATCCAGGATCCCATTGACTCTGTCACTCTATTTTACACAGGACTCTGACACCTGTTGTGACTACCATATTGTCTGCTCCTGCTGTGGAAATATCATTGTATTTGCCTGGGAGTAATTATTTTTCTGCAAAGCATTAACCTGCATGCCTAGAGGCAGAGAGTGGGAATCAACCTGAGCTATATGTAATTATGAATGATTCTGTGTCATACAAATGACAGATTTAGGTCTAAGTCTTGCTTTCAATGTAATCCACCACCTGGTGGGGAGATTTAAGGTGAGGAAATGCATACATTCCACCAATTTCTAAATACCAAAGCCTCCCTTTATTTACCAAAATGACCTTACAATTGTATAATGGGCAGATTGTACCAGGAATTTTGGACTAGACTGCTTACTATATGCCAGGCCTTCAGCTAAATAAATGATCTACTTTATCTTATTTAATCTTCAAATAAATCTTTTGAGAAAAGTATTTTTATTATCTTCATTTTCAGATTGGGAAAATTGAGGTTTAGAGACATTAAGTAACTTGGCATAGCTGCAAAGTGATAGATATGAGAACTTAATCCAGATCTTTGTATTCTAAAATGTCCAACATGGAAGTGGAATTTAGCTGTGTTTTTAAAAAAATAGGATTTCACTAGACCTCCATCTACTGATTGCATCAACATCAATTAAAAGTCCACAGTGAGAAACTAATGTACCAGACATTCTATGGAATACTAATTTAAAGGAGCTTGCTTCTGCTCTCAGGATAGTCACATTATAGCTAGGGATTGACTTGTGGTGTTTAGCTCCTATATAAGTTAAAATAAAATAAAAGTTTAACCAGAGAAAGCAGTGATCAATTGTATCTGAAGAAGGAGGACACAGTTGAAAAACTTCTATGGATTAAATCATATCCACAAAAAGACATGTTCAAATCCTAACCCCTAGTCTTGTAGATTTAATCAATTTGGTTATATTAATTAAGGTGAGGCTAAACTGCACCAATATAGGCCTTAATCCAACATGACTGGAGTCTTATAAGCAGAGAAAATTTGGATCCATTAGTAAGAGAAAAGAGGAGAGAACTGGAGAGAGATAGCTATGTGACACAGGCAGAGTTTGAGCTATGGATTTCTAGCAAGCCACCACCCGAATGCTGCATATTTCAAAGTGGCCCTGGCCCTGATGATACCTTGATTTTGGGCTTCTGGCTTCCAAAACTATATGACAATGTACTACTGTTGTTTAAGCCAACCAATCTGTGGGGCACTGTTATAGTTGCACTGTCAAACTAAAACAACTTCCTACAGGTGATGGCATTTGAGTTAAGTCTTTAAGGACTATGAAGATTTTTAGCATTGTTGGGTGATTTGAAAGTATATGATTTAGAAACTTAGAAAACTAAGCTGAATATAGGTTGAAGTAAAAATTGACATGCTATGTTAGCAGGACAGTAAGAAAACTGGCTTGATTTGTGAGATCAGTTCATGCTGGGAAGTAGTGGGAGATAAAATTGGATGCATAAGAAGCAGTCAGATTGGGGCACAACTAGGTTTTGTGAGTTCTGAAGCTTATTTATTTTGGGATCCGAATTTAGAGAAATACTCTAAAATGAATGCAAAATTAGGTATGAAATATATGTATTTAGAAAGAAAAAAATCACAATATATTTCAAATTTTAAAAAGCTGACAAACAAGAAATTCTAGATAAAACATTTTTATTAAATTATAGCCTGAAACACATCCTTAGTACTTTTCTTCATACAAATGTTGCCTGAATACTCATTGATTGCTTCTTCCTCTGGCAATGGTTCTGTAATAAAATGTCTGTGGAAAGAATTGAAGGACAATTCTTTTTACCTGCAGGGTAATAGACAGAAATTTTATTTTTATCATTGATAGTTTTAAAAAGGCTCTTTCAGCTTCACAACTTATTACCAGTAATACATAAATTTTAGAATTGTTGTCAACTTTGGTAACATTCTACAAGTTTCTTCCACATGTGAGCTGAAAGACTACATGGAACTTCAAATTTTCATCTACAACGACTAATTCTAGGTACCCTGAACTGATGGTACTCATTGACAAACTTGTCATTGATGTCCTCTTTGAAGTGGCAAATTGTAACTTTTATCTTATCTTTGTCAGTGTCAATATAATTGTCAACTTCTTGACAATTGTAAAATACTTATGACCTGTCTCGTATGAGGCATGAGTCAAAACCAGATTGGAATGAGACAGCGGTCTTAAGTGAATATAGCTGAAGTATGATACTTTTGTAAATTTTTCAAAAACATAAATTATGAAAACACATTGCTAGGGACAATCTAGGACCATGAAAGGAGCCTGTGCAAGGCAGGGACCCAGAAGACTGTTTCATTAGCTTCACAGAAATTCCACCTCTTGGTAAGATTTTTGAGAATTTTCATTTCCAGGAAAGAAGAGTGACCCTAAAAGATACATCAACTGAAGAAGTAAGAGACTTTGGATGGAGGAAGTAAGGGACTATAAAATGCTAATGTGGATTTTTATGTGTAATTTCCAGGATAAATTTCTATACTACAAATGGTAGTAGTTCAAGAACAACTGTTCTAGGGATGAACATTGCTTACCTCTAAGAATATGCTCCTATAAATAAGGCAATGGTTCTAAATTATTTGTTAAAGTAATATTTACATTTGGTTAATTTTTCATTATAATTGTCTACCCATGATTTTATTCAGATACTGTATCACAATATTTATGCACCTGTGGACACAATGACTATTACTTCATTTTGTAGCAAATTACATGATACAGATTTAAAATATCATTCTGGGCAATTCTGAGACTGTAGAAGTTAAAGAGCAATAAAAATGGTTATTGAAAACATTCTAACATGTTAAAACAGTAAAAATGTACAAATTATTTTAGGGTCTATCAGATAATTTCACTGTGAAAATAAAATTTTCATGAAAGAGCAAATGCTGGATCATGCTGCAAAATAAGCTTGGAGGAAATTTTGGAGGAAAGAAATAAACTGAATCATTTTTCTTATCACTAACACTTTAACTGTATCAGTTATACACCCTATATGACTCAGAGAATCTCATTTACTTTCTGCAGAGTGAAGCAGCATACTAAAGCAACTGCTAATAGTCAGGGGTAATTTTAAGCAACAAAAATTAATAAGGTTGTTTTTCATTTTTTTAACTGGCCTTTGTTTTGTTTTGAAACATAACATTGTCAAGTGCAGTGGGTGCAATCCAATTGTTCTTGAGTGTTTGGTAGAGTTTGCTGTAACTGATAATACTAGCATCTCCAATGAGTCACTCTAATTTGCTCTTTGATTTCCATTTGTAGCTTTCTTAAGTATAACTTCAGATTTAGGGTGACACTGCAACTCAGGTTGACAAAGAAAATAACAGAATAAAAGAGACAAGAGGATTAGCAATCAAATGCAATGTATGAACTGTGTCAGAACCCTAACTGGAACAAATCAACTGTATTTTTTTTTAGATAATCAGATAAATGTAAATATAGTCTGAGGATTAGATCACAGTATGAAATTCGTGCTAAATTGTTTGGTGTGATAATGGTATGGTATTCATGTTAGTAAAAAGGCTATATTGGGGAAGGGGGCAGGGAAAGATGGCACCATAGATGCTTGGAATTCAGTTAGTCCCCTAGACCAGCTATTAAATAGCCAGAAACTGTCTGAACAACTGTTTGGGGGCCATCTGTGATCAGACACTCAGTATAAAAATGTCTGGAATGGGTCGAAGGGCTGAGATGATGGCACAGAACTTTTTTTTTATGATCATTCCATTCTACATATATAATCAGTAATACACAATATCATCACATAGTTGCATATTCATCATCATGACCATTTCTTAGAGCATTTGCATCAATTCAGAAAAAGCAATAAAAAGACAGAAAATAATTCATGCATACCATACCCCTTACCCCTCCCCTTCACCGATCACCAGCATCTCAATCTACTAAATTTATTTTAACATTTGTTCCCCCTATTATTTATTTATTTTTAATCCATATGTTTTACTTGTCCATCGATAAGGTAGACAAAAGGAGCATCCAACACAAGGCTATCACAACCACACAGTCAGACTGCGACAGCCATATCATCATACAATTATCTTCAAGAAACATGGCCACTGGAGCACAGCTCCACATTTTCAGGCAGTTCCCTCCAGCCTCTCCATTACATCTTGACTAACAAGGTAATATCTGTTTAATGCATAAGAATAACCTCCAGGATAGCCTCTCAATTCTGTTTGGAATCTCTCAGCCACTGACTTTTTTTTTTTTTTTTTTGGCCTATTTCGCTCTTCCCCCTTTTGGTCGAGAAGATTTTCACAATCCCTTGATGCGAGTTCCAGCTCATTCTAGGATTTTGGCACAGAACTTTGAGTAAAGCCCCCAAATTCCAAAAGCTGGCAGCCCTCCTCCACTGGCATAGCACACTCAATCAGGGACACTTCCCCATGGGAAAAAAGAAGTGGTCTCTACTGGGAGCAAAAGAGGATTATTCAGCCAAGCTCCAATTTTTTTTTTTTTTACTTGTCTGCTTTCTTTTTTTTTTTAATTTTTTTATTAATCAAAAAAAAGAAAAGAAATTAACACAACATTTAGAAATCATTCCATTCTACACATGCACTCAGTAATTCTTAGTATCATCACATAGATGTATGATCATCATTTCTTAGTACATTTGCATCGATTTAGGAAAAGAACTAGCAAAACAGCAGAAAAAGATATAGAATGTTAATATAGAGAAGAGAATTAAAATAATAATACTATAAAAAAATATATATAAAAAGGAAAAAGAAAAAAAACAAAAACAAAAGATACAAACACACAAACAAACAAACAAAAAACCATATTTCAGGTGCAGCTTCATTCAGTGTTCCAACCTAGTTACATTACACTTAGGTATTATTGTGCTGTCCATTTTTGAGTTTTTGTATCTAGTCCTGTTGCACAGTCTGTATCCCTTCAGCTCCAATTACCCATTATCTTACCCTGTTTCTAACTCCTGCTGGTCTCTGTTACCAATGATATATTCCAAGCTGATTCTCGAATGTCGGTTCACATCAGTGGGACCATACAGTATTTGTCCTTTAGTTTTTGGCTAGACTCACTCAGCATAATGTTCTCTGGGTCCATCCATGTTATTACATGCTTCATAAGTTTAGTCTGTCTTAAAGCTGCATAATATTCCATCGTAGGTATACGCCACAGTTTGTTTAGCCACTCGTCTGTTGATGGACATTTTGGCTGTTTCCATCTCTTTGCCATTGTAGATAATGCTGCTATAAACACTGGTGTGCAAATGTCCATCTGTGTCTTTGCCCTTAAGTCCTTTGAGTAGATACCTAGCAGTGGTATTGCTGGGTCGTAATCCATTCTGCCATTCTATGTCTTTTGATTGGGAAATTCAGTTCATTAACTTTTAGTGTTATTACTGTTTGGATAATATTTTCCTCTACCATTTTGGCTTTTGTGTTACATATATCATATCTGATTTTCCTTCTTTCTACACTTTACTCCATACCTCTCTCTTCTGTCTTTTCATATCTGACTCTAGTCCTCCCTTTAGTATTTCTTGCAGAGCTGGTCTCTTGGTCACAAATTCTCTCAGTGACTTTTTGTCTATAAATGTTTTAATTTCTCCTTCATTTTTGAAGGGCAATTTTGCTGGATATAGGAGTCTTGGTTGGCAGTTTTTCTCTTTTAGTAATTTAAATATATCATCCCACTGTCTTCTAGCTTCCATGGTTTCTGCTGAGAAATCTACACATAGTCTTATTGGGTTTCCCTTGTATGTGACAGATTGTTTTTCTCTTGCTGCTTTCAAGATCCTCTCTTTCTCTTTGACCTCTGACATTCTAACTAGTAAGTGTCTTGGAGAACGCCTATTTGGGTCTATTCTCTTTGGGGTGTGCTGCACTTCTTGGATCTGTAAATTTAGGTCTTTCATAAGAGTTGGGAAATTTTCAGTGATAATTTCTTCCATTAGTTTTTCTCCTCCTTTTCCCTTCTCTTCTCCTTCTGGGACACCCACAACACGTATATTTGTGCGCTTCATATTGTCATTCAGTTCCCTGATCCCCTGCTCAAGTTCTTCCATTCTTTTCCCTATAGTTTCTGTTTCTTTTTGGAATTCAGATGTTCCATCCTCCAGTTCACTAATTGTAGCTTCTGTCTCTTTAGATCTACCATTGTAGGTATCCATTGTTTTTTCCATTTTTTCTTCTTTGTCCTTCACTCCCATAAGTTCTGTGATTTGTTTTTTCAGATTTTCTATTTCTTCTTTTTGTTCAGCCCATGTCTTCTTCATGTCCTCCCTCAATTTATTGATTTGGTTTTTGAAGAGTTTTTCCATTTCTGTTCGTATATTCAGCATTAGTTGTCTCAGCTCCTGTATCTCATCTGAACTATTGGTTTGTTCCTTTGACTGGGCCATATCTTCAATTTTCCGAGCGTCATCCATTATTTTCTGCTGGTGTCTGGGCATTTGATCAGATTTCCCTGGGTGTGGGACTCAGCTGGTTGAAAGGTTTTTCTGTGAAATCTCTGGGCTGTTTTTCTTTTCCTGCCCAGTAGGTGGCGCTCGTCTGTCTGCGGGGCAGTCAGCCTGGGAAACCGCGCATGGAGGTGGGGGTCGCTGGTCGCCGCAGCTTGGGGGAGTGCTGGTCCAAATTGCCCAGCTGGCCCGAGACGCCAAGCATGACGGGAGGGCCCCGCTATCCAACGTTCCCAGTCAGACCGGGGAGCCACGTGCGTGGAAGGGACCCCAGTCGCCAGCCGCCCCGGCCAGGAAAACTCGCGCCCCTCGGGTATCTCACCGCAGCGGATTCTCCCTGCCCGTTCAGCCGTTCCAGAATGGGGTACGCTGTCTTTTTGGTCTCTGTCGTGACTCCGGGAGCTGTTTCATATTGTTTCTGTTTCTTTAGTTGCTTTTCTGGAGGAGGAACTAAGACCCGCGCGTCTTACTAAGCCGCCATCTTCTCCGGAAGTCCAATTGTTTTTTTAATTAACAAATTTGGATTGCTGAATGCATGCTCCAGGCACAGATAAACTGAGAGCAGGCAGAAAGGAATCCTGAGGTCTCCCCAGCGGAAAAGATGTGGGGCTGATGAGAAACCACCACCACCAACAACAAAAATAACAGACTTTTGATGTCAGCCAAGCTCAGAATAATGGAAAAGGTCTGTAACCCAAGAAAAAGGGCACATAGAGCTGGCTACCAAATCCTGCACCTGACAGGTGAACCTTGGGGGCTGGGGACTGGCTCTGAAAAAAATTTTCTGTTTTTATTTCTGCTTCCCTTTTTATTTTTTAAACTCTTCTAAATAGCTCATTAGAGAAAGCCTCATACATTTTCAATTGTCATCCTTGACCCAGGCAAGTGTGGTGTTAAGATAGGTCTGAGAGACAAAGTAATAAGTCAGGTGAAGGAAATAATTCCCTAAAGGACATATCTTCCCCCAAGAAAAGGGGGGTGGGGTGCGGGGCAGTGAGGCCTCACTCAAGAGGCAGCCCTCAATCAGAGAATTCAGATCACAGGTGCTAATCACTAAGCCTGCCTTCTACCTCAGTCTTTGTCTCAATCACGTCCCTGGCAGGTAGTCTTCTTAGAATTAAAGGCACTGCAGCACATTATGCCTATAGGGAGCTGCAGGCTGAGAAGCACCACCTACAGGGAAGGATAGGAAAAGCACAGAGTCTAGAGGTTTCACAGGAATCTCTGACAAATTGCTGGGTCTCATCCTCAAGGAAACTTGATACTAATTACACTCTCCTCCTGAGACCTGGGTCTGTTTTACTGGGAAAATCTGATTGGGGTTGAGTATATCTGGGAAATAAAATTCCATTTAAGCAGGGCCAGAACCAGGAGTTCCATTTCAGCAGGGCAAGAACCAGGAAAATAAGAGCTGAAAAATTATGATCAGTTAAATAGAAGCTGTGCTAGAAATCTAGAGTAAGTTGAAATGAATACCAAAGAACAGATAGAGAACAAACACAACTAACAAGAAAATCTTAGATAAAAGTTTGAAATGACATCCAGAATAAACTATTTTGATAGTTTATTAACAAGGATCAAATGCCAAGACACCAACAAAATTTATGAGACACTTTAGGAAAGACAAATGTGATACAGGAGTTGAAACTTCAAATGAGACACAGGAGTTGAAACAACTAACTAATATCCTCATTAGGAAAATATTCTCCTTAGATACCTTAATATTTGTTTGGCCTCCTTTAAAAGAGTTCCAACAAAGGGTTATTTCAAGGGTTGATTCCTTTTCCTTACACAAGCCATTATGACATCACCAGACATCCTTCAGATTGATGCTATTTTTAGTCTCAAATAATCTATCTGCGATTTCCACAACTTCCTTCTCAATGTTTTCTTGACTGATACCCTTCACATGGATGTTGGAGCAATGGGCACCAGAGTAATGATTGGAGATGCCTTCCAGTATTCTTGAATTGTTCTGGCCAGACCCATGAATGAATAGAGGGTGGATGAAAATGGTGTTTCCCTTTTCCATCGCCAGGTACAAGAGGGTATTTGTTACCCTGTGGCCCTTGGATCCCATGGAATGTTATAATAATGCCCCCTCCCCACTGTGTTTAATTATGCTGCTTTAAGGGCCTTTGTGTGCTCCCAAGAGCACAGACAGTCACTGATGTTGTCAGTGTTTTCCATGGCTGTCCAGGCACACACAACCTGACTGCTGGATGTGAAGGTTGCAGGTCCTGGTACAAGGGATGGCAGGACACCAATTTGCCTGAATTTTGAGATTTGTTTGGTTGCATGGTGGGCATGGCCATAATGTTGGGCCCAGTGAAGCTCTTCACATATTTTAGAACCTGGGGGAGAATGCAGAACTGAAGGGTTCCTTATTTTCATGTAAATCTTGATCTTCATAACCACTTTTTCATTTGGAATATATTCTGATTTTTCAGTGGTCACATCTCTCATGATCATTAATCCCATTGGATTCTCCTCCTTTCTGAATATTTTTTCAAACAGTCCTAAAGCTCTGGATATTAACATCAGATACCAGAGTTTTAATGACAAGAAATCCATTTACTTCATAAAATTGTCTCTGTTCCAGGTTTAGAACATTATTATCCAATGTATCCTAGAATTGTTGAGGATAAATCCTGGCAGGGGAAAAGCCCCTTAAGTTGAGTAAGTTACAGTGGCTCCTGCATGAGCTGGCCCATGTGCCCCAGTGTGATAAGAAGATAGGTAGTGGCATGGGCCTTGGCAGCAGATAGCAGCAAGCCAGAGTACAGCCTGGACCTTTAATTACCTGGCAGTCTGCCTCCAGCATGGGGGAGCCAGATGGGGGATGGATGGGAGGAGGGAGTATGGGGAGTAATGAGGGCAACAGGAACTTGGAACAGGGGATGGAATAGGAGGGGAGGATCCAATGATAGAGCACAGCATTTTTTCAAATGTAGGAATTATAGTAGCAAGGGTGATACGTGTTCAGTTTTTTATTTTTTATTTTTTACAAAAGTGCTTAATTTTGAGGAGTTCCCATTTCTTTCTTTCTTTCTTTAATGCTCTTGCTTTTGGTGTAAGGTCTAGAAAACCTCCTCCAAGTATAAGATTCATAAGATATTTCCCTACATTTTCTTCTAACTGTTTTATGGTCTTAAATCTAATGTTTTGTTCTTTGATCCATTTTGAGTTAACGTTTGTATAGGATGTGAGATACGGGTCCATTTTCATTCTTTTGCATATGGATATCCAGTTCTCAAGGCACTATTTAGACTGTTCTGTCTCAGGTGAGTTGGCGTGACTGCCTTATTTAAGATCAAATGTCCACAGATGAGAGGGTCTAAATCTGAACACTCTATTCAATTCCCTTGGTCAATATATCTATCTTTACACCAGTACCATGCTGTTTTGACCACTGTGGCTTCATAATATGCCTTAAAGTCAGACAGCATGAGACCTCCAGCTTTGTTTTTTTTCCTCAAGATATTTTTATCAATTTGGACACCCTGCCCTTCCAGATAAATTTGGTTACTGGTTTTTCTATTTCTGAAAAGTAAGTTGTTGGGATTCTGATTGAAATTGCATTGAATCTGTAAATCAATTTAGGTAGAATTGGCATCTTAACTATATTTAGTCTTCCAATCCATGAACATGGTATGCCCTTCCATGTATTTAGGTCTTCTGTGATTTCTTTTAACAGTTTCTTGTAGTTTTCTTTGTATAGGTCTTTTGTCTCTTTAGTTAAAATTATTCCTAAATATTTTATTCTTTTGGTTACAATTATAAATGGAATTCTTTTCTTGATTTCCCCTCAGATTGTTCATTACTAGTGTATAGAAACAGTACAGATTTTTGAGTGTTGATCTTGTAGCCTACCACTTTCCTGTACTCATTTATTAGCTCTAGTAGTTTTGCTGTGGATTGTTCATGGTTTTTGACACATAGTATCATATCATCTGCAAACAGTGAGAGTTTTACTTCTTCCTTTCCAATTTTGATGCCTTGTATTTCTTTTTGTTGTCTAATTGCTCTGGCTAGAACTTCCAACACAATGTTGAATAACAGTGGTGGTAGTGGACACCCTTATCTTGTTCCTGATCTTAGGGGGAAAGTTTTCAATTTTTCCCCATTGAGGATGATATTAGCTGTGGGCTTTTCATATATTCCCTTTATCATTTTAAGGAAGTTCCCTTCTATTCCTATCCTTTGAAGTGTTTTCAACAGGAAAGGATGTTGAATTTTGTCAAATGCCTTCTCTGCATCAATCGAGAAGATCATGTGATTTTTCTGCTTTGGCTTGTTGATATGGTGTATTACATCAATTGATTTTTATATGTTGAACTATCCTTGCATACCTGGGATGAATCCTACTTGGTCATGATATATAATTCTTTTACTGTGTTTCTGGATTTTATTTGCTAGAATTTTGTTGAGGATTTTTGCATCTATACTCATTAGAGAGATTGGTCTGTAGTTTTCTTTTTTTGCAACGTCTTTGTCTGGTTTTGGTATAAAGGTGATGTTGGCTTCATAGAATGAATTAGGTAGCTTTCCCTCCTCTTCAATTTTTTTGAAGAGTTTGAGTATGATTGGTACTAATTCTTTCAGGAATGTTTCATAGAATTCACATGTGAAACCATCTGGTCCTGGACTTTTCTTTTTGGGAAGCTTTTTAATGACTGATTCAATTTCTTTATTGTGGTTGGTTTGTTGAGGTCATCTATTTCTTCTGAAGTCAAAGTTGATTGTTCATGCCTTTCTAGGAAGTTGTCAATTTGATCTACATTGTTGTATTTATTAGCATAAAGTTGTTCATAGTATCCTGTTATTACCTCCTTTATTTCTTTGGGGTCAGTGGTTATTTCTCCTCTTCCATTTCTGATCTTATTTATTTGCATCCTCTCTCTTCTTCTTTTTGTCAATCTTGCTAAGGGCCCATCAGTCTTATTGATTTTCTCATAGAATCAGCTTCTGGTTTTATTGATTTTCTCAATTGTTTTCATGTTCTCAATTTCATTTACTTCTGCTCTAATCTTTTTTATTTCTTTCCTTTTGGTTGCTTTGGGGTTAGTTTGCTGTTCTTTCTCCAGTTCTTCCAAGTGGACAGTTAATTCCTGAATTTTTGCCCTTTCTTCTTTTTTGATACAGGCATTTAGGGCAATAAATTTCCCTCTTAGCACTGCCTTTGCTGCATCCCATAAGTTTTGATATGTTGTGTTTTCATTTTCCTTTGCCTCGAGATATTTACTGATTTCTCTTGTAATTTCTTCCTTGACCCACTGGTTGTTTAAGAGTGTGTTGTTGAGCCTCCACATATTTGTGAATTTTCTGGCACTCTGTCTATTATTGATCTCCAACTTCATTCCTTTATGATATGCGAAAGTGTTTTGTATGATTTCAATCTTTTTAAACTTATTGACACTTGATTTGTGACCCAGGATATGGTCCTTCTTTGAGAATGATCCATGAGCACTTGAGAAAAAGATGTATCCTGCTCTTGTGGGGTGTAATGTCCTATAAATGTCCTTAAGTCTAGCTCATTTATTGTAATATTCAAATTCTCTGTTTCTTTACTGATCCTCTGTCTAGATGTTCTGTTCATTGATGAGAGTGGGGGAATTGAAGTCTCCAACTTTTATGGCAGATTTGTCTATTTCCATTTTCAGTGCTTGCAGTGTTTGCCTCAAGTATTTTGGAGCACTCTGGTTCAGTGCATAAATATTTATGATTGTTATGTCTTCATGCTGAATTGTTCCTTTTATTAGTATGTAGTATCCTTCTTTGTGTCTTTTAACTGATTTACACTTGAAGTCTAATTTGTTGGATATTAGTAAAGCTACTCCTCTTTTCTGGTTGTTATTTGCATGAACTATCTTTTCCCAACCTTTCACTTTCAACTTATATTTACATTTGGGTCTAAGATGTGCTTCCTGTAGACAGCATATAGAAGGATCCTGTTTTTAAATCCATTCCACCAGTCTATGTCTTTTGATTGGGTAGTTCAATCCATTAACATTTAGTGTTATTACTGTATGGGTAGTACTTTCTTCTACCATTTTGCCTTTTTGGTTTTATATGTCATATCTAATTTTCCTTCTTTCTACACTCTTCTCCACACCTCTTTCTTTTGTGTTTTCATATTTGTCTCTAGTGCTCCCTTTAGTATTTCTTGCAGAGCTGGTCTCTTGGTCACAAATTCTCTCAGTGATTTTTTATCTGAAAATGTTTTAATTTCTCCCTCATTTTTGAAGGACAAAATTTTGCTGGGTATAGAATCCTTCATTGGCAGTTTTTCTCTTTTACTAATTTAAGTATATCATCCCACTGTCTTCTCACCTCCATGGTTTCTGCTGAGAAATCTACCCATAGTCTTATTGGGTTTCCCTTGTATGTGATGGATTGCTTTTCTCTTGCTGCTTTCAAGATCCTCTCTTTCTCTTTGACCTCTGAAATTCTGATTAGTAAGTGTCTTGGAGAATGTCTATTTGGATCTATTATCTTTGGGGTACGCTGCAGTACTTGGATCTGTAATTTTAGGTCTTTCATAAGACTTGGGAAATTCTCAGTGATAATTTCTTCCATTAGTTTTTCTCCTCCTTTTCCTTTCTCTTCTCCTTCCGGGACACCCACAACATGTATCTTCGTGCATTTCATATTATTGTTCAATTCTCTGAGTCCCTGCTCAGATTTTTCCATTTTTTTCCCTATATTTTCTGTTTGTCAGATCTCAGATGTTCCATCCTCCAGTTCCCTAATCCTATCCTCTGTCTTTTGAAGTCTACCATTATAGGTTTCCATTGTTTTTTCTATCTCTTCTACTGTGCTTTTCATTCCCATAAGTTCTGTGGTTTGTTTTTTCAGACTTTCCATTTCTTCTTTTTGTTCTTTCCTTGCCTTCTTCATATCCTCCCTCAATTCATTGATTTGGTTTTTGTTGAGGTTTTCCATGTCTGTTCATATATCCTGAATTAATTGTTTCAATTCTTGTATCTCATTTGAACTATTGGTTTGTTCCTTTGACTGGGCCATATCTTCAATTTTCCTGGTGTGATTTGTTACTTTTTCTGGCATTTACACTTTTAATTACCTTAATTAGTTTATTCTGGAAATTGCTTTCCCTTCTCTTACCTAGGGTTTTCTTCCTGGATCAATTTGTTATCTATCTGTTCTTTGACATTCAGTTCAGCTTTTTCTGGACCTCTAGCTTAGGTTTTGTTCAACAGAGAATAATTTTTTGGTTCTTGTTTTCTTGTTTCTTGCCCTGCTTTTATGGTCCGTTTTACCCCCCCCCACCCCACCCTTAGGAGGGTCTATGTAGGTATTATAGCCTCCAGCCAGGTTTTCCCAGACTAAACTGGCCTCCTATCAGGGGGAAGGAGTCACCTGCATCAGTTTTCCCTGAGTGTGAGACCCAGCAGGTTAAAAGACTTTCCTGTGAAGTCTCTGGGCTCTGTTTTTCTTATCCTGCCCAGTATGTGGCGCTTGTCTGCCTGCACGTTCCACCAGCATAAGATGATGTGACACCTTTAGCTTTGGCATACTCTCCCTGCTGAGGGCATGGTGGAGACAGAGGAGAAGTTGTAGGCTGGTTTTAATGGCTTCAAATTGCCAAGCCCTGTGGTCTGAATTCCTTGAGGGAGGGATTCCACCAGAGTTGGGCTTCAACCCTCCCCTGGGAAAGCACAGGAGGAAGATAAGCCCTGAATGCAGCCTGTTTCTGCCTATGCCTGGGGCAGTTGCAGCCCACGAAGTCCTGCCACTGAATCCAGAGGCAGCCAAGCCTCCATAGAAACACAACCACAAAGACCTCCATTTCCTCCCCTTTCCTCTTTCTCTGTTACCCCAATGAGCGACCTCTGCTTTGACCAGGTTCACCTGAGCTGGGGGCCTATGTTTAGTAGTCAGAATTTGTTAATTAATTCCACAATTGGCATTTGGTTGGGCTCAGCCGCTGATGCTGGTCAAGTCTGTTTCCTTTCCCCTCTGGGAAGTAGCCTGTGGGGGAGGGGCACTGGCTGCTTCAGCTTTGAGAACTCATGGTTCTGGGGAGGCTCGCAGCCGGTCCAGCTGGTCCAGACTGTGGTATGCTGTGTGTCTGGTCACTGACATGGCTCTGGGAGCTGTTCTGTACTGTTTCTGGTTATTTAATAGTTGTTCTGGAGGATGAACTAAAATGCACACATTGTTAAGCCCCGATCTTGGCCACTGATGCCCATGTGGCCTCTTGATTTATGGAATGTTTTGACAGCTCATCATCATGCCCAGAACTCAAATAAACTTCATCAGTTAGTTAAAATTTCTCAGTAAGTATTGAAATTTTATGTGGTTTAGATAAAAGGAGAAGAATTACAAGTATAATTCGAGGCATAATAGTATGAGAGAAGGTGTAGTAGTTTGCAACAGCAAAACTTCTTTGGATAATTATTTTCTTATCACTAGATTCAAAGAAGCATGTAAGAGATTGATGGGTGATAACAAGTAAAATAAGCAGGCTTGAGTTTATGGAAAAAGACAAAGTTTCAGCAACTCACTCTCAATCCATGGGCATTGAAAACAGTTTGTAAACAGAATGATCAAGTCCATATGCACCTCCTTTGTTATATACAGTGAGGTAGCATACAGATAATATGTATTAGAAGTCAATGCACCTCCTAGAGAACTAAAGCTGTAGCATAACTTTTATCAGAAAAAGAGGAAATTTCACCTAATTTTATTTGTAGTGCTTACCACATGCCAAGAATTAACTTAATTACTTTATAAATATGAGCATAGTTATTCCACATAACAATTCTGTAAAGTAGATACCAATATTCTCCCTATTTAATAGATTAGAAAATTGAGGCCCTAAGAAGTTACCTCATTCACCTAAGGTGGCACAATCCATAAGTAGAACCAGAACCTATCCTGTCAGTTTAAGTCGAGTCCATGTTCTTAATATGTCTCTTCATTGTCTGTTGAACTCTGAAATTCTTGTATGCATACATGTAAAAATAGCATTCAAAAATTCAGATTCAACTAAGAGGGTAAGAGGGTGTTGGGAGCCTGCTAAATAATGGCTCCTGTAAAGTTTATTTGTGGGATAAGCATGTATATAACGATGATTTGATGGTCCAGCAATTCAGATTCCAGTGTATTCAGTTTTAAAATATGAGAACAAAAGAAAATGTTCATCAGCTTGAAATTAATTTTTAACGATGTACATGCATTTCTAGGCAATTTGAGAGGATTAAGGGATAATATGAATTTGCCAGGTACTTTGAGATTCCAAGGTACCATAAGGGCATTGTGTATTGAAAAAAGCATTAATTGTGGCCCTGTCTTTTTAGTTCTTTGCCTTTTAGTTTTGAAATTAACTTCACAGATTGAAATAGTGGCAATGGCAGTCATCAAAGCAGGTTACAATTCTGAAAACTAGTAAGTGTGAAGTGATGATCTTTCAAGCCATTTGACATTGTTTATTGTTTTGGGATCTCCCTTTAGGGTACCATGGGAAGAGGAATAGGGCAAGGAACCCAGCAAATTGGCAGAGCCCTGCAACCCCACAGTGTCACTGCAACTGAATGCCTATGCTGTTGTCTCTTCCAGAGAACACGGTTTTGCATAATATTTTGTTTGCTTAAAAGGTTCTGTGGCATAAGATCACTTAAATATCACTGAACATCATTTAATCAAGTTTCACTCATTTTCTTAATCAAGACTCAGTAAAGTTATACATAGCAAAATACTATAGCCAATATAAAATGATGAGTCTTAATGACTCACAAGGCAAGTAGCAATCAAGTATTAATGGATCATCTGACTGACTTGATTGTTTTAACTTACCAATCAATTTATGCAAAATTGTTAAACTATCTCCTGTGCTTAAATGTAGCTCAAATTATCTCTGATTTTCTAAAACTGCTCCTCCACTTGTACTTTCAGTTCAGGAAGCTTAACCCTTTTAACTGTATTCTTCAAACCTCAGGGACTGTTTCAGAGCATGAGACTATCCATTATTTCAACATTATTTTGTTAAGACATAAACAAAAGATGGTGTCAAGCCATTGACATTATCAAACTGATTTGGGAAGATTCTGAACTGAACAT
This sequence comes from Tamandua tetradactyla, assembly GCF_023851605.1. Taxonomy (NCBI): domain Eukaryota; kingdom Metazoa; phylum Chordata; class Mammalia; order Pilosa; family Myrmecophagidae; genus Tamandua; species Tamandua tetradactyla. The sequence continues at coordinate 55,190,438 of NC_135353.1, read as the reverse complement.
CAAAAAATTATATGCCATTCAGTGCTATAGAGAAAACCATTTAACCTACAAATCTAGAATTGAAAACCAAATCTTTTAAATATTAGAATAATTATCTATCCAACAGTGAAATGAGACCCATGTTGCATACCTCGAAACAGAGCAATATAGAATGCAAATTACATTGCCTTTAAGGAAAAAAATTAGATTCCAAGAATTGACTTGCATTAATGATGTGGTAATGTAATGTTAAGGAAGGTCAGGACATACTGAAACTTGATCTACTTTGTCCAAGTTTTCCCCTGCTTCTGAAAGCCAGTTATAATTGAAGTGGAGAGGTCCATAAGAACTTTCCCATTTCCAGAGCACACAGGAACTGGAGCTGGAAGATCCAAACTAGAAAAGAGTCATTAAGACTGAGTAAAGAATCAACTACTCCTTGGCACATACTGCCAATTGGAGTCTACATAGCAAAGGCTTTTCATTTAACGAAAAATAATGTACACTTTGTGAGTGAAATTTCTAATATATTTACAAGGTTTTTATTACAACAATATTTGCTAATCAAAACACTGGGGAAATATAAATGCCTGTCAATAGGGGAAGAAGTGATACATTTTAATTCACTGAATAATATGGAGCCATTAAGAAGACTGAGTTTCTCCACACCAAATAATGCAAAATAATTTTTCACAATTAATTTTCAAGTAAGAAAAATTATCTGTAGGAAGGTACATATAATCCATTTTCATTGTTATGAAATAAAGAAAAAATGTAAATATCTATATATGTGTGTGTATTTGGATATGATCATCTAAACATGGAGATAGGTGAAAAAAATAGTTCAGAAAATTAATTTTAGTTACCTAGGAGGACTAGAAGTGTAGCAGGGTATGTAAAAAGCATAAAGAGATGCTTGAGAAGGTGGTTACCAAAATGTAAAGTAAAATATTAAGATCCCTAATGTCAAACATTAATTTTTTTACTATAATTTTTATTTTGAAATAGTTTGAGTCACAGGAATTTGCAAATTAGTACAAAGACTTCCCTGGTATCCTTCACCCACTTCTCATAATGATAATATCTCTCATAAATACAATATATTGTCAAAACCAGGAAATTGATGTTGGTTCAATAATATCAACTCAGGTACAGACTACATTTGGATTTCACCAGTTCATATAAGCATTGATTACTTTTTTGTTGTATAGTATAGCATATATAAAAAGCAAAGAAATGAAAAAGCAATAGTTTCAAAGCACTCTTCAATAAATAGTTATAGAACAGATCCCAGAGTTTGTCATGGGCTACCATACCATCCTCTCAGATTTTTCCTTCTAGCTGCTCCATAATTAAAAAAATAATAATATTTTTTATCACCACATTCAACTTTTTTCTTTCTTTTTTTGTGAAAAATAACATATCCATAAAAGCAATCAGTTTCAAAGTACAACACCACAATTAGTTGTAGAACATATTTCAGAATTTGACATGGGTTACAAATTCACAATTTTATATTTTTACTTCTAGGTGCTCTAAGATACTGAAGACTAAAAGAGATATCAACATAGTAATTCAGTAATCATAGTCATTTGTTAAGTTCTATCTTCTCTGCATAGCTCCACCATCACTTTTGATCTTTCTATCCCTCTCTTTAGGGGTGTTTGGGCTATGGCCATTGTAACTTTTTCATGTTGGAAGGGTCTGTCACTAATATGAGGTGGGAGATGGAACTATTTGATGTTCTGGAGAGTCTGGGCCCTCTAGGTTTCAGGACTTATCTGGTCCAGGGACCCATCTGAGGGTTGTAGGTTTCCTGAAAGTTACACTAGTGCCTGGAACCCTTGTGTAACCTATATATTGCCCTTGGTGTTCTTTAGGATTGCCCGGAAAGGTCCTGGTTGGGGTTTGGCAAGTTATGATAGGTAGCAATGTCTAACAGGAGCTTGCATAACAGCAACCTCCAGAGTGGTCTCTCTACTCTATTTGATATCTCTGCCGTTGATACTTTATTAGTTACACTTCTTTTCTTCCTTTTGGTCAGAATGGAATTGTTGATTTCATGGTGCCAGGGCTGGATTTATCCCTGGGAGTCATCTCTCATGTCACCAGGGAGACTTTCACCCCTGGATGTCATTGTCCCACGTATGGGGGAGGGCAATGATTTCATATGCAGAGTTGGTCTTAGAGAGAGTGAGGTCACATCTGAGCAACAAAAGAAGTCCTCCAGAAGTAACTCTTAGGCATACCTATAGGTAAATTAAGGTTCTCTGCTACATGCATTAGCTTCACAAGAGTAAGCCTTAAGGTCAAGGGCTTTGCGTATTGTTTTGGGTGTCTCTAATGGTTGACACAGTATTAGGGGATTCCCTGATGATAAAGTTTAATAGTTCCATATTTTTTCTTCCAATGCTCAAGGGACATTGTCAATACTTTCTGATTATCTGCTTAATATATTCTAGGATGCATCCAGGCATTACATTATGCTATACAGGGTTAGAGGACCTCTTTCTTATTCTGGGCTCCCTGTGTTTTAATTGTTCAAATGAGCTCTACAGAGTTTGTGTTAGATTATGTGTTACAGAAAATTTCTGTTCCAGACCAAATAAACCTTTATTCCTTTGGTCTCAAAGATTATGTGTGGTTCTAAAACATAGGTACTGTCTTCCTTACCCTTGTGTTCTGAATTACTTTAACTGCAACCTGACTTGCTTTTATCTTCTCTCTGCATGTCAGGATATATTAGAATATGTGTGTGTGTGTGTATATATATATATATATATATGCCTCTTGAAATCCTGAAATAATATTTACCACTCCAGACTAAATGTGTCTGCTATAAAAGCTTACAATCTAGGCCCCTGTTTTCTTATAAGCATTTTCTAAAGGAGATCATACCATTGTTGTTATTTTATTTCTGGTCTATTTTGCCTCAACAGATGTCCCACACATTCATTCACATCGTTGCATGCCTCATGACTTTGTTCCTTTTTTGTATCAGCACAACGTTCCTTCATAAGTATACACCTTTGATCATCAATGTACTTCTCAGTCAGTGCGTCCTTCAGCCATCTGCATTCATCAGGGTTTATGTATATTGCCTGAAGTCCACAGTCCATCAACATTCTCAATTTTAGATAGTTTCATTGTTCCCAAGATAAAGAAAGCCAATAAATACACCCTTACCACATAGAAAATCTCAACCTCCTCTTAACTCTTGTCCCTCCCCCCATTATTTACCTCTGCTGTTACTGTGGTAATACTAATGTTTCCCTTTTAAACATAGCCCATAGCATGCAATAGCAGCTTTCCCCCTGTGCCCTGGACTTAAACACTCTTTGTACAAGAATTATATATTTTGAAGTAGTTCTTGCAAGAAATGACTTATATTTCTAGTGTTAATCAGTGGTACATGTAGGTCTATACAACACCCTTCAATTCTTGTTCATCTTCAAGGCACTGATTTTTAAATGCATACTTTACATTTTTCCCAAACTTGACCCAGTAGGTACTCCTATAGGAACACACACATATGGTCCATTAAGAACTTCTGAGGAAGTAACTTTTTAAGTAGCAAACTTCCCCATTTAATTTCCTAAAAAGGTAAAGAACAATCAGATCATTCATGTAAGGAAGCATATCTTTAACAAGTCTTTCTGTAAAAGTCATGTAATCATCACAGATGTTAGATTTTCACATTTTAAGTCCTACACATCTTCACGGGCTCTGCCATTGCTTTTCCACACCTGAGAGTCACTTTGCCCCCTCACCAATTCTCTGAAACAGGAAAAATTTGATAGCATCCACAGCTGGAAGATGGATGGGATGGGATTCTCTACTAGGATTGAGGTGGGTTTAATGAACCTACAATGAAAGTCAGAAACTTCAACTTATAAATTCATAGTCCCAAAAATGATGCTAAAATGCTGTAATGAGTTGTACAGGTAGTGTGATGGTGTGATTCTACTGCCGATTTGGTTAGGTGATGATGCCCAGTTGTCTGGACAGGCAGGGACTTGCCTAACCATTGCTGCAAGGATATTCCATACCTGGTTGTTAAACCAGAAGGCAGTTTTATTAAATCATTAATTAGTTGATTGCCACTGTGACTGATGACATCTATGATCAACTAAGAGAGCATTTCCCACCAATGAGATCATCCAATAGGTAAGAGACAGTTAAGGAAGAAGAAGGAATTTTTCTCTTCAGCCAGTGAACCTTTCCTGTGGAGTTGTCAATGCCATTCATTGAAGTTACCAGCTTCACAGCCTGCTCTTTGGATTTTGGACTCTTACCTTGACTAATAAAGCTTGGTATAGGAAGTGGTTCTTGAGAAACAGAATCTTAAAAATTGTTTTTGGCAATTGGCTTTCTACTCTGACTAGACTCAAAGGCACTAATGACTATTTCCAGTAATGAAGACAGCACTGACAGTCCATGGGATTGAGTTGGCAAAAGTGGTATGTAAAATATCACCATTTGATTCAGATAATTGTATTCTTATACAAAGCAAGGCTCTGTGTGAGAGTGTACTTGACACCTTAATGGAGTTTTGTGGAATTAAGAGGTATAATAATGTTGACAGATTGTTGTTAGATATGCTGTATACAGTAATGAGGGAAAGGGATGAGCTGAAGATTTCAAATTTGCAACTTTAGTGCCATACAAAAGATTTAAATGTATCCATGTGTGCCCTGAGAGAAAATCTTATTTGCTTTGATGACAGACTTGAGATTTCCAAAATCCAGACACAGAGACTAATTGTATCAGAAGCAGATTTACAGCATAAACTAAAATCTCAATCTTGCAGGGTGTCTGCTGTTAAAGTAAGGGCTTTGATTGGAAAAGAATGGGATCCTGAAACTTGGGATAGGGACTTATAGCTTGATAACATTAGTAATGGGGATGTGGAAATTTTGGAATCTGCTGAGACTTTGCTGGATAGCAAGGTAATGGACTGTCCTGAGGAAACAGCTACCCTACCTCTAGCCTGCCCTAAGGAAATAGCCACCCAATCTGTAGTCTGTACTGAGGAAAGACATTCCCAACCTCCACCCTACCTTGAGGAAACAGTTTACTAGGCTCCAGTTAGCACAGAGGACTGTGCCATCCAACCTCCACATAAAACCATTAACCCTTCATTGCCTGATAAATCTGTAACAAACTCCCCTGGGAAAACAGACTTCACTCCTCTGTCTGAAGTGAATAATCCTCTTTCACCAGATGAAGCTGCAATGGAATGCCCTGAGATAATTTGTTTGAAAGACACTTCTATTTCTTTTCATGAACAACCCCCACCATCCCTCTTTTCTTCAAGACATAACTAGGCTAAAGTCCCAACAGGCCCCAAAGGGTGAGGTACAAAGTGTGACCCATGAGGAGGCATGCTATACTCCAAAAGGACTGCATGAGTTTTCCAATCCATATAGACAGAAATCAGGGGAATATGTGTGAAAATGGATAGTAAGGGTGTAGAATCATGGTGGAAGGAATATAAAGTTGGATCAAGTTGAATTTATTGATATGAGCTCACTAAGCAGAGATTCTGGATTCAGGATTTTAGCTCAGGTGTTAGAAAGGGCATTAAGAATTTGTTTGGATGGTTGAATGAAACATGGATCAAAAGGTGGCTAACATTACTTGGAATCAAAATGCCAGAATTGCTTGGTATAATGTAGATGAGGGGATTCAGAGGCTTAGAGTGATTGGAATGTTAGAATGGAACTATAGTGGAAGACCTGATAACACATCCCAGAAGACACATCTTTGACCAGAACTTTGAGAAATAAATTTATGAGATTTAGCTTCACCATCCCTGAAGAGCTCTGTAGTTGTGCTTCTCTGTAGGTCAGATATTACTGTGGGGACTGCTGTTGCTGAGCAGGAATCTTTAAACAATGGGGATGATTGGGATCTTCTGTTAGCAGAAGCCATATGGCCACACTTAATAACTGTAGACAAGGTGGGCATGGGCACTCTAATGGGCAGCAGACTAAAAGCAGCCGTCAAAATAATCTGATACACAGAGATGGGTGACACTAGCTAGTAGATCATGGGGTACCTAGAAGTAAAATAGAAGGCAGTCTACTAAATTCTTTTTTGAGCTATATAAGTAGAAGAATTCTAGGTCAAGTGAACATAAGTCTAAGTAGATTACAAATGCAGAGAGCCATGGCTCCTTAAATCCCAGAGTTGAGATAGTTTACAGACCCAGAGCCCTTTGAATGAGGGAGTGGCAGGGTACCCTTGGGGAAGAACCTTGTTACACTGAACAAAATTTACACCGTTAACCTTCTTACCAACTTTCCCAAAGGAGACCTCTGGTCTTTTAACAGGGTGACTGTACATTGGGGAAAAGGAAATGATAATATAATTTGGGGATTATCACACGCTGCCTCAGAAGTGACAGTAGTTCCAGGACTCCAAAACATCACTCTGGTACACCAGCCAAAGTAAGGGCCTATGGAGGTCAGGTGATCAATGGAGCTTTAGCTCAGGTCCATCTCACAGTGGGTCCATTGGGTCCCTGAACCAAGTTGTAGTTATTTCTACAGTTTCAGAATGCATAATTGGTATCAACATGCTCAGCAACTGGCAGAATCCCCACATTCATTCTCTGCCTCATGGAATGAGGGCTAATATAGTAGGAAAGGCCAACTGGAAGCCAATAGACCTGACTCTACCTATCATAATAATCAGTCAAAAGTAATACCAGATTCCTGCATGAATTGCACAAGTTACTGCAATCTTAAGGAATTGAAGGATGCAGTGGTGGTGATTCCCACCACATCCACATTTATCATGTTTGTTTGGCCTGTACAGAAAACAGTAGGGTCTTGGAGGATGCCAGTGGATTATCATTAAATTACCCAGGTGGTGACTCCAATTGCAGCTGTTGTTTCATTTCCTCATTGCTTAAGCAAATCAACACATTCCCTCATAACTGGTATGCAGCTATTGAGCTGGCAAATGCTTTTTTTCTCAATAACTGTCATTAAGAACCAACAGAAACAGTTTGTATGCAGCTGGCAAGGCCAGAAATATACCTACACTGTCCAACCTCAGGGATATATCAAGTCTCCAACCCTATGTCATAATCTTGTCCTCAGGAAACTTGATTACCTCTCCTTCACTCAAAACATTACCCTTCTCCATTATAGTGATAATATCATGTTGATTGGAACTGGTGAGCAAGAAGTAGCAACTATTCTAGGTTTATAGGGAAGGAATTTGTGTATCAGAGTATGGGAGATAAATGCAGGGGCCCTTCATCTGAGTATAATTGCTAGATGTCCAGTGGTGTGGGGCATATTGAGATAGCCCTTCTAAGGTAAAGGATAAGCTGTTGCATCTGACTCTCCTAAGATCAAAAAAGAGACACAATACCTAGGTAGCCTCTTTGGATTTTGGAGGCAACGTTTTCCTCATTTGGATGTGCTGCTCCAGCCCATTTACCAAGTGACTGGAAATGCTTCTAGTTTTGTGTGGGGACTGAAACATCAGAGGCTCTGCAACATGTCCAGGCTGCTGTGCAAGTTGCTCTGCTAATTGGGCCATATGATCCAGCAGATCCAATGGTGCTGGAAGTGTCAGATAAAGACACTTTATCTGTGGCAATAAATAAAGTGGCAAATAAAGATATTGTCTGGAGCCATCGGCAGGCCCCTATAGTAGAATCACAATGCAAACCCTTCAGATTTTGGAGTAAAGACTTACCATCCTCTGTAGATAACTACTTTCCTTTTGAGAAGCAGATCTTAGCCTGCTACGGGGACCTAGTAGAGACTGAATGCTCAACCATGGGGCACTAAGTTGCCATGAGACCTGAGTTGCTATCATGAGCTGAGTGTTGCATGACCCACCAAGACATAAAGTTGAGTATGCACAGCTGCACTCCATCATAAAATAAAAATGGTGTATAAGAGATAGAGCTTGAATAGCTTCTGAAGGCACAAGTAAGTTACACGAGGAAGAGGCCCAGATGCCCATGGCCCCCATCCTACCACATTGCTTACTCTCTCCAAGCCCAGATCTTTAGCCTCTTTGGGAGTTTCTTACAGTCAATTGGCTGAAGAAGAGAAAACTAGGGCCTGATTTACAGATGGTTCTGATTATATGCAAATTTCACTGAGAAATGGAAAGCTGCAGCACTGCAACCCCTGTCTGGAATATGCTTAAAGGACAGTGTAAAGGGGAAATCCTTCTGGTGGGCAGAACTTCAAACAGTTCACCTAGTTGTTCATTCTCCTTAGAAGGAAAAGTGGCCAGAGGTGCATTTGTATACTGACTTTTGGGCTGTTGCTAACAGTTTGGCTGGATGGTCAGGGACTTGGAAAGAACATGATTGGAAAATTGGTGACAAGGAAATCTTGGAAAGAATTGTGTGAATAAATCTTTCAGCATGGACAATAAATGAAGGTATTTGTGTCCCATGTGAATGTGCACCAGAGGATGACTTCAGCAGAGGAAGGTTTTAATATCAAGTAGATAAGATGACCTGTTCTGTGTATACAAGTCATCCTCTTTCCCAAACAACTCCCGTCATTGCCCAGTGGGCTCATGAACAAAGTGATCAAGGTGGTAGGGATGGAGGTTATGCATGGGCTCAGTAACACAGACTTCCACTCACCAAGGCCAATCTGGCTAAGGCCACTGCTAAGTGTGCAATCTGGCAGCAGCTGAGACCCACATTCAGTCCCTGATGTAGCCTGATTCCCTGAGGCAGGTTGATTACATTGGACCAGTCCCATCTGTGGACTTATAAAATTCCTTATACACCATCATGGTATTCCATTCAGCATTGTCTCTGAGTCAACAGGCAAGGAGGAGGATTATTGTAATGTCTGGGGTAGTTGATCCTGACTTTCAAGGGGAAGTAGGGCTGCAACTACAGAATGGAAGCCTGGAACACAGGAGATCCCCTTGGCTGTCTCTTAGTACTATCATGCCCTGTGATAAAAGTTAATGGAAAACTGCAACAACCCTATCCAAGTAGGACTGTCAATGGTCCAAAAACTTCAGGGATGAAGGCTTGGGTCATCCCACAAGGCAAAGAACCATGAACACCTGAAGTGCTTGCTGAGAGTAAAGGGAATATGTAATAGGTAGTGGAAGAAAGTAGTGAATATGAACTATGACCAGTTACAGAACTGAGAAATGTGATGGTATCAATGTTTCCCCTCTTTTTTGTTATGACTATATTCATATTTGTACATAAAGCAAATGTATAGCTTTCCTCTTGTCATATGACATAATTTGCATTGATTATGTTATAGTATTTAAAATATATGATATCAAGTTTAAGAGTACATGTTACCCAAAGACTTGCACACCATTCTGGAAAGATGTAGCTCATTTCTGGTTATATGCAAGACAGTTGATTATTGTTAGTTGAAACTTATGTCTTTTATTGTGTTCTATTTAGAAATTAAGCATGTTTCAAGGGGATGTCTATAGCTGCAGAGTGAAAAGGAGTGGGCTGTGATGGTTAGATTTTGTTGTCTACATAGAAGAGGATGATGCCCAGTTGTCTGGTCAGGTAAGCAGTGGCCTAACCGTTGTTGCAAGGATATTTTCAATTTGGAAAAACTCCAAAGAACACCCAAGAAAACAACAGAGACTCTGAGAAATGGACACAACTTTTATTGCTGTGCCAGTCTCAGAGGATTTCTGTCCAAAGTCTGAGCCCCAAATATTCTTTGTTTCCAGATTATATAGGCTAGTGAGCAAGTTGGGAGTTACTATGGGAATGGGTGGTAAACACTGGAAAAGTACAGAAACAGAACTTGCAAGGTGGTAGTTATTATCTGGCCCTTAACCGAACTCTTTTGTCTGAGATACAGGCAGCTCCTGGACATGACAAGTTACAGACCTGGCAGACATCCTGTTTTGCACACTGATATTTTCAGACATGCTTGAGTAAGCCTGGATGTGATTAGCAGTGTGGCAGACATCCTGCTTTTCTTCCTTTGAGAAATCTTGCATTTATAAACATTTATGAATGCACAAATTAATAGAGTGATGCACACAAATACACAGAATAAGTTGCATAAATGCATAAACTGGTACACATAAATTCATAAAATTAAACAATAATAATGAGGTTAAACTTGTAAACTACCTCAATTTCATGGCTGGCTCATATACCAAAAGGCTGATTTATGAAATTATCCATCAGCTAAGTGCAGCTGTGGCTGATTATATCTGTGATCAACTAAGGGTGTGTCTCCCATAAATAAGATAATTCAATCAGTTGGATTGATCCTAACAGTTGGAGACTTTTAAGGGAGAAGAAAGAATTTTTCACTTCTTCAGCCAGAAAGCCCTTCCTGTGGAATTTGTTGAGAACCATCATTTGACTTGCCAGTTTCACAGCCTTCCCTACAGATTTTGGGCTCTTACATTCCCATGGTTGTGTGAGACATCTTTATAAATCTCATATTTACAGACAAATCCTGTTATTTCTGTTTGCCTAGAAAACCCTGACTAATAAAGCTGTGCATCAACCAATCAGTACAGATGCGATCTTTAAACAACTGAAACAGCTATCTTAGTGCCTCCCAGTGGAATATAAGCAATGAAAAATAACTAAGGTCCACTAACATGGGTATCAAGTAAGTTATAATGTTAGGCTTTGAATCCACATCTCAAAACCCCCAAATAAGAAATAATGCAACCATGTTATCACTGTCAACTAAAGCAATAATTGAAATTACAAAATGGGAGTTACAGCACCTGGAGCATTATTTCCAAAATACTATCCCTGAAAGCACCATCTTTCAATTAACATATTACATGTACGGTCAGAAGTGTGCTTTTTAAAATCTACTTTTTTGTTTTGAAAAATAACAACTATACAAAAAAGCAATAAAATTCAAAGTACAGCACAGCAAGTAGTTATAGAACAGATTTCAGAATTTGGTATGGGTTGCAGTTCTACAATTTTCCTTCTAGCTGATCCAAGACACTGGAGACTAGAATAAATATTAATATAATAATATTTCAGAAGTCATATATATTTGTTAAATCCTCTCTTCTTTGTTATAACTCCACCTTTTCCTTTGCTGTTTCTCCCAATCTTCAGGGGTCTTTGGATTATGCCCATTCTAACTGTTTAATGTTTGAATGGGCTGTGGATAAATAGGATAAGCAAATATATCTAGTTGATATTCTGGAGAGGCTGGCCCCTCTGGATTTCAGGACTTACCTGGCCAAAGAAGCCATCTGGAGGTTGTAGGCTTCTGGAAAGTAATCATAGTGCATGGAACCTTTGTAGAATCTCATATAGAGCCCTAGGTGTTCTTTAAGGTTGACAAATGATTTTGCTTGGGGTTTGGCATACCATGATAAATAACAATATCTAGCTGAAACTTGTGTAAGAGTACCCTCCAGAGTAGCCTCTCGAATCAATTTGCATTCTTTCAGCCACCGATATCTATCTTATTTGTTACAATTCTTTTCCCACTTTTGGTCAGGAAGGCATTCTCAATCATTGGTATTAGTGTCAGCATAATTCCTGGAGGCTATATCCCACTTTGCCAGGGAGACTTTCATCCTTGGATGTCATGTCCCATGTAGGGGGGAGGGTAATGATTTTACTTCCAGAGTTAGGCCTAGAGAGAGAGAGGCCACATCTAAGCAAAACAAGAGGTCCTCTGGAAGTAACTCTTAGGTACAACTATTTATAGGCTTAGCTTCTCTGTTACATAAATAAGCTTCGCCAAAGCCAGCCTCAAGTTCAAGGGCTAGGCCTACTTATATGGGGCTCTCAAAGTTTTGAGACAGTATCAGAGATGTCCCTAGTGGTAAAGTTTAATTGCACTGTAGTTTTTCTCCCATCCCTCAAGGAACATTTCAAATACTTTTTAATTTTCTGCTCAAAATACTCTGGGGTGTATCTAGGCATTATTTTAAGTTATGCAGAAATGCAAGTCCTCATTCCCATTCTGGGCTCTATGTGCTTGGGTTGTTTAAATAATCTAACCAGGTAACTTGTGTTAGATTATGTGCTACAGAAAATTTAGGCTTTGGACAAAATAAACTTCTCTTTCTTTGGTCTCACAGTATAAGTGGAGTTCTAAAATACAGACAATGTCCTCTTTACCTCTTTATTCTGATTTACCTTAGTCCTGACCCAATTGGCTTCATTCTTATCTCTAACTGAAGCCTGATCTCTTTTTAAATTTCTTTAATAGTTGTATGTGGCAATGCTGAGGGTAGAGATTGGGCATTTGATGTGGAAGGAGTGCAGTATTTTCAACATGACTGATTGTAAAGACCTAAAAATGGATAAAATAATATTATCTGATGGTTCCACAATATTTTAAGTATATTAAATGAAGCTGAGTGTGAGTATGGTTAAGAGAGGAAGGCTGGGAGCATGTATGACACCAGAAGGAAAGATGAAGGATAAAGATGGCGATGGGGTATCTTAGTGGTGCCTAGAGTGAACAATGATGGTGATTGAATGTACAAATTTAAGAATGTCTTTGCATGAGGGAAAACAAATGAATGTCAATATTGCAAGGTGCTGAAAATGGGATGATATACAGGTTGAAATACAATAAATGTTTAGTAGGTTCTGCAATTAACAATAACATTGTAGTATGCTTTCATTGAATGTAAGAAAGGCAATAAGACAAAACTAAACATCAATAAGTGGGAGGTATGGGAGAGATGTATGAAAATCTGCAGAAGAAATGGAAATGTCCTCATGTAGATTGTGGTAGTCAAGGCATAGTTCTGTGATATTACTAGGAACCACTGTTGTTTTTACTTTGGTATGATATGTGAATAAATGAACAGAGAGGTGCAAGTGCTGGAGAAAATGTGGGGAGACAGCTGTAACTATTCATAATAGGTAGTGAAGTAGTGTGGTGTAACCCTTCTGGAGGGCAGTGTGGTGGATCCATAGGAGGCTATGGGTGGGTGTGCCGTATGATCCTGGAACCCCAAAGTGAGGTGCAAACTTGGAGGTGCTGTGACTTGGGATATGAATGGACATTTGCACACTGATGTATATCGTGGCAGTGTTTGTGAATTACAATGGTTGGGGGTGACCTAAGGGTACATCTACTGAAGACTGGAAGGGGGAACTTTGGTATATACATACAATGGATTATTGAGAAGCTACAAGAAGGAATGAAATGATGATACATGCAACAAGGTGAATGAAACTTGAGGACAGTAAGTTTAGTGAAAATAAACCAGAAAAAAACCAGACAAATATTATAATGCCTCACTAATATGGACTAACTATAATTTGCATACTCTGAGAACTGAACATGAGAGCACTGGATATCAGGTGAAGGCATATTGTAAAGATGCCTAGATTGTAAGCTCTCACAGAAGTCATATCTATCCTGCAGCAGTAACTGTTATTTCTAAGTCTGAGATGCTGAGCTCTTTGCATATAACCTGGTCATTCCATGGAACTTTAGGCATTTGTGTGACACCTGAGACATAGAGCTCGAGTTCTGTAGCTATTAAAGTCAGCATTACACCATACAGCCACTATTAAAAACACTGAAAAATTGATCAAACTTCTATTAGAAGTATGAATGAAGCTGATCTTGATAGCACTAAATTAAATCAGAATAAAAGGTAAAGGATAATATTGACTTTTTTTAAAACCTCAAATTCTGTGTGAGACCAAAGGAAGGAATTTTCATTTGGTGCAGAATTTATATTTTTGGCAACACACTATCTAATTTAACTCATACAGTCAGCTTCTTCAAACATCATAATTACATGGAATCCTGAATGGTGAATGAGATCTTGTGGTTTTGTACAGGTTGGTGTTATGCCCTGATACATCCCAGAGTAAGCTGAGCAGATTTTAAAGTTTTTCCAAAGCCCCCTTGAAGGACTGAGGAAGAAGGTTGAAATATTAAACTTCCCAACCTGGGGAAGACTTTATATACTCACAACCAACAAAAGTTGTCAATTTGATGGGATAGATCCTTTTTCTTGCAGCTCACTCTTATGTAATTTAACCCTGAAAAGGAGAAACTAGGCCTACTTATGATTATGCCTGAGAGTTGCCTCCAGATAACCATTTTCTCAAATGTGACCTTTCTCTCTAAGCCAATTCCACAAGTGAATTCACACTCCACCCTACATGTGATATACTCCCAAGTGTGTAAATATTCCTGGTAACTTAGAACATGACTCCCAGTGATGAGCCAGGCTCTGGCATCATGGGAATGAAAAATTGCTTGCCCAAAAGGAGATATATAAATGAAACAAAACAAAGTTTTAGTGGCTGAGATATTTCAAATAGTGTTGAGAGGTATTTCTGGAAGTTATTCTTTTACATTTTATAGATATCCCTTATCAGTTTTTGGTGTACTAGAGTAGCAAAATGGAAATAACTTGAATCATTGAACTGTAATCCAATAGCCTTGGTTCTTGAAGATGATTGAATAACTACAGAGCTTTTTAGGTGTATTCACCTAAATGTGTGCATATAAGGAAAAAAAGGCAAAATAAACAATACAACTGTATGGGGAATATTTTTGTTTGTTCTTTTCTACTTTTAATTTTATTCTTTTATGTATTTTGGATAATTAAAATGTTAAAAAATTGATTGTAATAATGAATGCCCAGCTTTATGATGATACTGTGAACCACTGATTTTACACTTAATCTGATTATATTTCAATAAAAGTATCATTGAAGAAAGAAAGATGAGAGAAACAAAGAAGTTGGCCTCATTGGAGGTGGCAAGTGAGAAGAAATGTAAGTTCTTGTTCTCTTGGGGTTGAGTTAACTCTCTTGTCTTCCTGTGCCTAGAACTGAGACCTATACCCAATAAGGGATGTATCTCTCCCCAGATTTCTCAACAGAAAGAAATGGAAGAAAACAAATGAAAAAATCCAAAACAGTGGTATCAATACCTTCACACTTTTTAGGTAAACTAGAATGGCTTCTTAAATAACAGAGGGTCAAGAACCAATGTGACACCCAAGTAGGACAAATACAAAGAAGCCCACAAAAGACATGTAATTAAGCTTCTGAAAGTTAAAGAAAAGAAAAATATCTTAAATTGCTAGAGAGAAATGACACCTCATCTACAGAGAAACCCTCAAATGACAGGATTTATTGTCTGAAAAGATGGAAGATTGAGAAAGGACAGAACTTTACCCTAGTGTTGAAAGAAAAGAACTTCCAAACATTAATCTCATTCCCAGGAAGATATCCTTTCTGAGCTAAGAGGAAATCATGACATTCACAGAAAAAAAGAAACTAAGAGAATTTGTCACCAGTATACCTACCCTTAAAGAATGGCTATAGGAAAAGCTACAAACAAAGAGAAATAACAGAAGAATTCTGCAGTCTTCAGAAAGGAGGGGAGAAAAATGAAATGGGTAAAAATAGGGGTAAATTTAAAAATATCCTTAACTTCATGAGTCTCTAAAATTTGTATTTCATAGATGAAACTAAATTTATATCAGCATCTGATATTTTTTTCAACATATGTAGAGAAAATACTTAAGACAATTTTATTTAAAAAGTCAAGTAGGTGGTAAAAGGACAGAAATGAAGGGAAGATTTCAATAGTGATTCAGAGTGGTAAAACGATGATACATATGCAGTAATTTTATGCTGAAAAGTACAAAATACTATTGAAAGAAATCAAATAACTAAATAATTGGAGAAATTACTTACAATTTGGTATGACTTCCAAAAAGATGAGACTGACGATAGAGTCATGTTTCTAATACAAAATTAATTTAAGTGTTTCAAACTTAATTTTTAATAACATGTGTGTTTTCCTCTGACTAATGTTTCAGCAGTAGAAGGGGAAATTAAAAGCTGTTATGTGTATTTTTTTATTGGAAGGTTGGGGGAATTGTTTCTCATCATTAGAAATAGACAAATGTCTACCTGGACCCACAGTTAACCAGCTAGTTCAAACTAGTAAAGTAATAATCTATGGAAAAGATTTGAAACTTATTAATTTGGGCTTTTCAAAAACATTTTTTCTAGAAGGAGGCCCTTACAGATATGTATGCTTAGTTATAGTATTCAGGAGAACAGTTATTTCTCCCAATATCCATATTTAAAGTGTACATTCCACATTTTAATAAAAAGGCCACAAGAAGACAATCCAAAAAAATGAAATGTATTTAAAGTATGACCAATCCTATTATTTTTTAAAGGGTAGTAAATATCATACCTAGTCCCATCTTGTTTTAGGAATATGAATACTGGTAAATGCATCTTAGTGGATAGTGTTCACTGTAACGTGCATTCTTCAACAAAAATGAAACAAACCAGGTGTTTGTAATTTCTGTTTAATCACTGCTGGCCATTTGCACAGGGTGGTTTTGCTTGGGGCAGGAATGGAGCTTGTTCCCTTTGGACACAATATAGTCAATGCACTAACAATTATATACATTAAAATTTGATTACCTTAAATTCAATCTTCAAATGTACTGTGAGTAGGGTATCATGTTGTAATCTCCATATTTGTTTAATACTTTTCTGTAATATTTAAGAGTTGCTTAAAAGTATACATATGTAAAGTTCCTAAAACAGCTAATTTCCTTCTCTCCCCTTTAAAAGGCTTCAGTTGCTCCTACTTGGCTAGAACCACAATAAAAAAATGTATCTGTAATTTGTAATAAAAGTATTAGGATAATCACAATTCTGCAGCCTTGTTTTCCAAAATTTATTTTGATCAGTTCAGTATATTGCACTAATTCTTTTAGTTATTTTCATTATATGAAATCTACCATATGTCAGAGATGATTTAATCTATACTTAAGTGTTGAACTGCTAGCAGAATTTGTACATTTACAGTAATTTAAAATTAGTAAGGAAAACAATTCACCAGTGTTTATTAGTTTTCTGTTGAGGTGCTCAGGTTTGAATAAAGTTTTTTTTAATAAACAGTAAAAAAAAGTGAAGTAGGTGGCAAAAGAACATAAATGGAGGTAAGATTTCAATAGTGATTCAGAGTGGTAAAATTATGGTAATTTTTTCTATTATCATAAGAATGGTAAAGTTACTTGCAGTAACTTTATGCTAAAAACCATAAAATGCTATTGAAAGAAACCAAAGAACTAAATAATTGGAGAAACTTACTGTGTTCGTGGATTGAATTACTTGAAATAATAAAGATGTTGATTCACCCCGAATTGTTCCAAAAGTTTAAGGTAATTCTATCAAAATTTCAGCAAGGCTTTTGTAGTCATAGACAAATGTATTCTTAAAATTATATATAAAATAAAGCCCCTAGAAAAATCAAAATAATTTTGAAAAGAAAATGTGGAAGGAATCTCTTTCTCTGAAGTTAAGGCTACTGATATCGCCAGTAATCAAAACTGCATGTTACTGGTGGAAGGATAGACACATAGATAAATAGAATAGGGAATCAAAAAATAGATCCACAGAAATAGATCTGATTGATTTTTAATTATTTTTGTTAGAACAGTGGCAGGTTTACAGAAACATCATGTGGGAAGAACAAAGTTCCCATATATCCTACACTCTCACACAGAGTTTTTGCTATTAGCATTTTGCATTAGTGTGGTATCTTTGTTAAAATCTTTGAAACAATCTTATAATTATGCTATTAAGCTTAGCACACTTTTATATTGTGATGTTCAATTCTATATATGTGTGTGTTGATATAAAAAGCATAAATTTTGCTTATTTTCCCCTTTTTAATGAACAATTAAGTGGTGTTAATTATATACATGAAATTGTGTGCTCCTCCATGTCCATCATTCATTGCTCAAATTTTCCATAATCCCAAACAGAAACTCCACATCACTTCAATATTAACTTCCTATTCCCTTCCCATTCTTGGCCCTTGGTAACCTGTATTTAGTTTCTGACTTCATGAATATGTTTATTTTGCTCATTTCATATGTAAGATCATACAGTTATTTGTCCCTCTGTGTCAGGTTTATTTCACTGAATATGATATCCTCAAAGTTCATAAATGTATCAAATTTCATTCCTTTTGATGGTCAAATAATATTCCATTGTATGTATATACTCCAATTTTGTTTATCCATTCATCTGTTGTTGGACATTTGGCTTGCTAGCACCTTTGGGCAATTATGAATAATGCTTCTGTGGACATCAGTGTGCACATGTCTGTTGAAGTCCTTGCTTTCAATTCTTTTGTGCATATATTGGGAAGTGGGATTACTTGTTCATATGGCAATTCTATACTTAAATTTATGAGGAAAAGCTTTACTGTTTTTCTCAGTGGCTGTGTCATTTTATTTACAACCAGAAATGAACTACTGTTACTGTTTCTTAACATCTTCTTTAGCACTTGCTATTTTCCTTTTTTAATGGTAGTCATTCTAGTTGGTATGAGATTGTATTACATTGTAGTTTAATTTGCATTTCTCTGAAGGCTAATGACCTTGAGTAGGTTTTCCTATGTTTATTGGCATTGGAATATCTTCTTTGGAGAAATGTCTTTTTAGACTCTTGCCAGTTTTCTAATTAGGTCATTTGTCTTTCTTTTTCTTGTTCAGTTGTAGAATTTCTTTATAAAGTTTGGATATCAAACCCATATCAGATATATGGGTTTCAAATGCTTTCTCCCATTCTGTGGGTTGTGTTTCTAATTTCCTTTTTGTTAGAGAAGTTGTAAGTTTACAGAAAAATGATGCATAAAATACAGACTTCCCACAAGCCATCCTATAAATAACACCTTGCATTAGGGTAGTATATTTGTTACAATTAACAAAAGAACATTTGTATAATTGTGTCCGCGACTTCTCGCTCAGCTCCGGGTCCCCGGCCGGCGGAGGGAACAGGAGGGAGAGAGAGACAGACGCAGACAAATCCGCGCTGGTGAGAAACACAGATCCAAGACACGTAGCAGTTGTAAGCACAGACCTTTACTGGAGTTAAGCTTGCATTCTCTGTTACAGGTTCCACGCGGGCCTAAGCACCCCGCGGGGAGACAACCTCTATGCGGCCGTCAGGTACGGCTCCCTGTGGGTCGTCTCCACCCACCCCGTCCGGGTAACCTCTTATATACTGTGCCCAAACCCAATAGGTTAGTGCCACGTATACAGAGGTGATTGGAAGATAGGGTTGGTGGGCGTGTGCGTCATTTGCGGAAGCAGGATGTGAGCGCCATCTTGGCTCACTCAATGGGCGGGGGGAACTCTAGAGCAGGCTGCAGCGTGTCCACTAGGCCAAACCCGGAAAGCGGCTCTCTACATCTCCCCCTTTTTGTTTTTATAAGAGGCATGGTCCGTAGACCGTATTCTTGTACCCAGTGTCTCTATTGATGATGGTGCTCCCGTGGGCCTGAGTGGCTCACAACATAGTTTGGTGCTTTGGGGAGTCTGGACTAGGCTCGCGTCATCACACGACGGAGCCTCTGGCACCGACCAGAATGCTCACCTCATATAGAGACCGGAGAGTCCGTGAACTGGATACCACGTGACTCCTCCCTGCAGTGCTTCGCCTCGCAACTGGGTCAAGCGGGGATTATGAGAGCGACAGCCAGGGCATAGGAAACGCTGCGGAGGCCTCGGTGCAATGGCTAGAGCCAAGCCCAGTCTGGCCAGGACTGCGGCCGCAGCTCCACCGTCGAGGCAGCTAGGCGCGCAAAATTAACAGCCTCTGGTGCCTAGCTAAACACGGGTAGTGGCCAGGGAGCCTGCAACAAACCTTGCTGACAAGAGCTTTGCCCCAGGTGATTCAGACGGGCTATCTATCGAGGAGGGACGCACACCCACATTTGACTGGGAAGACATAGCTAACATGGTAGAAACACGTAGTTGCTGCTGTGTCTGGAACAAGCGTTCTAACAAACATTTAACAGTGACTAAGCCCACTAATAGTCCCACTGCCACGAGAATCCAAGTAGTCAAATTGGGCCAAGAGAACCAAGAGGTGACTCGGTTCCACAGACTTTGTACAGTCTCGCTCAGTTTGGAAAGGTCGAAGGCAACGGGGGTTATTAAAACTGGTCCCCCTTCTAAACAATCGAAGGGTGACCGGCGCTTTCGTTGCTATCTCGTCAGTCGCCGCCGTCATCAGCAGAGTTGGAGGCCTGATCTGATGGTTCAGGTTGAAGGCTTGTTGGTTTTTTAGGCAACAGCTCCGTGGCCTCCTCGGGCGATGTCACGGTTCTCACCAGTCTTTCCGGAACCCACACTGGTTGACGTCCTGGTTCCTAGGGAAAAACACAAACAGAGCCTCTGGCCCAGCTGAGCACTGGGTCAGGGCCTTGCCATTGTCCTGACAGGACATCCTTCCAACGGACTAGACCTCTATGTGGAGGACTCGGAGTAGTGTGCTGAAGAGCAGGTGTCATTCTTAGTGAATTTTCATTTAAAAAATTGTACGTAAACAAGGCTATAGACAGTTGAGCCTTTGGGGACAGGCCGTGACCTATTCCCCCTTTCTGTTTCTTTAGTAAGTCTTTGATGTCTAAGATGAAAATAGACCAATGCTCTGGCAGAGCTGAAAGAAGGGGCAACCCCATCTGAACAGGTCCTAAGGACTCCATGCAATTATTAACGGCTCTTAAATCATGTAACAATCTCCATCTGCCTGATTTTTTCTTTATGACAAATACGGGTGTGTTCCAAGGTGATGTAGAGGGAATGATGTGGCCCTTTTTTAACTGATCTGACACTAGAGTGTGTAATGCTGAGAGTTTTTCCTGTGATAATGGCCACTGAGGCACCCACACCGGGGTACTGGTCTTCCATTTTAGTTTTATAGGTGTGGGTGGGAATCTCCCCTCAGTGGCCCCTAGGAAAAACCCAGGCCTCGTCTGTCAGAATTGGAGACAGCTTGTATAGGCCTTGCGCGCCCCTGCAATGAGGCTCCTAAGCCTTTGCCGGGGACATATCCCATTCCTTTTAACAAGCGCTTAGAAGTTGGAGAGCAGCCACTGTAATTACCTGATTCGGCCACCAGAGGGAGCCCGTGGTGAGGGTTTTTGGCGAGATCACCAAAACCATTCACCGGAAGCCGCCGCGTCCCTGCAGCAGGCGCTGGCGGGGCGGAAGGCTGCGTGGGTGAGACAGGGGGCCTCCCCCAATCGATCAGCGGAGGCGCGTCTGCACCCTCGGTCTCATCACCATCTGACTCTGAGTCAGAGGTGTCTGAACTAGCGCCAGACTCTGGCGGCTTGCCTTTACGGGAGCCGTCCGCAGACGAAACTGACTGAGTTTCTTGGAGCGCGTGCCGTGCCTGCAGCAGGGCGGAAGACGGACTGAGGCCTGAAGTAGACTCTGCCTCAGGGCAAGCACGGACGGTTTCCCAGATAGGGACCAGGATCGGGTCCATACAAAGGCCCGTCCGGCGCGCCCGTTCTATGTCATTACCAAGTTTTAACCAAGAAGGCAGACTAAGGCTCCCGGAGTGGGCGAACCAAGGTGCAAAAGCAGCAACATCGTCTAAGAACCGCAGGAGGGAACTCTTCCTAACCGAGATACCCCACTGCTTCAAAAGGGTTTTTAAAGGAGCTAACAAAGGTGAACTTCCTGACTGCCCCATGCTTGCAGTCGGCACTGTACTTTAATCACTCGGGGAGCTCTCCCGAGTCACCGGGGCTACCTGAAAGCCCGCGGCCCTTAACTCTCATGTAATAGGAAGCACTCACCTTCCCACGGTGATCAGGCGTGGAAAGTCCGCCACGAACTCAGGATGCGCGTCCTCACCAGCTCGGGGAAAGGCAGCAGAAGGGTTCCCCGTACGGGCCACCACTTGTCCGCGACTTCTCGCTCAGCTCCGGGTCCCCGGCCGGCGGAGGGAACAGGAGGGAGAGAGAGACAGACGCAGACAAATCCGCGCTGGTGAGAAACACAGATCCAAGACACGTAGCAGTTGTAAGCACAGACCTTTACTGGAGTTAAGCTTGCATTCTCTGTTACAGGTTCCACGCGGGCCTAAGCACCCCGCGGGGAGACAACCTCTATGCGGCCGTCAGGTACGGCTCCCTGTGGGTCGTCTCCACCCACCCCGTCCGGGTAACCTCTTATATACTGTGCCCAAACCCAATAGGTTAGTGCCACGTATACAGAGGTGATTGGAAGATAGGGTTGGTGGGCGTGTGCGTCATTTGCGGAAGCAGGATGTGAGCGCCATCTTGGCTCACTCAATGGGCGGGGGGAACTCTAGAGCAGGCTGCAGCGTGTCCACTAGGCCAAACCCGGAAAGCGGCTCTCTACATAATTGTATTATTAACTATAGCCCATCATTTAAAGTAGGGTTCATTGTGTTGCACAGTCCTATTAGGGTTTTAATTTTTGTTCTAGTAACATATATACTGTGTTAGTTAGATTCAGCTGTCAGCTTGGCCAGGTGAGCAGACCTAGTCTTGTTGCTACAGACATAAGCCAATGGTATGTGAACCTCATCTGTTGCTAATTACATCTGCAGTCAGTTAGAAGGCATGTCTGCTGCAACGAGTGACATTTGACTTAATTGGCTGGTGCTTAAATGAGAGAGCGCCAAGTAGCACAGCCTAAGCAGCTCGGCATTCCTCATCTCAGCACTCCCAGCTCAGCGCAGGCCTTTGGAGATGCAGAAAGAAGTCACCCCAGGAAAAGTTGTTGGAACCCAGGGGCCTGGAGAGAAGACCAGCAGAGACCATCTTGTGCCTTCCACATAAGAAAGAACCTCAGTGGAAAGTTAGCTGCCTTTCCTCTGAAGGACCAACAAAATAAATCCCCTTTTATTAAAAGCCAATCCATCTCTGGTGTGTTGCATTCCGGCAGCTAGCAAACTAGAACAGATTTGGTACCGGAGAGTGGAGTGCTGCTGCGGTTTGCAAATACCAGATATGTTGGAACAGTTTTTGGATGGCTAAAGGGAAGATTTTGGAGGAATTGTGAAGAGAATAATGGAGAAGACCTGGAGTGCATGAAGGGACTGTTGGTGTAAATGGAACCACTGCCAATCTTGACAAGGGAGGACACAAAAGAGAGAGATTGGAGTTTGCAGAGTGAGAACCATGGACACATGGGTCTGAAGCCAAGAAACTCAGCCAGGAGAGTGAACTCACCTGTATACATGGAGAGGGTGAGTTTACCCTGAAGGGTGAGGATGAGCCCTTCATCTTGTTGCAGTGGAAGAGTTGTGTAGCCTCAGGCCTTTGAGAAGGTAGAGCATGCTCTTTGGGGGACTGGGAGAGCCTGGCTGCCACCATGTGGAGGGGTTGAGCCTGTGCCCCAGAAATGGCAGAGAGCCCAGGGGTGGCCCTGATGCCTGGAGAGAGTGAAGCCTAGAGGTGGTCTCCTCGATGTTCCCCGAGGTTGATTTGGAAAGAGGCGGGCCACTGCATAGGCCCTCACAAAGGGTGGGATTGCCACTTTCTAAAGCCAAAGGATGAATGATTTTCAGACTTTAAAATCCAATGGTGTTTGCCCTGCAGGTTTTACATCTGTGTTCTTCCAATTTCTCCCTATGGAAATGAAAACCTAATATCCTCCTTTGCATCTTGGCATCAGACAACTTGTTTTGAGATTTACAGGTCCACAGCAAGAACAGAATTTTTTGCACCTGTTTAAGGTGATGCTTGAAGTTGCCATGTTGACAAGGGGTGGACATGTGTTAGTTAGATTCAGTTGTCAGCTTGGCCAGGTGAGCATACCTAGTCTTGTTGCTACAGACATAAGCCAATGGTATGTGAACCTCATCTGTTGCTAATTACATCTGCAGTCAGTTAGAAGGCGTGTCTGCTGCAACGAGTGACATTTGACTTAATTGGCTGGTGCTTAAATGAGAGAGCGCCAAGTAGCACAGCCTAAGCAGCTCGGCATTCCTCATCTCAGCACTCCCAGCTCAGCGCAGGCCTTTGGCGATGCAGAAAGAAGTCACCCCAGGGAAAGTTGTTGGAACCCAGGGGCCTGGAGAGAAGACCAGCAGAGACCATCTTGTGCCTTCCATGTAAGAAAGAACCTCAGTGGAAACTTAGCTGCCTTTCTTCTGAAGAACCAACAAAATAAATCCCCTTTTATTAAAAGCCAATCCATCTCTGGTGTGTTGCATTCCGGCAGCTAGCAAACTAGAACATATACAAACCAAAATTTCCCATTTTATCTATTTTCCAATATATGTCAATGCTGTTAATTATGTTCACAATTGTGATATCATCAGTACCATCCATTACCAAAATTTTAGAATCAACCCAAATAGAAACTGCAAATTTAAGCATCAACTCCCCATTCCCTACCACAGTCCCACCACTGGTAACCTATATTTTGGATTCTGACTCTATGAGTTTGCTTAATTTAATTATTACATATCAGTGAGATCATGCAATAATTGTCTTTTTCTGTCTAACTTATTTCACTCAACATAATGTCTTAAGGTTCTAACATGTTGTGACATATATTAGAACTTTATTCCTTTGGGTGGCAGAAAAATATTTCATTGTATTCATAAACTGCATTCCATTTATTCTTTCCTCAGTCGATGGACACTTAGGTTGCTTCCATCTTTTGGCAAATGTGAATAATGCTGCTATGAACATTGGTGTATAAATATCTGCTCATGTTCCCACCTTCAAATCTTTTGGAAATATACCTAGAAGTGTGATTGAAGGTCATATAAGATTCTGCACATAACTTTCTGAAGAACAGTTGAACTGTCTTCCATAGCTGCTGCGCCATTTTATATTCCCATTAAAAATGAAAGAGTGCTATTGTAGGAGCCAGGGTTAATGGAAAACCTGCGGAATTTATTGGGAGCAACTGACTTCAGAGTGGCGTCGGCAGTAAACTGTGGAGACTGTTATCTGCTTAATTGGAGGACAGTCTGAGAGGGAGAGAATGTTTGTTTTTTCTTAAACCCCAAGGTCTTTTTAGCTATCTCTTGTATTTTACTCCCTAGTAAAATACTGAAAAGTAAGCACTCTGTTTTATCACAGAATGTATGCATGCTTTTAGTCACAGAAACCCTGCAGTACGTAAGCAGGAACTAGTTAAGAATAAAGTTGTCTGTTGTCTGTCATGGCTGATCTTCAGACCCCCTGATCCCTTACTCTCTGTCTTGTTTTACTTTAACATTCCTTAGGGTCATAACTGCAGCCAACATGCTATTGTTTTTCCACATCTTTTACAGTACAGAATTTTCCATTTGTTTTTGAGTAGAGGCCATTCTAGTGGGTATGAAAGGTATTTTATTGTAGTTTTGAATTGAATTTCCCTAATAGGAGATGATCAACGACTTTATATGTGCTTTTAGACAGTTTGTATATCTTAATTGGAGAAATGTCTATTCAATAATTTCCCCATTTTAAAAATGTTTTAAAAAATTTTTAATGTTGAGTTTTATGACTTCTTTATGTATTCTGGATATTAAACTCTTATTGGATATGTGATTTCCCAATATTTTCTCCCATTCAATACTTTGTCTTTCTACTTTCATGATAAGGTCCTGTGATGCAGAAAAGTTTAAATTTGATGAAGCCTAATTTATCTACTTTTTCTTTTGTTGCTTGTGTTGTGGATGTGAAATCTAAGAACCTATTGCTTAACACAAGATCCTGAAGATATTTCGTTAAATTTTCTTTGGAGAGTTTTATTGTCCTGTTTCTTATATTTAGTTCTGTGATACATTTTTTTAATTTAATTTTGGTTTATAGCATGAGATGGGGTCCCATTCATTTTTTCATTTCTGGATATCCAGTTCTTCCAGCACCATTTGTCAAAAAGACTATTCTTTCATCATTTACTGCACTTAGCACCCTTGTCAAAAATAAATGTGTCATAGAAATGAGGATCTATTGCTAACCTCTCAAGTCAACTACACTGGCCTCCATATCAAACCTTGTGATGGTAGTGTACTCTTTTAACCACTGTAGCTTTGCAAAATTCTTTAAAGTTGAGAACTATGAATCTTCAAACTTCATGCTTCATTTTCAAGATTGCTTTGGCTATTCATGGCCCTGTGCCTTTACAAATAAATTTGATAATGGCTTTTCCATTTCTGTAGAAAAGGCAGTTGGAATTTTGAATTAAATGGGTTGAATCTGTAAATTACTTTGGATAGAATTCATATATTGACAACATTTAGTCTTCCAATCCATGAACATGGAATGTCCTTCCATTATGCTCTTTGGTTACTTTTTTGTATATATCCTTTACAATCTTGGTTAAACTTATTCCTAGATATTTGATTTGTTTAGCTGTATGAGTAAATGGAATTTTAAAAATTTCCTCTTCAGATTATTTATCACCATTGAATAGATACACTACTGATAATTGCATGTTGATCTTTTAGCCTGGCATATTGCTGAATTCATTTATTATTTCTTGTATCTTTGTTGTAGATTTTACTGGACTTTCTCTATATAGGATCATGTTATCTGCAAATAATGAAAGTTTTATTTCTTCCTTTCCAATTTTTATAGCTTGTTATTACTTTCTCTTGTCTAATTACTCTGGCTGGAACTTCCAATACAAGATTTGATAACAAAAGTAGTGATGGGGCATCCTTGTCTTGTTTCAGATCTTAGAGGGAAATTGTTCAGATTTTCACTATTGAGTATGTTTTTGGTAGTGGGTTTTTCATTTGTGCCCTTTATCATGTTGAGGAAACTTCCTTTTCTATTCCTATTTTTTTGCATGTTTTTATCAAAAAATGATGCTGGATTTTGACATATGCCTTTCTACCTTAATTGAGAATATATCATGCTTATTTTCCTTTCATTTTGTTAATGTAGTTTATTTCATTGATTTTTATGCTGAACCACTCTTGCATAATAAGGAGCAATACCACTTGATTATGGTGTATGAATGTTTCAATGTGCTGTTGGAATTCATTCACTAATATTGTGTTGAGTGTTTTTACATCTATATTCATGAGAGCTAATGGTCTGCAATTCTCTTTTCTTGTGTTGTCTTTATTTATTTAGAATTATGGTGATGCTGTCCTCATAGAATGAATTAGAGATTGTTTCCTCTTCAATTTGTGGAAGAGTTTGAACAGATTTGGTGTTAATTCTTCTTGAAATGCTCAGTAGATTTCATGTGTGAAGGATTCTTCTCTTCTTCTTCCTCTCCTTCTTCTTTTGATCTTCTCTGTATAAACATTATATTTTCCTTAAATATAAACTCTGTTCAGAGTTTTGAAAGTTGTATTTTCTCCAGAATTTTAAATACATTTGTAAGACAATGGTTTCTATATTAACTTAGATAACCATATTGAGAATATCAGAAGCCCTGTTGAAATTATCCCTAGCCTTTAAGGACTAGATCAAGTTCTACTTTACCACACTCATAGAATGCTTGAATTGGAAAGAAATTTAAATATGATTCACTCAAAAAATACAAAGCTACAATGACCGAGGTGTCAGATAGGTCATGTAATTTTTTTGTAATATCTAGTTGTAAGACAACAAAGAGTGTTGTGCTCTGTCATACACTTGGAGTGTTTTCCCCACCTAAAAGCATTTAAAAATGTCTAACAAACCAGGTTTGTAGAATATTCTTTGCAACCTCTGATGCCAGCCTAACTCCTTCAATCTATGTATGATGAAATTGAGAACAGATGAAGACTTGCTCAATTAACATACCTGGTTAGTATTCTATATCAATTGATCTAGAAACTCCAACTCTTGAAATTCTCTTTATAGTCCTTTCTAACAATAATGAATACCATAAGCACATTAAAGAAGTACACAATTATGAAAACTTTATGATAAAATGTTAGATTTTGTGGTAGACAATATATGTTATAGGATTTCAGTTTAGTTAGATAAAATATTAATGCTTTCATTATTATCAACCTTTGTTCTCAAATCTCAGAACTTAAAATTCTCTTTCAGTCTCAGGATAGCTATTTTTTTTCCTTATGAAATGACCACCAATTAGCCCAGATTGAAGATGCATGTGCTTAAAAAAAATGTGACTGTAAATGAATTTTCTTCAACATGTAAGAATTTTCTTAAACATGTAAGATCTAGAAACTTCATTTCTTTGTCAATTAAAACCTAACCAAAAAATTCCAGTGTAAAGTAAAGCACTTACTTAATTATGCCTTCTGAGATGCAGGCTGTGAACTGCAACACAGAAATGGAGGAAGATCAATTCACAGACCACAAAGTATTACTCAGATGTTATCACCTTCCCTTCCTGCAGCATATCACCACCCTCAGTCAAATACCTCATTAGAAAAACATCAAAGGGTCCAGTGACACTTTTGAAAGATGCTTTTTTCCCGTGAATGCAAACCTTGTTCAAGGGGATTTCTAAGGAAAGAATAACTGCTCACATATGTATGCTGTTTTATGACTCCCGAACCTTTTTATTTTCATTATCTCATTCGATATTCATAAAAAGTTATTAAAATTAAAGTGATTTTGACTCCATTTATATACACGAAGAAACAAAGATGCTGAAACCCAGATAAAGTAAATGATTTTTGCAATTCATAGGACCAGAAAGCATCAGACTGAAGACTCAGGTGCAAGAGTTTCAAATAATGCTTTTTAATAGTCACACATGCTGCATTTAACATATAGAAAAATAAAAATTTAATCTTACACCATTACTCTTTTTAACATGCATATTTCATATGTACTAACATTAACTTGACAAATGTGTGCCCATTGAAATAATTTTGAATTTATTGTTTACAATATATGTATTTTGCCTTCTTTTTAAAACTTTTTTATTGCATAATATAATATATATAAAAACAAAGAAAGAAAAAAGCAATAGTTTTCAAAGCACTCTTCAACACATAGTTACAGGACAGATCTCAGAGTTTGTCGTGGACTACAATACCATCATCCCAGATTTTTCCTTCTAGCTGCTCCAGAATATATGATGCTAGAAGGAATAAATATTTTTTTATCATCACAATCAACATTTTTTTCTTTTCTTTTGAAAAATAGCATATATGCAGAAAAGGAATACATTTGAAAGCACAGCACAACAATTAGTTGTAGAACAGATTACAGAGATTGGTATGGGTTATAATTCCACAATTTTAGGTTTTTACTTCCAATTGGTCTAAGATACTGGAAACTAAAGGAAATATCAATTTAAAGATTCAGGAATCATATTCATTTGCTAAATTCTACCTTCTCTGTATAACTCCATCATCACCTTTGATCTTTTTATCCCACTCTTTAAGAATATGTGGGCTATGGCCATTATAACTTTTTCATTTTGGAATATGCTATCAGTAACATGAGGCAGGGAGGTATAATCGGCTGATGTTCTGGAGAGGCTGGTCCCTCTAGCTTTCAGGGCTTATCTGGTGCAGGGACCCATCTGGAGGTTGTAGGTCTCTGGAAAGTTATCCTAGTTCATGGAAACATTGTAGAATCTTACATATTGTTTATAATATATTTTTCATCCATAATCCAGAGGGCTGTTTTTCTAAAAACAATCTTTTTGAAAGGACAATCAGGAATTTCTGGCACTTTATTTGTTAGAGAAAATGAAACAGAACATAAAATCTTCACATGAGGAAAATAGCAATTGATATGAACAACAACAATTAGTCCAGGCTTCATATAAGGGAATTAGGGGAAAAAAAGTAACTAGAAGAATAAAATATTCCTTGATAAATATAAGATTAGGAGGCTATGAGAGACTATGTGTTAGAAAGAAGAAAGAATTTAGGCTTAAAGCTTCACAAATTGACAACATTAAAAGTTAATCAAACTCATCTCAACCAATTCTGCTAATTGCTCTGAACAATGCTGGACATATCTTTATTCTGTGATCCCTAGTATGTAAGCTACATGTATGATGTATTAATTAGCACTTGTTGATGTGCTTTAAATTAAACATTTTTTGAAGAAGTCACTGTTCCAGGCTTCAAGAAGTCACAGAGAAGAAATTCTTACAGTGTGATCAAGG
This sequence comes from Tamandua tetradactyla, assembly GCF_023851605.1. Taxonomy (NCBI): domain Eukaryota; kingdom Metazoa; phylum Chordata; class Mammalia; order Pilosa; family Myrmecophagidae; genus Tamandua; species Tamandua tetradactyla. Next base: position 55,160,637 of record NC_135353.1, on the reverse strand, counting down.
ACAAGCCAAAATCAGAAGTAATATTAGGCTATTTTTGAATTATAAATCAAGCATCAAAATGGAGGGGGACTTCCAGGGAAGTTAGTGGAGTACGGAGCTTCAGGATCCAGTATTTCCACCACAGCATCTACTGAACAGTCATGGATGGTCTGAACCAATTGTTCTTGGACTACAGATACCAGAAGAACACTGCACAGCTTCTAGGGAAGAGTGGGAGGAAGAGGTTAATAAACTACAGGAAAGAACAGTGAGTAACTCTCTCCAGGCAATGGCTTCAGGCACCCATACCCCACCGTTACAGTTGGCTGCTTTAGGATCCAGCCCCTGTCTTGTTATTGCTGTCAGAAAGGGACATAAAAGTTCTCTTACCCAAACACAGGGATGAGCACAGCCAAGCACTTATCACAGATTTTGATTGGCAAATTTGGATTGCTATATCCCAGCTCTGAGGTACCGCTTCAAGACATCACAGAAAAGGCAACAACAGCCATTATTTCAACCCGGCCCTTGATGGGGCAGAGGTGGTGGAAATTTATAGATACATTACCTCCTTAGGACTACAGGGAATGGTTTATGAAAAGTGTTATCTCTGGGCAGGCCAGGAAGGTGCAGTTGAGGAGAAATCAAAGAGGCTTTTGACATCATTCCTGATCTCCTCTCTAGGGCACTTTAGGAGAAGTCTATACATACTCTGTTTTGACTTGGACATACTGGCCTAGGAAGGACTTCTTCGGGGTCACCTTCCTCCCAGAATTTGCCCTCCAGGTAAAACCAGCTATGGAAAATTAAAGGAGTCTAAAAAATATTTAATGGAAAAGCAAAAACAAGGAACAGATCAAGATTCCTGAAGAAGAGCTGAAAAATTATGATCATTTAAATATGAGCTATTCTAAAGTTCTAGGATAAGTGAACCAAATGTCAAAGAAGAGCCTTAAGACTTAGTCAATCAACAATAATGCCCTGGGGAAAAAAAGAGAAATATGATTCTCAGAGAAAATTTATCAGGATAATAAGATACCTAGACATCATCAAGATATTATAAGACATATTAAGAAACAGGGAGATACAGCTCAGCCAAGGGAATAAAGTAAAACTTCAAAGGAGACACAGAGTTTGGAACAACTAATCAAAGCTATTCAAACAAGTCTCCTAAATCAATTCAAGGAGCTAAAAGAAAATATGGTTAAGGAGGTAAAGGGTATTAAGAAGAAACTGTGTGAGGACAAGGAAAATTATGAAAGTATGAAAGAAACATAACAGAATTTTTGTTGATAAAAGTCACAAAAGAAGAAATTAAAATACATTAGAGGCATACAACAAAATATTTGAACAGGCAGAAGAAAGAATCAGTGAACTAGAAGACAGGAAAATGAAAATCCTGTAGACAAAGAACAGATAGAGAAAATAATAGAAAAAAATTTGCAGAACCTCAGGGATCTGAGTGACAGTACAAATTGCACAAACATATTAGTCATTGGTGCCCCAGAAGGAGAAGAGAAGGAACAAGGCAGAAAGAATATTTGAGGAAATAATGACCAAAATTTTTCCAACTCTTATGAAAAATATAAATATACATGTCCAAGAGGTGAACATTCTCCAAACAGAATATCCTAATGTGCTTTCTCCAAGAGACACACTAACCAGAATGTCAAATGCCAGAGATAAAGAGAGAATCTTGAAAGCACCAAGAGAAAATCAATTTGTCACATGCAAGTGATCCTCAATAGGACTAAAGGCTGATTTATCATCAGAAACCATGGAGGTGAGAAGGCAGTGGTATGATATATTCAAGGTAATGAAAGAGAAAACCTGCCAGCCTAGAACTCCATATCCAGAAAAACTGTGCTTCAAAAATTAAGGAGAATTTAAAATATCCACAGATAAACAGAAACTGTTGGAGTTCATCAACAAAAGATCTACCATACCAAAAATACTAAATGGAGTTTGGCAGGATGAAAGGAAAATACAGGAGAGAGAGGCTTGGAGAAAAGTGAAGAAATGAAGATTATCAGTAAGGGTATGTAAAATGTGAAAAAGAGACAAAAATATATGACATATAAGAACTAAAGGATAAAACAATTGAAGTAAGTACAGCCTTTCCAGTAATAACACTGAGTTCTAATGGCTAAAATTCCCCTTCTGCAAGACACAGGGTGGCAGAATGGATAAAAAATATGAACTAACTGTATAGTGTTTACAAGACATTCACCATAGAGGCAAAGATGTAAATAGGTTGAAAGTGAAAGATTGAGAAATGATATTCCATACAAAAAGTAACCAAAAATAACTGAGGCAGCTATACTAATATTGGAAAAATATATACTTTAAATGTAAAACTGTTATAAGAAATATACTGGTTTGGAGCTGTTATGTACCCCTGAAATAGCCATGCTCTTTTTAAAATGTAACTGTATTGAAATATATGGACAAAGCATACAGTCCACCCAAGGTATACCATCAATAGATCACAGTATCATCACATAGTTGTGCAACATCACCATGATCAGTTTTAGAACATTTGCATAATTATAGAAACAGAAATTAGAAGATAAAACAGACCCAAACATCCCACACCCCTGTTGCCATCTTCTTATTGACCACTAATATCAGACTCTACCAAATTTTAAGACTTACAATAGAGGTAGGTTAACTGAGAAAGTATAGTATTGCCAGAAATATATATATATATGAAATAGAGCAAAGCATTAAGAAGTAGATCCACATGGGCAACTGACATTTATATTTGCTATATAGTTTTACAGTCATTATCAAAAGACCGGTACTACTGGAAGCGCAACAACTTTGGGTATTTCCTTCTGGCTGTTCTAAAACTCTAGATACTAAAATGATAGCATTCACCATTCCGTGTATCCAGGACCAGACCCGTCCCTTGGAATCATATCCCACATTGCCAGAGATGCTTGTAGCCCTGGGAATCATGTACAGTATAGGAGGTGTTTTAGTTTGCTAAATCTGCCAGAATGCAACAAACCAGACATGGATTGGCTTTTTATCAGGGATTCATTTAATTACAAATTTATAGTAATTTACAGGAAAGGCAGCTAACTTTCATCTGAATTTCTCTGTCACATGGGAAGGCACACAGTGATGATCGTTGGTCTTCTCTGGCTCCTGGGTTCCAATGGCTTTCCTCAGGATGATTCCTTTCTGCATCTCCAAATGTCTGGGCTGAGCTGTGAATGCTAAGATGAGGTATTCTGAACTTCTGAGCTCTCTTCTGATGTCTCTATTTTTAATTTTAATTTTGTGCCTGGGCAAGCATTGGGACTCGAACTGACCTCTCTCTTTTAAACCTCTACTTAATTAAACTAAATGTCACTCATTGCAGAATGCAATCCCCTTAACCCACTGCAGATGTAATCAGCCATAGATGAGTTTCACGTGCTGATGATATAAGTCTACAGCAATATGGCAAAAGGACATCATCACCTGGGCAAGGTGACATCTGAACATAACTATCACAGGGATGAAGTGGGCAGTGAGTTTACTTGCAGAGTTGGCCATAAAGAGAGAGGCCATATCTGAGTTTACAAAAGAGGCTTTCTGGGGGTGAATCTTAGGGATAATTACAAGCAGGCCTAGATTTGCCATTACAGAATTAAGTTTCATAAGATCAAGCTTCAAGATCAAGGGCTTGGCTTAATAAATTGGGAGTCCCTAATGCTTGAGAGAGTATCAAGAATTCTGCAGTTGGGGAAGTTTAATACTTTATTTTTCCCCAAACCCTCATGGGGACTTCATAATTACTTTTTCATTTATTATCCATACTACTCTGGAATGCACCTGGCTATTACATTAACCTGTACAGAATAATAAGATCTCATTCTCTACTATAGGTTCCGTGTAATTAGGTTGTTTAAATAATCTGACCAGGAAAGTTAAATTTTAAACAGCGTGCTACAGAATATTTAATTTATGGACCTTATAAACCTCTACTACTTTGGTCTCACACAGAAGTTGTGATTTTATCATTCTTACCCTGCATTTTGATTCACCCTAGTCCTAATCAGATCCATTTCATGTTCATCTCCAATTGGAGTCTGATCTCTTCTTCAACCTGTTCAACAGTTGCTGTGTGGAGCAATGCTGACTTTCAGAACTACAAAATTCTGACTCTGAGTCTCAAGTGTATAGAGATACCCAATGTTCCAGAGAATCCTCAAGTCACATACCAAGAACACAGCATCTCAAATTTTAAGAATAAGAACTAGTTAAAATTCAGGAACAGAAGAAATTGCTGCAAGAACTCACAATCCAGGAAACTTTATAATGAACCCTACTTGAACACTGTACTCCTTAATCCTTGGCCATCCAATTTCTACCCATTCTATATCCCATGAGAACCCATGCACTCATATTCAGTTCTCAGAGTTTTCTCATTTTACTTGTTTCACACCAATGAAATCATAGATTAATTATGATTTTGTTTCTGGCCCATTTCACTCAACATAATTTTCCCAAGGCTTATTCATCTAGTTGCATGCTACATGTTTTCATTCTTCCCTGCAGTCACTCAATTTTCCATCATATGCTTACACCACAGTTGGCCCCTCTTATATCATCAGTTGAAATACTCTTAGGCCACCTATGTCCATTGCAAGTCATGAATAACACTTTCATAAACACCTGTATGCAAATGGCTATTTGAGTCACTATCTTACGTTCTTCCAAGTCTTTGTCCAATAACAGGGTTGCAGGATCATTTGATGATGCTATACCTAGCCTTCTGTGGAACCACAACACTGCCTTCCAGAGGGGCTGCATCATTCCACTTCCCTAGGTCTATCACTTTCTTCACATCATCTCCAGCATTTCTGTTTATTTTCAAACAGTTTTATTCACATATCATACAGTTCATCTTGATAATCAGTGATTCCTAATATAATCATGAAGTTATGCATTCATCACCACAATATATATGAGAATGTGACAATTTGTATACAAAGGGACAAGAGGAAAAAAGAAGAGAAAAACAAAAACATGAAAATGACAAGAATCTTATATCCCCTCCCTTATATGCCCCTGTTATTGACATTTAGCATTAATATGATTTAGCTTATTTCTCTCAGCATAATGTCCTCAAGATTCATCCACATTGTTGCATGCTTCATGACTTTATTTTTAGAGATGCATACTATTCCATCATATGTATATACTACAGTTGTTTATGCACTGGTCTGTTGAAGGACCTTTGGGCTGCTTCCACCTATTGGCAATGATGAATAATGCCACTATAAACATCAGTGTGCAAATGTTCATTCATATCCCTTGTTTCATTTCCTTCAAATATATAACTAGTAATGAGATTGCTGTATCATTTGGCCATTCTATACTTAGTTTCCTGAGACCAAACTCCCTTCCCAGAGTGGTTGCACCATTTTACCTTCTCATTAACAACAAATAAGTGTGCTGTATTCGCCACATCCTCTTGAGTACTTGCCATTTTCTGTTTCATTGATAATGACCATTCTAGTAGCTGTGAGAGGATATCTCCTTTTGATTTTTATTTGCATTTACCTAGGCCTTAGTGAAGTTGAGCATCTTTTCATAAATTTTTGAGCCATCTGTATGTTCTCCTTTGAAAAGTGTTTGACCATTTTTTGATAGGGTTGTTTGTCTTTTTGTTGTAGCATTGTAGTATTTCTTTATATATTCCAGATATTAAACCCTTGCCTGATATGTGGTTCCAACTATTGTTTCCCATTGCATAGGTTGCCTTCCTACTTTACTAACAAAACCATTTGCTGCAGAAAAGTTTAATTTTGAGGTGCTCCCATTTATCTATTTCTTCTTTTAATGCTGGCACTTTGGGCATAAGGTGTAGGAAACCACAATCTATCACAAATCCTTAAGATATTTCCCTAAATTTTCTTCTAAAGTTTTTATGACCTTGCTCTAAAGTTTAGGTCTTTGATCCATTGTCAGTTGATTTTTGCATAATGTTTGTGATAGAGGTCATCTTTCATTCCTTTGGATATGGATTTCCAGTTCTCCAAGCACCAATTTTTTTGAAGCTATTCTGTCTCAGTTGAGTCAATTTGGTAACCTTATCAAAATCATAGATGTGAGGGTCCACCTCTGAACAGGTAACTTGATTCCACTGGTTAGTACACCTATCTTTATGCCAGTACAATGCTGTTTTGACCTCTGTAGCTTTGTAATATATTTTAAATTCAGGTAGTGTGAGACTTCCCACTTCATTTTTCTTTCTCAAGAATTTTTAGTAATTTGAGGTATTCTGCCCTTCCAAATAAATTTGATTATTGGTTTTCCTAATTCTGTAAAGTAAGATGATGGGATTTTAATTGTTATTGCATTGACTTTATACATCAATTTGGGTAGAATTGAATCTTAACTATATGTAGTCTTCCAATACATAAACACTTTATTTCCTTCCATTTATTTATTTATTGATTTATTTTATCAAAGTTTTGTAGTTTTCTGTGTTTAGGTCTTTTATGACCTTGGTTAAATTTACTCCTAAATATTTTATTCTTTTGATTGTTATTGTAAACAGAAGTTTTTTCTTGTCCTCCTCAGATGTCTCATTGCTGTGGTAAAGGAACGCAACTGATTTTTGCACGTTGATCTTGTATCTTGCCAGTTTGCTGAACTGCTTTATTAGCTTAAATAACTTTACAGTATATTTTTCAGGATTTTCTACATGCAGGATCATGTGATCTACAAAGAATGAAAATTTACTTCTTCTTTTCCAATTTGGATGCCTCATTTCTTTAACTTGCCTAATTGCTCTAGCTAGAACTTCCAGCAATATGTTTAATGATAATACTTGTGACAGTGGGCATATTTGTCTTATTCCTGATCTTAGAGGGAAAGATTTCAGTCTTTTTCCACTGTGAAAGACGTTAGCTGTGGGTTTTTCATATATACCCTTAATCAGGTTGAGGAAGTTTCCTTTTATTCCTAACTTTGAAGTGTTTTCAGCAAGAAATGATATTGAATTTTGTCAAATGTCTTTTGTGCATCAATTGAGATGATCATGTGGCTTTTACTCTTTAATTTTTTAAAATGTTTTTAAAGTATGCAACAAACAAATATACAGATGTTCTTGACACACAAACATTCTAAACATGGTAGACAATCAATGGCTCACAATATCATCACATAGTTGTGCATTCATTGCCATGATCATTTTTTGAATGCTTGCATCTCTCCAGCAAAAGAATTGAATTCTCCCCATTTCCCAAAGGGGACTTTGCAAATACTTCTTCATTCACTGTTCAGATCACTCTGGGACTTATTGGGGCATCACACTAACCTGGACAATCCACTGAATTCTCATGCCCTATTTAAGTTTCCATGTACTTATGGTGTTCAATTAAACTGACAATTCAGGTTAGATTAGGAAATGCAACTAGTCAAAATATAAATTTTGCACTAAATAAAAATTTCTCCCTTTTGGTTCACACAGAAGTTGAAGTTTTAAAATATGAATGATGAGCTATTTTCAACTCCCTGCAATGCTGCCATTCCTTTGTTCTTCCTCATGCAAAACTTTTATTTTTTTATTTTTTATTTTTTGCATGGGCAGGCACCAGGAGTTGAAGCCAGGTCTCCAGCATGGCAGATGAGAATTCTGCCACTCAGCTGCTGTTGCACTGCTGAAATGATTTTTTAATTCATATATTTAGTCACTATCATGGTACACCTTAGCCATTACTAAATTACACCATCTCAGCTTTATCTTCTATCTTTCCTTCTGGTTTCATACATATCCCCAGCCCCTTTCCCGCTATCATTCTTATATTCAGCTTCATTCAGTGTACTTACATTATTGTAAGTACTATCAGGTAGTATTGTGCTATCTATTTCTGAATTTTTCAATCAGTCCTGTTGCACAATCTGCATCGCTTCAGCACCAATTACCCAATCTCTACCCTATTTTTATCTCCTGATAACCTGTGTTCTTTACTGAAATTCTCCAAGTTCACTCATTAATATTAGTTCATATCAGTGAAAACATACAGTATTTGTCCTTTTGTTTCAGGCTAATTTCACTCAGCATAATATCTTCAACATCCATCCATGTTGCTACATGCTTCATGGCTTTAGTCTGTCTTACAGCTGCATAATATTCCATTGTATGTGCATACTACAACTTGTTTAGCCACTCACATGTTGATAGATATTTGGGCTGTTTCCATGTTTTGAAAATTGTAAATAATGCTGCTATAAGCCTTATTACAGGACTGATTGTAAAAATTCAGAAATAGATAGCACAATACTACCTGATAGTACCACAATGTGGGTGTGGGGCCTCTATGGATGCATAGGGTCTCATTATCAGGCAGGATGTTTGTAGGTGCATGGAGTATTGTTGCCATGGGTATCATGGTGTAGGGTAGAGCCACAGAGGTCCGGGAAAAGGAGAGCAGGGTACACGTGTGTCCTTGCACAGAGGAAGATGTCTAAGTGGGCTGGGATGTGTATGCATGAGTGTGTAGAGTTGGGGAAGAGGTAATGAATATGACAGACATGGGCCAGGGCAAGTGATATTGGGTAGGCAGGGCCCTGCCATGGCTTCACAGGGGCGGGGGGTGTGGAGCAGGGGTGTACAGTGGATATGTGCACAGATCGACACATGATCACCTGCCTGGTTTGGGAAAAGAGCACTTAGGCTGGCAGTTTGGGCAAGTTTGTTTATGTGTGTGGGGCAAGGGGTTGGGGTGCAGGGTTCAAATGTTCAGTGCATGGATATATGGGTGCCAAGCACAGAGAATGTGGTTATGCACATGAATGAGTTTCAGGGGTGGGGCTTTTGTGTGTGCAGGTCTAAAGGGTGGGGCCCTTGTGTGCATGTGCAAAGAGCTCATGGTGAAAGGGGTGGGGTTATTTCTGCATGGGCTGTGGGCAAGTATGGTCAGGATGCATAGGTCAGTGTTTGCCCACAGCTGGGTGGCAGGGCAGAGTTGTGTGTGTGCCCATGCACAGATCTAGGGAGGCTGGATGCTGATGTATGCATGTGCAGCACTCATGGGGGTGCTAGGCAAGGTTGCAAGACTTTATGGGCTCAGGGCATATGTGGCCTGTACATGAATGTGAGTGCCTGCAGTCCAGATGCATAGACGAACACTTCCCTTGGGGCTCTCCAGTTTCTGGCTTGTTTAAGATTTCATGGCAATGTCTACCAGGCTACAAGCTTCTCCAAACATCTGTCTTTGCTCTCCACATATCCCAGATCTGTGTTAGCTCTGCTGTGAAGTTTCTGTTGACTCTGAGACTTCTGCCATTTCTGGCTCTCTCCAAAATGTTTCTTTTTTTTAAAGAATTCCAGTAAACTAATCAAGACCCCCTGGAATGGGTGGAGTCAATCTCAATCTAATCAAAAGTTAATACCCACAAATGAGCATGTCACATATTCATGGAGATAATCTAATCAAAAATACCCCAAAATACCTTACTGAATTAGGATTAGAAGAAATGGCTGCTCCCACAAGATTGGATCAGGATTAAACATGGCTTTTCTGGGGTACATAATGCTTTCACATTGGTATTGGTAGGATATGGGGGGAGAAAAAGTACATAATATAAATAATTGATGATAGAACTATTTTAATAATATTCATTTGTAATATAAGTAACTATTGCTAAAAATGTAGTACAATTTATTTCATAAAATGCTATCATTAATATGAGCAAATGTTCTACACCAAGGCAAGGTGTTAGTGGTGGGGCAGTGTTTGGGAATCCTGTGTTCTATGAAAGATTGTTTTGTGAACTCACTACTTCTCTAAAAAAAGAAAGAGTGTGAGATTAAGAGAAAGGAAGGATCATACTGAGCAGACATGTCATTAGTTTGGAATCAGAATTGTTCAATATTTCTGATTAGTTCTGAAGCAAATATATATAAATATGTATATACACACATACACACATAGTTGGATTCTATTTTACACAACATACAAAGGAACTTTGGATTATTGGTTTGGGTATGTGTCTTTAGGCTTTTATACTTACTTTCCTCTATAGATCATAAATTTCTCAAATTTGAGGACCAAATCATTTTTTCTAGACAAAACACCCCTGTGCACAAACGTCATTTCCTGCTGTGTACGGTAATTTGTTTATAGTTAGTGTATATCATAGTACCACAGATGTTAAAACAAATACCATGAAATAATTGGCTTAATGGTGGGAAATTATTGGCTCATGTTTTTGCCTCAGAAAAATAACACTTTGTCCTCAAAGATTATGGCATTCAAGGACTGGCTACCAGTGATCCTTGGGCTTCCCTAGCTTTTCCATTGCAGTGGTATACAGTTACTCTCCTTTCTCTTCAGGGTTCTGTTGACTACCAGTTTCCAGTTTCCTGTGGATTTTTCTCTGTGGTCTTCTCTATAAGGCCTCCAGTAAAATGATTAAGACCCATCCTGATTCAGTTGACCACAATTTATCTAAACATAACATCTTCTAAAGGTTCTGTTTACAATGAGTTTCCACCCACAGATTTGGATTAAGATTAAGAACATATCTTTTCAGGGTTATATAGCTCTATGTACTAGAGTATAAAAGGTAAATATTTGAATAACCTATAGCACAATAAGAAATATCATAAGAACATGAAGAGATGTATGATGGGTCATAAAAGTTCAACTGATCTGAGTGCAGGGAGTTTAATTATACTATAGTAAGGCACAAGGAGAAGGAAAGTTAGAAAGTTGCAACCAAGTAATTTGATATCCAGAGTATTAAAAGAGTCATTTGATATCCAGAGCATAGATGCAGCAACAAGGGAAGGGCTTGGGAAACAATAAAGCAGGGGCAGTAGATTGAGTTTATGTTTTGGATGTTTGGAAATGAGTGGGAAATGATCTTGACACTGCATGCTTGTTTTCAAGAGAAATGCCTGTTACTTTCCCAAAGATAAAGGTATAAGATGTATTTTCACTTTGTTGATTTTGAACAGAAGAATGGCAACAATCAGATAAGTTTAAGATTCTAAGGCTGAGTTTACATGATCACACACACACACACACACACAGTTTAAACTGGAAAGAAATCAGTGAACAGTGAAACTACCGATTTGATAATGAATATCCTTAAAGTGGAGATGTTTCACTTCATTCATATATTCACTTATTAAATAAGAATTTCTGACCACTAATGTGTGAAGCACTGTACAAGAAACTGAGGATGCCAAACAGGATGATACACATTTCTTGACCTTAAGAATTTCTAAAAGATTCTGATCAGGAAACAGCCAAATACTTTGTCCTCTCTGTTATTGGTTTGTGTGTGTACACATAATTAGAGATAAATACTAAAACAATATTAACTAGCAGTCTCTGTAGTAACAGAGTTGGTGGTGAATACTTAAATAATAAATAGTTAAATCTCATTTGGTAGGAAGTCTCCACTCTTACTTGGGTTTTGATAGGTTAGGATCAAGACATATTAATTTCATACAAGCAAAGTGGAATATAAAGAGTTTAGATGACAGGAACTTGGCTTGTTGATTTCTTGATATGAGAATAAAAAAATGATTCAACTGTGAACCAGGTTTTGCCTTATAATCACAAGTGAATTCTCGGCCTCCAAGCCCAGGCTGAGGCTGCAATGCCCATTTACTTAAGCATAAATCAAAGTGGCATCTTCAGTTAACCTTAAGATAGTCTTTATGTTGTTTGTAATAAAAATCAATTTCTCAGACTCTAAGGAGAAGTAATGTAACGTGAAATCCCCTTCACAATTCATTTTTAAAAAGACATTGATGACTAAACTACCAGCTCAAAATCTTGTTTGTGGGAAAACTAGGAGAGTTACTATTTTGTTCAGCAGCTTTCATTGCTATGACTTTTTCTGGTAATCTGATTCTTGAATGGCCCATTGATATTAGGTAAGCCTGCTGTTGAAGAATATGAAATGCTGAATGCAAACTTTCTACAAGAAAAGTGATTTGGAAGTTAAGTTCCTTTTGAAAATAGAAATGTCTTCTAGCTAAGTAGAAAATATTTATCTTTTGATCAGACTGAATCCTGTTACTGCTATATAAATATTAAAAATTACCACATTACAGTTTGTTCCTTGGGATAATGTTAAGCTTATAGAGGGCCTTTAGGTGTCAAATTTCCAGGAGTATATATGAAAAGTCTTCTGTTATCAGATATTTATTTATTTGTGATAGGAGTCTCAAAATACTGAGAAGTAGTATTCCTTGGAAAATGCCAGCAAGAATTCAAAGAGTTGACTTGTAGTTCAATAAGTACTTTGTTTACCACAGCATTATTTACAGCCACACATTTTCAATCACACATGCAGAAAGTTTAAAAACAAGTTTTTTATTTGGAAAGAAATAGGGATTTTGATTATATGCATTATGCATAAATCCCCCAATTTCCAGGCCTTGATATAACAAGAAGAAACAGCTTCACTGAAGAGAGAATTAGCTAGGGGATGCTGTCATCAACATGGTGATGTAAAAAGTTTCTGATAACCTCTCTTTAGAGATAGAGTGGGACAATGGTACTATTTCCACTTGTATAGAACTCTGAAGAAAGATACAGACTAGAGAAGGATTCTACAAAAGCTGAATCAAAGAAAAAGAAAAATATCAAGTAAGAAACTTTCATTCCAGACTTATCAGTCCTACCCCTTCCCCCCCACTCAGACTCACATACCTTGGGAAGTATACAGAGACAGCGGCTGGAACTCTTCCCACTGTCCACCAAGGACATAGACTGTAAAATCTTTCATTAGTGAGGCAGATCCCCACCTATATCCAGACACAGAGACCCAAGCCCACGGGGACCTATGGCAGGGCTTAAACCATGGGGTAGGACAGAATACAAAAGTGAAACATGGAGGAATTTTACAAAATGGAGGACTTGGGAGGGGATGGCAAAATCTTCCCTAAAAGCAGCAAACAGCCAGGTTGAGGCTACCCAAATCAAGTGTTTGGGGACCTGGAATACAGGTCCAGATAGATCGTGTCCATAGGTGTGGTCTTACCCAAGGTGTGCAGTTCCCACTCCGTACCTCCAGAGTTAGCAGATAACAGTGCACATTTCAAGGCAAAGGTCAACGATGGGCAAAAAGTCTGAGAAAACAAGGACGAAAACTCTGTTTCCAGACCTGGGTCCTGTTGCCCCTCACTCCACCCATGAAAGAAATAGGAGTGGGAGGCCTGATCGTTGCCTGAGGGAAGGTGATAGCCTGGGGCAACAAGGGAAATCCTCTACCACAAGTAAAGTAAGGGACACAGCACTACATTGAGCCATGTTTTGGCTGGTGAATTGAGGGCACCGGAACTCTGCAGCTACAGCCCTGCCTGATCAGAAGCAGCTTGTGGCTCCTTGAGGTTATTCTTCCTGATCTGGTCAGAGGCACCCAGGGCTAGAGGGCAATCCAGCCCCACCTGAACATACTCAGTTGGGGCCTAGAGGTATTTCAGCTCTGCCTGGTCAGATGTTGCCTAGGCTCTGAAGCAAACAGCTTCTTAGGATGAATCACTATACAGAACCAAGAGATAGAACAGGCCAGAAAATGCGGGGAAATTACAGGGCTTATCAGAGCCTCTTCAGCCCCTATCCCAGGTGAATTCAGAGCTAATCTATGCATCTTGCACAGGTGCCCATCCCTGTCTTGTCTGAGATACATGGACAGCCCAACTACCAAAACGGTGACCTAAAACAAACCTAGTTTATGCTGGACAGCAAAAAGTAAATCAATCCTAGGCTGGCAGTTGGCTGCTGAAGTGGAAACTCTCAGTCTCTCAATTGAAAATCATTCCACACAGGAGCCTGGGAAGCACCAGTTATATTGTGTCCATAGGTGTGGTCTCATCCAAGGTGTGCAGTGCCCACTTCCTATGGACACAATATAACTGGTGCTTCCTAGCAAAGGGCTAGGAAGATTATTTGAAGAGATAATTGGGGAAAACTTAACAAACCTTATAAAGACATAAATATGCAAATTAAAAAACCCAATGAACTCCAAATAGAATAAATCCAAACAGACACACTCCAAGAAACATATTATTAGATTGTCAAATACTGAAGAGAAGGAAAAAATCCTGAAAGCAGCAAGAGAAAAGCAATTCATCACATACAATGGAAACCAAATAAGACTAAGTACTCACTACTTAACAGGAAGCATGGAGGTGAAAAGATAGCAGCATATCATATTTAAGATGCTGAAAGAGAAAGATTGTCATACAAGCATACTTTATCCAGCAAAGCTGTCCTTCAAAAGAGAGGGAGACCATGCACTTCCCAAAAACAAACAAACAAGCAAACAAAAGAAAGACAAAACAAACAAAAACTCAACAAAAGGTGCTGCAATAATGGTATACTCACATGGAAAAAGAATGAAATTTGACCCCCACCATACAGAATGCAAAGAACAAAAAAAGAGAGGAGAGTTTAAAATCCTCAGAGACAAACACAGGCTGAGAGAAATTGTTAACAAGAGACCTGTCCTGCAAGAAATACTCAAAGGAGTTCTGTCAGCTGAAAAAAAGACAGTGGAGAGAGGTCTAGAGAAGGGCAGACTAACTGAAGTGCATTAGTAAAGATAGCTTAAAGGGTATAAAATTGAGAGATAGAAAATAGATTTGACAAATAAAAACTAAAGGATAAGGTAGATGGTACAAGTCCTGCCTTTACTGTAATAGCTTTGAATGTGAATGGATTAAACACTAATTCAAAGATACAGATTGGCAGAATGGATTGAAAAGTATGATCCATCTATATGCTGTTTAGAAGAGACTCATGTTAAGTCCAAGGATACAAAGCAATTGAAAATGAAAAGGTGGAAAATATGTTCCATACAGCCAAAAGTAAACAGGGTTAACTATACTAACATTAAGAAAAAATAGACTTTAAATACAAAGATATTATAAGAGACATGGAAGGACATTATATATTAACAAAAGGGGCAATTCACAAAAGTAGATAACAATCATAAATGTTTATGTACCTAATCAATGAGCCCCAAAGTAACTTGAAACAAACACTCACAAAACTAAAGGGAGCAATAGATTTTTTTACAATAATAGTGGGAAACTTCAATACACCACTCTCCTCTATGGAACAATAAGACAGAGGAGCAATTAGGAAATATGATGAATGAATTAGAACTAACAGACATATATTGATTGTTGCATCTGAAAACACCAGGATATATATTCTTCTCTAGTACTCATCCAACATTCCCCAGGATAGATCATATGCTGTATCACAAATCAGTCTGAATAAATTTAAAAAGACTGAAATTATTCAAAGAACTTTTTCTGACAATAGTGGAATGAAGCTGAAAATCAATAACCACCAAAGGAACAGAACTTTCACAAATATTTTCAGGTTAAACAACATCCTCTTAAAGAACCAGTGAATCAAGGAAAAATTTCAAGAGAAATCAGTAAATATCTGGAGATGAATGAAAATGAAAATACACTGTATCAAAACATATGGGATGCAGTGAAGCTGGTGCTGAGGGAAATTTATAGCTCAAAACATATACCAAATTAAAAAAGGAAGAGTGACACCAAATACCTAACTGAACAACTGAAAGAGTTAGAGAAAGAACAGCAATCTAACCCCAAAGCAAGTAGAAGAAAGGAAATAACAAACATCAAAGCAGAAGTAAATGAATTGAAGAACAAAAAAGGATAGAGACTCAATAAACCCAAAAGGTGGTTCTCTGAAAGATTGATAATATTGACAAACTCTTAACTAGATTGAAAAAGCAAAAAAGATGCAAATAAACAAAATCAGAAATGAGAGGGAGATCATTACTATGGATCCTAAAGAAAGAAAAAAATCATTAAAAATATTATGAACAATTGCACAACAAAAAAGTAGACAACTTAGAGGCAATGGACAATTTCCTAGAAACATAAGAACAACCTATACTGACTCGAGAAGAAATAAAAGACTCAACAAAACAATCACAAAAGACATTCAGTCATCAAAACCTCCCTACAAAGAAAAGGCCAGGCCAAATGGCTTCACAAGAGAATTTTACCTAACTTTCCAAGAAGAACACCATTCCTGCTCAAACTCTTCCAAAAAATTGAAGAAAAAGGAAGACTACCTAACTTATTTTATGAGGCTAAACACTCTAATGTCAAAACCAGATAAAGATACTATGAGAAAGGAAAAGTAGAGACCAATCACCCTAATGTGTGTAACTGCAAAAATTCTCAAAAAACACTTGCAAATCAAATCCAAATGAGCATTAAAATAATCATCCACCGTGACCAAGTACAATTCATCGCAGTCATGCAAGCATGATTCAACCTAAAAAAATCAACCAATTTAATGCAACAATTAACAAATCAAAAGGGAAAATCACATGATCATCACAACTGATGTTGAAAAAGCACTTGACAAAATTTAGCATTCTTTTCTGATTAAAACCCTTCAAAAGGTAAGAACCAAAATAAATTTCCTCAGTATAATAAAGGGCACCTATGAAGAACCCTCAGTCAGCAGCATTCTCAATGGCAGAAGACTGAAAGCCTCCCCCCTAAGATCAAGAATAAGATAGGGATGTCCACTGTCACCACTGATATTCAATATTGTGCTGGAAGGTCTAGCTAGAGCAGGAAAAAGAAATAAAAGAGATCTGAATCAGAAAAAGAGTAGTAAAATGTCATTTGTCATGGTTGGGGACAGGTGTCAACTTGGCCAAGTTGTGGTACCTGTTCATCTGATTGGGCAAGCGCTGGCCTGTCTGTTGCAATGAGGACATTTCATAGGATTAGTTCATGATCACATCAGCTACATCCACAGCTGATTCCATTTGTAATCAGCCAAAGGGGAGTGTCTTCTGCAATTAGTGATGCTAAATCCAATCATGGGAAGCCTTTTAAGGAGGACTCAGAGGAGACAGGTTCCATTCTTGCTTTGGCTGGTGAGCCTCTCCTGTGGAGTTCATCCAGGCCATCCATTGGAGTCATCGGCTTCACAGCCTGCCCTGTGGATTTTGGACTCTGCATTCCTATGGTCACGTGAGACACTTTCATAAATTTTATATTTGCAAGTGTTCCCTGTTGATTCTGTTTCTCTAGAGAACCCTAACTAATACATCTTGGTACCAGGAGTGGTTCTTAAGGAACAGAATCCTAAAAATGGGTTTTTATGAATGGTTTTCTATTCTGACTGGGCTCAGAGACACTAAGGACTCTGATTCCCATATTCAGAATGACACTCCCAATCCATGGACTGAGTTGGCAAAGGAGATAGTCAAAATATCATCATTCGATTCTCCTAATGCTTCGCTTGTACGAAGCCAGACTATGGGGGATAATGTTTTTGACACCTTTACAGAGTTTTGTAGAAATAAGAGTTATAGAGATGTTGGTTGGTTGTTGTTAGATACACTGTCTACATTAAAGGGTGAAAGGGATGGGCTTAAGGCTTCAAACGAGAAGCTTAAGCGCCGTCTGAAAGATGTAGAGGTTTCTATGAGTATCCTGAAGGAAAATTTTATTTCCTATAGCCGTAGACTTGAGATCTCTGAAAATCAGACTCAGAATCTTATTGTTAGAGTAGCAACTTTACAACGTAAACTGAAATCTCAGTCTTGCATGGTGTCTGCCGTTAAAGTGAGGGCATTGATTGGAAAGGAGTGGGACCCTGAAAAATGGGATGGTGACATATGGATTGATAATGATGTTGGGGGTGAGGTTGAAACCCTAGACCATGCTGAGCCTTCTTTAGATAACCCTGTAATAGTCTGCCCTGAGGACATAGCCGCCCCACCTCCAGCCTGCCTTGAGGAATTGGCCACCCAACCTCCTCCTGAAGGGATTAGCCCTAGAGTTATTAATCCTGTTTCACCAGATGAAACTGCAAATGAAAGCCCTGAAGCAAATGGTTTGGAAGATATTTCTAATTCTTTTCATGACCCACCCCCACCACCCCTCATTTCTTCTAGACCTATAACTAGACTAAAGTCCCAATAGGCCCCTAAAGGTGAGGTACAAAGTATCACACATGAGGAGGTACGTTATACTCCAAAAGAGCTGTGTGAGCTTTCCAATTTATATAGACAGAAATCAGGGGAATATGTGTGGCAATGGATTTTAAGAGTGTGGGATAATGGTGGGAGGAATATAAGGCTGGATCAGGCTGAATTTATTGATATGGGCCCACTAAGCAAAGATTCTGCATTCAATGTTATAGCTAGAGCAGTTAGAAAAGGTGTTAACAGCTTGTTTGGGTGGTTGGTTGAAACATGGATCAAAAGGTGGCCAACATTATCTGAGGTTGAAATGCCAGAACTGCCCTGGTATAATGTAGATGAGGGGATCCAGAGGCTTAGAGAGATTGGGATGTTAGAGTGGATTTATCATGCAAAGCCTGCTCTTACACCCCAGGAATGTCCAGAGGATGCACCTTTTACCAGAACAGTGAGAAATAAATTTGTGAGACTAGCACCATCATCCCTCAAGAGCTCTGTGGTTGCACTCCTCTGTAGGTCAGATATTACTGTAGGAACTGCTGTCACTGAGCTGGAATCCTTAAACACAATGGGGATGACAGGATCCCGAGTTGGCAGAAGCCAGGTGGCAGCACTTAATCACCAAAGACAGGGTAGACGTGGGTATTATAATAGACAACAAACTTAAAGGAGGCATCAAAATTATATGACACGCAGAGATTTGTGGCATTGGCTAGTAAATCATGGGGTGCCTAGAAATACAATAGAAGGGCAGTCTACTAAATTCTTGTTGGAGCTGTATAAACAAAAGAGTTCTAGGTCAAGGGAACAGAAGTCTAACCTGAATTACAAAAACACAGAGTCACGGCCCCTTAACCAATTTCCAGACTTGAAACAGTTTACAGACCCTGAGCCCCTTGAATGAAGGGGAGGCCAGGTCCCTATGGGGGAGAATCCTGTTACACTGCCACAAATTTATACTGTTAACCTTCCTCTAAGTCTTCCCCAAGGAGACCGACGGCCTTTTACCAGGGTAACTGTGCATTGGGGAAAAGGAAATGATCAGATATTTCGGGGATTATTAGACACTGGTTCAGAAGTGACATTAATTCCAGGGGACCCAAAACGTCACTCTGGACCACCAGTCAGAGTGGGGGCTTATGGAGGCCAGGTGATCAATGGAGTTGCTTTGGCTGGTGAGCCTCTCCTGTGGAGTTCATCCAGGCCATCCATTGGAGTCATCGGCTTTGCAGCCTGCCCTGTGGATTTTGGACTCTGCATTCCTACGGTCACGTGAGACACTTTCATAAATTTTATATTTGCAAGTGTTCCCTGTTGATTCTGTTTCTCTAGAGAACCCTAACTAATACATCATTATTTGCAGATAACATGATCTTATAGTTAGAAAATCCTGAGAAATCCATGAGAAAAATACTTGAGTTAGTATAAATTCATCAGTGATTTTGTTTTTTTTTTTTTTTTTTTTTGCATGGGCAGGCACTGGGAATCGAACCCGGGACTCCAGCATGGCAGGCAAGAACTTTGCCTGTTGAGCCACCATGGCCCTCCCCAAAGTGAACTTTCATGCATAAAAATCTGTTATGTTTCTATATACTAGCAATGACCCAAGAGGGAATTAAGAAAAAAAAAAATTCATTCACAATAGCACTAAAAGAATCAATATCTAGAAATAAACTTAACCAAGGATATACAGGCCCTCTACACAGAAAACTGCAAAACTTCACTAAAACAAATCAAAGAAGACATAAATAGGTGGAAAGATATTTTGTGTTCATGGGTATGTAGGCTAACTGTCATGATGATGTCAATACTACTGAATTTGATCTACAGATTCAACACAATACCAATCAATATTCCAACAACTTATTTTGCAGAGTTGGAAAAAACAGTAACCAAATTTATTTAGGAGGGAAATAGGCCTCAAATTGACAAAAACATCCTCAAAACAAAGAACAAAGTGGGAGGACTTACTTCCTGGCTTTTGAAGTGGTCAAAACAGCATGGTATTAGCACAGAGATAGACATACTGTTCTTTTTTGCTCTAAAGTGCTTTTATTTTCTTTCAAACCCTTTGAAAGAAAAAAATATATATTTAAAAGAATAGAGTAATCTCACAAACTGTGGAAAGCCGGGAACAAAATGAACAAGTTAGTACTTTCTCCTGAGAGGTGGATCTAATAACTGTAAAATGTTTTTTCTCCTTCCTTGTTTTTGTCAAATGGAAAAAATAAATTTTCCATTTTTTAAGTCATCAGAAATCACATCTAAGTAAAAAAGTTGTTTAAGTACAAGATTTCAAGTCTTCTAATGGTGATTAAGAAACATCAAAAGCTGCTCGCTTCCTTTATTTTACTATCAACTATTAAATTACCCATTTTTCTAAGGATGTAAATTTGAGAATTTCACACTCATGACCTGAGTTTCAAAAATCTGGCCATATTTTATTTAAATTTTATTACTTCTTAGCAGGAAAATCTGAAGTATCTGATCTTGCATCACAATAACTGAAAGGGGTCAGACAGCAGGAAGACTACTTTCATCTTGCATTCTGTAGCCAAAACCAGTCAAAAAGCACCAATCACCAGGGACTCTGATGCAGCTAAAAATTTATGGCAAAGTCTTATTCCTAAACCACTGGAATTGCCTCCAAAGGCACATCAAATCCTAGTGGTTCAGAGATAATGCACATTATAAAAGTTATAAAAGTCATTTTACTATTCCCAGAACTTTAAACTTACTCACTGATCTCCCTCAATTTTATACTGATGAATCTACTAAGCTAAAAATTTTCATTTTCAACCAGTACAGTAAGTTAGTCAAGACAATGGCTAATATTTTTGTTCTATGCAAAATTAACTGATTGCTAATGTTAAAGTATTGATTTGCATAGGCAGTAGAAAGCTTGAATCAATTTTTCCAAAAAGTTCCAATCTTATGTTTTGATTTGTAATATTGAGTACACATCCAGGCAGTTTCTCTAAAGTGTCCTTTTTAAGATAGCTGACTCAATTCATATCATTGGTAGACATAACTTCCAAAAGAACATCAATTTCTGAAAGGGAGATTTTAGAAAATAATAGATTAAAATGTCACTAATACCTATGATAGTTCCTTAAGGATTCAAGTGACTTAACTGCAACTAAAATTAAGCTCATTATGCAACATCAATGAGCTATTAAAGATTCAGTAGGATTCTGTGGTGTGTCCTAGTTAAGTTATTCAACATCTACCAACTTCTAAAGTAGATCAATACTCCCACCAAAGTAAACTGCTGTTGAACTCTAATAGAAACACTATCCTATTTCCTGGCTCTATAGGAATTAATCTTCATAGACAACATCTCTTATGGGACAACTCTGGGCTCTTGACTTTCAGTCAGAATGAGCTCTCAGCCCTAATACTGACTTTATGAAATTACAGGATACTGTCAGGTTGTCTTCTGCCTAGGAAAACATCACAGTCCAGCACTCTACTATCAATCCCAGGATGCAGCTTGAATTACACTGAGTTATGTTCTGGTTTCAGTGTTCCAAATTCTGGTATGATACAGCATAGTGGCCAAAAGGGACCATATGCAAATGAGAATACTAGTAACACAAACTTTTAAACCAGATGTAACTCAGTCATTCATAACCAACTCAGGCACCCACAAAATAATACAATAAAGCCAACAAGTATGAACTAGATCCATGCTTTAACAAAGAACAAAGCACACACAGTTGATAAAGGTAATCAAAGCCACAAACATTGATATGTCAGACATGTTGTTTACTGAGATGTCTGGAAAATTGTACAAAAAATGCTTACTTTACTGGGATCTGCATAAATGAAAATTTTTGTACATGAGTTTATTGAAACTGCTGATTTTTTTTCAGGAAACAAAGTAATGCCAATAAAATAACCCAAAGGTATCCAAAATGTACAATTCTAACAGGCTATGTTTTATAAAAACAAAATCTATTTGCTTCCTAAATGTTATTTCTGTCTTTAAACCAAGTGGCTGCATCTGCCGGTAAAATGCAATGGGATTTCTTTATTAACCAAGCATCACTACTAAAAATCAACTTGTGGGGGTGCAGGGTAGTTCAGTGGTAGAATTATTGCTTCCCATGTGGGAGAGTTGGGTTCAATTCCCAGTCCATACACTTCCCAATAAACAAACAAGCAAAACAAAAACCAACCAAGCAAACAAAAATTTAACAAATGATGCTGCAGTAATGAGATATTCACTGAAAAAATAATAAAATGTGACCCCACCATATGGCATACAAAAGAAAAAAATCAACTTGTAGTTGTTAAGGAAAATAATACTCATTATGCTAAAATAGAACTTATGTTATATACAAAATCATTACAAATTACAAAGCGAATGGTTTCTATCACCCTAAGGATATTTAATTCATAGTTTAGGAAAAAGATCGCAAATATATTAATATGGATACATTCAACTTTTCTTAATCCAATTGACCCTATCCATTAAAAACCAAGAACCTTCTGCACAATGTGTCAGCTCCTCATTCCTGTTGTCTACTTACAAAAAGAAGCATTTCTTGAGATATCAAGATTTATCAAGACCATCAATGTCCAGGATATTTTTTACTATATACCTTAAAAAATATTTGTTTTTTGACCCCACAAAAAATCCATACCATTTAAAACCACATATTGAAATTACATGGCTAAGATTTCTATCTAATCAACTCTTCAGTACTGATTCTAGAAACAATTTTCAATGGATTTTTGAATAATTCAACAAGACATTGGTGTAAGAGGTCATGCCTTTAATGTTCAGGCCATAAGTTGTGAAGTTTGGAAAGGGTGAGGTTTAAGTTCCCACACTATCAGAATTTGCTGTCATATTTTCAGTGCTAAGGGAGTTTCATATTGTCTGCAAGGTTTTATGCATGCTCAAGAAGCAAATCTTTAAGTACACTTAATTCCTTTGTCAGCAATTTAATTTTTTCTTCAACCGTTCATTTTCTTCTTTGAGCAGATTTATTTTCTGTTGCATATCCTATACTGTTTTCCTGCTTTTCAACTGGTTCTTTTACCAGCCATATTGTTCCTCTCTCTGCATTGATGGTACTCATTGCCATTTCATTCCATGGGTGAACTCTTTTTGCTCTGCTTGCTGGTAAGCACAGCTTTGCTCCTCCATCAGTGGTAGCAGGCACCAGCTGAGGATATTGCTGTAAACCACTGCAGTGTGCCTGAGAATGGATAACACTTATTCCATTCTCTCCCTGTGTATTGGGTTGCCGTGATATCTTGCTCATTTGAGTGCTCTCTCTTTCCAATGCAGGATAAGTAGAAGCCAGCACAAGATGAAAGGTGATCAATGGTTTCCACACTAAATTGCTGAGAAATCTTCACATGTAACATGTGCTGTTTAATTCCCCAGAGATGAATCACCTCCCCAAGATCAAAAAGCCTCACTGACAGTCATGATGTGTTCCTGTGCCACCAGTCATTCTGCCCCTGGAGGGCTCCATGGCCAGCGGCCCCACTGCAGCATGGCCCAATGTGTCCCAAACCTTGCAGCCTACATGTCACCCAGGAGAAACAATGGTCATGAAACCACAGCCTCTACCCATCCCAGCACTTCTGGTCAATTGATTTTTGGCAAGGTCCCCAAACCCTCTGAACTGAGACAGAATAGTCTCTTCAATGAACAGGGCTGGAAGAACTGGATATCCATAGCCAAAGGAATTAAAGAGGACCCTTACCTCACTCTGTATGCAAAAACTAACCAAAATGAATTAAAAACCTAAATATGAGACCCAGTGCCATAAAATTCCTAGGATAAAATATAAGGAAACATCTTCAAGACCTAGTGATAGAAGGTAGCTTCCTAGACCTTACACCCAAAGCACAAGCAAGAAAAGAAAAAATAAATAAATGAGAACTCCTCAAAATCAAAGGCATCTGTGCCTCAAAGAACTTTTTCAAAAAGGGGAAAAGGTAGCCAACTCAATGGGAGGAAATATTTGAGAAACCATTTATCTGATGAGTTTGATATCCAGTATTTATAAAGAAATCCTAAAATTCAACAACAAAAGAACAAACCCAATTATAAAATGGGCAAAAAATATGAATAGACATTTTTTTCTGAAGATAAAATGCAAATGACTAAAATGCACATGAAAGATGTTCATCTTCGTTAGTTATTAGGGAAATGCACATCAAAATCACAAGAGATCTCATACCCATAAGAACGGCTGTCATTAAACAAACAGGAAACTACAAATGTTGGAGAAGATTGGAGAAATGGAAAACTTACTCACTGTTGGTGGGATGTAATGGCACAGACACTATTTTTAAGACAGTATAGAGGTTCCTCAGGGAAGTAAAAATCAAGTTACCCTACCACTCAGCAATTCCACTGCATGGTATGTGTGCAGAAGATCAGAAAGCTGTGATACAAATAAATGTATGGACATTGATGTTCATAGCAGCATTATTTATAATTTCCAAAAGATGGAAACAATCCAAGTGCGTATCAACAGATGAGTGGATAAACAAAACATGGTTTATACATATGATGGAATATTATGCAGCAGGGAAAAGAAATGAGGTCCTGATACATATGACAACATGGATGAAACTGGAGGACATAATGCTGAGTGAAATAAGCTGGGCACATAAGGATAGATACTTTTTGATTTCATTAATATGAACCCCTGAAGAAATATAAACTCAGACTCTTAAAAGATAAAACATAGGAGACCTAGAGATAGACAGAAGCTGAAAAAGGGGGAGTGTTTACCTAATATGTACAGACTTGTTAACGAACTTAATCTTGAATGCATGGAAATGGAAGAGGTGTTGGCAGTGCACTGGTGGGATTATAAGTAATAGTGCTTTATTGAAGGTGAATAAGATTGAATGGGGTTCTTTCAAGTCATGTATCTCATCAATTACTACAAATATATAAAAAAAGTTCTTACATGACTTACTTCGTATATATGACACTTGTATAAAATGTTAATAATAGAGTTGTATATGGAAAAATTACCTATTACATGCCATACACTATATTTAACAAGGATACATCACTAGTACCACAATAACACTGTGGATAAATACTTGAAGGGATAAGAGTTATGGGGTGTTTAGGGTTTCCTCTTTGATGTTGATATGCCTATCTGTTACTTTTCTCTTTGGATCAAAAAAATTGAGAGTGATGATGATTGTACAACTAAGTGAGAATACTATGATACATTGTTTATAGAAATAATTGAATAAGCAGAAAGAGTCAAGTGCTAGAGAAAAAATGGAGATACATATACCTAGTCAATGTTGGTAAGATAACAGCTTGGTACAGCCCCTCTAGGGGGTAATGTAGCAGACACACAAAT
This sequence comes from Tamandua tetradactyla, assembly GCF_023851605.1. Lineage (NCBI taxonomy): Eukaryota > Metazoa > Chordata > Mammalia > Pilosa > Myrmecophagidae > Tamandua > Tamandua tetradactyla. The sequence goes on along the minus strand of NC_135353.1, from coordinate 55,135,330 downwards.
ATAAGAATTAAAAGCAGGTACTCGAACAAACATTTGCTCACTGATGTTTAAGAGGACATCATTCATGATACCCAATGGATGGAGGTGGCTGAAGGGGACATCAGCTGAGAAGCAGAAGGGTGATCTGTGGTGTATACACATGATGAAATATTTTGCAGTTACAGAAAGGAATGAAGTCATGAGGGATGCATAAAGGTTACTGAATCTTGAGGACATTATACTGAGCCAAATAATCCAGAAACAAAAGGACAGATATTGTATGGTCTCTTTTAGAAAATACTTGTATGAAAATTAGAGCCTAGATAGTAGCAGCCACATTTGTCATGAGCTTTAAGACTTATTTCTATTTTTGAGATGCAGTGCTCTATGTGTATACCTGGTATTTCCTGGGAACTTTGGGCACCTGTGTCCTACCTAAGACTCTGAGTTAGCATTCTGCATCTCTGAAAGTCACCATTGCTCCATTCAGCCACTGTTAATGAAGCTGAAAAAGAGATGAGTCCAATTAGAGATATGAGTGAAGCTAATCTTCTTGGGACTAAGTTAAATCAGAATACAGGGTAAAGGAGGATGATACTGTCTGTATTTTAGAACTTCATCTACTCTATGAGACCAAAGGAAGAGATGCTTATTTTGTCCAAAACACATTTTCTGAAGCACATATTCTAACTTAGATTGTCTGGCCAGTTCAGTTAAATACATGGAGCTTAGAATTGAGAATAAGATCTTGCAATTCTGTATAGTTTAATGTAATACCCTGATACATTCTTGAGTATGTTGGACAGATAATTAAAAAATATTGGCAAAGTACTTTGAGAGGACGAAAAAAAATGGAACTAATAAACTTACCCACTTTGGAAATTCCTGGTACTATCTCAAACATTTGTGAATCCCAAGAGGCCAAGCCCTTGATCTTGAGGATTGCTCTTATAAAACTTATTTCTTTAACAGGGAAGCTAAGACTATCTATAATTGTGACTAAGAGTCACTTTCAGAAAACCTCTTGTTGCTCAGGTGTGGCCTCTCTCTCTCTCTAAGCCCAAAACTCCAAGTACATCCATTAGCCTCTACCCTACATGGGACATGACTTCTAGGGTTGTAGGTCTCCCTGGCAATATGGGACATGACACCCAGTGTTGTACTAGGCCCTGGCATTGTGGGATTGATGCTTACCTGGCTAAAAGGGGTTAAAATGTAACAAAATAAGGTGTCAGTGGGTAAGAGATTTCAAATCACATCCAGAGGCTATTCTGGTAGTTACTCTTTTGCAAACTTTAGTGAGATATTGCTAATTGCCAGAGAATACCAAGCCTCAACTAACAGTATTCCTGAAAACTCTAGAGAATATGCAGGGCTCTATCTGAGGCTCTACCTGAAGTTTACTTTTCAGAACCTTAAAAGTTCCAGATTGTTCCTATGACAGATAATCCCTGAAACCCAGGGGCACATGTCTCTCCAAGAACATCAACTATTTGTACCTCCCTACCCTGTAATGTCAACACCCCTTTACAACATGAAAAATGAGAATGGTCATTGCCCAAATATCCTTGAAGTTTGAGAGAAGGAGCAAATGAGAGGGAAGAGTTGTAACAGAGAAGATAGGATATAACAAGTATTCGTGACTACAGATTCATTATAATGATATTTACTATTAGTCTCTAGTGTATTACAACACCTAGAAGGAAATACCTTAAATTGTAGAACTGTAACCCATGCCATATTTAGAAATTTGCTCTATAACTACTTGTTAAATTGTCTTTTGAAGTGTATTATTTTTCTGCCTATATGTTATATTTCACAATAAAAAAATTTAAATAAACTGTGAGTGGTTTGGTGATAGAATGCTCACCTTACATGCTGGAGAGCCAGGTTTGATTCCCGGACCATGCACCCCCACCAAAATAAATAAAAAAATGAAAATAGAAAGAATTAGCTCTCATTTCAAGTCTAACTAAAGCATATTTGATTACCTATTCTAATCCAAAAATAGAATAAAATACTTTGTCAGTTTATTCTTAATTTATCTCTGCAAAGTTTAGAGTTCTTAATGAAATGATCTTAATATTTTTGTCAAATTTATTACTAGATACTTTATTTCATGCTACTAAAATTTTTACATTCAACTTCTTTTATTTAAAAATTTTTGATAATATATAAAGATATAATTAAGTTTTTACATTAACCTTGTATTCAAAATATTGATAAATGACCAACTAGGCATTGTGCCTCTTTTTTGGTCATAGGAAGGGCCAGATGAAGCAACTTATCCTTCACCTTAGAAAGGATATATCAACATGTCCCACACCAGTGGATACTTAGAAATTTAACTGATGTAAAAAGCCCCTGTATTTTCATTGGATTTATCTCTCATCCTCTGACACATAAATGTCTTACCAATAAATCTACAGTAGTTGCTACTTCTTGTTCACTGGGTCCAATCAACTGATATCATCAATAAAATGGACCAATGTGATGTCTTTTGGCAAGGAGAAATGATCAAGATACCTTCAGACAAGATTATGACATAGGGCTGGAGAGTTGATATACCCCTGAGGTAGGGCAGTGAAAGTATGTTGCTGACCTTGCCAGTGGAAAATGAACTGTTTCTGGTGGGTCCTACTAACAGCTATTGAGAAAAAAAGTGTTTGCCAGACCAATAACTGCATACCAGGTACCAAGGGATATGTTGATTTGCTCAAGCAATGATACCACATGGAAGAGCAGGTGCAATTGGAGTCACCACTTGGTTGAATTTATGATAATCTCCACTGTCATCCTCCATGACTCATCTGCTTTCTGCACAGACCAAATAGAGTTGAATGGAGATGTGGGAATCACCACCCCTGTATCCTTCAAGTCCTTAAGAGTGGCACTAATCTCTACAATCCCCCCAGAAATCTGTTATTGCTTCTGATTTACTATTTTGCTAAGTAAGAACAGTTCTACTGGCTTCCACTTGGGCCTTCTTACCATAATAGCCCTCATTCCATGAGTCAGAAATCCAGTGTGGGGATTCTGCCAGTTGTTCATTATGTCTATGCCAATTATGCATTCTGGAACTTGAAATATAAACCACTGGATGGTTCAGTGAACACACTGAACCCACTGTGAGATGGACCTGAGCTACAACTCCACTGATCACATGATCTCCACAAACCCTCTCTCTGACTGGTGGACTAGAGTGATGTTTTGGTCCCCTGGAATTAGTGTCACTTCAATATGTATCTAATGATCCCTGAAATATCTGATCAGGGTTCAGATATTTCCTTTTCCTCAGTGCACAGTTACACTGATAAAAGGCTGTCTGTATCCTTGGGGAAAGCTTGCAGGAAGATTTACGGTATGTATTTATGGCAGCATAACATGGTCCTCCCCCAAAGGGGCATGACCTTCCCCTCGTTCAAGGGGCTCTGGGTCTGTAAACTGTCTCAAGTCTGGAAATTGATTAAGGGGCCGTGACTCTCTGTTTTTGTAATTCAAGTTAGATTTCTGTTCACTTGATCTAGAACTCTTCTGCTTATACAGCTCAAGAAAGAATTTAGTAAACTGCCCATCTATTGTACTTCCAGGTACCCCGTGATCTACTAGCCAATGCCACAAGTCACAGATTATTTTGACTCCTACTTTGAGTCTGCTGTCCATTATGATAGGCATGCCCACCTTGTCTTTGGTGATGCTGCCACCTGGATTCTGCCAACTGTAGATCTGGTCATCCCCATTGTGTTTAAGGATTATAGCTCAGTGACAGCAGTTCCCACAGTATTATCTGGCCTATAGAGAAGGGTGACTATGAGTTCTTCAGGTATGATGGAGATAGTCTCACAAATTTATTTCTCACAGTTCTGGTAAAAGGTGCATCCTCTGAACATTCCTGAGGTGTGTGAGCAGGCTTTCCATAATAAACCCACTCTAACATTCCAATCTCTATAAGTTGTTGAATCCCCTCATCTACATTATATCAGGGCAGTTCTGTCATTTCAATATCAAAGGTAATGTTGGCCACCTTTTGATCCATATTTCAGCCAACCATCCAAACAAATTGTTAATGCCTTCTCTAACCCATCAAGCTATAACATATTAATAAATTCAGCCCAATCCAGCTTTATATTCCTTCCGCCATTATTGAACACTTGATTTCTGCCTATGTAAATTAGAAAACTCATGCAGTTCTTTTTGAGTATAGTGTACCTCCTCATGGGTGACACTTTGTACCTCACCTTTTAGAGCCTGTTGGGACTTCATTCTAGTTATAGATCTGGAACAAGATCTAGGACTTCATTCTAGTTATAGATCTGGGGGGTGGGTTATGAAAAGAATTAGAATATCTTCCAAGTCAATTACTTCTGGGCATTCATTTGCTGTTGCATATAGTGAAACAGGATTAATCACTCTAGTCAGAGGAGCAAGAGCTGTTTCCTCTTGGGGGGGGTAACTACATGCTTCATGGACACTGAAGAGTTAGTCCATTCAGGTGGAAGTTGGGTGGTCAACTCCTCAGGGGGAGCTGGATGTGGGACAGCTATGTCCTCAGGGTATACTATTACAGGGTTATCTATAAAATACTCAATACAATCTAAGGTTTCAGTGTCTCCACATGCATCATTATCAATCCATATGGCCCCTTCCCATTTTTGAGAAGTCCAAAATGACTTTGAGGGTCCCACACCTTTCCAATCAATATCCTCCCTTTAATGGCAGACACGATACAAGGTTGAGATTTCAGTTTATGTTGTAAATTTCCTTCTCTAGCAATGAGACTTTGATTCTAATTTTCAGAGATCTCAAATCTACAGCTACAGGAAATAAGATTTTCCTTCAGGCAGCCATAGAAACTTTCACATTTGTCATATGGCATGTAAGCTTCTCATCTGAAGTCTTCAGTTCATCCCTTTCCCTCATCAGTGTATCCAGCATACGTAACAACAACCAGCCAACATCTCTATACCTGTTATTTCCACAAAATTCTATAAAGGTGTCAAAAACATTATCACCCACAGCCTTCCCTCATACAAGCATACAATTAGAAGAATCAAATGGTGATCTTTTCACTATCTTTTTTTGTCAGGTCACCCCATGGACTGTCAGTGCCATCCTGATTTCAGGAAACAGAGTCATTAGTGCCTTTGATTCTAGTCAGAGTAGAAAACTAATTGTAAAAACCCATTTTTAAGATTCTGTTTCTTAAAAAACACTCCTGTTACCAAGCTGTACTAGCTAGGGTTCTCTAGAGTAACAGAATCAGCAGGATATATCTGTAAATATAAAATTTATAAAAATATCTCACACAACTATGGGGATGTAGAATCCAAGGTCTGTAGGGCAGGCCATGAGCTGGCAGCTCCAATGAAGGTCTGCAATGAATTCTCAGAAGAGGCTGGCTGGGCAACTGTGGGGATGTAAGAGTTCAAGATCTGTCAAGCAGGCTGCAAGCTGGCAGCTCCAATGAAGGTCCTCAATGAATTCTCAGAAGAGGCTGGCTGGCTGAAGGAGGAAGAGTGATTGTCCTTTCTGGATCCTCCTTAAAAACCTTCCAGTGATTATATTAAGTATCACTCATTGCAGAAGACACTTCCCTTAATCAGCTGTGGATGCAGCCAACATAGTTAAGTTATGATTGAAGTCCATGAAATGTCCTCACAGCTACAGACAGGCCAGCTCTTGCCCAATCAGACAACTAAGCACCACCACCTGGCCAAGTTGACACATGAAACGGACCATCACAACCCCTATTGGATATATGCTTTCCAATGATTTTCTCCCATCCTTTGGATTCTTTTTTCACATTCTTGGTTGTGTCCTTTGATGGACCAAACATTTTAATTTTGATGAAGCTTATTTTACCTATTTTCCTTTTTATTGCTTGTGATTTATTATATGCTTTGTAATATTATAATAGCTTTTTTAAAAAAAGTTTTATTTGTAAATGTTTTCAAATTTATAGGACAGTTACAGTATAATACAACTCCATACAGAGAACTCCAACCCCTATGCCCCAGATACCCAGATCCACCAATTTTAATATTTTGCCACATTTGCCCTATTATTCCATCTATCCATATATCAAGCCATCTATCTATCAATCTATTTAGTTATCTATCTGTTTGTCTCTCTGCCTTTTTTCCTTCCAGTCCATTTTCTGTATCCTTGTGTTTAGGTTATAAACATTATACTTCTGGATCAATTACTACTGCCTTGTACATTTCTTAAGAATAAGCATATTCATTTATGTAACTACCTTAAATGTAGTTATCAAATTAAAAAAATTTAACATTGATATGAAGCTTAGAGTTTTTATCTCAGTTTTTAATTCTTCCCAATAACGTTCTTTTGAGTGTGTTCTACTCCCTTGTTAAATCCCTACCAGTTTCATGCATTGTATTTATTTTTCATTGTCTCTTTAGTTGATTTTTTGGGGGTGTTTAATTGTGGAAATATATACTAACATAAACTTTCCCATCTCAACCCCTAAAATCATGCCATTCAATGGGATTAATCACATATGCAATGCTACAGTACCCTCAATACATTCCATTACTTAAATTTGCACATCTTCCCAAACAGAAGCCCTATACCCATTATACATTATCTCTGTATTTCCCATACCCCCCAGCCCTGGCAACTTTTATTCTAATTTTTGTCATTATGAACTTGCATATTATCCAATATTTTCTCTGCATTACCATGAAGCCTAAATTTAATGTCTTAAATCTGTTGAAATCTCATTACATTTGATACAAACTTAACTTCAATAGTGCACACAAACCATGTATATGTTTTCATTCTGCCAACCTTTGTTCAGTTCTTGTGAAAAATCACATATTTCTCCATTATGAGTCAATCTCAGTGATTTATCATTACATTTTGTGCATTTTCTTTTTAGATCCTAAAGGAATTAAAAGTAGAGTTGCAAACCAAAAATACAGTAACACTGTGTTTTTTTATTTACCAATGCCATTACCCTCATTGGAGATCTTTATTTTTATATGAGGCTTTGATTTATTATCTGTTGTCCTTTCCTTTCAACCTACAAAGCACATTTAGCATCCCTTGTAGGCCAGTCTAATGGTGATTTCCTCCTTCAGCTTTTAATCTAGGCATGTTTAATCTCTCCCTCATTTCTTTTAAATAAATTGTAGGTTTAAAGAAAGGTCATGCAGATAATAAAGAGCTCCTATAGATCCCACCACACATACTCAATTTTCCCTACTATTAGCACTGTGCATTAGTGTGGTGATTTTGTTATAATTGATGAAACTATTACTATAATTACATTAACTCTATTCCAGTAAATATTAAGGGTTACTATTCTTGTTTTACAGTCCTATATTAAAAAAAATTATCCTAGTAACATACATACAATACAAAATTTCCCCTTTTAACTACATACTGATATATAATTTAGAGGAGATTAAGACAGTCACAATGTCATGATACCATAACCACTATCCATTACCAAAACCTCTACAATGCTCAAAACAGAAATTCTGTACCAATTAAGCATTGACTCCTCATTCTCTACTCACACACTGACTCCTGTTAACCTGTATTATAGTTCCTGATTATGAATTTGTTTATTCAAGTTACTTTATATCAATGAGATCACATAATATTCATGCTTTTACATCTGGTTTATTTCATTCAACATATCTTCAATGTTCATCCATGTGATCATATGCATGAGAACTTCATCCCTTTTTACTGCTGAATACATTGCATGTATATACCAAATTTTGTTTGTACATTTATCTGTTGATGGACAGTTGGGAAACTTACATCATTTGGAAATTGTGAATAGTGCTGAGTCTCGGTGTGCAAATATCTGTTTGAGTCCTTGCTTTCAATATTTTGTATGTATATGTAGAAGTATAATTAGCCATTAATATGCATGCTAGTTTAAAAGTATCATGTACCCTAGAAAAGCCATGTTTTAATCTGATCCAATCTTGTGGGAACAATTATTTCTTTTAATCCTTATTCAGTACTATAGGTTGGAAATTTGATTAGGTTATCTCCACGGAGATGTGAATCACCCAATTGTGAATATTAACCTTGGATGAGAGGGAGATGTGACTCCACTCATTCCAGGTTGGTCTTGATTAGTTTACTGGAATCCTTTAAAGGAAGAAGCATTTTGCAGATAGGGAGAGAGCCTATAGAAATGAGAACGATGAGAGAGTCACAGGACACAGAGCCCATGTGGCCAGAGACCTTTGGAAATGAAGGAGTTAAGTGCCCCCAGGGAGATTCATGAAACAAGAAGTCTGGAGAGAAAACTAGCAGACATTGTCATGTTCACCATGTGCCTTTCCAGTTGAGAGAGAAATGCAGAACTTCATCAGCCTTCTGCATCCAAGGTATCTGTCCTTGGATGCCTTAGATTGGACATTTCTATATCCTTGCTTTACCTTGAGCATTTTTCATGGCCTTAGAACTGTAAACTTGCAACTTAATAAATTCCCCCTTTTGAAAGCCATTCCATTTCTGGTGTATTGCATTCCAGCAGCTAGCAAACTAGAACAATATAATAATTCTGTATTTAACTTTCGGAGGAAGTGCCAACCTGTTTTCCATAGCAGTTGCACCATTTAAGAATACCTATGAACAATGAATGAGTGTTCCTTTTCTCCACATCCTCTCCAACACTTGTTATTTTACATTTTTAATAATAACTCTTCTAGTGGGTGAGAAATGGAATATCACTGTGGTTTCAATTTGCAATTCCATAATGGTTAATGATATTGACCATCTTGTCATGGACTTTTTTGGCCATTCATATTTCTTTTAGGGAGAAATGTCTATTCAAGACTTTTGTCCATTTTTAAACTGGGTGAATTGACTTTTTGATATTGAGTTGTATGATTTCTTTTTATATTATGTATATAAACTCTTATTGAACATGTGTTTTCCAAATATTTTTCCATAGACTGGTATTTTATTTCATGCTAAATTTTTTTAAATTTTACTTTTTAAATTAGAGTAGTTGAGTGTTTACAGAACAATCATCCATAAAATGCAAAATTCCCATACAATATCTGTTCTAGTTTGCTAGCTGCCAGAATGCAACACACCGGAGATGGATTGGCTCTTAATAAAAGGGGATTTATTTCATTAGTTCTTCAGAGGAAAGGTAGCTAACTTTCAACTGAGGTTCTCTCTTACATGGGAAGGCACAGGGTGATCTCTGCTGGCCTTCTCTCCAGGCCTCTGGGTTCTAACAGCTTTCCCTGGGTTGATTCCTTTCTGCATCTCCAAAGGCCTGGGCTGAGCTGCGAGTGCTGAGATGAGGTATGCTGAGCTGCTTGGGCTGTGCTATGTTGAACTCTCTCATTTAAGCACCAGCCAATTAAATCCAACATCATTCATTGCAGCAGGCACACCTCTTACCTGAATGCAGATGTAAAGAGCAGCAATGAGGTTCACATACCATTGGCTCATTTCCACAGCAACAGAACTAGGTACCTTCACCTGGCTAAGTTGACAACGGTATCTAACTACCACAGTACCCCACCACAAACACCTTGCATTGATGTAAAATATTTGTTACAATTTATGATAGCACACTTTTATAATTGGGTTATTAATTAAAGTCCATGTTTTAATGAAGGATTTCCTGTTTGTATAGAGCAGTTCCATTGATTTAAAAAAAGTTATCATGTTTGGTATTGGTACCAAATACCAAGTCTAATATTTTCCCTTAATCATGTTTATATATATATATATATATCAATGCTGTAAATAGTGTTCACAACATTATGTTACCATCAACACAATCCATTATGAAAATATTTCTATGATTGCAAAGAGGAACTCTGTACCTTTTAAGTTTTAATTTCCCGTTCCATAGCCCCGTTCCATCCTCTGGTAATCTATATTCTATATTCTGACTCTATTAGTTATCCTATTCTAATTATTTCAAATCACAGTGATCATGCAATTTTTGTCCTTTTGTGTCTGATTATTTCAATAAACATGATGTCTTCAATGTTCATCCATGTTGTTGCATGTATCAAATTAGTTTTCTATTTTATGGATGAATAATATCACAATGTGTGTATATCTATATATATATAGATATACACACACTTTATTAATCAGTTGATGGACATTTGGGTTGCTTCCACCTTTTGAAATTTGTGCAAAAAGTGGCTGTGAACATCAACATGCAAATATATGTTTGAGTCCTTGCTTTAATTTTGGGGGGTATATATATAGTAGTGGGAGTGCTGAACCATATGGTAGTTCAATACTTAGCTTAAAAAAAGTTTTGTTTGCACACCATACAGTTCATCCCAAATAAACCTTCAGTGCTTTAAGCATAATCACAGAACTGTGCATTTCTCAACACAATCAGTTGGAGAACATTCTCATTGCTTCAAAAAGAAAAACCCATACACCTTATACATCCATATTATTGACACTTCACGTTGGTGTATTATCTTCATTACACTTGATGAAATAATATTAGAACATTACTGTTAACTATAGTCCACAATTTGCATTAGTTGTATTTTCCCATATACCACCCTATTATTAACACCTTATAGTACTGACACACATTAGTTCATCTAAAGGTAAGAACATCTAATATTTGTACAATTAACTATGGTCATCATCCAGGACATGGTTCAATATGTTTCATAGTCTCGTGTTTTATCCTATAACTTTCCTTCTAGTAACAAACACAAACTTAAACTTCCCTGTACGGTCATAATCACACCCAAAATTCAGCACTGTTAATTGCATTCATGATAATGTGCTACCAACAAGACTATCTAATTCCAAGTTTATAATCAACCTCATTAAAAATCCTGTACAAATTAATCATTATCCTCACATTTTCTACTCCCATTCTATCTCTTGGTAAACTATATTCTACAGTTTATCTCCAAAATTTGTTCATTATAGTTAGTTCATATTTCCCTCTTTGTGTCTGGATTATTTCACCAAACATAAAGTCCTCAAAGTTCATCCATGTCATCACATACATCAGGATTTCATTTCTTCTTACAGCTGAAAAATAGTCCATCATTTCTATATAGCACATTTTTTATAATTTTTAACTTTTTAAAAAATATAACAAACAAGAACAACCATTCTTAATATATGATCATTCTGTTCTACATATATAATCAATAATTCACAATATCATCACATAGTTGTATATTCATCATCATGAAAATTTCTTAGAACATTTGCTTCAATTCAGAAATAGAATTAAAAAGAAAAGAGAAAAAATTTCATACATACCATACCCTTACCCCTCCCTTTCATTGATCACTAGCATTTCAATCTACTAAATTTATTTTAACATTTGTTCCCTCTATTATTTATTCATTTTTAATCTATGTGTTTTATTTATCTGTTCATAAGGTAGATAAAAGAAGCATCAGACACAAAGTTTTCACAATCACACAGTCAAATTGTGAATGCTATATTATTATACAATCATCTTCAAAAAACATGTCTACTGGAACACAGCTATTCATTTTCAGGCAGTTCCTTCCAGCCTCTCTGTTACATCTTAACTAAAAAGGTGATATGTATTTAATGCATAAGAATAACCTCCAGGATACCCTCTCTGCGTGAGATATGACTCCCAGGGGTATGGACCTTCCTGGCAACGTGGGACAGAGATCCTGGAATGAACTGAGACTCAGCATCAAAGGATTGCTGAAAACACTAGAATGAGCTAAGACTTAACATCAAGGGATTGAGAGAACCTTCTCGACCGAAAGGGAGAACAGTGAAATGAGACAAAGTGTCAATGACTGAGAGATTCCAAGCAGAGTCGAGAGGTTATCCTGGAGGTTATTCTTATGCATTAAGTAGATATCACCTTGTTGTTCAAGATGTAGTGGAGAGGCTGGAGGGAACTACCTGAAAATGTAGAGCTGTGTTCCAGTAGCCATGTTTCTTGATGATGATTGAACAATGATATAGCTTTCACAATGTGCCTCTGTGATTGTGAAAACCTTGTGTCTGATGCTCCTTTTATTTACCATATCAACAGATGAGTAGAACATATGGAATAAAAATAAATAATAGGGGGAACAAATGTTAAAATAAATTTAGTTTGAAATGCTAGTGATAAATGAAAGTGAGGGGTAAGGAGTGTGGTAGGTATAATCTTTTTTTTTCTGTTATCATTTTATTTCTTTTTCTGTTGTGTTTATTTCTTTTTCTAAACCGATGCAAATGTTCTAAGAAATGATGAATATGCAACTATGTGATGATATTAAGAATTACTGATTATATATGTAGAATGGAATATGTTGATGCTTTTGTTTGTTTGTTGTTAATTTTTTTAATTAATTCAAAAAAAAGAATAACCTCCAAGATAATCTCTCGACTCTATTTGGAATCTGTCAGCCATTCACATTTTATTTTGTCTCATTTCACTCTCCCCCTTTCAGTTAAGAACGTTTTCTCAATCCCTTGGTACTGAGTCCCAGCTCATTCTAGGATTTCTGTCCCATGTTGCTAGGAAGGTCCATACCCCTGGGGGTCATGTCCCACATAGAGAGGGGGCTGCAGTGAGTTTGTTTGTTTTGTTGGCTGAGAGAAAGAGACCACATGTAAGCAACAAGAAGTTCTCTTTGGAGTGGCTCTTAGGCCTAATTTTAAGTAGGCTTAGCCTATCCTTTGAGGGGATAGGTTTCATATGAACAAACCCCAAGATTGTGGGCTCAGCTTACTGCTTTGGTTGTCCCCACTGCTTGTGAGAATATCAAGAATTCTCCAATTGGGGAAGTTGAATTTCCCCCCTTTCTCACCATTCCCCCAAGGGAACTTTGCAAATACTTTTTTATTCCCTGTTCAAATCCTTCTGGGATTTATCAAGGCATCAATCTGGACAAACCTACAAAATCTCATGCCCTACTCAAGGTTCCATGTACATATGGTGTTGAATTAAGCTGTCCACATAAATTATATTAGGAAATGCACTAGTCAAAATATAAATTTTGTACCAAATAAACATTTTTTTGCTTTAGTCTCATTCATAAGTTAAATTTTTAAAATATTAATTACCATCTATTTTCAACACACTGCATTATTGATATTCATTTTATACCACATTTTTTTAATCCATTCATCAGCTCATGGACAATTAGATGTTTCCATTTTTTTCACAACTGTGAATAATGCCACTATGAACATTGGGTTGAAGATGTCTGTTTGCAGACCTGCTTTCAGTTTTTCTGAGTATATACCTAACAGGGGGTGCTGGATCATATGGCAATTATATACTTAGTTTCCTGAGAAACTGAAAAATGTCTTCCACAGCAGCTGCACCATTTTTCATTCCCACCAGCAGAGAATAAGTGTTCATATTTCTTCATGTTATCTCCAGCACCTTTAATTTTATGATTTTTTTTAAAATAGTGGCCATTCTAATAGATGTGAAATGATCACTCGTGGTTTTGATTTGTATTTTCCTGATGGGTTGTGATGTTGAGCATCTTTTCATGTATTTTGAAGCCATTTGTATTTCCTCATTAGAAAATCGTCTATTCTATTCTTTTGCCCATTTTTTTAACTGGGCAAAATACTTTTACGTTATTGTCAGTTTTAGGGTTCTTCATGTATTCTTGATATGAAACCCGTATCAAATATATGGTTTCAAAATATCTTCTCCCTCTGAATAGGTTGACTTTTCTCTTTCTTGACAATCTCTTGATACACAAAAGATTTTCATTTTGCGGAGGTCCCATTTATCTACTTTTCTATTGTTGCTTGAGTTTTGGGTGCAAAGTGTAAGAAACCATCATCTACCACAAGCTCTTGAAGATGCTTCCCTATATTTTCTTCTAGAAGTTTTATGGTTCAGATCCTATTTTTAGGTCTTTGATCAATTTTGAGTTATTTGTATAAAGTGTGAGATAGGGGTCCTCTTTCCTTCTTTTGGAATGGGTATTCAGTTCTTCCAGCACCATTGCTGAAGAGACTGTTCCATTCCATGTAAATGGACTTGGCTGTCTTGTCAGAAATCAATTGACCATATATGTAAGGTCTATTTCTGAACTCTCAATTTGATTTCGTTGATCAATATATCTGTACATATGCAAATACCATGCTGTTTTAACCACTGTGGCTTTGTGATATGCTTTAAAGTCAGGAAGTGTGAGTCCACCAACTTTGTTCTTCTTTCTCAAGATGTTATTGGCTATTTGGGGCCCTTTGCTGTTCCAGACAAATTTGATTATTGGCTTTTCCACTTCTACAAAGTAGGCTTTTGGAATTTTGATTGGGATTGCATTGAATCTCTAACTCAATTTGGGTAGAATTGAAAACATAACTATGTTTACTATTCCAGTGCATGGACAAAGAATGTCTTTCCACTTATTTAGACCTTCTTTGATTGCTTTTGTCAATGTTTTGTAGTTTTCAGTATACATGTCCTTTCAATCCTTGGTTAAATTTATCCTTAGATATTTCATAATTTTAGTTGTTATTGTAAATGAATTTTTTCTTTTTTCCTCTTCATATTGCTCATTACTTGTACATAAAAACAGTACTGATTTTTCTGCATTGATCTTGAGTCCCACCATGTTGCTGAACTTGTTTATCAGCTCTAGTAGCTTCGTTGTAGGTTGTGTAGGACTTTCTAAATACAGGATCATTTCATCTGCAAATAGTGAAAGTTTTACTTTTTCATTTCCAATTTAGATGCCTGTTCTAGTTTGCTAGCTGCTGGAATGCAATATACCAGAAATGGAATGGCTTTTAAAAAGGGGAATTTAATGAGTTGCAAGTTTACAGTTCTAAGGCCAAGAAAATGTCCCAATTAAAACAAGTCTATATAAATGTCTGATCAAAGGCATCCAGGGAAAGATACCTTGGTTCAAGAAGGCCGATGAAGTTCAGGGTTTCTCTCTCAAGTGAGAAGGCACATGGCGAACACAGTCAGGGCTTCTCTCTCAGCTGGAAGGGCACATGGCGAACACGGCATCATCTGCTAGCTTTCTATCCTGGTTTCCTGTTTCATGAAGCTCCCCAGGAGGTGTTTTCCTTCATCTCCAAAGGCCACTGGCTGGTGGACTCTCTGCTTCTTGGTGCTGCAGCATTCTCTGCTCTCTCTGAATCTCTCTGAATCTCTCATTCTCCAAAATGTTTCCTCTTTTATAGGACTTCAGAAACTAATCAAGACCCGCTCAAATGGGTGGAGACATGTCATCCCCTAATCCAGTTTAGCAACCATTCTTAACTAAATCACATCAACCAAGGAGATGATCTCATTACAGTTTCAAATATACAGTATTGAATAGGAATTATTCTACCTTTAAGAAATGAGGTTTATATTAAAACATGGCTTTTCTTAGGGGGCATACTTCCTTTCAAATCAGCACAATGCCTTTTGTTTCTTTTTTGCCAAATTAACTAGAACTTCTAGCACAATGTTGAATAACAGTGATGACTGTCTGCATCATTGTCTTGTTATTGATCTTAGAGGGAAATCTTTCTGTCTTTCACAATTGAGTATGATGTTAGCTGTGGGTTTTTTGTATATGGCCTTTATTATGTTTTGAATGTTTCCTTCTACTCCTATCTTTTGAAGAGTTTTTACAAAGAAAGAATGCTGGATTTTGTCAAATGCCTCTTCCACATTATTTGAGGTGATCATGTGGTTATTCTCTTTCAATTTGTTAATGTGAAGTATTTGTTTAATTGATTTTCTTCTGTTGAACCACCCTTGTGTAACTGATATAAAATCCATGTGATCATGGTGCAGTATTCTCTTAATGTGCTGTTTGATTTAATTTGTCATTATTTTGTTGAGGATTTTTCCATCAATGTCCATTAGAGAGATTTGTTTGAAATTTTCTTTTCTTGCAGTATATTTATCTGTATTTAGTATTAGGTTTATGTTGGCTTCCTAGAATGAGTTAGATAGTATTCACTTGTCTTCAGTATTTTGGAAGAATTGGAGCATGATTTTTCTTAATTTTTCTGGGAAAGATTGGAAGCATTCCCCTGTGAAACCATCTGGTCCTGGGCTTTTCTTTGTTGGGAGGCTTTTCATAACTCTTTCACTCTGTTTACTTGTGATTGGTTTATTGAGGTCTTATATTTCTTCTAGTCAGTGCAGGATGTTTGTGTTTTTAGGAAATTATCCATTTCATCTGAGCTGTATAGTTTTTTGGCATACAGTTGTCATAGTATTCTCTTATGAACTTTTTCATTTCTTTAGAGCCAGTTACTAATGTCCTCCCTCTCATTTCTGAGTTTTTTTATTTCAATCTTCTTTTTTTGTTGTTGTTGTCATTCTAAGTGGTTGTCAATTTTATTGATTCTCACAAAAAAGCAATTTTTGGCTTCGTTGATTCTCTGTATTTTTTTTTATTCTCAATTTCATTTATTTCAGCTATGATCTTTGTTGTTTCTACTTACTGTTTGCTTCAGGGTTAATTTTCTGCCTTTTTACTAGTTCCTCCAAGTGTACAATTAGGACTTCGATTTTAGCTTATTCTTATCTTTTAATGTAGGCATTTAGAACTATAAATTCCCTCTCAGCACTGCCTTCACTGAATCACATGTGTTTTGATACATTGTGTTCTCTTTTTCCTATCTCTCAAGATATTTACTAATTTTTCTTGCTATTTATTCTTTGACCCACTGATCACTTAAAAGTACATTGTTCAGCCTCCATATGTTTATGAACGTTCTAGTTCTCCTACTGTTATTTTATTTTATTATACATTTTTTTTTATTTAGGCAGGCACTATGAACTGAACCCAGGTCTCTGGCATGGCAGGCAAGAACTCTGCTAGTGAGCCACTGTGACCCACCCACTGCTCCTGCTATTGATTCCCACCATCATTCTATTGTGATCAAAGAAAGTGTTTTGTACAATTTAAAACCTTTAAAATTTATTTATACCTGTTTTGTAGCCCAAAACCTGTTCTATCCCAGAGAATGATCATGAGCACATTTGAAGAATATGTATCCTACTGTTTGGGGGTAAAATGTTCTGTAAAAGTCTGTTAAGTCTTGTTCATTTATCATAGTTTTTAAATTCTTTGTTTCCTTATTGATGCTCTATCTAGATGTTCTATGTTCTGATAAGAGGGGTTGTATTAGTTAGGGCTCTCTAGAGAAACAGAATCAACAGGGAACACTCGCAAATATAAAATTTATGAAAGTATCTCACATGACTGTTGGAATGCAGAGTCCAAAATCCGCAGAGGAGGCTGTGAAGCTGATGATTCCAGGGGAGGGTCTGGATGAACTCCACAGGAGGGCCTCACTAGCTGAAGCAGGAAGAAGGCTGTCTCTTCTGAATCCTCCTTAAAAGGCCTCCACTGATTAGATTAAGCATCACCTATTGCAGAAGACACTCCCCTTGGCTGATTACAAATGGAATCAGCTGTGGATGCAGCTGACATGATCATGATTTAATTCTGTGAAATGTCCTCATTGCAACAGACAGGCCAGCACTTGCCCAAGCAGAAAAACATGTTCCACCACTTGGCCAAGTTGGCACATGAACCTGACCATGACAGGGTGCATTAAACTTTCCAACTATTATTTAGAGACATCTATTTCTTCCGTCAGTGTTTCTAGTGTTTGCCTCATATATTTGGGGAGCACACTGGTTAAGTGTATAAATATTTATGATAGTTCTTTCTTCTTGGTGGATTTCCCCTTCAATTAATATACTATGACTCTTTTGCATCTTTTAATGGTTTTGCATTTAAAGTCTATTTTGTCTTATATTAATAGAGATACCCCAGCTCTTTTCCAGATAAGGTTTGTATGGATTATTTTATCCAAAGTTTCTCTCAAACTATTGTGTCCTTGGGTCTACAGTGAGTGTCTTGTAGACAACATATAGATGGATCATATTTTTTTTATCCATTCTGCCAGTCTGTGTCATTTGATTGGAGAATTTAATTCATTAACATTCAATGTTATTATTGTAAGGGTAGTACTGACTTCAACCATTTTTTTTTTTACATGGGCAGGCACCGGGAATTGAACCTGGGTCTCCAGCATGACAGGTGAGAATTCTGTCACTGAGCCACCATCACACCACTCTGACTTCAACCATTTTATTCTTTGGCTTTTATATGTCATACCTTACACTTGTCACTTTTTCACCCTTTTGGTTACTCTTACTCATAATTTTCATTTCTACTCTCTCTTCCAAATATCTCTTTCCTGTTTCTCATTTCAGCTTGTAGAACTCCCAGCTGCTTTGGGCTGGGGTGTATTGAAATTTGTTCATTTCCTAGACTTTTGATTGGAATTAGCTAATCAACAGTAGCAAACTCTTCCCCTTTTCTTGGGGAAGAGTCACACGTCAGCAAACTCTTCTCCATCATCTTGGTAACTTACTGTTTCACTTAATCAGCCCCACTTTGGTCCCCCTGTCTGAGATGGGGTTGAAACATAGGCTGCTGGCTTATTTCTGTCCTGTGAGGGTTGAGACTTTAGTTGTGCCCAGCAGTCCAAATTTGCTACTCAAATACCACAATCAGTGCCTGGCCATGTCCCCACCTTTCCCTGATATTGGAAAAGAGAGCTTCTACTTCCAGCCAGGGAGGGAGTGGCTCCTAAGGCATCATGCCATGCCAGTGAGGTAGCAGCAGCAGCCTCTATTGTGTGGAGAGATTTACTCACAGATCTTCATCACAGTTTATCATTCTTTTCCTTCTGCTCTTCCCTGGTTTGTGTACAGTGTTCTTTTGGTCTCCCAAACCCCTGGAGGATGAACTGAGTATGAAAGCTCCCTACTCCACAATCTTAATAAAAATAAAAGAAAAAAGATTCATGCCAAAGGTTTTGATACACAAAGGTTTTTAATTTTGGTGACGTTGCATGTGTCATTTTTTCTTTATTTTCTTTGTTTGTGTTTTGGTGCAAAGTTAAGGACACTTTGGCTTAATATGGGATCCTGAAGATATTTCCCCATATTGTCTTCTAGGACTTTTATAGTTTTGTTTGTTATATTTAGCTCTTTGATTCATTTTAGTGTTAATTTTTGTGTATAGTGTTAGGTAAAGGTCTAATTTCAATATTTTGTATATGGATATTCAGTTTTTCCAAAATCATTTGTTGAAGGCACTTCCCCTTCTACTGGTTGTGCTACTGTGCATCTTAAAGCTAGTATCTTTTCCCCCAGGATTCTTTAATTATACCATTTCTAACACTACTTATATGTCTAAAGCTGCTTCTGCCTTTGGGGAAATTTCTGGTTTGGGGGTATGCTAGAGATGAATATCCAAGTTCAGTCTTTCAGGCTCCAATCCAGTAGATTGGTTCTGACATATAGTATGTGACTAGGGGTTAATCTGCCTCACTAATAGGCTGTGACATTGAGAAGAGCCCAAGCTCATTGTTTAGTAGTTTTAATTCATCAGGTGACATAGTAACTTGGAAACATTTGTCAATTTATTAAGCAATTTAGAAAATTTTTTAGGGGTGTGGGGGGTGAAGGCAATAAATGTTCTTTCTCTATTCTGTTTTCATAAGATGTTGTGCCACCAATTTTCAAAGACATCCTCCTAAATAGCTCATAAATTAGTCTGAGTGCAACAGATACAAGATAGGTAACAGAGGAGCTTCCAGCCCTGGCAAAATGACTTTTTTGAAGGAGCCATCTCCAATTCCAGTGGAGGAGGTACCTTATACTGGCCCCATGTGCTATCTGGGGCCCATGGGTTGTCTGTGAACAGTCTTCCACTGTCCATCAGGTCAGACAAATACATTTCTATGGTAAATTATGACTCAGAGGTGCCCAGCTACTTGCTGATGAGGCCAGGTTATCTGATCAGGTCTGTCCACCTTAGCTTAAAATAGTGGCTCTAGTCTGTTCACTTTGGAGGAGTCCTTAGTGAAAGTAGTCAATTTGCACCTCACCTCCAGATGCTCAGATACCAGTGACTGAGGCTGCCACCTGGCATGTTATACAGTGGACACATGGGGGAGGGCTTGGATTTCATGTTCTGCAATTTAGGGTGAGAATTAATGCCAAAACTGGAAACAAACTGCACACAGCTGCAACAAAGCATTAATGTGCCAGCAAGCTGTCATGCCATTCCAGGCCCCTTCTGCCACCTGATGTATTACATTAGTAAACAAATAGCCACTTACTGGTATGTCTTTCTTTTCTGGAGCCAAAACTTCCCTGTTCACTGCACCAACTGCTTTACTCATATTGCTTGGTGTGAGGTATGGTAAGGCCAGACACAAATCGAGAGAGAGAGAGAGTTGAAGAGTGTGAAAGATTTATTGCTCTCCCAGTTTCCTGGGGTGAGGGTAGAATGGCTAACAGGTTCACAAGGGAAAACACCAGTGTGAGTTACATGGAAGAAAGAGCAAGTGGAACTGAGAACATTACTTTGTTGTGATTATTATGAGAAGTGTGCAAGCATGGGGCAGGGGCACATCAACTTGGGATTGGCTGGTTATATTTTAAGTAGCACTTTACAATTTAGGTTGAAATTATCTAGAAGTAACATGTTTAAGTGGGACTTGCCCACCTAGGGACACTGCTAGATGTAAAATAATTTACAGAAGTTAGAGAATGTGATTAATACATATGTGTGTCCTTATTTCATTACCAAATTGTTTTGAGTACTGTAGTTTTGTAGTAAGTTTTAAAATCAGGAAATTTGAGTCCTCTAACTTTGGTTTTCTATTTTAAGATGGCTTTGGTTCTTCAGGGTCCTTTGAAATACCATATGAATTTTAGACTCTGCTTTTCCATTTCTGCAAACTATATTCTATAAATACTTAGTATTTATTAATAAGTAATAACCTGATTTGTATGTCCAGTTTGGATATAGAAACTCATGGTAGGCTATTATTCTTATCCCAATAATTAGAACAAACTGAATATGCTATGAACATTATTTTTTTAGAAATGAATTTTAGTGAAGAATTATGAATGGGGAATGGAAATTAATGCTCTATAAGGAGATTGGGGGAGTTACAAGGGTGTATAAGGGCTTATGACAAGGTTGCAAGAACAGTTTCGGCAAGTTCTCATGACACAAAGGGTTTGTTATGAACAGTAATTAATGGAGGGGAGTTTCAATGACTTGTTTATGATATCATTTGTACATTCTTCCCCCCCCGAGGAGGTTTGATAACCTTTAATATTTGTTGCGGCTATGTGGTCATAGCTATGTGAAATGATCTGCTCTGACTATGGAGGGGGAAAAAACATGATTCTTTAATGCATCAGATATTTAATGAGAGGACTAAAGGAATTAACTTCATGATAAGCATCCTTCCTTGGGCATTATAGAAAGAGAAGAAAGCACATCACAGATGACATAAGGAAATGCTATCCATACATTTAGCAAATGTTTGCTGTACAGCCAAATATAGACTGCAGTAACAGACTTAGAAATCAGAGAAGCTGCAATAACAGAACTACTTCACACCTACCTGCCAAATTTTTACCATAGGACTCTCCTTGTGCATGCATGCACTGTGCTAAGAATAGAGACTAGGGAGGAGGACTGAAAGGAAGCCCCACTCAAAGCACATGGGAATTTCACTGAGTGCAACCCAGGGGGTTGTTGAAGGCTGGCTGCAGGGAAGTGGAGTTCTCCTGAAGCACAGAAAATTAGAGTGGCCATTGAGGTTAAACCGAACTTAAGATTGATCTGAAAATCTGGTAAATGAGCTCTAAAAAAAAAAAAACAGTGTATATACCTACATTTCAGAGAACATAAAGCTAGACTCAAAGCAAAGAGAGATATACAAGAAATGCTGAAAGTAAAGTCATGGAACTCCTCAAAATATTTCTGTACTGTGAAGAACAGAATTTAATTAAAGGTGCAAAAGTTCACTACCCTCTTGCCTGAGAGAGGAAGAAATACGCCCCTTTCTGGGAATAAGTTTAACATTGTTCAGTTTTGTACTGTTTTTAATACAAAATATCTGATGTACAATAAAAATACAATAAACAAAAAGAGGTGGGAACACATGACTCATAATCAAAAGAAAAATAAATTAATGATAGAAGATAGACACTCAGATAACAGAATTACCAGAGAAAGATTTTAAAGTAACTGAGACAACTGTGAAAAAGTCTAGAGGAAATGGTGAACAACATGTTTGAAAAGATGTGGAACATAGGCAGACAATGCAAACTATATAAAATAACAAAATGGAAATTCTGAAATTGAAAAATGCAATGTAAGAATTAAAAATTCATTCGGTGACCTTTGTGGCAGTAAAAATGGTAGAATTCAGTCAGTGAATTTAAAGACAAGTCAATAGAAAATTTTCAAACTGAAGCATAAAGAGAAAATAAAAACAAAGCTAGACAAAAATCTGAATGGAACATTGAGAGGTGCATGGCAATGCCAAATGGTCTAACATATAAATAACAGAATCCCACAAAGAGAAGTGAGTGAGAACAGTGCAGAAAACAAAAATGTGAAGAGAAAATGGCCAAGAATTTCCCATGATTAATAAAAGACAATGCCTCACAGATCCAAGAATATCAGTGAATCCTAAGCAGGTTAAATTAAAAGAAAGTCACACCTAAGCACAACAAGTCAAACTACTAAAATCAAAATATGAAAACAAATTTATCTGTCTATCTATCATCTATTTGCCTGAATTGGACTACATGGTGTGTTGCTAAGATTCTCTTCAGGTTCATTGAGAAAGGACTTTTTTCTCAAGCTGTTGGAAGTGCACTTGACTAACAGACATCAGCTTTGAGCACTCTCCAGAAATTGTCCATATTGGAAGTAGGAAACTATCTCCAATGTCACAGCTTCATTCTGAAGGTAGCCTGTACCTAATTAATGGTTGATGTGGCAAAAAAAGTCTTAGTTTTTCATTGCATTATCAGGAAAATGTCAAAATCCATCCCAGCTTTACAGCTATCCATGAGACAGGCTAAAGATTTTGTTGAATCTGCTTCACAACCCAACTTCTCTTGTTGACAAGTCCATCTTCTTTCCTTTACACAGTTATTAAACCTGAAAATAGCCCCTAAAATTTTTTTCATGGAAATCTCCATTTAAGAGTCTGCTTCTCAAGAAATTAACTTGAACATTCAACAATATGTGTGTGCATGTGTGTAAATTGTGTAAAAAACTATTGACATTGAAAATCAAGAATAATAACAATATACTGTGGCATATATAATAAATGAGGAAGTAAGATATATGACATAACTTGCCTGATGGATAGTAATGGATGAACTTTTGAAGATTTGCACACTGTTCATGAGGTAATATTTGAAGATAGACAAAAATGAATTACAGATGCATTTTCTAATTCTTAGAGTAACTGTTAAAAAAGATAGAGCTGAAAGGTCGATAGGATAAATGTAGTTTGATAGTAAAAAAAATTCAATTAATGTATGAGAAAATAAGAAAGGAGGAAAAGAGAGAAAGAGGAAAAGAGTAGTTGATACAAATATCAAAATGGTAGGTTTTAACACAAATATATGAATAATTACATTAAATGAAAATGGATGAAACAGTCACTTAGCAGCCAGAGATTTTCAGTTGGGATAAAAAAGAAAGACTCAACTCTGAGTCATTTATTTTAAAAATACACATATTTTTATAAAAAGTGCCATAGAAAGACTGAAAGTAGAAGAAAGAAAGATACATAAAATAGACAATAAACTTAAGAAAATCTATGTGGCTATATTAATATCAGACAAAGTAGATTTCAGCACAAGGAGTATTACAAGAGATTAATAGTGATATTTTATAATGTGAGAATGCTCAATAATCAAGGAGCCATAAAGACCTTAAATGGGCAGTTACCTACAAACAGAGCTTCAAATTACGTAAAGGAAAATAATCTGAGTGAAAACAAAAAATAGAAAAATCCACAATCCCACCTGTGTGTTTTCATACCTGTGTCACAGTAACTGCTAACAAATAGCCAAAAATTAATAACAATATGATAATTTGAAAAACATCATCATCATGCATGACCTAAGTGATATTTATACAATATTGCACATGAGGATTCCAGAATACATATGCCTTTTAAGTACATGTGAAATGTTCACCAAGATAGACCTTATGCTAGGTAGAAAACATGTCTCAAAAATGTCAAAATATTTACATGAGAGAATATATTATTTGGCCACAATATAATTAAATTATAAATAAATAAAAATAAGCAATCTAGAAAATCCCTAAATATTTATTAATTAAGCAAAACATTTCTAATTAATCAAGGCATTAAATATGAAATTTCATGTGAAATTAGACTATATTTAAAACTGAATAATAATGAAATACAACAGATATAAATCTTGTAGAATTCATCTAAACCTCTGATAATAGAGAGATTTTCAGTTTTATATGCTCATATTACAAACTAGGAGGAGTTTAAAATTAGTGGTGCAGGCTTCCACTTTAAAAAGCAAGGGGAAAATAAAGAAACAAGACTCAAACTCAAAGTCAGTAGAAGGAATAAAATGATAAAGGTAGGAGCAATAATAAAAAAGATTGAAAATGAACAATAGAGTCTCTGAAAATATTTTTTAAATCTATAAATGGCTAGCAAGATGATAGAAGAAAAAAGTTAAGAGAGAACACATGCTGATGATAATGATAAAGAAGGAATTTGGTAGATAATCCTTCATGAATCTTTTAAGATTCTATGCTATCTGGATTGTGGAAGAAAAGACATGTACAGTCAATTTAAGAATGTTTATAATAAGGAAGCATTCCAAGTTACAGAACCATTTCCTCCCTGAAATCTTTCCAAGATAACAGTCTCACTCTTCTCCACAGAGGAGGCTTGCTTACATTCTGGGGTAAGAAGATAAAGTCCCTAGAGAACATTTATGCATATCTGCTTCCAACATACAAGGGAGAGACAGACAAAGGATTCCAAATGGGAGAAATTAGAAGGAAAACTGGGGTCACGGGTCCCAAACAATTCCAAAATCCTGCATGGCATACTCCATTAGATTTCAAAATCTGGCATCTATGGGATGATGTTTTGTGCTCATGGCCTATTGAGCAGAAGTCCCATCCCTTACAAGTACTTACACAGTGGCCTTGCTCTCCCTGAAAACTAGAGTGAAGGCCTTACCCTCTAAGAACACTGAGGTGTTGGCCAGAGTCTCCACAATTCCCAGGAATAGCTCCACTCTGAGAAAACTTCAGTGGTGGCCAGACTCTGAAATCCCTGGAGAATAGACTCCAACCTCTTACAATACTGGGGTAGTAGCACTCTTCCTAAACAATGAAGTGGAATGTCCACCCTCTCCAAACTCTGGGGAAGACGCAGCTTCAACAATGGAAATTTAATATCCTACAGTTTCAAGACTTAGAATATATCAAAATCAAAGCATCATCAAGGTGATTCTTTCTTCCCAAAGAAAGGCTGCCAGTGATCCCTGGCGCCTCTGCCATATGGCAAGGAACATGGCAATGTCTGATGGTCTCTCCTTTCTCTTCCAGATTTCATTGTCTTCAGCTTCTTTTCTTTGTGTTTTTTCTCTTGATCCATCTGAATTTCATTCCATTTATAAAGGTTTCCAGTAATAGGATTAAGTCCCGTTCTGATTGAGGTAGATTACACCTTAACTGAAGTAGCCTCATCAAAAGATCATACTTACTATGTATTTACACCCATAGGAATGAATTGGGTTCAACAAAATGTTTTTCTTTGGTACATATAGCTTCAAACCACCATAGGCCTCACTTTTCAGGCTTAGCCCTCTTCTGCATGTACAATTTCCCATCTATGATTGAGGGAGGCTTCAGTGGCTATGTTGAGCTCCTGCTCAGTATTATCTCTCACCCATGTCATTATGGAAATCTGGGTGCACAGGCTGACTGATTGTGGCCTTGTAACTCTGATTTTACAACCCAATAAACAGCCAGAATTTGCTATGTTTAGTCCAAGGATTCCAAGAGGCAGCCAAGACCTTTAATTTAAAATCCTTTCCCAGTGGTACAAGATGCGTGGTATGGGAAATGGCTTGTTGTACCAATTCTAATTATTGTGGTTTTCACCAGTGGAAGCAGCAAATGTACATGTGATATTACATATGGGCTGGAATTAGAGTGAAAGATGTGGGATATTTTGCATTTAGAACATGAACAGTCTTCATAGATATGAATAACAGTGTCTGAGGTGGGCTTGTGTTTGATGGTGGTGGGAATCTGACTGCTCTTATGAGACCTGATGATTCTGAGGAATTTGACAGAGCTTTACGGCCCTTGATTTTAATAGATCACTAGTGCCCAGTCTTATAAATGATGTATGAGTGTGGTTAAGTCCTACCAGTGGACCACTATAGAATTGTCTCTTAATTGGATATCAGCTATACAGGCATACTTTATTTTTTGTGTTTTGCTTTATTGTGCTTCAGAGATATTGCCCATTTTACAAATTAAAGATTTGTGACAGTCTTGTGTCAAATAAGTCTATTGGTGCCATTTTTCCAACAGCATGTGCTCATTTTGTGTCTCTGTGTCACATTTTAATTAAGCATTATGTTTTTTAGGCATATTCTATTTTATACTTAATAAACTTGTGTACTGTAAACATAGCTTTTATATACAATAAGAAACCAAAAAATTCATGTGGCTCACTTTTTTGTGATATTCCCTTTATTGCCATGGTCTGAAACCAAACCCACAATATTTTGGAAGTATGCCTGGTTAGTGCTGGCATTACGCTGTATTTTAAATATCATTTGTTAAGGTCCTGGTGATTGCAGTTAGGACATTTTTATTTTTCCTTTTTAGGTATCAACAATGAATAAAACATCTTAGCCATGTTAGTTACAGCAAAGCAATTTCCTATACACCTGTGTATAGCTTTTATTAATCAGCTGACATTATGAATAAGAACTTTGTCAGTACCTGTGCATTAAGGTTGTTATAACTGAGAGTTTATTACCCTTTATTGTTGGAGCTCTCACCAAATAGGGTTATTGTATGGGAAGATAGTAGGTGTAATGACTCCCTCTCTGAGGAGTTCTTGGGTTATAGGCTGGAGACACACAATATTCTCTTTCAAGTGAAATTGTGATATTTATCACATTGATTGGCAGGAGCAGTTCCACAGGGGTCTCTTAGACATGGAGCACCAAAGAAGCCAAAGATTTTATCTTATC
This sequence comes from Tamandua tetradactyla, assembly GCF_023851605.1. Lineage (NCBI taxonomy): Eukaryota > Metazoa > Chordata > Mammalia > Pilosa > Myrmecophagidae > Tamandua > Tamandua tetradactyla. The sequence goes on along the minus strand of NC_135353.1, from coordinate 55,108,254 downwards.
CCAGGCAAAATATGAAGCATGAGTGCCTATTGTGGAGAAAGTAAAAGCAAAAGGTGCCACCTTTTACAGCTAGAAGTAGCTGTTTAATGAGAATTGTCCCAATAGCTAACTCTCCTAGGAGTGGGGAGGACTGGCCCTTTGTTATGCAAGGGTAGTTGGTGGTGGCAGCATGAAAGGTTGCCCCCTGGGCCAGATAAACAGGATCTATGTCTGCTGTGAGTACCACTCACTTCCTGCCAATAGTTCCACCCTATATACAGCTTCCCATAGGGTATGACTTTTGTTGATAAGGCAAAGGCTCAGTAATTTGGGGACAGGGCCTCCCTGTAAGAAAATATGCCCTGACTTTGTGTCAACTGGGGCCTTTCCAGGACTAGAGATAGCCTTTGGGTATGTTTTGTCTGAATGCTCAAAGAAAAACTATGCCCATTGCATTTTCTCAGTCTTTTAAAATAAAACCAGGCCTCATTAACCATTTGCCAGTGGGTATCTGCCTTGGCAGTAATACCTGCCATGAATGACTTTGTCTTTTTATGAAAAAAATTCATAGGAGCAGGCTTGGAGTCTTTAGTGGCACTAGCCAAATTGTCTCATTTTTCCCCACTCTGGGGAGTGACAACACAGACCCCATATTAAAGACTCTCAGCAACTAATTTGCCATTTTTCCATGTCTACTTGAATGAAATCTTTATCAGGTTGAGCATCAAAATTGTATACCCACTTTACCATTCTTATTTCAGACAAGAGATTCCTACATTCTTTATGGTCTTCCCCCAAGTATCTCGTGCTTTGGTGGTAATAATGAACACTGAGGGATAGGCTGTCTTCCCTGCATAAATATTCACATGAGGAGGGATAAAGCACCCTCAACTTTTAGGGCATTAGAGGCCTCTTTGTCCTCACATTTCTTTTCTATAGTGTTGGTCTTTATCCCTGGATGCAGGAATGGCCCCTCCCTTTTTTAATATAGTGGCACTCTGGTGGTTGTGGATAAATTTAGCAATGAGGCCAGGAGTGTCTTGGAATTAATTATGCAATTTGGATTCTTTGGCAATATCTGCTAATTGTCTCATCTCCTGAGGCATTACTAATATTTCAGACCCTGTGCTCAATACCCTTAGCAATCAGCCAGCTGTTCTTTCTCCCTCCTACTGGAAAAATCCTTAAGGATGGATTAAATTTCTAGTCTGGTAAAATTTCTGGTTTCTGTATCAATATCCTCCATGTCCAGCATTCATTTGACCTTGTAGGACATTGCTGGAAAATTTGGAGGAAAGGTTCCTTTGCCCTATCTCATATTCTACCACCTCTCAGGGTGTCAAATGTACCTCAGAGGTGTTAACATCCACACCCAAAGATTGGACCCTCTTTACCCCATAAGGTTTGGGTGTGAAAAGTGACAGTAACAAAAAAACAGCAAAAGGGTCACTGACCCTAGTGTCCATTTGGCCAACATGGTACCATGTTATCCCAGTCGGGAATATTCCCCTAGGGAAGGCATAATACAAGGTCTGGCAGATGCACTTTAGACAGGACTGAGCATCAGAGACTCTCATCTTGATACAATGCCATACTCAGCCCTCCAAGTGATTTGGCAGACATAGCTAACTGCAAGCTTCTCAGTTGCCTAAGACACATAGACCTGGGAACAACCCCTGTTTTATTTTATGTGGGCCTTGATATACTTGCAGGACAATAGCAAATTAATTGATACCAAATTTGCACTGGTTTCAACAGTTTTGTGTTCCTTTTTAGGGGGTCAATAAGGACTTTTTATCCCCTCCCTTGCCCTGTGAAGACAGGTGGTTAAATTAAGCAGTCTTCAGGGAAATCGCCTATAACTTTTTGCAGGTCCATGGGCCTGTAATAGTTCTACAATTTGGTGTGGGTAAGCTAGGCAACACACTTGACAGATGCAAACAGCAGCAGCACAACATAGCACCAATGCATGCCATCAAATGCTGTAGCCTCCCCAAATGGTGCTAGCCACTTGGAACAGCATGATAATAAGCCAAGGGCTGCCTAAATGCATTCCCATCTGACTGCCATTAGTTAGCATCAAATCACCCTGCTTGCTGCACCAATTACTTTGGATGTTATGTGGAAGCTCTTTGGGTGATGAAACGCAAACACAGATTGCCAGCCAGTCAAGGATGCATGAAAAGACAGTTTTGTTAGATGAAAGTCCCTGGAGGGGGAGAAGGGAGAATGAACATGACAGAGGGACTCAGGATAGTGGAGGGGGGAAGAAGAGCACATGTGGCTCCTGGCTCTTGCCTTTATTGTGACCCAGAGGGGAGGGGTAGGGCTTTCCCATAAATAATGGGGACAGGCAGTTTCAAACAGTGTGACATGAAAAGGAAGAGTGACAAGGACCATTTAGAATAGCTGAGGGCAGTTTCTTATCACCCAAGTCACATGGAGATGCATGTCTTGCTAGCAAATTATGTAACATGAAAGGGCAGAAGTGGCAAGGGGCTATTTGGAGAGGCTAAAATTCTCTTATCATCCAAACATATGGATGTGTATGCCTTGATAGTTGTGGTTATGTCTGGGTCAGGGATAGCTGGGCTGTTCACTCAAAAGGAGAATTTAGGACTAGGCAAAAATAATTTTTAATGAATAGTGCCAAAATAACTGAGTATATATTTTAAAAATCAACTTTGATCCCAATCTCACTGCATAAACAAAAATAATTTCAGATAGATAAAATATAAAAGCAAAATCTAGAATGTTAAACTTTCACAAAGAAAGTATTGGAGAATATCATTGCAAACTTGGAGCAGGCAAATTATTGTTAGAACACAAAATGAATAAGTATAAAATATCATAAATTAGACCATCAAAATTAAAATTTTATGCTTATCAAAAAACACTACAGAAAAAATAAACAAATTTGAGGAGAAAACATTACAATATCTATTCCTGACAAGGGACTAGAATCTAGAACATGTAAAGAGCTCATACAAACTAATTACAAAATGATTACTCAGAAAAAAAGGATTGAAGGTTCTAATGGGCACTTGACAAAAGAAAATATACAAATGGCTATTAAGCACACTGAATGATCGTCACATCATCACTTAATGGGGAACAAAATTAAAATATAATGAGTGTACCACTGAAGAATAGTGGAAGTTGTAATGACTGACAATATCAAATATTGGAGATGTGGCACAATTGGCAATTTCATACATTACTTGAGGGAATGTAAAATGACTCAACCATGTTTGAAAAGAATTTCCCAGTTTCTTATAAAGTTTAATATAAATTAATATATAACCTCATAATTCCAACCCCAGTTATTTATCCAAGGTAAAGAAAACACTAAAAACGTATACACAGATGTTTATAACAGCTTTATTCATAATAGTCCAAATATGAAAAAATCTAAATATTCAGCAAGAGATGAATGAATAAATAAATTGTGAGCTATGCATACAATGGGTTACTACTCAGGAATAAAAATGGTAAGCTACTGATATATGCAATGACATAGATGAATCATAAAAATATAATTTAAACCAAAGAACCAGATGTAAAGTATCAACTAGTCTATGGTTACAGATGTCAGAATAATGTTTGCCCTTTGCTAGAAAGATAGAATAGACTAGGAAAGAGAGTAAGATAACTTTCTGATGAGTTGAAAATGTTTTGTATGTTGATTTGAGTGGTAGTTATGTCGTTATAAATCTCAAAACCCATAATATTTAATGATTGCAATCTATGCCTTTTATTCTATATGAATTATAACTCAATTAGAACACAAGAGTCTGGAAGAAAAGACAGTAAACAATATCGGTGAAACCCAGAGTCTGAGGAGTTGGGGAGAGAAGTAAAAATCATTCTAAAGCTCTCATCTCAGGGGCCTTTATGAAAATTCTGTAAGTCAAAGAAAGCATTTAAAACTTTAATATCGATAGGGGGAGGAGGAAGGAGTTGAATAAGTGGCAAACATCTTACTTGGCAGAAGTTTACTTATTATTTATTGATGTACTATTAACAAATAAATTATGTTTTATGATGCTTAGAAGTAATAAGTTAACTACCAGAAAGTCATAAAGCATACAAAAATTTTCAAATTTATGGAGTAATGATGGAGAAGTTGAACCCTAACTAAAAATTTGACAAAGTCAGAAAAATGAAGAAAAGTAAAAGTAAAAAGAAGAAATACCACCAATGTGGAGTAGAGAAAACAAATCAGAAAAAGTAAAATAAAACCTCTATACAATGGAATATTATTCAGCCCCAAAATAGAATGCAGCACTGATATATCCACGATATGAACGTTCCATGAAATATTATGCTGAGAGAGAAGTCAGATGCAAAATATTGAATATTTTATTATTCAATTTATTTGAAATGTCCAGAATAAGAAAATGCATAAACACAGAAAATGGTTGCCAATGGTCAGGGGTGGTGAGAATGGGGAGTGACTGCTAATGGAATGGGGTTTCTTTGTGAGGTCATAAAAATGTTCTGAAATGAGATAGTGGTGATGGTTGAACAATATTGTAAATTTACTAAAATCACTGAATTGTACAATTTAAAATAGTTAAAATTGTAAACTACTAAGTATGTGAATTTTATCTCAATAATGGTAATAGTATAAATAATTAAAATATGCAAAAAATCAAGTCTATCAACTCATAACTGCATATCTGAATGGGATGGATTGAAGTAGTAAAAGATAGAGATTCTCAGATTGAGAAAGAAATTGAAAGAAAACAAAATCCATCTACGTGTTCTTAAAGTGATGAGGGAAATGTGAAAAGAAAGAGATAAACAGATGGGAGGTATAAATTTCAGGCAAATCCAGGGAAGAAAGCATATGAGGCAATGTTAATATCAGAAATGTGGAAATGTAAATTTATAAAACTAATTAGGATAAAGAAGAAGGACATACTAAATTGATAATCAACAAGAAACAAATGATATAAATAATTATGATTGAAGAGTATAATATATCTCTTTCATATTTTGGAAGATAAGAGGACATATAGAATATTTTAATGCATAATCAATATGTTGTGTGTGTGAATGTGTTTGCGTATGTGTAGGGAAGAAAGAGAAAGAAGAGCAAGAGAGAGAGAACTTTGCATCCTACAAACAGACTTTGTAGCCATAAAACATGTATACAATCGTTTGCTTAGACCCTTTCCTCACACTGTGCTCATTATATATGAAAACAGAATTCAACAATAAAAAGATGCCTTTCTCAAATTTCTCTATCTTGACATTAAGAACCACTATTCTGAATAACCAAAGGAATAAAAAAGAAATAAATGCTAAAAATCAAGTTTTTATTTAACATGTAATGCAAATAAAAAACAATACCTCATGCTAAAGCCTATATGTTATATCTGAAGCTATACTCAGTGGGAAATGCACCGATTACAAGGGCTTATTACTAAAAAGGTGAAGATGGAAAAGTTTTCTTAATATTCTAACCCTAAGAAATAAAGGAATACAGAGAGGCAAACCAAAAAAAATTAAGAGACTGGAAGCAATAAGAAAAGACATTCTGGCATTAATGAAGAGGGTAACAACAAAATAAAATTGTAGAAAAATAAATAAAATGAAAAATTTATTATTTGGAAAATTGAAGAAGAAAGATAAGCTCCTAGCAAGCCTTATTAAAGACAAGAGTAACATGAAATGCAAAACCAAGTAAATTAATTATGGGAGTACAAGGGTAGTTCAACTTTAGAAAAATTATTAATATTGATTATGTCAAAATTACAAGAACAGAAACAAATACTTATGCACCCAAATTTGGAAATTTGATGAAATTTAGCAGCCATGCCTCAAAGGAGGGAAGCAAGCAAGGAAGAAAGGAATGAAGAAGGAAGGAAGCAAGGAAGCAAGGAAGGAAGGAAAGAAGGAAAACACTGCTCTAAAAAGTGTACTTCCATGTTCATGTTTGAGATGCTAGAAATGTCCTTAGCTCTTTTATTCAGTGTCCACAAATTCCTCAACATTTTCTAACCAATTGAGTACTATATAAATCAGAGTCTACATAGGAACTCTATATTTATATTATGAGCTACCCAATTCATTCAGGCACCCAAAGAATGAAAAAGAATATGAGAATCCTTAATTCACATTTCAAAGTATGGAGTTATCATTTTTTCTTTTTAATTAGAAAATATTTCATATGCTCAGAAAGGCAATGCATTCATATTCCTATAGGGTAGATGGAAAAATTATCATTTTTCTATATTTTAATCTGATATTTTAGTTCAAATAAAAACAAAGAGTAATTGATATGGTCTGTGATAGTTACGGTTATGATGTTCAACTGTTTGGTCAGTGTTTGTCAGTTTGGTCAGGGTGTTATTCTGGGTTCTCTAGGGAAACCGAACCAACAGGAGATATCTGTAAACATGAGGTTTCATATTAGTTTCTCATTGGAAAAGAGTCCAAATTCCATAGGGCAAGCTATGAGCTGACAACCCCAATGAATGTCTTCAGTGAATCACCGAGGAGAGGCTGGCTGGCTGAAGTGGAGAGAAAGATTCTCTATTCTGACTTCTCCTTTAAAGCTTTCAGCTGATCAGCGTAAACATCACTACTTTTGGAAGACATTCCCCTTGGTTGACTCCAGATGTAATCATATATGAATACAATCAAAATGCTGATAATTTAATAAACTAACCACATGGTTTATTAACCAGTCATGAAATGTCCTCCCACTAATGTTTAGGCCAGTGCTCACTTGTCCAGATAACTGGGCACCATTACATGGCCAAGTCGACACATGAACCTAAGCACAACAGCCCATCCCTTGTCAACTTGTCAACTATACACATCACTTCAGACCAGACTAAATTTCTAAATGGAACACAATACAAACATTTTTTTTTTTTGCCTAACAATACTCAACTGTCCTGTGTATAACCAGAAATGCACTGTGATTGATCATGTGGTCATAGTTCATATTTATCACTAACTTTTTACAATACCCATTCCATATTCCCTTTACCCTCAGCAAGCACTTCAGCTGGCAGGTTCTATGCCTGGTGGGGTGACCCAAACCTTCATTCCTGAAGTTCCTGGGCTATTGCTAGTCCTTCTTGGGTCGAGTTATTGCAAGTTTCCATTGACTTTAATCACAGGGCTGGTGGTACTAAGAGACACCCTAGGGGATCTCCTCCATTCCAGGAAAACTGTTCTTTACATCCATTGCATAGTTGCAGTCCCACTTCCCCTTGAGGGTCAGGATCAATCAGACCAGATAGTACAGTATCCCTTTCCTTGCCTGTTGATTCAGAGACATCAGAAGCCCAAAGTGACCAGGTGGCAGTCTTACCTTCCAGTTCAATGGAATCACTGTTGTGTCTCCTGGTAGGAGCACTCCTTTTGGAACTAAGAACTGTAGACCAGCAAAACATAACATTTCAGGGACAGGAAACAAAAATATTTCTAGTGGACAACTAGCGATGGTAGTGAGTGGTGTCAACCCCATTTCAATCTCCTGATTCCTGGGCCTGTGAATCCTGGCTATGGGAGAAATTGTACCACAAAGTGAACACTAATTCAAAGCATACACAGCCTCCTGGAGAACATTGCTCCAGGACATCGAGGTATTGCCATCTAGTTGAGTCCTAACTGAGTCTTCAAAATACCTTTCCAATGTTCTATAAACCCAGCTGCCTCTGGATGATTGGGAACTTGGAAAGACCGGAGAATGACATGAGCATGTGCCCATTCCTGCACTTAATTTGATGTGAAATGTGTTTCATGATTAGAAGCAAAGCCATGTGGAATACAATGACAGAGGATAAGGCATTCTATAAGTCCACAGGTGGTAATTTTGGTGGAAGCATTGAATACAGGGAAGGCAAACAATATCCAGAGTGTGCCAGTTTGAAGCTATCATGTACTCAAGAAAAACCATTTCCTTTAATCCTCATTCAGTATTGCTGGGTGGGATCTTTTGATTGTTCCCTTGGACATGTGACCCACCCAATTGTGGGTAGTAAAGTTTGATTAGATGGTTTCCATGGAGATATGTCTCTACTCATTCAAGATGGGTTACTTACTGGAACCTTTTAAGAGGGTTCCATTTTGGAAAAAGATTCAGAGTCACCAGAACTAACAGAGCCAAAAGAACAGAGCCCTGGGGAAATCATGGAAGAAGCCTGCAGAAAAAACTAGCAGATGTCACTGTGTGCCTTTCCAGCTGAGAGAGAAACTCCAAATGTCTCGGCCTTCTGAAGTCAAGGTATCTTTCCCTGGATGCCTAAGGTTGGATATTCTTATAAACGTGCCTTAATTTGGATATTTTCACAGCCTTAAAACTGTAAACTTGCACCTTAATAAATTATCCTTTTCAAAGCTGTTCCATTTCTGGTATATTACAACCTGGCAGTTTACAAACTAAAACAGATTTTTGTACCGGAGGAGTGAGATGCTGTGGTTTGCAAATACCAGACATGTTGGAGTAGCTTTTTAAATGGATAAGGGGAAGATTCTCGAAGAGTTGTGAGGAGCTTGATAGAAAGGGCCTAGAATGCTTTGAAGAGACTTTTGGTAGAAGTGTGGACTGGACTCTAAAGATACCTCAGATAAGGCCTTAGACAGAAATTATGCATGTGTTATTGCAAACTGGAAGGATGGCAATCCTTGTTTTTTGTTTTTTGGTGAAGAGGTAGGAGCATTTATTGTCAAGGAAATATCATTATATTACCAAGTGAATGAGAGAAGTGACACAGAAATATGGAGAAAGTGATAATTTTTTTTCTGGTTTCTTTCACTTAGCATAATGTGCTTTAAAAACATCATCTTTTATTTAATTAGAGAGGTTGTAGGTTTGCAGTAAGGTCATGTAAAAGATACAACATTCCCATATACCACCTATTGTTGACACTTTGCACTAGTGTGGTGCCTTTGCTACAACTGATGAAAGAATGTTAAAGTATTACTGTTAACTATAGTCCATAGTTTACATTAGGTATATTTGTACCATATACCATCCTATTTTTAACACATAGTAATAATGTCATGCATTTATTATAATTCATGAAGGAAAAATTCATGTGCATTTTTTATTTTTTTTGTATATTATATATATACAAAGTAAAGAAATAGAAAAGCAATAGTTTTCAAAGCACTCTTCAACAAGTAGTTATAGGGCAGATCCCAGAGTTTGTCATGGACTACTATATGATCCTCTCATTTTTCCTTCTAGCTGCTCCAGAATATAGGAGGCTACAAGGTTTAAATACTTTTTATCATCATAATCAACCTTTTTCTTTCTTTTTTTGAGAAAAATAACATATATACAAAAAAGCAATAAATTTCAAAGTACAGCACCACAATTAGTTGTAGAACATATTTCAGACATTGACATGAGTTACAATTCTGCAATTTTAGGTTTTTACTTCTAGCTGCTCTAAGATACTGGAGACTAAAAGAGATATCAATTTAATGATTCAGCATTCATATTTATTTGTTAAATCCTATCTTCTCTGTATAACTCCATGATCACCTTTTATTTTTCCATCCCTCTGTTTAGGGGTGTTTGGGCTATGGCCATTCCAAATTTTTCATGTTGGAAGGGTCTGTCATTCTTGTGCAGTAGGGAGTCGGAATCATGTGATGTTCTAGAGAGGCTGTGACCCCTAGGTTTTAGGATTTATCTGGTCCAGGGACCCACATAGAGGCCGCAGGCTTCCGGAAAGCTACTCTAGTGAATGGAACCCTTGTGGAATCTTATATACTGTCCTAGGTTTCCTTTAGGATTGGTGGGAATGGTCCTCATTGGGGGTAGGCAGGTTATTAGAGGTAGCAATGTCTAACTGAAGCTATAGTAAAAGCAACTTCCAGAGAAACCTATCAAATCTATTTGAACTCTCTTGGTCACTGATACTTTATTAGTTATACTTGTTTTCCCCCTTTTGGTCAAGATGGAATTGTTGATCCCATGGTGCCAGGGCCAGATTCATCCCTGAGAGTCATCTCCCACTTCACTTGGGAGACTTTCACCCCTACATGTCATGTCTCATGTAGGGGTGCAGGCAATGATTTAATTTGCAGAGTTAGGCTTAGATAGAGTGAGGCCACATCTGAGAAACAAGAGTTCCTCCAGAAGTAACCATTAGAAATACCTATAGCTGGTCTAAGCTTCTCCAGTACCTACATAAGCTTCACAGGAGTAAGCCTCATGTTCAAGGGCATGGTCTATTGATTTGAGTGTCCCTAAAGTTTGACACAGTATCAGGGCAAAGTTTAATAGCTCTGTATTTTTTCTCCTATGCTTCAAGGGACTTTGCCAATATTTTTTGATTAACTGATTAATATACTCTAGGATGCATCCAGGCCTTAAATTAATCTATAAAGGATTAAAGGACCTCTTTCTTCTTATTCTGGGCTCCCTGTGTTTCAGTCATTCAAATGAGCTATGCATTTAGGTTGAGTTAGATTATACACTACAGAATAGTATAGTTCCAGGCCAAATAAACTTTTTTCCTTTGTACTCAAATAGTATGTGTGATTCTAAACCATAGACACTGTCTTCCTTACCCCTGTTTCTGAATTATTTAACCCTAACCTGATCAGATTATTCTTATTTTATCTATAAATAAATAAATATTTATTTATTTTTATTTATAAATATTTATTTATTTATTTATACAAAACAGCCTCTCAAATTCCAGAAATAACAATTACCACCCTGGATTTAATGTGTCTGCTATAAAGGCTTACAATCTAGACCCCAATATTTTTATAAGTATTTTCTCAAGAAGACCATACCATTGTTAATTTATTTCTGGCTTATTTTCCCTCACCAAATGTCCCACATGTTCATTCACATCATTGCATGCATCATGAATTCATTCCTTTCTGTAGCAGCACAACCTCCATTCATAAGTATACACCATCTACTTCTCAGTTAGTGCATCCTTTAACCACCTGCATTCATCAAGCCTCATGTTTAGTGTTCAAAGTCCACAGCCCATCAACATTCTCAATTTTATATAATTTCATTGCTCCCAAAAGAAAACCAATAAACACACCCTTGCCACATAGAAAATCTAAACCTACTCTTAACTCTTTTCCATCCCGCTGTTATTTACCTCTGTTGTGCTCATGCTGATGTTTTCCTTTTGGACATACTCCATAGCATGCAATAGCAGTTTTCCCCCATACCCTGGACTTAAACACTTTTTGTACATGAATCATTCCTTCTAAGTAATTCTTGCAAGAACTACTTTATATTTCTAGTCTTATTCAGTGGAACACATAGGTCTATACAAGCCCTTTCAATCTTGTTTATCTTCAATATGATAATATTATTTATAGAGCTACCCAGGAACCACCTTCACTTCTATCTTTTCCCTTACATATGAGTTCAATCTCATTAGCTAACCCTTCATCCATCTCTAGCTTCTATGTACTTATAAGTCCCCTATATTCTGTATCATAAGCCTCTGATTATCTCTTTATGATGGTCATAAAAGTGGAATCATACAGAATCTATCCTTTTGTATCTGGCTAGTTTCAGTCAGCATTATGTCCTCAAGGCTTATGCATCATGTCATGTGCTTTAGGACATCATGTCATATTATTGCTATAATAGCCCATCATATGTATATGCCATATTCTGTTGATCCACTCATCTGTGGATGGGCATTTGGTTTGTTTCCATCTTTTGACAGTTGTGAATAATGTTGTGAATAATGTTATCAACTTTGGTGTGCAAATGTCGGTTTTTGTCATTGCTTTTAGGTCTTCTGGGTATATACCAAGTAGTGCTATAGCTTGATCATAGGGCAATTTGATATTTAGTTTCCTAAGGAAATGCCAAACCATCTTCCATTGTGGCTACACCATTATACATTCCCACCAGCAGCGGATAAGTGTCCCAATTTCTCCACTTTCTCTGCAATATATATAGTTTCCTGTTTATTTAATAGAACCATTCTTATAGGTGTGAGGTGGTATCTCACTGTAGTCGTGATCTGCATTTCCCTTCTAGCCAATGAAAATGAGCATCTCTTCAGGTGTTTTTGAGTCATCTGTATTTGCTCTTCAGAAAAATGCCTATTAACATCTTTTGCCCATTTAATAATTGCATTGTTTGTTCTTTTGTTATTGAGTTGTATGATTTCTTTTTGCATACAAAATATCAGATATTTGTCCAATAGGTGATTGCCAAATATTTTCTCGCATTGAGTTGGCTGCCTCTTCACCTTCCTGGCAAAGTCTTTTGAGCTGCAGAAGCATTTGATTTTGAGGAGTTCCCATTTATCTATTTTTCTTTTGTTGCTGGTGCTTTGGGTGTAAAGTTTAGAAAGCTACCTCCTATTATTAGGTCTTGAATATGTTTCCCCACGTTTTCTTCTAGAAGCTTTTTGGTGCTAGTTCTTAAATGTAGGTATTTGATCCACTTTGTGTTAATTTTTGTATAGGATGTAAGATGGGGTCCTCTTTCATTCTTTTGGCTATTGATATCAGTTCTTCCATGCCCTATTCTGTTCCAATTCAAAGGGTTTGGGGGCCTTATCAAAAATCAGTTGACAATAGACATGGTGGTCTATTTCTGCACTCTTGATTTGATTTCATTGGTCAATGATTCTGTGCCGCGTCCTCTTTTTCCTCCCCGGTTTGACACGGTTCCCTGGAAGGAAGGGCGGTAGGCAAGGCCTTCAACGCCCCAAAAGAGGACGAGGCATAAAATGGTGTAATAGAAAAATACTGGGATTAACGACACTAATTGTGTGTTTCTTGTTGCTGGTTGTGCTCCAAGCATTATATCAAAACGAATCAGAAAGCAAAAGAATTGGAAAAAATGATACAAATTGTACAAATTGCAAAACCTTGTTAATGACTGTTTGGAAAAAATTAGGTTGGGACGCCCCCATTAAGCAAGTCATGCTGCAAATACAGCAGGCAAAAGTGCTTTTAGAACAAGTCACAGAAAAGTACCCCATAGAGAATAAACACTTACAATTAAAAAACCCTGCATTGAGCCATCCTAGAAATTTACTCCCCACCACGGCACCGGTCCATTGCTATAAAACAATAAAAAATCTAAGTAAACAATGTAACCTTTTAATCAAAACAAGCTAACCTTTAACCAGATTAAAATAGGTCTTGACATATTGCCTCACCTGTAGAATAATAGGAAAAGAAAGTCTAAACTCAGAAAACTACAAACACAATGTCTGTGGTTTAAGCCAATATCTTGCTGCTATTAAAATCTTGTGTAAGTGTTCCTAAGAAAATCAGAATGTGTACTTTCGCTTTGCTTCCCTGAACCTGTAACTTTACCTAAAACGTAAGCCATAACACAACCATGATTCTGTAATACCTGTTTCCTTGCCAAGAATAAGGGTATAAAATCAGTTAAGCAAAAATAAATCTAAGCAACCCTTCTCAGAAAAGAATTCTCTAAGCTGTCTCTTGGTGTTCTTCTCGCGCCGACGACCCTCCAAACCTTCAAGCCCGTTCCCTCTGCTGCGGCTGGACCGCGGCAATTCTGTCTTTGTGCCAGTACAATGCTGTTTTGATCACTATGGCTTTATAATAGGTTTTGACATCAGGGACTGTTGATCCTCCCACTTCGTTCTTCTGTTTTAGGATGTTTTTAGCTACTCAGGGTCTCCTTCCCTTCCAGATGAATTTGGTAACTAGCTTTTCCCATTCTTCCAAGCAGGTTGTTGGAATTTTGATTGATACTGCATTGATTCTGCAGATCAATTTGGGTAGAATTGATATGTTAACTATATCTTAACTATATTCAGCCTTCCTATCCATGAGTAGGGAATGTCTTTCCACCTATTTAGCTCTTCTTTGATTTCTTTTAGCAATGTTATGTAGTTTTCTGCTTACACGTCCTTTACATCCCTAGTTAAGTTCATTCCTAAGTACTTGATTCTTTTATTTGGCATTTTGAATGGAATGCTTTCCTTAACTGACTCCTCAGTTAGGTCATTGCTTGTTTATAGAAACATTACTGATTTTTGCACATTAATTTTATATCCTGCCACCTTGCTGAATTTGTTTATTAGCTCAAGCATCTTTGCTGTAGATTTCTCAGGATCATCCAAGTACAGTGTCATGTCATGTGCAAAAAATGAAAGCTTTACTTCTTTCCACTTTGGATGCTTTTTATTTCATTGTCTTGCCTGATTGTCCTAGATAGAACTTCTAGCATGGTGTTGAATAATAGCTGTGACAGTTGGCATGCTCGTCTCATTCCTGATTTTAGGGGTAAAGCTTTCAGTCTCTTTCCATTGAGTATGATGCTAGCTATAGGTTTTTTATATATTCCCTTTATCATATTGATGTAGTTAACCTTTGATTCATATTACTTGGAGTGTTTTCATCAGAAAAAGATGTTGAATCTTGTCAAATGCTTTTTCAGCATCCATCAAGATGATCATGTGATTTTTCCCTTTCGAATTGTTAATGTGCTATATTACATTAATCAATTTTCTTGTGTTGAAACATCTTTGCTGGTATAAACCCCACTTGGTCATGTTGTACAATTCTTTGAATTAGGATTCGATTTCCTAATATTTTGTTGAGAGTTTTTGCATCTATGTTCATTAGGGAAATTGTCCTGTAGTTTTCCTTTCTTATAGTATCTTTATCTGATTTTCATAATAAAATGATATTAGCTTCATAAATTGAGTTAGATAGAGTTTCATTTCTTCAATTTTTTTAAAATCTTGAGCAAGACTGGTGTTAGTTCTTTTTGGAATGTTTGAGAAAATTCCCCTGTGAAGCCATCTGTCCCTGGGCTTTTTTGTAGGAAGATTTTTTTTTTGACATAGACAGGCACTGGGAATCAAACCCGGGTCTCCGTCATGGCAGGCGAGAACTCTGCCATTGAGCCACCATGACTTGCCTTGTAGGAAGATTTTTGATGACTGATTGAATCTCTTTCCTTGTGATTGGTTGGTTGAGATCTTCTATTTCTTCCTGAGTGAGTGCACCTTGTTTGTGTGTTTCCAGGAATTTGTGCATTTCATCTAAGTTTTCTAGTTTGTTGACATATAGTTGTTCAAACTATGCTCTTATGATTTCTTTCATTTCTTCAGGGTCTTTGGTAATGCACTTCTTCTCATTTCTGATTTTGTTTATTTGCATCCTTTCTCCTTTTTTCTTTATCAGTCTTGCTAGTGGCCCATTGCTTTTATTGATTTTCACAATGAATCAACTTTTCATTTTATTGATTCTATTGTTTTTTGTTCTCCCATTCATTTATTTCTGCTTTACTCTTTGTTATTTCTTTTCTTTTATTTGCTTTGGGGTTAATTTGCTTTTCTTTCTCAAGTTCCTCCAGGTTAGCTTAAGTCCTCAATTTTTGCTCTTCCTTGTTTTTAACATAGGTCTTTAGGGCAATAAACTTCCCTTTTGGCACAGCCTTTGCCACATTCCATAAGTTTTCAAAAGTAGTATTCTCATTTTCACTCATCTCCAAATAGCTACCTATTTCTCTAGTAGTTTCTTCTTTGACCTGGTTGTCTAAGAGTGTGTTATTTAATCTCCATTTATTTGTGAATGTACTCATTCTTTGGTGGTTATTGAGACCCAGCTTCATTCCATTATGATCAGAAAAAGTGCTTTGAAAAATCTCAATATTTTAAAATGTATATAGACCTGTTTTGTACACAAGCATATCATCTATCCTAGAGAGTGTTCCATGTGCACTAGAGAACAATGTATATCCTTGTGTTTTGGGGTGCAGTGACCTACATGTTTGTTAGGTCTAATACATGTATCAAGTTATTTCACTTCTCTATTTCCTTGTTGATCTTCTGTCTGGTTGTTCTATCTATAGAGGAGAGTGGTTTATTGAAATCCATTAATATTTTGAAGCATCTATCATTCCCTTCAATTTTGCCAATGTCTGTCTCTTCTACTTAGGAGCTCGTTGATTGGGAGCGTAAACATTTATGATTGTTGTGTCTTCTTGGTGAATTGACACTTTAATTACTATATAGTGTCCTTCTTTGTCTCTTGTGATGTCTTTACACTTAAGGCCTATTTTGTCTGATACCACTATAGCTACTCCTGCTTTCTTTTGTTTACAACTTGCATGAAGATCTTTTTCCATCCTTTCACTTTCAATCTACTTGTATCCTTGTGTCTAAGATGAATCTCTTGTAAGCAGCATATAGCTGGATTATATTTCTAAATCCATTCTGCCAATCTGTACCTTTTAATTGGTAAGTTTAGTCAGTTAACATTCAAAATTATTACTGAAGGTGTGCTTCCTGAATCCACCATCTTTTTTATTTTATTTATCAGATCTATACTTTCTTTTCCTTCTTTCTCTTTTTATCGTTTAAATTACCCATACTGGTATTCTTCAATTTTGTGCCCTCCCCCAGACCACCCTCTCTTGTCTTTTTTTTTTCAGTCAGCAGAACTCCCGTTAGTATTTCTACTAAGGCTGGTCTCTTGTTGACAAATTCTTTCAGGACTTGTTTGTCTGTGAAAACTTTAATCTCTCCCTCAGTTTTGAAGGACAATTTGGCTGGATACAGAATTCTTGGCTGGAAGTCTTTCTCTTTCAGGATCTTGAACATATCATACCACTGCCTTCTTGCCTCCAGGGTGCTAGTTGAATAGTCTGAACTCAGTCTTATTTGGTTTCCCTTGTATGTAGTAGATTGTTTTTCTCTTCCACTTTCAAAAAACTGTTTAGTATGTATCTTGTGGAAGACCTATTTGGATTTATTCTGTTTGGAATTCATTGGATTTCTTTGACTTACATATTTATGTCCTTTATGGGGGCTGGGAAGTTTTCCCCCAATATATCCTAAGCTACTCTTCTTAGCCCTTTACTCCTCTCTTCTTCTTCTCGGACACCAATACTACTCATATTTGTGTGTTTTGTTTTGTCTATCATTTCCCTGAGATCCAATTCTAATTTTTCCATCTTTTTCACCATTTGCTGTTTTTAGTGTTCAAAGTTAGTTATCCTGTCCTCTATATTGCTTATTCTTTCTTCTGCTCTTCAAATCTTCTGCTGTGTGCCTCTAGTATATTTTTTATTTGGTCAAGAGAGTCTTTAATCTCTGAAATCTGCTATTTTCTATTTATTCTTTCAAATTCCTCTTTATGCTCTTCTACTGTCTTTGTAATCTCCTTCATGTCTTTTGTCGTCCCACTCATTTTATTAAGTAGAATTATATGAACATCTTTGTTTATCTGCTCCAACATCTGTGTCTCCTCTGGTGTTTTAATTTGGTCATTAGGCAGAACTGTATCTGTCTGCATAATGATAAGCTTAGTGATTTTCTGTTGATTTCATTGCATGCAAATATCTTTATTTACTTTGAGAGTTGATGTCTTTCAGTAATCTAAACCTTGTGTTTGTGGGATGGGTGTGCAGCAGGGTGCAGGGTATGGGGTGGGGCACAAGTGTGTGTTGATTTGTTATAGGGAAGTTTTAGCTACAGTTTGGGGATATTATGCTGCTGCTTGTGAATTCAGGTGCCCAGCATCCAGGCATGATGTATCAGTGTGGGTCCACACAGTTCTGGGGGACACAACCCTGATGTGTGCTGGTCTGGGGCATGGGGCCCTTTGTGCACATGTGTAGCTCTGTGGCAGAAGGTTGGCAGTATGGCTTCATGGGTTGGAGGCAGATGTGCCCTGGCTGTGTAGGTCAGTGCTTTCTCAGAGCTGGGAAGCATAACTGAGGGCCATATGCAAGCATAGGTCTAGGAGTGCCATAAACTGATGTTCCCAAGCTGATGGATGTGATTGTGGGTCTGTGTACATTTGTGAGTATGGGAGTGCCATAAACTGATGTGCAGGACTCAGGGGGTCAAGGTGAGGCTGTGCAACACTATGGGCAGGGGGCAGGTGTAGCCTGGGTGTGGAAGGCTGCACTTGGGGTGTGGGTATGGGGCAGGACCATGCACTGGGGGTTGATGGGGCTGGGGCACTTGGAGTGAGAGTGGGTTATGGGGTCATGGTGCATGGGGTGTGGGATGAGTCATAGGTCATGGGGCTCTGCTGGTGACTGTAGCACATTCAAGAAATGTGGTCTGGCTTGCTTCCTAGTCCCCATCTCCCTGCTCGTGCACTCTGCAAGCTCTGTGCCTCTGTACTAGGCTCTAGCTTTCTGCTTCTCAGTTCCTCAGCCTCAGCAACTGTGGCTGCCCTACGTGGTGCAGAAAGCTCTCCTATGTTAGTTGTTCTCTTGAATTGCTGTCTTAGTCTAACTCCCATTCTTTTTTTAATTTTTCCATGGAGCAGGGCTGAACTCAAGCTACCCTATTCAGCCATCTTCCAGAACTCCTCAAAATTCTTATGTTTGTACTATTAATCACAGTCCATTTTCCACAATAGGGTTTACTGTGTTACATAGTAGTGTATTAGTTAGGGTTTTCTAGAGAAACAGAACCAACAGGAGATATCTGTAAATATGAGATTTATAAAGGTGTTTCATGGAACCCATGGGAATGGAAGAGTCCAAAATTGGCAGGGCAGGCTGTGAAGCTGGCAGATCTGATGAATGATCTTGTCCAACTCTACAGTAGAAATTTCCTGGCTGAAAAAGCAGCAAAAAGTCTCTTTTTCTTCTGAAACATCTTCAATTGATTGGATTATAGCATTTGTTGGAAATGCACCTTTAGTTGATCAGACATCTAACCAGCCACAGCTGCAATCAACTGACTGATGATTTAATAAGCCAGCCTTCCAGTTTATCAACCACCTATAAAATATCCTTACAACAATGGTCAGGCCAATGTTTGCTTGACCAGACAACTGGGCAGCATCACATGGCCAAATTGACACAAGAACCTAACCATCACAAAGTCCCATGTTTTATCTTCTAAGTTCCCTTCTAGTAACCTACATGACCCAAAAATGCATTCTTTTATCCACATTCACCAACATAACTTAGTGCTGCTAATTAGTCAAAATACTGTGCTCCCATCATCACTATCCATTTCCAAACATTTACAATCAACCTAAATAGAAATTCTGCACAAATTAAGTATCAGCTCCTCTTTCTCTACCCCATTCATCCCTGCTAACTTATATTCTAGATTCTAAGTTTATGAGGTTGCTGATTATGATTAGTTCTTATCAGTGAGAACATACAATAATTTTCCTTTTGTGTCTGGCTTGTTTCATTCAACATAATGTCTTCAAGGTGAGGACAAGAAAAGTGACATAGCAATATGTATATTGGATGACATTTTTATGAAAAATACATGCCTATAATTTCTGGAGAGGTCTAAACTAAAATATGAAAATGGATTATGGCTTGATGGTGGAATTATAACTAATTTTGTGATCCTGGCAAAACTTACTGTTGGTTTTAGATGGAAGGCAGATTTTTAAAGCCAAGAACTTGGATATTTACCAGAAGAGAATTCCAAATTAAATGTGAAAATTGCAGCCTGGTTTCTCTTTGAAGCTTATAGTGAAATGCAACAGGAAAGAGTTAAGCTGAGAACTGAACTCTCAGGTACATAGAAACCAGAAGTTAATGTTCTAGAAAATTCTGGTCTTCCAAGAAAAGGAGACCCCAGAGAATAGTGCCCCATGGGAGGATTTTACCAAGCATTGAACCAGTCAGCCATTTCAGAAAAAGCCAAAATTGGAGATGGAGCTATCCAGGAGAGATATGTGGAATGTCCTTTTGTCTGATGAGTATGGTTCCAGGACACTGCCTAGAAAGCCAACAAAAGTGTTATGGAACCTGGATAAATGGACCCATTGCTAGTCTGGACTAAAAGGGACATAAAAAGGACAGATTAGAGGCACAAATAACTTCAACACCAGAACCATGGAATCTAAGAACTATAGTGAAGACACCTCAGGCCAGGAGAGTGTACCCACCCAATCATTTCGAGAGGGTGAGATTGTCCTGAAGGCAGAGGGTGACTCTTCCACCTCATTTCACAAGAAGGCTTGTGTCTCTTCAGGCCTTGGAGAGGGTGGAGTACATTTCTTGGGGATCAGGAAGAGCCTGGCTTCCACACCATTGTTCTGGCGGGTTTGAGCCTGTGCCCTCAAGATGACAGGGAGTTCAACTGTGTCCCCTATGTTTCAAGAGGGTGGAGCCAAGTAAAAGTGGTCTCCCCAGAGTCCCCTAAGATTGCATTTGGAGAGACCTGTTCTATAGGCTCTGAAAGGGTGGGACAGCCACTTTCCAAAGTCCTTAGGATAAAGATAAATGACTCCCAGACTGAAATCTAATGGTATTTGCCCTGCAGGTTTCCAGAAATGTTTGGGTCCTGTGACCTCTGTTGTTCCTCCCAATTTATCCCTATAGAAATGGAAACATATATCTTATGACTGTCCCTCCTTTGCATATTGGTAGAAAATAACTTGTTCTGTGTTTTACAGAGGAGAATTTTGTCTTAGGCCAGATGATGCCTGTAGCCTATGTTGTTGAAATTTTGTACTGTTTCTGACTTGTACTGTATTTGTATTTTTAATGAAATGGTTTAAGGCTTTGTGTTTTTTTGATAGAATGAATGTATTTTGCTTTGGGAAAGAACAAAGCAAGGGGTCCAAGGTGTTGAATGTGCGAGTTTGAAGCTATTATGTATCTCAGAAAAGCCATGTTCTTTAATCCTCATTCAATATTGGTGGGTGGAATCTTTTTGGTTGTCTCCATGGAGATGTGACCCATTCAATTGTAGGTGGTAAACACTGATTAGATGGTTTCCGTGGCAATGTGTCTCCACCCATTCAAGTTGGGATTGCATACTGGAGCTTTTAAGAGGAAACCATTATAGAAGAAGTTTGAGAACCACCAAAACTGACAGAGCCAATAAAACAGAGACCCCTGGTGTAGCTGTTGAGGAAGCCTGAAGAAAAAGCTACTAGATGTTGCCATATGCCTCTCCAGCAGAGAGAGAATCTCTGAATGTCATTGGCCTTCTTGAGTCAAGGTATCTTTCCGTTGATGCCTTAGTTTGGACATTTTCATATTCTTGCCTTAATTTGGACATTCTCACAGCCTTAGAACTCTAAATTTGCAATATAATAAATGATTCCTTTAAAAGCTGTTCTATTTCTGGTATATTGCAATCCAGCAGCTTAATAGCTAGAACACTGAGTATGTTTCTATTCCAGTTAGAACAATTGCCACCCCTTCCATGAAGGAAGTGATCCAATGTAATCAAACTGTCACCAGGTAACCAGTTGATCTTCTTGGGGGATAGTGCCATACCAGGAACTGTGTGAATCTCTGCTACTGGCACATTGGGCACTCAGAAGTGGCTGTAGCCAGGTCAACTTTGATGAAGGGAAGTCTATGTTGCTGAGTACATGCATAATCTCCATCTCTACCACCATGGCCATGTTGTTCATGAGCCCATTGGACAATGACAGGAGTGGCTGGGAATAGAGGTTGACTGATATCCCCAGGACAGGTCATCTTATGCACATTATTATTAAAATCTTCCTCTGAGGCACTCACCCTTTGGTGAACACTCACATAGGGCACAGATATCTTTATGATTTTTGCCCACTTAGAAAGTCTATCCACAAACCTTTTGCCAAGACCACTTTGTTGCCAGTTTTCCAATTGTGCTCCTCCCAAGTCCCTGTACATCCAGCTAAACCATTAGCAAAAGCCCGTGAGAAGGTACAAAAATGTACATCTGGCTGGTTCTCCTCCCAAGCAAAATGAACAATGAAGTGCACTGATCGACATTCCTTCCATAGAAAAGATTTCCCTTTACCACTGTCTTTCAGGGACATCCCAGAAAGTGGCTGTGGTGCTGCAGCTGTCACTTTAAGGGGTACATACATATCATGCAGAACTATCTGTACACCAGGCCCAAGTTTTTTCTTCCTCAGTCAACTATGGTCTTGAACTTCCCAAGAGGCCCTAGATCTGTGCAGTGAAAGAGAAAGTAATGTGGCAGGAGTCAGGACCATGAGCATTGGAGCAAGTTCTTCATGTTACTTACTTGTGTCTTCAGGACGTGTTCAAGCCTTATCTTGTATATACCACTTCTATTTTATGATGGAGTGCAGCTGTGTACACCTAACCTTATAGCTTGTTTGGTCAGACAATACCTAGCTCATGATAGGCAATTCAGGTCTCACAGTAATTTGGTGGCCCATAGTTAAGCGTTCAGCCTATACTAAGGCCCAGTAGCAGGCCAAAACTGTTCACCAAAATGAGAATAGCCATCTGCAGAGGATGGTAAGGCTTTACTCCAAAATCCTAAGGACTTGCATTGTAAGTCCTCTATAGGGGCCTGCTAAAGGCACCAGAAACAATCACTATTTGCTACTGACACTTAAAACACCATCAGATTTACAGGAACATATGGTTCAAGTGGCAGAGCAGCTGGCACAGCAGCCTGAACCTGCCACAGGATCTCCTCTTTTTTGCCTCCCATTCAAAACTAGCATCAGTTTTAGCTATCCAGTAAATGTGCCAGAGTAGAACACCCAAATGAGGAATATGTTGTCTCCAAAATTCAAAGAGGCCAACTAGGCATTCTGCCTCTTTTTTGGTCATTGGAGAGGCCAAATGCTACAGCTTTCCCTTCACCTTAGAAGGGATATATCAGTGTGCCCCATACCACTGGACACCTAGAAATTTCACTGAGGTGGAAGACCTCTGTATTTTTGTTGGATTTGCATCACATCATCTGACATACAACTGCCCTACCAATAAGTTGAGAGTAATTGCTATGTCCTACTCCATAGGTCCAATCAACATGACATCATTAATAAAATGGACCAGTGTGATTTCTTGTGGGAGGGAGAAATGAGCAAATTCCCCATGGACAGGATTATGACATAGGGCTAGATGTTTGAAATACCCCTGAGATAAGACAGTGAAGGCATACTGATGGACTTGCCAGCTTATAGTATACTGTTTCTGCTGGTCCTTGCCAGCAACTATTGAGAAAGAAGCATTTACCAAATCAATAGGTGAATATCATGTTCCAGTTTGAAGCTATTATGTATCTCAGAAATTCCAGGGGATGTGTTGAATATCTCAAGCAATGATACCACAACTGGAACAGCAGCAACAATTGAAGTCACTGTCTGGTTAAGTTTATGACTATCCACTGGTATCCATTTGTTTTCTGCCCAGGTCAAATAGGATAACTGAATGGGGATGCGGAGAGAATCGCCACCCTTCTGTCCTTCAAGTCCTTAAGAGTGACATTAATCTCTGTAAGCCCTCCAAGAATACATTATTGCTTCTGATTTACTATTTTGCTACGTAGGGGCAGTCCTAGTGGCTTCCATTTGGTCTTTCTTTTCAGAGAAACCTTCACTCCATGAGTCAAGGAACCAATGTAAGAATTCTGCTGAATATGTCTGTTTCAATTATGTATTCCAGAATCAGGAAAATAACAAAAGAATATGTCTCAGAACCCACTGACCCACTGGTTCTGAGCTAAAGGACCAAAGATCACCTGAACTCCATAAAGCTCCCACTGACTGGTGGACCAGAGTGACATTCTGTGTCTCCTGGAATGAATGTCACTTCTGAGCCAGTGTCTAATAATCCCCCAAATATCTGATAATTTGCTTTCCCCAATGAACAGTTACCCTGGTAAAGAGCCAGAAGTCTTCTTGGGGAAGGCTGGGAAGAAGATTAACAGTATAAATTTTTGATAGTGTGATAGGGTCCATCCCCAGAGTACCTGGCCTTTCCCTCATTCAAAGTGTGTTGGGTCTGTGAACTATCTCTAGTATGGAAATTGATTAAGGTGCCATGACTCTCTGCTTTTATTAAGTTAGACTTTTGTTCATTTGCCCTGGAATTCTTCTTCTTATTCAGATTAAACAGGAATTTAGTAGACTGCCCAACTATTTTACTTCTAGGTAACCCATGATCTACTACCGAATGCCATAAGCCTCTGTGAATCAGATTATTTTAACTGCTGACTTGAATCTGCTGTCTATTATGGTAGCCACACCAACATCCTTTGATGTTTAAGTGCTGCCATGTGTTTTCTGTCAACTTGTAATCTGATCATCCTCATTGTGTTCCAGAGTTCCATCTCAGTGACAACAGTTCTCACAATAATATTTGACCTACCAAGAAGGGCTACTACGAGCTCTTCAGGGATGATGGTGCTAGTTTCAAAAATATATTCTTCACAATCCTCAGGACATCCTGGGGGTGTGTGAGCAGATCTTATACTCTAACATCCCAATCTCTCTAAGCCTTAAGATTCCTTTCTCTACATTATACCAGGGTAGTTCTGGCATTTTGACCTCATGTAATGTTGGTCTCTTTTTGATCCATGTTTTAGCCAACCACCGAAACAAACCTAACAGACTTTCTAACCATTCAAGCTACAACACTGAATGCAGAATCCCTGCTTAGTGGGCCCATAATGGTAAATTCAGCCTGATCCAACTTTATATTCCTTCCACTATTATCCCACACCCTTAATATCCATTAGCATATTTATTCCCCTGATTTGTTTATATAAATTAGAAAATTCATGTAGCTATTTTGGAGTGTGGTGTATTTCCTCATGGGTCACACTTTATATGTACTATTTTGGGGCCTATTGTGACTTTAGTCTAGTTATAGGTCTTGAAGGAAACAGGGTTGGTGGGGTGAGTCATGTTAAGAATTAGAAGTGTCCTTCAAGCCAATTACCTCAGTGGTTATCATTGCAATTTTATCTGGTAAAACAGGATTAATCTGTCCAAACAGAGGATCTAGGAGATGTTTCCATAGGGGAAGTGCTTACAGTTTTAGCAAGCACTGAAGGGCTCATCTCTTTGGTTGTTCATTGCATGGTATACTCCTTATATGGCAAACTTGAGGTCAGAATGCTGTTACCTCAAGGCAGGCTGGAAGGCAGGCATCTGTCTTCTCATGGCAGTTGAGAGATTTGGTGGCTGTTTCCTCAGGGCATACCATTGAAGGTTTATCTAGCAAAGGCTCAGAAGAATCCAGGGTTCCAATAAATATGCCACCATCATTATCAATGAATATGTCCCCATTCCAATTTTCAGTATCCCATTCTTTTCCAACCAATGTCTTTACTATAATAGCAGACACTCTTCAAAAATTTGAGATTTTAGTTTACATTATAAATCTGCTACTCACACAATCAGACTCTGGGTCTCAATTTTCAATTTTCAGAAGTCTCAAGTCTGCAACCACAGGAGATAAGAGTTTCTTTCAGGGCACATGTAGGAACTTTTACATCTTTCAGATGACATTTAAGTTGCAAATTTGAAGCCTTCAGCCTATCCCTTTCTCTTCTAACTGTATCCAGGGTATCTAAGAACAACCAGCTAACATCACTATGCCTCTTTTATTTTCTTCCCATGGGCAGGCACCGGGAATCAAACCTGGGTCTCCAGCATGTCAGGCGAGAACTCTCCCTGCTGAGCCACCATGGCCCGCCCATCACTACACCTCTTAATCCCACAAATCTCTGTTAAAGTGTCAAAAATACTGTCACCCAGAGCCTTGCCTTATATAAGTATACAGTTAGCAGAATCAGATGGTGATATTTTGCATATCCCTATTGCCAACTTATGCCATGGATTGTCAGTGCACTTTGATACTTGTAAATCACATCATTAATGCCTTTGAGTTTAATCAGAGTAGAAAACCAATTGCAAAAACTAATTTTTAAGAGTCTGCATTGAAGAACAACTCCTGGTTCCCAGCTGTATTAGTCAGGGTTCTCTAGGGAAACAAAACCAACAGGAGATATCTGTTAATATGTGATTTTATAAAAGTATTTCATGAAACTATGAGATACACAAGTCCAAATTCCATAGGGAAGGCCATAAGCTGGCAACTCCAATGAAGATTTTCAATGGATCCCCCAGCAGAAGCTGGCTAGCTGAAGTGGAGAAAGAGAGATTCTTTCTTCTGACTTCTCCTTTAAAACATTCAGTTGATTAGATTAAATGTCACTAATTGTGGGAGACATTCTCCTTGGGCAACTACAGATGTAATCAGCCATGGATACAATCAACATACTAATGATTTAATAAACTGCATTTTTGGTTTATGAACTGGCCAAGAAATGTCCTTGCAGTCACAGTTAAACCAATGCTTTCTTGACCAGACAACTGGGCACCATCACCTGGCCAAGCTGATATATAAACCTAACCATAACAGTCAGTAAAGCCCTGGTATTTTATGGATTTAAATCATGGTTCATTACATCTACAATCAATAAAAGAGATTATCTGCAGCAATGATGGAATCTCCAATCAGTTGAAAGGGAGATGAGATGATTAAGCAATCAGAAAGATGAATTACTCTCTACTACCCAACCAGCATTTCCTGGGAAATTAAAGCCCTAATTAGAGTTCTCAACTTGCACCCCGCCACATGGAATTTGAAGTTACTGATCCCCAATGTCATGTCCCTGAACTCCTGTTGTAAATGTGTATGTATATATATACAAATCTAAATCTAAATATATCCTGTACATTCTTTACCCTGCATAAACCTGACTAATACAGATTTTGTTACTCAGAATGGTTCTTAAGAAACAATCTTATGGATGAAATTCTTGAGTTGGTTCTGTGTTTCACTGAATTGTTTCTCTAGCTTTATTACATTAAAATCCACTAATGATTCTATTTCCAATTATCAAGATGGCACTGATAGTCCATGGCATCAATTGATGATAGGTATATTAAAAAAATCACAATTGAATACTACTACTCAAGTGCTTATAAAAAAGCAAGACCCTAGGTAACAGTGTGTTCAATATCTGAACAGAGTTTTGTGGGATTAAGAAATATAATGATGTTGGCTGATCATTCCTAAATATGCTGCATGCAGTTCTTAAAATAAGGGATGAGCTCAAGGCTTCAAATCTCCAGCTCTAGTGCTGCACAAAAGACATGAAAATTTCTAGGTGCACCCTGAAGGAAATTCTTTTAGCTTCAGACTTGAGATTCCTGAACACCAGACCCATAGTCTCATTTGTGCAAGTGACTGAATTACAACATATATGGAATTCCCAACATTGCAGGATGTGAGGGCATTGACTGAGAAGGAACAGGATTCTGAGAATTGGAATGGTGACATATGGGATGATGATGTTGTGGACATTGAGATTCTAGGTTATGCTAAGTCTTATTTGTCACATAAACTTGTAGTGATCTGTCTTAAGGAATCAGCCATCTGATTTTTATTCTGCTATGAGGAATCAACCATCCCACCTTTACCTGAAGAGACTAGCCTTGTTGTGCCTGATAAACCTGTAACTGCCTCTCTTGTAGAAATAACACTTACACCTCCAGCCAAAGAAATTAACCCTATTTCATCAGTCAAACTGGTAATGTAATGCACTGAGTTAATTGGCTTTCAAGACACTGCTAATCCTCTCATGACCCATCCTGACTACCCTTTTTTTCTTTCAGACCTATAACTATAGTGAAGATCCAACACAGTTTTAAAGGTGAGGTGCAAAATGTGAACCAGAAGAGGTGTGAAACACTCCAAAATGACTGCATGATTTTTCCAATTAATATAGACTGAAATCAGGGGAATATGTGTGAGAATGGATATTAAGAGGGTAGGATAATGATGAAAGGAACCAAATTATAGGACAGGATGAATTTATTGATATGGGCCCACTAAGCAGAGATCCTGGTTTCAATATTGTAGCTCTAGGAGTTAGAAAAGGCTTCAAAAGATTGTTCAGGTGGTTGGCTAAAGCATGGACCAAAACGTGGTCCACATTATGTGAAGTTCAACTCCCAGAACTACCATGGTATAATGTAGAAAAGGGGATGCAGAAGCACAGAGAGAATGGAATGGATTCATCATTCCAACATAATATGTATCATGAATGTAATACCCATTCACCCACTTATTATTCCTATGTAACATGCATCATGAATGTGAAGCCTCTTTGACCACACCAGGAATGTTCAAAGAACACCCTTTTCACCATAACTGTGAGGAACAAATTTTTCAGAGACACCCCATCATTCCTGAAGAGCCCTATGGTTGCTTTTCTCTTTAGGTCAGATATTACTATAGGAACTGCTATAATGCACTGAATTTCGATTGTTAACACAATGAGTCTGTTCAGATTCTGGGTTGGCAGGAGCTAAGTGGTAGCATTTAATCACTAAATACAAGGTGGGCATGACTAACATATTGGACAGCAGAGTCAATGAAGTGATCATACAAGTATGAACTTATGGAGAACCATAATGTTGGCTCATTGATCATGAAGTGCCATGAAGTGAATAAGATGGGCAGTCTACTAAATTCTTACTTGGCATTTTTTTCACTTTTTTTTATTAATTAAAGAAAAAAAAGAAATTAACACAACATTTAGAAATCATTCCATTCTACATATGCAATCAGTAATTCTTAACATCATCACATAGATGCATGATCATCATTTCTCTTACTTGGCATTTTTAAACAGAAGAGGCTTAGTTCAAGAAAACAAAAGTCCAACTTGAATCACAAATAGAGAGATTCCTGGCTTCTCAGTCAATTCCCAAACATAGGAGAGTTTATCAACACCCAAAATTAAAGGAAGGCCAGGGCCCCCTTCTGAAGGACCCTGTCACAGTGCCAAAAATATGTACTATTAATCTCCCTCTCAACCTTCCCCAAAGGGTTCTATTACGTTTTATAAGGGTGACCTTGAATTGGGTAAAAATAAATGATCAGTCATTTTAAAGATTATTTGACACTGGCTTGGAAGTGACATTAATTCCAGGAGACCTAAAATGTTACTGTTGTCCACCAGTCAGAGTAGGGGCTTATGGAGGTCAGACAATCAAGGAATTTTAGCTCAGGTCCATATTGCAGTGGACCAATGGGTCCTGAAACATTTCTGCGATTACTTCCCCAGTTTCAGAAAGTATAATTGGAATAGACATATTCAGAAACTTTCAGAATCCCTACATTGGTACTGTGACTTGTGCAGGGACTCCATTTTGGTAGCAAAAGCCAACGGGAAGCCCCCAGAACTGTCTCTACTTAACAAAATAAGTGAATCAAAAGCAATACTGCATTGGACTTCTGGGAAGATGGCCCACTAGAGCAGTTTGAGATTAGCCCTGCTCCACGGAAAAGTTACAGCAGGGACAGGAAGGCGACTGAGGCAGCAATTCGGAGGTGTGGCTGACCTGGGAGAGCCTTCTGCACCAAATTCAGCAGCCCTAGCTGCAGAGAGTGAGGAACTGAGAGGCAGAAAGCTGGGTCCTGGTGTGGAGGTGCAGAGCTGTGAAGCCCTTGGGAGTACACGGCACATGGGACTAGGAAGTAAGCCAGGCTGTTCCTTGGAGGCGCTACCCTCACCAGCACAGCCCTGTGACCAATGACTAATCCCACATCTCACACACCTGAAGCCCCTTACCACTCCCATTCCCCATACTCCAGGAGCACTCATCCCACCAGCCCCCAGCACACGTATCTGTCCCACATCCCCACCCCAAGTGCAGCCCAACCCACCTCTCCTACACTCCTCCCCAGCACTACCTCCCCCTCCCTGTAGGCTGTTACCAGCCCTTAAAGGTTGTGGGCACTAGCTTTCATAATGAGGCTACCCCTGCAGCCACCCCCCACCTATAGTGTCATTCAGTCTCACCTTGTCCTCTCTGAGCTTAGTGTATCCATTTGTGGCTCTCCCAGGCCCAAGCATGTGCATGGGCCCCCAATCATGTTATTCAGCTCTGGGAACTGAATGTTACAGCAGTCCTAGAATCGTGCATGCGCACAGTCCTCAGCCTCACTTCCCAGGTCTGAGAAAGTGCTGACCTCCACAGTTGGGTGACATCTGCTCGCAATCCATGAAGGCAAAATGCCGACTGCTGCCACAGCTCTAAGCATGTGCACGAAGGGCCCTGTGCCTTAGACCAGCACTCACCAGGGTTAAGTCCCCCATACCAGTACACTTGTATGGCTCCATCCTCCCTGGCCACTGGGCATCCACATTTATAGGCACCAGTGTAACATCCTGAACCAGCACCCATAACTGCTCTGAAGCAAATCACCATACTGAGTGCTCCACCCCGTGCCCTGCTCCCTGCTTTACAGCCATCCTGCAAACACAAGGCCTTAGATGTCTGAAAGAAATCAACTCTCAAAGTAAATCAATCAAGATAACTACATGCAATGAAGAGAGAATATGACTAAGCATATCACAATACAGAGAGATATAGTCCTGCCTAATGACCAAATTAAAACACCTGAGGAGACACAGACATTGGAACAACCAATCAAAGATGTTCATACAACTCTACTGAATAAAATAAGCAAAATAGCAAATGACATAAAGGAGATCAAGAAAACAGCAGAAAAGCACAAAGAGGAATTTGAAAGAATAAATTGAAAAAGAGTGGAAATCACAGAGATTAAAGACTTTGTTGACCAAATACAAAACATACTAGAGGCACACAACACCATATTTGAAGAGACAGAAGAAAGAATAAGTGATATAGAGGACAGGATAATTGACTTCAAAGGCTCAAGACAGCAAATGGCAAAAAACATGAACAAAAATATTGAATGGGAACTCAGGGAAATGACAGACAAAACAAAGCATGCAAATATAAGAATCATTGGTGTCCCAGAAGGAGAAGAGAGGAGTAAAGGGCTAAGAAGAGTAGCTGAGGATGTATTTGGGGAAAACTTCCCAATCTTTATAAAGGACATAAATATACAAGTCAAAGAAACCTGAAGAACACCAAACAGAATAAATCCAAATAGGCCTTCACCAAGGCACACACTAATCAGTCTGTCAAATGCTGAAGAGAAGCAGAAAATACTGAAATGGCAAGAGAAAAACAATCTTCTACTTACAAAGGAAGCCAAATAAGCCTGAGTTCAGACTATTCAACTAGCACGCTGGAGGTGAGAAGGCAGTGGTATGATATATTCAAGATCCTGAAAGAGAAAGACTTCCAGCTAAGAATTCTGTATCCAGCCAAATTGTCCTTTAAAATTGGGGGAGAGATTAATGCTTTCACAGACAAAGAAGTCCTGAAATAATTTGTTAACAAGAGACTGGCCCTACAAGAAATACTAAAAGGAGTTCTGCCAGTTTAGAAAAAATATGCAAGAGAGGGAAGTCTGGAGGGGGTCACAGAAGTGAAGAGTACCACTAAGGGTAATTTAAAGAATACAAAGAGAAAGAAGGAAAAGAATATGTAGATCTGACAAATCAAATAACAAAGATATGATAGTGGAATCAAGAAATGCCTTTTCAGTAATGACTTTGAATGTTAATGGACTAAACTTGCCAATTAAAAGATACAAATTGGCAGAATGGATTAAGAAACATTATCCAGCAATATGCTGCTTGCAACAGACTTATCATAGACACAAGGGTACAAATAGATTGAAAGTAAAGGGATGGAAAAAAATCTTCCATGCAAGTTGTAAGCAAAAGAAAGCAGGATTAGCTATACTAATATTGGAAAAAACAGACAATAAATATAAAGACATCATAAGAGACAAAAAGAAGGACACTATACAACAATTAAGGTGTCAATTCACCAAGGAGTTATAGCAATCATAAATGTTTATGCTCCCAATCAAGGAGATCCAAAGTACATGAGACAAACATTGGCAAAAATGAAGGGAGCAATAGATTTTTCAATAGTAATAGTAGGAGACTTAAATATACCACTCTCCTCTATAGATAGAATAACCACACAGAAGATCAACAAGGAAATATAAAAGCTAAATAACTTGAATAATGAATTAGATGTAAAAGACATATATAGGTCATTGCAGCCCAAAGCACAAAGTTATACATTCTTCTCTAGTGCTCATAGAACCTTCTTCAGGATAGATCATATGCTGGGGCACAAAAAAGGTCTTTATAAATTTAAAAATATTGAAATTATTCAAAGCACTTTCTCCGATCACTATGGGATGAAGCTGGGTCTTAATAAACACCAAAGGAGGAGCATATTCACAAATACATGGAGATTAATTAACACACTCTTAAACAACCAGTGGGTCAAGGAAGAAATTGCTAGAGAAATCAGCAGGTATCTGGAGATGAACGAAAATGAGAATATAACTTATCAGAACATAATGAATGTGGCAAAAGCTGTGCTGAGAGGGAAATTTATTGCCTTAAATGCCTATATTAAAAACAAGTAAGAGCAAAAATTGAGGACTTAACAGCAAACCTGGAGGAATTTGAGAAAGAACAGCAAACTAACCCCAAAACAAATAGAAGAAAAGAAATAACAAAGATTAAAGCAGAGATAAATGAATGGGAGAACAAAAGAACAATAGAAAGAATCAATAAAACTAAAAGTTGATTCTTTGAGAAAATCAATAAAATTGATGGGCCACTAGCAACACTGACAAAGAAAAAGAGAGAGAGAATGCAAATAAACAAAATCAAAACTGAGAAGGGGTGCATTACCACAGACCCTGAAGAAATAAAAGAAATCATAAGAGGATACTATGAACAACTATACACCAACAAATTAGACAACTTAGATGAAATGGACAATTTCTGGAGATGCACAAACAAGCTACACTGACTCAGGAGGAAATAGAAGCTCTCACAAACCAATCACAAGTAAAGAGACTCAATCAGTCATCAAAAATCTTCTTACAAAGCAAAGCCCAGGGCCAGATGACTTCACAGGGGCATTTTATCAAACATTCCAGAAACAGCTAAGACCAACCCTGCTCAAACTTTTCCAAAAATTGAGGAAAAGGGAACTCTACCTTACTTATTTTATGAAGCTAATATCATTTTAATACCAAAACCAAGTAAAGATGTTATAAGAAAGGGAAACTATAGGCCAATCCCCATAATGAACATTGAATAAAAAATTCTCAACAAAATATTAGCAAATAGAATCTAACAACACATTAAAAGAATTATACACCATGACCAAATGGGGTTTATACCAGTAATGCAAGGATGGTTCAATGCAAGAAAATCAGTTAATGTAATACAGCACATTAACAAATCAAAAGGGAAAAATCACATGATCATCTCGATTGATGCTGAAAAAGCATTTGACAAAATTCAGCATCCTTTTCTCATAAAAATACTCTAAAAGATAAGAATCAAAGGTAACTACCTCAATATGACAAAAGGAATATATGAAAAACCAATAGCCAGCATCATACTCAATTGAGAGAGGCTGAAAGTCTTCCCTTTAAGATGAGGTACAGTGCAAGGATGCCCACCATCACCACTATTATTCACAATTTTGCTAGAAGTTCTAGCTAGAGCAATCAGGCAGGACAAAGAAGTAAAAGTCATCCAAATTGGAAAGGAAGAAGTGAAACTCTCATTATATGCAGGTGATATGATACTATACTTGGAAGATCCTGAGAAACCTATAGCAAAGTACTTGAGCTAATAAACAAATTCAGCAAGGTGGCAGGATATAAAATTGATGTGCAAAAAATCAGTAACATTTCTATACATGCGCAATGAGCTAGCTGAGGAGTCAGTTAAGGAAAAAAAAATCCGTTCAAAATAGCAAATAAAAGAATCAAATACTTAGGAATGAACTTAACTATGGACATAAAGGACTTGTACGTAGAAAACTATATAACATTGCTAAAAGAAACCAAAGAGATCTAAATAGGTAGAAAGACATTCCCTTCTCATGGATAGGAAGGTTCAATATAGTTAAGATGTCAGTTCTCCCCAAATTGATCTACAGATTCAACACAGTACCCATCAAGATTCCAACAGCTTATTTTGAAGATTTGGAAAACTTAACTACCAAATCCATCTGGAAAAGAAAGAGACCCTGAATAGCTAAAAGCATCCTAAAAAAGAAGAACAAAGTTGGGGGATTAACACTCCCTGACTTTAAAAACTATTATAGAGCCACGATAGTTAAAACGGCATGGTACTGGCACAAAGACAGAAGCATTGACCAATGGAATCACATTGAGAGTGCAGAAATAGACCAGCAAATCTGTGGTCTACTGATTTTTGACAAGGCCCCCAAGTCCTCTGAACTGGGACAAAGTAGTCTTTTCAACAATTGGGCATGGAAGAACTGGATATCAATAGCCAAGAGGATGAAAGAGGAAACCTATCTTACACCCTACACAAAAATTAACTCAAAGTGGGTCAAACAAACACCCAAATATAAGAGCTAGCACTGTAAAACTTCTAGAAGAAAATGTAGGGAAACTTCTTCAAGACCTAGTAATAAGAGGTAGCTTCCGAAGCTTTACACCCAAATTACAAGCAACAAAAGAAAAAAAAATAGATAAATGGGAAGTATTCAAAATCAAATGCTTCTGCAGCTCAAAAGACATTGTCAAAAAGGTGAAGAAGCAGCCAACTCAATGGGAGAAAATATTTGGAAATCACATATCAGTCAAATGTTTGATTTCCTGTATACAAAAAGAAATCATGCAACTCAACAACAAAAAAAGAAATAACCCAATTATAAAATGGGCTAAAGATATTAACAGGCATTTTTCTGAAGAGCAAACACAGATGGTTCAAAAGGACATGAGGAGATGCTCATTTTCATTGGCTATAAGGGAAATGCAGATCAAGACTACAATGAGATACCACCTCATACCTATAAGAATGGCTGCTATTAAACAATCATAAATGTTGGAGAGGATGTGGAGAAACTTGGACACTTATGCACTACTGGTGGAAATGTACAATGCTGAAGCCACTATGGAAGACTGCTTGGCCATTCCTTAGGAAACTAAATATCAAGCTGCCCTATGACCCAGCAATAGCACTACTTGGTATATACCCAGAAGAGCTAAAAGCAACGACACAAAGAGACATTTTAACACCAATATTGATAGCAGCATTATTCACAATTGCCAAAAGATGGAAACAAACCAAATGCCCATCAACAAACGAGTGGATCAACAAAATGTGGTATATCCATATGATGGAATATTATGTAGCAGTAAGACAAAATGACATCCTGAAGCATGTGAGAAGAAGAATGAGCCTTAAGAACATAATGCTGAGTGAAATTAGCCAGACACAAAATGACAGATACTGAATAATTCCACTTTTATGACCAGCATAAAGGTAAAATCAGAGACTTATAAAACAGAATATAGGGGACTTAGAGCTGCATAGAAGCTAGAGATGGATGAATCATTAGCTAATGAGTTTGAACTGCAATGTAAGGGAATAGATAGGAGTGAAGATGATTCTCTAGAAGTAATATCACCACACTGAAGATGGACAAGATTAAAAGGGGTTGCATAGACCTATGTGTCCCACTGACTCACACTAGAAATACGAATGCGTTCTCATAAGAATTACTTCAAAGATATGATTCTTGTAAAAAGAGTGTTTAAGTCCAGGGTACAGGGGGATAACTTCTATTGCATGCTATGAGCTATGTTCAAATGGAAACCATCAGCACTACCACAGCAACAGCAGAGGTAAATAATGGGGTGAGGGACAAAAGTTAAGTGGAGGTTTAGATTTCTTATTTGGTGAGGGTGTGCTTATTATTTTTCTGTCTCTTGGGAACAATGAAATTATCTAAAATTGAAAATGTTGATGGACTGTGCACATTGGGCCCTCTACATGATGCCATATGAAAGCAGGTGGCTGAAGGGTGCACTGACAGAGAAGTAAAATGGTGAACGATTGTGTATACTTATGAACAAAGGTTGTGCTGCTACAAAAAGGAACAACGTCATGAGGCATGCAACAATGTGGATGAATATGTTGGACATTTGGTGAAACAAAATAAGCCAGAAATATAAAAACAACAATGGTATTGTTACCTGTAGAAAATGCTTATAAGAAAACAGGGGCCTATATTGTAAGCTTTTAGAGCAGACACATTAAGCCCGGAGTGGTAATTATTATTTCTGGATTTTGAGAGGCTGTTTTATATATATAATCTAATATTTAGAGATAAGAATGAAACTGAAAAGGTTGGGGTTAAAGTAATTCAGAACATAAGGGTAAGGAAGACAGTGTGTATATTTTAGAACCACACATACTCTTCGAGACCAATGGAAGAAAGGTTTATTTGATCTGGAACTGAAATTTTCTGTATTGCATAATTTCATTCAACCTATCTGTACAGCTCATTTGAACTACTAAAACACAGAGAACACAGTATGAGAAAGAGGTCCTTTTATCCTGTATAGATTATTGTAATGCCTGGAAACATCCTAGAGCACATTAACCAGATAATCAAAAAGCATTGGCAAAGTCCCCTGAGAGAGGGGAGAAAGACTATGGAACTATGAAACCTTACCATAAGGGAACCCCCTGATACTCTGTCAAACCTTAGTGATACCCAAACCAATAGGTCAAGCCCTCGATCATGAGGCTTACTCTTGTGAAGTTTATGTAGGTAGTGGAGAAGCCTAGACTACCTATAGGCATGCCTACGAGTTACTTCTGGAGGCCCTCTATTGTTACTCAGATGAGGCTTCAGTCTCTCTAAACCCAACTCTGGAAGTGAAATCATTGTCCTCTCCGCTACGTGGGACTTGACATCCAGGGGTGAAAGTCTCCCTGGAGACATGGGAGATGACTCCCAGGGGTGAAACCAGACCTGGCACCATGGGATCAACAATTACATCCTGACCAAATGGGGGGAAAGAAGTATAATTAATAAATATCGGTGGCAGAGAGAGTTAATAGAGTTGAGAGGCTACTCTGGAGGCTGCTCTTATGCAAGCTTCAGGTAGACCTTGCTGCCTATCATAATATGCCAGCCCCCAACCAGGACTATTCCAGCCAGTCCTAAATAACACCTAGAGCAATTTATAAGATTCCACAAGGGTTCCAGGCAATAGAGTAACATGCCAGAATCGTACAACCTCCATATGGGCCCCTGGTCCAGATAAATTCTGAAACCTTGCTCAGCCTCTCCAGAACATCAGACACTTCCATCTCACTACCCCACGTTAGTGACAGACCCTTCCAATATGAGAAATTTAGAATTGCCATAGCCCAAACAACCCCAATGAGAGGTATGGAAGCATCAAAGGTGATGATGGAATTATACATAGAAGATAGGACTTAAAAAATAAATATAAATGCTGAATCATTAAACTGATATCTCTTTTAGTCTCCAGTATTTTAGAGCAACTAGAAGTAAAAACCTAAAATTGTGAAATCGTAACAAATATCAAAGTCTGAACTATGTTCTACCACTAATTGTGGTGCTGTGCTTGGAAATTTATCGCTTTTTTGTATAGATGTTATTGTTCACTCAAAAAAGAAGGAAATAAAAGCTGATTGTGATAAAAATGTATTTATGTCCTCTAGCCTCCTGTATTTTTGAGCACCTAGAAGGAAAAATGTGACAGGATTGTATAGTAGCCCATGACAAACTCTGGGCTCTATCCTGTAACCACTTTTTGAAGAGCGCTTTGAAAACTATTGCTTTGTATATATGTTATGCTATACAATAAAAAGTTTAAAAAAAGCACAATACTGCATTTCTGGTAAGATTGCAGAGATTAGTGCCACCAAGAAAGACTTGAAGTTTGCAGGGGTAGTGATTTCCATTACATCCCCCATTCAACTCTCCTATTTGAGTTTTTCAGAAAACAGATGGATCTTGGTGGATGACAGTGGATTATCAGAAACTTAACTATATGGTGACACCAATTCCAGCTGTTTTTTTCTACATGTAGAGTCCTTTCTTGAGCAGATAAATACAGCCACTGGTATCTGCTATGCAGATATTGATCTGGTAAATGCTGTTTTTCTCAGTACTTGTAAGTAAATATCACCATAAGCATTTTGCTTTAAGCTGGAAATGTCAACAATACACCTTCATTTTCCTCCCTCGGGAGTATTTCAACTATTCAGCCCTATGCCATAATCAAATCTACAAGGAAATTGATTGCATTTCTCTTCCACAAGACATCACAGTCGTCTCTTAAATTATGACATTATGTTTATTTTACTAATGATCAAGAAATAGCAACTACTATATGTTTAATGATAATGAATTTCTATGTCAGAGGATGGGAAATAAATAAATTATTCAGGGCCTTGCACCTCAGTGAAATTCCTTAGATCCCAGTGTTGTGGAGCATGTTGAGATATCCCTTCTACATTAAGGATAAGTTGTTGCTTATTCTCCTATAACCAAGAAGGAGGCACAATGCCTAGATATTCTCTTTGGATTTTGGAGGCAACCATATTCCTCACTTGGATGTGCTACTCTGGCCTCTTTACTAAGTGACAGAAAAACTTCTAGTTTTGGGTGGGAAACAAAACAGGAGGAGACTCTGCAACAGAACTAGGCTGCTGAGGTTGCTATGCAAGCTATTCTGCCAGTTTGGTCCTATGATTGAGTTGATATAAAGTTCCACTGGCAAATATAGTTGCTAGAATTTGGGTGGTAACTATATAAGAGAATCACAGCATAGACCTTTAGGATTTTAAGCAAAGCTCTTCGATACTGTGCTGATAACTACTCTTCTTTTGAGAAACAAATTTTGGCCTGCTACTCGGCCTTAGAAAAGACTGATTACCATAGGTCACCAAATTACCAGGGTACCTGAGCTGTCCATCATAAATTGGGTACTGTCTGACCTATCAAACCATGAAGTTGGATGTGCACAGCAGCACTTCATTATCAAAAAGAAATGTCATATATCACACTGAGCTCAAGCAGGCTCTTACCTCCCAAGGAAGTTACATGAGGAAGTGGTCCAAATGTCCTTGGCCCCCACTCCACCCACCTTACATTTCAAGCCCAGAGATATGACCTTTTGGGCAGGTCCCTATAATCAGTTTACTGAGGAAGAGAAAACCTGAACCTGATTTACAGATGGTTATTATGTATGATATGCAGATACCACTTGGAAGTGGACAGCTGCAGCCTTTCAGCCCCTTTCTTGGACATTCCTGAAGAGCAGTGGAGAAGGTAAATTCTGCCAGAAGACAGACCTTTGAGGAGTGCACTTGATGTTTCATTTTTCTTTGAAGAGGAAATGGCCAAAATGTGCTTGTGTACTTATTCCTAGGCTGTTGCCAATGGTTTGACTAGATTGCCTAGGTATTGGAAGAAACATGACTTGAAAATCGGTGACGAAGCAATCTGGGAGAGAGGTATGTGGATAGACATTTTGAAAGAGCAAGTTATGTGAAGATTATTTTTTTTCTATTGAATGCTTTCCAGAGGGTGATTTCAGCAGTTTAAGATTTTAATAAGTAGATAAGATGACCCATTCTGTGGATATCAGTTGGGGTCTTTCCAAGCCACTCTTATCATTGCCCAGTAGGCTCATGAACAAAGTGACCATAGTGGTAAGGATGGAAGTAATGCATGACATCAAAAACATGGAGTTCCACTCACCAAGTCTGACCTGGCTACAACTACTCCTGTGTGCCCCATCTGCCAGCAGCAGAGACCACCACTCAGTCCCTAATATGTCAACATTTCTTGCTGAGATCAACCTGCTACTTGGTAACAGGTTGATTATATTGGACCACTTCCACAATGGAAGTATGATTTTTGCTTATTAGAATAGACACATACTTTGGATATGGATTTGCACTCCCTGCATGCAATGCTTCTGAGAAATTTACCATCTGCAGACTTACAGAATGCCTTATTCCTGATCATGGTATTTCACACAGCATTGCTTCTGATCAAGCAGAAGCAATTTTACAGAAATTTCATGGCAAGAATGGGCATATGTTAATGGAATTTACTAGTATCACCATGTTCCACATCATCCTGAAGCAGCTAGATTGATGGAATGGTGGAATGGCTTATTAAAGACTAATTTATGGCAATAACTGGGTGGCACATTGCACAACTGATGCAATGTTCTCCTGGAGGGTATATATGATCTAAATTAGCATCCACTCTGTAGTGCTGTTTCTCCCATAGCCAGGACACATGGGTCCAGGAAGGAAGAGGTGGAAACGGGAGAGGCACTACTCATTATCACCCCTAGTGATACAGTAGAAATTTTTTGCTTCCTTTCCTTGTGACCTCAAGCGCTTTTGGTTGGCAGGTTTTAATTCCAAAAGGATGAGTGCTTTCATCAGGAAATACATAAATTTTTCCACTGAACTGGAAGTTATGACTGCCACTCAGCTGATTTGGGCTTCTCTTACTTCTGAATCAACAGACACTGTACTAGCTTGCCTGATTCATGCTAAAATTCAAGGGGAAATAGGACTTCTGCTACACAATGGGGGTAAAGAAGAGTTTCCTTTGAATTCAGGAGATCCCTTAAGAAATCTCTTATTGCCATCATGCCCTGTGATTAAAGTCAATGTAAAACTTCAGCAACCCAATCCAGGCAAGGCTATTAATGGTATAGAGCCTTCAGTAATGCAGGTTTGGGTCACCTATTGGGCAAAGATCCAAGACCAGTTGAGTTTCTTGCTAAGGTAAAGGGAATATAGAATGGGAACTGAAAGAACGTAGTTCAAAATTTGAGCTACATCCAATGACAAGTTGTACAATTGAGGACTATAATGTTTATGAATATTTTGTCTTTGTTTTGTTATGAAAATGTTTATATGTATTTGTACATGCATATATATAGCTAATAACTTTATTTTCTTCCCTATCTTACTTTCTTATCATGCAATTTAAATTGTATTAACTTTATGTCAAAGTATTTATGATATAGAATATCAAGTTCAGGAGTGACTGTTACCCAAGGACTTGCATGTTTTTCTAGGGAAAGTATTAGTGTATTTCTGGTTGTATGCAGGGCAGTTAAATTGACTTAGTTGGAAAGTATGACCACTCTTGTTTTTAATTTAGATATTAAGTATCATTTATAGAGATGTCTATGGGTGCCAAATTAACAAGGGGTGGGCTGTGGTGGTTAATTTCATGTGTCACTTTGACTATTTTATGGTGTCTAGTTGTTTGGTTAAGCAAGCACTGGCCTGACTGTTCTTCTGAATATTTAATGGATTTAAATCCTTAATTACTTTATTGCATCTATGGCTGATTAAAGCTACAATCAATAGGAAAGATTGCCTTCAGCTATGAGGGAAATCTTATCCAATCAGTTTAAGGCCTTAATGAGAAAGCTGATTATTTCAACAGTCTAAAAGAAAAATTTCTATCTCTATTTCTACCAGACAGCTTCTCCTGATGGCTCATTGAAAGTTTCATCAGAGTTCCCAACTTGTGGCCTGACCTATGGAATTCAGTCTTGCCAATATCCACAGTTGTGTGAGCCAATTTCTATAATTAATCAAATAATATTTATATATGTACATGTATAACTTTTGGCTCTATTTCCTGGAGAACTTTGACTAATATACAGTTGAATCCCCCTTTCCATTCTATCTTGTCTTGGTCAGGGACATGTGTAAATTTGGCCAAGTGGTGATACCTGTTCATCTGGTTGGGCAAGTGTTGGCCTCTCTTTGCAATGAGGACATTTCATAGAATTAGATCATGATCACGTCAGCTGTATCCATAGCTGATTCCATTTGTAATCAGCCAAAGTGGAGTGTCTTCTATAATGAGTGATGCTTAATCTAATCACGGGAAGCGTTTTAAGGAAGATTCAGAGGAGACAGGTTCCATTCCTGCTTCGGCTGGTGAGACTCTCCTGTGGAGTTCATCCAGACCCTCCATTGGAGTTGTCGGCTTCCAGTCTGCCCTGCAGATTTTGGACTCTGCATTCCCACAGTCATGTGAGACACTTTTATAAATTTTATATTTGCAAGTGTTCCCTGTTGATTCTGTTTCTCTAGAGAACCCTAACTAAACATCTTGGTACCTAGAGTGGTTCTTAAGAAACAGAATCTTAAAAATGGGCTTTTATGAATGGTTTTCTACTCTGACTGGACTCAGAGACACTAAGGATCCTGATTCCCATAATCAGAATGACACTCCCAATCCATGGAGTGAGTTGGCAAAAGAGATAGTCAAAATATCATCATTTCACTCTCCTAATGCTTCACTTGTATGAAGCCAGACTCTGGGGGATAATGTTTTTGAAACCTTTACAGAGTTTTGTAGAAATAAGAGGTATCGAGACGTTGTTGGTTGTTGTTAGATACACTGGCTACATTAAGGGGTGAAAGGGATGGGCTGAAGGCTTCAAATGAGAAGCTTAAGTGCCATCTGAAAGATGTAGACGTTTCTATGAGTATCCTGAAGGAAAATCTAATGTCCTGTAGCCATAGACTTGAGATCTCTGAACATCAGACTCAGAATCTTATTGTTAGAATAGCAACTTTACAACATAAACTGAAAGCTCAATCTTGCATGGTGTCTGCCATTAAAGTGAGGGCATTGATTGGAAAGGAGTGGGACCCTGAAAAATGGGATGGTGACATATGGGTTGATAATGATGTCAGGGGTGAGGTTGAAACCCTAGATCATGCTCAGTCTTCTCTAGCTAACCCTGTAATAGTTTTCCCTGAGGACATAACTGCCCCTCCTCCAGCCTGCCTTGAGGAGCTGGCCAGCCAATCTCCTCCTGAAGGGATTAGCCCTAGAATGATTAATCCTGTTTTACCAGATGAAACTGCAAAAGAAGGCCTTGAAGCAAATGGCTTGGAAGATATTTCTAAATTTTTTCATGACCCATCCCCACCACCCCTCATTTCTTCCAAACCTATAACTAGACTAAAGTCTTAACAGGCCCCTAAAGGTGAGGTACAAAATAACACACATGAGGAGGTACATTATACTCCAAAAGAACTGTGTGAGTTTTCCAATTTATATAGACATAAATCAGGGGGAATATATGTGGCAATGGATTTTAAGGGTGTGGGATAATGGTGGGGGGAATATAAGGCTAGTTCAGGCTGAATTTATTGATATGGACCCACTAAGCAGAGATTCTGCATTCAATGTAATAGCTCGAGGGGTTAGAAAAGGCATTAACAGTCTGTTTGGATGCTTGGTGGAAACATGGGTCAAAAGGTGGCCAACATTACCTGAGGTTGAAATGCCAGAACTGCCCTGGTATAATGTAGATGAGGGGATCCAGAGGCTTACAGAGACTGAAATGTTAGAGTGGATTTATCATGCAAAGCCTGCTCTTACACTCCAAGAATGTCTGGAGGATGTACCTTTTGCCAGAACAGTGAGAAATAAATTTGTGAGACTAGCACCATCATCCCTAAAGAGCTCTGTAGTTGCACTTCTCTGTAGGTCAGATATTACTGTAGGAACTGCTGTCACTGAGCTGGAATCCTTAAACACAGTGGGGATGACAGGATCCTGAGTTGGCAGAAGCCAGGTGGCAGCACTTAATCACTGAAGACAGGGTAGACGTGGCTATTATAATAGACAGCCAACTCAAAGCAGGTATCAAAATTATATGACACACAGA
This sequence comes from Tamandua tetradactyla, assembly GCF_023851605.1. Taxonomy (NCBI): domain Eukaryota; kingdom Metazoa; phylum Chordata; class Mammalia; order Pilosa; family Myrmecophagidae; genus Tamandua; species Tamandua tetradactyla. The sequence goes on along the minus strand of NC_135353.1, from coordinate 55,065,068 downwards.
GATTTGTGGGATTGGCTAGTAAATCATGAGGTACCTAGAAATACAATAGAAGGGTAGTCTACTAAAGTTTTGTTCAAGCTGTATAAACAAAATAGTTCTAGGTCAAGTGAACAGAAGTCTAACCTGAATTACAAAAACACAGAGTCATGGCCCCTCAATCAATTTTCAGACTTGAAACAGTTTACAGACCCAGAGTCCTTTGAATGAAAGGGAAGCAAGGTCCCTTTGGGGGAGAAACCTGTTACACTGCCATGAATTTATGCTGTTAATCTTCCTCCAAACCTTCCCCAAGGAGACTGATGGCCTTTTACCAGGGTAACTGTGCATTGGGGAAAAAGAAATGATCAGATATTTCAGGGATTATTAGACACTGGTTCAGAAGTGACATTAATTCCAGGGGACCCAACATGTCACTCTGGACCACCAGTCAGTGTGGGGGCTTATGGAGACCAGGTGATCAACGGCATTTTAGCTCAGGTCCATCTCACAGTGGGTCCAGTGGGACCCTGGACCCATCCTGTAGTTATTTCCCAGTTCTGGAGTGTATAATTGGTATAGACATACTGAGCAACTGGCAGAATCCCCACATTGGTTCTCTAACTCATGCAGTGAGGGCTATTGTGGTGGGAAAGTCCAAGTGGAAGCCACTAGAACTGCCCCTACTGAGCAAAATAGTATATCAGAAGCAATACTGGATTCCCGGAGGGATTGAAGAGATTACTGCCACTCTTAAGGACTTGAAGGATTCAGGGGCGGTGATTCCCACCACATCCCCATTCAACTCTCCTATTTGGCCTGTGCAGAAAACAGATAGGCCTTGGAAGATGACAGTGGATCATTGTAAGCTCAACCAGGTGGTAACTCCAATTGCAGCTGCTGTTGCAGATGTGGTATTATTGCTTGAGCAAATCAATACATCCCCTGGTACCTGGTATGCAGCTATTGATCTGGCAAATGCTTTTTTCTCAATAGCTATTAGTAAGGACCATCAGAAACAGTTTGCTTTCAGCTGGCAAGGTCAGCAATATACTTTCACTGTCCTACCTCAGTGGTATATCAACTCTCCAGCCCTATGTCATAATCTTGTCCAAGAGACCTTGATTGTTTCTGCCTCACACAAGACATCACACTGCTCCATTATATTGATGATATCATGTTGATTGGACCTAGTGAGCAAGAAGTAGCAACTACTCTAGGTTTACTGGTAAGGCATTTGTGTGTCAGAGGATGGGAGATAAATCCAACAAAAATATAGGGGCCTTCCACCTCAGTGAAATTTCTAGGTGTCCAGTGGTGAGGGGCATGTTGAGATATCCCTTCTCAGATGAAGGATAAGTTGCAGCATCTGGTCCCTCCTACAAACAAAAAAAGAGGCACAACATCTAGTTGGTCTTTTTGGATTTTGGCGACAACATATTCCTCATTTGGGTGTGCTACTCCAGCCCATTTATTGAGTAACCAGAAAAGCTGCTAATTTTGAGTGGGGACCTGAACAAGAGGAGGCTCTATGACAGCAGTTTGCTGTACAAACTGCTCTACCACTTGGGCCATATGATTCAGCAGATCCAATGGTGCTGGAAGTGTCAGTGGCAAATAGAGGTGCTGTCTGGAGCTTGTGGCAGACCCGTATAGGAGAATCACAATGCAGACCCTTAGGATTTTGGAGCAAAGCCTTACCATCTGCTGCAGATAACTACTCTCTTTTTGAGAAACAGCTTTTGGCCTGCTACTGGGCCTTAGTAGAGACAGAACGCTTAACCATGGGTCATCAAGTTACCATGAGACCTGAGTTGCCTATCATGAGCTGAGTGTTGTCTGACTCATGAAGCCATAAAGTTTGGCATGCATAGCAGCACTCTATTGTAAAATGGAAATGGTATATATGAGATAGAGCTGGAGCAGGTCCTGAAGGCACAAGTAATTTACTTGAAGAAGTAGCCCAAATGCCCATGGTTTCCACTCCTGCCACATTACCTTCTCTTTCCCAGACCAGAGCTATGGCCTCTTGGGGTGTTCCTTACAGTGAATTGACTGAGGAAGAGAAAACTTGGGCCTGGTTTACAGATGGTTCAGCACAATATGCAGGTACCACCCGAATGTGGACAGCTGCAGCACTACAACCCCATTCTGGGGGGTCCTTTAAGGACAGTGGTGAGGGGAAATCCTCCTAGTGGGCAGAACTTCGAGCAGTGCACCTGGTTGTTCATTTTGCTTGGAAGGAAAACTGGCCAGAGGTGCGTTTGTATACTGACTGATGGGCTGTTGCTAATGGTTTGGCTGGATGGTCAGGGACTTAGAAAGACCGTATTTGGAGAATTGGTGACAAAGAGGTCTGGGGAAGAAGTATGTGGATAGACCTTTCTCAGTGGGCTAAAAGCCTGAAGCTATTTGTGTTCCATGTGAATGCATACCAGAGGGTAACTTCAGCAGAGGAAGATTTTAATAATCAAGTGGATAATATGACCCGTTCTGTAGATACCAGTCAGCCTCTTTCCCCAGCAACTCCTGTCATTGCCCAATGCGCTCATCAACAAAGTGGTCATGGTGGTAGGGATGGACATCATGCATGGGCTCAGCAACATGGACTTCCACTCAGCAAGGCTGACCTGGCTACAGCCACTGCTGAGTGCCCAATCTGCCAGCAGCAGAGACCCACACTCAGCCCCTGATATGGCACCATTCCCCAAGGTGACCAGCCAGCTACATGGTGGTAGGTTGATTACATTGTACCACTCCTTTCATGGAAGGGGCAGCGATTTGTTCTAATTGGAATAGACACATACTCTGGATATGGGTTTACTTTCCCTGCACACAATGCTTCTGCCAAAACTACCATCCATGGGCTTACAGAATGTATTATACATCATCATGATATTCCACATAGCATTGCTTCGGCTCAAGGAACACAGTTCACAGCAAATGAAGTGCAGGAATGGGCACATGCTCATGGAATTCTCTGGTCTTACCATGTTCCCCATCATCCAGAAGCATCTGGCTTGATAGAATGGTGGAATGGCCTTTTGAAAACTCAATTACAGTGCCAACTAGGTGGCAATACCTTGAAAGGCTGGGGTGATGTTCTCCAGGAAGCTGTATATGCTTTGAATCAGTGTCCGCTGTATGGTGCTGTTTCTCCCATAGCCAGAATACATGGGTCCAGGAACCAAGGGGTGGAAATGGGTGTGGTATCACTCACTATTACCCCTAGTGATCCATTAGGAAAATTTTTGCTTCCTGTTCCTGCGACCCTGAGCTCTGCTGGTCTACAGGTTTTAGTTCCAAAATGGGGAGTGCTTGCTCCAGGAGAAACAACAATGATACCACTGAACTGGAAGTTAAGACTGTCACCTGGTCACTTTGGGCTACTTATGCCACTGGATCAACAAGCCAAGAAGGGGATTACATTATTTTCTGGGGTAATTAACCCTGACTATCAGGAGGATGTACGACTACAACTACATAATGGAGGTAAAGAAGAGTTTTCTTGGAATGTAGGAGATCCCCTAGGGCGTCTTTTAGTACTACCATGCCCTGTGATTAAAGTCAATGGAAAACTGCAACAATGTAATCCAGGCAGGACTGCTAATGGCTCTGAAACTTCATGAATGAAAGTTTGGGTCACCCCACCAGGCAAAGAACCATGGCCAGCTGAAGTGCTTGCTGAGGGTAAAGGGAACATGGAATGGGTATTGGAAGAAGGTAGTGATAAATATGAACTTGGACCACGTGATCAGTTACAGAAACGAGGACTGTAACGCTGTTTTGTTCATGTTATACTATTTAAGTTGTAAGATATCAAGTTTAAGAATGAATGTTGCCCAGGGATTTGCACCCTATTCTGGAGAGATTTTATGTGTTTGCAGTATATGCAGGACAGTTGAGTATTGTCAGGTAAAAGAAAAAATGCGTGTTTTATTGTTTTCATTTGGAAATTAGGTATGGTTTAAGGTGATATATATATAGCTGCCAAGTTGACAAGGGGTGGACAGTCATGGTCAGGGATATGTGTCAACATGGCCAAGTTGTGGTACCTGTTTATCTGGTTGGGCAAGTGCTGGCCTGTCTGTTGCAATGAGGACATTTCATAGAATTAGATCATGATCATGTCTGCTGCATCCATAGCTGATTCCATTTGTAATCAGCCAAAGGGGAGTGTCTTCTACAACGAGTGATGCTTAATCTAATCACAGGAAGCCTTTTAAGGAGGATTCAAAGGAGACAGGTTCCATTCCTGCTTCAGCTTGTGAGCCTCTCCTGTGGAGTTCATCCAGACCCTCCATTGGAGTCGTCAGCTTCACAGCCTGCCCTGCAGATTTTGGACTCTGCATTCCCACAGTCACGTGAGACACTTTTATAATTTTTATATTTGCAAGTGTTCCCTGTTGATTCTGTTTCTCTAGAGAACACTAACTAGTACATATCTCATGTGTTCCTTTTTTAGGAATAGCTATTATCTTAAAATTTGTTGGTTACAGTACTTACGGCTTTTTTCACTATTAAAATATTTGTATGTATCTACATAAAATATAAAAGATTTTATTCATTTTATCATTGGTATCAGGTTGCATGTAACATTCCTCTATTTGCTTTATTCATGTTACATTTTGTTTTATCTGATATAGATAGAAATGTATTTCAGTAATTTGTTAGCTTACATTTCATTGTATGAATAATACCTAATTTTTAACCTAGTTACATGTTTATGGGCTTTTTAATATATTGACATTTAAAAACCATGTTGCAAGATATATCATGTAAACTTATCTGAGAAATTACTTGTTATAATATTACAAAAAATTCATTCATTATTTACCCAACTCATATTCATTGAGAACCTACAATCTCCAAAGCACTATTCTAAGCATTGGTGATACAGCAGTGAGCAAGACAAAGTCCTCATATGGAATTTTCTCTTTTGCATGAGACAGATAATCAATAAATGTTAGCGATAAATGTATGGGATAAAACAAAGTAGGGTAAAGGGACAGCCAGGAATATTTATATATATGTAATGAAGTCAGGGAAGGCCTTTTTATTAGCAAAAGTCTTTTGTGACAAGGAAGTCATGAAGATATCTGGGGATAAGTGTGTTCTGAAGAGAAGAAATACTAAGTGCAAAGGCAATAAAGTAAGGCCATGCTTGGAATGTTCAGGGAATAACAAGGAGGCCCATGGGATTAGACTGAAATTAGAGAGAGAAGGAAGTAAATGAGATCAGAGATGTAGACATGTGCTAGATCAGATAGGGTCTTATAGGTCATTATAAGAACTGTGGCTTATAATGGCTCTAAGTATCCTGTGTAAGAAAGAAGGCCATTGGAGAATTGTGAGCAAAGGAGTGATCTGACTAAGATTTTTGAGCATTACCCTGTTTCCATTTTTAGTTTAGAGTGTTCAGAAACCTCCTGTTGGTTCTGTTTCTCTAGAGAACCCTGACTAATAATACACTGGTGAAGGGTGGAGTCAGGGAGAACTTTTAGGAGGGTATTAAATAATTTTGGTGAGGGGTGATATTGGCTTGGACTAAAATAAAATGGTATCATTGGAGGTGGTAAGAAACATATGGTTTCACTTCAGTGGTAGAATGCTCACCTTCCATGCAGGAGACCCAGGTTCAATTCCCTGACAATGTACCCACAAGAAAAAAGAAAAGAAATATATGGTTCCAGATGTATAAGGAAGATAGATCTAATAGGACATTTTATGAATTGTATATTGTATATGAGAGAAAAAGAGGAGTCAAGGATGTCTGCAAGTTTTTTGGATAGATCAATGGGATGAAATCAGTTGTCATTTGCTGACTGGTAAGCACTATTAGAGGAGCATGCTTTGAGGGATTGGATATTAGCAGTTTTATCTTGGACAAGTTATATATATTTTTAACTTTTTTATTAATTAAAAAATTAACAAACAAAACATTTAGATATCATTCCATTCTACATATATAATCAGTAATTCTTAATATCATCACACAGTTGCATATTCATCATTTCTTAGTACATTTGCATCGATTTAGAAAAAGAACTAAAAAGACAACAGAAAAAGAAATAAAATGATAATAGAGAAAAAAAACTATACGTACCATACCCCTTACCCCTCACTTTCATTTACCACTATTTCAAACTGAATTTATTTTAACATGGACAAGTTATATTTGAGATGAATATTAGACATCTAATTGGAGATGTTGAGTAGGCGGTTGGATTTATGAATCTCAAGCTTAGGGAAGAAAAACAGACCATAAAAATAGATTTGAAGTTCTTCAGGTAATGATGGTATTTAAAACTATGAGATTTGATGAAATCATTTAAGGGTAAGTGTTGATACACAAGCTATCTGAGGATTGATCTCTGATTCTCACATACATTAGTTATAGTAGATGAAAGGAACTAATAAAATAGATTAGGAAGGAGCATACAGTGAAGTAATAGACCTGAGAAAATGGTATTCTATAACTCAACCAAAGAATATGTCTTATGGAGATAGTGGCAAGCTTGGCTGAGTCAAGTCTAGTGAGTGTTGACCTTCAGAACTGGCATAGTGGAGGTCATCAATGATTTTGACAATAGCTGTTTCAATGGAGTTATGGGATTAAAGCTTTTATTTTGAAGTGATTCAAGAAAGAAATGTAGAAGTCAAACTGTTACCCAGTAACAATCAGTACAATCAATTCTTTCAAAGAGTTTTGCCAGAAAGGAGATCAGATAAAACGGCAGTAAATAGAGGAATATGTGGAATGGAGGAAGGGTAAAATTCAAAAAATTCAAAGCATATCTCATTTCCTGATGGTATATTCAAGACACAAACAAAAAATGCTAATTCAATACAAAGAAGAGCAAGTTGCTATATTGATGCCCCTGATTGGATGCCAAAGGTTGAGATCCAGTGCACAAGTAATGAGGTTGGATTTAATAGCACTTCTCACTGATATTGTATAGTGCATACCTTGCAATGTCATTTAGAGTGGTCCTACCTTAGATGGGCTCACAAACTGTTTGCACATAGTGAAAGAAAGCAAGCCAGAGTATACTGGTTCAGAAGCAAATAGACTATAGATGTTATAGGAGCTTGTGAAAGTTCTTCTCTGATTGCTTTAGTTTTCTTTGTTTAATAGTAGCAATTATCATGAACTGAGAATCAATACGGAGCCAGGGATGAGAGAAATTTGATCAATAAATAGTTTTCAAGGCTAGTGGAAAATGATTATACCAAGGTAATATAGTATGATTCCCAGCAACATTGAGGTTCAATTTAAAGTTAGTGTTTGTGAATTTAAGTGACCCAGTGGTCATGGCAGTGGATTTTTCTTCATTCACATTCAATTGCATGAATGTAAGTGAAGCTTATATAGAGTTAAATATTAATAAAGTTAAGGGGGTGCGAGGGCAGTTAAATGCTAGAATTTTCACCTGCCATGCGGAAGACCCAGATTCGATCCCTGGTCCATGCACTACCCACCCACCCTCCCCACCCCAAAAAAAAAACAAACAAGCAAAACAAATGAAAATTCAACAAATGGTGCTGTAATTTTAGGATATTCACATGGAAAAATAATGAAATGTGACCCCACCATACAGCATACAAAATACATATATAAATAGAGTTAAGCAAGCAAAATTATAATTTTGGCAAGTAAAATTAAGGAATGCAGAATAAAGCAAGAGAGATAAGGATATATACAAGGGACTGAGTATTAGAATTTTCCATGGACTTTAAACTGTATAAGGAGGAGATTGAAGTATGTGATACATGAAGGACATCAAAAAGGAGGAGTAGAAACAATGGATATAATCAAATAATTATTAAATTAATTCTCCTGTTATAATTAAATTATTGGAATCGGGGTTCTTGAGGAAGAAAGCTACATGGTTCATGGTAGTTAGGGAACAGTGTAATGCTTGTAATTAAAGAGATGGAGGGTATACACTTGGAGATGGAAAGGTCTAGTATATGATCTGCTGTGTGTTGTTGAGGTAGGTTGAGGATAATTCCACTGGAAGAGAGTATATCAAACAATTGAGATCAAAGTTTTCTACAAGAATGATTCTCAACATTTGCTGTACATTAGAAATACCTACAGAACTTAAAAAGTATTTATGATGCCAAGTCCCATCTACAGAGATTCTGAATTAATTGGTCTATGGTAGAGCCTGGACAAAGAACCTTAAACTAAGCATCCACAGATGATTAAAATGCCAGAATAGTATAAAAAATAACTGATATAATACGGATATTGAAATTAACCATGAATGATGGTGGCAGGAGCAGTATTGGAGAATGCAGTAGAAAGCCTGTGAAACTTTATCCCCACAATTTCAGCTATTATTCACAATGCAACACTAGTCCACTTCCTTGTTTTGAGCTTCATTTCTTCATACTCGACTGTCTATCATGCACTTCCACCTGCATATGACACTTACACATCAAAGTGTGCATCCCTTCCATAATCATGGTATTGTTCCAGTCATTCATTTTCACAATTGTAATAGTCTCCAAACTTGCCCTCAATATTTTATATTAGTAGTTCCAATCTATTCCCCACCCTGCCACCAGTCATCTTTTTAAAACACAAACCTGATCACTTTACTCTCCCTCTTAACATGCACTGTGCAGTGGTGATTAAGTTTATTAATGATATTGTGAGAAAACAGAATAACATCTATTTTTATCAGTTTTACCTTATCCTTTTAAATTTTATTTTATATACTTATACATATTACACTCATTAAATAGGCAATTCATAAACTAATAATATAAATGTACCTTTTTTGATGTCCATGCTCAATTATTATTTTAACTGATTTGCATGTGCAGTAAAAAATTAGGAGATCACTGGTCACTTACAAACAAGGAGAGTACTAGTCACTGAAAAATGATATCTGAAACCCATCCATATCTAGCCTCAGTCTCTTTCTCTAGTTTCAGCTACACCATTTTGCTCTCCAACATCTCCCTACAAATAATTCAACTGGGTCTTTTCCTTTCTACTATCATTGCCCCTGACACATAATGCTATAGCATTTAACACACACTAGCACACTTAACTGCACTTATCAAAAGATGCTTCTGTATTTTCATTCATAACATTTCTCCATTAAAGTTCTATGAGCATAGGGGCTCTGACATCTTTCTCCTATTTCATAACACAGTGCCAGGCACATGGCATTCAGCAAGAGTGAGTTGGTTAAGTAAACATCCTTTTCCTGCCTACCCTGTTTTTTTGCTGAATTCTCTATGACTTCTCTGTAGCCTCTTGTGTTTAGAATATAACCTCCTTGTACTCACCTTACAACATACCTTTCTTAAAATCCATTATTAATTCTTTTGAGGAGATTTTCTCAATAAGTTTAGGACCACAGATGAGGATTAGAGAAGGCTAGACACCTTTTTCTCACAAAGTGACCCTGGAAACATGTAACTTCCTCTCCTCACATATTCTTTTTATCACCTATTCTCTCTTGAGATTATGGAATTATGAAGCTATGATGTAGATTGTTTTATATTCTTTTAAAAAAGTGATATTATAAATGTTTAAAATAAAGTTTAAAATCTCATTAAACAAATTTAAAACCTGAAAGTTGAATGAAAAGGATATTAATTTGGATTTATACTTGGATTTCCAGTTGAATTGTTTTATCTTACTTTCACATGAGCTATTAATATGGGCACTTTATATATTTTATTTTGATGTCTTCAAAATTACAAATTAAGTAATACAACTCTAAATTCTGTGAGGAAGAAAGGGAAGGAGAGAATTTAGGGAATTAAAGTTCTACTAAAGTTTTCACTGATGGGGAGTGCTCAAGCTATCTCCCAGGAAAGGGCCTGCCTTAGTATAACCCTAGTAGCCAGCACATGTAAAGAATGGCCTTGCACAGGCAACAAAAGAAAAAAAATACATAAATGGGAACTCCTCAAAACCAAATGCTTTTGTACCTCAAAAAGACTTTGTTAAAAAAATAAAGAGGCAGCCAAATCAATGGGAGAATAGATTTGGAAATCATACATCAGATAAAGGTTTGATATTCTGTATACATAAAGAAATCACACAACTCAACAGCAAAAGAATAAGCAACCCAATTTTAAAGTGAACTAAAGATAAGAATTGGTTTTTTCTGAAGAGCAAATACAGATGGCTAAAAACACATGAAGAGATGCTCTTTCTCATTAGCTAGAAGGGAAATGCAAATTAAGGCTACAGTGAGATACTTTGTCACACCTATAAGAATGGCTGCTATTAAACAAACAGGAAACTACAAATATTGGAGAGGATGTGGAGAAATTGGGACATATGCACTGCTTTAGAAATGTATAATGGTACATCTGCTGTGGAATACAGTCTGGTGGTTCCTAGGAAAACTAATTATCAAGATGCCCTCTGACCTGGCAATACCACTACTCCCTATATACCCAGAAGAGCTGAAAGCAGTGATGCAAACAGGTATTTGCACACTGATGTTCACAGCAGCACTATTCACAATTGCTAAAAGTTGGAAACAGTCCAAGTGCCCATCAACAGACAAGTGGATTAGCAAAATCGGGAAAATACGTATGATGGAATATTATGCAACAGTAAGATGAACTGACATCCTGAACCAAATGACAAGATGGATGAGCCTTGAGGATATAATGCTGGCTGAAATAAGCCAGACATAAAAGGACAGAGAATGTATGATTCCACTTTTATGACCATGGTAAATAAAAAAAAAATCAGAGGCTTATAATACAGAATACAGGGGTTCTGGAGCTACATAGAAGCTTGAGATGGGTGAACAGTTTGCTAACATAGTTGAACTTAATTGTAAGGGAATAGACAGAAGTGAATGTGGTTCATAAGTGGGTCTATAAGTAACATTACAATATTGAAGAGTAACATGAGTGAAAGGGGTTGCATTTTGATAGGTATTGACAAATACTCTCCTAAAAGACCGTAAAAAATACACTCCTATTAGGAATGTGAGAGACAAATCTTTGCGTCATATTTTACTAACATGAGATATTATAAATTTTTAATATTTTTTTCAAACCAAAAGGGAAAATGACTGGATTTAGATGAGTGGTATTGAGGAAAAGAAAAATCAGTGTTGTTGAATTGAAGGTGCATGAGAGTAGCCACATGTTCTTTTTACTGACATGACCACGTTAGACAAACCAAATATTAGTCAATTGTCATACGAAAGGGAATAGGAGAGGGAGCAGAATTTGAGATTCATCAGATTCCCGGATTACTAATAAAGTCTGAGTACCTTCTTATATAATGGTCATTTTTGTTTCCTTTTATGTAAATTACCTACTGATAGTATTTACCAATTTTTCCTCCAGAGATTTCAGTCTGTTTTCTTTCTTTTGTTTATTAGTAATCTGTATAAATTCTTAACAGTTATGCATCATAATCTTTGGGAAATATGTTGCAAAACTTTTCTACCAACTTGAAAATCATCTTGTGGGGATCTTTTGGGAAGGGTAGGGCATTTTGCCACAGAAGATTACTTGTGTGTATGCTCAAATATGTTGAACTATCCTTTATGCCTTCTGGGCTTGGCATTTTCTTTTTCTAAGAAACTGTGTAAGTAATAATTATTCTGCATTCACTACATGTTTAGTTCAATGTTTAATGCCTCATTAGTATTCAAACATCAATCCCTTTAGGATAAGTGTTACTATCTTTATTTTACAGATGAGTAAACTGGAACTTAGAGCAATTTAATGGCTTGCCCAAGATACAAGAGATAGTAAGTAGTAGAACTCAAACATTTGCCAGTTTCTAGAATTTATTTTATTCCATTGAATATTTTGATTTTAAACACTCCTTTTCTTAAAAGATAGATTTTTTTAAAAAATGAATTTTAGAATTCTCTGAAATCAAGGAAAAAAAGAATGCAAATATATGCTCCAGTGGTAAATGAATAGAGTAGCTATATTTTCACTTCAATATAATGCAAACAATTTGTGTAGCATTAGACATGAGGTGTGGGATGAAGCTTGATGAAAGCACAGAGCAGTGTATTTGTAAACAAACAAAACCTGAACACAAGACTCAGAGTACTGATTGCATCTTTCTGACTAAGCTCTCTTATACTCATATAAATATTCTGTTAGCAATGTTCTCAGATAAAAAAACAAAAGTAATTTTCTACATAGAAGGTATAAAACAAATTACACCTACACAAATAAGTATACACAAACTTTTACGCATGCACATTTAAACCAAGAAAACGAGTTTCTTTCAAATCATGTCTTTGAATTGAACTGACTTCTCAGATTCACTCCTCTAAGCATATTATGATGTTTCAAGCAATAATCAGGGAAACAAAAACTGCAAAATTCAGCGTAAAAGATAATGGTTATTTTAATATTTGATTTAAGTTAGGGAGGGTATGGTTTTATTTTTCTTTTGTTTTGGTTGGGGTGGGGAGCTTACGTGATGAAAATGGATGTTGCAATGGATATCTGAATATCAGTGTCCACAGCCATCCAGTACAATATAAGCAAAACAGTATGCAGACCTTCTGGGCTTATTGCCATCATTTTGCAAACTGGCTAGAAATGAGTGATTCTGAAGCAGGTGCAAAGCCATCTTGAAGTTTCCTAGTAAGATTTATGCAAATGGCTGGCTTAACTGGAACATGGGCTCAGATTTCCTGCTGCCAGAGTGCTCAGATTCAGGCATGATTTGGCTTGTATTCCCTCCAAACTTAATTTATCCTCTTTTTATCATTTCCTTCAGCTCTTAGTCCAAACATATCCTGCTTTTAATTATGATAATTTTATGAAAGAAAGAAATGAGGGTAAGATCACAGATAAAAATGGATGATAGATTGAAAGAATTTATAAACCAGTGCCTGAGAAATCAGAGCTGTGTGAAACACTTTCAGATCCAGGAGTCATTTGGATGACTCTGGATAGGTCACTTCACCTCTTTGGGTTCCTCTACCTAACTTGTGGATCTTGTATAAGAATTAAATGAGGTATGTGTGAGAAGGTGTTAATATACACAAAGTACTCTACCAATTTAAGATATTGGATGAGCATGCGGGGATATGATCAAGATTATTAAAGTGAGAAGGAGCTTGGGCATTGCAAATTAACTCCCATCTTGAGTTTTCTATATCTTATTCAGTTATTTTGTTTGGATGATAGCATACTTGAGATGAAGACAGAATTTGCCAGAAACTGTAGGTTATCTGCCCCACAGTCATTTTCCTCCACATCCCAGGTAAGTGCAACGATACTCAAGTAAAACATACATGAATACAAGTATAGATGGACTCTAATGAGTGAGGACAAAAGAGAGGAGATAAGAGGCATGGACCCAACTATATAAGTTCTCTTAGGTCAAAATGGTACAGCAGAGCAGACTCTGTTGGTAGCCTACACAAAATCATCCCCAATGTCTTTTCTTCATTGCTGATAGAGTTCTGATTTGGGGCTCATGAAATGTGCACCCTCTCCTTCTCTGACCTCAGAGGTTGAAGATTGATTAGACCAAGAAAATCATGGTCTTTCTATAATTGCTCTCTCTGTGACTAGGCATGCAATCCAACATTAGTTAATGAGAAATAGGGCAATGTCTCCAGGGGATCTACTAAGATGTATTTCCTCCATGATAAAATACACTCATAAGAAGAAACTATATCTCTTTCTTTGGACCATAGTTTGTGAGCTTCACCCATCTGTAAATATAAGTTTAAAAGCAAAAAAATTTCAGAGAAGCTAAATTTCAGGAACCCTGAAGTTGTTAAGCTGCAGAAGTAAGTAGCCCTGAAAACACCTTGTGTTCTAGTTTGCTAGCTGCCAGAATGCAATATACTAGAGACGGGATGGCTTTTAAAAAGAGGGAATTTAATAAATTGCTAGTTTACAGTTCTAAGGTCAAGAAAATGTCCCAATGAAAACAAGCCTAGAGAAATGTCCAATCAAAGGCATCCAGGGAAGATACCTTGGTTCAAGAAGGCCAATGAAGTTCGTGGTTTCTTTCTCAAATGGAAGGGCACATGGCAAACACAGTCAGAGTTTATCTCAGCTGGAAGGGCACATAGAAAACACAGTGTCATCTGCTAGCTTTCTCTCCTGGCTTCTGGTTTCATGAACCTCCCTGGGAGGCATTTTCCTTCTTCATCTCCAAAGGCCGCTGGCTTGTGGACTCTCTGCTTTGTGGTGCTGCTCTTTCTGAATCCCCCATTCTCCAAAATGTTTCCTCTTTTATAGGACTCCAATAAACCAATCAAGACCCACCCAAATGGGTGGAGACATGTCATCACCTAATCCAGCTTAACAACCACTCTTGACTAAATCATCCAGGGAGATGATCTGATTACAATTTCAAACATACAGTATTGAATAGGGATTATTCTACCTTTATGAAATGGGATTTTGATTAAAACATGGCTTTTCTAGGGGGCATACATCCTTTCAAACCAGCACACCTTGTATTCATTCATCTTGTTTTAGGATATAATAACATGTTCTTATTGTTTAATCATTCCGATATATAGGTTATGCAAAACAACACAGCCCTTACACTGCTAAACTGAGAAATTGTTACATAAAGGTGAGTTACTACAGGCCCATATTGTGTACTATATCTTTAAATAGGATGCTAGGGAAGTCATGGACTTAGCAGCCATCACTCAGCCCTGGCTTACACTGCCCTTTTTTCCTTTTGTGTGCAGAAACACAAAAGGATGTGTTTCTATACACAGCCAAGGTTGACTTTAAGTCTAATGGAACAGCCTGACCACACTTTAAACCCAAAACTGGGAACAGGCAGTTCCATCTCCTTATCAGGATGGAAACTCTCAGTGGCAGGGTCCCTTCACCCTGCGTTGTATAAATGCCCCATCTTCAGGCAACACAAATTTGTCTTTCTTCTCCAAGCAGAAGTAGGGTGTGCAGAGCCACCATCAACATACCTGGCCTGAGTAAGTGGCCTCCCCAAGACTGGCTGTGATGGGATCTCTTTTCCTGTTCTTCTGGACATTTTATGCTATGAAACTCATAAAATGATCAATGCAGAAAGTTTCTGTTGTCCCTGAGCCATGCTTCCACGATTCACTGTATAGAAACTTGCTCCACATGGGACTAATTCCAGTATTAAATTATAAATATAACAATATCAATTATTTGCCAAAATATTTCAATAGTTCTTCATTTACTTCAAGATAAAAATTCTAACCAGGCTTTTCATGATTGGCCCCTGCCTATCATATTATCCTCATTTTGTATAATATCCTTTTACAACCTGCACTGTTTCCACATTTAAGTTCTTTCAGTTCCTATAAGTTCCATTATCCCTACCTTTGGCAATTTATACTGCATGGAACACTTTTTTCCTCCATCTTTGGCTGAATAATGATAATTCTATCCTTCATATATTAACTGAAACATTACTTCCTTCAAGAATCTTTGTAAGATCACTTAAAAAAGGGTACTCACCCTTGCAATGTTCTCTTGTTGCACTCTTACTTCCTTTATTATAACAAAACATATCTTATTTTCATTTCTCACCTGATTACTTGTTTCTTACAATGGGCTACATCCTTCATTAGGACAGCAGTAACGTTGGTCATGCCTACCACTGTATGTGCTTCATTATTTCTGGAGTATTTCTGGAGTATATAAATAGTCAATAAAAGTAGTTGAGGATTTCATGGCTACAATCTCTCCAATCATAATTTTCTGCTCCAAGAAGGAGAGTTTTTGAGAGTTGGTGAGCATATCATTATTTCCTTTGATGGGAAGTGTGCTTTAGCATTTTGGAAATAAATCTGAAAAGAACCCAGAATCATTGAGGAACTGTCAGAACTAATAATAAAGCAGGGTAGAATAGGATGACTGCAGCTCCCTGGGTTCGTATCCAGCTCTGAAAGAGCATACCTGGTTTCTTATCAAGCGCCAAAGATATTAAAGCAAACTGCAAACTTGAGCTGCAAACTTCATGGAACAAAAATTTCCTCTAAAACCCTAAAACCTTCCCAAACCATTGAAATCTCCCCAAACCATAAAAGTTTGTAAAATCACGGGGCTGAAATGAATTCTTAGTTAATAACAGAAAGTCTGGGGTTATAAAGATTTGTTAAACATCTGCCAAAAGACAAATTTTGGATATGTGATGGGCTGGCCACAAAGCACCAATAATTATCTCTTCCCAAAGCAATGAAAACCATGTAAGCACCTGATTAGTATAAACCATGCCTCCTAGTGTTCAAAGGTCACTAAGGAAACCTGTTACCAACAAAACCTTTCTATAAAAGAATCTAACCTATTCCACTCAGGGTGTGTTTCTCCCTTGAACACACCCATGTTAACTTCTTTAACGGGCCCTCTCTCACTCTCTCTCTCTCTTTAGCACTTTACTACTTATTCCTATTGACCCTCTTGTTATCTGAATTCTTTCAGCAATGAAATCATCATACCTGAAATGGTGCTCAGCTGGCACCATTGCCAACAGGGCACTGGTTACATATTTCTGCCCAGCCAAGCAGGAGGTATTCTAGGAACGTGCAGGAGCTTCCAGAAGCAACATCTTCCATGTAAGACACCTACTATCACTACTTATCTTTCTCTTACTTACCCTTATTATATTAATCTGGCTTTCCTCCTTAATATTTGTGTACCAGCCTGCATTTGACTCACTCCATATTGTATGAATTAATTCTCCTATCATCTCTCCCTTACTGTCTGTAGTAGTAAGTTCAGGTGTAAACTTGGCCAGGTGAAGGTGCCAAGTTTTGTTACTGTGGACATGAGCCAATGGCATGTGAACCTCATCTGTTGCTGATTATATCTGCAGTTGGCTAGGAGGTGTGCCTCCTGCAATGAATGATGTTTGATTTAATTGGCCGGAAGATTAAATGAGAGAGCTCAGTGTAACACAGCCCAAGCAGCTCAGCAAACCTCCTCTCAGCACTTGCAGCTCAGCCTAGGCCTGTGGAGATGCAGAAATGAATCACCCCAGGGAAAGATGTTGGAACTAGAGGCCTGGAGAGAAGGCCAGCAGAGATCACCCTGTGCCTTCCCATGTAAGAAAGAACCTCAGTTGAAAGTTAGCTGCCTTTCCTCTGAAGAACTATACATTTTTAACTAAATAAATCCCCTTTTATTAAAAGCCAATCCATCTCTGGTATGTTGCATTCTGGCAACTTTGGTAGACTAAAACACTACCCATAGCCCCTGACTCCAGATGGAGACATGCAAGGAATCTCTGCACCTTCTATCTTTCTCTTCTTCCCATCCTCCCTATTCTTGACTCATAGCATCTTTCTCTCAAGCTCTTTTGCTGTTCACTCTCTTCCCTCCCTGCTTTCTGTTGGGTTTGTTAACTTTCCTTACCAGTTGTCTGGGGATAGTCATCCTTGGCCCTGCCTGGTCCTGTTTCCTCACATTTCCTCTGCTACCATTGTTCAAGGACTCTACTCTCATCTTCTTCTTCACAATTGTCCTCTCAGCCAAACTAGACAAACCCCTCTCTTAGCTCTGAGCATCATCCATTTTCTACTCCCTAAGAGGAAATCAGGCCTTAGCAAAATATAACCTCTGCAACTTCTTTGCCTATGGTGATTCCTTGCTGTGGCCCAGAACAATAGATTTGTATGTGTATGTGCATGCTTTGCACGTGCATGTGTGTGCCAGTGTGTTCCAATAAAACTTTATTAACAAGAATAGGAGGGGTGCTGTATTTGACTTTTTGGCCATATTTGGCTGGGCCCTGATCTAGAGAGCCACAGAAGAGAATTGATGTGCAGTCCTAGGGATTTACAGACCACAGGCATATACCACAGTTTGTCACCCTCCATCTCACCCTGCCCAGCCCTCTCCAAATCCACTTCCTGACAATTCACTTGGAACTAGAACTGCACAAAGAGTTGTCCATGCTCTCCCCGGGGCAATGTGGTATAAAAAAGATCTGGTGGGAGAAGCCACGTTATCATGTCCCATGACTTCAGAGCCTGGCTAGCAGAGCATGAGGAATCCATTCGGAAATAGACTTTATTTGAATAATTTCTCCTATACACTATTGAGAAATACATAAAATCTGATTATTTTTTCCTATTGAAGGATTTTACAGACAGGCATTTGCCAACTTTTGGAGTCCAGTGATCCTGAATGAATAGAAATGGAAACAACAAATTCACTTCCATCCCATCTGGGGAGAGATGAAGCATGAAAGAGTGAGCTTTGGCTTGTATCCTTTCACGTGGGGTCCAGCCTGACCAGTGAGGCAGATGAACCAGTGCCCCAGGTTTGGTTACAGCTCCCCTGACTTCTCTGAGCTGCACGGACAAGCACTTTTCTTTCCTCTCATCTAAAGAAGTCAGAAGACCTCTTCTGTTCTCTGGGAGATGAATTTATGATAGGAAAAAATTGTCCTTAGGAAAAAACTGTCCTTTGCATGTGGAGAAGCACCATACTCATTCAGCCAATATTGAGAATTCTCCAGGGGTGACAGAAACTCATATTTATTATTCTCCTAGTACATACCAGGTTTTTTCACACAGGCTCATCATGTTAATCTTCCCAATGGCCCCACAGAAGTAAGAGTCATGATACTCTGAAGGACAGATATTTCAGAATGCCCTGGACTTCTCACTCAAGTCTGGTCTGAGGGAGGTTTTGAGATGGGTCCAGGTACAACAGTTCCTGATCCTACCACCTGCTTTGAAAACTCCTCTACATTTTCTGTCCTTCTCTCTTGGTCATTCTAACTGATTCTATCTCCCATTATTTCCTCACACCTCCTCACTTGCAGGTGACCTATAAGCCACTCCCAGAGGCAACCCCTCAATCACCTACTGACTATCTGATCACTTCTCCCTGAAACCAAGAAAAAAGAGCAGAAATGTGGCTCAGAGTAAGCAGGGTGATACATCTAGCTCACTAGCCCTCTATGTCTGATTCAGAGCCACCAGGGTGACAAATCTAGCTCACCAGCCCTGTGAGTCTGGCCCAGGACATCAGGGTGGGAGATTTTGCTCACCACCCCTCTGAGTGCAGCTCAGGAGCCAAAGGGCACAACAAGACAACCTATCTCCTGAGTCTCAGATTTTCTCCCCCATGGGGATGACCAGGGGTGGGAAGGTGTTGCAAGGATTCTATTCAGCTGCAGGATACATGAGATACCGGGCTATAGCAAGTATCCCTCTGTCTCTCTCCTTTTCAGAATATAGATAGTACACCCAGCATCCCAATTAATAGCTCCCAGGCTCATTCATGAAGGAGGCTTGTATCTTAAAGGGGCAAGGTAGGTACCCCAGCTGCTGCCTTTGTTTCTGCATAATGGTGTAGTGCATACATCTGATACTGGAGACCATACCCAGTATGTCAGCACAGACTTCCATCCTGTAAGTGGTGCCTGATCATGGACATGGAAAGGTTGAGACTCCTACTCACAGCCTTTTCTCTGCCCCTTGCTGGGTACTTATTTTGTTAATTTGGAAAATTGACTGGTCTTTCCTCCCCAAACAGATGGGAAGCACCAGGTCAGGAATGGAAGGAGTTGAGGGCAGGGAAGCAAACATCACACAGAAAGGCAATGAATAAGGCCACATTCCTCATAAATGTCCATTTTAGAGGAGAGTGAGCATTTGTGGTTTTCCTAGCTACCCAAGTGGTGCATGGATCCTTGTTCTCCCACACACTGGGCAGGCTTCCTAGAGTCTAATATGGTGTGAATTTTTGCTCCTGCTCATGGTCAGACATGGTTTCAGGTGCTTTTCCTGAACCTGGTTTCCCAAAGCCATGTTGATTCTATCCTTGATGAGTTTTCTGGTTTGGTTTTGGTCATCTTCTCAATTTTCCTATTTTCCCCTTCTTCCTGTGCTATTTTCTGAGCACTCCCTGGAGGAGAAAATCTCAGACTCCAGCTCTGCTAAAAGAGAAGAGTTGGGAGGCAATGACTGGAAGATGCCAAGGACACCAGCACAGCTCCATGCCCCACCAGGTCTGGGGGAAAGTGCTTTAGCCCATGCCAGCCTGACAGCTAGTAGCATCCCAAGGACAAGAAAGATCATCACTAATGTGTGGATGCCATAAGCAAAACATTCTGGGGATTCCTGTGGCAGTGCTGCAGCTGAGGTGAAGCCTCAGAGAGGTAAGCCAAATCTGCATCAAGTATTTTGAATGAAATAACTCAGAAATGAAAAAGCAAATATTATCATGCCTCACTCGTATGGACTAACTATAATATACAAACTCAAAAAAATTGAAATTGAGTGCATAGATTATCAGGTTAAGGCCTAATGTAAAGGTTCCTAGGTTGTAAGCTCTTACAGCCATCACATTTATTCAGGAGTTTTAATGGTTATTTCTAAGTTCTAACATTCTGAGCTATTTTTTGTATAACCTGGCCATTCCCTCGAACACTGGGTATTTGTGTGACACCCGAGACTTGGAAGTAAAGTACTGAAGATCTGAAAGTCAGCACTACCCCATACAGCAACTGTTTAAAAAGTTGAAGAAGTAATCAGACTTCAACCTCAGATATGAATGAAGCTGTTCTGGATAGGACTAAGGTAAATCTGAACACAGGGCAAAGGATAATATGGTCTGTATTTTAAAACTTCAACTTCTATATGAGACCAAGGGAAGAGATTTTTATTTGGTGCAAAATTCATATTTTTGGTAACTTACTATCTAATTTCACTTGGATGGTTAGCTTACTAGAGTACCATAATTACATGGAATCTTGAATAGGGAGTGAGAACTCCTTGGTTTGTACAGGTTAGTGTGATGCCGTGATACATCCCAGAATAACTTGGGCAGATAATAGAAAAGTATTTGCAAAGTCCCCTCGAGGTACTTGGGAGAAAGGAGGAAATATTAAACTTCCTCACCTGGTAAATTTCTGCTATTCTCACAAGCATTGGTGACAACCAATTTAATAGGCCAAGCACTTGACCTTGGGTTTTGCCCCATTGAAACTTATTATTCCTGCAAAGGAGAAGCTAAACCTGCTTATAATTGTGCCTAAGAATCACCCACAGAGAACTTCTATTATGGCTCAAATGTGGCCTCTCTCTCAAAGCCAACTTGGCAGGTGAGTGCACTGCCCTCCCCCCATGTGGGACATGACTCTCAGGGGTGTAAATCTTCCTTGCAATGTGGGACATGACTCCAGGGGATGATCCAGGACCCAGCATCTTGGAATTTGGAAAGCCTTCTTGACCAAAAGGAGGAAGAGTGAAATGAGACAAAGTTTCTATGACTAGAGATTTCAAATAGAGTTGAAAGGCTATTCTGGAAGTTATTATTATGCATTATTTAGATATCCCTATTTAGTTTTTGATGTATTATAATAGCTAAATGGAAATACCTAAAACTGTTGAACTGCATTCCAGTAGCTTGATTTTTGAAGATGATTGTATAACTATATAGCTTTTACAAGTGTACAGTGTTTTTACAGTGTGACTGTGTGATTGTGAAAACCTGGTGACTGGCACTTCCTTTATCCAGGGCATGGACAAATGCGTCAAAACCCGAGGACAAGAAATAAATAATAGGGGGACAAGAGTTAAAAAAAATTGGGTAGATTGCAATACAAGTGGTCAATGAGAGGGAGGGTTAAGGAGTATGGGAGAGATGAAGCTTTTCTTTTTTCTTTTTCTTGAGTGATACAGATGTTCTAAAAATGATCATGATGATGAATACACAATTATGTGATGATACTGTGAGCTACTGATTTTATACTCTGGATGACCTCTATTGTGCATGAAGAAATATCAATTAAAATATCGAAAATATAGTTAAGTTCATCTAATATATTATAAGTTGCATAAAAAGTTCACTGTTATAAAAATTTAAAAAAATCTAGCCTTTTATTAGTTACTAATACAGAAAATATTAAACAATATAGTGCTCCTAATTATGGTTTTATTTCTTTTAAAAATATTATATGTCACAAAGCCAGCCAAAATTTCTAATCAATTATATTGTTTTACTCTAACGTTTCTCTAAAAGTGTTTGCAGTGGACTAAAAGTCAGAAATTCGTCTTCAATAAAAGAGACTTCTAAAGGGATACAAGTTTATAAATTATGTTTTACCTGTTAACTAACATAACCAGAGTAAAAATGTGAAGAAACCTTGGCCTCTGTTTTAATTAAAGTGTTTACAGATTTACTAAAGCCAGTGAGGAAAACCTTACAGTAATTTTACTCACAAAAATAAACCTTTCCATTTGGGTACCCACTAAACATTTGTGTTTGAGTCCCTAGCTTCTTTACTCCTTCGAGTGAGTTCATCTGTCTACCTTGATTAAGTTCCAGCTATAAAAGTCATCCTCAACCATGCTGACTGTTGGTTATGCAAATAAGTTCCAGCTTCCCATAACTCTAGCCTTGTACAGAATATTTTTATATTGCCTTCAGTTACCTTTTGGAATTAAATAATAACTTTTAATCACCCATGTCTCAAGGGTGGCAACTGCCTAATAACTATTCTCTATCTGTTCTATATGTGATTTCTGTGTCAGATCTTAATAAGGCCTGCCTATCTATGACATCTGTTTGGGACAGCTTACTCTGGATAAATAATGAAGGTCACATCCTGAGCATTAGACCTACACTGATTTGCATGTGAGATGACTGAACACATTGAAGTATGACCAGAGCATCATTATATGTCAAAATAAATGAAACCAGAGCAAGGCAGCTCTAAGTGAGCCAGAACATACTTGCCCCCCCAAATGCTATTATAATCACATTTCTCAACATTACAGATCATAAACATGTAACCTCCCATTTCCATGCTCAGGGTCTTATGCAGAAAAGGTGGTGGAAAGATTGTAAGAGTTGTGGGATGGGAGGATTGTTACATAATAATGTTTTTGCATTTTTCAATATCCCCAAACTCTTCCAACTTTGTTAGCGATTATGTACATTCCTACATACACCCTCAACTGCATAAAAACAAAAAAAAATCCATCATACTCCCCTTAAGATTAAGGAAATTTAACTCTTTCAGGGGGCAATGAAACAAGATAGAATAGGAGGATTGCAGGTCCCTGGTTTCCCATCCACCTCTAAAACAATTAACAAAAAACCACAAGTCCCTAATTTCTTATCTAACTCCAAAGAAATTAAGGCAAACTGCGAACGTGAGCTGCAAACTTCATGGACCAAAATTTCCACTAAAGCCCTGAAACCTCCCCAAACCATTGAAATCTCCTCAAACTAAAAACTTGTAAAACCATGGGCTGAAAGTGAATTCTTAGTTAATACCAGAAAGCCTGGGGTTATAAAGATTTTTAAACATCTGCCCAAAGACAAATTTGGGATATGTGATGGGTTGGCCACAAGCATCAATAGTTATCTCTTCTTAAAACAATGAAACCATGTAAGCACCTGGTTAAAACAAATCTTGTAAGCCTCTAGTGTTTAAAGGTCACTACAGAAATTAGTTATCAACAAAACCTTCCTGTAAAACAAGCTAGCCCATTCAACTCAGTGCATGTTTCTCCCCTGTATATATCTGTGTTAACTTTTTTTTTTAACGTGTACTGTTTCTATATAATAAATGTTACTCTTTAGTGCAATGGCCCTCTCATTATCTGAACTCTTTCAGTGATGAGGTCATTAATCCTACAACAGGGCTCAGTTGGCACCATTGCCAGCAGGACACCCATTGCAATAAGGGTAGGAAAATGCTTGACAAATTTAAGAGGAACATACAAAATCAATACTATTTTTTTATCAGAAACCAGCAAAGAGAAAATATAATTAAAATAAAATTTCATTTACAATAACAACACTAGTAGAAAATCATCCAGGAATTAAATAATAATATTAGAGACCTTTGACAAAAACTTCAAAATAATACTAAAGAGCAGAGAAAATGACACACTTAAAAAAAAATCATTCCATGGTCTTGGATAGGAGGACAATATTATAAAGGTGACAGCTATCTAAAAGTTGATATATACATTGAAGGAAATATTCAAAATTTCAGTTAATTTTTTGAAGAAAATGTTAAAGTAAAGAATTATATGGCTGAATAAAGATTTTAATATCAAGCTTAAAAAATCAGAATAATCGAGGAAAACTCTCCCTACCTGATATCAACACATATTCCAAAATTTTAGTAGTAAAATCTCATGAGGTATTGACGAAAACAAAAACATGAAAAGGAAAATGAATGGAGAAGAATTGAGCACTCCAATGTAGTGTGTATATGTGTGTGTGTGTGTTTAAATTTTGTATAAGTTAAAGAGACCACTATACATCAATGGAGAAATGATGGCTTTTTAATAGATAGTGATGGCAACATTGGCTTACTAAATTGAAATAAATGAAATTATATCTCTAATTAATGCCAAGCATAAAAGGTACACCTAGATAAATCAAAAATCTTTATAAAGGTTAACCTGTGACACTTGATGGACTGGAGTAAAAATGGAACTATTAAACTTCCCCACCTGGGAAATTCCTGGTATTCTCTCAAGCATTGTGGTCTCTAGTTTTAATAAGCCAAGCCCTTGATCTTGAGGCTTGCCCTTATAAAATTTATTTCTGTAATGATGAAGCTAAGCCTACTTATAAACACACCTAAGAGTCACCCCCAGAGAATCTCTTTTGTTACTTAGATGTAGCCTCTCTCTCTAAGCCAAACTCTGCAGATAAACTCATTACCCCCACCTCTATGTGGAACATTACTTTCAGGGATGTAATTTTCCCTGGCAATGTGGTACATGACTGCCAGGGATGACTCTAGCTCTGGCATCATGGTACTGAGAAAGCCTTCTTGACCAAAACAGGGGAAAGAATAACAAAATAAGATTTCAGTAGCTAAAATATTTCAAATACAGTTGAGAGGTAAATTTTGGAGGTTACACATATACAAGCTTCAGTCAAATATTACAAATTGCCACAGTGTGCCAAGCCAAACCAACAGTATTCCTGGAAACCTGGTAGAATATCCAGGGCTCTACCTATGACTTTATAAAATTTTTCCTTTATAAGTTTATTTTTCAGAAACTTAAAACCTCCAGATTGTTCCTCTGCCAGAGAGGCCCTGAAACTTAGGATACAAGTATATACCAAAATTTCAACAGTTGCATTTCCTTAGTCCATAATGCCAACACCCCTTTTCAACAATAAGAACTTAGAATGGTCATTGACAAAATATCCCTGAAGATTGAGAGAATGATCAAATGAGTGGGAGAAGTTGTAATGCGGAAGTTAGGATTTAACAAGTGATTATGACTACTGAATCATTATATAGATAACTCTTTTTTATTTCCAATGCATTAGAACAGCCAGAAGGAAATATCTGAAGGTGTGGAATTTTAACCCATAATGTACTTTGAAATTTGCTTTATAACTTGTTAAATTGCAATTTGAAATTGGTCACTTTTTTCTATGTATGATATATTTTACAATACATTTTTAATTGACTTACATATTTAGTAGAAAAGTATCTTAAAGAATGTCTCTGTGAGCTAGGAGCTGTGAAGTTCTTGCAAACAAATTCAAAAGTGTAAATTATAAGACAACACATTGATAAAGTTGATTAATTCAAAAGTAGGGATTTCTAGATACCATATATAAAGTTAAAACATAGCTGAATACATTTAAACAAAGGCCATACTTTAACCAGTGGTCGCCTAAAGGGACATAGAGATTATAGGTAAGGATAAAAGTGAATGAACGAATAAATAAATAAATAAACAACAAACAACAAGAAATGTTGCTTGGCCCAATAATGAATATATGAGAAATATATGAGAAAGATAACTAACTCATACTTTATTGTAATTTGTTAGGAGAAAGGAAGTAACTGAGAGAAGAAAGACAGAGATATAGAGTAGCAGGATTTACCTGGAAAGTAACCAGACACATTGTATGGAATAGTAATGCTTGTGGCAAGAAAACAATCTAAACAAGTACATCCATGTTATATTTCCAAAGGAAATGTGTGTCTTTTTTCAGTATCAAACTACTGAAATTTTCATTTCCTCTAAATTTACATTAAAATCCTCTATAATTACACTCACATTGATTACTCTTTCTTCACAGTATTTAATTTTTTTGAAATCTCAAATATTGTTAAATGATAGTATGACTTTCTAATAATTTTCAGAAAAGCACGTGAATTAGAAAAGATTCATAGTTAGGAGTTTTAGTACTGCCAGTCATAGACTTTTAACATGTAAATACTCTCCTTAGATACGTTTCATCATCTCTAAAATAGAGGGGTTTTGCTAAGAATATAGTGTGTTCCCTAATTCCCTCCCTCCAACCTGGCTAAAATGAATCATAATCCACAAGGTTTGGCATAGACATCTATATTTTTAAAAGACCACAGATAATATTGATGTAAAATTAGGTTTGGCAACCATTAGATAAGGTCACTGTGAACCTTCCAGAATAAAGAATATGATATCTGATTATCCATGATACTCTGAAATAGGTTATTCTGTCTTTTATGTTGTGGTTGGGCTATACAGAAATTTGGGGATGGTGGAAGGAATCTGAGGAAATATTCACATAAAACTAAGGCTTATTTTATAGTCTAGTCATGCTACTTAAAGATTTATTTGACTAATCATATATTTAAAGATAAGCAAAACACTTAAGGCATTCTCAGTTAATTGAAGTGGAGAAATTGCTGCTGGTTATTTTTTCCTTCTTTTTCTTGGAGAGAGTGTATGTGTTGCAAAAGACAGATTTTCTATCACTCTTTGGAATTTTACCATTTCCATTAAATTTGAGAATATATTGTGTACCCTATCTAATGTTGTTTTGTCTAGATTATTACATTAATCATTTTGCATAATTTTCTCTTTTTGTTGAAATGAAATAAGTAATTTATTCAGGAAGCATAAAGAAATATGAGAATCACATTTCAGATTCTTTGTTCAAAAGAAATGTGTTAAGTTAAAGTGAAGAAATCTTGTCAACAAATATTGCTGGAAAAACAATATCCATATACAAAAAAAATTGAAGGTGTTCCCTGCCCTCACACTGTATACAAAAATCAACTCAAAATGGATTAATGACCTAAATAAAAGAGTTAGAACTATAAAACTCCTAGAAGAAAACTTAAGGAAACGTGGTGGTGGTTTCTTAGAATTTACAACTTAAGCACAAGCAATCTAAGAAAAAATAGATAAACAAGACCTCACCAAAATTAAAAACTTTTGTGCATCACAATAATTCATCATGAAAGCAAAAAGACAAAATATTTGGGACAAAATATTTGGAAACCATATATGTGGTAAGGGTTTAATATCCGGAATATATAAAGAAATCCAACAACTCAACAACAGAAAGACAAACAACCCAATTTAAAAATAGGCAAAAGACTTGAAAAGATATGCAAATGACTAAAAAGTAAATTAAAAGATACTTGATATCATTAGTCATTCAGGAAATGCAAATCAAGCTCACAAAGAGATACCATTTCACGCCCACTAGAACGACTACTATTAAAAATGCAGAAAATTACAAGTATTGGTGAGGCTGTGGAGAAAGAGAAACCCTCATTCTTTGTCATTGGGAATACAAAATGGTGCAGCCACTATAGAAGACAGTTTGATGGTACCTCAGAAAGTTAAATATGGAATGATCATATGACCTGGCAATCCCTTTTCTATGTGTACAGCCAAAAGAATAAAAAACAAAGACTCAAACATTTTATGTCCATGTTTATATCATCATTATTCTCAAGTACCTTTTAAAAGATGCATGTGATCCAGAGTCAATCAACTGTTGAATGCATAAACAAAATGTGAAATATACACACAATGGAATATTATTCAGTCACAGAAGTGAATGGAGGTGTGATTCATGCGACCACCTAGATGAACCTTGAAGATATGTTGAGTGAAATAAGCATGACATAAAAAGACAAATATTGATTTCACTCATATGAAAAATTTATAATAAGTGAACTCATAGGTCTGTCTCCAGAATACAAATTACCAGCGGACAGTGCAGGAGTAGCAAATAGGGATTTAATGCTTAAATTGTATAGAGTTTCTATTTGAGATACTGGAAACATTTTGATAATTGATAAGTGGTGATAGTAGCACAACATAGTGAATGTAACTAGTAGCACTGAATTATATATTTCAGTGTGGTTAAAAGGGAAAATTTTAGAATATATATATATTACTAGAATAAAATTTAGACATAAAAGGAATGTAATTAAAAATCCATGGAAAACTACACAACACAAATTGTGAACCCTAAGTTAAACCAATAGTAAAATTACAAGCAAACCCTCTCATAAAAATAACCATAGGACTGTACAACATAAAGAATGAACCCTAATGTAAACTATAAACTATGATTAATAGTATAATTAAAATAATATTCTTTCATCAATTGTAACAAATATACCACACTAATGTAAACTATTAATAAGAAAAACTGCGTGTGGGGGGAGGTGAATGTGTGAACTCTATTTTCTACATGAATTTTATGTAAACCTACAAAAATGAAAGAAAGAAAGAAGGAGAGGAAGGAAGGAAGGAAGAAAGAAAGAAAAAGAAAAAAGATGTAAATAAAGAAAGAATGAAAAAGAAAGAAACCCTGCTCCTATTTTTCGAATTACAAAACAATACCTAGTGTCAAAAATTTCCCCAAAAAATGTTTGGTTCTTACTCAACATTCACAAGTAAATGAAGTTAGTTTGGATGATGTCATGTACTGGAACTAATAGGGGAGTTGATATTGGCTTTGTTAGTGAAGTTTCTGTGCAGGATGAAATAAATCGCAGCATCAATTTTCACCCTAATTCTTTCTCCAAAGTAAAATTCAAACATCAGTTTTTAGGGAATTTTTGCAATCATTTGTGATAGGTGATAATAAGACAGGAGAGAGATAAAGACTTTAGGGTTTTGGCAATGAACTTTGCTTCTGAGGTAATTACAGTTTGTGAACAGGCTGCAATCAATTCATATGATAATTTTAACAATTTTCTTTTATTTGTTGGATAAGGGGAATATTTTTAAAAGGGAAACAGGCAAACACCAGAAAACGGGGCATATTTTTCCTAATTGTACTGTCGTCTGAGGACAATTTGCTTAGACGCTATTATTTTCTAATAAAATATGTGGAAACACAATAACAATTGTGAGGAAAATATTAAGGGAAAATTGTTGTTTACAGTATTTTGTGACCTGTTAAGAAGGATGGATCTTAAGGAAGTTACTTTGTTTACTAAGCAGAGTGATGACATGTGAAAATTCAAAATAAGAGAAGCTGAGCAAGAGCTAAATTTGACATGCATAATGAAAAACAAAATTTAGTGAAAATGAAATATTAAGAAATAATTTATATTAGAATAGTATATGTTAAATATGACTTCTTATATGGGATGAGTTAACGAAAGTTAAAAAAACAACAAGAGTGCAACAATTGGTGTCAAGTAGTCTTATGCTAAAATAAAATTCTGAAGAAAGGCCTTTGTCTCTCACTTGGGAAGGCATGTGACTGGTGTCTGCTGGTCCTTGTTCTCAGTTCTGTTACTTCCAGCTCCTGATTCCAGTGGCTTCCTCTCTAACTGTCTATGGGCTTTCATTTAATTTCCCCAGGGAAAAACACTGGCTTCTGGCTTGCTTAAGCGCCTCACAGGAAGGCACATGGTGACATCTGCGAGACTCTGCATCTTGATACATCCATATCCAGGCATCTGCTTTTTTTGTTGGCCCTCCAAGCATCTCCAAATGTCTGCATCTAAGTTGGCTCTGACGCAACTGATTTTTTCAAAATAGCTCCCCTTTTAAAGGACTCCAGTAAGCTAACCATGAACCACCTGAATGGGCAGTCACATCTCCATCTAATCAAAAGTTCACACCCACGATTGGGCACATGTTCTAGTTTGCTAGCTGCCAGAATGCAATATACCAGAAACAGAACGGCTTTTAACAAGGGGAATTTAATAAGTTTCTAGTTTACAGTTCTAAGGCCGAGAAAATGTCTCAATTAAACAAGTCTATAGAAATGTCCAATCGAAGGCATCCGGGGGAAGATACCTTGGTTCAAGAAGGCTGATGAAGTTCAGGGTTTTTCTCTCATCTGGAAAGGCACATGGCGAACACAGTCAGGGCTTCTCTCTCGGGTGGAAGGGCACATGGCAAGCAAAGCATCATCTGCTAGCTTTGTCTCCTGGCTTCCTATTTCATGAAGCTCCCTGGGAGGTGTTTTCCCTCTTCATCTCCAAAGGTCGCTGGCTGGTGGACTCTCTGCTTCGTAGTGTTGCAGCGTTCTCTGCTCCCTTTGAATCTCTCATTCTCCAAAATGTTTCCTCTTTCATAGGACTCCAATAAACCAATCAAGACCCACCCAAATAGGTGGAGACATGTCATCCCCTAATCCAGTTTAACAATCATTCTTGACTTAATCACATCATCCAGGGACATGATCTGATTACAGTTTCAAATATACCGTATTGAATAGGGATTATTCTACCTTTATGAGATGGGATTTACATTAAAACATGGCTTTTCTTAGGGGGCATACTTCCTTTCAAACCAGCACATTCCACCCTCTGGCCCCTAAAAAAGACATGTTTTTCCCATATACAAAATACATTAATTTCATAACAATATTAGAAAACCTTAAACCTTTCAATAGCAATACAAATGAAGTACAAAGTTAGAGACAGTATAAAATCTCATCAAGTCAGTTACAGGCATGGTCTGTCCTAAGGCACAGCACATCACATCTACATGTAAGTAATCTGCTCAAAAGGGTACACCTACAATTGAGTGAATCAATGTCCTTGGAAGCAATCTAATCAAAATTTCTACCTTAAACAATAGGTCTTGTCTCGCAAGATAAGATCAAGACTGAAAGGAATGCCTTTTCTGGGGCTCATTACAGTTTCAAATCAGAGAAACTATACACCTTATTTTGCATTAATTGTATTTTCCCATTTACCATCCCATTTTAAACACATTGTGTGGTGATAATTATTTGTTCTCCCACATGTAAAAACTGTCTTATATTTGTACATTTAAACACCATGATTTTCCACTCTAGGTTTTCCTAAGTTATATACAGTGTCAGTTTTTATCCTCTACTTTTCCTTCTCTTGTCATGAATGCTTCTAGCCTTCCTCTTTCAAACATACACTCAGCTTTGTTCATCATACTTACAATCTTATGCTACCATCATACAGTATTGTGCTACCCATTTCTGAATCTTTACAATAATCTTGTTATACATTCTGTACTTCTCCAACATCAAATGTCCAATCTCTACCCCCTTCCTATCTCCTGATATCCTGTGTTCTCAACTTTAACTCTCAGAGTTTGCTCATTATAGTTAGTTCATATTTGTGAGAACATATAGCATCTGTCCTTATTTTCTGGCTTATTTCACTCAACATAATGTCCTCAAGTTTTATTCACATTGTTGCAGGTGTCATAACTTTATTCCTTCTTAGAGCTGTGCAATATTTCATAATATGTATAGACCACAGTTTGTTTATCCACTTGTCAGTTGATGGACATTTTGCTTCTTTCCATCTATTGCCAATCATGAATGATGTTGCTATAAACACTGGTGTGCAAATGTCTGTTCATATCCCTGCTTTCAGTTCCTCTGAATATATACCTACTGATAGGATTGCTGGATTACATGGGAATTCTATACTTACCTTCCTGAGGAACCACCAAATTGCCTTCCAGAGCAGCTACAGCATTTTACATTCCCACCAACAGTGAATAAGTGTATATATTTCTCCACATCCGAAATAACACTTGTAGTTTCCTGTTTGTTTGTTTCATAATAGTCATTCTAGTAGATGTGAGATGATATCTTATTGTGGTTTTGATTTGCATTTCCCTAACAGTTAGTGGAGTTCAGCATCTTCAAATGCTTTTAAGCAATTTATAATTCTTATTTGGAAAATTGTCTATCCATGTATTTTGCCCATTTTTAAATTGGATTGTTTGTCTTGTGGTTGTTGAGTTGGAGGATCTCTTTATATATTCTGGATATTAAACCCTTTAGCATAATGCAGCTGTCGCACATGGTGGTGTATACATGACTGTATTCATTTGTCAACACCCAAAGAATTGTATTCCACAAAGAATAAACTCTGATGTGTGCAAATTAAACAAAAGTCCATTAGATGTCAGGGCAAAATTAGAATAGAATGCAGACCATGAAAAATGAATCTAACTGTATTACAATTGCATATCATAATCTGTATTACAATTGCATATCATAATCTTACTGAATGAGATGGGGTAAAAGAAGCTGACCTCTTTTTTTGTTATCATTGGAAATAATGTTTTGATTGAATACTGTAGGCTAAGTTTAAAAAGAGTTGTACACAAACACTCTACCATTTTGGTTGGAAAATTTGTTTCATAGTAAAGGTCAGGTGGATATTAATGAAACTGCATTACATGAATACTAGGGTTGAATAAATATTTAAATATATTGTAGATAATGAAAGCCAGGTTTTGGACTGTTTGCCAAATCTGCTATGATTAAATAAGCAGGAAAAAATCTAGAATGAACACTGTGGTGCCTCTCTGTCTAATCCAACATGACAGGTGAACTCACTGCCTTGCACCTTATGTGGGACATGACTCCCAGGGGTGTAAATCTCACTGATAACATGGGGCAGGAGTCCCAGGATGAGCCAGAACCTTGGAAAGGGTGGGGCTGCTGCTTTCTAAGGCCCTGAAGATAACTGACTCTCAGACTTCGAAATTTAATGGCCTTTTCCCTGCAGGTTTTCAAAACTGCTTGAGTCTGGTGACCCCTGTGTTCCTTCCAATTTCTCCTTTTGGAAATGGGAATATGTATCTTATGACTGTTTCTCCTTTGTATGTTGGCAGCAAATAACTTGCTCTGAGTTTAACGGGTCCAGAATAAGAGGGGAATTTTGCCTTAGGACAGACCAGGCTTGCAGTAGACTTTCATGATATTTTGTACTGTTTCTGAATTTGCATTGTATTTATATTGTTATTGAAATGGTTTAAGGCTTTCTGATATTGTTATGGAATGAATGTATTTTGTATTTGGAAAGAGATGTCTTTTTGGGGTCCAAAGGGTATAATGTGCCTGACTGAATCTGTTGTGTACTCTATAAAAGCCAAATTTGTAATCCTCATTCAATATTGGTGTGTGGGAGCTTTTTTATCATTTTCTTGGAGATGTGACCCACCCAATTGTGGGTGGCAACTTTTGGTTAGATGATTTCCATGGAGATGTGTCTCCACTTATTCAAGGTGGAGTTGCCTACTGAAGCCCTTTAAGAGGGAGCCAACTGGGAAAAAAGCTTTAGAGCCACCAGAGCCACCAGAACTGATAGAGGCAACAGAATGGACAGAGCCCCAGGGAAGCTGTGAAAGAGAAAGCTAAAAGATCTTGCCATGTGCTTTTCCAGCTGAGAAAGAAAACCTGATCACCATTGGCCTTCTTGAACCAGGGTATCTTTTCCTGGATGTCTTAGATTGGATATTTTTATAGCCTTGCTTTAATTTGGACCTTTTCACAGCCTTAGCACTGTTAACTTGCAACTTAATAAGTTCTCCTTTTAAAAAGTCATTCTGCTTCTGCAATACTGCATTCAAGCAGCTTTGCAAGCTAAAACATAAGGTACCTACCAACCTCTTAATAAGAATTTTTTAAAAATCCCTAAATCTAACATGATGATTAACGTTGAAAGGCTGAACACTTTTCTCCCAGTTCAGAGAGAAAGCAAGAATTGATCTCACAACTTCTATCTAAAATGGAACTGAAAGTTGCAACCAATGAAATACAGGAGCAAAATTTAAGGGCATACATATTTTAAATGAAACAGTAAAACTGTCTTGTATATATAAAATCCTAAGAAATCTACCAAAAAACTACTAGAACTAATATGCAAGACTAAGAAGGTCATAGAATATAAGATCAATATACAGAAATTAATTACATTTCTATATACTTGAAATGAACAATCTAAAAATGTAATCAAGGAAAAATTCTATTCACTGTAACATCAAAAAGAATAAAATAATTATGACTAAGTCTTGGGGACAGCAGGTTGCATTCCTTGTGTGGTACACTGTTTGGGATGAAACATAGTATATCTTGTTCCTCAGGAACTTTGTTTGCTTGTTTGTTCCTGGATGAAAGTTCCCTGAGTTGACACATGGCCTTTGTTTCACCTAACTTGTAACCCCTTTTTAAGGCAAAAATAGCACAACTAAGTGGAGGGTATTCCTCAAAAAAATAGAAAGGTAAATGAACAAGTCACTGCCAACTAGAGAAAATGTAACAACTGAGGCAAATGATATAGCAAAAACACAGGAGAAAAACTTGGGGAATAAAATAGATTCTGTGGTAGTTAAGGACACACCTAGAAGTCATCTTCCACAGTTCCTCTACCAACCCTACTTTGGTATTCTGTGCAGATGTATCAATATGTTTCCATTCCACAGGCCAGGAGAGATGTTAGGTTAATGGAGTGGCCTGACCATGCTTTAAAACAAAAACCAGGAACAAACAGTTGCAGCTGATTATATTAAGACAGGCACTCTCAGTGGTAGGAACTCCTCCACCTGAGGTTGTATAAACACCCAACCTTAGGCAGGAGAGATCTGTCTTCCCTTTCTGAAGCGAGGCATGCAGAGCTGCCATCTACTGACCCTGAAATGAGCATTTGACTTCCCTGGGAGACCAGACATGATAGAATCTCTTCCTTTGCTCTGTTGAACCCTGTGTACTATATAAACAATGGAGCAGTCATTTACTGAAAGTTTCTGCTGTGCCTGAGCCTGTGTTGTCACTAGGTACCATACAGGCAGCTCACACCACAGAGGAGAAAAGACTTTGCTAAGTTGCTGCACATAACAGGGAAACTAGAAATACATGCACAACAAGGGGCAGGACACATGCTCTGAAATTCTTTATAACCTCACACCATAAACAAAAGTTTACTCAAAATGGTTGAATGACCTAAATTTAAGGGTTAAAAATGAAAAACTCCCATAAAAATCATAACATGGGTAAACTGTCATGACCTTGGATTTGACAATGGATTAAATGTGATACCAGATACAAAAGAAATAAAAAATAGATAAATTGGACTTCATCAAAATTAAAAACAAAATTTTTGGACATCAAAAGATACTATAAGAGACCAGAAAGATTACCCACAAAATGAGAGAAAAATAAAGCAAATAATATATCTTATAAGGATCTTGCATGAAGAATATATAAAGAACTCTTACAGCTAAAAAAAAAGACATACAACCCAATTTAAAAGTGGAGAAAGGATTTGGAGGTAGTTCTCCAAAGATGATTCACAAATGGTCAGCAAGAATATGAAAAGTTGCTCAAAGTCTGTCATTAGGGAAATACTAATCAAAACCACAATGAAATACTGCTTTACACTAGCTAGATGGCTATAATTTTCTTAAAAGGAAAATAATAATGTTGTTGAGGATGTTGAGTAATTATCATTTTCATATACTGATGGTGGGAGTGGAAAATGGTGAAGCCCACTGTGAAAAAGTTTGGCAAGTCCTCAACAAGTGAAACAAAGAAGCATCATAATACTCAAAAATTCTTCTGCTAGGTATACATTGAAAACACTGAAGACAGGTGTATTAGGGTTTTCTAGAGAAACAGAATCAACAGGAAATATTCGTAAATATAAAATTTATAAAAGTGTCTCATGTAACTGTGGGGACATAGAGTCCAAAATATGTATGGAAGGCTGTGAAACTGACGATTCTGACAGAGAGTCTGGACAAACTCCACAGAAGAGGCTCACCAGCTGAAGCAGGAAGAGAACCTGTCTCTTCTGAATCCTCTTTGAAAGGCTTCCAGTGATTAGATTAGGCATCACTCATTAAAGAAGACACTCCCCTTGGCTCATTACAAATGGAATCATCCATGGGTGTACCAGACATGATCATGACTTAATTCTATGAAATGTCCTCATAGCAAAAGACAGGCCAGCACTTGCCCAACCAGACAAAGAGGTACCACCACTTGGCCAAGTTGACACATGAACCTGACCATGACAACAGGTGTCTGAAAAAGTTCTGTTAAGGAATGGCATCAGCAGCCCTATTCACAAGACCCGCAAGGTGAACATAACAAAAATGTCCATCAATGGGTGAATTGGTAAAGAAAATGTGGTATATGAATATAATGGAATATTATTCAACCACAAAAAAGGATGAAATACTGATACGTACCACAACATGGATTAACCTTGAAAACATTATTCAAAATGAAACAAGTCTGGCACAAAACATAAGATATTGTATAATTCTATTTATATGAAATATGAAGAAGGTAGATTCAGAGACAGAAAGCAAATTAGTAGTTGCCAGTGGCTGGAGTGGGGGAGGAAAGCAGAATCACTGCTTAATGGATACGAAGTCTCCTTTGTGGCTGACAAAAATATTTTGAAACTATGTAGAAGTGATTGCTGTACTACATCATGAATGCACTAAATAGCATTAAACTATACACTGTAAAATGGTTAATTTCATGTTATGTGAATTTCTTTGCAATGAAAATTAGTTTAAAAATAGTGCAAGAACTGTGCACTGAAAATAACAAAATTATAGCTCTAAATAAATAAAATAAAATAAAATATAAATAAATTAAAAGAGATAATATGTACATGTATTGAAAGACTTAATATTTTTAAGATGGTAATGTCCCAAATTTATTTATAGCTTGAATGCAATCCCCATCAAAATGCCAGTAGTCTTTGTAGAAATTGACAAGCTGCTCCTAAAATGTGTATGGAAAGCCAAGGACTTAAAATAGACAAAACAATTTCAAAAAAGGAGACATAAAGATGGATTTGAATATTTTCTGTAAAATTCCTGCAATCAAGACAGTGTGTATTGATGAAAGAATGGACTTATTGATCAATAGAACATGACAAAGACAGGAAATAAACCCTCACATTTCTAGCCAGCAGATATTCATCAGATTGCAAAGCAAGTCAATGAGGAAATAGTTTTTTCATCAAATGATACTGGAACAATTGGCTATTCATCCACAAAATAATATATTTGAAACCTTAATTCACAGCTTACACAGAACTTAACTCAAAACAGAACATAAATTTAAGTATCATTACTAAATGATTAAATTTGCAGAAGAAGACATGAGAGAATCTTTGTGACCTTGGATTAGACAGGAATTTATTAGACATGAAACCAAAAGCATGATCCATAGAAGGAAAAAAAGGTAAATTGGACTTCATCTATATGAAAACCTTGCATTTCAAAAGACACCATTAAAGAAATAGAAACAAAAACCACAGACTAGACTAAAGTATTTGCAATTCATATAACTCAAGCTTCAACCTATAAGCCAGGTTACTGTTTTAGCTTACTCATTTTTTTTTTGGCATGGGCAGGTTCCAGGAATTGAACCCGGGTCTCCAGCATGGCGGATGAGAATGCTGCCACTGAACAACTGTTGCACCACCCCAGTTTACTGTTTTTAATCAACAGTTTTATTTTAACACAGTCATGCTGATACATTTAAGTATTGTTTATGGCTCCTTCTGTGCTACAATGACAGAGTTGAACAGGTACAGCAGAAATGATATGGTCCAAAGAACATAAAACATTTAGTCTCTATCCTTTACAGAATAAGTTAGTGGTAAGTCCTGATATAACTGAAAACTTTTGTATCCAGAATATATAAAGACTCCTTACAAGTGAATAAGAAGAATAACTGTTGAAAATGGGTAACTTAACTGAGGCAAATATTACCAGAGAAGAAATACAAATGGATCCGTAAGCACATGAAAATATACCCATAATTAGTTATTCAGGAAATGCAAATTAACACTACAATTAGATACCACTACATTTCCATTGAAATGCTAGAACAAAAAATATTGATGACATGATGTGTTGGCAAGGATGTAGAGAAAGTAGAACTCTTACACCTTGAAAATGTAAAATAGTATAGCCACTTATGAAAATAGTTCAGAAGTTTCTTAAAAAGTTAAACATACACTTACCATATGACCCCCAAATTTTCTTACTAGTTATCTATCCAAGATAAATTTGGATGAAAATATTCAAAGTAGTTTTATTCATGATAGCCCCAACCTGAAACAATCCAAATCCCTATCAGCTGGCTAATGGATAAACAAAATACTATTCAATAATGAAAAGAAAAGAGAAAGTAAAACTACATAATTTAGCTTAATGAAAGAAGACAAGCACAAAACACGACATATCACACAATTTCTATTATATAAAATTTCTATTTAACATAATTATAGAGACAGAAATTAGATTCATCTTTTCTTGATAGGAGCAGAGATTGGCTGAAAGCAGGTATGAAGGAATTTTTGTGCATATGGAGATATTTTAATAGTGGATTATGATGATTGTATAAATATACAGCTAATAAACAGTGGGAGAGAGGGAGCAGAGAAGCAAGAAATTAACTGAATAAATTTATAAAAAATTCATTGCACATTTATAATTGATGATTTGTATGTCATTTAAACCTCAACAATTCTATCAAAAAAATAAATAGACTTAAACTCTAACCTCTAGACAAAGATTGTCAGACTTGACAAAATCCCAGCTACATGCTTTTTACAAGAGATATTCTTTAAATATAAAAACAGAAGTCTGTTGACATTAAAAGAGTAGGGAAATATAGACTATACAAACAGTAAGCCTAAAAATTTGGAGTGGCTGCCATGGAGGGTGGGCCATGGTGACTCATCAGGCAGAGTTCTTGCCTGCCATGCCAGAGATGAGGGTTCAATACCCAGTGCCTGCCCATGCAAAGAAAAAAGAAAAAAATTGAAGTGGCTTTAGTAGTATCATACTGAGTAAAGATAAGCAGTAATTCCAGAGATAAAGAGGGTCATTATATTATGACAAAATGGTGAATGAATGAAGAAGACATAAACATCCTAAAGGTATATGCACCTAATAGCTTCAAAATACATGAACCAAAAATTGTCAAATCTAATGAAAGAAATAGAAAAATCTGTAATCACAGTGGTGATTTTAACAATTAAATGGGCTATATAAGACTCATTTTTGTTCTAATACCTCCTAAGCCCAGCCTGAACATGGGGGAACCACAAGCGGTAAATGAATAGTGAAAAAGATGGAGCAGAGAAGGAATAATTAAGGAAGCCCTTATTCTCTATTCTGTCTTCCTAAAATCTTCAGGAACATCTGCATGCTTCACTAATGCTAAACTGGATTTCCTTTTTGGGTCTATGACACATTGTTCTGTTTCAAAGTGGGGATAATGGGCATGAACAGAGACTAGCCTAAGGGGCCCAGTCATAGGACTACAAACATCGATAATATTTACTTATGGCTTCGTATGTGGAAAGTACTACTTGAAGATCTTTATATATTAAACATTCGAAATCCTCACCTAAACCTCATGAGGTCTATCATTAATCCTGTTTTATCACTGAGAAAATGAAGACAAAAAGAGGTAGAAAAAATTGTCTGAGGTTACACAGCTAACACATGGAGCTGGTATTTGAACCTAATCAGCCCCTTTTACACAACACAAAGAGTTACCCACTATTCACTACTCTCTCTCATATCTGCCAGTAACACTTATGTTTAAGGATAAAAATTTTCTCCATTATAAGGAAGAAGTACAGCTACATCAATAAAAATTAAACAGAATATACATGGGAATGCAAGAGTCCAAAATCCATAGGGCAGGCTGTGAAGATGGTAACTCCAATAAAGGGTCTCAAGAAACTCCACAGGAGAGGCTCATTGGCTGAAGAAGAAAAGAAAATTCTCTCTTCTCCCTTAAAAAAGTCAACTGATTGGTTCAAATTCAACTGGCTGCCTTCCATGCAGGAGACCTGGGTTCAATTCTGGGACCATGCACCCCCCCAAAAAAAATTCAACTGACTGGATTATTTTGTTGGTGGGGGACACGCTGTTAATTGATAATTGATGTAATCAGCCAGAGATGCAATCAACTGACTGGTGATTTAATAAACCAGCCTTCTAGTTTATCAATCAGCCTTGAAATCTTCTTGCAGTAATAGATAGGCCAGTGCTTGTCTGACCAGACAACTGGGCAGCATCACCTGGTGAAGGTGACATCAGGACACAACCATCACAATCCACCCCTTGCCAACTTGGCAGCTATACACATAACTTTAAAATATGCTTAATTTCTAAATAGAACACAATAACAGACATATGTCTCACCTAACAATATTCAGCTGCCCTGCATACAACCAGAGATGCACTAACTCTCTCGAGAATAGGGTACAAATGCTTAGGTAACATTCACTCTTAAACTTGATATCCCATAACTGAAATACTATAAAATGATCAATACAACCTATATCATGTGATAAGAAGAAAACAAGATATTTGCTTTGTGTACAAATAAAAACATACTTATAATGAAACAAGGAGGAAATATTCATGCCGTTACAGTCCTCATTTCTATAATTGGTCGTGTGGTGGTATTTCATATTTATCACTACCTTCTTCCACTATATATTCTGTGTTCCCTTGACCTTCAGTAAGCATTTCAGCTGGCTGTGGTTCTTTGCCTGGTGGGCTGACCCAAACTTTCATTTTTGAAATACTGAGCCATTGGTAGTCTTGCCTGAATTGTTTTGTTGCAGTTTTCCATGAATTTAATCACAGGGAATGTTAGTACTATGAAATTGCCTAGGGGATCTCCTGTATTCCAGGAAAACTCTTCTTTACTTCCATTGCATAGTTGAAGTCCTATTTCTCCTTGATAGTCAGCAAGAATCATGACAGGCAATGGAGTCATCCCTTTCCTTCCCTGTTGATTCAGAGGCATGAGAAGTCCTCAGTGGCCAGCTGGCACTTAACTTCCAGTTCAATGGAATCATTGTTGTGTCTCCTGGTAGGAGCACTCTTCCTTTGCAGCTAGGATGGTTAGACCAGCAAAACATAAAGTTTAAGGCACAGGAAGCAAAAATTTTTCCAGTGGATCACTACATGTGATAGTGAGTGGTGTCACTCCCATTTTCACTCCTTGATTCCTGGACTGGTGAATCCTGGATATGGGAGAAACAACAACATGCAGTGGACACTGATTGAGAGCATACTCAGCTTCCTGAAGAATATTTCTCCACTCCAGCAAGGTATTGCCACCTAGTGGCATCGTCTTCAAAAGGCCATCCCATCGTTCTATCAACCCAGCTGCCTCTGGATGTTCAGAAGCATAGTAAGACCAGAGAATTCCATGAGCACGTGCCCATTCACACACTTCATTTGGTGTGAAGTGGGCTCCTCTATCAGAAACAATGCTGTATGGAATAGCATGACAGTGGAAAAGACATTCTGTATGCCTACAGATGGTAGTTTTGGTGGAAGCATTGTGTGTAGGGAAGGCAAACTCATATCTGGAGTATGTGTCTATTCCAAGTAGAATATATCACTGCCCCTTCCTTGATTCAAGTGGTCCAATGTAGTTAACCTGCCACCAAATTAACAGGCAGATCACCTCGGGAAATGTTGCATATTGGGGACCGAGTGTGTGTCTCTACTGTTGGCATATTGGGCACAGAGCAGTGGACATAGCCAGGTCAGCCTTGGTGAGAGAAAGTCCATATGCTGAGTCTATCAAAACCTCCATCCCTACCACCAAGTCCACATTGTCCATGAGTCCACTGAGCAATGGCAGGAGTGGCTGGGGAAAGAGGATTAACTGTATCTACAGAATGGGCCACCTTATCGACTTGACTATTAAAACTTTCCTCTGGTGAGCATTCACATAGGATACACATATCTTCATGTTTATGGCCCACTCAGAAAAGTCTATGCACATACCTCTTCCCCAGACTCTTTGTCACCAATTTTCCAATCATTCTCCTTCCAAGTCCCTTTATCATCCACCCAAACCATTAGCAACAGCTCGTAAGTCAGTATACAATCTTATCTCTGGCCAGCTCTGCATCCAAGCAAAATGAACAACCAGGTGCACTGATCAAAGTTGCATCCACTCAGAGGATTTCCCTTCACCACTGTTCTTCAAGGACATCTCAGAAAAGGGCTGTAGTGTTGCAGCTGTCACTTTTGGGTGGTACCTGCATATCATACTGAACCATCTGTTAACCAGGCCCAAGTGATCTCTTCCTCAGTGAACTGGCTGGAAAGAACTCCCCAAAAGGGTGCTGCTCTGGGCTGGGAAAGAGAAGGTGATGTGGCAGAAGTAGGGGCCATGTGGATTGGGGGCCACATCCTCACGTAACAAAAGTGTGCCTTCAGGACCTGCTTGAGCCCTATCATATACCATTTCCATTTTATGATGGAGTGCTGCTGTGCATGCCAAATTTTATGACTTGGTGGGTCAGACAGTACTCAGGTCATGATAGGAAACTCAGGTCTCATGGTAACTTAATTGGTTAAGTGTTCAGTCTTTACTAAGACCCAGTAGCAGGCCAAAGGCTGGTTCTCAAAAAAGAGACCAGTTATCTGCAGAGGATGATAAGGCTTTACTCCAAAATTCTAAGGTCCTGCATTGAAATTCTCCTATAAGCACCCTATCAAAGACTCCAGAGAACATCTTTATTTGCCAATTACACTGCCAGCACCGTTGCATCTGCTGGAGCATATGACCCAAGAGGCAGAGCAGCCTGCACAGCAACTTGGACCTGTCACAGAAACTCCTATTGTTCTAGTGACTACTGAAAGCTAGCAGCTTTTCTGGTTACTCAAAAATGGGTCAGAGTAACACATCCAAATGAGAAATATATTCATCTTAAAATTCCAAAGATGCCAACTAGGCATTGTGCCTCTTTTTGGAACTGCCAGATGCGAAAGATTATCCTTCACCTTAGAAGGATATCTCAACATACCCCACACCACTGGACACCTAGAAATTTTAGTAAGGTGAAAGACCCCTGTATTTTTGTTGGATTTATCTCCCATCCGCTGACAAACAAATGCTTTAGCAATAAGTCTAGAGTAGTTTCTACTTCCTGTTCACTAGGTCCAATCAACATGATAACATCAATATAATGGACCAGAATGATGCCTTGTAGGAGAGAGAAACAATTAAGTTCCCTGTGGACAAGATTATGACATAGGGCTGGAGAGTTGATGTGCCCCTGAGATTGGACAGTGAAGGTTTACTGATGGACTTTCCAGCTGATAGCAAGCTATTTTTGGTAGTCCTTACTAACAGGTATTGAGAAAAAAGCATTTGTCAGATCAATAGCAGCATACCAGGCATGAGATTACCTGTTGATTTGCTCAAGCAGTGATACCACATCTGGGACAGCAATTGCAATAAGAGTTATCCCCTGGTTAAGTTTACAATAATCCACTGTCATCCTCCAAGAACTACCTGTTTTCTGCACAGGCCAAATAGAAGAGTTGAGTGGGAATGTGTTGGGAATCACCACCCTTTCATCCTTCATGTCCTTAAGAGGACTAATCTCTGCAAGACCTCCAAGAATATGGTATTGGTTCTGATTTTCTGTTTTTCTGGGTCTGGGCAGTTCTAGTGACTTCCAATTAGCTTTTTGTACCATAATAACCCTCACTCTATGAGTCAGGAAACTAATATGGGGATTCTGCCAGTTGCTGAGTATGTCTATTTCAATTATGCATTGTGGGACTGGGGAAATAACCACAGAATGTGTCCAGGGACCTACTGAACCCACTGTGAGGTGGACCTGTGTTAAAACTACATTGATCACCTGACATTCATAAGCCCCTACTCTGATTGGTAGACCAGAGTGACATTTTGTGTCTCCTGGAATTAGTGTCACTTCTGAGCCTGTGTCTAATAATCATTGAAATATATGATCATTTTCTTTTCAACAATGCACAGTCACCCTGATAAAAGACCATAGGTTGTCTTGAGGAAGGTTAACAATGTAAATTTTGGGAAGTGTAATAGGATCCTTCCCTAAGGGCACTTGGTCTTTCCCTCATTCAAGGGGCTCTGGGTCTTTAAATTGTCACAAGTCTGTGAAGTGATTAAGATACCCATGACTCTCTGTTTTCATAATTCAAGTTAGACTTCTGTTCACTTGCCCTTGAACTCTTCTACTTATACAGCTCAAGCTAGAATTCAGTAGACTACCCATCTATTTTACTACTAGGTATCTCATGATCTACTAACCAACACCGCAAATCTCTGCAAGTCAAATCATTTTGACTGCTGCTTTAAGCCTGCTTTCCATTAACGTGCCACATCCAACTTGTCTATTGCGATTAACTGTTGCCACATGGCTTTCTGCCAACTCAGGATCCAATCATCCCCATTGTGTTCCAGGATTCCAGCTCAGTGACAGCAGTACTCACAGTAATATCTGACTGTGGAGAAGTGTGAATACAGAGTCTTTGTTCTGCCACAGTGCTTGGAGATGGTGGACCTGAGAACAAGATTGCATCTCCAATGTCCCCCAATATTGCAACTCTTGTTCCCATGTTTGGAGAGATCAGGGCTGCTGTGTAAGCCTTTGGAAAAGATGGGACTACCACTCTCTCAAACCCCAAATATAAACGACTCTCAGGCTTTGAAATCTCATGGAGTTTTCCCTTCAGGTTTTAGGAACCGTTTCAGACTTTGATTTCCATTTTCCTTCCAATATTACCCTATGCATATGGGAACAAGTAGGCTGTTACTGTCCCTACATTGTATATTGGAAGCAGATAACTTGTTCTGAGTTTCACAGGTCCAAAGCTAGAAGATAATTTTGCCTTAGGACAAATTTCTCCCATAACTAATTTTGACAAGACTTTGT
Source organism: Tamandua tetradactyla (assembly GCF_023851605.1). NCBI lineage: Eukaryota > Metazoa > Chordata > Mammalia > Pilosa > Myrmecophagidae > Tamandua > Tamandua tetradactyla. The sequence goes on along the minus strand of NC_135353.1, from coordinate 55,020,382 downwards.
ACTGTTTTTGACTTTGTATTGTATTTGCATGTATTTTGCATTGTAACTGAAACATTTTAAGGCTTTTTTTATATTGTGATTACTTTGTATATGGGAAGGACATGTCTTTTTGGAGCCCAGAGGATGGAACCTGCTGGTATGAATCTGTTATGTATCCCAGAAAGGCCATCCTCTTTTAATCCAACCTCGTGAGTATAGACTTATTGTGGGTGGGACATTTTTATTAAGTTGCTTCCATGGAAAAATGATCCTGCTCATTCAAGGTGGGTCTTAATTAATTTCCTAGAGTCCTTAAAAGTACCAGCACACAGAGCAGACACCTAGAAACAGACATTTGGAGATGGTTGGAGAGCTGACATAGAAAGTCATTGGGATCAGAATCTAAAAGCAAGGCAACCTGGGAGCAAAGGACCAGGATATGCCAGTCACATGCCTTCCCAGTTGACAGAGAAACCATAGATATGATTGGCCTTGGTATCCTCTTGTTGATGCCCTAATTTGGACATTTTTAAGGCCTCAGAACCGTAAACTTGCAACTTAATAAATCCCCTTTGTAAAAGCCAACCCAGTTCTGTTATACTGCATTCTATAACTTTAGCAAAACTAAACAATACCCTATAAAGTTATTGTGAGGTTATTATTAGATGATACTTGCAAAGAGAAAGGCACATGCCAAATTCTCAAACATTTTTAAATTAAACATTAATTTGTATAGTGTTTCTGTTTGGTGTGCTGGAAAACTTCTGCTGATGAATGGTGATGATGATAGCATACCATTGTTAATAAATTAATACTACTGAATTGAATATTTGAATGTGATCAAAAGGGAAAATTTTAGAATATTCATACATTACTAGAATAAACTTAAAAGAAAAAGTATAGGACTGCGAAACACAAATAGTGAACCCTAATATAAACAATGAAGTATAGTTAATGATATAATCATAATAATATTGTTTCATCAAGCTTTTCAAAGCTACCACACTAAAACAAAATGTTAATAATAGGGAAAACTGTGTATCTGAGAGAGGTATATAGGAAATTTCATTTATGCATGTTTTTTTCTATAAACCTACAACATCTCTAATAGAAAAAGAAAGAAAGGAAAGGTTTTTCTTCAGTGAAAATGGTGGAGTAAAACATTTCAAAATTATTTTCTCTATAGAATCAAGAATACTGACAGAAATGGTCAGTAAAAAATGGTAGCACTCTATAAATTAGCAAAATGTTGCAAAAATAGCTGAATCTTAGTAAGAATAGTGAGTTGCAGTATTTTAACATACACTGTTTCAATCTCTTCTCCCCAGATACATAGTATCCTTGAAAACAGTCTGTAATAATAATGAAAAGCCACCTGACACCAACTGGAGGGACAAAAGAGGGTTGGAGTAACTTTAAATTCTAATTCCTAGAGAAGTAGTGTTATTTTACCTGACTGGAAGTTGCCATACACAAAGTTATTTTCATTTGACCAGATTCAGAGCTTCCCAAATGTGAACAGGTTTTTCTCCCAGGATCCTCAATAAGATTAACAGTTAATTTCTTATCCAATAGTATGGATGCAAGAAGGGAGTGGGAAAAATATTCTAAGTTCTGGAAGAGAAAATTATCACCAAGAAGTTTATATCCTGAAAAAACAGTCCTTCTAAAGTGAAGGAGAAATTAATTCCCAGAATAAACAAAAACTGAAAGAATTCTATCATAGATCTCCCTATGAAAAATATTAACTAGAATCCTTCAGCCTAAAATGAAGTGTCATGGTATAGTAACTCAGGTTCATATGTGAAAATGAAAAGAATCAGTAAAAGATAACTACATAGATCAATATAGACTTTTGTCTAACCAATTGGACAAAGGTTAAAATAAATTGAGTAGATTGAAATACTAGTGTTCAATGAGAGGGAGGGGTAAGGGGTATGGCATGTATAAATTTTTTCTTTACTTTTTAATTTCTTTTGCTGAAGAGATGCAAATGTTCAAAGAAATGATCATGGTGATGACTACACAGCTATATATTTTAGGTGGTACCAATTTTGGGTGGTAATTTTTGATTAGTTGGTTTCCATGGAGATGTGTCTCTACCCATTCAAGGTGGGGTTGCTTACTGGAGCCTTTTAGGAGGGAACCACTTTGGAAAAAGCTCAGTGCTTACAGAATCCACATAGCAGAGATCTTTGCACATGCAAAAGGAAAATGCCCTGAGGAAGCTTTATGAAATGAGAGAATGCTAGCAGATTTCACCATGTACCTTTCCAGGGAACAGAGGTGTTTTGGACCCATCAGCCTTTCTTGAATCAAGGTATCTTTCCCTGACTGCCTTAGTTTGGACATTTTCCTGGCCTAGAACTGTAAACTTGCAACTGAATAAATTCATTTCTGGTATATTACATTCTGGCAGCTTTTACAAACTAAAAAAATGAAAATAGTGTTGTATCTGAATGGATGAGGATTGCAATTAATAGACAGAGATTGGCAGATTTGGTAAAAATGCATGATCCAACCATATACTGTCCATAAGTGACTTGGTATAAATACAAAAATAAGTTTAAAATAAAAGGATGGAAAAGCATTTACCGTGACAATATAACCCAAATTAGACTTGAAGGTAAAAATTACTACTCTAGCAAAAAGTATCACCTTTTACTATGATAAAAGTGTGCACCCATCAGGAAGTTATAACAGTTATAATATACATGCATTTAAAAACAAAGCTCAAAGTACATGAAGCAAAAACTGACAGAAATGAAAGAAGAAATAGACAATCCAAGAATAATACTTGGAGACCTCAGTACCTCACTTTCAGTAATGGATACAAATAAATAGAGAAAAAGTCAGCAAAGAAATGGAAGACTTGAAAAACTATATGCAACTATACATAAAAACATCTATGGAGCACATCACCAACAACACTAGAATGCACATACTTTTCAAGTAAACATGTAACATTCTCCAGGTTAGACCAAAAGTAAGGCCCCAAAGTACATCTCAATATATTTAAAAGGATTGAAACGATACAACTAAAAGGTATGCTGCCTGACCAATGAAGTAAGTTAAAAATCAATAACAGAGAGACATTTGGTAAATTTACAAGTATGTGCAACTTTAAAAAGACATTCCTAAATAAATCACAGAAGAAGTTATCCCAAAAGAAGTTAGAAGTATTTTGGAATGAATGAAAATAAAAACACAAAACATATGAAAACTTAGGCGATACAACTAAAAGCTTATATTAAATAAGAAGAAAGATTTCAAAGCAATTGCCTAAGCTGTCATATAAAGAAATGAAGAAAAGCAAACCAAACCCAAGATAATCAAAAGAAAGTAAATGATAAAGATTAGGACTTACATAAATGAAATAGAGAATAGTAATTGATAGAGAAATCAATATGTCAAAAGAACTGCTATCGCAAATAGGAAGAAGAGGACTTTTTTTTTTAACAGTTTAACAATCTGTGAATTGGGGAACACCAAGTAAAAGCAGACATTCCAAAGCATTCTGGAGGTATTGGCAATTTATAAGAATAATAATTAAAAAGAGGAAATGGCAATTGTCAAGTGAGTTCTGATCTAACAGCTCATTGGAATGTTGAGGCAGAAGGAAACTTCTCCAAAATTGGTGGGTCAGAGCTTAATCCTTTTTTTTGTCCTATTTCCTGTCAGTCTTGTTCTCCAAGCTACACATTCCTGACATCTGATTTCTTCAGAGCAGGATATCCACATTGTGCATAGCCTTTGCCAGGAGCCATTTTGGAACCCAGGGCCTGAAGGTCAAATTAGAGTTCTTTTCACATTTCCTCCTTTCCATCAAGATCTTTTGTAGAAAACATCAGTATTGAAGACTGACTTTTGTGCTCTCCCACAGTGCTAGGTGTCCTCATAGCCGGAAACCTTTAGTGTTATGTCCCATAGAGGAGAGAATATGTTACAGTACTGGCCAATTGAGGCAACACTGGGAAAATGGATTCCACCAAAGGTCAGTGACAAGATTTCTGAAAGAAACAAGAGGAATGTTATTCAGGGTCAACAGTATTTTGGGGTAAGTGAAGGTAGTTACCAGAAGTTTTGTCTTATAAGGCATTGTTTTAGTTTCCTAGGCTGCTGAAACAAATACAATGAAATGGGTTCTGTCAAACAATGAGAATTTATTTGCTTAAGGTATAGAGACTAAGATAAAATCCAAATCAAGGCATCATCAAGATGATGCTTTTTTCCCAAAGGCTGTGGCATTTTGGGGCTGACTGTTGATGATTCTTGCTCCTTAGCTTGTCACATGGCAAGACACAAGGTGACATCTCCTGGTTTTTCCCTTCTCTTCTGTGTTCTGATGATGTTGAACTTCTAGCTGCTCCCTCTGGTTTTCTCTCTGTCTGAGTTTTATTCAGTTTATAAGGACTCCAGTAATAGGATTAAGACCCATCCAAATTGGGCTTGGCCACACTTTAATTGAAGGTCCTACTTAGTATGGGTCTATATCCACAGGAATGGATTAGATTTAGGAAAATATTTTTCCAGGGTGCATACATCTTCAAACCACCACAGGCACCATAGTGCAGGCCTTCAGATCCAAAGTCTGATTCACTAGCATTATTTTGGAAGTGGGAGATTTTTGTACTATACTGAAGCCATTATCCTATAAATAAAACAATGAATTAAAGGTACCATGATAATTATAAGAAGGAAATATTAGAAACATTTGAAATATGCCCCTAATCCAGTCTCGTGAATGTCCATGTTTCAACCAGCCAAATAAATCCCAAGCCCTGGGAGATCCAAGTTCTGGCATAACCTAATTTTTTCTTTGATGTCTTTAACATTTTGCTCAATTTTGCCAGACTGATTTACATAAAAGTAGCATTGTTCCCCTAAGAGGGCACATGCCATTCCTTGCTGAGCTGTGAGGATATCAAGTACTTTGTGGTTTTGTTAGGCCATCTACCTCAAGTTGTAAGTTCTTTAATGCCTTGATTAAAAGTGCCCTTAATAGTTTTGAACATGTTTCAGGTGACTTTCTGAAGTTGAAGAATTCCATGAAATGAAAATATACTTATCATAAATATTCAGCTTATACCAGGCCTTTTAATTTATGGGTTGTACTCTTTACCCCACCCCACCCCACTTGGATCTAAAATGGTTTTGCAGTTGATAAACAAAAAATCCCATTTGGCTACATTTTTTGTTTCTAATTGGTCACTCTTCTCTAGGTCAGAGTAAGGCTGTTTCAGTGCAAGTCCTGCTCCAGGCTGAGGATAAGGCTATATAGATATGTTTTCCATATAGGAAGAAATAGGTTGTGCTAGTCTGACTGAGAGTTAAAGTACTACCCATAATTCAGCAGTTTTGTTCATGCCTCTCTCAACCTCCAGATATGGAGAAGTTTGCATGTTTACAGGCAAAGGCTGTAAAATTATAAGGTCTAGTGGAGTATGAACAGTAGACATTGTGGTATACTTGATATAATAAGCTGAGGGAATGATTATAAATGAGTATAGTACTATTATGACTTGTGTCCAAGTGAGATCTGAGAACTGGTCTAGATAGAAAGTATGATTGTCAGAGTTATAGACAAGAATGACACTACACCCTGAAACATTTTCAATGGTAGAAAAGGCTGTTTCATTTAGCTCAAAGTCATAAGTGTCAAGTACATCATCATCAGAGTCCTATTTGATTATCATGCCATTGTAGAGAGGATACCATTTGCCTTCTTCTTGGTCATACCAGAGGGTCTGATTGCAGATGTTGGCTGGGGCAATACCTAGATAAGTTTCAATGCTATTATGATTGTTTATGCAGAGAGAAATTAATGCAGTCTGCCAATTTGTACAATGGGGGCCCCATTTTCTTAAAGAGTAAGAAACGTTCAATGGCTGACCATTTCTGATATGTTTGTTCCACACTTGGTCTATGCAAAATATACCTTTTCATGTCTATCCGTGTCTGAATGTCTATGTGTACAGCCAAAAACTAGCATAGACCCAGCGATTTTATAGATTTTTACAGGTTGGCAGCCCTTTGTGAGGCTAGGGGGAAAGTATGGTGAATGCCAAGGAACCAGAAAGGAAAGGAAAGGAAAAAGGATAAGGAAAAATGCATGTTTGTTGATCCATAGCTCTGGGGAAAAGCTGTCTGCATCAGTTGTCTTCTGTTCCTGGATGATCTGAAACTCTTTTTAGGGTGAATTGATGGCCACCAGTAGCTATACTTTTCCAATGTTTAAGTGCTCATTTAAGTTGAGATAGTCAAGAGACTAGACTAGTAAGTTTAGCAGCACATTGTATGGTGAGGAGAACCTGATAAAGTCATTTCCATCAAAGTTTAAAAGAGTTTTTAAATTAGTTTAATAACAAAACAATTTTTTTAGTTTTCCAGCAAAGCCCTCAGACTGCAGATATTTGGGGTTAGTTGGAGTCAGGTGATGTTCTCCCTCTTCAAAGGCTTTTTCAACCTTTGAAACATAAGCTTGAGAGTAATTCAGTAGTACCTCACAAAATTTGAGTAGGTCTTATTGGACAATATTAGGGTCTGTAAATAATATGTGAGGAAGTAGCAAAGGTTCAATTTCATGGGATGTTAGTTTATGCTTTCTGAGGTGGGTTGAGTGAAAGTTGAACAGGACTAGTGTAATTATTTTAAGCCAGGGTAATTACAGAGAGTCACTAAGCTTGGCTAATTGTTGTTTGATTATCCAGTTGGTATTTTCCACTAGGCTGGGCAATTGGGGGTGTTATTGGCAATGCTGCCTTTGATATACAGGGAAAATTGCATATTTTTAAAATTATTTGCCCTGCAAAATTAGTGCCTCAATTGCTATGAAGTTTAGTGAGGGCATGCCTAAGTTGGAATGATGTTTTCAAATAATCTCTGGGCTACAGAAGAGGCAGCAGCTTGTCTAAAAGGGAAGGCTTTTACCTAGACAGAGGACAGATCATTACTAGCACATATTTATATTCATGAGAAAGGGAAACTGTATAAAATCCGTTTATCAGATTAGAATTGGCCCAGAAGGTAAAGGAAAATATCCCCTGGGAAAATGTAATGGCTGTTCTGGATTGTATTGTTGACATATTTAGCAAGAAGTAGAGACCTGATGAACGATATTGTAAAAGTGTCCCCACCAGTTTTTTATATTTCTTTCTATCATTTCGGCTATTCCAAGGTGTGTGAGTGAATGAAGTGCTTGGAACATTGATAATTTTAGGGCATCTGGTAATACTGGGTAATTGTTAGGCCCTATCCAGATATTTTTGGTTACAGTCTAATCTAGAATGTGAATCATCCCATAGTTTCTTCTCTTTGGCAATTGTCAATTCTTGTTATTTTGTTAAGTTATCAGGCTGTACAAAGCTTGGTTTTTTTCTATTATTCTTTGTGAGAGAATTTGCACTGCCACCTTAGTGGCCCAAGTAGCCAAGTCACTTTCCTTGCTTTCATCTGAATTGAGGGTTCCAAGGGTGTGGGCTTTAACTTCTAACATTTTAATAGGCTTAGAAAGCAAGCAAGCTTCTAATAGGTTAGCTAGATGATTTCTATTCTTAATGGTGATTCCTGAGGAGGTAAGAAACCCCCTTTGTATTCAGAGCAAACAAAAATCACGTACTACATCAAAGGCATACCTGCTATCTGTAAATGTTTGCTCTTGATCCTTCAGATATTTGGCCAGCTCCAGTGAGAGTATTAATTTGCCCTGTTCAGCAGGAGTTTCTTTAGAAAGGTGACTGCTTTCAAGGACCTCTGTTAAGGTAGTTATTGCATATCCACCTTGACATCAGCCATCTTAAGCTTCAGTTTTTAAATATGACCTATTAGTAAAAATGATTAGATCTGGTTTGTCTATTGGAGTTTTCCTTGAGGTCAGGCTTAGGAGAAACTAGGGTTTTGGTAAGAATTATGTAGTCATAATCAAGTTCTCCTTCACCAGGAATTGGGAGCAGAGTGGCAGGGGTTGGGGGGGAAGCACTTAAGAATGTGCATATGAATGGATGAATTATACGTTCAAAAGATATGGGTCATGCAGCAGAGAGATGTTCAAATAAAGCAGAATTATGCAAGGGTTCCACAGAATGAGGAACCAAAGGATCAAGCCAATTCTGCATAAATACATCTGTAATAACTTCAACTAAGCTGACTGCTACAGTCACTGATTGGAGACAAGGTGGGTATGCTCAAGCTACAGGGTCTAATTGCATACTGCAATATCCAATGGGCCTCTTGCCTACTACATGCTCTTGGATTAATACTTTCACGGCATTGCCCTTTCTTTCATGGCCATACAGTTGAAGGGGAAGATCATATTTAGGTAGACCAAGGACAGGATTATTTTGTGAGGCTTCCTTTAGATTATGAATGGAATTGATCTGGTTTGGTTTCGAGCTCAAATTCTCAGGTACAGTATGCTTTAGGAGTTCATAGAGAGATTGAAGCAAAAGAGAGAAGTTTAATATATACTCTTGACAATACCTGGAAAGACCTAAGATTCCTCTTAGTTGCTTTTTGTTGTCTGGGGTTTGGGAAGGTATATAACAGTTTCTTTGGAGATCTAATTTGGTACCCTGGTTGGAGATGATGTGCCCCAGATATTTGACTTCTGTATGAACTGGAGTTTGTCCCTAGAGGCTTTATGACCTTTTAAGGCTATGTGTGGTAGTAAATATAGAGAGTAAACCTGACATACTTGTTCATTAGGTGAACATAGAAGATCATCAATATATTGTCTAAGAGTGGAGCCTGAGGGAAATATTATGTGTCATAAGTCATTTTGTTAAGGGCTTGAGAAAAGTAACTGGGGGATTCTGTACATCCTTGAGGCATAACAGTCCAGGTATATTGTAATTTATTTCTTGTGAACATGAATAGATTCTGGCTATTAGGCTGGATTGGTATGCTAAAAGTACACTGCAGAGGTTGAATACAGTGAAATGGGTAGTCCCAGGGGAAATCTGGAATAGGAGTAGATGAGGATTTAGCACTAAGGGAAAGAAAGGAATGACTATTTATTTATTGCTCTTAATTCTTGGACAAATTCTTATATTTCTCCATTGGATTTTCTAACAGGGAGGATATATTAGGATTTAAATCTTTAATGGTTTCTGGTTTGATGGGTTATTCATAGAGTTTGGGAAGGCATTTAGAGGGGTCTACTTGAACTAAAATTGGCTCTGCATTCTTAAATTTTCCTACATCCATAAGGAATTGGAACCATAACTCTTCAGGGATGGGAGACAGGAGATTAGTATTTATTGATTATTCTATAGTGAAATCAATTTCTAGGTGTAATGCATGCAGGTGACATAGAAGCTCTTATTGGTATAAAGGGGAACTTGGGTCAGATAAAAATACCTTATTTCCCTTTTTTCATTTAACTTGAGGTCACATTTTCATTTACTTAGAGAATCTCATTCTAATAGATTAACTGGGGAGTGATCAAAAAGGAGAGAATGTATTTCTCAGAATGGTCCTAGGGTAAATATGATTGGGGCTGATTTGGAAGGGGTTTGAACTTGATTAGAGACCCCCCACAATAACTACAGTATTTTTACTCCACAGTATGGGCTGCTTCAATAGGGAAGAGATAATAGCAGAGAGAGTAGCATTGTTATCAACTAAGTAAGTGCAAGTTTCTCCATTAGTTTTGAGATTTGTTTCCCCTTGCTGGTTAAGGGGCATAACAGTCCAGGTACATTGCAATTCATTTCTTGTAAGTGAATTTTGTGTTGCTGGAAGCAACACAAGAATACTTCAGAGCAGAGTCAATGAACATTCCATGGTGGAGAATGTAGTCTGGCAACATTGTCATGACATTTGCTTTTTAATTTAAATCAGTTCTTTCACAGTGCCCTGGTCTTTTGCAATTATGATAGACTCCATGAGGTGGAGTATGGGATGGTTTAGGAGGAGGCTGCAATTGTTGTAATTGTAAAGCAATTAGTTTGGCTTGTCTAGTGGCCTTTTTGGTTTGTAGAGTACAAGCTAACATTAAGTTTCTTAGTATGATAAAGCAAACTATTTCCCAGTCAGATAGCAAAATTGGCCTTTAGTCTGTTGACAAACACAGCATTAAAAGAAAAGCAGAGAGGGCAGGGCCAAGATGGTGGCCTAGTGAGGAGTAGGATTTAGTTTGTCCTCCAGAGCAGCTAGTAAATAGCCAGGAACAGAACAGAACAATTATTGGGGACATGTCAGTGACCGGTCACACAGCATATCCCAGTTCAGACAAGCTGAACGGGCTGTGAGCACACGCAGAAACATGAGTTCCTCAAGCCGTAGTGGCCAGTGCTCCTTCCCCACAGGCTGCTTCCCAGAGGGGAAAGGAAAGAGAGTTTACCAGCAGCAGGGGCTGAGCACAACCTAGCTCCAATTGTGGAATTAATTAACAAATTCCGACTACTAAAAATGGGCCCCAAGCTCAGCTGAAACTCAAGTAAAAGCTGAGGTTGCTGGTTTTTGTCCCATTGCAGAAGGGGCAGGGCTGATGGAAAAAGAAAAAAGAAAAAAATCAGAGGTTTTTGGGATCAGATAGCACAAAATACTTGAAAAGGTCTGGGCCCTGAAGGAAATGAGGGGGCACATAGGACTTGGAGATATACATGGAGCAACATATCAGCTTAAGCTCTTCATTGGCAAACTTGAGGAATGGGGGTATTGCTCTGAAAATGATTTTTCATTTTCTTTTTTTGTGGCTGTGTTTCTACAGCTTAACTACTCTTTGGATACAGCTGCAGGGTTTCTCAGGCTCCAACTGCTCCAGGCATAGACAGAATTAAGTTTGTTTGAGTGTTTGTCTGGTGCTTGTGCTTTCTCCAGGAGAGGGGTGGGTACCAGCTCAGATGGAATACCTCCCTCAAGGAATACAAACCCTAGGGCCTGGTAAACTGAAGCAATTGAAATCAGCCTACAATCTCTCCTCTGTCTCATCCATGCCCCCAGCAGGTAGAGTCTGTTGAAGTTAAAGGTACCATATCACCTTATGCTGATGGGAACTGCAGGCAGAAAAGTGCCACATATCAGGAAGGATAGAAAAACACAGAGTCTAGATGTTTCATAGGAAAGTCTTTCAACCTGCTCGGTCTCACCTCAGGGAAAACTGATGTAGATGACTCTTTCTCCTGAGAGGAGGCCACACTAGGAAAATTGAAAATATGGCCCAGTCAGAGGAACAAACCAACAATTCAAATGAGATACAAGAGTTGAAACAATTAATTCAGAATGTTCAAACAGACATGAAAAACGGCATCAAAAATCAACTCAATGAATTGAGGGAGAATATAATGAAGGCAAGGAATGAACAAAAAGAAGAAATTGAAAATCTGAAGAAGTAAATCACAGAATTTATGGGAATGAAAGACATGGTAGAAGACACGAAAAAAAAACAATGGAAACCTACAAAGTTAGATTTCAAGAAGCAGAAGATAGGATTAGTGAACTGGATGATGGGACATCTCAAATCTGACAAGCAAAAGAAAATATAGGGAAAAGAATAAAAAAATATGAGCAGGGACTCAGGGAATTAAATGACAACATGAAGCGCATGAATATACATGTTGTGGCTGCTCCAGAAGGAGAAGAGAATGGAAAAGCAGAAGGAAAACTAATGAAGGAAACTGTCACTGAAAATATCCCAACTCTTATGAAAGACTTAAAATTACAGATCCAAAAACGCAGCATACCCCAAACAGAATAGATCTAAATAGATGCACTACAAGATACTTAATAATCAGAATGTCAGATGTCAAAGAGAAAGAGAGAATTTTGAGAGCAGCAAGAGAAAAACAATCCACCAAATACAAGGGAAGCCAAATAAGACTGTGTGTAGTTTTCTCAGGAGAAACCATGGAGGTAAGAAGACAATGGGATGATATATTTACGTTCCTAAAACAGAAAAACTGCCAACCAAGAATTCTATATCCAGAAAAATTGTCCTTCAAAAATGAGGGGGAAATTAAAACATTTTCAGGCAAAAAATCACTGAAAGAATTTGTGACCAAGAGACCAGCTCTGCAAGAAATACTAAAGGGAGCACTAGAGTCAGATATGAAAAGACAGGAAAGAAAGTTGTGGAAAAGACTGCAGAAATGAAGACTATCTGTAAAGGTAAAAAGAAGAAAAATTAGATATGACATATAAAATTCAAAAGGCAAAATGGTAGGAGAAAGTACTACCCTTATAGTAATAACACTAAATGTTAATGAATTAAACTCCCCAATCAAAAGACATAGACTGGCAGAATGGATTAAAAAACAGGAACCATCTATGCTGCTTGCAGGAAACATATCTTAGACCCAAGGACAAACAAAGGTTGAAAGTGAAAGGTTGGGAAAGGATATTTCATGCAAATAACAATCAGAAAAGAGCAGGAGTAGCTATACTAATATCAAACAAATTAGACTTCAAATATAAAACAGTTAAAAGAGACAAAGAAGTACACTATGTATTAACAAAAGGAACAATTCAACAAGAAGACATAACAATCATAAATATTTATGCCCTGAGACAGAATGCTCCAAAACACACGAAGCAAATACTGAAAACTCTGAAAAGAGAAATAGACACATCTACTATAATAGTTGGAGACTTCAATTCCCCACTCTCATCAATGGACAGAACATCTAGACAGAAGATTAATAAAGAAACAGAAATTTTGGATAATTCAATAAATAAACTAGACTTAACAGATATTTATAGAACATTACACCCCACAACAGCAGGATACACCTGTTTTCCCAAGTGCTCATGGATCATTTTCAAGGATAGACCACATGCTCGGTCACAAAGTAAGTCTCAATAAATTTAAAAAGATTGAAATCATACAAAACACCTTCTCAGATCATAAAGGGATGAAGATGGAAATTAATAATAGGCAGAATTCCAGAGAGTTCACAATATATGGGGGCTCAACAATACATTCTTAAACAACCAGTGGGTCAAGGAAGAAATTACAAGAGAAATCAGTATATATCTTAAGATAAATGAAAATGAAAACACAACATATCAAAATTTATGGATGCAGCAAAGGCAGTGCTAAGAGGGAAATTTATTGCCCTAAATGTCTATATCAAAAAAAAGAAAGAGCAAAAATTGAGGAATTAACTGTTCTCTTGGAAGAACTAGAGAAAGAACAGCAAATTAACCCCAAAGCAAGCAAAAGGAAAGAAATAATGAAGATTAGAGCAGAAATAAAGGAAATTGAGATCATGAAAAAAATTGAGAAAATCAAGAAAACTGGAAGCTGGTTCTATGAGAAAATCAATAAGATTGATGGGTCTTTAGAGAGGTTGACAAAAAGAAGAGAGAGGATGCAAATAAATAAAATCAGAAATGGAAGAGGATACATAATCACTGATGCCACAGAAGTAAAGGAAGTAATGAGAGGATACTATGAACAATCTTATGCGCTAATAAACCAGACAATGTAGATGAAATGGAAAACTTCCTAGAAAAGCATGAACTACCAACAGTGACTCAAGAAAAAATAGATGACTTCAACAAGACAATCACAAGTAAAGAAATTGAATCAGTCATTAAGAAGCTCCCCAAAAAGAAAAGTCCAGGACCAGATGGCTTCACATGTGAATTCTACCAAACATTCAAGAAAAAATTAGTACCAATCCTGCTCAAACTCTTCAAAAAATCGAAGAGTAGGGAAGCCTACCTAACTCATTCTCTAAGCCAACATCACACTCATACCAAATCCAGACAAAGATATTTCAAGAAAGAAAACTACAGACCAATCTGTCTAATGAATATAGATGTAAAAATGCTCAACAAAATTCTTGCAAATCGAATCCAGCAGCACTTTAAAAGAATTATACACCATGACCAAGTAGAATTCACCCCAGGTATGCAAGGATGGTTCAGCATAAGAAAATCAATTAATATAATACACCATATCAACAAAGCAAAGCAGAAAAACCACATAACCATCTCGATTGATGCAGAAAAGGCATTTAACAAAATTCAACATCCTTTCCTGGTGAAAACACTTCAAAAGATAGGGATAGAAGGGAAATTTCTCAACATGATAAAGGGAATATATAAAAAACCCACAGCTAACATCATCCTCAATGGGGAAAAACTAAAAACTTTCCCCTTAAGATCAGGAAGCAGACAAAGATGCCCACTATCATTTTTATTCACCATTGTGTTGGAAGTTCTAGCCAGAGTAATTAGACAAGAACAGGAATTACAAGGCATCAAAATTGGAAAGGGAGAAGTAAAACTCTCACTGTTTGCAGATGAAATGATACTATATGTCAAAAACTGAAAAATCCACGGCAAAACTACTAGAGCTAATAAATTAGCACAGCAAAATGGCAGGTTACAAGATAAACACTCAAAAGTCTGTAGTGTTTCTATACACTAGTAATGAACAATCTGAGGGGCAAATCAAGAAAAGAATTCCATTTACAATTGCAACCAAAATAATAAAATATTTAGGAATAAATTTAACTAAGGATACAAAAGACTTGTCTGAAGAAAACTAGAAGACATTGCTAAAAAATCACAGAAGTCTTAAATAAATGGGAAGGCATACCATGTTCATGGATTGGAAGACTAAATATAGTTAAGATGTCAATTCTACCTAATTTAATTTACAGATTCAATGCAATACCAATTAAAATCCAAAAAACTTACTTTTCAAAAATAGAAAAAAACAATAACCAAATTTATCTGGAAGGGCAGGGTGCCCTGAACAGCTGAAAATATCTTGAGAAAGAAAAATGAAGTGGAGGTCTCACACTACCTGACTTTAAGGCGAATTATGCAGTTACAGTGGTCAAAACAGCATGGTACTGGCATAAAGATAGTTATACTGACCAATGGAATCAAATAGAGTGTTCAGATATAGACCCTCTCATCTATGGACAATTGATCTTTGATAAGGCAGTCAAGCCATCTCACCTGGGATAGTACAGTCTCTTCAATAAATGCTACCCAGAGAACTGGATATCCACATGCAAAAGAATGACAGAGGAGCCATATCTCACACCCTATACAAAAATTAACTCAAAATGGATCAAAGACCTAAACATGAGATCTAAGACCATAAAACTTTTAGAAGAAAATGTAGGGAAATGTCTGATAAATCTTATAATAGGAAGCTGTTTCATTGCACTTACACCCAAAGCACAAACATTGAAGAAATAAATAAATAAATGGGAACTCCTCAAAATTACTTTTGTGCATCAAAGAACTTCATCAAGAAAGGAAAAAGACAACCAACACAATGGGAGACAATATTTGGAAATGATATATCAGATAAGGGTCTAGTATCCAGAATACATAAAGAGATTGTTCAACTCAACAAAAAGACAGGCAACCCAATTACAAAATGGGGAAAAGACATGAACAGACACTTCTCAGCAGATTAAATACAAATGGCCAAAAGACACATGAAAAGATGATCAACTTCCAGGGCTATTAGGGAAATGCAAATGAAAACCACAATGAGATAGCATCTCATACACACCAGAATGGCCATTATCAATAAAACAGAAAATGACAAGTGCTGGAGAGGATTTGGAGAAAGAGGCACACTTATCCACTGTTGTTGGGAATGTCTAATGGTACAACTGCT
This sequence comes from Tamandua tetradactyla, assembly GCF_023851605.1. Taxonomy (NCBI): domain Eukaryota; kingdom Metazoa; phylum Chordata; class Mammalia; order Pilosa; family Myrmecophagidae; genus Tamandua; species Tamandua tetradactyla. The sequence goes on along the minus strand of NC_135353.1, from coordinate 55,004,811 downwards.
GTGAAAAGCAGTTTGACGGTTCCTCAGGAAGCTAGGTATAGAATTGCCATATGACCCGGCAATACCATTGCTAGGTATCTGCTCAGAGGACATGAGGGCAAGTACACAAATGGACATTTGCACACCAATGCTTATAGCAGCATTATTTACAATTGCCAGGAGATTGAAACAGCCCATATACCCATCAGCAGACAAGTGGCTAAACAAGCTGTGGTATATGCATATGATGGAATTTTATGCAGCTGTAAGACAGAATAAAGTTATGAAGTATGTAACAACATGGATAGACCTTAAGGACATTATACTGAGTGAGATTAGCCAGAAGTAAAAGGATAAATACTCTATGGTCTCACTGATATGAACTAATATTAGTGAATGAATTTGGACAAGTTCAGTTAAGAACAGAGTCCATCAGGAGATAGAAATAGGGTAGATACTGGCTAATTGGAGCTGAAGGGATACAGATTGTGCAGCAGGACTGATTGTAAAAATTCAGAAATGGATAGCACCATACTGCCTAACTGTAATACAATAATGTTTGAACACTGAGTGAAGTTGAATGTGAGAATGATAGAGGGAGGAGGGCTGGGGACACAAATGAAATCAGAAGGAAAGTTAGATGATAAAGATTGAGATGGTATAATCTAGGAGTGCCTAGAGTGTATAATGATAGTCACTAAATGTACAAATTCAAAAATGCATTTGCATGAGGAAGAACAATGTAATGTTAGTACTGCAGGGTGTCAAAAATAGATGGTAATTAATATTTTAAAACATTAGCTTATGTGTGAGACGAAAGCAAAAAATGCTTATTTGGTACAACATTTGTATTTTGGCCAGTGCATTACCTAATATAATTTATGAGGACCACTTAACTGAATACCATAAGTTCATAGAACCTTGAGTAGGGCATGAGATTAGGAAGGTTTGTCCAGAGTGATGCCTCAATAAATTCCAGACAGATTTGAACAGTGAATAAAAAAGTATTTGCAAAGTCCCTTTGGAGGAATGGCAAGAAAGGGGGAAATTTCAACTTCCCCAAGTGGAGAATTCCTGATATTTTTACAAGCTGTGGGGACAACCAAAGCTAAAAGCTGAGCCCTCAATCTTGGGCTTTGTGAAATATGAAACTTAACCCCACCAAGGATAGGCTAAGCCTACTTAAAATTAGGCCTAAGAGTCACCCCAAGAGATCCTCTTTTGTTGCTCAGATGTGGCCTCTCTCAGTCAACATGACAAGTAAACTCATTGCCCTCCTTCTCTCTGCATGGGACATGACTTCCAGGGGTGTGGACCTTCCTGGCAACATGGGACAGAAATCCTAGAATGAGCTGGGACTCAGCACCAAGGGATTGAGAAAACCTTCTCAACCAAAAGGGGGAAGAGGGAAATGAGACAAAATAAAGTGTCAGTGGCTGAGAGTTTCCAAACAGAGTCAAGAGGATATCCTGGAGGTTATTCTTATGTATTATATAGATATCACCCTTTTAGTTAAGGTGTAATGGAGAGGTTGGACGGAACTGCCTGAAAACATTGAGCTGTTCCAGTAACCATGTTTCTTGAAGATGAATGTACAATGATATAGCTTTCGCAATGTGACTGTGTGATTGTTAAAACCTTGTGTGATGCTCCTTTTATGTACTTTATCAATAGACGTATAAAACATATGGATTGAAAATAAATAAATAATAGGGGAAAAAATGTTAAAATAAATGTAGTAGTTTGCAATGCTCGTGATCAGTGAGAGGACGGGGGTATGATATGTACAATTTTTTTTCTTTTTTCTCTTCATTTCTTTCTCTGGATTGATGCAAATGTTCTGAGAGGTGATCATCATGATGAATATGCAACTATGTGATGATATTGTGAGTTATTGATTATTTGCTAAGAATCAAATGATCATATGGTAGGAATGTTCATGTTTGCATGTTGCTATGTTTAATAAGTAAGTAAGTAAGCAAGTAAATAAATAAATAAATAAATAAATAAATAAAAGAAATACAGCTCCAGGTTCATCTAGGAATAGTTTATAGTGTTCGGAAATGTTTTTGCTAATCTTTCTTGAAAATGAAAGATAGGTTCATTGTTATTCTGCTTGCAACCTTGGACCTTGGCCTAATCATTCTTGTGGAGAAAGGCATTAGGAATGGCCTTTAATCATTGTTAAGGTATGATTTTAACTCAATCTACAGCAAAGGGAGCTACTTTAGTGGTCATGTCTTTTTCTGGGTACTTCTAATTTGCCATTCTAATCCAATCTTCGGCTTTCCCAGACCCAACTATTGTAAGAATGACTGAACAAAAGGTCAAGCAGACTAAGTTGTTGGACCTGAATTAAGATGCAAAATTTTTTGGTAAATTTTTGAGGGACTACTTTTGGCTTAGGGAATTATTTAGCAATGGCCTGGAGTTTGACCCATGGGACAAGGGATAAAAGTAATTTGGTCAGGCTTCTGAATGCCATCAGAGTTGGTGTTTTCTGAGGTTTTATATCGAAAGGAATTTGAAGATGGGGCTCAGAGTGGAAAGGAATTTCAGATGATGAAGAAGTGGGCAAGGTGATGAGTTCAGAGGGGTAAATTGACAAAGGAGTATATGAAGGTGGTAAAGCAGAATGTGTGGACTCAGGGGAATTTGGGTTTTGCATTTGGGATATTGGTTCCTGATTAGCTTGAGATAATTTGGAAACATTGTCTTTTAGGGATGCAATTTTAGGAACTTGAGTCCATTTTGAGACCTCTAAATATACTCAAAATAAGCACCTCACTATATTTGTCTTATTTTGGAATCAAGGAAAGGGTTCCCAAGTTGACTATTAATTAAATAGACTATGTTGGGTGAAATTTTGCCATTTGTTCAAAAACAAGCAAGTTCCCGAAGGAAATTCAGAAGCCTTTTTTGAACCACTGGTACCCATGCCCAAGACAGTAAATGAAGGTGGCTTCCTACAACCAAAATCGAGTAACAACTAAAAATAAAGCATGAAGAGCTGCAATGCAGGGCAATAGAGCTAGGATGCAAGAGAACTTACTTTGGCCTTCAAATAGGCTAGAGGAGACAAGCATCTAAAGGGCGGGGCCAGCATCTGCCAGAGACCTCAGAGACTGAAGGAGAGTGTCTTTGGATTCCACTCCTGATGCTAAAATTGTCTAAAGAACTGCTACTGAAATTAGAAAGAAGAAAGCTTTATCAACAGTATAACAGTTCACAAATTGGGCAACAACAGGTAAGTGTCCCAAAGTGTTCAGGAGGCATTGAGAGTTTAAAATAAAAGAAAAAAAAAAAAGAAAATGGAAATCGTGAGGCAAGTTCTGTTCTAGTAGTTTATTGAACCATTAGGGTTGTACTCAGAGCTTAGGCCTCTTTTTCATGCCCTTTTTTCCTGTAATTCTCATTCTCCAAGCTGCACATTCCTCAAGTCTTATCGCATCAGTGTAGGGTGTCCACCTTGTCTGCCCTCTATAAGCTCACTGTTACCCTGAGACCAAAATCTGGAAAAGACAGTGCAAGAAAAATAAAACTACAGACCAATATAAATCAGACACAGTTATAAAAATCTTCAACAAAATACTACCACACCGAATTGAGGATCATGTAAAAAAGATTATATAAAACAACCAAGTGGGATTTATCTCAAGAGCACAAGTTTGCTTCAACATGCAAAAATCAGTCAGTGTAATACATCATGCTAAACATGAGCACAGTGAGACTCAGAAAAAAATTTTGACAAAATCCAGCACATTTTTATGATAAAACCACTAAAAAATAGGAATGGAAGAGTACTTCCTCAGGGTGTTAAAGGGTATCTATGAATAAATACAGTTGACATTATAATAAATGATGAAAGACAGAATGCTTTACCCCAAAGTTCAAGAAGAGACAGATGGTTTGTTTCCACCACGACAATTCAACATCATAGTGGAAGTTTTAGTAAAGGAAATTGTATTTAGTCAAAAACAAAACAAATGCATCTAGATTAAAAAGAAGACGTAAATCTAACCCTATTTGTAAATGACATGACCTTGTATATATACAATCGTAAGGAAACCACAAGCAAAACTACTAGAGCTAATAAACAATCCAGCAGGGTTGTAGGATACAAGATCATATATAAGATGATTGTATTTCTCTACCCTAACAATGTAAAATCTGGAAACAAAATTTAAGAAGACAATTACATTTAAAATAGCATCAAAAGGAAGAAAATACTTAGAAATAAGTTAACAAAAGAAATGCAGGACTTGTATTCTTAAATCCCAAAGTGTTATTGAAAGAAATTAAAGGATACCTTGATAAATGGAAAGATATTCCATGTTCATGGATTGAAATATTTAATATCATTAATATTGCAATACTCACCAAATTGACCTACAGATTCAACGCAATACTAATCAAAATCCCTAACAACTTTTTTGGAGAAATTGATGTGCTATTCCTAAAATTTATATGGAAACGCAAGGGATCCAGAATAGCCAAAATTATTTTCTAAATGAAAATTTATTCCAATTTAAAAAGGATATATATACAAAGGTACTTTAAATAAGGAGTATGGTACTAGCAGAGGGATAGAAATACAGATAAATAGAATAAAATTGACAATTCATAAATAAAGCCATAAATCTACGGGCAATTTATTTTTGACAATGCTGCAAATACATTTCAGTGGGCAAAAGAACAGCCTTGCTAATTAATGGTGCTAGGAAAATTGGATATCCATGTGGCAAAGAATGAAATTGGACACAATTTGCAAAGATAAACTCAAAATACATGAGAGACCTAAACATAAGAGCTAAAACTATAAAACTCTTACAAAGAAGTATAAGGGTAAATCCTCCTGACCTCACATTTGACAATGGATTCTTAGATAAAGGACCAAAAGCACAAACAGCCAAATATGAATATATACATTACACTTCATCAAAATTAAAACTGTTTATGCATCAAAGGATACCATTAAGGAAGTGAAAAGACAATCCACAGAATGGATGAAAATAATTGCAAATTCCATATGATCTGATAAGGGTCCAGGATATAGGCTATGTAAAGAACTCTTACAATTCAACAAAAAGTCAGTCAACCTGACTAAAAAATTGAGAGAAGGACTTGAATAGACAGTTCAACACAGAAGATATAAAAATAGCTAGCAATATATGAAAAGATGCTCAATGTCATTAGTCATTAAGGAAATGAAAAACAAAACTATAATGAGATATCAGTTCACAATCTACCAAAATTGCTGTAATAAAAATGTTAAACTGAGTGTAAGGACATGGAGAAATTGAAGCCCTCATACATGGCTGATGGGAATGTAACATGGTGCAGATACTTTGGAAGACAGTGTGGAAGTTCCTAAAAAAGTTAATCATAGTTGCCATGTGACCCTTCAGTTTTACGCTGTGTTGCTTCATGTATAAGCTAAAGATGGCTTCTATATCATGGCTCTGTGTGCTGATTACTTTCTCAGAGCAGCCTGGGTCCATAAGAAAAACCTCCTGGCACCAAACTCAAATATTTTCACCCCCAATTCTTTTTAAAAATAGTCAAATAAACAGATTTTAGCCATTTGGAATAAACCTACTATGTTTACCCCTGGAAACTTTGCTCAGCTTTCCCCAGCATCATTTTCAGTTGATTAGATAAGACCCTATTCTTATAAGGTCCCATGTGGCTGAAGATCTTTGGAACTCTCTGGCCCAGAGCCTCCTTGCCATGTTGTCTGTGTGACATGTGGATAAATGAGCCTCCTTCCCCCACCCTCCTTCTTTTCTCCACATCCCCTCCTACCCAGGAAGTTTTCCTGCTGTGAAGGTTCCTACTCACCTTTAAACCTGTCAAAGCCTCAGTCCCAAGACATACCTTGAGAGTTACTGCCCACTAGTGGTCATATATTCTTATTGGTCAATTTTGAAATCCTCAAATTTAAACTCACTACAGAAAAATAACCACACTATAACTTGTACATGAATCTTCACAATAGCACTATTCACAATAGACAAAAAGCGGAAGCAACCCAAATGTCCGTCAACTGATGAATGGATAAGCATACGTATTATATTGGTATAATGGAATATTATTCAACCATAAAAAGAAATGATGTGGTGATCCATGCCATGACATTGATGAACCTTAAAACATTTGAAAAATCAATGAATCCAGCCACAAAAAGCCATATATAATATGGGCCCATTTATAAAAATTTCCAGAATAGGTAAATCCATAGCAAAAGAATGCATATTAGAGGTTGAAAGAGATTTTGTGGAGAAAGGAATGGGGAGTGTTTCCTTATGGTATAGTGTTTTCTATAGGGGTGATGAAAATGTTCTGGAACTTGATAATAATGATGGTTGTACTTTATGAATATCTTAAAATCCACAGAATTGCATACTTTAAAATTATTAAAATGGTGAAATTTATATTATGTGTATTTTATCACAATAAATAAAAGAATGAATAGGCAAATTTAATAGTTTCTGAACAGAATGTATACATTTATGCATTTTTTTCTATCTTTCTATATTTTAGAAACCAATTCAAAAATTAAATTTGAAAACATAAAATTTATAATAGCATTGACAATATCAAAGTCAATAAATAAACCTAGATGGAAAACTAAAAACATTGTTGAAAGACATTCAAGAAGACCTGAATAAAAGGAGGAATATACCAGATCCTTGGATAATAGGGCTCAATATTATGAAAATATCATTTCTTAAAAACTTGATCAATATATCCAACACAATCATTAAAATTTTGCTTTTGTTTGTATGTGGTTGAACTGAGAAATGATTTTAAAATTGCTAGTTGCGGTATTGTATTTGTGCAGAGATATCAAACAGGCCACTGGAAGAGTATTGAGCTGAAATTAAGACTCACATATATATGGAAAATTAAGTTATAACACAGCTCTCACAGTTCAGGAGTAAGGCAGGATGACCTTTATACATAAATGGTAATTGGCTAATTGGTATCCACATGAAATAAGATTGAGGGTTGGCCACGGTGGCTCAGCAGGCAAGAATGCTTGCCTGCCATGCCTGAGGACCCGGGTTCGATTCCCGGTGCCTGCCCATGTAAAAAAAAAGAAATAAGATTGAAATTGGATCCCTAGTTCACATTATATACAAAAATAATCCTATTAAGCTGCAAACTTAAAGGTGAAGGACTAAAAGATAAAGCTCTAGAAGATAATACAGAATGCCTTTATGTCCTTGATACAGGGAAATATTTCTTATACAGAACTCAAAATATACTATCCATAAAGGAAATGATTAATAAACCTTACCTCAAAATCAAGAATTTCTTTGATCAAAAAACACTATTAATAGAGTGAAATTCCAAGCCACAGAGAGAAAATATTTGCAGCACAAATTCATAAGAAAAGATTTATATCAGAAAGAACTACAAATCAATAGGAAAAAGATAGGTAATCTCAAAGAAAAACAGGAACAGATTTGAATGTATGCATAAAAATATCCACGGTGGCATTATTCATAAAAATCCTTGTCTTTGATTTGTCTTTCTTGAAAGCAGAGTCTGAGAAAAAGATTTGAGTTCAGGTAGTTTACTTTGGAGGTGATCCCAAAGTGCAAATGAGAATGTGAAGAATGAAACAGGAAAAGAGGGACAACTATATAGGTTGCATTATTGAGCTGGGTAGTATTCAAAGCAAGTGGAGCTGCACTATGTTATGAAGAACTATGTAGAATTCACTCCAAAATTGTCCCTACATAAAGACTTATCACTTCACAACCACAAGGATGTTGTGATAGTTAAATTTATGTGTCAACTTGATCAGGTTTTGTGTCCAATATTTGGCCAAGCAAGAAGTGGCCTGATTGTTACTGTGAGGGTATTTTGTAGATGGATTGAAATCAGTCACTCTGTTACATCTATGGCTGATTACAATAAAGATTGCTTTCAGCGATGAGAGGCATCTCTTCATCCAATCTATTAGAGGCTTCAAAGTGAGAACTGAGAATTTCTGCAGAGAGAAAGAAAAATTTCTAGCTCTACTTCAGCCAGCCAGCTATTCCTGGGAAATTCAATGTCACATTCCAACCTGCAACCTGCCCTATAGAATTCAGACTTGCCAATGCCCACAGTTGTACATGTCAACTTATATAAAATAATTTCATAATATTTGCTATATCTATCCTGGCAGTTCTGTTTCTCGGGAGAACCCTTGCTAATACAGATGGTTATTATTAAAATAATAAGTGTGGAAGGGGGTGTAGGGAAATGGAAACCCTTGTACAATGTTGGTAGGATTGTAAAATGGTGCATCTATGGTGGGAAAACAGTATGGTAGTTCTTCAAAAGATAGGACATAGAATTACCATATGACCCAGAAATTCTATTTCTAGGTATATACACAAAAGAATTGATATCAAGGACTCAAACAGATATCTATATACCAATGTTCATATCAATATCATTTACAATAGTCAAAAGGTAAAAACAACTCAAGTGTTCATCAACAGACGAATGAATAAACAAAATGCATTATATACTTGTTAGAATTTTATTCAACCATAAAATTGAATGATGTTCTGGTACATGCTACAACGTGGATGAATCTTGAAGACAATATGTTGAGCAAAATAAGTGAGACACAAAATGACAAATATTGTATGATGTTACTTATATGAAGTATCTAGAATAATAAATTCATGGAGACAGAAAATAGTTACCAGGGGTCAAGCAGGGCAGGGGGTTCAGAATGGGTAATTAATATTTAATGGAGGCAGAGTTTCTATTTGGGGAGATGAAAAAGTTTTGGTAATGGATGTTTGTAATGGTAGCACAACATTGCAAAAATGGAATTGTACACTTGAAAGTGGTTAAAATGGGAAATGTTGAGTTGTACACAATAAAAAGTTTAAAAAAAATTCTTTGCTTATATATCCCAAGTATCTTTTAAAAGCAACCATTTTTACTTTCTACTAATATTGCCCTTGCCCAAGCATCTATCATTCTTTTATCTGGATTACAGCAATAGTTTCCCAACCAATCTTTAAACTTCTATCCTGATTGCTTCAATTTCTATACCTTTTAAAAAAATTACATGTGACCATATTGCTCTCTGCTCAAAATGTTCAAGTGGCTTAAAGTAAAATCCAAAGCCCTTGCAGTAATCTAAAAGGCTGACACAATTGGCCCTTACCTGGCGTTTTTGATATCGTACTTCTTTACCACTGACTCATTCAGCTCCATCTACACTAGTTTCCTTGCTGCTACTGGAATGTCATGCATGTATGCTTCTGGCTCAGGTTCATTGTGTATGCTATTCCTTATACCTAGATTATTTTTTCCTCAGATAAGCACATGGTTCACTTAACCTCCTGCAGGTCTCAGAACAAGGGTAATCTTTTATGTAAAGTATCTCCTGACCAACCTATTTAAATCTACAACTACTTCCAACTCTTTTACACACATACACACACACACACATCCTATTCCAGTTCCTTGCCTCACTCTTCTTTATAGCATGTTATTATTTAATATAAAGGTATAATATATCTATATATATCTATATCTATCTATCTATCTATCTATCTATCTATCTATCTATCTATCTATCTATCTATCTATCTATCTATATACCTTTGTGTTTGATATCTTTTTCTATCCAGTAGAATGTAACTTCCATGATAGCAGGGAATTTTGCCTGTTTTCTTTACTGCTGTATCCTCAGTGCTCAGAGCAGCGCCTGATACCTCGTAGTCTCTCATTAAATATTTGTTGAGCTAAAAGAAGAAAAGAAGCCAAATAAAGATCCTTTAACTTTCAGGTCTTAGCTGGCATTTTCTGGTATTTCCAGAAGCTTTATAGCTTTTCCAGTATTTGTTATACTTTATCAACAACCAGTTCCATGTAGTGAAAAGCAATAATGAACTTATTTAAAAAAAAAGATGTGCAGACATTTTCTGAGACAGCATAAGGAAGAAAAAGTTGCAAGACAGCAAATGGTTTTATAGAGAGTGATTAGAAGAGGCTGGACAATGAAAGTGAGTATTGTTAGAGAATCAGACAAGCTCCTCTTCCTCTTCCTTTAAGGAAAAAAGTAAATACATGCACACATATATGTGCCCATGTGTAGTTGCACAGAGAAAGCACAATGAGTGCTGCAGAATCCATGTACATACATGAGAATGTTGACACAAGGAGGTTATAAAATTCACTCATGTTCACAGCTAAGTCTTAGATCTAGGATAGGAGAAAACACAGCTTTCCAATCTGTCCCTTCATCCATATCATGCAATCATTTTGAAGGAGAGTTTCACTTACATTGGGTCAATGATGATAATTATCAGCAGTGCAATTTATAGCATTTGCATGGGGTGAGGAGGAGATATTTGCATAGATGCTGTGGTAGTTAGATTCAGTTGTCAAGTTGGTCAGGTGAAGGAACCTAGTTCTGTTGCTGTGGACATGAGCCAGTGGTACATGAACCTCATCTGTTGCTGATTACATCTGCAGTTGGCTAGGAGGTATGCCTGCTGCAATATATGGTGTTTGACTTAATTGGTTGGTGCTTAAATGAGAAAGCTCAGCATAGCACAGCCCATGCAGCTCAGAATACCTCATCTCAGCACTCGCAGCTCAGCCCAGGCCTTTGGAGATGCAGAAAGAAATCACCCCAGGGAAAGTTGTTAGAACCCAGAGGCCTGGAGAGAAGGCCAGCAGAGACCATCCTGTGCCTTCCCGCATAAGAAAGAACCTCAGTTGAAAGTTAGCTGCCTTTCCTTTGAAGAACTAACAAAATAAATCCCTTTTTATTAAAAGCCAATCCGTCTCTGGTGTGTTGCGTTCTGGCAGCTAGCAAACTAGAACAGATGCTTAATACCATGAAGAGAAAGAATAATCCTTACTTTCATTCCTCTGAAACCATACTAAGTAGAAACTTTCTTTGTCTATCCAAAGGGCCAAAACTCTGAGTATACATATACATAGCCTTATGAAAGCTATGTGCCTTCTATCTCTCTCTCTCTCTCTCTCTCTCTCTCTCTCTCTCTCTCTCTCTCTCACACACACACACACACACACACACACACACAGAGACATATGTGTAGACACAAAGGCACATGCACACACGTGCATAAATATAAGCATATACTTACACATAGCCACTGCTAGTATATATGAGTTTGGGGAAAAATTGGCAAATGCAACCCTCTCTGAATGGTTGAATCAGAAAAGAAAGGTTGCCCTTCAACCATGTGGTTTGGTGAGTAAATATAATATTTGGGTAAGGAGAAAACAGGCATTCTTTCCTCCTGGCAAATTCACAACAGCATCAAAGTACATATGGAGCACAGGCTAGATTTCAGCAACCTCTGGCCCCTATGCATTCATACACACATATGCACACACACACACACATACACACATAAGGCCTTTCTTTGGTTTGGTGAATTAGCCTCCCTATAATGTCATCTCGAGGTAGCACATGATTAAAGTAAATGTTGGGTTATTTATTTATTTTTTTGCACGGACAGGTGCCAAGAATTCTCATTGCCATCAGAGTGAATTTTCACAACACACAGAGCAAGATAGAACTAAGTGATCTTGTTGATTTTGACATTTTTTGAAGGAAGAAAGGGGCAAGAAGACTTTGATCGACTGAAAAGAGAATAAGAATAATGGAAATATGTAATTTGGATTAGGGACATTGGCATTCTTTTGGACTAAAGCAAAATAAAGTAGTAGCTGGCACTACATCTTTCTTTTTGAACTTAAGATATCATTGGGAATGTGGATAAATCGAAACAGCAGAGAATCAGTATTTTAAACCCTAAAGCCATAATCATCAATGTGGAATGATAGGAGAGGTAACTGAATTATGAACTTTGCTATGCCTTGAGGGTTGCTATTCTCCACAGAGGAATATTTCCATTCTCTGAAGCTCAAAAACTAAGTGAAAACTGAATGTCACCTTGAAATTTCATTTTCAGGCAGCACCAGGTTTGATGGGGAAGAAAGGACAAGCAGCAGAGTAAGGAAAGGACACAGACCAACATCATTTCCCACAAACCTTGGTGGCTGTTTAATTTATTGGACTAGAACACTGAAAAAAAAAAAAACAAGGTCCATTTATAAACTATACTGAGTGCCTTCTCTGTTTAAAAGCAGTATTATGAGTTTGGGGATTATAAAGATGATCACAACACAGATAATAAGGCTGGAAATGCCAGAACATGGAAATAGAAGGAGGGTCTTGAAAGCAAAGCTAAAGAGACTGTACTTAATCCCAAAAGTTCAGTGTTTTTCAGCTTCAGCTGTGTATCAAATCCCTCAGGGAACTTGTTTAAATATACAAGCTCCCTGGCCCAGGGGGTTATATATTTTTTAAAGTTTTCCAGATAATTTCATGGAATCCAGATTTATGAAACTCCTTACCATAGGGAACCATCTAAATCTTTAAGTCAGAGGGATGGTGGAATAATATATTTGCTTATAGAAATAATTCTAACAATCACGTATGTATAATATGGTGAAGGATTAGAAGTGATAATACTATTTGGGTTTAACTCTTCTGTGAGCTCTTTTCTTTTCTTCTTGTCTCTGGTCACAGAATATTATCCTAATCCTAGTAATTAACTTTCCAATCAGTGTTTTCTATGATCAGAAGTATTGGATGGAAAGATTATGATTAAATCATCTCAAGAAATTCCTATTTCTGGAATATAATTTCAACAACCTCAGCCAAGATGAGCCAATTTAATATACAGAGAACCAATATTTTTTCACATTAACATCAAATATTCCATGCCATGAGGGGATCAAAGAAAATGAAAAAGGAAGGAAGTTTATTTAGATGTTTTCTCTGCTCTGGAAAAGATTGCTAAATTATATCTCTGTGCTTAAGGATCTACCTTTAACTTTCAGTCAAAATTATTCATAATGATGTACTAAATCCTACTGTTATAGAAGTTAAAAAAAGACTTGTGTTGCAGGCTATCTATTAAGAATGAGATATTAGAGAAAGATTGATGAACACTTACAAACAGTATTTAATCAAAAGCAAAGTAAAATAAATCACAGGGAGCATACAATGTAATGGATGGGGATGTAGTTGCTCTGGATCTAGATTTTTTGCATTTATATCCCAGTATCTCTACTTAGTAGTTCTCAAAAATTGGGCAAGTCACATCGCTTTTTTGTGCCTCAGTTTCCTCATCTGTGAAATGGGAATTACATGAAATCTTTCCCAAGAGGTTTCTGTCACAAAGAAATCAGACTTTGTTTAGAGACATGAATGAAGCTGATCTGGATAGGACTAAGGTAAATCAGAATATTGGGTAAAGGATGATATGCACCATATTTTCATATTTCAACCTCTGTGTGAGACCAAAAGGAGAGATATTTATTGAATGCAAAATTTATATTTTGAGTAGCACATTATCAAATTTAACTTGCATGATTAGTTTACTTGAACATCATAATTACATGGACTTTTGAATAGGACATGAGATTTTTACAGGTTAATGTGATGTCCCAATTTATCCCAGAGTAATTTGGACAGAGAAAAAAAAAAGTATTTCCAAAGTCCCCTTGGGGGATGGGACAGAAAGGAGAAAATATTAAACTTCCCCATCTGGAGAATTTCTGATATTCTTGCAAGCAGTGGGGACAACAAATTCAATAGGTTGAGCCCTCAGACTTGGAGCTCATCCTTATGAAGCTTGTTCTTGCAAAGGAGAGGCTAAGCCTATTGATAATCATGCCTAACAGTCCACTCAGAGAACCTCTTTTGTTGTTCAGTTGTGACTTCTCTCTCTAAGCCAACATGGCAGGTGAACTCACTGCCCCACCCCACCCCTAAGCTGGACATGACTCCCTGGGGTATAACTCTCCCTGGCCACATAGGACCTGACTCCTGGGTATGAACTGGGACCTAACATCATGGGTACAAGAAAGCCTTTTTGACCAAAAGGGGGAAGAGAGAAATACGACAAAATAAAATCTCAGTGGCTGAGAGATTTCAGAGTCCAGAGGTTATCCTGGAGGTTATTCTTATGCATTATATAGATATCTCTTTTTAATTTATGGTGTATTGGAGCGACTAGAGAAAAGCACCTGAAACTGTTGAGTGTATCCAGTAGCCTTGATTCTTGAAGAGTGTATAACTATATAGCTTTCACAATGTGACTGTGAGATTGTGAAAACCTTGTGTCTGATGCTCCTTTTATCTGGGGTATGGACAGATAATTTTAAAAAATAGGATAAAAATAATTAAACAATAGGGGGAAATAACGGGTAAAAATTGGGTAGGTTGACATACTGTGGATCAATGATAGGGAAGGGTAAGGGGTATGGGGATGCATGAGTTCTTTTTTTTCTTTTTCTGGAATGATGCAAATGTTCTAAAAATGATCCTGGTGAAGAATACACAACTATGCGATGATATTGTGAGCCATTGATTGTATAATATGGCTGGACTGTATGTGTGTGGACATTTCTTAATAAAAATGTAAAAAAGGAGGTTTCTCTCAGTTAAAAATGGAATCAGTGCATGCATAATATCTAGAACCCCTGCCAAATATTAGCCATTATTATGACATGAAACACAGAAGCACAGAGGATACATTGAGAAGACACATGATTTGAGGTCAAGTGCTATTACCAGAAAATACTTTATAGAAGAGTTAAATTTTAAAATAGAATGTGAAGGAAATTAGAGAAGAAAGAGCATTTTCTGAGGGCAGTTGAAGAAATGAGGAATATTGAATGAGTACAAAAATTGGAGACACGGGCTCTTATTTCAGTGTTGCTGCTTATTAGCTGTCATTTAACATTTATAAATTTTAGCTTCCTTATCTGTAAAATAGTAAAATGAGTATCTTCTCTGTCTACAAAGAGAATAACTAGGAATGTGTGTGTGTGTGTATATTAAGAAAACAGTGTGATATAACAGAAAGAACATAGATGGGCTTTAGAGTTAAAAGACCTGGGCTTCAAATCCCAGCTCTGCTCATTGGGGAAAACATTTAACCTCATAAGCCTCATATGTTAATTTGTAAAATAGGACAGTAAAATCTACCTCATAGTGTTGAAGTGAAGATTAAATGAGATAATGCAAATACATGGCAAAGCTTAATATTACCCAGCATATAGTTAATATTTACTATTAATATTCTGTCCAAATGAGATATACACAAGTGAAGAGAGATTTGCAGACTGTAAGAGAAACACAAATTATCAGAATTAGAAAAGCCATAGAGGTAATCTAATTTAGCCTCATGTATTTATTCAATAGAACATATATCAGGCTCCTGATTTGTACCAAACACTGTGGTCAGTACAATTTTCAATCTCTATGCTATCTGTTTTATCTGATAGCAGACTTAGTTTATATTCGCTCTCCTAATGTCTGATCTCTTTTATGTCCCAAAACTTACAATATTTCCTGGAACATAGTAAATACTCAATAAATATTGATTGTTTGAACTGAAAAAGTACTTTAGACATGAGTCAGCAGAATAGGATTTTTTAAGGAATAAGCAATTCTTCCCAGCTTGTGGGCTTCCAAATTTCAAGGAAATCTGTAAGGCAATTTCAAGAAATTTGTCTCCCTGCCTCTTTCTACTGACAGCATCCTGCCCTCATCTCGGCAAGCAATTAAGCCAAGGAAAATGATGGCTACTGTGTTCTTCCTGAAACCATTTCTAGTCTTAAAAGTATATTTTGGATTTCCCCATTGGCATAGAGAGAATACCAAAGAAGAGAAAAGTTATTTTCTCACTAATACAGTGCCCTCTATACAAGCTCCTCCCCACAAAATTCCCCATATGTAAATGTGCTAATGTAAGTTGAAGAAGGGTAGTACAGCTGTTTAGTGACCTCTTAGAAAGTCCCAATAAAAGGATTCTGGTCCCAGTTGGTGACTAAAGAGGATTCTTCATTTAGAATATCAGGGTAGCTAGCTATTTTTGTTTATAGCTCAGTGATTTTATCACCAACTTTGGGGGAACAAGGAAAATCAAGCAATAGAACAAAGAGGAACAGCATCTTTGCATGTTTATATCAACCTATCTCTCTCTGTCATCTATCTATCTATCTATCTCTATCATCTGTGTCTGGTTCTTTGAGGCCAAAAATCCACTAGAACACAAGCTCTACGAGCTAAGTTGTTGTGCCTGCCAGTTATGCAGGTTTTTTGAGCCATGCAGTTTGCTGAATGGCCATAACTAAAAATACAGAGAGACGCTGAATTTTTTATGATGATATTACAATGATGTCATAGTAGAAATCAGGGAACGATAATGATGTGCTTGATGTGTGCGTTAACAGTGATGTGCTTGATGTGTGCATGCATGAGTAAACATGCCTGTGCAGTGTTTATGTCCTTGTCCATCTATGTTTGGGTTTATATCTCAAGTATTTCAAATTCTGTGACAATTTAAAATGCATACTTATTTCAATTGAATTTTAAAATTTCGTTAATAAGAAAACAGCAAGAAGAGGTTAGAATCAATCAATTAGAATGTAATTGCTATTTTTTCTCTTCAAGTGCCTTGTTGATTTCAATATTGTTCACCAAAATCTTGGAAAGTAAAGTCAATCAAAGTGTATGAAAAGACATTCTAGTAATTAAATACCCTAAGAAAACTTGATAAAAAGCTTTTGTTGGGAATGGCGTTATTTATTTACACACCTTTTTTGGCAAATGAAATGAACAGACATCATCTAACCAATTTCTGTTAAGTAGTAAACTCCATATTTCTGTATATCGTATTTCACTAACTAAATATGAGAGCATTCACATTATGTATATACAATAAAGAGTATATTATATAAGCTATAAAGGTGAATATAAAAATTAACAAATCCCTAAGACTGCAGTGAAAACCCTCAAACTTATATAAAATGATAGTAAAAGAAAATTCAAATCAATTTAACAAAACGTTAGATGAGTAAATGAATCAGATCTCAGCTCAACCAGAACGTACTCCATACAACCAGAAATTTAAGATTATTCTCCATGGGAGAATTAAAGTGTCATTGATATCTTCTGTTAAATTTCAAACAATACATTACAGTGGACAATCAGAGAAAATAATTTAAAGACTGAAACTTTTCTCTTTGTCTGTGGTTATTTTCATCATGGGCTAATGAAAAACTATTACTTTATTTTGAATCATTCATGTAGCAGGCTGCTTACCTCAGGGGAACAGAAGTATTGTAGTGATTTGTTGACTCAGTAGAAGTGCTTTTAATTACTGTGACATTCCCCTGTTAAACTGTTGTGCAGTTTCAATCAGACAAACCATCTGATTGTGCATAAGGAGTTATTTTCCCAGGTTAAAGTATTTCTGCTCTTTATCTGCATCTTTGAGACATAATTGACTATGATCACTCAGTATTTACAATTCTAATTCACTCATTGGATTAATTCTACCTCCTCCCATAGACTTTTTCTCAATAATATCTTACGATATTTCTTAAAGGTTTTCATCAAATTCCATTTTATTCTTTATAACAAATATCACACTGTTTTTTTGTGTCTTCTTTGTTCAACATTTGCCTCTCTATAAGCCTGTAAGAACTTAAATCATGTCTAGTTTTTATCACCCAGGACCTAGCATCCTAGCATAATGCATGGCACATAGTAAGTGCTTAAGATTTTTTGTTAAAATAAATGATGTTTGTACCTTAAAATGCTTTTAGTATTCTCTAAAGTAGTTTTTGAAAAAAACTGCTTATGAGACCTTGATGATAAAACTTAGAGTGGAATATACTATTATATAGTTTGAATGGTAATTTACTTTAAATATATTAGTATAAGCCATCTAATGCATTCATGTATATAAATAACCTCTGTTATACATCTTAGGGATATTTTAATTAGGAGTCAACTCTCCAGAGGCAATTACTTGGTACCTCAAATATCATAATTGAAGTCTATATTTAAAATATTTGTTAATTGAGCATAAGAAATGTTAGAAATATTTTTCACTGATAAAATCCAGTCTTCAAAATAATAATCGATTATATAGAGTCATATAAATACCATGGTCCTTGCATGAACAAGGTTTAGGAATATGACATATAAGGTAGCCTAGGATCATCTGTGCAGTGTTTAAGGTTTAGCACTTGAGGTCTTGTTGTCAGAATATCATTGTGCCTACCTTAGAGTGGCCTCAAAGAGAGGTGTTGTCTGGCAAAGTAGCAAGGGTGCAGATGTTAAGGACCAACCTACCTATAACTACAGGAAACAACCAATATTTACCAACAGAACCTGTCATTTGCTGAATGACAAAATTGATTTAGGTTAGTACACACCGAGTCTTAAATCTGTGCTTATAAAAATTTTCATACAGGGGTGCAAGGTAGTTCAATGGTAGAATTCTTGACTGCCATGCAGGACACCTGGGTTTGATTCCTGGCTCATGTACTTCCCAAAAGCAAACAAACAAAGAAACAAGCAAACAAAAAGGTCAATAAATCATGCTGCAATAATGGGACACTCACATGGGAAAAGAATGAAACGTGACCCCACTATACAGCAAACAGCAAAAAAATGTTTTTCCATACAATACTCTTCAACATATTGGACACATCAGTATTAGGGTTGTCAGGGAAATAGAACCAACAAGAAAAGTCTGTCAATATGAGATTCTATGAGTGTCCCACATAAATGTAGGGATACATGAGTCCAAATTCCATAGAGCATACTTTGAGCTGACAGCACTGAAGAAGATCTTCAATGAATCTGCCAAGAGAGGCTGGCATGTTGAAGTAAAAAGAGAGATTATCTCTTTTGATTTCTCCTTTGAAGCCTTCACCTAAGATGCATTCCTTGGCCCACTGCAGATATAATCAGCCATGGATGCAATCAACTGACTGATGATTTAATAAACCAGCCTTCTGTCTTAACAGGTCATGAAATGTCCTTGCAGTCATTGTTAGACCAGTGCTTGTTTGACCAGACAACTAGATACTGTCAGCTGGCCAAGCTGACACATGAACCTAAGCATAACAGTCCACGCCTATTCAAATTGGCAGCTACACACATCACCTCAAACCAGAGTTAGTCACTAAATACAATACAATAGCAGACATATTTTTCACTGACAATATCCAAATTTCTTGTGTGGAACCAAAAATATACTAAATCTTTCCAGAATAGGGTACAAGTCCCTGCATAGCATTCATTCTTAAACTTGATATTCTATAACTTAAATACTATGACATGAACAATACAGCTTATGTCATATAATATGGGATGAAGATAGAGAATAAAACAAAGATATTTGCTTTATGCACAAATGCAAACACACGATAACAAAGCAAGGAAGAAATATTCAAGCCATTAAAGTCCTTGTTTCTGTAACTAGTCCTGAGGTTGTAGTTCATATTTACAAAACTTTCTTCCTCTGCCCATTCCATGGTCCCCCAGCAAGCACTTCAGCTGGCTGTGGTTCTTGGCCTAGTGGGGTCACCCAAACCTTTATCATGAAGTTTCTGGGCCATTGGTAGTCCTGCTTGGATTGGGTTGTTGCAGTTTTCCATTAACTTTAATTACAGGGCATGGTAGTAGGAAGAGATGCCCTTGGAGATCTCCTGTGTTCCAGGAAACTCTTCTTTAACTCCATTGTATAGTTGCAGTCATATTTCCCTTTGAAAATCAGAATCAATCACTCCAGCCAGTACAGTAATCCACTTCCTTACCAGTTGATTCAGAGACATGAGAAGCCCAAAATTGCCAGGTGACATTCTTATCATCAGATTCAGTAGAATCATTTTGTGTCTCCTGGTAGGTGCCCTTCTTTTGTAACTAAGACCTGTAGACCAGCAGAACTTAATGTTTCAGGGACAAGATACAGAAATTTTTCTAGTGGATCACTAGGGGTGATATTGAGTGGTACCACTCCCAATTCCACACCTTGATTCCTGGACCCTTGAATTCTGGCTATGGGAGAAACAGCACCATAAAATGAATGCTGATTCAGAACATACACAGTCTTGGGAGAGCACTGCCCCAGCCCTGCAAAATGTTGCCACCATAATTGAGTCTTCCAAGGGCCTTTTCACTGTTCTATCAGTCAAGATGCCATTGGATAATGAGGAACATAGTAATACCAGAGAATTCCAAAAGTATGTGCCTATTCTTGCACTCCATTTGCTGTGAAGTGGGTTCCATGATGAGAATCAGTGCTGTGTGTAACATCATGATGGTGGATAAGCCATTCCAAAAGTCCATGGAGGATAGTTTGGGCAGAAGCATTCTGGAGTATGTGTCTATTCCATTTAGAACAAATCTCCGTTCCTTCCATGAAAGAGGAGATCAAATGTAATCAACCTGCCTCCAGGCTAACAGGCTGATCACATTGGTGAATTGTGCCATATCATGGACTTAGTGTGGGCCTCTGCTGTTGCCAGATTTGGCCCTCAGCATTGGTTTTAGCCAGATCAGCCTTGGTGAGTGGAAGTTCATGTTGCTGCCACATATATAACCTCCATTTCTATCACCATGACCATCTTGTTCATGAGCCCATTGGGCAATGACAGAAGTCACTGAGGGAAAAGGATGACTGCTATCCATAGGGTGATCTTATCAGTTTGATTATTAAAATCATCCTCTGCCAAATGTACCTTCTGATGAGATTCACATGTGACAAAAATATCTTCATTATTTTTGTGCATTCAGAAAGGTCTATCCAAATATCTCTTGCCCAGACCTCTCAGCCTCTAATTTTCTAATCATACTCCTTCCAAATCCCTGACCATTGAGCCAAACCATTAGAGACAGTCCATTATTCAGTATATAAGTGCAATTATGGCCAGTTGTCCTTCCAAGAAAAATGAACAATGATGTATACTACCCCAAATTCTGCCCCCTGGAAGGATTTCCTCTCACAACTGTCCTTCACGGACATCCCAGAAAGAGGCTACATTGCTGCATCTATCACTTTCAAGTAGTACTTGCTTATCATGCAGAACCATCTGTAAACTGGGCCTGAGTTTTCTCTTCTTCAGTCAACTGATTGTGGGGAACTCCCCTAGAGTACATAGCTGCTGTCTGTAAAAGAGAAGGTAGTGTGCCAGGAGTGGGACCATGGGCATTGTGGTTACATTGTACAAGTAATGTAACCTGTGCATTCAGGACCTGCTCAAACCCTATCTTGTATATACCATTTCTGTTTTATGATGGAGTGCTACTGTGCGTGACCAACTTGTTATGGCTTGTTAATTCAGACAATACCAATCTCATGATAGAAAACTCATGGTAACTTGGTAGCCCACGGTTAAGTGTTCAGTTTCTACTAAGGTCCAATAGCATTATGAAAGCTGTTTCCCAAAAGGAGACTAGTTATATGCAGAGTACGGTAAACATTTATTCCAAAATCTTAAGGGTCTGAGTTGTGATTCTCCTATACAGGTCTGCCAAAAGCCCCAGACAGCATCTCTATTTGCCACTGACACTTCCAGCACCATTGGATCTGCTGGATCATATGGCTGAAGTGGCAGAGCACCTTGCATAGCAACCTGAACCTGCCACAGGGCCTCCTCTTGTTCTGGCCCCCACTCAAAGCTAGCAGCTTTTCTTGTCTCTTGGTAAATGGGTTGGAATAGCACAATAAAATTAGAAATATGTTGTCTCTAAAATCTGAACAGGTCAACTGGAAATTGTGTTTCTTTTTTGGTAGTAGGGGAGGCCAAACACAATAGCTTATCCTTCACCTTAGAAGGGATATCTCAACATGCCCCACACAACTGGACATCTAAAAATTTTACTGACATGGAAGACCCCTGAACTTTTGTTGGATTTATATTCCATCTTCTGACATGTAAATACCTTGTAAAAAGTCTAGTGTAGTTGTTACTTCCTGCTCACTAGAGCCAAACAACATGATAGCATCAATATAATGGACCAGTGTGATGTCTTGTAGGAGGGAGAAATTATCATGTTCCTTGGGGGCAAGATTATGGCATAGGGCTGGAGAATTGACATACTCTGAAGTAGGACAGTAAAGATATACTGCTGACTTTGCCAGGTGAAAAGCAAACAGTTTCTGGTGGTTGTTGCTGATAGTGATTGAGAAAAAAAAACATTTTCCAGCTCAATTGCTGCATACCAGCTACCTGGTGATGTGTTGATTTGCTCAAACAATGATACCACATCTTGAACAGAAGTTGCAATTGAATTCACCAATGGTGAAGTTTATATTGATGCACTGTCTTCCTCCAAGACACATCAGCATGGGCTAAATAGGAGAGTTGAATGGGGATGTGGTGGGAATCAACACACCTGACTACTTCAAGTCCATAAGAATGGCTTTTATCTCTACAATGCCTCCAGGAATATAGTGTTACTTTTGATTTACTATTTTGTTAGGTAGAGGCAGTTCTACTGGCTTCCACTTGGCCTTTCCTACCGTACTATCCCTCATTCCATGAGTCAGGAAACCAATGTGGGGATTCTGCTTGCTGCTGAATATGTCTATTCAAATTATGCATTCCAGAACTGGGGAATTAACTACAGAATGAGTCCAGGTACACACTGAACCTACTATGAGATGAACTTGAGCTAAAACTACATTGATAACCTGACCTCCATAAGCCCCTACTCCAACTGGTGGACCAGTATGAGGTTTTGGGTCTCTTGGAATTAATGTCATTTCTGAGCCACAGAATGAACCCCCAAATATCTGATCATTTCCTTTTCCACAATGCAGTTACCCTATTAAAAGGCTGTAGGTCTCCTTGGAAATGCTCGGAGGAAGATTAACAGTATAATATTTTTGCAGTGTAACAGGGTCCTTCCTCAAGGATACTTGTCCTTCCCCTCATTTAAGGGACTCTGGGTCTGCAAACTTTCTCATGTTTGGGAATTGATTAAGTGTCCATGATTCTCTGCTTTTGTAATTTAAGTTAGACTTCATTCACTTGAACTAGAACTCTTCTACTGATCAAAAAAGAGCTTAATAGACTGCCCATCTATCTTACTTCTAGGTACCCCATAATCTACTAGATTATGTACATAATGACATAAGTCTCTGCAAGTCTGATTACTTTGATAGCTGCTTTGAATCTGCTATCCATTACGGTAGCTACACCTACATTGGCTTTGGTGAATAAGCACCATCATGTGGATCCTGCTAACTCAGGATCTGATCATTCCCATTGTGTTCAAAGTTTTCAGTTTGGTGACAGCAGTTCTCACAGTAATATCTGTCCTACAAAAAAGGAAGAATACAGAATTCTTCAGGTATGATGGAGATAGTCTCGAAAATTTAATCCTTGAAGTCCTGGTAAAAGGTGAGTTCTCTGGACATTGCTGAGAGGTATGATGAGGTCTTTTATGATAAATCCTTTCTAACACTGAGATCTGTCTAAGCCTTTGGATCCCATCCTCTACATTATATCAGGGCAGTTCTGGCATTTCAGGCTCAGAAAATGTTGGCCACTTTTTGATCCGTATTTCAGCCAATCAGCCTGTTAATGCTCTTTCTAACCCCTCAAACTACAAAGTTGAATGCAGAATCTCTGCTTAGTGGATTCATATAAATAAATTCAACCTGATCCAACTTTATAGTTCTTCTCCCATTATCCCACACCTTTAATAATCATTCCCACACATATTCTCTGATTTCTGTCTATTGAAAATAGAAAACTCATGCAATTCTTTTGAAGTATATCATAGTTCCTCATAGGTCGTCCATTGTATCTCACCTCTTGGGGCCTGTTGGGACTTTAGTTATAGGTCTTGAAGAAAAGAGGGCTCTCTCCGCCGGACCGCCGCGCGGCGCACGCGCCCCGCAGCAGCCGAGCCGCCCGACCTCCCTACCCCCTCTCTCTCTCCGCCGGACCGCCGCGCGGCGCACGCGCCCCGCAGCAGCCGAGCCGCCCGACCTCCCTACCCCCTCTCTCTCTCCGCCGGACCGCCGCGCGGCGCACGCGCCCCGCAGCAGCCGAGCCGCCCGACCTCCCTACCCCCCTCTCTCTCTCCGCCGGACCGCCGCGCGGCGCACGCGCCCCGCAGCAGCCGAGCCGCCCGACCTCCCTACCCCCTCTCTCTCTCCGCCGGACCGCCGCGCGGCGCACGCGCCCCGCAGCAGCCGAGCCGCCCGACCTCCCTACCCCCTCTCTCTCTCCGCCGGACCGCCGCGCGGCGCACGCGCCCCGCAGCAGCCGAGCCGCCCGACCTCCCTACCCCCTCTCTCTCTCCGCCGGACCGCCGCGCGGCGCACGCGCCCCGCAGCAGCCGAGCCGCCCGACCTCCCTACCCCCTCTCTCTCTCCGCCGGACCGCCGCGCGGCGCACGCGCCCCGCAGCAGCCGAGCCGCCCGACCTCCCTACCCCCCTCCTCCCCCTCCTGCTCCGGCTGCTCTCCAACCAACACGGTGCCCTCTTCCCCGCCTACACCGTGCTCCTCCGCCACCAGCCTCGACAGCCTTGCCGCCCTCACCTTTCCTCCTCCAGAACAACTACTGGGGGAGTGGAGATAATACAGAGCAGCTCCCGGAGCCACGAGGGAAATCAAAGGGACAGCGTACCCCATCCTGGAACGGCTGACTATCTGGGAGAACCAGCTCCGGCCAGCTGGTAGAATTGGACAGGCGGTCCCCTTAGGCCGCGGCGGCTGGTGCCCCCACCACACGAGGCCCCCCGGAACAACTGAGATAGTTGGGTCGGAAATCCCCAGACTGCGGAGAACAGTGACCGGGGGATCCCTTCCAAGCACGTGACTCCCCCGTCGGCTGGGAGCAGTGCACTCTCCCGGGCTGCGACAGCTGGCGCCCTCCCGCCACGCTTGGTGCCCCGGGCCGACTAGCTAATTTGGCCGGACGCTCTCCTGTGCTGCGACAGCCGGCGACCCTCCCCGCGTTTGGAACCCCGGGCCCGCTGGCATTCTTCCAAGACGCTTCGGTTGCCGAACCTCCCCTACGGCGAGAGTTTTCCAGAGTTGAGGGACCCACAGCAACTTTCGCTGGTGGAACCCACAGACAGGCGTGTGCCACGTGTGCCACCTACTGGGCAGGATAGGAAGAACAGAACCCAGAGACTGCGCAGAAAAATCTTTCAACCTGTGGGGTCGAACACCCGGGGAAATCTGACTAAATGCCCAGACGCCAGCAGAAGATAACGGACCACGCTCAGAAAATTGAACATATGGCCCAGTCAAACGAAGAAACCAATAGTTCAAATGAGATACAGGAGCTGAAACAACTAATGCTGAATATACGAACAGAAATGGAAAACCTCTTCAAAAACGAAATCGATAAATTGAGGGAGGACATGAAGAAGACATGGGCTGAACATAAAGAAGAAATAGAAAAACTGAAAAAACAAATCACAGAACTTATGGAAGTGAAAGATAAAGTAGAAAAGATGGAAAAAACAATGGATACCTACAATGACAGATTTAAAGAAACAGAAGATAGAATTAGTGATTTGGAGGATGAAACATCTGAACTCCAAAAAGAAACAGAAACTATCCGGAAAAGAATGGAAAAATTTGAACAAGGTATTAGGGAACTCAAGGACAATGTGAACCGTACAAATATACGTGTAGTGGGTATCCCAGAAGGAGAAGAGAAGGGAAAAGGAGGAGAAAAACTAATGGAAGAAATTATCACTGAAAATTTCCCAACTCTTATGAAAGACCTAAAATTACAGATCCAAGAAGTGCAGCGCACCCCAAAGAGATTAGACACAAATAGGCGTTCCCCAAGACACTTACTAGTTAGAATGTCAGAGGTCAAAGAGAAAGAGAGGATCTTGAAGGCAGCGAGAGAAAAACAATCCGTCACATACAAGGGAAACCCAATAAGACTATGTGTAGATTTCTCAGCAGAAACCATGGAAGCTAGAAGACAGTGGGATGATATATTTAAGTTACTAAAAGAGAAAAACTGCCAGCCAAGACTCCTATATCCAGCAAAATTGTCCTTCAAAAATGAGGGAGAATTTAAAACATTCTCAGACAAAAAGTCACTAAGAGAATTTGTGACCAAGAGACCAGCTTTGCAAGAAATACTAAAGGAAGCACTAGAGTCAGATACAAAAAGACAGAAGAGAGAGACATGGAGAAAAGTGTAGAAAGAAGGAAAGACAAATATGATATATATAATACAAAAGGCAAAATGGTAGAGGAAAATATTATCCAAACAGTAATAACTCTAAATGTCAATGGACTGAATTCCCCAATTAAAAGACATAGACTGGCAGAATGGATTAAAAAACAGGATCCTTCTATATGCTGTCTACAGGAAACACATCTTAGACCCAAAGATAAATATAGGTTGAAAGTG
This sequence comes from Tamandua tetradactyla, assembly GCF_023851605.1. Lineage (NCBI taxonomy): Eukaryota > Metazoa > Chordata > Mammalia > Pilosa > Myrmecophagidae > Tamandua > Tamandua tetradactyla. The sequence goes on along the minus strand of NC_135353.1, from coordinate 54,978,550 downwards.
AAAGGTTGGGAAAAGATATTTCATGCAAACAACAACCAGAAAAGAGCAGGAGTGGCTATACTAATATCCAACAAATTAGACTTCAAATGTAAAACAGTTAAAAGAGACAAAGAAGGACACTATATACTAATAAAAGGAACAATTAAACAAGAAGACATAACAATCATAAATATTTACGCACCGAACCAGAATGCCCCAAAATACGTGAGGAATACACTACAAACACTGAAAAGGGAAATAGACACATATACCATAATAGTTGGAGACTTCAATTCACCACTCTCATCAATGGACAGAACATCTACACAGAGGATCAATAAAGAAATAGAGAACCTGAATATTACTATAAATGAACTTGACTTAACAGACATTTATAGGACATTACATCCCACAACAGCAGGATACACCTTTTTTTCAAGTGCTCATGGATCATTCTCAAAGATAGACCATATGCTGGGTCACAAAGCAAGTCTTAACAAATTTAAAAAGATTGAAATCATACACAACACTTTCTCGGATCATAAAGGAATGAAGTTGGAAATCAATAATAGGCGGAGTGCCAGAAAATTCATAAATACATGGAGGCTCAACAACACACTCTTAAACAACAAGTGGGTCAAAGAAGAAATTGCAAGAGAAATTAGTAAATACCTAGAGGCAAATGAAAATGAAGACACAACATATCAAAACTTATGGGACGCAGCAAAGGCAGTGCTAAGAGGGAAATTTATTGCCCTAAATGCCTTTATCAGAAAAGAAGAAAAGGCAAAAATGCAGGAATTAACTGTCCACTTGGAAGAACTGGAGAAAGAACAGCAAACTAATCCCAAAGCAAGCAAAAGGAAAGAAATAACAAAGATTAGAGCAGAAATAAATGAAATTGAAAACATGAAAACAATAGAGAAAATCAATAAGACCAGAAGTTGGTTCTATGAGAAAATCAACAAGATTGATGGGCCCTTAGCAAGATTGACAAAAAGAAGAAGAGAGAGGATGCAAATAAATAAGATTAGAAATGAAAGAGGAGACATAACTACTGACCTCACAGAAATAAAGGAGGTAATAACAGGATACTATGAACAACTTTACGCTAATAAATACAACAATTTAGAAGAAATGGACAGGTTCCTGGAAAGACATGAACAACCAACTTTGACTCAAGAAGAAATAGACGACCTCAACAAACCAATCACAAGTAAAGAGATTGAATTAGTTATTCAAAAGCTCCCTAAAAAGAAAAGTCCAGGACCAGACGGCTTCACATGTGAATTCTATCAAACATTCCAGAAAGAATTAGTACCTACTCTCCTCAAACTGTTCAACATAATCGAAGTGGAGGGAAAACTACCTAATTCATTCTATGAAGCCAACATTACCCTCATACCAAAACCAGGCAAAGATATTACAAAAAAAGAAAACTACAGACCAATCTCTCTAATGAATACAGATGCAAAAATCCTCAATAAAATTCTAGCAAATCGTATCCAGCAACACATTAAAAGAATTATACATCATGACCAAGTAGGATTCATCCCAGGTATGCAAGGATGGTTCAACATAAGAAAATCAATTAATGTAATACACCATATCAACAAATCAAAGCAGAAAAATCACATGATCATCTCAATTGATGCAGAGAAGGCATTTGACAAGATTCAACATCCTTTCCTGCTGAAAACACTTCAAAAGATAGGAATACAAGGGAACTTCCTTAAAATGATAGAGGGAATATATGAAAAACCCACAGCTAATATCATCCTCAATGGGGAAAAATTGAAAACTTTCCCCCTAAGATCAGGAACAAGACAAGGATGTCCACTATCACCACTATTATTCAACATTGTGTTGGAAGTTCTAGCCAGAGCAATTAGGCAAGAAAAAGAAATACAAGGCATCAAAATTGGAAAGGAAGAAGTAAAACTATCACTGTTTGCAGACGATATGATACTATATGTAGAAAACCCAGAAAAATCCACAACAAAATTACTAGAGCTAATAAATGAGTACAGCAAAGTAGCAGGCTACAAGATCAACATTCAAAAATCTGTAGCTTTTCTATACACTAGTAATGAACAAGCTGAGGTAGAAATCAAGAAACGAATCCCATTTACAATCGCAACTAAAAGAATAAAATACCTAGGAATAAATTTAACCAAAGAGACAAAAAACCTATATAAAGAAAACTACAAAAAACTGTTAAAAGAAATCACAGAAGACCTAAATAGATGGAAGGGCGTACCGTGTTCATGGATTGGAAGACTAAATATAGTTAAGATGTCAATCCTACCTAAATTGATTTACAGATTCAATGCAATACCAATCAAAATCCCAACAGCATATTTTTCAGAAATAGAAAAACCAATAAGCAAATTTATCTGGAAGGGCAGGGTACCCCGAATTGCTAAAAACATCTTGAGGAAAAAAAACGAAGCTGGAGGTCTCGCGCTGCCTGACTTTAAGGCATATTATGAAGCCACAGTGATCAAAACAGCATGGTATTGGCATAAAGATAGATATATCGACCAATGGAATCGAATAGAGTGCTCAGATATAGACCCTCTCATCTATGGACATTTGATCTTTGATAAGGCAGTCAAGCCAACTCATCTGGGACAGAACAGTCTCTTCAATAAATGGTGCCTAGAGAACTGGATAACCATATGCAAAAGAATGAAAGAAGACCCATCTCTCACACCCTATACAAAAGTTAACTCAAAATGGATCAAAGATCTAAACATTAGGTCTAGGACCATAAAACAGTTAGAGGAAAATGTTGGGAGATATCTTATGGATCTTACAACTGGAGGTGGTTTTATGGACCTTAAACCTAAAGCAAGAACACTGAAGAAGGAAATAAATAAATGGGAGCTTCTCAAAATTAAACACTTTTGTGCATCAGAGAACTTCATCAAGAAAGTAGAAAGACAGCCTACACAATGGGAGACAATATTTGGAAATGACATATCAGATAAGGGTCTAGTATCCAGAATTTATAAAGAGATTATTCAACTCAACAACAAAAAGACAGCCAACCCAATTACAAAATGGGAAAAAGACTTAAACAGACACCTACCAGAAGAAGAAATACGGATGGCCAAGAGGCACATGAAGAGATGCTCAATGTCCCTGGCCATTAGAGAAATGCAAATCAAAACCACAATGAGATATCATCTCACACCCACCAGAATGGCCATTATCAACAAAACAGAAAATGACAAGTGCTGGAGAGGATGCGGAGAAAGAGGCACACTTATTCACTGTTGGTGGGAATGTCAAAGGGTGCAACCACTGTGGAAGGCAGTTTGGCGGTTCCTCAAAAAGCTGAATATAGAATTGCCATACGACCCAGCAATACCATTGCTAGGTATCTACTCAAAGGACTTAAGGGCAAAGACACAAACGGACATTTGCACACCAATGTTTATAGCAGCGTTATTTACAATTGCAAAGAGATGGAAACAGCCAAAATCTCCATCAACAGAAGAGTGGCTAAACAAACTGTGGTATATACATACGATGGAATATTATGCAGCTTTAAGACAAGATAAACTTGTGAACCATGTAATAACATGGATGGACCTAGAGAATATTATGCTGAGTGAATCCAGCCAAAAACTAAAGGACAAATACTGTATGGTCCCACTGTTGTGAACGGACATTCGAGAATAAACTTGAAATATGTCATTGGTAACAGAGTTCAGCAGGAGTTAGAAACAGGGTAAGACAATGGGTAATTGAAGCTGAAGGGATACAGATTGTGCAACAGGACTAGATACAAAAACTCAAAAATGGACAGCACAATAATACCTAATTGTAAAGTAATCATGTTAAAATACTGAATGAAGCTGCATCTGAGCTATAGGGTTTTTTTTTGTTTTTGTTTGCTTGTTGGTTTGTTTGTTGTTGTTGTTTTTTACTATTACTACTACTTTTATTTCTTTTCTTTATATTGACATTTTATATCTTTTTCTGTTGTGTTGCTAGTTCCTCTAAACTGATGCAAATGTACTAAGAAACAATGATCATGCATCTATGTGATGATGTTAAGAATTACTGAGTGCATATGTAGAATGGTATGATTTCTAAATGTTGTGTTAATTTCTTTTTTTTCTTTCCGTTAATAAAAAAAAAAAAAAATAAAAAAAAAAAAAAAAAAAAAAAAGAAAAGAGGGATGGTGAAAGTGGGTCATGAAAAGAATAAGAAGTATCCTTCAAGCCAATTAATTCAGGGAATCCTATTGCAGTTTCATTGTGAAACAGGATTAAATTTTCCAGACAGATGAGTTGAGGGATGTTTCTCCAGGGGAGGCGATTACAGATTTAGCAGCACTGAAGGGTTAATTGCTTTAGGTGGAAGTTGGATGACAGACACCTCAGGGGAGACAGGAGGTCAAGAAGCTGTTTCCTCAAGGCAGGCTGGAGGTGAGTAGCTGTCTCCTCAGGGCAGGCTATAGAATGGGTGACTGTTTCCTCAGGGCTTGCTGGACTTGGGGGTGTTGTTTCCTGAGAGAGGTACATTAGAGGTTTATCTAACAAAGACTCAGCAAAATCCATGATTCCAATGTCCCCACTGCCATCATTATCAACCCATATGCCCTCAGCCCAGGTTTAAGGTCCCATTATTTTCCAATCAATGTGTTTACTTTAACAACAGACACTCTACAATGTTGAGATTTTAGTTTATGTTGTAAATCTGCTACTCACACAATGAGAAACTGGGTCTAGTTTTCATTGATCTCAAGTCTACAATCACAGTAATTAAGATGATTTTTCAGGGCACACATAGAAACTTACATCTTTCATATGGCATTTAAGTTGCAAATTTGAAGTCTTCAGCTCATTCTTTTCTCTTATAACTGTATCCAGAATCTCTAAGAACAACCAGCCCACATCATTATAACTTAACTCCACAAAACTCTGTTAAGGTTTCAAATACATTGTCACCCAGAGCCTTGCCCCATATAAATATATAATTAACAGAATCAAATGGTGATATTTTTGCATATCTCCATTTTCAACTGATGCAAATGAACTGTCAGTGCCATCTTGATTATTGAAAATAGAGACATTAATGCCTTCGAGTTTAGTCAAAGTAGAAAACCTACTGCAAAAAGAAATCATAAAGATTCTGTTTCTCAAAACCACTCCCATTACCAATCTGATTTAGGGTTCTCAGTGGAAACAGAACTGACAGGAGATATCTGTAAATATGAGATTTTATAAAAAGTATCTCCTACAGCTGTGGGGATGCATGAGTCCAAATTCCATAGGGCAGACTGTGAGCTCACAGCTCTGATGAATGTTTTCAAGTAATCCCCAGGGCAGGTTGTCTGGTTGAAGCAGTGAGAGATATTATCTCTTTTACATCTACTTAAAACTCTTCAATGGATTAGATTAAATGTCACTAATTGTGGAGGGCACTCCTTTGGCCAAATGAAGATATAATCAACCATGAATGCAATCAACATGCTGATGATTTAATAAACCAGCCTTCTGGTTTATTAACCAGCCACAAAATGTCCTTGCAGTCACATATAGGCCAGCACCTGCTTGACAAGATAACTGGGCACCATCACCTAGTTAAGTTGCACATGAAACTTACCATAATACCATCCAATGTATATAATCAGTGGCTAAAATGTAATCATATAGCTATGCTGCATTCATCACCACAATCAATTTTAGAACACTTTCATTACTCAAAAAAATTAAACATAAAAAATAAATAATAACACACAAACACTCCCATACTCCTTATGCCCCACTATTATTTATTCATTTATTGTCTTCATTTTATTATTCATGCACCCATTTGCTGGATAAATGGAGTTCCAGTCACAGGTTTTCTGATCACATGCTCACACAATAAAAGTTATGCAGTTATATAATTATCAACAAGAATCAAGGCTACTGGTTTACACTTTAACAGTTTCAGTTATTTCCTAGAGACTAAACAGAATAACTATATAGTGCAAAAAAATAACATCTCATCTCTATTTGAAATCACTTAGGCACTGAAACTTTATTTTGTTTCATTTCTTTTCCACTTTTTGGAGTAGAATTACACCCTTGGGAATCATATCCCATGTAGAGGGGCTAGTAGTCAGTTTATTTGCTGAGTTGGCTTAGAGAGACTACCCACATCTGAGCAACAAAAGAGATTCTGTGTTGGTGACACATAGGCATAATTATAAGTAGACTTAGCTTCTCCTCTGAGGAAATAAGTGTAAGCCCTGAGATTGAGGGATTGGTTTATTGATTTAGGAGTCCCTAATTCTTGAGAGAATATCAGATATTCCCCAGGAAAGGAAGTTTAATATTTCCATATTTTCCTCATGTTCCTCAAGGGGATTGAATTAGCTAAAGTTCAATAGAGAAACAGAATCAGCAGAAGATATCTGTAAATGTAAAATTTATAAAAGTGTCTCATGTAACCATGGGGATGTAGACTACAAGGTCTGTAGGGGAAGTGATGAGCTGGCAACTCCAATAAAGGTCAGCAGTGAACTGTCAGGAGTTCACGCTGCTTGGGCAACCTTGGGAATGTACGAGTTCAAGATCTGTAAGGCAAGTCACAAGGTGACAGCGCCAATGGAAGTACTCAAGGATCTCTCAGGGGAAGCTGGCTGACTGAAGCAGGAATTGTGATTGTCTCTTTTGAATCCACCTTAAAAGCCTTCCAGTGATTAGATTAAGCACCACTCATTGCAGAAGTCACTCCTTTTAGCTTCAATCAGCTGTAGGTGCCGCCAGCATGATCATGATTTAAGCCCATGAAATGTCCTCACAGCAACAGACAGGCTAGTGCTTGCCTGACCAGACAACCAGGCACTACCACCTGGCCAAGCTGACACATGAACCTGACCATGACAGAGACATTGCAAATTCTTTTTTTTATTGTCTGCCTCAAATACTCTGGGATGTATTGGGGTATTGCATTAACCTGCATAGAGTAACAAGATCTCATTTCCTATTCTAAGTTCCATGTAAATATGCTGTTTAAATAAACTGACCATATTGGCTAATTTAGTGAAAATCCCCCACTGATATCCCAGTACATTCTCAGAACATTTCCAAACCAAAAGCTAAGGTGATGTTTCACCCAAACCTAAGAAAGTGTTTTCAGTTTTCTCAAGAACCAAAAAATGATCTGGAGTATGAATCTGGTTATTGATAGCATGTAAAAGCAGCAGTTAAAAACAGCGTTTAATCAAATATATCTCACTGTCTTAATCATAATTCCTGCATACATATTTTTACTTTTTAAAGTTCCTGTGGAACAGAACACATTCAATTGAAATACACTAATAAAATAAACTTAAAAAATGTTATTCTTTTGTATTAAAGCTATGAGGTTTGATTCAGGTTGGTCAAGAGGCAAGCATGGCAAAACTTGACAGAAAATCTGTTCTGTTTACTTCAACTCTTTTCAAAATTTTAGTCAGAGAAAGAAAAAATGAAACCATAAACCTTTAAAACAGAATCAACAGGGGTCAGAAGTCTGAAGCAGTCTGTCAAAACAGCTTAGAAGACTGTTTCTATAAGATGTAATGAATGAGGAGAAATTCAGAGGTATGGTGCCAAGGAACCCTCTTCCTGAATTATGCTGTGGACTCAAAATCATTTGCAACACCTGGAGTCCAAGAAGAAGGCAAAAGTCTTTCTTATTATTTGGCTTTAGTGGAAAGAAATCAAGAGAACCAGGAGGTTGAGACCTAGAATGGAGAATCCCCTGAAGACAGTTGGCCAAGGTCCTAAACTGAAGAGTAGCTCTGTTACTAAGTGACTTAACAACATGTGAAGACTGATTCTTTCCTCATGAAGCACCCACTAAGAGGCAGGCATGGTGCTTAGTGTGTACAGTTTGGAATTAAGGGTAGTGGCAGAGGGAAGGGAAGGTGAAACAAACAATACAATGACATGAGCAAAGCACTCAAAGATTTGAGAAGGAAGACAGATAGAAAATAAGTACAAAAATATGAAAAAAATTCTTATTAAGGATGGTACAATAATAAGAACAACTAACATTTATCAAGTGCACTTTATTTACCAGGCATGAACCAAGTGTTTCACATGTATTAACTCTTTTAATCCTACTAACCGTGTTGTGAGGTAGGTATTCATATTACACCCATTTTAAAAATGGGGGACCTGAAACCCAAAGAGATTAAATAAACAGTCTAAAGTTTCACGTAGTTTGTAAGTGACAAAACCTAGATTATCACCCACATGGTCTAGAGACAGAAAAAGATGGTGGTGTAGTGAGGTGTGGAATTTAGTTTGTCCTCCAGGGAAGCCAGTAAATAACCAGGTACTGTATGGAACAACTATCGGTGGAACACCAGTGATTGGACATATAACATACAACAGTATGGAATGGGCAGAACAGCTGATATCCCACAAAGAACTTTAAGTCTCCCAAATTTTTGAGGCTGACATCCCTCCCCAACAGGCACCACAGGATGGTTCCCCAAAGGGAAAAGAACAGACTTTACTAGAAACAAGGAAGTTAATTCAACCTAGTTCCAACTGCAGAATTAATTAACAAATTCAGACTTCTGAAAGTAGGCCCTGAGCACAAATTAATCTGGATTAAGTACTAAAGGAACTGGGAGTTTTCATCCTGTCAGAAAGGTAGTGAGGCTGATGGTAATAAAATGAAACAAAACAAAACAAAAAAGGCTTTTTTAGTTGGACAGCACAACATACTGAAAAAGGGCTGGACATCAAAAAAAGGGGCACATAGAGACTGGGAACACATAGAGCCAACTGCAGCTCTTGATTCGTAAACCTGGGAAGCTGGGATCCACCACTGAAAAGACTTTCTTTCTATCACTTTTTTAAAATTCTTAACTGTTCATTAAATAGAATTTAGAAGTGCAAACATTCTCAAGCTTCAAGAAAAGGGGGACAGAGCCTAGCTCAACTGGCTCTCCTTCTCCAGGAAATTCAGGCCCCAGGGACTGGAAACAGAAGGACCTTAAGCCTGCATTCTACCTCAGCATCTTTCTCAACCATACCATTGGCAGGGAGAAGCTGCAGAGAATTAAAGGGACCACATCACCTTATATTTTCGGGAAGCTATAGGCTGACAAGTGCTCCTTGCTGAGCAGGATAGGAAAAGCACAGAATCAAGAGGCTTCATAAGAAAGTCTGACAGCCTGCTGGATCTCACCCTTAAGGAAACTTGATACTGGTTACACTCTCCTTCTGAGAAGTGGACCTGTCTAGTCTGGGAAAATCTGACTGGGACCAATCATATATGAGGAGACCCCTCCTCAAACAAAAAAAAAAAAGGTTCCATATAGGCAGGGCAAGAACCAGAAAAACAAGAGCAGAAAAATTCTGATCAATTAAAAAGAAGCTATGTTAGACATCTAGAATAAGTTGAATTGAATGGCAAAGGACAGATAGAGAACAAAGAAAACCTTAGGTAAAAGAGTGAAAATGAATGCCATAATAAGCTAATTAAAGAAATCAGATGCCTAGACAACAACAAAATAATGAGTCATAATACAAAAATCAAAGGTATGACCCAGTCAAAGGAACAAACCAACATTTCACATGAGATACAGAAGTTGAAACAATGAATTCAGGATGTTTAAATAGACATGCAAAATGACACCAAAAATGAAATCAACAGGTTAAGGGAAGATATGGCAAAAGAGATGAAGGTTATAAAGAAGACATTGGGTAAAATAAAGAACTTGAAAGTTAAAAAAAAATGGAAGAACTTTGGGGAATGAAAGGCACAATAGAAGAGATTTAAAAAAATAGTGGAGACCTACAGCAGCATATTTGAAGAGACAGAAGAAAAGGTTAGTGAATCAGAGGATAGAACATCTGAAATCCTACACACTAAAGAACAGATAGGAAAAATAATGGAAAAAACAGGAACAGGGTCTCAGGGGATTGAATGACAATGCAAAATGCAACAATATACATGTTATGTGTATCTCAGAAGGAGAAGAGAAGGGAAAGGGGCAGAAAGAATAATGGAGGAAATAATGACTGAAAATTTTCCATCACTTATGAGAGACATAAAATTACAGATCTGAGAAGTACAGCATATCCCAAACAGAATAGATACAAATAGACATGTAACAAGATACTTACTAATCAGATTGTTACATGTCAAAGACAAGGAGAGAATTCTGAAAGCAGTAAGAGAAAAGCAATCCCTAAATATAAGAGAAGCTCAATATGACTATGTGTGGATTTCTCAGCAGAAATCATGGAGGCAAGAAAGCACTGGTATGATATAGTTAAGATTCTGAAAGAAAAAAAACCCCTGACAATCAGTATTATATACTCAGCAAAATTGTTCTTCAAAAATGAGGGAGAGTGTAAAATATTTTCAGTCACTAAGAAAGTTTGTGACTTAAAGTCTGGCTTTAAAATAAATACTAAATGGGGTGGACAGCAGTATCTCAGCAGGCAGAACTCTCACCTGCCATGCTGGAGACCTGGGTTCAATTCCCAGTGCCTGCCTATGCAAAAAAGCAAAAATAATAAATGGAGCACTGCAGGCAGATAGGAAAAGACAGGAGTAGAAAGTCTGGAGAAGAGTGTAGAAATGAAGACTATCAGTGAAGACAAAAAGAGAAAAAATAAGATATGACATAAAATACAAAGGACAAAATGGTAGAAGACAGTATCATTTTTACAGCAATAACATTAAATGTTAATGGATTAAACTCCCAAATCAAAAGACAGACCAGCAGAATGGATTAAAAAATAAGACCTATCTGCATGCTGTGTACAAGGGACTCCTTTTGGCCCAAGGCCAAAAACAGATTGAAAATGAAAGGTCAGAGAAAGATATTTTATGCAAACAACAAGCAGAACAAAGCAGAGCTAGCTATACTAATATCCAGTAATTAGAGTTCAACTGTAAAACTATGTAAAAGTTTTACATGTAAAAGAGACAAAGAATGACACTTTGTATCAATAAAAGATATAATTCATCATGGAGTCGAAACAATCATAAATATTTATGCACCAAGCCTGATTTCCCAAAATAATGAGGAAAACACTGACAACATTTAGGGGAGAAGGAGACACTTCTAAAATAATATTTGGAGAACTCAATTCACTGCTGTCATTAATGGATAGAACATCTAGACAGGGAATGAATAAAGAAATATGGATTTGGGATAATATGATAAATGAACTAAACATAGACATTTACAGAAACTTACATAACACAGTAGTAGGATACATATTTTTCTCAAGTGATTATGGAACACTCCCAAGGATAGACCATATACTGCGTCACAAAGTAAGTCTCAGTACATGTAAAAAGATTGAAATTATGCAAAACACTTTCTTGGATCAAAGTGGAATGAAATTGGAAATCAATAACAGGCAGAGGGTCAGAATATTCACAAGTATATGGAAACTAAAACAATATATGTTCATAAGTAACAAGTGGGTCAATGAAAAAATTATAAGAAAAATCAGTAAATAACTCAGGCAAATGTAAATGAAAATGCAACATATCAAAATTAATGAAATGGAGCTAAGGTGGAGCAGAGATGGAAATTTATTGCTCTAAATGCCTATATTAAAAAGAAGGAGGAAATATTGAGGAATTAACTGTTCACCTGGAAGAACTAGAAAAAGAACAACAAGCTAATCCCAAAGCAAATAAAAGAAAAATAATAAATATTTGAGCAGAAATAAATGAAATTTAGAATAAGAAAATAATAGAGAAAATCAACAAAACCAGAAGATGGTTCTTTGAGAAAATCAATCAAATATGATGGAATCTTACCTAGGCTGAAAAAAGAAAAAAGAGAGAGGGAGGATGAAAATAAATAAATTCAGAAATTGGGGAGGGGACATAACCACTGACCCTGCAGAAATAAAGGAAGTAATGAGAGGATACTATGAACAACTATATGCTAATGAACTAGACAACATAGATGAAATGGACAACTTCCCAGAAAATCATGAGCAACCAACATTGACTCGAGAAGAAATAGATGACCTCAACAAACAGGTCACAAGCAAAGAGAATAAGCAAGTCATCAAGAAGCTCCAAAAAAAGAAAAACCCAGGACCATATGGCTTCACATGTGACTTCTACCAAGCGTTCAAAAATTAGAACCAATCCTGCTCAAACTCTTCAAAAAATTGAAGAGGAGGGAAAGCTACCTAATCCATACTATGAAGTGAACATCACCCTGAAACCAAAGCCAGACATAATTTCTACAAGTAAAGAAAACTTCAGACCAAACTAGTTAATGAATATAGGAGCAAAAATCCTCAAAAAATTACTTGCAAATCGAATCAAACAGCTCATTAAAATAATTGTACACAATGTCCAAGTGGAATTTATTCCAGGTATGTAAGAGTGATTCAATGCAAGGAAATCAATTAATATAAAATCATGATCATCTCGACTGCTGCAGAAAAGACATTTGACAGAATGCCGAATCACTTCTTGGTGAAAATACCCAAATAGAAGGGTACTTCCTCAACATGATAAAGAGAATATATGAAAAATACACAGCTAACATCAATAGTCAGTGGAGAAAGACTGAAAGATTTCCTTCTAAAATCAGGAACAAAAACAGGATGCCCTCTGACACCATTGTTATTCACCTTCGTGCTGAAAGTCCCAGCTAGAGCAATTATACAAGAAAAAGAAATAAAAATTTATCCAAATAAGAAAGGAAGAAGTAAAATCTCATTGTTTGGAGATGAAATGATACTATATGTTGAAAATCCTGAAAAATCAAAAACAATACTACTAGAGCTCACAAATGAGTACAGCAATGTGGTAGGGTACAAGATCAAAACCCAAATGTCAGGTTTGCTTCTATACAATAGTAATGAATAGTCTGAGGAGGAAATCAAGAAAATAATTCTAATACAATAGCAACCAAAAGAATCAAACATTTAGGAATAAATTCAACTAATGCCACAACAGACCTATACACAGAAAACCGCAAGAAATTGCTAAAAGAAATCAAAGAAGACCTGAATAAATGGAGAGACATACCATGATCATGGATTAGAAGACAAAATATAGTTAAGACATCAATTCTATCCAAATGATCTGTAGATTCAATTCAATACCAATTAAAATCCCAACAACTTAGTTTGCAGAAATAGAAAAAAAAATCACTAAATTTATTTGGAAGGGCAGGGTGCTCTGAATAACTAAAAATATTTTGAGAAAAAAAATGAAGTGGAAGGTCTCATATGACCTGACTCTAAATCATAATGATCATTGATAAGGTGGTTAAGCCAACCCAACTGGGACAGAGCAGCCTTATATAATGGTGCATGGAGAACTGGATATCCATACTAAAAAGAAGGAAAGAGACCCATATCTTACAAAAATTAATTCAAAATGGATCAAAGACCTAAACATTAGAACCAAGACCACAAAGCTTTTAGAAGAAAAAAGGAAATACAAATTTGTAGGGAAATACAAATCTTGTGATAGGAGATGGTATCCTAAACCTTACACCCAAAATGAAAGCAATGAAAAAATAAGTAGATGAATAAATAAGTATCTGTTCAAATTATCCACTTTTGTGCATTACAGAAATTTGTTAGGAAAGTAAAAAGGCATCTTATGAAATGGGAGACAATATTTGGAAACCACATATCAGATAAAGGTTTAATAAACAATATATAAAGAGATTCTACAACTCAACAATGAAAAGACAAAAAAAAATTAAAAATGTGCAAAAGACATGAACACACACTTTTCAGAAGAGGAAATACAAATGGGTAAAAGGCATATGAAAAATGCTCAACTTCACTATTAGGGAAATGCAAACCAAAACCATAATGAGATATGAAATCACACCCACTAGAATGTCCGTTACAAGAAGAAAAAAACAACAGAAAAATGACAGTACTGGAGAGGATGTGGAGTGTGAACTTGTTCATTGTTGATGGTGGGAATGTAGAATGGTACATCTTCTCTGGAAGGTAGTTTGTTGGCTCCTCATAAAGCTAAGTATAGCATTGCCATATGATCTAGCAAGACCATTACTAGGTGTATATTCAGAGGACAGTGGAATACTATACAACTTTATGAAAGAATAAAGTCATGAAGCATGTAACAACATGGATTAACTTTGGGGACATTATGCTGAGTGAAATTAGCCAAAAAATAAAAGTAAAATAATGAATGGTCTCACTAATATGAAGTAACATCAATAAGTGAATTTGAGAGTTAAAGTTAAGAACACAGGATCCTGAAACCCCGTTGCTCAGTATATACCTGGAGAAACTGAGTGTGGGGACATGAATGGACATTTGCAAACTGATGATTCTGGAAACAGTGTTCCTGATCCACAATGAATGGAGGTGGCCTAAGGGTATAAGACTGAGGAATGGAAGAGGGAACTATGGTATATATATATACAATGGGCTACTGAGCTGATGCAAGAAAGAATGAAGTTGTGAGGCATGCAACTAGATGAATGAACTTTCAGAGCTATATGTTGAATGAAATGTATGGAACAAAAGGACAAATATTATCATGTCTCAATCATATGGACTAATTATAATATAAATGTTTGGTGAAATAAAGTCAAGAGAATGGGTTATCAGGTTGGGGCTTATTGTAAAGGGTACTAGATTGTAAACTCTTAGAGCAGTCACATATATTCAGTGTAACTATTAATTCTATTAATTCTTATTCTGAGATACTGAGATTTCTGTATATAACATGGTTTTCCTAGAAACTCTGAGTATTTATGTGACACCTGGACTCAGAGTTAGAGCTCTGAAGCTGTGAAAGTCAGCAGAACCCAATACATGAAATGTATAAAAACTTGGAAAAGTGACCAGACCTCAAGTAGAGATAGTAATGAAGCTGACCTGGATAGGACTAAAGTATATCAGAAGACTGGGTAAAGGATGATATCATTCATATTTTAAAACTTCAGCATCTGTGTTTGACTAAAGAGAGAGATGTTTTTTTTGTGCAAAACATATTTTTGGTAGTGCTTTTCCTAATTTAGCTTGTATGGTCAGTTTAGTTGAACACAATAAGTATCTGAAATCTTGAATAGGTCATGAGATTTTGTCAGTTTGCCCAGGTTAATGTGATCCTCCAATAAATCCCAGAGTGATTTGTAAAGTGAAAAAAGAAATATTTGAAAAGTTCCCTTAGGGGAATGGGGAGAAAGGGGGAAATGTTCAGTTTTCCCATTTGGAGAATTTCTGATAGTCTCACAAGCAGTGGAACAACCAAATCAATAGGCTGAACCCTTGGCTTTTGGATTTGCCCCTATGAAGCTTATTCCTGCAAAGGATAGGCTATGCCTACTTAAAATTAGGCCTAAGAGTCACCCTCAGAGAACCTCTTTTGTTGCTCAGATGTGGCCTCTGTTTCTAACCAACATGGCAAGTGAAGTCACTCCCTTCATCCCCCTACATGGGACATGACTCCCAGGGGTGTAAATTTCCCTGGCAACACATGGGACAATATTCCAGGATGAGCCAGGGCCTGGCATCAAGGAATTGAGAACACTTTCTTGACCAAAAGGAGGAAGAGAGAAATGTGAAAAGAGAAATCATCAGTGGCTGACAGATTTCAAACAGAGTTAAGAGATTATCCTGGATGTTACTCTTATGTATTATATAGATATCCCCTTTTAAGTTTATGCTGTATTGGAGCAGCTAGAGGGAAGTACCTGAACCTGTAGAGCTGTATTCCAGTAGTCTTGTTTCTTGAAGATGATTGTATAATGATATAGCTTTTACAATGTGATTGTGTGATTGTGAAAACCTTGTGTCTGGTGCTCCTTTTATCTAGGGTATGGACAGATGAGTAAACAATATGGATAAAAAATAAATAACAGGGGGAGCAAAGGTTAAAATAAATTGAGTAGATTGAAATATTAGTGGTCAATGAGAGAGAGGATTAAGGGGTGTGGTATGTATGAGTTTTTTGCAATAACCAATGATGTAATACGCATGTATCTAATCATGTATCCCATGAATGATGTCACCTGTTGGAAAAATGCCACTTTTATGCAATTTAATATATAAAGGACTACTGCTGTGTAAGTATCAGTGTTGAAGGGATTAATTAAAGATGACCACTCTACCAGTAACTCATTGTGCTTTCTTTCAATTTGCTATCAGATCAGAGCAACTGAACCTTACAGCAGGAACCTGACAATTAGCATAGTCAACAGGAATGCAGTGAGTGGCCCCTCCACCATAGATGATACTGGACTGTATGGGATATGGCCTCCACAAGCTTGTGGTTTCCTATTAGCAGCAGTCTTGCTGCAGTGGTCTGCATTGGACGCTTGAGATCATGTGAATCCCCGCCCCCACAGGGGAGTGCAAAGACTTTAAGGGACTGTAAAGCCGGCATCCAGGTTTCCCAGAGTGGTATAGTAGGGAAAGTATCTTGTTTTTTCTGACTGTGTTAAAAGAGCAGCATAAGGAAGCTTTAACAGCAGAAGTGCAAGTCTGGAGACTGCAGCAGAAGCAATATAAACTGGAAGCCTGGGTCCAACCCCTGGAAAAGGAAGTGACAGTGTAGGGGTAGCCTGAAATGGAGGGAATCAGGAGTGAGTTGATGCCATCCCAGGCAAGTACCGCTCCCTTGCGCCATGCCTGTCCCATAGTAAAACAACAGGTCAAGCATGACCATCCCTTGGTTCCAGGAGGTGGACTGCTGAGTGTCAGGTATCAAAAAATAAACCCTAACAGACAAAATGGATTCTGTGACATGGGGGCCCCTTGAGTTTCTCTCTCAGCAGCTCTCTTGACAGGACCTCATGTGACAGCAAGATAGTGAGCACAAATGTGCCAACACCCCACCCACAAGAGGCCAGACCAGATAACCACGAGTTAAAGTCATAATCTGCACCAGCCTGATATCTCACAGTGATGCCTGTGGCCACATGTCACCCCTACCCCTGTTGGCACAGTTTTTCCTTTAAAACCACAAGCTATCAGAAAGAGAGTTGGAGCCATATTTCCTTTCCTTTTGTTGGGAAATTTTGCTGGTTCCCACCTGCCTTCTTTACCTTTGCTCTGTTTCTTTCTAGCAATAAACCCCTTAAGCTTTAACTTGCTGTCTCATGTGGAATCTTTTAATAACCCTGTGCTTAACATAAATATTGCTGAAAACCAGGGACAGAAGTCTGACTAAAGGTTTAACTTTCTGGATCCTTAGGGCTACAGGGACAGCCTTCCAGCCCCTCCATCCACCAAACCAGCACAGTCACTACGGTTTCCATGTGATTGATGGCTTGAGTTTCTGGCTCAGACCATGTTAACATTATGCCAGCTCACATCCATGGCATTCAAATGACTACAATCAATTTGGCCTTAGGTAAGTGATACCTTTCTGTCCAGACTCCCCCATGAGAGTTTTGTTCAGTGTCCCAGTGACACCTTGGCCTGCCTCAGAGCACCTGGGCCAAAGCCTGAGCTCAGTCTAAATGCTTCAGCTCTATGAGCATTTTCCTGTGTAGCTGTCAAAAAAAAAAAAGAACAAACCTTGGGGTATGCCTAAGCAAAAGACTGCACACTTTCCTAAGCCATGACAACAAACCGGGGATGCCTGCTTTGTGGTTGCAATTGGATCTTGGGTCTGGGTAAATTAGCCTCACTTAATGCTGCATTGGCCCATAAACCACCAATGGAGCTGGTAACTTCCATAAGCCTCCTGTCTGCAGGGCCCCAACAAGAGTCAGTGTGTCCAGGACACAAGTCCTTAAGAAGACCATAAGCCTTCAGTGGAGCTGGTAACCAGCAGCCTTGAAAGGAACAGTTAACATAAATCTCCATGAGCAGACCTCCATAAGCCTCCTGCAAGCAAAATCCCTAGCATGTAGCAAACCTCCCACCCCCCATATTAAAAGTTATCAAATAATCATAGGAAACACTCTAACAGTTCCTAATTCTACTCGTCTCCAATGTTTATTTCATAATCTCGGTAAACTCCAATTAAAAAAGAAGATAAAAAAACATTTATTTTTTTCTGCAATTCGGCTTGGCCACAATACCCTTTGAAACAACAAAAATGTTGCCCCACAACATTGCACTCTTGATTAACAAATGGTCTAAAAGTTCCTACCCCTAAACCTGACAATTTTATTCCTCTGTGCTATTCTATGCCATAACTGTTTCATGTCTGTTTAATTGTTAACTAATATATTTGATATGTTAAATATTTAATACCTCTTTGTTAGCTAATGTGTTCAGTCTAATTATAGATTGGTATGTTCCTACATTTATGTTAAGTCAATTGTTCATTACTGATTACTAATTATAAAAATTCTTTTAAAAAGAGAACCTTTAGGCTGTATTAAAAATTAAAAGCATTTTGATTATAAGTCTATAAAAAGTTTTTTTTCTATAACATAATCTAACCTCACTATAATTTAAAATAAAACTACTACTATAAGTAAGAAATTAAATATGTTATTTCATCCCATTTTTACTAAAAATGAGGATGGGATGAGATGGTATATTCAATCTTTATTTATCCATCTCAAAAATATTTCTGTTTCTGTTTTCCTTTCCAAATAATAAATTTCTTATTTATGTCTGTATGCATTTTCAATGTATAGTCTCATGCTTCTGGATAGTAACAGCAAAATTCTTAAGCTCTAAGTCTAATATCTTTCTGTCTGTACAACCAATTAAAAATTTTCTTAAATTTAAACTTGGTACAAATTCAATGAGCTCAGGATATTTCCCAAACCTTCAGTCAATGTAATTTTAAAGTTCCTCATAATTTTAAATATCATAAAAACAATAGAATAAATTAAATAATGAATCTTTCAATTAAGCAAATGCAATTTGTTCTGCTTAAGTATACTTTCCCTAAATTTAAATTTACTAATAAATAAACTAATATTATAAGTACATTCTCAAAATTCCTCTTAAAGTAGCCTAACAGGTTGTATAAACTAAGCAATGTACCTAATAATAATAACATATATATAAAATATAGCAAAATTTAAATATGCTAATACTTCAAATATATTCTATTTAAGAAATTGATTAAGTTTAATAAAAGTATAAATGGATTTTTTATAACTTTAACTGAAATTTTTAAAATCTGACTTTTCTTACTTAACCATTTGCTACCTCGATATGTATAAGAATTTGAAATTATAGTAACTTTACTAATTCCAGTCTGTCATGAATAAAAAACCATAAATCTTAGCTTCTAAGGGTTCATATTCTAGTTAAAATATACACCTATTAAGGCTTTATATAAAACAGTGGTAACAAAGAAATTTAAAGATGTTAAAAATTTTTAAAGGCAGAGAAATAAAAATGACCTGAGAAATCCTCATACAAATGACATGTATAAAGCCTTTAAATAAAAAATTAGCATTTAAGCAAATAAAACTCTAAACCAATTTTTAAAAACTGTAACTTAATTCTGTAAATTAACACATTCTTGGCATTATTTAGCAATTAAAAATATTGTTCAAAAATTGTTTTTGCTAAATTAAACTAAAAATTTTTAGATATATTATAAAATAATCATTTATGTGTTTTGAGTATAAAGTATATAAATGCCTGGCCATATTCTAAACTCCACCATAAATTTTTCCCTTCCTCCATTATTTTATAAATCTCTGGCTCTTCTTCCCTTAATATTAAAAGGAAGTATACAAGTTCAAAACTTTATAAATGTATTATAAAATTTATTTCTAATTATATGCAGTTTAAATAAATAAAAGCTATAGGCAAAATGAACACAAAAGATAATAAAAAGTTTAAAAAACAAATTTTGTTTGTTATAGTCATTGTAAATTACAAACCCTAAATAAATAAGAGTAATAAAGAGCTAAAATAAATAAATTTTATTTGTTCTAGTCATTTTTAATTATAAGTTCTAAATGATTGTAAAAAGTTTTAAAAAGGCTTATGAAAATGAATTTTGTCATAAAATAATTCTTAACAGTTATAAAGAAGAAGTTTATGAAAGTAAATTCTTTCTGTCATAATCAATACTAATTAAAATTTAATGTCTGTTTATCATACATTTCAAAAAAGGAAAGCTTTTGTGTTATGTTGAATATTCATATAAAGCTACACTTAAGTTTTCTCTGTGTTCTATTAACATGAATTGTTAGTATGCTCTTAATATAAAGTGTTTTTTTTTTTTTTTTTTTTTTTTTAAGGAAAGACAGAGAGAAGGAAGGAAGGATAGAAGGAAGGAAGGAAGGAAGAAAGGGAAACATCTTTAAACATTTTCTTGTTTTTATTGTATTCTGTTTCTCCGTTTTTGTTTCATGGGCTGGGGCCGGGAATCGAACCGAGGTCCTCCGGCATAGCAGGCAAGCACTTTGCCCGCTGAGCCACCGCGGCCCGCCCCAATATAAAGTGTTTTAAAAAGCAATTTTTCTTATTCATCCAAATATTGTATCTAAAATATTTTACATCAAAAAAAATCCTTATTAATGTTTATACTAGCATTTTCCCTTATTTCAGAAAACAAGTCTTCTCACTCTGAGGAAAAAAACTGCTAAAAATAATTTGTTCTTTCACCTTATATAAATAAAGTGCTAAGGTAAAAAAATAACTTAACTTATTGCCCAAGATGTATTTAAGATATATTACAATAGGTAAAAATATTTTTTATCTTATTACTAATTAAACTTTAGTAAATAAAATATTCATACATTTAAACATTGTATAAATTCTTAAAAATTTAACAATATGCTCACTATCAATGTTATATCCTAATACTAATCTATATAATATTAAGTAATGGTTTAGTGTTATTAATCATGGTTTTAATTATTTTAAAAAGGCTACATGTCATAGAAACTGCCAGTTGTCAGTTGCACTGCTTTGCTCTAATAGTCCTCTGAAAATATATGCGTTCAACTTAAAAAAAATAGTTAAACAAATATATATATATCATATTTTACCTGTTAGATAACATGTCTGGTAAATGTGTAAAAATATAATAGAACAAAACCTCTGCTATAATTTTTTTAATATAAAACAACAGTCTTATGTTTTTATTTCTAAAAAAAGCTTCATTTGAAAATATTTGTACAAATTAAAGCTCAAATTGTAAGTATTAACTCTTATCATTAAATGTTGAAATACATTACTCTTTATATAACCCTCAAATTCCAATTAAAGATGTAATGAAACTGACATAGGTAAAACCAAGATAAATCAACATGCAAGGTAAAAAATAATATTGTCTGTATTTTAAAGCCCTAACTTTTGTGTAAGATAAAAGAAAAATGTTTATTTTTTCCAAAATTTGCACTATCTAATTCATTGTCTTAATTAGTAAATTAAGCAACTTCATTCAATTTTATTTAATATAAAACCAGAATAAGGAATAAAAGTTTATGTTTTATACCCTACATCTCAGAGGGTTTGGACAAAAACTTAAAAAGTGTCTGCAAAGTCCTTTAAGAAACTGGGCAAGATAAATCTGTTAGGAATTCCCCAGGAAGCCAAGGCCTCAATTTTAAGGTTTGCCCTTATGAAACTTATTTCTACGATGGTAAACTAAACCTACTTAGAATTAGTACCTAAGAGCCATCTCCAGAAGATCTCTGCTGTTGCTCAAAGGTGGCCTCTCGCTAAGCCAAACTCTGAACTTCCCCCCAATGTGGGACATAATTTCCAGGAATATAAACCTGGCAACTAACAGCATGAGATACTATTGACATTATCATTGCAGAACATGGCTGGCCTTGGCACTGTGAGACATAAGCTCCAAAGATGAGACATCCATGTTAGGACTGTTACCAGGTCCTAACATGGATGAACTGACCAAAAGGGGGAAAAGAAATAGAGTTTTAATGGCTAAGACATTTCAGATCAAGTTGAGAGACTATTCTGGAAGTTATGCTTACACAAACTTCAGCCAGATATTACAAACTGCCACAATACAGCAAATCCCAACCAACAATATTCCTAGAAACACTAAAAAATTCTAATGCCCTATAAAATGTTACTTATTAAGTTTGTTTTTCAGAAACTTAAAACCTCCAAATTGTTCCAATGTCAAAAAAGCTCTGAAACCTAAAGATTCTAAACTCTCCAAAAATAACAACTAATTTCATCAATTCATCCTTTGACCCTTAAATTTTATTAACAACTCATACCTCTTAAATTATCCTCCTAAACCTCTGCCTCTTACAATGTCTATCTAAGTTTGTTCACAGGTTAACAGCAGCCATGACCAACCAGCAGAATTCTAAAAACATACTCCTGCTACAGCAAAAATTTGAAACCTGCTCAATTAATGGTGCCTCTGCCTGGCTCAAAGCAATTTTTCCTTCCCCAACTTTTCCTGGAGACAGCAGAAAGTAGCCAAAAAGAAACACAATGTCCTTACTTCCTCCAAAAATTACTTCAAGCTAAGACATCCCCCCATCCCCCACATCTAATCACAGCGCTTGTCAATTTTGTTAAAATAAAAAGGCAGGAATGTCAAGTATCAGAAAATAAACCTTAACATGCAAAATAGATTTTGTGACATGGGGGCCCCTTCAATTTCTCTTCCTCAGCAGCTCTTCAGACAGGACCTGATGACGCGACAGCAAGAAAGTGAGCATAAACCTGCTGACACCCCACCTGCCTGAGGCCAGACCAGATACCCATGAGTGTGAAATCATGATCTGCACCAGCCTATTATCTCCCAGTAATGCCTGTGGCCACTGTCACCCCCACCCCTCTTGGCATAGTTTTTCCTTTAAAACCACAAACTGACAGAAAGAGAGTTGGAGCCATTTTTCCTTTCCTTTTGCTGGTAGGTTTTGCTGGCTCCCACCTGCTTGCTCTACCTTTGCTCTCTGTCTGTTTGTTGCTAGCAATAAACCCTTTAAGCTTTAACTTGTCTCATGTGGAATCCTTTAATGACCCCATGCCTAACAATGGGCCACCCACAGGTCTGCTGACAGATGACATACATGGCATATATGCTGGAAGGGCTCTGAGATCCCACCAAACAGGTATGGCATAAGTCTGGGGAAACACTTCCAGCATGGCTGTTGTGCCTGTGAGACAATGGGGCTGACAACCTGGAACCCTCAGAAAGCAAAATAGCACAATTAGAGGATGTAGAGGTGCATGAATAAGGAAAGGGTATGTGCCCAGTAAAGTAAGGGGTGGAGCTGCCGTCAGAATGATCCCAGTCAAGGAAGGGAGCAGAGATGAGATGCTCCCCCATTGAGCAGTAAGTAGCTGCTATTTATGCTGACCTTGCTAGCAAGTGAGTCCATTACAAGCCTGTAATGGAAGGCCAGCAGAAATTGCAAGAGACAGAAGCAAATTCCCCATTGGATGGCAGTGGGTTTTTATTGCACAGAATTGGGCCAAAAGTTTGGCCAGGATTGGGCCAAAGGTCTAGATATACAGCAGGCACAGCATGTCCCATACGGACCACAAGCTGTGGAAATGATTAAAAGGTACAATGACCTCCGGACAGAGCAGCTCTGGGTTCTAGTCTTGGAGGAGCCAACATTGATGGGGTAGGCTACCCCAATTGGCTACTGGTGTTCATTTAGTAAATGAACAGCTTCAATGCACAGGCTACTCACCTTTAGGCTTGGTAAATAAGGGGATGAACCTTGCCCTTGCATATGCAAGTGGAAGGAAGTGATGTATTGGAAAGACCCTGTGTGTGGAAGGAGAGTTACTATTACCAGCCACCCATGTTCTGTAACCAGGGACAATGAATGAATAGACCTGGCTACAGAAAATATTGACAGAAGCCCTTCCTGGGTGGTATGTCTTTTGCTCTGGGGTGACAGGATAACCTGAGGTTTGCAGATGTTCAGGGGTGGCCAGCTCCTGTATATGTGTCCCTTCCTGATGATGGGGAAGGCCCGAGGGGACCTGGTTTGGTACTCCCACCTGGGGCAGAAACCCCTGGTTGCCACTATTCTGTCACAGGATGAGCAGGTGGCCTGTATTGGTCCTGAGGGATTAAATTTGTCTCCAATGGTTTCTAAAGCTCTGCTATCCCTCTGGCCAGGCTGATTGCAGCTAACAGCCTGGCAGAATGGGCACACACCTACACAAAAGTCCACAGTGTCTCCCTTTGCTGGGTGTGTACTGATCTTTGAGCAGATGCAGCTGAAGGGCTCCTATGGTGGATAGCACCAGCCACTGAACAGAACTGGACACAGCTAGGATGAGATAATTGCAGTTCTCTGACTTGGGAAGAAGTACAGTGAGCAGTTGATGCTTTGTTCATCCAGGACATGGATACCACCCCCTTTCTCTTTTGGTATGCCACAAAGAATGGTTGGGGATGGTTTATGGATGAGCATGTGAATTTAAAAGAAAACGCACCACAGTGCATTGGACAACATCAAGAAGGTCTCCCACAGATGGCAGGGTAGACTGCTGAGTCTTTTTGTATTGAGACCATGATATTTTTGGATCCCAGAGAGTGGTAGGATGGCCACCCATATGTAGGGCCCAAGCCAACTAATTGGCTTCCTAAGGGATATATACGAGTTTGTAGACTATATGGGTGGCCCCACTTACCTGCTAAATGGACAGAGCAGTGCACATGGGGATGACCATATGTAAAAGGGCAGATTCTTACCTTCTCCCAGAAACACCCCATAACTGGGATATGGTATATCACCATTGGCACTGTGAAAAACGAGCATCCTGGTGGTTTTATCCTCTGGCCACATTTCTTCCAGGAGCTGAAAGCATTAAAATAGAATTAGAAATTGAAGCTTTAGCTGAGCACACTGTCTGTGCTTTTAAGCAAACAAAACAGGTTTTAACTTTAATGATGGGTGAAACTATCCAGATAAAAAGGGTTGTTTTGCAAAACAGAATGACTTTAGCTCTCTTAACAGCTTCTCAAAGGGGTACTTGTGCAATGTTACATGTATAATGTTGTGTATATGTTCCTTACAATCAAGATTCTGTTAAAGGTGCCTTGTTTGTATGGATGAGGAAGTACAAATCCATTTGCTCCCCTTCACAGGATCCTTTATGGTCGTGATGGAACTCCATTATGGGAATTTGGCATTGGGTAATAGTAACCTGAGCATGCCTATCCAGACTTTCAGTAATATTTTGTTGCTCACCTTATTCCTGTTGTGGCCTATGGGTCCAAGGAACAGCCTTGTGGGATGAGGTGCCCCCTAGAATGCAGGCCATTTAAGGCATAGAGTGTGGGCCCCAGAAACATTACTCACTATTAACAGCCTGCTAAAATGGCCTCATGAGTTCTGGGGTAACATGATACAGCATAGCTTGTGCAACCAGTGATGTAAAATACATGAATCTAATCATGTATCAATAAATGATGTCACCTGTTGGAAAAAATGCCACCTTTGTGCAATTTAGTATATAAGGGACTACTGCTCTGTAAGCATCAGAGTGGAGAGGAATAATTAAAGAGCACCACTCTACCAGCATCTTTTCACGCATTCTTTAATTTGCTACTGGACCAGAGTGACTCAACCTTAAAGCAGTGATCTGACACATTAACCACCATCATGGCATTCCACACAGTATTCTTCTGATCAAGGAATCCTCTTCACAGCAAATGAATCATGGGAAAGGAATTCACTGGTCTTAACATCTTCCTCCTCATTATGAAGAAGCTGGGATTGATAGAAGAGTGGAGTGCCCTTTTAAAGATTCAGTAAGGATGTCAACTGAGGGGCAATACCTTGATGGGCTGGGGCGATATTCTCCAGGAGGCTGCTTATGCTCTAAATCAGCATTCACTCTATAGTGTTGTTTCTCCCATTGGCAATATTCATGGGTCCATGAATCAAGGGATAGCAATGGGAGTGGCACCATTCGTTATAACCCCTAGTGATATCCTAGAACAGTTTTTATTTCATGTCCCCACAACCATAAGCTTTGCTGGTCTTCAAGTCTTAGTTCCAAAAGGAGAAGTGCTTCCACCAGGGGACACAACAATGATTCTATTGAACTGGAAGTTAAGACTGCTTTTCAGCCACTTTGGACAACTCATGCCTATGAATCAACAGGAAAAGAAAGGAATTGCTGTTCTGGCTGGGATGATTGCTCCTGATTATGAAGGAGAAATAGGAGGCTAATGCATAATGATATTTGTGTGGAATGCAGGAGATCCCTTAAGGTATCTCTTAGTACTCTTGTGCCCTCTGATTAAAGTCATGAAAACTGTAACAACCCAGTCCAGGAAGGAAAATTATTGATCAAGAAACTTCAGAAATTGCAATTTGGGTCACTCAACAAGGCAAAGAAACTGACCAACTGGGGTGCTTGTAAAGGGAATATGGTATGGATAGTGGAGAAGGTAGTTATTAATGCTATGTGTGTATATATATATATATATATATATATATATATATATACACACACACACACACACATACACACACATATATACATATATATTAATTAGGATTTATTTAATATAGCAAGGAGACATTTAAAGGTTTAATTTTATCTTAGATAATTTTTGTTAAAATGTTGTAGTGCAATATATTATGTCTTTTACTTTGTGAAACTTTATTTTATAGCAACAAGAAGCTATTGCTTCAATAAAGATTAATACAACTTCAGAAATGTCTAATATTGAGGAATTTAATGTTGCCATCCATAGTTTGAATTTTTTTTGCATTTGGCCTTGTTAATATGAAATAAGTTTATGTGCTTAGGTTCAGGTGTCAACTTGGCCAGGTGATCGTGTCCAGTTTTTCTGTCACTGTGGACTTAAATCATCATCACATAAAATTAATCTATGGCTGATTACATCTACAGTCAGCTAATGGGAGTGCCTTCCACAATGAGTGAGGCTTTAAGGACAAGTCAGAAAATAGAGAAGGAGCTCAGCACAGCCCACCTCAGAGTCATTGATATGAGGATAATGTTGGCTTTGTGGAATGAGTTTGACAGTGTCCCTCCTCTTCAGTTTTTTTGGAAGAGCTTGAGCAGGATTGATGTGATATCTTAGAATGTGTTGTGAAATTCCCCCTGTGATATGCTCTGGTCTTGGGCTTTCACTTACTGTTTTGCTGTTGTTGTTGTTGTTTATTTGCTTGTTTTAATTACTGAGTAAGTTTCTTTAGTAGCTGTTGGTTTGTTGAAATCTTCTATTTCTTCTTAAGTCAGCGCAAGCATGTTGTGTTTTTCTAGCAATTTGTCCTTTTCATCGAGGTTATCTAATTGCTGGTGAACAGTTGTTCATAGCATTGTCCTATCTTCCTTTTTTATTTATATGGGTCTGGTAGTAATGTCCCCATTTCATTTATTTCAGTTATTTGCATTCCTCCTCTTTTTTTTCTTTCATCAGGATTGTCAGTATTATTAACTAAAGGTTTGCCAATTTTATTGATCAGTCCAAAGAACCAGCTTTTGGTATTGATTGACTCTATTGTTGCTGTTTTCTATTTCATTTGTCTCCAATCTAATATTAGTGATTTCCTTCCTTCCACTTATTTTGGGTTTTGTTTGCTCTTCTTTACCTATTTCTTCAAGTTTTGAATGTAAGTATTTAAAGCTATAGATTGCCCTCTCAGTACTGCCTTCACTGCATCCCATAAGTTTGGGTGTTTTTTATGTTCATTTTCATTTGCATCAATATACTTCCTAATTTAACTTGTTATACTTTCTTTATCCTATTGGTTTCTTATGAGTATGATGTTTGCTTTCCATATATTTGTGAATTTTCTGCTTCTCCCCCTGTTATTGTTTTGTAGTATCATTCCATTGTGGTCAGAGAATATAGATTACATGATGTCAATATTTTAGAATTTATTGAGATTTGCTTTGTGACTCAACATTTGATCTATCCTGGAGAATGATCCCTGTACACTTGAAAAGAATATATATTCTGGGTTTTTTTGGGTGAAATGTTCTATATACGTATTTTAGGTGCAGTTGGTTTACAGTATCACTCAAGTCCTATACCTCTGTATTGATCTTCTGACTAAATGTTCTATCCATCATTAAGACTGCCATGTTGGTATCCCCTATTAATATTTGTGCTGATTTGAAAGGATGTATGCCCCTTAGAAAAGCCATGTTCTAATAAAAAAATCCCATTTCATAAAAGTAGAATAATCCCTGTTCAATACTGTATGTTTGAAACTGTGATTGGATCATGTCCCTGGATGAAGTGATTTAGTCAAGAGTGGTTGTTAAACTGGATTAGGTGATGACATGTCTCCACCCATTTGGGTGGGTCTTGATTGGTTTACTGGAGTCCTATAAAAGAGGAAACATTTTGGAGAATAAAATGAGATTCAGAGAGAGCAGAGAATGCTGCAGCACCATGAAGCAAAGAGTCCACCAGACCACCAGACAGAGACCTTTGGAGATGAAGAAGGGAAACACCTCCTGGGGAGCTTCATGAAACCAAAAGCCAGGAGAGAAAGCTAGCAGATGACACTGTGTTTGCCATGTGCCCTTCCAGCCAAGAGAGAAGCCCTGACTGTTCACCATGTGCCTTCTCACTTGAGAGAGAAACCCTGAACTTCATTGGCCTTCTTGAACCAAGGTATCTTTCCCTGGATGGATGCCTTAGATTGGATATTTCTATAGACTTGTTTTCATTGGGACATTTTCATGGCCTTAGAACTGTAAACTAGCAACTTATTAAATTCCTCTTTTTAAAAACCATTCCATTTCTGGTATATTGCATTCCAGCAGCTAACAAACTAGAACAATATTGAACCATCAGCTTCTACCTTCAAAGCTGTCAGTATTCACTTCATATATTTTGGAGCTCTGCTGTTAGGTGCATATACATAATTGTTACATCTTCTTTTTGAATGGTTCCCTTTATCAGTATGTAATGATCATCCTTCATGGCTGTTCTTTTTTTTGTAAAGGGTGTTTTATCCATTATTGTATACCTTTTTCCCTTTTGATTACTTCTTGTATGGTACAGTTTCTTCCATCCTTTCACCATCATTCTACTTGTGTCTTTGACTTTAATGTGAGTCTCTTGCAGATAGCATATAGTTGGGTCATGCTTTCTTATCCATTCTGCCAGTCTCTGCCTTTATCCTGGGGAGTTTAATCTATTTACAATTAAAGTCACTACTAATAATGCAAGTCTTTCTTCTGCCATTTTGGTATTTGACCTTTGTAAATCTTATACATTTTTGTCTCTACTTCTGTTAAAGCGTACTTTTCTGTTTATTTGCTTTCTTGCATTGTACCATATTGAGTGTCTTCTCATTTCTATCTAGATATACTTTTGTTTGTTTTCCTTGTGGTTAACATACAGTTAAAATATAACATCCTATATATATAACAATTATTTTTGGTTTGCTAGCAACTTAACTTCAGCATGGATTTATACATTCCCTATAACCCTATATATTTTGCACTTATTATTACTTATTTCTTTGTACATTGTATGTGGAAAAACCTTAGATTCATCAATACTTTTATGCATTTGCATTTTACAAACTATAGGAAGTAAGAAATGGAGTTACATACCAAAAATACAGTACAGTAATAATAGCATTTATATTTACCCAAATAATTAACTTAACTGTAGGTATTTATTTCTTTATGCTGCCTTGAGCCACATTTTAGTGTCCTCTCTTTTCAGTCTGAAGAACTCCTTACAGCATTGCTTATAGGGAAGGTCTAGTTGTGATGTTCTCCCTTAGCTTTTGTTTCTCTGAGAATGTCTTAATTTCTCCTTTTTTTTTAAAAACAGTCTTGTTGCATATAAAATTATTGACTGGCAGTTGTTTTCCTTCAGCAATTTAAGTATTTTAACCCGTGGACTTCTTGTCTCCAAGGGAAATTTGCCCTCAATTTTTTGGGTACTCCATTGTATGTAACACATTGCTTTTCTTTTGCAGTTTTCAGAACTTTCTCCTTGCATTTGCATTTAATAATTTAATTAATATATGACAGGATGCATTTTTCTTCATGTTTATCCTATTTGTGTTCTCAGAGATTCTTGGATATGCATACTTCCATCTTTTGCTAAGTTTGGGAAGTTCTCTGTCATTTTCTTTGACAATTCTTTCTGACACTTTCTCTCTTTGTTGTCCTTCTGGTACTCCAATAATGTTCATATCAGTGCCCAGTTGTATCCCATAGTTTCTTAGGCTATTTTTGTTTTTAGTATCTCTTCTTTTCTTTCTGTTCCTCAACCAGACTCATTTCAGTGTCTTATATTCAAGTTCGTTGATTCTTCTTCTGCCAGCTACAATCTTCTCTTGAAGCCCTCCTGGGCATTTTTCATTTCAGTTATTGTGGTCTTCAATTCCAGTAGGTTTGTTTGGTTCCTTATTTAGTTATTTACGTATGTATGTATGATTGTTTGGTTCCTTTATAAAATTTCTATTTCTTTAGTGAGACTCTTATATTTTTCACCCATTGTTTTCCTGATAACCTTTGGTTCCTTCTTCACAGTTTCCTTCATCTCCATGGCAAATTTTAAAAACCATCTAAAAAGGCCTTCTTTGGTATATCTACATTCTTTCTTCTTTGGTGTTTTCTGTATTTTTATCCTTTTCCTTTGGGTGGACTATCATTTTCTGTTTCTTTTTTTTTTTTTGTCTTGTACTCTTTTGTTGGACAGCATAAATTTTAATATTTAAAAATGCAAACTCTGCAATTTTTCTCCCTGGGATGTCTTTTCAGGGTTTTTAATCAGTTGGGGATAAGACAGAAAATTACTTGAGCTTCAGCTCTCTTATTAGGAATGCCTGCCTAAGCCAAATGCCATGGGAAGGGTGTTCCCTGTCATTCTGGCCCTGTGTCTTTCCTTGTGCTTTTGCTTATTAGTTGTTTTGGAATTCTCCTGTTTGTAGGAATTCGGTTGTCCCCTCTGGTTCCCAGGAGACTGGCCTCTCTTTCCCAGGTATTTGACACTTGCAGGCCTTTGTCCTGGACAGCCTGTATAGTTTTATTCATATGTTTCATTGTCTCACATTGATCTATTCTGGAGGATAAATTCTGGGAAGAAGGTCATCCCAGTGAGGACGTCCCCAAGTCAGTCTTCTCAACCCAAACCAGAAGAGACACCAAAGAAGAGGGTGCAGAGCTTTCCAAAGTGTCCTTTGGAGAGGATCAGGAAGATCTCTAAAAGCTTCTTTGATGGGCTCCTGAACTTGACCCTTACTGCCCTACTGAGCAAGTGCAGCCCTTCAGCTAATTGTCTCCCAGATCTCTGAGAAAGTGCTACATCTTTAAAGCTCGAACACCTCTGCCTATGGTCAGGAAGGGTTAGAACAATAGCTGCTTCTGCCTATATCTAGGGTAGGTTGAAACAATAACAGCCATAAGAGCTGGGACCCAGTGATCCAAATTCACTAATCGAAAACTATGATCAGAGATCAGCTGTGCTCCCCTTTTCTTGGGGAGGAGGATTTTTACATCCCTTTCTGTCTCAAGCAACTAGTTAAGGACTGGACTCCACAATGGCCTGCTGAAAGAATGTGGGATGGCACAAATAGCTGTCATATGGAGAGATAAGTTTACAGTTCTTTACCATAATTTATTTGCCTCTTTTTTTCACTTTTTCCTGGATGCTGTACATCGATTTTCTGGCCTCTTGAGTATTCAAATACTTTTTCAGATAGTTCCTTCCTGTTTAATAGTTGTTTTGGTAGGAGGACTGAGTCCTGGAGTTCCCTTTTCCAACATCTCCCATGGGGAAGCTCTCATACTTAGCTAATTTGTACTTTTTAATTTATTTAATTAATCCTATATTTCTAGATGATTAGTTGCATCTGATGTTTACTCTTGCAAACATTTCTACAAGGAATATATATATATACTTAGATATTTATCTTTATGTTTCTGTTCCTATAGAGTAGAAATGAATTTTCTGGATCAGAGAATCCATCTAATGTTTGAAAGATATTACCAAATTGTCCTCTAAAGAGGTTGTTTGAGTTTGATAAAGCTTACAAAATGCAATGTACCAGAAATTGATTTTCTTTTACTATGGGAATCAATTAATTTTCAAATTTACAGTTCTGAAGTATGAGACTGTCCAAATCTAAGGCATCATTAGATGATATCTGGACTCCTCTGTCTCATGGCAATGCACATAGCTGGTATAATTTGGTCCTTTTTTTCCTGATTTCATTTCTTCAGCTCCTAGATTCACTAGGCTCCTCTCTGTTTTCTGTGTGTCCTCTCCCAGCTTCTCTGGGGCTTTTTTTCTGCATTTTTAAATCTTCTTATAAAGTACTCCAGTAAGATGATTAACAGTCACCTTGAGTTATGTGGGTCATATCTCCATTGAAATAACCTAACCAAAAGGTACTGCCAACAGTAGATCTACAACCACTGGAATTGATTAAAAGAACATGATCTTTTCTGGGGTTCACACAGCTTCAAACCATTATACACTACCCCCTAAACCCCCAAAAGACATGTTCCTTCCAAACGCAAAATACTTTCATTCTGTTACAATATCCCAAGAGCCTTAAATCATTTCAATAACAATATTAAGTACAAAGTCTCATCAAAAGCAGTTAAAGCTGTGACCTTTCTTGGGGCAAAATTCTCCTCCAGCTGTGGACCTTGGAAACTTAGTGTAAGTGAACTGCTTCCAACATTCAAAGGAGGCATGGTCACAGAGTACACATTTCCAGTGCCTTAAGGAGACATTGGGAGAAAAACTGGGGGTCACTTGTCCAAAACCATATTTCAATAAATTTCAAGTTTTGAGAGTCATCCATAAAATGAAATTTTGCCCTGAAGTCTTGATAGCATGGCAGCATCACTTTTTCCAAGTGGAAAAATGTTTTCCAAGGGGAAAAAGTGACCCTGTTCTCTCCAAACACTGGGTTGAGGCCTCCAACATCTCAAAACATTGAAGTGATGGCCAAGCTCCCAGATCCACCTTCATCAAGCATTGGGGTAGCAACAAGACTCGCTGCAATCTACAGGGCATAGGTTCAACCTCCTTAGGACAATGGGGTGATGGCCAGACTCTCCCTAATCTATGGGGCACAGGCCAAGCCCCCCAGAATAGTGGTGTAACAGCCAGACTCTCCCAAATCCCTGGTGAATATATTCCACTCTCTCTGAAGCCTGTTGGCAGCACTCTTCCTGAACAAGTGGGTGGCCAAGCTTTCCTTAATCACCCAGGTATCTGTGAGCCCTGGAGTGGTAACATTCTTCTTGAACAATGAGGCAGAAAGCATGCCCCCTGTAAGGCCCAGGGCATACTCACCCTTTCCATATACATGGGTGGGTGCACTCTCTTCACCCAAGAAGCTTTAACTCCAGACCTCAGCTTCTGTGGTTTTGCCTTTGAGGTCGTTTTTCCTTCAATCTGTACCTTTTTGCCCCTTTTAGTTTGGGATGGCAGTGGTTATGTCCATACATATCTTACAAAAGTCTCGTAAGTTCTGCATGCAGTACACAAGGGTCCCAACCATCAGAGAGTAAGACCTTCCACAGATCTTTCTAGGATAACTGCATCTCTAATCCTGACTTGCACTCAAATGGCTGACTGCTTCCATGTACAGATAAATCTTCACATGAGACACTATTCCCTTGGGCCATGCTTTCTGAAAGCTCAGAACTTTCCAAATAATCAATTTATGCTATTTTTCTGTACCCAAGAGTTCAGTCCTTAGCTTATTCCTTTCCACTCATATTTTACTATAAGCTACAAGGAGAAGTCAGACTGAACTTTTCAATTTAGTTTGGAAATCTCTTCAGATGAATATATAAGATCTCACTTTCAAATTCTGCTTTCCATCTAACAACAGGATTCAGTTTAGGCAAATCTTCTGCCAAATTAAAACTAGTAGCACCTTTCTTCCAGTTGACAATCATGCATTCATCATTCATCATTTCTGTATAAGACCTCATTGGAAGTACCTTTAGCATCCATATTTCTATTTTTCTTTTTAAAATCATGCTCCTCACAATGCTTCCAGAATCTTCCCCTTACCCATTTACAAAGCCATCCCAGAATTTTTGGTATTTGAATTCATAGCACCACACTTTCCTGGGGCCAAAATCTGTTTTGGTTTGCTAAAGCTGACAAAATGTAATCTACCAGCAATGGGTTGGCTTTTACATTGGGGATTTATTAGTTTACCAGTTTACTATTCTGAAGAATGAGAATATCCAAATCAAGGCATCATTAGATGACATCTGGACTCCTCTGTCTCATGACAATGCACACGGTTGACATCTTCTAGACCTTCTCTTTTGGGATTCATTGCTTCAGCTTCTGGCTCCAGTGGCTTCCTCTGTTTTCTGTGTGTCCTTTCTCATCTCCTCTGCAGAATTTTTGTGTTTTTTTAATCCTTTTATAAAGGACCCAGTAAGAGTATTAAGACTCACATTGAATGAGATGGGTCACATCTTAATTGAAATAACCTAGTCAAAGATTCCCACCCATAAAAGGTCTATGCTCACAGTGATAGATTAAAAGGACATGATTTTTCTGGAGTACACATGGCTTCAAACTATCAGAGAGGTTATACTATACCAGTTTAGTTTATACTCTTTTCAAAATATCTAGGTGATTTTTTGTTCTGGCACCTTTACCAACAATGTGTTTTTATCAGTCTTTGCCTACTCTATATGTAAAACATAATTTATTGCTATTATAACTAATTTAATTAATTATCAGTTGGCCTGAATAGTTTTATATGTTTATTATTTCTATGTGTTTCTTCTTCTTTGAATTATCTGATCACATCCATTGATTTTTTTCCTATTGTATTCTCTTTTTATTATTGATTTTACAGAGTTCGGTATTATACTAAACATATCATTCTCTCAAATTCTTTTTGGGAATGGGTCATAAGATCTATTTATACATAATTATTCATAAATAAATAATGATGTTAAAACATATTTCTTAAGAAAATTATTTTAGTTGTTGAATAAAATTTCTCTAACATGAAATTGGGGTTAGTATCATAAGAGGGAAATGAACTTGACAATCATTGAATGTCTACTTTGCTTTAGAAACTCTGCTAGTTTCTGTGACATATTTTCTGACTAAATCCTTTATTCAATCCAATGAAATTGTTGTTTTAATCTCTCATTTTATAGAAGAGGAAACAGAGTTAGTGATTTTAGATAAATTACTCAAGGACAAACAAGGATTAAGTAGAAGTGAGAATTTAACCTGATGTGTTCTGATTCTAAAATCCATGTGTTTAAAACTCAGCCATGATGTATAACATCAACTATGACTTGATCATAGAAGATGATCAATGAACATTGGCTGAACAAACTGAATGAATACTAGGAATGTTGTCAAATGGCTTAGCTAGTCTGAAAAGTGTCTGAACACCTGACAATGAGTCTGCTGTTAAGCACATCATCTCTGAAATCATTATCTAGTCCAACAAGTTTTGTGAGGGGAAAGCCAAGAGTATTAACACATGGTAAAGTGGGGAAATACATACTGAAGCTATCTATTTTGAAGCATTGCATCAAATATGTAGTTACATTTTAGGGAGCAAATAGTTATACTGAAAGCCAATAATGGTTAGTTAGTAACTCCACTACCTTAATCTTTGAGTAAGTAGTTGAAAATTGGTGAATAACCATAGGGAGTGTTTATATCAAGGCTGTTGCCAATTCTATCTGCTTATTTTACCATTTAGAGGGAAGTCATGCTGATTTACTCGACAAAAGAAAAAATGGCTAATATTTTTATACTAAATAATTGTCTATGAAACAGACATTTTCTCAGAATAAAAATGTTATGGAAGGTGATGCATTTTTTACACTAACAATGAGTTGAATAACAAACTAATACACAAGACAGCATGTAAATTACCTACCTAATTAATTCCTACACTTGACTCTCCATTAGAACAAACAATTGAATTTTCCTTTAGTACAGAGATAGTTTGGGGAGCAGCAAAAAAGACATAAATTAGAAGACTAGGAAAATGAACATCTTTTCAAGAAACTCTATCAGTCATCAGTTTTGCTAATTTGGAAATTATTTTGTAGGTATTTTTATCTGAATTTCACATAAAAAAAGTTTTTACTAATATGTTTATAATTAGATTGACATAGCAAAGAAATACCAGGTTGTTCAAAATAGAAAAGATCTTGGGACATCTAGGCCAGTGGTTCTCAGCTCTAGTCATACATTACAATCTGTGGGTGGAGCCCTGGTGTCCTATTTCTTGAAAAGCCCAACAGATTATTTTTTATTTGTAGCCAAGTTTGAAAATCACTAATCTAATTGTGTTAGATCAATTTAAAAGCATTTTTCCCAAAAAAGAAGTTTACAGAAAAATGAAAAGTTTCAGAGATACTTGGCCGCACCTTTATTTACCTCACAGTAGCAATATTAGTTTTGGGTTTTTAGGTCACTAAAGGATACATTGTTTCAATTTATTTTAAGATTTTCACTTAATTGTTCTTTAGATGAATGTATGAAGACCTAAAGTTCAAGAAATTTATGTAATAAGACAATAAATTAATTTAAAACAAATCAGTCTTTTATAAAATCAATCAGCAATGCTTAGTTATTTCATACATTTTAAGGCAAATATATTCAGATAATCAATGAACAATATTCACTTCTCCCGTTCTATGTTTGAAAATTCCATACTTGTTCTTTAACTTTCTCTATGCAGCCTTCCTCTATGCTGGGAGAACCCTTTTTATCTGTGTTGGACAAATTGTGAATTTAAGATAATGAATTTAAAGCATTTTTTACATATAACTTTGTTATTATTTAATAATTAACTGTTATTTTTTACTTCATAGTACTTGCTACGAGGAGGAGGTTGATATATGAATTAACTAATAAAAATGTTATAATGAATGGCATTTATATATATATAATATTAACAATTATATTAGTTTTAGTTTTAGCTTGCATATGAGGAACATTTTAAAGGAAATTTTTTCAAACAAATAGGAAAAACAGCTCACATACTGGCCCTGAAAAGAGGATGGTGTCCTAAGATATGTTAATAAATACATATTTTGACAGTGATTAAGACAAGCAGCCTTGTTTAATTTCTGTCTGTCTGTCTCTCTCTCTCTCTCTCTCTATATATATATATATAACAATTTACTCCAGGAAAATAACCCTAGGAAGATTTATCAGACATGCTAGAGCTAATTTAATCTTCTAACTAAAAAGGCTTGTTTGGGGTGGCTGTGGAAAGGTAAGTGAAATAAAATAATCATTGTATGATCAGTTACTAACCAATTGCTCCTCAAAAACAAGTGGTTTGAATTCTACTCTTATGCTTTTAAATTGGCTTGTAGGTACAATAAAATTGTTTGATTAAGTGCAAAATTTGATATTAAAAACTCAAGACAATTTTTTTTTTTACATTTATTTTGCCAAAACAGAGATAATACTTTTACTCTTTCACCATTGGCCTCGACTTTCAGTAGAACTTGGAGAGATTAGAAAATAAGCCACCCAATACTTACAACAGTTTGATACAATGCCATTGAGAAAAAATGTAAGATTCAATAACCTTGCTGACAAGTCAGCAGTACCACTGTATTTCTAGCCTCATAATGAAACAGGAAATTTCTCACTTTTCTGCTCCTACTATTCTATGTTCCATACTCACACAAATTTCATTTAAAAATAAGGTCCATGCTGTGTCATTTTCCTCTTTTTTTCCTTCAGTGAATGTCATATAGATGCAGAGATCATATGCTACTTGCTGCTATCTTCTTCCTTTACCACTTGACTTGTTGTAAGTACTATTCATCTTTGCAGCAAATTAGTAGTACATTCTAAAATATTAACCCTTTTGTAGAGTTTTGCCATGAACTTTCTAGTGCTCCAGAGGACTGCTGAAAAGATGACTAAACCCTTCATGGTTTTTCTCCCACTGATGAAAGATGATATATATAGTCAGTGACACAAAATAGATGTGATTAAGAAAGCATAAACTACCAATGTGGAGCTACCATAGAGAGGTGACATTTTTCCAAGGTGATAACACTTATGCTATTATCCAGAATACCCATCTGGTTTCATCTTTTCTGAGCAGTTAGTGCCTGTGTGAAACTGGCATATTTTCTGAGTGGACACAATTCCATACAATCTTAAGGATAAAATTACAAGCTAAAGATGCATAACTGGGAATTTGTTTGAAAAGGCTGGATTCCCCGCCAGAATTTCCAGTACAATTGTCCTCTACTAGTTTGTTTCCAAAATGACAACTGACTATACAACAACTCAAATTTAAAGTAAGTAATGATAGAAGTGGTTAATAGAAGGTGTTTGTGTATGTGTGTGTGTGTGCATGTGGGAATATGTGTATGGATATACTTAAATGAAATCATATAAATAGATTTCTACATGGGTGCCATGTAGAAAAGAAGAGTCTTGGGTCATGGGGAAGGCAGAAAATGGTCATAAATGGTGAACTATTTTTCTTTAATTCGAGTATATATTCAACACCTTACACATTCATATTCTTTCGTGAAACCCCAATTTATGTGTAACATTTACAGTTTTCCTTCCACTTATGCAATCCCAAATTACAGAGTAGAATAGGATTGTAAGGATCTGTTTAGCCTTAAAAATTAAAAACTCCATGGAAAGTTGTTGAAGTCAGAATCTGCAGAAATGAGAACCTAAAGATAATGGTTTTCTGCTTTCTAATCCCCTCTAAACTAATGCACCCACACACAAATACACTGATAATTAGTGTATACACAACTTACCTTCAAATTATTTCCTATCCTACCAACTAGATACTTTGATTCCTTTTGTCCCTATTGAGAAAATTATATGATTACACTCCAGGAATCTGGGTTTTTCATATCCTTGTATTACAATGATGCATGTTTAACAATACTGTCAAATAGAATTTAGCTCAATCATATTAGAGACAAAGTTTTCTATTGGGGGAGGACTCCTTTTGGCTCTTCAGTAGAAAATCCAATGATAATATTTAACTTCTTAAGAGAGAGTGCTCTCAGTGTTTTTGCAGGCCTTTATCAAGATTCTGAAGAAAGACTGGAAGTAGGAAAACAATTTTATCTTTGGTCTGTACACACAAAGAAACTCAATTTAATTCATTTCTCTTTTAAAGAAATTCCAATTTTGTTTTTATGGTCTCTGTGACTTCAAATAGGTGGTTTATGCCAAAATGTTTTGTTTTCAACTTATTATTTTGTTATGGTTGTAGATTAGGATTGATAGGAAAAATATCTACAGATATCATTTGTATAATATGCATAATTATGTGAGGCTCAGAACTTGATTTTAGGCTGTCTGGAACTATTCAAACTGAAGAAATAGACTGTGAAATCCTTGATTGATAATTACTTGCATATAATGCAGACACAGAAAAAAATGGAACAAATAACAGAAGATAGTTTGAGTAGATACTAATATATTTCAAATGGCCAATTAAAAATATGTTAAATTGTATATATTCAAGATCTATTATAACTTTTCTCCAACTGAGAATATAAATTATGAGATATAAATGAACTTTTCAATCACAAGAATACAATAATATATTTACCCCCAATCATTTGGCTGGAAAATGATGATTTAATCATAAATTGTGATTAATGACTTTATTTTATAATTGTATTCTTAACTCTTCTATATCAACTACTTTTTTATTTTATTTATTTTTATTATTAAGTCCAACATGTACTTGTTGGCATTCAAATTTGATCTGGGATATATCTCTGAAAAATGAAGCACTTGCTAAAGTGTAATAAAACTATTGCTCTTCTGAAACAATATGGTCTGAGCATTTAGAAATAAGAGAACTGAAGGACAAAGTTCAAAAATTATTTTCGTCATTAATGTAGGTACTCTATTCCAAAGCCCTGTAGCTAAGAAGGATTTTAAGTTTGTTTGTTTTTAAATTCTCTTCTTCAGAGGCTGTACCTTTATTTTTACATGTCATTTTCATTAAATTTTAGTAAGCTTACTTGGTATCTGGCCAGTATCTTGCTTGAGACCTCAAACACTCAATGTCATGCCTTACATTTTGTGTTGTAGTTCCACAAAATATACATGGTACAGGGATACTATTAGGGCCTTTGGGAGGAATATTAGAATTGCCATCTTGATATGCACAAGACATACTATAGGAATGTTCATTACACTTGTTCTTTAACTTACAGGTGTTTCCAGTAACTTTAGTCATTTACTTTCTCCCTTCTGTCATCAACTTGTTCTGTCCCCAGGTTAGTTTTTGTGGACTATCATTTTAATATCTTTGCAGGATTCCCAACCCCTTTTCTTCTTTATCCTTTCACTGTGTTTACCTGGCAAGTAGCCCATTTTGCCAGGTCCACCATGTGTGGTTATGCTCGTTATTCACAGGTTGTGCAGATTAGACTACAATGTGAATGTTTCCTTTGAAAGTGCTGCAATGCAAAACTAACAATCATTTGCTCTGAACTTTTCTGGCTCCAACTTGTCAGTTGTACAGTATTCACTGTACTATCTTCTAATTAATCAGCATTATGAGAGAAAATTCAAACCACCTTACTAACTGCTGCCAATACACATTTAGTCTCCAAACTAAATTATGCTATCAACAATTTTCTCTTTCTCTCATCAGTTCTCTATCATATTCTCCAGAGTGGCTATTCTCAATCTCCTCAAATTTCTGCATTACCAACCACTTCCCTCCCATTCATCAGATAGACACAAATTCTGTCTTATAGAAAGAATATCAGAAAGATACTCCATTAAGATGTTGCCATAGACTATTATCTGTATCTTGTCCTCCTCCCCAATTTTTAGAATTAAAGCAATATCCTTCCTCCTTTCTAATGGTAATCTTTCCATCTATAATCTGCTTCCTGTCCCCTCCTTCATTCTTGGCAATCTGTTTATTGTCCCTTTTCCTTGATCTTCAGCTCTTCTTCTATACTGGCTCCTTCCCATCAATATTTATATATTATTGTCTCTTCCCACTTAAAAAAAACTCCATCTACCTCCATAGCATATACTTTTTACAAGCAAACTTCATGAGTTTCACTGTGCTCACTGTTTTCACTATTTTACCTCCTATTTTCTTTACTCCTAATCCTACTCTCTCCTGGCTTCATCTATTTTTATTAAATTGTCTATGCAAAGGTCACCTACAATTGTTTGGTTATGCATCTAATGGCTACTTCTCCATATTCACCTTATTTGATATCTTTGTAGCATTTGCTAATGTAAATTATCTCCTTCACCTTGTAATGACTTCTTTAGATTCCTTGATATCACATTCTCTTAGTTTTTCTCCTCTGGTTGCTTAATCACTGTCCTTCAGGGTCTCCCAGTTCTCTCTGCACCTTTTAAATGATATTGTTTTTGAATATTTATTCTAAGCCTTCCTTTTATTCTGTGGATTCTCTATGAAATCTCATCCATTTTCATACCTTCAATATACTGATAATGCCCTAATCTTTAACTCCAGCCTACGTATCTGTCCTCTTCATAGAAGCAAATATATATCTCTCAATTGGAGATGTTCACTGGAGTACCTCACAGACTCTAACACTTAACACACCCCAGATTTAATACATTTAGCCATTTTTCCCAGTCTGTTCCTCCTTCCTTATAACACAATTAATGACATCTTAAGTCACCCTGTAAAACCAGTTATAAACTGGCTTCTTCTTCTTCCCCAACTTCCCTCAATCATAGTTCACCAAATTGTTATGCTTCCTCTTTAAAATCTCTATAATCAGTCCCTTATATCCTTCCTCCATTGCCACTCCCTTAGTTTATCTTTCTTCAGCCTGAATTATCCCAGTATCCTTTTCCTTATATCCACTGTTGCCCTCACCATTCTCCCACTGTAAACCAGAGTGAGCGATCTAATTTAGGAGTTCAATAAGATCACACTCAAGTTCTTGAGCTTGCCATGTTATACTTCACCCCCAGGCTTTTGCTGTTCCCTTTGCCTGGAACACTATTAAGCACCCCTCACCTTCCTCTTATTATACCTAATGACTAGCCATCCTTCATATTTCACGTTTTATGAGAAATCCCTTCTGAATCTCAAAGTATGCTTCTCTTACACTTTCCCATAGTGCTTATACATTTATGGCACTTAACACAGAGTGAAGGGTTAAGGAATCAAAGGTAGGACAAACTTGACCTGAGGATGACCTGCAAGCAGGTGCCTCAGGTAAAGGAAACCAAACAGTTCCTTGAACTGCTTGAGAAGAGGGAGCTCTGCATACTGGGCTGTAAATAAGCCTGGATTTCTTGCTTAAAGAATGTAACAAAATAAGTCTCAGGGCTCGCTTGTTTTTGTGCTGGTACTCACAGCTTTTGTAAAAGGTCATCGAGTTAACCATGAGGCTGCTATTTGCCTGAGCAAGCGGTAGCCCTCTGTACTCCTTTTATGCATCCACCTCACTGGTCTCATCCCTGCTCTGCGATGAACATCGAAACACAACAACAGAGATTTTAGGTTATTGGTTTAATTCATTAATTTTCTGTTTACCTCCCCCAGATTACAAATGATTTTTGGACTCTGCTTACTGTTGCATTCTCTTCACTTACAATCATCTATGCTCCAGAACTCAGGCTTTCTTTGATTTCCTAGATCACTAGACTCCCAAATAGCCTTTGTTGATGCAATTCTCATGTCGTTTATGCTGCCACCCCCATGTACCTCAGTAACTCCTATTTACCCTTCATGTGTCAAGAAAAACATTACTTCTCCAGGAAAGTTCTCTTTAATCCTCCAGACTTCACACTGATGACCTTTGCTTATCTCTGTTCAATCTATCACAGTTTAAAATTGGATGCATATGTGAATTATTTGATGCAAATACGTGGAGTCTACACACTCCACAAAACTGTAAATTCCAAGAGAATAGTGATCTTTACTGCCTATCATGTAAATTGGTAACTTAATGAGTAAATTAATGTGCTATATCTTCAGAAATTTTCTTTTAAATAAATAAGTATACTCAAAGAAAGGTGACATGTTAACTTCTAACTAAGCATGATACTTTTATGGAGATTAATTTATCACCTTTTGAAGATGTGCATACTCCTTAGGGAAAGGGTCATAGGACAGAAGTTTTAATAAATAGAGGAAAAGAGGTAAGAGAGTTCAGGTTTTAGGATGTGTTACCTGAAGAAGTCTCCACTAGGTAGGGCATCAAAGTGTGTTTTCTCATTTGTAATGTGGGAATCATGTGATATCTATCTCAGGATAGTTGTGGAGATTAAATGAGTGCTTCAAACAGTGTGTGTAACTAAATAAACATTTAGAAAGTTTGGCTATAATTATACGCACTCACTATCTTTCAATGAATACTAAGTGTAGTGAGAACAAACAACATAATGTAATTGGACTCTCAAGACAGGGGAAGAGGAAGCAGAAAAACATGGTAAGAGGATGCCGAATACAAACCGCAGCACATGTATATGGGTCCCATTTTGAATGAAATAAGCAAATCCTGATGCCTACAAAATGCCATTGTGCTTCCAGATGTGGTTAACCTGAAATATGGTTCATTCAAGAAAAGTCAAGATAAACACATGCTTTTCTCCTTATTCATCCATTTTCAAGGGTGGGGTAGATGGTAAAAAGGGAGAAACACATCAAGAATCAGGCTTTCTTAAACCAGGCTCTCTTAAACTAGGCTTTGAAAGGCTTGGAGGTATTTCATAATCTTATTCAATAGGGCTTTTTTTTTTGTTATAATCTTAGCACAGCAGTGGGAATTTATCTTAATGACTGACAACATATATATGTGAACGCACTTTGGTAAGCAAGTGTGGAAATATATGAGAACCTCAAAAGATCTCAGTTTTATGTCTTTCTCAACTCCCAATAACTGGAAAAAATAAATTAGTGGCTCCTTGTCAAATGAATAAATATGTGAATGATTGGATCCATATCAGAATCCACATACCAGAAAATTTTGAGTTAGAAATGGCAAACTTGTGTT
Organism: Tamandua tetradactyla; assembly: GCF_023851605.1. NCBI lineage: Eukaryota > Metazoa > Chordata > Mammalia > Pilosa > Myrmecophagidae > Tamandua > Tamandua tetradactyla. The sequence goes on along the minus strand of NC_135353.1, from coordinate 54,934,741 downwards.
TCTGTAACACTCTGGGGCATGTTTTCTTTTTATAGTTTATAATTTGTGTAAATGGCATGTGTAACTGGTTACCCAGAAATGGTTAAAACTGAATATGGCTTCATAAATCTACTGTTATTGCTAAATATTTCACTATCTCTAACTTCAGCAGATTTTAAATATTTTATTCACCCTTACTAAAATCTGTATGTCTGAAAGCAAAAATGAATTCATGACAAATTTGAACAGGCTTAGTGTTTTTCAGAGTTTGTTTTTAAAAGAATGCCCACAGTGCAACCCTGTATTTACTGAACCCCCTGCAGATATGAGCATGTCCATTGTATATATTTAGAAGAAAATAGCTTGTATAATTTTCATGGCCCATTTTCTCATTTCATTTGATTAAGGTTTGGGTAATTTGAAAGAACTTGAAGAACAGAGATAAAATTACCAATTACATCTAATTCTGAGCAACAATAAATCTGGGCAACTGTTGAAATATCTGTGCTTTCTGAGCCACACAATCAATTTGGCAAGAAATTAACTCAAACAGTCTACCACAAGGGAGCAAGAGTAAATAGAAGATCTGTGGATCAAGTTAAAACAATCATCTAATGAACACATAGTCCCCAAAGCAATGTGAGGTACTTTCCCTCTTTCCATACATAATTCCATGGTTCCCTTTATGATACATTTTACACTTCAGAACTGCCTCTCATATCCTTTTGAACCTGATTTCTCTGGGTACAATGTGTGGTTGGGGGATAGGGATAGGGATAGGGATAGAGATAGGAGATAGCATTTGTTTGGAGGTGTGTGTAAGTTCCTCTGGGCCCCACCTCCCTTTAGGGCAGGGCTTTCACCTATCTGAACATGAGTACACCCTGGAAAACAATCTTACCCATCCTCACTGAATATTGTTGACAATCCGTGCTTTTCGCCACTATGGATTTCTTGTTGAGATAAAAAAAAAAAAAAGGCTATAAATGTCCTCCCAAAGGGATAGAGGGTCTAAGTCTGTGATTTTCCGCTTTAGACACTAGATGGCAAATGTGCAAATGTAAACCAAAATGCTACGCTGTTTTCAAAACTCCCAGGGGTATTCAAATAGGTATGAGGGGATGTGTTGATTTGCTCAAGCAATGATACCACATCTGGAACAGCAACTGCAATTGGAGTCACAGCCTGGTTGAGTTTATGATAATCCACTGTCATCCTCCAATGTGGAAATCATCACCCCTGTATCCTTCAAGTCCTTAAAAGTGCCATGCATCTCTGCAATCCCTCAAGGAATCTCGTATTGCTTCTGATTTACTATTTTGCTAGGTAGGGGTAGTTCTAGTAGCTTCCACTTGGCCTTTCCTACCATAATAGCCCTCACTTCATGAGTCAGAGAGCCAATGTGGGATTGTGCCAGTTGCTCCTTGTGTCTATTCCAAGTACTCATTCTGGAACTGGGGAAATAACTACAGAATGGGTCCAAGGACACATTGGACCCACTGAACCCACTGTAGATGGATCTGAGCTAAGACTCTATTGATCACCTGACCTACATAAGCCCCCACTCTGACTGATGGACCAGGAGGACATTTTGAGTCCCCTGGAATTAATGTCACTTCTGAACAAGTGTCTAACAATACCTGAAATATCTGATAATTTCCTTTTCCACAAAACACAGTCACCCTGGTAAAAGGCCATCAGTCTTCTTTGGGAAGGCTTGGAGGAAGATTAATAGTATAAATTTGTGGCAACTTAACAGGATCCTCCTCAAAGGGACTTGACATCCCCTTCATTCAAGTGACTCTGGGTCTGTAAACTGTCTCAAATCTGGAAATTCATTGAGGGGACGTGACTCTTTGTTTTTTTGTAATTCAAGTTACACTTTTGTTCACTTGACCTAGAACTCTCTGCTTATACAACTCAGCAAGAATTTAGTAGACTGACCATCTGTTGTACTTCTAGGTACCCCATGATCTAGTAGTCAATGCCACAAATCTCTGCAAGTCAGATTATTTTGACTCCTGCTTTGAGTCTGCTGTCCATTATGATAGCCACATCCACCTTGTCATTAGCAATTATGTGCTGCCACCTGGCTTCTGCCAACTTGCGATCCAATCAACCTCATTGTGTTTAGGGATTCCAGCTCAGTGACAGCAGTTCCCACAGTGATATTTGACCTACAGAAAAGAAAGACTACAGAGCTCTCCAGGGATGATGGAGCTAGTCTCACGAAATTATTTCTCACAGTTCTGGTAAAAGGTGCATCTTTTGGACATTCCTGGGGTGTATAAGCAGGCTTTCCATGACAAATCCACTCTAACTTTCCAATCTCTCTAAGCCATTCGATCCCCTCATCTATAGTATCCCAAGACAGTTCTGGCATTTCAACTTCAGGTAATGTCAGCCACCTTTTGAACCACGTTTCAGCCAACCATCCAAACAAACATTTAATGTCTTTTCTAACCTCTTGAATTAAAACACTGAATGCAGAATCTCTGCTTAGTGGGCCCATATCCATAAATTCAGGCTGATCCAGCTTTATATTCCATCCACCATTATCCCACAGCCTTAAAATCCATTCCCAAACATATTCCCATAATTTTATCTATGTAAATTGGAAAATTTATGCAATTATTTTGAAGAATAGTGTGTCTCTTCATGGGCGACATTTTGTACCTCACTTTTTTGGGACCTGTTGGGCATTCAGTCTAGTTATAGGTCTGGAAGAAAAGAAGGGTGGTGGTGGGGTTGGGTCATGAAAAGAATTAGAAATATCTTCCAAGCCAATTACTTCAGGGCATTCATTTGCAGTTTCATCTGCTGAAACAGGGTTAATCATTCCAGGCAGAGGAGCAAGGGTTGTTTCTCCATAGAGGGTAATTACATGTGTCACAGGCACTGAAGGGTTCATTCTTTCAGCTAGAGGTTGGGTGATTTACTCCTCAAAGCAGGCTGGAGGTGGAGCAGTTATTTCCTCAGGACAGACTATTATAGGGTTACTTAAAAAAAGACTCAGCACAATCTAAGGTTTCAATGTCTCCACAGCCATCATTATCAATCCATATGTTGCCATCCCCTTCTTCAGGGTCACACTCCTTTCCAATCATTGCCCTCACTTTAATGGCAAACACCATGCAAGGTTGAGATTTCAGTTTATGTTGTAAAGTTGCTGCTCTAACAATGAGACTCTGAGTCTGATTTTCAGAGATCTCAAGTTTTCAGCGACAGGAAATAAAACATTCCTTCAGGGCACTCATAGAAACTTGTACATCTGTCATAAGAGGCAAAAACTTCTCATTTGAAGCCTTCAGTTCATCCTTTTCCCTCACCAATGTATCCAGCATATCTGATAACAACTAGCCAACATCTCTATAGCTAGTAATTCCACAAAACTCTGTAAAGGTTTCAAAAACATTATCAACCAGAGCCTTGCTTCATATAAGCATACAACTAAGTTAATTGAATGATAATATGTTCACTATTTCTTTTGCGAGCTCACCCCATGGACTATCAGTGCCATCCTGATTAGCAGAAACAGAGTCATTAGTGCCTTTGAATCTAGTCAGAGCAGAAAAACAATTGTAAAAATGCATTTTTAAGGTTCTGTTTCTTAAGAACCACTTCCAGTACCAAGCTTTATTAGCTAGGGCTTTCCACAGAAACAGAATCAGCAGTAGATTTCTGTAAATATAAAATTTATAAACGTGTCTCACACAACCATGGGAATGTAAGAGTCCAAGATCTGTAGGGCAGGCTGTGAGTTGGCAGCTCCAATGAAGGTCCTCAATGAACTCTCAGGAGAAACTGGCTGACTGAAGCAGAAAGAGTGATTATCTCTTCTGAGTCTTAAAGCCTTCCAGTGATTAGATTAAGCATCACTCATTGCAGAAGAAACTCACCTTAGCTGATGGCAAATGCCAACATGATCATGATTTAAGTCCTTGAAATGTTCTCACAGCAACAGACATGCCAGCACTTGCCCAACCAGACAACTGAGCTCCACCACTTGGCCAAGTTAATATGTGAACCTGACCAATACAGTCAGGAACCAAAAAGGATTCCACTATTACCAGTATTATTCAACATTGTACTTAAATTTATAAGCAGAGCAATTAGGGAAGAAAAAAAAATACATCCAAATAGGAAAGGAAGAAATAAAACTTTCCTTATTTTCAGATAGCATGATCCTATATGTAGATAATCTTGAATAATTCACAACAAAGCTAATAGTGCTAACATACTGATTCAGAAAAGTGGAAGATCTAAAGTGTAACATGCAAAAATCAGTGGCATTTATACACACTAGTAATGAGCAATTTAAAGAGGAAATCAAGAAAAATTTCCATTTAAAATAGCAACTAAAGAAATCAAATATGTAGGAATAAATTTTAGTAGGGATGCAAAGGATTTGTAAACATAAAACTGCATAGCATTCCTGAAAAAAGTTAAAGAAGCTAAAAGTAAATGGAAGGACAGGAGGACTACCTACTGTTAAGACGTCAAATCTACCCAAAGCAATATGCATATTCAACACAATCTGAATCAAAATTCCAAAAGACTTTTGCAAAAATGGAAAAACCAATTAACCCATTCGTATGGAAAGGAAAGAAACACCACACAGTCAAAATCATCTTGAAAAAGAATAAAGTTGGAGGATTCATATCTCCTAAGTTTAAAACTTATTACAAAGCCACAGTAATCAAACAGCATTGTGCTAGCACAAAGAGAGACATATAGAACAATGGAATGAAATGAAGAGTTCAGAAATAAATTCTCACACATTTGGTGAACTAATCTTTCAGAAAAGTGTCCAGTCCACTCAATGGAGAAAGCATAGTCTTTTCAACAAATGGTGCTGTGGGAAGTGGATAGCCATATGCAAAAAAATGAAGGTGGACCTTTACCTCACACAATGTGCAAAAATTAACTCAAAAGGTTTCAAAGAAGAAAATGTAAGAACTACTACTATTCTAGTTTGCTAGCTGCCAGAATGCAATATACCAGAACTAGAATGACTTTTCTAGTTGCTAGTTTACAGTTATAAGTTTTTAATAAGTTGCTAGTTTACAGTTCTAAGGCTGAGAAAAGCATGTCTATAAAAATGTCCAAATTAAGGCACCAACAAGAGGCTATCATCACTCACGAAAGACCAATGAAGTTCAGGGCTTTTCTCAACTGGAAAGACACATGGTAAACATGGTGACATCTGATAGCTTCCTCTCCAGGCCTCTTGCTTCCTGAAGCTCCACAGGGGCATTCTCCTTCATCTCCAAAGGTCACTGGCTGGTGTACTCTGTGGTTCTCTCATCATTTTAAAGCTTTCTCCAAAATGTTTCCTCTTTTAAAGTATTCTGTAATCTAATCAAGACTCACCTGGAATGGATGGAGTCACATTCAAAAGTTAATACCCACAATTAAGTGAGTCACATCCCCATGGAGGTAATCTAATCATATATGGTGCTGAGTAGGGTTTAAGAGAAATGGCTGCTCCCACAAGATTAATTAAGATTAAAACATTGCTTTTTAGGGTACATAAATCCTTTCAAACCAGCACAACTGCCATAAAACTCCTAGTAGAAAACTGCAAAACTTCTTCAGGACCTTGTGTTAGGTGGTGTTTCTTAGACTTTACACAAAATGTATGAACAAAAAAAAAGAAAAAATAGACGAATGAGACTTTATCAAAATTAAAAATTTTGCATACAAAAGAACATCATAAAATTTAAAAAGGCAAACTGAAAAATTGGAGAAAATACTTGGATCCCATTTGTGGTGGTTCCAACCTTGTAGGAGCAGCCATTTCTGTCAATCCTGATTCAATAATGTAGGCTGGAAACTTTTGATTAGATTGTCTCTGTGGAGCTGTGACACCCAATTATGGGTGTGAATTTTTAATTAGATAGAGCTGTGACTCCACCCATTCCAGGTGTGCCTTGATTAGTTTACTGTAATCCCTTTAAAGAAGAAACATTTTGTTGTCAGAAACAGCAAAAGCCTCAGAGCTGTCAGAAAGTTTACAGTAAAGCTAAAACAAATGTAGACACTTGGAGAACAGAGACATGAATGTTTGGTGATGCTTGGAGCCTAACATATGTGGCCATGAGAGGTTAGGCAAGGCAGAACCTAGAGAGAGCCAAGAGAAGCAAAGAGATGAAAACCAGCCCTGGAGAAGTAAAGTGAGGAACCCCCACAGGAGCAGAGGCTGAAAACAACAGAGCCCAGGAGCAAGGGACCAGCAGATGCCAGTTAAGTAACTACCCAGCTGACAGAGTGGTTCCTGACCCTTGGCCTTACTTGAGTGAAGGTAACCACTTGGTGCCTTAATTTGGGCAGTACACTTCCTTAGAATGGTAAACTTGTAACTTATTAAATTCCCTTTTTCAAAAGCCATTCCAGTTTTGGTATACTGCATCTTGGCAGCTTGCAAATTAATACACCATATATTTGATAAGGTTTTAACTTCCAAAATATATAAAGAACTTCTACGGGTCAAGAGCAAAAAGTCATATGACTCAATTAAAAAATAGGCAAAAGTCTTGAAAGATATTTCTCCAAAGGACATATATAAATCCCAATAAGCACATGAAAAGATGCTCAAGGTCTTTGCCAATCAGGGAAATGCAAATGAAGATCACAATCAGATGCCATTTCATAAACACTATAATGGATACTATTTTAAAAATGGAATTTAACAGCATTGGAGAGGATATGGAGAAATAGGAAATATCATAAATTGTTGGTGGGAATGTAAAACTGTGCAGCTGCTTTGGTAGCAGTGTGGTGATTCCTTAGACTGCTAAGTACAGATTTACCATATGACTCTGCAATCTCACTTCGTGTGTACACTCAAAAATATTGAAAATGGTTACTTGAACAAGCAATTGTACACCTGTGTTTATAGCAGCATTATTCACAATTGCCAAAGTCAAAACAACACAATTGTCCTTCAACAATGCATCAATAAACAGAATGTGATACAGTCATACATTGGAATATTATTTGGCCCTAAAAAGTAATAAAGTTCTGAGGGTGCAAGGGGAGTCTCACCTGCCATGCAGGAGACTGGGTTTGGTTCCTGGTCCATGCACTTCGAATGGTGCTGCAATAACAGTATACTCACATGGAAAAATAATGAAATGTGACCCTGCCATACAGTATACAAAATAAAAGTAATGAAGTTCTGATACATGCTAAAATTTGGATAAATCTTGTTGAGTGAAATAAGTCAGAACAAAAGGTCAGACTCTTCATGATCTCACTTATATGAAATATGTGGAACATGCATTTCATAATTCATAAATGATAATATGGGGTACCAGGGGCTGAGGGTGAGGATAAGAATGAGGAGTTAATGTTTAATTGTTATAGTACTTCTGTTTGAGGTGAGGGAAACGTTTTGGCAATAAATTGTGGGGATCAAGTCACATATTTGCATATGTAACTAACATTGCTGAATTGCATATTTGAAAAGGGATAGGAAGGAAAATTTAAGATTGTGTATAATTTACAACACATACAAACACACACCAAAGAACCCATAGAACTGCATAACACAAAGTGTAAATAATTGTATATAGTTGTGTGACTCTAAAGTTTGAGAATATTTGTATCAATGTTAAATTCTCTATCACATTGGAAAAATGATAAACCTTTTTAATCAAATTTGCTCTCATAAATTTTTACTTAAAGTAATCTAAATCAATGTGATTTCAACATAGTAAAAATATTAATATTTCCTTTTTCAGAATATTGATAAAACTGCCCAGAGAAGAGTGAGGTAAGGCCGGGGATCCTATGTTTTGCACCTAAGTTTGTTTTATTCCAAGGCTTACTTTTTTTAAAAAGTAATTGAATGAATTAAATTCTCTTTCACATTTTAAAAATTACTATACTGTTTAATAGAAATTAGAAGTTGATCTCTAAATAGAAAAAACTGGGTGGGCCGTGGTGGTTCAGCAGGTAAGAATGCTTGCCTGCCATGCCAGAGGACCCAGGTTCGATTCCTGGTGCCTGCCCATGCAAAAATAAAATTAATAAATAGAAAAAACACAAGGTACATCACTGTACATTGCTGAAAATCAAATAGAAAAATGAAGAGATATCAAACATTCCATAATATCATATCCAAAATGCATAATTAACCCTTCCAAAATAATTAGAAAAAGACAGACACTAACAAAATAGAACACCCAAATAACCAAAAATGTCTAAGAAGATTCATAATCTAATTAGTTATAGAACAAATACACATTAAAAACACAATTGGATAACGTTATGCAACACCCAGTATGGTTTTAATTCAAATGCTGACATTACCACATGTTCCAGTAGGTAGAGAAATAAGAATCCTCAAATACTGCAGGTGAGAAAGGAAATTGGGACAACTACTTTTGAATCTATCTATTAAAGATGAACACATACTGTGCTGGTTTGAATCTGTTACATACTCCAGAAAAGCCATGTTCCTTTAATCATAATCCAATTTGGTGGGGGTAAACATTGTTTAGGGTGGAACCTTTTAATTTGGTTGTTTTCATGGAGATGTGACATACTCAATTGTGGGTGTCATCTTTTGGTGAGATGGAGATGTGACTCTGCCCATTCAAGGTGGGTCTTGATTAGTTTACTAGAGTTCATAAAAGAGCCTACACAGAGCCAACATAGACACAGACATTTTGAGATGCAGAGGAAAATGTCAGCAGTACCCATGGGATCTTTGAGGGCCATTTGAAACCAGAAGCAAAGAGAGGGGCCTAGCAGATGTTGCCATGTGCTTTCCCATGAGATACTAAGAAATTTTGACCTAGAGAAGTGAGGGTCCACAGATACTTAGAGAGGAAGCCACTGGAATCAGAGGTACAAAGCAATGCTCTGGGAGCAAGGACCTCAGACACCAGCCATGTGCCTTCCCAGCTGATAGAAATCCTGGATAGAAATCCTGGATGCCATTTTGCCTTTCTTCAGAGTCAAGATATCTTTCTATGGATGCCTTAGAACTGTAAACTAGTAACCTAATAAATCCTCTTTATAAAAATCATTCTATTTCTGGTATATTGCATTCCAGCAGCTAGCAAACTAGAACACATGGTATCTGATGAGAAATCAACACTTAATCTCATTGGGACTCCATTGTATGTACACAATGCTTTGTTCTTCCAGCTTTCAGAAGTCTCTTCTTGTCCTTTGCATTTGAGAGTGTGATCAATATATGATGGGATTATTTTTCTTGCCTTTAATTGCTTTGGTGTTCCCCTGTTTGCAGAAGTTTAGCTGTTCTTCCCATTTTCCAGGAGACAGACTTCACTCTCCTGGATATTTGAAGCTGGAAGGTCTTTGCACCAATATGCCTCTATAGTTTCTTACACTCTTTCTGTTGTCTTGAGTTCTTTTTGCCTGGAGGACATATTCAGGGAGGATTAGCATGCCAGAGAAGACTTCACCAAGTCTGTCTTTCCCAGTAGAACAGGGCCAGTGTCCCATGAAGGGGGCACAGAACACCTCCAAATTGCCCTGGGGAGGGGATAATGAAGAGTTCCAGATCTTCTCCAATTGCTCCCCATAGCTGAGCTTTCCTGGCCTGCCCACCCTATCCAACCTTTCATCTAACTATCCCCTGCTGCCCTGAGGACACACAGTGTCTTTAAGTCTCCTCCTATGTTGTCCCTGCTGCAGGAGGGTTCAAACAATGGATAACACTGCTTTTATCTGGGTGGGCATAAACAATGGCTGCCCTGAGAGCCAGGCCTATGATCAGTTAATGAAAAGCCATGATCAGTGATCAACTCTGCCCACATGTGTTCTTGGGAAAGAAGATTTTTATGTCCCTTTCTGTCACCAATGAACTAGCCAGGGCCTGGACCTCACCCTGTCTTTACACATAAACAAAGGATGGGAGCCAGTAGCCACCATGTGAAGAGAACATTTTACTGCTATTTACCATAATTTCTCTGTTTCTCCCTCCTGCTCTACCCTTGGTACTGTAAAGGGTTCTTCTTCTGGTCTTCAGAGTTTCAAAATAGTTGTTTCATACTGTTTCTGCCTGCTTAATAGTGGTTTTGGTGGAAGGACTGAGTCCTTTAGCTACTTACCTTTTCATCTTTCCACAGTCCTTCTCTCTGCAATATTTAATACATTTTTAAATTGCAGAAAACAATAAGCAGCCTGGTTTAACTAAGAAAAGGTCTTATGTACAGAAAAAGTGGAAGGTTAGGGTAGATCTTTTGAGGTTCCAGATTGTGTAGGGCATGGAATACCACACTGAAAAACTTGAATTTTATGTAATAGGCACTGGAGAGCCCTACTTAGTTAAGTTAAAATGAAATAATTTCCTATTCAGTAATATAAATGACTTGTGCAATCTCCTCAGATATGAATACCATATGAAGATAGATGAGTCAGTTAATTTTCATGCATATTGTTTCTCCACATGTATCATTAGCCTTCAATAAAAATATATAAATGTGGGACACATTTAGGGAGTGTGATGATTAGTGTAATTTGTCAACTTGGCTGTGTTATGGTGTCCACCTATTGATCAAGCAGAATTTGGCTTGATTGTTACTCTGAGGGTATTTTTTAAAAGATTTAAATCAATAGACAGGTGATTTAATCTGTGTTTGATTACATCTTCAATCAACAAAGGAAATTGCTTTCACCATTGATAGGAATCCCCTTAGCTAGTCAGTTATTGTTAATTAGTCAGTTTTAAGCCATAAATGGAGAACTAAATGTTTGTTACTGGATGAAGGCAGTGAATTCTTTGCCTGATGCACTCAAATGACAAACTCCTGTGACATTGGGGTTTCAAAGAGAGAGAGTTATTATTGTTAGGTGCAAAGCAAGAGATCAAGACTGTTGGATTACAGTTCAACTATTTCCTTCTGTCTACTCCAATATACCAGAAAGAAAAATAGGAGTATCTGTATAACAATTCAGCAACCATAATCATCCCTTAAATCCTAACTTCTTGGTTACAGTTTCAACAGTCAAAGAGAGGGAGTAAAGGAAGATATCTCTCTACTCTGTCTGGCTAGCTTCTTAGAATTTCATCATCATTTTCATCAGACTTTCCAATTTATGGCCTGTCATATGGAATTTAGACTTGCTCTATTAGTCATTGTTCTCTAGAGAAACAGAATCAACAGGAGATATCTGTAAATATGAGATTTATAAAAATGTCTCATACAACCGCGGGGTATAAGAGTCCAATATCCATAGGGCAGGCCCTGAGACTGGCAACTCCAATGAAGGGTCTCAATGAATTCCAAAGGAGAGGCTGGCTGGCTGAAGAAGAAATGAAAATTCTCCTTTCTCTCTCAAAAGTCTTCAGCTGATTGGATCAAATCCAATTAATTGGATTCTCTTCTTAGCGGAAGACACACCCTTAATTGATTGTAGACTTAATCAGCCACAGATGCAATCAACTGACTGATGATTTTATAAACCAGCCACAAAATATCTGTGCAGTAACAGGCCAGTGATTGTCTGACCATGCAACTGAACACCATCACCTGGCTAAGTTGACACCTAAACCTAACCATCACACTTGCCGATTTCCATTGTGATGTGGGCCAATTCCCATAATTTCTCTCTCTCTCTCTCTCTCTCTCTCTCTCTGGATATATGTGTATATCCTGTCAGTTTTATTTCTCTGGATAAACCTGACTCATAAAGGGTGAACTTTTGTTCCTGAAAATAGTGACAGCTTTATAAAAGGCTTTCGTATTTCTCACATTCAAAAGTTAGTGATGCAGTCTGGTCTTTAGAGAAAGTTATAGTAAGATTTCCTTAGACACCAGCGAATTTTCAAATGAACTAAAGCACTATCATCCAAAAATAATAAAGTTAAAAGCATAAAAAATAAAATGGAATTATTCACAGCACAGTAACCTGTCAATAGCCTCAATAGTTTTCCATTCATGAAAAGTTTCTATCTCTCCCAAATAATCCACATAACTTCAAATATTGCTGTGCAATCCATGAGTTTTCCTGTGAGAGTGGAAGGTAGAAGGTATATCCATCCCTGGTAGAGATTGAACCAGGACAATTGCCTCACCACATTTGCTTGGGGACTTCATGCTTGTTCCTGTTGTTAGTTAGAGGAGCAGAGAGTGAGGGAAGCAATTAGCCATGATAACGATACATCCACCAGCCTTTTGTACCTTCCATGGGATTCCTTGATGTTTTAATCCAATTTTATATGACTACCATTTGGGGACTTGGAAAGAGAGAAAATAATATGGTTTGCAGTACCTCTCAAAAATCCCTTTGGCATTTTTTGATGTTTGGAAAGCCATAACAAGGACCTTTACCATTCTATTATATTTGTCACAAACATTCCTTGAGTTTAGCTAACAGGAAATTGAGTCAGTCTATTAGTAGTTGTGTCACCTTTATTAACAAGATTTGTTTCTACAATTTCAATATATGGTTGGATTTTTGTAGAAGCTGCTCTAATTAGTCCATTTCTTAAAGGAACATTTCACATATGACAATGGGGATTGACAAATCTGAACACTGTAGGGCAGGTTGCAAGTGGAAACTCAATTACAGTGATTTTGAATTCCCCAGGGAAGCTAGCTGACACATATTTAGCAGCACAAAATAATACATATTTATTATCTCACAGTTCTGTTGAATAGACTGTTAATTATTTGCCCTACTTCCACTTTTGCACACCTTCCATAAGGTCTCTCCAACTCAACAAAAATAAACTTTGAAATGTGTATATTACAACATACAAACCTTTATTTTTCAACTTGGGGAAGTTGAATTTTCCCCCTTTCTCATCATTCCCCCGAATGGACTTGGCAAATACTTTTTTTATTCACTGTTCAAATCACTCTGGGATTTATCAAGGCATCACTCAAGACAAACCTACAAAATCTCATGCCCTACTCAAGGTTCCAAATTCTTATGGTGTTCAATTAAGCTGTCCACATAAGTTATATTAGGAAATGCACTAGTCAAAATGTAAATTTTGTATCAAATAAATATTTTCTGCTTTAGTCTCACACATAATTTAAAGTTTTAAAATATTAATTACCATCTATTTTCAACACACTGCATTATTGACATTTCTTTGTTCTTCTTCATGCAAAACATTTTAAAATTTGTACATTTAGTCACTATCATTATACACTCTAGGCATTCATAGATTATGCCATCTCAGTCTTTATTGTGTATATTTCCTTCTGATTTGATTTGTGACCCCCAGGCCTCCTCCCTCTATCATTCTCAAATTCAGGTTAATTCGGCGTTCTAACATTATTGTGTTACTGTTAGGTAGTATTGTGCTATCCATTTCTGAAGTTTTACAATCAATCCCATCGCACGATCTGTATCCCTTCAGTTCCAATTACTCAATATTTACCCTATTTCTATCTCCTGATGATCTCTGTTCTTAACTGAAATTATCCAAGTTCATTCATTAATGTTCATATCAGTGAGACCACACGGTATTTTTCCTTTTGTTTCTGGCTAATCTCACTCAGCAAAATGTCCTTAAGTTTCATCCATGTTGTTACATACTTCATAAATTTATTGTCTTACAGCTGCATAATATTCTATCATATGTATATACCACAGCTTGTTTAGCCACTAATCTGTTGATGGACATTTGGGCTGTTTCCATCTCTTGGTGATTGCAAATAATGCTGCTATAAACATTGGTGTGCAAATGTCCATTTGTGTCTTTGCCCTCATGTCCTCTGAGTAGATACCTAGCAATGGTATTGCTGGATCATATGGCAATTCTATACTTAACTTCCTGAGGAACAGCCAAACTGCTTTCCATAGCAATTGTACCATTTGACATTCCCACCAACAGTAAGTAAGAGTGCCTCTTTCTCCACATCCTCTCCAGCACTTTTTGTTTTCCGTTTTGTAGATAACAGCCATTCTGGTGGGTGTGAGATGATATTTCATTGTGGTTTTGATTTGTATTTCCCCAATAGCCAGGGAAGTTGAGTATCTTTTCATGTGCCTTTTGGCCATTTGAATTTCCTCTTCTGAGAAGTGTCTGTTCAAGTCTTTTGCCCATTTTGTAATTGGGTTGTCTGTCTCTTTATTGCTGAGTTGAACAATCTCTTTATATATTCTGGATACTAAACCCTTATCTGATATATCATTTCCAAATATTATCTCCCATTGTGTAGGCTGTCTTTTTACTTTCTTCATGAAGTTCTTTGATGCACAAAAGTGTTTAATTTTGAGGAGTTCCCATTTCTTTCTTTCTTTCTTCAATGCTCATGCTTTGAGTGTAAGGTCTAGGAAGCTGCCTCCCATTATAAGATTTACAAGATATTTCTCTACATTTTCTTCTAAGTTTTATGAGTCTTAGATCTAATGTTTGGGTCTTTGATCCATTTTGAGTTATTTTTTTTATAGTGTGAGATATGGATCTTCTTTCATTCTTTTGCGTGTGAATATCCAGTTCTCTAGGCACTATTTATTGAAGAGACAGTTCTGTTCCAGGTGAGTTGGCTTGACTGTCTTATCAAAGATCAATTTTCCATAGATGAGAGGGTTGATGTCTGAACACTGTATTCAATTCTGTTCGTCAGTATATCTATCTTTATGACAGGACCATGCTGTTCTGACCTCTGTAGCTTCATAACATGCCTTAAAGTCAGGTAGTGTGAGATCTCCGACTTCATTTTTCTTCCTCAGGATATTTTTAGCTATTCGGGGCACTGTGCCCTTCCAGATAAATTTGGTTATTGGTTTTCCTATTTCTGAAAATTAAGTTTTTGGGATTTAATTGGTATTGCATTGAATCTGTAAATCAATTTAGGTAGAATTGACATCTTAACTATATCTAGTCTTCCAATCCATGAACACAGTATGCTCTTCTATTTATTTAGGTTTTCTGTGCTTTCTTTTAGCAATTTCTTACAGTTTTCTCTGTATAGATCTTTTGTCTCTTTAGTTAAATTTATTCCTAAATATTTTATTCTTTTGGCTGCAAATGTAAATGGAATTTTTTTCATGATTTCCCCCTCAGATTGTTAATTAGCAGTGTATAAAACAGTACAGATTTTTGAGTGTTGATCTTGTAACCTGCCACTATGCTGTACTCATTTATTAGCTCTAGTAGTTTTGCTGTGGATTTTTCAGGGTTTTAAACATATACTATCATATCATCTGCAAACAGTGAGAGTTTTACTTCTTCCTTTCCAGTTTTGATGTCTTGTATTTTCTTTCTTGTCTAATTACTCTGGCTAGAACTTCCAACACAATGTTGAATAACAATGGTGATAATGGGCATTGTTGTCTTGTTCCTGATCTTAGGGGGAAATTTTTTAGTTTTCCCCCAATGAGGATGATGTTAGCTGTGGGTTTTTCATATATTCCCTTTATCATATTGAGGAACTTCCCTTCTATTCCTACCCTTTGTAGTGCTGTCAACAGTAAAGGATGCTGAAGTTTATCAAATGCTTTTTCTGCATCAATCGAGACAATCATGTGGTTTTTCTGCTTTGATTTGTTGAAATGATGTATTATATTAATTGATTTTCTTATGTTGAACTATCCTTGCATACCTGGGATGAATCCTACTTGGTCATGGTGTATAATTCTTTTAATATGCTGCTGGATTCAATCTGAAAGAATTTTGTTGAGGATTTTTGCATCTATATTCATAAGAGAGATTGGTCAGTAGTTTTCTTTTTTTGTAATATCTTTGTCTGGCTTTGGTATGAGGATGATGTTGGCTTAACAGAATGAGTAGCTTTCTCTCCTCTTCAGTTTTTTTGAAGAATTTGAGCAGAACTGGTACTAATTCTTTCTTGAGTGCTTGGTAGAATTCACATGTGAAGCCATCTGTTCCTGGACTTTTCTTTTTGGAGAGCTTATTAATGACTGATTCAATTTCTTTACTTGGGATTGGTTTGTTGACATCAT
Source organism: Tamandua tetradactyla (assembly GCF_023851605.1). NCBI lineage: Eukaryota > Metazoa > Chordata > Mammalia > Pilosa > Myrmecophagidae > Tamandua > Tamandua tetradactyla. The sequence goes on along the minus strand of NC_135353.1, from coordinate 54,918,859 downwards.
CTATTTCTTCTCGAGTCACTGTTGGTTGTTCACGTCTTTCTGGGAAGTTGTCCATTTCAACTACATCATCGAGTTTATTAGCATAAATTTGTTCATAGTGTTCTTCATTGCTTCCTTTATTTCTGTGGGGTCAGTAGTTATGTCTCCTTTTCCATTTCTGATTTTTGTTTATTTGCATCTTCTGTCTTCTTTTTGTCAACCTTGCTAAGGGTCCATCAATCTTATTGATTTTCTCATAGAACAAACTTCTGGTTTTGTTGATATTCTTGAATGTTTTCTTGTTCTCAATTTCATTTATTTCTGCTCTAATCTTCATTATTTCTTTCCTGTTGCGTGCTTTGGGGTTAGTTTGTTGTTCTGTCTCTATTTCTTCCAAGTGAACAGTTAATTCCTTGATTTCTGTTCTTTCTTCTTTTTTGATGTAAGCATTTAGGGCAATAAAGTTCCCTCTTAGCACTGCCTTTGCTGCATATCATAAATTTTGATATGTCATGTTTTCATGTTCATTTGCCTCAAGATATTTATGATTTCTCTTGTAATTTCTTCCTTAACCCATTGGTTCCTTAAGAGTGTGTTGTTGAGCTTCCATATATTTGTGAATTTTCTGGCACTCTGCCTATTATTGATTTCCAACTTCATTCCTTTATGATCTGAGAAAGTGTTTTGTATGATTGCAATCTTTTTAAATTTATTGAAACTGGCTTTGTGACCCAGCATATGGTTTATCCTTCCATATGATCCATGAGCACTTGAGGAAAAGGTGTATCCTGTTGTTGTGGGGTGTAATGTTCTATAAATATCTCTTAAGTCTGGCTCATTTATTGTATTATTCAAATTCTCTAATTTTTTATTGTATTCTTTATTGATCCTCTCTCTAGATGTTCTGTCCATTGATGAGAGTGGGGAATTGAATTCTCCAACTATTATGGTAGATATGTCCATTTCTCTTTTCAGTATTTTCAGCATTTGCCTCATGTATTTACATTTGGAGCATTCTGGTTTGATGCATAAATATTTATGATTATTATGTTTTCTTGTTGAATTGTTCCTTTTATTAATACATAGTGTCCTTCTTTGTCACTTTAAATTGTTTTACACTTGAAGTCTAATTTGTTGGATATTAATATAGCTATTCCTGCTCTTTTCTGCTTGTTATTTGCATGAAATATCTTTTCCTAACCTTTCACTTTCAGCCTGTGTCCATCCTTGTGTCTAAGATGTGTTTCCTGTAGACAGCATATAGACAGGTCTTGTTTTTTAATCCATTCTGCCCGTTTATGTCTTTTGATTGGGAAATTTAATCTATTAACATTTAGTGTTATTACTCAAATGGAAGTACTTTCTTCTACTACTTTGTCTTTTGGATTTTATGCATCATATCTAATTTTCCTTCTTTTTATCTTTACTGATAGTCTTCATTTCTACACTGTTCTCCACCACTCTCTCTTCTGTCTTTTCATATCTGTCTCTAGTGCTCCCTTTAGTATTTCTTGCAGAAAGTCTATCTCCTCATCTCAAATTCTCTCAATGATTTTTTACCTGAAAATGCTTTAATTTCCCCCTCATTTTTGAAGAACAATTTTTCTGGATACAGAATTCTTGGTTGGCAGTTTTTCTCTTTTAGTAATTTAAATATATCATCCCACTGTCTTCTCACCTTCATGGTTTCTGCTGAGAAATCTATGCATAGTCTTATTGAACTTCCCTTGTATATGATGGATTGCTTTTCTCTTTCTGCTTTCAAGATTTTCTCTTTCTCTTTGACATATGACATTCTGATTAGTAAATTTCTTGGAGTATATCTATTTGGATCTGTTCTGTTTGGGGTATGTTGCACTTCTTGGACCTTGCACTTTTAAGTCTTTCATAAGAGTTGGGAAATTTTCAGTGATAATTTCCTCTATTAGTTTTTCTCCTCGTTTTTCCTTCTCTTCTCCTTCTGGAACACCCACAACACGTGCATTCATGCAATTCATGTTGCCATTCAATTCCCTGAGTCCCTGCTCATATTTTTCCATTCCTTTCTCTACATGTTCTTTTGCTTGCTGGATTTCAGATGTCCCATCCTCCAGTTCACTAATCCTATCTTCTGCCTCTTGAAATCTAACATTGTATTTATCCATTGTTTTTTTTTCATTTGTTCTACTGTGCCTTTCATTCCCATAAGTTCTGTGATTTGTTTTCTCAGACTTTCAATTTCTTCTTTTTGTTCATTCCTTGACTTCTTGATATCCTTTCTCAATTCAATGATTTGATTTTTGATGTCTGTTCAAGCATTTTGAATTAATTGCTTCAACTCATATCTCATTTGAATTGTTGGTTTTTTCCTTTGACTGGGCCATGTCTTCAATTTTCCTAGCATGATTCATTACTTTTTGCTGGCCTCTAGGCATTTAATTACCTTAATTAATGTATTCTGGAGATTGTTTTTACTTTTTTTAACCTAAGATTTTCTTGGTAGATGACTTTGTTTTCTATCTGTTCTTTGACATTCAGTTAAGCTATTTTGGACCTCTACTTAGGTTTGATTTACAGATCAAAAGTTTTCAGTTCTTGTTTTCTTGTTTCTTGCCCTACCTGTATGCTGCCTTTTTCCTCCTGTAGGAGGGCCTACTTAGGTATTTTAGACTCCAGCCAGATTTTCCATGACCAAATTGGTCTCCTACCAGGAGGAAAGATTCACCTGCATCAGTTTTCCCTGAGGGTGAGACCCTGTCCAACATATAAACCTCCTACTTAACGTCTTTCTGTTGCTTTCCATCATATTTACTGAGAATGAAATATCTTGATTTTAAAGTCCATCTTCTTGAGTTTGAATCCTGTTTGTACTACTTACTAGTGACCATAGGCAAGTCACTTAATCTCTCCTTTTCCTCACTTTCTTTATCTTTAAATAAGAATATTGACAACACCTACCTCACAGGTTTTCATGTGAATTCAATGTGAGGATTGAATTAAAGCACCTAAAAAGTTCTGACATTCCCATGGCAGTATTTTTCTAAATACTAAAGCTCTTCCACTGGTGTTACTGCAAGCACAGCACTTTTCACAGAAGGGTTTGCTTGACCCAGTGCTACAAAGTGTGAAGGTGATTTATTGCTCTCAGTGTGAAGGTGATTTATTGCAAGTGTACTTTGCAAGGAACTGGAAGAATCTTCCTAAAACCAGTTCAAAATGGGGATATGAGTTATAGATTTTATAGAAAACATTAAGGGTGGGGATTAAAACTAGTAATGTCCACATGATGCATTCTTGTTAAGTCAGCAATGACACTGGATCTACATAAGGAAAGCACAGCAAATGACACATCTTGTGTTGTCTCAAGCACATCTTGTTTTTCCAGTATCAGTGATTAGCTTTAGATTTTGAAATCAAGCTCTTACATTCAGGGTATTCATGATATTTTCCTTAGCTGATCCTCAGGAGTGTCAAACTTTTGTCCTTTGAGGAGGTACTCACTGGACCACAGAGTGTTTTTGATGCTATTCTGTTATCTTACTCCAGTAAGGAGAAGATCTGATTAACGTTTGGGAAACTGAATACAAAGACTGAATTGCTATGCTCAGCTAGTGCAAGCATATTTTCTGCTATTAGTTACCCCTTGCATTTTTACTCTTATTCTTAAAAAGATATATTTTGTGAGCATTTTTCATATAGTGAATATGAGCAAAAGTCTCATTTTCTTGTAGTTGCTTCCTGCTGTTCATGGGGGAGGAAAACTTTTATATCCTTTTGGAGGATGCTTTGGCCATAAATTTACAAAGACAATATAAGCAAAAACAATATAAACATATGGTAAGCAAAATAAAGATTGTGCTTCAGAGAGCTATTTTCCATTTCATAGGCAAGTCCATCAACAGCTCAGAAAATTAGTTGTTTGCTAAAATTTTTAACGTGTTCAATATTATTTTGCATATCATTTAGTATAGAGGAGATATTCAGAAGTACAGCACTTAATACCAATCAATGCACAAGTTTCTTCCCTTTAAGCTACATTTGGGTGTTAAGCTTACATTACTGTACACTCTGTCTCACATAGGAGCAGGTTTTAGTGTCAATTTCATCTTTTTAGGTTTTAATCATATCATTCTAGCAATCATAGCCCTGGGAGTTATGTTCTTTGTAAAGTTGTTGTAGCACAGCATTGTTGGTCCTCTGGAAAACAGGACAGTGGGCTCCAGGGTTCTATCAGTCTTAGAGCACCTTCTGGTACTAGGTAACAGAGCCAGTCTAGAAGCAGTGTCCACTCAGCTAAAGTGACTGAGCCCTTTCCAGCATGGAGAGCTACAGGTGTCCTTAATAGCAAGATGTTTTCAATAATAACAGGTTCTCATCTACTTCTGGAGCATGTCCAAGTGATGTGCCTGATACAAATATAGTTTAGGGACACAGAAACAGATCTAGTCAATAACTCAAATGGGGAGACACCATGCACACTATGAGGATCCTGGTTTAAATGTGCAAGTGCTTCAGTTAAAGCAGAAGTTGAATTTTTTTGCATTATTTCTGGGAAACAGAAAACTGTGACTAGCAGCTTTATACTATTGCTTAATATCACACAGATCAGTTACTAATAGAAGGTTATAATTTTTTAAAATTTCTATAATATTTAAAACAAATTTTATGCAGTGAACTTAATGATTTTTAGAACTTAATCATTTTTACAAGGTGAAAGAACACATTTTTTTACAACTGTTTGGAATAAAAAGATATCCTTCAGGGTTTGATTTTGAGAATGCAAAATGCTAAAAGCTGTTAGATTTGCAACAATATTTGGTTCCTTCTGTAATTAAAGCTGATGAAAATATTTAGATTTCTAAAATGAAAGATGATATGCTTTTTTTTAACAAGGACGTGTTAATGTCGACATAATGTACAAGAAGTTATTCTGATGAAACACAAGTCTTCTGCTTATTTTATTAAAATAAAATCTTTTCTTTTTCTTTGCATGGGCAGGCACTGGGAATTAAACCTGGGCCCTGGCATGGCAGGAGAGAACTCTGCCTGCTGAACCACCATGGTCACTTCAAAATAAAATCTTTTATAACTTTTTACTGAAAGCAGACCAATAATTTAAGAAAACTTTGTTATTTTAACAGAAAGAAAATCAAATTTAAGTCTTGTATCTATACATATTTGATACTAAAGCTTTTAATAATATTACAGTTAAATTTAACAAATTTCTTTAACTTTGACCATAATCTCCTTTTCTGTGAACTTTTTGTGACTCACTATATTCATTCAGGTTTAGCCCTACTTTTTCCTCATTCTGTAACAACCACTTATTATTTCTCAGGACAAAACTACCCTCTTTTTCCTTTTAATAAAAGCACATCTTTTATACCCTTCATAATTAAGTTATCAAAAGGATTTTGGAAACTATTTTCAAGCAAATATCTTGCCACATATATTTACCTTAAAAATCAAACATCAGAATAATGTTAAATTTTTAATGCAGTTTAGTTAATGCATTTTTGAAGCAATAATCTACAATTTTAACAAGAATTTTCACTTTTTAAAAGTTTTATGATCATTATATAATTTTTTAAAGTTTGAACATAAAACATCCCTTCATTTGTGATCTTTTTTTTAAATTTTTTTTATTAATCAAAAAAATAAAAAGAAATTAACACAACATTTAGAAATCATTCCATTCTACACATGCACTCAGTAATTCTTAGTATCATCACATAGATGTGTGATCATCATTTCTTATTACATTTGCATCGATTTAGGAAAAGAACTAGCAAAACAGCAGAAAAAGATATAGAATGTTAATATAGAGAAGAGAATTAAAATAATAATACCAATAAAAAAAATATATATATATATAAAGGAAAAAGAAAAAAAAACAAAAACAAAAGATACAAACAAACAAAAAACTATATTTCAGGTGCAGCTTCATTCAGTGTTCCAACATAGTTACATTACACTTAGGTATTATTGTGCTGTTCATTTTTGAGTTTTTGTATCTAGTCCTGTTGCACAGTCTGTATCCCTTCAGCTCCAATTACCCATTATCTTACCCTGTTTCTAACTCCTGCTGGTCTCTGTTACCAATGATATATTCCAAGCTGATTCTCAAATGTCGGTTCACATCAGTGGGACCATACAGTATTTGTCCTTTAGTTTTTGGCTAGACTCACTCAGCATAATGTTCTCTAGGTCCATCCATGTTATTACATGCTTCATAAGTTTAGTCTGTCTTAAAGCTGCATAATATTCCATCGTAGGTATATGCCACAGTTTGTTTAGCCACTCGTCTGTTGATGGGCATTTTGGCTGTTTCCATCTCTTTGCAATTGTAGATAATGCTGCTATAAACACTGGTGTGCAAATGTCCATCTGTGTCTTTGCCCTTAAGTCCTTTGAGTAGATACCTAGCAGTGGTATTGCTGGGTCATAATCCATTCTGGCAGTCTATGTCTTTTGATTGGAAAATTCAGTCCATTAACTTTTAGTGTTATTACTGTTTGGATAATATTTTCCTCTACCATTTTGGCTTTTGTATTATATATATCATATCTGATTTTCCTTCTTTCTACACTTTACTCCATACCTCTCTCTTCTGTCTTTTCATATCTGACTCTAGTGCTCCCTTTAGTATTTCTTGCAGAGCTGGTCTCTTGGTCACAAATTCTCTCAGTGACTTTTTGTCTATAAATGTTTTAATTTCTCCTTCATTTTTGAAGGACAATTTTGCTGGATATAGAAGTCTTGGTTGGCAGTTTTTTCTCTTTTAGTAATTTAAATATATCATCCCACTGTCTTCTAGCTTCCATGGTTTCTGCTGAGAAATCTACACATAGTCTTATTGGGTTTCCCTTGTATGTGACAGATTGTTTTTCTCTTGCTGCTTTCAAGATCCTCTCTTTCTCTTTGACCTCTGACATTCTAACTAGTAAGTGTCTTGGAGAACGCCTATTTGGGTCTATTCTCTTTGGGGTGCGCTGCACTTCTTGGATCTGTAAATTTAGGTCTTTCATAAGAGTTGGGAAATTTTCAGTGATAATCTTCCATTAGTTTTTCTCCTCCTTTTCCCTTCTCTTCTCCTTCTGGGACACCCACAACACGTATATTTGTGTGCTTCATATTGTCATTCAGTTCCCTGATCCCCTGCTCAAGTTTTTCCATTCTTCTCCCTATAGTTTCTGTTTCTTTTTGGAATTCAGATGTTCCATCCTCCAGTTCACTAATTGTAGCTTCTGTCTCTTTAGATCTACCATTGTAGGTATCCATTGTTTTTTCCATTTTTTCTTCTTTGTCCTTCACTCCCATAAGTTCTGTGATTTGTTTTTTCAGATTTTCTATTTCTTCTTTTTGTTCAGCCCATGTCTTCTTCATGTCCTCCCTCAATTTATTGATTTGGTTTTTGAAGAGTTTTTCCATTTCTGTTCGTATATTCAGCATTAGTTGTCTCAGCTCCTGTATCTCATCTGAACTATTGGTTTGTTCCTTTGACTGGGCCATATCTTCAATTTTCCGAGCATCATCCATTATTTTCTGCTGGTGTCTGGGCATTTGATCAGATTTCCCTGGGTGTGGGACCCAGCTGGTTGAAAGGTTTTTCTGTGAAATCTCTGGGCTCTGTTTTTCTTTTCCTGCCCAGTAGGTGGCACTCGTGGCGCTCGTCTGTCTGCAGGTCCCACCAGTAAAAGATGCTGTGGCTCCTTTAACTTGCCAATCCGAATCTCGCAGTCGGCCCGGGAAACCGCGTGTGGATGGGGGGTCTCCGGCTTCGGGGAGTGCCGGTCCAAATTGCCCAGCTGGCCCAAGATGCCAAGCGTGGTGGGAGGGCCCCGCTATCCAATGTTCCCAGTCAGACTGGGGAGCCACGTGCGTGGAGGGGACCCCAGTCGCCAGCCACCCCAGCCAGGAAAACGCACGCCCCTTGGGTATCTCACCACAGCGGATTCTCCCTGCCCGTTCAGCCATTCCAGAATGGGGTACGCTGTCTTTTTGGTCCCTGTCGTGGCTCTGGGAGCTGTTTTGTATTGTTTCTGTTTCTTTAGTTGCTGTTCTGGAGGAGGAACTAAGACCCGCGCGTCTTACTAAGCCACCATCTTCTCCGGAAGTCATTTGTGATCTTTTTTATAAAACAAATCTATTGGCAAGATATTATTGAAATTTAAAGGCCCATTCTCAAGCTACTTTCCACCATGACCAGGCAGTATTACAAGAAAATCCATTTCTTTTTTTTAAGGGGGTGTCCTTCAAATTTAGACCAATTATTCAAGATACAACCCAAAGGTGACATAGCTGGCACATTCTGAGAGTTTCCCATGACTAGGCAACACTAATAAAAATTACAAAGACAAGACAACAGGACAGGAATTTTTCAAAATCAACAGATTTTCCAACTTAAACGCTAAGAGAGCCCATAAAAGCAAAACATGTAAATGAGGAGCTCCTCAATACCAACCTGCTTTCTCAATTTAAATATGCAAAATCAAACAGGGAGTTTCTCAAAGTCACCAAGTTATCTAATTTAAAAATAAAGAAAAACATAAAGACAAGACTTGTAAGCAAGGAGCTTCTCATTATCAAATGGTTTACCCAATTTAAAAATACAAAATACAAACCCAGTGGGGAACCACAAATCTGGGGTCACAGATAGTGGGGCTCAAACACTGTATAAGTATAAATACAAATCTTTATTTATAAACCCAGGCCAATTCAACAGAGTCCTCTTCATGAATAGACTGGCAAAGTGAAAGTAAACACAGATAAGAAAAATTACATCATATGCTTACCAAGTCCAGAGAAAGTATTAATTTTAAAACCAATGCACCTAAAGTATGCCCATGGCAGAAGCCTCTCCCAGACCTTGCAGCCTCATTCCTCTAGGGAAATCCCTGGACAATTGCTAGGCATGGAGCAATTGCTAGGCACGGTCAATGGTACACAAGTCAGTACACTATGGGGGTCCCGGTGAGGTTACCCATTGTTATCTCAAGCACCACACTTTTCATAGAGGGAGCTGCCTGACCCAGTACTGCAAAGAAGAACTATATCTATAATTTGGAGGTAATTTATTGCAAGTGTACTTTGCAAGGAACTAGAGGAATATTCCCCAAACCAAACAAAAGTATTGATATGAGTTAGTTTTTTTTTCTTTTTTGTATACTGTGAGTATCCTGTTTGCAGCACCATTTGTTGAATTTTTGTTTGTTTGTTTTGCTTGTTTGGTTGCTTTTTGGGAAGTGCATGGACCAGGAATCAAACCCAGATGTCCCACATGGCAGGTGAGAATTCTACCTCTAAACTACCTTTGCACCCCAAGTTAGGGTTTTTATAAGTAAAATTAAGGGGGGTAGAGATTAAAACTAATTAACGCCCAATGATGCAATCTTGTTAAGTCAGCAATGACACTGGAGGAAGGCCCAGGCAAATGTCACATCTTGTGTCATCTCAAGCACAACTTGTTGTTCCAGCACCAGTGATTAGCTTTAGATATTGACATGTAAGCTCTTACATTCAGGGTCTTCATGATACTTCTTTTAACTGATCCTCAAGAATAACAAACTTTTGTCTTTTGAGGAGGAAGTCACTGATTCACAGGGCCACAGATTCTTCTTGATGCTATTCTGTTATCTGTTCCCTGTAGACAGAACTGAGATGGTCTGAGGTCTGGTTAATGTCCTAGGAACTAAATACAAATAGTAAATTGCTAAGCTCTGTTATGACAAGCATATTTTCTAGCTACCTATGGCATATAGGATCTCACATGACTTAAGGTGTTTCCACTCTTTCTCTCATTATATTCCAGTCACATTGGCCTTTCTCTTGTTTTCACCCAAATTCAGTTAACACATTCCTACCATGGGTGTTTTAGATATGCTCTTCCATTTGCCTACATATTTGTACCCCTATATTTTTCCTGGCTATTTCATATTCATCTTTCAGGTTTCATCTTAAATGCTACATCCCTCAGTGAAACTTTCCCTGGCCATCTAACCTGAAGTAAGCCGTACAATTTTTCTCTCTCATTGCCTTTAGTTATTTTTCTTCCTGGAAGGTAATTTTTTTTTGTATTTTTTGGTGTGTTTGATATCTGTCTCTTTCACTAGACTAAAATCTCTACTACAGTAGAAGCTTATTTTTCATTGCATCCTCAGAAATTTTGAAACTACCTGGTACAAAGTAGATACTCAATACACTTTTGTTAAAATGGGAAAAAATAAAATAAGTGAATATACAATGTTTATATGAGCAAGCAGTGGGTGTGCTACAGAAGAATAATCTAGGAGGTAAAAATTATTTTATTATCATAATTTTCCAGATTCTATTTAATTCCTATCAAAACCATAGCTAACAACTCTGGCATCTGGAACATGCAGCAATAGGGACTGAAAAGTATAGAAGGGAAATACATAAGTTAAGAAGCTCTAAAGCTTTGGTCTTTCTTCCTTTGATCTTGGGAGTCTCGCTCCATGCATCACTACTGCTGCCAAGATGGCTGCCTTAGGACCAGGAAAAAGCTCACCATTGAGCTAGTGTGACTGGATAGTCTACTAGAAGGAAGAATGATATTTGTCAAGGCAATAAGAAATTTAGAATATGCATACATTTTAAACATGACCTATTTCAAATTTTTAGCCCTCTATATTTTAATTTTCTTTGACAACTTTCTGGTAGCCATATCTACAGCTTTGGATCTGACATTTATTTCCAAATTACCTAACTCTAAATATAAACAGAGCTATGAGCTAACACAAATGATATATGATTTGATAGTTAATATTTTGAAGCAAAATTTTGGGAATTGGAGTTTTTAAAAGAAGAATAGAGATTTTAAGTTTTAATATGGAAGTTGATAAAAGATTTTCAATTACACTGACATCAGTAAGACTTTAGCTATATAGAAGAAGAATATAAAATAAAACATTTTTATATTTAACAGTTAATAACAATTAGAATTTCTCTCCCTTCATATTTGGCCAGTCTTTTGGTTCAGAGAATATCTCCAGTGTCCATGGAACTCTGAACAACCCCAGGACAGAGACTTTTCTTAGTAACCTTTATGAATTCTTCTACTTCTGCTTTCCTTTAAATGTTGGTGCCTCCCATTCTCAAATCTGTTAGGATCAATTGCACACACTTCAATGGCTTCAAATACCATCCATATCTTTGGGATTCTCATTTCTTTGTTAACAGCCTAGACATTTCCTGAGATCCAGACCCATATATAAACCCGCTTTCTCAACATTGCCATTTTGGAATCCTACAGATACCTGAAATGCAAAGCATACAATACAGAACTCATCTCCCACAAAGCAGTTCTTACCCTACTTAGTGCTCAAACTCCACAATATCCAAACATCAAATTTACTTTCTATACCTTGCTCAAATCTTCCTAGTTCTCTCTATTTCTCTTTTCATTAGCTTGGTCCAGACCACCATCATTTTTCAACTGCATCATTGCAATGACCTCTGAACCAATTATCCTCCATGCCCATTATGTTGTTATTTCTTATCTTCTGATCCTTTCCCCACAGTGCATCCAGGGCAATATTTTTAAAGCCCACATATTGCATTGTTACTCTTTTGTACAAAACCCTTCATTGCTCCCTGTTGTCTCAATAATAAAGTGAAATCTTCTTAACATAGTTTAGAAAGTTCTTCAATTATAGGTCTTTTGACTTTCTCTCCAACCTCATGTCTTTCCACTGTGCACCCTCCCTTTCATCCTTCACCCTAACTATTCAGTTGAAAAGAATGCAGCATGCACTCTCATATATCTAGCGCCTCAGACATCCTTAGTTAATTCATATACGTACTTAAGGTCTCAATTTACATGTCACTCTCTACAATGAGGCTTTCCTAAGATTCCAAATCCTATATAGATGGCTATACTATTTGTTGCTCTAGCACCTGTTTTTCCCTATCATACATCACATTGCAATGTGATGTAATTTTTTTCTTAACTATTTCTTCTAAAACACTGCATCTTCATGAGGATGAATATCTGTCTCACTGGTTTTTAGCTGTTTCCCTTAAACTTTGCCCAATTCTTGTCATATACAGAGCACTCAATACGTACTTAATAATAAATGAGATATATTCATTTAACCTCCAGTAAAACACCATAATCTATTATCTTACCAGAAGAAAGATAAACAAAAAATATTACATTCTTAATTGTAAGAGGAGGGCTGGAAGTAAGACTACTCAAGATTGAGTTCTGGTTTTGTCACTTACTTGCTGTAGATCTTGAACAAGTCACTATTAGGTGACCTTGGAGTCTGAGCTATATCTGTTAATTTATTATAGGATTTACACTATTGACATTACAATATACTTATAAGAATTGAGTGAAAGTATTTATGCCAAATAATCTTATGAAGTATAATGTAATATGTAAATGTAATTCTTAAAGGGTTTCTGTTGTAATTGGTTTTTTCATTTCTATTACTAGAAATTTGAGAGATGTGAAGGAGAAACATGTGAGCTTCACTGAGTGGTGGTAGAACCACTGTGGACTGAAGCCCACCTTTCTAAACCCAAGAACCAGGAGGAGAAGGAGGCTATTTGGTTCCATGGGAAGTACCATCTGGATCCTGACCTCTTACTATGACATGAGGAGCATGGGCAACTTACTTCTGCATACCACTATGATCTGACAAAACCTACTGACCTCACTGGAGAAGTGTAACAAAGAGCCAGAACTGGCAGCATTTTTCTTCAAACTATGGTCTTTGTGTATAAAGATGGCTGCAAGCAGAATAAGAAGCTTGTAAGATCTCACAGGCTTTCCATTTTTGAGAACACGGACCCTGTCTGATATTGCCACATGATCCCAACTGAAGCTCTGCAGGTTTGAGCTTTGGCCTGTGCACATACAGAAGCAAATGCTGTGTGTGAAATTGTAGATGTCAAATAGGAATCTAAACGGAGAGCAGAAAGAATCTTCTAATTGTGCTGCTGCTCCTCAGAGAGCAGAAGGGATTTCCTGAAGGCTGTGCATTAGATCATATATGATAATCATAGATGACAGCTACTCAAAATGAAAGCTTTCACTTATCCTAGCAATATGTTCCTTTTGGAGGAATAAGTATATGTGCGATGAAAGGGTCCCAGTAATGTCTGACCTAAGCTAGTCTCTTGGAAGAAGGAGGTGGTGGCTGACTCAAAGCAAGTTTGCCATTGATTCCATTGTAGTTTCCACAAGCAGCCCAGAGAAAGAGCCCAAGCAGCCCCCATTGGTTGGGGATACTGACCGATGGATAGAAGAACCATCTGATCTTTCTCAGTATGAGGAGCAAGATGATATCAAGGAGAGGTGGCACAAAATGGCAGTATAGTGAAGTGTGGAATTTACCTCATCCTCCAGAGCACCTAGTATATACCTAGGAACAGTATAGAACAACTGCTGGGGGGACATCTGTGACCAGACATAAATCATACGCCAGTATGAAACAGGTAGAATGGCCACAGAGCTGTAAGTCTCTCAAGGCATGGAGGTTGGTACCCCTCCCCCATAGGCATGTGAGGCTGGTTCCCCAAAGGGAAAGGAAACAGACCTTACTAGTAGCAAAGAGGTAGTCCAACCAAGCTCTGGTTGTGGAATTAACAAATTCTGACTACTGAAAACAGGTCCTTAGCAAAGTTAAAGCTGTAATGAGCACTAAAGGAAAAAGAAGTTTCCACCCCAGCAGAGAGTGATGGGGCTGACAGAAAAAAAAGAGGCATTTTGAGTTGGACCAGATAAAATACTGGAAAAGAATTTGACCCCAAGAAAAGAGGAAACGTTGAACCTGGGACCACACAAAGCCACTTACCTATTCCAGCTCTTGACTGACAAATTCAGATTTTTGGCTCCCAAAAAGGCTTTTGTTTTTTAAAAATTCTTAGCTCATTAAATAGAACCAGAGAACTCTCAGTCTCAAGCACTTCCACAGGCAAGGGCAGAATTAAGGCATGTCATAGAGACAGAGCAAATTGTAAGGAGGATTGGGACAATTCCCAGAGGGTGTATTTTTTTCCAAAAAGAGAGGGGCAAGACCCAGCTCAAGTGGCTATCCCAGGGGCTGGAAAACAGAAGCATCCTAAGCTCCTCTTGCAACCTCAGCCTTTGTCTCAACCATGCTCTTGGCAGGGAAGGGCTGCTGAAATTTAAAGCACTGCATCACTTTATACTGGTGTGAAGCTTCAGGCAGAAAAGCATGCTGGGCAAGATAGGAAAAGCACAGAATCTAGAGCGCTTATAGGAAAGTCAGACAACTTGCTGGTGCCCTACTTTCTCCACCTGAGACATGGGGCTCTCTGGTCTGGAAAAATCTTACTAGGGTTGATAATATCTGAGGATTTCTTCCTAAAAAAGGCTCCATCAGTGGCTGAGAGTTCAAATAGAATTGAGAGGTTACTCTGGAGGTCAAGTTTAAGAAAGCTTCAATTAGACATTGTTATCTATCATAACTTACCAAACCCCAACCAAAACCATTCCAGCCAATCCTCAAGAACACCTAGGGAAATATATAAGATCCTGCAAAGTTTCCATGCACATAGGTAGCTTTCCAGAAACTTACAACTTTCAGTTGGGTCCCTGGTCCAGATAAGTCCTGAAACCTAGAGGACCCAGCCTCTCCAGAACATCAGTTCCTTCCATCTCCCAACCCCGTATTATTGAAAGACCCTTCCAACATGAAAACATTAGAATAGCCATAGCCTAAATACTTATAAAGAGTGGGATAGAAAGATCAAAGGTGGTGGTAGAGTTATACAGAGAAGGTTGGGTTTAACAAATGAATATGTTTGCTGAATCCTTAAACTGATATTTCTTTTAGTCTCCAGTATCTTAAAGCAGCTAGAAATAAAAACCTAAAATTGTGGAATTGTAAGCCATACCAAACTCTGTAATCTGCCATTTATTGATTTTTGTATATGTATTATTTTTCACACAAAAAAAGAAAATCAAGTCAATTGGGTTGCTAAAAAATATTTATTCCTTCTAACCTCCTATATTCTGGAGCAGCTCAAAGGAAAAATCTGAAATGATGATATGGTAGCCCATGACAATCTCTGGGATCTGTCCTGTAACTACTTTTTTTTTTCATGGGAAGGCACCAGGAATTGAACCCGGGTCTCTGGCATAGCAGATGAGAACTCTGCCACTGTGCCACCATTGCCCACCCTGAAACAATTGTTTTTTTCTTTCATTGATTTATATATATATGCTATATTATACAATAAAAAGTTATCAAAAAAAAAAAAAACACCAAACAGCTCCACATAGGCAGAGCAAGAAACAGAAAAATAAGAACTGAAAAATTCTGATTAGCTAAACAGAAGCTATGCTAGAAGTCTATAATAAATTGAACTGAATGGAAAATAGCAGATAGAGACAAAGCCATCCATCAAGAAAACCTGGGGGAAAGAGTGAAAATAACCTTTAGAATAAAGTAATTAAGGAAATCAAATACCTAGATGCCAGCAAAGTTTAGTAAGTCATACTAGGAAAATAGAAGCTATGGTCCAGTCAAAGGAACAAACCAATATTTCAAACGAGATACAGGAGTTGAAACAAATAATTCAGGTTGATGGATCAGACATGCAAAATCTCATCAAAAATCCAATCAACAAGTTGAGGGAGGATATAAAGAAGACATTGGGAAAACATAAAGAACTTGAAAGTTGAAAAGAAAAATCACCGAACATATGGAAATAAAAGGCACAATAATAGAGAGGATAAACAACAATGGAGGCCAACAACAATAGATTTGAAAAGGCAGATGAAAGGATTAGTGAACTAGAGAACAGGACATCTGAAATACAACACACAAAAGAACAGATAAGAAAGAAAATGGGAAAATATAAACAGGGTCTCAGGGAATTGAATGATAACATAAAGTGCATGAATATACATCTTATGAGTGTCCCAGAAGGAAAAGAGAAGGAAAAAGTAGCAGGAAGACTAGCAGAGGAAATATTCACTGAAAATTTCCTATCTTTTATGAAGACATAGAATTACAGACCCATGAAGTGCCGTGTACCCCAAACACAATATATTCAAATAGAACTTCTCAGAGACATTTACTTATCAGATTGTTAACTGTCAAAGACAAAGGGAAAATTTTGAAAGCAATGGGAGAAAAACAATCCATCACATAGAAGAGAAGCTCAATAAGACTATTTACGGATTTCTCAGCAAAAACCATGGAGAAAAGAAGGCAGTGGTATGATATATTTAAGCATCTGAAAGAAAAAACTGCCAATCAGGAATTCTATATCCAGCAAAAGTGTCCTTCAGAAATTAAAGGGAGATTATATTCAGACAAATAATCAGTAAGATAACTTATGACTAAGTGACTAGTTCTACAATAAATACTAAAGGGAATTCCACAGGCAGATAGGAAAAGACAGGAGAAAAGAGTTTAGAGAAGAGTGTAGAAAAGAAGACTATCAGCAAATGTATAAAGAGAAAAACATTAGGTATGGCATAAAAACATTAATAGACAAAATGGTAGATGAGGATACTGCCATAACAGTAATATCATTAAATGCTAATGGACCAAACTCTCCAATCAAAAGGCATAGACTGGCAGAATAGATTGAAAAACAATACCCATCTTTATGTTGTCTACAGGAGACTCACTTTAGACCCAAACACAAAAATAGTTTGAAAGTGAAAGGCAGGAAAAAGTTATTTCATGCAAACACCAACCAGAAAAGAGCAGGAGTAGTTATGCTAATATATGACAAATTAAACTTCAAATGTAAAACAACTACAAAAACAAAGAAGGACACTATTAATAAAGGGAATAATTCAACAAGAAGACATAAAAATCATACATATTTATGCACCAAGCCAGACTGCTGCAAAACATATGAGGCAATATTTGGAAACTTCTATTCCACACTTTTACCAGTGGATAGATCATCTAAACAGAAGACTGATAAGGAAACAGAGGTTTTGAATAATGTGAAAAGTGAACATAACTTAGATATTTACAGGACATTACACCCAACAACAGCAGGATACACATTTGTCTTACGTGCTCATGGATCATTCTCAAGGATAGACCATATGCTGGGTCACAAAACAAGTCTCAGTAAATTAAAAAAGGCATAAATCATACAAAACATTTTTTGAATCATAATGGAATGAAGTTGGAAACCAATAACAAGCATAAGACCAGAAAATCAATAGATATATGGAAGCTAAACAATACACCCTAAACAACCAGTGGGTCAAGGAAGAATTTACAAGAGAAATCAGTAAATACCTTAAGCCAAATGAAAATGAAAACACAACATATAAAAATTTGTGGGATGCAGTGAAAGCAGTGCTGAGAGGCAAACTTATTGCTTAAAGGCCTATATTAAAGAAGAAGAAGGATAAAAAATTGAGGAATTAATAGTTCACCTGAAAGAACTAGAGAAAGAACAGCAAAGGGACCCCAAAGCAAACAGAAGGAAAGAAATCATGAAGATTAGATAAGAAAGAAATGAAATTGAGAATATGAAAGAGATAGAGTAAATTGACAAAACCAAAAGTTGGTTCTTTGAGAAAATCAATAAAATTGATGGACCCAATAAATAAAATCAGAAATCAAAGAAAAGACATAACCACTGACCCTGTAGAAATAAAGCATACTATGAGCAACTATATGTTAATAAACTAGACAACATAGATGAAATGGACCACTTCCAAAAAAAGGCATTAACACTTAACTTTGACTTGGGAAGAAATAGATGACATCAACAAAACAATCACAAGTTAAGAGATTGAATCGGTCATCAAGAAGCTCCCACAAAAGAAAAGTCCAGGACCAGTTGGCTTTATGTGTGAATTCTACCAAACATTCAAGAAAGAACTAGTACCAATTCTGTTCAAGCTCTGCAAAAGAAGTGAAGAATAGGGGAAATGACCTAACTAAATCTATGATGCCAACATCACCCTACTACCAAAGCCAAACAAAGATACTAAAAGAAAAAAAAATTACAGATGAATCTCATTATGAATATAGATGCAAAAATCCTCAACAAAATACTTGAAAATTGAATCCAGCAGCACAATAAAAGAGTTATACAACATGAACAAGTGAGATTTATACCAGGTATTCAAGTTTGATTCAACACATAAAAAAATACATTAAGTTAATACACACTATCAATCAGTCAAAGCCAAAACATCACGATCATCTCGATTGATGCATAAAAGGCATTTGACAAAATTCAACCTACTTTCTTGATGAAAACACCTCAGAGGATAGGAATAAAAGGGAAATTCCTCAATATGATAAAGGGAATATATGAAAAACCCACAGCTAACATCATCCTCATTTGAGAAAGACTGATAGCTTTCCCACTAAGATCAGGAGCAAGACAAGATTGCCCACTGTCAACATTGTTACTCTACCATCTGCTGGAAATTCTAACCCGAGAATTAGTCAAGAAAAATAAACAAAATGCATCCAAATTGAAAAGGAAGAAGTAAAGCCTTTATTGTTTGCAGATGATATACTATATGTTGAAAATCTTGAAAAATCTACAGCAAAGTTATTACAACTAAAGCTAAAATGATTACAACAAAGTGGTAGGGTGTAAGATCAACACCCTAAAATCAGGAGTGTTTCTATCCAGGAGTAATAAGCAATATGAGGAGGAAATCAAGGGAAAAATCCATTTACAATAGCCACCAATATAATCAAATATTTAGGAATAAATTTAACTAAGAATACAGAAAACTTACACAAAGAAAATGACAAGAAATTGCTAATAGAAATCATGGAAGACCTAAATAAACAGAAGGTCATACCATGTTCATGGACTGGAAGCTGAATATAGTTAAGATTATCAATTCTACCCAAATTGGTTTATAAATTCAATGCAAAGCCAAATAAAGTTCTAATAATTTACTCTTCAGAAATAGAAAACCAATAACCGAATTTATTTGGAAGGGCAAGGTGCCCCAAATACTTAAAAATATCTTGAGAAAGAAAATTGAGGTGGGAGGTCAAACACTACCTGACTTTAAAGAATATTACAAAGCTACAGTCATTAAACCAGCCTGGACCAGGCATAAGGACAGCTATACTAACCAATAGAGTCGAGTTGAGTGTTCAGAAATAGACTCACTCATCTATGGACAAGTGATCTTTGATAAGGCAGTCATACCAACTAAACTGGGAAAGAGCAGCCTCTTCAATAAATGGTGTTTGGAGAAGTGAATATCCATAAACAAAAGAATGAAGAAAGATCCATATGTCACATGCTATACAGAAACTAACTCAAAATGGAGAAAAAACTTAAACATTAGCATTAAGACCATAAAACTTTTAGAAAAAATTGTAGGGAAATATCTTATGTCTTGTGATAGGAGTTATTTCTTAGACCTCCTGCCCAAAGTGTGAGCAATGAAAAATAAATAAATAAATAAATAAATGGATCTCTTCAAAACTGAATGCTTTTATGCATCAAAGAACTTTGTCACAAAATAAAAAGGCAGCCTATGCAATGGGAGACAATATTTGGAAATCACATATTATAAGGGTCTACTATACAGAATATATAAAAATATTCTACAATTCAACAACACTAATACAAACAACACAATTTAAAAACATGGAAAATGTATGAACATACACTTTTCAGAAGAGGAAATGCAAATGAGTAAAAGACACATGAAAAGTTGCTCAATTTCAGTGGCTATTAGGGAAATGCAAATCAAAACCATAATGAGATATGAGTTCATACCCACTAAAACCGCAATTATATAAAAAAGAAAAAACAGAAAACAACAAGTGCTGGAGAGAATGTGGAGAAAAAGTCACACTTGTGACTTGTGACTTGTGACTTGTGACATGAACCTTGAGGATATTATACTGAGTGAAACTAGCCAGAAAATAAAGGACAAATACTGCATGGTCTCAGTAATATGAGCTAACAGTAATGAGTGAACTTTAAGAGTTAAAGTTAGGAACACAGGTTATCAGTAGAAAGAAGGTGGGTAGAGACTGAATTTGGCTGTGAAGGAATGCAAAATGTGCAACAAGAGTAATTGTAAAAATTCATAAATGGATAGTGCAAAACTACCTGATGTAGCACAATAATGTAAGTACACTTAATGAAACTGAAAGTCAGTATGGTTGAGGGAGAAGGGCTGGGGGCACATATGACACCAGGAGGAAAGATAGAATATAAAGACTGAGATGGTATAACTTAGGAAAGTTAGACTGGAAAATGATGGTGAGAAAGTGCATAAATATAAAAATGTTTTTGCATGATGGAGAACAAATGAATGTCAACATTGCAAGGCATTGAAAATGGGATGGTATACAGGAAAATTACAATCTATGCAAGCTAAGTTTTGTAGTCAACAGTAACATTGTAATATGCTTCCACTGAATGTAACAAAGGCAATATTCCAAAACTAAGTGTCAACAAGTGGGAGATGTGGTAGAGGGGTATGAATTCATTGCAGAAGAAAAGGAAATGTCTTCATATAGATTATGGTGGCAAAGCATGACTATTTGCTTAGGTATGGTTGTATGATGTGTGACTAAAACTGTTTAAAAATGAACAGAGACAGATTCAGGGCTGCTAGGCCATCTGCTTTCTTACTACCCATGTAGTAATGAATTCTTTCTATTTTTGAAATTCCACTGTTTCAGGAATTGTTTATTGAGCATGTCAGGCAAAAGAATCCATGGCCTTTGTCCAGAAACAATTTGGCAACCATGAAGGGGCGAATGCCCAAATTTCTGGGGTACCACCAGAACAGGTAAACCAGGTACCGAAGCCTTTTGCAATCACTGGACTGAATTTAGTTTAGAGGCTCAGCAATCGGGGTTTCTCTGTTCTGCTGGCACTCCAGAGACTTTTGGCGCCTTACAAAGCTTCAAAGAGAGAAGCTGTTTCCAGTTCCATGTCCAGACATCTGACTGGGTGAGTGGGTCATCAGGGTAAAAATGGATCAGGGAGTACATACGTTGTTCAAGTCCCCTTGACCTAGGCAGGTTCACGTTTTCAGAACAATCCCCTTTGTTCTGACTGCTACACCTTCTGTTTTTGGGTACTGTACTGTTCAGGGTTTGAAGCTCTGACCTAATACAACAATTAACTGGTGTTTAGTAAAATTAAGTAGGCCTGTTTTATAAGTGTTTACCGGTGTGTTACTTAGATATTGGTTAAATGTTAAATTGGTGTGATATTTCTTATGTCTGTTTAATTGTTAATTGATGTGTTTGGTTTGTGTTCTATACAGGATTTGAGGTCCTGACCTAAATTTGTCTGTTGACTATACTCCTAAAAAATGAGTAATTCAACAATTAATCTGTACTAATGAAATTAAGTAAGTCTGTTTAAGTGCTAGCCAGTGTGAAACCTGGGTATAGTAAGATGAGATGTTTGTTTAGTTATTAATCAGTGTGTTTAGTGTTTAATGCCTGTTAGTATGTTCCTACATTTGTATTGGTTAAATGCTCTTAACTGGTTACTGATTATGGAAATTATTTTAAAAGGGAAGCTTTGGACTGTATAGAAAATTGAAAAGATTTTGTTTTTGAGTCTATAAAAAAGGGTTTTATTTCTGTAACATAATCTGGCTGCAATGTGACTTAAAATGAAAATACTATCATTATAGTTAAAATTAAAGATATTATAGTTAGAATTGTTCTGCAAAAATGTAGAAATGGGATAAGATAATATATTAAATCTTTTATTTGTCCTTTTCAAAAGTGTTTCTGTTTCAAGTAACTAATTTTTTATTTGTGTCTCCAGATGGTAATAGCAAATCAGTAAGAAAATTCTTAAAGAGCTCTATTTGAACTGCTTAAAATAATTAAGTGCTTCATATAAATATATAAATTGGTACTTCTGAAGTAAAAAAGTAAAAAGAGAGAAAAAAAAAGCTCTGAATGGCAAGATTCAAAATCTTAGCTTTGTAATTACTGTAAACAAACTGGGACATTAAAAAGAAAACATCCCTGGAATTTCCTTAAGGCAACAGAAAACTACCAAAGTGCTGCCCTGGAAAAAAGCAAAGACCTTTTCCAATGGTTCTAGCCACAGTTTTTAGTCAAATAAATCTAATAATTGGAAATAATTGAAAGAAGAGCATAGGAACTCTCAAAATCCCATGGCCCAAAATATTTCAAACTCAAACTCAAAAAGCCTATCATTCTGACTGTGCAACTTAATGCAGCTCTAAGTTCCAACCACTTGAAGTTCTTAAAATCTATTTTATACCTCACTGTCAATTTCATCACTAACTTCCCAAAATTTACTTATCTCATCCAAAAAATACCTGGTTGAAACTACAATTGAAATTGTCTTTGTTGCTGGTAAGGATAATAAGTGCTGTTTAGATGATGTGATGTTTCATAGATGTGCTTATCAGATTATGAAATAGAGAATGCTTTTATTTCCTATAAAGGCATAATGCAAACATTTTGATTATTGGAAAAACTGTAATTAAAATTGATCACATAACATATAAATTAGTCAAACAACACCAGTGGATACCACCTATTGTCAATATAATATCAAGAAATCCCCCCAATTGATAAGAAAATATGTATACTTGTAGCTAAAGTGATTTGTTGCCCATTTTGAAAGCAAAAAAGCTTTTGTGTCAACCAATATTTTGTTAAGCAAACTGCTGTTATCGTTGGAGATAAATCATAAAACAATTTACTTAAACCAGTCAGAAGAACAAGGATAGATCTAAAGACCTACATAAAGGCCACTGACTAAAGAGAATGTCCATCCCTTTCCCTTTAGGATCTGGGGTAGGAATATCAATAGTTAATAAGAAAAAACCCTTATAGGAATGAAGAATGAAAAAAAAATACAAAAAAATAAAGAAATCTGATATTAGAATAGATCACAAAGAATAAATTCTGATCACTGACAAAAGTTTATTTACATTCATTCTTTATTATTTTCTTTCTTTAATGTCTAAGGCAATTATGTAACTGTCCATCATGAAAAAGCCATCAAGCAATGTAGGTTGGGATGAAAAGACTTAAAGCTAACATGAAAATGCTGGAATGCATTTAAATCAGCAGGTCCTAACAATAGGCAACTAAGGATTCCAAAGGCAATGGTACATGATATTGCAAAGCTCCTTGCTGCTTTTTTCAGTACATTGCTCATCACAGGGAAAGTGCCAGAATTCTGAAATAGAGTTCAATGCCCAATTGTACTTAGAGGATGATCCTGGAAAACTGTAGACCTGTTAGTTTAGCTTCTGTACCTTCAATGATAGTAGAACAAGCCATTATACTATCACTTTTTTTTTTTTTTGAGATTGGAAGCAGTTTATCAGTCACATATACTCTCAGCCCAGGGGAAGGCAAGATCACTGCACACAATGTGGGGTCACATGGGGTTGTACTTCAGAGCAAAGTGAACCAGCAGAAGTTCCACTGAAAGGATGCCAATAACTTGTTTGGGCAATTCTTCTGGCTGGCAGAGAGGTGAAACCAGGAGTTTGAGAACCAGGTGAGTGCAGTTTGTCCTCTTGATAGAGGAAGTAGCCTGCTGAGAAGACTTTCCTACAAAATGGGAGGCATCCTTAGTGAGAGAAGGTGAACTCATGGTTATGCATTTGGGGACCTGTGAGGCTCAGAGATGTCAAGACAGCACTGAAAATGTATGTGTTAAAATACACTGTCAATCTTAAGAAAAGCATTACATGATAAATTGTTTTATTTTTCCATTCTATGGTGATACCATTGTGTAGGAAGCAAGAACTAAAGATTTCAGAGTTTTTCCTAAGCTTTTCTAAAATTTTACATTAAACATCTCTCCCTCCATACTGCCCAAAAACATACATGTCTTTCAGTAGCATGGAAGACTTGCATGACTTTTAGGAGGCATGAGGCTGGAAACTAGTTTTGCTTTCTTCTGTCATCTGGAATAGTTTGGAAGAACTGATAATCCCTGTCTTATAATTTTGACATTTACTTCTGTCTTCTATTGCTACCAAAAGGATAGTGGTGTGGAACTCCAGGAAATACTGCTGGAATTCCTAGGAATAGAGACAATATGTTAAAATTTTGGATTGAACCTATGATTTTAGGTGCTAGTATTAACTCATTTAGCTACAATCACCAGGCATTAGCATGAATACTTATGAGGTAGACAAGGCCTATGTTGACAATTACCTAATCAACTAGGTGGGGCTTTTGAGGTTGGAGCTACATTTTCAAAGTTACTCAATTCAATTCTGAAATGACTGAAGTAGTTCACATCATTTATTCACAGTTGAGCTCCAGTAGAGTCAGGGATAATGTGTTGTTTTCCATTCCAAGAATGAAGTCTTCAGGTAATATCTCATGCCCTTTCTGAGCTCACTGCTCATCGTAAGAATGCAGGGCCCATAGTTTCTATAATTCATAGGTTTTGCTGGTTTCTGGAAGCATCAAATGAATCACCATGTTGTCAAAGTCCACACAAATCCAGTCATCATTGTCCTTCCCTCAATCTTAGCATGAGGCTCACTTTTACATTTCAGGTTTTGCACATTTTAACGATGTAGTAGGCAATGGCATGTAAGTTTTGGGTGGATGTAGCACTACCAATCACATTTCATCTTTGAGGAAACATTTATCACACAAATGTCTTTTGCATATTCTTGCCTCAGAAGTGAAACCAGCACATCGATTTCAAACTTGGATTAGTATGATCTACTATGCCTGACTCTGGGTGCCCCGCTGGCTCTTCAATGTGGGAACCTATATGCATGCAGCAAGTGGGATCAGAGGCCAGGGACAGCGCGGGTCTCACTGGAGGTGGCCCTATGCACAGCAGCCGAGGACTGCCTGTTGTGGGCTTTGCTCTCAGAACAAAGACCCTGCGCCTTTACAATCACTTTGAAAATGCTTATAAAGGCACAAAATGCTGATTAATAAGCAACACAGCTTCACAAAGAACAGATAATATTAGGCACATTTTATTTATTTACCTCTCTACCAAATTTACATCATTCATAGTGAGGGAGTTAAGAATCGCTGTAGACCAAAAATATGCCTACAAACATCATTTTAATGTTTCCATCTTTTGTTTCTTCCTTATTAAACATCTTTTTATCATTCATGATTCCCTGCCAACCCAAGTCTTAATATTTCCTCTGTTTTTCTCTAAGGCTAGTCCTTAGATTTGGTAGTCAATTGTATGGTGTTATTTCATAACATACAATATTGTTGCCCTCCAAAACAAGCTATTAATGTAGCTACTTTAGTTCTTTGACTCAAGGTTCTTTGACACTACTAATAAGCTGTGTGATTTTGAGAAAGTTGTTAAACTTTTCTTTTTCCATGTATGTAAATGTCATCCTTCTCTTCCATCCCTCTGAATCTCTTACTTAAAATAGATAACAATTCCAAGGTAACTTTTTCAGATCAATCATTAAAAACACAAGCTTATTAAGGGTAACTCAGAAAAAGGTCAAACAAATAGTGTGAACAAACCCAAAGAGATGAAGGTAGAAATTATTTTTAGAAAACGTTTCAGGTGAAGTTGATGATGATGTGATTAATAATAATAACATGGATATGGTGTCCACTATGTTCCAAGAATTAATAAAAATGTTTGCATATTTACATTAACAAGACATAATAAAAGTAAAAATAAAGTGACTTAATTATAAGGAATGTACAACCTACATTATTTGTGAATATAATGATAGAATGTAATGACGGATGCAAGCAGTATGGAAATCCCAATACATAATCTTCGGTTGGCAATTGACATTGATTAAATCATTACCATGGAATATGGTACCACATCCAGTTTAGGATTCTGTATTTGAAAAAGAATGCATATATTATGAGTTGTGTGATGGATTGAATTATGTACCCCACACAAAAAAACATGTTCTTAATCTTAATCTCTTTCCTGTGAGTGTGAAATAGAATCTTTTGAAGATGTTATTTTAGTTAAGGTGTCATCAACTCAATCACGTTGGGTAAGAATCCCATTACTAGACACTTGAGAAGGTCATGGGAAGGAATAAGAGGCTAGATATCAGCAGGAATCTGGAAGAGAAATGAGAGGACATCATCATATAATGGACAAGCCAAGCAGCCCAAGAATTGCCAACCAGCCAGAATGTTATTGGCCCAGGGAGGAAGCAAGCCTTCTAATCTCTGATCAAGCCTTCTAATCTCTGATACCATGAGCCAATAAATTCCCATTTTTAAGTCAATCAACTGTGGTATTTGCCATAGCTGCCTGGAGACAGAAAAGTTGCTTTGAATAGTGGAACTATAAAGATTAAAGAAATATGAAAGCAAAAACAAGTTTAAAAGACCATTTTTCTTTTGATGAGAGACAGAAATAAGAGTACACTTGCTTTAGGAAAATAACCCAAGGCTGACTAAATAAAAGAAAAAGAGAAGATGACCAATTAATTCAGTAAATTAATGAGGTAAATATTTACTACCTAACTAATGCAGCTTGCTGTGTGATAGCAAAATTACATGACATTATCTCTGACTACAAGTTTACATTTTCACTGAAAAGACAAAATTAACATAGTCATTGCAAAGAAAATAAGGCTGTATAAGATGTATTATGATCCAATATGAAAGCTAGTAGTTCATACAATAAATAAGATCAGCATCAAGAGAGAAGAGAACTGAAAGTGTGCCAAGCTACACATAATGTTCCCCAAACTTGGATCCATCTTACTCTCTCAGCTCCTGTCACCTAATATCAAATCTCTGCATTGAAGAAATTCTGGAAAGCCTGCTCTGAGCTATGCCCTCTCCACCCACTATAACAATGCACATATATAACTAGGTTAGGTACCTCTGTGTTCCCTTAGCATCTTGCACTTGCCTGTAACTGTGTTTCCATTCTGTGTTATAGTTGCTTATTTGCTTATCTGAACCCTTCAGTAAAATGTAAGTTCCTTGAAAGCAGGGACTAGGTCTTATTTATTAGTATATTTCTCATCTAATGCAAAGCTTGGCAATATTAGGAAGTTTATTAATATTTGAGGAGTAAAGGAACAAATATATGAATACTCTATCGGTGTCAAGGGAATTTCTCTCATTAAAACAAGTTGATAACTTGCTAAAAGTCCTCTCAAAATCCTCTAATTGACAAACAAGACTAATGGGCCTAAGATGCTGTAAGAATGAATTTATGGGGTTATTTATGATCTTTGAAAAGACAAAATTAACATGGGAATTTAGTTCCAGTTTCTCCAGGTTTATCTCTCTTTACTTCTGACCTATGCCACGGTAATAAAGAACTACTTGCATTTCTCTTAATGTTTTGTTTTCTCTAAACTTTTGAGGACTTTGCACATACTGCCAGACTGAACTCTTCTTTCCCATCTCTTCTTGCAGACCCCTTCTCTACCACTTTCTTCATCTAGTTAATCCCTGCTTTTATTTTAAGCCTCTTTCAGCCAACTTCCTTGGTGAAGCTTCTTCTTGATAATTCACTCTTTAACTCTTACTCAGGGTTGATGTTGTGCCTTTGCCCAGTGCTCCAGAGCATCATTCACTTACCTCTAAATAAATTCTTCCAAGGGTGACGGTGACTTCCTTGAGCTAAAGGACAGTGTCTTGCTCAATGCTCTTTAGACAATGCTTAATGTAGGGTTTGGTACAAATTTAACTCACTTTAAATATTGGCAGTAAAAGTGAATGGATTGAAAGATTTCATGGAAGAGTTAAAAATAGCTAACAATTATTGACTTCTTAATATCCACCCTGCCCTGTTCGATATACTTTTGTATTAACTCATAAAATAATCTCAAATACATTATAAAATAAGTTGCTATTATGTCCCAATTTTACAAAAAGGAATTTATGTAATAGAAATGAAAGTAATTTGCCCAAAGTTGTATATTGCTGGCATGTAGCAGAGAAAATTCTATTAATTACTGCTTTGTTTTATCTCTGTACTTAGGATTTATGCTGGTCCTTGGAAAATGGATAGGACTTGGAATGAGAGAATCAAGACAGAAAAGCATTGCAGATGGGCAGGTATGAAATAAGCTAAAGAACAGAACAAGATGTGCAAAAGCAAATGACAATTAGAAGAATGATCTAATTGATGTTGTTTGGAGATTCGCATTGGAAGGTAATGGAAGATGGGCAAATAGATTGCATATGGGATCAAATGCCAAGATGTGGAGTTTAGACTAGACAGAGCAAGCAAAAGTAGGAGAAACAGTATATCCTTGAATAAGTGAGTGATATGATAAATTAACTTATGGGAAAGAATGATTCTAGGAAATGTGCACAATCAGTAAGAATGGGGAAATTGTCAATCAGCTGTGTTCTCAGGCAAGCGATACCTTAGTAATTTCACCATTGTCCAAGGTCTCTTATACCCAAAGGCTTAGAAAATCTATGTGCCCCAAAGTTGGTAAGATTCATGTTTGACTGACTTAAAGAAAATAATTGGAAAACAAATATTTTTTGCACTCCTCCTTTCTATCAGGCATTTTGTTACACATTGGGTAATGGTAATGAAGGACAGACATGGTTCCTATCTCCATGGAGTATATTAGGCTAAATATAACTGGAATAAGGTGAGGGTTCTTACACAAGTGCAAGGAAAGTTGGAGGATATATTAGATTCTAATAGAATATATTATAAGGAAAAATCCTGGAGAGGTTATACTTAAATTGAGAGAAAAATTTTTTGAAACAAATTACAAATAAGCAGAGAACTTAGGAATTACTAGAACCTGGTAGAAAATGGAAGCACTCCAGGATGAAGGAATAACATGTAGAAAGAGCTTGAGGTATGAGGGAACATGTCTTGTTCAAAGATAGAAAGAATTTCTCTATGACTGGCAGAGAAAGGGAGACTGAGACAAGATGACATCAAAGAGGAAAGTTAATGCCAGATCATACAGGGTCATATAAAACATCAAAAATCTATTTTTATTTTAAGTGGGGCCAAACCTTTTTGAAGGATTTTAAATAGATCAGAAGTCAGTTAATATAATTTGATTTATTATTTAAAAAATCCCTCTCAGACTTCCTCTTTTGATAGACAGATGGATTTGATAAATTGACTGGCATATAAAATCATATCAAACAAAAATGCAGGATTAAATTTGTGTTCTACATGCATTGGTGAGGAAGTAAAAAATAAACAGTCAAAAAAGGGAAAATATGGGGCTGCTGTTTCTCTGAGTCCCCCGTCCTTCTTTCTTCCTGCTTCTCCCCACCCCCACAGATGATCACTTTCCCATCCAGGGTTCAAGACCAAATCTGCTAATTCCCCTGCCTTTGTTTACCTCTGTGTTTGCTATAGCTGGAACTTTCACCCAAGAGCCCAAAATCATGGGCTTGTTTCTGTCACTCCCCCACTCTACCTTTGTTAATTCCTCAAATCTAAAGATGAAAAATAAAGAGGAAAATATGTATAAGGCAAGTAGGAAAATGAAAGAGATGAGCAAAGCATGAAGGTAGTTTATAAATTGAGGGTCTTCCAAATATGATTAACTTTGTCTTCAGTTGCCACGGCCATATAAGGTTCATGACAAAGAACGTAAATCACAGGGCTCACCCAGGTTGTGGAGACTAATATAAAAATCCCACATAAACTTTGAACCCCAAAGAATAAAACCAGGCTGATAGGGTCACCTAGGGTGAAATAAGCTCTAGGTTATACTTCAGGGAATAGCTAAATAGATGACATTAGATTAATTATCCTGCAATTAGAAGCTATAAACTGTGGAAAAGATACCTTAAAATATTACTATTTCAAGACACTCATGAGAAAACACATGGGAAGATGATATAAAGAGATGACACTTGGAGCGAGGGAAAGAAAATGAGTCAGTTTCTCATTTTGTATGGCTTTTAGCCTGAGAAGAGGCCCCAGCTATAGTGCTGGGAGTCCACAATGAATATCAAAAACTCAGTTTTACTGAATTTAATGGCCAGGAAATAAAATCTGGGCAACCACAGCAACTGGAAATTGAGGGGACAAATCCAAGAAAGAAGAACACAATGGACAGTGAACCCCAAATTCTGTGTGCCAGCTCAAACCAAATCTGTGGCTGATCTTTGAGCCATGCATATGGAGCAGAGTTCAAGCACCCAAACAAAAGCTAGAAAAACAGAACCAATGTTTCAGAGTTTGGTTTGAGTCCAGGTAAACTGTTCACTTTTTAAAAAATAAGTACCATTAAGATAAAAGTAAAAACAAACAGAGTCTAGAGTATCTATAATATAGCCACAATAAAAAAAATAGATTGCAATTAAAAAAATGCTAGACATGAAGTAACAGGAAAATGTGACTTTTACACAAGACTAAAGTCAAAGTATACCAACATCCAGACAATAATTTACATAATTTACATAACATCTAATGTATTGGTATAGGATCATAGGTCCAGAATGTTTTCATGCTCTAGGGGATCATTTTATTTCCTATACTTCCCCTAGCCACAATGAAAAAAGTTTCCTGTCCTTTGCCCGGTAGCTTAAATTTTCTGCTTAAATTAGGAAATGGGTTGGGAGTGGCATTGGCAAATTAGCAGAGTAAGGGGTTCTAAAAATTTTCTTCCTCAAGAAAAAAATGTCAAAAAATTATCAAAAACAATATTGTAAATAATCTGGAAACTAACCAAAATTTGGGAGAAATCTGGGGAACATTTATCCAAAAAAAATAGAAAATGGCTGAAGAAAAGAGAACTGGGCACCAAATATAATATAAACTTTCTACTGATAACCTTAAGTCCTTGTTAGGAGGCTCTCATTTTCCTATTCTGAAAAATAAAGGGTTTGTGCTAAACCTACTTTAGGGGAAACGTAAAAGCAAAATCTCCCAACCCAGAAAACCCCTCCACAAAGGTAGAAGAGAAAGAAAAACAATTTTATTACTGAATAAGCATTGAATCAGAATGTGGTGCATCAAAGGCAATACACAAAGAGATTGCCAAGACAGAAAGAGAGCTTATCCTTTTCATGTGGCTAAGTGGATACAACCCATCACATACATATTTTCACCTTTAGCACCAGAGGCAGATTTACAATTTGGAGTTTGGAGCCTCCTGCAGGTTATACTCATCTCTTTCCAGGAAACTGGTAGAGAGTGGTGAATATCATCCCTGATTACATTTCAAAGAAATGACTCCCTTTTCTGAGGAAATATTCTTTTCTAAAAAAAGTTTTTATTAGAGAAGTTGTGTGTTTACAGAAAAGTCAGGCATAAAATACAAGATACAGATATACCACCCCACCACCAATACTTTGCCCTGGTGTGGGACATTTGTTACAATTGATGATAGCACATTTTTTATAATTGTACTATTTTTTAACAGTACTAGCCAGCATCTATTGAGAGATTCTATGTTCTAGGCACTGTGTGAAGCAATTTACATGGATTCCTGAGTGGTGAAATTTTCAAGAGGCTTATTTAAAATTTTTTGTTTGTTTGTTTTTTGGTGCTGAAACCCAGGAGCTAACCATATTTAATGCTTTAAATACATACAATATTTACATACATTTCAAAACGAAAAAGAGATGACTTAGTATTTTGGTTTCCAAAAGTAAATACTCAAAGATGGTAGGGAGAAGGAAATCTCTTCCCTTATATTCAAGAGGGAAAATTAAGCTATATATATATTGTTGCCTTACACTACATTATTACTAACTGGGTTAGTCTACAAGCAATGATTCTATTTCTATAGTAAGAATTATGGTGTCCATGTCCTAACAGAGGGAAAGATCATTGATGTCTACATGCACCTGTAATGTCATATGTTACAGGCAGCTACTTTTTCTACCAAATGTTAAGAGTATTATAATAATTAACTAGCAAAAATGTGCATATATAAAAATCAATAGTTTCCATAATATGAAATCCCTTATCACTTTACTTAATTCTCTATATACAATTTAATCTCAATCAAAACTTTGAAACATACCATAAACAAACTCATAGATTTTTTTTTACATAGACAGGCACCAGGAATTGAACCTGGGTCCTCTTGCATGGCAGGCAAGCATTTTTGCCTGCTGAGCCACCATGGCCTGCCCACAAACTCATAGACTTTTGACACTCTTTTCTTAAACCAATACTAAAGCATTAGAAAAGCTTTATAGAGAGCTATTTGACCAAAAACACTAAACCATATAATAACTTGTGTGCAATTAGTAGTTTTTATTGTAGAAATAGAAATCTGTTTAGGTAATTTGGGCATTGCAAATCATAAGTACCACTCAAGACAATCTCTCCTTGTTGTTGCCTCCTCTGCCATTTCCTTTTCTCCCTTTTTCTCCTACCCTCCATTACTTCAGGAAAGAATCCAAGTCACAATCAAATAGTCAAACGAAGAGAATAAGGCTGTGTTTTTTCCCAAATTTTCTGCTGATTCACGTTTATTTAATGATGAATGTACAAACTTATTGGTGTCTAATTTTAAAACTATTTTAGCAAATATGAAAATAAAGAAATTATTGCATATTAATATCAAAGGTAAAGATACAGAAAAAACTCTAACCTTACAAACTAGAATAAAATAAATGAATCACTTCTGATAAATATCTTAGTTCATAAGCAAAATATTGCAGCAGCAACCACCACCTGCTATGTATCCAAATTATGTATATAATGTAAATTGTACATATACATATATAATGTGATAAAAATTGCCATTAGAATTAAAATCTAACTATAGTAGAAATATGTATTTATGTATATATATGTGTATACCTGCATTTAGCAAAAAGATAATTATATTTTAGAATTACTGAGTTCAACTAAAATTATCAGTATTTGGATCATTTTCTTAATTAATGGATGCTTTAAAATGAAGATATGGAAAAAACAAGGTAACTCTAAGATTGCATATTCTGCCAAAGTCACATTTTTTTCCATCAGGCCCAGAGGAGATTCTTATTAGTGAGATAAATCCCAGGTCCATCTTGAAGGAAGGACATTAAACACAGAAGGATAAAAAGCAAAGGAGCTCACAGGTAAAATAACTTATTTATTGTTTGAGAAAATGAACCTATAGGTAATAAATAATATTTTAGCCTTTGATGGGATCTACCTAGAATTGCCAGATAAAATAAAGGATGGCCACTTAACTTTGAATTTCAGATTAAAAAAATGAAAAAAAATATATGTAACTATGTCCCTGCAATGTTTTAGATATACTAATAAAATATGTTTATTCTGAAATTAAAATTTAATTGGACACCTTGTATTTCTATTCGTATTTATCTAACGATCCTAAACAAACCCCAATGTATAAATAGCTAAATAACTGCACTGCCTAAACTATTTGCCCATAATAAAAAATAGTACTGACCCTCTCCTCAATTACATCAGATTCTATTACTGAGAATTCATTTATGGAGGAAGTATGTGAGTGATATTTATTTAGCCCCAGATTTTCCCAAACTTTGCAGTTTCCTCCACTTCTTACTTTTAGGAAATGGGTAACCTAATCTATACAGGAAAAAATTGGCCACATTGACTTGCTGAATTCATGGTAAATTCAGAAAAGAATATTCCAGTTTCTTAGAGAGCAAAGCAATTACACAAATTGTGCTCTTGAGTGACCAGATGAATTAAATACATTGAAATACATGTTGTGATTTTTATGTTTCTTTCCTATGGCAATTAAGCTGATTTGCAAAACAAACAAAAATTCCTACCAAAAGAGTTTAAATGAGTAGTCCCTGCTAAACTTCTTCAATTCCTGTCACATACTTCTATAGATCTACATTATGAGACATTCATTTTAACTGTCGTTTAAAATATTGCCAAACTCTCTGGATGTTAATTTCAAGATGCATACATTTATTTCATTATCTTTCAGCAATAGCTGAACCATCAGATGTATAAGCATGTGGGCTTCAGGTAAAATCTAGACAGAAAGAAGCTCTTTGGTTTCAGTAGGACAAAGGGAAAGATTTCCAAGAAGTTTAGGTGCTGCTAGGTGGTCTGTTTAGGAATAACAAGGAATCTTTTATTTTTTTCCTATTTCTCTCCCTCCCTTTCTCTCATGTTCCTTTTTATTATTCTGCTGCTGCTTCTTACTGCCCTCATCTTGCTCTCTATTTGATGGCTTCACTTATCTCTTTCAATAGCTTTGCCATATCTTTAAATAAATAGAAGACCAAAATTTCCCTGCTACAATTTTGCTTGGCTTCCCCAGTAAACTTTTTCTATAAGACCTTTATGGAGAAACAGAAGAGACAGAACTAGATGATTTTCAACACACAGTAACTCATTTCTATCTCAATTTATTCACAATAAATTCACACAAAAATGATAACGTATATACTCTAGAGCTTCACCAACTGTATACAACCAAAAGCAAACAGATTCATCATGTTTCAAACCTAAATTTTCTGTAGCACATAATTTAACTCAACCTGTCAGTATAGCTCATTTAAACAACCCAAACACATGGAACCCAGATTTCATTTTATATATTCTCATTCATTATCCTTAATATAACTTTTGAGTACAAAATGCTATGTTCCCCAATTTATGGAGTCAATCTTCCAGACCATACTTTGAAAACTGATTCATTTTGTGACATTGGTCTAGCTTTCATATGATTTCCTATAGCTTCAGTACATTCCACAGACAGAAGGAAATTAAAATATGAATTAAATATGCACATTTTAAATAGGCACTAAATGTAAATGTTGGAAGGATTGATTAAAATGCAAGCATACACAGGAAATGATTAATTGTATGGACTTGAAGAGTAGAAATCACATTTTCACTGAAAAGAATCAATGATTTTCTACTGAAAACTTTGATGTTCTTGTTGGCTAAACCCTAGAAAATAACTGTGGCTAGCTGGCAATCTGTCCATTTCCTTGGTTAACTGTTGCTTTTACTACTCTACTCTTTATTTTAGAAAGTTTTATATATTTTTTTAGATATGATTTCCATCTTAACTATCTTATGTGTGCAAATAAGTTAACAATTTCTTTTCCTCTAATTTTGATTTTTAAATTGTTTTATCTTTCTTTTCCTCTTTTATACGAGCAAAAAATGTGTAAACCTAACCCTGCATTTGTGATGTCAAGACACATGCTAGAAATTGTAAGGAAACAGAAAGTCTGTTTTTACCCTAAATATCACTTGTCGAAGTTTCCCACTGGCCCTAAAATTTTCACTTTATTTATCCCTTGCAAGCTAAGAAATTGATGTTATTGCTTGAAACAGAAATTTTATCAAGGATTTTTTCAAACAATTGTCCCTTATCAGCTTTAAAATTAGGATTTTAAGGGAATAAGATAAGGGGGAGGAGAGTGAGACTTATTGAAAGGAGAGGCTCCATAGACATAATACAAAAAGAGAGATTTATGGAAAGTCCCCTCACCACCCATTAAATTCTATGGCTCCAGAATTAAGTTGGCTATTTTCCTGTAATTATGACTTCAAAATCATTAATATGCTACTGTCAGTGGCCACTTCTTTCTTCCTGCATATATACTGATACCACTTTTTTACCTATTTTTATCCCTGATGAGGTTTCCACACACCTTCATTTACTATAAGTTTACAAAAGTGTATAAAAAAGAAAAAAAAAGCAATGCCCAAATTGAACTTGTGAACAGCAAAAGTATCTAAAAGAGATGCCCTTAAACATTAAGAAACTACATAAGATAATCTGATTAGGAGGAAAACCCATATAGCATGTGGTGTGTATGTGTATGTGTGTGTGTGTGTGTGTTCTCTTATTTAATCAGCTTTAGAGTTTCAGATGAAAACCATTTTCCTCAGCAAAGAATGAACGGAAATATTTATAAGTTGATTCTAATAGGGATGATTGATTACAATGAAAGGGTGCCCAGAGGAGAGGGTTTTGAAGTAGCACAGAGGAGAGATGCAGCTTGATCAACACTAAGTCTTGGCCTATTTAAAGAGGAGAAGAGCGGAGAAAGCAGATGGTCAAGGGTCATAGAAAACAAGAAAGTGTCACTCAAATTCAAGAAGGAACGCTAATTATATGGGGAAATTAAGGGGAAAAAGTATAGAAATCATCACATAAAATTTTTGCTAGAATTACAATACACAGAATGGCAAATTAAGTTTGAAAAGTTTAAGACGAATAGGAACTCAGCAGTATTAAAGAAGATTGTATTTTAAAATATTCATTCTTTAACTGTCATTTAATTCCGCACAAGTAAGCTATTCTTTTTTTGTATTACTTTTTAAATTGCATAATATAACATATATACAAAACAACGAAAGAAAGGAGAAATAGTTTTCAAAGCACTCTTCAACAAGTAGTTACAGAACAGATCCCAGAGTTTGTCATGGGCTATCATACCATCATCTCAGATTTTTTTCTTCTAGCTGCTCCAGAATATAGGAGGCTAGAAGGAATATAGGAGGCTAGAAGAAATTTCATCATCACAATCAGCTTTTTTTTTCTTTTTTGTGAAAAATTACATATATATACGAAAAAAGCAATAAAGTACAGCGATACAATTAGTTGTAGAACAGATTTCAGAGTTTGGTATGGGCTACAATTCCACAATTTTAGGTTTTTACTTCTAGCTTAATTCTGCACAAGTGGACTGTTCTTAAAAAGCCTTATGCACCTTGGATACATCCTTTATTGCCATGGTACATGGTAAGGGAAAGAATGAAAACCTCAATCTCTTTTATAGCTGAGAAAAAAAGTGTTTATCAGTAATCATAGGATTTAATCACTGCTGATGCTTGCCAGAAACTCTGGTATGTTTCGGAACCAAGTGTACAGAGGAACATAAGAGTACAAGAAGAAGAGAAAAGCATAATAAGGGACCATTTATTGGTTGACAGAAATAATATTAATAAATATGAAAAACAGTTCAACAAAATGGCTTAACATACTTAAAAGTAAAAATATTTTGATAGGAAAGAGAAAGATAGGACATAAAAATCACATCATGCCGTGGTTCCCACTAAAACCTATCAGTAGCTTCCCATACAGGGCTGAGTAACTTGTCCCTTGTCTATGTTTCTGAATATCATTTCTTGTTGCTCTTCCCCTTCCTACTCACCACTCCAACCAGACTGCACAAGTTGCTATCTCCTTTTGTCTCTCTCCCTCCTCTAATTCAAAATTAATCTCAATTAACTGCTGGATTATATTTATCTCTCATTATACCATCAGGTTAGGTAGGTAGATGATGGGTAGATTATACAGATAGAGATTCATTATACGGATATTAATTATACATATACAGAGAGGTATATTAATCAGATACTGGTATAAATTACAAATATATTTCCTGAAATATAAAACTTATTTA
Source organism: Tamandua tetradactyla (assembly GCF_023851605.1). NCBI lineage: Eukaryota > Metazoa > Chordata > Mammalia > Pilosa > Myrmecophagidae > Tamandua > Tamandua tetradactyla. The sequence continues at coordinate 54,881,651 of NC_135353.1, read as the reverse complement.
TGAAGAAACAACTTCTTAACGTCTGACAGGATGACGAGAATGTCCAGCTAGGAAAAAGATACATTTAAAAGAAAATATCAATATCACATGCTCTATTTGGAATTTCTTGTCGTCAAATTTTCTTGTCACTCCAGAAAAAGTGTTGCAGTGATTGAGGGGTTGTTGGGGGTCTGGTATCATCCCATAATGAAATGCCTTTTCAAAGTACATGGTAAACATGCAGCTGACTCAAATTATTTGGGGACAGCCATTTTTAAAAAAAGCTTCAGAAGAATATATGCAATGCAACTTCTTTTTGGATGAATACTTTTATGTCCTGAAAATGTGAGTTTCCCAGCACTGGTTGGGGAATGCTTTAGTATTAAGTACTAATGCAAGCAGACAATTTCAATCTCTTTGCAAAGAACTGGTCCTGAAGATCTGCCACAAATTTCAATTAATAGAAGATAGTTTATCAACGATAATTTTTTAAAATGTTGAGTACTTATATTCAGATGTAAGTATATACCAGACACTGTGGTAAATACTTTTCCTAGATGGCATGATAAAAGAAGATAGATGTAGATATATAAATATAGCGTATCATGTCTTCTAAGAAATACCATAGATATATATCTTTATCTCTGTATGATTATCATTTATGTCTATCTGTAGCAACCTTGTCTGTTGTTTTCCAGTATTTGTTATGTAGTGTAATCGTGGAGTGAATTGCTGTATAATGCATCAAGGGAACACAGGCTCAGGCACAACAAAGACTTTCAGCAAATGGCAGTTTTATTACTCCCACAGTACAAAGGGTCCAAAAGAGCAGGTATTTCAGGAGGCCAACTGTTTGGCAGTGCCACACACCTCACTTTGTGTCAGAAATGTGAAACAACTGCACTGACTGGGTGCTGGGCTTTCATACACTCCAGGAAAGAGGGGCTATGCCAATGAGCAACGTTTTGTACCCTGGCAAGCAACTGGAGCTGGTTAAGATTTAACATCTTCTCTGATATCCTGCTGTTTGTTGCAAAATAGACATATATTGAATGATCACCTGCATGCAAACAAGCACAGATGGAAGTATACCAAACACCTGCATAAGCAAAAGGGGAAAAGGAGGGGGATAAGCAAGGGCTGGGAGATGGCCACTAAGTGTGTCAGTGACTTCCCCAGCTGTATTCAATCAATATTTATAAAATAAATGAATGAAGTGTGATTGACTGCCATTTCACAGATGTCAGAAATGTATAGATTTAATAACTTTCCCAAAGTCTCAATGTCTCACAGCTAATAGGTGATAGACTGGAATCATACTTGACTCTCAAAATGTTCTGTTGTGTTTAATTTTTTTCTTCTATAACCCTTTACAATACTGCATCCCTGTCACATTGTCATTAGGTAACATATAATAAAAAACTTGTTTACCATCTTAAATGTTTTTAATCCCTATCTTTTAAAGTATTTTTTGCATCTTAAAATTTATCAAATCTTATTTGCATATTATTGCTATAATTTCATAATAATATTTCTCAGAAATGTTAAACAGATTGCATACAATACATCCTAATTTACTGTTCAAGAGACAAGTCAAATGAATCACACTATGAACTTTCATTTATCTCAGGAAACATTTGTATTGACACAAAAATATGTTAATGAATTTGTGATATGTCAGTCTTTCTGTGAAAACAGAACATTGCCTACTCTTCTTCTTGTACCATCTAGAAAAGAGAAAATAATCAAATGCACAATGGATCCACACATCTTAATTAAATCAAATACTTATTGTTTTGCTTGTACTTGTTAATACTGTGGAAATAAATGCTGAACAGCTACACTGATTACCATTGTTTGAAGCAATAATAAGATTCAACAAATAATGGGCATCTTTATGCATGTGCTGGGCACTGATTCTACTTGACACTTTGCAACCCTCAGCTCTTTTAGTTTCCATAGCAAAGAAATAGGTTCTATTATTATCCCTATTTGATAGATAAGGAGGTTCAGACTCAGAGAGGTTAAGTGTCTTGCTCAAGGTCATAAAACTAAATTGTGAAATCAAAACTACAATTTTTAGTGAAATTCTTTGACTATGCAAAAAATCTTATTTAAAACTATTACTCACATCTGAAACTGAATTGAGGATCACAGTCCAGATAAAGTAAAAATTTATAAAGCTAGCTTTAATGCTGTTCTGGTTTGAAATTATTATATACCCCAGAAAAGCCATGTTTTAGTCCAGATCCAATCTTCTGTTGGCAGCCTTTCTTTTAATCCTAATTCAAAACTGCAGGGCGGGAATTTTGATTAGACTATCTCCATGGAAATGTGACATTCCCAGTTGTGCATGTGACCTTTGATTGCATGGAGAAATGACCCCACCCATTCCAGATGGGTCTTATTAGATTGGAGAGCACTCAGAACAGAGAGACAGATGTTTGGAGAGGCTTGGAGCCCAGCAGACATAGCCATGTGCCTTCCCATGAGATATTAAGCAAGCCAGAACCTAGAGAAAGCCAAGGGAAGCCAAGAGAAGAAAGCCAGCCCTGGAAAAGCAAAGTGAAGAACCCTTTCAGGAACAGAGGCTGGAAGCTGTTTGAAGTCAGAAGACAAAGAACCCAGCAGACGTCAGCCATGTGCCTTCCTAGCTGACAGAGACGTTCCAGCCACATTGGCCTTTCTTGAATTAAGGCATTTTTACCTAGATGGCTTAGTTTGGACATTTTTATAGGCTTAGCTCTGTAAGCTTGTAACTTATTAAACTCTCCTTTTAAAAGTCATTCAATTTCTGGTATATTTTATTCTCATATTTAACAAAATAATACCAATGTCTTAAAATTATTTGTTGGGATATTAGATGCAGTTATTGTTACTAATTAAAATATTGCTTTAATTAAACCTTTAGAAGTTAGTTACTGCTTAATTTATTTTCTCTTCTTGCTAATTGCCACAATGTTTTTGTTTGCTTTGCTTGATTCCTAAAGGCAGAGGGACAAGATTAACTGAGTAATAACTTCTGATAAATTTTAAAATTTAACCAGTAGACAAAATATGTAAATATGCCAGAGACCTGGGTTCAATTTCCGGTGCCTGCCCATGTTTAATATATATAAATGTATACATACAAGTTATAAATTAGCAGACAACATCATTGCCATATATTTTAAAAGCATAACACAGAACATCATTAAACTATCATGTGCAAACTGAAATTTGCCTGTCATTTTACCTACAGTAGAAGATGTCAGATTTTGGCACAGATGCTAAAATGTGCTTCTCTTGATGACAGGATTCTAGACTTCTGGTGAAAACTTATTCACTATTCACTTTTACCTGAGAATCACCCTGGAATGTAGGAAATGTTTTAATTGTTTTTCTGATATGCCAGTTTGAATCTCTTGCATACCCCAGAAAAGCCATGCCCTTTAATCTTCATTCAGTATTGCTGAGTGGAAACTTTTTATTCTTTCTATAGAGATGCAACGCTACCCATTCTAAGTGGGGTTGCTAATGGAGCCCTTTAAAAGTGAATCATTTTGGAAGGAGCAACAAAAACCCATGTAGCCAGAGACCTTTGGAGATGAAGGAGGAAAATGCCCCTGGGGGAGCTTCATGAAACAAGAAGCCTGGAGAGAAAGCTAGGAGATGATGCTTTGTTCACCATGTGCCTTTCCAGTTGAGAAAGAAACCCTGAATGTCGTTGGTCGTCTCAAACTAAGGATTGTCTTAGATTGAATATTTCTATAGCTTTGTTTCAATTTGAACATTTTTATGGCCTTAGAACATGTAAACTTGCAACTTAATTAATTCTGTTTTTAAAAAGCCATATCATTTCTGGCATATTGCATTCAGCAGCTCATAAACTAGAACAGTTGTGTTTTACTGGGAATTCTACTTCCATCGAGATGTTTATAAACAGTTTTTTTTCTTAAAAAATATGCTAAAGTTTAATACTGAAAGGAAAATGATTACATTGAAATAAGAAAATGTTGTCTGAGTTTTTGGATGCTGTTTTGGTTTGCTAATGCTGCCAAAATGCAATATACCAGAAATGGATTTGCTTTTACAAATGGAGTTTGTTAGGTTACAAACGGCAATTTCTGCTGGTCTTTCTCTCTTGTATTGGTTTAAAAATGGCTCTCTCTGCTTCTGTGGGTCCTTTTATCCTCTCCTGTGGCATTTTCTTTCTCCAAGCATCTGTAGGTCCTCTCTTAGCTTCACCGGAACAAACTCTGGATTTCATCTCTTAAGTTAGGATCTCCTGAGGCATTTTCTGTCTCCAAGCATCCTTCACTTGATTTCATCAATCTGCTCTGTATGTTGGCTCTGAGTTCTCTCTATGTTTTCTGTCTTTTATTCTCTTCATAGAGATTAGGACCCACCTTGAATTGGGTGGGTCACATCTCCACGGAAACAACCTAATCAAAAGGTTCCATCCAAAATATGTCTACACCCATAAGATTTGATTAGAAGAAAATGGCTTTTCTGGGGTACATAACAATTTCAAACCAGTGCAGATATATAGTCTTTTAGACTCTGAGAAATCTGAAGGTAGATTTGGTTTTTATAGGCCATATCTGCATAAGTTTCCCCAAGTTAACTCTACTTGCTAAGATTCAATTTCCTCATCTCAAAAATTGTGGATTAGAAATGGACTACATTGTGGGGAAGTTTTGAGGATTATTTAAGACATATAGAGTCTAGAACAGTGTTTTACTCACAGTACACAATCATTGAAGATAAACTTATTAGTGCTATTCTCCAGAAGGTGTCTATCAACACAAATGGTTTCATTCTGTGTGTGTGTGTGTGTGTGTGTGTGTGTGTTTAGTGAGATATTTCCAATACCTTATGCAAGAGTTTCTTTACTTATGCTTTAGATAACTACTTAATGACATCAATAATGTATCAGTTGACTTTTGCTGTGTAACAAACAAACTCAAGACCTCAGGGCAAACAACAATACATACTTTCAGACATCTTGAAACTGGGCTAGGCAGTTCTCTTTATCTTGATTGGGTTTGCTAGTATGTTTGTGGTTTAGTTTGCTGTCCCTTATCTTATTTAGTCTCAGCTAGGATAGTTAGATGACTCAATTCTTTGCCACATGTCTCTTTTTCTTTAGTACAGGTATTTCCAAAATGTGAACCATGTGCTGAATTCAACCCACTTCCTGTCTTTGGAACTAAAGTTTTATTAGAGCAGACACCTGCCCATTTGTTTACATATTGCCTATGACTGCTTTCATACAACAACAGCAGAGTTAAGTAGTTGCAACATATATCATATGGCTTACAAAAACTAAAACAGTCACAATCTGGCCCTTCACAGAAAAAGTTTTGCTGACCACAAAGGTAAGCCCAAGCATGTTCTCATGATGATGATAAAGTTAGAAGTGAGGAAGCCCCAACCCACTGGCCCATTTCAAGCATCTGCCTGTGTTATATCTGCCAATATCCCATTGTCAAAAGCAAGTCACATGTCTGAGCTCAGGTTTTACAGGCAGGGCAGATCATTCTGTCCCTGGTAAGAAGGCACTGCAAAGTTAAATAGTAAAGTGTGTGGACACAGGAAGGATCAAATGATGGAGGCCCATAATGCAATCTATAAGAATCAATTTTCATAATCTTTCTCTTTTGAGGATGTGCTGATTTGAAAGTATGCATGTGCCATAGAAAAGCCATGTTTTAATCCTAATCCCATTTTGTAAATGCAGCTATTTCTTCTAATCCTTATTCAGCATTGTATGTTTAAAACTGTAATTAGATCGTCTCCCTGGAGATGTGATTTAATCAAGACTGGTTGTTAACTGAATTAGCTGGAGGCATGTCTCCACCCATTTGGCTGAGTCTTGATTAGTTTCTGAAGTCCTATAAAAGAGGAAACATTTTGGAGAATGAAAGCGATTCAGAGAGAGCAGAGCAGAATGACGAGCCACAAGAAGCAGAGTCCACCAGCCAGCCACCTTTGGAGATGAAGAAGGAAAATGCCTCCTGGGGAGCTTTATGAACCAGAAGCCAGGAGAAGAAGCTAGCAGATGATGCCATGTTAGCCATGTGCCCTTCCAGATAAGAGAGGAACCCTGACTGTGTTCACCACGTGCCTTTTCAGACGAGAGACAAACTCTGACTGTGTTTGCCACGTACCCTTCCACTTGAGAGAGAAACCCTGAACTTCATTGGCCTTCTAGAAACAGGGTATCTTTCCCTGGATGCTTTTGATTGGACATTTCTACAGACTTCTATGGACATTTTCTCAGCCTTAGAACTGTAAACTAGCAACTCATTAAATTCCCCTTATTAAAAGCCATTCCATTTCTAGTATATTGCATTCTGGCAGCTAACAAACTAGAACAGAGGCATATTCACATTTTTATACTTGTTAAAAAATTGCTACCTTCTCCCCCTTCTGGCAATACCCTGAGGTACATAGGAAACCAATAATCTACCCGAGGAGCTGGCAAATGTTTTCTGTAATGAGCTAGCTATTAAATATTTTAGACTTTGTGGGCCATATAACCTGTGTCATGACTACTCAAATTGTTATAGTATTAAAAGAACAAAAACAATATGTAAATGAATGAATGCTACCATGTTCCAATAAAACCTTATTCACAAAAACAAGCATCAGGCCAGATTTGGCCTCTTGATTGGATTTGGCTCACAGTTTATTATTATCCTACTCCTGGTCTACCTTATACGGAAAGTAAGAAAATTAAGGTGCAAAAAAGCTTAGATTTCTTGTTCAGGGTCGAACAACTAATTTGGTGCTAAAACAGAATCAAGAGCTGTGGTCATAGAGTGTCCAACCCAGCAGATATGTTTTGTTTGATCCACAGAAAGTTATTAAAATATTTTGTTTGTCAACATTTAAAAATTGAAAGTATTCACAGAAGTATCTGGATGTGCAGGTTTTCTTAAAAATCGGAACATATTGAAACACTGGGATCAAATTTACACAATGTGACAATGGTCAGAGCCAAGTAACTCACATCCCATTAGATGTACTCTGACCTCCATGTTATTATGACCCCACATTGGCTCAGCACACTCATTTACAATATTTTACTGGCTTCTAAGAGCACCACAATTTGAGAGCATAGTCCTCCTAATTGTGCAGCCCTAGTTCTTTTCCACTTGACTACTTTACCAGGTCAAGCCATTCTGATATGACAAACTTTAGATTTTAAAGCTTGGTTTTAAATCTTAAAAACCGCTTTCCCTTTGATGGTGTATTTCTGTCTTCTATGGACATCTGTATATGATGAGACATTCAGACTTAATTAGTATAGAATCCATAAAAATGTGTTTCAGATAAGTAATTTGTGACCAAATCTTTCTTATATTATGATTGTAGGTATAATTTGAACCCCCCACTGAGGTGATTTTAAACTGTGAATCATCTTTAATAAATATTTCTTAGCACTTGAGCTAGGAATATTGAAAGAGTAAATGAAAAAAAAGTGATTCAAGAGAAAGTGCTCCCTGTACACATCTGTGCCAATCTTAGGATTTAATGGTCATTAAATTAATTTTGGAATTGAGAATTATTTGGTGCCACAATAGATTCTCATGCATGGAGATTCTTTGTCATCATTTGAAAATAAATGAATGCCATAACACTCCTAGAATATTATACCTTATGCCCTGATACCTATTTTTCTGGTAATTAGCTTCCTTTGTTCATAAACAACCATCTGATTATGATTAAAAGCACTTCATCATACAAATTTACATCATACGGTAAATTCTTAACACTAACAGCCCAATGACATGTAGCTGATCACATATTACAGGCAGAAAGGCATGCCTATGGAAAGAAGAAAATAAAATGGAAGGAAACTAGCATTAATTAGCTTTTGCTAAAAGCCAATCACTACGTTGTGTGCTTAATAGGTATTTACCCTTATTTAATCTTCAGACCAACCCTGTGAAATATATGCTTTTGTAATTCCTACTTATGGCAAGCAAAATGAAAAATCAGAGTGTATAACTAAACTGCACAAAACTAAACATCTCCTTTCATGTGGGAGACCCGGGTTCAATTCCTGGAACATGCACCCCCCTCCCCCACAAAAAAGAAAAAAACGAAGAGCTAAGAGAAGTTGGAGTTTTAATGCATATCTGTCAGACTCCTGTGTACTGGGCAGCCAAGGGGTAGAATGGAGGATAACAGAAATAAATGTGTATGGTAGATGAGAACGCTAGAGGATGCAGTAATAGTTAGCTTTCTATTTATCTAGCCAGATTAACTAGTTCAGAGCAAGGCCCAATCAGGGGTAAACACAAGGATCAAAGATGGAAAAAGCAAAGCTACTATAAGGCTTCCAGATTATCAAATGTATCTCTGTGCTTACACATGGAATGATGCTAGTACTGCTCTGCTTATGATGACAATTAAATGAAATACTCTTGTTTTGGAAGCTTTGTTCACAGAAGTGTTCCCAATTTGCAAAAGCCTAATAAAAGGCTTTCAAACATTCATCAACCCATTCTAAGCTATTGTAACATTCCTTTTGTCAAGGCTTTTGAATGTTTATCTGCTTGTGATTATTAAGGCTCTTGTGACAGCATAAAAGTAAGCTTTCCAAAAGAATTTAACACATTATCTTCTGTTCTCCATAATTTGTACACTTTCATTTTTCTGTCCTCTCCTTAGAGAAAATTGAGGAATATTCCCTTCATTCTGCAAAACTACAGGCACTTTTGCTGAAACAATATTTCTAAGAAAGCCTCTTGGCACGATATAAGATGATGTCTTACATGGGAGTAAGTGGAAATACTATTCAAAGGAGATGTTTAAGCACTTGAGTGCAAATTTCAATGGGATTTTATACACACTGTTGCTTATTTAATTAAGCATGAAGATGCATATGCAAAATATCAGATGCTTAAGAAGATTTGTGTGAGACTGATATTCTGATCACCACCCATTTTATCATTGATATAAATAGCCAAATGATATGCAAACTTATTTGCTTTATGTAAGCTTCTTGTTGCAGCAAACTCTTTGACATTAAAAAGGGTTGCTATGACAGTGGGGACAACCAAAGCAATAGGCTGGAGCCCCCAATCTTGGAGTTTGTTCATATGAAACTTAACCCCACAAAGGACAGGCTAAGCCTACTTAAAATTAGGCCTAAGAGTCACCTCCAAGAGAACCTCTTTTGTTGCTCAGATGTGGCTGTTCTCTCTCAGCCAACATGACAGGCAAACTCACTGCCCTCCTTCCTCCACATGGGACATGACTTCCAGGTGTGTGGACCTTCCTGGCAATGTGGAATAGAAATCCTAGAATGAACTGGGACTCATCATCAAGGGATTGAGAAAACCTTCTCGACCAAAAGGGGGAAGAAAGAAATGAGGCAAAATAAAGTGTCAACGGCTGAGAGATTACAAACAGAGTTGAGAGGTTATCCTGGAGGTTATTCTTATGCATTAAATAGATATCACCTTTTTAGTTAAGATATAATTTAGTAAGTATGTGGGCTGGCAATTGAACCCAAGTCTCCCACATTGCAGGCAAGAATTCTACTACTGTACTATCCTTGCATTCCCTGGTTGGGACCTTTCAATTAGGTTTCCATGGAGATGTGACCCATGTAATTCAAGGTTGGTCTTAATTCTTTTACTGGAGTCCTCTATGAAGAGAATAAAAAGCAGGAAAACATAGACTTCAGTGCTGACACAGAGAGCACAGAGAAGATACCAAGACACAGATATTTAGAGATGATAAGCTAAAGGATTGTGCTGGTTTGAAAGGTTGTATTACCTTATAAAAGCCATGTTTTAATCAAAATCCCATTTTGTAAAAGCAGAATAATCCTTTGATTGGACATGTCTATAGACTTGCTTTAATTGGGACATCTTCTCAGCCTTAGAACTGTAAACTAGCAATTTATTAAATTCCCTTTTTAAAAAACCATTCCGTTTCTGGTGTATTGCATTCTGACAGCTAGCAAACTAAAACAGGGATGAAACCCAGAGTCTGCCCCAGAGAAACTAAGTAAAGATTTACTGATACTTAGAGAAAAAAATTCACTGGAAAATAGCAAAGAGAGCCATTTGCAAAAAGAAGTTAGGAGAGAAGGACAGTGGATGTAGCCATGTGCCTTGCAGCTGAAATAGAATCTCTGGAAGCCAAAGTCTTTCTTCAAAGTCAGGGTATCTTTCTCTGTATGTCTTAATTCAGACATTTTCATAGACTTTGGGCTGTAAATTTGTAGCTTAATAAATCCCCTTTGAAAAAAGCCAACCTATTTATGGTATATTGCATTCAGGCAGCTTTAGGAAACTGAAACACTCATAGTTGGAAAAAACAGAAGGGATCTTAAAAATAAAGAAGAGTCTAAGGATGTTATATAAAAAGAATGAATGTAATATTAGATTTTCGAGCAAAAATTTAATTTTTTCTAAAGACCACATAAAGAAAGATTGTAGATAAACAGTTTGAAAGACACCGACAAAAGACCAAATATATCAGATATAGTAATGAATATAAATACTTATAATTCACAGATTAAAAGCAAAATAGTTTTTAGATTTGTTGAAATAACTAAATCCATATCTACACTGTAAACAAAGACACCCTTAATATTTACAGGTTCAAAAAGTTTAAAAATAAAAACATAGACATTGACATAGTGGACAAAAGCAACAGATCAGCACAGCAGTCAAATCTTGGTATCTAAAAAGTTAGAATTCAGAGTAAAAAGCAAAGTATCTTGCTAAAGACTATTGTTCAGAATGATGAGATATTAAAGTATCTGCACCCAATGTGAATGTAACAATTTTATGAACAGAAATATTCATGATTTTGAAAAAAAATCAATAAATTCCAAAAAGAAAATGTTCAGACAGTATTTTTAACTACAGTATGATAAACTGAAAATTAATAACCAAAATATAATATAAACACAAATATTTAAAAAAATATTTAGTCTTCCGATCCGTGAACATGGCATGTCCTTCCCAAATGACTTAGAGATTCAACAGATTCCAAATAGACTTCTTTGCAGAAATGGGAAAACCAATCATCAAATTTATATGGAGGAGCAAGGGGTCCCAAATAGATAAAACCATCTTGAAAAAGAAAAATGGAGTTGGAGAACTCCCACATTTCCCATTCTTTAAACTTATTACAAAGTCATACTAATCAAAACACCATGATACTGGCACAAGGACTGGTAAATACACTAATGGAATTGAACTAAGAGCTCGAATATCAATCCTCACATTTATGACCAACTGATTCTGACAATGGGACAAAGGCCACTCAATTGAGAAGACTATCTTCAACAAATAGCGCTGGGAACACTGGATTTATATATGGGGAAGAATGAAGGTGGAACTTACCTCTCACCATATACAAAAACCAACTCAAAATGGATCCAAGACCTAAATCTAAGAACCAGAACTATCGAACCTCTAGAAGAAAATGTAGAGACGCATGTTCAGGATCTTTCTTGTATTAGGTGATGATTTCTTAGACTTTACACCCAAAGCACAGGCTACAAAAGAAGAAAATAGATAAATGGAACCCCATCAATGTTAAAAACTTTTGTGCATCAAAGGATTTTATCGTGAAAGTAAAATGACAACCTCCAAAATGGAAGAAAATATTTAGAAATCACATATCCAATAAGATTTTAATATTCAGAATATATAAAGAAACATTACAACTCAACAACAAAAAGACACACACAAAAAAACACAATTAAAAAATGGGCAAATGGTTTGAAGAAACAGTTCTACAAATAAGACACACAAGTAGTGAAAATGCACATGAAAAGATTTTTAACGTTGTTAACTATTAGGAACATGCAAATCAAAACCACAATGAGATAGCATTTCACACCCACTAGAATGGCTACTATTAAAAATGAAACAATACAAATTTTAGAGAGGATGTTGATAAATAAGGACACTCATTCATTGTTGGTAGGAATGTAAAATGTTACAGCTGTTGTGGAAGACAGTTTGGAGTTTCTGAAAAGGTTATGTATAGAATTACCACATTACTTATCAATATCACTTCTAGGTAAATACCCAGAAGAATTAAAAGCAGAACTCAAGCAGATATTTTCACACTGGTTTTCATAGTGACATTTTTCACAATTACCAAAAGATGGAAGTGACCCTGTTGTCCATCAACCAGTGAATGGATAAACAAAATGCAATGTGTACACCCAATAGAAAATTATTAAGCCATAAAAGGAATGAAGTCTGGAGACATGAAAAAATATGGATGAAACTTGAAGACATCCTTTGAGTGAAATAATCCATATACAAAAGGATTCCTATTCTGTGGTCTCACTGATATGAAATAATTTGAATAAGCAAATTTATAGTTTCAGAAACTAGAGTATAGATTACCAGGGGCTGGGGTGGTAGTAGGAAATGGGGAATTAATGCTTAAATTTTTCAGTTTCTATTTGGAGTGATGAGAAAGTTTTGGCAATAGATGGTTGTGATGGTAACACAGAAATGAGAATGTAATTAACAACACAGAAACATATATTTGAATGTGTTTAAGGGGGAAATTTTAGAATGTATATATGATAGTAAAATAAAAATTGCTTTTTTTTAAAAATCATAGGACTGTACAAAACAAGCAGTGAACCCTAAATTAAACCATGGGCTATAGTTAATAGTAAAATTACAAAAATATTCTCATTGACAACAAATTTACCACACTAATACAAAGTATTACTAGTACAGTATAAGTATGGTTTTCCTGTAAACCTACAACTTCTCTAATAATAAAGTAAAAAAATTAAAAATTTAAATCTTAGTTTACTAGAATAAAATAAAACATCTGTAATATGATGAAGTGATCTACAAATACACTTATCAAAAACATTGCACATATGTATGGCAAAATATTAAAAGTTTTCCCCTTAACATTGTGAGCACAAAGGATGTTCAACATTGCACCTATTCAACTTTGTATGGATGTTCCAGACAGTGTTATGAGACAAGAAAGTAAAAAAAAAAAAAAAAAGAAAAAGAAATTACATGTATTGTAAAGGAAGAAGAAAGCTTTCATTATTCACAAATTACATTTACATGATTGTGCATGTAGAAAATCTAAAAGTGGCTACAGGTAAATCATTAGAATTAAGAGAGTTTAAAATTTTTGTTGCTTATCTATTTTGTTTCTGTATAGCACTAAGGAACAAAAAACGTGATTTTAACAATACCATTTGCAATATCATAAAAAATGCCAAATACCAGGAAAAATATCTAACAAAATGTGGTTGAAGCCTCTATAGGAAAAATTATAAAACTTTAATCAGAGATATAAAAAAGGTCTAAATAAATGGAGAAATGATACCATATTTAATAACTGGAAAACTCAATATTGAGGAAAGCAATGATCCCCAGATTAATTTAAGCATATAGTAACATCCTACTCAAAATCCCACTTTTAAATTAGATATGTGGTAAAATAATATATTAAAAATATTTTGGCATTACCTACTAAGGTTGACAATATATATACATTATGAACCAGAAATCTTGACAGCATATTATTTTTTAAAAATCTAGGTGATTGGTGTATGAGTTATGGTCTTATAATTATTTTTTGATCTGCGCTTTTATATTTTATGCACTATTCACAAGTATATATCTGTGGAAGCATAATGCCAAGGCCCCATCCTAAAAGCCAGTTACAGACCCACTATATCCAAGGACAAAGGCCAAGGAAACAATCTCCCTAGAGGGGAAAGAATGTAATTAAGAAGGTAAAAAGCAGTTGATTGTATCTTACTCTTAAACACTAACTTTAGTAAACATCAGGTCTCAGGTCCTTTAATGATTATGCTAGAGGCCCAATATCCTCATACTATCTGGAATACCTTTATTCTGAATTCATATATTGTCTTATGTATTTCTGTTCCCTTTGCAGATTGCTGCTGACTTCTGAAATGGCTGCCACTGGAAAAATCTTCTCCTGTTCATAAGTCCCAATAAACCTACATTCACTTCTGTGCCTGATGTGTTTTTCAGTCTAGCATGTGCCCTATCCCATACTCTGAGATTATTCTGGGCCCAAACAATTGGTGAGCCAGCAAGGAGACCACCATAGTGGAAAACATGGATCCAGGGAAAGAAGAATCGATGAGGGAAGCTCCAAATTGGCCTATATCATCCATGTGGGAATAGATGGCTACCCTTCTGAATGAATATGGACCACAGGGATAATATGGGACACACTGACAACTCCAGAGGGATTGCTGAATGCTTTGCAACAGATAACAGACAATTAAATATTAGCAAAAGGAAAAGAGAATGCCAAATAGAGGCAGACATAACCTGGCCCTTTTTAGGAGCCTTCTTTATGGCCACAGAGGGAGAGCAGAGGACAAAAGCAGCAGCACACCATTACGAAGAATAATTAAAATTATAAAAGGATACTCAGCTCACTCAAGCAGATATGAAAGATGCCTTAACCAAGTGTTTGTGCCATGGGGATAATAATTACAAACTTTAGCCTGTAGATATGCTCAAGTCTGTTGAAAAAATTACCCTGAGTTCAAGACCAGACAATACTAACTAATTCAAGATGGGACCTAAAATTTGGGGTCCCATAGATTCTTCATCTGATGATGAAGAGGAGGAAAAGGAGGAGGTTTGGCAAGCAGAGGACAAAGTGATATCACCTTTATATGCAGCCATTCCAAACATTGCCTCTTTATTATAAGGAATCAGCATACAATTACCTCATTATCACTTTGTTTTAGATTTGGCTAATGCTTTCCTCAGTATTCTTAGATAAGGCCAGTCACCCAGCTTTCACTTTCACCTAGGAAGGAGAACAAGGGACTTCCATTGTACTCCCACAAGGTTATTTACATAACCCAACAATTTGCCATGGTCTAGTATCAAAAGATTTGGCCAGTTGGGAGAAAGCCAAATCTGTGACTTTATTTCATTGTATTGACGATATTATGTTAACCAGCAATTTTCTCTCAAAACTAAAAGAGATTTCAGGGACTTTAATAGCCCACCTCAAGAGCCAGGAATGGGCAATCTATCCTGACAAGTTGCAATTCCCTGGCTGCTCTGTCAAATTCTTGGGTATTATATGGTTTGGTAAGACAAAAATTATTCCTTCTCCATTAAATGATAAGGTACAGTGTTTTCCTATGACACACACATCAAAGCAATTAATTGTCTTTCTAAGACTACAAGGATATTGGAGACATTTCATTTTGCATTCAGCTCAAATATTAAAACCATTGTATATGCTAATTAGAAAAGGTCATACTTGGGAATGGAAGACCTCTAGCAGGCTTCTTTTGAAAAAGCAAAAAGAGAAATACTTTAGGCACAAGCACTGAGGATTAAATTTTGATTTACCCTGTGAATTGGATGTGGCTTGCACTGACCATGGCTTTGGGTGGTACCCTTAGTGTTCTGGTCACAATTACAGAAAGGGTCAGAATTAAGATATATCTTCTTAAAAAAGCAACTGTGTGTTGCTTATAGTACTCTATTGCAAGAAGAAGGTATGACAGAGGAATGTCCTGTCACCTTGAGGACCACCCTCTCTATACAGGGATGGATTACAGACATGGCCAATAAGCCACACTACAGTGGAAAATTAAGCATCATAACAAAGTGGAAAGATTACTTTGTTGCAACAGTGTTTTCTATACCAGCCCTCTTAGTGCTGCAATGCACAAAACTTTATGACCAGTGTCATATGTAGAAGATTCAACAGTTAAAATTTATGCACCTGAAATAGTTTTTGAAATATCCACTATAAAAGGCACAGAAACAATTCCCAAGTCTGCTTGGTATACTGATGGATCCACTAGCAGGCAGCTTCCCCCATGAACAGCTGTGGTGGTACAACCCCATACTGACACAATGTGGTGGGAGACTGGTGTGATGTAAAGCAATCAACAGGCTGAATTAAGAGTCATATGGATAGTAATAATGCATGACTCAGAAGATGTGCTAACTATCTGTTCCAACAGCTAGGCTGTTTATAAAGGCCCCACCACCTGGATGGTAAACTGAAAATAAGAACAATTAACAGTCATAGTTTGACCCTATGGGAATGAGGTCCGTGGGAAGACAGCTGGGATGCCTACCAGTGACAAAATATAACTGTTTATCATGTGCCTACCCACACTCCTACATGTTATAAGGAAACATTGAGGCAGATGCCCTTACTTGAGTCCAGAGCCACGCTATTAAATTTGAGAAACAGCTCAGTGACTTCATCAAAAGCATGGATAGCAAAGGGATCAACCCTTATGGCATTTAGCCCAGAAATTTCAGCTACCCATCTTGCACCCATCAACTTATAGACATCAGAAGGGAATGTTCTGTTGTGCAACCTTGGATAACCATGACAATTGCCCTGTGCTGGTTTGAAACTATTACGTACCCTAGAAAAGCCATATTTTAATTCTCATCCAATTTTGTGAGGCCAGACCTATTGCTTAGAGTGGGAAACTGTGAATGGATTGTTTCCATGGAGATGTGAAACCCCAGTTCTGGGTGAGGCCTTTTTAGATGGAGGTGTGACCCCACTCATTCAAGATCGGTCTTGATTAATTTACTAGAGATCTTTAAAAAGGGAAACATTTTAGAGAAATTGCAGATGCTTAGAGAACAATTGCTTCAGAGCTGACAGAGACACAGATGTTTGGAGATTCTTAGATAGCTGACAGAGCCAACATGAGACCCAGACTTTTGGAAATTCAGAGCTCAGCAGATCCTATGAGATGCTAAGCAAGCCAGAACCTGGAGAGAGTCAAGAGATGAAATCCAGTCCTGGAAAGGGTAAATGAAGAACTCCCAAAGGAAACAGAGACTGAAAGCAACAAAACCCAGGAACAAGGGACTAGCAGATGCCAGCCATGTGCCTTCTGAGCTGACTCAGGTGTTCTGGATGGCATCAGCCTTTCTTTAGTAAAAGTGGTCTCTTGTTAGTGCCTTAATTTGGACATTTTCATGGCTTTGGAACTGCAAACTCACAACTTACTAAATTCCCTTTTAAAAAGATATTCCATTTCCCATACATTGCATTCTGCCAGCACATTGGCTGATCACAGTATTCACTGACCTGGGGCCAAGTGGATTATATTGGCCCTCTTCCACTCTTCAAAAGGGCAAAATATGCATTCCCTACAATAGATACTGACACAGGACTTCTAGCCTTTCTGGTCAGTAAAGCTAATCAAATATCCACTGTACACTGTCTGGAAATGTAAGTGCCTTTTATGGAATACCTGCACAAATAGACAGTGATTAAAGAACCCCTTTCACTGGACAAATGACCCAAGCAAGGGCTATGGACTATAATGTAATGTGGACTTCATCTACTTTATAATCCCACAGGTGCAGACCTTATAGAAAGAATGAATGGTCTCTTAAAGGAACAGTTGAAAGATGATAAGAAATCCTTACAGCAATGGACTAAAAAACTTTATCAGTCTCTAACCTGCCAAAATTCTACACCTTGAGCTGCAGACCCAGCTCCTATTGAAATGTTAATGGAAGGACAGATGCAGGCACTGAGAATACAAATTAAAGGGCATGAAGTGGGGGATTATTATAATTTATTGTTGCTTAAGCCTCAAGCCATACAAATGGGGGAAAATGAGGTCCTTTGGCCTTGGCAATGGTCTGTGCAGCCATGCTGGCTAGGAATCCTAAACCCACAGGGAATGGGGTTTTAACTGCCAATTTCCATCAAAAGAGTTCAGTCCAACTTAGTTTATTTGTATTACAATAAATATCACTGCGCATTAAGTAGGCAATTATTAAGTAGCCAAGTTTATAGCATGATAATATAAAAACAGTGGAAGGAGCAAAAGGTTAAAGAAAATTATCTTTTCAGTATAATGTACTTTTTACCTCATAAACCTGCTTTCAAAATTACTACTTCTGAAAAAGATAAATGTGTATATTCAAAACTCAAAATGAAACTTTCATGGCACCCAAGTTGAGTCAGTCTTCAGGTATTGCAGCCTGTATCTACTGGCTGCCATTCAACAATAAGCCATTCAAGTAAGATAGCATGAGCCATTTAGGCATGAATCTAGATATTATCTTCTCCTCACACTTGTTTAACTGAAATGAATAGTTTTAAAAGCATAGTGACAATTCTTCTTTAGTTTTCATGAATCCTTTTGAGCTATAGAAAGAAAATTACACTGTTAAGGAACTATGATTTAAAAAATTACATATTGTTTATCAGGATTTATTACCTCCAGTCGTTCTCTGTATGTAGGTTTTGATTCATCTTAAGGTAGTTTTACTGATAGCACTAAATTGTTTCTTAAGATTTGCTTATGACACACTTTTAATAGACATTAAAATATTCCAAAGGTAGCATGTTTCCCACAGCAAAATAGTACAGACTCCTGCACAGATATATTAGTGTGCCTTATATGAGGTATTGTTTATTATCTAATTTATATTTACCAGTAACAGTCAGTATATTATTTTGTACATTGTAGGAGTACATTCATGCAACTAGAAGTCAGTGCATTAATTTCATTTGAATATGTTTTTCAATTAGCACCAAACTCTTAGCTACTATGTGAAGAAGATTGGACAAGATTATCTGTGACAAACTTCACTGACTCTTAAGCAAATCAAACTCTTTTAGTATAGTGTTTAATTAAGTGTTGAATTAATAAAACAATAACAAACTTTACAAAGCAATAAATAAAACAGTCAAAAATACAGTCACTGAGAAAGAAATTTGAACCCTTACATGCTAAAATATCTAAAAAATCCTTTAAGTATGTATAATTCAGCAACTTACAAAATTGAATTAAATAGAGAGATCTGATATGTTACTTGTGAGACCTGGGCTCATGTGCTGCTATGCTGTGTTTTCTTCTGAAATTTGCTTACTTTTTGATCTGTATGGTCCCATTTAGTAAATAGTTGAAAATCCACTTGTACTGTTAACCTAATAGTAACTGTCAGAAAAAAAATGTTTATTTTCTGAGAAAAGTTTGACTGTGTTCATAAGCTGATAAGAAATCTTATTGACTTTTTTGGATCTGGAGCAAGATTCTATTACCTGTTCTTCTTCCCTCCCTTCCCTTGCTCAAAGGGAATGTTCAGACAGTACTTTGAGGATACTTCTCTCAGCTAAAAGTCACTGGTCTATGGGTTTTGGCTAGCCAGTCACCTACAGAGTCATAGCCAACATGGTCTAAACAACTGGTTATAAATATCCCTCCCTCTGAAAAAAATATGAAATAATAGCTTTAGTTGCTAATTATAAAAAATCTCCCCAAGCCTAAGAGAAAACAATTCTTCTTGCTTCCTTCCTACATGCTATCTCTTTCAGCAAAGTTGGGAAGCTAATGAAAGGATTCAGAAGTAGCTAAAATATCAAGACTGGGTGACTGAAAAGATGATGAGACAAATTAGCTGAAACAGGGAAGCAGGTTTAGTAAGGAAGATGAGCTCAGTTTTGCACATTCTGAATTTGAGGTATATTGGTGGCTGGTAAATTCTGGTAAAGTTGCTGAAAAAGGGTGAAGAATTTCTTTATATGAAAATAATATCCTATAAGATAAGTTGTCATGTGAGGTTGTAAATATTCACTATTTACAGAGGAGCAGGTAAAATCCTTTTAGGTACTTTTCTAGTTCCATAAGTAATGCCTCTACAGAGCTTTATGTAGATAATAATCCAAGAGTAGATAGATAGATCATGAAATATACCATTAAAATGCTTTCAAAATTCTGTGACATTGTGGATAAATGTTGAGCATTTGAATTACATCAAGTAGTGGCTACCTATAAAGGCTACCTTCCTTGTTATTTTCTTTGAATTGGATAATTTGTGGATTTACAGAATGTGCATAATATTCATGATTCCCACACCCCAAACCACCACCAACACCTTGCATTGATATGGAATATTTGTTACAATTGATGACAGCACATATTAATAGTTGTATATTAACTACATTCCATGGATTAATTTAGGGTTCACTGTTTATGGACTGTAGTTCCACAGATTTTTTTCATTTTTATTCTCTTACCATATTTACAATTGAACAGTTCCCGTTTTAATCATATTCAGATATATATTTCATTGTTTTTAATTACATCCACATTGTTGTGTTACCGTCACCACATCCATTACCAAAATAGTTCCATAGTTCTGAATAGGGACTATGTGCATTTTAAGCCTTAACTTCCAATTTCCTAGCCCTATTCCATAGCTGATAACCTATATTCTAAATTATGAGTCTATGAGTTTGTTTATTCTAATTGTTTTAAATTTATATTCATATTTAAATTATATTTATAATAAATTAATTTAATTAATTAATTTATATTTATTTGCTTTAAATCAGTGAGATCATTTAACTATTTTGTCCCTTTTTGCCTGGGTTATTTACCCAACATGACATCTTCAAGATCCATCCATGTTGATGCGTGTATTATGACTTCATTTTTAAGGCTGAATAATATTCCATTGCATGTGTATACCACATTTTATTTATCCATTCACTGATGGATGACCATTTGAATTGCTTTCATCCTTTGTCAATTGTGAATAATGCCACTATGGGCATTGCTGTACAAATGTCTGTTCTAGTTTTTGCTTTCAGTTCTTTTGGGTATAGACCTGTAGTGGGGTTTCTGGGTCATATGTTAGTTCTATACTTAGGTTTCTGAAGAACTGCCAAGCTGTTGTCCACAGAGGTTGCACTATTTTACATTGCCATGAGCAATGAATGTGCTCTATTTTCTCCACATCCTCTCCAACACTTGTTATTTTGTTTTTTTTAAATATGAGCCATTATAATGGATATGAAATGGTATCTCATTGTGGTTTTGATTTTCATTTCACTGATAGCTAATGATGTTGACCATCTTTTCATGTGTTTCCTGACCGTTTTATATCTTCTTTGGAAAGCATATTTCTTTACAGGAATGGAAAAAACAGTCATTAAATTTATATGGAAAGTCCCTGTCCCATCCCACCATCCAGGTGCCTAAATCACTGTGTGGCAACCCTCCACACCCAGCTAACATGGTGTTGCATGTGACCCGTAGTGTGCAGATCATGATCTGCAGCATGTGTGTGTCTTCAATGCCCATCACATTCTGTTTGCTGTGACCCTGGGCTCTGGGGCAGGCAAGAGCCCATCAGCCCCACTCTGTTCTCCATGCAGACACTTACAGAGAAACATGAATAGATAACAAGAGAAAATGGTACTGAAACAGTGGAAATCTGAAACTTTGCACAGGAAGATTTGGGAGATGTTTACTGTAGTCTTCCTGAGGTTGTAACTAATTGAACAAGCAAGATGGTGCTTTTGGAAGTATGAAAGCTGCTAGGGAATGTTATTTTAATCTATAAGGAGAAGTAATAGAGAATAATGATCTTCTTGCAGAAAATCCAGGATTTGTCAACAAATCTTATTATGAAGATGGTTGGTTGATCAAGATGACACTGATTAATCCTTCAGAACTTGATGAATTAAAGAGTGAAGAAGCATATGAGAAATATATAAAGTATATTGAAAAGTGAAAACAAAACCCCTAAATTAGTCTGAAACTACTTAATCCAGCAATATGTTACATTGTTGGTTGATAAAGGCTTTTAATAGCTACTTTTAGCAATACCAATAGGAAAACAAAAACTACTCATTCCAACTATGGTGTTGAAAGAAAATACTCTGTAACTTCTTAATATTAGAAGGTAAACAAAATAAGCAACTTTTTTGTATCACCCAGTGATTCAGACTATGATCTAGTTATTATATTCAGAATTCATGGAAATATCTGATGTGAAATCTGCATTTTAAAATGTTATAATTCAAGGGTAAAATTGTTATCTAACCCTTATGTGATACTGAACTTGCTTACATCAATATCCTGAATTTGGGTCAAAATACTTAATGATATTTTCATTGGAAATAATAAGGAGTGAAATTCGTGTTAGTTTTATGGTATCAGATTAGAGATAATACTATCCTACCTTTGCAATATACTACATTTGTGGATGATATTTTCAAAGAATGAAGCAACAGCCTTGCAGCAATATAAGAAACCATTTACTGATAATATCAAACAGTCAACTTCTCCATTAAAAATTACATAGAAGGGTAAGGAGGCCCAAAAAGTTAAAGTCATTTTGAAAATGAAGAAATGAAGAACAAAGTTGGAAGATTTACACCTTCTTGTCTTAAAACTTATTACAATGCCACAGTAAGAAAAACAGCATGGTACTGGCACAAGAACAGATATATACACACACACACACACACACAAATGGAATCCAATCGAGTGTTTAGAAATCAACCCTTGTATTTATGACAATTTAGTTTTGATAAGATGACAAAGATCACACAGTTGGGAAAGAATAGTCACTTCAACAAATGGTGCTTGGAAAACTGGGTCTCAATTTGCAAAAATGGAGGACCCCTACCTCACACCATATACACAAATCAACTCAAAATGGACCAAAGACCTTAAAGCTAGAACTGTCAATCTCCTAAAAGAAAATATAGGGAAACATCTTCAGGACCTTGTTCAGGCAATGGTTCCTTAGAATTTACACCCAAAGCACAAGCAATGGAAGGAAAAATAGATCAATGTAGCCTCATCAGTATTAAAACTTCTGTTCTCAAAAAACTTTATCCTTATTATTTTTTAATTTTGCAATGTATTTACATCCTTAATAACAATATGGTCCATAAAATTTTGATTCTTAAAATAACTTGGATGGCATTATTTTTATATAATTTCCTTAAATACTTGATGATTTTTTTCCAGTTATAAATTCAATGCATAGGGGGCAAGATGTCAGCATAGGGAGGAGCAGAATTTAGATCGCCCTCTAGAGCAGCTAATAAATAGCCAGAAGCTGCCCTAAACAACTGTTTTTGGGAAATTCATGGCATGACACACATTGCACAACAGTCTGGAATGGTGGAAAAGGCCAAGATCACACCACAGAACTGTGACAAAAGCCCCAAAACCCAGAGGTTGGCGCACCACCTCCACAGGCATGGCAGGCTCCCTGAGGGAAAAAGAAAGGTCCTCTTCTGGGATTGAGGGAAGGCAATCCAGTCAGGTTCCAACTGCAGATTTAATTAACAAATTTGGTCTGCTCAATACAAGCTCCAAGCACAGGTAAGCAAGAGGAAGCAGGAAAGGAATCCTGAGGTTTCTCCTGACAGACAGGAGGCAGGGGTGAAGAAAAAAAAACTTACACTGTTGGAGTCAGCCGAGCTCAGAATACTGGAAAAGGGATGTAATCCAAGACACATAGAGCCAGGTACCAACTCATGCTCTTGGCAGGCGTACCTTGAGAGATGGGGACAAACTTTGAAGAGGGGGTTTTTTAAATCTATTCTAAATAGTTCATTAGAGAAAGCCTCAGGAATTTTCAATTGTTAGCCCTGATACAGACAAGGACAGAGTTAAGATAAGTCTGAGAGTCAAAATAACAGTTTAAGTGAAGGAATTAATTCCCTAAAAGGCTTATCCTTTCAAGGAAAAACACCTAGCTCAAGTGGTGGCCATCAATCAGAGAATTCAGACCTCAAGGGTTAAGCCCTAAATTCTACATCAGCTTCTTTCTCCACCCCACCCTTGGCAGCAACAGGGTCAGCTTAGAACTAAAGTCACCAAACGCTTTATGCTTGTGAAGAGTTTCCAGAAGACAAATACCACCTGCCAAGAAAGGCAAAAAAAAATCACAGAGACTAGAGGTTTCATGGGAATCTCTACCAATCTTCTGGGTCTCATCATCAGGGAAACTAATACTGATTAGACCCTCCTCCTGAGACCTGGGACTGTCTTGTCTAGGAAAATCTGATTGGACGTTTGGGGAGAATATCCTAAAAAACAATGGTTCCATTTAGGCAGGGCAAGAAAGAAGAAAATTAAGAGCTGAAAAATTCTGAACACATAAACAGATACTTTGCAAGAGGCCTAGAATAAGTTGAACTAAATATCAAAAACAGATAAAGAACAAAGCCAACCACAGACACAATCAAAGTGCCCATCAACAGATGAATGAATTAACAAAATGTGGTATATATGTGCAACGGAATATTATGCAGCAGTAAGAAAAAATGAGGTCCTGAATGACATGACAAAATGGATAAGCCTTGAGGACATAATACTGATTGGACATATGCCAGACAAAAAGAATAGATACTGTGTGATTCCACTTTTATTACCATAGTAAATATAAAATCAGAGGCTTATAACACAGAATGTAAGGGACCTAGAGATACATGAAAGCTGGAAACAGGTGAACAGTTAACTAATGAGATTGGATGTAAATGTAAGGGAATAAATAGAAGTGAAGACAGTTAACTAGTGGGTGTATATAAATAATATTACCATATTGAAGGTGAACATGATTGAAAGGTATTGTATAGACCCATGGATCCCACCAATTAACATTACAAATATAAATATGTTCTTGCATGAACTACTTCAAAAGTATGAATCTTGTACAAAGGGTGTATAAATTTGGAGTATATATAGAGAAAACTACTGTGGCATACCATGTGCTATGCTTAACAAGAAAACGTCAAGAATAGCACAGCAACACCAGGGGTAAATAATGGGGTAAAAGACAAGAGTTAAGGGAAGGGTTGAATTTTCAGTTTGGAGGTATGGCTGAAGGATACACTGACTGAGAAGCAGATTGGTGAATGATGGTTGGTACATATGATCGGATACTGTGCTACTATAAAATGGAATGAAATTGTGAAGCATGGAACATTATGATGAACTTGTGAGACATTTGATGAGTCAAAAATAAACCAGAAACAAAACAGCAATCATTGTATAGTCTTCTTTAGAAAATACTAACAAGAAAACAGGGGCTTAGATGGTAAGCTCTTACAGCAGTCACATTTAGTCCAGAGTAGTAATTATTATTTATGGATTTTGAGAAATCCGATGGGTGCACGCTGGATGGGTGAGCTGGGCTGGCCGACATTGCCCACGTGCTCAACAGCCTCGCTGAGAAATTGTGGCACCAGGACCAGGTGGCAGCTGGCCTGCTCCTCAGTCTCCCAGAGAACGCCCCTGGCTGAGGGGTGGTGGCATCATGAAGGGGCACCTGTGATCCCCCACTTAGGCGACCCAGGTGATGCAGGACAGAGGGAAGGCCCTGGGCCTGAGGCCGGGGCAGGAATGTGGATCCCAGGGACTGGCGTGGTCAGGGAGGACAGGGGTGTGAGAAGGCAGTGAGGTGGGGGCAGAGGCTGTAGGGCAGTGGCGACCCCTCTGGTCCCAAAGTCTTTCAGTGCCTTCTGATTTTCTCCCTCTGCCCAGGGGTCTAGGCTTCTGGACACAGAGGGGTCCGTGGGCCAGCCCCAAGGGCTCAAATGTCTGCGTCAGCCTCCCACTGCCCTCCCGCTTCTGCAGCCCCCTTGGTAGGAGATTGGGAAGAGGGGGTGCCTCAGCCGGGCCTGGGGCCCTAGATGATTTTACAATAAAGAATGTTTATTAAAAAAAATTGAGAGGTTGTTTTATATATGTAGATCCTGGTATTAGAGTTAAGAATTAAGCTGATCCAGTTGGGATTAAGGTAATTCAGAATACAGGGGCAAGAAAGACATTGTCTGTATTTTAAAACCTCTTCTACTCTTTGAGAACAAAGGAAGAAATGTTTATTTTTTCCAGACCTAAATTTTATGTAGCAC
Source organism: Tamandua tetradactyla (assembly GCF_023851605.1). Classification (NCBI taxonomy): domain Eukaryota; kingdom Metazoa; phylum Chordata; class Mammalia; order Pilosa; family Myrmecophagidae; genus Tamandua; species Tamandua tetradactyla. The sequence goes on along the minus strand of NC_135353.1, from coordinate 54,855,986 downwards.
ATAACTTAAGTCAACCTGTCTGGATAGATCATTTAAACAATCCAAACTAAGGAACCCAGAATAAAAACAAAGGCCTTTAATCCTGTATGGTTTCATGTAGGGCCTGGATACATCCCAGAGCATATTAAGCAGATAATCAAAAAATATTGACAAAGTCCCTCGAGGGATGGCAGAAAAAATATGGAAATATTAAACCTGACCACCGAGGAAATCCCTGATACTGTGTCAAACATTAGGGACACCCAAATCAATAGGCCAAGCCTTTGATCTTGAGGCTTGTTCTTGTAAAGCTTATGTATCTAGCAGAGAAGCTTAGCCTACCTATAGCTATGCCTAAGTTACTTACATAGAACTTCTTCTGTTTCCCAGATGTGGCCTTTCTCTTTCTAAACCCAACTCTGCAGGTGAAATCATTGCCCTCCCCCCATACGGCACATGACATCCAGAGGTGAAAATCTTGGTGGCATGGGAAATGACTCCCAGGGATGAGTCTGGTTCTGGCACCATGGGATCAACAATGCCATCCTGATCAAAAGGGGGAAAAGAAGTGGAAAAATAAGGTATCAGTGGCTGAGAGAATTCAAATAGAGTAGAAAGACGACTCTGGAGGTCTCTCTTACACAAGCTTCAGTTATACACTGATTCCTACCATAACTTGCCAAACCCTTACCAAAGCTATTCCAGCCAATCCTAAAGAATACTTATGGCATTATATAAGATTCTACAAAGGTTCTGTGCACTAGGGTAACAGTTCAGAAACCTACAACCTCCAGATGGGTCTCTGGACCAGCTAAATCCTGAAATGCAGAGGAGCCAGCCTCTCCAGAACACCAACTAGTTCCATCTCTTTATCCCATATTATTGACAGTCCTTTCCAACATGAAAATATTCTAATTGGCAAAGGTCAAATATCCCTAAAGACTGGAAGAAAGATCAAAGGTGATGGTGGAAAGGATGCACAGGTAGTTTAGTGGTTAGAATGCCTGCCTTTCATGTAGGAGACCCGGGTTTGATTCCTGGACCACGCACTCAAAAACAAACAAACAAAAAGATGATGGTGGAGTTATACAGAGAAAGTAAGGTTTAACAAATGAGTATGATTACTGAATCATTATATTGATATTTCTTTTAGTCTCCAATATCTTAGAGCAGCTAGAAGTAGAAACCTAAAATGGTGGAATTGTAGCCTATACCAAACCCTGAAATCTCATCTACAAGTAATTGTTGTGATGGATTTAGAATTTATTGTTTTTTAGTATATATGTTGTTTTTCACAGAAAAAGGAAAAAATGTGTTTATTCTAGCTTCCAGTGTTTTGGAGGTGCTAGAAGGAAAACCTGAAATGCTGGAATGGTAACCCACAACAAATTCTGAAATCTGTTCTGTGTCTACTTATCGAAGTGTACTTTGAAAATCATTGCTTTTTTATTTTCTTTGTATACATGCTATATTAACAATAAAAATGTGTTTAAAAAAGGACAAAGCTAACCAACAAGAATACCTTAGGTAAACGTGTTGAAATGACCTCCAGAATAAACTAATCAAGGAAATCAGGTGCCAAAATGCCAAAAAATTATGTGTCATACTAGAGAAAACAAAGATGTGCTTCAGTCAGCAGAACAAACTAATACTTCAAATGAAATACATCAGTTCAGACAACTAATTAGTATTCACTCAAACATGCATAAATCAATTAAAAAATCAAATCAATAAGTTGAGGAAGGATAAGGCAAAAGAGATGAAGGCTATAAAAAGACACTGGGTGGCCATAATGAAGAACTTGAAATCTTGAAAAAACAAATAGCAGAACTTGGAATTAAAGGCACAATAGAAGAGATGAAAAACTCAATGGAGGCTTGCCACAGTAGATTTGAAGTGGCAAAAGAAAAGATTAATGAAATAGAGGATAGGACACCTGACACCCTTTACACAAAAGAACAGTTAAGGAAATAAATAGAAAAAGATGAGCACAGTCTCAGGAACTAAATGACAACCTATACATGTTATAGGTTTCCCAGAAGGACAAGAGAAGGGAAAAGGGGCAATATGAATAATGGAGGAAATATTCAATAAAAATTTCCCATGTCTTATGAAATTAGAGATCCAAGGAACACATCATACCCAAAAGAGAATAGATACACATAGACCTACTCCAAGGCACATACAAATCAGATTGTCAAATGTCAAAGGCAAAGAGCTTTCTGAAAGCAGCAAGTAAAAAGCAAGCCATCATATACAAGTGAATCTCAATATGATTATGTGCAGATTACTTAGCAGAAACCATGGGGGCAAGAAGGTTGTGGCATGATATATTTAAGATACTGAGAGAGAAAAACTGCAAACCAAGAATTCTATACCTGGCAAAACTGTACTACAAAAATAAGGGAGAATTTGAAATATTCTCAGACAAACAGACACTGAGAGAGATTTTGACTAAGAGACCGAATCTACAAGAAATACTATAAGGAGCACTACAGGCTAGAAAAAGACAGGAAAGGAGGCCTTGAGGAGAGTGCAGAACTGAAGACAATCATTAAGCATAAAAAGAGAAAATATATATGACTTATAAAAGTACTGCCTTTACAGTAACAATTTTAAATGTTGCTGTCTGAAAGAGACTAACTATATCCAAGGGAAAAAAAAAAACTAACAAAGTGAAAGGTTGGAAAAAGATACTTCACACAAACAACAACCAGAAAAAAGCAGGGATAGCTCTACTAATATCTGACAAATGACACTTCAAATGTAACACAATTACAAGAGACAAAGAAAGAAATTGTATTAATAAAAGGAACAATTCATCAAGAAGATATAACAAACATAAATATTTATTCATTTAGTCAGAGTGCTGCAAAATAACTGAGACACACACTGGCAACACAAAAAGAAGAACTCTATAATGATAGTTGGACACTTCAAAACACTGCTCTCGTCAATGAATAGAACATGTAGTCAGAAGATCAGTAAGGAAACAGAGATTTGTATACTATGATAAATGAACTAGACTTAACAGACATTTACAGAACATTACACCCTGCAACAGAAGGATGCAAAATTTTCTCAAATGCTCATAGATCATTTTCCAGGATAGATCACATGTTGATTCACAAAGTAAGTCTCAATAAATTGTAAAAGACTGAAATTATACAAAACACTTTCTCAGATCATAATGGAAAGAAGGTGGGAACCAATAACAGAAGGAAAGCTGGAAAATTCACAAATATATAGAGGAAAAGCAACACATTTTTACCAACCACTGGGTCAAGGAAAAAATTAAAAGAGAAATCAGTAAATATTTCAAGGGAAATAAAAATGAAAACACAACATATTAAAACTTATGGGATGCAGCAAAGATGGTGATGAGAGGGAAATTGATTGTCCTACATGCCTATATTAAATAAAATAAAGAAAAAGCAAAAATTGAAGAATTAAATGTTCAACTGGAGGAACCAGAAAAAGAACAGCAAACTCATGAGAAAGACATAACAAAGACTGGAACAAAAATAAATGAAATTGAGAACATGTAAACAAGAGAAAGAATTTAAAAAAAAAGAAGTTGATTATTTGAGAAAATCCATAAAATCAATGGACCCTTAGCTAGGCTGACAAAAAAAAATGAGAAAGGATGCAAATAGATAAAATCAGAAATGGCAGAGGGCATATTACTACTGACCTCACAGAAATAAAGGAGATAATGAGAGGATACCATGAGTTATTATATGGTAATAAACTAGACAGCCTAGATGAAATGGATAACTTAGAAAAGCATGAACAATCAACATTGACTCGAGAAGAAACAGGTGACTTTAGCAAACCGATCACAAGTAAGGAAACTGAAAAAGTCATCAAGAAGCTCCCAAAAAGAAAATTTCAGGACCATTTGGCTTCACATATGAATTCTACCATGCATTGAAGAAATAATTAACACAAGTTTTGCTCAAACTTTTCAAAAAAATTGAAGGGAAGAAGGAAGGGGAAAGTGACCTAACCCATTCTCTGAAGCCAACATTGCCCTAATACCAAAGCCAGATAAAAATACTATAGGAAAAGAAAATTACAGACCAATCTCTCTACTAAGTATAGGTACAGAAATCCTCAATAAAGTATTCACAAATTGAATCAAGCATCACATTCGAAGAATTATGCACCATGACCACATGAGATTTCTTCTATTTATGTAAGGCTGCTTCAACTACAGAACATAAATTAATATACTACACAAGATCAATAAATCAAGCAGAAAAACCAATGACCATCTTGATTGATACAGAAATAGCATTTGACAAAATTCAGCTTTCTTTCTAAATGAAAACACTTCAAAGGATAGAAGAGAACGTGTTCAACATGATAAAGGTAATATTGTAAAAACCACAATTAACATTAACCTCAATAAGGATAGACTAAAAATTTTCCATCTAAGATCAGGAACAATACAAGGATGTCCACTGTCAATATTGTTATTCAAAATTATGCTGGAAGTTCTAGCTAGAGCAATTAGGGAAGAAAAAGAAATAAAAGGCATTCAACCTGGAGAGGAAGCAGTAAAACTTTCACTGTTTGCAGATTACATGACACTATATGTAGAAAATCCTGAAAAATCTACAAGAGGGCTACTAGAGCTAATACATGAGTACAGTAAAGTAGCAGGGAACAAGCTCAACATGCAAATATCAGTAGCGTTTCTATACACAAGTAATGAGAAATCTGAGGAGGAAATCAAGAAAAAAAACTCCATTTACAATAACGACATGAACAATCACATATTTAGAAGTATATTTAAGGCAACAAAAGACCTATACACAGAAAAGAACAAGAAATTGCTAAAAGAAATCAGTGAAGATGTAAATAATTGGAAGGACAAACGTGTTCACTGATTGGAAGTCTAAATTTAGTTAAGATGTCAATTCTATCATAATTGATTTATAGATTCAGTGAAATAATAACTAAAATCACAACAACTTACTTTGCACAAATAGAAAAACCAACAGCTAAATTCACTTGGAAGGATGTTGTATCCTAAATAGCTAAAAGTATCTCGAGAAAGAGGTGTGAAACGGGAGGTCTCACACTACCTGGCTTTAAAGTATATTACAAAGCTATAGTGGTCAAAACAGCATGGTACTGGCATAAAGTTAGATACTGACCAATGGAATAAAATTGAGTGTTCAGAAACAGGCCCGCTCATCTGCATACAATTGATCTTTGATACGGCTGTCAATCCAACACATCTGGGACAGAGCAGCTTTTTTAATAAAGGGTGTTTGGAGGACTGGATATCCATATGTAAAAGAATGAAAGAGGATCCATATCTCATGCCCTATACAAAACTTAACTCAAAATGGATCAAAGACCTAAACATTAGAACTAAAACCATAAAACTTTTGAAGAAATTGTAGGGAAGTATCTTATAATTCTTGTAATAGGGGATGGTTTTCTAGACCTTACAACCAAAGCACGAGTATTGTAAAAAGAAGTAGTTAAATATGATCTCCTCAAAATTAAACACTGCTGTGCATCAAAGAACTTTGTCAGGAAAATAAAAAGACAACCTACACAATAGCAGATAATATTTGGAAACCACATATCAGATAAGAGTTTAGTATCCAGAATACATGAAGATATTCTTTGACACAACAACAAAAAGAAAACCAACCCAATTTAAAAATGGGTTAAAGACATGAACAGACACTTCTCAGAAGAGGGAATACAAATGGCTAAAAGGCATACGATAAGGTGCTCACCTTCACAGGTAATTAGGGAAATGAAAATCAAAACCACAATGAGATACCATCTCACACCCACTAGAAAAGTCATTATCAAAAAAAAATAAGTACATGAACAGAAAGAGGCACACTTACCCACTGTTGGTGGGAATATAAAATGGTAAAAGTGCTCTGGAAGACAGTATGGAAGTTCCTCAGGAAGCTCAGTTTAGAATTGCCATTTTGTCTAGCAATTCCATGGCTAGTGTATATTCAGAGAAACTGAAGGCAAAACACAAATTGACATTTACACACCAATGTTTATAGCAACATTATTTATAATTTCAAGAGATTAAAACAGCTCAAGGGTCCATCAATGGACGAGTGGCTAAACAAGCTGTGGTAATCACTTATGATGGAATATTATGCAGCTGCAAGAGAGAATAAAATCATGAAGCATGTAATAATGTGGATGAACCAAGAAGATATTATGCTGAGTGAAATTATCCAGAAACAAAAGGGAAATACTGTATGGTCTCACTAATATGAACTAATATTAATAAGTGAACTTTGAGTTGAGATTAAGAACACAGGTTATCATGTGTTAGAAATAAGGTAGAGATTGGGCATTTGGTGGTCAAGGAATACAGATTGTGCAACAAGACTGATTGTAAAAATTCATAAATGGACAGCACAATACCACCATATTGTAGCACAATAATATAAGTACACTGAATGAAACTGAATGAGAGTATGATTGAGTGAGAAGAGCTGTGGGCAGATATGAACCCAGAATGAAAGACAGAGGATAAAGACTGATACAGTAAATTTAGGAATATCCAGAATGGACAATGATGGTGATTAAATGTACAAATATAAGAAACATTTTTGCATGAGGGAGAACAAATGAATATCAACATTGCAAGGTGTTGAAAATGGATGGTATACAAGAAAATGTACAAACCATGCGAGCAAGGGTCTATAGTCAACAGCATTATTCTAGTATGCTTCCACTGAATATAACAAAGGCATCATGACAAAATTAAATGTCAACAGGTTGGAGGGCATGGGGGAGGGGTATGGTGGCAGTGTTTGTGATTCACATTTTGAGTTAAGTTTTGTATAGGGCATGAGATATGGATCCTCTTTCATTCTTTTACATATGGATATCCAGTCCTCCAAACACCCTTTATTAAAAAAGCTGCTCTGTCCCAGATGTGTTGGATTGACAGCCGTATCAAAGATCAATTGTATGCAGATGAGCGTATGGAGGTGGCCTAAAAATGCAATGACTGAGGACAGGAAAGGGGAATTATGGTGAATACATACGAGGGACCCCAGAGTGACCACAAGAAGGAATGAAGCTGTGGGGCATGCAACTACATGCATGGATCTTAAGAACTGTGTGTTGAATGAAATGTCAGAAACCAAAATACAAATGTTATCTTGCTTTATGCATGTGGACTAAGTTTAATGTACAAACTTGGTTAATTGAAGTCAACAGCATGGGTTATGTTGGGGCCTATTGTAAATTGTCCTAGATTATAAACTGTCAAAGCAGTCACATATATTTAGGAGTTGTAACTGTTATTTCTAAATTCTGAGATACTGAGCTGTTTATGTATAATCTGGTCAATCCCAGAAACTTCAGGTATTCATGTTATACCTGAAACTCAGAGTTAGAGCTCTGAAGCTGTGAGAGTCAACATCACTTCAAATAGGAACTATTTGAAAAGTTGAAAAAGGGATCAGACTTTTACTAGAGATATGAATTACACTGATCTGGATAGGATTGAATTAAATCAAAATACAGAGTAAAGGATTATGTGGTCCAAAATTTAATTCTTCTCCTTCTGTGTGAGACCAAAGGGAGAGATTTTTATTTGGTGCAAAGTTTGGTTAATGCATTACCTAATTTAACTTGTATGGTTAGTTTAGTTGAACATCATAAGTACATGGAATCTTGAATAAGGCTTGAGACCTTGTGGGTTTGTCCAGGTTAGCATGATGCTTGAATACATCCCAGAGTAATTTGGGCAGTGAATAAAAAGTATTCAAAGTCCCCTTGGGAGATGGGGGAGAAAGGAGGAAATATTCAACTTCCCCATTTGGGAAATTCCTTACATTGTCACAAGCAGTGGGGACAACCAGTTCATTAGGCTGAGCCCTCAGTCTTGGGGTTTGTCTCTATGAAACATTCCTGCAAAGGATAAGCTAAACCTATTCATAATTATGCCTAATGTCATGCCAGAGAACCTCTTTAGTTATTCAGATGCGGCCTCTCTCTAAGCCAAGTCGGTAGGTGAACTCACTGCCCTACATGCGACATGACTCCCAGGGGTGTAAATCTCCCTGGCATTGTGGGACAGAACTCCCAGCATGAGCTGGGGCCTGGAATCATGGGATTGAGAAAGCCTTCTTGATCAACAGAGGGAAGATAAAAATGAGACAAAATAAATTTTAGGTACTGAGAGATTTCAAACAATCATGAGGTTATCTACTCTTATGCATTATATAGATATCCCCTTTTAGTTTATGGTGTATTGGAGTGCCTGTAGGAAAGTACCTGAAACTGTTGAGCTATGTTCTAGTAGCCTTGGATTTTGAAGATGATTGCATAATTATATAGCTTTTACGATGTGACTGTGTGATTCTGGAAACCTTTTGTCTGATGCTCCTTTTATCAAGGGTATGGACAGATAAGTGAAAAAAAATCCATAAAAGATAAATAAATAATAGGTGGAATCAGAAGTAAAATAAATTGGGTAGATTAATATAGTAGTGGTCAACAAGATGGCGGGTTAATTGGTATGGAAGTATGAGTTTTTTTCTTTGTATTTGTTTTTCAGGAGTGATGCAAATGTTCTAAAAATGATCATGGTGGTAAATACACAACTATGTGATGATATTGTGAACCATTGATTGTTCATCATGTATGGACTTCTGAATGTGAAGTTTTCTGAAGGAAAATATTTTTTAAAAAAGAATAGAGATATACAACTTCTGCAGAAAATGTGGAGGGATATGTACCTAATCACTTTTGGTATGTATATAGAGAGGTAAAGGCCCACTGGAGGGCAGTGTGGAGGCTCCAAGGGAGGCTAAGTGTGTGTTTGCTGTATGATTCTGCAGTCCTGTAAGTTAGGTGTACACTTGGAGGACCTGATAGTGGGAACTTGAATGGCAATTTTCCCACTGATGTTTATGGCCAAAATGTTCAAGTTTTCCAATGGATGGAGGTAGACAAAGGGTAGGTACATCAACTGAGGAATAGAAATGGGAACAGTAGTGCATACATACAATGAAGAAGGAATGAAGTTGTGGGGCAGGCAACTAAGTGAATGAAACTCAATTACTGTATGTTGAATGAAATAAGCCAAAACCAAAAAGATAAATATTGTTATGCTCACTAACATCGATAATTATAATGCGCAAACTCTGAGGATTGAAATAGAGGGCAGGTGCTATCAGGTGATGTCCTGTAATAAAGGGTCCTAGATTGTAAGCTCTTACAGCAGTCAAATATCTTCCAAAGTTATCACTGTTATTTATAAATTTTGAGATGCTGAACTCTTTGTGTATAACCTGGAAGTTTGAGTTTTAGTGTGACACCTGAGATCAGAGCTAGAGTTCTGTAGCTATGAAAGTCATCAGGGCCCCATACAGCAACTGCTGAAAACACTGAAAATTTCAACAGACTTCAATTAGAGGCATAGTGGGAATGAAGCTAACCTTGGTAGAACTAAGGTAAATCATACTAAAGGGTAGAGGATGATATCGACTATATTTTAAAACTTCAACTTCTGTATGAGACTAAAAGAAGTCAGGTTTACTTGGTGCAAAATTTATACTTTTGGTAGCATGCTATCTAATTTCACTTGTATTGGTAGCTTATTCAAACCATAACTTCATGAAATCTTGAAAGGGAGTGTGAACTTCTTGGTTTGTAAAGTTTGGTGTGATGCCCCAAAACATCCCAGAGTAATCTGGGCAGAAGATTAAAAAGTATTTGCAAATCTCCTTAAGGTGCTAAATAAAAATGTGAAGATATTCAACTTCCAGACCTGGGTAAGAACTGCTATTCTCACAAGTATTTGGAATTGCCAATTTGATCAGCTAGGGCCTGCCTTGCTCTTGGGACTTGTCCTTATGCAGCTAATTCCTGCAAAAGAGAAGCTAAGCCTACTCATGATTAGGCCTAAAAGTCACCTCCAGAGAACCTCTTTTGTTGATCAGATGTAGCCTCTCTCTCTCTAAGCCATCTCCATGGGTGAACTCACTGCCTTTGCCCCTACATAGGATATGACCCTGAGGGGTGTAAATCTCCCTGACAACATGAGACATGACTCCCATGGGATTGGAAAGACTTTTTGAACAAAAAGGGGAAGAGAAATAACACAAAATAGTTTTAGTGGTAAAGAGATTTCAAATAGAGTCAAGTGGTCATTCTGGAGGTTATTCTTATACAGTATACACATATGCCTTTTCAATTCTGGGAAAACTGGAGTGGATAGAGGAAAATGCCTGCACTTGTTGAACTGTAATCCAATAGCTTTCATTCTTGAAGGTGATTAACTGTAGAGTTTTTAAAGTGTGAGTGCATGACTATGAAAACATTGTGACTGTCACTCCCTTTATGCAGTGTATGGACAGATGAGTAAGAAAAAAAGACAATAAATAAATAGATAGATAGATAAACAGATAAATAATAGGGAGAAGGAAGGGTATGGGATATTGTGGGTGTTCTTTTTCACTTTCTTCTTACTATTATTTTTTGGAATAATGAAAATATTCAAAATCGATTGTGATGAATGCACAGCTATATGATGAAACTCTGAATGACTGATTGTACAATTTGGATGATTAAATGGTACATGAATATATTATATATCTCAATAAAATTGTACTAGAAATAAATAAATAAAATCCATAGTATTTTCAGTTTTATTAAAATAATGTCACAATGTTACTGGCTAGCGTTTCCCAATATAAAAAATTCCCCTTTATGATTTAAATTTCTATGTCATAATATATATCTCTTGAGCTTTATCAGAATTCTGCCTTTGAATGCAAAAGCTGTAAAGCTATTGATTTCCATAATTAAGTATATAACTTTGTCTCAGAAAAGAAATTCAAAATTTCCCAAACATGCACAAGTAGAGTGGAAATTGCCTTCACTGAATTGCATTGTATTTGAAAGGTGAGCCCAACAGTGATTACTAATTTTCCCAGGGTCACACTGGGATGCAATATACCAGAAACAGAATGGCTTATAAAAAGGGGAATTTAATGAGCTGCTAGTTTACAGTTCTAAGGCTGAGAAAATGTCCCAATTAAAACAAGTCTATAGAAATGTCCAATCAAAGGCATTCAGGGAAAGATATCTTGCTTCAAGAAGGCCAATGAAGTCAGAGTTACCTGACTCTGTCAGGTGTTACCTGACACCAGATAATACATAGTACCAATATTACATTTATATTCTACTGAGTTTAATATCAAGGGAGGGAAACAAATTATGCATCACCACATGTTTTTCTACTGTAAAATAAGCAATGATAATGATAATGATAAAAAAACTACTGCTATTCATTAAACACACTACTAATGATCCAGTTACTGTGCAAGGTATCTAAGGTATATGAATGCTCTCTTACATCATGACCATAACCTTGCCAGGATTTTGTCTCATTTGTGGTTGGAAGTTTGTCATGTAATTTACTTGCACACAATATTCATTTCAGTACTAGTAATATAAGGTAGTACTATCTTAAATTATATGCCAGCAGATTATCCCATAAGAAGACTGAATTTCAAACCAGCCTTTACCATCACCTAGAACTCTTTCTTTAAAGAAAAGAACAATGAATATAATTTACATAACATAAATATCACCCATTTAAAGTGTACAATTCAGTTGTTTTTGCATATATATGGAGCTGTACAATAATCAGCCCACTCTAATTTTAGAATATTTTGTCACCACTCAAAGAAACACCATCTGTATCCATTAGCAGTTATTCCAAATTCTCTCATAACACCCTCTGCTGCCAGCCTTAGGCAAATACTAATCTACTTTCTTTATATATAAATTAGTCTTTTCTGCACATTTCATATAAATAGAATAATGGAATATGGGGTCATTTTATCTGCTTCTTTCACTTAGCATGGTGTTTTTGAGGTTCATCTCTGTTGGTGCATGTGTAAGTATTAAAATTCTCCAGAATGGGGTGTAAGTCATTGGGTAATATTCACAGTTAAACTTGATAACTTATAACTTAAATGCTATGACATGATAAGGTGATAAGATAGGAAAGAAAACAAAAATATTTGCCTTATGTACTATGTGCAAACATAGCATACTCATAACAAAACAAGGAAGATGTATTCATGACTATCATAAACTGGTCATGTGGTCATAGGTCATGTTTATCACTACATTCTTCCACTACCAATTCCATATTCCCATTACCTCAGCAAGTGCCTGGGCAGTGGTTCTGTGGCTAGCGGGCTGACACAAACCTTCATTCCTGAAATTTCTAGGCCATTGTTAGTCTTGCCTACATTAGGTTGTTGCAGTTTTCCATTGATTTTAATCACTAGGAATAGCAGTACTAAGAGATGCCCTAGGGGATCTCTTTTCTTCCATGCAAACCCTTTTCTCCAATGTGTAATTGCAATCCTTATTTCCCTTAATAACCAGGATGAATCACTCCAGACAGTATGGTAATTCATGTCTTTGCCTGTTAATTCAGAGCCATGAGGAGGCCAAAATGGGTAGGTGATAGTCTTAACTTCCCATTCAATGGAATCATTGCTGTATCTCAAGGTGGAAGCACTCCTGTTTTGGAACTAAGAATAGATCATCTGAGTTTAAGATTGCAGGGAAAAGAAGCAAACATTTTTTGTAGTAGATCACTAAAGTTAATAGTGGGTGGTGCTTCTCCCATTTCCACCCCTTGATTTCTTAGCCTGTGAATCCTGGCTATGGGAGAAACAGCACCATAGAGTGATCACTGATTTAGAGCATATGCAGTCTCCTGGAGAACATTGCCTAACCCTGCTATGTGTTACCACATACTTGGCAATATAATGGATCTTAAAAAGGCCATTTTGCCGTTCAATCAAAATCATTCAGGATTATGGAGATCATGGTAATTCCAATGAATTCCATGAGCATATATCCATTTCCACACATCATCTCCTGTGTTGAAAGTTCCTTGATAAGAAGCAATGCTACATAGAATGTCATGATGGTAGATAAGGCAACCTGTAACTTCACAGATGGCAGTTTACCCAGAAGCATTGCATGCAGGTAAGGCAATTCCATATGCAGAATATGTGTCTATTAAAGTTAGAACCAATAACTGCCCCTTGCATGATGGAAGTGGTCCAATGTAATCAACCTAAGTAACAGGTGACCACCTTGAGAAATGGTGCCATATTGGGGACTGAGTGCTGGTCTCTGCTGCTGGCAGATTGGGCACTTATCATGGGCTGTAGCCAGTTTGGCATTGGTGGCTGGAACTCTATGTTGCTGAGCCCATGCATAACCTCCATAATTTCCACCATGACCACTTTGTTAACAAGCCCATTGTGTAATGACAGGAGTGGCTTGGGAAAGAGGCCAACTGTCATCCATGGAACAGATATTCTTACTCAATTGATTATTAAAATCTCTGCTGAAATCAACCTCTGGTGAGCATTCATGTGGAAAACAAATATATTCATGAATTTTTACTCACTGAGAAAGTCTACCAACAACTGCCTTACCTAGAATTCTTTATCACTAATTATCCAAACATTTTCCTTCCCAGTCCCTGATCATCCAGTCAAAGCATTGGTGACAGTCAGTAAATCAGAATACAAACACACCTCGAGCCATTTCTCCTACAGGAAAATGAACAACCAAATGCACAAGTTAAAGTTCCATCCCCAGGAGGATTTACCCTCACCACTGTCTTTCAGGGACATTCCAAAAAGGGGCTGCAGTGCTGCAGCTGTCTTCTTTCCAGTGATACCTGTATATCTTGCAGAGCCATCTTTAAACCAGGCTCTAGTTTCCTCTTCCTAGGTCAAATGATTGTAAGGAACGTCCCATGAGGCCATAGCCGTGTGTTGGAAAAGGAAAATAGTGTGGTAAGATTGATGGCCAAAGGCATTTGGGACACTTCCTCATGTAACTTACTTCTGCCTTCAGGACCTGCTTGAATCCTACCTCATATATATCATTTTCATTTTATAATGGAGTGCTATTGTGCACACCCAACTTTATGGCTTTGTGTGTCAGACAACACCCAACTTATGAAGGGCAACTCAGGTCTCATGGTAACTTGATGGTCCATGGTTAAACATTTGATCTCTACTAAGGCCCTGTATCAGACTAAAAGTTATTTCTTAAAAGAGAGTAATCTCCAGAGAATGACAAGACTTTGTTCCAAAACTCTAAGGGTTTGCATTGTGATTATTCCATAGAGGCCTTCCAAAGTCTCCAGACAGCATCTCTATTTGCCACTGACACTTCTAGCACCATTCAATCTGCTGGATTATATGCCCCAGTGGAAGAGCACCTGTAGAGCAGCCTGGACCTGTCATAGAACTTCCTCTTGTTTCCCACTCAGAAACAGCAGCTTTTCTGGTCACTAGGTAAATAAGCTGTAGTAGCACAGCTAAATGGGGAACATGGTTTATTCAAAATCCAAGGATGCCAACTAGGCATTTGTTCTAGTTTGCTAGCAGCTGGAATGCAATATACCAGAAACAGAATGGCTTTTAAAAAGAGGAATTTAATAAGTTTCTAGTTTACAATTCTAAGGCTGAGAAAATGCCCCAATTACAGCAAGTCTATAGAACTGTCTAATCAAAGGCATCCAAGGAAAGATACCTTGGTTCAAAAAGGCCGATGAAGTTCAGGGTTTCTCTCTCAACTGGAAAGGCACATGGCGAATGCAGTTACAATTTCTCTCTCATCTAGGAAGGCACATGGTGAACATGTTCAGGGTTCCTTTCTCATCTAGAAGGGCACATGGCAGACAAGGCATCATCTGTTAGCTTCTTCTCCTGGCTTCTGGTTTCATGAAGCTCCCTGGGAGTCATTTTCCTTCTCTTCTCCAAAGTTCGCTGGCTCATGGACTCTCCTTCGTGATGATGCAGCATTCTCTGCTCTCTCCAAATCTTCATTCTCCAAAATATTTCCTCCTCTATAGGACTCCAGAAACTTATCAAGACCCACCCAAATGGGTGGAGACATGTTACCTAATCCAGCTTAACAACCACTCTTGATTAAATCACAGTTCCAGGGAGATGATCTGATTACAGTTTCAAGCATACAGTTTTGAATAGGGATTATTCTGCCTTTATGAAATGGGATTTAGATTAAAACATGGCTTTTCTAGGGGACATACATCCTTTCAAACTAGCCCAGCATTGAACTTCTTTTTTGGTCATAGGAGGGGAGAGATGCAACAGCTTATCTTTCACCACAAAACAGATATCTAAACAAGTCCAACATGACTGGACAGCTAGAAATTTCACTGAGGCTGAAGACTCCTAAATTTTTGTTGGATTCATCTCCCATCCAGTGACAGGCCAATGTCTTACCAAAAAAATGAGAATAGTTTCTACTTCATGGCCATTAGGTCCAATCTACGTGATATCATCAATATAATGGACCAGTGTGAGGTCTTGCAGGAGGGAGAGATGAAAAAGTTCCCTGCAGGCTAGATTTTATATAGGTCTGGAAAGTTGATATACCCCTGCGGTAGGGAAGTGAATATGTCTTGCTGGCCTTGCCAGCTGAAAACAAACTATTTCTAGTGGTCTTTACAAACAGCAGTTGAGTAAAATCATTTGCTGATCATTTGCCAGATCAATACCAGTTACCAGATGTGTTGATTTTTTTCAAGCAATGATACTAACTGAAATAACCACTGCAATAGAAGTCACCAATTGGTTAGGCTTACAGTAATCCACTGTCATCCTCCAAGACCCATCTGTTTTCTGCACATGCTGAATAGGAATGTTGAAGATGTTGAAGAGGGATGAGGTGGATGCCACCACCCTTACATCCTTCAAGACCTGGATGGTAGCAGTAATCTCTGTAATCCCTCCAGGAATCTGGTATTGTTTCTCATTTACTATCCTTGCTAGATAGGGACAGTTCTAGTGGCTTCCACTTGACTTTTCCTATCTTAATGGCCCTCACTCTTCAGGTCAGGGTAACAATGTGGGAATTCTGCCAGTTGCTGAGTCTTTCTATTCCAATTTATTCATTACAGAACTGAAGAAATAAAAACTGAATGTATCCGGAAACTCCTATATCCACTGAGAGACAAACTTGAGCTGAAACACAATTGATCACCTGACATCCACAAGTCATACTCTGACTTGTGGCTATAGTGATGTTTCATGTCTCCTGGAATTAATCTCACTTTTGAGCTAGTATCTAATCACTCCCAAAATGTCTGATCATGTCCTTTTCCCAATATAAAGTTACCTTGGTAAAAGGCTGTATGTGTTTTGGGGGAAGATTGGGTGGAAGATTAATAGTATAAAATTTTGGCAGTATAACATGTCCCTTCTCCAAGGGTACTGGGCCTTCTCATTTAAGCAGCTTTGGGTGCATAATCTGGCTTGAGTCTGGGAACTGTTTAAGATGCCATGGACTCTTTGTCCTTGTCATTCAAGTTAGACATTTATTCACTTGACCTAGAACATTTCTGTTTATACAGATAAATAAGAATTTAGTAGAATGCCTATTTGTTTTACTTCTAGGCATCCCATGATCTGCTAGCTAATGCCATAGGTCTCGGACTATTTTGATTGCTTCTTTGAGTCTTCTGTCCTTTATGGTAGCCAAGCCCATCTTCTATTTGGTGATTAGGTGCAGCCACTTAACCCAGAACCCAATCATCCCCTTTGTGTTTAAGGATCCCAGTTCAGTGACAGCAGTTCCCACAGTAATTTCTGACCTCTTCAGAAAGGTTGCCTCTAGAAAGGCAACCATGACCTCTCCAGAGAGAATAGAGTTGATTGCAAATTTATTCCTCAGAGTCCTGCTGAAAGGACATTCCAGTCATAGGGCTATTTCCTCAGGGAACAGGTTTATCTTTCAAATACTCGACATAAACTAGGGTTTCAGTGCCTTCCTGCCATGATTGTCAACCTATATGCCTTCACACCAATGTCCAGGATCCCATTCCTTTCTAATAATGCCCAAATTTCAATAGTAGACAGCCTGCAAGTTTGGGGATTTAGTTTAAATTGTACTTCAACCACTCACACAATGAGATTCTGGGTCTGGTTTTCAGAAATCTCATGCCTGTGGCTAGTTCAGGGCAAATATAGAAACTTTCACATCCTTTGTTCAGTGCTTAAATTGCAAATTTGAAGCCATCAGCTCATTGCTTTCTTTTGTAATTGTATCCAGCTTATTAAGAAAAAAAAGCCAGCATCATTACATCTTTTAACTCCACAAAGCTCTGTTAAGTTGTCAAAAACATTTTCACCCAGAGACTTGCCTCTTATAACACTTGAGTGCCATATCCAGTGGTGAAATTTTGTGTAACTCTATTACTAAATCATGCCATGGACTATCCATACCATCTTCATTATTAGAAAGAGGCTTTAGTCCCTTTGAATATAGTAAGAATAGAGAATCAATGCCAAAATCTCCACAACCAATCCAGAAATCTTATCCTTAAGATTATGTTTCTCAAGAACCACTCCCAGTGTTAGACAGAGTTCTCTAGAGAAGCAGAATCAATAGGAGATGTCTGCAAACATTATGAGATTTTATAAAAATTGTCTCACACAACTGTAGGGATGCACAATTCCAAATTCGGTAGGGCAGAGTGGAAGCTGGGAACTCTGATGAAGGTTTTTAATGAATTCCCCCAGGAGAAGTTGACTGACTTAAGTAGATATGGACATTCTCTCTTCTGATGCTGAAATCATCAATTTTCATTTTAAAACCTTCAATTGATGGGATGAAATGCATCACATTGTTGAATGCAATCTCCTCAGTAGATTGTTGATGTTATCAGGCATAGATGCAGTCAACTTATTGATTATTAAAGTTCTGAAAATATTCTCACAATAACAATCTGGTCAGTACTTGCTTAACCAAACAAATGGACATCATCCTGGCTAAATTGACAGCAGAATCTAAAATATCAGAATGTCTCTCCAAACTTGAAAGAAAAGGGTTAAAATCATCCCACAACACTTAATCAGAGAAATGCTGATTATGTTATTAATATTTATGACATTTTTCATGTTGTATCAGCATATAAAATTGGATGATTATGTGGGATTAAGAAATTAAGTTTTTTAATTGACCTACACATTTTCTAATTTCCTTTTCCTTTCTAGATGACATGGGATTGACATTATGAAAACTTTAGGATTTGAACAGGGCAAACTCTAATCACCATATAAATATGTCAATTCATCAGAATATGCTTCACAAGAACATGACTTATTTTGATGCTCAGAAATGAGGATTAACAGTTTCTAACTGTTATTAAACTTGTCCTTTAGGAAAGGTTTTTCTCTTATTATATCATATCACACTGAAAGTACCATATGAGACATTTTCTAGTTTTTATAAAGTAAATAGAATTGGAATTTCAAATGAAATCATATAAAATTATATAAATATATAACAGGTGCAAAATAGAAATTATAACAACAGTGCTTCTACTTTCTGCTTAGACGGTCAGATCCTAAAAAGAGATGATAGGAATATTCAGAGTTAAGCAAATAAAAACAAAATGCTTGGTTTTTGGTTGTTTGTTTTGGTTGTTTTTGCTGTAATCAACAATGTTGTCACTTTTATGTAAAAATACAGAGAAGACTGGAAAATCATATATTAGAACATTAAGTCATACTATAAAAAGATAGCAAAATTAGAGTCATAAAATTTTTTGAATTGTGTAAATGTTAAAGCAAATGTTACACACAAGAATTACAGGGAGTGATGTATATTGGAATAGAAATAGTGAATAAATTAACATTATAGTAATACTCTAAAGAAAACACAAGGTATAAGTGAAATAGTTTTCCTATGATGTTTTTCTCCTTTTGTGTTAAAACATGTTATTGAAACTAAATTTGCCAATCTCTTTGTTCTAGTTTTAAAACTGCCAGAATGCAATATACCAGAAATGAAACAACTTTTAAAAAGGGAAATTTAATAAGTCACAAGTTTACAAGTTCTAAGACTGTGAAAATTTCCAAATTAAAACAAATCTATAGAAATGTCCAATCTAAGATATCCAGGTAAAGATATTGTGATTCAAGAAGGCCTATGATGTTCAGGATTTCTTTCTCAACTGGAAAGACACATGGCAAACATGGTGACATCTGCTAACTTTCTCTCCAGGCTTCTTGTTTCATGAAGCTCCCCTGGGGGCAATATCCTTTTTAAACTGCAAAGGTCTCTGGCTCTAAAGCTTTTTCCAAAATGGTTCCCTCTTAAAGGGTTCCATTAAGCAAACCCCACCTTGAATGGGTGGAGATACATCTCCATGGAATCTATCTAATCAAAAGTTACCCCTCATAGTTGGATTATCTCCATGGATAATCAAAAACCTTCCACCTAGTAATATTGAATGAGGATTGAAGGACATGACCTTTCTGCAGTAAGCAACAGATTCAAACCACCACACCCTTCAAAAGTAAGACTTTCTATAGTTTCTTTACTCTTCCTGTAAAAGAGGTTCATTCTTCTCTTTTACTTCAAAGGCTGATGTAATTTAGCTGATTTGAAGGGATTTGTGTACCTTAGGAAAGCTATGTTTTAATCCTGATCCAATCTTGTGGGAGCAATCATTTCTCTTAATCCCTATTCAATAATGTAGGTTGTAAAATTGAATAAGTCATCTCCATGGAGACATGACATGTCCAATTGTGGGTATTAACTTGACAAGATGGAGCTGTAACTCCACCCATTTCAAGTGAGTCTTGATTAGTTAACTGTAATCTTTAAAAACTGAAGCATTTTTTGGAGAGACGATGATTGAAGAGCCACGAAGCAGAGAGCCCACACCACTGTAGACCTTTGGAGATGAAGAAGGAATATATCCCCTGGGGAGATTCATGAAACAAGAGGCCTGCAGAGGAAGCTAGCAGACATTACCAGGTTTGCCATGTGCCTTTCCAGTTGAGAGAGAAACCCTGAACTTCATTGGTCTTTCTTGAGTGAGGGCAACCTCATGTTGGTACCTTAGTTTGGAAGTTTTTATAAACATGCTTTAATTTGGCCATTTTCACAGCCTTTGAACTGTAAACTAGCAATTTATTAAATTCCCTCTTTTAAAAAGCCATTCTGTTTCTGGTATATTGCATCCTGGCAGCAAGCAAACTAGAACATCATTTATATCCTTTTCTAAATTGTTTTATAGGGCTGGATGACTAAAGTTGTTTAGAAAATATAATTGGTCCAAACCCACACAAAAAAGGTTTGGTTTTTAACTTGTTTTATATTTCACTATACTACCATAATATATAAGTCTCTTAATTTTTCCTTTGTTCCAATTACAAAAATTATGAACTAGGTGAGTTATTTCTAATATACTTGTCATATTTTCTAAAAATCTTTTAATTATTTTATCCCAAAGCTATACAATTTATATTAAATAGAAATCTTCTGAAATAGTGTTTTTCAAATTTGGTCGTGCATTGTCAACATCTGGAAAGCTTAAGCATTTGAATACCTTGGTCAAACTGCCAGAGAGTCTGAAGTAAATTTTGTGGGCTGTGGTCTGGCATCATTATTTATCAGCATACCTCAAGTGATGTGAATGTACAACCAAAACTCCGAACCATTTGTCTAGAGGATTATATAAAGTACAAATGAAGTTTCTGCAGCAAATTCACTTCTAGCCAAATATGACATAATAATATCACCTTACTAAGGAGATCAATAAAAACAGTAATTGAAGTTGGGATGATGCACCTTGTGTACATGGAATCAAGCTGTTTTGCTGAAAGTCCCAGAATGTCAAACCGAAAATACTAACAAGAGGTAAAGGTATTTATTTTTGTTGTTTATCCTGAATTAGCTATAATCACAATGCTTCTAAAGAGATACAAATTCTACATCATTCAACATTATGAAGATCTTTACAAATATTTTGTTGGTTTTGATTTATATGACAAAATTTTAGAGGCATTACTTCTTATGAACCTATGTTCCACCTGATGGCATGTGGGTGGTAGTGATCATATAGCTTAGAAATCAAAAAGATTGCATCACGTTTTCTTAGAAACTCAGGATTTTTCTATTGAAATAGGACTATATTAAATCAAGACAAATAATAAACTCTAGTGATTTTATTTTAGGGAGTTTCACAGAGTTTTGGCTCTTTTAAAGATCTTGGTTGCATTTTTTATTATAGAAGTTATGAGTTTACATAACAATCATGAATAAAATGCAGAATTCCAATATACTACCCCACCACCAACAGCTTACATTGGTGTGAAACATTTGTTACAATTCAAGATAAAATATTTTCATAACTGCAATATTAATTAAATTCCATGATTTAACATAAGATTCCCTGTTTGTGTAGAGTAGTTCCATGGCTTTTTAAAAATTTTTATTCAGTTACCATATATGCAATCTAGCATTTCCCCCTTTTAATCATATTCAGATATGTATTGCAAAGTAGTTAATGGCCTTCAAAATATTCTGGTACATCACTACCATACATTACATAAACATTTACATCATTACAAATATAAATACTGTGCACTT
Source organism: Tamandua tetradactyla (assembly GCF_023851605.1). Taxonomy (NCBI): domain Eukaryota; kingdom Metazoa; phylum Chordata; class Mammalia; order Pilosa; family Myrmecophagidae; genus Tamandua; species Tamandua tetradactyla. The sequence goes on along the minus strand of NC_135353.1, from coordinate 54,834,527 downwards.
TTAGCCTTAACGTGCCATTTCTGACCCACACCGTGTCCTCCAGTAAACTATGTTCTAGATTCTGACTCTCTGAGTTCACTTATTCTGACTGTTTCAAATCGGTGAGCTCATATATGTTCTTTTTTTGTCTTATTTCACTTCAACATGATATCTCCAAGGTTCATTCATGTTGTCACATGTATCAGGACTTGATTCCTTTTTATTCTTGAATAATATTACATTGTGGGTATATATCATATTTTAGTTATCCATTCATTGGATGATAGGCATTTAGGTTGTTTTTAACTCTTGAGAACTGTGAGTAGTGCTGCTATTAATATTGGTGTGCAAATATCATTTTGAGCTCCTACTTCCAATTATTTTGGGTCTAGAATTAGTAGTGAGATTATTGGGTCATATGGTATTTCTGTATTTAGATTTCTGAAGAACACCCAAGCTGTCTTCCACAGTGACTGACCCATTTTACACTGCCCCAGAAATGAATGAGTGTTTGGATTCTCTGTATCCTCTCCAACACTTGTTATTTTCCATTTATTCAATAGTAGTCATTTTAATGAGTGTGCAATGGTATCTCATTGTAGTTTTGATTTGCATTTCCCCAATGGTAACGATGTTGAGCTTTCTTGTCACTTGTATATCTTCTTTGGAGAGATTCAAGATTTTGGCCAAATTTTTAATTGGGTTGTTTGTCTGTCTGTTGTTAAGCTGATGTTTTTCTTGATATATTTTATGTATTAATCATTTATCAGATATGTAGTATCCAAATATTTTCTCACATTGTGTAGGTTGTTGTTTTACTTTCATGGCGAATTCCTTTGTGGAAAAAAAGGTTGCTTTTTTTCTAAATTTTGATGAGGTCCAATTGTTCTATTTTTTATTTATTTCTCTTATGCTTTGGTGTAAAACGTAAAAAAAATAAAAATAAAAATAAAAAAAATAAAAAAACATTGCCTAACACAAGGTCCAGAAGATGCTTCCATATGTTCTCTACTAGGAGTTTGAAAGTTCTAGCTCTGATAGTAAGCTTATGATCTATTTTGACTTGTCTTTTGTGTATGATGTGAGCTAGGGGTCCTGATTTTTTTTCTCTTTTTTTACATATGGAGATCCAGTTTTTCCAGCATAATTTGTTGAAGCAGGTATTCTCTATGGATCGAGTGGTCTTTGCCACTTTGTCAAAAATCTGTTGGCCACAAACATGAAGGTTAATTTATGAGATTTCAAGTCATTTCCATTGGTCTATATGTCTGCCCTTGTGCCAGTACCATGCTGTCTTGATTACTCTGGCTTTGCAATAAGTTTAAATTTTGGGAAGTATGAATCCTTCAACTTCATTCTTCTTTTTCATGATGGCTTTATCTATTCAGTGTCCCTTATCCTCTCATGTACATTTGATGAATGTCTTTCCATTTCTGCAAACAAGGATGTTGGAATTTTGATTTGTATTGCATTGAATCTATAAACAGCTTTGTCAGTATAAATATTGACAATTTAATAGTACTTATTCTTCCAGTCTATGAACATGGAATATCTGTCAATTTCTTTAGGTCTTCTTTAATTTCTTTCTGGAATGTTTTGTAGTTTTCTGTATACATGTCCTTTATGTCTTTGGTTAGATTTATTCCTAGATATTTGATTCTTTTAGATGCTATTTTGAATGCAATTTTTTCTTGCTTTCTTTTTCAGATGTTTCATTGCTTGTGTATAGAAGCACTACAGATATTAGGATGTTGATCTTGTACCCCATCTCTATGCTGACTTCATTTATCAGCTCTAGGAGCTTTGGAGATGATTTTTAGTATTTTCTGTATATAGAATATCTTCTGCAAATAGGGCACATTTTACTTCGTACTTTCCAACTTGAATTCCTTTTAATTCCTTTTCTTGCCTAATTGCTCTGGCAAGAACTGTCAGTAGAATGTTGAATAACAGTGGGCATACTTGTCTTATTCCTGATTTCAAAGGAAAAGATTTCAGTCTTTTACCATTAAGTTGGATGTTAGCATTGGGCTCTTCATATATGTCCTTTATCTTATTGAGGAAGATTACTTCTCTGCTTAGTGTTCTAAGTATTTTTGTCATGAAGCAGTGCTGGATTTTCTTAAGTGACTTTTCTGCATCAACTGAGATCATCATGTGGTTTTTTATTCCCCTTATTTTGTTATTGCCATATATTATATCAACTGATTTTCTTTTGAACCAACCTTGCATAACTGGAATAAATCCCACTAGATCAGTGTGTGTAATTCTTTAATATGTTGTTGGATTCAGTTTGCTAGCATTTGGCTGAGGAATCTTTGCATTCATAAGAGATATTCATCTGTTGTTTTCTTTTCTTGTGGTATCTTTATCTGACTTCGGTATGAGGGTTATATTGGACTCATTGAATGAATTGAGGAGTCCCCATTCTCTTCAATTGTTTGGAAGAGTTGGAGCAGAATTGGAGTTAAGTCTTCTTGGAATGTTTGGTAAATATTCCTGTGTAGCCTCCGGTTAAGAGAATTTCTTTGTTGTTATGTTTTTTATTACTTATTCAATCTCTTTACTAGTAATTGTTTTGTTGGCACATGCTATTTCTTCTTAAGTAACTGTAGATAATTTATGTTTTTCTAAGAATTTGCATATCAGAAACCCATTAGGTTTTCTAATTTATTGTCATTCAGTTGTTCATAGTATTTCTTATGGTCCTTTTTATTTCAATGGGGTTTTTTGTAATGTCCAACTCTTCATTTCCTATTCTTAATATTTATATCTTTTCTCTTTGTTTCTTTGTCAGCAAAGTTTAACAAAACCTTTGCTAAAGTTTGCCCATTTTATTGATCTTTTCAAAGAATGAAATTTTGGTTTTGTTCTTTCCCTACATTATTTTTTTTAATTTTTTTCCTGCTTTATACTCTGTTATTTCTTTCCTTCTCCTCACTTTGTGTTTGGTTTGTTCTTCTTTTTCTAGTGATTCCAATTCTGAAGATACACCTCAGATGTTAAGACTGTTCTTTTTTTAAAAGTCTTTCAACAGTTTATTAGAAAGAATGTAGACATTTAAAAAAAAATTCCACTTGCCATGAACAGAAATTGAGGTTTTTCAGCCCTGGTATAAGCTGAATCAAAAAAGAAAGAAAGAAAGAAAAAAATCCAATAGCATATGTTCTAGTTTGCTACCTGCCAGAATGCAATATAAGAGAAATGGAATGGCTTTTAAAGAGGGGAATTTAAAAAGTTGCTAGTTTACAGTTCTAAGGCTGAGAAAATGTCCCAATTAAAGTAAGTCTATAAAAATGTCCAAATTAAGGCATCAACAAGAGGTTACCTTCACTCAAGAAAGGCCAATAAAGTTCAGCGTTTCTCTCTCAACTGGAAAGGCATGTGGTGAACATGGCAACATCTTCTAGTTTCTTCTCCAGGCCTCTTGCTTCATGAAGCTCCCCCAGAGGCATTCTCCTTCTTCATCTACAAAAGTCATGAACTTGGTGGACTCTGTAGTTCTTGTGTCTCTGCTGCTCTCGTCATTCTCAAGCTGACTCCAAAATACTTCCTTTTTTAAAGGATTCCAGTAAAGTAATCAAGACCCACCTGGATGGGTGGAGTCACATCTCCCTCTATTCAAAACTTAAAACCCACAATTGGGTGAGTCACATCTCCCTGGAGATAACATAATCAAGTTTCCAACCTATAGTACTGAATAAGGATTCGAAGAAGCAAGATTGATTAGGATTAAAACTATGGTACATAAATTCTTTCAAACCGGCACAGAGTATTAATCATTTTTTCACTCATTTACCATATTGATAGTGCAAATACAAATTTGCTCTCAATGTACAGACTCTCAAGCAACAATGTACAGCCTTTCTTTTTCCTTTGTGCTAAGAGATGTAAAAATCTAAGGGTCAAACAATACCAAATGTACAGGCTTTAAAACCATCTAAGTTAGTGCATTCACTAGTTTTGTCTAAGATACACCTGGAACATTGGCAAGTGATCACTTACATACAATATGTGAAGTAAAATTTTTGAAAAGTAAAACTTTACTGAAACAATCTTGAAGGGTACACCAAAGGAACAGCAGGTTAACAGTTCAAGGTATCACCAATTTGTTTCAGCCACTTTGAGTCCATGTTCTAAAATCTAAGATTTAGTTACTTTTCTCTAAACTGAGAGCTTCCTATCATCTTCTTCTTTTAATGCAAGCATTTAAAGATATAAACTTTCCTCTCAGCACTGCTCTCACTGCATCCCTATACTTTTTGGTACGTTGTATTTTCATTTTCTTTCACCTCAAGATATTTCCTTAATTTGCTTGGTTGATTAAGTGTATATTGTTTAATTTTCACATACTTGTGAGTTTTCCTTTGCTTTCTCTCTTATTGATTTCTAGCTTCATTCCTTTGTAGCCAGAGAATATACATTTTATGCTTTCAATAATTTGAATTTATTGGGAATTGTTTTGTGACCCACCATATTGTCAGTCCTGGAGAATGGTCCATGTACACTTGAGAAGAATGTGCATTCAATTTTTGTTGGTAAAGTGTTCTATATATGTCTTTTACGTCTAGTTGGCTTAGAGTATCATTCAAGATTTCTTCTTTGCTATTCATGCTCTGACTAGATATTCTATCCTTTATTGAGAAGCTATATTAAAGTATCCTATTATTAATATAGAACCATCAATTTCTTTCCTCAAATTTGTCAGTATTTCCTTCATATATTTTGGCGTTCTCCTGTTAACTGCATATAAATTTATTTATTATTATTTCATCTTCTCATTGAATGGTCCCCACTATCAGTGCATAATAACCATCTTTGTCCCTCACAACTGGATTTGACTTAAAGTATATGTTATTACATTAGTACAACTTCCCCAGCTCTCTTTCAGTTACTACTTTATGGTATATTTTTCCATCTTTTCATTTTCCACGTACTTGTGTCATTTGAGTCTCTTGCATACAGCATAAAGTTATGTCATTCTTTTTCATCCATTCTGCCAATCTCTACCTTTGACAGAAGAGTTTAATCCACTTTGTTTAAAGGCACAACTGATGATACAGGACTCATTTCTGTCATTTTGCTATTTAGTCTTTGTAATTTTTATACATTTCTTGCTCCTCAATTCTGTTAATGTTTACTTTTATATTTATTTGATTTTTTGTTATGTGCCATATTGAGTGACTTCTCATGTCTATTTGGATATATTTCCATCAATCTTCTTTATTGGTACCATGGAGTTAAAATTTAACATTCCAAATATATACTAATCATATTTGGTTTGATCCCCTCTTAAGTTCAATAACATGCACGTATAATTTTCCTTCATCCATCCATCTGCCCCATCATTTTTGTACTTGTTACCACTTAGTTCTTTCTATATTGTACATTCAAACCCAAAAATTTATCATGGCTTTTTATGCATTTGCATTTTAATACCTATAGTATGTAAAAAGTAGAGGTAAATACCAAAAAATGCATTGCAATAATACTGGCATTTACAATTACCCAAATGGCTGCATCTATCCTTGTTTTTTATTGCCTTATGCTGCTTTAGCCCACTGTCTAGAATCCCTTTCATTTCAGTCTAAAGAATTATGTTTAGCTTTGCTTGTAGGAAAGATTTAGTGGTGATGAGCTTTATCATCTTTTGTTCATCTGAAAACATCTGAATCTCTCCCTCATTTTTCAAAGAAAGTCTCACTGGACATTAAAATTCTTGGTTGGCAGTTGTTTTTCCTCAACATTTTAAGTAATTCAACCCACTGTTTTCTACCTTAATGGCTTCTGATGAGAAATCAGCACTCAATCTAATTGGTTCTTCCAATTCAGATTTGCCTCCTTAACTTTTGCTTTTGAAGGGTAATCAACATATCATGGGGTATGTTTTCAGTATGTTTATCTTGTTTTATTCTCTCAGCTTCTTGGATGTACATATTTGTATCTTTTGCTGTGTTTGGAAAGTTCCAGGCATTATCTATTTGACTATTCCTTCTACCTTTTTCTTCCTTTCTTCTCTTTCTGGGTATCCCATTATACATATAATGTTGCACTTTATGGTGTTACAAAGATGACTTAGGCTATTTTTGCATTAATAATGCTTATTTCATTCTGAGCCTGACTTATTTAAAGTATTTTATGACGTTCATTGATCCTCTCTTCTGCCAGCTCCAATCTGTTCTTGAAATCCTCCTGGGCATTTTCTGTTTCATTTATTGTTGTCTTCAATTCCAGTAGCTCTATTTGGTTGTTTTTGAAAATATCCATCTCTTTACTAAAACTCTCACATTTTTGTTCATTGTTTTCCTGATATCTCTTATTTCTTCCTCTGTAGTTTCTTTCAGTTCCCTGAGTATTTATGTTCATATTTTAAAAGGATTTGTTTGGTGTGTCCTCATTTTCATCTTCTTCATTGGTGTTTTCTGCATATGTATCCTCTTCTTTTGGATGGGTCATCATTTCCTGTTTCTTTGTCTTTCCTCTTCTGTTAGACTCTGTACATTTTAATATTATAAACTGTTAACTCTGGGGCTTGTTCCCTCAGATGTCTATTTCTTGGTTTTGTAACAAGCTGGTTGTAAAAGAGTGATTTCCTTGAGCTTCAGAGCACCTATGAGGAAATTCTTCCCAAGATGAATGCAGTCTGCATGATTTTCCCTGTCTTTCTGGGTGACTGTTTTGTCCTGGGGTTTTGCTCATTAGTTGTTCTTTAGTTCTTTTGTTTATGGGAATTTGTTTGTCCTTTCATTTTCCCAAGGGACAGACCTTCTTTTCCAGGAGCTTGAAGCAACAGGCTTTTGTCCCAGACTGTCCACCTCTATAGGTTGTTGTTTTATTTTTTTTACATTCTTTTTGTTTCTTATGTGGTTTTTACCTGGATAGTAAATTCTGTGAGGAAGGCTCAACAGGTGGAACCTTCCAAAGTCAGTCTTTCACAGCCATAACAGGACTGAGACCTACAAAATGGGTGCAGAACAGCTCCAAATTTCCCTGGGATTGGGACCAGTAAGGGCACAAAAACTCCACTAACAGCTCACCGAAGCTGGCCTTTCCTGGCTTGCCCAGAAAATTCAGCCCTTCAGCTAACTGTCCCTCATAGCACTGAAGAAGTGTAGCATATTTTAGTCTCCATTGCCATGCTCATGCTTACAGCAGATCAAAACAATGGCTACCATCACTGTTGTCTGGGATGAAATGAAACAATAGCTACCCTCAGATCCAGACCTCAACATTCCAAATTTACTAATCAAAGCCTGATCAGTGATTAACTGTGTCCACCTTTCTACTTGAGGGAAAGGATTTTTACGTACCTTTCTGCCACCAGTGAGCTAATCAGTGACTGAACCCCAGGGTGGTCTACCGAGAGAATGGTGGATGGGCACCAGTAGCCATCATGTAGAGAGAGTAATTAAAGTTCTTTTATCATAACTTATGAGCCTCTTCCTCCCACTCTTCCCTAGATTCTGTACTGTGTTCTTCTGGCCTCCAGAGTTCCAAAATAGCTGTTTCCAACAGTCCCTGCCTGTTTACTACTTGTTGTGGTGGAAGGACTGAGTCTTGGAACTCTTTACTCTGCCATCTTTCAATAGCCCTATTATAAAAAAGTTTTATTTTGGTTATATACATGTGTATTTGTGATAACTTTACGTATATATGTGCTTATTGTATGTACATATATGACAAAAATGTCCTATTTTAACCAATTTAAAATATGCTATTAAGTGATACTAATTGCATACACAATATTTTGCTACCATCACCACCATCCAATTCCAAAACTTTTCCTCATCACAAACATAATCTCTGTAATCATGAAGCAATAACTCTCACATGCTCCCTCTCCTTGCCCCTGGCAAAATTCTAGTATATATTTTCCATATCTAGATATTACACATAAGTGGAATCATACAATATTTGTATTTATGTGTCTGTCTTATTTCACTCAGCACTTCATTTCCTTTAGTGACTGAATATTCCAATGTATGCTTATATCACAATTTATCTACTCATCTTTGATGAACATGGGTTATTTCCACCTTTTGACTATTGTGACTAAAATGGCACACAGTTTTAAATATGATTTAATTCTATTTATTTTTATTTTTAAATTTTAAAATGTTTTATAAAAGTATATAATGCAATTGTTCATATACAAAAAGGCTTATAATAAGAGCAACAGTTTCTTATTTCCTAGAGAAAATCCCTTCTAATTGTTCTTTTTTTGCTTACATAAATGTTAATCAATTTGTTCAAATGATAGATAAGAATTTTGAGTGACTTTAAAGGAAAGCAAATATATATGTGGAGATTACTAACACTCTCCAATAATCTTTATTTGCTGATAATTTACTGTGTAAATATAATACTGTTTCTATTTCAAAGCCTAGAGACGAGGTCTGATTTTATAATGTTTTGAGGTACTGAAAGCACTACAACTTTGCACATGCTAACTTTTTTTTTCTTTTAACTACCACAGGATTTAACTTTCTTTTAATTGGTGCTTAGCTATTACCTTATAATTAACTTTTTATACTCTATTTACATAAGGTATAAACTGACTTTTGCTCCATATAACTTGCCAAATCCAGTGGTGAGAGAGATGTGGACTCACTGTACTTATGATAATCCTTTTCCCTCCAGTAATGGAATAATTTTATCTACCAAAAGGGTTGGGTGCATTCTCTTTCAACAAGATATTACTTCTAGGTATTTAGTGTTTAAATATTTAGTCTACATAGAAAAATTAGTTTTTGCACCATGAGCTTTAGCAACTTTTAAGCTCAATTCCATACATACACTTATGATACTTTCTAAAAAAATTTACTTTCAAATTATTAATTTTGATCGTCTATGTTTTGTTGAGTCATACCTGCTATATTTTATGTTTTGTTTCTCTTTTCTGTGTCTGTGTATATAGATATATAGTTATATACATTTTAAGTAAAAATCATAACATTTTGATATCCATATTCAAGAAGACAGTGTTTTTATAAAACAGATTTAAAGACAGCATTTGGTTTTTCTATTGTGTTATCAAGCAATTTATTTACAACTGTTTATCAAGGAAAAATGGGAAGAAAGAATAAATACATTCAGTAGGGCTTTCCAAAGCACAGATAGAAGCATTAAATTTTAGTCCCTGGAAAAATATAGAAGATGATGGTGACAGAGAAAAATAAGGTAGAAATACTTAAAATGCATGATACTGTCTACCACAAAACTATGTGAAAAACTAGTACAGTAAAAATAGAAGCAAGCCACAGAGAATAAGACAGACTGGAGAACAGGAGAACTGCCACTCACTAAAAGGTTCTCGCTGGAAAGCATGGTTGGCAAATTTGGGAACAAGTACTGAAACTTGAATTTTTGTACATTCTAATTTGCATGTGAAAGGAGAGTGCCCTTAGTATTATCTGAAAGAGCTGGAGCAGTCTAGACCTTGTGAACTCTTGAAAATAGCCAACTGAAGAATTGTCCAAGGTACAGTTTTCACTGATGGGAAACTTCTGGGAGTAGCACACACAGTAACAATGAGAAGGACAATAGCTGCAAGGAAAAAATGTTCAGATAAAACTATGTGAAAGAAGGCCTTTCTAACTCTAGACATTGTATACTTTTTAAACTTTTATAAAAACTAAAGATGATTACTGTTAGAGAAACAGAGAAACTTATAGGTGGATTTAACAAAGTGAAACAAAGATTTAAACATTGAAATGTTTCTGAACAGCCAACTAAAATCACTCATGTGAAAGAAGGATTTCTGTTAGGCTTGGTCACTCTCAGTGGATGTCATTAGATAGTTGCTCACCCCTCTGAATCATAGAATAATAGATTCATCGTATATAGAAAATAGGCAAGGAAGATAGAGAACATCACAGTTATTACAAACTACAGTGCAATAAAACTTTCTTTAATACATGGAAGAAGGACTTGGAACTACATATTGATACTTCATATATCTGGAACAATTGACTCAGAACAACCAGCTCTGAGGACAATCATGTGGAAATCTTATGACTGGAAAGACATTAACACAAGGATATGTGGTGAGCATTTCATACAAATTTGCCCATTGAAGTAGGACTGGTTAATATTTATAAGGAATACAATATAGTATTCAATGTCTATATGCTCTAAAATTTAGATATATAAAACAATCAAAAGGGGATAAATGGAGCAAGCCTACAAAAATTAGAGATTTATAATAAGCATTTTGATTGCCATATCATTTTGACTATGAGAAAAGATATTTTAAATTAAATTATAGTGAAGATAGAGATTAGGAGAAAGAAGAGATTATTAACTAATTCCAGGGTAGGGAACAAATATGTTATTAAAAAACTAAGAAAAGTTAAAAGCATTAAATAAATACATTCATGCAAAGATATTTGTTAAAAAATCAAGCATTCATAAGTATTATATATATACTCTACTTATAGTAAAATAAATAAGCAATGGAAGGATAAATCATAATTTTTATATGGTTACCTAAAGGAGATAGAAAGAAATAAAGTGAAGGGGAAGAAATAAAACCTAACCTTCTTTAAATATATCTAAGTTTATGTATTTTATTTTAGAGTTGTGTAAATATTCCATATAGTCTTAAACCAGTAATGAATTCTAAAATTATAAAAATAACAAATAGAAGAAATGAAACTAAATAACCAAAGAGTTAGGTCCTATATCAGGGGACATAAAGAGACAGTGACATGATTGCATACCGTATGGAGATATAACCTGAGGAAACATTTAACTGCAAAACAAATTTTCTACACTTTTCAGTAATCATACTTTGAGTGATAATGCTAATATTGTTATTCTAAGACTGGTCTTTGAACTTTGCGGCTAAGACAAATGATCAATTATAGGATGTTTTAGTTTGATCATCCTCTGTGCCTTTGAGAACCAGGATTCTCACTGGGGGAAAAAAGATAAAGATTTAAGACAGAGGAAGTTAAGTGAAAATTCTGTAGATCTTTTCTATTGAATGAAAAGGCCTAGAAATAGCGACAAATCTAATAACAAAGAACTCTTCTAGTGCCAAAATTGTGGTCTTGAAACATTATTTCCCATTAAAATGAACAAAGGCTACTTAAAGAAATAATTGGCTTCTGGTCTGTAGCAGGGAATATAAAATATCTGTCTGCAAAATTTTGCTCTAGCAATAAGTAAAAAAAAAAAGACCCAATCAGACAACTATTGATAAGGCAAAATGAATATGGAGTCAATCCGAAGACATTCCCACTGGCTAAAGATGGGGTGAAATTGGGCATCAATAATTATGGTAATTTCAGTGGATTAAAACATGAAACATTTCTAAATCCATGTATTACACTATTAATGAAATTAGTCATGACTGGAAGACATGAGTGAACTAATGTTATTTTGAAAACTGGTAGGTAATTTGAAAATACAAACATTCATCCAAACATGTATGAATTAGACCACTGGTAACCAAAGAGTAGATGAGGGGAAGGTTCTTAGCATAAAATTATGCCACGCAATAAATGAAGAAAGAATCACAAAATATCACAAATTTGCAACAACTGGTAGATTAGCAGATCAAGGCACTGGACATCCATATCTATGGACATCACAAAAAGTGCAGAAAAACAGACATTAATTATGTGCTTCCTGAATGAAAACCCACCCCACTTAATGTGTTCCTAAAACCAAAATTGTACCTTGGTCCAAGAAAGCATTAAGATGTAACTGCCAATTTAGAGAAAATACAGAAGACAAAGAAAATGGTAGGCAAAACCACAGGGAAATAATTGCAAAATTTAGACAGTAGAAAATTCTTTCAGACACACATTTGTATTTATTTCGTAACTAAATTACATGTATGTGTGTGTGTGAGAGAGAGAGAAAGACAGAAAGAAAGAGAAAGAAAATTAAGACAGAGACTCTCAATTAATAGAGTATTAGAAGACTTCTCCTCTTAAGAAAATGGATTAGATTTACTTTTCCCTATTTCTCTTGCTAAGTACAAATATTCCTGGGCATTTTATATAAATATAATAAGGCTCTAAAAATTGAAATAAAGAAAGCAGACCAACTAGAGATCTAGAGGTTTAAGAATGACATGATGATAATTTCTGTTGATTTTCCTTTTGTCTCATATATTCCATACTGTGTGCCAAATAAACCAGCAACCCAGATATGCCAAGAAGGCCAAACCAAAAATACCCCTTACAAAGCCTGCTCTCTATAGCCAAAGCCTCAGTAAAGGTAGGCGCACAGGTGGTTCAGTGGTAGAATGCTCACCTTCCATGAAGAGACAGTTTTGATTCCTGGACCATGCATGCAAAGAAAAAAAAGCATCAGTAAAAGAGTAGCTCAGCAAGACAGAAAACTTTTGGATAATCACTGCTCTACTGTAACCGAACAGAGCTAACTGCCGTGTCCCCCACACAAACAAAGTCTAAGTGTGGAATTCTACCCTCTCCATCCCTCCTGCCAGTGAGATGATGTCACAAAAGGCTAATAAGTAGTCTGGACTTTCATCACCACTGGGCATTAGTGAGTTTCCCTTACCAAATAGTGTCAGTGAAAACAGTGCAGGAGCCAGGCTTGTAACCACTCCTAGGAGTAACAAGTTGCCTCTGTCTCTCCTTGGTGAGTGGCATCAGATAAGGCTTAGTGGAAAGTCAGAATTTTCACCACTGCCCAGTTATAACAAGACCAACTCTTCCTCTCCAAATAGTATATCACTGGAGGCCACATGAGGTAGAGAAGCTAGGCACTTCCATACCTCTTAGTAAGGGAATTATTATTGGAAGGCTAGTGTAAAAATGGAAATTCCACACTTTCCCAGCAATAAGGAGAAAACACCATCTCAGGTGTAAACAGAGGCAGAGTGGTGAGTTTGGACTCCTAAGTTGGCCACATTGAGGCAATGCATCTGTTCCCTTATTGTAGCTGTGTCAAAGGTAGCCAGCTAAAATAAAGATCTAGATATGATCCAGAATTTCATAAGATAATCAAAATGTCCAGGATTCAATAAAAATCATTTAAGAACTTATCAAGAATCAGGAATATATCAAACTGAAAGACCATCAATAAATCCCAAAATTGAGATGACAGAGGTATTGGAATTATTTGACAATGATTTAAAACAACCGTGATAAAAATGTGACAATTAAAAATTAATAACACACTTGAAACAAATGAAGCAATAGAAAGTCAAATGACAGATATAGAATATATAAAGATTAAACAATGGTCATTTTCGAATTAAAAAATACAATGATCAAAATTAAAAACTGAAAGGTCTTGTCAGCAAAATGGAGTGTATAGAAAAAAGAATAAGTGAACCTGAAAGTAGATCAATATAAATTACTGAATCAGAACAGAGAAAAATGCATTGGAAAACAATCAACAGAGCCTGAGGAAGTTATTGTGAGAGACCAAACATTTATGGCTTTGAGTCCAAGAAGGAACTCAAGGAAATAGTGGCTGAATATTCCCCAGGTTTGGCAGCAGTCCCTAAAATAACAGATCCAAGAAGGTGAGTGAACCATAAACAGGATAAATACAAAGAAATCCACATTGGGACACATCATAACCCAATTTCTGAAAACTAAAGAAAAATAAATAATCTTAAAAGCAGAAAAAGAGAAACAACACCTTACACATACAGAAAAACAATATGAATGGCAGTGACTTTCTCATCAAAAACCATGGAGACCAAAATAGTGTCAAAACAGTTTTCAAACACTGAAAGAAAAGAACTTTCAGCACAGAATTCTATGTCCAGTGGAAACATTCTTCAAGAATATAGGAAAATATCGACGTATTATTAAATGAAGGAAGACTCATTCAGAGAATGTGTTACCAGCAGAACTTCCCTTAGAGAATGGCTCAAGTATGCTCTCTAAACAGAAAAGTAATAATAAAAGAAAGAATCTTGGAATATCAGGAAAGAAGAAAGAATGCAATAAGCAAAAATATGAAATACAATAGATTTTCCTTCTCTTTTAAATCTCCTAAATTGTGTTTGACAGTTGAAGCAAAAATTATGACAGTTTTATATCTAAATACATAGGAGGGAAAGTTTAAGACAATTATATTATAATCTGAAAAGGAGGGTAAGCAGACATAAAAATAGGTAAGGTCTCTGTACTTCACTCAAACTGGTAAAATGTGACATCATTAGACAGCAATAACCTATGTGTGCACAATGTATTTCGTAAAGCAATTAATAAGCTATCTATACAAAGTGCTGCATTCAAATATGCTACAGATAACATCGTAGTGGAATTCAAAATATGGTTGAAATTGACTTCTGGAATAACAGTGTAAGGAGATCTGCTGACCAACTACCCATTGAATTTGATGAAAACTATATAGAAAAAACAACAATGATTTAAGTAGTCTAACAATTATTCTAAAGAAAAACAATAAATGAAGAAACATCTTTATGAGAATGTCTGCAAAAATCCAGTAAGAGTCCATGAGAGTCCATGGTATTTGAACCAAGACGATTGCGTTCCTCTTCAATTCCAGTTCAGTAAGGTAAAGACTTGACTCCAGCCTGCTTAAATCATGAGCACAGGAATGTTTTTCCAACAAAAATGTATGGTGAGTGCCCATGACCAGGAGGAAAGATAATTCCTAGAAAAAGGGGGACATTCAGACACATGTAAATGGGGGAATTCCTAAGGCCACATTCCCAAGGCAAAACAAATGCTCAGGAAAGACCAGAAGAGACGTTACACCTTCACCTCTAGAAGTACTTCAGGTTCATTGTTAAGGAGACTACACTCTGAAAAATATCATTAGTCAGCGCAGACTCAATTTTCAAAGAATAAGGTTTGTATTTTTTCCTTCTTTCTTCCTTTCTTCCTTCCTTCCTTTCTTTTTCTTTTTCTTTTTCTTTTTCTTTTTCTTTTTCTTTTTCTTTCTCTCTCTCTCTCTCTCTCTGTCCTTCTTTCTTTGTTTTGTTTTTGTTGGCTCCCAGCATAGAAGGAAATCTGCCACAACACAAATTGGTTACAAGCTTAAGGAAGAAACACATAAGTGACTACATTCCAGAGTTAACATATTCAAATATCAGATTTTTCACTGTACAAGAAAAGATTATAAACACCCAAAGAAACAAGAAACAATGCCCATTCATTGGAGCAAGATAAAATATAAGAAACCATTAATGTAAAATCCCAAACTTCTTTGACCATTTTAGTCTCTTAGTTAAAAGACGTTTTAGTATTGTCTTCAATTTTTAAAAAAAAAATCTTAAAATATGCTCAAAGTGCTAATAGGAAATAGCAAAAAAGAAAAAAAATCAGGAAAAACCATATATGAACAAAACGAGAATTTCAATAAAGAGTTGAAATCACAAAAAGAAACCAAATACAATTGAAAACCATATAACTGGAAAATTGTAAAAGTACTTAGAAGGTTTCAACAGCCTATTGGATATGTAAGAAGAAAGGATCCATATAGTTGAAGGTAGTTGAAATTATTAAGTCTGAGAGGCAGAAAGAAAAAAAGATGAAGAAAAGTGAACAAAGCCTAAGAGACCTGTGGGACACCATCAAGCATACCAACGTAGTCATTATGGGTGGAAAAGAAAACAAAAAAGGTACAGAAAGAATATTCAGAGAAATAATGGCTGAAAACTTCCAAAATTTGATGAAATTTATGAAGATACCAATGCTGAAACATTTTAAATCAATCTGTGGATTGCCAAAGGCAAAGAGAAGCCTGAAAGCCACAAGAAAGTAACAATACATTATGTACCAGGAGCCTCAATAAAATTGAGTTCCAATTTCTCATAAGAAATTATGGAAATAAGAAAGCAATGTGGTGACATATTTAAAGTGCTGAAAGAAAAAAATTGCCAACTAAGAATCCTATATCTGGCAAAACTGTCTCTCAAAAATTTGGGTGAGATTAAGACATTTCCAAATAAACGTATGTGAGGAAGTAAATACATGGGTAAATATGAATGCCAGAACTGTTGTGTTTTCAGTATGCACTTGACTTTTTGCTTCTTCTTACAGGGTCTAAAATAAAATAATCAATCTATGAGTTTGGACACACAGTGTATGAAGATGTAATATGTGTTAAGAACAACGTAAAGGCCAGAAGACAAAGAGATATGGAAACATAGTTCGTGTATGCTATTGGAGTTAAGCTGATATATAAAAAAACAAGATTATTATAGATTTTAGATATTAAATTAAAGTTACATGGAAGGCAAAAAGAAAGTATTTGAAATAAATGCACAAATGGATATGAGGAAGGATGCTAAATGGTTCATTATGAAAATCTACTAAATACAAAATCTGGAAGTTATGGAAGAACTGAGGGACCACAAAAGCATAAAATGGCTATTAATTTTAAATAAAATAAAAAATAACATGTTAGTAAAGATGTGGAGAAATTGAAGCCCTTTTTAAATTGGTAGTAAGAATGTAAAGTGGTGCAGCCCATTGTGAAAGACAGTTTGATACTTCCTTGAGAAGTAATACATCAAATTATCATATGGCCCAGCAAATTCACTTCCAAATATATACAAACACATATTGAAAAGTGGTCTCATACATCAATGTTCATATAACCATTATTTACAATAACCAAAATGTGGAAGCAATCACGTATTTATCAACAGGAGAATTTATAAAGATAATGTGTGATATATATACAATGTAATTCTATTTAGCCATAAAAAGGAATGAAGTTCTGATATGTGATACAACATGGATGAGCCTCAAAAATATCATGCATTTCTGTAATAAACCAGAACAAAAGGGCAGATATTGTTTGTTCCACTTATATGAAATAGTTACAATACACAAATTTATAAAGGCAAAAATTAGATTAAAGGTTATGAGGGTTGATGAGAGAAGAAATCACAATAAATGCTTAATGGGTGCAAAATTTGTTTGGAATGATGGAAAGTATGGGTAATTGATGGTGATGATGATATCACATTGTGAGTGTAATTAATGCCATCAATTGTACACTTGAAAGAGATTAATATGAGAAATATTATACTGTATATGTTTGCATGATAAGAAAATAAAATAAAAACATTAGAAACCTAACAATGAAAAACAAAAAGAAAATACAATTAGAAAAGGGGTGAAAGGCATGAGAAAACATTTCTCCTAAGAAGATTACACGTGGTAAATAATCACGTAGAAAATATGTTTAATATCACTAGCCAAAAAGGAAATGAAATTGAGATCACAATGAAATAGCACCACACATCAATCAAAATGGCTAAGTTTATAAAATAGTGACAAAACCAATTGTACATGAAAATTTACAGCAGTTTTATTCACAATAGTTAATAACTGGAAATAATGCAGAGGTCCTTCAACAGGTGTATGAGTAAATAAAGTCTTTTACAAACATACCATGGAATAGTGCAGAGCACTTAAAATGTATGAAATCTTAATATACTTAATAGTGTGAAAAAAGCCAGTCCCAAAGCTTACTCTGTTATCTTCTTTTTCTATACTTACTATTCTCTAAATATTATAGACCATTATGAAATGCTATGGAATTATAGAAATGATGAACATATTAGTGATTGCCATGGATTATATGGGGGTATAGTGGAGGTGGAAGGGACGTGCATATAAAATGCAATTGAAGGAAAATGAAATGTTCAGAATACTCACTGTATCAATGTCAATATTTTGGATGTGATATTTTGCTATAGTTTAGTATTAATGGGGAAAGGGTACACGGGATTTACCTGTACTATTTTATTTCAATTAAAGCGAAAATTGCTTCAAAATATTTAATTTTAAAAGAATCTTGAGGCATATTTTTCAATTTCATAATGTGAGCTTTATTTATACATATATTGAAATAAATTCTAAAACAAAAATAAATTTGACATTGATGCACTTAGAAATTTGAACACTGATCAAAAATTTGATTACATTACAGAATCATTACTAAAAATTGTTAATTATGATAGGTATCTTCTTTTATGTTAAAATATATTTTATCTTTAGAGGCCTATAATGATATATGTAAGAATATAACTTATTATATAATGATATAATGTTTGGAATATGCATCACAATAATATGTGATGGTAGGAAATGGATGGGAGATGAAACAATTTTTACTTTGAGTTGGTAATTGTTGGTATTTGGGAGTTTAATTAGATTATTCTCACTACTTCTGTGATCATTTAAGATATCTCACTAAAATATGAACATTTAATAAACAATGTGAAAACATTCACTTTCTAAAACTGAGAGTGCTTTTTTTTTGAATAATCATCCTTTGGGATTTACTTTACCTCCAGTGTGTCTTGTCTTATGCAAAATTAAGCACATAGAGGGATAAATTTATTTATAAAAATGTTGCCTGTAAAGGTCAGTCTCCTCTGTCTTTCCTATATATGCCATGTTCAGTTTCAAATTTATATAACTAATTTTCCCGAACTTTCATATCATCCCATTCACCACCTTTCCAATTAGCCAAATTTCAGTGATCATACTTACTCACCTTAATAAAGAGTACATTATATGCTTATTTAAAATCTTCATAATTTAGTTTCTTAAATTATACACAACAGTAAGCTGTACCGACACTTTTTCACTAAGGAGCACAGCAGCTTGAAAGCAGTCTCCATATTGTCAGGGATATGACAGAACCCAGAGACAAGCCACTCTGAGTCACTCAGATCTTATTCATTTTCAGGTACTCAGGAAAACTATATGAGCCATCACACTGAGAGTTTCTAATTAAGCAAATTTGAGGAGACAAATTTACTAACAATATAGGGGGATAAGGTAATCAAACCTTTATTTTTTGTGGCTGAGCGCGCCAAGTGGCATAGAGCTAAATTCCACTAAATCATGTTTTGAATTCTATAGTGGAGAAATGCATAAATTTATCCTAATGAAGTTTGTATATATAGTTAAAATCATTTATACAAGTATAATCTTTACTCTATTGCTTGACTGAAGTAGTAAGAATTCTAGCATGGATATTAAAGAATAATACAGCATGATCTCTGCATAGAGGTTAGCAATTTCCCGAGTGGTTGGAGATTTCAAGCCACTCTAGTCATATTTCTATAAAGAATTTCATTTCTAGCAACTGTCTAAATTGTGAAACAATGATATATGAAGTTGTCCAAATGTTTTCCTATCTTAAAAACACTGAGTTAACCAGAGTTTTATGAATAAGGTGCCAAGGGAAGCCAACACCTTGGCCACAGATTTTTTGAAATAGGAAAAGCCTAAACAGTAAGCATGAAATATCATATATATATATACATAATATTATATATAATTAATATGCATATGTGACTGAGAACTCTTAGAAAGCCAACTTTCATAATTTAATTATTTAAAAATTTCTCTTGCTATTCATATTCGTTTAATGCTTTTTCCATTTATACTCATGCTCTCCCGCCACCCAACAACAGAAGTCTAATTAGATTATACAATGTGAATGATATCAAATTGTAAAAATTAAACTGCAAAGCCACATTTAGCAACAATTTATATTGTTTCCATTTTGAGTAGCACATCCATTCACTGGTTTCTCACTGCCTGGCACAGTTGGGCTTGGGTGAGCTCAATGTGAACTTGGGCAAGCTCTCAGCACTTGTACTGCATATCAACCCACTTCGAATAGCCAAAATTGCACGATTAGGTTAAATTCCAATACAAAAGGCAATAAATTGTGCCACCCCATTCATTTTATGCAAGGTTATCAAGGCAGAAAAAATTCTAATCAATATATGTTTTTTGCACTTTATTACCAGAGCCAAAATTTTTTATCCACAATGTGAAATAATTTAAAAAATAGGTCTTGTAACTTTTAGATTTGGTCCAAACACTTAGAAAATCTGGATGCATGTTAATCCATGGATTAAGGTACAAATCTCTTTTCATCACATTACCCATTTACTTTTGTTTAATTTCTGCAGTCTAGATATTTCAGTCCGCAGTTTTTAGCAACAGTGAATATCAATCCTATAAAGCTTGCTACTAAGCATTTTCTTGCACCAACAGTGACTTTATCAAAGGACTGAATAAAAATGAATGAGGTAAGAAATACCTGAATATAATTTATCAGTCTTTTAAAACCAATCTTATCAAGATATGGTCACATACTATATAATCATCCAAAGTGTGCAATCAATGGTTCACAGTGCCATATCATTGTGCATTCATCACAAAGAGCAATTTTTGAACATTTTCATTACTCCAAAAAAAGATTAAAAATTAAAATAAAAAACAACACTCAAAGCACCCAATATCCCTTTTTTCCCTTTTTATTTTTTATATTATTTTCTTACTCATTTTTCCATACACTGGATAAAGGGACATCAGTCAAAAGGTTTTCATAATCAAATGATCACACCTAAAAGCTATATAGTTATATAATCATTAAGAATGAAAGCTACAGGATTACAGTCCAATAGTTTCAGGAATTTCCTCTTAGCTATTCTAATACACTTTAAAATAGAAAGGAATTTCTATATAATGCATAGGAATAACCTCTAGAATAACCTCTCAACTCTATTTGAAATCTCTCAGTCACTGAAACTTTACTTTGTTTCATTTCTCTTTCTCAATTTTGTGAAGAAATCATTCTCAATTCATGATGCCAGGGCGAGGCTCATCACTGGAAGTCATGTAACACATTGCCAGGGAGTTTTACAGCCCATGGAATTCATGTCTCACATAAGAAGGAGGGCAGTGAGTTCAGCCACTGAATTGGCTTGGAGAGAGAGGCCACATCTGAACAACAAAAGAGGCTCTCTGGGGTGACTCTAAGGCATCGTATAGTTCAGCTTACCTTCTCCCTTGCAGGAATAAGTTTCATAAGGGCAAGCCCCAAGTTCAAAGTCTCAGCCTATTGAATTCATACTACCCAATGCTTATAAGAATATCAGGAATTCCCCAGGTGAGAATGTTAAAAAAAATGTCCACATTTCCCCCGGTCCCTCTAGGGGACTGTAGTAGTTAGGTTCAGGCATCAATTTGGCCAAGTTATGGTGCCCTGTTGTTCCATTGCTGTGGACTGAAATCATCAGCAGGTGAAATTCATCTATGGCTGATTACATTAGTGGTTGGCTAAGGGGAATGCCATTGACAGTAAGTGGCATTTAATTTAATTAGCTGGAGGCTTAAAAGGACAGGTCAGAAGAGAGCTCAACAGAGCTCAGGAGCACAGCACAGCACAGCTCAGCTCAGTCAGAGCTGGCTCAGACCCAGATGTTTGGAGATGCAGAAAGGAATTGTCCTGAGGAAAGCTGTTGGAACCCAGAAACTGGGAGAGAAGCCCAGCAGCTATCACCATATGCTTTTCTAAATTTGTAAATTTGTAACTAAATAAATCCCTTTTGTAAAAGTCATTCCATTTCTGGTGTATTGCATTCCAGCAGCCTTAGAAAACTAAAACTGGGGCTTAACTAGTATTTTTAAAATTTTTCTGCTCAAATTACTCTGGTATGTATTAGAGAATCTCACTAATCTGTAAAAACTTACAATATCTCATTCTTATTCAAGATTACATGTAATTATGGTGTATGAATGAATGGACTGTACAGTGACCAATTATATAGTGTGCTGCAGAAAATAAAAATTTTACACCGAATAAACATCTCTTCCTTTGGTCTCACATAGAAGTTGAAATTTTAAAACACAGTTAATACAGGCTATTACCCATTAGTCTGATTTACCTTAGTCCTAATCAGATAAGCTTCACTCTCTGTCTAGATGTTCTATCCATTGATGAGAGTGCTGTGCTGAAATCTCCAACTATTTTTGTAAATGTGTCCCTTCTCCCTTCAGTGTTGGTCAGTGTGTGCCTCATGTATTTTGGACAATATGGCTCAGAGCATAAATATTTATGATTGTCATGTCTTCTTGGTGAATTGTCTCTTTTATTAATACATAGTGCCCTTCTTTGTCTCTTTTAATTGTTTTGCATTTGAAATCTATTTTTTTCTGATATTAAGATAGCTACCCCCACTCTTTTCTGGTTCTTGTTTAAGTGAAATATCATTTTCCAACCTTTCATTTACAAACCATTTTTGCCCTTGGATCTAAAATCAGTGTTGTGCAGACAGCCTATAGATGAGTCCTGTTTTTTTTAATCCATTTTGCTAGTCTATGTCTTTTGATTGGGGAGTTTAACCCATTAAAATTTAATGTTATTAATATAAAGGCAGTACTTTTTTCTACAATTTGGTTTTGGGATTTTACATGTCACATCCTATTTATTTTTACTCTTTTTTTTTAATCTCTCACTTGACACTCTTCTCCAAACTCCTCTCTCTTGTCTTTTCCTATCTGTCTGTAGTGTTCACTTTAGTATTTTTTATAACACATTCCTTCTTCACAAAACTCTCTCACTGCCTCTGAGAAGACATTTTAAACTTCCTCTAACTTTTGAAGGACAATTTTCCAGGTATAGAATTCTTCATTGTTAGTTTTTCTCTTTCAGTATTTAAAATATATCATACCACAGCCTTTTTGCCTCCATGGCTTCTGCTGAGAAATTCACACTTAATCTTATCAAACTTCCCTTCTATGTGCTGGATCACTTTTCTCTTGCTGCTTTCAGAATTCTCTCTTTGTGACATTTGGCATTCTTATTAGTAAGTGTCTTGGGGTAGGTTTATGCAGATCTATTCTGTTGAGGCATTCTGGGATTTGTAATTTTATATCTTTATTAAGAGCTGGGAAATTTTCTGTGATTATTTTCTTCATTATTCTTTCTGCCCTTTTTCCCTTCTCTTCTCCTTCCAGGACACCCCATAACATGTATATTCATGCACTCCATGCTGTCATTCAATTACCTGATGCCCTGCTCATATTTTTCTATTCTTTTCCCTATCTGTTATTTTGTGTGTAGGCAGATGTCTGGTCCTCTTGTTCACTAATACTTTCTTCTGCCTTTTCAAATTTGCTGTTGTAAATCTCCATTGGTTTCTCATCCCTTCTATTGTGTCTTTCATTACCATACATTCTGCCATTTTTTATCAAGCTTTTGAGTTCTTTATGGTTACCAAATATCTTCTTTATATCCTTCATCTCTTTTGCCATATCTTCCCTCAATTCGTTGATTTGATTTTTTTTATTTAGCACATTTGTTTGAAGATCTTTGATTAGTTGTTTCATCTCCTTCATCTAATTTGAAGATTTAGTTTGTTCCTTTGACTGAGACATATTTTCATTTTCCTAGCATAACTCAGAATGTTTTACTGGTGTCTAGGAATCTGATTTCCTTGATTAGTCTATTCTGGAGTTCATTTTCACTGTTTTACATAGGGTTTCCTTGTTGGTTAGCTTTGTTCTCTATCTATTCTTTGAATCATTCAACTTAGTCTTGACCTCTAGCACAGCCACTTTTTAACTGGTCAGAGTTTTTCCACTCTGGTTTTTCTGCTTCTTGCCCTGCCTATATGGAACCTTTTTTGCAAAGAGGGTCTCCCCAGATATGATCAACCCCAATCAGATTTTCACAGACAAGACAGGCTCAGGTCTCAGGAGGAGGTTATAATCAGTATCAAGTTTCCCTCAGGATGAGATACAAGAGGTTGTCAAGTGTTCTTGTGAAGCCTATTGACTCTGCTTCTCTTGTCCTGTCAAGCAGGTGGCACTTGTCAGTCTCCAGCTGCCACCAGTAAAAGTGATGTGACGCCTTTAGTTCTCAGCACACTCTTTCACTGCCAGAGGCTTGGTTGAGATACATGCTGAGATAAAAGGAAGACTTAACTATTTCTGTTTTCCAATCCCTGGGGTCTGAGTTCTCTGAATGAAAGCTGCTACTTGAGTTGCCCCACCTCCCTTCTTGGTGAAGATATTCTTGTTAGGGAATTATCTCCTTCACTTGACTAATTACTTTGTCTCTCAGACATATTTTAATTCCACCCTTGCCTGAGTCAGTGCTGACAATTGAAAATGCATAAGGCTTTCTCTAAAAAACTACCAAAGTGGTTAAACGAAATAAATCATTTTTCAGAGCCAACACCCTCCCCAAGATTCACTAGTCAAGTTCCAGAATTGACTCTATGTGCCTTTTCTTGGAGTACAGGTCTTTTCCAGTATTCTGAGCTCAATCAACTCTAATAGCCTCCATTCTTTTTTTCTGTAAACCCCTGCTTCTCTCTTCTACTAAAGACCTCAGGGTTCCTTTTGTACTTGCTCTAAGTTTATCTGTGCTTACAGCTTTTATTCATCAGTCCAAATTTGTTCATTAAATCCACAATTGGGGCTTCTTTTTCCCATGAGAATATGTCTCCAACACAGCCTGTTGTGCAGGTGGTGGTGGGGTGCTAGCTTCTGCAATTTGAAGTCTTTACAGTTCTGCACTGTGATCTTGGGCCTTCTACCCATTCCAGACTAGTGTTCATTTTGTTTCCAATCACATTTATCCCCAAGCAGCTATTTCAGACAGTTCCTTGCTATTTACTAGCTGTTCTAGAGGACAAACTAAATTCCACACCTCCCCATGCCATCGTCTTACCCCACCTCCAAATTAACATAATATTTTGTTGAAGGAGTGGTCACCCAAGATCTTTCTCAATTCCTGAGAGACACAGCAAAGGCTGATGTTAGGGCACAGAATTCAGTGTCAGTATCTCAGGGTTCTACTACATGATCTTTACAATCTAGATTTGTGACCCTGAACCAGTGGTTTATCCTTTTAGTACCCGAGGTGCTGCATTTGACAAATGAAGGAGCTGGATCATTAAGCTCTAAAAATCAATAAATTGGAGGATGTTGTGTGACATTATCTTACCTGATAATTCTAAGACATAAAATATACCATTTTGTTTTTCAAGAAATTATCACTTATATTATCTAGGTGTTTGAACATTTTCACATGAATAAACATATTAAATTCTACCATATGCTTGGCTATGTGAAATCAGAATTAGAAAAAAAATGCATAAAGCACAGACCACTTCTTCAGGAAAATGTACTTGGAGCATGGATTAGGGATATATACACAATTTCTAATTTTTAATGTGTGTAACAAAAGACAAAGGAGGATAAGCATCACGAGACAAGTAAAGTAAATATATAGAATAATGCAAAGGTGACATGGAAAATAGAGGGAGAGAAATAGGAGACTGTGAGGCCTTCAAACCAAAATTTTGGTTTAATGTGTTGAAATTGTTGTAACTCTGAGAAACTAGAGGAAGGGAACATAGTTTTTGTTGTTGTCTTGTTTTTATTGGGAGCAGAAGTCTTTGCTTTGGGCATTCTAACTCAGAACATCCCTATGGAGCATATTCATTTATTCTGAGCTCTCCTGTTAGCCCCCTTTTTTTTTTGCATGGGCAGGCACTGGGAATTGAACCTGGGTCTGTGGCACGGTGGGCAAGAAATCTGCCACTGAGCCACCACTTTACCACCCTCTCCTGTTAGTTGTTTACATATACAAATAACAATTATTATTATTAGAAACAAACTGTGGTTGAGACACATACATCCATTATTGTAAAAATAAGTGTGAGGCCTTGAATAGATAATCAAGTGTTTCTCATTTAGTCCTTCAACAACAAAATGGTAGGTATAAATTGAGAAAAGAGCATGAAGGCAATTTGAATAGTGGAAATGTTTTATATGAGCATAAAATGCACTGTCTATTTTTTTCATAACAAAAATCAACTTTCTACAATAAGGCAAAGGGGTGTTATTTAGTCAAATATGTAGTTAAAATATATTTCTGGTGGAGAAGAGTGTGGGAAAATGACAGAGTAGGGAGTTCCAAGGCTTAGTCTTTCTACCAGAACAATTATAAACATAAAGGAAGTGCCTGAAACAACTAATTACAAGTTCTGGAGGCCAGAAGAATGCTGTACAGCATCCAGGGAAGAGCAGGAGTAAGAGGCTGATAAAGAATGGTAAAAAACAGTAAATTGCTCTCTGTTCTGGACTCGCTACCAGCTCCCCATACTCCACTCTCCTGGCAAGCCACCATGGAGTCGAACCCCTGGATAGATTGCTGGTGACAAAATAGGAAACAAAAATTCTCTCCCTGAAGACAAGGAGTGGGCATGGTCAATCACTGATCGTGACTTTTGATTAGTGACTTCATATCACTGGTGCCCAGCAATGAAGGGGTCATAGTTTGAACCTACACTGGTAAAAGGCCATGGCAGAGGAAACTAAAGAGACTACACTTCCTCAGGGCTGTGTGGGATATTTCATTGAAGGTCTGCATTTACTGTACAGGCCAGGAAAGCCCAGCTTTGGGGGCACCATTGGAAAAGCTCTTAGGGCCCTTCTTGTTTCTCTCCCCAGGGAACTTTGGAGCTGGTCTGTGGTCCCTTTGTGGGTACATGGCCCTGTTATGCTAAGGAAGTCTGACACTGGAAAGTCCTCTCTGAAGTGGACTCCTCTCAGAATTTGCCCTCCAGATAAAAACAGCTTGAAACAATGGATGGAGTGGGAAAAAACTATACAGGCAATCAACATGGAACAAAGGCTTCAATCTTCAAACATCTGGGAGAGGGAGATCTGTCTACTTAGAAACAGAGGGGCCAAAAATCTCCTGGAAACAGAAGACTTAAAGAAATCCTCCAGGACAAAACACAGAACTAGAAAGATAGGGAAAGCCTAAACATTGCATTCACCTTTAGCAGCCTTACTGTTAGGATGGTTGAAGTCAGGAAAATCTTTGATTACCACTAGCTAGATACAAAACCATGAAATAAATGTATCAAGGAATGAATCTCAGAGATAGCATTTTTATACATCAAAATGTACAAGTGTACAACAAAAGTGTACAAGAAAACAAAAAAAAACAGGAAATGATGACTCATTCAAAAGAAAAGGATAAAATCCAGAAAACAACCAAGAAGACCAGAATGTGGACATCCTGCACTAAACCATTAAAAAGAAGTTCTTAAAATGCTCAAAGGGATGATGGAAAACATAGAGATAGAACTAAAGGGTGTTAGGAAAGCAATGAATGAGTAATATGAGAATCTTAATTAAAAGATAGAAATTTTAAAAAGAAACCAAACTAAAATACTGGAGATAAAGACCACAATAACTGAAATTAAAAATATCCAGGAGGGTTTCAAGAGCAGATTGGGGCTCACAGAAGAAAGAATCAGTGAGTTTGAAGTTAAGACACTTGAAATGAGTCAGGCTGAGGAACAGTAAGAAAAAAGAAATGTAAAAAAGTGATAATAGCCTAAGACACCTCTGGAACATCATCAAACATATACATTATTGTAGTTCCAGAAGGAGAAGAAAGAAAAGGGCCAAAGAAACATTCAGAGCGATAGTGACAAAGACCTTCCCAAACTTAAAAAATGATGCAAATATACACATTCAGAAGACCAGAGAACACTAAACAGAATAAACATTAAAAAAAAAACACACTTCATCATATGTTGTATTGATCACACTCAATCTAAAGTATGGACAAGGAGAGAATACTAAATGCTGCAAGAGAAAAACAACATGTTATGGACAAGGGAATCTTAATTAGATTGAGTGCCAATTTCTCATCAGAAAGCATAGCAGCAGGAAAGCTGCGGGTTGAAATACATGAAGTTCTGAAAGAAAACAGCTGCCAACCAATAATTTTATATCTGACAAGACTTTCTTTCTGAAATGAGGGAGACATTAAAATATTCCTAGATAAAAAAAGCTACCACCATTAGGCCTGCCATACAAACAATGTTAAAGGGAGCGCTTCATCCTGAAAGGAAAGAGCATTAGACAGATGATCACAGTGGCATAATGTAATAAAAACCTGTGGTAAAAAGTAACCATTTGGGTAATTTAAAATTCCAGTAGTATTGTAGTGTGTTGTTTAGTGTGTAACTCCACTTCTTACTTTCTACATGTGCTAAAATGTGAATGAATAAGAAGTAATGATAAATCTATGGTTTGGGTTACAAAATGAGCAAATATATGGTAAAAACAAAGGAATGGGAACAGAGTGGTATAGGAAAAGTACACATGCATGCTATTGAAGTTAAGTTGCTATCAAACCAAGTATGACTATTTTATATTTATCATATTAAATATTAACTATATAGTAACCACAAGGAAAATATATGAAAATAATATATCCAGATAGAAAAGAGAAGACAGAAAATATTGTAAAGCACACAAAAATCAAATGAAAATTAAAGTAAGCATTAATAGAATCACTGAGGGGCAAAAAATTGTTTAAGGCATAGGAAAGCTTAAAAACAAAATGTCCAAAGAAAGTCTTGCATCATCAGTAGTGACTTTACATATAAGTGGTTTAAACACTCCAGTCAAAAGAAAGAGATTGGCAGAATAGGTTAAATTAAAGGAACTAATTATATGCTGCTGCAAGAGACTCATCTTAAGCACAAAGTTTGAAGTAGGTTGAAAGGGAAAGGATGGGAAAAATGTTCCTTGCAAATAGTTAACAAAAGAGAGCTTTGGTGGTGTTCTGTTTGCTGGCTGCTGGATTGCAATATACCAGAAACAGAATGGCTTTTAAAAAATGAAATTTAATGAATTGCTAGTTTACAGTTCTAAGGCTGAGAGAATG
This sequence comes from Tamandua tetradactyla, assembly GCF_023851605.1. Classification (NCBI taxonomy): domain Eukaryota; kingdom Metazoa; phylum Chordata; class Mammalia; order Pilosa; family Myrmecophagidae; genus Tamandua; species Tamandua tetradactyla. The sequence continues at coordinate 54,806,051 of NC_135353.1, read as the reverse complement.
TCACAATTACAACAAGTCTATAAAAATGTCCAATCAAAGGTATCCAGGGAAAGATACTTTGGTTCAAGAAGGCGATGAAACTCAGGGTCTCTCTCACATCTGATAAGGCACATGGTAAACACAGTCATGGTTTCTCTCTCAGCTGGAAGGGCATGTGGTAAGCAGGGCATCATCTCCTAGCTTTCTCTCCTGGCTTCCTGTTTCATGAAGCTCCCTGGGAGGCATTTTCCTCCTTCATCTCCAAAGGTCACTGGCTTGTGGACTCTCTGCTTCTCGTGACTATGTCATTCTTCTCTGCTCTCTCTGAATCTCTTTTTATTCTCCAAAATGTTTCCACTTTTATAGTACTCCAGAAACTCATCAAGACCCACTCAAATGGGTGGAGACATGTCATCACCTAATCCAATTTAACAACCACTCTTGATTAAATCACATCTCCAGAGAGATTATCTAATTACAGATTCAAACATACAGTATTGAATAGGGGTTATTCTGCCATTATGAAATGGGATTTTTATTAAAACATGGCTTTTCTAGGGTCCATACATACTTTCAAACTAGCACAGGTGGCTATACTAATATTGGATAAAGGAGACGTTAAGTCATGAACAGTTACAAGGGGAAAAGATGGCCATTTGATACTGATAAAGTGGACAATTCAACAAGAAGATTTAACAATTATAAATATATATGCCTGTATCAGTAGAGCTTTGAAAGATATGAAGCAAATATACCGAGAGACTTGAAAGAAGAAATTCATGATTCTATATTAATACCAGACTTTAATACACCAGTTCCAAAGATGGAAAGAACATCTAGTCAGAAGATCAATAAGGAAATACAAGTCTTGAATGATACTCTAAACCAACTAAAGCTGATAAACATATAGAACAGTTTACCCAACAAAACAGAATGCAGATTCTTCTGGAGTACACATGGATCATTATCCAAGGGAGACTGTACGTTATATCACAAAACAATTCTCAATAAATTAAGAAATATTGATACCATACAATATGTACTCTCCAACTACAGCAGAAGGAAAGTAGACATAAATAACAGAAGGATCAATGGAAAAGTAGCTAATATGTGGAAATAAAGCAACATATTATTTTTATTTTTTATTTTTTTAAATATTTTTACTGAGATATCTTCATGCACCATGCAGTCTATCCAAAGTTTACAGTCAATGGCTCACAATATCATCACATATTTCTGTATTCATCATCATGATCATTTTTAGAACATTTGCATCATTCTAATAAAAGCATTAAAAGACAAAAGAAAAGGTTCATACACCCCGTACCTCTTACCCCCTCTCTCATTGACCACTACTATTGCAATTAACCTGTATTTTATCCCTTATCCCCCTGTTATTTATTAATTTTTGTACTTTTTTTTACTCATATGTCTGAATCCTGCATAAAAGGAACATCAGACACAAGGTTTTCACAATCAAATGGTCACATTGTAAACTTGTAAATGATATATAGTTATGCAATCACCTTCAAGAATCAAGGCTATTGGATTGCAGTTCAACAGTTACAGATACTTCTCTCTAGCTACTCCAATACACCATAAAACAAAAAGAGATATGCATATAATGAATAAGAACAACCTATGTGATAATCTCTCTACTGTGAAATTTTTCAGCCACTGAAACTGTATTTTGTTTCATTTCTCTTTTCCCCCTTTTGGTTAAGAAGGTTTTCTCAATCCCATGATGCTGGGTCCTGGCTTATCTAAGGATTCCTGCCCAACATTGTCAGGGAGGTTTACACCCCTGAGAGTAATGGCCAATGTAGTGGGGAGGGCATTGATTTCACCTGCTGGGTTGGCTTGGAGAAAGAGGCCACATCTGAGCAGCAAAAGAAATTCTCTGGGTGTGACTCAGTCATAATCATAGTAGATTTTAATGCTCTTTTGCAGGAATAAGTTTCACAGGGGCAAGCCCCAAGATCAAGGGCTCACCCTATTTAATTTGTTGTCCCCACTGCTTATGAGTATATCCGGAATTTCCTGGATAGGAAGGTAAATATTTCCTCCTTTCTCCCCTTTCCCTCAAGAGGACTTTGCTTTTATATTCTCTGCCCAAATTACTCTGGGATGTATCAGGGCATCACATTAGCCTGTATAAACCAACAAGATCTCATTCCCTTTTAAAGATTCCAGGTAATTATAGTGTTTGAACAAGCTGACCATACAAGTTAAATTAGATAATGTGCTACCAAAAATATAAATTTTGCTCTAGACATCCCTTCTTTGATCTCACACAGAAGTTGCAGTATTAAAATGCTCAATATCATCCTTTACTCTGTATTCTGATTTACCTTGGCCCTACACAGATCAGCTTCATTCACATCTCTAGTCAAAGTCTGTTCATTTTGTCAACTGTTTAAAAAAGTTGCTATGTGGGGTTATGTTGACTTCCACAGCTTCTAACTCTGAGTCTCATGTGCTATGCAATCACCAAAAGTTCCAGGGAATGACCAAGGTTTACATAAATATCTCAGCATATTAGAATTTAGAAATAACATTTACACCTCCAGAACAGATCTGACTGCTGAATAAGCTTACAATCTAGGAGCCATTACAATAGGCCCAAACCTGATAACCCAGGCTCTCAACTTCAGTTCTCTGAGTTTGAATATTATAGTTAGTACATATGAAAGAGGCATGATGATATTTGTCTTTGTGTTTCTGACATTTCATTCAACATACTATCCTCAAGATTCATTCACCTAGTTTCGTACCTCACAAATTCATTCTTGCAACTGTTCAGTAGTCTGTTGTATGTGTACATCACAAAAGTTGCCCCTTCTATTTCTCAGTTTATGTACACTTTGGCCAACTTCATCCATTTAAAATTGAGAACACTTAAGCTTTAAAAACATGTGTGTAAATTTCCACTTGTGTCCATGCTTTCAGTTCCACCACGTATAAACCTAGCAACAGGATTGCAGGATCATACGGCAACTCAACTCCACCCCTAGCCTTCTGTGGAACCACCACACTACAATCTAGAGGGGCTGCCTAACTCTGTTTCCCTACCAAAACTGAACAGATACACCTTTCTCCACATTTCCTACAGCACTTGCATTTTTCTGTTAATTTTCAAACAGATTTACTCATATATCATGCAATCCAATCTAAGCAAAATATCAATGGCTTTTGGTATAATCACATAGCCATGCCTTCTCCACCACAATCAATATGAAAACATTTCCTTTTCTTCTGCAAAGAATCCCATACCTCTTCCCATATCACCCACTTATTGACATTTATTTTTGGCATATTGCATTTGTTACATTGAAAGGAACCATATAAAAATATTACTGTTAACTATACATCCTAGCTTGCTTTGATTGTATTTTTTCGTGTATGCCATCCCATTTTCAACACCTTGCAACATTGACATTAATTTTTTCTCCCTCATTAAAAAGCATTCTTCTATTTGTACATTTAATAACCATCAAGGTTCTCCCTAGGCCTTCCTAAGTTACACCATCTCACTCTATCTTCTGTCTTTCCTTTTGGTTTCACACATGCCCCAGCCCTTCTCCCTCAACCATATTCACATCCAGCTTCATTCAGTGTATTTATATTACTGTACTATAATCACGTAGTATTGTGCTATCCATTTCTGAACCTTTACTCAGTCCTGTTGCACATTCTGTACTCCTTCAGCACCAAATGCCCATTCTCTACCCTCTTACTATCTTCTGATAACCTGTGTTCTTAAGTTTAATTCTCAAAGGTCACTCATTAATGTTAGTTTATATTAGTGAGACCATACAGTATTTGTCCTTCTGCTTCTGCCTAATTTCACTCGGCATGATGTCCTCAAGTTTCATCCACATTGTTACATGCTTCATGGCTTTATTCTCTTTTATAGCTGCAAAATATTCCATTGTAGGTACATGCCACAGTTTGTTTATCCACTCATCCAGAAATATCTTCTTAAACAACCAATGGGTTGAAAAAGAAATCGCAAGTGAAATTTTGAAAATATCTTGAAATGACTGAAAATAAAACATACCAACACTTGCGGGATTCAACAAAGACCTTGCTAATGGAAATTTATGTCTCTATATGCTTACATTAATAAAGAAGGAAGACTTCAAGTCAGAGATCAAACCTCAAAACTGGAAGAGTAAGTGAAAGAAGAGCAATCTAAACCCAAAGTGTGCAGAAAGAAGGAAATATCAAAGATTAGAGCACAGGTAAATTATATAGAAAACAAAACAATAGAGAGAATCAACAAAACTGAAATGAAAACTTTCCCTATTTGCACATGACATGATTCAATATATAGAAAATTCTGAAAAATCCAAGTTGAAGCTCCTAGAGCTAATACATTAATTCAGCAAAACCACAGTATACAAGACCAACACCCCAAAATCAGTAGTGTTTCTACACACAAGTGTCATGGCCAGGTTCATGTGTCAACTTGGCCAGATGGTGGTACCTGTTTGTCTGGTTGGGCAAGTGCTGGCCTGTGTGTTGCTGTGAGGACATTTCATAGAATTAAATCATGACCATGTTGGCTGCACCCACAGCTGATTACATTTGTAATCAGCCAAGGGGAGTGTCTTCTGCAATGAGTGACATTTAGTCTAATCAATGGAAGGCTTTTAAGGAGGATTAAGAAGAGACAGCCTCTCTCTTCTTTCTGCTTCAGCTGGTGAGCCTCTCCTGTGGCCCTCCATCAGAGTCAGCAGCTTCACAGCCTGTCCTATGGATTTTGGACTCTATGTTCCCATAGTTAAATGAGACATTTTTATAAACTTTATATTTATGGGTATTTTCTTTTGATCCTGTTTCTCTAGAGAACCCTAACTAATACAGTTTGGTACTAAGAGTGAGATCTTAAGAAAGAGAATCTTAAAAATGGGTTTTTATGACTGGTTTTCTACTCTGACTGGACTCAAAGTCACTAAGGACTTTTATTCCTGTAATCAGAAGGATACTGTCAATCTCTGGGGTGAATTGGCAAAAGAGATAGTCAAAATATCACCACTCAATTCTTCTAATGCTTCACGTGTAGAAGCCAGGCTCTGGGGGATTATGTTTTTGACACCTATACGGAGTTTTGTGGAAATAGGACATATAGAAATGTTGACTGGTTGTTGCGAGATACACTGGCTACATTAATGACTGAAAGGGATGGGCTTAAGGCTTCAAATGAGAAGCTTATGCACCATCTAACAGATGTGAACATCTCTATCAGTGTCCTGAAGGGAAAATCTTATTTCATGTAGCCATAGACTTGAGATCTCCAAAAGTCAGACTCAGAATCTTATTGTTAGAGTAGCAATTTTACAACGTAAACTGAACTCTCAATCTTCAATGGTGTCTCCCATTAAAGTGAGGGCATAGACTGGAAAGGAGTGGGACACTGAAAAAATGGGATGGTGACAATGGATTGATAATGATGTCAGTGGAGAAGTTGAAACCCTAGGTATGATGAGTCTTCTCCGGATAACCCTGTAATAGTCTACCCTGAGGACATAGCCAACTCCAGCTTGCCTTGAGGAGCTGGCCACCCAAACCACCACCTGAAGGGATTAGCCCTAGAGTGATTAAGTCTGTTTCACCAGATGAAACTGCAAATGAATGTTTTGAAGCAAATGGCTTGGAAGATGCTTTTAATTTCTTTTATGACCCCTCCCACCCCTCATTTCTTCCAGACTTATAACTAGACTAAAGTCCTAACAGGACCATACAGGTGAAGTACAAAGTATTACCCATGAGGAGGTATGTTATACTTCAAAATAATTGTGTGAGTTTTCCAATTTATATAGAGAGAAATCAGGGGAATGGATTTTAAGGGTGTGGGATAATGGCAGGAGGAATATAAGGCTGGATAAGGCTGAATTTATTGATATGGACCCAGGAAGTGGATTCTGCATTCAATGTTATAACTCCAGTGGTTAGAAGAGGCACTAACAGTTTGTTTGGATGGTTGGCTGAAACATGGATCAAAAGGTGGCCAACATTACCTGAGGTTGAAATGCCAGAATTGCCATGGTATAATGTAAATGAGGGCACCCAGAGGCTTAGAGAGATTGGAGTGTTAGAATGTATGTATCATACAAAGCCTGCTCTTACACTCCAAGAATGTCTGGAGGTTGCACCTTTTACCAGAACTTTGAGAAATAAATTCATGATACTAGCGCCATCATCTCTGAAAAGCTCTGTAGTTGCCATTCTCTGTAGGTCAGCTACTACAGTGGGAACTGCCGCCACTGAGCTAGAATCCTTAAGGATTTATGACCAGATTCTGAGTTAGCATAAGCCAGGGGGCAGCACTATATCACCAAAGATAGGGTGGACGTCGCTATTATAATAGATAGCAAACTCAAAACAGATGTCAAAATAATTTGACTCAGAGATTTGTGGCATTAACTAGTAAATCACTAGTAAATCACGGAATACCTAGAAGTACAATAGATGGACAGTCTACTAAATTCTTGTTTGAGCTGTATAAGCAAAAGAGTTCTAGGTCAAGTGAACAGAAGCCTAACTTGAATTACCATAACACAGAGTCACAGCCCCTTAATCAATTTCCAGACTCGAGACAGTTTACAGACCCAGAGCCCCTTGAATGAATGGGAGGCCAGGTCCCTTTGGAGGACAGCCCTGTTACACTGCCACACATTTTTACTGTTAATCTTCCTCCAAGCCTTCCCCAAGGAGACTGACGGCCTTTTACCAGAGTAACTGTGCATTGGGGAAAATGAAATGATCAGATGTTTTGGGGATCATTAGACACTGGTTCAGAGGTGACATTAATTTCAGGGGACCCAAAATGTCACTCTGGTCCACCAGTCAGAGTGGGGACTTATGGAGGTCAGGTGATCAATGGAGTTTTAGCTCAGGTCCATCTCACAGTGGGTCCAGTGGGCCTCTGGACCCACTCTGTTCTTATTTCCCCAGTTCCAGAATGCATAATTGGAATAGACATATTCAGCAACGGGCAGAATCCACACATTGGCTCTTTAACTCCTGGAATGAGGGCTTTTATGGTGGGAAAGGCTAAGTGGAAGCCACTAGAACTGTCCCTACCTAGAAAAATAGTACATCAGAAGCAATACTGGATTCCTGTAGAGATTGCAGAGATTGCTGCCACTCGTAAGGACTTGAAGTATGCAAGGATGGTGATTTCCACCACATTCCCATTCAACTCTCCTATTTGGCCTGTGCAGAAAACAGATAGATCTTGGAGGATGACAGTGGATTATCATAAACTCAACCAGGTGGTAACTCCAATTGCAGCTGCTGTTCCAGATTTTATATCATTGCTTGAGCAAATCAATACATCCCCTAGTACCTGGTATGCAGTTATTTATCTGGCAGATGCTTTTTTCTCAATAGCTGTTAGTAAGGACAAGCAGAAAAAGTTTGCTTTCAGCTGGCAAAGTCAGCAATATACTTTCACTGTCCTATCTCAGGGGTATATCAACTCTTCAGCCCTATGTCATAATCTTGTCTGCAGGGAACTTGATAATTTCTCCCTCCCACAAGAAATCACACTGGACCATTATTTTGATGATATCATGTTGATTGGACCTATTGGGAAAGAAGTAGCAACTACTGTAGACAAATTGGTAAGTAATTTGCATGTCAGAGGATGGGAGATAAATCCAACAAAAATACAGGGGCTTTCCACCTCAGTGAAATTTCTAGGTGTCCAGTGGTGTAGGGCATGTCAAGATAGCCCTTCTAAAGTGAAGGATAAGTTGCTGCATCTGGGCCCTCCTATGGCCAAAAAAGAGGCAGAATGCCTAGTTGGTCTCTTTCAATTTTGGCAACAATATTTTCCTCATTTGGGTGTGCTACTCCAGCCCATTTAGTGAGTGACCAGAAAAGCTGCTAATTTTGAGTGGGGTCCTGAACAAGAGGAGGCTCTATAACAGGTCCAGGCTGCTGTACAAGCTGCTCTGCCACTTGGAACATATGATCCTGTAGATCCAATGGTGCTGGAAGTGTCAGTGGCAAATAGAGATGCTGTTTGCAGCCTTTGGCAGGCCCCTATAGGAGAATCACAATGCAGATCTTTAGGATTTTGGGGCAAAGCCTTACCATCTGTTGCAGATAACTACTCTCCTTTTGAGAAACAGCTTTTGGCCTGCTACTGGACCTTAGTAGAAACTGAACACTTAACCATGGGCCACCAAGTTACTGTGAGACCTGAGATGCTTATCATGAGCTGGGTGTTGTCTGACCCACCAAGTCATAAAGTTGGGCATACACAGCAGCACTCCATCATAAAATGGAAATGGTATATACAAGATAAGGCCAGAGCAAGTCCTGAAGGCAAAGTAAGTTACATGAGTAAGTGGCCCAAATGCCCATGGTCTCCACTCCTACCACATTAGCTTCTCTTTCCCAGATCTGAGTTATGGCCTTTTGGAGAGTTCCTTACAGTTATTTGACTGAGGAATGGAAAACCAGGGCCTGTTTTACAGATGGTTCTGATTGATATTCAGGGCCACATAGAAATGGATAGCTTTAGCACTAAATCCCATTCTGAGATGTCCTTAAAGGGCAGTGGTGAGGGGAACTCCTCCCAATGGGCAGAAATTCAAGCAATGCACCTGGTTGTTCATTTTGCTTGGAAAGAGAATTTCCCAGAATGGGTCCCAAATGGCTAAAACAATAGTTTCTTTAACTTTACACCCAAACCACAAGCAACAAAAGAAAAAAAATAGATAAGTAGGATCTCATCAAGTTTAAAAACTTTTGTTCCTCAGAGGAGTTTATCATGAAAGTAGCACAACAACTTACACAGTATTTAGAAAACCACATGTTCTAGTTTGCAAGCTGCTGCAATGCAATATACCAGAAATGGAATGGCTTTTTAAAAGGGGGAATTTATTAAGTTGCTAGTTTACAGTTCTAAGACCAAGAAAATGTCCCAATTATAACAAGTCTATAGAAATGTCCAATCTAAGGCATCCAGGGATAGATACCTTGGTTCAAGAAGGCTGATGAAGTTCAGGGTTTCTCTCTCAAGTGAGAAGGCACATGGCGAAACACAGTCAGCGTTTCTCTCCCAGCTGGAAGGGCACATGGTGAATATGGCACCATCTGCTAGCTTCCTCTCCTGGCTTCCGGTTTCATTAAGCTCCCTGGGAGGCGTTTACCTTCTTCATCTCCAAAGGTCACTGGCTGGTGGTTCTCTGCTTTGTGGTGCTACAGCATTCTCTGCTCTCTCTGAGTCTCTCATTCTCCAAAATGTTTCCTCTTTTATAGGACTTCAGAAACTAATCAAGACCCACTCAAATGGGTGGAGACATGCCATCCCCTAATCCAGTTTAACAACCATTCTTAACTAAATCACATCATCCAAGGAGATGATCTCATCACAGTTTCAAATACACAGCATTGAATAGAGATTATTCTACCTTTATGAAATGGGATTTATATTAAAACACGGCTTTTCTTAGGGGGCATGCTTCCTTTCAAACCACCACACCACATATATGGGAAAATATTTAGAAACCACATATGTGATAAAAGTTAATATACAGAGTATATGATATCCTAAAATTCAACAACAAAATATCCAACAACCAAAGTATAAAATGGAAAAAAAAATACTTGAACACACTTCTCTCCAAAGAAGTTATATAAATGACCAGAAATCATGTGAAAAGATGCTCAACATCATTAGCCACCAAGGAATTGCAAATCAAAACCACAATGAAATGCCATTTCACACTCATTAGAACGGCTATTTTAAAAGTGGAAAATAATATAGAGAGGATTTTCTGAAAAAGTTTACAACCTAAGAGGCTTACTTTTTCTTATGCTCTCTTTTTGAGGAAGATATTTCTTCCAGTTCTCCATTTTACAGGACAGTAATTAGAATGATTAAAGTGCTTAAAATTTAAAGTTACGGAGGCGGTTTCTGAGAAGCTCATGTATCTTTAAAATTGTTGTCTACTCTAGCTTAAATTGCATTCATTCTTGCAATGAGATGAATGCTTGCTGTTCTGTGATTTATTAGGAGAGTTTTAGAGTACTACATTACTGACATATTAGGAAATATTGAATTCAAATTCAGTTTATTTCTCAGGTCCCTTTTGGCAGTTATTTTTAATTTTATTTTATTGAGGTATATACATGATGGCTCCCAGTATCATCACATATTTGTGCAATCATGACCGCAATCAATTTTAGAAAATTTTCATTACCCCAATAATAATATTAACAATAAATAAAAATGTGAAAAAAACCCAAAACATCCCATAACCATTGTTCCCCCTATTGTTGTCCCTAGTATTGGTGTGGTTCATTTGTTACTGTTGGTGAAAGAATATTAAGATATTACTTTTAGTTATAGTCATTAGTTTGCAATAAGTACATTTTCTCCCATATGCCACTCTATTATTAACTCCTTGTAATAGTATAATACATATGTTCTAGGTCATGAAAGACCTTTTAATATTTATACTGTTAATCATAGTCATCATCCACCAAAAAATTCATGGTGTTATACATTCCCATGTTTTCACTTCTAACTTTCCTTCTGGTGACATACGTGACTCTAACCAACACTTTCAACCACACTCACTCACAGTTCAGCACTATTAACTACTCTCACAATACCATGGCAGTTTTTAAAGGCTATACCACAGAAGCTGGTTAAATAATCAGTTACCTATTGAATGTGTGCTAAGTGGGAAACATTGACCTAAACACTGAGATAGGGTGATATAAGAGGGGTTTGATATGTTGCCTGCCTTTCAGGAGCTTACATTCTGAGTGAGATAATGAAATAGTTGAATAGGCCATGGTAGAAAGTTCTGTGATTCTTAGTGGTAGGTGAGTTGTGATATGTGGACTCAAAATGGTCCTTGATGATCTCTACCTTCTGTTAGTCTAATTCATGTAACCCCTTCTTCTTGAGTGTGGTCTGGATTTATTGACTCCCTTATGATGAAGAGGGTGTAGAAAATGTGATAGGTTGTTAATTTTGAGTTTCGGTTACAAAAACAACTGTGGCTTCCATCTTTGGTGCTCCCTTTGGTTTCTGTCTCCCCCTATCTTGCTCTACAAAAATATAGCTGCCTTGTAGTGAGAAAACCCTCCATGCAGAAACCTGATATCCACAGCCAACAGTCAACAAGTATTGGAAGCTTGCCAATAGCCTCGTGAGTGAACTTTGAAGCAGAACCTCCTCAAGTTGATGCTTTGGATGACTGCAGTCTGGCAACACCTTAATTTCAGCTTCGTGAGAGACTCTGAACCAGAAATACATGGCTAAGTCACAAAGGGATTCTTGACCCACAGAGCCATACAAGGATTCTGCACTCACAGAAAATGAGATAATAGATTTTTGTCTTTATTTTGTTGTTTAAAGCTCTAAATATTGGAATAATCTGTTAAACAGAAATAGATAACTAACATAGGATTGGACTTGAATGTCTTAACTCAAGGTTTAGAGGATGAAAAGGAATGAAAAGTTAAAAAGAAACCACTGAGACTAAGCCTGGCAGAGTTGAAAACATCAGATTTTTGTTTGTTTGCTTTGCAAAAAGTTTTGATTTGTTCCTTTGAGTGGTTATGTCCATGTCAGAAAAAAAACGTAAAGTAGAAATAATCTCTCTGTCACATAAACTCATATAAAAAATGAGTATTGAATAGGAATTATTCTACCTTTATGAAATGGGATTTATATTAAAACATGGCTTTTCTTAGGGGACATGCTTCCTTTCAAACCAGCACACAAGGCATCTAAAAGTTTTATTATTTTTAGTTTTGTTTATTCATGCTCATTTTTAAATAACTGAGTCTTCTTTTATCTGAAGAATTAATAAATCATATTTTGTTTCATATTGATCTTTTTTGCAAATACCCACAAATGCAAGGAAAATTAAATGCTTCTCATTTTTTCATTGATATTGCTTAAAGAAATGAATCAACTAAGCCCAGAACAAGATTAAAATTTTAAAGAGTGGCCTTTGGCTAAGCTAAGCTAATGTTTTGAACAAAATCTCTTAGGCATTCAGGAATTCCATATTCTCATTGCCTTGAGATACTCTTGTATGGCCAGCATCATGGCCCAAAATGCAGATTCAAACCACTTGGCAGAAAATTATTTTGACAATTAAATTAAGTTAAAACTTCTAATGCATTTGACAAAATTTAGTTGCAGTCACTCATGGGAGAAGTTCAGGTCAAGCAAGTATTTATTAAATCCTATCTTTGTGTCTTATGTTCTTCTGATGGAATCATGCATTTCCAACTTTGGTTAAGGCACATTGATTTTTATGTTTTGAACTACCTAATCCTCACAAACACAACAGCATGGCATAAATTCAGTTACATCTCAAATTGATGATATATTTTGCAGAAATCCATGGAGACATGCTTTATTTGTTTCAGGCATGGCACATCATTGGGAGTGTAGAAGGGTTAATAAATGGTTTTCCATGTTGGAAGAATATGTCCCACACTCATTTTAGAGTCACCTTGATCATCTTTAAGTTTCAGAATTAAACAGATTAGTTTCTTGTGTAGTACACTTAACATTGCTGATGTAATCCTTAAAAAATAAAAAAAAAATTAGTTCAATTACTGCCTTACAAGCTAGATTCCCTCTCACCTGAACCAGTTACACTCTATCCAGTCCTCCACAAATGGGTTTCACTTCCCTGTCTGCCTGCAAAATTATTCAAACAAGCCAGTCATATACTTCCATGGGAATCAGGGATCAATACATTCTATCTTTTACTACAAAGCATGCTTCCCCCAGTCCATGATTGCTCATTCTGCTCCCAAGTACAATTCGCATGTGGGCCTATCTGGCATGTGATGTCCTCCTTCCCCAGTATGTGAGCGTATGTGACTGTTAGCCTGCTGTCAATCGCATCTGTTCCAGGTCAGGTGTGATGTGTTTTGCCATTTAGTGCTATTTAAGAACCAGGGTATTTTCCTCAACAATGTGGTAAACAGGAGGCAGACAAACATAAGGTTACAAACAGAAAAACAGATTTCTGGCTCCCAATTTAGGGCTCATTTAATTAAATTATTTTCATTGTAAAATATTTAACAGCTAACTAATTTAGAATTCATGAAATTTTCAGGATACATATTATTTCATTAATAACTGTCTGATTTTTCTTGGGCTACTTACTAAATGAAAACAATAACTTGTTTTCTCACTTATTCATGCATTCTTACAGCAAACATTATTTAAATCACAATCTATGGGATAGCTACTGATTTTCAAACAGAAGTGAACAAAGCATATTTGCAGTACTTAAGTATCTTTGACAGTAAATAAAATGGTTGCATTATTCAATTTTTTATACCAGTTTTTAAGTGTATTATGAAAAAAACAATGTTTTAAAAGATTTCTAAAAATCCAAAATTGAGTTGCTTAGCTTCCTCCTATGTTAGAGTAGCTAGATATATAGAGGCACCAAATATCTCACCCCAGCTTACTCATAGGGCAGTGGACCCATGCCAAGAGAGGCAAGCTGAGAGTACTAGAGGCTGCCATCACTAACAAGTGCCCTGATCCTAAGCAAGGATGTCATTCAAGAAAGGTGTACCACTGTCTCTGCCTGCAGCTCCACAGCAGTGACAATAGCACAGTAGGAGAAGAAGTCTTTAGGAAAAAGAGCTTCAAATCTCTCTACAAAGAAAATCACTTTATTTGGGACAGACCATAGAGATTTTCAAGCCTAAGAGCACTGTGATAAAAAATAGGGAATTTACCTCTAAACAGTGAAACAGAAATTGGCGCCTGCCCCATGTAGGACATGACTTCCAAGGGTAAAAGCCTCCCTGGCACTATGGGACATGATTCCCAGGGATGAGCTGGGTGCTGGCATAGTGGGGTTGAGAATGACCAAAAGAGGGAAAAGAAATTGAGTAAAATAAAGTTTCAGTGGCCAAGAGATTTTGAATGGAATCAAGAGGTCATTCTGTAGGTTGATCTTTATGCAAGATTTAGCCAAGCATTTCAAGTTTCAACAGCATGCCATGCCCCAACCAACATTACTCTTGAAAACCCTAGAAAGTACCCTGGGCTCTATCTAAGTCTCTATAAATATTTTATTCAGTTTATCTTATAAAACACATAAGCCTTCCAGATTGAGCACAGAACAAATAAGTCCCCAAAACCAGAGGTACCAGTCTCTTCAAGAACAACAACTGGTTTCATTCTTCTACCCCAGAAAGTCAATATCCCTTTTCAGCATGAAGAAGTTTAAAATGGTCATTACTCAGATATCCCTGAATATGAAGAGAAAGGTCAAATTAGAGGATCAAGGTTTAACTCAGAAATTATTATTTAACAACTGATTTTGAATACTGAAACATTATCTAGATGTGTCTTTTCAGAGTCTAGTTTTTAAATAGCCAGAAGGAAATACCTGAAGTGGTTGAACTGATAAACTGATCTTTGATAATGATTGTATAATTATATTGTAAAAAAAGTAAGTTGCCTGTGTTTGTATGAATCCACTTCTGAATGTTTAGTTTTGTTTCATTGATATATATATATACATGCCAAACTAGATTATTTTAGTTAACCTACCTCTTTTCTAAGTCTTAAAATAGATTGCATTGGTATCTCAGACGGGGAAGAGAGGAGTAAAGTGTAGAAGAGTAGTTGAGGATATAATGCAGGAAAACTTCCCAACCCTTATAAAGGACAGAAATATTCAAATCAAAGAAGCCCGAAGAACTCCAAACAGAATAAATCCAAACAGGCCTTCCCTAAGGCATGTACTAATCAGTCTGTCAAATGTTGAAGAGAAGCAGAAAGTCCTGAAAGCAGCAAGAGAAAAACAATATACAACATACAAAGGAAATCAAATAAGACTGACCTCAGACTACTCAACTAGCACCCTGGAGGCAAGAATGCAGTGGTATGATATATTCAAGACCCTGAAAGAGAATTCCAGCCAAGAATTCGGTACATAGCCAAATTGTCCTTCAAAATTGAGGGAGAAATTAAAGTTTTCACAGTCAAAAAGTCCTGAAAGAATTTGTCAACAAGAGACTGGCCCTACAAGAAATACTAAAAGACATTCTGCTGGCTGAAAAAAAAAATACAGGAGAGGGAGTTCTTGAGGAAGGGCCAGAATTGAAAACTTCCACTAAGGGTAATTTGAATAATACAAAGAGAGGAAAGAATATATAGATCTGACAAATAAAATAAAAAGATACCAGAATCAAGAAATGACAATTCAGTAATAATTTAGAATGTTAATGAACTAAACTTATCAAATAAGAGATACAGATTGGCAGAATGATTTAAGAAACATAATACAACTAAATGCTGCTTAAAAGATTCATCTTAGACACGAAGATGCAAATAGATTGAAAGAGAAAGGATTAAAATAGATTTTCCATGCAAGTTGTAACCAAAAGAAAGCAGGAGTAGCTATACTAATATTGAACAAAATAGACTTTAAATGTAAAGACATCATAAGAGACAAAGAAGGACATTATATACTAATGAAAAGGTCAATTTACCGAGAAGATATAACAATCACAAATGTTTATGTTCCCAATCAAGGAGTTCCAAAGTACATGAGATAGACATTGGCAAAACTGAAGGGAGTGATAGATGTTCCAGCAATAATAGTAAGAGACTTCAATACACCAGTCTTCTATATAGATAGAACAACAAGACAGAAGATCAAAAAGGAAATAGAGAAGTTAAATAGCATGATAAATGAATTAGACTTAACAGACATATATAGGTCATTGCATCCCAAAGCACAAGGTTATATATTCTTCTGTAGTGCTCATGGAACATTCTCCAGGATAGAACATATGCTTGGGCACAAACAGGCCTTTATAATTTTAAAAATATTGAAATTATTAAAAGCACATTCTCTGATCACAATAAGATGAAACTAGATCTCAATAACCATCAAAGAAAGAGAACATTCACAAATACATGGCGATTAAATAACACACTCTTAAACAACTAGTGGATCAAAAAAGAACTTGCTAGAGAAATCAGGAGCTATCTGGAGATGAATGAAAACAAGAATATAACTTACCAGAAATAATGGGATGTGGCAAAGGTGGTGCTGAGAGGGAAATTTATTGCCTTAAATGCCTATATTAAAAACAAGAAAGAGCAAAAATTGAGGACTTAATAGCACACCTGGAGGAACTTGAGAAAGAATAGCAAACTAACCCAAAGTGAATAGGAGAAGAAAATTAACAAAGATTAAAGTAGAGATAAATGAATGGGAGAACAAGAGAACAATAGAAAAAATCAATAAAACCAAAAGTTGTTTCTTTGAGAAAATCAATAAAATTGATGGGCCACTAGCAAGACTGACAAAGAAAGGAAGAAAGAGGAGGCAAATAAACAAAAGCAGAAATGAGAAGGGGTGCATTACCACAGACCCTGAAGAAATAAAAGAAATCCTAAGAGGATACTATGGACAACTATACATCAACAAACTAGACAACTTAGATGAAATGGACAAATTCCTGGATACATACAAACAAGCTACATTGACTCAAGAAGAAATAGAAGATCTCAACAAACCAATCACAAGTAAAGACATTCAATCAGTCATCAAAAACCTTACTAAAAAGAAAAGTCCAGGGCCAGATAGCTTCACAGGGGAATTTCATTAAACATTCCAAAAAAGAAATAACACGAATCCTGCTCAAAATTTTCCAAAAAACTGAGGAAAAAGGAACTCTGCCTAAGTCATTTTATGAAGTTAATATCATTTTAATACAAAAACCAGGTAAAGATGGTATAAGAAAGGAAAACTACAGGTCAATATCCCTAATGAACATAGAAGCAAAAATTCTCAATAAAATATTAGCAAATAGAATCCTACAGTGCATTAAAAGAATTATACATAATGACCAAGTGAGGTTTATACCAGGAATGCAAGGATGGTTCATCATCAGAAAATCAAGTAATGTAATACAACACATTAACAAATCAAAAGGGAAAAAAACACATGACCATCTCAATTTTGATGCTGAAAAAGCATTTGACAAAATTCAGCATCCCTTTCTCATAAAAACACTCCAAAAGATAGGGGTAAAAGGTAACTACCTCAATATGATAAAGGACATATAAGAAAAACTGATAGCCAGCATCATACTCAATGGAAAAAGACTGAAAGCCTTTCCCCTAAAATCAGGTTCAAAACAAGGGTGCTCACTGTCACCACTATTATTCAACACTGTGCTAGAAGTTCTAGCTAGAGCAATCAGACAAGACAAAGAAATAAAAGGCATACAAACTGGAAAGGAAGAAATAAAACTCTCATTATTTGCAGATGATATGATACTATACTTGGAAGATCCTGAGAAATCTAAAGCAAAGTTACTTGATCTAATAAACAAATTCAGCAAGATTTTAGGATATGAAATTAATGTGCAAAAATCACTGACATTTCTATACACAAGCAATGAGCTAGCTGAGGAATCAGTTAAGGAAAAAAATCCATTCAAAATAGCAACTAAAAGAATCAAATACTTAGGAATGAATTTAACTGGGGACATAAAGGACTTGTACACAGAAAACTACATAACATTGCTAAAAGAAATCAAAGGAGACCTAAGTAGGTGGAAAGACATTCCCTGCTTATGGATAAGAGGGCTAAATATAGTTAAGCTGTCAAATATCCCCCCATTGATCCACAGATACAACACAGTACCAATCAAAATTCCAACAACCTACTTTGAAGATTTGAAAAAGCTAACTACCAAATTCATCTGGAAGGTAAAGAGACCCCAAATAGCGAAAAACATCCTAAAAAACAAAAATGAAGTGGGAGGATTAATACTTCCTGACTTTAAAACCTATTATAAAGCCATAGTGGTCAAAAGAGCATGGTACTGGCACAAAGACAGAAGCATTGACCAATGGAATAGAATCGATAGTGCAGAAATAGACCACCAAATCTATGGTCAACTGATTTTTGACAAGGCTCCCAAATCCTCTGAACTGTGACAAAATAGTCTTTTCTATAATTGGGCATGGAAGAAATGGATATCAATAGCCAAGAGAATTAAAGAGAACCTCTATCTTACACCCTACACAAAAATTTACTCAAAGTGAATCAAGCACCTAAATATAAGAACTAGCACTATAAAGCTTCTAGAAGAAAATGTAGGGATACATATTCAAGACCTAGTAATAGGAGCTTCTTAAACTTTACAAATAAAGCCCAGGCAACAAAAGCAAAAATAGCTAAATGGGAACTCATCAAAATCAAATTATTTTGTACCTCAAAAGACTATAAAAAGGTGAAGAAGTGGCCAATTCAATGGGAGAAAATATTTTGAAATCACACACTGGACAAAGGTTTGATATCCTGTATGCAGAATGAAATAAAAAAATTCAACAATGAAAGAACAGAAAACTCAATTATAAAATGGGCTAAAGATATGAATAGACATTTTTCTGAAGAGCAAATACAGATGACTCAAAATCACATGACGAAGGTGCATGGGTGGTTCAGTGGTAGAATCATCTTCTATGTGGAGACCCAGGTTTGATTCCTGGACAACGCACCAAAAAAAAAAAAAGTACATGAAGAATGCTTGTTTTCTCTGGCTATAAGGGAAATAAAGATCAAGACTACAAAGAGCAAACACATCACACTTATAAGAAAGGCTGCTATTAAACTAACAGGAACCTATCGATGTTGGAGAGGATGTGGAGAAAATGAGACACTTATGCACTGCTGGGAGGAAAGTATAATGGTACAGCCACTATGGAAGACTGTTTGGTGGTTACTTAGGAAACTAAATATCAAGTTGCCCTATGACTCAGCAATAGCATTACTTGGTATATACCCAGAAGAGTGGAAAACAATCACACAAACAGACATTTGCACACCGATGTTCATAGCACCATTATTCACAATCACCAAAAGATAGAAACAAACCAAATGCCCATCAACAGATGAGTGGATCAGCAAAATGTGGTATATACGTACTATGGAATATTATGCAGCAGTAAGACAAAATAATGTCCTGAAGCACATGACAAGATGGATGAGTCTTGAGGACATAATGCTGAGTGAAATTAGCCAGACACAAAAAAACAGATACTGTATGATTCCACTTTTATGACTAGTATAAATGTATAATCAGAGGCTTATAATACAGAATATAGGGGACTTAGAGATACATAGAATCCAGAGATGGGTGAATCATTAACTAACGAAGTTGAACTCCAATGTAAAGGAATAGATAAGAGTGAAGGTGATTCTGTAGTAGGTCTAGAAGTAGTATTACCATATTGAGGATGAACAAGATTGAAAGGGGTTGTACAGACCTACGTGTCCACTGACTTACTAAAAATTTGAATGAGTTCTCATAAGAATTGCTTCAAAGATAGGATTCTTGCATAAAGAGTGTTTAAGTCCAGGGTACAGGGGGAAAGCTACTATTGCATGCTATAAGGTATGTCCAAAAGGAAACCATAAGCATTACCACAACAACAGCAGAAGTAAATAATAGGATGAGGGACAAGGGTTCAGAGGAAGTTTATATTTCCTATTTTGTGAGGGTGTGTTTATTGGTTTTATGCCTCTTGCGAACAATGAAATTATCTAAAATTGAGAATGTTGATGGACTGTGGACTTAGACCTTATACATGATTCCCAATGAATCCAGGTGGCTTAAGGATGCACTGGCAGAGAAGTAGATCGGCAAATGACAGTGTATACTTATGAATAAAGGTTGTACTGCTACAAAAAAAGAACAGTGTCATCAGGCATGCAACAATGTGAATGAACATGTGAGACATTTGGTGAGACAAGATAAGCCAGAAACAATAAAACAATGGTATGGTCACCTTTAGAAAACACTTATAAGAAAACAGTGGCCTAAATTGTAGTTCTTAGAGCAGACATATTAAGTCTGGTGTACTGATTATTATTTCTGCATTTTGAGAGGTTGATATATATAACCTGATATTTATAGATAAGAATGAAGCTGAACAGATTGGGGTTAAAGTAATTTAGAAGATAGGGGTAAGAAAGACAGTGTCTATATTTTAGAACCACCCATACTCTTTGAGACCAATGGAAGAAAGGTTTATTTGATCTGGAACTGAAATTTTCTGTAGTGCATAATTTAATTCAATCTATCTGTATAGCTCATTTGAACAGTTGAAACACAGAAAGCACAGAATGAGAAAGAGGTCCTTTAATTCTGTATAGAATATTGTCATGCCTGGAAACATCCTAGAGCATATTAACCAGATAATCAAAAAGTATTGGCAAAGTCCCCCGAGGGAGGGGAGAAAGACTGTGGAACTGTTAAACCTTGCCATCAGGGAATCCCCTGATACTGGTCAAACTTTAGGGATACCCAAATCAACAGACCATGCCCTCTAGCATGAGGTTTACTCTTGTGATGCTTAAGTAGATAGCAGAGAGCTTAAACTACCTATAGGTGTGCCCAAGAGTTACTTCTGGAGAACCTCTGTTGCTGCTGAAATGTGGCCTTAGTCTCTCTAGACCCAACCCTGAAAGTGAAATCATTGCCCTCCCCACTATGTGGGACATGACATCCATGGGTGAAAGTCTCCATGGCAACATGGGAGAGGACTTCCAGGGATGAATCCCAATCTGGAATCATTCAATCAACAATTGCATCCTGACCAAAAGTGGGGAAAGAAGTGTAACTAATAAATTATCAGTGGCAGAGAGAGTTCAAATATTGTCAAGAGGCTACTCTGGAGGTTGTTCTTACACGAACTTCAGGTTGACCTTTCTACTTATCATAACCTGCCAATCCCCAACAAGGACCATTCCAGCCAATCTTAAAGAACACCTAGGGCAATATATAAGGTTCCAAAAGGGTTCCAGGCACTAGAGTAACTTTCCAGAAACCTACAACCTCCAAAAGGGTCCCTGGTCCAGATAAGTCCTGAAACCTAGCCCAGCTTCTCCACAACATCAGATAGTTCATTTCCCTACCCCATATTAGTGACAGACCCTTCCAATATCAAAAATTTAGAATTGCATAGCCCAAACAACCCCAAAGAGAGGTAAGAAAAGATCAAATATGATGGTGAATTGTACATAGAAGATAGGACTTAACAAATGAATATGAATCCTGAATCAGTAAATTGATATCTCTTTTAGTCTCCAGTGTTTTAGAACAGCTTGAAGTAAAAACCTAAAATTCTGAAAATGTAACCCATGTCAAAATCTGAAACATGTTCTACAACTAATTGTGGTGCTGTGCTTTGAAATTTATAGCTTTTTTTGTATATATGCTACTGTTCACCAAAAAAGAAGGAACAAAATTCAGTTGTGATGATAAAAAAGTATTTAAGCCCTCTAACATCCTATGTTCTGGAGCAGCTAGATGGAAAAATAGCAGAGGATTGTACAATAGCCCATGACAAACTCTGGGATCTATCCTTTAACCAGTTTGGTGATTGCTTTGATAACTATTGCTTTTTTATTTCTCTGCTTTGTCATGTGTTATACTATACATTAAAAAAAGTTAAAAAAAATTGGATAGATTGCAACATTAGTGGTCAATATGAGGGAAGGGTAAGGGGTATTGGATATTTTGGGTTTTCTTTTTTCTTTTAAGTTCATTTCTGGAGTAATGCAAATGTTCTAAAATAATCATATTGATGAATGTACAATTGCATGATGATATTGTGACCCACTGATTGTATACTTTGGATAGACTGTATGGTGTGCAAAAATATCTCAATAAAGATACTTAAAATTTTTAAAAAGGAGGTTTAGTGGCTCCATGAGACCTACAATATAAAATCATAGATAAAGTATAAATTTAACAGACAGTAGAATAGGTTATGTATCAAGATATTGTCAAAAACAATAGCGTGATCAGCTGGCAATTAGTACATGCTAACTATAATGTGTGATGTTAACAGAGGCAGACAGCTTTACATAGAGATAAAGCAAATACACAAAGATAACCCTACTAAAAACATTGTCATCACAGTGTTAACTCTGCATATCCCCCATTGAAATAACTTAGCCAAGTCAATAAACAAATAAACAAGCAAACAACAAAAACAAGCCCTATATTGGGAAATTCAGTCTCTAGGATCATTACATTATATTGTCTATGATGTCCAAAGTTTTGTAAAAATTACAACCCATGCAAAGAATCTGGAAGGTATGGCCTATACAGAGTGGAAAATGCTGGCAACAGAAACTTATTTCAAACCAGCTATTATGAATATGTTCAAAACAAGTAAAGAAGACTGTAATTAGGAAATAAAGTAGAGGAGGATGCTTGAGGACAATTGTGGAGTAGAGATCTCCAGGACTCAGTCCTTTCACCAAAACAACTGTTAGACAATCAGGATTTATCTGAAACAACGAATTTGAAACTCTAGAGTCCAGAAGAATACTGTACACCTTCCAAGGAAGAGTGATAGGAAGAGGCTGATAAATTATGGTAAACAACAGAAAATTGCTCTCTCCATGCAGCAGCTACTGACACCTATCCCTGACTCTCCTGGCAGGCCACCATGATGTCCAGTCCTGGTGGGTAGGTGGTGATGGAAAGGTACATAATGGTCCTCTTACAAAGAACAGAGATATGCACAGCTGATCACTGATAATGCCTTTTGAGTAGCAAATTTGGATCACTGGGTCCTGGCTCTAGGGCAGCTATTGTTTCAATCCTCCTTGGAAAAGGGTGGTATCCAACATTGGGTCAATTGCCCTGGGCAAATGTGGCAGAACCATTGTTTCAAATCTACCTGGACAAGAGGGATGTAATGGAGAGTTAAAAATACAGAACTTCCTGAAGGGAAATAGTTGAAGGGTGCATTTGCTGGCAGGCAAGGAAAGCTTAATTTTGGGGAGTCATCAGAGAATGTTTTTGTGCCCTTTCTTTCCCTATCAGTAGGGTAATTTGAAGTTGATCTGGCCCCTTCTGTGGGTCCTTGGCTCAGGTTTTGCTTGGAAAGTCAGAATTAGTAAAGTCCTATCTAGGGTGAACCTCCTCCCACAATTAGCCTTCCAGGAAAAGCAACATGAGACAATGAAAAGAGCGTAAACACCTATAGAAGCAGACAGTCTGTGACAAAGGCCAGCTAGCTTCAGATAGCTGGGAGAGGAAGTTTTGTCCTTTAGTAAACAGAGGGGACAATTAAACTCCTTTAAACAGGGGACCTACAAAAGCACTAACAAGCAAAATCCCAGGACCAGACATAGGCCCACTAAAACAGGGAAAACCATGCACACTGCAATTGCATTAGGAAGATCCTTCTGATAGGAGGGCTAAAGTTAAAGAAAATCTCTGCCTCATCACCAGTTGGGTATAAAACTAAGAAACAGTCATCCCAGGGAGTAAATCCTAGAGTTAACATATTAAAATACTAAAATGTAGAGTGTGCAACAAAAGAATACAAGACAAACATTGAAACAAGAAATGATGGCCTATGCAAAGAAGAGGATAAAATTATAGAAAACACCAATAAAGAAGTGAAGAATGTGGATATGCTGAATAAAACCTTTTAAAAATGTCCTCAAATGCTTAAGTATATGAAGGAAAATACTGAGAAAGAATATCAGGTAAACAATGAATGTACTATAGCAAGCAGACTTTTAAGCAGGCAGGCCACTCCCCCCCTCCCACTTCTTCTGTTTGAGATGCCTTCTCTGTGGAAAATCCCCAAACCCTCTCTCCTGACCTTTAGGAATGGGTAAAACTGCAGACAAGTGAAATAAGACACATTCCTGGGATAGAACCCCCCTCTCTGTGCCTTCAGGATGGGGTAAAACTGCAGGCAAGTGAGAAAAGACACCTGGGATGGGGGACCCTCCCTTAACAGCTCACCTGCTTCTGTAACCTGCTTTGCTCCTTAAACTGACCAATTGTTTGTCCTTTAACATTGCCAGTTGCCATATTAAGCTTACCTTATCTCTAGCATGTAATACAGTCTATAAAAGTTAACGTTGTCTTTTGTTTGGGGCTCAGACTTTCAGAGGCTACTCAGCTGAGCCCTGCGGCCATAGAAAATAGAACCTACTTCCTGAAACTTTGGAGCCTCAGCCTGATTTATTTTATTTCTACACAATATTCCAGGTGGCTTAAAACCTTGTTCCTCTTTTCGCGCAATAGTACAACAACATAACACTCTAAATAAAGAGATAGGCACCTTAAAAAGGAAACAAACAGAACTACTGAAGTTGAAGACCACAACAACTGAAATGAAAAATGCCTAGGAAGATTTCAAGACAAATTGGAACTTGGAGAAGAAAGAATCAGCTAACTGGAAGGCAAAATACTTGAAATGAGTGAGTCCGAGGATCAGAAAGAAAAAAAGAAATATTTAAAGTGAAAATAGTCTAAGACAACCACACTAATATATGGCTACAGGAGTCCAAGATGCACAAGAAAGAGAGAAAGAGATAAAAGGAATAGTCAAAAAAATAATGATACACACCTTCCCAAACTTAGCAAAAGGCAGATATATGCATATACAAGAAGCTTGGAGAATAAAAAATGGGATAAATATTAAGAAAAATACATGCTCTCATATTCTGATTGCTCTATCAAATGCAAAGAACAAGGAGAGAATTCAGAATCCTGCAAGAGAAAAGCATCATGTTACACAATAGAGTCCAAATAAGACTGAGAACCAATTTCTCATCAGGAACCATGGAGGAAATTAGATTATGGGTTGATAACAAAGAGCTAACTAGATATATATTGAACACTGCACACAATGAAACAGAATGCACATGCTTATCGAGTGCACATGGTTCATTCTCCAGGGGAGACCACACATCAGATCACAAATTAAGTGTCAAAGAATTTTAAAATATAGATATCATACAATGTATTATTCTGACCTCAGTAGAATGAAGATAGAAATCAATAACAGGGAGCAATGAAAAAGTATAAATATGTGGAAATAAAGCAACATGCTCTTAATCAATGTGTTAAAGAGGAAATAAAAGGTGAAAGTAGGAAATATCTTGAGGTGGATAAAAATATAAATAAAACATAACAAACCTCATGGGATGCAGCAAAACCTTGCTGAGGGAAATTTATGGCTCTCCATGTTTACATTAAAAAAGAAGGAAGACTTCAAATCAGAGACCAAACCTCAACACGCGGAGAATAAGAAAAAGAAGAGCAAACTAAACTCAAAGCAAGCAGAAGGAAGGAAATAACAAGGATTATAGCAGAGATAAATGAAATAGAAGACAAAACAATAGAGAAAATCAACAAAACTGAAAGTTGGTTATTTGAAATGAACATCAAAATATACAAGCCATTAGCTAGACTGATAAAGAAAAAAGAGAGGATACAAATTATGAAATCAGAATTGAAAAGGTGGACATTACCTTCTGTCTCTACCAAGAGACAGAAATGAAAAGGTCTAAAAGAGCATACTATGAACAAATGAATGCCAATGAATTAGATAAACTAGATGAAATGGACAATTTTTAGAAACACACAACCCACTTACATTGACCCAAGAAGAAACAAAAGGTCTCAACCAGACATTTACTGGTAAAGAGATTGAATCTGTAATCAAAAACATTGCAACTAAGAAAAGTCCAGGACCAGAGGGCTTCACAGGGGAATTCTACCAAACATTCATTGGAGAATTAACTGATTCTA
This sequence comes from Tamandua tetradactyla, assembly GCF_023851605.1. Lineage (NCBI taxonomy): Eukaryota > Metazoa > Chordata > Mammalia > Pilosa > Myrmecophagidae > Tamandua > Tamandua tetradactyla. The sequence goes on along the minus strand of NC_135353.1, from coordinate 54,780,443 downwards.
TTAAAACATTTCCAACAAATAGAACAAGAGAGAACATGCCCTAACTCATTTTATGAAGCCAATAATACCCCCAATACCAAGTTTGATCAAGATACCAAAGGAAAAGACAGCTATATCAATATCACTTAGAATATAGATGCATAATCCTTAGCCAAATAGTGGCAAACAGAATCAAATAGCATATTGAAAGAATTATAGACCATGATCAAATGATACTTATCCCTGACATGCAAGGTTGACTCAACATATAAAATCAATTAAGGTAATACACTGCATCAACACAATAAAAGGAAAAAAATCACGTGATCATCTCCATTGATGACAAAGGGGCATTTGACAATATACATCACCACTTCTTGATGAGAGCTCTTAGTCACTAGAAATAGAAGGGAACTTCCTCAACATGTCATAGGGCATATATTAAATATCCAATGCTAACATCCTACTTAATGTTGCAAGACTGAAAGCTTTCTGTCTAAGAGCAGGAACAGGGCAAGAAGTCCCACTGCCACCATTGTTATTCAACAATGTACTGCAAGTTCTTGCCAGTGCAATTAGGCAATAAAGAAAAATAAAAGGTATCCAAATTGGAAAGGAAGAAATAAAACATTCACTATCAAGAGATGACATGATCCTATATATAGATATAAGAAGTCCCAAAGAATCTACTAAAAGACTACTAAAGCTGACAAATGAATTCAGCAAAGTGGAAGGGTACAAGATCAAGACCCCAAAATCCATGGTGTTTCTATATGCAAGCAATGAATAAACAGAAGAAGAAATGAAGAAAAAAAATCCATTCACAGTAGCAACTAAAAGAATCAAATATCTAGGAATAAGTTTAACCAGTGATGTAAAGAAGTTTTACATGAACAACTTCAAAACAATTGCTGAGGTCTGGGTGTTGGAGGTACTGCCAGGCCAGAAAGTGCATCACACTGTGGTTGATGCTGATCCCATCAATTTCTCAAGCAATCAGTTTTTCTCCACTTCCCTCAGGTCCTGGTTTTGAAAAACAGTAGGCTTTTTGACCCAGGCTTTCTTCTTGTTTTTTTGTTTGGGATGTGTTAAAATATTTTTAAAGATTTTTAGTTGTAGCCACTCTCTTTCTGGTTATTTTTTTTAGTAGTTGTTTTACTAAAACTGACAAAATGCAGAGACCAGAAATGGGTTGGCTTTTAAAATGGGGATTAATTAGCTTACAAATTTACACTTCTAAGGCCATGAAAATGTCCCAATTAAGGCATCAAGAGAACCATACTTTCTCTGAAGACCAGTTACTGGAAGCTTGGGCTCCTCTGTCAGATAGCAAGATTATGGTAGCATCTGCTTGTCCTTCTCTCCTGGGTTCTGTTGCTTCATCTTCTCACTTCAGCTTCTGGCTTCAGTGGCTTCCTCTCTGTTTTCTGTGAGCCCTGTCTTAGCTTCTCTTGGACTTTTTTCTAAACTTCTCTGGTTCTCTTAGATTCTCTTAATTTCATCTCTTAGTTTATGGATGTATTTTATCCTCTTATAAAAGACTCCATTAAGAGGATTACTATGCACCTTGAATGAGGTGGGTCACATCTCAATTGAAATAACCTAATCAAAAGATCCTACCTACAATAGATCCTTACCCACAGAAATGGATTAATAGAAGATGGTCTTTTCTGGAGTACAAACAGCTTCAAACTACCACAGCATTATATGTGTATGACATCTGTATGGTTCTTTTTAATCCTTTCTGGTTTTTTAGAGGAATCAGTGAAGATGAATTCTTCCTGAATGTATATATTATATTTTCTTTAGCAACTTGTTATTGATGTTGAATAAGAGAGCTGTGAGGGTCCTTACCCTTCCATTTAAGAGGATAAATCCTTCAGCCTAGGATTTTGATACCATAAGTTTCCACTCCTCGAGTGATATTGCTGTTATCCTCACTCCTATACACACATCTTTGATATTATCTATACCACCTTTTTTCCTACAGCCTAGAAAATTTCTCAAATTTCCTGTTTGACAAAGTTACAATTATAACAATTATAATAAGCTATAATTCCTTATAACTCTGCCTTAAGCTTCCCTTTTCTATCTCTCCTTTTTTTACTTTCTCATGTAACAATATTAGACAGTATTTTGGTCCACAAATACTCCCATGTCTTTACCCATGGAAAGAGTAAATAAGTTAAGTTTCATAGCAAAGAGGAATTAAGGTTGGAGCTGGAATTAAGATTGTTAACGATCTGACATCAAGATATTATGAATATTCTGGATTAACCAGGTGGGCTCATTGTAATCATGGGGTCCTTAAAAGTGTAAGAGGTGGGGGGAGAACAACTGCCAGTGTCAGAGTAATTTGGTATGAGATGAATGTGACATGCTGTGGTGGTTTTTAAGGTAGAGGAAGAGGGGCATGAACCAAGGAATGCAGGAGGTTTATAGAAGTTGGAAAGGGCAAATAAATGAATTTCTTACTAAAGCTTCAAAAATGAATGCAGCCTTTGCTGATACCTTTATTTCAGTTTGGTAAGACACATATTGGACTTCTGACCTGGAGAATAAAAAATAATAAATTTGTTTTTGTTTTAAACAAACAAACAAAAAAAACAAAACAGTGATGTGAAGGGATATCCTAGCATTGTTCCCAATCTTAGAAGAAAGCATCTAATTTCTGACCATTAAGTATGATGTTAGTTGTAAATATTTTGTTGAAATACTTTATCAGGTTGAGGAAGTTTCCTTCTATTCACAGATTGTTCTAAGAGTTTCTATCATGAATAGTGTTGTATCTTTTCATAATACTTTTTCTGGATGCGTTGATATGATCTATGGCTCATCTCCTGAAGCTTTTTTTCTTTCTTTTTGGGGGGGGGGTGGGGTGCATGGTCCAGAAATCGAACCCAGGGCTCCCGCATAGAAGGCGAGAGAGCATTCTACCACTGAACTACCCACACACTTCTATCTGAAGCTTTTTGAAATGAGGTAATAAATTAATCTTTTTTTTTTCTGCATGGAAAGGCACTGAGAATCAAATTTGGGTCTCCGACATGGCAGGCAAGAATTCTGCAATGGAGCCACCATTGCACTGCCCCAAAAACTCTGCCACTGAGCTACCCGTGCATCCTGATTTTTACATTAATTGATTATTGAATATTGATCTACCCTTGCATACTGGGAATTAATTCCAATTGTTCATGGTGTATAATTATTTTATAACACTGCAGGAGGCACTTTTATTGAGGATTTTTGCCCTTTGGTCATGAGTGAATTAGTTAGGGTTCTCAGATAAACATAGCCAAAAGCCAACATAAACATAATATATATGTATTATGAGATTTATTATATGAATTTGCACAGATGAATGTAGAGGCTAGCATATCCAAATTCCATAAGGGAGGCAGCAAGCTAGCTAAGTTTAGATTAATCCCACAGGAGAAGTTGGCTATGTAGGGTAGAATTAGAAATTCTTCTTTTTGACCACTGAAATCATCAATTCTCACATTAAGGACATTGTGATTGGATGAGATTTCTTTCACTGCTGAAGGCAATCTCCTTTGTTGACTCTAGGTATAGATTGCTGTGGATGCAATCAACTGAATAGTTATTTAAATCCATGAAATATCCTCACAGTAACAACCAGACCATGTTTTGTTTGAACAAACAACTGGACACCACAACATAGCCAAGTTGACAAATGAACTAAACTATCACAACACAGTCCTTGTCAACTTTACACATGAACACTACTACTTAAACCATACTTGAACTCTAAATAAAAAGAGTAACAGTCATACTTTCACCTAAGATAATTCAACTGCTATGCACACAACCAAAAACACATTAACTTTTTTCCCAGAAGATGATGCAAGTCATTGGGTAATATTCACTCTTTTTTTTTTTCCTGTGATTTCATTTTATTTTCAATGACATAAATGACTTTCTCAAGTAATCCTACTAGTACAACTTGTATCTGGGATTATACAGGGCTAAATAGGGTAAATAGGTTTTTAAAATTAGCTGTATAATACAGAATTTTTGTATAAAAATGCTTTATTGGCTATATTTTTCAGAAAACAGGTAGCTAGACTGTACTCCTACTGAAGAAATACTCCTGTTTAAGCCTATGATACGGAATGGGAAGATGATTTTAAAAATCTTCTGGTATTAATGTTTGAGAACATTAAAAGAATGTTTAGTTTAATCCACAAAGAGCACTAGGATTTTTGTATTATCTCCCTTGGTTTCATCCAGAATGGCATGGCAAAGAGAGACTCTGTACATCTTTTGATACAAATACCTTTGTATCATGTGTCCATTTTAGAATGGTAAGCCATAATTCTGATCAGTGTCTTATGATGAGTTCCAACACTCTTCATGGCATGATTAAGCTTCTCAACAAAGAATGCTCATTTGCTTGTGGCATACTTCACAATAGCTGTGAGATACTTCCCAATACCACGCTTCATCTCCAGGTCCAGAGCCTTGTTCATATTATGCATACCATGCTTAGTGCACTTCTGAAGCATTCTGAAAGTTGGGGAAAGTTCTTGCAGTTATTATAGTGAACATGTTCACATCTGTCCCCATTCTTCTTTCCCCTGTTTCGTACAAGGCCCTGGCATCCATATCAGTCAAGTCTTCATTCACACTAAGATCTTCAGATCAATTACCCTTTGCAAGAAAGAGCAATCTGTGAATGTCCAGATAGGACTGAAGTGATTCTTTGGCCAGATCTGTCTTCAGTTCTGCTCTGTAGGCTCTGTTTATGTCTCTAATTTCTTAAAATTCACTCTTAAACATGATGTCATGTACCTTAAATGCTATGATATAAAGTTGGTACAACTTATGTTATTTGATAAAGGGATAATATAAGGAAGAAAATGAATATTTTGCTTTATGTATGTATATGTACATATATATATATATATATATATATATATATATATGACACACACACACACATACATATTCAGAACAAAACAAGGAATAAATACCCATAACCATTATAATCCTCATTTCTGCAACTGGTCACATAGTTGTAACTCATATTTATAACTTCTTTCTTCCACCAAACATTCCATATTCTTTTTCACTTTCATCTAACACCTCAGCTGGCCATGATTCATTGCCTGGTGAAGTGACCAAAACTATCATTCCTAAAAGTTCCAAACCATTAATAATCCTGCATGGATTGTGTTGTTGTAGCTTCCATTGACTTTAATCATAAAATACATTAGTGCTGAGAGGTATCCTAAAGGATCTCCTGATTTCCAGGCAAATGGTTCTTTACATATATTGTGCATTAGCAGTCCTTGCCTTTGATAATCATGATCAATTACTCCAGCTGGTACATTATTTTCCTGTTTGTCTTTCAGAATCACAATTATCCATAACTGACCAGGTAGCAGTTTTAATTTCCAGTTCAATGGAATCATTGTTGTGACTCCTGCTGGAAACATTCCTCCTTTTGGAACTAAGGCCTGTAGAACAGCAGAGCTTAAGGCCTCAAAACTGAAAGTAAACATTTTTTTCTAGTATAACACTAGGAATAATAGTGATACCACAGTCACTTCAACCCCTAGCTTCTTTGACCCATGATTCCTGGTTATGGTAGAAACAGCATCATAGATTGGACACTCATTTAGAGCAGCCTTCAGAACATTGCCCCAGCCCTGCAAGGTATTGTCACACAGTTGACATTGTAATTGAGTCTTCAAAGGCCATTCCATCATTTAATCCATCCAGGTGATTTAGTATGATTGGGAATGTGGTAACACCAGTCAATTCTGAAAAGAAAACTTCATTTTCTGTAAAGCGGGTTCCTTGATCCGAAGCAATGCTATGTGGAATGCGTCTTGGTTGATAAGGCATTTTTAGTCCTTCGTTGGTGGTTTTGACAGAAGCATTGCATACAGGGTATGTAAAGTGTGTACCTTCTCCCAGAAAAATGAAATCTTGACTCTTCCACAATGAAAGTGACCCAATGTAATCATACTGCCTCCAGGTAGGATGTTGTTCACCTCAGGAAATGATGCCATATCAAGGACAGAATGTTGGTCTTTGTTATTGGCAGATTGGGCACTCAGCAGTGAGTGTAGCCAGGTCAGTCTTGGTGAAAATAAGTCCATATTGCTGAGTCCATATATAACCTGCAACCCTGTAACCATGTCAACTTTGTTCATGAGACTTTGGGCAAGGGAAGGAGTGCTTGTGGATATTTGCATCCACTGAATGGGTCATCCTATCATCTTGATTATAAAATCATCCTCTTAAAGTCACCTTCTGGTGAGAATTCACATGGGACACAAATGTCTTCATTTTTTTACTGATTTTGAAAGATATTTCACATATCTCCATCCCATACTTTGTCACCATCATGTTCCTTCCAAGTTTCTGACCATTGACCCAAATTTTGTCTACAGCCCTTCAATCAGTATACAAATGCACCTCTGGCCATTTTTCCTTCTAAGCAAAGTGAACAAAAAAATCCTCCCCACTGGGAGGATTTTCCTTCACCACCATTATTCAGGGATATTCCAAAAAGGGCTGTAGTGCCACAACTGTTCACTTTTGGATAATACCTGTATATAATGCAGAACCATCTATATACCAGGGCCAAGTTCTTTTCCTTAGTCAACTGATAGTAGGGAACTATCCTATAAGCCATTGCTGTGGGTTGGAAAAGAGAAAGTTATGTGGCAGGAATGGAGTCTAGGAGCTTTTGGGCCACTTCCTCAAAGAACTTAATTGTGCCTTCAGGGTGTGTTCAAGCCTGTTCTCATATATAAGCCATTTCCATTTGCTGATGGAGTGCCACAGTGTGCTCCCAAATTTATGGCTTGATGATCCAGACAACATTCAGTTTATGATGGGCAAATCAGGTCTCATCATAACTTGGTGGCCCATGGCTCAGTGTTCTATCTCTACTAAGACCCATTAAGAGGCTGAAATCTCCAAACTTTAAAATCTGTTCTATAACTACTTGCTAAAACATATTTGGAAATTTATTACCGTTTTTTGTGTATATGTTATATTTCACAACTAAAAAAAAAACATTTAAAAAAGGAAACATTTGATCTGCAGAGGATGGCAGGGATTTGCTCCAAAATACCTAAAGAATATATGCTATCCTTTTCCTATAGGGACTTGCCAGATGCAGCAAACGGCATTTCCATTGGCTGCTGAAACTTCCAGCAGCACTAAATCTCCTTGATAATATGACCCAAGTGGCAGAGCAGCTTACAAATAAATTTGGAATTATTGTAGAGCCTCCTCTTTTTCCCATCCACACTCAAACCTCTTTTTGTGTCACTCAGTCAATGGGTTTGAGTAGCACACCTAAGTAAGGAATATGTCGCTTCAAAATCCAAAGATGCCAGCTAGGTATTGTGCCTTTATTTGGTTGTAAGAAGGGCCAGGTGCAACAATTTATCCTTCACCTTAGAAAGGACATCATTATATATATTTCTGGAGACTTAGAAATTTCACTGAGAGAGAAAGCCCCTGAATTTTTGTTAGCTATATTAAGCATCTTCTGACATGCAATTCTCTTACCAATAAGTTTAGAGTGATTGTTTTCTTTTCATTTTCTTAAGCATCCCTCACAGAGCAAAATTTTTAAATTTTAATGAAGTCTAACATCATTTTTTTTCTTTCATGTATCATGGTTTTGGTGCTGTGTCTAAGAAGTCACGGCTAAATGAAGGTCATCTATATTTTCCAAAAAGTTATCTTCTAGAAGTTTTAAAGTTCGGCATTTTTATATTTAGGTCTATGACACATTTTCAGTTGACTTTTGTGAAATGTGTAAGATCTGTGTCTAGACTCACTGTTTTGCATAAAGTCAGTTGTTTCAGCATAACTTGTTGATTGTACTATCCTTTCTCCATTAGAATGTTTTTAACCTTTAGTCAGTGAACAGTTGATCATATTTCCATTGGTCTATTTCTGAGCTCACTAATCTCTTACATTGATCTATTTGTGTATTATTTCACCAATACCATACTGTACTGATCACTGTAGCTTTATAATAAGTCTTGAAGTTGGGTAGTGCCACCCCTCTAATTTTGTTCCTCTTCAGTATTGTGTTGCTACTCTAAGTAATTGTCTTTCTAGACAAACTTTAGAATAAATTTGCCACTATCTATGAAGAACTTTCTGGGAATGATATTGGGATTTTATGAATCAATGATCTTAATAATAATATTAGTAATATTGAGACTTCTTACCCATAAACGTGGAATATCTCTCCATTTATTCAGGTCTCCTTTGAATTCTTTCTTCAAGACCTCATAGTTTCCTTCATAGAGATCTCATTCATATACTATAAGTTTTATACTGAAGTATTTCAAATGGTTTGGTACTATCCATCTTTCTTTTGTTTACTGATAGCCTGGTATACTATTTTGCACCTCTTTTTTTTGACTGTTTTATTGTATAATATAACATATATACAAAGAAAAAAATAAAAAGCAATAGTTTTCAAAGCACTGTTCAACAAGTAGTTACGGGAAAGATCCCAGAATTTGTCATGGGCCACCATATGATCCTCTCAGATCTTTCCTTCTAGCTGTTCCAGAACATTGGAGGTTAGAAGGTACAATTTTTTTTAAATCACAATTGAATTTTTAATTTTTTGTGAAAAATAATATGTACAAAAAAGCAATAAATTTCAAAGCACAGCACCACAATTAGTTGTAGAACATATTTCAGATTTTGACATAAGTTACAATTCCACAATTTTAAGTTTTTACTTGTAGCTGTTCTAAGATACTGGAGACTAAAAGAGATATCAATTTAATGATTTGGCATTCATATTCATTTATTAAATCCTATCTTCTCTGTATATATCACCATTACCTTTGATTTTTCTATCCTTCTCTTTAGGGGTGTTTGAGCTATGGCATTCTAACTTATTCATGCTGGAAGGGTCTGTTAATAATATGGGGTAGGGAGATGGAACTATCTGATGTTCTGGAGAGACTGGTCCCTCTAGACTTCAGGATTTATCTTGTCCAAGGACCCATCTAGAGGCTGCAGGTTTCTCAAAAGGTACACTAGTGCATGGAACCCTTGTGGAATCTTATATATTGCCCTAGATGTTCTTTAGGGTTGGCTGGAATGGTCCTGGTTGGAGTTTGGCAGGTTATGATAGGTAGCAATGTCTAACTGAAGTCTGAATTAGAGCAACATCCAGAGTAGCCTCTCGACTCTATCTGAACTTTCTCTGCCACTGATACTTTATTAGTTACAATTCTTTTCCCCCTTTTGGTTGGGATGTAACTGTTGATCCCATGTGCAAGGACCAGATTCATCCTTCGGAGTCATCTCCCATGCTGCCATGGAGACTTTCACCTCTGGATGTCATGTCCTACATAGGAGGGAGAGCAATGATTTCACTTGCAGAGTTGGGCTTAGAGAGAGTGAGGTCACATCTGAGAAACAAGAGTTCCTACAAAAGTAACTCTTAGGTATACTTATAGGTAGGCTAAGCTTATCCACTACCTGCATAAGCTTCACAAGATTAAACCTCAAGGTCAAGGGCATGGCCTATTGATTTGGGTACCCTGAAGTTTGACACAGTATCATGAGATTCACTGATAATAAAGTTTAATAGTTCCATATTGTTTTCTCCCATCCCTCAAGGGACTTTGCCAGTAGTTTTTGATTATCTGTTAATATACTCTGGGATGTATCCAAGCATTACATTAAACTATACAGGATTAAAGGACCTTTCTTATTTTGGGTTTCCTGTGTTTTAATTGTTCAAAAGAGCTGTACAGATAAGTTGAGTTAGATGATGTGCTACAGAAAATTTCAGTTCCAGACCCAATAAACCTTTCTTCCTTTGGTCTCGTAGAGTATGTGTGGTTCTAAAATGCAGACAATATCTTCCTTACAACTGTGCTCTCAATTACTTTGACTCCAGCCTGATCAGCTTCATTCTTCATTCTCATCTCTAAATATCAGGTTATACATATATATATATATATATATATATATATATATATATATATATATATATATATATATATAACAATATCTCAAAATCCGGAAATAATAATTACCACTCCAGACTAAATGTGTCTGCTACAAGAGCTTACAATCCAGGCCCCTGTTTTCTTATAAGCATTTTCTAAAGGAGACCATACCATTGTTGTTCTTTTGTTTCTGGCTTATTTGCCTCACCATATATCCCACATGTTCATTCATATCATTGCATACCTCATGACTTCATTCCTTTTTGTATCAGCACATTCGTTCATACTTCAGCCATCTGCATTCATAAGGCATCATGTATAGTGCTCAAAGTCCATAGTCCATCAACACTCTCAATTTTAGATAATTTCATTTTTCTGAAGAGAAAGATAACCGATAAGCACACCCTCACCAAATAGGAAATCTGAACTTCCTCTTAAATCTTGTCACTTCCCCCATTATTTACCTCTGCTCTTTCTGTGGTAGTGCTAATGTTTTCCTGTTAAACATGCCATAGCATGCAACAGCAGTCTTACCCCTGTACCCTGGACTTAAACACTCTTAGTACATGGATCATACCTTTGAAGTAGTTCTAGCAAGAACTAATTTTTATTTCTAGTGTTATATCAGTGGGACACACAGGTCTATACAACCCTTTCAACCTTGTTCATTTTCTATATGATAATGTTACTTATTATCATAAGTACACAGAGAACAATCTTTACTTCTATTTATTCCCTTACATTGGAGTTGAAACTCATTAGCTAACTGTTTACCCATCTCTAGCTTCTATATATCTCTAAGTCCCCTATATTTTGCATTACCACCTTCTGATTTTACCTTTTCATTGGTGATAAAAGTGGAATCACAGGAGTGTGAGGGTAGTTCAGTAGTAGAGTTCCCGCCTGCCACGTGGGAGACTCGAGTTCGATTTCAGGCCCATGCGCTTCCCTAACAAACAAACAAGCAAACAAATGAAAAAACATACAAGCAAAAATTCAACAAATACTGCTGCAATAATGGGATACTCACATGGAAAAAGAATGAAATGTGACCCCACCATACAGCATACAAAAAAAAAAGTAAAATCATACAGTATCTATCCTTTTGTGTCTGACTTATTTCACTCAGTATTATATCCTCAAGGCTCATCCATCTTGTCACGTGTTTCAGGACGTCATTGCACCTTACTGATGCATAATATTCCATCATATCTATCTACCCAATTTTGTTAATCCACTCATCTGTTGATGGGCATTTGGTTTGTTTCCATCTTTTGGCAATTGTGAATAATGTTGTTATGAACATCGGTATGCAAATGTCTGTTTGTGTCATTCCCTCCAGCTCTTAGGGATATATACCCAGAAGTGCTATTGCTGGGTCATAGGGCAACCTGATATTTAGCTTTCTAAGGAAATTCCAAACAGTCTTCCATAGTGAGTGCATCATTATACATTCTCAGCAGCAGTACATAAGCATCCCAATTTCTCCAAATCCTCTCCAACACTTGTACCTTCCTGTTTGTTTGAAAGCAGCCATTCTTAGAGGTGTGAGGTGGTATTTCATTGTAGTTTTGATCTGCATTTCTGTTATAGCTAATGAAAATGAACATCTCTTCATGTGCTTTTCAGTTATCTGTATTTCGTCTTCAGAAAAATGTCTATTTATATCTTTAGCCCATTTTATAATTGGGCTTATGTTCTTTCATTTTTGAGTTGTATGATTTTTTGTGCACACAGTGTATCAAACCTTTGTCTATATGACTTTCAAATATTTTCTCCCACTGAGTTGGCTGCCTCTTTACATTTTTGACAAAGTCTTTTGAGATGCAGAAGCTTTTGATTTTGAGGAGTTCCCATTTATATATTTTTTCTTTTGTTGCTTGTGCTTTGGGTGTGAAGTTTAGGAAACTACCTCCTATTACTAAGTCTTGAAGATTTTTCCCTACATTTTCTCCTAGAAGCTTTTTGGTGTGAGTTCTTATATTTAGGTGTTTGATACATTTTGAGTTAATTTTAGTATAGGGTGTAAGAAAGGGGTTCTCTTTCATTATTTTGGCTATTGATAGCCAGTCCTTCCATGCCCATTTATTGGAAAGACTATTTTGTCCCAGTTCAGAAGAATTGGGGCTTTGTCAAAAAACCATAGATATGGTGGTCTATTTCTGCACTCTTGATTTGATTCCATTGGTCAATGCTTCTATGTGCCAGCACCATGCTGTTTTGAAGACTATGGCTTTATAATAGGATTTAAAGTCAGGGAGTGTTAATCCCCCCACTCCATTCTTCTTTTTTAAGATTTTTTTAGCTATTTGGGGTCTCTTTCCCTTCCAAATGAATTTGGTAATTAGGTTTCCCAAGTCTTTGAAGTAGGTTGTTGGAATTTTGATTGACACTGTGTTAAATCTGTAGATCAATTTGGGTAGAACTGACATCTGACTATATTTAGCCTTCTTACCCATGAGCAGGGAATATCTTTCCACCCATTTAGATCTTATTTGATTTCTTTTAGCAATGTTATGTAGCTCTCTATGTACAAGTCCTTTACATCCCTAGTTAAGGTCATTCCTAAGTACTTGATTCTTTTAGTTTTTATTTTTTTTTAAATATGGAACGCTTCACGAATTTGCATGTCATCCTTGTGCAGTGGCCATGCTAATTTTTTCTGTATCTTTCCAATTTTAGTATATGTGCTGCTGAAGTGAGCACAGTTGCTATTTTTAATGGATTTTTTCCTTAACTGACTCCTCAGTTAGTTCATTGTTTGTGTATAGAAATGTTACTGATTTATGCATATTCATTTTATATCCCATCACCTTGCTGAATTTGTTATTAGTTCAAGTAACTTTGTTGTAGATTTCTCAGGATCTTCCGAGTACAGTATCCTGTCATCTGCAAATAATGAAAGTTTTATTTCCTTCCCAATTTGTTTGCATTTTATTTCTTTGTCTTGCTGATTGCTCTCGCTAGAACTTCTAGCACAATGTCGAATAATGGTGGTGACAGTGAGCATTCTTGTCTCATTCTTGATCTTAGGGGGAAAAATTTCAGTCTCTCTCCATTGAATATGATGCTGGCTATCAGTTTTTTGTATATTTCCTTTATCATATTGAGATAGTTACCATTGATTCCTATCCTTTGGAGTGTTTTTGTCAGAAAAGGATGTTGAATTTTGTCAAATGCCTTTTATGCATCAATCGAGATGATCATGTGATTTTTTCCCTTTGGATTTGTTAATGTGCTGTATTATATTGTTTTTCTTGTGTTGTACCATCCTTGCATTCCTGGTATAAACCCAACTTGGTCATGGTGTATAATTCTATTAATGAGTTGTTCGATTCAATTTGCTAATATTTTGTTGAGAATTTTTGCATCTGTGTTCATTAGGGAGATTCACCTGTAAATTCCCTTTCTGATAGCATCTTTACCTAGTGTGGGGATTAAAGTGATATTAGGTTCATAAAATGACTTAGGTAGAGTTCCTTTTTCCTCAACTTTTTAGAAAAGTTTGAGCAGGATTGGTGTTAGTTCTTTTTGGAATGTTTGATAAAATTTCCCTGTGAAGCCACCTGGCCCCAGGCCTTTATTATAGGAGATTTTTTTTTTTTTGCATGGGCAGGCACCAGGAATCAAACCTGGGTCTCCAGCATGGCAGGCGATAACTCTACCTGCTGAGCCACTGTGGCCTGCCCTATAGGAAGATTTTTGATGACTGATTGAATCTCTTTACTTGTGATTGGTTTGCTGAGATCTTCTATTTCTTCCTGAGTCAGTGTAACTTGTTTGTGTGTTTCCAGGAATTTGTCCATTTCACTTAAGTTTTCTAGCTTGTTGGCATATAGTTGTTCATAGTATCCTCTTATGATTTCTTTTATTTCTTCAGGGTCTGTGGTAATGCACTCCTTCTCATTTCTGATTTTGTTTATTTGCATCCTCTCTCTTTTTTTCTTTATCAGTTTTGCTACTGGGCCATCAATTTATTGATTTTTTTAACAAACCAACTTTTGGTTTTATTGATTCTTTCTATTGTAGTTGTTCTCCCATTCATTTAACTCTGCTTTAGTCATTGTTATTTCTATTCTTCTATTCATTTTGGGGTTAGTTTGCTGTTTTTTCTCAAGTTCATCCAGGTGAGCAGTTAAGTCCTCGATTTTTGCTCTTTCTTGTTTTCTTAATATAGGTATTTGCAGCAATAATTTTCCCTCTCAGCCCAATATTTGCCACATACCATAATTTCTGGTAAATTGTATTCTCATTTTCATTCATCTCCAGATAGCTACTAAGTTCTCCAGCAATTTCTTCTTTGACCCACTGGTTGTTTAAGAATGTATTATTTAATCTCCATATATACATGAATGTTCTCATTTTTTTGGTGGTTATTGAGATCCAGCTTCATTCCATTGTATTCAGAGAAAGTGCTTTGAACATTTTAATGTTTTTAAATTTTCAAAGGCCTGTTCTGTGCCCCAGCATGTGGTCTCTCCTGGAGAATGTTCCATAAGCACAAGAGAAATATGTATATCCTTGCGTTTTAGGGTGCAATGACCTATATATGACTGTTAGATTTAATTCATTTATCACATTGTTTAAATTCTCTATTTCCTTGCTGATCTCCTATCTGGTTGCTTTATCTATAAAGGAGAGTGATGTATTGAAGTCTCCTACTATTATTGTTGAAACTTTGCCAATGTCTGTCTCATGTAGTTTGGAGTTTCTTGATTGGGAACAAAAACATTTTTGATTGTTGTATCTTCTTGGTGAATTGTCCCTTTAATTAATATACAGTGTCCTTCTTTGCCTCTTATGATGTCATTTCATTTAAAGCCTATTTCTTCTGATATTAATATAGCTCCTCCTGCTTTCTTTTTGTTAAAACCTGTAGGGCAAACCTTTTTCCATCCTTTCAATTACAATCTATTTATATCCTTGTGTCTAAGATAAGTCTCTTGTAAGAAGCATTTTGCTGGATTATATTTCTTAATCTGTTATGTCAATCTGTATCTTTTAATTGGTAAATTTATTTCATTAACATTCAAAGTTATTACTGAAAAGGGGTTTCTTGAATCCACCATCTTTTCTTTTTTATTTTATTTGTCAGATTATATATCCTTTCCCCTCTTTCTCTTTTTATCCATTAAGTTTTGCTTTTTGGTATTCAATTCTGTGCCTTCTTCCAGACCTCCCTCTCCTGTCTTTTTTTTTTCAACTGACAAAACTCCTTTTAGTATTTCCTGTAGGCCTGGACTCTTATTGATAATTATTTCAGGATTTGTTTGTGAAAATTTTAATCTCTCCTTCAGTTTTTAAGGGCAATTTGGTTAGGTACAGAATTTTGGCTGGAAGTCCTTCTCTTTCAGGATCTTAAACATATAATATCATTGCCTTCTCACCTCCATGGTGCCAGTTGAGTTGTCTGAACTCAGTCTTATGTGGCTTCCCTTGTATGTAATAGATTGTTTTTCTCTTGCCACTTTCAGGGTTTTCTGCTTCTCTTCAACATTTGACAAACTGATTAATATATGTCTTAGAGAAGGCCTATTTGGATTTGTTCTGTTTGGAGTTTGTTGGGCTCCTTTGATTTGCATTTTCATGTCCTTTATAAGGGTTGTGAAGTTTTCCCCCATTAAATCTTCACTACTTTTCCTAGCTCTTTACTCCTCTCTTCTTCTGGGACACCAATGATTCTTATATTTGTGTTTTTCGTTTTGTTTATCATTTCCCTGAAATCCAATTCAAAGTTTTCCACCTTTTTGGCCATTTTTTGTTTTGTGTATTTTAAATCATTTATTCTGTCTTCTAGTTCACTCATTCTTTCTTCTGTCTCTTCAAATCTGTTCTTGTGTGCCTCTGGTACGTTTTATTTGGTCAACAGTGTCTTTAATCTCCGTGATATCTGCTATTTTGTATTTTCTCTTTCAAATTCCTCTTTATGCTCTTCTACTGTCTTTTTGAGCTCCTTTATGTCATTAGCCATCCCACTTAATTTATTAAGTATTTTTATATGAGCATCCTTGATGAGTTGTTCCAATGTCTATGTGTAGCTGTATGGGTGCACAGGTCTGGAGGTCATAACCTTGGTGTGTGCTGGTCTCAGACATGGGGACTTTTGTGCACATACACAAAGTTATGACAGTGAGTCAGCATTCTGTCTGCATGGACTGGGTGTGGATGTGACCCGGTTGTGTAGGTCATTGCTTTCTCAGAGCTGAGAAGGTTATTGAAGGCCATGCACATGTGTGGGTATAGGAGTGCCAGAAACTGATATTCCCAGAGCTGAAGGGCATGATTGTGGGCCGTGTGCATGTACAGGTCCAGGACTGTCATACACTGATATGCAGTGCTCAATGGGTAAGGAGGGTGCAGCTCTGTGACATCATGGGCTGGGTTGATGGATATAGCATGAGTATGGAGGTATGCACCTGCAACCTTTATGTGCTGGCAACAGCTTGCAGGGAGTGGAAGGTAGTGCTCAGGAGGGGTTCAGGAAAGGTGGATTGGGCTGCGCTTGGGTTGGGGGTGTGAGCTGGGTACATGAGCTGGGGTTTGGTGAAACAGGGGCACTTAGAGCATGGGGAGTGGGAATGGGTGACAGGGTTCTGGTGGATGGGATGTGGGGTGAGTCGCAAATCACACTGAGCTGGTGAGGGTAACACATTAAAGGAATATAGCTTGGCTTACTTCCTAGTCCTCATACTCCAGTGGGCTCTAGGCTTTTGTATTAGGCTGCAGTTTTCTGCCTCTCAGTTCCTCAGTTTTTGCAACCAGGGCCACCCTGTGTGGTGAAGAACACCCTCCCAGGTCAATTGCACTCTGAAATCACCATCTCAGTTACAAATAAATAAAATAAGAAATGGAAGAGGAGACATAAACACTGACCCTGCTGAAATGAAGGAGGTAATGAGAGGATACTATAAGCAACTATATGCTAATAAAGTAGACAATGTAGATGAAATGGACAACTTCCTAGAAAGGCATGAATAACCAACACTGACTCAAGAAGAAATAGACAACCTCAACAAACCAATCATAAATAAAGAGATTGAATTAATTATCAAGAAGTTCCCCAAAAAGAAAAGTCCATGACCAGGTGAATTCACATGTGAATTCTACCAAACTTGCAAGAAAGAATTAGCGCCAATCCTTCTCAAACTCTTCAAAAAATTGAAGAGGAAGAAAAGCTACTTAACTTATTCTCTGAAGCAAAATGACCCTCATACCAAAGCCAGACAAAGATACCTCAAGAAAAGAAAATTACAACCAATCTCTCTAATGAATATCAATAAAAAAATCCTCGGCAAAATTTTTGCAAATCGAATCCAACAGTACATTAAAAGAATTATACACCATGACCAAGTGGCACTGACTCCAGGTGTGCAAAGATGGTTGAACATAAGAAAATCAATTACTGTAATACACCATATAAACAAATGAAAGCAGAAAGCACACATGATCATGTCAACTGATGCAAATAAAAGATATTTGGCAAAACTCAACATTGTTTCTTTATGAAAGCACTTCAAAGGACAGGAATAAAAGGGAACTTCCTCAACATGATAAAGGGAATATATGAAAAACCCGCAGCTGACATTATTCTCAATGGGAAATATTGAAAGCTTTACCACTAAGATCAGGAACAAGACAAGGGTGTCCACTGTCACCATTGTTATTCAAAATTGTGCTGGAAGTTCTAGACAAAGTAATTAGATGAGAAAAAGATATAAGATGCATCCAAATTAGAAAGGAAGTAGTAAAACTCACTCATTGCAGATGATATTATACTATATGTTGTAAACATTCACAGCAAAGCTTCTAGAGCTAAAAAATGGATACAGCAAAGTGGAGGATAAAAGATCAACACCCAAAAATCAGTAGTGATTCTATACACTAGTAATGAGCAATTTGAGGGGGAAATCAAGAAAAATAATTCCATCTACAATAACAACCAAAAAAATAAAATATTTAACAATGAATTTAACCAAGGATACAAAAGACCTATACCCAGAAACTACAAGAAATTTCTAGAAGAAATCAGGAAAGAGCTAAATAAATGGAAGGGCATACTGTGTTCATGGATTGGAAGACTAAACATAGTTGAGATGTCAATTCTACCCAAATTAATTTATAGATTCAATGCAATACCAATTAAAATACCAAAAACTTACTTTGCATAAATATAAAAACCAACAACTGAAGTTATTCAGAAGGGCAGCTTGCCCCCAAATAGCTAAAAATATCTCAAGAAAGAAAAATGAAGTAGGAGGTCTTACAACTACCTGACTATAAAACATACTATGAAGCTACAGTGGTCCAAACAGCATGGTCCTCACATAAGGATAGATATACTGACCAATGGAATCAAATAGAGTGTTCAGATATAGACCCTCTCATCTATGTACAGTTGATCTTTGATAAGGTGGTCAAGTCAACTCACCTGGGACAGAGCAGCCTCTTCAATAAATGGTGCTTGGAGAACTGGATAGTCATATGCAAAAGAACTGAAGATGATGCATATCTCACACACTATACAAAAATTAACTCAAAATGGATCAAAGATTAAACATTAGAACTAAGACCACAGATCTTTTAGAAGAAAATGTGGGGAAGTATCTTATAAAACTTCTGGCAGGAGGTGATTTCTTGGATCTTACACTAAGAGCTCAAACATTGAAGAAATAAATAGATAAATGAGAAATCTTTAAAATTAAAAACCCTCGGGCATTAAAGAACTTTGTCAAGAAAGTAAAAAAGCAGCCTATAATGTGGGAGAATACATTTGGAAACCACATGTCAAATAAGAGTTTAGTATCCAGAATATGAAGAGATCCTTCAACTTAATGACAAAAAGACAAACGATCCAATTAAAAAAATGGGCAAAAGACATGAACAGACAATTCTCAGAAGAGGAAATACAAGTGGCTAAAAGGTGCATGAAAAAATGTTCAAATTCACTGGCTATTAGGGAGATACA
Source organism: Tamandua tetradactyla (assembly GCF_023851605.1). Lineage (NCBI taxonomy): Eukaryota > Metazoa > Chordata > Mammalia > Pilosa > Myrmecophagidae > Tamandua > Tamandua tetradactyla. The sequence continues at coordinate 54,761,519 of NC_135353.1, read as the reverse complement.
AATCAAAACCACAATGAACCATCACCTCACACTAACTAGAATGGCCATTATAAAAAAAAGAAACAGAAAATGACAAGTGCTGGAGAGGATGTGGAGAAGGAAGCACACTTATCCACTGTTGATGGGAATGTAAAGTGGTACAACTACTCTGGAACCAGTTCGGTGATTCCTCAGGAAGCTAAGAATAGAATTACCATATAATGCAGCAATTCCATTGCTAAGCATCCATTCATATGAAGGCAAGGACACAGATCGACATTTGCACACCAATATTTATAGCAGCATTATTTACAATTGCCAAGAGATAGAAACCGCCCAAATGTCCATCAATGGATGGTTGGATAAACAAGCTGTGGTATATACATATGATAGAATATTGCACAGCTGTAAGACAGAATAAAGTCATGAAGCATGTAACAACATGGATGGACCTTGAGGACACTATGTTGAGTGAAATTAGCCAGAAAGTAAAGGACAACTACTGTATGATCTCACTGATATGAACTAACATTAATTAGTGAACTTGCAGAATTTAAGTTAACATTAGGAGACAGAAATAGGGTAGAGAGTGGGCAATTTGTGTTGAAGAAATACAGATTATGCATCAAGAGTGATTGTAAAAATTCAGATACGGATAGCACAAAAATACACGATTGTAGCACAGTAATGTAAATGCAGTGAATGAAGCTGAATGTGAGAATGGTTGAAGGAGAAGGGTTATGGGCATTTATGAAATCAGGCAGTAAGATAGAGGATAAAGACTGAGAAAGCATAATTCAGGAATTCCTAGATTGTACAATGATGGTGATTAAATATACAAACTAAAAAAATATTTTTACATGAGGAAGAACAAAGGAATGTCAGTATTGCAAGGTGTTGAAAACAGATGGCATATGGGAAAAAAGGATAATCAATGTAAGTTAGGGTCTATAGTCAACAGTGACATTGTAATATGCTTCCACTGAATGTAACAAAGACATTATGCCAAAACTAAATGCCAACAGGTGGGGAGATTGGGAAAGAGGTATGGATTCTTTGTTGAAGAAACGGCAATGTCTCCAAATAGAGTATTGTGGTGAAGGCATGTCTATACATTTAGGCTAGATTGTATGATGTGTGAAAAAAACTATTTAAAAATGGTCAGAGAGAAACAAGTGCTAGAGAAAATGCAGAAAAAAAGATGTGCCTATTCACTGTCAGTAGGGAAATGGAAGATGCAGCCCTTTGGAGAGCAGTGTGGTGGTTCTGCATAAGGCTAGAGGTGGGTTTGTCAAATGATCCTGAAATCCCATTGCTCAGTATATACCTGGAGAAATGAGTGTGGGGATACAAATGGACATTTCCACACTGGTGTTTCTGGTGGCAATGTGAATGATTCACAATGAATAAGGTGGTTTAAGGGTACAAAGACTGAGGAAAGGAACAGGAACTATGGTGTATACCTGCAATGGACTACTGAGCTGCTGCAAGAAGAAACAAAGTTGTGAGGCATACAACTAGATGAATGAACCTTAAGAGATATATATTGAATGAAATATCAGGAAAGAAAGACAAATATTATCATGTCTCAATTATGTGGACTAACTATAATGCACAAATTTGGTGAACTAAAGTCAAGAACATGGGTTGTCAGGTTGAGGCTAATTGTAAAGGGTCCTAGACTGTAAGCTCTTACAGCAGTCACATATATTCAGAAGGTGTAATTGTTAATTCTAAATTCTGAGATACTGAGCTGATTGTATATAACATGATCTTTCTCAGAAACTTCATGTATTTCTGTGACACCTGAGACTCAGAGTCAAAGCTCTGAAGTTATGAACGTCAGTAGTACCCCATACAGGAACTGCTTAAAAAGTTGAGAAAATGATCAGACATCAAGTAGAGATATGAATGAAGCTGATCTGGAAAGGATTAAGGTATATCAGAAGACAGGGTAAAAGATGATATCATCTATATCTTAAAACTTCAACTTTTGTGTGAGATTACATGGAGAGATATTTGGGGCAAAATTTGTATTTTGGGTAGTGCATTTCCTAATTTAATTTGTATGGTCAGTTTAGTTGAATGCCATAAGTACAGGGAATCTTGATTAAGGAATGAGATTTTCTTGGTTTTTCCAGGTTAGTGTGATACCCAGATAAATCCCAGTGTGATTTGGACAGTGAATAAAGAAGTATTTGCAAAGTTCCCTTAGGGGAATGGGGAGAAAAAGGGAAAGATTTAACTTCCCCATTTGGAGAATTTATGCTGTTCTCCCAAGCAGTGGGGACACCCAAATCAATAAGCCAAGCCCTAGATCTTAGGGTCCTCCTCTATGAAATTTATTTCTTCAAAGGATTAGGCCTAGAAGTCACAATTAGGCCTAGAAGTCACACCCAGAGAACCTCTTTTGTTGCTCAGATGTGGCTTCTCTCTCTCTCTGAGCTGACAAGGCAAGTGAACCCACTGCCCTCCCTTCCTATGTGGATCATGACTCCCAGGGGTGTAAAGCTCCCTGACAACATGAGGCAGAAATCCTGAGATGAGCTGGGGCCTGGCATAAAGGGATTGAGAAAAACTTCTTGACCAAGTTGAGGAAGAGGGAAATGAAAAAGTAAAGTGTCAGTAGCTAAGAGGTTTCAAACTGAATGAGAGGTTAACTTGGACGTTATTCTTACACATTATATAGATATCTCCTTTCAGTATATGGTGTATTTGAGTGGTTGAAGCGAAGTACCTGAAATTGTAGAGCTGTGTTCCAGTAGCCTTATTTCTTGATGAATATTTTATAATGATATAGCTTTTACAATGTGACTGTGTCATTGTGAAAAGCTTGTGTCTGATGCTCACTTTATCTAGGGTATGGACAGATGAGTAAACAATATGGATAAAAAATAAACAAATAATAAGGTGACCAAAGATTTAACTAAATTAGTTAGATGGAAAGAGTGGTCAATGAGAGGGAGGTGTAAGGGATATGGTATGTATGAGCTTTTTCTTTTTTCTTTTTATTTTTTTCTGTAGTGATGCAAATGTTCTAGGTGCCAAAATATATCAGCAAGAAATAAGTATTTTAAAAACACAAAAAAAACCCCAAACTTCTTTAATTTCCAAAAAATGTAAGCTCCCCTAAATTTGCCAGATGGCACCAGTTCTTAGATTTATAGTAGGGAAGTATGTATTTTGGTAAAAAGTTAATACCATTTTTACTATTAAAAACATGAGAAAACAAATTCTCTTCATAACATATCACCTATTCCATCAATCCATAACAAATTAATAATGGATGTCACAGCATTGCTTGATTTTGTCCTAATTTGTAAGGATTTGGAGAAATGTATGATTCTGAATTTTATATATTAATTTTTCTTTTGTAGGTCTAGTTTGGATATATTATATTAGAGGACACTTAAAAATATAGTGAAGCCACAGATTCTTCCTATTTGCTCAGTAGTATGCCTTTAAATATTAAGCATTAATGCTTAGTATTGCACATTTCTAAAACCTCTGGGGCTAAGTAATGATAATAATAAAGGTGATTATCATTATTATTATTAATACTCAAAAAGTGAAGGACAGATAGTTTAAAATATTCATAAAAAAAGCAAAATTGAAAGAATTTGTCAACAAAAGACCTGCCCAACAGGAATTCCTTTTCTCTTTCTTTTTCTTTTTTTTTTTTGGCATGGACAGGCACCAGTAACCAAACCTGGGTCTCTGGCCTGGCAGGCAAGAACTCTGCCTGTTGAACCACCATGTTCTTTAATTCCTATAGGGTTAAAAATAAAATTGTACAAGAAAAGGTCATATTTCCTGATAATGGACTTGCAAAATATAAAGAGGCAATGTGGGGCTGAAAACAATATAAAGGGGTAAATGGAGAACATAAGCATGGTATTGAAGGTAAGAGGAATACTTTCAAATTCATAGGTTACAGACATAGATTGTGTAATCCAAGCCCAGGGTGAACAAAAAGAAAGAATTTTAAAGAATTTACAGAAAAATAAATGAAAAAAGTGTAAGACAGATGCATCAGAAAAGATAAAATATACAGAAAATGAGGCTGTAGCAAAAGATAAGAAAGACACAGAAGACATGACATTTAAAAAGGTAAAGACAAAATGACTTAAGTAAATAGCACTTTTATACTAATAACACTGAATGTTAATGGGCTATACTCCACAAAGATTTAACACAAATAGGCAGAATGTGTAAAGCTCATGATCCAACTATATGTTCTTTACAAGAGAATAAACTTAGACCAAAAGGCACAAATAGGTTGAAAAGGAAAGAATGAGAAAAGATAATCCATGCAAACAGTAACCAAAAAATGAATTGGTGTAGCTATATTAATATTGGACAAAATAGACATTAAGTCAAAAATTGTTACAAGAGAAAAAGAGGAACACTATATATTAACAAAAGCGTCAATAAATATTTATGTTTCTAACCAGACTGCCCCACAATATATGAGGCAAACTCTACAAAGCTGAAGGCAATAATAGACCCCTTGAAAATAATTGTTGGAGACTTCAGGACTCCACTCTGATCAATAGATAGAACATCAAGACAGAGACCAATAAGTAAACAGAGAACTTGAATAATATGATAAATGAGTTAGAATTAGCAGATCTATACAGAACATTGCACCCCAAAATAACAAGACATACATTTTTCCAGGTGTACAATGTTCATTCTCCAGTATAGAGCACATGTTCAGTCACAAATAAGTCTCAATAATTTTTAAAAATTGAAATTATACAAAGCATTTTCTCTGACCAAAATAGAATGAAGCTGGAAATCAATAACAACAGAGGTCTGAAAATCCAAGAACTATATGGAAATTAAATAACACACTCTTAAAAATCAATGGGTCAACAGAGAAATTACAAGGGAGACCAGAAAATATTCTGAAATGAAAGAAAACAAGACCACAACATATTGAAACTTATGAAAGGCAGTGAAGACAGAGCTGAGAAGGAAATTCGTAGTCATAAATGCTTCTATTAAAAAAAGAAGAAAGAGCTAATGTCAAAGACCTTATGGCACACCTTGAGAAACTAAGAAAAGAACAACAAGCAAAACCCAACTCAAACAGAAGTAAAAAAAAAATGACAAAGATAGCAATAACATCATCAAAAGTTGGTTCTTTGAAAAGATCAATAAAATCGACAAACTTTTAGGTAGACTGACAATCAAAAAATAGAGAAGATGCAAATAAAAACAGAAATGAGAGGGGGATCATTACTACTGACATTACATGGGAAAAAAAGATCATAGGAAAACACTATGAACAACTGTATGCAAACAAATTAGAAAACCTAGATGAACAAATTCCAAAAAGCACATGAAAAACTTACAGTGACTCTGGAAAAAATAAAAGACCTCAACAGACCAATTTCAAATAAAATGATTGAATTAGTCATCAAAAACTTTCCAAGAAAGAGAAGCTGAAGTTCAGATGACTTCAGAGGTGAATTTTAATAACATTATGAGAAGATTTAATACCAAGCCTACTGAAACTTTCCCCAAAAATTGAAGACAAGGGACCACTACCTAACTCATTCTATAAGGCCAAAGTCACACTAATACCAAAGACAGATAAAGAAACTACAGGAAAAGAAAATTACAGAATGAATTTTCTTATGAATACAGAAGCAAAAATTCTCAATCAAACACTAGCAAATGGAATCCAAAAGTCCAATAAAATATTTTTACACCAAGAACGAGTGGGATTAATCCCAGATACACAGGGATCATTCAATACAGGAAAATTAATGCATTACACCACCTTAACAAAATGAAAGAAAAAAAAACACATCATACTTATTGACACAGAAATGGCATTTGAAAAATCCAGCATACTTTCTTGTTAACAAGAATTAAAAAAAAAAAAACAAGAATAGAAGGAAACTTCTTTAACATAATAAAGGTCACATATGAAAAACCTTCTGCTACAATCATACTCAATTGTGAAAGGGTGAAATCTTTCCCTCTGAGATCAGAAACAAGACAAGGATGCCCATTGTCACTACTTTTATTCAACACTGTCCTGGAAGTTCTTGCCACAACAATTAGTCAAGCAAAAAAATAAAAGGCATCCAAATTGGAAAAGAACAAGAAAATCTTCCATATTTGCAGATGTCATGATTCTATATACAGAAAATCCTGAAGAATTCACATCGAACTTCCTAAAGCTAATAAGTGAACTCGGAAAAGTCATTATATGCAAGATCATCACCCACAAATCGGTGGTGTTTCTATACACATGCAATGAACAGTCAGGAAAAGAAATCAAGAATAAAAATCAACTCATAATAGCAACTAAAAGAATCAAATATCTAAGTATAAATCTAACTCAAGATATAAAAGACTAGCACACAGAACTACAAAATATTTCTAAAAGAAAACTTTTAATACCTTAATTAGTGGAATGACTTTCCTTTATTTAGTATTGGAACACAAAATAAGATGTCAACCCTACCCGGAGGGATTTACAGTTACAATGTAATCTCAAATATCTAACAAACTTCTTGGCAGAAGTGAAATGATGATCATCAAACATACGTGGAAATGTAAGCAGACCTCAATAGTCAATCTCATCTTGACAAAGAAGAATGAAATTGGAGGACTTATATGTCCTGATCTTAAAATTTGTTACAAAGCCACACTAATCAAAATAGAATGATACTGGCACAAGATCAAACTTATAGTCCAATGGAATCTAACTGAGAGCTTAGAAATCAACCCTCAAAATTGTGGCAAATCGATTTTTTTTTTACTATTATTATCATTTTTATTTTTTCCTCTATATTAACATTTTATATCTTTTTCTGTTGTTTTGCTAGTTCTTTTCTTAAATAGATGCAAATGTACTAAGAAATGATGATCATGCATCTATGTGATGATGGCAAATCGATTTTTGACAAGGTGTCAAAGACCATTCAATTAGGGAAGAATAGGTTCTTCAACAGATGGTGCTGGGAAATTGTATTTCCATTTCAAAAATAAATAAAGAGGACCCTTATCTCAAACCTTTATAAAAATAAACTCAAAATGAGTCAAGACTTAATTATGAGAACCAGGACCCTAAACTTCCTAGAAGAATACTTAAGGAAGCATCTTCTGTTGTGATAAGCAATGATTTCTTACATATTACACCCAAAGCACAAGCAATAAAAGAAAAAAATATATGAAATGGACCTCATCAAAATTTAAAACTTTTGTGTATCATTGGGCTTTATCAAGAAACTGAAAGACAACCTGCAGAATGGTAGGAAATATTTGGAAACCACATGTCCAATAAAGGTTTAATATCCAGAATATATAAAGAAATACTAAAATTCAATGGCAAAGGAAAAACAATGCAATTTTTTAAATATTTGAACATTGATGTTCATAGTAGCTTATTCACAATTGCCAAAATACGGAAGCACCCTGAGTGCTCAGCAACCAATGAAAGCATACATAAAATGCTGTGAAGACATACAATGGAATATTATTAAATCATAAAAACGACTGCAGTCCTGATACATTTGAAAAAATGGATGAACCTTGAGGACATTATGATGAATAAAATAAAATGAGCCATACACAAAAGGATGAATATTGTGTGATCCCACTGATGTGAACTTTTAATAATAAGAAATATGAGTTTATATGAACTTATTTTAGCAAAGGTAACTATTGTTTAAAAAAAAGTACAATTTAAAAAATTGCTATACCCAATTGTAGTAAGTATTCTACATCAGTGCAAGTTGTTGTCGGTGGGGCAGTGAATATTATGAATGAATACTCTGTAAACCCAAAACATTTCTAATAAAACTATAAATAAGTAAACAAAATAAAAAAAAAAACTTGAGAGAATTCATCATCACCAGACCTTCCCTACAAGAGACAATAAAGAGAGTTCTGCAAATTGAAAGAATAGGACAAGACAACAGATTGAAGCCACATGAAGAAATGAAATGTTCTGGTAACGAGATAAGTAAATATAAATGGCAATATTATTGTATTCTTGGTTCGTAATGGAACTTTTATTTCCAATAGCATCTAAAATGCTAATGCATAAAATATAATAATAAATCACTGGTATTGAATTCAAAATGTGCAAACAAGTAATTCATGACAATAACAATACAACAGTGGGGAGAAGAGAATATAGGATCATAGTTTGCACATACCATTGAAGTTAAGTTGGTATCAGAGCAAATGAGAATGCTAGATTTAAGATGCTAAATTTAAGCTCCATGGTAACTACAAAGAAATTATCAGAGAATATGCAAATTCATTGATGCAGAAATTAGAGTACTTATTGCCTAATGGGGCTGCATGGGAAATGGTAAGTTAATGTATAATGGATGTAGGGTTTCTATTTGGAGAGACAGGAAAATTTTAGTAATGAAAAGTATCAATGGTACAGTAATATTGTGAGTCCAATTAATCTCATAATGGTATGCTTTGGAGTGATTGAAATATTAAAACTTCATATTGTTTAATTATTACTACAATTAAGGAAAAATAAAAAGAGCGACTAAAGAGACAACAGATAAATGCAATACATGATACTGGATGGGATATAGCAAGGGAGGAGAAAAGGATCAAAGGGACATGTTTTAGTTAACTGGGCTGCTCAAAGCAAATATCATAAAATGGGTCAGGTTTAAAAGTGAAAATCTATTTGTCCATGGATTAGAGGCCATGGAAATGTCCAAGTGAAAGCATCATTTAGGCAATGCTCTCTTCCCAATACTGGCTGCTGGCAATCCTTGGCTCCTCTGTCACATGGCAAGGCACATGTCAGTATCTGATGGTCTATCCCTTCTCTTCAGGTTTTGTTTACTTCATTTTCTTGCTTCAGTGGCTTTCCCTATCTTTGCCTGAATTTCATTCTCTTATAAGAGACTCCAGTAATAGTATTAATACCCATCTTGATCAGGTGAGACACACCTTAACGTAAGGAGCCTCATCAAATACCTTACTTACAATGGATTTACACCTACAGGAATGGATTAAATCTATGAATATGTTTATCTGGTATACATACAGGTTCAACCATCACGGGACATTATCTCAATAAAGAGACATATGAAAAAATTTGAATATGGACTTTAAGCTTTATATTAATGTTAAACTGCTTGAACTTAATAACTGCACTTATGTTGGTTGCATAAATGAATATACATGTTCTTAGGAAATGTATATGGCAATATTAAGTGTTCAATGAGCAGGATGTATATACATCTTACATTCTAGTGTTCAGAGAGTGGAAAGATAGAATTATATGGCAAGGGAAGCAAAACATAAAATTGGGGAATCTGTATTTCTGAGAGCTATGGTATGCTGCAGTTTTCTTCATGGAGTTTGTATTGCATTTCTAACCGACCAGTAATTTTGAACATCTTTCAAAATTAAAAATTAAATAATTTTTAATTAAAAATTAAATAAAATCTGTGAGATGCAAAACAACAGGAACTCTCATTTATTATTGATGGGAATGCCAATGATACAGCCAATTTGGAAGACAGTTTAGCATTTTCTTACATAACTAACAGTCTATCCTAGGTTTTTACCCAATTGATTTAAAACCATATGTGCTGAGCCAAGATAGTGGCTTAGCAAGGTGTGGGATTTAGTTTCGTCCTCCAGAACAGCTACTAAATAACCAGGAACAGTAGAGAACAGCTCCTGGTGCCATGTGAGTGACTGGACACACAGCGTGCCCCAGTCTGGACCAGCTGGATTGGCTGCAAACCCCACCAGAACCATGCGTTACCCAAGCCATGGTGGCCAGTGCCCCTCCCCCACAGGTTGCTTCCCAGAGGAGAAAGGAAAGGGAATTTATCAGCAGCAGGGGCTGAGCTCAACTAAGATTCAAGTGTGGAATTAATTCACAAATTCTGACTACTAAAAATAGGCCACCAGCTCAGGTGAAACTGGTCAAAGTGGAGGTCGCTGATTTTTGCCCTGTAGCTTAGGGGGCAGGGCTGACAGAAAAAAGAAAAAAAAAACAAAAGAAACAGGTTTTTGTGGCAGTATTTCTATGGAGGCTTGGGCTGCCTTTGGATAGAGTGGCAGGGCTTCTCAGGCTGCAACTGCCCCAGGCGTAGGCAGAAACAAGCTTCTTTAAGAGCTTGTCTGGAGCCGGTGTTTTCCCCAGGGGAGGGGGGAGGCCCAACTCAGGTGGAGTCCTTCCCTCAAGGAATTCAGACCCCAGAGCTTGGTAATTTGAAGCCATTAAAACAAACCTACAACATCTCCTCAGTCTCCACCATGTCCCCAGCAGGGAGAGTCTGCCAAAGTTAAAGGTACTGCATCATCTTATGCTGGTGGGACCTGCAGGCAGACAAGCACCACATACTGGGCAGGATAAGAAAAACAGAGTCCAGATATTTCACAGGAAAGTCTATCAATCTGCTGGGTCTCACCCTCAGGGAAAATCCACACAGGTGACTGTTTCCTCCTAACAGGAGGGAGTTTGGTCTGGGAAAATCCAGCTGGGGTCTATAATACCTAACTAGACCCTCCTAAGGGTGGGGGTGGGTGGAAGGCACCATACAGATAGGGTAAGAAACAAGAAAACAAAAACTGAAAAATTCTCCTCTCTTAAACAAAACCTAAGGTAGTGGTCCAGGAAAAGCTGAACTGAATGTCAAAGAACAGACAGACAACAAATGCATCCAGCAAGAAAACCCTAGGTAAAAGAAGTGAAAACTATCTCCAGAATAATGTAATCAAGGTAATTAAATGCCTAGATACCAGCAAAAAATAACAAATCACACTAGGAAAACTGAAGATATGGCACAGTCAAAGGAATAAACCAACAATTCAAATGAGATACAGGCGTTAAAACAACTAATTCAGAATGTATGGACAGACATGGAAAACTTCATCAAAAATCAAATCAATAAATTGAGGGATGACATAAAGAAGGCAAAGAATGAATAAAAAGAAGAAATTGAAAGTCTGAAAAAACAAATCACAGAACTTATGAGACTGAAAGGCGCAGTAGAAGAGATGAAAAAAAATAGAAACCTACAGTGTTAGATTTCAAGAGACAGAATGTAGGATTAGTGAACTGGAGGACAGAACATCTGAAATCTGACAAGCAAAAGAAAATATAGGAAAAAAATGGGAAAATATGAGCAAGGACTCAGGGAATTGAATGACAATATGAAGCACACAAATATACGTGTTGTGGGTGTCCCAGAAGGAGAAGAGAAGGGAAAAAGAGGCAAAAAAACTAGTGGAGGAAATTATCACTAAAAATTTCCCAACTCTTATGAAAGACTTTAAATTGCAGATCCAAGAACAGCTGCATACCCCAAAGAGAATAAATCCAAAAGACGTACTCCAAGACAAGTACTAATCAGAATGTCAGATGTCAAAGAGAAAGGGAGAATCTTGATAGCAGCAAGAGAAAAGCAATTCATCAGATACAAGGGAAGCCCAATAAGACTTTGTGTAGGTTTCTGAGCAGAAACCATGGAGGTGAGAAGACAGTGGGATGATATATTTAAATTATTAAAAGAGAAAAACTGCCAACCAAGAATTCTATATCCAGCAAAATTGTCCTTCGAAAATGAGGGTGAAATTAAAACATTTTCCGGGGAAAAAATCACTGAGAGAATTTGTGACCAAGAGACAGACTCTGCAAGAAAAACTAAAGGGAGCACTAGAGGCAGATATGAAAAGACAAACAGAGAGATGTGCAGAAGAGTGTAGAAAGGAAGACTATCAGTAAAGGTAAAAAGAAAAAAAATTACATGTGAAATATTAAATCCAAAAGGCAAAACAGTAGAAGAAAGTACTACCCATACATTAATAACACTAAATGTTAATGGGTTAAACTCCCCAATCAAAAGACATGGACTGGTAGAATGGATTAAAAAACAGGACCCATCTATATGCTGTCTACAGGAGACACATCTTAGAGCCAAGGATAAACATCAGTTGAAAGTGCAAGGTTGGTAAAAGATACTTCAGGCAAATAATGATCAGAAAAAAGCAGGAGTAGCTATACTAATATCCACCAAATTAGACTGCAAATGTAAAACAGTTAAAAGAGACAAAGAAGGACACTATGTATTAATAGAAAGAACAATTCAACAAAAAGACATAACAATCATAAATATTTATGCACTGAGCCAGAATGTTTCAAAATACATGAGGCAAACACTGAAAAGAGAAACAGACACATCTAACATAATAGATGGAGACTTCAATTCCACACTTTCATCACTGGACAGAACATCTAGACAGAGGATCAATACAGAAACAGAGAATATGAATAATACAAAAAATGAGTAAGACTTAACAGACATTTATAGAACATTACACCCCACAACAGTAGGATACACTTTTTTCTCAAGTGCTCATGGATCATTTTCAAGGATAGGCCATATGCTGGGTCACAAAGCAAGTCTCAATGAATTTTAAAAGATTGAAATTATGCAGAACACTTTCTCAGATCATAAAGGAATGAAGTTGGAAATCAATAATAGGCAGAGTGCTAGAAAATTCACATATATGTGTAGGCTCAACAACACACTCTTTAACAACCAGTGGGTCAAGGAAGAAATTACAAGAGAAATCAGTAAATATCTTGAGGCAGATGAAAATGAAAACACAACATATCAAAACATGGGTTGCAGCAAAGGTAGTGCTTAGAGGTAAATTTATTGCCCTAAATGTCTATATCAAAAAAGAAGAAAGGGCAAAAATTGATGAATTAACTGTCCACTTGGAAGAAGTAGAGAAAGAATAGCAAACTAACCCAAAAACAAGCAAAAGGAAAGAAATAATGAAGATTAGAGCAAAAATAAATGAAATTGAGAATATGAAAACAATTGGGAAAATCAACAAAAGCAGAAGCTGGTTCTATGAGAAAAGCAATAAGATTGATTAACCCTCAGCAAGACTGACAAAAAGAAGAAGAGAGAGGTTGCAAATAAATAAGATCAGAAACGGAAGAGGAGACGTAACCACTGACCTCACTGAAATAAAGGAAGTAATGACAGGATACTATGAACAACTTTATGCTAATAAACTAGGCAATGTAGATGAAAAAGACAATTTTCTAGAAAGGCATGAGCAACCAACTTTGACTCAAGAAGAAATGGACGACCTCAACAAATCAATTACAGTAAGGAAATTAAATCAGTCATTAAGAAGTTCCCCAAAAAGAAAACTCCAGGACCAGATGGCTTCACATGTGAATTCTACCAAACATTCCAGAAAGAATTAGTACCAATCCTGCTCAAACTCTTCAAAAAAATTGAAGAGGAAGGAAAGCTACCTAACTCATTCAATGACGCCAACATCACCCTCATACCAAAGCCAGACAAAGATATTACAAAAAAGAAAACTACAGACCAATCTCTCTAATGAATATAGATGCAAAAATCCTCAACAGAATTCTAGCAAATTGAATCCAAAAGTGCATTAAAAGAATTATACATCATGACCAAGTAGGATTCATCCCAGGTATGCAAGGATGTTTCGACATAAGAAAATCAATTAATGTTATACACTATATCAACAAATCAAAGCAGAAAAAACAGATGATCATCTCAATTGATTCAGAATAGGTATTTGACAAAATTCAACATCCTTTCCTGTTGAAAACACGTCAAAGGATAGGAATAGAAGGGGACTTCCTCAACATGATAAAGGGAATATATGAAAAACTCACAGCTAACATTATCTTCAATGGGGAAAAACTGAAAACTTTCCACCTAAGAACAGGAACAAGACAAGGATGTCCATTATCACCACTGTTATTCAAAATTGTGTTGGAAGTTCTAGCCAGAGCAATTAGACAAGAGAAAGACACACAAGGCATCAAAATTGGAAAGAAAGAAGTAAAACTCTCACTGTTTGCAGATGATATGACACTACATGTCAAAAACCCCAAAAAATCCACAGCAAAACTACTAGAGCTAATAAATGAGTACAGCAAAGTGGCAGGTTACAAGATCAACATTCAAAAATCTGTAGTGTTTCTATATACTAATAATGAACAATCTGAGGGGGAAATGAAAAAGAGTTCCATTTACAATTGCAACCAAAAGAATAAAATATTTAGGAATAAATTTAACTAAAGAGACAAAAGACCTATACAAAGAAATTGTTTAAAAAATTGCAGAAGACCTAAATAGATGGAAGGACATGCCAAGTTCTTGGATTGGAAGACCAAATATAGTCGATGTCAATTATACCTAAATTGATTTACAGATTCAATGCAATATCAATTAAAATCCCAACAACTTACTTTTCAGAAATAGAAAAACCAATAACCAAATTTATCTGGAAGGGCAGGGTGCCCTTAATATGTAAAAGTATCCTGAGGAAAAAAAAATGAAGTGGGAGGTCTCTTGCTGTCTGACTTTAAGGCACATTTTGGAGCTACAGTGGTCAAAACAGCATGGTACTGGCATAAAGATAGATATCCTGACCAATGGAATAGAATAGAGTGTTCACATATAGACCCTCTCATCTATGGACAATTGATCTTTGATAAGGCAGTCAAACCAACTCACCTGGGACAGAACAGTCTCTTCAATAAATGGTGCCTAAAGAACTGGATATCCATATGCAAAAGAATGAAAGAGGACCCGTATCTCACGCCCTATACAAAAATTAACTCAAAATGGACCAAAGACCTAAACCTTAGATCTAAGACCATAAAAATTTTAGAAAAAAATGTAGGGAAATAGCTTATAAATCTTATACTTGGAGGTGGTTTCCTAGATCTTACACCCAAAGCAAGAACATTGAAGAAAGAAAGAAATAAATGGGAACTCCTCAAAATTAAATGTTTTTGGGCATCAAAGAACTTCATCAAGAAAGTAAAAAGGCAACCTTCACAGTGGGAAACAATATTAGGAAATGATATATCAGATAAAGGTCTAGTATCCAGAATTTATAAAGAGATTGTTCAACTCAACAACAAAAAGATAGACAACCCAATTACAAAATGGGCAAAAGACTTGAACAGACACTTATCAGAAGAGGAAATATAAATGGCCAAAAGGCAGATGAAGAGATGCTCAACTTCCCTGGCTATTAGAGAAATGCAAATCAAAACCACAACGAGATATCATCTCACACCCACTAGAATGGCCATTATCAATAAAACAGAAAATGACAAATGCTGAAGAGGATGTGCAGAAAGATGCACACATCCTCTGTTGGTGGGAATGTCAAATTTTACAACCACTGTGGAAGGCAGTTTAGCAGTTCCTCAAAAAGCTAAATATAAAATTGTCATTTGACCCCATAATACCATTGCTAGGTATCTACTTTGAGGACATGAGGGCAAGGACACAAACAGATATTTTCACACCAATGTTTATAGCAGCATTATTTACAATTGTGAAGAGATAGAAACAGCCAAAATGTCCATCAACAGATGAGTGGCTAAACAAACTGTGGTATATACATACGATGGAATATTATGCAGCCGTAAGACAGAATAAAGTTATGAAGTATGTAACAACATGGATGGACCTTAAGGGCATTATGCTGAGTGAGATTAGCCAGAAACAATAGGACAAATACTATATGGTCTCACTGATATGAACTGACATTAGTGAATAAACTTGGAGAATTTCATTCATAACAGAAACCATCAGGAGGTAGAAACAGGGTAAGATATTGGGTAATTGGAGCTGAAGGGATACAGATTGTGTAACAGGACTGAATGTAAAAACTCAGAAATGGACAGCACAATACTACCCAACTGTAATACAATTATATTCAAATGCTGAATGAAGCTGAATGTGAGAATGATAGAGGGAGGAGGGCTGGGGGCACAAATGAAATCAGAAAGAAAGATAGATGGTAAAGACTGGGATGGTATAATCTAGGAATGCCTAGAGTGTATAATGATAATGACTAAATGTACAAATTTTAAAAATGTTTTTGCATGAGGAAGAACAAAGGAATGTCATTACTGCAGGGTGCTGAAAATAGATGGCAATTAATATTTTAAAATTTTAACTTATGTGTGAGACTAAAGCAAAAAATGTTCATTTGGTACAAAATTTATATTTTGACTAGTGCATTTCCTAATATAACTTATGTAGACAGCTTAATTGAACACCATAAGTACATGGAACCTTGAATAGGACATGAGATTTTGTTGGTTTGTCCAGAGCCATGCCCCAATAAATCCCAGAGTGATTTGAACAGTGAATAAAAAAGTATTTGCCAAGATCCCTTGGGGGAATGGTGAGAAGGGGGGAAAATTCAACTTCCCCAGGTTGAATTCTTGATATTCTCACAAGCAATGTGGACAAGCAAAGCTATAGGCTGAACTCCCAATCTTGCCGTTTTTTCATATGAAACTTAACCTTACAAAGGATAGGTCAAGCCTACTTAAAATTAGGCCTAAGTATCACCCCTAGGAGAACCTCCTTTGGTGCTCAGATGTGGACTTTCTCTCCAGCCAGCACAACAAGCAAACTCATCAGCCTCCCCCTGTCTACATGGGACATGACTCCCAAGGGTGTGGACCTTCCTGGCAATGTGGGACAGAAATCCTGGATTGAGCTGAGACTCAGCATCAAGGGATTGAGAAAAACCCCAGAATGAGCTGAGAGTATGCATCAGGGAATTGAGTAAAACTTCTTGACCAAAACGGAGAAGAGTGAAATGAGACAAAATAAAGTGTCAATGTCTAAGATATTCCAGAGTCGAGAGGTTATCCTGGAGGTTATTCTTACGCATTAAATAGGTATCATGTTGTTAGTCAAGATATAATGAAGAGGCTAGAGGGAACTGCCTGAAAATGTAGAGCTGTGTTCCAGTAGCCATGCTTCTTGAAGATGACTGTATAATGATATAGCTTTCACAATGTGACTGTGTGATTGTGAAAACCTTGTGTCTGATGCTCCTTTTATCTATCTTATCAACAGAGAAGTACATCATATGGAATAAAGTTGAATAACAGGGGGAACAAATGTTAAAATAAATTTAGAGTGAAATGCTGGTGATTGGTGAAGGAGAACGGTGGGGGCTATGACATGTATGAATTTTTTTCGGTTTTCTTCTTTTTTTTTCTGAATTGATACAAATGTTCCAAGAAATGATCATGATGATGAATATGCAACTATGTGATGATATTGTGAATTGCTGAATATGTATGTAGAATGGAATAATCAAAAGTTACAAATGTTTATGTTTGTTTGGTGGTTTCTTTGGTATTTCAAAAACTAAAAACATTAATTAAACAAACAAATAAACATACATGCTGGTTTAAAGTGATTTGTATGCCCTAGAAAAGCCATGTTTTTAATCCAAATCAATCTTGTGGAAACAACAGTTTCTTCCAATCCCTATTCAGTGCTGTAGGTTGGGAACTCGATCAGACTATCTCTATGGAGATGTGACTCAAACAACTGTGGGTATTACACTTGATTAGATGGAGATCTAATCCATCCATTGTACATGGGTCTTGATTAGTTTACTGGAATCCTATAAAAGAGGAGACATTTGGAGAGAGTTCCATTTGAGAATGAGGAGAGAGCTGCAGAACCATAACAGAAGGACAAGAGAACCACAGAGTCCACCAGGCAGCGACCTTTGGAGATGAAGAAAGAAAATGCCTCCCAGGTTGCTTCACGAAGCAAAAGACCTGGAGAGGTAGACAGCAGATGCCTTTTTCATCATGTGCCTTTCAACTTGAGAGAGAAACCCCGAACTTCATTGGCCTTCTTGAATAAAGGTATCTTTCCCTAGATCCCTTAAATTTCTATAGACTTCCTTTAATTGGGACATTTTCATGGCCTTAGAACTGTAAACTTGTAACTTATTAAATTCCCCTTTTTAAAGCCATTCCATTTCTGGTATATTGCATTCTGGCAGCTAGCAAACTAGAACACCATATGTTCACACAAATGCCTGCATATGAATGCTTATAGAAGCTGTATTCTTAATTTCTACAAACTGAAAGTAACCAAGATGTCTTTCTTTATGTATATGGATAAAAACTGTGGTGCTTCCATACAATGGGCTATTGCTTGGTGATAAGAAGATATGAACTATCAAGATAAGCAAAGACATGGAGAAACCTTAAATGCATATTCTTAAGTGAAAGAAACCATTCTGAAAACTGTACAAATTGTTGGTTACAACTATATGAACTTCTGGAAATGGCGCAATTACATAGACAATAAAAAGATTACTGGTTGTGAGGGCATTGGTGGTATGGTGGGATTAATGAATAGAGGAAATTCATGAGTTTTTATGGAAATAAAACTATTCTCTAAGATATTGTGTCTCTGTTTTCTAGGGTGACTATGATGAATGTCACACAGTGGGTTGGCTTAAACAATGGGAATTAATTGCATTATGATTCTGGAGACTAGAAGTCTGAACAGGCCATGACTTCTTGTATCTGCAGTATTCTGGTGCTTGCTTGCCACATAGTTTTGGTTGTTCCCTTTCCTTGGCTTATGTCTCTACCTCTGTCACATAGCTTCTTCTTCTCCTGCTCAATCATCTGTTTCACTGTCTAGATTTTCTCTCATTTAAATAATTCATTCACATGGATTAAAGCCCACTCTGTTTCAATTTGACCTACTTAAATAAGATCATTGAAAATCCTTGTGATGGGTTTGGCGTGATGAACTCCAGGGGGGAAAAACGTGTTCTTAAACATAACTCATTCATATATGCATGAACTCTTGCAAGCAGGACCTTTTGATGAGGTTACTTCAGTTAAAGTGTGTCCAATTGAATCAGGATGGCTCTTAATCCATTATGGAAGGCCTCATATGGGAAGGTCACAAAGAGAAAGAAAAAGCCACAGAGATCATCCAAAATATGAAAGTCAACAGCATCTGGAAGAGAAGGAAGAACCCAAGAGAAGTGACCATGTGCATTGCCATGTGATAGAAAAGTTCAAGGACAAATAATTGCTGGCAGTCATCCCAAGAACACCACAGTCTTCTGGGAGAAAACCTCACCTTGATGATACCTTGATTAGGATTTCTCCTAGTCTCAAAACACTGAACCCATAAATTCCTGTTGTTTAATCCACTGATTGCATGATATTTGCTTTAGCAACCAGAAAACTAAAGCAGTTTTTGGTACAAGAAAGTGTGGTGCTATTATTGCAAATAACTAAAATGTGGAAATGGCTTTGGAGGTGGGTTATGTGTAGAATCTGGAAGAACTTAGAAGTGCTTGATAGAAAAAGCCTTGAGAATTTTGAGGAGACTGTTAATTGAAATATGGTTGCTAAAGTTACTTCCATTGAGGCCTTAGAAGGAAATGATACATATGTTATTGGAAATTAGAAGAAAGTTATCCTTGTGTTCTAGTTTGCTAGCTGCCGGAATGCAACACACCAGAGATGGATTGGCTTTTAATAAAAGGGGATTTATTTTGTTGGTTCTTCAGAGGAAAGGCAGCTAACTTTCCACTGAGGTTCTTTCTTACGTGGAAGGCACAAGATGGTCTCTGCAGGTCTTCTCTCCAGGCCCCTGGGTTCCAACAACTTTCCCCAGGGTGACTTCTTTCTGCATCTCCAAAGGCCTGGGCTGAGCTGCTAGTGCTGAGATGAGGAGTGCTGAGCTGCTTAAACTGTGCTACATTGCGTTCTCTCATTTAAGCACAAGCCAATTAAGTCAAACGTCACTCATTGCAGCAGACACGCCTCCTAGCCAACTGCAGATGTAATTAGCAACAGATGAGATTCACCTACCATTGGCTCATGTCCACAGCAACAGAACTAGGTGCCTTCACCTGGCCAAGTTGACAGCTGAATCTAACTACCACACCTTGTTATAAAGTGGAAGAGAACTTGGCAAAATTGTGTTCTGATATTGAAGGGAAGGCAGAACTGGAAAGAGATGAACTTTCAAGTTCATCCTTCAGGTTCATCCCTTATTTAACTGAGAACATAATCAAGTTAAATGTGGAAAGATTATCCTAGTTTTCCTTGCAGCTTGTAGTAAAATGTGAAAGGAAAGGGATAAGGCAAAAACAAACTCTTAAATACAAAGTAATTAGAAAATGATTGCTCAGAAAATGTTTAGCTTATCCAGATTGTGTGCTCTGAGACTAAGACCAGGATTGTCTCTATCAGGGGACTTCTTTATCTTCTGGAAAGCAAGTCCATGGAGAATAGGATTCCACGTGAGGTTCAAACTGAACACAGATCTAGTCTTACATTTCAGTGGAAGTGAGGATTGGAAATACATTCATCTAGGAAACAGCTTTGAAAAATTCCATTGTCTGATGGTTTGGACTTCGGCAAACTGTCTGCAAAGTTGAAAAGGGTTTTGTGAAATTTTTCTGAGAGTAATCACTGCCAACCTGGACTGAAAGGAACAGAGAAGGGATAAATTGAAGGAGCAATTGCTTCAAAAGTAGAATCATGGAAGCCAAGTTCTGTGTTGGAGATCTCAGACCAAGAAAGCAGGCCCACCCATGTGTGTGGAAAGGTCAGGTCCACCCTTACATTTGCAAGGGGCAGTCCTCATGTTTGAAGAGGGTGGAGCTTTCACCCAAGTGGCACCGCCAGATGAGTCTTAGACCTTAAAATCAAATGTGTTTTTTTCTACTGGGTCTGGAATTGTTTGTGACACGTGACCACTGTTTTCCTTCTGGAATGGGTATGTTTACCTATACCTATCCCTCCATTGGATATTGAAAGTAAATAACTTGATTTATTGGTTTCACAAATCCACATTCTGAAGGGAATTGTGTCACAGGACAGACCACACTCATAACAGATTTTAATGAAATTTGAACTTAGCATTTTTAATTTAATGACAAATTTTGGGGGAAGTTGTGATTGAATTAATATATTTTGAATACAAGGGGATTGTATCTTTCTGGAGTTCACAAGGCAGAGTCTGGTGGTTTGGCACTACATACTACACAAAAACATGTTCTAAAACTTAATCTGTTTCTCTGAATGTGAACTCTTGTAAATAGGGCCTTTTGATAAGTGTCTTAGTTTCCTAATCTGCTCAAAGCAGATATAATGAAATGGGTTGTGTTTTAAACAGTGGGAATTTATTAGGCCTCAGGGTTTTTTTTAATGCTTTTACTGTGAAAAATATTGTGTGTACAGAAAAGCAATAAACTTCCAAATACAGTTTAACAAATAGTTATACAACAGATTTTAAAGTTTGGTATGGGTTACAGTTCCACCATTTTTCATGTTTTTCTTCTAGCTACTCCAAGACATTAGAAACCAAAAGAAATATCAATATATTTGAGCAGTCATATTCATTTGTTAAATCTTATCTTCTCTATTATAATTTTCTTTTTGTGAAAAAATAACATATATACAAAAAAAACAATAGATTTCAAAGTACATTGCAACAATTCGTTGTAGAACGTAGTTTATAGTTTGAGACCATGAGAATGGCCAAATTAAGGCATCATCAGAATTATGCTTTCACTAGCAAGGCACATGGCAGCATCTGCCGGTCTCTCTGTTACCTTAGAGGTTTCATTGATTTCAGCTTCTTTCTTCCATCAATTCTCAATCTCTCTCTCTCTCTCTCTCTCTCTCTCTCTCTCTCTCTCTCTCTCTCTCTCTCTCTCTCTCGATTTATTACATTATTACATTTATAAAGATTCCAGTAAGAAGATTGAGACCTATCCTATATGAGGTGGGTCACAGCTTAATGAAGTAGCCTCATCAAAATATCCTACTGACTATAGGTCAACACCACATAAATGGATTAATTTTAAAAACATGATTTTCTCAGGTACATACATACAGTTCGCAGCTATCACACTCCAACCTTTGGACCCCCAAAAGACATGATATTTCCATATGCTAAAAACATTCATTCCATCACAGTATCCCTAAAGCCTTAAGTAATTTCAGTAACAATATAAAGTACACAGTCTCATCAAAATCAGTTACAGATACGTTCTCTCCTGTGGTACACCTCCCCTCCATTGGTGGACCTGTGAAACCTAAAGAACAAATTGTATGCTTCCAGTATACAAAGGAGGTACAGGAATAGAATAAATATATGCATAGCAAATGGAGGAATTGGAAAACAGTGGTCACAAGTCTCGAATTTTTCTGAAACCTTACCGGGCATATTCTGTTAGATTTCATGGTCTGAGAGTCATTTATGTAAAGGTGTTTTATCCTCCAATTCCAACAAAGTGGCAACTCCATCCTTTTCAACCATGCATGCAGCAGTCATGCTCTTCCTGAACACTGTGTTGAAAGATCCACCTCCTGAGAAAACTGCGGTGATGGTCAGACTCTCTGCAGTCTCTCAAGTATAATCTCAATCCTCTCAGAGTAGTGGGGCTGTGGCTAGAATCTCTGGTGAATATGCTCCACACTCTCTGGAGACTGGCATGGTAGCACTCTTTCTGATCAATCGGGCTGAATGCCCACCCTCTCAAAGTTACAGTGCATACCCCATTTTTGCACACACTCATAGGGAGGCCTGCCCTCTTGGCCAAAGAAGATTGCATCAATCTAGACTCCTTTTTGTATGGTGCTGCACTTGAAGTGATGTTTTGTTCAATCTGCCCCTTTTCAGTCTGTTTTAATTCATGCTGGCAGTGATTCTGTTCATACAGATCTTGCAAAAAATTTGTCATTTTTGCATGTAGTACACAGGAGTCAAAACCATCATATAAAAGAATTTTCCACAAATCCTTTCTCGATAACTGCATTTCCAATCCTGACTTGTACTGAAAAGGCTGACTGGTTCCATAATCAGTTAAACTATCATATGTAGCACTATTCTCTGAGAACAACTCAGTTTCCAGAAGCTGAGAATTTTCCAAATATCAATTTCTGATTTCTCTGGGCCTGGGAGTTCATTTCACAACATATCCCTTTCCTCTAGAATTTTACTATAAGCTGCAAGGAGAAACCAAGCTGCACTATCCACCATTAGCTTCAAAGTGTCCTCAGCAAATATCCAAGTTCATCACTCTCAAATTCTGTCTTGCATACAACATCAGAATTCAAATTTTCCAATTTCTCTGCCACTTTAAAACAAAGACCTTCTTTCTTCCATTTTTTAATGACACATTAAGCATTTATGTAAAGGCTTCATTGGATGTAAATTTAGCATCCATGTCTCCTCAAAGCAATCTGACTTTCCTATCAAACAACTCATAATTTTCCAATCTCAACCCATTAAACAGCCCCAAAGATGTTTCCTCATTTTTGGTATTTGCATTAGTAGCACTCAACTCTCCTTATTTCAAAATCTATTTTAGTTTCTTAGGCTCTTCAAAGCAGATATAATGAAATGGAATGGCTTTGAACAATGGTAATTTATTATTTTACAGTTTGAAGTTATGAGACTATCCAAATTAAGACATCATCAAAATGATGCTTCCTTCCTAAAGACCAGCAGCCATGGATCCTTGGCTTGTCTGCTACATGACAAGTCACACAGAAGTATCTGCTGGTCTCTCCCTTCTCTTAGGTTTTTTTAAACTTCATCTTCTTTATTACATGGCCTTATCTCTCTCTTTTTCTGTTTTCATTCTGTTCATAAAGCACTCCAGTGACAGGATTGCAACCCATTCTGAATGAGATCAATCACATCTTAACTAAAGTAGCTGCATCAAAAGATTATATTTACCACAGATCTACACCCACAGGAATGTATTAGGTTTAAGAACATGATTTTCTGGGGCACACACAGTTCAAATCACCATGATAAGGTTGCTTCATTTAAAGTATGACTCAGTTGCATCAGGATGTATCTGAATCCTAATACTGAAGGCCACTGAAGTAAAATCATAGAGAGAGAGAGAGAGAGAGAGCAGCCAAGGCAAAAAGTCAGTGGAACCCAGAGAAAATCAACAGAGGTCACCATGTGGATTAACATATGACAGAAAAGCCAAGGACCAAGGATTGCTGGCAGCCAAACCCAAAATGCTACAGGACCAAGGATTGCTGGCAGCCAAACCCAAAATGCTACAGTCTTCTGGGATAAGGCATCTCCTTAATGATATCTTGATTTTGGATTTCTTGCCTCAAAATTGTGAGCCAGTATATTCTTGTTTTTAAACCAATCAATTGAACAGTATTCACTTTTGCAGACAGGAAACTTGAGATGATCCTATTCACAAGTGAGTCCACAACAAATAAGAATATCTTCAAATATCCTATTTATAAAGGGGTTTACACCCACAGGAACACCAATTAGGAATTGAACAAGGCTTTTTGGGGAGAACATGATTCAATAGTCAACATATTGTAATGGCAGATATATAATACAATGCACTTCTCAAAACCTGTAAAACTGTAAAAAACAAAGTGTGAATATTCATATAAGTTATGAATTTTAGTTAATAACATGTCAATATTGATCCATTAATTGTAACAAATTTACTTTGTTAATTTACTTTGTAGCAATTAATCTTGCTACAAAACAAGATATTAATAACAGTATGGACTGTGTAAGAGGATGAGGGTATATAGGAAATCTCTTTACAGCTTGCCCATTTTTTCTTTAAATGTAAAAATATTCTAAAATATAAAGTCTATTAGTGAAAAATAAAGAATCTTTAAGTAGATATATTTAAATAAACATGATATTCGAGGCCAAGATGAACTAAATTTTGAGTTATTTTTAATATTTAAGGAAGAAATAACACCTATATTACACGAACTCTTTCAGGAATAGGAAAAGAAAAGCATTGCTCTACTCATTTTATGAGGCCAGCACAACAATACCATAAATAAAAATTCACTTGTGAATAAATAGATTATGTCAAGATCTACAATAAATAAGTTAATTAAATCAATAATCTGAAACCTTCCATAAAATGAAGTCCAAAACAAGTTGGCTTCATGAGAGAATTCTAACAAATATTTAAAACAGAATTAGCA
Source organism: Tamandua tetradactyla (assembly GCF_023851605.1). Lineage (NCBI taxonomy): Eukaryota > Metazoa > Chordata > Mammalia > Pilosa > Myrmecophagidae > Tamandua > Tamandua tetradactyla. Next base: position 54,736,687 of record NC_135353.1, on the reverse strand, counting down.
TCAATCCTTCTCAAATATTTGCAAATGTCAAAAGGAAGGAACAGTTCCTAATTCCTTTTATGAGGCCAGAATTACCTTGATATTCAAGGCAGATGAGAGCTTAAGAAAAAAAAATTACAGACTGTTTTAGTTTGCTAATGCTGTCAGAATGCAATATACCAGAAATGGGTTGGCTTTTATAAAGGGGATTTGTTAAGGTGCAAGTCTACAGTTCTAAGGCCATAAAAATGTCCAAACTACAGCATTCAGAGAAAGATACCTTGATTCAAGAAAGGCTTATGGGATCTGGAACATGTCTGTCAGCTGGGAAGTCATGTGGCTGATGCCTGTTGTTCCTTTGGCTTCTGGTTTCAAACTGCTTCACTTGGGGAACTTTCTTTTTGCATTTCCAAACATCTCTGACTGTTAGCTCTGACCTTCTTCCAAAATGGCTCCCTCTTAAAGGACTCCAGTAAGTGGATTAAGACCCAACTTGAATGGCCAGAAATACATTTACTTGGAAACTGCCTAATCAAATGTCTCACCCAAGATTGGGTGGGTCACATCTCTATGGAAACAACTTAAAGAGATCTCACCCAAACAATAGGCCTGCCCTCACAACTGTGGACTAAGATTGAAAGAACATGGCTTTTCTGGAGAACACAATAGTCTCAAACCAGCAATTCTACCCTCTGGATCCCCATAAGACATAGTGTTTCCATATACAAAGTGTATTCATTTCATTACAATATCACAAAGCCTTAAAAAAAATCAGTAACAATATAAATACAATGAAGTAAAAAAAGTACCAAGGCTCATCAAAATTAGGTATTTTCTGATTCTAAGGCAAAATTCTCCTCTGCCAGCGGACATATAAAAACTCAGAACAAGTTATCTGTTGCCAATATGCAAAGGAGGAACATTCATAGGTTAAATGAGCCATTGCTATGGGGGATATTGGAAGGAAATCAGGGATCACAGGACCCAAAGAATTCTGAAAACCTGCAGGGCAAACACCATTAGTTTTCAAAGTCTGAGAGTGATTTATCCTCGGGTCTTTAGAAAGCAGCAGTCCTACCCTTTCCAATGGCCCATTTAATGTCCCAACTTTTCCAAACACTTAGGTGAGGTTTGCAATATTTGGGAACTTTAGGGAGGCCACCTTTTTTCTTGGCTTCACCCTCACATAGCATTGAGGTAACACGCAGGCTCTCTGCCATCTGTTGGGCGTATGTTCAACACACTCAGAACAATGGGTTGACAGGGAAGATCCCCCCAAATACCAAGGTCTGTGCTCCACCCTCTCTGAGGCTCAGGACACCAAATCTCTCCTGAATATCAAGGCAGGAGTTCCGAACTCTGCCTTCAAGGTAAACTTCCCTCTCCAAGTGCATGGGTGTGTCCATTCTCCTGGCCTGAGATTTCTTGACTTCAGACATTAGCTTCCATCATTCTGCCTTTGAAGTAATTTTTCCTTCAGTTTGTCCCCCTCTCATACCTTTGAGTTCAGAGAGACAAAGGTTCTGTCCCTTTTATTCTAGACTGGTAGTGGTTTCATTTGTACGATCTCACAAGAAACTTGTTAGTTTTCCATCCACTGTACATGGATCACACTCAACAGATAATAGAATTATCCATAAATCCTTTCTGCATAACTCCATTTCTAATTCTGGCTTTTTCTGAAATGGTTGATTTGTTCTATCTTTAGTTGAATCCTCATGTCAGGCCCTATTCTCTGGGGTCCCCCTTTGTGGAAGTCTAGAATTTTCCAGACCATCTATTTCCTGCTTCTGTGTACCCAAGAGTTCAGTTTTCAGCTTATCTCTTTCCTGTCACATTTTACTATAGGCTTCAAGGAGAAACCAGGCTGCATTTTCCCATTTAGTCTCAAAATCTCTACTGCTAAATATTCATGTTCATCACTCTCAAATTCTGCCTTCCATCCAATAACAGCACTTAATTTCACTAAATTCTCTACAACTTTCAAACAAGGATAGCCTTCTTTCCATTTTGCAACAACACATGCATCATTTTTGTCTAAAGTCTCATTGGATGTACCTTTAGCATTCATATTTCTACCAACAATCTCTTCAAAGCACTCTAGGAATTTTCTATCAAGCATGTTACAAATTTTTCCCTTATCCATTTAAAAAGCCATTCCAACATGTTTGGTACATGCAATCCACAGCACCCCAATTCTCTGATAATAAAATTGGTTTTAGTTTGTTAATGCTGCCAGAGTGCAATATACCAGAAAGGGGTGGCTTTTATAAAGGGGATTTATTAAGTTACAAGTTTACATTTCTAAGGTTATAAAAATCCCCAAATAAAGGAACTCAGTGAAATGTACCTTGAAATAATAAAAGCTGTTAGTGTCCAGGATACTTCTGTCTGCTGTGAAGTTATGTGGCTGGTGTCTGCTGGTCCTTTGGCTTCTTGCTTCTGACAACTTGCCCAGGGGCATTTTCTTTCTGCATTTCTAAATGATTCTGTCTGTTTAGGTTCTGAAGTTTTTTTTTCCAAAATGGATGCCTTTTAAAGGACACCAGTAAGCAGATTAAGACCAACCTTGAATGGGTGGAGACGCATCTCCATGGGAATCACCTAATTAAATCACCTAATTAAATGGTCCCACCCAAAATTGGGTCAGTTACATCTCCAGAGAAACAACTTAATCAAAAGTTCCATTCAGCAACATTGAGTCATGATTGAAGGAACATGAATTTCCTGGGGTACACAATAGTTTCAAATCAGCACAGGCATTTAATTCAATAACATTAAAGGTATTATTGTAAAGGTCATACTTCCTTCAACCATTGTTCCTTTTGGATTTTATCTATCATATCTTATTTTTCTCTCTATCTTTACCTATTAGTTATGCTTACTGATAATCTTCATTTATACACTCTTTTCAAAACATCTATCTCCTGTCTTTTCCTATTGGTTCCCTTAGGATTTCTTGTAGAGCATGTCTCTTGCTCATGAATTCTCTCAGGACCTATTTATTTGTCAATGTTTTTAACTCTCCCTCATTTTTGATGACAATTTTGTCCGATATGGAATTATTGGTTGGCTCTTTCCTCTCTTCCACTATCTTAAAAATATCATCCAACTTCCTTATTGCCACAATGTTTTCTGCTGAGAGATCTGCACTTAGTCACATCAAGCTTCCCTTATATGTGAAGGATCACATTTCTCTTGCTGCTTTCAGAATTCTCTTTGACTTTGACATTTGATAATTTGATTATTAAGTGTTTTGAAGTAGTTCTATTGAATCTATTCTGTTGGATTATGCTGACCTTCATGGACCTGCAATTTTATGTCTTTAATAAGTATTTGGAAATTTTCGGTGCATATATTCTCTATTATTCCTTTGGCCCATTTCCCCTTGCCTTCTCCTTCTGAGACACCCATAACATATGTATTCTGTGTTTCATGTTGTCATTAAGTCCCTTAAGACCCTGCTCAATTTTTTTCATTCTTTTTCTTATCTGTTCTTTTGTATATTAGATTTCTGATATCTTGTCTTCTAATTCCAAAATCCTTTCTTCTAATTTTTCAAATCTGCTGTTCTATGACTCCATTGTGTCTTTCATCTCTTCTATTGTGTCTTTCGTTCCCATTAGTTCTGCCACTTGTTTATTCAAGCTTTTAAGTTCTTCTGTATGGACCCCTGTGTCTTCTTTACATACTTCATCTCTTTGGCCACAGTTTCATTCAACTTGTTGATTTGATTTAAAAGATTTTTTCAATATCTTTATTTAGTTATTTCACACCCTGTATTTCAGTTTAGATGTTAGTTTTTTTTTCCTCTGGGTGGGCTTTGTGCTTCCTAGTATGTATGGGTCATGATTTTTGACTGATGTTTAGACATTTGAATTTCTTGCTTAGTATTCTGGAGTTCATTTTCTCTCATTTGCCTAGGGTTTTCTTGTTTGTTAGCTTTGTTCTCTATACATTCATCTTTTTTGCCAGCCAGTTGTCAGAATGACTCTCTCCCTGCAGTCTTCCCATAAACCAGTCACCCACAATGGCCTGCTTCATGGATAGACTTAAGCAGTGTTCACTGCAGCAAATTCTCTGTGGCTAAAACTAGTCTACTGACTCCCATTTGTGCTCTGTGCTCATGAGCTCACAAGTCTTGGGTTTGTTTTATATCATTGTTTTAACAGTTGTTTTATCCATATTTCTCAGCCAAAACAGGGCCAGTTTCCCTTGCAGGGGGGTCTACAATAGTTCCAGTGGTCTTGAATTAGGGTCTGGAGAGACTCTAAAAAGCCCTTCAATTCCCTTGCAATTTCCAGTCTCCATGAAAACCACCTAATCAAAATGCCCCACCCACAATTGGGTGGGTCACATCTCCTTGGAAATCATTAATCAAAAAGATTCTACACAAGCAATACTTCTACCTCCACAAGTTCGAGGTAAGAGTGAAAGAACATGGCTTTTCTGGGGTACACAATATCTCAAATCAGATCATGGATCAATTGGTCTTATTTTGCACCTATAGATGCAAAAATCCTTAATAAAATGCTAGTTATCTGAATTTAAGAACATATTAGAAGTACTATGCAGCATGACAAAGTTGGATTTATCCCACAAATGCAAGGGTGGTTCCACATATAAAAATCTGTCAATGCAATTCACCATATTAATAAAACAAACACAAAAAGGGACAGGATCATTACAATAATCACAGAAAAAGAATTTGATGACATTTAATAGACTTCATGATTTAAACCCTCAGAACAATAGGAATAGCTGGGAACTGCACCAATATGATAATGCTCATCTATGAAAAACGCACAGCTAACATAATCCTGAAAAGTGAAAGACTGAAAATTTCCCTTTAAGATCTGGAACAAGGAAAAGCTATCTGCTTTTATGACTGATTTTAGCCTAAGTATTCTACCTAGAAAATTAGGCAAAAAAAAAATAATAAAAATATCTTCAAATTCAAAAAGAACAGTAAAATATTCTGTATCCACAGAGAACCTGATCCTGTATATGGAAAATCTAAAGAAATCCACAAGAAAGCTACTCTGGGTAACAGAAAAATTCAACAAAATTACAGAGTACATGACCACCATACAAAACCAAGTGTGTTTCTATACCCTAGCAATGAAAAATACCAAAGATGAAATTATGAAAATAATTTCATACACAATAGCCTTTAAAAGAAAATATATCTATCCATAAATTTAATCATGTAAGTAAAATACTTGTGCACTGTACAAAACACTATTGAAAAACTTTAAGAAGACATAAATAAATAGTGAGAATCCAAGTGTTCATGGATTTGAAGACTTAATATAGTCAATATGTTAATACTATCCAAGGAGTCTGCATATACAGTATAATCCTTACCAAAATTCCAGAACTCTTTTTACAAATCTAAAAAAAAACCCAATTATTACATTCATGCAAAATTGCAAGGGGTCTCAGGAATAAAAGCAATTTTGAAAAATAATGAATTTGAAGGACTTGCTCTCTGTGATTCAAAAGTAGCAATGGGGAAAGAATAATCTCTTTAATGAATGGTCCTGGACAACTAAATATCCATGTGCAAAAGAATGAGGTTGGCCTTTTGTCTATCCCATATACAGATTAACTCAAAATGAATCATAGACCTAAACATAAGAGCTATGACTATAAATTTCTTAGACATCAACATACATACAGACAAAACTTCATCACTTTGTATTTTGCAATGGATTCTTATATATGACAACAAAGCACAACGAACAAAAGAAGCAATAGATAAATTGTTTTCTTCAAAATTTTAAACTTTTGTACATCAGAGGGCATTATCAAGAAAGTGAAAAATACTTTCTACAGAATGGAAGAAAGAAGTTACAATTCAGAAGTCTGATAATGGCTTAATATTGAGAATACCTAAAGACTCATACAAAAACTGAAAGACAAACCCAATTCAAATATGTGAAAGTTACTTGAGCTGATATTTTTCCAAAGAAGATGTGTAAATTACCTATTGCACGTGAACATATACTCAACATTATTAGCCACTAAGGAAATTAAACCAAACCACAAACATACAATTTTTGCATTTAGATGATACAGTGAAAAGAGACTGGATTGAGTGTGTTCCTCTCTTGACAAGTTCTGCTGTGGTATCTTTCCTCCATGGGTGAGGCTTTTCTATGCAGCACTCCACAGGCACTTGGGTTCTACCATGTGTCTCTACAGACTTGGGTCCCCATGCCTGGATATATGTGTGGTTCTAACTCGTTGTGTCAATGACTCTATAGACTACTTCCACAATGAAAGGGACCCAGGCTGTGCTGCCTCTGTGTGGCACCCAAGTAGTATAGAATCAAGTAAGGGGAAGGAGCTAATACTGGCAGGTCCAAAATGGAAATCACCTACATGATCTGTGATATTATGTTACTTTTTTTTCAATTCAGCATTTGTGGAGCCCTTCTCCAGTCTCTATCATCCTCTAGAGTTTCAAGCAAGTGGAATTTGTACATTTATTAGTTCCTTCTTAGGGGATAATGACCATCAGGAGATGGTCTTACACCACCATGTTGATGACATCACCTCAGATGTTAATATCTAAATACTTGAGAAGTTTCCATATATATTTTGTTATATTTTGTAATTGGTTTCTAGTTTTATTATTTTTTAATGAAAGAAAAATATTCTGTGCTACTTCAATAGACAGACATTTATGTAAACTTGGGTTTTGACCATGAATATTATCTGGCTTGCTGTGTATTTCCTGTTTAATTTAAAATATTGCATATACAGCTGTTAATTGATGGTGTATTTTATAACAGTTAAAAATAACATTGTCTCAAATCCTTTTCAAGTTTTCTGTGTACTTATTTATTGTTTGTTGGACCTTCCAATTAATAAGATTAGTATTAAAATCAACATAAAAAGCATACTGTGTGACACAAACTAATCAGAATGTCAAATGCCAAAAATAAATAAAGAAATGGGAAAGCATGAAGTGAAAACTGATTTGTCACATATGAGGGATCTTCAACAAGACTAAATTCTAATTTGTCATCAGAAACTACAGAACAGAAAATTCCTGGTATGATATACTTAAGGCACTGAAAGAGAAAAACGTCCACATAAAAATTTTTTATGCAGAACAAACTTCCTTCAAAAATGACAGGGAGGGTGGGCCACGGTGGCTCAGCAGGCAAGAATGCTTGCCTGCCATGCCAGAGAACCCGGGTTCATTTCCTGGTGCCTGCCCATGTGAAAAAAAAATGACAGGGAGCTTAAAATTGCCACAGATAAACAAATGCTGAGAGAATTCATTGACAATTGACCTGCCTTACAAGAATTACTAAAAGGAGATTTGCAGGATGAATGAAAAAGACAGGAGGGAGTGACTGGGAGTAGTGTAAAGAAATGAAGATCTCCAGTAAAGGCAACTTAAGGGATACATTCAAAACCCAAGAATACTGTATCCTCAAAATACAACGCTATTCTTTAATTCCTATAAGATCCGGAATACCGTTATATAAGAAATAGCATATTGCATGATAATGGACTTGTAAAATTCAAAAAGGTAATGTGGGATGAAAACATAAAGAGGGGAAACAGAGAGATACAGGAGCATAAAATGTGCATGTCATTGAAGTTAAGTTGGCATCTTTTCAAATTAGTAGGTAATATGTGTAAGTTGTGTAAAACAAACTCCAGCATAACCACAAACAAAATATTTAAAAACATATACAGAAAGAGAAATGAGAAAGGGATGAGACAGGTGCATCACAAAATATCAACTACAGAAAAAGAAGCAGCATAAAGGAAAAGAGAGAGAAAAGATATGACATACAAATATCAGCAGATAAAATAGCTAAAGTCAGTACTGCCTTTACAGTAATAACACTGAATGTTTATGGACTAAACCACCCAATGAAAAGGCAAAAATTTTGAGAATGAATAAAAAAGCATTACCCAATTGAATGTTGTATAAAACAGAATCAGTTTTGACACAAAGACACAAATAGGTTGAAAATGAAAGGATGGAAAAAGATATACACAAAAAAGTAACCAAAAGAAAACTGGATTAACTATACTAACATCAGATAAAATAGACTTTAAGTGCAAATTGTTAAAAACGGAAAAGAAGTGCATTATACATTAATAAATTGGGCAGTCCCCCAAGGAGAAATAGCAATCATCAACATTTAAGCACCTAAAATTTGTGCAACAAAATAGATGAAGCAAACACTGGCAAACTGAAGGGAGCAATAGAAACCCCCACAATAATAGTTGGAGACTTCAAAACACCAGTCTCATCAATAGATAGAAAATCTTGACCAAAGAGCAATAAGCAAACAAATAAAATGATAAATGAAGTAGACGTAAAAAATAGAGAGAATGCTGCATCCCAAAACAGCATGATATATGTTCTTCTCAGGTGCACATGGACCATTCTCCAGGGTATATTCCATGTTGGGTCACAAAATGAGTGTCAATCAATCTGAAGACATAAAAATTATACAAAGCATCTTCACTGACCCTAACCGAATGAAGCTGGAAATTGAAAAACTGGAAAGTCCACATTTATGGAAGTTAAATAACACTCTCAAAAACAATCAGTGGATCAAAGGAGAAATAAGGAAAATCAGGAAAAATCTTAAGTCAAATGCAAATGGAACACAGCATATTAAAACCTATGGAATACAGAGAGGGTGCGAGGGTAGTTCAGTGGTAGAATTCTTGCCTGCCATATGGGACATCTGAGTTCAATCCCAGTCCAAATTAAAGAAACCAACAAAAACAACTACCACAAAAAATTCAACAAATGGTGCTATAATAATGGAATACTCACATGGACAAAGAATGAAATGTGACCCGATGATACAGCATACAAAAAAAAAATATGGAATGCAATGAAGGAAAAGCTGAGGAGAAAATTTATAGCTATAAATGCTTACATTAAAAAAGACAAAAGGGCTTAAACTAAAGACCTAACTGCTCACTGGAAGAGCTAGAAAAAGGATGACGAAGTAATCCCAAAGCAAACAGAATGGAAAGAAAAAGATTAAAACATAAGTAAATAAAATAGTGAATAAAAACTCAATAGAGAGTGGTGCACGGGTAGTTTAGTGGTTGGAATGCCCACCTTCCATGCGGGAGACCCGGGTTCGATTCCCAGACCATGCACCCCTCCCCCCCAAAAAAAGAAAAAACCTCAATAAAGAGCTCTAAAAAACCAAAAGTGAGTTCTTTGAAAAGATATAATAATATTGAAAAGTGCTTAATTACACTGAAAAGAACAAAAGAGAGAAGACACAAAGAAATAAAGAATGGGAGTGGGACACTACTACTGACCTCAAATAACTAAAATTTATCATAATAGGATACTGTGGACAAAGGCATGCCAAGAAATTAGGCAACCTTAATGGAAATGAACAAATTCCTAGTAATACATGAACAACATACAATGACTCTGGAACAAAAAAAAGATCTCGGTAGACCAATTACAAGTAAAAAGATTGAATGAGTCATAAAAAAACTACCAACAAAGAAAAACTCAGGACCTGATGACTTCACAGATTAATTCTAAAAAACAATACAAGGAGAATTAATACCAAGTCTGCTGAAACTCTCCCCCAAAAATTGAAATTGAAGATGAAGGAACACTACCTAACTCATTCTATGAGGCCAAAATCACACTAATACCAAAGGCAGATAGAGAAACTACAAGAAAAGGAAATTATAGACCAAATTTTCTTATGAATTTTGATGGAAAAATCCTCACTAATATACTAGGAATTAGAGTCTGACAGCACAATAAAAAAGTCTACACCGTGATCAAGTGGGATTAATCCCAGATATGCAAGAAGGGTTCAACATAAGAAAATCAATTAATGTATTTCACCACTTTAACAAAATAGAAGGGAAAAAGTACACCACCCTTACTGAGCCTGAAACGACATTTGAAAATAGCCAGCATCCTTTCCTGATAACAAGAATTAGAATAGAATAGAAGGAAACTTCCTCAACATGATACAAAGCATATATGAAAATCACACAGGTAACAACAAAGCCGAAGGAGAAAGGGTGAAATATTTCCATCTAAGATCTGGAAAAAAGATAAGGATGCCCACTATCAGCACAGTTATTAACATTGTATGGGAAGTTTTAGCCAGAAAAGTTAGGGAAGAAAAATAAAAATCAACTAAATTGTGAAAAGAAAAAGTAAAAATTTCACTATTTGCCGATGTTGTAATCTTTGGTATAGAAATTCCCCCAAAACTATAACAAAGATACAAGAGCTAGTAACTGAATTTAGCAAAGTGGTATGGTACAAGATCAACACCTCAAAATCAGTAGTGTTGAAGATTTTCAAAGAAGATGGCAGAATAGAGAGTTCAAGGACTCTTTCCATCCTCTGAAACAATTAGTAAACAGGCAAATATTTTCTAAAAGAAGTATTCTGAGACTTTGGAGATCAGAAGAATACTGTACAGCATGCATAAGAGAGCAGGAAGAAGAGGCCAGGAAATTACAATAAAGAACTGTGAGTAACTCACTTCAAGTGGTGGCTGCCAGTGCCCATTCCCCACTCTTGAGGAAGGCTGTCTTGGACTCCAGGTCCTGGCTAACTGCACCAGACAGAAAAGGACATAAAAATCCTCTTCCCCAAGCATGGGGCAGGGGGAGCACAGCCAAGCACAGATCATGGCTTTTAATTAGCAAATTCAGATAATAGGGTCCCAGCTCTGAGCTATCAAAAATTCCTGGACAAACCAGATGCGGCCATTGTTTCAACTCAGCCACTGACAGGTTTAAAGATAAACCTCCTTAGAACTGTGGGGAACAGTTTGCTGAAGGGTATCATCTGTTGGGAAGGCCAGGAAAGCACAGCTTTGGGAAGCCATCAAAAATTTTTGGCCTCTTTCTTGTCACTTTCCCCAGGGATCTTTTTACTCTGGGTCAAGGGCTGATTTGGCTGGGAAATACTGACATGAGAAAGTACTCTCTGGGGTGACTATTCTCCCAAAATTTTCCCTCCAGCAAAAGCAGCAAGAGACACTGAAATGCACATTAAAAAAACAAAAAACAACAACAACAAAAAAAAACTAGAGGCAAAACCAAAACAAATAGAACAGATCAAATCTCCAGAGAAGGAAAAAAGGAAAGAAGCCTTCTCTTGGGGGTGAAACAATTGCACAAATATTACAATTATAAAAATTGTACTACATATCCAGGGCAAGAAATAAATGAAGTAAACCTGAAACAATTGGGTCAGTTAAACATGGGCAATTCTAGAGTTCTAGAATCATTGAATCAAGTGTCAAAGCCAATTCTTAACAAAAAGCACACCATCAATGAAGCCCTAGACAAGAGAGAGAAAGAGACCTTCAGAGTAAACTTAAGATAATTAGTTGCCTAGACCTCAGCAAAAACGTACAACCATATTGAGAAACAGGAAGATATGGCTCACACAAAGGAAGAAATTAAAACTTTTGAAGAGACACAAAGTTTGGAACAACAAATCAAAAGTATTCAAACAAATCTCCTAGATCAATTAAAAGAGATGAAGTAAAATATGGATAAAAGAATAAAGGATATTAAGATAACACTGGGTAAGCATAAAGAAGAATTTGAAAGTATGAACAAAAACATAACAGAAATTAAGGGAACAAAATGCACAATAGAAGAGATTAAAATACACTAGAGTGTATTTTATCAGTATTCCTCAGTATTTAAAGAATGGAAAAAATACATTTTTTTCATTAGTGAGAGTATTTTCTTCACATAATTCAAATGAAATAAATTGGGTAGAGTAGTCATCAAATTTTATTTCTTAGTCAGAAAATGTGGTAACTATTAAATTCTGAATGTAGATTTTACAAAGCCCAATTCCATGTATACCATTGTGGTATGAAACAATTTTACCAGTTTTTTAACAATACAATAATATGTACCTCAGTACACTGAATTTCAAGAAATAAGAAACACTTAAGCTTTGATAAATAGTAAATGGAAATGGAAAATAAAATTACTTAATTTCACCCTCAGGTTTACTAAAACAAAGACTGTAATAAGTAGTTGTGTTTCAGTTTTCATGATACCTGTAATAATGAAAATCTCCAAGGCAGATCTGTGTGAGGCTCATTTTTTTTTATTTTAATTATTTACTGAGATTGGATTTGCATCATCGAAGATATAATTCATGTTAGTGACATAAACAAGTGAAAGCTATTGGTGTTAATGTATGGGGTTTAATAGTTTGACAAAATGATGAATAGATATACATTATGTACTTTGTATTTAAGAGAAAGTTGTGCTGGTTTGAAAGGATGTATGGACCCTAGAAAAGCCATGGTTTAATAAAATCCCATTTCAAAATGGCAGAATAATCCCTATTCAATACTGTATGTTTGAAACTGTAATCAGATCATCTCCCTGGAGATGTGATTTAATCAAGAGTGGTTGTTAAGCTGGATTAGGTGGTGACATGTCTCCACCCATTTGGGTGGGTCTTGAGAGGTTTCTTGAGTCTATAAAAGAGGAACAAGAGATTCAGACAGAGCATTGCAGAACAACATAGCCACAAGAAGCAGAGTCCACCAGCCAGTAATTTTGGAGATGAAGAAGGAAAATGCCTCCCAGGGAGCTTCATGAAACAGGAAGCCAGGAGAAGAAGCTAGCAGATGACTCCATGTCTGCCATGTGCCCTTCCTTCTGAGAGAGGAACCCTGACTGTATTCAGCATATGCCCTTCCACTTGAGAGAGAAACCGTGAATTTCATCAGCCTTCTTGAAAGGTATCTTTCCCTGGATGGATGCCTTTGTTGAACATTTCTATAGACTAGCTTTAAATGGCACATTTTCTTGGCCTTAGAACTGTAAACTAGCAACTTTTAAATTCTCATTTTTAGAAGCCATTCTGTTTCTGGTATATTGCATTCTGGCAGCTAGCAAACTAGAACAGAAGTTAAACCATTAAGAATACCTTCTAATGAAATACTAAGTCAAAGTTGTAATCCTAATAAGCTGTACTTTTTTCTTCTTCAATTTAAGATATTACTTAGTGAAGCAATTCATTGTTAATAATTTATTAAGGACCTACTATGTGCCAGGCACCATGAATACTTTACATGTTTAAATGCAATATAAAGACATAATGGAAAAGGGAGAGCAATTTAAAGGCAACTAAATAGCTTTATATAAGCTATAAATAGCTCATGAATAGGAAATCTATGATTATATAAAAATAAACTATATAGATATGTGTGTATGCATATATAAATACATATTCATAGTAATATGTATGTATACTACCAATGTCAGATAATGTCTTCAGATGTGTTTATGTTATCTTTATTAATTATTCCTTTTCTCAGAGTACATTATGTATTTTTTAATTTAATGTCCTGAGGAAGATCATTTTATTGAAAATCAAACTCCTAAATTTCTGTTTTATGAACCAATTATATATTTGATGTTACTGAGTTTTAGTGTGCACCAGGCATGTTCTAGGCATGCCTTAAATCTTTAAATTCTCACAAAAAACCTACAAAGTTAAAAAAAAATACACTAGAGGCATGCAACAGCAGATTTGAACAGGCAGAAGAAGTAATCAGCGAATAGAAGACAGAACAATTGAAATCTTACAGATAGAAAAGATAAAAAAAAAAGAAGATCAGAGTCTCAGGTACTTGAATGACAGCATAAACCACTCAAATATACACATCATGCATGTCCCAGAAGGCATCTCAAGATGGATGAAAAGCAAAACACATCATATCAAAACTTATGGGATGTAGTGAAGGCAGTGTTTAGAGAGAAAGTCATAGCCCTATTGCCTACATTATAAAAAAGAAAGAGCTAAAATCATTGACCTGACAGCACACCTAATGAACCAGAAAAGGAAAAGCAAGTTAATCCCAAAGCAAGCAGAGGAAAAGGAATAACAAAGATTGGAGCAGAAATAAATGAAATTGAGAATATAAAAACAACAAAGAAAACCAAAATTTGGCAAACACTTAGACAGACTGACAGAGAAATAAGAGAGAAGACACAAATATACAAAATCAGAAATGAGAGGGTGGACATTGCTACTGAGCCCACATAAATTAAAAAGAGTCATAAGAGGATACTCTGAACTATACCAACAAATTAGACAACTCATATGAAATGGACAAATTCCTAGAAGTACATGAACGACCTACATTGACTTTAGAAGAAAGAAGACCTCAACAGAACAATTACAAGTAAAGAGGACAATCATCAAAACTTTCCAACAAAGAAAATCCCAAGACCAGACGGCTTCATTGGTAAATTCTACCAAATATGAGAAGAAGAATTAATAACAGTCCTGCTCAATCTCTGCCAAAATATTAAAGAGGTAGTAACACAATCTAACTAATTCTGCGAGCTAACACCATTCTAATATCAAATCCAGATAAAGATATGGAAAGAAAATTATAGAACAATTTCTCTAATGAAAATAGATGCAAAAATCCTCAATAAAAATACTGGTGAATTGAATCCAATAGCAAATTAAAGAATTCTACATTGTGACCAAGTGGATTTTATTCCAGGTATGCAAGGGTGGTTCAACACAAAAAAATCAGTTAAAATCAATTAAAGAGCTACATCACATTAACAATCATTTGGAGAAAAACACATAATCATGTTGATTGATGAAAAAAAGAGCATTTGAGAAAATCCAGCATCCTTTCTTGATAAAAACAGTTTGCAAATGGGAATAGAAGGAAAAATCTTCAACATGATAAAGGACATATATGAAAAACTCACAGTTAACATTCTACTCAATGGTGCAAGACTGAATGCTTTCTAAGATCTGCAACAACTCAAAGATGCCTAATGTCACAATTGTCATTCAACACTGTGCTAGAATTTCTAGTTACTTCAGTTAGTCAAGAAAAAGAAATAGAAGGTATCCAAATTAGAATGGAAGAACTAAAACCTTCACTATTTGCAGATAACATGATTATATATATACAGAAAGCCCTGAAAAAATCTACAACAAAGCTACTAGAGCTAATAAATTCATCACAAGTCTGGGATACAAAGATCAATGCACAGAAATCAATAGGGCTTGCAATATACTAGTAATTCACAATCTGAGAAGAAAATCAAGAAAAATACCATTTACAACAGCAATAAAAAGAATCAAATATTCAGGAATAAATTTAACCAAGGATGTACAGGACTTATACATGGAAAACTACAAAACTTTTCTATAAGAAATCAAAGATCTAAATAATTGAAAGGATATTCCATGCTCATGAATTGCAAGACTAAATATTAAGATGTCAACTTTACTCAAAATGATCTGCAGATTCAATTCAATCCAATAAAAATTCTAACAGCCTACTTTGTATAAATGAAAAAAAAAAGCCAATTATTACATTTTTCTGTTTGGGTAAAGGATTCTGAATAGCCAAAAACATCTTGAAAAAGAAGAATGAAATAGGAACTCTTCACTTCCTGGTTCTAAAGCTTTTTATAAAGTTACAGTGGTCAAAGCTACATGGTACTCTCACAAGGATAGCTGTATAGAGAAACGGAATTGTGTTGATAGTTTAGAAATAGACCCTCACATCTATCACCAATGGATATGTGACTAAGTTGTCAAGTACACTCAATTGGGAAAAAAATAGTCTCATCATCAAATGGTGCTGGGATATCTGGATATCCATATGAAAAATAATGAGGACCCATAACTCACACAATATACAAAAATGAATTCAAATTGATCAAATCCTAAATATAGAACCAATTATTATAAAACTCCTAGAAGAAAATATAGGGAAACATCTTCAGGATCTTGTATTAGACAATAGTTCCTTAGATCTTATATCAAAGCACAAGCAATGAAAGAAAAAATAACTCTGATGTAAGAGTGTTTGAGCATCTTTCGGTTGGTTTCAAATTACTTTTTTAACTTTTTAAAATGTCATGACCCTTAAACTGTGACAAAAGAAATTGTTTGCCTAAGCACAGCATATGAGTCTAATTCACCTGAGTCACTCTGAATTTATGCCTTAAAGATTTTGTCAGATAATCTGCAAAAGCATCTGGTTATTGAATCATAAAAAAAGGATTATTACTTCCAAAGAACTGCTTAAAATATTTTTGGCTTCATTGAGTGGAGTTTATATTCTTGGAACCTCAATTACTCTTAATTGAAAACTGGTTTATTAAAGTGATTTACTATGTCAAACCTCAAACATGGTTATTACTAATAAATTCAGCTCCTAAAAAGGTAGAATTAAGCTATTTCCTTTCATTTCCACTCAAATCTTAATGTATTTGGTTATGGCTATAGTTATTTTAAAGTAATAAGCATTTTATTATTCTTATTGTTCATGTATTCAAATTGCTAAGATCTTTAATCTCACAGTATGTCACATTGTCCTGCACAGTTGGAAATGATCTCTTGGAAAAGCTCTAACAAGATTAGGCTGTATTAAAGTGGTATATAAGAAATTGAATTTAAGTTCTGATTGAAGTTCGTACTTCAAGTTCATTGGGAATAATTCACTTTTGGATAATTCCCAAATTTCTGAATTTGCATGCCTCATGCAGCTAAATAATTATCGTAGCCCTGGGTGAGTTATAGTAGTAACTCATAAGTATTTACCGAAATTTGATGTACCATCCACCAAAGAATTATTCCACTCAGGTTCCAGTGAGGCAAATTACAATGCGAAGAGAGATTAGAACAAAGCATGAATAAAGGAAAAGGACAAGGAAAAGAAAGAAAAATCAAAATCAGATCACAAGGCAATTTCACAGCCAAATAGAGATTATATATATATATACTTTATATTTAACACTATATAATGACCCCCATAGTGGAGCCTTTGAAATCACAGTCATTCTGAAAGGGAAGACTTTTGCCTAACTATGATCAATTATTTTAGATGCTAGCATGGAGTATTCGTTAATGATAGCTTTACAAGTAAGAGAATTTGAGAAATTGATGTTGATTGAGGTCAACTTTTATTCCAAAATCAAGTGACTGGTGAGTTACGCATTCTGATTTCTAGTTTCCTACATTTTCTGTTTTTTTATGCATACATATTTATTCTTTCATTACTGCCAAAGACTTACAAGTGTAACCCATTTATTTGAGTAATTGTCACTAATGATAGCTATGTAATGCTGGATAATGGAAAAATAATGGAAAATTATTTTCCAGGAGTTTAATCTTTTCTTCAAAAAGGTGCATTATTATTCAACATAAAAATTCAAAACATATTGATTGAATTGTATAGGCTTAAAATATGATTTATCAGAAAGCATTAAAAATTCATCCTCGAAAATTAATTGGAAAAGATTTGGCAATTCCAATTCAATAATTCCTAAATCATTCAAATGGAATGTAATTAACAGACTTCTTGACCAAGGAAGAAAAAGGTAATGCCAATTTCAAACAAGTAATTACATGAATTGGTAGAGTGCTCCATGTAGCATGAAAAGAGTACAGAGAATTCAACATTCCCATGGTATTCTCAATGGAAGTTTTGAAAATTGGCATTACTTTGTTGGATTGATAATGGCAGGTTATGGCTAGGAGTTAACATTGAAGCAGCTTTCTCCTGGACTTTCTTACTGAGGACATATATCCCCATAAACACCAATGTTATTGTAGTTTTTATACCAATTTCATTGACAGAACACTATAATTGGGCAAGAAGGAAAACCTAACTGCTATGTACATAGGACTGCTGCATGGCCTAGTAGTCTCAGAAGATTCTTACTTAGGGTAACAGAATAAATGAAACCTTATAATTGAAAATGTCAAATGGATAAGGAGGAAATATTTATCCATTCCAAATAAACCAGATTTTTATATCCAAGAAAGTTTTCTTGTGAAATACTACTTGGAAGTCAGATTATTGTCTTTAGGGATATATTAGTAAGGCGTTTATCAATCCTCCCACTTAAAAAGTTAGATAAAAATAGCTATCAAAAAAGAATTGAATCACAATGATTAGAGTTATTTTAATAAACTTTATTCAACATTGTGAGATGGCAGAACAAATTCTGTCTCTATTTATTCTTGGTCTGATGTAGAAAAGGAAAACATGATATGACTGAAATTAATTTAAAGGAGAAAAACTTTTTGCATATATTGTGTGGTCTAAAGGACATTTTGTAGAATAATGATCCAAGTTATTCATGACTTCTTTTAAATATGCAAAAGAAAATGCATGCATGGATACTGCCAAAGTTGACATTTCCATTTTATGGATGGAAAAATCACAAAATGTTTAAAGTAGTTACCAAAACTCATATAAAAAAGTGAATGGACTGACAAAAATTAGTTCAGGAACTGGATAGGTGTTTTTATTCATTTATGAAAAATTAATGCATAAAATAGTTAGAGTTGACAAATTTTGCATTGTTAAAGAAAAGAATAAACCAGTCTCACACTCACTGTATTAGTCATGGTTCTCCTGAGAAACAGAATTGACAAGATATAAATGTAAATATTATGAGATATTATAGTAATTGTGACTTGCACAACTGTGAGGACTGGTATGTCAATTCTGCAGGGTGGTTAGGTGGGAACAATGGTGAATGTTTCAATTAATTCCCCCAGAAGAGGATGGCTGACTCAAGTAGAGAGAAAAATTCTTTTGACTGCTGAAATAATCAGTTCTCCCTTTAAGGCCTTAAGCTCATTGGATAAAAATTCTTTAATTGCTGAAGCAATCTCCTTTATTGATTGTAGATGTAACCATTAAGAGATGACAGCCACTTAATGACGATTTAAGTTTAAAAATCCACATAGTAACATTCAGGACAGTGCTTACTTGACCAAACAACTGGGCATCATAATGTAGCCAAGATGACATATGAAATTAACCATCATATGCTCTTTCTCTGTCTCTGTCTCTTTCTCTCTCTCTTGTCTCTGTTTCTCTCTGTCTCTGTTTCTCTCTCTCTCATGCAACACATACATACACATATGTGCACCCATCATTCATGTTAACACTCATGGACTGCCATTTCTAAGAATAGACTTTATAATTCTGTTCTTTTTGGGAGTTAAATGTATCATAGTATTATATTTCTCTGGGTCTGGAAAACTATGCCAAATTTTTAGTTATTTTTTTTAAGGTTTTTAATCTTTTCTCATTTTAGAAAATTAGCTAGCTATTAGGTAGTACATATTGCTATGGAATATATTGATATAAAATATCATGAAAATATTATTTATTTTTTTATTATTAAGATAATCATATTCCTCATAATATTCCAAGTATAGGTAAGAGTCATCCATAAGACTTTACAATATTTTATGTTACATTTTCAAAGTATATTTCCTAAATCTCTTTTGATTGCTACTGAACGGGTTACTTTTGATAGCTCACATTAATGAACGATTAATTATGGTAGATCACAGTTTCTCCTCTAATGAACAAGAATAACTAACTGCTATTAAATCAGATTGCCTAATGCTTTACTTTCTCTACATATAAATATAATATGAATCTGATACTACCGCAGGGAAATTCCAAACTGATCTGTTTCTAAATTTTGGCATCATATTTTTTCTAGATATGACATTCTCTGAAATTTCAAAATCCTTAGATGTGCATGATAGCAAAGAAATGCTCAGGGAAGATATTAACTTGTAAATGGATTTTGATAATCAAAATTCAAATGTGGAAATGGTTACACAAAACACATACTATATTCAGAGGAATTTCTCAAAAATCTATTTGATATGGTCATTAATAGACTAAGGCATATACTCATTCTGCCGGATTGTTCGTGGCAAAAAGAGGGTACAGGAACGCTGCAGTTTCAGTCCTGCCCAGTCAGATGAGGCCTAGATTCCAAGGCAAACAGGTTCTGGGGATGATTAAGTTACAAAATAGTATCACTTGCTGGGAAGACTGGAACATGCAAGAGAATTGAAGGGCTTTTTTAGCCGCTGGACCCTATCTCAGGACATCTGGAGCTTGTCTAGAACCCTTGCAAATATGGATGAACTAACAGTTAAAGCAGTTCTGTTTTGGCTAAGAAATATGGATGAACTAACTGTTAAAGCAGTGCCCTAAAACAAATCCAAGACTTGTGCGCTCATAAAAACAAAGAACCAATGGTAGCCAGTAAATTTGTTTTACCCACAGAGATCTTGTGGTGGTGCCCCTTAATCCCATCCATGCATGGGCCACTTTGGGCACCTGTATTAAGGGCAGACTAGGGGGTAGTGCTAGTCTGACAACTGGCTGGCAAGAGAGATGAACACATAGAGAACAAAGCCACAACCAAGAAAATCTTAAGAAAAAAGAGAAAATGAATTCCAGATGTGCTGGTTTAAAAGGATGTATGTACCCTAGAAAAACCATGTTTTAATTCTAATCCCATTTTGTAAAGACAGCCATTTCTTCTAATCCCTATTCAGTACTGTATGCTTGAAACTGTAATTAGATCATCTCCCTGGAGATGTGACTCAATCAAGAGTGGTTGCTAAATTGGATTAGGTGGAGACCTGTCTCCACTCATTTGGGTGGGTCTGGATTAGTTTACTGGGATCCTATAAAAATGGAAACATTTTGGAGAATGAGAGCCATTTGGAGAGAGCAGAGAATGCTGCAGCACCACAAAGCAGAGAGTCCAACAGCCAGCGACCTTTGAAGATGTAGAAGGAAAATTCCTCCTGGGGAGCTCCATGAAACAGGAAGCTAGGAGAGAAAGCTAGCAGATGATGCTGTGTTTGCCATGTGCCCTTCTGGTTGAAAGAGAAGCCCTGACTATCTTCGCCACGTGCCTTTTCACTTGAGAGAGAAACTGTGAACTTCATCGGCCTTCTTGAACCAAGGTATCTTTCTCTGGTTGCCTTTGATTGGACATTTCTATAGACTAGCTTTAATTGGGACATTTTCTCAGCCTTAGAACTGTAAACTAGCAACTTATTAAATTTCCCTTTAAAAAGCCATTCCACTCTTGGTATAGCATTATGGCTGCTATCAAGCTAGAACAGATTTTGGTACCGGGGATGGGTTGTTGCTGCAATTTGCAAATACCAAACATGTTGCAATGACTTTTTAAATGGATAATGGGAAGATTCTGGAAGTGAGAAGATTGATAGAGAAGTCCTAGAATGCTTTGAATAGACTCTTGGTAGAAATGTGGACTCTAAAGATACCTCTGACCAGGCTCTAGACAGAAATGAGGAGAGTGTCATTACAGACTGGAAGAAAGGTGATCCTTGTTTTAAAATGGCAAATAATTTGGCAAAGTTGACTAGCTGCTTTGGCTGGAAGGCAGATTTTTAAAGCCATGAACTTGAATACTTGGCAGAAAAAAGTCCCAAATTAAATGTGGAAAGTGCAGCCTGGTTTCTCCTTGCAGCTTATAGTGAAATGCAACAGGAAAGAGACAAGCTGAGAACTGAACTCTTGGGTACAAAGAAACCAGAAATTGACGTTCTGGAGAATTCTGGGCTTCCAAGAAGGGAGACCCCAGAGAATAGTGCCCCACATGAGGATCTGGCCAAATGTGAAACCAATCAGTCATTTCAGAGAAAACCAGGATAAGACATGGAGCTATCCAGGAAGGATTTGTGGAAACTCTTTATGTCTGATGGGCATGATCTGAGGCTATTGCATAGAAAGCCAACAACAGTGCTGTGGGGTCTGTATAAAGAGAACCATTGCCAGTCGGGACTGAGAGGGAGAGAGAAGGGACACATTGGAGGAAAAATAACTTCAGAGGCAAAGCCAAGAGGCTGAGGTCTGAAGTCATGAAGCCTTGAGCCAGGAGAGTGGACCCACCCAAGCACATGGAGAGGGTGAGTTTGCCCCGAAGGCAGAGGGTGGGCCTTCCACCTCATTGCAGTGGAAGAGTCATGCCACCTCAGACCTTGGAGAGGGTGAAGCGCATTCCTTGGGGTCTGGGGAGAGCCTGGCTGCCACCAAATGGAGGTGTTGAGCATGTGCCCCAGGTGCAGCCCCCTATCCTGGAAGAGGGTGGAGGCAAGAAAAAGGTGTCTCCCCAATATCCCCAAGGTTGTGTTCA
Source organism: Tamandua tetradactyla (assembly GCF_023851605.1). Classification (NCBI taxonomy): domain Eukaryota; kingdom Metazoa; phylum Chordata; class Mammalia; order Pilosa; family Myrmecophagidae; genus Tamandua; species Tamandua tetradactyla. The sequence continues at coordinate 54,714,691 of NC_135353.1, read as the reverse complement.
GAGGGAGGCAGGCCACTGGGTAGGCCCTTGGAAAGGGTGGAACTGCCACTTTCTAAAGCCCTGAAGATAAATGACTCTCAGACTTTGAAATATAAACAGCTTTGCCCTGTGAGTTTTCAAAACTGTATGGGTCCCGTGACCCCTGCATTCCTTCCTCCCTATGGAAATGGATATATGTATCCTATGACTGTTCCTTCTTTGTATGTTGGCAGCAAATACTTGTTTTGAGTTTCTACATGTCCAGAGCCAGAGGAGAGCCTTGCTTTAGGACAGATCATGCCTGTAACTAACCTTGAGATTTTGTACTAGTTTTAACTTTGTATTGTATTTGTAATGTTAGTGATGCTTTAAGGTTCTCTGATATTGTTATGGAATGAATGTATTTTGCATATGGGAAAACGTGTATTTTTTAGGGTTCAGAGGGTGAAATGTGCTGGTTTGAAAGAATATGTGTACCCTAGAAAAGCCATGCTTTAATCCTAATCCCATTTTGTAAAGGCAGTCATTTCTTCTAATCCCTATTCAGTACTGTATGTTTGAAACTGTAATTAGGTCATCTCCCTGGAGATGTGACTCAATCAAGAGTGGTTGATAAACTAGATTAGGTGGAGACCTGTCTCCATCCATTTGGGTGGGTCTTGACTAGTTTACTGGAATCTATTAAAGAGGAAACATTTTGGAGAATGAGAGAGAGTCGGACAGAGCAAGGAATTCTGAAGCACCATGAAGCAGAGTCCACCAGCCAGCGACCTTTGAAGATGAACAAGGAAAACCCCTCCTGGGGAGCTTCATGAAAGAGAAAGCTAGCAGATAATGCCACGTTCACCATGTGCCCTTCCAGGTGAGAGAGAAACCCTGAACTTCATCGGCCTTCTTGAACCAAGGTATCTTTCTCTGGATGCCTTTGCTTGGACATTTCTGTAGACTTGCTTTAATTGGGACATTTTCTCAGCCTTAGAACTGTAAACTAGCAACTTATTAAATTCCCTTTTTTAAAAGCCATTCCATTACTGGTACATTGCATTCTGGCAGCTAACAAACTAGAACACCAGAATAAACTAAACAAGAAAAGCAGATACTTACACATCAGAAAGAAAATCATGACTCAAACCTGGAAGGAGAAGGATCTGGCACAACCAGAGGAACAAGCTAACATCTCAACTGAGATGCAGGAGTTGAAACAATGAAATAAAGGTGTTTAAATATCTCTAAATAGAATCAACATGTTGAAGAAAAATGTGACGAAAGAGATGAAGAATATAAAGAAGGCATGAAAAAGAATGTGAAAGCTTGAGTAAACAAATGACAGAACTAATAGGAATAAAAGGCACAATAGAAGATATGAAAATCACAGTGGAATCATACCACAGCAGATTTGAAGAGGCAGAAAAAAAAAGGATCAGTGAAATCAAGACAGGACATCTGAAATCCAGCACATAAAAAAACGTCAGAGTGGACAGATGTATTCCGGACTCCAGGCCTTCATTATGTTAACGTGTTTTCTCTGGATGCCTTAATTTGGGCATGTTTATAGACTCAGAAGGGGAAACTTGTAACTTAATGAATCCTCTTTATAAAATCCCCTTTATAAAAGCCCTTTATTTCTGGTTATATTGTCTTCTGGCAGCATTAGCAAACTAAAACATTTGTTACCAGAGAATTGGGGTGCTGTGGTTTGCAAATACTAAACATGTTGAAATGGCTTTTTAAATGGATGGGGGAAGAGTTGTGATATGCTTGATAGAAAATCCTAGAGTGCTTTGAAGACACTGTTTGTAGAAATATGTATATTAAAGGTGCTTCCAATGAGGCCTTAGACAGAAATGACACGTGTTATTACAAACTAGAAGGAAGACTATCCTTGTTTTAAATTGGCTGAGAATTTGGCAAAATTAAGTGCTGTTATTGGATGGAAGGCATAGTTTCAGGGTCATAAACTTGGATATTTAGCAGAAAATATTTCAAGACTAAATGGGAAAATGCAGTCTGGTTTCTCCCTGAAGGTTATAGTAAAATGTGACAGGAAAGAGATAAGCTGAGAACTGAACTCTTGGATACAAAGAAACAAGAAGTAGATGGTCTGGAAAATTCTGGGATTCCAGAAAGGGAAACCCTATAGAATAGGGCCTGACATGAGGATTTAACCAAAGATGGAATCAGTCATCCATATCAGAAAAAGCAAGAACTGGAAATGGAATTATGCAGAAAGGATTTATGGAAGGCCATATTGTCTGCTGGGTGTGATCCATATATACTGCATGAAAATCAACAAGTTTCTTGCAAGACCTGTATAAATGGAACCACTACCAGTCTGGATTAAAAGGGATAGAAAATAAACAAACTGAAGGAAAAGTTACTTCAAAGGCAGAACTATGGAAACTATGGTCCTGAGATTTCTTGGAAGCCAAGAAATCTCAGGACAGGGGAGTGGACACACCCATGCCCTGGTGAGGGTGAGTTTGCCCTGAAAGTAGGGTACTTTCACTCCGATGTTCAGTAAGTTTTGGTGTCTCAAGCCTCAGACAGGGTGGAAAACATTCCTTGGGGTATGGGAAGAGCCCTACTGCCAAGCCATCACTCTGAGGGGCGTGAGCAGTTACTCCTAACATGGCAGAGAGCCCATGTTGCCCCTTTGCTTAAAGTAATTGGAGCCAGAAAAAGCTATTCTCTCCAAGTTCCCCATGGTTGCAACCCTCACTCCAGCTTTGGAGAGTCAGGGCCATTGCATAGGTCTTTAAAAGGGTGGAACTACTGTTTTCTATAGTCCCAAAGATAAGTGACTCTCAAACTTTGTTATCTAATTGAATTTTCCCTGTTAGCTTTGGAAGTGATTGGGTCCAGTGACCTCTGTGTTCCTTCCGATTTCTCCCTATAGAATGGAAATATTTATCCTATGAAGGTCCCTCTTTTGTATATTGGTAGCAGATAACTTGTTCTGAGTTTTACAGGTCCAGAGCCATAGGAGAACTTTGTCTTAGAACAGACCATACCTGTAAGTGGCTCTGATGAGATTTTGTTCTGTTTTTTGACATTGTATTGTATTTGTATTGCTACATAAATGGTTTCAGGCTTTGTAATAATGTAATGGCATTAATATATTTTAAGGGTCAGAGGGTGGAATGTGCTGGTTTGAATTTATTATGTACCCCAGAGAAGTCATGTTCTTTCAATACTGGTTCAATGGTGTAGGGTGGAACTTTTCATTAAATTTCTTCCAAGACAATGTGATAGACCCATTTGTGGGTGGAACCTTTTCATGGGGTGGTTTCCATGAAGATATATCTCTGCCAATTTAAGGTGGGTCTTAATCTTCTTACTGAAGTACTTTAAAAGGGAGCCATTTTGGGAAATGCTTCAGAGTCAAAGCAGATAGATACATTTGGGGATGCAGAAAAAAAAAGTCCCCTGGAAAACTGGCTGAAACCAGAAGACGAAGGACCAGCAGACACCAGCTACATGCTTTTCCAGCTGACAGAGGTGTTCCAGAAGTCATTAGCTTTTCTTAAGTCAAGATATAATTCTCTGACTGCCTTAGTTTTGACATTTTATGGCCTTAGAATTGTAAACTTTCAGCTTAATAAATCCCTTTTATAAAAACCAACTTATTTCTAGTATCTTGCATTCAGACTGCATTAGTAAAGTCCCCAATCAAAAGACATAGATTGGAAGAATGGATTAAAAAACAGCACCCATCTATATGCTGTCTAAAACAGTCTCACTTCAGATCCAAGGACAAAAATAGGATGGTGAATGATTGAAAATAGGTATTTTGGAAAGAAACTGCCATAAAAGAGCAGGCATAACTATCCCAATATCAAAAATTAGACTTCAAATGCAAAATTAATAAATAGACAAAGAAGGACTCTATGTATTAATAAAAGGGAAAATCCATCAGGAAGACATAGCAATCATAAACATCTATGCAAAAAGTGAGAGTGCCACAAAATATATGAAGCACACAATAATAAAACTGACCAGAAAAGTAGATATGTCTTTTCCAACAATAATAGTTGGAAATTTCAATAAACCACTTACATCAATGGATAGAACATATAGGCAGAAGACAAATAAGGAAACAGATTTTGAATACTATGATAATTGAACTAAACTTAACTGACAGTTGCAGAATATTACAATGAACAGCAACATGATGCACATTTTTTCTCAAGTATTCATAGATCACGTCCCAAGATAGAACACATGTTAGGTGAAAAAGTGAATCTCAAAAAATTTAGAACAGCATGGGCCACGGTGGCTCAGCAGGCAAGAATGCTTTCCTGCCATGCCAGAGAACCCAGGTTCGCTTCCCTGTGCCTGCCCACGTATAAAAGAAAAATTTAGAACATTTGAAATTATACAGAACACTTTCTCAGACCAAATTGGAATGAAGTTGGAAATCAACAGCAGGCAGAGGGCCAGAAAATTCACAAATAAATGGAGGCTAAAGAAGACATTCTTAAACAACTAGTGGATCAAGGAAGAAATTAAAGGAAAAATCAGTAAATACCTCGAGGCAAATGAAAATGAAAACACAACATATCAAAATTTATGGGATGCAGCAAAAGCAGTGCTAAGAGGGAATTTTATTGCCTTAAATTCCCATATTAGAAAAGAAGAAATAATAAAAATTGAGGAAATGACTGTTCACTTGTACGAACATTTGCATCACTTCAGAAAAAGAAATAAAAAGAAAAATGAAAACTTATACATCCTGTACCCCTTACCCTTCCATATCACTGACCACTAGTATTTCCATCTACCCAATCTATTTCACCCCTTATCCTCCCTATTATTTGTATTTATCTCTATTTTTTACTCATTTCTCCATACCTTAGGTAAAAGGAACATCTGACACAGATTTTAAGAATCACACAATCACGTTGTAAAAGTTGTATCTTTACACAGTGCTCTTCAGGAATCAAGGCTACTTGAACACAGCTCAATAGTTTCAGGATCTTCCCTCCAGCCACTGCAATACACCATAAGTTAAGAAGGGGTATCTACACAATGCATAAGTATAACCTCCAGGATAATCTCTCAACTCTGTTTGGAATCTCTCAGCCACTGAAATTATATTTCATCTTTTTTCTCTCTTCCCACTTTTGGTCAAGAAGGCTTTCTCAATCCCATGATGCTGGAACCCAGCTCATCCAAGGAATTCTGACCCACATTGTCAGGTAGATTTATAACCCTGGGAGTCATGTCCCACATAAGGGAAGGGCATGAGTTCACCTGCTGAATTGGCTGAGAGAGAGAAGCCACATCTGAGCAACAAAAGAGGTTCTCTGGGGGTGATTCTTACACATAATTTTATGTAGACTTATCCTAACCTTTGCAGGAATAACTGCTGTAAGGGCAAACCCCAAGATTGAGGGCTTGGCCTATTAATTTGGTTGTTCCCAGTGCTTCTGAGAATATGAGAAATTCTCCAAATGGGGAAGTTAAATATTTCCTCCTTTCTCCCCAGTCCCCCAAGGGGGCTTTGCAAATACTTCCTTATTCACTGTCCAAATTACTCTGGGATATATCAGGACATCACACTAACTTAGGCAAACTGACAAACTCTCATGCCATATTAAAAATTCCATGTATTTATGACATCCTACTAAACTGACTATACATATTAAATTTAGTAATGCACTACCAAAAATTTAAATTTTACACCAAATAAACATCTCTCCCTTTGGTGTCACACAGAAGTTGAAGTTTTAAAATATGGATGATGCCATCCTCTACCCTGTATTCTGATTTTCCTTAGTCTTATCCAGATCAGCTGCCTTCATATCTCTAGCTGAGATCTGATCCTATTTTCAACTTTTAAACAGTATAAAGGGTAAAAAAAAAAGATAATTTGCAATATTAATGGTCAATGAGAGGAAGGAGTAAGGGGTATGGGATGTATGGGCTTTTCTTATTTCTTTTTATTTCTTTTTGTGGAGCAATATAAATGTTCTAAAAATGATCATGGTGATGAATATACAACTATGTGATGATATTGTGAGCCACTGAATGTACACCATGTATGGACTGTATACGTTTGAAGAGTTGCCAATAAAAATATATTTTTAAAAGAAGTACAGAATGTTCAAATAAGCCTCATTGTAAAGGTTCCTAGATTGTAAGCTATTATAGCAGTCACATGTATTCATGAATCTTAGCTGTTATTTATCAATTCTGAGATTCTGTGCTCTTTATGTATAACCTGGTAGTTCCTTGGAATGTTGGTTATCTGTGTGATGTCTGAGACTCAGAATTAGAATTCTCCAGCTCAAAATTATAATTTCTCCATACAGCAACTGTTAAAGAGTCTGGAAAAGGGATCAGGTTCCAATTACAGATAGGAATGGAATGGACCTAGTTAGGACTAAGTTAAATCAGAATAAAGGGTAAAGAATGATATGGCCTGTATTTTAAAATTTCAACTTCTGTGTGAGACCAAAGGAAGAGATGCTTGTTTCGCCCAAAATTTAAATTTTCTGTTGCACACTATTTAATTTAACCTTTCTGGTCAATTTATTTGTACAACCTAATTGCACAGAACCTAAAATATGAATGAGATGTTATTATTCTGTACAGGTTAATCTAATATCCAGATATTTTTGTAGTATTTGGGGCAGAAAATAAATAATATTTGCAAAGTCCCCTTAAGGGAATAGGAGAAATATGGAACTATTATGCTTCCCCACTTGTGGAATTCCTGATATTCTCTCAGGCAAAAGGATGCTCAATTTAATAAGCCAAGCCCTCAATTTGGGCTTACCCATATGAAAATTATTTCTGCAGTGGTGAAGCTAGGCCTGAGTGTAATTATGCCTAAGTATTACTGCCACAGAGTCTCTTTTGTTGCTCAGATGTGGCCTCTCTCTTTATGCTAACCCTGCAAATAAACTCACTACACCCCCCCCCCATATAGGACATGACGCTGAAGAATGTAAGCTTCCCTGGCAATGGGGGACATGATTCCTAGGGATGAGCCTTGCCTTGGCATAATGGAATTGATAATGCCTTCTTGACCAAAAGGGGGAAAAGTGAAACAAAGTAAAGTTTCAGTGGTTAAGATATTTCAATTAGGTCAAAAGATCATCACAAGGTTACTCCTATGCAGGCTTTAGCTGGATGTTGCAAAATACATTGGTATATCAAATCCCAAACAACAGCATTCCTGAAAACCCTAAGGAGTGCCCTGGATTAGATGTATGTCTCTACAAAAAGTTTTCTTTATTTGTTTTTTTTTAAGAAATCTAAAGTCTCTGGATTTATCTTTTGCCAGATAAGCCCTGAAACCCAGAGGTACCAGTCTCTCCAAGAACATCAACCAGTTTCATTGTTCTACCCCAGTAGGTCAACACCCCTTTCCAGCATGAAGAAAGTAAAATAGCTGTTGCCTAGATTTCCTCAAAGATTGAAAGATCTAATGAGAGGGAGGAAGTGTGTTTAGTTTGGTAAAGCTGCCAGAATGCAAGGTACCATAAATGGAATGGCTTTTAAAAAGGGAATTTAATAAGTTACAAGTTCACAGTTCTAAGGCCAGAAAGATGTCCAAATTAAGGCATGCAGGAAACAATACTATGACTCACAAAAGGCCTATATCCATCCCATGGGAGAGCATGTGTCTGGCATCTGCTGCTCCTTATTCCTGGTGGTTTCTGAAGCCAGTGGTTTCCTCTCCAGCATCTGTGGGCCCTCACTTAGCTCCTCCAGGACACAATGCTGAGTTCTGGCTTGCTTAACATCTCATTGGAAGGCACATGGTGAGTCTGCTGGGCTCTGTCCATATCTAAGCATCTGCTCTCTTTGTTAGCACTCCAAGTATCTCCAAACATTGGTGTCTGTCAACTCTGAACCAACTCTTCTCGAAATGTCTGCATCTGAGGTTTCTCCAAGATGTTTCCCAATTTCAAGGACATTATCAAGACACACCTTGAATGGGTGAAGTCACATGTCTATCTGATCAAAGGCCACACCCACAATTGGGTTTGTTGCGTCTCCATGGGAGTAATCTTATTAAAAGGGCACACACCACAACTGGATATGTCACATCTCCATGGAAACAATCCAATCAAAGCATCCCACCCTAAAAAATAAGTCTGACCCATAAAGTTGAATCATGATTAAAATGTGACTTTTCTGGGGTACATAATATTTTCAAACTGGCATAAGATCTAACTGAGAAATTGGGATTTGATGAATGGCTTCGGCTATTGACTCATTGTATAGATATTTCTTTTCAGTGTCTAGTATCTTAGAGTAGCCAGAAGGAAATACCTGAAGTTGTTGAATTGCAATCCAGTAGCCTTGATCTTTGGTAATGAATGTATAATTATATTGCAAAAAAAGTCAGTAGCCCACGTCTGTATGAATCTATTTCTGGATGTTTTGTTCTGTTTCACACATATGGACTACACTGTCTTAGTTGAGCTACCTCTATTCTAAGTCTAAAATTGAGTAGAGTGCAATATTAGTGGTCAAATAAAGGAAATTTCCCAGTTTGAAGCAAAATCTAGCCACATTCCAAGCAAAGTGACTGAGGGGTGGGGGGAGGGTAAAATGTACATTTAGGTATTTCCTCATAAAATTTCTGAATTCCATGAAAGAGAAAAGGGGGAGGGCTAAGGGGTATGGGATGTTTGGGGTTTTCATTTTTCTTTTTATTTCTTTTTCTGGAGTAATGCAAATGTTCTAAAAATGATCATAGTGATTAATGCACAACTATGTGATGATACTGTGAACCACTAATGGTGTACTTTGGATGGATTGTATGATGTAGAATATATCTCAACAAAATTACATAAAAATCAGTAGTAATGGGGAAAAAAGTAGTTGACTCAAAAAAAATTTTCCTGGGAAATGTAGACCTGATGTTGATAAGCCAAATCATTTAAATTCAGGTTACTTTATTTAATCCATAAATTAATTCTTATTGAAAATATTATCAATTGGCTTTAGATGTTTTTGGTTATTTAAAGTCCTATTTGGGATTATTGCAGTAATAGATACTATAGGTGAAAGTGATATATGTCTTGAAGAGGGAAAATATCTCAGGGATTTCTTTCTGAACTTGTCATTAACCTTTTGAAAAGTCTAAGTTAGTTCAGACAGCATAGTATGGTCTATACAGGAAAAGTCCTAATGATCATCCAAGGAAGAAATTGTAGGGATAAGTTAGAGCTATAGATAGTGTAGTAAAAGGCAAACAACAAACCCCAGGTTTTATTGTTTATCTCTAACTATTTATTAGTAATTGATATAAACAGCCACAAAATCCATATGTTCTAGGGATCCTTTTGTTCCTGTTAAAATTTAGCTAGTAGAAATGCCATACTTTGAATTTTGAATAGACTCTAGTTTTATAAACAGAGATTAAATTTTTCCCAAGCAGTTTCCATCTGTTTGAAACAGCTCTGGGCTAGTAAGGGTAACATGATTGGCATTTTTTCTGAAGAGGTGTCTGTAGTGTTGATGTGCATGTGTGTGTGTGTGTGTTTGTGTTGTTTTGTCTCTAAAATCACTAAATGTGGGTTGGCAACCACAGAGCCAAGTTATCTTTTAGTTAAATGCTGTCAATTAAATTATTTTTCCAGTCAGTCTTACCTTATGTACCAAGCTTGCTAGAACCTTCAAAAGCCTTCACAATGATCACAATCACTGATTTGCAATTACTCCCAGCAATTCATTAATATAAACATTCAAAAGAAGTTCAATATTTTTAGAAGTTAAATTTACAAGAATCCCTTTGCATGTGATGCTACCACTTGGAGCACCTTTCACTAGTGTTTACTAGTTATGTTTAAAATTGATAAAGTTTGATTGTGGCTCACAACAAGATGTCAAATATCTGTATGGATGCTGGCATCAGTTGCAGTCAATGGTTAACATTTATGAAAGAGGTTTCATTTGAGTTCTCATCAGTGTATAAAAGAATGGGTTTTATTTGCTTTTTGAAAAAACTTTATGAAATTTCCAATTTTAACTACTTTCAAGTATACAATTTCACATCATTAATTGTATTCAAAATATTATGTCACAATAACATTATTTATCACCTAAACCTTTTCTTCACCCTAAATACAAACTCTGAACCCATTAAACATTAATTCCCAATTCCCTCCCAACATCCCTGCCCCTGCTAACCTGTAATTTACTTTCTGTCTCTATGAGTTTGCATATCTTAGATTGTTCTAGTTTGCTAGCTGCTGGAATGTGATATACTAGAAATAGAACAGCTTTTAAAAAGGAGAATTTTATAAGTTGCAAGTTTACAGTTCTAAGGCCATGAAAATATCCTGATTAAAGCAAGTCTATAATAATGTCCAAATTAGGGCACCAACAAGAGATTTCTTCACACAAGAAAGGCCAATGAATTTCTAGGGTTTCCCTCTTAACTAAAAAGGCACAGGGCAAACATGGTGACATCTGCTAGCTTTCTCTACAGGTTTCTTATTAAATGAAGCTCCCACAAGGGCATTTTCTTTCCTCTTCAAAGATCCCTGGCTGTGTGGACTCTCATGGCTCTCTCCAAAATGTTTCCTCTTTTAAAAGATTCCAGTAAACTAATCAAGGCCCACCTGGAATGGATCAAGTCGCATCTCCCTCTAATCAAAGGTGAATACCCATATTTGGGTGAGTCATGTCTCTGTAGAGATAATTTAATCGAGTTTTCAACCTGCAGTACTTAACAGAGATTAAAAGAAACTGCTGCCTTCACCAGATGGATCAGGATCAAAACACGGCTTTTCTAGGGTTTGTAATCATATCAAACCAGAAATAGGCATTTTGTGAAAAGAAAATCATGCAATAAATGTCATGTGATGCCTGCTTATTTTATTCAACTTGATGTCTTCAAGGTTCATCCATGTTGTACTATGTTTGTCAGAACACTATTCTTTTCAGATCGGAATAATATTCCATGGAATGTATACATCACATTTTGTTTACCAGATTATCTACTATGGACCCCTGGGTTGGAATAGTGCTGTTATGAACAATGATGTACAAATATCTGTCCAACCCTTTTTTTCTCAAATTTTTGGGTATATACCTACAAGTGAGATTGCTTGTTCATATGGTAATTCTGTGTTTAATTTTTTGAGTAACCATCAAAGTTACTTTTACTTTTATTCATATTTTAAATTGTTGTTGAGTAATGAAATTGTTCAAAAATCAATTGTGATGATGCACAGTTATATGATGATAATGGGAACGATGATTGTACAATTTGGATGATTATATTGCGTGTGAATATGTACTATATCACAGAAAATTTGCATTTAAAAACTGTTTTCCACAGTAGTGTCACCATTTCACATTCTCACTAACAATTTGCAGGGTTTCCTATTTCTCTACCTCTTCATTAACACTTATTATTTTATGTTTTTTTATTAATAGCCATTGCGGTTAGGCTGAGAGGTGGTATCTAAGTGTGGTTTACAGTAGCATTTCCCTCATGGCTAATGATGCTGAGACTCTTTTACTGTGTTTGTGGACCATTTGTATATCTTCTTTGGAGAAATGCTGATTCAAATTCTTTGCATTTTTTTTCAGTGGTGGTTGTTTAAAAGCCTAGATGTTGGGGCACCATCTCTGAAAAACAGATTAATCTCTATGGGATAAAGCCTGCCACCTGAATATTTTTTTCACTGTAAATTTTTCTTAGAGAAGTTGTGGGTTTACACAATAATCATACATAAAATACAGGATTCCCATATACCACTGCTCCACCAACACCCTGTGTTAGTGTGGGACATTACAATTGATGATAAAATATATTATAATTGCATTATTAATTAAAGTCCATGGTTTAACTTAGGATTCACTGTTGGTATAGTGTAGTTCTATGAATTTGTTAAAGTTTTTATTCTGCTACCATATATATAACCTAACATTTCTTCCTTTTAATCATATTCAGACTCAGTGCTGTTAATTGCATTCATGATATTGTGCTACCATCACCATCATCCATTCCCAAAACATTTTACATCATTCCAAATAGGAACTCTGTACATTTTAAGCCATTAATTACCATTCCCTATTTCCAGCCTATCTCTTGTAACCTGTGTTCTAGATCCTGACTTTATGAGATTGCTTAATTTAGAAGTTTCAAATCAGTGAGATCACTCAATATTTGTCCTTTAGACCCTGACTTATTTCACTAAAAAAATGGTGTCTTCAATACTCATCCATATTTGCACATATGTCATAACCTTGTTCCTTTTTATGACTGAATAATATTCTATTGTGTGTATATGCTGCATTGTGTTTATCCAGTCATCAGATCATGGACATTTATGCTACATCTACCTGTTGACAAGTGTGAATACTGCTGCCATGAATATTAATGTGCAAATATCTGAGTCCTCACTTTCTGTTCTTTTGGGTATATACCTAGAATTTGGGTGTCATATCATATGATAATTCTATATTTAACTTTCTGAGGAACTGCTGAACTATCTTCCATGGCAGGTGCACCATTTTACACTGCAACCAGCAATGAATGAGTGTTCCTATTTTTAGAGATCCTCTCCAGCTCTTCTAAATTTCTGTTTTTCTAAATGGTAACCCTTCTAGTTGGCATGAAATGCTATTACATTGTGGTTTTGATTTGCATTCCCCTGGTTAATGGTGTTGAACACCTTTTCATGTACTTTTTGCCCATTTGTATGTCTTCTTTGGAGGGATGCCTATTTAAGTCTTTTGTCTATTTTTAAATTGGGCTGTATTTTTCTTTTTGCTGTTGAGTTGGAGGATTTCTTTATATATTCTGGATATTAAACCCTTATTGGATATGTGGTTCCAAAATAATGTCTCCAATTCTGTAGGTTGTCATTTTACATTCATGATAAAGTGCTTTGATGCACAAATGTTCTTAATTTTGATGAGCTCCCATTGATCAAAGTTTTCTTTTGTTGCTTGTGGCATGAGTGGAATCTCTAGAAAACCATTGCCTACCATAAGGTCCTGAAGATTCATCTCTATGTTTTCTCCAAGTTTGATTCTACAAAATTAATCTGCATGTCCATGAAGCTCAGTAAACACCAAGTAACATAAAGACACAGAGATCTGCACCCAAACACATAATATCAGAAATGTTGAAAGCCAAAGACACGAAAGAGATCTTGAGATAAGCAAGAGAATAATAAATCATAGCTTACATGGGAACTCCAATAAGATAAACAGCCGATGTCTCATCAAAATCAATGGAGGTGAGATGGCTGTGAAATAACATATTCAAAGTCTGAAAAAATGCTTTACAAGATTCATATTTCCAGAATAACTCTCTTTCTTAAATAAAATTGATATCAACACATTCCCTGATGCACAAAAACTGAAAGAATCCATTACAAGCAGATCTTTCTTGCAAGTAATTTCTTTGTTCTGAAACCAAGTTACCTGGATTGCATCTCAAATCAACATGAAAAACAAGGATGCTGATAAAAGTAATTCTGTGAGTTTAAAAGAGAGTATAGATGCATATTTATTTGCTTAATGATTTAAAAGCCATTGTTTAAAACAATATGTATGTAAGTTTACATCAAACTTGTTACATAAAGAAATATAATATATTTGGTAGTAAAAACATAAAGGAAGGAGAGAGAGAAAATTGTATTGGAATAAAGAAATAACACTCAATGGTAATTCTAATCCATAAGAAGAAAGAAATAGAACCAGGAATGGTACATGTGAAGGCTAATATAATGAACTTTATAAATATATGCACACTCATTTATTTCCACAGTTCCCTAAGTATTCATAAAATTACTTGATTTAATAATTATTACAATGTAATGCAATGTGTTTACCATTTATATATGTAATATGTATCAAATGTAGCATGTAGAGTAGGAACAAAGGATAGAGTTATACAGGGGTAACATTTCTAATCTCACGGAATAAATGTGAAGTAGATTCTGATAACTTATGATTGAAAGTATGTACATATATTTATTTGAGATTAAATATCATGAAATTAACTCATAAACATAGTGAAAGAGTAATTAAAGAACTGAAAATGTTACAATGATTCAAAAGAATGCAGTAAATCAGGAACAGAGAAGGGGACAAAATATGAGACACATAGAAATTGATAAGCAAGTGGGACATATAAACCCAACTATATCAATAATAAAAAATGAACAGAAATTTTAGGTTGTGCATATTTTACCAGAATAAACAACTTTTGAAAAACAGAACAAAGATATGAATGGATTAAACATTCCAAACAATAGGCTGAGATTGTCAAACTGGATGAAAAAGATGCTACTTACAGAGGACACACATTATTCAAACATACAAATAGTTTGAAATTGAAAGGATGAAATAAGATATTTTATGCAAATAGCAGCCATAAGAAAGCTGTGGTAGCTTTACTAATACCAAACAAGATATAAATGGGATTTTGATTAAAACATGGCTTTTCTAGGGTCCATACACCCTTTCAAACCAGCACAGAATATCAATTATTCACAAATCTGTTTAAAAATTAGAAGAAGAGTGAATATGTTATAACTCATCCTATAAGAACAGTATTTCCCTGATACTAAAAGCAAAGCATCACAAGAAAATAACCAAATTAAAAATGGGAAAATAATTTGAATAGATATTTCTCTAAAGACAGAAATATCCAATAAAGCACATGAAAATATGCTCACCATCACTATGCATCAGGAATAAGAGAATCAAAACCACAAATAAATACTGCTACATACCCACTAGAGTGGCTATAATTTAAAACGCAATGTACAAACAAGCAAACAAAAACAGAGTTCTGATCTTCAAGAATGTAGAGCGAACCACTGGGATCTCTCCCTCCACAGAAGTTTTAAATAGAAAGCAAGAACTTGCAGAATAATCTTTCCAAAAGCTCTAGAAAACAGGTGAGGTATTTCAGTAACACAGCATATGATGAATAAAAAAACAGGCAACTTAGAAATGGAAGGATCTAATGGCATACTGGCAGTCCCCTTTCCCATGCCCTCACTGGCTCACAGTAGACCCAACCCACACTTCCATTATGGATCCCTGCTTCCAGTTCCAGATGGGGCAGAGAAATCCTATGAATATACTGGGAGCATGTATGTCTCTATTAATCTGACTGGTAGCAGCCTAAAGGATTGAACCAATATACTTATCACAAATTGTTGTCTGGAACTTGCTAGTGTGTTCTTTTGTTAGCTACTGGCATTCAAAGAAACCTCTGTCATGATAATAGCTGGATATAAGCTTAAAGACCAGACACCACAATGTTTAAATTTCAGAGATATACTAAAATAAGAAATATCAGGGTTGGAACAAAGGATTACAAAACATACAAAGAAACTGGAAACAAAGGTTTGTGCAAAGGATGAAGATAAATAGACACCATCAATGAGGAATACCAGAGCTTGAACATAACAGACAAAAATACTTTTATAATGTGGTGCTAAATATGCTCAAAGAGCTAAAGAAACACATGAAAAAATAATTAAACAAATCAGGAAAGTGATAGATGAACACAAAGAGAGGGTCAATAAAGGTGTAGAAATCATGTAAAGGAATTAAACAGAAATGAAGACCACAGTAATAGGAACTTAAAAATTTCTTAGAAAGATTCACCAGTAGATTGGAACTTGCAGAAAAAAGTATCAGTGAATTTGAAGATAAGACCATTGAAATTATTTATTCTGAGGAGCATAAAAGAAAAACAATGAAGAAAACATATCAGATCCTGAGTTACCTGTTGGACACCATCAGGCATACCAATACACATTATCGAGACCCCACAGGATAAGGAAGAAAGAAAGAAAGTGTCAGAGAGAATATTCAAATAAATGATAGCTGAACATTGCCTGCATTAAATGAAAGACACAATATATACATCATCTAAGAAGCTCAATGGACCCCATGTGGGATAAACTCAAAATGCTCACTCAAAAATATATGATAATCAGGCTATCAAATGCCAGAAAATAAAGAGAGAATTCTGAAAGCTGCAGAGATAAGAAATTCATCATGCACAAGGAAGCTTCAATAAGATTAAGTGCTGATTTCTCACAGGGAAGTATGGAGTCAAGAAGGTATTGCAATGGTATCTTTGAAGTTCTTAAAGAAAAAAAAAACACCAACCAAGAATTCTATATCTGGAAAAATTATCTTTCGAAAATGAAGGAGAGATTGAGACATTTCCAGATTTAAAAAAAAAGCTGATGGAGTTTTTCATCACTAGACTTGCCCTCTAAGAAATGTTAAAGTTCATTTACATATTAAAAAGAAAGGAACAAAACAATAAATCAAAGTTGATGAGAGATAAAGATTTGTGGCATAGGTAATGACACAGGTAAATATAAATGGTAGTACTATTGTATTTTGGTTCATAGCCCAAATTTTTTACTCTTACAGGGTTAAAATGCAAAAGTATAAAGGTAATGTAAATCAGTGATTTGAGACATGAATAAATATATTATTTGCAAAAAGAACTACATAAAAGTTGGGGTCTAGGAAACAGGAACATAGTTGGTATGTGCATTTAAGTTAAGTTGGTATCAATCCAAATGAAATTGTTATAAATTTAGGATGTTAAATTTAAGCCCCTTGTCAAGAATATAGGAGATATTGAGGGAAAATATGCATAGAAAGAAATGAGAAGGGTTTCTAATCATCCACTACAAAAATGGGGCAATGATTTGAACAGACAAAAAGGATGGAGGATGGCCGAGGAGCACAAGAGAAGATGTTCAATATCATTGACCATTTGAAAAATGCAATCAAAGCAACAGAAATATACCATCTCACACCCACTAGAACGGCGATTATTTAAAAAATAAACAGAAAATAAGAAGTTCTGGCATGAAGGCAGAGAAAGAGGAACCTTCAAACATTATTGTTAAAAATGTTAAATGGTGTAGACTGCTGTAGAAAACTATTTGCAGTTTTGGAAGTTGTAAATGGAACTATGATTCACTCAACAATCTCATTTATAAGTACATAACGCAGTTATTGAAAGCAGGGACTTGGACAGATATTTTTGCACCAATAGTAAGCATTGTTCACAGTGTACAGGGGTTGGAGGCTACCCACGTGCCATCAGCAGGTTAATGAACAAACAGAATGTGGTGGTATGAACATAGAAAAAGAATATTGTTGAGTGCATGGGTGGTTCAGTGGTAGAATGCTTGCCTTTGTGCGTGAGACCTGGGTTCGATTCCCAGACAATGCACACCCCCAGAAAATAAAAAGAATATTGGGGGGCCACGGTGGTCAGCAGGTGAATGCTTGCTGCCATGCCCGAGGACCCGGGTTCGATTCCCAGTGCTTGCCCATGTTAAAATAAATAATAAATAAAAAATTTAAAAAAAGAATATTGTTCAACCCTAGAGAAAAAATGAGGTTATCATGCATGCAACTACATGGTTGAATCTTGAGGACATCATGTTGAGTGAAATAAGTTAGACATAAAAGGGCAGGACGTGGGATTTCACTTGCATGAAATAACTGAAGTGTGAATTCATACAGACAGAAAGTAGAGTACAGGTAAGAGGTGGAAGGGTGGACAGTTAATCCATAATGAGAGTAGGTTTCTGTTTAGGGTTTGGCAAAGTTCAGGTAATGGATGATGGTGAAGACAGCACAGCAATTTTTGACTGAAATTATTCTCACTGAATTGTATGTTTGGTAGTTGTCAAGATGGGAAAGTTCATTTTGCACATATATTTTCAGAATTTATAAAGAAGAGATGGAGAAAGATTTAAAGGACAAATCACAATCTAAAGGCTATGTATGATCCCGAATGAATCTTAATGGAAGAGAAAATGTTTCAAAAGTTCATTATTGGGGGACATATGGAAAAAATGGAGCATATATTGCAAGCTTTATATCTTGTTATTTTTTATTACTTTACAACTACTGAAAGTGGTTGCAAAAGTGAATTTCCTTGTTCTTAGTAAATGTACACAGGAGAATTAAAGTGTTATGCAGCATAATGTATCAATAACTACTCTCAATTCTTCAGAAATAGTTAAGTATGTAGATAGAATTGTAAGGAGAAATTAAAAGTTGGTGAATCTTTGTATCTGGGTGGGAGCATGTTGGCACTCAGTATGGGCTTTGTATTATTTTTTCACAAATGTCTTGTAAATTTGAAATTATTTCAAAGTAATTTTTAAAAAATGGAAATAAGTGTTGGAAAGAATTCAGAGAAATTAGGACCCTAATTAACTGTCGTGGGAATGGAAAATGATGTAGCCATGTTGTAAAACAGTCTGGTCATTCTTCTAATGTTTAATCACAGAGTTATCATATAATCCAGCAATTCCGCTCCTAGGTTTAGACCCAAAAGAAGTTAAAATGTATATCCATGTGCAAAAATACTTATTGAATGTTCACAGTAGCATATTAATAATAGTTAAAATGTGGAAACAACCAAGTGTCCATCCCTGACCAACAGATAAAAAATGTGGTATATCCATGTAATTGAATATTATTCAGCTACAAAAAGGAATGAAATTTTGATACTTTTCCACATATGTGAAACTTGAAAATATACTAGGTTAGGGAAATCAATTATCAAGTCAATGTATTAGATTTTCAACTTTTAGGAAATGTGCAAAATAGTCAAGTCTAAAGAGAAAGCAGCTATATTATTTATTGTCTAGAATTGGACAGATATGGAAAATGGGAGGTGATGATAAACATGCACTAGGTTTCTTTGGGAATGATGAAGGTATTCTAAAATTGATTTGTTGAGTTTCACATGCTCTGTTAAAAGGTACTAAGAATCATTGATTTTCACATTTAAGTGGGAAATTGATGGTATGTTAATGATATCCCAGTAAAGCTGTTTTTTATAAAAAGAACAGATAAATATAGGACATCATTCAAGGACAGAATGAAACAGACAAAATGAATGGAGGCAACAAACAAGAAATGTTAGGTCTCATGTAGGATGCCTTAAAATCCACAAACCTTTCTGATCTCTATGATTTAAAGAGTACTGGAGTGTTTAAATATATTTACATGCCTGAAAGTTAGACATAATTTCATAAGGTTAGATTTACAGAATTGATAATGAATTTCTTCTACCATTCTATGAATGTTTTTATTTTTCTCATTTTTGTTTTGGTCTGTGCATACCCCCATCACTTCACCACAACTACCTTTAAAACTTAATAGCTGATAGGGCAGGCACAGTGGCTCAGCAGGCAGAGTTCTTGCCTGCCATGCTAGAGACTTGGGTTTAATTCTGGGTGCCTGCCCATGCAAAAATAAACAAATGAAAAACTTAATAGTTGGTATGAAAAAAAATTTTGCAGAAATAGTTATCACATATTGTTTGTTTGCTAAAGCTGCTGGAATGCAATTATACCAGACATGGGTTGGCTTTTTCAAAGGAGATTACATTTCCAAGGCCATAAAAAATGTCCAAATTAAGATATCAGTGAGAGGATACTTCACTGAAGAAAGGCTGATGGCGTATGGCATTCTCTGTCAATGAAGGCATGTGACAACATCTGCTGGCCCTTCTCCTGCATTTCAAAATGGCTCTCTCAGTTCCTATGGGTCCTTCTGGCTTCTCCTGGAGCATTTTCTTTCTTAACTTCTTTCAGCTCTGGGCACTCTCCAAAATATCTTTCCCTTAAAGGATCCAGCAAGCAGATGAAGAACCACCTTGAATGGGTGATGTCATATCTCCATGGAAACAACATAATCAAAAGGTCCCACCCAAAAATAGATCTGCCTCACAAGATTGGATTAATAGCATGGCTTTTCAGTTTTAAACCAGCCCATTCCACCCTCTGGATGCAAAATTTCATGTTCTTTTACATTTGCAAATCCATGCACTCCATCTCATGTCATAAAAGCCTTAAACCATTTCAGTAACAATACGAAACAGTAAGAAGTTGAACAGTATAATCTCATCAAAATCAACTACAGGCATGGTTGATCCTCAAGCAAAATTCTCCTCTGTATATGGACCTGGAGAATTCAGAATATGTCATCTGCTTCCAATACACAAGGAAGGGACACATAGGATAAATGTTCCCATTTCCATAGGGATAATTGGAAGGAAAACAAGGTTCAAAGTTCCCAAACACTTCCAAAACCTTCAAGGCAAACTCCATTAGAGTTCAGTGTCTGAGAGTAATTTATGGAATGATGTTTTATCCTTGAAGCTTTGAGAGCAGCAGTCCACCTTTTCCAAGGCTTACACAGTGGTCCTGCTCTCTCCAAACACAAGGGTGAGCATACCAGTATATCCAAGCATTAAGGAAACCACCTTGTTCTCATTCCCACCATCTCAAGCATTAGGGTGGCACCCTGGACTATTTACAATTTTTCTAAGACACAGGCCCAACCATTTAGAACAGTGGGAGTATGGCCAGGCCCTCCCCAAACCACAGGGAATGTGCTCCACCCTCTGGGGGAGCCTGGGACAGCAAAACTCTTCCTGAATAATGGGGCAGAAAACCCACCATCTATAACAATGGGATAAACTCACTATTTCACTTGCATGAGTGGCTCCACTCTCCTGGCCTAAGCTGTCTTAGCTACAGACCTGGTTCCCATGGTTCTGCCTTTGAAGTCATTTTTCCACCAATCTGTCCCTTTTCTGTCCTTTTTAGTCCAACCTGGCAGAGTTCTGTTTTACAGATCCTACAAAAACTTGTCAGTTTTCCATGCTGCATGCAGGCATCACAGCCATCAGACAATAGTATTTTCCACAAATCCTTTCTGGATAACTTTGAATCCATCCTGGCTTGTACTGAAATGGCTGACTTATTCTCACATGGGGCACTATTCTCTTGGGACTCATTTTCCAAAAGTTTGGAAATTTTGCAAATGATCAGTTTCTGGTTTTCTTTTAACCAAGAGTTCAGTTCTCAAGCTTATCATGGTCCTGTCACATTTTACTTTAGGCTGCAAGGGGAAGCCAGGCTGTATCTACACATTTAGTTCAGAAATTTCTCAGCTAGATATCCATGCTTGTGGCTTGCAAATTCTACCTTATAGCCAACACCAGTACACAATTTTGCCAAATTCTCTGCCACTTTAAAACACAGGTCATCCTTCCAGTTTACAATGACATATTCATCATTTCTGTCTAAGACCTCATCAGAAGTACCTTTAAAGTTTTTCTACCAACAGTCTCTTCAAATAAATCTAAGCCTTTTCTATCAAGCATATCACAATTCTTCCAGAATCTTCCTCTTATCCATTTATAAGCCATTCAGCATTCTTGGTATTTACAAGTTGCAGCACCCACTTCTCTGGTACCAAAATTTGTTTCAGTTTGTTTAAGCTGCCATAATGTAATGACCCAGAAATGGGTTGGCTTTTTCTAAGAGAGTGTATTAGTTACAAATTTGCAGTTCCAAGGCCATAAAAAATATATCCGTAAACGTCAAGAGGACCTTTACTGAAGAAAGTTGATGGCATCCAACTTTCCTGTCATATGGCAACATCTGCTAGCCCTCCTTTTCTGTGTTGGATTCATGATGGCTCTCTCAGTTCCTGTGGGTCCTTCTGGTTTTCCTGAGGCATTTTCTCTTAACTTTTCTTGGCTCTGAGCTCTCTCCAAAATAATCTCCCTTAAAGGATCCTAGCAAGTAGACGAAGAAACATCTTGAATGCTCAGTGTCACATCTCCATGGAAACAACCTAATCAAAGGTTACCATACAACAATCAGTCTTCCCCCACAAGATTGGATTAAAATAACATGGCTTTTCTGGGGTACATAATTTAAAAGCAGCACAAATATTTAGAGGAATTATTTTAATTTATAATTTCAGAAGGGTTATTGCTGGGTTACTTTTAAAGCAATTACTTTGTCATGAGTGTTATCAAGGGCATCTTAGGCAAAAGTTGTAGCTAATGTTTTGAATGAGTATATCAGTATGCAGTGTGACTATCAGGTCCTGTGATGGTTTAAAGCTGCATGTGCCCCCCAAAAAGATATGTTCTTAAAGCTAACCATTCTTGTGGTATAGGTCTATTGTGAGTGGGAACTTCTGTTTAGGTTATTTCAATTGAGATATGCCTCAGGTGGGTCTTGGAATCCTTCATAAGAGATTCAATTCAGAGAAAACCAGAGAAGCTTAGAGAGAAGTCAGAAGCTGAAAGCAATAAGTCCTGAGAGAGAATGAGCAGCAAACACTGGACATGTGACTTCCCATGTGGCAGAGGAATTCAGATCACCAGTATTCAGTCTTTGTGGATAAAGTATCACCTCTTGATGCATTGATTTGGAATATTCAAGTCACTAATGGGACATTAATGACCCATTCTCATTTAAGCATGCCTTTTGAACTATTTTACAGGAGCAATAAATGTTAACACATAAGTTAATAAATCCCCATTACAAAATCCAACCTATTTTTGGTATATCACTTTTTGACAACTTGAATAAACTCAAACAGGTCAAAAACTGCTTGCTGCTATTGCTGACATTTCATAATTATTTACTACCTTCTAATGAAGCTTTATACAAGCTATTCAACTCCACTCAGCTGCTCACTACTTTCATCAGAGACAATATGGAACAATTCAAAAACACTCAAGCAGAACTCAATCATTAGTTTTAATCCCGGTTACCCAATAACCATATGACACTTGAATACCTTTTACAACTCTCACTCAAACCACCACTATTTCCCCACCCATATCTGCTGTTATAATTTGGCTAAAACTCATATTCTCAATCTTTTACCACATGGGAAATATAATAGGTACACATATTACAGCTAATTAATTTTTTGTTTTGTTTTTTGCTTACTTTTTCATTTTTTATAATTTTTGTTTTTATTGTTTGTTTATTGTTTTTTTGTTTTTTCTTTTTAATATTAGTTACTTTAAAAAGTCATTTTAATTGGCTCTGTACACCTAGTGAGTTGATATCTATTTTAAGCAATGCCTTTTTTACCCAGACGCAAATATGTGTTGAATTTTAACAATTTAAAATTCAAATCAGTTTTCTTTTAAAGATTATATATATATTATGTTTGTTGTCACACTAATAATTCATTTTGGTGGTGAGAAGTCATTTCAGAAATTTCACTTATTTGATTTTGCTACCATAAAATTTTGTCTAAAACAAGTACATATTCCAATGGTGTGTTTCTTTGTCAGAGACATCAAAACCTGAGGGAGAAATAATATAATAGGCTCTAGGGCATGAAAAGTCATTAAATTCTCACCAAAGCAATCACAAAGATGTCAGTAAAAATCTACTTTCTGGTAATTTTTGGGCATAGGGAGAGACAGGCAAGGACTGGGCTAAGTTTAGGATGTAGGCAAAGGGGCACAACTTAAGTTCTAACTAAAAAGTAGTGAAAAGAGTAGGAAAGCTCCAAAGAATTGGATTAGCTTTGGAGTAGGTAGGGATCTAGGCCCTTTCTGGAAGAAACTGATGAGAGGACTTAGCCTCCGCCTTGCCAGGAACTCCTAGGATGAACCTCTTATCCTCCCCCAGGGAAAGTAGATTACGATTCCTAAAAATTTGAGGATAATTTGAAACACTAGAGGAGAAAATGAATAGTGAGTCAGCTCACCAGCATTTTAAGTGTCAACCATTAGCAGGAAAATAGTTAGAATAAATCACAAAATCTCATGTCAGGCACCAGGAAAAAAAAAACAAACAGAATAAGACACAAAGATGAAGGGAAGTGAATATTTATTTTTAAAGATTAGAATGAAGAATAAATGTCACAATGCACTTTATTTTTAAAGTCAAGTAATTTGCTAAAGATAATTTTTGCATTCTATGATGTCATCTAATAATATTGTTTTGGAGACTGTGATATACAAAGAAACCATTAGTAAACCATTCTCATTTGGGCATGCCCTTTGAGCTACTTTCCAGGAGCAGTAGAATATTTATTCTTATTGCACTAAAATGTTTTGCTCAATTGCACTTGTCACCTCCTTATAAAGGAGCTGGCCAGACTTTCAATTTATACTAGAGTTCAAGACTACAATATTCTTACATTTATACCACTTGATTGGCCACTTTAATACTGCCAATCATTATTATATATCTATGCTTATGTCTTGTATTTCTAAGTATGCTGCTAAAGGGTATAGACTATGTATTTTATTTAGTATCTCCAAAACCTATTTATTCAGCTTTAATCAACCTTTGAGGATGGCAATGAGTAAAAATGAAAGAGACCATATCAAAATTGAAACCATGGCAACATTTTATTAGTCTTATGATCTAAGTAGTGAATTGAACAGCCACAGATAAGTTTATGACTGTTCCATATGGAAAGCCAAGTCACTTTCTTAGGGAATTTAGGTTGACTTGGCTGACAATATGGATAATAAATATCTTCACATCTTACTTTCCTAAAACATATGTTATGGTAGTGAATCATCCAAATAATTGCTGTAAATTTCATTTCATTTTTTTATTTCACCATATATTTGAAGAAAGTTCACACTAGGCATGTATGATAAAGATGAAGCATTTTGGCTAAACAACTAAGTCCCATAAAAAATAATGTTAGAGTTCAAGGTACTATTTAGGATGCTGATTTGAATCTTAGTCTGCTTGACAATGTCACAAATGAATGTCTGCTTCAGAGTTATACTTTCTAATTCAATGACTCAAAAAGAAACATAATTTTTTCCCAAGAAGTCTTTACTTTCACCTATAAATAGCAGCTGGTGTTTACCAGTTAATGCAATGGATGTCAATGGTAAACACAGCGAATAAAATGTCCTTGTGCTGGACAATCTGCGAAGAGTAAATCAGTTCAAATCATCCAACAACCAAACTGACCCAGGCACCGATGAATTTTAATTCTTACCTTGAAATTGTACTTCTGCTTACAACTAATTAGAAAATTTACATTAAAAGCTATTTTTCTGTCCTTCTGCCTAAAGAAACTTCTGCATTTAGAAAACATATGAATCTTAAATGTGGGATGGTCACCCTTAGATCATGCTTTTATCTTTTATAATTCCCATGAAAACAAGGGACACGAATGCCCAGTCTAATGCATAATCAGCACCTTGAAATATGTAACTTTAAGCATATTCTTTGCCTAGGCCATTGAGCTGAAATGTATGCATGATCCAAATGATCACCATTTATCTTGCCCCATTTATCAAATAACATCTAATATTAAAACTTATATCCCATACGGTATCCACCTTCGACAAAACTGAAGTTATATTGCTTTGACAAAGTTCATTGTGACTAGATCAATTTCCTTGCAGATATTCTAGAAATCAATGAAAGTAGCATAAATACACATTAACATATTTGAAGAAACTTGGTCACTGTAATACAAACTACCCATGAGCCTATGGTATATCCTTTAGATAGCTTAAATAGATTTTATTTTCATCTATCCAAAACCTTTCTACTTGACACGTTCAATTCAAGAATGAAAACATTTAAACATGTCATTTATTTTTATGTAAAGCTAGGTGTTTCAGAAAAGAAGAGATTGCAGCCTCAGAAATCAAATGCCAGTATAGCAAGAATTAATTTATTCTATATCACATCCTTGATTTCTACCCCTAGATGAAATAATCAAACCAGAATCCTTCTTGCTCTAACTTTGATGAAAAATATACCCTGTACATTATCTATTCAAGTACTATCACAAACATTGTATATGACTAGGAAACAGAAAACCATGGTTTCTTAATAGCCACCCATTAGAAAATTCAACTCAAATTTCAGAATAAAATTTGCCCTTTCATTTATACAGCAGCTTCTGCAATTGGAAAAATTGTTCTCAAATGTGTTCTGCACGTATTTCTCCTTCATGTAAAGAATATTGTTTCCTTTAACAGATAAAAAACATCCATTCCCATTTTTTCATTCTCAACTACACATATTGTGAGGAAAGAAAACAAGAAACAATGGGTCTTTTCCAGATATATATATATACACACATATATCTATATAATAAACCCTATTTGATGGAAATATTAAACTAAGGTAATAATGTATGGCTTTTGTTTCTCTTCTTGCTCAGCTATGCACTGTTTTGAAAGTATTTTATATTGAATACTGTGCTGGTTTGAAGATATGTACCCCAGAAAAGCCGTGTCCTTTAATCCTATTTCAATATTTTGGGGTGGGATCTTTTTTATTGTTTCCATTGAGATGTGACCCACACAGCTGTGAGTGGTAACTTTTGATTAGATGGTTTCCATGGAGATGTGTCTCACCCGTTCAAGGTGAGGTTGCTTATTGGATCCATTTAAAAAGAAACCATTTTGGAAAAGGCCCACACAGCCAGAGATTGTTGGAGATGAAGAAAGAAAATGCCCCTGGGAAAGCCACTGAAGATGCCTGGAAAGAAAGCTAGGTGACATTGTTGTGGGCCTTTTCCACAGAGTGAGAAACCTGGAACATCCTTGGCCTACTTGAGTCAATGTATCTATCCCTGCATGCCTTAGTATGCCAGTTTGAAAACATTATGTATCCTAGAAAAGACATGTTTTAATCCTGGAGACAGGTGTTTCTTTTAGTCCCCATTCAGTACTGCAGGTTGGAAACTTTATATTATCTCCACAAAGATGTTACACACACAATTGTGGCATCAACCTTTGATTAGAAGGAGATGCGACTCCACCCATTCCAGGTTGGTCTTGATTAGTTTGCTGGAGTCCTTTAAAAAAGGAAACATCTTCAAAAACAGCATGAGAGCCAGGGGAACCACAAGAGCACATGCAGCCAGAGGCCTTTGGAAATCAAAAAGGAAAATTCCCCTAGGGGAGCTTCATAAAACAAGGAGCTTGGAGAGAAAGCTAGCCGACATACCATGTTTGCCATGTGCCTTTCCAGTTGACAGAGAAACCCTGAATATCATTGGCCTTCCTGAACCAAGGTATCTTTCCCTGAATACCTTAAATTGGACATTTCTATAGCCTTGCTTTAATTTGGACATTTTCACAGCCTTAGAACTGTAAACTTGCAACTTAATAAATTCCCCTTTTTATAAGCCATTCCATTTATGGTATATCACATTCTGGCAGCTTGCAAACTAGAACACTTCATTTTGGATATTTTTATACCCTTACCTTAATTTGGACATTTTCATGGCCTTAGAACTGTGGACTTGCTACTTAATGAATTCCCTTTTTAAAAAGCCATTCTGTTTCTGGTGTATTGCATTCCAACAGCTTTTACAAACTAGAACAGATTTTGATACTGGAGAAGTGAGGCACTGCAGTTTGCAAACAGCAAACGTGTTGAAACAGCTTTTTAAATGGCTAAAGAGAAGAGTCTAGAAGAGTTGTGAGGAGCTTGATAGAGAAAGCTTAGAATGCTTTGAAAAGACTCCTTGTAGAAATGTGGACTCTAAAGATACCTCTGATATGGGCTTAGAAAGAAAGAAAGTACATGTTATCATAAACTGGAAGGAAAGTGACCCTTGTTTTAAAGTGGCAAAGAATTTGGCAAAATTGGCTGCTGGTTTTAGATGAAAGGCAGATTTTAAAAGACATGCACTTGGATATTTAATAGAAGAGATTTTCAAATTAAATGGGGAAAATACAGCCTGGGTTTTCCTTGCAGCTTATACTGAAATGTGACAGAAAAGAGATAAGCTGAGAACTGGACTCTTGGGTACAAAGAAACAAGAAATTTAAGTTCTGGAAAATTCTGGGCTTCCAGAAAGGGAGACCTCAGAGAATAGTACCCCACATGATGATTTTATCAAACATGGAACTAGTCAGCCATTTCAGAAAAAGCTAGGATTGGAGATGGAGTTATCCAGGAAGGATTTGTGGAAAGTCCTTTTGTCTGAGGGACATGATTCCAGCATTCTGCATAGAAAACCAATGAAGTGTTGTGAGATCTGTATAAACAGAACCACTGCCAGTCTAGACTAAAAGGGACAGAAAAAGGAGAAATTGGAGGAAAAAATAACTTCAGGGGCAGAATCATGGAAGCTAAGGTCTGAAGTCAAGAATCCTTGGACCAGGAAAGTGGAGCACATTCCTTGGGGATGGGAAAGCCTGGCTGCCACCACATTGTGTGGAGGGATTGAGCATGTGCCCTGGAGATGGCAGCTCAGGTGCACCCTGATATTTGGAAAGAGTGGAGCCAAGTAAAAGGTGGTCTCCCCAATGTCCCCCAAGGTTGCATTTCGAGAGAGCTGGGCTACTGCATAGGCCCTTGGGAAGGATGAGAGTGCTGCTTTCCAAAGCCCCAAGGATAAAAGACTCTCAGACTTTGACATCTAATGGTGTTTGCTCTGCAGGTTTCCAGAACTGTTTGGGTCCAGTGACCCCTGTGTCCCTTCCAATTTCTCCCTATGGAAATGGGACTATGTATCCTATGCCTGTCCCTCTTTTGTATATTGTCAGCAGATAACTTGTTCTGAGTTTTACAGTTCCAGACCCAGAGGACAATTTTACTTTAAGACCAACCATGCTTGTAGTTGTCTTTGAGGAGATTTTGTACTATTTCTGATTTTCATTGTATTTCTATTGTTACTGAAATGGTTTAAGGCTTTCTGATATTGTTATGGAATAAATGTATTTGCATTTGGAAAGAGCATGTTTTTTATGGGTCCAAAGTGTGTAATGTGCTGATTTGAAGTTATTATTTACCCCAGAAAATCCATGTCTTTTAATCCTCATTCAATATTGCTGGGTCAGATCTCTTTTATTGTTTCCATGGAGATGTGACCCACCCTATTGTGGGCGGTAACTTTTGATTAGATGGTGTGGTAGTTAGGTTCAAGTGTCAACTTGGCAAGGTGACAGTGCCTAATTCTGTTGCTGTGGACATGAGCCAATGGCATGTGAACCTCATTTGTTGAAGATTACATCTGCAGTCGGCTAGGAGGCATGACTGCTGCAATGAATGATGTTTGATTTAATTGGCTGGTACTTAAATGAGACAGCTCAACGTAGCACAGCCAAAGTAGCTCAGCATACCTCATCTTGGCACTCGCAGCTCAGCCCAGGCCTTTGGAGATGCAGAAAGGAATCACCTTGGAAAGTTGTTGGAACCCAGAGACCTGGAGAGAAGGCCAGCAGAGATCATCCTGTGCCTTCCCACATAAGAAAGAACTTCAGTTGAAAGTTAGCTGCCTTTCCTCTGAAGAACTCTACGTTAACTAAATAAATCCCCTTTTATTGAAAGCCAATCCATCTTTGGTGTGTTGCATTCCAGCAGCTAGCAAACTAGAACAGATGGTTTCATGGAGATGTGTCTCCACCCTTTCAAGGTGGGGTTGCTTTCTGGAGCCCTTTAAGAGGGAGCCATTTTGTAAAAATCTCAGAACCAACAAAGCCCACACAATCAGAGACAGTTGGAGATGAAGAAAGAAAATGTCCCTGGGAAAGCCATTGAAGAAACCTGGAGTTAAAGGTAGGAGACGTTACCATGTGCCTTTCCAGCTGAGAGAGAAACCCTGATGGAAGAAATCCTAGGAATGACAGACTGTGGGTGAACATTCTCTCACAATAGATTAGTTCCTCAGTCAGAAGCAATGCTGTATGGAAAACCATGAAGGTGAATAATGTATGCAGTAACTGCATGCTCATTCTGGCAGAAGCACAACAAGAAGTGAAGTAAATTCCATATTCAAGTTACGTTTCTATTCCAATGAAGACAACTCTGTCTACAATCCCTTCACACCTTGATGGAAGGTTGCTGTCTGATCCTCTAAAATAGGGAGGAGGCTCAAGTTTGGTATTTATTGTTAGTTGACTGGAGACACAACAGTGATGACAGCCAGAAATATCGTGGAGAGAGGAATTCCATGTAACTGAAAACATTCATTATCTCAATCCTGGCCACCATTGCCATTTTTTATGAGCACCTTTGAGTAGCCCCTGGAGTGGCTGGGGATAGAAGCTAACTGTCATTCACTAAAGAGTCTCCTGTCTCCTTATTAGTGAAAACATCCTCTTCACTAAGTGCCTTTCAGAGAGAATTCACACAAGACAAAAGTTGCCACATATTTGAAGCCAAACTAAGAGGTCCACCCAAATTTCTCTTGCCCAAACCCTTGTTATCAAACCTCTAGCTTTGTTCCTATCAGCTTCTGGCTATCTGGAAAAATTGTTATTGTCCATGGGTTAGTGTAGATCTACCTTCAAGATTGTCCTTTCCTATTGCCCTTTATAGATACTCCTGAGTGGAGTTATAACCAGACTACAATACACTTCTAGTGACAGTATCCTGTGCAGAACCTTCTATAAGTCCATTTAAATTTTCTTTTCCTAAGACAAATGGTCATGGTGTGTTATAGTAATGGATTGAAGGAGAAGCAGCATTCAGAAGGAGTAAGTGTTTTTAGAATATATATCACACGCTCATGCAAATTATTTATGATGTCAGAACCAGCTAAAGTGCTAATCTATATATTCCACTTGATAATGGAGGCCTGCTTTGCGTATTTAATTTCATGGTTTCATGGACAGTTCTTACCTGTTGTATCAATGGGAAACTCCATGTGTATACCTACATAATGTCTCATAGTCACCATTCAAACTCTTCCAAGGCATTGATGTCTTAATGAAGTAGTGGGACATGCCTTAAAGAATTAAAATAATTTTATCAGTCCAGGAACATGTAACAGAGCATTTCTAGAGTTCTCCCATTATTGGAATAGGTTTTTCTTTTAAAATTTTTATAAATTCAATTTGCGGATAGAAGAATTTTTTTTTATGTTCACAGCAAATAACACTATTTAGCAAATAGTCTTTTAATGAAAGATTCTGATTGTCAAAACCAATTGCAGATCCATTATTTCCTGAAACTTGTTATAACATTTGGAAACATAAGAAAAGTAAGTGAAAATTTAGAGTTGTAACATCACTGTGAAAAACTGGTCTCAACCCGAATTTTTTAAAATGTTCTTCTCTGTACATTTTACCTTTTTGTGTGAAATAAATTAGCAATGTGTGGAGGGAGAATAACCTTTATCAGTAGTCGCTACGGTATCCAGACAAAAATACGACGATTTGGGAAGCCCCTGAATTCTTACTTATACCATACCAACTTTCTTGCCCACCACACCACATTGTGAAAACCCAGTAGTTATAAATCTGTTGGGAGGCTAGAAAGACTCTCGCTGGCTCAGTGGAGGTTTGTTTGTAGGTTTGTTTGCAGGTAGAAAGTTTATTGAGAAAAAAAATCTCCTTCACTGAGCAACTTTGCATCAAGAAAACTAGGTGATGCAGAACAAAATAATTATATATTCACTGGCTGTGTCAGTGCAAATGAAAGTGTCTAATGTCTTTTGGCAATATACATTTACTGTACAAGCAAATAAGCTACAATTATATAAAAAAATCTACATAAACTGAAGAAAATTAAATTCCTGGAGTTATATATGCCAAGCCTCATTCAGAACATAGCACATTGCCTTGGAATTGTTTTTGTCTTGCTGTCCTTCTCTCAAAAAGATTAGTCACAGGTACACTTAATAACTACTTTTCAGTATAATAAAGAGATACTTGATGATGTAATGGGAGTATAATCTATGAATCAAGCCAAATAATTTTACTAGAATGCTAAGAAATTAGGGTGCTTTCAACAAATTACTAATTAATAGAAGATTGAATGAAACATGTTTTATGTTGACCTTATAGCTGTAAGGCTTTCTGATATTTGCTGGCTCACATTCTCTCCTAGCAATCATGTGGTTGAGGGGCTTGCAGAACTTTCTTTTTTTTTTTTGTAGCACTTTTTTAAAAAAAATTATTTATTAATTAAAAAAATAAGAAACAAAATAAAGCAACATACATAATCAGTAATTCACAATATCATCACTTAGTTGCATATTCATCATTTCTTAGAACATTTGCATTAATTCAGAAAAAGAAATAAAACAAACACAAGAAAGAAAAAAAAAAGATTACACCTACCATGCCCCTTACCCCTTGCTTTCATTGATCACTAGCATTTCAAACTAAATTTATTTTAGCATTTGTTCCCCCTATTATTTATTTTTATTCCATATGTTCTACTCCTTTGTTGACAGGGTAGATAAAAGGAGCATCAGACACAAGGTTTCACAATCACACAGTCACATTGTGACAGCTGTATCATTGTTCAATCATCCTCAAGAAATATGGCTACTGGAACAGAACTTTCTTATTTCTGTGAATGATTCAATTTGCCAATCACCCCTTTTAGGCTAAGGCTCCCTTCTAAGAGTGTAATACATATTAACTCAATCTTCAGAAAGACATTATGATATTATAAACCACACATTACTATATCTTTACTGGGGCAGGGAGAGGATAAACTTAGGCAATTTAAATGCAGAGATCATGTTATTAACCACTATGCATGCTGCCTCTCTAAATCATAGCACCCAGTCACTTAGAATTCAAATATTGCACATCTTTGTTTCATTTTTCAATCATTTTCCAAGAATCATTTTTCAAGTCAGAATCAATCATACCATCCTTTAAAATGACATTGCTTCTTACCACCCAATTCTTGGATATTGTCACTTGTTGCTTCAATTAGAGTATTCTAATTGGCTCTTCATTCTTCACCTCTAGTTCATAATATACAATGCTACAAGATTAAAATTTTTAGACACAAACTGATTTGTGTGCCCAAGCATCTAATATTTGCCCTAAAATAAAAATGCTCCACTCCAGTTAAACTCATATCCTAATTCTACCTTCATGTCTTGGCCTCTTTCTCTATTTGTACCATTGCAGTCAATTAAAATTGCTTCCTCTTCTTTGTCTATGGGAAACCAATATACAAATTTCAGATCACATCATAAAGCTTCTCTAATCTCCATAATGAATCTCAACCATCATATTCATTACCTGCACCAAACATTTGGCAACCATTCATAGTAACCTATTTCTCTGCTTTGATTATGCAGTTAAAAGTGAACTTTAAAATTGATGATGTTGTTCTATGGTTGCAGAAGGTTTACCTGGTGTTGAATAGATGCTGACCACAAGATATTCCATGACATTTACCCTTTACCAAAATTCCTTTTTCTGAAAGAGAAGACCATAGAATTCAGGTTAATTTATAATTAGCTTATTTTGCATCCTGTTAAAGAATCACTATCTTACCCATCCAGAGCTCACTTCTCTACTGCATAAAAATGATTTATTACTAAGAATAATTTGTTTGATATTGCTCCTCCTTAACACTTTAATTTGAGCATTTAAACATTTTTAAATTACTAGTAATAAATTCACCCTGTGCTATGAAAAAATGCCTATTACCTAGAAAGAATAGAATCTGGAAATATATACAACTTTCAGATTTGAGAATGACCATAATCCTGGGTATTTCAGGGTGTTTGGTGTTGCAGGTGGGAAACTGGGAGACATGGTGAATAATGGAGTGATGGAAAATAAAAAATGTAGCCACATTCATTTTCAACCTATTGACATTGAAGGATAGTTCTTTGGCTTGTAAATGTATTCATAATCTTACAATCTTTATCCAATTATAAGCAAAGTATCTCCAAACTTATAAGACTAGTTTGTGAAAATGAACAATATGTAAATTAGGGTAGAATTTATTGTCACAAAAGAATTTAAGGGAAAATATTTTGATCATTTGATTAAAGTAAACTTTATAAACACTTCAGGGAAAGATCAACATAATGAAAACCCACTTTCAAAGAAAATTTGAAATGTAGTTGTTAAAGCGTTCTGATAGTTAAAATTATTTTAGGAAAAACTTTAACTTAGACTAAACATATATTATTATAGACCTTAATTATTTGAAGAGGCTATACAAATTTTGATAGACTGAAATGTCACAAAAAGCACCACCATTATCTAATGAAGTCTTTATGCTTTGTGACACAAAGAAATAAAGTTTAGCATTACATTCTCAAAATTATCTGTCATTCCTACAGGGTAACAGTTTTCTCATGTAATAGAAAATGCTTGTGAGAAACAGATTCATCACATGTCAATTAAAGAACAAGGAAGGTAAAAGTCCTCCAATAATGTTCTGGAAAAAAAGTAACATGTTTTGATATTTTAGAATTGCCAATATTTGAATTTCACTTCAGAACTGCCAGGAAAATAATGAAAAGTGCTTTATGAAAAACATGATATTTACATTCCGTTTCCTACTGGTGTGGCAATGAACTTGCAACAAATCACAACACAATCCAGCAGGTGCAGGCAAGACATTTATAATGACATGTACTTCAATATAAAAGAGATATTATTCTTTTGATATTTTAATTACTGAAATTTTTACAAAGATATGTTCAATTAAGAGCAAATCTGTTTTTGCTTGCTATATACTTGGAATTTAGGAAGATATATTAAGAGCCTAATAGAGCTAACAATAGTAAATATAAACAGGCTTTTCTTGGATGGATAGAAATTTTATTCAGGGATCTTTGCTTTGTGTATTAAACGTGTAAACTAAAAACATAAAAGGTTTTATAAATGAAAAAGCAAAAGAGAATATATAATAAATTACTTCTTTATCTGACAGCTATTTGCTCGCAGTTATTGGACATTTAAATTCTTCCTTGTTTTTCTTAAGCTTATTTACTTCTTCACTTTTCATGGGTTGTTGATACCACAAAAATAAAGTTTTTACAATCTACTAACCCAGCAGGAAAACTTCAAAAACTGGTTTAAGGTATCTTGTACACTGGTTAAATGGGGAAGAGAGATTCATCAGAAATATGTATCAAGTTTTAAAGTTGAGTTTATGATGCAGATTAAAACAGCCAGAACTTTTAACAGTGGAAATTAATTTCAGATTTAAGAACAAGTTCAGTTAAAAAAAAATGGGTAGAAATTCAAATAGAAACCAAATGAGCAAAAGTGATTCACATTTCCATTCATAAATCAAGTCACATTTAGGCATTGCTTCTGAAAAAATTCACACAATTACCAACCATTAATGTGAAATTTATGCTTCAGTCATGTACATAATGTTGTAGGATCTTGAGTCACAACAGTCCCACCATAAAGATAATCAGACCATATCATCTGTGATATTATATTCAATTCTTGGCACCACATTTTAAATGCCAATGTTTCCAGAGGCAGGCAACTAATATAGTTAGAAAGACTGAAACTATACAATATTTAGGCTGAAGGAAAAAATATGGGAAACAGCCATCTTCAAATCACTTGACTACAATAGAAGAAGGGATATGTTTATGCTTTCAGTGAAGCTCCGGAAGGTAAATCTGAGATAAATGTCAACACACTGTGAAGAAACAATTGATTAAAATCAAAGGTGTAAACCAAGGAACAGGCTGCCTCTAAATGAAGTTAGAAGGTGACCATTGACCATGTTCTAGCAGAATTTAAGAGACAATCCATTAGAAATGCAATAATTCACTAAGAAAAGTTTAATCATATTTTTGTTGTTTTAAATAATCAGAATTCATATCACTATCTTCAGAAATTGCTACAAGAGGGTCTAAGTAATCTCATATGGTTAATTAACCTATCAAAAATTCAGAATCCCTTCCCAATGTCAGAGTAACAATGTATCTTATGAATGTGAGCTTAAGTAATTTAAAAAAGTTCTTTGTATCATGAACCACCTTTCTTTTCAAATTTAATAATAATTCTTAATTTAGTTAAATATGATGCTTTACAGATTAATTTTTTAGGCCATGGGCCCTTGGTCCATGGATGAACTATATAATTTTATTATCATAAGCTTATATTTAAAAATTGATTGGAAGTATAGAATTTATTTATTTATATAGCATTCAGACACTTTACTTTTATAGTTGTCTTCAAATATTATAAAATGTTTCTAGCTTGGAAATTTTTCCAAGTTCTTCGAGGATAATTCAATTCTGGGTTTGCTGGAGATAACAGTCTTCACTGATCCATGTCTAAAACCAAAGTTAAGCACTGCATGGGAGAAACTAGCCTAATTTACAGCCCTACTTCTTGAATTGTAGCTACAATTGGACCAAATTTTTTCCAAGTTGATCATTTAGACAAGGGTAAATATTAATATGAAAATTTTAAAAAGATGAGAAACTCCATGAATCTCAGAGTCATGAAGTTTAGCCCTCTCCAACTCTTGAGACAAACTCAACTTGTCCAATAGTAATGTTCACAAACATATTAAAGTCCAACTGAGTGACAGACTCTATTAACCAATGGAGATACAAAAATGACCAAGGTATTAGCTTTTACCGTGTTCCTATGAAACTCAGTTTAGTGGAAAAGCCAGACAAATGATAATGGCAATATGTGCTTCAATAGAGGCAGTTGCCAACAGCCATGGAAGCACAGAAAAAAGAGGAATGAAGGAAGGTGTTACTATAGAGGTTATATTTGAAGGTGATTAGATAGACAGGCAAGAAGGAGAATTCCAGTCAGAAGGAATGGCATATGAACAACCAGAATATTTGAAATAACATGAACTGTTCTTAGAAGATAAGTGGATATTAGAAAATGTGTGAAGTGGTGAGAGATGAATCAAGACAACTATAGAATTAGTTTCTTAACACATGGATAACCTTGAAGATATCATGTTGAGTGAAATAGGCCAGACACAAAAGGACAAATATCACATAATCTCACTTATATGCAATACTTATAATATACATATAATAAAAAAAAGAATACAAGTTACCAAGGGCTGGATGGGGTTTGGGAATGGAAAATCAATGCTTAATTGGTATAGAATGTCTATTTGAGGTGACGGAAGTGTTTTGGTAAATGGATGACAGTGATGGTGGCACAACATTGTGAATATAATTACCGCCACTGAATTGTATATCTGAAAGTAGATCAAATGGGAAATTTGATATATATGTTAACAGAGGAAAAATTTTTAAAAAAGCATAGCATTATACAACACAAAGAATGAACCCTAATGTAAACTATGGACTATAGTTAATAACATAATTATAATAGTACTGTTTCATTAATTGTAACAAAGGCACAACACTAATGCAAAATGTGAATAATAGGGGAAACAGTGTGAGGGGAAATTATATGGGATCTCTGTACTTTCTGCATGATTTTTCTGTAAACTTAATACACACACACACACTCATACCTAAGCAAAACAAAAAAATAATAATTTTTACTTTGAAAAGCTTGAGATGCCTGTAAGACATGCATGTATGCAAGTAGAAGTGTACAGTAAGAAGTTGGAATTATAAATCTGGAGTTTAATATTCCTTCCTCAGAGTGGCTTTTTAAGTACCCAGTATCGGTATATGCAATAAAATGTATAGTTTAATATATTCACCATCTTGAAGTACAGCATTTTTCACTTCTGATGTTGATATACTAAAATTAAGCAAGATTTTTTACAATAAAATGTACATAGAATTATAAGGCCGAAAGAAATCTCAAAAATTATACATTTTGAATTGAAAACTATAATACATTCTTAGAAACACCTCTGAGTTCTTGAAAATCTATGGCATTGATGACTAAAAAATCTTTTGATCTAAAATTGAGAATGTTGATGGATTGATTACTTTGGGCCCTCTACATGATGCCTGATGAATGCAAGCAACTGAAGGATGCACTGACAAAGTAGACTGGTGAACGATGGTGTAAACTTATAAATGAAGGTTGTGCTGCTACAAGAAGGAACGATGTTGTGAGGCATGCAATGATGTGAATGCACAGATGGGACATTTAGTGAGACAAAATAAGTCAGGAACAAAAAACAATGTTATGGTCACCTGTAGAAAATGTTTGTAAGAAAACAGGAGCCTGGATTGTAAGCTTTTAGAGCAGACACATTAAGTCCTGAGTGGTGATTATTATTTCTGGATTTTGAGAGGCTGTTATATATATATAATTTGATATTTAGAGATAAGAATGAAGCCAAACAGGTTTGGGTTAAAGCAATTCAGAACATAAGGGTGAAGACAATGTCTATATTTTAGAACCACTCATACTCTTTGAAACCAATGGAAGAAAGGTTTATTTGGTCTGGAACTGAAATTTTCTGTAGTGCATAATCCAATTTAACCTATCTGTATAGCTCATTTGAATGACTGAAACAAAGGAAGCACAGAATAAGAAAGAGGTCCTTTAATCTGTATAGATTATTGCAATGCATGAATACATCCTAGAGTATATTACAGCAAAGTCCCCTGAAGGAGGGGAGAAAGACTATGGAACTATTAAACCATACCATCAGGGAGTCCCCTGATACTGTGTCAAACTTTAGGGATACCCAAATCAATAGGCCATGCCCTCGATCATGAGGCTTACTCTCATGAAACTTATGTAGGTAGTGGAGAAGCCTAGACTTCCTATAGACATGCCTAAGAATTACTTCTGGAGGACTGCTTCTGTTGCTTAGGTGTGGCCTCAGTCTCTCTAAGCCCAACTCTGCAAGTGAAATCATTGCCCTCCTCCCTACGTGGGATATGACATCCAGGGGTGAAAGTCTCCCTGGTGATGCGGAACAGGACTCTCAGACCTAGCACCATGGGATTAACAATTACATCCTGACCAAAAGAAGTGTAATTAATAAAGTATCAGTGACAGAGTTCAAATAAAGTAAAGAGGCTATTCTGGAGGTTGCTCTTATGCAAGCTTCAGGTAGAACTTGCTACTTAACAAAACTTGCCAACCCCCAACCAGGACCGTTCCACCCAATCCTAAAGAATACTTAAGAATATATAAGATTCCACAAGGGTTCCAGGAACTAAAGAAACTTTCCAGAAACCCACAACTTCCAGATGGGTCCCCGGCCCAGATAAATCCTGAAATCTAGCCCAGCCTCTCCAGAACATCAGATAGTTCCATTTCCTTACCCCATATTAGTTACAGACCCTTCCAACAGCAAAAATTTAGAATTGCCATAGCCCAAAGAATCCCAAAGAGAGGTATGGAAAGATCAAAGGTAATGGTGGAATTATACATAGAAAATAGGACTTAATAAATGAATATGAATGCTGAATCTTAAATTGATATCTCTTTTAGTTTCCAGTATTTTAGAGCAGCGAGAAGTAAAAATCTAAGATTGTAAAATTGTAACCCATGTCAAAGTCTGAAATATGTTCTACAACTAATTGTGGTGCTGTGCTTTGAAAGTTATAGTTTTTTGTGTATATGCTATTGTTCACATAAAAAGAAGGGGAAAACATCGATTGTGATGATAAAAAAATATTTAAGCCCTCTAGCCTCCTATACTCTGGAGAAGCTAAAATGTAAAATAGGAGAAGATTGTATGGTAGTCCATGACAAACTCTGGGATCTATCCTGTAAGCACTTTTTGATGAATGCTTTGAAAACTATTGCTTTTTTTTATTTCTTTGCTTTGTATATATGTTATACTGTACAATAAAAAAGTTAAAAAACAAACAAACAAACAAACAAAACTCCCTTGATAATGTGTACTAGCACCTCGCTAAGCTATTAGGAAGATTCTCCTAATGATAGCCTATATCCTTCATGATGCAAGTTTTGTTTCTTCATTTTGATCTTACCTTAGTGGAAATGGAAATGCAAGCAAATTTTAAATTGTTGAATGCATACTTTAGATTTTAACCGAATTATGAATTTGGCAATATTTATGAATTTAAAAAGCATGAAATATAAACT
The DNA here is from genome assembly GCF_023851605.1 of Tamandua tetradactyla. Lineage (NCBI taxonomy): Eukaryota > Metazoa > Chordata > Mammalia > Pilosa > Myrmecophagidae > Tamandua > Tamandua tetradactyla. Next base: position 54,675,225 of record NC_135353.1, on the reverse strand, counting down.
AGATTCCTCACAATATTTTCCAACTGCATGAAAATGTGAGAAAATAGTTTTCAGGATTGTCAACATTAAAGGCACAAAGCACTATCTTGGAAATGATGTTCTATGAATCCTAGAGTAGTTATTTTTGGACAAGCTATGTAAAAGTATTTTTGATTCATACAGATCTCAAATGAAATGAGCAGTCCCTAAAAAGGAAAGCAAATCACTATTATAGTCCTCTATGCAATGTCAGCCACCCACAATCTTAGGAACCTCCAATATCTTACCCAACTATAAAATTTATTTGTATTGGGGGTTTGCATAAACTTTAAATGCATCATTAATAAGTAGGCATCATTTTTATACAATTACAAGGGGTAAATATAACCACTTTTTGTAGTTCTAAATTTTGTCTCTGCTTAACTCATCTGCACCCTCACTGATTTCAAGGATGAGCAACAATGAAGATAAAAATGATGAAGGGGAAAAATGATCTCTTGACTTAAATATCATTTGTACCCTCTTGATAACACAGACTAATTGAAAAAATCTGAGTAAAAGTTTTTTTCCTTTTTCTGAACTCAACCAAGAGGTTTTTTTCCTAAGAAAATATAGATTTCTGGTCATTGTAGCTAAAGTGGACACCTCCAACTTCTTATTTCTTAAATTCCAAAGGGGGAATGTACAGGGAAATATAATCCAGTTTTCCCTAAGTTATGGATAACCTATTTCCAGTGTAGCACTTTCATTTGTTTTCATATTTAGTGATTTTTAGTGTGCTTTAACATAGGCTAAACTGTATTCTAGATAGTAAGAGAAAAGGAAAAGAAAATTGTCTTGAGCATTCCCCATGAACCAAAAGGCCTTGTGAAAGAGAAATGCATGCACCAATATTATAAAACAAAATTCTATGAGATGAACTTATTTGCCATAATAACTTATTATCTGCTTGGTGTGTATGGGAGGGAAAGATGGAGAGGAGGTAGAAACAAACCCAAACAACTCTCAAAGAAACAAATGACCGTGGCCAGAATTGCTAGGCTTTCACATGAATCCACATTTCTATGGCTCACCAAATGACCTCTATCAAGTTCATTAGTTCAAAAGGAACTGTGATGTGGTGCCTAGGAACCCCAATCCTGAAGCAAGATAAACCTGGTTTCATAATCCTGGCTCTATGATATTCTATTTGGGTGATCTTAGTTAACCAAACCCTAACTAATCCTTGGTTTCCTCACTCATATTTACCTTGCAGGTTCATGTGATGTTAAATCCTATAATCCATGCAAAATACCTGGCACACACTGTTAACTTACTATCATTATCATTATAACTTCATTCCTATTTTATCAATAACATGTTGTTTCAGTTTGCTAAAGCTGCTGGAATGCAATATAAGAGAAGAGGGTTGGGTTTTAACAATAGGGATTTATTAAGTTAGAAGTTACAGTTCTAAGGCTGTGAAAATGACCAAATTAAGGCATCAACAATAGGATACCTTCTGTGAGGAAATACTGCTGGAATCTAGGGTTCCTCTGTCACTTGGGAAGTCATATGGCTGGAGGCTGCTGGTACTTCCCTTTTGGGTTTAGCTTCTGGTTTCAGTGACTTGAGACCCATCTTGAATGGGTTGGATCACATCTCCATGGAAACAACCAAATCGAAAGGTCTCACCTAATCAAAAAACCTGCCCCCACAAGGGATAGATTAAGAAAACATGGCCTTTTATGGGGTACATAGCATCTTCAAACGAGCAAACTCAACACTCTGTACCCCCCAAAAATATGTTATTTCTGTTTGCAAATACATTCACTCCACCACAATATCACAAAAGCTTAAATCATTTTAGTAACAATGAATAAATACAAAGTCTTATCAAAATCTACTACAGGCATGGTTTGTCCTAAAGTTAAATTCTCCTCTGGCTTTGGACCGGTTAAACTTGCAACAAATTATCTGCTCCCAATATACAAAACAGGGAAAGTCATAGGATAAACATTCCCATTTCCATAGTGAGAAACTGAAAGTTCTAAAAACCTACAGGGCAAACTCCATTAGGTTTCCAGGTCTGAAAGTCATTTACAGAATTGTATTTAATCCTCTGGGCTTGAGAGAGCAACATTATCAACCTCTCCAAGGGGTTATGCAACTGCCCTGTTCTTTCCAAACACTGAAATGAGGGTTCCAACATCTCCAGTCATTTGGAAGGCCACGTTGTACTCTGTTTCATCCTTTTCAAGCTCCTGGGAGGCAGCTTTACTCTCTGCCATCATTGTGGCACACTCTCAACCCCATTAGATTGGGCTGTCCCCAATCCCCGGGGAATATGCTACACTGTCTGAGGCCTGGGGTGGCAGAATTTTTCCTGAACAACCAGGAGATCAAGCTCCCCTCAATTTCCCAAGCATATGAGCCCTGGGGTGGTAAAACTCTTAATGAACAATATCATGGAAGTGCCATTCTCTGAAAACACTGGGGCAAGCTCACCCTTTCCATGTGCATGCGTGGGTCTGCTCTTCTGGCCCAAGATTTCTTGACTCCGGAGCTTAGCCTCCATGGTTCTGCCTTAGAAGTTAATTTTCCTTCAATCTGTCCCTTTTCTGTCCCCTTAATCCAGGCTGGCCGTCGCTCCATTCATAGAGATCTCACAGAAAAACCTATCAATTTGGCATGCAACTCACGGGGGTCCTAACCATCAAGCAATAGGATTTTCCATGAATCCTTTCTGGATAACTCCATCTCCAAGTCTGCCTTGCACTGAAATGGCTAACTGGTTAAATTCTCACATCGGGCTCTATTATCTGGAGATTCACTTTCTGTAAACTAAGTATTTTACAAATCAATTTCTGGTTTCTTTGTACCCAAGAGTTCAGTTCTCAGTTTATCCCTTTGTCTTTGCATTTTACTATAAGCTGCAAGGAGAAACCAGGCAACATTTTCCACATTTAGTTTGGAAATTTTCTCAGCTACATATCTAAGCTTGTTACTTTCAAATTTTAACTTCCATCCAATACCACTACTCAATTTTGCCAAATTTTCTGACACTGTAAAGCAAGGATCACCTTCTTTCTAGTTTGCAATGGCACATACATAATTTCTGTCTAAGGATTCATCAGAAGTACCTTTAGCATCCATATTTCTACCACATTCTCTTCAAAGCAATCTAAGCCTTTTCTCTCAAGCATTTCACAATTATTCAAGAATCTTCTCCTTACCCATTTATAAAGCCATTCCAGCATTTTTTTGGTATTTCTAATTGCATCTCCCCACTCCGGGTACCAAAATCTGTTTCAGTTTGCTAAAGCTGCTAAAATGCAATATACCTAATATGGGTTGGCTTTTAAGAATTGTGATTTATTAAATTACAAATTACTATTCTAAGGCAGTGAAAATGTCCAAATAAAGGCATCAACAATAGGATACCTTCTCTGAGGAAAGGCTGCTGACACCCGAAGTTCCTTTGTCATATGGGAAAGCACATGGCTAGATTCTGCTAGTCCTTTTCTCCCATGTTTACCTTCTTCAGTTTCTTTCTCTCTCAGCTCCTGTGGGTCCTTGCCATTTTCTCCCAGTGTTTCTCTCTTAGTTTCTCTGAGCTTTATGAGTTTCAATTGTCTTTCATCCTTTCAGAAAGGACCCCAGCAAGGGAAGTAAGACCCACCTTTATTGGTCTGAGTCACATCTCCATAGAAATATCCTAATCAAAAGGTCCCAACTACTATAGGTCTGCCCCCGCTGGGATTGATTAAGAGAACATGGCCTTTTATTGGGTATATAACAGCTTCCAACCAGCACACCAGCCCCTAATAAACTTAACTTTGTTACTTATTTGGTATGACATTTTCCACTTTCCTGTTGTGACTGGAGTTTTCTTGAGCACACCTAGTCACATACCTGAAATACCACTCCACCAACTCACACACAATTACCTAACTACTAATGTTTTTATTAGCACATCCATTTATATCTTCCAGTATTCTCCCTTTCATAGAATGTTTCTATTATTTTTAACTATAGTCCATAGTTTTCATTAGGCATATTTTCCCATATAGCACCCTATCATAAATACCATGCAATACCGACATTTATCGGTTTTAGTTCATGGTAGAACATTCTTATATTTGTGCTATTAACTACCTTCCTCATCTACAACAGGGTTCACCATATTATACCGTCCCTTGTTTCGTCCTATAGCTTTTCTTCTAGTAATGTATATGACCCTAAATTTCCCCTTTCAACCACAATCACACACATGATTCAGTGGTTAATTACACTCACAATAATGCACTACCATCACCTTCATCCATTTCAAAACATTTACAATCAACCTTGCTAAAAATTTTTCACAAATCGAGCATCAGCTCCCGATTTTCTTCCTTCATTCTATATTCTGGGAATCTGTATTCTATATTCCAACTCCATGACTTTGCTCATTATAGTTAATTCATATTAGGTGAGACCATACAATATTTGTCCTTTTCTGTTCAGCTTACTTCATTCAATAATGTCCTCAAGATTCATCCATGTTATTACATGCATCCAGACTTCATTTCTCCTTATAGCTGAATAATATTTCATCATATTTATATACCATATTTTGTTTATCATTTCATCAGTTGATGGACATGGGTTGCTTCCATTTTGGTATTTGTGAATATTGTTGCTATGAACATTGACATGCCAATATCTATTCACATCCCTTCTCTAAGTTCTTCTGAGTATTTACATAGTAGCAAGATCATATGACAATTCTATCCTTAGCTTCTTGACAAACTGACACAGTCTTCCACAGCAGCTGTTTCATTTTGTATTCCCACCAGCACTAATTAGTGCATTAATTAACACTGATTAATAATACCTGTTTCTATTAGTGCATATTCTTTCCAACAGTTGGGGTTTTCTTTCTTTTTTTTAATAGTAACCATTGTAGTATGTGTGAAATGATAACTCATTGAGGTTTTGCTTTTCATTTACCTAATAGCTAGTGATGTTCAACATCTTTTCATGTGCTTTTTGGATATTTATATTTCCTCTTTGGAAAAATGTAAATTCAATTTCTTGATCATTCTTTAAATTGTGTTGTATTTTTATTGTTGAGTTCTAAGATTGTTTAATATATTCTGGATATTAAACCCTTGTCAGATGTGTGGTTTCCAAATAATTTCTCCCATTGAGAAAGATGTCTTTTCATCTATTTGACAAATTTCTTAGCAAGTCTTCAATTTTGAGGAAGTCCCATTTATCTGTTTTTTTTCATTGTTAGTTCATTGGATGTAAGGTCTAAGAAACCACCGCCTACCACAAGATTTTAAAGATGTTTCCCTGCATTTTATTCTAGGAGTTTTATGGTCCTAACATATTTAGGTGTTTCATTCATTTTGAGTTAATTTTTGTTTAAGGTTTGAGATAGGGGTACTTCTTCACTCTTTTGTATATGGATATCCAGTTCTCAAAGAACCATTTGGTGAAGAGACAGTTCTGTCCCAGTTGAGAGGACTTGGGAGCCTTGCTAAAAATTAATTGACCAAAACTGTGTGAGTCTATTTCTGAACTCTCAATGCAGATTCATTAATCAATATATCTTTATGCCAGTATGTGCTATTTTGAATATTGTAGCTTTGTAATATGCTATAAAGTCAAGAAATGTAAGTCCTCTAACTTCTTTCTTTATTTTCAATATGTCTATGTCTATTCATAGTCCCTTACCTTCAAAATAAATTTGATAATTGGCTTTAGTGATATTCAGTCTTCCAATCCATGAACATGGAATGTCATTTCTTTAATTTAGGTGTTCTTTGATTTCAATTAGCAATGTTTTGTAGTTTTCTAAATACAGAACCTTTACAAACTTGTTTAAATTTATTCCTGAATATATGATTCTTTTAGAATTAATTTTGAATGGATTTTTTAATTGAATTCTTCCTATGATTATTCATTACTAGTATACAGAAGCACTACTGAATTTTGAGTGATGATCTTGTATCCCACTGCTTTGTCAAGCTTCTTAATTAACTCTGGGAAGATTTGTTGTATATTTTTTGGAACTTTCTAAATATAGGATCATGTCTTCTACAAATAATTAAAGTTTTACTTCTTTATTTCCAACTTTAAAGTATTTTATTTCTCTTTCTTGTCAAAATTGTTCTAGCTAGAACTCCCAGTATAATGTAAAATAACAATGGTGATAGCAGACCTCCTTGTCTTGTTCCAGATCTTAGAGGGAAAGTTTTAAGTCTTTCACTCCTAAATATGATGTTATTTATGGGTTTTTCAAATATGTCCTTTATCATGTTGAGGAAGTTTCCTTTTATTCCTATCTTTTGAAGAGTGTTTTATCAAAAAAGGATGATAGATTTTGTCAAATGCCTTTTCTGTGTTAATCAATATGATCATGTTTTTTTCTTTCAATTTGTCAATTTATTGTATTAGATTAATTGTCTTTCTTGTGTTGAATTGCACTTGCATACCTGGATTAAAACCCACTTGGTTATGGTATATAATTCTTTTATTATGCAATTGTATTTTATTTGCAGATATTTTGTCAAGGATTTTTGAGGATATACAGAAATTGGTCTGCAATTTTATTTTCTTGTAGTATCTTTTTCTGGCTTTAATATTAGGGTGATATTGGATTCTTAGCATGAATTAGTGTTGCTGCTCTTCAATTTTTGGGAAGAATTTTAGCAGAATTGGTATAAATTCTTCTTGAAATGCTTGAAATGACTGGTGTAATTCATCTGTGAAGCTATCAGCTCCTGCACTTCTCCTTGTTGGTAGATTTTTGATGACAGATTAAATCTAATTATTTGCATTTGGTTTGTTGAGGTCTTCTATTCCTTCTGGAGCTAAAGTAGATTGTTTGGGTATTTCTAAAAAAGTACCATTTTCATCTAAATTGTGCAATTTGTTGGAATACAGTTGTTCACAGTATCCTCTTATGATCATTTTTTAAAATTTTCTGTGAGTTCCATAGTAAAGCAATTCTCATTTCTTATTTTCTTTATTTGAATTTTTTTCCCTTTTGCTGTCAGTCTAGTTAAGAGTATATGTTTTATTCTTAAAGAACCAACTTTTGGTTTCATTAACTATCTCTATTGATTTTTTGTTCTCAATTTCATTTATTACTTCTCTAATAAATTTTTCTCCTTCTGCTTGCTTTGAGACTTGTTTGCTGTCCTCTTTTTAGTTCCTCCAGGTGTGTAGACAGGTCTTTGGCTTTACCTCTTTCTTCTTTTTTTAATGTAGGCATTTAGAGCTATAAATTGCCCTCTCACCATTGCCTTCACTGTATCCCATACATTTCGATATGCTGTGTTTTTATTTTCATTTGTCTCAAGATATTTATTGATTTCTCCTGCAATGTCTCTTTTGACCCATTGTTTATTTAAGTGAGTATTTAACCTCAATATATTTGCTAATTTTCCAGTTCTACACTTGTTGTTGATTTCCAGCTAATTCCAATATGGTCAGAGAAAATGTTTTGTACAATTTAAATCTTTTAAAATTTATTGAGACCTGTTTTGTGGCCCAACATGAGTTCTATCTGTGAGATTGATACATAGGCACTTGAGAGGAATATATTTTCTGATGGGATGGATGCAATGTACCACATATATCTGCTAGATCTAGTTTGTTTGTTTATCATATTATTCAAATTCTGTCTCCTTATTTATCTTCTGTCTTGATTCTATTTACTGATGAAAGTGCTGCACTGAAGTCTCCAACTATTGTTGTAGACATAACTATTACTCCCTTCAGTTTTGCTTCCTTCATATGTTTCCTTCATGTATTTTGGGGCACCCTGACTAGGTGCATAAAAGTATATGATTGTTATTTCTTCTTTGTTTATTGCCCCTTTTATTAATATATAATCTCCTCTCTAACTCACAATATTTTTGCACCTAGTCTATTTTGTCTGATTTTGGTATAGGTACCACAGCTATTCTTTGGTTACTGTTTGTGTGGAATATCTTTTCCAGGCTTTCATTTTCAAACTATTTGTGTCCTTGTGTGTAAGGTGAGTCACTTATAGACAACATATAGATAGATCATACTTGTTGTCCATTCTGCTAATCTGCATCTTTTGGCTAGAGAGTTTAACCCATCAACTTTCAACATTATTATTGTAAAGGCAGTACTTACTTTAAACATTTTATGCTTTGGCTTTTATGTGTCATATCTTACTTTTATCCCTCTTTTTACCTTTTTTCTTACCTTTACTGAGAATCTTCTATTCTATACTCTCCATAAAGCTTGTCTCTCCTGTCTTTTCTATTCAGCTAGCAAAACTCCCTTTAGTATTTCTTATAAGTCATGTCTCTTGATAAGAAACTCAGCTTTAGTTTATCTGTGAATATTTTAAACTCTTCCTTGTTTTTGAAGGACAGTTTTGGCAGATAAAATATTCTCTGCTGGCAGTTTACTCTTTCAGTAACTTAAATATATCAGACCTCTGACTTCTCAGCTCCATGGTTTCTGATCAGAAATCTCCACTTACCCTTATTAAGTGCAACTTGTATGTGATGGATTGCTTTTCCTGTACTGCTTTCTCTCTTTATCTTTAACAGCTGATGGTATGATTAGTATGCACATTAGTGTCAGTTTATTTGGATTTTTGGATTTATTCTGCTTGAGGTATGTTGTGCTTTTGGATATGTCTATCTATAACTGTATCTATAGTTATATATTTTAAGAATTGGGAATTTGGAGGCATTATTTCCTCAAAAAGTCTTTCCGTTCTTTTTTCTTTTTCTTCTCCTTCTGAGATATCCATTGCATTCATGTTTGCATGCTTCATGCTGTCATTCAATTCCCTGAGAGCCTGCTCAATTTTTTTCATACTTTTATTTGTTTTATTTTGGATTTTTTTTCTTCTAGTCCACTAATCTTCTCTTCTGCTTGTTCAAATCTGCTGTTGTATGCCTTTACCATATTTTAAATCGCATCTATTGTGCATTTCATTCCCATAAGTTCTTTTTTTTATCTTTGTATACTTTTAAATTCTTCTTCATGTTCACACAAGATCTTCTTAATATCCTTTATCTCATTAGCCATATTTTCCTTAATCTTCTTGAATTAGTTTGGGAGATTTGTTTGAAAATCTTTGACTAGTTGCTGCAAATTCTGCATCTCCCCTGACTTTTTAATGTTTCCCTTTTACTGTACCATATCTTCCTCTTTCTTAGTATGGCATTAATTGCTTGCTGATACTTTGCCATCTGATCATCTTGATTAGATTATCCCAAAAGCCAGTTTTGCTTTCTTGTTTAGGAAATTGTTTTTGATTGGGTTTGTGTTGAGGCTCTTCTTTACCCTTAGTTCATCAGCATTTTTCATCCAAGACAAAGCCAAGAACCCATGCTGAGGGGGCAGACCACTTCCAAACAGCTCTGAGGAGACACTTGGAGATAATACCAAAAAAGGCTTTATTTCAGCTCCCCAAGGGTTTGTATTTCTGGCTTTCCCTGCAGATGGCACTACTCTTTGGCAAACCTTTTCCCATAGACTTAAGAAGTCAGGGTATTTTTAGCCCTCTACTGATTTTGCCTTGGATCAGGTTGGAAACAGTGGCATGGGAAGTGCCTGTCCTGCTAAAGCAGTGGTTTAAATACACTGGTAAATAGCTGACTCAATATTGGGCCAAGTTCCATTTTTTCTTAGGGAGAAGGGTTTTCAAGGGTTTCCCAGTCTACAGTAGCCCATGAGTCAGAAACTGGGCTGACCAGAACCTGTGTACCTTGAGGGTGAGGGAAGGATGACTGGAGCCTTGGCAGCATAAGTTATAAGTTTTCTTACCACAGTTCCTCTGTCTCTTAGTTTCACTCTTCCCTGTATGTTTGTGTCCATAGCCCAAAAGCAGTTGGTTTAGATAGTTTATGCTTGTCCTTTAGCTGTTTTGGGAAGAGGAGTGAGCCCTTCAACTTCCTATTCCTCCATTTCCCCAAAAGTCCACCTCTCCAACTTTAAATATTGGAAAATTAATTGTATGCTACATATACTGTTGAATACAATGCAAATGAAACATTGCTGCTATTAGTTGTATAGTGTTGACTTCAAGGAATCTATAGCTTTAGAACTAGTGATACTTGAATAGCAAACAAATCTTTTATATCATTTAATGAACTCTGTTCGGAAGACTGTTGTCAAGTCTAGAATCCTTACTTGAAAGTCAAATTGTCTTCAAAATATAAAAATGTTACAAAACTTCCATTTCTCAAGCTATGAGAAGTCTCCAACATTGTCTTTCATTACTAAGAACTATTGCATGGAAATATTTCATAGTCTAATTTCTGGAGTAGCAAGAAACATTATAAACCAGTAAAGTCAAGGCCTACACCAGCAGTCAGTACAACTGTCAGAATAAAATAGAGAAAAGTTATTTGATAATCTAATTAAAATCCATGGATCTTAATAAAATGGTTGATTGCATTTCACACATAAAAATGCTAAGTCTTCTTTGATTTGTATATTAATCTTGTACCTTATCAAACTGTGTCTCTGTTGTCTTTATTTAAGAACACATGATGTATATTTTAGCTTCCTGAGATAAGCAGTCAGAACTCAGACCATGTGGCAAAATAAGAAGTCAATCATTTAAATAAATGTAATACATGATTGAATTATGGTACACATTCTGCATTCAGACAGAAGTTTTTTTCATAAAAAAAATGCCTCTTTAATAAATTCAATATTGTACTCTAAGCCTCTTTTCCAGTCTAAATACAATCAATAGATGAACAAGCATAGTCAAGATCAAGACTGTAGGTCAGTTCATGTATTAATTTTGGATTTGTTCACTAAATCACTTAGTGCTCATTTTTTCAAGTAAAACTTTCTTAGTTAACTTTATTAGTCAGCTTTGTATAAGATTATATACATGTTATAAGCCCTTCTCCACATTTCCAAACCACATATAACTACCCTCAAATTTAAAGAATTTCTAGCCATGGTTACACTGTGGAGTTATAACTATTTCAGAATACACAGCATGTAATGCAATGCTGAGTAGGGATCAGAATTTTTAATTTAAATCATTCATATTCTTCTGAGAGGATGAGGATAAATACTAATTCCAATTTTACTCTAATAATCTAATTAATAGGTAATTTAGTGATATGTGTTTCTTTGGAAACACTATTCCTCTTACTTTATTTTCTGAAATGTTGCTCTAAGTGTGTTCTTTGTTGTGTTTAAAATCCCAGGTAAATTTACATCTTGGGTATCTATTAAAACAAATGGAAAATAATGTTTTCCTACTATGAAATAAATTATCACACTAAAGAGACTCCATAAGCATGATACTCTATTTTTGTTTCTCCAAGGGATTTTAGGGTCATGTGCCTATATTTGATTTGACCAAATATTAAGATCATAAAAAAATAATCACCAGACACAACCCTGAGTTACTTTTTACTGTTTCCAAAAGTTCTAAAACTTGTGCCTATATTTTGAAGGCAATTTCAAAAAAAATGTTAAGGGAATTTTGATGAATGGTAAAATCATTGAAATAAGACTCCAGCTTCTGAAAGGTAAGCCACCTCTTTAGCATATATGTTCTGCTGAGCTCTTGTTTTTAAAGACACATTACTTGATATGACAATCTAAGCAAAATCTCAATTAACTTGGATCACTGACATAATCCAGCCAGCATGCTTTGTAATCAAACCGGAATAGTGATGCTGCATCCCACTATGTCACTTAGTTGGAAATAAGACAACAGCAGGCTCTTCTCTACATCTTTAATTTCCTTCCTTGCACCTTTTTAATTTCAGTGAAGTTATAATGACAAAATAGCTTTAGTTCATCATGAAGTCCAAAATGCATGCACAATGTTAAGAATGATAGATTAAAACATTTAGATCTTGACTTAGTAGTGCTTTTTTTGGTTATCATGCATAATACTCTAAAAGCTAAAGATTTATTTATTTTTTTTAAATCATATCTTGGTGTATGAAAGTTACTCACCAAATGGAAGGCTAAAAAAAAAGTTCTCCCATAAATCTAGACCACAGTGTTTGTTCTCATCACTCTCTAAAAATTATTGCATTTTCCTGTTAGCGATTAGAAGATGCATAAGCAGTAAATTAATGTTAACTCAAAAAGCCAGAAAATAAACTTTGAGTCAGCCAGTTCTACCCCGGTGCTCTCATTGGATGACAATAGACTAGACATCTGGTTACTGATGAGTTATCCTTGCTTCAAATTAAACTGTATTAACTACTTGATAAATTGTTCCCTAAAAATTATTGCTGTTTTTTTATTATTTGTACTTGTATATATATATATATATATATATATATTTCAAAAATTAAAAAAATTATAAAAGAAAAAATGAAAGATTTCTATATTTTAATATAAATCAAGTGTGTGTGTGTATATATACATATATATATATTCTTTTAGAAGACAAGACATTTGTTATTACTTGCTTTAAAAGCATTGCTTTGAGAGAATTTGCATTGGTTTAACCATTAAATTGTGTGGATACCCTTTACATTTGTGGATAACAAAGAAAAAAACATCTCTTTTCTTTGGTGTAATGTTACAATTTGTGACAGAATTACTTGGCTTTATTTCAAAAACAGCCTGATGGAGGTGTTTTATAAAATAAGCATGGTTAATAGGTTATTTTAGTGCAATTTTATTGAGATATATTCACATACCATATAATCATCTAAAGAATACAACAAATGGTTCGCAGTATCATCATATAGTTGTGCATTTATCATCACAATCAATTTTTTAACATTTTCATTACTCCATAAACAATAAACATAAAAGTAAAAAAGAACAACCAAAAGACCTGATACCCCCAACAACCCCTTAATATTTACTAAATTTGGCCTTTATTTTCTTACTCATCTGTCCGTACAATGGATAAAAGAAGTCACAAGGTTTTCTCAATCACATAGCCACACCATAAAAACTATATAGTTATACAATCTTCCTTAAGAATAAAGGTTACTGGATTAAAGTTCAAAAGTTTCAAGCAATCATTTTATTTCTTTTTCTGTTGTCTTGCTATTTCTTTTTCTAAATCGATGAAAATGTACTAAGAAATGATGATCATACGTCTATGTGATGATATTAAGAATCACTGATTGCATATGTAGAATGGAATGATTTCTAAATGTTGTGTTAGTTAATTTTTTTTAATAAAAAAAGTTTCAAGCATTTCCCTGTGACTATTCCTATACATCAAAAACTGAAAAGGAATATCTATACAATGCATAAGATGACCTCTCAACCTTATTTGAACTCTCTCAACCACTGAAGCATTGCTTCATTTTATTTCTCTTCTCATTTTTGTAAAGAAGGTTTCCTCAATCCCATGATGGCAGGGCCAGGCTCATTCATGGAAGTCAGATCACATGTTGCCAGGGAGACTTACACCCCATGGAAGTCATGACCCATGTAGAGAGTAGGGGAGTGAGTTTACCTATGGAATATGCTTAGAGAGAGAGGCCACATCTTAGTAACAAAAGAAGTTCTCTTGGGGTGATGATTAAGCATAATTATAAGTAGTTTTAGATTCTCCTTTGCAGGAATAAGTATCATAAGAGTAAGTCCTAATTCGAAGACTTGACCTATTAAATTCAGTAGTCTCCAATGCTTGTGAGAATATCAGGTATTCCCCAGGTGGAGAAGACTAATATTTCCACATTTCTCCCCAATCCTTCAAGGGGACCTTGCAAGTGCTTTTTTATCCTCTGCATAGATTATTCAGGAATATATTGGGTATTACACCAAAGTGTACAAACCAACAAGATCTCACTCCTTACTCATGGTTCTATGTAATTATGGTGTTCAAATAAATGGGCAATACAGGTTAAATTAGATACTGTGCTACAGAAAATATAAATTTTTTTATATTTTATATTTTCTACACCTCAGGAATAGATGTGACTGCTGTAAGAGTTCACAATGTAGGAATATTTACAATAAGCCTTCCCCTGATAACCTATGCTCTCAAATTCAATTCTCAGAGCTTTCACATTGAAGTTAGCCCATATTACTGAGGCCTAATAATGTTTATCTTTTCATTACCAGCTTATTTTACTCAACATACAGTTCTCAAGTTTCATTCACCCAGCTGTGTGGCTCACAACTTCATTCCTTCTTGCAGCACTCAGTATTCCATTATATGTACACACCACAGTTCTCCCTTCCATTCACCAGTTGATGTAGCCTTAGGCTACCTCCACTGATTGCAAATCATGAATATTGCCACCAATAACACCAGTGTGAAAATGTCCATTCATGCCCTTGCTTTCAGTTCTTCCAGGTATATGCCTAATAATGAGGTTGTAGCATCATATGACAACCCCATAATTAGCTCCTGTGGAACCCTAACACCACCCTCCAGAGGGGCTGCACCATTCTATTTCCTTAACAACAGTGAATAGGTGCATCTTTCTATCCACATTTTCTCCAGCACTTGTGTCTTTCTGATCATCTTTAAACGGTTTTATTCACACAACATACAATCCGTCCTAAGTAAACAATCAATGGTCCCTGGTATAGTTGCATAGTTATGCATTCCCCACCAACGTCTATATAAGGATATTTCCATTCCTTCCACAAAGAAAGAAGAGGTGAAATATGAAGAATAATGATTTAAAAAACTAAAATACATAGGAGAAATAACAACAACAAGAATCCCATATCCTTCCCTATATCCCCCTCTTATTGATATTTAACTTTGGTATATTACCTTTGTTACATTTACTGTAAGCATATTACAATGTTACTGTTAACTATAGACCCTATTTTGCATTAATTGTATTTTCCATGTACCATCCATTTTCAACATCTTGCACTACGACATTCCTTTGTTCTCCCTCGTGAAAAACATTCTTATATTTGTACATTTAATTATCATCATTGACCACTCTAGGTTTTGCTAAGTTATACAGTCTCAAGCTTTATCTTATATCTTTCCTTCTGGTGTCAAACATGTACCTAACCTTCCTCTTTAGACTGTATTCCCACTCAGGTTTTTCAGTGTACTTACAATATTGTGCTACCATCAGGTGGTATTGTGCTGTCCATTTCTGGCTTTTTATAATAAATCTTGTTGAACATTCTGCACTCCTTCAGCATCAAATGCCCAATCTCTACCTTCTTTCTATCTCCTGATAACCTGAGTTTTCAACTTTAACTCACAAAGTCCGTTCATTCATGTTAGTTCATATTAGTGAAACCATATAGGATTTATCTGTTTGTTTCTGGCTAAATTCACTGAAAATAATATTCTCAGGGCTCATCCATATTTCATGGGTCATGACTCTATTCTGATATATCATATCTTATTTTTTCTCTTATTATCCTTACTGATAGTCTTCATTTCTATACTCTTCTTTAGACCTCTTACTCCTGCTTTTCCCTAACTGTCTATAGTGCTCCCTATAGTATTTCTTATAGAGCACATCTCTTGTTCACAAACTCTTTCAATATCTGTTTGTCTGAAAATAGTTTAAACTCTTCTTCATTTTTGAAGGATAGTTTTTCTGGATATAGAATTCTTGGTTGGCATTTTTTATTTTCAGTATGTCAAATATATCATACCACTGACATTTTGCTCCATGGTTTCTGATGAGTAATCAACATATAGTCTTCCTGAGGTTCCCTTTTATGTAATGGATCACTTTTCTCTTGCTGCTTTGAGAATTCCCTCTTTGTCTTTGACATTTGGCAATCTGATCAGTAAATGTCTTCAAGTAGATCTACTCATTCTATTCTGTTTGAGGTACACTGTACTTCTTGGATTTATAATTTTATATTTTCAATAAAAGATGGGACATTTTCAGTTATTATTTCTTCTGTTATTCATTCTGTCTCTTTTCCTTTCTCTTCTCCTTCTGGAACATGTGTCTCATGTTGTCATTCAGTTGTCTGAGACCCTGACCATATTTTTCCAATCTTTTGTCCATCATTTTATGTGTAAGATTTCAAATGTTCTGTCTTTTAGTTCAGTAATATTTTCTTCTGCCTTTTCAAATCTGCTGATGATATTCTCCAATTTGTTTTTCATCTCTCTTATTGTGCTTTTCATTCCCATAAGTTCTGTCATTTGTTTAGTCAAACCTTCAAGTTTTTCTTTATGAGTAACCAATGTCATCTTTATATTCTTCATCTCTTTTTTTAACTTTTTTATTGTATAGTATAACATATATACAAAGCAAAGAAATAAAAAAAGCAATAGTTTCCAAAGCACTCCTCAAAAGGTAGTTACAGGACAGATTCCAGTGTTTTTCATGGGTTACTATACAATCCTCTCATATTTTTTCTTCTAGTTGCTCCAGAATATAGGCAGCTATAGGGCTTAAATATTTTTTTATCATCACAATTCACTTTTTTTCTTCTTTTTTTGTGAAAAATAACATACATACAAAAAAGCTATAAATTTCAAAGCACAGCACCACAATTTGCTGTAGAACGTATTTCAGACTTTGACATAGGTTACATTTTCACAATTTTACATTTTTACTTCTCACAGTTCTGAAATACTGGAAACTAAAAGAGATATCAATTTAATGATTCAGCATTCATATTCATTTGTGAAATCCTATTTTCTCTGCATAACTCCACCATCAACTTTGATCTTTTCATCCCTCTCTTTAGGGGTGTTTAGGCGATGGCTATTCTAAATTTCTCATATTGGAAGAGTCTGTCACTAATATGGGGTAGAAGAGATGGAAGTATCTGATGTTCTGGGGAGGCTGGGCTCGGTTTCAGGACTTATCTGGACCAGGGGCACATCTGAAGGTTGTAGGCTTCTGGAAAGTTACTCTAATGCCTGGAACCCTTGTGGAATCTTATCTATTGTCCTAGGTGTTCTTTAGGATTGGCTGGAATGGTTCTGGTTGGGGGTTGGCAGGTTATTATAGGTAGCAAAATCTACTTGAAGCGTGTGTAAGGGCAACCTCCAGAGTAGCCTCTTGACTATATTTGAACTCTCTCTGTCATTGATACTTTATTATTTACACTTCTTTTCTCCCTTTTGGTCAGGATGGAATTATTGATCCCATGGTGCCAGGTCTGGATTCATCACTGTGAGTCATTTCCCACATTGCCAGGGAGACGTTCACCCCTGGATATCATGACCCATGTAGGAGAGGGCAATGATTTCACTTGCAGAGTTGGGCTTAGAGAGACTGAGGCCACCTCTGAGGTTCTCCAGAAGTAACTCTTAGGCATGCCTATAGGTAGTCTAAGCTACTCTGCTACCTACATAAGCTTCATGAGAGTAAGCCTCATGATCGAGGGCATGGCCTATTGATTTGGGTGTCCCTAAAATTTGACACAGTATCAAAGGATTCCCTGATGGTGAGGTCAAATATTCCCATATTTTTCTGCTTTCCCTCAGAGGACTTTGCCAATACTTTTTTTATTATTTGTTTAATATACCCTAGGATGTATCCAGGCATTACAATAATCTATACAGGATGAAAGGACCTCTTTCTTATTCTTTTCTCTCTGTGTTTCAATTGCTCAAATGAGCTTTACATATAGGTTGAATTAGATTGTGCACTACAGAAAACTTCAGTTGCAGACCAAATAAACCTTTCTTCCACTGGTCTCAAAGAGTATGTATGGTTCTAAAATATAGACACTGCCTTCTTTACCCCTATGTTCTGAATTACTTTAACCACATATCTTTCATCTCTTTTGCAGTATTTTCCCTCAACTTTTTAATGTGATTTTTAATTGATTTATCGTGTTTATTTGAATATCTTTAATTAGCAGTTTCAACTCCTGTATCTTGTTGAAAATATTAGTTTGTTCCTTTAACTGCACCATGTCTTTGTCCCTAGTATTACTTCAACTTTTCTGCTGGTGTCTAGGCATCTGATTTCTTTGATTAATTTATTCTGGTGGTCATGTTCACTGTTGTATCTATGGGTTTTGTACTGATAAGCTTTGTTCATTATTAGTTCTTTGACTTTCAGTTCAACTTATTCTAGACCTCTAGCATAGTTTCTACTTAACTTAGAATTTTTCAGCTCTGTTTTTCTGTTTCCTGCCCAACATATATAGGACCTATTTTTGAAGAGAGTCTTCCCAGATATGACTGACCACAATCAGATTTTCCCAGACAAGTCAGGCCCAAGTTCCAAGGGGAGGTGTAATGAATATCAAGTTTCCCTAAGGATGAGACCCAACAATTTGTCGACATCCCTATGAAGCCTCTAATTGCAGTGCCTTTCCTATTCTGGTCAGCAGGTGGCACTTGTGAGCTTGCCATTCCCCTCCTGCATAAAGTGATGTGTTACCTTTAATTTTCTGCAGGCCCTCCTTGTCAGCGGTGTGATTGAGATACCGGCTGACATAGAAGGCAAGCTTAAGCTGTTTACATTACACTTTAGTCAGATTTACCTTATGTATAGCCATATTTGCTTCATTCATATCTCTAATGGAAGTCTGATTTCCTTTGCAGCATTTTTAACACTTGCTATATGGGGTAATGCTGACTTTCATAGCTGCAGAACTCTAGCTCTGAGTCTCAATTGTCACACAGGTATCCAAAGTTTCAGGGAAAGGCAAGGACATACACAAAGAGATCAGCATCTCAGAATTTAGAAATAACCATTACAACTCAGGAGTAGGTGTGCCTATTGTAATAGCTTAAAATCTAGGAATGTATATTATAAGCATTCCCCTGATAACATATGCCCTCAGATTCAATTCTTAGAGTTTCTACATTGTAATTAGTCCATATTACTAAGGCATTAGAATGTTTGACTTTTCATTTCTGGCTTATTGAAAAATTAGTTATCAAATTCATCTGGAAGGGAAAGAGACCCCAAATAGCTAAAGTCATCCTAAAAAAGAAGAATGAAGGGGGAAGATTAACACTTCATGATTTTAAAATTTATTATAAATCCAGAGTGGTCAAAATAGCATGGTACTTGCATGAATATAGAAATATTGACCAATGGAATTGAATCGAGAGCATAGAAATAAATCACCAAATCTATGGTCAACTGATCTTCGACAAAGCCCCCAAATTCACTGAACTGGAACAAAATAGTCTTCAATAAATGGGCATGGAAAAACTCGATATCAATAGCCAAAAGAATGAAAGAGGACCCTTACCTTACACCTTATATGAAAACTAACTCAAACTGGATCAAACACCTAAATATAAGAACCAGTACCATAAAGCTCCTAGAAGAAAATACAGGGAAATATCTTCAAGACCTAGAAATTGGAGGTAGCTTCCTAAACTTTATACCCAAAGCACTTGCAACAAAAGAAAAAAATAGACAAGTAGGGACTCCTGAAAATCAAATGATTTTGCACCACATTTCTGGCTTATTTCACTCAATATATTATCCTCAAGTTCCACTCACCTAGTTGCATGCCTCACAACTCCATTCCTTCTTTCAGCCACTCAGTATTCCTTTGTCTGTATACAATGCTGTTCACCCTTCCATTCATCAGCTGATGTACACTAAGGTGACCTCCATCTATTGCTAATAGTAAATACTGCCGCCATGAACAGCTATGTGCAAATATCTATTCGTGTCCATGATTTCCAGTCTTCCAAGTTTATTTGGATAAAGGGGTTGCAGGATTATATAGCAATCCAATGCCAAGTCTCCTGTGGAATAACACACTGCCCTGCAGATTAACTGCATCATTCAACTTCCGTAACAACGGTGAATAGGGAAGAGTGCATCTCACTCTCCATATTTTCTCCATTGCTTCTTTTTCTGTTTATTTTTTACTAGTTTTATTCACACACCATACAGTCCCTTCTAAGTAAACAATCAATAGCTCCCAGTATAATGACATAGATTTGCATTCACCACCACAGTCTATATGAGGATATTTCCATTTCTCCCACAAAGAAAGAGGAAGAAAAAAATGAAGAATAAAAAGCAAAAATATAACAAGAATAATAAAATGAACAGGAGGAACAACACCAAGAATTCCATTCCTTCCCACTTATTCCCCATCATATTGACATTATCTTTGGTATATTACCTTTGTTATATTTAGTGGAAGCATATTATAATGTTACTGTTAACTATAGACTCTATTTTGCATCTATTGTACTTTTTCCATATACCATCCCATTTTCAATACCTTGCAATTTTAACATTAATTTGCTCTCCTTCATGTAAATGCATTCTTATATTTGCGTATTCAATTACCATCATTGACTACTCTATGTTTCATTAGGTTATACAGTCCCAGTCTTCATCTTATA
Organism: Tamandua tetradactyla; assembly: GCF_023851605.1. Taxonomy (NCBI): domain Eukaryota; kingdom Metazoa; phylum Chordata; class Mammalia; order Pilosa; family Myrmecophagidae; genus Tamandua; species Tamandua tetradactyla. Next base: position 54,655,028 of record NC_135353.1, on the reverse strand, counting down.
TTTTTTCTTCTGGTGTCATACATGCCCTTAGCCTGCTCCTTTCAACCATACCCACATTCAACTTTGTTTAGTGTATTAAAATATTGTACTACAACCAGATATCATTGTGCTTTCCAATCCTGGATCTTTGCAATCAATACTGTTGGACATTCTGTACTCCTTCAACATCAAATGCCTGATCTTTACCCTCTTTCTATTTCCTGAGAACCTGTGTTCTCAACTTAAACTCTCAAATTTTCTCATTAATGTTAGTTGATGTTAGTGAGACCATACAGTAATTTTACCTTTTGTGTCTGGCTAATTTTACTCAACCTAGTGTCCTCAAGATTGAACCATGTTGTTGTATGCATCATGACTTAATTCTGTATTACTGCTGCATAATATTCCATACTATGCATAAACCACACTTTTTTATCCACTCATCCATTCATGGACATTTGAGCTGTTTCCATTTCTTGATGATTAATGCTGCTATAAACATAGGTGCAAAATTTTCCATTCTTGTCTAGGACAAGAGGAACATTCAGTTCGTCTGATTATATACCAAGTAACGGATTTGCTGGATCATATGGCAGTTCTATACTTAGCTTCCTGAGGAACCACCAAAGTGCCCCCCAGGGTAGTTTTACCATTCTACATTCCCAGTAACAGTGAATAAGTGTACCTCCTTCATTTCATCCTGTCCAGCACTTTCAATTTTCTGGGTTTTTGATAAGGGCCATTCCAGTAGGGGTGAGATATCTCATTGTAGTTTTTATTAGCATTTCCCTAATAGACAGTGAAGTTGACCACCTTTTCATATGCTTTTGAGCCATTTGTATATCTCTTTGGAAAAGTGTCCATGTCTTTGTCCCATTTTTTAAATTGGGTTGTCTTTTTAGCTGTTGAGTTGTAGGATCTCTTCATATATTCTGGATATTAAACCCTTATCTGGTATGTGGTTTCCAAATATTGTCTCCCATTGTGTAGGCTGCTTTTTTACTTTTTTGACAAAGTCCTTTGATGCAAAAAAGATTCAGTTTTAAGGCAATTCCATTTATTTATTTCATCTTTCATTGTTCATACTTTGGGTGTAAGGTTTAGGAAACCACCTTCTATCACACGATACTTAAGATATTTTCTTTCTTTTTTTTTTTTAAAGATTTGTTAATAAAAATATATTTTTAAAAATGTTTCATAAGGGCAAACCTCAAAATCAAGGGTTTGACCTATTTTCTTGGCAGTTCCCAGTGGTTGAGAGGATATCCAGAGTTTCCCAGATGGGAAGATTTAATAGTTAAACTATAAAAATAAATATTTAAGATATTTTCTTAGCTTTTCCTCTGAAAGCTATTGCTATTGCTATTGCTATTGTTCTTAGCAATAATGTTTAGGTCTTTGATCCATTTTGAGTAACTTTTTATATAAAGTGTGAGATACGGCTCTTCTTTTGTTCTTTTGGATATGGATATCCAGTTCCCCAAGCATCATTTTTTGAAGAGGCTGCTCTGTCCAAGTTGAGTGAACTTGGTCGCCTTAACAAAAATCAGCTGTCCATGGATCAGAGGGTCTCTTTCTGAACTCTTGATTCCATTTATCAGTATATCTACCTTTATTCCAGTACCATGCTGTTTTGACCACTGTAGTTTTGTAATATTCTTTAAAGCCAAGTAGTGTGAGACTTCCCAGTTCATTCCTCTTTCTCAAGATCTTTCTAGCTCTTCTGGGCATCCAGTCCTTTCAAATAATTATGATTATTGTTTTTTCTATTTCTGCAAAGTAAGTTCTTGGGATTTTTTTTTTTTAAGAGAGAGGGAGGAAGGGAAGGAAAGACAGAGAAGGAAGGAAGGATGGAAGGAAGGAAGGGAGGAAGAAAGGGAAACATTTTTAAACATTTTCTTGTTTTATTATATTTCGTTTGTTTGTTTGTTTTTTTTACATGGGCTGGGGCCGGGAATCGAACCGGGGTCCTCCGGCACGGCAGGCAAGCACTCTTGCCCGCTGAGCCACCGCGGCCCGCCCGGGATTTTTATTGTTATTGCATGGAATGAATAAATCAATTTGGGTAGAATTGACATCTTCACTATATTTGGTTTTTCCAATCCATGAACATGGTATGTCCTTCCATTTATTTATGTCTTTTCTGATTTCTTTTAGCAAATTTTTGTAGTTTTTTCATGCGTATCTTTTTTGCCCTTGATTAAATTTATTCCTAAATATTTGATTCTTTCAGTTACTATTGTAAATGGATTTTTTCCCTTGGATTCCCCTCAGTCTACTCATTACTAGTGTATAGAAACACTATCGAATTTATGTATTGATTTTGTATGCTACCACTTGCTGTATCTATTTATTATTTCTGGTAGCTTTACTGTAGATTTGAGGAGATTTTCTACATATAGTATCATGACTTCTGCATACAGTGAAACTTTCACTTCATCCTTTCTAATTGGATGCCTTTTATTTCTTTTTGTTGCCTAATTGTTCTAGGTAGAACTTCTAGCACAATGTTGAATTACAGTGGTGACTCTGGACATCTTTGTCTTTTTCAGATCTTAGTTGGAAAGGTTTCAGTCTTTCCCCATTTATGATGATGTTAGCTGTCATTTTTCCCCATATAATCTTGTTTTCCCCATATAATCCCCATCATGTTGGGGAAGTTCCCTCCTTTTCCTATTCTTTGAATGGCTTTCATCAAGAAAGGATGTTGAATTTTGTCAATTGTCTTTTCTACATCGATTGAGATGATCATGTGGTTTTTCTGCTTTGATTTATTGCTGTGGGGTGTTACACTCATTGATTTTATTGTGTTGAACCATGCTTGCATACCTGGAGTAAACCCCTCTTGTTCCAGGTGTAATTTTTTTAATGTGATGCTGGATTCGACTGGCAAGTATTTTGTAAGAATTTTTGCATCTATATTTATTAAAGAGATTGGTTTGTAATTTTCTTTTCTTGTAGTATCTTTGTCTGGCTTTGATATTAGGGTGACATTGGCTTCAAAGAATAAATTAAGTAACTTTCCCTACTATTCAGCTTTTTTGAAGAGTTTGAGCAGGATTGGTACTAATTATTTATCAAATGCTTGATAGACTTCACATATGAAGCCATCCAGTCCTAGACTTTTCTTTTGGGGGAGTTTTTTATGATGATGCAATCTCTTTATATGCAATTGTTTTGTTGAGGTCATCCATTTCTTCTTGAGTCAATGTTGCTTGTTCATGCTTTTCTGGGAAATCATGCATTTTGTTTATGTTGTGTAGTTTTTCAGCATATAGTTACTCATAGTATCCTCTCATTGTGTCCTTTATTTTAGTTGTGTCCCCTTTCCCATTTCTGTTATTTTTTATTTGCATCCTTTCTATTTTTCTTGTCAGCCTATCTAAAGGTCCATTGACTTTATTGATATTTTCAAATAATCAACTTCTGCTTTCGTTGATTGTCTGTATAGTTTTGATATTTGCAATTTCATTTATTTCTGCTCTATTCTGGTATTTCATTACTTCTGTTTGCTTTGTGGTTAGTTTGCTCTTTTTCCTAATTCCTTGATTTGTACAGTTATTGCCCAATTTTTGCTGTTTATTCTTTTTTAATATAAGCATCCAGGGTAATAAATCTCCCTTTCAGCACTGCCTTTGCTGCATCCCATGTTTTGATACCTTGTGCTTTCGTTTTCATTTACCACAAGATATTTTATTTCTTTTGTAATTTCTTCCTTGGCCCACTTGTTGTTTAAGAGTGTGTTGGCTGGCATCCCAGTATTTGTGAATTTTTAGGCCTTCAACCTGTTACTGATTTCCAAGTTCATTTCATTATGATCGAAGAAAGTGTTTTGTATAATTTCAAACTTTATAATTTCTTAAGACTTTCTTTGTGACCCAACATGTGGTCTAACATTTGGAATGACCCATGAGCACTTGAGGTGCTGTTGTGGGGTGTAGTGTTCCTTAAGTGTCTCTTAAGCTTAGTTCATTTATTGTATTATTCAACATCTCTGTTTCCTTGTTGATTTTCTGTCTAGATGCTCTATCCATGAAAGAGAGCAGTGCATTGAATTCTCCATTATTGCAGACGTATCTACTTCTTCCATCAGTGTTGTCAGTGCATGCCTCATGTAATTTGGTGCACTCTGGCTAGATACATACATATTTATGATTGTTATGTCTTCTTGATGAAGCGTTCTTTTTATTCATATATAATGTCCTTCTTTAACACTTTCAAATGTTTTACATATGATGTCCAATTTGTCTGATATTAATATAGAACCCCCTGTTCTTTTCTTGCTGTTGTTTGCATGAAATATCTTTTTCCAACATTTCACATTCAACCTATTTTTGTCCTTGGTCTAAAGTCAGTCTCTTATAGAGAACATATTGATGGGTCTTGTTTTTAATCCATTCTGCCAGTCTATGTCTTTGGACTGGGGTGTTTAATCCACTAACATTTTTTAAAATTTTTTATTGAGCTATAATCATCTAAAGTGTACAGTGTTTCAAAGTATTATCATAGAGCTGTGCATTCCTCATTACAATTGATTTTTGAACATTTTCATTACACCTTAAACAACAAAAATAAAAATAAGAGTAAAAGTAAAAAAGAACCCCAAAACATCCCATTCCCTCGTACCTCCTGTTTTAGTTTGTAAAAGCTACTGGAATGCAATATACAGGAAATGAAATGGCTTTTAAAAGTGGGAATTAATTAAGTCACAAATTTACAGTTCTAAGGCCATGAAAATGCCCAAACTGAGGTATCCAGGAAAAGATACCTTGATTCAAGAAAGGCTGATGGGTCCAGAACACCTCTGTCAGCTGAAAAGTCACATGGTGACATCTAATTTTCTCTTCTCATTTCATAAGGCTTCCCCAGGGAATTTTCCTTATGCCTCTCCAAAGGTCTCTGGCTGTGTGGGCACTCTTGGCTCTAAAGCTTTTTCAAAAATGGTTCTCTGTTAAGGGCTCCAGTAAGCAATCACACCTTGAATAGGTGGAGACATCTCCATAGAAACCAACTAATCGAAAGGTACCATCCACAATTGGGTGGGTCACATCTCCACAGAAACAATAAAAAAGATCCCATCCAGCAATATTGAATGAGGATTAAAGAACATGGCATTTCTGGGTTATACAACAGTTTCAAGCCCACACATGCACTATTGTTAATTTAACGTTTTTTTCTTTTTCTCATCTGATCATACACTGGATTAAAGGAGTGTCAGCCATAAGGTTTTCACCCTCACATGTTCACAAGTTAAAGGCTCTATAGTTATTCAATCACCTTCAAGAATCAAGGCTATTGGATTACAGTTCAACAGTTTCAGGAATTTTCTCTAGCTTCTCCAATACACCATTAACAGAAGAGGGATATCTATATACTACATATGCCGGCTTGAAAGGATTTATGAACCCTAGAAAAGCCATGTTTTAGGTCTAATCCCATTTTGTAGAGACAGCCATTTCATCAAATCCCTATTCATTAATGTATGTTCAAAATTTTAATTAGATTATCTCCATGGAGATATAACTCAATCAAGTGTGGGTAATAAACTTCATTAGATGTAGATGTGTCTCCACCAATTCTATGTGGGTCTTGATAGTTTACTGGAATCCTATAAAAGAAGTATTTTGGAGAAAGCTTCTGAACACTGCAGAACCACGAAGTAGAGGGTTCTTTTTGAGAATGATGGGAGAACGAGGAGATTCTGAGAGAGCAGAGAATTCCACAGAACCATGAAGCAGAGAGTCCATCAGCCAGTGACTTTTGGAGATGACAGAGGAAAGTGCCTCCCAGGGAGCTTCATGAAACAAGAGGCCATGAGAGAGAGCCAGCAGATGCCACCGTGTTCACCGTGTGCCTTTCCAGATGAAAGAGTAACCCTGGCCATGTTCACCATGTGCCTTTTCACTTGAGAGAGAAACCTTGAACTTCATTGGCCTTCTTGAATCAAGGTATCTCTCCCTGGATGCCTTAGATTGGACATTTCTATAGACTTGCCTTAATTGGAACATTTTAATGGTCTTAGAACTGTAAACTTGTAACTTATTAAATTCCCCTTTCTAAAAGCCATTCCAATCTGGTATACCGCATTCTGGTAAATAGCAAACTAGAACACTACATAAGAATAACCTCCAGAAAGATCTCTAGACCATTTGAAATCACTCAGACATTGAACTTTATTTTGTTTCATTTCTCTTCCTCCTTTTTGTCAAGAGACCTTTCTCACTCCCACAATACCAGGGCCAGGCTCATCCCTGGGAGTCAGGTCCCATGTTGCCAGGGATATTTATACCCCTTGGAGTCATGTCCCTCATAGGGAGGAGGGTAGTAACTTAATGTGCTGACTTGGTTTAAAGAGAGAAACCACATCTGAGCAACAAAAGAGGTTCTCTGGAGATGAGTCTTAGACATAATCATACATAGGCTTAACTTTTCTTTTGCAAGAATAAGTTTCATAAGGGCAAGCACCAAGGTCAAGGGCCTGTTCATCAAATTGGCAGTCCACAATGATTAACAGAATATCAGGCCTTCCCCAGATGGGGAAGATTAATATTTCCACCTTTTCCTCCAGTCCTCAAAGGCACTTTGCAAATGCTTTTTACTCAACTGCCCAGCTTACTCTGAGATATATCAGGGCATCAGAACAACCTGTAAAAACCAACAAGATCTTACTATTTTTTGTTACATGTAATTATGAAGTTAAAATAAGCTGGCCATAAAGTTAAAAGAGATAATATGCTACCAAAAATATAAATTTTGCACCAAATAAACATGACTTCCTTCAGTCTCACAAAGAAATTGAAGTTTTAAAATGCAGTCAATATCATCCTTTACCTTAGTCTTACCCAGTCCAGCCTCATTCATATGTCTGATTGATACCTGACCATGTTTTCTGTATTTTTAACAATTAGTGTATGGGTTAATGCTGATTTTCATGGTTGCAGAACTCTAGCTCTGAATCTCAGGTGTCACACAAATACCCAAATTTCCATGGAATAACCAAGTTACACACAAACAGCTCAGCATTTCAGAATTTAGAAATAACAGTTACCACTCCGGAGTAGATGTGACTGCTGTAAAAGTTTACCATCTAGGAACACTTACCATAGGCTTTCATCTGATGGCTTATGCTCTCCAACTCACTTCTTAGTGCTCTCCCATTATAGTTCATTCATATTATTGAAGCATTATAGTATTTGTCCTTTCATTTCTGGCTTATTTCATTCAACTTACTATTCTCAAGGTTTATTCACCTAGTTGCATGCCTCAGGATTTCATTCCTTCTTCCAGCTACTCATTGTATGTATACACCACATGTCTTCACTCCAGTCTTCATTCGTAGTATCCTTAGGACAACTACATCCATTGCAATTCAAAACTACTGCCACCATAAAAAACCAGTGTGCAAATGTACATTCATGTCCCTGCTCTCAGGCCTTCCAAGTATATACCTAACTACTGGGTTGTAGGATCATATGGCAACCCTACCTCTATCTTCCTGTGGAGCTACCACACTGTCCTACAGAAAGGCTGCACCACTCTACCTCTCTACCATCAGTGAATAGGTATAGCTCTCTCTCACATTTTCTCCAGCACCTGTATTTCTCTGTTCATTTTTAGACTGTTTTACTCACACATCAAACAATCCATCCTAAGTAAAAAAAAAACAAAACAATGCTTCCCAATATAATCACATAGTGGTGCTTTCAGCACCACAATCTATATGAGGCATTTAATTATCATTTTTATGTATATATCACAGTTTGTTTACCCATTCATCTGTAGATGGGCACTTGAGCTGTTTCCATCTCTTGGCTTGTATGAATAAGCCACTATAAACATTAATGTGCAAATGTCTGTTTGTGTCCTTGCCTTCAGTACCTACGAGTATTTACTTAGTAATGGGATTGCTGGATGATATGGCAATTTTGTACTTAGCTTTCTGGGGAAGTTTCCTTCCCCAAACTGCCTTGCAGAGCAGTTGAGATTGGTCTGTTATTTTCTTGGAGCCTAGATTCTTTCCAATATTTTGAGCTCATCCATCTCCAATGGCTCTGTTTTGTTTTATTTTGTTTTTCTGTTAACCTTTCCTCTTCTTTGCCAGGGCAAAATCTCCTGGTTCCTTTCATGCTTGCTCCAGGTTTATCTGTGGTCAGAGCTTGTATTCAGCACTCATAATTTGTTAATTAATTCCATAATAGGAGCTTGGCTGAGCTAGTGTCCTTGTTCATAGTAGAGGGGGCTTCTTTTTCCCTTGATAAACCAGTTCCAAGACAGCCTGCTATACCAGTGGGGTAGGAGTGCCATCCTGCATGGCTTGGGAAAATTAAAGTTCTCTATGGGATTTCGGCCATTCCTACTATTCCAGACTGGTATACAGTGAGTGTCTAGTCACTGTAGTCCCCAAAACAGTTGTTTCAGACAGTTTCTGGTGATTTATTACCTTCCTTAGAGGAATAACTAAATTCCACACCTCAGTACATGCCATTTTGCCCTGCATCCCTCCTTTAATAGGTTATTGATTTCAAGATAGATAGGAAAACACACTTCAGACTGCTCAAGTTCCATTAAGTTAATAGAAATTGACAAAGTGACAATTGAAGCATTCAAGAGTCAGTTCTCTAAGGATGATCAATGATGCAAGTCTCAATACCTGATGTTATGATGAGCAGAGCCAGAAGCAAAGTCTGGGAAAGAAAACTATGCTTCCATTTGTTGACCTGTTCCCTGAAGATGATGGTGAAAATGATGAGGATGATGGTACTGCTGGTGGTTTTGATTTTAATAGCTAGTTTAGTTCTGCCATGTCAAGACTATGGCCGTCCAATATACATTACTTTTTAGAAGTGACAGATATTAAAGTTTTGCTGAAACTCCTACGGTAAATCTGATACCATAGAAGATTAAAAACGTGGAACATGGAGTTTATAAGCCACATTACTCAAATGGATTAGTTCAAATAAGTTGACTATGTTGTTTATTGTGGGCTCTATGGACATCAAACAAAGCAAAAATAACGTAACTGTGATTTCTGTAGTGAAATTGATTAATCTCTAAAATTTTACTTTCAAGATTTCTATTCAGTAGCATTTGACAATGAAACATAGATTCTATCATTAATATTCTTGCCTAATGTATATAACCAAAGAAAGACAACTTGTCTTTCCCCAAAATACTGGAAGTTCTCAATGCAAGATATTTTAGGAGGAAAAAATAGTGTAATTCAGATATTAGTGATAAACTAAATTCCTTTCTATTTTTGTTATTCCATCTATAAGGCTATGGATAACAATTTTCAAAGGAGATTTATAAACTCAAACCTTTTTTTTCCTTTTGCATTACAAATTCTACTTTGAACCATTCTTTTCCATATTTGAAATGTATGGTCAGCTCCCATGTGTACTGGAGTTACTGTAAGTGACCACTTAATGTGCAATGCATTCACTGCAGCCTCAGGGAAATCAAGAAACAAAAGCTCTAAGAAATAAGCTTAACTTTACATCATAATGAACAGGTAGGCTCACTTACAATGCAACTTTATGTGGTGATAAAAGTATTTATTGAATTACAGAAAATATTTTTGAATATTCATTTAAAATCTGTTTTTTTTTAATTGGCAGTATACAATTAATAATGAAAAATAACCCTTGGGACAAGAATAAAAATAAAGTCAACTAAACCAAAACAGAACACTCAGTTGTACAAAGATAGCATGATAGTGTACACAGTTCCCAAACTCAACTCTTGAGTCTAAGCTTGATCTGAGCATGTTCTCCAACTTTTTCACTCTCATTTTGTTTTGTCTTCATGAATTATATCAATTCTGACCCAAAACAATGGCATACTCAAATTTTAATTCAAAGACCTCATTGGTGTGGTCATTAGCCTGCAATTTTTGCCAATTTGTAAAGTCACATAAAATAATTAGTAGGAAACAAAACAAGCCATCCAAAACATTATTTCCTGGTGTACTTCAGTTTATTCTTTATGCCAATTCTCAGGGAAATACGTATTTGTGCAAATCTCAAGAGTCTTAAGCAAAGACGTTACTAGAGAATATTGAAGTCCATGCACGCATATTATACGGTTAAGGAAAAAACAAATTATCTTTTTTTTAAAATCTACATTCAGTTTACATTCATCAATGTTCAACAGTAACATTCAAATTAATTTGTATCTTTAACAAACCCAATATTCTTAATTAGACCAATTTAGTATAAAATTCTTCATTCTGATGAGGAAAACAGTATCCCATCAGGATACTGCAGTTTTCATAGTATTAAAACTATTTCATCTATGAGCTTCTCATAGATTATTTTGCATGGCACTCACTAAAAATGTTTTGTGTACCTGATAGGAAACTACATCTTTCCTGTTGCAAAATTGAATCTATGGGCAGTCTGATGTGCATATTTCCTTGGTCTTTGTTTTTGAGAAAGTTCGATATTCATTTTTCCCTAAAACTAGATTGAGATAACATTTGTGGATTCTACAAGATTAAGGATTGGAAAGAACTTCAAATATCATTCATTAGCCACAACTTGGTTTTCCCCTTCCCTTGCACATGGATCCCTTTTTCAACATCCTAAATTAGTGAATAACCCCCATAGGGTTGAACACCCTGGTATTAGCAAACTCATTGCCTCCAGAAACAACTCACTCCATTTTTGGTTGTTCTAATCGCTATAAAATCTTCCTATTAAGCCAGAATCTGTTGGCCCTACCATATTTCTAGTGTTCCTCTCATGCTTGCACTTTTCCTTCAGTTCACGCATATTTATTGAAAATCTACTTTGTGTCAAGTACTCTGCTAGGCACTGAAGGAACAAGTATAAACAAGATACTAGTGTGACCTGGAAAATCAAAGCAAATCCCTTTTCCATAAAAAAAAATCCTTCAAATATTTGAAGGCTGTTATTATGTTTCTCAACACACTTTGTATTCCCAAATCCACAGTTCTTCATATAAGATGATTCTATCATTCCCACTGACCTGAAAATTCTTCTGGATCATCTCCAATCTATCTGTATCACTTTTTTATTTTGTATGCTATATGCCCGGGGTCACATTTCATTCTTTTTCCATGTGAGTATCCTGTTATTGCAGCACCATTTTGTTGAATTTCTGTTTGTTTTTTCTTTCTTTGTTTGCTTGTTTGTTTGTTTTTGGGAAGTGCATGGGCTGGGAATTGAACCTGGATCTCCCGCATGGCAGGTGAGAATTCGACCACTGATTGCACCCCCATTGATATCACTCTTAAAGTATCTTGATTGCCTATGAAAGTTGCAAAAACCAAAGATAAAATTAGATTTCCTGGCAACCACAATATACTGAGGACTTGTTGATCTTGATGCCAACTAATTCATAAATATTTTTCACCGTGTATTTCCACCTTCTGTGACTTAAATTTGTGCAGAGAGGTATGGTACCCATGTGACATTTATTTCTATTTAGTTTTTCATTTTTGTCAGTTCAAATTGTCATGATCTTTGCATTCTAATTTTGAAATCCAGCTTTGCATGATGGACTAGTACAATAAAGTAACTTCTATATTTGTATTCGGGTTATTGAGAAATTTGGGTTGTAGCACTTCTGAAATTCTTGAGTGAGCTCTTCTCTTGTGTAGTAATTATTATTGTTGTTTATAGCCTTTTTCTCAGTATTAGGATAGATGAGAAGAAAGATGAAGAAAAATATGTGGCTCAATCCTTGTCTCTTGCTTATAATTTGGTTGAGGACATAATTTTTACCGAAAAAAAAAAATAAAGAAATGGATAGTCATGCACAATGGTGTACCCCATTTGAAATAATGTAATGAGATCAAATTATAGAACAGGAAAACCAAGTTCATCACTTTATAGACAAGCTTCAAACAATGAAATGTTCGTTGTGTGGTAGAAGTTCTAATTACTATAGGAATGGGAAGCAGAGATCAAAGCAGTCTGAGTCAGCACAAGAAATTATCAAAGTAATGAGACTGTTAAACTTCAGAGACCTAGTAGTCTTGAGCTAGGGATAAGAGAGAAATGACTGCTGCTCTAGCCTTTCAGTCTTAGTTAATTTAAGTTAAATTTCCTAATTTCCATCTTTCTCATACTAAGCTGGAAAACTGAAATGCATGTTCATGACATTAAATGAATTAATAATGATATGAATGGCCTCCATGACAGTACATTTCTCTAGAGAACTGACATCAAAGTAGCTCCTATCTTTCTCCTCCTTGATGAGGCTACTACCTCCACCTGCCCTTCCCTTATCAAATTTTCATGTATATTTTATTGATTTTAAAAATGCATATTTATTACTAGAAGCCATAGTGTCATATAAAATTAATTTAATTCAATGAGGTTTGGTGTAAAAATATAAGCACAGACTGTTAATCTTAATATGCCCTTTTTGCTGGGAAGTCACAAAAATGAGTGAAAAAGGACTTTCCAATTCTTCCCAAAAGGGTTTCATTTTTTCTCCTTCCATCAGTGAGGATATCTGAGACTCAGAAGTCATTTTTTTCCCTCTAAAACATGGTATTTTTTAGAAACGAAGTTGCGTTCGAAGAAAGACTGACATGATGAAAGACTGCCCCCTATCTTCCTATGCAGCACATCGAGCTCAACTGCATCGATTTTCAATAAAAATAATCTTAATTTTGGAAACACTTCATGTATAATAATCCATTAATATGCAAGTCTTTTGTCCCCATTCCAAGACACTACTTGTTGAACAGTAAGAAACAAATTTGCTCTGTAAAATACAATAAAATTTTGTCTCCAAGTATGTCATGCTTTATTCATGTACATTATATATATATATATATATAACGTTTTTTTTTTCAGTTAAGCAAATATGAAATAATTTAAATGAAATTTGATACAATTGTATAATTGCAAAAAAAAAACCCCTCTGGTTATCATGATTTTCTTTAGAACTGAAAAACTATGTTTCAAGGATTATCAAGTATCTTGTATTTCTGTCTCTCATAGGAAGAAAAATAAAATCTGATTGAATTTTTACGTAGCTTCTTTTGATATGCAAAAATATTTGCCCTGGACTTTCTTACTAGAACCCAGCCACTCAGTTTTAAATTCATCTCAGTTTATAATCTCTTAGGTGTATTAAAACAGAATCTTGTGGTGGAGAAAGGAAATAATGAATAGAGAAAATTTTCTAGTCAGATACTATTTTTTATAAGAACGTTTCCAATGCACTAAATGATGAGGAACTTTTTCCTACTTAGTAAGTAACACTCTTCTTTAATTTTTTTTCTTAATTTTTAAATCAGTAGTTTTGGAAAGGTATGTATTTGAGGTGAGCGTAAATACACTCCCCACCCCTCACCCTCTGGTTCGAAAGTTGCAAAAACCAGTCTAAATACTTAGAAATCGGTTGAGTTTTTGTAAACTATGTTGGGGGGATTTACATCAACCCCGAGGATTTCATGGTAAATGACTCCTCTTTCCTGGGACGATTTCCACAGACTGGAGGAAAGAAAGACTAAAACTGGCAGATGATCCCCAGGGTGTGTTCGGCAGGAGTTCGAGAAAGCCTCTCTGGTGCCTGCAGACCCCGCCGGCATGTATTCCTTGGATTTGTTTCCCGCATGTTAAAATGCACCCTAAATTTCTCCTTACACTATATTCTTCGGGCTGTTGTTGGGACGACCTCCTTCAAGGCTCATCGAATCCGCCAGTGCTAAGCCAAGCCGCCGCCTAGAGAACCGCAACAGGCGATAATGAGCCCCAAGGGCTGGCAAAGCGGAGCCGGCGCTCCAGGCTGAACCTAGTGTGAGAGCCCGGCTGCATTCCTGGCTCCCACTCAGCCTTCCGCTGTCCTAGCCGCTTTGGCGAACGCCGCTCAAAGGCCAACTTGCCTGGTCGAGTCTACCCAAACGCGGGAGCCTAGAGCGCACTTTATTTAGCCTGCTGCCGTGCTAGCCAACTTTATCTCTGCTGAGCAGGGAACCTTTCCAATCTCTGCCTGGATTTTATCCCTGGTCCCTCTCGGCACTTTAATCGCTCCCGGGAAGGAAGGCAGGACAGCCTAACGAGTGAAATATGTCATCACCATTATGACCGTCACTATTATTATTGGTAGCCGCTCCAAGTCGGTTTCACCCAGAACTAACAAGAGAGAAGAGGTCTCGGGGTTCTGCGGATGCTGTGTCTCCCGCTCTCGGTTAGGCAAAGTCCATGTGGCCTTAGCGAACATATCACAGGAAATCATATTTACATTCTTAAAATAATACAGATGTCTCAGTCTCCGTCAAAATGAACATAAGCCCTGCCAGGAAAGCCAGGAGAAAGCATTCTATGTTCGCCGGGATAGAGCAGGAGGACAATTGGGTCGTTTTCAAAAATGAGTGCCTTATTTTTAAAGAGAAGACATACGTTTTCTCATCGATATTTATAAATTACTGCTCTCTAACAAAGCATTTCTAAAGATGTGAGCGTTGTGTAGTCCGTGGATTTGGTAACGCTGTCGCCGCCACCTGTGCGGCTTCACACAGTAGCATTCAACAGATGCTTGAAGAAAACTGCAATGGGTTTCTGCTTTGCGAAGCAAAACTTGGGTGTAGACAGTACTATCACAGCCGAATTAAACATCAGAGCTACGCAAAGTGTCTGAATTCAACGAGCGTGGAGGGAATCAAAGGATTCCCAAATATCCCTCTCGGAAGAGACTGATCCGGTCTTTTTACAAATCAGGAAACCAAGGCACAGAGAGACGTGACTGGCCCCAGGGTACCTAGACTAGGAAGGGACCCAGCCCTTATCATTGCTCCCACCTTTTCTTCTATCTAACTTTTGGCGGTACTGAGGCATTGTCTCTGGCGCGGGCCAGCCGCTCCCTCCCTTTCTGATCTCTACAGGGCTTGGTCCTCCAAGCCGCTGTTCGACCTCCTTGTATCTTCTTTCATATAATCGCCGTCCGGTCCCAAGTGGTGGAACCGGAATCTCGATCCTTTTCTTTGGTCCAGCTACCACCGTGCCGTGCAGAGGAATCTCAGCGGAGACCCAAGGTCCCCAACCCCCACCGCGTTGCCTCTTAGGAGAAATGCGCGCTGCTACCCCCTCATCGATGGGAACATCTCCAGTACCTAACTTGGCGTGGGCCTCCGAGGAGTCTTGACCAAGGTGGCCCGTAACGCTTTTCTCCTCACTGCAGCCGGGACACCGCAGCATCCTGTCCCGGAGCCCATGGAAAAGCGCTCTGCCTCCTGGCTGATTGCAGCTCGGCATCCGGGCAATTGACAAAAGGGAATTTTTGTAACTCACTCCGAGCTTTGCCGCTTTCACAGTGCCTTGACAGCTTTAGCAGCGGCTGGGCGACCTTATGGCTGTGGGCCCTAGGTGTTGTGCTTCAGAAACAGGTGGAGTTCCGCCTCGGAAATCCGAAGAACCTGACTTCGTGGTATATTTCTAAGCACTTAGCTGAGCCTGTGGGTTCAGGAAGGAAACTAGCTGTGGCCTCCTGGGGCGCCAAAGTCAAGGGCTTTCCCTTCCCTCTGCAGTTGGGCTTGGGGGCAAAGGTGGGGAAGCGGGCTTTATAACAAGACCGTGGCTTTAGGCACTATAATATGTTTGGCCATGTGAGTACCTCAGTTGCTACTGCTGAAGAAAGGTCGGGGTTCGAAGCGGAGACCCTTCTAGGGAATTTCAAAGCTCCTGGAACTTGTAAGACTCTTGGGAAGGGTGTTTGTTGAACTGAAATATACAGGTGTGTGCGTATGTGAGTGCGTGTGTCTGTGTGTTTTTTGCGCGTATTCTTTGAATCTTTACTGTATATTCTTGAGCCTCCGTGACATGGCTGAACTCGGTTCCCCCTAGTCTACAGGCTCCATGAATCATTAATCACCCTCAGTCCTCACCATGGGGTCCCAGGCCCAGTGCCAGCAAGCTCCAGATGCTCTAAGAGACCGGTCCAAACCGGCCTGGGGCAGTGTAACACCGAGTGCTGATTGGCTGCTCCTGACTCCGCCCTTCATCCCACGTTTGGCCCAAGAGCGCGGTGCAGCTTTGCCAGCGCGGGGTAGGCGCTCTGGTGCCAGCCGAGGACGCTTCCTTCCTTTGGTGCACCGATCTTTCTGATCCTGCCTTTGGAGCGGCTAGATTTTCAGCCTAGGCTGCTCCACAGGCTTGCATGTCCCTTACCTGCCTACCACATACGAACTTTCTTTCTGCGCATTGTCATCGGAGTCGTCGAGATCGTCGTGGCGCTCGCGTGATGGCCTTCGTCCGTTTAGAATAGTGTAGTTAGTTAGGGGCCATCGAAGAAGAAAGAAGACGCGAATAGTGCAGAGATGCTGGAGGTGGTCAGTTACTAAGCAAGGGCAAGATAGTGCAGCCCGAAGAGTCAAACCAAGCCGGGGGCGCACGGTCGCCCAGAGGAGGTTGACTGGCTGGCGCTTACCATTGCGCCGAGCTCCCTCCATCCCTCCCTCCGTCCACTGGGGCGAGAGGTTGCGGCGCGCAGCGCAGCGCAGCACACTGACTGCCGCGGGCTCCGCTGGGCGATTGCAGCCGAGTTCGTTTCTCGTCTAGCTGCCGCCGCGGCGACCGCTGCCTTGTCTCCCTCCGGGACGCTAGTGGTAAGTTGGAACCCCGAGCTGCATTTCTTGCCGAGTCCCTAATGGTTTAGGCGGGGAATGGGATGGGGAGTGGGACAGGTTGCGGATGGTTGCAGCCGGAAAGACCGCACTGGTCGGGTCTGGGGGCGGGATAGGGGCTTCTGCGCAGATCGCGGAAACTGGGGTCTTCGGGCCAAGAGAGGGGCTTAAGTTCCACCGGCCGGGCACCGGAGTCTCAAAGGAGGTTGGGGAGCTGGGGCTCGAGATAAAAGCGCGGGGCAGAGGTGGGGGTCTCGAGAACCAAGAGCGGCGGAAGCCGAGAGGGAAACGGAAAAAGGCTGTTGGGGGGTTGATATTTCAAGAAGCGGGAACCGAGGAGAGGAGGGAGATTGAAAATGTGGGTGTCGCTCTGCAAGAGGCCTGTCTGCGGAAGCTGCCGCTGAGTCGGTGGTACGTGCTACATCCTTAAAAAAATCTGACTTCAGGTGGGAGGGGGCTTAAGGCTTGGGACAGTGGGAGCAGAAGGGGTACGAGGAATCCTGTATTATGCTCTTGTTGAAAACCGACCTTTAATTTTCGGCGGTCTCAGTGAACACTGGTAACTGCGGAGATAAACACTGCGGATCTGTCTCGGTCTAACAGCTCTTGGCTGCCTTTGAACAGTACTGCTGATGATCACGTAAGTTTAACATGAGAGTATAAGGGCATCCAGGGAACATTTTTATTACCTTACCTAAGTCAGTTAGTGACAGATTTATATTTTGAAAAGGATTTTGGAAAAGTCTCCAGTGCTGCCTCTTATTCCCGTCATTACTCAGTTTAACCTGACAGTCTAAACAGCATAACTCTGAATTGCTAAACATGAAAACAGGTTGCCTTTCCTGACGCTACATAAAGTTCGTCATTGCAAAATGTGTCTGTGTGTCTGTTTCTTTTCTGCGCCGTGCCCTTTGCCTTTTGCTTCTGGTTGGGTTGTTTATGACCTAAAGTGACGAACACTTTGCATTGTACTCAAGACCCCTTTATTTTAAGCGACAACGCTCTCCCACTCAAATTCAGCGGGCGATATTCCATAATTAGAGAACATCTAAGTCGAGAATCCTTGCCAGTGCTGCACAGCTTCTTCATTGATATTTACCAGCACTGGGGGTGCGAGGGGAGTTCAGTGGAGAATTCGAGCCTGCCATGCGGGAGACCCGCTTCTATTCCGGGCCCATGCACTTCCCAAACAAATAAACAAAAGAAACCATCACAGACAAACAAACAAAAATTCAACAAATGGTGCTGCAATAACGGGATACTCACATGGAAAAAGAATGAAATGTGACCCTGCCATACAGCATACAAAATATATATGTTTACCAGCACAAATCCCATCCAAGGAAGTGTCTGATTGCCTAGCTGCTAAGTGCATATGCCCCTCACCACATCCTTTCAGACAAGTTAACCTAGAGAAGCCCCCTCCAGGAGGAAATAGGACTGAGCTAAAATAACTGGGGTGGAGGGGGACACTAGCAGTGAGTGACCTTTGAGCGCCCCAGTTAGCAGACACTCCTCACCTCATATACACATTGGGGAAAAGGACATCTGTGTTCCAGAGTTCATAATTTTGATTAAGAAATGTACCTACTACACAGTCATGTGACAGTCAAAATAGGAATCAACAGAAACAAGGTGCTACGGTAGTTGGCTACATATGTGTAGACACAATGATAAAACCCACTAACATGCTCCTGGGAAAATGATTTTCACCATGATTATTGTTTTCTATTGCAGTACTTACAGCACGCTAGATATTGTCCCTTTTGTAGAGTAGAATTTACTTTGATTTGGAATCATCAATACTGCTGCCCCCCCCCCCAAGCACACACACAAGCACGTAGGGGGGAGGGCACTTTAATAATTTTTCTGTATTGGAGGAGGTTGGCCATAGAATATTTAATCATATTTTACATTCCCTATATTAGGTCTTTCTGGGGAGGAAATAAAGTTTTTATTTGTTTCTTTCACATGATTTCTTTCCTAATAGACAGCTTGAATCATCTACAGCAACAAGTCCCGGAACTCGAAGGTGGACGAAGCTAGTTATTGCAATTTCAAGGAGGATGTGGGGTGTTTAAACCAGATCTGACAATATTTTTCTATCTGAAAAATCGAGAAAGCATTATTAACCTTTGCTATGCTTTCCTGAGGGGTTTATCTCCATCTAGAGTGTTGTGGGTGGCAGTGAACATTTTTTCAGATAATAAAATGGCAGGCTTTGGTGCAGAGTGAATTTATGGGAAGAGAAGTAAGAACTGACATTTTTGTGAACCCACTGGGTACCAGACATGGAGCCAGGAGCATTATATATATATATAATTTCATGCAGTCTTCATAGCAAGCCTATGAATAAGATAGTATTATCCCCATTTTATTGGTACCTTTGGATTCCCCACTCCATTTCTCAAGGTGTTCTTGGAGATTAATTTTAGGCCATGGAATAAGAAATATTTCTTTAGGCCCTCAAGGCTACCCGGGAAGAACATGGTCATTTCTTTAGAGATAAAATCTTAAAATCTTAGATATAATGTTAGGTTAATCCATTTTTAAGCATCATGGACATCACACCCATAGCAGTTTACAGATACTAGATTTCTCCTCTGGAAAATAAATTCTAAAATCCTATTAGATTTGATGGTTATCATTTATTACCATTTGAATTTATTTAGGATTACTCTTGCATTTAGCGGTTTACTTAAATCTAAATAATATTTTGAAGTCTGGGACAAACCAATTATTTTAGTGTTTCATTTATTTATTCCAAGTAAAATGTATCCCTCCCAACTTAGGGGAACACAAAATTAAAACAGAATTTTAGGTTGAGGATACCAATAATCAACATAAAGTATCCTCAGCTGTTCTTATTAAGTTGTGGAAGGCCTGTGATTAAAGAAGGTTGCTGCTTGCTGAGCCTGCTGGAAAATAATTAAGTCCCAGTTTAGAGTGGCTTCTGAAGCTCCAGACTACTTGGCCAGCTTTATCAAAGAACCTCTTACCACTTCCAATTTTACAGCAGTGAAATTCCTCATAAAATGAGGGTGTATGGCATTTGTATTGAGATTATTTTTGGAGAGCATCTGGTACAGTTTAGTGTTGTCTGGTGGAAGAAGTACTGAATTATGTCCCACTAACTGCCTGCATAGCTGTGCCAAGACTACGAAAACTTGACTATAATTGGGGTTAATAATACATTTCACAACATACCCACTTGATTTTTGTGAAACACATGAGAACTAAGCACTTTTAATAAGATTATTACACAAATTAATATTTAATGTATTTATTATTTATTTGTCACCATTCAAGGATACCTATGTTATTTTGCCTGTAACTTGTGTATATTACTGAACCTAAGAATCACCAATCACCACTCACATAAACATTCAATCAAATGACCACCCCGGAGCGGGCCACGGTGGCTTAGCAAGCCGAGTTCTCGCCTGCCATGCCGACCGGGTTTGATTCCCAGTGCCTAACCATGCAAAAAAAAAGAGATCACCCTGCCAGTGCTGTTTTTCAAAATATATTTTAAGTAAGCCTCATTATATGCAGAGAAAATTGCTGCAAAACTGCTTAGTAATCAGTAATCTGTTTTAGACAAACAGCATTGAACCATCCAGGAGGTTAAGCTGGAACATCATTTAACCAGTCATTAGCAGATTTAATGCTTACCTGCAACAGACTTTTTGGCCGCCACTTCTGACATGTTAATGCACAAACGATATAGTGAAAGCAGGATTTCAAATGAGTCACATGGTCTGAAATCTTAATTCTACTTTTGTCTCCCCGTACCCAACATTTCTACTTCGTCCTCTCTATTAGTTCATCCTGTCAGCTCTAGCTAAGACTGCTACCACCTACAGTTTGCTGAGATACTTGTTTGTAGCTTGTAACTGGCATTTGATACAGTCCATCTTGCCAATTAGGGGTAATCCTATTGATAGATGGCTACTTACGAGCTCTAACTTGAAAAACACTAGAAATGATCTTTGGTCATCAATCTAGTAGCCTTCATGGTTGCCTTTGGTACCAAAATTCAACATTCAGTAATTTCCTTCTTTAATTTTAGGTACTTTCATCTTTAATACAAATACCCACTTAGAGTGTAGCATATTATGTTATTATTACCTATAAACAACTGAGCATAAATTTGTTTTATTAGAAAATCTTTAGGCAGCCATCAGAAAGTCTTTAGAAATGTATTGTCCAATACAATAATCACCAGCTACCTGAGGCTATTTAAATTTAAATTAATTAAAATCAAATGCAATTATAAATTCAGTTCCTCACTTGCCCTGGTCACATTTCAGTTGCCCAATAGTCAGATATGGCTAGTGGCTCCTTATTGTAAAATGCAGATTTAGACTATTTCCATTACTACAGAAAATTCTATTGGACAGCAATGTTCTAGAAAGCAGGGACCCTCAGCTCTGTCACTTAACACTTGTTCCACCTTCTTGCCATAATCAAAACCTGCCTTTCTCTAAAGGAGAGGCTTTCCTACTTGCTGAAAGATCTCTCAAGTGGAAGAAAATTAGTTCTCATCCTCTTCCCTTTTTCACTACATGAACCCTATCAAAGCTCCCTATGTGTAAGGACTTATAGTTATGGTTGAAACTCCCCTAGATCAATTTTTTTTACATCAAATTTTTTTAACTTCCAGGATACCAGAACATGACTTTTCTACTTTTATTCAAACAATCCTTTAATGAGGCTTACACCTTTACAACATTCTTTTTTTGTCTCTGTTATCTATACTTTCATTGATATTTATGGCACATGGCTCTTTCTTACTGTTCTTTATCTTGTCATTCTCTGGAGACTTCAGTATCCATGAAAATTGCTAAATAACAACCTAATTTCATAATTTCTTGACCTCTTCTTTTTCACTGATCTCAGCTTCATGCCCATCTCCGAAACTGAAATGCATTAATTTCTAAAATTTTAAATTCAGAAATATTACTCTTAATTGTGACTTCTAGTTCCCCCCACCTTCCCTTGTTTATGCTCTTCAACCTCATCAAGACTCATATTCCCCAGGCCCCTCCAAAATCTTCTAGTTCTACCGACCTCTGTTGGCTTCACTTTCTTTTCTTCCTAATTTGATCCTTATTCCAATCACGTCTATGTTTCTCACCGTCGCCTGGAAGGCAGGGTACAAACTTAAGCAATTGAGTACTCTTGGCATAATTAAGAAGTTGGAGAAATTTACCTTTAGCTTTCCCAGACACTTTTCAGGGCCCACAGTTGCCCAGTTTACCCATTTTTCATCAGGAATGACCTTCCATTGCCCCCATTTTATAACTCTCCAACTTTGCATTAACCTACCTGATTTTCACTCAGATTGCTGAACATTAATAGGGGAAATTTAGCAGTGCTACACATTTTTAGCTTCCAATAAAAAAACTGCACCCTCACCACTGCTCAGCAATCCTTTTATATGCTTTTAGTCAATTACTCTTCTATATTTCAACAGACGATCCACACTTTTGTCACTCTTCTAAACTTCTTTATTCCACTCCCAAATCCCCTGCTCTCAGCATCCTTCATACTTCCCAGGGAAATTAGGAGCTAAGAAGGTGCATGAGAAAGGTATAATATTTATTAGCCTACCTCCGTTCTACCTCTAGACACTCTGCTACTACGACTATCCTTACCTCTTTTGCCTTTGCCTTAGGAAAAAAAAAATGTTCCCCTCCTCTGCTCCAAAGTTAACTTCTCCATCTGTGCGCTGGGTCCTAATCTTTTCTATTCCTGGATATCTCACTTAATATATATTCCTTGGCTTCAGCAATACTATACATGTTCCTTATTGTCCACGCAGTAACTTCTTTACTCTTCCACATATTGAGAAATGGATTCTTTGGGACAGGCAGTGTTATTTACTTTCTCTTCTGTGTCCTCAAAGTATTCTGATTAGACCATATAGTATCTCACATTTAATTATTAAGTTCCATATAGTGCAGGGATAATGCCTTATTCATCGTTGTATCCGCATTTTGTAGTATATTGTATATTTGTAGTATATTGCCTAACATTACTAGGTGCATAATAAATATTTACCAAATAGAGAAATAAATTAGTACTACTATTGTCCACAGTTTGCAGATGGGAAAATTGAGACACACAAAGAGATTAAATAACCTATTCAAACTAAAACAACAACAACAACAACAACAACAAAAAACAACTCTTAAACCAAGCAATTGCTCCTTAACAGGCCCTGTTGGTAAGCAGTAAACTCAACTGCTTACCAGCATGGCCTGTACAGTACTGTTTATTGTTTAGAAATCAAATTTTTCCTTTGTGGTATAGCCATTAGTATTTGGCCCGAACAGATATTCATATGAACATGAGTATATTATTATAGAGTGTGTCCATTAACCATTAATATACTGCTTGGATAAGCAGTAAGGTAGGCATTTAACATTTCATTTGGAGATTCAGTTATAATAAGAGGGCAAATGAGAATGTACTATTAATGCTGAGGGACCGAAGGCAGGGAGCCTGACTTAAGTTCAGGGCAGGTAAGAAAAAGACTGAAATGAAATAATGGAAATCAGGCAGAGTATGACTGGATAGGGCAGAATTATTACATGTATTTAACACAGATTTATGTGTGGTTTGTTCTATATGTGATACCACAACAAAGACCATTCAAACTATTCATTTATATAATGTTGTCTCGTTGAAATTCGAACAGGAAAATTGAAACCTGGAGGTTTGAGATGTGTGAAAGAAGAATCAATAAAAATCACTTACTGTGTATCAGAAAGGTTTGAAGTGTTTTCTGATCTCATTTGCCATGTATTACCTTTTCAGACTGAACTCTGGAGAAAAAAAATGATAACTATGACTATGACTTGCAAAATAGATATTGTAAAATGTATCTGTCAGGGGCGGGCCACGGTGGCTCAGCAGGGCCAGAAACCCGGGTTTGATTCCTGGTGCCTGCTCATACAAAAAAAAAAAAAAAATGTACCTGTCAGTTTTTTTAGTTCACTAATCTGAGCCTAGGTAGAAAAACCACATCAGAGTACAATACTTAAAAATAAAGAAAAGCTAAAGCAGGATAAAAAGAATATACCTACAAAAATTGCACAGGTTTAATGCTTTTTTAAATCAGTTTTAAAAAACAAACCTAGTACACCCATTTTAATGACACAAAAACTATGATTTGTTTAGAAAATAACATTTGTTTGCTAGTACTATTAGAAATACTGGAGTAAGATTTGAGAAGTCCAATAATGTGGTATGTAGCTCTCCTTCCCAAACCTATCTAAATTCTATATGCTTGTCAAGGTCTTGTTCAAGCCTAACTCTCTTGCATAAAACTTTTGCTGGCCAGCCTACATATATGGTAAACTTAATCAATTAATATATCTTAATTGAATATGTTGTCATTCAAATATATATATATATGACATTCATATATATATATATATATATATATATATAGTCTAGGTACTGAAGGAGTAAAGTAGAATTTTTAGGACACCTACATAATAACATTTTAAGAAGTCAAGGCTTACAATGGAAAAGCAGCTTTTTCTGAAATGATTTCGGGTAATATTTCTGAACATATTTTAGGGCAATTAAATTATAAATCTCTTTGAAATGATTTAGTTAAAATACTTAAGATGAAATACTTCCTCTTTAAGTATAAAAAAGTAGTTCTGGCTTAGTTTAGCCCTACTACATTTTTCCATTTCAGTGATACATATACCATATTTAAGAAACACACACACGTACACTGTTTTATTGGCCTTAGATGTGTCTGGTAAAGATACTGACAATGTTTAGGATCAGTTCCACATTCTTCCTGTAGAATTCCCTTGTTATTTATACTTTAATTAGTAACCTTAAAGGTCTACACTCATTTTGTGATGAGTTTATGGCTCATAGTGAAGCCGAACTTTGTTTTTTTGAAATAACCATTCCGAAATACCTATGTAACAGATATATCTTTGTAAACTAAAGCTACGTTGCCTCATTTTCATAGTGTGATAGAAAATCAGATGCTACTACTAATGAATTTCTTGAGTGATGAGACCATGAATCTGTTAGTGCTTTCCTCTTAGATTAGATAAAACGTTAAAATGTATTTAACGCTAATGGCGTGTAGGTAATTTAATCTAGCATTTTTTTTGATTAGTCACTGATACCCAGATGTCTACTTGGCCCATGACTTATATTTTCAATGCAATGTCAATTTAAAATAGATTCAGAGAAGATGACAAATTTATTTTTTGTGGAAATAAAACATGAGGGATTTGGTATCTTTCCAACAAATAGTTTTTTAAACCAAGTTTTAAGAAAGCAGAAATGAGCTGGTTTCTCAATTGACTTATTTCTCTTGTCATTTAATTCATACTTCTGTACCCATTCAAAAATCACTATGCAAAAGGGGAAAAAATATGATATATTGTAGAAGTACAAGCCCCTCCCAAAATACTCATGATACAATGCCTCATACACTCCAAAATCTAAATTAATTTGTCAATTTCAGAATTATTCATTAAAGACCTTATTACCCTTCTCTCACTGGATAACTACCTCAAATTTTTCTGTTTTTGCTGAACCTCAACCGATTTTCTAAATTTTGTATAAGTAAATCTCCAAAATTCATTATCATATTTATCTTTCAAATTTGTGAAATAAAGATAACAGGAAAAAACGGCCTGTTAGTACTTTTAGAAATAGACATTTGCCAAGTCCTTGTTGAGGGCTTACTATAGGCCTAACACCATATTAGATGCCAGAGAGTAATGCATAAATTGCACAATGCTTCCCTGAAGAAGTAATTAATAATATTAGACATAAAAGACAATTCCATGTTTTATAATTTGGTAATTTATGGCAAAGGCAATATTGATTTCTTTCTTTCCTAACCTCCCCCTCAGTTTCCACAACTGTAAAAATAAAAGAGAGTTATTTCAGATGACCTATCTGCAAATATCCTTCAAACAAACCTATTTATTACAAATAAGAATACAGAAAAAAAGTGAGGTTAAATGACTTATTTCCTAAGGTCACAAAACTAAAGTCACGTATTACATGAATGTATAAAATAAGGAACATGAATAAGGAGAACATGCCTATAGATCTTACCGTTGAAATGAGAATAGGAGTTAAAAGTTTAAACAGTGAAAACCTGAGACGATAATACACTGCTGTAAAGTAGTTGATTTTTATATTTCACTTTGAGTAAGTACCATTTTCAGAAAAGCAGCTAAATTTGTTCCTATCTCTAGTGAATATTATGAGTCTTTTGATTCAGAATGAAGCAACAAGATCAAATAAACGTTAACTTATTTCTGTAGTATAATACAGAATACATTTATAATAACAAGGATATTGATAACAAATTTGAAAAATATCTATCCCTCCTCCCAAATTTCTTTACTTTTTCATAGTTGAAACGGTGCTTATCTTTCTGTCTTGGAGACAGACATTCTTGGAACTTTCTCCATTACTCTCAATTCAGTCAATGGATACTGTTCTAGTTTTCTAGCTGCCATAATGCAACACACCAGAGACGGATTGGCTTTTAATAAAAGGGGATTATTTCATTAGTTCTTCAGAGGAAAGGCAGCTAACTTTCAACTGGGGTTCTTTCTTATGTGGGAAGGCACAGGGTGGTCTCTGCTGGCCTTCTCTCCAGGCCCCTGGGTTCCAAGAACTTTCCCTGGGGTTATTCCTTTCTGCATCTCCGAAGGCCTGGGCTGAGCCACGAGTGCTGAGATGAGGTAGGCTGAGCTGCTTGGGCTGTGCTATGTTGCAGTCCCTCATTTAAGCACCAGCCAATTAAGTCAAACATCATTCACCACAGCAGGCACACCTCCTAGCTGACTGCAGATGTAATCAGTAACAGATGAGGTTCACGTACCATTGGCTCATGTCCACAGCAACAGAACTAGGTGCCTTCACCTGGCCAAGTTGACAACTGAATCTAACTAGCACAGATACAGCTTCTGAATTATTTTTACACAATGTTATTCAAATATGCCCTTTTCTCATTCCCATTACAATTATAGCATCCCAGGATTGTTATTTTAATGCTCACCTCAGACACCTCTGTATCCCTGTTTGGACTCTATTCATTCCCCACTCCACCACAATGGCACCAAGTAATGCTAACACCTGAGCAGAGTATATGTAGAGTTAATAGTAACTTGATGACAGAGT
The DNA here is from genome assembly GCF_023851605.1 of Tamandua tetradactyla. Classification (NCBI taxonomy): domain Eukaryota; kingdom Metazoa; phylum Chordata; class Mammalia; order Pilosa; family Myrmecophagidae; genus Tamandua; species Tamandua tetradactyla. The sequence goes on along the minus strand of NC_135353.1, from coordinate 54,628,258 downwards.
AGCTGCCAAATACCAAGATGAAATAAAAAGACCAACGGGTAGGTCATGAAATAATGAGCTTCAGGTACTGGGGAACTTTGAGAAATGGTTGCAGACAAATTCTCATGCTTAATTCAGAGAAAAATCTTGTTATTTTGGGGTGACTGGGGAAGGGAAGAAGGATATTAGGCAAACTATAAAGCCAAAACCAATAATTAAAATTCAAATGTGCTATGATTTTTTGGGGGGTGTGCATTGTCCAGGAATCGAACCCAGGTCTCCCGCATGGAAGGGGAGTATTCAACACTGAACCACCCGTGCATCCTCAAATGTGCTATGATTTTGTATGTGCAATTTAAGAAAAACTAATGATTATAAAAAATCATCTGGGTTATACCCACATACATAAGAAACACCAGAATTTCAATTTCAAATTTGAAAGAACATAGACTTTATAGTCTATACCGCTAAAGAGACACTTAGCATATTTTGTTGTTATTTGCTTTTTAGCATATACTTCAGATTTCAGAGCCTCTTATGTACTAGGAACAGTGGTAAATGTTTTATATACATTTGAATTTGAGCTTTATCATTCTTACTGGGTTAAAAATTCACATAGGACAAAGATTAGATTTCATTCATGTTGATACTTCTCCAAACTTCCCTTTGTAAGTCATCACACATTGTGGTTTCTTTCGATATAGTTTACTGAATAATTAATCTAAAAAAAGCAAACTAGCTGTATGGGAAAAGAATTTTATGGTGCAAATTTAGAGTTAAAATACTTGGTTCTAGATCTTTGTGAGTCTCAAGTCCCATCTATTAAAAAAGTAAATCAGATAGGATGGTTAATAAGATCATTTTAAATGTGACAACCTTATGAGAATAGCAACAGTTTTTTAGTTCTGAGGCATACACTTCAAATAATACACAGGTAGTTTATTTTTATAGTCCAGAAGATAATGATCATGGCTCTTCAGTTACATTAGAAAACTCTTAAAGAAGCACAAAGCCAGTCATTAACAGTGCCTTGAATTTGTCATTTTCCATGCAATCCAGTGCCTTACATTTGAAATGATTCATTTTATATATTACTGAATGAATGAAAATGTCTCCCCTTTTTTGTCTTTCATTACTTATAGGAAATTTAAGAGGTCACTGGGGATCAATAACAAATTAAACATTACATTTTAAAAGGTGGTTTAAATTAAACTGTATCCAACTACTATCCCTACACATGTGAAATTAATGATTTCATAGGCTAGATAGTACCCTGCTGTCTTTTAGATACCGTTATTTATTATAATTATTGTAGTGAATTACAAACTAAGTTATTTAGGATATAGAAATTTTACTAAAAAGAATAGTCATTGATTTTGTTTTTTCTCAATAAGATTTTTATATAACAAAATTTCTAAGTCTTGTTAAATGATGAATCATAGCATTATAGGTATTTTACTTTTGGAGTGAGGAAATAAAGGTTTGAAACATTTTTTAAAATTTTAAAACATTTAATAAATCTACAGAAGTTGAAAAAGAAGTAAAGGTCAAATAGATCAAAATGCTTTTGCAAAAGTGTGTTTACAAGAAAGCAATGTGAGAATACACAATTTCAGTGACATCTTGTCAACTTTGACCATGGATTATTGTTTTACCCATAGTAAAAAACATAATAATTGGAGATATTTATGTTTTTCTATTAAACAATTTTTACTATCTTTACTCCTATAAAAGTTGCAGGAAAATTGAATACATATTTCATGAGAAAAACTCAAAACTTCATGATTTACTGCCTATTTTCTATTATAAATAGATATTTTAAAGATACAACTTAATATCTATTTTCATGTTCTCTTTTTATGTACTTCCTGCTATATATATATATATATGCATATATATATTATTTTCTATATGTGCTATTGCAATTTGTTCCAGCATAACATATTCTTATATTCTTTTTTCCCTCTTTATTTCCTCTGTCATATTTATCTCATTTCTAATAAAGACAATATATAACAGAAAATGTTTAATAATATAATCACAGAATAGCTTTTATCATTAATATATCTATATTTCACACCATAGTAAAATATATGTTTGTAACTATTTGTTGTTGTTTTCTTTTGGGTGGGGGGAGGGTGGTCAGGGAATCAAACCTGGGTCTCCTGCATAGAAGGGAGCATTCTACCGCTGAACCACCCGTGCACCCTATAGGTATTTTATAGTTGATTTTCAACATAACTCGGAGATAGTTAGGGCCAGTTTTAGTACACTGATTATACAAATGGGAAAACTAAGATAAGAATGATAAAATTATTCATCCCAAAATCAAATAGAGTTCACTGTAATGCCAGGATTTAAAGAAACCCAAGCTTTCTCATTTGACATTCCACTGTATTTCCAGTACAACCTCCTTCTCCCCCATGCCATGGACATTAAGTTCCAAAGATCTTTAGATCTTCTCAGAAAATGATGAAATTAGGAAATTTTATTTGTATTTCTTTATTTTATTGGAATATATGTGTGTGTATATACAGAGAGTCATGTTACTCATTTAAAGAATGTATGATTAATATTAATTTTTTCTGCAAGAAACAGACATTCATTTGCACGTGTCAAGATTTTAATAAAAATAAGTCAACTGATGAGCAATATAACTAAGAAGAAAACTTTTAAAAATTCCAAATCACTTTCTGTAGAATAAATTGGAAAGCTATCTATGCAAGCAAGGATCCTTAAACGTCAATCAAGCCCTCTTTGATGTTACCTTCAACTTTTTTCTAAACAGTGTTTCAACTTATGAGTTTTCCTTATTTAAACCATTAGGCCTACCCATACTAACGTTACCTGTGTACCCAGAGTCCTGATAGCAGAGGATAGGTTGTATGTTTCAAAATAGAATTTCATGAACTGGCATTTAAAAATTTATTTACTTACAACATCAAGTAGGCAGAATTATCAAGCTTTCTTTTAGTTAGTGATACCTTTATTTCATTTAAAGATTTAAATCTAGGAAATTTAATAGCAAATTGTTCCTCAGTTCTTTTCCTATAAAATACACTGTGCATGTGGGCAAGGTACTGATATTTGCATTTGATACAATTCCGCAGTATTGGGAAAGACTCTTTTTCTTTCCTCAGGAGAAAATTCCAATTAGGATAAAGTAATCTTATTAGATCTTTATAAAAATAGTGATAAAAGATTAAATTATTTTACTCCTGAGTCACTGTTTAGTGGAGAATTTGAATGGGAGTTCATTAATATCTAATTGACTATCAATGTTTTTAATGATTTAACTGAATATCAGTGTTGTCCATGCTTAGTTTATGATTAAGCTTCATGATTAGAAGATATCCTATTCTTTTATTATATTCTTAGGTTTAATTGAGATACATAAGCTATTACTTTATGAGGGGTTTCAGAATAAAAGGCAACTTGTGGACAGATATTCATTAAAAGGCCTCAAATTTTATTTCATATGATCTTTTTTTCCTCGTTTAAGAATCTTGCTTTTATCAGGAGTATTCAGTTTCCTGTACTTGTATTCAGAACTTATATTATGGACACAAATAGATGGCAGGAAGAAAAAACCGAAACATTTTTATAGCTTGTTCATGAATTATCTCAGTGTTTTATTTTGATTTCTATTTATTTTATGCTGAAAATAATATCTAGTTTTCTTGTCACCATCTTAAATGAATGTGAAAGTATACCATTTGTGTTGTTATAAAATAATTTCAAAATAATCATTCAAAGTTTTCCTCTCAATCAAATCTTAATTTGCGTCAGTCAAGTCTACACTTGATCCATTTGAATAATGTTGCAGATTTCTCCATCATCAAAACTTAGGAAACTTGTTTTTGAAGCTTAATTGTACCTGACACTGTAAAACCATGGCATAGAATATAACATCTGCTCTTAGTTAGTATTTAGTGAACATTTCTTATAAGATATGGTTTCTGACTTTGAAGAACTTATATTTTATTTTGAAAGATAAAATGTCTTGATATATGTATTAGTCAGGGCTCTCTAGAGAAAGAGAAACAAGTGATATCTGTAAATGTAGACTTATAAAGGTGTCTCACGCAATGGTAGGAATGCAAGAATCCGAAGTCTATAGAGCAGGCTATGAAGCTGGCAACTCTAATGAAGGGTCTCGACAAACTGCACACGAGAGGCTCACTGGCTGAAGAAGCAGTGAACATTTTCTCTTCTCCCTTAAAAGACTTCAACTTATCAGACCAAACCTAACTGACTGAATTATCTCCTTTGCAGGTGACATGCCCTTAGTTAACTGTAGATGTGATCAGCCACAGCTGCAATCAACTGACTAATGATTTAATAAACCAGCATTCTGGTTATCAACCATCCAGGAAATATCCTGCAGCAATGGTTAGGCCATTGCTTGCCTGACCAGACAACTGGGCAGCATCACCTGGCCAAATTGACACCAGAACCTAACCATTACAGTCCATCCCTTGCCAACTTGGCAGCTACACTCATCACCTTGAAAGGTACTTAATTTCTAAATAAAACGCAATTACAGACATGTTTGGCATGACTATACTCAACTGTCCTGTGTACAACCAGAAATGCATTAAAGCTTTCCAGAATAGGGTACAAGTACTTAGGTAAGATTCACTCTTAAAATTCATACCCTATAACTAAAAACTTTAACATGAACAATACAACTTATGTCATGATAGGAAGAAAACAAGATATTTGTTTTATGTACAAATACAAACATACTCATAGCAAAATATGGAGGAAATATTCATACCATCACAGTCCTGGTTTCTCTAACTGGTCAGGTGGTCCTAGTTCATATTTATCAATATCTTTTTCCACTTCAAATTCCAAGTTCCCTTTACCCTCAGCAAACACTTCAGCTGGCCATGGTTCTTTGCCCAGTGGGGTAGCCCAAGCATTAATTCCTGAAGTCTCTGGGCCATTGGTAGTCCTGCCTGGATTGGGTTATGGCCGTTTTCCATTGACTTTAATCACAGGGCGTGGTAGTAATACGAAATGTTCTAGGTAATCTCCTACCAGGAAAAGTCTTCTTTACTCCATTGTGTAGTTGCAGTCCTATTTCCCCTTGATAATCAGGATCAGTCTCCCCAGACAGTACAGTAATCCTCTTTCTTGTTTCTTGCTTCAGAGGCATGAGAAGCCCAAAGTAGACAGGCGGAAGTCTTAACTTCCAGTTCAATGGAATCATTGTTATGTCTCCTGGAAGGCGCACTCCTCCTTTTGGAGCCAAGACCTGTAGACCAACAGAGCTTAAGATTCCAGGGACAGGAAGCAAAATTTATTCTAGTGGGTGACAGTGGTGCAACTCCCATTTCCACCCCTTGATTCTTGAACCCGTGAATCCTGGCTATGGGACAAAAAGCACCACAGTGTGGACACTGATTCAGAGCATACACAGTTTCCTGGAGAACATTACCCCAGCCCTGCAAGGTATTCCTTCCTAGTTGGTGCCATAATTGGGTCTTCAAAAGGCATTGCACTGTTTTATCAACCCAGCTGCCTTCGGATGGTTGGGAACATCGTAATACCAGAGAATTCCATGAGCATGTGCACAGTCTTGCACTTCATTTGCTGTGTGGAATACCATGACAGTGGATAAGACATTCCACAAGTCCACAGATGATAGTTTTGGTGGAAGCATTACATGCAGGAAAGGCAAACCCATATGCAGAATATGTGTCTATTCCAGTGAGAACAAATGGCTGTCTCTTACATGATGAAAGTGGTCAAATGTAATTAGCCTGCCACCAGGTAGCTAGCTGATCACCTAGAGGTATTGTGCCTAACTGGGGACTGAGTGTATATCACTACTGATGGCAGACAAGGCACTCAGCAGTGGCCATAGGCAGGTCAGCCTAGGTGAGTGGAAGTCCATGTTGCTGAGCCCATGCATGACATCCATCCTTACCATTATGCCCACTTTGTTCATGAGCCTATTGTGCAAGGACAGGAGTGGCTGAGGAAAGAGTATGACTCGAATCCACAGAAAGGGTCCTTTTATGCACTTGATTATTAAAACCTTCCTCTGTTGAAGTCACCCTCTTGTAAGCATTCACATGGCACAAAAATATCTTCATGAAAAAAAATCTTCATGGGCAGGCCACGGTGGCTCAGCAGGTAAGAGTGCTTGCCTGCCATGCCTGAGGACCCAGGTTCGATTCCTGGTGCCTGCCCATGTAAAAAAACAAAAAAAAAAACAAAAAAAAATCATCATGATTTTTGCCCACTCGGAAAGGTCTATCTATCCACATACCTCTTCCTTAGACCTCTTTGTCACCAATTTTCCAATCACGTCCCTTCCAATTCCTGGACCATCCAGCCAAACCATTAGCAACAACCCATGAGTCAGTATTCAGACACACTTCTGGGCAATTCTCCTTCCAAGAAAAATGAACAAACAAGTGCACTGCTTGAATTTCTGCCCATTGGGAGGAGTTCCCCTCACCACTGTCCTTTAAGGACATCCCACAATAGGATTTAGTGCTGTAGCTGTCCATTTCTACGTGGTCCCTGCATATCAATCAGAACCATCTGTAAACCAGGCCCTAGTTTTCTGTTCCTCAGTCAAATGACTGTAAGGAACTCTCCAAAAGGCCATAGCTCAGGTCTGGGAAAGAGAAGCTAATGTGGCAGGAGTGGAGACCATGGGCATTTGGGCCACTTCCTCATGTAACTTACTTGTGCCTTCAGGACCTGCTCTGGCCCTATCTCATATACACCATTTCCATTTTATGACAGAGTGTTGCTGTGCATGCCCAGGTCATGATAGTCAACTCAGGCCTCATGGTAACTTGGTAGCCCAAAGTTAAGCATCCAGTCTCTACTAAGGCTCAGTAGCCGGTCAAAAGCTGTTTCTCCAAAGGAGAGTAGGTATCTACAGCGAATGGTAAGGCTTTATTTCAAAATCCTAAGGGTTTGCATTGTGATTCTCCTATAGGGGCCTGTCAAAGGCTCCAAACAGCATAACTATTTGCCTCCGACACTTCCAATACCATTGGATCTACTGGATTATATGCCCCAAGTTGCAGTACAACTTGCACAGCAGCCTAGAGTTGTCACAGAGTCTCCTCTTATTCTTGTTCTCACTCAAAACTAGAAGCTTTTTTGGTCACTTGGTAAATGGGCTGGAGAAGCACATTCAAATGGAGAATATGTTGTCTCCAAAATCCAGAGGTCAACTGGGTATTGTGCCTCTTTTTTGGTTGTAGGACGGCCAGATGCAAACTTACCCTTCAATGTAGAAGAGGCATCCTGAAATGCCTTACACCATTGGACACCTTGAAATTTCACTGAGGCAGAGGGCTCCCTATATTCTTGTTGGATTTGTCTCCCATCCTCTGACATGCAAATGCTTTACCAATAAGTCTAGGTTAGTTGCTACTTCTTGCTCACTAGGTCCAATCAACATGATATCATTCATATGATGGACCAGTGTGATGAGTTCTGAGGGGAGAACTGAACAAGGTACCTGTGGATAAGATTATGACGGAGGGCTGGAGGGTTGATATACCCCTGATGCAGGACATGTATTCTACTGGCCTTGCCAGCTGAATGCAAACTGTTTCTGGTTGTCCTTACAGGCAGTTATTGGGAAAAAAAGCAGTTGCCAGATCAATAACTACATACCAGGCATCAGGGGAGGTGTTGATTTGCTCAAACGATGACACCACTTCTGTAACAGCAGTGGGAATTGGAGCCACCACCTTGTTAAATTTATGATAATCCACTGTCACCCTCCAGGACCCATCTGTTTTCTGTGCAAGCTAAATAGGAGAATTGACTGGGGATGTGCTGGGAAGCACTACCCCTGCATCCTTCAAGTCCTTAAGAGTGGCTCTAATGGCTGTGATCTCTCCAGTAATCCAGTATTGCTTCTGATTCACTATTTTGCTAGGTAGCGGCAGTTATATGGGCTTCTACTTGGCCTTTCTTACAATAATAGCCCTCACTCTACAATTCAGAGAACCAGTAAGGGAATTCTGCCAGTTGCTGAGTATGTCAATTCCAATTATGTATTTCAGAACTGGGAAAATGACCACAGAATTGGTTCAGGGACCCATTGGACCCACTGTGAGACAGACTTGAGCTAAAACTCCATCAGTCACTTGACCTCCATAAGCCTTACTTTGACTGGTCGACGAGAGAGATGTTTTGGGTCTCCTGATATTAGTGTCACTTATTAGCCTGTGCCTAATAATCACTGAAATATCTGATCATTTCCTTTTCCCCAATGCATAGTCACTCTGGTAAAAGGCCATAGATCTCCTTGGGGAAAGCTGAGAGGAAGGCTAACAGTTTAAATTTTGGGCAGCATAACAGGGTCCTTCCCCAAGGCCCCAGCATTTCCTTCAGTCAAGGGTTCTGGGCCTGTAAACTATCTCAAGTCTGGGAATTAATTAAGGGGCCATGATTCTCTGTTTTTCTAATTCCAGGTAGACTTCTGTTCACTTGACCTATAATTCTTCTGTTTATACAACTCAAACAAGAATTTAGTAGACTACCTATTTGTTTACTTCTAGTTACTCATTATCTACTAGTCAATGCCACAAGTCTCTGTGAATCAGATTATTTTGACTGCTACTTTGAGTCTGCTGTTCTTTATGGTGGCCCTGCCCACCTTGTCTATGGTGATTAGCTGTCACCACATGGCTTCTGCCAACTCAGGACCTGATCATCCCCATTGTTAAAGGATTCCAGCTCAGTGACAGCAATTCCCACAGTAATATCTGATCTACAGAGAAGGGTGACTACAGAGCTCTTCAGGGACAATGGAGCTAGTCTCACAAATTTATTCCTCCGATTTCTGGTAAAAGGATTTTCTTCTGGATATTTCTGGGCCATGTGAGCAGGTTTTCAATGATAAATCCACTCTAACATTCCAATCTGTTTAAGCTTCTGGATCCCCTAATTTACATTATACCAGGAAAGTTCTGACATTTCAACCTCAGGTAATGTCGCCCACCTTTTGATCCATGTTACAGTTTAAAACTGTTAATGCCCTTTCTAACCCCTCAAGCTACAATATTGAATGCAGAATCTCTGTTTAGTGGGCTCATATCAATAAATTTAGCTTGATCTAAATTTATATTCCTTCCACCATGATCCCACGCACTTAATATCCATTCCCACCCGTATTCCCCTGATTTCTGTCTATAAAGATGGGAAAACTCATGGAGTTCTTTTGGAGTACAGCATACCTCCTCATCGGTCACACTTTGTACCTCACCTTTCAGAGCCTGTTGGGACTTTAGTCCTGTTATGGGTCTTGAAGAAAGCAGAGGTGGTGGGGGTAAGTCACAAAAAGAATTGAAAGTATCTTTCAAGCCACTTACCTCAGGGCATTCGTTATAGTTTCCTCTGGTGAAACAAGATTAATCACTCCAGACAGAGGAGTGAGGGCTGTTTCCCGAGCGGAGATGGTTACAAGCTTAGTGGGCACTGAAGGATTAATCTTTTTAGGTGGAGGGTGGATGTCAGACTACCCTGGGTGACTGGAGGCTGGGAAGATCTTTTCTCAGGGCAGACTGGAGATTGGGTGTCAATTTCCTCGGCAAACCAGAACAGGTCTATCTAGCAAAGGTTCAGCAGATTCCAAGGTTTCCATGTCCCTACTGCCATCATTATCAAGCCATATGACTGCATCCCAAGTTTCAGAATCCCATTCTTTTCCAGTTAAAGCCCTTTCTTTAATAGCAGACACCCGGTAGGGTTGAGATTTTAGTTTACATTTTAAATCTTCTTTTCACACAATGAGGCTCTCTGGTTTTCAGAAATCTCCAGTCTGTGACCACAGGAAATAAGATTTTCTTTCAGGACAACATGGAAATTTTACAGCTTTTATATGGTGCTTAAGATGCAAATTTGAAGCCTACAGCTCATCCCTTTCCCTCATAACTGTATCCAGCATATCTAACAATATCCAGCCAACATCAGTATACCTCTTAATTCCACAAAATGCCATTAAAGTGTCAAAAATACTCTCACCCAGAGGCTTGTCTCATATAAGCAAACAATTATCAGAATCAGATGGTGATATTTTGTGTATCTCTATTGCCAACTCACCCCATGGACTGTCAGTGCCATCTCGATTATTGGAAAAAGTCATTAGTGTCTCTGAGTCTAATCAGAGTAGAAACCGATTTTTAAGATTCTGTTTCTCAAGAACCACTCCTGTTACCAAGCTGTATTGCTCAGAGTCCTCTAGAGAAATAGAACCAACAGGAAATTCTTTAAACATCAGATTTTATAAAGGTGTCTTATGCAACTATTGGAATGAAAGAGCTCAAAATCCTTAAGACAGTCTGTGAAGCTAGCAACGTCAATGAAAGGTCTCAAGGCACTCCGCCAGACAGGCTCACTGGCCGAAGAAGCAGTGAAAATTCTCTCCTCTCCCTTAAAAGACTTCAGCTGATCAGATCATAGCCAGCTGATCGGATAATCTGATTTTCAGCAGACATACTCTTAGTTGATTGTAGGTTTAATCAGCCCCATAGCTGCAATCAACTGACTAATGATTTAATAAACCAGCATTCTGATTTATCAACCAGACGGGAATATCCTTACAACAACGGTTAGGCCGGTGCTTGCCTGACCAGACAACTGGGCATCATCCCCTGACCAATTAACACTAGAACCTAACCATCCAAAATGCAAGAAATATCAAGATATTTTATAATAACTGGATTATCTGCAATGTACAAATAAAGAAAATAAAAACAATGATAAAATTGTATTGGAAGAGATATGGTCTAAGATGGACTCTGAAGTATAACTAGGGTTTGAATTAGCACATAGAAAGGGGGACATGTCAGATGACTGTGGGACATTCATTTTTCGCAGTGAGAAAAAAGGTAAATTAGGAACTAGTTAGTGGGATTAAGATAGTGATATTTTATTTGAATGTTTTGACAGAGAGACATGCATCAGATGTTCTTTGAAGAGCTGAAAATTTGGTACTCAATCTTTGAAGATAGGCCAGCCTTGGAGGTAAAAGAATTGGGAGTAATTGATACCAAGATGTTATAACTTAATTTGAAAACTTTCTAGGGAGAGAAGTTCACAGAGGAAAAAGAACAGTGTCAAAGGTTAAGAATTGGAGATTATTCAAATATTTGGGGAATATTTAAAGATCATATTTACTTCAGAATCTTCCTAATGAAAGCCTTCCCCAGTTTTTCTCCAGCTTTATAAATTATTACATTCAATGATTGTTAGGTTTCTTCTCTGTTTAAGACATCAGACTCAGTACTTCATGGCCTCTTAAAAGAGAAAATATTTAGTTTTGATCATCAGTAGTTTGCAGTCTAGTTGGAGATACAGTATTGAGCTCTACTTAAAGGATTTGGCAGAAGAAATTCACTGTTAAATCTCATAAAAATGAGACTGTATGGTATTGAAATACTGATAACACAAAAACCTCTTTGCTCCAAACCCTGAAAATGAACTGGGATCCACTTCCTCAGGTAGCATTTTCACTATCACCTAAACATGTAGTAACCAAATTTCTTTTTTACTGTCTCAGAAATATTCATATGGCTAGGGCTCTTGGGAAAAATTCTTCATGAGTCTGGAAGCATTCGTGCTCCATCCTGTGCTGTTTGTTAATTAAAAAACAAATCAGCAAACATGATTTGAGTACCTTGTGTGTGACCAATAGTGGGTTAGGTCGTTTAACTGACGCAGACAGAAATAGTAAGGTACCTACAGGTAAGAATAGTGTCAATTATTCATCAGCAAATCCTTAGATACCTGAATTATACCTTGATCTACATTACAAGTTAATAATAATGAGGCATGTAGATTAGGCTGTCAGATAAAATCAATTGACTGAATTCCAAGTGACTGTTAGTTTCCCACAAGAAAAAAGACATTCACTGTTATATTATTTATGGAGTTTGATATATATTTAAAGAATTTTAGCAAAACACTCCTAAATGTGTCATTGACATTATGAAGGCAACACATTAGATACCAAATATTTTAATAAAGCAATAGAACTAAAGTATAGTGATTAAATTTCTAATGGATTTCATACTGTTTGTGTTTTAAAGATGAAAAATTAAGGCTTAGTGAAGGTCCCTGACTTGCTCTAAGTCAGAAAGCTAATTATTGGCAAAGCTTCAGAGAGAACCCAAATCTCCTAACTCTGAAATTAGGTTATTTTCCACCATGGTTCACTGCCTCGTGAAGACTGTATGGCATATTTAATGAAAGCCTTTAAAAATTTTACCACATCATACTGTCCTTGAGAATCATGCCATGCTTAATAAATTCAGGATGAATGGAAAGTGCATTTGCATTCTTGGCTTCAGTGAAGAAAGTTATTTCAATTATGTGAATACTTAAAATTTGGGAGAAAAACAATGAAAAGACACATGGGAGTCGTTTTTGAGGTTTGGTTAAGACTACTGACCAGTTGACAATCCATGTGCATCTATTTATGTTAACTTTATTTCTTAATTTGTTAGACAAACTGAAGTCTGAAACAATTCAAGCCTGGATGCTTCCTTTCTATAAATTTCATCTCTTAAAATGTACAAATGCAAGCATGAGTCACTAGCTACAGAATTCCAGCTTTAATCCATTATGTCATTTTTATAAGGAAACAAACCAGTGACCTTCATATGGCCTTAAGGACAATGACTCTATGAATTACAGAGTATGTGAAAGATTAAATCATAATGAATTCAATAGCAAATTTTACTGAATGAGGTCTGTTTACTTCTGTGATCAGTCTTCCTTTATTCACTTGCATGTGTGTCTTGCATATATTAAATTAATTTGAAATAAAATGGAAATATTCACATATCTTCTATGTAAGATTAAATAGTTCTTTTTCATTAAGATGTGTAGAAGAGGAAACCGGAGCAGGAAGGAAAATGCATAGCTTTAAATAATCCTAAGTGCATGTCTTGCTCAGTGGTTTTGATTTTCTCTTCATTCAGTGTTTTATCAGAACCTTTAAATTATTCAATTACTGAAATTGTTATTTATATTTACCATTTCATCTAATAAATACAAAGCAGAATGTTTGAGGTAAGGGGGAAGTCAGGTAAAAAATATAGGTACCTCCAGCAAAAAGGAGAGAGAAAGGAAAAGGAATTAACATATATTAATTCCCTACCATATCACAGTAAGTGGATTTGGCACATTACATATTTATCTCTTGTGAATCTCACAATACCCATAACAAATAGAAAATGGAGACATAGAGAGGTTAAGTCAAGAGTCTGAACTCACACAGCTAAGGATAGATTTAAGGGGTAAACTAAAAACCAAATCTGTCTGACTACAAAGGTTGTGTGCACCTTTCCCATAACACATTGACTAAGAAACCTATGTTGTAAAGAACATGTCAAATACTTATGCACAAAACATAGTCCCAGGATAGCATTTACTAAGTTACTGGTAGTGTTTTTAAAGTACTAAATGAAGATGAGACAGGAGACATCAATCATAAATCAGCTCCTACTTTCAAAGATCTTAGTTCATTTTTAAAAGTGAGAGAATATCAACTTATTAACAGAAATAAAGATGGTAAAATTTTGCAAAATGCTATCTAATAATAGTAATGACAATGAAATAGGAACATGGAAGAAAGGAATCATAATATAAAAAAGGCCAGATTCACCTTAAGTTCCTCAAAATCATATTCACTAGGGAAACAAAGCAGTCATTATAAAAGAAACATTCTGACTACATATTCCATGAAATTCTTTTCTGTCTTTATATCTCCATAATGTAATATAAATTATTATATTTTAATCTAATTTCATATGTAATAGTCATATGTTTTCATAATCTAACTAGGTCAACTCTAAACCTAAACTCATCTACATTTTAAATGAAATGCTTACTAAAGTCAAGTATTAAAACTCCATTTTGTGTTTTTCTATAACTTTAAAATATTTTCTTCTGGTATATGTATGTATTTTTTTGCATGGGCCGGCACCAGGAATCCAACCCAGGTCTCTGGTATGGCAGGCAAGAACTCTGCCTGCTGAGCTACCATGGCCTGCCCTGAAAATATATTTTGTATTGAACTTTTCCTGTGATTTTTGCAGTGAAGCTTTTCAATTTAAATTGAGTAAATATTATGAATAAAGGCTTTATAGTAAAAATAAGATGCCCAAATGGATATCTTACTATTTTAAGAATCAAAATGCTTTTGAATGTACACGGTTGGTTCGGCAAGTAGAATGCTTGCCTTCTATGCAGGAGACCAGGGTTCGATTCCCAGACCATGCACCCCCCCAAAAAAATTACTATTGATATTATCACAGCAAAAGCCTTAAAGCATTCAGAAATTTTCAATAGTTGTCAAATCCATTCTGAATTCCTTGGCTGTCTTTTTAAAGTGAAAATCACTATTTGTATTTAGAATGGTATAATTTAAACAAAAAAGAGAGTTGAGAGGAAGAGATAGCTTGGTTAAGAAGGAACAGGATCCCCCACATAACCTTTAATGAATATCATTTGTGAATAAAGAAGTTTCTTCTATTTGGCCATTCATTAGATGTTATAGACTTGACATTTTCCTCACTAGGGAAAAACATATGTTCAGTGTTATGATATATGATTAAAATGATTAATCCCAAATAGAAAGGTTTGAATAATTCTTATTATATATGAACAGTAAATATTTGCTAATGTGAGAAAAGGTAATGATAAAAGTTGACCTTTATATGCATCTTCTTCAATTAAAAAGATTTCTTAATTCTTTAGTTGGTTTTGCCATATTTGTTGTAGTTGTAGTTTTTTTAAAATTTCTTGTTTCAGCTTCCACATCAATACAAAATATCAACTCATTTTGTTTACACATATGGTGCTTCTGATATTAGGGACATTATTTTTTAACAAAATAAAACTGGCCCTTCATGACTCTCAGAAAATGTTTACACTTTTAATATACGAAATTAATGAACTTACTCCAGCATATTTTTAAAAATATAATTGGTCTATCTCCTAAAGTTATGTTTTAAAGATATTTTAACCTCTGATTTTTTTCATTTAAGTTGGTGGATACAATCCACAAACTTTTAAAAACAGCCCTATTGCGAGAGAATTCACATGCTATACAGTTCAACAGTTTCAAAGTATACAATTCAATGGTTTTTAGTATACTCACAGAGTTGTGCAACTGTCACCAAAATTAATTGAAAAAATTTTCACCACCCTTAAAATAAACCCTGTATGCATTAGCAGTCTCTCCCCATATCCCCTAAACCCTCACACCTCTGGGCTCTTTCTAAAGATTTGTCTATTCTAGGAACCTTCAAGTGTTTAATAGATGTACTTACCATGGTGGTTAGAGAGTTGTTTTAGATTAGAAGTGTTGGCAAAGAAGACAAAATAAAATTTATGGTTTGATTCAGACAATAGGATCTTGCTTTATTTGGCAATATCCTTAATCCTTTTACATTTCTGAAAATCATAAAAAATTTTTCTTAGTTTCTAACATTGTTTTTATTCTTAAATTTTATTTTTAGTACTGCAAAATCAATTAAGATGAAGGCGTTCTCAAAACATTTCCACCAAAGTCAAGTGATTATGAAAACCAAGCTTCAAATTCAAGGAAGTTAAATTTCTGGTTCATTTCTTTCATTTTCTCCATTCTATCTAATCAAGATTTGCCAAATATGACTATCCATTCCAGAGATGTGGCGTTTAACTCAGAATACTTTTGTGTGCATGCTATCTGCAGTCAAATGCCATAAAAAGCAGTTGATTCAAGCTTCCCATCTGTTTCTTTTTTTAAATCTCTGATATGAGACACTTCCTTAAAACTATCTATTCATAGGATTTTTATGGAATAAAATTGTCTCTTGTTCTGATTGGTATTACATTATTCTTTTGTAATAGTAGTGCAGTAGGGTCTTTCATTTGGTATAAATTTTAGCTGCCAGCATTCTAGTTAAAAAGTACATAAATATTAAAACTGAGGCTTTCTACCCAAACTATGATCTCTATTATTTAATATCTCACCCATTAAAACAATAAATATCATAGTATTCTATAAAATATGTGAAATGGATCCTATTGTTAATGTCCCCTAATGCATATTTTAATTTTTTGCTGAAATGTGAAAAATATGCTCCATATACACTAGAAGTTTCCTATCTTTGAGCAAGAGCTTGTGAAACAATGTACTAACATATCTGCATTGTGCTAAATATGAGGTTGTTATAGACAATGCTACATTTTGCATTTGAAAGCTTTTCCTGGTGGCTTTGTCTTTTGTAATTCCTTCCTTAGTTTGCCAAGTTCTGTTAGAGTTCTGATTCATTGTTCCTAGTGTCATTGACATGTAGCCAAGAAGTTAAGATTTAAAAGATGATTATGATTATTGAAACATTATATAGATACTCTTTTTTACTTTCTGGTATAATAGAGTAGACAGGGAAAATACCTGAAATATTTGAACTGTAATCCAGTTGCCTTGATCTCTGAAAATGATGGTATAACTATATAGGCTTTATCTTGTGATTGTAAAAACCTTGTGACTGACCCTCACTTATAATCCTTTATTTTGTTTTCTCAACTTTAGAGTTTTATGATCTCTAAAGACAACCCCTAATGCTTATTAATGAAGCAGTCAGCACAGTACTAATCCACCTCAATTCCAAGGCTATCTTGATTAATGAAGCTGGATCTAACCAAAATAGGTCCACTTCATATGCACTGTAGCTTAAACTTTAACTTATAAATGACCTATACGTCCTTATAATACTAAAATCATACCCATCATCATATCAAGGCTGTTATTTTCTTACATACATTCTGTGACTAAGCTTGAAATCAAGCTGCGCATCTACAATAATGGGATCATCTCTAACCTTGTCATCTGAAGCCATTGCCCTCATTATCCTAAAACCAGACTCTCTTTTGATACTATAAAACTATCAGAATTGCTGCAGGTTAGGAAATAGATGTTTAGGCCTATAGGCCATTTGATCTCTTGCTTCATGCCTAGCAATTACCTCTCTCCCTTTGAAACTCTGGTGTCTTAGGAATTGGTTATTTGAGCATACGGACAGAGAACCCACCGCTTTTGGTCATTATCGGATATTCCACTTTGTGGGTGGTTCAGTGGTAGAATGCTCACCTTCCATGCGGGAGACCCAGATTTGATTCCCAGACCATGCACCCCCCCTAAAAAAAAAAGATATTCCATTTCATTGCTCTCTTTGACATACAGTAAATTTAAAAGGCAGAAACATATTAGACAAAGATTGAGGTTTTAAAAGATCCGTGGTTGCTTGAAGGGAAAATTAAGAAAATTTAATGATAAATCAGAGAGATGTGTGTGCTTTAAATAGCATAATAAGGCAAGTGGATGTGTGTGCTTTAAATAGTCTATAAGAAGATCTAGTAAAAGAGAAAGAAAAACGTGTTGAACAAAGGACAGAAGTAACAGACATGGAGAATAATATATATAATGGTTCCATTTTTATAAATCTAAAACTGGCAAAAAATAATCTATAGTGATAAAAGTCAGAAAGTGGTTGCCTGGAGTTGTGTTGGGGTGGAACAGTGACTGTAAAGGAGCAGGAGGATGGAAATGTTCTATATTTCCATTAGGATGGTGATTAGCATGTGTATACATTTACCCAAACTGATTAGACTCTATGTTTATATATGTTAAAATATGTTTATTTTATTTAATGCAAATTAAACCTCATTAAAGTAGATCTGAAAAGTCAAAGTAGGCAGTCAAAGTCCTTTGTGTTCTTTTGTGTGTGTGTGTGCTGTATGGCAGCGGTCACGTTTCATTCTTTTTCCACGTGAGTATCCCCTTACTGTAGAACCATTTGTTGAATTTTTGTTTGGTTGGTTTATTGTTTGTTTGTTTGGGAAGTACATGGGCCAGAAATCGAACTCGGGTCTTCCACATGGCAGGTAAGAATTTTACCACTGAACTATTCTTGCGCCCCCTGTGGTCTGGTTTTAATACTAAAAGAAAAATGACCTCCATCTTTTTAAAAGTGAGTATGAATATAAATGTCATTCCAAGGAAGCATACTGAGCTCTTTTGTAATGCTAGCATTTACTGGGCCTGCTCAGAATTTAATTATGACTCAGCCACAGTAAGATAGACATTACTTAGATAGAGATTTCACTTTTTACATGCTTTCTTCCCCCTATTATTTCAACCTGGAAGAAATATAGCTTCAAACCTACCCATTACATTTTTGCGGGGTGCTTATTAATTTTAAAGCCCAATTTTGAATTGAAAGTTTTGTTTTATAAAATTCCTTCTCAAGGGAGGCTGAAAGCAAAATAGCAATAATTTTTGTAGGAAAAGTAGGGTAAAAATCTTGAACAGCGACAAAATTATCCTTAGTGAAATTTCATAAATCAGTTATACGTAGTGTTGGAGGTAATAGGGGTACATATGTGACATTCAAAAAAAATCCCGTGCACTGTTTCTGTAGGAGAGGATTGTATAATGTTTGGCTTACTAGATAGAGTGGGGTTGTGACCAGGGGCATCATCTTTCCAGCCTAAACAGGAGAAAAGTCAATGATTACATGGGGATTTAAAAATTAATAATTGACAAGAGGGAGAGAAGTCCATTAAGATTATTTTACTTTTAAAATAAAACATGAAATGGCATAAATTTGACAATAAAATATATCTCACATTTATATACAATTAACTGAACAAAATAAAAGGACTGGGAAAGGAGAGTGTATGATAGTAAAAAAAATATTAAAGAATGTCTTGGCCATGTGGGAGGGAAAAAGCACGTAGGGTTGAAGGTAAAAATTTAGGAAAACTTTAATTTTGTCTCGGGCCTTCCAGACTTTTTCAAACTTAATATTTTAGAAATCTACACTAAAACTTCAGAGACATCAGAAAACATACTACTAGTTAAGTCTTGGATAAATTTTTTTAAATGTCAAATTGGATGATGTTTTCGTAATGTAAATCTCTCCCCCAAAAGAAAAAGAAAAGAGACAACGAAGATGCAATAAATCATCCTTCCTGAATAAAGGTCTTAAGCACAATTATAGTTTACATTGCTCTGACTGCAATAGCTACAGTTGACCACAAGGCGGCTGTAATTCTGTTGGCATCAGTTCTGCGGCAATAACCATTTTATTGCCTCCAAGGGTATTTGTGGAAGTTAGGTAAAATGAATGTGGGCTACAACAACTGGAACAGGTCATTATTGTGAATTGAAATAATCTCATGCTTTATTGCAATGCTATGTTTAATTCTTACTGCATAGGTTAATAACTTGGCCACGGGTTTCTTCTTCAAGCATGGTATTTCATCACTACTCAAAGATTGCTATTAGTTTTGTGATTCTGCTTCTTGAAACATAGAGCTAGTTGTACAACCCTTTTCCCCAAGAAATTATTTTTACTTACTGAAAGTTCTCTACTGTTTTATTAAATACAGGTTTAATGTGAGCATGTGTTTTCTCATCGTTATTTCAGTAAATCTTTACAATATTTGGAATGCTAGGAGACAAGAAAATACTGGTTCAAAATTATAGATACAAAATGTATTTTCTGAAATTCAGATAAGAAAAACAATGCTTTTATCCAAGTTGCTTTTCACTAATTTAAAGCCATAACTATTTTTTAATATCAAAAAAGAGGAAAAATAAAACAATAATTTTTGTTATAGTACATTGACTACTGGGTGATTAAAGACGTATTTTCATCAAATTATTTAAATTGTATCTTTCATCACATAGATATTATATACTACACTTCCAATATGTTTACTTGTATGATTAGTTTATGAGCTAACAGTAAATATTCTCAAATAATGTATAATAATTACTATTTCTTATAAATTTCTCAAAACCCTAATTTTTTTACATTATTCCATTTTTCATACCTTCCTGAATGTAAGACATAGTTCTATGTTTTATGAAAATCTCTGTGTTTAAAGCTTTTTGATTATGTTTTATATATTTTGGGAAACTTCTTAGGCCTAAAATATAATAAATATTGATGTTACACCAAATTTATTTGTCTTACTGCAAAACTATAGATGGCTAATATTTGCTTCAATTTTATTCTTAAATCTCAAAATAAATCCTAGGAATCAATACTTTGAAAATAGTTGATATTGAAATAATAGTTTTCAAACAGAATTTTCCCATTTAACTTCTAGTATTGTTTTAATGCCTGTGGGTAAAATACCCTTTAACTACTCTTGTTCTGTACTTATTTTTTGTGAAATAATGTTTTAATTTAACTTTTGATTTGGAATTTTGCTGATTCATTTATAATACTTAACTGATACTTTATTTTCTCTAATGGAAGAAGTCACACTGATATATCTGCTATACTAATGTGTGTGTGTGTATGCTTTATTTTAGTATAAATGAGACTATCTTTCTTTGGGAGCTTATGGATATCAGCTGCACTACTTCTCAGTCTTATGTGTGAATATTGAAAATAGTTATCTGAATGGCAACCTTACTTTTAGAGTCCTTATTACATTTTTCTAAATGTTTGTTTTTAGGGTTAACTGCTATTACCCACGAGCATCTATGACATAGGCCAGGCAATGCCATCCTTCAGAAATTATGGTAAGTATACCCATAAGCATGCACTTGAATGCTTTGCAGAAATGTTCAACTATTATATTTAAGTGATGCCTATTTCTTTGATAGCATAGATTTGCCTCTGAACTAGTAAAGCATACCACTAATGGCTTGCCATTTCTGAAGAATGCTATTTAACTGATAAATGACATTTTAATGCAACTTAAAATAAAAGCTTCAGGCTGTTTTACTATCATGTAATGTGGGATACAGGCACCTTTACTGAATCATTAACCTAAATACACCACACTTAACTTTACATTAAATATATATATAATAAGGTGGCATAAATAAGAACATTTAAGTTAGCAAAGACAAAATATGAATATTCAATTTTCTTCAAAAACAAACTCTTATATCAGGATTGGGGAGTAGGAAATCCCGCTAGTTTTTTTCCTATTATAATTTACAGAAACTGAAGCTCTATAAAATATTTTTGATGGACGGACGTAAAAATCTCAGGAAGAGTAGGAAGAGAGACTGTGATCTTGTTTCTCAAAAGTGAGTGTCAAGTATAAATGCTGAGGATCACTGATCTAGAGAATGGAAAACTCTGCACTGTATAGGCTTCTTGATTATGATTATTTGATAGGGTAAATATATTTCAAGTTAGGCAAGGTGGGTACAATTTCATCTCTTATTTTGAGCTCTGGACTGAACAGGAAATTCTCACTTATATTTATGATTGTTCTCATAATAATATACATGTATTTCAAACTACAAAATGTTTTTAAATGATAGTTTTGGAGGAAGAATTGGTATGATTATAAAGTCTAACACAGTTTTAAAAGTAAAATTTTAGCAGGCACTCTTAGTATTAAATTAATATATACTCATTATATAAATGAAATTCAACAGTACAGAAATAAAATGGAAAGTGGAAGTCTGTCAAAATTGAGGGGAGGTTAGGGATGGAATTGAACTGGGAATGTCTGCTGTACAAAATAAAAGAAATAAATAATGATGCAGTGATTTTTTCATCAATGCTATTGCGTCCAAATGGCTACATTGAAATGTACCCGTAATCGGAATGGCTAGCATCACATTGTTCTGATCTGTTATTTATCAGCTCACCGCTTAAGCTGATGACAAAGGTTACACTTTTTTTTTTGGTAGGCTTTGAAAGTTTTTAGTGCTCTAGGTGGCTTTCCATGGGGGGTGATGGGCAGGGGGAGATTAAAATTCAAAAAGTGTAAAATGTAAAATTTTAAAGAGTTTCAGCAGCTCTTTTGAGAGCACACAATAAGTCACTCATTGTTATTTTGTGAAACTCCAAGTTTGCCTGCAGATGTTTTCACTGTGTTGATGAAATTGTTTAACATGGCTATGCAGATAAGTTTATACACTTAGGATTCAAACAGCGCTCACATAAGGCCTTCTTACATGTATCAAGGACATTATACCCTCTGTACCTCTTGTAAGGACAAAGGTCAGCCTTAGGAGAATGTGAATTAAGTCAATTTCATCTTTGGAATGTCTCTTTATTCTCTGTCTACCATATTGTCTCTCTATTGCCATATGCCAAATATCCACAACTCCATAATGAGTGGTTGTTGCTTCCCTCGTAAGCCTACACATTCGTCTTTATACATACACTTGTTGAAACTTTGCTCTTATCCACCTGTTAAATTGGAGAAGATGTGATACGCAGATTCATTCTAAGGTAGCAGTACCTAACAAGATTGATCCCATCAATAGAGAATCTTGTTTTAACATTGAAATTTTGGCTCCAACAACTGAATTTCTTGATGAGCTGAAAGAGAAAATATAACACAAATCTCATCATGTAAGTATGTAAGGTGATTGCCTACTTCACGCCTCTGAAAGGTTGACCTTGATAGGACATGTTAACATGAAAAGGGTATGCACAGTATACTTAATATAAAAGTTTGGAGACTAGTTATTTATGACAAATAATATATAGCAAATAATTTTTATAATCTTCTTGAAAATGTTAATTCTCACTGTATGTAAAAGAGTAACAAGTGTTCAATTACATGTATGCATCTACAGCCTGATATTTTTCAGGTTTGTGAAATGTGGATTCTTGTGATTTCTGTGGCTAGTTTATGCTATATAGGATTCAGTTGATACTAAAATAAATAAATAAATAAATAAAAGACAGTTGACGTGATTTATCCAAGTATCACTCAAAATTAGTAATATTTGGTTAGACTTTACTTATATTGCAGTCAAGGTAGCAATTCAGTTAATATATTAAATGTCTCTTATGAAAAATGATCATTTGGAACTACTGAGCTCCTCCTGAGCTGGATAAGGTCTATAATATCAGTAAGTATTAAAGTAAAAATATTTTTTTTCTGGAAAACCATATGAACATTTAATATTTCTACACAATGAAGAAATATTGTACATATTTGGGCTCTACTGTGTCATGACAGGATTTATAATTGTTTCTCTCTTCACACTTATATTAAAAATTCAGGAATTTTTTTATACTTTATCTTTTTATCTGCTTTTATTTGTGTAGATATTAATAAAAGGACTTCTGTTGCCACAAATAAATATAAGTTCAGTTAACAGAAGATTTCTTTTCAATATGCGTTCTCTACACTGTTATATAGCTAAGTATCTATTGCAGAATTCTTCAGGTTAATATACCTTAATTAAAACATATATAGATCATAGTAAAAATAATATGCATTTTAATCACCTACAGGAAATTACAAGGTATCTTGCTCATAGTTTATATTCAGTAATATATTTGATAGTTCGATAATTTCTAAACTACTACTAATAGAATAATAGTACTTCCAGAAGAGAGGTACAAAATCAGGCATGCTTTTTATTAAAGCATAGGAAAACCTGAACATTTATAAGAAAATTCTACATTCTACAGTTTTTAGTTTTATTAATAATCCAGAGAGTTAAGTGACCTTTATGTTTACTGATTTAACTCAAAAGAGATGGGATTAATTATGGAATTAACTATGTACTTAAAAAATATTTATTCTATTTAATAACCTAATTGAGCTAATCAATAGCTTGAAGTACTACAAACCATGCGTATTTTCACTCTGAGTAGCCTGACCCCCACTTAAATCTCTGGATTTCACAGCACTGATCAAAGTTTATGACTATACATTTCTTTTCCTGATTAGTTGAGGTTTGCTATCTTCTCCACTAGATATAAACTTCACGAGATCAAGGACAGCTTATATTTTTGCTCTGTATTTTATTCTTAGTACCTAACCCAGTGCTTAGCATATGTCAATGACTCAATAAATATTTGTTAAATGAATGGCTAAATGATTAAAATGGTATTATCTATTAAAAAGTAATCTGTGGTGCTTGCTTTGGCAGCACATATACTAAAATTGGAACAATACAGAGAAGATTAGCATGGCCCCTGTGCAAGGATGACATGCAAATTTGTGAAGCGTTCCATAAAAAAAAAGTAATCTGAGTAGATCAACAGAAATACTCATTTGTTAAATGAGTCATACTCATTTGTTAATCCTATCTTCTCTGTTATACTCCTCCTTCTTCTTAAATAACATATATACAGAAAAGCAATAATTTTCAAAAGTACATCGCAACAATTATTTGTAGAACAGATTTCAGAGTTTGGTGTAGGTTACAATTTCACTTTTTAAAATGAACATGGATCCGGCGGCTCTCCAACCACCACCATGCCCTCTTTTGCGTTCACCGACTCCTCCGCCACCATCCTCGAGAGCCTTGCCACCCTCACCTCTCCTCCTCCAGAACAGCTACTGGGGGAGTGGAGATGATACAGAGCAGCTCCCAGAGCCACGACGGAGATCAAAGGGACGGCGTACCCCATCGTGGAATGGCTGACTGTCTGGGAGAACCAGCTCTGGTGAGATCGCCGAGGGGCGCGGGCTTTCCCGGGCAGGACAGCAAGCGGCCGGAGTCCCTCCCTTCCTCCTTTCCAGGCCAGCTGGCAGAATTGGGCAGGCGGTCCCCTCGGGCCGTGGTGGCTGGCGCCCCCACCATGCGAGGCCCCCCGGACCAACTGAGAGAGTTGGGTCGGAAATCCCCAGACCGCGGAGAATGGTGACCGGGGGGGTCCCTTCCAAATACGTGACTCTCCGCTACAGCTGGGAACGGTGCACTCTCCCAGGCTGCGGTGGCTGGTGCCCTCCCGCCGCGCTTGGTGCCCCAGGCCGACTAGGAAATTCGGTCGGGCGCTCTTCTGGGCTCAGCAGCCAGCGGCCCTCCCCGCGTTTGGACCCCCGGGCCGGCTGCCACTCTTCCAAGCCGCTTTGGCTGGCGAACCTCCCGCACGGTGAGAGTTTTCCAAAGTTAAAAGACCCACAGCACCTTTTACTGGTGGAACCCGCAGACAAATGTGTGCCACGAGCGCCACCTACTGGGCAGGATAAGAAAAACAGAACCCAGAGATTTCACAGAAAAATCTTTCAACCTGTTGGGTCCAACACCCAGGGAAATCTGACTAAATGCCCAGACACCAGCAGAAGATAACAGATTACGCTCAGAAAATTGAAAATATGGCGCAGTCAAAGGAACAAACCAATAGTTCAAATGAGATACAGGTGCTGAAACAACTAATGCTGAATATACGAACAGAAATGGAAAACCTCTTCAAAAACGAAATCAATAAATTGAGGGAGGACATGAAGAAGACATGGGCTGAACAGAAAGAAGAAATAGAAAAACTGAAAAAACAAATCACAGAGCTTATAGAAGTGAAGGATAAAGTAGAAAAGATGGAAAAAACAATGGATACCTACAATGATAGATTTAAAGAGACAGAAGATAGAATTAGTGATTTGGAGGATGGAACATCTGAATTCCAAAAAGAAACAGAAACTATCAGGAAAAGAATGGAAAAATTTGAACAGGGTATCAGGGAACTCAAGGACAACATGAACTGCACAAATGTACGTGTTGTGGGTGTCCCAGAAGGAGAAGAGAAGGGAAAAGGAGGAGAAAAACTAATGGAAGAAATTATCACTGAAAATTTCCCAACTATTATGAAAGACCTAAAATTACAGATCCAAGAAGTGCAGCACACCCCAAAGAGATTAGACCCAAATAGGCGTTCTCCAAGACACTTACTAGTTAGAATGTCAGAGGTCAAAGAAAAAGAGAGGATCTTGAAAGCAGCAAGAAAGAAGCAATCCATCACATACAAGGGAAACCCAATAAGACTATGTGTGGATTTCTCAGCATAAACCATGGAAGCTAGAAGACAGTGGGATGATATATTTAAATTACTAAAAGAGAAAAACTGCCAACCAAGACTCCTATATCCAACAAAATTGTCCTTCAAAAATGAGGGAGAAATTAAAACATTCTCTGACAAAAAGTCACTGAGAGAATTTGTGACCAAGAGACCGGCTCTGCAAGATATACTAAAGGGAGCACTAGAGTCAGATACGAAAAGACAGAAGAGAGAGGTATGGAGAAGAGTGTAGAAAGAAGGAAAGTCAGATATGATATATATAATACAAAAGGCAAAATGGTAGAGGAAAATATTATCCAAACAGTAATAACAATAAATGTTAATGGACTGAATTCCCCAATCAAAAGACATAGACTGGCAGAATGGATTAAAAAATAGCATCCTTCTATATGCTGTCTACAGGAAACACATCTTAGACCCAAAGATAAACATAGGTTGAAAGTGAAAGGTTGGGAAAAGATATTTCATGCAAATAACAACCAGAAAAGAGCAGAAGTGGCTATACTAATATCCAACAAATTAGACTTCAAATGTAAAGCAGTTAAAAGAGACAAAGAAGGACACTATATACTAATAAAAGGAACAATTAAACAAGAAGACATAACAATCATAAATATTTATGCACCGAACCAGAATGCCCCAAAATACGTAAGGAATACACTGCAAACACTGAAAAGGGAAATAGACACATATACCATAATAGTTGAAGACTTCAATTCACCACTCTCATCAATGGACAGAACATCTAGACAGAGGATCAATAAAGAAATAGAGAATCTGAATATTACTATAAATGAGCTAGACTTAACAGACATTTATAGGACATTACATCCCACAACAGCAGGATACAACTTTTTCTCAAGTGCTCATGGATCATTCTCAAAGATAGACCATATGCTGGGTCACAAAGCAAGTCTTAACAAATTTAAAAAAATTGAAATCATACACAACACTTTCTCGGATCATAAAGGAATGAAGTTGGAAATCAATAATAGGCGGAGTGCCAGAAAATTCACAAATACATGGAGGCTCAACAACACACTCTTAAACAACGAGTGGGTCAAAGAAGAAATTGCAAGAGAAATTAGTAAATACCTCGAGGCGAATGAAAATGAAAACACAACATATCAAAACTTCTGGGATGCAGCAAAGGCAGTGCTAGGAGGGAAATTTATTGCCTTAAATGCCTATATCAGAAAAGAAGAAAAGGCAAAAATGCAGGAATTAACTGTCCACTTGGAAGAACTGGAGAAAGAAGAGCAAACTAATCCCAAAGCAAGCAAAAGGAAAGAAATAACAAAGATCAGAGCAGAAATAAATGAAATTGAAAACATGAAAACAATAGAGAAAATCAATAAGGCCAGAAGTTGGTTCTATGAGAAAATCAATAATATTGATGAGCCCTTAGCAAAATTGACAAAAAGAAGAAGAGAGAGGATGCAAATAAATAAGATCAGAAATGGAAGAGGAGACATAACTACTGACGTCACAGAAATAAAGGAGGTAATAACAGGATACTATGAACAACTTTACGCTAATAAATACAACAATTTAGATGAAATGGACGGGTTCCTGGAAAGACATGAACAACCAACTTTGACTCAAGAAGAAATAGATGACCTCAACAAACCAATCACAAGCAAAGAAATTGAATTAGTCATTCAAAAGCTTCCTAAAAAGAAAAGTCCAGGACCAGATGGCTTCACATGTGAATTCTATCAAACATTCCAGAAAGAATTAGTACCAACTCTCCTCAAACTCTTCAAAAAAATCGAAGTGGAGGGAAAGCTATCTAATTCATTCTATGAAGCCAACATCACCCTCATACCAAAACCAGGCAAAGATATTACAAAAAAAGAAAACTACAGACCAATCTCTCTAATGAATATAGAAGCAAAAATCCTCAATAAAATTCTAGCCAATCGTATCCAACAACACATTAAAAGACTTATACATCATGACCAAGTAGGATTCATCCCAGGTATGCAAGGATGGTTCAACATAAGAAAATCAATTAATGTAATACACCATACCAACAAATCAAAGCAGAAAAATCACATGATCATCTCAATTGATGCAGAGAAGGCATTTGACAAGATTCAACATCCTTTCCTGTTGAAAACACTTCAAAAGATAGGAATACAAGGGAACTTCCTTAAAATGATAGAGGGAATATATGAAAAACCCACAGCTAATATCATCCTCAATGGGGAAAAATTGAAAACTTTCCCCCTAAGATCAGGAACAAGACAAGGATGTCCACTATCACCACTATTATTCAACATAGTGTTGGAGGTTCTAACCAGTGCAATTAGACAAGAAAAAGAAATACAAGGCATCAAAATTGGAAAGGAAGAAGTAAAACTATCACTGTTTGCAGACGATATGATACTATATGTCGAAAACCCAGAAAAATCCACAACAAAACTACTAGAGCTAATAAATGAGTACAGCAAAGTAGCAGGTTACAAGATCAACATTCAAAAATCTGTAGCATTTCTATACACTAGCAATGAACAAGCTGAGGGGGAAATCAAGAAACGAATCCCATTTACAATTGCAACTAAAAGAATGAAATACCTAGGAATAAATTTAACTAAAGAGACAAAAAACCTATATAAAGAAAACTACAAAAAACTGCTAAAAGAAATCACAGAAGACCTAAATAGATGGAAGGGCATACCGTGTTCATGGATTGGAAGACTAAATATAATTAAGATGTCAATCCTACCTAAATTGATCTACAGATTCATTGCAATACCAATCAAAATCCCAACAACTTATTTTTCAGAAATAGAAAAACCAATAAGCAAATTTATCTGGAAGGGCAGGGTGCCCCGAATTGCTAAAAACATCTTGAGGGAAAAAAAAAACGAAGCTGGAGGTCTTGCGCTGCCGGACTTTAAGGCATATTATAAAGCCACAGTGGTCAAAACAGCATGGTATTGGCATAAAGATAGATATATCGACCAATGGAATCGAATAGAGTGCTCAGATATAGACCCTCTCATCTATGGACATTTGATCTTTGATAAGGCAGTCAAGCCAACTCACCTGGGACAGAACAGTCTCTTCAATAAATGGTGCCTAGAGAACTGGACATCCATATGCAAAAGAATGAAAGAAGACCCATATCTCACACCTTATACAAAAGTTAACTCAAAATGGATCAAAGATCTAAACATTAGGTCTAAGACCATAAAACAGTTAGAGAAAAATGTTGGGAGATATCTTATGGATCTTACAACTGGAGGCGGTTTTATGGACCTTAAACCTAAAGCAAGAGCACTGAAGAAGGAAATAAATAAATGGGAGCTCCTCAAAATTAAACACTTTTGTGCATCAAAGAACTTCATCAAGAAAGTAGAAAGACAGCCTTCACAATGGGAGATAATATTTGGAAATGACATATCAGATAAAGGTCTAGTATCCAGAATTTATAAAGATATTGTTCAACTCAACAACAAAAAGACAGCCAACCCAATTACAAAATGGGAAAAAGACTTGAACAGACACCTACCAGAAGAGGAAATACAAATGGCCAAAAGGCACATGAAGAGATGCTCAATGTCCCTGGCCATTAGAGAAATGCAAATCAAAACCACAATGAGATATCATCTCACACCCACCAGAATGGCCATTATCAACAAAACAGAAAATGACAAGTGCTGGAGAGGATGCGGAGAAAGAGGTGCACTTATCCACTGTTGATGGGAATGTCAAATGTTGCAACCACCGTGGAAGGCAGTTTGGCGGTTCTTCAAAAAGCTTAATATAGAATTGCCATACGACCCAGCAATACCGTTGCTAGGTATCTACTCAAAGGACTTAAGGGCAAAGACACAAACGGACATTTGCACACCAATGTTTATAGCAGCGTTATTTACAATTGCAAAGAGATGGAAACAGCCAAAATGTCCATCAGCAGAAGAATGGCTAAACAAACTGTGGTATATACATACGATGAAATATTATGCAGCTTTACGACAGGATAAACTTAGGAAGCATGTAATAACATCGATGGATCTAGAGAACATTATGCTGAGTGAGTCCAGCCAAAAACCATAGGACAAATACTGTATGGTCCCACTGATGTGAATGGACGTTCAAGAACAAACTTGGAATATGTCATTGGTAACAGAGTCCAGCAGGAGTTAGAAACAGGGTAAGATAATGGGTAATTGGAGCTGATGGGGTACAGACTGTGCAATAGGACTAGATACAAAAACTCAAAAATGGACAGCACAATAATACCTAAGTGTAAAGTAATCATGTTAAAACACTGAATGAAGCTGCATCTGAGCTATAGGTTTTTTTTGTTTTGTTTGTTTTTTTTTTACTATTATTATTACTTTTATTTCTTTTCTCTATATTAACATTCTATTTCTTTTTCTGTTGTGTTGCTAGTTCTTCTAAACCGATGCAAATGTACTAAGAAACGATGACCATGCATCTATGTGATAATGTTAAGAATTACTGATTGCATATGTAGAATGGTATGATTTCTAAATGTTGGGTTAATTTCTTTTTTTTCCGTTAATTAATAAAAATAAATAAATAAATAAATACTAGGAGGAACAAATGTTAAAATAAAAAAAAAAAAAGAAGCAGTTGCATAAAACCTTCTCTGGCCTTTACAGGAAAAACTAGGTAATTTATTACTCTTTTATAAATTCATCATTTAATTATCTGTATTGTAAAAGCCATTTAATTTTTCTCCTTTTCTTTAATTTGGGAAAGTTTTAAAGAGAAATGGCCATATTCTATTTTTTATCCTAAGTTTTGTTGCATTAATTTTCAAACCACAGAAAAATTAATGAGGTCAACGAGCATCTGTATACCACCACCTAACTCTAATTGTCTAGGGTTTCAATATATTTATTTTGCTAATCTATTTTTGCTAAAATATTTTAATGTAAGTTGTATCTGCATCATTTTCTATCCTCTTTCCTCATTTAAATTTCCTTAAAATACTTATCATTACCTGAAAAAAAATGTACATGGAAATTGATTGCTTTTTTGTATATATGTTATATTTCACAATAAGAAAAAAACAGTAGAAAATAATAATCTGTGTAACTTATTGGGATGGTTAGTCTGTAGTTCAACTATGCAAGGTATTTTCTTCTTTCTCCCTCGGTGGCAGCTATAAATACTGCAGCCTAGTGAAAAACACTTGCAGATGTGAGCTATCGATTGAAAACTATGACAGCAATAAAAATATTGCTATGCCTTTAAATATGACATTAACAATACAAGAAGCCAACATTTATAAATGCCTAGTACCACATTTGAATCATTGAGTAGTCCAGCAGGGATTTTTAATAGGTCTTTCTTGCCTTGTTGCATGCAGCAACAGTTTCAAATTTACATTTTAAAACATTGGATAATCAAATCATATCACTGTTATGCTTTATTAAATAAATTCAAATTTGTGACAAATGAATTATAGGATATTCTGTAAAGTATTAAGGGTCATTGCTAATAGGGCTTATACTTCACACTAAAAATGTAATATAGATAGAAAGATAGATAATTGAAATATGCAGTAAATTAATGAGTATTTTGGTAAGTGATATAGTTTTTAGTTCATATTTCCTCCTAGCTAACTAAGCTTTCTTATTTGTGCTTTAATACCACATTAGACTTTATTTTCATCCCACTGAACAGTGCTTTGATATTTTGCAGTGACTCAAATTTTGTCTTAAATTATATATATCTATATACCGCCCACAATTCATGCATTTTATTACTCTAGTCATGTTTGTAATTTTTCATCTATTAAAATGTTGGTAAGTAGTTTTAAGACAGCATGATGAGTGCCAGAGCAGTACTTCTCAAATCTTATTGTGGACAGGCTCACCTGGGGATCCTGTTAAAATGCAGAATCTGATTCATTAGGTCTGGGAATGGGGCTGAGATTCTACATGTCTAACATGCTCCTAGGGGATGTTAATGCTTCTGCTCCTTTCCCAACTACACTTGGAGTAGCAAGTGTACTTGCGAGTAGGGCAGGGGTTAGCTCACTTTTTCTTTAAAAAGTCAGATAATAACTTTTGGTTTTGTGGACCATATGGACCCTGACTCAACTACTCAGCTCTGCTGTTGTAGTATGAAGGCAGCCATAGACAACATGCAAATGAAAGGGCTTGGCTGGGTTCCAATAAAACTTTATGAGTACTGAAATTTGAAGTTCATACAATTGGCATATCATGTTGTGTTATTTATATTTTGATTTTTTTCAATCATATAAAAATGTAACCACCATTATTAGCTTGCTGGCCAAACAAAAACAAGACATCATTTGCTGACCATAGGGGATATGGGGTAGAATAGGCTCATAGAAAAGATTGCAGTTGAACTAGAAATTGAAGAAATAAGACTTTTCTGGACTAACATGTGGGAGGAAGTGGAAGGCAGAGATATATGTAAGCAGCAGTGTCAGTGTGTCCTCTAAACTGAAAGCATCCAAGAATCGCATGAGAAAAACAACCCCATACAGAACCAGTGAGAGGACTCAATGAAATGGGGATATCTCATGTGCATATTTTAATAGTTTCAAACTTTAATGAATAGTGCCAGGTAAGCATGCAGAATGAGAAGTGAGGATGTTATTAAGTTCCACATTTTGGAATTTCAAGGGAGAACCGGTCTGACGGGAGGGAGAAAGAGAAATAAAATAATTGAGGAAACCAAGTAAAACTCTATTTGAAGGGTCAGGACTCTTCGAAAAAGACTGAAAACTGCTCTCAAATGAAAACTTTTTGGAGGCATTTATATAAATGACCAGGGTTTGTAAATTCATTGATGAAAAGTGCAATAAGTATCATATAGCCAAGCAGAACAAGTCATGTCAAACCACTTGTACATTTTTACAAAACACACAGCAAATTAGAAAGAGAAGCAAGAACTTTGGTTTGAAGACTAAAGAAATGGTCTCTACAAATGCTTCAGTACATGACTGACTTTGCTGATGAATTACATGTCTGTAAGAGTAGATATACTCACTGAGAGGAAAATGAGCATTCAGATCTTTTGGAAGATGTTTCTATTATTTCTCTGGAGTGGGTGGTGGAGTGAGATGATGGGATATTAAAAAACACCAGAGATGAAACTTATGAAAGATGGAATGCCAAGTACAAAATTGACACACTCTCGATTGTAATACAGAATATAGGGGACTTAAAGATACACAGAAGCTAGAGATAGGTGGATGGTTAGCTAATGAGGTTGAACTCCAATGTAAGGGCATAGTTAGAAGTGAAGGTGATTTTCTAGTGGGTCTATAAGTAATATTACCATATTGAAGATGAACAAGATTGAAAGGGGTTCTATAAACCTACGTGTCCCACTGACTCACACTAGAAATATGAATGAGTTCTTGTAAGAATTACTTCAAAGGTATGATTCATGCGCAGAGAGTGTTTATGTCCAGGATACAGGGAGAAAACTGGTATTATATGCTATGGGCTGTGTTTAATAGGAAAATATCAGCAGTACCACAGCAACAGCAGGGGTAAATAAGGGGAGGAGTGACAAAAGTTAAGGGGAGGCTTAGATTTCTTATTTGGTGAGGATGTGTTTATTGGTTATCTTTCTCTTGGGAACAATGAAATTATCTAAAATTGAGAGTGCTGATGAACTGTGGACTTGGGGCTTATACACAACACCCAATGAATGCAGATGGCTGAAGGATGCACTGATTGAGAAGTAGATTGGTGAATGATGGTGTATACATATGATCAAATATTGTGCTGCTACAAAAAAGA
The DNA here is from genome assembly GCF_023851605.1 of Tamandua tetradactyla. Classification (NCBI taxonomy): domain Eukaryota; kingdom Metazoa; phylum Chordata; class Mammalia; order Pilosa; family Myrmecophagidae; genus Tamandua; species Tamandua tetradactyla. The sequence goes on along the minus strand of NC_135353.1, from coordinate 54,594,717 downwards.
ATGAAATCGTGAGGCATGCAACGATGTGAATGAATCTGTGGGACATTTTGTGAGGCAAAATAATGAAAGAACAATTATTATATGGTGTCTTTTAGAAAATGCTTATAAGAAAATGGGGACATAGATTGTAAACTCTTATAGCAGACACATTTAGTCCAGAGTGGTAATTATTATTTCTGGATTATGAGAGGCTGTTTTATGTATGTATAATCTGGTATTTAGAGATAAGAATGAAGCCCATCAGGTCGGGATTAAGGTAATTCGAAACACAGGAGTAAGGAAGGCATCATCTATATTTTAGAACCACACCTACTCTCTGAGACCAAAGGAAGAAAGGTTTATTTTGTCTGGAACCCAGATTTTCTGTAGCACATAGTCTAACTCAACCTGTCTGCATAGCTCCTTTGAACAATCGAAACACAGGGAACAAAGAACAAGAATGAGGGACCTTAATCCTGTATAGCTTAATGTAATGCCTGGATATATCCTAGAATATATTAAGCAGATAATCAAAAAGTATTGGTAAAGTCCCTTGCATAATGGGAGAAAAAAATGGAACAATTAAACTTTACCACCAGGAAAACCCCTGACACTGTGCCAAACATTAGGGACATCCAAATTAATAGGCCAAGCTCCTAATCTTGAGGCTTACTCTTGTGAAGCTTATTATGTAGTGAAGAAGGGTAGGCTACCTGTAGGTATGCCTAAGAGTTACTTCTGGAGGACCTCTTTTATTGCTTAGATGTGGCCTCAGTCTTTTGAAGTCCAACACTGCAAGTGAAATCGTTGCCCTCCCCCTATGTGGGACATGACATCCAGGGATGAAAGTCTCCCTGGTGACATGAGAGATGACTCCCAGGACTGAGTCTGGTTTGGCACTGTGGGAGCAACAATTCCATCCTGACCAAAAGGGGGAAAAGAAGTGTAGTAAATAAGTTATCTGTGGCTCAGAGAGTTCAAATAGTCACGGAGCTGTTCTGGAGGTCACTTTTATGCAAACTTCAGTTAGACATTGCTACTATCATGACTTGCCAAAACCCAAGCAAGACCATTCCAGCCAATCCCAAGGAATACCTAGGATAATATATAAAATTCTACGAAGGTTCCATGCACTAGGGTAACTTTCCAGTAATTTTCAACCTCCCAATGGGTTCCTGGACCAGATAAATCCTGAAACCTAGGGGGGACAGCTTCTCTAGAACATCAGCTAGTTCCATCTCCCTACCCCATATTATTGACAGCCCCTTCCAACATGAAAAAGTTAGAATGGGCATAACCCAAATACCGCTAAAGAGTAGGATAAAAAGATGAATGTGATGGTGAAGTTATACAGAGAAGCTAGGTTTTAACAATGAATATGATTGCTCAATCATTAAATTGATATTTCTTTAGTCTCCAGTATCTTAGAGCAGCTAGAAGTAGAAACCTAAAATTGTGGAATTGTAACCCACACCAAACTCTGAAATCTGTTCTACAACTATTTGTTGCGCTGTACTTTGAAATTTATTGCTTTTTTGTATGTATGTTATTGTTCACAAAAGAGTTGATGGTGGTGATTAAAAAAATATTTATTCCTTCTAGCCTCTTATGTTCTGGAGGAGCTAGAAGGAAAAATCTGAGGTTATGATATGGTAGCCCATGATAAACTCTGGAATCTGTCCTGTAATTACTTGTTGAAATGTTGAAAACTATTGCTTTTTTCTTTCTTTGCTTTGTACATATGTTATGCAATTAAAAAAGTAAAAAAAAAAGCTAGGCAAGGGTACACAAATAGTTCAATTGCAAAATGCCTGCCCACCACCTGGGAAACCTGGGCTTGTCTCTCGGCACATGCATCCATTGGTATTGTTTGATTACTTATGGGATTATGAGCTTTGACATGTGTTATTGGCTATTTGAATATCCCCTTTTATAAATTCTCTTGTCTATTTTAGTTGTGCTGTCATTCTTTTCTTATTTAGTTATGACAGTTCTATATATTCTAGATACAAGCTCTTTTGTCAATTATATACATTGCAAATATTATTTCTGACTATTCAAAAAAATTGACACGCTGTCAGTACTTTCTGGAAGTCTCTTCCTCCAATACTCTTTCCATTTTCCATCCTATCCACACCAAAAGGACTTTGTTCAGTTGTTGTGGAAGTGTGTTTCACTGGAATGCTGGAAGTAAAATTTGTTGAAAACTAGAGGGGATGCATGGGTGGTTCCCGGGTTCGATTCTTAGACCACATACCCACCCTCCCCCCAAAATTGCTGAAAACATATACACAAGGCACTTCATGAACTTAAAAAAAATTCTCCTGACAATCTAATAAATGGTAGATTTTTATTACCATTAAACAGATGAGTAAAGAGAAGCTTGGAAGCCTAACCCTTTTACCCAGATCTCCCCCACAATAGAGAGTGCATCCTAGTCACAAAACAGGGGCAAAAGGTGGAAGGCAGACCAAAGGGAAAATTTCTTCTTTTCCACAATAGAGAGAAAACTAGTTTATCTTCCAGATGTACAGGAAAGATTTGTCTCTGGCTTTTGTTCAAATAAAAAACTACAATTTACAAATTTTGGTTGAAAAATTTCGTGATTTTTAAATACTGACTGTCATGAGAGAAAAGGCAGCATGGTTTTATTAGTGGAAGTTAAGGAAAGTAGCAAAAGTAAAAGAGGAGATTGATAGATTATTTTTTAAGACATTCAAAGGCCCTATGGTCAGATTTTCCAACAAATGACAATTTTGAAAAGGAAAAAAAAGCACGCATATATATTTAAAAAGAAAGGGAGAGAAAAGGAGAATTTTCATCAGCTTGAGGAGAGATGTTATATATAGTTACAATATACACTATCATTTATCGTATCTACTCAAGGCCAGGCACTATGAGAGGCACTATACAAATTATTTCCTTAATTTTAACAACACAATGACAGTAGTTGTTAGTCACATTTAACATATAAGGTCTAGAGGGCTTATGTGCATTATCCAAGGTCTCCTTAGTCCTATGGACTTATCTAAGAAAAACTGCTATTTTCTAAATCTGGTAATACTAAGTACCTAGAAAATACCAAATGCTAAGCAAATAGCTATTCTTGTTGTTTTTGTTATTATTGTTTTTAATAATATTACCATTTACTTAACTAGTCTAAGCCTTACCTTAATCATAACATGGAAGTCCGTATACTATAAATTTGTCTGAAGGATTATGTGGACTAATCCACTTAAAGTTTCTAGCACATAGAAGTCACTCAGTAAACGCAAAAACTTTATTAATTTTCTTTTGAAGAATTCTTTTTTTATTTTAAAATAAAGACAAATAAGACAATAGATATGATAATTTAAACTATTCGGTGGCATGATCTTGGGTATTGAACCTGTGCTATGAAAAGACTTTGACTGTTTATCTTCAGAAAATAGCATTTTACTAGTAGTTTATCTGCCTGGAACCAGGAGGTTAAGAAAGATTATGGCTGAACAACTCAACACATACTTTATAGTTCCCAAGTTATTTCCCATACATTACTCCTTTTGCTGTCTTCCTAAAATTTGTCTAGGGACTTAGGTAAATTCTTCTTAAACATTTGTGTATTTAACAAAATGGTATTATTCATACTACTATTAAAATAGTCTAATTCATTCATTTGTGCCACAGTTCAAAAGTTGCATTTTAATAATTGAAACAATGTTACTCAATACTATGGAAGTGATCAATAAACATGTTCAATAAAAGTTGAATGAAAGAATGAATGAATAACTCATTTCCATTATCATTTATTATTTTTATATCTTTAGATTTCTGCAAAGAAATCTTCCTTTAAATTGGATAGAAACTTATTTCTGCACATTTATTTTCACAAAACACATCATGCTCTCCTGGATATAAAAGCAAAAATGAATTAGTCTTTATTACACTTTATTTTTATAAATTATATTTCAAATTTATTTTGGTACTTGATGTACTAACATTTAAATGCAGCATATCTTCTTTATATTGTTTGCCTCTTAGTGCTTTTCATCATTTAATATACATTTTGATGAGTTCTGGCACTCTTCATGCCTTTAAAGGGCAAGCCAAATTTTGAGTTTACATATTGATCCTTATGTTATTATCTAACAGTAACTTCTGATTCTAAAAGGAAAAATTAAGTGACCATGGTATTTTAACATGTAAATGAAACTTGATTTTTCAGGGTCATCTCCAAATTTGTCAAATTAAGGCTGAGCTTGAAAGTGCATTTTCTAAAAGAGTGATCCTATGGTATAGCTCAGAAAAAAAAAGACAAAACTATAAGATCTTTAAGAGAAAAGCAAGTGAAGATAGGGTAAAATTAACATATGTTGTAATAGGGTGTAAGGGGTAGGCTTGGAAGACTGAGTTGATTTTAGAATGTAGAAAGGGCAGGAAGGAGGGCATTTCAGAGTGTTGAGGGGGAGGGCCATGACAAAAAAGCTTGGAAACCAGTGAGGATTGAATGAGGCAGTGCTCATGGGGTCTATGATCTTGTTAGGTTATATTCAGTAATAGGAGATAAAGCTGGATAAATAGGATCAGAACCACATGGAGAAGATATAAAGGAAGATGCTGATTTGATATTCTGATAATATTCATGATACTTCTTCCATAGAGAAAATCCTGTGTGTACTTAGAAATATGGAACTGGATCTCTCATCTTCGTCACACAGATTTGACATTTTGGTATTGCACACTCCAGTTATTACACTTGTCAAAAATATCTCCTACCACTTAGGTGACTAGAAACTATGTCACACTGAGGTAATTTTAATGTGTTAGGGATTCCAGTGTGGTCAAAGCTTTTTCTAAGTCACAACTTTAAAAAACTTATCTATTAATTAAACATAGAGACTCTTTTAGGAATAGTTGAATTAAGTTCATCACATCTTGATATTCATAGGCTTAGGGAATTGATTATATATAAATCCATAGGGAGTTGGATTTCCAAGGGAGACACTGAAGCAAATGAAATGGAAGTAATAGGCATAATTTTTGTCTAGTTTCTATGTACTCTATATTATAATCCATGACCTGTTCCCAGACCACTTGTTTTTTTTTTTTTTTTGGTGTTATTACTATCCAGCACTGAATTCTGTCATTTAAAATTTCTTTTTCTTCTTTTCCCACAATTCGCTGATTGGGATTTATATATATAGCAGAGTAGTAGCTTTAAGAAAGGACATTCACTGATTTAGCGAAAGAGAAAAGGATAATGAGACTCCCTAAAGTCTTCAAGGAAAGATCAGTGCCAATTTGGGTAGTAGTACTTGGCGGACCACAGATTCAGCAGCTTTGCATTATACTTTATGATTTCATGCCCCAGAGAAAATAATCAGTTTATTTTGGGGCAAAAATTAAATACTTTTTTCTTAATATTTTTATTTTGAAATAATTTCAAACTTACAGAACAGTTGCAAACATAATTTAAAAAACATACAGAGAGCTCCAATATAACCCCTCCCTCAGATTCCCAGACCCACTAAATTTAATATTTTGACACATCTGTCATAGCATTCTAATCTATCTATTCATCAATCCATCCATCATCTATGAGTTCATCTATTTATCTATTCTCTAAATATTTTAGAATACGCTCGCTGTGTACGTCATGTACATGACCTAATAACAATGATATTAACTTATGCAATCAATGTAAGTACAATTATCAAGTTCAAGAAATTTAACATTGATATAAGGTTTACAGCTTATATTCTAATTTTTCCTAAGTCCCAATAATGTCCTTTTGAAACTTTTCTTTTTCCTTGTTATATCCTGTCCAGAGTGACTGTAGAAACATATATACAACATAAATTCCTATCTTAACCACTCCCAAGTCAAGACCATTTTTGACTCTTCATATTAATCAGTGTTGCATTAAGTTTACATTAGAACTAGAAATGTTCGATCCTAGTTTTTAAAAAGTAAAACAATGATTAACATAAAAAATACTGCTGTAAACACATCGAATGGATAGTTTTTTTTGTTTTTGTTATGTTTGAGAGAATGCTAGTTCCTGTTAGATACACAGATAAGATTTGTCGCTATCTTTCACTTAATTCAAAGATAATTATCTACGAATTCTGATCAAGAACTGTAGGTGATTTCAAATAGTCATTTAACTTTGAAGCCAATGGAAGCAATTAGGAAAAAAGCAACTTGGCTTTTGTGAGTGGTAATTATGAGAAAAGTAAGAAAATGTAGAATTATTAAGTTAAAAAATTCAAATGTTTTTAGCTAGGTTCCTCATAAATAGTAATTTGAAAAAGAGAAAGGAAATTGCCTTGCGCATGTGGGGAGATGTTTAGTCATGACAATAGCTATCATCATATGAATAATAACTAATGTCAGATACTATACTGAGCACTGTAAATTATTTTTCTAATTCTCACAACAGTCATTGAAGTAGTCATTACTGATCCCATTTAACATAAACAGAAACAGAGGCCAGGAGGACGTGAGTGAATTTTCCAAGGTACTAAGCTAGTCAGTGACATAACGGAGGTCCTGAACCCAGAACTGCCTGATTCTAAACATTTATTTCCTTCTCCTGAAACCGTGCTGAGTGAATGGAGCAGTGAATACTAAAATATTTTGTGTCTCCTACCCACCCCTTCCTCCAAGCTGGTTTCCTTGCACAGGGCACGGAGTCCCAACCCCAGGTGTCCTATGTACAGCACTGGCAAGTGACCCATTGGGCTCCTTCTTGACCAACTGGGCATCGAGCAGTGCAAAAGCAAATCCCTCCATAAAGCTGGGAGAGCCATGATGTGAGCTTCTCCTACATGCGGGTGGATACATATCTTCTGAATCTTGTGACCCTGTCTAAAAAATGTGAGGGCTAGAGAGCTCCACAATTGCTACTGCTACATAAAAGTGACTGTTGCAATATCAGACTAATAGCAGCTACTCTATAAATGTTATCAACGTTACATTGTTATTATTGCTAACTATGTGGCTCTTAGCAGCTTATACTTTCCCCTATTAGACCCAATATCCTAGGCCATAAAATAAGGTGGAAACTACTGGAATTGCTGGTGATTAAATGACAAATTAAAACCATTTAAATTTTCTGGAAAATATGAGGAGCTTATTAATTGCTAGTAGAACGGGAGAAAGAAGTTGTTTTCTCCGTTTGATATGATGAAAATGGGATTATAATTATCTCGTATATGTATGGGCCCTGTGTATTTTATTTGCCTTACATTCTACTAGCTTCCTGACAACTAGCTTCTTCCAACCTCTTCAATCTCTCTATGTAACAGTCTGCTTAGGCTTGGTGGTACTGACATAATTTCCTTTTCAATTCTTTCTTCTAACATGGAGTTCTGAGTCCATTGGTGGTCCTTTCTTTTCTCCATGATATCTTCCCTGAATATTCCCCTATGATTCTTTCCCATTGACAATTGTTTGTCTGTATCTTCTCATACATCTTAATGTTTACTGAAGCAGCTAGTCCAGTGTCTTGTATAAAATAGAAACTCAATAAATGATTCTTGGTGTATAAATTTATGTTTTCTATGAAGTCAATCATCAAATTTTGTAATATCAGAACTAGAGTAATGCCCTAGAAAATTGAATACCATAGTTTTAGCATCATAAAAAATGAAACACTGGTTTACATGGCAAATAAAATATAGGCTGAAAACTCATTGAAATTAAAAAGATTAGTTCGGGAAAGATGAATCTATGATACATTATTAAGTGAAAATAATTATTTTGAACACTTTTTGCAAGATAACATTATGGGTGATAAACTTGCCTTCCCAGAAAATGTCTTCAGGATCCTTTGCCAGAAAGAACACTGGACTCATACATCTGACCCCAGGCCATATTTATGTTCTGATAATTAGGTCAACATCATAAAAGAATGTACATCGCTTACAGTTCATTATAACATATGTATGTATTTACTACTTTCAGAAAATTGAGATGAAATATAACTAACTAAATAAATCCTCATTGATTGAAATGCAAAACCCAGGAAAATATGTGATGCCTGTTATCAGAATAAAAATTAAAAAAAAAAAGTGATGCCTTTTACCTGACATTTGACAAGGATGAAGTATAAAGAGTTTTAAATAGTATTCAGTATAACTGTTCTAAATTTTTCTTTTTTCAATTATTGACTTATTGGCATTATTGAACCAAGACTGAAAGGAATTTTAATGCCAAATATATGGGTAATATGAAATCAGGGAGATGAAAAATGGACCATGTGCCTTTAAGTAAACCTCCTTATTTATAAGTTCCAGAGATTTGCCTCCTATTGAAATGAAAATAGATATTTTCTTCTATTTTAGTTTGCTAATTCTACCAGAATGCAATATACCAGAAATGGAATGGCTTTTATAAAGGGGATTTGTTAAGTTACAAGCTTACAATTCTAAGTCTATAAGAATGTTCAAACAAAGGCATCCAGAGAAAGATATCTAGATATCTTTCTGGTGTCTGCTCATCCTTGTTTCCAGTTCCATTGCCTTTAGGTTCTGGTTCCACTAGCTTTCTCTTAAGCATCTCTGGGCCCTCAGCTGCTTTGGGGAAAACTCTGGATTTCATATCTCAGCTTCCCTTCGCTCTCTCCAGGTTCTAACTTGCTTAGCATCTCATGGAAAAGTGACATCTGCTGGACTCTGGTTCCTGTATAATTCTTTTGACTCTCTCAGCACCTGGCATCTCCTGGGCTTCTGCATTTCCAAAGATCTGTGTCTTTGCCACTTCTGACCTTTCTCCAAAATGTTTCCCCCTTTAAAGGACTATAATAAACTAATTAAGACCCATCTTGAATGGACAGGGTCACATCTCTATCTAATCAAAATGTCACACTCACAATTGGGTATGTCACATCTCCATGGAAACAATCTAATCAAGAGGTTCTACCCTAAACAATATTGAATCAGGATTAAGAGAACATAGCTGTTCTGGAGTTTTCAAACCAGCACATCTTCCTTAGAAATATGACTAAATAGAGTGTTCTCAGGGCCAACTAGACTTTGACAATGAATGTACTATAATGATAAAGAGTTTTATTATTTTTCCCATTAATATTTTAATGCAGAATAAATGCTATTTGTACATCTTCCCATCCCAGCAAACACACACGTAAATATAATAAGATATGGGAAGGCAGTCCTTTAAATAGATTTTTAAAACAATTTCTTAAAATAATATAGTCTCAGGCTTGTCTTAATGGTCTATGTGGGTAGATAAGAATCTGTCAACATGATGTTTTTTTCTCAGCCTTTATCCTGAGGGCAAAATGCTATTTTATTTCCCTTACAATTATTTTTGCTTTTATTTTCTGCTGGTGTACTTGAATTTCATTTGGACCTTTGAGGATGGAAATGCATGGCTGTTTACATTCTCTCATAATATAAAAATGTTTTTATGGTAAAGACTATGAGTTTCGTTTGATTAACATCTGTCTAAAAGTGAGGGAAGCATTATTTAGTATAGTATATACTATGCACCAAAGAAAAGCAGTTTATCTAAGAAATACTTTTCCTTTGTATTTATCTGCTTGCCATCTTGAAGTATCTGTATTGCCTGTTTGTCTTTTGTTACCGTCAAGATTGTAAATTTCTATCTGAAGCAGATGGTATAACTGCCATTGTTTAAGTGCTTAAAATTATTTCTGTTGCAGGCAATTTTTATTGCTCAACCTTTCATTTAGCAATAATGTAATAAATTGAGTTGATGGACTGCTCTGTCTGGGTTGCCTGAACATTTGCTAAATATCTGCATATAAAAACATATTATTTTTAAGCCATGAAAACTATATAAAAAACTCATTTGATTATTTCTTAAGAGAAATCTGTGTAAAATTTTATTTCATTAAGTTAATATATTCAAAGACATTTATATATGTAATGTGATGGTGGATTAATGCTATAAAATTTTAGTCAGTCAATAGTTGAATATGAGTTTATCATGGACTTTACTCTACTCCTTTACTTACTCCATAATTTCTCCAAAAAGTAACCAAAAATCATGATGTTTGCCTTGATTCTTTTTGACTAAGGTATTTAAATTTAAATTTATATATTTTTAACCTTCAAATTTAGGGTGTCTTTATCCATAGCTCCTAATAGCAACACCTATCCCCACCTGCCTCACATAGAAAATCATCAAGTTTCATATTTTACCATCAAGAAGGAATGAGAGACAATGCCTATTTTTCCTCTCTCAGCCATATTTTCAATATTGGCGAAATTAAAAATGGATCAATGAAAGTTGTACATTTAAATTGATCCTTACAGCTTTAAAAATTAGGGCAACAAATGAAATATGCATAATCAGTTTTAAACAAATAGCATATAAATGTAAGTATTCATTAAGTGGAATCCCACAACTTGTCATGATTCTTTCAGTGATTAATACTTTAAATAATATCTCATAGTTGGACATTTGTACAATAAGGAATGGAATAGTTCTAGTATTATTACAGTGACTATACACTTCAGTTTGTTCACACACTTCCAGATTATACTTGTTGCCTAAATATCAATATGCTTTCTTTGTCTCTCAGAATGTCCCAGTTTGAATGATAAATTTCGTGCTTACTCCAACTCTTATGCACCCATATAAGCCTAAATTTATATACTGATATATGTAAGAAGTGTAAGTTAAGGTCTCTTACCCAGAGAAACATGCAGACTTATTAATGACACAATATCTATGCATTAAATAATTGGAAAAAAATCCATAATTCTTTGTATTAATAGCTTACATTTGTGGTATTAGCTAGTAAGCACTGCAGAAGTTCAGAAAAGAGATAAATGGACATGGACTAGAGTGGCTAAGTATAGTTTATTGGAGTTGCTTCTGCTTGTTAGATGGAAAGAATTTTGATTGAGGGGAGAAAGAACATTGCAGACACTAAATTATAGGGATGTGAATGAATATAGACAATAGCTGACTAATCAATAATGGAAATGACAGTATAGAAAGAAAAGGAAGATAAAAAAACAACGGATAATGACTCAGAAATTCTGGTCTCCATTCTGGGCTCTGCTATTATCTACCTTTACACCATTGAAAGGTAAAGAAGTAACTGAGTAGGTTACTTCTTCTTTTTGGCTTTAGTTTCTTAATTTGCAAAACAGAGGGATTGAACAGGTTTCACCTATTCATGCTTTTTTTTTTTAAGTAAGACTATTTTGGGCAAGACACTCCACTAAGGACTATGTAAATGAAAGCCTGAAAATTCAATACAATATAGAAATTCAAAATTGAGAGAAAAAAGGGATTTAACAACATCTGTAACTGTCAGTTTTTGAAAGGCAGAGGCGTGAGATGTTATATTCCCAGGGGTTTTGGATTAGCAAACCTACAGATCATATATGTTGTAAAGGAAATATTTGTACAACTTTATGTCATTTAAAATGATTATTTATAATTTCTTTCTGATCATTATTCCACCCATTCTTTGTCAACTGTTTCAGTATTATTTTAAGAGAAGAATCAATATCTTTACTGCACTTTAATATTTCAGCTTTTGCTTTTGCTTGGGTAGCTCCATAAATGTGTACTTATTTCCTAGGTTTAAAAATTATTGTTGTAAAATAGATATGATGTAAGCTTTGCCATTTTGACTATTTTTCAGTGTATAAGGCAGATTAATTACTTTCACAGTATGCGCAACCACCACCACTATCTATTTGCTAAATTTTTCATTGCCCCAAACACAAATTCTGTACCCTCTAAGAAAAGGAAATTCTGTACCCCTCAGCCCATGATAACATCTAATCTATATTCCACCTCTTTGGATTTGCTTATTTTAGATGTTCCATATAAGTGGCATCAAACAATATTTGCCAGATTGTGTCTGGCTTTTTTCACTTACCATAAAGTTTTCAAGGTTCATCATGTTATGAATTGCATCAATACTTTATTTCTTTCTATTACTAAATAATATTCCATTATCAAGATATACCACATTTTATTTATTCATCAGTTGATGGACATTTGGATTGTTTCCACTTCTTGGCTATTGTTATAATGCCTCCATGAACATTCATGCTGAAGCTTTTACATAAATATCTTCTTTTATCTTGTAAAAAAAAAATACTTGGAATGGTATTTCTGAGTTCTATGGGATGTGAATATTTAACTTCTGGGGGAATCACCAAACTGTTTTCCAAAGTCCTGCACCATTTTAACTACCCACAAGCAAGGCACATTATTTTTTGCTATGAAAGGGAAATTAAATGGCTTGTCTTGTTACAGAAAGTAATTCTGTAAGTATTTTGATCAAACTTTTATTGATTTCTATTTCTGTTATAATGCAATGTGATAAAAACATAACAAATGCTATTTATTAATGCTTAAACTATAAATATTGTTAAATATTTATATTTAACAATATTTATAGTTTAAGGTTGAACTCAAGTCAGAAAATAAGATTGGTTTAGAGAACTCTATGACTCTCAAACTTTAGATTTGAAGAGATTGTGATATACCATAAAAGTAACATAATATTAATTAAAATAATTGTAATTATAATTAAATTATAAATGTATGAATAACTTCTTTTTCAAAATCTATTTATATAACACTTAATAGATGCAAGATATTTTTCCATTCATAAGCTGTTCTTAATGATAATCACTTCAGAAACATGGTAATGGCAACACAAATTTTTTCAGTCAATTGTTGGTAATACATCCCTGAATCATGAAAAGCAAGATTGAATGTCATTATTCGCTACATCTCTGCTTAAGTGTATTTGTGCTCCCTGTAAACGAAAAAATGAAACACTGCTATCATAGAGAATGATTAGAGGAGAAATGATCAAGGGGGGCTTTTTAGAGTACATGGGCATCTATTTAATGTGAAGCACACAGATAGGCTATTAGGAAGTAGAACATTAAAGCCCTTACCCATCACACATTATCATTTGCAACACTACAGGTAGTATTTTATCATTTTAATCTTAAGATTATAAGACTTAGTTCTCGCACTACACAGTAGGTGTGTGTCAAAAAGTGTTTCCATGTCATGCCTTGCCACATGGAACTTTGATAAGAAATGGTTAACAGCTGCACTTTTGGTAACAAAAGATGGATATTTTAAAAATTATTGAATCTCATTTTTGAATTTGATGTTGAGTATAATCACACGAATTATTCTGAAGCAGTGAAGTTCTATGTTAAGTGCAATGAGGGCAAATGCATATTCTGTGCATTCAAGTAGTTTACAGTCTGGAGATTAAAGATCTCTACACCTCTTTTCTAAAGTAGGCCCCTTCAATCTTGAGCATCATCTTTTATTGCTTTCTGTTTCTACTTGTTTTTTAGACTCAAAGGAACACTTACAATGAATAAATGTCCATTGTTAATATATTTCCTGCATAAGCAGATGATACTTCACTACATTGGCATATAAAATTCATAAAAGCTCAGACATTTTCTTTTTTTTAACTTGTTATTATATAGTATAACATATATACAAAACGAAAAAAAAGCAATCGTTTTCAAAGCACTCTTCAACAAGTAGTTACGGGACAGATCCCAGAGTTTGTCATAAGCTAACATATATAAGATCCTCTCAGATTTTTCCTTCTAGCTGCTCCAGAATATAGGAGGCTAGAAGGCTTAATTTTTTTTTATCATCACAATTAACTTTTTTTTCATTTTTTGTGAAAAATAAAATATATGCAAAAAAGCAATAAATTTCAATGAACAGCACCACAATTAGTTGTAGAACATATTTCAGAGTTTGACATGCATTAAAATTCCACAATTTCAGGTTTTTACTTCTAGCTGCTCTAAGATACTGGAGACTAAAAGAGATAGCAATCTAATGATTCAGCAATCACATTCATTTGTTAATCTTATCTTCTCTGTATGACTCCACCATCACCTTTGATCTTTCCATCCCTCTCTTTAAGGGTATTTAGGCATAGCCATTGTAACTTTTTCATGTTGGGAGGGTCTGTCACTAATATAGGGCAGATATTTTCTTTTTTTAAAATTTTTGTTAATAAAATCAAACAACATACAATACGAACATTCTTAAGCCATAAATATTCCATACTTGGTGTGCAATCTTTACATCATTCTGTGTGCAAATTCACATCACTCCAGACAAGGAAATAAAAAGAAAGAGGAAAAAACTCATACATACCATACCCCTTACCCCTCCCTCTCATTGACCACTAGTATTTCCCTCTACCCAATTTATTTTAACATTGTTCCCCCTATTATTTATTTATTTTTAATCCATATTTTTTTTTACTCATCTGTCCATACCATAGATAAAAGGAGCATCAGATCAAGGTTTTCACAATCACACAGTCACCTGCGAAAGCTGTATCATTATACAATCATCTTAAAGAAACACTGCTACTGGAACATAGCTCTACAGTTTCAGGAACTTCCCTCTAGTCTCTTCAATAAATCTCAAACTAAAAAGGGGTTCTCTATATAATGCAAAAGAATAACCTCCAGGATAACCTCTCAACTCTATTTGAAACTCTCAGTCACCGACACTTTATTTTGTCTCATTTCTCTCTTTCCCCCCTTCAGGTGAGAACGTTTTCTCAATCGGTTGATGCCAGGTCCCAGCTCGTTGTAGGATTTCTGTCCCACACTGCCAGGGAGATTTGCACCCCTGGAAGTCATGTCCAATGTAGAGGCGGGGGGTGGGGGGTGGGGGTGTGAGTTTGCTTGCCGCGTTGGCTGAGAAATAGGCCACATCTGATCAACCAAAAGGTTCTCTGGGGTGACTCTTAGGCCTAATTTGAAGTAGGCTTTGCCTAACTTTCGCAGGGATGTTTCATGTGAATAAAGCTCAAGACTGATTGTTGGGCCTAATGATTTTGTTGTCCTCATTTCTTGAGAGAATATCAGGCCTTCTCGGTATGGGGAAGTTGAATTTTCCCTCTTTCTCACCATTCCCCCAAGGGGACTTTGCAAATACTTTTTTATTCACTGCTCAAATCACCTTGGGATTTATCAGGGCATCATTCTGGACAACCCAACAAAATCTCATACCCTATTCAAGGTTCCATGTACTTATGATATTCAGTTAAACTGTCCATATAAGTTATATTAGGAGATGCACTAGTCAAAATATAAATTTTGTACCAAAAAATATTATTTGATTTAGTCTCACACAAAAGTTAAAGTTTTAAAATATGAATTACCATCTACTTTTAAAACCCTTCAATACTGACATTCCTTTGTTCTTCCTCATACAAAAACATTTTTTAATTTGTACATTAAGTCACTATCCTTCTACACTCTAGGCACTCCTAGATTATACCAGCTCAGTCTTTCCTTCTGATTTCACTTGTACCCCCAGCCCTCCTCCCTCTATCATTCTCACATTCGCCTTCATTCAGTGTACTAACATTATTGTACTACAGTTAGGTAGTATTGTGCTATCCATTTCTGAATTTTTACAATCAGTCCTGTTGCACATTCTGTATCCCTTCAGCTCCAATTACCCCAAATCTACCCTATTTCTATCTCCTGATGGTCTCTGTTCTTAATTGAAATTGTCCAAGTTCATTCATTAATATTTGTTCATATGAATGAGACCGTGCTGCATTTGTCCTTCTGTTTCTGGATAATTTCACTAAGTATAATGTCCTCAAGGTCCATCTATGTTTTTACATACTTCATAACTTTATTCTGTCTTACAGCTGTGTAATATTCCATTGTATATATATACCACAGCATGTTTAGTCACTCGTCTGTTGATGGACATTTGGGCTGTTTACATCTCTTGGTAATTGTAAATAATGCTGCTATAAACATTGGTGTGCAAATGTCTGTTTCTGTACTTGCCCTCATATCCTCTGAGTAGATACCTAGCAACGGCACCGCTGGGTCATTTGTCAATTATATACATAGCTTCCTGAGGAACTGCCAAACTGCCTTCCACAGAGTTTGTACCATTTGACACTCCCAACAACAGTGGATAACTGTGCCTCTTTCTCCACATCCTCTCCAGCACTTCTCGTTTTCTTTTTTATTGATAATGGACATTCTGGTAGGTGTGAGATAATAATGCACTGTGGTTTTGACTTGTATTTCCCTAATAGCCAGGGAAGTTGAGCATCTTTTCATGCACCTTTTGGCCATTTGTATTTCCTCTCCTGAGAAGTGTCTGTTCATGTCTTTTTCCCTCTTTGTAATTGGGTTGTTTGTCTTTTTTGTTGTTGAGTTGAACAATTTCTTTATATACTCCGGATATTAGACCCTTATCTGATATATCATTTCCAAATAGTGTCTACCATTGTGGAGGCTGTCTTTTTACTTTCTTGACAAAGTTCTTTGATGCACGGAAGTGTTTAATTTTGAGGAGATTTATTTATTACTTTCTTTAATGCTCGGGCTTTGGGTGCAAGATCTAGGAAGCCACCTCCTATTATAAGATTTCTAAGATTTTTCAGTACATTTCCTTCTAAAAGTTTTATGGTCTTAGATCTAATGTTTAGGTCTTTGATCCATTTTGAGTTAATTTTTGTATAGGGTGTGAGATATGGATCTTCCTTAATTCTTTTGCATGTGGACATCCAGTCCTCTGGGCACCATTTATTGAATAGACTGCTCTGACCCAGGTGAGTTGGTTGGACTGCCTTATGGAAGATCAATTGTCCATAGAAGAGAGGGTCTATATCTCAACACTCTATTCAATTTCATTGTTCCGTATATCTATCTTAATGCCAGTACCATATTGTTTTGACCATTGTAGCTTCATAATACACCTTAAAGCCAGGTAGTGTGAGATCTCTGACTTCATTTTTCTTTCTCAGGATACTTTTAGATATTCAGGGAACGCTGCCCTTCCAGATGATTTTGGTTATTAGTTTTTCCATTTCTGAAAAGTAAGTTTTTGGGATTTTAGTTGGTATTGCATTGAATCTGTAAATCAATTTAGGTAGAATTGACATCTTAGCTGTATTTAGTCTTCCAATCCATGAACACTATATACCCTTCCATTTATTTAGGTAGTCTGTCATTTTTTTTTAGCAATTTCTTGTAGTTTTCTTCCTAAAGGTCTTTTGTGTCCTTAGTTAAATTTATTCCTAAATATTTTATTCTTTCGGTTGAAATTGTAAATGAATATTTTTCTTGATTTCCCCGTCAGATTATTCATTATTAGTGTATAGAGATACTCCTGATTTTTGAGTGTTGATCTTGAAACCTGCTACTTTGCTATACTCATTTATTAGCACTAGTAGCTTTGCTCTGGATTTTTCAGGATTTTTGACATAATAGTATCATATCATCTGCAAACAGTGAGAGTTTTATTTTTTCCTTTCCAATTTTGATGACTTGCATTTCTTTTCCCTTGTCTAGAACTTCCAACACAATGTTGAATAACAATGGTGATAGTGGACATCTTTGTCTTTTTCCTGATCTTAGGGGGAAAGTTTTCAGTTTTTTCCCATTGAGGATGATGTTAACTGTGGGTTTTTCATATATTCCCATTATCATGTTGAGGAAGTTCCCTTCTAATCCTATCCTTTGAAGTGTTTTCAACAAGAAAAAATGTTGAATTTTGTCGTGTCTTTTCTGCATCAGTCAAGATGATCATGTGGTTTTTCTGCTTTGATTTGTTGATACGGTGTATTAAATTAATTGATTTCTTATGTTGAATCATCCTTGCATACCTGGGATGGTGTATAATTCTTTTAATGTGCTGCTGGATTCAATTTGCAAGAATTTTGTTGAGGATTTTTGCATCTATATTCATTAGAGAGATTGGTCTATAATTTTTTTTTCATGCAGTATCTGTCTGGCTTTGGTATGACGGTGATGTTGGCTTCATAGAATGAGTTAGGTAGCCTTCCCTCCTTTTCAATTTTTTAGAATAGTTTGAGCAGGATTGGTACTAATTCTTTCATGACTGATAGAACTCACATGTGAAGCCATCTGGTCCTGAACTTTTCTTTTTTGGGAGCTTCTTAATGACTAAGTCAATTTCTTTACTTGTGATGATCGGTTTATTGAGGTCATCTATTTCTTCTTGAGTCAATGTTGGTTGTTCATGCCTTTCTAGGAAGTTGTCCATTTCGTCTACATTGTCTAGTTTATTGGCATAAAGTTGTTCATAGCATCTTTTCATTACCTCCTTTATTTTTTCATTGTCAGTGGTTATGTCTCCTCTTCTACTTCTGATTTTATTTATTTGCAATCCTTCTTTTCTTCATTTTGTCAACTTCACTAAGGGCCCATCAATCTCATTGATTTTGTTATAGAACCAACTTGTTGATTTTCTTGATTGTTTTCATGTTCTCAATTTCATTTATTTCTGCTCTAATTTTCATTATTTCTTTCCTTTTGCTTGCTTTGGGGTTAGTTTGCTGTTCTTTCTCTAGTTCTTCCAAGTGAACAGTTAATTCCTCAACTTTTGCTCTTCCTGCTCTTTCATATACGCATTTAGGGCAGTGAATTTCCCTCTTGCACTGCCTTTCCTGCATCCCATAAGTTTTGATATGTTGTGTTTTCATTTTCATTTGCCTTGAGATATTTACTGATTTCTCTTGAAACTTCTTCCTTGACCCACTGGTGTTTAAGAGTGTGTTGTTGAGCCCCTATATAGTTGTGAATTTTCTGGCCCTCTGCCTATTATTGATTTCCAACTCATTCCTTTATGGTCTCAGAAAGTGTTTTGTATGATTTCAATCTTTTTAAATTTATTGAGACTTGCTTTGTGACCCAGAATATGGTCTATCCTTGAGAATGATCCATAAGCACTTGAGAAAAAGGTGTATCTTGCTGCTGTGGGGTGTAATGTTCTATAAATGTGTGTTAAGTCTTGTTCATTTATTGTATTATTCAAATTCTCTGTTTCTTTATTGATGTTCTGTCTAGATGTTCTGTCCATTGATGAGAGCAGGGAATTGAAGTTTCCAACTATCATGGTAGATGTGTATATTTCTCTTTTCAGTGTCTCCCTCATGTATTTTGTAGCACTCTGGCTTGGTGCATAAATATTTATGATTGTTACATCTTCTTGTTGAATTGTTCCTTTTATTAATACATAGTGTCCTTATTTGTCTCTTTTAACTGTTTTACATTTGAAGTCTAATTTGTTGGATATTACTGTAGTTACTCTTGTTCTTTTCTGATTTTCGTTTGCTTGAAATATCTTTTCCCAAGCTCTCATTTTCAACCTATGTTTATCCTTGAATCTAAAATGTTTCTCCTATAGATAGCATATAGATGGATCCTGCTTTTTAACCCATTCTGTCAGTCTATGTCTTTTGATTGGGAAGTTTAATCCATTAGCATTTGATGTTATTACTTTAAGGGCAGTATTTTCTTCTACTGTTTTGCCTTTTGGATTTTATATGTCATATCTAATTTTTCTTGTTTTTACCTTTACTGATAGTCTTCATTTCTATACTCTTCTCCATACCTCTCTCTTTTGTCTTTTCCTGTTTGTCTCTAGTGGTCCCTTTAGTATTTTTTCCAGAGCTGATCTCTTGGTCACAAATCAGTGATTTTTTGCCTTAAAATATTTTCATTTCCCCCTCATTTTTGAAGGACAACTTTGCTGGATACAGAACTCTTGGTCGGCAGTTTTTTCTTTTAGTTTCTTAAATACATCATACAACTGTCTTCTCGCCTCCGTGGTTTCTGCTGAGAAATCTATGCATAGTCTTATTGGGCTTCCCTTGTATGTACTGGATTGCTTTCTCTTGCTGCTTTCAAAATTCTCTCTTCCTCATTGATATTTGACATTTGGTTAGAAAGTGTCTTAGAGTCTTAGAGTACTTCTATTTGGATCTATTCTGTTTGGGGTATGCTGCACTTCTCGGATTTGTAATTTTAAGTCTTTCATAAGAGTTGGGAAATTTTCAGTGATAATTCCCTCCATTAGTTTTTCTCCTCTTTTTCCCTTCTCTTCTCCTTCTGGGATACCCATTAACATGTATATTCATGTACTTCATATTGTCATTCAATTCCCTGAGTCCCTGTTCATATTTTTCCATTCTTTACCCTGTATTTTCTTTTGTTTGTCGGATTTCAGATTTCCCGTCTTCCAGTTCAGTAATCTTATCTTCTGTCTCTTGAAATTTAACATTGTAGGTTTCCACTGTTCTTTTCATCTCTTCTACTGTACCTTTCATTCCCATAAGTCCTGTGATTTGTTTTTTCAGACTTATGATTTCTTCTTTTTGTTCCTCCCTTGCCCTCTTTATATCCTTCCTCAGTTCATTAATTTCATTTTTTATGAGGTTTTTCATGTCTGTTCGAACATCCTGAATTCATTGTTTCAACTCCTGTATCTTGTTTGAATTGTTGGTTTGTTCCTTTGACTGGGCCCTGTCTTCAATATTCCTAGGATGATTCTTTATTTTTTACTGGCATCTAGGCATTTAATTTCCTTAATTAGTTTATTCTGGAGATTGTTTTCATCTAGGATTTTCTTGCTGGATCACTTTGTTTTCTATCTGTTCTCTGACATTCAGTTCAGCTTATTCTAGACCTCTAGCTTAGGTTTTGTTTAACAGATCAGAATTTTTCAGCTCTTGTTTTCTTGTTTCTTGCCCTGCCTATATGGTGCCGTTTTTTCCCTTAGGATGGTCTACTTAGGTATTATAGGCCCCAGTCAGATTTTCCCAGATCAAACTGGCCTCCTCTCAGGAGGAAAGAGTCACCCACATCAGTTTTCCCTGAGGGTGAGACCCAGCAGGTTTATAGATTTTCATATGAATCCTCTGGACTCTGTGTTTTTCCTATCCTGCCCAGTATGTAACATTTGTCTGCCTGTGGGTCTCACCAGCATAAGGTGATGTGGTACCTTTAATTTCAGTAGACTCTCCCTGTTGGGGGTATGGTCGAGACAGAGAAGAGCTTGTAGCCTGGCTTTAATCTCTTCAGTTTTCCAGACCCTGGGGTCTAAATTCCTTGAGGGAGGGATTCCACCTGATGTGGGTCCCATCCCTCTCCTGGGGAAGGCACAGCCTCCAGGCAAGCTCTCAGACAAGCTTAATTCCACCCTTTCCTGAGGCATTTGGAGTATGAGAAGCCTTGCAGGTGTATCCAAAGAGCAGTCAAGCTGTAGAAGCACAACCACAGAAAAAGAGAAGAAAAAAATCCTTTTCAGAGCAGGACCCCTGTTCCTCAGGGTTGCCAATTAACAGCTTAATTTGGTATGTTGTTCTGTGTATCTCCATGTCCTATGTGACCCCTTCTTTCTTTCAGGGCCCAGACCCTTTCAAGTGTTTTGTGCTGTCAAATCCATAAAAAAAACTTTTTTTTCTTTCCATCAGCCTTGTCCCCTCTGCACAGGGGCAAAAACCAGCAACCTCAACTTTTACTTCAGGTTCAGCTGAGCTGGGGATCTATTTTTAGTAATCAGAATTTGTTAATTAATTGCACAAATTGGAGTTTGGCAGAGCTCAACCCCTTGCTGCTATGAAGTGCCTTTCCTTTCCCCTCTGGGAAGCAGCCTATGGGGGAGGGGTGCCAGCCTCCCCATTTTGGAGGACTCATGGTTCTGGGTGGGATCGCAGCTGGTACAGCTTGTCCAGACTGGTGTATGCTGTGTGTCCAGTCACTGATGTGGCCCCAGCAGTTGTTCTCTACTCTTCCTGGCTATTTATTACTGCTCTGGAGGACAAAGTAAATCCCACACCTCACTATGCCACCATCTTGGCTCCTCAGATATTTTAAGAGAAACTTTTTCTCTGACATAATCCTTATGAATATGAAATCAGAACCGTTGCATTCTGTTTGAAGCTCTTCTGATGTTGTTACCTTAGTTTGTATAGCCTCTCATGAAGTTTGAAAACCATTCCTATGAAATGCTGAGAGTGGTTTCCTTACTAATCCTCATACTAAGGGTCTTTTATATTTCTCTTTAATTGGCATTTCATTTTTTTATAGTTTCTTAAAGGAGTTGGAAAATTACAGAGAAATCATGCAGAAAGCAAGAGTTCCTTTACACCTGCCCACACACACAGTTTTTCCAATTATAAACAATTTACATTGTTGAGGTAACTTCTGTAAAATTTTAGAAACAGTACTATTCTAATTATACTAACTATAGTTCATATTTTACATTAGGTTTCATTGGTTGTATTGTAGTCTATGGTTGTTTTTTGTTTTAATCATTCTAGTAAAATATATACAACCTAACATTTCCCCTATTAACTACATTCAAATATGTAATTTAGTAGTGTAAATTACATTCAAATATTGTGCTGTAATCACCCCATACATCACCAACACATTTCTATCACCCCAAACAGAAACTCTTTCCCAGTTAAGCATTAACTACCCATTCCTTACTTCCAACCTGGCCCCTGGTAACATTTAGTCTAGTTTCTGAATTTATTAATATCCTATTCTAATTATTTCATATGAGTGAGATCATAAAGTATTTGTCCTTTTGTGTCTGGCTTATTTCATTCATCTTGATGTCTTCAAAGTTCATCCATGTTGTCACATATACCAGAACTTCATTTGTTTTTATGGCTAAATAATATTCCATTGTATGTATTTACCACATTTTGTTTATCCATTCATCTGTTGACAGACATTTAGGTTTCTTCCATCTTTTGGCAATTGTGATTAATGCTAGCATAATTATAGGTGTGAAAATATCTGTTCTAGTTCCTGCTTTCAATGCCTTTGGCTATATACCTAAAAGGAGGCTTGACTGTTCATATGGTATTTCTATTCTTCACTTTCTGAGGGGCCACCAAACTGTATTCCACCGTGACTACATTGTCATAAACAATGAACAAGTTTTCCTGTTTCTCCACATCCTCTGCAACACCTGTTAGTTTCCTTTTTTATTAATAGTAGCCCTTTTAGTGGGTGTAATATTGTATATCATTTCATTTTGATTTGCACTTTGCTAATGTTGACCAACTTTTCATGCGCCTGTTGGTCATTTGATTATCTTCTTTGGAGAAATGTATATTCAATCTTTGGCCCATATTTCAATTGGATTGTTCATATTTTTGTTTTTCCAGTTGTAGGATTTCTTTATATATTCTGGATATTATATCCTTTATCGAATATGGGGTTTCCAAATATTTTCTTTTATTGTGTAGGTTGTCTTTTACCTTCATGATGAAATTTTTCATGCACAAACAGTTTTAGTTTTTATGAAGTCCAATGTATCTATTTTTTTCTTTTTTGCATTTTCTTTTGGTGAAAAGTTCAAGAAACCATTGCCACACACAAGGTCCTAGTGATGCTTTCCTATGTTTTCTTCTAGGAGTTTTATAGTTTGGGTTTTTATATTTAGTATTTTATACAATTTTGAGCTAATTTTTGAATATGGTGTGAAGGAGGTGTCTATCTTCATTTTTTGCATATGGATATCTAGTTTTCCCAGCACCATTTGTTGAAGATACATTTTCCCCCATTGAGTTGATTTGGCATCTTTATCAAAAATCATTTGGCCATAGGTATGAAGATTTCTTTCTAAGACCTCAGTTTGATTCCATTGGTTTTTATGCCTGTCCTTGTGCCAGAAACATGCTGATTTGATTATTGTACATTTGCCATAAAATGTAAAATTGGGGAATGTGAGTCCTCCAACTTCATTCTTCTTTTTCACGATACTTTTGGTGATTCACTTACTCATCCATATAAATTTGATGTCTGGCTTTTCCATTTATGCAAAGAAGGTTGTTGGAATTCTGATCTATGAACATGGGTTGTTTTTCCATTTATTTAGACCTCTTTGATTTCTTTTAGCAATGATTTTTAGTTTTTCATCTATAGGACCTTTACATCTTTGGTTACATTTATTTGTATATATTTTATTTTTTCTGTCCCCTTTGTAAATGTATTTTTTTGTTGCTTTATTCTTTAGATTGTTCATTACTAGGTTATAGAACCACTACCGATTTTTTTTTCATGTTGATCTTGTACCCTGCCACTTTGCTAAATTCATTTATTAGCAGTAATAGCTTTGATGTGGATTTTTCAGAATTTTCTACATGGGATTATATTATCTACAAATAAGGAAAGTTTTGTGTCTTCCTTTTTAGCTTTTTCTTTCCTAATTGTTTTAACTAGAACTTCTGGTATAATGCTGAATAACAATGGTAACAGTGGGCATCCTTGTTTTGTTCCTGATCTTAGAAGGAAAGCTTCTGTTTTCCACCATTGGATTTGATGATATTTGTGGGTTTTTCATTTATTCCCTTTATTATGTTAAACTAGTTTCCTTCTATTTCTGTTTAAGGATATTAAGAAGGGGTGCTGAGCTATATGATGAAAAAATTAATGTAATCATGTACTGCATTAAAAAATAAAGACTTTTACATCTTAAAAAAAAAGTTTCAGATACCTTTTGGCAATATGCCGGGGTATTTCACATGAGGCCTTTAAAACTTTTAACTTTATTAGTCAATTTAAGGAAGCTTTTGGAATTGGGAGTGATTTTACAGAGTTCAAGATTTTCTGAAATTTGTTTGAGTTTAAATTCCATTTGCCTTTTCTAACTTATCTGAAGAGTAGGAATGACATGAACAGGTGAATTTTTTTTTAAACATAGTATCTACAAAGCTCCTCAATGAAAGTTCCAGTTAAGTGAGCACCATCATTAGAAAGCTTATTTAGGATTCCTTAAATAGTAGATAAAGTCCCAAGTGACTTTTTTTTTTGGCCCTGTAAAAGTTGTGGCATATATCCTTTCTAACCACAGATATACATTAACCAAAATATATTCATAGCCTACTGCTGAGCAATTGTATAAAACTCATTTGGAGGCGCTCTAAGGAAGTTGCAATTTTTTGGTTCCAGTGTCTTTCATGCCTTTGTCAGGATTATGTTGCTGGCTAGTAGAGCATGTACTATAGCCATTCTTGACTATACATTCAAAGATTCCTCAGCCTTATTGTTTTAAGATGACAATCAGTTTATGCCTGATATGACTGTAATCTGAAGAGCCATGTCAGTTTAGTATGTTAGTAAATATTATAAGAATGGAAGTGCGTAGAACTGTCTTTTAAGATATAAGAAAAATTAAATTTGATTCATGTGAATATGCTCAATGTTTACTCTAAGAGTAAGAACATATTACAGATAGTGAAGACACTGAAAAATCCTCAGAGTCTTTAGATTTGTACCATAAAGTTTACTATGAGTGCTCTTTATAAATAAATAATTAAAACCTAGAAATAATATGTTGACAGCCATTGTACCAATCCTTATGTACAAGCATTAGTGTAATTTTAGCTTGAAAATTATAAAATAATTGAATATATATTTAGATTAACACATTTTACTTATACACAATTTAGGAAGATTGAAATTCCTTTCAAATGTGTTATTTTAGAAAATATTCACCCTGCTTGCTAAACAAAAACATGGAGAGTGCCAAATATCTGCATCAATTGAGATAATCATGCGGCTTTGTTTCTTTGATATATTAATGTGGTGTATTACATTAATTGATTTTCTTGTGTTGAATCACTGTCATAATCAGGGGTCTCAGGTGGCAGAGTCTCCAAGGGTGGTATTTTCCACTTGGTTTGCTCTGCATCAAAGATGAATCTTAGCCTCTCTCTGATGCTCAGACAAGTTTATTTAAGCAGCACTATTGCAAGAGTAACAGTAGTAGCGACCAATATTATGAGTACTGATACAGTCAGGTGCTCATACAGAAAGCTGACCAGGAAGGTCTTTGTCAGGAGACCATTTTGCATTCTCAAAGTTTGGGGCATCTCTCCCCCCCCCCCTTTTTTTTATACCATATTCAATTTGAGTCATTTACCAGATATTTCTTCTATAAAGGGAGCTTAAGCTATTCTTGTAAGGGCAAGCTTTATTTAAATATTTCTGACAGATTCAACTGTGCTGAGGTGGGCTTAACTGTAGAAATTCCCTGGCTAAAGTTATATCATACTCTTAAGTGACACATAGAGTCAGCCTTGCAAGATACTTTGTTAGTCTACTGGTTAACATTAATTTTATAGCCATAATGTGCCCCTTAATTACAACCCTCTTTCCCTCCTGAGCCTGGAGGGGGTCAAAAATTGAGAAGCTGACATCAATTTCCATTAGATACTAGTCACGTCAGATCTCAAGCAATGGATATTATAAAGTAGTATAAGGAATAGAAGTAATGAAGAGAACACCAGGAGAAGCAACAGAAGGCCCTGAGCTATGAAGCATAGCAAGTCCCTAAGGTTAATAAGGGCCACCCAGGAAAATAAATCAAAAGATGGCAAAGGGATTTGTTGAATAGGCACCTGAATAATATTGGTCTGGTATTGTTTAAAGTTCTGAGATCACTTGTCACATTTAATGAGTGCCATCAACTCATATGTAATGGAAGTATTGGCAAGGAGAATTCCCAAACTCTCTCTGGGAATTCAAAAGGTAGTCACAGGCAATGTAGATATCCAAGATCATGGTCCTTTATAGGTGATAGGAGACTGCAAGGGTTTCAAGGCCCTTGGTAAAAACTTGTACCTGGTGGGACATTTCCTTGTTCATGAGTACTTGGTTTGCCTATAATTGTTGTTGACTGTCCCTGACATAGGAAACTTCCACTGCCCTGAAAGTTAACATTCCCAAGATGACCTCTTATAGCATCTAGCAGGGGTGGAAAATGGGATTTCAGAACAAAAGTGGGATTTTGAATTGTACCAGAGAATAAGCAGAAGGGTCTAGGAAGTGTATGGATGCAACTGTGGGTAGGGTTAGAAGTCAATCACCAGAAGTCAATCAGGTGCAGTCAGATGTAAGGAACCCAACCAGCCACAGAAATGGTTCAGTCAGTGTGAGGGTAGCCCATAGGAGGGCACACCAAGTTGGTGAGGCAGGCATCAGTGGCATCCCCTGAACAGTCTGCTGGCAACTGAACCAAATCTTTGGCACAGAGGGTGAAGTATGTCTAATTTCTGGATAAACAATCAGGACAAATAGTAGTAATAGAGTTCAACTGTAGATCTGGAGCAGAAGTATCAAGAGTGAGGGTTGAGTAGTTAACAGGTAATAGCCAATAGTAGATTGTAAAGAGTGGGTGAATGCTGAAGTCTGGCAAAAAGCAGAAGTGTGTCTATAGAGCAAAGGCACAGAAGCTCCTGCTCATGAGGCAGACTTGAGCTGGGGTCAGGAGTTAGACTAGTGTCACAAAATCCCTGGTTTGAGGTGCCAGCCAACAGCAGTCAGACTAATTGATATAATGAATGGCCTGTTGAAGAATTTCCTCATGAAGTACCTGAAACTGTAGAGCTGTGTTCCAGTAGTCTTGTTTCTTGAAGATGACTATATAATGATATAGCTTTTACAGTGTGATTGTGTGATTCTAAAAACCTTGTGTCTAATGTTTTTTACCTAGAGTATGGACAGATGAGTAAAAAGTACGGATAAAAATAAACAAATAATAGGAGGGACAAAGGTTAAAATAAATTGAGTAGATGGAAATTTTAGTGGTCAATAAGAGGGAGGGGTAAGGGGTATGTTATTATGAGTTTTTTCTTTTTTCTTTTTTTCTGGAGTAATGCAAATGTTCTAAAATGGTGATGAATAGGCAGCTATGTGACAATATTGTGAGCCATTGATTGTATGCCATGTGTGGAATGTTTGTATGTTAAGAATGTTTATATGTTTGTATGTTACAAATTATCAAAAAATATTTAAAAACAAAAGAAGTCCCTCATGCAAGTGCAAGCTGGTCACTGGACTTCCTGCTGGCACTTATACATTTGCTGCTGGTGCTGACTCATATTGACAGCTGCCATTGGGGCTAACAATACTTCCTCTCTGCACCTTGGCCTTAGACTGACCTTTACAAACTTTCTGTTTTGTTTTTCATGCTGACATACCTTCCCTGCTGGGACAATGGGGCTCTGACACTGCCACAACCATCATTACCAGTCCCTGGGCAGGAGCCCCCAACACACCTTTACCCCTTTTTTAGCCTTTCATATATTTGGGGGGCTTTTCTGTTAAGTGCATATATACTTACATCTTCTTATTGAATGGCCCCTTTATTAGTATACAATGTCCATCTTTGTCCCACATAACAGTTTTTTTCTTAAAGTCTGTTTTAACTGATATTACTATAGCTACCCCAGTTATTTTCTGGTTACTACTTGTATAGTATGTATTTTTCCATCCTATCACTTTAAGCTTCCTTGCATCTTTGAATTTAAGGTGATTCTCTTGCAGACAGCATTTGGTTGGGTCATGCTTTTTCATCCATTCTTGCAACCTGTCTTTTGACTGCATCCATTTACTTTTGAAGTTACTACTGATAATGCAGGATTTACTTCTGTCATTCTACTATTGAGTGTCTGTAAGTTTTATACTTTTTTGTCCTTCCATCTTTCCATTAATGCCTGCATTCATTTCTTAATTTGTTGTATTGTACCAATTTGAATCCTTTGACACTTATTTATGTATATTTTCTTTGTGTTTATCATGGAACTTAAATTTAATATCTTAAATCTGTTAACAATCTTGTTTGTTTTGATACAAACTTAACTTCA
Source organism: Tamandua tetradactyla (assembly GCF_023851605.1). NCBI lineage: Eukaryota > Metazoa > Chordata > Mammalia > Pilosa > Myrmecophagidae > Tamandua > Tamandua tetradactyla. The sequence goes on along the minus strand of NC_135353.1, from coordinate 54,566,282 downwards.
ATAAAATACAAATACACTGTTCTTATACCTCTCTGTCCCCACATCTTTTTTGTAGTAATTGTTGCACATTGTATCTATAAATTGTACATCCAAAATCATGGATTTATCACTGTTTTTATGCATTTGCATTTTAGAAATTTTACCGGAGATCTTTTCTTTATGCTGCTCCACTGTCTAATGTCTTTTCCTTTCAGTTTGAAGAACTCCTTTTAGCATTGCTTGTAGGGTAGGTATAGTGGTAATGAACTCCCACAGCTTTTATTTATCTGGGAATACCTTAATCTTCCCCTCATTTTTGAAAGACAGTCTCACTTGTATTCTTGTTAAAACTTTCAGTCCCAAGCCATGATTTAGTAATTGACTTCCAATCTTTTGCATATTAGTGCTATTGGTAAGTGAGTTACATTCAGTGATGTATTTTTGCAAATACAATGCATTTTCTAAGAAAATAACTTGTAAACAATAGACTTGCTTTTAAAAAGAAGAAACAATGTTATTAGTAAATTGATGGAAATTTTGTGATACATCTTTTTTTTCATTTTTGGTTCAGTTTTTTTCTATATAATATAGTTCCTAGATAAATGTGTTTTCGCAGTTTATAGGGCATTTAAAAATATATCTATTTTATTACTTAAAGAAACTAGTAAATTAAGTGGCTGCTCTGTGTCTTAGGAGAAACGGACGTAGCAATACTGAATACTTTGTAGTCATTATTCCATCTCCTTTAATGTATGTTTTGGTGTTTTTAATGTAAATTTCTTACTGCCATAATACTTTGTCAGTATGATGTGATTTTTTATATTATTGACATCTTGATAATAACCTAGGTGGTAGGAATGAGCTGGGGAAGTGCCTTTGAACTTTGACTTTATGTCCTCTATGTAAATCAAAATTAATCAGTTTTAACAGGATAAAGTGCTCAGTGTGAAAGTACTTATCTAGGAAATTATAAAAGCGCAAGTTAATTAGAATACAGAGCTACTTGCATAGGCTGATACTTATTAATTACATGTTCTGGGGCTGGCTCAATTGTGAGTTTCTGTTAGCTTTTAGTTTTACAGAGATCTGTTAAAAACAGTTCCTCAAAGGAACAAATGAGAAATAACTGGTACATAAGATGTAAAGAAAGACTATTTTAGATTTATGTTTTTAGGCCAGTGTTTTTAGAGGTTTTATTACCTTCACTAAATATTACCCTCCAATTTTAGCTAGGGGAAGAGATTGGGAGCTAGTGTGCTTGCCTAAGTGAATAGCTGAAATTGTTCACATCAATGTACTAGTGGAAGTTAAGTGGAAGTTCACCTTGTTGTAGGCAATAGATTTGTTTCTGATGTGTTTAGTATGTAACTGAACTTTGGAAAGTGAGTTATATTTTAAGTGCATGGGAAACTATTTTAAAATCCTCATGTACCTTGTGGATTCACATCGGAGGGTTACTAGCGCTATTTCATTGCTCCCTTTTAATTTTTCCCCCACACACTTTAATCAGATTAACATCTTATTCTTGAAAATTAGATATGTTGTTCCTGTTTAATGGCTTATTAAGCTTCCTTATCACCTACTCATGAGATTTAAAGGTTTTAGTGCTTGAGTCTTTGTTGATAAGAGTTACATGCCTCTGTTAATAAAATAAGTACTGCTTGATGCTTTGAGGTAATTATTTTCTTGGAATTGAAAGTATTAAAAATCAGTGGCAACATACTGTGGAAGTAAATCAAAAGTATGAACATACTAAATAAGGCCTTAGTTTTTAATGCTGAGTTTCTTAACTTTGCTTAGTCCATAGTCCTGATGTAATAGGCTGAGAACTTCAGTGTATGGACTAGAAAAGTGGCAACATGAGTCAAGAGAGAAGAGTGGCTCAATAAATTACCTAGGCATATTACCTAGAAAAAGCATTTCAGGTTGAGAGAACAAATATTCAGCAATTTTCCAAGAAGGGGCTATGGGAAACTGAAGGGAAAGGACCCATATCAAACAGCGCCCAAGACAGGCATAGTGAAAATGCAGCGCTTAATCCCTGTATTGTTTCTGAGGTCAAATCAAATTTCTGAAAACAATAGCTCTTGTTCCACTGAGTGCTGAAAAACCACATAAGCAGCTAAAAATACGACGTAGCTCAGGTAAGAATAGATGAAAAGGAATATTAATATCAGGTGATGGCAGGAATAGAAAACATGGAAGAAAACAGATTAAGCCTCAGGGAAATTCAAATGTGTCTCAATAAAACAACATGGAGGAATAGTTCCATAGAGGAAGAATTAATGAATATGAGAAAATATAATGGACAGGTCTGAAAATTCGTCAGCAGCTTCCCTCCAGGGAGCTGTGGGGGTGGGGTGGGGGCAGTGAGGAGAGGTTGGAAGAAGAGAGAAAATTTAAAAACTGAAAACATGAATGAAAGACAAAGAATTAGGAAAACAAGCTGCCTTTTTTGGGAAACTGATTTCCAGTAGTAAAAGAGTCAGACAAACTCGATGATGGAAGAAAAGGGAGTTTAAGGGACTATTGAAGAACTAACAACAGCAGCACAGTTGGAAGCAGCTACATGCATTGTAGGTAGTATAAGAATGCAAAGGGTTATAAAAATGCAAAACGATGAGGTAGTTTACGCAAGTTCAGGGCAATAAATCAGATTTACTAGAGTGAAGAAAATATTTTTGTGAAAAAGGGCAGGGCATGGATCATTTCTAAATGACTTTTATCCAATCACTAGATGGAATCATTTTTCTAAAACAAACACAAAGGAGTTCGTTATTAGAAATATAGGAAATTTAGGTAGGATGATGAATGTTTGACAATGAGATGAAAAACAGAAAAATAGATAACCAGGTTTGTGAATATTATGCCACAGAAAAGATGAGATTGTCTCTTTTCTATCTACATAAAAAATCTCTAAGAATTTTTATATTATAACAAAGAATTCTAGAGAACATAGAAGAATTTATGTTATTTGAGTTTTCAGATTAATTCGAGCTCATCTTCATTATGGAGGTAAATATTGAGCAGATTAGTTAAAACTATATCAATTCAGAGAAGCATTTTAAATAGGTCTAATTCATTGACAGTATTGTTTGAAATTGTTAGAATTTTATAGGTTATTAAAATCTTTTAAGCTCTGGGCAGGCCAAAGTGGCTCAGCAGGCAGAGTTCTCGCCTGGCATGCCGGAGACCCGGGTTTGATTCCCTGATGCCTGCCCATATTAAAAATATATATATTTAAACTCTATTTAGGTGTTTGTGAAATTCATAGATATATCTTTGATTTGACCATATGAGTGAACACTTTATTTTCAGTGCACACCAGAGATTTACTAATGAAGGATAAAATAGTTTCCAATTTCTGTTCTACTGAGCTATACTAAATTTAAATTAACTTTACAATTTTTCTCTAATTCCCATGCAGTAAATTTTGAATTGTTTTAGAAATACAACATTAATGTCCTTTTTTATATCTGTCTTTTCAATCAGAAATACAGGTTTTTTAAGGCATATGTACTACTAAAAAGGGAGAATCTATAATTTTAAGAAATCTTTCTCTCCAATAAATAATTTCTCAACATATTTTGATTCACATATTCTAGCAAGAAAAAAAGTCGTTAAATTCTCTAAGTTAACATTTCTAATTTTCTCAACTAAAATTATCTGTCATTAGTTTACTTTTTTTCATTCTGATTGGTTCAACAACAGCTTATTAAACGCATACTGTGTGTCAGACTTATGCCAGGTATTGCGGATCCAAAAAAGAATGTTACAGTTCTTGTTTATTAATTGCTCTGAGTCTTGTAGGAAGACAGATGTGCAGACAAATAATTATATTAAAGGATATGAATACTGTGATTGAAATGTTTATAAGGTACACAAGTAATGTAGTGGATGGAATGGTTGACACTATCAGAGTCTGTGAAATCACTGTGAATTAACCTTATGAAAAGAGTTCAAAGGTAATTCCAGACAGAGGACACGACATCTGTGTACCAAGACTGAGATGTGTCAAAACAGTGTAATCAATAAGTATTTTTGTATTGCTATAGTGCTCTAGTTAGAAGAGCTGGTTTCTAGAATCCTTCCTTTTCCTTTTTTAAGAAATACAAACTAACAGGTGAATGTGGAGGTGGTTGCTTTTGTTATTATTATTATAATTATTATTGCTTAGTTTGTGTTAGGCTCTATTTTAAATAGTTTTCCCCAATATATCTAATTTTTTAGCTTTATGTTAATTTTCAGGGACGTAAGTGCTCTGTTAAGAGCTCAGTAAAAGTTTAGAATACTCTTGTTCAATAAGCTTGACTTCTGGAAGGCTAATACTTCTGAAAGGCTAATCCTCCTTTTCTTTATTAGGCTATGGAAACTAACTGGTGCCCAAGAGTTTAGCTCAGTGATAATTTATTGGTTGCCTACTGTACATAGGTTTCAGATCCTTTATATCAATGGTCCTTGATTCCAAGATAATAATAGTACATCACTTCAGATGTAGGTATTGTATTCTCCATGTTTTCCATACATGGTAATGACAATTATAATACAAAAACCCAAATTGCTTATTATGGTTTTCAAGCATGTGAGGGAAATATAATATTTTCACTTATCAAATTCTTCTTTTTCAAAACTATTTTAAATGTAATACAGAAAGTACTAATAGTTGGGAGCAATTTTGACATGTTTATCTATTGGCCAACAATACAAATGGTCAGTTTTTATTAGGTAGATACTTTTTCTTGATGATTAATTTATTTTGACAACTCCTGATCCAATATGATCTTTATTTTAGTATAGAGAATCATAATTAGTATCTTTCCTACTATTAATTGCATTTTTTGGTTGAAACAAATTTTTCAGGGAGAAAGGACATCAGCAAGGCTGTAGTAACTTGAGAAATGCTCGTGGTCACTAAGTAAAGTGGACTTTAGTCCTGTCTATTGTTTTAGAGAGGATTTATCTGTGTAACATCATACACTTAGGTATATCATAATTGAATGACTGGCTAGGAGTAAGAAACATGGATTGATCCATATATAACAGAGTGACTCCATAATTTTACATGATTTCTTATGAAGTAGAAATAGCACAGTCCTGACATGGCAGCCCATTTTGCAGATCTGGAGAATAAGCATAAAATGAATTGCATAAATCCCTAAGTTAACTAGATTTAACATTAGTTGTCATTCTACTGCAAAGTATCATATAAGCAGTTAATTAATGCTTACTAAATGGAGATGAAAGAAAAATCTTGAAGTCCAATTTACAAGCCATTTAGAAACTAAAAGAGGGTCTAGGTGGATCCAGAAATCAGTCAGTAAACTCAGATTGATATTTTTAGCTCATTTTAACCATATCACCTGATGCTTAAAATCCTTCAATGCCTTCCTATCTTAACTTCTTACCATGGCAGAGGCTCTCCCACCCTTTAAGTCATTTACATTTGCTATTTTCTCTGGAATAGTATTCTCACAGATCCTCAAGCAACTAGATACTCTTCATTCTTGAAGTCATGGGTCATATATCACTGTCTCAGAGTCCTATCCTGACCACCCCATCCAGTCTACTCATCCCCATCTCTCATGTTTATCTGTTTGATTTTTCACACAACTATTAGTATATAAAATCATCTTTTTTACTTGTTCACTTCTTTACTGACTCTCTCCTTTCCCATACAATGTAAATTCCATGAGAGCCAAGGTCTCATCTTTCTTGTTCACAGCTGTATCCCAAGCAACTTGTTTTTTTGTTCATTAAAGTAAGAACAATAATTAATATAGGTCTCAGCAAGCATCTCAATTATCTTTTAGGTCTAGTTCAAGACATTGGAATTGAATAATGATGTAGGAGCCCTTGGAAATATTTCAGGGAAGAGATACATAGGCAGTGAAAGGATTAGAAGACAAGATTTATGAATAGTTTACAAAATTGTGATTCAATTTGGAGGATTAACTATTTCAGAAAAAGAATCCATTACATTTGATTACTTATTACAATTTACAAACACTTTTGCATCTGTAAACACTTTTAACCTTTTACCTAGCAAATATGTGAATGTTATCATCATCCTTGTTTCACAGGCATAGATATGGAAACATAGAGAATTTCACTAATTTGTCCAAAGTCAGATAGTTATAACTGACTCTCATACAAAGTACATGTATTTTCCATGACATCACCTCTGATGTAGTCTGAGGGCAAGGAATTTAATCTGGATGTTATAAACAATGGAATTTCTTTGAGTTTATAAATTCTGGTAAGAGTTATCCCAGGTCCTTTCCAGGTATATTTGGAAAACTTTTGGATAGGTTAACATTTATCTAGTATAATTTGGAAGAGAGTAGAGGATATGGCTAGAGGATAATGGATTACTTGGATATTGTCTCTTCCAGGGCTAAAATTCTTTAATCTTTTGGCTATGTTTTCAATTTTCAAAATTCATCATTTCAAATATATTTAACATTTAAAATTTGACCAAGTGATACTACTATTTGATCCTCATATCAAGTGAAGTCGGCTCTAGGATGTGCTCATTGCATGGGCTGTGTATATTTTTATTCAATACCCAGAGCATGCAGTGTGAACATAATAGAGATTGAAAGACAGACAAAAGGCTAATGCAGATTTATTAAATCTCCATTTTAAGGTCTTTACTAAACTTGTTTCTGAACTCTTATTTCCACAACCTAGATTCCAAAATCACCACTTGAATTTATATATTGTTTCTTTTCTATAATATATTTTATTAATTTACTAACTCATTCCTTTCTTTATCTAGATTTAAAATTGGCTACAATTCCATATAGATAATTATATTTAGCTTTCAGTATCAGTTAGAAGCTTTTTAAAAAGAGAACTATGGAAAACACATTTGGAAGAATTATATTATTTTTCCTCACTGAGTTGAAATTTCTTTTAATGACACATCAGATCAATAAGGTTGATAACTGAAACTCCATTGCATGATTTTATGCAATAATGATAATGGTAAATATATCATCTAGTGATCAGCTAACTGGATGTTTCTTTTATCCACTTATTTAGAATTTTTCATAATCTCCATTTTTTGCGATGAGAATATATTACTTCAATAATTAACAACAGTATTCATAATTTTCTCTTTTAACTGGATAATAGATAGGTCCTTCAGTTAAAACAGGAAAACAATTTTCATAGATTATTTGACAGAATTAGTTTGGTTTGAAATTTATATCTTTGCATAACATTCCAAATACAAATTATGTTTCTTCTAATCATGGTAATAATCCTTTTATCATCTATTGTCTATCAGCAATTGTCTATTTACAACAGACATTTTTAAAAATATGATCTTATTTTGACAACTCCTTGCTTAAATGAGGAGTCAAACACCAAACATGGCAAAATAAAGATTTAGAAGTACATATTATGAGATCTACCTGTTCAAAACATGAATACAGAATATTCAGACCAAAGAAAAATAATAGATGTGCATTTGGATGGTAATGTAAATAGAAAAGAAATGGAAAATGAATTTATAGAGAAAAAGAATTTTAGTGAATGTGCTTATTAGAATTGCTGGGGCATTTTCTGTAGTGTTAAGAAACTGAAAATCATGGTCTAATAGTTTAAAGAAAATATCAGAACATATTCAACACATTGTCATGCCTGGCATATAGCAGGTCCTCAATAAGTATTTGTTGAAAGAATAAATGAACCAACAAGTCTTATTTGAGCACCTGTTATGTGGAGGATAAAAAACTACGAACCAGAAAAATCTTATAATCTAAGATAAGAGAGAAAGAATATAAGCAGGATGCACGAATGACCACTATCTAAAAAAGAAATTTGTGATAAAAATAAATTCATCCTGAAAGTTCAGAGGAAGGCCAGATCATTTCTCATTTGAAAAGGTTTTAAGGAAGAGCAAGGGACTTGAGCCTTCAACTTTGTAAGAATTAACCAAGCAAATTATCTGTGGTAGAAACCTAAGCAAATGTGTACTAAATCAGTATTATTAGAAGTCAGTCAGTCAGTCATTAAAAGAATTGTATCATTAAGAGACTTTTTCACGATCCATTTTTTAACCCATTGGCTTTTTTACATAAATATCATATGAAATACTCAACGATCCTTCAAATTGCCTCTTTACCTGATAATCTTTTGTTTTTAATATGTTACAAACATTGATTATAGTGTGACATTTTTAAAATATTTCAGTAATTGCTTTGTCAATCATTTCATTCTTCAGGTTAAACTTCTGGCCTAGTTCATTAAAAATTAGTTTAAATAATTAAAATAATGTTAGTTTTCATAATTAGAAATTTTCTATTAAAGATTTAGAATAATAGGTTACCCTTATAAAATGTTTCTTCTTAAGAAGATCAAAGACCTTAATATTTTTCATTTTATTTGTTCTCAGAACATTATTTTAATGAGTGGTTGTACTAAGCAATGCTGATTTCAACAGGGTATAGAGAAGTCTTAAGAGAAAAGCAAGTTGATTTCCAACACCCAAGAGATTAATGTCCATTTTAAAAATTATTTGAAGAGCACTTTAATGCTAATGTAAGTTTGACACCCTTTTCATACAGCTTCCTCCTAGCCTACTGCCCACTTATCAGCTAGAATCTGTTTATGCTCATTCTTTTTCTCCTTCTATTACTATCCCCACTCCACTCCCACCACCCCATTTCCTCTTCTTTTTGTTCTTTTTACTTCTTTATTTAAGGTACAGGGATCATGCAGTTTTCATTCACCATTCTATATCCAGCTACTAACACCATCCATGGGCTTGAATGGATGTTCATAAAAATGATTGTTAACTAATTTGATGAATACCTGATCTGGAAAAGTAACCCCATTTAAGCAGACCAATCTAGGAAAATATTTATAAGAAGATAAATCTGATTCCAGACTATACACAGTGCATATTAAAATAAAATGTAAGTGGATTTTATTTTATTCACTGTTTTGGAATACTTTTATACTCACTCTCTCCAACCATGCATAAGAGGACAGAAGACTTGGGGCCAATGCTCCCCACTCTTCTCCAGTGCTTATTAGCTGTGTAATCTTTGACCAGTGAATTCATCTTACTGAGCCTTAAGTTTTCTCAATATAAAACATGACTAATAATATCATGTATCTGAAGGCAGTGGATTGAATGAGAGTATCTACTGATCCAACTTTAAGTTTGTGAAAGATGTGAATATAATTGTTTAAATCATGTATTTTTAACTTTGTTATTAATTAGAATAAACTACTCTAACTAATTCCACCTGAGATTCCAAAATCCCTTAACTTAAAATGATATATGTATATATTTTTTAATGAGAACTCATAAAATTAACTTATTTGTGCCTATTATTACTATAAGTTAAAGATGTGTAGCCCCCCAAATTTTTAAATGCAAATCAAGATTGAAAGCTTTGACATGCATAGTTGTATCCCTATATGTTTAATGATACATTTTGAAAGATTAGAAGTTAAAGAACCATTACTAATATCCTTTCAATTGGAGTAATTGAAGAATACTTTTTTTTGGTAAGTTATTTTTTTCATTTGCACGAAAAATTTACCCCATACTGTTCTTTCTTTCATTTAGTAAACTTGTACCTAATACCTGGTACTGAACTAGGAGCTGCAGCCACAGCAATGAACAAGACACACTCTTTTCCTCAAAGAAATCAAATTTTATTTGAGGAAGCAGACAAGTAAGCAGATAATTAAGATGCTGTGTTGTCAGGAAAAAACCCAGAAAGCCTTCAGAGGGCATGGAACCTCTCTCAACCTAACCAAGCCCAGGGGTGGAAGAGTCAATCAGGGACAACTTTTCAGAAGTATTAGTGTTGCACTTGTGCCTCTCATGTCCTTCCCAGGGAGTATTAAACACAAATTATTCATACATTTAATGTCTATGTAAGAGATATAGTAAGAATTTATTGTTTGGTTATACTAGTTATTTGTTGCTTTGTACTAAATGAAGTACAAACAACATTTCTGGGCTAGAGGTGTAGATGAAAGTGAAAAATAATTAAGAGAAGAAACAGTTTTCATGAACTTAATAAATAAGGAACAAGATGTTAATTAGGAATCAGATACTAACTTAGTAGAATTACTGGCAAGGGAGGTTTAGGAGGTTGAATGCAATCCGGTAAGTGACAATGCTAGGGCTTTTTCTTAGAGCTTGAGGTATTTAGATTGTTTATCTAACAAGACAGATGATTTTGCATGTCTTAGGTCCCCTATAGAATTGAATGCTGGTATCAGAGCAAGTGGCCATTGTACTACTTCTTTAGATATGTTAAATGGTATGGCAAACCAACCCTTCAGTCTGTTAGCCAAAATTTGTTAACATGCTGCAACAGTTACTTTAATAGGTATTCTTTTTGTTTCTTTGTTTGATTTTTTAAATTTTGAAATACAATGTATATACATAAAAGCAATAAATTTCCAAGTACATTTTAGCATGCAGTTATAAAACGGATTTTGAAGTTTGATACTGATGGAAAGAAAGCCATACCTGAAAGAAAATAAGTGCTCCACAATTCTCCCGATTGTGGAGAAGAAAAGAATTTACTAATGACCTTGCAAGAATGGGCGAACAACCAAAATGTGGTTGCTGGTGCACTGAGCAGCAGAAAGCATTAGCATTTGCTCCCTAAGCCTAGCACACAGGTCTTTCCACTGTTTCTTTGCTTTTCTTTGGATAGTCTATAGGTTATCAGCCTATCCAAGCAGAGCAGTCTAATTTAAAACAGTTCCCAGTTTTGATTATGTTTTGCATCCCAGTGACCTTGGTCATTATTTGTTTAGATTTGTTTTTCTTTAGATAAAGATTTGATGCCAATTTTGGGCTTACATCAGAGGTCCTCTGCTTCCCCTGTGACTGGCTTGAGCTAATTTTGCAGCCCTTTGTTTAGTTAGTTTTTTCCCCATACGGCGTCATTTTGTGAGAAAGCTAAACTTAATTTTATTCTTACAAATTCCACCCTCTTTCTTTTAACTTTTTTAGCTTTCACGTTTTATTTCTTTTATTAAACTTGGTAAGAGCTTTTTCACATTCTTCATTATAGGGATCTTCCTTTTTAAGGAGGTATAAATAGTTTTGTCGGTATTGAACATGCATTTGTTTGGTTAGGGCAGTCTTAATAAGTCTTTGAGTTAGCCCCTGATACATGGGATGATGTAACACCCAATCACTGTTAGCATTTTAGCTACAATAATTACAGAAGTTAAAATGGACAGTGCCACCCCTTTCCATTTTCCAAATCAATTTTCTAACCATTTTGTGAGGGGATTGTCAGTGCTTGAATTCTTCGTTAATTTTTTTAGATAAGACTTTAGACCTTGTAAAGCTTTGGAGATAGTTCCATCTGGTATTGCATTAAGGATGAATGCACAACAACTACCTCCAATCATAACACAAATGCCTCCCTTTTCAGCTAGCATTATATCTAAGGCCATCCTGTTTTCCCATGTCATTTGCCTAATAGCATCTAGTTGTCTTGCAGTGCCCTTCACTGCATCTCTGGTGTAGCTGATAAATTTTTGTTGATTATAATATATGTAATTAGTCTAGTTTACATTTTAATTAATTATGACCTACTAAATAGGAACAATTCAAACTTTGCAGTTATTTGACTTCTGGTGTTAAACTTATCCAGGATTCCCTGTGGTACTCCTGTATCGTTCAAATAAATTTGATCATCAAAGGAACAAAGTAAACTTTTCCCCCCTTGGGTTAGAACTTCCTCCTCCTCTTCAAGTCCTAGGGTGAATGGGATGGCCAATTGGACCAGAGCACAGGTCCCTTTCCACTTCTTAGGTAATATTGGCTGGAGGATGCTTTTTCTATACCACCAAAGGTCTTATAGAACTTTTGGGTATGGTTAAATTGGAGAAATTGCTGGTATTGTCTTTAGTCACATCTTATGCTGGGGTACACAAAGCCGTGGTCCCAAGGTCCTGGACCAAGGTGGGAAGCTGGTATGTATGGCCTTGACTTTCCCACTCCTAACTGGAGGGAAGAGAAAGGACAATGAACTAAAATTTTCATCAGGAGTAGTATTTTGGAAAAGGAGTATCATGCATTTGAACTCCTTTTTATGTTTTTCCATACCTTTAATAAAGAAAGGGCATGATAAAGGCATTGGGTTGGCCTGTTGCACAAGCATAATAGTTGTCTTCTTAGACTTTGGACTGTATATTTAATCCATTCCACTCAGGCATTTGTATCTCCATACCTGTCTCTATCTCTATGGTTTTTTTCAATTTTTTTTTTGCCTCGACTATCTTGAGAACTGTGGGGTCATTTTGAACTGGGGAACTAGCCACTGGTGGGTATCCTTGGGTGATGCTGAAGAACTAACTAGAAGGGACATTGTTGGGGAGGGAAGTGTTCGATGTCGGAGGGAGGACGTGTATATGGAACTTTCTCAGAGGATTTTTACTAGTGATGTTTGCCCCCATTTCATAAATTTTATTAACACTTGATATTAGTTATTGCTCCTGCCTTATGTTCATCTGCTTTTTCAATGATTATGATCACTGGGTTACATTGAAGATCCTCACAATCTGCTGGGGCATTTCCTTTTAAAAGGTTATTTTATTTTTTAATGGTTGTCGTCTCAATCTCATATCTGCAGTCGATCCCTGAAAATGGGTAGTCCATCTTATTACCCATTAACTGTTGCAATGGATGGTGTATTAGTTAGGGTTCTCTAGAGAAACAGACTCAACAGGGAACACTCACAGATATAAAATTTATATAAGCATCTCATGTGACTGCGGGAATGCAGATCCAAAATCCACAGGGCAGGCTGTGAAGCCGAACGACTCCGATGGAGGGTCTGGACAAACTCCACAGGAGTGTTTCGCCTGCCAAAGCAGGAATAGAGCCTGTCTCTTTTGAATCTTTCTTAAAAAGCTTCCTGTGATTAGATTAAGCATCGCTCATTGCAGAAGATACTCCCCTTTGGCTGATTACAAATGGAATCAGCTGTGGATGCAGCTGACATGATCATGATTTAATTCTATGAAATGTCCTCATTGCAACAGACAGGCCAGCACTTGCCCAACCAGACAAACAGGTACCACAACTTGGCCAAGTTGACACATGAACCTGACCATGACAGATGGATTGGCTGTAACCGTCTCCTGCTGGTTCTGGGGACAAGTATTTGTTTTCCCCTCATTCTAGTTTGCTAGCTGCCAGAATGCAATATACCAGAAACAGAATGACTTTTAAAAAGAGGAATTTAATAAGTTGCTAGTTTACAGTTCCAAGGCTGAGAAAATGTCCCAATTAAAACAAGTCTAAAAAATGTCCAATTTAAGGATCTGGGGAAAGATACCTTGGTTCAAGAAGGCCGACGATGTTCAATGTTTCTCTCTCAGCTGGAAGGGCACATGGCGAACATGGTGGTGTCTGCTAGCTTTCTCGTGGCTCTACCAAAAAGGGATTCTCTCCAAAATGTTTCCTCTTTTTAAGGATTCAAGTAAACAACTCCACCTTCAATGGGTGGAGACACACCTCCATGGAAATCATCTAATCGAAAGTTACCACCCACAATTGGATGGGTCACATCTCCATGGAAATAATCAATATGCTCCCACCCCGCAGCAATATTGAATGAAGATTAAAGGACATGGCTTTTCTGGGGTCCACCACAGATTCAAACTGGCACACCTCCTTAATTGCCATTGATTCACTAAGATTCCACAGTCTCTTCCTTGGCAAGCGTCAAACTGTACAATTTGGAACACTGACCCTTCAGTTACATTCATCACCAATTTGATGTGGCTCATTGCATTCTGAATTTGGAACATCACAGTTAGTATAGTTATTCTCATTTTTGGGGGGAGTGGGGGTGGTTTCAAATCCTTCCTTTGTTTTCCTTGAATAAGACTCTCTGACCATGGTCACTATTAACTATGTTAGATTAGAATATAGAACCCAAACCGCGCCACTTTTACCCTCCCAACTATTGTCTTTTTAAAGTAGTCTTTAAAGGGTCTGATATTGGAGTTATTTCCCAGGAATTGGACTGTTTTATTGGGTACTTATCGTCCCGCTCAGGTATTGGTATTTTTTCTAGACTGTAGTGAGTCCAGCTATTTTCTGCTGTCCGGACTGTTGTTTCAATTGTCAACAGAACTTGATAAGGTCCTTCCCAGGCTGGTTGGAATTTGGACTCTTTCCAGGATTTGATGAGAACCCAACAACCAGGTTGGTGGTGATGGACAGCAAATTTAAGAGGTGGGGTTTGGACCAAACCACGGTGTCTAAAGGAGGATAGAGTAGAAGACAAAGCCAGTATATAATCCTCAAGGAAGAGGTCCTTTGAATCCAAGCAATGGGAGATTTTTAGTTTTCCAGGAAAAGGCAAACCAAGGAGCATTTTGTAGGGGAAGATCCCTAATGTCTTTTATGGGCAGTTTTAATTGTTAGCAGAGCTATGGGTAGACATTTAGTTCAAATCTGGTTTCTAAGACTAGTTTAGAAAGAAGCTTCTATAAGGTCTGATGCATTCTTTCTACCTTTCCTGAGAATGGCAGATGCCAAGGTGTGTGAAACTCCCATACAGTACTTCAGCTTTGCATGACATCTTGCAGCACATGGGTGGTAAAGTGGCTATTATTGTCAGAATCAATAGTTTTTACGAACCCGTATGGAGAATGATTTTTTCAAGGATAATTTTGGAAGTTCCTAATGCTGTAGTCAAGACTAGAGGATATGCCCCCACCCATAGTGTTTGATGGTTTCTAGAAAGCAGAATATATTGTAATTGTCCTACTCAAGACATATCCGTGGAATCAATTTGAATGCTCTGAAATGGTCTGAGGCCTGGTTCTCTTCCCTCTTGCACCTGTTTCCTTATAACTTTTTTTTAAAAACGTTTAATGATAGAAGTGTATTTCACTTTAATGGACATTAAAGATGACCTACTAAATTGGAAAACTAAGTCATTAATACATAAATAATGAAACCATACTACCTACAAAACCGTTCTTGAAGGAACATTCATCACCATCCTAAACTATATAAAATCTTAACCAAACAATTCTATGCAGAAGCAAAACATTGCAAGACCATTACTTTAGGGATAATACATACATATAAAGTCCTAGGCATCTACAATTAATGTTTTAAAAAGGCAAGCCATGCAACTTTACATGAATTTTTGAGCTGTAAGATATCTGGGAATTAGGTAAATAGGTAGAAATCCCTCCTCCTCACCAAAACAAAAAATATGAAAGCAATTGAAACAAAATCTTCTTAACAAAAAACCTAAATAGCAGCTGAACTTAACTTACATTTCAGAACTGATGTTGTTAAAATTATGGTCTAGGCAAAAGAATACAAAGTAAATACTACATATGAATGCCTCTTCAAAATAGTTTGCAATGAAAATACAAAAATAACCTGTTAATATTCTAAGGTGATAAGTAAAAAGTAACCTGGGTCTTTAAAAAAAAAACAGAAGGCTACACCTACATAGCCAGATATCCTAAAACTGATACCAGAACTCATAAACAAGCTTTTAAAATTTTATTTAAAGTGGATACAATGTATGGCATGCATTTTGAGACTGTTGAATGACTGATTTAAATAAAAAGCAGGGGCAGAGGACCAATAACCCAAAGTCACCTTAAAATATTTCAAAGAACTAAGGTTCTCTTCACCCTAAGATGATATGTGAAGAATTGTTTAAAGAATAAACAAAACAATTTATAATTTAAGAAATTAAAATCTGACATAAAACCTAAATTATGTATAAAAAATTATAATCCTTTGCCAGTATATGGTTATGCCAAGAAGTTATATTATCTACCTGCAAACATTAATTTATGGTAGGCTGATTTGTTTTTTTCTTGTTTATTAATTACTGACTTGTATCAATAAAAGCTAGATTCAGTCTCAAGTTATACCTTTTAATAAAAATAGGTAGTCAAAATTAAACAATGTCTTAGTTAATTGTATTATACAAAGATTGGTTTATTAGTTTTGTAAATGTTCTACAGTTATGTAAGATCTAACAAAAGAATATACAGGAACTCAACTTTATTTATACAAGTCTTCAAAAGAATATTACATCTAGCTTTGACTGCTTTGCTACAGTAACTTACTTTAAATGCTAAGAAAGACAGTATATTTCTAGAGACATAACTCAATAAAGTTAAAAACGTATTTTTTATTAATTTCTTTTGAAAATTAATAGAGCAAAACATATTCTACCTAACCGTAATTTTGTCCCTTTATGTACGAGTCTAAGACAAGTATTTAGACATTAACCTGGGCAATAAATTCAGAGGTTCTTAAGAATAGGACATGAAATAAAATGGCCATTATAGCAATCAGATTAAATAGATTAAAAACTCAGCTCTGTAACTAACTCTGAGATGAAAATCCATATGGTTTAAATAATAGTTCACGTTCGCATAACAAAGTAAGATATTATTTAAGGGAAAAGTCTCAAGATGGAAATTTTTAAAAAGTTATGTTAATTTTGAATCAAATCAAGTTCCAATCTCTTACCCCAAACAATAAAGATTTCATGTCTCTAAATGAACCCAGATTTATAAATCATGTAAGATAACTTTTAAGAAATTTGACCACAACTCTTAAGTACCAGACTCTTAGGTATTCTATTTGATTCCAATTTATACTGCCAAAATTTTCTTGCCACGGGACTTTGATGTCTTAAAAGCCTGATAAGCTATTGTAGCTGGCCAGATTTTGAGTCTGTATTTCTAAGAGAGCTAAACTGTTTAATATCTACCTAACCATATCCAACAATTATTTACTAAAAGTAGTAGAATGAGATATACTTTTTAATCCATTAAATAAAACTATACTTCTGTAAGCTTTTTAAATAAGAATTTAATTAATTACTAGAAAATAAAAACACTCTAAGGGCTTGGGGAATAATCGTTTTAATCTATAAGCATAATTCATACCCAAACTTACTGTTTTGCCAGAGATTTTTCCTTCATAATATTTCCTAATTTTAGTTTTCTTCTTGAGCTCTGCACTCTCTCAAAAAGTAACCTACAATTTAATGGGTCCAATGACCATGAATAATCTAATTCAGTGATTACTAAATTAAAACAAATAAAGTACAATATATATCACCTAGAATTGTCAAGCTGTTCATGAAGGTCTAAAATATGACTCAAAATAATTAAGCCATTTTATATTTAACATATAAGAAACAGTTGTTATAAAGCAAAGTGTTTATGTATTCTAATGTATTTTCACAAGCTTTTAAAATTCTACAATTTTACAGATACAGTTTTCCATCAATAAGGCCAGATAAAATTTCTTTTGATATATAACTAATTAAAGGGTTTAAGGCTTTATAGCTTTAAAGGCTATAGGCTTATAGACTACAAATCATGTACAATTTAATCATAACACTATACAAAGGATCTTAAAATAATGATATGTATTTAACATTATTGTTTAGTCTTATAAAATGGTGAACTTTAACCAAATTGATATCTCAATCATCTTATTTATAATGCCTCCTATACAATTATATCATATTGCTTGGCATGTAATCCAGGTTACTGAAATAATGTTTTAATTCAATTAATTGTAACTGAATTCTAATATGTTAACCACTTTGTTACACTACTTACTACACTTCCTGTCCTAGAAAATGTAACCATTCCAAGTGGAAAAAACAATGCAGAGCTTCATCTCTTCCTTAAAGATTTTCAAGTATTATAGGAACATAAATCCATGAAAAAACTTATTAAAATTTGATATTCCATCTTGTTTTACTCATTATGGAATAAGCGAAAAAGGTGAAAGAAAAGTTCCTTAATATTCCTCTGCTCAGCATAAATATACTAAGAAGTTCTACAGCTCTGTTTATGAACTAATTCCTAACTTTTTCAAGCAAAGAACACAACCACAGTTTCATTAGTGAAGAGAAATGAACAATCAACTTTAAGTAACTCGAAGGAAGATGGGAGAGACAAAAATATAAAATGACTTTGGCTTTTAAAAACCTACTGTTGACCCTGTAATGCCAGACTTCAATAATAAAAAAAAATTTATATCAGCAAGCCACCAATTCATCATACGTTATTAAGGCTACTGATATAGGCAACAGTATTTCCTTTCTCCAGTCAATCTGCTATATCTTCCTTTTGCTTTTTCTGCTTTTTGGTTGCAGGCAGTTCAAGGCTTGCCCATTGCATGGGTTCAGCTTTTCTCATTGTGATTTCAATCTTGGTTACAGTTATAGATACATAACTTCACTTTACATCAATCACACCCCATAACTTCATTTTGATGAAATTCTTTCTCTCCTTCAAATACAGTGTGCACATTCCACAATGTGCTGGGTTTCTACTCGACTGAGTTCCGGAAGTAAATTTTTAGCATATATTGAGTGGTAATTTCACCCCCTGTCTAATGCTAATCATGTGTACATGGAACAACTTTTTCCCCACCATCCTTTTTAGCCCATGCGTTTTTTCCGGTGGTACAACCTTCTTGGGCTAAAAATGTATTAAAATCAGAAGTTTTCCTTCTACAACAGCTCCAGCATTGTATCCCTTCATGAAAAATAGTTACTCCAGAATGATATATACAGATTTCTTCTAGACTCTGTAGACCCTGATATGTCTTTGAACACCCTCTATTTTTACATGAGATCCCAATCTTAACTTCATCACTATGCCCCTCCTTATCTTCTTTATTCCCCAATGACAGTTTAAGTTTAGGAAGTGCTTGTTTTAGGGAGGCAGGTACTTTTAATTCCAAATTTGTCATTGGTTCATCTGGGCTTGGCCTTTTAATTGCTTCTGCTGGTTTAGGGGCCTAAATGATGTGCTATTGAAATTTGGGTTTCAATTCAGATAGTTGTTTCTTCTCAGTAGTCTTGACTTTAGGTTTGACTGGTTCAGGTGGTTTCTCACTATTATGCCTATCTTTTGTACAGCTTACGATGCTTAATAAATCAGAAAAATCGGTTGTTCTTCTCTTACAGCAAGACTAACCCTTTAATGCATCATGAGAGACTGGAACACCTGGGTGGTATGCGAGCATCATTGCAATTGTCCTCTGGATCGAAGCACTGGCTGAAACCACTGCTGTAGCACAGCAAGGCCGTGTCTTTCCCCATGGTTATAGAAAAGGCCCAAACACCAGGAACCACAGGAGATGCAGTCACAACTCTCCTACAGCAAACACTGGTCTGATGGCTGAGATGGCTGCTGGCATCCAGAAATGGCCCCCTTATAACTTTTTAATCAATTTTGGGCAAATTACGCATCATTTACATATTTGCTTAGCTATGATGCAGAGGCCCACACACCCAAAATGTTTAAGAACCACATTACACATGGCTTGTACTCCCAAATGATTCCTTGATGTCACTTGCCTTCCATCTAGGCGGACCTATCTTCCTTGCTCATTTGGGATTGCTTCTCATTGTTCCAGCTCTTTGACTTTTTTCTCAGAGAATATCCGGACCTCAATTTCTTTGGGAGTGGAGGGTATTAAGACCATTAACCTTGACAGAGGACAAAGGGAAGCCCCCATAGCCTTTTCATTTGCTAACCTATTGCCCTTTGCCTCAAGGGTATGGCTTTGGTGAGAGTAGATTGGTTAGTATTTGCTTTATCATTCCCCATGGACTGATTCCTTCCCCTTTTATCCCTGAATCTGTGAGAGAGCTACTGGAGAATTTGATCCCCTTTGGGATATGGGTCACAGAAGATCAAGCTTCCACAGTGTTTACCAAAAATGTAATTCTTTTCTTGATACGGGCCCACTTTTAGATTTATTAAAGGTTCCTGGTGGATAATGAGCTTCTGATCTCTTAATCCTCAAAATTTATTATCCAACCTTCTTTCTTTAAATTTGGGCACTTCCTTTTGAAATGTTTAGGTTTTTTCACAATGATAACACCCTGTGGAGTCCTGTACCCCCTTTACTCCTTTATCCCATTTGGCCTAGAATGCTTTTCTATCTTGCCTTTACCTGTTTCTTCCTTGCTTTGTTTCAGATCTTTTCTTAACCATGTGTTCTATCATGCTTGTCATGACTTTAGCCTTTTGCTTCTGCTTTTCTTCTTCCTTTCTCACTTTCTAGGACTTTCTCAATAACTCTTCTAGTGGTTTATCCATCCACCCATTCATTTTTTTTTTATCTATTTCTGAATGTCAGGCCAAGATCCCTTTATGTAGCTGGCCTTTAGCATTCCTTGGGCCACAGGACTATCAGGGTCTATCCTTGAGTATTTTTTTCATCTCTTCCCTCAACCTTTGCAGGTAAATGGAAGGAGTCTCTTTTTTTTTTTTTTTTTTTTTTTGGCAACTCAAAGGCCTTATTTAGGTTCTGAGATTTGGGCATAGCCAATTTTATTTCTCTCATAATGAGGTCTTTTTTAAGATCTTTCATTTGTGCCCTGCTTTCCTGGATTATTAACCCAACTAGGGTCTACATTTGGGAAATTTTTGCTTTGCTGCCATTACCCCTTGACTGGGTGGGTGCTGCCTCTCACATTCTTTTATAGCCACCCTCCTCACCATCCCCCTTTCCTCTCTTGTAAAGAGGATATTCAGGATGAACATAAGTTTGGACCAGGAATACTGGAACCTAAAAATCGATCCAGTTGTTCAGCAAGCCCTACTGGGTCATCCATTAATGATTTTATCTCCTTGAATTTTTAAAATTCTGCACATGTTAATGGGGCATTTATGTAAACAAGTTCTCCTGTTCCAATAGATATTTCTTTCATTTTTTTTTTTTTTGGCACGGGCAGGTACCCCAATAGGTATTTCTTTTAGAGGGTAGAAAAACTCAGCCTTTCTTTCCCCGGGAGCCCCCGGAAATGGAAAATTCGGTATATTTTTCTTTTATCATTGTAACTTCTTTCTCAATTGTTGTTGAGTTGTAACAGGTGGAACAGTTGGCCCCAATTGGCCCTCCAGTTCCCTGGGAGAGGGGGATGGGGAAAAGCTTAATAAAGGATCCAAGGCTTTAGTTTCTAAAGATTTAGTCTCTGGGTCTAGGGTTTTAACTTTTATGGGATAAAGAGTGGACCCTTTCTTTTTAGCCAACACATGGCATAATCAGACTTCTCTGTGGAGAAGGGGCTATTTCATTAACATAAAATATGAGGTTGGCACAAAATCAGTTCTCATCTGCCCCATTTTTTGCCAGAATACATCTGGTGGCATAATGCTTTTTTTGGTTCAAATTTAACAACAATATTTAGTTATTTTCTTTTTGTCCGTTCCCTTGGTCTGATCACTATCAGTCCAATGTTCTAACATTTTTCTAATGGACTATCAAGAGAATTGTTCCTGGGGGCGTCTACAGGACCCCCTTCCCTTGTTCTTCAGCCAGCCAACTGCCTTTATAACCCATTCTGAGTTTTGCCTGGGTTCCTTTCTCTCAACACTGTTTCACCTTGTCTGTCTCCAGCACCTTCTCTCACCAGAGAAGGGAACCAGGGATCAGGAATCCTGACTTGCTTACTCAACTCCAGGCTCATCAGAATTTTCCCAACCACCAAGACAATACTTAGTAGTCCTTTTTCTTACCTTGGTTCAGGTACAGAGTTGCCTGGTCACTGTGAGGCAGATTTTCACTTCTTCCATTTCTCATTCACAATCTGTGGATCCAAGTATCCAGCCTCAGGTCCTTCTGACTGTCAGAAGTGGGCCCCCACCAGTGGAGTCCGAGACCGCTCAATTAGCAGGGTTTGCTTCCCTTTGTTCTCCCAGGGGTCCTCCTCTGACGTCTCAGGTCCTGGATGAGCCCCCCAAATTGTTGGAAAGAAAGCCTTACCTGAAAAAGAATAAATGCTCACCTGATTGTGGAGAAAAAAAGAATTTAATGAACTTGCAAGAATGGGCACCCAACCAAAATGTGGTGGCTAGCATGCTGAGCATCAGAAAGCATTAGTACTTATTCTGTAAGCCTAGCAAGTGTGTCCCTCTGCTATTTCTTCACTGGTTGAATGTTCCAGAGGTTCCAACCAATCTGAGCAGTCTAATCAAAACAATTCCCACTTTTGATTATGTTTTACATCCCAGTGACCTTGGTCATTATTTGTTTAGACTTGTTTTTATTTAGATAAGGATTTGATGCCAATTTCGGGCTTATATCAGAGGCCCTCTCCTTCCCTTGTCCACGTGACTGGCTTGAGCTAATTTTGCAGCACTTTGTTTAGTTAGTTTTGTTTTCCCTACTCTGTGTCATTTTGTGTGAGAGCTAAACTTAATTTTATTCTTAAATTATGGGTTACAATTCTATGATTTTTCATTTTTTCTTCTAACTATTCCAAGACTACTGGAGACCAAAAGAAACATCAATATAATGATTCAGCAGTCATACTCATTTGTTAAATCCTATCCTCTTTATTATATTCTTCTTCTTCATTTTTCTTTTTTGTAAAAACAAATAACGTATATACATAAAAAGCAATACATTTCAAATTACATCACAACAATTTGTTGTAGAACAGATTTCAGAGTTTAGCATGGGTGGCGATCCCACAATTGTAGGTATTTACTTCTAGCTAATCTAAGGTACTGGAGACAAAATGAAATAGCAATGTAATGATTCAGCATTCATACTCATTTGTTAAACCCTACTTTCTCTGTATAAATTCACTATCACCTATGATTTTCTCCCACTATTTAGGGGTATTTGGATCATGCCCATTCTAAATTTTTTATGTTGGTAGGGGTTGTTGATAATATGGGAAAAGGGAATGGAATTAATTGATGTTCTTGAGAGGCTGGTCCCTCTGCATTTCAGGATTGATTTGGTCTAGGACATATCTGGAGGTTGTAGGTTTCAGGAAAGTTACCCCAGTGCATAGAATCTTCGTAGAATCTTATATAATGCCCTAGGTGTTCTTTAGGAATGACAGGAATGGTTTTGGTTGAGGTTTGACAAGTTATGATAGGTAGCAATGTCTAGCTGAAGTTTGCGTACAAGTGACCTCCAGTGTAGTCTCTCGACTCTACTTGAACTCTCTCAGCCACTGATACTTTAACAGATACATTTCTCTTCCCTCTTTTGGTCAGGATGGCACTGTTGATCCCACCATGCCAGGGCCAGACTCATCCTTGGTGTCATATCCCATGTTTCCAGGGAGACTTTCATCCCTGGATGTCATGTCCCAAATACGGGGGAAGGCGATGGTTTCACTTGCAGAGCTGGGGTTGGAGACAGAGAGGCCACCTCTGAGCAACAAAAAAGGTCCTCTGGAAGTGACTCTTAGGCATACCTATAGGTAGGCTAAGTTTCTCTGCTACATACATAGCTTCACAAGAGCAAGCCTCAGGAGCAAGGGCTTGGCCTATTGATTTGGGGGTCCTTAATGTTTGACACAGTATCTGGAGTTTCCTCAGTGTTAAAGTTTAATAGTTCCATATTTTTTCTCCCACCCCTCAAGGGATCTTGCCAAAACTTTTTGATTATCTGCTAAATATACTCTGGGATGTATCCAGATATTACATTAAGCTATGTAGGAGTAAAGGCTCTTATTCTTATTCTGGCCACCATGTGTTTGGACTGTTTAAATGATCTATCAAGGTAGGTTGAAGTACATTATGTGCTACATAAACTTTAGGTTCTGGACAAAACAAACCTTTCATCCTTTGATCTCAAAGAATAGGTGAAGTTCTAAAATACAACGTCTTCTGTACTCCTGTATTCCAAATTCAATTAAACCCAACCTGGTTGGCTTCATTCTTACCTCTAAAAACCAGATTATACATATATAAAATAGACTCTCAAAATGCAAAAATAAAAATGACACTTCCAGACTAAATGTGACAGCTATAAGAGCATACAAACTACAACCCAGTTTTCTTACACGTATTTTCAAAATGAGATCATACAATATTTGCTCTTTTGTTTAGGGTAATTTTGCTTCACCAAATGTCTCACAGGTTCATTGACATTGAACATGCCTCACAACTTTGTTCTTCTTTGTAGCTGCACAATGTTTAATCATATATTTAGACCATCGTTCACCAATCTACTTCTCAGTTGTGTGTCTTATAGCCACTTCCATCTACTGGGCCTCATTTATAACATCCCA
This sequence comes from Tamandua tetradactyla, assembly GCF_023851605.1. Taxonomy (NCBI): domain Eukaryota; kingdom Metazoa; phylum Chordata; class Mammalia; order Pilosa; family Myrmecophagidae; genus Tamandua; species Tamandua tetradactyla. The sequence goes on along the minus strand of NC_135353.1, from coordinate 54,542,235 downwards.
GTCAATAGTCCATTAACACTCTAAATTTTAGATAATTTCATTGTTTCCAAGAAAAAGATAACCAATAAACACACCCTCACCAAATAGAAAATTCAACCCTCCCCCTAAAACTTATCTCTCCCTCTGTTATATACCCCTGGTATTGCAGCAGTACTGTTGATGCTTACCTGTTAAAAATATCCCATAGAATGCAATAGCATTTTCCCCTTATACTTCGAAATTATACACTCTTTGTTCAAGATTCATACCTTTGCAGTAGTTCATGCAGGAACTCATTTATATTTGTAGTGTTAATCAGTGGGACATGAGTCTATACAACTCTTTTCAATCATGTTCACCTTCAATATGGTAATATTTCTTATAGACCCACAAGTGAACTGCCTTCACTTCTGTGTATTCACTTACAATTAAGTTCAACCTCGAGTGTGAAGAACATTTCTGGGAAGATGGTGGAATAAGACAGATAGAGTTCAACCCTGCTGCAAGGAACAACTAAAGAAGGGATGGGAGGGAGACTGAGATGGTGATTCCAGGGAATAAGTGACCTGGGAGAGTCTTCTGCACCACCTAGCATGGCCCTGGTTGTAAAAGCTGAGGAACTGAGAAGCAGAGAACCTAAGACTATCCAGCTTGGGCAAACAGCCTAACACAGAAGCCAGAATCCTACAGGAGTGCCCGGATGGGGAGACAGGGAGATGGGGACTTGGAATTAAGCCAAGCTGCATTCTTTGAATGTGCTACCCTCACTAGCGCAACCCCATGACCCGCAATTCACCCCACAATTGAACACAGCTTAACCCCATGGCCTGCTCCCCCTTGCTTATACTCCAAACACCCCAGCCCTGCCAACCCCTCATGCACATATCGGCCACACAGCACACAGCAGAACTCACCTTTCCTGGAGAAGCACAGTCATGCCCTGTACCCTGCAGGCTTTGACCAGTGCATAAAGGCTGCTGGTGCTTACCTCCATACCCAGGCTACACCTGTCCCCAGACCATAGAATCATGCAGCCCCCCCACCTCCCGCCTTGAGCTCTGCACACAGGTACATCAGTTTAAAGCATTCCAATATCCATGCATGTGTACAGTCCCCAGTCACTCCCCCCAGCTTTGAGAAAGCACTGACTTGTGCAGCCGGACCACATCCACACTCATCCCATGCAGGCATAATGCCAACCCCGTCCTAGCTTTATGCATGTGCACAAAAGTGCCCACACCCTAGACCAGTGTACACCAGAGTGCTGTGTCCAGCCCCATGCACCCGCACAACCATATGCTTTCAAGAATACATTTTCTATTTTGCATGTAGTATGCAAAGCATTTTGTGATATTAAGAAGTAATTATTTAATATATAGATGAAATCAGTTTTAACATGGTAAATCTACTTCCTTTATGGTAGTTTTTTATAGAACAGGTATGGATATGTTTCTACACTTCATGACACACCCAATCAATTCTTTGTGGGATGTAACTAATTTCCTTTATGATATTTGGTAATGATAATTTCCATACTAGAGTAGATTTTTGATATCTAGAGCTTGGACTCCTGAAGAACAAGTGAGCACTCTGTTCTTTCTTGTGTGCCTTCTTAATCTATTGGGTATTTTCAATTATATTGATGGCTTGGGAGACAGCCAGTTATGAAGTTAAAATCTAATCCATCTAGCATAAAAAGTGGTTTAAAATCTCTGTTTATAAAACAATATTTCTGTAAGCAGTTGACAATTTGTATTTTAGAGGAGGGACAAAGACAATGTCAAGGGTTTTTCTTCATGCATTGTTCTAGTTTGCTAGCTGCCAGAATGCGATATACCAGGAACAGAATGGCTTTTAAAAAGAGGAGTTTAATAAGTTGCTAGTTTACAGTTCTAAGGCCAAGAAAATGTCCCAGTTACAACAAGTCTATAGAAATGTCCAATTTAAGGCATCCAGGGAAAGATACTTTGGTTCAAGAAGGCCGATGACATTCAACATTTCCTCTCAGCTGGAAGGGTACATGATAAACATGGCAGCATCTGCTGGCTTTCTCGTGGCTCTACAAAAAAGGACTCTCTCCAAAATGTTTCCTCTTTTAAAGGATTCCAGTAAGCAAATCCACCTTCAATGGGCGGAGACACACCTATACGGAAATCATTTAATCAAAAGTTACCGCCCACAATTGGGTGGGTCACTTCTGCATGGGAACAATCAAAATGCTCCCACCCAGCAATATTGACTGAAGATTAAAGGACATGGCTTTTCTGGGGTCCACCATAGATTCAAACTAGCACATACATGAACCGTGCATTTATACTTTACTCTATTTTAAACATAATTTATTTTAATTTTGTCAGTGCTTGCTCTTGTAAAAATACTTTTGAATAAACTGAATAAAATTTTAGATGATCAAATTTTTGTATTAATACAAACAGATTGAAAATATCTATGAATTATCATATTTCCCTCTATCATGGATAACAACAGTTTCTTTTTCAGAATGATTTATATACAAATAATTAATCAACAAAATATGAAATGCAAAGGGATAAATCAAAGGAAAAGATAGAAGGATAGAAGGGCCAAATCCAAGATAATATTGCTTTCATTTTTCTTATTTGGAAATAAGAAGGAAATTTCTAAATTCTGTCACTATCACTAGAGAACAACAGATGGGGGGCTTTAGTGAGGTATCATATACCATATAATATTTTTACCCTGGAATTATGGGTGAGTGAATGAGGATCACAAGGAGTCTTGAAGGGAGGTTTCTATATTATTTCTTGTGATAAATGTTATAACATTAAGTCACTAAAGTATTGCTGATGTTTTCTCATGCTTAAGTATAAAAACTCTGTGAAGTTGCCAAAAGGGAATGTTTAGAATCCAAGGAAGTTTTCCAGAGATAATAAGTGGTCTGAGTCTTTGAGAAAATTAATCCTAAATTATGAATCATAAGACATATTCAATAAAATAATTAAAATAAAATATAAAGATAAAACCCTCATGTTCTCTAAGTAAAAAGCTAAAGTAAATTTTAAGGTGAAACTATTAGCCAGGCCTCAATCTCTTTCAAAACCACCATACAAAGCAAGGTAAAAATGTGATGGCTTTTTAAAGTGCTTAGTAAAATAAGTGTGAACTAAGGATTTTATATCCAGCCAAACTGTCCCTCAAATATTAGAGTTATAGGAAAATCATTTTCAATGTAACAACAGAGCAAAAATCAAACCTTCCTAAATACCAAATAAGAAAAAAATTATAAATGAAAGAGTAAAGAAAACACCTACTGTACAGATGAACACATAACATACACATGTAACATATAACATAATGTTCTTAATTATAAATTTTATGCTAGGCTTCAGATGAACACATTAGTCATAAATAAATGCAAATGTATGCTACTCATCATTATATTTTTTGGTTACAACAAACACCTAACTACTTGCTGTATACAAGAGACACACTTAAGGCAAAATGATTCAGAAAGGCTAAAAATAAAGGGTTGGCTAAACTTTACTAGGCATATAGAAAAAAGGGGGCAAGCATAGTCATCTGACATCAGATAAGGTAGAACACAAGCGCAAAGGCATTGAACATAACAAAGAATGTAGAATGACAATGAATAACTTTAATATGATCAATAGAGAAATCCAAATTGAGTCATTGCACAAAGTAATTGGTCAAGACTCATCAAAAAGATCAAAGTCTTCAAATACAAGGAAAGATGGAGTAACTGTCAAAGATTGGAAGAGATTAAATGAGACAACAATGGCTAAACTAAACGTGGAATTCTGGGTCGAATCTCAGAACCAAAACAAGACAGTGGAGAAACTGGTGAAATTCAAGTAAGGTTTGTAGCTTAATTAGTAGTATTTTACTAATGTTAATTTCCTGGTTTTGATAATTTTTTTATGGTTATATATGATGTTAACATTAGCAGAAACTCTGGTTGAAAGGTATATGGTAACTCTCCACTGCTCTTGCAACTTTTATTGTGACCTAAAATTATTTTAAAATAAAAAGCAAATAAGCAAACAAACAAAAGGCAGAAATTATGTATGCCTTGTCCATAGCACAGGTTTCTATCAAATGATATACAATTGATATACAAATGTGAGGAGCAGCACATAGGTAAAGAAATTAGTGTTTCTGATTGAAAGGCTATTTGCCATGTAGCAGTGTCTTTACCATAGCTAAATAGCCACATAATAATAGCCAGTGTGCTGATTGGAAGAATAGGGAGCATAACGTTTTCTTTTCTGAAATTCTCATTATTATTCATGATGTTTTGAAAGAAGGTGAAGCTGAGTTTAGACCTCCTGAATTTCCAATTTACATGTTCTCTTAGTCATACCTGTTTTCCAAATATAAAAACCTTCTATTTCTCTGTCATTTGATTTTTAGGAGAATGACTACTCCTGAAAAAAAGTTCTCCCTGTGCATCCAACAATAAATATATTCCATTCAACTGTGATTTTTTATTTTGTTATGAGTCCATGATATGTTTACATTTTGACTTCTCAAAAATTACTAATTGGAATCCAAAACACCTATTTCCAAGAAGAGAAGCTTTGGATTTATATCGTTTATCTCTCCATGATATTATTTCTATTGAGTTGAATTTTCTTGGTGACTTTCTAACCCATATTTCACTAATGGATTCTGTATATGAAATTTCATGTGATTTTTTTACCGATGTTAAACTGTTTTTCTCCTTTAATATTTAATTTTCAAAATTTTTTTAAATATTCAAGGGATTTATTGGGGGAAACACTAGTGAATGACAATAAGAGGTGGAGCAAAAGTAGACAGAACTTCAGTTAGCAATGGTCATCTGGCACCTGGGAAAGGAGAAAGTAAAGGAAGGTATGAAGAACCTCAGACCATAGTACAGTCTGAAAAAATCTTATGGTTGTTGGAGAATCCCTGAAACAAATGTGACTGCTAGAAGAATTCCATGGAAAGTGTGAATGGTTCAGTTCTAGTATTCTCATTGGGTTCAGTCATTGAATGGAAGCAAGTAGCCTTCTGTGAACACAGGAGTAAATTCAAAGACGTGGAAGCCACAGCTGTCAATCAGTAATGCTCTCTTCAGCTGGTTTTCTTGAAAGGAGTTCTGAGTGGCACACTTTCATGGCCACCATAAGGAGTAAGAACACCATGCTTATAGGATTATTGTAGTAAATGAGATACCATGTAAATTGTCTACCGCAGTGTCTGGTATATAGTAGGAACTACAGAATTGTGCTTTCAATACAACCACTGGAAGTATAAATAACCTCAAATAAAAACTTCCTAAAAATAACTCCTCAGTGCTCTCAACTTTAGAGTATAAATATATATTTTTCATGCAAGAACCTATTTATATTTGTAGTGCTGATTGGTGGGACATATGAGTCTATACAAACCCTTTCCATCATGTTCACCTTCAATATAGTAACATTACTTATAGATCCACTAGTGAACTGCCTTCACTTCTGTCTATTCCCTTATAATTATTAACTTTCACTATTGCACATTGAGAGAACTTACAAAGGTTTTTAAATGAAATACAATATTTAGAACTCTTGTTGCTTTCAAGAGTAGAATAATTTATCATCTGGTTTGAATAGAAATATTAATAGATTAATTACATTAGTTGTTGAGTAAGAAAATAATAGAAATGTTGATTATTGCTTTCTTCCTTCAGTGAACTTGGGCAGAAAAGGAAGAAGTAGAGAAAAGTTAATTTAAAAAATTAAGAAATGAAACACAAATGCATTTGTGGTCTCACCCAAATTAATAATTCATCTGGCTGCTAGTCCATCTCTCCTTATTGCTGGTGGAGTTGGCTCAGGATGGAAGGAAAACAAATTAGAATATTATATATTAAAAACATATAGAAGTGAGTCCAATTACAGAATTGCAAAACAAAAATAGTTTACCTCTTTTATTTGTCTTAATCCTAACCAAATCCAATTATATGTTCCCTGAAGGCAAGAGTCCGGTCACTGATTTCATTTGTATCTTACTTAAAGCCAGCACACAAATGCACTAAATTTTGCTGGTTAATTTGAACAATGTGAATGAATATGAAAAATGTTATCACATTGCTTTACAATAATCAAAATAATAATTTTAAAACCCACGTTTTAAGGGATATGACAGTTTATTATACATGTTATGAAATAAAATATATATTTCAAACTGTGAGTTAGTAATAATGAAAAGAAACTTGCATGATATAATTCATCCAAAGAACAAATCAAAACTGGGGAAAGTCTTGCATCCCCAATTTGTAGAATATACTTGTTTCTCAAATTTGAGTTTGGTTTTCGTTTGAAATGGAGTTCTGAAGTACATTTATTGCCTTTATTCTTAATTTTTGGATAATACTTTGCTCTTCTGAACCTGTTTAGTTTCCAACTAATATAGATACTAGGTTATATGTTTACATTTGTTCCTTTCTTAAATTTTTTTAAACATTTTTTATTGTGAAATATAAAATATACATGAAAAAGCAATAAGTTTCTGGTACATTTTAACAAATAGGTGTAGAACAGATTTTAAAGTTTGGTATGTGTTACAGTTCTACGATTTTTCATTTTCTTCTTCTAGCTGCTCCAAGACACTAGAGACCAACAGAAATATCCATATAATGATTCAGCAGTTATACTCTTTTGTTAAATTCTGTCTTCTCTGTTACACTCCCCTTTCTCTTTAAATGACATATATACATAAAACCAATAAATTTCAAAGTATATCACAACATTAGTTGTAGAACAGAGTTGAGAGTTTGGTACGGGCTACAATTCCACAGTCTTAGGTTTTTATTTCTAGCTGCTCTAAGGTACTGGAAACTACAAGAAATATCAAGATAATGATTCAGCACTCATATGCATTTATTAAATCCAAACATCTCTGTATAACTCCTCCATCTCCCTTGGTCTTTCTCCCACTCTTTAGGAGTATTTGGGCTATGTCCATTCTAATTTTTCATGTTGGAAGGGGCTGTCTATAATATGGGATAAAGTACTGGAATGAGTTGACGTTCTGGAGAGACTGGCCCCTCTGCATTTCAGGACTTTTCTAGTCCAGGGACCCATCTGAATATTGTAGGCTTCTAGAAAGTTACCCTAGTTCATGGAATCCTTGTAGAATCTTATATAGTATTCTTTAGGATTGGCAGGATGGTTTTGGTTGGGGTTTGGTAAATTTTGATAGGTAACAATGTCTAATTGAACATGTATAAGAGTGACCTTCAGTGTAGCCTCTCACCTCTATTTGAATTATTTCGGCCACTGATACCTTACTTGTGACACTTCTTATCCCCTTTTTGGTTAGGATGACATTGTAGATTCCAATGTACCAAGGCCAGGCTCATCCCTGGGAATCATCTCCCACGCAGCCAGGGAGATATTCACCCCTGAATGTCATGTCCCACATAGGGGGAGGGCAATGGTTTCACTTGCAGAATTGGGCTTAGAGAAAGAGAGGCTACATCTGACCAACAAAAGAGGTCCTTAGGAGGTGACTCTTAGGCATACCTATTCCTTCTTTGATACATAAATAAGATTCACAAGAGCAAGCCTCAAGATCAAGGGCTTGGCTTATTGATGTGGGTGTCCCTAATGTTTGGCACAGTATCCAGTGTTTCCTCAGTGATAAAGTTTAATAGTTCCATAATTTTTCTCCTATCCCACAAAAGACTTTGCCAATGCTTTCTGATTATCTGCTTAGTATACTCTGGAATGTTTCCAGGCATTACATTAAACTTTACAGGATTAAAGGCTTTCAATATTATTCTGGGCTTCTTGTGTCTGAATTGTTTAAATGACCTATCCAGACAGGTGAGTTACAATTTTGTGCTACAGAAAACTTAGGTTCTGGACATAATAAAACTTACTTTCTTTCATCTCAAAAAATAGGTTAACTTCTAAAATTTAGGCAACATCTTCTTTAGCCCTGTATTCTGAATTACCTTAAGACCAACCTGATTGGTTTCATTTTTATCTCTAAAGACCAGGTTATAATATATAAAACAGCCCCTCAAAATCCAGAAATAACAATTACCACTCCAGACTAAATATGACTGCTGTAAGAGTTTAAAATCTAGGTCCAGTTTTATTATATGCATTTTCTAAAAGAGATCATAAAATATTTGCTCTTTTGTTTGTGGCTTATTGTGCCTCACCAAATATCCAAAAGATTCATTCACATCATTGCATGCCTCACAACTTTGTTCCTTTTTTTTTTAGCAGCACTGTGTTTGGTAATATGCTTCCACCATCGTTGGCCAATCTACTTCTCAGTGCATCTTTCAGTCACCTCCATCTACTGGGTCTTGTGTGTAATGTCCAAAGTCAACAATCTATCAACACTCTCAATTTTAGATAATTTCATTGTTCCCAAGAGAAAGATAACCAATAAACATACCCTCACGAAATAGAAGATCCAAACTTCCATATAACTCTTGTATGCTCCCTCCCTCCATTTCGTACCCCTGATATTGCTGTGGAACTGTTGATGCTTTCCTGTTAAAATAGCCCATGGCATGCAATAACATTTTCCCCCATACCCTGAAATTATACACTCTTTGTACAAGACTCATACCTTTGCAGTTGTTCATGCAAGAATTTATTTAGTTTTGTAGTTTTAATTGGTGGGACACATGAGTCTATACAACCTCTTTAAATCATGTTCACTTTCAGTATGGTAATATTACTTGTAGACCCACTAGTGAACCTTCCCTTCTATCTATTCCCTTAAAATTATGTTCAACCTCATTAGTTAACTGTTTTTCCATCTCAAGCTTCTGTGTATCTCTGAGTCCTCTATATTCTTTATTACAAGCCTCTGATTTTACCTTTACCATGGTCATAAAAGTGGAATCATACAGCATCTATCCTTTTATGTCAGACTTATTTCACTCAGCACTATGTCCTCAAGGTTCATCCATCTTGTCATGTGCTTCAGGATGAAGCATCTTACTTACTGCTTAATATTATTACTGCTGCATAATATTCCACTCTGTGTATATACCACACTTTGCTAATCCACTCATCTGTTTATGGGCACTGGGTTTGTTTCCAAATTTTGGTGATTGTGAACAGTGCGGCTATGAATATCGGATTGCAAATCTCTGTTCGTGTCACTGTTTTTGGCACTTCTGGGTATACACTGAGTAGTGGTATTGCTGTGTCATAGGGTAGGGCAACTCAATATTTAGTTTTCTGAGGAACCACCAGACTGTCTTCCATAGAAGTTGTACCATTATACATTTCCACCAATAGTGCATAAGTGTTTCAATTTCTCCACAGCTTCTCCAACATTTGTAGTTTCCTGTTTGTTTAATAACAGCTGTTCTTAGAGATGTGAGGTGGTATCTCATTGTAGTCTTGATTTTCATTTCCCCATATAGCTAATGAGAAAGAGCTTCTCTCCGTGTGCTTTTTAGCCATTTGTATTTGCACTTCGGAAAAATGTCTATTTATATCTGTAGCCCACTTTATAATTAGGTTGCTTGTTCTTTTGTTGTTGAGTTATACGGTTTCTTTATGTATAGAGGTTATCAAACATTTATATGATATTTGATTTTCAAATATTTTCTCCCATTGAGTTGGCTGTTTCTTCACCTTTTTGACAAAGTCTTTTGAGGCCCTAAAACATTTGATTTTTAGGAGTTCTTATTCATCTATTTTTTGTTGTTGTTGCTTCTGCTTTGGGTGTAAATTTTAGGAAGCTACTTTCTATTACTACATCTTGAAGTTGCTTCCATACATCTTCTAGGAGCTTTATGATCCTGGGTTATTTTTAACATTGTTATTGTGAAATATAACATATATACAGAAAAGCAATAAATTTCCAAGTACATTTTAACAAGTGTTATAGAACAGGTTTTAAAGTTTGGTGTAACATATACTTCCATGATTTTTCTTTTTTCTTCTATCTGCTTCAGAATGCTGAAGACCAACAGAAATATCAATATAATGATTCAGCAGTCATACTCGTTTCCCAAATCCTATCTTCTCTGTTATATTCTTCCTTCTCTTTAAATAACATATATACATAAAGCAATAAATTTCAAAGTACATTGCAACAATTACTAGTAGAACAGATTTCAGAGTTTGGTATGAGTTACAGTTCCAAACTTTTAGGTATTATTTCTAGCTGCTCTAAGGTGCTGGAAACTAAAAGAAATATCATAGTCATTTGTTAAACCTGACTTTCTCTGTGTATCTCCACCATCACCTTTGATCTCTCTCCAACTCTTAGGGAATATTTGGGATATGACCATTGTAACTTTTTCATGTTTGAAGGGGCTGTTGATAAAATGAGATGGGGGATGGAACTAGTTTATGTTCTGGAAGGGCTGGCCTCTCTGCATTTCAGGATTTATCTGGTCCAGAGAACCATCTGGAGGTTGTAGATTTTAGAGAGTTACACTAGTGCATGGAACCTTTGTAGAACTTTATGTAATGCCTTAGGTATTCTTTAGGATTGGCAGGAATGGTTTTGGTTGGGGTTTGGCAAGTTATGATAAGTAGCAGTATCTAACTGAACATATATAAGAGAGACGTCCGGTGTAGCTTCTCAATGCTATTTGAGCTCTCTCAGCCTCTGACACCTTGCTGCATTTATTTTTCCCTTTTTGGTCAGGATGGTATTGTTGATCCCACAGTGCCAGGACCAGACTCATCCTAGGAGTCATCCCTGGAAGTCATGTCCCACATAGGAGGAAAAGGCAATGGTTTCTCTTGCAGAGTTGGGCTTTCTGAGAATAAGGCCATATCTGAGCAACAAAAGTGGTCATCCAGAGGTGACTCTTAGACATACCTATAGGTAGGCTAAGCTTTTATGATGCATACATAAGTTTCAGAAGAGCAAACCTCAAGATCAAGTTCTTGGCTTATTGATTTGGGTGAACCTAAAGTTTGGCACTTATCTGGTGTTTCCCCAGTGCTAAAGTTTAACCATTCCGTAATTTTTCTCCTGTCCCTCAAGGGGCTTTGCCAATACTTTTTGATTATCTGCTTAGTACACTTTGAGATGTATCCAGGCATTACATTAAACTCTATGGAGTTAAAGGCCCACCTTATTCTGGGCTCCCTGTGTTTGGATTGTTTAAATGAGCTATCCAGACAGGTTGAGTTAGATTTTGTGCTACAGAACATTTAGGTTCTGGACATAATAAAACTTTCTTTCTTTTGTCTCAAGGATTAGGTTAAGTTCTAAAATACATGCAAATATCTTCATTACCCCTGGATTCTGAATTATTTAATCCGGACCTGATTGGCTTCATTCTTATCTCTAAGTACCAGGTTATACATATATAAAACAGCCTCTCAAAATCCAGAAATAAATATTACCATTCTGGACTAAATGTGACTGCTATATGAGTTTACAATCTAAGCCCCAGTTTTCTTATATGTATTTTCTAAATGAATTCAGAAAATATTTGCTCTTTGTTTCTGGCTTATTTTGCCTCACCAAATGTCCCAAAGGTTTATTCACATCACTGCATACCTCAAATCCGTCATTCCTTTTTGTAGCAGCACCCTGTTCAATCATGTTTATATCATTGTTCACCAGTCTACAGCTCATTCAGTGCATCTTTCAGCCACATTATCTACTGGGTCTTATGTATAATGTAAAAGCCAACAGCCCATCAACACTCTCAATTTTAGATTATTTCATTGTTCCCAAGAGAAGGATACCCAATAAACATACCCTCACCATGCAGAAAATCCAAACCTATCTCTATCTCTTGTCACTTCCCCCATTATGTACCCCTAGTATTGCTGAGGTACAGTTGATATTTTCCTGTTAAACATAGCCCATAGCAGGCAATAGTACCTTCCCCCTAAACCCAGAAATTATACACTTTTTCTCAAGATTCATACCTTTACAGTAGTTCATGTAAGAACTTATTCATATTTGTTGTGTTAATTGATGGGACACATGAGTCTATACAACTCCCTTCAGTGATGTTCACTTTCAATATGATATAGACCCACTAGTGAACTGCCTTCAATTCTATTTCCTTACAATTAAATTCAACCTGATTAGCAAACTGTTCACCCATCTCAAGCCTCTGTGTATGTCTATGTTGTCTAATTTCTGTATTATAGGCCTCTGATTTTACGTTTACCGTGGTCATAAAAGTGGTATTATACAGTATCTACCTTTTCGCGTCTGGTTTATTTCACTCATCATTATGTCCTCAAGGCTCATCCATCTTGTCATGTGGTTCAAGATAACATTTCATCTTATTGCTACATAATATCCCATCATATCTATATGTACATTTTGCTAATCCACTGCTCGGTTGATGGGCACTTGCATTATTTCCATCTTTTAGCAATTGTGAATAGTACTGCCATGAACATGGATGTGCAAATGCCTGTTTGTGTCACTGTTTTCACTCTTCTGGGTGTATACTGAGAAGTGTAATTGCTGGGTCATAGGGCAACTCGATATTTATTTTTCTGAGGAACCTCCAGACTGTCTTCCATAGCGGCTGTACCATTGTACATTTCCATAAGCAGTGCATGTGTCACAATTTCTCCACATCCTATCCAGCATATGTAGCATCCTGTTTGTTTAATAGCAGCTATTCTTATAGGTGTGAGGTGATATCACATTGTAGTCTTCATCTGCATTTTTCTTATTGTTAATGAGATTGAGCATCTCTTCATGTGCTTTTAGCCATCTGTATTTGTTCTTCAGTAAAATGTTTATTCATATCATTAGCCCACTTTATAATAGGGTTGCTTGTTCTTTTGTTGTTGAGGTGAATGATTTCTTTATGTATACAGGATGTCAAACCTTTATCCAACATTTGGTTTTCAAATATCTTCTCCCATTGAATTGGCTGCCTCTTCAACTTTTTGACAAAGTCTTTTGAGGCACAAAAGCATTTAATTTTGAGGAGTTCCCATTTATTTATTTTTTGGCTGGTTGCTTGTGATTTGGGTGTAAGGTTTAGGAAGTTACCTCCTAATACTAGGTCTTGAAGATATTTCCCTACAGTTTCTTCTAGGAGCTTTATGGTGCTGGTTCTTATGTTTAGATGTTTGATCCAATTTGAGTTATTTTTTGTATAGCGTGTGAGGTAAGGGTCCTCTTTCATTCTTCTGGCTGTTGATATCCAGTTCCCCCATGCGCACTTATTGAAAACACTATTTTGTCTCAGTTCAATGGATTTAGGGGCCTGGTTGAAGATCAGTTGACCATAAATTTGGTGGCCTATTTCTGTGCCCTCAATTCAATCCCATTGGTCAATACCTCTATCTTTGTGGCAGTAACATGCTCTTTTGACCACTGTAGCTTTATAATAAATTTTAAAATCAAGGAGTGTTAATCCTCCCACTTTGTTCTTTTTTAGGATGCTTTTAGCTATTCAGGGTCTCTTTGCTTTCCAGATGAATTTGGTAATTATATTTCCAACTCTTCAAAGTAGGTTGTGGGATTTTGATTGGTATTGCATGGAATCTGTAGATCAATGTGGATAGAATTGACCTCTGAACTACATTAACCCTTCCTATCCATAAGCATGGATTTCCTTTCCACCTATTTTGATCTTCTTTGATTCCTTTTAGCAATTTTATGTAGTTCTCTGTGTACAAGTTCCTTACATCCCTAGTTAAGTCAATTCCTAATACTTGATTCTTTCAGTTGCTATTTTGAATGGAAATTTTCCCTTAATTTATTCCTCAGTTAGGTCATTGCTTGTATCTAGAAACATTATTGATTTTTGCACTCTCACTTTATAACCTGCCACATTGCTAAATTTGTTTATTAGCTCTAGTAACTTTGTTGTAGGTTTCTCATAATTTTCCAAGTATAGTACCATCATCTGCAAAATGAAAGTTTTACTTCTTCTTTTCCAATTTGGATGTCTTTTATATCTTTGTCCTGCCTGACTGCTCTAGCTAGAACTTCTAGCACAAGGTTGAATAATAGTGGCGACAGTGGACATCCTTGTCTCATTCCTTATCTTAAGCGAAAAGCTTTCAGTCTCTTTCCCTTGAGTACAATGCTGGCTATTGGATTTTCATATATTCCCTTTATCATATTGAGGTAGTTACCTTTGATTCCTGTCTTTTGGAGTGTTTTTATCAGAAAAGGATGTTGAATTTTATCAAATGCTTTTTCTGCGTTGATCGAGATGATCATGTGATTTTTCCTTTTCAATTTGTTAATGTGCTGTATTATATTAATTGATTTTCTTGTGTTGAATCATTCTTGCATTCCTGGTATAAACCCTACTTGGTCGTGGTATATAATTCTTTTAATGTGCTGTTGGATCCGTTTTGCTAATATTTTGTTGAGAATTTTTGCATCTGTATTCATTAGGTGATTGGCCTGTAGTTTTCCTTTCTTATCGCATCTTTACCCGGTTTGGGAATTAAAATGATATTAGCGTCATAAAATGAGTTAGGTAGAGTTCCTTTTTCCTCAAATTTATTGGAAAAGTTTGAGCAGGATTGGTGTTAATTCTTTATGGACTGTTTGATAAAACTCCCCTGTAGAGCCATCTGGTCCTGGGCTTTATTTGTAGGAAGATTTTTGATGACTGATTGGATCTCTTTACTTGTGATTGGTTTGTTGAGATCTTCCATCTCCTCCTGAGTCAATGTAGTTTGTTTGAGTATATCCAGGAACTTGTCCTATTTCATCTAAGTTGTCTAATTTTTTGGCATACAGTTGTTCAGAGTATCCTCTTAAAATTTTTTTATTTCTTCAAGGTCTATGATAATGACCTCCTCTCAGTTCTGATTTTGTTTATTTGCATCCTCTTTCTTTTTCTTTCTCTGCTTTGTAGTGGCCCATCGATTTTATTGATTTTATCAAAGAACCAACTTTTGGTTTTATTGATTCTTTCTATTGTTTTTTTGTTCTTCCATTCATTTAACTCTGTTTTAATCTTTATTATTTCTCTTTTTCTATTTGCTTTGGGGTTAGTTTGCTGTTCTTTCTCAAGTTCCTCCAGGTAAGCAGTTAAATCCTCAATTTTTGCTCTTTCTTCTTTTTTAATATAGGAATTTGGGGCAATAAATTCCCCTCTCTGCACATTGTTCTAGTCTGCCAAAGCTGTCAGAATGCAACACACCAGAGATGGATTGATTTAACAAAAGGGGATTTGTTTAGTTAAAAAATGTATAGTTCTTCAGAGGAAAGGCGGCTAACTTTCATCTGAGGTTCTTTCTTACATGAGAAGGCACAGGGAAATCTCTACTGACCTTCTCTTCAGGCTTATGGGCTCCAACAGCTTTCCCCAGGGTGATTCCTTTCTGCATCTTCAAAGGTATGGTCTGAGCTGCAAGTGCTGAGAGGAGGTATGCTGAGCTGCTTGGGCTGTGGTGCATTGATCTCTCTCTTTTAAGCTTCCCACTCATTAAGGAAGGCACTACCCTTAGAGACTGTAATAAGCCACAGGTGAGTTTCACAAGCTAATGATTCAAATCCACAACAGAACTAAGCACCATCACCTGGCCAAGTTGACACCTGACCCTAACTACCACACAGCCTTTGCCGCATTCCATAAGTTCTGATATGTTGTATTCTCATTTTCATTCATCTCCAGATAGCTACTGATTTCTCTAACAATTTCTTTTTTGACCTGCTCATTGGTTAAGGGTGTGTTAGTTAATCTCCATATATTTGTGAAAGCTTTTGTTCTTTGGTGATTATTGATTTCCAACTTCATTCCATGTGATCAGGAAAGTGCTTTGAAGAATTTCAATGCTTTTAAATTTATAAAGACCTGATTTGTGCCCTAACGTATGATCTATCCTGGAGAATGTTCTCTGAGCACTAGAGAAGAATGTATATTCTGATATTTTGTGGTGTAATAACCTATATATGTCTGTTAGGTCAAAATAATTTATCAAATTGTTTAAATTCTCTATTTCTTTATTGATCCTCTGTTCTGTCTATGGAGAAGTGTAGTGTACTGAAGTCTCCTATTTTTTTTTAAAGCTTCTGTTACTCCCTTCAGTTTGCCAATGTCTGTCTTATGTACTTTGGAGCTCCTTGATCAGGAGCAGAGATATTTATGATTGTTATTTCTTCTTGATTAATTGCCCCTTTTACTAATATATAGTGTCCTTCTTTGTCTCTTATGATATCTTTACATTTAAAGTCTATTTTGTCTGATATTAGTAAAGCTACTCCTGATTTCTTTTGGTTACAGTTTACATGGAACATCTTTTTCCATCCTCTTACTTTCAATCAATTTGTATCCTTGTGTCTAAGATGAGTCTCTTGTAAGTAGCATATAGCTGATTATATTTCTTATTCCATTCTCCTAATCTGTATCCTGTGATTAGTAAATTTAGTCCATTAACATTCAAAGTTATTACTGTAAAGGCATTTCTTGAATCCACCATCTTATTCTTTGGATTTTATCTGCCAGATCTATATATTCTTTCCCTCTTTCTTTCTTCCTTTTTTTTTTTATCACATAGGCAGACACTGGGAATCGAACCCGGGTCTCCGGCATGGCAGGAAAGAACTGAGCCACCATGGCCCACCCCCCCTTTCACTTTTTATCCTTTAGGTTGCTGTTAATCTTCAATTCTGTGCCCTCCTCCAGACATCTCTCTCCTGTCTGTTTTTTTCAGCTGGCAGAACTCCCTTTAGTATTTCTTGTAGAACCTGTGCCTTTTTGAGATATTCTCTCAGCCTTTGTTTGTCTGAGAAAATTTTAATATCTCCCTCAGTTTTGAAGGACAGTTTGGCTGGGTACAGAATTCATGGCCGGAAGTCTTTCTCTTTCAGAATCTTAAATATATCACACCACTACTTTCTCACCTTCATTATGCCAGTTGAGTAGACCGAACTCAGTCTCATATGGTGTTCTAGTCTGCTAGCTGCCAGAATGCAATATACCAGAGACGAAATGGCTTTTAAAAAGGGGAATTTAATAAATTGTTAACTTACAGTTCTAAGGCCAAGAAAATGTCCAATTAAAACAAGTCTATAGAAATGTCAGTCAAAGGCATCCAGGGAAAGATACCTTGGTTCAAGAAGGCCGATGATATTCAGGGTTCCTCTTTCATCTGGAAAGCACATGGCAAACCCAGTCACAGTTTCTCTCTCCGCTGAAAGCTCACATGGTGAGCAAAGTGCCATCTGCTACTTTTTCTCCTGGCTTCCTGTTTCATGAAGCAACCTGGGAGGCATTTACCTTCTTCTTCTCCAAAGGTCACTGGCTTATGGGCTCTCTGCTTCTCATGGCTGGGTCGTTCCTCTCTGCTCTCTCTGAAACTCCCTCTCCAAAATGTTTCCTCTTCCACAGGACTTTAGAAACAAATCAAGACCCACCCAAATGGGTGGAGACATATCATCACCTAATCCAGTCCAACAACCACTCTCGATCACACCACATCTCCAGGGAGATAATCCAATTACAGTTTCAAACATACAATGATGAATAGGGATTAGCAGAAACAGCTGCCTTTGCAAAATGAGATTAGGATTAAAATTTGGCTCTTCCAGGGTCCACATATCACCCCAAACCAGCACATATAATTTCCGTTGTTTGTAGTAGACTGTTTTTCTCTTGCTGCTTTCGTGATTTTCTGCTTCTCTTCAACATTTGACAGTGTGATTATTATGCATATTGGGGTAGGTCTATTTAGATTTGTTTTATTTGGAGTTTGTTGAGCTTTTTTTTGATTTGTATGCTTAGATCTTTTACAAAGATTGGAAAGTTTCCCCCCATTATATCATCCACTAATCTTCCGAATCCTTTACTCTTCTCTTCTCCTTCTGGGACACAGATGATTCTTATATTTGTGTACTTTGTTTAGTCCATCATTTCCCTGAGATCCAATTCAAAACTTTCCATCTTTTTTATCATTTGCTGTTTTGTGTGTTTGAATTACTTGCCCTGTCCTCTGGATCACTTATTCTTTCTTCTGCCTCTTCAAATCTGATGTTATTTGTCTCTAGTATATATTTTTATTTGGTCTACAGCATCTTTAATCTCTTTGGTAAGTGCTATTTTTCTATTTATTATTTCAAATCCCTCTTTATGCTCTTCATGCATCTTTTTTTCCTCCTTTATGTCCTTAGACATGCCACTGATCTTACTTAGAAGAGTTATATGAACATCTTTGATTAGTTGTTACAATGTCTGTATCTCCTCTGGTGTTTTAATTTGATCATTAGACTAGACTGTATCTGTCTGCATCTTCAGATCGTTAGTGATCTTCTATCGTCTTTATGGCATGTAAATATCTTGATGGAGTTACTTTAGATGTTGACTTCCTTCTGTAGTCTAAATTATTGTATTTGTAGGGCAGGTACAGAGCAGGATTCAGGGCATGGGGAGGGGCACGACTGTGCAGTGATGGGTTGCAGTGTGGGTATACGCATGGTTCAAGGACTTAACACTGGTGTCTGTGAGCATTGGATATGCATGGTTCAAGGACTCTACACTGGTGTCTGTGAGCACTGGATGTGGGGCACAGGCTTGTGGATGTGCAGTACAGGGGCCATGGGGGCATGATGTAGCTCATACAGACCTTGGAGCTCAGAAACAGGGTCTGGTGTTGAGGACAGAGATGTGGGGTATGGAGGGAAGCAAATGGGGTCACTGAGTGGATGTGCTGGGTCTGTTATGTAGGCAGGATGCAGGTGGGCACATGAAGCATGTGGTTCATGGGTTTCAGGGTGTGGGGTACAAGGCATAGAAGTCAGGGCACAGGGAGCTTGGGGTGCAGGTGTGTCCTTGTGTAAGGGCAGGTATCCAGGGGGCCGTGATGTAGATGTGCGAGTATGTAAGGGTGGGGCACTGGTCACGGAGGTTGTGGGATGTGTGTCAGAGATGTGTGATGAGGGGTGGGCAGGGCCTGGTATGGCTCTGCTGATGCAGAGTTTGGGTGGTTTAGGAGGGCCCGCTTGTTCAGGGCACAGGGTATGTGGCACAGATGCGCACAAGGGCACCTGCCTGGTGTGGCAGAAGGCCTCTTGGGCTGTGAGGTCGAGCAAGGGTGCACACATGTGTGGGACAGGGAGTTGGGGTGTGGGGTCAAGAAGTCCATGCATGGAAAAGTGGGTGCCCAGCAGAAAGGATGTGGCTGTGCTGATCCTGGTGGATGGATCTTGGGAGCAGGGCCCTAGTGTATGTAGGTCTGGGGGTCAGGGCCCTGGTGTGCACATGCACAGAGCTGAGGGGCAGCAGGGTGGATTGTGTCTGCATGGGCTGGGGGCAGGTATCGCCCACATGCCCAAGTCAGTGCTCGCCCAGAGCTGAGCAAGCATGGGTTGAGTGGGCACGTTCTCATACATGTATTAGTTGGCCGCATACTGATATGCACATGCATAGAGCTCGGGGGTTGGGGCGGGCAGGCAGTGTTGAGCAACTGCATGGGCTGAGTATGGGTGAGGCTCAGTTATGAAGGTGAGTGCCTGCTGTCTAAATGTGCAGGTGATTGTCTGCAGGGTGCAGAGAGGAGCAGGTGGGGTCTAAAGGTTGGCCGCTGATACCGGGGTCTCAGGAGGGTTGGGGTGAGACTGCGCTCTCGCATGAGAGAGGTGGTTTGGGCTGGAACAGGCTTGTGTGCATGCATGGGATGAGGGTGTGCAGCAGGGATGAGTGGGGAAGGAATCAGGGTGGGGGTGCTTGGGGTGCAGTGGGGGGCAGGTGAAAGGTTCAGGTGCTTGAGGTGTGGGGTTAGTAGTAGGGTGGGGGCAGCACGTGTGAGGGTAGCATGTTCAAGGAACACAGCTTGGTTTCCTTCATCTGGAAATGGAAATGCTAAAGCTTTTTGCTCTAGGTAGCCAGTCTCTGGTTTTCTGCATCTCAATTCTTCTGCTTTTTCAACCAGGGCCTCCCTATGTGGTGTCGAGACCCTCCCAGTTTACTTGTACCCTGGAATTGTTCTCCCGATTTTTTTTGTCATTTCTCTAGCTAACTGTTCTTTAGAGCAGGAGTGAACTCAAACTATTCTATCCCACCTTCTTCCCAGAACAACCCTAATATGTATACATTTTATTGTTTTATTTTAATGGTCTAATTTTTTCTGTATTTGGTGGCAAAAAATCTTTCAACAATGTAAAAATAATGCCTTCAGTGTACAGAGTTTATCCCTATATATAACAATTACCCATGCCAAGTTTAAAGATCCGAAGAATGTCTTTTACATATTTAAACCCAGCATACTTATAACAGTATTTTTAATGCACCCATGATTTCGTTGGATACTCAGCATGAGATTGAACTACTTATTTTACTTCAACAGCAACAACAACAAAAGAGATTTTACTTCATTTCTTTGAATCAATCAGTATTCAGCAATTTTAAGGAAATTTAATTATAAATAACTATTCATTTTGGTTCTCTACCTATCCATTTTGTGATATCCTTTTGGCATGCAGTACATTCAAATATCTAAGATGCCCAGAGCCCACATCTGGAATGTCCAACTATGGTTTTGTTCTTGACTTTTATCTGAACATCCTATGAAAATACACACACCAATCAAGTTTAACATTTCCTACATCCCATTCTTTTAACGTTTATTTCTCAAATTAATCTTCAATCCTATATTAGCCAACTTTTTAATCCTTTCAGATAGAAGCATGGCTGCAAACTAGTTAGCCATACCAAAGTATTTAAATATCTGCAATGAATTTGTATGTATTGCACAGGCAATATGTTATTTCATGCTGTATTGATTTATCTCTGTTGTCAAATGCCTTACTCTTTGGGTCTAAAACAAATGCTAAAGTGAAATAGTGGCAAAGTGTTTCAATATTCTTTGGGAATACTGGATGAAGACTTTGCCTGTTTGAAATAAGCAGATGCCTGAAAACCTCACTTAATACTTCTTAATTTCACACTATCGCACTCAAGATAGAGAATGGAGACTAGAATATAGAACTTCTGAATACTTTTTTTTAGTTTTGCTTACATTAGTATTATTATAAAATTACATGATGTTTCTTTGACTGGAAGAAGAAATAAAATTCAGTAAACTCTAGCATGCATTCAGTTGCTTTCATATACAAATACTTGGACAAGATTGATTCAATCTGAGGTGATTCTGTTATATACAATATGATCTATCTATCTATCTATAGATCGATATCTATATCGATCTATCACACTTTAAGATGTAGATTACATATACAGAAAATGACATCATTCCTTTGATTTAGGGCTTGAAATAAAATCAAGCCTTGAAATGAATAAATGAAATGAAAATATCTATGTCTTTGAATATACTGTATCCCAGGGATTTTCAATACAATGAAATATACTTTCTTCTAAATGACTTTGCAAACATATGAAAAAAATTATGCATTAACAGGACCAATAACTTCTACTTATGATGGAAATAACTCATACAGCCTAATAAATAATGCTAATCATGGCACAAATAGAGCACTTCTTATTCTTTTGAAATTGGGAATGAATAATAAAATATACCTATTCTGCTCTTGTGAGTCTTTCTTGCCTCTCCCAGAACATTTATTCTCTAAGCTCTCTGGGCTTTTACTATCTTTTATTCTCTTCATACATGTGCGCACACACACACACACACACACACACACACACAAAGTTCTCCAGTGGAGGATTAAGGCCCACCTTAAATGGGCTGGGTCACATCTCAATTGAATAGCCTAACCAAAAGTTCCCACTCAATAGTTCTGCCCCCTCCACAAGAATGGATTAAAGAACGTAATCCTTTCTGGGGTACATAATAGATTCAAACCAGCCCAAGTGGAGCATTTCTCAATAAGAGAGTATTGCACACACGTACAGAGGCACATACAGGCATATATCCTTGATGTAGCATTACAAATGGTATCATTATTTAAGGGTAAAAGTTCTATTGTAAATTATTTGAGATGAAGACTAAGATGCACAATATTGTTAAAATAAAGAACAATAAACAAAATATCAGTGTAGTATGTACATGCCATAAAGACACAGGAAATATTTTCCTTCTCATGCTGAAATTATTGTGACATCTATACATTAGAATTTTTCAATAAGATTTACAAATATTTGAGAATGCACCCCCACTGAATTACACTTAAGTGCATAACTAAATTCTTAGATGTCTATGATGAATGCAAAAATGAGTTGTTATGAAGGAAAGGAAAAGCAGCAACTTGGCTAGAAATGAAAGATTTCAGAGGAAAAAAATTCCTCATTGTGTTACACAGTAAAGAGACCCCAGCTCCTTGAATTTTAAAAACTAAGTGTTGATATTTAATACTATGGAGAAATGTGAAAAGGACGAAAACTGGCTGTTAGTATACACATGCTTTCTTTGTATCCAGAATAATTTTTGTTGCCTTTTCTACTTTAATTTCACAAATTCAAGCCTTGCAATTCAGTGGTGTTTCTATTCACAAACAGTGAACAATCAGAGGAGGAGATCACGAAAAAAATCCATTTCCTATAGCAACTAAAAGAATCAAATATCTAGGAATAAATCCAATACCATCCAAGGATGCAAAGGAATTGTGCACAGAAAACTACTAAACATTACTGAAGAAAGTTTAAGAATACCTAAATAAATAAAAAGATATCCCATGTTCATGGAATAAAAGACTAAATATCACTAAGATTTCAATATGACCTCAAAACAATTTATAGATTCAATGCAATCCCAATCAAAATTCCAACAACCTTCTTTGCAGAAATGGAAAAGCCAATCATCAAATTTATTTGGAGGGGTAAGGGACTCCAAATAGCTAATGCCATTTTCAAAAAGAAAATGAAGTTGGAGGACTCACACTTCCCAATCTTAAAACTTATTACAAAGCCAGAGTAATCAAAACAGTATGGCACTGGCACAAGGACAAACATACAGACCAAAGGAATAGAACTGGGGCTTCAAAAATCAACCCTCACATTTATGGCCAACTGATTTTTGACAAAGGCAAAAGACCATTCAGTTGGGAAAGAAAAGTCTCTTTAACAAATGGTGCTGCATTCTATTTGCAAAAAAAAAAAAAAAATAATGATGACCCTTACCTCATATATTTTTTATTTAACTTAAAAATATTACTTAGCAACTTTAGTAGTGAAAGAGATAATACAGTTACTTATACCAATTTTCCATTATGTTAATTTTCTGCTATGCTCTATGGCATTCTATTGCCTACAGGTTATTAGAATCATTGACCTTTTAATCATTTGTTTCTTGAGTTTTAAGTGAGATCTTGGCCTTATTAAATGAAAGAAAATATAATATCACTTTCCAGGAAGCTTAATATATTTAAACTTGTAAGAAACAAATCTGAATACGAAATTATGGGCTAATCTGAAAATAAAGCATATATAGAATGTGTTGTTTTGAACAAAAAAACACACACTAGAAATCAATAAAAGTTAATGATTTTCACACAATAATAATTCTGCTACTTGTGAAAGGATAGTTTTTTTCAGTCTTTAACTGTTTGCCTGAGACCTTGAAAATAAGGTTTAAGCAAATTTTGGAGAAGGGGATTTGTTTAGTTATGTCTCATTTTTAGTCTTAGTTAATGAATGTATTTGACATAAACAATTAAAATGTCATTAATTTAGTTTATCTTTGCTATTGCTCAATCCAACACAGAAATCTTACTCTTTCCTTCCAGTGTCCTGTAAAATGTATGCTGGCTTGTATTTTGAGGAGCCCAAAATAAATAAAAAAAGGGCTGATTAGTTGAACTTTGGAAGGCATATGAGAATGTTTATTTACTATATTAGGAGGCTGTTGAGAGCATTGGAGCTATGGAAATAGACGGCATTGAAGTCGCATCCAACATTAATTTCTAGGAAACCAAAGAACTAAATTGGAGCAAATTATCTTTTCTCTGTGTTGAGAAGACAGATTATACACGGACCCTCTTCCAAATACACATTATTGGTTACACAAACCCAAGGCAGCTAGAGAAGTCAGAGTTTGTGTCTTGCACAAACATTACCTTTTCTCACCTCTGGTACTGACACATTTATTAGCTGTTTGATCATTTCAAGAAATCAATAGACTTTTTAAATGTTTGCATTAAAGTAATTTTAGGAACAATAAAACAATAGTATGCTTTCATTTTATTCATGATAAAAATCGCTTTCCTCGAAAAACTGTATAAATTATTATCTGTGTCAGCCCATGTCCTCGAAGAGAAGGAGCATAGAGTAACTTCTATTTAATTGAGGTTGAAGAGCAATGTATGCATATATTTAGAATATAAACATATCTCAGATTTACTAAGTATAATAAATAATGGAAGAGTTTTGACATAGTAGACTCTCGATGAGAAATCCTATGACTTTTTCTTCCTCAGCATTTCTTCCTTTGTAGAAAATATTGACTTACGTTTCTTAGGGGAGATTGTTAATGTCTTTATCCTTCTAGAATATGTGCCTGATCTGTGTTCCTTTCAGCTGAAAGTGAATCTTTTCAGTAAGATCCTTACACAACAGATTTGAAGGTATTTTGAGAACACATTTTAAGGATCCTGGAAATTAATAACTAATTATCCTAATTCAAAATGATGAATGTCCCAATCTATACTTGCACCTCACCCACAACTGTTTACTTTGAAATTTTTATTTAGCTCACAGAAGAAGCTGTGAGGAAAAACATCCTCTGAAGAACAACAATGCTATAACTATTTAAAGATGTGTATTTATGCCTTGATTTCAATTTGAGATAGGTGGGCACAGATCTTGCAAAGGCATAGGCACAGAGAATAAAAATAGCTGTTACTGAGTCTGTTTCAATAAATAAATTCCAACCCATCTATTTCCTTCTTGCAAATACCCTAAATCATGTGTCATTTTACTGTGCAGTTGCAATTCACATGTCTCATAACCATCAAAACAGTAATTAATATATGTTGGATGGATAGTATGGTAGGTGAAGATATCTCAGTAAGAATGCTTTAGAAATGAATCAGTAATATAAACAGGAAATGGATACCGAGAATATATTTCTTTGACTATAATATTTTATAAATCTGCTTTTACGTAATCCTGCTTGGGATCAACAATACAAAATGATAGGGAAATTAAATAGTCACAGTTTCTTCTGAGAATGCTTTAGATATTTTTAATAATATTACATACTGTGGGTCAGTAATTAATTTCTACTTCAAGTAAAATGTACAAAATACAGATATATCTTTTTAAATGCATGATTTTTTTAGGGGTGGTGGCACTGCTTATGTATCTGGGCACTGAATAGATTTTTTTTCTATGAAATGACTTCACAGGTCAAAAGTGAAGTTAGATGTGTTATATCACATTACCTACTATATATTTTCTATGTGTTTACGTCAATTTTTGACATAGAAAAAAAGGAAGGCCAATTTGCCTTTTTTACTCTATTTTCTATCCATAGGTTATTTTATCAAATACATTTTTATAGTTAAGATGTCATTACAGAAACTGATAAAAATAATAGCAGCTATAAGCTGGTATTTATCATATAATTTAATCTAAGAACTATATTTACAAATGAATAACTTGATGATAATAAATTAGAGTTTTCTCAGCATGTGCTATACCACTTAATTTGATGTGCATATTTGTATATTAGAGACCTTTTATTGCTGAGAATAATTTCATAAATCCTAATTCTCTTTTGATTTATGTAATAGTCACCAAACCCTTGCTAGGTGCCCTCAATCTATGGATTAAAGATTGATGATCAGATGAATTACTACAACTCATTCATAATAAGTATTAGGCAAGCCAGTATGAACCAGGCAATTGAATGAATTGAGCTTATTAGCATCAAGAACACCAATTTCAACAGTACCCATTTAATACATGGCTAACAAAACTCTATTTTTGTTTATCTTTAAAGTTTTCCTTGAAGAGCAAAAAACAAAAGGTGACTTTAGCATAAAAGAAATTGGTTATTTCAAGACCCTCCTAACCGAAAAACCATGAATCAGTTGAAAATCTGAGCTATAAAATTTTTCATGCAGCTTTCATGTTCTGGGAACCATGCCAAACAGTTCTTTAGGGATATTTTTAGTTAAAATTTACTCTTGAAAAGTATTAGAAAAGATATACTGACTATTTTACGGTATGAATACATATATTTCTCTCTTTTAAGCACTGAGTCAAAAGCATACTTTGGGGCAATATGCTACGGGTGTTTTGCACTGATAACGATTAACATTTACTGAGCATTTACTATATCCCTAGCATCATTTTAAGAGTATCGCATACATTTTCGACTGTCTCCTTTTGACAATCATTTATGATAAGTTCTGTTAGTATCCCCATGTAAATGATGAGGAAATAGAGAAAATTAAGTAACTTGCCCAAGGTCAAGAAGCTTGTACATGGCAAAACCGAAACGACTCTTTTATGCAATTTATTACATAAAACTTCTTATTTTTATGCTCAAAAATTATTCTTTATCTTTTTTTGCCTTTATTACTCATTTAAATATCACATTGACCTTGGCCAAAAGCAGTAATTCGTAACCTGAAATAAGCAGTTAGGCGGTTTTGAACTTGCAACACTTCTTAGGGTGTGTACTAGTCTATTAATAGGTTTTCACTGGGTATAATGAATATTCATTTACAAAAAGTCAAATTTATATAAGATATTAAGTATTGCAATAAATGTATACATTTGTGGCAGATAGAAGATTAATATCCCTTGCATGCACAAACCCTTAGACTTACGAGTTGGTCACGTGTTGGTTTTTAGGCAGTTTGCCTGAATAAAATGTATTCCAGATTTAAAAAAAAGTATTGTTTTTCATAAATGTTAATCTATGAGTTTAACTAGAGAACAGACCTGAATAAAGAATGAACTTAAAATCCATTCCTGTTTAAAGTTACTAGACACGTTCAATGGATTATCTGTTCCTGGCTTTATAAATATGCATTGTGGCATGTGTAAATCATGGACTGGCTTCATCATCTGACCTATGCCATTTATTTGATCTTGTGAAACAGCATTTTTGGCCATTGATTTTAATTAGCATGTATCTAAGATGTTTTCACTTTACAGAATAGCTCTCTGGACTGTTCTTAACACATTTTGGGGGAAATCAAAATAAGATTAACATTTATATTTTCATGTATACCTATAGAAAAATATCCCAGAATGATTTTTTACCGAAACTTGCAGAGGACTCTTGACAAATGAATTTCAGCAATTTCAGATAAATTTAAATAACATCTAAATAAGATGACAAAAGTCATTTCATGCAAATATGGTTATATGCCTTGTTTTTGTATCACAGAAGCCTGATCTTCAAATCATATTAAAATCATTATTAATCTCAACCACAAATAATTAAATGAGCATTTAGCTATGTTACTTGCTGGTTGCAATTTTTAATCAAAACACTGAAAATTAAGAAGATTTGAGTTTGCAGCATTTAGAGTGCTTTGACATTAACTTTTAATTCAATTGCTTTTGAAATTCCTTCATGATTGACATTGCACAACAATAAATAATTAGTTTTTTCAATTATGTTGATCTTTGATATCTTTGAAAATATTTAATATACTTCATTGAGCAAATCTTTAAAAGTATGATAAATCTTTCAGAATATTTCTATGATCATTAGAATCATTACATTGTAATTATTGACATTATTGATGTGGACTTTATAAGAAATTGGCATATATAGTAATGGGCTGAGGCATAACCATTATTCACTGTTGGAAGTACATTGGAAAGTAGAAATGACATATTCAGATATTTCTTATGTTATCTTTAAAAAGAGATATTTGTATTGACTTGCAGCATACTTAAGAATGTGTCTAATATGCATTTGCAGTAGAGTCTGTTCATAGAAAATAGTGACAATACCTAAGTATTTATCATCTCCTTCTTTAAAAATTACAGAAAAGAAAAAGTTTACTTTAATTTAAATAAATATGTTAAAAACTTTCTGTTACCTATACTGCACAGAATAAAGCCAAAAAGAAGAAGAAAATATAACACCAGTAGCATTTGCCTTCATAAGAGAGAACTGTTAAATATGAAAAGTGGACTACAAAATTATAATTTATGAGAACTGTGATATAGAATAATATTTCACACCACTGGGTTAAGTAAAAAATATTAAAATTCCATTTTATACTTTGGACTGAATAAATTCACGTGTAAGTATTTACTTATACAAAAATATTTTAGGCTATATAATCTTAACCTTGGGTCATTTACTTGGCCTTCCTGTAAAATGGATTATTCCTCACGTGTAAAATGGTGATAACAAGGCTGATATGAGGATTGAATGAAATAATCTAATTACTATCTGGTTCAAAAATAGCTACAGCTAATATTTCTGTTAAATATATTCATATCATGGACAAATGCACACAAACATCCAAGGAATGTACTATAACTAGAAAAATTCAGCAGCCATATGTACATTTATATTAAAGTAAATAATGCAGAAATTGAGTTTATCAGACTATGTTACAATTTGCTTTCCTTAAGTGAATTGTTCAATCAGAGTTTACTGCTTTAAAAGTTCATTGATAAATAACATGAAGAGCACAACTACAAAGGAAGGTTAACTATAACAAGACTAACATGGATCAGTATGCTTATCAGATTACATATTTAAGATTAACAGGATTTAGTTAAAATGCTGCTTCTGGAGGTTACAGTAGACTTTATAATTCTGTAATTCTCCATTAGTGAACCAGAGCTTCTCCAGGCAAAATTGCTATTTGGTTATCAAGTAGACAGTCTCGAAAGCTTTACTAACAGTTAAGGTTATCAAGGAACTGTAATTGGTCTAAAGCAATAACTTACTGAATCTTATTTTAACTAGAAATTAACTTCAGGTAAGTGTGATTGTTTTTTCTTATAATAAAACCCAAAAATAAAAATATAAGCTGTAAATTGTTTCACTAAATTAATGGAAACTTTATTTTAACCTTCATTTATATCATTACTTATCTATGAATATTTGTCTTGGATTTGAGGGTATGCATATAAATAAATTAACTAGACATATATGATGTTAAGTAAACAGACCTAGATTTTAGAAATAAGATTAAGAAATGTCAAGTTGTTACACTTCAACTTTTCGTTCCTCTAAACATTCAGGAGAACCTCTGGTCATGGCTTCTCTGGTTCTCCAAACCCAAGGGAAATGGTATAAATAAATTCAGAAAGGAAGAAAGAGCTATAGCATTTGTCATTTGATATTCTTGAATCTTATTATTCTTATTGCAGAATATCTGGTATCATATGATATGTGAGATGTTATTTTAAATGAAATACATAAATATGAAGTAGAAAAATATTCTACTTTTTTTAAGCTATGTAAAAATATACTTAAATTTAACTGTAGTTATATACGAATGTTAACATTGCCTGGGAGTTTTACATTACTTCTCTCTTTTTCAAAATGTTTATAAGGAGAGCATATATTATATATGAACAATGGAAATAATAAATTATATTTTTAAATGTTGGAAACTTCTTTACATCAAAGACTGAAAAGAATCTCAAAAGTTTCACTGCTCTGTCTAAAATTTGGGGTCTGTAAATTTCTCAAACTACTTATATTAATAGTATGTTATAGTATGATATATTCTTATAAGAAAAACACATTAGCCACTGGCTACTGTAAGACTATATTGACAGATCTTTTAACTCCCATCTTTTTATGGACCGTGGAGGGAACAGTTCTGGTATTTTTCTAAAGGTAGTGCTTCAAAGCAACACAAGCGCAGCTTCAAATACAGAAACAAATGTGTTTGTTGGTTAAACAAGGTCCATATTCAGCAGTCATAGCCCAGCAAAGAGCTTCATAACATAATTTTCCATCTATTTCATTGTATGATTTTCCAGGATATTTCCACAAAGAAAATCCTTATCAGAAAAAAAAAAAAAAGAGTGATGTATGTTTTTTCCTACCCAGTCTTAAAGCTGTGTTTCTATGGCAACAATAACAGCCTAAATGTTATTTTAGGCTACTAAAATAGCATTTTTAGTTATTTTAATAACTCCGTGGCTACTATTTCTCATATTAAACAACAAACTATTTTTTTCGTTGACCAATGATTGTTTTTAAAAATGATCAGCCTTTTATTGCTGGACATTTAAATAGTTTATAATTTTTTAAATTATTAGAATTAATGAGCTCTGATGGCATGAACAATTTTAAGATGGATACATATTTTCTGATAGATATTGCTAAATCAAGCTCTTGGAATGGTGTCAGTGGTGGCCATTTCTAAGTGTTCACAGTTTACCCTAAATGAGAAGAAGGTACAGCACTCTGAGGCCTCTGTTTACCCAAGGATGAGAGTGTTTTCTCAGATTGGGCTGAATCAGAACATGGGATTTGAGGGGCCACAATTACGGCCACTTTCCAAAGACTCAGCATCTCAGTTCCTGTTTAGGCCTTAGTGGCTTTAATAGATATATGTTTTTTTTAGCTTTTGATCATTCCGTTCTACAGATATAATCAGTAATTCACAATATCATCACATAGTTGTATATTCATCATCATGATCATTTCTTGGAACATTTGCATCTATTCAGAAAAAGAAATAAAAAGAAAACAGAAAAAAATCATACATACCATACTCCCCACCCCTCCCCCTCACTGATCACCAGTATTTCCCTGCAAATTTATTTTAACATTTGTTCCCCCTATTATTCATCTTTATTCCATATGTTTTACTCATCTGTTGACAAGGTAGATGAAAGGAGCATCAGACACAAGGTTTTCACAATCACACAATCACATTGTGAATGCTATATCATTATACAATCATCTTCAAGAAACATGGCTACTGGAACACAGCTCTACATTATCAAGCAGTTCCCTCCAGCCTCTCCATTACATCTTGACTAACAAGGTGATATCTATTTAATTCGTAAGAATAATCTCCAGGATAACCTCTTGACTCTGTTTGGAATCTCTCAGCCATTGACACTTTATTTTGTCTCATTTCCCTCTTCCCCCTTTTGGTTGAGAAGGTTTGCTCAATCCCCTGATGCTGAGTCTCAGCTCATTCCAGGATTTCTGTCCCATGTTGCCAGGAAGGTCCACACCCCTGGGAGTCATGTCCCACATAGACAGGGGGAGGGTGGTGAGTTTGCTTGTTATGTTGGCTGGAGAGAGAGGCCACACCTGAGTAACAAAAGAGGTTCTCTTAGGGGTGACTCTTCGGCCTAATTTTAAGTAGGCTCAGCCTATCATTTGCAGGGTTAAGTTTCATATGAACAAACCCCAAGATTGGGGCCTCAGGCTATAGCTTTGATTGTCCGCATGGTTTGTGAAAATATCAAGAATTCAACTTGGGGACTTTGAATTTTCCCCCTTTCTCATCATTCCCAGAACAGGACTTTGCAAAAACTTTTTTATTCACTACGACAAACTATTTCAAGAAAATATTGGCCTCATACTAATGACTTTAAAAGAAAAAGTGGTTTTCATTAATTTCTTTTTTCCCCTAAATCTAAAATAGGTAGAAAAATGTCTTCTATCATCTCTTTTCTTTTCTTTTTTTTTTTAAGAGATATTAAATGCTTTTATTTTCAATATTCCCCCGTGCAGCCACCAGTGCTGACACCACTCTAGACATGACAGGGGACGTCACGGTGGAGGACGTGAAGGATCTATGTGATGATGTTAAGAATTACTCATCTCTTTTCTTTATCTGCTTCCTCACTTCAGACAAATTTCTTATCCTGGTTCTCCTCAAGAAAAAATTGAAACAATATATTTGTGATGTGTGATCAAGGCTAATCAATACTTCTAAGTCAAAATGGCCCAGCATAATAATATTGAATGTTTATGGTGTTTTTACCTTAAAGGCATTGTATCATGATTTAATATCATGATTTAGGCCTCCCAATAATCTTTCCAATTACGTACCCACTTGACAGATGGGTAATTAAGTTTTGGGAAGTCATGTGTGTTTTAAGAGAAGAGCAGTTTCTAGAACGCATGCTTTCTGATTTCAAACCCTGTGCCATCTACCAAACAGGCTTCCTGATACTGGATTCATTAGTATGGTCCAAGGAGGGTCTTTCATGTTTTATACTCTGTTCACAATAGAATCTGAATACAAAATCATATTTATCTAAGCTTCAAAGAAATATGGAACTATAGTTAGTTTTGATTAGAGCTGCCTTTTACTCCCATACTGTGTCTACAAAACAAGCGCACAAAACGCTTTGTAAGTATTAGATTAACATTGTCCTTTACATAGATGTATTATAAATAATCTGGTAGAATACTTATTAGAAAAGCTTGCATCTTCAGCAGCAAATGTGTATTATTATTTTTATTATTATTGTTAATGCATTAAATAAAACAATGTATTATTTAATACATCTATGATTAGCCTGGTTAAAGAATTTTAAATATGTGATATAGGTGCAAACATATTCTTTGTTATAAAAATTTGAACAGAAAGACTCAAACCAGGCCAACGTTCATTAATTGAAACACTCTAACCATAGGAGTTCAGTTTAAATCGTTTTTGTTTTTTAATGTCAGCACTTATTGTTGTGCATCCTTCTAAAATGCATGAATCTTCTCTTCTGGTTTTCATTAAAAGATCTTGTCATTTACATCAATAGATCAATTCAAAGGAATACCAAAGAGGTATCCAATGTGTGTGTGTGTGTGTGTGTGTGTGTGTGTGTGTGTGTGTGTATATATTTTTTTTTGGCATGGGCAGTAGGCGCCAGGAATCGAACCTGGGTCTCCGGCATGGCAGACGAGAACTCTGCCTGCTGAGCCACTGTGGCCCACCCCCAATGTATATTTATAGGCTCTCAAAAACACAAAGAAATATTAGGGATAGTGGAGTCTACTTTTTCCTTGATGTGTACTTAGTCTAATATGTGCTTGTTGACAGGTCATTTTCCGTTCTCCCCTTGACACCTCACAATTAGGCACTCTTGCCATTTTCATTATTCTTTTTTGCCCCATGGTGTTTGTTGCAGTACACTGAAATAATTACTCATAAAATAATATGTAATGACCTGAAATAGTTGCTGTAATTTCTCAAGATGACAGAGAAATAGTTTAAGCTCTGATATCTTGATTGCTTCATTAAATAAACATCCAAATGAGATTGGCTAATGGTTAATGAGATTGAGCAACTGTAAAGCCAGTTGCCAAAAAATATAAAGAATTTTTGCAATGTTAAGAGATTTAAAAGTGTCTGAAGAGATAATTCTGGTAACCATATCTAATATCAAGATCATTTGCCCACAATTGTAAGTTTGTTTGTGGGTGCTTACATCAGATAGAAAAAAAAAAGCGTAAATGAAATTGACAAATTTAGCAAAATGACTAAGCAAAAGGACTCCCTCTCCAACATTCAGAATTCTCCTGACTCTTGTGATATAATCACTTTCGATTGCCCAAAGCTACTATTCCAGGGTGAAAAGGGAAATATGTATTCCACTTCAGTTTTCTGAGAGAAGAAAAAAATATATTTTTTGAACAAGAGAATAAAGAGGTGTTTTGGGTTGCCAAATCTTTCCATTTTTATATATATTGAAAAATCCATCGGTAAGAAATCATTTGAAATAGAAGAATTCATTGTGATCTTCAGAGCAAAGATTGTGAGTTAGAATATATTATGTTTTCTTTCCTAAGCATTTATTAATTGGTGAAAGAATTACTCATGAGAGCTTTTAAATAGGAACGTGAAAAACCACTTATTCAAAAAATGGACTTAAGTAATTTGTTATTACTGCCCTATGACACTCCTTTTCTTGTTTATTTGCTTTTTTACTTTTTATATCAGAATGAATATGCTTCACACGAAGTATTTTTAATCCTTAGAAAATCATCAAATACAGCTCTGGAATCATCTACTTTTGAACTAAAGCATATTTTTTTCAGATAGCAGGTGGCCTGAGTGGGTGGGTATGAAATTCAAGTGATAGAAGATGAGGGAGATTTGATTACTTGATATCCTCCTCCAGTTCAACTTGGAATGCCTTAATTTAATTCAATCCTGAAAAATTCTGTTTGATTTCCTCTCTGAGGATAATAGGCATGGGGGCATAAAAGTGTGACATGCTCAAACAACATAATTTTTTTACAGGGGTATTCAACTGCACTTTGTTGTGTTCGGAAAGACAGTTTTAAAGGAGGCAATGAGGAGTAGGTTGTGAGAATTTTGTGAAGGGCTAAAGAGATTTCACTTTATTCTGTGGCCAATATAGTGTTCTTGAGCTGATAGATAACATGATTCTCACCTAAACGAAGTAAACTGTGGTGGTAATGTTGAGAGTTTAGAGGCAAGAAGTCCTATGTGGAGACTGCTGGAATAGTGCAGATAAAAGTTGAGGGCCTAGATAGAAAGGAAGGGACAGATTCAGAGACATTTTGAAGATTCCATGTTTAAAGTTAATTTATCTGAAAAAATTACCAATTTATAACACCCCAGTAACGTATTAGTTGTTTTCTCTTTGAAGGGTGAACTACAGAAATGTTCAGCACCAGAAAAAAATGAAACACTGGCAATTTAAACGTGACACAAAGAAACAGTATGCCAGGTATAATTCAAAATGTTATGCTTCGGTTACTGGCATCATTTGTTGAAAAAGTAAGACCAAACTTTTTTTTATTTCCCACCCCCATCCCATCTCCTGGTACCCTATATTCTAGATTTTGACTCCATGAATGTGCTTATTCTAAGTATTTGAAATTAGTGAGATCATACAATAGTTGTCCTTTTGTGTTTGGCTTATTTTACTCAATGTGATGCCTTCATGGCTCATCAATGTTGTTGTATATATCAAGACGTCATTTCTTTTTACAAGTGAGTAATACTCTATCGTATCTATAGACCACATTTGTTTATCCATTCATCAATTAATGGACAATTGGGTTGCTTCCATCTTTTGGCAGTTGTGAATAATGCCACTATGAGACATCAGTGTGCAAATATCTGTTTGAGTCCCTACTTTCTACTTTTTCTGCATATACGTAGAAGTGGGATTGCCAGGACAAATGGTTAACTGTCAAACTGTCTTTCTCAGTGGTTGCACCATTTTACATTCCCACCAGCAATCAATGAGTGTTCCGACTTCTCCACCTTCACGTAAACACTTGTAATTGCCCATTTTTAAAATAGTAGCTATTCTCATGAATGAGAAATGGTACCTCATATGTTTGATTTGCACTTCCTTAATAGCTCATGATGTTGACCATCATTTGATGTGCTTTTGGGCTATTTTTATATCTCCTTTTGAGAAATGTCTATTTAAGTCTTTCACCCATCTTTAAATTGGATTGTTTGCTTTTTTGTTGCTGAGTTGAAAGATTTTTTTAATATATTCTTGATACTAAACCCTTATCAGGTGGGCTGCTGAGATTGGTGAGGGATCCCAAGATGGGTGGGCAAAAACTTGCTGTAAAAGCTATTAACTGGGTAGCTTTTGGGGAGACCATGCCCAGAAATTAAAAGATCACTTCTAACTCTCTGAAATCTTGGAATGAGATCCTCACCTCCAGATTGGCTGCTCTGTGAAGCTCTCAGCTATCGCCTGGACTTACTATAAGGCCAAAGTGGCCAAGGCTGGCCTGGTGGATAACTCTGAAAAGAAGTTTAATGCCTTGAAATTCCCTGTGCCAGAGGATAAATATACTTCCCTGATGGATGCTGAGGAGAAAGCAGATGCGAAAAGCTGTGCTGAGGTTTTGAATCTCACAAAGACCGGGACTGAGGAATACAAGAAACACCTGAAGATGAGGAACATAATTCCATTTGAGCAGATGACCATGGAAGATTTGAATGAAGCCTTCCTTGAAACAAAATTAGACAAGACAAAGTATCCCTATCAGCTTCATCAGCTGAAAATTTTAAAAACTGAGTCTGGGAGGATACTCTGGCCCTCGCATTACAAACTCTAGACATCAAAAATGAATGACTATATTTAAAAAACCCTTATTAGATATGAGGTTTCCAAGTATTTTCTCCTATTGTATAGGTTGTGATTTTACTTTTAAAGTCCTTTGGGGTACAAAACTTTGTTTGTTTGTTTCTAATTTTGAGGACTTTACATTTCAAAACACCTTAAGTCTTGGCAATTTTCAAAATTGAAGTGTTCAGAAAGTAACCTTTCATTAATAATAAATCCCATTGGTCTTTATGGTGATCAATCTTGAGTCCTTGTCAATAAAGTACAAAAGAATGATTATTTCAAAAAGGTAAATATTTTAGTTTATTTTTGGCCTTAAGCAGAATATAAGGCAGCTCACGTCTATGCACTTGTGGTTAGGAAAGAATGAAAATATTATGTGCCCTATAAATAAATGTAATTTATTTCCATAGAATTGTTCCTTCTATGGCTTGTCAAATCATAAAAACAAACCTCTTTGCCAAGGCTTAAAGAATAGTTTTCCTAAAGAACTATTTGTTTTTGTTGTTGTTGTTTTCTGGAGTTCTGAGATATAAAGTCATCCAGTACTGCTTTGAAACAATGCGATTTTGCAATTTAAAACATTTACTTTTTAAGTAGAAAATCCGACCATCTTCCCCTCCTTTATCCTGTGCTTTGAATTATTTTTGGACCCTAGAATAAACAAAAGTAAATGGTTCCTCTGAATAGAATACGATCACATTGATTCTTCTTCTGAACATGTACTATATAATCTATGTAATTAAAGACTGATGAGATAATATATGCTTGAGAAGATAGTTTAAGACTGACTTGATATTTCATCATGTGCTGTTCTAGTTTGCTAGCTGCTGAAATGTGATATACCAGAAATGGAATGGCTTTTTAAAAGGGGAATTTATTAAGTTGCAAATGTACAGTTCTAAAGCTGTGAAAATGTCCAAATTAAAGCCAGGTTATAGAAATATCCAGTCTAAGGCATCCAGGGAAAGATATCTTGGTTCAAGAAGGCCAATGACGTTCAGGGTTTCCCTCTCAACTGCGAAGGCACATGGTGAAGATGGCAACATCTACAAGCTTTCTCTCCAGGCTTCCTGTTTCATGAAATTTCCCCAGGTGCATTTTCCTTCTTCATCTACAAAGGTCTCTGGCTGCCTCCTGATTCTCGTGGCTCTGCCGCTCTCAAGCTTTCTCCAAAATGCTTCCTCTTTTAAGGGATTCCAATAAACTAATCAAGATCCACCTGGAATGGGTGGAGTCACACCTCCCTCTAACAAAGGTTAACACCCACAATTGGGTTAATCACATCTCCATGGAGATAATCTAATCTGGTTTTCAGTCTACAGTACTGAATAGGGATTAAAAGAAACAGCTGCCTCCAAATGATGTATTAGGATTGAAGCACGGCTTTTCTAGGGTACATAATCCTTTCAAACTGGCATACAAGCACACACACACACACACAGTTATAGAGATTATTATACAACAGACCTAAATTAAATGGGTAAAATTAATTCTCCTCAAACCCTGTTGATCTTCCCATCTGTGTTCTTATTTCTTTACTCAAACTGGGAAAAAAGTAATAGACAAAACTGTAAAATTCTGGTATTGATTTGTTAATGAAGGTGGCTCAAGAGGGAAAAAACAAAGCTCTGGTGTTGCGGTGTTATTAGAAGTTAGCAGGCAGAGCATTCTGTAGAATGAATAGAAACTTAATACTAAATTTTGAATGGTAAAGACGGCATTCATGTTGCTTTTTCTCTCTGATCTGAACTCTGGTGATCTTAATTTTTTTGAGGCTCAAATGAGACAGTGAATGTGAAAGTAATTTTAGACTATAAATTGCCACATAGATTTTAGGAACAAATTGGTTCTAGGTAACAACATTTCAAAAGATTTAGAAATTTTCATCTCTCTTACCCAGATTTAGTTTCTCAGCTACCCACATATCACTCTGAAAATGTTAGCTTAAAGATGTTTCAATTTTGTTATGTAACTAGTTAGAAGAATATGAACTTAGCTAATAAAGTGTTCTCACCGGGGGTGCAAGGGTAGTTCAGTGGTAGAATTCTCGCCTGCTCGTCTTTGATTCCCAGCCAATGCACTTCTCAAATGAAGAAACCAACAAAAACAAACTAACAAAAAATTCAACAAATGGTGCTGCAATAATGGGATACTCACATGGAAAAAGAATGAAATGTGACCCCACCATACAGCATACAGAAAAAAAGTGTTCTTATTGCCCAAGTAATTGACAATTAAAAGGGTCTGTTTTCACTCACAACAAGAATGTCCTCTTGTACTTCCACAAGTTCCCGAAAGAAAAAACGAAAATAATAAAAAATGGAAAACGGAATTATAAAATGTTGGGGAAAAAACCTGCTAAGCCACAGGTCGGAAACACATAATTAGACTTATTTTAGTGAGGTGATCCTATGAACAATTATGAATTGAGCACTTTCTGTGGGGATGGAGTTGATTATCTCCCTCTTCTCAATCCATGCTTAATTTAATGTATGTGTGTTCTCTCTTGTTCTATAAGTTATGCTGATTTATCTCTGGTAATCCCAGGGAATGTAATAACATAATTTAAAAGGTAAAAGTGATGTTAGGGATTATCCAGTGAGAAATGTTCACTCAATTAGAATTAAACTCCTTGAAAGCAAATTTTATTTCATATTCTTCATTATATTCCTTTCAAATTGCTTAAACCTAATAGCTTGTAAAAACTATATACATAATGAATATTTGTAGAAGAGAAAGTTGATCCCTAGAAAGATTAAGGCTTTTTCCCAAGTTCACAAGACCAGAATCCAGATCTTCCCTGCTAGTTCAGTGCAGCTCCTACCATGCCATGTTCAGGTTCCTTAAGGATCTGATGTCATCTCTGAATCATTAAAACTTAGGTTTTACAATGTTTCCTTGGTTATTAATGAATAAATCAATTTCAGTTCATAACTTTTGAATCCAATTATATTGATATATATTGGCAAATTAAAAGACCATGTCTGCTTCATTTGGTTTTGCAAGTGGAACAATATATGGTTACAAATTCCAGAAGTAAATTTGGAACCATGGAGAAGATAAACAGAATTTAGTGATCAAATTAATAAAAGAGTGATTGTTTGTCCTCTTTGAATAGGCAGTAGTTAATTACCAGTTCTAAAGCCACTTCTAAACCCAAGGATTTCTTAATTATCTTGCCAAAAATGGAACTAAAGGAAAAAATATCCAGAAAAAAATCATGCAGAAGATTAGTTGGTGGGGATTAAAAAGACTTAATTAAGCAAGTGGTGTATACAAAAGGCATTGTCCCGGAGGCCCCTGTTTTAAAGCAACGTTTGGTGGTAACACCACAATAATAACAAGAAGATTTGTCCCAAAAGTTTTGCACTTTCAAGCTTTATGCTTTCTGTGGAAAAAATCCTGACATTGCCTTCCGCAGATCAAATACTACCATGCAGTTCACAGTGCCCATGTTAAATATTTAATTAATTTAGAATTGGGAAAAGAAAGCGGTATGTTATACAGGTGAACATTGGTGATGGCTACATGGAAACCTCTTTTCACCTGATTACCAGACATGCACTCCACCCAGAAATCTTTTTCAATATTGAATATTTGCAGCTTCTTTCTTTCTTGTATCAAAGTTTCACACACATAAATTATGCCAAAAGTTATCTTCTTCTACAGTTCATCTCCTGAACGGAAATTGAGGACGTCTGGTCATTGTTTTCTAGGTGAGATTATTATTACTATTTATATATAATTGTTAAATCACTTCCTGGTCTTTGCTATCCTGAATGCTAAAAATTATAATTAATATCTATTGAGAGCTTACTAGATTCTATATGTTTTAATTACAGTAATTCTTATGTTTCCCACAATTCTTTAAAGTAAATTTTATTTTACAGAAAAGAAACTGATACTTAGAATAACTTGTCCTAAATTGCCTAGGAAGGGTCAGAGTAGGCTTTCACACTGAGTAACTGTGAGAAGCAGAAGTATAAAGGGGCACACATTAAGATTTGAAGTTGGGTTTTCTAACATTTAACTCGACAAAAAGGAAATAAGTATTGATGTTCCCATTTTCATCATGCTTTACCTTGTTTGTCTCTTACCTCTCAGATTCATGTTAAAAGCAATCTTGTGCAAAATCTAAGGTATTTTAGTAATCTGATCCCAAGAGGTAATGATGGTAGTCAGCTCTCTTAACTCTATCTATACTGTAAACCTATGCTGAAGAGACTACTTTTAAAGTTTTGTAACCTGTTAGAATATATTAGAGCTTTCTAGTATCAAAATATATTCCTCTATGTCTGTCTGATTTTTATATCCATGTTGCCATTTCTGTAAATATGAGGCTTCAAATACACATTTACATCGCCAAAAATATCACAAAAGAAGAAAGAAAGAAAATCCATTCATAACAGTAAGATAAGGGACACATGGACTTCTAAATTTAGTTTTTAGGAGGATTTTCTCCATCTTTGATATATGAGCAATTATAAATTAAGAACTATTTTAAATCAAGTTTTGCTACCCACAAAAATTTCAAATACTTAGAATGTATAGTGCTATTTATATAAAAGTACCCTACATTCAAAGAAAGGATTTAAAGATTAATAAATTCACATAACAAGCTAACTTTTTAAAAAAAAATGTAGAAGAAGAAATGAATAGCTTGAACCATAAAGAATCAATGCTAGAAGTATTAATGGAAGAAAAATAAATGAATACATTTAAAGTGTTATGATGGAGATTTAACTGGCATAGTAAAAATTTGTCATTTTTCTCTCAGCAATCGCTTTCAGACACATTTTTAAAGTGAGTAGTGCTACTTTAAGTAGAAACTAAACCTTCATATCTATAATTAATGGACCCCTTAGCATCTATAATTAATGGGCGGTAACATATTTACATTGAAATCTCTAGATGAGATTTCCATACATGAATGTGCTTTTTATATTTTTTAATATGCAACTTTTTACAGGTTTCAATGTTCAGATAACTTAGA
The DNA here is from genome assembly GCF_023851605.1 of Tamandua tetradactyla. Taxonomy (NCBI): domain Eukaryota; kingdom Metazoa; phylum Chordata; class Mammalia; order Pilosa; family Myrmecophagidae; genus Tamandua; species Tamandua tetradactyla. The sequence goes on along the minus strand of NC_135353.1, from coordinate 54,501,418 downwards.
TTGCCTTAATACACTAGCCTTCTGGTTTATCAACCAGCTAGGAAATATCCTTGGAGTAATGGTCAGGCCAGTGCTTACCTGACCAGACAACTGGGCATCATCACTTGGCCAAGTTGACACCAGAACCTAACCATCACAGAGCCCCTAACAATTTTTCCTTTTGAGCTACATGGAAAAAAAAATTATAAATCTGCAATTCAGATAATGAGATAAAGTTTCTCTCTCCCTGTACTTCCTTCCTTCCATCTCCTCCATACCGTAATACTTTTCTTCATGGCTCTGAAACCCTATAAAAATCTGTATATAATTGGCTTCATCCTAAGTTTCTCTTTACGTTTATTTTCCTTAAAAATTGGAACAATCTAATGTGTATAACTAGTTTAAAAAGAGCAAATGTGCCTTTATTCACTTCTTCAAATGTTTGTAATTAGTTTAGCAGTATTTAAATGAAACTAGAAGCTCCCCTTTCTGCCAAGTTGGAAAATACATACATTTACTGATGACAATAGGCAAGTGGAACTGACTCTTACAGTTCCTGAATATCTTACAGATATTTTTGTAGTATGAGGTCATATGTAATATAGTCATAAGGTAAGCAGAATAGGCATGAAGGGATATGACGACTTTATGTGACTCAGCAGTTGGATGAAATTCTTCCACTTTGAAGATGTAGGTTAATTTTTTTAACTACAGGCATACCTTGTTTTATTGTGCTTTGTTTTATTGGACTCCACAGATATTAGATATTGCGTACTCTTTTACAAATTGAATGTTTGTGGCTACCATGCATTGAGCAAGTCTGTTGGCACTGTTTGCACAGCAGCATGTGCTCACTTTGTATCTCTGTATTACATTTTGGTAGTTCTCGCAGTATTTCAAATTTTTTCATTATCATTATATCGGTTATGGTAATCTGTGATCTTGACCTTACTATTGTATTTGTTTTGGGATGCTACGAACCATAGCTCATGTAAAACAGAAAATTTAATTGATAAATATTGCGTGTTTTGACTGCTCCACCAACCAACCATTTCCTCTTCTCTCTCGTCTCTTTGGGCCTCCTTATTCCTTCAGAAGGAACAGTATTGAAATTAGGCCAATTAACAAACCCACAATGAATTCTAAGTATTCAAGTGAAAGGAAGAGTCATGTGCCTCCCTCATTTTAAATCAAAAGCTAGAAATGGTTACATTTAGTAAGGAAGGCATAACAAAAGCAGTGATAGGCCAAAAGCTTGGCCTTTTGTGATAAACATCTGAGTGGTGAATGCAAAGGAAAAGTTCTTGAAGGAAATTAAAAGGGCTACTCCAATGAACAGAAGGAAAAGAAAATGAAATAGCCTTATTGCTGATATAGAGAAAGTTTACTGGTCTGTATAGAAAACCAAACCAGGCACGATATTCCCTTAAACCAAAGCCTAATCCAGTCAAGGCCCTAACTCTCTTCAATTCAATGAAGGCTGAGAGAGTTGAGGGAACTGCAGAAGAAAAGTTTGACACTAGATGAGGTTGTTTCATGTGGTTGAAGGAAAGAAATCATATCCTTAAATAAAAGTGCAATGTGAAGCAGCAAGTGCTGATGTAGAACAAACAGTCTTATACTGGAAGAAGATTACATCTAAGACTTTCATGGCTAGAGAGGAGAAGTCAATGCCTGTTTTCAAAGCTTCAAAGGATAGGTTGACTCTTTTTAGGGGATAATACAACTTGTGACTTGAAGTTGAAGCCAATGTTCATTTACCATTCTGAAAATCCTTTAAAATTATGCTAAATATACTCTGCCTGTACTCTATAAATGGAAAATCAAAACGCAGATGACAGCACATCTGTTTATAACATGGTTTATCGGATATTTTAAGCCTGCTGTTGAGTCCTACTGCTTAGGAAAAAATAAAGATTACTTTCAAAATATTACTGCTCATTGACAATGCACCTGGTCACCCAAGAGTTCTGATGAAACTGTGCAATGAGATTTACGTTTTTTTCATGCATACTAACACAACATTCATTCTTCATTCCGTGGTTCAAGGAGTAATTTAGACTTCCAAGTCTTATTATTTAAGAAATGCATTCATAAGGCTACATAGCTGCTGTAGATAGTGATTATTTTGATGGATCTGGGCACAGTCTATCAAAAAAACTTCTGGAAAGGATTGACCATTCTAGATGCCATTAAGAATATTCATGATTCTCAGGAGGAGGTCGAAAAATAAAATTAGCAGAAGTTTGTAAGAACTTGATATAATGCTCATGGATGACTTTGAGGAGTTCAAGACTTCAGCGAAGGAAGTAACTGCAGTTTTGGTGAAAATAGCAAAAGAACTAGAATTAGAAATGGTGCCTGAAGATGTGACTGAATTGCTGCAATCTCTTGATAAAACTTGATTGGATGAAGAGTTGCTTCTTATGGGTGAGCAAAGAAAGTGGTATTTTGAGATAACATCTACTCTTGGTGAAGATGGTGTGAACACCGTTGAAATGATAAACAAAAGACTTCAAATGTTATATAAATTTAGCAATGACAGGGTTTGAAAGCATTGATTCCAATTGTGAAAGAAGTTCTATTGTGGGTAAAATGCTATCAAATAGCATCTCATGCTACAGAGAAATCCCTTGTGAAAAGAAGAGTCGAGAAATGTGGCAAACTTCATTATTTTCTCAAACTTCAACCATGCTGACCTTCATCAACCACCATCCTGATCAGTCAGCAGCCATAAACATTGAGGCAAGTCTTTCCACCAGCAAAAACATTATGACTTGCAGAAGGTTCAGAATGATAGCTGTCATATCTTAAAATTAAGTTTTTTTTTAATTAAAGTTATTTACATTATTCATTTAGACATAAAGCTATTGTACCCTTAGTGGAATGTTGTATAATGTATACATACTGTAAACCAAAAAGTTCATATGGCTGACTTTATTATGATAGTAGCTTTATTGTTATAATATGGAATGAAATTTGCAAAATCTCCAAGGTATGCTTGTATTTTTAATCCATCAGTGGTTGTTAGTTACATTCTCAAAAGATAATCTCTGTGATGTTCTTTATAACATAAATGATGAATATAATAGATTGATAATAGAAAGATAATATCTTTATACTGCTATTCATCTATTATATCATTTAGTGATATGAAACAAATACTTTTATAAACAGATGATCTCTGAGCACTCTATTTACACTTCAAATCTTTTTTTTTTCCCCTGCATCTTTTATCCCTAGTAAATGTAAGCTGAAGTGTCATCCTGGTAAGAGGGTCAGGAGGAATTTATCAACCATCACATTTGTGCATTGGAAAAGAATAAAGGCAGTTCATGGCCTTTACGAATTCCAAATGCTGATGACTTAGTAAAAGAATCACTCTAAGTGCCAACGCTTGACTTCTGAGAACTATCTTTTGAAATAATAATGCTCTCTGTACAGGTTCATCTAATTTCTAAGGCAAATTCCTTTCCATGAAAAATGACACTTGGGGGTGCTTGGGTAAGTTAGTGGTTAAAATGCTCACCTTTCATGCGGGAGATGCAGATTTGATTCCTGGACCATGCACCCCCTCCCCCAAAAAATGACATTTGACAGCATTGAAAATATATTTAATCAATATAAATTATAACTTTAAGATATAAGCAAGCAGCTTTATATCGAGAACCCTTTAAGATAGAACATATAATTAAACTTCATAAGCTATTTTTTGTAATTAACTATCTACTGATTTAGTTTATTAAATTTTTGCAATAATTTTATTTTAGAATTTTATTCAGTTATCCTAAAATATTTTAGTTTCATAACTTTCTCACATTTTATGAAATGGTTTCCTTATGAAGACTAAAATATTCAATAAAAAAGACCTTATTCACTGATCTTACATAAAGATTTTGCTCTTAAAACTTTTGGCCAAGAGTTAAATGTGACTAGAAAAGAATCTGAAAATTATACTTATTTAAAAAGAGGCATTGATTATACTAAAATTAAATGTTTTTTATGAAAAAGTATGCTTTGGAATGTGCTTTCATTTTCTTCCTGGAAGTTAGGTGTGTAATAACAGAAAATGCCTCGATTATTTTACAGTCTTTATTTTTTTTCTTTTTTGCCTAGACAGGCACCGGGAATCGAATCTGGTCTCCGGCATGGCAGGCGAGCACTCCACCTGCTGAGCCACTGTGGCCCGCCTACAGTCTTTAAATTTTTGAAAGTTACCATTATTTAGCAGATATGTTGATTCTCTCAGTAATTTCTTGGAAGAAGAAGTTATTTTTCTCAAGAGAAAACAGATAATTTCCACTTTCATGAGACTATTTAAAAACTCACTAAGAATAAGTGCAAGAGTTTTTTTGGCATATAAATTATTGCAGCTTTTCAAAAAAAATTCCAAATTTATGAAAATGGGAATGGAAGTGGGAGGATTGTACTTCTCCTCACTATGGTACTTTTAAAATATGTCTTCATAGGAAAAAGACTAAACCAACATGCCTTCTTAAAAATAACCATGATATAAATGAATTTGCTATTTACAATTTTAATTTAAAATACTTCTTTTATCAAAAACCTCTGCTGTAAAACATTTTATCTCCAAGTCTAGATTGGTGAGAACCTTATATAAATACATGAAAATATATAACTGATCGGCACACAAAAGTCTTTCAGTGAATAATGAGATGTAGTTTGATACACTGGAAAGAAAACTAGAAGTATAACAATAGAATTTATTTAGTGCAGTCATGGCATTTTAGTGACCTTCAAATTTGATGGGTATTTTTTTCTCAAGGCTTAAATCATGTTTTTTTAAAAAATTTATTACTTTATTAAATGCCACGATTATGTATTAGTGGGCCAGTAAAGTTAACAACAGCTATAAGATTGATTAATATTTAATCTTTTATTAATAGTTTCTAATGCCTGTCCTAATTAAATCTCCTTATCCCATAAGAACAATGTTTATCTTGACTACACAGCTTACAGGCAAGGTGTTAACAGAATACTCTTCTTTGAAACTTACAGTGCTGTATTAGTTAGGGTTCTCTAGAGAAACAGAATCAACAGGTAACACTTGCAAATATAAAATTTATAAAAGTGTCTCACGTGACCGCAGGAATGCAGAGTCCAAATCCACAGGGCAGGCTGTGAAGCTGACGAGTCCGATGGAGGGTCTGGATGAATTCAGCAGGAGAGGCTCACCAGCTGAAACAGGAATGGGACCTCTCTCCTCTGAGTCCTCCTTAGAAGGCTTCCCTTGATTGGATTAAGCATCGCTAATTGTAGAAGACACTCCCCTTTGGCTGATTACAAATGGAATCAGCTGTGGATGCAGCCGACGTGATCATGACCTAATCCTATGAAATGTCCTCATTGCAACAGACAGGCCAGTACTTGCCGAATCAGATAAACAGGTACCACAATTTGGCCAAATTGACACATGTCCCTAACCATGACACAGTGCTACTGTGGTTTTTGGTACTTTCAATGGCCATGAGATGAACGTAGCATAGGCTTTTTTTCTACTAATTATGGATAACATGGAAACCCAGTTATAGAACTATCCCTATGCACTGATGACACTTTATTGAACTGGTCAAGTGAATTCTGAATTGGTTGATGAAATATTAACCTACACCAGAACTGCACAATTTTTCTTTTACTGTATGTGCATGCACATGTTGATACAACTTTCAGGAATCGAATTATTTGTCTAAAGCAACCAAACCTGAAATTAAAGTAACTTCCACTGACAGAGTCATAAATTCCTGGATTGTTTAGATGGCAGATGCCTTCCTATTGCCATACTAGGAAGTTATAACCCATCTGAGACAGATTATAGAAACGTTATAATAGTGAATTATTACAGATTCATTGTTCTTTCAAATTAGAAAAGAATCTAACTGTTTAAACCTACAGATACAGAAAAATGTGTGTCATGCAAGAGTTTCTACCTAGCTTCTACTTTTTCCCTTTAAAATGTTACTATTAAAGTCAATGAAATTTAATAATATCAAGCCTTATATAAATGACAAATGATTTACCGCAAATCATTTTAAAAACAATATAAATTAAGATCATTTTGGTCACTCTCATGACAGCCATTTTTTTAGAGTATTCACCATTAACACTAAATATTTTACTTTTCTCAGACATGAGCTGCAATAAAAATCACTCCATTATCCAAAACTTTTGACCGAATTAGATTATGAGAGTTCTTCCACAGAAGGAATGAATTTTTAGCTGCCCTGCTTCACAGCATGCTCCTGAAATAATTCTCCATGGGTTCTACATTATCCAGAGCTCTTCCTTAATGGAAAAATATAAAAAGTAACAATATGAAGCCACTAAGCTTCAGATAAATATTGGAACTATTTTTCTCTTAATCAGAAATAACTAAATTTCTATTCTTTCTTTCAAAAGGTATTTCCAGTGGTAACTTGATGATTTATTGCTAGAATAGCCATCTCCAATTGAGGCTGAAGTTTTAACATGACGGTATTTTAGGGGCTTGTTTCTAAAACGGCCATTGGTGTAAGGCAGAAGAGTGTTACTACATCTAATTCAACATAACTTTTTGTGACTTATTTTAAAATATATGAATGTTAAAGTGTCCACAATTTTAAATATTTCATTTATTTTGAAAAGTAAGCATAGGTAGACAAGAAGGAAAAATACCTACATTCCTTTTATCCACTGTAATAATATTTTATTTATTAAAACATATTTCAAAATAGCACTTAAACAACATCATGAAATAGACATACAACAAGTATCAAGGACCATAACTGTATAAGCAAATAAATTATATAACTGTGTGCAATTATATATACTGACACCTCAAATAAAAATAGCAATGTTTTTGTGTTTTAGATACAAAGTAAAGTAATATAAATAACAATAGAGAAAGCTCATAAGTTTCATTTTGTTTTCTCTTTGAAAGAAAGTGGGAAGTTTTTCAAACTATTTTATTTTAATATTTGATTTTTTTTGAAGCTGAAGCTTTTCTTTTGTGTAATAAAATTTGTATATAAATTCAATGACTGACACATATTTTTGAAAATTATAGTCATAGCGTAATTCATGGCATTAACTTCATTACCCTCAGCTTCAGAAGAGATTTTGTGAACTAAAAAGATTAATCTTGTTATTTACACCAGCTGTATTTTTTTCAATAAAAATTTAAAATTTGCTTTTGAAAATACTATACAGATTAACTGCTCAGTATGTATTAAAGAGATAAAGTGGAAAATACATATGAAAAACAATATTCTGAAAACTTAACTTACATGGTTTAGATAATAATTAGGTGCTTGTTCATAGACACCATTATATTTGTACTTTCGCTATATATTGTGTGCATTCTTCATCACTTAGTAGTGTGTTCATGTTTTATATATTTTTTATACTTTCCTTAATTTGGAAATTTAAATCTCTCTCAATGTTATCTAAAGGTATCTTAGACCCTAATTTAATAGTATATTACTAAAAATATCACTTAACTTTTGTAATTTTTTCTTAATATATTTGTAATTATTTTATCAGCAAATAGATAACTGCATGAAATGTGCTTTTACTTTATTACGAATTTGATATTATTAACAGTTAAGATTGAGTTTACTAACTTCAAAACCAACCTTGCATGACATGTAAAGTTCAACATTATGTATCAGAGTAATTTAATGTTGAAAAGTATTATTGTTTATTAGTCAACTGAATAACGGGACGGTAAACTCATATATAAATGTAACATGAGGTTGAGAATCTTAACCTCATGGTTTTTGACATTTATTTTATTTTATTAGCTTTCTTTTTAAAATAATAACTCCATTCTTTGACAATTTTTAATGACTCAAGTTCTTCATTTTGTACTATGCTCCTAATCTTCACTTAAGTTTTCTTTGGGGTTGTTATAAATGCTGAACTGGTCATAAATGTTAAACTGTGTCCCATTTTCTCCATAAAGAACAGCATGTTTTTTTAACTTTGAACTAATATTTGTAGTAGCATCTAGGTAAAGTGCTACACCAGTGAAGTAGCAATTGGCCTGTATTGCACATAGCTGGCTAGAAAATGAATTATTATTATCAATTAATGATAAATAATCATAACTAATTCTGTTATGTCATAAATGACATAATAAATAAGCCATCTTATGATTTGTCCATTTTAATAAGTAGTACACTTGATTCAGTTGATATTTTACAGGTTGTGTTTTTGTTTTCTGGGATTAGAAAACTATTTTTTCATTCATTCCTTAATGATGAACTCTTCATTGCAATAAGGTACTTGTTTAACAGATGAGGAGAATTCTAATTTTAGAGGGTTTTTACTCCTGATTGTAGATCTTCAGATTTACTTATTATGTGGAAAGATTCAGTTCTTAAAGGCTAAGGGGGAAGAAGAGACTAGAGGTTCAGAAAACACTCCCTGCACCCATATGAAGTTCATTTATTTCTAGCCAGCTATTACTAATTTTCAAAAGCCAACTACTGTAGGAAGCTTTCTTTCAAATCTCAATGAGGTGTTTCCTCTTTGTTCTCCTAACACCTTGCATGCCCCTCCATCATATGTCAATGACTTGCAACTGCCCATTTAGTTTTCTGTTTCCTCTACTAGACATTTCTCTGAAGACAGGATTATTTAGTCTTATATTTCCAGAAGTTATTATATAGTAAGTTCCCCATAAAAAATGGCAAATATATATTAATTTCCAATAACCAACTTTTACTGTATAAAGTTGTAAAACAGCCATATATGGTTTAAATAATGGTCCTTATTAATGTGCTTTGGGGTTGCAATACTGTCCTCATAAACCATGATTGTTGGGCTCTGTTAGTATCTACTATCTCTAGGAGAGCCTTCTTGGTTAGGCGGTATACACAGACTTTCTAAGGGAACTATATCTGACTTAAAGATTACATCAGTCATTAGATAATTTCATGGAATTTCACTGATATAGCACTTTACCTATATGCTACTACAAATATTCTAAAGCAATAGGTATTTTATTCAAGTGTTTGAAAAAAATTTTAATTATGTTTTTATTTTCTTTCCTAATAGTAACTCACCACAAGATAAGAAAGCAAAATACTGAAGAGGGAGAATATCACAGCCTTATACAATTAGAGCAAACCTGGTGTAATTTCACTTGAACCAGGTCTACTTCGCATTAGAATTGTTCAGTGTCTTTTAGTGAAAGGCAAATAGTGTTTCTGACAACTATTTAAAAAAAAACAGTTTTAGGGGTGCGAGGGTAGTTCAGTGGTAGAATTCTCGGCTGCCATGTGGGAGACCTAGATTCAATTCCCAGCTCATACATTCCCCCCAAACAAACAAACAAGCAAACAAACAAACAAAAAACCAAACAAGCAAAAATTCCACAAAATGGTGCTACAATAATGGGATGCTCACATGGAAAAATAATTAAATGTCACTCTGTCATACAGCATACAAAAAGAGAAAAGCAACAATTTTATTCACAAACCATACAAATCCATTAAAGTGTACAATCAGTGGCTCTCAGTATAATCATAAAGTTGTGCATTCATCACTACAATCAATTTGACAACATTTTTCATTGCTCAAAAAAAAACACCCATATCCCTTATACCCCCCTATTCTAGACACTTAGTAGTGAAATGGTACCTTTGTTACAATTTATGAAAGAATATGTCAGTATTACTCTTAATAATGGTCCATCATTTGCATTAGTTGTATTTTTCCCATATACCACCCTATTATTAACACCTTGTAATAACGATGTACATTTGTTCGAGTTCATGGAAGAACATTCCTTTATTTGTACAATTAAGTACAGTCATCATCCACAACAGGGTTCGCAATGTTATACAGTCCCATGTTTTATAATCTAGCTTTCCTTCTAGTGGCATACACAACCCTAAACATTCTCCTTTCAACAACAGTAACACTCATAATCCAGCACTATTAATTAAACTCATAATCAAACTTATTAAAAATTCTGCACAAAATAAGCAGTCTCTACCTTGATTCTATCTCCCAGTAACCTATACTCTAGATTTTAGCTCCACAAGGCTCCTCATAATTGGTCCATATTAGTGAGACCGTGCTCTATTTGTCCTTTTATGTCTAGCTTATTTTATGCAACATAATGTCCTAAAGGTTCATCTATTTTGGCACATGCATCAGGACTTCATTCCTTCTTTAAGCTGAACAACATTTCATCATTTGTATATATCACAATTTGTTTATGATTCAATGGTTAATGGACACAGGTTGTTCCATATTTTGACAATTATGCATAGTGCCACTATGAACATTGGTGTGTAAATGTCTGTTCACGTCCCTGCTTTCACATAATTAGTAGCGGGATTGCCAGATCATGTGACTATTCTATACCTAGCTTCCTCAGGAACCACTAAATTGTCTTCCACAGCACTGCATCATTCTACATTCTCACAAACAAACAAAAAAAACCAAACAAGCAAAAATTCCACAAAATGGTGCTGCAATAACGGGATACTCACAGGGAAAAAAAATGAAATGTGACCCCACCTTACAGCATACTCACACACAAAAATTTTATTCACAGGCCATATAATCCATCCAAAGTGTAGAACAAGTGTGAATAAGTATTCCTATTTCTCTACATCCTCTCCAACACTTGTAATTTTCTGTTTTTCTAATAGTGGCCATTCTAGTAGGTGTGAAATGATATCTCATTGTGGTTTTGATTTGCATTTCCCTAATAGCTAGTGATGTTTAACACCTTTCCATGTGCTTTTCATTTCCTCCTTGGAAAAGTGTTTATTCAAGATTTTTTGTCCATTTTTATAACAATACTTTTAAATAATAAAGTTAGAAGGGAAAATTCTACACAAATTGTTTTCTTTCTAAATAGCCCTGAAATATCAGACAAATGCAATTTTAGAAACTTCCAGGCCAACTACTTAAGAGAGAGAGAGACAGTCTTAGAATTTTAAAGGGCATGCTTTTCAACGGCAACTGTCTTATGGTAACTAATGGTAGCTTACCTTACATATATACCCTCTAGAATATAAGAGTGTGGTCTAAGAAGCATCTACTTAATCTATATAGAAAAGTCACTTTGAGTCTATCACAATGTCATGTTTCAATTTTAGCTAATTAATTTGTTTCTCAGAGAGAAACTCAGTTACTTGAAATAAGAGAATATGAGTAAATTTTCTTACTTTAAATTAGTAAAGAAGTAGGCTTTTTGTTTGACTCAAGGGAGCTTTTAGTATAATTTTGCTGGCCAGAGCTTTATCAATAGTGGGAAAACTTACATGACTGTGCTGTTTTGAATTACCATTTCTGTGACTGCAAAGATAATATAGTTATCCCCAAACGGAAGTGAACATAGAGGTTTTAATATAGAAAATGATTGATTGTAGCTAAAACAATGCAAAGGGCTTAGACCATAAACTAGTATGTACTGCAATTTCAGTACAGGACTAATCATGATATTAGGCTGTAACTTAATAGTTTAAGTGGAACTACAATATGATAGATTCAGTTTGGTTTGTGATGCGGTAATTTTTTTAAATGAAGTTAAGTTTGCAGTTATTGCTAAAAAATTGCCTGTCATTTATGAGATAACTCATCAGTCATTTTAAAACATCAGTATTTATAAAGGGTATCAATTTGGCATCTCTAAAGACACTTCATATTTTTTTATTCAAATAACAGTAACAACAATGCTGCAAACTTCTGTGTAATCTCCAACCAAAACATCTGTCATGTCTATCACTATTTTGAAAAGTCTGTTTTTGTGAAGAATTATTTTGGTCGCCACATATTAGTAGCACCCAATAAAGTCAGCCTTTTCCTCAGGGCACTAAAGATGATCATAAAATTTCTTGGCTTTTGTGAGATGCAGGTGAATATTTAGTTAAGAACTTCCAGCTTGCATACCAGCCATTTCCACCTGTGCAAACAGGAAGCAAGAATTAAATATGTTAATATGTAGAAGTTCCCAGCACAGTGACTTGTATTTAATATATGATAGATTACCTTTCCTTTTTAAATTTTCTGCCCCAGAATATACTGTGAAAAAAACTAAAACTAGCTCTGTATGACTTTGGTTGCTTGTTTTCCAAACTGCTTCAATAACCTTTCAAGATGGTCTTATTATTCAGTATCATTTTATTCTCTCATTTTTCACTAAAATCAAACAAAAATTTCTATATTAAGAAAAAATAATGAGAATACAATGAGAAAACTTCCACTAAATGACTTTATTATAGTAAGTAGCTGACAAACAAAAGTAAATAAATCATAAAACTAGCTTTACTCTATATTAAGAAAATTAGTGACTGAATAGTAAATCATTGATTCTGGGATAACACAGCTTGTGTTCCTTTGGTATTATTGGATGGTTAGCTTGAAATGAACTTTATAAAACTAATTCAGTTAAATAAAAACTAAAATCAGTAAATGTGAGGTGAATTACTGGATTCATTCTGTCACGAAAACATTAGTACTTTAAGGAAATATTAGAAAATATTGAGAATTATTTCAGATTTTTGCATTATGAAAAACATGTAAACTGCTCACCAGGCCCAGACCCATTTTAACAGCAACACTATACCGCATCCTACTTATGAACTGGAAGGAGTTGGCTCTTTTAACAGGTCTCCCTTCAATGGGTATTAGTATTTTAATTTTATCATCATCTTAATCTCTAATTCTCAATCTTCATTGCAACCATATGAGGTCAATATTATTATTAACTCCATTTTATGAAGAAGAAATCAAGGCTAAATGTGATTAAGAAACTTGTACAACAAGGCTATAGTTAGAAAGAAAGGAATTTTTATTAAAATAAGTATTAGAATATTTCTTTCTATGGTTGCCTTGAAAATCTTTAATTAGTAGTGAAATATATGGAAACAAACAAGTGGTAGCCAGAAATGGACATATACTCTTCGGTTCTATTATAGAGGTGTAAGGTAATATGAAAATCACACTAATATCTGATATTAAACATTAGTAGTGACAAAATAATAGTGATGTTGTAACATCATATTGAAATTGAGGCTTTTTTTTTCTTTTTAAAATAGATTTACTGAGGTTTCTTTCAGAACAATTGAAAGTAGCTCTCCAGCTATGGGGTTCAGCTTGGCTCGGTCCAGTGCAGCAGGAGGACTCTTACATCAGAAAAATAGATTTTGTTCTAAAAAAGTAAAAGCCATGGCACAGCCTTGGAATCCTGATGTAAGATAAGGTGTTATGTACAAAGATGGATATGTTTGTATTAGAATTGTTCAAATGGGAAATAATGAAGCACTTACCTTTGAGGACCTTGAGGGCTTCAGTTTCAGAGATGAATTGAAATACAAAATCTTGCTTGAGAGAAAAGAGGAATATTTTAGGGAAGTGAATATGCCCACCCTCAACCAGTAATTATTGCCTTCTCTATACTGGGGAATTCATACTGGAGAGAAACCCTCTGAATTTGAAGAATATGGAATGCCTTTTGTTCATGGCACAGAATATGTTTAACATCAGACAATTCATACCAATGAGAAGTCTCATGAATATAAGGAATGTAGGAAAACCTTTCATTATCCATCACAATTCATTGAACATGAGAAAATTCACTTAAGTGAGAAACCCTATAAATGTAAGAATATGGGAAAGCCTTTAATCATGGGTCACACCATGGTTACCGACTTAACATCACAAAATTCATAAATGTGAGAATCCCCTTATAAATGGCCAGGAGTGTGGGAAGGCTTTTTGTCATTTTTTTTTCACTATCTACTCTCCATTGGAGAATTTGTAGTGGAGAAAAAACCTTATCAATGTAAAGAATGTGGGAAGGCCTTTTGTGGTAGTTACATTCAGGTGTCAACTTGGCTTGGGGAAGGTGCCTAGTTCTATTGCTGTGGACATGAGCCAACGGCATGAGCCTCATCTATTGTTAATTACATCTGCAGTCAGCTAGGAGGCGTGCCTGCTGCAATGAATGATGTTTGATTTAATTGTCTGGTGCTTAAATGAGAGACCACAATGTAGCACAGTGCAAGCAGCTCAGCATTCCTCATCTCAGCACTAGCAGCTCAGCCCAGGCCTTTGGAGATGCAGAAAGAAGTCACCCCGGGGAAGGTTGTTGGAACCTAGGGGCCTGGAGAGAAGGCTAGCAGAGACCATCCTGTGCCTTCCCACGTAAGAAAGAACCTCAGTGGAAGGTTAGCTACCTTTCCTCTGAGGAACTAACGAAATAAATCCCCTTTTATTAAAAGCCAATCTGTCTCTGGTGTGTTGCATTCCAGCAGCTAGCAAACTAGAACACCTTTATTAGTGGTTCAAAACTAAATCTAAGAGAATGCACACCAGTGAAAAAAAGTATGATCACGAGGTATGTGAGGAAGGCCTTTTGTTGTCACTCATGACTGCATCACCATCAAAGAATTCATTCTGCTGAGAAATTCTGTAAATGTAAGGAGCGAGGAAAAGCTTTTATTACCGCTGACTGAAGATCAGAGAATTTTCCCGATATCAAAACCTATGAATGTAAAAAATATAGAGGGGCCTTAATCTGTGGTTGAGAACTTATTGAGCATCACAGAATTCACATTGGTTAGAAACCATATAAATGTAAGATATGTGGGAAGGTCTTTATTTCTGGCTAAGAACTTATTGCACATCAGGAGATTCATATGATATATAAAAAGGTATCAACATGAGGAATTTAACAAATTCCTTTATATGTGTCTCAGAATTCGTTCAACATCAGAAAATTCATGTAAAGAATGTAGAAAAGGTCTTTAGATCATATTTTGATCATATTGCTCAGCATCAAATAATTTATAGTGTTATTAATGTAGAAAAACCTTCTACAGTGACTTCTGACACTATCCAGAGTTAGTCTGAACATCATAGGTTAAGGGCACAGTACTCCACAAGACTGCCCTCACTTCAGGCACCAGCCACAAATTTGGGGGATTCCAGTACACCTCAGTTCTTACCAACTGGCTACAAATTCAAAGGTACCCACTACCCCCTCAGGTTTGATAATTCACTAGAATGATTCACAGGACTCAAGAAAACATGCTACTTATGATTCATTTGCTAAAGGAAATCCCAAGAAAAGAGTTCTATGCTCAAATATGAAAAGCACTGCATATTAAATCCTTATGCCCACCATATGCCAAATGCCCATAGTCTATCAAAAAGCTGTGAAAATCTCTTCAATTAAAAATGGTGTCTGTGTGTTCCAAACTTGATTGTGCCCTCCTAAAACTTTTAACAACTTAAGGATGTTAGCATCCTTTTCAAATACTGCCTAAAAGTAAATAAATGACCCTTAAGAATAGAAATTTAGAAGTGGAAGATAGCTGTATAGGGTTATAGTAGCATTTGTGATTCAGCCAACCCATCCTACATTTCCAGCTTTATCTCCCAGCCTTCCTTTCCAATAGGGATATTAGTTGCCAGTGAGATACAAACAGAATCTGTAAGGTTGGGTATATTTTCCACACCAAAAAAAGGGCAAACTTTATGAAAAGAAAGGCATTTTTGGCCTCTGCCCCATCGAATTTTTTTGCAGGGCAGATTTTATCCTAGAAATAAAAGTACCATCATGTGAGAAAAATGAGACAAAGAACATGAGAATTGCATTAATTCAGTCATGAATAACTTTTGAATTCTTACAGTGTGCCAGGAAGTCTTCTAAACAGTGAACAAATCAGTAAAAATCCCTGTGCCCCAATATACACACACACACACACATATATATATATATAATAGATTAGTTGTTGATTAGGGATGGGGGATAGGAAGGTAGAAGCTGATAATTATAGGATACAGAGTTTCTTTTTAAAGTGATGAAAATGTTTTAAAATTGACTGTGGTGATGGTATTTGAGAATATTCTAAATACCTCTGCATTGTACACTTTAAATGGGTGAATGGTATGGTATGCTTATTATATATCAGTAAAACTTTTTTGAAAAAATTAGGTTTATTGATATATAATTCATATGCCAAAAATCATCCATTTAAAGTTTACAATTTAGTGCTTTTGAGAATATTCACCGAGTATCACAATTACATAATTTAGAACATTTCGACACCCAGAAAAAGAAGCATGGGCTCATTATCAGCCAGTTCTCCTCCTCCCCTAGGCCCTGGCAACCACCAATCTACTTGCTGTCACTATGGATTTGCCTATTCTGGGTATTTCATATAAATGAAATCATACAATATCTGGGACTTTGTGTTTGACTTCTTACACTTAGCATGTATGCCAGTTTGAAGCTATTATACACCCCAGAAAAGCCATATTTTGATCCCGATCCAATCTTGAGCAGTCAGGCATTTATTTTTATCCTAATTCAAAATTGTAGGGTGGAAACTTTGATTAGATTATCTCCACAGAGATTTGGTATGCTCAATTGTGGGTGTAACCTTTTGATTAGATGGAGATGTGACTCCATTCATTAAAGGTGGGTCTTGGTTAGTTTATTGGAGGCATTTAAAAGAGGAAACATTTTGGAGAGAGCTCAGAACTGACACAGATGCAAACACTTGGAGAGCACTACGAGTGAAATTGCTGCTTCATGTGTTTAACTCTATGTTTAATTTTTTGAGGAACTTCAAATCTGTTTTCCACAATGGTTGCACCATTTTACATTTTCACTAACAATGTATGAGGGTCCCAATTTCTTCTCATCTTCATCAAGACCTGTTGTCTGTCTTTTTAATTTTAACCCCCATAGTGTATGTGAAATGGCTTCTCATTGTGGTTTTGATTTTCCTTTCTCTGATGCCTTATGATGTTGGGCATCTTTTCATGAGCATATTGGACATTTGTATATCTTCTTTGGAGAAATATCTATTTGTGTACTTTATCCATTTGTATTGGACTATTTGTCTTTCTATTGTTGAATTCTATGGGCACTTTATATTCTAGATACAAGTTTGTATTCAGAGATATGATTTGCAAGTATTTTGTCTCATTCTGTGAGTGGTCTTTTCCCCTACTTTATGGTGTCTTTGAGACACAAAAGTTCTTGCATTTTGATGCAGTCCAATTATCTGTGTACTTTTGAGAAATGTCTATTCAAATCTCTTGACCATTTTTAAATTGGGTTGTTTGTCTTTTTATTGTTGGCGGTAGGATTTCTTTATATATTATGGATATTATACCTGATAGCATATATGGTTTCAAAATTTTTTCCCATTTAGAAAGCCATCTATTCACTTTCTTGACAAAGTCCTTTGATACACAATAGTTTTCAGTTTTGAGGAGGTCCCATTTATCTGTTTTTTCTTTTGTTGCTTGTACTTTGGGTGTAAACTCTAAGAAACTATTGCCTACCACAAGATCTTGAAGATGCTGCCCTATATTTTCTTCTAGGTATTTTATAGTCCTGGTTTTTGTTTTGGGTCTTTGATAAATTTTGAGTTCATTTTTGTAAATGGTATAAGATAGAGGTTCTCTTTCATTTTTGGCTGAAATTGAAGCTCACTTTGATCTGTCACAGACTGATGAGAAATGCAGTTTCAAAAGGATTCCTGTAAAAAGAACTCCCCCCATTATTATATAAAACTTTGGGCTTTTGTTGGCTGTATATCTTCAACATGACAAATTTTTGAGTTTTATTCCCAGGGAAAATTAATTTAATTTATTTCTTGGGTTAGGAAAGACATACGGCCATGTCTCCTGAAATTGAACAAACAAGCTTAAAGGGATTTTCAGCTTCAAGAGTTAGAAATGTTTGCATAAGCTGGGGAACATTTAATACCATGACATTGTATGTGAGAGTTAGACTTAGTATTTTTGAGGCAACATCAAGAAATATTCACGACCTTTAAAAGTTAGTGATACAAGTACCCAGTCAATGATACCTTAGAATAATATCAAAACTCCTTATTCAGGGTCTTGACCTAGACCCAGCCTCACCTCTAACCTCTCCCCATCTTACCCATGAGTTGAGATTCCCACTTATCTTTTATTTTCCCTTAGATAATTTGCAGGTTTACAGAACAAGCATATAGTCAACACACAATCAATAATATATAGGATTTCTGTGTACTACCCTATTATTAACAACTTGATTTGGTGTGGGATATTTGTTAGAATTGATGACCGCACATTTTTTAAATTTTACTATCAACTATAGTCTATGTTTAGCTCAGGGTTCACTCCTTGCGTACTGCAGGTTCATGGATTTTTTAGAAACTTTTATTCTCTTACATATATACAACCTAACATTTCACCTTTTAGCCATATTTTGATATGTATTTTGGTGGTGTTAATTTCTTTCACAATGCTGTGCTACTATTAACACCATTTATTACCAAAGGATTTTCATAATTCAAAATAGCATCCCCATGCATTTTAAGCCTTTCTTCCCATTCCTTGCCCCCACTCTGTGCCCTAATAACCTACATCCTAGATTCGGACTTTATGAGTTTGGTTATTCTATTTTCTTCATGTCAACGAGATCATATAAGATTTTAAGCAGTTTATTTGAGATTTATTTTTTATTACTTTCCCTATCTTTTATGCATTCCTATTAGTCTTTGAGTTTTTGATAAAATCTCAACTATTCAATAGTTTGCTCGTCTGACAGATATGTACTGAATTCCTACTATATGCCAGCTCCTAGCGTAATGCCAAATATCTATATAGATAATCAGAGACATGGCTTAGAGTCACATGATCGATTATATTTGGTACATTTGTATGTTTAAAACTAATTACTCCTAAATATATTGGCGCTAATAAACAGATTTTTTTCAAAAAATGCGCTTGTCCTTGAGGCTACTGCTTGTTAGAAAAATAAAATAAGATCTGTATATCTTGTTAATTTAATCACTGCTAGCTTGGAATTCTTGAAAACTTAGGAGAAAAAATGCAACCACAGAATAATGCTGAGACTTTATTTTCCTGATAGGGGAAAATTCTCCTAAATTATTAATTTCATTTTCCTAGAAAGTACTCCTTTCAGAAGAGACTATGAGTTGTCTAGTATGAGTCCCTTTCATGTAAAAAGGGATGAACCAGGAATTAAGAAATTAGAACTCCCATTGTTGGTTCTATAGGCAGTAGAAGGGTCCAGTTAGACAAGTAGAAAGGTGGAAGAGAAAGAGCTGGGTAGAAGTAGCAAATCCAAAGTACATTTCCTTTATAATGCCAGAGGTGAAGAGCTTTGAAAGTGTTTGAGAAACTATAAATCAAACTTGTGCCTAGGGAGTTGTCATCTGTAGACCCAATCTGTTGCAAACATCTGCAAACTGGCAAATCCAGGTGTAGTTAAAGAAACTGAAGTATAATTTTTCTGGAGCAAATCATATTTTTAACCATTCAATAATAGAAGTAGAATTAGATGGGAGCAACCTGCCCCCAGGACTCAGCAGAAGTACTAGTCCCAAATCCCAGAATACCAGCTAGAAAAGAAAACAGGATTCTGAGCCTATGCTTTCCTCTCTGGTCTCTTTTATTGCAAAAAGGAAGTAGTTATCCCTGGTTCTGCAAACGCATAGAAGTAGTCACAATTAGCTGGAAAGAGGAAATTTAAGGTCTGCAGATGTACACTAATTGTAACTATAAGAGTGGTAGGTATTTTGGGGCTAGAACTCCAGGTATGATCCAGTAACACATGGAGGATCCCTACTCATTGATTTCCTGAGCCTATCTGACAGGAAATCTCATAGGTATGATGCAAAAGATGAGTTAGAAAAATGCTTGGATCTCTTTTGGTGAAAAGGTTCTGTGGTAGTTAGGTTTAGATGTCAAATTGGCCAGGTTATGGCGCCCAGGTGTTCTGTTGCTGTGGATTTAAATAATCAGCAAGCGAAATTCATTCATGAGTGATTCCATCTGTGGTCAGCTAAGGGGCGTGCCTTCCACAACGAGTGCCATTTAATTTGACTAGCTGGAGGCTTAAAAGGAAAGTCAGAAGAGAGAGAGGTTGCTCAGTGCAACCCAGCACAGCTTAGCTCTGGGCTTAGAGCCAACACAGACCCAGAGGTTTGTAGGTGCAGAAAGGAAACACCCCATGGAAAGTCATTGGAACCCAGAAGCCAGGAGAGAAGGCTGGTAGATGTCACCAGGTGCCTTCCCATATGACAGAGAAACCTGTGGAAAGCCTTTCTTCCAAGGAACTGTAAATTTATAACTGATTAAATCCCCTTTATAAAAGCCCATCCATCTCTTGTGTATTGCATCCTAGCAGCCTTGGCAAACTAAAACAGGTTCTTTTTGAATCCAGGGTGTATTGATTAACCAGAAAGTGTGTCAAAGAAGTGAACAATTCTAACTTTAAAACAAATGAAATTAACTGCACAGTGATTTTTTTTTGTTTCAATTTGTAGTCTGTGCTGGTGTTTTACTTCATCATAATTAAACAGTGATCTCTGTTTCAGTACATCATAAAGCAAAAGAGAAAAATATTAGAATATAATCGCAGATTGCTTTAGTGGAACATTTACTCTTGGAGGAAGAGTTGATTGGCTATGATTGTTCCCAATAATAGAGTTTTTGCTTTTAGAGATATGAGTGGAACTGAAATGAGACAATTAACATTTCTGAGAAGTCATGGGCTGGAGTCCTTGTAGGGCAGCCAACTATACTGCTTTGCAAGGGACTGAGGGGTTTCCCAGGACAGGATTTTCAGGGCTAAAATTGGGAGCATGCTGGATAAACCAGACAGTTGGTCATCCTAGCTGAGCAATTTGAAATGTTACCTTGAAGAAAGTTTTCCATTAACTGAATGTTGATCCATGTTTGTAGTGGTAGTCCTCCAGGTAAAGGCAGCTCTGCTGGGATCTTATAAAGATCTGGATCTCAGGAGCTTCTTCCTCAAGGACACAATACGGTTCATTTTTTACTGCTGTGTATTTTTAGAAAGACAATGTTTTCCTAACTATAGATCTAGGCAGTTAACAGCCAGAGGAATCAACGCAGTTTTAAAGGCTTATCAAAATCCAAAGTGAGAGTTGTCACTGATAATTTTATTAGAGCAGAAAAGAGGTGAGTAGTGGTGGAGAACCTTAAAACATTCTTTTTCCAGGTCAAATTGGAACAAAGGGAATATGAGATAAATTTGATCAGAAATATAAAAGCACAAAGATGGGGTGCAGTGGAATCAAGAATTTTAATTTAACTGTTACAATTGGAGCTATGGCTTATAACTCCCAACAGATTTTACAAATTTAATACTAATGGTTGCTTTTGTAGTAAAACAGAGCTTTTTCTGCTGCAATCTATTGTTATTTTTTTTCTTACTGTATGTTCATTTTGTACTCTGTGAATATTATTCCAACTATGTTCAAGCTGATTTAAATGGATAACATTTCAGAATTCTGGAATGAGACTCTATTTCAAATAAATATTCATTGAAGGTTGAGATTGTGATATGTGTATTACATCATTCCACCTATATGTAAGCCTTCATTTCTTGAAATGGAATAATGTGAAGCCTGCGGATGCATATAATAGAAGGTGTATTTAGAAAAAAAATGAAATATATTAAATGCTAATGTTTTCTATGCTTCAATACTAGTTTGAATATTAGTACTGAAATTTAAAAAACATTTAACTCATCTCAAATTTTGATAAACTGTAAGTTATGTATTTAATTTCAAGAATAATACAATTTTAATAGTCACCAGAAGCCTTTATTGAACATTATCCCTTTTCAGTTGAAAGGAAAGTCGAGCATTTTAGAAATATTTGTTACTATTTACTCATTTTATAACAAAACTTCAAGCAATTCACTGTCTATTATAAGTCAATTAGTTAATTCTATAGTCAACTAGATAGAAAATGTCAGACCTTATAAACATTTTCAAAGTGGATAATCATGTTTAACTTTTTCATTTAAAAATATTAAGAAGCTTTACCTTACCATATTTAGTTAAATGTTTAGTTTAATTATTTACTGTGCTGTCTTTCCCATGCATACATTATTAACTAGAAGTGTGTGGCATGAGCAGCATGAACAGATTTAATACCTCAATATATTCTTTAAATTTTCTGCCTCTATATTTTGCCTATTACTGTGTTGAAGATTTTGCATATGCAAAAAAATTTTAGCTTTTAAAAGGATAAATATATAAGCATTATAAGAATAAGTATTGTGACAAGTGCTGCCTAGAAGATAAATTTGAAAAATGAACTAGTGCATCAAACATTCATTAGCTCATTCCCATTTCAAAATGTATAACTTGCTTTTTGAATGCCATTGGCTCAAAGAAAATTAACTCAGCAAATATTTCTTGCTATCTACAAAGCACTGCACTTGGACTTTGGAGCATGAAAGTAATATAATATAAACGGAAGCCCAGAGCGCTCAGAAATGCAGACCTGGAGACAGGGACTAGGAAGTAAGCCAAGTGGTGTTCCTTGAGCGTGCTACCTTCGCAAGCACAGCCACGCGACCCACCCACACCCCATGCACCTGAACCCAGTCACCCGCCCCCAACCCATATAGTCATGCAACCACTCCCCGACACTCTGAGCTCTGCGCATATGTACATCAGTTCATAGCCCTCCCAGATTCGCATATGTGCATGACCCCCAGTCACGATACCCAGATCTGGGAAAGCAGTCACCTGCACCCGGGCCACACAAGCCCACAGACCACACAGGTGCAACCCAGGCTGCTGCCCCTGAGCTCTGCGCATATGCACACCAAGGCCAAGTCCCACAGACCCACGCACCCGCACAGCTACATCCTCCCCACCACTGGGTGTCCACACATTCATGCACTGTCTTCTTGACCTCTGAACCCCAAACCCCTGCCCCCAAAATGTACACAGTAGATCCACCCCCAGGCACAAGAACCCTGCTCCCACATCTGACATGTGCTCAAAGGCGAATCTATGCTGCATAGCCCCTGGCTTGAACGTGCCTGCCCACCTGCTCCACACCCTCCACACCTGTGCCCCCGTACCAGTGCAGCACTCACCCAATGCCACCACCCCTCTGATCCATGTCCCACAACCCCAGTGACCTGTGCCCAGCCTTACCCACTCCCACATCTGCGTCCAGGGCCCTCTGGACCCGTTTCCCTGTGCAAGGGCACACCCATACCCTGCCCTCACCATGCCCCAACCTGACCTCTGTGCCACCTACCTTACACCCTGATACCCACGAACCCCACACTCCACATGCCCACCCATATCCTACCTGCACACCAGCCCCCAGGCATCCACACAGCCTCCCCATCTGCCTCCCACTGAGCTCTAACTCTAGTCCCTCACACCACACCCTGCACCCATGCATCCCGTACCTTCGGCTTCCACATTGCACCTTCACAGCCCTGTGACCCATAACCCATGCTCACAGATACCATCATTGCACCCCCAATCTGTGCCTATACCTGCACTGCAAAGCATCACTGCACTGTTGTGCCCCACCCCACAACCCGCATCCTGTTCCACACCCATCCTGCAAATACAAAGCTTTAGAGTACTGAAGGAAATCAACGTCCAAAGTAAACCTATCAAGACATTTATATGCCTTAAAGACAACAGAGATCACTAAGCATATCATGATACAGACAGATACAGCCTAGCCTAATGACCAAATTAAAACACTGGAGAATACACAGACTTAAGAATAACTAATCAAAGATGTTCATATGACTCTACTAAATAAAATAAATGGGATGGATACTGTCAAAGGAGATCAAGAGGACACTAGAAGAGTGTAAAGAGGAATTTGAATGAATAAATAGAAAAATGGCAGATATCACAGAAATTAAAGATGCTGTAGACCAAATAAAAAATATACTCAAGACAGACAACAGCAGATTTGAAGAGGCAGAAGAACAAATAAGCAAACTAGAGGACAGGACAACTGATTTCAAACACTCAAAACAACAAATGGCAAAAAAGAAGGAAAAATTTGAATTGGATCTCAGGGAAATGATGGATAAAACAAAGTACACAAATATAAGAATCACTGGTGTCCTGGAAGGGGAAGAAAAGAGTAAAGGGCTAAGAAGAGTAGTTGAAGATATAATGGGGAGAAACTTCCCAACCCTTATGAAGGATATAAATATGCAAGTCAAAGAAGCCCAATGAACTCCAAATAACTAAATCCAAATAGGCTTTCCCCAAGACATTTACTAATCAGTCTGTCAAATGTTGATGAGAAGCAAAAAATCCTGAAGCCTGCAAGAGAAAAGAATCTACTACATACAAGGGAAACCGCATAAGACTGAGTTCAGACTACTCAACTGGCACTATGAAGGCGAGAAGGCAGTGGTATGATCTATTTAAGATTCTGAAAGAGAAAGACTTCCAGGCAGGAATTCTGTACCCAGTCAAATTGTCCATCAAAACTGAGGGAGAGATAAGTAATATAACACAAAGGCAAATTTGAAATGCAAACGTGTGAAAGGGCTATATGGAATTCAGAAGTGGGAGAAATTTTTTCTTGCTATCAAGGATCACATAAGTAGAAAGCAACATGTATCCATGTTTTTACAGATAAATAATTCAATAGCTTTTCAACTATTTTTAAAACTAAGAACAAATAATGAAAATTGTCATATATAGCAAATAAGGAAGAAGCCGTATGTCAGGTTTTTAAAGAAAATGCGGTATAGTAGGATGGATGGATAATGGGAAGAATAGACCAAAGGAAATGAAATAGATAGAGGAAAGAGATATACAAGGGAGATCAAGGAAATTAAGGGCGACATTGAAACCATAATTCCCATTTATACCAAAATATCATTCTTATCTCTGTCAACTATTAGCTGTGTGGCCTTGTGTAAGGCTCTTAACCTCTCTGAGTCTCAAATTTTCATCTCTAAAATAAGTACAGTAACTGTTTCATAATATCTGTTTGAGAAGAAAATGAAAAGTATATTGCATAAGGCAATATACAAATAAATAATTTATTAATATAGTGGATTTGTATGGAATAGTATCATTAACTTGATCTTTGAAGCTATTGCTGCTAAAAACGTTCCATGTATCCAAGTAAAATTGGGCCAGCATACATCCCAACACCCAAGATTGGGAGGTTACCACTCCACTCCTCCCAATTCCCACTTTGTTTCACAGTTCTGTTATAGCATTTATTATCCTGCATTGCACTCTATCTAATTACACCCTACACACTCCATTCTAACTATTAGGTCCTCAAGGACAAGGATACTTCTTAAATCATTTGTATATCCCCAGCATCTTGAGCAGTGCCTGGCATATAACAGGCACTTAATAAATGTTTGAGGAGTTAATAGAATCCACCATTGTTAAGAGCCTTCTATAATCTAGTTATTATAGCTAGGTTATAGAAACAGATTAGCATAAATTAGTCTACCTTGTGTATTCAGTTGCACATCAAAACACAATCTTCTGCTTTAAATTCAGGCAAAACTAGGTCAGAATCCTGGCCACTTATTTAATCCCTCTGTGACCAGGTTGTTTGACTACAAATTGGGATTAGTAATAGCACTTTTCCTAATAAAATTGTGGGAGAAAATTGAATAAGATAATAAATATAGAGCACTTGACAGAGAGAATGAGCTTAACAAATGCTAATTTCCTTTTACTTTTAATCTCTCTCTAATGTAAAAAATGTTGTCTCAAATTTTACAATTTTCCATTTCTGTAATTCCAGACAGATTATCCAAATTGAGCATTTCCAATGCTCATGGCTGTGAAAAATCTGTTTTTATTTAACCCCTTCAAAGTTCACATAAATTCAATGAAATAACCTTACTATGAGATGAAAACACATGAAGGAAATATTTTAAAAACATGATTGGTTGAATTATGAATCACAGCAATTTCCAAAGGTAAAGTGTTGTTTAGGATCCGTGGAGACCAATATACAAAGGGACATTGTTCCCTCCACTAAAGACTAAATGGTAAATAAAATTATATTTACTGAATGTACTACAGCAATGGCAAACTAGTAACTCATTTTGGTTTTCCCCTGTGTATTGAAGATGAAATTCATCCTAACAGCTTCTAAGACACTGTTATCCAAGACAAGATTAACAAGAGGATAGGATCCTATCTCACAATACTGTCATAACCGATAGACCTAGAGTATTATAATTCATAATAAAATGTATCTGGTAATATTTAATTTGGAGAGTAATAACTTAATTGATATTCTAGTTACTCCCATTGCAATTTGCCTTCAAGGTCCTTAAATAAATCAATGCAACACTGACTTAACAGAGAAATAAATTTGAAGAAACAGAGTGATCTAAAAGCTGAAGTTTGAGTCTATGTTCTAAGAAAAGGGAGGAATAAAAATTGAATTCAAGATGTGATGATAGAGTTTTTAAAATAAATTGTTTTGCCTGGGGGAAGAGGCTCTGGTATGATTTTCTGCTTTGACGCTCCCTATCCATATATTTTGTAATTTTATTACGATATATTCACATGCCATACAAACCATCCAGAGTATAAACTCAGTGCCTCACAGCATAATCACATAGTTGTGCATACATTCCCATGATCAAATTTAGAACTTTTTCACTACCTCAATAAGAAACAAGAATAAAAAATAAATCCTTAATACTCCCATACCCATTATCCTCCCCCTATTGTTCACTCAGAGTGTTAGTGAGGTACATTAGTTACTGTTGATGAAAGAATATTAAAATATCACTGTGAATTTTAGACCATAGATTGCAATAGGTACATTTTTCCCATATATGTCTCCAATGTTAACTCCTTGTGATAGTGTCATATATTTGTTCTCTCTCGTGGACAAACTTTTTAATATTTTTTATATGTATACATTTAATCACAGGCATAGTCCATCGCAAGATTCACTGTGTTATACATTCCCATGTTTTAACCTCCACCTTTCCTTCTGTCACATCCACACATGATTCAGGACCATTAGTTATTCTCACAATAATGTGCTAGCATGCCTCTATCCATTTCCAAGCAGCATAGTTCAACCTAGTTAAACATTCTGCAGATATTAAATAACTTCTAATTCTATATCCATATATTCTATGTCTATGTGTTTACATATTAAAATTAGTTCATATCATTAAAATCATACAACATTTGTCCTTTTCCGTCTGACTTCTTACGCATAACATAATGCCTTCAAAGTTCATCTATAGATGTATGTACCACCTTTGTTTACCCATTACTTTGTTGATGGACACTTGGGTTGTTTCCATCTTTTGGCAACTGTGAATAATGCCACTATGAAGAAGACCTGAAACTCCCTTTAGTTTTGGAGTTAATCAAGGGTTTGGTGAATTGGCCACTATATTTTGAAACACTAATAGGCTAAGAGAATATTGCATTTAATCTGATGTACATGAAGAATGTTGCTAATAAAATGGCATTATTTGAATAATTAAAGGTATATATAATAAGAGCCATGAAAGAGAAACATAGGTGTATCAAGGATTATAAAACGGCTTCAGATGATTACTATAGGATCTGCATGTAGAATGTGCAAGGAATTCCTGACTTAAAAGGTGATAATGAAGAACAGATTACCAAGAGCTGATATATTATGAAGCATATATAGTTGAAAATGGATCTCCCAGTAAATGATCACTATAAATTAAAAGGGATTACATCTCAGGGAATGCTTACCCACATTAAGATATTTTTTAACCTTGGCACCATTGATATTTTGGGCTAAATAATTATTCGTTGTGGAGGCTTTCCTGTGCATTGCACAATGGTTTGCAGCATCTCTGGTCTCCACCTACTAGATGCCACCAGAAACACCCATTCCCCCCCACCCCGCCTCATTGTGGCAATCAAAAATGACTCCAGTCATTGCCTAATGTCTTCTGAGGGGCATAATCACCCTTGATTGAGAACAATAACAAGAATCCTAAATATTTCAGCTGGAGTGAAGGAAAAATTTAGAATAGGAAAAAATTATCACTATGCCCAAAAGATAGCCTGAAAAAATGAATATGATGTGAAGAACAAGTTCAGTACTTAATCTGGACATAGTATATGACTCTCTCATAATGAAAATGTAAGCCATGGGTTATTTAAACATCTTTGTTGGACTTGTTTGGTCCTCCTTCTTTCTGAAGAAACTACTGCTTTGGTGTCTGAGAGTGATAAACAACAGAAGCCAGCAAAGGCCAATAACTTTAAATTCACTCTGCCAAAGTTAGCTCCCCTGTGAATTCCAGCCTGATTTTAATCAGGGTGGAAGTGCTAGAAGAAATTAGGATGAATTCATCAAAATATTTAGTTATAATTTGACAAGTTAAAATACTTGAATGCTCTAGAATCACTATAATGTCATCATTTTCCTCCCCCATGACATACTAAGATGAATGTTTGAGGTTGACAATGAAGATAGAAGACGTTCAATTAAAAATAAAAACAAGGGCACAAAAAACTCATAATGCAAACTCATTGTTCTTTTGTGCAGTTTGCAATGGTTAATGTCTAACGCTTAGCCATTCTTTTTCCGTGTATGAAAGTTAGGCAAGTAATGCTATGACCAAGCTATACATTTAAAAAAATGTTATTTTATATCAAAGCAGTATTCTAATCTGCAATCAAACTTTAGTATATTTTATTCTGAAAATTGTAAAGTTTTAATAAGGAATGTCTTTTGATCTTTCTGTCTCAGATTTTGGAATAACACACCTACCTTTTCCTTTGCAAGCTCAGATCCTCATCTAAAGAAAATAAGATAATTATTGAAATTGTTTATTTTCTTTCACTGTTGAAAGCTTGAGGAAGAATTAATTTTCTTTTATATTTTTCTTGGCTTTTATTTATTATTAATTTCCACATGGTGAAATCCAAATACTTTACACAAGAATCTTTCTTTCTCTCTCTCTCTCTCTCTCTCTCTCTCTCTCTCTCTCCCTCTTTCTCTTTCTCTTGTTCTCTCCCTCCCCACTCCCCCCTCCCTCCCTTCTTTCCTTCCTTTCCTCCAAGGTCCTTTGTCTGTTACTTCATTTCTTTACTTTTCCAATCTCATTCTAATTGGCTTAGCAACAGTAAATAACTATAAATAACTGTACATTGACTGCCCCTCCCCCCACCAGTCTATTTATGCCAAGTGTATTCAACGTCCTCTCTTCTTAGCTCTGTGTTTTCTAAGAACAACCTCAAATGGCTTTTAATTTTTACAGAAAATAATTCAGGTCAGCAAGTGGATAGTGCTCTTTGCCATGAATTTTTCTCACTATATTGTGAATCTACTCTTGGTAGGAACAGTTTATTTGTTTTGTTTTGTTTTGTTTGTTATATGTCGATTCCTAGAAGCCTGCCACAATGAATGAATGAATAAATTTGTGATATGGAGAATTTTGTGATGAATTTGTCTCTTCTACAAAATTATATTATTATGTTATTTGGTATTATGACTCGGTATTTGAAAAGTTGAAAAAGGCTCTCTGAGATTATTTTTCCAGCTCTTTATCTTTGGACAGAACAAGTATTATCCATATTTTAAATATTGGGCAGCTCAGTATATTTATTTTATATGTAGGGGATATTAAGGCACTTGCCAGAGGTCACGTAGTTTTGGTAATTGTGCCAGTTTGAAAAGGTTTATTTACCCTAGAAAAGCCATGCTTTAATCCTAATCAACCTTGTGAGAGCAATAGTTTCTTCTAATACCTATTCAGTACTGCATGTTGGAAATTTTGTCTTATTTCCACGGAGATGTGACTCAATCAAGTGTGGGTATTAAACTTCATTAGGTGAAAACGTGTCTCCACCCATTCCAGATGGGTCTTGATTGGTTTTACTAGAATCCTTTAAAAGAAGAAGTGCTTTGGAAAAAGCTAAAGAACGACAAGAGAGAATGCCACAGAGATTCTGAGAAAGCGGAGAATGCCATAAAACCACGAAGCAGAGAGTCCACCAGCCAGCGACTGTTGGAGATGAAGAAGGAAAATGCCTCCCGGAGAGCTTCATAAAACAAGAGGCCTAGAGTGAAAGCTGGCAGATGCTGCCATGTTCGCCATGTACCCTTCCAGCTGAGAGGGAAACTCTGAATGTCATCACCTTCTTGAACCAAGGTATCTTTCCCTGGATGCCTTAGTTTGGACATTTCTATAGACTTGCTTTGATTGGGACATTTTCTCGGCCTTAGAACTTTAAACTAGCAACTTATTAAATTTCCCTTTTTAATAGCCACTCCGTTTCTGGTATATTGCACTCCAGCAGCTAACAAACTAGAAAGTAAGGTAAAAGATAATTTTTTATTATTCAGTGCTTCATTACATTGAATACTAACATGGTATCCTTCTCTAAGTATTCTTTCAAACTACTGCTACTGACATTATGATCCATGAAGACTAGCTTTGGAAATATGGCTCTGGCAAGCATGAGCAGGAAGTTTTAGATGTTGTTGTCTGTATGCTTTTTTTTTCTTTTTAGGATTCAGAACATTTCATGATTTATTGGTTCAAATTTGAAAAGTGCAAGTAATATGGCAAAGTTTGGGGGGACATTACAAAAAGATTCTCCAGCAATTTAACTTTCTACCAGAATTATATTCTTTAAAAAAATACAGGTATACTTATACATGCAGATTTTAAGGAATTATATAATCATATATAAATTTATATATAAACAATTTTGCCTGATGGACATTACACGTTATTTTGTGTATACCTGTGGTTGTTCCTTGACATTTTAGATGAACTGGCCATGTCTCCTACTTAGAGAAAAAAAATTACATGAAACTACAATATATTAGACATTAAAGAAAGACAAAGGACATGGATGTGAATTGAAGTGACATTAAGGGCTGGATATAAGGTGACATCAGCATGTTAGCAAGAAATAGAGATACACAGCAAGGCTAGATGGTCTGATGTTCAGCCTAGGGTGGAAGAAATGAAGATGGCAAATAAAAAGCTACAGCAATAGATATAAATGTCTAAAATGAATCAGAGCTTGTAATCCTGTATAGCTTAGAGTATTGCCTGTATGCTTTTGAAAATACTACTATATATATTAATAATCTTAGAATAAACAATAATTTCTTCAGCCCATCTAAAGTTGACAACATTGTGCAGTCTCTATCCTTTACGAAACCATTTTCTGTTATGTCTTTGAATATGAATGCATTTATAATACTTGCAGAAGTGTTTCAGTTTACTTAAAATGTCACCAGGTAGGTCTCTTTTGTATAAAAGCAGCGTGGAAAACTGGTTCTCTTAGACAGAGCCAACTACTGTCTTGCGAGTTCCTGGTTAAAATACTTTCCTGGCTTTTGCCCTCTTTCATCTGGATGCACCCAGGAGAGGAGATGGGACTGGTGTGAACAGAAGATGGGACTAAGGAGATGGTTTCCAGCTACTGTCTTCCCTTCAGGAGAGGCAAACCTTCCCTCACATTCTCTCCTCCCCACTCGTGGAATCTGCTCTGAGTTAAAGAATCCTACTCTCCTACGAGGTGGTCCCTGACCTCTGCTCTTGTTCCTAATTCTTCCAGATATCCTGGGCCAGGCTAGGTGGGCTGGAGGAGCCGGTTTCCTGGGGCCCTGCTGAAGAGGGGGAACCCATCACCTCCCTATCCTCCAGCAACCGGAACCACACACAGACCCTTTAGCTGTGATATCCTCGGGATCCTGCCACCTGTAAAAGAGTTGTTATCTGGGAGACAGGGAAGGAAAAAAAAGTGCAAATGGGGGGTGGGAATCAGTTTTGTTTTTATTATTAGTAGCAAGAAAAAAAATGCCCCAGGCCAGCTCCAGAGCTGGGGCTTAAGCAAGGATAGCTTTTAGGGCCGCCTGAGTGTGTGGCTACAAGGAGTCAGTTCATTAATCCTAGATAAGAATAATCCCAGATACAGGGTTAGGCACCATGTAGCTTTGGGCCCAATGGATCAGAGACCCAGGCCAGGGAGGTTTGTACAGGCTCAAGGAAACCAGTATTTTGGATGTCTTCTCTTACTGCCCCAAATAAAAGTCAAGAACACACCTCTGACCCTCCTGCTTTCCTGGCTGTTGCTACCACTGGCTAGAAGAGGTCACTGTGAAAAAAGAGAAGAACCTGGTGGCTTGAGGATCTGCACAGCTTTGCCTTGAGGAATAAAAAGAACCCAGAGGGCACATATCCAACTGCCTGCCTACAAGGTGGGGCTACGGGAAAAAGTAGACCTGGAGCTGAGCTGAGGGTAAGAGAGTTTTCCAGAAGGTGACATGGACCCCTCCCCTCCCAGAGCCTCCTCAACTCCTTGTTGTCCCTTCTGGCTCCACAAGGTGGTGGGAGGTAGTGGGAGTGGGAGCGAAATGGAGGACTGGGGAGCAAGAAAACTAACCTGGAGAAAAATTTGAGAAGACAATGCACCCCCAAATGTGGTAGGAAGTGGAATGGGAGCTGCTTATTTCTGGAAAGCACAATCTATCTTGAAATGCTCAGGAGGCAATTAGATCCCAGTTTGGTTTCTTTCTGTCTTTCCTTTTTTCTTCCTTTCTCAGAGATTTCTGGTTGGGGCTCAGAGCTTGGTGGGGGTGAATGGTAGAGCAGGAAGCCCCTAGAGCACCCATTTCATCTGAGGTGCTGCTGTGGGCTAGGACCCTTGCAAACCTCACAGGGCAAAGGCCAGCTAGCAAGGAGCTTGGGCAAGGAACTTGGGGTGGGAGACGTTTGAGGAGTCTGAGGGAAGACTTTGGGGCCCAAGAGAAAGATGGAGTAGGTATTATCATTCCTGACATTGAAGTCATGATTTACAGAGGAGACTAGAGATAGAGAAAAGGGAACAAATTTTTTCCTGGATTTGGTAAAGGAAACTTGGGCAATTTGCTGTGAATGCATGTGTGTGAGAGTGGTGGTGGTGGTGGTGGTGTGTGGGTGGGGGGAGAGAAATCAAAAAAGAAAAGAATTGGAAGGTTAAGGGACAGACTTTAGTGGAAAATAATAAAGGCAAAAATTAATAATAAAGGTAAAGAGAAAACCCCCCTGTTGGTAGACATTCTTTCCTCCGATTCTGTTTGCCCCAGCCGGAGCACTGGCCCCTCCCCACTCCGCCACTCCTACTTGGTACCCCAGGAACAAGGAGCATTTTAAACCCCTTTGAGCAATCACTGGTTGCCAACCCCTTGGGGCTTTGGCGAGATCAGACCTCCCTCCCCACCCCCCCCCAAAAAATAATACGACAAAGAGCGAATGAAAATTCCCCTCTTGATCAGTGCAAAATGGCTGGCTTCTTTAAAACCAATTTCTGATCTCAGTCTTGGGGGAGCCAAGGATCCAATGAAGAATTCGCCTGGCTCCGTGGGCTCACTGGGGAGCTGGGCCTGGGGGCTTGGGGCAAGGAGTCTAGTACTATTTTTCTTTCTGGTCTTGTCTTTTCCCAGGTCCGCTACCCAACTTTGTAGCCAATGCCAGAGTTCTGTAAAAGTTCACACACACACCAAATCTCCATCCCTTTCAAATATCAATAAAGATTTCAAAGATGAAAAAAAAAAGTCACCAAGTAATTTAATACTATCAGGGCAAACTGTATTAATAAGGTAATCAATCCCAGATAAGAAAAGTTTAGCTTCCAAAATTCGTTCATTATTTCTATTTGGACTTTACATTCTTAAACCAGTGTGACAGATTTTAAAATAAATAATCAACACAGAATCTACATAAAAGACTACCCATATATTTGGTGAGAACTTGGGAGATAAAACAGATTATAATTCCTAAGTCATAAATCATGAATTTTAATTAAAAATTCATTTTCATTGTGGGATAATAGATATGGAGTGTTATAAATCTGTCTGATCATATAATGTATTCCTAGTAGTAGTAGCAATATTAATATTAATCTGTATTCATTCTCATGGTGTGCTTAAAACCAGTATCACCTATCTTCTTGGATTATGCTCTCTCATCTTTCTGATAAATTTTGATTGAAATTGAAGGTTTACAAAAAACACAAAACACAAAAAAACAGAGAAATTTGTTAATTCAGAACGGCTCTCACAGAGAATTAAGATGAGAATTAATTCTTAAATTATCACCTCAAGTCATCAGCAAATTTCATACCACAGCTTATTTCAGTTTTACTTTCCTTGTATTTTTTGATGAGGAAAATCTAATATCCAATATAGAAGGTGACTTTGTGTGTAACGACAAAGTTTTAGTGAGAAAATCCTTGCAAAACAAATGGCCATTTCTCCAAATTCCTGATACCTACAGTAGACCTCAGTGTCCTCTACAACTCCATTTACTTTTAAATAGAAGCAGAGTAAGACCTCTATGCACTGAACAGACTATAATTCTCTTCCTCAAGGCACATAAGGTACCAACAAGTCAAAATAAAATTTGAAAAATAATAAGGTTTCCTCAGCTGTTTATACTAGATACCATGAAATGGGTTGGCTTAAACAACAGGAATTTATTAGCTGACAGTTTGACGTTGAGAAAATGTTCAAATCAAGGCATCATAAGGTGAAGCTTTCTTCCTAAACAATGGCTGCCAGTATCCCTTGGCTTCCCTGCCAACATGACAAGGCCCACGGTGGCATCTGCTGGTCTCTCCCTTCTGTTTTTGGGTTTATTGCTCTCAACCTCTTGCTTCTGTGGCGCTCTCTCTCTCTCTCTCTCTCTCTCTCTCTCTCTCTCTCTCTCTCTCTCTCTCTCTCTCTCTCTCCCTCCCTCCCTCCCTCCCTCCCTCCCTCCCTCCCTCCCTCCCTCCCTCCCTCCCTCCCTCTCTCTCTCTCTCTCTCTCTCTCTCTCTCTCTCTCTCTCTCTCTCTCTCCATTCCCTTTATAAAGGACTCTAGTAAGAGGTTAAGCCCCATCCTGAATGGTATGTCACCCCTTAACTGAAGTAGCCTCATCAAAAGGTCCTACTTACAATGGGTTTAAACTTACAGGGATGTATTTGATTTAAGAACATGTTTTTTGCACAGCTTCATGCCACCACAATGCTCTATTAAATGTGGCATACAGTCTATGCAGAGAAAAAAATGTTCCTTTTCTATGGGTCTAAGATTTTGAAGGGCCTTTTATTTTCTCTGACTTTATCCATAGGACACTAAGACAATTAATGCATCTAGTTAGAGCAAATTATTAATTCACTCTTTTTCAAGCATATTGTTCAATGTCTGTTGCTTACATTCCCCAGGAATACTATGATTATATTGTAGTCACAGAAAAGTTTTTCTTCTCTTTTGCTTTACACAATCTCCTTCGAATTTCGCTAGCAGCATGAACAATGCTTTCTGTACTTCTGAAAAATAGTCTAACAATTACTGCTGAATCCTGGGATTGGAAGTTTGCAAAGGAATACAAAATCTTCAACCTTGTTTCCAAAAGTATTTTTGGTCAGCAAATTCTTATTTTTAAAAGGCTAGAGGATGTATTCTTGTAGATAACAAGCCTCAAAGGAGGCAGGGTGCCAATAACTCTTGTACATTGACTTTGAAGTTTCAACGGTAAACTGTTAAATTAACTGAAAT
Organism: Tamandua tetradactyla; assembly: GCF_023851605.1. Lineage (NCBI taxonomy): Eukaryota > Metazoa > Chordata > Mammalia > Pilosa > Myrmecophagidae > Tamandua > Tamandua tetradactyla. Next base: position 54,466,088 of record NC_135353.1, on the reverse strand, counting down.
TTTTTTTCCTTAGGAAGTTTGTCATATAAAGCAATTATTGTATTTATTAAAGCTTTTAGGAATTTTGTAACACTGAAAAGATTACTTGGTGGGAAATTTTACATGAAAATTATCCTTTAGTTACACTGGAAACTCCTGGATAAAGCAGATATGCTATTTCTTGTATAATGGGAACACAAACCTAGTTCTGGGTTTTTGTTCTTTCTTTACTTTTCCTTCCTCCCTCCCTCCCTCCCTCCCTCCCTCCCTCCCTCCCTCCCTCCCTCCCTCCCTCCCTCCCTCCCTTCCTTCCTTCCTTCCTTCCTTCCTTCCTTCCTTGCTTCTTTTCTTCCTTTCTTTCTTGTCCTCCCTCCCTCCATTTCTTTCTTTCTTTCATATTATTCAAACTCCTTACATGAGATTAGGATTGAGAGATTAAGATATATTTGGTTGTATGCGTAGTAAGCACAAGAGACAGTGAATATAAAGAGAGCTTTTTGACTTTCTAATTATGAGTGTTGGACTTCTTAAATAATCAGCTCTTTAACCTACTGCTCTGTCTCAAATTGCTCTTCCACCCCATCGTATTTATCTTCTTTTACCTTTACAAATTAATCATAATAGACACAAGAAATTCATTCAAAATATTTGATTATGTAATTCTTAAGAGCATTTTGAAGACTTAAGAGCATTTTGACAGAAGAATTGTAAACACAAGTATAAATTATTTTTTCCATTCAGTAGCAAACGCTACCTGGGAACCACTAGTGCTGTGCAAATTAGTAGCGGCAGTGAACAAATAATTCCTATGAAGATTTGTAAGCTTTTCACTTGGTTAATTGAACAATAGATGTAGGCGTTCACCCTGACTTCCTAAACTCTGTGGGAGAGTTAATATAAGATCATTTGTCTGGCACATTACAAATAAGTGCCACATAAATGCACTACAATAAAAATAATAATGAGTTGCAGTGAAGCTTAATGCCAATCTCTCTATTTAATTATATCTTAAATTGGATTTAGCAAACTTTCCTCTTTTCTTTAATAGTAGGAATCATATATTCACACTAGCAAACAAATGAATGTCACTACTAAAGAAGTATTTTTCAAGCAGAATGCTTTCAATGTATAAGTCAATTCTTCAAAGTCATAAAAAGGGGCATGCTTTATACATACTGAACAAGCATTAGTCCTTCTCCCTGTCTACAAGCACCCACAGATAAATGAAAATATACTTATTCTTGAAAGGCTGAGATAAAATTTGATTCACTGATGCCTTTTATTGATTACAACGAGATCATCCATCATCCCTTGCAGAATAGTGAGTTCTCGGCTTATACCTGTATTTTTTTACCCTTCTTCCTTTCTTTCTTACTTGGAAATAGACTCTAGATCTATTTAATAGCACTACCAAAATGATGCTTCAAACTTACTCATTTGCTGATGTAAACGAGGGAAATATACTTATGAAATTAGGTGTAGAATTTATCTTTACAATTTGAGTGTAGAAAATAAGATTAGAAACACTGGAAACAAAGTTTTATTCAACCAAGAAAGCCCACAACGAAGGACAGCAATAGAAATTACAGGAGTAAACCTGAATCAAAGTACACAGATTTTTATATTTTTCATTTATCTTAAATTCAAGTTGAAAATGGTTTTATTTTCATCATTTTAAACTCTGTTACAGATTTACAATGCAACAAGAGGAAATAATTTAATGATTATTGGCAATACTATACAATGCTGACAATAATCTTTGTTCATCTTTATTCTTTTTCCATAAATAATGAATTCTCTGTGGAACCTAGCATTTGTCCCCTTATTATATAAATCCTACAGAGAAGAAATTAATGTCTTGTTCTTAGTATTTGCTTATTAATGATTTTTTATGAATTTACACTGCATGGAAAGGATTTAAAAACTTAATACTCCTGCTAGTTCTTTGAACAGTTTGGAGCACAGGAGATATTTAAAGTTTTATGGCATTCTCCTGGGAAGCTGTCATCTCTTTGCCTTTCTTCACATTTAAGATTTTAATTGCTTTGGTGTTTCAATAACAATTACAGCCTATTCAGAAAATTTTCTTTCCATGATCTGACAGGCTTAGGTTTTAATTTCTGAGAAACTTTCTTTAAATAGGCTGTATTTGTTATTCAAAGGCTCATAGGGATTTCAGTTTGTGCAATGTGGGATAAATTTGCTATTATTTGCTTTGGATCTGTCAGTGTTTTACCTGATTCTATATATTAAGCAAGTGGAGCTTCCTAATGTTTCCATTTTCTTCTGCACTACCAGTCTAACAATGTATTGACTCAATTGCTTGACTCTTTACACTGCATCAATCCATATAAATTGTCTTCTGCCTTTTTTGGTATAAATATAATTAATTCATATTCATGTTTGTTCAAATCTAATAGAGAGGTTCTATTAAGATGGATTGTGGTAATGCACAACTTCTAAATCTTCCCCAAACTTCTTTATCCTTCAGAATATATCTTCTCAAAAGTTTGAACCAAATTCTACCATTTTTGTTTTGGAGAATATTAGAAAAAATAAGTTAAATTAAAATGTAAGTCTTGCTCATATCTGCTTTCTCTTATGGGAAACGAGTGGATTGGCATGACAAAAAAGATAAAATTTCACCTACTTACATCCTGCATACAAACCTGTTCCTTGTGTCTACTATCTTTGCTAATGATTTTGCTGCGACTATGTTTTGCTCATGCCATCATCTTCACTTACTTAAGTTCCCTCACAATTATTTCTCCTCTTCATACTTTATTCTTTGCCACTATAATAACTCAGCACTTTTCTCTAGTTCTCTATTGCTGTGCAAAAATTATCAAAAACCTTGCCAACACCTTAAATTTAGCCCATTGAGATCCATGTTGGACTTATGTCTTTGAGCTATTTTAAGCCAAAAAAAGTAAGAAAAAGAAAAGGAAAGGGAAAATGTAGTGACTTAAAACAACACCCGTTTTTTGGCTCACAGTTCTGTCAGTAAGAGTCTATATAGGGTTACCTGGGTTCTTTGCTTAAGGTTTCACAAGGCCAAAGTCAAGGTGACAGCAAGACAAGCTCTTATTTGGAGGATCTGGAGAAGAATCTGCTCCCATGTATATTCAGGCTGATGGCAAAACCAAGTTCCCTGGGTTTGTAGGACTAAAGTGCCAGTTTCTTCGCTGGTTGCCAGCTGAAGCTTGCTCTCTGCTGATCATGTTCAGTCTCATATGGCCCTCTCCATTTGCAGGGCCAACAATGGCACAATGAATCATTTTCAGGCTTTAAATCTACCTTTCTTTTCTGCTTACAAGCCAGAAAAAGACTCTGGTTTTAAAACTCAAATGTGATGAAATTGAGTTAATCATTTTTGCCTTACAAAGCAAAATAATCATGGGAGTGAGGTCTCATATTTACACGTTACATTCATAGTCAAAGAAGAGGGGATTGTATAAGGTTGAGGGTCATTGGGGGCCTTCATAGAAATCTGTCTACCACACCAACCCATTACCATGTAAAGCCTGCCAATAACTTTCAAAAAATTTTGACCGACAACCACAACATTGAAATACATTGTATAGGAATCTTTGTATGCACACATATGTACACACATAAACACACACACATGAAATAATTGTTTCATAAAAAGAGTATGTTACTTTTCAGGATAAATGACGTTATTTCTATCCTATTTCATAAAAAAATATTTATTTAACCTACTGAATTTATGTCAAGATCCGTAAATTTTTCTTTTCCAGATTGGAAAATGGCAGTCACATTTTCTTTTTTTTTTTTTGTTCTTTTTGGAAACCCATTTGTAATTTTGCTCTACATAATTGTACTATTAAAATTGGGTTGAGACAACTTTTGAAATCAGTGCCCCTTATTTTTAATGGTAACTTTTCCTCATCTCCATTTTTACATTAGTATTTTCCCCATGTGCAATTAGAATTACAATTAACGTGGTGTAACATGCCCAAGAGAGTCAACTTGTACTTAAAAAGACTGTTGCATCTGAGTAGATGAATTTTATTCCATCTAAAAATCATCAGAGTGACCAATATAAATGGCCATTTATAGTAGTTACTGTAGTAAGCACTAGATGGCAGCTCTAAAATGTGTGATGTTCAAAAAGAAAGGTGCTTAAAAAAAGGAATCTATTAAGTAATTCTACCTGAGACATTCAATCTAAATTTAACTTTCTCATAGTACCCTGTCCTTTCCTTTTTTCATTGATCAGACTCTAGCAATAAGGAATTAGTGTGATTATATAAGTCCATTTGATTCACTAGACTTTATTATCCACAAGCACAAGAATCATGTCTATTTTGCTTATTATTGTATCAGAGCACCAAGCACAATGCCTGAGACATAAAAGTCCCTCAGTTAAGTTTTAGTCAATGAACTAATGATGAATATGAGTAAGGAGATTGCCCTTTCGTCTTTTCCTAAAGAAGTGTATTTAGGTAGAGACATTTGATTAAATGTGAGCTTTCCCTCAGAGGCTACCAAGGCTAAAGTGAATCATCTCTGTCTCTCCAGTTACTTTCAATACAATGGACAGCAATCACACGTAAGTATACTTTCAAAGAATATCTCTACAACTGTTAATTGAAAAATGTGCTCATTTTGAAAAACCTTTCCATACCTATAATTTTCATGGAGTAAGAGAAGAAATATCTAGCTGCCAGCCAATATGTTCTTCCTTTCAACTGTAATTTCAGTGAACTAGAAGTTCATATAACTTCTAGTCCCCTCCATAGCATCTAAAGTTGCTGACACAGACGTTGGTTTATTTTATAACTTAGGACTCATTTACGAATTTCTTGACTAGGAAGGCATAAGCCTACAGATTTGAAAGAATATATAATATGAGCAAAATAAATGTATCTTTTCATTTTATTCTAACAGTTTGTACTGTAAGTTATTTTTTAAGTTATTCATACTCTTTTTTCTCTTGTAAAAACATAGCTATTGTAATGAAGCATTGAATTGTTCCTTGAAGTGGAATATGAATTGACATGCTATTCTAAATATTTATGAATATACGTGAAGGCATGTAATTATACCCTTTCTTTGGGTATAATTACCATGGTAAATTATACCCAAAGAAAGTAAAATAGAACATGGTAAAATAGAACCACATTTTACCATGTTCTCAAGCTTGATGGACATAATACACCTTCCCTAATTCATTAGTTCTTCATTTGATTATAGTTTTATTCCCCTGCCGAAATAATACGACTCAGGGATGTTTTGCTGATGGTCTTTGAAATCATCTAAGGGCTTTAAATGGTTTGAATATGCTCATTTACAACTCATGCTTGTCCTGATTTTTCTGAATTTAGAAGTATGGCTCTAAATTTTTTTTTACCTCTTTCCTGCTCATTTTAAGATTTTAGAGAAAAAAAAATCGCGACCCATATCATTTTCATACAATTTTATTTAAAAATATTAGATGATAATAACTTGAACATTAATCTATCAGTCTTTTTAAAAACGTATGATTTTAATATTAGCATAGGTGTTTTTTCTAGTTTATTAAAAAGAACAACTAAACAAAACAAAAACATTTCAATTACTACTGCGTATATATAGAAAATGTAAACTATCAATGACTATTAGCTAATCACCCTGACTTCGACTCAGAAATCTCTAAGAACTTTTAACTCTTAAAACATCAAATCAAAAAATTCAAGAACTAATGTTTGAGTGCCTACTGCTAAAGAAGGTGTTTGCTGCAGGTTTGCTTAAAAAATGGCAAAGTGATAGGAACCTCTTAAAGGAATTTCTCCTAAAAAGTATATCATTGGAGATATTTATATGAATAATATATATTGTATTGATAAAGATTTATTAAGCCTTCAGTGTTTCAATGTGACTCTAAAACCTACAGATGTAAGTATCATTTTCAAAACCTGCAGAGAAAAGCCTATCAATTTGAAAACACGTTCTTGATAGAAAACAATTGTGATTGTTTAGTAACTGCCTTTTCTTTTGACTGTGTTGCCAAAAGCTACAGATTTCAGTTGAGGATACTATTACAATACAGTCAATTAGAAAGAGGATGAAGCTGATTGGACAGCATTACTTATCTCAACCTGCTGCTAAAGGGCTCTTTGGTCATTATAATGATTAATCTCTCATTTTGACTGGCCCTTTCTCCCTCATTGCAATTATCACTTAAGTGGGTATCTTTGTTTCCTTTTCTGTCCTTGTAATTTCTCATAGTATTTGGGAATTATTCTCATTTGAATAGCATAGATACCTACTAATTTCAATTCTAGTCAAGTGCAAATAAAGTCAATTCAGACTTTCTGATATCAAATTTCCTTTTTTTAAAAAAGGTAATGAAATTTATCTAAATGTATTGTAATAATTTCTAATTGGTTTATCTCTTGCTTTTTAACCAAGACACATGTAAAGTAAAAATTGAGGAAAATAAATTTTATTATGAGTTGTTTCATTAAGAATATATTATTTTAGAGTTGCATGTTAGGAAAGTAATTAGTGTTATTTCAAATATTTGGGGAACTAATCACGTTATTCTGAACAGAATTTGTAAAATATCACATCATTTTATTGACTAATTTTCAAAAATACATTTATTTCAAAAATCAAACATGCCTCTTTATTTTAACATCTGATAATCATTTAACCTTTTACAAAGCAATTTCACGTATATTAGTATTTTGGGCAATACCAGACTGAACAGAGACACAAAAGGATTAAATGATTTGCCTATAGTTACAAAGCTAAGAAGTGAAAGTTGGACTTGAATTTCCATCTTTATCCTAAAGCTCTGTGTTTATTCAAGTGTGCTATGCTGTCTTCCCTACAATTAAAGTCAGCTTATTTAATTATTGAATACACTTTATGGTAAAGATTTAGAGACACAATATCCTAAAAAAATTGATTTCCCTACTCAAAAAATTGGGCTATCATTCAACTTCATAGGTAATGGAAAAAAAAGACTTTCTATGTATATATACTTAATTACGTGGCCTAGAAGGAGAAAACAATATTTGGCAACTCATAAGCCATACTTGAATGGTTTTTGCTTCAAAGGAGTCTCTATTTTCAAAACAACTGGTATGATGAACAGTTTTAGCAAAATCAAAGACATTATTTTTTGAATCACTTGGGTTAATCCTGATGAACCAAAGCTAAAAGCTAATTTCTGTTGCTATTTTAAACCTCCCTGATGGATTTTGTTCTGCATATAACTGTCAAGTATACTAAATTCTCAAAGTGTATAAATAATAATTTAAAGTTATTGGTTGGTGGTATTGTCTCCATATCACTTGTTTGAATACATGAGCTGCTGCCTTTTCCTATAGACAAGATTGTGTTCTTACAATATCATTCTAGTCAGAGAAGTGTTAATTGTATCTAAAAATTACTTTGTTCCTCTGCTATTGTCGTGGGTAACTTAAAAGATCGAGAAGGCAACTGTAGGATTTAGTAAAGTTTTTGCATAAACAACTTATGTTTGAGAATACTTCTGCCAGAGTTTTCCTCCCAGAGTTAGTCCCTGGAACAGCATACATTACATTACCACGTGGGGCTTCCAGACATCTAGGAATTAATACAGGTTTGAGGATACCAATTTCCTTTCCCTTTGTTCCTTCCTTGCTTCCCTCTTGCCTTTCTGCCTTCTTCCTTTCTTCTCTCCTTCCTCCTCTCCTTGTTTTGTTTCTTTCTTTTTTCCTGTCTTTCTGCCTGACTTCCTTTTTTTTGATATTTGAAGAGCCAAGTATTCAGGAATGCATTCCAGAGTAGTTTACTCTTGCATTTAATTTTGTAGTCAATGCTATTTCCTTCCTTTTATTTCACTTAAAGGATAAAACACAACTGTTCTAAAAGTTATTGGTAAGGCTCCGAACCAAAGAACTGAAGGGGAATAGAAGACACGGTTGCTAATCTTAGAACTGACGACAATTAACAGGGGAACATTGGACCGTTCATTTATCTCTTCTAGATCGATTTACTCAGCACCTTCCCTAAGAGTATACTTTATTAAACATAGAGATTGACAAGGACAAAGTTCATTTTAGGGAAATTTATAATTTCTTACTAGAATCAAAGATTCATTGTGGTCTTTGGTGGGACAGGATGAAAAGAGTGTGGACGTTGGACTGAAACGTATCTGAAATTGAATCCCACTTACTAGCTGCATGATTGTGTAAAATAATATAGTATCTTAAAATCAGGTTTTTGTTTTAGTTTTTAATCTGTAAAATGGACCTAATAGAATTTTTTTTTTAGATTGTTGTACCAAAGTCAAATGAGAAAAATTTATAAAGTTTTTCCTACAGTGTCTGGCATATAATAATATATTTGTAAATTGTGGCTATTCTTATCCATTTCTCTTTTCATACTCTTTTTAAAATTAAGCAGTTTCTACAAGAATTGCGCATCGATGAAGATTCTATATCATTCTCCCTAAGTATCTAAGTTACTTAGATTGTACAGTATCTCTGAGGTATGCTTGTAACAATTTCCAGGGTACACCAGAATGACAGATTCCGTGGCATGAACTGTATAAAGTCCTATGCGAACAGCTTCTCTACTGTCAGAATGCAGCGTTTCAAGCCTAAGGTTATATGGAAGGCTAATAAATAAGTTTCTAGAAATATTCACATGAGCTAGTTACTGGATTCATGACTGTAACTTCCCGGTTTTTGTCAAATTAGTCATAATGACCATTTAGAATGATTTCTGGCTTTCCCTGTGTTTCAGATATTTTGCAGAATCTGTAGAATTATTCAAACCTCACGTTTAGTCATGAATTCTTGAATATATATATTGTAATGGGATTAGCTATAGAAATATTATATTTCACATCTCTTCTGTCTTTAGGTTTCATTTTTTAGTTGCTTCTCTATATAGATGGTTTTAATTTGGACCAAAGTATTTTATTAACTTATGCCAAGATTTTAAAATTCAAGGAATCTGTCTTGCAAGTAATGCAGTAAAAACTTTTAAAAAAATTTTCAGAACCCTGATACCAGCAGATGGTGGAAAAAATTAAGTTTGAGTAGAGAAGAGTAGTGAATATATAATCAAAACTACTTTAGACAGTAACCTTATAATTGAGGTAATTTGCCAAAAGTAGATTGCATAATTTTCATTCTTCTACCCATAGAACAATGGGTAAATTTTGGAAAACGTTTAGAAATTATAATAAGATATTTTGCCATATACTCGGTTAATCAAAATTGATAGTAATGAAAAGAACAAGCATGTAAGCTGTATATGGGCAAGGTTTTTGCTTTATTCACTGGTGTATCCCAAGTGTCTAGAACATTGCCATGCACATAATATGCATTAAATAAATGTGTCGAATAAATGAACAATGTCCGTTGACCGCATAAAGTCTTTACTTACATCATCATCCCAAACGTGCTGTTTTGTTTCATTTTAAATCTCAAAAACTACTTTCAATTAATAGGGCAAACTGTTTTTTTTTATGTGCTTCTTTTTTAAATTAGAGACATTGTGGGTTTACACAAAATCATGCATAAAATACAGGGTGCCCATATACCACCCTATTATTAACACCTTGCATTGGTGTGATACGCACCAAACTGCTTATTTGAACCTCACAATTTCTTTTTCTGTAAAATGAGTTGTGGAACGCAAATAGATGAAATAAATTGTCATAGTGCCCGGCACATAGCTTATGATCATTTAAATGTTTGTGGTTTTTGTTTTATAAGCTCTGTAACTGCTTTGAAAAAATAGAGTCCTATAACTTTAACCTATACATGCTATTTTTACATAAAAAGACAAAATATGCCTCTTTGGGTCAGTTTTAAAATGTAATATTAGAAGTTGCACCCTCGCCAGTGATTTTTACTTAAAGAAGAACACGTTTGTGCATATAAATAATTTTTGCATATAATAAATTTCTGTTAAACAAATGCACAATTTAGTCAGTGTCATATGAGTTTGGAAAAGTAAAGCGTTATTTGAATTCCATTTCCGTGATATGAAACATCACATCCCTGAAATAAGAGAAAATAAATTGCTCTCATTAACCTATTTACCTGCATGATTTAGAAGGTCTATAAGATCACACTAGAGGTGGTTATTTGTACTGAACACATTTTTCCTTTATGTACTTCTTGATCTAACAGAGGTTTCCAATGAGAAACTAATATATTTAAACTATACAACTTTTAAATATATTTAGTCATTATCCTGAAAACTATGTTCAGTGATGCACTACAAACCAATTTTGAATTTACAGGTCCTACAGAAATTCACAACAAATTTAAATACCTTCATAAGTCTGTTGTATGTGCATGTGTCAGAGAACCTTAAGTCAGTTCCTTGTAACCTGCTGTGTTAGTGAGATTCAGTTGTCAACTTGGCCAGGTGAGCATACCTAGTCTTGTTGCTGCGGACATAAGCCAATGGTACGTGAACCTCATCTGTTGCTAATTACATCTGCAGTCAGCTAGGAAGCGTGTCTGCTGCAATGAGTGACGTTTGACTTAATTGGCTGGTGCTTAAATGAGAGAACGCAATGTAGCACAGCTAAGCAGCTCGGCATTCCTCATCTTGGCACTAGCAGCTCAGCACAGGCCTTTGGAGATGCAGAAAGAAGTCACCCCGGGGAAAGCTGTTGGAACCTAGGGGCCTGGAGAGAAGACCAGCAGAGACCATCTTGTGCCTTCCACGTAAGAAAGAACCTCAGTGGAAAATTAGCTGCCTTTCCTCTGAAGAACCAACAAAATAAACCCCCTTTTATTAAAAGCCAATCCGTCTCTGGTGTGTTGCATTCTGGCAGCTAGCAAACTAGAACACTTGCCTTCATCTAAATATTTTTGTCCTACAAGTTTATAAGAACTTTTGCCAAATTAGAATTATGCCCTATACTTGGTGAATCATTGCTATTGTACCTTACCAGAGAGGTTAAATGAAAGATTTCAAGTTGTTGAAAACCATTGTTAAGTGGAAAGGATGATTTTGATAAAAAGACTTAAATAAATTTTTATTGGAAATGTGGCATACACAAAGACTATTTCTCTCAAAGTGTCTCCACTGGGAGGAATGTTATCAAAGACAAAAATACTTTTATAAATTTGTATTATAAAAAGACTGATTTTTTTTATTAGGCAAAAAACATCATCTTCCTCATTTTAGGAGATGGTTAAATAGTGTTTTTTGTTTTGTTTGTTTTCGTTTTAAAAAACTGGACTGGTGGTACATTAAAGTGGTGAAAAATGAACACTGGATTGGTCCTAAAATAATGAAATCTGAAATCTTTGAGAAAACTAAAATATTTTGCATGTTGTATAATTTGAGAGCATATCTAACGTGCAGTTAAAATTTCATTTGAAAGAATTTTGAGCATACGTATATGTAGAGATAGTGGTATAATGATCCTCTGTGTACCCATATCCTAGATTCAATACGTATTAAGATTTATCATTGACTTATCTCTATTTTTGTGTTTCTCTCCTCTCTTTACTGAATTGTTTTAAAATATTGTGTTTCGTGTATTATGCATTTCTGAAATTGTGATTATACTCTTATGCAACCATTTTGCAATTACCACACCTTAAATATTAAGAATAATTTCTTGATTTCACCTAAAACCCCAATCCATAATCAAATTTTCTTACTGGCCTCAGGAATGACTTTTATTTCTCTTTTCTAAATTTATTTTAATTTTTGATAAACCTGTAGAACAACATGTTGATATTTTAGTAAAATTGCTTATAATCAATCTATATTATAGTATGGGTCTATGTGTTAAAACATTATCTACAGTGCACTGGAATGGGAGAACATTGTGACTGTCTATATATAGAATAATCATTTTTTCATGAAATGTACAAATACTGGTGTTATGAAGTGTTATCAACATTTAATAGATTTTTAATTTTAGCTTAGTTATTTCTAATGCGTAAAAACATAAATGAAAATATTCAATCACACAAAGGGTCTTAGTATCATGAAATGATTTTTAATTTATGAAATGGTGATTTGGAAGATAGTAATATTAAAAGCTGTTTATTTGTAGCAACTCTCTTTCACACACACACACATATACATGCATACACATAGAGAGATACCTTTTCAAATCATGAGCAAAGGGTTTGGAGGATTTATTTTGGTCTGAAATTCCCAACAGGTTTTTATTTGGTAAATTGAGTTGTACAGGAAATGCTCGGGGATAATAATTAGCAGAATTCTTTACATATCTTGCCAGAAAATTTTAAAAGTGAAAGTACATTAAATGTCGTTTGTGGTTTGATATTTTGGCTTTAATCAGACTGAGGGGAGTTATGAAATAGGCAATCTGTTCTTCTTCCTATCCATTTGACACAAAGTTCATAGAACTGGTGCAAGAAGAACAGTTTTCTTCAAAGTTCTCACACTTAGGTACTTTTTTCCCATAAAGAAATGAAAAGGGCAGTATTTCTGGTAAAGAGTCAATCAAGCATTAAACAGGTTTTAGCTAAGCATTAAACCACTGAAACAGAAGTCAAGCTTTAGGTAACCATAAAACTAGCCATTACCTCTTGGGATGGTTTAAATCTGCATGTAACCCAGAAAATAATGTCCTTAAAGTTAATTCCTGTGGATGTAGAACTTTTGGTGAATAGGATCTTAAGAGTGACCCACCTCATTCAGGGTGGGTATTACTCCTCTTACTAGAGTTCTATATAAGAGAATGAAATTCAGACAAAGAGAGAGAAAACCACGGAAGCAAGAAGTTGTAAACAACTAAACTGGGAAGAGAAGGGATAGATCAGCAGATGCCACCATGTGCCTTGCCATGCAACAGAGCAGTCCTGGATAACTGGCAGCCAGTCTTTGGGGAGAAAGCATCACCTGTTGATGCCTTGATTTGAACATTTTTCTCAGCCTCAAAACTATAAGCTTGTAAAAGCAAATAAACTCCCACTGTTAAAAGTCGACCCATTTTATGGTATCTGCTTTAAGCAGCCTAGGAAACTAGAACCTCTCTTAAACTTCATTTTTCTGAACAGTATTCTAGACATGAGATTTTTAAAGTCAGAAATGTCGAAAATTTGGGGTTATAATTTCATGAGTATATGCACTCTTCTAGCTTTTTGAGAATGAGACAAGTATTTAGGATTCATTTAAGGAAGTAGAAAAAGATGGGACAGAATGCATGCACATAAACTTATAGGATATTTGGCTGTATTATGAGTATACTCATGTTAAAAATCACTTTCACACTTCTTTTAAATCAGAAGGATTTCTCTGGATAGATGTCATGGTTTATGTTTAATTGGCTATAACATCTTCTGTCAAACATTTACAGAGATTTCTTAGATGATAAGCTGAAATAGGAATAAAAAGAATTGAAGGATTTCAGAGCCAGAAGGAATAGAGTTTTCAATCACAATCACAAAAGTCATGGATGAAAAAACTGAGGTCCAAAGAGTTTTAGTCAACTACGTGATAGAGTCAGGACTTGAGTCCACATCTCCTACCTCCTAAACATGTATCCTTTACACTATACCTCATATAGCACACCTTTGGGGTAATGAGGGATACTGGAAAGAATTATACAATCCTGTTATTTTGATTCTGACTCAATGATCTGTATTCATTTTATATTTTGATTTCACATTATTAATATGTTATTTATAATTATTGATGGAATTTCAAGATTTATGTGCGTTTTATAATAATAAGCTTTGGAGGAATTGTTTTTTTTCAGATGGGACAGCAGAACCAGGAGCAGACTGACTCTTCAACTCTGAAGTACTTTTATTGTTTGTTTCTCTTCCTAATATATAGGAGATTCTGAAGCTGTGAAATGAAGAGCCACTGGAGAGATGAGGAGTTAAGAGTTCATTCGGTTGTCCAGATGTATCCAAGTACCCAGTTATTTGGCAATAAATACATCTGTGCAACCGATTGAACTTTTCGCTTTTCATTACTCAGCCTGAAATCTCTGCAATTAGAAGGGACTGCTATATTGCCAAATGGTTGTGATCTCTTAACCTAATGATATGAGAAGGGGGGAGTGGCCTGTCTCTGAGACTGTAGCGTTGTAAATGTAAAGTTGACCACATTTCAGTTTCAGCCATATTGAAATTTAAGAATCTTAGCAAAAGATAAGAAGTTGTTTTTTCCCCTGGTTTCCCAAGATTAAAATCAAACTAACAGAAAAATTTTGAACACCTGTTGAACTGGTCCCATCAGTAACATTTCTCATTTGCTTAACTCACCAGGAAAAAAATAACTGTATATTTTTTTCATTGTGATTGAATATAGCCAACAAATGCTTGCTGATATTGTTATATCTTTAAAGTATCTTTCTAACCTCAAATTATGTCTCCATAAAATGGTCTATTTGAAATATTTTCTCTCATCACTCTTGATCCCATGTGAGGTTTCATTTTATCCATAGCAATTATCAGTAACTTAATGATTCTGTTTAAACATTTATCTGTTTCTCCTCATAGAATGTAACCTCCATGAGATCAGGGGCCTTATATACTTTGTCAACCAATATATGCCCAGTATCCACATGCATGGTACCTAGTACATAATGGGCATTCAATAGATATTTGAACATATGAAAGGGTTGTTATATAATGTGTTTTTAGTCCTGAAAATCAGTCAGAATTGGACAGCAACACACCTATTTGCCGCATCTTTAGCTCTGATGTTTAAAAGCCTTCAGTTACTGTTATATGGATTCTTATGCTGAAATAATTCAAGGATAGATGTGCCACCAATTACATAAAAAACAGCTTCAGATTGCTGGGAATTCTACCCACTAAGACAGATTCTCTCAATGTGTGTTACTAGTATCATGGAGCAATCTGGGGTGACATTTTAACTCTTTTTTTGCCAACATCTAAGCTGGTTTGTTCTTGAGGTATTAGTATTAGTTTAGGCAAATGGAATAGCTCTAGCTGGGAGAAAATTATATTGTTGGATTTCAGAATTTAAGAGCTTATTAATTCTCACTGAACCTAACAATAATCACACTCATGAAATATGTAAAGCACAAGCAGAACCATTTAGTAAATACAAGTTAGGAGGAAATAGTCCATGTTTCATGTTTAATTCCAAGAACAGGAGGAACAGTTAAATTTGTTTGAACGACCACTTACATTATCTTTTGGAGGAGTGGTGGTGAAGATCGACAGTAATAACACTAGATATACATTCAAATAGAATAATCAGTTTACTGCCAAATCTAAAGAAATATTCAGGAGAAACCCAGAGTCCCATCAAGGTAGTACCTGCAACCACTTAATTCTCAAATATATCTCAGTTTGGAGGAGAACTGTATAATCACCCCATTATAAATACATATTCAGAACTGAATGATTCCTCTCTGGCACACTATGGGGAAGCCTCCAGTTCTGTGTCTGAAGTTCTGCATTCTGGGGCAATACAAGAAAAAGTGCAGTAAAGCAGTTACTAGTATTGTCTGTGATATAGATACTTGACTCAGTAAGGAACTTATCATTCCCGTCCTTTAACTTGAGGCTTATATTTTGGCCTCATGTAAAATATACTTTTCTGACAGAGAAAATTGTTAAACATCAGAAGTTTATGAAATTGCCTCCCCTTCAGGTCAATTCTCAAATTTCCTGAAGTGGTTTAAACATAGATTTCTGAAGGCAAGGGGTTGGATTATTTGATCACCCCTGACTTTTCAGTCCTAGAGTCCTGTGAGTTAATATTTGTAGACTAAATTAAGACTTACAATTCAGATGAAAAGGTCTGAGCTTATTTGAATTTATTTATTTAAATAAATTCAATGAGCTTAATACTTTTGAAGATCTTGCGTTAACTGATGCAAAAGCAGTCTTTAATTGTATTCATAATGACTGGATGTCTTAGTAACTTTTTATTAAAATTACAAATAATTTTTTCCTTTTACAATGGTTCATTTTTAGGATGACAAATGTATATTTTATTAGAAAAGCCATAAAGTATATTTAAGTTGGAATTGAAAGAAAATCCCTACAACTTTTATTAGTTATGAAGATAATTTTTGAATTAAGACAAAGATTTTCAAAAAATGTTGTAAGTATGTACCACAGTGACATAATCTTCCCAGACTAATTGAACATGTGTGACTAATGCACATGTGATCTAGCCATCTGTTGAAAGTGGCGAATCCCAATGGATATAAGAGAGGAATAATTTTTTAATTGTGTCCATACTTTCTGAGCTGTGAAAATTGCCAAAATTAAGCCTCTATTTTCTATTACTTAATCAAATATTAAATGCTTTATTATTAGAATTTAGACAAAAATGGATGCTCTTTATAACTTTTAAAAACAGTCAGTATCAGATTTAGTCTCTTCTTTATGATAGAAAATAATTTCCTGTATTACCATCATGAGGTCATAGAATTCCCATCTCTCTAGTGTAAAACACATTTTTTCCTGGGTTAATGTATATCTCCCAAACTTTTTTAAAACACCAGGTAGAAATGCTGCCATTTTCCTTTTAGACTCATAAATGTTATGTTTGACTAGCTCTAGGAAAGAAATAGTAAGAAACAGTTTGGGGAGAGAAAATGTGGTTGAAACATAACCATTTTTTCTTCAGTGCCAAAGGATGGGAAAGTAACTGGTTTGATTAATGGACTGCAAGGAAATATCTAGGGTTTGAATGAAGCTGTAGATCATATCGTCTCCAAACACAATTTGAACAAGCTACTGCCCTTCCTTTATCCTTGGATTTCTCCCACTCCACTGCATCCTCTAACATTGCACCTTAAATCTCTTCAGGTCTGTCCCTTTACCTCCCATCAATCAATGAGCCAATTAGTTTGTACTCAGAACTAGGCTAAAGACTGCGTCAATTGTATGGGAATAAAATATATATGTTTCTCTAATCAAAAATTTGTCTTCAATACATATTTTGTCTCTGCTGGATTGGCCAAAATCCTTTCAACATGACATGCAGGGAATTTCCCATTTCCTTGCCTCCTCTAACTTGGCCCATTCTTTTCTCACCCACTTTGTCCAACTAGAATCTAGTCGTTTCAGACAGTAGTAAAAGGGTCTTTTGGTCACCAACAACTTCTTTTCAGACAAATCTCACAGTATGAACTTTGTTCCTTTTCAAAATCCTCTGTCTTGACATTTTCCCTTTTGACTATTCCTTCTGCTTTATTTGATGCCTCATACCCTTAAAAAAAAAAAGAATTATTTTATTAGCTACTCTAGTGGTTTAACAGCTGCTCTTAAGCCAATCTCCAACTACGATTTTACTGTAGCCCAAAATTTTGTATTTGTTCTTTTTGTTGTTGCTGTTTATGTTTTTGCTTTTATCTCCCAATATAGAGTCAGGTAGATGTTCTTTTATAAACAAATGAACTATTGGCAAAACTGAGATGATCGTTGTCATCTTACCTTCAGAACTGATTCTTCTCTCTCATCTTTGCAGTTTTCATAAATGTATTAATATACAGTATTCTGTAGACCACAATGATGGCCATACTTCTACCACTTGGGTAGCAAATTAAATGGAAACATAGGTATGGCTTAAAGGAAATACAACACTGGCCTTCCAACTGAATCATCATATTACTGTCCCAGGAATGCAGGAGGTGTGGCATAACTTCATTTTTGTCAAATGTAATGTCTTTAAAAGGTCGCTTAGGAGTCAAATTAGAAGCAGTGCCCTGAAGAACTGTTAGACTCATTCTTTTATAACCATTCTTAAGTATAGAGCTAAGTTGGAATCACATAAATAAGCTACAAATTTACCAAATTTCAATGTCTAGCCAAGACCAAGTTGGCAGAGTCAAAGGTATCTTCTGCTAATTTTAATTGTTGCAAACATTATTCCCATAGTGCTTTCGGTTTCCTTTTTTCTCAATACTTTCACTTCCAAGATGATAACTGAAGATAGCTTTTAAATATTTCTCTGAGTGATTCTGATTCTTGATACCTAGAGATTTATTTCTGAATATCTGTGGACATCCTATTTTGGTTAAATTATTTTCAAGTGTCCAAACTATGTTTGATGATATCTGTTATATGACATATGCTATATGTTGATATATGAGTACAAAGTTCTTAGGCATTAATTAAGTATAATGCTCAATGTATGGGTTTGTGATTAATGAAATTTTTGCATAGATTGAGGTTATTCAGCAATATAAAAACAAATTTCTTATTTTCCCCTTTTTTGCCTTAGCATATATAGTTACTCTATTGATGCCTGAAGATCTTGCAGTACTTAAGGAAAAGCACAAAAATGTTTTCAAGATTTATGCTGCAGAAAGGAATAAGAGCAGAATGAGCATGTACATAGGAACAATGAATTATTTTTGTGACTAAATCTGTTGTTTTCTTTTCATGCTTGAATTTGACAGCTAATTGGAATTAGGTTAAACTTTTTCTGTACACAAAATCATACATATCCATATATATTCTTTTTATCACTCATTTTGTTATATGGTCAAACATAGTTTCTGTGAGAATCTTATTAATTTCATTAAAACTTAATCAGTTATTCTGTCAACTATATCATGAATAAGTTTTTAAGAATGTCTTTTATTGTGAAATATAACATGTATAAAAAGAAAAGAAATAAAAAGCAAGAATTCTCAAAGTATACTTCAACAAGTAGTTACAGAACAGATTTCAGAGTTTGTTATAGTTTACCATTTCACTATTTCAGATTTTTCCCTTTAGCTGCTGAAAAACACTGGAGGCTAGAAGAAATAGCAATGTAATGATTCAGCAGTCATGCTAATTTGTTAAATACTATTTTCTTTGTTATAACTTCTCCTTCTCCTTTGTTCTTCTATCAATTTATATGGAACTTTAGGAAATACTTCTTATGACTTTTTAATGTTGAGAAGTGTCAACACTAAAGGATAGGGGGGTATAATTACTTATAATCTTAGAGAGGCTGGTACCTCTGGGTTTCAGGATTTATCTGGCCTAGGAACCCTCTTGAAAGTATAGGTTCCAGGAAAGCCAACTTAGAGCAGGAAACTTAGAGTCTCAGTTCTGGGCTCTAGGTGTTCTTAAGAATTAGCAACAGTGATGTTGATTGGGGTGTAGCAAACCGTGGCAATTAGCGCTATCTAACTGAAATTCGCATAGGAGTAGCCTCCAGAATACCCTCTTGACTCTATTTGTTCTGTTAGCCACAGATGCATTATTTTATTACACTTTTTCCCCCTTTTTGGTCTGGAAGGCATTGTCAATCCCATAGTGCCACAGCCAGACTCATCCCTGGGAATCAAGCCCCAAGTTGTCAGGGAGACTTACAACTGTGAATGTCATGTCCCACATAGGGGGGGGCGGGTAATTATTTTCCTTGCAGAGTTGGCCTTAGAGAGAGAAAGACCACAACTGAACAGCAAAGGAGGTTTCCTGGAAATGACTCTTAGGCCTTGTTATAGGTAATCTTAGCTTCCTCACTACAGAAATAAGTTTCATAAGGGCAATCCTCAAAATCAAGGGCTTAGCTTATTTTCTTAGGGGTCCCCAATGATTGAGAAGGTACAAGGAATTTCTCAGATGGGAAAGTTTAATAGTTTCATTTCTTTTTCTCCAGGCCCTCAAGGGACTCTACAAGTACTTTTTAATTATCAATCCATCATAGTCTGAGATGTATCCAGGTATTACATTAAGCTATCCAGAATTACAAGGTCTTACTCCCGTTCTGGACTCCAGGAATTTAGGTTTGTTAAGTAAGCTATTCAGATACATTAATTTGGATTGTGCATTACAGAACATTTAGGTTCTAGCCATAAAATCTCTCTGCATTTGTCTCAAAAGGTAGGTAAAGGTCTAGATTACATGAACTATCATTTTTACCCTGTATTCTGATGTACCTTGGTCTCAGACAGATTGGCCTCATTATTTTTCCTAAGTCTTTTAATTTTAAAAATTAAAATAGCATTCTTATTACTTTTTTAAAACTTTTTTATTGTATAACATAACATATATGCAAACCAAAAGAAGAAAAAAGAAACAATACTTTTCAAAGCACTCTTCAAAAAGTAGTTACAGAACAGATCCCAGAGTTTGTCATGGGCTACCATACCATCATCTCAGATTTTTTTCTTCTAGCTGCTCCAGAATATAGGAGGTTAAAAGGAATAGACTTTTTTCTTTTTTGTGAAAAATAACATATATACAAAAAAGCAATAAACTTCAAAGCACAGCACAGCAATTAGTTGTAGAACAGATTTCGGTGTTTGTATGGGTTACAATTCCACAATTTTAGGTTTTTACTTCCAGCTGCTCTAAGATACTGGAGACTAAAAGAGATATCAATTTAATGATTCAGCAATCATATTCATTTGTTAAACCCTACATTCTCTGTGTAGCTCCACTCTCACCTTTGATCTTTCTATCCCTGTCTTTCGGGGAATTTGGGCTATGCCCATTCTAACTTTTTCATGTTGGAAGAGCCTGTCAATAATATGGGACAGGGAGATGGAACTAGCTGATGTTCTGGAGAGGATAGGCCCTCTAGACTTCAGAACGTATCTGGTCTGGGGACCCATCTGGATGTAGGCTTCTGGAAAGTTACCTTAGTGCATGGGACCTTTATAGAATCATATATATTGCCCTAAGTGCTCGTTAGGATGTTTGGAATGGTTTTGGTTAAGGTTTGACAAGTTATGATAGGTGGCAATGTCTAACTTGCATAAGAATGACCTCCAGAGTAGCCTCTTGACTCTATTTGAACTCTCTCATCCACTGATACTTTATTAGTTATACTTCTTTTTCCCCTTTTGGTCAGGATGGAATTGTTGTTCCCACAGTGTCAGGGGCATACTCAGATTGGCCTCATTTTTATCTCTAATTGAGGATTGATCTCTTTTTTGGTTACTTTAACTGTTATTGCATATAGCTATGGTAACTTTTAGGGCTGCAGGTCTCCATTTTGGGGTCTTAGGTTTCACAGAGTTATTACTCAAAGTTCCAGGTAAATAGCAGCTGATATACATATAGCTCAGTGTCTCAGAATCTAGAAATATGCTTACAACTTTAATTGTGGCTGTTAAAAGGGCTTACAATCTACGCTCCAATTTTCTTGTAAGTATTTTCTGAAAGAGACCTTATTATATTTGTTCTTTTGTTTCTGGCTTATTTTGCACAACACGTTGCTTATTCAGTTCATTGAGTGCTTCTCAACATCCTTCCTTTTTGTAACTGCACCATATTCCTTCAAGAAATGTGTCACAGTATGCCATTCTGCTTCTCAGTCGTACTCTTCGGCTTCCTCCATCTATTGGACATCATGGATAATGCCAAAAAGCAACCATGACCTATAGTTTCCTTACTTGTTTGTACAATCAGCGACACTCAATTTTAGACAATTTTCACTGGTCCGTAGAGACAAAGAACTGACAAAAACAGCCTCACCACATATCAAATAAAAATACCCCTTATCCTTGTCCCTCCCCCCAATTAATTGCCCCTGGTAGTGCCGTGGTACTTTTGATGTCTTTCTGTTTACTACTGGCCATAATATGCAATTTTAGTTTTTCCCCATACCCCTCTACTATTGACTCTGTCAAATAGTAAACCTTTCAAATAGTTCATGCAAGAACGTATTTATAATTCTAGATTTAATCATTGGGATACATGGCACTATACATCCACTTTCAATCATATTGACATTCAATATAGCAATGTTTCTTATTACCCCACAAATTAGCTACCACAATTTCTATCCGTTCTCTTGCATTTCCCTTGTCTCTAGTTTCTGTGTACCTCTATATCTGCTATATTCTACAGTGTAACCTCTGAGACTACTTTTACCAGAGTATTTAATAGTGAAATCATACAGTATCTGGCCTTTTCTGTCTGACATTTCACTCAGCATTATATCCTCAAGGTTCATCCACATTGACATATGCTCTGGGACTTTATTTAGTATTACTTCTGCATAATATTCCACCCTATGTGTATGCCACATATTGTTTATCCACTTGCCTGTTGATAGGCACTTGTATGGTTTCCATCTTTTGGAAATTGTGAGTAGTGCTGCCATCAACATTGATGTACAATGTCTGTTTGTGTCACTGCTTTCAGCTCTTCTGGGTATACACTGAGTATTGGTATTACCAGGTCATAGGGCAACTCAATATTTAGTATTTTGAGGAATCGCCAAACTGTTTTGCACAATAGCTGCAGCATTATACATTCCCACCAAAAGTAAATGCTCCAATTTTTCCTCATCCTCTCCAACTTTCATAGTTTTCTGTTCGTTTAATAGCAATCATTACTATGGATGTAAGGAGATATCTCATTGTTGTCTTGATTTACATTTCCCTTATATCTAATGAAAATGAACATCTCTCCATGTGTTTTTAGTCATATGTATTTGCTCTGCAAAAAAGTATCTATTTATATACTATGCCCATTTTATGATTGGGTTGCTCGTTCTTTTGTTGTTGAGCTGTATTTCTTTATGTACACAAAATATCAAACCTTTAATTGACATGTAGTCTCCAAATACTTTCTCCTATTGAGTTGGTGGCTGCTTCACCTTTTTGACAGAAGCTCTTGATCTTAAGGAGTTCCCATTTCTCTATGTTTTCTTTCACCGCTGTGCTTTAGGTGTAAAGTTTAAGAAACTACCTCCTATTTACTAAATCTTGAAGATGCTTCTTCTAGAAGTTTTATGGTACTGACTGTTATATTTAGGTCTTTAAGCCATTTTGAATTAATTTTTGTATAGGGTGTAAGGTAGGGGTCCTCTTTCTTTCTTTGACTATTGGTATCCAGTTCTCCCATGCCCGTTTATTGAAAAGGCTATTCAGTCCCAGTTCAGTGGATTTGGGGGTCTTATTGCAAATCAATTGTCCATAGATTTGGTGGTCTATTTCTGCACTCTTGATTTAATTCCCCTGCTGTCTTTGTACCAGTACCATGCTCTTTTGACCACTGTGGCTTTATAGTAAGCTTTAAAGTCAGGAAGTGCTAGTTCTTCCACTTTACTCTTCTTTTCTAGGATAACTAGCTATTTAGGGTCTCTTTCCCTTCCAAATAAATTTGATAAAATAGCTTTTCTAAGTCTTCAAAGTAGGTTGTTAGGATTTGGATTGATGTTGCATTGAATCTGTAGATCAATTTGGGTAGACTTGACATCTTAACAAACTTTAACCTTCTTATCCTTTAGCATGGAATGTCTTCCCATCTATTTAGGTCATTCTTTATTTCTTTTATCAATGTTTTATTGTCTTCTGTGTACAAGTCCTTGACATCTCAGCTTAGACTCATTCCTAGATACCTGATTCTTTTGGTTGCTATTTTGAATTGATTTTTTTCCCTTTATTGTCTCCTCAGATAAGTCATTACTTGTGTATAGAAACATAACTGTTTTCTGTACATTAGTCTTATGTTCTGCCATTTTGCTGAATTTGTTTATTAGCTCAAGTAGTTTCATCATAGATTTCTTAGGTTCCAAGGATAGGATCATGTCATCTGCAAATAATGAAAGTTTCACTTCTTCCTTTCCTACTTGGATACCTTTTATTTCTTTCTCCTGTCTAATTGCTCTAGTTAGGACTTCTAGTACAATATTGAATAATAGTGGTGACAATGGACAACCTTGTCTCATTCCCAATCTTAGGGGGAATGTTTTCAATCTCTCATTGTTAAGTATGATGCTGGCTATGGGTTTTTCATATATACACTTTATGATATTGAAGAAGTTTCCTTCTATTCCTTTTGATGTATTTTTATCGGGAAATGATGCTGAATTTTGTCAAATGTTTTTTCAGCATCACTTGATATAATGGTATGTGTTTTCCCTTTAGATTTGTTAATATGCTGCATTATGTTGATTAATTTTCTTGCTTTGCCACGCTTGCATTCTTTGTATAAACCCCATTTGTTCATGATGTATAATTGTTTTAATGCATCATTGGATTTTACTTGCTAATATTTTGTTGAGAATTTTTGCATCTATGTTTATTATGGATATTGGTCTGTGGTTTTCTGTTTTTGTAGCATCTTTATCTGGGTTTGGAATTAGAGTGATGTTAGCTTCATAAACCGAGCTAAGTAGAATTTCTTTTTCCTCAATATTTTGGAAGAATTTGAGCAGGATTGGTGTTAGTTCTTTTTGGAATGTTTAATAAATTCACCCGTGAAGCTGTCTGGTCCTGGGCTTTTCTTTGTGGGAAGATTTTTGATGACTGATTGAATCTCTTTACTTATAATTGGTTTGTTGAGATCTTCTATTTCTTTTCAAGTAAATATAGATAATTCATGTGCTTCTAGGAATTTGTCCATTTCATTTAAGTTTTCTTGTTTTTTTTTGGTATATAGCTGTTCATACTATCATCTTATAATTTTTAAAATTTCTTCACAATCTATGTTAATGACCCTTGTCTCATTTCTGATTTGTTTATTTGCATCCCCTCTCTTTTTTTCTTTGTCAGTCTAGCAAGGGGTCTATCAATTTTACTGATTTTATCAAAGAACCAACTTTGGTTTTGTTGATTCTTTCTATTGCTTTTTCTCTAGTTCAAGTATTTATGCTTTAATCTTATTAAAGATTCTCTTTATCTGTTTGCTTGGATTAGTTTGTTGTTCATTCCCTCATTTTTCCAGATAAACAGTTAAGTCCTTGATTGTTGCTCATTCTTGTTTTTCAATATAAGCATTTATGGCAATAAATTTCCCTCACAGCACTGCCTTGCTGCATCCCATATGCTCTGATATGTTATATTCCCGTTAGCATTCATCTCCAGATACTTACCAATTTTTCTAGCAATTTATTCTTCAACCCACTGATTATTTAAGTGTGGGTTGTTAATCGTCACAAATTTGTGAACGTTCTGGTTCTTTGGTGATTATTAATTTCCAGCTTTATTCTTTTGTGGTCAGAGAAAGTACTTTGAATCATTTCAATCTTATTAAATGTATAAACACTTTTTTGTAGCCCAACATATGATCTATCCTGGAGAGTATTTCCTGTGCACTACAGAAGAATGTATATCCTGGTGATTTAGGGTGCAATGATCTATGTATGTCTATTAGGTCCAACTGATGTATTACATCATTTAGTCTATTTTCTTGATCTTCCGTCTATAGTGGAGAGTGGTGTATTGAAGTCTCCCACTATTACTGTTCAAATGCCTATAACCCCCTTCAGTTTTTTTCAATTTTTACTTCATGTATTGTGGAGCTCCTTAATTGGGCAAATAAACACTTATGAGTGCTATTTACTCTTGGTGAATTGCCCTTGTTATTAATATGCGATGTCCTTCTTTGTGTCTTCTAATATCTTTACATTTAAAGTCTGGTTTATCTATTAGTATGACCACTCCTGCTTTCTTTTGGTTACAGCTTGCATAAAATATCTTTTTCTATCTTTTCACTTTCAATCTATTTATGTCCTTGGATTTAAGTTGCATCTCTTGTAAATAGTATATAGATGTACCAGTTTGAAGCTACTATGTACCCCAGAAAAGCCATGTCCTTTAATCCTCATTCAGTGTTGCTGGGTGGAATCTTTTTCACTGTTTCCATGGAGATCTGACCCACTCAACTGTGGGTGGTAACTTTTGATTAGATGGTTTCCATGAACATTTGTCTTCACCAATTCAAGGCAAGATTGTTTACTGGAGTCCTTTAAGAGGGAACCATTTTGGAAAAAGCTTAAGAGCCAACAAAACCCACACAGCCAGACACCTTTGGAGATCCAGAAGGAAAATGCCTCAGGGAAAACTTTAGGAAATAAGGATAGAAAGCTAGCAGATGTCACCATGTTTCCTTTGCAGTTGAGAGAAAAACCCCAAACTTCTTTGGCCCTTTCTTTGGAGCCAAAGGTATCTTTCTCTAGATGCCTTAATTTAGAACTGTAAACTAGTAACTTCATAAATTCCATTTTTTAAAGCTTTTCCATTTCTGGTATATTGCATTTCAGCAGCTTACAAACTAAAATAGAGGTATTATATATTTTAATCCATTCTGCCAATCTATATCTTTTAACTGTTGAATTTAGTCTGTTAACAGTCACAGATATTAGTGTAAACGCACTTTTTGAACCTCCCATCTTATCCTTTAGTTTTTATTTGTCAAATTTATATATTCTTTTTCCTTTGTCTCTTTTTATACTTTAAATTCTTTTTACTAGTACTCTTCAATTCTGTGCCTTCATCCAGACCTCTCTGTCCTGTCTCTTTTTATTTCAGGTTACAGGACTGTATTTAGTATTATTTGTAGGGCAGGTCTCTTGTTGACTAGTTCTCTGAGTCTTTGTTTTTGAAGATAATTAATCTCTTAATTTTGAAGGACAGTTTGGCTGGATAAAAAATGCTAGGTTGGAAGCCTTTCTCATTCAGAATTTTAAATATATCATGGCACTGCCTTCTTACCTCCATGGTGCCTGTTGTGTAGTCTGAACTCAGTCTTATGTGTTTTCCCTTGTATGTAGTATATTACTTTTCTCATACTGCTTTCAGGACTTTCTGTTCCTCTTCAACATTTGGCAGTTTGTTTAGTATGTGTCTTGGTCTAGACCTTTTTGGGTTTATTCTACTTGGTCCTCTTTTATGTACATATTTATGTCTTTTATAAGGGTTGGATAGTTTTCTCCTATTATATCTTTAAGTATCCTTCCCAGCCCTTAACTATTCTCTTCTTCTTCTGGAGCACCAATGATTCTTATAGTCATTCACTTTTGTGGTCTATCATTTCCCTAAGATTTAGTTACTTTTTTTCCATCTTTCTTGATACTTGTTCTTTAGTGTGCTCTAGTTCGATTGTTCTGTCTTCTAGCTCATTTATTCTTATTTGTACTTCTTCAAATCTGCTATATTGTGTCTTTAGTATATTTCTAATTTGGTCTATTATTCTTTTATCTCTGTAAGATCTGGCATTTTTCTGTTTAATCTTTTGAATAATTTTTATGCTTTTCTATTGTCTTCATGATAACCTTTATTTCTTTATAAGTATCCTTGAGTAGTTTTTCAGTGTCCCCTCTGGTGTTTTGATTTGGTCATTTTGCTGGGCCATTTCTGTCTGGATCTTCACATGCTTTGTGACTTTAAGTTGTGCTCAGAGCATTTGATTATCTTAATAAGATTATTTTGAAAGTTGGCTTCCTTCACTCATCTAAAGCTTTGTATTTAATTCAGTTTGCATTGACGGTACCATTTTGCACTTGGTTTGTCAGTAATTCCCCTCAACACCAAGGCCCAGATCTCATATATGGGTTACAATTCTACTTCGGGTTCTACTAAAAGCTAGTCAGGGGTACACAGGTGGTTCAGTAGCAGAATGCCCACCCAACACATGGGATTCCTGGACTCAATTCCTGCATAGTGCACCCCCCCAAAATAGTAATGATAATAATTAAATTAAGAATATTTTTATAAAAACAAAAAAATCCATAGACCTCAGCAATACTAAGCCTCAAAGTCAGAAGACACCCCAAGATATATTGGGAAAGAACTCAGAGTGGTGTCCACAATAGGGAGAGAAAATTTTAAAAATAAAATAAAAATAAATATACATAAATAAAATAAAAACTAAATAAAATAATAGCAGAAAAATATAGAATTTTTTTTTAAATCTAGGCAGATAGGGAGTTTGATGACAGCTTCTACCACTTCTTCCCAGTGGTACCTCCTCCCTTCAAGTCCACCCATCCCAACTGCAGTGGCCAGCTGGGAACATCTTGTTCATGGCAGGATGCTGTTCCCCATGTGCAGTGCTGGAAGGGCTAGTTCAACTTTTCAGGTTGTGGGACCTGGTTGCAGTGTCTGGTAGAGCAGCTAATTGCAGTGCCTGGAACACTGCCACTCCACTATTTACCACACCCAACAGGGCAGCTATTCACAGCACCCATCCAGGTAACCTGTCCCAGCACCCAGGCATGCAGCTGTTCACAGTGGATGGCTAGGCACACCTCTGGTCTCCCCACCGGCCCTGGTGGATGTGGAACTGTGTGGGGAGGTTTCTCCAGCCAGTCCCAATCCCCCCAACTGTCTTCTCTGTATGGAATACTGAACACCCTCTTCAATCATGCATTCCCTGGAACTGCAGTCCTGATAACCTTTTCCTTGTCCCCTATCTTGTTCTACAGAGCATGGGTGAATCCAGCCAACCCTACTCTGCCATCTTCCCTGATGTCCCCATGAGTGAGTTTTTTAAAAAAAATTATAAAAAGCAAATCTTCCTAAATTTAAATACCTTAATTCGTATGTGTTATTTTTGTGTTTAGACAACTGTGAGAATTCAATTAGAAAAGACTGAGGGAGTCTAAGAAAATAACAGATTAAAAAATGTAATTACAGTTGCTGGCTATGTTTTATTTTCTCTCTTACTGATCGATTTTAGCCAGGCTTTTAAAATGTTCTGCTTCCACATCCCCCCTTTTTTAGACAATTATTTGCAGAGCGTTTCTCATGACAAAATATGATCATAATGACCTCATCTTTTAGGGAAACATATAATGTAGTATTGGTTACTTTACATAATATATATATAATGTACTCTTGTCTATCTTATACTTTCCCTAAACTTTTTTTTATATGGGCAGGCACCAGGAAGAAAACCCATGTCTCTGGCATGGCAGCCAAAAACTCTGCCAATGAGCCACTGTTGCCCACCCTCCCTAAACTTTTATTACCAGTCAGGGCACTTTCTATCAGGTTTAGTCAACTTCAAAAAATATAAATTTTAACAGCACAGAAAAAAATATTATTTTTCCCTCAAGATATTTCAGTTAATAAATTGGAAATATATATACCCCATATACTTTTGTGATTACTTCTTGTTCCCTCCCACTTAATGAAATGGGAAACTTAGAAAATGAAATTTTTCTTTGTTAATCTTTATGCTTATATTTCTCAGTAAATAACCATGAGAAAATATATGATATATTTAATTAATTTTTATAGGAATATATTATTTTGGTTTTGCATTTGCTGTTTTCAGTCCTGTTTGACTTCTTGTCAGTCATTTATTCAATAAACACTTATGGAGTTCTCTTTCAGTTTGTAAAAGCAGTTGGAATACAATATAACAGAAATGGAATGGTTTTTAAAAGAAGAATTTATTAAGTTACAAGTTTCAGTGCCAAGGTCATAAAAATGTCCAAATTAAGGCTAGTCTATAAAAATGTCTAAAATAAGGCATCACAAAATAGCATTTGTGAATGCTAGAAAGATACTTTGGCTCAAGAAGGCTGTTGATGTTCAGGGTTTTTCTCTCAGCTGGAAAGGCACATGGTGATGTCTGCTAGCTTTCTTTCCTGGCTTCTGGTTTCATGAAACTTCCCCAGGGGCATTTCCTTTCTTCATCTCCAATGGTCTCTGATTGTGTTGGCTGTGCTAGTTCTAGTAGCTCTGTTGGCTCTTTCTAAAATGGTTCCCTCTCAAAGGGCTCCAGTAAGCAACCTCACCTTGAATGGGTGGGGACACATCTCCGTAGAAATCATCTAATCAAAAGTTACCACCCACAATGGGGTGGGCCACATCTCCATGGAAAGAATAAAAAAGATCCTACTGAACAATATTGAATGAGAATTAAAGGACATGGCTTTTCTGGGGCAAATAACAACTTTAAACTAGCACAAGTGCCCACTGAATGCTAGCAGGAATGTACTATGTTGGGTAATAGTAAATGGGATTCTACAATGATCAAGAATATGGATAATTAAATGCTTAATGAGATGATAGTTGCTTCAAGTTATTGAAATGCAATCTCAACTTGTTTCTTATAATCTATTGGATCATGGCATATTTTACTACATCTTCAAGCCTTTAAATTATATTATTTTGGTATTTACTTAACTAGGAGCAGGATAGGACCTTTTTGTCTCACTTTATATATTTTCTGTCTCTTATTTCTACACATTCCCAGAAAATAGGCTAATGTTTTGTCTGGCAGTATTCTGTGGGACTGAAATGTCCTGGCTAATGCTCTGGCTAATACCGTTTTCTCTTTCCCACACCATATTCTGGGTATCTAGATGCCACATTTTATGCATTGTTGTAGTAAAAGGATGTTTTTGAGAGAAATTTTAGTTGGAGTAATACTGACAGACTGACAAGTGGAAGTTGAGAGGTAGGAAGAGAGAGAAAAATAAAATTTATAGCTTTAGTGACTAGCAGAATAGTGCTAATAGAAGAGATGGGAAACATAGAGAGGTGCAAGTGGTTTTAGTGAAACTGTATTTCCAAATTTATTGACGGTGCCAGAAAACACTAAAGAAAGATCATCAAAAGAGATTTTTATTATCTTATTTCAAGAAAATATTTTCAAATTGGATGAAACAAATAGCTATCCAATATTAAACCATGTGCTTCATGCTAGTCAGCACCCTTTCCCAGAACCACACATACACACACAAACTAAATTTTCTCATTGATGGCCCAGTGCATGTGAATTTAACAGCTTCAAAATCCTGACTTTTGTAGTAGCTTTAAGATCCAGAAAAGACTAAGGTTAAGTGTTTGGTTTGGGAAGAGAGTATAATGAAATTTCTAAGTAGAAGATATAGAAAAGGCAAGATGGAGAACAGAGGGGTTTATTCACTATATCACCACCTAGTAATCTCTCTGGCAAAAGAATCAGAAGGCATCTATGTTAGTAAGTAGATACCATATTGAATATTTCTTCAATGACAATGTAAAGATTGATTCTGACATGTTCTACTCTGTAAAGATGCTATTTCACTAGAGAGAAACAGAGATTCTCAGCAAATTTGCACCCAGTCTACCTTTGGCCAACATTTAACATGTTGAATACAGTAAGTGCTAAATGGTTAAAAATCTACTATGTAATTATTTGGTGGGATTCTGTGAAGCAAAAATGAATTTTTAAAAAAGTAGCCTATGTAAATAAAAGACAAATATTCTGAAATTCTTTGATAAGTTATTTGGAACGTTCTTCTGGTTTCTTTCTAGTATCTTAGAAGATACCTCTTAATCCACACACAGAAAAAAAATTATGTATTTTTACCTCAATAATCTAGTGCAATTAGCCATATGTATGCAATTTTCAGCATCACTCCACATGTACTGACTGCAACATTTTACTTGTTGGCTATTGACTGGTTGGTACATAGGGTGGTTCCTACAGTTTATGCAGTAAAATTAATCAACACATTTATTTTTATATGCCTCCTGCTGCCCTCTGGAGAATATTGATAGTGAATGCAAATGTTGTACTAAAGTTGTTTATGTAAATACGGTTTGCTTCCACTTGATTAAAGAAACCTAGTATGTTGTGCAAAATATGTTCTCTACCAAAATGCTTAAAGTTTATTTTAGCTTTCCCTGTCTCTATAAGAGGAACTCTTTTTACTTCAGTCATCACTATTAATATAGTTGATTACAAGCTTTTTCACAATGTTCTTATTTTCTTTCTCAGAACATTCGTTTGAAACTATATGGAAACCATAAGAAGCAGAGTACAAGCTCCATATAAATAAAATATACTATAAATTTAAAAAAAACTGTAATGGCTGTACATTGGTACATAAATGGAAAATCCACAATCTTTACCATTTTAAAAATCACATACAAAATATAATATGCATACCTGTTGGCTAAGTTATGTATCACTATTTGCTATATTCAAATAAATGCATGTAAGTTTATTTAATTGGTTGTTATCCAAGTTATGTGGACTCTTAACTAATTTTCTTTTTCTTTTCTTTTTTTTCCTCAGAAAGGATGATATGATGAATCCAATTTGTTAGTTAATTCCTCTCAACTTTAACCTGTGGTTGCTTACTACTGAAGCAGTCATGGTTAACCTGAAGAATGCGGTGCATTCATTCCTGTAAGAATGCTATTTATTACTTATCATTTTACTAAAAGTATAATTTGTTTGATAGCTTCAAAAAATGTTCATCAAAACACTTTTATGTGGCCATTCAGCTGTATTTGTCTCAATTTGCATTAATGATTTGCATCTCCAAAGCCTGTTTCCTATTCAAAACGAATTTTTAAAATTTAACTCTAATTAAACACACTATCTTATTTATTCAAACAAATAATATTGTGATAATTCGAATGAGTCTGGTGCTCATGGTTGCTTTCTCCGTGTGGTAAAACATCAAAAGGAGAAACATTCATTCCTTTTACCTCTGGCATGACCTGAACCACTAAGAGAATAAAGTATCTTAAAGGTGAGCCTCTGGTTTATGAAGAGTAGAAGAGGTTGAAGAAGAATGGACAGAAGGTGAAGGTAGGGGCTGAGATAGTTGTAGCTGGACAGAAGAAAACAACGGCTTCCTTGGAGGTCTTGATAATGGTGTCATATTCCTTTATAATAAGTTAAAGACCACAGAATGCAGCAAAAAGGGAGTAAGCAAAGAATAGGATTCAAGTATTGGGCAATCTTAAAACTGATCAAAACCAGATAGATCTTCTTTTTGTTTTTTTGCATGGGAAGGCTCCAGGAATTGAAACCAGGTCTCCAGCCCAGCAGGCGAGAACTCTGCCACTGAGCCACTGTTGCCTGCCCCAGGTGGACCTTCTTTTTAACATAGTAAAATGTTAGCTTGGGATTCTTCTAAAACTACTCTTTGAGGAATAGGACATGGACAAACAGATCCAAGACTCTATAAGCTCTTCTTTTTAATTAAACACACTATCTTCTGTCCAGCTACAACTATCTCAACCCCTATCTTCACTTTCTGTCCATTCTTCTTCAACCTCTACTACTATGAGAAATTTTATTTTACATTTATGAATTATTGCTAACGTTGCTTTAAAAATGAAAAAGTAATCATGTTTTAGTTTCAAATGTCATAAGCCTAGAGTTAAGAAGGGGTAGAATTTATCATATTTTAATTTATAGCTCTCTTTAAAAAAATTATTTCAATTCTACTCATGGTATTAAAAGGATCAAGGGGAGAGATATGTTATGTATGGGAAAACAATGATTTGAATGACTGTATAATATCTTTGATCACTACAGTTGAGAAACCCTGAATCTTCTTGTTACTATGTAGCCTCCTCTACAGTAACTGTAAAAGAGCTTACCCAGGAAAAATTTTACAGAGTACATCAACACTGGGTCCTGTAGAATATGCATCACTGTAGGCCATCTTGGATGTCATTGTAGTGATTATAATTTCATGTATGCATGATTCTTAGAGAACTAGAGAAAGAAAACAGGGAAAGGAAGGGATGAAAGGAAGCTATAAAGAAGGGAGAAAAAGATACAAGTATGAGAAAAAGAAAGGAAAATGATCCCACACCATGAGCCTGTGCCAACTCAGGATATAATCATTGGCCCATAGGCTGCCATATTTTTTCTTTTATGAAATTAAGGAATTTATCTATAACATTTTCCACTCTATTGAGAGAAATAAGGGGCCACTCATCTCTTTAATAGTGTTCATTATTATATGCCATACAAAAACTGAGTAGTTTTCAGATGTATTCAGACTTATAAATTTGACGATTATTTTGTTTACCCACTAAGAAAGTTAAATTGCATTATCATGAAAAATTTACTAGGAATTAATAAATTATTTGCATTGTTCAGAGAGAAATTTTGATTTTTGTGTACATATTTTATGAGACTCCTATGGATTTAATAACCATTAATGTAAGCTTTAACAGTATAACCTACATTGCTCCTCTTCTATAAAGTGCTTTATATACTTCACTGAGCACTTAAGTATCAAAAGTTAAGTTTAATTATAATACAGCAAATTATTGATTATAAAACAGTAGAAACTAAGATTCATAAAACCTTTCCCATGGGAAGTGCCAAATGAGAATTTGTTAGATTTTATTGAATTGGTAGTTAACTGTAGTATGATTTCAGGATCTATCTCAACATCATGACTTATATTTTATAATTTACCACAAATATACTTAGATTCTAACAACCTCCTCAGTAATCCAGTACTTGTCCTATGGACTCTTAATAAAAAAGAAAAGTGTTTCTGACCAGAAAAGATAGACAAGATACAAACTTAAAATGTTTCTCTACCCTCAAATTTTAAGATATTCAAATCATAAAACTCTTAATTGGTCACAGTTTTCCTTGTATTTCTTTCTGTTGTTCACAATTTTATCCTTTACTGCACTGCCAAAGAGAAATCTTAAAGGATTTAGGTGTTTTTGTAATTTACTTAGAAAATGTGAGGTTGGACTGCGAATTCTCATAGGATCTTACTCTCTAGGATTAAAGACAAATTTATTTGTGATTCTCCAACTGACAACTGAAGATGCACTATATTAGCGTGAGCATCAAACCTTGTGGGACTACCTGAGATTATTGTCAACTAACCTAAACTCCCCAAAAATGTCATAAGTACAAGTATTTCCTCTGCTCGCCCATAAAAGGCCTTAGATTTACAATTACTATCTGCCCCAGTTCTGCATAGATAGGTCTATTCTTGAAATAAGAGGGGACTTAAATTCTTGGAAAGTTCTCAAGTATATAAGTTCATAAATAGCTACCATAAACTAACTTTGTCCAACTTTGAAGGCAGAAAGGGTAAGTTCCATTTACCGAGGGCCTATTATGGCAACAGTACTATGTTCAGAACTTTACATATGCAATTTAATTTTCACAAAACCATATGACAAAGATCAGTTTCAATGTATAGATGAGGCAATTGCTGTTCTGAGAAGTTAATGACTGGCCAAATAATCCCTGAAGTCATTCAGTGAAGATATTGGCCAAATAACAACTGCAACAAATACAGTGATAAAATAGTCAAAGCTGAGAGCACATAACATTTTTTCCCATTTATTTGGGCTTTTATTTGAATACTTTCTATACATATTAATCACAGACTAATTATGATACCAATTATTTAATCATGTATTATGTTAGCTTATTTTTATGTTTTAGGAATAATAAAACCAGCCTCTGAAAGAATTTGCTGTTTATTTTTCATTATTTGATAAACATTACTATATATGCCCCTCCTTGATGATGTCTAAAATATCAGGTAGCTATCATTAATGAAGAAATTATTTTAAACTAGATGTCAAAAGTATTAGTTTTCTATCCCTTGTAGAATGAGAATGTCAAAATATTTTCATTATTTCTTAAATGCTTTTAAAGTTATAGAGGTATATTATCAAGATATTAAGGTAAGCCAAGAAAATTATTTATAAATATACTAGAAGATTATTAAAATATTTTTCTTTTGTTTAAACAATTCCAACAAATTTTTCAGGCTAAGTTTTCCAGTTTTGGTTCAGAAAGTATTTATATATACATATATAGTAGGTATAATATGATTATGATAATCATAGTCATCTAGTTTTACTACTATAGATTTACTACTATAAATTATTCTGATAATTGGCAATAAACAATGAGTTGATTAGATCACACATATACTTTCTTTACATAGAGAAAATATTTTCAGTTCATAGAACACGTGAATAATATGAGATTAAAACATTTAATTGAAAACTCATAGACTCTGGATATTGTAATGTCATGTGCTCTATTTCCTTGATTCCAGAAAGGATCTTACTTCAATTCTTTTACCCAGAAAATTATTAGGCTTATATTATATACCAGCAGAGGAAATTTTTCTATTACACATAGAAAAAGAATCCGATGTTGCTTAATATTCATTAAATAAGTATTTCTGCACATAAAATATACATAAAACAGCTATTCACAGAATATTCATGGCTTTAAAGTAGGAAGTATGGAACATGCTTGTCTGGCTTGTCTATTTTGTTAAGGAAAATAAATGTGTTCATTTTATTAGATACTTTGGGAATTTACACTTTGAGAGGACACTTATGTACATAACTCAGTAAATCTCATATCACACTTGGGAAATTTTGAGGGGATGTGCAAAAAACTACTATGTCTATTTCAGTTGCATTGATCCACCACCCAGCCTGAAATCCCCACTAGTAGAATCTACCATCATAAGAAATATACATTTTAAATGTCTTATGGAATTTAGTTCCCAATGTAGGGAAAGGAGCAAACCCTTAGATATTAGTCATCACTACAAATCATAATCCAGCCTAGAACAGGTCCAGAAAACATATGAGAGAAATAGGGAGTGCAGCAGATGGAAGGAAAGATTATCGAAAGACATTAAGAAAATATGGACCAGCGTAAAGTCACCCTGCAACTGTGAGAAGCTGGGAAGAGTTCTAAAAAAGAATGAATGTATACTGTTGCCAAAACCCAACTGTGCTTCTCCAAAATCATACCTGGAGTTGCCTGATGGCAATTTATTCCTCTTAGCTTTGGATCTAAAGATAACAACTTCCAATTTTCTTGTTAGGATACTGAATACTTAAAAGAAAATGCTCTTTCATTCCTTTGGGAATTAGTATTAATAAAAGAGAAGAGACCACTATAGAAAATGAAACAATACTATGGTTTCAAATTGTTTATACAGAGTAAAGTTTTAAAACACAGAATTTGGATTCAATGTGACCTAAGTATGGACTCTGGCCCTGCCGCTTATCGCCAAGGGAAAATTACTTTACTTCTCTGAATCTCAAGTTGTCCCATCTACCCATCTGGGTATAAATCTGTAGTGACATCATTAGATTGTTGTATGAGATTATATATTTCAGTAAGCAACGCACTCAACTTATAATAATCACTCCAGGATGTTAATATTCTTTGGATAAAAAGACAAAATTCTGAGGTTCAATTCAGAGAGTAGAAATGCGGGTGATGATGATGATTATGATTGTTGAAGGAGAAGCAATTATTTTATAAGCAATAAAATATGTACCTAATTGTTTTGTTTTGTTCTTTTTTTTTTTTTTTTTTTTTCAATTTTCAGTGTGCACCTAATTGGCCTACTGGTTTGGCAATGCGATATTTCTGTGAGTCCAGTTGCAGGGCTAGTAACTGACATTTTCAATACCTCCGATGGTGGACGCTTCAAATTCCCAGACGGGGTACAAAACTGGCCAGCAATTTCAATCATCGTAATAATAATCATGACAATAGGTGGCAACATCCTCGTTATTATGGCAGTAAGCTTGGAAAAGAAACTGCACAATGCCACCAATTACTTCTTAATGTCCCTAGCCATGGCTGATATGTTGGTGGGACTGCTTGTCATGCCACTGTCTCTGCTTGCAATCCTTTATGGTAAGTACAATTCTGTTAGTTTTTCATTCTCACTTGATGTCATGAACTTGGGTCAGGTATCATAGTAAACACTAATAAATTTACTCACGTTACTTGTAGCATTTGGAAGATGAAGGGAAAAAAGCAAAGTGTGTGAAAGAAAGAATTGGATGGGTGTACATATTTTTAAATAAATCAGTAGCAGATTCTTCACAAAGCAAGCTAGGATTTTATAGCATATTAAAATCATAAATAGAGGTTTTATTGCCCAATGTCACTTGTAAACAATCGATGAACAAGTGCCATGAAAAGGGCATGAAAGACTCTGACAGAAAAATCCCCCCACCTCTGTGTTCTGGGTAGTAAACATACCTAGTACCATCTCAAATACAAGGAGGGAAAAACAGTCTTATCATCTATAATAAATATATTTTCTATGATCATTTTTAATGTTTACAAACTAAAGTTCTTGTTACATAATAAGCACTCAATAACAGCTATTATTCATGATATCTAAAATGTACGTTTTGCAAGGAGATAGTGGATAATAAATGTAATTACTGAGTATATATGCAAGTTTACTCAATCACTATAAAATTCAGATATTGAAATTTTCTATATTTAGACTTTGGACAGGTTTTCCTTTTTCTTTTATTTTTATGCCATCTCTTCATTCTATTCATTTTAACGTAACTTTTGTTTCTGGTTAATATTTGTGACTAACTATCAATATCACTTACACAGAGCTAAAAAGTATCTTTACTATGAAGTTACAGAGCCCAGTTTGAATATAATTGCTGATATACTGTTTTTCTTCGCTATGCTACTGAAGCAGATACCATGAAAGGTGTTGGACATAGCAAAGGGAATGTATTAACTTATGAGTTTACAGTTTTGACACTGGGAAAAATGCCCAAATAAAACATTATCAAGACAAAGTTTTCTTCCCAAAGACAGGTTGCCAGAGATCCTGGACTCCTCTTTTACGTGCCAAGAAACATAATGGCATCTGCTGGTCTTTCCCTTATCTTCTGGGTTTTGTTGCTTTCAGCTTCTTGCTTTTGTGGTTTTCTCTCTCTCTCACTTGTATTCATCCCATAAAGGACTCTAATAAGAGAGTCAAGAGTCCTTTATAAATGGGCCATGCCATAACTGAAGTAATGTCATGAAAACCTACTTAGAATTGGTTTACACCAAAAGGATTAGCTTTAAGAACTTAATTTTCTGTGGTACTTACAGTTCTGATCTGGCAAATAATACTCGTCTCACAAAGGAGGGAAGACTCCCTGTTCCCCGCAGATCATAATGGAATTAAACCAGAAGGAATACTACCGAGAGTTTATCTAGTTCTTAAATCCTAAAAGATCAGTGCATCTAGAAAATAATCTCTCATGGGACTTAAGAATGAGTTTGACTATTCTACATATAAACAGACAACAGATGACCTTAATGGACATAAATAATATACTCAGAAAATGTTCTTTTTGTCACTGAGTTTCAATGATGCACTAATCTCAAGGCATCACTATTTTAACAGCTCATTTTCCTTCTTTTAAGCTCCACAATTATGTGAGAAAAGTTACCAGAAGTAAAATGTTGATTTAGAAGGTATAATTTGTTTCATGGAATCTGTCACACTTTTGCCAGTTTCTCCTTTAACCCGGGTTCATTTCCCGGAGCTTGTCCATGGCAAAAAAAATTAAAAAGGAAGAAAAATAGTGACTGGCTGAATAATGGCATCAGCACAAATCCAACCCTCTTAATCCATCCATTTTTCCCCAAACAATGAAAGTTACAAGAAGAACAGATTAAATTTAATGCAATACCACCACCAAATTTGGAAAGCTTTCAAATTTCAAATTATCTGTAAGTAAATATGTTTTACTTTCTTAAGGTTGTCACAACAAAATAATAGAAAATGGGTGGCTTAAAACATCAGAAATGTATTCTGTCATGTTTCTGGAGGCTAGAAGTACAAACTCAAACTGTTGGCAAGGCGATGCCCTCAGGGAAGGATCCTTTTGACTCTTCCTTCTTTCAGTAGCTCCTTGGCTTGTGGCAGCATGACTCCAATCTCTGCATTTGTCTTCACATGACCATCTTCCCTCTCTGTCTGTCTGTATTGCCCTCTGCTTATGAGGACATCAGTGATATTGGATTCTGGCCCACCCTAATCCGGTATGACCTCGTCTCAATTAATCATCTCATCTTAACTAATTACATCTAATTACATAGGCCTTATTTCCAAACAAGTTCTCATTTGCAAGTATCAGGGGTCAGGCTTTGAACATATATTTTGAGGGACATAATTTAAACACGACAGAAAAATAAATAGGAATACACAATGAACTGGCTATCTGTTAGACTTGCACCACATGTTATGTAGAGAAATGTCAGCCCATGAAAAACTGCACAAAACTAAGAAGAGGAGAACTAATAAAATGTTTAAGATTGATCCAAAATCACCACAATAAAGAAAGTCTACCCCAACTATGAAAATATGGAAAAGGAGCTCTGGAAGCTTATTCCATAGGAAAGGGATGTCAAATTGTGAACAAGACTCAAAAGACAGTCTTGTAAAAGCAGCTCCTTAGAGACATAAAAGCGTAAAAAGAAAGGGAAAGGTACTTTTCAAAAATCT
This sequence comes from Tamandua tetradactyla, assembly GCF_023851605.1. Lineage (NCBI taxonomy): Eukaryota > Metazoa > Chordata > Mammalia > Pilosa > Myrmecophagidae > Tamandua > Tamandua tetradactyla. Next base: position 54,426,446 of record NC_135353.1, on the reverse strand, counting down.
TAAGGTGAAGGGAAAAAGAAGCAAGAAGGAAAATACCTTGCCCATTTACAAGACAAAAAAAATCAAAATCTAAGGACCCATGACCCTTCTGCCTTATTTCTGCTCCATCCCCAAAAGCCAACGGTAAAGAAATCATATTTACTTGCATTCAGAGAAAAGGTTGCTTGTAAACTTGGGATCCTGGAGCACATTCCCAAAGTAGCAGCCATATCAATAGAAATGCAGAGTATTAAGCAATCTTCATCTATACCAAATTACTATAAAAAGAAAACAGAACATGTGAATAAAAAAATGACCAAGCAGAAGAAAACTATAACAAAACACTTCAAACTAAATTAAATATCCTCAAACAAGCATTTTAAAGTATGAAAAATGCCTTGAATTCAAAATCTACAAACTAAAAATAGCAATGGTCAAAAAAATATGACAACACAAAATAACACAGTTGATTAAACTCAGGCCAAATAAAATAAAATAAAGAGTCAAAATCATATCAGAAATGAATGCTAAAATACAAGTGCCCAAGGAAGAATCAATTTAAAGTAAAACTTAATAAGTAGCATTGAAGAAAAAAGGTAAACAACAAAAAGAATGAAGATGAGATATAGAGCAAAGTAAAAAGAATCAGAGAGAAAGTGAGTGAAAATGAAAGATCAGCAAAAAAAAAAAAAAAGATCCAATGTATGTATAATGAGAATCCATAAAAAGGAAAAAAATAATAGAACAGAATTAATATTTAAAACTATAATCTGAGAAAGCTTTCCATAAATGAATATTGATAGAGGCAGCCCAGTATCAGAAATTTGACCTGGAATAAAGTTTAAAAAATTGACACCTTAAGCTTAAGTAATTTGATGCCTTCTTAGGGCACATAAAACATTCACAAAATTAATCATATATTAGTTCATCAAGAAAATATTAGACATTTCCACGATATAGAAATATTATAAAAACATTTTCTGATAACAATGCAAAGAATCTGGAATGTATTAATTGACAAAAATTTAAAGAGCATCTCATCTCAAAGTTAATAATAAATTAAACAACTCTTGATTGAAAGAAGAGATGCAAACTGAAATTACAGAATTTATTTTAAAATATAATAGCATGAATGCTGCATGTAAAAATCTATGGGGTAGGGTGGCACGATGGTGGCTCAGTGGCAGAATTCTCACCTGTCATGCTGGAGACCCGGGTTCGATTCCCGGTGCCTGCCCTTGCAAAAAACAAAAAAAAAATGTATGAGATATACTTAAAGAAGTGATCAGAGGATAATTCATAACTCCAATCACATTTATCAAGAAAAATGAAAGAAAGCAAATAAATTAAACACCCAGCTAACAACCTTGGAAAAGAATTACAAAGTAAACCAAAAGGAATAATGAGCTCTGGAAAAAAGGTAGAAAGCATAAATATACAAAATAAGATATGACATGGAGACAACTGTTGAAGCAAATCATGAGATTACATTGTAGAGTATATGCAAATAAAATTGAAAACATTGAAATAAATAATTTTCCACAGGAATCCAGGTAAAGAAAAATTGTCCCCATTTGATATGGAACGAAAGTGAATAATTTCAGTAGGAAAAATAGTAACTGTTATCAGGAAGTACACCACACAGGACACCAGACCCAGATATTTTCCTTGGGGAATTCTATAAAACCTTTAAAGACCACATAGTTCTAATACTGCATAAATTGTTTCAAAGCATTAAAGTTAAACAACCTAATTACATATTCTTCTGAAGCAAGTATAACTTTAATGCATAAACCAGATAAAGATGATACATAAAGGAAAATTATAAACCAGAATCACTCATCACTGCTGGTGCAAAAATACTTAATAAAATCTAAGCAAACAGAATCCATTGCCATTAAGAACATAACGCACCATGGCCAACCAGGATAATTTCCAATTTCCCTAGGTTTCTTCAATATTAGGAAAACCATTGATAAAATATATTAATATATTATATCAACATTACTACTAATTAATTAATTATTAATGTTAATATCATATAATAAAATATAATATGCAATACAATAAAATTTAATGTGTAATAATCACATATAGTTAATGTTAGTAATTAAAATTATGAATATTATTACAGTTATATTTCTGATACAAGTGCTGTAATATTTATAATGGTAATATTAAAATGTTAGTTGAAAAAATTATATGATTTATCTCCAAAGATGTCGAGTGCATAAGCCCTTGTCAAAGTTCACCCCTATGTCAGATAAAAATCACTTGTAACAAGAATTGAAACATACTTTCTTAATCTGATAAAATATAATTAATTTAGTCCTACAGCTAGCATCTTAATGGGTAAAAGCTAAAGGTTTTTATACTCTCAAAAAAAAAGACAAGGATATGCCTGCTTTCTTTTATACTCATCATTTTATTGTACATATTAGGAAATGTAATTAGACAAGAGAAATTAATTAGAAGTTAAAAAACAGAAAAATAAATAAAATTATCTCTATTTCCAGTACACCTTCAAAAACCCTAAAGAAATAAGTATAAAGCTACTCAAAAGTAAGAAGTCAGTAAGCTAGAAAGATAAAGCATTTATCTTTTTTTAATTTATTGATTGCAAAAATCAATATACTTAATATCCACAATTAACCAGCTGGGTAAACTCCCATTTATAACAGCAATCAAAAGACTACACTGAGGAGGAAATGGTCAAAACCAATATGAGGAAGACTTTAAAACATCTCTAAAAGACATAAAAGCGGGCGTGATAAATAGCATTCACTATGTTGTTGTTTCTTTTGTTGGGGTTTTTTTGCGTGGGCAGGTCCGGGAATCGAACCCAGGTCTCCGGTATGGCAGGCTAGAGTTCTGTCACTGAGCCACTGTTGCACCACTCGCTATGTTCTTTAATATAACAACACAAGAACATAACATTGACTGACCTGCCTAAGTTTATTTATTACTTAACTCAAACTTTCCTTTCTTTACTAGAGATGTGGGTTAACAGAACAATCATGCATAAAATACAGGTTTTCTATATACCACCGACCCCCATCTTCCATTAATGTGGATCATTTCTTCTGATTGATGATGGCCCATTTGTATAATCATACTATTAATTAAGATCTATGGATTAATTTAGGGTTCACTGGTAGTGTAGTTCCATTGATTTTTAAAATGTTTATTCTGTTATCATATACGTAATTTAACATTTCCCCTTTTAATCACATTCAGATATATATTTTAGTGTTATTAATAGCGTTCACAATGTTATGCTACCATCAGCACGTGCCATTATCAAAATATTTTCATAATTCCAAATAGGAACCTCATACATTTTATTCCTTAACTTCCCATTCTTTATCACCATCCCATCCTCTGGTAATCTATATTCTAGATCCTGACTCTATGAGTTTGCTTATTCTAATTGTTTCAAATCAGTGAGATCATACAGTATTTGGCCTTTTTTGTCTGGCTTATTTCACACAACCTCATGTCTTCAAGATTCATTCTTCTTGTGTATATCAGGACTTCATTTCTTTTTAAAGCTTAATACTATTTCTTTGTGTTCATACCACATTTTATTTATCAATTCATTGGTTGACAGAAAATTAAGTTGCTTCCTTTGGCAATTGTGAATAATGCTACTATGAACATTGGTGTGCATATGTTAGTTTGAGTCTCTCTTTTCAATTTTTTCCTTTATTTTATATAAACATTTTTATTATGAAATATATATACAACAGAGCAACAAATTTCGAAGAACATTGTAACAAGTTGTTATGGAACAGATTTCAGAGTTTGGCATGGTTACAGTTAGTTTCACAATTTTCGGTTTTTCCTTCTAGCTGCTCCAAGACATTGAACACTGAAAGAAATGCCAATATAATGATTCAGCAGTTAGCTCACTTGTTAAATCATGTCTTCTCTGTTATAACTCCTCCTTCTCCTTTGATCCTTCTTCCAATCCTTAGGGGTATTTGGGCTATGCCCATTCTAACTTTTTCATATGGAAAGGGGTATTGAAAATATGGGATAGGGGGATGGAACTATTTGATATTCTTGGAAGGCTGACTCCTCTGAATTTCAGGACTTGTTTAAGAACCCATCTGGATATTGTAGGTTTATGGAAAGTAATCTTAATGTATGAAACTTTTGTAGAATCTCAGATAAAGCCTTAGGTGTTCTTTATGGTTGACAGGGATGGATTTGTTTGGAGTATGGCAGACTTCCCCTTTTCAATTTTGTGGATAAAGTCCTACTATTAGAATTGCAGGGTCACATGGTAGTTCTATACTTAGCTTGCCGAGAAACTGCCAAACTGTCTTCCATAGTGGCTACACCATTTTACCTTCCCACCAGCAGTGAATGAGTGTTCTTATTCCTCCACATTTTCTCTAACACTTGTAGATTTCTGTTTTTATTTTTAAATAGAGGCCATTCTAATAGATGTGAAATGAGATCTCACTGTGGTTTTGATTTGCATTTCCCTAATAGCTAGTGATGTTTAGTATATTGTTATTCTTTTGGCCATCGTATTTCATCTTGGAAAAATGTCTGGTCAAGTCTTTTGCCCATTTTCAACTGCATTCTTTGAATTATAGGATTTCTTTATACATTCTGGATATTATACCAGTATAGGATATGTGATTTCCAAATATTTTCTCCCTTTGGGTAGACTGCCTTTTCAGTTTCTTGACAAAGTCTTTTGAAGAACAAATTTTATTTTTCTTTTGAGGAGGTCCTATTTAAATATTTAATTTTTGTATAAAGTGTGTGATAGGAATCCTCTTTCATTTTTTTGATATGGATATTCAGTTCTCCCAGCACAATTTGTTGAAGAGACTGTTCTGTCCCAGTTGAGTGGACTTGGGAAGCATCTCAAAAATCAACTGACCACACATATGAGAATCTATTTCTGAACTCTCCATCCAATTCCATTGGTGAATATATCTATCTTTATGCCAGTACCATACTGTTTTCACCACTGTAGCTTTGTAATATACTTTAATGCCAGAAAGTATGAATTTTCTAACTTTGTTCTTCTTTTCCAAAATGTTTTTTGCATTTGGGGCCCCTTATCCTTCCAAATAAATTTGATAATTGGCTTTTCCATGTCTGCAAAGTAGGCTGTGGAATTTATTTGAATTCTTTTGAATCTGTAAATTAATATAGATTGAATTCACATCTTAGTGATATTTAGTTTTCCAAATCTATGAAAACAGAATAGCCTTCCATGTATTTAGGTCTTCTTCAAATTCTGTTAGCAATGTTTTATAGTTTTCTGTGTGTACATCCTTTACATCCTTGGTTAAATGCATTCCTGGATATTTGATTATTTTATTTACTACTGTAAATGGAATTTTAAAATGGATTTCCTCCCCGGATTGCTCATTATTAGTGCATGGAAATACTACTGATTTTTGGGTGTTGATCTTGTATCCCACCATTTTACTGAATTCATTTTTAGCTCTACTACCTTTTTTGTAGTTTTTCAGAAGTTTCTATATTTAGGTTCATGTCATCTGCAAATAGTGTGTTTTACTTCTTTCTTTCTGATCTGGATGGCTTTTATTTCTTTCTGTTGCTTACCTACCCTAGCTAGAATTTTTAATACACTGTTGAACTGTATCATTTGTCATGACCTATGGTAACTAGTACATGTTTGCCTGCCAGAAGAATATAAAAAAGTGAGCAACTTGGTTAAAGGAAAGTGTGGAGATGATAGACATTGTACTGCTGCCTGCCAGCAGAGGGACTCAGAAATCATGCATCAGAAGCAGAAAAAGGCAAAAAGAAGGAGAAAGAACTCAAGTATCTTTGTGGCTTCAAGTCCAACACTCTTACCCTCTGCTTGTGTGCCTGGTGTCAGTCCTGCTGTGCTTGCATTTCCTTGTATAGTGCTCATAGGTCCCAGCACTGATGGCAACCTGAGTCTGCAGAAGGTCCCTTTTTTGTTTCCTTCAAGTAGCTTCTCTCCCCCGGGCCACTCCTTGAACACCCCTTTCCAGTGTTTTTTATTCTTGTGGGGCTCATGTCCAAAATATTAAAAGTAGCTGAGTAATTAAAAAAAAAAGAAAGAAAAGCTTTCAATCTTTCACCATTGGGTATGTTGTTTTAATGTTGTTGACATCTTAATGATATTTAGTCTTCCAATACGTAACCATGGAATATGTTTTGTAGTTTTCTGTGCACATGTCCTTTATGTCCTTGGTTAGATTTATTTCTAGATATTTGATACTTTAGTTGTTATTGTGAATAGAATTTTTTCGTTACTTTTGTATAGAAACATTATGATATTTGAGTGTGAATCTTATACCCAACTACTTTGCTGAATTCATTTTTCAGCCCTAGGAGACTAGTTATATAATTTTCAGTGATTAGGATCACATCATCTGCAAATAGGGAAAGTTTCACTTCTTCCTTTCCTACTTGAATGCTGTATTAGTTTGCTAATGCTGTCAGAAAGCAATATTCCAAAAAATGGAATGGGTTTTAAAAAGGGAATTTAATAAGTTACATGTTTACAGTTCTAGTGTCAAGAAAATGTCCAAACTAAGGCACCAAAAAGAGGTGACCTTCACTCAAGAAAGGCTGATGCCATTCAGAACACCTCTGTCAGCTGGGAAGGTATGTGGCTGTCATCCTCTGGTCCTTTGCTCCTGGGCTCCATTGCTTTCAGCCTCTGTTTCCTGTGAGGGTTCTTCACTTGGATCTTCATTTAGCTTCCATGGGACAAAACTCTGGATTCTGGCTTGCTTAACATCTCATGGGAAGGTACATGGTGATGTTTGCTGAGCCCTGCATCTCCAAACATCTGGGTCTAGTGTTGGCTCTGTCCACTCTGAAGGAACAGTTCACCAAGCATCTGCATCTGCTCTGAGGTTTCTTGAAAGTATTTCCCCTTTTAAAGGATTCTAGTAAACTAATCAAGACCCACCTTAAATGGGTGGAGTCACATTTTCATCTAATCAAGAGATCACACCCACAATTGGGCATCTCACATCTCAATGAAGATGACCTAATCAAAAGTTTCTACCCTATAGTATTGAATCAGGTTTAAAAGAAATGGTTGCTCTCACAAGATTGGATCACAATTGAAGCATGGCTTTTCTGGGGTACATAATAGATTCAAACTTGCACATTTCGCCCTCTGAACCCCCAAAGAAGAGATATTTCTTCCATACACAAATTATATTCACTCCAACACAATATCACAAAAGCCTTAAGCCATTTCAATAACAATCCAAATGAAATACAAAGTCCAAAACACCCACAATTGAGTTGGTCACATCTCCATGGAAACAATCAATCCCACCAAACAAGATTGAGTTAGGATTAAAGAACATGGCTTTTCTGGGGTGCGCAAAAGTTTCAAACCAACACATCCGTCATAACTGTTTTTTACTTAAAGTCTATGTTATCCAATAGTATAGCCACCCAAGCTTTCTTTTGGTTACTACTTGTATGGTATGTACATATTTTTTCCCTCCCTTCCCTTTCAACCCCCTTGTTACTTTGATTTTATAGTGAGTCTCTTGCAGACAGCATATAGTTGAGTCATACCTTTTTTTTTACTCTGCCAGTCTTTGGTTTTTGACAGAAGTGTTTAATCATTTTACATTTAAAGTCACTGCTAATGATACATGTCTTTCTTCTCCATTTTGCTATTTATCCTTTTTAAGTCTTATGCCTTCTTTGTCCTTCACTTCCATTCAAGCCTATTTTTATATTTATTTGCTTTCTTGTGTTGCACCATATTGAGTGCCTTCCTCTTTCTTAACTCAATCTTTATAAAAGTGTTGTTTTTTGTGGTGCTAAGTAATTTTTTTGTTACTAAGATTTATATAGAAAAATAAAAATTCAACAATAACATGAATAGCTTGATAAAAAAACTGAAAGGGACAAGCCCTACCATGCATTAAAACATATAAAGCCTTTAGAATTAAGAGTGTAGCATTGAACCATAAATTGGAAAACAAATGGAATAGTTCAAAAATCTGAAATAGATCAAAATACAAATGCAAATTTTGAATATGGTAAAAGTGGCATCCCAAATCACTGGGAAATGGTTTTGGCTAAATTTATAGCCAATTGGAAAAAGATCAAATTGTATCCACACCACACAGCAAATGCAAGAATAAACTCTAAAATGATCAGAAGTCTAATATTTTACAATGTAACCATACAATTACTAGAAGAAAAGATGGGCAAGTTAATTTGGAATTGTGAAAATATATAAATATATTGAGGTAATAGAAACCAGTGTTTTTAGTGTGGCATTAGGGAGTTAAAAACTCAGAAAATGAGGGGGAATAATTAATCTTATGATATTGGGTCAGTAGTCAGGAAAGCAGTGTGAATTCATAACTCTAGATAGATAGATAGGTAGATAGAGAAATCAATATTTAGATGTAGGTATATACCTAGGATTATTTCCTATGTTTGTTCACTGAAAGGCCCTAGAAATGGTGTCTCATGAGTAGCAATGAGCACAAATGCATTCATGGACTACTTGGAGAAATGGCTGATTCTATGGATGGGGCAGAAAAATGCAACATGACCTTGGAAAATCTTTTTGAGCTTCAAAGTAAGACAGTGCGCAAAGAATGATGGATATATATATATATATATAAAGACATGGGAACTGGTAAAAGTATCCCTACTGGCTAAATTTGTGAATTTTAGAGCATTATGTTTGATAATGAGATTTCTGATGCCAACAGAATAGAGTAAGCCCACTACAGATTCTCTCTCCTCCTATTAAAACTAATAACTCTGGGGGAAAATTCAAAAACAACATTGTGAGGTCTCAGAAAAATAGACAAAAGTAGGCAGATTAGGAGAGAAATGAACGAAGCCTTAAGAATCTGTGGGACTCTCTCAAAGTGTAGAACATTTGCGTCTTGGAATCCCCAAAAGAGAAGAGAGGTAGGTGAAAAATATATATATCGAGACTTCCTGGAAGATGGCGGCTTAGTAAGACGCGCGGATCTTAGTTTCTTCTCCAGGACACCTACTAGGGGAGTAGAAACGATACAGAAAGCGCCCAAAGCCACAACAGAGATAAAAAAGACAGTGTACCCCATCCTGGAACGGCTGGCTGGCTGAGAGAAGCAGCTCGGGTGAGATCGCCGAGGCGCGCGGGCCTTACCGGGCGGGGTGGCAAGCGGCCGGAGTTACTCCCTTCCCCCTTCCCGGGCCGGCTGGGAGAATTGGAGAGGTGGTCCCCTGAAACCAAGGCGACTGGCGCCCACACCACGCGCAGCCCCCGGACCAACTGAGAGAATTGGATCGGAAACCCCCAGGCCGCGGAGAACGGTGACCCCGTGACTCCCGGGGAACGTGCACTCTCTCGGGCGGGCCGCTGCCGCTGGCGCCCTCCCGCCATGCTTGTTGCCCAGGGCCGACTAGGAAATTCGGACGGGCTCTTTCCCTGGCTGCGGCGACCAGCAACCCTCCCTGCGTTCGGACACCCTCCCTGCGTTCGGACCCCGGGCCGGCTCAAGCCGCTTCGGCTAGCGAACCCCCAGGACGGCGAGAGTTTTCCAAAGTTTAAGGTCCCACAGCACCTTTTACTGGTGGGACCCGCAGACAAACGTGTGCCACGAGCGCCACCTACTGGGCAGGATAAGAAAAACAGAACCCAGAGATTTCACAGAAAAATATTACAACCTTGCTGGGTCCAACACCAAGAGAAATCTGAATAAATGCCCAGACGCCAGCAGCAGAAGATAACTGTCCATACTCAAAAGATTGAGAATATGGCTCAGTCAAAGGAACAAACCAATAGCTCAAATGAGACACAAGAGCTGAGACAACTAATGCTGAATATACGAACAGAAATGGAAAACCTCTTCAAAAATGAAATCAATAAATTGAGGGAGGACATGAAGAGGACATGGGCTGAACATAAAGAAGAAATAGAAAAACTGAAAAAACAAATCGCAGAACTTATGGAAGTGAAGGATAAAGTAGCAAACATAGAAAAAATAATGGATAGCTACAATGATAGATTTAAAGAGACAGAAGATAGAATTAGTGATTTGGAGGATGGAACATCTGAATTCCAAAAAGAAACAGAAACTATAGGGAAAAGAATGGAAAAATTTGAACAGGGTATCAGGGAACTCAAGGACAATATGAACCGCACAAATATACGTGTTGTGGGTGTCCCAGAAGGAGAAGAGAAGGGAAAAGGAGGAGAAAAACTAATGGAAGAAATTATCACTGAAAATTTCCCAACTCTTATGAAAGACCTAAAATTACAGATCCAAGAAGTGCAGCGCACCCCAAAGAGATTAGACCCAAATAGGCGTTCTCCAAGACACTTACTAGTTAGAATGTCAGAGGTCAAAGAGAAAGAGAAGATCTTGAAAGCAGCAAGAGAAAAACAATCCATTACATACAAGGGAAACCCAATAAGACTTTGTGTAGATTTCTCAGCAGAAACCATGGAAGCTAGAAGACAGTGGGATGATATATTTAAAATACTAAAAGAGAAAAACTGCCAACCAAGACTCCTATATCCAGCAAAATTATCCTTCAAAAATGAGGGAGAAATTAAAACATTCTCAGACAAAAAGTCACTGAAAGAATTTGTGACCAAGAGACCAGCTCTGCAAGAAATACTAAAGGGAGCACTAGAGTCAGATACAAAAAGACAGAAGAGAGAGATATGGAAAAGAGTGTAGAAAGAAGGAAAATCAGATATGATATATATAATACAAAAGGCAAAATGTTAGAGGAAAATATTATCCAAACAGTAATAACACTAAATGTCAATGGACTGAATTCCCCAATCAAAAGACATAGATTGGCAGAATGGATTAAAAAACAGGATCCTTCGATATGCTGTCTACAGGAAACACATCTTAGACCCAAAGATAAACATAGGTTGAAAGTGAAAGGTTGGGAAAAGATATTTCATGCAAATAACAACCAGAAAAGAGCAGGAGTGGCTATACTAATATCCAACAAATTAGACTTCAAATGTAAAACAGTTAAAAGAGACAAAGAAGGACACTATATACTAATAAAAGGAACAATTAAACAAGAAGACATAACAATCATAAATATTTACGCACCGAATCAGAATGCCCCAAAATACGTGAGGAATATACTGCAAACACTGAAAAGGGAAATAGACTCATATACCATAATAGTTGGAGACTTCAACTCACCACTCTCATCAAGGGACAGAACATCTAGACAGAGGATCAACAAAGAAATAGAGAATCTGAATATTACTATAAATGAACTAGACTTAATAGACATTTATAGGACATTACATCCCACAACAGCAGGATACACCTTTTTCTCAAGTGCTCATGGATCATTCTCAAAGATAGACCATATGCTGGGTCACAAAGCAAGTCTCAACAAATTTAAAAAGATTGAAATCTTACACAACACTTTCTCGGACCATAAAGGAATGATGTTGGAAATCAATAATAGGCAGAGTGCCAGAAAATTCACAAATACGTGGAGGCTCAACAACACACTCCTAAACAACGACTGGGTCAAAGAAGAAATTGCAAGAGAAATTAGCAAATACCTCGAGGCGAATGAAAATGAAAACACAACATATCAAAACTTATGGGACGCAGCAAAGGCAGTGCTAAGAGGGAAATTTATTGCTCTAAATGCCTATATCAGAAAAGAAGAAAAGGCAAAAATTCAGGAATTAACTATCCATTTGGAAGAACTGGAGAAAGAACAGCAAGCTAACCCCAAAGCAAGCAAAAGGAAAGAAATAACAAAGATTAGAGCACAAATAAATGAAATTGAAAACATGAAAACAATAGAGAAAATCAATAAGGCCAGAAGTTGGTTCTATGAGAAAATCAATAAGATTGATGGGCCCTTATCAAGATTGACAAAAAGAAGAAGAGAGAGGATGTAAATAAATAAGATCAGAAATGGAAGAGGAGACATAACTACTGACCTCACAGAAATAAAGGAGGTAATAACAGGATACTATGAACAACTTTACGCTAATAAATACAACAATTTAGAGGAAATGGACGGGTTCCTGGAAAGACATGAACAACCAACTTTGACTCAAGAAGACATAGATGACCTCAACAAACCAATCACAAGTAAAGAAATTGAATTAGTCATTCAAAAGCTTCCTAAAAAGAAAAGTCCAGGACCAGATGGCTTCACATGTGAATTCTACCAAACGTTCCAGAAAGAATTAGTACCAATTCTCTTCAAACTCTTCAAAAAAATCGAAGTGGAGGGAAAACTACCTAATTCATTCTATGAAGCCAACATCACCCTCATACCAAAACCAGGCAAAGATATTACAAAAAAAGAAAACTACAGACCAATCTCTCTAATGAATACAGATGCAAAAATCCTCAATAAAATTCTAGCAAATCGTATCCAACAACACATTAAAAGAATTATACATCATGACCAAGTAGGATTCATCCCAGGTATGCAAGGATGGTTCAACATAAGAAAATCAATTAATGTAATACACCATATCAACAAATCAAAGCAGAAAAATCACATGATCATCTCAATTGATGCAGAGAAGGCATTCGACAAGATTCAACATCCTTTCCTGTTGAAAACACTTCAAAAGATAGGAATACAAGGGAACTTCCTTAAAATGATAGAGGGAATATATGAAAAACCCACAGCTAATATCATCCTCAATGGGGAAAAATTGAAAACTTTCCCCCTAAGATCAGGAACAAGACAAGGATGTCCACTATCACCACTATTATTCAACATTGTGTTGGAGGTTCTAGCCAGAGCAATTAGACAAGAAAAAGAAATACAAGGCATCAAAATTGGAAAGGAAGAAGTAAAACTATCACTGTTTGCAGACAATATGATACTATACGTCGAAAACCCGGAAAAATCCACAACAAAACTACTAGAGCTAATAAATGAGTACAGCAAAGTAGCAGGTTACAAGATCAACATTCAAAAATCTGTAGCATTTCTATACACTAGTAATGAACAAGCTGAGGGGGAAATCAAGAAACGAATCCCATTTACAATTGCAACTAAAAGAATAAAATACCTAGGAATAAATTTAACTAAAGAGACAAAAAACCTATATAAAGAAAACTACAAAAAACTGCTAAAAGAAATCACAGAAGACCTAAATAGATGGAAGGGCATACCGTGTTCATGGATTGGAAGACTAAATATAGTTAAGATGTCAATCCTACCTAAATTGATTTACAGATTCAATGCAATACCAATCAAAATCCCAACAACTTATTTTTCAGAAATAGAAAAACCAATAAGCAAATTTATCTGGAAGGGCAGGGTGCCCCGAATTGCTAAAAACATCTTGAGGAAAAAAAGCGAAGCTGGAGGTCTCGCGCTGCCTGACTTTAAGGCATATTATGAAGCCACAGTGGTCAAAACAGCATGGTATTGGCATAAAGACAGATATATCGACCAATGGAATCGAATAGAGTGCTCAGATATAGACCCTCTCATCTATGGACATTTGATCTTTGATAAGGCAGTCAAGCCAACTCACCTGGGACAGAACAGTCTCTTCAATAAATGGTGCCTAGAGAACTGGATATCCATATGCAAAAGAATGAAAGAAGACCCATCTCTCACACCCTATACAAAAGTTAACTCAAAATGGATCAAAGATCTAAACATTAGGTCTAAGACCATAAAACAGTTAGAGGAAAATGTTGGGAGATATCTTATGGATCTTACAACTGGAGGCGGTTTTATGGACCTTAAACCTAAAGCAAGAGCACTGAAGAAGGAAATAAATAAATGGGAACTCCTCAAAATTAAACACTTTTGTGCATCAAAGAACTTCATCAAGAAAGTAGAAAGACAGCCTTCACAATGGGAGACAATATTTGGAAATGATATATCAGATAAAGGTCTAGTATCCAGAATTTATAAAGAGATTGTTCATCTCAACAACAAAAAGACAGCCAACCCAATTACAAAATGGGAAAAAGACTTGAACAGACACCTCTCAGAAGAGGAAATACGGATGGCCAAGAGGCACATGAAGAGATGCTCAATGTCCCTGGCCATTAGAGAAATGCAAATCAAAACCACAATGAGATATCATCTCACACCCACCAGAATGGCCATTATCAACAAAACAGAAAATGACAAGTGCTGGAGAGGATGCGGAGAAAGAGGCACACTTATCCACTGTTGGTGGGAATGTCAAAGGGTGCAACCACTGTGGAAGGCAGTTTGGCGGTTCCTCAAAAAGCTGAATATAGAACTGCCATACGACCCAGCAATACCATTGCTAGGTATCTACTCAAAGGACTTAAGGGCAAAGACACAAACGGACATTTGCACACCAATGTTTATAGCAGCATTATTTACAATTGCAAAGAGATGGAAACAGCCAAAATCTCCATCAACAGAAGAGTGGCTAAACAAACTGTGGTATATACATACGATGGAATATTATGCAGCTTTAAGACAAGATAAACTTATGAACCATGTAATAACATGGATGGACCTAGAGAATATTATGCTGAGTGAATCCAGCCAAAAACTAAAGGACAAATACTGTATGGTCCCACTGATGTGAACGGACATTCGAGAATAAACTTGGAATATGTCATTGGTAACAGAGTTCAGCAGGAGTTAGAAACAGGGTAAGACAATGGGTAATTGAAGCTGAAGGGATACAGACTGTGCAACAGGACTAGATACAAAAACTCAAAAATGGACAGCACAATAATACCTAATTGTAAAGTAATCATGTTAAAACACTGAATGAAGCTGCATCTGAGCTATAGGTTTTTGTTTTGTTTTGTGTTGTTTTGTTTTGATTTTACTATTATTACTTTTATTTTTTTCTCTATAGTAACATTCTATATCTTTTTCGGTTATGCTGCTAGTTCTTCTAAACCAATGCAAATGTACTAAGAAATGATGATCATGCATCTATGTGATGATGTTAAGAATTAATGATTGCATGTGTAGAATGGTATGATCTCTAAATGTTGGGTTAATTTCTTTTTTTCCGTTAATTAAAAAAAAAAAAAAAGAGAAGGGATAATTGGAGATGAAGGGATACAGACTGTACAACGGGACTGGATATAAAAACTCAGAAATGGACAGCACAATACTACCCAATTGTAATGCAATTATGTTAAAACACTGAATGAAGCTGCATGTGAGGTATAGGTTTTTTGTTTTTGTTTTTTTTTGTTGTTTTTTTTTCTTTCTATTATTGTTTTAATTCTTATTCTGTTGTCTTTTTATTTCTTTTTCTAAATCGATGCAAATGTACTAAGAAATGATGAATATGCAACTATGTGATGTTATTAAGAATTACTGATTGTACATGTAGATTGGAATGATTTCTAATTGTTTTGTTAATTCTTTTTTTAATTAATAAAAAAAATATATATATATATATATATATATCTACTGGGGTTTCGGGCATCTTCTGCATCTCCAAACATCAGTGTCTGAGTTTTCTCCAAAATGTTTCCCCTTTTAAAGGACTCCAATAAACTAACTAAGACCCACCTTGAATGGATGGGGCCAAACCTCCATGAAAATAATTTAATCAAAAGGTCAGGCCCACATTTGGGTGTGTCACATCTCCTGGAAGCAACCTAATCAAAGGGTTCCACCCTAGACAAAGGGCCTGCCTCCTACATGATTGGATTAGGATTGAGAGAACATGGCTTTTCTGGGGGTACGTAACAGTTTTAAATCAGCACAAACGGTGTTTATTTTAGTTTTTTAAATCACAATTAAATAATTTCAGAAGGAAAGAAAATTTAGTAACAATGAATACTTAAAGGTGTTTTGTTATAAAATTACTTTTAAATCCCTATTATGTCTTTCCGAAATGAATGATTATTCTAAGATTTTCAAGTATATGAAGCTTTCTCTCTCTATAGGGCCACCACTAAAGAAACAGAAGAAACACTGATTTATTACCAGGACAAATTAATACTCAGTTCACAGATAAGTCAAAGAAGGAGAAAAAAGAACACATTCAAATGGAAATAAATACTGATTAATAGGTGAATATTACACTCAGAAAAATATTTGGACTTATTCATGCACATTAAAAATAGTATCAAAGTGTGCACAATAAATATTGAATCTTCTATTTGAATTCTCTCTCCTCTTTTCTTTTATCTGGTATGGATGCCTTGATTTTAGGTGAAAAGAACCATGCTGAAAAACCCAGATTAACACTTTTTGGGGGGAGTGGGGGGGTGCATGGTCCAGGAATCGAACCAGGGTCTCCCGTATGGAAGACGAGCATACTAACACTGAACCACCCATGCACAAAGACTTTTATTATGTCTATAATTGTGAAAAAAATAGGTTTACAACTTCCTATTTCCTAGCATGCAAGTTAAATTATTTCTCATTCTATATTTCTAGGGCTCATCTTGTTGGATATCAAGTCTTTCAGGTGTAGTAACTTGTTTCCTTTCCGTCTCTCCCCTTGAAAAATAAGCACATTTTCTATGTCAGCCATCTTCTTGTTAGGAGCTTTCATTTGACTGAGCTATTCATTTACTATTGTGAGTATATTTACATACTGGAATGTACAGAATATAAATCAGGCTGCCTCGTTTTGTAAGGCTTAATTTTAAGTGGTGATCTCCATGCTAGTCATATATTTTAAAGTTTAGACTCAATCTACTCCATAATTATTTAAAATTAAAATATGAGTATATACATATTAAAATATGTTTAAAATTTAACTGCTTTGGCATATGAAATGCATCCTTTAAATTATCAAATGATGAAAATTTGGTTAAAGACTCAGCCCAAATGTAGATCTTGCAAGTTTAATGTAATATTACCCTTTATTTTCTTTATTCAATTTACAAATGTCTAAGTCATATTTAACTTTACAAAGAGTCCCTCAGACAAATGGTTCCCAATTAATCAATTTCAAATCTTTGGATTGTATCTGGAATTAGGGCTTTGCAAACTCACTGCTGAGTGAAATGGAACCCTGCTCACTTATTATAACATCTGTGACAACTCTCTCACCTATTCATGGAGTAACTTCTCAACACACTTTACTGAGCCTTATTCCCCACCCACTGTTTTCCTCACCCTACCGCATTACCGTCAACTCAGAATCAGAGGAAATCAATTCAACATCTGTTCACTCATCAAGGAATTTTCAGTAATCACCATAAATTGTCATGCTAGACAGTGGGGATAGAGCAGGGGAAGAAAATAACATGCCCCCTGTCTTCATGGGATGTACAGTCTCATTGAGGAGGCAGAAGCAAATCAGGAGCAAATATCTTAGTGGCATCCTCACTTCTGGATATGGCAGAGATTCACAAAGCACAGATACTCTAGGAGTAAGAAGGAGTGAATAATGACTGGGAAGATGCCGTTATCATTAATAAGCAAAACAAAAATTTTACTTTAAATCACATGCTTACCAATACATATAGCTTTGAAGGAATAAACCACAATTTATCATATTATTAGAAATTTCTATAGGGTTTTGAAACAGAGATCCCAGAAATCAGGAATCTTCTAGCCCAGTTTCTATGGCTTCTTTCTTGGGTAATTTTCTCCAACCAATACTCGGGGACACCAGACAATGGGAATTTCTCTTTCAAAACCATTATATTAAATTATCCAAGTCTAGGGATTCCATACTTGAACTTCTGATTCTCTACCCAGACATATCAACACATGAGCTCTACCACTAAACACCCATGATGTTTTCACATAGATTATTTAATTTTCATCAGTCGAACTACACCACCCCAAGTCCTCTTTCTTTTAGCCATGGTCTGTTTTCAGTTAACAACATATCTATATCTCATTTGAAAGACATCTACAAACTAGGCATAGTGGGGACTTGGGGGAAAAGTGGTCTCCCCTATTACTACTAATATATCATTCATGAATTACCAAATATCTGTGTACAAAAGTAGTTCTATGTTATTTAATGGGAAATTTAAGTATAGTATTTAATAAAATCCTCTCAGAAGTTGAAAACTACATAATTTATATGGTCATTTTTTAATATACCAAAATATGTAAACACGATTGTAATTAATTCTTTAAAAATATTTTTAAATTCTTATAGTTTTGTTTACCTTTCTAAATTAGAGCTATTTCTATTAATTACCTAAATATTCAATTTGCTTCCTTTGTTAAGGTACGTGTATTGGGCTTGGTTTTTAGTTCACCTGAGTAAAGAAATCTGTTGATCAGAAATCAGTCTGATGGCTAAAATTCCTATGGAATTTATAAATTAATTGGTCATTACCATAATGTACCATAGAATTGGCAATATTACAAAGTAAGCTAACCAATTGTTTAAGTATGTTAGTGGGAATTTGGAAGAATATAAGGGCTCAAAGTGGAGAGAACACAAAGAGGACTAAATATATATAGGCATATATATATATATATATATATATATATATATATATATATCTGAATGTGATAAAGAGGGGAAATGCTAGGTTGTACATATGGTGTGATGCTTAGGTTTTGGTGTCAACTGAGCCAAATGAGGATGCCCAGTTGTCTGGTCAGGCAAGCACTGGCCTGTACATTGCTGCAAGGATATTTCATTCCTGGTTGATAAACCGGAAGACTGATGTATTAAATCATCAGTCAGTTGATTGCATCTGTAGCTGAATAACCTGTGATCAACTAAGGTGGTTGTCTAACCACTAATGAGATAATCTTTTCAGAGAATATAAGTAATGTGCCCAGGGCTTTAGAAATAGTCAGTGGCATAATTGACTATTAAACGTAGGCCAAAACTTTTGTTGTCAATCATTGCTTCAGTTTACATGCCATTTAGAATATTCTTTTCAAGAACAACTACATTAGAAACAAGAGATTACTAAATTAACCAACGCTTCCTACAAAATCGCTACATTTTATCCATATTAATGATGGTGAATTCTATTTGGAATTTAATTATTCCATTAAAATGGAATATATACTTATAAGCTAGGTTTTCCTCCATTTCATAATTTTATCTTCATATCTTTTAAAGTATTCCTTAAACCGTAACTTCTCTTTCTTATGGATTTATGCCTTTTAGTAAAGTATAGTTATTCTCAAACCAAGGCTCCAGAAATACAGCTGAAAGAGAGTTTGGGAACATATCTAGAAAGTAGAGCTCCATCCTTCTGCTTTCCACTGATGCCCCCGGAGATTTTCAGAGATTACACTGAAGTCATTCAGTGGAATCCAAGTTGTCCTAAGTGTTCTAGAAAATCTATGGTTCATGGGAAGAAGCATGTTAAAAATAGAAATCACCCTGATTTTTTAAAAATTGATTAACAAGTAAGAGGACATAATCAGCTCACTATATTAAATATCTCTCAAAATTTGTGTACGTAGAGTTCATGTCAGTAAAACAATTTTTTTAATTTGTATATAGGTGGAACCAGACTCCTAGATAAATGATATATTAAGTTCTAGGACATAAAGTCTTAGTGTTCACCTAACCAGAGGTCATGAACTGGTGGCCCTTTGGCTGATTTTTGCCTGCAGATGAGATTTATTTTCATCTAGCCAAGATTTTTAAACATTTTAAGTTGAATACCTTTTAATAGTGACTTGGTTTCCCACTTTGCTGTTTTCTTCCACTACCCATTGCCTAAAATTTAGTTGTTTTACTCACTCATATTACTTATCACATCCCTAAAAGTATTCTAATTTGTGAAAATTTAGTAAACATTATTTAACCCAGATTTTCCTAGGCTCTCAGATTATGCACATAAATAAGATTACCAATTGATACCCTACATTTACTAAATTCTAATCTCTATGTGCCTACAGAGGTCCTACATCCTCCTAAACAAAGTACACCCTTTTATCCTAAATACTTTTGAGACTTCCCAGGGGTTGTCTCACATGTGATCATAAACAAGTCAACTTGCATCAGGTGCTGCAACTCTTCTAGGCTTTCAACAAGCATGTATGTATTCAGCAAATATTAACCATTACCTCCAACCATTCACTGTATCTGCTGGTCAACCATCATCTCCCATTGGGTATTCATCATCTACCGCTAGGCATCCACCATGTCTGTTGGGCATCCACAGTCTCTCAGCAGGCATTGTGGTCTCTGCTGATACTCTGTCATTTCTCCACCACTGCCTTCCATGAGAATACTGCTTACCTGCTCAGGGTTTTGTCAGTGAACACTGCCAAACCTACAAACCCTCACATTAATGCATCGTTTTGTGCTTCCTTCAGTCTTCATTGTACTTAGCTACGTTACAAACAAAAATTCAGAAAACGCCCCTTTATAACTGTGACACATTTTATTATCTAAAGACTGAAAAAGAAATAACAGTCTCTGGCCCCTCCACAAAGTTCCTCTGAACAAAAGTAGCCCTCTTTTTATGAATCTTCCCCAGGGGATTACCTGTTTCACATTATCAGTGCCTAATTCCTATTTTCAGGCATCCAAACACAAACCTCCTTCTGAAAGGCTCGGCAAGGATACTGTCAACCTACTTGTATATGCCTATTGCCTGGCATTTTGTTGAAATGAATAATGAAGGCCTCCTTCCCCCTTTCAAATCAATTCATGAGGATGCATACTTGGAATTCCCCAGCCCCAAACACAGAGATCTGCAAATCTTCACTTTTTTGACTCATTGGTCTTCTCCAATATCTTCTTTCTCTCTACCAATACACTTAAACATTTCACTGAATGTTCTTTACCCTAGGGGAAAAAGCTGCATCAAGTAAGTTTCTACTCCAAGTATAAAGAGGAAAATGGCACCTAATAAATCTTAAGAAAGTTGTAGTGACCTATATTGAAGAATACATTTCAGACTACCTGGTTACTTGTTCTTATTGTTATAGTCTGCTACCTCTTGTCATTATTTGCGGTTTCATGCTCTTCTTTTCACCTTTGATATATACAAACTTTACAAGTTAATTGCTGGTTTAAATCTCCAATAAATTCACAAAACAAAATAATGCAATTTTAGTTCATGGTCCAGTTCTGCTTGAAAAGGTAGTTTCACCACAGGCAAATAGGGAACACTGTATAGGCTAAATAACAACCACTAACATCTAATTGAGTTCTTACTCAGTAAAAAAGGGTTTAAGTACTATCAATGTTCTATTGACAACCTGAGGAAGCATCCCCTGCTTTTACTCCATTAAGAGGAGATTATCTTCTTATGTAGGATTAAGGCTCCTGATTTGGGGTCCAGTTCTAATGATCTGAAGATTCTCATTTGTTCTTCTGCTTTTATTTGGCTTATTTTAATCACAGTTTCTGGTTTAGATAGACATAATTCTTGAGATTCAAAAATCTCATTCCTTCATGGAAACTCCCAATGTTTCTATATCGTCGGCTGATGTATCAATTTCTGAAGAGCTCAATTCTAGGCCTCTACTTCCAAGGTTTCTTTCCTCTAAGCCTTATGTCTGAGAGAATGTACATCTTTTAACTGAGTTCAGTAATGATGGTGAAGAAGATGATAGCAATTATAATAGCTAAGTGTGCTTGAATGCTTACTCTGTGTCAGTTTTCTCATTTTATCTTCATAACCACCCTGTAGGTAAAGCTTGACATTACTCTCACTTTACAGACGAAGAAAACCAAAGCACACAATTTTACTTGATTTAGGGCTACAGAAGGCTAATAGCCTTCTCATTTATATTCTCATATATAAATGCGAATATCCTTTCTCATTTATATCAATGATAAGGGCCTCATTTCCCCAGCTAACCAGAGTGGTATTTCTGCCACTAATCTATGGAAATGTAGAAAAGTCTATTTTCCTGAATAGTTTAAACCAAAATTGATTCCTGCTTTATTTCTTAACATGGCACTAGAGACAGAGATTAACATAACTCAGAAAATAGTCTCTTGTATATTCAAGAGGAATTTATTCAAGCTCTACCATAATAATAATAACTAACAATTTCTTCAAGCCCTACCATGATAATAATAACAAATATATGATCCTACCTGATAGACACAGCTGTAAAGCCATAATTTTGTTAAAGTAATTTCATGTCAGTGTATTTCTGACTCTATTAACAGCCCCCTTAATGCACAATATTTCAAGGCCCAGGTTTCAATTCCTCTACTCCCAAGTGATAGAAACATAGAATTAGGGAGAAATATCTTGAGTTGTCATGATATACCTGCAAATAGTTGAAGAATTTCCATGCTGATAGTCCAAAAGGGCAAAAAGAAGAAAAATGTTAAAAGATACAGAAAGAAGCAATGAAAGTTCAGTAAAATGGGCTTTGACTGTGAAATGTAATATCTTTCATAGACAAACTTTCCCATCATTGGAGGTTACACAAGGAATTTCTGCCTTAGTAAGAAGATGAATTAGATAATTTCTAGGTTTTCTTCTATTTCTTGAGATTCTGTAATTAAACTTCTTAGTTATGTCACTGTGAACAAGTATTAGGAGTCCAACTTGCCATTATGAAAGTAGAATTATAGTGCTTTTAGGAATAATGAGATGAAAAGAAGAATTACTATTTTATATGAGCGTTGTATTTCTCAGGTACTTTCTTTGTGCCTATGAACTTTATAATCAGTTTGACTAGTCACAGCAAAAGAACTTAAATGAAAAACAAATTACTTTTATGTCATTTTAACAGCTCTGAAGGCATTTTCTCTTGTTGCCATTTTAGTGAACTAAAAGAAAATTTTCTTAGCATGGATTAAATATATAGCGTAGTCCTCACTCTTAGACGTTATGAATGAATAATTGTCTATTAAGTCTCTATCTAAAAAGGCAGTGATTCAATATTGACAGTTGCCTTTCATATGCTAAATTGAACCTATTTATCACAACTATGAATCTTAATTATTCACATTTCTATGTTTATGTTCCTAATTTAGGGCTTGAACTGTATTAACTAATTGTTAAATGTTTCTTTCTTTCTTATACTTCATCAAATTTCCATATTCCTCTAGTGCTGAAATTTGTTTTATGTTCCAAATAAAATATGAATATATAAAATGTCTAAAATCTTTGAACTCTAATTTTGTTCATTCAAATTATAGCGATGTTCCCATAACAATAAATCCCCAAACAGACTCTTAATGAGTTATGTTTTTCCATAACTGCTTCCAGTTTCTTTTAAAATAAAACATCAAAAAGACTATCGTTATTGTTGAATGAGGTTTTACAAAACAGTTTTTCTCACTGAGAAGTGTGCCTTAATATAGGTAGTAGAAGCAGAATTTTAATTAACAGTGTATTTATCTCTATTTTTGCTCATTAATGACATGTTAAAGGATAATTGGGAGTCTTTATGGAAGCATGTACAATTGCAAATTAGCCCAAGGACTGTAGGTTCATATTTCTGTTTCCTATGTAATTGTAGGGTCACAGGACCTGCAGATTTCAACCCTATTCAGAATTAAGCAGAAAAGAAAGTATTCTGACTTAGTACTTGGAGTATACATGGAGAGGGAGGTTGGGCTATTTCGTGTAGAGCAAGCACTTTATCTTAGATTCAATCATTTTTGGAACATAAGAGAATTACACTGGTTAATTAAAAACTATACATTCTCCTCAAAATTCTATAGAAAAAAATCTTGAAAAAGAACTAAGGAAAAGGAATCTAATATTTATTAAATCCTTCTTTTTCTCTTTTATTCTAACCCCATCTTTTACACTTTTTATCTTAGTTTCTCTTTCATGTTTATAAGAAGAACGAATTTTTTCTTGATTTCTTTTTTCAGGACACATACAGGGGAATAAACTGAATATGTTCTATTGAACTAATAGGTGAATCTAAGTTTCATGTATTTCATTTCAAATGGAAAAATATATTCAATATAGAGCAAGTTCCAGGTGTTCCTCAAAGTGTTTCTCATGATAGGAGAGAGTGAAGTCTTTATTTTTGGGTTCCTCAAAAACCTACGATTATATCTCTGCATTTCACCTGTGGGTGACACATTTAAGCCTTAGTAATCAAATGTTGTCTGCTCCAGAAGGCCAATAAAAATAAAAAATAAAGATGGCAAACCGTCTTCACTAAACGTTGAAATATATTTTGCTTGTGCTTATAAGAATGAAACTGCATAATGTAATTTATATAAAAGCTAAACAACAAGTTAATCATGGGCATATTTTTGGTTGTGTTAGTTTCCTAAAACTCAGTTTTAATTATAGCTAAGAAATATTGTTCTTTTAACTAAATGATTTTGATCAAATGATGCTTAAATAATGCCATATTAGTGTTGTGAATTTGAGCAAATCCCTGACTATCTCTAAGAAATAGATCCCTTTGATCATTGGCATCTATTCTGTACCTAGCATGCTAAGTACTTTAAATTGTCTCAACATCTACCTTATAGGCTTTTGTGAATATTTGACACTGAAAATTAAAATATGTTGTAAATTTTAAATCTTTATACAATTTTAGGATATTATAATTATTCATACAACATTAAATAAGCCTATCTCTACATGCAAAATGATATGCATACGAAAAACCAAACTATGTATTTCATATCTGCCAAAACAAATGTTCTGGAAACAAATCTACTTATTTCCTTGATTTAAAAGTAAGGCAATCTTCTTGTAGTTTAAATAGGGTAGGAAAAATAAATGGCTAATCTCTCAAACTTATTTTTCTTAAAAATAGAAAGACAATTATTCAAAAACAACATTTCATAAACATGTTTCTGGCATGCAATGCTATGATACATTTCCCAATTAACTTTTGAAAACTTAAACACAAATGTAATTTTATTGTGATATATATTCACATATCGTATAATCATCCAAAGTGTATAATCGGTTGTTCACAGTATCTTCATATAACTGTGCTTTCTTATCACAATAGATTTTTGGACATTTTCATTATTCTAAAAAAAATAAAAATAAGAATGAAGTAAAAATGAAAGTGGAAAGAACGCCCAAGACATCTTGTACCCTCCACTCCTCTACTGTTTATTTATTTTTCTGTCTTTTCTTACTCATCTGTCCATACATTGGATAAAAGCAGTGCCAGTCAAAGCTTTTCACAATGACACAGTCACACCTTGAAAGCTCTATAGCTATTCAATCATCTTTAAGAATCAAACCTATTAGATTACAGTTCAACAGTTTCATGTATTTCCCTCTAGCTACTCCAGTACTCCCAAAACTGAAAAGGGGTATCTGTATACTGCAAAGAATAACCTGCAGAATGCCCTCTCAACTCTATTTGAAATCTCTCAGCCCCTGAAACTTTATTTTGCTTCATTTCTGTCTGCCCTTTTGGTCAAGAAGGCTTTCTCAATCCCATGATGCTAGGTCCAGACTCATCCCTGGAAGTCATGCCCCATGTTGCCAGTAAGATTTATACCCCTGGGAGTCAGGTCCCACATAGAGGGGATGGCAGTGAGCTCACTTGTGGAGTTGGCTTTTTTTCAGAAGCCACATCTGAGCAACAAAAGAGGCTCTCTGGGGGTGACTCTTATGCATAATTATAAGAAGACCTAACGTTTCCTTTGTGGGAATAAGTTTCATAAGGGCAAGCCCAAGATAGAGGGCCTGGCCCATCAACCCGGGAGTCCCCAATGATTATGAGAATATTAGGTTTTCCCTAGGTGACGAAGTTTAATATTTCCACCTTTTTCCCCAGTCCATCAAGGGGACTCTGCAAATACTTTTTAATCATCTTCCCAGACTACTCTGGAATGTATGAGGGCATCACACTAACCTGTACAAAGCAACGAGATCTCACTCCTTATTCATGGGTCCATGTAATTATGGTGTTCAAACAAGCTGATCATTCAAGTTAGATTAGAGAGTATACTAACAAAAAATAAATTTTTCACCAAATAAACATCTCTTCCTTTGATCTCACACAGATGTTGAAGTTTTAAATACAGTGAATATCATCCTTTACCTTGTAGTCTGACATATCTTAGTCTTACCAGGATCAGCTTCATTCATATCTCTAATTGAAATTTGATCACTTTTTCAGGTTTTTTAACAGTTGCTGTATGGATTAATGCTGAATTTCATAGCTACACAACTCTAGCTCTGAGTCTTAGGTATCACAAAAATACTCCAAGTTCCAGGGAATGACCAGGTTACTCAAAAAGAGCTTAGCATATCAGAATTTAGAAATAACAGTTAAAACTCCAGAATACATGTGAACGCTGTAAGAGCTTACAATCTAGGAACCTTTACAATAGGCCTTCACCTGATAACCTATGCTCTCAAATTCAATTCTGAGTTAGTACAGTATAGTTAGTCCGTATTAGTGGGGTGTTATATTTGTCTTTTCATTTCTGGCTTATTTCATTCAACATACTGTCCTCAGTGTTCATTCACCTGCTTGCATTACTCAGGAATTCATGCCTTCTTGCAGTCACTCAGTAGTCCATTGCCTGTATACACTACAGCTTCCCTTTTCATTTCTCAGTCCATGTACCCACAGGTCACCTCCATCTATTGCAAATCATGAACACTGCCACCATAAACACCAGTGTGCAAATGTCCATTTGGGTCCCAGATCTTAGTTCCTCCAAGTATACATACATTTCACTATGGGGTTGCAGGATCATATGGCAACCCCACCCCTAGCCTCCTATGGAGCCAGCTCCTGCCCTCCAGAAGGGCTGCAACTCTCTACTTCCATACCAATAGTGAATAGGTACATCTCTCTCCCCACATTTTCTGAAGCACTTATAGCTCTCTGTTCATTTCCAAAAAGTTTATTCACACATCGTACAATTCAACCTAAGTAAAATCCAGTGTTCCTGGTATAATATCATAGCCATGCCTTCACCACCACAGTCTACGTGAAGACATTTGTACTTCTCACACAAAGAATTCCATATCCCTTCCCCATATTCCCTGCTTATTGACATTTAGCTTTGGCTTCTTGCCTTTGTTATATTCATTGGAAGCATACTACAATGTTACTGTTAACTGTAGACCCTAGTAAGGATTGATGGTATTTTTCCCATATACCATTCCATTTTCAACATCTTGCATTTCCTCACGCAAAAACATTCTTATATTTGTACATTTAACAACCATCAATGTTCACTCTATGCATTACTAAGTTATACTATTACAGTCTTTATCCTCTGTTTTTCCTTCTTTTGTCATACATTCCCCCAGCCCTGCTGCCTCAATCATACTCATGCTCAGCTACATTCAGTGTGCTTACAATATTGTGCTACCATCAGATAGTATTGTACTATACATTTCTGGATCTTTACAATTAGTCCTGTTGAATGTTCTGTACTCCTTCAGCACCAAATGTCCAATCTCTACCCTCTTTCCATCTCCTGATATCCTGTGTTCTCAACTTTAACTCTCAAAGTTCACTCATTAATGTTTGTTCATATTAGTGAGAACATACTGTATTTGTCCTTTTGTTTCTGGTTGATTTCACTCAGCGTAATGTCGTAAAGGTTATATGCTTCTTGACTTTATTCTGTGTTACAGCTGCATAGTATTGCATCATACCACAGTTTGTTTAGACACTCTTTCATTGATGTACATTTGGGCTGTTTCCATCTCTTGGCAATCGTGAAAAATTTCACTATAAACATCAGTGTGAAAATGTCTGCTTGTGCTTGTCTTCATTTCCTCTGAATATATACCTAGTAATGGGATTGCTGGGTATGGCAATGAAGTACTTAGCTTCCTGAAGAACTACCAAACTGCGCTCCACAGCAGTTGCATGATTCTATATTCCCACTACAGTGAATGTGTGCCTCTTTCTCCACATCCTCTCGAGCATTTGTCATTTTTGTTTTTTTTTTATAATGATCACTCTAGTATGAGGTGATATCTCATTGTGGTTTTGATTTGCATTTCCCTAATAGCCAATGACATTGAGCATCTTTTCATATGTTTTCAGGTCATTTGTATTTTCTCTTCAGAAAAGTGACTGTCCATGCCTTTTGCCCATTTATTAGTTGGGTTGTTTGTCTTTTGGTTGTTGATTTGTAGGATCTCTTTATATATTCTGGATATAAAACTCTTATCTGATATGTGGCTTCTAAATATTTTCTCCATTTTGTAGGCTGCCATTTTATTTTTCTGATAAAAAACTTTCATGCACAAAAATATTCAATTTGGAAGAGACCCCATCTAGTTATTTCTTCTTTCATTGCTCTCACTTTGGGGATAAGGTCTAGGAAACCATTGTCTGTCACAAGATCTTTAAAATATTGCCCTATATTTTCTTCTAAACATTTTATGACCTTAGCTGTAATGTTTAGTCTTTAGATCCATTTTAAATTAATTTTATATAAGGTATGAGATAGTGATCCTCTTTCATTCTTTCAGATATGGATATCCAGGTCACCAAGTAACATTTGTTGAAGAGGCTGCTTTGTCTAGTTGAGTTCACTTACCCACCTTTTCAAAGATCAATTGGCTGTAGAAGTGAGGGTACACTTCTAAACCATCAACTTGATTCCACTGGTCAGTACAGTTATCTTTATGTCAGTATCATGCTGTTTTGACCACTGGAACTTTGTAATATGCTTTAAAGTCATATAGTGAGAGACCTATCACTTCAGTTTTCTTTCTCACAATACTTTTAGTCATTTGGAACATTCTACTCTTCTAAATAAATTTAATTATTGTTTTTTTCTATTTTTGTCAAGTAAGATGTTGTGATTTTAGTTGGTATTGCTTTGAATATATAAATAAATTTAGGCAGAATTCACATCTTCACTATAGTCTTATAGTCCATGAACATGATAAGTCCTTCAACTTATTTAGGTCTTCCTTTATTTCCCTTAGCAAAGTTTTGTAGCTTTCTGTATATAGGTCTTTTATGTCCTTGGTTATATTGATTCCTATATATTTTATTATTTTGTTTGCTATTGTTAATAGAAATTTTTCTTCATTTCCTCCTTAGACTGTTCATTGCTAGTGTACAGAAACATTAATGATTTTTGCATGTTTCTTCTGTAGTCATATATTAGCTCTAGGAGCTTTCCTGTGGATTTTTCAGGACTGTCTATTTACAGGATTAGGTCATCTGCATACTGTGAATACTTTACTTCTTCCTTTCTTATTTGGATGCCTTTTATTTATTTTTCCTGCCTAATTGTTCTAGCTAGAACCTTCAGCACAGTGTTGAATACCAATGGTGACAGTGAGGATCCTTTTGCTCTTCCTGATCTTAGAGGGAGAGCTTTCAGTTTTTCCCCACTGAGTATGATGTTAGCTGTAGGCTTTTCATATATTCCTTTTATCATGTTGAGGAAGTTTCCTTCTATTTCTATTCTTTGAAGTGATTTAATCAAGAAATGATCATATGGTTTTTCTTCTTTAATTTATTGATATGGTGTATTGCATTAATTTATTTTCTTGTGTTGAACCATCCTTGCATACCTGGAATAAATCCCACCTGGTCATGGTGTATAATTCTTTTAATGTGTTTGCTGGAATCGATTTGCAAGTATTTTTGAAGATTTTCGGATCTATATTCATTAAAGAGATTGGTTTGTAATTTTCTTAATTGTAGTTTCTTTGACTGGCTTTGGTATTAATGTGATGTTGGATTTATAGAATGAATTAGGTAGCTTTCCCTGCTCTTCAATTTTCTTGTAGAGTTTAAGCAGGATGGTACTAATTCTTTCTTGAATGTTTGGTAGAATCCACATGTGAAGGCATCTGGTCCTGGGCTATTCTTTTTGGGGGAGTTATTTTAGTGACTGATTCAAAATCTTTACTTGTGATTGGTTTGTTGAAGTCTTCTATTTCTTCTCAAGTCAATGTTGCTTGTTTTTGATTTACTAAGATACTGTTGATTTCATATAAGTTGCCTAGTTTATTAGCATAAGCTGTGTAATAGTACCCACTCATTATCTCTTTTATTTCTGTGGGGTCAATAGTTATGCTCCCCTCCAATTTCTGATTTTATTTATTTGTATCCTCTCTCTTTGTTTCTTTGTCAGCCTAGCTAAGGGTTCATCTATTTTATTGACTTTTTTCAAAGTACCAATTCATGGTTTCATTGATTCTCTCTATGGTTTTCAGGTTCTCAATTTCATTTATTTCTGCTCTAATGTTTTTTCTTTCTTTCATTCTCTTTTCTTTGGTGTTAGTTTGCAATTCTTTTTCTAGTTCCCCCAGCTAAGCCATTAATTCCTTGATTTTTCTCTTTCTTCTTTTTTAGTATAGGCATTTATAGATGTAAAATTTCCTCTCAGCACTGCCTCTGTTGAATCCTATAAGTTTTGTTATGTTGTGTTCTCATTTTCACTTGCCTTGAGAAATTTACTGATTTATCTTGTAATTTCTTCCTTGACCTACTGGCTGTTAAAGATTGTGTTGCTGGGCAGGCCATGGTGGCTCAGTGGCAAGAACACTTGCCTGCCTTACCAGAGGACCCAGGTTCCTTTCCTGGTGCCTGCCCATGTAAAAGAAAAAAAAAAATAAAAAAACTGTAAAAATAAAAAAAAAAAAGATTGTGTTGCTTAGCCTGCATGCATTTGTGAATTTTCCAGACTTCCACCTGTTACGGATTTCCAACTTCATTCCATTATGATTTGAGAAAGTGCCTTGTATAATTTCAATATTGTTTTAAAAATATTTCTATTGTACACAACAAACAAATATACAAACATTCTTGACATACAAACATTCTGTACATAGTATACAATCACTGGCTCACAATATCATTACATAGTTGTGTATTGATCACCATGATCAATTTTTTAACATATGCACTGCTCTCTTAAAGGAAAGAAAAAAGAAAAAACTCAGACATGCCATACCCCTTACCCCTCCCTTTCACTGACCACTAGTATTTCAATCTACTCAATTTTAACCTTTGTTCCCCCTACTGTTTATTTTTTTATCCATACTTTTTACTCATCTGTCCATACCATAGATAAAAAGAGCATCAGATGCAAGGTTTTCACAATCATGCAGTCACATTGCGAAAGCTATATCATTATACAATCATCTTCAAGAAACACGGCTACTGGAACACAGCTCTGCAGTTTCAGGTACTTTCCTCTAGCCACTCTAATATACCATAAACTAAAACGAGGATATTTATATAATGCATCAAAATAATCTCCAGGATAACCTCTCGACGCTGTTTGAAATCTTTCAGCCACTGACACTTTATTTTGTCTCATTTCTCTCTTCCCCTTTTGGTTGAGAAGGTTTTCTCAATTCCTTGATGCTGAGTCCCAGCTCATCCCAGGATTTCTGTCCCATTTAGCCAGGGAGGTTTACACCCCTGGGAATAATGTCCCATGTAAAGGGGGAAAGTCAGTGAGTTCATTTGCCGCATCAGCTTAGAGAGAGAAAGGCCTCATTGGAGCAGCAAAGAGATTATCAGGCATGATTCTTAGGCCTAATTTTAAGTAGGTTTAGCCTATCATTTGAGGGATAAGTTTCATAGGAACAAACCCCAAGGTTGAGGGCTCAGCCTTTTAATTTGGTTGTCCCCACTGCTTGTGAGAATATCAGGAATTCTCCAAATGGAAAGTTGAATTTTTCGCCCTTTCTCCCCATTCCCCCAAGGGGACTTTGTAAATATTTCTTTGCTCACTGCTCAAATCACTCTGGGATTTATCGGGGCATCACACTAACCTGGACAAAACAACAAAATCTCACGTCTTATTCAAGGTTCTATGTACTTATGGTGTTCAATTAAACTGACCATCCAAGTTGAATTAGGAAATGCACTAGTCAAAATATAAATTTTGCACCAAATAAACATTTCTCCCTTTAGTCTTACACAGAAGTTAAAGTTGTAAAAACACAACCTGCGATACTGACATTCCTTTGTTCTCCCTCATGCAAAAACATTTTTTAATTTGCACATTTAGTCACTGTCATTGTACATTCTAGGCATTCATAAATAAGACCATCTCAGACTTTATCGTCTAGTTTTCTTTCTGGTTTCATACATGCCCCCAGCCTTTCTCCCTCTATCATTCTCACATTCCATTTCATTCAGTGTAATTACATTATTGTGCTATAATCAGGTAATATTGTGCTATCCATTTCAGAATTTTTTACAGTCAGTCCTGTTGTACAATCTGTATCCTTTCAGCACCAATTACCCAATCTCTACCCTATTTTTATCTCCTAATAACCTGTGTTCTTAACTGTAATTTCATGTCTTTCATAAAAGATGGGAAATTTTCAGTGATAATTTCACCATTAGTCTTTCTCCTCCATTTCCCTTCTCTTCGCCTTCTGGGTCACCCACAACACTTATATTGTTGCACTTCATGTTGTCATTTAATTTCCTGAGACCCTGCTTATACTTTTCCATTATTTTCCCTACATTTTCTTTTGTGTGTCAGATTTCAGATGCCCAGTCCTCCAGTTTATTATCCTTTCTTCTGCCTCTTCAAATCTACTGTTGTAGGTTTCCACTGTTTTTTTTCATCTCTTTTACTGTGCCTTTCATTCCCATAAGTTCTGTGATTTGTTTTATCAGACTTTTGACTTCTTCTGTTTATTTGCCCATTGCCTTCTTCATAATCACCCTCAACTCATTGATTTGATTTTTGATGAGATTTTCCATGTCTGTTTGAACATCCTGAAT
Organism: Tamandua tetradactyla; assembly: GCF_023851605.1. NCBI lineage: Eukaryota > Metazoa > Chordata > Mammalia > Pilosa > Myrmecophagidae > Tamandua > Tamandua tetradactyla. The sequence continues at coordinate 54,393,968 of NC_135353.1, read as the reverse complement.
TAGTTGTTTCAACTCTTGTATCTCATTTGAATTGTTGGTTTGTTCCTTTGACTGGGCCATATTTTCAATTTTCCTAGTATGACTCATTATTTTTTGCTGGCATCTAAGCATTTTATTTCCTTAATTAGTTTATTCTGGAGATTGTTTTCACTCATTTACCTAGGATTTTCTTTCTGGGTGGCTTTGTTCTCTATTTGTTCTTTGATATTTAGTTCAGCTTATTCTAGACCTGTAGCGTAGGTTTTGTTTAGCATATTAGAACTTTTCAGTTCTTGTTTCTCTGTTTCTTGCCATGCCTATATGGAGCCTTTTTTTTTTTTTTTTAAGGAATGTCTACTTAGGTATTATAGACCCAGTCACATTTTCCCAAACTGAACCAGCCTCCTCTCAGGAGGAAAGAGTCCCCTGCATCAGTTTTCCCTGAGCATGAGACCCAGCAGGTTGACAGAATTTCCTATGAAGCTTTTAGACTCTGTGTGTTTCCTATCCTGCCCAGTCCACCTGTGGTCTCCCACCGGCATGAAACTGATGTGGTGCTTTTAACTTCAGCATACTTCCCTGCTAGGGGCATGGGTGAGACAGAGGAGAGGTTGTAGGCTGGCTTTAATTGCTTCAGGTTTTCCAGTCCCTGGGGTCAGAATTCTTTGATGGAGGGATTCCAGCTGAGCTGGGCCCAACCCCTCTCTTGGGGAAGGTACAGCCTCAAGGAATTAATTAATTTCTTTCACCTGACCAGCAACTTTGTCTTTCAGATAAGCTTAATTCTACCCTTACCTGGGGTAGTTGGAGCCTGAGAAGCCTTGCAGTTCTATCTAATGAGCTGTCAAGTAGTAGAAACAAAGCAAAACCATCGTTTTCAGTGCAGACCTCCTGTTCCGTGGGCTTGTTAATCAAAAGCTTTAAGTTGGTACATTGCTCTATGTATTTCCAGGCTCTATGTGTACCACCCCCCTTTTTTTTAGGGTCCAGCCCTTTTCAAGTATTTTGTGCTGTCTGATCCAAAAAGCCTCTGTTTTTTGTTTGTTTGTTTGTTTCCCCGTAAGCCCTTTCCCCTTCTGCCGGGGCAAAATTTCCTAGTACCTTTAGCTTTTACTTAAGGTTTATCTGAGCTGGGGGCCTATCTTCAGCAGTCAGAATTTGTTAATTAATTTCACAATTGGAGCTTGATTGAGCTAAGCCCCTACTGTTAGTAAAGTCTCTTTCATTTCCCCTCTGGAACCAGGCTGCCATGTCTGTGGGGGAGGGCATGAGACTCTGCAGCTGGTGGACTTACAATTCTGTGTGGGGTCACAGCTGGTTCAACTTGTCCAGACTGGTGAACACTTTGTGTCTGGTCACTGATGTGGCCCCAGCGTTGTTGTGTATTGTTCCTGTCTATTTACTAGCCGATCTGGAGGATAACCTAAATTTCACACCTCCCTAAGCAGCCATCTTGGAACCTCTAATTTCAATATTCTTAAATTTACTGAGACTTGTTTGTGCCTGAAGATGTGGTCTATCCTGGAGAATGATCTATAAACACTTGTGAAGAATGTGTATCCTGCTGTTATTGGGTTTAATGTTCTGTAATATCTGTTAAGTCCAGTTTATTTATTGCATTATTCAGGATCTCTGTCTAGATGCTCTATCCATTGATGAGAGTGGTGTATCAAAGTGTCCAACTACTATTGTAGAAATTTCTGTTTCTCCACTCAGTGTTGTCAGTGTTTGCCTCATGTATTTTTGAGTACTCTGGCTCGGTGCATAGATATTTAAGTTTGTTATGTCTTCCTGATGAATTGTCCCTTTTATTAATACATAGTGTCCTTCTTTGTCTCTTTTAATTGTTCTATATTTGAAGTCTAATTTGTCTGATATTAATATAGTTACTCCTGCCTTTTTCTGATTGTTGTTTGCATAGCATATCTTTTTACAGCTTTTCACTTCCAACCTATTTTTGTCCTTGGGTCTTGTTCTAGTTTGCTAGCTGCCAGAATGCAATATACCAGAAATGGAATGGCTTTCTAAAAGGGGAATTTAATAAGTTGCTTTTCTACAATTCTAAGGAAGAGAAAATGTCCCAATTAAAACAAGTCTATCGAAATGTCCAATCAAAGGCATCCAGGGGAAGATACCTTGGTTCAAGAAGGCCGATGAAGTTCAGGGTTTCTCTCTCAAGTGAGAAGGCACATGGCGAAACACAGTCAGGGCTTCTCTCTCTGCTGGAAGGGCACATGGTGAACACGGCATTATCTGCTAGCTTCTTCTCCTGGCTTCCTGTTTCATGAAGTTCCCTGGGAGGGATTTTCCTTCTTCATCTCCAAAGGTCATTGGCTGGTGGACTCTGCTTCTTATGGCTATGTCGTTCTGCTCTTCTCTCTCCAAATCTTTTTCTTTCTCCAAAATGTTTCCTCTTTTATAGGACTCCAGAAACTAATCAAGACCCATCCAAATGGTTGGAGACACATCTCCCCCATTCCAACTTAACAACCACCCTTGATTGGGTTACATCTCCAGGGAGATGATCTAATTACAGATTCAAGCATATGGTATTGAATAGGGATTATTCTACCTTTACAAAATGGGATTTAGATTAAAACATGGCTTTTCTAGGGGACATACGTCCTTTCAAACCAGCACAGATCTTAAGTGAGTGTCTCTCAGACAGTATATAGATAGATCCCTTTATTTATCCATTGTATCAATCTACATCTTTTAATTGGGGAATTTAGTTCATTAACATTTAACGTTATTACCATAATGGCTATATTTTCTTCAACCAGTTTTTCTTTTAGATTTTATCTGTCACATCTTATTTTTCTCTCTTTTAACTATATTCCTTACCTTTCCCACTAATCTTCATTTCTATACTCTTCTCCAAACCTCTCTCTCCTGTCTTTTCTTATATGCCTGTAGTGTTTCCTTTAACATTTCTTGTGGTGCAGCTCTCTTGTTCATGAACTCTTAATGTTTATTTTTAATATTTCAAACTCTCCCTAATATTTGGAGGGCAGTTTGCCAGATGTAATTCTTGGGTGGTGGTTTTTCTCCTTCAATATTTTAGCTGTATCATTTCACTGCCTTCTTGCCTCTGTGGTTTCTAGGGAGAGATCCACACTTAGTCTTGTCATACTTCCCTTTATGAGATGGAATTTCTTTCTACTTTCAGAATTCTCTCTTTATCTTTGACATTTGACAATCTGATTAGTAAGTATCTTGGTATGTGTCTATTTGGATCTATTCTGTTAGGGGTACACTGAACTTCTTAGACCTATAGTTTTATCTTTCATAAAAGTTCAGAAATTTTCATTGGTACCTTCCTCTATTATTTATTTCTGCCCCTTTTCCCTTCCCTTCTCCTTCTGGGACATCCATAGCATATATATATTCGTGCACTTAATGTTTTCATTTAGTTCCCTGAGATCCTGCTTAAATTTGTCCTGTCTAGATGTCCTGTCTTCTAGTTTACTAATTCTTTTTTCTGCCACTTCAAATCTGGTGTTCCATGTCTTCATTTTGTTTTTCTTTTCTTCTATTGTACCTTTCATTTCCATAATTTCTGCCATTTGTTTTTCAAGTTTTAAAGTTCTTTTGTATGGACACCCTGTGTCTTCTTTATATCCTTCATGTCTTTTTCCACATTTTTCTTCAACTCATTGAATTGATTAGGAAGATCTGTTTTGTTTTGTTTTTTCACATGAACAGGCACTGGGAATTGAACATGGCAGGTGAGACCTCTGCCACTGAGCCACTGTTGCCCTAGAAAATCTCTTTTAACATCAATAATTAGTTAATTCATTACCTGCATCTCAGTTGAGGTGTTAGTTTGTCTCTTTTGTTGAGCCATATCTTCATTCTCCTGGTATGAATCATGATTTTTTGCTGGTTTTGAGGCATCTGATTTTCTTGCTTAGTTTATTCTAGAGGTCATTTTATCTCTTTTGCCTAGGGTTTCAATATTCATTGGATTTGTTCATTATATGTGCAACTTTCTCTCTCACTTCCCAGTTGTCAGATTTGTTCTCCCCACAGAGTCTTCCCCCAAATTTTCTCTGTCCCATAGTTTCCCCCAAAAACCAGGTACCTATAGAAGCCTGACTTGGGAATTGGAGTAGGCACTGGGTGCCAAGGCAATGTCTCTGTTTGTGGGTAAAACAAATCTGCTTTCTCCCAGTGGTGCTTTGTTTTTACCACCCTAAAAAACAACGTTTGTTGTAATGCACTGCTTTAACAGCTGGGTCATCCATGTTTCTCAGCCAAAACAGGGGTGTGCTTCCATGGAGGGAGCACTCCAGTTGGCCTGAAATAATTTTCTAGGTAATCTCTGAAAAAGACCTTCAATTACCTGTATTTTCTATCCTGCCCAGCAGATGGCAATATTCGTTAACTCAATGGTCCTTTGGGGCACAGGCTGCACTTCACCAAGAACAGCGTTCCTGTTCTGTCTTGACTGCCAAAAATCTGGCTCAATATGGGTCTGTGTCCCCCACTTTATTTGTGACCAAGTTCATCCCCAGCTGTCCTCCAGGCAGGGATCAGGTCTCTCACAGCCATTTCTCACAGGGGTGAGGGAAAGACCTTTGGGCCCAGGGCTGGAAACATAGCTTCTACCCATGTTTCTCAGATTCTCTGTCTCTTACTGACATGGGCCTTGAAATGCTCTCCCCTCTCTCCCAGGTCTCCATAAGGTGAGGGTCTGCCCTACTGCTGTAAGAGAATACCTATTCTGTGTTCCCACGGAGAGGGGGCCCTGCTGTTGTTTCTCTGCCCCTCCAACACTGTGAGACCTCAGTGAGGGGTAGGAAGAGGACCTACCAGTACAGGATGGAAATTTCCTACCCAATATATTTCTACTTCTTCAATTTGGGATTTGTACGGTCCCTCTCCAATTCATATCCTCCTCCAGATTTCTGAACAATTCAGAATTGTTCTTTTTTAAAACTGAATCTCAGAGGAGAAATTTTCTGTAGTTGTTTACATTGTCATGTTGATGACATCACCTCTGGATTTTAATGTGACTTACTCACCTAGAAGTTTCATTGTAAATTAATCATGATATTTTTATACATAATTAGTAAACCCTATTTAAATGTTATGTAAATGACTGAACAAAGAAGGAAGGTTTGGAATGAGGGAATCTAAAATCTTATTTAATTTTGATACAAACATGATGACATTCTAATTAAGAACTGTTCAATTTGTGCTGAGAAAGAAACAAAAGGAACACAAGATATTTTACATGTCAATATATAGAAGTTCTAGCCCTTCTTGACCCCTTGCAGGTTTTTTTCAGACATTGGTTAGGATTTGCTAGAACAAAAATTATTGATCCATACTGTGCTGGTGTGGAATTATTATGTTCCCCACAAAAATCATATTTTAAACCTGATCCAATATTTGAGGGGCAGCTATTTCTTTTAATACTGGTTCAACAGTGTAGCTGGAAATTTTGATTAGATTATCCCCACAGAAATATGGCATGCCCAATTGTGGGTGTGAACTTTTGACTAGATGGAGATATGACTTCCCACTCAGGTTGGGTCTTGAGTCCCTTAGAAGGGGAAACATTTCAAAGAAACTTCAGGTGCATATGCAAACACAGACATTTGGAGATTCAGAAGCTTGGAGAACAGTTGCTTTAGAGCTGACAGAGACGTAGATGTTTGGAGATGCTTGGAGTGCCTACAGAATGAACAGATGCCTAGACATAGGCAAATCCCAACAGACATTGCCATGTGCCTTCCCATGAGATGCTAGGCAAGCCAGATCCCAGCGTTGTGTCCCAGAGGAACTGAGTGAAAGGCCACAGATACTTAGAGAGGAAACCACTGGCATCAGAAGTTGGAAACAACCAGGAACAAGGACCAGCAGATGCCAGCCACATGCCTTCCTAGATCAGCCTTCCTTAAGCCAAGGTATCTTTCTCTGGATACCTTAGTTTGGATATATTTATGGCTTAGAACTGTGAACTTGTGACTTATTAAATTCCCATTTCAAAAGTCATTATGTTTCTGGAATGTTGCATCCTGGCAGCTTAACAAACATTAATATTCATACACTAATATGTCATAGAAAGAGAAAACAAAAGTTTACAAACAGGAAAATTAATAGGACAACAAAATTAACCTTAGACACACCTTGCCTACATACATGTTTTTTTTTTATTCAATACCTACTAAAGCAGAGATACGGCCTTGAGGAAACTAACATATGCTATAAAAACAATAGCAATAACAACAACAGGGTTAATAAGATAGCTACAATTTACTGAGACTCAGCCATATGCATGGCACTTTACTCAAATATTACAATTTAAACCTCTTATAATTGCAGAAAATAGGTGTTACTGTTCCTATTTTTTACAAATGAGGAAATCTAGACTCAGGTTGTAAACTGATAGAGATTCACCCCCAAATCCTATGAACTTTTCAGTCTGCTTCTTTTTTTTTCTGGGGGAGGAGATGCATGGTCTGGGAATCAAACCCGGGTCTCCTGCATGAAAGGTGCGCATTCTACCACTGAACCACCCATGCACCCTTCAACCTGCTTTTGTTGTGTCAAACAAATAATACCAATTTCTCTGATTTACTATGTTTATTTATATTATTAACAAAACTTCAGAGCATTGCTGTATTACAAGTGTATATATACTTATCAAAACCTGGCAAAAAATGCGTAGGTCATGACTTAAAAACAATAAACTAATAAATATAAATATGTTTAATCAAACATGTTTTCTCTTGAAGAAGAAGCCAGTCACCTTACATACACCTCATGAAGGACTTTTCTTTAAATTCAAGATCATAAATTTTTTTCACAATTTCCCACCATCATGCCAATAGTGGATTTTGTAAGACTAACTATTGTTACTCAGAGGAAGTACTTAATTTATTTTTACCCTTGCCAACTAAATGGAGATGATTGAGATATTTTCTATTGTGCCATTTAAATTACTTTTTTTTATCATGCTTTTTGAGCTATTTCCTTAGTTGTTCTGAGGCTTTTTGTTTCTTTCTTAAAAAATGAGATGCAATTCATATACAATTAAATTCATCCTTTTATCATGCATGATTCATTGGTTTTTGCAATCATCAGCACTATCTAATTACAGAAAATTTTCATCACTCCAAAGAGAAGCCTATGCCCATTAGCAGTCACTCCCTTCAATATGCAGCTTAACCTAAAACAATATTGTTCATATTAATGCTAACAGCTTTGATAGTATATAGAAACTTCACTACAATATCCTTCCATTTCCTCATGCTCCTTTGTGCTATTATTGCCATGTAAATTGCATGCTTTATCATAATTTCAAGAAAATAGTTTATAAACCTTGTTTAATCATGTAATTATTTTATTGGTACTCCTCATTTATTTGTATGGATTCAAGTTACCATTTTCTATCTTTCCATTTCAGCTGAATGAGTTCTTTCAGTTGATATTGTAGGTCAGGGATACTGGTGACAAATTCTCTCAGTTTTTGTTTTTCTGGGAATGTCTTTAATTCTCCTTTAATTTTTTAGTTTTTTTCACACATCACACATCCATCATAAGATGTACAGTCAATGACTCTTGTTATAATTACATAGTTGTACATTCACCACTACAGTCAATATGAGAACATTCTCATTTCTTCTGAAAAAAAATCCCACACCTCTATCATTGACATTTAATTTTGGCATAGTGCCTTTGTTACAATTAATGAAAGAATATCACAATGTAAATATTAACTATAGATCTTAGTTTGCATTAATTGTATTTTTTCCCATCTTTTCTTTAATTTTGAAGAATAGTTTTTCTACATAGAGACTTCTTAGTTGACTTTTTTCTTCCACAGCTTTGCTTATAGCATCCCAATACCTTCTGACCTCTATGATTTCTGATGTTCTTTTGTATGTCTTTAGTAATTTATCTCTTGCTGCTTTCTGAATTTATCTCTGTCTTTGATTTTGGACTGTGTGACTGTGAAGTATTTAGGTGAAAATCTCTTTGAGTTTATCCTGCTAGGAGTTCACTGAACATCTTAGACGTGTAAATTAATGTTTTTCCTCAAATTTGGCGAGTTTTCAGCCATATTTCTTCAGATATTTTTCTGCCTCTTTCTCTCTCTCTCCCCTTCATCTGGAAATTTTATTATGTGTATATTTGATGGTGTCCCATAGGTCTCTGAGGCTATGTTCATTTTCCTGCATTCCTCTTTTCTGTATTCAGAAGTTCCTCAGACTGAATAATCTTCTTTGAACTATTATCAAGTTTACTGATTCTTTCTTCTGACTGCTGAAATTCACTATTGGTCATTTCAGTTTTTGTACTTTTCAAGCCTAGAATTTTTTCTGTATTTCTAAAATATATTTGTTATATATATATATCTTATTTCTTAATTTTTAACTTTTTTATTATATAATATAACATATATGCAATGCAAAGAAAGAAATAAGCAATAGTTTTCAAAGCACTCTTCAACAAGTGGTTATAGGATAGAACCCAGAGTTTGTCATGGGCAACCATATGATCCTGTCAGATATTTCCTTCTAACTGCTCCAGAATGTAGGACGCTAGAAGGAATATATATATTTTTAACATCACTTTTTTTCTTTATTTGTGAAAAATAACATATATATAAAAAAGCACTAAATTTCAGAGCACAGCACCACAATTAGTTGTAGAACAGATTTCAGAATTTGGCATGGGTTGCAATTCCAGAATTTTAGGTTTTTACTTATAGCTACTCTAAGATATTGGAGACTAAAAGAGATATAAATTTAATGCTTCAGCAATCATATCCGTTTGTTAAATCCTATCTTCTCTGTATAAGTCCACCATCAGTAATATCAAATATTACTGTATTTGATAGTAATATCAATTATTACTATCAATAATAATGGTAGAAATACTTTGATATTTCTATCCCTCTGTTTAGGGGTGTTTGAGCTATGGCCATTCTAAGGTTTTCATGTTGGAAGGGTCTGTCAATAATACGGGATAAGGAGATGGAATTATCTGATGTTCTGGAGAGGCTGAGCCCTCTAGTTTTCAGGACTTATCTGGTCCAGGGACCCATCTGGAGGTTGTAGGTTTCTGGAAAGTTACTCTAGTGCATGGAACCCTTGTGGAATCTTATATATTGCCTTAGATGTTCTTTATGATTGACTGGAATGGTCCTGGTTGGGGTTTGGCAAGTTTTGATAGGTAGCAATATCTCACTGAAGCTTGTGTAATAGCAACCTTCAGAGAAGTCTCTCAACTCTATTTGAACTCTCCCTGCCACTGATACTTAGTTATAATTCTTTTTTCCCCTTTTGGTCAGGATGGAATTATTGATTCCATATTTATTTATTATATATATATAATTTTATCACTGAGATTCTATTTTTGGTGAGACATTGTTATTATATGCTCCTTTAAATCTTCAAATATAATTTCCTTTAATTCTGTGAACATATTCATATAGCTGATTTAAAGTCTTTGTCTAATAATCCCAACATCTTTGCCCTCTTGGGACACTTTCTACTGACTCTCTTATTCCTGAATTTGAGTCATATTTTCCTATTTCCTTTCATATCTGATAGCTTTTTAATTGAAAACTGAATATTTTGAATAATATATTGTAGTAACTTTGGAATCAAAACCCCCTCAATGTTTGCTGTTATTGCTGTTTTTTCTTATAGTTTGTTTTTAAAATGGCTTTCCTGGATTAATTCTGTAGATTTTCTATTCCTTCCCATGTGTGGTCACCATTTTCTCTGATTTGCAATTTATTTATTTTTTTTTATGTTTAAGCCTGGTTTCTTAGGGGATACTCTTGTCAGATAAAGGTTGTGGATTCTTTTGTCTGATGCACTCAAATGACCAATTCCTGAGACACCAAGGTTTCAAAGAGAGAAAGTTTATTGCTAGGGATGCAGCAGGAGAACACATGGCCTATCAGCCCAAAATCTGTTTCCCTTAACTGTAGTTATTCTGATAGTTTTATGGTATCAAAAGATGGGCATGTTTTAGGATAATGAGTACAATGTCTCCAGATGATGTAATTAGAGATGATTTAATTATTAGGCATGTGCAAATTGATTTCATGCTTGGTTTCAGGACATATGTAAGAAAATGGTGGCTTTAATATGATGATGGGCACAATTTTTAGTATTATAATGAGTATTGGTGACTTATAGGTTAAACTTTAAGCTACCGTGCATATCAGGTGGCCCATATTGGTTAGATCTAGCTTTGGTTATCAAGATAACTTTGGAATTCTGGTGGTTTCGCTCTGGGCTGACCCAAGGACCTTCATTAATAAACATTAAGGGCTGTTTTTAGTGATCAGAAGATTTCAAAGTTGAAAAACTGGATAAAATGGGTACAAGTGAAGGTCAGTCACAAGATTTTTACAATCCCAAGGGCACAAGATAAAGGCTATGCAATCATTATCAAGGATCAAGGCAGTTAGAATGCAGTTCAAAGATTTCAGGTATTTCCTCTGCCTACTCCAATATGCCAGAAAGCAAAGAGGAATATCTATACAGTAATTCAGCAACTATAATCATCCCTTAAATTCTAATTTCTTGGTTACAATGCCGTTAATCATAATAGTTTTTGGTCGACCAATATTTGGGCAGCATATTGCCTTAAATACTTTATGTCATTTATTATTCCACTTTTTTCAAAGGGGACTTATGTTTGAAGGCTCATCTTCAATTTCAGGGTATTTACTATTCGGTCTGAGCTTTTACTTCCTGTTTGAGCAGTGCTTGAAGGTCAGTCAGAGACGACTTTCTGGGGCCATTTTTGGGCTTTTCTGAGAATGCACAGTCCTACATATGGACATGGTATTTTAGACCTCCAGGAATATGTTGGAGCTTTTCAACGTTCCTTGTATTGGTCGTGTTCCTGTTCCTTGGGTATTCCTTTTTAATTTTTGAACAGACTCATGTTTGTTACAACTGAATTCATAGACTTAGGCAGCTATGATATTATTGATTCTAGCTGACAGCTATGGTTTTTTAAAATGCCTCGGCTAGGTTTTGTTTTTTTTTAATGAGTTAAGTCAAAAGCAACAATGCCCAGGAAATGGAGCTTTCGAGGAAACTTATTCATTTTGTGGAGCTCCAAAACAAGTCAGTCGCATTTCACTGGCTGTCAACTTTTCCTAGTTAATGTTATCCACTGTTATCCATTGTTCGGGTAGGAGGAGGAATGGGAGTAACCCCAAGTTAAAATACATAGACTCCAAAGTTTTATGTAGGTTCAGTGGCTTTTCTATAATGAATGCCTTTTAAAATATTTTTATTAAGATATCTTCACACACATATAGTACATCCAAAATACACCATCAGTGGCTTACAATATCCTCACATAGTTGAGTATTCCTCACCATGATCATTTTTAGAACATTTACATTGCTTTAGAAAAAGAAATAAGAAAAACTCCATACATCCCATGCCCTTTACCTCTCCCTCTCATTGACCACTAGTATTGGAAACTATCCAACATCTCTTTACCCCTTATAACCCTCTTTCATTTACCTATTTATTTGTACTTATTTTTTTATTCATCTATCCATACCCTGATAAAAGGAGCATCAACCACAAGGTTTTCACAAATACATGATTACACTGTAAAAGCTATGAAGTTGCACAATCGTCTTCAAGAATCAAGGTTACTGGAACACAGTTCGACAGTTTCAAGTATTTCCTTTTAACTATTCTAACACACTAAAAACTAAAAAGGGTTATCTATATAATGCATTATAACCTCCAGAATAACCTCTCGATTTTATTTGAAATCTCTGAGCCAAGGACACTTTGTTTCATTTCTCTCTTCCCTGTTTTGGTCAGGATGGCTTTCTCAATCCCATGATTTCTGGTCCTGGCCCATCCCTGGGATTTCTGTCCCACATTACCAGGGAGATTTATGCCCCCGGGAGTCATTTCCCATGTAGAGAGCATTGAATTCACCTGTGGAGTTGGCTTAGAGAGAAAGGCCACATCTGAGCAACAAGAAACGTTCTCTAGGGGTGTGATTCTTAGGCATAAATGAGTAAGCTTAGCTTCTCCTTTGCAGGAATAAGTTTCATAAGGACAAGCCCCAAGATCAAGGGCCTGGACCATCAATTTATAGTCCCCAATACTTGTAAGACTCTCAGGAATTCTCCAGGTAGGGAAGTTTAAAATTTCCACCTTTCTCCAGTCCTTTATGGGGACTTTGCAAACACCTTTTTATTCTCTGACCAAATTGCTCTAGCATGTGTCAGGGCATCACATTAATCTGTACAAACTGACAAGATAAGCAGTGTGTTACCAAAAAAAAGAACCTGAAAATATCTATATAGTACATGTAATTAGATGTCTGTCCTATTCTTTAAGATATCTGGGAACAAATATCCTGCAGTTCTTTTTCAGGATTATCAAAGACTTTGTGATACTAAACCAAATTTTCACAATAGGCTTAAATGTGAATATTCAGGTCTATGTCCTTTTAAGCCTTACTCCTTTACCTCCTCTGTCGTCTTGGTAATGAGCGAAACTTAGTTTTTCACTCTTATGCGGGAGCGTTCTGCCGGTACTCCCGCCTGGGGTCTTCCTCCCGGCGAGTCGGGGGGGAATCCTCGTGGATCCTCGGGGGGCTCGAAGGTGTGGAGGGCGCGCGAAAGAAGATCGCGGGAACCAGTGGAGCTGGCAGGGCTGCGCACCAGAACCTTTATTAGAGGAAGTGCAAAGGCTTATATACAGAGAGGGTGGTAGCGGTGGGGGCTAGCAGTGCGCGGGCTGATTGGAGGTTGGAGTGTTTAAGACCAAATATGGTTGCAGGGAGCAGGAGACTACGGGGAGGGCAGAGGTCCAATTACCATCGAAAAGAGGGGAGTCGGGTGCAGTGTCACAGGTTGTTAGGGCCGGTTTTTATCCGGCACTCTTATGTAGATTTACTTAATGGCATGGCTTTCCATAAATATTTAATTAAATATTTGATGGAAACAAAGCCCTAAACTACCATTGCAATGAAATGTTTTCCATAATCAAAGGATTTCCAAATCCCAGCCAAAGAACTATGTAGGTTAGGCAATATTTGAGTTGACCCAGAACATAATGGCAAAAATAAATTTCTATTATCTGGGAATTCATTGTAATTGGAGAGAAAGTGACAGAGATATTGATTTCATTTTACTTTTAAAAAATTCATTTTGGAAGTCAAGTTGAAAACTAAAAATTCAAATAAATACAAGTGTCTATTGGAGATACAGAATAAAAAGACAAACCTGTTTTCTTACTCTCTTCCATTTAGAATGCAGCTGCTTACTCTTCCATAAGTATATTGAAAAGTCTGACCCTTATTTTGTCTGCATTCAAATGAATCATATGAAACTTTAATCACAGGAAAAAGTTTTTTTTGCCATCTTGCTATAACCCACTGTTCCCTCAAACACGAGTTGTATTATGGGAACAATGTAATATAAATATACCTGATGTTGAAGACTATTCAGGTCATCACTGTAAGGTTTAGAATGTTTTTGTGGTTTGTTTCTTTTTTTTTTGCATAAGCAGGCACCGGGAATGGAATGTTTTAACATAAGCAAAGCAAATGCTTTATCTAGCAGTAGGAATAAACATTGTCTAGCAGTAGTAATAAAGAGAAAATCTTACAAACCTGTAATATTCTGAACAGATGTGGCTTTCTTACGATGCCAATCAACAGTGCTATGAGCACATCAACCAAATCCATAAATGGGATCACATATTATGTAACAACAATTGAATCACATTAAAGATTTGATCATGAGATTGACAAAATATTAAATGACTAAATACACTTATCTTGTTCCAGTATATTAAACTGGACATGCTCATGAATATTTATATACAGGCGTATGCATAAGTGTGGTAATGCATACTTACTCAAATATATGCGCATGTACACAAGAATTGACATAGCAATCTATACGACTTTTCTCAGCCCCTTCTTCAATCCACAGTAAGTCAAAAGAGAATTTCTTTATGAAGTTCATCCACTGAATTAATATGAGGGAGGGAGTATATGAGGTATAAGAGACAAATGAATTTTTTCCCTCTCAGAAGTGTTTGGAAAGTGTACCTCCCACTCACAAGTTTATAAAAATTTCATGCCCAAATTATAAGTATGAAAAAAGTCCATGGAACTTCACAACACAAACAGTGAATCCTGAATTAAGCCACGTACTATATTTAATAGTACAATTATAAAAATGTGCTATTAGCAATTGTAACAAACATTCCACGCCAATAAAAGGTGTTAATAATAAGGTGGTATATAGGTATCCAGTGTTTTAGCATGATTGTTCTGTAAATCAACAACTTCTCCAATAAATTAAATAATAAATTTTAAAAAGTAAAAAAATAAAGTAATAAATTCATAGATGCTCAATTCTAGAAATTCAAAATGTAAATCCCCTACACAACATACCTAGCAGTGAGAATTCATTCTTGGACAATTAGGACCATTAGAAGCAGCATAGGCAACTCAAGGGCCAAGGCTTTGGGGCCAGATATGCCTGGACTGCAATCCTAACTACTGTTACTCAATATCTTATATTAGTCATATTAGTTTCAGCAAGTTTCTTAACTTCTCTGAAGCTCACTTTCTTAATCTGCAAATGACTGAGAAGACACACAGCATTTAGTCATTAATATCAGGACCAACACAGCAGTGCCATCTCCCAATTTCTCAAATATAACAAAAAGAGCTATTTTCTTTCATTTGGATCTCTATGATACCAAAGAACTCCCATCCAGAAAATTGATCTTACATTCTTCTCTTTACTTTCCTGGTACCGGATTTTCATGGTTTGTTACTTTCTGTGCCCCATGATTCATGACCCAAGAATCCCAAACAAGGGCAACTCTGCTATAATCTGGAGAGAGAATGTCCTCTTACCTGACTGAGGATAATGTCTTCAATTAATTGTACCTGGTCACTCAGCTGAAAATTCCCACTAAATATGATTCTCATCTGATAACAGCACACATTAAAGTGTTTAGAAGAAGGCATCTTAAATTAGGAACTGCCTTTAGATAAATATGAGGTGTCAAAAATACAATTCATGCTAGTAAGGTCAATTTCATTGAGCCTGACACAAATATTTCAGTTTTGCATATCTTCAGCTAGACGGTTGTGATGATACAGTATATCTTGCAGAAAGACTATCATATTGATATAAAAATCAAAATTAGTTGGCTTCCTTTGGCTTGCCTTCATTATCATCTTATTGTTTGGAATGGCTTCAGCAATTTATGATATATCCGTTAAGCAGGTTATTAAAAATCATACCCTGTTTTGGTAGGACCAATATGTTGTCACTTTAAATCCACATAGTAATATTTTTGTCTCCTTATGTTTTGAGTTTTGATCTTTTTAAAGACTGCTTACATAGATATACCAAATAGAGTTATATTCTTTCACTATGGTGATGAAATTTGGTGGCCATCGTTGTCTGTGTTTTCCCCAAGTTTAATTACACATACCTCTTCTATTGTCTCCATGAGTCTCTTTGTTCTCTGTTGAATGTTTCAGAAGAGGAGGATATGAGTCAAATATCACAAAAACATTATAAAAATAGAAAAGGAAGAACGTCAAAACTTGGCAATTCTAAAGTCAGTAATATAAGATATTGGAAATTCTGTAATACAAGCATTCTACTTAATATCCTTAAATGTTCAAAAATTTTAACTTTTTAAAGCACTTTCACATGCCATCTCATTTAATTATTATTATTATTAATAGTAGTCGTACCAGTTATTATATACCACAACCCGAAAACTGGATATGATTAACTGCATTTTACAAGTGAGGAAATGATAACCAGAGAAATTAAGAAAATTTTCCTTCCTCAGAATTAGTAGAGTTTAGTTTAGAACCGAACTCTGTATTTTACTCCAAAGCTTGACCTCTTTCCATCACTTCGTTTGCACAATAAAACAGAGTTTTGTAGAGATGGTAGCATCTTTTTTTTTTTTTTTAATATGGAACACTTCACGAATTTACATGTCATTCTTGCGCAGGGGCCATGCTAATCTTCTTTGTATCGTTCCAATTTTAGTTTATGTGCTACCAAAGCAAACACAAAAGTAGTATCTTTATTCTCAACTATCAGGGTTTGGTGAAGAACTGATTGCAACAAGTGTCCCTTTCTTCATTCCATTCCATTCACAACCAAAGTGGGTATTATGCTCATGATAGTAAAACTAGTCATCATTAACGCTGGAACCAGAAATCATGTTTCATTTTTGACCTCTTACCACAAAATCATTCTTTCTGCCTTCTTATTGCCCTCTTAACTCTAATCCACTTATATTCGGCTTGAGGTAAATTCTGGTGAAGACCATCTTAATATAGTTTTCTAATTATTAAGAGTTTCATTTCACTGATTAGGCAACATTGTGTCTTGGATTTTTAACCTAAATTAGAGATTATATAAACTAAACATCCACAGGCACAAAATGACCCTAGGTTTTATTTCTTGTCTTTTAATTAATTAAAGAATGCTATCAGTGTTAAATAGGATTAATGACTTGAAAGAACACTTTGTTTCATAAATGTTCTCACTTGGGAAGTTGGCAACAAATATTTAATCAAACTAAAGAAAATTTTGCCAAGGGAAGCAGAGTGTAATTGAAACACCCCGATCAGACTGGAAAGGAGTTTATACTCATAAAGCACTTGGCTGTAGGATAGGACAGTATATATGAAAAAGTATAATTCTTGGGATTTGGGGAATGAACCATCAGAAATTAAGCAAATGGGACCAGGAGAAGAAAATATCTCTTTGGGGCACAATATTAAAATTAACCTTGTTCTAGTTTCTGAAACCAGCCTTTGAAGATTACATATGTGAAATAGTCTTAGCCAAATTTTGGTAAGTAGATTTCAAACAAGTTTTAATGTAAATATTGTTGGAGATAAACATTTTCTGAGCAAACTTTTAGCATTGCTCTTTTAGTATAAATTTAGTGAGCCAGTAAGAATAGTTTGGGCATCTTTATATTCCTCAGATAATTAGGAAGACAACTGCTAGTTTATACACAGAGTCTGAGAACCAGGAGACCTTAAAAATCAAATATTCAGCTCCTTCATTTTATGGATTTAAAAACTAAGACTCTAGTTCTTTCAAGTTTTCATTTTAGTCTAAAAACATGGAATTAATAATTTGCTTATTTATGACTTAATTGTGGTTCTTTTATTAATAAAAGCTAATGAAAATGGGAAAACACTAAGGATCAATGAGATTAAATGGATTGTCTACTGACATAAGTAAATACTATGAGATCAGGGAGTGTAGTCTATGTACAGGGTCTTGTCTACTGCACTAGGCTGTAGTCTATTAAACCATAACTGCCTTAGGCACCTGGGGTTTCCCAACCATACCTGGCCTTGGTTCTGCTAGGCATTTATAATTTGACAAACTCACAGTATTTAGGGTTTTGAAGTCATAAAATGGCCATATCTCTTACTTTACCTAGCACGTTTGTGTTGACATGAGCCTTGCGTTTCTCAAGTCTTCAATTGTACGTAATAGTCGTTTAAATGAGCATGTGTACAGACGATGCATAGGTTGAGGGATTCTCCTGATGTGTCAGGTTAATTGTATGTTGCCTAGCAAAGAGAAATCTCAAATAGGGCTTATATAGCTAAGATTACAATTCAGTGAAAACCTATCAATTACTCCATGCACAGTTAAATAAACTATGATGTTAGTAACCGCATTGAAAAAAATTCTATGAAACCATAATATTGCCATTTGTAGTCATAGAAAAGACAATGCAATATCTTTAAACTGAAAAAATCAGTTTCTTATTTGGTAATGTATACTTTATAATTCTAATTCTTTAACTTTTTATTTCTCTGTTGAAGAAGCTTTAATAGAGATATTTTGGGTTTATAGAACAATCATGCATAAATGCAAAATTCCCGTATAACCATCCTATTATTCACACTTTGCATTGGTGTGGAACACTTTTTATAGTTGGTGATAGTACATTTTTATAACTCTACTGCTATCTATAGCTCATGGTTAAGTTGAGGTTCACTGTTTGTGTAGTTCCATGGATTTTTAAAAAACTTTTATACTATCATCAGACATACAATCAAACATTTACCTTTTTAATCACATTCACATATGTATTTCAGTGCTCTTAATAATACTCACAGTATTATGCTATCATCACCACCATCCATTACCAAAGCATTTCAATCATTCAAAATAGGAACCCTGTACATTTTTATCCTTAACTCCCCATTCCTTATTGCCATCTCATATCTCGTTCATCTGTATTCTAGATTCTGACTGTATGAGTTTGCTTATTTTAATTATTTCAAATCAGTGAGTTCATGTAATAGTTGTCCTTTTGTGTCTGGCTTATTTCACTCAGCATGATATTTTCAAGGTTCATCCAAGTTGTTGCATGTTTTAGGACTTCACTCCTTTTTACTCCTGAATAATATTCTATTGTTTGCTTTTATCACATTTTACTTATCTATTTGATGTTTGATGGACATTCAGGTTGCTTCCATTATTTGGTAATTGTGAATAATGCCACTATGAACATTAGTATGCAAATATCTGTTCAAGTCTCTACTTTAAATTCTTCTGGGCATATACCTAGTACTGGGATTGCCAGGTCATATATTATTTCTAAATTTAGCCTTCTCAGGAATGGTGAAACTGTCTTCCATGATGGCTACCCATACTTACATTGCCATAAACAATGAAGGAGTGTTCCTATTTCTCAACATCCTCTCCAACACTTGTAATTTCCTGTGTTTTTAATAGCAGACATTCTAATGTGTGTGGAATGGTGTCTCATTGTGGTTTTGATTTGCAATTCCCTGATGGCTAATGACGTGGAGCAACTTTTCTTGTGCCTTCTGGCCATTTGTATATCTTCTTTGGAGAGGTGTCCAGTTGAGACTTTTTCCATTTTTTAATTGGGTTGTTTGTTTTTTTGTTGTTAAATTGGTTTCTTTATATATTCTGCATATTAAACTTTTATCACATATGTGGTTTCCAAATATTTTTTCCCATTGTGTAGGTTATTGTTGATTTACTTTCATGATAAAATCCTTTGAGGAACAGAAGTTTTTAATTTTAAGAAGCCCAATTTCTCTATTTTTTTTTTTGTCTCTTGTCTTAGGGTATAAAGCTTAATAAGCCAGTCCCCAACACAAGCTGCTGAAGATGCTTCCTCAAATTTTCTTCTAAGAATTTGGTAGTTCTGGCACTTATATTTATCTCTTTGATCCATTTTGAATTGATATTTATAAGGTGTGAGGAAAGGGACCTCCTCCTCCCCATTACTTTTATTACTACTATTATTATTATTTTCCAAATGGATATCCACTTTACTCAGCACCATTTGTTGAAGATACTGCTCTTTCCCAAATGAGTAGTCTTTGCCCCCCCTGCCAAAAATTAGTTGGGTTTAAATGTGAGGGCTGAATTCTGACCTCTCTATTTTATTCCATTTGTCTATGTATCTGTCTTATACCATGCTGTTTTGATTATTGTAGCTTTGTAATAAGTTTAATATTTGGATGTGTGAGTCCAGCAATTTCATTCTTCTTTTCTCAAGATGGCCTTAGCTCTTCAGGACCCATTACTTTTCCATGTAAAGTTGGTGATTGGCTTTTCCATTTTTGCAAAGAAGGTTGTTGGAATTTGGTTTGGGATTGCATTGAATCTATAAATTGCTTTTGGTAGTAATGACATTGTAATAATATTTAGTATTCCAATCCATGTATGGAATGTCTTTCGATTTTTTAATTCTTCTTTAATTTCTTTTCGCAGTTTTGTGGTGTACTGTGCATAAATCATTTGCATTCTTGCTTAGATATTTGATTCTTTTAGTTTCTATTGTGAATAGGATTTTTTTCTTGATTTCTCCTTCTGATTGTTCATTGTTTGTACATATAAACAAAACAAATGCAATGTTGATCTTGTGCCTCACTATTTTGCAAAATTAATTTATTAGCTCTAGAAATTTGTTTTGTATTTTTCGGGATGTTCTGCATGTGCCACCTGCAAAAGGGATGGTTATACTTCTTTCTTTCCAATTTGGATGCTTTTTATTTTTTTTCTTGCCTAATTTCTTTGGTTAGAACTTCAAGTACAATGTTGAAACAATAGTGGTGATAGTTGGTATCGTTGTCTTGTTCCTGATTTTAGTTGAATGCCTCAGTCTTTCACAATTAAGTAAAATGTTAGCTGTGGGCTTCCATATGGGCCCTTTATCATATTGAAAAAGTTTCATTCTGCTCCTAGTGTCCCAAGTGTTTTTATCAAGAAGTGCTGATGGATTGTTTCAAAGGCTTTTTCTGCATCAATTGAGATGATCATGTGTTTTTTCCTTCATGTGTTAATGTAGTAATACATTAATTGATTTTCTTATACTGAGCCAACCTTGCAAACCAGGGATATATCCCACTTTACCATATTATATTATGTTGTAATACACTATTGTTCAGTTTACTAGTGTTTGGTTGAGTGTTTTTGCACATATAGTCATGAGATGAAGGTCTGTAGTTTTCCTTTCTTCTAGTTATCTTTACTTGACTTGTGTTTGAGGGTGATGTTGGTTTCACACGATTAGTTAGGGAGTGTCCACTCTCCTCAAATGTTTGAAATAATTTCAGCAGAATTGGAATTATAGCCTCTTGGAATATTTGGTAGAATTCCAGTGAAGTGGTCCTGTCTAGGGCCTTTCTTTGTTGGGAGATTTTTTATTACTGATTCAACCTCTTGACTAGTAGCAGATTTGCTGACGTCTTCTATTTCTTGAGTCAGCATAGGCAGTTTGTGTGTTTCTAGGAATTTGTCCATTTCATCAAGTTACCTAATTTGACATACAACTGTTTATAGGGTCCAACTATATTTCTTTTTAGTTCAGCAGATTGGTAATAATGTCCCCCTTTTAATTTCTTATTTTTGTTATTTGTATCCTCTGTTTTTTTCTTTGTGAGTCTGGCTAAAAGTTGGTCGATTTATTGATCTTTTCAAAGAACCAACATTCGGTTTTATAAATTCTCTTTTTTGTTTTTATTCTATTATATTTGTCTCAGTTTTAATTTGTTGTTTACTTTATTCTGCTTCTTTGGGTTTAGTTTGCTCTTCTTTTTCTAGTTCTTCCAGTTTTGAGGTTAGGACTGTGATTTGAAGTCTTTCTTCCTTTTTAATGCAAGCATTTGGGGCTAAAAATTTCCTTCTCGGTGCTGCCTTCACTGTGTCCCATAAGTTTTAGTACATTGTATTTTCATTTGCATTCTCCTCAAGATATTGCCTAATTTCACAAGTAGTTTCTTCTTTAATTCATTTGTTTTTAAAGAGTTTGTCAAAGTATACAATCAATGCTTTAAGTTTCATCATATACTTGTGCATTCATCACCACAATCATTTTTTGAACATTTTTATTACTCAAAACAAATGAAAATAAAATATAAATAAAAAGACCTCTCAAAACATCTCATAATCTTTGTCCTCCCCTAGTATTTATTTATTTATTGTCTTTTTTCTTATTCATCTGTCCAAACACTGGATAAAGAGAGTGTCAGTCACAAGGTTTCCACAATAACATGGTAACATCATGAAAGATACAGTCTTACAAATAGCTTCAAGAAACAAGGCTACTGGATTACAATTCTACAGTCTTAAGTATTTCCTTCTAGCTATTCCAATACACTAAAAACTAAACTCTCTCCCCTATTGATTTCTAGCTGCATTCTATTATTGTAAGAAATTATACGTTGTATGATTTCAATATTCTTGAATATATTGAAACTAGCTTTTTGAGCTAATATATGATCTATCCTGAAGAATCATCCATGTGAACTGGTGAAAAATGTGTAGTCTCTTTTTGTTGGTTGAAGTATTTTATATATGCCTATTAGGATTAATGATTTAGAGTATCATTCAAGTTTTTATTTGATTTGATTTATTGATATTCTGACTAAATGTTCTATACTTTATTTTAAATGGTATATTAGAGTCTTTTAATATTATGTAGAACAACCAAATTCTCCCTTCAAATCTGTTAGTATTTGTTTCATATATTTGGGGGCTCTGCTACTAGGCTCTTATAAATTAAAAATTATTACATGTTCTTATTGAAGTGTCCCCTTTATCAGTATATAATCCCCATCTTGTTTCTCATAATCATTTTTGATGAAAATCTATTTTATATGAGATATAGTGGGAAGGTGGATAAATAGGAAGCTCCAGGACTCAGTCTTCCCACCAACAGAAATACTAAACAGGAGAAATTGCTTAAAACAGCTATTTTGAAATCCCAGCGGCCTGAAGAAAACTGTACAGCATATCGGGAAGAATGAGAGGAAGAGGCTGATGCATTACAGTAAAGAAGAGTAAATTTCCTCTATGAGGAGGCTGCCAGAACCCATACCCCACTCTCGGAGCAGTCCAGTCCTGGTTTAGTTTACTCGTGCTAGAAAAAGTTGTAAAAATCCTCTTCTGCAAGACCAAGAATAGACACAGCTGATTGCTGATCACAACTTTGGATTAGAAAATTCCGATTGCTGGGGCCTTACTCTGAAGTCAGCCATTGTTTCAAACTGCCCTGGTAAGTCAGGGCATCCATTACTTTGATCCATCCTAGGCAGAGGCAGTGGCAGTTGAAACTAAAAGATGCTGTGCTTCTTCAGGGTTGAGGGTAATATTTGGTTGAAGGACTGCATTTGCTGGGCAGGCCAGGAAAGCTCAGCATGGAATTTTTGGAACCCTTCCATATCCAATCCCTAGGACATGTTGGAGCTGGAGACAATGGGTCCATGTATCTATTTCTCCTGGGAATGATTGACTTGGGAAAGTACTCTCTAATGTTCCCCATTCCCATAATTTGCCCTTTAGGCAAAAGCAAATAGAGACAATGAAAAGAGCATAAAAAAAAAAACAACTATAGAGGTGGATAGTCTGGGGAGAAGGAGGCTTTTCCATGGGGAACAGAGGGTACAAACAAACTCCTGTAAAGGGGAAAACTCCCAACCACTTAAAAAGCAATATGTCAGGACAAAACAGAGTTCTAGAGAAACAGGGAAAACCCTGCACACTGAATGTGCCTGGAACAGACCATCCTAATAAGAGAGCTGAAGTTCAAGAAAATCTTTGTCTTATTGTTAGCTGGTTACACAACCAAGAAACAATATCTCAGGGAATACATCTTAGAGTTAACATTTTAAAATATTAAAATGTTTAGTGTGCAACAAAATGAGACAAACAACAGAAGAAGAACTGATGGCTAACTCCATGGGAGAGGATAAAAATCCAGAAAACATCTATGAGGAAGGCAAGAATGTGGATATACTTAACAAAGCCATTTAAAAAAGGATCTCAAACTCAAAGAGATGAAAGAAAATAGAGGGAAAGAACCAAAGATATCAGGAAAACAAGGAATGTGCAACATGAGAGTCTGTAAAAAGAGATGGATGGACACGTTAAAAGGAAACACAAAGAACTACTGGAGTTGAAGACCCACAATAATCTCAATGAAAAGTGTCCAGGAGGGTTTCTAGAGCAGAATAGAATTGGGAGGAAAAGGAATCAGGGAAGTTGAAAACAAGGTACTTGAAAGGAGTCAGGCTGAGGAACACAACAACAAAAATGGGGAAATATTAAAAAGAAAAACAGCCTAAGACACTTCTAGGACACCATCAAGCATGGCAATATAGAAATTAATGGAGTCCCAGAAGAAGAAAAGAGAAACAGGCAGAAGGAATATTCAAAGAAATAATGACAGAGAACTTCTCAAACAGAAAAACATGTGACTAGGCACATGTAAAATGACCAGCAAACGTAAAAACAGGATAAGTATGAAGAAAAATATACCCCATCATATGTTGATTAGACTATCAAAAGCAAAGAACAAAGAGAGAGCTCTGAAAGCTGCAAGAGAAAAGCAATGTGTAACATACAAGGTCATATCAATATGATTTAGTGCCGATTTCTCTTCAGAAACCATGGAGGTAAGAAGGCAGTGGATTGAAATATTTAAAATACTGACAGAAAACAACCGTCAGCTGAGAATTTTATATCTGGTGACACTATCTTTTAAGAATGAAGAAAAAGTTAAGACATTCCCAGATTTTTAAAAAGTGGAGGGAGTACATCACCACTAGACCTGCCCTATAGACAATGATGAAAGGAGTTCAAAGGACACTAGATGATGGTTCAAATCAGCATAAATAAAGACCTATGGTAAAGGTAATCATTTGAGTAATTATAAATGCCAGCATTCTTGTATTGTAATTTTTTGTATGTAATTTTGCTTCTTACATCCTATAGATGATAAAACTGAAATGCAAAAAAGCTAATGATAAATTTAGCTTTCTTTCACATAAAGTGTACAAAGATAGAAGTAATAAAAAGTTAAAGAAATGGTGGGGTGATGTAGGAGTATAGGAAATCTATTGAGTTCTATTGAAGTTAAGTTAGTATCAAACCAAATATATAGGATATTGAATCTCAACCCCAAGTTGAACAAAAACAAAATAGATGAAAAAATATATCCAATAGAAAAGCCAAGTCACTAAATATAGTACAACACTAAAAGCAAATAAATACAAAAGTGGGCGTTAACAGAAGTGAGTGACAAAAAGGCATAAGATTATAAAGGTTAAATTGCAAATGGGCAAATGAAAATCTGGTATTATTAGTAGCTACTCTAGAAAAAAATAGATTAAACTCTCCAGTCAAAATGCAGAGATTCACAAAATCGATTTTAAAAAGCTTGACCAAATTATAGGCTATCTGCAAAAGACTCAGTGTTATAGTCAAGTTCATGCGTCAATTTGGCCAGGTGATGGCACTCCGTATTCTCGTCAAGCAAGCACTGGTCTAACCATTACTGAAAGGACATTTCGTGTGTGGTTAATTTTATTAAATCATCAGCACATTGATTGCATCCATTCTGATTATATCTGCAGTCAGCCAAGGGGAGTGTCTTCTGCAATTAGTGATGTTTAATCAGTTGAAGGTTTTAAAGACGTTGGAAGAGAGAATCTCCCTCTCTAGTTTAGCCAGTCAGCCTCTCCTGGGGGTTCATTGAAGACGTTCATTAGAGCTGTCAGGTAGCAGCCTGACCTAAGGAATTTGGAGCCCTGCATTCCCACAGTTGTACGAGACACATTTATAAAATCTCAAATTTACAGATATCTCCTGTTGGTTCTGTTTCCCTAGAGAACCCTGCATAATACAGATTGGGATTGGGAGTGATTCTTGAGAAACAGAATCTTAAAGGTGGGGTTTTGCTATTGGTTTTCTACTCAGATTAGACCCAACGGCGCTAATGACTCTATTTTCAATAATCAGTCCATGCCATGAATTGGCATCAGAGATATGCAAAATATCACCATTTGATTTTGCTAATTGTGCCTTTAAACAAGGCAAAGTTCTGGGTGACAGTTTTTTTGTCACCTTAAGAGAATTTTTTGGAGTTAAGAAGTATAATGATGTTGGCTGGTTGTTCTGAGATATGTTGGATACAGTTATAAGAGAACAGGATGAGCTGAAGGCTTCTAATTTGCAATTAAAATACCATATGAAAGACGTAAAAGTTTCTTTGTGTGTCCTTAAAGAAAATCTTATTTCCTGTGCCGCAGACTTGAGATTTCTGAAATACAGATCAAAGTCTCATTGTGTGAGTAGCAGATTTATAACATAATCTAAATTCTCAACATTGCATGGTGTCCACTGTTAAAGTAAAGGCACTGATTGGGAACAAATGGGATTCTAAAAATTGGGGTGGGGACATATGGGTTGATAATGATGGGGATGGAAACTTGGATTATGCTGAGAGTTTGCTAAATGAACCTCTAATGGTTGACCCTGATGAAACAGGCCTCCCACCTCCAGTCTACCTTGAGGAAACAGCTTCCTGACCCCCAGTCTGACCAGAGGAGTCTGCTATCCAACCTCCATCTAATAAGATTAACTATTCAGTGTCTGTTAAACCTATAACCTTCTCTCTTGGTGAAACAGCCCTCATTCCTCCATCTGAAGAGATTAATCCTGTTTTACCAGATGAAACTGTAATGGAATGCCCTGAGTTAATTGGCTTGAAGGAAGCATTTAATTCCTCCCATGGCCCCTACCACCCCTGTATTCTTCAAAACATATGGCTAGACTAAAATCACAACAGGTCCCAAAATGGGAGATCCAAAGTGTGACCTATGAGGTAGTACACTATGCTGCAAAGAACTGCACGAGTTTCTTAATTTATATAGACAGAAATCAGAGGAATATGTATGGGAATGCATATTTAAGGGGTGGGATAAGGTGGAAGGAATACAAAGTTGGATCAGGCTGAATTTACTGATATGGGCCAACTAAGCAGAGATGCTCCTTTCAGTGTTGTAGTTTAAGGTGTTAGAATGGGTGGTAACAGTTTCTGCAGTTGACTGAAACATGAATTAAAAACTGGTCAACATTACCTGATATTAAAATGCCAGAATTTCCCTGGATAATGTACATGAGGGTATCCAAATGGTTTGAGAGATTGGAATGATAGAGTGGACTTATCTTGGAAGTCCAGCTCACACACCTCTGGAATGTCCAGAGGGCACACCTTTTACCATGACTGTGAGAAATAAGTTTGTGAGACTAGCTCCATCATCGCTGAAGAGTTCTGTAGCTGCCCTTTCTGTAGGTCAGATATTACTGTGGGAACTGCTGTCATTGAGCTGCAATCTTTGAACACAGTGGGAATGATTGGATCATGAGTTGGGAGAAGCCATGTGGCAGCATTTAATCATCAATGACAAGGTCGTTGTGGCCACCATAATGGACAGCAGACTCAAAGCAGCAGTCAAAATAATCTGACTTGCAGAGACCTATGGCATTGGCCAGTAGATCATGGGGTACCTAGAAGTAAAATAGATGGGAAGACTACTAAATTCTTGTTTGAGCTATATAAGCAGAAGAGTTTTAGGTCAAGTGAACAAAACTTTAATGTAATAAAATTCTCATATATAGTATATAAGATATATATGAATATATCTCAAAATTCTAACTTAAATTGCAAAAACAGAGGGTTGATAAGAGGCCCCTTAATCACTTCCCAGACTTAAGATAGTTCAACAGTTCCAGAGCCTCTTGAATGAGGGGAAAGCCATGTATCCTTGGGGGAAAATCCTGCACACTGCCAAATTTATATTGTTACTCTTTCTCCCAGCCTTCCCCAAAGTAACCTATGGACTTCAACCAGGGTAACTGTGCATTAGGGGAAAAAAAAGATCAGATATTTTGGGGATTATTAGACACTTGCTCAGAGGTAATATTAATTCCAGGACACCCAAAATATCACTCTGATCCACCAGAGTAGAGGCATTTGGAGACCAGGTGATTGATGGAGTTTTAATTCAGGCCCATCTCACAGTGGGTCCAGTGGTTCCCCAGATGATTCTGTGGTAATTTTCCCAGTTCTAGAATGCATAATTGGAATAGCCATAAGGCAGAATCCCCACATTGGTTCACTGACTCATGCAGTGAGGGCTATCATAGTAGGAAAGGCCAAGTGGAAGACACTAGAACTGCCCTTAGCTAGGAAAATAGTATATCAGAAGCAATTCTGAATTCCTGGAGGCATCACAGTGATAAGTGCCACTCTTAAGGACTTGAACGATGCAGGTGTGGTGAGTCCCACCACATCCCCATTTAACTCTCCTATTTGGCTTTTAAACAAAACAGATGAGACTTGGAGGATGACAGTGCATTTTCATAAACTTAACCAGGTGGTGACTCCAATTACAGATGCTGTTCCAGATGTGGTGTCATTGCTTGAGCAATACAACACATCCTCTGGCACCTGGTATGCAGCTATTGATCTCTTATGCTGGTTTGAAACTCTTATGTACTGAAGAAAAGCCATGTTCTTAATATAACCCAATCATGTTAGGCAGACCTATGGTTTGGGTGTGTTCTTTCTGATTAAGTTGTTTCCATGGATATGTGACCCATCCAATTGTGGGTGGGACCTTTTGATTAGGTGGTTTCCATGGAGATGTCTCTGCCCATTCAAGGTGCATCTTAAAAGACTGCCAGCAGCAGAAACCCACCCTCACTTCCTGATTTGACACTATTCCCCAAGGTAGTCAGCCTGCTACCTGGTGGCAGGCTGATTACATTGAACCACTCCTATCATGGACGTGGCAGCAATTTTTTCTAACTGGAATAAACACATAATCCAGATAGTGTTTAACTTCTTTCAATGCAATGTGTCTGCCAAAACTACCATCATGGACTTACAGAATGCCTTATACACCATCATGGTATTCCACTCAGCAGTGCTTCTGATCAAGGAATCCTCTTCACAACAAATGAAGTGAGAGAAGTAGCATATGCTTATGGATTTCTCTGGTCTTACTATGTTCCCCAGCATCCAGATGTAGCTGGGTTGATAGAACAGTGGAATGGCCTTTTGAAGAGTCAATTACAGTGACAACTAAGTGGCAATACCTTGCAGGGATGGGACAATGTTCTCCAGGAAGCTATGTATGCTCTGAGTCAGCATCAAATCTATGGTGCTATTGCTCCCATAGCCAGGATTCATGGGTCCAGGAATCAAAAGGTAGAAATGGGAAAGACACCACTCACTATCACCCCTAATGAGCCGTTATGAAAATTTTTGCTTCCCTGAAACCTTAAGCTCTGCTGGTCTACAGGTCTTATTCCCTAAAGGAGGAGTGCTTCTACCAAGAGATACAAGAATTATTCAATAGAACTGAAGGTAAGACTTCCACCTGTCTGCTTTGAGCTTCTCATGCTTCTGAATCAACAGGGAAGCAACGGGAATACTATATGGGATGGTGTGATTGATCCTATCAAGGAAAAATAGTACTACAACTACGCAATGTAGGTAAAGAGTTTTCCTGGAATACAGGAGATCCCCTAGGACGTTTCTTGTACTACCTTTCTCTGTGATTAAAGTCAATGGTAAAGTACAACAATCCAAATCCAGGCAGGAATAACAATGGTTTGGGTCAGAAACTTCAGGAATAAGGTTTGGGTCACCTTAGCTGGAAAATAGCCATGGGCAATGGAAGTGCCTCCTGAAGATAAAGGGACCATGAAATGGTTAGTGGAAGAAGGGAGTGACAAATATGAACTCTGACCACATGTAACCAGTTACTGAAAAGAGGACTGTAGAGATATGAATATTTATTCCTTGTTTTGATATGAGTATGTTTGTATTTATACACAAAGCAAATATCTTTGCTTTCTTCTCTATCTTAAACCTTTACATGACATAATTTTTATTGTTCATGTCATAGTATTTTAGTTATAGAATATCAAGTTTAAGAGCAAATGTTACTCAAAGACTTGTACCCTATTCTGGAGAGATTTAGTGTATTTCTGGTTATATGTGCGATAGTTGAGTGATGCCAAGTGAAAAATATGGCCATTTTTTGTTCTATTTAGAAATTAAATATGGTTTAAGGTAATTTGTATAGCTGCAAAGTTGACAAAGGGTGGGCTGTGATGATTTTCTTCATGTGTCCACTTGGCCAGGTGACGGTGCCTAGTTGCCTGGTCAATCAAACAGTGGCCTAACCATTACAGCAAGGACATTTTCTGGCCAGTTAAAAACATCAGAAGGCTGGTTTATTAAATCGTCAACACATTGACTACATCCATAGCTGACTGTATCTGCAGTTGGCCAAAGAGTATGTGCTCCACAGTTAGTGACATTTAATCTAATCAGTTGAAGCCTTCATAGGCTTCAGAAAAGAGAACCTGTTTCTCCCACTTCAACCCCCCAGACTCACCTGAGGGATTCATTGAAGACCTTCATTGGAGTTTGTGGCCTGGCCTATGGATTTTGGACTTATGCATCCCCACAGTTGCATGAGACACTCTTATAAAATCTCATATTTACACATAGTTCCTGTTGGTCCCATTTCCTTAGAGAATCCTGAATAATACATTCATCTTAAATTCAAAGATACAAGGAGGTTGAGGGTGTAAGGATGGAAAAATATATAAATAGTACCTGAAAGAGAGCTGGGGAAACTGTACTAATATAATATAAAATAAACTTGAAGTCAAATCCAGTTGCAAGGATCAAAGATGCTCTTTATGTACAGATAGAGGGGACAGTTCAACAGGAGGATTTAGTATAAATAAATATACACTTAGCAGTAGAACCCCAAAATATATGAAGTAAACGCTGGCAAATTCAAAGGGAGAAATTGATGTTTCTATATTATGAGTAGGAGACTTTAATACAATATTCTCAATAATGGATAAAACATGTAGTCATAAAATGAATAAGGAAGAACAAGACTTGAATGATACTCTAACCTAACTTGAACTAAAGGAGGTATCTAGTACACTTTATGCAACAAAAACAAAATACACATTCTCAAGTGCATATCGATCATTTTCCATGATGGACCATAAGTTGGGTCATAAAACCAGATTCAATAAATTCAAAAATATTGAAATCATGCAATGTATATTCTCCAACTTCAAGGGAATGAAGCTAGGTATCAATAACAGAGGGAGAGATGGAAAACTCACAAATGTGTAAATTAAACAACATACTCTCAAACAACCAATGGGTTAAATAGGAAACAGAAGAGAAATTAAGAAATAACTTGAAGTGAATGAAAATGAACATATGATATCCCAAAGCAGTGAAAGCAATGTTGAGAATGAAATTTATAGCTATAAATTGTCCATGTTAAAATAGAAGAAAGACTTCAAGTAAGTTAACCAACCTCAAAAAATGAAAGATCTAATAAAAAGAAGAGCAAAATAAACCCAAAGCAATCGAAAGGAAAGAAATATCAAAGATTAAAACAGAGATAAATGGACTAGAAGTCCAAAAAAAAAACCACCACAAAATCAACAAAATCAAAACTTTGTTCTTTGAAAAGATTAAAAAAATGACAAAACTTAGGTAAGACTGACAAGGAAAAAGAGAGATAAGGTACAAATAATATAAAAAAATGAAAACGGCAGACATCATTACCAGCACCACTGAAATAAGAAGGACTATAGAGGAAATTATGAACAAATGCATGCCAATCAATTAGATAATGTACATGAGATGGACAATTCTTAGAAACACACAAACTACCTGTACTAACCTAATAACAAATAGAAAATCTTAAACTAAATTACTAGTAAAGAGATTGAATCAGTCATCAAAAAACCTCCAAACAAAGAAAAGACCAGAACAGATTCCTTTAAAGGGGAATTCTACCAAACATTCCAAGAAGACTTGACTCCAATTCTGATAAAATTTTTCCAAAAAATTGAAGAAAAGGAAGAATTCCCTAATTCATTCCACCTGGCCAACATCACCTTCATACTAGTGCCAGATAAAGAAATCATAAGGAAAAATAACTACATGCCAATATCTCTTGTGAATATAGATGCAAAATTCCTCAACAAAATACTAGGAAACCAATCAATAGTATAATAAAAGAATGATACACTATGATCCAATGGTATTCATCCCTGGCATGCAAGGTTTGTTCAACATAAGAAAATCAATTCATATATTGCGCCACAACATTAACAGAATGAACGGAATAAAAACACATGATCATGTCATTGATGCAGAAATGGCATTTGCTAACATTCAGCATCCCTTCATAATAAAAACACATAGAAAACTAGAAGTAGAATCAAATTACCTCAATATGATAAGGGACCTATATGAAAAACCCTCAGCTATCATTGTACTAATAGTGAAAGATTGAAGCTAGCCCTCGAAGATCAGGAATATGACAAGTATGCTCACTTTCACCACCATTATTCAATGTTGTACTGCAAGTTTTTGCTAGAGCAATTAGGCAAGACAAAGATATAAAAGGCATCCAAATTGGAGAGGAGAAGTAACTCCCTATTTGCAAATGGTATGATTTTACATATGGAAAATCCTGAAAAATCCACAGCGGAGCTCCTAGAGCTAATAAATGAATTCATCATAGTGGCAGAATACAAGATCAACACCCAAAATTCGTATTGCTTATGTACACAGGTAGTGAACAATCAGAAGTAGAAATCAAGAAATAATTACACTCCCAATAGCAACTAAAAGAATAAAAATATATGGGAATAAATCTAACCAAGGATGTAAAGGACTTGTACACAGAAATCTACCAAACATTACTAAAATAATTCAAAGAAGACCTAAATAAATGGAAAAACGTTCCATTTTCATGGATTGGAAACTAAACATCAATAAGATGTCAATCCTAACCAAAGCTTTCAGAAATCTCTCCTTATCCTTCACATTCTAGAATGTGATCAGTATATGATGAGGTATATTTTTCTTTGTATTTATCCTCTTTTGTGTTCCATGGGCTTCTTGGATGTACTTATCCATGTCTTTTGCTGCTTTAGAAGTCTTCTGTCGTTATTTCTCTCAATATTCTGCCTGCCCCTTTCTCTCTCTCTTATCCAATAATGTGTGCATTGATATGTTTAATGGTGTTCCAGAAGTGTCTTAGCCCTTTTTCAATTTTTGTCATTTTTCTTTATGCTCCTCAACCTGACTTATTTCAAGTGTCTTGTCTCCAAGTTGACTGATTCTTTCTTCTGCCAGCTACAATATCCTCTTCAAACTGTCCTGGGAATTTTTCATTTCTGTTATTGCAGTCTTCAACTCCAATATTTCTATTAGGTTCCTTTTAAAAAATTCTGTCTCGTTCCTAAGATTCTCATATTGCTCATTCATTGTTTTCCTGACATCCTTTTATTCTTTCACTGTATTTTCCTTTAACTCCTTAGCATTTTCAATATCGTTTTTTAAAGGCTTTTTTCAGCATGTCTACATCCCAGTCTTCTTCATTGGTATTTTCTGTACTTTTATCCTCTTCCTTTTAGTGGACCATAATTTCCTGTTTCTTTGTTGTCTTACACTCTTTCTTTGCACACTGTATATTTTAATATTTTAAAATGTTAACTCTGGGGATTATTTTCTGAGGTGTCTGTTTCTTGGCGTTTTAACCAGCTGGTAATAAAACGCAGATTTTTTTTTTTTTTTGAGCTTCAGCACTTCTATCTGGAAGGTCTTCCCACGATGAATGCAGAATGCATGATTTCCCCACCTTTCTGGGCCTCTGTCTTGTCCTTGGGTTTTGCTTGTTAGTGGTTTTGAACTACCCCTGTTTATAGGATTTTGTTTGTCCCCTCTGTTTTGCAGGGGACAAACCTCCTTCTCCTGGGTGTTTGAAGTGGGCAAGCCTTTGTTCCACACTGTCTAGCTCTAGAGTTTCCTACATTCTTTTCATTGTCTGTAGCTGCTTTTGCCTGGTGGGCAAATTCTGGAGGGCAGGTACCCTGGAAGTGTTCTTCCAGTGAAAACAATGCCAAGGAACAATGAAAGGGGTGCAGCAATGCTCCACAGTTTTCTGGGTTGTGTATCAAGAACAGCAACAAAAGCTTCTTCCATCGCTTCCCAAAACTGACGATATTTGCTTGTCTCCCAAACGCAGCCCTTCAACTAATTGCCCACGCAACCCTGGGGAAGCATATTGTCTTGAAGTCTCCTCCATAGCAGCCTCTGTACAGGGTGGATTGAAACATTTCCTGCCCTCAGAGCTGGGCTTCCATCGATCCGAAATCATTAATCAATAACCATGATCAGTGATCAGCTGTGCCCACCCTTGGTCTTGGGAAAGAGGATTTTTACATCCCTTGCTGTAATAAGCAAGCTAATCAGAGGCTGGACCCCATGGTGTTCTCCCATGAGAGTTGTAGATGGACATCACAGCTGCCAT
Source organism: Tamandua tetradactyla (assembly GCF_023851605.1). Classification (NCBI taxonomy): domain Eukaryota; kingdom Metazoa; phylum Chordata; class Mammalia; order Pilosa; family Myrmecophagidae; genus Tamandua; species Tamandua tetradactyla. The sequence goes on along the minus strand of NC_135353.1, from coordinate 54,360,233 downwards.
GCAGAGAGAGCAGATTTACTGTCTTTTACCATGGTGTATTGGCTGCTTTCTCCCATTCTTCCCTGGATTCTGTACAGTAATCTTCTGGCCTCAGACTTTTGAAATAGTTGTTTCAGAAAGTTCCTGCATTTTTAAGTTGTATTGGTGGAAGGACTGGTTCCTCTAGCTCCTTACTCCACCATCTTCCCATAATCCTCGAATTCCTTGACTCTCAAGACAGTAAGAAATACCTGTTGTGAGTTAATTATTAAATATAGTATTATTCCATAAAGTTAATCAGCCTATAGCATGCATATATATACATATATATATCCAAAATAGCATTGCTCAAGTCTTCAGTACTATTTATCATTGAATGAATTATATTTAAAATTATCTCTCCACTCTATATTTTGCCATTATCTAGAGTCCACATTTGACTTAAAGTTTGCCCACAGTAGTTTATTACTAGTTTCTTTCTAGAAAAAGAAAGAGAAAGAGAAGGAGAAGGAGAAGGAGAAGGAGCGGGAGAAGGTGAAGAAGAAGAAGAAGACGGAGAAAAGAGAGAGAGAGAATACTATTATCCTCATCATTCTCGTCTTTAAAATTATTTTAAGCGCTATTTTAGTTTTCTAGGCTGCTCAAAGCAGACACCATGAAATGAATTGGCTTTAATAATGGGAATATATTGTTTAGAAGCTTATAGTTTTGATACTGAGAAAAATTTCCAAATCGAGGCAATGCTTTTTCCTGAAGACTGGCTGGCATCAATCTTTTCCTCCTCTGCCACAGGGCAAGGCACATGGCAGTGTCTGATGGTCTCTTTCTCTTCTGAGTTCCATTGATTTCAGCTTCTTTTGTCCATGGCTTTCTCTCTGTTTGTCTGAATTATATTCTCTTATAAAATTTTTCAGTGAGAGGATTAAGACCCATGCAGAGCTAATCCTTAACTGAAGCAACCTCATGAAAAGGTCCTACTTATAATAGGTTTACACACACAGGAATGAATTAGCTTTAAGAACATGATCTTCTGAAGTACATACAGTTACAAACCACTGCTGGTGCCCTAACACAGATGAAGCAGAGATATAAGGTATGATATCTACCTTTGATGTTACAGAAAGAGATAAATAACACTACAGGGGGGTTAATTTAGATAAAGTAAAAAATATACCATTACTGCCATGTGACAAAGGAGAAGGGAGAGACTATTAAGAATTAGTGGTTAAAGAGGGCCTCATTGAGACAATATCAAACTCAAATGATACATTTTTGAAGCTCAAAGTTGCCATTAGTTCATGTCAAAGGATAGAATAGTATTAACCTTGTTTTCAATGTCTTAATTTTTCCATCAACATGACATTCTACAGATAATCATAGTTTTTGCCTCAGCCCACTAAAATGCCAATCACAATGATAATATAAAGAGGTAAATCACAACATTATGATCTCTGTGGTGATCATTAGCATAATTTACATCACTATGTTTTTATTGTAAGTGGTAGGCATAAGTCATGGGTCCAATAGTCTCTCTAGACCTTCCTTCTGAATAAAAAAGACCATTTAAATAGTACAGATTCTTCTTTTGAGGGATATTTGAAAAATTTTAGTGAATATTATTTTCTATCACAAGGGGGCAGAAAAATAAATTCTTTTCAATGTCTAACAATAGGGTATGCATAATTCACTAAATGAAAAGAAACAAGTAGTGTAGACTTGAATTTATCAGCAAATGCATTCATTCAACAAGTTAATATTGGAAAAACACTTAGTATTAAGGAATTTTCTAGGTTCTAGAAAATAAAGGTAAATAAGTCTAGAACAATGTTTTCATGGAATCACAAGCTAGCAGGAGATATATATATAGAGAGGTATATAGATAGATATTGATATATATATAGATAGATAGATAGATATATTCCACAGTGATCAAATTTGATGAATGCTAAACTAGAAACAAACACAAATTTTTTAGAGAAATATATCAGCCTAGAAGCATTCTCTCATTCATTTACTCATTCGAATTATATTCATTTAGGGTCTACTATGTGAGAGGTACTATTCTTGGTGCTTCCTAGGAGCAGTGATATTCAAGTAGGGTCTGGGGTTTTGACAAGCAGAGAAGAAAGAACTGAAATTTCAGGCAGCAAGCATGAAATAAAAATAGTGGAAATCTTCCCCATGTGGTAAGAATGCTGGGTATGTCAATGTTAGAGAAAGCTAGAAAAGGCAAGTAGCTGCCAAGTGAATTTGGAATTCAGTGTGTGGACAATAAAATACCATTTTCCCATTAAAAATTTTTGGAGTTGTGAGTGAAATAAATTGTTCTTTTTATTTTAGAATAATAAGTTTTATAGGATTGTGAAGACTGAATTTAAGGAAAGAAGATTAGAGGCACTTGTTTTATGTATACACTCATCTTTTATATATTTTCTCAAGCATTCTTAACTCACTATCCTATCTGGAAGACTTTTTAAGCCCTGGAGGTAATGCATGGCATCAAACTGACCCTGACCATAATTCATATTTATGGAGAATTTAAGCATTATCATTCACTTCTTTGGTATTTTTTGGGCTAGTCACATTTTTTCTCTTGTTTGTTCTTATTTTTCTCATCTGTTAATGATACTGTGTCTCCCATAAAAATTTGTTTAATTTCAAATTCCATGTACATTTTTTTACAGGCTATCCCATGCTGAATGAGCAATTAAATGTTGCTGAACAACAAGGTTCTTGGTATAAGAACAATATACTTCTATTTCCTATAAGGTTTTTGAAATAAAAATGAAAATACTTGGGGGAGCCACAGTGGCTCGGCAGGCAGAGTTCTCATCTGCCATGCCGGAGACCTGGGTTTGATTCCCGGTGCCTGTCCATGCAAAAAATAAGGTACTAAGAAATGAAAATCCCTAAGAAATAGTTTCTTCCAAAGTATTGTAATGTTAAAATTGTATAAAACTACTTTCTGTTTTTGCAATCTTTGGCAATAGCTAAGAGATTTCAAGGTGATCAAAAGGAATAACAAATTACAAACCCTTCGAGTTCAGTATGATTCTGCAGTAAGCTTCGGTAATCCATATTTTAGAAAATAAAAATCAAAAAGTTCTTAACTTTTTTGCCCCCGCAGAGTCCTATGATAGTGGTCCCTTCAGTGCTTGCAATTGGTATTTCCAGTGACTGGTGGCAATGACATTAATATCAGGCAGAAAATTATTCAAAAAGTTGTCTTAATCCTTGATCTGTGACCTTTGCCTTTACAGTCTTTCCTTAGTCTGATAGCCCACGTTCATTTTTTCAGCTACCACCTGCTAATGACACCCAAGTCTAAAATCTAGGCCTCAAGCTTTTTGAGCTCTTTGAAAGCTTTGTCTTCATATTTTATGTATATTTCTAGGTCAAGAAGAGGAGTTATTTGTGTGGAAAAGCCATGACAAAGAAAAAAGTTTATCCATGTCCAGAGAACAAATTATAAAGATTGAGAGTTAAGAATGTAGGCAAATATCTCATTAATCTGAAGAAAATAGGAAGGACAGTCACATACATCAAAAATATATTTCACAATCTCCTTTATTAATGCCTGCAAATATTTAAAACTACACCCTCTGTGATTAAATAATGTCAGAAACAGACTCAGGAAATAAGGACTTGGAAACTCCTGACAAGAATTTAGTGGAAGAAATCCATTAATAACCTCATAAGTGTCTTCCAGGGTAGGAAAAATTAGGTGAGCAAAAAGTGCTATTCCCATCCTGGAGAGTGGTTCAGCAGCTTGAATCTGAATTCACGAGTTTAAGGTACCAAACTGCAGTTCAAACTTAGTGTACCTAGACAGTTAAAAGGAGCCATTTGTGATGTCACATCAGAAGTTTTCAGTACTGTTGATATTCAGTCTTCAGTGAAGAAACCATGCAGATGAATATTATAATGCAGAGTTATCAATAACTGAGATGAAATCTGGAAGACCAACAGTAGATATTCTTCTTCCAGTCAGAATGTGAAGTTAGGTCTCTAGTCAGCTAAACAGCTCTTTCTGTAGCTCTTTCTGGGAAATCAGGCTCTGAGAACCTGTGAGGTGAGACAAGCTGCTAAGCAGCCTGGCCACAAAGGGAAAAATTTGGTTATGAGGAGCCCCTAATAGGCAATAGGCTTATCTCCCATTGGTCCAGTGTTGGGTGGGGCTGATTATGTCAATAATCAGGTGAATTGTGACAACATTAGGCAGGTAGAGACTGACATGCTATTAATTGTGTTATGTGATACACTACAGAGCACTAAGGCAGGCTGTAACCTCAAGAAATTCACAGTGTACCAAGAGAGATACACAAAATAATTACAGTACAATATATATACTAGGATACAAATATGCCCAGGATATTTTGGAAGACTTAGGAAGGAGCAATTAACTCTGATATGAAGTTTTAGAAAGAGCTTCTAAGATGAGGTAATGTCTCAATTAGGCCTTAAATTATAGATAGAAGTTTCTTAGTGGACCAAGAAGGGGGTCATAGAATAGTGAATTTTACAGATGTCATTCTGGACAAATAGCACAAAGTGTATAAAGGCATGGAAAATGAAAGGGGGAAAATGGCTGGAGATCAGTTTGCAGAAGAATACAAATATCAGGTGTCATGGTAAGCTAACTCTTCATGTCATAATTATGATTTGTTTACTTGAGTTTTTCACTTTATAGAATGAAGAATCACCTGTGCTTGTGAACTATCAGTAATGTGATATTTCATGAAAAATAAACAGTAGTTATTTAATGAAACTCCATAGATTCATTTTTATAAGACAGTAATCATCTTAGGGATTTCTTTTCATGTGAAGTTATAGAACTCAAAACCATATCTAGAATGCATCTAATAACTGTTGAGAATTTGTAGGGCAGAAGATTATTTTATATGATTCATTCGTAGGAAGTGAAAACACGATGAGTACTACTCAGAAATTAAGATCATATTAGGTGATTGATATTTACAAGGTCATGGAGTTGTTAACAGAATGACAAAATCATAAACATTAGTTGTTCTGATCCAAGCTGGAGCTATGCATTGTTCAAATTATTTGCTGGAAGAAAATCTGTTTTTACTTTCCAAGATCCACATAGCTAATTATATAATAAATTGTATTATGTTTTAATAAGTAAAGTTTACTCAGCCTTGGCACATTTTTCAAAATAATATTAACTAAACAGAGTCCCTTTTCTGTGATTCTTTCATTTATGTCTATTTCTACTTGATAGCATGTCTTATGATAGTCCATTTGACCATAAATTCTCCTTATAGCTCCTCTAAAAATAAATGTACTGTTTTTAGAGTAACTAAAGAAGAATTCGTATGATGACTAGCAAATAATATTGCTAACTCAGGCAATTAGGCACATCTTTCTCTTTGATAATTTCCTTTAACACCTTACCCTTTGGGTTTCCTTAAAGTAAAAGATATGTAAAAACTGTGGGAAACTGCTCTTATAATGCACTACAAGTTCTGTAAAGTCAGAAAGAAATATATAACCCTACCAGAAATTAAAATGGTAGAATTTCAAAACTGTTGTAAAAACTCCAATGATGGTACTAGAATTATTAACAATACTTTATATAGTTCAACCTCAGTTCTATTTTCCAAGCCAGGATGGGTAAATGGTAAAAAGCAGATGTTGATTCAATGTTTTCTAATTTAGTGATAGAACAAGGGAAATTAGAGGATTAAATTCTTCATTAACATAAGAAACTGACAGTAAAGAGATTATAGGGTATTGTATAGTTGGAGTATATGACAAATAATGTAGCAATAAACATTTTTAAAAGCAAAACCTTGTTGCAAATTCACAGAGCTGTATGATTTTTAGCTACTCTTATAATTTGTCAAAATTTCGGAACTGTTCTGAATGCATAAGAAATATCATACCTCTGACTATAAAGACCTTCTTTCTCACTCTTTAACTACTTCACTCACTATTATCCTGTTTTAAGATATAATTGCTGATCTCTTTTAAATTTTCTCCAAGTTTCTTGTTTTCTCTAAACTTCACTTTCTTCCCTATCCAGCCTTCTCTGAGAACTCTTATTTGATAAAGCTAGGTTTAGTGAAGTGTTATTTTATTCAGTATTTGTAGACCATGATGTGCAATAGTTCTTCATAGCATTAAACTCATTGTATTGAAATTTTTGTTTGCATGTTTGTCATTCTATTATATAGTGAATTTCTAGTTACTAATGTATACAAATACTAAATGAAATAGAGTGCAAGTTGAATTAAAAAGTGTGGAAGCATGGCTTTCAGAAATATAAATATGAATTAAATTAGATTCACAAATTATTAACTGTGTCACTTTGAGCAATATCATGCCAATTCTCAATTTTCAATGTGTACAAATTTTATAGAGATGGCATTAGAAGTAAGTGAGATAATCCATGTAATGTTTCCTGGAAAAATATGCTCAACTAATACTCCTTTGTTTTAATCTCAGGAATTTCAGTGTGGTTCAACATATTATGAAATATATTAACATGGCATTGTATTAGATTTAACAAGAGAAACTCTAGTTCATCGTAATCAAAGTTGAAAATTATCTGATAAACTTCCATGCCTATTTCTAATAAATACATTTCGAAGATAGGAATGGAAGGGCCGTTTCTTACTCTATTCCAAATTAATAGCCAATATGGTAATAATATGCCGGTACAGGAATAAACAGATAAACAGAAAAGAAAGATGTTTAGCAATGTCATGATGCTTCCAATAATTTACTGTCTGATAAAAGTGGCATAAAAATCAATGTTAAAAGAGTTAATTAAATTCAGATTTTCACCTCATATATGCAAAAATAAAATCTAAAAATATTTAAAAGTTTGCTACTTAAAACTTGTCCAAAGACAAACAAGAAGAATATAGTAAGATAATTACCAAACTATTGGCTAGTCACCCAATATCTAAGATAGAGACCCATAGATAATTGTACAAATGAAAAAACTGACATATTTGACTATACATGAATATAAAACTTCTAACTATAGTGAAATTTTCATAAAATGGGAAATAGATTAGGATAAAATAATTGCCACAAAAATAAATATAAGTGAAAAATATAAAATACTGGATCAAAATATTTGAGATTATTAAAAAGTTAAAATACTATATTGTAAACACAGATGTAGTTTTATTTGGAATATAGGATATAAATTTTATTTAAAAGAAAAGTGCATATTACAACATCTTGAGACTGGGAAAGGAATATGGACACGATGTTTCCATATTCTCACTCTTAACAATTTAAAATCATCATTCCAATGTTATATCACATATATTTCCAATGTACAGAGTTTTGCTATAAATGTGATTTCTAGACTTGGAGAGATGATGGGATTTTACTATTTATTTATAGTACAAAATTGCATTGCCATCAGCAAAAAAGGTGTAAAAAAGACTGCCAAAATTCTTTCTTACATATAAGCAATGGGAAGCCTTGCAAAAATTGTTGGAATCAATTTTTTCAGTATTCTTTATAGTCACCAAACTTGAAGCAATCTGGGGAGCATTTATGTGGGAAAGATGGTTGAATCTTGGTAAGTACAGTGAGTTTTGGGCCACTTTAACTTTCCCTTGTGTCATTCACCCTCTCAGACTCCAGTGTAGCCTTGAAACCCAACAGTCTGCCCTCAGGATGAAAACCAGCAGCTTCACAGCTACTGGAGGGGGCAAAATGTGGGTGGAGCTCCTTTCAAGGAGCTCGTTTCCAGGACATGTCTACATTAGACCTGATTAGTAGTTCCCTGGAATACCTCACTTATAGGACTGCATTTATTTGACAAGACTCAGAACTCCCTACCCCCACCTCAGTGCAAAAGCTCTTTTCCCCAGGAGCATTTGTTGAAGACAGTTAAGGGAATTGATGAGTTTTGTGCCTTTCTAAGGTGGTGGATAACAGTTGGGGCAATATATATATATGTATTCAATATATATATATATATATATATATATATATATATATATATAGAGAGAGAGAGAGAGAGAGAGAGAGAGAGAGAATATATATATATATATTCTAATCAAAAAGCTTAATGGAAAAGCTGGAGAATGAGAGGATGGTGGGGTAATTGACATTTATATATTCCTGAAATACTAACATATTCCTGAAATACTTAAAGGCCAAACTCACGCATTGGGCTATGTGTGTGCTCAAGAAAGACCTGAGAAAGCTCTAAGTCAGCAATTGTTGGCAAGGAGAAATCAAAGTCATCATATATGGCTGGTGGGAATGTAAAATGGCTAAGCTGCTTTGGAAGACAATTTGATAGTTCCTCAAATAGCTAAACATAGAGTTACCATATGACCTTATAATTCCACTTCTAGGAATATATCCAAGAAAACTGAAAACATATATTCACACAAACACTGATACATGGGTGTTCACAGCAAGAACAAAATGATCAACAACTGATGAATGGATAAAGAAAATATTGCATAATCATTCCATGGAATATTATTTGTCCATTAAAAAGAATGAAGTACTGATACATGTGACTACATGGACAAACCTTGAAAACTTTATGCTAACTGAAAGAAGCCAGACACAAAAAACCACATATTGTATGGGTACATTTAAATGAAATGTAAAGAACAGGCAATCTATAAAGACAGAAAGTACATTAGTGTTTGCTAGTAGCTGGAGGATAGGTAGGAATGGGGACTGAATGTTAAAGGGTGCAGGGTTTCCTCATGAGGGGATGATCATATTTTGCAATTACATATTGGTTATGTCGCACAGCATTGCGTATATAAAAACACTTAATTGTACCTTTTACAGAGGAAAACATGATGGTATGTGAATTATTTCTAAATAAAGCAAAAAAATTTTTTATCACTATTTTTAAACATGTTTCCTAGCAGGTAGATACTGTATTAATTAAAAATTCAGATTTTCATGAGTCCCTTTCCTTGAGGCTAAAACATGCCAACTCCCATTAATTCATTCTACAAAGAACACTAGTTTTTCTTACAAAGCATCTGTGGTATACTTGGCAATGTTATAAAAAAAATAACTGACAAAAAGCTAACTCAACATTTCAGGAACACATATTTGTGTAAAGTGAAGGACATAGGCATGTAAACTTGTGTTTCTTTGAAAATAGAGAATCTCAATTCGTAATGAAATTGAATTTCAAATGTTCAAGTTCCTAGTGAAATGTTGATGGTTTGGATGAAACGCTTTCTAATTCCTTTCTCTTTTAAACTGTAGTGTCCCTCATGATGTCTAATGACCATTATTATGAATATGCTTAACTTCTGAAGCTAAATCAGAAACATTTTGTGTGTCTGGACTATTTTTCCTTTCCTAACCTTACCCTGACATACATAGTATTAGCTCTATCCCTGATAACTCTGAACAATAGCATTCAAGAAAACGCTGAATTATCTCTTTCAGCCCCTCATCCACATCTCGACCTCACGCTTCCTAACTCTAACTACTGACAATGGACAATATGCTGCTGGCCACATGTTTTGTTAAATAATTTTTATTGGAATATAATCATATCCATTCATTTAAGTATTTCCTATTTATGGATTTCACCCTACCCATTATTGTTGAGTAGTTGTGACAGATAAAGAGCATATGAGCCACAAAGATTTAAATGTATAACTAAATAATAAAATATTTATTATCTGGCTCTTTATAGAAAAAATTTCAGTCTCTGTCCTATGATGCAATTTCAGAATCCCAAGGTTTTATTTTTTGCTTGTTTTTTTGTTTTGTTTCTCCTTTGGCTTTCTTTCCTTCTCTTAATTGCTGCATTTGTAAAAAAATGTCCTTCTAATTCAAGTAATACTTGCCTTTTGCCCAAATTATATTTTTAATTAGTTTTGATTGCAATAGTATAAAATATTATACTATAAAATCATGAGAACAAGTATGATTTTTGCCCTCAGAATAATTACTTCCCTCTGCTTAGGATATAATAGCTGAATCTTTATTAAATACATAAATTAATGTTTACTTATGGCAATAAATTACGGTATTTATCAATACAGTTAATTTCTGTATTAATGTATGTATTATTTATGTATTTAATTTATTTGTAACCCGCCTCAAACTAATTTTGAAACAAGAGAACAAATCTGTAAATTAAGAAAATGTGCCAGTTTTCTTAAATATTTTTCTAACCATACAAATAATTTAGGTACTGTATTACTTTGAAAAGAATATTCGTATTATACAATAGAGGAATTACCTAAAAATTGGTTTCTGAAACACATTGCCTATGTTTTTAAAGTAAATTTGAGAACATGTAAGGGAAATATTATAAACACCAACAACTTAATTGTAAACAAGTTTACCATTTATATTTAGCTAAGAAGCTGTCTATCAATAATATTTTCTGGTCCACTTTGTAAAGTTTTTAAAATGTAATTCTATTGTGAAATATTCACTCACCATAGAAACCATCTGAAGTATACAATCACTGGCTCACAGTATCATCATATAATTGTGCATATTATTTCAGTTTGCTAATGCTGCAAGAATGCAATATACCAGAAATTGACTGGCTTCTACAAAGGGGACTTATTAGGTTACAAATTTGCAGTTCTAAGGTGATGAAAATATCCAAATTAAGGCATCAATAAGAGGATACCTTCACTCAAGAAAAGCCAATAGTGTCCAGGGTTTCTCTGCTACATGGGAAGGCACATGGTGATATCTTCTGACCTTTCTCTCCTATTGGTTTCAAAATGTGTCTCTCAGCTCCTATGGGTCCTTCCTTAGCATATCCTGGGGCATTCTGTCTCCAGGTGTCTGCTCTCTGTATCAGCTTTCTAAGAATTTATGTTTTTTTCCAAAATGTCTCCATTTTAAAGGACTCTAGTAAGCAGATTAAGACCCACTTTGAATTGTTTTGGGCACCTCTCCATGGAAACAACATAATCAAAAGATCTCACCCAACAATAGGTCTCATGTCATAAGATTGAGTTAAAAGAACATGGTTTTTCTGGGGTACATAACAGTTTCAAATCAGCACAGATACAATCCCATAATCAATTTTAGAACATTTTCCTTAGTCAAGAAAAGAAATAAAAAGAAAAAAGAAAACCCAAATCCTCCCATACTCCTTATCCCCCTGCTACTATTGAACCATCATATTGGTCTAGTACACTTGTTACTGTTGATGAAAGAGTTTTAAATTTTACTGTTAACTATAGTCTATAGTTTTCAATAGGTACTTTTTCTCCATCTATCCCTCTCTTATTAGCTTCATGAAAGAACTATTTTTATGTGTTATACATGCTCATGTTTTAGCCTCCAACTTTCATTCTGATCACATACATGACTCTAAACTTCCCCTTTTCAAAATCCTTTGTAGCGTTGAAGTATTGGATTTTGAGTAGTTTCCATTTGTCTATTTTTTCTTTCATTGCCTGTTCTTTGGGTGTAAAGTCTAAGAAGCTACCACCTATCGTGAGGTCTTGGAGATGGTCCCCTACATTTTCTTCTAGGAGTTTTATGGTCCTCGTTTGTATATTTAGGTCTTTGATGCATTTTGAGTTAATTTTTATATAGGGTGTGAATAGGTATTCTCTTTCATTCTTTTGGTTATGGATATCCAATTCTCCCAGTGCTATTTATTGAAAAGACTGTTCTGTCCCAGTTGAGTGGACTTGGGAGACTTGTCAAAAATCAATTGACCATAGGTCTAAGGGCCTATTTATGAACTTTTAATTTGATTACCTGTATCAATGTTTTTCTTTATTCCAGTACCATGCTTTTTTTTTTTTTTTTACCACTGTGGCTTTACAATATTCTTTGTAGTCAGGAAGTACGAGATCTTCCACTTCATTCTTCTTTTTCAAGAAACTTTTAATTATTCAAGGTCCTTTTCCTTTTCAAATAATATTGATAATCAGCTTTTCCATTTCTGAGAAGTACTGTCTTGGAAGTTTGATTGATACTGCATAGAATCTGTAGATCAATTTGGGTAGAATTGACATCTTAATGACATTTAGCCCTCCAATCCATGTACACAGAATGTCTTTCCATTTATTCATGGCTTTGATTTCTTTTAGCAATATTTTGTAGTTTTCTTTGTACAAGTCCTTTACATCCTTGGTTAATTTTATTCCTAGATATTTGATTATTTTAGTTGCTATTGTAAGTGAATTTTTTTTTCTTAATTACCTCCTCAGATAGCTCATTGCAAGTGTATAGAAACACTGATTTTTGCGTGTTGGTGTTGTATCCTGTCACCTTGCTAAACTCATTTATTAGTTAGGTCAAGTAGCTTTGTTGTCATTTTTTATGGATTTTCTAAATATGGGATCATATTATCTGCAAATAGAAGCAGTTTTACTTCTTCCTTTCCAATTTGGATGCCTTTTATTTCTTTTTCTTGCCTAATTACTCTAGCTAGAACTTGCAGCACGTGTTGAATAACAGTGGTGACATTGGGCATCCTTGTCTTGTTCTAGTCTTAAAGGGAAAGCTTTTAGTCTTCACCATTGGGTATGATATTATCTGTGGGTTTTACATACTCTTTGAAAGTTTTAGGAGGAATTTCTGATTTTTGATCACTATAATTTGGTCACTTTTAAACTTTGCAATTTTTTTGCAGCATAGTATTTGAATAGAAAACAAATACAAATGATAATGTATTAGTATAATTTAGGATGTGGAGATGCTTGCATCCTGGGCACATGAAAAGTATTAAATGACTATTGGTTTGAACCCATGATGTAGAAAAATGGAGCTCATACAACATTCACGATCACCTGCATTTCACTTAGAGATGACTTTCCAAGATTCAGGCTATTACAAGTAGCCTAGATATGAGTATATATAACAGATATAGTATATATATGAGTATATACAAAGTGATATTATTAATGGCTGTTGATAGTGTTTCTTTTGTCTAATGCTACTTTTTATCATGTAGTGTTCTTGCTACTTGGTGATATAAGGGATTTGCTTGGTACCGAACAGAATGTGATTGATACTAATATCTTTAGCAATTAATTTGAACTTGGGTGGATTGTTTCTTAAAATTAATATTTAAATTTAACATAAAAAGAAATTGATTTCATTGCTTATAGCCTATGTCCTTGTTTTTAACTGTTTATTTAAAGTAACTTATCCTACTAAATTCCATGGTAAATTAATCGGTAGCAACCAAATACTTCAGAAGCATTCATCTAAAAATTTCCGATGGTGAATTACTTAGACAGAAATAAGTCATTCATCTAATTTTTAATAAACTATGAATTTGAGTTCTTACTAAATGCTTTAGTTAGTAAGAGCTGCTGGAATGTGATATACCAGAAATGGAATGACTTTTAAAAAGTGGGAATTTATTAAGTTTTAAGGTTACAATTCTAAGGCCATGAAAATGCCCAAATTAAGGCAGGGCAGTAAATATGTCCAAATTAAGGCATCTAGGGAAAGATATATTGGTTTAGGAAGGCTGTTGATGTTTGGTGTCTCTCTCTCAGTTAGAAAGGCAAATGGCAATGTCTGCTAGCTTTCTCTTCTTATTTCATGAGGCTTTCCTGAGAGCATTTTCCTTCTTCTCCAGAGGTCTCTGGCTGTGTGAGCTCTGTTGGTTCTGGTGGCTCTGGAGCTTTTTCAAAAATGGTTCCCTCTTAAAGGGCTCCAGTAAGCAACCCTACCTTGAATGGGTGAAGAACATCTCCATAGGAATCATCTAATCAAAAGTTACCACCCACAAATTTTTGGGTCACATTACCATGAGAACAATCAAAAAGATTCCACCCAGCAATAATGAATGAGGATTAAAGAGATGGCTTTTCTGGGGTACATAATAACTTCAAACTGGCACAATAAATATGTTATTAGACATTAAATAGAATACAGTAAAAAGTTATTCAAAAAGGACATTTTGTGGGAGACACAGGTTCAATTCCTGGACCAATGCACCTCCCCCAAAAGAGGATATTTTATGTTTTATTTTAGTCAGGGAGTATTAGCATAATGGAGTGGTTATGTTATTTACTACTCTAATACCTAGGAATGTTTCCAAATTTTAATTCTGCTAGTAACATCATGAATAAATAACTTACAAAGACTAGATAAACTTTTAAAAATATTTTTTCTGTTGACCTAGAAGTCACTTTACATAAATGACAATCAGTCGGCATTCATTTTTCTTTCTTTTGAAAATACAAAAACAGGTTAAGGGTATGCCCAAAGTAATGAAGTGAAAGCAGAACCAAAACCAGAAAATCTAGAGGGATAAAGTTAAAGCCATAATTAACTTTTACTCCCTTGTCTGCATCATTTCTCACCCCTCCCCCATTGCTGATAATGTAGGACCATATAGAATAAACACTGCAGAAGTACTGATTAATCTGTACTTGGTTAAGGAATGAGCACCAAGAAAACATTCGTGATTTCTTCTTTGTCCTTCTCCCTTCTGCACAACAAAAGATCCATAAAATTGTTGAACTCTTCCAGCCAACTATTAATACAGCATTAATAGAGGCATGGAAAATTTATCATGTGACCATAGAGTAAGCCATAAGGTCAGCATGAAAAGAGCTAGTTCCATCTATAATCGTATGGAAAGATGGTTTTTAGGATTACAAATTCAGGATCTACTTGGGTATAGTTTTTATAGCTTCCACCCTCTTTCCCTGAAATAGAGCAGGGTTTCCCTTATTTTCCTGAGTTATGCTGTGTAACAAGTTTATAATTTGCAGGTTTGATGGTACACATTTTCATTTCTTTTATTAGACAAGTAATTGTGTGGTCTTTGGCTTTCAAGTCTGCCTGACTCTCTGGTATTTCCATTTTGGGTTAACATTTGGAACTGCTAGTGCCCTGTCTGCATATTGGTCAGACTGCTGGCTCATAAGTTGGTCTATGTGGCCTTGTGCTTTGGTCCAAATTTGACATTTTTCCTCAGGAGTGCAACAAAAGAAAAGAATGACTTGCACATCCTCCATGGTAAATTCATAGGTTAATACCAGGTTTTAAACTTTTTCTATAAGTATTGAGGGGTCTTCCTGGGCACAACATAATTTGTAAGAGTTCATCATGGATTTATCCTGATATAAGGTCATGCAAACTTATACATAATGAATCTATTGCCACTTTCCATCCTTTTTACAAAAGCAATTTACCTGCAAGATAGGGTTATAACTGACTATTCAATTTATGGCCTATGCTGGTTTGAAACTTTTATGTACCCCAGAAAAGTCATGTGTTAATCTTGATCCAATCCTGTGGGGTAGCAATATCTTTTAATCCTGATTCAATATTTTAAGGAGGAAAAATTTTTTATTAGTTATCTCCACAAGAATGTAACACTCCCAGTTGTGGGTGTGGCTTTTGGTTAGATGGAGATGTGAATCTGCCCATTCAGGGTGGGTCTTGACTAACTTGCTGCAGTCTTTTAAAAGAGGAAGTATTTTGGACAATGCTCAGAGCAGATACCTAGACATGGGTAGAATCCAGCAGATGGTGCCATGTGCCTTCCCATGAGATGGTAAGCAAGCCAGAACCAGAGTTCTGTCCTGAAGGAGCTAAGTGAATGTCCACAGATGCTTATAGAGGACACCACTGGCATCAGAAGCTGGAAGCAATGGGACTGGCAGCAAGGACCTGCAGATGCCAGCTACCTGCCTTGCCAGCTGACAGAGGTGTTCCAGACAGCATCAACTTTTCTTTAGTGAAGGTAATCTTTTGTTGATGCCTTAATTTGGATATTTTCATGGCCCTAAAAATGTAAACTTGTAATTTATTAAATTTCCCTTTTAAAAAGCATTCCATTTTTGGTATATTGATTTCCAATAGCATTAGCAAACTAGTACATGAGTCAACACTGGCCATCCTCCAGGTGATTTTGTGGCCAGACCATGTTGCAGTAGAAAGTATGTTTTTTTTTCTTTTTTAGCTCTGTGGTGAAAGATTATTCCAGTTTTGTAGCAGGCAGCTCAACGGACTGTCAGCTGGAATACTGGAGGCACTACCCATTTCTAAGAAAGAAAAAGAAGGGGAAAAATGCAGATTTCAGTACTGGTGTCTGGTGTCCTGGGTCACCCACCTACTGATCCTTTGGTTCCGTGGGATCAGGGTCCCTATCCCAGTGCATTCCTGGGGTCTTTGAAGATTCAGAAAATGGATGGCCTGGTACCATCCTGATGCTGCTGAACCAGCATACTTATCTTCCTAGAAGTGTTTGCTTTTTTAACTAACTGCCTGACTTTGTACCTAAGAGAATGAAAAGGATTTGCCAAAGACAAAGAATCTCTAGGGAGGGAATCTTCCTAGGTATTTCCAGGAAGGCTGGGGGAAAGGAACATGCAGTAAAGAAAGTAGCCTCCCCTTAAGAGGAAATATCTTGGGAAAGGCCAGTTACACTATAAAATGTAGCTTAGTACACTTTTCACACAATTTACTGGATCTTGGAATGGCTATATTATAGGACAGGGCCAAGAGTGTGGCTCTCTGTCCCTTGTAGCACAAATTTTAGAAAGTGAAAACAAACTTAACACTAGTAGTTTCCCCAAGAGAAAGTCCTACCAAGGATTCAGCCACACCAGAGAGCAAGTATGGAGGAGAAACTGTGGTCCAGACCAGCCCTGGGCTGGTGAGGACAGGAGAGCTCACACTGAGCAAGCAGAGGGCAAGAGAGTCTGCACACTCACTTTAAGAAAAATGGGGGGTTGGTACTTACTGCCTCTCGCAGTCTTAGTTCACTTCAATCAGGTTAACTAGGACTTTTGCTTATCCTACAAATCTCACTTCTGGTTGTCAGGGACAAACACTCCCATTGGAATGTGCCCAGTTCCCTTGGGCCTAAACCAGGGGCGACTCCCTATAATGTTAAAGATAACACTTTGTTTGGAATAAGAATTCTTAGACCAGAATCCAGTGTTACAAAACATGGAATGTCTTAGAAGACATTAAAGCCAGAAAGAGGAGATTCCCATAGAGCAGTGAAAAGGACATCTGTCAAAGAGGTGAAAACAGGATCAGATTCAGTAGGAAGCATCTGGGTCCTCAGAGGGGAGGGAAACAGAGAATGTGGGAGCAATTTCTGAGAGCCAAGGATTGAGAGAGAGAAACAGGGAGACTCGATTTAGCTCCCATTGGACTCCTGCTCAACATAGGGAGAAGTACTCATTCAAGGCCCAAAGGGTGGTATCACACCTACATGGTGTGAAGATGGGCTTTTGCCACCTTCGTGGAAGAAGCTGAAGGGTCAGGGTAAACCATGCTGTGTCCTGGGGAGCCACATTAAAGTGCCCAGGTTAAGCCAAGCGAGTGGGGGAAGTTTTGGAGAGCTGAGGAGAGAGAGAAACAGAGATACAGAGAGACAAAGAGAGAGAGAGAGTGAGTATGAGAGAGAGAGAGAGAGAGGACAGAGCCAAGAGAGAAGGAAAAGCATCTGGCCAATCTTCCAAGTACTCACCAGTCCAGATGGTCAGAGAAGAGAATTGCCTTCTGACTGGCTTGCCTTCAAGGTTCTTGGTTGTGCCACAAGGAAAGAATTTAAAAGCACAGTACAGATAAAGCAAGTAAGTAGGAAGTTATTAAGTGCATATGCAGAGAAGGAGTGTGGGCACCCTCAAAAGATGATAGAGACAAGAGTCCCTTACCAAGCTTTATAGACAGAAAAGTTTTCAGGGCTAAGAAATTTGAGATGAGCTAGTATATAATATAAGATTTGCTCTGCTGAAAGGAAAAAACTGACATAATCTGTCCTTAGCTAAGTTTCTTTCCTTATTTTAGATTGTTGTGGTGGTCAGATTGCATAGCCACTGAACACTGAGTCTCAGGATGATGCTTCTAAGTCTGTGTTTTTTGGCAAATAACTTCTGTTATATATGGGATAGTTGATCTCAATTGGTATAGCTTTGGCAATAAAAGTGTATGCAACCCTTTTTGGGTCTTCCAAACAGAATTATCCTACTTAGTTAAAATAAGTCTCAATATTATTTAGAAAGGTAAGAAGTCAGTGTTCACTAGAGTATTTATAATCCATATTTTAACAATTGTTAATGTGAAGCAGATCTTCTTTATTTAAGTTGGTGGGAAATGGTCTTATTAGAAAACTGTAAATTAAATTTGAGTGAGAGGTGAGTGATTAATTACCAGCCTTCTAGATCTGTTGGACTATTAGTAATCACAGCAAATTTATCAAGAATAGAAGACAAGGCAAAAGAAGTCTTCATGAAATCATTCTCACAGGGAAGCATAAGTCAGTGGCAAGTCCTTGGACAGAAGCTAGAACTTCGTGGTGGAGCAGTTGACTTTTGCATGGGTGAGGAGGTTGAACATCCTGCATAGTGCTGCCAAGAAACCCCTATTTTATATCAAAGAGGGGGCTGGCTGGTTGCATTTGTAGGATGTCCCATCTCCCTTCCCACTTCGTCATGACAGACACCAGAAACTTCACGCTGCCTTACTGAAGAACCGTCAAACCTGCATATCAAGGCAACACAGATGTCGAGCTTTATTACTAAAAGAGCATTGTGACAAACATATTCAGTAAAGGGTAGAGCACTGAGTGCTATGACCTTTGGTCATAGGAAGCACTGGGTAAGTGACTGGAACTGTTAAACTAATAGATCTGCATTGAACCATGTTAGCCAGCTGTAGGGACTGACAAGTTACCAGGAACTTCAACGACCATACAGGTAATGTTTTCAGAACCAGCCTCCTACTCTCAGCACTTCATCAAGGTAGAAATATGTAAGGGTTGGGCATATTTCTTTAGAATAACTAGAGGCAGAGTAGCTAAAGGGAAAGATAATCCAATTCCTACATGCAGAAAGTAGTAAAGTTTATAGCCATGTGTTATAACAATATTTATATAGATAGCCAGGTGTGACAAGGATGAGTAACACTAGAGACGTATGAAAGAAAAGTTTCACAGGTCCTACAACAAAAATTAGTAGCATGCCTCAAAGGGTCATGTGGAGAAACACATTAGCAGAATAGGCTCAACCAAGCAAGTGGGGAGCAAGAAGTTACAGTGGACCTTGGGACTGTGCCTTTATAGTATGGGTGAAGCTGTAACAGATGATCATGCAAGAGTGGGGATTGGGGAGCTTGTATTTAACTTTCACAGGGACATGAACTCAAGTAGGATGAGAGAAAGAGAGGGATATTCTGTTTATCTTTTTAATAAGCAAGTGTGGGTGTGGGTTACTGATGGACTCAACAGTAAAGTCAACTGAGGTATAATGTCAATTCAAACAAAAGCTCCATATGTTAGTACTGACCTTAGAGGTGAAGAGGCAGGGTGAAATGCCCCCATTTTATTTTGATTCACCAAAAGCCCCCCAAATAACCCTAAATTTAAAATCCAAGGGTAAAGGTAAAATGCCAAATAAAGTACTGACTCTCAAAGTCAAAAGCAGGAGATTTGTGAACAGTAGTAGAGAGAAAATTCTACAACTCAAAATCAAGATCAAATGGAAAAAAAAAGATCAAATGGGAGTGGGTGGAAAAAACAGTCTAATTTCAAGCTAGGTTACAAAGATGATTGGTATGGTCTAAAGAAGAAAATTAATAGTATGTCCCCTGTGCTGGTTTGAAAGGATTTATGTACCTGAGAAAAGCCATGCTTTAATCTTAATCAATCTTATGGGAACAACTGTTTCTTCTAATCCCTATTCAGTACTGTAGGTTGGAAACTTGAATAGGTTATCTCCTTGGAGATGTGAAGCACCACTTGAGAATATTAGGCTTTCATTAGAGGGAGATGTGACTCCACCCATTCTGGGTGGATCTTGATTAGTTTACTGGAATCCTTTAAAAGAGGAAGCATTTTGGAGAAAGCTTGAAAATTACAAGAGCAGCAGAGATATGAGAACTACAGAGTGCACCAGTCCTCGACATTTGGAGAATGCCCCTGGGGGAGCAACATAAAGCAAGAGGCCTGGAGAGGAAGCTATAAAATGTTGCCATGTTCACCATGTGCCTTTCCAGTTGAGAGAGAAACCCTGAACTTCACCAGCCTTTCTTAAGTGAAGGTAACCTTTTGTCCATGCTTTTATTTGGACATTTTTATAGACTTGCTTTAATTGAGACATTGCATGGCCTTAGAACTGTAAACTAGTAACTTATTAAATTCTTAGTTTTAAAAGCCATTCCATTTCTGGTGTATTGCATTCTGGCAGCTAGCGAACTAGAACAGATTTTGATACCAGAGGAGTGGGGTGCTGCTGCAATTTTCAAATACCAGACATGTTGGAATAGCTTTTTGAATGGATAAGGGGAAGGTTGTGGAAGAGTTGTGAGGAGCTTGATAGAGAAGACCTAAAATGCTTTGAAGAGACTGTTGGTAGAAATGTGGAATCTAAAGATACTTCTGACGAGGCAATAGACAGAAATGAGGCACATGTTATTGTAAACTGAAAGGAAGGTGATTCTTGTTTTAAAGTGGAGATAATCTGGCAAAACTGACTACTGGATTTGGCTGGAAGGCAGATTTTAAAAGCCATGAACTTGGATATTTAGCATAAGAGATTTACAAATTAAATGTGGAAAATGCAGCCTGGTTTTTCCTCGTAGTTTATAGTGAAATGCAACAAGAATGAGATAAGCTGAGAACTGACTCTTGGGTACAAAGAAACCATAAATTGATGATCTGGAAAATTCTGGGCTTACAGGAAGGAAGACCCCAGAGAATAGTGTCCTATGTGAGGATTTGGCCAAATGTGGAACCAGTCAGCCATTTCAGAGAAAGCCAGTATTGGAGATGGAGTTATCCAGGAAGGATTTGTGGAAACTCCTTATATCTTATGAGCATGACCTGAGTTTACTGCAAAGAGACCCAAAAAGAGCATTGCAAGATCTGTACAAAGAAAACCACTGCTAGTCTGGACCAAAAGGGACAGAAAAGGGACACATTGGAGGAAAAATAACTTCAGAGGCAGACCTATGGAAGCTAAAGTCTAAAGTTAAGAAACTTCAGGTTAGGAGGATAGTGGACCCACCCAAACATGTGGAGAGGATGAGTTTGTCCTGAAGGCAGAGGATGGGCTTTCCACCTGGTTGCAGTGGAAGTATGCTACAGTCTCAGGCCTTGGAGAAGGTGGAGCACAATCCTTGGGGATTGGAGAGCCTGGCTGCCACCACATGGAGGGGTTGAGTGTGTGCCCCAGAGATGGCAGAGAGCCCAGGAGCACCCTTGGAAAGGATGGGACTGCATCTAATGGACTTTGCCATGCAGGTTTCCAAAACTGTGTTCCTTCCAATTTCTCCCTATGGAAATGAGAATATGTACCCTATGACTGTTCCTTCTTTGTATGTCAGCAGCAAATAACTTTTTCCGAGTTTTACAGATCCAGAGCCAGAGGAAACTTTTGCCTTAGAACAGACCACACCTATAACAGACTTTAATGAAATTTGTACTGGTTTTAACCTTGTATTGTACTTGTATTTGTACTGTTACTGAAATGGTTTAAGGGTTTCTGGAATTGTGATTAATGTATTTTGCATATGGGAAAAACATGTCTTTTTAAGGGTCCAGAGGGTAGAATGTGCTGATTTGAAAAAAAAATGTGTGTCCTGGAAAAGCCGTATTTTAGTCCTAATCAGTCTTCTGGGAGCAACCATTTCTTCTAATCCCTATTCAGTACTATAGGTGGGAAACTTGATTAGGTTATCTCCATGCAGACGTGACTTACACACTTGTGGGTATTAACTTTTTATTAAAGGAAGTTATGACTCCACCTATTCCAGGTGGGTCTTTATTACTTTACTGGAATCTTTTAAAAGAGGAAGCATTTTGGAGAAAGCTTGAGGATGATGGGAGAGCCACAGAGCAGAGTCACGAGAATGACGAGAGTCCACCAGCCAGCGACTTTGGAGATGAAGAAGGAGAACGCCCTTGGGGAGCTTCATGAAGCAAGAGGTCTGGAAAGGAAGCTAGTAGACATCGCCATGTTTGCCACATGCCTTTCCAGTTGAGAGTGAGACCCTGAACTTCACTGGTCTTTCTTGAGTGAAGGTAACCTCTTGTTGGTGCCTTAATTTGGACATTTTTGTAGACTTGCTTTAATTGGGACATTTTCACATCCATAGAACTGTAAACTAGCAACTTAGTAAATTCCCCCTTTTTAAGCCATTCTGTTTCTGTATATTGCATTCTGGCAGCTAGCAAACTAGAACATCCTCCAAAACATAAAGGAGATATGAGTTGTTTGAGATCCAGTATCTGATCATTTCCAGAGAACTTTCTCAAAGGCAAGGCCATAGGAAAGATCGGGAGAAAGACCTTGCTCTCAAAAATATGAGAGCAAGAATAAAATGGCATAGCAAAATCCAGCCAGTCCTATGGGCTTCTCTACTTTTGGGTTCTATAGGGATATTTATATGAAAATATATGATGTTATCCTTAATTTTCCAATTTTCACCGTGGACTGCTGAAAATTTTACTGTGGACCTGTTTCCAATCACTTATGAACAATACCAACTTGAACAATAGCCTGGGAGCCACCAGGTTTTCCACAGACTTTAACTTAGGGCTATGTGAATCAGTTCTTCAAAGATCTGGAGATCTGAAAAGGGTATACTTGCTGCACATTCAACTGTGGGTTAAGTTTCTGATCAACTACACTGGTTTTGGCAGTCTTCAATGGGTAAGTGGACCAACCTTAACTTGGGGAAAAGGCTGAGTTCAGGGTTGATGATTCAGAATATTTATTTTCTTTTATTTTCCTCAGAAGCAGGGAGCCCTCCACTGAAATTCTTGGGCTCGGTACATGATTTCAGAAAATGTGTGGTTTCATGCTTAAGTTTCCAAAATCTTGTGCACTTTAAGGTATACCCCCCATACACAGATTAACTTTCTCTCTTGGGACAAGAATTAATACAGGGATCCTATTCACAGCCTTGGTCGAGAAATTAAGGTGATCAACAACTAAGGAAAAGTGGGAGATGTTGTGACCTTCTGGCCCTAATCTTGAACAGTTATTGTAGCCTTGCATTCAGTATTTTAACAAGCTTCCCAAGTGGTATTATGTACCTTAAAGTTTGAGACCACTGCCATATAAAAAAATCTATATTTTAATACAGTTTTTATGGATATTTAAAATTTTTCTATTTTTATATATTCATACTATACTAAAATGTGTTAATTTTAAATAATGTATAAATATAAAATTCCATACATCTTTCCTGTACAGTCATTTCCTTTTCCCTTCTTTCCTCCCACCTTTCTCCCTCCTGCCCACCCTTCCTTCCATCCTTTTTTCCATTACTTCTTTCTTTCTTTTTTCCTTCTTTCTTTTTGTTAGACTCCCTCCCTCCTGTACCTTCCAGCCAGATTGGTGTTACCACACGCTAAAGTAACTGATATAAAGAATTTCATATGTATCTTTCCATATTTTTATTCATGTTCAAATAATCTTACAATAATTATATATGTATGTACATATTCATATTGCACATTTAGAGGGATTTGTCCATTGATTTTCCAAACTGAGATGTTGCATTCAATTTTCTGTATTTTGCAGTTCTAATTTTATAATATCTCATGGAAATTCATCTAAATATAATGTTGGAAGTCTAATTCATTTTTCTTAAAGACTATAATAATATTTTATTTTAACATGCCATCATTTTTTTTTTCCATGGGCAGGTACCGGGAAATGAACCTGGGTCTCTGGCACGGCAGGCAGAAACTCTGCCTGCTGAGCCACCATGGCCCACCCAACATACCATAATTTTTAAACCTCTAAAATGAAGAATAACATAAATACACAAAAGTGCAAAAAATCATAGATGAACAGCAAAGCAAGTCATCACAAAGTGACAACATCCACATAACCTATCATATAAAGTGAGACTATTACCAGCACCTTAGAAAGCCCCATTCTTCCTCCCCCATAAATCATGCCTTTGTTACTTTTCCTAATTAAAGTCTATACTGACTTCTAACACCAAAGAAAATTTTGCCTATTTTTGAACTCTATATAAATGGAAATATATGGTATGAATACTTTTGTGCCTAGCTTAATTTGGCTCAACAAATCTGTGCAATTAAAGCATGGCATTCCATCTATCGGGGGTCATTTTCATTGCGGTACACTCTTCCAGTAGAAACCAATTTATTTATCTGTTCTAATATTAGTGGACACTGGTTATTTCCAATTTTGGGCTATTGCAAATAATGCTACAATCAAAATTATTTCAATGTCTTCTTATACATTTACAAGCATTTATATTCAGCATAAATTATAAAGATTGGAATTACTAATTCATGGAAGATGTGTTTATTAAATTCTACTTAAGAATATCTGTTTTCCAAGTTAAATGGAACCAATTTCAGTACAAACTATCAGTGCTTTAGGGTTTGTATTGTCCTTATCCTTTCCAACACTTGGTATTTTCAGTCTTTAATTTTAGTCATTCTGGTATGTATGTAGTGATATCACACTTTGGTTTTAATTTACAATTTCCTAATGACCAATGAAGCTTGTGAAACTTCTTTTCTGTTTATTGGCCACTTAGATATTCTCTTTTGTAAAATGATTGTTCAAGTCTCCTGTCCTTGTTTTCTAGTAGGATCTCTGTCATCTTACTGACACTTAGGAGTTCTTTATCTATTTTGGACTGTATTCTACACCCTGTGGCGTGCCTTTTCACTTCCTTAGTGTTATCTTCTGCTAATCATAAGTTCTTAGTTTTAATATAGGTAAATTTTCAATCTTTTCCTTAGAAGATTTTTATGCAAGATTTAATAAGTATTTTTCTACTCCAAACTTGAGAAGATATTTCCCAATTATTTTCTGGAAGCATTATTTTTCCCCTTCACATTTTCATCCATAATCCACCTGGAATTGATTTTACATATAGTGTGAGGAAGGAGGCAAGATATATATATATATATAGTTTTCCTCCTAGAAACTAATTGACACAGCATATCTACTGAAGACACATATGGCTCTGTAGTACTACTATTGTTAAAAATCAAGTGATTTGGTCCATCAGTCTACTTGTCTATTTTTACACGAATATCACAATGTTTAATTACTAGAAATTTAAAAATATGATATTTGGTAAGAGAAGTCTTCCCACTTGTTCTCGTTCTTCTTGGTTTCACTTTGACTTTTGCATTTCAAAATAAATTTTAGAATTGCCTTAAAAGTTCCTCAAAATAAAAACAAACTATGATTTTGATTGGGATTACCTTAAATATTTAGAATAAATTGGGGAGAATTTACAGCTTGTAAATATTGAGTATTCCACTCAGTAAGTATTGTATTTCCCTCCATTTATTTAAGTATTTTAAAAAATTCCTCTAAATCACATTAAAATTTTCTTCAAGGGGTCCTACATATATGAATTAAGATTTATTTCTAAGCATTTGATGTCCAGATGTTTTGAAATTGGGAACTTTTTCTTTACTTATTTTATATTTTAAAATTAATATTCAAATTTACAGACAGAAAAATTCTTTTTTATGGGTGTACATTTCTGTGTAGTTTATCAAATATTATGTATCAACCACTGCAGTCACTAGCCCTTACCTCCAAAATTACCTCATGCCGCCCTGCGGTAGCCAAAGTCTCCCCCCATCCCTAATCCTGGAAACCAGTCTACATTTCTCTGTCCCTATAGTTTTACCTTTTCCAAAAGAATATGTAAATGAAATCATATAGTATGCAGCATTTTAAGTCTGGCTTCTTTCAATTAGCATAAGGCATTTGAGACTCATCCATGTTATCGACAGCATATTCCAGTTTGCCAATGAGTTCTATTCCATCACATGCAATTTGTTTATTCATTCATCAACTGAAGATTTGGAGCTTTCCCCCCAGCTTTTGGCAATTTACCAATAATGCTGCTATAAACATTAGTGCACAGGTTTTTGGGTAAACAAAAGTTTTAATTTCTCAAGGGTAAATAGCTAGGGGTGGAATGGTGGGTTGTGTGACAAATGAATATTTTGCTACGTAAAAAATAACCTCCCGGGCAGGCCACGGTGGCTCAGCAGGTAAGAGTGCTTGCCTGCCATGCCTGAGGACCCGGGTTCGATTTCCAGTGCCTGCCCATGTAAAAAAAAAATAAAATAAAATAAAACCTCCTCAATAGTGGCTGTACAATTTTGCATTCTCACCAGCAATTGTGAAGGTTTTGAAAATTGTTTTTAAAAAATCTAATAAATGCATAGTGATAATGTTATTGATGTTTTAACTAGAATTTCCCTAAAAAAATCAAGACATTGAGTGTCTTTTTCCTATGCTTATTATGTCTGACCTTATATCTTCTTTGGTGAAATGCCTGTTCAAGTTCTTTCCTCATTTTTTTCTCATTTTTACTTTGGTAGTATATATACAAAACAAAATTTACTATATTAATCAGTTTCATGTTTACCTTCAGTGATATTTATTGCATTCATTAACTGTCCTACTTTTACTACCATCCATTACCAAAACATTTTCATCACTCCAAATCAGAAACACTGTACTCTAAAGCAATAACTTCCAATTCCTTTTGCCCTAGCAGCCCTGGTAGGGTATAATCAACTTTACGTCTTTCTGTCCTTGCCAATTACAGGTGCTTCATATAAGTGAAAGTTCGTACATTATTCGTCCCATTGTGTGTGGCTTTTTAAATTCAAAATGATGTCTTCAAGATTCATCCATATTGTAGCATGCCTCAGTACTTCATGCCTTTTTATGGTTGAATACTATTTCCATTAGATATATATAGTACATTTTATTTTGCTATTTATGTATTGAAGGAAACAGGGATTGCATCCACCTCCTAGATAATATGAATAATGCTGCTAAAAACATTGGTGTACAAATAACTGTTATATACCTGTTTTCAATTCTTTAGGGATATATGTCTAGAAGTATAATTATCAAGTCTTATGGTAATTCTAAACTTAACATTCTGAGGAACCACCAACTGTTTTCCACAGTGGCTGCACTACTTTACATTCCCACCAATATGATGGTTACTACTTCCTAGTGTCCTTGCCAACAGTGATTTTCATTAAAAAAAAAAAAACCATCTGAGTGGGAATCGTGGTATCTCATTGTGGTTTTGATTTGCATTTTCTTAATGGCCAATGGTGTTGAGAATTTTTCAATGAGATTATTGACCGTTTTTGTATTTTCCTTGGAGAAATGTACATTCAAGTCCTTTACACATTTTTAATTTAGTTATTTGTCTTTTTTGGTTGTTAAGTTGTAGTTCTGCATATATTCTGGATATAAAAACCCTTATCAGATATATAATATCCGAATATTTTCTCCTATTCTGTAGAATGTCTTTTAGTTTTTAATTTTTTTGTAGAATGTCTTTTCACTTAATATCTTTTGATGAACAAAAGTATTCAATTCTGATGAAGTTTAATGCATCTATTTTTTTTTCTTTTTTCTGTCATGCTTTTAGTGTCACATCTAAGAATCCATTGCTTAATTCAAGGTCATGAATATTTTTCCCTATGCTTCCTTCCAAGACTTTTATAATTTTTGCTCTTATATTTAGGTTCTTAACCCATTTAGAGTCAATTTTTGTATATGGTGTACAGTAGAAGTTCAATTTCATATTTTTGAATGCTACAATCTAGTTTTCCCAGCAGCATTTATTAAAGAGACTATTTTCTCCATGAGTGAACCTGACACCCTTGTGAAAAATCAATTGGTCATAGATGTGTGGGTTTATTCCCGAGTTCTCCATTCTATTCTATTCTTATCCAGTAACACACTAGATTGATTACTGTGGCTTTGAGGAAGGAAGTGAGAGTCCTTCAACTTTGTTCTTCTATGTTTGGGTAATTCATATTGTCATTCAATATGAATTATATTCTATTGTCATCCAGTAGGAATGTGATGATTGGTTTTTCAATTTCTGCAAAGCAGGCTACTGGTATTTTGATAGGGGTTGCAGTAAATCTATAAGTTGCCTTAGGAGTAGTGACTTCTTAAAATATTTTCTTCCAATCCATGAACATGAGGTGACAGACCATTTATTTATGTCTTTAATTTCTTTAATCCCCGATTTGTAGAATTGGTTTTTAGTGCTCTTAAAGGTGAATTTTGAGAGTTCATTTTATATCCTAGATATTAATCCTTTGTCATATGTTATTTGAAAGTGTATTCTGTCAGTCTCTATCTTGTCTTTTCTTTTTATACTTTTTGCATGTTCATTCTCCCAGTTTATTTTGAAAATTATCTTTCCAATGTATATCCTAATGAATTTGAAATTACAGTTATCTCAAAGTACACAGAAATACCTATATTCTCCTATAAATGAAATACTGATAAAAGAATTCTTAGCATTATTTAAGGGTTTCAACATAATAGATTCTTTTTCTAGCTTTTTAAACTGTTTTTTCCCATTTAAGCCAATTCTATATTAGACATTTGGATATTATGCACATGAAAAAAGGCATATTTGTCAAAGTGAGCACAATATAAAAGAGCATGCAGTGTCCTTACTGGATATAATTGAATTTTCAGAGGCAAAACGGTCCAAATGGGAGCAAAAAGTTGACTTCTTTATGAAATAAACTAGATGAACAAAAATTAAGAATAATCAAAGGTGCTAAACATTAATTCCACAAATAATTCCCTTTCTTATCCTTTTAAGATACTGTTGTGCACTGTGGATGTGTGTAAATTAGAATTCTTCCAATCTACCCTGTGAACTTCTATAGCTGGGGGTATGCAATTCAATAAAAGGTCCTGGGGTAAGAAGATGAGATGTCATATTGGTGAATAGAGGCCATTTGTCCATCAAGTTATGCATATCAACTTACTAAAGAGATAGATTATTTTAAAGTGTCAGTGGGCTCAGATATCGACTTGGGTGTGAAAGTGATTATTTTATTCATTATTTATTAAAATCATAATCAAGCATATTAGAATTCTAGGTTTTCCAGAATTAGTACCTTAAGGTTGAACATTGATGTGTTACAAAACGCACAAAAAACATTAAATTTCATCGTCCTACTATTCTGTTTTTTTCTACTAGTTCTGTAATTATGTCAAGATAAGAGTTCCAATTTGTTTAACATTTAATGTTCCCCATAAACTGTCTAAATCAAAGATTTTTATTAATTGTTCTCCCAAACACAGCATTGATTTCCATCTACAATTATTTTTTAAATAAGGAACATAAGTCAATTGAAAAAAAAGTTGTGGCCTTGAGTTATGAAACATACTTTAACACACTGAAAAACCTAGAAAATCCTGATAAAGATGTCAATCATTGTAGACATTAAGCAATGAAAGGATGCAGCTTTACTGTGATTTCTCCAAAAAATGTTTTTCTGGCACACAGTCTCAAATTCGTAGTGATTGCTATAATAAGTTGCTTTTGTGGATCAGAGCTCTCAATTAGTTCAATTTTGTCTTGCAGTTGAAATTCATTACCTCTCTATTTAAATCTCTCAGATTGCTTAAATACACACGTATTATATAATCAAATATAGCAGAGTCCTCTTTGGTAACCTGCCAGGGAACATGATTCATAGAAATATCATGCTTCTTCTTGCAATTTTACCCTCACTAATCAGGAAGGTTTCCTATCTCATCTGTGGATGTTTTTGGCACTGGCTATCCTCCAGTTATCTGAAATATTTTGATCAGTTTCAAATTTTCTGAAAACTATCTCGGCAATGGGTTATCAACAAATGTTACCCTACCATATAAATGGTACCAACTTGGGCTCCTATGCTGCCATTTTCTCAGGTGCAAAGAGAGGCACAGAGTCTGTATCTCTTGTTTTCATTCTCTTTAATAGTAGATGTTTTATTTTTTAATAATAGTAAGGTTTTTTTGGAAGCTTTATTTTTAATAGTTTTATTTTTAAAATGGTAGCAGTTTTTATTTTTGGAAGTTTTATTTTTTAATTGCAGTAGGTTTTATTTTGGAGGTCCAATTTTTTTATGGATTTTGATTTAGCCATTATTTATAAGAAAACTTTGCCTAATCCAAGTTCAAAAAAGTTCTTCACCTAGGTTTTCTTCTTGGAGTATCATAGCTTTAGATTTCAAATTTAAATTTATGATTCATGTTGAGTTAACTTTTTAAGGCGTGAGGTTCACATCAAGATTCTTTTTTTCAGCATATGGATGCCTGCTTGTTCGAACACCATTTATTGAAAAAAGGCCTAGCTTTTCCTCAATAAATTATTTTTGTAACTTTGTTAAAAATCAAGCAAAAAAATTGAGGAGTACTATATCTGGGCAGTATATTAGGTTCCATTGATTTATTGTATATCTTTTCACGAGTACCACACTATGTTGATTATAGACCCTTCATATCATCTTAAAGTCTCATAGTCTGGGTCCTTTGATTTGGTTCTGTCGTGTTTTTCTTTTCCAAATTATTTTGCCGCTTCTCATTCCCTTTGCTTTTCCAAATTAATTTCAGAGTTATCTTGTGAATATCTACAAAAAAATTGCTGGGGTTGTGATTGGGATAGTGTAAAATCTAGAGATCAACTTAAGAACGACTAACAACTTAACAATTTTGAGTTTTCCAATTCATGAATATAGTATACGTCTATATAAATATTGAAGATAATTTTGTTACTTTATCAGAGCTCTGTAATTTTCAGCATATAATTCCTATACATGTTTTATTAAATATATGCCCTTTTTCTGGAACTTTTATAAATGATACCCTTCCTTATTTGAAATTTTGATTTCCATCTATTCATTGCTGCTATATAGCAAAGCGATTCATTTATATAGACCTTGTACCCTAGAAATGTGCAAAGGTCTGATTTGTTAGCCGCTTTTTTGTAGACTTATAGGAATTGTCTATGATGAAATACATGTTGTCAGCAAGTGGAGATAGTTTTATTTTCCCCCTAATAATCTGAAAGCCCTTTTATTTCTGTTTCTTGTGTCACTGCACTGGCTAAGACTTTCAATTTTATGCTGAATAGAAGTTATGAGAGCAGATATCTTTGTTTTCTTCCTGATTTTGCCACCAAATGTGATGTTAGTTTTAGACATTTGGTAGATTCCCTTTTTTCAGATTGAGACAGTTCACTTTGATTACTAGTTTACAGAGAGTTTTAATCTTGAAGGGTTTTTTGAATTTTATAAAATTCTTGTACCGCATTTAATTTGATCATGGGTCTTCTTTCTTTAGTCTTTTATTAAAATGAATTACTTGATTGATTTTTAAATGTTGAAACAGTTTTACAATCCCAGAATAAACCCTAACCACCTCTAATGTGTTAATCCTTTCATATAATGCTGGACTTGATTTGCTAATATTTTGTTGAGGATTTTTGTGCCTATGTACACTAGTGATAATGGTCTGCTTTTTCTTCTCTTGTAATGTCTTTGTCTCACTTTGGTATTAGGGTAATGCTGGCCTTATGAGATAAGTCAGAAATAATTTCTTTCTCTTCCCTTTTCTAGCAGAGATTGTTTAGAATTGGTTTAATAAGTTTTTATTTAAAAGTGTGATGGAATTTGCAATTTCCTTTCTAATTACATTTGTTGTTGACCTTGATTTTTAAACTACAGATTCAAATTTTAATGTATAATAAATACATCTTATATAATGTATATGCATAATATATTTAACAAATATTTACAGAATCACTCAGATTATCTATTTATATTTAAGTGAGTTTTGGAGAATTTGTCTTTCAAGAAATTGTCCATTTGATCCAAGATGTCAAATTCATAGGCATAGTATTCTTTCTAATATTCTGCTATAATTGTCTGTGGAATGTATAAGGACACTCTCTCTTTCATTCCTTATACTGGTAATTATTATGTTTAAAATTGTAGGGATTATTATAGATGGAATATATTTGAATCTTATTTATTTATGTTAAACATTTGTTTTTTATCCAATCTATATTATCTTAAAATTGGTGTATTTGGAGCATTTTAATTAAACGTAATTACTGTTTGGTTTGGATTTATGTCTACCATTTTATTATTTGTTCTATAGTCATTTCCTCTCTTTTCCATTTCTTTTACATTTCTTAATTATTTTGTGGTGCTCTTTTTTTAGTATATCATTTGAATTGATCTACTGACTTTTTACTGCATTTGTTTGTAGTTTTTAAAGTGACTTCTCCCAGGAACAAAATAAACATATCTAACAGTTCACAATTTCCTTACAGTTAATATTTTACCACTTCAAATGATGTGGATTACAACTACAGACATTGCAATAATTTTTGCCTTTGAAAATCATATGTATTTTTGAAAACAAAATACAAATATAATCTATTATATTTTCCCCAGATATGTACCATTTCTGTTCTTATTCTTTCATTTCTTTTTTTTTAAAGTTGTAGATTTGTAGAAAAATTGAGAAGATGGTACAGAGTTCCATATACCCCATACCCAGTTTCCCCTGTTATTAATATCTTATACTAGTATGGCACTTGTTATAATTAATGAAGAACTAACATTGATATGTTATTGTTAACTAAAGTCCATAGCTTATTCAAATTTCTTTAGTTTTTACCTAATGTCTTTTATTCTGTTCCAGGATCTCATCCAGGATACCATATTATATTTACATATCTCCTTAGGCTCAAATTTTCTTTGGCTTTTCTGACCTTGCCAGGTTTTTTTTTTTTAATTTTTTATATTCCTATTGACAGAGCATAACAACATACAAACACAAACATTCTTAACATACAAACATTCCATTCTTGGTGTGTAATCAATGATCACAATATCATCACACAGTTGTATATTTTTCACCAAGATCATTTCTTAGAATATTTGCATCATTCCAGAAAAAGAAATGAAAAGAAAAAACTCATAAATACCATACCCCTTACTTCTCCCTCTCATTGACTGCTAGTATTTCATCTACCCAATATATTTTAATCTTTGTTCCCCCTATTTTTTTCTATACCCCTTATCACTCCCTTTCGTTGATCACTAGTATTTCAATCTACTAAATTTATTTTAACATTTGCTCCCCCTATTATTTATTTATTTTTAATCCATAAGTATTACTCATCTGTCCATACCATAGATAGAAGGAGTGTCAGACACAACCACACAATCACTTTGTGAAAGATATATCATTATACAATCATCTTCAAGAAACATGGCTCCTGGAACACAGCTATACAGTTTCAGGCACTACCTTCTAGCCTCTCTAATACACCTTAAACTGAAAAGGAGATATCTATATAATGTGCAAGAATAACCTCCAGAATAACCTTTTGGCTCTGTTTGAAATCTCTCAGCCGCTGACACTTTATTTTGCTTCATTTCTCTCTTCTCTCTTTCAGTCGAAAAGGTTTTCTCAATCCCTTGATGCTGAGTCCCAGCTCATTCTAAGATTTCTGCCCCATGTTGCCAGGGAGTTTTACATT
This sequence comes from Tamandua tetradactyla, assembly GCF_023851605.1. Taxonomy (NCBI): domain Eukaryota; kingdom Metazoa; phylum Chordata; class Mammalia; order Pilosa; family Myrmecophagidae; genus Tamandua; species Tamandua tetradactyla. The sequence continues at coordinate 54,326,957 of NC_135353.1, read as the reverse complement.
CCTGGGGGTCATATCCCGTGTAGAGAGGGGGAAGTCAGTGAGTTTGCTTGCCATGTTGATTGAGAGAGAGATAGGCCACATTTGACCAACAAAAGAGGTTCTCTGGGGGTGATTCTTAGGTCTAATTTTAAGTAGGCTTAGCCAACATTTCATATGAACAAACTCCAAGTTTGAGGGCTTGGCCTATTGATGTGGTTGTCCCCACTGCTTGTGAAAATATCAGGAATTCTCCAAATGGGGAAGCTGAGTTTTCCCCTTTCTTGCCATCCCCCAAAGGTGACTATGCAAGTACTTCTTTATTCACTGTTCAAAGCACTCTGGGATTTATAGGAGGATCACACAGGACAAACCTACAAAATCTCATGCCCTATTCAAGGTTCCATGTACTTATGGTGTTTGATTAACCTATTCATAAAGTTGTATTAGGAAATGCAGTAGTCAAAATATAAATTTTGTACCAAATAAACATTTTTTGCTTTAGTCTCACACAGAAGTTGAAGTTTTAAAATAAGAATGACCATCTATTTTCAACACCCCACAATATTGACATTCCTTTGTTCTTCCTCATTCAATGACATTTTTTAATTTGTACATTTAGTCACTATCCTTGTACATTCTAGGCATTCCTAGATAATACCATCTTAGTCTTTATCATCTATCTTTCTTTCTGGTTTCATATGTGCCCCCAGCCCTCCTCCCTCTATCCTTCTCACGTTAAGCTTCATTCAGTATACTTACATTATTGTGCTACAATCAGGTAGTAATGTGCTATAAATTTCTGAATTTTTACGATCAGTCCTGTTGTACAATATGTATTACTTCAGCTCCAATAATCCAATATCTACCCTATTTTTATCTCCTAGTGACCTCTGTTCTTAACTGAAATTCTCCAAGTTCATTCAGTAATGTTAGCTCATAACAATGAGACAATACAGTATTCATCCTTTTGTTTCTGGCTAATCCCACCCAGCATAATGTCCTCAAAATCCATCCACATTCTTACATGCTCCATAACTTTATTCTGTCTTACAACTGCATAATATTCCATTGCATTTATATACCATAACTTGTTTGGCCACCCTTCTATTGATGGACATTTGGGCTGTTTCCATCTCTTGACAATTGTAAATAATGCTGCTATGAACATTGGAGTGCAAATGTCCATTTGTGTTCTTGCCCTCATGTCCTCTGTGTAGATACCTAGCAATGGTATTGCTGGATAATATGGCAGTTCTATATTCAGGTTTTTGAGGAACTGCCAAACTGCCTTCCACAGTGGTTGCACCATTTGACATTCCCACCAACAGTGGATAAGTGTGCCTCTTTCTCCACATCCTCTCCAGCACTTGTCTTTTTCTGTTTTATTGATAATGGCCATTCTGGTGTGTGTGAGATAATATCTCATTGTGGTTTTGATTTACATTTCCTAAATAGCCAGGGAAGTTGGGCATCTTTTCATGTGCCTTTTAGCCATTTGTATTTCTTCTTCTGTGAAATATCTGTTCATGTCTTTTGCCCATTTTGTAATTGGGTTGTTTATCTTTTTGTTGTTGAGTTGAACAATTTCTTTACAAATTCTGGATACTAGACCTTTATCTGATATGTCATTTCCAAATATTGTCTCCCATTGTGTAGACTGCCATTTTACTTTCTTGACAAAGTTCTTTGATGTACAAAAGTGTTTAATTTTGAGGAGTTCCTATTTATCTGTTACTTTCTTCAATACTCGTGCATTGGATGTAAGGTCTAGGAAACCACCTCCAAGTATAAGATTTATAAGATATTTCCCTACATTTTCTTCTAAAAGTTTTATGATCTTAGATCTAATGTTTAGGCCTTTGATCCATTTTGAGTTAGTTTTTGTATAGGGTGTGAAATATGGATCCTCCTTCATTCTTTTGCATGTGACTATCCAATTCTCCAAGCACCATTTATTGAAGAGACTGCTCTGTCCCAGGTGAGTTGGCTTGACTGCCTTATCAAAGATCAATTGTCTATGGATGAGAGGAAGTGTTTCTGAACACTCAATTTGATACCATTGGTCAGTATATCTGTCTTTATGCCAGTACCATACTGTTTTGACCATTGTAGCTTCGTAATACACCTTAAAGTCAGGTAGTGTGAGGCCTCCCTCCAATTTCATTTTTATTTTTCAGGATATTTTTAATTATTTGGGACATCCTGCCCTTCCAAGTGAATTTGGTTATTGGTTTCTCTATTTCTGCAAAATACATTTTTGGAGTTTTAATTGGTATTGCATTGAATCTATAAATCAATTTAGGTAGAATTGACATCTTAACTATATTTAGTTTTCCAATCCATGAACAGAATATGCCTTTCACTTATTTAGGTGTTCTGTGATCTCTTTTAACGATTTCTTGTAGTTTTCTTTGTATAGGTCTTTTGTATCCTTGGTTAAATTTATTCTTAAATATTTTATTTTTTTGGTTCAATTGTAAATGGATTTTTTTTCTTGATTTCCCCCTCAGGTTGCTCATTACTAGTGCATAGAAACACTACAGATTTTTGAGTGTTGATCTTGTAACCTGCCACTTTGCTGCACACATTTATTAGTGCTAGTAGTTTTGCTGTGGATTTTTCAGGGTTTTTGACATACAGTATCTTATCATCTGCAGAGAGTGAGAGTTTTACTTCTTCCTTTCCAATATTGATGCCTTTATTTCTTTGTCTTGTCTAATTGCTCTGGCTGGAACTTCCAATACAATATTGAATAACAATGGTGACAGTGGACATCCTTGTCTTGTTCCTGATCTTAAGGGGAAAGCTTGCAGTCTTTCCCCATAGAGGATGATGTTAGCTGTGGGTTTTTCATATATTCCCTTTATCATGTTGAGGAAGTTCCCTTCTATTCCTATCCTTTGAAGTGTTTTCAACAAGAAAGGATGTTGAATTTTGTCAAATGCCTTTTCTGCATCAATCGAGATGATCATGTGGTTTTTCTGCTTTGATTTGCTGATATGGTGTATTACATTAATTGATTTTCTTATGCTGAACCATCCTTGCATATTTCGGATGAGTCCTATTTGGTCATGGTGTATAATTCTTTTATTGTGCTGCTGTATCCGATTTGCAAGAATTTTGCTGAGGATTTTTGCATCTATGTTCATTAGAAATATTGGTCTGGGATGATGTTGGCTTCATAGAATGAGTTAGTTAGCCTTCCCTCCTCTTCAATATTTGGAAGAGATGAGCAGGATGGGTACTAGTCCTTTCTTGAATGTTTGGTAGAATTCACAAGCCATCTGGTTCTGGACCATTCCTTTTTGGGAGCTTTTTAGTGACTGATTCAATTTCTTGTGATTGTTTTGTTGAGATCGTCTATTTCTTCTCGAGTCAAAGTTGGTTGTTCATGCTTTTCTGGGAAGTTGTGCATTTCATTTACGTGTCTACTTTATTAGCATAAAATTGTCCATAGTATCCTCTCATTACCTCTTTTATTTCTGCAGGGTTGATAGTTATGTCTCTTGTTCCATTTCTGATTTTGCTTATTTGCATTCTCCCTCTTTTTTTCGACAGCCTTGTTAAGGGTCCATCAATCTTATTGATTTACTCATAGAACAAACTTCTGGTTTTGTTTATTTTCTCAATTGTTTTCATGTTCTCAATTTCATTTATTTCTACTCTAATCTATGTTATTTCTTTCCTTTTGCTTGCTTTGGGGTTAATTTGCTGTTCTTTTTCTAGTGCTTCCAAGAGAACAGTTAACTCCTTGATATTTGCTCTTTCTTCTTTTTCTGATATAGGCATTTAGGGCAATAAACTTCCCTCTTAGCACTGTCTTTGCTGCATCCCATAAATTTTGATATGTTGTGTTTTCATATTCATTTGCCTCAAGGTATTTACTGATTTATCTTGTAACTTCTTCCTTGACCCACTGATTGTTTACGAGTGTGTTGTTTAGCCTCCATAAATTTGTGAATTTTCTGGCCCTCTGCCTGTTATTGATTTTGTACTTCATTCCTTTATGACCTGAGAAAGTGTTTTTTATTATTTCAAACGTTTTAAATTTATTGAGACTTGCATTGTGACCCTGCATATGGTAGATCCTTGAGAATGATCCATGAGCACGTGGGAAAAAGGTGTATCCTGTTGTTGCGGAGTGTAATGTTCTATAAATGTCAGTGCAGTCTATTTCTTTTATTGCATTTTTCAAATTCTCTGTTTCTTTATTGATCCTCTGTCTAGATGTTCTGTCCAGTGATGAGAGTGTGGAATTGAAGTCTCCATCTATTATGGTAGATGTGTCTATTTCTCCTTTCAGTGCTTGCCTCACGTATTTTGGAGCACTCTGATTCAGTGCATAAATACTTATGATTATTATGTCTTCTGGTTGAATTGTTCTTTTTATTAATACATAGTGTCCTTCTTTGTCTCTTTTAATTGATTTGTTGGATATTAAAATAGCAACTCTTGCTCTTTTCTGATTGTTGTTTGCATGAAATATCTTTTCCCAACCTTTCACTTTCAACCTATCTTTGTCCTTGGGTCTAAAATGCATCTCCTGTAGACAGCATATAGATGGGTCCTGTTTTTTAATCCATTCTGCCAGTCAATGTCTTTTGATTGGGGAGTTAAATCCATTAACATTTAGTGTTATTACTGTAAGTGCAGTACTTTCTTCTACCATTTTGTCTTTTGGATTTTATAAGTCATATCTATTTTTCCCCTTTTTTTCTTTACTGATAGTCTTCATTTCTACACTCTTCTCCACACCTCTCTCTGCTGTTTTTTCTTACCTGTCTCTAGTGCTCCTTTTAGTATTTCTCACAGAGCTGATCTCTTGGTCACAAATTCTCTCAGTGATTTTTGTCTGTAAATATTTTTGAAGGACAATTTTGCTGGATATAGAATTCTTGGTTTGCAGCTTTTCTCTTTTACAATCTTAAATATATCATACGACTGTCTTCTTGCTTCCATGGTTTCTGCTGACAAACTTATGCATACTCTTATTGGGCTTCCCTTGTACGTGGTGGATTGTTTTTCCCTTGCTGTTTTCAAAATTCTCTCTTTCTCTTTGACGTCTGACATTCTGATCAGTAAGTGTCATTGAGTATGTCTATATGTATCTATTCTGTTTGGGGTATGCTACACCTCTTGGATCTGTAATTTTAAGTTTTTCATAAAGGTTGGGAAGTTTTCAATGATAATTTCCTCCATTAGTCTTTCTCCTCCTTTTCCCTTCTCTTCTCCTTCTGGGACACCCACAATATGTACTTGCCTGCACTTCATGTTGTCATTCAATTCTCTGAGTCCCTTCTCATTTTTTCCATTCTTTTCCCTATATTTTCTTTTGCTTGTTGAATTTCAGATGTCCCATCCTCCAGTTCACTGATTCTATCTTCTACCCCTTGAAATCTAACATTGTAGGTTTCCATTGTTTTTTTTTTCATCTCTTCTACTGTGTCTTTCATTCCCATAAGTTCTGTGATTTGTTTTTTCAGACTTTATTCTTTTTGTTCCTCCCTTGCTTTCTTTATATCCTCCCTCAATTTATAGATTTGAATTTCTATAAGATTTTCCATGTCTATTCAAACATCCTGACTTAACTGTTTCAACTCCTGTATCCCATTTGAATTATTGGTTTGTTCCTATGACTGGGCCACATCTTCAATTTTCCTAGTATGACTCATTATTTTTTGCTGGTGTCTAGACATTTAATTTCCTTAATTAGTTTATTCCAGAAATGGCTTTCACTCTTCTACCTAGGATTTTCTTGCTGGATGGCTTTGTTCTCTATCTGTTCCTTGACATTAAGTTCAGCTTTTTCTAGACCTCTAGCATATGGTTTGTTTAACAGATCAGAATTTTTCAGTTCCTGTTTTCTTGTTTCTTCCCCTACCTGTATGGTGTCATTTTTTTTTCTTAGGAGGGTCTACTTGGGTATTGTAGATTCCAGTCAGATTTTCCCAGGCCAGATTGGTCTCCTCTCAGGAGAAAAGAGTCACCTGCATCAATTTCCCCTGAGGGTGAGACCCAGCAGGTTGACAAATTTTCCTATGAAGCCTCTAGGCTCTCTATTTTTCCTATCCTGCCCAGTATGTGACGCTTGTCTTCCTGCAGGTCCCACCAGCCTAAAATGATACCGTGCCTTTAATTTCAGCAGACTATCCCTGCTGGGGACATGAATGAGAGAGAGAAGAGGTTGTATGCTGGCTTTAATCTTTCATTTTCCTAATCCTTGGGGTTTGAGTTCCTTGAGAGAGTGATTCCACCTGAGCTGGACCGCACCCCTCTCTTGGGGGAAGGCACGGCTTCCAGGGAATCACCTCCTTTACCTGACCAGCCTCTTTTTGTCTCAGACAAGCTTAATTCCACCCTTGCTTGGGCAGCTGAAGCCTCAGAAGTCTTGCACTTATAAAAAAAAATCCTCTTCAGAGCAGGACCCCCCCTTCTTTGAATTTGTTAATCAAGAACTTAAGTTGGTACATTGCTCTATGTATCTGAAGGTCCTATGTGCCCCTTCTTTTTTGGAGGGAGTTCCAGATCTTTTCAAGTATTTTGCGTTGTCCAATTCAAAAAAAGCTCTGTTTTATTTATTTATTTATTTTTTAATGCTGGTTTGTTTTTTCTGTCAGCCCTGTCCCCTCTGAGCCTGGGTAAAAAGTAATAGCTTTAGCTTTTATTCAAGGTTTAGCTGAGCTGGGGGCCTATGTTTAGTAGTCAGAATTTGTTAATTAATTCCACAATTGGAAGTTGATTGAGCTTAGCCCCTTGCCATTAGTAAAGTCTCTTTCCTTTCCCCACTGAGAACCAGCCTGTGGCAGAGGGACACCAGCCATTGTGGCTTGGGGGATTCACAGTTCTGGGTGATCTTGCAGCTGGTTCAGCTTGTCCAGACTGGTGTATGCTGTGTGTTTGGTCACTGATGTGGCTCCAGCAGTTGTGCTGTACTGTTCCTGGCTATTTACTAGCTGCTCTGAAAGATGAACTAAATTCCATACCTCACAAATGCCATCTTGGCTGTATTTTATTCTTTCATTTCTGAAGCTCCAAGTTTTCCTCTACTACAAATTTTTGCTGCATAAAGAACATCCTTCAGAATTCTTAAAGTAGGTCACCTGACAATGACTTCTCTAATATTCCCATCACTATAGAATCTCTTTTTCCACTTTCATTTGTGAAATATATTTTCACTTGGCACAGAATTCTGATTGACAGTTCTTTTTAAAAACTTTTTTAGTGTATAATATAGCATATATACAAAGCAAAGAAAGAAAAAAGCAAGTGTTTTCAAAGCATTCTTCAACGAGTTGTTACAAGACAGATCCCAGGGTTTGTCATGGCCCACGATACCATCTTCTCAAATTTTTCCATCAAGCTGCTCCAGAATATAGGGTAGAAGGAATAAATATATATATTTTTATCATCACAATCCAGTTTTTTTCTTTTTTCTGAAAAATAACAAGTGTATAAATTTCAAGGCAAAGCACAACGTTTAGTTGTAGAACAGATTTCAGAATTTGGTATGGGTTACAATTCCACAATTATAGATTTTTACTTCTAGCTGCTCCAAGATGCAGGTGACTAAAAGAAATATCAATTAAATGATTCAGCAGTCATATTCATTTGTTAAACTCTACCTTCTCTGTATAACTCCACCATCACTTTTGACCTATACCCCTCTCTTTAGGGTATTTGGGCTATGGTCATTCTAACTTTTTCATTTTGGGAGAGGCTGTTAATAATATGGGGTAGTGAGATGGAACTAGCTGATGTTCTGGAGAGGCTGGGCCCTCTAGGTTTCAGGATTTATCTGGTTCAGGAGCTCATCTGGAGGTTGTAGTTTTCTTGAAAGTTACCTTAGTGCATGGAACCTTTGTAGAACCTTATATATTGCCCTAAACGTTCTTTAGAATTGGTTAGAATGGCTTTAGTTGGGGTATGGGAAATTATGACAGGTAGCTATGTCTAACTGAAACTTGCATAACAGTGACCTCTATAGTAGACTCTCAATTCTATTTGAACTCTCCCAGCTACTGATTCTTTAGTAGTTACACTTCTTTTCCCCACTTTTTGTCAGGATAGAATTGTTGGTCCCACAATGCCAGGGCCAGACTCATCCCCAGGAGAGATTGACAGTTTTTTATATCTACATTTTATAATAATGGTTTTATAATAGGCTTCTGATGAGGTATCTGATGTCATTCAAATTGTTGCTCACTTATAGGTAACATGTTATTTTTCTTTAGCTCTTCTTAAGATTTTTTTAACTTTTCACCCCTTTGGTTATGATGTATCCATTTTTAGTTTTCCTTGAGTTGGGTTTCGCTGGGTTTTTTTGAGATTCTTGAATCCATAAATTTATTTTTCTCCAACATTGAGATATTTTGGGCCATTATTTCTTCAAATATTTTTCAGGATCCAATCTTCCTCCTCTCCTTATAAGAGTCCAAAGACAGTGTTAGGCATATATATATTATCCCACTTATTCTTCCGCCATTCATTTATTTTCCATTTTTTTTCTCAATCTTATCTGTAAATTCCAATATCTGGGTCATTTTGCAATTCATATCTTTTCATTCACTTTTCCTTCAGAGTTGTTCAGATTTTCCTATTTTGTGTACATTGAACACAAACTTTCTTGAATTCTTGACATTTTTAATATGATGCATTCATAAAAAAGACACTGGGTCTTTTTAAAATCAAAGTAATATGCAGGGTGGGTTCTAGGAACATGGCGCAATAGGATAGGTTGAGTTCACCTTCACTCCAAGAAACAGCTAGAGAACGGATAGGAAGGAAAGTGAGATAGGATTTTCAGGGTGTAAACGATGTGGGTGGGTCTTCTACACCACATAGGGAAGTCATGGTTGCAAATGCTGAAGAATTATGATGCAGAGAACCTGACCATCCAGCAAGTGCAAATAGTCTAATGTGAAGCTTTCAAAATGGAAGCTCAGAGCCCTCAGGAGTGCAAGGACAGGGAGGTGATGTCAAACAAGTAAGCCAAGCTGAGTTCCTTGAGTGCACTACCCTCATGCCTGCCACCCCACCTCATGACCTGTGGTTTACTCCTCATCCCACACATCTGCATCCCATCACCTTCCCCCCAACCATGTGTCCATGCCTCACACTGCTGCCCTGTTTGTACGCTTGCCTTTCCCAGCCTGCCCCACCTCTCTGGCACAAGCACATATTCTCACCCTGCCCCTTCTGAGATGCACACCAGTGCCCAGAACCTTGACCCCAGCTCCCCTTCCCTGCTCCCTGCGGATGAAAACTTCTGTATCCAAGCTTCACACCCGGGCTAATCCCGTCCCCAGTCCATACATTCATGCAATCCCACCTTGTTCCTCCTTAGTTCTGTGCACACGTACGTCAGTATATGGCCTTCCCAGGTCTGTGCACACACATCATGCCCCACAGATCTGGGAAAGCACTGAGCTGTGCATCTGAGCCACATCCACCCCTGGCCTAAGCAAGTACAAGCTTAGCCTGCTGTCCCTGAGGTCTGCACACATGCATACCAGGGTGCTCATTCTAGAGCTGCACACAACATGGCCCCGCACCCCTAGGCCAACACACATGCACAGCCACATCCTTCTTGCCAGTCACCCACAAATCTCTGCACCAACCTCTAGACACCTATACCCCATCCCCCTGCCCTGCACATGTGCACATACTTGCATCACCTCCTGGCACAAGCACCCCATTTCCATGCATGGCAGATGCTCATGTGTGCATCTGTGCCACATAGCTGCCATCTTGCACATGGATGCACCCCTGCCCCCAAACCTCTGCACTTGCATACCTGAAAACAGGGCCCTGCCTACCCCACATCACTCATCCCTGACCCATACCCCACAACCCCCATGTCCTGTGCTGTGTTTTTGCACACTTGCACATCTGCATCCCAAGCCCCCTGGATCCTTCTCACTGTTGAAGGAAACACCCATGCCCTGCCATCCCTGTGCTCCGACTTCTGTGCCACCTACTCTATACCTTGATCCCCATGATCCCCATATTCTGTGTACCCACCCACATCCTGCCTGTGCACCAGTCCCCATGGATCCACACAGCCCTCCATATGCCTCCCACCATGCCCTACCTCTGTGTCCCCCATCCTGCACCTGCTCCTGAACTCAAAGACCTGCCTGAGCTTGACCTTGCCCCAACATCTCCCAGGCTGCATATCCACAACCATGAAAACTGCACCCCATGCTCACAGGCACCAGCATAGCATCCTCAACCCATCACCACACTGTTGTGCTCCACCCAATGCCCCGCATACTGCTCCACATCCACCCCACAAATACAAAGCTTAATATGGCTGAAGGACATCAACCTCCAAAGTAACCCTATCAAGATATCTACATTCCTTGAAGGCAACAGAAGATCACTTAGCATATCAAGGTGCAGACAGATATAACCCAGCCTAAAGACCAAATTAAAGCACTTGAAGAGATGCAGACTTTGTAACAACTAATCAAAGATGTTCACATAACTTGACTGAACAAAATCAGTGGGATGATTAAAGACATAAAGAAGATCAAGAAGACACTAGAAGAGCATAAGGAGAAATTTGAAAGAATAAATAGAAAAATAGCAGATATCACAGAGATAAGAGATGTTGTAGACCAAATAAAGACACACAACTCTGTTTGAAGAGGCAGAAGAAAGTATAAGTGAACTAGAAGACAGGACAACTTATTTTGAACACATGAAGGAGCAAATGGCAAAAAAAGATGGAAAATTTTGAATTAAATCTCAGGGAAATGATGGACAAAACAAAGCATGCAAATATAAGAATCATTGGTGACACAGAAGGAGAAGAGAATAGTACAGGACAAGAAAGATTAGTTGAGGATATAATAGGGAAAAACTTCCCAACCCTTAAGAAAGGCATAAATATGCAAGTCAAAGAAGCCTAACAAACTAAAAATAGAATAAATCCAAAAAGGCCTTCCTCAAGACACATACTAATTAGTCTGTCAAATGTTGAGGAGAAGCAGAAAATCCTAACAATCACAAGAGAAGAACAATATACTATGTACAAGAGAAACCACATAAGACAGAGCTCAGACTAATCAACTGGCACAATGGAGGTGAGAAGGCAGAAGTATGATATATTTAAGATTCTGACAAAAAAAAGACTCCCAGCCAAGAATTCTGTACCCAGCCAAACTGTCCTTCAAAACTGAGGCAGAGATTGCAATGTTCACATTTTAACAAATGCTGAGAGAATTTGTCAATGACCCTACAAGAAATATTAAAGAGAGTTCTACCAGCAGAAAAAAAAGACAAGGGGGGAGGTGTGGAGGAGGCCACAGAATTGAAGAGTACCAATATGGACAACTTAAAGGATAAAAAGAGAAAGAAGGGAATGAATATATAGATCTGACAAATAAAATCCAAAAGATTAAGTTATTGTTTTAAAGCAATAACTTTAAAAGTTAATTGACTAAACTTACAAATTAAAAGATACAGACTGACAGAATGGATTAAGAAATACAATCCATCTATTGCTTCTTAAGAGACTCATCTTACACACAAGGATACAAATAGATTGAAAGTGATAGATGGAAAAAGATGTTCCATTCAAGCTTTAACCAAATGAAAGCAGGAGTAGGTATACTAATATCAGAAAAATAAATTTTAAATGCAAAGACATCATAAGAGACAAAAGGGACACTATATATTAATAAAAGGGACAATTCACCAAGAAGAAATAATTATCAGAAACGTTTATGCTCCCAATCAAGGAGCTCCAAAGTACATGAGACAGACATTGGCAAAATGAAGTGGGCAATAGATGGTGCAACAATAACGGTAGGAGACTTCAATACACCACTCTCTCCTATAGATAAAACAATCAGACAGAAGATCAACAAGGACATAGAGAACTTGAACAATTTGACAAATGAATTAGACCTAGCAGACGTATATAGATTGTTACACCACGAAACACCAGGATATACATTCTTCTCCAGTGCTCATGGAACATTCTCCAGGACAGATCCTATGCTGGGGTACAAAACAGGTCTTTACAAATGTAATAGCATTGAAATTTTTCAAGGCATTTTCTCTGACCACAATGGAATGAAGTTGGTAATCAATAACCACCAAAGAACCAGAAATTTCCCAAGTATATTGATGTTAAATAGCACACTCTTAAACAAGCAGTAGGTCAAAGAAGAAATTGCAAGAGAAGTCAGTCGCTATCTGGAGATGAATGAAAATGAGAATACAACATATCAGAACTTATGGGATGCAGCAAAGGCTGTTCCAAGAGGGAAATTTATTGCACTAAATTTATTGCCTATATTAAAAGAGAAGAGAAAGCAAAAGTGGAGGAATTCTCTGCTCACCTGGAGGAACTTGAGAAAGAAAAGCAAACTAACCCCAAAGCAAATAGAATAAGAGAATTAACAAATATTAAAAAGAGTTAAATGAATGGGAGAACAAAAGAATAATAGAAAGAATCAATAAACCCAAAATTTGGTTCTTTGGGAAAATCAATAAAATCGATGTGCCACTAGCAATGCTGACAAAGAAAATAAGAGAAACGACACAAGTAAACAAATTAAAGAACGAGAAGGTTATCATTACCACAGACCCTGAAGAAATTTTTAAAAAATCATAAAAGGATTCTATGAATAACTGCAGGACAACAAACTAGACAACTTAGATGAAATGGACAAATCCCTGAATACACATGAAAATCCTACACTGATTCAAGCAGAAATAGAAGATCTCAACAAACGCATCACAAGTAAAGAGATTCAATCATTCATCAAAAATCTTCCTACAAAGAAATGGCCAGGGCCAGATTGCTTCACATGGGAATTTATCAAACAATCCAAAAAGAACTAACACCAATCCTGCTCAAATTTTTACAAAAACAAAAACAAAAAAAAAATGAGGAAAAAGGAACATTACCTAACTCATGTTTGGAAGCTAACACCACTTTAATACTAAGACTGTGTAAAGGTGCTGGAAGAAAGGAAACCTACATATCAATCTTCTTAATGATCTTAGATGCAAAAATACTCAACAAAATACTAGCAAATTGGATCCAACAATACGTTAAAAGAATTATACACCATGACCAAGTGGGTTTTATACAAGGAATGAAGGGATGGTTCAACACAAGAAAATCAATTAATGTAATACAGCACATTAACAAATCAAAAGGGATAAATCACATGTTCATCTCAACTGATGCTGAAAAACATTCAACAAAATTCAAAATTCTTCTCTGATTAAAACAGTTCAAAAGATAGGAATCAAGTGTAACTTCTTCAATGTGATAAAACCATAGCCACCATCATACTCAATTAAGAGAGACTGAAAGTTTTCTGCCTCAGACCAGGAATGAGACAAGAATACCCTCTGTCACCACTATTATTCAAAACTGTAGTAGAAGTTCTAAGAAAAGCAATCAGACAAGAGAAAGAAACCAAAGACATCCAAATTGGAAAGGAAGAAGTAAATATTTCATTATTTTCAGATGACACGATACTATACTTGCAAAATCCTGAGAAATCTACAACAAAGTTCCTTGACCTAATAAACAAATTCAGTAAGGTGGTGGGATAGAAAATTAATGTGCAAAAATCAGTAATGTTTCTATCCACAAGCAATGACCTAAGTGAGGAGTCAATTAAGGAAGAAATTCCTTCAAAAACAGTAACTGAAAGAATCAAGTACTTAGGAATGAACTTAACCAAGGATGTAGAGGACTGGTACACAGCAAACTATAACATTGCTAAAGAAATCAAAGAAGATATAAATAGGTGGAAAGATATTCCCTGCTCAAGATAGGAAGATTAAATACAGTTGAGATGGCAATTCTGCCCAAAACGATCTACAGATTCAATGTAGTACCGATCAAAATTTCAACAACCTACTTTGAAGACTTTAAAAAGTCAGTTACCAAATTCATCTGGAAGGGAAAGAGACCCTGAATAGCTAAAAGCAGTCTGAAAACGAAGAATGAAGTGGGACTATTAACACTTACTGATTTTAAAACTCATAAAGCCACAGTGGTCAAACCAACATGGTACTGGAACAAAGATAGAAGTATTGACCAGTGGAATTGAACCTGGAGCACAGAAACAGACCACCAAATCTATGGTCAAATGATCTTCAACAATACCCCCAAATCCACTTAACTGGCACAAAATAATCTTTTCAGTAAATGGTCATAAAAGAACTCAGTATCAATAGCAAAAAGAATGAAAGAGGGCCTTTACCTTGCACCCTATGAAAATTAACTCAAAGTAGATCAAACACCTAAAAATAAGAAACACTATATATAAAGTCCCTAGAGGAAAATGTAGGGAACATCTTCAAGACCTAGTAATAATAGGTAGCTTCCTAAACTACACCAAAAGCACAATCCTAAACTACACCAAAAGCACAAGCAATGATAGCAAAAAAAAAAAAAAAAGATAAATGGGAACTCCTCAAAATCAAATGCTTTTGCACCTCAAAATACTTTGTCAAAAAAGTGAAGCGGCAGCCAACTCAATGGGAGAAAATATTTGGAAATCACACATCAGATAAAGGTTTGATATTCTGTATACATAAATAAATCATACAACTCAACAACAAAAGAGCAAACAACCCAATTACAAATTGGGTTAAAGACATAAATAAGCATTTTCCTGAAGAGCAAATACAGCAAATTCTGAGCCTTTTATAAAAAGCAGGGGAAGAGATGCTCATTTTCTTTAGCTATGAGGGAAATGCAGACCAAGACTACAATGAGATACCACCTCACATCTGTAAGAATGGCTGCTATTAAACAAACAGGAGATGATGTGTAGTACTGGGATATGCACTGCTGGTGAGAATGTATAATGGTGCAGCCACTGGAACATAGTTTGGTGGTTCCTTAGGAAACTAAATATCAAGTTGCCTTATGACCCGGCAATAGCACAACTCAGTATATACCCAGAAGAGTCAAAAGCAGTGACACTAACAGACATTTGCACACTGATGTTCACAATAACCAAGAGATGGAAACAATCCAAGTACCCATCAACAGGTGCATGGATTAACAACATGTGATATATGCCCATGATGGAATATTATGTCACAGTAAGATGAAATGATGTCATGAAGCATGTGGCAAAATGGATAAGCCTTGAGGATATTATGCTGACTGAAATAAGCCAGACACAATAGGATAGTTACTGCATCATTCCATTTTTATGACCATAATAAAGGTAAGATCAGGGGCTTATAATATAGAATACCAGGGACCTAAAGATATGGAAGCTAGAGATGAGTCTAATGATTAGCTGATGAGGTTGAATTCAAATATAAGGGAATAGAGAGAAGTGAAGGTGGTTCACTAGTGAGTCTCTAAGTAAATATTACAATATTGTAGGTGAACATGATTGAAAGGGATGGTATAGATCCATGTGTCCCTCAGTTAATAGTACAAATATAAATAAGCTCTTGCATGAACTACTTCAAAGGTATGAATATTGTACAGAGTGTATAAGTTTGTGGTATAGGAGGGAAACTGCTATTGCATGCTATGGGTTATGTTTAACAGAAACATATCAATAGTACCACAGCAGCACCAGGGGTAAACAATGGGGGGAGGGAAAAGAGTTAAGGGGAGGTTTAGATTTTGTATTTGGTGAGGGTATGTTTATTGGGAACAATAAAATTATCTAAATTTGAGAGTGTTGATAGACTGTTGACTTTGGACATTATAAATGATACCCAATGAGTGGAGGTGGCTGAAGGATGCACTGACTGAGAAGTAGAGTGGGGAATAATCATGTATCTGACATTGTGCTGCAACAAAAAAGAATGAAATTGTGAGGCATGCGAACTTGTGGGACATTTGGTGTGACAAATAAGCCAGAAAAAAGGAATTATTGTATGGTCTCATTCAGAAAATACTTATAAGAAAACTGCACCCTAAATTGTAAGCTTTTATAGCAGTCACATTTAATCTGGAATGGTCATTGATATTTCTGGATTTTGAGACACTATTTTATATATGCATAATCTGGTATTTACTGATAAGAATGAAGCCAACTATGCAAGGATTAAGGTCATTCAGAATACAGGGGTTAGGAAGACATTATCTGTATTTCAGACCCTCATCTACTATTTGAGACCGAAGGAAGAAATGTTTATTTTATCCAGAACTTAAATTTTCTGTAGCACATAATCTAACTCAACTTGTCTGGATAGATCATTTAAACAGTCTAAACACAGGGAGCCCAGAATATAAATTAGGGCCCTTAATCCTGTGCAGCTTGATGTAATGTCTGGATACATATCAGAGTATATTAAATGATGATCAAAAAAATTGGCAATGTCCCTGAGGAATGGGAGAAACATTATGGAACTATTAAACTTTACCACTGGGGAAACCCCAGATATTGTGTCAAACATTAGGGACACACAAATCAATAGACCAAGCCCTTGATCTTGAAGCTTGCTCTTGTGAAGGTTATATACGTAGTGGAGAAACTTAGCCTACCCATAGGTGTGCCTAAGAGTTTCTTCTAGAGGATCTCTTTAGTTGCTGAAATGTGGCCTCTCTCTTTCTCTAAGCCCAACTCTGCAAGTTAAATCATTGCCTGCCCCCCTCCTCCACATAGGACATGACATCCAGGGATGTAAGTGTCCCTGGTGGTGTGGGAGATGACTCCTAGGGATGAGTCTGACCCTGGCACTGTGGAATCAACAATGCAATCCTGACCAAAAGGGGGGAAAGAAGCTTAAGAAATGTAGTATCTGTGGCTGAGAGAGATCAAGTAGAGTTGGGAGGTTAACTCTGGAGGTCACTCTTTGCAAGTTTCAGTAAGGTATTGCTACCTACCATGGCTTTCCTGGCCCCAACCAAAGCCAGTCCTACCAATTCTGAACAACACCTCAGGCATTATACAAGATTCTGCAAAGGTTCCATACATTAAGGTGACTTTCCAGAAACCTGCAGCCTCCGAATGGGTTCCTGAACCACATATTTCCTGAAATGTAGAGGGGCCAGCCTCTCTGGGACATCAACTAGTTTCACCCTCCCATCCCATATTATCAACAGCCCCTTGCAACATGAAAAGGTTAGAATTGGCATAGCTCAAGTACCCCCAAAGAGTGGGAGTAAGATCAAACGTAATGGTAGAGTTATACAGAGAAGGTTGGTTTAACAAATGAATATGGTTGCTGAGTCACTATAATGATATTTCTTTTAGTCTCCAGTATCTTAGAACAGCTAGAAGTAAAAACCTAAAATTGTGGAATTGTAACCCATACCAAACTGTGAAATCTGTTCTACAACTGATTGTTGTGATGTGCTTTTGAAATATATTACTTTTTTGTATTTATGTTATTTTCACTAAAAAAGAAAAAAAAAATTCTTCCAGCCTCCAATGTTTTAGGGGAGCTAGAAGGAAAAATCTGGAATAGTGGAATGGTAACCCATAACACACTCTGAAATCTGTTCTGTAACTACTTGTTGATGTGTCCTTTGAAAATCATTGCTTTTTCTTTCTTTTCTTTGTATATGTGCTATATTTAACAATAGAAAACATTTTTTAAAGAAGACTTTGGGTGATTACATTACATCACTCGTTGTGGGAGAGCTCCCCTTAGATGACTATGATATAATCAGCCATTGATGCAACCAATGTGCTCAAGATTTACGTCCACAAAATGTCCTCACAGCAACAGAAAAAGCATTTTTATTAAAATAATAATAATAAAATAAAATGCATAAAAGATAAATCATGTGAAATTAACCATTAGCCATTTCAAAGTATACAATTCAGTAGAATTTAGTAAATTCAATATGTTATGCCACCATCACCTCTATCTAGTTCCAAGACACATTCTTCACCCAAGAGAGCTTATACTCATTAATCAGTCAAAATAGATAATTTCCTCATTAAATGGGCTTGACTACCTTGTCAAAAATCCATTGGCCAAAAACCAAATATGGGTTTATTTATGGACTCTGGATTGTATTCCATTGATGTATATGTCTGTTCATATGCTATTTCTACACTTTTGATTCTGGAGACTTTGTCATAAATTTTTTTTTTTACAATTTTTTATTAATTAAAAAAATTAACTAACACAACATTTAGAAATCATTCCATTCTACATATGCAATCAGTAATTCTTAATATCATCACATAGATGTATGATCATCATTTCTTAGTACATATGCATCGATTTAGAAAAAGAAATAGCAAGACAACAGAAAAAGAAATAAAATGATAATATACAGAAAAAATAAAAATAAAAAATACAAAAATATATAAGAAAAAAAAACTATAGCTCAGATGCAGCTTCATTCAGTGTTTTAACATAATTACATTACAATTGGGTAGTATTGTGCTGTCCTTTTTTTTTTTTTTTAGAAATCATACAATTCTACATATGCGATCAGTAATTCTTAACATCATCACATAGATGCATGATCATCGTTTCTTAGTACATTTGCATCAGTTTAGAAGAACTAGCAATACAACCGAAAAAGATATAGAATGTTAATATAGAGGAAAAAAATAAAAGTAATAATAGTAAGAACAAAACAAAACAAAACAAAAACCTATAGCTCGGATGCAGCTTCATTCAGTGTTTTAACATGATTACTTTACAATTAGGTATTATTGTGCTGTCCATTTTTGAGTTTTTGTATGTAGTCCTATTGCACAGTCTGTATCCCATCAGCTCCAATTACCCATTATCTTACCCTGTTTCTAACTCCTGCTGAACTCTGTTACCAATGACATATTCCAAGTTTATTCTCGAGTGTCGATTCACATCATTGGGACCATACAGTATTTGTCTTTTAGTTTTTGGCTAGACTCACTCAGCATAATGTTCTCTAGGTCCATCCATGTTATTACATGCTTCATAAGTTTATCCTGCCTTAAAGCTGCATAATATTCCATCGTATGTATATACCAGTTTGTTTAGCCACTCGTCTGTTGATGGACATTTTGGCTGTTTCCATCTCTTTGCAATTGTAAATAACGCTGCTATAAACCTTGGTGTGCAAATGTCCGTTTGAGTTTTTGCCCTTAATTCCCTTGAGTAGATTCCCAGCAATGGTATTGCTGGATCGTATGGCAATTCTATATTCAGCTTTTTGAGGAACCGCCAAACTGCCTTCCACAGTGGTTGCACCATTTGACATTCCCACCAACAGTGGATAAGTGTGCCTCTTTCACCGCATCCTCTCCAGCACTTGTCATTTTCTGTTTTGTTGATAATGGCCATTCTGGTGGGTGTGAGATGATATCTCATTGTGGTTTTGATTTGCATTTCTCTAATGGCCAGGGACATTGAGCATCTCTTCATGTGCCTTTTGGCCATTTGTATTTCCTCCTCTGAGAGGTGTCTATTCAAGTCTTTTTCCCATTTTGTAACTGGGTTGGCTGTCTTTTTGTTGTTGAGTTGAACAATCTCTTTATAAATTCTGGATACTAGACCTTTATCTGATATGTCGTTTCCAAATATTGATTCCCATTGTGTAGGCTGTCTTTCTACTTTCTTGATGAAGTTCTTTGATGCACAAAAGTGTTTCATTTTGAGGAGTTCCCATTTATTTATTTCCTTCTTCAGTGCTCTTGCTTTAGGTTTAAGGTCCATAAAACTGCCTCCAATTGTAAGATTCATAAGATATCTCCCTACATTTTCCTCTAACTGTTTTATGGTCTTAGACCTAATGTTTAGATCTTTGATCCATTTTGAGTTAACTTTTGTGTAGGGTGTGAGATATGGGTCTTCTTTCATTCTTTTGCATATGGATATCCAGTTCTCTAGGCACCATTTATTGAAGAGACTGTTCTGTCCCAGGTGAGTTGGCTTGACTGCCTTATCAAAGATCAAATGTCCATAGATGAGAGGGTCTATATCTGAGCACTCTATTCGATTCCATTGGTCGATATATCTATCTTTATGCCAATATCATGCTGTTTTGACCACTGTGGCTTCATAATATGCCTTAAAGTCAGGCAGTGCAAGACCTCCAGCTTCGTTCTTTTTCCTCAAGATGTTTTGAGCAATTCGGGGCACCCTGCCCTTCCAGATAAATTTGCTTATTGGTTTTTCTATTTCTGAAAAATAAGTTGTTGGGATTTTGATTGGCATTGCGTTGAATCTGTAAATCAATTTAGGTAGGATTGACATCTTAACTATATTTAGTCTTCCAATCCATGAACACGGTATGCCCTTCCATCTATTTAGGTCTTCTGTGATTTCTTTTAGCAGTTTTTTGTAGTTTTCTTTATATAGGTTTTTTGTCTCTTTAGTTAAATTTATTTCTAGGTATTTTATTCTTTTAGTTGCAATTGTAAATGGGATTCGTTTCTTGATTTCCCCCTCCTCTTGTTCATTGCTAGTGTATAGAAATGCTACAGATTTTTGAATGTTGATCTTGTAACCTGCTACTTTGCTGTACTCATTTATTAGCTCTAGTAGTTTTGTTGTGGATTTTTCCGGGTTTTCGACGTATAGTATCATATCGTCTGCAAACAGTGATAGTTTTACTTCTTCCTTTCCAATTTTGATGCCTTGTATTTCTTTTTCTTGTCTAATTGCTCTGGCTAGAACCTCCAACACAATGTTGAATAATAGTGGTGATAATGGACATCCTTGTCTTGTTCCTGATCTTAGGGGGAAAGTTTTCAATTTTTCCCCATTGAGGATGATATTAGCTGTGGGTTTTTCATATATTCCCTCTATCGTTTTAAGGAAGTTCCTTTGTATTCCTATCCTTTGAAGTGTTTTCAACAGGAAAGGATGTTGAATCTTGTCAATGCCTTCTCTGCATCAATTGAGATGATCATGTGATTTTTCTGCTTTGATTTGTTGATATGGTGTATTACATTAATTGATTTTCTTATGTTGAACCATCCTTGCATACCTGGGATGAATCCTACTTGGTCATGATGTATAATTCTTTTAATGTGTTGTTGGATACGATGTGCTAGAATTTTATTGAGGATTTTTGCATCTATATTCATTAGAGAGATTGGCCTGTAGTTTTCCTTTTTTGTAATATCTTTGCTTGGTTTTGGTATGAGGGTGATGTTGGCTTCATAGAATGAATTAGGTAGTTTTCCCTCCGCTTCGATTTTTTTGAAGAGTTTGTGGAGAGTTGGTACTAATTCTTTCTGGAATGTTTGATAGAATTCACATGTGAAGCCGTCTGGTCCTGGACTTTTCTTTTTAGGAAGCTTTTGAATGACTGATTCAATTTCTTTACTTGTGATTCGTTTGTTGAGGTCATCTGTTTCTTCTTGAGTCAAAGTTGGTTGTTCATGTCTTTCCAGGAACCCGTCCATTTCCTCTAAATTGTTGTATTTATTAGCGTAAAGTTGTTCATAGTATCCTGTTATTACCTCCTTTATTTCTGTGAGGTCAGTAGTTATGTCTCCTCTTCCATTTCTGATCTTATTTATTTACATCCTCTCTCTTCTTCTTTTTGTCAATCTTGCTAAGGGCCCATCAATCTTATTGATTTTCTCATAGAACCAAGTTCTGGTCTTATTGATTTTCTCTATTGTTTTCATGTTTTCAATTTCATTTATTTCTGCTCTAATCTTTGTTATTTCTTTCCTTTTGCTTGCTTTGGGATTAGTTTGCTGTTCTTTCTCCAGTTCTTCCAAGTGGACAGTTAATTCCTGCATTTTTGCCTTTTCTTCTTTTCTTATATAGGCATTTAGGGCAATAAATTTCCTTCTTAGCACTGCCTTTGCTGCGTCCCATTAGTTTTGATATGTTGTGTTTTCATTTTCATTCGCCTCGAGGTATTTGCTAATTTCTCTAGCAATTTCTTCTTTGACCCACTCGTTGTTTAGGAGTGTGTTGTTGAGCCTCCACATATTTGTGAATTTTCTGGCACTCCGCCTATTATTGATTTCCAACTTCATTCCTTTATGATCCAAGAAAGTGTTGTGTATTATTTCAATCTTTTTAAATTTGTTAAGACTTGCTTTGTGACCCAGCATATGGTCTATCTTTGAGAATGATCCATGAGCACTTGAGAAAAAGGTGTATCCTGCTGTTGTGGGATGTAATGTCCTATAAATGTCTGTTAAGTCTAGCTCCTTTATAGTAATATTCAGATTCTCTATTTCTTTATTGATCCTCTGTCTAGATGTTCTGTCCATTGATGAGAGTGGTGAATTGAAGTCTCCAAATATTATGGTATATGAGTCTATTTCCCTTTTCAGTGTTTGCAGTGTATTCCTCACGTATTTTGGGGCATTCTGGTTCTGTGCGTAAATATTTATGATTGTTATGTCTTCTTGTTTAATTGTTCCTTTTATTAGTATATAGTGTCCTTCTTTGTCTCTTTTAACTGTTTTACATTTGAAGTCTTACTTGTTGGATATTAGTATAGCCACTCCTGCTCTCTTCTGGTTGTTATTTGCATGAAATATCTTTTCCCAACCTTTCACTTTCAACCTATGTTTATCTTTGGGACTAAGATGTGTTTCCTGTAGACAGCATATAGAAGGCTCCTGTTTTTTAATCCATTCTGCCAATCTATGTCTTTTGATTGGGGAATTCAGTCCATTGACATTTAGTGTTATTACTGTTCAGATAATATTTTCCTCTACCATTTTGCCTTTTGTATTATATATATCATATCTGATTTTCCTTCTTTCTACACTCTTCTCCATACTTCTCTCTTCTGTCTTTTTGTATCTGACTCTAGTGCTCCCTTTAGTATTTCTTGCAGAGCTGGTCTCTTGGTCACAAATTCTCTCAGTGACTTTTTGTCTGAGAATGTTTTAATTTCTCCCTCATTTTTGAAGGATAATTTTGCTGGATATAGGAGTCTTGGTTGGCAGTCTTTCTCTTTTAGTAATTGAAATATATCATCCCACTGTCTTCTAGCTTCCATGGTTTCTGCTGAGAAATCTACACATAGTCTTATTGGGTTTCCCTTGTATGTGATGGATTGTTTTTCTCTTGCTGCTTTCAAGATCCTCTCTTTCTCTTTGGCCTCTGACATTCTAACTAGTAAGTGTCTTGGAGAACGCCTATTTGGGTCTAATCTCTTTGGGGTGCACTGCACTTCTTGGATCTGTAATTTTAGGTCTTTCATAAGAGTTTGGAAATTTTCAGTGATAATTTCTTCCATTAGTTTTTCTCCTCCTTTTCCCTTCTCTTCTCCTTCTGGGACACCCACAACATGTATATTTGTGCAGTTCATATTGTCCTTGAGTTCCCTGATATCCTGTTCAAATTTTTCCATTCTTTTCCCGATAGTTTCTGTTTCTTTTTGGAATTCAGATGTTCCATCCTCCAAATCACTAATTCTATCTTCTGTCTCTTTATATCTATCATTGTAGGTATCCATTGTTTTTTCCATCTTTTCTACTTTATCCTTCACTTCCATAAGTTCTGTGATTTGTTTTTTCAGTTTTTCTATTTCTTCTTTATGTTCAGCCCATGTCCTCTTCATGTCCTCCCTCAATTTATCGATTTCATTTTTGAAGAAGTTTTCCATTTCTGTTCGTATATTCAGCATTAGTTGTCTCAGCTCTTGTATCTCATTTGAACTATTGGTTTGTTCCTTTGACTGGGCCATATTCTCAATCTTCTGAGCGTGGACCATTATCTTCTGCTGCTGGCGTCTGGGCATTTAGTCAGATTTCCCTGGGTGTCAGAACCAACAAGGTTGTAAGATTTTTCTGTGAAATCTCTGGGTTCTGTTTTTCTTATCCTGCCCAGTAGGTGGCACTCGTGGCACACGTTTGTCTCACGTGTTTGGAATGGATCCCCCCTGGTCACCGATCTCCGCAGCCTGGGGATTTCTGATCCAATTCTCTCCGTTGGTTCAGGGGGCCGCGCGTGGTAGGGGCATCAGTCGCCGTGGCTTGAGGGGACCCTGTGGCTGGTCACTGGCCGCCGCGGCCTGGGGAATTCCCCACCGGACCAGGAAGCCGCCCGCGTGGGGAGGGCCACCGAGGCTTAGATAGCCCTCTGATCCAAGACTCGTAGCCGCGGACTCAAAGCCGAGACTCGATGCCGCCCACAAAAGAGGGGCGCCGGCCGCCTCGGCTTGGGAAACTTGCCTCTCCGAGACTCTCAGCCGGCCCGGGAAGGAGGGAGGGAGTAGCTCCGGCCGCAGCAGCTGCCGCTGCTCGGGAAATCGCGTGCCGCTCGGGGATCTCACCGCAGCCGAGTCTGGCAGTCAGACTAGCCAGTCCAGACTGGGTTACGCTGTGTGTCCATTCCCTGCCGTAGACCCGGGAGCTGTTCTGCACTGTTTCAGTTCACCTAGTAGTTGCTTTGGAGGAGGAGGAACTAAGACACACGTACCTTACTAAGCCGCCATCTTGGCCCCTCCCATTCTGTCATAAATTTTTAAATTAGGAAGTGTGAGAACTCCAACATTGTTCTTCTTTTTCAAGGTTTTTTTGTCTATTCAGGGACATTTGCATATCTACATGAATTTTACTATTGATTTTTCAATTTCTACAGAAGCAACATTGGAATGTTCATAGGGATTGCATTGAATCTGTTGGTACTTTTAATGAGTATGCCATGCTAAAATTATTGTCTTCCCATCCATGACCATGAGATGCTTTTCCATTTATTTATGTATCCTTAATTTCTTTCAGCAGTGTTTTGTGGTTTTCAATGTAAACATACTTCACACCCATGGTTAAATTTATTTCTAATAACTTTTAAATATTGTTTTAGTTTCCTTGGCTACTCCAGAAAATATCATTCAGAGACTTGGCTTAAACAATGGGAATTTATTAACTCATGGCTTTGAGACAAGAAGAAAGTCCAAATCAAGGCATCATCAAGGCAATCCTTTCTCCCTGAAGACTGGCATTCTTGGGCTGGCTGCTGGTCATCCTTTGTTCCTCTGTCACTTATCAATGAACATGGCAGCCTCTACTAGACTTTACCTTTTTTTTTCAGTTTCATTGAACTTCAGCTTCTGTTTGCCCCACCTGGCTTTCTCTCTTTGTGTCTAAATTTCATTCTTCTTACAAATGAAATGGTTAAGACCCATCCTGACAGTGTTGGACCACACCTTAACTAAAGTAACCTCATCAAAAATTCTTACTTACAATGGGTTCACACCCACAAGAATGAATTAAGCTTAAGAAAATGTTTTTAGGGCCACGTAACTCTAAACTACCTTTTGGACTTTCTTATGATTTATTGACAATTTCATTTCCAGGTTTTTCATCACTAATATTGAGAGTTTTAATCTTATGATTAATTTTTGAGTTTTAATCTTATGTTCTGGAGCTTTGCTGAATTTGACTACCTGAGTTTTACAGATTCTTTAGGATTGTCTATATATAATATCATGTCATCTCTGATGATAAATAGTTTTACTTCTCATTTCCAAACTGGATGCCATTTGTTTCTTTTTATTTCTTGACTACTCTGGCTAGAACTTCTAGTATGATGCTGAGTAAAAGAGACAAGAGAGTGCACCCTTGTCTTGTTTCTTATCTTAGAGGCAAATCATTGTCTTTCACCATTGAGTATTATGTTAGCTTTGAATTTATCATCAATGTCTTTTATAATGTGAGAAGTCTCCTTATATTCCTATTATTTTATAGTGTTTTTATCATTAAAGGTTGATGGATTTTGCCACATGCTCTTCTACATCAATGAGAATACCTTCTGTTTTTATTTCCTTCATTCTTTTAACATGGTGTAATACATTGATTGATTTTCGTATGTTGAACCATCTTTGCCTTCCTTGAATAAACCACACATTGTAATGGTACATCATCCTTTTAATACCCTACTTGTTTAGTCTTGCTAGTATTTTATTGAGAATGTTTTCATTTCAAATAAATTTTTAAGGGCTACTGTGTCTGTAATTTTCTCTTCTTGTGATGTCTTTGTCAGGCTTTGGTATCAGAGTAATGCTGGACTCCTAGCATGAGTTAGGAAATGTTATATCTTCTATTTTTTGGAAGAGTTTGAGAAGGATTGATGCCAATTATTTTTAATATATTTGGCAGAATTTTCTCAACATGTTCCGGGACTTTTCTTTGCTGGGAAGTTTTTTATTATTGACTGATTTAATTTCTTGTTATCGGTGTTTGGATTTTTCTATTTTTAATTAATTTTGGTAATTTGTGTTACTAGGAACTTGTCCATTTCATCTGGGTTACATAATTTGTAGGTATAAACTCTCTTATGATCTTTTTTATTTCTGGAAGTTTGGTGGTAATATCTCCATGTTCATTTCTGATTATCTTTTATTCTCAGTCAAGCAAAAGCATTGTTAGTTTTATTAATATTTTCAGATAAGCAAGTTTTGCTTTTGTCAATTTATATTGTTTATCAATTCACTATTTTGCATTATCTCCACTTTTATTTTCTGTCTTCTGCTTGCCTTGGGATTAATTTACTCTTTCTTTTTGGCTTTCTTATGGTACAAAAAAAGTTGCTATTCATTTTAGATATGTGTGGGTGAACATGTGTGTTTACAGCTATAAATTTCCTTTTGAGCAGTGTTTTGCTTATCCTATATATTTTCATATGTTGTCTTTTTGTTTTCATTCATTTCAAAGTATTTTTTAATTTCTTTTGATATTTCTTCTTTGTTCTATAGGTTGTTCATGTGCACTGTTTAATTTCCACATATTTGTTAATTTTCTGGTTTTCCTTCTGTAAATATTTTCTAGCTTCATTCCATTGTGGTTTCAGAAGAGGTTTTGTATTATTTCCATCTTTCTGAGTTTACTGAAACTCATTCTATTTCCTAGCATGTTGTGTATCCTGGAAAATATTTCATTTGCACTTGAAAAAAATTACTGTTTATGGTTTGAATGTTCTGTATATGTCTTTTAGGCCTAGTTGTTTTATATTGTTCAATTCCTATATTTCCTTCTTGATCTTATGTCTAGTTCCACCCACTTAATTCTCCATCTTTGCTGTAGAAAAGTCAATCTTAACCTTCACTTCAGAAAACTTTTCATTCATATATTTTGCAAATTGCAGTAAGTTGCCTATATGTTTATAGTTCTTTTTTTATTAATTAAAAAAATTAACAACAAACAAACAAAACAATAAGATATCATTCCATTCTACATATATAATCAGTAATTCTTAATATCGTCACATAGTTGCATATTCATCATTTCTTAGAGCATTTGCATCGATTTAGAAAAAGAAATAAAAAGACAACAGAAAAAGAAATAAAACGATAATAGAGAAAAAAAAGTTATACATACCATACACTTTACCCCTCACTTTCATTTACCACTAGCATTTCAAATTAAATTTATTTTAACATTTATTCCCCCTATTATTTATATTTATTCGATATGTTCTACTCTTTTGTTGATATGGTAGATAAAAGGATTTTCAGACACAAGTTTTTCACAATCACACAGTCACATTGTGAAAGCTATATCATTGTTTAATCATCATCAAGAAACATGGCTACTGGAACACAGCCCTACATTTTCAGGCAGTTCCCTCCAGCCTCTCCACTACATTTTGAACAACAAGGTGATATCTACTTAATGCATAAGAATAACCTCCAGGATAACCTCTTGACTCTGTTTGGAATCTCTCAGCCATTAACACTTTGTCTCATTTCACTCTTCCCCCTTTTGGTCCAGAAGGTTCTCTCAATCCCTTGATGTTAATTCTCAGCTCATTCTAGGGTTTTTCGCAGTCCCTTGATGCTGAGTCTCAGCTCATTCCAGGATCCCTGGCCCATGTTGCCAGGAAGGTCCACACCCCTGGGAGTCATGTCCCACGCAGAGAGGGGTAGGGTGGTGAGACTGCTTGTCATGTTGGCTGGAGAGAGAGGCCACATGTGAGCAACAAAAGAGGCTCACTCAGCGTAATGTTCTCAAGGTCTATCCATGTTGTTACATACTTCATAAGTTTATTCCGTCTTAAAGCTGCATAATATTCCATCGTATGTATATACCACAGTTTATTCAGCCACTCGTCTATTGATGGACATTCTGTGTGTTTTCATCTCTTTGCAATTGTAAATAATGCTGCTATAAACATTGGTGTGAAAGTGTCTGTTTATGTCTTTGCCTTTAAGTCCTCTGAGTAGATACCTAGCAGTGGTATTGCTGGGTCATATGGAAATTCTATATTCAACTTTTTGAGGAACTGCCACAGTAGTTGTACCATTTGAGATTCCCACCAACAGTGAATAAGTGTGCTTCTTTCTCCACATCCTCTCCAGCACTTGTCATTTCCTGTTTTGTTGATAATGGCCATCTGGTGGGTGTGAGATGATATCTCATTGTGGTTTTGATTTGCATTTCTCTAATGGCCAGGGACGTTGAGCATCTCTTCATGTGCCTTTTCACCATTTGTATTTCCTCTTCTGAGAAGTGTCTATTCAAGTCTTTTTCCCATTTTGTAATTGGATTGGCTGTCTTTTTGTTGTTGAGTTGAACAATCTCTTTATAAATTCTGGATACTAGATCTTTATCTGATATGTCATTTCCAAATATTGTCTCCCATTGTGTAGGCTGTCTTTTTACTTTGTTGATGAAGTTCTTTGATGTACAAAAGCATTTAATTCTGAGGAGCTCCCATTTCTTTCTTTCTTTCTTCAGTGCTCTTGCTTTAGGTGTAAGGTCCATAAAACCACCTCCAATTATAAGATTTACAAAATATCTCCCTACATTTTGCTCTAACTGTTTTATGGTCTTAGACCTAATGTTTAGATCTTTGATCCATTTTGAGTTAACTTTTGTTTCGGGTGTGAGATACGAGTCCTCTTTCATTCTTTTGCATATGGATATCCAGTTCTCTAGGCACCATTTATTAAAGAGACTGTTCTGTTCCAGGTGAATTGGCTTGACTGCCTTATCAAAGATCAAATGTCCGTAGAAGAGAGGGTCTATATCTGAGCACTCTATTCGATTCCATTGGTCAATATATTTATCTTTATGCCAGTACCATGCTGTTTTGACCACTGTGGCTTCAGAATATGCCTTAAAGTCAGGCAGTGTGAGACCTCCAGCTTCGTTTTTTTTTCTTCAAGATACTTTTAGCAATTCGGGGCACCCTGCCCTTCCAGATAAATTTGCTTATTGGTTTTTCTATTTCTGAAAAGTAAGTTGTTGGGATTTTGATTGGTATTGCATTGAATCTGTAAATCAATTTAGGTAGGATTGACATCTTAACTATATTTAGTCTTCCAATCCATGAACACGGTATGCCCTTCCATCTATTTAGGTCTTCTGTGATTTCTTTTAACAGTTTTTTGTAGTTTTCTTTATATAGGTTTTTTGTCTCTTTAGTTAAATTTATTCCTAGGTATTTTATTCTTTTAGTTGCAATTGTAAATGGGATTCGTTTCTTGATTTCCCCCTCCTCTTGTTCAGTGCTAGTGTATAGAAATGCTACAGATTTTTGAATGTTGATCTTGTAACCTGCTACTTTGCTGTACTCATTTATTAGCTCTAGTAGTTTTGTTGTGGATTTTTCCGGGTTTTTGACGTATAGTATCATATCATCTGCAAACAGTGATAGGTTTACTTCTTCCTTTCCAATTTTGATGCCTTGTATTTCTTTTTCTTGTCTAATTGCTCTGGCTAGAACCTCCAACACAATGTTGAATAATAGTGGTGATAGTGGACATCCTTGTCTTGTTCCTGATCTTAAGGGGAAAGTTTTCAGTTTTTCCCCATTGAGGATGATATTAACTGTGGGTTTTTCATATATTCCCTTTATCATTTTAAGGAAGTTCCCTTGTATTCCCATCCTTTGAAGTGTTTTCAACAGGAAAGGATGTTGAATTTTGTCAAATGCCTTCTCTGTGTCAATTGAGATGATCATGTGATTTTTCTGCTTTGATTTGTTGATGCGGTGTATTACATTAATTGATTTTCTTATGTTGAACCATCCTTGCATACCTTGGATGAATCCTACTTGGTCATGATGTATAATTCTTTTAATGTGTTGCTGGATTCGATTTGGTAGAATTTTCTTGAGGATTTTTGCATCTATATCCATTACAGAGATTGGTCTGTAGTTTTCTTTTTTTGTAATATCTTTGCCTGGTTTTGGCATTAGGGTGATGTTGGCTTCATAGAACGAATTAGGTAGCTTTCCCTCCCCTTCAATTTTTTTGAAGAGTTGGAGCAGGGTTGGAACTAATTAGTTCTGGAATGTTTGCTAGAATTCAGATGTGAAGCCATCTGGTCCTGGACTTTTCTTTTTGGGAAGCTTTTTAACGACTGATTCAATTTCTTTACTTGTGATTGGTTTGTTGAGGTCATCTATTTCTTCTTGAGTCAAAGTTGGTTGTTCATGCCTTTCTAGGAACTTGTCCATTTCATCTACATTGTTGTATTTATTAACATAAAGTTGTTCATAGTATCCTGTTATTATCTCCTTTATTTCTGTGGGGTCAGTGGTTATGTCTCCTCTTCCATTTCTGATCTTATTTATTTGCATCCTCTCTCTTCTTTTTGTCAATCTTGCTAAGGGTCCATCAATCTTATTGGTTTTCTCATAGAACGAACTTCTGGTTTTATTGATTTTCTCAATTGTTTTCATGTTCTCAATTTCATTTATTTGTGCTCTAATCTTTGTTATTTCTTTCCTTTTGGTTGCTTTGGGGTCAGTTTGCTGTTCTTTCTCCAGTTCTTACAAATGGACAGTTAATTCCCGAATTTTTGCCCTTTCTTCTTTTTTGATATAGGCATTTAGGGCAATAAATTTCCCTCTTAGCACTGCCTTTGCTGCATCCCATAAGTTTTGATATGTTGTGTTTTCATTTTCACTCACCTCGAGATATTTACTGATTTATCTTGCAATTTCTTCCTTGACCCACTGGTTGTTTAAGTGTGCATTGTTGAGCTTCCACGTATTTGTGAATTTTCTGGAGCTCTGCCTATTATTGATTTCCAACTTCATTCCTTTATGATCTGAGAAAGTGTTGTGTATGATTTCAATCTTTTTAAATTTGTTGAGACTTGCTTTGTGACCCAGCATATGGTCTATCTTTGAGAATGATCCATGAGCACTTGAGAAAAAGTTGTATCCTGCTGTTGTGGGGTGTAATGTCCTATAAATGTCTCTTAAGTCTAGCTCATTTATTATAATATTCAAATTCTGTGTTTCTTTATTGATCCTCTGTCTAGATGTCCTGTCCATTGAAGAGAGTGGGGAATTGAAGTCTCCAATTATTATGGTAGATGTGTCTATTTCCCTTTTCAGTGTTTGCAATGTTTGCCTCACGTATTTTGGGGCATTCTGGTTCAGTGCATAAATATTTATGATTGTTATGTCTTCTTGTTGACTTGTTCCTTTTATTAGTAGATAGTATCCTTCTTTGTCTCTTTTAACTGTTTTACATTTGAAGTCTAATTTGTTGGATATTAGTATAGATACTCCTGCTCTTTTCTGGTTGTTATTTGCATGGAATATCTTTTCCCAACCTTTCACTTTCAACCTATGTTTGTCTTTGGGTCTAAGATATGTTTCCTGTAGACAGCATATAGAAGGATCCTGTTTTTTAATCCATTCTACCAGTCTATGTCTTTTGATTGGGTTGTTCAATCCATTAACATTTAGTGTTATTACAGTATGGGTAGTACTTTCTTCTACCATTTTGCCTTTTGTATTTTATATGTCATATCTAATTTTGCTTCTTTCTACACTCCTCTCCACACCTCTCTCTTCTGTCTTTTCATATCTGTCCTAGTCCTCCCTTTAGTATTTCTTGCAGAGCTGGTCTCTTGGTCACAAATTCTCTCAGTGATTTTTTGTCTGAAAATATTTTAATTTCTCCCTCATTTTTGAAGGACAATTTTGCTGGGTATAGAATTCTTGGTTGACAGTTTTTCTCTTTTAGTAATTTAAATATATCATCCCACTGTCTTCTCGCCTCCATGGTCTCTGCTGAGAAATCTACACATAGTCTTATTGGTTTTCCTTTGACCAGGTTCACCTGATTGGGAGCCTATTTTTAGTAGTCAGAATTTGTTAATTAATGCCATAATTGGTATTTGGTTGGACTCAGTCCCTGCCACTGTTGCAGTGTCTTTCCTTTCCCTCTGGGAAGCCACCTGTGGGGGAGGGGCACTGGGCACCAGCCACCATGGCTTGGGGAACTCATGGTTCCAGGGGGGCTCACAGCCAGTCCAGCTGGTCCAGACTGGGGTATGCTATGTGTCCAGTCACTGTCATGGCTCCGGGAGCTGTTCTGTACTATTTCTGGTTATTTAGTAGTTGTTCTTGAGGACGAACTAAAACGCGCACCTTGCTAAGCCGCCATCTTGGCCCCTTCCCCTGTTTATAGTTCTTATATCTTATCATTTGACACCTTCATCAATATATAATATCCTTTTTGTACCAATTTTTATCTTAACATCAATTTTGCATTATATTAGTTTATCTGCCTTCCTCCTTTTTAGTTACTATTACCATAAAATATATGCTTTTGTCCTTTTACTTTCAACCAACTTGAGTCTCTATCTCTAAAGTGAGTCTCTTACAGACAGCATGGAAAAGGAATGCCATTTCTTATATATTCTGCCAATCCTTGCCTTTTAATGGTAGAATACATTCTGTTTATATTTTAAGTAATTACGGATAAGTAAATCTTCTACGTTCTGCCATTTGGTTTCTACATGTCATATCTTTTGTTGTTGTTGTTGTTGTTTTTCCTCAACTCCCACAATAATGACTTCTCTTGTATTCAATTAGTTTCATATACTTTTGATTAACCTCCAGTTACCTCTTCTATATATAGTTCTTCCCAGGTTTTTGTTGTGACTGCTGTTTGTCAAATGGTTTCTATTCCCAGGTGGTAGCACCTTGTTCTAAATTATTGACAAAGAACATCCTTCTTGTACTTGCTCCACTCTTATAAATCTGTGATTTAAGAAAAACAAAAAAAAAGCCTCTTCCATCAGTCTTTCAGGGAAATCAAAGTACTGTAAAATTAGGCAACACAATTATTTTACAACAATGTCTTCTCTGCTCCCTCAGAACCAAATAACCTCACTAGGAATGTGGGCCACTATGTCTAAGATGACTATCATTCTATGAAAGTGTTAGGGCTGTGGTAAATTAGCATATCACAAAGATCTTTTACCATGTGTCATTTGGCTTCCTCATGATGAAGTGTTTGCGTGGTTACTGTGCTCTTTTTTGCGTGTGTGCTATATGGTGGGATCACATTTAATTATTTTTCCGTGTGAGTATTCCATTATTGCAGCACCATTTGGTGAATTTTTGTGTGTTTTGCTTGCTTTTTTTAAGGGAGGGGAGTCCATGGATGGGAAAATGAAGCCCAGGTCTCCCACATGACTGGCAAGAATTCTACCACTGAACTACCCCTGCATTGCTGGTGGCTGCATACTTTTGAGTAACTCCCAGAGCTCTGGAAAAGTTGATTCCATCTTTTTTTTTCTTTTTGCAGACACTGAGGTTTCTGTAGAGGGATAGACCCCAAGAGTTCTCTAATTCACACTTTTTCCCAATGTCACTCTTGACCCCAAATCTTTGCAAAATTCCCTTGAGAATATTGACTTTTATTATCTTAATAGGCAATCAACTTATGTTCTGACCTCATGTCCCAGCTCTCCTTCTATGGGCTGTGGTTCCAATGTTGTTTTCATTTTCAAATCCTTTGCAATGCTTTTTGTATCTGTCCCATGAGTGCATCATCCAGAGACAAGTCTGACACCTGGGCAGTGATTTGAATCACAGTCCATTTCTCAAGTTTTTCCTATATTGCTTTAGGTCAGTTCTACATATGTACAGCTCAGGGATAAGATCAGAATTTAGATGATACTTGTCTCAAACCCCTTTTTCTCCTTGATTCCTCCATGCACTCTGGTTACCAGGGTCCAAATTTTCTGGTCCTCTCGTGAGAACCTCAGAATTTTAGACTCTCCACATTGTTGCACTCTTCTTGCAACAAGGTCTGTCTTGGGGGAAAAATGGTGAGAGAAATAAAGAAGAAAAAGTAATGATGATTCCCTTCACACTCATGATACCTCAAGAGTCCATTTTACTAGTCCTCTGGCCAAAGAGAAGGGCATTATTTATTCAGAATATTAGTTTGCCACATAGCTACCATCACAGTTAAGCAGCTTTGTGACTGATCTCACCTCAGGATATAATCAAAAGTGGATAAAGAAAAAGATAGAAAAAGCTCTCTTTCTTGCACGAACATACACACTCAAACCTTTGGGCAGAAAAAGTGTTTATCTTAGAGATTTTTTTTCTTTCTTCAATTTTCACAGTTCCAGGGCTTGACTACACTCAAATTTGAGACAGGAGATTTGAGATGGTAAAAAAAACTAGTAAAACTAGCATTGTATCTGTTGCTATTTGATTTTTATTTTCTTGTCCAGTCAGAATGCTATTATTTACATTTTATATTCTTCAGATAGTTGCATGATACATTCAATCTACAATTTTCAGTTGTAGTATGCAGGAGAGTTAGGATGAAATGTGCTCACTCCCCTTTAGTCAGACAGAAGCATTGTAGTTGGTAAGAAAATCATTTTCTAATTGTGTATTCTTTTATGAAAGTAAAATAATATGAATTTTCAAATACTGCCTTCTTATAATTTCCATGAGGGAATGTTTTTATAACATTTTATTCCAGTAACATATATACAACTAAAAATTTCTCCTTTTAACTGATTTCAAGTATATAATTCAGTAGTATTAATTAGATTTGTGCTACCATCACTAATACCTATTATACCAAATTTTGCATTGCCTCAAAGAGAAGCTCTGAACCCATTATTAATTCCCACTTCCCTTCTCCCACTCACCTCTGATAACATGTAATCTACTATCAATCTCTATGAAATTTGCTTCTTCTAGATATTTCATATAAGTAAGTCAATGCAATATTTGTCTATTTGTATTTGGCTTGTTTCATTCAACATGGTGTCTTCAAGGTTCTTCCATATTGTAGCATGCATCAGAACTTCATTCCGTTCATACGGCTGAATAATTTTGCATTGCATGTGTATACCACATTTTGTTTATCCAGTCACCTGTTGTTGGAAATTTCAGTTGCTTCCACCTTTTGGATATTGTAGATAATGCATCTATAAACATTGGTGTGCAAATATCTGTTCAAGTTCATGCTTTCAATTCTTTGGGATATAAGCCACAAAGTGGGCTTCCTGGGTCTAAAGTAATTCTATATGCAACTTTCTGAGAAAGCGCCAACCTCTTTTCCAGCTGAACCATTTTACAATGCTCACAGCAATGAATATAAAGATTTCTATTTCTCCTCACCCTTGCTAACATTATTTTCGTTTTATTTATTTATTTTTTTTTTAGTAATAGCCAGCTTTGTGGTCATGAAATTTGTGATCTTGATTTGCATTCCTTGAGGGCCAATGATGTTGGGCATAATTTTGTCCTTGCAGATATTTTCTTTGGAGACTTGTCTATTCAAGTCCTTTGCCCATTTATAAATTATTTTATTTATCTCTATGTCGTTGAGTTGTAGATCTTTGTATATTTTGGATATTAAGCCCTTATCACATATATGGTTATCAATTAATTTTTCCCATTCTATAGGCTGTTTTTCATTTTCTAGATCCTGTCCTTTGATGAACAAACATTTAAAATTTCACTGGAGTCCATTTTATCTGTTTTTTTTTCTTTCATTTCTTATGATTTGGGGGCCTTTTCTAAGAGATCATTAACATATCCAAAGTAATGAAGGTTACTCCCTAGGTGTACATCTAGGAATTTTATGGTTTTAGGCCTTATGTTTAGGTCCTTGATCAATTTAAATTAGATTTTTATCTGTGTTGTGAGGTAAAGGTCCAACTTCATTCTTTTACAAATGGACATCCAGTTTTCCCAGCAAAATTTGTTGAGAACATTATCTCCCCAATTAATGTACTTGGCACCTTTATAAAAAATCAGTTGCCCATAGATACAGGCATATATTTCTGAATTCCATTATATCCATTGGTTT
This sequence comes from Tamandua tetradactyla, assembly GCF_023851605.1. Lineage (NCBI taxonomy): Eukaryota > Metazoa > Chordata > Mammalia > Pilosa > Myrmecophagidae > Tamandua > Tamandua tetradactyla. Next base: position 54,291,058 of record NC_135353.1, on the reverse strand, counting down.
ATTTGTCTATCTTTATGCCACTACTGTACTGTTTTGATTAATGTAACTGTAGGGTAAGTTTTGCAATTTGGAAGTATGAGATGTCCAACTTTGTTCATCTGTTGCAATATTGATTTAGCTATTTAGGACCCTGTGAGGTTCCATATAAATTTGAAGATTGATTTCCAATTCTACAAAAAAGATTGCTGGGAATTTTATAGGAATTGCATTGAATCTGTAGATAGTTCAGGGTGCTACTCACATCTTAATGATATGAGGGCTTCCTATCCATGAACATGGTAGGTCTTTCCATTTATCAAGGCCTTCTTTTGTGTAGTTTTCAGTATACAAGCCCTTCACTGCCTTGGGTAAATTTATTCCTAGGTGTATTAGTTAGGGTTCTCTAGAGAAACAGAATCAACAGGGAACACTTGCAAGTATAAAATTTATAAAAGTGTCTCATGTGACCGTAGGAACGCAGAGTCCAAAATCCACATGGCAGGCTGCAAAGCCGATGACTCCTATGGATGGCCTGGATGAACTCCACAGGAGAGGCTCACCAGCCAAAGCAGGAATGGAACCTGTCTCCTCTGAGTCCTCCTTAAAAGGCTTCTCATGATTAGATTTAGCATCACTAATTGCAGAAGACACTCCTCTTTGGCTGATTACAAATGGAATCAGCTGTGGATGTAGCTGATGTGATCATGACCTAATCCTATGAAATGCCCTCATTGCAACAGACAGGCCAGCGCTTGCCTGATCAGGTAAACAGGTACCACAACTTGGCCAAGTTGACACCTGTCCCTAACCATGACACTAGGTATATCACTTTTTAAATGACATTGTAAATAGAATTTGTTCTCCTATTTCAGAATATTCCTTGTTGTTGTATAGAAACACAACTGATTTTTATCTGCTAATCATGTAGCCTACAATTTTGTTGAATTCATTTATTAGTTCTAAAAGTTTTCTTGTGGATTCTTTAGGATTTTCTATGTAAAGGATGATCCCATCAGCAGATAGAGATAATTATACTTCCCCTTTTATTTTTTTTTCTTGTGCAATTGCTCTGGCAAGGACATATAGTATAATGCTGAGTAGCAGTGGTGTAAGTGGGAATCCTTGCCTTGTTCCTTGTTTCCAAGGAAAAGCTTTCAAACTTTCACCACTGTGTATGATGTTAGCTATCTGTTTTCTATGCATATCCTTTGTCGTGTTGAGGAAGTTTCGTTCTACTTCTAGATTTCTGGGTGCTTTTATCATGAAAGTTTATTCGATTTTTTCAAATGCCTTTTCTGCTTCAAATGAGGCAATCGTTTTTTTTTTTTTGTTTGTTTGTTTATTCTGTTAATAAGGTGTATTACAATGATTGATTTCCTCATGTTGAAACACCCGTGTGTTACTGGGAGGAATTTTATTTGACACTGGTAGAAAATTCTTTTAATATGCTCTTGGATATGACTTACTAGCATTGTATTGATGATAAATAAAATATATATTCTTAAGTGAAAATGATCTGTAGTTTTCTTTTCTTGTAATGACTTTGATAGATTTGGTATTATGACAATATTGGCATCATAGAATGAATTGGGAATTATTCCCTCCTCTTTAACTGTTTTGGAAGAGTTTGAGGAGCGTCGGTGTTGATTCTTTGAATGTTTGTACAAGTTCACAAAATGAAGCTAACTGATCCTGGACTTTATTTTTTGGAAGGTTTTTGATTACTGATCCGTCTCTTTACTGTTATAGATCTAGTAGGATCTTCTAGTTTCATCAGTTTGGATAAGTTTTGTGTTTCTAGTAATTTGTCCATTTCCTCTACATTATCTAATTTGTTGACCTACATATATTCATAGTATTGTCTTAAGATCCTTTTCATTCGTGCATGATCAGTTGTAATGTCCCCCTTTCATTTGGACTTTAATTACTTGCATCTTCTCTGTCTTTTGCCTTGTCAGTATAGCTAAAAGTTTGTTAATTTCATTCATATTAATAAGGAATCAACTTTTGGTTTCATTGATTCTCTAAATTATTTTTCTATTCTCTATTTCATTGATCTGTACTCTAATCTTTATTGTTTCTTGCCTTCTGTTTACTTTAGGATCACTAGTTCCTCCAGATGTGAAGTTAAGGAATTGATTTGAAATATTTTTTTCCTTTTTTAAATGTAGCCCTTAGTAATTATAAATTATCTCGGATCACTGCCTTCACTTCATACCATAAGTTTGGGAATACTGTGCTTTTCTTTTTCATTCATCTCAAGATATTTTCTAATTTCCCCGGTGATTATTTCTTTGACTCATTAAATGTTTGAGTGAATGCTTTGTGTAACTTCCCCATATCTGAATTTTCCAGTTTTCCTTCTGTTATTGATTTCCAGGTAAATTCCATTGTGGCCAAAAAAGATATTTTATATACTTTTAATCTTCTAAACTTTATTGAGACTTTTTCATGATATAACATGAAGTCTATCCATGATAATGATCTATGTGCATTTGAGCAGAATATGTATTCTGCTGTTGTTCAGTGGAGTATTCTTTCTATGTTTTTTAAGTAGTCCATATATACTATTGTTCACGTCCTGTTTCCTCATTATCTTCTGTATAGATGTTCTTTCCATTATTAAAAGTAGTGTATTGAAGCCTCCAAATATTATCGTAGAGCTATTTCTCCTTTCACTTTTGTCAATATCACTCTATGTATTTGGAGGCTCTATGATTAGTTGCTTCAACTAATCATAAATTATACATTATAAATTATAAATTTCATTGTGGCCAAATGGAATTGCTATATTTTATTGGTGGACTCTTTTATTAATATATGGTGTCCTTCTTTGTCTCTTGAAACAACTTTTGACTCAAATTCTATTTTATCTGATATTTGTATGGCCTCCTTGGCTCTTTTCTGGTTAGTATTTGCATGGAATATTTTCTTTCATTCTTTTAATTTCAATCTGTGTCTTTGGGTTTAATGTGAATATCTTTTAAACCATATAGTTGATAGTTGGATCATGCATTTTTATCCATTCTGCAATATGCCTTTTGATTGAAGAGTTTAACACATTTACATTCAGAGTAATTTCCGATAAGGCATAATTTACTTCAGTCATTTTGTTCTTTGTTTTTTGCATGTGTTATACCCTTTTTGCCCCTTATTTTCCTTCATTGCAGCTTCTTTTTGTGTATAGTTGAGGGTTTGTAGTGAAAGAGATTGATCCTCTTCTCATATCTGTTTTCTATATTTTTAAATACTATATTTGTGCTTACCATGGGATTTTTATTCAGCATCCTAAAATTATAACAAACATTTTGAAATGTACCAACTAACCTGCAGTAGCATTCACATCTCTGCATCTATACTCCTCCATCCCTCCTTATGAGGTTTTTGAAACACAATACCTTTTCATATTTTTGAATGCCCTTAACTTACAAATAATATTGTATTTTTCAACTGTATTCTAAATCTTGTAAAAAATAAAAAGTAGATTTACATACTGAAAATACAATAATACTGGCATCTGTATTTACTCATGTAGTTAATTCCACTGGATATCTTCATTTCTTCATACAGCTCAAAGGTACTGTTCTTTCCTTACAACATTAAAAACTCCTTGTATAATTTCTTCTAAAACAAGTCTCTAGGTGGTGAATTCTCTCAGCTTTTCTATTTTAAATCTTAAAATACATACAACTATCCTTTTTTGAAAGATGTTTTTCCTGGATATAGAATTCTTGGCTGGCAATTTTGGTATTTCAGTACTTTATATCATACCATTGTCTTCTTGCCACTATGGCTTTTGATGAGAAATTGAAACTTAATCACACTTCCTTCTATATTTCTACTTCAAGTTTTCTAGGTTTTTTTTTAAGAAGAGATGCTGGATTTTGTCAAATGCCTTTTATGTATCATTTGAGATGATCATGTGTTTTTTCTTCCTTCATTCTGCTAATGTGATGCATTACATTTATTGAATTTCTACTGTTTAATGACCCTTGCATACCTGGGAAGAATCCCATATGATCAACATACATAATTATTTTTTATGTACTACTGGACTCAATTTTCTAACATTTTGTTGAGGATATTTTGCATTTATACTCATAAGAGATTTTGATCTGTAGTTTTTCTTTCTTGTGGTATCTTTATCTGGCTTTGGTATGAGGGTGATGTTGGCCTCAGTGAATGAGAGAGTATTCCTTCTGCTTCTATTTTTTGAAAGACTTTACACAGGATAAATAAAATTCTTCTGAGAATATTTGGTAAAATTCATGTGTGATGGTATCTAAGTCCTGGATTTTTCTTTGTTGGGAGATTTGTCATGGTTTATTCAATATCTTTGCTAGTTATCTGTCTGTTGAGATCTTTTATTTCTTCTTGAGTCAGAATAGGTAGTTTGTGTGTTTTTAGAAATGTGTCCATTTCATCTCAATTATTGAATTTGTTTGTCAAATTATCCCCTTATAGATTTTTTAAAAATTTCTGTGGGGTCAGTAGTAGTGTCCCCCTTTTCATTTCTGAATTTATTTGTCTCCTTTCTTTTTTCTTTGTCAGCCTAGCTAAAGAACAACTTTTTGATCTGTTGAATCCCTTTATTGTTTTAATAATCTCTATTTCATTTATCTCTGCTCTAATCTTCATTGTTTAATTCCTTCTCACTTTGGGTTTAGTTTGTTCTTTATCTAGACGCTCTAGTTTTGAGGTAAGTCCTCTGCTTTGAAGTCTTCCTTCTTTTCTTTTTTTTTATTAATTAAAAAAAGAATTAACAAAACAATTAGAAATCATTCCAATCTACATGTACAATCAGTAATTCTTAATAACATCACATAGTTGCATATTCATCATTTCTTAGTACATTTGCATCGATTTAGAAAAAGAAATAAAAAGACAACAGAATAAGAATTAAAACAATAATAGAAAGAAAAAAAACAAACAAAAAAAAAGGCAAAAACAAAAAACCTATACCTCACATGCAGCTTCATTCAGTGTTTTAACATAATTGCATTACAATTGGGTAGTATTGTGCTGTCCATTTCTGAGTTTTTATATCCAGTCCCGTTGTACAGTCTGTATCCCTTCAGCTCCAATTATCCCTTCTCTTTTTTTTTTAATTAACAGAAAAAAAGAAATTAACCCAACATTTAGAGATCATACCATTCTACATATGCAATCATTAATTCTTAACATCATCACATAGATGCATGATCATCATTTCTTAGTACATATGCATTGGTTTAGAAGAACTAGCAACATAACCGAAAAAGATATAGAATGTTAATATAGAGAAAAAAATAAAAGTAATAATAGTAAAATCAAAGCAAAACAAAACAAAACAAAACAAAAACCTATAGCTCAGATGCAGCTTCATTCAGTGTTTTAACATGATTACTTTACAATTAGGTATTATTGTGCTGTCCATTTTTGAGTTTTTGTATCTAGTCCTGTTACACCGTCTGTATCCCTTCAACTCCAATGGGCCATTATCTTACCCTGTTTCTACCTCCTGCTGGACTCTGTTATCAAGGACATATTCCAAATTTATTCCCGAATGTCAGTTCACATCAGTGGGACCATACAGTATTTGTCCTTTAGTTTTTGGCTAGACTCACTCAGCATAATGTTCTCTAGGTCCATCCATGTTATTACATGCTTCATAAGTTTATCCTGTCTTAAAGCTGCATAGTATTCCATCGTATGTATATACCACAGTTTGTTTAGCCACTCTTCTGTTGATGGAGATTTCAGTTGTTTCCATCTCTTTGCAATTGTAAATAACGCTGCTATAAACATTGGTGTGCAAATGTCCGTTTGTGTCTTTGCCCTTAAGTCCTTTGAGTATATTCCCAGCAATGGTATTGCTGGGTCGTATGGCAATTCTATATTCAGCTTTTTGAGGAACCGCCAAACTGCCTTCCACAGTGGTTGCACCATTTGACATTCCCACCAACAGTGGATAAGTGTGCCTCTTTCTCCGCATCCTCTCCAGCACTTGTCATTTTCTGTTTTGTTGATAATGGCCATTCTGGTGGGTGTGAGATGATATCTCATTGTGGTTTTGATTTGCATTTCTCTAATGGCCGGGGACATTGAGCATCTCTTCATGTGCCTTTTGGCCATTGGTATTTCCTCTTCTGATAGGTGTCTGTTCAAGTCTTTTTCCCATTTTCTAATTGGGTTGGCTATCTTTTTGTTGTTGAGATGAACAATCTCTTTATAAATTCTGGATACTAGACCTTTATCTGATATATCATTTCCAAATATTGTCTCCCATTGTGAAGGCTGTCTTTCTACTTTCTTGATGAAGTTCTTTGATGCACAAAAGTGTTTAATTTTGAGGAGTTCCCATTTATTTATTTCCTTCTTCAGTGCTCTTGCTTTAGGTTTAAGGTCCATAAAACCGCCTCCAGTTGTAAGATCCATAAGATATCTCCCAACATTTTCCTCTAACTGTTTTATGGTCTTAGACCTAATGTTTAGATCTTTGATCCATTTTGAGTTAACTTTTGTATAGGGTGTGAGAGATGGGTCTTCTTTCATTCTTTTGCATATGGATATCCAGTTCTCTAGGCACCATTTATTGAAGAGACTGCTCTGTCCCAGGTGAGTTGGCTTGACTGCCTTATCAAAGATCAAATGTCCATAGATGAGAGGGTCTATATCTGAGCACTCTATTCGATTCCATTGGTCGATATATCTATCTTTATGCCAATGCCATGCTGTTTTGACCACTGTGGCTTCATAATATGCCTTAAAGTCCGGCATCGCTAGACCTCCAGCTTCGTTTTTTTTTCCTCAAGATGTTTTTAGCAATTCGGGGCACCCTGCCCTTCCAGATAAATTTGCTTATTGGTTTTTCTAATTCTGAAAAATAAGTTGTTGGGATTTTGATTGGTATTGCGTTGAATCTGTAAATCAATTTAGGTAGGATTGACATCTTAACTATATTTAGTCTTCCAATCCATGAACACGGTATGCCCTTCCATCTATTTAGGTCTTCTGTGATTTCTTTTAGCAGTTTTTTGTAGTTTTCTTTATATAGGTTTTTTGTCTCTTTAGTTAAATTTATTCCTAGGTATTTTATTCTTTTAGTTGCAATTGTAAATGGGATTCGTTTCTTGATTTCCCCCTCATCTTGTTCATTACTAGTGTATAGAAATGCTACAGATTTTTGAATGTTGATCTTGTAACCTGCTACTTTGCTGTACTCATTTATTAGCTCTGGTAGTTTTGTTGTGGATTTTTCTGGGTTTTCGACATATAGTATCATATTGTCTGCAAACAGTGATAGTTTTACTTCTTCCTTTCCAATTTTGATGCCTTGTATTTCTTTTTCTTGTCTAATTGCTCTGGCTAGAACCTCCAACACAATGTTGAATAATAGTGGTGATAGTGGACATCCTTGTCTTGTTCCTGATCTTAGGGGGAAAGTTTTCAATTTTTCCCCATTGAGGATGATATTAGCTGTGGGTTTTTCATATATTCCCTCTATCATTTTAAGGAAGTTCCCTTGTATTCCTATCTTTTGAAGTGTTTTCAACAGGAAAGGATGTTGAATCCTGTTGAATGCCTTCTCTGCATTAATTGAGATGATCATGTGATTTTTCTGCTTTGATTTGTTGATATGGTGTATTACATTAATTGATTTTCTTATGTTGAACCATCCTTGCATACCTGGGATGAATCCTACTTGGTCATGATGTATAAGTCTTTTAATGTGTTGTTGGATACGATTTGCTAGAATTTTATTGAGGATTTTTGCATCTGTATTCATTAGAGAGATTGGTCTGTAGTTTTCTTTTTTTGTAATATCTTTGCCTGGTTTTGGTATGAGGGTGATGTTGGCTTCATAGAATGAATTAGGCAGTTTTCCCTCCACTTCGATTTTTTTGAAGAGTTTGAGGAGAATTGGTACTAATTCTTTCTGGAACGTTTGGTAGAATTCACATGTGAAGCCGTCTGGTCCTGGACTTTTCTTTTTAGGAAGCTTTTGAATGACTGATTCAATTTCTTTACTTGTGATTGGTTTGTTGAGGTCATCTATGTCTTCTTGTGTCAAAGTTGGTTGTTCATGTCTTTCCAGGAACCCGTCCATTTCATCTAAATTGTTCTATTTATTAGCGTAAAGTTGTTCATAGTATCCTGTTATTACCTCCTTTATTTCTGTGAGGTCAGTAGTTATGTCTCCTCTTCCATTTCTGATCTTATTTATTTGCATCCTCTCTCTTCTTCTTTTTGTCAATCTTGATAGGGGCCAATCAATCTTATTGATTTTCTCATAGAACCAACTTCTGGTCTTATTGATTTTCTCTACTGTTTTCATATTTTCAATTTCATTTATTTCTGCTCTGATCTTTGTTATTTCTTTCCTTTTGCTTGCTTTGGGATTAGTTTGCTGTTCTTTCTCCAGTTCTTCCAATTGGACAGTTAATTCCTGCATTTTTGCTTTTTCTTCTTTTCTGATATAGGCATTTAGGGCAATAAATTTCCCTCTTAGCACTGCCTTTGCTGCATCCCATAAGTTTTGATATGTTGTGTTTTCATTTTCATTTGCCTCGAGGTATTTACTAATTTCTCTTGCAATTTCTTCTTTGACCTACTCGTTGTTTAAGAGTGTGTTGTTGAGCTTCCAGGTATTTGTGAATTTTCTGGCATTCCGCCTATTATTGATTTCCAACTTCATTCCTTTATGATCCGAGAAAGTGTTGTGTATGATTTCAATCTTTTTAAATTTGTTAAGACTTGCTTTGTGGCCCAGCATATGGTCTATCTTTGAGAATGATCCATGAGCATTTAAGAAAAAGGTGTATCCTGCTGTTGTGGGATGTAATGTCCTATAAATGTCTGTTAAGTCTAGCTCCTTTATAGTAATATTCAGATTCTCTATTTCTTTATTGATCCTCTGCCTAGATGTTCTGTCCATTGATGAGAGTGGGGAATTGAAGTCTCCAACTATTATGGTATTTGTGTCTATTTCCCTTTTCAGTGTTTGCAGTGTATTCCTCACGTATTTTGGGGCATTCTGGTTTGGTGCGTAAATATTTATGATTGTTATGTCTTCTTGTTTAATTGTTCCTTTTATTAGTATATAGTGTCCTTCTTTGTCTCTTTTAACTGTTTTATATTTGAAGTCTAACTTGTTGGATATTAGTATAGCCACTCCTGCTCTTTTCTGGTTGTTATTTGCATGAAATATCTTTTCCCAACCTTTCACTTTCAACCTATGTTTATCTTTGGGTCTAAGATGTGTTTCCTGTAGACAGCATATAGGAGGATCCTGTTTTTTAATCCATTCTGCCAATCTATGTCTTTTGATTGGGGAATTCAGTCCATTAACATTTAGTGTTATTACTGTTTGGATATTTTCCTATGCCATTTTGCCTTTTGTATTATATATATATCATATCTGACTTTCCTTCTTTCTACACTCTTCTCCATACCTCTCTCTTCTGTCTTTTCGGTTCTGACTCTAGTGCTCCCTTTAGTATTTCTTGCAGAGCTGGTCTCTTGGTCACAAATTCTCTCAGTGACTTTTTGTCTGAGAATGTTTTAATTTCTCCCTCATTTTTGAAGGACAATTTTCCTGGATATAGGATCTTGGTTGGCAGTTTTTCTCTTTTAGTAATTTAAATATATCATCCCACTGTCTTCTAGCCTCCATGGTTTCTGCTGAGAAATCTACACATAGTCTTATTGGGTTTCCCTTGTATGTGATGGATTGTTTTTCTCTTGCTGCTTTCAAGATCCTCTCTTTCTCTTTGGCCTCTGACATTCTAACTAGTAAGTGTCTTGGAGAACGCCTATTTGGGTCTAATCTCTTTGGGGTGCACTGCACTTCTTGGATCTGTAATTTTAGGTCTTTCATAAGAGTTGGGAAATTTTCAGTGAAAATTTCTTCCATTAGTTTTTCTCCTCCTTTTCCCTTCTCTTCTCCTTCTGGGACACCCACAACACGTATATTTGTGCGCTTCATATTGTCCTTGAGTTCCCTGATACCCTGTTCAAATTTTTCCATTCTTTTCCCGATAGTTTCTGTTTGTTTTTGGAATTCAGATGTTCCATCCTCCAAATCACTAATTCTATCTTCTGTCTCTTTGAATCTATCATTGTAGGTATCCATTGTTTTTTCTATCTTTTCTACTTTGTCCTTCACTTCCATAAGTTCTGTGATTTGTTTTTTCAGTTTTTCTATTTCTTCTTTATGTTCAGCCCATGTCCTCTCCATGTCCTCCCTCAATTTATCGATTTCATTTTTGAAGAGGTTTTCCATTTCTGTTCGTATATTTAGCATTAGTTGTCTCAGCTCCTGTATCTCATTTGAACTATTGGTTTGTTCCTTTGACTGGGCCATATTTTCAATTATTTGAGCGTGATCCGTTATCTTCTGTTGGCGTCTGCGCATTTAGACAGATTTCCCTGGGTATTGGATCCAAAAGTTTGGAAGATTTTTCTGTGAAATCTCTGGGTTCTGTTTTTCTTATCCTGCCCAGTAGGTGGCGCTCGTGGCACACGTTTGTCTGCGGGTCCCACCAGTAAAAGGTGCTGTGGGACCTTAAACTTTGGAAAACTCTTGCCTTCCAGGGGGTTCACTAGCCGAAGCGGCTTGAGCCGGCCCGGGGTCTGAATGCAGGGAGGGTTGCTGGTCGCCGCAGCCTGGGATAGAGTCCGTCCGAATTTCCTAGTCGGCCCTGGGCGACAAGCATGGCGGGAGGGCGCCAGCGGCAGCGGCCTGCCCGAGAGAGTGCATGTTCCCCGGGAGACACGGGTTTGGAAGGGGCCTCCCCCACCCGTCACCGTTCTCTGCGGCCTGGGGATTTCCGATCCAATTCTCTCAGTTGGTCCGGGGGTTGCACGTGGTGTGGGCGCCAGCCGCCTTGGTTTCAGGGGACCGCCTCTCCAATTCTCCCAGCCGGCCCGGGAAGGGGGAAGGGAGTAACTCCGGCCGCTTGCCACCACGCCCGGTGAGGCCTGTGCGCCTCGGTGATCTCACCCGAGCTGCTTCTCTCAGCCAGCCAGCCGTTCCAGGATGGGGTACGCTGTCTTTTTTATCTCTGTTGTGGCTTTGGGCACTCTCTGTATCGTTTCTACTCCCCTAGTAGCTGTCCTGGAGAAGAAACTAAGATCCACGCGTCTTACTAACCCGCCATCTTCCCAAAATCCTTCCTTCTTTTCAATGTAAGCATTTGGGTTATAAATTTCTCTCTAAAAAATTCCTTTGTTTCACCCCATGTTTTAGAATGTTTTATTTTCATTTGCATTTGTTTCAAGCTATTTCCTAATTTCCTTTGTGATTTATTCATTGATCAATATGTTGTTTAAGAGTACATTGTTTATTTTCCACATATTTGTGAATTTTTCATTTCTCTCACAGTTATTTGATTTCTAGCTTCATTCTATTTTCGTCAGAGACAAGGCTTTTTATGACTTCTCTATATTTTAATTTACTGAGACTTGTTTTGTTACCTACCATATGGTCTATCCTGGAGAATGATCCATGAGCACTATAGAAAAATGTGCATCCTGCTGCTGTTAAGATAAATGTTCTATATATCTCTCTTAAGAATCATTCAAGTCTTCAATTTCTTTATTGAATGTCTGTATAAATGTTATATCCATTATTGAAAATCATGTATTGAATTCTCCTACTATTAATGTAGAACAATCTGTATCACCCTTCAGATCTGACAATAATTGTTCTTTTTATATTTTGCAGCTCTGCATATATATTTATATGCATAATGTCTTCTTGTTGAATTGTCATTTTTTACCAGCATATAATGACCATCTTTGTCCCTCAAAATATTTTTTAACTTAAATTCTATTTTATCTCATAGTAATATATCTATTCAAGCTCTCTTTTATTTACTACTTGCACAGTATATTTTTTCCCATCTTTTCTCTTTCAACCTACTTATGACTTTGAACTTAAGGAGAGTCTCATGCAAATCATTGGTTCATGCATTTGAGTCCATTTTGACTATCTCTGCCTTTTGGTTAGGAAGTTGTTCTAGTTTGCTAGCTGCCAGAATGTAATATATCAGAAACGGAATGGCTTTTTAAAAAGGAAATTTAATAAGTCGCTAGTTTGCAGTTCTAAGGCCAAGAAAATGTCCCAATTAAAACAAGTCTACAGAAATGTCCATTTTAAGGCATCCAGAGAAAGATACCTTCGTTCAAAAAGGCTGATGAAGTTCAATGTTTCTCTCTCAGCTGGAAAGGCACATGGTGAACATGGCACCATTGTTGGCTTTCTTGTGGCTCTACCAAAAAGGGACTCTTTCCAAAAATGTTTCCTCTTTTAAAGGATTCCAGTAAGCAACTCCACCTTCAATGGGTGGAGGCACATCTCCATGGAAATCATCTAATCAAAAGTTACCACCCACAACTGGGTAGGTCACATCTCCATGGAAACAATCAAAATGCTCCCCCCCCCGCAATATTAAATGAGGATTAAAGGACATGGCTTTTCTGGGGTCCACCACAGATTCAAACCAGCACAGAAGTTTAATGCATGTACATTTAAAGTAACCACTGATAATGTACGATTTTCTTTTGCCATTTTCCTACTTTATGTTTATAAGTCTTATAACTTTTTTGTCCCACAATTCTTCCATTAATGTCTATTTCCATATTTAATTTGCTCTTCAGCACTGTACCATTTTGAGACTTTCTCATATCCTTCTGAATGTAATTTTCATGCATTTTCTTTTTGGTTACAATTGGGTTAAAATTTAGTATGCTAATTATTTAAGATCATATTTTCCTTGATACTAACTTATCTTCAATAACATATACATACGTTGTGTATGTTATACATTGTTCATTATATAACAAACAATACAGTTGAATATTGTCATCTTTTATAATTGCCTGTATGGTTACCTTTACCGGAGGTCTTTATTTCTCTATGCTACTTTGAGCCATTATCTAATATCCTTTCACTTCCTTCTTAACATTGTTTGTACGGCAGTTCTATTATTGACAAATTCTCTCAGGTTTTTTTCTTTTTTATCTGGGAATGTCTTAATCTCACAGTCATTTATTTATTTATTTTTTACAAGCCTTAATCAATTTTTTAACTTATTTTATTGTATGTATAAAATAGCTACAAAGCAAAGAAATAAAGAAGCAATAGTTTTCAAAGCACTCTTCAACAAGATGCTACAGGACAGATCTCAGAGTTTGTCATGGGCTACCATATGATCCTCTCAGATTTTTCCTTCTAGGTACTCCAGATATTGGAGGCAGGAAGGCTTAAATATTTTTTTTTTATTGCTGCAATCGAGTTAGATTATGTTCTACCGAAAATGTTGGTTCCAGAATAAATAAAACTTTTTTTCTTTGGTCTCAAAGAGTATGTGTGGTTCTAAAATATAGGCATTGTCTTCCTTACTCCTGTGTTCTGAATTGCTTTAAGCCCAACCTGATTGGCTTCATTCTTATCTCTAAATATAAGGTTATATATGCATATCACCCTCTCAAAATTCAGAAATAATAATTACCATTCCAGACCAAATGTGTCTGCTATAAAAGTTTACAATCTAGGCTTCTGTTTTCTTGTAAACATTTTCTAAAGGAAAACATACCATTGTTATTTTTTTTGTTTCTGGCTTATTTTACCTCACCAAATGTCCCACATGTTCATTGACATCGTTGCTTGCCACATGACTTTGTTCTTTTTTTTGTAGTAGTACAACATTCATTCATAAGTATACACCATCGTTCATCAATCTGCTTCTCACTCAGTCCATTCTTCAGCCACCTGCATTCATCAGGGATTATGTATAGCACCTAAAATCCACAGTCCGTCAACACTCTCAATTTTAGGTAATTTCTTTGTTCACAAGAGAAAGAAAAACAATAAACACAACCTTGCCAAATAGGAAATCTAAACTTCTTCTTAATTCTTGTCCCTCCCCCCATTATTTACCTCTGCTGTTGCTGTGGTAGTCCTGTTGTTTTCTTGTTAAACATAGCCTACAGCATGCAATAGCAGTTTTCACCTTGTAGTCCAACTTAAGCACTCTTTGTACTCAAATCATATATTTGAAGTAGTTCTGGCAAGAACTCATTTATATTTCTAGTGTTAATCATTGGGACACATATGTCTACACAGCCCCTTTCAATCTTGTTCATGTTCAGTCTGATAATATTGCTATAGACCCACTAGAGAATCACCTTCACTTCTGTCTATTTCCTTACATTGGAGTTCAAATTCATTAGCTAATCATTCACCCATCTCTAACTTCTATGTATCTCTAAGTACACTATATTCTGTATCATAAACCTCTGATTTTACCTTTACTATGGTCATAAAAGTGAAATCATACAGTATCTGTCCTTTTGTGTCTGGCTTATTTCACTCAGCATTATGCCCTCAAGGCTTGCCCATCTTGTCATGTGCTTCAGGATGTCATTTTGTCTTACTGCTGCATAATATTCCATTGTATGTATATATCACATTTTGTTAATTCACTCACCTGCTGATTGGTTTGTTTCCATCTTTTGTCAATTTTGAATAATGCTGCTGTGACCATCGGTGTGCAAATTACTCTGGTGTCACTGCTTTCAGCTCTGCTGGGTAAATACCAAGTAGTGCTATTGTTGTGTCATAGGACACCTCAATATTTAGTTTCCTAAGGAATCTCCAAACAGTCTTCCATAGTGGCTCTACCATTATACATACCCAACAGCAGTGCACAAATGTCCCAGTTTCTCCATATCCTCTCCAGTATTTATAGTTTCCTGTTTAATAGCAGCCATTCTTATAGGTGTGAAGTGATATCTCATTATAGTCTTGATCTGATTTCCCTTATAGCCAATGAAAATGAACATATCTCCATGTGTTTTTGAGCCATCTGTATTTGCCCTTCAGAAAAATGCCTACTCATTTCTTTAGCCCATTTTATAATTGGGTTGTTTGTTCTTTTGTTGTTGAGCTGTATGATTTCTCTGTATATACAGGATATCAAAACTTTGTCTGATAAATGACTTTCAAATATTTTCTTCCTTTGAATTGGCTGCCCCTTCACTTTTTTGACAGAAGCCTTTTGAGGGGCAGAAGCATTTGATTTTGAGGAGTTCCCATTTATCTACTTTTTCTTTTGTTGCTTGTGCTTTGGATGTAAAGTTTAAGAAGCTACCTCCTATTGCTAAGTCTTGAAAATATTTCCCTACATTTTCTTCTAGAAGCTTTATGGTATTAATTCTTATCTTTAGGTGTTTGATCCACTTTGTGTTGATTTTTGTGTAGGGTACAAGATAGGGGTCCTCTTTCCTTCTTTTGGCTATTGATATCCAGTTCTTTCATACGCAATTATTGGAAAGACTAGTTTCTCCCATTTCAGAGGATTGGGGGCCCTTGTAAAAAAATCAGTTGACCATAGATCTGGTGGTCAATTTTTGCACTCTCAATTCGATTCCATTGGTCAGTGCTTCTACCTTTGTGCCAGTACCATGCTGTTTTAACCACTGTGGCTTTATAATACGTTTTAAAATCAGGAAGTGTCAATCCTCCCACTTCATTCTTCTTTTTTAGAATGCTTTTAGCTATTTGGGGTCTCTTTTCCCTTTGAGATGAATTTGGTAACTAGATTTTCCAAGTCTTTAAGGTAGGTTGTTGGAATTTAAGTTGGTACTGTGTTGAATCTATAGATTAATTTAGATAGAATTGACATCTTAACTATATTTAGCCTTCCTATCCATGAGCATGGAATGTCTTTCCACCTATTTAGATCTCCTTTGATTTCTTTTAGCAATATTATGTAGTTTTCTGTGTACAAGTGCTTTATGTCCCTAACTAAGTTCACTCCTAAGTACTTGATACACTTAGTTGCTATTTTGAATGGAATTTTTTCCTTAACTGACTCCTTATGTCATTGCTGGTGTAAAGAAATATTATTGATTTTTGAACATTAATTTTATATCCCACCACCTTGTGGAATTTGTTTATTAGCTCAAGTAACTTTGCTGTAGATTTCCAAGGATCTTCCAAGATCAGTATCATGTCATATGCAAGTAATGATAGCTTTATTTTTTCCTTTCCAATTTGGATCTCTTTGATCTCTTTGTCCTGACTGATTGCTCTAGATAAAATATTTAGCACAATGTTGAGTAATAGTCATGACAGTGGGCATCCTTTTTGCGATCCTGATCTAAGGGGGAAAGTTTTCAGTCTCTCTCCATTGAGTATGATGCTGTCTATTGGTTTTTCATATATTCGCCTTTTCATATTGAGGCAGTTACTTTGATTCCTATCTTTTGGAGTGTTTTTATCAGAAAAAGATTGTTGAATTTTGTCGAATGCTTTTTCAGCATCAATCAAGATGATCATGTGATTTTTTTTCCTTTTGTTTGTTAATGTGCTGTTATATTAATTCATTTTCTTGAGTTGAACCATCCTTGCATTACTGGCATAAACCCCACTTGGTCGTCTTGTGTAATTATTTTAATAAGTTGTTGGATTTGATATTTTCGCCATATACCACCCTATCATAAACACTTATACTGATATAAATTTATTTTACTTCATATAATAACTTTCTTATATTTGCATGATTAACCATCATCATTCACTCTAAATTTTGCTAAGTTATGCATGCCCAGTATTTATCCTCTATTTTTCCTTCTCTAGCTAACCTCTTTCAACTATTCTTGCACTCATCTTTGTTACTTACATTTACAGTATTGTGCTACCATCACACATTATTGTGCTATCCACATCCAAACATTTACAATCAATCTTAGTAAATGTTCTGTACTCCTTAAGCATCAATTGCCTAATCTCTACTCTCTTTCTCCTGATAACCTATGAATTTAAATCCCAGAGTTTGTTCATTATAATTAGTTCATATTAGTGAGACCATACAATATTTATCCTTTTGTGTCTGGCTTATTTCACTTAAAATGATATCCTCAAGGTTCATCCATATAATTGCATGCCTCACAACTTCATTCCTTCAAACAGCTGCACAAGATTCCATCATAGGTATACAAAATCACGTATAAATCAACTCATTGGTCGATGGACACTTGATTCACCTCAATCCTTTGGCAATAGTGAATAATGCTGCCACTATCATCAGTGTGCAAATGTCTTTTTGTATCTTGGCTTACAATTCTTCTGATTATAAATCTTGTAATGAGATTGCCAGATCATATGAAAATTTTATGTTTAGTTTCCTGAGGAGCCATCAAACTGCCTTCCAGTGAATGCACCATTCTTCATTCCCAGTGAATAAATGTATCTATTTCTGCACCTCCTGTCCAACACTTGGAGTTGTCTTTCTTTCTTTTTTCTAATAATGTCCATTCTAGTAAGTGTGAGATAATATCTTATCTTTTTTGTGTGTCTGTTTGGCAGGGGTCACATTTCATTGTTTTTCCATGTGAGTATCCTGTTATTGCAACACCATTTGTTGAACTTTGGTTTGTTTGTTTTTTTGCTTGTTTGTTTGCTTGTTTGCTTTGGGAAGCACATGGGCCAGGAATAAAGCCCGGGTCTCCCACATGGCAGGCGAGAATTCCACCACTGAATTACACTTACACCTTCTTTCATTGGGGTTTTGATTTGAATTTCCCTAATAGTTGGTGAAGTTGAGTATCTGTTCATATGTGGTTTTTAAGCCATTTTTATTTCCTTTTTGTAAAGTGTCTATCCATGTCTTTTGCCCATTTTTTCATTTGCTTGTCTTTTTTGTTGTTGAGCTGTAAGGTTTCTTTATGTGTTCTGGTTTTAAACCTTATCAGATATGTGGTTTCTGAATAATTTCTCCCATTGAGTAGGATAGCTTTTTACTTTCTTGATAAAGTACCCTGATGCACAAAAGTATTCAATTTTAAGGAGATTGTACTTGTCTATGTCTTCTTTCATTGCTTGAGATTTGTGTGTAGGTCTAGGAAACCACTTCCTACCACAAGATCTTTACCATATTTCCCTATATTTACTTCTAAGAGTTTTATGGTCTGCTCTTATATTTAGGACTTTGGTTCATTTTGACTTAATCTCTGTATAAGGTGTCAGATGTGGATCTTCTTTCATATTTTTGGATATTGTTATCTCCTAGAATCTTTGGTTGAAAAGGCTGTTCTGTCACAGTTGAGTGAACTTGGTCACCCTGTCAAGAGTCAATTGGCCATAGATGAGAGGGTCTATTTCTGAAATTTAAGTTTGATTCCATTGGCTGGTGAATCTATCCTTAGGTCAGTACAATGCTGTTTTCACCACTGTAGCTTTGTAATATAATTTAAAATCAGGAAGAGTGATACCTCCCAAATTCATTTTTCTTTCTCAAGATGTTTTTGCTATTCAGTGCATCTTTCCCTTCCAAATATATTTGATTATATTTTTTCTATTTTTTTCAAAGTAAGCTGTTTGGTTTTTATTGGTATTGCATTGAATCTGTAAGTCAATTTGGGTAGAATTGACATCTTAACTATAGCTGGTCTTCCTATCAAAGTACACATAATATCTTTCCACCTATTTAGGCCTTCCTTGATTTCTTTTAGCAATGTTTTAGAGTTTTTTGTTTATAGTTTATTTATTTCCATGGTTCAAATTGATTCCAAATACTTTATTCTTTTGGGTGCTATGGTAAATGGAATTTTTTCCTTTATTTCCTACTCAGACTACTCCTTACTAGTATATAGATACATTACTAATTTTAGCACATTGACCTTGTATCCCGCCACTTTGCTGAAATCATTTTTTAGGTCTCATAGCTTTGTCATGGATTTTTCAGGACTTTCTACATATAGGAACATGTCATCTGCAAACAATGAATGTTTTACTTCTTCCTTCCCAATTTGGAGGCCATTTTTTTTTCTTGCCTAAATGCTCTAGCTAGAATTTTTGGCACAATGTTGAATAACAACGGCATCCTTTTCTGGTACTGGATCTTAAGCATGAGGTTTTCAATATTTCCCTGTTATTATGATGTTAGCTGATTTTAATTATTTGTATCCTCTCTCTCTCTCTCTCTCTCCTCTCTGTCAGTCTAGCTAAGGGTGCATCAATTTTACTAATTTTCTCAAAGAACCAACTTCTTGTTCTTTTTATTCTCTATTTTTTCACAACTTCATTTATTTCTGCTCTATTCTTTGTAATTTATTTTCCTCTGCTTTAGCTTTAGTTTGCTAGACTTTTTTACTTCCTCAAGGTGTGCTATTAAGTATTCAATGTTAGCTCTTCTTTTATTAACATAGGCATTTATGACAATAAATTACCCTCTCAGCACAGTCATCACTGAATTCCATAAGTTTTGATATGTTGTGATCTCATTTTTCATCTTCCTTGAGATATTTACTGTTTTCTCATAATTTCTTCTCTGACCTACTGGTTGTTTTAGAATGTTGTTCAGCCTCCATAAATTTGTGAATTTTTCAAGCTTTTGCTCCCTGTTATTGATTTCCAGCTTGATTCCATTATGATCAGAGACAGTGCAAGGTATAATTTCAGTCTTTTTACATTTATTGACTCCTAATTTATGCCCCCAAATGTGGTCTACCCTGGAGAATGATCCAGAAGCACTTGAGAAGAATGTATATCCTGCTTTTGTGGGGAGCAGTGCTTGTAAATGTTTGTTAAGTCTAGTTTCTTTATCATACTATTCTAGATCTCTTTTTCCTATTGATCCTCTGTCTTGATGCTTTATGCTTTGAAGACTGTGGTGTATTGAACTATCCAGCTACTATTGTAGAGATGTCTAATTTTTCCTTCAGTTTTGCCCATATTTGCCTCATATATTTTGGGGTACTGTGGCTAGATGTATAATATTTATGCTTATTTTGTTTTGGTGGAGTGCCCCTTTTATTAATATATAGTGTCTTTCTTTGTCTATTTTAACAGTTTTACATTTAAAGTCCATTTTATCTGATATTAATATTGCTATCCCTACTATCTTCTGGTTGCTGTTTGCATGGCATATTCTTTCTCAACCTTTCACATTCGACCTATTTGTTAACTTGGATCAAAAGTGAGCATTATGTAGACAGCAAATAGCTGCATTATGGTTTTTAAAATTCCTTCCACCAGTCTATATCTTTTTATTGGGGAGGTTAATCAATTAATATTTGATGTTATTGCTATTAAGGCATTGCCTTTACAACTATTTAGTCCTTTGGTTTTATATGTTATTTCTTCTTTTTCTCTTTTTACCCTTTTAGTTAACTTTTGATAATCTTCATTTCTACAATTGCGTCCAAATCTCTCTCTCCTGTGTTTTATATCAGCCTGAAGTACTCCCTTTAATACATTTTGTAGAGCAAATCTCTTGCTCATGAACTCTCTCAATTTCTGTTTATGTGTGAATATTTTAAACTCTCCTTCATTTTTGAAGGACAGTTTTGCCAGATGTAGATTTCTTGGCTGGCAATTTTTCTCTTTCAGTATTGTATAAACATCAGAGCACTGTCCTCCTGCTACTTTCAGAATTCACTCTTTGTCTTTGGGGTTTGACAATATGATCAGAAATTGTCTTGAAGTAGGTCTATTCATATCTATTCTGCTTGGGGAACATTGTTCTTCTTGGACTGGTAACTTGATGTCTTTCATAATAGTTATGCAATTGTTGACTATTATTTCCTCAATAACTCTTTCTTCCCCCTTTCTCCTCTGTTCTCCTTCTGGGACACCCATGGCATGCATATTTGTGAACTTCATGCTGTCATTCAATTCCATGAGACCCTGCTCAAATTTTTCCATTCTTTTCTCTAACTGTTTTTTGTGTGTAAGATTTCAGATGTCTTATCCTCTAAGTATGCTGATCCTTTATTCTGCCTCTTCAAATCTCTTATTGTGTGTCTTCATTTTATTTTTATTTCTTCTATTGTGTCCTTCAGTACCATAAATTCTGTTATTTTTTGCATGCTTCTTAGTTCTTCTTTATGCTCACCCCATGCTTTCTTTATATCTTTCCTCTCATTTGCAATATTTTTCATTCATCTCATTGCATTGATTTAAGAGATTTGTTTGAACATCCTTAATTAGTTGTTTCAATTTCTTTATCTCATCTGAAGTTGTAGTTTATTCCTTTGACTGTGCCATATCTTCATATTCCTTAACATGACTTATGAGTTTTTGCTGGAGTTAGGCATCTGATTTTCTTGATTGATTTATTCTGGAGGTTGTTATCTCTCTCTTGCCTACAGTTTCTCTTGCTGATTGGCTTTATGCCATAACTATTCTGTGGCACTTGTTTCAAGTTATTCTGGATCTCTAGTGTAGCTTATGTTTAACTGATCAGCTTTTTTTTCAACTTTCATTTATCTGATTCTTGCTCTGCATTTATGGAATGGTATTTGAAATTTTCTTATTTGCTCAGTTGTTTCACTACCAGGAAAAGACCTTCTCTTCCCTCTTCCTTCTCAGGTAATGTTAGCCTATTCTGTTTGCTTTTGAATTGCCTCTATATGTTTTTACCATTCCCTTCATTTTCTCCAGCTACTTAAACTTGAAGGGCTGATTCTGGGAGGATGGTCTCCTGTACAGGACCTATCCCTATCAATTTTTCCCAGACAAGACAGTTCCAGGACTCACAAAGAATGTGCCAATCATTATCAAGACTCCCTGGGAAGAAAACTCAGCAGGATACCAGTCTTTTCTATGAATTCTTCTGATTTTGTGCTTTTCCTCTCCTGACCTTCATATGGCATTCTTTGGCCTGCTTGTCCCATCCGACTGAATGTGTTAATGTGCCTTTAATTCTCAACTGACCCTACCCCTGCAGGAGGTATGGTTGAGCCAGAGACAGAGAGAAAATCATTGAAACTGTTGCCATTTTCCCAATCTGTAGGGTTTGAATTCTCTAAGTAACAGTCCTGCCTGCACTGGGCCCTACCTCCATTTTCTTTTTGGGGAAAAGTTGTCCTTCATGGAATTGTCTCTGCCATATGAGAGGCTACTATGCTTCTCACTCATAGTATGAATCTTCCCTTGCCTGGTACAGGACTGAAATGGAGACTATCAGCTGCTTTCTTTAATGGGCTGCTTTTAGAAAAGTGTGGCTGTTTTCAGTGTTGGAGCTTAGAGCTGGAGTCAGTGCCCAGCTCTGTCTGCCTCTTTACTCTAGGCTGAGCTTTCTTTCAGCAAACAGAGCTTAGCCACTTCCAGAAGCCTCTGTGACTTTCCACTTGTCCTGCCTCCTTTGCTGGGGATAGGGCTGAAACAGAACCCACTGCACTCATTCTTTCTTGGTTGCATTGTAAACTTATCTGTGCTCAGAGTTGGATCCAGCAGTCTGAATTGGTTAATCAAAGTCCCCAATTGGTACCTATCTGAGTTTCTCTCCTCCTGAATCTTAGGGAGAAGCCTTCTATTTCCTGCCATGGTACCTGTCTGAGCTTCCCTCCTCCTGAACCTAAGGGAGAAGGCTTCTATTTCCTGCCAGGGACTAACTTCCAATTCAGCCTGACATTCCTTTGAGGGATGGTACCAGTCTCCACCATGTGGAGAAATTTACTTGCAGCTCTTTGCCATGTTTTATTCATCTCTTTCTTCCACTCTGTGAGAGTTGAGAGTTTTTATATACCCTAGAATAGCCTGTCCTTTTTCTTGCTCCAATCTTGTAGGAGAAGCCGGATGGAAATCTCTTTACTTAGATTGTTTCCATGGAGATGTGACACACCCAACTCTGGTTTTGATCTTTTGATTGAAGTTGGATCTTCATTAGTTCACTACAGTCCTTTAAAAGAGGAAATGTTTTAGAGAAACCTCACATGCAAACCCTCAGAGAACATTTGCTTCAGAGCTGACAGAGGCAGGCATTTGGAGATACTTGGAGTGCCAACAGAGAGAACAAATGCCTAGACACGGATGTTTTGAGGTGCAGAGCCAGCAGACATTGCTATGTGCCTTCTTATGAGATGCTAGGCAAGCTAGAATCCAGAGTTTTGTCCCAGAGGAGCTAAGTGAAGGCTCATAGATGCTTGGAGAGGAAAGAATTGGCATTAGAAGCTGGAAACAGTGAAACCAGGAACAAAGACCAGCACACACTAATTTCATGCCTTCCCATGTGACAGATATCAGCCTTTCTCTTGAGTCAAGGTATCTTTCTCTGGATGTCTTAGCTTGGACATTTTTATGGCCTAGGACTGTAAACTTGTAGCTTGATAAAGTCCTTTTATAAAGCCATTTCATTTCTGGTATATTGCATTCTAGCAGCTTTAGCAAACCCAAACACACTCATTCCAGGCTAGTGTATGACTTGCATTTGATCTCTGGAATGTCCACAAACAGTTGCTTTAGACAGTTCCTAGCTATTTACTAGCTACCCTGGAGGATTGATTAAATACTGGAACTTCCTACGAACCTAAAGATTTATGCAGAGTGTCAAAGCACACAACGTTTACACAATAAAGAGATATGTTCCAGCTCATGTAATGGCTCCAATAAACTGCCTGGATGCTTGGTAGTTTATCTGAAACCTTCTTTAATTGCTAAAGCAGAAAGTTATTTCCCTGTCAAATGACATAGGGCTGATCCTCCTACCTTGCTTCTTTTGAATTCACAGAGTATTTTCATGCTAGAATACAGATTCTTAGGAGGGGCAAGTTTGTGGTCTGAGCAGGGGCCATGAGTAGTAAATACTTATTCCAACATCCAGAGCTGTGGGTCCCTAAGAAAGGAATAACTGTACTCCCATTTGTTAGTTTTTTGTTTGTCCTGAGATGGTGAGTGTGGCAATAACATTTGCTCCCAAGCCATCAGAAGTAGAGCATAGTAATCACTCCCTGTGTGTTCTTTTAAGTGACAATGCAGGTAGTCCTTTGCCACAGGCTGTTTCAACTTAATTTTCACACTGTCTCAGCTGTCTTCAAGTTGCTTTTTTTGCCCCCAGGCCAATCTCTGAGAGTGAGTACCTGAGACACACTCTTGGCTCAGTCTCTTAGACTTGCACCAATTAGATCGGCACTGACACATATGCACCCCAATATGCACACAAAAGCACTCTGGCCCTTTTGGAGCAGAGGCAAGGACCTACAAAGGGAACGCAAAATAACTACCTGCATTGTGGAAGGGGTGAGGAAAAGGGTCAGTAAGGTCTCCAGGACCTTCTTTTATGGCTTTTGCGGTTGCTATTTTCTTATTTCAGCACTAGGAAGACTAATGCAGCCCTTTACTTGGTTTTCCATAGTTTTGACGAAGGTTACTTGTCCTTTTGATGAACGTGACTTGTCTTTAAGACTCCCCTGATGCCTTTGCCCCAGGGTGTTTGGAACAATGGCTGCCTTGAGAGGCAGCCCCCAGAAATCTGAGGTAGCTGACTGAAGGTGGAGATCTGGGGCCAGACTAGAACAGACCAGAGTCTTGAGTTCTTTATATCCTGATCTAGCACCAGCAAACTGACCCAACAGCTGGAGCTCCAGCCCCTCTGCTGATAGCCATGAGGCTGGAGGAAAGAGAATGATCGCCACTTCAAGGAGGGTGCAACTCACTAGTCTTTGTTGAAATTTACCCATTTCCTCTTATTGCTCTTCCCTGGATGCTGCACAGTGTTTCCTTAGATTCTAGAGTTTCAAGGTAGTTGATTCAGATAGTTCCTGTCACTTCAATAGTTGTTTTGGTGTAACATCCTACTCCACTATCTTTTCACAGTCCTCTGATTATCTCTTCTGTCTGTTCAAATCTATTGGTAAACACCTCTAGTGCATTTTATTTTCTTTTATTGTGTTTTTCATCCCCAAAGGTTCTGTTGGTTCCCTTTAAAAAATTTTAATTCCTTCCGTTGGTCATGCATTCTCTCTTTGATTTCCTTTAGTGCTAAACCCATCAATCCTCTAGTTCATTGAATTTATTTAGAAGAGTTGAATGAATGTCTTTTACTAGGTGTTCCAATGTCTGTGTATCCTCTGATGCTGTGTTTTGAGTGAGCCATCTCTTCCTAATTCTTTGTATGCCTTGTGATATTTTGTTGAAATATGGTCATTTGATTATTTTGGTGTGGTAACTCCAGAAGTCAGATTCTCCCTCTTACCTTATGTTTTATTGAAGATTGGCTGTGTTGAGGTTCTTCTATATTGTTTAGCCAGGTTCATACCAAACACATTGAATAGCCTGTGGGTAAAAGTTAATATCCTTTCAAGTCTCTCTGAACCTGCATCTTTCCCTGGATGTGTGCATTAACTTTCCAGAATTCCACAACATGTGTGACTCTTTCCCTTCCACAGGAAAGGAGTTCCTCTCCCCAGCCTCTCCCAAGTCCCTGGGCTGTGCTCTTCATTTTATTACATTTTTTTCTCCATGCAGCTCTGATCAACTCAGCTCCACTCCTACTTTCACACTCATGTTTGCATTTTCACTCTAGTTTTCAATACTGGGCCCACTCTGCAATTCCTCAGTTGATCTCCTTTCCACACTGCATTTCTGCCTCAGTAACATCTAGGTTAGAGGACCCAGACTGGTGCCTTGAGTCTGTCTTCCACAAAGCAAGTTGGAGTCAGTGTATTAAGACATTCACTATTTTTATTAGGAGCAGCAGTAAGTCTCCAGGGACCAGCATGGGAGCTCATATTTTCTACCATTCCATTGCTGTGAGTGGGTCAGGCTTTGGAATCCACACTTGAATTTGGGTGGACCTTCCAGCCATCACTGTGGGTTGATCAGTTCTCAGGCACCCACACTTGATTGTGGGCCTCCAAGCTACCACTGAGTTGCTAAAACTACCTAGTGGGTTCAAGTGTGGAGAAGGGGCCCAGACCAGTAAATTATGCCCCATAACTTTCATGTATTTTTGGTGGATCCCCCCCATCCCAGGAACAGTTTTCAATGCATTGTTTTCTAGTCTTAATCATCTTCCAGTAATGGGGAAAAGTTCATTCTGTCTTTTTTGTTTTTCTGCTCCTAAGGAGAATTACTAAAAATGACTTATTTTACCATCTTGAAGCTATCTATACATTAACTTTTATCCAGAAACTTTGCTAAACTCACTAATGAAGACTCAAGATTTGTCTGTAGTGTGCATGGGATTTTTTGTTTACATAATCTTATTTTTATTTTTCCTTTCAAGTCTTAAAGAATTTTATTTATTTCACTAGTCATATCACACTAATAAAAAAAGTTTAATACAATATATAAGGGGAATTGTGATATTGGGCTTATTTTTCTTATTTTGTTAATTTTTTTATTGTAGAAAGTGTATATTTCAACTAATTTTTCAAATATACATAAAAAAGTAAATCATAATACGAGAGTATTATGATTTTTAGAGTAGTAGGAACAGAAATAATGGCCATTTATTTTTAATAATTTGAGATAAAGTTCATATGCCAAGAAATTATTGTTCTAACGTATACAATTCAGTGTTTTTTATTCAACATAATGACATACAAACACAAACATTCATACCATATGATCATTCCATTCTTGATATATAATCAATAATTCACATTATCACATAGTTGTATAGTCATGATCATGATCATTTCTTAGAACATTTGCATCAATTCAGAAAAAGAAATAAAAAGAAAACAGAAAAAAATTCATACGTACCATACCCCTTACCCATCACTTTCATTGATCACTAGCATTTCAATCTACTAAATTTATTTTAACATTTGTTCTCCCCTATTATTTATTTATTTTTAAACCATATGTTTTACCCATCTGTCAATAAGGTAGATAAAAGGAGCATCAGACACAAGGTTTTCACAATCACACAGTGGCATTGTAAAAGCTATAAAATTATGCAATCATCTTCAAGAAACATGGCTACTGGAACACAACTCTACATTTTCAGGCAGTTCCCTCCAGCCTCTCCATTACACCTTAACTAAAAAGGTGATATCTATATAATGTGTAAGAATAACTCCAGGATAACCTCTTAACTCTGTTTGGACTCTCTCAGCCATTGACAATTTATTTTGTCTCATTTTCCTCTTCCCCCATTTGGTCAAGAAGGTTTTCTCAATCCTTTGACGCTGAGTTTCAGCTCATTCTAGGATTTCTGTCCCACATTGCCAAGAAGGTTTACACCCCTAGGAGTCATGTCCCACATAGAGAAGGGGAGGGCAGTGAGTTTGCTTGTCATGTTGGCTGTGAGAGAGAGGCCACATCTGAGCAACAAGAGAGATTCTCTGAAGATGACCCTTAGGCCTAATTTTAAGTAGGCTTGGCCTATCCTTTGCGGGGTTAAGTTTCATATGAACAACCCTACAGACTGAGGGCTCCTATTGCTTTGGTTGTCCCCACTTCTTGTGAGAATCTCAAGAACTCTCCACTTGGGGAAGTTGTTTTCCCCCTTTCTCACCATTCCCCCAAGGAGGTTTTGCAAATACTTTTTTCACTGTTCAGATCACTCTGGGATTTATTGGGGCATTGCTCTGGACAAACCTACAAAATCTCATGCCCTACGCAAGGTTTCATGTACTTACAGTGTTCAATTAAGCAGTCCACATAAGTTATATTAGGAAACGCATTAGTCAAAATATAAATTTTGTACCACATAAACATTTTTTGCTTTAGTCTCACACATAAGTTAATGTTTTAAAATATTAATTATCATCAATTTTCAACACCCTGCAGTATTTACATTCCTTTGTTCTTCCTCATGCAAAAACACTTTAAAATTTGTACATTTAGTCACTATCATTATACACTCACAAATGAAATCAGAGGAAAGATATATGATAAAGACTGAGATGGTATAATTCATTGTTTTTGGATAAACTTACAGATTGGGCAGCCATCAACACTATGTAACCCCAGAATATTTTTATCACCATAAAAAGAAACTTATGACAGTCATCCCACAGCACCTAAAAAATGCTAATTATTTTTTATCTTTATAGATTTACTCTCTTGGACATATAATATAAATAGAATAATAAAATATATGACCTCTTGTATCTGTGTTCTTTCACTTAGCATAAAATATTCAAGGTCCACAAATATTGTAGCATGTGTCAGTATTTATTCCCTTTATGGCTTAATACTGTTCCATTGTATGGGTATAAAGCATTTTCATTATCCATTCATCATTTGGTGGACATCTGGGTTGCTTCCAAGTTTTGGTTATTGTGTGAATAGTGGTGCTATTAACTTTAGTGTACAAGTGTTTATTTGAATAATTTCTAAATTATTTTGCATATCCACCTAAAAGTAGAATTGCTGCATCATGATAATTCTATCTAATTTTTGGAGGAATTGTTAAACTGTTTTCCTAACTAATTGCAACATTTAACATTCTTATCCAAATATATGAGGGTTCAAATTTCTTCACATCATCAATGCTTTGTTATTTTGTCTTTTTCATTATAACAATGAATTCTGTACAAAATGTCTTATCATATTGCTATTGATTATCCCTAATGACTAATGATTGTGAGCATATTTTCATGTGCCTATTGGCCATTTGAATATCTTCCTTAGAGAAAAATCTATTCAAATCCTTTCCCTACTTTAAAATCCATTTACTAATCTTTTAGTTGTTGATTGAGTGTTCTCTCTATAAATTCATAATAGTAGACTCTTATCAGTTATATTATTTGCAAATATTTTCTACCCTACTTTGGTTGTCTTTCACTTTCTTGATAGTGGGCTTTGAAGAAGAAAGTTTTAAATTTTGATGAGGTATGGTTTATCTAATTTTTCTTTGGTTGCTCATGAATTACATATCATATTTAAGAAAATATTGTCTGGTCCAAGGTTACAAAGATTTAGATCAATATTTTCTTCTAATAATTTTATAATTTTAGCTATTTTTAGATCAACTTGGACTAAATTTTGGGTATGTTGTGAGGTAGCGTTCCAACTTCACTCTTTTGCGTGCTAATATCCATTTATCCCCTTTGTGGTGAAGAATATTTTATCCCATTGAATTGTCTGGACACCCCTACTGAAAATCTGTTGTCAAATATGAATGCATTTCTAGAAATGGTCTTCTATTCCATTGTTCTCTATGTTCTATCCTCATACTTGTACTATATAGTCTTGATTACAATATCTTTGGGGTAAATTTTGGAATCATAAATTGTAAGCCTCCATTTTTGTTCTTTTTCCACATAGTTTTGAATATTCTGGGAGTTCCTTGTGTCTCTATGTGAATTTTAAATTAACTTGTAAATTTTTGCAAAGAAACCCGCTGGGATTTTGAGAAGGATTGCATTGAACCTCTAACTCAATTTAATGAAAATTGCCATCCTAACAATATTGCACAATCCAATTCATGAATATGATACTCTTTTCCATTTATTTAGTTCTCTATTTTTTAACGATATTTCCTAGTTTTCAGTGTACAACTCTTGGACTTTTATTAAATTTATTCCTAAGCATTTTGGTTTCAGGGATATTGCAAATGGAATTTCTTCTTAAATTTAGTTTTGGATTTTTAGTTGCTAGTGTATAGAAACATTATTGGTTATTGTATATTGATATTATATCTCACAACATTGCTGAATGCATTAATTAGCTCTAATAGAATTTTTGTGTGAATTCCTTAGAATCTTCTATAAGCAAGATCATGTAATTTGCAAATAAAGGCAGCTTTACTTCTTTGTTTCCAATTTGATGACTCTTTTCCTTTTCTTGCCTAATTTCCATGGCTAGAACCTTAAGTACAGTGTTGATTAGAAGTTATGAATCTGGATATCCTTGCCTTGATCCTGATCTTAGGGATGAGATTTCATTCTTTCACCACTAAGTGTGATGTTAGCTGTAGATTTTCCATAGATGCTCTTTATCAGGTTAAAGAAATTTCCACTCACATTGAAAACTATCAGATGAATTTTCTGCATCTGTTAAGATGATCATATAGTTTTTATAGTTTATTTAATAAATATGGTGTATTATATTAATCAATTTTCATGTGATGGAATTGCATGCATCCCCTCATGGTCATGATGAATAATCCTTTTTAAATAGTGCTGGATATGATTTGCTCATAGTTTGTTAAGGTTACTTGTGTCTACATTTATATGGAATACTGCTTTTTACTTTTTCTTATTTATTGTTATAGCTGTGTGGTTTTCACATCAAGATAATAGTGGTCTTATTGAATGAATTGGGAAGTGTTCCTTCATCTTCTTTGTTTTTTTTTTTTTTTAGGGGTGGGAGAGGAAGAGTTTGTGAAGGATTTCTGTTAATTATTGTTTAAGCATTTGGTAGAAATCATCAGAAGATATTTGCTCCTTGACTTTTCTTTATGGAAAAAAATTTTATTATTTCAATCACTTTATTTATTACAGGTCTATTCTGATTTTCTATTTTTGTTAGAGTCAGTTTCAGAAATATTTCCTTTCTAGAAATTTTTCCATTTTATCTGGATTCTTGACTTTATTGGCATATAATTGTTAATAGGCTGCCCTATTAATACAATAATAATAATAGTAATTAAAAATAATAACATATGATTCCATATTATTCCTATGGTTATATTACTATCTACTCTTTTATTACTGATTTTAATAATTTAAGTACTCTTTCTTTTTTCTCCATCAGTGAAGCTCATAGTTTGTCAATTTTGTTGATCCTTTCATAAAGCCACCTGTTGGTTTTTGTTGATTTTCTCTCTTGTTTTCTATTTGATCTTTTGTTTATTTATTCTCTAAAGACAGTTTTTATTTCCTTCTTTCTGATTGCACCGTGTTTAATTTTATTTTTCCAGTGTCATAAGTTGGAAAGTTAAGTCACTGATTTGTGATCTCCCTCTCCTTTAAATATGTGTGTTTATATCTATAGATTACCCTTCGAAGTACTACTTAAGCTGCATCCCATTAGTTTTGGTGTGCTGTTTTTCCATTTTCATTCTCCTCAATGTATTTTCTAATTTCCCTTGTATTTTCTTCTTTGACATGCTGGTTATTTAGGAAAGTGAAGTTTAATTTCCAAATATTTGTGAATTTTCCATATTTTCTTCTGTAACTTCTTTCTGATTTTATTCCATTGTATGTGGAGGACATAGTTCACATGATAACAATTTTTTCAAATTTATTGAGATGTGTTTTTTTTGTTGTTGTTGTTAGAACAACTCAGCAAAATAAAATTCTGGTTTATTGTTGAACATTATTTCACACATACATCAAATAGGCCCTCTAGATTTCAGGACTTATCTGTCCAGGGACCCATTTGGAGGTTGTAGTTTTCTCAAAAATTACCCTAGTGCATGGGGCTTTGGTAGAATCTTATATATTTCCTTAGGTATTCTTTAGGATTGGCCAGAATGGTTTTGGTTGGGGTTTGGTAAGTTATGATAGATAGCAATGTCTAACTGAAGTGTGCATAAGAGTGGCCTCCAGAGTAGCCTCTTGACTCTATTTGAACTTTCTCAGCCACTGATAATTCATTGGTTATACTTCTTTTCCCACTTATGGTCAGGATGGAATTACTGACCCACAGTGTCAGGGCCAGACTCATCCCTGGGTGTCATCTCCCATGCTACCAGGGAGACTTTCACCCCTAGATGTCATGCCCCATGTAGGGGAAGAGCAATGATTTCACTTACAGAGTTGGGCTTAGGGATAATGAGGCCTCATCTGAGCAACAAAAGAAGTCTGTTCTAGTTTGCTAGCTGCCAGATGCAATATACCAGAAATGGAATGGCTTTTAAAAAGGGAATTTAATAAGTTGCTAGTTTACTGTTCTAAGGCCGAGAAAATGTCCCAATTACAAGTCTATAGAAATGTCCAATCAAAGGCATCTGGAGGAAGATACCTTGTTTCAAGAAGGCCGATGACATTTGATGTTTCTCTCTCATTTGGAAGAGCACATGGTGAACATGGTGGTGTCTGCTGGCTTTCTCGTGGCTCTACCAAAAGGGTCTCTCTCCAAAATGTTTCCTCTTTTAAAGGATTCCAGCAAGCAACTCCACCTTCAGTGGGTGGAGACACACCTCCATGGAAATCATCTAATCAAAAGTTACCACCCACAATTGGGTGGGTCACATCTTCACGGAAACAATCAAAATGCTCCCACTCAGCAATATTTAATGAGGATCAAAGGGCATGGCTTTTCTGGGGTCCACTACAGATTCAGACCAGCACAAGGCTCTTCAGAAGTAACTCTTTGGCATATATATAAGTAGGCTAAATTTCTATGCTACCTACATAAGATTCACAAGAGTAAGCCTCAAGGTCAAGGGTTTGACCTACTGATTTGGGTGTCCTTAATATTTGACACAGTATTAGGGGATTTCCTGATGATAAAGTTACAGTTCCATGTTTTTTCTCCCATCCCTCAAGAGACTTTGCCAATACTTTTTGATTATCTGCTTAATATATTCTAGGATGTACCCAGGCATTACAGTAATCTATACAGGATTAAAGGCCCTCATTCTTATTCTGGGTTCCCTGTGTTTCAATTGTTCAAATAAGTTAACCAGACAGGTTGTTAGGTTATGTGCTACACAAAATTTAGGTTCCAGACAAAATAAACCTTTCTTCCTATGGTCTCAAAGAGTAAGTGCAGTTCTAAAATATGGAGAATGTCTTCCTTACCCCTGTGTTCTGAATTATCTTAATCCTGACCCGATCAGGATATACCCTTTAAAAACCAGGGTATAGATATATAAATAGCCTCTCAAAATCCAAAAATAATAATTGCTACTATGGACTAAAGGTATCTGCTATGAGAGCTTACAATCTAGGCCCCTGCAGGCTCCTTCACTTTTTAAAAGAAGTTTTATTGAGATATATTTACATACCATGCAATGCATCCAATGTTAAGAATCAGTGGATTTCAATATAATCACAGATTTGTGCATTCATCACCACAGTTAATTTTAGACCTTTTTATTACTCCAAAAAGATGAAGCCCATATCCCTTAGCAGTGACCTCTCAATCCCTTTTTCCTTCCCCAGCCCTACATAACCACTAATGTAATTCTGTCTCTATATATTTATTCATACTTACATATTATGTAGATGGAATCATACAGTATGCTGTGCTTTGTGTCTGATTTCATTCCTTTAGCATGTTTTTTTTTAATTATTTGGGGTTTTTTTTGGTAATTAGAGGTATTGTAGGATAAAAGTCACATAAAAAATAAAGCATTCCTATATATACTTCTATTGTTGCCACTTTGCATTGTGTGGTACTGTTGTTACACCCAGCGAAAAATAGTAAAATACTGCTGTTAACTATACTCCATAGTTTGCATTAGGTGTATTTTTCCCATATACTACACTATGTTGACATCTTGTAAGTGTGATGTGCTTTTATTATAATTCATGAAAGAACATACTCATATTTGTACTATTAATCATGGTCATCATCAAGTTTCACAATGTTATATGATTCCATGTTTTATCCTCTGTCTTTCCCTCTAGTAACATACATAACCCTAAACTTCCCCTTTCAACCACAATCATACACAGTTCACCACCCTCCGTACATTCACAATGTGTTTCCATCAGCATAATCAGTCTCTGATATTTATGATCTAATATAATTAATGTGCAAATTAAGCTTCAGCTCTCCATTCTCTGCCCCCATTCCATCTCCTGGTAAATCATATTCTCTAGATTACAGATTTTAACACTACAAGTTTGCTAACTATATTTAGAATATATTACTGAGATAAGACAATATCTGTCCTTTTGTGTCTGACTTATTTCACTCAACATATTGTTTTAAACATATTCATCGATGTAATGGTGTGCTTCAAAAGTTCATTCTTTTTACAGGTGGAAAAGATTCCATTGTATGTGTATACCCTATATTGTTTATCGATTCATCAGTTGGTGGACATTTTTGGTAATCATGAATAATGACACTGTGAACATCGGTGTGCAAATGCCTGTTCCATGTCCCTGCTTTCAGTACTTCTGGATATGTACTTAGTAGTGGGATTGATTAGATCTATACCTAATTTCATGAGAAACTGACAAATTGTCTTCAACACAGTTGCAACAATTTACATCCCCACCAGCAGCTAATGAG
This sequence comes from Tamandua tetradactyla, assembly GCF_023851605.1. Classification (NCBI taxonomy): domain Eukaryota; kingdom Metazoa; phylum Chordata; class Mammalia; order Pilosa; family Myrmecophagidae; genus Tamandua; species Tamandua tetradactyla. The sequence goes on along the minus strand of NC_135353.1, from coordinate 54,257,217 downwards.
TGTTCCTACACTTGAAGATTCTGGGTTTTTTTTTTATTATTGCCCATTTTAGTAGGTGTGGAATTACATATCATTGTGGATTTGATTTGCATTTCCATAATAGCTAGTGGTGTTGAGCACCTTTTCATGTGCTTTTTAGCCTTTTCTATTTCTTTTTTTTTTTTGAAAAATGACTAGCCAAGTATTCAAGCCATTTTAAAATTGGGTTGTTTGTCTTTTTATTATTGAGTTGTAACGTTTCTTTATATGTCCTGGTTAACAAACTCTTGTAGGGCATGTGGTTTCCAATTTTTTTCTTCTTTTCTTGATTAGACTTCCTTTTCAATTTCTTGACAAAGACCTTTTAAGTACAAAACGTTTTAATTTTGAGGAGGCCCCAATTATTTATATTGTCTTTCATGGCTTGTGCTTGGGTTGTAAAGTCTAAGAAACCATTTCCCACCACAAAATCTTGATGCTTCCCCTCATTTTCTCCTAGGATTTTATGGACCTGGCTCTTATATTTAAGCCTTCAATCCATTTTGAGTTAACCTTTGTATAAAGTGTGAGATAGGAGTTCTCTTTCACTCTTTTGGATTTAGGCATCCTGTTCTCCCAGCACAATTTGGTAAAGAGACTGTTCAGTCCTAGTTCAATGGACTAAGGAGTCCTGTCAAAAATCAATTGAACAGAGAACAGATTTATGAACTCTCAATGCAATTCCATTGATCAATATATCAATCTTTATGCAAGTACTATGCTATTTTGTCCACTGTAGCTCTATAATATGGTTTAAAGTCAGAAAATGTGAGTCCTCAAACTTTGTTTTTCTTTTTCAAGGTATTTTAGTTATTTGATGACCCTTATCCTTCCAAATAAATTTGATAGTTAGCTTTTCCATTTCTGCAAATAAGTTGTTGAAATTCTGATTGGGATGGTGTTGAATCTGTAATCAATATGGATAAAATTTGCATCCTAATCATATTACTCTTCCAACCCATGAATATGGAATATCTTTATATTTATTTAGGTTTCTGTCACTTTTTCTGGAAATGTTTTGTAGTTTTCTGTATACAAGTCCTTTAAATCCTTGGTTAAATTTATTACTTGGTATTTTATTCTTTCAGTTGCTATTTTCAAATGGATTTTTAAATTTCTTCCTCAGAATGCTGATTACTAGTGTATAGAAACATTACTGATTTTTGTGTGTTGCTCTTGTATCCCATAGTTATCACTAGTTTATTTTTTGTAGGTTTTTGGGAACTTCTCTATATAAGATCATGTCAACTCCCAATACTGACAGTTTCAATTCTTTTTTTCCAATTTCAGTAATTTTCTTTCTATTTCTTATCTAATTGCTCTAGGCAGAACTTGTAGCACAATGTTGAAAAACAGTGGTGACAGTGGACATGCTTGCTTTGTTCCAGATCTTAGAAGGAAAGTCTTTCATGATTGAGTTCAATATTAGTTGTGAGTTATTAATATATAACCTTTATCATGTTGATGAAATTTGCTTCTATTCCTAAATTTGAAGTGTTTTTATCAAGAAAGCATTCTGGATTTTTTCAAATATGTTTTAAACAACTGAAATGATCATATGGTTTCCCCTTTCAATTTGTTAATGCAGTTACCTAGATTGATTTTCTTGTGTTGAGCCACCCTTACATACCTGGGATAAACTCTATTTGATCATGGTGCATAATTATTTTAGTAATCTGTTGGATTCAATTTGCAAGTACTTTCTTGAGTAGTTTTGCATCTATATTCATTAGAAAGATTGGTCTTTAATTTTCTTTTCTTGTGGAAACTTTATCTGGCTTTAGTACTAAGATGAGGTTGGCCTCAAGGAATGAGTTAGGTAGTGTTTCCTTCTCTTCAGTTTTTTGGAAGAATTTGACCAGGATTGGTATTATTTCTTCTTGGAATGATTGGCTGAATTCACCTGTGAAGCTATCAGGTCCTGGGCTTTTCTTCTTTGACAGGTTTTTGATGACTGACTCTATCTGTTTACTTGTAATTATTCTGTTGAAATCTTCTATTTCCTCTAGAATCAGAGTAGGTTGTTTATGTGTTTCTAGGTATTTGTCCATTTCACCTAGATTATCTAATTTGGCATACCATTGTTCATAGTATTGCTAATGATGCTTTTTGTTTCTGTAGGGCTAGTAATAATGTCCCACTTCTCAATTCTAACTTTATTTGCATCTTCTCTATTTTTTTCTTTATCATTCTAGTTAAGGACTTACCAATTTTGTTGATCTTCTCAAGGAACCAACTTTTAGTTTTGCTAATTGTGTCTATTGTTTTTATCGCCATTTTAATTTATTTCTGCTCTTATCTTTATTGTTTCCTTTCTGCTTGCTTTGATATTAGCTTGCTTTTCTTTCTCTACTCCTACAGATGTCCAGTTAGGTGTTTGATTTTACCTCTTTCTCTTCTTTAGTGTAGTCATTTAGTCATAAATTTCTCTCTCAGCATGGCCTCCTCTGCTTCCCATATGTTTTGATATGTTGTGTTCACATTTTCATCCATCTCAAGATATTTACTGATTGCTTATAATTTTTTCTTTGGTCTAATGATAGTGTGTATTGTTTAAACTCCATATATTTGTGATTTTTCCAGTTCTCTGCCTGTTATTCTTTTCCAGTTTTGTTCCATTATAGTCAGAGAAAGTTTTGTGTAGAATTTCAATCTTTTAAAATTTACTGAGGCTCATTTTGTGCCCCAAACTGTGGTCTCTCCTGAGAAAGATCCATAAGCACTTGAGAAGAAATCATATGCTGCTGTTATGGGATGCAATGTTCTGTATATATCTGATAGGTTTAGTTCATTTATCATGCTAGTCAACTTCTCTGTTTCCTTATTGATCTTCTATCTAGATGTTCTATCTAGTGATGAGAATGGTGTCTTTTAGTCTCCAAATACTATTGTAGACATATATTTCTCCTTTCAGTTTTGCCAATGTTTGCCTTGTGTACTTTGGGGCACCCTGATTAGGTGCATACATATTTATGGTTGTTATTTTTTCTTCGTTAATTGCTCCTGTTATTAATATATATGTCCTAACTTTTCTTTTATAACAATTTTGCAATTAAAGTTTATTTTGTATGATATTAGTGTACATATCCCAGTGTTTTTTTGGTTACTGTTTGTGTGGGATATCTTTTGCCAACCTTTAACTTTCAGCCTATTGTTATCTTTGTGTCTAAGTTGCACCTCTTGTAGACAGCATATAGACAGATGATACTGTTTTATCCATTCTGCCAGTCTGTGTCTTTTGTTTGTAAAGTTTAGTCCATTAACACTCCATGTTATTACTGTAAATGCAGTACTTACTTCAACTATTTTATCTTTTGGTTTTTATATGACATACCTTATTTGTCTCTCTTTTTACTCTTTTAGTTACTCCTACTTATAATCTTCATTTCTACACTATACTCCAAGACTCTCTCTCTCTCCTGCATTTTCCATTAATATTTCTTGTAGCATAGTTCTCATTTTGATGAACTCTCTCCATTTCTGTTTACCTGTGAATATTTTAAACTCTCCTCCTCTATATTAAGGATAGTTTCACCAGATTAAGAACTATTGGCTTGCAATTTTTCTCTTTCACTAATTTAAATATATCATACCATTGTCTTCTTGCCTCCATGGTTTTTTATTTGAAATTGGAAAGCAATATGTAACACTTATTGTGTTTCCTTTGGGTGTAACAAATAATTTTCCTCTTGCTTCTTTCAATATTCTCTCTTAATCTTTGGCATTTAACATTCTGATTAGTATGTGTCTTAGAGTATGTCTCAAGGATTTATTTTGTTTGGAATTCATTGTGTTTCTTGGATATATATATATATATCCATATATGTATGTATATATATACATATCTTTCATTGTAGCTGAGAAATTTTCTGAGACCATGTTCAACTTTTTCCTTTCTTTCTGTCTGTTTTTCTGTCTGTAAGATTTCAATTATCCTGTCTTCTAGTTCACTGATGATGCTTTGTTCTGCCTGTTCAAATCTGATGTTGTGTTTCTCCACTGTATTTCTAATCTCTTCCATTGTGCTTTTTATTCCCATAATTTCTGGTATTTTTTCTTACTTTCAATTTCCTTATTCTCTCCCAGTGTCTTCTTTAAATCTTTTTCTCTTTAGCTGTATTATCCTTCATCTCCTTGATTTGACTCAGGAAATTTGTTTGAACATCTTTGATTAGTTTGTCCAGGTTCTGGGTCTTTTCTCATTTTTTATTTGTTATTTTGCCTGGGCCATATCTAGGAAGATAGTATGACTTGTAATTTATTGCTGATGTTGAAGCATCTGATTATATTGATGAGTTTACTCTGAAGGTCATTTTCTCTTTCCTGCCTGGAATTTTATTTTTGACTGCCTTTGTGTTAAGGCTCTTTTTTGGCACTTGGTTCAACTTATTATAGAAATTTAGAATTATCCGTGTTTAGCTGATGAGATTTTTTCAGTTCTTCTTCATTGGATTCTTGTCCAGGGTGTGTGCACAATTTTTTAAGGTTGCACTGTTGGTGCAATTGTTTCACCCCATGGCGAAAACTTCTTTTCCTCTGTTCCTTCTTGAGGAATCTTGATCTGGCCTTTTTATTTTTGCTTTACCGCTAATTTTTTCCTACTCATTTCTTTGCCTCTAGCTTCTTTTGCTTGGAGATAAAATTCTTGGGGGACAGGTCATCTTAGAGAGAACATCCAAAGGCAGTATTTCCCAGCCAATACAGGGACTGGGACTGATGAAGAGGGTAGATATCAACTCCAAATAGCCCCGAGAAGAGGATCAGGAAAGATGCAAGTAAACCTTTTTGAACTCCAGTTTTCTGGCCATCCCAATAGTTGATGTCCTTCAACAAACTGTTCCCCACAGTCCTAAGAAGGTAATATGTCTTTATATCTCCACTGAATCTGCCTCTGTTGGGGGTAAGATTGATATAATGAACAGGTTCAGCTCCCCTGGCCTCCACATCCCCAGAACAGTTGTTTCAAATATTTCCTGCCTGTCCACTAGAATATTTTAGAGGTGTGAGGAGTCCTGTAACTCCCCACTCTGTCATCTTCTCCAGAAGTCCCCAATCTTCACTTTTTAAAAGAAATTACCATATTTTTACATACATATACAAACATATGTATTTCTTTATCTATGCATACACACAAAAAGAGGCAGATATATGATATGTATATCACAAGGAATTTTGTTCACCAAATTTATTTTTTGAGGGAGTACTTGACCCAGGAATTAAACCTGGGTCTCCTGGATGGCAGGCAAGAATTCTACAACTGAACTACTCATGCACCCACCCCTTCATTTTTAAAGGATATTTTATCCAAATATAGAATTCTTGGATGACATCTTTTTTTTTTTTAGGACTTTAAATAACTTCCCTGCTCTTAGGCCTAGATGTTTTCTGATGAAAAATCAATTGCTAATGTTATTGAGGATACTTGTGTGTGAATCATTGTTTCTCTCTTGGTGCTTTCTAGCTTCTCTCTTTGACTTTGTACAGGAAATTTCAATGTGTCCAAAAGTGGATCTCTTTGAGTTTATTCTAGATGGGATTCATTGAGCTTCTTGGATTTATCAATCCATAACTTTAATCAAACTTTAGAACTTTTCAGCAACTATTTCTCCAAATATCATTTCTGCTTCTACTCATAACCTTTTGGGACTCACATTATGGTTATGGTAGCATGTATAACATCATTCCATGCCTCTTTTAGGATACGTTCATCTTGCTTCCCTCTTTTTTTCTTTTTGATCCTCAAGTTGGGTCACTTTAATTGACCAAATTTAAGTTTACTTTTCTTCTACCTGCTCAGTTCTGCTGTTTAGCTCCCCTAGTTACTTGTCTAGTTAACTTATTGTACTACTGAATTCAAAAATTATTATTATTTTTAAAAAGTTCTATCATTATTGATATTCTCTTTAATGAGACATTGCTTTTATACTTTTCTTTTAGTTCTTTAGATGTGATTTCCTATATTTGAACTTATTTGTAATAACTGATTTGAAGATGTACTTTTTAGTAAGTCCAAAATCTGGGCTCCCTCAGGGCAGTTTCTATTGATTGTTTTTTTTTTCTTGTGTATAGGCCACACTGACTTGTTTCTTTGCATTCTCCTGGTTTTTGTTTAATAGCACACATTTCAATAATGATATTGAAACTCTGGAAATTAGACTCTTTCTCATCCATCCAAGGGTCTGTTATTAATGCTTTTGTTGTTGGTTTTGCTTGTTTACTGATTTGTCTAGGCTAATTTTGTAACAATTTCCTTTGGTGTGTGTGTGGCTCAGTTACCTTAGTTGTCAAGTAATGATTAGACAGACATTTTCTTAAACACCTGGAACCAATAAGTCACCTAATCTTTGCCAAGGTGCTCTGAGTATGTGTTTGAGCACACTTTCAACACTCACCCAATTGGTTAACAACTTTTCTTATTTTTCACCTTATGCTTATACAGAGTTTCAAAGTCAGCCAGAAGTGAGAACTTGGACCTTCTCTGGTATTTCCTGAGCATGCACACATTCCTATGCGTGTATCTGTCTGTCTAGGCTCCCAAGACTGTCAGAGCTTTTCAAAATCCTTAGATATGTCTCATTCCCAGATTTTCCTATTAAACTTTTTGCTCTGTCCTTTGTTTGTCACAACTGTTATGCAAAGCTTCAAGCAGCCACAAATTTAAATATTTTCCATAAATGCCCCCAAGGAAAAACCTTCTCACAATGGGTCTCAAGTGCGGTTAAAAAAGGATAATTTCTTTAAAGTGATTTTTCCAATGGAATCATGCAAGGGCAAATAATAACAGTTCTGCAGGAATGAAGCTCTGAAGGCGATACAAGCCCCTTCTGTCCCTTCCAGTGGTTGCCAGTCTAATGGTTTTCATTGTGATTTAAGGCTATTATTTTTCAAGGTTATAGCAGAGCAAAAGAGAGAGAATGGGAATATGGCATATTAAAATGCTACAAAGGTCAGTATTCTCACCAAGATTTAGCTATTCTTCTGGAAAAACAAGATTCAGTTCCTTGAGTTGCTACAAATCTTTAGTTAACTTTCAGAGTCCTGGAAGATTTGATTCTGAAAGCTTTGCCAACTTTCTCATTGTTTTGGTGGAAGACATTTTTTGGAGGTGTTTACTACACCATTTTCAGGAGCATCACCCACTTTTTAATATTGCAGTATTAGTTATTTTTTTCATCTTTAATTTCTTCCTCTCTCTCTCTCTCTTGGATCACTTTCTTGGAGGTTCTTACTTTTGCTATTCTTTTCAAGAACAATCACTTGGTTTTCTTAGTCCTTGCTATTCAGTTTTTCATATCTGTTTCAATATTTTATTCAGTTATTTTTATATTTACTTCCTTCATTTTCTTTTTATTTTTCTTTTATCTAATTACATGCAATGCATTATTTGATTAAACATTCATAAAATTTTCAGAATTTATTCTTTTCTGGTATACGAACTTATGGCTATAAATTTCTCTATAATCAGAATTCATATTATATCACTAACATTGTCATGTCACATTTTTTTCATCAAATAGTTAAGAATAATCTGAAATTTTCATTGTGATTTCTTCTTTAACTAACGAGTTATTTAGAAATATGTTTATTATTTTTGGCTCTTGCTTATAATATGGTTTATTTTTGTCAATGTTCCATGTGAACTTGGAAAGATTTGTATCCTAAAGATTTTGGGTGCCATTTTGTATATAATTCTTCTAGGTAAATTTGTTAATTATGTTGTTAAAATCCCCTATATTCTACCTGATTTTTTATTTGTTTGTCCTGCCAGTTACTAGTAGGCTGCATTCATCTCTGTCACTACAATTGGTGAATATTTTGTTTTCCTTTCATTTCTGTCAAATTTTTGTATATTTTGAGGTTATATTGCTATGTTCCTATAAATCAAGAATAGTTGTGTTTTCCTGATGAAATGAGGGATGTCTTAATATGAAGTATCCCTTTTATCTCTAGTAACATTCTCTTGTTTTTCCTTTGTTTGTTGGGAGTAGGACTTAAAGTGTCCTTTCTATGATATTGTTATCACTGCACTGGTTATCCAGGTCTCTTTTTCATATATTACATGTTATATCTCTTTTAACTTTTTGTTTTCAACTTTTCTGGATACTTACATTTTATTTGTGTGTCTTGAAACCATCGCATGGCAATGTTTTCTTAATCAAATCTGAAAACTCTTGTCTTATAATTGGAGTATTTAGTTCATGCACATATAATCAATTACATATAAAATTGAATTTAAGTGTATATCATCTTATTATTTGTTTTATTTTTTCCTATCTTTGTTATGTACCATTTTCTCCTATATTGCCTCCTTTTTGCCTGATTTTTTATTGTTCAATTTTACATTCCTGCAAGTCAGTATTTACTTACATTGAATGATCCTAGTGAATACACGTGCCCTCAACTTTCAGAATTTATTGTTACTTAACACTTTTACTGTCATCTCAGATAATGAAAGTTTCTTACAACATTTTATACCCTATTACCTCCTTCTACAGTGTTTGTTGCATTTTCTTCATGTGTTTTTAGCTCTGAATTCTTAAACTCATAAGAACTTAATGCTGTTTTATACAGCATATATCTATTTAAAATTATACACATGTTTATCCTTTTTTAGCTTTTCACTCCTTCCTGCATCTAGGAGCTTCCAAGATAATTTTCCTTTTGTCTGAAGAACAACTCCAGTAAATCTTTAAAAGAAAAGCTACTGTTGATAAATTATCTCAGTTTCTATTTGTCTAAAAGTGCTTTATTTTTCTTCGCTTTCTGAAAGATCTTTTCATTGTGTATAAGATTCTAATTAAGTTGTTTTCTACTTTCAATTCCTTGAATACACCATTCCAAGCCTTTTGGTTTCTGCTTAAGACCATTTAGAAACCAATTAACAGTATTTGTTTATTTAAGAGTAGTCTTTGTTTTTTTCTGGATTTGGCCCAAATTTTTTAGTCATTCTTAGTTTTCATCAATTTTACTATGATGTGTGTAGGTCTAGTTTGACTTGCATTTATATCACTTAGGTTTTGTAAAGATCTCTGATGTTATTATTTTAGGATTTTTTTTCTCATTTCAGTATTTTTCATTAAACTTTTTTGAGTGAGATATCAGTATTCTGTGACAGATTTTTGTTGTTTCCATTTAAATGGTACTTATATTAAAAACTAATAACTTAAAATTGCAGCAAAAGTAAATGTATATACATGCATATACATATATATACACATAATAAACATATATGCGTGTGTGTGTGTGTGTGTGTATATATATATTTCCTTCAGATTTTCAAAGGAGTCTACCAATACTTTTAAATTATCAACCCACCATAGTCTAAGGTGTATGCTGGCACTACACCAAGCCATAGAGAATTACAAGGCCTCATTCTTGTTCTGAATTACAGGAGACTGGGCTATCAAAATGAGCTATCCAGACAGGCTGATTCAGACTATGTATTACAGAAAATTTAGCTTCCAGACATAATAAACCTCTCTGCTTTTGATTTCATACAGTGGCTGAAGGCCTAGACTATATACACTATCATCTTTTACCCTGCATTCAGATTTACTATAGACCCAGACAGATTGACTTTGTTTTAAACTCTAATTGAGGCCTGATTTCATTCTCAGTTACTTCAATTTTTATTATATACAGCTATGTTAACTTTCAGGTCTGAAGGACACCATTTTGGGGACTTAGGTGTCACAGAGCTTCTCTAAGTTCCAGGAGATACCAACTGATACAATGTAGATCAATGTTTCAGAATCCAGAAATATATCCACAAATTCACACCAACTGTGACTGCTATAAGGGCTCACAATCCAGGCTCTCATTATTTTATTAAGTATTTCTGAGACCTTAGAAAAATTGATCTTTTGCTTCTAGCCCATTCTGCACAGCCCATTGTCCCCAGTTCGTTGTGTGTCCCTTGATGTCCATCCTTTTGGTAGCTTCACCAAATTCCATCGCATAAATATATCACTGTTTGCCATTGTACTTCTCAGTCATTATATTCCTTGGCTCCTTTCTTCTATTGAACTATTAAACTCTCCCATTTGGAAAACTCCAGGTACCCCCCTAACCGTTAGAAACTCCCAAGAAAATAGGCCAAGCTCTGCATTTTGAGGCTTGCTGTTATGAAACTTACTTTTGGAGGGGAGGAGCTAAGACTACTCACAATGAGGCATAGGAGTTGCTTCCATGAAGCCTCTTTGTTGCTCAGGTGTGGTCTCTCCTTCTCTAAGCCCAACTCTGCAGGGAAATTCATTGTCTTGCCCCCTTTGTGGTACAAGCCATTCAGTGGGGAAGATCTTCCTGACAGCATGGGGCATGACTCCCAGGGATGAGTCTAGCCCTGGCACTGTGGGATCAATGGTGTCTTCTTGACCAAAAAGAGGAAAGAAATGTGCTAAAATAAGGGATCAGTGGCCAAGAGAGATCAAATGGAGCCAACAGGCTGTTCTGAAGGTTGCTCTTATGCAAGCTTCAGTTAGATAGTGCTAATTGTCATTATTTGTTAAACCCCAATCAACATCATTCTTGCTTCCTCTTAAAAACACTAAGGGCTTGAACTGAGACTTGATAAGTCTTTCATGCCCTAGGCTTGCCTTCCTGGAACATATAATTCCCAGAGGGTTCCTAAGTAAGATAAATCCTGAAACCCATACGGAGAGCCTCTCCAGATTTATGAATTAATCATATCCCCCTATCATTCAATGTGGGCACCCCTTCTCAACATAAAGTCAGAACAGGCATCCCTAAAGATCCCTATAGAATGGGTGAAGGATGAAAGGAGAAGGAGAAGGGTAAACAGAAAAAATAAGATTTAACAGATCAGTACATCTGCTGAATCACTGTTGATAATCCTTCTAGCCTCCAATGTTTTGGGGCAGCTAGAAGAAAAAGTCTGAGATGATGGAATAGTAGCCCATGACAAATTCTAAGATTTGTTCTGTAACAATTTGAAGTATGCTTTGAAAATTATTGTTTTTTTCCTTTCTTTGCTTTATACATATGTTATATTATACAATAAAAAAGTTTAAAAAGTAGATATCCATAACATATTCCTTTCATTGTGGAGATTTCTATGCAGCATTTATATTATTAGCTAATCTTTTACTATTCAACTTAAATGCCTACTTAAAACCAACAGTTCGGAGATTATTCTTTAACCACTGATTAAATCTTGTTGGGTCGATGTTGTACATAATATTTATTTGCACTTCTTAACTTTCTCCAGTAGCCCTATTGGCCATTGCATTGATGTCGTACACAACCAACCATCATTCTCATGTCATTGACAGCAAGACTACTTGGAGAAGTACTGTAGAGAAACTCTCAATATGCATGGGTTAAGCAGGAGCCATTTCAATGATGCGAGTGTCATCAGACTTCAGGAACTTTAAGCCACTTTCCAGGTTATTGTCAGGATATATATATCAGCCTTCTTTGACAGTTCAGCAATCTAGCAAGCATTATGAGTAGTTTAAGAATCTGGCCCGGGAGCATATCCACCACTGATTTGGCCTGAATGATTTAGGATAATCACCTGATAAGAAAAGGTGGGTTATTTTTGCTATCACCAGCCTGTTGCCATGGCAAACATCTTTGATGCCCCCATTCTTTACATCAAATCCTATGTTTTCCTCTGTCAAATCTTCACTTAAAGCTACATAGAGCATTTCAATAAGGTTTTTTCAGTTGTAACTCTGACTGGGTTAAAGTTGAATACTATGCTCTGAGATTACTAGTATCCACTCATACCATAGATAGTATGCCAATGCCACCAATGTGATAGACATCCTGGAGAAGCAGATATCAAGGTTTATCAATTGAATGAGTCATTGCCAGCACACAATTCAGAGCTTCACATGGTGTAGTTCCACTGGTCTTGCAATCTCTGTGGGTAACTTTCCATCCCTTAAACCAAAACAATTGTTACTTGATTGCAGCATGCTTTCACCACTCCATGCAGAAATTGGCACTATTGACCCGTAATTAGATATATAAATTCTGACTTTACTGATACTTAAACTGTCGTTAAATGCATCCAATATAACTGAAAGTAAGATCTTTTCTATTTATATTTTATATATTTTTAATATTTTATATTCTTTTTCATTTCTAGAATTTCCACTAGATTGAATTTTGTAGTTTCCTTTTCTCTGCCAAAGTTCCCATTTTTTATTACTTTAAGCATAGTTATTTTATGATATGTGTCTAAAAACTCCATTTCATAGGTTGCTTACAGTTCACATCTAATGTCTTTTGAAAGGCTTTATTTTGTAAATAAAGTTTTATTGAAATGCATCCATGACATAGAGTTTATAGCTGCTTTTACATGAAATTGCATTATTGCATAGCTGCAAAAAAATTCTGTATGGCCCACCAAGCCTAATTTACTAACTTGCCCCTTTCAAAAATATTTGTTGATATTCATTCAATTGATTTTCTTGGCTTTTTAATCTTTTTCCCTTTTGTTTCTGGATTTTTTTATTGGGTATTGTTTCAGTTTGCTAAAGCTGTCAAAATGCAATATACCAGAAATGAGTTGGCTTTTTCAATGGGGATTTATTAGGTTACAAATATACATTTCTAAGACAATGAAAATGTCCATATTAAGGCATCAAGAGGAACATGCCTTCCCTGAGGAAAGGCAGCTGTCATCTGGGTTTCTTCTGTCGCATCATGAAACATGCTGACCTTTGCCTCCTGGTTTTGATTTCAATGGCTGTCTCTAAAATGTCTCTGCGAATTTCTTTCTCTCTTAGCTTCCCTCAGGTATTTTCTTTCTCTGAGCTTGCTCAAAAAGTCTCTGCCTTTTAACCTTTCATAAAAGACTCCAGTAAGGGAATTAAGTCCCACCTTGAATGGGATGTGTCACATTTACATGGATAAAATCTAAGAAAAAGGTCCCATCCACAATAGGTCTTCACCCACAGGGATGGAGTAAAAGAACATGAATTTCCTGAGGGTACATAATAGATTCAAGCCAGCACAAGTACATTAATAAATGGTAAGGGTAATATCTGGCCAAATATTACATCTACCCCCAGAGATGGTTTAATATTACTAATGGCGTGATTCTAGGGGCCCTAGTAAGCCAGGTGATCTAATTAGAGATTCAAATGAATTGAAATTTGGCTTCAGTCCTTTTTCATATATTCCTGGTCTGGAATGTGTCTGATGTTATTCAAGTTCACCATTCCCTTAGGATGTATTCTTTCAGAATAATTAACCCAAACCTGAAGAATTTTCCAGAGACTTCATTAGCAGGTCCCATACTCCAAATTTCTGTACATCTGTCAAATTTCTGTTCAGCTTCTCTTCATCTCAAATGCTAATTTCAGGATTGGTGTATGCCACTGTGGTTAAGGCAGCACAAAGCTGTTTCTCTCTCTAGAATTCTTCCTAAGGATCTTTGTCCAATCACTTTTCTCCACAGTTGTATCTCTCTGATAACTTCAAACATATATATATATTTATTTATTTGGTTCATTTTTCTAATTTTTCTGTGCAAGAGAGTTGGTCTGAATTACTTAGTCCACCATGATATGAGGTCAAATGACAGAATGTACCATAATGTTTTTCAGATTTTCATGTCTTGTTGAGCATCCATTTCATAGCATTAAGTGACACTATAAGCATTGTCACAGTAAACCTTCTCATATCTACAACATTGCATAGTGATGCTTTGCTGAATGAAAGATTGTTATTGATTATATGCTACCAAAATTCTGATTACTTCAAATTTTAAATAAGAACTTCTTCCTCCTAGTTTATGTTTTAAAAATTAATTTCTAGGAGATTTTTGAATATTCTAGATATTAACTTTCATCTGTCTTATCTATACAAATATTTTCCCAGATCAATAGTTGATCTATTGGTATTTTTACTGCGCAGACTTTCAACTTTTAAGTATTCAAATGTGTCTATATTTCTCCTTATTTGGGGGTTTTCTTTCTGGGTTAAAAGGACTTTCTCTTTCTCTGAATTACACATGAAGTCTTCTAGACTTTCAAGGTTTTTTGTTTACATATACATATTTTTAGATTTGTCTTCAATCCATATAGACATTATTTTTGGCAAATGGTGGGACATAAAAGTCCCATTTCATCTTCTTCTCAGAGAGCTAGTTAGTGATGCTATCAACATTTATTAAATAGTCCATTCTTTTCCCACTGAATTGGAATACCATCTTGATCATTGTTAAATTACCATACTTATTTATTTTGGGATTCTCTTTTCTGTTCCCATACTCAGCTGTATTGATATGATTACAGTGGTTTTATGGTATGTTTTCAATTCACATTTATCCTCAGCTCTGCCCCACTTCCAGCATTTTCTAATTTTTATAATTTTGACTATTTAAAAGATTTTTTCACATATACTTCCTGATATTTTTATCCAATTATTTTATAAAACTTGTTGTAACTGTAATTGATTAGATTAATATATATTTTAAGAAAATTATTTTTTTCATTCACACCCAAAGAACAGAACATATTTTATATTTGTTTAGTTATAAATTGATATCTTTCCAAAAGATTTCATGGTGGTTTTTTGTATTGCGTGCTGGTACCTATTTCTTTACATTTTAACAAGAGATTTTAATCAATTTTGTCACTGTCTAAAGTGAAATAATTTTCCTTTTTCCATTTATAGCATTTGTTCTTAGATTCATTAAATATTTATATTATTTTATGTTTATCTTATATCCAGACATATTATAATATTCTTATGGTAAACCTAAGCATTTTTAAAAGAGCCTCAAATTTGCTAGATCTACAATAGCATCAACAAACAAGAGATCATTTCATTACAAAGATATAAACATATTTCATTTATTTGTCTTAATACAAATTAATAAAGTAATGATAATGAGTAATAGGGTTTGCTGGCATCCTTTCTAGATCCTGAATTTAATGTAATTGAAATGCATTTTTTGTATTACTAATAATAATACTATTGCTTTGGGTTTTGGCAAATTATCCTTAACAAATATAATTGGGTTCCTTTTATCCCTATATAAAGTTTTAATTAGGAGTGACTTCTGTATTTCATAAAATTATTCTTCAATATATATTAAAAGATAACAGAATTTCTTCTAATAATGCTAATATAAGACTTTATATTGGTGGATTTCCTGATCTTGAACCACTCTTGTATTTCTGGAATAAATCTTGTTTACATTAATGTATTATTCTTCTGATGCTTTCCTGGATTCTAATTATAAGTATTTTATTTGAAATTCTGAATGTACATTTTGAAATGTGATTGCTATGTAGTCTCTTTGTTTTGCAGTATTTATATAATAAAAACTACAATGTTTTATGAAACTATTTGGGGAACTTTTCATCTTTTTTACATTTGCTCATATTTTTCTATGCCACTAAAATAGATCAATTATAATTCCCGTTTCAAAGTCCAAGCCTGGACACAGGTGTCCCTAAATTCCTACACCATCTAATTATAATACAGAATGTCTCCATCATTTCACAGTAATAAACCCTTTAATATCTCCTTTGTGCAAAATTAACTGAAAATTTATAGTTTATTAATTCAATCTTTGACATTTCTTTTTCAATATTGGTGGGGATGACTGTGGTTCCCGGAGTTACTGAGGATCAGGTAAACTTTGCATGAATGCATGTAAAAACATATTAAAATACCTTATCAAATGCAATGCAAGTTTTTGTCTTTGAAGAAAGATTTAATCTCACCCAACTACGAACTGACCTCCTTCTTGGAAAATGTGCTGTAACCTCTTTGCTATGCAACTTCCAATGTTTTCACACATTTCTTTCCTAGAATGTGCTTAGAACATGTAAATATATTTAAATATATTATACTTTAATGATGTGGTTATAACAATAAAATTTTGTCTTTTAAAAAAGACAAATGTCATAACACCAAATATTCACTGAAATGCTAAATGTTCTGAATTAATATGTCTGTGATTAGGATTTTGAATCAATATTTTTACAAGAATTTCAGCAGATATTTATTATCAGTCAAGATTGGGAAAATTCAGCTTAAGGAAAACCAGATAAATTTTCTGTAATGCTTGTTGACTACTAAGTTAAACTAGAAATTCATTATTTAATCAGAGTCTGGATATGGTTACATTTGAGATGTTTTTTAAATCCTTTTTATTTACTTTGGCTTTGAACTTTGCTTTCTTTTATGTTTGGAAGGTGACTTGTTCAAACGATGCTGTCCTCTACATTGAAAGCAATTACATTTGTTGTCTAATTATTAATAGCATTTGATGATAGAAGGTACCTTAGTGTTCAGGAGAAAACAACAGGTTTGGACCAAGAATCCTTATTCATAATGTGGCCTTGGACAAGTCTAAACTTTCTGAGATGCAGTTTCCTCACAGAGTAGAATTAAAGCAATTACATTGCAGAATAACTTATTGTGTGGATTAGAAACAAAAATGTATGAAGTATCTAACACCATGTCTCATGCAAGACAGCCACTACAGAAAAGCTATTGATATTTTTTTCATTATTACACATAGAGCTGATTTGAACTGACCAGTTAATGTATGGACTTTGACGCATAGGTTCATATCCAAATCAAAATATACAGCAGGATATGGTGAAATTGGGTCAGAAGAAGTACTATGAGTTGTTGGGTGGGGATATTTTTTAAGAATTTAATAAGTACTTGTTGACTGTCCACTTTGTGTGATGCATCGTTCTAAGCACTGTGGATAAAGCAGCAGAAATACAAAATAAACAACACACAACAATAATTCTAAAACCTCACGGAATTTACAATCTAGTGATTAAGGCAAAAACAATTATCCAAATAATGGTAGTCAGGAGATGCATATGTATTCGAAATGCAACTGTGGAAGAAATTTCTCAATGAAATAAATCAAGTCCCAAACCAGTAGAATACCCAAGTTTTCAACACAATAAACTTCTGTGCTGGCTAGAGTCTTATGAGGTTATAAGAACATGGTGAACAGAAATTAATATTCTTGCACATTTTGGATTAGAAGAAATTCTGATGATGCTTTTCATCTCTTCATTACACTGGCTACATTGGGCCAAATTTCCAACAGATAAAAACTATCAACTCTGAGCAAAATATTTGTAAAAACTATGTGGAGGGCGGGCCGCGGTGGCTCAGCGGGCAAAGTGCTTGCCTGCTATGCCGGAGGACCTCGGTTCGATTCCCGGCCCCAGCCCATGTAACAAAAACGGAGAAACAAAATACAATAAAACAAGAAAATGTTTAAAAGATGTTTCCCTTTCTTCCTCCCTTCCTTCCTTCTATCCTTCCTTCCTTCTCTCTGTCTTTCCTTTAAAAAAAAAAAAAAAAAAAAAAAAAAAACTATGTGGAAATACTGAGTAGGCAAAACCAAAGAGATTTTGGTAGGTTTTGACACTCTGTATATTGGAATGGCAATGGCTGAGATTTCAACTTCCACAACAAAAACCTAAGATCAAGATGCAATCTGTTTCATGTGAGGTGGCTAAAATTCCAAAAGAAAATCTTCATGTGTTTTCTAGCCTAAACCAACTGAGGACAGAGTTTGAGGTAATCTCAACACTGGAAGGTGATAGAGTATATAAGAAAAGGGAAAGTTAGAGAGCAGTAGCCATAAATTCTTCTCTTGGGAACCATAAACTCTGCCCAAATCTCTAGCTGGCCGCTGAACTCTGCATGCCTTGGGAATACTTCAAGCAGCCCAAGTAATGAAAATGGAGCTGAAATAACAATTAAGCTGTAGCTCAAGGGACAAAGATTGCAGTTTGTGTCCAAACACATTAATGACCTAGTAAACAAAACCATCAACACTCTTTAGAGGTATATAATATAATCTGCATCTTGACAATGGAGCATTCACAATGCTTAGGTTACAAACTAAAATACATTCAAGAGAAGCCTATACTGAGATGTCTCAGAGGTTGAAATTAGCAGACAAGGATTTTTGTGTTCAATTATATATTTATGTTCAATGATATAAAGGAAATCTGCTTATGACAACTGAAATATTGGGATAACTCAGAAGGTAAATTAAAACAAAAGCAAAAATCATCAAATGGAAATTTTAGAAATTGAAAATGGAACAGGAAATCTGAAAATTCCTTGGATATGCTTAACAGCAGAATGTAGATGACAGAGGAAATAACTAGCACATCTGAAGATATAGAAAAACATGAACAATAAAGATCACAACTTTTCAGGAACCAGTGAAACAATAGCAAAAGCTCTAACGAATGTATAATTGAAGTTCAGAAGGAGAAAAGAAAGGAAATCAGGTCTAAAATAAATTGGAAAAAATAAGGGCTAGCAATTCCATACATTAGGTTAAGAACATACATTTACAGATTCATAAATGTTAGCAAATGTGAAGCAGTATAAATATGAATTCTAATGATTCTTCCAAGCAAAATTGTATCACCAAAAATGCATTACCAATGTATTTGGATTTAAGAAGCACCAGTTATAATGAAAATAATAAGAACTTGACTTCCTTAAGGAGAGAGTCTCTGGGGAGGATTCCATCCTGGTGAAGGATGAAAATACACTCAACGAAATTAAACCCTTGAATTAAAGAAGACTTCTAAAAGGTGAAACCAGATGATCAGTTTAGATATTAACATATCCCTCCAGCTCTATCCTGAGGAGAACAAACATGACCAAAAGAACCATGATGGTTATCCTTTCAAAATATGCAACCCAACTTCTACATCGTTTACCATATTTCTATAAGAAAACAAGATCTTGACAAGTAGCCATGTATACAAAGGTTGCATTAGAGCAGAGTCCAGTATCTAAGATCATTTTCAACAACAACCAGTAAAACAGCTACAATAAACTAGAAGACAGCACATCATGAAACAACTCAGCCAACGTGAAGTAAAGAAGGGTTGAATTTTTTGGCTTGATTCAATTGCTGTAACTTGGATTCCTATATCATTACAGAGATTTAAGATCTGGAATGATTGTCCAGTGTGAAAATTTAACACTCTGGACTCAACTTGGATTCACTTCTTACATGAATATTTAAAAAACCTATCTGGAATGTTCCATCAATCTTACCACCAGCTCAGAGTCAGTTATAGTGCCACAGCAGAAATTTTATTGTAATGTGATCAGAAATGCTGCTGGTAGATAGGAGATGTTAGAACAAAAAGATATTTCACCTTTTAAGAATATGTTTTTTTGAAATTAGCAAAGTTATAAGTTTACAGATAAATCATGCCATAGAAACAGAATTCCCACATATCCCTGTCTCACATGCAGTTTTTCCTATTATTAGCATTTTGCATTATTGGGATAGCTTTCTTAAAATTAATGAAACAATATTATTATAATCATGGTATATATTTTAGCCCCTTGTTTATAGTAAGGTTCACTCTTTGTGTTGCACAGGTCAACTTTTTTTTAAATGATAACTTATATACAACCTAATATTTCTCTTTTAATCCTTTTCAAATATACAATTCAGTGATAAGTGCATTCACAAATATTTACCTTCATCATCATCATCTATTGCCAAAAATTTTTCATCACTCCAAACAGAAACACTATACAATCAATCATTAAAATGCTCCATTCCCTTACCACAACGGCCCTGATATTGTTCCATTGGTTCCTGAAAAAAATGTTATCTTTATTGCTCGTGTTTTTCTCTGTCTTCAGATGTGCTTCAGATGTGTAATCATAGTTTCTGATTATACATATGTGCATATTCTGCTTATTGCAAATAAGTTAGGTCATACAGTATTTAGACTTTTCTCTCTGGCTTATTTCAGTCAGCATGATATTGATGTAGTATGCATCATAAATTCACTCCTTTATGTAGCTGGAAAATATTCCATTGTATGTATATACCACATTTTATTTATCCATTCATCTGTTGGAATCAATAAAACCATATGATAGAATGAACAAAACCAAAAGTCGTTTTTTGAAAAAAAAAATCACAAACCTTTAGCCAAATTGACCAATAAAAACAGAGAGATTACTCAACTGTTAAAATCAGAAATGAAAGCAATAACATTACTACAAACCTTACATAAATGAAAGGATTATAAGAGAATTAAAAGAACAATTTTACTCAAACTAATTAGATTATCTAGATGAAAAGGACAATTTCTAGAAATCTGATTCAAGAAGAAATAGAAAATCTGAACAGACTTATAAGAATAAAAAAAAAAAAAATGAATTGGTTATCAAAAAGCTCCCAGCAAAGAAAAGCCCAGAACCAGATGGCTCGACTGGTGAGTTCTAGCAAATATTTAAAGGAATATCAACACCAGTACTGAGACTTTTCAAAAAAGGGAAGGGAGGGAAATATTTCTTAACTCATTCTGTTAGTTCAATCTTTATTACTAAAGCCAGATAAAGGCATCACAAGCAAAATATAGGTGAATATTCCTAAAATATATACATGCAAATTTCTTCAACAAAATACTAGAAAACCAAATCCAGCAGCACATTAAAAGGATTATACACCAAGTGGGATTTATCCAAGGAATGTAAGAATCATCTCACATATGAAAACTAAACAATGTATTATGTCACATTAATAAAATGAAGGAAAAAAATACACATAGTCCTCCCTATTGATGCAGAAAAGGATGTTACAAAGTTCACCATCATCTTATGATAAAAAAAACACTGAACAAATCAGAAAAGAAGGAAACTTCCTCACATGATAAAAGACACTTATGATGAACTTACAGCTAAAACTATACTCAATGGTGAAAGACAAAATAATTTCACTCTAAAATCAGGAAAATGACAGTGATGCCCATTCCTCACTTTTATTCCACATTATATTGAGAGTTCTAACCAGAACAATGAGGAAATAAAAAGAAACAAAATAAAACATCTTATTTGGAGATAAGAAATAAAATTTTACCATCTGTATTAGTTAGTGAGCTGCCAGAATACAATATATTAGAACTGGAATGGCTTTTAAAAAGAGGAATTTAATAAGTTTTGTGTTCACAGTTCTAAGCTTTTAAAAATGTCCAAACTAAGGCATCCAGGGAAAGGTACCTTAATTCAAGGAAGGCCGATTGGTTGGGAACACCTCTGTCAGCTGGTAGTCACATGGCTGGCATCTACTGGTCCCTTACTCTTGGGCTCCTTTGCCTTTAGCCTCTGTTCCTGTGAGGGTTCTTCACTTTGCATCTCCAGGGCTGACTTTCATATTTTAGCTTCCCTTGGCTCTCTCCAAGTTCTGACTTACTTAACAACTCATAGTGATGACTTCTGGGCTCCAAGCATCTCCAAACATCTGTGTCTCTGTTCTCTGAAGCAACTTTTCTCCAAACATCTATATCTGTTCTCTCTGTCAGCTCTGAGGCTTCTGTCACATCTGACTCTCTCCAATATGTTTCCTCTTTTAAAGGATTCTAGTAAACTAGTCAAAACACACCTGGAATAGGTGGAGTCACATCTCCATCTAATCAAAAGATCACACCCACAATTGGGTGTGTCACATCTCCATGGAAATAATCTAAAGTTTCCAATCTACAGTATTGAATCAGGATTAAAAGAAAAAGCTGCTCCTACAAGATTGGATCAGGATTAAAATATGGCTTTTCTAAGTAAATAATATTTTCAAACCAGCGCACCATCAGAGATGGCATGATCTGATATTAAGCAATCCTAAAATGTCCCCCTGAAGCTATTAGTTAATCAAAATTTAGCAAATTGCAGGATAGAAAATCAAAACACAAGAATCAGTTGCATTTCTATGTTGAACAATCTGGAAAGGATATATTCAATAGCACCAAAAAGAATAAAATACAAGGAATAAATTTAACTAAGAACATGCAGTATATATATGCTGAAAACACAAAATATTGCAGAAAAATTTTTAAATATCTAAGTAAGTGGAAAGACATCCCATATTCATGGATTATAAAACAATGCTGTAAAGACTACAATACCCCCAAAGTCATCTATTTTTTTTATTTTTAACTTTTTTTATTGTATAGTATAACATAAATGCAAGGCAAAGAAAAAAAAAGCAATAGTTTTCAAGGCACTCTTCAACAAGTGGTTACAGGACAGATCCAAGAGTTTGTCATGGATTACCATACGACCCTCTCATATTTTTCATTCTAGATGCTCTAGAATATAGGAGGTTAGAGGGCATAAATATTTTTTATCATCACAATCGACTTTTTTCCTTCTTTTTTTGTGAAAAATAACATATATCCAAAAAAGCTATAATTTCAAAGCACAGCACAACAATTAATTGTAGAACAGATTTCAAAGTTTGAGATGGGTTATGATTTCACAATTTTAGGTTTTTACTTCTAGCTGCTCTAAAATATTGGAGACTAAAAGATAATGATTCAGCTTTCATATTCATTTGTTAAATCCCACTTTCTCTGTATAACTCCACCATCAACTTTGATCTTTCCATCCCTCTCTTTAGGGGTGTTTGGCCTAGGGCAATTCTAAATTTTTCATATCAGAAAGGTCAGTCTCTAATATAGGGTAGAAAGATGGAACTATTCAATGTTCTGGAGAGGCTGGGCTAGGTTTCAGGACTTATCTGGACCAGGGACCCATCCGGATGTTGTAGGTTACTTGAAAGTTACTCTAGTGCATGGAATACTTGTGTGATCTTACATCCTGCCCTAGGTATTCTTTAGGATTGGCTGGACTGATCCTGATTGGGGGGGTGTGGCAGGTTATGATAGGTAGCAAGATCTAACTAAAGCTTGCATAAGACCAACCTCCAGAATAGCTTCTCAACTGTTTTTGAACTCTCTCTGCCACGGATAATTTATTAATTGCACTTCTTTTTCCCCTTTTGGTCAGGATGGAATTGTTGATCCCACACTGCCAGGTCTGGATTCATCCCTGGAAGTCACTTCCCACATTGCCAGGGAGATTTTCACCCCTGGATGTCATGTCCCATGTGGGGGTGATGGCAAAAATTTCACTTGCAGACTTGGGAATAGAGAGACTGAGGCCATACCTGAGTAACAAAAGAGGTTCTCCAGAAGTAACACTTAAGCATGCCTATAGATAGACTAAGCTTCTTTGCTACCTACAGAAGCTTCACAAGAGTAAGCATCATGATAGAGGGCATGGCCTATTGATTTGGGTGTCCCTAAAGTTTGAAACAGTATCAGGGGATTCCCTGATGGTAACATTTAATAGTTCCATATTCTTTCTCCCATCCCTCAGGGGTCTTTCCCAATACTTTTTGAGTGCTTAATATATTCTAGGATGTATCCAGGCATTAAAATAATCTATATAGGATTAAAGGACCTCATTCTTATTCTGTGTTCCCTGTGGTTCAATTGTTCAAATGAGCTATATAGAGAGATTGAATTAGATTATGCACTACCAAAAATTTCAGTTACAGACCAAGATAAACCTTTCTTCCATTGGTCTCAAAGAGTATGTGTGGTTCTAAAATATAGACACTGTCTTCCTTTCCCTTATGTTCTGAATTACTTTAACCCCAACCTGTTTGGTTTCATTCTTATCTCTAAATATCAGGTTATATATATAAAACAGCCTCCCAAAATCCAGAAATAATAATCACCACTCCAGAATTAAGGTGTCTGCTCTAAAAGCTTACAATCTGGCCCCCTGTTTTCTTATAAGCATTTTCTAAAGGTGACCATACCATTCTTGTTCTTTTGTTTCTGGCTTATTTTGTGTCACCATATGTCTCACATGTTCATTCACATCGTTGCATGCCTCTCAACTTTGTTCCTTTTTGTAGCAGCACAACTTTCGTTCATAAGTATACACCATCATTCGCCAATCTACTTCTCCATCAGTGCATCCTTCAGCCACCTGCATTCACTGGGCATCATGTAGAGGGCCCAATGTCCACAGTTCATCAACATTCTCAATTTTAGATAATTTAATTGTTCTTAAGAGAAGGAAAACCAATTAACCACCCTCACCAAATAGGAAGTCTAAACCTCCTCTTAACTCTTGTCCCTCCCCCCATTATTTACCTCTGCTGTTGCTGTGGTTGTGCTGATGGTTTCCTTTTGAATATAGCTCATAGCATGCAATAGCAGTTTTCCCCCTGTACCGTGGACTCAAACACTATTTGTACAATAATCATATGCTTGAAGTAATTATTACAAGAACTAATTCATATTTCTAGTGTTAATCAGTGGAACACATAGGTCTACACAACCCCTTTCAATCGTGTTCACCTTCAATATGGTAATATTACTTATAGACCCACTAGAGAACCACCTTCAAGTCTATCTATTCCCTTACATTGGAGTTCAACCTCATTAGCTATCACCCGTCTCTAGCTTCTATGTATCGCTAAGTACCCTATATTCTGTATCATAAGCCTCTGATTATACCTTCATACTGGTCATAAAAGTGGAATTGTACATATCTATCCTTTTGTGTCTGGCTAATTTCACTCAGCATTATGTCCTCAAGCCTCATTCATCTTGCTTTGTGCTTCAGGATGTCATTTGGTCTTACTACTGCATAATGTGCATAATATTCTATCATACATATACACCACATTTTGTTGATCCACTCTACTGTTGAAGGGCATCTGGTCTGTTTCCATCTTTTGACGAATGCGAATAATGCCACTATGAACATTGGTGTGCAAATGTCCGTGCCATTGCTTTCAGGTCTTCTGGGTATATACCAAGTAGTGCTATTACTGGGTCTTAGGGCAACTCAATATTTTGTTTCCTAAGGAACAGCCAAACAGTCCTCCACAGTAGCTGCACCATTATCCATTCCCACCAGCAGTGCACAAGTGTCCCAGTTTCTCCACATCCTCTCCAACATTTATAGTTTCTAGTTTGTTTAATAGCAGCCATTCTTATAGGTGTGAGGTGGTATCTCATAGTCTTGATTTGCATTTTCCTAATAACCAATGATGATGAGCATCTCTTCATGTGCTTTCGAGCCATCTGTATTTGCCCTTTGGATAAATACCTATCTTTAGCCCATTTTATAATTGTGCTGTTTGTTGTTTTGTTGTTGAGCTGTATGATTTCTTTGTACATACAGAAAATCAAACCTTTGTCAGATATGTGATTTTCAAATATTTTCTCCCGTTGAGTTGGCTGTTTCACTTTTTTAACACAGTTTTTTGAGGTACAAAAGCATTTGCTTTTGAGAAGTTCCCATTTATCTATTTTTTCTTTTGTTGCTTGTGCTTTGGGTGTACAGTTTAGGAAGCCACCTCCTATTACTAGGTCTGGAAGATGTTTCCCTACATTTTCTTCTAGAAACTTTATGGTGCTAGTTCTTATATTTGGGTACTTAATCCACTTTAAGTTAATTTTTATGTAGGGTGTTAGATAGGGGTCCTCTTTCTTTCTTATGGCTATTGATATCCAATTCTTCCATGCTCAATTATTGAAAAGACTATCTTGCCCCATTTCAGAGGATTTGGGAGCCTTTTCAAAAGTCAGTTGACTTTAGATTTGGTCGTCAATTTCTGCACTCTGGATTCAATTCCATTGGTCAATTATTCTACCTTTGTGCCAGTACCATGCTGTTATGATCACTGTGGCTTTGTAATAGGTTTTAAAGTCAGGGAGCATTAATCCTCTCACTTTGTTCTTCTTTTTTGGAATGCTATTAGCTATTCTGGGTCTCTTTTCCTTCCAGATGAATTTGGTAATTAGCTTTTCCAAATCTTCAAAATAGGTTGTTGGAATTTTGCCTGATATTTTATTGAATTTATAGATCAATTTGGGGAGATTTGACATCTTAACTACATTTTTAGCCTTTCTATCCATGAGCAGAGAACCTCTTTCCACCTATTTAGATCTCCTTTGATTTCTTTTAGCAATATTATGTAGTTTTCTGTGTATGAGTCCTTTACATCCCTGTTAAGTTCATCCTTAATTATTTGATGTTTTAGTTGCTATTCTGAATGGATTTGTTTCCTTAGCTGACTCCTCACCTAAGCCATTGTTTGTATATAGACATGTTACTGATTTTGCACATTAATTTTATATCCCACCACCTTACTGAATTTATTTATTAGCTCAAGTAACTTTGCTGCAGATTTCTCAGGATCTTCCAAGTGTATCATCATATCATCTGCACATAATGTGAGTTTTACTTCTTTCTTTCCAATTTGGATGCTTTTTATTTCTTTGTCCTGCCTGATTGCTCTAGCTAGAACTTCTAACACAATGTGGGATGATAGTGGTGACAGTGGGCATCCTTGTCTCATTCCTGATCTTAGGGGGAAAACTTTCAGTCTCTCTCCATTGAGTACAATGCAGGCTACCAGCTTTTCATATATTCCCTTTATCATATTGAGATAGTTACCTTTGATTTCTATCTTTTGGGGTGTTTTCATCAGAAAAAGTTGCTGAATTTTTTTAATACTTTTTCAGCATAAATCAAGTGATCATGTGATTTTTCCCTTTTGATTTATTAGTGTGGTGTATTACATTAATTGATTTACTTTTGTTGAAGCAGCCTTGGATTCCTGGTAAACCCTAGTTGGGCATGGTGTATAATACTTTTAATGTGTTGTTCAATTCAATTTGATAATATTTTACTGAGAATTTTCACATCTATGTTCATTAGGGAGATTGGCATGTAGTTTTCCTTTCTTATAACATCTTCTCCCAGTTTTGGTATTAAAATGATATTAGCTTCATAAAATGAATTAAGTAGAGTTCTTTTTTCTTCAATTTTTTGGAAAAATTTGAGCAGGTTTGGTGTTAGTTCTTTCTGGGATGTTTGATAAAATTCCCCTGTGAAGCCATCTGGCCCTGAGAATTTCTTTGTAGGAAGATTATTGATGCATGATTGAATCTCATTACTTTTGATTGGTTTGTTGAGATATTCTATTTCTTCCTGAGACAGTGTAGATTGTGTGTCCCCAGGAATTTGTCCACTTCATCTAAGTTATCTGGTTTGTTGGTGTATAGTTGTTCCTAGTATCCTCTTATGGTTTCTTTCATTTCATCACGGTCTGTGGTAATACACCTCTTCTCATTTTTTATTTTGTTTATTTGCATCCTCTCTCCTTTTTCTTTGTCAGTCTTGCTAGTGGCCCATCAATTTTATTGATTTTCTCAAAGAACCAGCTTTTGCTTTCATTGGTTCTTTTTATTCTTCTTTTGTTCTCCCATTCATTTAACTCTGCTTTAATCTTTGTTATTTTTCTTCTTCTGTTTACTTTGGGGTTAGTTTTCTGTTCTTTCTCAAGTTCTTCAAAGTGTGCTGTTAAGTCCTCAATTTTTGCTCTTTCTTTTTTTTTTAAATTTAGGCATTTGGGGCAATAAATTTTCCTCTCACCACAGCCTTTTTGACATTCCTTAAGTTCTGATAGGTTGTATTCTCATTTTCATTATTCTCCAGATACCTACTGATTTCTCTAACAATGTCTTCTTTGACTCTTTTGTTATTTGAGTGTGTTATTTAATCTACATATATTTGTGAATATTCTCCTTCTTTAGTGGTTATTGAGATTCAGTTTCATCCCATTGTGCTCAGAGAAAGTACTTTGAATAATTTCAATGTTTTTAAATTTATAAAGACCCGGTTTGTGTCCAAGTATATGATCTCTTCTGGAGAGTGTTCTATGAGCACTAGAGAAAAATGTATATCCTTGTGCTTTGGGGTGCAATGACCCATATATGTGTGTAGGTCTAATTCATTTATCAAGTTACTTAATTTCTCTATTTCCTTGTTGATCTTCTGTCTGGTTGTTTTATCTAGAGGGGAGTGGTGTATTGAGGTCTCCTACTATTGTTGTTGAAACATCTATTTCTCCCTTCAGTTTTGCCAATGTCTGTCTCATGTACTTTGGAGCTCCTTGATTGGGAACATTAACATTGATGATTGGTATTTCTTCTTGGCGAATTAATCCTTTAATTAGTATATAGTGCCCTTCTTTTTCTTTTATGATATCTTTACCTTTAAAGTCTATTTTGTCCAATATTACTGCAGCTACTCCTGCCTTCTTTTACTTACAACTTGTGTGGAAAATCTCTTTCCATCTATTTCAATCAATTTGTATCCTTGTGTCTAAGATGAGTCTCTTGTAAGCAGCATATAGCTGGATTATGTTTTTTAATCCATTCTGCTAATCTGTATCTTTTAACTGGTAAATTTGGTCTGCTAACCAAGTTATTACTGAAAAGGTGTATCTTGAATCCACCATCTTGTTATTTTTATGTCATTGCCATATATATATATTCTTTTCCCTCTTCCTCTTTGTAGTCTTTAATTTACCCTTAGTGGTACTCTTCAATTCTGTGCCCGTCTCTAGATCTCCCTCTCATGTCTTTTTTTCAGCCGGTAGAACTCCTTTTAGTATTTCTGGGAGGGCCAGCCTCTTGATGACAAATTCTTTTAAACTTCTTTGTGAAAACTTTAATCTCTCTCTCAGTTTTGAAGGACAATTTGGATGAGTACAGAATTCTTGGCAGGAAGACCCTCTCTTTCAAGGTCTTAAATATATCATGCCACTGCTTTCTTGCCTTCAGGGTGCTCATTGAGTACTCTGAACTCAGTCATTTTGGTTTTCCTTGTATGTAGTAGATTGTTTTTCTCTTGCTGCCTTCAGGATTTTCTGCTTTTCTTCAACATTTGACAGACAGATTAGTATGTGCTTTGGGGAACGTCTACTTGGATTTATTCTGTTTGGCATTCATTGGGCTTGTTTGACTTGTATATTTATGTCCTTTATGAGGGTTGGGAAGTTTTCCCCATTATATCCTCAACTACTCTTCATAGCCCTTTACTCCTCTGTTCTAGTTGGCTAGATGCCAGAATGCAATATACCAGAAACAGAATGGCTTTTAAAAAGGGGAATTTAATAAGTTGCTAGTTTACAATTCTAAGGCCAAGGAAATGTCCCAATTAAAACAAGTCTATAGAAATGTCCAATCAAAGGCATCCAGGGAAAGATAACTTGGTTCAAGAAGGCCAATGAAATTCAGTGTTTCTCTCTCAAGTGGAAGGGCACATGGCAAATGCAGAGTTTCTCTCTCATCTGGAAGGGCACATGGTGAACGTGGCCTCATCTGCTAGCTTCTTCTCTTGGCTTCCTGTATCACGAAGCTCTCCGGGAGGCATTTTCCTTCTTCATCTCCAAAGGTCACTGGTTGGTGGACTCTACTTTTTGTGGCTATGTCATTCTGCTCTGCTCTCTCTGAATCTCCTTCATTCTCCAAAATGTTTCCTCTTTCACAGGACTCCAGAAACTTATCAAGACCCACCCAAATGGGCAGAGACACATCATCACCTAATCTCGCTTAACAGCCACTCTTGATTGGGTTACATCTCCAGGGAGATGATCTAATTACAGATCCAAACATACAGTATTGAATAGGGATTATTCTGCCTTTATGAAATGAGATTTTGATTAAAACACGGCTTTTCTAGGGGACATCCATCCTTTCAAACCAGCACATCCTCTATCCTCCTTCTAGGACACCAATGATTCTTACATTTGTGTGCTTTACTTTTTCTATCCTTTCCCTGAGCTATAGCTCAATTTTTTCCATCTTTTTTGCCATTTGCTGTTTTGAGTCTTCAAAGTCAGTTATCCTGTCTTCTATATCACTTATTCTTTCTTCTGTCTCTTCAAATCTGGTGTTGTGTGCCTCTAGTATGTTTTTTACTTGGTCAACAGAGTCTTCAATCTCTGTGATATCTGCTATTTTTCTATTTATTCTTTCAAATCCCTCTTTATGCTCTTCTACTGTCTTTTTTATATCCTTTATGTCCTTTGCTATTCCACTTATTTTATTAAGCAGAATTGTATGAACATCTTTTATTAGTTGTTCCAATGTCTGTGCTTCCCCTGGTGTTTTAATTTGGTCATTAGTCAGGGCTAAATCTGTCTGTTTGTGATATGCTTAGTGATCTTTGACTGTCTCCATGGTATGTAAATATCTTGGTCGATTTACTTTGGGAGCTGATTTCTTTCAGTAGTCTAAGGCCTTATGTTTGTGGGATGGTTATACAGCAGAGAGCATAGTAAGGGGTGGGGCACTCAGTGCAGTGATTTGTTTCAGAGCAGGTACAGTTGCAAGTTGGAGATGTTTAACTGATGCTTGTGAATGTGGGCACCGAGCAGTCAGGGAGGATGTAGCTGTGGGGTACACTGGTCGGAGGTTTTTAACTTTGGTATGCACTGGTCTTTGTGGATATGTATAGAGCTGTGACAGCAGGTTGATGTTACACATTCATGGGTTGGGGGCAGATGTGACCTGGCTGTGCAGCTTGGCACTTTCTCAGAGCCTGGAAGTGAGACAAGCTGGAAATGCATGTATGGTTCTAGGACTGCTGTAAAGTGCAGTTCCCAGAACTGAATGACATAATTGGGGACCCATGCACATGTATGGGCCTAGGACTGCCATAAACTGGTGTGTAGCACTCAGGGGGGTGGGGTCAGGCTGTGCCACATTGCGTTCAGGTGGGCAAGTGTACCCTGGGTATGGAGATTAGTGGATGCAGTCTTTATGTGTTGGCAACTGCCTACAGGGAAGAGGGTGGAGGAGGTAATGCTCGAGAGGGATGCAGGAGAGGTGGGTTGGGCTGCACTTGTGGTGAGGTTGTGGGGTAGGTACATGCACTGGGGGCTGGTGGGGTAGGGGTGCCTGGAGCATGGGGACTGGGAATGGATGATGGGATTTGGGTACATGGGGTATTGGGTGAGTTGCTGGTCATGGGTCTGCACTGGTGAGAGCAGCAGGACCAAGGAACATGGCCTGGCTTACTTCCTAGTCCCCTGCTCCCATCCATGCATTCCCATAGACTCCGCACCTCCGTGCCAGGCTCCAGCTTTCTGCCTCTCAGCAACTCGGCCTCTGCAACCAGCATTGCCCTTTGTGGTGCAGAAGGCTTTCCCATGTCAGCTGCACTCTCAAATTGCCTCCCCAGTCACCCTCCTTTCTCCTCTCTGATTTTTCCATGGACCAGAGTTAATCTCAAGCCCCTCTATTTGGCCATCTTCCCAGAAGTCCATCATCTACTTTTAATAAGAGTGCTAAGACCACTCAAGAAGAAAGTAATAGTCTTTTCAATAAATTATACTGTGACACCTGGATATCTACATGCAAATTAATGAAGTTGGACCCCTTATCTCACACTAATTACAAAATATTAACTCAAAATTCATCAGAGAATTAAATGTAAGAAGTGAAAGTATAAAATTTATCAAAGGAAATATGGAGCTAAGTCTTCATGACCCTGGAATGGCAGAGGATTCTTCAAGTGAATACCAAGCACAGAAGCAAGAAAGGAAAAATTGATAAATCAAATTACATCAACATTTAATCTTTTCACACATTAAAGGACATGATCAAGAAAGTGAAAAAACAAACTATACAATTGGAGAAAATATTTTTAAATAATATATTGGAAAAAGGACTTGTATGTAGAATATATAAAGTCTTACACCTCAACAAGAAAAAGACAACTCACTTTTAAAATGGGAAAAGGATTTGAAGAGATATTTCTCCAAAAATTTATACAAATGGCCCACAGGCACATGTAATGATGCTCAACATCATTAGTCATTTGGAAAATGCAAATCAAAACCACAATGAACTATCTTTTCAAAGTCACTAGGATGGCTATATTTAAAATACAAAGAAGTAAAAAACAAAACAAGTGTTTTAGAGGATATGGAGAAATTGAAACTCCCATATATTGCTGTGTGAATGTAAAATGGCACAGCCACTGTGGAAAACAGTTTAGTGTTTCCTCAGAAAGTTAAACACAGAATCACCACACGACCTAGTAATTTCACTCCTAGAAATATGCCCCTTAAATTGAAAACATGTATTAATAATTATGAACTTGTGCCCAAGTGTTGATAGCAGCACAATTTGTAATTTCATCACATTTCATCTGATGAATGGATGAACAAATGTTTTGTATCAATACGTTGTCATATTATTCAGCCATAAAAAGGAGAGAAGTACTGAGACATCCTGCAACATGGGCAAACATCAAAAACATTACGCTAAATGCAAGAAACCACAGATTAAAGATTACACATTGTGTGATTCCATTTATATGAAATATCCAAAATTGGTAAATACATAGAGACAGAAAGCATGTTAGAGTTTGCTAGGGACTTGCAATAGGGAGAAATAGGAAATTGCATCTTAATGAGGGTGATGAAAATATCTTGGAACTAGAAGGAAGTGATGGTTGCACAGCATTGTGACTAGTAGATGCCATGCAATCGCACATTTTAAAATGCTTAATTTTACGTTATGCAAATTTTATCTCAATGAATAAATAATTTCTATAACATTGTACATAGCAATACATCATTACTGTGGAAAATAATGCCTTCCAATTTTCACTTTTGGTAAAATGTTTGGATTATGTGGGGAAAAATAAAGGCTTGGATGTAAATGTAGAGTTCATTCAATTTGCGTAATACATATATATATTTTGTTTTCTTTCTGTTCTCTTTCAGATTATGTCTGGCCACTACCAAGATATTTGTGCCCCGTCTGGATTTCATTGGATGTTTTATTTTCAACAGCGTCCATCATGCACCTCTGCGCTATCTCGCTGGATCGGTATGTAGCAATACGTAATCCTATTGAGCATAGCCGTTTCAATTCGCGGACTAAGGCCATCATGAAGATTGCTATTGTTTGGGCAATTTCTATAGGTAATTAACTTTCTTGGCCATAAGAATTGCAACGGCTATGCTCAATATTTTTGGATTATGTACTGTGAACAACGTACAGACGTCGACTGGTAACATTTGCGTTTAACCGGGATTCTTCTATTTAATTATTATTCTTAATCTAAGTATCTGATATTTAGGTTAACAATAATGAAAGGAATATAATGTATATGAATATATTAATGTAAAGATACTGTTTATGCTGCAAATTACTTTATGCACCAATATGTCAATGAATTCTCCAACACAGACACATAAAACCTTTTAAATATTTAAAACGTTTTGTAGATGAAAAAGATATACATTAAACTCTAAATTAAAAACAAAACCTAACATTTAGATCTTAGGAAAGGTAATATATCCCAGAATAGTATTTTAATATTTCTATGATAATTCTATGTCCTCTTCATGGAAAAGTAAATAATATAATCTGATATTTATGAAGAAAACATATCTAAGTTTATGTTATTATTCAACCTAAAATATACTTAGTTTAAAATGTCTCCTTGGATTCTGGTTATGCAATGAGTACAAGTATCTATTGCTTTCTTTAATGATTTAGGGCAGTTGGAAGGGAAAGAAATTACTCAATGCTTATATGATTTGATATATTCGTAACTGTTTTACCACCGATAATATGAAAGTAAAGAAATTTAACCAGTTGGATCTTTTATATTCATGTTTTATTCATTTTCAGTTGTAGCTTACACTGTGTCCTATTAAATAATTATGTTCAAACATGGTTTTATAAAAGATTCAGATAAAGTGAACAACAAAATCAAGACCTCTATAAGAAAATATCAGTGATATCTAAATATTTTGACTCTGGGGTATATTGATCAAATAAATGTATTTAAGTCTAATATTTTCTTTCTCAATGTATATATTAACAGACACCTTTTAGATAAGAAGTCATGAACCTTCTTCCCAGAAAAAATAAAGTCTATATGCACAATTTGACTTTCAAATTATAGTGCCTAAAAAAAATTACACATATAAATTAAATTAGGATATTGGGGGCATCTGCTTCTAGCAATGGCATACTGAGTAATTTGTAAGGACTCTTCTCTAATGAGAATTAAACTTACAGAACAAAGACTAAAAGCATCATGGATATAAAAATGCGGTGAGGGATTACTGGACCAAGATCCAGATACTGACAAAAATCCAGAAAAAATGACGATGATTTTTTTACCTCTTTTGCCAGTGATGTAATTCTAAACCTGAAGATGTGACTGAGAGGTTGAGAAGTGCATTCACAGCCTCATAGAACAAAGGAGGCCCAAAATAGAATACACATTCTGGCCAGGATCAATTAACTCGAACTTAATTTTGAAATTAAAGATCTGTACACTGATAATAGAGATGAATCAGTATTAAACCACATTACACAGAATTCAACCTGGTTCATCCTTGGACTACAGTAATTTCATATTGTGCATGTTTTCAAATTTTTGGAAGACAAAAACTCATCCTCTTAGGCTTCAAATTATGACTTTCAAAAATTTTCGAATCCAATAATTGGCACACAGTGATAAACCAACACGTGAAAAGACAACATGAATCAGATGCAGCACAATAAATGGCAATAATCCATAGACATTCTAGATACTGGAATGAATGAACACAGACTTTAAACATCTATTTGTACTGTGCACATGGAAATTTAGAAGCTGAAAAATATTTCAACAAGAAACTGAAAGTTGTAAAGAGTGTTTGAAAACAAGAAATTCTTGAACTTAAAAGCATGATATCGAAAATGAAGAACTCAGTGTCAGATTAGACATTGCTAAAGAGAGAATTGCAGATCAGTAAGAAGAGACTGTTATGAATCAACCATGGAGAATTTATAGTATAACAAGTAGACAAAAAAGAACAACAGATAATAGACATAAATCATGTGTAAAGAGTTATATAAGGAGAGAAAAGAATGGCAGAGAAGCAATATCTGAAGAAATGACTTTAGAAGTCATGAAAGACATGCTCTCATTTAAAGAGCTAAACATATCTCAAGCAGAATGAACAAAAATAAATCCATGTCTAGACCCATCATACTGAAATTTCAGAAAGAAAAATTTTAAAATTATACTCAGCTTTAGAGAAAAAATAAACTTCAATGAGCAATGATAATATTGCCAAATGCTTTCTCAACAGCAACAAGAAAAGCCAGAAGTGGATGAAATGATAGCTTCAATGTGCTGAAAGAAAATAAGTGCCAAATTAGAATTGAATACCATGTGAAATTATATTTTAAGAATACAGATGAAATTAATACATTATCAGATAAGCAAGCATTGAGAGAACATGCGTAAAGCAGGTTTCTATTAAAAAAAATACTAAAGGGTGTTCTTAAAGCAAAGGAAATTACCACAGTTGGAAGGTTGGCGATGCAAGAAGCAATTAAAAATAATAAAACTGGTAAATGTGTGATTAAATCTAAAGAAATATTGGCTTATTATAGAAAAATAATTGTATCTCTCATCCTTAGAATATTTATGGAACTAAACTAAAAAATGATGGCATATATGTAAATGGTTTTATAAGAAAGCTTATTTCATTGCCCAGGAGAAAAGTAAAAATCATATTTAATATTAAACTTTGATAATAATTTATTTTTGTACATTCAAAAGTAATCAGTTTTGGAACAGGAGTGCTTAATGTCTAAATTTACAGAGAAATACTGTGGAGTAATAAGACAAATCTAAATAAATCAATAAAAAGTAGAAAAGGGAACACAGATCAGGTGGGGCAAGTATAAAAGCCATCATAGGACAGCAGAGATAAAACCAAATATGCCTGTGATTATATTAGATGTAAATGCACTAAATATTTTGACTGTCAACAGGATTTGAGAAAATATTCCAATGATATGTTTATAAGGTGTATATATGTGTGTGTGTGTGTATATATATATAAAGCATAAGGAAAGTAAAAGGATAGAAAAAGTAATTCTTCACAAACACTAACTAACAGAAAGCTGTGTCCAAATAGGAATAGGCTTTTAGGTAAAATAAAGGACTAAAATAAAGCACTTGAAAAAAATAACATAATGATGAAAGATTTAATTCAGCTATCAGATATATTATGCATCTATATGTTACTAATAATATAGCCTCAAGAACTACAAGGGCAAATATATAAATCTTCAATCATGTTGTAAGATGTTAACACACCTAACTCAGTGATTTTATAAGTGATTATATAAGCACAATAACCAAACCTAAACTCAATGAAAATAATTAGTACACATTTCCATCAATTGCACAAGAAACATTTATCAAAATTGGCCATACACTTGGCCATGCATTAATACTCAAGAGATTTCAAAGGAACATAGAGTGTATGTTCTTTGACTGAAATGCAAATGAGATAGAGATAACTACCAAAAAAATAACTAGAAATTCCAATATATTAGGAAATTAAGACTTTTTTGTTTCCCCCCAAAATCTGACCCAATGGTCTTAGAATCCATTGATGATTACTTCCTTAAACATTTATTACTAAAGGTGATTGTGTTCTGTTTTAATTTCCTTACTGCTAAAGCAAATGTCATGCAATGGGTTGACTTCAACAATGGGAAATTATTGGCTCACTATTTTCAGGCTAGAAGTTCGAAATCAAAATTTCATCGAGATGATAATTTCTCACAAATGCCTGTAGTATTCTGGGTCTGGATACCTGAGCTTTTGGTCCTTGGCTTTTCTTTCACATGGCAGTGCACATGGTGGCCTCTCTTGGCTTCTCAGTTACATTGACTTCCAGCTTCTAGATGCACCTGGTGGCTCTGTCTCTCTCGGCGGTATTCCTTAAAAGACCTTCAGTAATAGTATTAAGACCCATACTGATTCAGTTGAGTCACATCTTAACTGAAGCAACCTCATTAAAAGGTCTTATTTACATTGGGTTCCCACTCACAAGAAAGGATCAAGTTTAAGAACATGTTTTTCTGGGGTACATATGTCCAAGCCACCTGTATTAGTTTATTAAATGCTGCCAGAATGCAATATACCTGAAACAGAATGGCTTTTAAAAAGGGGAATTTATTAAGTTGCAAGTTTACCTTTCTAAGTCTGTGAAAATGTCCAAACCAAGGCACCAATAAGAGGTTACCTACACTCAAGAAACGCCCGAGGTTACCTTCATTCAAGAAAGGCTGATGAAGATCAGGGTTTCTCTCTCACCTGGGAGGACACATGATGACGTCTGCTAACTTTCTCTCCTGGCTTCTTGTTTCATGAAGCTCCCCAGGGGTCGTTTTCCTTCTTCATCTCCAAAGATGACTGTCTCTGTGGATTCTTTTGACTCTGGTTGCTCTAAAGCTTTTTCAGAAATGGTTCCCTCTTAAAGGGCTCCAGGAAGCAACCCTACCTTGAATGGGTGGTGACACATATCCATGGAAACTATCTAATCAAAGGTTTCCACCCACAACTGGATGTGTCACATCTCCATGGAATCAATAAAAATATCCCATCCATTGATTGAAGATTAAAGGACATGGCTTTTCTGTGGTACATAATAGCTTCAAGCCAGCACACCACCACATAAACACATATACATATACACTGGTGATTTTTCTCACTGTTTCATTCTTTCTACCTTTATTGTTTGCATTATATGTAAGGAAGGATTTTCTCTTCCTCCCTTTGTCTAGATATTATTTTTAAAATTTTTATCAGTAGAGACTCACGGATTCTTTTGTATTTAGTGTAATTCATTGCTTTCCTTAATTATTTGATGCTAAAATTCAACATAATTTTTACCTCAGCTTTTTAATTTTTTAAATTCAACTTTTTCTAACCTGTATACTTGTTTATATTATGGCCAGTCTGACTCCCAAACTTTAAAGCCAAGCTTGCTATCTAGTCACTATGTGTCTTCTTTATCACCATTTATAATTAATTTCATAAGAATGCATTTTGTAGCTTTGCCACTCTACTGAACCTGTTTCTGTAAGTTCACTGTGATCTCTTGTCTAATTCATCAGTTCTCATTTTGGTCTCAAGATCTCTTTACATTCTTAAATATTATTGAGGATCCCAAAGAGCTTTTCTTTATATCACTTCCTATCTATCAATATTTACTAAGATATTAAAATTGAGAATTTAGAAATTTATTTATATATTAATGTATTTTAAAATTGCATCTTAACATAAATATCAATATTTCCCCAAATGAATAAAAATAGCGACAAAAGTGACATTGTTTTACTTTTTTTACAAATCTCTTTATGATCTGGCTTAATAGGTCGACCTCTAATGTATTGCAATATGCTGATTTGGTTGAATTATGTCAAGACCATATAAACTTCACACAAATATGTAGTTACAATACTGGAAAATGTGTTTTTTAATGTGTCTCTCTACATATATGTATTTCTATACCTATACATACACTCACACAGAGGTAGATATGCGATATGTATATCACAAGGAATTTTTTTCATGTTTTTTTGTTGTTGTTTTGGGGGGTGCATAGGCCAGGAATCAAACCTTGGTCTCCTGCATGGCAGGCAAGAATTCTACCATGGAACCATCCATACTGGAAACTATTTTAATAATATTTTCAGATAATTGTGAACCTCATTTTCTGACTACACCAAAACTCAACAAGTGGTAGTTTTGTAAGTTTAGTTGAAATAGGGGATCTGATACCATATCACCAAAATTTTCATATTTTGTCACATTAAAATCCATTGATCTATATTGTACTTTGAATGGGTATTTTAACCCGTTTTATCTTATAACATCAAGCACAGACATTAAGAAAATATTGGTTTACTTAGTTATGCAGATATTCCAAATGCTGCCACATTTTGTTATACAGTATTGAAGAATTACAAGCAGTGTTATCACCATCAATCTCATCAAAGTCTTAAAGACTTATATACTAAAAGCATTAGGAAGTTGTCAAGCTCTCAGTGGCAGATGCAAGTGTTCCAAAGTTCTAATATTTATTCGAAATGTTGAAGTTCATATCTGGCATCTAAATATCATCAGTTTTGTTTCCCTCAACTTGTCAGGCTTGACTTCTATTTTTGAGAAAATATCTGCAAAATATTCAAATCTGAATAACCCTACGTTGCCTGTCAGTCATTCGTTCAAGTAAAATATTATTCCATGAGGGAAAAAGTGGCTAGCTCATCTTGCAGCTCTAAGAAATTGCACAAGTGCTTTTCCTCAAAGTAATCACCTTACATCAGAATGCAGCAGAAGTTTTATAGTCATACTTCCCATTTTATCAAATGGATTACTTAAAAATGGACTCAAGGATTATGATTTAATAAAATTAGTATATTTTACTGCTTCACTAAATACATTCTTAAGTAAATGGATTTTTTTTCCCTGAAAGTGTATGTCAGTGAAGAATATGACCACTTGTACAGTTCAGTGTCACTGGCTTGATTCATGCTAAGGCTCCAGTTTTAT
This sequence comes from Tamandua tetradactyla, assembly GCF_023851605.1. Classification (NCBI taxonomy): domain Eukaryota; kingdom Metazoa; phylum Chordata; class Mammalia; order Pilosa; family Myrmecophagidae; genus Tamandua; species Tamandua tetradactyla. The sequence goes on along the minus strand of NC_135353.1, from coordinate 54,218,145 downwards.
CCTACATTGTTTTTACATTATAAATGCAATTGTCAGCACAACAAAAACAGGAAATTACATCTTATGGAGCTACTTTTAACTTCATGGAACAACAGAAAGGGTCTCAGAGATGCACAGGTGTCCATAGACCACACTTTAAGGACTATTTCCAATTCAACCTCCCTCTATATAATTTGATATGGCTGAGGATGCTTTCTTCATAGTTCTCTCTTCTTTTACCTACTATGATTTCATTTTTCTGTGGTTTCCTTTTATCTAAAATTTTTGTCTCCTATCCATCATTTCATTTTCTGCTTTACCCTCATTATTCCTTAGAATTCTATTCTTTCTAATTGCTTATTCAGTTTTCCTGGCTTACCTCATTCAAAAAATTATATATAATACTGATGACTGTCTAATAAATATTTCTATTTGTATCCAGATTATACCCATATCTCCTGCTTAAACTGTATAGTGGTATAGAGATGATTGCTGGACCTATATTTCAAATAACATCTTTCCAAGATTGTGCTCAACACCTTTTTCCCATCACACTTTCTCTTACTCCTGGATTTTTCTTAAGTGAACAGCAATAGCCTCTCCCATTTACTAAAACAGACATGTGAGGATCATTTTAGACTCCTTCTCTTTCTCCCCATAGCCAATCAGCAATCCTGTCAAGTCAATTCCTTAAATATTTCTCATCATTCCAGTCTTTCAATTCCCTCTATTGCTTTTCGATTTAAGCCTTCATTGTTAATCATTTATGCATCCACACCTCCTTCTTTCCTATCTCTGTAGAAGTGATGGTTCTCACCTATTCAGTGCCCATCTTCACATTCTTGGAAACAGGAAATAGTTACATTTGATCCAGAACTCCATGTTCAATTTCTGCGAGTATTCTTTCAAACATTATTCATCTATCAATATCTCTTTGCCTTTGTTTTATACTTTCGTTTGTTTCCTGATCATTTTGTTTTTTGCATCTTGGCTCACTCTTCTCCTTTAGCTCATTTTGGGTTGCTATACAAAATTATTTACCCTATTAAGTGGTTTTGACAATAAGGCACAGCTCTAAGGACATTTTTCCAGCTCCATGATGTGTTAGTAGCCATACTTCTCTAAATTCAACTTCTACCCTCATAATAGCTCCTGTATCTCATGCTCCAACCATATCTTAAATATTATTTTCACCTTAGGTCAAGTGTTCTAAACTTTGGTGTCTATGAAGAGAATTCAGGGGTATCTGTGAACTTAATTTTTTTTAAGTATGACTTAAATACAGTAAATTATGCAAATCCTAGGTGTACAGATTCATGAATTTTTATAAATGTATATATCTTTATAATGAATACCCAGAATAAATACAGGATATTCAAAATATACCAAGTACTTTCTACTGTCTCTCTCTGTCAATAACCCTCTAGGGTAACCAATATTCTGACATTTATAGACATAGATTAATTTTACCTGTTTTGGAAGATCATATAAATGAAAGAATGTAATATGTATTCTTTCATGTGCTCAATTTGAGTCTAACTTCTTTCAATCAATTCCATGCCTTTATGATTCATCTATCTTGTTGCACTTATAAGTACTTGATTTATTTTTTACCATTGTTGCATAGTATTCTATTGTGAAAATATACTACCATGAATTTACCTTCTTATGCTTGATGGACATGAGGTGTAGTTCCAGTTTGTGGCTGAACATGCTTATCCATGTTTTTGTTGGACATAAGCACCCATTTCTGTTGTGCTTATAATGAAAATGAAATATGAGAATTATTTCAGCCTTTTGTAGTATGTATTGTCAAACATTTTTCCAGTTTGGTTGCATTAATTCACAAAAACACCAACAAAGAGATTCTACATTTTTATCAAAACTTTGCTATTGCCAGCCTAAATCAGAAGCCAACAATCTTTTTCTTTAAGGGACAGATAAGAAATAATTTAGGCTTTCTGGGCCACATATGACTTCTGTGGCATATTTTTAAGCAATTCATTTAAAACATAAAATAATCCTTATATTTTAAGCCACACAAAAATTGGCACAATATCCAAAAGGTGGAAATAACCAAAGTGTCCTTCAAAAAATGAAAGGGTAAACAAAATGCCATACATACACACTACAGAATATTAGGTGACCTTAAGAATCAATAAAGTTATGATACATGCTGCAACATGAATACTTCTAGAAAGTATTATTCTAAGTGAAATAAGAAAGGCACATAGGGCAAATATTGCATGATTTCATTTATGTGAAACATCTATAAATAGCAAATTTGTAGAGACATATAACAGAATAGAGTTTACCAGGGAATGGGAGAAAGAAGGAGGAGGGAGATGTTGCTTGGTAGGTATAGAATGTTTATATATTTTGTAAAAAAAAATTAAATAACATTAATTAAAAACCTACTTTCCAAATCTTTCTCTCCTAATTAAGAAGAAATACCCAAATCCTTACTTAATGTGGCTTACGTGCCTGATGTGACCAGGCCGCAGGCTACCTCTCCACTGTCATCTCACCTATTTTTTTTGCTCACTTTTCTCCAGATTTCATTTGCTATTTTTAGAGCATGATTAACATGCTTTATACTTTCCATTCTGTCTTGTCCCAGATAGCTTCATGGCTTAATCCATCATGATATTAGATCTCTGTTCAAATGTCCCCAAATCAGAATGGCCCATCCTGACTCCTTGTCAATAGCACTTCCCCATTCCTTTAAATTATCTTCATTTTACTTCATAATATTTATTTAGTAACATTATATTACATATTTATTTTCCTTTTAATTTATTATCTGTTTCTCTTACTTACATGTAAGGTCCATGAAGACAGGGACTTTACCATGCCCACTGTTATAACGTTTCGTGTAGTGCCTGGCACACTACAGGTGCTCAATTAAAAAAAAAATTGGCTGCAGGCAATATCTGGACTGTGGGGAATAGTTTGCCAACTCTTGATCTTTATAATTAAATCTGTTTTGGTAAGTATGAAGAATATATCATTTTAGTTTTATTTTCAAAACTCTCTTTACTCACAAAGTTGAGCAAGTTTTCTGAGCATTTAAAAACCCTCCTTTGTAATGTGTCTTCTCTAGCAATTTGCCTATTTTCAATTTTTTAATTGATTTTTGTGAGTTCTTTATCTATTGTAGCTATTAGTCCTTTTTTAGATAAATGTACTGAAAATATTTTCTCTCAGTGTGTGCTTGGTTTTCCACCCTCTTAATGAAGTTTTATTTGTCAGTGTTTTCTTTAATTTTCAGTGATTTTTATGTCCAGTGTAAGAAAATTTTGCCTATCCAAACTTTAAGAAAATAAGGCCCTTTTTTTTTCTTTTTCCCAATAGCTTGATGAACTTAACTTTCAAAGGATGATCTTAATTTTCATGGTTATAGGAACCATCACAACCTCAATTCATTTCTGATGTGAGCTAAGGGTTGGGGTTTATTTTTCTTCTCATATGGATATCTATTGCCCAAAAGTGCACTATTTATTGAAAAGATTATCCTTTCTCACAAATTAAAATGGAGCCTTTGTCTTAAGTCAAGCAGTCTTACATATATTGTGTCTACTTGGTTATCTCTTCTACTCTAGTGATCTAATAGTCCTGTACCAGCACTACAATGTCTTAATTGATGCAGCTTTATACTAAGTCTTGTAATATAGAGGAAATATTCTACAACTCAAAATTGTCCAGGCTATTCTAAGAACTTCTCATTTTTATATAAAATTTAAGTTAGGTTGTTGATCATCAAATGAAACTTATCTTTTAAAAAATCAGATTTGCCTTTCAAATTTATAAATTATTAAAGCGAAAATTGGTATGTTAACATATTAAGGCTTCCAACACATGTATGTACATGTGAATGTTCTATTTATTTATGTATTTTTAATTGCTCTGTTATATTTTGCGTTTTCAATTAAGAGGCCTTAGACATCCTTTGTTAGATTTACCCTTAAAAATTTGATTTCCTAAGATGCTATTATAAATTTTATTGGCATTTTTCATTCATTTCTATGTGTTTGTTTTTAGTATATAGAAATATATTTGATTTTTGTTTATTAACTTTATACCCAGCTATCTAGCTAAATCCTCTTAGGATTTCTAAGAGTTTATTAATGGATTCATTTGAATAGTCTATATACTCAATTATGTCATATAAGAATGATGGCAGCTTTATTTCTTCTTTTCCTATCCTGATATTTTCTTTATTTTTATCATTTTATTGCACTGACTAGACAAGCAGGATAGTGTTTAATAAAATTGGTGATTGTGGATATGTTTGCTTTCTTCCTGAGCTCAGGAGAAAAGTGTCAAATCCCCTTTGACATCTATTACAGTGATCATAGAATTTTTTTCCTTTACTCTATTATAGTGGTACATTATTCAAATTTTTGAGTAATAACAAATCCTGTATTCCTGGGATAAATTCCACTTGATGAGGTATTTTTTTTCTACATTGTTGGATTTAATTTGATTATACTTTAGTTGGGATTTTTGCATCTATTCTCATGAGAGATATTGCCTTGTCATTTTCCTTCCTTTGGTAGTGTTTTTGTCTGGTTTTGGTATCAAGGTTATAACTCATTATAAAATGAGTTTGGAACTGTAGCCCCTGTATTACCCTCTAAACTTGGGTAAGATTAATAAATATTTTTTCTTCTTTGAAATATTCGGAAAAATTAATGATCATAGCCTCTGATAATGTATCCATCTGAGCCTTCTGTTGCATGTGTAAGATGTATATGTGTGTGTAATGGTTCTTAATTATAGATTTCATTGCTTATATATGAATAGGAATATTAACATGTGTGTGTCAGTAATATTGTTTAATTGTAATTTTCAAGGAATTATGCATTTCATCTAAAGTTTCACATTTATTAGCATAAAAGTGGTGTGTTATATCCTATTAAAATCCTTTAAATAGCTGTATAATCTATAGTGACTTCCTCTTTCACATCCTCAGTATAGTAATCTGCTTTAGTTTTACTAGGAGTTTATAAATTTTTATTAAATTTCTCCAAGAAACACCTTTTGGTGTCAATAATTTTCTCCATTGTTTTACCATTTTCTGTGTCATTGATATCTGTTCTTTATTATTTCCTTCCTTCTGCTGACTCTTGGTTTAATTTGCTCTTTTTTCTTTAAATCTTAAAGAAGAAGCTTGATCTGTGACTTTGAATTTTTCTTATTTTCTAATATAGGCATTTAAATCTATAAATTTTCCTCTAAGTACTGTTTCAGCTACTGTTTACATATTTTGACACACACTTTCATTTCAGTTCAAAGATTTAAAATTCCCTTATAATTCTATCTTCAATTCTTGAATTATGTAGATGTCTGTGGCTTAATTTCCAGATTTGAAGAAATTTTCGGAAGTATTTATTGATTTATAATTAATCTATAGTAGTCAAATACACTGTATGATTCAATCATATGCTATTTATTGAAATTGTTTTTTGGCTCAGGTCATGATTTCTCATGATAAATGTTTTATGTGTACTTCAAAAGATTATTGTGATGTTGAATGGTGTACTAACAAAAATCTTTTTGTGTATACTTTCTATGTTTTTTTTGTTACTTACTGAATGAGTTATGTTACAGACAGCAACCATCATTGGCAAATTTCTTTACTGCTTCTTTTAATTCTTTTAACATTGTCTTTATAAATTTTGAGGTTATATGATTAAGTGTGATTAATAAATAAGATCATTCTATTACTTTTTATCCCTCCTAATACTTCTTCCTTTAATATCTACTTTACCTGATATAAACTACACAACTTTCTTTACGATTAGAATTTCCATAGTATCACATTTCCATCATTTTATTCTTGAAGTATCTGTATCTTTACACTGTAAGTAAATCACTTATAAGCAACATATGGTTATTGTTTTAATATAATCTTAAATTGTTTAGCTTTTAAGTGCAATGGTTGGACCATTTATATAGCATAATTTTGTTTATGTGCTGTTTGTTTTCCATTGGTCATTTTATTCATTATTCTTTTTATTTTTTATTTCTTTATTCCTTCTTTTCCTTGTATTTTCAAATGTTTTCCTACTATATCCAAGTATACATCCTTTGTATATATTTGGTATAAAACAATGTGCACATAAAGTGACAATTTGATGAATTTTACATAGATATAGCAAATCTGTATGAAGCCATCATCACAATCTAGATAATGAAGATATCCATCACCACTGAAAATTTCCTCATGCCCATTTGCAATAATACTTCCCTTCTTCACACATGCTTTTCTGTCCCTAGACAATCACAAATTTGCTTTCTGAAACTATATATTTATAAAATACAGTATGTACCCTATTGTGTATGGTTTCTTTCACATAGCATAATTATTTCTAGATTCATGCATGCTGTATGTCTCAAAGTTAGTTCCTATTTACCATAGAACGGCATTCCATTGAATGAACATACCACAATTTGTTTAAAAAGTCTACTCTTCATGGACATTGGTGGGTTTTTTTGGATGTTATGGAAATTTGTGTACAAGTTTTTGTAATGACATATTCTTTCTTTTCTCTTAGATAAATACTTAAGGGTTGAGTGATTAGTTTGCATGATAGATATATAATTAATTTTTTAAGAAACTGTCGAATTGTTTGACAATGGTTATATGATTTTTTACACCTAACAACTTGGTATGACAGTTACAGTTCATTCACATCCTGACTAAAACTTGGTGTGGTCAGTCATTAAAATTTTTGTCTTCTATTTTATGTATAGAGCTATCTTATTGTAGTTTATTAAAAGTTATTTTACTAGAGAAGTTTTGGGTTTATAGAACAATCATTGATCAAATACAGGATTCTTATATACAATCCTATTATTAGCACCTTGTATTATTATGAAACATTTGTTACAGTTGATAAGAGCACATTTTTATATTAAAAAATACATGGAGGTACACAAAGGGTGAACCTTAAGTTAAATCGTGGACAATAGTTAACAGTACAATCATTGTGGTTTTAATTTGTATTTCCCAAATGACTAATGATATTGAGCAATTGTCATGAGAGAGGGTTCATTTTTTTTGTATGCTATATGGTGGGGTCTCATTTCATTACTTTTCCATGTGAGTATCCCGTTATTGCAGCACCATTTGTTGAATTTTTCATTTGTTTGTTTGCTGTTTGTTTGTTTTTGGATAAGCGCATGGACTGGGAATCCAACCCAGGTTTCCTGCATGGCAGGCGAGAATTCTACCACTGAACTATCCTTGCACCCCCAAAGTTTCATTTCCATATGCATGACTATCCAATAGTTCTTGTGTCATTTTTTGAAAAGATTATCATTTGCTTAGTGAATTGCTATGTCATATTTTTCAAAAATTAACTGACCATAAATGTTCTGGTCTATTTCTGAACTTTATATTCTATTCCATTCTATTTCATTAATTATCTTTATGCCAATATTATATTATGGTGGTTTATGTGGACACAGTAAATGTTAAAATCAGAGAGTGCAAATCCTATAAATTGTTGCTTTCCAAAACTGTTTTATGTGTTCTAAGTCTTTTTCATTTCCATGTAAATTGTAGAATTGATAGTCAATTTCTTCAAAAAGTGTCCCCAGATTGGTTGGGATTGCATTACAATTATGGATAGGTTTAAAAAAATTGACATTTTAACAATGTTGAACAATCTGATCCTTGAACCTATTATATATCTCCATTTATCTATGTCTTATTTAGTGACTCAGAGTTGGTTTTTGGTACATATTGATGCACATCCTTTGTAAAATTTATGCTGAAATATTCATTTTTCTTGATGACATTGTAAATGTTAGTATTTTTATTTCAATTTCCAATTGTTCATTATTATCACAAAGAAATATGATTGATTTTATATTGTGACTTTGCTAAATTCACTTAATGTTTCTAATAGGTTTTTGTATATTACTTGTGATTTTTAACAGTGACAATCATATAATGTATAAATAAAGTCAGTGTTGTGCTTTCATTTCCAATCTATCTGATTTATATGTTTTTCTTGGCTTATTTCATGAATTAGTACATGTTAAATGCAATGGTGAGGGCAGACCAATTTATTTAATTCTTTATCTGGGAGAGATCATTCATTCTTTCACAATTAAGTATGATGTTGTCTATACTTGTTTCATTGTCCTGTCTGTATTTGTTTTGTAGATACCCTTTATCAGGTTAAGGAAGTTCCCTTCAATACCTAATTTGTTGAAAGTTGTTATCATGAGCAGATGTTGAATTTTTCAAATGCATTTCTCTACAATGACAATGATTTCATATGGCTTTTCGTCTTAAATCTCTTGATATGGAGAATTACATGAACTGATTTTTATAGGAAAAAAATGATTTTTTTCCTATAAACAAATACTCCTTCTCATTCCCACCATCCCCCAGTAACTCTAATCTGCTTTCTATCTTTGAAAATGTGTCATTTGTACTCACCTCTTATAAATGGATAGCATACAATTGTACTTATGTGCCTTGTTTATTTCACTGACCGTGATTTTTCAAATATTCTTCCATATTGCAGCATCTTTCATAATTTCATCTGTTATTATGGCTGAATAGTGTTCCACTGTGTGTATGTGCTATATATTTTCATCCATTGGTAGACACTGTGGGTGTTTCCACATTTTGGCTATTTTGAATAATGCAACTATGAAAATATGTACATGTACCTATTAGAGACCTGTTTACACATTCTTTGTGTATTTATCCAGAAGTAGAATTGCTAGGTCAAATGACAATTCCAATTTTAACTTTTTGAGGAATCACTACAATTATTTTCCTCATCAGCTGCACTATTTTAGATTCCCATCATCAATACACTAGAATTCCAATTCCTCTGTATCTTCTCCAACAGTTATTTTATTTTTATTTATTTATTTATTTTGCATGGGTGGGCACTGAGAATTGAGCCCAGGTCTCCAGCATGGCAGGCAAGAATTAACCATTGTCACACCACCCCAATTATTTTCCTTTTTTTAAAAAAAAATAATAGCTGTCTTATTATTGCATTGTAGCTTTGATCCATGATTACTTAATGGTAGTGATTTTGAGCACCTTTCCATATGCTTATTGGAAATTTGTATATATCTTCTTCAGAGAAATATCTATTCAAATCCTTTACCTAGGTGTTAATTGGATTGCTTGCCTTTTCATTGTTGCATTGTAAAATGTCTTTATATATTCTGGTTGTCAAGCTCTTATTCTATAAATGGTGTTTTAGTTTGACAAATACTGCCAGAATGCCATATACGATAAATGGAATAGCTTTCAAAAAAGGAATTTATCAAGCAACAAGTTTACAATTCTAAATCCATAAAAATATCCTAACTATGACATCCAGAGAAAGATAGTATGACTCAAGAAAGGCCAATGTCTGTCACATGGTGTTTTAGTTTGTTAAGCTGCCAGAATGCAACATACTAGAAATGGAACAGCTTTTTAAAAGGGAATTTATTAAGTTGCAAGTTTACAGTTCTAAGGCCATATAAATGTCCAAACTAAGGCATCCAGATAAAAATACCTTAACTCTAAAGAAACAATTGACAAAGTATGGAGTATTTCTCTCAGCTGGGAGGGCACATTGCAACATCTGCTAGCTGTCTCTCTTCGTTTCATAAGGCTTCCCTGGGGGCATTTCCTTCTGCATTACCAAACATCTCTGGTTGTGTGAGCTCTGTTGGCAATAAAGCTTTTGCCAAAATGATTCCCTGTTAAAGGACTCCAGTAAGCAATCCCACTTTGAGAGGGTAGAGACATATATCCATGGAAGCCATCTATTCAAAAGTTACCACCTACAATTGGTTAAGTCACATCTCCATGGAAACAATAAAAAAGATCCCACCCAGAAATATTGAATGAGGATTAAAGAACATGGCTTTTCTAGGGTACATGATGGTTTCAAACTGGCACATTTCACCCTTTGGAATCCAAAAAGACATATTCTTTCCAAATGCAAAAATACACTCATTCCATCACAATATCAGAAAGCCTTAAACTATTTCAGTAACATTACAAAGTCAGAAACAGTACAAAATCTCATCAAACTCACCTACAGGCATGGTGTTTCCTAAGGCAAATTTCTCCTCTGGCTCTGGACCTAGAAAACTCAGAACAAGTTATCTGCTGTCAATATACAAAGGAGGAACAGTCACAGGATGCATATTCCCATTTCCATAGGGAGGAATTGGGAGGAACACAGGGATCACTGGACCCAAACAGTTCCTAAAACCATCAGGGCAAACTCCATTAAATTGCAAAATCTGAGAGTTATTTATCCTTGGGATTTTAGAACATGGCAGTCCCACCCTTTCTAAGGGCTTACAAAGTGGCCTGGCTCTTCCGAAATGCAAATGGGGTGAGAATTGCAACCTTGAAGGACTTTGGGGAGATCACCTTTTTCTCAGCCTCAATTTCTCCATGCATCAGGACAACATCCCAGTTCTCTGCCAACTTTGGGGCACATACTGAACCCACTCAGAACAATGTGGTCACAGCAAGCCTTCCCGCAATCCCCAAATAATGTGGTCAACCCTTTTCAAGGCCTAGGGCATTAAAACTCCTACCCTCTGCCTTCAGGACAAATTTACCCTTTCCAAGTACATGGGTGGGTCCACTCTCTTGGCCAGAGCTTTCTTGGCCTCAAACCTTAGCTTATGGGTTCTGCCTTTGAAGTTATTTTTCCTTCAATTTATCCTTCTTCTGTTCCTTTTAGTCCACAATGGCAGTGGTTCCATTTATGCAGATCCCATAGCAGTGTTGACGGTTTTCTATGTAATTGACATTGATCATAACCATCAAAAAATAGGTCTTTTCACAAATTCTCTTGGATAACTCCAATCTGGCTTTTTCTGAAATGGCTGGCTGATTCCATGTTTGGTAAAATCCTTACATGAGGCACTATTCTTTGGGTTCTCCCTTTCTGAAGCCCAGAATTTTCCAGACCATAAATTTCTGGTTTCATTTTACCCAAGAGTTAAGTACTCAGATTATTTCTTTCCTGTCACATTTCACTATAAGCTGCAAAAACATACCAGACCACACTTTCCACATTTAATTTGAAAATATCTTCAGCTAAATATCCAAATTCATGGCTTTTAAAATGTGCCTTCCATTGAAAACCAATAGTCAATTTTGCTAGATTATTTCTTACTTTAAAACAGGGATCAACTTCATTTCTGTCTAAGGCCTTATGAGAAGTATCTCTACAGTCAACATTTCTACTAATAGTCTCTTCAAAGCACTCTAGGCCTTCTCTATCCAGCTCCTCACAACTCTTTCAGAATCTTTCCTTATCCATTTAAAAAGCCATTTCAACATGTTTAGTATTTGCAAACTGCAGTACCCCACTTCTCTGGTACTGAAATCTGTTTTAATTTGGTAAGCTGCCATAATGCAATACACCAGAAATGGAATGCCTTTTAAAAAGGGGAATTTATTAAGTTGCAAGTTGAAATTGTTAAGCCATAGAAATACCCAAACTAAGGCATTCTGATAAAAATACCTTAACTCCAAAGAAAGGGCCAATGAATTCTCTCTCAGTTGGGAAGGCACATGGCAATGTTTGCTAGTTTTCTGTCCTCATTTCATAAGGCTTCCCTTGAGGCATTCTCCTTCTGCATCTTCAAATTCTCTGGCTCTGTGGGCTCTGTCAGCACTAAAGCCTTTTTCAAAATGGCTCCCTCAAAGGACTCCAGTAAACAACCCCACCTTTAATGCATGGAGACACACCTCCACGGAAACCATCTAATCAAAAGTTACCACTTGCGATGGGTGGGTCACATCTCCATGGAAACAATAAAAAGACCCCACCTAGCAATGTTGAAGGAGGATTCAGGAACACGGCTTTTCTTGGGTGCATTTCAGTTTCAAACTGGCACACATGGGAAGACATTTGGCTTGTGTCTGTTGGTCCTTGTTCCCGGTTCTGTTGTTTTCAACTTCTGATGCTAGTGGTTTCCTAAGTGTCTTAGCTCCTCCAGGACACTACTTTAGATTCTTGTTTGCTTAGCATATCATGTGAAGGCAGATGGAAATGTCTGCTGGCCTCTACATCTTGAAATGTCCATATCTAGGTGTCTGCTCTCTCTGTCAACACTCCAAACACCTCTAAATGTCTGTGTCTCTGTCAACTCTGAGCTCTCTCCAAAATATTTCCCTTTTTAAAGGACTTCAATAAGTTAATAAAAGCTCACCTTGAATCTGTGGAGTCACAGCTCCATCTAATCAAAAGGTCATATCCATAATTGGGTGTGTTACATCTCCATGGAAGTAGTCTAATCAAAGAGTCACACCCACAATTGAGTGAGTCAATCTCCATGGAAACAATCTAACCAAAGAATCCCCACTACTACACTATTGAATCAGTATTAAAGGACATGGCTTTTTTGGGATATAATAACACTTTCAAATCAGCACATATGGTTTAAATCTATTTTTTCTCATACTGTAGGATGCCTTTTGACTTTCTTGATAACTTCTATCCTTGTATGTTTTTGATTCCTTGGCTACTCAAAGCAAATACCATGAAAATGATAGTGAACAAAAGCAGTGGGTATCTCTTCCTGATGTGCATAACAATCAATCCACGACACTAGGATTTCAAAGAAAGAAAGAGTTTGATGCTACACATGAAGCAAGAGATCAGATGGCATATTGGTCAAAAAAATCTGTCTCCCCAATCTAAGGAGTTCAGGGCTTTTATGTAATTCAAATAAGGGGGAAGAGAATGGAGTTGTTACCATTACAATAATAAGTATAAACAAGGCTAAGAATAGGTTATAACAACCATTAAAATAGTAAATATATGCAAGGCAGATCAGGCTAGAATAACCTTTACAATAGTAAGTATACACAAGGTTGAGGCCAGGCTATAATAAATATTACAGCCTGTATAAATAAGGGTGAGACAGATGTAAAAAGTATAAATAAGGGTGAGACAGATGTAAAAAGGGATGAGACTAGCTAAGCTTCCATAATTTCAGGTATCAACTTCCGCCTATTCTACAATATAGAAAGAAAAACATCTATATAATGAATCAATAATCATAATCATTTGTTAATTCTAAATTTCTCAGTTAAAAAAGTTCCTTTCTTTTGTTTTTGTTCATTCCTCAATCTTTAGGAATATCTAGGTGTTGTGGGATGCACCAAAAGAGAGACCACACAATTTAAATTGCAAGCCAATCAGGAGTCTTTATTAGCCGGCCTGTGACTGCCTCAGAAACCTCTGAGAAGAGATTCAGAGAGCAGCCCCAATAGATTCTCAGAGGTAGCTTATAAAGGCTAAAACCACATCCTGGTTCATAGCTGACAGCAAGCAAGTTTGACCACAGCAGCAGAAAAATGCTGTTAGCTCATGCCAAACTACATCTTGTCCCTTCCGTTTCCTACCCTTTGTTTTATTGTTTTGGTAAGTTGAGTCAGTTTTAGCTCTTGGGGAATTTCCGCCCTAGTTGTTTTGGGACCTTGTCATTGTGCTGGGGCCTGATTTCTAGTTCCTGTTTCTGACCCCCCACACTGGGCGATAACTGCTCTAATTTCTTTGTGCTGAAAAGAGGTGTTGATATTATAGGATAGAGAAACGAAACTGGTGTTCTTCTCAGAGAGATCAGTACTACTGGGTTTCAGGGATAATCTGAAACAATCTGGAGGATTTAAGTCTCTTCAAAATAAATAAAATTCCTTTAGAATCTTAGATAGAGCTCTTCATATTCTTTAGGGTTTCCAAGAGCACTGTTTCTTGGCAGTTGACATACCACAGCATTTTGTAATATCTAGATGAAACTTGCATAAGAGTAACCTTCAGAATGACCTCTTGACTCTATTTCAAAATTTCTTAGCTACTGAATCTTTATTTTGTTTTATTTCTTTTCCCTCTTTTGGTCAACCAATCCCATGATGGCAGGGATGGACTTATCTCTCAGAGTTATGTCCCATATGGCCAGGGAGACTTACACCCCTAGAAGTCATCTCCCACATATGGGGGAAGGTAGTTTATTTTCAGAGTTTGTTTTAGAAAGTAACCACATCTGAGCAACCAAAGAGTTTCTCTGGGGGTGTGCTTGTTTGAACTGTTATGTACCACAGAAAAGCCATGTTCTTTTAATCTTATTCCAATCTTGTGGGAGCAGACCTATTGTTTAGGGACCTTTTGATTCAGTGGTTTCCATGGAGATGTATCTTTGCCAAATCAAGGTGGGTCTTACTCTGCTTACTGGAGTTCTTTAAGAGGAAACAGTTTTGGGAAAAACTCATAGCCAACACACACAAAGACATTTGGAGATGCAGAAAGAAAATTTCCCTGGGGATGTTGTTTGAAACCAGAAGCCAAAGGACCAGTAGATACAATCCACATGCTTTCCCAGCTGACAGAGATGTTCCAGATGCCATCAGCCTTTCTTAAGTCAAGGTATCTTTCTCTGGATTTCTTAGTTTGGAAATTTTTATGGCCTTGGAACTGTAAACTTGTAAATTAATAAATCTTCATAAAAGCCAGCCCATTTCTAGTATATTGCATTCAGGCAACATTAGCAAACTAAAACAGGGGGTGACTTTTAGGCATTAATTATAAGTAGGTTTAGCTTTGCCACTACAAAAATAAGTCTCCTTTGGGCAATCTTCAATATCAAAGGCTTGGATTATTAAATTGGGAGACCCTATTGCTTAAAAGGATATCAGAAATTTCTCAGGTAGGTAAGTTTAATAATTCCACATATTCTTTCCCCAGTCCCTCAAGGGACCCTGTGAATACTTTTTCATTTTATGCCTCAAACATTCTGAAATATGTCAGGGTGTTACATAAACTAGTACAGAATACTAAGCTCCCATTCCCTATTCTAGGTTCCATGTCATATAATGCTGTATTAGGTTGATTAAATAAACTGACCCAACAGATCAGATACTGTGCCACAAAAGATTTAAATTTTGGAAAATATAAATCTCTTCTCCTTTTTTGTCTCACACAGAAATTAAAGTATCAAAATACAGGCATTATGATCTTTCACCTTGTTTTCTGATTTACTTTAGTCCTAACAGATAAGCTTCACTTACATCCCTAGTTGAAGTCTAATCTTTTTCAGCTTCTTTAGAAGTTTCTGTATAGGTTAGTACTGCTTCTTTAGTATTTATAGAAACAGAGAACTCTGAGTCTGTGTCTAAGGTATCACACAAATAGCCAAAGTTCCAGGGAACTACCAGGTTATACACAAAAAAGGACCATCTCAGAATTTAGAAATAATAGTTAGAGCTCAGGAATAAGTGTGACTGCTGTAAGAGCTTAAAACCTAGGCCATAATTTTATTATAAGAATTTTGTAAATGAAGTTATTTCCAGAAATAAAAAAATTTGACAATTGACTTATATTGGGGTCAGCAACCTCCTACCATAGCATAAGTTTTGTCCTGTCTCACATTTACACATTTACCAGGGTTATATTAATTAACAGGAAGAACATAATTTACATATTTGCCTCACTTCTCTTTTAAAGTCCCTTTTTGTTGACCACATGAACTTTCAGGGAAGCATTAGAATAAGGAAGCATGACTGACAAGTAAATTTCATCATTTTCATGATCTGTTTCAGTATCAGGGTATACCATGGACAGTGAGAACATTTTTAAACCTTTAGGAATTTTATACAATCTGTACATATATGAATAACATTTAACCCATACAAATTTAGCTAACAAAAGGGTAGAAAATCTTTTTGTTTATTGTAATAGCCTCCCAAACCTGCCTTATGTATTATCACATCATTTTCAGAATGTAAAAGGACAAATCCTTTGAACAGTTGAAACAAAAGGCATTCATTAGGGTTCAATTTTGGAAGGGAAAAATGTCGAAAGTTGTGAAGTTTGAACACTATACAGGAAAATGGGTTACTGTGAAACAATATTTGGTTCCTTATTTTACCAAAGTGACACAAAGTCTTCTAAAATAAAGATGATAAGGTCAACATAAATGTTAACAAGGATATTATTCTGATGTGACATAGAATCTTTCTTTTCTAGACAGAATACTCAGATGATTAAAGAAAATGTTTTATAATATTTCATTAAAGAGCAGACCAACAATCTGCATTGTTTCAACACAGAGAAAACTAAATTCCAGTTCTGTATGAATGCACAATTTGACACAAAATGCTCTTACAAAATGTGATAAACAAGCCTATCAGATTTTTGGTTGGCATTGATTATGGCAAATAGAATTCACTTTCATAGCTTTCTACAGCTTGCCATATCCATTCAAGTTTTGTCTTACACATTAAATCTTGTCATTTACTAAACTACATTCCCTTTAATAAGTCAAGCTTATTAAATTAGTCAGCATTGACTAAAGCAAACAAAATTCACTTTCAAAACTTTCCAAAACTTTTCATATGCACCCAGGTTTTGTCCTACACATTCTCAAGGACAAAAGTACACCCCTGTGTTAGTTAGACTCAGTTGTCAACTTGGCCAGGTGAGTATACCTAGTTCTGTTGCTGTAGACACAAGCCAATGGTACATGAACTTCATCTGTTGCTAATTACATCTGCAGCCGGCTAGGAGGCATGTCTGCTGCAATGAGTGATGTTTGACTTAATTGGCTGGTGCTTAAATGAGAGATCGCAATGTAGCACAGCTAAGCAGCTTGGCATTCCTCATCTCAGCACTAGCAGCTCAGCCCAGGGCTTTGGAGATGCAGAAAGAAGTCACCCCAGGGAAAGTTGTTGGAACTCAGGGGCCTGGAGAGAAGACCAGAAGAGACCATCTTGTGCCTTCCACGTAAGAAAGAACCTCAGTGGAAAGTTAGCTGCCTTTCCTCTGAAGAACCAACAGAATAAATCCCCTTTTATTAAAAGCCAATCCGTCTCTGGTGTGTTGCATTCTGGCAGCTAGCAAAGTAGAACAGATTTGGTACCGGAGAGTGGGGTGCTGCTGCGGTTTGCAAATGCCAGATCTGTTGGAACAGTGTTTTGGATGGCTAAGGGGAAGACTTTGGAGGAACTGTGAAGAGATTGATGGAGAAGTCCTGGAGGGTTTGAAGAGACTGTTGGTGTAAATGGAACTATTACCAATCTTGACAAAGGAGGACATAAAAGGGAAAAAATTGGAGTTTGCAGAGTGAGAACCATGGAAGCTCATGTCTGAAGCCAAGAAACCTCAGCCAGGAGAGTGGACCCACCCATATACAAGGAGAGGGTGAGTTTACCCTGAAGGGCGAGGATGAGTCTCCCCTCTCATTGCAGTGGAATAGTTGTGCAGCCTCAGGCCTCGGAGAAGGTAGAGCACGCTCCTTGGGGGACTGGGAGAGCCTGGCTGCCACCGTGTGGAGGGGTTGAGCGTGTGCCCCAGAAATGGCAGAGATCCCAGGGGTGGCCCTGATGCCTGGAGAGAGTGGAGCCTAGAGGTAGTTTCCTTGATATTCCCCGAGGTTGATTTGGAAAGAGGCGGGCCACTGCATACGCCCTTCAAAGGGGTGGGACTGCCACTTTCTAAAGCCAAAGGATAAATGACTTTCAGACTTTGAGATCCCACGGCACTTGCCATGCAGGTTTTACATCTGTGTTTCTTCCAATTTCTCCCTATGGAAATGACAAACTATATCCTGTGAATATCCTCCTTTGCATCTTGGCACCAGACAACTTGTTTTGAGATTCACAGGTCCACAGCAAGAACAGATTTTTTTGCATCTGTTTAAGGTGATGCTTGAAGTTGCCAAGTTGACAAGGGGTGGACATGTGTTAGTTAGATTCAGTTGACAACTTGGCCAGGTGAGCATACCTAGTTCTGTTGCTGCAGACACAAGCCAATGGTACATGAACCTCATATGTTGCTAATTACATCTGCAGTCGGCTAGGAGGCGTGTCTGCTGCAATGAGTGACATTTGACTTAATTGGCTGGTGCTTAAATGAGAGATCGCAATGTAGCACAGCTAAGCAGCTCGGCATTCCTCATCTCGGCACTAGCAGCTCAGCCCAGGCCTTTGGAGATGCAGAAAGAATTCACCCCGGGGGAAGTTGTTGGAACCCAGGGGCCTGGAGAGAAGACCAGCAGAGACCATCTTGTGCCTTCCACATAAGAAAGAACCTCAGTGGAAAGTTAGCTGCCTTTCCTCTGAAGAACCAACAGAATAAATCCCCTTTTATTAAAAGCCAATCCATCTCTGGTGTGTTGCATTCTGGCACCTAGCAAACTAGAACAACCCCTTTCATTAACAAAGCACATTTTGTATACTTTGTAGACATGTATAATTTAAGTTACCACAAGATCTTCAATACTGTCTTTAAACTTCTTACAAAGCATAATTAGGTTTAAATAGTTTGTTAAACTAATAATTTAATTACATTAAGCACAAAATTACATTTTTCACCATATTAAATATCTAATAGATATAAAGGTCCTTTTTTTATTGGAGGTAAACAAAATCTCTCTGTTTTCATAATATCATAAAATTATGAACAATCTCAAAAACATTAAACTCTGGAAAATATACAATTATTTAATTTGTCCCAAGCATAAATCCAAGAAAACTTTTCCATAGCTACCAAAGAGAGTTATTTCTTACTTAATTGAAATTTGGCAATTACATCTCATTACTCCTATCCCAAAGTAGTTATAGTTTCATAAAGATTTGTTTATTTCAGTTACCATTGCAAAGGTATTATGGAAAAATAGTTCTGATTAGGGAATTCTCTCAGAACAAACATGGCCTATTCTTCAATATTTCCTCTACCAGTCATTTATAATCACCAGGCCCAGTAGAGAGAATTCTAAACCAAGCCCACCCTCCCCATTTTTCCACACCCTACCCTTACCCCATAGATGTCTTATCTGATTAGGCCCTGGAGACAGGGATAAGTGAGACAGAAAGAATTAGACTTGCCTGGTTTTAAAAGTTTCAAATGAGGGTAGCAGGATTTAAGACCCCTAAGGCATCTTAGGTTGCTGAGAGTTCCTCTGCCCTTCTTTAAATTGTTTCCAATTATAGATCTATCTTACCTAAAGCTGTGAGCTAAACAATTAGAAAAAGTCTTTGCCGTTCCCTGAGGCAGCCCTCTATTGCCTCCAGGAAATTGCAGGGTAGTGATTTCTTTACAATGTCCAGGTTTTTACAGTTATTACAAAAGCTAAAGGTGCCTAGAGGTTTTTTTTCTCTTTAGGACGCCAGGTGTTCTAATTGTACTTATATATACTACTAATATATATGTATATATACAGTATCATATATAGCATATATATACATATACATAAAAGCACTCATTTATCTTTAAGCAATTTGAGTATAGCTTTTATAAAATTTTTGTTTGCCAATGTGGTGTTACCATCTGGAAGTAAGAAAACATACATTGCGCAAACAGACACAAATAGAAAGTCCTACACACACACACAAAACCCAGAAACATAGAAATGTGAAACTCACTTACTGAGCCCTATTTTTCAACTTTTCTGGTATGCTTGAATATTATAAATCCTCTTGGGCCTCCCTGTTTATCTACTCCTATAGGCACTCGCCAGAGGGGTAGAAGTTTTGCCAGTGGCTTTGCTACTGGTTTTAGAGAGCAGCCTTTTCTGTATTAAAGACACTGGTGGGTATGGGAATGGGAGACCATTTATATCTCAGGGTCTTCTACCTCTCATAAAAAGGGATACAGAGAAGGAGGAAGTAAGGGAGCTTCCTTATTTCCTGATCTATTGGCCCTTAAGTTACAGGGTGCAGGTGAAGCAGATTAAGTAGTTAAAAAAGGTTCTAGTAGATCCTGATATGAATCAGGACATGCATTTTTCTGTTCTGCACTAATCTTTACAGGTAAAATTTTTACATTTTCTCACCCACATTGATTGCTGGGAGACACATATAAAGGATTCAACATGCATCATCTCATCCCATTTCTGGTCTTTTGCAGAACTCTAACTATAAAACAGTGTTCTTTTCAATAGAACCATTTTCAGGCCATTTCTCTCCTGCTTCTAAATCACACTGAAGCTAGATTTTGTTACAGAGTAAACTTTTTTTCCCATAGGGTTATAACTAAAATTTCTCTATTTTTTTTTAAATAGCCCAAAGGTTCCCATTTTGAAGAATTTCCACAGCCAGTAACCAATTAGGAACAGTTAAACAATACAAATGTAGTAAGACACCAACTAACAAATTTAAACAGACACTTAAAACCTTCTAAATATTAAGTATCACACTAAGTAATAGCTAGACTAAACATACAAATGAACAATTAAATAGGCATTAAACACTTAGTATACCTAAGTAATGCATCAGTTAACAATGAAACAGGCTTATTTGTTACTGAACAAAGGTTATGGGTCCTTTTGTTCAACACAATCAATAACCAATTCCTGAGACACTGAAGTTTCAAAGAGAGAAAGAGTATATTACTGGTTACATAGTAGGAGAGCAGACGGCCTATTGGCCCAAAATCTGTCTCCTTAAACTGCAGTAATTCTGATAGTTTTATTAGAGAAAAATATGGGCAAGATTTAGGATAGTGAGCACAGTGGCCCCAGATGATGGGGTGATCTAATATTGATCTAATAATAATAATTAGAGGTGATCTAATTATTGAGCATGCACAGTTTGATTGCATGTTTAATCAGAGGACCTATGTAAGAAAATGGCAGAATGAGGTATAGGCGACTTGAATATTAAAGTCTAAGCTGCTATGTATTTCAGGTAGGAACATTTTGGTTAGATCCAGCCTCAGTTATCAAGGTAATTTTTTTACTTGAGGTGGATTAGTTCCAGACTGATCCAAGACCCTTTATTAATAAACATTAGGGGCTATCTTTAATGATTACATGACTCTAACATTGAAAAACTGGATAAGTGGGTGCAAATGAAGGTTACTCACAAGGTTTTTACAATCACAGGGACAAAAGATACACAATCATTATCAGAGATCAAGGCAGCTGGGTTACAATTTAGAGATTTCATATATTTCAGTCTCTCTACTTCAATATAACAGAAAGCAAAAAAGAATATCTATATAATGATTCAGCAATCAAAATCATCCTTTAAATCTGATTTCTTGGTTACATACCTAAGTTCATTAAGTACCAATTAACTGTTGGATTACTTATTTTCCAGTAGTATACACAACAGACAAACTCAGAACAGGGCCTTGAAGCCTATATAGACAAACACAGGTCGGGGCCTCAAATCCTGTACAGAATGGTACCCAGAAATCAGAAAGATGCAGAAGTTAGAGCAAGGGTGAGCATTCTGGAAGTGGAACCCAGGACTTCAAGCCCAGGTCCAGGGAACTCAAACCACTATACTAAATTCCACATCTAATTTTACCTTGATTACCCACTCACCCAGCCTGATGTAAGACTTAGACCAGGAAATTGTTTCACTCTTTGAAGTTTTTTAAGGTGCTGAGGGTCTGGAGTGTTGGATGAGTAAAGAAAGACCAGTTGCCAAACCTGTAGACTAAAAGAGTCTAGTGGCCTCAAAAGGCTCCATTACTACATTTACCTTTTCTGCCAGGGCTCCAGAATTTGGGACATTCAAACTCCATGCTTCTTAGGATTCTTTGTCCCTTCTTGAGTCACCAAACTGATACTGAGCAAAAGTGATGGATTATCTGCCTGATGTGCATAACAGCCAATCCATGACACTGGGGATCCAAAGAGAGAAAGAGTTTAATGCCACACATGAAGCAGGAGATCAGATACATTATTGGACCAAAAACCTGTCTCCCCGAGTCTTTATGGATTCAAACAAGGTGGGGATGGAGTTGTTATCATTACAATAGTAAATATAAACAGGGCTGAGACTAGGCTGTGATAACCATTATGAAAGTAAACATATACAGGCTGGACCATGCCAGAATGATCATTACTAAAGAAAGTATAGGACAGATCTCAGAGTTTGTCATGGGCTACTGTATGATCCTCTCATATTTTTCCTCTTAGCTGCTCCAGAATATAGGAGGCTGAAGGGCTTAAATATTTTTTTATCATCACAATTGACATTTTCCTTCTTTTCTGTGAAAAATAACATATATACCAAAAAGCTATAACCTGTAACCACTTTGCTGAAAAGTGCTTTGAAAATTATTGCTTTTTATTTCTTTGCTTTGTATATATATTACACTATACAATAAAAAATGTTAAAGAAAGTATAAATAATGGTGATGTAACAGTAAACAGGAACGAGACTAGTTAAATTTTCAGTAATTTCAGGTACCAACTTCTGCCTATTCTATAATATACAAAGAAAGACATCTATATAATGATTCAGTAACCATAACCATTTGTTAATTCTTAATTTCTCAGATAAGAAATGTGTCAGGTTAAACAACGAGAATTTATTAACTTAAGGTTTTGAGGCTGAGAAAACGTCTAAACCAAGGCTTCTTCAAGGCAATGGTATCTCCCCAAGACTTTGGTTTTCTGAAGCTGGCTGCCAGTGACACTTTTTCTTAAAGTGTCACATGATAAGTCACATGGTGGTATCTCATGGTCTCTCTCTTCTCTTCTGAGTTTTGTTGATTTCATCTTCTGACTGCTTTCATCTTCACCCGTGGTTTTTTCCTTTGCCTGAATTTCACTCTCTAATAAAGGACACCAGTAATAGGATTAAGAGCAATTCTGGCACTTAACCTCATCAAAAGGTCCTAGTTCCAATGGGTTCACACCGACAGGTCTGTATTGAATTTAAGAACATGTTTTTCTGGGATACATATAGGTCCAAACCACCACACTCTATCTTCTGGACCCCAAAATGGCATGCAAAACACAATTATTTCATCACAAAATCCCCAAAGCATGAAGTTATTTTAGAAGCAATGATTAATACAAGTAGCATCATCAAAATCAATTATGTAGGTGTTCTGTCCAGGGGCTCAATTCTCTCCATCTGTGGACTTGTGTGACCTATATAATAAGTTATCTGATTCCAGTATACCAAGGAGGAGCAGGTATAGGATAAACATTTCCATTCCAGAATGGAGAAATTTGAATAAATACAAGGGTCATGGGTGCCAAAGAATTCCAAAACCCTGCAGGACATATTCCAATAGATTTCAAAGTCTGAGAGTCATCTATGAAAGGATGTTTCATTTTCCTGGTCTGATGGAGCAGTAGCCCTAATGCTTCCAAGTGATTGTGGAGTTGTCATTCTTTCCACAATGTCTGGGAGCATGGGCTCTACCCTCTTTAAGGACTGGGATGGCAGCCAGAATCTCTGCAATATCTGCAGTATAGGCTCTACAATTTGAGAACACAGGAGTGGCAGCACCCTTCCTGAAGAAAAGAGTGGAATGCCTTCCCTCTCCAAGTGCTGGGGAGAGTCACCCTTTCGACACACGTGGGTAGGCCTGCTCTTTGGACCAAGAAGATGTCTTCAGTTCAGACCTCAGCTTCCATGGTTCTGTCCTTGAAGTGGCTTTTCCTTCAATCCATCCCTTTTCTGTCCCTTCTGCTCCAGGTTGACCCTGATTCCAGTCATAAAGACCTTGCAAAAAAACTTGTCAATCTTGCATATAGTACACAGGGGTCAAATCTATCAGACAAAAGTACTTTCCACAAATTCTTCCTGGATAACTGCACCTCCAATTCTGACTTGCACAGTTAAACATGGAGCACTATTCTCTGGAGACTTGCTTTCTGGAAGCTCAGAATTTAGCTAACTATCAATTTCCAATTTCTTTATGCCCAGGAGTTTGTTCTCAGCCTATCTCTTTCTTTTCACATTTCACTATAAGCTGCAAGGAAAAAACAGACTGCCCTTTGCACACTTAGCTTGGAAGTCTCCTCAGCAACAATCCATATTCTTCACTTTCAAGTGCTGCTTTCCACGCAACATCAGAAAAGAATTTTGCCAAATTCTGTTACTTTAAAACAAGGATCGCCTTTCCTCCAGTTTCCAATAACACATTCATCATTTTCTTCTAAGGCCCCGTTGAAAGTGCCTTTAGCATCCACATTTCTGCCAACAGTCTCTTCAAGGCAATCCAGGCCTTTTCTATCAAGCACCTCACATTTCAACCAGCCTCTATCCATTACCCATATCCAAAGCTGTTTCCACATATTTGATATTTGCTGTAGCAAACAGCTACCAAAATTTGTCTTAGTTTCTTAGGCAACTTAAGCAAATACCATAAAATGTGTTGCATTTTAAAAAAATGGGAATTTATTAGCTTATGGTTTTGAGTTGGGGAAAATACCCAAATTCCAGACCTCATCAAGCTGATGCCTTCTTCCAAAGGCTATGGCATTCTGGGGCTGGCTGATGGTGATTCTTGGTTTTTAGCTCATCACATGGCAGGGCACCTGGTGGCATCTCCTGGTTGTTCCCTTCTCTTCCATATTCTATTGCTCTCAGCATCAGGCTGGTCCATTTTCTATCTGTGTCTGCCTTTCATTCTCTAGTAAAGGACTCCAGTAATATGATTAAGACCCATCCTGATAGAGGTGGTGCACACCTTAACTGAATGAACCTCATCAGAATGTCCTACTTACAATGGGTTTACACCCACAGGAAAGGATTAAATTTATGAGCATGATTTCCTAGGGTATATGCAACTTCAAACCAGCACAATGTACAAATTTATCTGTTGTTTCTCCTGTTGGTCATGTTTTTGTTTTCATACCTAAGAATCCATTGTTAAATTCAAGTTCATGAACATTTGCCCTGTGACTCTTCTGAAAGTCTTATTGATTTAGCTCTTATATTTAGGTTCCTGATTCATTTTCACCTAATTATTATATCATTTGATTTCATTACAATTCATTTTTGATTTTTTTCTTTTGCCTATGAACATAAAATAATTAGAAATAGCTGTTGAAAAGAATTTTCTTTACACACTGCATGCACTTAGGACCCTTGTGAAAATCAAATGGTCATAAACATGTGTGTTGATTTCTGAGCTCTCAATTCTGTTCCTTTGCTTTATTTTTCTATCTTTATGCAGTTACATACTGTTTTGTTTAGTGTAGCTTCATAATTTGAAATGAGAAAGTGTGAGATGAATAACTTTGTCAATCTTTTTCAAAAATGTTTTGGCTATCTAGGGCCTCTTGCAGTTCCGTATAAAATTTGAGGATCAGTTTTTAAAATTCAACAATTTTTGCTGAAATTTTTATAGGAATTGCATTGAATTTGTACATTGATTTGGGTAATATTGATGTCTTTACATTATTAACACTACCTGAACATGAAAATGAACTGTTGTGATGGCTAATTCCATGTGCCAACTTAGCCAGGTGATGGTGTCCAGTTTTCTGGTCAACCAAGCACTGGCCTAACTGTTACTGATGAGTTCTAACAGACATAAAAAAAATTTCATGGACTTAAATCATCAGTCAGTGGATTGCATCTGTTCTGATTCCCTAGAAAACCATGACTAGTATGGTGTCTTGTCGTTTGCTTATGCTTTTAATTTATTTCAGAAGTCTTTTGTAATTATTGAACAATTCTTTTGTATCCTTTTTTATTTCTTAGACCCTTTATTTCTTAAGATGCTATTGTAAAAAAAAGAATTTTTTCCTTTGTGTTCTCCTTGGATTCCTCATTGCGGGTATATAGAAAGTCACTGTTTTTGTATGTCAATTTTGTATCGTGCCAATTTGATGAACTAATTTATTAGTTCTAATCATTTTGTGGATTCCTTTGGATTTTCTCTATATAAGATCATGTTGTCTGAAGATTGAGAAATTTTACTTCTTTCTTTCCAATGTGTGTCCATTTTACTTTTTTCTTGAATAATTTCCTTTACTAGAACTTCAAGTACAATATTGAATAGCAGTGGTAAAAGCCAGCAGAATTTTCTTATTCTTGATCTTAGGAGGGAAACTTTCAGTTTTTCACCATTGCATACAAACTTAGCTCTGGGTTTTTAATAAATGACTTCTATCACTTTAGTAAATTTCATTCTGATTCTAATTTTCTGAGTGATTTTATAAAGAAGGGGTGGTGGATTTTGTTGAATGCCATTTCTGCATCCATTGATGTAATTAGGGCATTTTTCATTTTATTTATGTGGGGCATTACATTTTCATTTGCTGAACCACCCTAGCATTCTTGGGATAACTCCCAATTGGTCATGGTGGATAACCCTTTAAATATGCTGTTAGATTCAGTTTGCTGCTACTTTATTAAGGATTTTAAAAATTATTTTCATAAGGGAAATTGGTCTGTAATTTCACTCTCTTTGGAAGCCTTTATCAGGTTCAGATTCAGAGTAATTATTGCATCATAGAGTGAACCAGAAACTGTTCATATCTCTTAAAATCATTGAAAGATTTTGAGAAAGATTTGTGTTAATTCTTTTTTTAATGCCTATTAGAACTCATCAGTGAAACATTTGGTCCAGGACTTTGCTTTGGTGGAAGGTTTTTTATCATTGATTCAATCTCTGTACTTATTATAGGTATTTTAGATTTTCCATTTCTTCATGTGTATCAATTTAGGTAAATGGGTATTTCTAGTGAATTTTCCATTCCTTTTAGGTTAACCATTTTGTTGGAGTACAATTGTTCATATTGTCTTATAATTGTTACTGTTTCTGTAAGATCATTAGTGATATCCACTTTCCTTTCTGATTTTAGTTATTTATACCCTTTCTCTATTTTCCTTTGTCAGTCTAGCTAAAGGTTTATCATTTTTATGTTTTTTCAAAGAATTAACTTTGTTGTGTTTATTTTCTTAGTTTTTTCTGTTTGCTATTTCATTTATATCCACTCTAATCATACATAATTATTTCTATTATTCTGCTACTTTTGAGTTAATTTTGCTCCTCTTTATCTAATTAATCAAGACATAAAGTTATGTTATTAAATTGAGTTCATTTTTTAATAAGATGGTCATTATGATAAATTTATTTCCTAGCACTGCTTTGGCTGTATACCATATGTTTTGTTATGTTGTTGACTTCATTTTCATTTTTCTCTATGTATTTTCTAATTTCCTTTGTATTTTCTTCTTTAACTCATTGGTTCTTTAAAATTATGCAATTTAAATCCCACACATTTGTAGGTTTCCAGTTATACTTGTGGTATTAATTTTTAGCCTCATTCCATTGGGTCAGAGAAGTAAATTTATAAGATTTCAATATTTTTAAATTTATTGAGGCTTTTTTTGTGCTTAACATATATCCTGGAGAATGATCCATGTGCACTTGGAAAGAATGTGTATTCTATGGTTTAGAAGAAAGATGTTCTATACAAGTCTATTAGATTTAGTGTGTTATAGTGATGTTGAGGTCCTCTTGTTTCCTTATAGATCTTCTGCTTAGATGCTTTATGTAGTATTGAAAGTTTATATTTAAATCTTCAACAATTATTATAGAATTTCTAATTCTTCCTTCAAGTCTGTCAATGATTACTTCATATATTTTGGCTCCCTATTGTTAAGGTCATATAGATTAATAATTGTTAAATCTTCTATTTCAATTAACCCTTCAACCATCTATAAAGTCTTTTGAGTCTTGTAAGATTGGTTTCAATTTTTTTTTCCTTATTAGAAAATTTTGGGGTTTATAGAAAACCATGGATAAAATGCAGGATTCTCATATACCACACTATTATTAACAACTTGCCATGGTGTGGAACATTTGTTATAATTGATGATAGCACATCTTAATACTTGTACTATTAACTATAGTTATTGTTTTAATTTAGGGTTCACAGTTTGTGCAGTGTAGTTCCATGGATTTTTTTTAAATTTTTGTTTTGTTACCATGTATATAATCTAACATTTCTCCTTTAATCACATTCAGATATATATTGTTTTCAGTGCTGTACATTTCAGTCACAATATTGTGCTTCCATAAACACCATTCTTCATCAAAATATTTCAATCACCCAAAATATTAACCCTGTACATTTTAAGCCTTAAATTCCCATTCCAAGCTCCACCCCATTCCCTGGTAACTACATTGTGGATTTGACTTTATAAGTCTGCATATTTTAATTATTTCATATCATTGACATAATATAATATTTATCGTCTATGTGTCTGGCTTATTTCATGCAATAGGACATCTTAAAGGTTCATCTATGTTGGTTCATGTATCAGGACTTCATTTCTTTTAATAGCTTAATAATATTCCATTGTCTGTATGTTCCACATTTTGTTTATCCATTTATCAGTTGATGGACACTTGGGTGCTTCCATC
Organism: Tamandua tetradactyla; assembly: GCF_023851605.1. Lineage (NCBI taxonomy): Eukaryota > Metazoa > Chordata > Mammalia > Pilosa > Myrmecophagidae > Tamandua > Tamandua tetradactyla. Next base: position 54,190,027 of record NC_135353.1, on the reverse strand, counting down.
TTTTGGCAATTGTGAATAATGCCACTATGAACATCAGTGTGCAAATATCTGTTCCAGTCCCTGCTTTCGGTTCTATAAAGTATCTATCTAGAAGTGGAATTGCCAAGTCATATGATAGTTCTATACTTAGCTTTCTGGGGAACTGCCAAACTGTCTTCCATAGTGGCTGCACAATTTTACATTGCCAGGACAATGAATGAATGTTCCTACTTTTCCACATCTTCTGCAACACGTATTATATTCAATTTTATTAATAACAGCCATTCTAATGGGTGTGAAATGTTATTTCATTGTCGTTTTGGTTTGAATTTCCCTGGTGGCTAATGATGTAAATATCTTTTCATATGCATTCTCTTCAATTCTTTTGCCCTTTGAGAAATTGGGTTCTGTGTATTTTTGTTGTCAAGTTGAAGGATTTTGTTTTACATTTTCTGGGTACTTACCTTTATCTTTTAAACCTTTATGAAACAGATATGTGTTTTTCAAATATTTTCTATGATTGTGTAGGTAGTTGTACTTTCACATTAAAGTCATGTGAGGCATAATTTTTAAAAAAATTTTGATGAGGTCTCAGTTATCTATTTTTTTTTTAGTTGCTTATGCTTTGGGTGTAAGGTCCAAAAATCCATTGCCTAGCACAAGATCCTGAAAATTCTTCCCTATGTTTTCTTCTAAGAGTTTGATAGTATTGGCCTTTATGCTTAAGTATTTCCTCCATTTTTAGTTGATTTTTGTATAACATGTGAGGTAGGGGACTGCCTTCTTTCTTTTTTTTTTTTTGCAAATGGAGATCCAGTTTTTCCAGAACCATTTGTAGAAGAAATTGTACTATCCCAATTGAGTGGTCTTTGCCCCCTTGTCAAAAGTCAGTTAACCATATATATAAGGGTTGATTTCTGAGCTCTCAATTCTACTCCATCAATCTACATGTGCCAATACCATGCAGTTTTGATAATTGTGGCTTTGTAATAAGTTTTAAGATCAGGAAATGTGAGTCCTCCAACTTCAGTCTTCTGTTTCAAGATGGCTTTGGCTCTTTGGGACCCTTGAACCTTCCATACAAATTTGATGATTGGCTTTTTCACTTCTACAAAGATTGTTGGAATTTTGATTGGGATTGCATTGAATCTATAAATTGTTTTCTGTAGGATTCATCTTAATGATATTTAGCTTTCAAATCCACGAATATGAAATAGCCTTCCTTTTATTTCTGTCTAACTGGAATTCCTTTATCAATGTTTTTAAGTTTTCTATGTACAAGTCCTTTCCATCCTTGAGTAGATTTATTCCTAGATTCTTTATTATTTGAGTTGCTATTGTGAATAGAATTTTTTCTTTATTTCTTCTGATTATTCACTGCTTGTGCATAAAAACTCTACTGATTTTTGAGTTTTGACCTTGTAACTCACCACTACGCTGAATTCATTTATTAACCCTAGGAACTTCGTGTGGATTTTTCAGGATTTTATGTATATTGCATCATATGATCTGTAATTAGGGAAAGATTATTCCACCTCTCTTGTTTGGGTGCCTCTTATATCTTTTTCTTGCCTGATTGTTCTGTCAAGAACTTCAAGTAAAATATAGAATAAGGAAGTATTCTGTGGCCACCATGGCAGTTTGTGGTAACAGTGACTGCCAAACACTAAAGTGAAGCCTGGACTGGCCAGCGGCCTTGAGGCTGTGAAAAGATGTTGGCTGGGCTGTTCTGGCATGCAGCAGGAGTGAAGGGGAAGAGATATACAACAGAGAGCCAACCCAGCCACTGGAAAGGTCAGGGAGATTCTGTGCACCTCCCACCCTCTGGCTGTAGCACCCCACTGGCCCTGCAATTGCTACCTCAGGCTCATGACCTGGGTCAGGAAGGGAGGGTGTTGTCATGCCTCAGGCCCATAGAGATGGTAGAAGGGTACTGCTGCAGCTTTGCTGCCCCAGTGTCCAGCAGCAGTGAGATGGTTCAGCTGAATGTAGGGGGGCCAGATTTAGCACATCAAGACAAATTCTTATGTGGATTCCAGATTCTTTTTTTCCAGTTTACTGAGTGGAAGAATTTTAGCGCTTCATGATGAAATTGGTGCTATACTTTTTAATAGAGATCCAGCAACATTTACATTTATTTGAAATTTTCTTTGGACAAAAAGAACTAGACCTAAAGGAAATGAGTATTCATGTTGTCAGGCATGAAGCAGAATTTTATGGAATTACTCCATTAGTAAGAAGGCTTCTATTATGTGAAGAACTGTAACATTGGTCTTGTGATCAGTGTGCTTTTTCATGGTTACTTGACTCCACCTAGTAGTGAAATAACTCAGAAATAACCTCTGCTGATTCCAGAAATGGACTGAATTCTACAGAAGGTGAAGCCCCAGGAAATGGTACCTAGACTGTTATCTTTGGTACTGTAGAAGAGACTGTTAGGCTATGATTTCCTGTGGATCCACAAAAGGTACTAATGGTAGTAACTGATCATGACAACTGGATTGTAGATGCATATGCCCATTTTGTTGAGTGTTACAGAATCAAAAGTATCATCAGGTTGGCAACAAGTGTTTACAAGCCCATATTTAGATTGGACTATTGAACTAGTGAGTTTAAGTGCAAAAAAAGGGTTGGAGTTCCACATAGAAGAAAAAGAAAATGGTTGCTGTTACCTCAGAGATTAGCATCATCCTGTGGAGTATTCAAGTTGGAGGACGTGTTTGTGAAATTTGAGTGTCCAACTTTGGCAACCCTGTAGATGCTCTCTCCTTTATTGTTTACCAGTTGGTATCCACAAGTCATGCTGGGAAAGTGGGAGTGTGGAATGCTGTCACTCAGCACTGGCAGGTTCATGATGTTGTTTCTATAACTAGTTATGACAATTCTGGGTCATTCCTTCTACTGGGATGCAACAATGGATCTATATATTACATAGATATGCAGAAGTTCCCTTTGCAAATGAAAGATAATAATCTTCTTGTAATTGAAATTTCTCACGATCCCTCAAATGATGCCATTACTGCTCTGAGTGTTTACCTCATATCCAAAACAAGTGTCGGTAGTAATCATATTGAGATTGTTTATGGTAGGAGCTCTGGAGTGATGAAAGTAATTATACAACCCCCAGGAATAGTGGTGTTAGACCCTCAGCTTTTCCAGACTTTCACAGTTCACCGGAGTCCTATTATAAACTATTGCTAACAGAGAAGTAGCTCATATCAATCTATGCAGGTAATAATCATGTCCAGACATGAACAGTAACACAATTCAGAGTGATCTCTACTCCTTAACATTGTTCAAGATACTTTCTCTGGAGGAGACTGATAGTCATAGTAGCCATTCCTCTGGAAACGACATAGGGCCTTTTGGAGAGTGACAGACGATCAATAAGTCTTTATCCAGAAAGTTGCTCCTATCACTATAAACTATTTATAAGACTCTCATCTTACTGGGAAAAGTATATGTGACATACATGCTGTTGATTGTATGACAGTATCCTCATTTATCATGAGAGAATCTGAGGGATCCAGTAGGATGGGCTCAATGCCAAGGTGCTACTTAATCACAGGTCATCCAAATGGTAGCTACCAAATGCAAGATATGACCACTGCTATGGATATGATTAACAAAGTGTAGAGAAGGACATAGGTGATTCAACTGAAGAAGAGCTACTCAAATTATTGCATCATTGTGTTGTGAGCACATCTTGCTGTGCTACTCCTATTATCAGTCTGGCAACCTCTGTGGGTTCAACATAACTGTCTGAGAGGATCAAATTCTAGCCTTCAGATTTTAGCACCATAAAATCACCCATGAAGCAGCTACTTATGGTTCCATGAGGACTTTACAGATAGTGTCCCTTGTCAGCAAGGGCAAGGAAGAATAAGAGTTTTCAGTTATGGGGTATTTTAGTTTGTTAATGCTGCCAGAATGCAATATATGAGAAATGGAATGGCTTCCATAAAGGAAATTTATTAAGTTCCAAGTTTACAGTTCTAAGCCCTGAAAAATATCCAAACAAGGCATACAGGGAAAGATACCTTGAATCCAAAAAAAAAATTTTAATAAAATAAAATGGCCAAATGCCATCCAAGATTTCTCTGTCAGCTGGGAAGGCACATGACTGATGTCCAGCTTCTGATCCCAGTGGCTTCCTCTCCAAGCATCTGTGAGCTCTCACTTGGTTTCTCTGTATCCACGCTCACCAGGTTCTGGCCTGCTTAGCATCTCATGGGGAGGCATATGGTGACATCTTCTGGGCTCTCCAAATGTGTACCTCCATGTCAGTTCTGAAGCAACTGTGCTTTTCCAAAATGCCTCCCCTTTTAAAGAATTCCAGTAAACTAATCAAGACTCACCTTGAATGGGTAGGGCCACATTTCCAAGGAACCAATCTAATCAAAGTTTCTACCCTAGGCAATAGGTCTGATCTCACAAAATTGTATGAGGAAAAGGACATGGCTTTTCTGGGGTACATAATTGTTTCAACTAGCACATGAGGACTTTCAGACTGTTACTTTGAAGAGAAATATAGAAAAAGCTGTTCCTGAAAATGATAACTTTAGTCCAATATAAGCTTAAATGAAGCAGGCTACAGGGGAACATAATGTATCTGAGAGAAAGTCTCCTGAAATGGAAATTTAAAAGTTTGAGGGAATCAGTGGATTGGAAACTCATAAAATAGATGAAGTTTTTCAGAATCTGAGAAATAGTCATCAGAAGCTGAAATGAAATTAAGTTGATTTAAGGACAAAAGAAGGATTTGAAGGGGCAGATTCCTTGGATGAAAGAAAGTTTACATCTGGCATCATCACCAAGTACTTCTGGTGGAGGGACTGACACACCTGGTTGTGCATCCCCATCTCCTACAAAGACCACTCCATCGCCTCAACATAAATTGTGACTATTGAAGTCAAGACTAAAGCTTGGAAAAGTAACCAAAATGAGTAGCTGCTTGTTAAATGTAGATGAAGATTAAACTTTACTGGATATCAGATGTTGGTTTTTGCACCACAACTTTAAAAGTTAAAATTAGACTTCATTTAGTAATTCTTTTAACAATTAACTAGAGAAAAAACTCTTACTTTTGATGTTTGGGGAGATTTTTTGTCCGGTTTTTTTTTTTTTTTTGCATGGTCAGGCACCAGGAATCGAACCCGGGTCTCCAGCATGGCAGGCAAGAACTCTGCCTGCTGAGCCACCGTGGCCCGCCCTGGGGAATTTTTTAAAATTTTTCTGTACATTTAACAGAATCATTCTTAAAGCAGGAGTTCATTTCAGTGTTTATCTGCTCTTTGCTGGCTTTGGAAACAAAGTATCACCTTTTAAGAAGATGGTTCCCATATAGATGAGCATCCCTTTAGAGATGGGAATCAACAGACTGGGTCCCTAATCTTAATTATGCTTGGGACTTTTCTTGCAGTGTTATCTCACATGAATCACATAATTCTCTTTTGAACTTGGTCTTCCAGCCCTTCTTGGGTGTGCAAAGTGTTCAACAGATATTTGAATGAGGCGCTATGTTTGTGAAAAAAATCATATAATAAAAATACTATTGATATTGAATATCAAATTCCACTCTGTAGTAAGTCATTTACAATAATTTCTTAAAATTGTGGGTCAACTTGTGATTCTCATTGTAATTCTCAAATTTCAGCAAGCATCATTAATATTAAATGCCAAAAATCCATATAAACTTTTTTTCAAGTTGGAGCAATTTTCTCTTCTTGGACTGAGAAAATAAAAATAATAATCAACGTCAAAGCATTTAGTGGAAGGGAAAGGTGCATAAGTTATTAGTCTGCCTTGTTTTAGGAGCCATCATATTTTTAGTTTTCAGTGTTAATAATGAGATAAACTTATAATGTAGCAATTTGTTAAGCTTATGAGATTTTGGTTGAAAGTGTAACTATGTAAAAGTTATTTTGAGTATATTTTGAATTGTAAGGTCAAAAGAAAAATACTCTCTGTACATTTTTTTCATTAAATTAGAATGATTTTCAAGTTTCTGAAAATATTGTAATTATATATTTAAAGCATTAGAATTTATTGGTGAATAATGTATGATTTCTCATTCCAAGAAATATAATGTGAGTGAAGTTGAAATAAATTTTTAAAGTTTTCTGTATTGCCAGTGGTATTACAACAGTTCATTTGTGTTTATTTATCAATTAAGTCAAACACAAATGATTAAGGAAAAAAATGCTGAATTAGGGTGGCTGCAGTGGGCATCCTTCTGTTGTCCCTTTCTTAGAGGAAAAAATTTCAGTTTTTTGCCATTAAGTAGGATGTTAGCTGTGGGCTTCTCAGATATGCTCTTTATCACGTAGAGGAAGATTTCTAGTGTTCTAAGTGTTTTTATCAAGAAAGTGTATGACACCAGAAGGAAAGATAGAAAATAAAGACTGGGACGGTATAACTTAGTGAAACCTAAAATGGTCAATGATGATGATTAAATGTACAAATATAGCAATGCTTTTACATGAGGGAAAACAAATGAATGTCAACATTTCAAGGTGCTGAAAATGGCATCCCAGTGTATATAAAAAGATACAATCGATACAACTATAGCTAGCATCTATAGTTAACAGTAACATTGTAATATGCTTCCCTTAAATGTAACAAAGGCAATATTCCAAAGCTAAATGTCAATAAGAGGGGGACATAAGGGAAGGATATGGGATTCTTGATGTTGATGTTTTTCTTCTTATTTTATTTTTATTTTCATTTTTTGTTTTTTATTCCTCATTTTTCTTTTTATTCCTTTTCTTCTTTCTTTGTAGAAGACATGGAAATGTCTTCATATAAATTGTGGTAGTGAATGCATAACTGATTATACCAAGAACCATTGATTTTTACTTAGGATAGATTATATTGTGTGAAAATAAAACTGATTAAAAAAATAAGCAGGGCAGACAACAGTGGCTCAGCGGCAGAATTCTTGCCTGCCATGCCAGAGAACTGGGTTCAATTCCTAGAGCCTGCCCATGCCAAACAAAGAAAAAATAAATAAACGGAAAGATACAAGTGCTGGAGAAAATGTGGAGAGAGGTATGTACTGTTCCCTATTCACTTTGAGAAGTAGAATAGTGCATCCCATCTGGAGGCAGTATTATGATTCCATGGAAGGCTAAGTATAGGATACTATATAATCCAGAAATCCAACTACTAATTATAAATTTGGAAGAACTGAAAGCAGGAACATGAATAGACACCTGCACACTGCTGTTTATGGTGACAGTATTCACAAGTGGCAATGGGTTGAGGTGGCCTAAGGGTATATTAACTGATGAACAGAAGGGCAAACTGTGGTCTACACATACAATGGAATATTGAGCAGCTGCATTAGGCATGCAACTGGGTGAATGGACCCTGAGGATAGTATATTGAGTGAAATAAACCAGGAATAAAAAGACAAACATTACAACACCTCACTAGTATGAAGTAATTCTTACGTGTAAAATCTGAGAATTGAAACAGAGAACATAGGTTATCAGGGGAAGGCTTATTGTAAAGATTCCTAGAGTGTAAGCTCTTACAGCAGCCACATCTATTTCTGAGTTGTAATGTTGTTTTTTTCTAAATTCTGAAATGCTGAGCACTTTGTGCATAACCTGGTTGGTCCATGGAACTAAGGGTATCTGTGTGACACCTGAGACTCAGTGCTAGAGTTCTGCAACTCTGAAAGTCAGCAACACCCCATATAGCAACTGTTTAAAAGGCTGAACAAGAGATCAGATTTCAAAAGGGTTTTGAATGAAGCAGATCTAGTTAAGACTAAGGTAAATCAAACTAAAAGGGAGAGGATGATATTGACTGGGTTTTAAAACTTCAACTTTTGTGTGAGCCAAAATGAAAAGATGTTCATTTGGTGCCAAATTTGTATTTCCTCTAGCACATTATCTAATTTAACTTGTGTGGTCAGTTTATTCAAACCTTCCCCACCAGAGGAATTCTATATATTTTCATAAGCATGAAGAACCGTCAATTTAATAAGCTGAGCCCTCTATCTTGGGGTTTATTCTTAGGAAACTTATTTCTGCAACGAGAAGCTAAGCTTCTTCTTACAATTATGCCTAAGAGTCAACCCCAGAGAGACTCTTTTGTTGCTCAGTTATGGCCTCTCTCTCTAAGCTAACTCTGCACGTAAACCCTTTCCCTTCCCCTCTATGTGGAATATGACCCCTGGGGTATAAATCTCTCTGGCAACATAAGACCTGACTCCCAGGAATGAGATTGACCCTGGAGTCATGGAATTGAGAAACACTTCTTACCCAAAAGGAGGAAGAGAAATTAAAGAAAACAAAGCTTTAGTGGCTAAGAGATTTAACATAGAATTGAGAGGTCATTCTGGAGGTACTTTTTATGCATTATATAGATATCTCTTTTTAGTTTTTGGTGGATTATAATAGCTAATCCACTATTCCAGAAACTGTTGAACTGATTCCAGGAGCCTTGATTCTTGAAGATGATTGTATAACTCTGTAGCTGTTACAGTGTGACTGTGTGATTGTGAAAACCTTGTGGCTGACACTCCCATTAACCAGGGTATAGGGAGATAAGTGAAATATAAGGACAAAACAAATAAATAATAGAGGGGGATATGGGGAATGGGATGTTTTGGATTTTTTTTCATTTTTTATTATTATATGTATTTTTTTGAGCAATGAAAATGTTTGAAAATTGATCGTGGTGATGAATCCATTATTATATATGATGATACTGTGAGCCATTGATTGTACATTTTGGATGATTATAAGTTATGTGAATATATCTCAACAAAATGGCATAAATTAAAGAAAGAATTCTGGGTTTTGTCAAATGCCCTTTCTGAATCAATTATGATTATCATGTGACTTTTTCATTTATTCTCTTAATACAGTTTATTACATTGTTATTTTCATATGTTGAGCCAAGTTTGAATACCAGGGATAAATTGCACTTGATCTTGTATAATTCTTTCAATATGCTGCTGTATTTGGGTTGCTAACATTTTGTTCAGGATTTTTGCATCCATATACATAGTAGATATTGGCCTATAGTTTTCTTTTTTTGCGTCATCTGGCTTTGGTGTGACGGAGATGTTGGCTTCATAGAATGAATTAGAGATTGTACCCTCCTCTTCAATATTTCAGAAGAATTTGAGCAGAATTAGAATTAGGTTTTCTTGGAATATTTGGTAGAATTCTGCTGTGACTCAATCTACTCCTGGGCTTTCCTTTGTTGAAAGATTTTTGAGTGCTGTTTCTACCTTTTTATTAGTAATTCCTGTGTTGATACATTCTATTGCTTTCTGTGTCAATATAGGTGGTTTCTGTTTTCCTAAGAATTTGTCCATGTCATCTAGGTTATCTAATTTATTGACACACAGTTGTTCATAGTATCCTCTTATAGTCATTTTTTTGTTTCTGTGGGTCAGTTGCAATGTCCCTCTTTTCACTTTTCAATTTTCATTAATTTTATCCCCTATTTTTCATTATCTAGCTAATGGTTTATCAGTCTTATCAATCTTTTCAAAGAACCACCTTTGGATTTGTTGATTCACTCTATTGTCCTTTAATTTCTATTTCATATCTCACCTCTAACCTCTTTTATTTCCTTTCTTCTGTTCTTTGGGTTTAGTTTGTCCTTTTTCTAGTTATTCCAGTTTTGAGATTAGGTCTCTGATTTGAAGTTTTTCTTCTTTTTTTAAGGTAGGCATTGAGAGCTATAAATTTCCCTCTCAGCACTGTCTTCAATGTATCCCATAAGTTTTAATATAGTGCATATTCATTTTAATTTGCCTCAAGGTATTTCCTAATTTTGCTTGTGACTTCCTCTCCTAACCCATTGGTTGTTTCAGATAATGTTGTTTACCTTCCACAAAATTGTGAATTTTCCATTTTTCCCTTGCTTATTGACTCCCAGCTTTATTTCATTGTGGCAGGAGAATAAACATTCTATGATTTCAATATTTTTTTAATTTATCAGGACTGGTTTTGTGACATAGCATTTGGCCTATACTGGAGAATGATCCATTTTTCCTTGAGAAGAATGTGTATTCTGTGTTTGTTGAGTGAAGTGTTCTATATATATCTTTTAGGTCTGGTTGGTTTAGGGTACCATTCAAGTCTTGTATTTTCTTATTGATCTTCTGATTAGATGTTCTATTCATTATTGAAAGTGGTGCATTAAAGTCTCCTACTATTAATGTAGAACCATCATTTGCACCCTTGAAATATGTTAGCAGTTGCTTCATATTCTTTGAGGCTTTGTTTTTAGCTGAATATATATTTAAAATTTTTACATCTTCTTGCTGAATTGCCCCCTTTATCAGTATATGATGACCATTTTTGTCCCTAGTAACTGTTCTTGACTTAAAACCTCTTTTATCTGATATTAATAGAGCTAGCCCAGCTGGTATTGTTTACTATATGCATGCTATATATTTTCCATCCTTTCACATTCAATCTACTTATGTTTTTAAATTTATGGTGAGTATCTTGCAGGCAATCTATAATTGGCCTGTACTTTCTTATCCATTCTTCCAATCTCTGCCTTTTGACTGGAGAGTTCAATCCATATACATTTAAAGTCACTCCTCAGCAGGCAGAGTTCTCACCTGCCATGCCGGGGACCTGGTTTCAATTCCTGGTGCCTTCCCATGAAAAAAAAGGGGGTGGGGGGGTGGGTCACTCCTAATAATGCAGGACTTTCCTCTGAAAATTTGCTATTTACGCTTTGTAAGTATTATTCCTGTTTTGTCCCTCACTTCTTCCATCAATGTCTACTTTTTCATTCATTTGATTTTTTTCTTTTGAACCATATTGAGTGCCTTCTCTTTTCTATCTGGATAAATTTTCATCTATTTTCACTTGTCATTACCATGGGGTTAATATTTATCATTCTAAATATATAAAGTTCTATTTTTTATACTAGCATAACTTCAATTAAATACACATATACATTTCCTGTACACTGTCACCCCACCTTTTATTTATTTATTCATTTATTTATTTTCCACTTTTTATTTTTAAACTTGTTACCTCATGTCTTTAAATATTGTCTGTCAAAACCATAGATTTATCATTACTTTTTATGCATCTGAGTGTTAGTACCAGTAGGAAGTAAGAAGTGGAGTTACACACCTTACAATACGCTGCAATAATACTGGCATTTATGATTATTCAAATGGTTAACTTTATGATAGGTCTTTATTTTTTTATGCTATTTGAAATATTGGTAATTGTCCTTTACTGTCAGTTGGAAGAACTCCCTTTAGCATTGCCTGTAGGTAAGGTCTAGTGGTGATGAGCTCCCTCATTTTGTTTATCTCAGAATGTCTTATTCTTTTCCTAATTTTTGAAAGAAGGTCTGACTAGATATGGAATTCTCGGATGACATTTGTTTTATTTCAGCACTTCAATATTTCAGTCTCCTTTCAGAATTTCAGTATTTCTGATGAGAAATCCGAACCCAATCCAATTTGGACTCACTTGTATCTATCATGTTTTGTTTCTCTTGCAGCTTTCAGAACTTTCCTTTCCTTTACATTCAGTAGTGTGATCAATATATGATGGGTGTATTTTTCTTCATGTTTATCTTGTTTGGTGTTCTCTGGGCTTGTTGTATGTGCATAGTCACATCTTTTGCTAAGTTTGGGAAGTTCTCTGTCATTACTTCTTTGATTATTCCTTCTGCCTCTTTCCCTCATTCTTCTCTTTCTGGGATTTCCATAGTTCAAATATTGGTGTACTTGATGGTGTCCCAGTGTCTTAGGCGATTTCTGCTTTTTATAGGTCTTTTTTCTTTCTGCTCCTCAGCGTGACTTATTTTTTTGCCTCATCTTTGAATTGGAAGATTATTTTTTCTGCCAGTTCCAATCTGTTCTTGAAACCCTCCTGGGTATTTTTTTTTTAATTTCATTTACTGTGGTCCTTGGCTTCAGTAATTCTGTTTGATTTCTTTCTGAAATTTATATATGATTACTGAGATTCTCCTATTGCTCAGTCACTGATTTCCTGATATCCTTTAGCTTTTTCACTGTATTTTCCTTCAGTTCTTTGAACACATTTAAGGTAAATTTTAAGGTGTGTTTTTTTTTTTATGTCCACCTTCTTGTCTTCTTTGTTAGTGGTTTCTGATTTCTTTTTTTATTTTCTTGAGCTTCAGCATTCCTGTTAGGAATGTCTGCCCAAGGAAAATGCAGTTTGCATGGTGTTCTCTGCCTTTCTGATTCTCTGTCTTTTCCTGGCATTTTGCTGTCTCCTACAGCCTTGAGGAAGCATAGTATGTTTAAGTCTTGTCTACCCCTGCCTTTGTCTGGAGTACGTTTATATAATAGCCGACTTCTGAGATGAGCCCCAAGGGATCTTATGTTGCTAATCAACCACTGTGATCAAAGGTCATCTGTGCCCTCCCCTGGCCCTGGGGAAGAGGATTCTTATGTCCCTTTCTTTCACCCATGAGCTAGCCAAGGGCTGGTCCTTACAGTGGCCTGCAGTGAGAGTAAGGAATGATCTTGGGTATTTGCTGTGTGGAGAGGGCAATTTACTCTTCTTTACCATAATTTATCAGCCTCTTCAGCCTGCTCTTCCCTGAAAACTGTACAGTGTTCTTCTAGCCTATTGAGTTTCAAACTAGTTGTTTCAGACAGTTCCTGCCTGTTTAATAGTTGTTGTTGTGGGAGGACTGCATCCTGAAGGTCCCTAATTCTCCATCTTCCCACAGTCTTTCCCTTGCAACAGTTTTTAACTTGAAATTTACTTTGCCTGATATTATTATAACCCTCCCAGTTCACTTTTGTTTAATATTCATTTGAAATGTTTTCATCCCTTTTAATTCAAACTGTTTGTATCAATGGATCTCTGAGGCATTTCTTGCAAACAGCATACAGTTTGTCAAATTTCTTTATCCAATCTGCCAATCTCTTTGTTTTGATTGGAGAGTTTAATCCATTTACATTTAAGGTAATTACAGATAAGGCAAGATTTACTTCTGCCATTTTGCCAACTGTTTTTTTTTTAATTATATCTTTTTGGTCCCACATTTCCTCCATTAATTCCTTCCTTTCTGTTCAGATGATTGTTTAAATTGTACTATTTTGAATAATTTCTACTCTGTCTTTATGTAGATTTTATAGATATTTTCTTTATGGTTATCATAAGAATTACATTTAACATCCAAATCTATTACAATTTAGTTTGTGTTTATTCCAATTTGGCCTCTACTTTTCCACTTTTCCTGTCCTTTTCCACTTCATCCATTCCTTTTATATTATTCTTGTCACAAATTTCAACTTTATGCATTGTGTGCCCAGTAACAAAGCTTTCTGCTTGTTTTTATGCATTTGAATTTTGAGCCATATAAGAAGTAAAAGCATTACAAATGAAAAATGCAATATTACTATCATTCATATTTAGCCATATTTTACCTACACCAGAGGACTTTATTTGTTCCTCTAACTTCAAGTTACATTCTACAGCCTTTCTTTACAACATGAAAGGTTCCCTTTAGCATTTACTATAAGGTAGGGCTATAGGTAGAGAACTCCCTTAGTTTTTTGTCCAGAAATGTCTCAATTTCTCCATCATTTTTAAAGGAAAGTTTTGATGGGTGTTATTTTTGGGTAACAGTACTTTTCTTTCACTACTTTAAATATGTCCTCACACTGCCTTTTGCTCTTCATGGTTTCTATTGTGAAATTTGTTGTTAATTATATTAAGAATCCATCATATACGATGCATCTATACTCTTTTGCTGTTTTTAGATTCTGTCTTTATCTTTGGCATTCGACAGTTTGATTATAATGTGCCTTGTCATAGTTCTGTTTGGGTTCATTCTGATTGTTAATTGACCATTATGAATTTTTAGGTTCATGTCTTTCATCAGATTTGGGAAATTTTCAGCCATCATTTTTTCAAATATTTTTCCGGTTTTTATCTTTCTCTTCTCCGCCTGGGACTCCTATTATGCTTGATGGTGGCCCACTGATTCCACAGGTTATGCTTATTTTTCAATCTTTTTTTACTGTTCCTCAATCTGGGCAATTGTTTTCAAGTTTGCTGATCTGTTCTTCTGCCTCCTCCGATCAGCTGTTGAACTCCTCAACTGAATTTTTTCATTTCAGTTGTGGTACTTTGCAGTTCCAGAATTTCCACTAAGATCTTCTTTATTACTTCTGTTACTGAAATTCTCATTTTCTTCATTTATTTTTCTTATTTCCTTTAGTTCTCTGTCCGTTATTTCCTCACCTTCACTGTTCTTAATTAAGAGAGGTTTTTCTATGATCTTTTATAAGTATTTTCAGAGACTGAGCTTCCTCTGAGATGTTTTCCATCTAATTATTTTTTCATGTGATTTGGCCATACATTTCTGCCCCCTTGGGTGGTTCATAATTTTGTGTTGAGAATTTGACATTATGACTATTATATTGTGCTCAGTCCCATGTCCCATGCTCCCACTCTTTTGTTTGTAAGACCAAGAACACAACAATGAAAAAGAGAAAAGAGAGAGAGAGAGAAAGCAAATAGTAACAGAAGAAACATCCACATGTGTGAGAAAAAACTAGTCCAAAAAAATAATGATTCACCTTCTTTCCCAGTCTCTTTTATGTGCCAGTGGGAAGCCAGACACCACAGCTCTTGAGGCCAAAACCTAGGCTAGTGTGCCTGCCTTTCTTTTGTGGATCCACCAGACGCAAAAATACAAGAGAGAGAAAGTTAAATCCAATAAGCCAAAAAAATAAATAAATAAATAAAGGAAAGAAAGAGTTGTGCTGGTTCTTTATGTCCTGTTATATACTAGTGTAAGGCCAAAAGATGCTGATGTTGACAGTTCTGAAAACAAGGCTAGCATCTGCACTGGGCCCTCTAGCATACATCAGATTAAACAACGCAAGATATAGAAGAAACCAAACCAAAATAAAAGGTGCATTGGTTCTTTTTATCCAGGTAGATGCTGGTGTGATGCCAGAATTCTGCTCAAAGGGCTGAAACCAAGGCCTCTGTCTTCCCTAGACCATCAGGGATCTGCCAGACTAGGAGTTCCCCACACATGAAAGAACAAAAGAGCGATCAAAGAAGATTCACTACCTCTTTTTAGATTCATGGATGCTGAAAGGAGGCTAGAAGCTGCTGGTGCCCAGAGGGCCCATAGTGAGACCAGCTTCTGCACTGGTCCATTAGGGTTCCCCAGTCCTACTACAACCTTCAGTTCCAAATTTGAGAAAGAGATTTCTTCTGCCCACCATGGCCCCATCTGACTGTTCCCAGAAAGCAGGCTGCATTTCCGTAGTGGCCATCATGGGGCTGAGAAAAGGGGGCTAGTCATTGGTTTAGTGTTTGAACTCTCAGCAGCCTCTGTCTTCCTCTGGCACTCCTGTAGTTGTTCTAGATGTCCATTCTCATTCCACAGTCATTATCTAGTTAATGTCAATCTCTTTTTTTCCACTCATTCACTTTTCTAGTGGAGGGAGCAAGCTGTAAATTTCCAATTCAACCATTTTGAACCTACATATCTCCATCAATTTATATTTCAATGTTAAATAATCTTGCATCCTTGGATTAAACAGCATTTGATCATGATGCTTCAATGTTTGGTTTATGGATGAGCTAAATTTGCTTAAATCCTGCTAAAAGCTTATGAATTTATGTTTATGAAGGACACTGTTTTTGGTAATTTTCTTTACATTTTGTGTAGTTGACTGATTTAAGAATCGATATAATTTGAGCTTCATGAAATGGGTTGAAAAAAATTCTCTCCTCTTCCATTTTCAGAAAGAATTCAGAATTGGAATTTTTCCCCTTAAATGCTTATTATAGTGAAGCAATTCAGGCCTGAAGTTTTCATTGTGGGAAGACTTTGAGCTATACTATCAATCAGTTAACACAGACAGGGCTCTATTGATTTTCTATTACTTCTCTTGAGAGTTTTGGTGTGTGTCTTTTAACAAATTTGTCCATTTCATCTAAATTGTAAAATATATTAGCTTAAAGATTTTCATACTATTATCTTTTTCTGTTTTCAACAACTTTATTGAGCTTTATTCACATACCATGCAATTCACCCATTTGAAATACAATTAAATGGTCTTTAGTATATTCACAGACATACGGACCCACTACCACAGTCAATTTTAGAATGTTTTCATCTTTTCAAAAAAGAACCCCATACTATTTAGCTATTCCTATTCTATCTCCCATTACCACAGCCCCTGCCAACCACTAATCCACTTTCTGTCTCTATTTCCCTATTCTGGTTATTTCATTGAATGGCATAAGTATATATACAATCTTAACATAATATTTTCAAGGTGCATTCATGTTGTATCATATATCAGTATTTCATCCCTTTTAACAGCCGAAATTTCATTGTATAGGTATACCATATTTTGCTTACCAGCTTGTTAGTTGATAGGCATTTGAGTTGTTCCTACCTTTTGGCTATTAGAAATAATGTTGCTGTAATATGTATGTACAAGTTTTTGTTAGAATACTTGTTTTCAATTATTTCAGTACTACCTTGGAAATATAATAGAATTTGGATAATGATCTTGTATTCTGGAACTTTTTGGAACTATTAGTACTAATGTTTTCTAATGAATCGCCTAGGGTTTTCTATATAAAAAACCATGTGATTTTCTAGCAGAGATAGTATTACTTCTACTTTTCCCATCTGGATGTCTTTCATTTCTTTATTCTAATTATCCTGTATATAACCTCTGTTACAATGTTGAATACAGGTGGTGAGAGCCTAAATTTTTGTCTTTTCATGATCTTAAAAACCATCCAGGTTTTTAACATTAAGTATGTTAGCCATGGGTTCTCCTAGAGGCTCTGTATGAAGTTTAATATGGTTCTTTCTATTATAGCTTGTCTCATTTTTTTAAATCATGAAATGGTGCTGTCTTTCCAAAATGCTTTTTCTACACCAATTGCAGATGATTTTCGTTTTTTATGATGTTCCTTCACAATCCTTTTTATTGTATGCCTTTACAATCCTTTTTATCTATACAAAGTCAATAATAATATCCCCTATTTCATCTATGATTCTGGTAATTTGAGTCTTATCTCTTTTTAATCTGTTCAATCTAGCTAAAGGTTTGTCAATTTTGTTGATATTTTCGAAGAACCAGCTTTTGGTTTCAATGACTCTATTGTAATTCTATCCTCTAATTCATTACTTTCCATTGTAATCATTATTATTTTCTTCCTTCTATTTCCCTGATGCTTACTTTGCTATTCTGTTCATGGTGTCTTTAGAAGGCTAAGTTGTTGGGTTTAGAGGTTTCTTCTTTCTTCACATAAGCATTTTCTGCTATAAATTTCCCTTTAATCACTAATTTAATTGCACCCTATATGTTTTGGTATGTTGTATCTTCATTTTCTTTGATATCAAAGCATTATCTAAATTCCATTTGGATTTCTTATTGGATCCATTAGCTATTTAAGAGTGTGTAATTTGATTTTTTCATTTAATGAGTTTCTTATTTTGTTTTCTGTTATTCATTTTTAATTATATTCTATTGTGATTGAAGAATATACTTTGTATTATTTCTATTCTTTTAAATTTACTGTGGCATAATTGAATTAAAATGCTGTTCAAATCTACTATTACTTTGTTGATCATCTACCCAGTTACTGTATACATTATAGAAGCTGGTGTATTGGAGTTTCCAACTACTATTGTTGAATTGTTTATTTTTTCCTTCATTTCTGTCCGTTTCTGCTTCATATATTTTAGTGCTAAGTTATTAAGGCCTGATGGATTGGACCTTTTATCTTCAAAACATGTTCCACTCTAACTCTAATAACATTTTTAAATTGTAAACTCTATTTTGTCTGATATTTTATGGCCACACCAGGTTACTTCTGGCTGTTGTTGCATGATACGTCTTTTCCATCTTTTTACTTTCAATCTATTTCTATCTTTGAATCTAAATTATCTCTCCTATAAAGAACATAAAGTTGTTGTTTCTTTTTTACAGTATAACAGTCTTTACCTTTTGATTAGATCATTTAATACATTCACAATTAATATTATTAATATAGTTGAATTAAAAGTTGTCATATTACATTTTGTTTTCTATTTGAAGTCTGTGTTTTGTGTTCCTTTAATAATATTTATTATTCTAATTCATGAACAAGGAATGCCCTTCCATTTATTTAGGTCTTCTTTGGTTTCTTTTATCAATGTTTTGTAGTTTTCTGTGTACAGGTCTTTATGTCCTTGGTTAGATTTATTCCTAGATAATTGATTCTTTTACCTGCTATTATGAATGGAATCTTTTTAAAATTTCTTCTTCTGATTGTTCATTACTTGTGTACATAGACATTGCTGATTTGGGGTGTTGCTCTTATACCTCGCAATGCTATGGAATTCATTTATTAGCTCAAGAAGCTTTGTTATGGAATTTTTCAGGACTTTGTGTATAGAGTATAATATCATCTGCAAAAAAGAGGAGAATTTTATTCTTTATTTCCAATTAGTATGCCTTTTACTTATTTTCTTTGCCTAATTTCTCTGGCAAGAACTTCCAGTATAATGCTGAATAACAGTGGTGATAGTTGGCATCCTGTCTTGTTCCTGATCATAGAGAGAAAGATTTCAGTCTTTCACCCTTAAGTAAGATGTTAGCTGTAGGCTTTGCATATATGCACTTTATAATTCTAAGGAAATTTCCTTCTATTTCTAGTGTTCTAAATATTATATTTAAAGGGGTGCTGAATTTTGTAAAATCCCTTTTATGCTTCAATTAGATGATCATTTGGGTTTTGCTTTCATTCTCTTAACATGATGTATGTCACTAATGACTTTCTTATGTTGAATCAACCTGCATGCCAGGGATAAATCCCACTTAATCATTTTCTATAATTCTTCTAATATGCCTTTGGAGTCAGTTTGCTAGTATTTTATTGAAGATTTCTGTATCTATATTCATAAGAGATATTTGTCTGTAGTTTCCTTTTCTTGTGCTATCATTATCTGTCTTGGTACGAGGGTGACGTTGGCCTCATAAAATGAGTTAATGAACATTCCTTCTGCTTGATTAGAAGTGGGGTGTTCTTGAAATATTTGGGACAATTGCCCTATTAAGTCATCTGATCCTGGGTGTTTCTTTGTTGGGAGGTTTTCTAAAAATTATTATTAGTGATTCAATGTCTTTCTTAGTGATAAGTTTGTTGAGATCTTCTATTTCATCTTGAGTCAATGTAGGTAGTTTGCAGGTTTCTAAGAATTTGTTCATTTCGTCTAAGTTATCTAATTTATTGAGACACAGATGTTTATAGTTATGGTTCTTTTTATTGTTCTTTTTATTTCAGAGGTGTCAGTAGTAATGGCCTCTTTATATTTTTTATTTTCATTCTTTCTATCTTCTCCCATTTTTCTTTGTCAGCCTAGCTAAAAGTTTGTCAATTTTATTGATCTTTCAAAGAACTACTTTTGGTTTTGATTATATCCGTGGACTTTTGTTTTCTCTTTCATTTATCTCAGCTCCAATATTTGTTATTTCCTTCCATCTATTCACTTTGGGTTTACTTTCTCTTCCTTCTCTATGTATACTAGATTAGGCCTCTGATTTGAATTCTTTCTTCTTTCTTAACATTGGTATTTAGAGCTATCAATTGCCCCCACAGCATTGTCTTCACTGTATCCCTTAAATGTTGGTATGTTGTATTTTCATGTTCAACTACCTCAAGATATTTCTTAATTTCACATGTGATTTCCTCTTTAACCCATTGATTGTTTAGGTGTATGTTTAGGTTTAATTTCCACGTATTTGTGAATTTTTCACTTCTTGCACTGTTATTGATTTCTAGTTTCATCCCATTATGGATGGAAACTATATGATTTATAGTTACAATATTTTTTACTCTCAATAATGAGACTTGTTTTGTGACCTAATACATGGCATCTTTTGAAATGACTCATGTGCACTTGAGAAGAATTGTGTATTCTGGTTTGTTGTGTGAAGTAGTCTATACGTGTCTGTTATGTCTAGTCAGTTTAGGGTATCATACAAGACTCGTATTTACTTATTCATGTTCTGAATAGATGTTCTATCCATTATTCAGAATAGTATATTAAAGTGAATATTAATGTAGAGCTGTCAGTTTCTATGTTTATCTCTGTCAGAATTTGCATCATACATATTGAGTGATTTGGCCCAGTTAGGGAAGCTAGAAACAAAGAGAAGTTATCATTAATTCTTAGTGTTATTATTATCTTTCTCAGGGTTGATTATCAGTGTCTTAAAATGAGATTGGAAGGCTTTTTTGTGAACCATAAGTCTACAATAGTTTGAATAACATAAGTTTGATCTTTTCCTTGAAGTTTAAAAAGACTGCCTATAAAATTATCTTGTTCTAGGGTTTTTCTCTGGACTTAAAGGGAAATCTCTTTCTCAAGATTGCCTTTTCAATTTCTTGCACAGTAATTTTCCTCTTCTTGTGTTCTGTCTCTTATTTTGAGGCAATTCTGGTTTCAAATCACTAGTCTCATCCTACTTTCTAGTATATTTGCATAAATAAAGCAAATACATGTATTTAATTTTTTTCTCTATCTGTGATTTTCCCCATTCATTGGTCTAATTAAATGTAAGCATGCCTTCTAATTACATTTCTTCATTATTTTAGACAGCTTGTTAATTCCATTTTTAATATGTTTCCTCAATATATTGCTTATATTTAAAATGTTCTTCTTATAATATTCATGGTTGATATAATTAATCTTATTGATAATTAGTTGTACATGATGAATCGCCACTCTCTTGCTTTCTCCAAAATTCTCTTTGGGTCTTATAGAGTTTAATTATGATATTTCTAGGTGTAAACCATTTTTACTTTATTCTACTTGGAGTTCAATGAACTGCTATGTGTAGACTGTTTTTCTTGAAATTTGGGAATTTTTCCCATTATTTCTTCAAATATTCATTCTACATCTTTCTGTCTCTCCTGTTCTTTCAGGAACTCCCATTATGTGTTCATTGGTATGTTTGGTGGTATGCTACTGGTTTCTGAGAACTTCTTCATTTTTCTTCATTTTCTAACTTTCTGTTATTCAGCCTGGATTATCTCAGTTAACATTTTCAAATTTTCCAAATCTTTTCTGAGACTCACCTCTGCTATGGAGCTTTTCCAGTGAGTTTTTCATTTCTGTTATCCTAGCTTTCATATCCAGAATTTCTATTTCATACTACATTATAATTTCTATGTTTTAAAATTTGTATTCTCTATTTGGTAAGGCATCATAAACATACTTTACTTTAATTCTTTAGACATGGTTTACTTTATTTATTTCAACATATTTTAAATAGCTTATTTAAAGTCTTAGTCTAATAAATCCAATGTCTGCAGCTTCCTCAGAAAGAATTGCTATTTTTCGCTTATTGGTTATATTTTCTCATTTCTTTGCATGCCTTGTAATTTTTATTGCAACCTGGACATTTAAAATAATATAATATGACAATT
Organism: Tamandua tetradactyla; assembly: GCF_023851605.1. Lineage (NCBI taxonomy): Eukaryota > Metazoa > Chordata > Mammalia > Pilosa > Myrmecophagidae > Tamandua > Tamandua tetradactyla. Next base: position 54,168,599 of record NC_135353.1, on the reverse strand, counting down.
TTGGAAATCAGATTCTTCTTATCCCTAGTGTTCTTTTGTTTTTGTTGCTTTGTTCAGTGTCTTTCCTGAACTAATTACTTATTTTAAGTCTACATTTTTTGTTGTGTGTTGCCACTAAACTCTCTCTCCAGTTAGGTGAGTGGCAGGCTAATTATTTGATCAGGATTTCCCTAAATGTTTGGTAACAATAAGCCTCCCAGTTTTGCCAAGAGACTTTTCTCTCCTGTAATTCTTTGAATATATTTAAAATACTTGCTTTTAGATCTTGGTCTTCCAAATCCAACATCTGTGACCATTCACATGTGTTGGGGTACACCTTTAAAGCTCAGGCAATTCACAACTATGCCTTAACATTCACTTCTTGCTTGTTCAGAGGATCCTGGTCAGCAAATGTGAGGGCTTAGTGTCTTCTCAAGTATTTCTTGAGATGTTCACATCCCTGAGAATGCATACAACCCTATGCATATGTGTGTCATATATTCTGAGGAATATGTTGGTTTTTCAAAGCTCCTATGCATATCTCATTTTTCAGCTTTTCCTTTGAAATTTTTAGTCAGTCCTTTCTTTTCCACAAGTATTATCTGTCACTTCAGACAGTCATGACATTAAAGCATTTGCCTGTAAACGTTTTCAACAAATCCCCCGTTTCCAAGAGAAGATTTTTAGAACTGGATGAGTTCCAAGTCAGATCGGATAAAGACAAGCCTTTTGAGCTGGGCCTTCCAAAGAACCACCAGACAAGTCAAACGTTGACAATTCTTTGTGAAAGAGACATTAAAAGAGCATTGCTTCATTCAGTTTTTCCAATTCAGCTCTTGGAGGGTTTGGGTTGAGGCAGCCCAAAGACCAAAAGACACATCAGGCATGAAGTTAGACATGAATTTTAATTTTGACGAGCAAACAGAAGAGGATCTTTCACAGTGGTGGCCAGCCATAGTAAATAAAAGTTAATACTCCACAAAGCAAGCAAGAGGAGTGCAAGTACTTATAAGGGTTTAGGACAGGATGTGAGAATGGATTTTTAGCAACATCTCATGACAAGGGTTTGGAGTTTTGTTATCAACAGTGGTCAAGGAAAAGGAGTTTTAATGTTTTGTTTGTGATACCATCTATATTTTCTTCCATCACCATCAGCCCCCATGGAGATTTGATGCATTAATTTCTGTCTTAGTCATTGTACGTGGCTATGTGTAATAACTCATTCTCAATGTGGTGGAAGGGCTGGGGCCCTGGGACTCCACAATCCACCCCCACACAGCAGACTATGTTGACCATAGGACAGTATGCATCTATATTACACAACAGTATAAGAGACAACAGAACATGAGGAGTCCCCACACACAGAGATAACAACCCTACAAACAGATGCCACCATTGTGAAGAAAAGGAATTAAACTATTTCCCAATTCCTATAAAGACAGTGTAAAGGGTTATATATAGTAGCAGGAACGTAGTGTTTTCCCCACATACGGCGTCCTATAAATGAGATTCTTTTTCAGATTTTCTGATGCATTGGATTCTGCCATGCCACCAGGGTACTCCACAGAGTTCTATTTGCAGGGGCCACAATCTAAGGAAGGCCAGTAGTGCCTGAAGATGGCTAATCCATGCAAACTCAACATTGGGTTCAATTGTGGGCATGAGTTACTGCCGAAATCTACTGTAGGAAAGGTGTAATGGGTGAAAAGAAAGATGCTTATGGCAAACAATAAGGGGTAATTCCTGCTGATTTAACAATATACATACTTAAGTTCCATTGGTTGATCTTTTAGTTTGGTAAAGCCACCAGAATGCTATATACCAGAAATGGTATGGCTTTTAAAAAGGGAATTTATTAAGTCACATGTTTACAGATCTAAGGCCATGAAAATGTCCAAATTAAGGCACCAACAAGAGGCCGTCTTCACTTAAGAAAGGCTGATGCCATCTGGAACACCTCTGTCAGCAGAGAAGGCTCAGGGCTGGCATCTGCAGGGGTCTTTGGCTTCTGGACACCTCTGTCAGCTGTGAAGGCACATGGCAATACCTACTAGTTTTCTTTCCCTACTTTCTCATTTCAGAAAGTTTCTAGGGATGTTTTCCTTCTGCATCTCCAAATGTCTGTGGCTCTGTGGGTTCTAAGGCTTTTTCCAAAATGGCTCCTTAAAGGATTCCAATAAGGAACTGCATCTTGAATGGGTAAGACACATCTCCATGGAAACCACCTAATTAAAATGCCCCACCCACAACTGGTAGGTCACATCTACATGTACAAAACTTAATCAAAAGATCCCACCAAGCAATACAGAATCAGGGGTAAAGAACATGGCTTTTATAAGTTACACAACAGTTTCAAACCAGCACAGTTGACAACAAAGTACCAGGCAGAGGAAAATTATGGAGAGGTTTTAAATACAAGATATTCACTTCCTGAAAATGTTGAGAGTCCTCCACTATGACAATAATCATTAGTCTAGGCATAAAAAGGGTCCACATGAGGTTCTCATGGGAATAGGAGGCTCTGGATTGGTGATAAAAATTTTAATAGGCATTTTTTTTGCATTGAATTACATATTCTGGGTGACTCCTATCCCACATGGACTTAAGATTCCTAACCAGCGTGGCTGCATAGACCAGCAATAAGGAAAAAGGACCACATTTTCTCCTGTTTCTATGTTCTGAGGCATAGGCAACAATAAATTATTATCACATCCCCTTTTAGGCTATAAAGCACCAGCCTTTTTTGTATTTTTAGAACCTACATGGGTCCTGCTGTTAGCATTTCATTAGGAGCTGTGGCCACAACCTGAGGTGTTGCATTCAAGTGAATTAAGGTTTGAAAGAACTTTTTAGTCCACGTTTTCAGGAAGCTCTTATTATCTTTTAGCTGTTTATTTAACAAATGATGCTATCTTTCAATAAGACCTGCACCTGTGGGATTGTAGGGCAGATGGAACATCCTCATGATGTTCCCCACAGGGGAAACTGACAAGAGTCCTGTAGCCATGCCCATGGCAGTAAAAGCATATTTCATTCCCTCCAAGAGAATAAAAGTACTGATATAATCCACTTGCTACTGGGTCACTGGGATTTGTGACCTGACAACGTGTTTCACCTGGTGTGGTAGCTTACACGTCAATGGAGGGAGCATGAAAGGCACTCTCTAGTGATGTCCACTGGCAGCTAGCGCATGATTCACAGCTGAAACATTCATTGGCAGGCATCCCAGATGTTTTTCTACAATTTTTGTCCCCTGAGGGACAAAATGACTTATGACTGTCCATTGTACCTGCTCCTGTTACCATCTAGGTTGTAGGGCCTTTCATAAACAGCCCAGATGTTGGTATAAATAGTGCATCTCCTGGCTCATGCACTATTACTATCCATACTCCTTTTAACTTACTCCATTGATGGCTTTTCATAGAGCCAGTCTCCCACCATATGGCATTAGTACTGAGATGTACTGCCAAAGCTGTCCATGTGAGAGGCTGCCCACTAGTGGACCCATCAATGCACTAAGCACACTTGGGAAAGGTACCTGTGCCTCTGTGGTAGGCATTTCAACAATTATTTCAGGTGCAGTGACTTTAGATGTTGAATCTTCTATACTGGACACTGGTCCAAAAATCTCATGCATTTCTGCACTCATAGGGCTAGTATCGCAAATGCTGTGCTGTAGCAGGTAGGCTTTCCATTTGGTCAGTGTGCTCATGGCTTAGAAGCTATGTTGGTTATACACCCCTGAATAAGGATGACAGTTTTCAAGGTTATTGGTCATCTTTGTGTCAGACCTTCTACTTGCAATAAGGCATTATAGGCAGAACACAATTGCTTTTCCAGGGGACTGTATCTCAGTTTTGTTCATTTCCCAAACTGGAGCCAAAAGCCAAGGCACATTTCTTTAGAATGTTGCCTCTGGTAGAGACCCCACCCAAAGCCAATATCAGTGTTGTCTATATCCAATTCAGGTGGGCCTGGATTTATGTCCCCCTGTGTTATTGCCCTGTTTGCCTTTTCAAAAGCAGCCTGATGGAGGTCCTCTCATTTCCAAGTATGATGTTTTCTTAGTAACATATACAAACGTTGTAACAATTGGGTTAATTGAAGAACAAAAGGTTTCCAATATCCCAACAACCCCAAGAAAACCATTAGTTGTTTTGGCATATGGCTTAGGAAAACATTTTTCCTTATCAATTACAGCAGAAAAGATATTTTTGTCTTATCCAACCATAAAACACCTAAGAATTTGACAGGGCAGCCAAGGCATTGCAGTTTTTCATGATTAATTGCCGGTTCCAGACTCTCAAAGTGAGATAAAAATCAGCCTGAGGCTTCTTTTAGTTCTGAAAGAGTTACTGGTTAATATAACATCATCAATATAATGAAATAGACTTTTCCCCTTACCCAAATTCTTTGCAAGGAGGCTGTGATAGCTGGCTGGACAACATAAATAACCTTGTAAGAGCATGGTGAAAGTCCTCTGTTCTTTTTTCCAAGTGAATGCAAACGCAGTTTGGCTGGCCTTATATAAACAAATATTAAAGAAAACATTAGTTGAAATTCAAACAAGGTAATAATGACATAATTGAGTGCTAATTCCTTGTAGTAAAGAGGATAATTTGTTTATTTCTTTTCCTGAAGATAAGCTCTCCAATTCCAGAGATGTGGGCTATTATTTTTCAAGGCAACCGTTGAACTGGAGAGTAGGAGATGGGAATAGGGTCAGATGAAATGCCACAAAGCTCATTATTCTTACAGCTATTCCTCCATTTTCCTTGAGTGAGAATTCCTGGATTGCTGCAAAAAATTGATTCAGAAATTTTTGCCAATTTTTGGATTGCTTTTATGAAGCAGTGACTTTTCTTTTAGGTCCTTACTCTGTCATGTTCACTGACATAACTCCCCTTCTTTCTTTTATTTGAAATAAATGTATTAATATAACATTTCCATTTCACTATTAGTTTTTTTTAGCAATATTCACTTGCAAGATTTTTAAATGGTTGACTTAGGAAGTATGTGTATCTTTAACTATTCCCAATGTAGTAAATGTTAATATTGATTTCCTTCTCAGCATAAGAAATAAAGGAACCTTGTAATAGAGTAGTTATATTTAACCTTCCTCATCACTTGTGTATTGTTCTCAAATATACTACTCACATGCACATTACAAACACTTTTACAGTGTTATAATTTAGTTTTCAACAGCCATAGGTCTTTTTAAAATTAAGAATAGCATAGACAGTTCAGGTACCTTATATTTTACTTAAGCACATACCTATTAACCATTTCTTGTGCCTTTCATTGTTTACCACTTATGTCAGTTACCATCTCATGGCAGGTCTTTTCAACCTGAAGGACCTGCTTTTGCACTTCTCATAGTTCAGGTGTGCTGTTTATTGTTGTCTGAAAATGCTCTAACTCCACCTTCAATTTTGAGGTAGAGTTATCTTGACTGTTATTTTTTTCTGCAGTTTGAAAATGTTTTTCCAGGTCTTCTGTTCTTCATACTTTCTTATGATAAGAAATTATCATACTTTCATGTGATAATTTTATCATTATTCCTCTGTATGAACTATGTCTTTTCCTATTGCTTTTTTTCAATATTTTGTCTTTATCATTTACATACTGTAGTCCTACTATGTTGTTTATCAGTGTGAATTTCTTTGGTTTATTCTAATTGGATTTAATTGAGATTCGTGGAGATGTAGATTAGGGTTTTTCACAAATCTGGGAAATTTAGGGCAACTATTACTTCAAATATTGTTTCTGCTTCTTTGTTTATCTCCTTGCCATCTAGGACCTCAGTTGTTCATATATTGGAACATTTGATGTCACCTCACAATTCTCAGGCTTTATTTGTTTTTTTTTTTTCAGGCTTTTCATTCTTCTACTCACTGCTTATTACTTACAGCCTTTAAAATTGCAGTTGCGCCATCTAATGAATTTAGTTGTTTTGTTTTTTGTTTTAAGTTTTTGTATTGTTCTTTGAGGTCTCCCTTGTGACTGTGTAGTTTAATGATCAGTTTAATGATCAAGAATTTGGTCAGAGTGTATACTCAGATTTGATATACATTCAAGGTTGTACTTACTCAAAGTCACAGCAAACCTACAAACCTCATGAGAAGCAGAACTGCATTCAATTTACACAGTAGAAAGCACATGTCTTACCTGTGGGAACTGTCAGGAAGTAGAATTCAGGACTGGTAGAATATCTTGAAAATTGGTGGAAGAACTTGGGAAGAAAGAGAACCACACTGAGACTGATTGACAAACAATATAAATTTATGCTGCATCTCCTGATCTTAGGGGGTGATACTTCAATATATCACTGTTTAATGTGATGATAGATACAGGTTTTTTGTAAATATTCTTTATTAAATTAGGAAGTTATTTACCATTCCTAATTTGTAGGACATTTTTATCAAGACTAGGTATTAAATGTTATCAAATTATTTTTCCATACTACTGAGATGATAGCATGAGTTTTCTTCTTTATTCTGTCAATATGGAAAATTTCTTTAAGCATTTTACAACCTTGAAATATCCTTGAGCTCCTGAGAGCATTCTTGGGATGAACCCCTTTTGACCATGACATATTATCCTTGCCATGGTTGTCAGGGCTGCTGTAAAAAAGTACCATAAACTACTTGGCTTAAAATAAAGGAATTTATTGTCACAATTTTGGAGGCCAAAAGTTCAAAATCAATATGTCAGCAAGCCATACTTTTTCTGAAGTATATAGCATTCAAGCGTTGGCTTGCCATCAGTGCATAAATTAATGTCTGACTCCATTCCATAATTATTTCCATTCCCTGTCTGTCTCTTTCTTTCTCCTCTTACTACTGTGCCCAAATTTCCTGTGCTTACAGGGACTGCAGTAATTTTGGATTAAGGAGCACATGATTCAGTTTGGTCTCATATTAATAGAACCATCAAAAATCTTAATTTACAAATGAGTTACATCAACAGGACAGGTGGTTAAGACTTAAATATGTCTTTGTGAAGGACAAGATTCAACCCACAGCAATCCTTTTGCTAGATTTGTTCTGCTAATAAATTCTGACGATTCTTGCATCTATGTACATAAATGACACTTTTTCTATAAATTTATCTTGTAAAATCCTTGTCACGTTTTCCTACTAGGATTATGCTAACCCTCATAAAATTGGTTAAGCGGTGATTTCTCATTCTCATTATTTGAAGTAGTTTGTATAAAATTGATATTTCTTCTTAAATGTTCAACAGTTTTCAACAGTGAATCCATTTGGATCTGGATTTTTCTTTATGGAGAAGTTTTAAAAGTTGAATATAATTACTTTAATAGATGAAAAGCAGTTTTTATGTAGTATCTCTTCTTGTGTTGGTTATAATTTCTTCTTGTGTGGTTCCTGAAATTTATTAACATAATTAAAAAAATTTATTGGCATATATTTTGTAATAGTATCTCCTATTTATCCTTTTAATGCCTGTAAGTTCTATAATTATGACACTTCTTTCATTTTTATATTGATAATTTAAAATTTTAATTTGTAAAAATAAATAAATGATAAAGCTGAGGGCTTTACCAATTTTATTACTTTTTCATACAAGTAAATATTGTCTATTTTTCTACTGTATGTTCTTATCACTTTTTTATTGATTTATTGCACTAACCTTTTATTTAATTTGCTTTTCATTTTCTAGTTTCTTTAGGAGAGGGTTTGGATTATTTACATTAATGTTATAAATTTCTCTCTATGCACTGCTTTTACTACATCCTGCATATCTTTACATGTTATCTTTCTATAAGATTTTCAGTTTCCCTTTTGATTTCTCTTTGAGCCAGTGAGCTTCATAGAATAGTTTAGTTTCCCAATAATTGGTGATTTCCAAGATATCTTAAATGTTACTGAGACTTATTTAATTCTACTAGAATCAAAGATATTCTCTATATTATTTCAAATCTTTTAACTGAGGCATTTTTTTTTGTCCTAGTCTATGCTCTATCAGCAGAATATTCCATTTGCACTTGAAAAGAATATGTATCCTGCAGTTTTTGGTCATTAAAACTCTGTAAAAGATTCTAGGTTGAGTTGTTTAATAGAGTTCTGTGCTCTTCAAATATTCTACATTTTTATTGATGTTTGTCTACTTGTTGTATCAATTACTGTGAGTCACATATCAAAATATCCAATTATTATTGTAAGCTTCTGAATTTAGTTTTTTTCCATTTTGGTGTATTTATTTTGAAGGTTTAGTAATAGGTGCTATACATTTAAAATTGCTATTATTTCTTGAAAAATTAAGTTTATTATCATTATGAAATGATCCTTTTTTTCTTTGGTAATATCCCTTGTCTTTGAGACTTTTTGTTTGATATTAATAGAGCCAAACAAGCTGGTATATATTTTAAAATGATTTTGCATTCAATCTATTGGTCTTTATTTTAAAGTTCATCTCTTGTGAAAAATAGGAGGAATGTAGTTGGATCTTCCTTTTGTATTCAGGGTGACAATCTTTACTTTTAAATGCATTTGTTGTCCACTTATAGTCTATGTAACTACTTACATAATGGATTTAATTCTACTATTTTGTTAGTTTTCTAATTTTCCCACCTGGGTTTTTTTTTATTTCTGTTCCTTCTTTACTCTCATCCTTTGGGTTACTAAAGCAATTTTTAGTTTTACATCTATCTCCTTTATTGACATTTTTTAATATATATATTTCAAGTATGTTCTTAGTGATTGCATACATATAGCATATTACTTATTGTATTATAGTAAATGTAAAAACATGGATGAAATGGATGAACACTTTGGAAATTACAATTTTCTAAATTGACTCAGGAAAATATGGATTGCCCTATGTTCTAGCTTTCTAGCTGCTGGAATTCAATATACGAGAAATGGAACAGCTTTTAAAAAGGGGAGCTTAATAAGTTCCTAGTTTACAGTTCTAAGGCTGAGAAAATATCCCAGTTAAAGGAAGTCTAAAGAAATATCCAATCTAAGGCATCCAAGGAAAGATACCTTGATTCAGGAAGGCTGATGAAGTTCAGGGTTTCTCACTCAAGTGGGAAGACACATGGCGAACATAGTCAAGGTTTCTCTCTTGGCTGGAAGGGGACATGGTGAACACCATGTCATCTGCTAGCTTTCTCTCCTGGCTTCCTGTTTCATGAAACTTTCTGGGAAGCATTTTCCTTCTTCATCTTCAAAGGTCACTGGCTGGTGGACTCTCTGTGGCTATGTCATTCTGCTCTCTCAGAATCTCTCACATTCTCCAAAATGTTTCCTCTTTTATAGGATTCCAGTAAACTAATTAAGACCCACCCAAATGGTGGGACACATCTCTACCTAATCCAGCCTAACAACCACTCTTGACTGAGTCACATCTCCAGGGAGATGTTCTAACTACAGTTTCAAACATACAGTACTAAATAAGGGTTAGAAGAAACAGCTGCCTTTACAAAATGGAATTAGGATTAATACATGGCTTTTCTAAGGTACAAACATCCTTTCAAACTAGCACACCCTATATCTATTAAATAATTTGAATGTGATTTAAAGATTACTCCCAAAGTAAAACCCTTGACACAGAGTGTTTCCCTGAAGAATTCTATCAAGCACTTGTGATTGAAAAAATACCTCTATGACAGATATCCTTTCAGAAATTAGAGAAGTAAATGCCTCCCAATTCATTTTATGATGTTATTATAGCCCTGATATGAAAGCCAAGCACCAACCCTTCAAGAACATAAAATCCCAAACCAATATTCCAAATTAATATAGATATAAAAACCCTCAACAAAATACTAGTAAAAAAACTGACCAAGAAGTAAAATGTTTAAAACATCGTGACCTAGTAGGATTTGTCCCAGGAATGCAAAGTGGGTTTAACAAATAAAAATAAACCTACACTGATTGAATATATCACATTCAGATTGAATAACAATAAATAACACAAAATATGATTCTTTCATAAATGCAGGAAAATCATTGGATAAAATTCAGTACACGTAGATGGTAAAAATTCCCAGAAAACTGTGAATATAAGGGAGCATCTTCAAAATGATAGAGTGCATCTATGAAATAAAAACATAAAGTTACTTTGAAATGCATTGGATATTTTCCCCTTAAGATTTGGTTCAAGATATTAATTTCCTTCCTTTTCATTTTAATTCACTTTAGTTCATAGCCAGTGCATTCAGATAAAAGTAATAGAAGTAATAAATGATGGATAGAAAATAAAAAGTTTTAATTTTTGTTGAAGATAACCCAATTTTCTATGTGAAAACTTAAAAATTTACAAAAGGAAAATTTTGTTTTAATTAATAATTAAATTTACAAGATTGCAGGATAAAAGGTCAATATACTATTCAAAATTAAATTGTATTTCTATATACTAGTATCAGAAAATTAGAAAATTTAATAGTTTATATCTACAATAGCAGGGAAAAAATATCACCGGAAAGATGTGAAAATCCTCTGCACTAAAAATTTCAAAACATTGTTTAAACAAATTAAGGTAGATTAAATAAATGAAGATATATCACATACTGTTCAATCTATAGATTCATAGCATTCCCTAAAATAACCACAGAAGGCTTCTCATAGAAATTGAAAAGATAGTTCTAAAATTTACATGGAAATACAAATTACTTAGAGTGGTATAAATAAATTATTTTTAAAAATAAGATAGCATCACTTATGCTATCTAATTTCAAGACTTACTATAAAGCTAAAGTAATCAAGAGAGTAATTAGTGGCATAAGAACAGTGAAATGGATCAAGTTATTTTAAAAAATAGTTCAGAATTATACTCACACATATACAGTCAAATGATTTTTGACAATGTTCCACAGTAATTAAATAATAAAAATTATCTTTTCAACAAGTGTTCAAAATCAAATGCAAATTGATATGAAAGAATGTTAACTTTAACTCCCACCTCACATCATATATAGTAATTAATTTGAAATAGATCATAGACCTAAATATGAAATCTACAACAAACTATTATAGATAAAATATCAGGAATATCTTTGTGACCTTGGCATAGGCCAGTATTCTTCAGATAAGACAAAAAGCACATTAAAAATAAAATTAAAAAGATGATAAATTGGATTTCATCCAAATATAAAGCATCTGTTCTTATTTAAGGTATAAAAAGACAAGCCACAGACTTAGAGAAAATATTGGCAAGAAATATATTTGACAAAAATCTTTATCTATAATATACAAAGAACTCTTAAAATTAAATAAGAAAACCCAATTAAAATGGGTAAAACCTTGAGTACTTTATAAAAGAATATATCTAAAGGTCAATAAATATGTGAAACAATATTCAATGCCAGTGGTCATGAGGGTATATGATTTTAAAAACCACAATAAACATGCACCCCTACCATATCATCCAGCATTTCCACTGCTATACATTTATCCAAGATATGAAAACATGCATCCTCAAAACAAAAACCAAAACAAAAGTATATGCATGAATGTTCAGAGCTGCTTTATTCATAATAGTCCCAAACTGGAAATTTCCCAAATGTCCATCAATCAGTGCAAGAATAAGCAAATGTTTTTGCAGTGGAATAATATTTATAACAAAAATGTTTAAACTACTTAAACAAAAACAAAAATGTAGATGAATTATAATTAGCGAAAGCAGCCTGACATTCAAGTGTAGATCCTGTTTAATTCAATTTATGTGAAATTCTAAACAGCTAAAACTAATCTATGGTAATAGCTATTTAATCATTTTGAGAGGTGGAGGACATTGACTTGAAAGGGACATAAGAAACTTTCTGCAGTTCCTTATGCTCATTGGGGTGGTGATTACATAGTTTATAAATTAGTGAAATCATGTCCAAAAGTATACTTGAAATTGTGTTTTTATATAACTGTAAGTTATATTTCAATAACATAGATTTTTATAAAATATGAACACAGTGATAGATCAAAACAAACATGTAACAATGTGTTGTAGGGTTATGCCATATTTAGAAATAAACCACATGTAAACAATCACACAAAGGTGTGGGAGTGCAGTTCCTTATGCTCATTGGGGTGGTGATTACATAGTTTATAAATTTGTGAAATCATGTCCAAAAGTATACTTGAAATTGTAGTATGATTCTTACATTGTCATGAGTGGATCATAACTGATAATATTTCCTTTAAATATCTGTTGGATATGTAATGATACCCACTCTCTTATTCTCAATATTGGTAATTTGTGTCTCTCATTCTTTTATGCATATCTATATCTGTTTCTGTATCTTGATAGAGATTTTTAAAATTTATTAAATTTTGCAGAGAACCAACTTTTGCCTTGTCAATTCTTTCTATGATTTTCAATTTTCTCTATAATTGTTTTTTGCTCTTTTTTTGTAATCTTTTCGATATGGAAGCTAAGATCACTGATTTTAACCCTTTCTTCTTTTCTAATATAGACATTTATGATTAATCTCTGATAAATACTGCTTTAGCTGTACCAATATATCTTATATGCTTTATTTTCAATATCTTTAATCCAAAACGTTTTTATTTCTCTTTTGATTTCCTTTTCAGCTATGAGTTATTTAGGTTTTTCTTCTTTGATTTCCAATCATTTGGGGTAATTTTCTCAATATCGTATTATTGATTTATAATTTAACTATTGCCAAAGAAAATATTCTGTAGGATTTTAGTCATTTGAAATTATTGAGATATGTTTTTTGCTCCAAAGTATGATCTATATTGTTGAGTATTGAATGTGCATTTGAAAAGAATTATATTCGGCAGAATGGGTGTAGTGGTCTGTAAATGTCAACTACATCAATTTAGTCGATGGTGGCATTGATATTTTCTATTTCTTTATTATTTTATGTCTCGTTTTCCTTTAAATGACTGAGAAACAAATGTTAAAATTGCCAATAGTGGCTGTGGATTTGTTTGTTAATTCTTTAGTTCAATTAAAATTCGCTTCCTGCATTTCGAAGCCGTGTTATTAGGGGAAATCTCATTTAGGATTGCTATATCTTACTGCCAGTTTTATCCATTTATTATTTAAAATGTCATTCTTCATCTCATAATATTTATTGTCTTGGAGCATACTTTGTCTAATATTAATAATGCCATGCCACCTTTCTTATGGTTATGTCTGCGTGATACATAATTTCCATAATGTTTCATTTTTAACCTGTATGTGTCTTCATGATTAAAAGCTATCTCTTTTATACAGCTGATATACTTGTTTTTTAATCCTACTCTGAAAATCTCTGCAATCAGACTGCTGTATTTGATCCAATTACATTTTATGTAATTATTGATATGTTACTAGAGAAATTTAGGGCCAGCTTCTATCCAAGATTTTGCTTTTTACCTGTATCCAAGGCTATATCTTTTCTTATGTCTTGGGGTCTTGCTCCTTTATCCACTGTCTTTTTCAACTGCATCCTCAAGCTGTGTCTCCTGAAGACTTTCAGTTGCATGTATGAAGGTTTAATTGATGAATTTTATTTTGAAGGAAAGCTCTTTATCTACTCCTATCTATCTGAATTCAAGCTCTCTATTTCTCATTTCTTCACAGAATCAACAAATATCCATTTTAATCACATTATGTGGCCAAATAGTGATCATTCCTGCTGTTTTGCCATCTAATGCTTTCTTTATATTTCTATCACACTCTCACTGCTTTTGTTTATGTCCTGATATTTTGTGCCACCTATTCATACTATACTACCATCTCTCTTAAGAGGGAGTAATAGACCTCGGCCTGTCCTAGTGTAATTTTCCAACTATTTCTGAATTTGCCTCCTCAAGGACCTCACATTATCATTTGTAACCTTTCTTTTCTATGTCTTTAAGCTCTTCCACTCTACTGGCTTTCACTTTTAATGCTTAAGTGTCTATCTCAGTTTAAATATAACCTCAACGTTCTTTTCAATTTTCATTAACTTGCAGATAGAAATATGTCATCTTTCAGTACTACCTAAATTTCACTGCTTCATGTTATCAACCTCATTGCAGTTGCATAAGAGGGTCTCTCAAACCCACCTCTCCACAAATTGTTATGCAAACATATCTTACAATCACTGGGTGTTCTTCTTATAACTTTATGGATTATTTTCTCATGCTTTCCTGTTTACAATTTTCCTCAACTCCACTCAAAGACATTTAAGGACTTATTAACAATATCATTGCAACCACTAACCTTTATTCAAGCATTCCTGTGCTCCTACCCTTCCCAAAGCTAAAAACCTTTGAGATTCAAAATTGGCTTGATTTCCTAAAATTTTGCAGTGTTCCAACCTCATACTGATTTATTTGGCAAAGCTCGACTCTCAGTCACAATTTGTTAACTGAGAGCAAACACTGTACTACCTGTGTCTGTTTTGACTTCCATGATCCCTTCAAAATAGTTCCTTCATCTTCTGCTGTTATTTCTCATGTTCATGTTACTCACTCATGACTCAGTGAGAAAAGGGGCCACTCAGGTCAATCTGATATGGTGATATGGTATGATCCTGCTTGGTATCATAGAATAGCTTACTCTCCGTGCAAAAAAAAAGAAAAAAAACCTCATGAAAATAGTTATTTTTGAGATATCCCTGCAGCTTAACAATAATTTCTCTAATCCATGTCTTCATTTTGATATTGACCAATATGTTCCAGGAAAGGTATTCTGTATCACTCTCTCCTCTTTTTCTAATTGACATTTATTAATCATCTCTTGGCAACCTCTTTTCTGTCTCCACTAATGCACTATGGTTGTTTTCTCTATAATCACCAGTGATGTTCTAATTTTCAAGGACAGAGGAAATGTCACAAATTCTAGATTCCTCTGTGGCATTTGAAACTCCTGAGGATGGATGGCTTCTTCAAAACTTACTTCTGTCACCTATTATGAAATAATTTTTCTTTTTCATTGCATTATTTCCATGCTGCTGAAATCTATTCTGCAAATTTGGCTCCTTGTACTGTTTTTTTCTTTTTTAACTTTTTTTATTTTGAAATATTTACAAACATACAGGCCAGTTACAAGAAATAATGCACACTCCAATTATCCCCATCTCCCCGGATACCCATATCCACCAATTTTAACATGTTGTCACATTTGCTATATCATTCTATCTGTCTGTCTGTCTGTCTGTCTATCTATCTATGTATCTATCTATCTATCTTTCTATCATCTATCCATCCATATACTTTCCTATTCATTTTCTGACCATCTGAGAGTAGTTTGTACACATCAGGGTCCTTGAACAGTTAATACTGCTGTGCACATTTCCTAACAACAAGGATATTTACTTAGTAACCACTTTAGTGCATTTATCAAGCTCCAAAAAATCAACATTTATACAAAGTTTACAGTCATTATTCCAATTTTTCCTATGTCCCAATAATGTACTTTTGAGCCTGTGTCCTCCCCGATAGATCCTGACCAGAATCATGTTTTGTATTTATGTCATTATCTTTTTAAGTGCACATTCTTTTTTCTTAACTGTAAGAACATATATACAGCACAAACTTTACCATTTCAACCACTCCTAAGCATACCAGTCAGTGGTATTACTCATATTTACAATAATGCAGTACCATCATAGGCTTCAATTACTGAAACCTCCTATGTCCCCATACAGAAACTCTTCAACTGTTATGAATTAACTCCCCATCATCCCCTCTGCCTCCTGCCCCTGGCAAACTGTATTCCACTTTCTGTCTCTATGTGTTTGTAAATTCTCTGCTATTTTCTTGCGGTTACCAATGGGCTTAAATTTAACATCCTAAATCTGTAAGAGTCACATTGGGCTTGATATAATCTTAACTTCAATAGCGTAAACAAACTATGTTCTTATTCCCCTCCATTTCCTTACCTTATGTAGTTACTGTCACTGATTGCATATTTATATATTAAATCCAAAACCATTGGTGTATCATTATATTTTATATATTTTCTTTTCAGATTTGTGTGAAATTACAAACCAAAAATACAACAGTCCTGCATTTATATTTACCTATGTTGCTACCCTTCCTGAAGATCCTTATTTCTTCATTTGGTTTCAGTATTTTGTCTATTTTCCTTTCCTTTCAACGTATAGAAGTCTCTTCAGCATCTCTTGTAAGACTGGTCTAGCAGTGACAAATTCCATCAGCTTTTGTTTATCTGAGAATGTCTTAATCTCTCCCTTGTTTTTTGGAAGGGCAATTTTGCCAGATGTAGAATTTCTGGTTGGCAAATTGTTTCTTCTAACACTTTATGCCATTTCACTGTCCTCTTGCTTCCATGTTCTCCAACGAGAAATTGTTATTTAATCTTATTGAGGGTCCATTGTATGTGATATATTGCTTCTATCTTGCAGCTTTAAGAATTTTAGCTTTGTCATTTGACAGTTTTATTATAATATGCTGTTGTATGTATCTATTTGGGTTTAGCCTGTTTGGAGTTCATTGAACATCTTGGATATGTATATTTATGTCTTTCATTTAATTTGAGAAGCTTTCAGCCAATATTTCTTTGAATATTCTCTCTGATCAGTTCTCTCTTATCTCCTTCTAGAACTCCCACAATATGTATATTGGTTGCTTGACAGTATGTCACAGATACTTCAGGCACTTTATTCTTTCAGCTTTCTACCCCTTAGATTGGATGATTTTAATAGTCTTATCTTCAAATTAATTGCTTCTTTCTCCCGCCATCCCCAATTGTTGAATTAATTCTGTAGGGAATTAATTTTTGTTACTGGGTTCTTCAGCTCTGTTTGTTTCCCTTTCAAGATTGCCATCTCTTTATTAATATTCTCTTTCTGTTCATCTATCATTTTCCTGATTTCCTTTAGTTCTTTGTCCATGTGTTCCTTTAGTTCCTGGAGTATACTTAGGACCATATTTTAAAAAGGCTTTATCTGGTATATTCCAGATCTGTCCTTATCATTGATAAAGTCTAATGTTTTCCTTTTTCTTTTGCCTGGGTCATCACTTCCTGTTTCTTTGTACGTTGTAATCTTTTGTTGAAACCTGCACATTTAGATATTTTAATGTATTATCAATCGAATTTAGACTCTGAATCATCTGTTCCTTAAGCTTGTATACAGATAGCATAGTGATAGAGATTTCTTTGGCCAGGACCTAGTAAAATAAAAGGAATCAAAAAAGAAAACACCCTGGTTCTAGTTTGCAAGCTGCCAGAATGTAATATACCAGAAACAGAACAGCTTTTACAAATGGGAATTTATTAAATTGCTAGTTTACAGTTCTAAGGCTGAACATGACCAAATTAAGACAAAGCTATGGAAATGTCCAATCCAAGGCATCCAGGAACAGGTACCTTGGTCCAAGAAGGCTGATCATGTTCAAGGCTTCTCTCTCAACTGAAAAGACATGTGGCAAATGTGGCAATGTCTACTAGATTTCTCTCCTGGCTTCTTGTTTCATGAAGCTCCCCTGGGAGCATTTTCCTTCTTCATTTCCAAATGTCTCTGGCTGTGTGGGCTCTCATGGTTCTCATAGCTCTGAAACTTTTTCCAAAATGTTTCCTCTTTTAAAGGATTCCAGCAAACTAATCAAGACCCACCTGGAATTGGTGAACTCACATTTCCCTTTAATCAAATGTTAGTACTCAGAATGTGCATGATGGTTACCCTGCTTCCTCTGGAACCAGAAGGAAGGATCCATACTGGGGATACTGGCCAGCTCAGCACTGAGCTGAGAGAATGGGGAAGGTTCAGCCCCCTTGCCATGGGATTCTTCTGTTTTTAAGTATACTTTTTATTGATTTTTCACTCTCCCTGTTACTAAACTTCTTTGATTGTTCTCTGGAGCTTTGAGAAAAATGATTCTGCCTGTTCTTGGTGGTTGTTCAAAACTCCTGGGGAGGATGAAGCCCTGAAACATTTCACTCTGCCATCTTGATAGCTGGTACTGTATTGACTATACCAGACACAAAAGGAAGTTTTTCAGACCAACTTCATACATGCCCTGACAATAACAGCTATGTAACAACTTTGGTCTAGCCAACGATGATTGTATGACACCATCAGTTGTAAGATATATCACAATTTCAAAGATGTTAAAATCAGAAAGAAACGTGCATCTTAAAATCATTGGCATATGGTATTATTATCTGATGGTTTCAATAAAGTTGATCTGTGTTGCCTGAGTTCAATGCTTTAATAAATAATATAACATCTTTATACATCCTCTGAACTTACCTACTTCAAAGTAAAATAACTTAAGTAATACCCATTTTAATGCACTTTTATGAGGCTGAAATGAGCTAATGCATGTAAATTATATAAAGCAGATAAAGCCCCAGTGTTAGTAAGCACTCACAGTAAGCACTCAGTGAATGATAGTAGCAGTAGTATGAATTTTCTATAAAACTTGAACTACAATTTTGTTACTGAATTCAAGGTTACTCAAATGCTAAACAAGACTCTATACATTACTAAATATACTATTCCTCTCTGAGGCTAAGTAACCATACTAAATAATACCACTTTTCAGAACCTTGTGAGAATTGAATGAGGTAATGCATGCAAAATATGTGGTTGTTTATTAGTCAAAGTAGAACCTGATACTTTCAATAGAACTTGAATTATAACCTGCCTTTGTTGTTTCCAAAAATCTGAAGAGGATGATACAGATTTGTTGAAGTTAATCTCAGAAAGATTAAGTGATTCTACCTACTGTTTCTTCTTGTCTGTGTTTTCTGGTCTAGATTAAATTAAATAATATATGAAAGAATATAAAGTATACAAAATGCTTGGTCTAGTGTGTTACAAATATATAGCACTCAGTACAAGGCAGTTATTGTTATTGTAATTGTTGTTATTGGTCCCTAATATTTTCAATGGTACTTAAAACTCAACTTTCCCTCCTTGGTCACATAAAGGGTTTCAAAACATCAAAGATTGCTCCATTATATTTGCTAACCTTACTTAACTTTTCTGAGGTTAACTTCACTGAGTTACATATGCTTTTAAGAATTTTTACACAGTGATTGAGATAATACATGAAAAATATTTTATTCTCAGTATTGTTTATATTTAGTTGATATTATAATATCACCTGAATTTCTCTGGTTGACTAATTACAGTTTTTAAACTACTAAGGCAAATACATTTGTAAAACTTAGTTCATTCTCCAGAGTTTAAATAACTTCATTCAATAACTTAGAACAGCAGTTCTCCAACTTTTCAATGTCAAGACCCCTTTATACTCTTAAAAATAAGTGAGGAATCCAAAGAGGTTTTATGTTAGTCATATCTATTTGCATTTATTGCATTAGAAATTTAAAAAGAGAAATATTTAACATATTGATGCATCAATTCATTTTAAATATCAATGAAAAATCCATTTATTATTAATATAAAAATATATTTTCACAAAAACTATAGTTTTCAAAACAAAATAAACTAGAGACAAGCAAAGCATTGTATTACAGTTTTACAAATATCTTTAATGTCTAAATTGATAGAAAGATAGCTGAATTCTCATATCTGTATTTGCATTCAACCTGTTGCAATATGTTGTTTTGATTGATGTTAATGAAAAAAAGGAGCCTTAGAGAAAAATAGCTGGGAAAAAGAGACCTAGAAAACACTCTAAAAAGACTTCAGAGACCACTTGCCTCCTTGAACCACACTTTGAAAACTACTGACAATAATTTAATTTTGTAAAGTACTCAATGTGATAATCTGTGCAATATATATTGTCATCGGTACTGCTTCTATTGTTGTTATTACTTACTTGATATAGTGAAAAGAACTAGAATTTATACTTCTTTTGTTGACTGCATTCATAGTTCCTATTTTAAAAAAGAAAATTGATGATGGTGTAGATTTGGTAAAGTGGTTAATTGACCTCATCAAATAACACTGATCTTATAGTGCTTTAACCAAATTGAGAAATACATTTTAAATCTGTAATATCAGTAATATACATGACTCAATACCTGGAATATAAATAAGATAGACTCGATAAATGACAAGTATAAGAATCAACGTCTCCTCAATGTACATAATATTATACAAATAGATGTCAGGATAAAACTGGCCCCACATATATAATAAGAGCTTCAGCCTAACTGGAAAGACTCTGCTACCCAATCTTGTTGTCCCTTGACAAAACCCAAGAGTCCCTTCTGAGAAAATGAATAAATGAGACATCTTTTAACAAAAGCAATTTAATACCACTCCAGAACCAGGCTCTGAGGAATGCTGGCTCCTAGTGATCTTATGGCCAGTATGTGATCCCCAGAGACTTCAAGAACTTCTAGGAATACCTAGAAGATTGCACGGGATTGTGGGGAATTGAGTCTATATTCCAGCACTAATTTCCTGGGTTTAGATACCTCTACCTTAGTCAGGATTCCTCCAGAGTCTAGAGTCCTATAGGAACTGGAAGCAAGCACTTGTTTTTAACCAAAAGGCAATAAATAGGAAAAAGTTTTCATCAGTGAAGGCAAATCCCCCAGACCAAGTCTCAGGTCTCAGGCTTGAGTTCCCACATTGCTGGGATGAGGGATTCCCTTAGTTTTGGGGGCATCTCCTCTGCACCCTTCCCTTGATAAAGCTGTGGGATCTTGAGAATGTACAACAGAGTTTCCTACCAACATTCTGCCAGAAAATGGCCTTCTTTCCTTTGATTATATCAAAGTGGTGAGTGTTTCCATTCTAGAGCCCAAATCTTTTGCTTCAGATCTAATCACTTTCAAGTAAGCAGTAGCTACCAAATCTGGTGAATTTTTTAATCTGAGGTATAATAGAGATTTTATTGTCTGTTTCAGGATGGACCTCCATGCCTTCCTATTCTTTTTTTTTATTTAAAAAAATGTTAAACTTTTGTTATAAAAACTTTCAAATATTGTAAAAGTAAATAGAATTATATAATAAAAGCCCATATATTCGTAATCCAGCTTTAACATTTAACAATTTATAAACTATCTTGTTTCACTCATACTCCTATCCACTTCTCCTTACCATATTATGTTGAAATAAACTCCAGACATAATACTTTATCCATAAATAATTTAATATGTATACCTAATACATTAACTTCTTCTCTTCTGCATAAGCACAATATCATCACACTTAAAAATGAATGAATAATAATTCTTTAATACCAAAAGGCTACTCATTAAATTTCAAAATGTCTCATGAATGTAATGAAAAGTTTTAAAGTTTGATTGTTTGCATCAAAATCACAATAATATATGCATATTGCAATTGCTTGATAGGTCTTTTAGGTCTTTCTTAATCTACAAATTATTTCTCCAACTTTTTCTTTCTCTTGCAATTCAGTTTTGAAAGAACCCTTCTCTATTTTTCTTAATGCTGTATTATCTTTCTAAACTCCAGAAAATTTCCTGCAGCTTAACTTTTCACTAACATTTCATTAAGGGTAAACCAATATTGACTTCTTTCAGGCAAGTTTGATCTTCAGTCTTTCTAGAGATAATTTTATACCTTATGTAATAAGGTTTCTAATGATACACAGCTGGCAGCTTTCTTAACTACCCCTTTATAACTCTTAAGAATTGTAACCTGTGTGGTTTAACTGTTTTTTCACTCCCAAATGCCTGTTGAAGTTCCCCAATCATTTGGTGGGAAATTATCTTCTCTCTACCCCTTCTGATACTTGTTACACTTTATGTGAAATGTTCTACGTTCTTTTTCCTCGAAGTTGGCAATGTATTACCTGAGAATACATTCAGTTTGCAATGTCCTGATTTTCACAGCCTTTCCTACTTTCTTGAATGGCATGCGTAGGTTCACAGTTGTAGGCATGAACAAATATCCCCAAGGAATCTTCACATTTATTATGCATCTCATAATGTCACTTGAGCTCTTTCTAGAAAAAATGCAGTCATTTAAGAAGTTCAATGTCTGAGGAAGAAGTTTTAAATGTCACTTTTCAAACACTCTCTCTTCATTATATCTTCTAAGAGTTAAACATCAATCAACATTCTCAGCAAGATTTAGCAAAGAAGCATTGATCATTTATTCCTTTTGATCATCTAACCAAACAATCTATAGGTGACTAGGGTGTTAAAGCAACTTATAGGGCCTTTCAGTTTCAGGTTTATCACAGTTCACCAGTACTCCCAATGATCTCTGACAACCCACTTCTATCTCCTCTTGCAGTTCATGGTGTAGATTAATAATTCCTGTATTTTTAATAATTTATGATAGAATCCCCAAAGTTCGATCTGAATCATTATTCCTGTGAGCAGAAAAGAGGAAAAATTGACATTAAAATTTGAATTTCACTTGTACATTATCCTACTTATTGATTCAGGACCACTTCAAGATCTACCATTGTTATTTCTGAAGTTCCCAGGAGGTTTCTTCCTTATACTTGGGAACAAGATCACTTGCTCCCAGCTCCTAGTTGATATTTTTTGCCTGCAAGCCCAATTATTGAAATATTACTTCAAGTACTACCTCTCAATATTCTCAAAAACAAGTATATTTAAGATTGCATACAGATATGAGAAGACTGCGTCTTTTCCCAACTTGCATTTTACTCTGATACCCTTGACACAATATTGCCTATGGACAGAGTTTCACAAGGTCCCTTGCTACAAAAGAGAGCGCTAGGAGGACTAGTTATCCCCCCAAATAAATTTTTTATAAGGAGAGCCTTTTAAATTTCTGCTTATACAGTGTACACAATGGGCATACCTAGTCCCTGTAGTACATTCGGAGACACACATTTCCTTTATACCTCTCAATAACTCCAGAGCTCTCCTGCCCTGTCCCCAAGGGATTCACATAAAATTTTGTCTTTTTGTGTGCTTTCCTTGGGAAGGAATAAGGTGGGGGACTCATTACTTTTACACGAGGTAAACATACAATTTTTTACTGAACCTGGAAGACGTTAAGGTAAAATAATGCGTGATTGACTCTATTAAAATCAATGAATACAGATATAAATTTAATCATTCATGAAACAAGCATTTATTGAGTGTTCTTATATGAACCAGGACAACTCTAAGCACTGGAAATACAGTAAAGCAGACACCATCACTTCTTAGACACAACCGTATGTACAACCATTTAATAACGGTAATTTCATGCCTTCTACCGAATTTGGGAGTTGGGAGACATTCATAACATGAAAAAGGCAGTTACTTTCTGAGCTCATACTGCTACTGTTTCATGCAACTATCAATTTATGCTGTGAATAGCTTTCAACAAAATGAGGTCTAAGTTTTCTTCAGTTAAGTGCAAATGAAAAGTATGCCTGCTCGATTCATTCTATTGGCTATATCAATGATGTACCCGTTTTGTTTTTTCTTCATACCTGTAGGTGTTTCAATTCCTATCCCAGTGATTGGATTGAGGGACGAAGAAAAGGTGTTCGTCAACAACACAACCTGCGTGCTGAACGACCCAAATTTTGTTCTCATTGGGTCTTTTGTAGCTTTCTTCATACCGCTGACGATCATGGTGATTACCTACTTCTTGACAATTTATGTTCTTCGGAGACAAGCTTTGATGTTACTACATGGTCACATCGAGGAACCACCTGGAATAGGTCTGAATTTTTTGAAGTGCTGCAAGAAGAATCCAGCCGATGAAGAGGACTCTTCAAATCCTAACCAAGATTCGAATCCACGCCGCCGAAAGAAGAAAGAAAGACGTCCGAGGGGCACTATGCAGGCGATCAACAATGAAAGAAAAGCTTCGAAAGTCCTAGGGATTGTTTTCTTTGTATTTCTGATCATGTGGTGTCCATTTTTTATTACCAATATTCTGTCAGTTCTTTGTGGGAAGGCCTGTAACCAAAAGCTCATGGAAAAGCTTCTGAATGTGTTTGTTTGGATTGGCTATGTTTGTTCAGGAATTAATCCCCTGGTGTACACACTGTTCAACAAAATTTATCGAAGGGCTTTTTCCAACTACTTGCGCTGCAATTACAAGGCAGACAGAAAGCCTCCTGTGAGACAGATTCCCAGAGTTGCGGCTACTGCTTTGTCTGGGAGGGAGCTTAATGTTAACATTTATCGGCATACCAATGAACCAGTGATTAAAAAAGCTAATGACAAGGAGCTTGGTATTGAGATGCAAGTTGAGAATTTGGAGTTACCAATAAATCCCTCCAATGTGGTTAGTGAAAGGATCAGTAGTGTGTAATAAAAAGCACAGTCTTTCCCTACAGTAAAGCTACAAATATAAGAAAATTTTCTTCTACGATTTTTGTCGGTCATAGCTAATGTAAATATTGCTGTCAGAAAAAAAATGTTTTTATATATAGCTTTGCAACTGTTTAAATTACTATCATGCATACAATAGTGAGATTTAGAGTTCTATATTTACTGTTTATAATAGATCAAAAATAGCTTATTTTGATCTTTGATGAATAAAATGTTGATTTTTATCCTTCTTTCCTTCCTTTCCTTTCTTTTTGTGCATAAAGAAATGTTGATACTCATCTCAGGTGGCATTTGCAGGAGACCAGAATGATGCACTTGACAGTGGTTGTATTTCAATCACAACAAAATTTTAAAATGCATTGTAAACTTTTTCCTGGTTAACAGTAAATATATACTTTAAATTCTTGCTCTGCTTATGTACACACATAAACACAGTAAAATAGGTTCTGCCTTCTCATACTCTTATCACGTCTTTCAGTGAGTCAAGGCAGAACTTAAATTCGTTGTCGCATATAGGGGCAAAATTTGACATTGGCAGAATGCTGTGTGGTTATTTTACTGCAATGTCTGTCCCAAAACATAGTGGTATTTTAACACAGCAGCTGGTTAACCAGGACTAAAGAAGTGGAAGGATGATCAAAGATATATACACCAACAACTTTTCACTTCTTCAGGACAATATTCAAATTCTGATTATAATGACAAGAAAACTGGAATTAGTGGTTTCATTCTGGTCCTTAGTAAATACCTAATTCCATGGTTAAACTGGATAATGAGATCCTTGAGCTATTTTCCAATCCAGGATATAACATCAATTGGGTTTTGATCTGAAGATCCTGGAAATTCATGTGCTACATGCAAAACGAAATTAGCATTTTGAGCCTTATTAAAATATTTTCTTAATTATAGTACCTCTATCTATAGGACCTAATTTAGCAGTCCATTCTTTAGTAAAACTTGTATTGTAAGTATAGACATTCAAAATCTTGGAAGTTTTACTTGATTAAGGACTACAGAATTAGGCCCTTAGAATGTGAAAAAAAAATAATTAAAAAGAAGCTTGTACTGAACTCTAGGAATAACAGAAATACAGAGTTTCCATTGGAATTTAAACAAACGTTAAACATTTTCAGATCCTTCCAAACTCTCTAGTGCAGGAAAAGGCTGCAGCTAATTTGTGAACGTGGCAAGCTCTTCGTTGTGCTGCAATTATGTACCAGAAGTTCAATTCTTTGTTAAAATATAGTGTTGTGCTACAATATGTTTTGGCCATTGTTTCTTTCGTAGGCCTGCTTCTCTCTAAGAATTCAGTACCATTTTAATAGTTTGTTAGCCATGAAGGGTTTTCAAGCATTGCTCAAGTCAGACAATTAAGTCTATGCTATGTGCAGAGTATGCAAGTGCTTACAGTATTTCCATGTGTGTCCATTTCACACAACTTTGGGTAAATTTCTGAAGAATTCATGATGCTATTTTTATGCCTGGCAGTTGCTTACACACCTTTGAGTGTGCCTCTCAATATCTTAAAATTGGTGAATGCAGAATCTTGATTTCTAAACCCCCCTGGTCTATGTTTTCAACACAGCATAGACAAATCCAATAGTCGGTCACGGGGGCAGTGGGAGAGTTACTGTATTTGAAGAAACTCATACAGTCTCTAGTTGGTTTGCAACACTGCCAAATGTCAGTCAATTGCTTGAGCATGCCCAAATATAACATGAAGGTAAAGTCGGCCTGCCTGTTAGTTCTGTTGAACTGCATGTTAAAATAACTACACCAAATTGAATGAGATGATCTAATTCTTACTGAAACGACAATGTCTGATGTAACACAGCTTGCACTCAGCATGAGTTCTGCACATACAGATGGTGCCCTGCATGTATGCCATGTATGTTGCATGAATCAATCGATTTGTACTAATGTAGGGCAGAGAATCTGGTATAAAAAGGACTGTAAAAATATGTCAGAGGTCCTTAAAAAGGCCATCCATTCAGATCTGAACTATTGTTGGGTATTAGAGAAAATTGGAAATATCTGATTTCTTTCCTTAACTATCAGGGCAAGCTCAGAGCACAGTTTTACAGAGAAAATAAATATAAACCATGGATTTTCAAAAACACTAGAAATAAGTTGAATGACGAAAGCTTACATCACATTTGTTAATAATTCTTATGTCATCAAGTAGTAGTACTTAATTGTACATAACACAGTAATTATCCTCAAATTGTGTGCTATTCATAAGTTCTGTGCAATTTGGTATGAAACATACTCATTTGGATATAAATCTTATAGTTCAATGTTAAATCTATAAACTTTTATAAATGTTTTAAAAAAGTTTATGTGTTAAATGTAAACGTGGTGAATTTACTGTCAAACAAATCATTTTGATGTACTATTATATATGTATATCCGTTTAAGATATGTTCAACAGACTGCCTTATATTATTTCTTGTAAATCTTCTTCTTTGTCAAATGGTACTTTTTGTGAATGGTTGTAAAGTGTTGTCTTATTCCTGGTTCCTGTATGTTCTCTACTGCAGGTTTTTGTGATACTTCCTATTAATTTATTAAATTTATTAAATATTGGTTAATATGTCATGGATCTCTTTTCCCTTTCCTCTTTGAAAGGAAAAATATATGACTTCACATCATTTTCTTTGAAAATTAAATTGAATCCTTTAAAATAAGTTCACAAAGGTAAACATAACCAGAAAATATCATTCTTTCCAATTAATTATGTATGTATTCAAAGTCTATAACATACAGAGGAAGGACGATTAATAGGTGTGAACAACAAAAACATATCAACAATCTCTCTGATTACTCAAGAGCAAAATCGCTGCCCACCCTCCAAATTATCCTAAGGGTGTTTCTTACTTGAGAAGGAGCTTAGGGTGGCTCACATACCTCTTTGTTATAGATAACATTACGATCTTATTCCTACAGTCTAAGCTCTCCTTGCATAGAAAAGACTATGTCTATCTTGTCGATGGTTCTATTCTATGCATTTAGCAGTCATTCTACACTCAACAGATACGAATTGAGCACCACTGTGTAGGCAATGTATTATCCATGCCTGTTGCCAAAATGGCCCTATAACTCCTCACTCTTCAGTCATGGCAGTGTGGCTTGCTTATCTTAATTGATATCTGTCCCAAGTGGCTTTGAATACCTCTGCAATCATCAGAGTAAACCAGTAAGCAACTCTGTTCCTCCATACCTGGAGCCAGGGATGACACAATACAGTGGGCTTCCCTTTCTACATTTATACCTTCCTGATGCTGGATAAGCCTAGGTGATAAAGGCATGAATTCAGTTCCCTGAGAAGAAGGCAGAAATACCTTGTTCCATTACAGTTATGGCCGGGTTGAATACTAGGAGTAAATGAAGAGATGAAGGTTTAACTGCGACTTGAAACAATAGAGTCATTGCTGTTAAGAGTGAGGAAGGGAGACATGTATATCTGAACAAAACAATAGGGTCACTGCTGCCAATGGCCAGAAATATCTTATGTTACTGAAACTAGGAGCTGGCTACTCTTTTCCAAGAGTAAAACAATGGAGAGAGGCAGAAATTTCTGATGGTATGAAACTGGAATCACTATTATCTGCAGAAGGGGAAGTGGGCCGAGAAATGCTGAAGAGCCTCATTCCATAGTGTCAGAAATATCCATGGTCTGAGGAGAGAAAAAAGGATGGTACTTTCCCTCAATAGTAGGTTTCTCATTTCCACAGAGCTTCTCAGTTTCCACCTATATCAATGCAATTTCCAATATCAAGGCCCATTTCTCCTTATGTATTCTCTGTAGACATATCTTCAAATACTACCTGGAGACCTGAATATAGTATGAAGGCATTTTTATATGCAACATCAGTAGGAATAGGTGGTATCATAGTGGTTCCCAAATATTGTGTGACCTACAACAAACTCAAATCTCTAAGAGATAGGTTGGGTTCCTGTGACACAAATTCTGAGCTAGAGATCAGTGTGCCAGAGTTTTATTCAAAGTGCCCTTGGGATCTATATACATGAGGAAAGGAATAAAGCAGGATTAAGCAGAGGAAGAAATTGGGCTGTGATGCAATTACAAGGACTTTGCTGACCCCAAAATGGAGCTTTGAATCTGGAACAGCCCATCAGTGTTGTCAAAAGTTGAAGCCAGGCCTCTCTACTTCTTCTGTGATCAATCATTATATGCAGCTGCATATAATGTGTGACCTTATTCCAGGGGAGACTCTAGTCAACGGAGGCAGCTCCCAAAAACGGTTTATATCTGAGAGTTATCAATTCAACTGTCCCTGGACCTGGGATGTAAACCCTTCAGCCCTGAAGATGGGATCTTGACAGGATAGAACTGAATCCATAGCAGATACTATATTTATTGGATAGAAAAGTTTCACCACTTCATTTACTACCTTTATAACACAAAGCAGTCTGCTGGCTGTCACAGCTAAAATCAAGGCAAATGGATGTAAAAGGAAAGTTTTGGTTTGCTATTTCACTTTCCTTTTAAAAATGCTCTCAATCCAGAAACTTAATAGGACCCATATTTCTGAATCTATTTGGATAACTTAAGCTTGCTTCAGTAACAATATCAGAGTCTCAGTGGCTTAACAAAATAAATGTACATTTCTTGCTCCCACGACATGTCCATGGTGGACTGCCAGGGTGGACCTTTCCTTATCATAGTTACTTTGGAAAAAATGGTTGACGGAGGCATTATCTTTTATTAAAGCAGTTTTATTGAGATATGTTCATACACCGTACAATTTATGCAAAGTGCACATCAGTGGCTCTCAGTATAATCACAAAGCTGTTCATTTATCACCACAATTAATTTTAACATTTTCATTACTCCAAAAAAAAAAAAGCCCAATACCTTCTATACCCCACTATTACTGACACTTAGCATTGGTGTGGTACCTTTGTAACAACTGATGACAGATCATTAAAGCATCACTTTTAACTATAGTCCATAGTTTGCATTAAGTGTGTTTCCCTTATATCACCCTATTATTAATACCTTGTAATAGTGACACACATTTGTTCTAGTTCATGAAAGAACATTCTTTTATTTGTACTATTAACCATAGACATCATCCACAACAGAGTTGACTCTGCTATACATTCTCATTTTTCATCCTCTTGCTTTCCTTACAGTGACATACACAACATGAAACTTTCCCTTTCAACTACATCCACATGAATAATTCAGCATTGCTAATTACACTCACAATAATGTGCTACTATCACCTCCATCCATTTTCCAACCTTCACAATCAACCTAAAAGGACATTCTACACAGATTAAGCATCAGCTCCCAATTCTTTACCCTTACTCTATCTCCTGGCAACCTATATTTTACATTCTAACTCTATGAATTTGCTTATTATATTAGTTAATATCAGTGAGATCATACAATATTTGTCCTTTTGTATTCAACATAATGTCCTCAACATCCATCCATGTTGTTGCATGCATCAAGACTTCATTCCTTCTTGCAGCTGAATAGTATTCTATCATATATAAATATATACCTACCATATTTTGTTTACATATTCATCAGTTGATGGAAATTTGGGTTGCATACATCTTTTGGCGGCCAGTGTTTCCTTATGTATTTTGGAACAACCTGGTTAGCTGTGTAAATATTTAACAATTGTTATTTCTTCTTCAGAGATTGTTCCTTTTATTAATATATAGTCCTTTTCATCTCTTTCAAAAGTTTTACATTTGAAGTCTGTTTTACCCAATATTTGTAAAGCTACCCCAGGTCTTCTATGAATACAGTTTGCCCAGAATATCTTTTTCCAACCTATTATTTCAACGTCTTTGTGTCTTTGGGTCTAAGGTGAGTCTCTTGCAGACAGCGTATATATGGGTCATATATTTTCATCCATTCTGCCAAGTTGTGTCTTTTAATTGGGAAGTTTAAGCCAGCAGCATTCAATGTTAATACCATAAAGTCAACACTTACTTCAACCATTTTATCCTTTGACTTTTATATGTCACATCTTATTTTTGTGTCTTTTCAACACTTTTAATTACCCTTACTGATATTCTTCATTTCTACACTGTCCTCCAAGCCTCTCACTCCTGTCTTTTCTTTTCAGTCTGCAAAACTCCCTTTAGTATTTCTTGTAGGGCAGATGTCCTGTTGACGAACTCTCTCACCTTCTGTTTGTGAACATTTTAAACCTCCTTCATTTTTGAAGAACCGTTTTGCCAGACAAAGAATTCTAGGCTGGCTGGTAGTTTTTCTATTTCAGTACCTTAAATATATGAATCATACTACTGCCTTCTCACCTCCATGGTTTCTAATGAGAAGTCAACACAATTTTTTTTTTCTGTTCCTTTGTATGCAACAAATCACTTTTCTCTTCTTCTTCTTTCAGGATTCTCTCTTTATCTTTGGTATTTGACATTCTAATTAGTATGTGTCACAGAGTAAGTCTATTAGGATTTATTCTATTTAGAGTTTGTTGCCCTTCTTGGACATGTATATTTACGTGTTTCATAAGAGTTCAGAACTTTAGGCCATTATTTCCTCAAATATTCTTTCTGCCCTTCTTCCCTTCTCCTTCTGGGACACCCATGATGTTTATATTTGTATGCTTTGTGACAGCATTCAATTCCCTGAGGTCCCGCTCAATTTTTTTCCATTTTTTCCTTTGTTCTTCTGTCTGCAAAATTTTTTTTGTTTGTAAAATTTTTAGCATCCAATTTTACAATTTGCTAATTCTTTCTTCTTCTGGGTGGCATCATTTTCATATGTATGTCCATATGGCAGGGGAAAAGAAACTTAGTATACTTATTTCTTCAACTAACACTAAACCTACCTTTAATTTTTACTGCAATACTAACTCTGGCCACATCCTTATGCCTTACCTATAACATTGTCTCCATTCTTAACTCCATCTTTATAATTAATCCTACACATAATCCTATCCTTGTCTTTAACTTTATATTTAATTCTAACCCTTAATCTTCCTCCAAATCCTAGTATTGTCTCTTACCATGATTCTGCCCTTCTGGGAATTCTAACTTTTCTCCAACCTCTAACCCTACCCTTATTGTTAACTCCATGCTTCCTTTTCTTTTAACCCAACCCATTAATGCTCACTCTACATTTACTCCATTTTATTCTGGAAAATCACCTTTTTTTGTGAAGATCCTATGAGGCTTAACTGGAAGACACAGATGAAAACTTTGTACTACTTTCTTTTAACTCTCTGTCTTAATTAAAACATATCACCAAAACTGGTTTCAATTGACCTGTTCCCTGCTTCTTTGTCCCTATGTTGAATATTATTAATTTTGCATTCATTGAGCACTGACAACATGACAGGCATTGGCAAACTCAAACATGCTACAATTCAGTTAATCCTTACAAGAACACCATGAAGTACATAGATGGGTTTTTATGTTTAAGATATCTACATTATGGTTGTGGAAATCAAGGATCCGAGAGATAAAGGATATTTATCTAAGTCATATTGTCAGAAAGAGCCAGAGATGAAACTTTGGTTTCAGAGCCTGTGCTGTCCCCAATCTTGCATCCAACATTTCTTTAGTGTTTCATAGGCAAAATTGACTTTACCAGAACAGAAATCATATCCTGTCTCAAAGTGTGTCTTCCCAAGCTTTACAATTTCAAAGTGGGGCATGGAAGCAGATGAAGAATAGAAGAGAGGAATGTCTTTTAAAATTCATTTACTCCTGCCAGTAAAATATCTTTTCCATTTGCAATAAAGAGTGATTATGTAGACTCTACTGTGAATCCTTATCATGAGATTGCCCTTCCTTGCAGAGGTTGGAAAGAGGAATAAGGATTGAACAAACAGCTACTAACATGTGACTCATAGTGACATGACTGCTATAAATAACTCCAAGTGCATTTATACCTTTTTGGAAAGCAACTTCCTTTTTTTCTTTTAACATGGGCAAGCACCGGGAATCGAACCCGGGTCCTCTGGCATGGCAAGCAAGCGTCCTTGCCTGCTGAGCCACCGTGGCCCGCCCTTTTTTTTTATTTAAAGCAACTTTCTTAAAAGAAAGATAAACAGCAATGTTTCTTAGTTTCCATGGCTGCTATGACAAATATCACACTATGGTTGGCTAAATAAAATAAATTTACTGTCTCAGTTTTAGAGGTGAAAAGTCCAAAATCAAGGTATCAACAGCCCATGCCTTCTCCTTGAATCTCGGGTTCTCTGGTGCTGGATTGTCACAATTTTTGGGGTTACTTGTCTTGCATTGTTGCCTTTGTCACATGGCTATCTCTCTCCTGTGACTTTCTTTAACATCTGGCTTCTACCGACTTCTAGCTTCTATTGACTGACTAACTGTATACATTTCCTTTGCTTATATAGACTCCACTCATATAGTTTAAGGCTCACTGTGATTCAATCTGGTTTCATCTAAAGAGGATCTCGGAAGATTCTGTTCACAAATTAGTTCACCCCTTAACCGATATCTTCAAAGGTGCTATTTATAAATTCTTTCTTCTGGGTGGCTCCATCTTCACATGCATGTCCATGTGAAGGGGTTCTCACTCACAGTACCTGGGTTTAGGACTTGAACATTTCTTTATGTGAGACATGATTCAATCCCCATCAGTATGCTTTATACTGTAAATATTATGATGGTGAAGATCATGATGATATTTTAACATCAAATAAAATACAATTTCTCATTTCAACAGGGCATTTATCTTAAGATTAGTTTAACAGTCCTAGCTACAAAGACTAGCATCTACAAAGAATAGCATCTTATATAAATTTTTACTGCATAAGTTACCTATATGGTTTCTACACAAAAACCAAGTGTAATTTCTCCCAGCTGCAGTTATGTTTCTTATAGGAGAATCTAACACATGCAGGCAATATAAAGGCTGAAAGAAAGAAAAGTGCAGGAAAAACAGTCTTTGAAACCTACTAGAAAATTTGTTTATAGGACTGGCAATGACCTACAGGAAAGCTGCCCATAGACTATAAAATATGACGGAAAATGCACGATGGTTTTATAGAGGACATCACGGACTTTTAAGCCTCACGAAGGTACAGTCTCTCAGTAAACCTTAAAGTGTGAGGCTACTCCAGTTTCAGTTGTCTCCAGACCCCATAATTAAGTACTTTCCCTCTAAATGTTCACTTATTTCCCCTTTCTAATCTATATTCTGGGTATGATGCAATCCCTCTATCTTCCCTCAAAGATCAGAGGTAAATTAATCCTACCCAGGCTATTGTCAACCACTGAAGAGTATAATTTGAAGAGTTAGATAAAAGCTAGAGGGAAGGGTTTCTAATTAGCATCAGCTCTTAGCACCAGTAGGGTTTTGGGATTATAGATCAACATCTGATTTTCCTTTCTGTGTAGGATTCTAGTAAAGAGCAGGTTTGGTCTGGCACTCTCAGGAGGAGGGATATTGAATTTCATGGCTGAAGACAAGGTATCTTTCTCTGGGATAGAGGTATATGGAAACGGAGGGAGAGATCAAATAATTATCATATCAAGTCTATAACTGTTCTAGAAAACATAGAGCTATCTGTTGTTCAGTATAAATTGCCAATGTTTCTGCAGTATAAATTGCCAATATGGATTAAAGTAGGAAACCTAAACAGTATAAATTGCCGGTGTTGATTAAAGTAGAAAACCTAAACAGATCAATAATGCTGACCTTTGAAGAGATAAATTGAATTGAAGAACAGGAAGAATAGCGTCTCTCACACTCAGCCTGTATAACTCTGTGATGTTTCTTCTTAGACTTTGCAATTGTTTACACCAAACTAAAATAAAATTCAAATGAATTAAATATTTAAATATAAAACCAAAAACTATAACATTCAAAAAAACTATGGGTAAATATTTTATAATCTTTACATATGGAAAGATCTTCTAATTCTGACACAAAATGTAGAATGCAAGTATATAAATTCATTTGTTTAATTAATTAACATTATTGAGACCCTACTAGATACTACACACAGTAGGAATGTTGGAGTTAAAGTGTTATCTATAAACAGATACAGTACCATCTGAAATTGAACTTATATTCTAGTGGAGGAGGCATGTGCTAATTAAAAAAATTTTAAAAGAATATATGCTATCTTTTATAATGGCTATGTGAGGGTATTGGTTGACCTTCTCTCTGTCAAAACAACCGTTCTCCTGGTGAAAATTATTAAAAAATCAATCATTTAAAGTCACTGTATAGTGATCTTAGGGCATACAGCAAATTGAGATACATTTATTCCAGACAATCTACTGAATCTTTGTAAGAATGTGGCAGTCTGTGGCATTTGAGCCAGGGTCTTCTAGCATTCTTCAGTTTGTGTTTCAGTAGCTCTATTCTTTGAAGTTGTGGCAAAGAAGATGGGGGCTTCTGCCAAGTCCCACTCAAGCAACTGTCCAAACAGGGTCAGAAGGGGCAGTGGGAGATTAAGAAAGACACAACACAGAGTTAAGAGAAAGCAGGGGCTAGGTGGTTTGTTGCCTGACCGAAGGCAACAACCCTGAGAAGCCAGTGCAAGTTTATTTTATACTGTTTAACAATAGAATTTCAGATAAGGCAGTGCAGTATGTGAGAATGTGCTTGACCTAATGAACAGGGATATACGACTTTCTTGAGAACAGAGTGAACATTAACTACCCTGCCCAGAACAGCAGAGGCAGAACTTTCCCACAGTAAGGCCGGATTAGATAAGGCACAACCCAGGCCAGATCTCATTCCACAGGAGACCAAGGGGCCGTGACTCCAAGGTTACTCTGACGTGGCTTTGCCAGCAGTCAGAAGCCTGCTTCATGAAAATCCTGCCCTGGGCTCCCACAGGTTTCCTTTCCCCTAGCTCCAGTCTAGAGTCACAGCTTCACTCCTGAAAGAGTAGGCCACCAGCATCTCTCACCCTCTTCTCACTGGCTCTGTGCTGATGAAATCTTATTCCAGTGAAGCATGGCTGAGAAGATGGCTCCCTTTTACTCCTTAATTACCACTCATTAGGTGGAGGCTCTACTCAAGTCATGGCACAATGAGAATACTGAGGCCACAATTAACCCTTCTTAACTCCTGCTTGTAGAGTGGAATTCCATGCAGAGAAGGGCAACCCAAGAAAATTGGGCTACCACTCCACCCAGTTGCTGATTTTAATGCAAAGCTACCCCTCAGGTAGATATAGGTCACATTGTTATCCTCAACTCCCATGCAGTAGCACAGAGGTTCTGCCCATAGGGAGAATCAAGCCAAACACTGGTAGCTCCCCAGCACTGTTGGAGAGGACCAACATGGAAGAAGTACTTCCCAAAGGCATTGTTGAAAACAGTAGAGATGTTACTGGCCAACAATTTAAAAAGTCAATAGCTTAATGAGACTAGTGGCAACAATGACAAAAAAATAGCAGTCTGGAGAGATGTGTAACAGACATAACCAGGGACAGAGCCAATATCACTCACCCTTGTTAAGTGAAAGGCTATGCACAGGTGCTAGACTGCACCCACTCAGGAGCAACTAGATTGAACACAAAAGAGCTAGTAGTCCCTGTTTGAACATGGGAGAGATCTGATGCCACAAACAGATCTATCTGCAAAGTGCAGAAGTTTTACTGCCTCAGGTGCTTAATCAAAACCTGTAACAATTGTTGGCAAAATGCTAAACTATGCTGACCACAGGGATGATTTCTAGGAAGCCAAGCTTAAAAAAAGAAAAGGGGGAAATCTAAATAGTGTCATCAGAGGATGTACTTTGTATTAGAAATAGACTTCAGAGAATCAGTCCAGGAAAGTCAGTAAAAGACAAACAAAAATAACCAAAATTAAATAAATAAAATAAAATAGCCTAGGAGGTCATCAGAATTCAGAGTTGCTTTAGTAAATTGCCTAAAATGTCATTTTATGTAAAAATATTCTGAGAATTCAGATAGTCAGGATAGTGTAAACCAAGTACAGGAAAAGAGAAGGTAACAGAATATGATTTTGAGGTGACCCAGTTGTAAGACTTAATAGAAAATAACTTCAAAGCTGCTATTATTAACCATTTTTAAGAATTAAAGAAAATATTTTGATAATATCCCACTAGTTAGGGAATATCAATAAAGAGATAGAAATAATAAATAAGAACTAAATAAAAATTCTGGAGTTGAAAGTACAATAACTGAAATGCCACATTCAGTAAAAGGAAGTTTGGCAACAGTTCCTCAAAAGGCTAAATATAGAGATGACATATGACCCAGAAATTACATTCATATGTATATGCCCAAGAGAATTGAAAACATATATGCCTTTACAAAAAGTTGATACACAAATATTCACAGCATTATTATTCACAATAACCAAAAAATGGAAATGTCCAATACTAATGAATGGATAAATAATATGTGGTATAGCCAGAATGAAATAACATATGGCAATAAAAAGCATGAAGTACTGATACATGCCACAGCATGAATGAACCCTGAAAGCATTATGCTAAGTAAAAGAAGTTAGATGCAAAAAGCCACATAATGTATGATTCTGTTTATATGAAATGTCTACAATAAGGAAATCCATAGAGATAAATGGTGGATCAATACTTGCTGGGATTGAGGGTAGGAATGAGGACTAAGTATAAATAGGCAGAAGATGTCTTATTGAGGCGATTTGAATGTTCTAGAATTAGATTTTATACATAAACCAGGGGAAGTGTGAATTTTATGGTATCTAATTAAAATTCAATAAAGCTGATAAAATATTAAAATATGCTATCTATAATTATGCATATATATATATATAAATGACAAAAGAGAGGGAGTTGTTATTATAAGGGACTGGGTGATTTGACCCAGTCAGGGAAGTTAGAAACAAAGAGAAGATATTATAAATTCTTAGTATTATTATTATCTTTCTCAGGGTTGATTATCAGTGTCTTAAAATGAGATTGGAAGGCTTTTTTGTGAACCATA
This sequence comes from Tamandua tetradactyla, assembly GCF_023851605.1. NCBI lineage: Eukaryota > Metazoa > Chordata > Mammalia > Pilosa > Myrmecophagidae > Tamandua > Tamandua tetradactyla. The sequence continues at coordinate 54,131,562 of NC_135353.1, read as the reverse complement.
TCTCTACAATAGTTTGAATGATAGAAGTTTGAGCTTTTCCTTGAAGTTCAAAAAGAACTCCTATAAAATCATCTTGTTCTAGGGCTTTTCTTTGTATTACAGGGAAATCTTTCTCAAGACTATTTTCTCAAATTCTTCCATAGTAATTTTCCCTTCTTATGTTCTACCTCTTATTTTGAGGCAATTTTGATTCCAAATCACTAGTGTCATCCTATTTTCAAATGCATATGCACAAATACAGCAAACTATAATAGTATAATTCATTTAATTTTTTCTCTGTGATTTTTCCCCCATTCATGAGTCTAATTAAGTGTGGTTATGCTTTCTAAATAAATTTCTTGATTATTTTAAACAGCTTGCTACTTCCATTTTTAATATGTTTCCTCAATATATTGCTTATATTTAAAATATTCTTCTTGTAATATTCATGGTTGACATAATCTCTTGGTGTTTATTTTAATTTTATAAAAATTCATTTGGAATCTATATTTCTTTACCAACATGAATTTAAGAATAATACTTATTCTTTTCCCAAATGTGTCATGAGATAAGGATTTCACTTTAAGTACCCCATTTTTATCTCACCTCTAATTAGTTTCCTTTAATAACTTCAGACATATTTATATTCAGATTATTCTATCCTATTATATGTTATATAGATTTTATTTTATATAATTATATTAACTTCATAAGCTTATATACATTATTCATTAATTTTTTATTAAATATTTTATTAGAGAAGTTGTGAGTTTACAGAAAAATCATACATAAAATACAAGTTTCCCATATACAACCCCATCACCAAAACTTGTATTGTTGGTGAAAATTTGTTACAATTGATAACAAAGCTTTTTGGTAATTCTACTATTTTTAATAGTAGTTACATTTGTTATAATTGATGAAAGGTTATTAAAGAAGCATTATAATTATTGTCTATAGTTTACATAGGGGAATTTTGTCCTCATATTCCCTACCTATTATTATTGTTATTCATGCATATCTTTATTACTCATCTACCCATGCAGTGGATAAAAGGCATGTCAGTCACAAGGCTTTTACAATCACATGGTCACATGATACAGGCTATATAATTATGCAATCATTATCAAAGATCAAGGGTGCTGGATTGCGGTTCAACAATTTCAGGTCCTTCCATCTGGCTATCCTAATAATACAAACTAAGAAATATCTATATAAGGAGTCAGAAGTCAAAATCATTTGTATTTCTCAGTTGCACCTGCTCCCTCTCATCTGATCATTCTCTCAATCTTCAGGGATATCTGGGTAATGACCATTTCAACTTCTTTATACTGGAAAAGGGTATTAACCTTACGGGGTAGTGGAATGGAACTGATTGGTGCTGCTGGAGTGACTGATACTTCTGGATTCAGGTATTATCTGGCATAGGAATACTTTGTGGGCCTGAAGTTACCGAAAAAATAAACGTACTGAGTTAAATTGTATAGAGTCTTAGATAGATTCCAGGGTGTTCTTTGGGGTTTTCAAGAATTTTGTTGGTTGGGGCTTGGCATATTGTGAAAATTTACAATATCTGGCTGACTCTTGCATAACAGTAACCTCCAGGATGACCTGTCAATTCTAAGTGAAATCTCACAACTACTGAAACTTTATTTTGCTTGATTTCTTTCCCCTTTTTTGTCAAGCATGTATTCTCAATCCTATGATGTCAGGACCAGGCTCAAGTCTGGGAGTCATGACCCACATTGCCAGGGACATATATATCCATGGGAGTCAGGTCACACATGGGGGGAGGGTAATGAGATTATTCGCTGAGTTTGCTTAGACAGAGAGGCCACATGTGAGCCATAAAAGAAGTTTTCTGGGGGTGACACTTAGACATAATTATAAGAAGGCCTAGTTTCACCAGAGCAGAAATACTTCAAAAGGGCAAACCTCAAGATTGAAGGAATCACTTATTCAATTGGGATTCCCTAATGCTTGACAGAATATCAGGAATCCCCCAGGTGGGGAAGTTTAATAGTTACACAATTTTTACAAAGTCCCTCAATGGGACATTGCAAATACTTTTTTCTGCCCCACTTTGGAATGTATCAGCATATTACATTAACCTGTACAGAAAAATGAAATCTCATTCCCTATTCTAGGTACCATGTAATTAGGTTGTTTAAATAAACTGTCTAGACAAGTTAATTTAGTTAAAGTGCTAACGAAAATTAAAATTCTGGACAAAATAAACATATTCCTTTGTTCTCACATAGAATTTGGAGTTTTTAAATATAGACAATATCATCCTTTGCCCTGTATTCTGATTTACTTTAGTCCTAACCAGATCAGCCTCAATCATATCTCTAATTGATGTATGACCTCTTTCTCAGCTTCTTTAACAGTTGCTCTAGGGAGTAATGCTGACTTTCAGAGCTGCAGAACTCTAACTCTGAGTCTCAGGTGTCACAAAGTTATCCAAAGTTCCAGGGAACTACCCGATTATACACAAAGAGCACAATATCTTAGAATTTAGAAATAAGATAAAACTCAAGAATAAATGTGACTGCTGTAAGAGCTTAAAATCTAGGAACCTTTACAATGAGCCTTATTGGACATTCTGTACTCCTTAGTCATCGATTGCCAAATCTCTTCCCACTTTTTTATCCCCTGATAACCTATGTTCTGAAATTCAATTCCCAGAGTTTGCTTATTATAGGTTGTTTATATTACTGAGAGCATACAATATCTGTCCTTTCATTTCTGGCTTATTTTACTCAACATAATGTCCTCAACAGTCACCTATTTGCATAGCTAACAACTTCATTCCTTTCTGCAGCCATTCAATGTTCTGTCATATGTCTACACCACAGTTTACCCTTCCATTCTTCAGTTGATATTCTCTTAGGCCACCTCCACCCATTGACAATAGTGAATAATGGTGAGATAAACAGGAGTGTGCAAATGTCTATGTATGTCCCTGATTTTAGTACTTCCAAGTATATGCCAAATAATGGCGTTTCAAGATCACATGGCAACCATATACTTAGCCTCCTGTAGAACCACCAGACTTCCCTCCAGAGGGGCTGCACTATTCTACTACCGTACCAACAGTGAATGTGCACATCTCTCGCCACATCTTTTCTAGCACTTGTATCTTTCTGTTTATTTTTTAAACAGTTTCATTCACACATCCTAAGGATCCATACAATCCATCCTAAGTGTACAATCAATAGCTCCAGGTATGATCACATAGTCATGTATTCACCACCACAATCTATATGAGAACATTTCCATTTCTTCCACAAAGAAGAGAAAAATAAGGGAAAAAAGGAGTACAACAATAAGATTAAAAATCCCTTATAACTCTCTTATATAATGCTCTTACTGACATTTAGCTTTGGTATATTGTCTTTGTTACACTTAATGAAAGAATATTACAATGTTATTGTGAACTGTAGACCATAGTTTAAATTAATTGCATCATTTGCATATATCATCCCATTTTTAATACTTTACAGTAGTGACATACATTTGTTCTCCCTCATGCAGAAGCTTCCTAATATTTGTTCACATAATTACCATCATTGTCTACTCTAGGTTTCGCTAAGTTATACAATCCCAGTTGTTATCCTCTATCTTACATTCTGGTGTCACATATGCCCCAGACTTCCTCTTTCTACCATACTCACACTTAGCTTTGTTTATTATACTTAAAATATTGTGCTACCATCACACAGTATTGTGCTATATATTTTTTTCTCAATCTTCTTAAGCATTCTATACTTCTTTACCTTCAACTGTCCAATCACTACCTTCTTTCTATCACCTGATAACCTGTGTGTTGGTTGGTTGTTGTTAGATACACTGGCTACATTAAGGAGTGAAAGGGATGGGTTTAAGGCTTCAAATGAGAAGCTTAAGTGCTGTCTGACAGATGTAGATGTTTCTCTGAGTATCCTGCAGGAAAATCTTATTTCCTGTAGCCGTAGACTTGAGATCTCTGGAAATCAGACTCAGAATCTTATTGTTAGAGCAGCAACTTTACAACATAAACTGAAATCTCAATCTTTCATGGTGTCTGCCATTAAAGTGAGGGCATTGATTGGAAAGGTGTGGGACCCTGAAAAATGGGAAGGTGACATATGGATTGATAATGATGTCGGGGGTGAGGCTGAAACCCTAGGTCATGCTGAGTCTTCTCTACATAACCCTGTAATAGTTTGCCCTGAGGACATAACCACCCCACCTCCTGCCTGCCTTGAGGAGTTGGCCACCCAACCTCCTCCTGAAGGGATTAGCCCTAGAGTGATTAATCTTGTTTCACCGGATGAAACTGCAAACGAAGACCCTGAAGCAAATGGCATAGAAGATACTTTTAATTATTTTCATGACCCACCCCCCACTACCCCTCATTTCTTCCAGACCTATAACTAGACTAAAGTCCCAACAGGTCCCTAAAGGTGAGGTACAAAATATCACACATGAGGAGGCTGCTGTACAAGCTGCTCTGCCACTTGGGCCATATGATCCAGCAGATCCAATGGTGCTAGAAGTGTCAGTGGCAAATAGAGATACTGTCTGGAGTCTTTGGCAGGCCCCTATAGAAGAATCACAATGCAGACCCTTAGGATTTTGGAGCAAAGCCTTACCATCTGCTGCAGATAACTACTCTCCTTTTGAGAAACAGCTTTGGCCTGCTATTGGGTCATAGTAGAGACTGAACGCTTAACCATGGGCCACCAAGTTACCATGAGACCTGAGTTGCCTATCATGAGCTGGGTGTTATCTGACCCACCAAGCCATAAAGTTGGGCATGCGCAGCAGCATTCTATTGTAAAATGGTAAAGATATATAAGAGATAGAGCCAGAGCAGGTCCTGAAGGCACAAGTAAATTACATGAAGAAGTGGCCCAAATGCCCATAGTTTTCACTCCTGCCACATTACCTTCTCTTTCCCCGACCAGAGCTGTGGCCTCTTGGGGCATTCTTTACAGTGAATTGACTGAGGAAGAGAAAACTCAGGCCTGGTTTACAGATGGTTCAGCATGATATGCAGGTTCAACCTGAAAGTGCACAGCTGTAGCATTACGACCCCTTTCTGGGGTGTCCTTGAAGGACAGCGGTGAGGGGAAATCCTCCCAGTGGGCAGAACTTTGAGCAGTGCACCTGATTGCTCATTTTGCTTGGAAGTAAAACTGGCCAGAGGTGCATTTGTATACTGACTCATGGGCTGTTGCAAATGGTTTGGCTGGATGGTCAGGGACTTGGAAAGACCACAATTGGAAAATTGGTGACAAAGAGGTCTGGGGAAAAAGTATGTGGATAGACCTTTCTGAGTGGGCTAAAAACATGAAAATATTTGTGTCCCATGTGAATGCACACCAGAGCGTGACTTCAGCAGAGGAAGATTTTAATAATCAAGTGGATAAGACGATCTGTTCTGTGGATACCAGTCAGCCTCTTTCCCCAGCAACTCCTGTCATTGCCCAATGAGCTCATGAACAAAGTGGTCATGGTGGTAGGGATGGAGGTTATGCATGGGCTCAGAAACATGGACTTCCACTCAGCAAGGCTGACCTGGCTACAGCCACTACTGAGTGCCCAATCTGCCAGCAGCAGAGACCCACACTCAGCCCCCAATATGGCACCATTCCCCGAGGTGATCAGCCAGCTACATGGTGGCAGGTTGATTACATTGGACCACTCCCTTCATGGAAGGGACAGTGATTTGTTCTAACTGGAATAGACACATACTCTGGATATGGGCTTGCTTTCCTTGCACGCAATGCTTCTGCCAAAACTACCATCCGTGGGCTTACAGAATGCCTTATCCATCATCATGGTATTCCACATAGCATTGCTTCTGATCAAGGAGCACAGTTCACAGCAAATGAAGTGTGGGAATGGGCACATGCTCATGGAATTCTCTGGTCTTAAAATGTTCCCCAGAATCCAGAAGCAGCTGGATTGATAGAACGGTGGAATGACCTTTTGAAAACTCAATTACGGTGCCAACTAGGTGGCAATACCTTGAAAGGCTGGGGTAATGTTCTCCAGGAAGCTGTATATGCTCTGAATCAGCATCCGCTGTATGGTGCTGTTTCTCTCATAGACAGGATCCATGGGTCCAGGAACCAAGGGATGGAAATGGGAGTGGTACCACTCACTATCACCCCTAGTGATCCACTAGGAAAATTTTTGCTTCCTGTTCCTGCGACCCTGAGCTCTGCTGGTCTACAGGTTTTAGTTCCAAAACAGGGAGTGCTTCCTCCAGGAGAACCCACAATGATTCCACTGAACTGGAATTTAAGACTGCCACCTGGTCCCTTTGGGCTACTTATGCCACTGGATCAACAAGCCAAGAAGGGGATTACTTTATTGTCTGGGGTAATTGACCCTGACTATCAGGAGGAAGTAGGACTGTAAATACATCATGGAGGTAAAGAAGAGTTCTCTTGGAGTATAAGAGATCCCCTAGGGTGTCTTTTAGTACTACCATGCCCTGTGATTAAAATCAATGGAAAACTGCAACAACTCAATCCAGGCAGGACTACCAATGGCTCTGAAACTTCAGGAATGAACGTTTGGGTCACCCCACCAGGCGAAGAACCACGGCCAGCTGAAGTGCTTGTTGAGGGTAAAGGGAACATGGAATGGGTAGTGGAAGAAGTAGTGATAAATATGAACTTTGACCACATGATCAATTACAGAAATGAGGAATGTAATGCTGTTTTGTTTCCGTTATACTATTTAGGTTGTAAGATATCAAGTTTGAGAATGAATATTATCCAAGGATTTGAACCCTGTTCTGGAGAGATTTAATGTGTTTCCAGTTATATGCAGGACAGTTGAGTATTGTTCGGTGAAAGAAAAAAATGTGTTTTATTGTTTTTTATTTAGAAATTAGGTATGGTTTAAGGTGGTATGTATAGTTGCCAAGTTGACAAGGGGTGGGCTGTCATGGTCAGGTCCATGTGTCAACTTGGCCAAGTGGTAGTTGGGCAAGTGCTGGCTTGTCTGTTGCGATGAGGACATTTCATAGAACTAAATCATGATCATGTCAGCTGCATCCACAGCTGATTCCATTTGTAATCAGCCAAAGGGGCATGTCTTCTGCAATGAGTGATGCTTAATTTAATCACTGAAAGCCTTATAAGGAGGATTCAGAAGAGACAGGCTTTTCCTGTTTTGCTGGTGAGCCTCTCCTGTGGAGTTCGTCCATACTCTCTATCGGAATCGTCGGCTTCACAGCCTACTCTGCAGATTTTGGACTCTGCGTTCCTGCAGTCATGGAAACAATTTTATAAATTTTATATTTGTGAGTGTTCTCTGTTGATTCTGTTTCTCTAGAGTACCCTAACTAATACAAGGAGTCAGGAAAAAAAATAATTAAAAGTCCAATCACAGGCGGAAGGTTAATTAAACTGCAATACACACACACACCCAAGCACACATACATACACCATGGAATACCACACGGCAATAAAAATAATTAATTATTTCTACAGCTACAATATATGCATGAAATAATCTTGAAAAAAGAATTCATACTGTATTATTCTATTTACATAAAATTTCAGAAAATGCAAACCAATATATAATGATAATTAGAGGCTCATTGATTTCCTAAGGCATGGAGGAAATGGTATTAGGAGGGATTACAGAGGGGAACAAATAAACTTTGGGGAATGATGGATATGTTCACCTTCTCAATTGTGGTGATGGTTTCACTGTTGTGCACGTATCTCAAAATTGATCAAAGTGTATACTTTAAATACATATAGTTTATTTACATTAGTTATATCTCAATAAAGTTGTTTACAAAATAAGGAGAGAAAGCAAGGAATTAATGTAACATGTTCATTGTGCAAGCATTACTCTGTTAGATGTATATTTAGGTCCTGCAAGTCCCTTAGTGTGTGTTAGACAACTTACTGTTTCTTTCAGAAATATCCCAGTTACCATAGCTAGATATAGATTTTAATTTTTCTACCACTCCTTACAAAGGAGAAAATGCAAAAGCACCTATGAAATAGTACTGATTTATATTACTATCTTGAAAGGAAGGCAACATCCTGATGACAAATTCCCTGTGCTTGATGTGGTCTGGTCCCAGAGTCTACAGTTGTAAACATTGCTTTATAAAAAAGTATTTCTCTTATGCCTCCCCTAGCCCCATATTCCAGGGATAACCTGTTAATACTATGGCTTGTGTTCTTTCAGGACATTACAACATGAGTAAAAAAGACAATCTATCTACCCATACATATTGATCTACAAAAACAGTAAATCCATGGAATACATCAGAGAACAAAAAATGCTCCTGACTTCATAGACTTTTTCTTTTTGTGGGCAAGACAGAGGTGCAAAACAAATGACCCTTCCACTGTGTATTTCAGATTTTAGCAGGGTGATGAGGAAAGTTCTTGCTGACATGATCACTTTTAGAAGAGACCCAAGTGAGTGAGGCAGCAAGCCTTACGAATATTTCAGGAATAATAATCTAGCCAGAGAGGACAATAATTACAAAGGCCCTGAGGCAGGGGCACATTTGTTTTATTTGAGTAACAGCAAAGAGGCCAGTGTGCCTAGAATAGAGTGAATAAAGAGGAGTACAAGGAGAAAAAGTTCGAGAAATAGCCAGAAAATTTTGATTGATTTAACATCATTAAACCTATAAATATAATTTGCTGCGCTGACAGATGAAAAGAGAAATAACTGGTAGTGAGCTCATGCAAGGACTTTAGATTTGAAGGTTTTCAACAAGAGAATGACAAGAACTCTTCATGTTTTTTAAGAAACTGTTTCTAGTTCTGCATTAAATAAAATTTAAGTGGACAAAGGTGGAAGCAGGGATACCAGTTAGAGATCAGAGTAACAGTCCAATAGTGGGAAGAAGTGGATGAATTCAGAATATATTCTGGAAACTGAATCTGACAGGATTTGTTGATAGATTGAACAACAGGTGTGAGAGAAGAGAGGAGGATAACTTCAAGTCTGATTAACTGAGTGAACAGTGGCACATTTTACTGAGATGGGCAACACGGAGAGGAAAGAGCTTGCCAATGAGGGAATAAAGCATTTAATTTGATTGTATTGTATATACATACACACAACTCTTCTTACACATACCCATATGTATGCAAATACAGCTAATTTATACACACACACATTCAGAGGTTTTGAAAAATAGTAGGAAGAATATATATATTTCTGCTCTTGCTGTTTATTCTTCATAAAGTTTTAGACAGCTTGTCAATTCAGTACACATAAATAATTCTCATTCTTTTTAATGACTTCATAGTATTCCATAATATAAATAAGTATAAATTATTTCAACATTTCTCAGTTAATATTTAGGTTGCTTACTTTGTATTTATATTAATATAAGTCTTCAATGTACATACCTCTACATGTATCATCATAACTTTTGTAGGTATTTCTGCATGACTTCTACATCCATTTAATCAGGATTTGCTTCATTATTAAGAACTATTTTGGGAGAAAGAACTTTGCACTATTTTTTAGCATCATCCAAGAGACAGGCTATCTGACTACATCCCTCATAGTAAACCCAGTTAAAAGCAACCACTCTGTATCTCAAACAAAGGGAATTTAATACTGGAATTTGTTAGCCAGAAGACGGAAGTATTGAGAAGCCAAATATCAATATGTGAGACAAGTCAGAGATTAAAAGTGACAGGAATCCATGCTGATCCCTATTGAGAAGAAATAAGGAGTTATTACCAGAGTCCAGAAGCTGGGACTACACTGCAGGAGCAAGGAATGGACAACTCAGCAGTAGCTGGGACCAATAAGAGATGAAGCCAAGGAGGAGAATCAGCCATTTTCAGGGACACTTAGAGAAATTGAGAGAGGGGAGAGAAATACTTTGTCTTTTAACCTCTTTATACTCTCCAATATTCCAATGCCTCACATTTGCCCAACATGCTCAGAAATAATAGGACAAAGATACCTAGGGAAGGTAGTGTGTCGTGATACAGATTAGAATTTTAGACAAAATAGAAAATTGAGTAGAACACAGGAAAAGGAAAATATTTCAATTGACTATTGTACCAAATATGGGGGCAATATTTCCATTGATTAGTTTTCAGTTCATGTTTATAGATCTGTATTCTATCTATTGGTCGAGTTTCTGAAATACATGATAGCAGGAAACAGTGCCCTAGAGAACAAACATAGATATTTCATTACTGGTTAGCTCATTAAGGATTAATAAATTGACATTGGAATTTTTAATGTAAAAATAGAAACTGAGAAATCAGAGAAATAAAAGATAGAAAAGAAAAAAACATAAGAGATAAGATTGCAGCATAATATGTCATTAAAGAAGAATTTATGTTCTTGGTGAGACACTTTGGGGAATTACCCTAGTGCTCAAATTACCATATTCCCAAATATACACTCAAATCATCTCCCAAAAAGGAATGATTGTTAATGATTTGGGATCGAAGATCCATGAGGCAGTTGGTTTAGATTGGCTTCTCTTATGTGTTTGTACTTGCCAAAGTTGTTTGACACACATCTTATTTTGTCTGGTGAATAGTTTGGATAGATGGCACATCGGTATTTATTATTAGGCACCTGGTACAGAACTTGCCTGAGCAGTGTTTTAGTCTTCTAGCTCTAAGCTACAACTTCCTACCAAAATCATCAAGTGAGTTTTTTTCCACAGCCTTATCTACCATTTCATACTATTGTTGAATGCCAGGTAAAGCTTTCTGTCTAATGACACTGATCACAACTTGGGATCGTAATTCCAAGTGTCTTTCTGATGTTAGTTGGAAGACTGGGTTATTTCTTTATCATGCACACTGTCACCCCATTGTGTAGACCTTGATGGAGGTGCACTTCATAGATACTGAAGGAATTATTTAGTTTTCCCTTATATTAGCAAGAATCTTATGTCAATATAGGCAAACCACATATCTAAGCAATCCTTTCCCAGGTGCTTAAGAATCAACAGCATTAGAAACAATGAAATGATCCAGTGCATTCACAAAATGCTTATATACAAAATTGTGCAAAGCCTGTGGTGAAATAATTACCGGGGGAGTTTGTTTTCAAAAGAAGAAAACAAAATTGGATTCATGGGCCATACCCATAGCTAGACTAACAAAGACAAAAAGAGAGAAATTGCAAATGAATAAAATAAAAAATGAGGGGAATCAGGGAACTCTGTACTATTGGCTCAATTTTCTGTAAATCTAATTTTTTTTCTGAAAATACATTCTGAAAGTGATGGAAGAGGTGTGTAGTGAGGGGCGGACTTTAGCTAGTTCCCCAAGGCAAGTAGTAAATATCCAGGAACTGTCTGTAACAACCCTTTGGGGGACTTCAGTGACCAAAGATCATACACCAGTCTGGAACAGATAGGATGGCAGTGATCCCACAAGGAACTGTAACTCTTCCAAGCCCCGGAGGCTGGTACCCCTCCCCCATTGGCATGGAAAGCTGTTTCTGAGTTGGCTCCCCAAAGGAGAAAAAGGACCTCTCTTCTAGGGGCACGGAAGATAGGTCAACCTAGCTCCAATTGCAAAATTAATTAGTAAATTCCAATTGCTGAATACAAGCTCTGAGCACAGATAAACCTAGAGCAAGCACAATAAGAACCCAGACATTTTGCCCCAGCAGAGATGGAGTGCAGCTGAAGGAAGAAAAAAAACAGAGGCTTTTTTACTTGGACAAGTGCAAAATACTGGAAAAGGGACACATAGTGCCAGGTGCAAACTCTGGCTCTTGATTGGTAAACCCATGAGGGGGTCTGGCTCTGAAAAGGAATGTTTTTCTCTCCTTTTAGTTTGCTTCCTAAGAGCACATTAGATAGAATTACAGGCATAGTCAGGCTTAAGCACTGCACCAAGCAAGGACAGAATTAACCTATAGCTGAGAGATAAAGTAACTAGTCAGGTGAAGGACATAATTCCCTAAGGGTGTATCTTTAAGTAGTCTCTACTGGGAGGAAAGGAAGGTAATTTAGTCAAGCTTCAATTGCAGTATAAATTCCTACAGGAAGGAGGTGGGGTTGACAGACAAAAAAGTGAAATAAAATAAAAAAGAATAAAGACAGAGGAATTTAGAGTCAGCCAAGTTCAAAGAAATGGAAAGAGGAGCACACAGAGTCTGGTAGCAACTGTGGCTCTTGACTGGTGAAACTTGGAGGCTGGAGACTGGCCCTAAAAATGAATTTCTTATTTAAAAAATGATTCTAAATAGCTCATTGGAGAAAGCCTCAGGTATTTTTAATTGTAAGTGGGAACCAGGCAAGGGCTGAGTTAAGATAAGTCTGAGAGACAAAGTAATGAGTCAAGTGGAGAGGATAATTCCCTAAAGGGTGTTTCTACCCCAAGAAATGAGGGTGGTTCTAAGGTCCAGTGATGGCCCTACTTCAGGGAATTCAGGCTCCCAGGCTGGAAAACAAAAGCAAGCTAAGGCTAACTTCTAATTCAACATCTATTTCAATTGTGCCACTAGCAGGGAGTGTCTACTGAGAATTAAAGACACCACATCACTTTACCCTGGAAGAAAGCTGTGGGCTAAAAGCCACTTGCTGGGTAGCATTAAAAAAACCCACAGAGTCAAGAGGCTTTATAGGAAAGTCTGATAACCTATTGGGTCTCACCATCAGGGAAACTGGATACTGATTACACCTTACTCCTGAGACCAGGCCTGTCTCATCAGGAAAGAACTGATTGGGACTGATCATATCTGGGGAGAGCCTCCTCTAAAAAAAAAAAAAAAAAAAAAAAAAAAAACGCTTCTGTATACACAATAGAAGAACCACAAGAAAAAGAGCTGAAAAATTTTGATCGGTTAAACAGAAGCTATCCTGGAGGTCTGGAACAAGTTTAATTGAATGTCAGAGAACAGATAGAAAACAAAGCCAACCAGTGAGAAAACCCTAGGTAAAAGTTAAAGTAACCTCCAGGATAAACTAATCAAGGAAATCAGGTGCCTAGATACTGGCAAAAATTATGAGTCATACTAGGAAAAACAAAGATATGGCCCAGCCAAAGGAACAAACCAACATTTAAAATGACATACAAGGATTGAAACAGGATGTTTGAACAGACATCCAAAATCATATAAAAAGTCAAACCAATGAGTTGAAGGAAGATAAGGCAAAAGAGATGAAGGATAAAAATAAGGCACTGGGCAAACATAAAGAACAAATTGGAAGTTTTAAAAAGCAAATGGGAGGTAGACTGCCAGGAAGATGGCCGAATAGAGTAGCTTGAGATTAGCACTTCTCCACGGAAAAAGGCCAAGGAACTGAGAGCCAGAAAGCTGGAGCCTAGTATGGAGGTGCAGAGCCTGCAGAAGTGCACGGATGGGAGCTGGGGACTAAGAAGTAAACCAGGCCACATTTCTTGGGTGTGCTACCCTCTCCAGTGCATCCGCATGACTGGCGACTCACCCCACACCCCACACACCCAAACCCAGTCACCCACTCTCATTCCCCATGCTCTAGGTGCCCCCACTTCACAGCCCCCAGTGCATGTACCTGCCACACCCCCACCCCAAGTGCAACTGACCCACCTCTCCTATACCTCTCCTAAGCACTACATACCCCTCCCTGTTCCCTACAGGCTGCTGCCAGTACATAAAGGCTGTGGACACTAACCTCCATACACAGGATATCCCCGCACCCTGCCCAAAGTGTTGCACAGCCTCATTCAACATGCCCTGAGTGCTGCACATCAGTTTATGGAACTCCTAAGCCCAAGCATACACATGGGCCCCCAATCATATCATTCAGCTCTGGGATCTGCATTTTACAGCAGTCCTAGAACCACACACATGCACAGACCTCAACCACACCTCCCAGCTCTGAGAAAGTGCCGACTACACAGGCAAGTCACATCTGCCCCCAATCCATAAAGGCATAACACCGACCTGCTGCAACAACTCTATACATGTGCACAAAGGGCCCCATGCCTTAGACCAATGCACACCCGCACAGATACATCCCCCTTGGCTTCTGGGCACTCACATTCACGACCATCAGTAAAACATCCCCAACCTGTGCCTATACCTGCCCTGAACCAAACAACCTCACTGAGAGCCATACCCTGCTCCCTGCTGTACAACCATCCCATGAACACAAGGACTTAGACTACTGAAAGAAATCAACTCCCAAAGAAAATAACAACGATATCTACATGCCACAAAGACAGCAGATCACTAAGCATATCACAATGCAGACAGATATAGCCCTGCCTAACAACCAAATTAAAACACAAGAGGAGACATAGGCATTAGAACATCTAATCTAATCTTAGATTAGAACATCTAAGACGTTCATGCAACTTTACTTAAAATAAATGGGATAGCAAATGACATAAAGGAGGTCAGAAGACAGTAGAAGAGCACAAAGAGGAATTTGAAAGAATAAATAGAAAAATAGCAGAAATCATGGAGATTAAAGAGTCTGTTGAGCAACTAAGAAACATACTAGAGGTACACAACACCAGATTTGAAGAGACAGAAGAAAGAATAAGTGATATAGAGGACACAATAAGTGACTTCAAAGACTTGAAACAGCAAATGGCAAAAAGATAGAAAAACTTGAATTGGATCTCAGGGAAATGATAGACAAAACAAAGCACTCAGATATAAGAATCATTGGTGTCCCAGAAGGAGAAGAGAGGAGAAAAGGGCTAGAAAGAGTACTTGAGGATATAATATGGGAAAACTTCCCAACCCTCATAAAGACCTTAAATAAACAAGTCAAAGAAGCCAAATGAATGCCCCCCAAAAATAAGTCCAGATAGACCTTCCCTAAGACACATATTAATCAGTCTGTCAAATGTTGAAGAGAAGCAGAAAATCCTGAAAGCAGTAAGGGAAAAATAATCTACTACATCCAAGGGATGTACTTAATAAGACTGAGTTCAGACCACACAACTAGCACCCAGGAGGAAAGAAGGCAGTGGTATGATATATTCAACATCCTGAAAGATAAAGACTTCAGCCAAGAATTCTGTACCCAGCCAAATGGTCCTTCAAAACTGAGGAAGAGATTAAAGTTTTAACAGACAAAGAAATCTTTAAAAATTTCTCACCAAAAGACCAACCCTACAAGAAATGCCAAACCAAGTTCTACCAGCTGGAAAAAAAAAGACAGGAGAGGGAGGTCTGGAGGACACAGAATTGAAGAGTACCATTAAGGGTAATTTAAAGAATACAAACAGAAAGAGGGAAAAGAATACATAGATCTGACAAATAAAATAAAAAGGTAACATGATAGATTCAAGAAACAACTCTTTAGTAATAATTTTTAATGTTAATGGATTAAAATTTCCAATTAAAGATACAGATTGGCAGAATGGATCAAGAAACATAATCCAGCTATAGGCTGCTTACAAGATACTCATTTTAGATACAAAGATGCAAATATATTGAAAGTGAAAAGATGGGGGAAAATTTTCCATGCAAGTTGTAACCAAAAGAAAGCAGAAGTAGCTATGCTAATATCAGAAAAATTGACTTTAAATGCAAAGACGTCAAAAGAAGCAAAGAAGGAACTATATACTAATTAAAGGATCAATTCACCAAGAAAAAGATATAACAATCATAAATGTTTATGCTTCCAATCAAGTACATGAGACAGACATTGGAAAAACTGAAGGAAGTGATAAGTGTATCAACAATAATAGTAGGAGACTTCAATACAGCACTCTCCTCTAAAGATAAAATAACCAGACAGAAGATCAACAAGGAAACAGAGAAGTTAAATAATTTGATAAATGAATTATACCTAACAGATGTATATAGGTCATTGCACCCTAAAGCACAAGGATATACAGTCTTCTCTAGTGCTCATGGAACATTCTCCAGAATAGATCATAGACTGGGGCACAAAACAGATCTCTATAAACTTGAAAACATTGAACTTATTCAAAGCACTTTCTCTGATCACAATGGGATGAAACTGGGTCTCAGTAACCACCAAAATATGAGAACATTCATGAATACATGGAGATTAAATGACACACTCTTAAACAACCAGTGGGTCAAAAAAGAAATCCCTACAGAAATCAGTAGCTATCTGGAGATGAATGAAAAGGAGAATACAATTTATCAGAACTAATGGGATGTGGAAAAGGCTGTGCTGAGAGGGACTGTATTGCCCTAAATACCATATTAAAAAATGAGAAAGAGTGAAATTCAGGACTTAACAGCACACCTGGAGGAATTTGAGAAAAAACAGCAAACTAACCACAAAGCAAGTAGAAGAAGAGGAATAACAAAGATTAAAGCACAGATAAATGAATGGGAGAACAAAAAAAAAAAAAACAGAAAGAATTAATAAAACCAAAAGTTCGTTCTTTGAGAACATCAATAAAACTAATGGGCCACTAGCAGGACTGACAAAGACAAAAAGAGAGAAGATGAAAATAAGCAACATCAGAAATGAAACGGTGTGCATTACCACAGACCCTGAAGAAATAAAAGAAATCATAAAGGATACTATGAACAACTGTACCCCAACAAACTAGACAACTTAGATGAAATGCACACATTCCTGGAGACACACAAACAAGCTCCACTGATTCAGGAAGAAATAGAAGATCTCAACAAACCAATCACAAGTACAGAGATTCAATCAGTCATCAAAAATCTTCCAAAAACGAAAAGCCCAAGGCCAGATGGCTTCACCAGGGAATTTTATCAAACATTCCAAAAAGAACTAACACCAACCCTGCTCAAACTTTTCCAAAAAATTGAGAAAAAAGGAACTCTACGTAACTCATTTTAAGAAGCTAATATCATTTTAATACCAAAACCAGGTAAAGATGCTATAAGAAAGGAAAACTACAGGTCAATCGCCTTAATGAACATAAATGCAAAAATTCTCAAAATATTAGCAAATCGAATCTAACAACACATTAAAAGAATTATACACCATGGCCAACTGGGGTTTATACCAGAAAAGCAAGGATGTTTCAACACAAGAAAATCAAACAATGTAATACAGCACATTAACAACTTGAAAGGGAAAAATCACATGATTATCTCAATTGATGCTGAAAAAGCATTCAACAAAATTCAACATCGTTTTCTGATAAAAGCACCCCAAAATATAGGAATTAAAGGTAACTACCTTGTGCTGGTTTGAAAAGATGTGTGTCCCCTAGAAAAGCCATGTTTTAATCAAAATCCTGTTTTGTAAAGGCAGAATAATCCCTATTCAATACTGTATGTTTGAAACTGTAATTAGATCATTTCCCTGGATGATGTGATTTAATCAAGAGTGGTTGTTAAGCTGGATTAGATGATGACATGTTTCCATCCATTTGGGAGGGTCTTGAGAGGTTTCTGGAGTCCTATAAAAGAGGAAACATTTTGGAGAATGAAGGAGATTCGGAGAGAGCAGAGAATGCTGCAGCACAACAAAGCAGAGAGCCCAAGAGCCAGCGACCTTTAGAGATGAAGAAGGAAATCACCTCTGGGAGAACTTCATGAAAAAGGAAACCAGGAGAGAAAGCTCACAGATGATGCCATGCTCACCATTGCCCTTCCAGCTGAGAGAGAAGCCCTGACTGTGTTCACCATGTGCCTTCTCACTTGAGAGAGAAACCCTGAACTTCATTCATCGACCTTCTTGAACCAAGGTATCGTTCCCTGGATGGATGCCTTTGATTGAACATTTCTATAGACTTGTTTTAATTGGGGCATTTTTTCAGCTTTAGAAAAATAGTTTAGAAAAATAGTTTATCTTAGAACTAGCAACTCATTAAATCCCCCTTTTTAAAAGCCATTCCATTTCTGGTATATTGTATTCCGGCAGCTAGCAAACTAGAACATACCTCAATATGAGAAAGGGAATATATGAAAAACCAATAGCCAGCTTCATACTCAATGGAGACAGACTGAAAGCTTTCCACCAAAGATCAGGAACAAGATAAGGATGGCCACAGTCACCACCATTATTCAAAATTGGGCTAGAAGTTCTAGCTAGAACAATCAGGCAGGACAAAGAAATAAAGGGCATGCAAATTGGAAAGGAAGTAGTAAAACTCTCATTATCTGCAGATGAGATGATGCTATACTTGGAAGATACTGAGAAATCTACAGCAAAGTTATTTGAGCTAATAAACAAATACAGCAATGAGGTGGGATATAAAATTAATGTGCAAATCAATACCATTTCTATACACAAGCAATGAGCTAGCTGAGGAGTCATTTAAGGTAAAAATTCCATTCAAAATAGCAACTAAAAATAATCAAGTACTTAGGAAAGAACTTAACTAGGGATGTAAAGGACTTATACACAGAAAACTTCATAACATTGCTAAAAGAAATCAAAGGTGATCTAAATAGATAGAAAGACATTCCCTGTTCATGGATAGAAAGCCTAAATATAGATTAATATTAATTTTCCCCAAATTGATCTACAGATTCAACACAGTATCAATAAAAATTCCAAAAACCTACTTTGAAGATTTGGAAAAGCTAATTACCAAATTCATTTGGAAGGGAAAGACACCCTAAATAGCTAAAAGAATCCTGAGAAAGAAGAACAAAGTAGGAGGCTAACACTCCCTGATTTTAAAACTATTATAAAGCCACAGTGGTCAAAACAGCATGGTACTGACACAAAGACAGAAACAATGACTAATGGAATAGAATTGAAAGTGCAGAAAAAGACCACCAAATCTATGGTCAACTGATTTTTGACAAGGCCCCCAAATCCTCTGAACTGGGACAAAATAGTCCTTTCAATAAATGAGCATGGAAGAACTGGATATCAATAGCCAAGAGAATAAAAGGAGACCCTTATCTTATACCCTACACAAAAATTGACTCAAAGTGGATCAAATACCTATATATGAGAACTAGCAACATAAAGCTTCTAGAAGAAAATGTAAAGAAACATCTCCAAGACCTACTGATAGGAGGTAGCTTCTTACACTTTATACCCCAACTGCAAGCAACAAAAGAAAAAATAGATAAATGGGAACTCAAAATCAAATGTTTCTGCACTTCAAAAGACTTTGTCAAAAAGGTGAAGAGGGAACTAACTCAATGGGAGAAAATATTTGGAAATCACATGTTGGACAAAGGTTTCATTTCATGTATACAAATAGAAATTGTACAACTCAACAACAAAAGAGCAAGCAACCCCACTATAAAATGGAGTAAAGATATGAATAAGCATTTTTCGGAAGAGCAAATACAGATGGCTCAAAAGCACATGAAGAGAGTCTCATTTTCATTGGCTATAAGGGAAATGCAGATCAAGACTACAATGAGACACCACCTCACACCTATACGAATGGCTGCTATTAAACAAACAGGAAACTATAAATGTTGGAGAAGATGTGGAGAAACTGAGACACTCATGCTCTGTTGGTGGGAACGTATAATGGTACAGCCACTATGGAAGACTGTTTGGTGGTTCTTTAGGAAACTAAATATCGAGTTGTCCTATGACCCAGCAACAGCACTACTTGGCATATACACAGAAGAGCTGAAAGCAATGACACAGACATTTTCATACCCATGTTCATAGCAACATTATTCACAATAACCAAATGAGGGAAACAAACCAAATACCCATCAACAGACGAGTGGATCAACAAAATGTGTATATACATATGATGGAATATTATGCAGCAGTAAAACAAAATGACATCCTGAAGCATATGATGAGATGGATGAGCCTTGAGAACATAATTCTGAGGGAAATTAGCCAGACACAAAAGGATAGATACTGTGTGATACCACTTTTATGACTAGCATAAAGCTATAATTAGAGGCTTATAATACAGAATATAAGGGACTTAGAGATACATAGAAGCTAGAGATGGATGAACCATTAGCGAATGAGGTTGAACTCCAATGTAAGGGAATAAAGAGGAGTGAATGTGGTTCTCTAATGGGTCTATAAGTAATATTACCATATGAAGATGAACAAGATTGAAAGGGGTTGTATAGACCTATATATTCCATTGATTAACACCAGAAATATTAATTAGTTCTTGTAATAATTATTTCAAAATGTGATTCTTGTATAAAGAGTGTTTAAGTCCAGAGTACAGGGGTAAAGCTACTATGCATGCTATGAGCTATGTTCAAAAGGAAGCCATCAGCACTACCACAGCACAGCAGAGGTGAATAATGGTGGGGGGGACAAGAGTTAAGAGGAGGTTTAGATTTCCTATTTGGCAAACGTGTATTTATCATTTTCTTTCTCTTGAGAACAATGAAATTATCTAAAATTGAGAATGTTAATGGACAGTGGATTTTGGGCCCTCTACACGATGCCCAACAATTGCAAGTGGCTGAAGGATGCACTGACGGATAAATAGATTGGTGAGTAAGTGTGTATACTTATGAATGAAGGTTGTGCTGCTGCAAAAAGGAACAAAGTCGTGAGACATGCAATGAGGTGGAAGAACATATGGGACATTTGCTGAAACAAACATTTGCCAGAAACAAAAGAAGAATGGTATCGTCACCTTTAGGAAAAGTTTATAAGAAAACAGGGGCCTAGATTGTAAAGTTTTAGAGAAGACATGTTAAGTTCAGAGTGGTGATTATTATTTCTGGATTTTGAGAGGTTGTTTTATATATATATAAAATTTTAGAGGTAAGATATTTATCTTATCTGATATTTAGAGATAAGAATGAAGCTGAACAAGTTGGGGTTAAAGTAATTCAGAACATAGAGGTAAGGGAGACAGTGTCTTTACTTTAGAACCACACATACTCTTTGAGACTAGTGGAAGAAAGGTTTATTTGGTCTGAAACCGAAATTTTCTGTCGTCCATAATCTAACATATCTGTATAGCTCATTTGAACAACTGAAACACAGGGAAAACAGAATAATAAAGATATCATGTAATCTTATGTAGATTATTGCAATGCCTGAATACATTCTGGAGTGTATTAAGCAGAAATCAAAAAGTATTGCCAAAGTCCCCTGAGGGATGGGAGAAAGAATATGGAACTATTAAACCTTACCATCAGAAAATCCCCTGATACTGTGACAAACTTTAGGGACACTGAAATCAATAGACAATACCCTCGATCATAAGACTTACTCGTGTGATGCTTATGAAGGTAGTGGAGTAGCTTAGACTTCCTATAGGTATGTCAAAGAGTTACTTCTAGAGGACCTCTTTTGTTGCTCAGATGAGGCCTCAGTCTCTGTAAGCTCAACTCTGTAAGTGAAATCATTGTCCTCCCCTGTACATGGAACATGACATCCATGGTTGAAAGTCTTCCTGGTGACATGGGCAATGACTCCCAGGGATGAATCCAGACCTGGCACCATGGGGTCAACAATTACATCCTGACAAAAGGGGGGGAAAGGAGTGTAATTGATAAAGTATCAGTGGCAGAGAAAGTCCAAATAGAGTCAAGAGGCTACTCTGGAGGTTGCTCTTATGCAAGCTTCAATTAGACCTTGCTACTTATCATAACCTGCCAACCCCCAACTAGGGCCATTAAAGCCAATCCTAAAGAACACCTATGGCAATATATAAGATTCCACAAGGGTTCCGTGCACTAAAGTAACTTTCCAGTAACCTACAACATCCAGATGGGTCCTTGGTCCAGATAAGTCCTGAAACCCAGCCCAGACTCTCCAGAACATTGGATAGTTCCATCTTCCTACTCTATATTAGAGACTGGCCCTTCCAATATGAAAAATTTAGAATTGCCATAGCCCAAACACCCCTAAAGAGAGGGATGGAAAGATCAAAGCTGATGATGGGGTTACACAGAGAAGACAGGATTTAACAAATGAATACGAATGCTGAATCATTAAATTGTTCTGTCTTTTAGCCTCCAGCATTTTAGAGCAGCTAGAAGTAAAAACCTAAAACTGTGAAACTGTAACCCATGTGAAACTCTGAAATATGTTCTACAACTAATTGTGGTGCTGTGCTTTGAAATTTATAGCTATTTTGTATATATGTTATTTTTCACAAAAAGAAGGGGAAACGTTGATTGCGATGATAAAAAATGGTATAAAAAAAAAAGCCAGCTGCAGCACTTTAAGCAAAACATGATTTAAAATATGGGAGAATTTATTAGAATGAAAGACACAATAGAAAAGATGAAAAACTGAATGGAAACCTACAACCACAGATTTGAAGAGGCAGAAGAAAGGATTAGTGAAGTAGAGGATAGGATATCTGAAATCCTAGACACAAAATAACAGATAGGGAAAAGAATGGGAAACTATGAGCAAGGTCTCAGGGCACTGAATGACAACATGAAGCACATGAATATATGTGTTATGGGTTTTCCAGAAGGAGAAGAAAAGTGAAAGGAGTCAGAAAGAATACAACTAATTGTTGCAGTGTGTCTTGAACTTTATTGCTTATATATATATATATATGTTATTTTTCACAATAAAAAATTTTAAATGTCAAAGACAAAGTATTCTGAAAACATCAAGAGAAATGCAATCCATCACATACATTGGAAGCCTGATAAGACTATGTGCACACATCTCAGATGAAACCACTAGTGAGAAGGCAGTAATATGATATATTTAAGATGCAAAAAGAGAAAAACTGCCAACCAAGAAATCTATATCTGACAAAACTGTCCTTCAAAAATGGGGGAGAGCTTAAATATTTTCAGACAAACAGACACTGAGAGGGTTTGTGAAGAAGTGATATACTCTATAAGAAATGCTAAAGGGCACACTACAGGAAGATAGGAAAAGACAGGATAGAAGTTTGATAAATAGTGTAGAAATAAAGACCATAATGAAGGTGAAAACAGAGAGAGAGAAAGAAAAATGAGATATGACCTACAAAGTTCTAAAGACAAAATGACAGAAAAAAACACTGTCTTTACAGTAATAACATTAAATGTTAATTGATTAAACTTCCCAATCAAAAGATATAAACTGGCAGAGTGGATTAAAAAACAGGACCCATCTATATGCTGTCTACAAGAGACTCATCTTGGATCCAAGTACAAAAATAGGTTGAAAGTGAAAGGCTGGGAATAGATATTTCACAAATCAATAACCAGAAAAAAGAATAGCAGTAGCTATGTTAATATCAGAAAGCTTATATTTCAAATGTAAAACAGTTAAAAGAGATATAGAAAGGCACCAGGTATTAATAAAAGTGACAATTCTTCAAGAAGACATAAGAATCATAAATATTTATGCACCAGCCAAGAGTGCCCCAAAGTACATGAGGTAAACACTGAGAACACTGCATGCAAAAGTAGACAAATATAAGAATGCTTTCAGAAGAGGAAGAACAAACAAATGTCAGCATTGCAAGGTATTGGAAATGGGATGGTACATGGAAAAAATACAATCGATACAAGCTAGAGTCTGTAGTTAGCAGTAACATTGTAATATGCTTCCAGTAAATGCAACAAAGGCAATATACCAAAGCTAAATGTCAATAAGAGGGGACATAATGGAGGGGTATGGTATTTTTTATGTTGATGTTGGTGTTTCTCCTTAATTTTTAGTCATCATTTTTCATTTTCTTCCTCTTTCTGTTTCTTTGTGGGAGAAATGGAAATGTCTTCATATCGATTGTAGTGGTGAATGCATAACTAAGTGATTATACCAGGAAGCATTGATTGCTTACTTATATGAATGGTGTAAGTGCTGCAGAAAATGTGGAGGGAGGGATAGACGGTTCCCTATTCACTGTCAGTAGAAAAGTAAAATGGAGCAGCCCACCAGGGGACACTGTTGTTGTACCACAGCAGGCTTAGTAAAAGATTACTGTATGATCCAGCAAACTTGTTATTTGGTAGATGCTTGAAGTACTGAAAATGGGGTCACAAATGGACATTTGCACACTGGTATTTATGGCAGCAGTATTCACAATTTGCAATGGATGGAGGTGGCCTAAGGGTATATGTACTGATGAAAGTAAGGATGAACAGTGGTCTATACATACAATAGAATGTTGACTGACTGCAATAAGGAATGAAGTTGCAGGTCATGCAACTAGGTGAACGGACATTGAGGACAGGATGTTTCATGAAATAAGCCAGAAACAAAAAGACAAACGTAATGTTTCACTAATATGGCCTAACTATAATGGGCAAACTTTAACCCAATATCATAGGCTCATTGTAAAGTTTCCTGGATTCTAAGGTCTTTCAGCAGTCACATCTATTCCTGAGTTGTAACAGTTATTTCTAAATTCTGAGAGGCTGAGCTGTTCATGTATAAACTGGTCAGTCCCTGGAACATTGCATACCTGTGTGATAACTGAGACTCAGAACTAGAGTACTGCAGCTATGAAAGTCAGCATCACCCCATACAGCAACTGTTTAAAAACTGTACAAGAGATCAGACCGCAATTAGAGATATGAATGAAGCAGACCTGGTTAAGATTAAGTTAAATCACGAAAGATAAATGATGATATTGATTGTGTTGTAAAACTTCAATGCCTGTGTGTGACCAAAGGGAGATATATTTATTTGGTGCAAAATTTATATTTTCTTTGGTACAATATCTAATTTAACTCATATGGTCAGTTTATTTGACCATAATAATTACGTGGAACCTTGATTGGGAATGTACAGATTAATGCGGTGCCCCAATTCACACGAGAGTTATTAGGGAAGAGAATAAAAAAGTATTTGCAAAGCCCCCATGAGGGGCTGGATAAAAAGGTGGAAATGGTAAACTTCCCTACCTGGGGAATTCCAGGTAGTTTTGCAAGCATTGGAGATTACCAGTGTAACAATCCAAACACTCCATCTTGCGGCAATATTTGCAGATGACATGAACCTATATTTAGAAAAACCTGAAAAAAATGACAACAAAGCTACTTGAGCTAATAAACAATTTCAGCAAAGTGACAGGATATAAGAGCAGCATGCAAAAATCAATAGTACTTCTATACACTAGTAATGAGCTATCCAAGGAGGTAATCAAGAAAAAAGAATCAAATATCTGGGAACAAATTTAACCAAAGACGTAAATGACTTGTATTCAGAACACTACAAATCATTGTTAAAAGAAATCAATGAAGACCTTAAAAAATGGACAAATATTATATGTTCGTAGATTATAAGGCTAAATGTCACTAAGATGTCAATTCTACACAAATCGATCAACAGATTCAATGCACTAACAACCATACTTTCTGGCATTACACTTCCTGTCCTTGAAGCATACCATAAAACCACAGCATAATACAGGCATAAAGACAGACACATTAATCAATAGAAACAAAACGAGAATTCAGAAATACGAACTCAGTCCTATGGTCAAATTGATTTTTTACAAGGCTGCCAATTCCATTCAACTGGGGCAGAACGGTCTCATCTATAAGTGGTATTGGGAGAGCTGGATATCTATGATAAATAGAATAAAATAGAACCTCTATGTGACACCCTATACAAAACTTAACTCAAAGTGGATCAAGTAGCTAAATATAAGGACCAGTACCATAAAACTCCTAGAAGAAAATGTTGGGGAATATCTTCAATATCTAAAAATAGGTGCTGGTTTCTTAAACTTTAGACCCAAAGCACAAGCGCAGAAAGAAAAAA
Source organism: Tamandua tetradactyla (assembly GCF_023851605.1). Lineage (NCBI taxonomy): Eukaryota > Metazoa > Chordata > Mammalia > Pilosa > Myrmecophagidae > Tamandua > Tamandua tetradactyla. The sequence continues at coordinate 54,106,064 of NC_135353.1, read as the reverse complement.
CAGATAAATGGGGGCTCTTCAAAATCAAATACTTCAGTGTTTAAAAGGACTTTGTCAAAAGGGTCAAAAACCAACCAACACAATGGAATAAAATATTTGGAAACAATATCTCTGATATGGGTTTGATATCCAGAATACATAAAGAAAGCCTACAAGTCAACAATAAAAAGGTAAATCAATTCAAAAGTGAGAAAAGACATGAATAGACATTTTTCCAAAGAGAAATACAGATGGCTAAAAAGCACAATGAAAAGATGCACAGTTCCACTAGCTATTAGGGAATTCAAATCAAAACCAACTGAGATATCATCTCACACCTATGAGAATGGTCACTGTTAAACAAACAGGAAGCTACAAGTGTTGAAGAGGATGTGTAGAAATCGGAACACTTTTTTATTGCTGCTAGAAACGCAAAATGGTGCAACCACTGTGGAGGATGGTTCACAGTTCCTAAAAAACTATGTGTGTATATTCCTTACAATCCACAATCCTGCACTTGGGATATACCCAAAAGTTCTGAAAGCAAGGACGTGAACAGACATTTGCACACAAATGTTCAAAGTGACATTATTCATTTATTTGGTACAAAATTTATATTTTGAATAGTGAATTTCCTAATATAACTTATATGGACAATTTAATTGAACACCATAAGTACATGGAACCTTGAAGAGGGCATGAGATTTTGTAGGTTTGTCCAGGTTAGTGTGATGGACAGATAAATCCCAGATTGATCTGAACAGTGAATAAAGAAGTATTTCCAAAGTCCCCTTGGGGAAATGGGGAGAAAAGGAGGAAATTCAACTTCCCCATTTGGAGAATTTCTGATATTCTTGCAAGCAGTGGGGACAACAAAATCAATAGGCCCAGCCCTCAATCTTGGGGTTTGTTCCCATGAAACTTATCCCCATAGAGGATAGGCTAAGCCTACTTAAAATTATGCCTATGGGTTACCCCCAGAGAACCTCTTTTGTTGCTCAGATGTGGCCTCTCTCTCTCAGCCAACATGACAAGCAAACTCACTGCCCTCCCCCTCTCTACATGGGAGATGACTCCCAGGGGTGTAAACCTCCCTGGCAATGTGGGACAGAAATCCTAGAATGAGCTGGGACTCAGCATCAAGGGACTGAGAAAAACTCAGCTGAAAGAGAGAAATGAGACAAAATAAAGCATCAGTGGCTGAGAGATTTCAAACAGTCAAGAGGTTATCCTGAAGGTTATTCTTATGCATTATATAGATATCCTTGTTTTAGTTTATAGTGTATTAGAGTGGCTAGAAGGAAGTGCCTGAAACTGTAGAGCTGTGTTCCAGTAGCCATGTTTCTTAAAGATGATTGTTAATGATAAAGTTTTTGCAGTGTGACTGTGTGATTGTGAAAACCTTGTGTCTGATGCTTCTTTTACCTATTCTATAGACAGATGATTAAAAAATATGGATAAAAAATAAACAAATAATGGGGGGACAAAGGTAAAAATAAATTGAGGAGATTGAAATACTACTGGTCAGTGAAAGGGAGGGATAAAGGGCATGGTACGTATGAGTTTTTTCTTTCTTTTTATGGAGAGATGCAAAGGTTCTAAAAATGCTCATGGTGATGAATACACAATTATGTGATGATATTGTGAGCCATTGATAGTAACCATGTCAAGAATGTTCATATGTCAAGGATGATTGTATGGCAAGAATGTTGATATATCAGTTCATTGTTTATAATAAAATATTTTTTAAAAGTGACTTATTCAAGATTGCCAAAAGATGGAAATAACCCTAGTGGCAATCAACATACGAATGGATGAACAAAATGTGGTACATGCATATGACCGAATATTATTCAGCAGTAAGAAGGAATGACGTCCTGAAGCAGCTACAACATGGATGAATCTTGGGGACATTATGTTAAGTGAAATAAGTCAAACACAAAAGGACAAAGATTGTATGATCTCACTGATATGAACTAATTATAATATGTAAACTCAGATATAAAATATACAGTATAGGTTACTAGGATATAGACTGAAGCTAAAAAAAGAGAGTGTTGAAAGTGCTGAACGTATGTGAATGTGGTATAAAGGGGAAGTTTAGAGTCATGCATAGAAGAAAAGTTGGACATCAAACATGGGAATGCATAACACAGTGAGCCTTGTGGTGGACCATGTGCGAATAACTGTAAAAATATTTAAAAGTTCTTGTATGAACTAGAACAAATATATGACACTATTATCATTTGTTAATAGTAGAGGGGTATATGAGAAAAATTGTAACTATTACAAAACTATTGACTAGAGTTAACAGAAATATCCTACTATTCTTTCATCAGCAGTAACAAATGTACCACACCGATACTATGGATTAATAATAGGGGGGATAAGTGTTATGGGAGGCTTTGGGGTTTTTTTTCTTTTTATTTCTTTTCTGTAGTAAAGAAAATGCTCTAAAAATTGATCATGGAGATGTATGCACAACTATGTGATGATATCATGAGCCAGTGATTTTATACTTCAGATGGTTTGTATGATGCATGAATATATGTCAACAAAATTGCATTAAAAACAAAAACAAAAAAAAACCAACCAAACAAAAAAACAATATTTAGTGAATGTGTATACTGGCCACTAATATTCTAGATAGATATATTTTGTTTTTATTTTTTTAATTAAGATATAATTTGTATACCATAAATTCACCTGTTAAAAGTGTACTCTCAATCACTTCTTGGCCTTTTGGCTAAGATCAAGTGTAGTATCTGTTCTTATCAGCTTAATATCTGATACGTCCTCTATCCGACCACAACATATTAAATGGATTTTTGGAGCAGGGAGACGGAATAAGAGCTTGCTCCGTCCACTCCACGCATCGACCTGGTATTGCAGTACTTCCAGGAGCGGTGCAACCCTCTCTCATTTGCGGTGTGTACTGACAGACTCAACTCTTTGCTCTCTGGATTTACTCCTTTTCCCCTTCCAGGGCAAAACCTTCAGGGCTCCTTTTGTCTTTCCCCCTGAGCTGCTTGTGCCGTCCTTTCTTCTTCGTTTCCTCTTTACTCTTCTTGCTGCTGTCACATCCTTTACTCGTGGCGATGGTCAACCCAAAATTCCTTTCAGGGGTTTCGGGAAAGTAGTGAACGCTAGGTAGCAAGTCCTGTGTGAGCACCTCACTCGTGATGCACGCAGACCTCTTGTTTGAAACCTTCTGCAACCTGCGAGAGACCTTCTCCTTCTCGCCATCAACTGCGTCAGCTGCTCCTGGCTCACTCTCTCTATTCTATCCTAGGTCTTATGCTTACCAGTGGTTGTAGCCCCCTGTTACTAGCATCATACTCTCCAATCACCTTCTGCCTTACCTGCCACCTTTCTCTGTCTTCACCCCCCACGCACCATGTTCTTATAAAAAATAAAAATTAAAAAAAGTGTACTGTCCAGTGGTTTTTAGTATATTCACAAAGTTGTGCAACAATCACCACTACCTTATTCCAGAACAGTTCTATCACCTCTAGAATAAATACTGTGCACATTAGGAATAAGTCCCTAATACAACTTCCCTCCAGTTGTTGGCAAACAATAATCTACTTTCTATCTCTATGGATTTGTCCATTGTAGACATTTCACATATAAGGAATCATACAATGTGTGGCCTTGGTGTCTGGCTCCTTTCGCTTAGAATGCCTTCAAGTTTTATCTATGTTATAATATTTATCAGAATTCTTTTTATGGTTGAATAATATTCCATTTTATATAACACACATAAGCATCAATTGATCATTTAATGAATACTTTGATTGTCTCCAGTTAGTGGCTATTATGTCTAATGCTGCTATAAACATTTATGTACAAGTATTTTCAAGTGTGGATGTATGTTTTCTATCCTTCTAGATATATACCCAGGCATGGAGTTGTTGAGTCATATGGCGATACTATGTTCTTCTTAGGAACTTCCAAACTGTTTTACAAAGTGACTATATTTTAAACTCCAACCAAAAATATATGAGGTTTGCAATTTCCCCACATATTCCACATTTCCTATTATGTCATTTTTATTATTACTATCCTAGTGGGTGTGAAGTAGTAAACAATTGTGCTTTTCAGTTGTATTTCTTTTATGATTAATAATGATAAGAATCTTTTCTTTTGGTCGTTTGTATGTCTCCTTTGGAGAAATGCTCATTCAAATCTTTTGTCCATTTTAAAAATGGAGTTTCTTTTTATTTTTGAGTTTTAATATGTTTTATATATTCAATATATTCTGGATTTTAGGCCTGTATCAGATAGACGGATTGCAAATATTTTCTCCGATGCATTGGATTGTCTTTTCACTTTCTTGATGGCATCTCCTTTTTTTTTGTTTCTTGTGCTTTGGGTGATATAATTAAGAATTTATCACCTAATAAAAATCATGAAGATTTACTGTTGTATTTTTTCTTAGTTTTATAATTTAAATCCTTACAATTAGGTCTATCATCTGTTTTCAGTTAATTTTTGCAAATGGTGTAAAGTAGGAATCCAGCTTCATTATATTGCACGATGATATCCAGTTGTCCAAGCACCATGTGTTGAAAACTCTACTCTTTCTTCTATTGAATTGTCTTGGAACTCTTGCTAAAAATCAATTGCCCCAAAATATATGGGATTGTTCCTGGATTCACAATTCTATTACATTGATCTAAATGTTTTTTACGTATGTCAACACACAGTCTTGAATACTATAGATTTCCAATAAGTTTTGAGTTCATTAAATTGGTTCCTATTTTTTTAAGTTGTTCTTACTTTTCAAAGTGGTTTTGGCTGTTCTAGGTGGCCTGCATTTCCATCTAAGTTTGTAGGCAGACCAGCTTTTCAATATCTAAAGGTCTCCTGGGATTTAGCCAGAGATTGCATGCAGCCTGCAGCTCAATATGGAGTATATTAGCATTTTAACATTAAATATTCCAATCTATGAATATGGGATGTGTTTCCACTTATGTAGGTCTTTTTAGATTTCTCCCAATGACATTGAATTAGTCTTCAGTGTACAAGTTTCTTTTGGGAGCTAATATGAATGGAATTGTTTTCTTGATCTCATTTTCAGATTGTTCATTGCTAGTATATAGAAATATAATTGAATTTCATATATTGATCTTGTATTCTGCAATCATGCTGACCTTGTTTTTAACTTTAATAGTTTCTTGATGCGTCACTTAGGATTTTGTTTCACTTTTTTCTCTCCAATATGGATTGCCTTTTTTTTTCTTATCTAATTGTCCTGACTAGAATCCCCAGTACCATATTTAATGGAAATGAGGAGCGTAGTCCCTCCTTGAGTTGTTCCTGATCTTAGGGGGAATGCATGCATCATTTCACTACTAAACATGACATTAACTGTGAGTTTGTCATAGATGTTTTGTCAGGCTGAGGAAGTTCTACTTCTAGTTTGTTTAGTGTTTTTATCATGAACAGGGGTTGGAATTTAATGATCTTATTATCATTTCATCCATTATTGGTTTATGAATCAACCTATTATTGTTAAGTTGCTTATTCATCCTTTCAATTCTATCACTTTTAATGTCATGTTTTTGAGACCCTTTTATTATATGCAGATACATTTATAATTGCTGTAACTTCTAGATGAATTGACTTTTTTATTGTTAAAAAATCCTTATTTATGTCTAGTAACAATATTTGTATTAAAATCTATTTTATATGATATTAGTATAGCCACTCTAGCTTTCTCATGGTAACTGCTTACACAGTATTTTTTCCACCCTTTTGAGAGTTTCCACTTTCAAATAGTTTATCTCTTTGACTCTACAGTGTGTCTCTTATAGACAACTCCATTAGTCTGGGTTCTCTAGGGAAACAGAACTAACAGGAGATATCCATAAATAGTGTGAGATTTTATAAAAGTGTCCCCTGCAACTGTCAAAATTCCATAGGGCAGGCTGCAATGTGGCAACTCCAATGAAGGTTTTCTATAAATTCTCCAGAAAAACTAGCTGACTGAAGTAGAGATGAAAGTTTTCTCTTCTGATGGCTGAAATCATCACCTTTCCCTTAACAGACTTCAACTTATTAGATTAAACATATCTCATTGCAGAAGGCACTCCCCTTTGTTGACTGTAGATGCAATCAGCCATAGATGTAATGAACTCATTGATGATTCAAGTCCATAAAATATCCTCACAAAAGCAGACATGCCAGAGCTTGCTTGACTAGACAACTGGGCATCATCACCTGACCTAATTGAACCATGAACCTAACCATCACAACAACCTGTAGATGGATCATGTATTTTTAGCCATTCTGCCAACCTCAACCATTAAATTGCAATGTTTAATCCATCTATGTTTAGTTACTACTGATAAAGTGGGATGCACAGCTGACATTTTGCGTTTTGTTTTCTATATGTACTATTACTTTAAATTCCCCTGTTTATCAATTATGGCCTTCTTTTGTTTTCACTAGATATGGCTAGAGTATTCTACTTCCCTTGTCATTTCTTTTATGGTATATTTTCTAATTATTTTCTTAGTTGTTACCCTGAGAACTGCAAATAACATCTTAATTTATAACAATCTAGTTCACATTAACTTCACCTTAATTTCAATAGTGTAAAATGACTTTGCTCCTATATAACTCCCTTCTATCCTCCCTCCTTTGTATTGTTATTGTCGTACAAACTACATCTTTATAAATTATATAACCAACGATGCAGATTTATATTTTCTTTATGCAGTTGTCTTTTAAATGAAATAGGAAAAAGATAGTTAAAAAACATTTATACTGTCATTATTTTACCCAGATAGTTATTTTTCTTAGTGCTTTCTATTTCTTCATATGGATTTACATTACTGTCTAGTGTCCTTCTGTTCAGCTTGAAGAACACTTTTCAGTATTTCCTGTAGAAGATCTGTGACTATTTTGCTTTATGTGAGAATGTCTTAATTCTCCCTTCATTACTGAAGTATAGTTCTTATGATACATAATTCTTAGTTACCATATTAAAAATAATTAACTCTTTGAATATTTTGTATAATGTCCTGCTAGTCTCTATGGCTTCTGAAGAAAAATACGCTGTTAATCTTATTGAGAATCCCTGTATTTGAAGAGTCCCTTCCCTCTTGTCACTTTCAAGATTCTCAGTTTTTGTTTTCAATAGTTTAGTTCTGATGTGTCTATATTTAAATATCTTTGAGATTATCCTATATTGAGTTTGTGGAGTCTTAGATAGATTAATGTATTATACCAAATTTTGGGAGTTTTCTCTCATTACTTCTTCAATTATTCTTATTACTACATTGCTACATTTTCTTTCCTTCTCTATGGGGCTCCCATTCTTTGTATGCTAGTATGCTTGATTGTGTCACACATATCCCTGAAGCTGTGTTCATTTTCTTTGATTTTTCTCCTGTTTCTCAGACTAGTTCATCTTAATTGACCTACCATCAAGTTCATTGATACTTTCTTCTGCCTCCTTAAATCTGCTGTTGAGTTCTTCTAATGAATTTTTCATTTCAATGATTTTAGATTTCAACTCCAGAATTTCCATTTAGCTGGCTTTTTGATTTTCTATCTTTTTATTGATATTCTCCATTTAATTAGACACTGTTTGCATGCTTTTCTTTAGTCCTTTAGACATGGTTTCCTTTGGTTCTTTGAATGCATTTTTAAAAACCATTTAAAATATTTTTCTAATAAGGCAAATGCCTGGGCTTCTTCAGTGACAGTTTCTATTATCTTGTGCTTGGGTAATACTTTCTTGTTTCTACTCATGTCTCATTTCTTTTTGAAAATTGGACATTTAACTAATACAATAAGACAACTCTTGTAATCAGAGACTCACACACACACACACACACTGTTATTTTTGCTGTTTGTTTCTGTTCTTGTTGTTTTGTTATATTATTTAGTTATTTTATTGAACTAATTCTGTAAAGTCTACATTCTTTGCCATCTGAGGCTATTGAAGTCTCTGGTCAAGTAAATTAGTGATCAACTAATGATTAAACAGAGATTCCCTTAAATTCCTCAAAGTAAGAATTTTCCTAGTCTTTGCAGAGGGGTACCGTGTGCATATTGAAGCATGCCTTCAACACCCAGTCAGGCTATTGACAATTCCACCTTAAACTTAGCTTCATGTTTGTGGCAGAACCTAAAGGTGAACCAGAAGGTGAGAGCTGAGGGCCTTCTTAGATCTTTCCTGAATATGTGCACAGCACTTCCCACAACCATATACATGTGTGGCCTTATAGATCCATAAAAATATGTTAGGGCTTTTTAAAGCCCTCTTTAGACATCTCATTTTACCACTTTTTCTTTCAGACCTTTTGGTTAGCCTGTTGGTACCCTAACTTTTATCTACTTCCTCAGCTATCCATGATGACTTGTTTGTTTCTGACAACTCCCCACAGGAGAAAGGCTGCCAACTCTGTTCAACTCTGGGCCGGTCAAATAAAGATAGCCATGTGAGTGGGGACTTCCAGTGAACCACTAAAAGCATCATATAATGACAATTCTCTGGGTTTGGGCTTTTAAGGAGCTCAAACTCTTCTGCTTTGTTCAGTGGCTACTAGGAATTTGTTTTTACCATTTGTGTGGGAAGTTGATTTTTAGGGTTACTATAAAGCTGGTGGAGGCTGAGCCAATGGGAACAACAAAAGTTTAAACAATGAAAGTTTACTGTTCTTACCAAGTTTCAGCATGTTTTCTTATATAAATGATCCCCACATTGTTTCAAGTCTTTGTTTAATTTCAAGATGTGCCAGTTTGAAAGGATTTATGTACCCTAGAAAAGCCATGATTTAATCCTAAACAATCTTGTGGGAGCAACCATTTCTCTTAATCCTTATTCAGCACTATAGGTTGGAAACTTGATTGGGTTATCTCCACGGAAACATGACCCAATCAATGTGGGCATTAAACTTGCTTAGATAGAGATGTGTCTTCACCCATTTTTGAGTGGGTCTTGATTAGTTTACTGGAATCCTATAAAAGAGGAAACATTTTGGAGAATGCAAAAGATTCAGAGACAGCAGAGAAGAACAATGTAGCCACGAGAAACACAGAGTCCACCAGCCAGCAACCTTTGGAGATGAAGAAGGAAAACACCTCCCAGGGAGCTTCATGAAACGAGAAGCCAGGAAAAGAAGCTAGCAGATGACACCATGTTCACCATGTCCCCTTCCATCTGAGAGAGAAACCCTGACTGTGTTCACCATGTGCCTTCTCACTTGTATTAGTTAGGGTTCTCTAGAGAAACAGAATCAATAGGAAACACTCGCAAATATAAAATTTATAAAAGTGTCTCATATGACCGCGGGAATGCAGAGTCCAAAATCCGCAGGGCAGGCTGTGAAGCCGACGATTCTGATGGTGGGTCTAGATGAATTTCACAGGAGAGGCTCACCAGCCGAGACAGGAAGAGCCTGTCTCTTCCGAACCCTCCTTAAAAGGCTTCCAGTGATCAGATTAAGCATTACTGTTTGCAGAAGACACTCCTCTTTGGCTGATTACAAATGGAATCAGCTGTGGATGTAGTTGACATGATCATGATTTACTTCTATGAAATGTCCTCATCGCAACAGACAGGACAGCACTTGCCCAATCAGACAAACAGGTACCACCACTTGGCCAAGTTGACACGTGAACCTAACCATAATATCACTCGAGAGAGAAGCCCTGAACTTCATCAGCCTTCTTGAACCAAGATATCTTTCCCTGGATGCCTTTGATTGGACATTTCTATAGACTTGTTTTAATTGGGACATTTTCTCAGCCTTAGAACTGTAAACTAGCAACTTATTAAACTCCCTTTTTAAAAAGCTGTTCTGTTTCTGGTATATTGCATTCTGTCAGCTAGCAAACCAGAATACTGCAATACTGAAAAAGTTGATTCTGACAATTTTTGCCAATGCTATAATTGGTTTTTTTGAGGAGTAGATTTTTGGAAGTCCTTACTTCACCATTTTTGCTGATGGCCTACAATTTTATATTTTATTATACTTCATTTGTCATGCATCTTTTTTTATATATATAAGCAGGCACTGGGAATCGAACCTGGGTCCTCTGGCATGGGAGGCAAGCATTCTTGCCTGCTGAGCCACCGTGGCTTGCCCTTGTCATGCATCTTGACATCCATCCATACTTCTGTCAATAATCCACCTATACTTATCTTTTCATGCATTTTAAAGCAAATTGAATATGTCAATATAATCTCCTTTAAATACTTCAGCACACAAATCCTTATTTATTTATAATTTGTCTTTTGAAGTAAAATTTACGTAACATGAATGAACAAATAATGAGTATATTCACTAAGGTTTAACAAATCTTTAAAAAAAGGATTCACTTCAGTAACCCAAATCCTTATCAAAATCTGGAAAATTATCATCATTCCAGAAACTTCTTTAATTCTATAATCAAGGACTGTTTCTACCTGACAGAATTTCAAAAGAATTTAATCAAATAGTACATACTTTCTGTGCAAGGTATCTTTAATTCAGCACATTTTTGAAATGTATCCATGTATTCAATGTATCAATAGTTTTTCCTATTTATTTATGTGAAAAATAACATATATGCAAGAAAGCAATCCATTTCAAAGCATGTCACAACAATTAGTTGTAGGGCAGATTTCAGAGTTTGGTATGGGTTACTGTACCACAACTTTAGGTTTTTACTTTTAGCTGCTCCAAGACACTGCAGACTAAAAGTAATATCAATATAATAATTCTGTAATCATACTCATTGGTTAGAGCCCCTTTCTCTGCTATAACACCACCTTCTTCTTTGATGTTTCTCCCCCATCTTTAGGGATATGTTAGCTATGTCCACACAATTTTCTCATGTTAGAAAGGGCTGTCAATAATATGAGATTGTGAAAATGCTTCCACCCTTGTCTGCAACTTTTTCACCCTCCTTTTCTCAGTAATCTGAAAAAGTTCCAGTAGAGTATCTACACAATTCTCTACATCATAAACTGCTGAAGTGGTTTTCTCATACTTAGCTACATTAAGCAAGACTTGTACAGCAGATCTGGTAACTTCCATACAAGGAACACTCCAATTGCAACTTCGGGTCAAAACAAATATTTTAGAAATTACTCAGTTTGACAAAAACTTGTTGTTTGTTGGCTGTTTTACTGAAGACAACAAATTGAGCCTCTGATGTTTGAAGTAGGTTCAAGGTTGTTGACTGTATTTATAATCTCTACAAACTTACAGCTCATAAACATAAAATGAACACTGAAAGAATACCTTTAAGCAAAAGAAGAATCCTTCTGTAAGCATTCCCTTTATTCCAGAAACACCAGTAAGAACCAGAATAGTTTCAAGACTTAAGCCAAATTGGGTTTTGAGAAGAGATAACATGGAAGAAATCACGAATCCGCTGCAAGCTATTCAAACGGTGATGGATACACTTGGCATTCCTTATTAGTAAATGTAAATGTTTTCAGTGTATACAGTAGAAAGAAATATTAAAGCTAATCATGAGTATGTAAAGTGCTTTTGTTTGGGGCTTTCATTGTACAACTTCTAAAATCTAACTTTATATTAAAATACAAAAAAGTAATACAACAAAAAAATTAAAATATGAGATTGGGGGATGGAACTAGTTGATGTTATGGAGAGGATGGCCACTCTGGGGTTCAGGACTTATCTGTCCTAGGAACACATCTGGTATGTGTAGATTTCTAGAAAGCAATCATAGTGCATGAAAACTTTGTAGAGTCTCAAATAAAACCCTAGGTGTTCTTTAGGGTTTACAGAAGTAACTTTGCTGGGGTTTGAGAAACAATGATAAGTAGCAATGTCTAGCTGAAGCTTGCGTAAGAGTAGTCTCCAGTATAGTCTCTTGACTCTATTTGATATCTCTTGGCCACTGATGTCTTGTTTGCCACAATTTCCCCCCCCATTTTCATCAGGAAGGCATTGTCAATCCCATGGTGCCAGGGCCAGATTCATCCTTGGCAGTTATACACCATGTTGCAGGGAGAGTTTCACCCCTGGATACCATGTCCCACATAGGGGGTGGATGATTATTTCATTTCCATAGCTGGGCATAAAGGGAGAGTGGCAACATCTGAGCAACAAAAGAGGTCCTCTGGACGTAACTCTTAGGCATAACTACAGATAGGCTAAGTGTTCTAGTTTGCTAGCTGCTGGAATGCAATATACCAGAAATGGAATGGCTTTTAAAAGGGGGAATTTAATAAGCTTCTAGTTTACAGTTCTAAGGCCAAGAAAATGTCCCAATTAAAACAAGTCTATCGAAATGTCCAATCAAAGGCATCCAGGGAAAGATACCTTGGTTCAAGAAGGACAATGAAGTTCAGGGTTTCTCTCTCAAGTGAAAAGGCACATGACGAACACAGTCAGGGCTTCTCTCTCAGCTGGAAGGGCATGTGGTGAATATGACATCATCTGCTGGCTTACGGTTTCATGAAGCTCCCTGGGAGGCATTTCCCTTCTTCATCTCTGAAGGTCGCTGGCTGGTGGACTTCGGCTTCTCGTGGCTATGTCCTTCTGCTCTGCTCTCTCTCTAAATCTCTCATTCTCCAAAATATTTCCTCTTTTATAGGACTCCAATAAACCAATCAAGACCCACCCAAATGGGTGGAGACATGTCATCCCTCAATCCAGTTTAACAACCACTCTTGACTAAATCACATCATCCAGGGAGATGATCTCATTACAGTTTCAAACATACAGTATTGAATAAAGATTATTCTACCTTTATGAAATGGGATTTATATTAAAACATGGCTTTCTTAGGGGGCATGCTTCCTTTCAAACCAGCACACTAAGTTTCTCCACTACATAAATAAGCTGTACAAGAGCATGCATCAAGATCAAGGGCTTGGACACGGCAAGTAAATTCAGTGCCTCCCCCCTTCTATGTGGGACATGATTCCCAGGGGGTTAAATCTTCCTGGCCACGTGGGGCAGAAAGAAATCCTAGGATGAGCTGGAATTTAGCATCAAGGGATTGAGAAAACCTTCCTAACCAAAAGGGAAAAGAGAGAAAAGAGACAAAATAAAGCATCAGTGGCTGAGAGATTTCAAACAGAGTCAAGAGGTTATAATGGAGGTTATTCTTATGCATTATATAAATATCCCATTTTAGTTTATCATGTATTATAGTGGCTAGAGGGAAGTGCTTGAAACTGTAGAGCTGTGTTCCAGTAGCCATGCTTCTTGAAGATGATTGTTTAATGATATAGTTTTTGCAATGTGATTGTGTGATTGTGAAAACCTTGTGTCTGATGTTCTTTTATCTATGATATGGACAGATGAGTAGAAAATATGGATAAGAAATAAAAATAATAGGGGGAGCAAAGGTTAAAATAAATTGAGTAGATTGAAATACTAGTGGCCAGTGAGAGGGAGGGGTAAGGGGTATGGCATGTATGAGGTTTTTTTTCCTTTTTTATTTCTTTTGCTGGAGAGATGCAAATGTTCAAAAAAATGATCATGGTGATGAATACACAACTATATGATAATATTGTGAGCCACTGATTGTAATCATGTCAAGAATGTTTGTATGTCAAGTATGTTCATATGTTTGTTTGTTGTTTACCATACAAATTTTTTTTAAAAAAAGATCCAGTCCTTAGCCTAGTGATTTGGGAGTCCCTAATGTTTGAGACAGTATCAAGGATTTCCCCAGTGGTAAAGTTTAATAGCTACATATTTTCTCTCCCATCCCTTCAAGGGACTTGTGAATGCTTTCTAATTATCTGCTCAACATAGCCTAGGATATATCTGGGCATTGCATTAAGCTATGCAGAAATGCAAGTAGCCATTCCCATTCTGGGATCCCTGTGTTTGGGTTGTTTAAATGGTCTATCTGGTCAGGATGGCTTAGAATATATGCTACAGAAAATTCAGGTTCTAGGTAAACTAGACTTCTCTTCCTCTGGTCTCATACAGTAGTGAAGTTCTAAAATGCAGACAATGTCTTCCTTACCCCTGTATTCTGATTTATCTTAGTCCTAACTTGATTGGCTTCATTCTTATCTCTAATTGAAGACTGATCACTTTTCACTTTCTTTTCCAGTTGTTAGTATGCAGCAATGTTGACCTTCAGAACTGCAGAGTACCTATTACAGGTACCCAAAGTTCCAGGGAAATATCAGGTTATACATATATAGCATGGCATCTCAAAATCTATCAATAACAATTATCACTCTGGACTAAATGTGACTACTATAAGAGCTTACAATCTCAGTTCCAATTTTCTTATAAGTATTTTCTAAATAAGGCCATACAATATTTGCTTTTTTGTTTCTAGCTTATTTTGCATCACATTATGTCACAACATTACATGCTTCACAACTTTGTTTGCTTCTGTAGCAGCACAATATTCGATCATATGTTTACACCACAGTTCACCATTCTACTTCTAAGTCAGAAGTAGACCTCAGTGACCTCCATCCATTGGGCATATATATAATGCCCAAAGTCAACAGTCCATCAACACTCAATTTTAGACAATTGCCATTGCTCCCCAGAGAAAAATAACCCATAAACACATTCTCACCAAATACAAAATCCAAGCCCCCCCTTAACTCTTGTCCCTCCCTGTTCCTATTTATTTCTGAGTACTATTCCTTATATGAATATGCTGTCACTGGTTTGAGCATTCTTTTATGGATGGACACTGGGACCATTCCCATTATTTAGACACTTATGAATTTATCTCAGATGAATATCATTGTACAAATATTTTTGGTATGTAACATTTCCACTTCTTTTGAACAAGTAACTTGGATATAATTACTGAATCATAATTTTACTAAAAAGGTTTATTTTTATTTTTACAAATACTTTCAAAGTATTTGGACAATTTGCATTACCACTGAAAATATATGGCAGTTCAAGTTACTCTACATCCTTGCCAACATTTGGTGTTTTCGATCATTTTATCCTTAACCATTTGGGTTGATGTGTAGTGGTACCTCATTGCAATTTTAATTTAAATTACCCTAATGACTAATGGAAAATTTTTAGCCATTTTTTCCTATGATGTTACCTTTTTATGTTTAGGTTATAGAATTTTTCTTATATCCTGAATGCCTGTCTTTTATTCAATACATGTTCCTTTCTTCTTCCCTACTAGCAGTGAATAGATGTATCTCTCTTTCCACATTTTCTCCAGCACTTGTATCCTTTAGTTTATTTTATTTGTTTTAAAAATGCAATGGGATGTTTTTTGTGTTCATTTAATTTTTATTCTTATTTTTATTTTTATTATTTTGAAGTAATGAAAATGTGCAAAATAATGATTGTAGTAATGAATGTAAAAGTATATGATGAAAAAATAAAAAATAAAAAATTTTTAAAGTATATCATGATACTGTGAACCACTGATTGTATACTTTGGATGATTATATAGAATGTGATTATATTTCAATACATGTTTTGCAAATATTTCTTCCTAGTTTGTGGCTTGCACATTTATTTTCAAAACACTGTATCTTGATGGATAAAAAAATTTAATTTTGAAGAAGTTTAATTTTCTTTTATGGTTTTGCCTTATGTAAACTGTCTAAATTTTTCATATTTGTGTCTTTGACCCATCTAAAATTAATTTTTGGCATAGTATTGAGACTGAAGCTGAGGAATATTTTCTTTCTGTAAGGATAACAAATTATTCCAGAATCACTTTATGAAAAGACTTTCTTTCTCTGTTAGATTGTTGTGATATATTTGCTGAAAATCATATGACCAAATAAATGCAATTCTTTTGCTCACTGTTCTATTCCAGTAATCTATTGATTTTTATATTATTACTTTATCACACTGTCTTGATCACAGAAGAAATAAAACATAAAATCAGATAGGAGAGGCTTTTCAACTTTATTCTTAATTTATCAGAAGAAGAAATGTTTAAATAATTTATAAGAATAAGTTCTTATTCTGGTGAATATATCAAGATTGACCTAAATGTCCTAGGCACTTAACATTTCCACATACAGTGTAGAATCATCTTGTCAATTTCTACCAAAAAATTCCTGCTGGTATTATTATTGAAATTGTTTGAATTTGTAGATCAATGTGGATATATTTAGGATCTTAAAAATGTTATTACATTTAAAAAAGTAGAGGGAATGAAGAAAGCCAGAAGTTGGTTCTTTGAGGAAATCAATAAAATTGATCGACACTTAGTTAAACTGGCAAAGAAAAACATAGAGAAGATGCAAATTAATAAAACCAGGAAAGAGAGGGAGAACTTAACTACTGACTCCACAGAAAAAAAAGGAGTTAATGAGAGGATACTATGAGCAACTAGTTCTAGCAAACTAGAAAACATACACGACATGGAAAACTTCCTAAAAAAGCATCAGCAACCAACATTGACGTGAAGATAAATAGAAGACACAAGAAAACAGTCCCAAGTAAAGGGATTGAATCTGTCATCCAAAACCTCCCAAGAGAGAAAAGCCCAATATAAGATGGCTTCACGTGAATTCTACCAAACATTAAAAAAAATTTAGTAGCAATCCTGCTCAAATGATTTTAAAAAATGAAGAGGATGGATAGCTACATAACTTATTTGATGAAGCCAATGTCACCATAATACCAAAGACAGACAAAAGTACTACAGGAAAAGAAAATTACAGGTCAATCTCCTTAATTAATATAGATAAAAAAATCCTCAACAAAACACTTTCAAATCAAATCCAGCAGCACATTAAAAGAATTATATACCATGACTAAGTGGGATTTATTCCAGGTATGCAAAGCTGATTTAACAGAAGAAAATAAATTAAGGTAATACACCACCTCAATAAATCAAAAGAGAAAAAGCACATGATCATCTCAATTGATGCAGAAAAGGCATTTGACAAAATTCAGCATTCTTTCTTAATGAAAACACTTCAAAAGATAGCATGGAAGGAAATGCCCCCAGCATGATAAAGGGAATATATGAAAATCTCACAGCTAACATCATACTCAATGGGAAAAGACTGAAAGCCTTTCCCTCTAAGGTCAGGAACAAGGTAAGGATACACATTGTCACCACTGTAAATCACATTGTGCTGAAGATTGTAGGTAGAGCAATAAGGTAGGAAAAATAAATAAAATTCATCTAGATTTGAACACAAGAAAGAAAACTTTCACTGTTTGCAGATGACATGATCCTATATGTAGAACCCCCCCAAAAAATCTGAAGTTTATTAACTACAGGGTCAATAAACAAGTACAGCCAAATGACAGTATATAAAACCAACATGCAACAATCATTAATGCCTCTATACACTAGTAATGAGCACCCTGTGGAGGAAGTCAAGAAAAATTTCCATTTAGAACAGTAGCCAAAACAATAAAATATTTAAGAATAAATTCAACCAAGGACATAAAAAACCTATACATGGAAAAATGCAAAAAAATTACTAAAAGAAATCAACAGGACCTAAATAAATGGAAGGGCATACCATGTTCATGGATTGGAAGGTAAAATATATTTAAGATGTCAATTCTACCCAAATTGATTTATAGATTCGATGCAATACCAATCAAAATCCTAATAATGTACTTTGCAGAAATAGAAAAACCAATAATCAAATTAATTTAGAAGGTAAGTGTGCCCTGAATACCTAAAAATACCTTCAGAAAGTGAAATGAAATAAGATTTCTCACACTACCAGACTTTAAGACATATTACAAAGCTAAAGTGGCCAAAATGACATTAAACCTGATATTCTTGCAAGCATTGGGGACTGCTAATTCAATGGGCCAGACCCTCAATCTTGGGGATTTCCCATATAAAACTTATTCTTGCAAAGGGGAAGCTAAGCCTACTTATGATTATGCCTAAGTCACCCTCAGGGAATCTCTTTTGTTACTCAGATGTGGCCTCTCTCTAAGCTAGGTAAATGAATAATAAAAAAAAAGATATGCATGGAAAAAGTAGGTCAGGAATATGAGTGGAAATTACTCCTGCATAAACTATGGATAATAGTTAATAGTACTGCTTTAATAATCTTTCATCAATTTTAACAAATGTAACTACTGCTAAAAATATAATAGAATTGCAAAAAAGTGCTATCATCAATTGCAGCTAATTTTCCTCCCTGATGAAAGTGTTATTAATGCAGAGGTGTATGGGAATCCTGTATTTTATGCATGATAACTTGGTAAACCCACAATTTCCCTATAGAAAATTTTTTTTAAAAAATGATAATGAACATGGGTGTTTTATTTGCTAAAGCCACCAAAACACAATATACCAGAAATGGATTTGCTTTTATAATGGAGATTTGTAATTTACTATTTACCATTCTCAAGCTGTGAAAATGTCTCAATTAAGGCATCAACAGGAGATACCTGGACTCTGAAGACAGGCTGATAGCATTCAGGATACCTCTGTCACATGGGAAGGCACATTGTGAGTGCTTACTGGTCCTTCACTCCCAAGTTTCATTGCTTTCAATTTCTGATTACAGTGGCTTCCTTTGTGGTCTTCTCTTAGCTTCTCCAGGGCTTTTTTCTCTCTTTCATCCTCTCATAAAAGACTCCAGTAAAGGATTAAGATCCACCTGGAATAAGCTGTGTCACATCTTAATTGAAATAACCTAACCAAAATGTCCCACCTACAAAAGGTCTGCACCCACAGGAATGGATTAAAAGATCATGGCCTTTTCTGGGATACATACATTCAAACCAGCATGATATTACTTCAATTTATTCATGTTTTCTTCAATTTTTCTCATCAATATTTAACAATGTTAATGGAAGAGGTCTTTCACATAATTTAAAAAATTTGTTCCTAAGTATTTTCTGTTTTGGGGCTATGATATAAGGTATATTTTAAATTTTTGCTGATGTTATTTTAAATACAAACACAATTTAAACACAACATATGTTAAAATTATATCTATTACATTGTTAAATTCATTTATACATCTTTGTAGCTATTTTATAAATTATTTATTATTTTATATGTTAACAATCATGTCATTCTCAAGTGAAAAGAGTTTTGTTTTTTCCTTCCTACTTTTTATGTCTTTTTAATTTTAATTATCATCTTGCAATAGATAGAACCTACAGTGAAACATTGACTAGAAATAAGAGGGAAACCTTGATTTATTCCCAATCTTTCTTAAAACACTTTTCAACATTTCACCATTAACTAGGATGTTAGCTATAGGTTAAACACTGAAATGCTTTATCAGGTTATTAGGTTGAGAAAGTTACCTCTTTCTTCCTAGCATGATGAGACTGTTCATTACCTACAGGTGTTTAATTTTGCTGTATGTTTATTATGTATTTGTTAAAATAATGAAATGGCTTACTTCATTTTTCTGTCAAAATGGTGAATTATATTGATTGACTTTTGAATAGTAAGCAAAAATACTACTCAATCATGACTTATTATTTTAATGTACTATTGAATTTGACCATCTACTATTTCACAAAGTATTTTTGTCTGTGTTCATGAAATATATTGTTTTGTAATAACTTTTTTGAAGAAGGAAAATGTCTTTGTCAGGTTTTGGTAGTAGTGTTAGATTGGCCTTATAAAATGGATTGCAATGTATTCCCTCATTTTCTATTTCTTGAAAGAGTTTGTGAAATATTAATGCTATTGCTTCCCTAAATATTTGGTAAAAACCACCAGTGAAAACATCTGGGCCTACAATTTTTCTTCATGGAAAATTTTTTGATAATAATATTTTATAATAATTCAAATGCTTTAATAGATGTAAAGTTGTTCAGATATTTTGCTACACCTTGTGTCATTTTAGGTAAGTTATAATCAAGGAATTTGTTGATTTGGTATATGTCCTCAAATTAGATAATCTAATTCATAGACTGAACTTACTATCATTCTTGTAATGCATTTAGCATCTGTAGTAAAAACCCTACTTTCATTCCTCATAGTAATGCTCCATGTTCTCTGATCAGTCTTCTTAAGGGCTCATCATTTTATCCTTTCAGAGGACCAACTTTTAGCTTTGCTAATTTTCTTTATTGCTCATCTGTTTTATTTTTAAGTCGTATATGCTCTATTTTTCATTCTCATCTGCTCTGTTCATACCATATCCTGTTAAGTAACAGAACACCACAAAATTTAGTGACTTCACTTAAACACTTTAAGCCAGACAAAAGGTATGTAACAATAGCATTCAAGGCATTGGACATCTGGCAACAAAGAAGAAAGATCCCTAAGAGACAGGAAACAACTGAGGTGACCTTACAATTATCCCACTTTATGCCTGGAGAAAATTTCCAGATCACAGCTAAGAGAAAGGAAACCCATTGGTCCCCTGAGTTGAAAAGACAGAGCTGGAAATCTGGAGAAGTACCAGAGAGAACAGAGATTCAAAGACCAAGAATTCATTTCATATCCATTAGCATGCACAGAATGGTCTTGCCTCAATAGCAGAAGGAAATTAAACCTGGACTAAAGATAATGATAATCTTACTTAGAAATACTTACAAACCAGAGCCACAAGGATTGAATGTTTATAACTTAACCTATCCCAGAATAAAGCTCAAAGTTATTTGTGGGGATACAAAATGAATTCAAATTCAAACAAGGTAAAATTCACAATATCTGGATCCAATAAAAATTGACAGGCATACAAAGAATTGGGAAAATGCAGTCCATAATGAGGAGAGAATTCAATCAAACAAACTGACCTAAAAATGACAGATTATAGAATTAGTGGATGAGGGCACTAAAACACCCATGACAGTATTACACATGTTCAAGAAGTGAAAAAAGACATTGAAATGTTAAGTATTTAATGCAAGCATATTTCTACATATGCTTATTACATATGTAGAAATAAGATATGACAATAACACAAAAGCCTAAAGGAGAGAAGCAGAGGTATACTGTTGTGAGGTTCTTATACTATATATAAATTAGTTTAATATAGTTTGATGTTAGAGTCTGATAAATTAAAAAAATATTTACCATAAACACTCAAGCACTATTTTATCACTAAAATAACGCAAGAAAGAGCTATAGTTAAAAATCCAGAAAATGATTAAAATAATGCAAAATAAATGAGACAATGAGGAAATGGAAAAAGTGAAAAGCAAATAATAAGATGACAAATTTAAGCCAACCCAAAAACAATCCCATTAAATTTAAATGCTGTCTGCAAGAAACTCATTTTATATATAAAAACACTTATAGGCTATAAAATGGAAAAAATTATGAAAAGAGTAATTGCAGTAAAGTTTGAGAGGCTTATTAATATCAGACAAAAGAAATAACAAAACAAGGAATATTTCCATGAGAAATAGAGGCATTTCACAGTGATAAAAGAGCCAATTCATGAGGAAGACATAATAATCTTAAACGTGGTTGCAATTTAAAGCAGAGCTTCAAAACCTGTCAGAACAGAAGAGAAAAATACACTAATTCACAATTTGAGTTGGAGATTTCAATATTTTCTCTATCAGTAATTGATACAATAAAATAGAACAAAAATTTAAGGGACACATAAAAGATTTAAACAATACTAACAACAGAGTTGGCCTCATCGATATTTATAGAACCCTCAACTACAGCAGAATACACATTGTTTTCAAGCGTACATAGAATTATCAACAAAATATACTACATCCTCAACCATAAAATGAGTTTTAATAAATTTCAAAATAGATTGAAATACCACAAAATATTTCTCAGACAGAACTAAACTTGCAACAAAAGATACAAAGATATCTGAAAAAGACCTTAATTACTGCAAACTTAAAGAATAGACATTGATTCTAAGCTTTTCAAACTCATTTAAAAACAAATATATTAACATCCTAGAATCATTTAAATAATAATATAATAAGTGCATTTTATTCCTTTAACATAGAATATAAGAATTCACTAATGGAAGAAATAGGTTGATAACATACTGGAAGAGAAAGATAAATACCCAAGGTGTGTGCTCAAGTACAAAAATTGGTCCCTTAAGTGGTCATTAGAAGTAAATGAGTCTAGATAAATGTGGGGCCCTTTTTATCTCAGCACTTGCATAAGTTGCTGCAAAGATGTTCAAGTTTGGAAACTAGACTGTAATTAAGGGGTGAAAAATTTTGATACGGTATACAGAATCCAGAAAAGGGAAGAGCCAGAAGCTTTCCACTGTGTAGAGAAGTGAAAGGCTCAGAATCCCATAAGTGGTGTAGTCAGGAAGGGTCTGTGAGAACATGAAATGTCTAATATGGGATTTTAGTGAACTGCTGTGTGACCTCCCCCAAAACTTAAATAAAGACTATCTACACAAATCATGATATTCTTGGGATGCCTAAATTTATTGTGAAAATAAGAGCTGGTGTTTAGCTACTATTCTGTTAGAAACTAGGCTGAAAGAAACAGTGTTAGCACATATGGATTGGGGGACAGTAGAAAATTGTAAAAAAATAATATTTATATTTGCTAAGCTACTATGTAATATACCACTTCTCATACCACCTTTATTTATATTTTTATTAAGAACTCTTTACAAATTGCATACCATCTTGATTACCTGGCCAATTTGCCTGGCTTCCTGATGGTAATGATCAGGCATGGTCTACATAATGTGAAGTCCATGTTTGTCCAAATATGGTGGAGATTTAATTTTTTAATTATCCATAGTCCATTGCTCAGAGACAAAATGTTAAAGTATCTCTTTCTAGGTAAACAGAATTTTCCCAAGTCTCTGTCAAACTTTTATACCTGGGCTGTAATGCAGCAAGTTTTATTATTTTTTATAAAACAGCAACCAAGATAGAAACTTTTCCCATGTCTCATGGAAATAACTACTTCAACTGCATCCTTAATATATTTCACAATAGGAATTCAATCCAATCCATGGAACTGACCAGGGAAGGTAAAGTTACCATTTGACTTTTGTCATCATTATCTGAAATCCTTGTACCCAATCTGAAAGTCCTCTTATCTATTATATTTAAAGGGAAAAAATCCAGTATACAGCCTGCCCAGCTGAATGTTGTAGCCCAACAGTAGGCCTTAGTTAAGAAAACACATGTATTTCTAAAGAATAGATGACATGTTGACCAACTGACAGCTTAGCACAGGTTCATTTTTCACTTCCTTGGTAGAGAATAGCAATTGGCAGGGATGGGATTCAAAACACTGTGTTGTTTTGGGGCCTAAAGATTGGAAAATTCCAGACTTGGGAATGCACCTGAGTTGAGGGTGTTCTGCAGCTGAGAGGTGTAAAAAAATATATATGTCCCATATATATAAGTGAAGGAAAAAGATAAAGGGAATGTAAATCCTCCTTCTCAACAAAGCCTGGCTTTGTTCCCAAGAAAGAGGAAAATAGCTCACTCAACTTCAGTTTTCCTAAATCCTTTACATTAAAAAGATCTACCTAATTTATATTGTACATGAGAAAGATATGAACTGATTATGTCTTTTTAATTCCTGCTGTAACCATCTTAAGCCCTACTAGGCAAATGTATGACCTCTCCAGAATAAAAGGGGGATCAGTACGAGGAACGGAAAATATCAAATTAGTATATATCGATCATATTCTTCTTGTTATAGTAAAATATGCTTTCCTAAAATGACTTTAAAGGGAACATCAATAATTTTTTCATGTATTTTGCATGATTATTTATAAAATTATCTCCACGATTTTATTTTCACATCATAATGCATTATTATATTAAGAAATCATATGTGTGTTTTTTTAATTCAAATTTTATATTCTTGACAACTTCTATTGTCTCTCTGCCATCAGTCTCAGAGCAGCACCCCACCACCCATCCCAAATTCATCCTGTACCCTGATAACAGAGTAATAAGATAAGAGTCTATGCAGCACTAATCACATCATTTCCCAGCTTAAACTTTTTGAATGACATCCCAGTCCATCATCTATATCCATGATATCAACCATCACTTACATGGTGATGATTCCTAAATATATATTTTCAGCCCATATCTTTCCAAGGTACATCAGACCCATACCCAATTGCTTACTGTATATATTCTAAAGGAAGTCTACCAGGATCCTCATAACATGCCCCAAATTAACAATTGATTGCTTTTCCAAAATCATTAACTTCTATGGTTGCTCTCCCACCAAACTAAACCACTTACAATTTTCAAAATTGTACATGCTGTAAGCTCTGGAAAGAAGTTTCAGCTCCATAACTGTCCACTCTCACTCCTACATCCTTTCCTTACTGCTCCCCACAGCATCATGTGAGTTCATTATTAATAATATTCTTAACTTACATGAGTTCTAGATGCCCAGTGCTTTAAGTGGATTATCTCACTTAATCTTCAAAACAACCTGGTGGAATGGGTACTATTATTATCCTCTTTTCCTCATATAAGGAAACTAGGGCTGAAAGAAATTAAGTACAATTGCTCAGGTTACATACCTGGCACAACAACAGGGATGGGAGCCCAGCCAGACAGCCAGACAGAAGACATGGAACACTCAATGCTAAGACAGTCCTAAATCACTTTTGCATAGCATATATCACATATATTACATTCCCTAAAATTGTGATTTTATTTCTTTATCTCCCCAACTATACTCTGAACAATTCAGAGAAGGGATGATATACACCGTGTATGCCACTTTATTTCCGGTGACATGAACAATTCCTGGCACACATCCAGTGTATCTTTTTTGAATGAATGATTGTTAGTTCAATCAATGAATGGCCTCTTTAATGTGTTTTCTGGACATTCCTGAGCTATCTAGTGCTTAGATGGCTTCAATCTACAAAAAAAAAAATGCTAACAGCTTGGTGACATTTTTATTTACCTTCTTGAGGTCTTAAATTTCTTATGTTATCAAATTACAAGAAAGTATGGAGGCAGAGAAAGATGGCAGTGTAGGGAGGTGTCGGATCTAGTTCATCCTCCAGGGCAGCTAGTAAATAGCCAAGAACTGTCAGGAACATGTGTTTGGGGGACTTCCATGACCAGATACACATACACCAACCTGAAATGGGTGGAAGGGCTTAGGTCATAGCACAGAACTGTAAGTAAATTGTTCCAGGTTGTGGAGCTTGGTGTCCTTCCCCTACTGGCAGGGAAAGCTGTCGGGAACCCCATCTCCACCAATGGAAAAGAGAAGTGCTCTATTCTAGGAGCAAGGGAATGAGAGTCCAACCAACTCCAACTGTGGATTTGATTAACAAATTTGAACCGATGAATACAAGCCTGGTGAACAGATAATACCACAAGGCAACATGAAAGAATGGAGCAATGAGGCTGATGAGACTTTTTGAGTTGGCTAAACTCAGAACGCTGGAAAAGGTCTGTGCCCCAAGAAAAGGGGCACGTACCTGGGGCCATCTCTGGATCTTGACTGGCAAACCAGGGTGATGGAGACTAGCTCTGAAATAATTTGCTTTTCTTTACTTTTTATTTATTTATTTGTTTGTTTTACATTTTAGCATCCAATTAAAGAAAGCAAAAGACGTTCTCAGTTTTCAGCACTGACCCAGACAAGGGTAGAATTAAGGAGTCATTGAAAGACAAAGAAACTAATAAGGTGAAGGAGATAGTTCCCTAAAGGGCATATATTCCCAAGAAAACAGAAGTGCAAGGCCCAGAAAAAAGTGGCCGCATTTATTCAGAAAAATTAGACCACTGGGGCTGGGATATCAGTAACAGTTGCATCCTACAAAAAGTGGAGAACAGCCTATCTCAAATACACAATTGTTTCAGTCTAAAAAACATGGAACACAGCCTGTTTCAAACATGTTCCAGGCAGTGGGGGAAAGAGGAGCTGCTGGAGAAACCTGTAACTTGTCCAACCTGAATCAAACAGCGGACTGAAGAGCAACTCTGACACCACCACCACCCCAGAACAAAAAGAGGTGATAAGGTCCAGTAGAGTGGAGACTGCTATTGAGAGAATTCAGACCCCAGGAGCTGGTAATAAGAAACAGTTTAAGCCCAACTTCAGCCTTAGCTTTGGTCTTAAACATGTCCCATGCAGAAACATGGTCTGCTAAGTATAAAAAACATAGTACAACTTTATGCTGGTGTGAAGCAGTGGACTGACAATTGCCATCTGCTGGGTGGAACAGGAAAAGCACATAATTAAGAAGCTTCACAGCAAAGACTGGCACCCTACTGGGACTCAACAGCAGGGAACCTTAATACTGGTTACACCCTCTTCATGAATCTTGGGTGTGTCTTATCTGGGAAAATCTGTTTAGGGTCCATCCAAACTGGATAAACCCACCTCCCAGAGTGAGATCTCTGGGTAAAAGTTGTTAGAGGTAATGAAAGGAGAGTTAAAAACATATACAGTTGAGAGAAAAAAACATCAGATCAACATTCTCTGAGGAGGATGAGGAAAGAGATAGCTTTTCCTGGGGGGTGAAACAACTCCACACACAAATATTGGCAATCTAAAAAAAAACTTCCATATAGGCAGGACAAGAACCAGAAAAACAAGACTTGGAAAATTCTGATCAAATAAACAGAAGCTATGCTAGATGAAAGGCAAACTCACCAGGAGCAAGGCAGGATGAGGAGTTCAGGCAAGAGCTTTATTTCAGGGAGAAACAAAGCTGCCCAGGCAGCATTTCAAGCGAGAAATGGCCACACTGAGGTGGCAGGGGATAGGGTTTTTATGGTTTGAAGTTGCAGGGGTTGGGGGCAAGGGTTAGGTAAATTTCCATTGTCTAGCTTTCATAATTAAGGGCTTAAGTGAGGAGTTGGCAGTGCTTTACTGGTAAAGTTAAAATTTAAGCACTGCCCAAAGCATGCAGGGTAATAATTGTCTCTGCCAGAAGGTAGAGGTTGAGTAAGGGGGGATATTATATGAGGGTAGTTGCTAGAACATGAAAAGGCACAGGCCAGGGTAGGAGACCTGCTTGAAATATTTGCTAAAGGTAGGTCACATAATGGGGAAAAAGGGTCCTGTTCTCCAGGCCTAATATTTTGGGTTTTTTGGTAATAGGGAGAATGGAGGTAGTGGTCCATCTTCTGTAGCTGCTTCTGGCTGAAACAGGGTACAATTGTCTTGAAGATGGGGGGTGACTGGAGGAGTCATGGGACAGGACTGGAAGAGACATGGGATAGTAGAAGTTGTCTTTGCTCTTTTTTTTGTTGAGAGACATCGCTTATGTGTTCTTGCATTATTGTCCAGATGGTTCAGTGTATAAACTGGGAGAGAAGCTGTAAGAGACAAGGGCCAAAGAGAAGAACTAAAAACAATATTAGTAATGGTGTTATAAGGGAAGGAAGCATTGATTTTAGAGGTGAAGTGGAGTAGGAGAATGAAGATAGCCATGACTGGCTCCCATAATTATTATCTTGGGCTTTTAAAATAATTTCTGTGTTTTCTTTTAAAATTTTAAGGTTTTCTTCTACTTGTCCAGTTTTTTTTAACATAACAACAGTTTCATTTATGATTGCACAGATGCCTCCTGCAATAGTGGTGAGACATTTAATGCTCCCCAGTTTTGTATAACAACTGAAGCTTGGCTATTTATTTCCTGGTGTTGATCAGTAATAGTTCA
This sequence comes from Tamandua tetradactyla, assembly GCF_023851605.1. NCBI lineage: Eukaryota > Metazoa > Chordata > Mammalia > Pilosa > Myrmecophagidae > Tamandua > Tamandua tetradactyla. The sequence goes on along the minus strand of NC_135353.1, from coordinate 54,078,622 downwards.
TATGGTTGCATTCCAGGATAGCTGTAATGAAAGAGAAGTGTTAAAAATTGATCGTCCTAAGAATGGAATTCCTACCAATCAGAACAGGTTGTGGTAGATGATGTGTTCTATGCCAGGTTTTGCTAGAATAGGATTTTCATGAGCATGAAATCCAAATTTTGGATCTTCTAAGAACTGCCATTTTCTCCATTTTTGAGGTTGAAGTGAGGTTTGAGAAAGGGGCTCAGGTTAGGTATTTGTCCAGAAGAGGCCATTTTGAGTTTTTTTTTTAAGATAGTGGCATTAGGGATTATAGATATTATAGTATAGGTTCCTGTCCATACCTGAGAAAGTATTAAATATATAGTATTACCACATAGAAAATAAAAACCAGTACCTGCAAGTGTTAAGGCTGACAAAGTCCAGAACGGATGAAATATAGCTGTGGGTGGGTAGAAAGGTTGAATACTTGGGTTCCATCATAAACTACATTTACATATAGAGGAAAGTAGTGAGGGTCAGAGATGTTAACAGTAAGTTTGTTTGACAGAGAATATTACAAAAATGGGAAGTGATAAAATTTGGGGGTGTTTCTTGCGTTCCAATTTGGTTAAGTCATATATTGGTCTTGACTGGGTTTCTAGACTAAATAGTTCAGTTTGTTTATAAGAGCTGTTAAAATATAAGATATTTTTACTGTAATTTTTACTAACTACATGCATAGGGAGAGTTTTGTTAATGCCTGAATGGTTCCAAATAAGGGTCGAGTTGAAATGTTTTTCTGGTATGTGTTGACTTGAATGCCACTATAAGGTGGTGGTATTTTGAAATGAGCAGGTTTCAACAGTGGTAACACCCTGCTGAGTCCTCTGCCCTTCTCACTCCTTTATTCCCTTTGGCCCAGACATTTTCTCTATTTTACCTCTTGTCTTCTTCCTGCTTTATCTTTAATCTCTTCTTGACCATGTGGTTGCCCATGCTCATCATGACTTTAGCTTTTTGCTTCTGTCTTTCCTCTTCCTTTCTCAAACACTTTCTGAGACTCTCTTAAGAACTGTTCCAGTGGTTTATCCACCCACCCATCTATTTTATGACTCTTTTTCTGAATGTCAGGATAAGACCCCTTCATGTAGCTGACCTTTAACATTCCTTGGGTTACAGGACTATCAGGGTCCATTCCTAAATATTTCCTTACATGGTCTCTCAATTTTGCAGGTAAGCAGAGAGAGTTTTGTTTTTCTTCAGCCATTTTAAAGGCTTTATCTACATTCTGAGATTTGGGTATAGTCAATTTTACCCCTTGTGTAGTAAGGTCTCTAAGATCCCTTGCTTGTGCCTTTTATTTTACATGCGAAAGTAATCTCCCATGAGGGATTCAAGAAGAGGAAGGTTGCTTAAGAGAAAAGGATGTTTGTACATAGGCTCAAATGGGTTGAGAAAGGAGGATTGTCAGGGAAGGGTCTGGGGCTGTGAGAATTAGGAGGAGGAAGAGACTGGCTGGCAGCTGGGTGCATGATGGGAGTATGTAGATGGTGGAATGTAAGGGGGTGAGAATATCTCTGCCAAGTAGGTGTGTATGACACTGTGGTATGGCTAGAAAAGAGTGTGTGAAGAGGTGGCCCTTGAACTGGTAAGTTAGGGGTGGAGTACACCCATGTGCAAAAGGAGTTACCTCTACCCCCATGACCTGAATGGCTGATACATTAGTTTGGCCAGAATAAACATTAAGAGTTGAATATGTAGCCCCCATGTCCAATAGAAAGGTAATAGACTTACCTTTGATGAGAAGAGTTACCTGAGGCTCCTTGTTGTCGATGGTGACGCGGGCCTATGAAGGCCCTGTCAATCATCGTTGAGGATGCCCAGGAATTCAACAGCAGTTGCAGCTTGGGAGGATGTCTGCAAACCTGGAGGGGTTCAGGGACAGTCCATTTTCCAGTGACCTGCTTGTCTGCATAGTGGGCAAGACCTAGTGGATGGTTTGGCATTGGGGCATTGCTTTGCCCAGTGTCCTGTAGAGTTGCAGCTGAAGCAGGGCCCGTGGGGGAGATGCGTAGTCTGTATTGCTAAGTTTTTTGCTTGTTGGTGGCCTGAAAGGGCCAAAGCTATCATTTGAATTTTTACTTCTCTTCTTTTATAGTTTCCACCCAGTTTTTTAAAACCTTAAAGGTGGCAGCCATCAGATTCCATTGTGGAGCGAGGGGATCCTCTTCAAACTTTTTAAGTTTGTGGATTATATCTGAGGTAGCCTGGGAAATGAAACAGGAATTTAGCCACAGTCCCCTCGGAACTTTCTTGGGTGAGACATGTGTGTGCAAGTAGAGCTTCAGTGAGCCTGGCCAAAAACTGGGCTGGGATTTCATTGGGTCCTTGAAAGACTTCTTTTAGTTTGTCAAAATTAATCATTTTTAGGAAGGCTTTCTCAAGCCCTGCAAGGATGCAGGATTGGAAGTGATTGTGTTTTTGTGTGTCTGGGTGATTAATTTGATATTGCCAATTGGGATCTGCTGGGGCACTGCTTGTTCTCTGGGGAATTTGGTGCTGTCCATGGTGTATAAAGTGTCTGCATGTTGTCCTGCCACCTGCCAGACATTCCCTTTCTGCTGGAAGTAAGAATCATGTGGAGGTCTTGCCAGGTAAGATTACATGATTGAAAAAGGAATGCAAATTGTTTAATATACAGGTGCAAGGGTAGTTCAGTGGTAGAATTCTCGCCTGCTATGTGGGAGACCTGGGTTTGATTCCTGGCTCATGCTCTTTCCAAACAAACAAAGAAATCAACAAAAACAAACAAACAAACAAAATTTAACAAATGGTGCTGCAATAATGGGACACTCACCTGGGAAAAGAATGAAATGTGGCCCTACCATATGGCAAACACACACACGCAAAAAAATTCTCTAATTTATTGAGTGGAGTTGGTGGACAATGAACCCAGCTTTTTCTCCATTTGGACATATGTCTTAAAGAAAATGGGACATGAACATGGACAATGCCTTGAGTACCAGCTATTTCAAGCAGCAGCAGGAGGGGGTGAGGAGGGTTAGGTGGTAAGTGGTGGTGACACAAGCGGGAGTGGGTTTCAGAGGGAGTTGGAGAGGGTGGGGGTTGGAAGCGGGTTTTCAGAGGGAGTTGGGTAGGGGAGAGTTTGAGAATCCAGAGCCAGAAGAGGTTGACTGCTCTGTTGAGTTAAATTTCTGTTCGAAGTGGGGGGCTTGGTTAGCAGGTCAAAAATTGTCAGATTGATGAGGGTAAGGGGGATTGATGAGGGTAAGTGCTGTTCTGTTAGGGCTGAGAAGGAGTATGGGCTACAAGGATATGATAGGTTGAGCAGGAGGTACAAAGAGATGGACGAGAGTGGAGAAAAAAAGAGGTCTGAATAAATGGAACTTCACTCCATTTTCCAGTTCAATAAATAAAATTCTCAAGAACATGGAGTATTTTATAATCAAAAGTCCCATTCTCTGGCCACTGTGAATTGTTATCCAGTTTGTATTGTAGCCAGACAGTGTTACAATAGAATATGAGATATTTAGGTCAAATTTGGTCTCAGTAACCTAAGGCTTTGTATTGTTTAAGTAGGCATCCCAGTAGGGTGGCCGTTGATGGAAGGGAGTGCTCCATGCCCATGTCACCAATGTATGAGAAGAAAAGGTTTCCTTAGAGTTGGGCATTTCCCAACTTAAAAGGAACCAGGTAAAGGTCTCCCCTAGAGCTGGGTGTCCCTGAACTCGAATGGTCTCATAAAGAGAAACTGGCATCCCAGGTTCAATCTAGAGATGGGGCACACACCCTCTCTGGAGGGATTGCCGGGATGCGTTGGAGCTTGGTACCAGGGCGTTTGTGAATGAATGAGAGCCATATGAGCTGGATCAGGACTGGATGGTGACAGGTGTAGGTGAGGTGGACTTACAATTTTGGTTCCAACAATTTGGCAAGCTGGGGTGGATGAAATTCCAGTTTCCCCTATGGGCAGCACAGCCATCATCAGAGGTGGAGTTTGCAGGGTGAGTCCAGAGGGGTACTTTGGGACTTTATTCCTGATCAACCTACCAGGATTGGGGAGTAAGTCCAGGTTCAGTTGTCACTGACTGTTGTTTCCCCGGTTGCAAGGCAGAGCAGATTGAGGAGTCCCTTGCCTCATGGACTGCCCTGAGAGACTCAGAGGGGGACCACACCCAGGACCCACAGACTAGGATCTAGGAGTAAGTCCAGAATGAGCTACTGCTGCTTACTCCTTCCCATGTTGCAAGGTCATGGGATTGGGGATTGCCTTGCTCTGAGTCCTGGGTTTCAGGACCAGATGAAAGGCAAACTCACCAGGAATGAGGAGGGATGAGGAGTTCACGCAAAGGCATTATTTCACGGAGAAACAGAGTCACTCAGGCAGTTTTTCAAGAGAGAAATGGCCATGCTGAGGTGGTTTTTGTGGTTTGAGGTTGGGGGGAGTTGGGGACGAGGGTTAGGTAAGTTTCTATCATCTAGCTTTCAGAATTAGGGGGTTAAATGAGGAGTTGGTAGTGTTTTACTGGTAAAGTTAAAATTTAAGCACTACGTGAAGCATGCAGGGTTGAATTGTCTCTGCCAGAAGGTGGAGGTTGAGTAAGGGGGGTCATTATAAAAGAGCAATAGCTAGAGAATGAAAAGGTGCAGGCTAGGGTGGGCGAGCTATTTGAAATATTTGCCAAAGTTAGGTCACATCACAGGAGAAAGGGGTCTTGTTCCCCAGGCCTAACACTAGAGGCCAAGAATAAGTTGAACTGAAAGTAAAAGAACAGATAGAACACAAAGCCAATCAACATAAAACTCAAGGCAAGAGAGAAAGTAACATCCAGGATAAACAATCAAGAAAATTAGATGCCTAGATACTAGTAAAAAAAAAAAAAAACAGTCATACTAGGAAGCATGAAATTATGTCCCAGCAAAAAGAAAAAAACTAACACTTCAAATTAGACACAGGAGTTGAAACAACTAATTAAAGGTGTTTAAACCAAACTTCAAAATCAATTCAATGAGTGGAAGGAAAATGTGGCAAAAGTGATGAAGGATGTAAAGAAGACACTTGACAACCATGAGGAATAACTCAAAAGCTTGAAAAACCAAATGGAAGAACACATGGGACTCAAAAGCATAATAGAGGAGGTGAAAAACACAATGGAGAAGAGCATCAGCAGATTTTAAGAGGCAGAAGAAGGGATTAGTGAATTAGAAGATAGAATACATAAAATCATATACACAAAAGAGCAGATTGGGAAAAGAAAAATATGAGCAAGTTCTCAGAAAACTGTATGATTACATGAGATGCATTGCATGCATGTTATGGGTGTCCCAGAAATAGAAGAGAAAGAAAGAGGAGAGGAAATAATAATGGAGAAAATAATCACTGAAAATTTTACAACTCTTATTAAAGACATAAAATTACAAGTCCAAGAAACACAGTGTACCCCAAATAGCCTAGATCCAAATAGATCTACTAAAAGACACTTACTAATCGGATTGTCAAATGAGATAATTTGACAGAAAATTCTGAAAGCAGCAAGAGAAAAGAAATCCATCACATACAAGGAAAGACTAAGTGCAAATTTCTAAGCAGAAACCATAGAGGGAAGAAGGCAGTTGTTTGATATATTTAAGACACTGAAAGTGAAAACTGCCAACCAAGAATTCTATATCCAGCAAAATTGCCCTTCAAATATGATGGAGAGAATAAAATATTTACATATGGACACTGAGAGAGTACATGAGGAAGACATCTGCTCTACAAGAGAAAATAAAAGGAGTGCTACTGGCAGATGGGAAAAGACAGGTATGAGAGCTTTGGAGAGGAGTTTAGAAATGAAGATTATCAGTAATGGTAGCTAAAAAAGGTAAAAAGAGAAGGAAAGTAAGATATGACATATAAACTCCAAAAAGCAAAATGGATGATGAAAATACTACTTTTAAAGTAATAATACTAAATGTTAATGGATCAAGCTCCCCAATAAAAGACACAGATTACCAGAATATATAAAAAGAGAGGATCTGTATGTTGTCTACAGAAACTCACTTTAGACCAAAAGACAAAAATAGGTTGATAATGAAAGCTTGAAAAATATATTTCACAAAACAACAACCAGAAAATACCAGGGGTGGCTATATCAATATCAGATCAAGTAGACTTCAAATGTAAAACAATTAAAAGAGAGAAAGAAGGACAGTATTTACTATGAAAAGGGGCAACCCAAAAAGAAGAGTTAACAATCATAAATATGTATCCACTTAGCCAGAGTGCCCCAAAATACATGAGGCACACACTGACTGAAGAGGGAAGTAGGCCTCTCTACAATAATAGTTGGAGACTTCAATACACTGAATCAGTGGATAGGACATCTAGACAGAGGATCAGTACGAAAACATAGATCTTGAATAATATGACAAATGAACTAGACAGACATTTACAGAACATTGTAACCCACAACAGCACAATACACATGTTTCTCAAGTGCTCATGGATCATTCTCCAGGATAGACCCCAGGTTGGGTCACAATGCAGGTCTCAATAATTTAAAAAAGATTTAAAAATTATGTGAAACGCTTTCTTGGATCATAATGGAATGAAGTTGAAAGTCAATAACTGAGGGAAGGTTAGAAATTTCACAAACATATGTAGGCTAAAAACACACTCTAAAAGAACCATTGGGTCAAAAGAGAAATTACAAGAGTAGTCATTAAATATCTCAAGGCAAATGAAATTGGGAACACAACATATCAAACCTTATGGGGAACAGCAAAAGTAGTCCTGAGAGGGAAATTTATCACCCTAATGCCTACATTAAAAAAGAAGAAAGGGCAAAAATAGAGGCATTAACATATAATACAGTGAAGATGTCAATTCTATCCAAATTGATTTATACATTCTACGCATTATCAATTAAAATCCCAACAACTTACCTTGCAGAAATGGAAAAACCAATAATCAAATATATTTTGAAGGTCAGGTTGCTCATAATAGCCAAAGATACCTTGAAAAAATAATGGGAGGTCTCAAAATTACCTGACTTTAAAGGATATTACAATCTACACTGGTCAAAACAGCTTGGTACTGGAATAAATATAGGTGTTCTGACCAACGGAATCAAGTTGAGTGTTCAGAGGTGGACTCTTTCATCCATGGCTAGTTGATCTTTGATAAGGTAGTCAAATAATCTGAAATGGACAGGACATTTTCTTCCAAAAATGGTGCTTGGAAATTGGATATCCATACACCAAACAATGAAATAGAAACCCATCTACACATTATACAAAAATTCACTCAAGTGGATCAAAGGCCTAAACATTAGAGCTAAGACTTTAAAACATTTAAAAGAAAATGAAGGGACATATTTTAAGATTTTTTTTTTACCATGGACAGGCACCGGAAATCAAACCCAGGTCCTCGGGCATGGCAGGCAAGCATTCTTGCCTGCTGAGGCACCGTGGCCCGCCCATGTTTTAAGATTTTGTGATAAAACATTGCTTCCTAGACCTTAAACCCAGAGCACAAGCAATGAAATAATAAATAAAGAAATGAGATCTCCTTCATATTTAACACTTTTGCACATCAAAAGACTTTACCAGGAAAGTAAAAAAGCAGACTGGGAGACAATATTTTGAAACCACATTTCATGTAAGGATTCATTAGTTATTAGTGAAACTTCATCAGTCATTAGGGAAATGCAAATCAAAACCACAATGAGATATCATCTCACAACTACTATAATGGTTGCTATTTTAAAAAAAACAGAAAACTACAAGTGCCGAAAGGTTGTGGAGAAATAGGTACACTTATTCATGTTGGTTGGAATGTACAATGGTATAGTTATTCTGGAAGGAAGTTTGGCAGTTACTCAGGAAGCTAAGTGTAGAATTGTTGTGTGATCCAGCAATCCCATTAATAGGTATATACTCAGAGGAACTGAAATCACAAATAAGAACTGATATTTGCAAACTGATGGTTATAGAGGCATTATTCATGATTGTGAATAGGGAGAAAGCCTAATATCCATCAACTGATGAATAGATAAACAAGCTGTGATATATATAAATAATAGAATATTAAACAGCTCTAACATGGAATAAAGTCATGACACTTGCAACAATGTGGAAAAACCTTGAGGTTTTTAGGTGAATTTTAAAAAGCAGAAACAAAAGGAAAAATACTGTATGGTCTACCTAGTATGAACAAACTATAACACAGAAACCCTGAGAGCTAAATTTGAGAACACAGTTAATTGGGAGATGGAAAGAAGGTAGATATTGGACATTTGCTGCTGAAGGAGTACAGAATGTTCAAAAGGTGAGTGTAGATTCAGAAATAGATAGCATAATACTGTATTATTGTACCACAATATCATATTAAAAAGTTGAGTATTGTTAAAAGTGGAAGGTTAGAAGCATTTATGACACCAGAAGGAAAGATAACAGATACAAACTGAGACAGTACAATTTAGCAAAACTTACAGTGGACCATGATAGTCAATAAATGTACAAATATAAGAAAGTTTTTACATGGGTGAGACCAAATGAATGTGACCATTGCAAGGTGTCAATAATGGAATGGTAGATGGAGAAAATACAATTAATGCAAACTAGGTTCTATATTTAACAGTGACACTTCAACTTCTGCATAAGACCAAAGTAAGGGTTGTTTATTTGTTCCAAAATTTAAATTTTCTCTAGCACAGTATCTAATTTAACCGATCTTGTGAGTTTATTCAAACAACATTATTACATGGAATCTGGAATATGGAATACGAACATTTTATTCTGTACCTGGAAACATAATACCCCAATACATTCCAGAGTATCTGGGTCAGAAAATAAAAATGTATTTGCAACATCCCCTTGTGGGACTGGGGGAAATGTGGGATTATTAAACTTCCCCACTTGGGAAATTCACATTATTCTTTTAAGCATAATAATAACTTAACTAACTTAATAAGCCAAACCCTAATCTTGAGGTGTGCCCTTATGAAATTTATTTCTGTAAAGGCAAAGCTAAGGCTGCTTATAATTGTGCCAATGAGTCGTTCCCAGAGAAGCTCTTTCATTGCTCAGTTGTGTCCTCTATCTCCAAGCCATTTCTGCAAACTAACCTCCCCACCACGTGAGACATAACTTCCAGGGGTGTGTGTCTCCCTGGCAACTCGGGACATGACTAGCTGTGATGAGCCTGACCTTGGTAACATGGGATTGACAATGATTTCTTGACTGAAGGGTGGAAGGAAAATGAAACAAAATAAAGTTTCAGTGGCTGAGGTATTTCAAATAGGGTTAAGGGTTCATTCTGGTACTTACTCTTATGCAAGCTACAGCCATATGCTGAATATTGCCACAATATATGTAGCCCCAGACATCAGTATTCCTGAAAACCCTAAAAAAAATACCCTGGGCTTTATCTAGACTCTATAGAAGTTTTACCTATTAAGTTTATTTTTTCAGAAACTTGACACCTCTGGAGTTTTCCTATTCCAGATAATTCCTGAAATGCAGAGGTACCAAGTCTCCAAGAACACCAAGCAATTTCATTGCTCTACCCCATAAGATCGACACCCCTTTCCATAACTAAGAAATTAAAGTGCTCATTGTCTAGATTTCCCTGAAAATTGAGAGAATGATCAAGTGAGAGGGAGCAGATGTAACTGAGAATAAGGACTGAACAAATTATTATGACTATTGACTCATTATATTAATATTTCTTTTTAGTTTCTAGTGTATTAGAATAACTGGAAGAAAGTCCCTGAAACTGTTGAACTATAATCCAATAGTCTTGATCTTTGATAACAATTGTATAACTGTATCACTTTTATCATGTTATTCTCTGTTCTGGTTTGAAATTATTATGTCCCCTAGAAAAGCCATGCTCTTTTAATCCAAACTTGTAGGTACAGATCTATTATTTGGTGGAAACTTTTGATTTGGTTGTTCACATGTAGATGTGACCCCACCTATTAAAGATGGGTTTTAATCCACTGACTAGAGTCCTTTAAGAGGAAGACATTTTGGAGAAAGCACAGATACTTTGAGAGATGACATAGACCCAGACATTTGGAGATACAGAAAGAAACCACCCAAGCAGAAACCTGAAAAAACCACACAAACTGGGAGAGGTTTGCAACCAGAAGCCAGGAGTGAAAGACAGCAGATATTGCCATGTGCCTGCCTATGTGACAGAGAAACCTTGGACACAATTGGCCTTTCTAGAGTAAAGTTATTCTCTTATTGATGCTTTAATTTGGACATTTTCATGGCCTTAGATCTGTACATTTGTAACCTAACAAATCCCCTGTGTAAAAGCCAAAACATTTCTGGTATATTGCACTCAAGGACCTTTAGCAAACAAAACAGATTTTAGTACTGGATAAGTATGGTGCTGTGATATGAAAATACCAAAAATGGTGAAATAGGTTTATAAATGGATAAGAGGAAGATTCTGGAAGAGTCGTAATATGCTTAAGAAGGCTTAGTTTGCTTTGTAGTTACTGTTGGTAGAAATATGACTGCTAAAGTTTCTTCCAATGAGGTCTCAGACATAAAGGGTGGATTTGTCATGGCAAACTGGAAGAAACACCTTAGACAGAAATGATTAATGTTTTGTTGCAAGCTAGAAGAAAAGTCATTGTTTTAAAGAGGCAGAGAATTTGTCAAAATTAAGTCCTGGTGTTAAATGGCAGGTGGAATTTGAAAGCAATGAACTGAAACACTTAGCTGAAGAGATTTCCAAACTAAATGTGGAAAATGCAGCTTGGCTTCTCCTTGAAGATTATGGTAAAATGTGACAGGAAAGAGATAAGCTGAGAACTGAATTCTTGGGTTCAAAGAAACCAAAAATTGATGGTCAGAAAAATTCTGGGATTTCAGAAAGTGAGACCTCTATACTAGTGCACTACTTGAGGAATTAAACAAATTTGGGACAAGTCAGCCATGTCAGGACAAACTAGGATCACAGATGGAGTTATCCAGAAAGGATTTTTGGAAAATCCTATTACCTAATGGCTGTGATCCATGTATACTGCATGGAAAACTGACAAGAGTGTTGTGGGATCTGTATAAATGGAACCACTGGTAATCTGGACTAAAAAGGACAGAAAGTTAGCTGAATTGAAGGAAAAATTATTTCAAAGGAGAACCATGGAAGTTAAGATCTGAGGCCAGGAAACCTCAGGCCAGGTGAGCAGATCCATCCTTCATGTAGAGAGGGTGAATTTGCCCTGGAAGAAGAAGGTGGGCCTCCCACTTTGTTTCTCAGGAAGAGTTTTGCCCCTCAGGCCTCAAAGAGCATGGAGAACATTCCCTAGGGGCTGGAGAGAGCCTGGATGCCACCCCACTGTTCTGAGGGGATTGAGAATGTGCCCTGGAGATAGAAGATAATCTAGATGCCACTCAGATGATTGAGGAGGGTGGGGTTGAGCACAAGGTGGTCTCCCCAATGTTTGAATATGTTGGAACTCTCACCATGATGTTTGGAAAGAGCAGGGCCACTGCATAAGCCCATGTAAAGTGCGAGACTGCTACTCTCTCAAGTACTGAGGATGAAGAGCTATTCTATAATGATCCATAGTCCTTAAAATCTAATAGAGTTTGCCATGCCAGTTTTCAGAACTTTTGGGGTCCAGTGACCCCTGCTTTCCTCCCAATTTCTTCCTATGGAAATTGGAATATATATCCTATGACTGTCCCTCCTTTGTATATTGGAAACAGATAGCTATGCTTCATACATCCACAACCAGAGAAGAATTTTGTCTTAGAACAGATCATGCCTTCAACTAACTTTGATGAGATATTGTATTATTTTTGAGTTGGTATTGTATTTGTATTTTTGCTGAAATGGTCTAAGGCTTTTCTAATACTGTGATAGAATGAATATATTTTGTGTATGGAAAGAACATGTCTTTTGGGGTTCCACAGGGTGGAATGTGCTAGTCAAGTTGTTATGTACCCCAGAAAAGCCTTGTTCTTCTAATCCAATCCTGTGGATTCAGACCTATTGACCAATGGGAACTTTTGATTTGGTTGTTTCAATGCAGATGTGACCCCACCCATTCAAGTTGAGTCTTAATCCCTTTTCTCAAATCCTTTAAGAGGGAGACACTTTGGAAAAAGTACAGATGCTTGTAAAGCTGACACAGACACATACATTTGGAGATGCAGAAATAAACCACACCAGCAGAAGCCAGAAAGGCCCAGAGGAGCTGCAAAAGCCATGTGAAACCAGGTGTCAGGAGAAAAGTACAACAGATATCACCATGTGCCTTCCCATGTGACAGAGAATCCAAGAACATGATTGGCCTTTCTTGAATGAAGTTATCCTCTTAATGATGCCCTAATTTGGGCATATTCATAGCCTTAGAACTGTTAAATTGTAACCTAATAAATCCTCTTTGTAAAAGCAAGTCAATTTCTGGTACATTGCTTTCCAGCAGCTTTAGCAAAGCAAAGCACTATGTAATTTTTAAAACCTTGTGGCTGACACTCCCTTTATCCAGTGTATGGGTAAATGAGTAATGAAAGAAAGACAAAAAAAAATGATAATTGGAGTCAAGGGATATCAGATGTTTGGGGTTTCCTTTTTTATTTTTAGTTCTTTTTTTGGAGTAATGAAAATGTTATAAAACTGTTTGTGATAATGAATGCGCAACTATATGATGAGACTGTGAGCCACTGATTGTATAGTTTGTATGGATTATATGGTGTACAAATAACACTCAATAAAATTGCATTAAAATATTAAAAGAAAGCATCATTTATTATGCTGTCCGTAATATTGGGGTGATAATGAAGCATTTTCAGGCGGGGAATAAAATGATTAATAATATATGGCTAATGATTTGTCCAGTAAGATAGTGGTATAAGATAAGTTGGGTTCATTCTTGCTCCAAAGAACAGCTAGAGAAGGGACAGAAAAAAGACCTGGAGAGCAATTTCAGGTGTAAGTGACCTGGGAGGTCTTCTACAATACATAGGGAGGTTCTGGTTGAAAAAGCAGATGAATTGAGATGCAGAGAACCAAAGACTGGCCTGTTAGCACAAACAGTCTTGTGCATCCATTTCCAGAAGGAGGGCAAGAGCCATTAGGAGTGCATAGACAGGGAGACAGGCACAAGGACGTAAACCAAACCATGTTCCATGAATGTGCTACCCTCGTGTGCACTGCCTCAACCCCATGACCTCTGACTTCCTTCATATCCTATGCACCTGAACCCCCTCAACCACCCCCCACAGCATTCCAAGCACCCCCACCCCAACCCCCCTCCCTGTGCATCCCCGACCCACACATCCAGCTCAGGCATGTATGTAAGCCTGTCCCAGTCTGACTTACCTCTCTCATGCATACAAACAGTCTCGTCCTGTCCCTGGAGAGAACTGCATAGTGGGGGGCCAGCCCCTTGATCCCATTTCCCCCTCCCTACCCCTTGCAGGCAGTCACCTGCACATCCAGGCTGCAGGTTCTCACTTTCATACCCGGGACACACCCAAACCCAACCCATACAGTTGCTCAACCCTACCCAGAACCCCCTGTGAGTTCTGTGCGCATGCACTTCAGTATCCAGTTCCCCAAACTCATGCATGCACACATGCTCACACATGCCATGCTCTCTCAGGTCTGGGCAGCCACTAACCTGAGCATCCAGGCCACACCCACCCCAGCCTAGGCAGGCATAATCACACCCCACTACCCTTGAACTCTGCACACTGGCACACCAGGGCCCCACACTCCAGACACTCACACACCAGGGCTGTGCCCCACAGATCTGCATATGCCATGGCCGGGACCCCCAGATCCATGCACTGGCATAGCCATATCCTTCATGTCGGGTACGACCCTCTTGACCCCTGCACCCCACCCCTCTACATTGCACACATGCCCACCCTTGCCGCACCTGACAGTACAACTGCCTTTCTCTCACAACTGGCAGGTGATTTTGAGCACATTTGTGCCACATAGCCTCTTCCCTGCACAAGCAGGCACCCCTAACCCACCCCACACCTGCACCTGCAGACATGTGCCAGGGCCCTGACTACCCATCATCACCCACCCGTGACACACTTCCCAAAACCTCTGTTCCTGTGCCCTGCCCTTAAAAACTCATGCATATGCATCCTGGACCCCCTGAACACATTTCCCTGTCCAAGGACACACTCTTGCCCCAATCTCCTTGTGTCCTGACATTTGTGCCCTGTATCTGAAACCCTGTCACCCACAACCCACACATGTTCTGTACCCACCCACATGCCAGCCCAAGCAAAGCTTTTCAACCCCCTCAATTTGCCTCCTGCCGTACCCTACTTCTGTGTTCCCAAAGCTGCACTCTTCTTGCATTCCAAGGACTGCCTGAGCTGCATCTCACCCCCACAGCCTTCGCGCCACACGTTCACAACCCAGGACCCACAATGCATGCTCAAAAGCACCAGGGTAGAGTCCCCACTCTGTACATTTACCTGCACCACAACCCACCATTGCGCTGTTGTGCCCCTCTCCACGATCTGCATCCCCCTTCATACCTGTCCCACAAATATAAAACTTTAGACTATGAAAGGAAATCAACATCCAAAGTAACTCTATCAAGATATTCACATGTCATGAAGACAGCAAAAATCACTAACCAAATGAAAAGACTGACAGACACAATCCAGTCTAATAACCAAATTAAAAAACAGGAGGACATACAGACTTTGGATCAACTTATCAAAGATATTGATATAACTTGACTAGATAAAATCAGTGGGATGGGTAATGACATAAAGGAGATCAAGAAGACACTAGAAGAGCATAAAGAGGAATTTGAATGAATAAAAAGAAAAATAGCAGATATCACAGAAATTAAAGAAGCTGTAGACCAAATGAAAAACATACTAGAGAAACAAAACAGCAGATTTGAAGAGGCAGAAGAACAAGTGAACTAGAAGATAGGACAATTGATTTTGGGCGGGCCGCGGTGGCTCAGCGGGCAAAGCGCTTGCCTGCCATGCCGGAGGACCTCGGTTCGATTCCCGGCCCCAGCCCATGTAAAAAAAAAAAACAAACAAACAAACAAAATACAATAAAAACAAGAAAATGTTTAAAGATGTTTCCTTTCCTTCCTTCCTTCTCTCTGTCTTTCCTTCCCTTCCTCCCTCTTTAAAAAAAAAAAAAAAAAAAAAAGGACAATTGATTTTGAACACACAAAAGATGAAATGACAAAAAAATGGAAAAATTTAAATTGGATCTCAGGGAAATGATGGATGAAACAAAGCACATGAATATCAGTGTCATCTGTGTCCCAGAAGGAGAAGAGAAGAGTAAAGAACTAGGAAGATTACTGGAGGATATAAGGGGGGGGGCTTTCCAACCTTTATAAAAGACATAAATGTGCAAATCAAAGAATCCCAATGAACTCCAAATAGAATAAATTCAAATAGGCCAACCCCAAGACAGATTCTAATCAGTCTGTGAAATGTTGAAGAGAAGCAGAAAACCCTGAAAGTGGCAAGAGAAAAACAATCTACTACATATAAAGGAAACCACATAAAACTGAGTTTGGACTATTCAACTGGCACTATGGAGGCAAGAAGACAGTGGTATGATATATTTAATATCCTGAAAGAGAAAGACTTCCATCCAATAATTCTGTACCTGTGTCCTTCAAAACTGAGGGAGAGATTAAAATTTTCACAGACAAACAAAGGCTGAGAGAATATATCAACACGAGACCAGGTCTACAAGAAATACTAAAGGGAGGAGGGGACAAGATGGCAACTTAGTGAGGTGTAGAATTTACTTCATCCTCCAGAGCAGCTAGTAAATAGCCAGGAACAGTACAGAGCAACTGCTTAGGCTACGTCTGTGACAGGACACACAGTGTACACCAGTTTGGACAAGCTGGACCAACTGTGATCCCATAGAGAACTAATAAAAGTAATTCTATGAATATTTCTGTTTGGGGAAAGTTTGGTTTAAAACACAGTGTGAACCTGGAAGATGGTAGAATAGGATAAACTGAGTTCAACCTTGCTCCAAGGAACAGCTAAAGAAGGGATGGGAGGGTAACTGAGATGGTGATTCCAGAGTGCAGGTGACCTGGAGGAGTCTTCTGTACCACATGAGGTTGGCCTGGTTGCAAAAGCTGAGGAACTGAGAAGCAGAAAACTAGAGACTATCTGGCTGGTGCAAACAGCCACTGAGGAAACCTGGAGCCCTCTGGAGTGCACATATGGGAATTAGGAAGAAAGTCAAGCCATGTTCCTTGAATGCACTACCCTCACCAGTATAGCCCCACAGCCTGTGCTTCATACCTCACCTCTATGCACCTGAACCCTGTCACCTGCCCTCTCTCCCCAAGCTCCAAGTGCCCCTAACTCACCAACCCCTCACAGGCATACTTGCCTTACAAACCCATGCCAAGCACAGCCCAACCCACCTCTCTTGTGCAAGTGCAGTCTTGCCCCACCCCTCCCAAGCCCTACCTCCCAGTCTTTGCCCCATGCAGGTGGTCACCAACACATAAAGGCTGTGGGTTCTTACCTCCATACCCAGGCTACAACCACCCCCAGCCCATAAACTTGCACAACCCCACCCCACCCCCCGAGATCTGCATGTGTACAAAAGGTTAAAGCACTCCCAGATCTGTGTATGCACACAGACCACAGTCATGCCTTCCAGTTCTGGGCAAGCACTGACTTGCACAGCCAGGCCACATCTGTCCCCAGTCTGTGCAGGTGCAATGCCTACCCACTGCCCTTAGCTCTGTGCGTGTGTACAAAGGACCCAGCATCCTAGACCAAAGCAGACCAAGGACCCAACCCCCAGACCCATGCACCTGCACAACAACATCCTCCTGGCAGCTGGGCACCCACATTTACAAGAACCAGTGTAGCATACCCAACCTGCACCTATGCCTGGGCTGTAACGCATCACTGTACTGTTGTGCCCCACCCTGTACCCTGCATCCTACTCCACACCCATCACACAAATACAAGGCTTTAGATTACTAAAGGAAATCAACACCAAAGTAAACCAATCAAGATATTTACATGCCATGAAGACAGCAGAAGATCACTAACCAAATGAAAAGGCAGACAGATACAGTCCAGTCTAATAACCAAATTAGAACACAGGAGGAGATACACAGTTTGTATCAACTTATCAAGGATCTGATATAACTTGACTAGATAAAATCAGTGGGATGGCTATTCACATAAAGGAGATCAAGAAGACACTAGAAGAGCATAAAGAGGAATTTGAATGAATAAAGAGAAAAATAGCAGATATCACAGAAATTAAAGAAGCTGTAGACCAAATAAAAAGTGTACTAGAGACACATAACAACAGATTTGAAGAGGCAGAAGAAAGTATGTGAGCTAGAGGAGAGGACAACTGATTTTGAACACTTGAAACCACAAATAGCAAAAATGTTGGAAAAATTTGAATTGCATCTCAGGGAAATGATAGACAACACAAAATACACAAATATAAGAATCATTGGCATTGCAGAAGGAGAAGAGAAGAGTAAAGTTTTAAGAAGATTAGTTGAGGATATAATGGGGGAAAACTTGACAACCCTTATAAGGGACATAAATATACAAGTCAAAGAAGCTGAATGAACACCAACTAGAATAAATCCAAATAGACCTTCCTAAGACACATATTAATCAGTCTGCCAAATGTTGAAGGGAAGCAGGAAATCCTGAAAGTGGCAAGAGAAAAACAATCTACTACATATTAGGAAAACTACATAAGACTAAGTTCAAACTACTCAACTGGCACCATGGAGGTGAAAAGGCAGTCGTATGATACACTTAAAATTCTGAAAGATAAAGACTTCCAGCCAAGAATCTGTACCCAGCCAAATTGTCCTTCAAAACTGAGGGAGAGATTAATTTTTCACAGACAAACAAATACTGAAAGAATTTATGAACAAGAGAATGACCTACAAGAAATACCTAAGGTAGTTCTGCCAGCTGAAAAGCAAAAGACAGGAGAGGGAAGACTGGAGGAAGGCACAAAATGGAAGAGTACCAGTAAGGGTAACTTCAAGGATAAAAAGAGAAAGAGGGAAAAGAATATATAGGTCTGACAAATAAAATCCAGAAAATAAGATGGTGGATGCAAGAAATGTTTTTACAGTAATAACTTGGAATGTTAACAGAGCAAACTTACTAATTAAAGGTACAGATTGGCAGAATGGATTAAGAAATATAATCCAGCTATATGCTGTTTACAAGAAGCTCATCTCAGATACAAGGACACAAAAAGATTGAAAGTGAAGCCATGGGAAAAGATGTTCCACGGAACTTGTAAACAAAAGAAAGCAGGAGTAGCTATAATAATATTGGATAAAATGGTTTTTAAATGTAAAGACATAATAAGAAACAAAGAACACTATATATTAATTAAAGGGACAATTCGCCAAGAAGAAATAATAATCATAAATGCTTATGCCCCAAATCAAGGAGCTCTAAAGTACATGACAAAGACATTGGCAAAACTGAAAGGAGCGATATAAGTTTCAAAAATAATAGTAGAAGACTCAAATGCACCACTGCCCTCTGTAGATAGATAGCACAACCAGACAGAACACCTACAAGGAAACAGGAAAATTAAACAAGTTGATAACTGAATTAGATCTAAGATATATATATAGGTCATTACACCACAAAACACAAGGATATACATTCTTCTCTAGCATTCATGAACATTCTCCAGAATAGATCATATGCTGGGGCACAAAACAGGTCTTTATAAATTTAAAAACACTGAAATTATTCAAAGCTCTTTCTCTGATCACAATGGAGTGAAGATGGATATCAATAACCACCAAATGAAAACATTCACAAATATATGGAGATTAACTATCACGTTCTTAAACAACCAGTGCGTGAAAGAAGAAATTGCTAGAGAAATCAGTAGCTATCCAGAAATGAATGAAAACAAGAATACAACATATCAGAACTTATGGGATGCAGCAAAGGCTGTACTGAGAAGGAAATTTATTGCCCTAAAGGCCTATATTAAAAAACAAGAAAGAGAAAAATTGGACACTTAACTGCTTACCTGGAGGAACTTGAGAAAGAACAGCAAACTAACCCCAAAGCAAATAGAAGGAGAGAGATAACAAAGATCAAAGCAGAGATAAATGAATTGGAGAAAAAAGAACAATAGAAAGAATCAATAAAACCAAAAGTTGCTTCTTTGAAAAAATTAATAAATTTGATGGGCCACTAGGAAGACTGACAGAAATAAAAGAAATCATAAGGGGATACTAAGGACAGCTATATGCCAACAAACTAGACAACTTAGATGAAATGGACAAATTCCTGGAAACACACAAACAAGCTACACTAACTCAGAGAGAAATAGAAGATCTCAGCAAACCAATCACAAGTAATGAGGTTCAATCAGTCATCAAAAATCTTCCTATAAAGAAAAGCCGAGGACCAAATGGCTTCACAGGGGAATTTTTTCAAACATTCCAAAAAGAACTAACACAAATCCTGTTCAAACTTTACCAAAAATTGAGGAAAAAGGAACACTGCCTAACTTGTTTAATGAGACTAATACCATTTTAATTCAAAACTGGGTAAAGATGATATAAGAAAGGAAAACTACAGGCCAATCTCCCTAATGAACATAGATGTAACCATTTTCAACAAAATACTAGCAAATTGAATCCAACAACACATTTAAAGAATTATACACCATGACTAAGTGGGGTTTATACCAGAAGTACAAGAATAGGTCAACACAAGAAAATCAACTAATGTAATACAGCACATTAAAAAAATCAAAAAGGAGAAATCACATGATCATTTCAACAGATGCTGAAGATGCATTCAATGAAATTCAACATCCTTTTCTGATGAAAACACTTCAATAGATAGGAATCAAAGGTAAATTCCTCAATATGATAAAAGGCATATATGAAAAACCAATAGCCAGCATCGTACTCAATGGAGAGTGACTGAAAGCTTTCCCACTAAGATCTGGAATGAGACAAGGATGCCCAATGTCACCACTATTATTCAACATTGTGCTAGAAGTTCTAGTGAGAGCAATCAGACAGAACAAAGAAATACAAGGCATCCAAATTGGAAAGGAAGAAGTAAAACTTTCATTATTTGCAGATGACATTATACAATACTTGGAAAATCCTGAGAAAACTACAACAATGTTACTTGAGCTAATAAACAAGTTCAGCAAGGTGGTAGGATACAAAATTAATGTGCAAAAATCAGTAACATTTCTATATACAGGCAATGACCTAACTGAGGAGACAGTTAAGGAAAAAAATCCATTCAAAATAAAAACTGAAAAAATCAAACACTTAGGAATAAACTTAGCTAGGGATGTAAAGGACTTGTACACAGAAAACTACATGGCATTGCTAGAAGAAATCAAAGATCTAAACAGTTGGAAAGACCTTCCCTGATCATGAATAGGGAAGTTAAATACAGTTAAGACGTCAATTCTACCCAAATTGATCTACAGATTCAACACAGTACCAATCAAAATTCCAACAACCTACTGTTAATATTTAGAAAAGCTAGTTACTAATTCATCTGGAAGGGAAAGAGGCTCTGGATCACTAAAAGCATTCTAAAAAGGAATAACGAAGTGGGAGGATTAACACTTCCTGACTTTAATATGTATTATAAAGCCACAAGTGGTCAAAACAGCATGGTACTGGCATGACGATAAAAGTATTGACCAATGGAACTGAATGGAGAGTGCAGAAATAGACCACCAAATCTGTGGTCAACTGATCCCTGACAAGGCCCCTCCAATCCACTGAACTGAGACAAAACAGTGTTTTCAATAAATGGGCATGGAAGAACTGGATATCAATAGCCAAAAGAATGAAAGAGGACCCTTATTTTATACCCTATACAAAAATTAACTCAAAGTGATCAAACGCCTAAATATAAGAACGAGCACCAAAAGCTTCTAGAAGAAAATGTAGGGAAACATCTTAAAGACATTGTAACAAGAGGTAGCTTCCTCAACTTCACACCCAAAGCACAAGCAGCAAAAGAAAAAATAGATAAATGGAAACTCCTCAAAATCAAATGTTTCTGCACCTCGAAAGACTTTGTTAAAAAGGTGAAGAGGTAGCCAGTTAAATGAGATACAATACCTGGAAATCACACATCGGATAAGATTTGATATCCTGTAAACATAAATAAATTACACAGCTCAACAAAAAAGGAATAAACCACCCAATTATAAAATGGGCTAAAGGTATGAATAGCATTTTTCTGAAGAGCAAATACGGATGGCTCAAAAGCACATGAAGAGATGCTCATATCCATTAGCTATAAGGCAAGTGCAAATTAAGATTACAATGAGATACTACTCACACCTATAAGAATGGCTGCTAACAAACAAACGAGAAGCTATAAATGCTGGAGAGGATGTGAAAAAATTGGGACACTTATGCAGTGCTGGTGGTAATGCATAATGGTGCAGCCACTATGGAAGACTGTTTGGCAGTTCCTTAGGAAACTAAATATCAAGTTGCCCCATGACCCAGCAATAGCACTACTTGGTATATACACAGAAGAGCTGAAAGCAGTGGCAGAAATGTGCATTTGCACACCAATGATCATAGGAGCATTATTCACAATCACCAAAAGATGGAAGCAATTCAAATGCCCATCAACAAATGAGTGGATTAACAAAATGTGGTATATACATATGATGGAATATTATGCAGCAGTAAAACAAAATAATGTCCTGAAGCACATGACAAAATGGATGAGCCTTGAGGACATAATGCTAAGTGAAATAAGCCATACACAAAAGGAGATACTGTATGACTCCACTTTTATGACCATGGTAAAGGTAAAATCAAACACTTATAATACAGAATAAAGGGGTCTTAGAGATACATAGAAGCCAGAGATGAGTTAATGTTTAACTAATGATGTTGACCCCAAATGTAAAGGAATAGATAGAAGTGAAGGTGGTTCTCTAGTGGGTCTATAAGTAATATTACCATATTGAAGGTGAACTAGATTGATGGAGGTTGTACAGACCTATGTGTCCCACTGATTAACACTAGAAATATAAATTAGTTCTTGCAAGAACTATTTCAAAAGTATGATGCATTTACAAAGAGTGCTTAAGTCCAGGGTACAGGGGGAAAACTGCTATTGCATGCTATGGGCTATGTTTAACAGGAAAACATCAGCAGGACCGCAGCATCAGCAGGGGTAAATAAAGGTGGGGAGGAACAAGAATTAAGGGGAGGTTTAGATTTCCTATTTGGTGAGGGTGTGTTTATTTGTTATCTTTCGCTTGAGAACAATGAAATTATCTAAAATTGAGAGTGTTGATGGACTGTGGACATTGGGCATTACACATGATGCTTAATGAATGCAGGTACCTGGAGAATGTACTGAGAAGTAGATTGGTGAATGATGGTTTATACATATGATCAAATACTCTGCTGCTACAAAGAGAAATGAAGACGTGAGGCATGGAACAATGTGAATGAACCCTTGGGACATTTGGTGAGGCAAAATAAGGCAGAAATAAAAGAACAATTATTGCATGATCTCCTTTAGAAAATGCTTATAATAAAACAGAGGGCTAGACTGTAAGCTCTTATAACAAACACATTTAGTCCAAAGGAAAAATTATTTCTGGATTTTGGAGGCTGTTTTATATATGTATAACCTGATATTTAAAGATAAGAATGAAGCTGATCAGGTCAGGATTAAGTAATTCACAACAAAGGGGTAAGGAAGACATTGTCTATATTTTAGAACTGCATTTACTCTTTGAGACCAAAGGAAGAAAGATTTATTTTGTCCAGGACCTAAATTTTCTGTAGCACAAAATCTAACTCAACCTGTCTGGATAGGTCATTTAAAAAATCCAAATACAGGGAGCCCAGAATAATAATGAGGGCCTTTAATCCTGTAGAACATAATGTAGTGCCTGGATATATCCTAGTATATATTAAGTAAATAATCAAAAAGTATTGACAAGTCCCTTGAGGGATTGGAGAAAAAATATCGAACTATTAAACTTCACCACCAGGGAATCCCCTGAACTGTGTCAAACATTAGGGACACCCAAATCAATAGGCCAATCCTTTGATCTTGTGGCTCACTCTTATGAAACCTATGTAGGCAGTGGAGAAGCATAGCCTTCCTATAGATATGCCTAGGAGTTACTTCTGCAGGATTTTTGTTGCTTAGATGCAGCCACATTCTCTCAAAGCTCAACTCTGCAAGTGAAATCATTGCCCTCACCCTTACATGGGACATGACATCCAGGAGTGAAAGACTCCTTGGCAGCATGGAAGATGACACCCAGGGATGAGTCCAGCCCTGGCACCATGGAATCAACAATTACATCCTGACCAAAAGGGGGAAAGAAGTGTAACTAATAAAGTATCAGTGGCTTAGGGAGCTCAAATAGAGTCGAGAGGATACTCTGGGGGTCGCTCTTTTGCAAGCTTCAGTTAGACATTACTACTGATCATAAATTGCCAAACACTAACCGAAACCACTCCTTCCAATCCTAAGGAATATGAATGGTGTTATATAAGATTCCACAAAGTTTCCATGCACTAGGGAAAATCTCCAAACCCTATGACCTCCAGATGCGTCCCTGGACCAGAGAAGTCCTGAAATGCAGAGGTGCCAGCCTTTCCAGAATACCAATTAGTTCCATCCCCCTATCCTATTTTATCAACAGCCCCTTCCAACATGAAAAATTTAGAATGGGCCTAGCCCAATACCCCTAAAGAGTGGGAGAAAGATCAAAGCTGATGGTGAAGTTACACAGAGAAGGTTAGGTTTAGCAAATGAGTATGAGTGCCAAATCATTATGCTGATATTTCTTTTAGCCTCCAGTACCTTAGAACAGTTAAAAATAAAAACCTAAAATTGTGGAATTGTAACCCATACCAAACCCTGAAATCTGCTCTACAATTAATTGTTGCAGTGTACTTTGAAATTTATTGTTTTATGTATATATGCTATTTAAAGAGAAGGAGAAGTACAACAAAGAAGACAGGATTAAAAAATGGGTATGAATGATGTATCATTATATTGATGTTTCTATTCGTACCCAGAGTATTGGAGCAGCTAGAAGAAAGAACAAAAAATCATAGAACCATATCCCATACCAAATTTTAAAATCTGTTCTATAACTACTTGTTAAATGTACTTGGAAATTTATTGTTTTTTGTATATATGTTATATTTCACAATAAAAAAGTTGAAAAAAAAGGTTGGTTTATTAATAAAAATCTCACATGATATTAAAAAAATTAAATACTAACAAAAAAGACATTTTAGAATTGCCATATAACTTTATTTAGAGATTGTGCACTGAAAGGCATGCATTGCTGATACCCACTATTTTATGGACCAGTACGATTTCAAAAAAAAAAAAAGAAATTGTCTGACCTAGATTTGTCACTTAAAAATTTTTTTCCAAGTGTGGGAATTAAAAAAAAAAGATGTCATAAGCCATCATATAATTCCTTGAAAGGTGTTATTTTCACCTTTAAAATATAGAAATGAAAGAACCTGAGTCTAAAGGACAATCCTTCTCAAGAAATGGCAATCAGCATTTTATTTTTAACAGACTGGTGGAACATCTTCAAGAACCAATAATTGAGAAACCTCCCTCTAGAACACATTAACATATCCTGCTCTTTGTCACTACTTTGCAAATGTGGTTTAAATGTAAAAGTTTCTTTTTTTCATTTCATCAAAGTTCATGTTCTAGGGAAATTAGATCAAAACTACTATGGGGTTCTCTTTTCTATCCTTCCCAGTCTATCAGCTTGGCAGTCATGAAGGTGGAGCTCTGCAGTTTCAGTGGGTGCAAGATCTGTCCTGGATTTGGGAGGCACTATGCCAGGACCAATGGGAAAGTTTTTTTCTATTTCTTAATGCAAAATGTGAGTCAGAATACTTTTCCATGAGAAACCCTCAGCAGATAAACTGGATAAACTTGACTGCCCTCTACAGAAGCAAGCATAAAAAGGGACTGTCACAAGAAATTCAAAAGAAAAGAACTCACTGTACAGTTAAATTCCAGAGGGCATGTTTACTTTGGAAGCACAAAACCAAAATTGGAATGATACAGAGAAGATTAGCATGGCCTTTGTGCAAGGATGACATGAAAATTCGTGAAACATTCCATATTTTTTAAAGAAAAAAAAATTCCAGAGGGCTATCACTGGTGTTTTTCTTGCTGATATTATGGCCACAAAGAATCAGAAACCTGAAGGTAGAAAGGCTCAATGAGAACAAGCTATCAGGACTGCCAAAGAAGCAAAAAAATTCTAAGCAAGTGTCTAAAAGGTCAGCAATGGGTGCTGCTAAGGCTTCCACAAAGGCCACAACTGAACAAAAGTTTGTGAAGCCCATGAAGGTTTCTGCTCCCCAAGTTGGTGGAAAACACGAAATGGATAGACCATATTTTTAAATGAGATCTGACCAACTCAAATTTGTGCTGGCTTTTTAATACTTTCAAAGCCAAAGCTGTTGAACCTGCATGGTAGTAGTTGAACTATGTAGTTAAGAGGTTTTTAAGAGTTAAGCATTTTTGAAGAATTGTTTTCAAACCATTTAAATAAATTATGTGATCATTTTAAAAAATTCTATGGAAATTGTAATACATGTATGCAGAGTATTCTTCATTAGTTAGTAAGACATATACAAATAAATAAATATTAAGCACATCTTTCATGCCTGGCACTGTTAAAGTGTTTTATTTGTCTTATTTAGTATTTCATTTAATTCTCACAACAATCATATGAAGTAAGTATTAATATTATTCCCATTTTATGGTTGAGGAAATTGAGGTACACAGAGACTAAGTAACCTGCCTAAAGTTACACAGCTGGCAAGAGGCCAAGAAAAGATTTGAATGCATATGATATGGATCCAGAGCCTAAAGTGGTAACCAAAGTGCTACATTTTTAAATTTGAATATTTGCCTTGCTTTCATAGATAAGAAACTAAAAAAGAAAAAGTTAAATAGCCCTGATTAGATACTGTCAGTTCAATTTAGTTAGCCTTGATGTTCTAGCTTGCTAGCTGCCAGAATGCAATATACCAGAAAAAGAATGGTTTTTAAAAAGGGGAATTTAATAAGTTACAAGTTTACTGTTCTAAGGCTGAGAAAATATCCCAATTAAAACAAGTCTATAGAAATGTCCAATCAAAGGTATCCAGGGAAAGATACCTTGGTTCAAGAAGGCTGATGAAGTCCAGGGTTTCTCTCTCAAGTGAGAAGGTACATGGCGAGCACAGTCAGGGCTTCTCTCTCAGCTGGAAGGGCACATGGTGAACATGGCGTCATCTGCTAGCTTTCTCTCCTGGCTTCTGGTTTGATGAAGATCCCTGGGAGGCATTTTCATTCTTCATCTCCAAAGGTCACTGGCTCATGGACCATCTGCTTCGTGGTGCTGCAGCATTCTCTGCTCTCTCCAAATATTTTTCATTCTCCAAAATGTTTCCTCTTTTATAGGACCCCATAAACTTGTCAAGACCCACCCAAATGGGTGGAGACATGCCTCAACCTAATCCAGTTTAACAACCATTCTTGATTACATCACATCTCCAGGGAAATGATCTGATTACAGTTTCAAACATACAGTATTGAATAGGGATTATTCTGCCTTTATGAAATGGGATTCTGATTAAAACATGGCTTTTCTAATGGACATATATCATTTCAAACCAGCACACTTGGATTAAAAAAATTTTTAAATAAGTTGTGTATTTACAAAATAATCATGCATAAAATACATTTTCATATACCACCTACCACCAACATGCAGGTGTGTGGAACATGTGTTACAGTTGGTGATAACAATTTTTTGTAATTGTACTATTTTTTAACAGTAATTTCCTTAGTCGTGATTGGATACTGTTAGTCCAAGTTAGTTAACCTTGTTTTTTTTTAATTGCATTAGAGAATTTATGAGTTTACAGATCAATATGCATAAAATACAATATTTCCATAAACCACCTACCACAAGCATACATTTCTGTGGAACACTTTTTACAGTTGGTGAGGACACTTTTTTGTAATTGTACTATTGTTACAAAGTTAATTTGTTACAACTGATGAAAAGTTATTAAAATAGTACTATTAACTGTTGTCCATAATTTAAATGAGGTATATTTTCCATATACCACCCTATTATTAATACTTCATATTAGTATCATTCATTAGTTATAATTCAAGAAAGAGCATTCTCATACTTGTACTTCAAACTATAGGTCATTATCTACAATACGATTCATTTTGTTATATAGTTTTATGCATTATCTTTCCATTTTTATTGTAGTGATGTATTCAACCTAAGGTTTTCTCTTTTAACCACATTCACCTGTATAATTCTTACACCCCCAGTAACCATGCTACCATCACCACCATCCATTTCCAAACCTTTATAACACACTTAAATAGAAGTTCTGTACAAATTAAGCATCCATTCCCTGTTATAATTGGATTTTGACTCCATCAAACAAAACTAAATAGTGACCTCATAAGTAGTCTCAGGGAGGTCAGGAATAGGGGAATATTTGACTGCCTTGTTTCTCATTCCAGAGGAAAATATGTCTTATATGACTTAAATCAGTTTAGTGGGAATTTCTCTCTAAAAAGACTCACTTAAAATCCCATCCAACAAGGGCAATAAGAAGGGTCTGGGTTTGCATCACATTTGGAGGAAGGCTGCTCCTAACAAATCTTTGAGAATCAGCATGAGGTCCAACAAAAAAAATTTAGAGTGGAAATCTGTATTAGGGTTCTCAAGAAAAATAGAACTGACAGGATATGTGTGTGTGTGTGTGTGTGTGTGTGTGTGTGTGTGGAGAGAGAGAGATTATATGTATATATTAAATTAATCAGAGGGAACAATGGTTGGAAAGTCTGATAAAGGTGGGCTGACTGAAGTAGAGATACTTCTTTCTCACTGCAGACATTTTTGTTCTCACTTTAAGGCCTCTATATGACTTTATGAGGAGACTCCTTTAATTGCTGAAAGAAAACTCCTTTCTTGATTGTAGATGTAATCAGCCACAGGTATAAACAATTGACTAATAATTTAAATCCATCTATGAAATACTCTAACAGTAACTGTCAGTCTAGTGCTTGTGTGACCTAACAACTGAACACCATAACGCAGCCAAGTTGACACTTGAACTTAACCATCACAATATCTTACTCAAGCTCTATTTTAGACTTTGGAGGGATTCTCTGATGTTGGTAGGAACACATTTCCTTGAGGTTACCCTTTGGTGCCTTTAGGCCTTGAGACTTTGGAGTCTTTATGCCTAAAGCTCCACCTCTTACTAAGCTATTTGACCATGGGCAGATCATGTTACCTTTCTGATATGTGAGCTTCCTACATTTAAAAAGTTAAAGATAAAAGTACCTATTTCATAGGGGTGCTCTGAATATTAAAAGATATAATAAAAGGGCTTATCATATAACAGGCACATTTTAAGAGCTTGGTATATGATAGCTATAAATATCCTTATAAGAGTTGTTTACTGGGTTGAACAGTGTCCAACAAAATTCATGTCCATGTGTAATCTCAGAATGTGAGTTTATATGAAGATAGAATCTTAATAGACTCCATTAAGTTAAGAAGAGTGCATGCCAGATTACAGTGGACGCTAAATCCAATGGTCATGTCCTTATAGGAAGAGGAGATGATGCACAGACATGGAGACATACAGAGAAGAAGGCCAAATGAAGACAGAAGCAGAGAGGCGAGTGATGCAGCTATAAGCAAAGGAAAACCAAGGACTGCCAAGAGCTACCAGAAATTTAGGAAAAGACAAGTAAAGATTCTTTCTTAGAACATTCTGAGAGAGTATTTCTACTTACATCATGATTTAAAACTTCTAAACTGCAGAACTATGAGATAAGTTTCTGTTATTTTAAGCCATCTAGTTTGTGGAATCTGTTACAGTAGCCCTAGGAAACCAACACAAGTGGTAAGATCTCAGGGGCCAAAATTAGAATGTGTTACAAAAGGAAAGAGACCAAAGAAATCTGATTTTAGAAAACTTAGGTCAAAGGGACAAAGCTCACCAAGAGTCAGGGTAGGGTTGAAATTAAAGGAGAGTTGTTTTTCAAGTAAACAACTTAAGAACATTGTGTTAATTGGTCAGCTGCTGGAATGTGCTTTTATAAAGGGAATTTAATAAGTTACAAGTTTACAGTTCTCAGGCTGTGAAAATATCCAAATTAAGGCATTGAAGGAAAGATAGCTTAATTTCAGAGAGAGGGCTGATGAAGTTCAGGGTTTCTCTCTCAGTTGAGAGGGCACATGGTGATGACATCTGCCAGCTTTTTCTTTTCATTTCATAAGGCTCCCCAAGGGAAAATTTTCCTCCTGCTCCAGGGGTCTTTGGCTGTGTAAGCTCTATTGGTACTGGTGGCTCTTCAGTGGCTTCCCTGAGGCTCTGACTGTTCTGTTGGCTCTGAGGCTTCTGTCATTTCTGTCATCTATGTCACTTCTACCTCTCTCCAAAATGTTTCCCCTTTTAAAGGATTCCAGTAATCGAATCAAGACCTGCCTAGAATCAAAGATCACATCCACAATTGGGTGAGTCACATCTCCATGCAGATAATCTAATCAGAAGCTTCTATATACAATATTGAATCAGGATTAAAAGAAACTGTTGCTCCACAATATTGGATCAGGGGATGAAAACATGGCTTTTCAGGGGTACATAATATTTTCAAACCAGCAACTTCCACACTTTGGACCCTCAAAATGACATTTTTTCCATGTACAAAATACATTGACTCCATCATAATATCACAAAAGCTTTAAACCATTTCAGTAACAATACAAAACTAAAACCGGTACAAAATCTCATCAGTCAGCTGAAGGCATGGTTTGTTCTATGGCAAAGTTTTCCTCTGGCTGCAGACCTGTAAAATTCACAATAAGTTATCTGCTGCAACATACAAAGGAGGGACAGTAATAGGATACATGTTTCCATTGCCATAGGGAGAAATTGGAAAGAAAACAGAGGTCACTGGACCCATACAGTTCTGAAAATCTGCAGGGCAAATGCCATTAGATTTCAAAGTCTGAGAGACATTTATTTATCTTTAGGGCTTTGGAGAGAAGCAGTACCAGCCTTTCCAAGCGCCTATGCAGTGGGGCTCATTGAGGGGAGCACCTTTTTCTCAGCTCCACCCTCTCCATACATCAGGGCCACGCCCGGGTTCTCTGCCATCTCTGTGGGACATGCTGAACCCCTTCAGAACAACAGTATGGCAGCCAGGCTACCCCAAATCCCAGGTTTATGTGTTCCACCCTCTCTGAGGCCTGAGGTGGCACAACACTTCCTGAACAATGAAGCAGAAGGCCCACCATCTGCCTTCAGGGCAAATTCACCCTCTCCAAGTACTTGGGTGAGTCCTCTCTCCCAGCCTGAGGTTTCTTGATTTCAGACCTTAGCTTCCATGGTTCTGTCTTTCAAGCAATTTTTCCCCCCATGTGTTCCTTTTCTTCCCCTCTTACTCCAGACTGGCAGTGGTTCTGTTTATACAGATCCCACAACACTCTTGTTGATTTTCTATGTAATAAACAGGGATCATAACATCACACAATAGGACTTTCCACTATCCTTCCTGGATAACTCCATCTCCAATTATGGCTTTTTGTGAAATGGCTGACTGTTTCCATGTTTGGTTAAATCCTCACATGGAGCAGTTTCCTCTGTGGTCTCCCTTCCTGGAAGTCCAGGATTTTTCAGACCATCAGTTTCTGGTTTCTTTATACCCAAGAGTTTAGTTCTCATCTCATAGCTTTCCTGTTGCATTTCACTATAAGCTGTGAGGAAAAACCAGACTGCACTTTCCACATTTAATTTTGAAATCTTTCCTGCTAAAGATCCAAGTTCATGACTTTTAAAATCTATCTTCTGTCCAAAGCAAATCAATTTTGCCAGATTCTTTGACACTTTAAAGGAAGAATCACCTTCCTCCTCGTTTGCAATAATGAGTGCATCATTTTTGCCTAAGGCTTTATCAGAGGTATCTTTAGAGTCCACATTTCTACCAAGTCTCTTCAAAGCACTCAGGCCAGGTCTTCTCTATCAAGTTTCTTACAACTCCTGCAGAATCTTCTCCTTATCCATTTAAAAAGCCATTCCAACATGTTTGGTATTTGCAAACCAGAGGAGCACCCCACTTCTCTGGTGCTGAAATCTGTGTTAGTTTGCCAGCTGCAAGAATATGATATACCAGAAATGAACAACTTATATAAAATGAATTTTACAAGTTACAAGTTTACAGTTCTGAGGCCTTGTAAATGTCCAATTTAAGGCATCAAGGAAAAATACATTAACTCCAAAAAAAAGGGCTGATGAAGTTCAGGATTTCTCTCTCAGCTAGGAAGGCACATGGTGATATCTGCTAGCTTTCTCTCCTCATTTCATAGGGCTTCCCAGTGGGCATTTTCCTTCAGGTCCAAGGGCCTCTGGCTGTGTAGGCTTTGTTGGTATAGGTGACTCTTGTGACTCTTCAATGGCTTTCCTGAGGCTCTGTCTGTCTGTTGGCCCTGAGGTTTCTGTTGTTTCCATCATCTCTGTCATTTCTGACTCTTTCCAAACTGTGCTTCTCTTAAAGGATTACAGCAATATAACTAAGACTGACCTGTAATGGGTGGAATCACATCTCCCTCTAATCTAAGATCACACACACAATTGGGTAAGCCACATCTCCATGGAGATAATCTAATCAAAACTTCAGCATACAATATTGAATCAGAATTAAGAGACAGTTGATTGGATCATAATGAAAACATGGCTTTTCTGGGGTACATAATATTTTAAACCCAGCACAAGCATGCAGTCTAATTTCAACAATGACTATATTGCCTAAGACATGTTTGGAACTACTCTTTTATAATGTTCTTCAGAGCTCATTAAAAAGACATAAATAAAATGAATTCTGCCTGGAAACCACAGTTCAGTTTCACTATTAAGCAGCACTTATGTGCTAGCCATGGCTCTACACCCTTTTGGAAAACCTTTACAACCCATATCATTTCTCTGAAAACAAAGGTTTGCCAAGTTAAGGTTTTCAAAAATTTACACAAATCTAAATATCACTGCCTTTCCTTTTTATTATATTTCTCTCCCAATTTAAGTAATTATTAGTTGGCTTTTCTTCAAAGGAGTGTAACTATGCATTTTGACCTGATTTTAAGGGAAAACAACTTGGGGATAAAAGCCAAAAAGTAAACAATGTGATCTTTCTTAGATCCAGAATATTTTGCACATCCCTAAAGATCATTGTCATTACACTAATGAAGAAAATGCACTTCATTTTGTGTTCTAGTTTGCTGGCTGCCAGAATGCAATATACCAGAAATGGAGTGACTTTTAAAAAGGGAATTTAATAAGATGCTAGTTTATAGTTCTAAAGCAGGGAAAATGTCCCAATTAAAACAAGTCTATAGAAATGTCCAATCAAAGGCATCCATCCAGGGAAACATACCTTGGTTCAAGAAGGCCAATGAAGTTCAGGGTTTCTCTCTCAATTGAGAAGGCACATGGCAAACACAGTCAGGTCTTCTCTCTCAGCTGGAAGGGCACATGGCAAACACAGCATCATCTGCCAGCTTTCTCTCCTGGCTTCCAGTTTCATGAAGCTCCCCAGGAGGCATTTTCCTTCTTCATCTCCAAAGGTCACTGGCTCATGAACTCTCTACTTCATGGTGCTGCAGCATTCTCTGCTCTCTCTGAAATCACTCATTCTCCAAAATGTTTTTTCTTTTATAGGACTTTAGACACATCTCCCCTAATCCATCTTAACAATCACTCTTGATTGGGTTACATCTCCAGGGAGATGATCTAATTATATACAGTATTGAATAGGAATTATTCTGCCTTTAAAAAATGGGATTTAGATTAAAACATGGCTTTTCTAGGAGACATACATCCTTTCAAACCAGCACATTCTGTATGCATTTGTGACTGAAATTAGTAAACCTCAAACAAAGACAATAAGAAAGGAATTCATGAAAAATGTACACTGAATGACAATTAGTCCATTTTAAGCAAAATAAAATTTCTGTGTTGCATGATGGCAGATAAGTATGGACATTTGGTTGGGGTCTTATTGTAGTGGAGTTTTATTCACACTGATGAATTGTAATTTATTCAGTAAGCAATGGGGAAACGGGACATTTAGAGCAGGTAAATAATATTGTATGAGTGAGTTTTTAAGAAAGTGAACCTTGCAACTTTGTATGCAATTGGATTAGAATGGAAAGAGACTGAATAAGAAGAAACCCACTAGAATGCTAATATAAAGCAGATGATGAGAATTGATATTAGATCTTGGGAATAGAAAGGCTGAGAAGGATGTAAAAAAATAATGTGTATTAAAACACTACATGTCTTGGAACATATTGAATGCTGAGATCAAGGAAAAAGAAAGACATGAAGATAAGAGATCCGGCCTAAGTGTCTGGATGTACAGTGATACTATTAACAGAAACTGGATATGAGAAGGAGAAAACCAATATGTAGCAGAAATAATACTTGCTTTGATATAACTTGGTTTGAGGTGGGAGTAGGTATTCAAAGGATAGCTTGAAAATACAGCATTGGTTCATGGAAGAGGGATTGAGGACTGGAAAGATACATCTCATAGTTAAGCAAACATAAGTGATTATTGAAACTATGGAAGTTAGAGGGAAATAAGAAAAACAAAAATAGAACTTTTAATAATGACTATGTTTAGTAAGTGAAAGGAGAAAATGAAGCCAGAAAAGGAAATATAAATGGAAAATGTAGGATCATGGCTATAATTTTATAATTATACTATCTGCCTCTACTCTGGATATCCTTCAAAATCATCTTCTACATTAACTACTGAAGTGATATATTCAGTACTATTGCCTTTATCATTCCCCAATTGAAAGTAATTTAGATGACTTTAAATTCAGGTAACATAGTATTCCAAATGTCTATTGCGGTGTAACGAAAATACAAAATATACATGTAAGAGACAATTGGAAAGATGAAATCATGGTAGAGATATTAGCAGATAATTTTCCAAAACTGAAAAAGAATAACATATCATGCTACAGATTTAATAAGACCTACAAATTTCAGCTAGGATATATAATAATAATAATACTCTTAGGTACATCATAATAAAACTTCTGAAAACCAAAGACTAAGAAAATTTGTTTAATGAGAAAATGAAATTAACAATGACCACACTAACCACCTTGATTTTCTTGAGCTTCCACTTTGTCCAAGGAACTAGGAAGAAGAAAAGGAGGCCAACTGAGCTATGTTGACATACTAATGATCCTTTGCATTGGCAAAAGAAACCTCTTCCCCTATGAAGAAGGAAAACTGCAGCAAACAAATTAAGGCCAGTGGTAGAGAATCTGCTCACAGTGGCCAGATGGCCCAGATTTTGCACAAGCAACCTGTTCCTGCAGTTTGCTAATTAACCAACCACTGCCTGCCCAAGGACATTCTTCCCTGATTAACATTTACATTCCCTCACTTCCCCTTCCCTTAAAGAGTTATATAAGCTGTTTCTACGGCCCAGTTTTTTTAACAGAACCCCTGTATGGTGCTACTCCACATATATATTTGCTCTTGTTCAATAAAACTTATATTATCATTTTAGGTGAAAAGCCATCTGGTGTTTTCCCTCTTGGGAAGTTGGAACTTCAGTTCCTACATCTTAAGCCCCTCAAGTTTAACATTCCTGGTGTCAGAAGTGGGATCTGATTGAGAGCTTTATCACCAGCCTGCCGTTGCCTTGGAGACAAGTGTGGTACCTGCAGGAGCCCACCACACTCTGTCTTCTCTGGCACCATCAATGAGGTGACTCAGAAATTCAAACTCAGATCTTCAAACTTCTGTCACTTTCTGCTAAAGTTGAAACCTATTATTTTGAGCAAGTAACATGATAAGGCCTTTGCAGATTCATTATTGGACCACCACGTAAGAGCTCACTGTTAGTTGGCTCTGTTTTGTTTCATTACTCATGGATAATGGGTAATAAACAGTCAACTGAGGCCACCTTGGAGCAACCTCCTGTCCAAATGGCTGCTTATTTTATGTTTAAGAATTTTGGTGCCAACAGCTACCACTATCCTAATAAATGGGCAAAACAAACCTCTAATGAACCTAAATTTACACAGCTACAATGTGGCTGTTTTGATAAAGTTAGACTTAATTATTTCAAGGATAAACTTAAAAACACAAAATTTTAAATTGTTTGTTAAGTGGGATTCTTTTAACAATTGGCTCCTAGAGACTACTGAAAGAATATAAGATTCAATTAGAATTATTTAAGAGAACATTAAAGAACAGAAAATGCAAGCCTATTATTTAATTAAGCAAACTGAAAGTAAGATCTGTGCCCTCTCTCCTGCTGTGCTGGCTGCTTCAGCTTTCTCTCATTCTGTGGCACCTCCAAAACCCCTTTCTTCTCCCTTTCCTAAACTTGACCACTGGTGTCATCCCCACCAAGCCCTCTAAAAACTAGCCCATCTCCTCTCTCTCTAAGCCAATTCCTGAAATGAACTCAATAATCTCCCCTCTACATGGGACATGACTCCCAGGGGTTTAAGCTTCCTTAGCAATGTGGAATCTGACTCACAGGGATGATGTGAGTCCTGGCATCACTCACATCACATGATGCCTGGTCCTGGCATCATGAAATTAAGCAAGACTTTTTGACAAAAAGGGGAAAAGAAAGTAAACAACAGAAAATTTCAGTGGCTAAGAAATTTCAAATAGAGTTGAGAGGTCATTCTGCAGTTTATTCTTATGCATTATATAGCTATTCCTTTTTAGTTTCTAGTGTATCAGAATAGCTAGAAGGAAATATCTGAAACTGGTAAACTGTATTCCAGTAGTCTTGATTCTTGATGATGAGTGTATAACTATACACTCTCATGGTGTGACATGCATTTGTGAAACTTTGTGATGGGCATTTCCTTTATCCAGTGTATGGACAGATGAATAAGAAAATAAAGACACACGAAAAAATAACAATAAAGAACAATAGGGGGAATAAAGAGTATGGGATGTTTTGGGTACCCTTTTTTACTTTTGTTTTTATTTTGGAGTAATAAAAAAAATCTAAAATTAAGTGTAGCAATGAATGCACAAGTATATGATGATACTGTGAGTCATCAATTATATATCTTGGTACATGAATATATCTCAAGAAAATTGCATAAAAAGAACTAACCCACCTATTCCAGCTGCAATGTTCCCCTTAAAAAACAAATCTAAAGTAACCTGAAACTGAGGATGGGGCAGAAGTGACAGTTCCTCCATATTCCTTTGTTCCCTGAACCCAAAGCATGAGCTGGGGTGGTGAGTCCATGGGGGTAATCCTAAAGTGACCTTCTTCTTTGACGTGGGGTAGGGTCGCCAGATTACTTGACTGCTGTGAACCTCTGCATGAGTATGGGGATGTCCCCAAAACACCTCAAAGCACATATTATGTGGCAGACACACTGCCATTGCAGTCAGCTGGCTGCCATTATCTGTGGTACAGTCACCTACAGTAGACTGTCTCAAGAAAGAGGGAGGAATCTACAAATTGAAGAAAGGGTTAGTTAGAAAGAGATATGTAGACTTCCTCCTCTGCTTTGGTGAAAAGCTTGTGAACACTGCTAGATAAGAGAAATGATGATATAGATATGCTGGCCTGTCAATTTTTTAAATTAAGAGGTCAGGAATAAAAGACTAGTCAAAGGCTGGATGCACCTTAGCTAAAAACAATTACAATACAAAACCTGGAATCCCTGAGAAGACATCGAGAAATAACCAATACAATTAAAGAATTAGCAAAAATGCAAATTGTCAGACTGATGCAAAATCACTTTAAAAATCCTGTTGACCAGTAAATGAAACTACATAGTTGTGAGGGACTATTCTACTGGGGAGTCCATTGACTTGGGAGAAAATTTCCTGGTAACCAAGAAGTGAATGCTTTAGCCCATATCCACCTAATTCATCCCTGTCTTTTGATAATTATCTCTCAATCTTTGAGGGATATCTGGTTAATGACTCTTCTAACTGCTTCATGGCTGAAAAGGGAGCATCGCTATTAAGGGGCAAAGGGACAATGAAACTAGCTGTTATTCTTGGAGAGTCCAACATCATTGGTTTTCAGAGCTTCTTTGGCACTGGAACAATCTGAAAGTTTCAAGTTTCTGAAAAACAAACTTAATAAGTAAAATTTTATACAGCACAGG
Source organism: Tamandua tetradactyla (assembly GCF_023851605.1). Lineage (NCBI taxonomy): Eukaryota > Metazoa > Chordata > Mammalia > Pilosa > Myrmecophagidae > Tamandua > Tamandua tetradactyla. Next base: position 54,041,388 of record NC_135353.1, on the reverse strand, counting down.
ATCTTTCAGAGTTTCCAGGAACAGAGGAACATTGTTAGTTGGGGTTTGCTGTGTTGTGGCAGGTTGCAATATGTGGCTCAAATTTGCATAAGAGTAACCTCCAGGATGACCTCTCAACTCGATTTGAAATCACTTAGCCATTGAAACTCTATTACTTTTCCCCCTTTTCATTAGCTCATCCATGATGTCAGGGCCAGGCTCATCCTTGAAACTTATGTCTCACAGTGCCAGTTGTGTCCTATGTTGCCAGGAACAGTTGTATCCCATGATAACAGGGCTGGTTATGTTTTATGCTGTCAATGCCAGGCTTACACCCTTGGAAATTATGTCCCATGATGGGAGGAAGCTCAGAGTTTGTCTTAGAGTGAGACCATATTTGAGCAACTGCAGAGATTTTCTGGAGATGGCTCTTAGGCACTAATCCTAATTACGTTCAGTTTACTGTTACAGAAATGTTTCATAAGGGCAAGCCTCAAAATTGAGGTCTTGGCTTATTAAATTGGGAGGCCCTCTTGCTTAAGAAAAGTGTCAGGAATTTCCCAGGTGGGGAGGCTAAATACTTCTATCTTTCCTAGTCCTGCAAGGGTCTTTGCAAAACTTTTTCATTTTCTGCCAAATACTCTGAAATGCATCATTGCATAACATTAGTATACAACATTAAGATTTTGTTCGTTATTCCAGATTTCATATCAAATAAAGCTGAATTACATTGTTTAACTAACTAGACAGATTAAATTAAATACTGCAAATTTTGGACAAAATAAACGTTTTTCTTTTGTCTCACACAAAAGTAAAAGTTTTAAAATACAGACAATATCATAATTTACCTTGTATATTGATTTACTGTGGTTTAACCAGATCAGTTTCATCACATCTTTAATTGGAGTTTAATCATTCTCAGTTTTTGTTTTTTTTAAGGCATTGCTGGTGGACCCATGTTAACTTTAAGAGCTGGAGAACCAAATCTGAGTTTCAGGTGTCACACAGTCACTTAAAGTTCTAGGGAACTACTGGGCTTTATACAGAGAGTAAACCACCTCAGAATTTAATGCCAACAGTTAACACTTACAATCTGAGCTTAAATAATGCTTCTTTCAAAACAAAAACATTAGACAGTTGTTTTATATTAAGAAACCATCAGAGTTTTGTTCTGTTTCTCTTTTATACATTTAGCGGAGTTATATAATTTAACAGATAAAATATAAAATATATATATTTGTTCAACCCTTCCTTTGAAGTTGAACACATATACTTTTAGAGAAGTATAGAGCAAAGTAGTGCAACTGACAATTTCACTGTTTCTATGATCTGTAGCTTATTTGGAATAACTAAAACCATGACTAACAACACTATACCATTGCTTAACATCGTACAGATTAGTATCAAGATATAACATTGACAGTGAGAATACTGTCAAATTTTTTAGGAATTTAGACAATCCCTAAATTATGAATATTTTACTTTTACAAATTTAGCAAGCAACAAGATAGAAAATCCATTTTAACTACCGTAATATTTCCCAAACACCTCAGGTTAAGATATTTTAGCACTTAACTTATACAGGGTGAAATAACAAATTATTCGTAACAGTTCGTCCCTAACAGTGAGAAGACATGTCTTCTGAAATAAAGGATAATGCCAACATAAACACTACCAAGGATATTATTTTGATGTCCATGTTATTTTAACAAGGAGAAAACTTAAGTCTAGTTTTGTATGAATACTCAACTTAACACAGAAGCGTTTTTTTTAATTAAATATATGATACACAAAGCTTTTGAACCTCCATATTTTCTTCCAATAACAGTATTCATGAATGGGAAAGAGATAGAGAGTACTATAAAATAATGGAGGAAGGAAGAAATTTATGCTTGAGTTTAGAACACAGCCAGGCATCTATATACTTTATACTCAGAACACACAAATAATTTCTTTATAATATATCTAAAATTTCTCACTTCAATTCAGCACTACCTTCAGAGGTCAGGAAAGCCCCAATTTGAAATATAATCAGATTTTTTTAATTTAAGGGATTATATCCAGAAAACAACGTCATTTTTTTCAACAATATTCCAGCTGCTAAATAATGCAAGAATGTGTTATTTCACAAAATTAAGTTACAGCTTCTAAAAATTAGTTTAGAGTTCTGTTTGTTTAAATGCTACTTTTTTTATTTAAAGGTCTTGCACATGTCATCTCTATGAGGACTTTTTAGGTCACTCCTTATGTCTCTGTTTTTTAAATTCTTCCAGCATTTTTATTCTTTCATTATTGACTGTTTTACACTATGCCCTGGTACTGTATATTCTAACTAGAATATAAACTATTTTAAGCCAAGAATTAAATTTTCTCTATTTATACAGCATTTACTAACAGAAGTAATCTGATTGACATTAACAAATGCATTACAAATTCATACTCTTTCACATACTGAGGTAACAAACCCCAGGTAACCAAAAGGCAGATTCTTTGAAGTTCAGGTAATCAAAATTATAAAAAAATCCATTTACATTTTTTTCTAAATGTAACTGAGTTATTAAATAGAATATTTGAAGCATTAGCATATTTTTTATTTTATTATACTTTATATAGGTGTTATTATTACCAGGTACATTGCTCAGTTCATGTAAACTAACCTACCTAGTTAGGCGATTTTAAGAGGAATTTCAAGAATGTATTTACAATAATAGCAATCAGTAAGTTTATATAGATTTAGGGAGAACACATCCAAGCAGAATAAAATTTCATTTGTTCAATTCAAAATTTATCATAAAATTCCTTTTATCAGAAGCTGAAAAATCTGTCTTCATAATATCTTAAAATACAAACAATTTTAAAAGTACATTGACTATAAGTTTACTAAGTTAGTAAACTTAGCCTATTTTATAGCATTTTCATGCTTAACATTTCTAATCTCCAGATCCAGCAAAAAAAGAATTCTAAAACACATTTCTCCATATTTTTCTGTGCCTTGCATCATCCATACCCACTTTAGCTGGTTGAGCCTTAAGGGCAGGAATTGGTTGCAAAGACAGAATGATATCAGGCTTGCTGGGTTTGGATTTGAAAGTTTTAAAAAGTGACAGCCATGGAATCTTTTCAATTATCAACACAGCTCAAAGCTTCCCTTTTTAAAAGAATTTCTATAATCAGTAACCAGATACAAACATTTGACAATACAAATACAGGAACACATCAATTAATAACTAGACTGAACACACCAACTAACAAACAGGAATTAAATGCTTAAAACAGACATTAACTCTGACTATAACCAGGTAGCACACTGGCTAGCATTTTAGCAGGCTTATTTAACTTCATTAAATTCCAATTAATTGTTGGATTACTCATTTTTTGGGAGTATAGTCAACAGACAAATTTAGATCAGGGTCTCAAACACTATACAGAACACACATTGAAAACATCACAACAATTAAACAGACATAAAACACTTATCATGCAAATTTAACAATTAACCAATACCTAGATAACAAATGGGCTAGCACTTAAACAGGCCTACTTAATTTCATTAAAAACCAGTTAATTGTTGGATTAAGTCAGGACTTCAAATCCTGTACATTACAGTACCCAAAATCAAAATGTATATAGGTCAGACCAAAGGGGGTCATTTTGGAAGCAGGACCCAGGCCTAGGTCAAAGGGGACTTGAACCAACTATTTACTTTCTGATCCATTTCTATCTTGATGCCCCATTCACCCAGTCAAATGTCTTGACCTGGAACTTGAAACAGTTTCTTTCTTTGAAGCTTTCTTAAGGCACCAAAAGTCGCTGGAGTGCCAGCAGAACAGAGAAACCCCGGTGGTCCAGCCTCTAGAATAAATTGAGTCTGGTGGCTGCAAAAAGTTCAGTTACCTGGCTCACCTGCTCTGCTGGGGCTCCAGAGATTCAGGCATTCATCTCAGAGGGTCAACAAATTGTTACCGGACAAAGGCCATGGATTCTTCTGCTAATGTGCTCAATAACCAATTCCTGAGACACTGGGGTTTCAAAGAGAGAAACAGTTTATTACCACACATGTAGCAGAACAGACAACTTAATGGCCCAAAATCTGTCTCCCTGAGTTTAGGGGGTTCAAAGTTTTTAAGGATTTTTGCCTGGGGAGATGAGATCAGTTCAGACAGTTAAGTTCAAAGTAGAAAAGGAGACTAGTGTTATTATCATTTCAATAGAACATAAGTTGAAAGGAGGGGAGGCAGAGCTATCACTTCAATACTAAAGGTGTAAATCAAAAGGAAGAAATAATTAATGGCCAATTTCAATAGCATGAATGAATAAGGACTTTTTACACTCATTTTAGATATCAAGGCAGCTGGACTACAATTCAGAGATCTCAGGTATTTCCCTGTCTACTCCAACATTCCAGGAAGCAAAAAGGAAGTTTTATATGATGATTTACTAATCAAAATCATCCCTTAAATCCTGATTTCTTGGTTACAATTGGAAGGTGTTGAAAACGCATGGTATACAGGAAAAAAATACAATCACTGAAAGCTAGGGTTTGTAGTCAACAGTAACATTGTAATATTTCCACTGAATGTAACAAAGGCATTATGCCAAAACTAAATGTCAACCTGTGGGGTGGGGGCATGGTGGAGGGGTGTGGGGTCTTTGCGGAAGAAAAGGAAATGTATTCATACAGATTATTGGTAGCAAGGGTGTGTCTATACAATTAGGTTTGATTGTATTATGTGCAAATAAAACTGTTTAAAAATGAGCAGACAGAAGCAAATGCTAGGGAAAATGCAGAGAAAGAGATGTACCTATACACTGTTGGTAGGAAAACTGAAAGGTGCAGTCCCTTGGAGAGCAGTGTGGTGGTTCCACCAAAGGCTAGAGGTGGGGCTGCCATATGATCCTGTCACCCTGTTGCTCAGTATCTATCTGGAGGAACTGAGTGTGGGAACATGAATGAACATTTGCATACTGGTGTTTATGGCAGCAGTGTTCATGATTTACAATGGATGGAGGTGGCCTAAGGGTACAATGACTGAGGAATGGAAGGAGGAACCATGGTATATACATACAATGGACTACTAAGTAGCCACAAGAAGGAATGAAGTTATGAGTCATGCAACTAAGTGAATGTACCTTAAAGCAGTATGTTGCAAGAAATATCAAAAATAAAATGACAGATGTTATCAGGCCTCACTCATATTGACTAACTGTAACACAAATTCTAAGTAGACTTAAGTTGAGAACATGTGTTATTAGGTTGGGGCCTACTGTAAAGGGTCCTAGGTTGTAAGATCTTAAAGCAGTCACATCTATTTAGGAGATGTGACTGTTAATTCTAAATTCTTAGATGCTGAGCTGTTTGTATATAAGCTAGTAGTTCTTAGAAACTTTGGATATTTATGTGACACCTGAGATTCAGAGTTAGAGCTCTGAAGCTATGAAAGTCAGCAATACCCCAACAGGAACTTTACATTGTTGAAAAATGAAGTCTGAAAAATGACCAAACTTCAACTATGGATATGAATAAAGCTGATTTGGATAGGAATGGGGTAGATCAGAATACAAGGTAAAGGATGATATCATCCATATTTTAAAACTTCAACTTCTGTGTGAGACCAAAGAGGTATATGTTTAGTCAGTGCGAAATTTATATTTTGGGTAGCACATTACCTAACTCAAATTGTATTGTCAGTTTAGTTGAACACCTTAAGTATATGGACTCTTGAATAGGGATTGATATCTTGTTGTTTGTCCAAGTTAGTGTAATGCCCTGATATAACCCAGAGTAATTTCAGCAGTGAATGAAGAAGTAGTTGCAAAATCCCCTTGGAGGACTAGGGAGAAAGGAAGAAATATTCAACTTCCCCATTTGGAGAATTTCTGATATTCTCACAAGCAGTGGGAACAACCAAATCAATAGGTTGAGCCCTCAATTTTGGGGTTTATCCCTGTGAAATTTATTCATGCAAGGGATAGGTGAAGCCTATTTAAAATTAAGCCTAAGAGTCACCCTCAGAGAACCTCTTTCGTTGCTCAGATGAGGCCTCTCTTTCTAAGCCTACTCAACAAGTGAACTCACTGCCCTGCCCCCTGTGTGGGGCAAGACTCCAAGGGTTTTAAATCTCCCTGATAATATGGGTCATTACTACAAGGATGAGCCATGACCCAGCATTATGGGACTGAGAAAGTCTTCTTAATGAAAGGGAGAAGAGAGAAATGAGACAATATGAAGTTTCAGTGTCTGAGAGATTTCAAACAGAAATTTCTGAGAGTTTACCCTGGAGTTCATTCTTATGCATTATGTAGCTGTCCCTTTTCAGTTGATGGTGTATTGGAGTGGCTAGAGGGAAGTACTGAAACTTTGAGCTGTGTTCCAGTAGACTTGGTTCTTGAAGACAAGTGTATAATGATATACCTTTTATTAATGTTCAGAGAACTTTATTTTTTAAAGGATAAATTAAGTAAGATACGGTTTTCATTTACCAAAATGTGCATGATCCGTCCTCAATATAAAATGCACTCAGTTGGTAAATTACACAAGAAAATACAAAGGGAATGCAGTTTTACATATGTAAAATGATTACAAATATATCAATTTGGCAGTCAAATTTATCAAGACATTGTACATTTTTAAAAGCCAAACATTTTAAAGCCAAATATCATAGGAAATCAAGGGGAGTTCTGATATGGAATAGTTTGACTCAAGGCAAAAATTAAGGCACCTACTATGAATTTAGAGAAATGACTTTCATTTTAAAAGTTTATAAAGTAGATTTATTTAAACAAGACTCCTGTTTCAAAGATGGAACAAAATATAAGGGTTGATTTACTGGGTGAGAAAGGCAGGTAACAATGTAGGTAAAAACCTGCTTAAACATGGTCAGCTGATTTCCATTCCTTAAATTTAAGCAGCTCAGCTAACCAGAGTAGTCAATACCTTTAACTACTCCTCTCCAATTTTCCCGTATCAGATGGTTTCTATGAGGTTCACCCTGTGTTTAGAGTAGGTAGCAGATTTCCCTTCGGTTCTTCCTAAATGTTTTTTTTATTCTTTTCACTTTTTTATTGTATAATATATATATGAAGCAAAGGGGAAAAAAAGCAATATTTTTCAAACTACTCTTTGACAAGTAGTTACAGGAAAAATCCCAGAGTCTGTCACGGACTATCATATCATCATCTCAGATTTTTCCTTCTAGCTGCTCCAGAACATTGGAGGCTAGAAGGAATAAATATTTTTTTATCATCACAATTAACTTTTTCTTTTTTGTGAAAAATAATATATATACTAAAAAGCAATAAATTTTAAAACACAGTGCAGCAATTAGCTGTAGAACAGATTTCAGAGTTTGATATGGGTTACAATTCCACCATTCCATGTTTTTACTTCTAATTGCTCTAAGATACTGGAAATTAAAAGAAGTATCAATATAATGATTCAGCAATCATACTCATTTGTTAAACACTAACTTCCCTGTATAACTTCACCATCATCTTTGATTTTTCACCTCAGTCTTTAGGGGTATTTGGGCTATGCTAATTCTTTTTCATGTTGAATGGGGCTGTCAATAACATGGGGTAGGGAGATGGAACTGGCTAATGTTCTGGAGAGGCTGGCCCCTCTATGCTTCAGGACTTATCTTATCCAGGAACCCATCTGGAGGTTGTAGGTTTCTGTAAAGTTATCCTCGTGCATGGAACCTTTGTAGAATCTTATACATTGCCCTACGTGTTCTTTATGATTGGCTGGAATGGTTCTGGTTGAGATTTGGCAATTATGATAGGTAGCAATATCTAACTGATGGTTGCATAAGAGTGACCTCCAGAGAAGCTTCTCAATTCTATTTCAACTCTCTTAGCCAATGATACCTTATTTGTTACAGTACTTTTCCCCCTTTTGGTCAGGATGTCATTGTTGATCCCATGGTGCCAGGGCTAGATTTATCCCATGGAATCATTACTCATGCTCCCAGGGAGACTTTCACCCCTGGATGTCATGTCTCACATAAGGGGGAGGGCAATGATTTCACTTGCAGAATTTGGCTTAGAGAGAGTAAGAGCACATCTAAGTCACAAAAGAAGTCCTGCAGAAGTAACTCTTAGACATATCTGTAAGTAGGCTAAGTTTCTCCACTGCCTACATATATTTCACAAGAATAAGCCTCAAGATCAAAGGATTGACCTACTGATTTGGGTGTCCCTAAAGTTTGACATGGTATTAGGGGATTCCCTGATGGTAAAGTTTAATAGTTCTACATTGTTTGCCCATCCTTCAAGGGACTTTGCCAATACTTTTGAATTATCAGCTTAATATATTCTAGGATTACATTAAACTATGCAGAAATGAAGTTACTCATTCTTATCTGGTCTCCCTGTTTTTCAATTGTATAAATGAGCTGTGCAGAGAGGTTGAGTTAGATTATGTGCTATGGAAAATTTAGGTTCTGGAAAAAATAAACCTTTCTTCCTTTGGTGTCAAAGAGTAGGTGAGGTTCTAAACTACAATCTTCCCTACTGCTGTATTCTGAATTACCTAATCCCAACCTGATCAGCTTCATTCTTATCTCTAAATACAAGGTTATATATACATATATATATATAAAACAGCCTCTCAAAATCCAGAAATAGTAATTACCACTCTGTACTAAATATGACTGCTCTAAGAGTTTACAATCTAGGCCCCTGCTTTCTTATGAGCATTGTCTAAGGGAGACGATGCAATAATTGCTCTTTTGTTTCTGGCTTACTGTGCCTCACCCAATGTCACACAAGTTCATTCACAATGTTGCATGCCTAACAACTTCCTTTCTTTTTTTTTTTTGAAGAGGGAGGAAGGGAAGGAAAGACAGAGAGAAGGAAGGAAGGAAGGGAGGAAGAAAGGGAAACATCTTTAAACATTTTCTTGTTTTATTGTATTTTGTTTGTTTGTTTGTTTTTTACATGGGCTGGGGCCGGGAATCGAACCGAGGTCCTCCGGCATGGCAGGCAAGCACTTTGCCCGCTGAGCCACCGCGGCCCGCCCACTTCCTTTCTTTTTGTATCAGCAGAATATTCAATCGTATGTGTCCACCGTTGTTAGCCAACCCACTTCTCAGTCAATACATTCTTCAGCCACCTGCATTCATAAAGTCCACAGTCCATCAACACTATCAATTTTAGATAATTTCATTGTTCCCAAGAGAAAGGTAACCAATAAACACACCCTCACCAAATAGGAAATCTAAACCTCCCCTTAACTCTTCTCCCTACCCCCATTATTTACCCCTGCTGTTGCTGTGGTACTGCTGATATTTCCCTGTTAAATATAGCCCATAGCATGCAATAGCAATCTTCCTCCTATATGCTGAACTTAGTCTTTGTACAAGAAGCATACCTTTGAAGTAGTTCATGCAAGAATTTATTTATATTTGCAGTGTTAATCAGTGGGAGACATGGGTCTATACAACCCCTTTCAATCAATACCTCAATATAGCAGTATTACTTATAGACCCACTAGAGAACTACATTTGCTTCTATCTATACACTTACATTTGAGCTAATCATTAGCCTGCCATTCATCCATCTCTAGCTTCTATGTATCACTAAGTTCCATATATTCTGTGTTGTAAGCCTCTGATTTTACCTTTACCATGGTCATAAAAGTGGAGTCATAGTTTCTATCCTTTTGTGTCTGACTTATTTCACTCAGTAGTATGTCCTCAAGGCTCATCCATCTTGTCATGTGCTTCAGGATGTCACTTCATCTTACTGCTGCATAATATTCCATCATATGTCTATAGCACATTTTGTTAATCTACTTGTCTGTTGATGGGCATTTAGGTTGTTTCCATCTTGTAGCAATTGTGAATAATGCTGCTATGAATATTTGTGTGCAAATGTCTGTGTCACTGCTTTCAGCTCTTCTGAGTATATACCTTGCAGTGCTATTGCTGATCATAGGGCAACTTGATATTTAGTTTCCTAATGAACCACCAAACTATCTTCCATAGTGATTGTACCATTATACATTCCCACCAACAATGCATACATGTCCGAATTTCTCCACATCCTCTCTAGCATTTGTTGTTTCCTGTTTGTTTACTAGAGGCCATTCTTATAGATGTGAGGTGGTATGCTGGTTTGAATTTGTGGACCCCACAAAAGCTGTGTCTTTTAATCATCATTCAATATTGCTGGCTGGGAGCTTTTTGCATGTTCCCAGGGAGATGTTACCCATCCGATTGTAGGTGTTAACTTTTTTTTCTTTTTGGAATGGGCAGGCTTCTGGGAATCGAACCCAGGTCTCTGGCATGGCAGACGAGAATTCTGCCACTAAGCCACCATTGCACCACCCTGGGTGGGTAACTTTTTTTTTTTTACAAACACAAACACTCTTTAAAAAAATTTTTTTTGACAAAAAAACATATAAACACATTCTCAACATACAAATATTCCATACACGGTATACAGTCAATGGCTCACAATATCATCACATAGTAGTATATTCATCACCACGATCATTTTTTAGAACATTTGCATCACTCCAGAAAAGGAAATAAAAAGAAAAAAGAAAAAACTTATGCATATCATACCCCATACCCTGGGTGGTAACTTTTGATTAAATGATTTCCATGGGGGTGTGTCTCCAACCATTCAAGGTGCGATTGCTTACTGGAGCCCTTTATGAGGGAATCATTTTGGAAACAGCTACAGAGTCCACACAGCCAGAGACTTTGGAGATAAAGAAGGAAAATGTCCCTAGGGGAGTTTCATGAAAGAAGGCAGAAGAGAAAGCTAACAGATGTCGCTGTGTCTGCCATGTGCCCTTCCAGTTGACAGAGAAACCCTGAACATCATCAGCCTTCTTGAACCAAGGTATCTTTCCCTGGATGACTTAGATTGGATATTTCTATACCTTGATTCAGATGGGACATTTTCATGGCCTTAGAACTGTGAACTTGCAACTAAATAAATTCTCTCTTTTAAAAGGCATTCTGTTTCTCATACATTGCATTCCAGCAGCTTGCAAACTAGAACAGGTGGTATCTAATTGTAGTCTTGATCTGAATTTCCCTTATAGCTAATGAGAATGAGCATCTCTTCATGTGCTTTTGAGCCATATGTATTTACTCTGCAGAAAAGTGCCTGTTCATATTTTTAGCCTATTTTAAAATCAGAGTGTTTGCTCTTTTGTTGTTGAGTTGTATGGTTTCTTTCTGTATATAGGCATCAAACCTTTGTCTGATGTGTCATTTCTAAATATTTTCTCCCATTGAGGTGGCTGCCCCTTCATCTTTTGGACAAAGTCCTTTGAGGTACAGATGGATTTGATTTTGAGGAGTTCCCATTTATCTATTTTTTGTTGTTATTGCTTGTGCTTTGTGTGTGAAGTTACCCCCTAAGTCCTGAAGATGTTTCTCACATTTTGTTCTAGAAGCTTTATGGTGCTAAGTTCTTATACTTAGGTGGTTGGACCACTTCAAGTTAATTTTTTTATAGGTGCAAGATAAAGTTTCTCTTTCATTCTTTTGACTATTGATCTCCAGTTCACCCATGCCCATTCATTGAAAAGACTATTTTGTCCCAGTTCAGTGGATTTGGGGCCCTTGTAAAAAATCAGTTGACCATTGATTTGGTGGTTTATTTCTGTGCTATTGATTTGATTCCATTGGTCAATACTCCTATTTTTGTACCAGTACCATACTGTTTTGACCACTGTGACATTATAATAAGTTTTAAAATCAGGAAGTGTTAATCCTCCCACTTCAGTTTTCTTTTTAGGATATTTTTAACTAGTTAGAGTCTCTTTCCTTCAAGATGAATTTGTTAACTAATTTTTCAAATCTTCAAAGTAGGTTGTTGGAATTTTGATTGGTACTGCATTCAATCTGTAGATCAATTTGGGTAGAATTGACATCTTATCTATATTTAACCTTCCTATTCATGAGTAGGGAATGTCTTTCCACATATTTATATCTTCTTTGATTTCTTTTAACAATGTTATGTAGTTTTCTGTGTATAAGTCATTTACATCCCTAGTTAAGTTCATACCTAGATTCTTGGTTCTTTTACTTACTATTTTGAAAGGAATTTTTTCCTTAACTGACTCTTCAGTTAGGTCATTGCTTATGTGTAGGAACATCATTGAATTTTGCACAGTAGCTTTATAACCCACCACGTGGCTGAATTTGTTTATTAGCGCAAGTGTCTTTGCTGCAGATTTCTCAAGATTTTCCAAGTATAGACCATGTCATCTGCAAATAATGAAAGTTTTAATTTCTGCTTCCCAATTTGTATGCCTCTTATTTCTTCTTCTTGTCTTGTTGCTCTAGCTAGAAGTTCTAGTACAATGTTGAATAACAGTGGGGACAGAGGGCATCCTTGTCTCATTCCTGATCTTAGGAGTAAAGATTTCAGTCTCTCTCCATTGAGTACAATGCTGGCTATCGGTTTTTCATATATGCCTTTTGTCATATTGAGGAAATAACCTTTGATTCCTATCTTTCAAGTGTTTGTATCAGAAAAGGATGTTGAATTTTGTCAAATGCTATTTTAGCATCAATCTAGATGATCATGTGATTTTTCCTTTTCGATTTGTTAATGTGCTATATTACGTTAATTAATTTTCTTGAGTTGAATCATCCTTGCATTCCTGGTATAAACCCCACTTGGTCGTGGTGTATAATTCTTTTAATGTCTTGTTGAATTTGATTTGCTAGTATTTTGTTAAGAATTTTTGCATCTATGTTCATTAAGGAGATTGGTCTGTCATTTTTCTTTCTTTATAGCATCTTTATCCAGTTATGTTATTAAAATGATATTAACTTCATAAAATGAGTTAATGTTCTTATTTCCTCAATTTTTTGGAAAATTTTGAAGAGGATTTGTGTTAGTTCCTTTTGGAATGTTTGATAAAATTCCCCTGCAAAGCCTTGATCTTTTCTTTGTAGGAAGATTTTTGATGACTGATGGAATCTCTTTACTTGTGATTGTTTTCTTGTGATCTTCTATTTCTTCCCGAGTCAGTGTAGCCTGTTGTGTGTTTCCAGGAATTTGTCCATTTCATCTAAGTTGTCTAGTTTGTTGGCATATAGTTGTTCATAGTATTGTCTTATGATTTCTTTTATTTCTTCAGGGTCTGTGGTAATTTATCCCTGCTCACATCTTATTTTCTTTATTTGCATCCTCTGTCTTCTTTCTTTGTCAGCCTTGCTAGTGACCCATTGCTTTTATTGATTTTCTCAGAGAACCAACTTTTGGTTTTATTGATTCTTTCTCTTCTTCTTTTCCTCTCCCATTCATTTAACTCTACTTTAATCTTTTTTATTTTTCTTCTTCTATTTGCTTTGGGGCTAGTTTACTGTTCTTTCTCAAGTTCCTCCAGGTGAGCAATTAAGTCCTCAACTTTTGCTCTTTCTTGTTTTCTAATGGCATTTAGGGCAATAAATTTCCCTCTCAGCACAGCCTTTGCCACATCCAATAAGTTCTGATATGATTGTATTCTCATTTTCATTCATCTCCAGATAACGACTGATTTCTGTAGCAATCTTTTCTTTGATCTACTGTTTGTTTAAGAGGGTGTTATTTAATCTCCATGTGTGCTGGTTTGAAAGGATGTATGTCCCCTAGAAAAGCCATGTTTTAATTAAATTCCCATTTCATAAAGGCAGAATAATCCCTATTCAATACTGTATGCTTGAAAGTGTAATCAGATCTTCTCCCTGGAGAGTGTGATTTAATCAAGAGTGATTGTTAAACTGGATTAAGTGATGACATGTCTCCACCCATTTGGGTGGGTCTTCATAAGTTTCTGGAGTCCTATGGAAGAGGAAACATTTTGGAGAATGAAGGAGATTTAGAGAGAGCAGATAATGCTGCAGCTCCACGAAGCAGAGAGTCCACGAGCCAGCGACCTTTGGAGATGAAGAAGGAAAATGCCTCCTGGGGAGCTTCATGAAATGGAAGGCAGAAGAGAAAGTTAGCAGATGATGCTGTGTTTGCCATGTGCCCTATCAGCTGAGAGAGAAGCCCTGACTGTGTGTGCCATGTGCCTTTGCACTTGAGAGAGAAACCCTGAATTTCATCAACTTTCTTGAACCAAGGGATTTTTCCTGGATGGCTTAGACTGGAATTTTCTATAGACCTGTTTAATTGGGACATTTTCTTGGCCTTAGAACTGTAAACTAGCAACTTATTAAATTCCCCTTTTAAAAGCCATTCCATTTCTGGTATATTGCTTTCTGGCAGCTGGCAAAGTAGAACACCATGTAATTGTGAATGTTCTTGTTCTTTGGTGGTTATTGGCATCCAGCTTCATTCCACTGTGATCAGAGAAACTGTCTGGAATAATTTAATTTTTTTTAATTTATGAAGACCTGCTTTGTGCCACAGTATACGATCTATCTGGAGAATGTTCCAGGAGCACTAGAGAATAATGTATATCCTGGTGTTTTGGGGTATAATGACCTATATATGTCTGTTAGGTTTAATTCATTTATCAAGTTGTTTAACTTCTCTATTTCCTTGTTGATCCTCTGCTTGGTTCTATCTACATAGGAGAGTGCTGTATTGAAGTCTCCTACTCTTATTGTTGAAACATCTATCACTCCCTCCAGTATTGCCAATGTTCTGTTTTGTCCATCATTTCTCTGAGATCCAATCCAAAATTTTCATCTTTTATCCATCTGCTGTTTTAGGTGTTCAGATTCAGTTGTTATGTCCTCTGCTTCACTTACTCTTTCTTCTGTCTCTTCAAATCTGTAGTTGTGTGTCTTGAGTATATATTTTTTTTGGTCTACAGCGTCTTTAATCTATATGGTATCTGCTGTTTTACTATTTATTTTTTTAAGTTCCTCTTTATGCTCTTGTAGTGTCTTCTTGCTCTCCTTCATGCCATTAGCTGTCCCATTTATTATTTTGTCTAGTAGAGTTATATGAACACCTTTGATTAGTTGTTCCAATGTCTGTGTCTCCTCTGGTGTTTTAATTTGGTCATTAGGCTGGATTATATCTGTCTGCATCATATCATTCTTAGTGATCTTCTGTTATCTTTGAGGCATGAAAAAATCTTGATAGGTGACTTTTGAAATTGATTTCCTTCAGTAGTCTAAAGCTTTGTATTTGCAGGATGGATATAGAGTAAGATGCAGAGCAAAATTTGAGGGACAAAGTGCGGTTATGCATTGAAGCACAGATATAGACACAGGTTAGGGACTTTACAGTGGTGTTGTGAACATGGGGTGTCTGTCATGGGGTTTTAGAGGTGTGGTTTGGGAGCTGAGAGTATGGTGTGCAGCTCAGACAGACCTTGGAGTGTAGGAGCAGGGTGCAAGCATGAGGGACACAGAGGTAGAACACAGTGGGAGGTGATGGGGAAGCTTTGTGGATGCATGAGAACGGTGTGCAGGTAGGTTAATGGTCATATGGACCTGGATGTTGTGCATATCAGAGTGTAGGGCAGAAGGCACAGAGGTCAGGGCCCCAGGAGATGTCAGGGTGTGGGTGATTCTTTGGGTAGGGGAGGGGTTCAGAGGGCCCTGGATGTGGGTGTTGGATTGTGTAAGGGTAGACACAGGTCACCAGAATTGCAGGACATGGGCAGGGGTGGGGGTTGTTGGCACTGGATGGGCCATGCCCTGGTGCAGCTGAACAGTGTTGGTGGGGCTGGAGCAGGTCTGCATGCTTATGCATGGTGGTGGCTATGCAGCACAGATTTATCCCTGAGCATCTACCAGGTGTTGGAGCAGGGTGCTTGTGCCTGGGTTTGGGCAAGTGTGCAAGTTTGTGGGCCAGGTCTTTTGGGTGCTTGGTCAAGAAGTCAATGCATGAATGAACGGGCATCCAGCAGTGGGAAGGATGTAACTGTGTGGGTGCAGGGGTCTGGGGTGCAGGGCCTTGGTGTGAGCTGGTTTTTGGGTGGGCCCCCAAAGAACTCTGGGGCAGCAGGCCAGGGTTCCACCTGTGTGGTCTGGCTTCACAGGTCAATGGTTGCCTAGAACTGGGGGGTGTGACTGAGGGCCCTGCACATGTGTGGATCTGGGAGGACCATAAACTTTACCCTTACACAGAGCTCAGGACAGGTGGGATTGGGTTGTTTAACTGTATAGGCTGGGGATGGGTGTAGCCTGGGTATGAAGGTATGCACCCACAGCCTTATGTGCTGGTGATGGCCTGTAGCAGACAGGGAGGGGGATGTGGGTCTTGGGAGGGGCAGGGCAAGACTGCACCTGTGGAGGGGAGGTGGGTTGGGCTGGGGCAGGCATGCACATGCTTGAGGTGGGGGCGGGTAATCAGGTTCAGGTGCATTGGGTGTGAGGTGAGTCCTGGGTCATGGGCTGCACTGGTGAGAGTAGTGCACTCAAGGAACATGGCTTGGCTTACTTCCTAGTCCCAGTCTCCCCAGCCCTCAGCACTCCTGAGGGCTCCACAATTCCATTAGGAAAGGGTCCTATTAGTTAAGCTGTTTGCACCAGCAGGATGGCCCTCCCAGGTTACACACATCCTGGGATCACCATTTTAGTTGCCTTCCTGTCCCTCCTCTAGCTGTCCCTTGGGGCAGGGATGAACTCATCCCATTGTATTCTGCCATATTCCTGGAACTCTATAACAATATAACTTTTACAATGTGGTTGTGTGATTGTGAAAATCTTGTGTCTGATGCTTTTTTTTTATCAGGATATGAACAGATGAGTAAAAAAGCAGATAAAAATAAATAATAGGGATATAAGGGGTAAAATAAATTGGGTAAATTGAAATACGAGTGGTCAATGAGAAGGAGGGGTAAGGAGTATGGGGTGTATGAATTTTTTCTTTTTTCTTTTTCTCTCATTTTCTGGAGTGATGCAAATGTTCTAAAAATGATCATGCTGATAAATACATGATTATGTGACAATATTGTGAGTCGTTGATGGTACACCATGTATGGAATGTATGTGTGTGAAGATTTGTCAACAAAAATAAGAAAAAATAAAATGGTCAACTTATAATTTTATACACAACAAAAAACCCATTCAGAAGGAAACACATTTTAGACAAAAAGAAAAAAACACAGAGAATATATTTTAACAGCAGAACCACCATTCAGTAGCAGAACCACAGTACTAAAGGATGATATTCAGGCAGAAGAAAAAATGAATTTGAAAATACAGAAAAGAATGAGAGCAAAAATAATATAAATATGTGGAATAATTATTGATCAGTATCTATTATGTACTGAGTTGTTTGTAAATATGGAGAATTAAAATTCATAACAAAATAACACATAAGACAGAAAGATTTTAATGAAAGTAAAAGATTCCATGGTCATCATATTGTCCTGGATGAGGTAAAAGTACCAATTTATAATATTCATAAGGTATCAAGAATTTATAAAAATCAGTAAGAAAATGACAGACCACCCAGTACAAAATTAGGCAGAAGACTTCAACAAGCCTTGTAAATATGGTCAATAAATATATTTTAAAATCCTCAACCTCATTAGTAATAATAGAAGTGCAAATTAATCACAAAATGAGATGTAATTATCTAATATCAGAAGAGTCAAAATTAAAAAAAAACTGACAATGTCAAGTATAGGTGAATATGTGAAGGCATTAGAACTTCCATACATTTGTTAAATGTATGAACATTTTGTAAAACATGCTGGCTATTTCTCTAAAGTTAAACATACAATTGCCATAGGACACAAAAATCCATACCTAGATATCTTCCTAAGAGAAATAAAACATATCTCCACAAAAGTAAATGTATACAAATGTTCATTGCAGCTTTATCCATAGTAGGCAAATATAGGAAACAACTGTAATGTCCATTAGCCAATGAATGAATATATAAATTTTGTACATCTAAACAATGGAATGCTACTCTGTGATAAAAAAAGGAATGAACTACTTATACGTTCAACAACATAGATGTCTCAAAAGCACTTATATGAGTGACAGAGAGCAAATACAAAATACCACATACACTGATTCCATTGAAATGATATTCCAGAAAAGGACAAAATATAGGGACAGGGAAATGATTAGTGGATGACAAGGGTTAGTGTTTGGGAAAGAGGATTGAGTACAAAGAGTCACGAGGAAATTTTTGAGATAATGGAAATTTTCCATATCATAAGTGTCTGGGATTTAAATGGGTGGATAATTTTCAAGACTAGTCTAATGTACACTATAAATGAGTACATTATATTTTATATGAATTCAACCTAAATAAAGTTGATTTTTAAAAATAAGCAAAGGTCTTCCCCCTTCTCCGTCGGCGCTCCCGCTGCCATCTAGCCCTCCTCTTCCCCCCTCTCCGCTGGCGCTCCTGCCGCCATCTAGCCCTCCTCTTCCTCTTTCTCCGCCGGCAGCGCTCCCGCCGCCATCTAGCCCTCCTCTTCCCCCTTTTCCGCTGGCGCTCCCACCGCCATCTAGCCCTCCTCTTCCTCTTTCTCCACCGGCGGGGCTCCCGCCGCCACATGCCCTCCTCTTCCACTTTCTCCGCCAGCGCTCCCACTGCCATCTAGCCCTCCTCTTCCTCTTTCTCTGCCGGCGACGCTTCCACCACCATCTTGCCCTTCTCTTTCCCCTTCTGCTCCGGCGGAGCTCCATCCGCCATCCTATCCTTCCCTTTCTCCTCCTACTCCAGCAGCTCTCCAACCACCACTGTGCCCTCTTCTGCCTTCACCGGCTCCTCCGCCACCGTCCTCAACAGCCTTGCCATCCTCACCTTTCCTCCTCCAGAACAGCTACTAGGGGAGTAGAAACGATACAGAACAGCTCCCGGAGCCACGACAGATAAAAAAGACAGCGTACCCCATCCTGGAACGGCTAACTGGCTCGGAGAACCCGCTCCAGTGAGATCGCCAAGGGGTGCAAGCTTCCCCAGGTGGGGCAGCAAGTGGCTGGAGTCCCTCCCCTCCTCCTTCCTGGGCCAGCTGGCAGAATTGGGCAGGCGGTCCCCTCAAGCTGCGGCGGCTGGCACCTCCACCACGTGCAGCCCCCCGGACCAACTGAGAGAATTGGATTGCAAATCCCCAGGCCGCGGAGAACGGTGACCGGGGGGTCCCTTCCAAACATGTGACTCCCCGGTCCGGCTGGGAACGGTGCACTCACCCGGGCCACGGAGGCTGGCACCCTCCCGCCATGCTTGGTACCCCGGGCCAACTAGGAAATTTGGACAGGCGCTCTCCCAGGCTGCGGCGGCCGGCAACCCTCCCCGCATTCGGGCCCCAGGGCTGGCTGGCACTCTTCCAAGCCACTTCGGCTGGGGAACCTCCCCGATGGCGAGAGTTTTCCAAAGTTAAAGGACCCACAGCAGCTTTTACTGGTGGGACCCGCAGACAAACATGTGCCACAAGCGCCACCTACTGGCCAGGATAAGAAAAACAGAACCCAGAGATTTCACAGAAAAATTTTTCAACATGTTGGGTCCAACACCCAGGGAAATCTGACTAAATGCCCAGACGCCAGCAGAAGATAACGGGTCATGCTCAGAAACTTGAAAATATGGCCCAGTCAAAGGAACAAACTAATAGGTCAAATGAGATACAGGAGCTGAGACAACTAATGCTGAATATGCGAACAGATATGGAAAACCTCTTCAAAAACGAAATTGATAAATTAAGGAAGGACATGAAGAAGACATGGGCTGAACAAAAAGAAGAAATAGAAAAACTGAAAAAACAAATCACAGAACTTATGGAAGTGAAGGATAAAGTAGAAAAGATGGAAAAAACAATGGATACCTACAATGATAGATTTAAAGAGACAGAACATAGAATTAGTGATTTGGAGGATGGAACATCTGAATTTCAAAAAGAAACAGAAACTATTGGGTAAAGAATGGAAAAATTTGAACCGAGTATCAGGGAACTCAAGGACAATATGAACCACACAAATATATGTGTTGTGGGTGTCCCAGAAGGAGAAGAGAAGGGAAAACGAGGAGAAAAACTAATGGAAAAAATTATCACTGAAAATTTCCCAACTCTTATGAAAGACCTAAAATTACAGATCCAAGAAGTGCAGTGCACCCCAAAGAGATTAGACCCAAATAGGCGTTCTCCAAGACACATACTAGTTAGAATGTCAGAGGTCAAAGACAAAGGGAGGATCTTGAAAGCAGCAAGAGAAAAACAATCCATGACATACAAGGGAAACCTAATAAGACTATGTGTAGATTTCTCAGCAGAAACCATGGAAGCTAGAAGACAGTGGGATGATATATTTAAATTACTAAAAGAGAAAAACTGCCAACAAAGACTCCTATATCCAGCAAAATTGTCCTTCAAAAATGAGGGAGAAATTAAAACATTCTCAGACAAAAAGTCACTGAGAGAATTTGTGACCAAGAGACCAGCTCTGCAAGAAATAATAAAGGGAGCACTAGAGTCAGATACGAAAAGACAGAAGAGAGAGGTATGGAGAAGAGTGTAGAAAGAAGGAAAGTCAGATATGATATATATATATAATACAAAAGGCAAAATGGTAGAGGAAAATATTATCCAAACAGTAATAACACTAAATGTTAATGGACTGAATTCCCCAATCAAAAGACATAGACTGGCAGAATGGATTAAAAAACAGGATCCTTCTATATGCTGTCTACAGGAAACACATCTTAGACCCAAACATAAATATAGGTTGAAAGTGAAAGGTTGGGAAAAGATATTTCATGAAAATAACAACCAGAAAAGAGCAGGAGCGGCTATACTGATATCCAACAAATTAGACTTCAAATGTAAAACAGTTAAAAGAGACAAAGAAGGACACTATCTACTAATAAAAGGAACAATTAAACAAGAAGACATAACAATCATAAATATTTATGCACCGAACCAGAATGCCCCAAAATATGTGAGGAATACACTGCAAACACTGAAAAGAGAAATAGACACATAAACCATAATAGTTGGAGACTTCAATTCACCACTCTCATCAATAGACAGAACATCTAAACAGAGGATCAATAAAGAAATAGAGAATCTGAATATTACTATAAATGAGCTAGACTGAACAGACATTTATAGGACATTACATCCCACAACAGCAGGATACACCTTTTTCTCAAGTGCTCATGGATCATTCCCAAAGATAGACCATATGCTGGGTCACAAAGCAAGTCTTAACAAATTTAAAAAGATTGAAATCATACAAAACACTTTCTCGGATCATAAAGGAATGAAGTTGGAAATCAATAATAGGCGGAGTGCCAGAAAATTCACAAATACGTGGAGGCTCAACAACACAACTTAAACAACAAGTGGGTCAAAGAAGAAATTGCAAGAGAAATTAGTAAATACCTCGAGGCGAATGAAAATGAAAACACAACATATCAAAACTTATGGGACGCAGCAAAGACAGTGTTAAGAGGAAAATTTATTGCCCTAAATGCCTATATCAGAAAAGAAGAAAAGGCAAAAATGCAGGAATTAACTGTCCACTTGGAAGAACTGGAGAAAGAACAGCAAACAAATCCCAAAGCAAGCAAAAGGAAAGAAATAACAAAGATTAGAGCAGAAATAAATGAAATTGTAAACATGAAAACAATACAGAAAATCAATAAGGCCAGAAGTTGGTTCTATGAGAAAATCAATAAGATTGATGGGCCCTTAGCAAGATGGACAAAAAGAAGAAGAGAGAGGATGCAAATAAATAAGATCAGAAATGGAAGAGGAGACACAACTACTGACCTCACAGAAATAAAGGAGGTAATAACAGGATACTATGAACAACTTTACGCTAATAAATACAACAATTTAGATGAAATGGACGGGTTCCTGGAAAGACATGAAAAACCAACTTTGACTCAAGAAGAAACAGATGACCTCAACAAACCAATCACAAGTAAAGAAATTGAATTAGTCATTCAAAAGCTTCCTAAAAAGAAAAGTTCAGGACCAGACGGCTTCACATGTGAATTCTATCAAACATTCCAGAAAGAATTAGTACCAACTCTCCTCAAACTCTTCAAAAAAATCAAAGTGGAGGGAAAACTACCTAATTCATTCTATGAAGCCAACATCACTCTCATACCAAAACCAGGCAAAGATATTACAAAAAAAGAAAATTACAGACCCATCTCTCTAATGAATATAGATGCAAAAATCCTCAATAAAATTCTAGCAAATTGTATCCAACAACACATTAAAAGAATTATACATCATGACCAAGTAGGATTCATCCCAGGTATGCAAGGATGGTTCAACATAAGAAAATCAATTAATGTAATACACCATATCAACAAATCAAAGCAGAAAAATCACATGATCATCTCAATTGATCCAGAGAAGGCATTTGACAAGATTCAACATCCTCTCTTGTTGAAAACACTTCAAAAGATAGGAATACAAGGGAACTTCCTTAAAACGATAGAGGGAATATATGAAAAACCCACAGCTAATATCATCCTCAATGGGGAAAAATTGAAAACTTTCCCCCTAAGATCAGGAACAAGACAAGGATGTCGACTATCACCACTATTATTCAACATGGTGTTGGAGGTTCTAGCCAGAGCAATTAGACAAGAAAAAGAAATACAAGGCATCAAAATTGGAAAGGAAGAAGTAAAACTATCACTGTTTGCAGATGATATGATACTATACGTCGAAAACCCGGAAAAATCCACAACAAAACTACTAGAGCTAATAAAGGAGTACAGCAAAGTAGCAGGTTACAAGATCAACATTCAAAAATCTGTAGCATTTCTATACACTAGTAATGAACAAGCTGAGGGGGAAATCAAGAAACGAATCCCATTTACAATTGCAACTAAAAGAATAAAATACCTAGGAATAAATTTAACTAAAGAGACAAAAAACCTATATAAAGAAAATTACAAAAAACTGTTAAAAGAAATCACAGAAGACCTAAATAGATGGAAGGGCACACCGTGCTCATGGATTGGAAGACTAAATATAGTTAAGATGTCAATCCTTCCTAAATTGATTTACAGATTCAATGCAATACCAATCAAAATCCCAACAACTTATTTTTCAGAAATAGAAAAACCAATAAGCAAATTTATCTGGAAGGGCAGGGTGCCCCGAATTGCTAAAAACATCTTGAGGAGAAAAAACGAAGCTGGAGGTCTTGCATTGCCTGACTTTAAGGCATATTATGAAGCCACAGTGGTCAAAACAGCATGGTATTGGCATAAAGATAGATATATCGACCAATGGAATCGAATAGAGTGCTCAGATATAGACCCTCTCATCTATGGACATTTGTACTTTGATAAGGCAGTCAAGCCAACTCACCTGGGACAGAACAGTCTCTTCAATAAATGGTGCCTAGAGAACTGGATATCCCTATGCAAAAGAACGAAAGAAGACCCATATCTCACACCCTATACAAAAGTTAACTCAAAATGGATCAAAGATCTAAACATTAGGCCTAAGACCATAAAACAGTTAGGGGAAAATGTAGGGAGATATCTTATGAAACTTACAATTGGAGGCGGTTTTATGGACATTAAACCTAAAGCAAGAGCACTGAAGAAATAAATAAATAAATGGGAGCTCCTCAAAATTAAACACTTTTGTGCCTCAAAGAACTTCATCAAGAAAGTAGAAAGACAGCCTACACAATGGGAGACAATATTTGGAAATGACATATCAGATAAAGGTCTAGTATCCAGAATTTATAAAGAGATTGTTCAACTCAACAACAAAAAGACAGCCAACCCAATTACAAAATGGGAAAAAGACTTGAACAGACACCTATCAGAAGAGGAAATACAAATGGCCAAAAGGCACATGAAGAGATGCTCAATGTCCCTGGCCATTAGAGAAATGCAAATCAAAACCACAATGAGATATCATCTCACACCCACCAGAATGGCCATTATCAACAAAACAGAAAATGACAAGTGCTGGAGAGGATGCAGAGAAAGAGGCACACTTATCCACTGTTGGTGGGAATGTCAAATGGTGCAACCACTGTGGAAGGCAGTTTGGCGGTTCCTCAAAAAGCTGAATATAAAATTGCCATACGACCCAGCAATATCATTGCTGGGTGTCTACTCAAAGGACTTAAGGGCAAAGGCACAAACGGACATTTGCACACCAATGTTTATAGCAGTGTTATTTACAATTGCAAAGAGATGGAAACAGCCAAAATCTCCATCAACAGAAGAGTGGCTAAACAAACTGTGGTGTATACATACGATGGAATATTATGCAGCTTTAAGACAGGATAAACTTATGAAGCAGGTAATAACATGGATGGACCTAGAGAACATTATGCTGAGTGAGTCTAGCCAAAAACTAAAGAACAAATACTGTATGGTCCCACTGATGTGAACCGACATTCGAGAATAAACTTGGAATATGTCATTGGTAACAGAGTCCAGCAGGAGTTAGAAACAGGGTAAGATAATGGGTAATTGTAGCTGAAGGTATGCAGACTGTGCAACAGGACTAGATACGAAAACTCAAAAATGGACAGCACAATAATACCTAATTGTAAATAATCATGTTAAAACACTGAATGAAGCTGCATCTGAGCTATAGGTTTTTTTTTGTTGTTGTTGTTGTTTTTACTATTATTATTACTTTTATTTTTTTCTCTATATTAACATTCTATATCTTTTTCTGTTGTGTTGCTAGTTCTTCTAACCCGATGCAAATGTACCAAGAAACGATGATCATGCATCTATGTGATGATGTTAAGAATTACTGATTGCATATGTAGAATGGTATGATTTCTAAATGTTGGGTTAATTTATTTTTTTCCATTAATTAATAAAAAAAAGCAAAAATGTGTGAAAAAGGTAAAAGTAACAATAAAATTCTAATCTTGAGGACTTCAGGGAAGATGACAGAATAAACTAGGTCAAGTTCACCCCTGCTCTAAAGAACAGCTGGAGAAGGGACAGAAAAAGACCAGGAGAGCAATTCTAGGGTGTAAGTGACCTGGGAGGTCTTCTACACCACTTGGGGCGGCCCTGGCTGAAAAGGCAGAAGAATTGAGATGCAGACAGCCTGAGACCAGCCAGCTAGTGAACAGCCTAGTGCAGCCCGGAGCTGTCAAGAGTGCACAGACAGGAGACAGGGACAAAGAAGTAAACTAAGTCGCCGTTCTGAATGCATTACACTCAGGAATGCTGCCCCCACCCCCTTGACCCATAACTCCCCTCACACCTGACTTACCTGAACCCTGTCACCCACCCCCATCTCACACTCCAAGCACCCCCACCCTGACCCCCTCCCAAGATATCCCTGCTTGACACCCCCACCCTGAACATGTGCTCAGGTCTGTCCCAGACCAACCCACCTCTCCCTCGCAAGAGCACAGATAGCCCCTTCCACCCCAAGACCCGTGTACCCATGGCCAGTCTCTCCACCTCTGCTTCCTCCTCCTTGCCCCCTGCAGGCAGTCACCTGTGCATCCAACTGCAGCCACTCACCTTCAGACCCGGGTCACACCCACACCCAGCCCATACAGTCACTCAACCCCTCCCGGACCCCCTGAGCTCTGGGCACATGCACATCAGCATGGGGCCCCCAGAAGCATGCATGCCACAAGCCCACTCATGCCATGCACCCTCACTCTGGGAAAGCACTGACCTGTGCATATGGGGCAGGTACATCGATGATATAGTCTCTTCTGATCTGTATTTTTTTTCACTTTGTCAGTTCATTCATGCCGTTTATTTTCACTTTGACAGTTTGCTCCTAAAGCAGAAACTATTAAATTGGCCTGAACTCATTAATATGGACTTGGTGGGTTTGAACCTCACTATCTGTGACCCCAAATTTGTGGCTTCCACTTGGTTTTATATTTTGTATTTTTGAATTGGGGAAGCCATTTAGCATTGAGGAATTCCTTGTTTGCAGGTTTTGTCCCCATAGTTTTTCTTTACTTTTAAGTTGAAAATCTATTAACTTTGAAAAACCTCTGCCTTGATGTTTTTTCTTTGTGACTTTTATGAATGTTACCTAGCCATGGGAAACTGTCAAGATGTGCTAGCTATGTCTCCTTTAAGTTATGTTTTAAATAATTGGTTTAAATTTGGAAGGGACCCTCCTATTTTAAAAAAATTGATTTTCTCTTATAATGCTGCCTGGCCATGGTATAAATTGGACAACGGTGAAAAATAGCCTAAAAATGAGTCTTAAAATGTCAATACCATCTTGCAATTAAAATTGTTTTGTAAAAGAAATCACAAATGAGATGAGGTGCCTTATATTCAAGTTTTTAAAAAAGTATATAGTGATCATGAAACTTTGAAAGAATGTAATTTTTTAGAAAACAAATGTAATATCTATATGTGCCATTAATTCTTATTAAAAATTATATATTAATGTTTCAAATATGAATTGACTTAAATGTGTTAAATATTTAGAATTATTCTGACAAGTTTGATTTTGATGGTAATTGTATGTGGTGGGATGTTCGCTTGAAGACAGTTTCCAAAATCATTTTAATAACTTAAGAGTGAAGGATATTTTAAAAATGTGTTTCTATTAAAAGGAAAAAAAAACAATAGTTTTGTCCTGAGATAAAATAAACAGTTGTTACAGAATTAGGGGAAAAAAAGACAAAGCCTGAATAGATATAATGAGTTGCCAAAGGATTGTGGAAGAGGAAATTATGGTCAAAGTTTGAAAAAAATTGATGAGTCTATCTATAAAATTTTTGAAAGCTTTAATATCAAATAATACACTGATGCAAGATGAAAATTTAGTTTTCTCTCCGTTAAAATAACAAAGGTTTCTTAGACTATTGGCCTGTTTTAGTGAAAAGTTATAAAATTTTTTCTAAATGATCAACATATGAAGCAGAGAGTCTGTGTTTTATCAGAATAACTTCTTACAGTTTATATTGACATTATCATGTTCTTGTTTAATAAAAACAAATCTTCTCATTTTTGAAAAGGGTTTTTTTCCTCAGCTTTAGTCAAATAAGAAACCAAATACTGTTTCAAACCTGACAACTTTTAAAACATTTTTCTTTCTCAAAATCATAGTCTAAAGGATATCTTTTTATTTTAAACAGTTGCAAAAAAATTGTTCTTTAACTTTATAAAAATGAAGTGCTAAAAATAAAGTTCATTTGCTATATTTTAGGTTGCATAAAAATGTTTAGAAAATGTTGTAGAAATTAAGACATTTTCTAAACTTCTGTCAGTAACTGATCTGCATAATATTAGATAACAGTATAATGATTTATTTAACCAGAACTTCTCAGTTTATTTACTGATTCATGGGCAGTGGCCAATGGATTAACTATTTGAATGCCTACCTGGGAACAGAATAATTTGAAAACACATGGAAAGAAATTATTGGGAAAAACATTATGGGAAGAAATACAAGAAATTGTTCAATATACTAATTCATCTGTTTTTCATGTAGATGCTCACTTGACCTTAAGTTTACCCAAATATGAGTATAATGCTACTGCAGATGCCTTGGCAAAAATTGCTGTAAATACTATTACTGAAGAAGACTACCACTCTTGCACAATGGGTGCATTGGCAATCTGTACATTTAGGTGCACAAGCTATGCACAAGCAGGGACAAGCCAGAGGGACTGATTTACATTTTCTATTTCTAATCAGATTAAAATCAATGTGAGATTTGTAAAAACAACAAAAAAAGATGTTTTATAAACAACACCAAAAATTGTAACAAGGGAATTGGCAAGAGGAGCACTGCCTGCTCAAATATAGCAAATTGATTATATTGGACCATTGTCCCATAATAGAGAGTGTCAATATATATGCACCTGTGTAGACACCTACTCTGGGGTGCTTGTTGCCTGTGCATACCAACATGCCACCCAAAGAAATACTTTTAAAACTTTAAACATTATTGCATTATATTATGGACCCCCTTTACAAATTCAAAGTAATAATGGGTCACATTTTAAAGGAAAAGAAAGAGGTAAGTTTGCTACCAACAAAATTTAGAATGGATATATCATGTCCCTTATTATCCGTGAGTTGCTGGGTTATTTGAATGAATGAGTGGCCTATTAAAAGAAAAATTGCATAAATTGGGACAAAATTCAAATAGAAATTGAAAAGAAAATTTCTTTACTACATTGCAGCAATTAAATAACTTGCGTTTAAGGAATTCCACTCTATTGGCATGAATGATGACTCCACTGATATCAAAATTAGTTCTAAAGTCTGATAATCAAGACAGGCCAAGGGCCACTAAAATAATAATAACAGAGAAAAATTATGATATAATGGTAATGACCAATGTTGGAAAGAATAAATTAAAAATATTGCTACTAACCAACTTTTTCTTTATAAATAAATATGTTACAGCGTTAATCATCTTCAACTACATGATTGCCAGATGAATGACTAATAGCCTGACATCATGGGCTTATCCCTATACCTAAATGCACAGCGTCTCTCACTGTTGGAGCCATACTAACTTCCTGACTGATGCAGCTGAAGGACTTTCGTGGCAAATAGCACCTGCCACTGAACAGAACTAGACTTGGCTAAATCTAACAGCTGTGCAAGGCAAAACTTGTGCTGTTTTATATTTAAAATGTTGCACATATATCCCTCATAATCAAAATTCTGTCGAGAATGCTGTACAAGAAATAGATGAGGAACCAAAACTAATACCTGCCCCTTCCCAAAACCCTTTGCAGTCATGGTGGACCTCTCTCACTGGTACTTGGCATTTTCTGTTAATAACAAATTAGCTAGTACAATAGCATCTTTAATTCTACTCTGTTCCTTTTTCTCCTGCTGTTGTGCTCCTTAGTAAATATTTAATGGGAAACTCTACAAAGCACAGATCACAACTTGGAGTTTCATATACTCTGCTTAATCTATCAATCTAATACTATACCTAGCTGTATTATGCTTTTGGCTTTGTTTTTTACCCCAGGCCAGAGTAGCTAGTACAAAAATGCTGTACTGGCTGGGTGATAATTTTCCATTCTCACACAGTGGAATGTTGTAGTGACTGGGTGATGTTTCTTTTCTTTCCCCAGACCAAGTGGACCTGTTCCTAACATACACTATTACTGTAGGTAGACCTGTTCTTAATATATACTCTGGGTGATATTTTCCATGTTTTGCCCCATGCCAGTGAAGTTAGTATAAAAATACTGTACTGGCTGGGTAATATTTGATGTTTTTTCCCCAGACCATGTGGATATTATATTGGCTGGGTGATATTTCTTTTCTTGCTCCAGACCACGTAGACCTGTTACTAGTACATACTATTGCGATAGATGGGCCCGCTCCTGATAGATACTATTGCTGTACTGGCTAAGTGATGTCCAGACCAATGTGGGTGATATATCTTTTTTCTGGACTTCTTTGTCTTTATCTGTTATGTTTTCCTTTTGAAAATCTATACCTGTACAAAAATATTTTAATGCTTTGTCCTTTATTTAAATGAATATATATACACATACTAAATTTACCAGGAAAATGACCACAGCTGCCATCATGACAGATCAAACTCTAAGGACTGAATAAAAGGGAAACCAAGTTTGTAGAGTTTGTTCTGCTCAACTGATGTTGCCATTGCATGACCTTAGAAATAAATTGTTGAAATGTGCACTCTTTCTGAGAGGACTCTCAAAAGGAGATGTACTTTGATAAAGTTATCTAGGTCCAAGGAAGCACCTGCCATTCCCTAGCCAGTTCCAAGAGGACCGCCTGAGCCCAGTCATGTAAGCTAATTGGAATCCAGCTGCTATTGTGTAAAGATAGCTAATTGGAATCCAGCTGATATTGTGTAAAGATACCATATAAATAGAATGTAAGCAGTTAGAAAGAGAGAATATCATCTGAGAGGAGAGGAGGATGATCTGTCCGGGACTTTTCCAGCTGAACACTAACAATGCTGTCTCCGGGATTCCCCAGTACTCCTCTTTGGGTGTTGGCACTGTCCCACCTGGTGATGTAACTATGTCTCATTTCTAACAATCCTTTTTTTTTATTTTTTTTATTTTTTGCTTGGGCAAGCACTGGGAATTTAACCTGGCTCTCTGGCATGGTACGTGAGAATTCTGCCTGCTTAGCCACCATGTCCCACCCTCTAACAATCTTGATTACTTTCCTAATAAATTCTGTTTTTATATCACTGAAGTCTGTGTTGCCTGAGAATCCAAGCCTCTAAATTAAATGTCCACAAATATGTTGCCCTTCATGTAATATGCCCCGACTTCTGTGCCCTGTGCCTATACCCTGACACCCATAACCCACACATTTCATGCACACACACCCATCCTGCCCACATACCAGCCCCAGTGTATCTTCTCAGCCCCTCATCTACCTCCTGCCATGTTGTACCTCTGTGTCTCCCACATCTCACCCTGCCACTACACACCAAGGTCTGCCTGAGATGCACCTTGCCCACACAGCCCCGGCACTACACAACCAAAACTCCATGACCCATACCACATGCTCATAGACACCACTGTAGAGTCCTTGACCCATGCATATATCTGCACTACAGGCCATCACTAAACTATTGTGCCCTGCCCCACATCACACATCTGACTCAAGACCCATCATGCAAATACAAAGCTTTAGACTGCTGAAGGAAATCAATAATCAGATTAACCCTATCAAAATATTTACATGCCACAAAGACAACAGAAGATCATTAACCATATGAAGATGCAAACAGACACAGCCCAGGCTAATGACCAAATTAAAACACCAGAGGAGGTGCAGACATTGAAACAACTAATCAAAGATATTCATATAACTGTACCAAAAAAAATCATGGGATAACTGATGACATAAAGAAGATCAAAAAGACACCAGAAGAACATAAAGAGGAATTTGAAAGAATAAATAGAAAAATAGCAGATATCACAGAGATTAAAAATGCTATAGACCAAATAAAAACTTTACTAGAGACACAGAGCAGTAGGTTTGAAAAGGCAGAAGAAAGAATAAGTGAACTAGAGGATGGAACAACTGATTGTGAACACACAAGAGGGTAAACAACAAAAAGGTGAAAATTTTTTAATTGATCTCAGGGAAATAATGGACAAAACAAAGCATGTTTGATTTTACAAGAATCATTGGTGTTTCAGAGGAGAAGAGAAGAGTAAAGGGCTAGGAAGATTAGTGGAGTATGTAATGGGGGGAAACTTCCCAAACTTTATAAAAGACATAAATGTGCAAGTCAAAGAAGCTCAATGAACTCCAAATAGAATAAATGCAAATAGGCCTACCCCAAGACTCATACTAATCAGTCTGTCAAGTGTTAAAGAGAAGTAAAAAATCCTAAAACCAGCAAGAGAAAAAACAATATACTATGTACAAGGGAAGCAACATAAGACTGAGTTCAGACTATTCAACTGACACTATGAAGACAAGAAGGCAGTGGTATGATATATTTAAGATTCTGAAAGAGGAAGACTTCCAACCAAGAATTCTGAACCTAGCCAAACTGTCCTTCAAAACTGAAGAAGATGTTAAAATTCTCACAGACAAACAAAGGCTGAGAGAACATGTCAACAAGAGACCAGATCTACCAGAAATACTAGAGGGAGTTCTGCTAGCTGAAAAAAAAAAAAGACAGGAGATGGAGGTCTGGAGCATGGCACATAGCAAAAGAGTACCATTAAGGGTGTTCTAGTTTGCTAGCTTCCAGAATGCAAGACACCAGAAATGGATTGGCTTTTAATAAAACGGGATTTATTTCATCAGTTCTTCAGAAGAAAGAAAGCTAACTTTCAACTGAGGTTCTCTCTTATGTGGGAAGGCACAGGGTGATCTCTACTGGCCTTCTCTCCAGGCCTCTGGGTTCCAGCAACTTTCCCCAGGGTGATTTCTTTCTGCATCACCAAAGGCTTGGGCTGAGCTGCAAATGCTGAGCTGTGTGCTGAGCTGTTTGGGCTGTGCTACATTGTGCTCTCTCATTTAAGCACCAACCAATTAAGTCAAACATCATTCATTGCAGCAGGCACACCTTCTAGCCAACTGTAGATGTAATCAGCAACAGATGAGGTTCATGTACCATTGGCTCATGTCCACAGCAACAGAATTAGGTGCCTTCACCTGGCCAAGTTGCAACTGAATCTAACTACCACATGTCCACCCCTTGTCAACTTGGCAACTACATGCATCACCTTAAACAATATTAAGGTGCAAAAAATTCTCTTCTAGCTGTGGACCTATGGACCTCAAAGCAAATTACCAGGTGCCAATATGCAAAGGAGGACATTCACAGGATACAGATCCATTCACAGGATACAGAAATTGAAAGGAAACCTGCATGGCAAACACCATTGGATTTCAAAGCCTGAAAGTCATTCATCCTTCAGCTTTAGAAAGTGGCAGACCTACCCTTTCCAACTACCTATGCAGTGGCCCACTTCTTTCCAAATCAACCTTGGGGGACACTGAGGAGACCACCTTTTTCTTGGCTCCACCATCTCCAATCATTGGGGGCCACACTTGGGCTCTCTGGCATTTCCAGGGCACATGCTCAACCTCTTTTCATGGTGGCAGCCAGGCTCTCCCCAGTCCCCAAGGAGCATGCTATACCTTTTCCAAGGCCTGAGGTTATACAACTCTTCCACTGCAACAAGATGGGAGACTCATCCTCTGCCCTCAGGGCAAACTCACCCTCTTCATGTATATGGGTGTGTCCACTCTCTTGGCCGAGGTTTCTTGGCTTCAGACAAACCAAGCTTACATGGTTGTCACTCTTGCAAACTGAAATTTGTCCCTTTTTGTTCCCCTTTGTCCAGATTGGCAGTGGTTCCATTTACACCAACAGTCTCTTCAAGCATTCCAAGACTTCTCTATCATTTTCTTCACAGTTCCTCCAAAATCTTCCCCTTAGCCATCCAAAAAACCATTCCAACATATCTAATATTTGCAAACCGCAGCAGCACCCCACTCTCCAGTACCAAAATCTGTTCTAGTTTGCTAGCTGCCAGAATGCAACACACCAGAGATGGAATGGCTTTTAATAAAAGGGGATTTATTTCATTAGTTCTTCAGAGGAAAGGCAGCTAACTTTCAACTGAGGTTCTTTCTTACGTGGGAAGGCACAGGGTGATCTCTGCAGGCCTTCTCTCCAGGCCTCTGGGTTCCAACAACTTTCCCCAGGGTGATTTCTTTCTGCATCACCAAAGGCCTGGGAAGAGCTGCGTGTGTTGAGATGAGGTGTGCTGAGCTGCTTGGACTGTGCTATGTTGTGCTCTCTCATTTAAGCAAAAGCCAATTAAATCAAACATCACCATTGCAGCAGGCATGCCTCCTAGCTGACTGCAGATGTAATCAGCAAGAGATGAGTTTCATGTACCATTGGCTCATGTCCACAGCAACAGAACTGGGTGCCTTCATCTGGCCATGTTGACAACTGGATCTAACTACCACAAAGAGTAACCTAAAGAAGAAAAAGAGAAAGAAGAAAAAGAACATAAGATCTGACAAATAAAATCCAAAGGATAAGATGGTGGATTCAAGAAATGTTTTTACAGTAACAACTAAGAATGTTAACAGACTAAACTTATGAAATAAAAGACACAGATTGACAGAATGGATTAAGAAATATAATATAGCAATATGCCACTCACAAGAGGTTCATCTTAGACACAAGGATACAAAGAGATTGAAAGTGAAAGGATTGAAAAAAATGTACCAGGCAAGCTGTAACTAAAAGAAAGTAGGAGTAGTTATATTAATATTAGACAAAATAGATTTTAAATGTAAAGACATCATAAGAGACAAAGAAGGACACTATATATTAGTAAAAGGGACAATTAATGAAGAAGAAATAACAATCATAATTATTATGTAAATAAAAAAAAGATAGGGGCAGTGGTGTGATGCTGGCTCAACACCGGAATTCTCATCTGCCATGCCTGAGACCTGGGTTCGATTCCTGGTTCCAGCTGATGCAAAAAAAAAAAAAGAAAAGAAAGAGAGAGAGAGGATACAAATAAACAAAATCTGAAATGAGAGGGGTTCATTACCACAGAGCCTAAAGAAAATTTTAAAAATCATAGGAGGATCCTATAAATAACTATACACCTAGAAACTAGACAACTTAGACGAATGGAGTAAATTCCTGGAAACACACAAACAAGCTACACTGACTCAAGAAGAAATACAAAATCTCAACAAACAAATCACAAGTAAAGGCATTCAATCAATCATCAAAAATCTTCCTACAAAGAAAAGCCCAGTGTCAGATGCCATCACAGGGGAATTTTATCAAACATTCCAAAAAGAACTAATACCAAACCTGCTTAAACTTTTCCAAAAAATTGAGGAAAAAAGAAAATACCTAACTTACTTTATGAAGCTAACATCATGTTAATAGCAAATTGGGTAAAGATGATACAAGAAAGGAAAACTGCAGACTGATCTCCTTAATAAACATTGATGCAAAAATTCTCAACAATGTATTAGCAAACTGAATCCAACAGCACATTAAAGAATTACACACCACAACCAAGTGGGGTTTATACTAGGAATCCAAGGATGTTTCAACACAAGAAAATCAGTTAGTATAATAAAGCACATTAAAAAGCCGAAAGGAAAAAATCATATGATCATCCTGATTGATGCTGAAAAAACATTCGACCGAATTCAACATCCTTTTCTGATAAAAACACTACGAAAGTTAGGAATCAAAGGTAACTTCCTCAACATGATAAAAGACATATATGAAAAACCCATAGCCAGCATTGTGCCAATGGGGAGAGGCTGAAATATTCCCCCCTAAGACTGGGAATGAGAAAAGGATGCCTTCCATCACCACTGTTATTCAACATTATTCATCATTGTACTCTAGTGAGAGTAATCAGGCAGGAAAAGGAAATAAATGGCATCCAAATTGAAAAGGAAGAAGTGAAACTCATTTTTTCAGATGACACAATATTTTATATTTGGAAAATCCTGAGAAACCTATAATAAAATTACTTGATCTGATAAACAAATTCAGCAAGGTGGCAGATAATAAAGTTAATATGCAAAAATCAGTAATGTTTTTATACAGAAGAAATGACCTAACTGAGGAGTCATTTAAGAAAAAAATTCCATTCAAAATAACAAGTAAAAGAATCAAGTATCTAGGAATGAATTTAACAAGGAATGTAAAAGACTTGTTCACAGAGAACAACATAACATTGTTAAAAGAAATCAAAGAAGATCTAAATAGGTGGAAAGACATTCCATGCTCATGGATAGGAAGGTTAAATGTAGTTAAGATGTCAATTCTACTCAAACTGATCTATAGATTCAATACAGTACCAATCACAATTCCAACAACCTGGTTTGCAAACATGGAAAAACTAGTCAGCAAATTCTTCTCGATGGGGAGGGATCCAAAATACCTGAAAGCATCCTAAAAAAGAAGACGGAAGTGGGAGGATTAACACTCCCAGATTTTAAAACTTCTTATAAGGCCACAGTGGTCAAAACAGCATGGTACTGGCATGAAGATCAAAGTATTGACCAATGGAATTGAATTGAGAGTGCCTAAAAAGACCACTAAGCCTATGATCAACTGATCTTCTACAAGGCCCTCAAGTCCAATGAATGGGGACAAAATAGTCTTTTCAATAAATGGGCATGGGAGAACTGGATATCAATAACCAGAAGAACGAAAGAGGACCCTTACCTCACACCCTATACAAAAATTAACTCAAAGTGAGCCAGAAACCTAAATATAAGAACCAGTACCAGAAAGCTCCTAGAACAAAATCATAGGAAACATCTTCAAGATCTGGTAATAGTAGGCAGCTTCCTAAACTTTACACCCAAAGCACAGACAACAAGAACAAAAATAGTTAAATGGGAACTCCTCAAAATCAAGTGCTTTTGTGCCTCAAAAGACTGTCAAAAAGCTGAAGAGTCAGCCAACTTAATGGGAGAAAATATTTGGAAATCGCACATAGGATAAAAGTTTGATATCCTGTATACATAAAGAAATCATACAACTCAACACCAAAAGAAGAAGCCACCCAATTAAAAAGTGGTCTAAATGGTTCATTTCCTGGTGCCTGCCCATGAAAAAAAAAGTAGTCTAAAATATGGATAGACATTTTTCTAAAAAACAAATTCAGATGACTAAAAACCATATGAAGAGGACAGGCCATGGTGGCTCAGCAGGCAGAGTTCTCGCCTGCCATGCTGCAGATCTGGGTTTGATTTCTGGTGCCTGCCCGTGCAAAAAAAACAAAAACAAAAACAAAAAACCCATATGAAGAGATGCTCATTCTCACTAGCTGTAAGGGAAATGCAGATCAAGAGTACAATGAGATACCACCTCACACCTATAAGGATGACTGCTATTAAACAAACAGGAAGCTACAAATGTGGAGAAATTGGGACCCTATTCACTGCTGAGGGGAAAGTGTAATGGTAGCCACTATGGATGGCAATCTGGTGGTTCCTCATAAAATTAAATATCCAGTTGCTCTATGGCCTGGCAGTACTACTTGGTATATACCCAGAAGAGTTGAAAGCAGTGACACAAACAGAGATTTGTATGCTAATATTCATAGCAGCACTATTAAACATCATCAACAGATGGAATCAATACAAGCACCCATCAACAAATAAGTGGATTAACAAAATGTGGTATATGCATATAACGGAATATTATGCAGCAATAAGATGAAATGACATCCTGAACCACATGACAAGTGGGTGAGTCTTGTGGACATAATGCTGTATGAAATAAGCCAGACACAAAAGGATAGATACTGTATGACTCCACTTTTATGACCATGGGAAAGGAAAAATCAGAGGCTTATAATGCAGAATATATGGGAACTAGAGATACACAGAAGCTTTAGATGTATGTTCAGTTTGCTAATGAGGTTGAACTTAATTGTAAGGAAATAGATAGACGTGAAGGCAGTTCACTAGTAGGTCTATAAGTTTGTTACCGTATTGAAGATGTACACGGTTGAAAGGGGTTGTATAGACTCATGTGTCAAACCAATTAACACTACAAATATAAAAAAGTTCTTGTATGAACTACTGCAAAGATATGAATCTTATACAAAGAGTGTATTATTTCAGAGTATATGGGGGAAAGTGCTATTGCATGCTACATGCTATGTTTAACAGGAAAACATCAGCAGTACTGCAGAAATAGCAGAGGTACACAACAAGAAAGACAAGAATTAGGAGGAGGTTTGGATTTTCTATTTGGTGATGGTGTGTTCATTGGCTATCTTTCTCTTGGGAAAAATGAAATTATCTAAAATTGAGAGTGTTTATGGGCTGTTGACTTTGGACGTTATACATTAGGCCTAGTAGGTGGAGTTGGCTGAAAGATGTACTGACTGAGAAGTAGATTGGTGAACGATGGTGTAAACATATGCTCAAACATGGTGGTGCTACAAAAAGGAATTAAGTTATGAGGCATGCAATGATGTGAATGAATGTGTGGGACATCTGGTGAGGCAAAATAAGCCAGAAACAAACATGCAAATATTGTATGAGCCCATATAGAAAATACTTATAGGAAAACTGGGTCCTAGTTTGTAAGCTCTTATAGCAGTCACATTTAGTTCAGATTGGCAATTGTTGTTTCTAAATTGTGAGGGCTGTTTTATATATGTATAATCTGACATTTAGAGATAAGAATGAAGCAGATCAGGTCAGGATTAAAATAATTCAGAACACGAGGGTATGAAAGACATTGCCTGTGTTTTAGAACATCACTTACTCTTTGAGACCAAAGGAAGAAAGTTTTAGTATGTCCAGAACATAAATTTTCTGTAGCACACGATCTAACTATACCTGTTTGGATAAAGCACTCAAACAATCCAAACACAGGAAGCCCAGAATAAGAATGAGAGCCTTTAATTCTGTATAGCTTAATGTAATACCTGGATGCATCCCAGAGCATAGTAATCGGATAATTAAAAAGTATTGGCAAAGGCCCTTGAGGAATGGAAGAAAAAATATGGAACTATTAAATTTTACCACCAGGGAAACCCCAGATACTCTGCCAAACATTAGGGACACCCAAACAGTTCAAAAATGAACAGCGAGAAATAAGTGTTAGAGAAAATGTGGAGAAAGAGATGTACCTATTCACTGTCGGTGGGGAAACTGAGCGGTGCAGCTCCTTGGAGGGCAGTGTAATGGTCCCAAAGCTGGCTAGGGGTGCGGTTGCCATATTATCTTGAAACCCCATTGCTCACAATATACCTGGAGGAACTGACTGTGGAGATGAGAATGAATATTTGCACACTGATGTTTGTGGTGGCAGAGTTCACAATTCACAATAGATGGAGGTGGCCTAAGGGTACAATGACTGAGAAATGGAGTGGGGAGCTGTGGTGTATACCCACAATGGACTGTTGAATAGCCTTATAAAGAAGGAATGAACTTGTGAGGCATTCAGCTAGGTGTATGAACCTTAAGTTCTGTATGCTGAATGAAATATCAGGAACAAAAAGACAAATGTTATCAGCCTCAATCATATGGGCTAACTGCAATATAAAACTCAGTGAACAGAAGTTTAGAGCATGGGTTATCAGGTTGGGGCTTATTGTAAAGGGTCCTAGATTGTAAGCTCTTATAGCAATCACATATATTCAGAAGTCTGTTATTTATAAATTCTGAGATATTGAGTTGTTTATATAACTGGTCATTCCCAGAAAAACTTTGGGTATTTATGTAACAACTGAGATTCAGAGTTAGAGCTCTGAAGATATGAATGTCAGAAACTGTTTAAAAAGCTGAAAAAGTGATCAGAGTTCAAGTTGAAACAGTGATCAGACTTAAAGAGAGAAAAGAAATGTAACTAATAAAGTATCAGTGGCTGGGAGAGTTCAAATAGAATTGAGAGGCTACTCTGGAGGTCACTCTTATGCAAGCTTCAGATAGACATCGCTACCTATCATAACTTGCGAAGCCCCAACCAAAACCATTCCAGCCAATCATAAAGAACACCCAGGGCAATATATAAGATTTTACAAAGGTTCCATGCACTAGGATAACTTTCCAGAAACCTACAACCTCCAGATGGGTCCCTGGACCAAATAAGTCCTGAAACCTAGAGGGACCAGCCTCTCCAGAATATCAGCTAGTTCCATCACCCTATGCCATATTACTGACAGCCCCTACCAACATGAAAAATTTAGAATAGCCATAGTCCAAATACCCATAAAGAGTGGGTAGAAAAATCAAAGGTGATGGTGGAACTAAACAGAAAAGATAGAATTTAACAAGTGAAGAGATTGCTGAATCATTAAATTAATATCTCTTTTAGTCTCCATTATCTTAAAGCAGTTAGAAGTAAAAACCTAAAATTGTGGAATTGTAACCTATGTCAAACTCTGAAATATGTTCTATAACTAATTGTGGTGGTGTGGTTTGAAATTTATTGCTTTTATGTTATTTTTCACAAAAAAAGGAAAAAGGTTGATTGCAGTGATAAAAAATGTTTAAAACATCTATCATTCTATATAGAAAAATCTAAGAGGATTGAGTGATAGCCCATGACAAACTCTGCGATCTGTCCTGTAACTTCTTGTTGAAGAGTGTTTTGAAAACAATTGCTTCTTTATTTCTTTGCTTTGTATGTATGTTACACTATAAAATAAAAAAGTTTCAAAAGTTAAAAAGATAGTTGAAAAAGTGATCAGACTTCAAGTAGAGATCACTTGAAGCTGACGTGGCTAGGACTAAGGTAGTACAGAATACAGAGTAAAGGATGATATCGTCCATATTTTGAAACTTCAGTTTCTGTTTAAAACCAAAGGGAGAGATGTTTATTTGGTGCAAAATGTATATTTGGGTAGTGTGTTACATAATTTAACCTGTATTGTCAGTTTAGTTGAACACCATAAGTACATGAAATCAAGTAGGGCATGAGACTTGGTTGGTTTGTCCAGGTTAGTGTAATGCCCTGATACATTGCACAGTAATTTCGGCAGTGCATAAAGAAGTATTTGCAATGTCCCCTTGGGGAACAGTGGAGAAAGGAGGAAATATTCAACTTCTCCATTCAAAGAATTTCTGATAGTCTTGTAAGCAGTGGGGGCAATCAAATAATTAGGTCAAGCCCTCGATCTTGGTGGTTGCCCCTATGAAACTTATACCTGCAAAGGATAGCTAAGCCTACTTAAAATTAGACCAAAGAATCATCTCCAGAGAACCTGTTTTGTTGCTCAGATGTGGCCTCTCTCTCTAACACAACTCAGCAGGTGAACTCACTGCCCTCTCCCTACATGGGACATGACTCCCAGAAGTGTAAATCACTCTGGCAATGTGGGACAGAACTCCCAGGATGAGCCAGAGCCTGGCACCAAGGGACTGAGAAAGACTTCTTGACCAAAAAGGGGTAGAGAGAAAATAGTTTCAGTGGCTGAGAGATTTCAAACAGAGTCGAGTTTATCCTTTTTTAGTTTATGGTATATTAGAGTAGCTGGAGGGAAGTACCTGAAACTGTTAATCTGTGTTCCAGTAGCCTTGATTCTTGAAGATGAATATATGAAGATATAACTTTTACAATGTGGCTGTGTGATTGTGAAAACCTTGTGTCTGATGACCCTTTTATCCAGGGTATGGACAGAAGAGGAAAAAATATATATATATGGATAAAAATAAATAAATAGCTTTTTTTTTTTTTTTTTTTTTTTTTTTTTTTTTTTTTTTTTTTTTTTTTTTATTAATTAAAAAAAGAATTAACAAAACAATTAGAAATCATTCCAATCTACATGTACAATCAGTAATTCTTAATAACATCACATAGTTGCATATTCATCATTTCTTAGTACATTTGCATCGATTTAGAAAAAGAAATAAAAAGACAACAGAATAAGAATTAAAACGATAATAGAAAGAAAAAAGAACAAAAAAAACAAAAACAAAAAACCTATACCTCACATGCAGCTTCATTCAGTGTTTTAACATAATTGCATTACAATTGGGTAGTATTGTGCTGTCCATTTCTGAGTTTTTATATCCAGTCCCGTTGTACAGTCTGTATCCCTTCGTCTCCAATTATCCCTTCTCTTTTTTTTTTTTTTTAATTAACGGAAAAAAAGAAATTAACCCAACATTTAGAGATCATACCATTCTACACATGCAATCATTAATTCTTAACATCATCACATAGATGCATGATCATCATTTCTTAGTACATTTGCATTGGTTTAGAAGAACTAGCAACATAACCGAAAAAGATATAGAATGTTAATATAGAGAAAAAAATAAAAGTAATAATAGTAAAATCAAAACAAAACAAAACAAAACAAAACAAAAACCTATAGCTCAGATGCAGCTTCATTCAGTGTTTTAACATGATTACTTTACAATTAGGTATTATTGTGCTGTCCATTTTTGAGTTTTTGTATCTAGTCCTATTGCACAGTCTGTATCCCTTCAGCTTCAATTACCCATTGTCTTACCCTGTTTCTAACTCCTGCTGAACTCTGTTACCAATGACATATTTCAAGTTTATTCTCGAATGTCCGTTCACATCAGTGGGACCATACAGTATTTGTCCTTTAGTTTTTGGCTGGATTCACTCAGCATAATATTCTCTAGGTCCATCCATGTTATTACATGGTTCATAAGTTTATCTTGTCTTAAAGCTGCATAATATTCCATCGTATGTATATACCACAGTTTGTTTAGCCACTCTTCTGTTGATGGAGATTTTGGCTGTTTCCATCTCTTTGCAATTGTAAATAACGCTGCTATAAACATTGGTGTGCAAATGTCCGTTTGTGTCTTTGCCCTTAAGTCCTCTGAGTAGATACCTAGCAATGGTATTGCTGGGTCGTATGGCAATTCTATATTCAGCTTTTTGAGGAACCGCCAAACTGCCTTCCACAGTGGTTGCACCCTTTGACATTCCCACCAACAGTGGATAAGTGTGCCTCTTTCTCCGCATCCTCTCCAGCACTTGTCATTTTCTGTTTTGTTGATAATGGCCATTCTGGTGGGTGTGAGATGATATCTCATTGTGGTTTTGATTTGCATTTCTCTAATGGCCAGGGACATTGAGCATCTCTTCATGTGCCTCTTGGCCATCCGTATTTCCTCTTCTGAGAGGTGTCTGTTCAAGTCTTTTTCCCATTTTGTAATTGGGTTGGCTGTCTTTTTGTTGTTGAGATGAACAATCTCTTTATAAATTCTGGATACTAGACCTTTATCTGATATATCATTTCCAAATATTGTCTCCCATTGTGAAGGCTGTCTTTCTACTTTCTTGATGAAGTTCTTTGATGCACAAAAGTGTTTAATTTTGAGGAGTTCCCATTTATTTATTTCCTTCTTCAGTGCTCTTGCTTTAGGTTTAAGGTCCATAAAACCACCTCCAGTTGTAAGATCCATAAGATATCTCCCAACATTTTCCTCTAACTGTTTTATGGTCTTAGACCTAATGTTTAGATCTTTGATCCATTTTGAGTTAACTTTTGTATAGGGTGTGAGAGATGGGTCTTGTTTCATTCTTTTGCATATGGATATCCAGTTCTCTAGGCACCATTTATTGAAGAGACTGCTCTGTCCCAGGTGAGTTGGCTTGACTGCCTTATCAAAGATCAAATGTCCATAGATGAGAGGGTCTATATCTGAGCACTCTATTCGATTCCATTGGTCGATATATCTATCTTTATGCCAATACCATGCTGTTTTGACCACTGTGGCTTCATAATATGCCTTAAAGTCAGGCAGCGCGAGACCTCCAGCTTCGTTTTTTTTCCTCAAGATGTTTTTAGCAATTCGGGGCACCCTGCCCTTCCAGATAAATTTGCTTATTGGTTTTTCTATTTCTGAAAAATAAGTTGTTGGGATTTTGATTGGTATTGCATTGAATCTGTAAATCAATTTAGGTAGGATTGACATCTTAACTATATTTAGTCTTCCAATCCATGAACACGGTATGCCCTTCCATCTATTTAGGTCTTCTGTGATTTCTTTTAGCAGTTTTTTGTAGTTTTCTTTATATAGGTTTTTTGTCTCTTTAGTTAAATTTATTCCTAGGTATTTTATTCTTTTAGTTGCAATTGTAAATGGGATTCGTTTCTTGATTTCCCCCTCAGCTTGTTCATTACTAGTGTATAGAAATGCTACAGATTTTTGAATGTTGATCTTGTAACCTGCTACTTTGCTGTACTCATTTATTAGCTCTAGTAGTTTTGTTGTGGATTTTTCCGGGTTTTCGACGTATAGTATCATATCGTCTGCAAACAGTGATAGTTTTACTTCTTCCTTTCCAATTTTGATGCCTTGTATTTCTTTTTCTTGTCTAATTGCTCTGGCTAGAACCTCCAACACAATGTTGAATAATAGTGGTGATAGTGGACATCCTTGTCTTGTTCCTGATCTTAGGGGGAACGTTTTCAATTTTTCCCCATTGAGGATGATATTAGCTGTGGGTTTTTCATATATTCCCTCTATCATTTTAAGGAAGTTCCCTTGTATTCCTATCTTTTGAAGTGTTTTCAACAGGAAAGGATGTTGAATCTTGTCGAATGCCTTCTCTGCATCAATTGAGATGATCATGTGATTTTTCTGCTTTGATTTGTTGATATGGTGTATTACATTAATTGATTTTCTTATGTTGAACCATCCTTGCATACCTGGGATGAATCCTACTTGGTCATGATGTATAATTCTTTTAATGTGTTGTTGGATACGATTTGCTAGAATTTTATTGAGGATTTTTGCATCTGTATTCATTAGAGA
The DNA here is from genome assembly GCF_023851605.1 of Tamandua tetradactyla. Lineage (NCBI taxonomy): Eukaryota > Metazoa > Chordata > Mammalia > Pilosa > Myrmecophagidae > Tamandua > Tamandua tetradactyla. The sequence continues at coordinate 53,997,822 of NC_135353.1, read as the reverse complement.
GATTGGTCTGTAGTTTTCTTTTTTTGTAATATCTTTGCCTGGTTTTGGTATGAGGGTGATGTTGGCTTCATAGAATGAATTAGGTAGTTTTCCCTCCACTTCGATTTTTTTGAAGAGTTTGAAGAGAATTGGTACTAATTCTTTCTGGAACGTTTGGTAGAATTCACATGTGAAGCCATCTGGTCCTGGACTTTTCTTTTTAGGAAGCTTTTGAATGACTAATTCAATTTCTTTACTTGTGATTGGTTTGTTGAGGTCATCTATGTCTTCTTGAGTCAAAGTTGGTTGTTCATGTCTTTCCAGGAACCCGTCCATTTCCTCTAAATTGTTGTATTTATTAGCGTAAAGTTGTTCATAGTATCCTGTTATTACCTCCTTATTTCTGTGAGGTCAGTAGTTATGTCTCCTCTTCCATTTCTGATCTTATTTATTTGCATCCTCTCTCTTCTTCTTTTTGTCAATCTTGCTAAGGGCCCATCAATCTTATTGATTTTCTCATAGAACCAACTTCTGGCCTTATTGATTTTCTCTATTGTTTTCATGTTTTCAATTTCATTTATTTGTGCTCTAATCTTTGTTATTTCTTTCCTTTTGCTTGCTTTGGGGTTAGCTTGCTGTTCTTTCTCCAGTTCTTCCAAATGGATAGTTAATTCCTGAATTTTTGCCTTTTCTTCTTTTCTGATATAGGCATTTAGAGCAATAAATTTTCCTCTTAGCACTGCCTTTGCTGCGTCCCATAAGTTTTGATATGTTGTGTTTTCATTTTCATTCGCCTCGAGGTATTTGCTAATTTCTCTTGCAATTTCTTCTTTGACCCAGTCGTTGTTTAGGAGTGTGTTGTTGAGCCTCCACGTATTTGTGAATTTTCTGGCACTCTGCCTATTATTGATTTCCAACATCATTCCTTTATGGTCCGAGAAAGTGTTGTGTAAGATTTCAATCTTTTTAAATTTGTTGAGACTTGCTTTGTGACCCAGCATATGGTCTATCTTTGAGAATGATCCATGAGCACTTGAGAAAAAGGTGTATCCTGCTGTTGTGGGATGTAATGTCCTATAAATGTCTATTAAGTCTAGTTCATTTATAGTAATATTCAGATTCTCTATTTCTTTGTTGATCCTCTGTCTAGATGTTCTGTCCCTTGATGAGAGTGGTGAGTTGAAGTCTCCAACTATTATGGTATATGAGTCTATTTCCCTTTTCAGTGTTTGCAGTATATTCCTCACGTATTTTGGGGCATTCTGATTCGGTGCGTAAATATTTATGATTGTTATGTCTTCTTGTTTAATTGTTCCTTTTATTAGTATATAGTGTCCTTCTTTGTCTCTTTTAACTGTTTTACATTTGAAGTCTAATTTGTTGGATATTAGTATAGCCACTCCTGCTCTTTTCTGGTTGTTATTTGCATGAAATATCTTTTCCCAACCTTTCACTTTCAACCTATGTTTATCTTTGGGTCTAAGATGTGTTTCCTGTAGACAGCATATCGAAGGATCCTGTTTTTTAATCCATTCTGCCAATCTATGTCTTTTGATTGGGGAATTCAGTCCATTGACATTTAGTGTTATTACTGTTTGGATAATATTTTCCTCTAACATTTTGCCTTTTGTATTATATATATCATATCTGATTTTCCTTCTTTCTACACTCTTTTCCATATCTCTCTCTTCTGTCTTTTTGTATCTGACTCTAGTGCTCCCTTTAGTATTTCTTGCAGAGCTGGTCTCTTGGTCACAAATTCTTTCAGTGACTTTTTGTCTGAGAATGTTTTAATTTCTCCCTCATTTTTGAAGGATAATTTTGCTGGATATAGGAGTCTTGGTTGGCAGTTTTTCTCTTTTAGTATTTTAAATATATCATCCCACTGTCTTCTAGCTTCCATGGTTTCGGCTGAGAAATCTACACAAAGTCTTATTGGGTTTCCCTTGTATGTAATGGATTGTTTTTCTCTTGCTGCTTTCAAGATCTTCTCTTTCTCTTTGACCTCTGACATTCTAACTAGTAAGTGTCTTGGAGAACGCCTATTTGGGTCTAATCTCTTTGGGGTGCGCTGCACTTCTTGGATCTGTAATTTTAGGTCTTTCATAAGAGTTGGGAAATTTTCAGTGAAAATTTCTTCCATTAGTTTTTCTCCTCCTTTTCCCTTCTCTTCTCCTTCTGGGACACCCACAACACGTATATTTGTGCGGTTCATATTGTCCTTGAGTTCCCTGATACCCTGTTCAAATTTCTCCATTCTTTTCCCTATAGTTTCTGTTTCTTTTTGGAATTCAGATGTTCCATCCTCCAAATCACTAATTCTATCTTCTGTCTCTTTAAATCTATCATTGTAGCTATCCATTATTTTTTCTATGTTTGCTACTTTATCCTTCACTTCCATAAGTTCTGCGATTTGTTTTTTCAGTTTTTCTATTTCTTCTTTATGTTTAGCCCATGTCCTCTTCATGTCCTCCCTCAATTTATCGATTTCATTTTTGAAGAGGTTTTCCATTTCTGTTCGTATATTCAGGATTAGTTGTCTCAGCTCTTGTGTCTCATTTGAGCTATTGGTTTGTTCCTTTGACTGAGCCATATTCTCAATCTTTTGAGCGTGGACAGTTATCTTCTGCTGCTGGCGTCTGGGCATTTATTCAGACTTTTCTTGGTGTTGGACCCAGCAAGGTTGTAATATTTTTCTGTGAAATCTCTGGGTTCTGTTTTTCTTATCCTGCCCAGTAGGTGGCGCTCGTGGCACACGTTTGTCTGCGGGTCCCACCAGTAAAAGGTACTGTGGGACCTTAAACTTTGGAAAACTCTCGCCGTCCTGGGGGTTCGCTAGCCGAAGCGGCTTGAGCCGGCCCTCCGTCCGAACGCAGGGAGGGTTGCTGGTCGCCGCAGCCCGGGAAAGAGCCCGTCCGAATTTCCTAGTCGGCCCTGGGCAACAAGCGTGGCTGGAGGGCGCCAGCGGCAGCGGCCCGCCCGAGAGAGTGCACGTTCCCCGGGAGTCACGGGTTTGGAAGGGGCCTCCCCCACCCGTCACCGTTCTCCGCGGCCTGGGGGTTTCCGATCCAATTCTCTCAGTTGGTCGGGGGGCTGCGCGTGGTGTGGGCGCCAGCCGTCTTTGTTTCAGGGATCGCCTCTCCAATCCTCCCAGCCGGCCCGGGAAGGGGGAAGGGAGTAACTCCGGCCGCTTGCCACCCCGCCCGGTAAGGCCCGCGCGCCTCGGCGATCTCACCCGAGCTGCTTCTCTCAGCCAGCCAGCCGTTCCAGGATGGGGTACGCTGTCTTTTTTACCTCTGTTGTGGCTTTAGGCGCTTTCTGTATCGTTTCTACTCCCCTAGTAGGTGTCCTGGAGAAGAAACTAAGATCCGCGCGTCTTACTAAGCCGCCATCTTCCAGGAAGTCAATAAATAGCTTTTTGCAATGGGTTTGCTGCCAGAATAAAGGTGTTGTGAAAACCATCACTATATCTTAAGCCAAAATGGGAAAGGAAAAGAGTCATATCAACATTGTCTTTATTGGACATGTAGATTTGGGCAAGTCCACGACACCACAACTGGCCATCTGATCTACAAACGTGGTGGAATTGACAAAAGAACCACTGAAAAAATTGAGAGGGAATCTGCTGAGATGGGAAAGGGGTTCTTCAAGCATTCCTGGGTGTTGGATAAACTAAAAGCTGAACATGAGCTTGGTATCACCATTGATATCTCCCAGTGGAAATTTGAGACCAGCAGGTATTATGTGACCATCATTGATGCCCCAGAACACAGACTTTATTATAAACCTGGTTACAGGGGCACGTCTCAGGCTGACTGTGCTGTCCTGATTGTTGTTACTAGTGTTGGTGAATTTGAAGCTGGTATACCCAAGAATGGGCAGACCTGAGAGCACGCCCTTCTGGCTTACACACTGAATGTGAAACAACTAATAGTTGGTGTTAACAAAATGGATTCTACTGAACCACCATACAATCATAAGAGATATGAGGAAATCATTAAGGAAGTCAGCACCGACATTAAGCAAATTGGCTACAACCGTGAAACAGCAGCATTTGTGCCAATTTCTGGTTGAAATGATGACAACATGCTGGAGCCAAGTGCTAATATGCTTCAGTTCAAGGGATGGAAATTCACTAGTAAGGATAGCAATGCCAGTAGAACCACATTGCTTGAAGCTCTGGATTGCATCCTGCCACCTACTCTTCCAACTGACAAGCCCTTGCATCTGCCTCTTCAGGATATCTACAAAATCGTTGGTGCTGGTACTGTGCCTATGGGCCAAGTAGAGGCTGGTGTTCTCAAACCTGGCATGGTGGTCACCTTTGCTCCAGTAAACGTTGTAACTGAAGTTAAGTCTGTTGAAACACACCAGGAAGCTTTGAGTGAAGCTCTTCCTGGGAACAATATGGGCTTCAATATCAAGAACGTTTCTGTAAAAGATATTTGTCATGGCAATGTGGCTGGTGACAGCAAAAATGACCACCAATGGAAGCATCTGGCTTCACTGCTCAAGTGATTATCCTGAACCATCCAGGCCAAATCATTGGTGGATATGCACCTGTGCTGGATTGTCACACAGCTCACATTGCTTGCAAGTTTGCCTAGCTTAAGGAGAAGATTGATCACCATTCTGGCAAGAAGTTGGAAGATGGCCCCAAATTCCTGAAATGTGGTGATGCTGCCATCATTGACATGGTTCCTGGCAAGCCCATGTGTATTGAGAGTTTCTCTGACTATCCTCCTCTGGGTCGTTTTACTGTTCATGATGAAACAGACAGTTGTGGGTGTCATCAGGGCAGTGGACAAGAAGCCTGCTGGAGATGGCAAGGTCACCAAGTCTTCCCAGAAAGCTAAATGAATATCACCCATAACATCTGTCACCCCAGTCTTAATCAGTGGTGGAAGAATGGTCTCAGAACTGTTTGTCTCAATTGGCCGTTTAAGTTTAATAGTAAAAGACTGGTTAATGATAACAATGCATCATAAGATCTTCAGAAGAAAAGGAATCTTTTGTGGACGATTTGTTTTTGTGTAGCACTTTCACATTATTAGTTTGAAAATTAGTACTTTTTAAATAGAAACAACGACCAAAAATCTGTCACAGAATTTTGAGACCCATTAAAACAAAGTTTAATGAGAAATAAATAAATAATAGGTTACAGGGAGTTGAAAATAGATAGTATAAGGGAAAAAGTACAGTCAATGCAAGCTAGGGTCTATAGTCAGCACTAACAAAAATAATATGCTTCCACTGAATGTAATGAAAGCATTATGCCAAATTAAATGTCAACAGTCAGGGAGCAGGGCATGGAAAGTGGTATGTGCTGTTTGTGAAAGAAAAGGAAATGTCTTCAGATATAGTATGGTGGCAAAGATACATCTATACACTTAGGTTAAATTGAATCATGTGTGAATGAAACTGTCTAAAATGAACAGTGAGAAAGAAGATCTAGAGTAAAAGCAGTGAAAGTGATATGCCTAGTCACTGTTGGTAGGGAAACTGAGAGGTGCAGCCCCTTGGAGGGTAGTGTGGTGGTCCCACAGAAGCTAGGGGTGCAGTCGCCATATGATCATGAAACCCCATTGCTCAGTATATATAGAGAGGAAATAAGTGTGTGGACACAAATGAACATTTGCACACTGGTGTTTATGGTGGCAGTGTTCCCAATCCACAATGAATGGAGGTGGACTAAGGGCACAACAGAGGAGTGGAAGGGGGAACTATGGTGAATACATAAAATGAACCACTGTGTGACTACAAGAAGGAATGATGTTGTCAGGCATGCAACTAGGTTAATGAACGTTAAGGACTATATGTTGAATGAAACGTCAGGAACAAAAAGAAAAATATTATCATGCTTCGATCATATGGGCTAACTATAATATAAAACCTCAGTGAACTGAAGTCAAGAGCATGGGTTTTCAGATTGAGGCCTAAGGTAAAGGGTCCTAGATTGTAAGATCTTATAGAAGTCACATATATTCAGGAGTTGTAACTGTTAATTCTAAGTTCTGAGATACTGAACTGTTTGTATATAACCTGGTCATTCCCAGAAACTTCAGGTATTTATGTGACACATGAGACTGAGGGTTAGAGCTCTGAAGCTATGAAAGTAAGCAGTACCCCTACAGGAACTGTTCATAAAGTTGAAAAAGTGATCAGACTTCAATTAGAGATATGAATAAAGCTGATCTGAATAGAAATAAGGCATATCAGAATACAGGGAAAGGATGATATTGCCCATATTTTTAAACTTCAACTTTTGTGTGAGACTAAAGGAAGAGATGTTTATTGGGTGCAAAATTTATATTTATTGGGTAGTGCATTTCCTAATTTAAGTTGTATGGTCAATTTAGTTGAACACCATAAGTACATGGAATCTTGAACAGGGTGTGATATTTTGTTGGTTTGTCCAGGTTAGTGTGAGCCCTGTTGTATCTCAGAGTAATTTGGGCACTGAATAAAAAAGTATTTGCAAAGTTCCCATGGGGGATGGGGAGAAAGTAGGAAATATTCAACTTCCCCATTCGGAGAATTTCTGATATTTGCACAAGCAGTAGGGATAGCCAAATCAACATGCTGAGCCCTTAATCATGAGTTCACTCCTATGAAACTTATTCTTACAAAGAATAGACTAAACCTACTTAAAATTAGGACTAAGAGTCACTTCCAGAGAACCTCTTCTGTTGTTCAAATTTGGCCTCTCTAAGCCAACTCAGCAGGTGGTCTCACTGCCCTCCCTCCTACATGGAATATGACACCCAGAGGTATAAATCTCACTGGAAAAAAAAATCCCAGGGTAAACTGGGACTCAGAAACAAGGGATTGAGAAAGACTTCCTGACCAAAAGGGGAAAGAGATAAATGAGATCAAAAGTTGCAGTGGCTAAGAGATTTCAAACAGAGTTGAAAGGTTATCCTGGAGGTTATTCTCATGCATTATATAGATATCCTTTTTTAGTTTATGGTGCATTAGAGTGGCTGGAGGGAAGTATCTGAAACTGTCGAGCTATGTTCCCATGGCCTTGGTTTCTTAAAGATGATTGTATAAAGACATAGCATTTGCAATGTGACTGTGTGGTTGAGGGAGCCTTGCATCTGATGCTCCTTTTATCTATGGTGTGGACAGATGAGTAAAAAGATATTGATCAAAATTAAGTAAATAATAAAGGGGACAAAAGGTAAAATAATTTGGGTAGATGAAATTACTAGTGTTCAATGAGAGAGAGGTATGTTTTCTGATATGTATTGGTCTTTTCTTTTTTCTTTTTATTTATTTTTTCTGGAGTGATACAAACGTTTTAAAAATTATCGTAGTGATAAATACACAACTTTGTGTTGATATTGTGAGCCATTGATTGCACACCATGTATGAAATGTATATGAGTGAAGATTTATCAATAAAAATATTTTAAAAAGAAGAAAGAACAAAATTGAGGAATGAACTGTTCACCTGGAAGTACTAGAGAAAGAACAGCAAGCTAACCCAAAGACACACAAAAGGGAAGAAATACTGAAGCTTAGATCAGAATTAAATGATATTGATAATATGAAAACAATAGAGAAAATCCACAAAACCAGAAGCTGTTTCTTTGAGAAAAATCGATAAAATTTATGCACACTTACCTAGGTTGATAAAAAAAGACAGTGAGAGAAGATGCAAACCAATAAAATCAGAAATTGAAGAGGGGACATAATGGCTGACCTTGCAGAAATAAAGGAAGTAATGGGAGAATATTATGCACGACTATTGGCTAGTAAACTAGACAGTGTAGATGAAATGGACATTACACTAGAAAGGCATGAACAATCCACATTGACTCAAGAAGAAATATATGACTTTAATGAACCAGTTGCAAGACATTGAATCAGTCATCAAGAAGCTTCCAATAAATAACTGTCCACGACCTTATGGCTTCACATGTGAATTTTACCAAACATTCAACAAAGAATTAGTAATCCTGCTCAAACTCTTCAAAAAACTTGAAGAGGAGGGAAAGCTACTTAACTCATTCTATGAAGCCACATCACCTTAATAATAAAGCCAGACAGACATACTACAAGAAAAGAAAATTATAGACCAAACACTTCCGTGAATATAGATGTAAAACTCTCCAAGAAATTTCCTGCAAATTGAATCCAGCAGCACATTAAAGGAATTACACACCATGACCAAACGGGATTATTTCAGGTATGCAAGCCTGACTCAATACAAGTAAATCAATTAATGTAATATACCATATCAAGAAATAAAAGCAGAAAACCCATATGATCATCTCAATTGATGAAGAAAATGCATTTGATAAAATACAGCATCCTTTCTTGATGAAAACACTTCAAAGGATAGAAATAGAAGAGAACTTCCCCAACATGATAAAGGGGATATATGAAAAATCCACAGCTAATATCATCGTAAATGGGGAAAGACTGAAAGCATTCTCTCTATGACCAAAAGCAAGACAAGCATACCCAATGTCTCCACTGTTATTCAACATTCTGCTGGAAGCTTTAGGCAGAGCAGTTAGACCAGAAAAGGAAATAAAAGTCATCCAAATTGGAAAGGATGAAGTAAAAATCTCATTGTTTGCTGATGATATGATAGCATACGTTGAAAATCCCAAAATAACTACAGCAAAGCTACTAAAGCTAAAAAATGAGTAAGCAAAGTGACAGGTACAATATTAACACCCCAAAATCAGTAGTGTTGCCATCTCCTAGCAATGAGCAATGTGAGTAGAAACTCAAGAAAAGAATTCCATTTACAATAGCAACCAAAAGAATCAAATTTTAGAAATAAATTTAACTAAGGCCACAAAAGACCTATACACAGAAAGCTATAAGAAATTACTAAAAGACATCATGGAAGACCTAAATAACTGGAAGGGCATACCATGTTCATAGATTGGAAGACTAAATATAGTTAAGATGTCAATTCTACCCAAAAATGATTTATATAGATTTAATACAAAACCAGTTAAAATCCCAAGACTTTACTTTGCAGAGGTAGATAAATGAATAACCAAATTTATTTGGGAGGGCATGGTGCCCTGAATAGCTAAAAATATCTTGAGACAGAAAAATGAAGTGGGCAGTCTCATACTACCTGACTTTAAAGCATGTTACAAAGCTACAGTGGTCAAAACAGTATGGCTCTGGCATGATAATAGGTGTACTGATCAATGGAATCAAACTGAGTTTTCGGAATTTGACCCTCAAATCTATGACCAATTGATTTCTGATAAGGCAGTCAAGTTGACTCAACTGGGACAGAGCACTGTCTTCAATAAATAGTCTTTGGAGAACTGGATAGCCATATGCAAAAGAATGAAAGAGGATTCATATTTCACACCCCATACAAAATTAACTCAAAATGGATCACAGACCTAGACATTAGAGCTAAGACCACAAAACTTTTAAAATAAAATGTAAGGAAATATCTTATTAATACTTAAATAGGAGGGAGTTTCATAGAGTTTTCACCCAAAGCACGAGCATTAAAAAAAAATAGATAAATGGGGTCTCCTCAAAATTCAACACTTTTGTGCATCAGAGAACTTTGTCAGTAAAGTAAAAAGGCAACCAAAGCAATGGAAGAAAATATTTGAAAACCACATATCAGATAAAACTTAGTATCCAAAATACATAAAAAGATTCTTCAATTCAACAACAAAAACACAAACAACCCAATTAAAAAATGGGAAAAAGGAATGAACAGACACTTCTAAGAAGAGAAAATACAAATGACTAAAAAGCACATGAAAAGATGCTCAACTTCACTGGCTATTAGGGAAATGCAATTCAAAACCACAATGGGATATCTCACACTCACTGGAATGGCCATTATCAAAAAAAAAAAAAAAAAAAACAGAAAATGAGAAGTTCTGGAGAGGGTGTGGAGAAAAGCACACATCCACTATTAGGTTGGCTAATAGTGGATGGCTATTAGGTTGCTTTGTTGTGTGAATAAAACCTTTTGAAGATGAACAGAGAGAAATTAGTGCTAGAGAAAATGTAGAGAAATATATGTATCTATTCATTGTTGGTAGGGAAGATGAGAGGCACAGTCCTTCTGGAGGGCAAAGTGGTGGTTCCACAGGAGGCTATGTGTGGGTTTGCCATATGATCCTGCAACCCTGTGTTAGTGTGCAAGCTGCTGAAATGCAATATACCAGAATTAAAAAGGCTTTTAGAAAGGGTAATTCAATAAGTTACAACTTTGCAGTTCTAAGGAAGTGAAAATGTCAAAATTAAGGCACCAACAAGAGGATACCTTCGCTCAAGAAAAGCCAATGGGTCTAAAACACTTCTGCCAGATGGGTAATCATGTGACTGGCATCTGCAAGTCCGTTGCTCCTGGGCTCTGTTGCTTTCAGCCTCTGTTCCTGTGGGGGGTCCTCACTTTGCTTCTCTGGGTTGGCTTTCATCTCTTGGCTATCCTTGGCTCTATCCAGGTTCTGGATTGCTTAAAATATCACAGCAATGTCTGCTGGTTCTGAGCATCTCCAAGCATCTGTGTCTCTGTTCCCCAAGTGTTGGCATCTGTGTATGCTCTGCACTGAAGTTTCTGTTGGCTCTGTCTCTGTAGGCTCTGAGGCTTCTGCTGTTTCTTAGACCCACCTAGAATGCATGGAGTCACAGCTCCATCTAAATAAAAGGTCACACCCACAATTGGGTGTGTCACGCCTCTGTGGTAGTAATCAAATCAAAATTTCCCACCCTACAATACTGAAAATCAGGATTAGAAGAAATGGTTGCCCCACAAGATTGAAACAGAATTAAAACATGGTTTTTCTAGGGTACACAGGACATTGAAATTGGCACAAACCCCACTGCTCTGTATATAACTGGAAGAACTGAAAGTGGGGACAGTAATGGACATTTGCCCACTGGTATTTATGGTGGCAGTGTTTGCAATTCCCAATGGATGGAGGTGGTCTAAGGGTGCAACAACTGAAAAATGGAAGGGGAAACTGTGGTGTATACATACAATGGAATACTGAGGGACCACAAGAAGAAATGATGCTGTCAGGCATGCAACTAGGTGAATGAATCTTAAGGACATTATGTCAAATGAAATGTCAGAAACAAAAAGACGAATACTATCGTGCCTCACTCATATAAATAATCTTAATATACAAACTCAGAGAATTGAAGTTGAGAGCATGTGTCATCAGATTGGAGCCCATTTTAAAAGGTCCTAGATTGTAAGCTCTCACAGCAGTCACATATATTCAGGAGTGGTAACATATTTCTAAGTCCTCAGATACTGAGTTATTTATATATAATTTGGTCATTGCCTGAAACTTTGGGTATTTATGTTATGCTTGAGACTCAGAGTCAGAGCAGTGAAGCTATGAAAATCAGCATTACCCCATGCAGCATTTGTTAAAATGTTGAAAAAATTATCAGACTTCGACTAGAGGTATGACTGAAACTGATCTGGATAAGCGTAAGGAAAATCAGTATACAAGGTTAAAGGATGATTTGGTCCATACCTAAAAACTTCAACTTCAGTGTGAGTCCAAAGGGAAAGATATTTATTTGGTATAAAATTTGTATATTGGAGAGCACAATTATCTAATTTAATTTGTATAGTCAGTTTATTTGAACACCATAATTACATGGAATCTTGAATAGGGTGTGAGATCTTGTCGGTCTGTACAGGTTAGTTTAATGCCCTGATATATCCCAGAGTAATTTGTACAGAGAATGAAAAAGTATTTCCAAAGTCCCCTTGGGGGACTGGGGATAAAAAAGAAAATATTAAACTTCCCCTCCTGGGGAAGACCTGATATTTTCACAAGCATTGGGGACTGTCAATTTGATGGGCCATGTCTTCGATCTCAAGGCTTGCCATTATGAAATTTATTCCTATAAAGGAGTAGCTAAGCCTATTTATGATTATGCCTAGGTGTCACACCCAAAGAACTTCTTTTGCTGCTCAGATGTGGATTCTCTCACTAAGACAACTCACAAGGTGAACTCATGCCCTCCCAATGAATGTGAGACATGACTCCCAGGAGTGTAAACCTCCCTGGTAACATGGGACAGTACTCCTGGGTTGAGCCTGGACCTGGCATTGTGGGATTAAGAAAAGCTTATTGACAAAAAGGGGAAAGAGGAAAATGAGACAAATTAAAATTTCAGTGGCTGAGGGAATTCAAATAGTGTTGAGTGGTTATCCTGGAGGCAATTCTTAGGCATTATATAGATATCCCTTTTTAGTTTATGGTGCATAATAGTGGCTAGAGGGAAGTACTTGAAACTGTTGAACTGTGTTTCAGTAGCCTTGATTCTTGAAGACAATCGTATAACAATATAGCTTTTACAATGTGACTCTATGATTGTGAAAACATTGTGTCTGATGCTCCTTTTATCAAGGGTATGAACAGATGAGTAAAAAATAATTAAAATAAATCATAAAATGAATATTCTCTGACCACAATGGAATGAAGCTAGAAATCAATAAAACTGGGATAAATGAAGAATTCACAAACATGTGGAAATTAAAAACATTCATTAAAAAAAACATGAGTTCAGAGGGGCCAGCATCTCCAGAACATCAACTAGCTCCATCCCCTTATCCCATATTATTGACAGCCCCTTATAACATGAAAAAGTTAGAATGGGCAAAGCCCAAACACCCCTACAGAGTGGGAGAAAAATCAAAGGTGATGGTGGAGTTATACAGAGAAGGTCAGGTTTAGCAAATGAGTATGATTGCTAAATCATTATATTCATATTTCTTTTATGTATCCAGTATCTTAGAGCAGCTAGAAGTAAAAGCCTAAAATTGTGGAATTGTAACCCATACCAAACTCTGAAATCTGTTTTACAATGTATTGTTGTGATATACTTTGAAATTTATTGTTTTTTTGTATATATAGTTATTTTGCACAAAAAAGAAAAAAGAGAGAAGGAGGACTATAGCAGAGAAAATGGGATTTGACAATAAGTATGACTACTGAAACATACAGATGTTTCTCTTGGTCTCTGGTGTCTTGGAGCAGCTAAACTAAAAAATGAAAAATTGTGGAACTGTGACTCATACCAAAATTTAAAATCTGTTCTATGACTATTGTTAAAATATATTTGTAAAATTTATTGCTTTTTTTGTATACATGTTATAGTTCACAATTTAAAGATGTTTTCAAAAAGGACAGGAGGGAGTTATAACAGAGAAGTTAGGATTTAACAAATAAGTATGACTACTGAATTGTTATATTGATATTTCTTTTTTAGTCTTCAGTGTTTTGGACAGCTAGAAGGAAAAACTTGTAATTGTAGAACTGTAACCCATATCAAACATTGAAATCAGTTCTAAAACTGCTTGTTAAAATGTATTTTGAAATTTATTGCTTTTTTGTATATGTTGTATTTCATGATAAAAAGATGCTTAAAAAGTAAACAAACAAACAAACCATGAGTTAAAGAGGAAATCACAGCAAAATTAGGAAATATCTTCAGGTGAATGCATATGAAAATACAACATACCAAAATTTATGAGAGGCAGTGAAGGCAGTGCTGAGAGAGATTTATACCTCTAAGTATTTACATTAAACAAGAAGAAAGCGGGTTTGTTTCCTGGTGCCTGGCCGTGCAAAAAAAAAAAAAAAGAAAGACTTCAAGTCAAAGACCGAACCTCATAACTGGAAAAAGTTAGAAAAGAAGAGTAAATGCATGTTATATAGCAATCCTAGTACTAGGTATATACTTGGAAGAACTGAAAGTCGGGACACACATTTGTGCACTGATATTCATAGCAGCATTATCTACAATTGCCAAAAGATGGAAATAACACAGGTATCTTGTGAAGAATGGATAAACAAAATGTGGTATATACCTAAGAAGGAATATTATGCAGCTGTGAGAAGAAATGAAGTCATGATGCAGGCCTCTGGCATGGCAGGCAAGAACTCTGCCTGCTGAGCCACTGTGGCCCACCCAAGGGTTTTTGTTGTTGTTGTTTGTTTGCTTGTTTGTTTGTTTTGCTCCTCCACTTTCTGGCTATAAATCACGAACAAGTTTTTTAACCTCCCTAAGACTCAGCTTCCTTAATTATGAAATGATATATTCTTTATGCTGGCAAATCTACATGCATCTCTCTCTCTTTTTTTTTTTTTTGCCTCTGTACCAATTATAAAGCCAGACTCAGAACTTATTTGCACTCTCCATAAAGAGGTCCTTTGCATCAAATACATGTTATTCTGAGGATTTCAGAAGCAAGTTGCAGTAGGTTTACAGGACAAACTATTTCTTTCCTAAAATTGCCATTAGACATCTCTCTGCAAGTCTTACTTCTCACAGCCAGCAGGTCTTATGTTCTATACCCTCTACTTTTATCCTACCCTTCAAGGTTTTGATTTCTCCCTTTCAGCATTGTTATTCCTATTATCATAACTTTTATTCTTTAGCTTATGTACTACTTCATGAATCACATTTTGACTGTCAGTTTAAATGATAATATGGTGGCAGGAAAATACTTAAGGTGTTAATGCAAAAATATTTTGTAGAAAATACACAAACTCAGCAAACTAGATCCTGTTTCCTTGAGGAATGTCCTCCTTGCCTAGGCATTCAAAATTTTTCCCTTTGAACATTTGTAGTGACTAAGATCCTCAAGTTATAAATTGGCTTAGGTGCCATTCCATATACTGAGTTTGGGGGAAAGGGCATAATTTTAAATGTAATCAGCTCACTGTTAGGTACTACAGTTATTTAATACTAAAGAAAACCCTGTGAAATAAGTGCTATCAGTCCCACATCTTGGAACCTTAGGCTCAGAGATATTAATTTATTCTAAAATTCCCCTTGATTTGGATAGAACTCCACCAAATCCACACCAAACTCCACTTTCACCAAATCTCTTAAACTAGGAAAAGATCTTTCCATGGCACTGAGGATTGTATCATATATCCCACAAAAGACACACTGAAGCATTAATCTACCTTTCTGTGCATGCAAACCCATTTGTAAGCAGGACTTTTGAAGATGCTATTTTCTGTTAAGATGGGGCCAAACAAAATGAGCATGTGCTCATTACCTATTATGGCTAAAGTCTTTATAAAACAAAGAACATTGAGCACAGAAGTATAAGTCAGATGGACATAGGAGAAGTCAATGAAAGAAGTCACCATGTGATGGAGGAAGGCCAGAAAGCTATCTTCAGATCATGACAAACTTTGGAGAAAGCATTGCCTCAGCAATGCCTTCATTTCAGACTTCTTGCTTCTAAAACTATGAACCAATAATTTCCTATTGCTTAAGCAAACGAGTCTGGTATTTGCTGCAGCAGCTCAGGTAAGCTATGCACACAAGGTATGTACTCAGTATTTCAAAACATCTTGAATTCTAAAGATGTATAGAGGGATTTTCTCATTTGTCAATAGCTTTGAATTGTCATAGACAATTTGCCAAAAGTAAATAAAAGAACACTCTTGCTATTATCTTTGCTCCTTTGATTATAATTTATTTACATCCAGGAAGATATGTCTGAGCTTGTTCCTGCTAGGAGGGTACATCTATTAGCAAAAAATTATGTCCGTTTGACAACCAGATTTTTATATTCAACCTTTTCCTCTCCAACCACACCCACAAGACAGGGAGACATAGAGCCTCTGATCTGGGCTCTCTGATCAAGAACATCTGCTTCCATATTTCCATTTTTTAGCAAGCACCTAGAAGTATACCTAGAGAGTTGCTTCCACCCTCCCTCTCAAACCTTGTCCTCACACCAATCCATCCCACTTTCTGCCTGAGAATATCTATTTCACAATGATCCAAGTAGATGGAGGAGCAGTAGGTTTGAAGCAGGAAGTGGGCAATTAGGTTTTGTACAGAGTGCATTTGGGTGGCTGTGGGACATCCAAGTGGAGATGCAAGCCTAGGGATCAGGTCAGCAATCTGGGATGCAAGCATAGAATTGGGAGGTTTGGTACATGGGGCCAAGAGAATGGATGAGATTACACATATCAGAGGGGAAGAGAAGAAGAGGGGAGGGAAAGTGAATGTAAAATAATAGGGCTCAGAACAGAGCTCTGTAGCCTGACTACATGGCAAGGGAAGGAAGATTGGCTATGGAAGTGGACAAAGAACAAATTAAATATTTCTTCCTCTCTGTCTACAGTTCCATCATCTGCTGGCTGGGGAGTATTTGGGGAAGGAGTATGAAATACTCTACCAGCAGTCTACTTTATATTGTCTCATGTGCTGGCTATAGTCTCACTTCTATACAATTTTTTCCATCTTTGAGGTTTCTGTAAGACAGCTTCTTTCTCATTCAGCATCAGGTTAAATCACATATTTTGAGTAAGCAGGCGGAAAACAAATATAATCCCTCATGTGCATAGGTTACACAGACAAACTCCCTTCTTATCACAACCTAAGTGATCCTGTAGTCCTATGAGTTACCATTGCCTCACTTTTGAGTCAAACAGGGTGTGATAGGTTCAGGTGTCAACTTGGCCAAGTGATGGTACCCAGATGTTCTGTTGCTGTGGACTTAAATCATCAGCATGTGAAATTCATCTATGGCTGATTACATCTGCAGTGTGCTAAGGTGAGTGCCTTCCAAAATGTTTGAGGCTTAAAAGAAGGGGTCAGAAAAGAGTGAAAGTCAGCATAGCAAAGCATATCTCATTGCTCAGAGCTGGCTCAGACCCAGATGCTTGGAGATGTAGAAAGGAATCACCCTGGGGAAAGCTGTCGGAATCCAGAAGCCAAGAGGGAGTACCAGCAGACTTCACCATGTGCCTTCCCATGTGAGAGAGTATCTCAGATGAAAGCTAGATGCCTTTCCTCTGAAGAACTGTAAACTTGTAACTAAATAAATTCCCTTATTAAAAGCTAGTCCATCTCTGGTGTGTTGCATTCTGGCAGGATTAGCAAACTAAAACAGATTTTGGCACCAGATTTTGGCTGCTGTGTTTCCAAACACCAAACATGTTGAAATGGCTTTATAAATGAATAAAGTGAGGATTCTGGAAGAATTGTGAGGAACATGATAGAGGAAGCCTAGATTTCTTTGAGGAGACTGTTGCTAGAAATATGGACTCTAAAGATACTTTCATTGCAGATTGGAAGGAGGGGGACCCTAATTTTGAAGTAGCAGAAAGTTTGGCAAAATTGAATCCTGGTGCTTGGTGGAAGGGATAATTTAAATATGATGATCAGGAATACTTAACTGAGGAAATTTCCAAGTGAAAAATGAAGGATGCAGCCTTGTTTCCCCTTGCAGCTTATAGCAAAATGTGGCAAGAAAGGGATAGGCTGAGCACTATGCCAAGAAACCAGAAATTGATGATCTGGAAAATTCTGAGCTTCCAAAAACTGAGACCCAGAGAATAGTGCCCCATGTGAGGATTTAACCAAACCTGAAACCAGTCAGCCATTACAAGACAAGCCAAGATTGGAAATGGAGTTATCCTGAAAGGATTTGTGGAAAGTCCTATTGTCTGATGGTTTCAATCCCTGTATCTTACATGCCCAGACCAAAAAAAAAAAAAATTGTGAGACCTATATAAATGGAGCCACTGCTGGTCTGAACTGGAAGGAGAGAAAATGGACACATGGAAGGAAGAATGGCCTCAGAGGCAGAACTATGGAGGTTAAGGTCTGAAACCAAGAAACCTCAGGCCATGAGAGTGGATCCACGTGTGCCTATGGAAGAGATTTGTTTGCCCCGGAGGAAGATGGTGGGCCTTTCACCTGGTTGCTCAGGAAGAGTTCTGGTGCTCCAGGCCTCAGAGAGAGTGGTGCACATTCCTTGGGGAACTGCCACCCCATTGTTCTGAAGGGGTTGAGTATGTACCCCGGAGATAGCAGAGAATATGGGTGCCAACAAGATGTTTGAGGAGGGTGGGGCTGAAATAAAAGGTGGTTTACCCAATGTTGCCCAATGTTGCAACAGACAACCCAGTATTTGGAGAGAACAAGACCAGTGCATAGGCCTTTGGTAAGGGTGGCCCTGCCACTATCTAAAGCCCCAATGATAAATGACTTTCAGACTTTGAAGTCTAATGCAATTTTCCCTGCAGGTTTTTGGAATTACTTAGGTATAGTGATCCCTGTCTTCCTTCCAATTTCTTTTCCTGGCAGTGGGATCATTTATCCTATGACTGTTCCTTCTTTGTATACTGAAAGCAGATAACTTGCTCTAAGTTCACAAATCCACAGCCAGAGGAAAATTTTGCCTTAAGACCAGCCATGCCTGTAACTGATTTTGATGAGATTTTGTACTATTTTTAAGTTGGCATTGTATTTGTATTGTTACTGAAATGACTTGAGGCTTTAGTGATATTGTGGTGAAATTAATGCATTTTGTATATGGAAAGATTTAATTCATTGTATGCTGGACAAATGAGCATTGTTTGGTGAAAACTATGTCCATTATTATTTTCTATTCTGAGATTAAGTGTTTTAAGGTGATGGGTATAGTTGCCAAATTGATAAGTGGTGGTCATGTGATAGGCTCATGTGTCAACTTGTACAAATGATGGTACCCTTGTTGTGGACTTAAATAATCAGCATGTGAAATTCATTTGTGACTGATTACATCTGTGGTGTGCTAAGAGGAGTGCCTTCCACAATGAGTGAGGCTCAAAAGGGGATGTCAAAAGAGAGAGAAGGAGCACATCACTGCACAGCACAATGCAGCTCAGAGCTCAGAGCTGGCTCAGATCCAGACATTTGGAGAAGCAGGAAGGAATCACCCTGGGCAAAGTTGTTGAAACCCAGATGCCATGAGGGAAGGCCAGCAAACATCACTGTGTGCTTTCCCATGTGACAGAGAAACTCAAATGAAAGATAGCTACCTTTCCTCCAAGGAACTGTAAATTTGTAACTAGATAAATTCCCTTATTATAAGCCAGTCCATCTCTGGTGTGTTGCATTTCAGCAGCATTAGCAAACTAAAGCACAGGGTTTTGGTGTCACTAATATTACTTAAACTGTTTTACCCCTGGTATACTCTCTTGAAAGATGTAAAGAGCTGTGGCGTGGAGATAATGATTTCCAGGTCAAGTGAATTCAGAAAATGCAGAATACTATCATCTGAGTCATAGCATATACTAGTAAAATAAAAAGTCTGCAAAGTCCTGCAATTAAAAAAAAGATTTAATTTTGATTAACCCAGAATTTCTCCCCAATTATTTGATCCCAGATTCCTTTTCCATGAAACACTAACATCAGGTAGGCCAAAGTTTCACAGAGAACAGGAAAGTTCTGTTTCTAACACTGACCACAAAATCCATCTTATAACTAGGGAATCTAATTTGCAAATAGAATTGCTCTTTATTGGGGATAGTACTCATCCCCAATGAGATTGGATGAGTGAAATCCAGCTATATAGTACAGCCAGTGATACAAACTGACCAGGGAGCTGAGGAGGGATGAAAGAAAGTCTCTATTACAAAATAGAGAAAAGCTCACTGACTCATATTGGAATATGATATGGCCTTTCACGTTAGCCTCATTAACACCATGCTCTCAACAGCTGAGCTAATTCAACCTTAGGCAGAGTATTACCTGCCTCAGCAACACACAATTAATTCTCCAGTGACTTTCTCTGTTATTTAAAAATTGAGTTATTACTTAGTAGAGCAATTTTTTTTTCTGGAAAATGACTTTCTACACTGATATGTCTACTACAGAAAGTAGCTTGTGGACATATTTTAATTTTAGCACCTGAAAAAGTAAAAATCTGTATTTTAGCTTATCTTTCTTGGATTATATCATGTTTTAAGCACTATTTTTAAAATAGTTTTTATTCTATTGGTTTGGAATTTTAATTGCCTATAGGAAACTTGAATTGCAAATCAATTTTCTTTAAAATTAGTAACTCAGTTTGGCTGTTCCTCAAAAAACTCAACAAAGAATTACATGTAACCCTGCAATTCCATTCATAGGTGTATACAAAAAAAATTTGAAAACAAGTACTAAATTTTGCATGTTCTTAGGGGTGCCTTTCACAATAACTAAAAGGTGGAAACAGCCCAAATATCCACTAATAAATGAAAGGATGAACAAATTTTGTTTTACATATAAAATAGTACATTATTCAACCATATAAAGGAATGAGGAACTGATACATACTATGTGAATGAAACTCAAAAAAAATGATGCTACATGAAAGGTAATAAGAACAAATGATGACATATTTGTATGACTCCATTTATATGAAATCTCTAGAAGAAATAAATTCATAGAGACAGAACACTGACATTTGGCAGGGTTTGGGTCGGGTGACGGAATAAGGAGTTTACTCTGGAATGACAGAAATATTTTGAAACTAGATATAGATGGTGATGGTACAACATTATGAATGTACTAAATATCACTTAATTATTCACTTTAAAGTAATTAATTTTATGTTACATGAATTTCCTCTTAAATTTTTTTTCAATGGGCAAAGAGTTTGTTTAAACATTTCTCCAAAGATATACAAATGACCATTAAGCACATGAACAGATGCTCATCATCATTAGTCCTTAGGGAAAAAAAAGTAGCCCAGGCAATTTTTCAATGTAAGGCATTAAAAAACTAAATACAAATATTTCTAATGTTACTTCAATAATGGAAAATAATAGCATAGACTAATTTTCTGTGCAGTGAAGGGATTGAATTTAAAAGATCTTCATTTAAGCCATAATGCCTTCCTTTATAGGCCAAGAATTTTAACTCTTTCTGGCCACTATGGGAACATTTATTGAGTCCCTATTCATTTCCTATAGGGTAGTACAGTAATGTAAAAACAGAATGGTTAATGACTACACTAACCATCTTGATTTGCTCAAGCTCCTCTATTACCCAAGGAAAGACTGAGACAACTGGGAATCCAATGAAGTAGCTCCAGCTTCACATGCCCATGATCCTGTGAGTGCCCAGGACATTTCTGTAGCTACAACAATTGTAAGTCTCCTAGAAAGAACCAGTTTAAGCTAATTACAGAAAAATCCACTGGCAAACATCCTGCCTCTGTGGTATCTGAACTGGCTAGCCATCTCCAAAGACACTCCTGCTGGCAAATATCCTGGCTCCCTAGTATCTGAACTGGCCTACTGTGCTCAAAGATACTCCACCCAGAACCACCCCTAACAATGGTCTACCCCTCCCAAAGGAGCCCAAATCCAAGATGACCTATAAGCCACTCTCTAAACCCAAAATCCCAAAGCAGGTGCTTCTCTCTGGCTCTGGTCCACATGCATATTTTCTCTTCTCAGTAAAATCCTATTTTTCTTTTACAAGTCCCCTGGTTATTTATTTCATCCACTGTTGATGAAGCTCTAGAGTGGAGGACTGGCTTTTATTCCCCTCTACTATTGACTTGCTAGATATTCTTTGCAATCATTTAAATTTGCTGCATCCCAATTTTCTCATGACATGCTATACTATTATTTCCTGGGAGAAGCTTATATCCCACAGGCCATCCTTCTAACTTCCTCACTTTTTAAAGTGCAAACAAGTTCCAATAGAGAAGACTGAAGTCTATAATGTTCTTGGCCTGTTGCACAAGATTGGAGCTTTCATTATGAAGAATTGGGGTTCAAATTTTTACTTTCTTAAACTAAAATCCTTTTGGATTTGACTTTGAAGATTCACCTTTTGGGGTATGTTTTCCATACAACTAATGCAGTAAGAGGGGACTAGGGTCTCTACTTCTTTGGAAAGAAAAGCTTTTTGTGTAATCCCACCAAAAATATTGATAAAATTGTATATAGATAGCCCTGGGTCCCCTCAGAGCCAAAAAAAGCAAATCATGCCTTCTGGTGTTTTTATCTTTTGAAATTTGAAATCCTTGCCACTGAGGCAGCTGACCCAGATATTCCCTAGTTCATAATCTTTGGCCCAATACAAAATAAGGTCCACCTGCCCTAAACAAGCCCTATAAGATGGACAAACCCTAGTCCAAGATAATTTCCTCTCTGCATCTATAAAAATATTTTACCAGCCCTAGAACCCAAAGGTACTTCCATTTTGGATTCCATTACTACAGCAAAACTTGGCATTCCAAATATAATGCTATAGTCTGAAAACTTGAATCCAATTTGTCTTTCCAAAGTCTGAAGGCCTCAAAGAGATAATGGTGCCCCCTGGGATTGCAGATTCTGGCAACTGGCCAGGTGAGCATCCATTAGAGAACCTTTTGGGTCTGCTATCTGATTGTCAACCCCCATGCCCTGCCTCCTCCAGGTAACCCCTTCTTAAATCTAAACTCTGCAATTTGCCTTGAGTTCAATTGCCTTTTATTCAGGATTTTGTCTTAGGTATCTTTGATTTGGGTTTGGGTTCTGTTCTATGGTAAGACCTTTCATTTGGTTTCATTTCAGTTCCCCCTCTAGCTCTTGAATTTCCTGACTCTTGGAGAGAGATAAGATTTGGGAATGTATGAGATCCACTAAGCTGAATGCCAACCTATGTCATATGGTAAGCAGTTAGCCAGTCCTCTCTCACCTGTGTAATGAGCCACCTTTCATACCTATCATGCCACCTGTGTTCACCTCTAGACTTCTGCTTACCGAAGAATCCTGAAAATGTCAGAGCTGTATTCCAGTGGCTGGGCCAAAAGCCTAGGACCCAAAGTACAGTTCATCTAACCACAGCAATCTGGGGTCTTCTACTCTAGATCTCCCTCTCCTCCTGCTACAACTCCTGCTTCTTATATATACTCACACTATGGACCTGTGACTTTCAGTTCATGGGTGTATTTGATAAAAGATGATTTCTCTTTATAGGGGCCACTTTGAGAACATTTATTGGAACAAAATCATGCATTTGAGAGGCACAGCATCAAAAAAGAAAGTAAAAAGTGGATCCTCTATTGGTACTTGGAGGTTGTAGAGGACAATCTGCCTGCACAATAGCATCACTTAGTTTCACTAGAAAAAGAAAAAGCCAAAAACAGAGCAAAGGAGAAAAATTTCCAAACCAAACAAATACCTCATCCATCTTCCTGTACCCAGTCCTTGCTTAATAGATGCCCTTAAAGGTTCTCTTGACTCCCTGAGGGAAAATGGTCTAGTCCAGACTTCTTCAAATACTAGGTTTCTATGGAACCTAGCTGCCTGGAACAGCAGAATTTAAACTTTGGACCTGAACAGAATTAAGAGCTATATTTCCCAAAAATAAGACCAGCACATATTCATAGAACATAGAATCCTTTGGGGTGCATATGACCCAAGGCTACCAGTCAGCAAAACAGAGGAAAACACATTTGTTGAGCCTCTCGACAAGGAGTGAGTCTAGTGTCCACAAAAGTTTTGATTACTGCATTTACCTGCCCTACTAGGGCAGAAATTTAGGCAGCCAGACTTCTTAGAAACTCCTTGTCCCTTCTGGGGGCTGCCAAATTGTTACTGATCAAAAGTGGCAGATTCTTTGCCTGATGCATTCAATGACCAATTCCTGAGATTATGGGATTTCAAGAAAGAGTTTGTTGCTAGGTGCAAAGCAGGATTTCAGATGACCTAGTAGCATAAAAATCTGTCTCTCCAAACTTCAGTAATTCTAAAAGTTTTATATTATCAAAAGAGGGGCAGGGTTTAGGAAAATGAGCACAATGGTTATAGATAATGTAATTAGTGGTGATCTAATTATTGAGCATGCACAGGTTGATTACGTGCTTAGTCACCGAATGTATGTAAGAAAATAGCACCCTCAATATTATGATGGGCATGATTTTTAGCATTATAAAGAGGTATAGGCCACTATTTTAGTTTGTCAAAGCTGTCAGAATGCAACACACCAGAGATGGATCAGCTTTTAATAAGGGGATTTATTCAGTTAAAATTTATAGTTCTTCAGAAGAAAGGCAGCTAGCTTTCATCTGAGGCTCTCTGCTACATGGGAAGGCACACATTGAGGTAGGTTGGCCTTATCTCCTGGCTTCTGGGTTCTGACAGCCTTCCCTGTGGTGATTCCTTCCAGCATCTCCAAATATCTGGGCTGAGCTGTAAGTGCTGAGAAGAGGTATGCTGAGCTGCAGGTGCTGAGAAGAGGTATGCTGAGCTGCTGAGCTCTCTTCTGACCTCTCTATTTTAAGCCTGAAACCAATTAAATTAAACCTCACTCATTGTGGAAGGCACTCCCTTTAGCCAACCACAAATGTAATCATCCAGAAATGAATTTCATATACTGATGATTTAAGCCCAAAGAAAAAGAACAATGGGGCATCATCATCTGGCCAAATTGACACCTGAACCTAACTACCACGTCTCATTTAAAAGTTAAAATCTAAGCTACTGCACATGTCAGCCCTGATCATTTTGGCAAGTTCCAGCTCTGATTATCAAGATAACTTCAGAAATGGGTTGGGTTAGATCTGGGCTGACACAAGGCACTTCATTAATAAACATTTGCAGCTGTTTTTAGTGATCATAGGACTCTAAAGTTGAAAAACTGGATAAAATGGGTACTAGTGAGAGACAGCCACAAGATTTTTGCAATGACAAGGGCACAAGATAAAAGCTATATAATTGTTATCAGAGATCAAGGCAGCTGGGCTACAATTCAGAGATTTCAGCCACTTCCCTCTGCCTACTCTCATATAAAGGAAAGCAAAAAAGGAATCTCTATAAAATGATTCAGTAATCATAATCATCCCTTAAATCCTAACTTCTTGATTACAGCTTTGCCTTTCCAAAGTCAAATTGTAAATGATGTTCTATATATCTCAACAAAGGATTGTTCTTCCACCTTGTAAAAATAGAAATAGTTAGGTTCATTTGATATGTTATGAGTTGCATGGTGTGCTGGTTTGAAACTGTTATGTACCCCAGAAAGACCATGTTCTTTTTCCTAATCCAATCTCATAGAGGCAGACCTATTGTTTAGGGTGAAATCATTGATTAGATTGTTTCCAAGGAGATGTGACCCATGGAATTGTGGGTGAGATCTATTTTATTAAGTTGTTTCCATGGAGATTTATCTTTGCCCATTCCAGGCGGGGCTTAATATGCTTACTGGAGTCCTTTAAGAGGGACCCATTTTGGAATAAGCTTCAGAGCTGAAACAGACAGAGAGCCATTTGGAGATGTAGAAAGAAAATGTCTCTGTGGAAGCTGTTTGAAACCAGAAGCCAAAGGACAAGCAGACAACATCCATGTGTCTTCCTAGCTAACTGAGGTGTTCTGGATACTATCAGCCTTTCTTGAGTGAAGTTATCTTTCTCTGGATGCCTTTGTTTGGACATTATTATGGCCTTTGAACTTTAAACTTGTAACTTAATAAACCCTCTTTATAAAAACCAACTCATTTATACTACATTGTGTTCCAGCAGCATTAGTAAACTTAAACACATTTTGGTACCAGAGAAATGAGGTGCTGTGGTTTGCAAATTCCAAACATATTGGAATGGCTTCTTACATGGATAAGGGAAATATTCTGGAAGAACTGTGATATAATTTATAGAAAAGGCCTGGATTGCTATGAACAGAAAGTTGATAGAAATATGAACTCTACAAATACCTCTGAGGAGGCTTTAGACAGAAACAATGAATGTGTCTCTGCAAACTGGAAGGAAAAAAACACCCATGTTTTAAAGTGGCAGAGAATTTGGCAAAATTGAGTACTGCTGCTGGATGGAAGTTAGAATTTAAAAGTAACAACTTAGGAAATGTAGCCAAGGAAATTTCCAAATTAAAATGTGGGAAATACAGCCAGGTTGCTCTTTGAAGGTTATAGTAAAATACAAGAGGAAAGAGATAAGTTGAGAACAGAACTCATTGGTCCAAAGAAACCAGAAGTTGATGTTTTGGAAAATTCTGGTCATCCAAAAAGGTAGATCCCAGCAGTTAATATGCCACATGAGAATTTAACCAAACATAGAACCAGTCAACCATTTCAGAAATAGCCAGGGTTGGAAATTGAGTTACTTAGAAAGGATTTGTAGAAAGGAATTGTGGAAGAATTTTATGTGAGTACAGACCCTATTTCCTGTTGGGTATGATCCACGTATACTGTGTGGGAAACTGACAAGTTTCTTACAAGACCTGTATAAACAGAACCACTGCCAGTCTGGACTTAAAGGGAGAGAAAAGGGACAAATTAAAGGAAAAATGACTTTAGAGGCAGAGCCATGGAAGCTAAGGTCTGGAGCCAGGAAAACTCAAGCCAGGAAGCTGGACCCACCCATGCACATGAGTTTGCCCTGGAAGCAGAGGGTGAGCCTTCTGTTTCATTGTTTAGGAAGAGGTTAGCAGTCTGAAGCCTTAGAGAGGGTAGAGCACATTGCCTAGGGATTGGGGGAATCTTGCTGCCAACCTATTGTTCTGAGGGGTTTAAGCATGTGTCTAGAGTTGGCAGAAAGCATGGGGTCTGCCCCTATGCTTAGAAAAGAGGGAGCTGAGAGAAAGGTGGTCTCTCCAATGTGCCCCAATATGCCACCCTTACCCCAGCATTTGGAGAGAACAGAGCCACTGCATAGGCCGATGGAAAGGATGGTCCCAAGGACAAATGACTCTTAGACTTTGAAATTTAATCAAGTTTGCCCTGCTGGCTTGAGGAGCTATTTGGGTCCAATGACCCCGATATTCCTTCCAATTTCTCCTTATGGAAATGGGAATATTTATCCTATGGCTGTCCCTCCTTTATATATTGGCAGAAGATATCTTGTTCTGAACTTTCAGAAGTCCACAGCCAAAGAGGAGAATTTTATGTTAGTACAAACCATGCCTGGAACTCATTTTCATGAGATTTTGTACTATTTCTGACTTTGTATTGTATTTGTTTCGTTACTGAAATGGATTAAGGCTTGTTGATATTATGATGGAATGAATGTATTTTATATTTGGAAAGGACATGACTTTTGGGGGTCTAGAGGGTGAAATGTGCTGGTTTTAAACTGTTATGTACCCCAGAAAGGCCATGCTATTTTCCTAATCCAATGTTGTGGAGGCAGACCTATTGTTTATGGTGGAACCTTTTGGTTACATTGATTCCATGGAGATTGACCCACTTAACAGTGGATAAGATCTTTGATTAGGTGGTTTCTATGGAAATGCACCTCTGTCTGTTCAAGGTGGGTCTTAATTTACTTACTGAAATCCTTTAAGAGGGAAACATTTTGGAAAAAGTTTAGAGTCAATATAGACAGAGGCATTTGAAGATGCAGAAAGAAAATGAACTGAGGGAAACTGAGATCAGAAGCCAAAGTACCAGCCATGTGCCTTCCTAGTTTGGCCCTTCTAAAGTCAAGGTATCTTTCTATAAATGCCTTAATTTTGATATTTTATGGCCTTCAGATTGTAGACCTGTAACTTAATAAATTCCCTTTATAAAAGCCAACCCATTTCTGGTATATTGCATTTTCAGCAACAGTAACAAACTAAAACACATGGAAAGTGTTGTCAAATTAAAAATGATGTTCTAACCTTCTATTTGGCTAAATTTGCATGGGTAAAATATAATTCATATAAATATTTAGTGACTTTATAAAATTCCTAGAGATTTGACAATGTTCTCACTGTTCATGGTGTGTCCTGATACTGATCTTCATAATATTAGACAACAGTATCATGTTACTCTTATGATTTTAGTTATTACAAAAAAGCTACAGGCCACAAAACAAACAAAAAAAAAAACTCCTGGTCAGTTACATTTTTTACACAGATGTTTCTCTGAAAGTGCATGCAGACAGGGACAGGTTAAGAGCTTCAATTTCATCAAGAAAAAGGTGGAGGGACTTTTACATTTTAATGTTTTTATTATATGGTATAGCACATATACAAAGCAAGGAAATAAAAAAGCAATAGTTTTCAAAGTACTCTCCACAAGTAGTTACAGGACAGATCACAGAGTTTGTGATGGGCTAGCATATGATCCTCTCAGATTTTTACTTCTAGCTGCTCCAGAATATAGGAGGCAAGAATACTTAAATATTTTTTATCAGCACAAGCAACTTTTTTCTTTCTTTATTGTGAAAAATAACATATATACAAAAGAGTAATAAATGTCAAAGCACAGCACCACAATTAGTTGTAGGACATATTTCAGAGTTTGACACGGGTTATGATTCCACAGTTTTACATTTTTACTTCTAGTTGTTCTAAAATACTGGAGACTAAAAGAGATAGCAATTTAATGAGTCAGCAATCATATTCATTTGTTATATCCTATCTGCTCGGTATAACTTCATCATCACCTTTAATCTTTCTATCCTTCTCTTCAGGGGTGTTTGGGCTATGGCTATTTAAAGTTTTTTTCATGTTGGAAGGGTCTATCACCAATGTGGGGTAGAGATATAGAACTATCTGATGTTCTAGAGAGGCTGGGCCGTCTAGGTTTCAGGACTTATCTAGTCCAGAGACCCATCTGGAGGTTGTAGGTTTCTGGACAGTTACACCAGTACATGGAACACTTGTGCAATCTTACATATTGCCCTAGGTCTTCTTTATGATTAGCTGTAATAGTCCTGGTTGTGGTTTAGCAGCTTATGATAGGTAGCAATGTCTAACTGAAGCTTGCATAAGAGCAACCTTCAGAATAGCTTCTCAACTCTATTTGAACTCTCTCAGCCACTGATACTTTATTAGCTACATTTCTTTTGCCCATTTGGTCAGAATGGAATTGTTTCTCCCACAGTGCCAGGGCCAAATTAATCCCTGAGAGTCTTCTCCCACATCTCCAGGAAGACGTTCACCCCTAGACGTTCACCCCTAGAAGGCAATGACTTCACTTGCAGAGTTGGGCTTAGAGAGACTGAGGCCACATCACAGCAAAAAAAAAAAAGAGGTTCTCCAGAAGTAATTCTTAGGCATACCTATTGGTAGGATAAGTTCCTCCATTACCTACATAAGCTTCACAAGAGTAAGCCTGAAGATCAAGAACATGGCCTATTGATTTGGGTGTCCCTATGGTTTGACACAGTATCAGGGGATTTTCTGATGGTAACATTTAATAGTTCCATATTTTTTCTCCCACCCTTCTAGGGACTTTGCCAATATTTTTTTATTTTCTGCTTAATATACTCAAGGATGTATTCAGGTATTACATTAAGCTATACAGGATTAAAGGACCTCTTTCTTATTCTGGGCTCCTGTGTTTCAATTGTCCAAATGAGCTACACAGATAGGTCAAGTTAGATTATGTGCTACAGAAAATTTTGGTTCCAGACCACATAAACCTTTCTTCCTTTGGTCTCAAAGAGTATGTGTAGTTCTAAAATATAGACATTGTCTTCCTTACCCCGGTATCCTGAATTCCTTTAATACCAACCTAATCAGCTTTGTTCTTATCTCTAGATATCAGGTTATATATATATATATATATATATATATATATATATATATATAAAACAGTCTCTTGAGATCCAGAAATAATAACTACCACTCTGGACTAAATGTATCTGCTATAAAACTTTACAATCTATGCCCCTGTTTTCTTGTAAGTATTTTCTAAAGGAGACCATACCATTGTTGTTCTTTTGTTTCTGGCTTATTTTGCATCACAAAATGTCCCACATGTTCATTCACGTTGTTGCTTGCCTCATGACTTCCTCCCTTTTTTATAGCAGCATACACCATCATTCGCCAATTTTGTTCTTCAGCCACATTTACCATCGTCATAAAGGTGGAATCACACAATATCTATCTTTTTATGTCTGGCATATTTCACTCAGCAATCTGTACTCTAAGCTCATCCATTTTGTTCTGTACTTAAGGACGTCATTTAGTCTTTCTGCTGCATAATATTCCATACTATGCATATACTGCATTTTGTTAATCCACTCATCTGTTGATGGGCATTTGGTTTGTTTCCATCTTTTGGTGATTGTGAATAATGCTGCTATGAACATCAGTGTGAAAATGTCTGTTTCTGTTATCGCTTTCAGCTCTTCTGAGTATATATCAAGTAGTGCTATTGCTTGGTCATAGTACGACTCAACATTTAGTTTCCTAAGGAACCACCAAACAGTCTTCCGTAGTGGCTGCATCATTATAGATTCCCACCAGAAGTGCATAAGTGTCCCAATTTCTCCACATCCTCTCCAACATTTATAGCTTCCTGTTTGCTTAATAGCAGCCATTCTTATAGGTGTGAGGTGGTATCTCATTGTAGTTTTGATCTGCATTTCCCTTATAGTCAATGAAAACATCTCTTCATGTGTTTTTGAGCTATCTGTATTTGGTCTTCACAATAATGCCTATTCATATCTTTAGCCCATTTTATATTTGGGTTGTTTGTTCTCTTGTTGTTGAGCTGTATGATTTCTTTGTGTATATAGACTATCAAAACTTTGTCCAACACGTGATTTCCAAATATTTTCTCCCATTGAGTTGGCTGACTCTTCACCTTTTGACAAAGTCTTTTGAGGTGCAGTAGCATTTGATTTTGAGGCATTCCCATTTATCTATTTTTTCTTTTGTTGCTCATGCTTTGGGTGTAAAGTTTAGGAAGTCACCTCCTGTTACTAGGTCTTGATAATATTCCCATACATTTTCTTCTAGAAGCTTTAGGGTGCTAATTCTTATCTTTAGGTGTTTGACCCATGTTGAGTTAATTTTTGTATAGGTTGTATAAAGTAAGGGTGCTCTTTCATTCTTTTGGCTATTGTTATCCAGTTCCTCCATGCCCATTTATTGAAAAGACTGTTTTGTCCCAGCTCACAGGATTTGGGGGCCTTCTCAAAAATCACTTGGCCATAGATTTGGTGGTCAATATCTGCACTCTCAATTAAATTCCATTGGTCAATGCTTCTATCTTTGTGCCAGTACCATGTGGCTTTATAATAGATTTTAACATCAGGGAGTATTAATCCTCCCACTTTGTTCATCTTTTTTAAGGATACTTTTAGCTATTTTGGGTCTGTTTCCCTTCCAGATGAATTTGGTAGGTGACTTTTCCATGTCTTCAAAGTAGGTTGTTGGAATTTTGATTGGTACTGCATTGAATCTGTGGATTAATTTGGGTAGAATTGACATCTTAACTATATTTAGCCTTTGTATCTATGAGCAGCAAATGTCTTTCCACCTATTTATTTTCTGTGCACAATTCCTTTAC
Organism: Tamandua tetradactyla; assembly: GCF_023851605.1. Classification (NCBI taxonomy): domain Eukaryota; kingdom Metazoa; phylum Chordata; class Mammalia; order Pilosa; family Myrmecophagidae; genus Tamandua; species Tamandua tetradactyla. The sequence continues at coordinate 53,966,848 of NC_135353.1, read as the reverse complement.
ATCCCTAGTTAAGTTCATTCTTGAGTCCTTGATTCTTTTAGTTGCTATTTTGAATTGAAGTTTTCCATAACTTACTCCTCAGTTAAGTCATTGCTTGTGTATAGAAATGTTACTAAATTTTGCTCATTAATTTTATATCCCACCACCTTGCTGAATTTGTTTATTAGCTTAAGTAACTTTGCTGTAAATTTCTTAGGATCTTCCAAATATAGTATCATATCATCTGCAAATAATGAAAGTTTTACTTCTTCCTTTCCAATTTGGATGCCTTTTATTTCTTTGTCCTTCCTTATTGCTCTAGCTAGAATTTCTAGCACAATGTTGAATAACAGTGGTGACAGTGGGCATCCTTGACTCATTCCAGATCTTAGGGTGAAAGCTTTCAGTCTCTCTCCATTGAGTATGATGCTGGCTACCAGTTTTTCATATGTTTCCTTTATCATATTCAAGTAGTTACCTTTGATTCCTATTTTTCAAACTGTTTTTATCAGAAGAGGATGTTGAATATTGTTGAATGCTTTTTAAGATCAATCGAGATGATCATGTGATTTTTCCCCTTCAATTTGTTAATGTATTGTGTTATGTTAATTGGTTTTCTTGTGTTGAACCATCCTTGCATTCCTGGTATAAACCTCACTTGTCATGGTGTATAATTCTTTTAATGAGTTGTTGGATTCAATTTGCAAATATTTTGTTGAGAATTTTGCATATATGTTTCACTAGGGAGATTGTCCTGTAGTTTTCCTTTCTTATAGCATCTTTACCCAGTTTGGGTATTAAAATGATATTAGCTTCATAAAATTGTTAGGTAGAGTTCTTTTTTCCTCAATTTTTTAAAAAAAAGTTTAAGCAGGATTGGTGTTAGTTCTATTTGTAATATTCATTAAAATTCCCCTATGAAGCCATCTGGCCCTGGATTTTCTTTGTATAAAGATTTTTGTTGACTAATTGAATGTCTTTACTTGTGATTGGTTTGTTGGGATCTTATATTTCTTCCTGAGTCAGTGTAAGTTGTCTGTGTGTTTCCAGGAATTTGTCCATTTCATCTAAGTTTTCTAGTTTGTTGGCATAGAATTGCTCATAGGGTAGGAGGAACTTTATAAAAGACCTATGTAAATTATTTTTGCATGTCAATTAACATAACCCTGATAAAGTTTAAAGGTAGGACAGGGTCAAATACCTTCAACAAAAGAGCTTGTTTAGACATCTTCAAATAGACTGTATATAGCTACCCTCTTCTATGAGATATAAATATGTCCTTCCTATTGTCTATCTGATTTCTGGATGGATAGCAGCTTTTCCTTCTCACATGGATGCTTCTCTTACTAAAAAACTGTTATTCATTTTAGACCTCTGAGGTATTCCTTCTATTCTCTCAAGAGATAGAGGCTCCCAATTTGCTGGAACTGTAATCAGGAAGTCTTGCAATATCTCACCATCGAACCAAAAGCTTCACTGTCCCTACAATCCTCAATTGTTAGGAAAGGTACAATGAATGGTATCTTAAAATATAAATTAAAGAAATTATTTGAATCCCTCTCTCTTGACCTTGGCCTAGATTTCTTCTATTAATCTTGATGACCATAAATCTAGCCCATCAGAAAAAAATCAGCTAACTCCCTATGAACCCATTGTAAGTAGGACCTTTTGATGAGGCCACTTCAGTTAAGGTGTGTCCCATCTCAATCAAGATGGGTCTTAATCCTATTATTGGAGTCCTCTATAAGGGAATGAAATTCATACAAAGAGAGAGAAAGCTACAGGAAGCAAGAAGCTGAAATGGAAACTGAAAGAGAAGGAAGAGACCAGAAGTTATTGCCATGTGGCTTGTGATCTGACAGAAGAACCAAAGATGATTGGCAGTCAGCCCCAGAATGCCACAGTTCTTGGGGAGAAAATCTCACATTGATGATGCCTTGATTTGGACATTTCATCAGACTCAAAACCATAAGCAGATAAATTTACATTTTTTTAAGCCAAACCTTTTCTTGGTATTTGCTTGAGCAGCCTAGGAAACTAAAACAGCTGGCTTTCCTGAGACTCCTCTATAGCAGACTCCACATGTCCTTCAACTGGAGATTTGATATGCTGGAAGAGAAACCAATGAAAGACTGCTTTAAAACATAGATGGAAAGGACCTTATTGACCACCACTACAACAGTAAAACTACAGGGGACTGACCCATGGTTCCATATGTCACATCTAAAACGTGCTCCAAGCCCTTGAAAGCTTACTCCAGTTTTGGATGTCAGCTAAAATTGAAATCCAAAATGGGATGGCATCCAATTGACATGCCATCCACTAAAAGACAGCATCTAATTTAAACAGCTTCTGCTCAAGATGTTGGAACAGATAAATGATGCCCAAGATCACGTTCAAGACACAACTAAGCATCCTTTATCTTATTCTCTGTCTCTTCCTTTTCCCCTTCTGTCTAAATGCTCTCTTATTCATCTTATACCCCTTACAATGTCTAATCCCCATTTCCAATAATACCCTACCTTCACCATGATTTTTTTCTACTCTTTACCGTATTTCTACCCTATATACTCATACCTTAAACACAATTCCTTTGACTTCTAACATTTTAAGATTTAAATAACAGGTGAACTTATTTCACTCAAGGCACAAATTTCTTATGGGCTAAAAAGTCAGGCAGAAGAAACTGTTGATTAAATGGGACTAAGATATCAGATAACAATGAACATGATAGTGGTTATGATTCTTCTTTTGTAGTTTAAACCCAATTAAATCTACATGCCAATATCCCATTTCTTAAAAAGCTATAAGTACTTTTATCAAGCTTTTCAAAAACATTATTTTATATATGGACAGAAAGCATATACAGTACTACCCACAAATTGGGTTAGTCCCTGTTATATAACTTCTGCTGTTCCCAAAGTGTATTTATGTATTTATGATAAGCTTCCAAAAGGGAAAATTAGAAACATGAGAGCTCTTTTGACTTCTTCCCATACTATGGAAACTTGGGAAGAGATTATTGTCAGGCTAGAGACAGCTCTAAATGAATCATGGAAAAACCCATAGCCCAAGCTAAGCTTATGATTTATTCTGTTCTTGGCATTGTTCCCATTGTCACTGGGGAAAGGTATTTACTCTGTGTGAAGATACACTATAAGATTACAGAGGATATTAGAAACCATAGTTTTAGAGTTAGAAAAATCTATCTCCCAACTAAGGCAGATGATCAGCTTACTAGCTGACTAAGTATTGGAGCTTTGCAAAATGAGTCTACAAAATTAATTGGTATTAAACTATATTGTAGCTTATGAACGAGGTATATGGACTAGTGGGGACCCAGTACTATAGTAAATGATAGTCAAGAGGATGTTTTCCAAGAGGTAGTGGCAGCCAGAAGTCCTTGCTAGAGAAGCAGTCAAATCAGCTTGCACACTTCCTGAATCTGATTGATGTGAGTCTATTCTTGATTGGCTTCTAGGCTCATGGGGACCTTGGATCAGAGATGTTCCAATAGGGGAAACTTGTTTTCCTCTTAATCATATTCGTAATATCCCTGTCATTGTCATACATCTTTACTCTTAAGTGTTAGTAGGTAGCCACTAACTCAAAAAAATGATACAACTGTTGATACAAAATCAGTGTGAATAGGATGATGAAAATTTTGAAAATCAGCCAACCAATGAAATTGGCAATGAAACTTGGGAGACTTTTAGTGGTGAATGAGAAACTACAACATCTTTGGTCAAGTCTTCAAAACTGAGAGAATGATAAAAAGGGAAAAATTGATACAATTTTAAAGAGAAAGCCCTTAGCCCCCCTCAGAGCCAAAAACTGCATATCCTCTGGAGTTTCCTCTTTATATTCTGAAATTTGAAATCCCTATCAAGGCAGCTGACCCAGATATTCCATCAAGCTCATAGTTCATTACCTTTGACCCAATACAAAATAAAGCCCACATGTCCTAAACTCACCCCTATAAGATGGACAAACCTTGGTCTAATTAAAAGGTGACAAGCAAATTTCCTTTCTATGTCTATAAAAGTCCTTTGCCATCCTTAGAACCCCAAAACTAATCCCATTCTGGCTTTCTCTGCAGCAGCAGAACTTTTGTGTCCAGAATAAAATGCTGTTATCTGCAAACTTGACTCTGATTTGTCTTTCATAATATATACACACAAAATAATGAACCTTAACCTAAACTTCACATCTTATACAACAATTAACTCAAAATTTATCATAGATTTAAATATATAAAGCATAAAAGTATAAAAGTTTAAAAGGTAAAATAGGAGAAAATATTCAGGGCCAAGAGTTTGGTGAGGAATTCTTAGACATGACACCACAAGCACAATCCACAAAAGGAAAAAAATCATAAATTGGACCTCATCAAAGTTAAAACTTTTGCTCTGCAAAAGATCCTGTTATGAGGATGAAAAGGCACGCAACAGCATGGGAGAAAAGATCTGCAAGTCACACAATGACTCATGTCTAGAACTAGAGAAAGGGAAAAAGGCCTGAAGAGACATTTCAACAGAGGATATAAGGATAGCAAATAAGTACATGAAAACATGCCAACATCACTAGCCATTAGGGAAATGAAGCGTAAAAGGGCCCTCTATGTGCATTATGCAACCTCCTATAAATCTATAATTATTTCAAAATAATTTTTAGTTTTCCAACTGCTCTTAGAAGAAGAACCAGATGTTTAACCGTGGTTTGCAAAGCCCTGCAATATCTGACTCCTACCTCTTTGATGCCATCACACACCATTTTCTGCAAGGAATATTCTTCAGCAGCACTGATGTCTTTTTGGTTCAAAAATACCAGAACTAGGTGCACAGGTGGTTCAGTGGTAGAATTCTCGCCTTTCATGCAGGAAACCCAGGTTTGATTCCCAGACCATGCACACCCCCCAAAAAATACCAGAACTTTCTCACTCCAAATAAATTGCATTTGCTGTTCCCTCTACTTAGTACATATTTTCTGCCATTCTTTCCATGGTTCACATATTTTCATTTTTTAAGATTCATCTTAAAGTGACATATTCAGAAAAACTTCTCCTAAGCACTTTTTTCAAAATATTATTGACCATAGCCTCACACGTGTAATTTAATAGCACACTATTTCCTTCAAAACACATATCACAATCTATATTTCTCTTTTCTATTTATTTAATTTATTATTTAAGTTTGCATCTTTCACTAGAATGCAAGCTCCATAGGGCAAACTCCAGTTTATTTTTGGTCACACTGTTTACCTAGCAACTAGCTCAATGTTTGACACATTGAAAGCACTCAAATACTGTTGAAAAAGAGAAGGAATGAATGGTACAATCCAGTTTGATGCTGGGGATGCACAAAGGCTGATTTAGTAATATTTAGCTCTCCATTGCAAAGAGTATTTTTCCTGCTCTCTCCAGAAGCTTTCCATAACACTATTGTCAGGCTGGCAAATATTTAGGGATTTGGGATCCTCTTCAAGAAATTTTTTGTCTTTTCAACTCCTCATGATTAATCCTACATATTTTATAGGTTTGAAACAATTATAGACATCCTATGAAAATCATAAAAAAACCACCTCAGCACCCAGCAGCACCATCATCGTAGTTACCACAAGGTTGCTTGGACAATATACACAATAACCTGATTTAGTCATTGTCATGGGGGCTCTAAATCTTTATGCCAGATACACCCAAATCTAGTCAGCAGCCACATTCACTAGGATCACCAACAGGAAGGAATCAAGTGCTCATTGATCAAACAAACCTGGGACCTTTACTATCTAAATCAACACATATTTTTTAATTGAAAACTAAAATCATGGAGACAAACACATGTTTCAAGGCCACAGCCCAGGAAGAATAATGTTTTTTTTTTTAATCAGGCTTTCAGTGAACCACCAAGCAAGTTTTTATACCAAGCCTACAATTGGGTTGACCCAAGGACTCCATCTCAATTTGCAATTTACATGAAATTCTTATTTCTTATTTTCATGTCCCTCATTACCACCACTCCTATACCACCCTCAGGTACTCAATGTCTTCGTGCTGCCTCCTGGCTGCCCAGGTTCCTAGAGATGTATCCTATAGTGTCTTAGTGATCCAGAATCTTTCTATCCTGTAATAAATAAATGGTATGACATAGTATAAAGAGCAAGAGAATAAGAATCAAGAGATCTAGGTCTATCCTAGCTAGATGAACTTTGACTTATTGGGTCTGATTTTAGAGCCTGAGTTCTCCAATTTATTATATCCAGAAATTGGGCTGGAATAGAATGAATAATGTGCCCTTGAATGCTGATATTTATGTATATGTTTTTCTAGGGATATTTATGTATATGTTTTTCTAGGAAAAATTTTGCTGATCTATGTTTTATTCTTCTATGACCCTGCTCTCTAGTATGTGATATTATCTGATAATGGATTGTCTATCAGATAAATCAAAACTCATCAACATATTGCTGGCTGTTTTATCACTCCTGCTTGAGAATAGAATGAGTTAACACAAAAAAAATTGCTTGCCTCCTTAATGAAGCCCTTCTCTTGGGGAAAAAAAGAAAGAGTAATGATTTCAGAGATTTTGATATTCTTGTGGTTAAGAGATTTCTGTAAAATTAGCCTATAAATGGTACCCACATCTCCCAATGTAAAGATGCACATAGGCCAGCAGAAGCCTAGATCTGATTGGTGCACTATCATATCAAAACATAAGAACTATATGAAAATGAAAAGTCTCTATTAGTCCCAAAAATAGTTATAATTTAACTGTACACCTTGTATTTCTTTCAACTCTAATAAAAAGACAAGGATAGTTGCCCCATTTACTAATTCTGGTCCTAGGTTTCCGTGAGGGTGAGCCATCCTTTTGGCCTGTTATGCAACAGGTAACTTACCTACAGATCTGGGCAAATTGGTGGGCTGAAACTATTGATTTCTACTTTTATGTACTTGAATTGATCTGTTAGTAAATTTATCCTCTAAGCTGTCATTAATCACCTGTTATCTTCACATACACTGATGCATTAAGAATTGAAGTGTTGTGTACAAAATCATGTAGCAAACAAACTGTAAAATCAAACTATCCTAACCCTTCTTTCTAAATACCACTCTCTCTACAAGTATAAGCCCCTCCAACAGCCACCTAAACATCCAGAAACACCCACCTTGGTGCTCCCTTATAACTTATTCTTGCCATCATTCAACTGAAGTTCCTTTTTCTCTCAGTTAAAAGCATTTTGCTATAGAGAGGAGGAATCCAATAAAATTAGTATTAGTTAATATTAAAATGCTAAAGACTGATAGAGGCAAGACGCTTGTGAAATTTTCTCAAGAGTATATACATTTTAAAAGAGAATACAAACTGTACATTCAAAATATGCATTTTACTGCAAATTATACAGAGAGTCAGAGAAAGCAGAGGAGTTGATGAATACAGGTACAGGTCATTTGTGGTTACAGAAAATTGGGTAGTTTGACCCTCTAAGTGAAAACAAGTAAAAATACTGAAAAAAATCTCCTTGAGTGTGTTTCCATAAATTTACCAAACAATTAAAGAATATTCAGACTAAGGAATTAGTAAAGGCAAAAACCCAGAATACTAACTAAAATTGGTTCTGCTTTCAAGGGCATTTGATGAACTCCATGAATTTGACATTGCATTTACTTGCAGACTTCTGAGGATCTGGATCAAAGTAAAATCCAGAGACAATAGTCCAATTGAAGAGCCAACATAAAGCTGAGTTAGAAAAGTTTACCTTTCTTTTGAAGGTAAATAAAATTAAACTCAACCCAACTCCCACTCCCACCCCACCCCGGAGAAGTGTGGTTTGAGAACTGCAACCTGTCTTGAACATAAATGGAAGGTTAAGGGAAAAACACATCCTGAGAATTCATAGCTACAGCCTGCCCTCATAGAGTAGCTAACAGGAATTTATATTAACACAAAAGCTGAGCCTGACAGAAGAAAATCAAAATCCTGTCTGAAGGAACCCTCTTTTTCTAAGTTTACAAAAATTTCCCCAAAACCTTTTTTTGAGGAAAATGAGCAGATCATAAGCAAAAAAATTTTAAATATAGTAGGTGACAAAAAACAATGACCCAAAGGCAGCCAAAAATAAAGGCAAAAGAATTAGATATGTAGAAGAATTAGACAAGAAGAATATCAACCATTAGAATTATCAGGTGCAAATTATGAAAGGATATTTTTCAATATCTTTCAATAAATAAAAGAGATGCTAAAACATGTGAATGAAGAGCAAGCAAATAAAATTCTAAAAATTTATTGGAATTTAGAGTCCTAAATATTCTCACTGCCTTAAAAATTACAGAACCCATAGCACATATGTGTTAGTTTGAAACAATTCTGTACCTCAGAAAAGCCATATTCTTTAATTATGTTTCAATGTTGTTGGGTGGGACCTTTTTGATTAAGTTGTTTCCATAGATATATGGGCCACCCAATTGTGTGTGGGATCTGTGGTTTCTATGGAGATGCATCTCTACCCATTCAATATGGTTCACTTACTGGATCCTTTAAGAGGGAACCATTTGGAAAAACTTCAGAGCTGACACAGGCAGAGATGTTTGGGTATAAACGCAGAAAATACCCCTGGGGAGGTTGTTTGAAATGAGAAGCCAAAGACCCCAGCAGATGCCAGTCATGTGCCTTCCTAGCTAAAGAGGTGTTCCAGACCCATCAGCTTTCTTGAGCCAAGACACCTTTTCTGGGTGCCTTAATTTGGACATTTTTATAGGCTTAGAACTATAAACTTGCAAATTAATAAATTCTTTTTTTTTTAAAGCTGTTCCGTTTCTGGTATACTGCATTCCAGCAACATTAGCAGCATTAGAAAACCAAACCAACATACTTGCCAAATATTTATTGAATTAATAATTTAATGAGTTTCTGAGGGAAAAAAAGAGCAAAAATAAATATAAATAAGAATTCTCCTGAGCACTCATAACATGAGTATAGCAATGTATATGCAGAGAGCAGATCTGTGGTTACAGATCACAGGCTTAAGCAATAGAATAAGTAGTTCTCTAAAGTCAGTAGCATACCCTAAAAAGCAAAAACCTTCTTCACCATGCTTATAACTAGACTGGTAAGTAGGCTGTCCAGCCAGCAAAACCTTTCCATATCAGAGAGTAGCAAGGTAGGCAAGACTAAGTAAAAAAAATATGAAAACATCGTACTTGCAATTGTGATGCAGGATTGAAGAAATTCTGTGAGTGACAAGCGGCATTTATGCTGCTAATTTTTTTTCTGCTAAAGGGAAGGAGAAACAAAACTGTATGAAAATGTACCAGACAGAGTTTGCTTGGAAAAAGAGAAAGCACCCTGGTATTTCAAGGAAAATTTAGTACTTATGATCTCATTGGAATGGCTGGAAGAGCAAAGGCAAGGAAAGATTCAGCTAGCTCTCATCTTCACCACCACTTCTCAGGAAATTGCTAATGTCATTCAGATGAAAAACTGCCTATTACAATTGATGATGAGCAAAATCCTACCTATGATCACAGTTGACTTCAGCATTAAGGTGGGTGATTTGTATGGTAATTTAAACCTCATATCTTACAAAGGCTAATATTTTAGCACCACTATTAAGAAAAGAATAACTACTTCTGCTTCATGTCCACTTTGTACATCTCATGTGAGTGCCCAATGTTACAGAAATATCAACCAGATGAGAAATGCTGTAGGAAAGGTCATATAAGGGGGAAGAAATGGTATTGAGTTATTGCTTAAAGGGTGGAGAGCTTATGTTTTCTGTGATGTAAAAGTTTTAATAATTGGCGGCGATGGTAGTACAAACATTGTAAATATATTTCAAAATGGTTAAAATGGAAAATTTATGTGTGTTCGTAGATGCATATTACCACAATGAACAGGCATACTGGTGAGTACTGAATCTATTTAAATAGAGAATTAAAGATGAAGCAGCTGTGGAAATTATGGTTTAAAACCACACAATGTGAACACTATAAACAGTGATGATATAGAAATAAGATAACTTTTAAAAGCACAATGATGAAATTTAAACCACAATGAGATACCACTACACACTTATTAGAATGGCCAAAATGCCAGTTGCTGGTAAGGGTGCAGAGGAAAATGAACTATCATTCATTGCTGGTCTTAATGCAAAATGTTACAGTCACTTTGGAAGACAATTTGGAAGTTTCATACAAATGTTAACATAGTTTTACCACATGATGCAGCAATGTTGTGTGTGGTTAATTGCATGTCTCAACTTGTCTAGGTTATGGTGTCAAAGTGTGTGGTCAAGCAAGAACTAACCTGATTATTACTGTGAGGGTATTTTGTAGAGGTATTTGACTGTATCTACAGGTGATTATATCTACAGTCAACAAATAAGATTGTCTTCAACAATGAGAGGAGTCTTCTCATAAAATCAGGAGGAGAACTTAAAGTGAGAACTGAGGATTTCAGCAGTCAGAAAGAATTTCTATCTGTACTTTGGCTAATCTGCTTCTCCAGGGGAATATAATGTCATCTTCACTGGAGTTTCCAACTTGCAACCAATCCTACAGAATTCAGACTTGCAAATCCCCACAGTCCTTGAGCCAATTCCTCTACAAAAATTATTAATATTTACACATACATTAATATATATCCTGTCCATTCTGTTTCTCTGCAAAACCCTGACTAAATCAGATTTTGGTGCCACAAGTGAGTCTAGAGATACAAAGTCTTAAAGAAAAGATTTCTCAGTTGGTTCTGAAATTGTGGGAATTGAGTCTCTAATCTGACTAGATTAAAAGCCACTAATGATTCTATAACCAATGATCAAAAGGGCACTTATTGACAATCTATGACCTGAATTGGCAATAGAGTTATGGCAAATATCACCATTGTATGTTGCAACTTAAATGCTTATAAAATACAAAGCTCCGAATGACAGTGTATTTTATATCTTAGCAGAATTTTGTGAAGTTAAAAAGTATAATGATGTTAGCTGGTTGTACCTAAGTACATTGGATAAAATTGTTAAAGGAAACCATGATCTCAGGGCTTCAAATTCCTAGCTCAAGCATCACATCAAGGCCATGGAAGTTTCTATTTGTACCTTGAAAGAAATTTTTACTTCCTGTAGCCACAGAGTTGATATTTCTGAAAAACAGGCACATAGTCTCATCATGCAAGTGGCTGAAATACCTTGCAAAGTGAATCCCCAACCTTGTAGTATGTCTGTCTGTAAAGTGATGGCATTGACTGGGAAGGAATGGGGTCCTGAAAATTGGAATGTGATGTATGAGCTGATTATGGTGCAGACATTGAACCCCTAGTTTCTTCTGACTTCTTCACCAGATAAACCTGTAACTACCTCCCTGAGGAAACAGTTTTCACCCCTATGTCTAAAGAGATTTGCACTGTTTCACGAATTGAAACTGTAATGGAATGCCATGAAGTAGTTGGCAAGACACTATTAATTCCTTTAATGACCTGCCACTATGATACCTCTTTACTTGCAATCCCAACAGGCCCCAAAATGTGAAGTATGAACTGTGACCCATGAGGGACTGTACTATACTCTAAAAGAACTGCATAATTTTTCCAATTTATATAGACAGAAATCAAGGGTATATGTGTGAGAATGGATATTAGAGCTGTGAGTTAATGGTGGAAGGAATATAAAGTTGGATCAGACTGAATTTATTGATATTGGCCCACTAAGCACAGATACTGCATTCAGTGTTGTAGCTCAAGGGATTAGAAAGGGCTCTAACAGTTTGTTTGGGTGAGTTGACTGATGAGTGAATCAAAAGGTGGCCTACATTGCCAGAACTGCCGTCATATAATGTAGATGAAGGAATCCAAAGACTTAGAGAGAGCGGAATGTTAAAATGTCTTTGTCATGTAATACTTGCTCACCCATCTCAGGAATGTCCAGAGAACACATCTATCACCCAGATTATGAAGAATAAACTTGTGAGACTAACTTCATCATCCCTGAAGATTTCTGTGGTTGCTCTTCTTGGTAAGTCAGATATTACCGTGGGAACTGCTGCCACTCAACTTGGGTCCTTAAATAAAATAGGCATGATCAGATCACAGGATGTCAGGAGTCAAGTGGTGACATTTAATCACCAAAGACAATCTGGGTGTGGCTATCATAATGCACAGCAGATTCAAAGCAGTAATCAGAATAGTCTATTTGCTGAGACCTATGGCACTGGCTAGTTGATCATGGGGTACCAAAAGGTGAAATAGATGCACAGTGTACTAAATTCTTACTTGAAGTTTTTAAGCAAAAGAGTCTAGGTCAAGTGATCAAAATTCTAATTTCAATCACAAAAATGGAGAGTCATGGTCCCTCAATCCTCAGTCCTGAGACTGTTTTCAGACCCTGAGTTCCCAAGGGAAAGCTCAATACTCCTGGGGAAGAACTTTGCTACACTTCCCAAAATACATATTTTTGATCTTCCTCTTAGCCTTTCCCAAAGGGAGCTATGGCTTTTTACCAAGGTGACTGTATTGGGGAAAAGGAAATGATCAGATATTTGGGGTGGGGGGGTGGTTAATGGTCACTGGCACTGAACTGGCATTAATTCCCAGAAACTCAAGACATTTTGTGGGCTACCAATCAGAGTATGGCTTTAAGACGGTCAGGTCTATCCAACAGTGTGTCCAGTGGGTCCCTGAAATGATTTGGTTGTTATTTTTCCAGTTCCAGAATGCATGAATGGAACAGACATATTTAGCAACTGGGAAAGTCCCCACCTTGGTCTATGGCACATAGAGTGAGGGTAGGAAAAGCTAAGTGGAAGCCACTAGCACTACCCCTATGTAGTAAAATACTAAAACAAGTACAATACTGTATTCCTGGAGGAATTGTCACTCTCAAGAACTTGAAGGATGCATGGTTGGTGATTCTTGCCACATCCCCATTCAACTCTATTATTTGGCCTGTGCAGAAAACATGGATCTTTGAAGGTGATGTTGGCTTATAATAAACTTAACCAGATGGTAACTCCAATTACAGCTGCTCTGCCACATGTGATAACATTACATGTGTAAATTACCCTATCCCTCAGTACTCCTACCTCAAGGTATATCAACTCTCCAGCCCTATGTCATAATTTAGTCTGCAGGGACTTTGATTGCCTTTTCCTGTCAAAAGACATCACACTGGCCCATTATATGGGTGACATTATCATAGTGTGAACTAATAAGCCAGAAGTAACTACTACTGTATACTTATTGGTAAGGCATTTGCATTCAGAGGGTGGGAGAACTTGCAACTCAGCTTATTAGACAGTAGATATGTGTGATGGCTAAATTCATGTTTCAACTTAGCCAGGTTATGGTGTCCAGTTGTTTGATCAAGGAAACACTGGCTTGATTATTACTATGAGGTCAGCTCATGGGCTTAAATCATCAATAAGTTGATTGTGTCTATGGCTGATTAAATCTACAATCAACTGATGAGATTGCTTTTAAAAGAGAGAGAGAGAGGTCTCATTCAATAAGATAAAAGCTTTAAAAGAAGAAGTGATGATTTCAGCAGTCAGAAGAGAAAATTTCTATCTTCACTTCAGCCAGCCAGTTTCTCCTGGGGAATTTATTGAAAATATTTATTGGAGTCCCCAGCTTCTTGCCTGCTTTATGGATTTGGATTTGCTGATCCCCATAGTTGCATGAAACAATTCTCTTAAAATTCCATAATATTTACAGATATGTCCTGTTTTTTCTGTTTACCTAGGGAAACTTGGCTAATACAGTATGAAATAATGCAGGGGCCTTTAAACCTGGGAATTGGTATCCCCAGAGATAGACAAAGAGTTTTCAAGAGGTCAAGGATATTTATATTGGTTTTTGGAATTCAATTTCCAGATCTTCAACCTCCATAATATAGTTTTCTCCAAAACAGGTCTGCCTGAAAAGAATGTGGCCCAAATGCGATACTGGGTTTCTGTTTGCATTTTGTATTTCACAATACCTCTTTATCCAATTTTAAAAGGAAGAGATTAACCAGGAACCACAGGAATCTAATGTGATGCCTTGCCCCATAATTTTAGAGGAATAGTTTTAAATTCTTGTAGTGTTGTTGAGAAAGTAAATGACCCTAATGACTAAGTAACAAATACTTTTGCAAGGTAAGATTCCAAATCATTGTTCTCATATAAACTAGGTAGACATTAGTGATAGTATTGATAAAATATTACCAAAAGATTTTATCTTATAAATCAGAATTATTTCAGAAAGTTGAATAATTCTGCTATAATAAAAGTTCCTTCGGGAACCATCTACTTATTTATGTGAAAGAGCTTTTTCATTGCTTATATTAATAAAAAAGAAAAACTGTGTCAGCATTGATTCTGAAGTTTGTCCGATTAATATATAAGATTCATCAAAATGAACTAATTGTATAAGGAAAGCCCCATACATCTTAAGAGATGATTTCAAATTAAATGTTAATTTCTATGCTTAGTAATCATAAAAATATATACTTATGTTTGGATCAGTTTTTATAAGGAAAGCCCCATACATCTTAAGAGATTATTTCAAATTAAATGTTAATTTCTATGCTTAGTAATCATAAAAATATATACTTATGTTTGGATCAGTTTTTATAAGGAAAGCCCCATACATCTTAAGAGATTATTTCAAATTAAATGTTAATTTCTATGCTTAGTAATTATAAAAATATATACTTATGTTTGGATCAGTTTTATAGTAATAAATACTGTAATAATAACAGTTCAGATGAAATGTTTTTCTTTTTGTTGGGATTTTGTCATCACAGGAAATTGAAAAACAGTTAAATTTTTATTTATATACATATTTTTGGAGAAAAATTTGAAAGTGTGATCAATGAAATCTATTCACACATAAAAGTGTACTATGTTGAAATAAAATCCTACAAGAAAGGAGGATGGATATATCCGTTTAAAGAGAAAAAAATATTGCTTTTTTAAATGGAGGATTGAGGGGTTTATGGGTTAAGTTGTGTCCCTGAAAAAGAAATGTTGAAGTCTTTATCCCCAGAACCTCAGAATGTGACCTTATTTGGAAATATGTCTATTACATATGGAGTTAGATATGTTAAAATGAGGTCATATTGGAATAAGATGGATCCTTAATCCAATTTGATTGGTGTCTCTATAAGAAGTAGAGAGGTGATACAGATGTACACATAGAGGGAGGGGATGGACATGTGACAATCAATATAAAGAGAGACTGAGTGATGCCACAATCCAAGAAACCCCATGGATTACCATACATCACAAGGAACCAGAAGTGAAACATGGAACAGATTCTTCCCTACAGACATCAGAGGGAACGTGGCCCTTTTGACTTCCAACATCTTGATTTCAGACTCCTAGCCTTCAGAAGTGTGACAATAAATTTCTATTGTTTTAACCCATCCAGTTTGTGGTGCTTTGTTATGGCAGCTCTGGAAACTATGAAAGAGGGTAACAAATTGCACTGGTATGTAAGTTCTATCATATATTTTGAAAATGATTTAACTACTTTTAATTATCTATGTCTGCAATACATGGAAAATTATACCCTTTGCAATACTTAAGATGAAAAATGATAGACGTCAACTTTAAGTTGTGGAAATGGGTAGATAGTTTTTCAAAATACTTCAAAGGAGTAGACGAGTAAAAAGGTTTGAAGATCTCTGAAATCAAATACAGCCAACTGCACCACATAGGAATTGTTACCATGATCTTATTCAACAGATAATACAAAATTATCTGAGCAGTTACAGAATAGAATACATTTAAATCAAAGTGTTTGCTTTATAAGAAGCAGTATGGCATAATGATTATGAACATGGATACTGGATTAAGACAAGTTTGTTTTCAATTCTAGTTCTACCACTTCCTATTGTGGCCTTGAATGAGTTACTAAACCCCTCTATGCTCCAAATTTCTCACCTTTTAAATGAGAAGGATGATAATCATACCGACCTCATGAGGTTGTCAGTATCAAATGGTATAATATGTGCAAAGTCTTTAAAGAAAGTACCTGACACAAAGTCAGTACTTGATAGGGCATAGCCATAAAAGAATAACATCCCAAACTTGGAAGTAAAGTAAAATTATGATTGCTTGATTTGTTGAAGGCATACTACAGCATTTTCTAATAAGCACACCTGACCATCATCTAATTCTCTCTCAGTGAGTCTAACTTTCTTTGACTAACAAGAGCCCTACATATAGTCAAAGTTAAGATGGTATAGGGTTGCCAGACAAAAATGGAATTTCCAGCTAAATTTGAATTTCAGACAAAAATGAATAAATTATTGTATAAGTATGTCCCAAATATTACACAGACATACTTAAAATAGAAATATTGGTTATGTTAAATTTAAATTTAACTGGAAATCATGTATTTTTATATGTTCAATCTAGCAAAAATAAGTTAACCTAAAGAAAATTGAAGGTATGATTTTTCTTTCTGGCTGAGTGAAGAATTAAATTCCAAAGATTATGGTTTTATTGTTCTGTTTTGTATTTAACATAGCAATCTTAGTTTCACTTTCTCAGCTAAGAGAAAGCTGAATGTTTTTATAATGCACTTAGAATTGGCTCTCTTCCTTTCTAAAAGGTCCGGATTAATAAGTCAAAATTAAATTTGTCACATCTTCATTATTTATGAGAATTATGTTTTATTAACAACTTGAGAAATATGTTTTGTACATATATTTGGTGTTTTTCTTACTGATATTATTTTGTTGGTTCTAATGATTTGAGAGAATGTTAGATCCTCAAAAGCTATCTGTGAATGATCATTTGACTGTGTATTTACCCTTTTGCCACAGGGACACATATTGGTTTAACTAAAATAAATAAATGAAAAAATAAGTCTAGCTTTTAATTTAGAATATCCTAATATAGTTAAAGGTAGTAACCACAAAATTATGAACAAATATGATACGGCATTTCTGACAAATAGATTTACTTATGATAAGCCTTGTATATCCTCTACATTAAAATTGATTCTGATTTCAAGTTAAAAAATTAAATCTTCAGTATTTATTGAATGTAATCAGTCTTAATTTTTGGTAGGAAAAAGACCCACTGAAAGAAAAACAATATTTCACACAATCTTAGGTTTCTAGCAATCTAAATAATTGTAAACTTTTATTGTGGTAATATACATATAACAAAATTTACCATTTTAACCATTTTAAGTGTAAAATTAAATGCCATTAATTACTTTTACAATCTTGTGCTTCTTTCAGTTTTTATCACCCAAATCAGAAACTCTATTTCCATTAAGTTATAATGCCTCATTTCCTCTTTCCCCAGCCCTTAATAACCTCTAGTCTACTTTCTGTCTGTATGAATTTCCTTATTATAGATATTTTATGTAATTGGAATCATACAATACTTTTCACTTTTGTTCCTGGCTTATTTCACTTAGCATAATGTTTTCAAGGGTTAATCAATGATAGAATCAGAACTGCATTCCTTTTTATAGCTGAATAATAATCCATTGTATGTATATACAACAATTGTTTTTCTATTCATCTGTTGATGGGCATTTCAGTTGTTTCTATCTTTTGGCAATTGTGAATAATGCTACTATGAACATCAGTGTACAGCTTTCTGTTTGAGTCCCTGTTTTCAGTTGTTTGGGATATGTATCTGAGAGTGGAATAGCTGAATCATAAGGTAATTACATGTTTTAATTTTTGAGGAATGACCAAACTATTTTCCACAATGGCTGCAACACTTCACATTTTAACCAGCAATGCATGGTGCTCTAATATCTCCCCATCTTCATTAACACTTGTTAGTAATTATTTATTTATTTATTTATTTATTTATTAAGCATAACAACATACAAACACAAACATTCTTGCCATATGATCATTCCATTCTTGATATACAATCAATAACTCACCATATCATCACATGGCTGTATATTCATCATGATGATCATTTATTAGAACATTTGTATCAATTCAGAAAAAGTAACAAAAAAAAACAGAAAAAAAATCATACATTCCATACCCCTTACCCCTCCCTTTCATTGATTACTAGCATTTCAGTCTACTAAATTTATTTTAACATTTGTTTCCCCTATTATTTATTTATTTTTAATCCATATATTTTACTTGTCTGTTGATAAGGTAGATAAAAGAAGCATCAGACACAAGGTTGCACAACCACACAGTCTCATTTCAAACTATCATTATACAATCATCTTCAAGAAACATGGCTACTGAAACAGAGCTCCACATTTTCAGGCAGTTCCCTCCAGCCTCTCCATTACACCTTAACTAAAAAGGTGATATCTGTATAATGTGTAGGGATAACCTCCAGGATAATCCCTCAACTCTGTTTGGAATCTCACAGCCATTGATGCTTTATTTTGTCTCATTTCACTCTTCCCCCCTTTTGGTGGAGATGGTTTTCTCAATCCCTTGATGCTGAGTCCCAGCTCATTCTAGGATTTCTGTCCCATGTTGTCAGGAAGTTCCACACCCCTGGGAGTCATGTACCACATAGAGAGGGGGAGGGTGGTGAGTTTGCTTGTTATGTTGGCTGGAGAGAGAGAGGACATATTTGAGCAACAAAAGAGGTTTTCAGGGGGTGACACTTAGGCCTAATTTTAAGTAGGCTTAGCCTATCTTTTGTGGGGTTAAGTTTCTTATGAACAAACCCCAAGATTGGGGTCTCAGCCTATTGCTTTGGCTGTCCCTACTGCTTGTAAGAATATCAAGAATTCTGCACTTGGGGAAGTTGAAATTTCCCCCTTTCTCACCATTCCCCCAAGGAGACTTTGCAAATACTATTTTATTCACTGTTCAAATCACTCTGAAATATATTGGGGTATCACTCTGGACAAACCTATAAAATCTCATGCCCTACTCAAGGTTCCATGTACTTATGGTGCTCAATTAATCTGTCCACATAAGTTATATTAGGAAATGCATGGCCAAAATATAAATTTTGTACCAAATAAACATTTTTTGCTTTAGTCTCACACATAAGTTAAAGTTTTAAAATATGAATTACCATCTATTTTCCACACCCTGCAGTATTGACATTCTTTTGTTCTTCTTCATGCAAAAACATTTTTAGATTTGTACATTTAAATGATGTAAATGTATCATTATATACTCTAAGCATTCCTAGCTTATACCATCTCAGTCTTTATCATCTATCTTTCCTTCTGATTTCATTTGTGCCCCAGGCCTCCTCCCTCTATCACTCTCACATTCAAATTCATTCAGTGTTCTAGCATTATTTTATTATACTTATAATATTGTGCAATCCATTTCAAAATTTTACAATCAGTCCTGTTACACAATCTGTATCCATTCAGCTGCAATTACCAAATATCTACCCTATTTCTGTCTCCTGATGGTCTCTATTACCAACTGAAATTCTCCAAGTTCATTCACTAATATCAGTTCATATCAGTGAGACCATACAGTATTTGTCCTTTTGTTTTTGGCTAATCTAACTCAGTATAATGTCCTTAAGGTCCACCCATGTTGTTGCATACTTCATAACTTTATTCTGTCTTACAGCTGCATAATATTCCATCGTGTGTATATACCATAGCTTCTTTAGCCAATCATCTGTTGATGGACATTTTGGCTATTTCCATCTCTTGGCAATTTGTAAATAATGCTGCTATAAACATTGATAAGCAAATGTCTGTTTGCGTCCTTGCCCTCATGTCCTCTGAGTTGATACCTAGCAATGGTATTGCTGGGTCATATGGCAATTCTATACTTAGCTTCCTGAGGAACCACCAAACTGCCTTCCACAGTGGTTGTACCATTTGACATTCCCACCGACAGTGGATAAGTGTGTTTCTTTCTCCACATGCTCTCCAGCACTTCTCATTTTCTGTTTTACTTATAATGGCCGTTCTAGTGGGTGTGAGATGATATCTCATTGTGGTTTTGATTTGCAGTTCTCTAATAGCCAGGGAAGTTGAGCATCTTTTCATGTGCCTTTTGGCCATTTGTATTTCCTCTTCTGAGAAGCATCTGTTCATGTCTTTTGCCCAGTTTGTGATTGGGTTATCTGTCTTTTTGTTGTTGAATTGAACAATCTCTTTATGTATTCTGGGTACTAGACCTTTAACTGATATATCATTTCCAAATATTGTCTCCCATTGTGTAGGCTGTCTTTTTACGTTCTTGATGAAGTTCTTTGATACACAAAAGTGTTTAATTTTGAGGAGTTCCCATTTATCTATTTCATCAATGCTCATGCTTTGGGTGAAAGGTTTGGAAACTACCTGCTATTATAAGATTTATAGGATATTTCCCTACATTTTCTTCTAATAGTTTTATGGTCTTAGATCTAATGTTTAGGTCTTTAAATTTTTTGAGTTAATTTTTGTATAGTGTTGAGTTCCTCTTTCATTCTTTTGTATGTGTATATCCAGTTCTGTAGGCACAATTTATTGAAGAGACTGTTCCCAGGTGAATTGGCTTGATTGCTTTATCGAAGATCAATAGACTATAGATGAGAGGATCTATATCTTAACATTATTCGATTCCATTGGTCAGTATATCGTCTTTATGCCAGTACCATGCTGTTTTGACCACTGTAGTTTTGTAATATGCCTTAAAGTTAGGTAACATGAGACCTCCAACTTCATTTTTCTTAGGATAATTTTAGCTATTCGGGGCACCCTGTCCTTCCAGATAAATTTGGTTATGGTTTTTCTATTTCTTAAAAGTAAGTTTTTGGGATTTTAACTGGTATTGCATTGAATCTGTAAATCAATTTAGATAGAACTGACATCTTAACTATATTTAGTCTTCCAATCCATGAACATGGTATGCCGTTCCATTTATTTAGGTGTTCTATGACTTCTTTTCACAATTTCTTATAGTTTTCTTGGTATAGGTCTTTTGTATCTTTAGTTAAACTTATTCCTAAATATTTTATGCTTTTGATTCAATTTTAAATGGAATTTTTTTCTTCATTTTCTCCTCAGATTGTTCATTACTAGTGTATAGAAACACTACAGATTTTTGAATGTTGATCTTGTAACCTGCCACTTTGCTGTACTCGTTTATTAGCTCTAGTAGTTTTCCTGTGGATGTTTCAGGGTTTTCAACATATAATATTATATCATCTGCAAACAGTGAGAATTTTACTTCTCCCTTTCCAATTTTGTTGCCTTGTATTTCTTTTTCTTGTCTAATTGCCCTGGCTAGAACGTTCAACAAAATATTGAATAACAATGGTGATATGGACATCCTTGTCTTGTTCCTGATCTTAGGGCAAAATTTTCAGTTTTTCCCCATTGAGGATGATGTTAGCTGTGGGTTTTTCATATATTCCCTTTATCATGTTGAGGAAGTTCCCTTCTATTCCTATCCTTTAAAGTGTTTTCAACAAAAAAGGGTGTTGAATTTTGTCAAATGCCTTTTCTGCATCAATCGAGATGATCATGTGGTTTTTCTGCTTTGATTTGTTGATATGATGTATTACATTAATTGATTTTCTTATGTTGAAACTTCCTTGCATATCTGGGATGAATCCTACTTGGTCATGGTGTATAATTCTTTTAATGTGCTGCTGGGTTCGAGTTGCAAGAATTTTGTTTAAGATTTTTGCATCTATATTCATTAGAGAGATTAGTCTGTATTTTTCTTTTCTTGTAATATCTTTGCCTGGCTTTGATATGAGGGTGATGTCAGCTTCATAGAATGAGTTAGGAAGCCTTCCCACCTCTTCAATTTTTTTGAAGAGTGTGAGCAGTATAGGTACTAATTCTTTCTTGAGTGATTAGTAGAATTCACATGTGAAGCCATCTGGTCCTGGACTTTTCTTTTTGGTGAGTGTCATGGTCAGGTTCATGTGTCAACTTGGCCAAGTGGTGGTACCTGTTTGTCTGGTTGGGCAAGTGCTGGCCTGTCTGTTGCAATGAGGACATTTCATAGAATTAAATCATGGTCATGTCAGTTGCATCCAAAGTTGATTCCATTTGTAAAAATCAGCCAATGGGAGTGTCTTCTGCAATGAGTGATGCTTAATCTAAACACTGGAAACCTTTTAAGGAGGACTCAGAAGAGACAGGCTCCCTTCCTGCTTCGGCTGGCGAGCCTCTCCTGTGGAGTCCATCCAGACCCTCCATTGGGATCGTCAGCATCACAGCTTGCCCTGTGGATTTTGGACTCTGCATTCCCATGGTTACGTGAGACACTTTTATAAAGTTTATATTTGTGAGTGTTTCCTGTTGATTCTGTTTCTCTAGAGAACCCGAACTAATACAGGGAGCTTCTTAATGACTGATTCCATTTCTTTACTTGTGACTGGTTTGTTGAGGTCATCTATTTCTTCTCAAGTCAATATTGGTTATTCATGCCTTTTTAAGGAGTTGCCATTTCATCTACATTGTTGAGTTTATTAGCATAAATTGGTCATAGTATGCTCTCATTACCTCCTTTATTTCTGTGAAGTCAGTGGTAATATCTCCTCTTCCATTTCTGATTTTATTTATTTGCATCCTCTCTCTTCTTATTTTGTCAACCTCGCTAAAGGTCCATCAATCTTATTGATTTTCTCATAGAACCAACTTTGATTTTATTGATTTTCTCAATTATTTTCATGTTCTCAGTTTCATTTGTTTCTGCTCAAATCTTCATTATCTCTCTCCTTTTGCTTGCTTTGTGGTTAATTTGCTGTTCTTTCTCTAGTTCTTCCAAGTGAACAGTTAGTTCCTTGATTTTTGCTCTTTCTTCTTTTTTGATACAGGCATTTGGGGCAATAAACTTCCCTCTTAGCACTGCCTTTGCTGCATCCCATAAATTTTTATATGTTCTGTTTTCATTTTCATTTGCCTCCAGATATTTACTGATTTCTCTTGTAATTTCTTCCTTGACCCACTGGTTGTTTAAGAGTGTGTTGTGGAGCCACCACATATTTCTGAATTTTCTGGCCCTCTGCCTATTGTTGATTTCCAACTTCATTCCTTTATGATCTAAGAAAGTGTTTTATATGCGTTCAATCTTTTTAAATTTATTAAGACTTGCTTTGTGACCCAGCATATGTTCTATCTTTGAGCATGATCCATGAGCACTTGAGAAGACAGTATATCCCCCTGTTGTGGGGTGTAATGTTCTATAAGTGTCTGTTAAGTCTAGCTCATTTATTGTATTATTCAAATTCTCTGTTTATTTATTGATCTCCTGTCCAGATGTCCTGTCCATTGATGAGAATATGGAACTGAAATCTCCAACTATTATGGTAGATGTGTCTATTTCTCTTTTCAGCATTTTCAGTGTTGCCTCATGTATTTTGGAGCATTCTGGCTTGGTGCATAAATATTTATGATTGTTATGTCTTCTTGTTGAATTGGTCCTTTTATTAATGCATAGTGCCCTTCTTTGTCTCTTTAAACTGCTTTCCATTTGAAGGCTAATTTGTTGGATATTAGTATAGCTACTCCTGCTCTTTTCTGATTGTTATTTCCATGAAATATCTTTTCTCAACCTTTCCCTTTCAACCTATATTTATCCTTGGGTCTAAGATGCATTTCCTGAAGACAGCATGTAGATGAGTCCTGTTTTTTAATCCATTCTGCCAGTCTATGTCTTTTGATTGGGAAGTTTAATCCATAAACATTTAGTGGTATCACTGTATAGGCAGTACGTTCTTCTACTATTTTGCCTTTTGGATTTTGTATGTCATATCTAATTTTCTTCCTTTTACCTTTACTGATAGTCTTCATTTCTACACTCTTCTCCACACCTCTCTCTGCTGTCTTTTCATATCTGCCTCTAGTGCTTCCTTTAGTATTTCTTGCAGAGCCGGTCTCTTGGTTACAAATTCTCTCAGTGACTTTTTTGTCTGAAAATGTTTTAATTTCCCCCTCATTTTTGAAGGATAATTTTGCTGGATATGGAATTCTTGGTTGGCAGTTTTTCTCTTTTAGTAATTTAAATATATCATCCTACTGTCTTCTCACCTCCATGGTTTTGGCTGAGAAATCTATGCATACTCTTATTGGGCTTCCCTTGTATGTGATGGATTGATTTTCTCTTGTTGCTTTCAAGATTCTCTCTTTCTCTCTGACATCTGACATTCTGATTAGTAAGTGTCTTGGAGTATGTCTATTTGGATCTATTCTGTTTGGGGTATGCTGCACTTCTTGGATCTGTAATTTTAAGTCTTTCATAAGAGTTGGGAAATTTTCAGTGATAAATTCCTCCATTAGTCTTTCTCTTCCTTTTCCCTCCTCTTCTCTTTCTGGGACATCCACAACATGTATATACCTATGCTTCTTGTTGTCATTCAATTCCCTGGTTCCTTGCTCATATTCCTCCATTCTTTTCCCTATATTTTCTTTTGCTTGCTGGATTTCAGATGTCCCATCCCTCCAGTTCACTAATTCCATCTTCAGCCTCTTGAAATCTAACATTGTAGGTTTCCATTGTTTTTTTATTCATCTCTTCTACTGTGCCTTTCATTCCCATAAGTTCTGTGATTTGTTTTTTCAGGCTTTTGATTTCTTCCTTTTGTTCATTCCTTGCCTTCTTTATATCTTCCCTCAATTCATTAATTTGATTTTTGATGAGGTTTTCCATGTCTGTTCGAACATTCTGAATTAGTTGTTTCAACTTCTGTATCTCATTTGAATTGTTGGTTTGTTCCTTTTGACTGGGCCATATCTTCAATTTTCCTAGTATGGTTCATTACTTTTTGCTGGCATCTAGGCCTTTAATTACCTTAACTAGTTTATTCTGGACATCACTTACACATTTTTTACCTAGGATTTTCCTGCTGGGTGACTTTGTTGTCTATCTGTCTTGACATTCAGTTCAGCTTATTCTAGACCTTTAGCTTAAGTTTTGTTTAACAGATCAGAATTTTTCAGTTCTTGTTTTCTTTTCTTGCCCTGCTTGTATGGTGCTTTTTTCCCCCTTAGGAGGGTCTACTTAGGTATTATAGCCCCCAGCCAGATTTTCCCAGACCAAACTATCCTCCTGTCAGGAGCAAAGAGTCACCTGCATCAGTTTTCCATGAAGGTGAGACCCAGCAGATTGAAAGACTTTCCTATGAAACCTCTGGACATTGTGTTTTTCCTATCCTGCCCAGTATGTGGCATTTTTCTGCCTGCAGGTCCCACCAGCATAAGGTGATGTGGTACTTTTAACTTCAGCAGACTCTCCCTGCTGGGGGCATGGTTGAGACAGAGGAGAGGTTGTAGGCTGGCTTTAATGCTTCACTTTTCCAGACCCTGGGTT
Source organism: Tamandua tetradactyla (assembly GCF_023851605.1). Lineage (NCBI taxonomy): Eukaryota > Metazoa > Chordata > Mammalia > Pilosa > Myrmecophagidae > Tamandua > Tamandua tetradactyla. The sequence continues at coordinate 53,941,657 of NC_135353.1, read as the reverse complement.
CTGAATTCCTTAAGGGAGGAATTCCACCTGAGCTGGGACCCACCCCTCTTCTGGAGAAGGAACAGGCTCCAGATAAACTTTCAAACAAGCTTAATTCTGCCTATGCCTGGGGCAGTTGAACCCTGAGAAGCCCTGCAGTTATATCCAAAAGTAGTCCAGCCATAAAAACACAGCCACAAAAAAGGAAAAGCAAAATCTTTTTCAGATCAGGACACCCATTTCTTGGGTTTGCCAATCAAGAGCTTAAGTTGGTGTGTTGCTTTGTGTGTCTCCAGGTCCTATATGCCTCCTCTTTTCCTTCAGGGCCCACACCTTTTCAAGTATTATGTACTATCTGATACAAAAAACCTCTGTTCTTTTTCCATCAGCCCTGCCCCCTCTGTGCCAGGGCAAAACCCAGCAACCTCAGCTTTTACTGAAGGTTCACCTGAGCTGGGGACCTATTTTTAGTAGTCTGAATCTGTTCATTAATCCCACAATTGGAGCTTGGTTGCTCTCAGCCCCTGCTGCTGGTAAAGTCTCTTTCCTTTTCCTTCTTGGAAGCAGCCTGTGGGGGACGGATGCCAGCCACCACAGCTTGGGGAATTCATGGTTCTGGGTGTGCTTGCAGCCACCCTGCTTGTCTAGACTGGGGTACACTGTGTGACCAGTCACTGATGTGGCCCCAGCAGTTGTTCTGTACTGTTCCTGCCTTTGTCTTAGCTGCTCTGGAGGATGAACTAAATCCCACACCTCACTAAGCTGCCATCTTGGCCCTGGATTTCAGTATCATTTTTTAATAACACCCATATGTTCTCCCAATGCCTTCTAGCATCCATGGTTTCTATGAGAAATCAGCCATTGAATTAATTGAGGATCACTTGTATTTGATGAGTCACTTTTCTTTTGCTGCTCTTAGGACTCTTTCTTAGTCTTTGGCATATGATGATTTGAAAATAATGTTTTGCAGTGCTTAAATGAGAGTGGTTATTTTCCTTCACTTAAAAGTTCAAGGTGACTTCCGGAGAAGATGGCGGCTTAGTAAGACACGCGGATCTTAGTTCCTTCTCCAGAACAGCTACTAGGGGAGTAGAAACGATACTGAACATCTCCCACAGCCACGACAGAGATAAAAAAGACAGCATACCCCATCCTGGAATGGCTGACTGGCTGAGAGAACCCACTTCGGTGAGATCGCTGAGGGTCACGGGGTTCCCCAGAGAGGGCGGCAAGAGGCTGGAATCCCTCCCTTCCTCCTTCCCTGGCCAGCTGGGGCAATTGGACAGGCAGTCCCCTCAAGCCGCGGCGGCTGGCGCCCCCACCACATGCGGCCCCCCGGACCAACTGAGAGAATTGGATCGGAAATCCCCAGGCCGCAGAGAACGGTGACCAGAGGGGTCCCTTCCAAACACATGACTCCCTGGTCTGGCTGGGAATGGTGCACTTTCCTGGGCTGCAGCGGCTGGCACTCTCCCGCCACACTTGGCGCCCCGGGCTGACTAGGAAATTCGGACGGGCACTCTCCCTGGCTGCGGCGGCTGGCGACCCTCCCCACGTTCGGATCCCTGGGCTGGCTGACCCTCATCCAAGCCGCTTCGGCTGCCAAACCTGCCCCACGGTGAGAGTTTTTCAAAGTTAAAGGACCTACAGCACCTTTTACTGGTGGGACCCGCAGACAAACGTGTACCATGAGCACCACCTACTGGGCAGGATAAGGAAAACAGAACCCAGAAATTTCACAGAAAAATCTTTCAACCTGTTGGGTCCAACACCCAGGGAAATCTGACTAAATGCCCAGATGCCAGCAGAAGATAATGGATCACACTCAGAAAATTGAAAATATGGCCCAGTCAAGGGAACAAACCAATAGATCAAATGAGATACAGGAGCTGAGACAACTAATGCTGAATACACGAACAGAAATGGAAAAACTCTTCAAAAACCAAATCGATAAATTGAGGGAGGACATGAAGAAGACATGGGCTGAACAAAAAGAAGAAATAGAAAAACTGAAAAAACAAGTCACAGAACTTATGGAAGTGAAGGATAAAGTAGAAAAGATGGAAAAAACAATGGATACCTACAATGATAGATTTAAAGAGACAGAAGATAGAATTAGTGATTTGGAGGATGGAACATCTGAATTCCAAAAAGAAACAGAAACTATCGGGAAAAGAATGGAAAAATTTGAACAGGGTATCAGGGAACTCAAGGACAATATGAACCGCACAAATATACATGTTGTGGGTGTCCCAGAAGGAGAAGAGAAGGGAAAAGGAGGAGAAAAACTAATGAAAGAAATTATCACTGAAAATATCCCAACTCTTATGAAAAACCTAAAATTACAGATCCAAGAAGTGCAGCGTACCCCAAAGAGATTTGACCCAAATAGGTGTTCTCCAAGACACTTACTAGTTAGAATGCCACAGGTGAAAGAGAAAGAGAGGATCTTGAAAGCAGCAAGAGAAAAACAATCCATCACATACAAGGGAAACCCAATAAGACTATGTGTAGATTTCTCAGCAGAAACCATGGAAGCTAGAAGACAGTGGGATGATATATTTAAATTACTAAAAGAGAAAAACTGTCAACAAAGACTCCTATATCCAGCAAAATTGTCCATCAAAAATGAGGGAGAAATTAAAACATTCTCAGACAAAAAGTCACTGAGAGAATTTGTGACCAAGAGACCAGCTCTGCAAGAAATACTAAAGGGAGCACTAGAGTCAGACACGAAAAGACAGAAGAGAGAGGTATGGAGAAGAGTGTAGAAAGAAGGAAAATCAGATATGATATATATAATACAAAAGGCAAAATGTTAGAGGAAAATATTATCCAAACAGTAATAACACTAAATTTTAATGGATTGAATTCCCCAATCAAAAGACATAGACTGGCAGAATGGATTAAAAAACAGGATCCTTCCATACGCTGTCTACAGGAAACACATCTTAGACCCAAAGATAAACATAGGTTGAAAGTGAAAGGTTGGGAAAAGATATTTCATGCAAATAACAACCAGAAAAGAGCAGGAGTGGCTATACTAATATCCAACAAATTAGACTTCAAATGTAAAACAGTTAAAAGAGACAAAGAAGGACACTATATACTAATAAACAGAACAATTAAACAAGAAGACATAACAATCTTAAATATTTACGCACCGAACCAGAATGCCCCAAAATACGTGAGGAATACACTGCAAACACTGAAAAGGGAAATAGACATATATACCATAATAGTTGGAGACTTCAATTCACCACTCTCATCAATGGACAGAACATCTAGACAGAGGATCAATAAAGAAATAGAAAATCTGAATATTAATCTAAATGAGCTAGACTTAACAGACATTTATAGGACATTACATCCCACAACAGCAGGATACACCTTTTTCTCAAGTGCTCATGGATCATTCTCAAAGATAGACCATATGCTGGGTCACAAAGCAAGTCTTAATAAATTTAAAAAGATTGAAATCATACACAACACTTTCTCGGATCATAAAGGAATGAAGTTGGAAATCAATAATAGGCAGAGTGCCAGAAAATTCACAAATACGTGGAGGCTCAACAACACACTCTTAAACAACAAGTAGGTCAAAGAAGAAATTGCAAGAGAAATTAGTAAATACCTCGAGGCGAATGAAAATGAAAACACAACATATCAAAACTTATGGGACGCAGCAAAGGCAGTGCTAAGAAGGAAATTTATTGCCCTAAATGCCTATATCAGAAAAGAAGAAAAGACAAAAATGCAGGAATTAACTGTCCACTTGGAAGAACTGGAGAAAGAACAGCAAACTAACCCCAAAGCAAGCAAAAGGAAAGAAATAACAAAGATTAGAGCAGAAATAAATGAAATTGAAAACATGAAAACAATAGAGAAAATCAATAAGGCCAGAAGTTGGTTCTATGAGAAAATCAATAAGATTGATGGGCCCTTAGCAAGATTGACAAAAAGAAAAAGAGAGAGGATGCAAATAAATAAGATCAGAAATGGAAGAGGAGACATAACTACTGACCTCACAGAAATAAAGGAGGTAATAACAGGATACTATGAACAACTTTATGCTAAGAAATACAACAATTTAGATGAAATGGACGGGTTCCTGGAAAGACATGAACAACCAACTTTGACTCAAGAAGAAATAGATGACCTGAACAAACCAAGCACAAGTAAAGAAATTGAATTAGTCATTCAAAAGCTTTCTAAAAAGAAAAGTCCAGGACCAGACGGCTTCACATGTGAATTCTATCAAACATTCCAGAAAGAATTAGTACCAACTCTCCTCAAACTCTTCAAAAAAATCAAAGTGGAGGGAAAACTACCTAATTCATTCTATGAAGCCAACATCACCCTCATACCAAAACCAGGCAAAGATATTACAAAAAAAGAAAATTACAGACCCATCTCTCTAATGAATATAGATGCAAAAATCCTCAATAAAATTCTAGCAAATCGTATCCAACAACACATTAAAAGAATTATACATCATGACCAAGTAGGATTCATCCCAGGTATGCATGGATGGTTCAACATAAGAAAATCAATTAATGTAATACACCATATCAACAAATCAAAGCAGAAAAATCACATGATCATCTCAATTGATGCAGAGAAGGCATTTGACAAGATTCAACATCCTTTCCTGTTGAAAACACTTCAAAGGATAGGAATACAAGGGAACTTCCTTAAAATGATAGAGGGAATATATGAAAAACCCACAGCTAATATCATTCTCAATGGGGAAAAATTGAAAACTTTCCCCCTAAGATCAGGAACAAGACAAGGATGTCCACTATCACCACTATTATTCAACATTGTGTTGGAGGTTCTAGCCAGAGCAATTAGACAAGAAAAAGAAATACAAGGCATCAAAATTGGAAAGGAAGAAGTAAAACTATCACTGTTTGCAGACGATATGATACTAAACATCGAAAACCCAGAAAAATCTACAACAAAACTACTAGAGCTAATAAATGAGTACAGCAAAGTAGCAGATTACATAATCAACATTCAAAAATCTGTAGCATTTCTATACACTAGCAATGAACAAGCTGAAGGGGAAATCAAGAAACGAATCCCATTTACAATTGCAACTAAAAGAATAAAATACCTAGGAATAAATTTAACCAAAGAGACAAAAAACCTATATAAAGAAAACTACAAAAAACTGTTAAAAGAAATCACAGAAGACCTAAATAGATGGAAGGTCATACCGTGTTCATGGATTGGAAGACTAAATATAGTTAAGATGTCAATCCTTCCTAAATTGATTTACAGATTCAATGCAATACCAATCAAAATCCCAACAACTTATTTTTCAGAAATAGAAAAACCAATAAGCAAATTTATCTGGAAGGGCAGGGTGCCCCGAATTGCTAAAAACATCTTGAGGGAAAAAAACGAAGCTGGAGGTCTCGCGCTGCCTGACTTTAAGGCATATTATGAAGCCACAGTGGTCAAAACAGCATGGTATTGGCATAAAGATAGATATATCGACCAATGGAATTGAATAGAGTGCTCAGATATAGACCCTCTCATCTATGGACATTTGATCTTTGATAAGGCAGTCAAGCCAACTCACCTGGGACAGAACAGTCTCTTCAATAAATGGTGCCTAGAGAACTGGATATCCACATGCAAAAGAATGAAAGAAGACCCATATCTCACACCCTACACAAAAGTTAACTCAAAATGGATCAAAGATCTAAAAATTAGGTCTAAGACCATAAAACAGTTAGAGGAAAATGTTGGGAGATATCTTTTGAAACTTACAATTGGAGGTGGTTTTATGGACCTTAAACCTAAAGCAAGAGCACTGAAGAAGGAAATAAATAAATGGGAACTCCTCAAAATTAAACACTTTTGTGCATCAAAGAACTTCATCAAGAAAGTAGAAAGACAGCCTACACAATGGGAGACAATATTTGGAAATGACATATCAGATAAAGGTCTAGTATCCAGAATTTATAAAGAGATTGTTCCACTCAACAACAAAAAGACAGCCAACCCAATTACAAAATGGGAAAAAGACTTGAACAGACACCTCTCAGAAGAGGAAATACAAATGGCCAAAAGGCACATGAAGAGATGCTCAATGTCCCTGGCCATTAGAGAAATGCAAATCAAAACCACAAGGAGATATCATCTCACACCCACCAGAATGGCCATTATCAACAAAACAGAAAATGACAAGTGCTGGAGAGGATGCGGAGAAAGAGCACACTTATCCACTGTTGGTGGGAATGTCAAATGGTGCAACCACTGTGGAAGGCAGTTTGGCGGTTCCTCAAAAAGCTGAATATAGACTTGCCATACGACCCAGCAATACCATTGCTGGGAATCTACTCAAAGGACTTAAGGGCAAAGACACAAATGGACATTTGTACACCAATGTTTATAGCAGCGTTATTTTCAATTGCAAAGAGATGGAAACAGCCAAAATGTCCATCAACAGACGAGTGGCTAAACAAACTGTGGTATATACATACGATGGAATATTATGCAGCTTTAAGACAGGATAAACTTATGAAGCATGTAATAACATGGATGGACCTAGAGAACATTATGCTGAGCGAGTCTAGCCAAAAACTAAAGGACAAATACTGTATGGTCCCACTGATGTTAACGAACATTCAAGAATAAACTTGGAATATGTCATTGGTAACAGAGTCCAGCAGGAGTTAGAAACAGGGTAAGATAATGGGTAATTGGAGCTGAAGGGATACAGACTGTGCAACGGGACTAGATACAAAAACTCAAAAATGGACAGCACAATAATACCTAATTGTAAAGTAATCATGTTAAAACACTGAATGAAGCTGCATCTGAGCTATAGGTTTTTTTTGTTTGTTTGTTTCTTTGTTTTTATTATTATTATTACTTTTATTTTTTTATCTCTATATTAACATTCTATATCTTTTCCTGTTGTGTTGCTAGTTCTTCTAAACCGATGCAAATGTACTAAGAAACGATGATCATGCATCTATGTGATTATGTTAAGAATTACTGATTGCATATGTAGAATGGTATGATTTCTAAATGTTGGGTTAATTTCTTTTTTTCCGTTAATTAATAAAAAAAAGTTCAAGGTGATATGATTGTTCTTCTCTACAAATTCTCAGTAATGCATCATCCTTCTACCTTGTTGTTCAATCAGTTCCGTGTCTCTTCACCTACATGGCCCAAGATGGGTGTCTACCATGTCTGATTTCCACTCTAGTCTAGTAGGAATGGAAAGGGAAAGTGGGATTGCTTGCACCTTCTCTTTCAGGGAACTCACAGTTGTAAAATCACAACTCCTTATTAAATAGTTTCCATGAAATAGTTTTCATACTTGCCTGCAATATGACCAGCTAAAAATTAAAGAGCCAAAAAAAAAAAAAAAACAGGACTCCATGAAAGTACCCCCGTGGGTGGGGGGAGGTTGATAGGAAAAGTCACAAGAGAATTGAGCTTCTATATATTAGCATTTGAGATAATCAGACTTGGTTGAGAAATGTATTTTGTCAGGGAAAAAGAAAATAAGAAATTAATGTTCTGGAAAAACACATGAACATTAAAAGGCCAGATATTTGCTTCTTAAATGCCACTTCCCTACAGATAGATGCATTCACTAACTTTTCACACAGAGACTGAGATGCCCTTACAATCATTTATCTATTTATACTATGTGCTTTTTTTGTTATATCTTCCCTAGGTAAGTGTCTATCTCAAATTCTGATCTAGTGGAACAAGTCAAATATATTGCTTATTCAAGGCCATATATTGATAGCATCCAGGCCTCCGAATGTCAGTTTTGACAAAGGAAAAGGAAACCTGCAGGATGGCTATAGATTGCTCACCTGAACACTGGTGGGGGGTACTAGTGTGTCTGAACCTTGCTGCCTATAGTACTGGGCCACTCCGGCCATGATCACAGGGGAGCATCAAAAACAGTCTAGCTCAGGGTCTGATAGTACTAAGTTCCAATTCGTCAATGACCAGAGGAACAGGGAATTCTGTGAGAAGGAATCTCATCTAGAATATCCTTAGGGCTTGGCTCATTTGGTGGTTATAACCAAATTCTTAAAATCAACTGATATAGGGTGGTGCAATGGTGGCTCAGTGTCAGAATTCTCACCTGCCATGTAAGAGACCCGGCTTTGATTCCTGGAGCCTGCCCATGCAAAATAAATAAATAAATAAACTGATATAAATTCAGTACTTATTTGTGGCCAGACATGATACTAATCCTTTAACTATGTCATCTCATTTAATTGTCACAACAGCCCTTTGTGGTAGATGCTATCAATCCTCTCACTTTTTCACATGAAGAACTAAGACTTAGAGATGTTATGAGACTTGTAAAAGATCAGTTAGCTAGTAATGTGGTATTCTCTGGATTCAACCCACAATGTCACTAAGCTATGTTGCCTCCCAGATATTGAGCCCTTGGGGTGATGTCATCTAAAGATTACTAGGATTTGACTCCACTGTCTTGGTGACTTTTCTACGCACTGGTCTTTTCACATGTAGTCAGCATCTTCCCATGGATAGACAAAAGCAATAGTCAGGAAGTAAAATTTCATGTGTTATAAAAATTAGTTTTTTAACATGATTTCAACTGCTTACACACATATTTAATTAACTTGACTAAATAAATATTTTGCTAATATAAAAAGTTAAGAAGCATATTACTAAAACTCAAGCTAAAGAGAGAGCATAAAATGGGAGGGGAGGCAAATGAACAATTTCTGTTTTTGACCACCATGCAATAGTCACAAATTTCGTCTTCCAGTAACCCTGATAGTTATATTTCTTGTTGTAAATTAATGAATTTTTCACAGACATCATTGTGGACTGGGAAAAACTGGACCACCCCTGAAAAAGATCTCCAATCCCAAAATACAGACAAAACAAGTCTTCTTATTCTATGAAAATGGGACCAGATAGGGTATTACAGGAAATTAATAATCAGCTAGCTAGTCAGTATTCTCTGACAAAAATCATATAACCTTTGCACCTCCAAAATCCAGAAGCAGGAGCATCTATAATAGATGGAAAACTACAGATTCTGAATAAGATAGAAGAAATGAAATTCTAATCTGGAATGGAGTAAAATTCAAATAACTAAAAGTGACAGGGAATGTGATTTGCCTGAGCAGGGACAAGAAAAGGGATTCATTAGAGCATGATTGAAAGCAGTGACTGGAAAAAATCAAACTGACTCATTGATAACCTCGCTAAACTGAGATTCCTTTATAAACTGCTTACATTGGTATGGGTATAGAGTAAATTGCTACAATGGGAACACAGGTTCAGGGCACACCAGAAACTTTCAGCAAATTATCCCATTATTGTTTTCACAGGCTAAAGAGTCCAGAAAGGACAAATAATCTCTTTGTCACTTACATAGCACAGGGAGTTCAAAAGAGCAGGGGAAGTCCCATTATGGCGAGTCCCTTGTAGTGGCTGAAAACTGATCCAAGTCAGATCAGCAATGACAACTCAGCATACCCCACTTTGCATCAGAGAATAAAAGCAAATCTATACTGTTTGAGTGTGTGTTTTATCCACCTGGGGGAAGGGGTCTTGACTCGGAAAATTCTTGTTCTGATAAGCATCTAGAGATGCTTGTTCCCAGTTTCCAGGTTTAAGGTCTGGTCAGGCCTTTTCATCAGACTTAACATCTCCCACAGGTTGTGGACTGTCATACAATAGAAAAGGAGGCAGAGATAGTGTTTATTCATGAAGGTGGGGAGGGTGAGTTCTGGGTGATGGTGTCCTAACAGATGTCTGTGACATCCCTGACAATGGGCAAGAAGTAGGAATACTGGCCTGATTGAAATGAATCATGTACATTAGGGAATTGAGGTTGAATCAGGAGCTCATAAGCATGGAGACCTTAAAAGCCAGAAACATTTGGATTGGTTGACAGATTCCAAGGAGCCACTGTAAAGTCTTGGAAAGGAAATAGGATGATAAAAGCTACTTAGGGGGATTAATCAGGTGTGGATGATGTGGTAGTTAGAGTCAGGTGTCAATTTGGCCAGGTGAAGGTGTTTAGTTCTATTGCTGTGGACAGAGCCAATGGTATGTGAACCTCATCTGTTGCTGATTACATCCACAGTTGGCTAGGAGGCATGCCTGCTGCAATGAATGATGTTTGATTTAATTGGCAGGTGCTTAAATGAGAGAGCTCAATATAGCACAGCCCAAGCAGCTCAGCATACCTAATCTCAGCACTCTCAGCTCAGTCCAGGCCTTTGGAGATGCAGAAAGGAATCACCCCAGGGAAAGTTGTTGGAACCCAGAGGCTTGGAGAGAAGGCCAGCAGAGATCACCCTGTGCCTTCCCATGTAAGAAAGAACCTCAGTTGAAAGTTAGCTGCCTTTCCTCTGAAGAACTATATATTTTTAAGCAATAAATCCCCTTTTATTAAAGCCAATCTGTTTCTGGTGTATTGCATTCTGGAAGCTAGCAAATTAGAACAGATGAGAATGATAAATTGAAGTCATGGGAGTAATGGAGTTCACTTCAGGACTGCTATGGTCATTCTTAAAGATATTAGAACATGATTCACCCATCCATTTCTCTAATACATATCGTCATGCACCAATTTCTGTTTTGGAATTGGTAGCTAGCTGTTTCATGTATGCATGGTGTTTGGGTTTGCTAAATCTACTAGAATGCAATATATCAGAAATCGTTTGGCTTTTAGATTGGAGATTTATTAGTCTACAAATTTACAGTTCTAAGGCCATGCAAATGTCCAGATTAAGGCACCAGCCAGAGGATACTTTCTGCAAAGAAAGGCTGCAGGCTTCTGGGACACCTCTGTCACATGGGAAGGCACGTGGCTGGTGTCCTCTGATCCTTCTCTCCAGGGTTTTGTGATTTTCAGCTTCTGGATTCAGTAGTTCGCTCTGTGGGTCCTCTCTTAGCTTCTTTGAGTTTTTTCTCCCCAAACTTCTCTGAGTGTTGTTAGCTTCTCTCTGAGCTCTCTTGGTTTTTTCTATCCTCTATCCTCTCATAAAGGACTCCAGTAAAAGGATTAAGACCCAGTCTTGAATGGGTGTGGGTCACAGCTTAAATTGAAATAACTGGAACTAATTATATTTCCAATTAATTTCCAAATGATTGGAACTAGTAAGTGAAATTTGGAACATCCAAATGGTCTCACTCTCTTCAGGTCTGCACCCACAGAAATGGTTGAAAGAATATGGCCTTTTCTGAGATACATAATAGCTTCAAACCAGGACACTTGGCTTGGATTTCCATATATGTGAAATTTTCTGAAGTCAAAGAGCTTAATTTTAAGGGTTTTATTGAGATATAATTCATCCTTAATAATCTCCCTATTTTAAAAGTTATGATTAAATGGTTTTAGTATATTTACAGAGTTGTACAACTATTACCACAATGTTAGAATATTCATTAATCCACAAAAAAACTCTGCCATTAGCAATCACTCCCCATTGTCCTCAAATCCCTGGCCCTGTGCAAACACTAATCTACTTCCTGGCTTTATAGATTTTCCTATTCTGAACATTACAAAAAAAACAATGTATGACTGGATTCTTTCCCTTAGCAAAATGTTTTCAAATTTCAGCCATGCTTTAGCATGAATCAGTATATATGTCCATTTTATCGAATTGTTCCATTGTATGGTTATACTACATTTTGTTTATTCATTCATCAATTTCTGAACAACTGGACTGCTTCCACTTTTGGAGTATTATGAATAATGCTGCTATGACTACTCATGTACACTTTTTATGTATATATACAATTTCAGTTTTCTTGGGTATGTGCCTGGGGTGGAATGATTAGTCATATAGGAACTCTATGTTTAACTTCATGAGGAACTGCCAAACTATGTTCCAAAGTGCATTTTATATTCTCACCAGCAATGTGCAAGAATTCCAATTTCTCCACATCCTTGTCATGCCTGTTATTGTTGATCTTTTTGGTTATTGTCAACCAAGCAGTTGTGAAGTTATATCTCATTGTGGTTTGCATTAGAATTTTCCTAATGGCCAGTAATGTTGAGCATGTTTCATGAGCTTTTTGGCCATGTGTATATCTTCTTTGGAGAAATATCTAAGATATTTTGCCTATTTTTAAATTGGGTTATTTATCTATTTATTATTGAGTTGTAGTTGTTCTTTATATTCTCTGAATGCAAGACCTTTATCAGAGCTGATTTCCAAATATTTTTCCCGTTATCTGAGTTATCTCTTCACTGTCTTGATGGTATTATTTGCAGCCCAAAAGTTCTTAATTCTGATGAAGTCAATTTTCTCACATTTTCTTTTGTTCACTTGTGCTTTTGGTGTCATGTCTAAGAAGGCTTTGCCTAATCAAATATCAAGATGATTTACTCCTTTGCTATCTTCAAAGAGTTTTATAGTATTAATCCTTAAATGTATTTCTATGATCTGTTTTCTGTTCCTTTTTGTGCATAGTATAAGGAATATGTATAAGTTCATTCTTTTACATAGGACATCCAGTTGTATTAGAACCAAGTGTTTGAAAGTCTATTCTGTGCCCCATTGATTGTCTTTGTACATATGTTGAAAATAAACTGACAATAAGGAAAAGGGTTTTTTCCTAAGCTCTCAATTCTATTCTTTTTATCTATTTCTATCCTTTTACAAGTACCACACAGTCTTGATTATTTAGCTTTATATTAAGTTTTGATCAGGAAGTGTAAGTCCTCCAACCTTTTTCTTCTTTTCCAAGACTGTTTTGGCTATTCTGAATCCCTTTTATTTCCTTATGAATTTTAGAACCAATTTCTTTTAAAAAGGCAGGTGGATATTTATAGGAATGCATTGAATGTGTGTATCAATTTTTGGAATATTGCCATCTTAGCAATACTAAGCCTTCTAACCCATGAGCACAGAATGCTTTTTCCTTTATTTATGTTTTTAATTTTGCATTTATTTATTCTTAAGAATTTCACTTTTTGATGCAACTTTGAATGGAATTATTTTCTTAATTTCATTTTCAAACTTTTCATTGCTTATGTAGAGAAATACATTTTAATTTGTGTATTTACCTTATACACCTCAACTTTGCAACCATTTTTTGTTTCTAATATTTGTGTGGATTCCTTCTGATATTCTGTTTATAAGTTCATTCAAAAATACAGTTTTCCTACTTCCCTTCTAATCTGGATGCCTTTTATTTGTTTTCTATTTTATTATAATTATTTTAATTCATAAATTAATTGATTGATTTTTTTGTTACTTTCATCTAATTTCCATGGCTAAAATCTCTAGTGGATATATAGTGGAGAAAGTGGATATATTTGTCTTCTCCTTGATCTTAGAGGTAAAGCATTCAGTCTTCCATGATTAACTATGATGTTAGCTGCTGGTTTTACATACATGCCTTTTTTCAGGTTGAGGAAATGCCCAGCTATTTGTAGTTTAAGTAATTTTTATCATGAAATGGTGTTGGATATTGTGACATAATTTTTCTGCATCTGTTGAAATTATCATGCAGCTTTTTCCTTTATTCTTTTGATGTGGTGTATTACATTGCACTTGGGTTGTTAAACCAACTTGGCATTCCTGTGAGAAGTCACAGTTGGTCAAGGAGTGTAATCATTTTTATCTATTACTGGATTCAGATTTCTAATATTTTGTTATGGATTTTTGTACCTATAACTCTTAAAAGATTTGGCCCCAAAAAGAAAAATAAATAAATAAAAAAGATATTGGCTGGTAGTATTATTTTCTTGTGATGTCCATTAGTTTTGGCATCAAGATTATACTGGAATCACAGAGTTTGAAACTGCTCCTCTGTTTCTACCTTTAGGAAGTGTTTGTGAAGATTTGGTACAAATCTTCTTTAAATTTTTATAAAATTCACCGGTGAGACCACCTAGGCCTGGATTTTTTCTAGAGATGTGATGTTGAGGGGGAGTTTTTAAATTACCTATTTTATTTTTTTATTTTACTATTACAATTTTTTATTTCTTCTTGCATTAGTTTCAGTCATTTGTAGCTTTCTAGGAGTTTGTTCATTTCATCTAATTTATCTAACTTGTGGCATACTATTGTTAATAGATGCTATTATAATTCATTTTATTTCTCTAAAGTTCATATTAATTTCTTTATTTTCATTCCTGATTTTAGTAATTTGAGTCATCTCTCTTCTTTTCTTGGTCAGTTTAGCTAAAGGCCTGTCAATGTTTTTATTGTTGCTGTGTGTCGGTTTTATCTTTTTCAAATAACCAACTTTGGGTGGTTGATTTTTCTTCTATCCTAGACTTCATTATTTACTAGCTTCTTCTTGCTTTAGATTAACTTTGCTGTTCTTTTCTCAACGTGTTAAGTGGAAGGATGTGTTTTGTTTTGTTTTTTTTACATGAACAGGCACCGGGAATCGAACCCGGATCCTCTGGCATGGCAGGCGAGCATTTTTGTCTGCTGAGCCATCGTGGCCCGCCCTGGAAGGTTGTGTTTTGATTTGATATCTTTGTTCTTTTTCAATATATTATTTTATTGCTACAAACTTCCCACTAAGCACTGCAGTGGTTGCATCCTATATGTTTTGGTATTTTGTATTTTTGTTTTATAACATCTCAAAGTCTTTCATACTTTCCTTTGTATTCCTTTGACCCATTGGTTTTTAAAGAGTGGGTCGTTTAATTTCCACTTATCTATATCACAAATTTTTTCCTGTTATTATTTTCTAATTTCATTAAACTGTATCCAAAGAACACATGCTGTATGATTTCAATCCTTTTAAATGTATTTAATCTTGTTCTGTGGCTTACCATATGGTATATCCTGGAATATATTCCATGTGTTCTTAAGAAGAATGTTAGGTTTAATTGGTTATGTTGTTCAAATCTTCTATTTCCTTTCTGTCCCTCTGCCTAATTGCGCTATCCATTATTGAAAATGGGTTGTTCAAGCCCAATCATTATTATTAAATTGTCTACTTCTCCTTTCAATTCTGTCAATTTTTTCTTCATGTATTTTGAGACCCTCTTATAAGAGAGATTATCCCTTTTATAATTATCTCTAGTGACATTTTTCATATTAAAATATTTTGTCTAATATGAGTATAGCCAACTTAGCTCACTTTGATGGAAATTTGCAAAGTATATCTTTTGTGGTGCTTTTACATAAAACCTGCATATATATCTTTGAATCTAAAGTGTGCTGCTCTAGATAGCATATGGTTGGGTCTTGTTATTTTAACCAGTCTCAAAATCTTGGAAAATAGATTAGATTTAATTCGCTTACATTAAATGTTATTATTAATATAATTAGATTTATGACTGCCATTTTACTTTTTTTTGTTTAAATGATTTATGTCATTTATTGTTCATTTTCTCTTTATTGCCTTATTTTGTTAGGTGAGTATTTTGTAGTGTAGCATTTAATTACTTTAATGACTTTCCACTATACCTGTAAGTTTATCTTCTCAATAGTTGAACTAGAATTTACAGTATGCAACTTATCAGAATCTACACCAGATTTATACAATACTGACTTAATGACAGTGATATATAGAACATTACTTCTATATAGCTCTATTCTGTCTTCTGTTTTTTTTTTTTTTTTTTTTAAAGACAGAGAGAAGGGAGGAAGGATAGAAGGAAGGAAGGAAGGAAGAAAGGGAAACATCTTTTAAACATTTTCTTGTTTTATTGTATTCTGTTTCTCCGTTTTTGTTACATGGGCTGGGGCCGGGAATCGAACCGAGGTCCTCCGGCATAGCAGGCAAGCACTTTGCCCGCTGAGCCACCGCGGCCCGCCCCTGTCTTCTGTTTTTGTGCTATTGTTATATACATTGCATCTATATGTTATAAACCCAACAATATGTTGCTTTAATTATTAATTTATATAATATTATAACTCATAAAAAAGCTTAGAGAAGGAAGAACATGTAATATTGATAGAATTACTTATATGAACATTCATATTTATCATTTCAGATTCCCTCCATTCTTTCCTTTGGATTCAAGTCACCATGTGAAGTAATTTCCTTACTGCAGTATAAATTTGCTCCCACACACTCTTTTGTGCTTTTATTGTCAATATATTACTTTTCTATGTGTTATAGCCCCCCAAATACTATCATTTATATATTGTTTAATACTATTTATTTTTCAATTACTTAAAAGACAGAAGAAATATGCATTTATAGTGTCTTTTATAATTATCTTAACCGTAACTCTTGTTTTCTTGTGTGAATTGAAATTGCTGTCTGCAGTCACTTAGTTTCAACTTGCAAAAGCTTCTTTTAGTATTTCTTGGAAGCTATGTTTACTAGCCACAAACTCTCTCAGTATCTCTTTATCTGGGAATTTCTTTATTTTGCCCTCAATTTGGAAAGATAGTTTTGCTGGATATAAGATTATTCTTTGTTGATTTTTCTTTTACCTCTTCGAATATATGATTCTACTGCCTTCTATTTTTCATTTTTGCTGATGAGAAATAGCTGTTAATCATATTGGGGTTCCTCTATATTTGGCTGTCTTTGGGCTTAGCTTACTTGGAGTTTGTTGAGATTCTTGAATATGTAGATAAATGTCTTTCCTCAAATTTGGAATGTATTCAGTAATTATGTCTTCAATTATTTTTCTACATATTTTGTCTAAACCTTTCTTTCTGTCCTCTTCTTCTGGTTCTCCCAATATGTGAATATTGGTAGTTTTAATGTTGCCCCCACATTTTTCTAAGGCTCTATTCATTTTGCTCTCTGTTCTTCAGATTACATAATCTATATAGATCTAACTTTAAATTTGCTGATCAAAAGATCAGTTGAATTCTACTGTTGAGCCTCTCCAGTGAATTTTCATTTTGACTAATGTACTTTGCAATCCACAATGTGAATTTTGGTTCTTTTTTATGATTTCTATTTATCAATCTCTCTTCGATGAAACTACCCTTGTGTGTCCTCATACTTTCCTTTGCTACTTTATTCTTGGTTTCTGTCAGGTGTCAGAAAATAAAACTTAACCTACAAAATGGATTCTGTGGCATGGGGGCCCCTTCAGTTTCTCTCCCTCAGCAGTTTCTCTGACAGGACCTGATATGCTGGCAAGATAGATGAGCACGAATGTGCCAATGCCCCACCCGCCAGGGGCCAAACGAGATAACCGTGATCATGAAGTTAAGGTCTGCACCAGCCTGATATCACTCAGTGATGCCTGAGGCTGCACATCATCCCCCACCCATCTTGGCGTGTTTTTCCTTTAAAACTATAAGTGGTCAGAAAGAGAGTTGGAATTATTTTTCCTTTCGCTAGCAAGTTTCACTGGCTCCCACCTGCCTGCACTCCCTTTGCTCTTAATCTGTTTTTCTCTCTCTCTCAATAAACCCATTAAGCTTGAACTCACTGTCTCATGTGGAATCCTTTAATGACCCCATGCCTAACAGTTTCCTCTAGTTACTTGAATGTATTTATATTGGTTGCATTGAACTTTTGCCTGCCAACTCTAACATTAATTTATATGTTGTCTTTTCAAATAGCTGAGGAGATAGGAAAATAAGTTATATTGTTGGTTTGTTATATTAACCTCCTCAGAGGCAGTTTCTGTTGCATGTTTTCTCCCATGTATGATTTACACTTTCCTGTTTGTTTGCATTTCTCATAATTTTTTGTTGAAATATATATATATATATATATAATATATCATATCAACTCTGGGTACTGATCCCCCAGGAGTTGTTTGCTTGTTTATGTTTTTAGTTATGTGACTGGATTATTTTAGTGAAGTATATCCTCCTACCTTATATCCCTGACAATGTTCAGCCTCTGATGTTGCAATCAAGAGATTATGCTCAGGCCTCTTCCCATGGCCTCCCACAGTCTCTTTGACTCTGTTTCTGTGATCTCCCTGTTAAGTTTCTAGCCTCTATCACTATCCTAACCAGTTGTTAGCCTCTACTAATTGTTAATTGTTAGTTAATGGCTCTAGTGTTTTCCACAGTGACCTGGGGCATAAATTGTTCCACATGGTGATCCATTGAAAATTTGCTTCTTTGCAGGTGTACCTTGAGGTCTGTGAGGCTTGCTCCTAACCCAGGAGGGCTCATCTTGGCTGCCTAGTTCTTTTAACTCAAGTTGATTTACCGTCTTGCTCCTATTACTATTCTCCTCATAATTGCACACCAGCAAAATCTGCATTGTTTTGACAGCACCCTTAGGCATGAATTTCTCTACTCTCTATTACAAATGCAGTTAATACTTTAGAGAGAGCTATGGAACTCTGTTCTCAGTACCTGACTTTCTCCCTAGTAGAATCTCTGTGCTACTGCTCTGGAATTTGAGGTGGGAAGAGTGACCAACTACTCTTGCAGTGACATTCTTCATACAAGCAGGACTATGAGCAGGTGGGTAGCCCTTGTTCTCTTTGGCTTCCTCTTCCTGGCATGGAACCTCTGTCCTATAAGGAAGTTGGGGTGAGAATATTGGGACCCAGTATTCTTGGCTTTCCATTACTGGAGTACAGTTTATCTCCAAGGAGTGGGAGGTGGATGGAGGAAGGAAGCAACAAAGTTCTTGGCTGCATTTGCCTGGAATAGTACTTTTAAGACATGAAGTTGTGGAATGGGAGGGGGAGAAATGTTGTTGGCCTTCACCTATTGGGAAGAAAGCACAGCCCTATACTGGAAGCTGGGTAAAGAAGGAGCCATGTGTTCTTGGATATACCTACTGGAAGTAGAGATTATATTTTTCTGACTGAGAGAGGTGGGAAGAGGGAACACTCCATGGCTCAAATGCCAAAGACCCAAGCTATTCTTAACAATTTGGTGGATTTCCTTGAATAAATGTTTCTCCATTTGTCATATGCCTTTAGGATAGTTTCAAGAGATCTTGAATAGTTGTTTTTTATACTTTTCACTAGTGATGATTGCTTTGCTGGTGAGAGGATCCACAGAGCTCCTCATGCCACCATTCTAGAAGTGTTTCTTCAAAGAATTTCCTTTTAAAGAGTGAATGCACTTAGGACTGTTCTGAGCATTAAAATAATACTGAATTTCCAATATGGCTTAACACTTAAAGTGAATTATTTAACCTGAGTCTTCATTTATAATATGGCCCTATTACATACCCCTCAGATTATGGACAGGATTAAATGATTATATAATGTATCAGTCTAGTCTCTCCAAAGAAACAGAACCAACAGGAGAAATGTATATATAGGAGATTTATTATAAGGAATCAGGCCACATGACCATGGAGCTGGCAGATCTGAACTCTGTTGGGGAGGTTCTAAGCTGGAAACTCTGATGGTGAAGCTTAAGTAGAATCAGAATTCCCCAGGGGAAGCTGGATGACTGAAGTTGAAGCAGAAATTCTTCTTTCTGACCTCTGAATCCTGTACTCAGTTCTGGCTTTCAATAACTCCAACTGACTGGATAAGAAGATTCCCCATATTGCTAAACTCGATGTCTTTTTTGTTGGTTGTAGATACAAGCAGTCATAGATGCAATCAACTGATTATAAATGCAAATACACCTACAAAATACCCTCACAGTACCAATTAGGCCAGTGCTTGCTTGACCAAATAACTAGAAAGTTGACACATGAAATTAAACATATAGTATATATAACACACCTAGCATGGAAACTGCCTCATCACAGACTCTTGATAAATGTTATTTCTCTCCCTTTTAAGCAGATAACTGTGTCATCCAGGCCCAATAGCTGAATATCTAATGATAAGCATACTGTCTGGTATATTATGTGTGTGCAAGAAATATTGAACTTTACTGAAGGATGGGTGTAAAGATGGATATTTATGTGGTTAGAGTGATTTCTCAAGTTGAAATAATTTATTTACCAATAAAAAGACAAGGAGGACTTTCAAAATGTTTTAATGGCATATCCTGAGCATAGTCTAATCTTAACTGATGCTGGCTATCAGGAGTGGCTACATAATCAGTGGGGTCCAGAGGAAAATGAAATAGGAACCCCTTCTTCAAAAATTATCGAGAATTACAAGATGGTAACAGCAGAGCATTAAACAATGTCTGGGGCCCTTCCAAGCATGGGGCCCTGTATGACTCCACAGGTCACACACCCGTCCAGCTATCCCTGTTGCTTTTAGCCCTAGTGTGGGGTCCTAGAAGACATGTTCTTTGCCAGGTATTGTAGGAGCCTAGGGTTAAAACAAGACCTGCAGAATTTGTTGGGAGCAGCTGGCGTCAAAGTAGCGGCAAGAAATTGAGGCGATAGTAATTTGCTTAATGGAGAACAGTCTGGGGGAAAGAGAGAAAGTTTGTTTTGTCTTAGCCCCAGGTTCTTTGTGGTCATCTTAAGTAAGCACTCTGTATTCTCACCAGGTGCATGCATACTCTTTGTCACGTGAATCCTGCAGTATATAAGCAGGAACCAATTAAGAATAAAGTTGTCTGATGTCTCTGGTCTATTATCGCTGAGCTTCAGACCCCCTGAGCCCATCTTTGTTTGTCTTTTATTCTTTCTTTCATTCTTTCTTTCTCATCATTCCTTAATATCCTTCGAGCTCCATTTCATAGGAAGGAACAAGGTATTATTTCTTAGTTGTTGAATTTGGGGAGGTACTGGGGAAGGGATTTCAAAGTGAGAGACAAGAGTAACCCTGCATGGCAGAAGGCAAATGGTGGGCCCTAACTCAGGGCATCAGCTGTATACCAAGCATTTGGGAAATATTCAATACACTAAAACTCCTTCATAAGGCAAAAAAAAATGTATCAGAAGTTCAATTGCATAAAATTTAGAGTAACATTGAAGAATCAATAAACCTCCACAGCTAACGTATCAGAAGTTCTAGGGGTCCTTTGGCAAGGTCCAATTTTGTCCACATTTGGTGCTATCAGATGTCATACCCATTTTGATAGGATGATTTGTTTGTGGCTTCTAAATTTATTTCAGTGATTCTAGGAATCCTCCTAATGCAGGATTAGTCCGGCTTGTTATGCAAACTCTGAAAAGGAGAATCAGAATACTAAATTTCTAAGGCTCATTTCAACCTCCCAGGATTGGGTTGCCTGCTGTTTCCTCGGCAAGACTTGAACTCTTATATCCATGTCCTTTCTTCCTTTCCAACAACACTCAACATGCTAAAAAGAATTTAAGCAAGCCTGGGTTTAAGAACAATTGCCAATCCTGTTATATCTTAATTCATATTATCATAGAGATTTTAATAATTAACAAAGGGTTCAACTTAGGAAAATAGTGTATACTATAATTGACTGTAAGTGATAGTGAAACATGATTTTCAGTTTATTTTAGCTCTTTTTTCCTTTCCTAGAGATGATAGTCACAGCTGTAGTTATTTAGACTCTTAGGCTTGTCTCTCCATTTACATTATTTTAGTCATTTTCATTGCTTTAAAAATTGAATGTGCAAATGAATCACCTGGGGATGTTGATAAAAATGCAGATTGTGATACAGTAGGCCCAAGTCAGAGGACTAAAATTCTGGTTTTCTAACAAACAGGTGATCTCCACACTTTCAGTCTGTGAACCACAGTATAGAGCTGCTCTGAAAAATACGGCCCTTGGTTGTGCTCTGTAATTCACTGTTCCCTAAATTCTAAAGCAACTGTCTATGCATAGGTGGCCACATTCTCACCTAGAAGTCAATTGGCAAATAGTCTAAAGGTTGGGTGTGGCCTTGAAAAGGCTTATTACTAATATCAAAGGCTTTTTCCTTTTGGTTCCTGAACCAAAAAATCAAACCATCAGAACGAACAGAGTAAGAAGTACTGCTTACAGACTGGTATCGGAAACTCCCAAGGTTAACTGTGTTGTTGTGACTTTTGAATTTCCAAATATGAAGTAATTTCATTTTTTTTCAGTCTTTTAAACAACACATTCCTCCCAGTTTTTTTCTTTCCTGAAATGTGAATTTCATACATGGATGTAATCAAAATTTATTTCCTATTAATCCTCTCCACGGGATTCTTTTAAAGCTAAACAATCTTATTCATGGTGAATACTTTCACCCTAAGTGCAATTTTAACAAACTAGAATCCCATCTTCCAAGTCTTGGCAATATCTCTATGCTCAGTGCAAGTTATAAAATCACATTGTTTTATTAATATATCTTTCAATAGAATCAGACCCATCCCTACACTTCCTTTCATGCAACAATCTCACCATGAATTTATGAGAAAAAGAACTGTTAATGAAATCTAGTAAATTTAGTTTAAGTATTCTAAAACGTATTTAAATAAAACAATATTTTGAAATAAATATATTCAACATTTTGAGGAAAGAATCATTTTAATATCTCATACTCAACATTATTTGGCCATATGACTGAAAACTGGTAAATCAACAGTGTATCTCTTGCTGAGAAAAAACTTCTTTTTTCGAATCAAAAAGCTGAAATTTAAAAAGAGCTCCATTATCAACAAGTAGTCATTAATAACACAAGCTATTTCCCTGAGCTTTAATAACTCAGAAAAACAGGCAAAAAGCATTCAGCAGAGAAAGAAAGTGAGGTGTTTCACATACATACACATTTCTCTTTATCTCTAATAAGGACTTGGATGAAGAGATTTTTCTAGAAGTTACAACTCCTTAAAGCCCACCAACTTACAGTGATCTCTTTATCCTCTGAAATTCTGTAACATTATCTGTACCACTCAAATAGCAATCATCTAAAAATCATCTCATAATGCTGGTTATACCTTTTGTATGTATCTTGTCTTCCCCAACTAGAATGTGAACTCTTGGAAGACAGGCACCATGTTTTATAATTTTTATGTGATCTTTTGCCTGTGGCACACTAACATTATATTCCAGTTGATGTCTATTTTAAGTCACTCTTTCCTTTCTTCAATCTTATTTTTCTCCTGTAAACTCATTTCTTATGCTATTCCTTAATCTAGAGATAATATATTTCAAGTCCTAAAGCATTATTAATATTATTATTATTTTTTTTTTACAGGGGGAGGGTGGTGAGACTGCTCGTTGTGTTGGCTGGAGAGAGAGGCCACATCTAAGCAACAAAAGAGGCTCTCTTGGGGGTGACTCTTAGGCCTAAATTTTAAGTAGACTTGACCTATCCTTCGTGGGGTTAAGTTTCACATGAAGAAACCCCAAGACTGTGGGCTCAGCCTATAGCTTTGGTTGTCCACACTGCCTGTGAGAATATCAAGCATTATTTTTTAATTTACAAACACAAAAGTAAATCTAGGGGGTGCAGTGGTAGTCCAGTGGTAGAATTATCACTTGCCATGTGGGAGACCTGGGTTTGATTGCCAGCCATGCACTTCCCACACTCCCCCACCAAAAAAAAATTTCAACAGAAGGTGCTGCAATAATGGGATACGCACATGGAAAAAGAATGAAATGTGACCCCTATCATACAGCATACAAAGGGGAAAAAAAGTAAATCTGCCCAAAAATGTTGCTTTTCAGGGTTATTTTTTAAATTATTATCTTTTCTGAAGATCTCATAATCAATACAATATCAAGTGTATATCTACAGTATGCAGGCAAAAAACTAAAAAATGTATTTCCATGTTTTCTAAGTGCAAAGTATTTTTATCTATTCAGAATCAGACTAAACATAAAATGTTTTACAACTTACCATTTTAAGTAAAGCTTTTTGCTTATACATAAGCAGAAAAGCTATTAACAAAATAAATAATGAGACAAAAGCAAATGGTATAATGAAATATAGCAAAGTTTTCTTCCACATGTCACCTAGAATTAAAAATCACAAAACAAGGGGAAGAGTTAGAGGTTTATAATTACTTTCAGAATGGAATTGTTTTATAAATAAACTCCTAGTGAATGGCAGAGAACCAAGTTAAACATGGTAACTTTTGCCATATTTCCCAGTGCAGAGATACCACAGATATGTCTGAGTATAGCATTCCTTCCATTTAGTACTTTTTATATAGAACTATTTTATTAAACTTGTAACATCTGTTCATTTCACTTAAAACAATATCTCCAGAGCATGATTGTTATTTTCTAATATGTTGTGTTTAAAATTTGACCATGTGAATTATTCATAGCACTATGACAAAATACTTCTCAAGTGATTAGACCACGATGCCCTGTGTATCTATCAATAAATCAAATGTTTACATTGCTTCTATCTTGAGACACTTGGAGTGAGCAAGATCTGTTTTTCAATGAAAGTGACTTTGTGAGTAATGGAACTATTCTTTTAAGGCATTTTTTTAAGTTGAAAAGGGAGGATGAAATTATAATGGCTCTTCTGTATAGCAAGAAATGAGCAAGCACTAGAAAAGTTTTTTGAGTAGCCAGAAATTGTCCTTCAAAATAGGTGTCTCCCACTTGCTTTGGAGTAATACACACCATCCTAAATCCTACGCTCAGACCCTAAATCACCTTACACTCAAATCTGTCCTTCCATACCCCGTTTTCCTTACCTTA
Source organism: Tamandua tetradactyla (assembly GCF_023851605.1). Lineage (NCBI taxonomy): Eukaryota > Metazoa > Chordata > Mammalia > Pilosa > Myrmecophagidae > Tamandua > Tamandua tetradactyla. The sequence continues at coordinate 53,917,310 of NC_135353.1, read as the reverse complement.
TTCCCTTAGGATGTTATTTTCTCCTAGAAAATTACCAGTCAAATTCATATGTTTAGCTCAATTAAGATTTGCAAAGATATAATCCAAAGAATTTACTGATAATATAAATTTTCTGGAATGCTAAAATGACAATGGAAAGGCACAAGACTCCTTTCTTGAGCTTCTGCAAATCTTCATAGGCAATCACTTGCATACTCTATACACAGCCAATCTTGAAGAGGATATTTTTCTATTTTCAAAAAAAAAATCATTGTCCTGTTTTTCTATAACTTAAAGAGTACAATAAGAAATGTCTTAAAGAACTAGAACTACATACAATTCATGAAGCTCTTTGTTCCTAATCACAAAGTCTTTAAGAATCTCCCAAGGGAGACCATTTAGGTCAAAAGAAATCTCAGTCATGAACATCATTGTTAAAATTGTGTATAAAATACATAACAGGCTTATAGTTCGAGGTTGCAGCTAAAAACTCATGAATGAGCTTTTCAGGATATCTATTTTAAACTATGCATTGACAAATGACCAGATACAATTCAGGACATGACTTTCTCATAGTCAGTTCCATAGAGTCTCCAGATTTCTTATAGCAGTGACAAAAATGAAAAAATGTAGAACCAGCAAATTTTCTTTTTGATTCCATGTGTCATTTGGTCAATTGAGTTCTCCCCTTCCCTGCCTAATTTTTCTCCATAGCCCTCAGTGACTATATTATATTTTTGGCTTCTTTTTTATTGTCATCTCTACCAAATCCAGCAATAAATATAAGTTCTATTATGACAGGGAATTCCTCCTTATTGTATTTCTAGTGCCTGAAAAGACTGTTAACATATAGTAGCTGCTTACTAAATATTCAATAAATGAAAGGGAACAATGATACCATTATATTCACAAGGATAGTGAAACAAGGATTCTATTACAGTGGAACTATGTGAAAGAAAATTATTGTTAGAAATGCTGTATCAGTCCAAATATATATTTATATATGTATTTATAGCTGTATCTATATCTATATACCTGAAAAACAATACTGAGTTATTATCCTACAATTTTGAACAAGTATTACTAATTTATTCTTCCTTATTCTCTAGGCTTTTTGGTTTATATTTCTATTTAATTTAAATGTCTTTTATCATGTCATCTTAAATCACTGTTGGAAGTTAGTGAAATATGCATTTTAATAATTATGGAATAGTAATTAGAAAAATATTCCTCTAGTATAGTACTAGAAATGTGTGCCAGTCTGAAACTGTCACATACTCCAGAAAAACCATATTCTTTAATCTTCATTCAGTATTGCTGGGTGGGACCTTTTTGATTGTTTCCATGTAGATATGGCCCACCTAATTGTGGGTGGTAACTTTTGATTAGATGGTTCCCTTGGAGATGTGTCTCTGCCCATTCAAGGTGGGATTGCTTACTGAAGAGGGAACCATTTTGGAAAAAGCTTTAGAGCCAAAGAGACCTTTGCAGAAGGAAAACACCCCTGGGGAAACTTTATGAAATGAGAAGAGAAAGTTAGCAGATGTCAGCACATGCCTTTCCAGCTGATAGAGGTGTTCTGGACCCCAATGGCCTTTCTTGAATCAAGATATCTTTTCCTGTATGCCTTATTTGGGCATTTTCATGGCTTTAGAACTAACTGTAAATTTGCAACTTAATAAATTCTCCTTTAAAAAAGCCATTCTGTTTCTCGTATATTGTATTCTGACAGCTTTAAGAAACTAAAACAATAAGTAAAAATAATGTATGCTAACCTACTTTCCTTTAACAAAAGGTTTGTGTTCTCTTGAAAACTGAAACCATATGAAAACACTGATTAAAATTTATGATCCTGCTCAAAAAAATGAAATACTATTCTTCTTACTGAAAGTAAGAAAGCAAGAATGTTGATAATAGAAATATAACAAGACTCCTAATTCTAAGTCAATATTAGATTTTCAATAAACCTATGTTCAATTCAGGTGCTTGCTAATTTATCTTTTCTGTTTACAGACTATATGCAACAGTCTTTTATGCAAAAGTTCCATAATTACAAAATACACTGAAAGAAAATTCGGATTGTTAGCAAATAGGTTCCGTTATTTGGCTACTGTTCTTTTATCCCATACCTTTCCAGCACTGTTCATCACTCCACTCACTCCAAATTCCATCATCTGAGCAATAAATATTCACTTTGCTTCTTAGTCTAAAGCATACTTGTTGGCTTTCGTTTAACTGTCTTATGATGTACATTTCATTTTCAAATGTGGTAGTCTGAAAGCCAAGGAAAAAATAAGCTGCCGTTATTTGATTCAATTTCAACTAGACAGATCCCATCTGATCTATCACTTTCGAAGGGGGGTTTGTTGTATGAAATGTAGCAAGGACAAGACTAGAAGGATCTATACCAAGATGTTAAGAGTGATTACCTCTCCGAATGGTGTTTTTTTTCATTTTTTCTTTTCTTCTTTATCTATATTTTAAAGTTTTCTATATTCATAATGGATTACAGGCTATATGTGAATGCAAAATTCCTAGGTAGTCATGGTGTTTATGAAGCCCAAGTATTTGGATTAGTGTTCAATTTCTCAGATTCCATAAAGTGGAATATGCTACATATAGAGTTAGCAAAAAGACCGGAGCTACCATGTGTATGTTGAAACTATAGAAGCTATAGAAACTATAGAAACTATAGACGCTCATATACATAAAGCTCCCACCCCATTCTTGTTTGGTTAACTGCACTCAAACACTGTACCAATACTTAGGGTTTAACACGAACTTACCCATTCAAATATAAAAATATAACAAGCTGAGTGATATCAAAGAATAAAAAATCACTAAATCAATTCCTTCTATTTTATATTTCAAAAAGGTGAAGAGTGTTTCCTGTATGAAATAATTGCTTTTCTTTTCTGGTAATTTATCTTGGCAATCAACATAAAGTAAGAGAAATGTCTAAGTGATATGTGTATCAGGGTGGATTCTAGTTGTAGCTGTGCAATTTGATTGCAAAACACTTCATCTCCCTAGGACTCAGTTTTCTTATCTGACTAGGAAATAAATTCCTAGTTATTTATTTAGGACTAAATAAATTAGTCCTAAATAATTAGGACTAGTGGCTCCCCTACTGGTCTCTACAACACTTTAAATTAGAAACCAATGAATAAAATTAACATATAACAACGTTGGGCCAAAGGTGTCACTACCTTGTTGGTGCTGGAGGGCTATTCATCCCGCAACCATCTGCTGTTTATCCTGTCAGTCCCTCTTTCCTTGTAGGAGAAATTATCTTGTAGCCTTACCAGACTTTGCTCTAATTTTGACTGAAAATTGTTCCTCAACAGGTAGTTCTTTTGTTTGGTTCACTGGGTTTAGTCTTAGTTGTAGTTTTTTCCGATGCCCTTGGCAAATTTTATTTAGTTACACAAAATTGGAAACCAATGACTAGATTAACTCTAAGGTCCTATAAACTTAAAAACTGGTATGACTGATTATACTTGCAGATAGTAAGCATCTTTCTTTTGTCCAGAGTGTTTGATCTTACTGGAAATTAAACTAAGATACATGTTATGATCTATTCCTCATGTGGATAGCAACATTGTTCTCATGCTTGCTACTTTATTTAAGAGGTTGTGTTTATGATTTTCCCAAATAAATACAATGTTCATACCACCCAGGTAGTATCATCTTCTGTGAACTCAACTTCATAAATTAAACATTTTGCTGGAATGGGTTCTCCGGGCATGCTCCATTTCAAGTTAATTTTATCTGAATTCTTCACAGTGAGACTTAGGTAGTCTGGTGGCAAAGGTTTAACTGAAAAGCAAAAGGAAACAATTGCAACATGGAGGTTATAGAACTTTACTAGCCCTTATTAAAGCTGGGGACACTTAATAACAGAAACCTCTAGAGACAAACATGGTAGCTCAATATTATTCCCTATGATGTGAATTGAAATTAAAGTTGCTTGTCAACCAACATGAATTTACTGAGAAACTTGGCTATCTTGGAAGCTCATTTTTAGATGTCACATATCAACAAATATTAAAGCTCAAGAGAAAAGAAGACCAAAATCATTACAATCATTTTTGTTTTGTAGCATTAAAAACATTAAAAACAACCACAACCAGTACTACTACTTTTATCAATAGCTAACAATTATTTAGTGCTTGTAATGTGTCAGGCACTGTACCAAGGATGTTACAATATAATCTTGCTCATGTCTCCCAATCAATCTATTAGGTAGTCCTGTTATATCCTCATCTTACTGATAAGGAAATTGAAACAGAGATATTAAGTAATTTGCCCAAAGTCACATAGCTAAAAAGTGGTAGATCAGAGATTCAAACCCAGGTCTGGCTGACCCTATACATTTCCACTCTCATCAATGTTAGAACTGAAAATGGAGACTCAGAAAACAGCCAATCATTCACCTTTAGAGTCATGAGAATATGTAATTCCACAATCATTCTCTCACTAACACTGGACAAAAATGCTGTGTAGCAGACCAGTTCTTTGAAGCTCTGAAATTAATTATGGGTTCTAAATGAAAATGACATTTTATCCTTCATTCAATTTATTCTCTTCCATATTTGTATATTTAATAAGAGCTTCCTAGTACAAATTGTTGACCCACATTTTTCTCACTTTTCATTTTCTTAGGTCTCTCCCACCTCCCCTTTCCTTGTGGTGGTAAATAGCCTAAACTAGAAACAAGATATTTAAACTTGTTGTTTATGTCACCTATATTTTGAAGTTGAAAAATGAAATAGCTGGATCTGATAGGCTTGGATTCTGAGGATCCATTAACACAAATGTAGAAGTCTTTATAGTCTGATGACTCCAAGTAGGGAAACCTGCATCCAATATTTTTTCCATTAGCCTTAATGTAATCAGAACACTGTAATGCATAGTTCAAGCCTTCATACCTATGAAAAGAAATATTGTGAAAAATAGATATCTTCTATATAAGGGAGCTCCATTTTCAATTATCTTAAGATATCAAATGAATAAAAAGTTATTTAATAACATACAATATTTATTGAATACCTATTATGTGTCAAACCCAATGATAAGTGCTAGGGATACAACATATGGAAAACAAAGATAGTTCATGGCTTCACAGAGCTTACGGTTGAGTGGGAATCATTACAACATCCCGAAAAACAAGGATTCCTATTCATGGACTTAAGTGATGGTTACTCACAAACAAGGTTTGTAAATCAAAGGGTAAGATTTCCATTAAGAAAACCTGGGGTTTACATAAATAATCCTGAAAGATACTGATTTTTCAATATTATTCTAAGGAAATTATTATAGAAAAAAGCAGAAATAAAAAATGTCATGTTTAATAAAATTAAAATCCTCTGAGGATACATCAAAGATGAAAAGATAAACCTCAGAAAAGCTAAAAAGAAGGCAAAAATAATTTTGAAATGGGGAGTTGTTTGGCAGGTATATATCTAATTTCCCATCCTACCAGACAAGAAATTTTGCCACACCCTTTAAAGTTAACCTTGTTTCCAGTACTAAATCTAAAGGGAAATAGGGGGGATTTCCCTACAGATTTCCAAAACAACAATTGCCTGATTTATTTTTCTAAGGAACAATTTGCAGAAAAAAATGTGGCATTATCAGTAAAAGCAATCAAAATCCCCTTTGTAATGTTGCCAGTACAGCAGCTCTTGGGTCTGGTACAAATATTCCAACTCCACCAAATTCACTTCACGCAGTGTTTACTTTAGGCAGAATATGAAAAATTGTAGTCTATGGTTAGTTCACTTGATTACAGTTGGGGAGACTTGAGTTCCAGGCCTGACTTTACACAGGTTTATTTTTTGCCACTGGGAAGCTTCACGGCATCCTTATTTTCTAGTCTTTAAGGTGTGACTATTTCTCCCTTGCTACACCACTAAGATAAGGATAAAGTTATGTTCTGTTAAACATGAACTAGGATGTACAAGCAGGTAAGGAATTTGTTGTGTGTACGTTTTATCTTTATTATTTAGAACAGTGCCTTCCACTTAATAGATTCATAATATTTGATGGAATAATGAACAAATTAATTACGTGCAAAAAAACCTTAGAAATTACCCATCCAATTCCAGATGAGAAAACTGAGACTTCAAAAGGGGAAATTACTTACAAGGCCAGCCAGGTGTGAGAGCAGGGATTAGAACCTAGTTCTCAGGACTTTTAATTGCCATACTTTATTGCTTATAACTTATGATATTCAAAAGAAACATGCCATGATAATTTGGGCCTAAAACTCATGAATAGTAACACATCACTCTATATTGCTTTTTCTGCTACTTATCTATCAATTTACCAATGCCACTATCATATTTGTCATTCATTTAATGAGTTTTTAGTGATAGCATACTATGGGCATAGCACTGTGAGGTTATTCAAGAGATACATAAGGAATACTGTGTGCCCACCAATCTCTTAAAAATGTAAGATAGGTGACAAAGCAAACCATATGACAAAATTTATGTACCATCTGGACAATAAATAACAAAGAGCTATAAAAAGAAATAGTTTAGAGAAAAACTGAACATAGGCTTATGCAATCAGTAAATGATACATGATACTAGATGGGCCTTGAGGGATGGATAAGAGTTAGTGAAAGAGAAGGAGAACCAGAAGGCATTCCAGATAACAAAAGGTAATGACATAAAAGGTAGTGACAGAGATGAGGAACAAATGTAGAAACGGGTCTACATGGGGTAGAATAATCATGTTGGTGAGAGTAGAAGGTAATGATGGAAAGGCACTGAAACATTGACAGAGTGAGACAGAGGCTCTAACACAAGCCTAAATTTTATCCTGTAGGCAGTAAGTAGCCACTGGAGGTTTTTATATGAGGCAATGGCATATGAAAAATAGTAATGTAGGAAGTTGAATCTGACTACAGCATGCGGAATGACTAGCAAGGGGAGAGACTGGAAGCAGAAAGATCATTTGGAGGCCATGGCAATCATCCAGAGACAGAATGAGGTGAGCCTAATGTAAACTTCTTCCAGAGGAGATAAGAAATAAGGAATACAAGTGAGACCTTTCAAAGGAGTGTCAGAACTTGATGATGAACCTTACTATGAAACAAGAAATGAAGGAGAGGGAAGAGCCTAGATAGCTCCGTATTTAAAAGCCTTAGCGAAAGATCATAAGGGTAGGGAAGTCAGAAAAGCATTCAGTTTAATAGATACTTGTTTGTATTAAATGCAAGAATTTAAAACATGTCACAATTTTTTATATTATAACTCAATCTATCCAAAGGCTGCCAAATTTAGTTCAGTACAGAAGCAGTGACTGCATTCCTTATATCTATAGAAAGCCATCCAGTAGTTATAACCAAAACCCACTTACCCCATGAACATCCCAGATAATTGGGATTTCAATAATAAGCAATCATCACTATGCATACAACATAACAAATGAAGAAAATGAATATAATTTACTGAAAACACAGTTATTAATGTAGATTAATTTTGATAGCTATTTCTCTAATATGGAATTCTAATTATAAAAATACTTACCAGTAAAACAGGTTGTAATTGGTATCAAAATGGACACCCACGCCAGGTTTCCAAGAGCAGAGTAAATATTGCCAGTTGTAATATATGCAATCCATATCCTGAATTTTAGTTTCCAAATTTCCTAAGGAATGAACTGTGAATGCTTGAAACACACAGCAATGAATAATTTGAGAAATCACTATTCAGTTTTATTTCATATCCTATGGTTTCTCCATTTCATTTAGCAACCGATATAATCGGGAGTATTTCAAAAACAAATTGTTGGAAATCACTTCACCATAAGGGGTTATGCAATATCAAAAACCTTTGAAGGCTCAGCCTGGTATGAGTGTAAGCATATGCAAAAGTATTAAGTCAATAAGGAGTTGAGCAAATACTCACATACATATTTACCAATATGATGCCAAATTTGGGAACTATATTAATCTCATGAGATGTAAGTTTTGCAGAACACGTCTGCTGATTTAAAGAAATCAAAAAGCCAATCACTTTCTTACAAGGATTCTATTTTGTGTCACATTGTCGTATTACCTATTGTACACAATCTGGTGCAGAAGAGTTAAAGGACTAAATTATTCCCTATGTAGACTGTTCTGGCAGTGTTAAATATGAAAAGAGACCTTTGTTTTTACCTTGTGGAGGTATCCAATAAGTAGCTTCTGACCAAGAACTTCGAACCTCTGATCCATTTGTACATTGCTCTGGCAGAAGTGTGTGTATTTTTGCTTCAATGACCTTGTTAAGATCAAACCCATCTTTGTAATGTAGATTCTTAGTAATGATGGTCTGTTTGATAAAGTAGATGAGACAAATACTAGCTTACAGACAACTGTGCTATAATAAACCAAATTAGTAAAGCTAAGAAGCCATTAATACCTTGAAGATTCCCCAATATCTAATACACTCTTGATGATTATCTGACACAATGCTCTAGACATACATCCAACAGAATTTACCTCTGTATCATATCATTTGATACTGTTGTTTAAATCTTACCTCTCATTAAAGAAAAAAAAATCTCTGGAAGGAAAATAAAGTCTTTATGGACAGCAACTTGAGCTATAACCAGAATGAAATCAAATAGATGATTTTCACATACTATAGGCATATTGGCAAGTGATTTATGACATTTCAAATACAATATGAACCTTTCAAGAATCACGTAATGTAAAACCCTGGAGGTAAATTGTGAGCTCCTGGAAGACTAAAATCATGTATTATTTATCCTTGTATACCCAATGCCTATTAGAGGGGCGTAAAAAGATGCTTGATAAATGTTTGATTTGAACTGTCCCTTGAAACTGTATAACTGAATTAGGGAGGTAACAGAATGCCTTGCACAACAGAAATCTTGGAATGAATACGCTTGTTGAGTATGTAAATAGCTAATAATTCAGTAAATTTCATTGAATACTTTCTACAGTATATGCAAAGTACCATGCCATGATCTTGGGGAGGGCACAAAGATAAATAAGTCTTGACTCCCAGAGAGAAAATGCTTATGGTCCAGTAGTGTATACAATAACTATAAAATATACAATTATATATACAAATAACTATAAAATATAGTAAAGTATGTAAGTGCTCTTCAAGTCCATATTTCATGGGACCAAATATTTTTTCTCCTTTCCTTCCAATGGTAGACTTAACAATGGGTGGACTGATAATAGATGTGACAGGATGCACAGAAGACAGCAGCAGGCATGGCAGTTTGTAATATCCTAATTATAGTTATCCACATAGGGAAAACAGAGAGGACACTGAAGTCAGGAAATACCAGAAAACTCCTTAGAATCACTCTGATATTGCAAATGCATATTTCACTTACCTTCCACTTTTCACTATCAATGCTTCGGTATTTTAATTCATATTCTATTGTGCATTCCTTAAAATTATCCAGAAACAGCGGAGGTTGCCATTGCAAATAAAGATAACCTAAATATCCAGGATCTACTATCTCAAAATCCTGAGGAGGATTAACTGAAACACAAGGAATAAGTTTTTTTTAATTTTCTGTATTTTATGACAGATATTGTTAAATTTTGATTACTTCCAAATGTCCACCAACTGCTTAATGGATGAACAAAGTGTGCTATATCCATACAATGGGATATTATTTGGCTATAGAAAGAATGAAGTACTGATACATGCTACAACATGGATAAACCTTGAAAACATGTTAAGTAAAAAAAGCCAGTCACAAAGGTTGATCCATTTATATGATACATCCAGAATAGATAAATCCACAGACAAAAAATAAATTAGTGGTTGCCAGTGACTGAATGGAGCAATGTATATCTATATGTTCAATAAGTCTATAAACTTGCCTACTATCAAATTTAGTATTATTGTCCTCATGTTGCTTTTCTGCTAATAATATTCATTTTGATACTTTCTTCACCTCATAATGCTTATTGAGGTGGGGGGGGAGTCCACGGGAACAAATTGTGGCACAAATTATTGACTTAGGATCCACGTGCACCTGTAAAGAGGATCCACACCGAGAATGAAATGACAATCCTGTTGAGAATTAAGTGACAATCTTTGGCAAATCCGTTATTATAATTACTTTCTGCAAGAAGAAAAGTGCATTAGAAATGACTCAATAAGTCTGCAATTATTTTTTTAAATTTACTTTAAATCTCTGTAATTTTTAACATTTATCTAATTGTCTTAAAAGTCAAGGGTAGTAATCAAGGAAACGTTCCACTTAGTTGGGTATTAGGTATTAAGGTTTCAGCTATTTAAAGCAGCTTGTAGGAAGGATTACACAAAAGGTTTGTAAAGTGCCTTTTAGTTTGATTTTTATCTTACAAAATGTGTGTCATAATCAGTTACTTTATAAATGAGGCAGAACAGTAAGAACATGTCTTTTGTGCATTGACATTCTGAAACATTTCCAATAATAACCCATTTACCTGATATGCCCTTCCATAAGGGTAAGCTGAAAAGACAGTTAATAGCCTTAATTTTACAACTACTCCATTAAAATCCATTCAGTGTGTTGGTTTACCTTTTATCTCGGTATTTGCAGACAAAGTACAGTCAAATACTGTGCAAATAAGAAGGGTATATAGGCATCTGATATACAAATGAATGAAAGCCATTTCTCCAAGCTTTACTACATTGAAATCTCCACTCTAGGAGAAAAAATATATAACATTTTAACTTTTTCTTACTCCAAATAATCAAATGACTAAATATGATTATAAATACTTTGGGGAGTTCTCTGTATACTTTATACTAAGAATTAGGAAAACTGTTCCCCCTTGGACCATGAAAACAGAAATTACTTGGTTTAGGTCCAATATAATTGAAAAGGAAGGATTCTAGGCTCATCTTTCTAAGGACAGTAAAACAAAAAGCCCTACAGCCTTTCTACCGCCCATACCTACCCATATATATATATATATACTTCATAATCTATAAACAGGATAGTGTGGCATCAAGTAACCTTCAGCCTGAAAAATGAGTCAGTCCCACCAGAATGCTCCTACTGCTTTCAAAAGGGGAGCAATTACATCATTAGTCTCCTAACAATCCTCTCTCCTAACCACAAATAAGACATACTGACACAAACACATACCCTTTCCTGAGGGGAAAAAAAAGTATTTGAAAATTATCTGACTATGGAGAAGGCCCAGAATCTATACCAAAGCCTCAGATAACATAGAATTTCCTCTATTTCTTCATAAATCATCTTCTACTCTCACACCTGTTGTACCTTTGCTTGGGTTTCCTGTATCAGTAAAGGGTATCACCATCCTCCCAGTTACCCAAACTTGAAACCTCGGACTCTTCCTCAACTCCTCCCTCTCCCATCCAATCTCTCCACCATCATTATGGCTTCCTAAGGTGAGGACCTTATCCTCAGGCATCTCCTTTTCCAGTCTTTCCTAACTCCTGTCCATTCTCCACACCATGTACAGCAAGAACCACCTTTCTAAAGGGCAAACCTGAACTTACCAACGTTTTCTTAAAACAATACCAGCACTTCACTGCCACAGAATACAATTTAATTACCTTTTTATTCTTGCCTCCATAGTCCTACCCAATCTCAGAATACTTTCAAAGAAAAATCACTACTCCAAACTCAGACACTTCTCTTTGAGTCTATATTCCTGGAACCAAGGATTTCAGGAAGAGAAAGCTTAAAGGTCATGTATCCCAACTCTCAGGGACCTTTTCTTTCTTCTACATAGATTAATTAAGCAGGACAGAACCTCTCCCCACCCTACCCTCTTCATCCTACCTGGTCCATCTGCAATGTTCTAATGGTGTTAGGCTTCAATTATTACATAATAGAATCTTGAGATCAAACTGTTAGAGCCAGCAGCTAAATAAAGGAGAAATGCTAGTCCAATTCTCCTTTATATATTGAGAAGTGAAACTCAGACTTGCCCAATATTACACAGAAAGTAACTAGCTGGAAGTAAGACAGAGATCTTATGATTCCCAGACCAGTGCACTTCTACCCTACTGTTCTGAGTTCCACACACTTGACTCAGGATTATGAAATCATTTCCTCTGGGACCCCAGCCACTGTTTAAAACATCTTCCAACTAGCTAGCAGGCTGAATCAACACCATACTATTTTTTTTTAATTCTATGCTTCACAAAAATCATAAAATGATACCGTTTCTCTTACTGAAGTGCAACAAATCTTTAGCCTCAATTCCTCCCTCCCCATCTGCTAGTCCATTATTGAAACTCCTTTAAGTAATAGGTATGTTTGGTCACCAGAAGGCTACAGATCTTCCACTAAGCTGCTCCGATAGGCTGAAAAGAACACACTAGTTACATATGGGTCCAAGGCAATAGGTCTAACAAAGAGAAATCTTTTTGTATTACCTGCAAGGATTAGCAATCATGCATACCTTTAAAATGGTTTCAGAGAGATCCTTAAAAATTTCTCTCTTCCCTATCAATTTATCCTTAGATATTTCATTACACTGTGTCATGTATAACATAAATGTTAAGTAAAAAGTCAAAATCATTTGCTTCTATTCCATTTCCATGCTACTGAAATCTGATTCAAGCTATTAAAGAGCATTTCTTGAATCAGCCCAATACATTAGCTAGCTTCCTGAGTCACTTATCTACTAACCCACACAAGGAGTTTCTGAATTACACCTAGGGGCCAATCTAGACTTTCTTATCCAAATGTACATGTAGGTAATCCTTTTCTTGGCTTCTGGCTTATGGGATTTTCACTAGTGCAAGGAGGGACTTTATATAGTATATAATTACCGGGAAGGTCCGAGGTTTTCTCAAGGGAGTAGGGGACCTGACGACATCATAAAGTGAGGACTGGGGAAAGGAAAAGCAGACATAAGATTTGAGCAAGCTTCTGATATGCTTCCCACCCCCAGTCACAGTTAATAACACTCATCTGGTCTTAACTCCTAATTTTTTTAAGAGGAAATATCACTCAGAGAGGAAAGCGAGTTGTCCAAGCTCACAAAATTCGTTGAGGGCAGAGTAACAACAGAAAATTAGGTCTCTTGTACCATTTTCACTAACTAATAAATCATTTTTTTCTTGTCATAAAATGTCTATTCTGCATTTATCCTGCCAGAACTACCCCAGACCCTACATCTTTCCTCAATTACTGGCATCCTTAAAATCATCAACCCTACCACACAGTTTTATCATCATGATATTTCTGATGGAGTTATAATTCAAAAATTTATGGAGCACCTATTTTTTTTTTGCCAGAAACTTTGCCAGATAAATATTGTGTAAGATACAGCATTCAAATGCAACAGACATAAGATCTATGGTGATAATGCTACATGAATTATCTCATAATCCTCACAATTAGCCTTGGAATATTTTAATTCCCATTTAAATTCCCATATTAAAATTCTCATTTTAAATACCAGAAGCAGAAACATAGAGAAGTTAAACAGCTTCCCTGAAGCCATCCAGGCCAAACATGGTGAAATTTGGATTTGAATCCAGACAATCTGGTACCAAAACCTTTGATGATAATCACCACACACCTGTTTCTACCTACTCAGCTTCAAATAACACTATTGCTTAGAATGAATTGCCCATTGAGAATCCCCTTTGGAAAGCGAGACCTGAATGATTTATTCTTTTTGGCCACACTTCCCCACTTATTCAAAACCCTGCTTAATCTCCTCACTCTAACAGGTGGCTGGGATAATCCTTGCAAAACTCCAGGTACTTACCAATAATATGGTTTCACAGGAAATTCATTATCATGGATATTTGGATAAACTAACTGACAGATATCTGAAGAGCTTCTTATAATAAGACATACAATGTAACCAGGGTTACAGTCCTAACACTACCACTAATTTGCTTAGAGGCAAATTATATTTCAATTTCCATGTGTAAAATTGAGGTAATAATGCCAATCTGGCAGGACTGTCTTGAAGATTAAATGAGATAATGTAAATGAAAGCATTATGAGAATAGTAAATTGTTCTATATACTTAAGGTATGTTTGCTTCTGAGGGCCTTGCTACTAAGCAAAAATAACTAGCACCATCTTACACATTTGTCCCTACTAATTCAGCAAAATAGATGTGTATACAGTTGATAACTAGGCACTTATTATCAACCTCCAACTTCCACCATCCTTATTGACCCATTGTGCTGCCATTACTGACTTTTGTCTTAATAACAATAGTCTTGCATTTGTTTGGCTTTTTATAGTTTACAAAGCACTTATCTCTTTGAATTCTCATAACAAATTTGTATATATGTAAGACTGGTATTACCAATTTACAAAGAGTACAACTGGGGCTTATGGAAGCAATGTGATGTGCACAAGGTCCCACAGCTAGTACAACCCATACTGAAAGGAAAGGGAAAAGAACAGAGGTATGAAGCTAATAAGCAGTCACACGTATATATACACAAATATATAGTTTTAAGAAAAGTTCCTTGTCTACCTTGGCAAAGAAAAGAAGAGATTCTTCCAAAGTGTCTGAAATGATCACAGGGGGTTTTTGTTAATTTTTATTGTATAATATAACATATGTACAAAGCAAAGAAATAAAAAAGCAATATGTTTGGAAGCACTCTTCAACAAGTAGTTACAGGACAGATCCCAGAGTTTGTCATGGGCTACTATATCATCATCTCAAATTTTCCTTCTAGATGCTCCTGAATATAGGAGGCTAGAAGGGAAAAATATTTTTTATCATCACAACTTTTTTTCTTTTTTATGAGAATTAGCATATATACAAAAAAGCAATAAATTTAAAAGCACAGCACAACAAATATTTGTAGAACAGATTTCAGAGTTTGGTATAGGTTACAATTCCACAATTTTTAGGTTTTTACTTCTAGCCGCTTTAAGATACTGGAGACTAAAAGAAATATCAATTTAATGATTCAGCAATCATGTTCATTTGTTAAACCCTACCTTTTCTGTATAGTTCCACCATCACCTTTGGTCTTTCTATCCCACTCTTTAGGGGCATTTGGGCTATGGTCATTCTAACTTTTTCATGTTGGAAGAGCTGTCAATTCTATGGGGTAGGGAGATGGAACTAGCTGATGTTCTGGAGAGGCTGGTCCCTCTAGGTTTCATGACTGCAGGTTTTAATTTTTCTTTGTTTTTAAAGGTTGTGATTATTTGCAGAGACAAATATTATGGAATTTTGCAACGCAATTAAAACGACTTCTAAAAAATCACATCAAAGAATTATAGACACGTCATTTCTGTTGTGTTTGGGAAAAAAACAATGTTATAGAATTTGATACTTTCTATACACATTATTTAAGGCATCTAAAAAAATCAGCCAAAATAATTAGAATAAGGCTTGGAGAAAAAGAAAAGCTTGAGTAGAGAAAATGGAAAAGTATTGTTGTTGCAAAGGCTTATATGTGGTTTGCAGGTAAAATGATAAGTTGATCAGTCCTACATGTGAAGGCATAGACTAGGAGACCTGTGGTCTCATTACAGCTTTTTCAGGTGACTTTGGAAAATATTAACAATGCTAATAGGGACTATATTTATTAAAACCTTACTAGAGGTCAAGTTCTGTGCTAGATGCTTGATATCATTAATTCATTTAAGGCTCACAAAACTTGAGAGATAGTTACAATTATTATCCCAATATTACAAATGAGGCATTTGAGGCTCAGAAAGTAATGTAAATTATTCATGGTCATAAAATTTAAGCAAGGAAAGATTTCTATATATGACTCTAAAGACCAGGCTCATTTCAACATACAATAATTTCTTTCAACTAATCTCACTTCAGTGAAGCTCAATTTCCTCTCACAAAAGATATCCCCCGAGGTCATTCTCAGTTTCATCAATTAATCTGCCTGTATGCGTCCATGGTTTCAGGATGTGACTGAAGAACAATGACTTCTTGGATAACTAATCTTGTTTTAAGGATACCATCCAGTATGTGTAAATGTCTAGTAATAGCTTCTGGAGTATAGACATGACTCAGCATCGTAATTAATATCTCTAGAACCTGCCAGATCCTGAGCAGTGACAAGATGCTGAGATCAATACATGGCTCAATAATGGTAAAATCAGCCTATAACCTTGTACTCAGTCAAATCTAATTAATATAAGAACTAGCAATAATATGTCCTACAATGAGTAGCTTATAAAGAATGTTGAAGATAACATTGTTTACTTTCAGAGACAGAAGGGCTTTGAATTGGACAGATTCGTCATACATGCCACTGGTCAGTCAAGTGGTATAAGTCATTTCCCATAAAAATGCACAAAGAATTTAGGCATGCGCTGAATAATGAAAATCATTTTGTACATATGAAATGCATATAGAATCTCTTTTCAAACAAATATCACATCAACCTCCAGTTACATATAGTATGATCATACTTATGTCTTTGCCAGCATTGCATATCAACATTGCTTATTTATATTGAGGAAATATATTCAATAACTCTTATAAAAATATAGGTGGTTGTCCTATTCCACAATTCTTTCAAAGACATTTTCATTTATGACAATCTAAATTCTCCCAGCTAAATAGTTTTCTGAAAGACTGTCATAGCTAGAAGAATTCAGTTTTTTTCATTTTAAAAGTTTAATTTAATCTAATGAATTCAATTTCCAATATTATATATTTCAATTCTAGAATTTTTATTTGATTATATTTTCACAGAATCCATTTTAGTTCATTTTTAAAAGCTTTTTGTCCCTTCTTCTCTGTATTTTATTCCATGGGGTATGTTAATGAAAGTTAATAGGAAGTCCCTGTTACCTGCCTACCATATCTGGATGACTTTCAAGTTTATTTCTCTTGTCTTTTTTTTTTTTCTATCACTTTTCAGTCATGTGGTTTTGTCTTTTGGTGTCTTATTATTATCATTTGTTAAAACATTTTTTATTATGAAATATATATAAAATAAAGCAATAAAGTTCAAAAGCATTGTAACAAGTAGTTATAGAATAGATTTCAGAGTTTGGCATGCGTTACTGATACACAATTTTAGATTTTTACTTCTAACTGCTCCAAGACACTGAAGACTAAAAGAATATCGATATAATGATTCAGCAGTCATATTCATTTGGTAAACCCTATCTTCTCTGTTATAACTCTTCCTTCTCATTTGATCCTTCTCTCAATTTTTAGGTGTATTTGGACTCTACCCCTTCTAACTTTTTCATGTAGGAAATGGGTGTTGTTAATATGGGATAGGGTGATGGAATGAGTTGATGTTCTTGGAGAGGCTGGCCCCTCTGGGTTTCAGGACTTATCTGGCCTAAGAACCCATCTGGAATTGTGGTTTGGGGAAAGTAATCATAGTATGTGAAACATTTGTAGAATCTCAGATAGAGTCCTAGGTGTTCTTTAGGGTTAACAGGAATGGTTTTGGTCAGGGTTTGGCAAACCCTGGTAATTAGCAATATCTAGCTAAGTAAGGCTTGCATAACAGTGGCCTCCAGAATAGTCTCTAGACTCTATTTGAACTCTCTCAGCCACTGACACATTATTCTGTTACATTTCTTTTCCCCCTTTTAGTTAGGAATATGTTGTCAATTCCACAGTGCCAGGACCAGGCTCATTGCTGGGAATCATGTCTCATGTTGCCAAGAACAGTTTCATCCTTGGATTTTATGTCTCACATAGAGGGGAGGATAATGATTTTCCTTGCAGAGTTGGGCTTAGGGAGAGAGAGGCCACATCTGAGCAACAAAAGTTGTTTTCTGGAAATAACTCTTAGGCATAACTATAGGAAGGTTTAGGTTCTCTGCTACAGAAATAAGCTTCACAGAAGCAAGCCTCAAGAGCAAGGACTTGATCTATTAACTTGGGAGTCCCTAATATTTGAGATGGTATCAGGGGGTTCACCAGTGGTAAAGGTTAATAGTTCATACTTTTTCTCCCATCCCTCAAGGGACTTTGCTAGTACTTTTTAATCAATTGCCAAACATACCATGGAATGTATCCAGGTATTACCTTAAGCGATACAGACTTACAAGCCCTCATTCCCATTCTGGGCTCCATGTGTTTGGGTTGTTTAAATGAGTTATTCAGGCAAGTTAAGTTAGATTATGTGCTACAGAAAATTTAAGTTTTAGACAAAATTAAGCTCTCTTCCTTTGATCTCATTCAGTAGGTGAAGTTCTAAAATACAGACAATGTCAACCTTACCCATATATTCTGATTCACCTTGTTCTGGACTGAATCAGCTTCGTTCTTATCTCTAACTGAAGCCTGATCTCTTTTTCAGTTTCTTTAACAGTTGTTGTATTTAGCAATGCTGACTTTCTGGGCTGCAGAACTCCAATTCTGAGTCTTAGGTGTCAGACAGGTAACCAAAGTTTCTGGGAGATATCAGGTTATATATATATATATATGTATGTATATATCACAGCATCTCAAAATCTAGAAATAACATTAACAGCTCTGGACTCAACATGACTGCTATAAAAGCTTACGATCTAGGCCCCAATTTTCTTATAGGTATTTTCTAAAAGAGACCACACAGTATTTGTTCTTTTGTTTTAAGTTTATTTTTCACCACATAAGGTTCATTCACCTTGTTGCATGCTTCATGACTTTGTTCTTTCTGTAGGTGCACGATATTCTATCATGTATAAACCACAGTTCACCATTCTACTTCTCAGTCAATTCATCTTTAAGCTACCTCCATTCATTGGGCATCATATATAATGTCCAAAGTCAACAATCCATGTCTCACATTATCCTCACTTAATTGTACGATCATCAACACTTTAATTTTTAGACAATTTTCATTGCTCCAAAGAGAAAAATAATTGATAAACTCACCATCACCATATAGAAAGTCCAAACCTCCCCTTAAGTCTTCTCCTACCCTCCAATTATTTCATTATCTTTTAAGTTTTTATTGTTTCTTGCAAAATACTGAGACTCCAGATGATGTTATCTTCTACCCTTCTACCCTTTTCTTTCTAGGCAGATAGATGAGAGTTGATCACTTGAATTCAATTGTGGGAAATTCTGAAGTCTTAGTTGAGGTTGACTGCAGTCTTATTTTACTCTTCTTCAATGATATTTATTGAGATATAATCACCCAAAGTGTACAATCAGTGGTTCACAGCATCATCATAAAGCTGTGCATTCATCATTACAATAGGTTTTAGAACATTTTCATTATTGAGTGATAAAAATATTCGGAGGAATCTCCTAGGCCTTTTATGTTCAACACGTGTCGCTGAATATATCAAGATGGCAAGGCCCTGGCCTCTCTTCCACCTGGGCCCCTGACTGGGATCATTCATACAAACTGGTAATTTTGAGAGAGGAGGTAAAATGTTTTTCTCCAGGCAAAGGCAGGCTTGCTTACTGTTTGCCAAAAAGGGCAGAGCCCGGGTTCCTCAGGCACAACACAAACCCACTTTGTGTATAGCATGCATCTGGGCTCACCGCACCTTAGGGTCAGGGGAAACAAACAACTATGCTGATGCTCATGCTGTTTGTTGTGCCATGAATATTAAACTGTTTTACTCTGAAAAAAAAAAAAGACAATACGAAACATCCCATACCCTCCAATGCCCCATTGTTTATTTATTTATATTTTGTCTTTTTTTTCTTATTCATCTGTCCAAATACTGCTTAAAGGGAGTGTTAGTCCCAAGGTTTTCACACTCATACATTCACACTTTAAAAGCTCTAGTTATTCAATCATTTTTGGATTACAGCTTGACAGTTTTAGGTATTTCCCTTTAGCTACTCCAATACACCAAAAACTGAAAAGGGATATCTACCTCTATATATATATATAACCTGATATCTCCCAGAAACTTTGGTTACCTGTCTGACACCTAAGACTCAGAATTGGAGTTCTGCAGCCCAGAAAGTCAGCATTGCTACATACAACAACTGTTAAAGGGATATCTAGATATTGCATAAGAATAACCTCCACAAATACCTCTGAACTCAGTTTGAACTCTGTCAGCCATTGAAACTTTATATTGTTTCATTTATCTTTGCCCTTTTGGTCAAGAAGTCTTTCTCACTCCCACAACTTTAGGACAGTTTCATTGCAAGGAGTCATGTTGCATGTTGCCAGGGAGATTTACACCATTGGAAGTCGTGTCTCACATAGGAGGGGAGGGCATGAGTTCACTGTTCTAGTTTGCTAGCTGTGGGAATGCTATATACCAGAACTAGAATGGCTTTTAAAAGGGGGACTTTAATAAGTTAAAATTTACAGTTCTAAGGAAGTGAAAGTGTCCAAATTAAGGAACCAAGAAAAGGTTACCTTCACTCAAGAAAAGCTGATGGGTCAGGAACACCTCTGTCAGCTGGGTAGTCACGTGGCTGGCATCTTCTGGTCCCTTGCTCCTGGGCTCCTTTGCTTTCAGCCTCTGTTCCTGTGGGCATTCCTCACTTTATTTCTCCAGGTCTGTCTTTCATCTCTTGGTTTCCCTTGGCTATCTCCATGGTCTGGCTTGCTTAACATCTTACGGTGAGGTCTGCTGGACTCCAAGCATCTCCAAACATCCATAACTCTGTTCTTCATGTGTTCACACCTGTGTCAGCTCTCCTGTAAAGTTTTTATCTGTTCTAAGGCTTCTGAAGTTTGTACTATTTCTAGCTCTCTCTCCAAAATATTTTCTTTTAAAGGATTCCAGTAAACCAATCAAGACCTATCTGGAATGGGTGGGGTCACATTTCCTTCTAATCAATCATCACACCCACAACTGGGTGTGTCACATCTCCATGGAGATAATATAATCAAAAGTTCCCTACCAGCTGTGAATAGGTACAGCACTCTCTCCACATTTTCTCTAGCACTTGTATCTCTCTCCATTTTTACACAGTTTTATTCACATGTCATAAAATTCAACCTAAGTAAAATATCAGTGGTTTCTGGTATAATCACATAGGCATGCCTTCACCACCACAATCTATATGAGGCACTTAATCACAATCATTGTTCACACAAAGCACCCCTAAGTTATACGATTACAACCTCCATCCTCTATCTTTCATTCTGGTGTCATACTTGCTCCCAGCACTCCTCCTTCAACCATACTTACAGTCAGCTTCATTCATTGTACTTACAGTACTATGATGCCATCAGATAGTAATTGTGATATCCATTTTTTGGTCTTTACAACCAGTTCTATTGAATATTCTGTACTCCTTTAACATCAAGTGTCCAAACTCTACCCTCTTCCTATCTCATGATAACTTGTGTTCTCAAGTGTAACTCTCAAAGATCACTCATTAATGTTAGTTCATATTAGTGAGACCATATAGTATTTGTCCTTTCCTTTCTAGCTAATTTCATCACATAATTTTCTCAAGGTTCATCCACATTATTATGTGATTCATGATGATATTCTCCCTTACAGGTGCATAATTTTCCATTGGATGTATATACCACAATTTGTTTAGCCAGTCTTCTTTTGATGGACATTTGGGCTTTCCATCTCTTGGTAATCATGAATAATGCCGCTATAAACATCTGTGTATATGTGTCTGTTTGTGCCCTCATCTTCAGTTTCTCCAAATATATATCTGGTAATGGTATTGTTGGATCACAGGACAATTCTATACTTAATCTCTAGAGGAACTGTCAAACTGCCTTCCAGTGCAATTGAACCATTTGACATTCCCAGCAACAGTGAATAAGTGTGCCTCTTTCCCCAAATCTTCTCCAGTGCTTGTAGTGTTCCCTTTTTCTGATTATGGCAATTCTAGTAGGTGAGTGGTGATACCTCATTGTGATTTTGATTTGCATTTCCCTAATAGCCAGTGATATTGAGCATCTTTTCATGTGTTTTGAGGTCATTTGTGTTTCATTTTTGGAACAGTATCCATCCATGTCATTTGCCCATTTTAAAAAAAATTTTATTAATAAAACCAATCAACATACAATATGAACATTCTTTTCTTCATAACATAGTTGTTTATTCATCATCATGATCATTTCTTAGAACATTTGTGTCAATTCAGAAAAAGAAATAAAAAGAAAACAGAAAAAAAATTATGCATACCATACCCCTTACCCCTCCCTTTCATTGATCACTAGCATTTCAATCTACTAAATTTATTTTAACATTTGTTCCCCCATTATTTAATTATTTTTAATCCATATGTTTTACTCATCTGTCCATAAGGTAGATAAAATAACAATCAGACACAAGGTTTTCACAATCACAGTCACATTGCGAAAGCTATATCATTATATAATCATCTTCAAGAAACATGGCCACTGGAACACAGCTCTACATTTTCAGCAGTTCCCTCCAGCCTCTCTGTTATACCTTAGCTAAAAAGGTCATATCTACTTAATGCATAAGAGTAACCTCCAGGATAACCTCTTGACTCTGTTTGAAATCTCTCAGTCATTGACACTTTATTTTGCTTCATTTCTCTCTTTCCCCTTTCAGTCAAGAAGGTTTTCTCAATCCCTTGGTACTGAATTCCAGCCCATTCTAGGATTTCTGTCCCACATTGCCAGGAAGGTCCATATCCCTGGGAGTCATGTCCCACATAGAGAGGGGGAGGGCAGTGAGTTTGCTTGTCATGTTGGCAGAGAGAGAGGCCACATCTGAGCAACAAAAGAGGTCCTCTTGGGGGTGACTCTTAGGTCTAATTTAGTAGGCTTAGCCTATCTTTTCGTTTACCCATTTTTTAATTGGATTGTTTTTCTTTTGTGGTTGGTGGTAGGATTTCTTTATGTATTCTGTATATTAAACCCTTATCTCATATGTGGATTCAAAATATCATCTCCCATTGCATCATCTACCTTTTTACTTTCTTGATGAAGTTCGTTGATGCACACAAGTGTTCAGTTCTGAAGAGATTCCATATATCTAGTTTTTTTTTCATTGCTCATGCTTTGGATGTAAGGTCTAAGAAACCAGCATCTATCACTATATCCTTAAGATACTTCCCTACATTTTCTTCTAAACATTTTATGGTCTTAGTGCTAACATTTAAGATTTTGATCCATTTTTTAGTTTATTTTTGTATAGGGTGTGAGATAGGGGTCCTCTTTCATTCTTTCCATTATGGATATCCACTTTTCCAAGCACCATTTGTTGAAGACAATGCTCTGTCCCAGTTGGGTCGACTTGACCACCTTATCAGAAATCAGTTGATGATAGATGTGAGGGTCCACCTTTGAAAACTCAATTTAATTCCACGGATGAGTACATCTATCTTTATGCCAGAACCATACTGTTTTGAACACTGTAGCTTTGTAATATGCTTTAAAGTCAGGTAGTGTGAGACCTCCCACTTTATTTTTCCTTTTCAAGATACTTTTAGCTATTTGGGGTGTCCTACTTGTGCTGCTTTGAATCTGTTGTGCACCCCAGAAAAGCTGAGTTCTTTAATCCTCATTCAATATTGCTGGGTAGGTGCTTTTTGATTGCTTCCATGGAGATGTGTGGGCAGTAACTTTTGATTAGATGGTTTCCATGGAGATATTTCTCCACCGATTCAAAGTGGAGTTGCTTACTGGAGCCCTTTAAGAGTGAACCATTTTGGAAAAATCTTTAGAGCCACCAGAGTCATGAGAGCCACCAGAACCAACAGAGCCAACAGAATGGACAAAGCCCTGGGGAAGCTGTTGAAGAGAAAGCTAGCAGATCTTGCCACATGCCTTTCCAGCTGAGAGAGAAACCCTGAGCATCATCAGCCTTCTTGAACCAAGGTATCTTTCACTGGATGCCTTAGATTGGACATTTCTATAGGCTTTGTTTAATTTGGACATTTTCACAGCATTAAAATTGTAAACTTGCAACTTAATATATTCCCCTTTTAAAAAGCCATTGTGTTTCTGGTATATTGCATTCAGGTAGCTTTAGCAAAGTAGAACACTACTCTTCCAAATAAATTTAATTATTTGTTTTTCTATTTCTGTAAAGTAAGTTGCTAGGATTTAATTGGTATTGCATTGAATCTATAAATAAATTTGTGCAGAATTGACATCTTAACTACATTTAGTCTTCCAATCCATGAACGCAGTATGTCCCTCCATTTATGTATGTCTTCCTTGATTTCTTTTAGCAATGTTTTATAATTTTCTGTGTATAAGTCTTTTATGTCGTTGGTTAAACTTATTCCTAAATATTTTATTCTTTTGGTTGCTATTGTATATGAAAATATTTCCTTCATTTCCTCCTCAGATTGCTCATTGTCAGTGTATAGAAACACTACTGATTTTTGTGTGTTGAAACTGTATCCTGCCAAAAAGCATCTGACAAAATTTATCATCCTTTCTTGATGAAAACACTTCAAAGGATAGCAATAGAGGGAATCTTCCTCAACATGGTAAAGGGAATATATGAAAAACTCACAGCTAACATCACACTCAATGGGGAAAGAATAAAAGCTCTCCCTGTAAGATGAGGAACAAGACAAAGATGCTCTTTGTCACAATTGTTATTCAACATTGTGCTAGAAGTTCTAGACAGGGCAATAAGGCTTTTACTGTTGCAGATGACATGATCCTGTATGTAGAAAATTCTGAAAAATCTACATAAAGCTACTAGAGCTTTCTTAAATGTTTGATCAAATACACATGTGAAGTGATCTCCTTCTGGACGTTTCGTTTTAGGGTAGTTTTTTTTTTTTGATGACTGATTCAATCTCTTTACGTATGATTGTTTTGTTGAGGTCTTCTATTTCTTCTGGAGTCAGTGTTGTTCTTCTATTTCTAGGGAGTTTTCAATTTCATCTTAGTTGTCTAATTTATTTGCATATAGTTGTTCATAGTACCCTCTCATTATCTCCTTTATTTGTACAGGATTAGTAATTATGCCTTCTCCCATTTCTGATGTTATTTATTTGCACCCTCTCTTTCTTTGATTTTTGACAGTTTATCTACGGATCCATCTATATAATTGGCTTTCTCAAAGATTCATCTTCTGGTTATATCAATTCTCTCTATTGTTTTCATGTTCTCAATTTCATTTATTTCTGCTGACATTTTTGATACTTTTTTCCTTCTGTATGCTTTGGGGTTGGTTTGCTGTGCTTTTTCTAGTTCTTCCAGGTATACATTTAACTCCTAAATTCATGCTCTTTCTTCTTTTTCAATATAGGTGTTGATGGTAATAAATTTCCCTGTCTGCACTGCCTTTGCTGCATCCCACAAGTTTTGATATTTTGTGTTCTAATTTGTATTTGCATTGAGATATTTATTGATTTCTATTGTGATGTCTTCCTTGACCCACTGGTTGTTTAAGAGTGTGTTGTTTAACCTCCATAAATTTGTGAAATTTCTAGTCATCTGCTTGTTTTTTATTTCCTTCTTCATTCCATTATGATCTGAGAAAGTGTTTTGTATAATTTTGATATTCTTAAATGTATTGAGACCTGCTTTGTGCCCCAACATGTGGTCTATCCTGTGGAATGTGACAATGGGGATCTTTGTCTTATTCCTCATCTTAGAGGGAGAGCTTTCATTCTTTCCCCATTGAGTGTGATCTTAGCTGTAGGTTTTTCATATATTCCATTTATCATTTTGAGGAATATTCCTTTTATTGCTATCCTTTGAAGCACTTGAGGAGAATGTGTAGACCACTGTTCTTGGGTGCAATGTTCTGTAAATATTTGTTAATTCTAGTTTCATTTATTGTATTAGTCAGAATCTCTGTTTCCATATTGATTTTCTGTCTAGATGTTCTGTCCATTATTGAGAGTAATGTATTGAAATCTCCAACTACTATTGTAGAAATGTCTTCTTCTACCTTCAGTGCTGTCAGTGTTTGCCTCATGTATTTTGGGGTACTCTCCTTGGTGCATAGATATTTATGACTGCTATGTCTTCCTGAGGAATTGTCCCTTTTATTAACACATAGTGTCCATTTTTGTCTCTTTTAAATGCTTTACATTTGAAATCTAATTATTCTGATATTAGGTGTAGCTACTCTTGCTCTTTTCTGGTTGCTGCTTACATGTGATATCTTTTTCCAACATTTTACTTTCAACCTATTTTGTCCTTGGGTCTTAAGTAAGTCTTTTGTAGACAGACAGAATATAGATGGTCCTGTTTTTGTTTTGTTTTTGATTTTTTAAATCCATTCTGCCTATCTATGTCTTTTGATTGGGGAGTTTAATCCATTAACATTTAATGTTATTTCCATAAAGGCTGTAATTTCTTCAACATTTTTCCTTTTAGATGATATTTATCATATCTTATTTTTTCTCTCTTTTCACCCTTAGTTATCCTTCCTGCTAATCTTCATTTCTCCACTTTTCTCCAAACCTCTCTTTCCAGTCTTTTCTTATCTCCCTGTAATTCTCCCTTTAGTATTTCTTGTAGAGTTCATTCTTCTTCATGAACTCTCTCAGTGTCTGCCTGTAAATAGTTTAAATTCATTTTTGAAGGACAGATTTTCCAGATATAGAATTATTGCTTGCCATTTTTTTCTTTCACTCTCTTAAATATATCATACCACTGCCTTTTTGCCCATGATTTCTACAGAAATCCATGCTTAGTCATATTGAGCTTACCTTGTATATGATGGATCACTTTTCTCTTGCTACTTTTATAATTCTCTTTTAGTCTTTGACATTTAGCAATCTGATTAGTAAGTATATTAGCATAGGTCTATGCAGATCTATTCTGTTTGAGGTACACTGTGCTTTTTAGCCCTTGTATTAGTCAGGGTTCTCTAGAGAAACAGAACCAACAGGAGACAACTGTAACTATGAAATTTATAAAAGTGTCTCTGTGGTAATGTAAGAGTCCAAAATCTGTAGTGCAGGCCATGAGCTGGGAGCTACAATGAAGGATCTTAATGAACTCCCCAGGAGTGACTGGTTGGCTGAAGCAGAAAGAGAGATTCTCTTTTCTGAATTTTCCTTAAAAGCTTTTGGTGATTAGATTGTCACTCATTGCAGAAGGCACTCCCTTTAGCTGACTGCAAATGTAATCAGCCATGGATGCAACCAACGTGCTCATGATTTAAATCTATGAATGTCCTCACAACAACATATAGGCCAGTGCCTGCTTGTCCAGACAACCAGGCACCATCACCTGCCCCAGTTGACGCATGAACCTGACCATCCCAGACCTGTAATTTTATGTCTTTCATAAGAGTTGGGAAATTTTCATTGATTACTTCCTCCATTACTCTTTCTGTCCCTTTTCCCTTCTCTTCTCCTTCTGGGATACCCATAACACATGTATGCATGTACCTCCTATTTTCACTCATTTCACTCAGACCCTGCTCAAGATTTTCCACTTTTCTCCCTTTCATTCCCACAATTCTAACATCTGTGTTTTCAAGCTTTCAAGTTCTTCTGTATGGACACCTTGTGTCTTTAGTGTCTTCTTTATAAACCTCATGTCTTTTTTCCATATTTTCATTCATCTCATTGAATTAATTCAGAAGATTCATTTTAACATCATTAATCAGCTGTTTCAATTTCTGTATCACAGTTAAGGTGCTAGTTTTTTCCTTTGGTTGGGCCATAACTTTGTTCCTCCTGTTATGAGTTGTGATTTTCTGCTGGTGTTGTGGCATCTGATTTTCTTGCTTAATTTATTCTAGAGGTCGTTTTATCTCTATTGCCTAGGGTTTTCTTATAGATTGCATTTGTTTTCTATCTGTTCATCTCTCTCATATGACATATTTTTTCTGCCCTCCAATCTCTCCCCAAAACCAGAGACCTACAGTGACCTGCTTCAGGGATCCAAGTAAGCACTGGGCACTACAGCAATGTCTCTTTTGGTGGGTAAAACACATCTGCTGTCTCCCAGTAGTGCTCTATTTTTCACCATCCTGAAAAACCTGGGTTTGTTTTAGAGCAGTGTTTTAACAGTTGGGTCATCCATGTTTCTCATCCAAAACAAGGGCAGGTTCCCATTTGGGAAGTCTAGACCTGCTCCAGTTGTCCTGAAATAATTTTCTGGATAGTTTCTGAAAAAGCCCTTCGATTCTCTTGCACTTTCTGATCTGGCAAGCAGATGACACTGTTCAGTAACTTAGTCATCCTCAGAGCTGTGTGCCTTCAGAACACAGCCTGTTCCTCACCAGGTCTGGCTGAAACTGCAGATTTCCTGTTCCCTCTCTTTGCTGGCCAAAGTCTGACTCATATGAGTCTGTATTCCCCATTTTATTTGTGACCAAAACCACCTCCAGCTGTCCCAGTCTTTAGCCTTCCTCCAAGTAGGAATCAGGTTTCTCACTGCCATTTCTCATAGGGATAAGAGGAGGATCTTTGGTACCAGGGCTGAAAACACAGCTTCTGCCCATGTTTCCTCTGACTCTTTGTCTCTCATCGAACTGGGCCTTGAAATGCTTTCTCCTGTCCCCCAGGTCTCCAAAAGGTGAGGGTCTGTTCCACTACTTTGAGTGAATATATATTCTGTGTCCCCATTGAGAGGGGGTCTCAGTTGTTGTTTCTCTTCCCATTCCATGCTATGAGATCTAGTGAGGTAGATGGGAGAGGACCAGCTGGTCTTGGATGGAAATTTCCTGCCTGATATTCTTCTACTTCTTCAATTACAGATTTTTAAGGTCCCTCTCCCTTCCATATCATCCTCCAGATTTCTGAATAATTAAAAGAATTGTTCTTTTTTAATGCTGAATCTCCAAAGACAGAGTTTCAGTAGCTGTTTACATTACCATGTTGGTGATATCACTCCAGAATTCAGTTTTGAACTATCAAGCAACAGCTAAAGTTTACAGAGTTAATTCTTGAAGTGAGTTTAAACATTTCAGAATCTGTCCCTAGCTTGAGCAGATCAGAGCCTTGTTAGATTATAATACCATCCAAGAAAGCACCAACCAGCCTTTACAACCCCTTAAAAATTCCCTTAAGGTCATTATTAGAAATATTTCTTAATACAGGTCAAATTGTTATTATTAATTACATTCATGTTCTATCTAAGTAAAAGTCACAGCTGAACAGAAAAGCACTATCTTTAAGGGCACTGCTGCTTGAGAATTTGTGAAACAATCCATTTTGTCCCACACCCTTCTCCCGAAATACTTGTTTACAAGCACTCTGTACCCAAAGCATTCATGTCATGTAACTGTTCTAAAAGTAACAATAAGATATACCTCACACCTTCAATAGTCAGGAAAAACAGAATACAAAATGTACAATGGCAAATTTATATCCCTTCTAGATTATTACACAAGCATATTCCTTCATGTCCATAAGGTAACAAAAATGTTATCATATTATATATAATATATATTGTAAAAGATAAATATTTCTATCATGTATTCATTAATTCATTCAACAATTGTTTTTGGAAGCCTACTACATGCTGGGCACTGTTATAGGCACTGATTTACAGCAGCAACAAGAAAAAGTACTTGCCCTCATGGAACTAATACTCTGGTGTAGGAGAGACAATAAACATATCAAATAATGATAAGTTCTGTAAAGGGAAATAAAGCAGGTTAGCATGAAAGAGAGCAACGGGGGTCCTTGTTGACCTCATGCAGAAAAACTGCATTTTGTTCATGCATCCTGGAGCTAACTACCCCTAGATTGTTTATATGAAAGTGAAATGAACCATTTTTATTATTTAAGCAGAATCTGTAACCTAATAGAGGTTAGGTTATCATTATGTATCAAAATCCTTTAAAAGTTCATATAATTTTATCCCTAAAATTTCTAAATTATAAAGAGTACAACTTCAACCCCTCATTTCCTATATAAACTTTGAGACAGAAATATCCGCTGTCTTCCTGTGAAGGACTATATTTAGGCTATATCGTGCTTCCCTTGGCTAATGCTTGATTGTAGAGCCTGTGCTTTTAAACATTATAATATACTGCCACTGGGAAATGTTCCTTCATAGTAGTTAGAATTTAAAATTATGCATTTATCATAGTGATTATTTAATTAATGTCCATCTTTTCTAGTTAACTATAAATCTCACAAGAGCAGGAAATGTTTCCCCTTTTGCGTTAGCATTATGCCTCTCACATAGTAGGTCCTTAATAAATGTTTGGGGAATAAATTGATATGAATGAAATACTTGATATGATTGATTCTTCTTACCAGAGATCCTCTGGTTCTGAAGAAACAGGCTCTTGATTTAAAACAAAGTTCTA
This sequence comes from Tamandua tetradactyla, assembly GCF_023851605.1. NCBI lineage: Eukaryota > Metazoa > Chordata > Mammalia > Pilosa > Myrmecophagidae > Tamandua > Tamandua tetradactyla. The sequence continues at coordinate 53,887,286 of NC_135353.1, read as the reverse complement.
TCATGATACTTTAACCCTTCCATGACATCAGTCTCTGAAGGAATTTTTTCAGTAATATTTTTTAGCTATATAAATTATAAACCTATACTTATCAGAAAGAAAGATACAGACATGAAAACATATCTTTGCTGAACAGTAAATTCCACTTATGCAGATTATCTTAAAATACCCAGATAATCTTTCAGCACATGGTTTCAAAATACCAATTCTTTTTCAAATAATATGGATACACATGGGGATTATGAATTCTTAAACATTAACTCAACTTATCACCAACTTCCTTTTCTCTATTTACTGCATAAAATGTTAGCTTTACGACCCAAGCAGTGTCCCAAATCAAAACCTAGGAGTCATTCTAGATTCCTCCCTCTCATTTACCTTCAACACCATTTCACAAACACACACACATGCACACATGCATGTATGCACACGTTCACACACACAGATGATTCTTTTCTCTAAATCCTTTTGGGGTCCATCCATATCATTCCATCTTTCACTGGCATGACCCTAATCCAGGCCATCACCATCTCTTAAGTGATCAACTACAATAATCTCCTAATGGATTTTCTAGTTTACAGTAAGTCAGGTTCAGCCTATTCCTCACACTAATCAGTTTTAAAACACAAACATACCTGGTCATACTTCTTCTTTGGTTCCTCATTGGTCTACAGTATAATTCATAATAATTGTTCACAATTCAATGTGCTTATGGTATGCCAGTACTTTTCTAAGGACTTTACTGTATTAATTCCTTTAATCTTCACAACATTATGAGATAGGTACTAGTGTCCCATTTAACCGATAAGGAAATCAAGGTACAAAGAAGCTAAATGATTGCTCTGGTGTCTCATAGTTAGGAATTGCTGGAGCTAGAATTGAAAGCCATGCAAATGTCATTCCAGAGTTTATGCATTTAACCTTTATGCTATACTGACTCTCATAATAAAGTACAAACTCTTTAGCATGATAATCAAGGACCTCTGTTATCAGGACCCTATCAACATTTTCAGCTACATCTCCTGCTTATAGGTCTTGGAAAGTAAAGTCTTGTTGAATATTTAAGCCTTTGTCCATGCAGTTCCAATGAAACCAATCCCATTTTACCTGGTCTGGTTAAGGAGATTATTCTTAGTTATTGAGCTTTAGCTCAGATAGCACTTCCTTCTATAAACTCGTTGTACTCCCTGCCTTAGAGTGCATTCTGAGTCTCCTCTGTACTCTGTAATGAAATATTACAGCATGAAATTCTGAAATATAATTAAGGGTATGCACAATTTAGAGGAGGAAACAGTCTCATAAACAGTTATGTGGCAACATTTTGATATATTCACGTGTGTTTTACTCTAATTTTTTCCTTTTTTCCCACCCATTTCAAGAAGATAGCCAGGCCTTTTTATTCTTCCTTCCTTTAGATGGGGAGATCTTTCATCCCCCACTGTCAGGGTCAAAGGCAGAAATTGTCCACAGAAATTTATTTCTTGGCTTTTGCTTTCTCAAATCCCAAACCCATTGCATAGATTATACTTAGGAGTGCCAATGAAAGCCTCAAGAGGACAGATGAAATTCTTTTGAGAATATTTAAAGAAGGTAAAGGGACATATCCTTCAAGCAAAAGAAAGTCATGAGTCTAGTAGGGGTTAGAGGTGGCAGGGAGAATGAGTACAGCAAAACATTTGACAATAGCAGCCTAGGAAGGAAGCAAAGCTCATAGGATATTCAATGACTGTGAAGGCCCTAGGCACAAGAGACTGAATCTTAGCAAAGATCAGTTCCCCAAGAATGTCACAGAAGTAGCAGCAGCAGGAGCAGCAAACTCAAGAGGACCATGCCAGGCTGAGACAAATGGTTTATCAGAGAATTGATAGAAGATGATGATCAATGACCAAAAAGGCCTTACCAGTACTTTGATGCAGATTGAGTTCTCAAAATATTTACATAACCCAGAAGGAGGCCCCAGTATTGACTGAAGTTGCATATCTTATTCTCCTGATAGAATGTTGAATTAAAAAGTAGCTTAAACAACATTTTAAAATGTGAAATTTCTTGCACTAATTTCTTGGATTAAGATTCATAACATGTTGTAAGTTCCAGGAAAGAGGCAAGTACAGAAGACTAGCACCCAATTTAGTCTTGGAGTTCTGGTCATCTGGTAAGAGTCCTTAAAGGAGGTAGTATCTATGCTTTCTTACAGATAAGGAAAAGGTGTTTGAAAGGTGTATAAGGGGAGATTTGGGGGAAGGATTTCTCCTTATTTATTAATCAAACAAATGCAGGGAGGTGAGAAAAAGCTTAATGAATTCAGAAGTCTACAAGTGGTTTGTTTTATTTGCAGTGTAAGATGTAAGTAGGCATACCTTGTGAGCAATGTTACAATATTTTGGATTTTATCCTGAGGATAATAAGTGGGTACTGAAGTATTTTTAAATCTGAATTTCAAAATTATCATGTATAAACTTTAGGAAGATTGCCTTTGCTGCCTTTAAGAGAACAAATCTGAGGGAAGTAAGAAGCAAGACAGAGCATATAGTAATGCTTTAAGGTCCAGTATGATATCCAGGGATAATGAAGTCCCATACCTTGATGATAATAAGGCCCTAAGAAGATGGAACACATTACATATGTTAGTAAGAACATAAAATAGACAGGTCTTAGTAATAACTGAATATCAGAGAAAAGAACTGCAGAAATTGTAGAGAAATTTACATGGTTGAGTTGGCAGGTAAAATTGGAGATTGAGTAGCTCAAAAATGGGGCTGAAGAGTGACCAGAGAAGTGTGGAAGACAGGTGGAAGTGGTATCGTGAAACCCAATGAAGCAGAAGATTTCAAGGAAAGTATATTCACAAGCCTTGTGCCTCAAATGGCAAAAAAAGTAGGGTGGGAACAAATGAGACAATGACCAAAACAGATCTGTTTCATTTCCACAGGAGAAATAATTGATGATCTTGGTAAATCTAGTTATTGTTGTACAAGTTGCAAAGGCCTTCCTTGTACAGGGAAGGATCAAGAAGAGGCATTGTTTTTTCTCTGTTAAGTGAAAAGAACTCACAGAGAAGGTGAGGTTGAAAATAGAGAAGAGAAAGTGGATGATTCTGGAAAGAGATCCCTGAGAAAGAAAGAAGACAGGATGGGATCTAATACACAGGCAGAGAGATTGAACTGATGGAGGTCTAGGTTTTCCTCTGAGACAGTACAAAAGGATGAATGATGATGCAAATCAATTCCATATAAGATGTGGAGAGGAGGGTGGATTAAGAGGTTTAGGCACATTTAATGGCTTATTTTCTACATGAAATAGGCAAACCCACCTCCTGAGAGTAAATATATAGTAGCTGAGTAGGAGGTTTAAAAATTGAGGAGCAGATTTGTGATAGCGACCAAAGAGAATGTAAAAGAGCTGAAGGAAATCCAGAAGGATCTGAGTAAAGACATTGTAGAAGGATGATCTGGTTAGCACCTATTCAATTTTCAGATAACTACTAAGATGTCACTTGCTCAGAAATGCAGATGTGAGGCCCCTGCTACATGCTTCTAGAGAATGGAATACCAACCTTTAGAGCACTTATCATGATTTTAGATTTACATTAATTCATAGGATTATTCTGTTCATTTCTACTCCTGTGGATTAAAAACTCAATGAGGTCAGGAACCACTGTATCATATAGTCCTTAGTTTCCTATCTCTAAAATGTGAATAATCACATTAATCCCTTTCTACCTGACCAAGATATGGTTATAGTTAGATTAGCACGAAACTAAAATTTAAGCTATAAAAAAATCAAGGATTTTAAATTGTTCACTGTTGTATTTCAAATGCCTAGAACAGTGCCTGACACATAACCAATGCTCAATAAATATGTACCTGAGTGAATGAAACAAATATGTCAGGACACCAAGTTTCCTGACTTTCATTCCAGTGCTCTTCCCATTCTACTGAAGCTAACCCATATCAGATATTCAACATTTATGGTTAGTATTCTAAGGGTCTGTGTATCTGTTTGATTCAAGAGGAAAGATGAAGCTCTGAGAGGTTAAACATCATGTGCAAGTTAAATAATTACTAAGTGGGGGAATCTGTCTACCTGCCTCCAAAATATGAATTTTTTCTCCTATCCCACACTGCCTGCTAAAGTATTATGTGATATAATATTTCATACATAGATCCTCTAGGGATTTGAGCACTGGATATCTACAACTAGAAATCATATCTCTGGGTCCTTAGTTGAGTACTCATTCTTAATTAAAATAATAAAAAAATTTCATGTAATTTACATGAGTCATGAACTCTCTAAAATATTCTATAGTTAAACAAAATTTAAATTAAAACATCCAGTAAATCCCCTGCGTTTGTATCTTACATTTATGTATCTTCTTACATATTAAAAGAAGAAAACTAATCAGGAATCATCCAAAAGGACTGCATTGTATAAAAGTGGTGGTCAGATTTAAGTGTTAACTATGCGCTCTTTCAGAGGAAAAAATGCATCAAATGCATGAGATTCTAGCTCATTTTAGAGAAAACTGCAGTGACGCTGGAATTTTTATTTAACAACCCTACTATATATGTAACCATTACACATGGAAAAATGAAATAATCACAAATAGAAGATATACATGTTCTATAAATTAAATCAAAACATCATATAAATATAGATGGAATAATTCATTTTGGAGTGGCTCTATGCTTATTTATAAGCTTAAGAGAAAAAGTCGCTGCAAACTGGAGGATTCTCATTTACAAGAAAAAAATCACATAGAAAATAATCCCAAAAGAAGCTCTTAACTATAAAATATAACTATCCTCACCATCGTCAAAGGGCTAGGTTTGCTTGGAAGAGTATGACTGTATAGGAAACAAAGGCTGATAAGAAAACAACAGTAAAAATTAAAAGCAATAGTTTTATCTATACTGATTATCCAGTACCTATTAAATAGTTTCACACAAAAATGCAATATTTCCCAACTTAATTTTCTATCAAATCAGGCAAATAACTTTTGCCACAAATAAGTTTCATGAACCCATTAAGAAAAGGGAAAGAAAGTGGAACACATAATTATTCAAAACAAGTGACCTATCACTCCCCCTCCCACATTCCCCCAAAACTAAAGCTCCAGACTTACCTTAAGTGAATGACGCATCCAGTTGTAGTCAAATTTTTCTGCCTCAATGAACTGCTTCTTAGTTTAATGGATTTTAAATGACCTCAGTGGGCCTAAGGCTTTATTTTATGTAGGAGGAGCTCTGCTTTATCCACAAAATGTACCAAAGGTCATAAGAAAATTTGCACTCAAAGCAGGTCCGCCTCAAAGATCACATTGTCAAAAGATTCAGAGGAAATCACTAAGTTCAACGAAGTGATTTCCTTTCTCTTTTCAACAGTTTCTGATATGGCATTTTTGTATGCCAATGTTATTTTACATTGTAACTCATCACATTGTGAATTAAAAGATAATCCAAAAATCTATGATTGTTAGGTCTGTGCTGTTTCCTCAGAGTGTACTATCTGAAGCATCGTTATCTTATGTATCAAATACCTTTAAGTATGAAAAAAAACTGTAAATGGACTAGGAATCCAGAAACATAGACTCTACTTTAGGATTTCCCTCCCACAAATCAGCTGTTTGATTTTGGGTAACTTCCTTAAACAATTTGGGGGCTCAGTTGCAAAAAAACTTACTCATCATGATCTCAGTGATTTATTCCAAATTGGAAATGCACTGAGGTTGGATAAACTTATTTACTAAACCAATATTCCAATGGATCAAAATTATTTCCCTTGGTTTAGAACCCAGGTTTAAACATGACAACTTTTCCCAGATCCCAATAAACAGAGGGGAGAGTCTGAATGAAGAAGGTAACAGTATATACTTCTCTCCATTAATTTATACCAAGTTGTTTCACCTTGAGATGTCTTTTATTTTTTCATTAATATGCATAGTTAATGGTTCTCCAGAAATTGAAGTTAGGGAGGTAGAAAAAAATTGAGAATTGTTTGGAGGGTTTGGCATCTGCTTTTCAGATGTTAGCTGATTTGTCTCTTTCTCGATCATTTTTCTTGAAAATTGTTTATCAGGCCTATATGAGCAATTTTATAATCAGAATTTGCTGACATGATGGTAAGTAAGAGGAAACCTAGATTCAAAATCTTCTTTCCTTTTCCTGAGTTTGCAATTCCAATTAATTCGTCTTCTATTTTAAAAAGAAAACATCCAGGAAGTTTTCTTCAAGTTTCTGTTTCTTCCAAATCTGCTGGCAGTTGTAAATATTTCATTATATCATAATTTATCTTTGAATGACATTGGTCCAATTTAGTGATATTTTATTATATACCATGGTATTGGAGAGGTGCAATTAAAATAAATGGAAACATAATTATATCTTGGAGTAGTGCAGTGCTTTTAGTTGTAGTAATTCAAACTGTAAATTAAGTTTAACTAACAAAATACAATTGGAAACAATAATGCACCATGCCTCAGTTGTTAAATTTCACTGTTAGTTTAGAATTCTCTTATGCCTTAATTTGATGGGTTAATAAGTGAAAGCATAGGTAAGGTTTGTTTCTTGATGTGAAGAGAGACACTAAAAAGACAATTCATTTTAATCTATAAAATGTCCTATTTGATGCCTTTTTAGTGACATCAAATAAAATAAATATATTCTTAAGCTTGGAAGTTGCCAATGATACTTGTTTGTTTATACCTTAGCACTCATTAATCTTTGTCCCAGACACAAGAAATGCTGCAATTCCAAAGAAAAAGGGAAGAATTTGGGAGCAAACATGATTGGTATGGAGAAAGCAGGCTAGGTAAGACTAATTGAGGCAGTCCATTCCTAGCATGAAGACAAATTCAATATAGACCAGAGTCAGTGTCATCTAAGCATCATGGAGCAAAGAAGTGCATCAAAGCTTCAAGGTGGGGAAGTTCTTTAGGACCCATTGATATCATGAAGATACCATTGGGATCAAGTCATGATTCTGGAAGAACTAAGCAAGATGTTAAAAAAGATTTTGCAAGTAGTCAACAGTTCCTGGAAAAGGACCATCAGAAACTAGACAAAAGGATTTAAGCCTAGCCCAAATTAGAGACAGAGAGGAAGAATTGAGCTTCCAGATCTGAGCCAAAATTATCAGTCAAAAACAGATGTGAAATAAAATATAAAAGCTAAAGCCTGATGTTTACATAGGTTCCTTGGGGCTCAAATCAATTCCAGAGGCGTAGCACACCCTAGGTTATTTTCAGACTTCTGTCTGCTAAAAGAGAATGGTTCTTATTGGGCAAGGGCCATGTCAGAGCTGAGAAAACTTCCTAGGCGGACACCATTAAGTACAACTGGGATGAGAGTAGGGTAAAAAGAAACTGTCCCTGAGCTCTCTAGCTGGGACATATATACTACTTTATCTATTACCCCCTCAGACAACTGAGTAGATAGTATTTCAGTTTTACAAATGTGTATAACTCAAATTTCAATAGGTTAAGCGACTTTCTAGAGGTCAAAGTTTCAGGAGAAATAAAATCTAGGACATTTGACAAAGGCTAGTGCTCTTCCTGTTCTTCCCAGTATTGCTGGGATTCTTTCTGATACATCATTAGTTGCATCAGATGATACAAAATAGTTGACTGATAGGGATCATGATATTTTTTCTATTGAGTAAAGTTCCTTAACTCTGGAGTATTTTGTTGACCATCAAAACAAGAAGTGGGTATTCCTGAACTGCTGTTCAAATGAGGTGAACAGCAAAGGCAGTATTTAATCCCTGTGGTGGTTTGAAACTGTTATGTACCCCAGAAAAGGCTATGCTCTTTTAACCCATTCCTGTGGCTAAAGACCTCTTGTAAATTTTTGATTAGGTTATTCCAATTGAAGAGTTGCCCTGAGATGAGTCTTAATCTCCTTACTGGAATCCTTTATAAGAGAATAAAGGACACTCAGAAAAAACCCAGAGACCTCAAAGAAAAGCCCTGGAGAAGCTAAGAGAGGACCCATAGGAAACAGAGAGGAAGCCATTGAAGACAGAAACTGAAAGCAATGAAACCCTAGAGAGAAGGATCAGCAGACACCGGCCATGTGCCTTTCCACGTGACAGACGTGTCCCAGATGCCAGCAGCCTGTCTTCAGAGTTCAGTTTTCATCCTGCTGATGCCTTGAGTGGTGCATTTTCACAGGCTAAGAACTGTAAATTCGTAAGTTAATAAATCCTCATTGAAAAAGCCAACCCATTTCTGGTATACAACATTTCATCAGCTTTAGCAAACCAAAATACTCCCCTAAAGAGTTATTTCCTTTGTAAGGTTAAAGGCCATTAAATTGGCAAAAACAACAATTGACTATTTAGTTTGTGTGCATATATGCATGCACACACATTGTTTTCTAACAAAATTCTCGGAATTTGAGAACAGAGTTTAAGCATTCATGCTAATGTCAAGTTTCTAAACTTTGGAGACTTTTTTAAAAACTCAAAATCACGCAAAGAAAACTAACATGAAAAGTTATTTGGGAGAGTTGGCATATTATAGGTAAAAACAATATCCTGTAAAGAGCACACCCTGTGAGAAAAGAGCAACAAGACTGTCTGCTTTCCTGGAAATGCTTTTTTTATTTTTCTGAAACCAACTACTTTATGAACTTTGAATTCCTCTCCAAACTATCCCAGATTCAACAGTGAGAGACTAGAGCTGAGATTCTCAGGAAACTCACTTGAGCTAAGAAAAACAGACAGCAACATCATGATCCCCAGATGCTCACAGGAGTAAGAATTAATACTAAATAAGCTTAAACAGATGGCAGAATTCAAAATTACCAGACTGTCTTCTGTTCACTCACATTCAGGGAACAGTTATGGAGCAGTGACTTGTCAAGCATTGTGCTAGAGCTAGAGGTATAAAGGTGAATCTCATGTGGCTTACATTTTAGTTTGAGGTTCAGAAACTATTGAATAATCACAGTCCAGTGTGTTAGGTATATATTACTGAGAGAATCATTAGCAGCTAAGGGAGCTCAGAGAAGTGAATAGTTAATTCTACCAGCATTGTGGCAAAAAGGATGAGGGTCTTCAGGGAGAGGTTTGGTGGGCAACACTTGCTCCTGATAATATGAAGGCAACCTTCCCTATAACATTTCTTTTCCAGTCATACAGTCCCCTACATACTTGGAAAGGCCTAGGTCTTTCAGGAATCTTATCAAAATGAAAGTTTTCTGATAAATTGCAAGAGACTACCAATTGTTCCCCCAGTATCCATTATCTTGCTCCTCTTCCTTTTGGTAAGAGAAAACCATGGGTATATGGCTTCCTGGCTAGAGACTTTGGGTATGTTGCTTGAGCCATCATATTTTGAGGTCTCTTGAATATAGCCACTTACTCTACCTTAGCTAATGCAGAAACAAATCCTCTTAAAGTGCCAGTTGATATTTCCAGAAATGTTACTCTTCGCAAGGATATTTAGAGATAGAATTTAAAAAAATCAAAGAATGTACAAGATTCAAAAGAAAATTATGCTAATAGTGTTTCAGACTCAGTGATCAGCCAGGGGGTTTGTTTTGTTTTGTTTTGGCCTCCTTTTACATCCCTGCATGGCAACACTCTGCCATTCCCCTTAAGTTCAATCCTGACTCTAAGCTTTCACCTGTCTGTTTCTCTCCTTAGTATGTGATTCCTTTAGGGGTAAGAACTCTGTTTGCATGCTTCTATAACTCCAGATGTCCAATTTATTGAATATTTCTAGTGAAGATAACCAAAACAACCATATTTTCTTCCTTGACTCAGTTTATAAAAAAATTTCTTCAGACATAACTTTTGACCTATTAATGCAAATAATGAAATATGCCAAGAAACTAACATAGGTTGTTATTGTTCATTGAAACTGTATGCCAGGCAACATGCGCAATAATTTACCCCTGTTCTTTAGTCCTCCCAATAACCCCATGATGTAGATACTACAAATGACATGCCATTTTACAGAAGAGGAAACTGGGGCTCAGAGAGGTTAAATACCTTTTTCAAGTTCCCACATTTAAGAAGTGGCTGAAGTGGGGATTTGAATCCAGAATTCCTTGGCACTTTTTCAGCTACAACGCAATTTGCTGCATTGTCTTCCAGAAACAGCCTGACAAGGTATAGGGTGGCAAGAGGAAAAATCAACCTGGGATTAAGAATTAGTTATGGATAATTAAGTCAATCAAAATTGCATGTTGGGAATTGCCAAGTCCAAGCAAATTCTATCATGCCTTTAAGAAACTTTCTCTAGCTTCTTGATCAATTAATGTCTTCATCTTGAAAATTTGTTCATGGGGAAAATTTTTAATCCAGTTTGAACCTTGGCACAGTTATCCAAAAACTGATGAAAATTACTGTGGAATGACTAAAAGAGTGATTGCCATTTTGTGTAAATATTTCTGAGAACAACAGAAGAAAACATTATTGATACGAAATAGACATTGTGAGATCACTTTGAATATACTAAATCTGCTACCAAGCTTTTTATTAACTAATTATAGTTCTAAATGTTCTATTGTAGGAATATTCAAACATCCCCCAAAATAGAAATGCTACAATGAAATTCCATGTACACGCTAACTAGATTCAACAATCATAAAGATAGCCAAATATCTATTAAGCTAGCATATCATAAGAAATTATATTTCTCCTTTAAAATATCAGGAAGTATCATGTTCAGAGAATCTTAAACTAATAAGACTGGTCAAATTAAAAATCTCTAACCTAACACCCTCTTTCAACAGACGAGGATAACAAGGACCTGAAAGGAGAGATGATCTGAATTTATTTGAGTCCTTTGAAAAAAAATTCATAGAATATGGTCAAATGGGTCTCTCCATAAACCAAGAATATAAGCTAGCCCATTCTCGAACTTTACCAGATATGAGTCCTTCTATTTATTTTTTCCCCAAGACTGGAAATTACAAAACAACCCTTTTCCATGTATCCAATTTAACATTTAAAATGTATTCTAAAATAAACAGCCCTAAAATAAAAAAAAGTTCAGAGAAACAATTACACAGAATTTTGCTGTAACAGCATGAGCTTTCCTGGTTTTTCACTTGATAATGCTGAGACAGAATAATGAACTTGTTAATGAACTTTTAACAGGAAGCTATAGTGTGTACATGTGTGCCCTTGGATTGAGCCCTAATAAAATTAGGAACTTAAGCCCCAGCTGGTGACCAGACAATGATCAGAAAATTCCTAACAGCCCAGGCACACCAAAATTTCAGGAAAACTAAAGATCAACACTACATATTTATTTTCTCAAGTTCTCATTCTATTAGTGGTATGTGGGTTTTGAACTCAACATGGTTACTGAATAGGGCTTCAAAACCATCCAGCTTATGAATATTTTAATTTAATTTAGAAGAAAATGACAGATTTTATGGTTTATATTCACTGAATACTAAGAATGACTTTAAAGTGGCTGTATTGAGATGATCTTGCAACTACTTTAAGTTGGCAGCATATCTTTGAAAAATTGCTTTATTTCTTTCTTCAGACTATGACCTTCTGTCCAGGTTACTGCCATTAATGAGTCATTCAGTCAGTCACTTATTCATCCAATAGTTATTCAGTTCTGTGCTAGGAAATTGGGATTACAGGCATGAATGAACAAATTTCAGCTTTCACTGAGTTTAAAATTACAAACAAACAAGTAAAAACATTGGTAATGATAAATGCCATAAAGAAAAGTCTAGAGGCTAAATGGCAACTGGGAGAGTAAGGGAAGAGGGCTATTTTAGAAAGGATGATCAGAAAAGTCCTCTCTGAAGAGGGGCTTGAATGAATGGGGTAAGGAAACCATGAAGATAACTGGGTAGACAATATTACCAGCAGAAGGAATAGAAATGCAATGGTCCTGAAGAGAGTTTGTGACTGGGGAATTATGGCAAGGTCTGTGTTGCTAGAGCAGAGTAAACAAGGAGGAAAAAAGGAGGAGGAAATGCTAGAGAGGTGTAGGTGGCGTACAGTTCCTGTGGTGCCTTCTAAGCCATTGGAAAGGCTTTAGTTTTTATTTTGTGTGAATTGGGAAGCCATTGGAAGGTTTTGATCAGTGAAGTAAATGAAACTATTTATGTTTTAAAGATCACCCTGAATGCTGTGTAGACAATAAACTGGATGGGCATGAAATGGAAGCAGAGAGAGATGACAGGAAGCTCTTGCAATTGTCTAGTCAAGAGAAGATTGTGGCTTGTACTATGATGAATGCCTGTGGCATTCAAGATGAGTATACTCATTCAAGTACTCATTCAAGTTTCCTATACTCATTCAAGATGAGTAAGAAGTGCCATATTATGAATATATTTTGAAGGTAGCATGGTGCCAATTTTTAAAAGGTTAGATATGGGGTATATAAGACAGGGGAGTGAAGAATGATGCCAAGCATTCTAGTCTAAGCAAGTAGGTAAACTATGATGCTATTGATTGAAATGAGGCACACCGAGGGGGGGGGGGAATATTTGGTGTAGGAATAAATAATTCAGCTTGGGACATAAGTTTGAGTTATTTATTAGACTTCCAAGTAGAGATAGAGTAGACAGTTGGAAACATGAGTCTGGAGCTTAAGAGATAGTTCAAGACTGAAGATTTAAATTTGATATAAATGATACTTATATCACTTAAACATAAATGATACTTAAAGCCTTGAGACTGAATAAGATTGCTTACTGATCATTTGTTTGGATTTTGTAGCAAGTTTAGGCATGGGCAGTTTTAAACTAGAAAATTAGGAACTTTAGAGAATTATCACACCATTAAAGAAAGACGAACATTTATTGACTAGAACAAATATTGAATAAATAAACTAAATAATGTTCACTGGTTTTATTCTTTTTTGTCCTTTATCCTCTGTGGCAGAGTCAGTTGTCAACTTGGCCAGGTGAAGGCACCTACTTTTTTTGCTGCAGACATGAGCCAATGGTACATGAACCTCATCTGTTGCTAATTACATCTGCAGTCGGCTAGGAGGTGTGCCTGCTGCAATGAATGATGTTTGACTTAATTGGCTGGTGCTTAAATGAGAGAGCTCAATGTAGCACAGCCCAAGCAGCTTGGCATACCTCACCTCAGCACTTGCAGCTCAGCCTAGGCCTTCGGAGATGCACAAAGAAATCACCCTGGGGAAAGTTGTTGGAACCCAGAGGCCTGGAGAGAAGGCCAGCAGAGACCACCCTGTGCCTTCCTACATAAGAAAGAATCTCAGTTGAAAGTTAGCTGCCTTTCCTCTGAAGAATTAACAAAATAAATCCCCTTTTCTTAAAAGCCAATCCATCTCTGGTATGTTACATTCCGGCAGCTAACAAACTAGAACATCCTCAATTACAAAAATATATTATCTCACATGCTAACTTGTCAGAACTAATTCTGTCCCCTTTCTTTTAGCCTATTCTAAACTGTTTTAAATAGTCAAATTTCAGTAATGTTTACCCTATATTGCTAATCACTAAGCTTTTATTCATTTTGCAAGATTCACTTTGGGTTCTTAGAAAAAAGAATCTCTTATACTTTTCTAGAACTTTTCTTTTCCTGGCCAGTGACAATACTACAGTAAAATATGAAATGTTCTTATTTTTAAACATCTCATACCCTTCCGTTTCAATTCAAGCTTGTAGACCAATTTAAACATGTTTGTGTTAATTTGATAACTAGGGGGTAATAACTGAAGATTTCCCTGAAGAGAAAGCTGTTCATAGAATTATAATCTCAGAACTAAAAAGAGACCTTAAAAATTCCTTTCTTTCCTGTATCCCCAGATTGCTGACTTATTTTACTACTAATTTCATTCAATCTTTTGAGTAGAGTCTCCTTAATCCTCTATATTATATCTAAATACTGAGAGCAACCAATATTTTCCTTGGTTCTGAGCTGCTCTCTTGAGCATACTTATGTGGTTCCACATTTGGAACAGCTCCATCATTTACTAGTTGCATGATCTGGGCAATGTACTAAACATCTGTGCCTCAATTTCCTCATTTTAAAGATAGCAGTAATAATAGGGCCGACTTCACAGTGGTGTAATGAGAATTAAATGAGTTGATGTGTATAAAGCACCTACAATGTTCCTGCACATAGTAAGCCTATGTATGAGTTATTATCACCGCATGATGTTATGGAAAGCTTTTATCAGGAGAGAGGGCCAAGGGGTGAATGAAATAAAGCTCCAAGTGTCCATCAACTTGTCAGGGTTTATTTTTGCCTCCCACTGCAATTATGAATCCCAATATTGGCATCATTCCTTTGTTACTGGCCTCTAAAGCAAGAATTATTTTCTCTGAAAATCCATCACATAAATTATCAAGAGAGCTTGCAGAGAAACAAGTAAGTGTATCTCTCTCACATTTGCACAATTGCACAGCATGATTAATTCTCATCTTGAATATTTTGCAAAATACAAAGACTAGAAACTTATCATTTTAGTGATGTATACGTTATGAATATATGAATAAAGGGATGCATGCATTAATGAAATAATAAATTTTAGAACAGAGAGGGCAAACATAATGAGAGTGTATCAAAAACAAAGGAGATGGGAAAACAATAAAAGTTAACCCACCAAATACAGCATTTTCACACTTGGCATTTGCCCCTAAGGCCCTTTGATTTTTTTTGTTACAGTAAGGGGAAACTATTTCTGTTAATGCTTAACAAAAATCCCTCAAAGTTATACTGTTGATACAGAAAAACAGCCTTCTCATTTGTAGAAAATAAAGTTGAAGTGTCTCAGGATCAAATATTCAGAGATAACTATAAGACCCCAAACGTCAGATAACAATGACCAGATACATTCCCTGGTTCATCAATTCCATATACCAGAATAGGCTGCAGAATCTCAGGAACCCAGAAGGTAGAATAAAAGATTCTAAGAAAGCCAATGTAGAAAAGCCATTCTCATTTCCTAAATGTTTGAAAACCTAATCTAAGGGAAAGAGATATGGAGAATATTCTACAAATTTTTCAAATCGAATTGAACTCTCAGGTAAATGTGATTGGTGACAATTGTTTTTAAGCTATTTACTAAGACTTAAATAACCTTGCAGCCTTTAATAAGCATCAAAATACCATCTTTTCCTGTATGACTTCAGTGGTGGGATCGTTAAAGACAATTATACAGAAATTTCCACAAAGTCCTCACTTATGTCCAGAAGTGAGTTAGGTGTTGCAAAAGGTGTAGAAAGATAGACAGTGTGTGCCTCTGAGAAGTGGAAGGAAACTTGGAACTATGAAGGACCAGAACAGGACAGAATGGAGTCAAGGACTAAGTTTTACATGATAGATTCCAAGGACATTCAGAAGTGGAAAAGAGGAAGAGTATGTACAACTTTCTTCAGATCCAGACCATTATATCATACTGCTTACTAGAAATGTCCACTTGGATGATTTATAGCCAAGTAAAACTCAGCATGTCTAAAACTGATCACATCATCTCCCTCAGATATGTATCCCATATTTCCATGTACATCACCAATATCTAGTTGATCAAGTCACAGCCCTAAGATAATTTTTGTCCTCTCCCTTCCTCTCACCCACCACAAGGAATGAAACAACAAGTCCCTGTCAATACTAATTTCTACTAAACGTCTCTTGAATCTGTCCACCTTGCTCTATTCCCATCTCTACTGCCCTAGTTGAGACTGTTAACACTTTCTCCATGATGCTTCTTAACTGGACTCGCTGCCATAATGCTTACCATCCTCCCATCCATTTTCCAATTAGTAGCAACAAAATAAAAATGCAAACTGGACTGAATTAGTTAGTCTAATGCATATTAGTCTTCCATTTACTGCACATTTAACTGCTTTTCAATTCTACAAGACAAGGTTCATAGTATGCCAGAAACTTCATGATTTTGCCTCTGCTAACATCTTCACCTAAGATCCCTTTACCTTTCAATAAAGTCATACCAAACACTTTGCATTTCCCTAAATAGTTGATGATTTTGTGATGTCTTATGGCCTTTGGATTGGAAACTCCCTCAAAAAAGGGGGGCAAGGATGTTGGCAGGAAAACCAGTTAAGAACTTTCAACAATCCAAGAAGATAATAAAATCTTTCTCATGGTTTATTCTTACATATCATTCAAGACTCTACTCAAACATCATTCTCTTTCTAGAACCCATAGATTAGGTTTTGATAATCCCTTATGGAAAAGTCTTCTATCAGAGCATTTAAAAGACTGCATCAAATTGCCTGCATCTCTAACTTCCTATACAGGTCTATGAGATTCCTGAGAGTAGAAAATAGATATTTTTATTCATCATTAAGTTCTTGTAGTCTAGCATACAGTGCATATCTGGTGGGGAGAGAGAGGATGGGTCAGAAGAAGGAAAAGTATAGAAAGAAGGAGAGAGGGAGGAGAAGAAAAGGGAGGAGATATAGAGTTGTCTGGGAAGGCAGAACTTGAGATGGGTCCAGCACACATGTTTTTTCTTCAGGACAAGATAGCTTGGTGGTGTGCAAATTTCGGTTATTTGTTTTTTCCTTCATTTAACGTATCAGTGATATTGGCCTTTCGCATTACCATGAGACTCTCAGATTACCTGCCAAACTGCTTTACAATTATTATTTGTTCTATCTCCCAACCTCTTTTTTTTAACTTTTTTAAAACATAGCAACATACAAACATGAACATTCTTACCATATGATCATTCCATTATCGATATATGATCAATAACTCACAATATCATTACATAGTTGTATATTCATCACCACAATCACCTCTCAGAACATTTGCATCAATCCAGAAAAAGAAATAAAAAGAAAAAAATTTGTACATACCATCCCCCATCCCCCTCACCAATCACCAGCATTTCAATCTACTAAATTTTTTTTAACATTTGTTCCCCCTATTATTTACTTATTTTTACTCCATATGTTTTACTCATCTGTCGATATCATAGATAAGAAGAGCATCAGATACAAGATTTTCACAATCACACATTCACATTGTGAAAGCTATGTCATTATGCAATCATCTTCAAGGAACATGGCTACTGGAACACAGCTTTACATTTTCAGGTACTTCCCTCTAGCCAGTCCAAATACACCACAAACTAAAAAGGTATATCTATATAATGCATAAGAATAACCTCCAGGATAACCTCTCAACTCTGTTTGGAATCCATTACCCATTGACATTTTATTTTGTCTCATTTTGCTCTTCCCCCTTTTGGTTGAGAAGGTTTTCTCAATCCCGTGATGCTGAGTCTCAGCTCATTCTAGGATTTCTGTTCCATGTTGCCAGGAAGGTCCACACCCCTGGAAGTCATGTCAAACGTGGAGAGAGGGAGTGCAGTGAGTTTGCTTGTCATGTTGACTGAGGGAGAGAGGCCACATCTGAGCAACAAAATAGGTCCTCTGGGGGTGACTCATCGGCCTAATTTTAAGTAGGCTTGACCTATCCTTTGTGAGGTTAAGTTTCATATGAACAAACCCCAGGATTGAGTTTCCCAAACTCTTGATGACACAAACAGACCCTCTAATTCCAATCTACATACATTCAACTCCTATGGGTAGCTCAAAAAACATTCAATAGCTATGAACACAATTTTTAATAAGATTTGGTAGGGATTGCTTGTGACCAATATACACTACATTTAATTTCTTAATTATCATTTATAGTTTATAATAGTAAAGGTGAGGCAAATTCCCATGATACCAACCATTGGTTTGCATTTCCATGCATGGCAAATCAATATCTCCTCCTTCTCCTTCTCTCACCTTATTCTAGAAGAGTTCCAAAAGAAAGAGGGCCTCCCTACAAGGCCTGCCTCTCCTATGGTACCCTTTCTGTGCCTGTCTTCTTCAAGGAACTTATTCTTCTTAATCATCTCTTGCTTTCATATGGCTGTCACACTTCTATGGACCAACAGATGCTTAATCCTAACAGGTACTCACGTCACTTCATCAGACAAATAACCACCAAAGCAGAGAAAGACACAATGATCTGTGTGGTAAAGAGTTCTAGACTGTTAGTCATGGGACTCAAATTTTGGGCCTAATACTACTGTTTAGATACACATTTTCTTTTCTCGTCACCTCAGTTTCCTTAATAACAAAATAAGCTAGATGACCCTCAGAGTTACACCCAGCTCTAATTAATCTTCAAAAATTATTTTTAAATGAACTATTTCTATACAAATACATTTATAAAATTTTTTGTGAATTTTGAGAAAATTAAAACTTATCTTTCCAAATACATATGAGATCTAGCCACTTCTTGTGAATTGTCTCCAAAAGCCATATGAAGGAGACCAATATGAGTTAAAAGCTAACAAACTTAGAAGAAAATAACTTTTAATCTAGTGACCTCCTAATGATAGCATTTGGAAAGAAATTTATTTAAATAAATATTGTTTTCTTTGCAAAATGCTAAAGTAACAGAACGTGTACGGACTAGCATAGGTCATAATATTTTTCCTCCTTCAAAGAAGAATGGGTAATGTTAAAATGAATGATAACCCATGAAATGAGAGTTGCTGAGAGAGATTAGAAACATATTGAGCATACTATTCAGACTGTCATGACACTACATTTGGAAATGAGAGGGCATTACTAGAAGTTACAACTTGTTTTCAGAAGGTATATATTTTAAAAAATCATTTAACCAATAGTTTAAAAACAAATCATGCTAGTGCACTCCACCATTATGTAAGGACAGCATGATTATAAAAAAGCTTGTATACCAAATCTATTATTACAGAAGAAACATAGGGTCACTAGGTCTTGCTGCAACACTCAAATCATCACAAACAGATGAGATTCTCTACTGTTTATAAACTCTACAGAGAAGATTCTGCAACTTTCCTTAGGAACTTTTTCCAGTGTTTCACAATCAAGATTCCCCCTAAAGTCTAACCAAAATCTCCCATGATTTTTTAAAGTTTATTTAATAATCCAGGAAGTGAAAATTTATTGACTATACTCTGCTTGTGAGTCATTCATGCATTTTAAGATTATTATTAAATTATCCCTCAAGCATTATTCTGGGTCAGTGAATATAGTTCCTTCAAAATTCCCCTCAAAGGCCATCTCTTAATCCATGACCTGTCTTTTGTTTCTCTAAGTAAATGCCTTGCTTTAGGATTCTGTTTTAGATCTTCCTGGATTTGTGTTGCTATTTCTACATTTTATACTCTAAATCTGATGGAGTCTACATAATCTGTTCCTTCCCTAAACTTTTATTTCCCTTTATAAAGTTAAGCAGCACTGCTCAGATTATACAAAATATGGGTAAATTAACACAGTAAAAAATGCAAATTATAAAACATTTAAAAACTCTGACTCCAACTCACAGAAGAAAATAAGGGCAATGCAGTTCTTGTTTGTAGTATACCATTTAGAGGCCAAGAAATTATTCAAGTGGTATTTCTCAGGAAACTAATGTTTAGACTCCTGAGAGGAAGCCAGAAAACGGGAGTAGTGATGTAGTTCTTGGCTCCCCAATTCTTATTTCACCAGAGAAATATTTTGGCTGAGCAGTAGATACTTGTCCTCATTTCTGGACCACTTCACTTGTGAAGTTAGATATTCTGGAGGATTACATAGTGTATCCCAAGGTATATTTTATGATCTAATTGCTACACACTAAATATTTGAATTTGAACTTTTAGGATTTATGAAGTTATTGCCAATTTAAACCTGCCTTCATATATATTACAGAATAGTGTGAGAACTAAAGCCTTTCTAAAGCTTCTGGCTTCCATCTCTGAATCGGACTCTCAGCAAAGACAAAGGAATGGTGGCTTCTGATTTAACCCTTATGAGGCTTCCGTTTGGGCCAACCCTACAAATCAGCAGAACGGGAATGACCTTCCTAGTGAGACATAAGGGGTTCAAAAAGATCAGTCTGGTTTAGGACCTGACTTATTCCATCAGATTCTCAAACATCTCCTTCTCATAAATGACCTACAATGTGGACACCCTATTTAACACAGTAACCTGCCCTCTGCCACAGTACCCAATTGACCAATTATTTCAATTTTTTCCAAAGTATGCATTGCTTTCTAAAGTGTAATAAAATTCATTTACTATATTTCTCATTTATTATCTGTCTTCCTCTTCCAGAATGTAAGTTCTATGCAGCAGATATTTTTGGCTACTTTGTTCACTGATGAATTCCAAATGCTTAAAACAGTCTCTGACATATATTTAAGTGCTAAATAAATATGTTCTAAATAAATGAAGGAATTGAACATTCCCTCTGAGGGATACCTAGCATATCAGATTGGCACTGTTGTATGATATACTAGCAAAGGTAACAATAAACAATTAAATCATTAGGGTGAAAATAGAAATAAACATAATTCAATCAATTACAAATTATTAGACGTGGCTTTCATTTATTTATTTCAAAATGGTTATTCGGTGTTTACAAGTTATTCTTCGCTATTGTGTATATGAATATATACACAATATGAATATATACACAATTACATGTATATTATTTATATCCATTTAGATAAATAAGGGCAATCATCATGCAAGAAGCAAAGGGGGTAAAGGATGAGAATAGCAAAAGGAAAGTGAAGAAAAAAATAGACAGCCATGAGCTGCTTTGTGAATGGTAGGGCAGCAAGTGGTTTGTGGGGAACAGAAAAGAGACAATAGTTTTCAGGAGAAAAAAATGAGAAGAGAGTTGTTTTACTTCGCAAGCTGCCAAAATGCAATATACCAGAAACGGAACGGCTTTTAAAAAGGGAATTTGATAAGTTTTGATTTTATAGATCTAAGCCTATAAAAAATGTCCAAACTAAGGCATCCATGGAAAGATACCTTTGTTCAAGGAAGGCCAATGCATCTGGAACACTTCTGTCGGCTGGACAGTCATGTGACTGGCATCCCTTGCTCCTGGGCTCCATTGCTTTCAGCCTCTGATCCTGTGGAGGTTCCTTACTTTGCTTCTCTGGGGCTGGCTTTCATCTCTTGCCTTCCCTTGGTTCTCTCCAGGTTCTGGTTCGCTTAACGTCTCATGGGAAGACAACATCTCCTGGGCTCCAAGCATCTCCAAACATCTGTGTCCCTATTCTCTGAAGCAACTGTTCTCCAAGCATCTACATCTGCTCTCTGTTGGCTCTCAGATTCTATTGTTTCTGAGGTTTCTGCAAAATGTTTCCTCTTTTAAAGGATTCTAGTAAACTAATCAAGACCCACCCTGAATGGGCAGAGTTATATCTCTGTCTAATCAAAATGTCACACCCACAATTGGGCATGTCTCATCTCTGTGAGGACAATTTATTCAAAAGTTTCTGCCTGACCATACTGAATTAGGATTAGAAGAAACGGCTGCCCCCCAAAATTGGATCACTATTAACATATGTCTTTTCTGGGGTACATAATACTTTCAAACTGGCACAAAAGTGGATGTCTGTGCTGGTTTGAAACTGTTATGTACCCCAGAAAAGCCATGTTCTTCTAATCCAATCTTATCTGGGCAGACTTATTATGAGTGGGATCTTTTGATTAGATTGTTTACATGGAGATGGGACCCACCCAATTGTGGATGGAATCTCTTCATTAGGTTGTTTCCATGGAGATGTGACCATGCCTATTCAAAGTGGGTCATAATTAACTTACTGGAGTCCTTTAAGAGGGGAACATTTTGGAGAAAGCTCAGACACAGATGTTTGGAGAAGACAGAAATTCCCCAGGAAATGTTAGCAAGGGCTCACAAGAACTGAAAAAGCCAACACAGGATACAGAGAGGTGAAAGCAGAGCACAGAGGTTTGAAGATGCTAAGTTAAGCAACAAAACCCAGAGTTTGCCCTGGAGAAGCTAAGTGAGTAACTACAGTGCTTTGAGAAAACCACTGGAATCAGAGCTGAAAGCAAATGAATCCAGGAACAAGGGCCAGCAAATGTCGCCATGTGCTTTCCCATGTGTCAGAGAAACCCCAACGCCAACGGCCTTTTCTTCAGAGTCAAAGTATCTTTCTTGGGATGCCTTAGTTTGGACAATTGTAAACCTGTAACTTAAATCCCCTTTATAAAAGCCAATTCATTTCTGGTCTATTGCATTCCAGCAGCTTTAGCAAACCAAAACAATGCCAGAGCATAATCAGGAAATCTCTCACCAGATCTTTCACGAACCTTAAGTTTAATCAGGGAGGATAGAAAAGTTCACTCTATATAAACCTCAATTCCATTTATTCTTGCTCCTGGATAGCCACCCAGTCGATCTTTAACACAAATCTCCTTTCTGCCAAGGCACCACAGTGCCCTGATTATCTCAAATTGCTATAAATCTATTCCCTGACATCACCAAAAAACAAGGTATCCAGTTACTTAAGTCAGCAACATAGAAATTAAGTTTTTGATCTCTTCTCTCATATGATTGTAACCTTCTCTTTCTCAGGAAATGAATTCTCAAACAGAACAGAGATGCTTCCCTATTGGTTTCCCTTTAGTACTATCCATTTATATTTCTTATCTCTAAATGAGATTTTTTAAAAGTAGAATTGACTAAAACAAGAACAGAGAATGCTGACCACCACTTAGACTATAGGAGGTATTTAGAAATTATAAGAAATGTCTACATCTATCCATTTTAAAAAGTCCTGTAATCTTTATAGCATGTTCACTGAAACAATTCATTTGTTTTTACAATTGGAAGAAAATATCAGCATTCCAAAGGATAAATCTACCAAACAGAATTAAACATTTTTTTATTACAGAAGTTGTGAGTTTACAGATGAATCATGCACAAGGTGCAGGATTCCCATACACAACCTCGCCAACAAAACCGCAAATTGCTGTGGAATAGTCATTACAATTGATGATGACACTTTTTTGTAATTGTATTAATTTTTATAACAGCAGTCACCTTTGATACAGTTGATGAAAAAGTATTAAAATAGTATTATTAACTATGCTCTATAGTTTATATTTTGTATATTTTTCAACATACCACCTTATTATAAACACCTTGTTTTAGTGTTATATATGTCCCATAATTTATGAGTGTTCTTATATTTAGTACTATATTTATACTTAGTTCTTATACTTTGTTCTTATGCTATACTTATACTTAGTTATAAGAATTTATACTTAGTTCTTATACTATAACTATAAACTATAGTCCATCATCTACAATAGGTTTCACTGTATTATACATTCCTATATACCATGTTTTGTTTTTCCATTCATCAGCTGACTGACACTTGGGTTGCTTCCATCTTTTGGTAAATGTGAATAATGCTACTATGAACATCAGTGTGAAAATATCTGTTCGAATGCCTGCTTTCAATTCTTCTAGGAAGATACTTAGAAGCAGTATTGCCTGCATATGATAATATTATATTTAGCTTCCTGGGTAACTGCCAAATTTTCTTCCACAGCAGCTGCACCATTTTACATTCCCACAGCAATGAATGTTTCCATTTCTCTACATCCTCTCAAACATTTGTAGTTTTCTATTTTTTTTTAAATAGTAACCATTCCAGTGGGTGTGAAATGATATTTCATTGTACTTTTGATTTACATTTCCCTAATTACTGCTGACATTAAGCATCTCTTCATGATGTTCTTTTTAGCCATTTGTATAACCTCCTTAGAGAAATCACTGTTCATGTCTTTTGCCCATTTTTTGATTGGGATGTTTGTCTTTTTATTGTTGAGTTGTAGGATTTCATCATATATTCTGGATATTGAAACTTTATCACATATATGGCTTCCAAATATTTTTTTCCATTGAGGAGGCTGGGATTTTTTTTTTCATTTTAGTGATGAAAACCCTGGAGGCACAAACGTTTCTCATTTTGAGGAGGACCCATTTATCTGTTTTTTCTTTCATTGCTTGTGCTTTGGGTGTAAAACCTAAAAAAAACATTTCCTAACACAAGATCCTGAAGATGCTTCCCTATTTTTCTCTTAAGAGTGTTATACTCCTGGTTCTTATATTTAGGTCCTTGATCCACTTTGAATTAATATTTGTATAAGGTATGCGATAGGGGTTCTTTCATTCCTTTGAATATGGTTATCCAATTCTCCAAGCACCATTTGTTCAAGAGACTATTTTTTTCCCAGTTGAGATGATGTTAGCCTAGTCAAAAATCAGTTGAATATACTAGTAGCCAATGAGAGGGAGAGGTAAGGGGTATAGGATGTATGGATTTTTTCTTTTATCCTTTTATTTCTTTTTCTGGAGTGATGCAAATGTTCTAAAAATGATCATAATGATGAACACACAACAATGTGATGACAATGTGAGCCACTGAGTGTACACTTTGGATGGACTGTTTGGTGTGTGAAGATATCTCAATAAAAATATTTTTTAAATCAATTGACCATCAATTTGAGTGTCGATTTCTGAGCTCTAAATTCAATTTCATTTGTCAATATGTCTATTCCTGTGCCATGTTATTTTGAATGGCATGCTTTAAAGTCAAGAAGTGTGAGTTCTGCAACCTCGTTCTTTTTCAAGATGTTTTGGCTATTTGGGACCCATTACACTTCAAAATAAATTTGATCATTGGGTCTTCTATTTCTGAAAAGAAGGCTATTGAAATTTTTATTGGAATTACATTGAATATGTAAATAATTTGAGGTGGAATTGACGTCTTAATGATATTTAGGCTTCCAATCTATGAAAATGGAATGTCCTTCCATTTATTTAGGTATTCTTTGATTACTTTTAGCAATGTTTTGTAGTTTGTTCTGTACAAGTCATTTACATGCTTGGTTAAATTTTTCCCTAGATATTTTATTATTTTAGCTGCTATTGCAAATTGCATTACTTTCTTGATTCCATCCTCAGATTGCTCATTACTAGTATATAGAAACACTACTGATTTTTGCATATTGATCTTATACCCTGCCACTCTGCTGAATTTGTAAATTTCTGGTCGATTTTTCAGGACTTTCAATATGTAGGATCATGTCATCTACAAATAGTGAAATTTAAACTTCTTCTTTTCCAATGTGGATGCCTTTTATTTCTTTTTCTTCCTAATTGCTCTGACTAGGACTTCTAGTACAATATTGAATAACAATGAAAACTGTGGGCATCATTGTCTTTTCAAGATCTCAGAGGGAAAGCTTCCAATATTTCACCATTGAGTATGATGATAGCTGTAGGTTTTTCATATATGCCCTTTATAATGTTAACCAAGTTTTCTTCAATTCCTAATTTTCTAAGTGCTTTAATCAAGAAAGGATATTGGATTTTTTTTTCAAGAATCTTTCCTGCATCAATGGAGGATGTAGTTTTTTTTTTCTCTTCGTTCTGTTGATATCATTTGTTATGTTTAATCACCCTTATGTACCTGGGATAAATGCAATTTGATCATGGTGAAGAGTTCTTTAATATACTGTTGGATTTTATTTGCAAGTATTTTGTTGAGGATTGTTGGATATATATTCATAAGAGAAATTGATCTGTCATTTTCTTTTCTTGTGGCATCTTTATCTGGCTTAGGTATTAGGTTGATGTTGGCTTCATAGAATCAGTTAGGTAGTATTCCCTCCTCTTTAATTTTTTGGAAGACTTTGAGAAGGATTGGCATTTATTCTTCTTGGAATGATTGGTACAGTTTACCTGTGAAGACATTTCATCTTAGGTTTTCTTTGTTGGGAGGTTCTTTTTTTTTTTTTTTAACAAACAAACAAAAAACTGTATTTCAGGTGCAGCTTCATTCAGTGTTCCAACATAGTTACATTATATTTAGGTATTATTGTGCTGTCCATTTTTGAGTTTTTGTATCTAGTCCTGTTGCACAGTCTGTATTCCTTCAGCTCCAATTACCCATTATCTTACCCTGTTTCTAACTCCTGCTGGTCTCTGTTACCAATGATATATTCCAAGCTGATTCTCGAATGTCAGTTCACATCAGTGGGATCATACAGTATTTGTCCTTAGTTTTTGGCTAGACTCACTCAGCATAATGTTCTCTAGGTCCATCCATGTTATTACATGCTTCATAAGTTTAGTCTGTCTTAAAGCTGCATAATATTCCATCGTAGGTATATGCCACAGTTTGTTTAGCCACTCGTCTGTTGATGGACATTTTGGCTGTTTCCATCTCTTTGCAATTGTAGATAATGCTGCTATAAACACTGGTGTGCAAATGTCCGTCTGTGTCTTTGCCCTTAAGTCCTTTGAGTAGATACCTAGCAGTGGTATTGCTGGGTCGTAATCCATTCTGCCATTCTATGTCTTTTGATTGGGAAATTCAGTCCATTAACTTTTAGTGTTATTACTGTTTGGATAATATTTTCCTCTACCATTTTGGCTTTTGTATTATATATATCATAACTGATTTTCCTTCTTTCTACACTTTACTCCATACCTCTCTCTTCTGTCTTTTCGTATCTGACTCTAGTGCTCCCTTTAGTATTTCTTGCAGAGCTGGTCTCTTGGTCACAAATTCTCTCAGTGACTTTTTGTCTATAAATGTTTTAATTTCTCCTTCATTTTTGAAGGACAATTTTGCTGGATATAGAAGTCTTGGTTGGCAGTTTTTCTCTTTTAGTAATTTAAATATATCATCCCACTGTCTTCTAGCTTCCATGGTTTCTGCTGAGAAATCTACACATAGTCTTATTGGGTTTCCCTTGTATGTTGACAGATTGTTTTTCTCTTGCTGCTTTCAAGATCCTCTCTTTCTCTTTGACCTCTGACATTTTAACTAGTAAGTGTCTTGGAGAACGCCTATTTGGGTCTATTCTCTTTGGGGTGTGCTGGACTTCTTGGATCTGTAAATTTAGGTCTTTCATAAGAGTTGGGAAATTTTCAGTGATAATTTCTTCCATCAGTTTTTCTCCTCCTTTTCCCTTCTCTTCTCCTTCTGGGACACCCACAACACGTATATTTGTGCGCTTCATATTGTCATTCAGTTCCCTGATCCCCTGCTCAAGTTTTTCCATTCTTTTCCCTATAGTTTCTGTTTCTTTTTGGAATTCAGATGTTCCATCTTCCAGTTCACTAATTGTAGCTTCTGTCTCTTTAGATCTACCATTTTAGGTATCCATTGTTTTTTCCATTTTTTTTTTCTTTGTCCTTCACTCCCACAAGTTCTGTGATTTGTTTTTTCAGATTTTCTATTTCTTCTTTTTGTTCAGCCCATGTCTTCTTCATGTCCTCCCTCAATTTATTGATTTGGTTTTTGAAGAGTTTTTCCATTTCTGTTCGTATATTCAGCATTAGTTGTCTCAGCTCCTGTATCTCATTTGAACTATTGGTTTGTTCCTTTGACTGGGCCGTATCTTCAATTTTCCAAGCGTCATCCATTATTTTCTGCTGTTGTCTGGGCATTTGATCAGATTTCCCTGGGTGTGGGACCCAGCTGGTTGAAAGGTTTTTCTGTGAAATATCTGGGCTCTGTTTTTCTTTTCCTGCCCAGTATGTGGCGCTCGTGGTGCTCATCTGTCTGCGGGGCCCACCAGTAAAAGATGCTGTGGCTCCTTTAACTTGCCAATCCGAATCTCGCAGTCGGCCCGGGAAACCGTGCTTGGAGTGGGGGGGTCGCCGGCCACCTCGGCTTGGGGGAGTGCCAGTCCAAATTGCCCAGCTGGCCTGAGACGTCAAGCATGGCGGGAGGGCCCCGCTATCCAACGTTCCCAGTCAGACCGGGGAGCCACGTGCGTGGAGGGGACCCCAGTCGCCAGCCGCCCCAGCCGGGAAAACGCGCGCCCCTCGGGTATCTCACCGCAGCGGATTCTCCCTGCCCGTTCAGCCGTTCCAGAATGGGGTACATTGTCTTTTTGGTCTCTGCCGTGGCTCCGGGAGCTGTTTCGTATTGTTTCTGTTTCTTTAGTTGCTTTTCTGGAGGAGGAACTAAGACCCGCGCGTCTTACTAAGCCGCCATCTTCTCCGGAAGTCTGTTGGGAGGTTCTTGATGACTGATTTAATCTCTTTACTTGAATTGGTCTTGTGGGGTTCTCTACTTTTTCTAAAGTCAGTGTAAATTGTTCATGTGTGCTTTAGTTTGTTAAAGCTTCAAGATTGCAATATACTAGAAATAGAATGGCTTTTAAAAAGGGAATTTATTAAGTTGCAAGTTTACCGTTCTAAGGCTATAAAAATGTCCACAGTAAGGCATCCAGATAAAGATACCTTGGCTCAAGAAAGCTCGATAAGTCCATAACACCTCTGTCAGCTGAGAAGGCACATGGTGACACCTGCTAGATTTATCTACTGGCTTCTTGAAATGGCTTCCCTGAGGGTATTTTCTTTCTTCATCTCCAAAGTTCTCTAACTATGTCAGCTCTAAAGCTTTTTCCAAAATTGTTCCCTCTTAAAGGATTCTAGTAAGCAACCCCACCTTGAATGGGTGAAGACACATCTCCATGGAAACCACCTAATGAAAAATTCCCATCCACTTGGGTGGGTCACATCTCCATGGAAACAACTTAAGTAAAAAGATATCCCAGCCAACAATATTGAATCAGAGTTAAAGAACATGGCTTTTCTGGAGTACATAACAGTTTCAAACCAGCACAATGTGTTTCTAGGAATTTGTCCATTTCATCTAGATTGATTAGTTTGTTGGCATATAGTTGTTTGTAATGTCATCTTATGCCTTTTTTGTTTCTGTGGGGTTCGAAGTAATATTTCCACTTCCAATTCTGATTTTATTTGTGTTTTCTCTTTGTTTTTTGTCAGTCTAGCTAAAGTTTTCTCAATTTAATTGATCTTTCAAATAACCAAAATTTGGTTTTATTAATTCTGCTTATTGTTTTAGTCTCAATTTCATTTATTTCTACTCTAACTGTTATTATTTATTTCCTTCTGCTAGCTTTGGGGTTACTTTGCTGTTTTTGTTTTTTTGTTTTTTTTTAGTTACTTCAGGTGTGCAGTTAGGTCTTTGATTTCAGTTCTTTCATCTTTTTAAATGTCAACATTTAGGGGTATAAACTTTCCTCTCAGCTCTGTATTGGCTGCATCCTATAGGTTTTAATATAATGTGCTCTTATTTTCAGTTGTCTCAAGATATTCACACACAAAAAAACTTTGTTTTTGACCCACTGATTAAAAATGTGTTGTTTAATGTCCGTATATTTGTGGATTTGCCAGTTCTCTGCCTGTTACTGATTTTCTGTTTCATTCCATTATGGTCAGAGAAGATGCTTTGTGTACTTTCACTCTTTTAAAATTTACCAAGACTTATTTTGTGACCCATTCTCTATCCTGGAGAATGATCCATGTGCTCTTAAGAATTGATATCCTGCTGTTTTGGGGTTCAATGTTCTGTATATGTCTGTAAAGTCTATTTCATTTATTATTTAAGTTCTGGGTTTCCTTATTGATCCTCTACCTTAGATGGCCTATCTATTGATGAGAGTGCTGTATTGAAGTCTTCAATTATAATTGTTGAGACATCTATTTTTCCCTTCAGTTTTTCCAGAATTTGTCTCACGTATTTTGATGCACCAAGGTTATGTGCATAAATAGTTATGATTGTTAGTTCTTGGTTGAGTGGCCCTTTTATTAATATATACTGTGCTTTTTTGTCACTTATAACAGCTTTTGATTTAAATCTACTTTGTACAATATTAGTATACCCACCTCAGTTCTTTTTACTTACTGTTTGCCTGGAATATTTTATTCTTTATTTTAACATTTTTTATTGTGAAATATAATATACATACATCTCTCATGTGGACAAGATTTTCACCTTAGATGTCATGTCCCATGTAGGGGGGAGGGTAACGATTTAACTTGCAGAGTTGGGCTTAGAGAGAGTGAGGCCACATCTGAGCAACAAAAGAGGTCCTCCAGAAGTAACACTTAAACATACCTATAGGTAGGCTAAGCTCCTTCACTACCTACAAAAGCTCCACAAGAGTAAGCCTCAGAATCAAGGTCTTGGCCTATGGATTTGGATGTCCCTGATGTACGACACAGTATCAGAGGATTCCCTGATAGTTCCATATTCTTTCTCCCATCCCTCAAAGGACTTTGCTAATACTTTTTGATTATCTGCTTAATATACTCTAGGATGTATCCAGACATTACATTAAACTACGCAGGATTAAAGGCCCTCATTCTTATTCTGGGCTCCCTGTGTTTCAATTGTTCAAATGAACTATCCAAACAGGTTGAGTTAGATTATGAGCTACAGAAGATTTAGGTTCCAGACAAAACAAACCTTTCTTCCTTTGGTCTGAAAGAGTAGGTGTGGTTCTAAAATATAGACAACATCTTCCTTACCCTTGTGTTATGAATTCCCTTAATCCCAACCTGATTAACTTCATTCTTAAATCTCTAAATACCAGGTTGTAGATATGTAAAAGAGCCTCTCAAAATCCAGAAATGATAATTACCCCTCGGGACTAAATGTGCCTGCCATAATAGCTTCCAATTTAAGCCCTTTTTCTTATAAGCATTTTCTAAAGGAGACTATACAATAATCTAAAACTTCCCTTAACCCTTGTCCCTCCCCCCTCCCATTATTTACACCTGCTGTTGCTGTGGTACTGCTGATGTTTCCTTGTTAAACAACTCATAGCATGCAATAGCAATTTTCACCCTGTACCCTGGATGCAAACACTCTTTGCACACAAATCATACCTTTGAAGTAATTCTTGCAAGAACTTATTAATATTTTGAGTGTTAATAATAGAACTATATAACCCCCTTTCAATCTTGTTCACCTTCAATATGGTAATATTACTTATAGACCCACTAGAAAACTGCCGTCACTTCTATCAGTTCCCTTACATTTGAGTTCAAACTCATTAGCTAACTGTTCACTCATTTCTAGCTTCTATGTATCTCTAAGTCCCCTATATTTTATATTCCATGCCTCTGATTTTACCTTTACCATGGTCATAAAAGTGGAGTCATATATTATCTATTATTTTGTGTCTTGCTTATTTCACTCACCATTATGTCCTCAAGTGTCATCCATCTTGTCATGTGATTCAGGACATCATTTCATTTTACTGCTGTATAATATTCCATCATATGTATATGCCACATTTTGTTAATCTACTCCTCTGTTGATGGCCATTTGGATTGTTTCCATCTTTTGGCGACTGTGGATAATACTGTTATGAACATCAGTGTGCAAACATCTGTTTGTGTCACTGCTCTCAGTTCTTCTGAGTATATACCAATTAGTGCTATTGCAGGGTCATAGGGCAGCACGATATTTAGTTTCCTAATGAACCGCCAAACTGTCTTCCATAGCAGGGGTACCATTACACATTCCCAACAGCAGTGCATAAGTGTCCCAATTCCTCCACATCCTCTTCAGCACTGTGGTTTACTGTTTGTTTAATAGAGGTCATTCTTGTAGGTGTGAGGTGGTATCTCTGTAGTCTTGATCTGCACTTCCCTTATAGCTAATGAAAATGAGCATCTCCTTGTCTGCTTTTCAGCCATCTGTATTTGCTCTTCAGAAAAACTCCTATTCATATCTTTAGCCTACTTTATAGTGGAATTGTTTGTTCTTTTGTTATTGAGTTGTATGATTTCTTAATGTATACAGGATATCAAACCTCGGATGTGTCATTTCCAAATATTTTCTCACATTGAGTTGGCTGCCTCTTCACCTTTTGGACAAAGTCTTTTGAGATGCAGAAGCATTTGATTTTGAGGAGTTCCCATTTATCTTTTTTTCTTTTGTTGCTTGTGCTTTGGATGTAAAGTTTAGGAAGCTACCTCCTATTACTAGGTCTTGAAGATGTTTCTCTATATTTTCTTCTGGAAGCTTTATGGTGCTAGTTCTTATATTTAGGTGTTTGATTCACTTTGGGTTAATTTTTGTATAGAGCATAAGTTAAGGGTCCTCTTTCATTCTTTTGGATATTGACATCCAGTTCTCCCATGCCCATTTATTGAAAAGAATATTTTGTCCCAGTTCAGTCAATTTTGGGGGCCTTGTCAAAGATCAGTTGACCATAGATTTGGTGGTCTATTTCTGCACTCTCGATTCAATTCTACTGGTTAATACTTCTATCACTGTGCCAGTACCATGCTGTTTTGACCACTATGGCTCTATAATAAGTTCTTAAATCAGGGAGTGTTAATCCTCACATTTCATTCTTCTTTTTTAGGATGCTTTTAGCTATTGGGGGTCTCTTTCCCTTCCAGATGAATTAGGTAAATAGCTTTTCTACATCTTCAAAATAGGTTGTTGAAATTTTGATTGGTACTGCATTGAATCTGTAAAAAAATCTGGGTAGAATTGACATCTTAACTTCATTTAACCTTCCTATCCATAAGCAGGGAATATCTCTCCACCTATTAGGATTTTCTTTTTTTTCTTTTATCAATGTTACATAGTTCTCTGTATACAAGTTCTTTACACCCGTAGTTAAATTCTTTCCTAGGTACTTAATTCTTTTAGTTGCTATTTTAAATGGATTTTTTTTCCTTAATTGACTTCTTGGTGAGGTCATTGCTTGTATATAGAAACATTATTGATTTTTGCACATTAATTTTATAACCTGCCACCTTGCCAAATTTATTTATTAGCTCAAGTAACTTTGTTGTAGATTTCTCAGGATTTTCCAAGTATAGTGCCATGTCATCTGCAAATAATGAAAGTTTTACTTCCTTCTCTCCAATTTGGATGCATTTTAATTCTTTTTCCTACCTGATTGCTCTCGGTTGAACTTCTAGTACATTGTCAATAATAGTGGTGACAGAGGGCATCCTTGTCTCATTCACCATCTTAGAGGGAAAGCTTTCAGCCTCTCACTATTGACTGCAATGCTGGCTATGGGTTTTTCATATATACCTTTTACCATATTGAGGAAATTACCTTTGATTTCTACCTTTGAAGTGTTTTTATCAGAAAAAGATGTTGAATTTGGTTGAATGCTTTTACAGCATTGATTGAGATGATCATATGACTTTCCCATTCGACTTGTTAAAATCCTGTATTACATTCACTGATTGTCTTGTGTTGAATCATCCTTGAATTCTTGGTATAAACCTCACCTGGTTGTGGTGTATAATTCTTTTAATCTGGGGTTGGATTCAATCTGCTAATATTTTGTTGAGAATTTTTGCATCTATGTGTGTTCTACCTTGATAGCTACCAGAATGCGATATACCAGGAACAGAAGAGCTTTTGAAAGGGGGAATTTATTAAGCTGCAAGTTTACAGTTCTAAGGCTGTGAAAATGTCTCAATTACAGGAAGGATATAGAAATTCCCAATCTAAGGCATCCAAGGAAAGATACCTTGGTTCTAGAAGGCCTGTGACATTCAGCGTTTCTCTCTCAACTAGAGAGGCACACAGCAAATATGGCAATGCCTGCTAGCTTTCTCTCTAGGCTTCTTGTTTCATGAAGTCCTCCAAGGATGTTTTCCTTCTTCACCTCCAAAGGTCTCTGACTGTGTGGGCTCTTCTGGTTCTCATTGCTCTCTCAGGCTCTGTTACTCTCTCCAAAATGCTTCCTCTTTTAAAGGATTCTAGTAAAGGAATCAAGCCCCACCTGGAATGGGTGGAGCCATATCTCCATCTAATCACGGTTAGATTCAGCAGAATCCAGGATTTTAATGTCCCCCAACTGGGTGAGTCACAACTCTGTGGAGATAATCTAATCAAGTTACAACCAACAGTGCTGAATAGGGATTAAAGGAAATGGCTGCCTATGTAAGACGGATCAGGATGAAAACATGGCTCTTCTAGGGTACATAATCCTTTCATACCAGCACAATGTGCTTTAGGGGGATGGGTCTCTAGTTTTCCTTTCTTGTAGCATCTTTACCCAGTCTTGATATTAAAGTGATGTTAACTTCGGGGAACTTCCGTGAAGATGACCAACTAGAGTGGCTCAAGATTAGATCTGCTCCACGGAAAGGTGGGAGAGGGGACAGGATGGTTACCGAGGTGTTGATTCGGGAGTGTGGCTGACCTGGGAGAGCCTTCTGCACCAAATGTGGCAGCCCTGGCTGTGGAAACCGAGGAACTGAGAGGCAGAAGACTGGAGCCTAGTGTGGGGGCAGGGAGCCATGGAGGCTGCAGGAGTGCATGGTCTGGAGGGCAGGACTAAGAAGTAAACCAGGCTGCTGTCCTTGGGTGCACTACCCTCACAGCACACCACCATGACCAGCAACTCACTCCACACTCCATGCACCTGAACCTCATCACCCTCTCCCATTCACCATGATCCAGGCTCCCTCACCCCACCAGCCCCCAGTGCACCTACCTGCACCACACCCACACCCCAAGTGCAGCCCAACCCACCTCTTCTGCACATCTCCCAAGCACTACCTCCCCCTCCCTGTTACCTGCAGGCTGTTGCCAGCACATAAAGGTTTCTGACACTAACCTCCATACCTAGGCTACCCCTGCCACCCACCCATAGTGTTGCACAGACTCACCCCACCTTCCCTTAGCTCAGTGCATCCCTTATGGCACTCCCAGGCACATGCATGCACACAGGTCCCAATCACATCAATCAGCTCTGGGAACCGCACTTTACAGCAGTCCTAGAACCACACATGCGCACAGCCCTCAGACTCACTTCCCAGCTCTGAGAAAATGCCAACCTGTGCATCCAGGTCACAGCTGCAGCCAATCATGAAGGCATAATGCATACCTGCTACCACAGCTCTACTCATGCATACAAAGGGCCCCGTGCCTTAGACCAGCCCAGACCGGTGCACCTGCACAGCTACATCCTCCTTGGCTGCTGGGTGCCCACGTTCACAAGCATCAGTGTAATATCCCCAACCCGCGCCCATATCTGCCCTGAAACAAATCACCATACTGAGTGCTCCACCCTGTGC
Organism: Tamandua tetradactyla; assembly: GCF_023851605.1. Taxonomy (NCBI): domain Eukaryota; kingdom Metazoa; phylum Chordata; class Mammalia; order Pilosa; family Myrmecophagidae; genus Tamandua; species Tamandua tetradactyla. Next base: position 53,852,600 of record NC_135353.1, on the reverse strand, counting down.
CCTGCTCCCTGCTATACAACCATCCCACAAACACAAGGCCATAGACTACTGAAAGAAATCAACTCCCAAAGTAAATCAATCAAGATATTTATATGTGATGAAGACAGCAGAAGATCACCAAGCATATTACAATGCAGACAGATATAGTCCTGCCTAAGGACCAAATTAAAACACCTAAGGAGACAAAGGCATTAGAACATCTAATCAAAGATGTTCATATGACTTTATTTAAAATAAGTGGGATAGGAAATGACATAAAGGAGATCAAGAAGATAGTAGAAGAGCACAAAGAGGAATCTGAAAGAATACATAGAAAACAGCAGAAATCACGGAGATTAAAGACTCTGTTGAGTAAATAAGAAACAGACTAGAGGCACACAACACCAGATTTGAAGAGACTGAAGAAAGAACAACTGATAAAGAGGACAGGATAATTGGCTTTGAAGACTCAAAACAGCAAATGGCAAAAAGATGGAAAAATTTGAATGAGAACTCAGGGAAATGATAGACAAAACAAAGTGCACAAGTATGAGAATCGTTGGTGTCCCGGAAGGAGAAGAGAGGAACAAAGGGCTAGGAAGAGTAGTTGAGGATATAATGGGGGAAAACTTCCCAACCCTCATAAAGGACATAAATATACAAGTAAAAGAAGCCCAATGAAATCCAAACAGAATAAATCCAAATAGGCCTTCCCCAAGACACATACTAATCAGTCTGTCAAATGTTGAAGAGAAACAGAAAATCCTGGAAGCAGCAAGGTAAAAACAATCTACTACATACAAGGGAAATCAAATAAGACTGAATTCAGACTACTCAACTAGCACCCTGGAGGCAAAACGGCCATCGTATGATATATTCAAGATCCTGAAAGAGAAAGACTTCCAGCCAAGAATTCTGTACCCAGCCAATTGTCCTTTAAAATTGAGAGAGAGAAAAAGTTTTCACAGACAAAAAAGTCCTGAAAGAATTTGTCAACAAGAGATTGGCCCTACGAGAAATACTAAAAGGAGTTCTGCCAGCTGAAACAAAAGACAGGAGAGGGAGGTCTGGAGGAGGGCACAGAATTGAAGAGTACCACTAAGGGTAATTTAAACAATACAAAGAGAAAGAGGGAAATGAATACATAGATCTGACAAATAAAATAAAAAATATAAGATGGTGGAATCAAGAAACACCTTTTCAGTAATATCTTTGAATGTTAACGGACTAAATCTACCAATTAAAAGATACAGATTGGCACAATGGATTAAGAAACATAATCCAGTTATATGCTGTTTACAAGAGACTCATCTTAGACACAAGGATAGAAATAGATTGAAAGTCAAATGGTGGAAAAGGATTTTCCATGCAACTGTGCACATAGATACATAGATCTGACAAATAAAATAAAAAATATAAGATGGTGGAATCAAGAAACCAAGAAATGTCATTTGCTATCCCGCTTATTTTAAGCAAAGTTTTCTTTCCAAAAGAAAGCAGGAGTAGCTACGCTAATATTAGAAAAAAATAGACTTTAAATGTAAAGACATCATAAGAGACAAAGAAGGAGACTATATACTAATTGAAGGGTCAATTCACCAAGAAGATATAACAATCATAAATGTTTATGCTCCCAATCAAGGAGCTTCAAAGTACATGAGGCAGATATTGGCAAAACTGAAGGGAGCGACAGATGTTTCAACAATAATAATAGGCAATAGCAGTGCATGTATATACCCAGAACAGCTGAAAGCAATGATACAAACAGACATTTGCACACCGATGTTCATAGTAACATTATTCACAATCGCCAAAAGATGGAAACAAATGCCCATCAACAGATGAGTGGATCACCAAAATGTGGTATATACATATGATGGAATATTATGCAGCAGTAAGACAAAATGATGTCCTGAAGTACATGACAAGATGGATGAGCCTTGAGAACATAATGCTGAGTGAAATTAGCCAGACACGAAGGATAGATACTGTATGATTCCACTTTTATGACCAGCATAAAGGTACAATCAGAGACTTATAATACAGAATATAGGGGACTTAGAGATACATAGAAGCTAGAGATGGGTAAACCATTAAGTAATGAGCTCGAACTCCAATGTAAGGGATGGGGTGAAGATGATTCTCTAGTGGGTCTAGAAGTAATATTACCATATTCAAGATGATCAAGATTGAAAGGGGTTGTATAGACCTAATTGTCCCACAGATTTGCACTAGAAATATGAATGAGCTCTCATAAGAAATACTTCAAAGATGTGATTCTTATATAAAGAGTGTTTAAGTCCAGGGTACAGGGAGAAAACTGCTATTGCATGCTATGAGCTATGTTCAAAAGGAAACTATCGGCACTATCACAGCAACAACAGAGGTAAATAATGGGGTGAGGAACAAGAGTTAAGGAGAGGTTTAGGTTTCTTATTTGGTGAGGGGTGTTTATTGGTTTTCTGTTTCTTGGGAACAATGAAATTATCTAAAATTGAGAATACTGATGGACTGTGCACTTTGAGCTTTCTACATGATGCTGATGAATGCAGGTGGCTGAAGGATGCGCTGGTGGAGAAGTAGATTGGTGAACAGTGGTGTATACTTATGAACGAAGGTTGTGCTGCTACAAAAAGTAACAAAGTCGTGAGGCATGCAATGATGTGAATGAACATGTGGGACATTTGGTGAAACAAAATAAGCCAGAAACAAACAAACAAACAAAAAAAACGACAATGGTAGAGCCACCTTTAGAAAATGCTTATAAAAAAAACAGGGGCCTAGATTGTAAGCTTTTAGAGCAGACACATTAAGTCCAGAATGGTGATTTTTATTTCTGACTTTGAGAGGCTGTTTTATATATATATATATAACCTGATATTTAGAGATAAGAATGAAGCCAAACAGGTTGGGGTTAAAACAATTCAGAACATAGGGGAAAGGAAGACAGCATCTATATTTTAGAACCACATATACTCTTTGAGACCTATGGAAGAAAGGTTTATTTGATCTGGAACTGAAATTTTCTGTAGTGTATAATCTAATTCAACCTATCTGTATAGCTCATTTGAACAACTGAAACACAGGAATCACAGAATAAGAATGAGGTCCTTTAATCCTGTATAGATTAGTGTCATTCCTGGAAACAAACTAGAGTATATTAAGCAGAAAATCAAAAAGTATTGGCAAAGTTCCCCGAGGGATGGGAGAAAGCATATGGAGCTATTAAACCTTACCATCAAGAAATCCCCTGATACTGTGTCAAACTTTAGGGATACCCAAATCAATAGGGGCCATGCCCTTGATCATGAGGCTTACTCTGGTGAAGCTTATGTAGGTAGTGGAGAATTTTAGACTACCTATAGGCATGCCTAAGAGTTACTTCTGGAGGAGCTCTCTTGTTGCTTAAATGTGGCCTCAGTCTCTCTGAGCCGAACTCTGCAAGTGAAATCATTGCCCTTCCCCCTATTTGGGACATGACATCCCTGTGGATAAATTCAGACCTGACACCGTGGGATCAACAATTACATCCTGACCAAAAGGGAGAAAAGTATCATGGCAGAGAGAGTTCAAATAAAGTCGAGAGGCTACTCTGGAGGTGGCTCTTATGCAAGCTTCAGGTAGACCTTGCTACCTATAATAACCTGCCAACCCCCAACCGGGATCATTCCAGCCAATCCTAAAGAACTCCTAGGGCAATTTGTAAGATTCCATAAGGGCTCCAGTTACTACAGTAACTTTCCAGAAACCTACAACCTCCGGTCCCTGGTCCATATAAGCCCTGAAATGTAGCCCAGCCTCTCCAGAACATCAGATAGTTCCATGTCCATAATCCATATTAGTGACAGACCCTTCCAATAGCAAAAATTTAGAATTGCCATAGCCCAAACAACCCTAAAGAGAGGTATGGAAAGATCAAAGGTGATGGTGGAATTGTACATAGAAGATAGGACTTAACAAATAAATATGAATGCTCAATCGTTAAATTGATATCTCTTTTAGTCTCCAGTAATTTAGGGCAGCTAGAAGTAAAAACCTCAAATTGTGAGATTGTAACCCATGTCACAGTCTGAAATATGTTCTACAACTAATTGTGGTGCTGTGCTTTGAAATTTATTGCTTTTTTGTATATATGTTACTGTTCACAAAAAAAGAAGGAAAAAAGTTGATTGTGATGATAAAAAAGTAGTTAAGCCCTCTAGCCTCCTGCATTTCACAGCAGCTAGAAGGAAGAATCTAAAGTGATCATGTTTGTATGTGACAAACTCTGGGATCTATCCTGTAACCACTTTTTGAAGAGTGCTTTGATAACTATTGCTTTTTCATTCCTTTGCTTTGTATATATGTTATACTATACAGTTGGAAAAGTTTTTAAGAAAATGTGATATTAGCTTCATAAAATGGGCCAAGTAGTGTTCTTTTTTTCCTCAATTTTTTTTGAATAAGTTTGAGCAGGGTTGATATTAGTTCCTTTTGGAATGTTTGATAAAATTCCCCTGGATGCCATCTGGCCCTGGGGTTTTCTTTGTATGAAGATTTTTGATGACTGATTGAATCTCTTTACTTGTGAATGGTTTGTTGAGATCTTCTATTTCTTCCTGAGCCAATATAGCTTGTTTGTGTGTTTCCAGAAATTTGTCCATCTCATCTCAGTTGTCTAGTTTGTTGGCATATAGCTGTTCATAGTATCCTTTTATGTTTTTTTTTATTTCTTCCGTGTCTATGGTGATGACCCTTGCCTCATTTGTGATTTTGTTTATTTACATCCTCTTTCTTTTTTTCTTTGTCAGCCTTGCTAGGGCCCATTAATTTTATTGATTTTCTCAAATAATTTTGGTTTTATTGATTATATCTATTGTTCTTTTGTTCTTCCATTCTTTTTTAAGTTTTGTTATTTTTGTTATTTTTCTTCTTCTGTTTGTTTTGGGGTTAGCTATTCTTTCTCAAGTTCCTCCAGGTGAGCAGTTAAGCCCTCGATTTTTGATCTTTCTTGTTTTTTAATATAGGCATTTAGGGCAATGAATTTCCCTGTAAGCACAGCCTTTGCCACAGTCCATCAGTTTTGATATGCTGTGTTCTTATTTTCATTAGTCTTTGAATAGCTACTGATTTCTCTAGCAATTTCTTCTTTGACCCTCTCATTATTGAAGAGTGTGGTATTTAATCTCCATATATTTTTGAAAGTTCTGTATGGTCCCACTGATGTGAACAGACATTCGAGAATAAATTTGGAATATGTCCTTGATAACAGAGTCCAGCAGGAGGTAGAAACAGGGTAAGATAATGGCCAATTGGAGTTGAAGGGATACAGACAGTGTAACAGGACTAGTTACAAAAACTCAAAAATGAACAGCACAATAATACCTAATTGTAAAGTAATCATGTTAAAACACTGAATGAAGCTGCATCCGAGCTATAGGTTTTTGTTTTGTTTTGTTTTGTTTTGTTTTGATTTTACTATTATTACTTTTATTTTTTTCTCTATATTAACATTCTATATCTTTTTCGGTTATGTTGCTAGTTCTTCTAAACCAATGCATATGTACTAAGAAATGATGATCATGCATCTATGTGATGATGTTAAGAATTAATGATTGCATATGTAGAATGGTATGATCTCTAAATGTTGGGTTAATTTCTTTTTTTCCGTTAATTAAAAAAAAAAAAAAAGAGAAGGGATAATTGGAGCTGAAGGGATACAGACTGTACAACGGGACTGGATATAAAAACTCAGAAATGGACAGCACAATACTACCCAATTGTAATGCAATTATGTTAAAACACTGAATGAAGCTGCATGTGAGGTATAGGTTTTTTGTTTTTGTTTTGTTTTTTTTTCTTTCTATTATTGTTTTAATTCTTATTCTGTTGTCTTTTTATTTCTTTTTCTAAATCGATGCAAATGTACTAAGAAATGATGAATATGCAACTATGTGATGTTATTAAGAATTACTGATTGTACATGTAGATTGGAAGGATTTCTAATTGTTTTGTTAATTCTTTTTTTAATTAATAAAAAAAAAGACATGCAAAATGATAAAAAAAAAAAAATGTTATCAGGTGGACTAAACACTGGAACAAATAAACCCAAACGTGTAACGCATCAAACACAAGAGAGGGTTAGTTCATGTTTGTGCTACAATCCAGAGTGGATATTCAGTCAGCAGGTAGCCTTTCTACCTTCAACATGTAGTTTCCAGGTTGCTTTGGCTGTCATGATTCCTTCCCATTGGAGGCAGAAAATGGTTGGGCAAGTAGGTGTGGAAGTTCCATGGGAAAGTCCTGGAAGGGGCTCTGCTCCCATTCTATTGGAGAGAACTTGATGGCTTAACCTAGCTGCAGGGGAGGCTGGTAAATGCAATCTACAATTAAGAGACATAAAAGACTTAGACAAATGTTCACATATACATAGTGAAACAAAATTTATAAAAATGGTAGAGGATTTGACTGCACCAGAAGATAATACAGGGGAGCATATCCATACTCCTGCTATTAGAGAAGAGGCTCATAACACAGATCTCTATGTTTTCATATCTTCCATTTGTACCTTTATTCATTCAACCTGTTCTTTTCCAAAGGGATCTTGGCAGAAGTTCACACTAAAGTAGATTATATTTTTCATGAACTGGCAGCATTTATAATTTCTTTTTTCCCCATCTATTTTTAAGATCAAGGTGGCCTTTAAACCACTAAGTATACCATCTCTCCTCCTATATTTTCCAAGGCCATCTTGGCTTCTTTTTATAGTTTTCTAGAGCAATAGAACTGAAGTGTTTGCCCCAGAAATTACATTCTTTTCCCTTCCAAAGATGGATTCTGGAGAAAAGCTAATCCAAAGGGAACACACACACAAACACACACGCTTGCTAAATATTTAGTCACCATGTTACTAAAAAAAGTCTTATTCTCAGTTATGTTACAAATCTAATGTTCATATTATAACTAGTGCCCTGCTGGCAATGATCCAAACTGAGCCCCATTCTAGGTTCAGGGGTCCTGTTGCTAAAAGAATTTAGACAAACAAGAAGGCCAGTTGGAATAAGTAGTAAAGTTCTTTACAGAGAAAGAGTACAGGTTATAGAGGTTTGCTTGAATATGCCCAAAGGATGGACATGCACTGAGTGGGAGTGGGTTAGCTTGTTTTACAAGAAGGTTTGTTGGTGGCAAGTTTCTATAGTAACCATTGAGCACCAGGTGTCTTTGTGCAGATTGCCACAATGTCCTTTGAACACTAGGTATGTTCTTTGTTCTAGGAGGAGATAGCTTTTGGAATTTGTGGTTTGCTGTCACGGACCTACAATTTATTTGTCTTTGAGCAGATGTTTATCAATTTTTATGACCCTATGCTTTCTGTCATTAACTAAGAATTTGCTTAGGCCCATGGAAACAGGCAACCCAAATCTAGGAATAATTTACTTAAGAAGTAACTTAGAAACTGTGTTAGATGTTTCTGTTTGAGTAGGAAAGCCTTCTACCCACCCTGTAAAGGCATCTACAAAGACTACTAGGTATTTGAATCCTTGTCAAAATGACATATGGGTGAGTTGACTTGCTAGGTTTCTCCTGGGTATGTTCCTTGCTGCTGAACTGGGGGTGTTAGGACTGGTGGCTGGGCAAGATTGCTAGAATTTGGGTTCTTAATGACACACAAAGCACAACTTCAAGTAACTTTTTAAATGGTTTTGGTTAAAATTTTCCCCTCAAGTATTTTTCATGCTAAAGTGGTGAGAGTATCTCTGTCTAGATGGGTAGCTTGCTGGAGACCTTGGAGAACTTTCCACTGAATTTCACTAGGCAAGGAATTTTTCTTTCTTTAGCAAACCATCCATTTAGCTCACATGTATACCCTTACCCTTTTGCTAGTTTTTCTTCCTCCTGGATGTAAACAGGAGTAATAGAGGGGGAGAGAGAGAGAGATAAGGGACTAATGCTAGCACAGAGATTTTGTTCTTAGCAGCCACTTTAGTGGCTCTCTCTGCTTTGTCATTTCCTTTAACCATCAGAGAGTCAGACTTTTGGTGCCCTAACAGTGAATTACTACAATATCTTGGGGGAGCAATACAGTTTCCAGAAGGTTGAGAATTTCCTGTCTGTGCTTGATAGAGTATTTATCATTAGTGAGCTGCCCTCTTTCCCTCCAGATAGCTAAGTAAGCATGCAACACAAGAAAGGCATACTAGAGTCAGTATAAAGATTAACCTTCTGGGGGGTGCAAGGATAGTTCATTGGTAGAATTCTCATCTGCCATGCTGGAGACGTGGGTTTGATTTCTGGTCCATGTACTTCCCCCCCAAAACACAAATAAACTAAGCAAACAAACAAAAAAAATCAACAAATGGTGCTGCAACAATGGAATACTCACATGGAAAAATAATGAAATGTAACCCCACCATACAACATACAAAAAAAAAAGATTAACCTTCTTTCCAGCTGCTATATTAAACCTTTGGTGAGGGCTATGAGCTTGGCCTTATGGGCTGAAGTCCCAGGAGATAGAGGCTTTGCCTCTAAGATTTCTGGCAGGGAAACAATAGTGTACCCTACTTTTCTAACTCCTTCTTTTACAAAACTACTTCCATCTTGTTTTAGTTTCCTAAAGCTGCCAGAATGCAACACAACAGAGATGGATTGGCTTTTAATAAGGGGATTTATTTAATTACAAATTTATAGTTCTTCAGAGGAAGGCAGCTGGCTTTCCTCTGGCTTTCTTGTCACATGGGAAGGCACATGGTGGACATCTGCCTGGCTTCCATTCTGGCTTCAGGGTTCAAACGGCTTTCCCTGGTGTGATTTCTTTCTGCATCTCCAAACATCTGGGCCTGAGTTTCAAGGGCTGAAATGAGGTATACTGAACTACTGAGCTTTCTTTTGACCTCTCTCTTTTAATCCTCCAGCTGCAATCAGCCATAGATGAATTTCACCTGCTGGTGATTTAAGTGCTCAGCAACAGAACAATGAGGCATCATCATCTAGCCTAGTTGACAACTGAATCTAACTATCACCCATCTGTAAACCATTCTAACTCTGGGTTATCTAGGGGCTGGTCTTGCAGGTCTGGTCTGCTAGAATAATATGGACTAGCGTTTCTGTGCATAAGTGCTCAAGGGCTGCAAAATCTTGTTCTGGGCTTATAGGCAACAGGGTGGTCAGGTTCAGGGTGGTAAAGACTGGATCTGAGCTTCTGGCATTCTACTAGCTTGGCTTGATAATTCAGGAGTCTATTGTTTGAAAGCCACTGATATCCTCTTGCCTGTAGGATGTCTCTCACTTGGTGGAGGTATTTACTGTTAGAGTTGTACCCATGTCAACTTGATGGCTTGTTCTATAAGTAAGGCATTGGCCCCTACTGCTGAGGCAGAGCAGCCATCCCTGGACTGTGGCATCTAACAACTTTGAGAAGCATGCCACAGGTAGGGGAATTTTTCCAAGCTTTTGAACTAAAATTCCTAATGCTACCCCTTTCTTTTCAATTACATATAGGTAAAAGGGCTTATCTAAGTTTGGCAGGCCCAGGGCAGGCAGGCCGGTAAGAGCACCCTTGAGGGCAGTGAAGACAGCAGCCTGCTCTACTCCCAACTCTAAAGGGGCATTATCTAGTTCCCCAAAAGCTCCATAAGAGGCCATGCAAATTCTCCAAATCAGGGTATCCAAATCCTGGAATATCCTGTCATCAACAGGAAGGCTCTTAATTGCTTCTTTATTTCAGGGGCTGGCACCAAGAGTAGAGCTTGGACTCTCTTGGGTGACAAAGAGCGCCCCCCTAGGGTCAGGATAAACCCAAGGTAAAGAATGTTTTGTAAGATAATTTGAGGTGAAACTCAGTACCCTCGTTTGGCTAGGAAATTAAGGGTGGCAATGGTGTCCCCGAAGGAAGCTTCCCTTATAGGACTGCATGCTAACAGTTAATGTATGTACTGAAGAAGGGAACTAGACTCCAAATACAGGAGGGTTAGGTCCTGCACTAGCACCTTCCCAAAAAGGTGAGGACTGTCCCTGAACCCTTGGGGTAAGACTGTCTAAATGGGTTGGGTTGGGACTGTGTCCCTGGGCTCTTGCCACTGAAAGAAAAATGGAAACTGAAAATCTGGGTGTAAATGTATGCAGAGGAAAGCATCTTTTAAATCAAGAACTGAGTAGTATAGGGTGGAGCTCAGGATTCTATTGAGGAGGGTTTAAGGATTATCTACGATAGGGTGGAGGGGAGTGACAAATTGGTTTATGGCCCTAAAATCTTGCTCTAACTGGTAGGACCCATGTGGCTCCTGTTTCAATTAAAAATTGACGGTCTTGGGCAGGCAACAGTGGCTCAGTGGCAGAGTTCTCACCTGCTGTGCCAGAGACCCGGGTTCAATTCCCAGTGCCTGCCCTTACCAAAAAAAAAAAAAAAAAAAATTAACGGTCTTAACTGCCACATCCAGAGACACTTGGGGCTCCATGATTTCCATATTCTTTGGTGAGATCCAGGGAGTCATTGGCTGTGGGCCGCTTCAGTTCTTTTTGGGGGGAGTCACCCCTAGAAAACCTCTTTTGTTGTCCAGATGTGGTCTCTCATTCCAAGCCAACCCTGCCGGTGAGCTCACTGCCCTCCACCCTGTGGGATATGACTCCCAAGGGTGTAAAGATCCCTGGTAACTTATGACATGATTCCAGGGGATAAGCCTGGCCCTGGCATCATGGAAGTGAAAAAGCCTTCTTGACTATAAGGTGGAAGAGAATTGAAACAACATAGTTTCAGTGGCTGAGAGATTTCAAATAGAGCCAAGAGATTATTCTGGAGGTTATTCTTATGCAATATATAGATATCTCCTTTCAGTTTTTGGTGTATTGGAGTAGCTAGAGGGAAATACTTGAAACTGTTGAACTGTAATCCAATAGCCTTGATTTTTGAAAATGACTGAAAAACTATAGAGCTTTTAAGATGTGACAATATGATTGTGTAAACCTTGTTACTGACATGCCCTTTATCCAATGAATGGGCAGATGAGTAAGAGAATAAAAAGACAATAAATAATTAGGGTGTGGGATATATGAGATGATTTGAGTGTTATTTTTCACTTTTACTTTTATTTTTTCGGAGTAATTAAAATGTTCAAAAATAAAGAAAAAACTTCCATTTACATTTTACCCAACTCTTCCTCACCTTCACTGACTGCTACTTTCAATATGGGTGACTTTCTTTGACTTTAAAGAGGTTTATCTCCAGATACCACTTCTCTTTCAATGTAGGCAAGTGGAGGCTACTGTTTCTCCCAAATTCAACTTACCTCTGGGTCAAGGGATGGGATCCATATACTTTTCCACATCTTTACATTTCTACTTACCTGTGAAAACCTTCCAGATCTAGCCGTACCCTCCTTGGTTCTAAAGCTATAATTCCTGGTAGTGCTACTTCATGCAATGAATATTTTGGCTCATAGTTGGTTCAATCTTCTTTTCCACTCCAAGTCCTGACTTCCTAGGATATTTCAAATCTACTAATGACCCATCCACCATCCTGGATTTTCTGTAACTTAATTGCCTTACATTCCATGCTTCAGCCTCCCAATCCCATGGCAATGCTCTGCCCTTGTAATCACCCAAAGACCAATTGCCTCAGAAATAATAACTTTGGCCACTACACCACTTAATGTTTTCAGAAGTCTCACTCAACCAATCTCAAGATATGTTTTTTAAACACCATCACAGACTCGCCTATTTTATCCATATCAAGCTTCTGTCTTCAGTTTTCTTCCCTATCAAACTTTGATTTCATGGTTTATCATTTCAACCCCTCTGTTGTCGGTATTCTCAATTCATGTTTTGTGGCCTAACACTTGCTCGGTACTGGGTTCTATATAAGTCTATTTACTCAAGTATGATAATTGTGCTGCTAAAATCTTTTTAATCCTTACTTATTTTTTTCTGTTTGATCTATCAAACACTGAGAAAGTTGTTAAAATATATATGATAGTAAATTTATCTATTTTCCTTTTATTTCTGTAAATTTTGTTTTATATAATTTAAGGTTAATATATAAGGTGCACAAAAGTTGGTACTTATTATATCTTCATATAAATCAAAACTTATATCATAATGTAATTTTACTTCTGATAATGTGCCACATATTCTTTTTTTTCAACTGGCAGAACTCCCTTTAGTATTTCTAAATACTAAAGGGCCAGTCTCTTGTTAACAAATTCTTTCAGGATTTGTTTGCCTGTGAAAAATTTTAATCTCTCCTTCAGTTTTTTTGTTTGTTTTTTGCCTGGGCAGGCACCAGGAATCAAACCCAGGTCTCTGGAATAGCAGGTGAGAATTCTGCCACTGAGCCACCATTGCACCACCCTTTCCCTCAGTTTTTTTTTCTTTTGTTGCCATCACATAGTTGTATATTCAGCATTATGATCATTTCTTAGAACATTTGCTTCAATTCAGAAAAATAAATTAAAAAACAGAAAAAAAATTCATACATACCACACCTCTTCCCCCTCCCTTTTATTGATCACTAGCATTTCAATCTACTAAATCTATTTTAACATTTGTTCCCTATTATTTATTTATTTTTAATCTATATGTTTTACTCATCTGTCCATAAGGTAGATAAAAGAAGCACCAGACACAAGGTTTTCACAATCATACAGTCACATTGTGAAAGCTATATCATACAATCATCTTCAACAAACATGGCTACTGGAACACATCTCTACATTTTCAGGCAGTTCCCTCCAGCCTCTCCATTACATCTTAACTAAAAAGGTGATATCTATATAATGTGTAAGAATAACCTCCAGGATAACCTCTTGTTCTAGTTTGCTAGCTGACAGAATGCAACACACCAGAGACGGATCGGCTTTTAATAAAAGGGGATTTATTTTGTTGGTTCTTCAGAGGAAAGGCAGCTAACTTTCCACTGAGGTTCTTTCTTATGTGGAAGGCACAGGATGGTCTCTGCTGGTCTTCTCTCCAGGCCCCTGGGTTCCAACAACTTTCCCCGGGGTGACTTCTTTCTGCATCTCCAAGGGCCTGGGCTGAGCTGCTAGTGCTGAGATGAGGAATGCCAAGCTGCTAGCAGTGCTATGTTGCAATCTCCCATTTAAGCACCAGCCAATTAAGTCAAACGTCACTCATTGCAGCAGACACACCTCCTAGCCGACTGCAGATGTAATTAGCAACAGATGAGATTCACGTACCATTGGCTTGTGTCCGCAGCAACAGAACTAGGTATGCTCACCTGGCCAAGTTGACAACTGAATCTAACTAACACGCCTCTCAATTCTGTTTGGAATCTCGCAGCCATTGACGCTTTATTTTGTCTCATTTCTCTCTTCCCCCTTTCGGTCAAGAAGGTTTTCTCAGTCCTTTGGTGCTGAGTCCCAGCTCATTCTAGGATTTTTGTCCCACGTTGCCAGGAAGGTCCAGAGCCCTGGGAGTCATGTCCCATGTAGAGACGGGGAGGGCAGTGAGTTTGCTTGTCATGTTGTCTGAGAGAGGCCACATCTGAGCAACAACAGAGTTTCTCTTGGGAGTGATTCTTAGGCCTAATTTTAAGTAGACTTAGCCTATCCTTTGTGGGGTTAAGTTTCATATGAACAAACCCCAAGATTGGGGGCTCAGCCTATTGCCTTCCTCTCCCTCAGTTTTGAAGGACAATTTGGCTGCGTACAAAATTCTTGGCTGAAAGTCTTTCTCTTTAAAGGTCTTAACTATATGATACCACTGCCTTCTCATCTCCATAGTGCCAGTTAAGTACTCTGAACTCAGTCATATGTAGTTACCCTTGTATGTAGTAGATTGTTTTTCTCTTGCCACTTTCAGGATTTTCTGCTTCTCTTCAACATTTGACAGACTCATTAGTATTTGTCTTGTGGAGGGCCAATTTGGATTTATTTTATTTGGAGTTCTTTGGGTTTCTTTGATTTGCATATTTATGTCTTTTATAAGGATTGGGAAGTTTTTCCCCATTATATCTTCAACTAATCCTCCTAACCCTTCACTCTTCTCTTCTTCTGGGACAACAATGATTCTTATATTTGTGTGCTTTGTTTTTGTCCATCATTTCCCTGAGATCCAATCCAAATTTTTCCATCATTTTGTCATTTGCTGTTTTGAGTATTTGAAATCAGTTACCCTATCATCTAGTTCACTTATTCTTTCTTCTGCCTCTTCATATCTGCTGTTGTGTGTCTCTAGTATGTTTTTATTTGGTCTACAGCATCTTTAATCTCTGTGAATCTATTTTTCTATTTATTCTTTCAAATTCCACTTTATGCTCTTCTAGTGTCTTCTTGGTATCCTTTTTGTCATTAGCCATCCCATTTATTTCATTTAGTAGTTATATGAACATCTTTGATTAGATGTTCCAATGTCTGTGTCTCCTCTGGTGTTTTTATCTGGTCATTAGCCTGGGCCATATCTATCTGCATCATGATGCATTTAGTGATTTTCTGCTGCCTTTGCAGCATGTAAATATCTTGATTGGTTTATTTTGGAAGTTGATTTCCTTCAGTAGTCTAAAGACGTGTATTTGCGGGATGGATGTGGAGCGGGATTCAGGGTGCAGGGTGGGGCAGTGATGCATTGCAAAGTAGGTATAGATGCAGGTTGGGGAATGCTACACTGATGCCTGTGAGTGTGGGTACCCAGTGGCAGGGAGGATGTCACTGAGTGGGTGCATGGGTCTGGGTGATGGGGCTCTGTTGTGCACTGATCTAGGGCACAGGGCCCTTTCACACATGCACAAAAGTCAGAGTAGTGGGTCTGCATTGCACCTGTGTGGGCTTGGGGCAGTTGTGGCCCAGCTGCACTGGTCAGCACTTGCCCAGAACTGCTGGGGGGCATAACTAGGGGCCATAACTGGGGGCCATGTGCATGTGCAGATCTAGGAGGGCCATAAACTGATGCACACTTGCGAAGAGCTGGGGGATGCGGGGGTGTTGCGCAACTGTGTGGGCTAGGGGCAGCTGTAGCCTGAGTATGGAGGTAAGTGCTGGCAGCCTTTCTGTGCTGGCAAACGCCTACAGGGGGGAGGGAGGACTCAGCCAGGGAAAGGAGAGTCTGCTCTTGTGCAGGAGAGGTGGGTTGGGCTGAGGTAGGTATGTGGGCACTTGGGGTGGGTTTGTGGAGTGGGTAAACACATGAGGGGTTGGTGGGGTGAAGGCACTTGGAGCACGGGAGAGGGGCTGGTGATGGGGTTCAGGTGTGTGTGTGGTGGAGTGGGTTGTGAGTTGTGGGGCTGCACTGATGAGGATAGCACATTCAAGGAATGCAGCTTGGTTTATTTCCTAGACCCCGCGTCCCCATCCATGCACTCCCATGGGCTCTGGGCTTGCTTGCACTAGGCAGTTTCCAACAGCTGGACAGTCGCCGTTTTTCTGCTTCTCAGTTCCTCAGCTTTTGCAACCAGTGCTTCCCTATGTGGTACAGAAGACTCTCCCAGGTCATTTACACCTTGGAATTACCATTTCAGTCGCCCTCCCAACCCTTCTCTAGCTGTTTGCTTGGAGCAGTGATGAACTTGACCTATCCTATTCCACCATCTTCTTGGAATTTGCACATATTATGTATTTGTCTAACAGTATAACATATAAACTCTATTGTTAAAGTTTGCCTGCTAACTTTTCCATGATTTTACATTCAACTCCTCATTGTATCTTTTAAACAGCATCCTTGGATATATCTGGCTCATATTTTTAATTCAGCATGACAATCTTTGTCTTCAAATGGAAAGTTAGAGCCATTACACTTAGTGTCTAATGTTCTTTTTTGTTTGTCCTTTTTTCTAAATTTTTATATTTTTCAAAACAGCTTTTTCAGATAATTTATATATCATGAAATTCACCCTTTTAAAGTATACAAGTAAGACTGCTCTTTAGTATAGAGTTGAACAACCACCAAAACAATTAATTTTAGAACATCTTTATCACCACAAAAAGAAATCCATATCCATTGGCAGTAACATCCCATCTGCCACCCCAATCTGCCAGACCTAGGCAACTACTAATCTATGTTCTGTTTCTATAAACGTGCCTATTCTGGACATTTCATATAAACTGAATCATAAGATATTTGATCTTTTGAGACGACATCTTTTTACATAGAAAAATGTTTTCAAGATTCATCCATGTTGTACAATTTATCATTCTTTCATTGCTTAAAACATTCCATTGTTTGAATACATCAAAATTTGTTTATTAATTCATCAGTTAATGGACATTTAGGTTTTTTACAATTTGGGGTTATTATCAATAACGGTGCTATAAACATCTGTGTACAAGTTTGTGTGTGGATATATGTTTTCATTTCTGTTAGGTATATACTTAGGAGTGAAATTCTTGGGTCATGTGGCAAATATGTTTAGACATCTGAGGAACTACCAGACTGTTTTACAAAGTGTCTGCATCCTTTTACATCCCCAACCACAATTATGAAGGTTCTAAGTTCTACAAAACTGTACCAATACACTCTCTCTTTTTATTATAGTCATCCAAGTGGGAGAAGTCATATCTCATCATGGTTTTGTATTAATTAATGCAAATGTAATGTAATGGCTTCTGTATGTCATATTTTTTGTTCTTCTATTCCTCGATTACTCTTTTTTCCTGTTAAATATATATTTCCCAGTGTACCATTTTAATTTCTTGTTGTTTCTTTTACTCTGTTTTTTGAGATATTTTCTTAGTGGTTGCCTTAGGAATTACAATTAACATTTTCCCTTGAAATAATCCATTTCAGATTAGTATTAATATAATTTCAGTAATATACAAAAACTTTGCTCATCTATGGCTCTGTTCTCTCTCATCTTCTTTGTGCTATTACTGTCATAAAATTACATCTCTATACATTATAAGCCCATCAGTACAGTTTTATGATTACCACTTTAGGCTGCTGTCTTTTAAATAAGATAGAAGAAGAAATAAGCTACAAACAAAAATGTATTTATTCTGACTTTTATTTTTTACCTGTACAGTGACTTTTACTGGTGCTCTTTATTTCTTCATGTCACTCAAGTTATTGACTAGTGTTATTTCATTCCATGTTGAAGGACTTCCTTTAGTATTTCTTATAGGGCAGGTCTACTAGGGATGAAATCTCAGTTTTTTGTTATCTGGGAATGTCTTAATTTATCCATTTCTAAATAATTAACATCCTAATTTCATAGCAGTCTAGTTTGAATTGATAACAACTTAATTCTAATAGCATACAAAACTGTTCCATTAAGGCTCTGACTCCTTTATATTATAAACACAAATACATTTATTTATTTTGTGTGTTCATTAAACTAGATTTATAATTATTGTTGTATGTAGTTATCTTTTAAATCATATAGGAAAAAACAAAGGTAAGTTACAAACCAAAAATACAATAATACTGACTTTTATATTTTCCCGTTTAGGAAAATATTCTGTATTTTATCTGTGTTCTTTATTTCTTCACATGGCTTTGAGTTACACTCTCATTTCAATATATATGTGTCACTTTAGCACTCCTTGTAGGTCAGGTCTACAAGCAACAAACACCTCCAGCTGTTGTTTACCTGGGAATGTCTCATTTTTCCCTTAAATTTCAAAGAGTAGTTTTGCTGGATATAGAATTCATGGTTTGACAAGAATTATTTTCTTTCATCCTGCTGCTTTCTGGCCTCCATGCTTTCTGATGAGAAATCACCTGTTACTCTTATTGAGGATCCCTTGTATGTGATGAATTATTTGTCTCTTGCTGCTTTCAAGATTCTCTTTGTCTTTTGACAGCTTGACTATGATTTATCTAGGCGTGGATCTAAGTTTATCCAATGTGTCGTCTGTTGAGCTTCTTGGATGTGTAGATTAATGTCTTTCACCAAAATTGGGAAGTTTATGAATATCATTTCTTCAAATATGCTTTCTGCCCCTTCCTCTGTCAGCACTCCTTCTATGACTCCCACTACGCATGTTGGTATACCTGATGGTGTCCTACACGTCTCTGAGACTGTTCACTTGTATCTTCATCTTATATCATATTTTATTTTTCTATCTTTCAGCCTGGGTAATCTCAATTGACCTATCTTCAAATTTGCTAGAAACAGGCAGGTAAATAAATGGCAAGAAATTAACGAGATTTTCAAAATATTTTGATCTAAGTTGCCAGTTTCTCTGAGTTTGTTAACGACCTGGCAGAAACCTAGCTGGTCCAAAATCAGACTCACTGTTAATCTCCTTATTTTTAATCAAAGATTGCAGCTTGAAAGCAGTGTTTCCAGAAGCCCAAGAAACATACAAAGAGGTTAGGAGGCATCGTTCTATGGAAGATAATTTAATTTCATGTTTTGATTTGGTTTAACAAGCATGTAAATCAGGGGAAAAGCTTTTTTACCTAATGTGTCTTATTGCTGAAAAGTTATTTATAATGATTCTTATAATTATTATTTTAGTTGATATTGATAATCATGCATAGGTCCCTGCTACCTAAAGTGTGATCCATGGACCAGCTGCATCAGCCTCACTTAAGATCTTGTTGGAAATACAGAATCTCAAGCCCTCCCCAGAACTGTTGGCTCAGAATCTGCATTATAACAAGATTCCCAGGTAATTTTTATGCCCATTAAAGTTTGAGAAGCACTGGCTTAGATAATTCTGGTAGGTTCAGAGCTGGCTTACTAACTGCATTCACAGAATACTGATTAATATTAATCATGAACAAAGTCTCAGCCACAATACTACAGTGATAAAATACTGAATGTATAAAAACTTAAAGACAAAAATGTCATGTTTATGAAATTTGGAGGTTATAACTGTGATGGGTTGCTAACATGTTATATTGAGGAATCAAGATTTGAAATATTTCTGAGAGATCTGAGAACTAACAAGATGAAATGTAATTTGAAAAATAAAAATGTTCAAAACTAAATCATACATATAAATAGTAGGGAAGAATCTGGTTCAACAGCAATTTCTATATAAAATACTGTAAAAGAAGCTTCTGAAGAACATGTAATAATGGATAACTAGTATAAACTACTGACTCCCTCCCTAATTAACTCTGGAGAAACTGTGGAGTGAAACATGGACCCCAAGAACTAATAAGGATCTATTAAATATCCTTCTGAAGACAGAAATTTATGTATACGGGTTGCAAAGGGAGTTGCAGCCTGGTGCAAAAGTTAGCTAGAAGTAGTAGGGAAGGGAATGCTTAGGAAAAAAGAGGTTTGCGTTTCGATTTTGACTCTACTCTGCATCTCCCTGAGAAAACCACTGCACTACAGAAATTACAGAAGGGCAAATATCAGGGCAGCCAACTGAATATAACAAGAAATTTTTAAAAATCATGATCACATAGGATTTATCCCAGCAAAACAAGGTTAATTCAACATCAGAAAATCTATTAATGTAAATTACCATAGACTAGACTACTGGCTTAAATCATAATTGATGCAGGAAAGCATTTGGTAAGGTATGACATCTATTTATAATTATTTCTAAAAACTTTAGAAAACTGGGATACTTGATAAATGTTCAAAATAAATATTGTATTTAATGGGATAACATTAATGACATTTTTGTTAAGATCAAGATCAGGACAAAACAGCCAGCTATTACCAGAGATTTAAACAGTATTACATGTAGTAGCCAATACTATAAGAAAATAAGAGTTTAAGATCTTATTTTTAATAAATAAGATCAGAAGAGAAATGTTAAAACCCTCATTATTTGCAGATGATATGATTATTTACAAAGAAGAATCAGTAGAATTAGCAAATCATTATAACTAGAGTTAAGCAAGATTGCCAGACACAAAAATCATAGCATTTTCTTGTGCCAGCAATAACCAATTAAAAATATATAGGACATATATAGGAACTAGTACTCATTTGCAGCTAGAGTTGAGAACCAATAATCTTCACACTTAAAACTTAAATCTTCAGCTCAAACCTTTCCTCAGAGTTTCTAACTTAGTGTATGAGTTTGAAATACTAAAATACTAAAGCCTTGGTCCCATCCCCATAGGTTCTGATTTAATTGGTCTGAAATGGGGTCCAGGATTCGGTATTTTTTAAACTTTTTATTTGGAAATACCTTCAAACTTACAAGACAGTCACAAAAATAACATAATCCCATACAGAGAATTCTAAAACACTTCTCCACCTCCCCCAGATACCCAAATGCACCAATTTTAACATTTTGTCACATTTGCTGTATCTATCTATCCCCGTCTGTCCATCATATATATCAATCCATATTCTGAACACTTGAGTGTAAGTGGTATACACATCAAGCCTCCCTGAACCCTTCATATATATGGTGAATTGCCATATATATTTCCTAAAAACATGGATATTCATTTATGTAACTACCTTGAAGAAGAGTATCTAGTTCAAGAAATTTAACATTGATATAAAGTTTACAGTCTATATTTCAACATCTTCATATGTACCAGTAATGTTCTTTTGAACCTTTCCTGCTTTCTTCTTAGATCCTATCTAGAATCATGCATTGCATTTAACTGTCATTGCCTCCTCAGTTGCCTTTCTTTAAATCGTGGGGACATATATAGGAACATAAACTATCCCATCTCAACCACTCCCAAGCCTATCATTCAGTAAGATTGATCACATTCACAATGCTGCAGTACCCTCACCACCTTCCATTACTAAAACTTTCCCATCTGAACCTCTCCCAAGCCTATAATACAGGGGGACTAATCACATTCACAGTGGTGCAGTACCTTCAGCACCTTTCATTACTAAAACTTTCCCATCTCCCCAAACAGAAACCCTATACCCATTATTCATTAACTCCCCATTCCCTGGCCCTGGCCCCTGACAACCTGTACTCAACTGCTGTCTCTATAGGCTTGCACAGAGCTCTTCAATATTCAATTATTCAATATTTTCTTTGATTTTATCATGGGACTTCAATTTAAGATCCCAAATCTATAACAGTTTCATTGACTTTGATACCAATTCCAACAATATATACAAACTATGTTCCCATAATCCTCCGTCTCCCCACATTTATGTAGTCTTTGTCACAAATTATATGTTTAAACCTTATGAATCCAAAATCACTTATCATTAAATTATATATTTGCTTTTAAGTTCCTGTAGGAAGTAAAAAGTGGCATTCCAAATTAAATATACAATAGTGCTGGCATTTAAATTTACCTTATTGTCATTCCCCTTACTGGAGATCTTTTATTTTTTTGTGTGGCTTCAATCTATTGCCTAATGCTCTTGTCTTTCAACCTGCAGAACTCTTTTTAGAATGCCTTGTAGGGCCAATCTAGTGGTGATGCACTCCCTCAGCTTTTGTTTTTCTGGGAAGGTCTTAATTCCTTGCATGGTTTTGACAGATAAAGAATTCTTGGTTGCTCTTTGTTTTTGCCTTCAGCACTTTATGTACTTCAAAGTTACAGCCCTGATCACAATTCAAAAACATTTAGAATTAATTATATATTTGTATTTGGCCCAAATTTTACATTTATCATGGTAGCCTGACAAAATAAGTATGTTTTCAAATTAATACCAAGGAGAGAGTTGCTGCCTAATAGATGGAGAATGGACTAGCATGGAGACCAGGAAAAATTCCTGTAGTTTTCTAAGCATTACAAAGAGGAAGGTGTCATGCTTTAATATTTGCTAATTTAACATTCATTTTAACTTGTTTGAATATATATGGCCATTTTATAATCATAAATCTTATTATTCATGTGACTACTTTCTTTTATTTTGAATATTATATGGTACCATGTATTCAAAATTATCTTTAAAAGAAAACAATATGAAATACTATTAATCAAAAATAAAGCACACCTTATAAAACCATCAAGAAAATCCACAAACTCTTAATAAAGTAAAACATATTTCAGAATACAGACCTAATAAAAATGTTAAGAACCTATAGTAAAGACCACGAAGCACCACTTAAAATACTGAACTACTGCTGTACAGTAAGTATATTAAAATGAAATTAGAATGACCCCAAGGCCTTATTAATCAAGCCAGTCACTGGACCAGCAGGATCAGAAACACCTGAGAGCTTGTTAGAAGTATGAAATCTCAGACCCTACTCTAGACCCAATGAATCAATCTGTATTTTGGTAACAAATAGATTATAGATTCATATAGAATTCATATAGAATACATGAATATAGATTCATATAGAATCATATAGATGCATATAGAATCAGTACCCTAAGTTTAATTTTAGATACAACTTCATAAATTAGATGCTATTACTTTTAATTCCCTTGCATTAAAAATGACTGAGACAAAGTTTTAGAATATTCAATTTGCTATCTGAAAAAAACAATTTCAATTTATGTATCTGCATATGTACTGAAATAAATCATTTATCACCTAAAGTAGATCCTTGACACATAGAGTAAAAATGAATTTGAAAACTGAAGAAACTATTAGATAATAATTTCTTAAAACTTTTAAAACTATCACAATTTAAAGAATATTCTCTTTCAAAGGAGTCAATCAGCAACTTTCCATCCTAAACAACTTGTCAGAATTTTCTTAACTTCTAAATTCTGGTTTTCAAATGCAGTAAAGAACCTCTTTTACTAAAGCAGCTGCAACCATGCATTAAACACACAGAGAAATGCTAAGTTATTAAAACACCACAAGCATAAGGATTTTGTCACATAAAAAGGCAGGAACAGAAAGGTTTAATGTTAAAGAAAAGGTGGCTTTTGATATTTCCAAATTAACCAAATCCAGAAGATACCTGCACATTCCCAAATTAATCTAACTTACAGTAATGTATCAGTTCCTGAGTGCTCCAGACCCTGAGACAGGTTCTTGATTACTCTACAATGATTTGATGAAGAATATAGAAAATATAAATTAACTAAAGCAGAGAACAAGGTTAATAACATTACCAAAAAAACAACTAAAAATTCTGTACAAATTTCAGGTAGTTTTCAAACACCCTATGCCAAATATCTTCCTTAAACACTTCTTTAAATCTGAGACTTTAGGGTGAATTACTATAAAATATAATCTTTAGTAACATTTACCTGAATGGCTTTCTACCTTTAGGATGAATCACAACTATAAAATAAATAAGTTTTTAAAATAAAATATGGAGATTTTTAAAAATCAGAATTACTTAAAAAATAAAGATTAGAATTTTTATCAAATAGCCTAAGGTTAGTCAAATTAAATGGCTTCTACTGAAATTTCCAATAAAAAATAATCACAGTGGGTGCACGGTGGTTCAGTGGTAGAGTGCTCGCCTTCCATGCAGGAGACCGGGGTTGGATTCCCGGACCATGAACCCCTAAAAAATAAAAAATAAAAATAATCACACTTTAACGCATTCTACTCTTTACATAACGGTTTATCTTACATCTATCTTATATAAATAATTTATCTTATGTAACACTGACATCATTTTGTAAAGGTATCCTACGAAATTAATAGTTTTTAAAGGTGTTATCTACTGAAAATAACATGATGTAAAGTGTCTCTTAAAACAATCTGCTTTGAGTATCCTCTTGAAGTGTGACTATTTTTCCATATTAGAGAATACAGACAGAGACAAAAAAATGGATGCTGTGATGTTGAGAGAAGAGGTAGAAAGAGAAAAATGAAACCCCAGACTTTAATTTTTTCATTCAACTTTATCCACAGTTTGCATTGGGAATATACATTTAGAGTTCCATTTATTTTTTAAGCACATCAGCAAATGAATTATGATAGATCTGAGACCAATACAAATATTTCTGAATTCCTCAAAAATTACAGTTAGAAAAGTCATTAAACTAGTATTCTGTAAAGGTAATTATTAAACAGTGATGCACTTTCACTCCTTAGTTGAAATTACAACATACTCATTATCACTTGGTCTTTCTTGTGCCATACAGTAATAAAATTTAAAAGAACTGGCTATCTACAACATTTTTAGGGCCTAATAAAATATTTTAGTTTGATTATTCAGTCCTCAGCAAATCACAAATCCAATTCAAATAATAATAATTATTCTTAATTCAATAACTGACAAAAGTAAAAATATAATAACCATAAAATATTTAAACAACATTTCACACTTAAAAATTACTAAAAGAAATACATTATAGCCTTGGTATAAAGTTGTCCTTGGGGATTATGTGGTGACACTGCCACAGAGGTGGTGGTGCCTTTTGGCACTATGGTAAGTAAGGTAACTGTCATGGTATAGATCTCAGATGGACCCATCGTAGATGGAATTTTGCTTTGCAGAAAAAAATGCTATAGTGTGGTTCCGGTGTATTTTCTCTTTAAAGTAATGATCAATTGACAAGTAAGTGCAATGCAATAGGAAATGGCCTACAATTTCACTAATATTCAATGACAAAACACAGAAAAATACTTGTAAAATGTTTAACATCTAGAGTGGTTAATAAGAGTAATTCTATAGTATTCTAACTATGAAAGCAATATGAATGATTGCTCTAGCTTTCAATAGTCACTTTATTTGTAACATTGTCATTTCTACAATAAAAACTAATTAACTAAGGCTTTTAGTTGCCATTTCTTACCTATAATACCTAAGTTTTCATGAAGGATTATGTCAATGAGGGTTTTTTTTAGATCTAACTGAAAAATAACAAATTAGGTGAAAATATTTAAAGATATAAATAATAATTTAATTTTTGACCCTTATAGTCATAAGAAGTTTTAATTTTTTTAATTCTCCGATTAACTCTTAAGGAATGTAAAGAACAAATCTGCATTCTGAAGCCAAAATTCAATTATATGGTTTCATGCCAACAAATAAAAAAAGGTAGAGTTGTTCCTAAACTAACCCTTACTACACCATTTGGCACACTCGTTTTACCTTTTATATATACCCTTTGAAATACCCAGGCCAACATTTTTAATAAGTTGCATCCATATTAAGAGGTAACAAGTGCAAACAATCACATATGCAAGATATGGTACTTGCTTGGCTAAAAAATAATTATTACATTTCTTCTATAGGTAACCGAGTTATTTATGACAGTAATGTGTTTGAAACATTCCTGTACAACTACCAATTTAAATTTATTGATCCCTAAACTGAAAAAGAACTTTATTTGACATAGTGTACTTATGAAATATTTATAGAAAGGCCTGTGTTTAATTTACATCAAGTTAATTGAGGATCATTTACAGAATCTACAAATGGCCAGAACCAAATAAACACCGATTCCTCAATTGCTGCTCTCTGAATGTAGCTAAAGACAGGACTGATGTGATGTTCCTCAAAGTCAAGATATAAATCCAAAGTTTGACAGTATTAGCAAAATGTCCTGGATAATTAGTACTTCACAAGTTTCCAAAAACCTTGCTGTTTTGTGTAACATTTTCAATACAGAAATAAAATACTCTTCAAATAATACATTTTAAAAGATGATTAAATTTGCAAAATTAAATAGCATAAATAAAGCATATTAACATTTGTTTTTGACAACAAGAACTAACCAATTTAAGGAAAACTGCAATGGACTAAATAAAAACCCACAAATGTCACAACATGAGGCATATTTAAATCCTCACATAATACTGACAACATAACCTACTAAAGTTCCACTGACCCTATTAATACACAAAAAGCAATTGCAAAAATGTTTAAGACTATATAAGAGTCATCAATTACACAGGCACTTCACATGTAAACAATCTACAGTACAACTGAAAAAGTTTGGCACCAACCTATAATACTAAAAGAATTTAATATAAAGCCAGAATGCTGTCTTTCCTACTCATTTTTTACCTAGAAAACTAAGTCAAAAGAGTGAAGAAATTGTGCATCAACTAGAATGAGGCATGTATTAAATAACACAAATAAAGAATTGTTTTAGATCAGTAAAAATGGATGATCTCATTTAGATGTTTACTAGTGTACTATGATATAAAAATTAAACAATGATTATAAAATTGAAAGCACATTTTAAATTTAGTAGCAAACTGCTTTTTGAAAAATAATGAAGATTAACAACTGACTCAGTAAATAGAGATTTTGAATGTATCAAAAACTCTTATTAAATTAATAGTTTCCGATCCCCCAAAAGCATTCAGGCAATTCAAAACTTAATTTTGATGTTTTCCATATAATTATTAAAACTCTAAGGGGTGCACAGGTGGTTCAGTGGTAGAATGCTTGCCTTCCATGCAAGAGACTGCGGTTCAATTCCAGGACCATGCACACACACCCCCAAAAGAAGAAAAGAAAAAACCCTAAGTCTCAACCTAACAGAAGTATTTTTGATTGATAATTCTTATTGATGAACTTAAGATATTTGAAATCATTTCAAATAAAAGAAACTATATAATCATTATTTTGAAATATTATATCAAGCCATAGAAAGCTGAGATGCCTTGGTTGTAGGTAATTCAAGAAGAGCCTGAACTGTGACACCAACTTTCACAAGACCTCGTTCTTCCAAAATATGATGAGGCAAACAGAGTCTTTCCTGAAAGACAAAAAAAAAAGGTGTTTGAATATTAATTTTCTATGCCACAAGTTGTGAAATAAAAAATGAGCAAAAGTGCAGTATGAATTAATGTCAGAACCAAGTTTTCAAAACATGGTTTCTGTAAAACTTCAATTAAAAATTATACAATTCTAAGTTTTCTTAGCTTGTACTAAAACAGGATTATAGAGGATGACCTTAACTGAAACGTTGTCCCTCCAAACCTCTCCAATTTTACACCAGAACCTCATTCTCTACACAGAAAGTGTTCTTAAAAGAATAGCTCTCCACTTCCATATTTTACTCTCCTCAACCACTGATATCCTACGTCTACCCCTAAAGAA
The DNA here is from genome assembly GCF_023851605.1 of Tamandua tetradactyla. Classification (NCBI taxonomy): domain Eukaryota; kingdom Metazoa; phylum Chordata; class Mammalia; order Pilosa; family Myrmecophagidae; genus Tamandua; species Tamandua tetradactyla. Next base: position 53,825,880 of record NC_135353.1, on the reverse strand, counting down.
TCTGGCATCTGCCCAATAAAATAACTCTGGTGAAAAATCACCAATGATCTCTCTCTCTTTCTTTTATCACAAGGTTTATGTTCTTGAAAAATTATTTTCATTACTATTTTTTTAAATAGAGAAGTCATAGGTTAACAGAAAAATGTGTAAAAAATACAGTGTTCCCATATAACCTCCTATCGTTGACATTTTGCATTAGTGTGGTACCTGTATTACAACTGATGAAAGAATATTAAAATAGTACTATAAACTACAGACCACAGTTTACATTAGGTGTGTTCTTCTATGATAGGACACCCAATTATTTACACCTTCTATTTGTGCCATACGTCTGTTATATCTAATGAAAGAACATTCTTATACTAGTACTATTAACCCCAGTCTATCATCCACAATAGGGTTCACTGTGTTATACACTCCGATGTTTTCTCTTCTTACCCTCATTCTAGGAACATAAATGACCCAAAATGTCACTATTCAACCACATTCACATACGTCATTCAGTGCTGATAATTATACTCCCAATAATGTGCTATGATCACAACCATCTTTTACAAACAATTACAATCAACCTAGATAGGAATTCTGTATAAATTGAGCATCAGCTCACCATTTTTTACCCCCAATCTATCCCATATTAATCTACATTCTAACTTTATAAGTATGCTTATTATAATTAGTTCATATCAGTGAGATCATACAATATTTGTCTTTTAGTGTCTGGTTTATTTCACTTAGCATAATAATGTTCTCAAGGTTCATCCATATTTTCGTATGAATGAGGGTATCATTCCTTTTTACACATGAATAGAAAATGATTGTATGGATATATATTTTGTTATCCATTTATTGGTTGATGGACACATCAGGTGCTTCCACCTTTGGGTGACTGTGAATCCTGCCACTTTGGACATCACTGTGAAAATAACAGTTCAAGTCCCTGCTTTCAGTACTTCTGGGTATATATATACCTTGTAGCAGGATTGCTCTGTCATATGGTGATGCAATACATAGCTTCCTGAGGAACTGCCAAAATGTCTTTCACAATGGCTACACCATTTTACATTTCCACCAACAATGAATGAATATTCCCATTTATTCATGTGGTCTCCAAAACTTGTCATTTTCTATTTTTTAATAGTAGCCATTCTAGTGGGTGTGAAATGCCATGACATTGTGGTTTTGATTTGCATTTTCCTAATAGCTAGGGATGCTGACGTTCAGCCATTTATACATTTTTCTACTTTGCAAGCTGCCAGAATGTGATAGACCAGAAACAGAATGGCTTTTAAAACACAGAATTTACTAAGTTGCAAGTTTATAGTTCTAAGGCTGTGAAAATATCCCAATTAAAGCAAGTCTACAAAAATGCCCAAATTAAGGCACCAACAAGAGGTTACCTTCACTCAAGAAAGGCCAATGAAGTTCAGGGTTTCTCTCTCAACTAGAAAGGCATGTGGCAAACATGGCAGCATCTGCTAGCTTTCTCTCCAGGCTTCTTGTTTCATGAAGCTCCCCTGGGGGTATTTTCCTTCATCTCCAAAGATCTCTGGCTGCACGGGGTCTCATGGTTCTCGTGGCTCTGTCTCTCTCCAAAATGCTTCCTCTTTTAAAGGATTCCAATAAACTAATCAAGACACACCTGGAATAGGTGGAGTCACAACTCCATGGGGACAATCATAAAGCTCCAAGCCAGGAATACTGAATGAGGATTAAAGGATATGGCTTTTCTGGGGTCGACCACAGATTCAAACAGGCACATACCTCCTCTTTAGGGAAATTTCTATTGATGTTTTTGCCCATTTTTAATTGAGTCATCTATATTTTTGTTGGGTTGTAGCACTTCTTTATATATTCTGGACATTAAACCATTATTGAATATGTGGTCTCCAAATACATTCTCCCATTGAGTAGGCTGTCTTTTCACTTTTGTGACAAAGTTCCTTAATGCATAAACGTTTTTTTTTGTGTGTGTTGTTGTTGTTTTATTGTGAGGAGCTCCCATTTATCTATTTTTCTTTTGTTGCTTGTGTATTAGAAGTAAAGTCTAAGAAATCATGCCTAACAGAAGATCCTGAAGATGTTTCCTTATATTTTCTTCTAGGGATTTATAGTCTTCACTGTTCTAGTTAAGACTTTAGTCTATTTTGAGTTAATTTTTTGTATAATGTGTGGGATAGGTGGCAGCTTTCATTCTTTTGCATATGGATATCCAGTTCATCCTGCAACATTTGCTGAAGAGACTACTCTTTCCCAACTAAGTGGATTTGCTGAAGAGACTATTCTTTCCCAATTGAGTGGATTGACAAACTTGTCAAAAATCAAATGGCCATAGATGTGAGGGTCTATTTATGAACTCTCAATTCCATTCCAGTGCTCAATATATCTATCCTTGTGCCAGTACCAACCTGATTTGACCATTGTAGCTATATAATATGCTTAAAGTAAGGAAGTGTGAGAACTCACATATTGTTCTTTTTTTAAAAGATATTTTTGGGTATTTGAAGCCCATTTCCCTTCCAACTAAATTTGTTCATTGGGTTTTCATTTTCTGCCAAGGATTGCTGGAATTTTTATTGTGATTGGGTTGAATATGTAAATCATTTTGGTAAATACTGTTATCTTATTGATATTTAGTCTTCCAATTCATGAACATGGAATGTCCTTCCAATTATTTAGGTTTTCTTGGACTGCTTTTAGCAATGTTTTGCAGTTTTCTGTGCACAAGTCCTTTATATGCTTGGTTGAATTTATTCTTAGATACTTGATTTTTCAAGTTGATATTGTAAGCAGAAAATTTTCTTCATTTTGTCCTCAAATTGTCCAATATTTGTGAACAGAAACATTACTCATATTTGCATGTTGATCATGTAACCACCACTTTGCTGAATTCGTTAATAAGTTGTAATAACTTTGTTGTCAATTTTTCAGGACTTTCCATATACAGGTCATTTCATCTGCAAATAGGGAAAGTTTTACTTTACTTCTTTACTTCTCGGTACTTTGATTTCTTTTTCTTGCCTAACTGCTTTAGGTACAATTTCTACACCATGCTGAATAACAGTGATGAGAGTGGGCCTCTCTATCTTGTTCTGGATCTTAGAGGGAACACTTTCAGTTTTTCATCATTAAATAAAATGTTAGCTATGGGTTATTCATATATGCCTTTTATGATGTTAAGGAAGTTTCCTTCTATTCTTATTTTCCTAACTGCTTTATCAAGAAAAAATGCTAACTATGTCACATGTCTTTTCTGCATCAACTAAGATGACTGTATGTTTCTTTCCCACTGTTTTCCTGATATGGAGTATTACACTGAATGATTTCCTTATGTTGAACCACCCTTGCATAGCTGGGATAAATCCCACTTGATCATAGTGTATAATACTTGAAATATGCTGTTGGATTCAATTTGCAAGAATTTCTTGAGGATCTTTCCATACAAACTCAGAAGAATAATTGGTTTGTAATTTTCTTTTCTTGCAATATTTTTATCTGGCTTTGGTATTATGGTGATGTTGGCCTCATAGAAAGAGTTAGATAGTGTTCCTTCTTTAGTATTTTGAAAGAGTTTGAGTACAACTGGTATTAATTTTTCTTGGAATGATTAGTAGACTTCACCTGTGAAGCCAACTGGTCCTGGGCTTTTCCTTGTTGGGAGGTTTTTGATGAGTGATTCAGTCTTTACTTGTTATTGATCTGATGAGGTCTTCTATTTTATCTAGTCAGTGTAGTTTGTTGTTACATTTCTAGGAATTTGTCCAGTTTATCCAGGTTGTCCAAGTTTTTGGCATGCCATTGCTCATAATATCATTTTATGGTCCTTTTATTTATCTGGGGTCAGTATTAATGTTTCCCCTCTCATTTTGCTTCTGTTCGTGTGTCTTAGTCAATCTACCTAATTTTATTGATCTTTAAAAAAAAAACTTTTGGTTTTATTATTCTATTGTTTTTTACTCTCAATTTCATTTATTTAGCACTAATCTTTGTTGTTTCTTTTCTCCTGCTTACTCGGGATTTAGTTTGCTGTTCTTTTTTCTAGTTCCTCCAAGTATATAGTTAGGTCTTTGATTTTAGCTCTTTTATCTTTTTTTATTAGGTGCATTGTCTGGGAATCAAATCCAGGTCTCCCACATGGAAAGTGAGTCTTCTACACTGGACCACCCATGCACCTTCTTTTATCTTTTATAATGTCAGTTTTTAGAGCTATAAATTTCTCTCTCAGCACTGCCTCCACTGCATCCCATAAGTTTTAGTATGTTGTGTTCTCATTTTCACTTGTCTTAAGATATTTATTGATTTCCATTTGGTTCACTGATCGTTTAAGAGAGTGTTATTTAACTTGCATACATTTGTGGACTTTCCAGTTCTCTGCCTGTTAGTGAATTCCAGCTTCATTCCATTATGGTGAAAAACAATGCTTTCTGTGTTTTCAATATTTTTAAATTTATTGAAATGTGTTTTGTGTCCCCAACATGTGGGCTCTCCAAGATAATGATCCATGTGGACTTGAGATGAATATAATATCCTGCCGTTTGGGGATGCAATGTTCTGTATGTGTCTTTTCTTTCTTTCTTTCTTTCTTTTTTTGTGAATGGGCAGGCACTGGAAATTGGACCCAGGTCTCCAGCATGGCAGGCAAGAATTCTGTCACTGAGCCACCATTGTACCACCCTGTATATGTCTTTTAAGGGTGTAGATCATTCATCATATCATTCAAGTTCTCTATTTCCTTATGGATCTTGTGTCTAGATATTCTATCTATTGATGAGAGTGTTGTATTGAAGTCTCCAACTACTGACACAGATGTGTTTATTTCCCTCCTCATTTTTCCAGTATTTGTCCCATGTATTTTGGGGCACTGTGTTAGGGGCATAAATATTTACGACTGTTTTTTCTTCTTGATTGATTGCCCCTTTTATTAATATAAATGTCCTCCACATCTCATAACAGCTTTTTATTTAATGTCTATTGTTTCAAATGTTAATTAGTATAGCTACCTCAGCTCATTTTTTGGTACTATTTGAATGGAATATATTTTTCCAATCTTTCACATTAAACTTTTCATGTCTTTTTGTCTAAAGTGAGGCTCTTGTAAACAATATACAGTTGGATCACGATCTACTTTACATTCTCCCTATCTGCTTGTTTTATCAGGAAATATGCTTTTCTCTCCTTCCATTGTATTCTTATTCTTATATGAATTAAAGTGTAGAGTTACATATTTAGGATTCAGTACAATTGGATTTTTCATTTAATATATTTTTCATTTAATATTTTATTTACCTTTATTAAGAATCTTCATTTTTTCACACTACTCCAAGCCACTCTCTCTTGTGTTTATTTACCTTTCAACATGCAGAACTCCATTTGTAATTCTTGTAGTGTAGGCCTATTTTTGACAAACTCTCTCAGTTCCTGTTTTCTGTGAATATTTTAAATCCCCCCGCCGCCGCCTTTTTTGACATGGGCTGGTTCCCGGAATCGAACCCAGGTCTCTAGCATGGCAGGAGAGAATTCTGCCACTAAGCCACCATTGCACCACCCAAACTTTCCCTCATTTCAAAATTTCCCTCAATTATTTGGAGCAGTTTTGCCACAAATAATTTCTGGCTGGTTTTTCTCTTTCAGTTTCTTAAATACATCATACTACTGCCTTCTCACCTCCATGGCTTCTGATGACAAATTAGCACTTAGTCTCATTAAGGATCACCTGTATGTGACAAATTGCTTTCTTCTTGCTGCTTTCCAAAATCTCTCTTTATCTTTAGCATTTGACATTCTCATTAGGTATGTTGCTTTGTTAGATCTATTAGCATTTATCTTGTTTGGAGTATGTTGTGCTTCTTGGACATGTACATTTATCTCTTTCATAAGCGGTGGGAAATTTTGGGCCATTATTTACTCAAATAATCTTTCTGCCACTTTCCCTTCTCCTTCTTATATACCCATATTGCATAGGCTTGTACACTCTGTGGTGTCATGCAAATTGCTAAGACATTGCTCAATTTTTTCTATTCTTTTCTCTATCTGTTCTTCTGTATTTTTTAAAATACAAATAAAAGTTTATTGAACAAAATTAAGGCCTTTGTATTCCACAACTCCCTAATGCTAAAGAAAGACTGGATAATTTTTAAGTCCTTCACAAAATTTTTGCTTTCACTATGTCCTGTCTACAAGTATTAAAAATGGTCTGACCAAAAATGTATCATAACAAACACTATAAATAACACCAAGTCCTTTAAAGAAGACTGTCCCAAATTTTATTTCCTGCCATATGTGATCTTCATGGTATGGGATGGTGTGATCCTAAATCCTTTTAGCATATCCCTGGCAGCACCAGCCTGCCCTTCATCTTCAAATTCAACAAAAGCAATGTCATGTCTTCCAGGTACCAGAAGGACTTCCTTAAAACCAGGGACCTGAATAAAGAGCTTGGATAACATCATCTCATTAGTTTCTTATGGTAAGTTTTTAAAGGAATAAAATATACTTTGGAGGATATTCAGGAGCCTGATGATTTGGTGTTGTAATTCCTTGGGTGTTAGTTGAATTTGGTGTTCCCCAAACCAGGCTTTTTGTTTGTAGTTATTGCAGTCTGTTCCACAGTTCTGGCTTTTTCTTTTCTTTGTCAGCAAACGTGCCACACATTTTAGATATTTTATCATACTCTGTTTTTGCAAACTAGATTTTCATTGATTTACTATAAAATAGGAATCCTTGTAACTGTCTCAAGGCATCTGTGGATGAACCCAGTTCCTTAAATATAATGAAGGCCTGCCTCCTCATCTTCATAGTCTTTAAAACTACAATATCTACCACATGGCCAAACTGAGAAAACAGGGCCTAAAGGGATCTCTTCAATTCTTCCTTTTTAATTTTGTCATTCATATCATTGATATAAATTGTATGACTGGGTCTGATATCCATGCTTTCATTTAAATTGTCCAAATATCCTGAGTTCTGCATGGTCTGCCCTTAAGATTTTGACTACATTTTTAGATCACTGATTCTTTCTTCTGCCTGTTCAAGTCTGATGTTTGCCTCAAGTGTATTTTTAATCTCTGCTATCAGGACTTTCATCCCCACAATCAGTTACATTTGTTTTCATACTATCAAATTCTTTTTATGCTCACACATTGCCTTCTTTATATCCTTCATTTCTTTATATGTATTTCCCTTCATCTACTTGAATTTTAAGAGAATGTTTGGCAAATTTGATTAGTTGTTCCAACTTCTGAGTCTCCTCTCAAGTTTTAATTTGTTACCCTGTCTGAGTCATATCTTCCTATTTCTTAGTATGGCTTATAATATTTTCCTGTGTCTAGGCATCTGATTATCTTGAGTTAACTCTGAAGGTCCCTTTCTCTCTCTTCTCCAGGTTGTTATTATTGATAGGCTTTGTGTTTTGGCTCTTGAGGCTTGGTCTAAATTATTGTACACCTTTAGTAAAGGTTAACTATTCAGATTTTCTCAGTTCTTCATCTGATTCTTGCTCTGGATATGCTTCAATTTTTAAGCCTGAACTTTTTGTGTAATTTTTCATCTCAAGGAGAGAGCTTCCTTTTTTCTATTCCTTCACCAGAAATCTTGGTCTGTTCTGTTTGTTTTCATGCAGTTGTTTCTCACCAACTCTTGTGATTTGTTTAAATTCTCTCCCTCAATCAGTTCCCCATTTTCCTTATACTTTTCAGTTCTGGGACCCATCCTATCTTCAGCAGTTCTGTTTAACCCCTCCCTTTTTTGTGAGGTTTCTGCCTTCAGTTCCTTTCCTATTTAGGCATCCCATGAGAGCCACATGGGGTCAATCCTGAATGGTGTGTCACTTTTAAAAGTCCATTTTGCTTTAGGTGGACCAGACTGAAACTTTATTGAGAAAGGATCCAAAAATTCTTGCTCTCTCCCCTCACCACCCACCCTTCTGCTCCACCCTTGTTCTCTACAGACTTACAGGCTGCGTCTGGATATGGGTGGAGTTCTAACTTAATGCTGTAAGTTGATCTACAGACTCTGTCTGTGGTGGTAAGTGCCAGGGCCATGTTGCCCCTGTGTAATTCCCAAGCTGTGTGGGACCGAGTAAGGGGAAGGGAAACGGACTAGACCAGAAGTTGGGGCAGAATTTTCCTACCTGATATTTTTCTGTTTCTTCAATTCCGCATATGTGGAGTCCTTCTTCAGTCTCTAGTATCCTCCAGAGTTCTAAACAAGCACTCTAAGCAAGTGGTATCTGTCATTTCATTTTCTTAATCTCTGGGAAGGCTTTTTCAGGGGATGCACTAATGGCCATGTTGATGACATCACTCATCAATGATCTCTTAAATACCAAAATTTCTGCATTTTTACTTGACCGCTCCACATCACTGAACTTTATTTACTGCTCTTGAAATCTTACCATTATTGTCTTCAGTGACAGCACTCTTTCTAATTCTCTGACTAGGATTTAGTCTTCATTTGTCTTTCCCGGATCCTCTTCTAACTTCTTAAATGTTGAGAAGAGTTATATTTTCACCTTCATTTTTACACTATATCATCTCCTTGTAATTCTCATTTATTCATACAATTTTAACTATACTGATAAATTCCAAATCTTTATTTCCTGCCAAGATCTCTATGTTGAGCTATAGATAAAAATCACAATTGGATACAATCAATTGATTGTCCAACAAGCACACCAAAATCAAAAGCAGAAATATTAAAAAAAACAAATATTTGCTAAAGTAATTTGTAATTCTATATTCTATAGCTTAGTCAGAAATTACACCATTCAATCTGTCTTGAAAGAAACCTGGAGGTCACAATAGACCTCTCTTTATTCTTTATTTTTTAGTATCCAGTCACCAAATCCTACCAATAATATTCTATAAAGTATTTTCAAAAACCATTTCTTAGCTTCATTTCTTTGCAACATTTGTTGTCATGCCATTATTTTACTTACTTAACTAATGCCAAAGTGCACTTTAGGAAAGAAGAGAGGTTTTAAATCAATAACCACAACTCCCACTTTAGAAAGCAGAAAAAGAAGGGTAAATTAAATCAATGTTCTGAAAAAAGAAAACAATTGTGGTAGCTTGATCTATGTTCCCCAATTAAGACATGTTCTTAACCTTAATATTCCATGTGGGTGTCAACACACTGTAAATAAAACCTCTTGACGATGTTATCTTTAGTTAAGGTGTGGCAAATTGAAACAAGGTGGCCTTACAAAGAAAAGATATCTGAAGGAAGGGTGATATAAGGCCATTGGGGGAAACAAGAAGTCAGCAGGAACACAGTAGAGAAAGAAGAGGTCATCATGATGCAATGGGAAAGCCAAGGAATTCCAGGGACTTACAACAAGTAAGTAACAGAACACTACCAACCCCTGGAAGAAGCAAGCCTTATAGCCTCCAAGGTGTAAGAAAATAAATTGCGTGGCAACCCAGAAGTTATGGCATCCTGGCAAACTAAGATGGAAATAAGAACATTAGGAAGAAAAACAAAAGGGAAAACAGAAAAAATAGTAGAAAAAAGTCGATTCAAGCAATAGTTAATCCATTCATAAATCTTTTTTCAAAATTCACAAACAACTAGCTGGACTAATCTGTATAAAAAAGAGAAAACATAGGAAGTACCCACATCAAAAGAGAGAAGCAACTTCAAAATAGATTATATAAAAATATATAACGAAAACAGGGGGGTATCATAAACAAATTTATGGAAAAAACTATGTGCAGATTTCTGAGTTGAAACCATGGAGGCGAGAAGGCACAGGGATGATATATTTAAGATACTGTAAGAGAATAACTGCAAGTGAGAATTCTATATCTGGCAAAGTTGTTCTTCAAAAATGAGGGAGAGCTTGAAAATTTTTCAGACAAACAGGCACTGACTGAGATAATGTGTGAACAAGAGACCTGATCTACAAGAAATACTAAAGGGAACACAAACGAGCAGATAGAAAAGACAGGAGAGAGAGGTTTGCAGAAGAGTGTAGAAATGAATACTATCAGGAAGGGTAAAAAGACTGAGGGAAAAAAGTAAGTTATGACATATAAAATCCAAAATCCAAACTGGTAGAATAAAGCACTGCCTTTACAGTAATAGCATTAAATTTTAATGGACTAAACTGTACAATCAAAAGACATAGGCTGGGATGGGCCACAGTGGCTCAGCAAGCAGAGTTCTCACCTGCCATGCAGGAGACCCAGTTTCAATTCCCAGTGCCTGCCCATGCAAAAAGAAAAGAAAAGAAAAGAAAAAGACATAACAACTTTGCCAGATATAGAATTCTCACTTGCAGTTTTTCTCTTACAGTATCTTAAATATATCATCCCTGTGCCTTCTCGCCTCCATGGTTTCAACTCAGAAATCTGCACATAGTTTTTTTAACATCCATAGAATGGACGTTAAAAAGGGACCCATGCATGTACTGTCTCTAAGAGACTCATTTTAGACAAAAGGACAAACATAGGTTGAAAGGGAAAGGCTAGAAAAAGATATTTCATGCAAACAACAACCAGAATAGAATGGAGGTAGCTATGCTAATATCAGACAAATTAGATATAAAATGTAAATAATTAAAAGTGATAAAGAAGGACACTATATATTAATAAAAGGGACAATTCCAAAATAAGATATAACAATCATAAGTATTTATGCACCACGCTAGAATGCACCAAAATACACGAGAGGCACACACTGACAACAAGGAAGGAAGAAGTAGACATCACTAAAAAAGTAGTTGAAGATTTCAATACATGCCTCTCATAAATGGATAGAACATCTAGACAGAGCACCAATAAGGAAAAAAGGATGTTGAATGGTACAATAAATGAACTAGACTTAACAGACACTTAATAGAACACAATGCCCTATGGTGCCAGGATACACATTTTTCTCAAGTGCTCATGGATAATTCTCCAGGATAGACCACGTTAGGTCACAAAGAAAGTCTCGATAAATTTTTAAATGATTGCTATTATACAAAACACTTTCTCAGATCATAATGGATTGAAGACGGAAATCAATAGCAGGTAGAAGGCCAGAAAACTCACAAATATAGGGAAGTTAATCAACAGATTCTTAAACAACCAGTGGGTCAAGGAAGAAATTACAAGAGAAATCAGTAAATATCTTGAGGTAAATGAAAATGAAGACACAACATTTCAAAACTTATAGGGTGCAGCAAGGGCCATGCTGAGAGGGAAATTTGTTGTCTTAAATGCCTATAATAAAAAGAAGAAAGAGGAATTAACTAATCACCTAGAGGAACAAGAGAAAGAAAAACAAACTAACCCCATAGCAATCAGAAAGAAAGAAATACAAATTAGAGCAGAAATAAATGAAATTGAGAACATAAAAATAATTAGAAAGAAGCAGCAAAACCAGAAGTTAGTTCCTTGAGAAAATCAATAAAATTGATGGACCCTTAGCTAGGCTGACAAAAAAAAGAGGATGCAAATAAATCAAATCAGAAATGGGAGAGGGGAAATAACTACTGATAGTACAGAAATAAGGGAATTAATACTATGAGCAACTATATGCTAATAAACTAGGCAATGTAGATGAAATGGATGACTTCCTACAGAGGCATGAACAACCAACACTGACTGAAGAAGAAATAGATGACCTTACCAAACCAATCACAAGAGATTGAAACAGTCTTCAAAAAACTCCCCAAACAGAAAAGTCCAGGACCACATGGCTCCAAATGTGGATTCTTTGTACCAAGCATTCAAGAATTAGTACAAATCCTGCTCAAATTTACCAAAAAAAAAAATGATGGGGAGGGAAAGCTACCTGACTCATTCTATGAAGCCAACATTACCCTAATGCCAAAGCCAGACAAAGATACTACAAGAAAAGAAAATTACAAACCAATCTCTTTGATGAATATAGATGTCAGAATCCTCAACAAAATAACTCACAGATCGAATCCAGAAACATATTTAAAGAATTATACACTATGACCACATGGGATTTATTCCAGGTATGCTAGGCCAGTTCAAAACACGAAAATCAATTAATGTAATATACCACATCAATAAATCAAAGCAGAAAAAAACACATGAACCTTTTGATTCATGCAGAAAAAGCATTTGATAAAATTCAATATCCTTTCAAAATGAAAACAATTCAAAGAATAGGAATAGGAGGCAACTTCTTCAACATGATCAAGATTACATGTGAAAAATGCACAGCTAACATCATCCTAAATGGGGAAAGACTGAAAGCTTTTCTAAGATCAGGAACACAAGGATGCCCACTGTCACCACTGTTATTCAACATTGTGTTGGAAATTCTCACTAGAACAATTAGACAAGGAAAAGAAAAAAGAGACATCCAAATTGGAAAGGAAGAAGTAAACCTTTTACTGTTGTTTACTTAAATATCTTAAAGATCTATACATAGTATCATGTCATGATACTATACATAGAAAATCCCAAAAATTCTACAGCAAAGCTACTTCAGCTAATAGATGAACACAGCAAAGTGGCAGGGTACAGATCAACACACAAAATCAGTAGTGTTTCTATATACTAGTAATGAGCAATCTGAGGAGGAAATCAAGGAAACAATTTCATTTACAACAGCAACCAAAAGAATTAAATATTTAGGAATAAATTTAACCAAGGGCACAAAAGACCCGTAAAAAGAAAACTACAAGAAATTGCTAAAAGAAATCAAAGAAGCCCTAAATAAATGGAAGGACATACTATATTCATGGATTGGAAGACTAAACTTAGTTAAGATGTCAATTCTACCCAAATTGATTTATAGATTCAATGCAATAGCAATTAAAATCCCAACAACTGATTTACAGAAATAGGAGAAACAATAGCCAAATTTATTTGGAAGGGCAGGATACCCTGAATAGTGAAAAATACCTTGAGAAAGAGGAATGAAGTGGGAAGCTCATACTACCTGACTTTAAATCACATTAACAAAGCTATAGTGGTCAAAATAGCATGGTTCTGGCATAAAGATAGATATACTGACCAACGGAATTGAATTGAGGATTCAGAAATAAACCCTCTCATATGCAGGCAATTGATCTTTGATAAGGTGGTCAAGCCAACTCACCTGGGACAGAGTAGTCACTTCAACAAATTATGTTTGGAGAACCAGATATCCATATCCAAAAGAATGAAAAAGTACACCTATCATACAATTTACACAAGAATTAACTCAAAATGGATCAAAGACTTAAACATTAGAGCTAAGAAATAAAACTTTCAGAAGAAAATATATGGAAATATCTTAAAAATCTTGTGACAGGAGGTGATTACGTAATCCTTACACCCAAAAGCATGAGCAATGAAAGAAGAAATAGATAAATGGGATCTCCTCAAAATTGTACAATTTTGAGCATCAGAGGACAGTAAAGTTAAATGGCAGTCTACACAATGAGAGACAATATTTGGAAACCACATATCAGATAAGGATTTACTATCCAGAATGTATGAAGAGATCCTAAAATTCAACAACTAAAAGACAAACAACCCAATTTAAAAATGAGCAAAACACACTGACAAACACTTTTACAAAGATGAAATACAAATGGCTCAAAAACATGAAAAGATGCATAATGCCACTGCCTATCAGGAGAATGCAAGTCAAAACTACAATGAGATACCATCTAACACCTAGTAGAATGGCCATTATAAAATAAATAGCCCAATAACTGTAAAATCTTGGCATAAACTTTTTACTCTCTTTGGAAGCATTTTTAAAAAATACATTGTGCCAGTTTGAGAGTATTATGTATCCCAGAAAAGTCAAGTTTTAATCCTGATTCCATCTTGTGGAGGTAGCTGTTTTTTTAATCCTGATTCAATGCTGTAGGTTGTAATTCTTTGATTAGATTATTTCCACAGAGATGTGGCATGCCCAATTATGGGTGTTATCTTTTGATTAGATGGAGATGTGACTCCACCCATTTAAGACGTATCTTGATTAGTTTACTGGAATCCTTTAAAAGAGGGAACATTTTGGAGAAACCTCAGAAATGGCAGAAGTCTCAGAGTCAACAGAAACTTCACAGTAGAGCTGACACAGGTGCAGACATGTGGAAAATATAGACACATATGTTCGGACATGCTTGGAGCCTAGCAGAAATTGCCATGAGATTCTAAGCAAGCCAGAACCTGGAGAGAGCCAAGGGAAGCCAAGAAATGAAAGCCAGCCCTGGAGAGGTAAAGTGAGGAACTTTAGGATCTCATACATACAGGAACAGAGGCTGAAAGCAATGGAGCCCAGGAACAAGGGACCAGCAGATGGCAGTCACATGACTACCCAGCTGACAGAGGAGTTCCTGACCCATTGGCCTTTCTTGAATGAAGGTAACCTCTTGCTGGTGCCTTCATTTGAACACTTTTACTTCCTTAGAACTGTAAACTTGTAATTTTTAAATTCCCCTTTATAAAATCCATTCCATTTCTGGTATACTGAATCTCAGCAACTTTCAAACTAATACACGCATACATACAAAACCCCCCAAAATCCTCTAGGCAGTTAAAAGACAAAAAATAAGATTAAAGAGTTTCAAACAAAATTATACTATTAACTTCTGGAATAAGTAATTTTAATTTTACAGTCTTTTGACCCTTGCATACATTTGCGCTCCTTTAATGAACATAACTGTAAGATTTATGGACTTGGAAAAAGACTTCCCTTTGTAAGGAACCCAAGTCCTCACAGATTATACATAAAGACCAAAATACAATCACTTAATAAGCTCCAATGAAAAAAGTAATAAATCACTTAAAAAAATAAAATAAAAGAGAAAACTACTGATGCTGGACAGGATGTGGAGAAAGAGGTATACTTATTCACTGTTGGTGGTACTGTACAATAATGCAAACACTCTGGAAAGCAGTTTGACATTTCCTCAGGAGGCTAAGTATAGAATTGCCATATGATCTAGCAATTCCATTACTAAGTACATATTCAAAGGAACTGAAGGCAGGGACAGGAATAGACATTTGTGCACTGATGTTTATAAGTGGCATTATTCACAATTGCCAAGAGATGGAAATAGCTCAAATGTTCACCAATGGACTAGTGGACAAACTGTGGTACATACATATGATAGAATATAATATAGAAGAAAGACAGAATAAAGTCATGAAACATGCAACAACAAGGATGAAACCTAAGGACTTTATAATGTGTGAAATTAGCCAGAAAGAAAAGAACAAATACTGTATGGTCTCACTAATACAAACTAACATTAATGAGCAAACTTTGAGAGTTACAATTAAGAACACAGGTTTTAGAAGACAGAAAGAGAGTAGAGATCAGGCATATAATGCTGAAGGAGAATAGAATGTTCAACAGGATTGATTCTATAGACTCAGAAACGGAGCACAATATTATCTGTTTGTAGAACAGTATTGTAAGTACACCAAAGATGAGTGTGAGTATGGCTGGAAAGGAAGGCAAGGGGTAGGTACGACTCCAGAAGGAAAAACAGAAGATAAAGATGAGGTCTGTGTAACTTAGTGAAACTTAGAATGGTCCATGATGGTGATTAAATATGCAAATATAAGAATGTTTTTGCATGAGGGAAACAAATTAATTTCAACATTGCAAGGTGTTAAAAATGAGAAGGTACATGGAGAAAATACAATCTATGCAAATTAGTCTATAGTTAACAGTAACATTGTAATATGCTTCCAGCAAACCTAACAAAGGCCATATACCAAAGCCAAATGTCAATAAGAGGGGGCTAGAAAGGAGGGTTATGGGATTCTAGGTGTTGGTGTTTTCCCTTTTTATTTCATTTTTTAATTTTAAATGTTTTTAGTTTTTCTTCTTTTATTCCTCTTCCTCTTTTTTTGCAGAAAAAAATGGAAATGGCTGCATATATGTCGTGGTGGTGAGTGCATAAGTATGTGATTATATGGGAGCCATTGATTATTTACTTGGTATAGATTATATGGCATGCAAATAAAACTGTTTAAAAAATAAACAGAAAAATACAAGTGCTGGAGAAAATACAGAGAGAAGGAAGTCATACTTACCCCTTGCCTTCCTTTCCAGCCATACTCACACTCATCTTTGGTGTACTTACAATACTTTTCTACAAACAGATAATATTCTGCTCCATTTCTGAGTCTATACAATCAATCCTGTTGAACATTCTGTACTCCTTCAGCATTATATGCCTGATCTCTACTCTCTTTCTGTCTTCTAAAACCTATGTTCTTAATTGTAACTCTCAAAGTTTGCTCATTAATGTTAGTTTGTATTAGTGAGACCATACAGTATTTGTTCTTTTCTTTCTGGCTAATTTCACACATTATAAAGTCCTTAGGTTTCATCCTTGTTGTTGCATGTTTCATGACTTTATTCTGTCTTTCTTCTATATTATATTCCATCATATGTACACTACTCATTGTTGAAAGTGAGTATCTCTTCACTCCATCTGGAGTGTCATCCTGTAGTTGTTCCACAGGAGACTACATACAGGATTGCTATATGAGGCTGCAACCCCATTATTAGGTATATACTTGGAAGAACTGAAAGCAGCAACATGACTGGACATTTGCACACTGGTGTTTATGGAGGCAGTATTCACAACTTGCAATGGATGAAGGTGACCTAAGGGTATGGAGAACTGTGGTATATACAGAATAGACCTATATGGAATATTGAGGAAGCAAAATGGAATGGAGTTGTGAGGCATGAAACTAGGTGAATGGAATTTGAGGACAAACTGTTAAATGAAATAAGCCAAAAATGAAAAGATAAACATTATAATGCCACACTGTTCTAGTCTGCAAAAGCTACCAGAATATGATATACCAGAAATGGAATGGCTTTTAAAAAGGGGAATTTATTAAGTTCCAAGTTTACAGTTCTAAGGCTGTGAAAATGTCCAAATTAAGGCACCAACAAGAGGTTACCTTCACTCAAGAAAGGCCGATGAAGTTCAGGGTTTCTCTCTCATCTGGAAGGGTACATGGTAACATCTGCTAGCTTTCTCTTCTGGCTTCTTGTTTCATGAAGGTTCCCTAGAGGCGTTTTCCTAATTCATCTCGAAAGGTCTCTGGCTCTGTGGACAATGTTGGTTCTAAGCTTTTTCCAAAATGCTTCCCTGTTAAAGAGCTCCAGTAAGCAACCCCACCTTGAATGGAAGGAGACACATCTCCCTGGAAACCATCTAATCAAAAGTTGCCACCCACAACTGGGTGAGTCATATCTCCATGGAAACAATAGAAAAGATTTCACCCAGCAATATTGAGAGTTAAAGGACATGGCTTTCCTGGGGTACAGAATAGCTTCAAACCGGCACACACACTAATATGGACTAACTATAATGTGCAAACTATGAGAACTGAATCTGAGAGCATAAGTTATCAGAGGGAGGCTTATTGTAAAGGTTTCTAGATAATAAGCTCTTACAGCAGTCACATCTATTCCTGAACTGTAATGGTCACTTCTAAATTCTGAGATACTGAGCTCTGTGTATAAGATGATCCTCCCCTGGAACTCTGGGTATCTGTGTGACACCTGAGACTCAGAGTGAGATTGCTTCACCTATGAAAGCCTTACCCCATACAGCAACAGTTAAAAAAAATTAGACTTTAAGATATGAATGAAGCTGATCTGGTATGACTAAGATAAATCAGACTAAAGGGTAAAGGATGGATGTACTGTATTTTAAAACTTCAACTTCTGTGTGAGACCAAAGGAAGAAATGTTTATTTAGTGAAAAATTTATATTTTATGTAGCGCACTATCTAATTTAACTTGTATGGTCAGTTTATTTGAGTACCACAAATTACTCAGAAACTTTTTGGCTTGGATAGGTTTGGGTGATGCCGATATACCCCAAAGTCATTTGGGCAGAGAATAAAAAAAGTATTTGCAAAGCTCCCTTCAGGGACTGGGGGAAATGTGGCAATATACTTCCCCACCTGGGGAATTCATGATATTCTTGCAAGCACTGGGGACTCCCAATTTAACAGGCTGAGCCCTCGATCTTGGGGCTTGCCCTTATGAAACTTATTCCTACAAAGGAGAAGCTAAGCCTACTTATGATTATGCCTAAGAGTCACCTCACTCCCAGAGAACCTCTTTTGTTGCTCTCTCGCTAAGCCAACTCCACGGGTAAACACACCACCTTCCCCACTATGTGGGACTTGACTCCCAGGGGTGTAAATCTCCATGGCAACATGTGACCCGATTCTCAGGGATAAACCTGGTCCCAGCATCATGGGATTGAGAAAGCCTTCTTGACCAAAAGTGGGAAGAGTAATGAACCAAAATAACGTTGCAGTGACTGAGAGATTTTAAATAGAGTCAAGAGGTCACTCTGGAGGTTGTTCTTATGCATTATATAGATATCCCTTTTTAGTTTTTATTGGATTAGAAAAGCTAGAAGGAAATACCTGAAACTGTTGAACTGTATTTCATTAGTCTTGATTCTTGGAGATGGCTGTATAAACTATTAGCTTTTACACTGTTACTATGTGAATGTGAAAACCTTGTGGCTGACAGTCACGTCACCCTTCTGTATGCACAGAGCACAAAAAATGAGGATGAAAATAAATAAATAATAGAGGGGGTAGGGGGTATGGAACATTTTTGGTGTTCTTCATTTTTCTTTTTATTCTTATTTTTATTTTTGGAGTAATGAAAATGTTCAAAAGTTGATTGTGGTGATGAGTGCATGTCTGTATGATACTATTAATCATGGATTTAACACTTCGGATGATTATATGGTATGTGAATATATCTCAATAAAATTGCATTAAAAACATCTATGGCTCTGGTACAGGGACAGACATACAGATCAATGTAACTGAGATTTCAGAAATGTCTTAAGTATCAAACATTTTTGTGTACTGCCTATGCATCCATCTTACATTAGCTAAGCCACTTGCCTCAACATTGACATTTGACCTAATTAATATGGAGCTTTCCAAACCTGGAGCAGAAACTCCCCTAGAGCCCAAACCCCATCTGAGGCCACCACGCACACAATTCACCTAAGAACAATAGCTACTCCCAAATGATAAACAAACTATCCTCATCGTCCTCAGAGCCCTGTCATTTTCCCTTTCCATGTGTGTTTTTTTTCAAGCTAACCAATCCTTGACTGCCAAAGGAAATCCACTAACCTCTACCTCTAGAACACAATAAAGGCATAAACTTACATGTCACTCTTGCTCTACCTGTGTACTTCCAATCTGCTTGTTGAGCCACCCGAGCTGATTATGCTTCTCATCAACCCTTCATAGGACCTGTGAGTAACAAACTATCTTTTCTCAGGAATTATGGCCTTGCTTTCCCAGTGTTGCACCTGACCTCTCTTGGACTCAAATTTAAAATCCAATTTAATTAACACCAAACATTAATTAATCCCTCTCCTCTACAGCCAGCTGATTTTTCAGAAGGGTGCCAAGTCCACTCAGTGGGGGAAAGAATAGTTTCCTCTGCAAATGGTGCTGAGAAAACAGGATATTTATATGGAAAAGATTGAAGGTGATCCCCTACCTCAGCACTACTTGCAAAAATAACCTCAAAATGCATCAATGACTTAAATATAAGAACCAAAGCTATAAAAATTCTAGAAGAAAACGTAGGAAAACATCTTTTGGAGCTTGTTTTAAGCAAGAGTTCTTTAGAATCTACAGAAAAATTATGAGAAACCAAAGAAAAATAAATAAATGGGACCTCCTCAAAATTAATAGTTTGTGCATCAAAGGACTTCATCATGAAAGTAAAAAAGCAACCTACAAAGTGGTAGAAAATGTTTAGAAACTTCGTATCTGATAATGGTTTAATATCCAGAACATATTAAAAATCCTGTAACTTAACAACAAAAAAGACAAAACCCATTTCAAAGTAGGCAAAATGGGCGGGCCACAGTGGCTCAGCAGGCAGAGTTCTTACCTGCCATGCCAGAGATCCGAGTTTGATTCCCAGTGCCTGCCCATGCAAAAAGAAAGAAAGAAAGAAAGAGAGGGAAGGAGGGAGGGAGGGAGGGAGGGAGGGAGGGAGGGAGGGAGGGAGGGAGGGAGGGAGGGAGGGAGGGAGGGAGGGAGGGAGGGAGGGAAGGAAGGAAGGAAGGAAGGAAGGAAGGAAGGAAGGAAGGAAGGAAGGAAGGAAGGAAGGAAGGAAGGAAGGAAGGAAGGAAGGAAGGAAGGAAGGAAGGAAGGAAGGAAGGAAGGAAGGAAGGAAGGAAGGAAGGAAGGAAGGAAGGAAGGAAGGAAGGAAGGAAGGAAGGAAGAAAAAAGTAGGCAAAATACTTGAATACACATATCTCCAAAGAAGATATACAATTGGCCAACAAGATATACACCTGAAAAGATGCCCAAGATCTTAGCCTTTCGGGAAATGCAAATGAAAATCACAATATTTCATACCCACTACAACGGCTACTATTTTTTTTAAAATTGTAAAATAACAAGTGTTGGAGAGGATTTGGAGAAATGAGAATACTCATTCCTTATTGGTGGGAATGTAAAATTGTGCAGATGCTGTGGAAAAGTTCGGCAGTTCTTCAAAAAGTTAAGTATAGAATTATCATACGAAATGGCAATTTGAGATCTATACCAAAAAGTATTGATAGTAGGGACTTGAACAGATATTTGCACACTAATGTTCATAATGACACAATTGCCAAAACATGAAAACCAAATGCCCATCAACCAATGAATGGATAAACAAAATGTGGTGTATATATGTGTACATATATATTACACACACACACACACACACACACACACACACCAATGGAATATTAATCAGCCATAAACAGGAATGAAGTTTTGATACATGCAACAACAAAGATAGCATGCTGGGCGAAATAAGCCAGATATAAAAAAAAAAAAAAAATCACACAAATATTGTATGATATCACTGATACTAAATAATTAGAATAAGCAAATTCAGAGTCAGGAACTCTATAATACAGGCTATTGGGAAAGGGTGGGGGTGGGGAATGGAGAGTTAATGCTTAGTGGGTACAGTTTCTGTTTGGGTGATAAAAGAATTTTAGGGGGCCATGGTGGCTCAGCAGGCAAGGACGCTTGTCTGCCATGCCAGAGGACCCGGGTTCGCTTCCCGGTGCCTGCCCATGTAAAAAAAAAAAAAAGAATTTTAGTAATGGTTGGTGGATGGTGGTGATGGTAGCATAACATTGTGCCTACAATTAATAGTAAATTATATATTTATATATTTGTATGTGGTGAAGGGGTGAAATCTTAGGTTGTATAAATGTTACTAGAATAAACATGAAAATAAGAAACCATAGAACGGTACAACACAGTGAACTATAATGTGAACTACAGACTATAGATAACAGTGTAATTATAATAAAATTGTTTTATCAATTGTAGTAAATGTACCACACTAATTAAAAGTGCTGATAATAGGAAAAAAATCCATATTTGAGGTGGGGTATATGGGAACTCTATTTTCTGATGATGTTTCCATAAAATAAAAACCCGAAGCTAAAAGCATGCCTAATCGTGAAAAACTGGATGCTTTCTCCTAAGGATTAAGAAACAGGACAAAGATATCCCCTCTCACCATATCTATTCAATAACCCAGTGGAGAATCTTACCAAGGGACTTAGGCAAGAAAAATAAATGACAGGCATCCAGATCTGAAGGGAAGAAGACTTGCTTTTATTCACAGGTCATATGAACATTCATACAGAAAATCTTATAATATTTACAAAAAGCTACTAGAATTAATAAGTTTAACAAGACTGTAAGATACAAGATCAATATAAAAAAGTCCACTACATTTCTTTATAGTGGTAGAAAAAAATCAGAAATTGAAATAAAAATAAAATAACAGCATATTCAGAAGCATCAAAAATATGAGTTATGGATAAATCCAAAAAGAGTAGTATAAGGTCTATACAGTGAACATCACTGTGCCGGTTTGAAAATATTATGTACACCAGATAAGCTATGTTTTAGTCCTGATCCACTCTTGTGGGAGCAGACATTTCTTTTAATCCTGATTCAATACTGTAGGTTGGGAACTTTTGATTAGATTATCTCCATGGAGATGTGACAAACCCCACTATGGATGTGATCTTTTGATCAGATGGAGAGGAGACTTCACCCATTCCAGGTGAGTCTTGATGAGTTTACTGGAATCTTCTAAAAGAGGAAACATTTTGGAGAGAGTCAGAAACAACAGAGCCAACAGAAACTTCAGAGGAGAGTTGACACAGATGCCGACACTTGGAGAACAGAGACACAGATGTTTGGAGAAGCTTGGAGTCCAAGAGATGTCACCATGAGATGTTATGCAAGCCAGAACCTGGAGAGCCCAGGCAAGCCAAGAAATGAAAGCCAGCCTGGAGAAGCAAAGTGAGGACCCCGCCACCACAGGAACAGAGGCTGAAGGCAACAGAGCCCAAGAGCAAGAGACCAGCAAGGGACCAGCATGTCTTCCCAGCTGACAAAGGTGTTCCAGACACACTGGCCTTTCTTGAATTAAGGTATCTTTCCCTGGACACCTTAGTTTGGACATTTTCATGGTCTCAGAACGGTAAACATGTAACTAATTAAATTCCCTTTTTAAAAGCTGTTCTATTTCTGGTACATCGCATTCTGGTAGCTTACAAACTAATACAATCACTGAAAGAAATTAAAAATGGACAAAATAAATGAAGGGATATAGCTTGTTCATGGAATTGAAGGCTCAATATGCTTAATAGAGCACTTATTGCTAAGATGTTCTACAGATTCAACACTTTCTATAACAAATTAATCAGATTTCTTGTAGAAGTTGACAAGCTTATTCTAAATTTATATGGAAGTCCAAACCCAAATTAGATAAAGTGGCTATAAAAAAGAAGAAATTTGGAGGGATATCACTATTTGTTTTCAAAATCTGTATTAATAAAGGCAGTATTGTACTGGTGTGAAGACAGAAAAAAGAAAAAGCGAACATAACTGAAACAGAACAGAGAATCTAGAAATAGCCCAAGCATATTTGGACAGCTGATCTTTGTTAAAGATGCAAAGGTAAATGAATAGAAAAAAGACAGCTCTTTATCAAATAGTGCTGGACCAAGTGGATTTCCACATGTAAAAAAAAATGAATTCAGGGAACTTCTTCAAACTAATAAAGGGCATCTATAAAAACCCACAGGTAATACAATACTCTGGTAAAAGACCAAGTGCTTTCTCCTATGATCAGGAACAAGACAACAAGGCCCATTTTTACCACTTTCATTCAACATTATACTTGAAGTTCTAGCCAGGGCAATTAGGCAAGAAAAAGAAATGAAAAGTATCCAGAATGGAAAATGAAGAAGTAAAACTATCTCTATTCAGAGATGGCATGATCTTGTCGAGAGAAAATCTTGAGAAATATACGCACACACACATATGCACATACTATTGGAACTAATAAATGAGTTCCGCAAGGTTGTAGAATATAAGATCAATAAAAGAAAAATCATCTATATTTCTATACACTAGCAATTGGTAATCCATAAGTGAAATTAAGAACACAACTCCATTTATATAGCACAAAAGAGAATAAACTATTCAGGAGTTAACAGAAGTTCAAGGCTTATATGTTGAAAGCATGGTCAAAATAAATTAAGGAAGATATAAATAAATGGCATGACCTCTTATGTTCATGAGTTGGAGCACTACAAGTTGTCAGGATGTCAATATTCCTCAAATTGATGTGCAGATCCAATACAATCACAATTAAAATCTCAGTCGCCTTTTTTTTTTGCATGGGCAGGCACTGGGAATGAACGCGGGTCTCTGGCATGGCAGGTGAAAACTTTGCCTGTGCTCACCATGGCCCGCCCTCAGCTGACTTTTATGCAGAAACTGACAAACTTATCCTAAATCCATATGGAAACGTGAGGGTATCAGAATAGCCAAAAAAAAGTCCTGAAAAAGAAAAACAAACTTGAAGGACTCACATTTACTGATTTCCAAAACTTTCTACAAAGCTATAGTGATGAAGACAGCATAGTACTGGCATAAGGAAGACATATAGATAAATGAAACAGAATTGAGAATCCAGAAGTAAGTCTTATATTTACCATCAATTGATTTTTAGAAAGGGTGCAAGACAGATCAATGGAAAAAGAACAGTTTCTTCAACAAACTGCTGAGAACACCGGACATTCACATGCAAAATAATAAAGTTGTTTTCTTGCCTCACACCATACATAAAATTAACTAAAAATGGATCACAGACCTAAATATAGGAGCTAAAACCATACAATTCTTAGATGACAAAGTAAGTGTAAATCTTCTTGACCTTGGATTAGGCAATGTTTCCTTAGACAGGACACCAGAACAGAAGCATTACAGGAAAAAGATATCTGGGGCTTCATCAAAATTAAAAACCTCAAGTGAAAACACAAGCCAAAGAATGGGAGAAAATATTTGCAAATCATATATATTTGCATCCAGAATAAATAAAGAGTTCTTACAACTCAATAATAAAGAAAGATATAACCCAACTAACAATGGATAAAGGATTTGAATGGACATTTTTCCAAAGAATATATACAACTTGTCAATATGCACATGAAAATATTCTCAACACCATTAGCCATAAGGGAAATGCAAATTAAAACCACAAGATATCATGTGGTTTTATAAACAATAACAAATGTTGACAAGGATGTGGCAAAATTAAAATCCTCATATCCTGTTAGTGTAAATGTAAAATAATGCAGATACTTTAGAAAAGAGTTTGGCAGTTTTTCAAAATCTTAAACACAGTATTATCCTACGGCCAAACAATTCCACTCCTGGGTATGTATCTTAAGGAAAATGAAAATACATATCTATGCAAAAGAATCAACATATTTGCCCAATTCCAGACTTGACAAAAGATAAACTTTAATTCATGCTTTGCACCATATTTAAAAAACTCAAAATTTGTCATAGATCTAAATATAAAACCTAAAATTAGAAAACATCCAGAAGCAAATACTGAAGAAAATCTTTGTGACCTGAAGTTATGCGAATTCTTAGAGTTTAAACCAAAACCACAATCCATCATAAAAATGATAAATTGTAATTTCAAATAACTTAAAACTTACGCTGTTTGAAAGACACTATAAGACGAATGAAAAGACAATCCACAGACTGAGATACTATATTTATAAACCACAGGTTTAATAAAGGACTTTATGCATAATTTACCATAAAATCTCAAATTCAATCATAAGAAAACAAATAATCCAATTTAAAAATGAACAAAGGTTAGAATAAGCACTAGAAAGGTTAGAATAAGCACTAGAAAGGTTAGAATAAGATGGTCAACATCGTTAGCATTTAGGAAAATGCAAATTAAAACCAAAATAGCAACCACCAAATACCTATTAGAACAGTTAAAATTAAAAACACTGACCACACTAAATGTCATTGCAGATGAGGAGAACTGAAACTCTAATAACATTCCTGGTAGGAAAATAAAATGGTACAACCACTTTGGAAAACAGTTTTGTACTTTTTAAAAAGTTAAACATACATAACCATGTGTTGTAGCCATTCCACATATGAAAAGCATATATGCATTTCACATAAAGAAAGCATATAGCCATACAAAGACAAGTACATGAATGTTCATAGAAACCCTTATGTGTAGTAGACCCTCAAACTGAAAACAACCCAAATGTCCATCTAGAGGCCAATAGATCAACAAATTGTCGTATGTACAAATAATGAAATACTACCCAGGATAAGAAGAAATGCAACAGCATGGATGAATTGTGAAATAATTATGCTGAGTGAAAGAAACCAGAAAAAAAATCTTTCATATTATGTGACTACATTTATATAAAACCCCAGAATATGGTAACTAATATATAAAGATAGAAAGCAATTAGTGATTTCCTGGGAAGAGAAGGACTGCTAAAGGCAAGGGGAAATTTTGGGAGGTAATGGATTTATTCTCTTGAATATGGTGATGACTTCACAGTGTATGTGTTTGAGTGTATATATGTCAAAACATCAAATTGTACACTTTATTTAAGTGTATTTTATTGTATGTCAATTATACTTCAATAAAGCCATTTTAAAAAGAAAAAATTCTAAAGAAAACAAAAAATTAAATGAGTAAAGAATTGACTAAATTTTAATTTTTCTGAATTGAGGAAAAAATTGAAGGTAAAAACAAAGAAAAAACATAAATGGCAAAACAGTAAAATGTATATAATGCAATTATAATTAATAAAGAACCTCCCTTTTTCTTCTATTTTTTCACTAAGAGATTAAGAGCACAAAAAAGGAAGAACACTAAATTTTCAAAATTTAAAATTATAAAACACATGTCAAACATAGAGAAAAGATAAATAGAATAAATAGCACATAGTTTCCAAATTATCCAGTAATTCATGAAATTGTCCATACATTAAATTATATTTATTCACATGAGGAAAGAAGTTAATGCGGAATCTGTAGACCAGAGTATGACACTCTTCGAAAGAGAGGTCAGTGAGCACCAATCAATTGTATTCTTCTAATAATGCCATGTCCTCTCAAGAGTCAGTCATGCTCAGGATAGGTTTATAATGTTTTCAAAGAAATCAATATGCTAATTAAATATATTTATTATACAATTAAAATAGTGCTTTAATCCTTAACATTACAGTATTGCACTTATTATATGCAACAAGCCAATTCCTACAAATTTCATGCAAAATTTGTTCAGTGCAAGTATTATCAAAATGTTACTAAAATTCCCAATTTGACAATTCAAATGAATATTAAAATGCTGTTCACACAGAATGCAAACCTCTCAATCAGAATCTACTCATGGATTTTCAAAGGAGTGCAAATGTCCTCCAGGAAGAATAATAGTAATGGCATCACAACCAAGTTATAATATGGCCACAGAGCTATGTTTAGTTAATGATATGCATGATTACTAAACCCTTTTACAAATGGCATTGAAAGCAGCTTATAAACATTCACTAGATAGCTCCTGCAGTTAACGCTGGTACTTAGTATAAGATGTCAAAAGAAGATACTCATTTTTGTGTACAGAAAGCATCATTATTGATTCCTATTGTGAAGAACCCCAGTTTGCATGCATAAAAAATTAATATTATAATGATCATTTTGTTAGATAAGTCTCAATTACCTGGGAGACACCCAACTTTTTACAGGCATCAAGAAAATTTTCTACATTTCTTCGACATTTAGCCATGCTCAATTTAGGCTGTAAAGTAAGAAAAAAAATGATTTTTAGGCATTAATACAGAGATTAATCAAAACTGAAAATTGAATTTATTGAGGTATACTATCTAAAGGTAGTTTTAAGAAGCTATATTTTCCTTTAGGGAACTTATATATTGTACACAAAACTTACCACAGCTGGTGATGGTACATGAATACTAGCTACAGAACGTGGCCTTATATGATTGGCTAAATGACAAAGAACAACCCCATCCATCAGTGCAGCTCCAATATCATCAGGCAAAATTACTTTTAACCTGGATTCAAGATTCTATAAAGAAAATAGGTATAAATCACAGATATTTTATCTGAATAAACGTTATATATTTATATTACTAACCACTAAATAATGCAAACATTTTAAAGAGCATTGAAAATAAGATTCATATACCTTATTAATTTTCCAAATTAAACAATTTCTGCAAACAGATCTGAAAGGTCAATCTGACTTACACTGCGAAGTTGTCGTATTTGCTCTCGTTCTTCCCGTAAGTGCTCCATCTTTCTTCTCATTGTAAATCCAGGATCTGCTGCCCCATATTCCTGGCGAGACGAGCGGCTAAAAGCTATAAAAACAGAAATTTCCTAACTTATTAAAAAGCTAATAGGAAGGAGCAACCATCGATGTGGCGAAAGACACATTATAAAAAGGATCAGTACAAAACTGCTATAAAATGCTATTACTTATTAATACATTCTAAAACAATTTTACAGAATATATTTGAACTCTACTTATCTGCATAATTAAAAGCAACAGGGAACACAAGTGTAACAATTTCTACCACCTATACATTTTCTTATTTAAATGTTAGCTGAAATTTACAAGCCATATTAAAAATGATTACTGAACATAATTCCTTTTTTTAAAAAGGAAATTATTCTTGAAGGTCAATACAGTTATTCAGGAATAAAAATTATAATTCAATACCTTGCCAAGTAACATGGATCCATTTTCTTTTGGGCTTGCCAAATGCGAAAAGATCCCTTTTTAAAACCACAATATAATGGAGTGCTATAATTTCAAACAGTGTTTGGTCTGCTGGCAGAGTGGTCATTCTAAGAGCAGTTACAGTAGAGTAGAAATAAGACTGCAGTATATCTAAAGCAAAAAGCTGAGGTTTCAGGAGCTTGAAGGTAAAGAGGAGGAAAGAAATGGGGAATGGGAATCGGAAAGACAAATAAGGTTAAGAAAAAATTACTTTTAGGAGAGGGGAAAGAATCTACGTGTACTTAAAACTACGGTATCAAGCCCATTTAACTGGGAAACTCTAGTTTCATAGATAAGCAGTACGTTTTATTTACAGAATATACAGTTACCTGATCTAGGCTTCAAACCAAAGGGACCGTGTGAAAAACCATCAGTTCTGTCATATTCCTAAAAACATAAAACAAGTAAAACCTCTTTTCTTTCAAACAATAAAGGCAGTAATTCATATCGATGCCAATTTTGAGATATACTTATTTTCCTATAATTAGTGGAATAAAGAAAGGTAATGTGCATTATGATTCAAGTTAATACATTTCTATTTTAAAAGGTGAATAAATATTTGCCAATCAACCTATGTAGGCCTTTAAGTTCTTATCTCTAATAAAATAAAGAAATTTAAAATAAAATGATTACTGATATGTGTATAAAATAAATAGGTATTATTTTTGAAAGAAGAAACAAGTTAAAGTCTCTTTAAAAAATGTAAGCCTCAAAGAAAAGGAAAGTGAATTTGGCAACATTCATGCAGTATCTACTTTGGACTAAACAATCTGAGGCAAACCCACATATTAAACTAATAGAGGCTGCAGAGTGACAGATGATGACTTATTACCTCTTCTATTTGATTGCACACCATTTCAAAGTGCTTTTAAACAGAGTAGTGGGCTATGGAAAGAACTGTGGTATATTAAAAAAAAAACCCTGAACCTAGATTCAGGAAGCTTAGGTTTAAGTCTTGGACAAAACATTTAATTTTTCTGTAACTGTTTCTTCATCTTTAAAACTGGGTTACTGTGAAGATTAAATAAGCTAAATTAAATTAAAGCACTTTGAAACTGTAACGTGGCAAAAAAATGTAATCTTAGATGCATTTTATTTCATCTTCGCAACAATTCTGTGAAGTAGGTAGGGTCTGGACTTCAGTCACTTCTATGTCATTTACTAACAGATGTCTTTGGGAAAGTTATCAGTCTCTTCAGCTGTAAAATGATGAGGATGACACCTAGCTCAGAGGACTGATTTTAGGTTAAAATATATGAACAAACATGTTGTTAATTGTAAAACACTGTGCTAACTGCTTTCACCATTTTCCTTTCACAGATGAAACTGAGGCAGAAATAATTCTGTTGATTCTCTGAATCTTCTGCTAACATGATAGAGAGTTCAAGCTGAGCATTAGTTCAGCTACCAAAATTCATGCTTACCACCCTATCCATCTACAAGTATCAGATTTGCCTTCATCATTTTGGTTAAAGCATTATGAATTCCTAGTCTAAAATTTCACTTATTCAAATGCAAGGAAAAATGTTTTATAAATACAATGTTATTTACTTCAGAAAATTAGCACCAGTACACTCCCCTATGAACACAGATAACCAAATAATAACAGCTAGGCAAAAAACTAACCACTTATGCACTTACATTTGTCATAACAACGTAAAAGGAAGAATTTATAAAAGCATGGAAAAAGACTAATTTTAAGATATTATAATTTAAATTATTTTGAGTATATCATACCATTTACCTACTATAAAAACAATTTAGTCACATGTTTATCAAACTAATGTCCAAATCCATTTCAAAGTTTTATAATAATATTAACTAAGACAACCCACCCAAAACAACAGACAATCTTGGCTTTTTTTTTAAAAAGTGATACCACCTAAATATAATGAAACATTATCTACTTAATTAAAATTATAAGTGAATCTGAACCATTAAATCATTCAGAAGAAGTTGTGAGTTCACCAAAATATGCATAATCACTTAATTATGAATGCCAAAATACTTTTAGAATACTAAATAAGATAATCTGAAGTAGGAAAGATATCGTTTGAATGTTTAAAATTTATCTCTTGCTTAAGATTGAGGAATGAACAAAAATAAGAGGGAACTATAACCACTGACTACCGCAGATTTATTGCTATTGTAACTATTATTGCTTGTTAACTCACTTGTAACATTGCCATTAAAAAAAGAAAATTATCTTGCTTAAAAACAATCAGTTTTAACTAAATTAGAAGTATTAGCTATTCAAACCACCAGAGCATTTGGTTGAGATTTCACAAAATGTAATTTTCACATAACACTTCTCCCCATGTCCCTGCCCTTAGGTGTATGTTACCAGGAAATGTGTACCCTCCTGTCGATAGGAACAACCCACTGCAGGGATGTTTCTCGTGGAAAAAGGAAATTTCTTTCGCATTGCTTTCAGACCTAATTGGTTACAAAAAAAAAACCAAAGGCCATTGTACAATGCTGAAGTACTATTTTAAAATTTAAATTTTAAAAACTGTGGTCAAAATCCATCATTTATTTCAAAATATGGATGAATTACAAAACATGCAAACTTTTTATAAGCTGAATTCTTTTCTGTGATTGATGGGCATTTTCCAATTTAAGTAATTCATAAACAAGTGATATTTTTATGAATATTGTATAAAAGTTCATGTTCTTCGAATTTTTATATGATAGAAGGCTTGCACAAACTAACCTACCATGGATTTTAAAATATGGTTAAATAAATTACATTGCAAAAAAGGAGATGAGGTTACAGAGAAGAGGCTAGGAAGAAACATATATATACACATATAAAAACAGAACTTGTACCTCAGATGATACTGGAGATTGTGGTGACATATTAGCATTATCACTGTCTTGCTAAAATATAAAAATAAAAAGATGAAAGATGAAATTAAAATATGAATGATGATTTAACCATATAAAAGGAATACCATTTAGCTCCTTGCTACTCAAATTGAGGTCTGTGAACCAGCAGGATCAGCACCCCCAGGAAACTTGTTAGAAATGCAAAATTTAAAGCCCTACCAAAGACCTAGTGAATCAGAATCTGCCTTTCAATAAGAATTCCCAATGACTGGTAAGCACTAAAGTTTCAGAAGTACTGATCCATTCATATGGAATATTTTCCTATAATTTAATTCCTTTCCCACAAATGAAAAATCTTTTCATATTTCTTTAAAAAGGTTCCATGTGTTAATGTTAATTTCTGATGGGAAATAACAATGATGTTGTGATGGTTACATTCATGTATCAACCTGGATAGGCTATGGTATCCAGTTGTTTGGTTAAGCAAGCACTGGCCTGATTGTTACTGTGAGTATATTTTGTGGATTTAGATCATCAATAAGTTCATTGCATCTACGACTGATTACATCTACTTTCAACTAAGAAGGTTGCCATCAACAATGTGAGAAGTGTGATCCAATCAGTTCAAAGCTTTAAAAGGAGAAGTGATAATTTCAGCAATCAGATGAAAAGATTTTCATCTCTACCTCAGCCTGCCAGATTCTCCTGGGTAATTCATTGTAAACATCCTTCAGAATTTCCAGCTTGCAGCCTGCCCTACAAAATTTGGACTTGTCCATACTCAGTTATGTGAGCCAATTCCTATAATAAATTTCATAATATTTACATATTATATATGTATGTATCTCCTATAGGTTCTGATTCACTGGAGAACCCTGACTAATACAGATATATATGGAGACAGGCAAAAAATTCCATCACCCGAACTAAAAACTTTAACCTGGAAAATTACGTGTATATCCAAAATAGGCTTAGAAAAAATTTATAAAGAATTTGATTGCATTAAAATAATGTTAAATGGCCCAAAACCATGACTAATGTATTGCCTACTACAAAATACAAAAATCTTGACAGTTACCTTTGGATATACATACTAAAGAGGGCATTTATTCATTTATTTCACAAGTGCTCACTGACTACCTACTACATTTTAGGTGGTGTGCTGGACACAACAAGTAATGAAGTTTAGTAAACTATTATCCATTAAAGGATATTTTAGTCTGGGGCAAAATAAATACATATATAAAGGTAATACAACATTCTCAGTATAATGACAGAGCTATGAATGGTATATTGTGAGGCACAGATAAGGGGCATTTGGAGGAATGGAGGGAATGATAGAGAAAGGAAGTTATGGATGGTTCCCTGAAAAAGTAAAAACTGATTTAACCTATAAAGGTTCAGTAGGTGTTTACCAGGGACAAGAAGACAAAGGTACAGAAGCAATAAATAGAAGGATAAGTGCAGAAAACTTTTGGGCAGTTCTGTGTTGCTGAAGGGTAAAGTGAAAGGATGGGCAAGTTGTGTGATGAGGCTGAGATGGCAAACAAGGCCTTATGGAGAAAGGCCTAGAATTTACACTCTAAGTAATGGGGAAACATTGAAAGTTTCAAAGCAAGGGAATGATCTGATCATATTTGTGTTCTTTGAAACAATCATTCTGGCTACAGTCAGGAGACTAGATTGCAGGAAGGGAAAGGAGCAAAAAGCTATTACAGTATGCAGGCAAAGAAATGATGATGGTCTGTAGCAAAACAGAAATAATAGAGATGAAAGGGGGAATGGATTCAAGATATCTGAGTTGAAAAATACTAGATCTTGACAACTGATTAGATGAGATGGGCAGGAATAAAAGGGAAATGAGAAGGGTCATGGTGAACATTTAGCTCATAGACGGGCAAACTTTTCTGTAAAGTGCCAGATAGTAAATATTTTAGGCTTTGTGGGCCAAAAGATCTCTGTGGCAACTATTTAAATCTGCTTTTATAGTGCAACAGCAGTCACAGGCAAACGAGTACAAAAGTTTTAGGTGATGAGCAAGATTTGGCCTATGATCCACGGTTTGCCAACCCCTGCTTTAACTGAATGGTGAATGGTGAGAAGCCAATAACTCAGTAGATCTCAACTTTGGATGCACATGAAACTTACACGGGAAACTTAAAAAATCTCACTGCCCATGACACATCATACCACATGCCAATTAGAGTATGTCAAGGGCGAAACTGCCATATCAGTATTCTTTAAAGCACACCAGATGATTACAATCTGCAGCAAAGCTGAGAAGCAATGCACCAAATATTAGATACTACTGAAAAATTAGGGTTAGAAATAAAGATCAAAGCTAAGTTTTGAATATAGTGAGCCCTAGTGGGTTATGGGATATATCAGTAGAATGTGCTGCAAATAAAGACAAGGTTAGAAGATCAGAAAGGCCTGAAGGTCAGGGAAGAAGTTTGGACTAGAGATACAATCTGAGAGGCATCAACAGATACAGAAGTGTTGTTCATTGAAGCCTTGAGACCTGATGAAACCATTCAAGACACCATGCAGTGGTCCATGCCCTAGGCAACAACAATATTTAAAGGACAAGCTGAGATTTTGTGGAGTAGGTGCAATGGAGAATAGGTGTGCAGGAATTGACTGCGTTTACTTACATGTAAATAAGAACAAACATGCCCACACAAAACATGTCATTCAGACTTAGTCATAGATATTAACGAAATAGATGACCACTATTGGCATAACTGCCTATCATTTCATTTATCCCAGTAAATACTACTAGAGGCTATGGAGAGAAAATGGGTCTGTAGGCTGGGGAAAGATAAATCATCTGGCTTTATTCTTTATTTTTCCCTGTGAGATTCCTTTCCCTAAAAATAAAGGAGTTTTCAGAAACAGTGTCAAGCACCCAATATCAAATTAACTACCAATCTCCCCAATCAAAAATACACAAAGCTTAAGTATTCACGGTGATGATAATGTATCATTTTAATAATACTAGAATGCTGCATAGCTTAAAATAGCATGGCAGAAAAAATTACGGTAGTACAGAAACTGTAGAAATCTAATTTTAAATTCTGAATAAGTGTACAGAATTTATGGAAAGAGAATTCTAAGTTTCTAAAAAAAAAGTCTCAATTGGTCACCAGATTGATTTAGGAAGGTAAAAAATGGTCAATTGTAATGAAGATAAATTCATGGATTCTAGGTACAAGATGAATGATAATAAGATTATAAAACTGATCTATTAGAAATTTTGTTCTAAATGACATTATGAAATTACATGTTTAAATTATATGATGATGTACAAAGTTTTTATTATTGGAGACTCATGCATTAAATTAATGGCAAAGAAACTAAGAGATGAATTTTATCCTGATTGAGCTAACTACTATGAAAAGTAAATATTTCCAGTAACTGCTGATAGAATGCTCTTTTCTTACCTCATCATTTTCATTGCCACTTGAATTCTTCCTTGATGATTTATACTGAAAAATATTTAAAACACATGTATTTTTAACTTATGAATTCTCTACTAGTAAATTATATGTGATTTTATTTGGTACCTTAATGAAGTTATCTGACACTAAATTTATGTACAAAACCATTTTAAATAGTCCTATTACCAACAGCTAACACTTACAGAATAGTGTTTTCAATGTGCAAAGCACTGTACCAAATACTTTACATATATCAAGTAATATTTCCCTCCTAAGTTAACCACATTTCCCACTTATTAAGGTTTGAAATCTGTGGGTAGTCTTAAATTTCTCCTTTTTCTTAATTCACAATATTCAGTATATCATCAAGTCAGTTTTTTTGTAGTGTCTCACGGATTCATTTCTTCTGAATACTCACAACTACTATCTTATCCTAGGACCGCATTACCTCACACCTATATTCTCACATGTGTATTCTCTCCATTCTAACATATCATCATTACTAAGAAACTACTGATTTGGGGTTAAAACAAAAAGAAACACTACATTAAATATATATATTGACTGAACAAAAACAGTAATAATGATAATAGCTAATACTTATGCTAATGCTTACTATATGCCTGGCATACATTGAAGAGTCCTATATTTATTAACCCACTTAATCTTTATAACAATCTTATAAGATAAATACTATTATCATTCTAACTTTATACTAAGGCATAGAGGTAAGAAGTTTTGTATCAAAAACGCTAATATGTGAAAAAATGCTTCTTAGAATCAAGCAAATATATTTGACAATCACTGGAAATCTTACTTCCGGTTCTTCCTCATGCCAAATGATTCTGCTTATCATTTGCAGATTAAACTTCTCAAAACATTACTTGCAATTTATAACCCTCCTATTGAAAACCTATCATTTTTATTATGTTCAATTTTCTCTGCCTGCTCTCAAGGTTCTATTTAATGGCTCCTTTTACTTATGCAGCTTTATCTTCCATAACCCTTGGAAAATATATATAACCTTCTTGATATACCAACTACAAATTAGTGAATGAGCTGTATTAGGGATTACATGTGCAAGGCATATGTAATTCAGCACAACTATCAATAATCTAATAAGGTGCACTTTCCAGTCAATCCCAGACATAGCCTTAATATGCGTTTTCCCCAGTATTCCAGATAGCCACTGACTAAAATCACAACACCCCTAGAAGAAAACACAGGGAGGAATCTCTATTACCTTGGATTTCACAGTAATTTCTTAGATATGACACAAAAAGCACAAGCAACAAATCAAAAAAAAAAAAACAGATAAAATGGACATGTCAAAATTTAAAACTTTTGTTTCTCAAAGGACACTATTAAAAAAGTGAAAAGAAAAGCTACAGAGTGGGAACAAATAATTATGAATGATTTATCTGATATGGGTTTAAAACACAGAATATAAAGAACTGCTACAACTCAACAACAAACATGCAAATAATCCAATTTTAAAATGGACCAAAAAAAAGATAAGAAAAAATACAACTAATGCAAATTATGGACTATAGTTAACAGTAATATTGTAATATTGTTTCACCAATTGCAACAAAGGCACTGTACCAATGCTAAATGTCAATAATAGGGGGGTATAAGGGACATGAGATTTTTCTTTCTGGAGCAATAAGAACATTCTCAAATTGACTGTGGTGTCGAACATACCATTCTGTGATTATACCAAGAGACGCTGATTGTACAATTTGGATGGATTGCATGGTGCATGAATAAAACTGCTTTAAAAAATGGGCAAAAGCCTTGAATAAGCACTTTTTCAGAGAAGGTATCAGACTTATTTTTAAATTAAAAGGAAAAAAAAAGCCCAGAAAGGTTAGGCAATTTACCAAAGTCACATAGTTAGTAAGTATCCAAGTTCGACTGGAATGCAAGTAACTTGATTCTAGGAATTCATGCTCTTAACCACTATGCTATACTTCTATCTCTAAATCATGAATGATTAGTAGGAATTTGTCAATAAACTAACTAATGTGCATTCCAAGAAGAGAAAAGCACAATGGAATAAAAGAGCACAACCCGTGCAGAACAAAATGAATAATTTAATGCCGCTAGCGAGGACCGTGAAGTGTGACAGGTGATGAAACAGGAGAAGTAGGTAAGGGATGTCTCATGAAGAATTTCAAAGTCCAAACTTTACCCTGTTGGTAACGGGGAACCAATAAAGAAATTTAAGTAGAGAATTTTGCAAAAGACTATGAATCTAGACTAAGGGTGCCATTAAGAAGCTATTAAAATTGCCCAGACAAGAAATTACTAGGATTTTAACAAAGGGTAGTGGAGACAGAGGAGAGGTGATGAATTAAGAGAAAGGATGTGTAATTAACAAAGCTGGTGACCAAATCAGATGAAGAAAAGAAGAGAGGTGGGCGGGTCACGGTGGCTCAGCAGGTAAGAATGCTTGCCTGCCAAGCCCGAGGACCCGGGTTCGATTCCCGGTGCCTGCCAATGTTTAAAAAAAAAAAGAAGAGAGGGAAAGAATCAAGGAGAACCAAGGAATACAGCTTAGATGGATGGATATTGCTACTATTAATTCACAGACTAGAGAGAAGCAAGTACATGTATGTAGGGCCTACAACCAATCAGAAACACAAGTCTAAAGATCAGAAGAACAAAGTTTAATAGTGTCCTTTGATAAAGATTTAGTTTTAAATTAAAACTAAATTTACTTAGAAATTTAGACTAAGCAGAATATAAGAGGTATCTATCTAGAGACATGAAATCTCCAGAGAGCTTTTATAGTAAGCAAACAGAAGCACATACATTCAAGAAGAAAAATCATAAGAAAAGTTAGGCAAGGGCATCAAATAGATTACAAAAGAACCAGGAAAGAAAAATCAGGTGGAAGCCAAGAAAGCAGTTTCTAGAATAAAGATGCAATCATCATTGTCAAATACTAAAGTGGCTTTTGCCTTTAGGAGGTACATGTAACCTTTAATGAGGGACTAAATTCATGAAGAAATGGAAATGAATGCTGTGGGTTAAGAAACAAGCAGAAACTGAAGACTTAGAAATGGCAAGTTTGTCCCTGAAAGAAAGCAAAGAGATAAATAAGGCAACAGATGAGAGGACAATCAAGTTTAATGATAAATGTCTGAGTACATTTATAAGGTGAAAATAGAGAAAAGACATAAAAGAGGTAAAGGATAACTGATAAAGCAAAGAAACAGGATGATGTATTCAAGAACTCAGATAATGGGACATGTATCAATGTTACTCAACTACTATACTAATTAAAAATATTCATTACACATGAAAACTTAGAAAGACAATACTGATTTTGCATTACTGTACATACTTAAAGGTACTAAAACCCAAATCTGATATATAAATAAATTTGAAAATATTTTATGCCTCATTTTTTCATTATGACAGTTTTCTCTGATAGTCTGAATTACTGATGTTTTACAATACCCTAAATTTGGATACTACAACAAAGACCTGGTTTATAAACTAGACAAGCAGGAAGGTCAGTTAATCTCTGAGGCTTATAATAATTTCACAGGACAAAGACTTTGTATAAATTCTGACTCAAAATAAATCAGGATAATTCACAATCCCAGGAGGTGACTTCCTCTCAAGTATAAAACCAACCATGATCATAGAAAATACATTAAAAATATTTCCTTATGTTATCATTTAAATAAAAATACTGAACTGCATTTATAACATGAGATATGCTTTTGTAAGAGTCTTCCTTATATAGTAATGAGATACATTTGAAGAAATATATATATATGGCATTTAAATTAATCAAATAATCCTTCAAACTAACCTGGTATAATTATTATTTTGTTTCATTAATTGTCAAATTCATTTAGAAATTCACAAATTTTCACAAGAAATTTTACATTAATTTCTTTTACATTAAACATCAACAAAAGGTTAGATTTTCATACTTTGTTGAGTTTCTTATTAAAATAATATTAATGAATTTCCTTATAATAATTTAATACAGGAATGTACTTCCCAGAACACTTTTACATTGAGAAATGTAGCAATTTTATTTTAGCTACAAGGACACTAAATTTTTTATACAAGAGTAGTAATTTATACAACAGTGTCATGAGAGCATAACAGAGTTAATGTAATGCTCTTCCACTATTTTACTTACTCACATAATCTAACCCAGTCTATCTTCTTGCTCACATAATATGGCCAATATGTTGAAACATTTTTCACTCAGTTTCAAGCACTTACCTGAAAAAATACTATCCAAAATTAATGTTGGCAACAAAGAAGCAACAGTGGAGAGCTGGACTTCAAAACTCACATACACTTTCAATAAATATACTAAATAACAGTATCATAAATATTTTGCAATGGATAGAAACCAAATGCCACAGCTCAGTCATATATATGTGAGGATAAAACTGCACAAAAGTTCTGTATCTTCCATAGCATGGTTCAACTAAAGGTGTCATCCCTGAGTAAGCGCAGTGATAATTTGATATAAATCTCAATATCTCTTCTAAATTACTGCATTTTAATATTTAATGAACTATAAATCAATTCAAATTCAATAATATATCCTATAAATTAACACTTTCTATTCTCTGGAGATATGTGATTTAGACAAATTTTCCTTTTTGTCTTTGAAGGAAAGACATTTCAGAGAAATTGATGATGACAATACTGTCAGTTCTGAATAATAGTTTTGACTTAGAGTGCAGTATCTCAATTTTGTAACACTTTTTTGACATCTTAGGGAAAAAACGGTGACATATTTCATCCTTTACAGTGTCCTAACACTGACATCTTCTGACTCCTGAGGAGAACTGCATATCTCCTTCAAACATTTCTCAGCTGAACAGATTTAACTTCAATGACTGAAGTTTATCTTTATACCTACTTTATTAAGGACGAAGTTAAAACAATTCAACAATTGTTGAATGTTATTAATAATTCAAATATCTCATTTGATCTCTTAGAGATTTTATAATATAACCAACATTATAGAAGATATATTTAAGTCATAAAAAGTAAGACAATACTATCAACAAATGATGGTATTAAACCAAAGAATTGTCTATTTTTAAAAGGCTTCCTAGGGCTTCTATTAAGACTTTTTAATTGAGCAGTTCACCTGCCTTTCTATAAAATATTTAAAAGAATAAAAGTATTTATTTGAAAATATTTATTTGTTTGATATTATTAGGGTATCTACAGTAGATAATGAAGTAGCATAGCATAAGCTGTGGATTCAAATCTTGGTTCTGCACCTAGTAGTTATGGAACCTCAGGCATATTACTTAGCCTCCCTATGTTTTAATTTCCCCATCTGTAAAACAGGAATTCTAATAACTGTATTTACCTCATATGGTGGTTATGTTAATCTCCATATGTTAATCTAATATGGAGATTAAATGAATCAATATTTGCAAAACAGTGCTATGCAACTGTTTTGACAAAGTCGAAATTTGTGTAGTTTTACTATACTAATTATACTAGAAAATAGTAGGAGATCAAAAACATTGTAAAACCTTTTTTATTAGTTAGAAATACTAAAATTTCCACTATATCATTGGTAAATCAACATGTTTTATCTATTAAAGTTTAATGAGTATGTTTGGTCAAGATTGAATGAAAAAAAGAGGGGAATTTTTAATTAAAAGCCAGAATGAAAATAACTCAATCTGTAAGGGGTTAGGATAAATAATTTTCACCATTTCTGATCAGAGTTCTGCTCAGATGTGTTTCCCATTTTCCCCATGTCTTTTATCTCTTCTTTATCTATTATATTGATCAAGTAATTTAAGACACATTAGAAGGATTCAGTAATTGATTGTTGAGAGATTAAACTAATCACAGACTTGCTAAGACATATTTTTTTCTTTCATTCATATAAGACATATAATTTTTTTGTTTTGGTCATATGATAGGCTACTTCCAAAAATATGCTATAGTCAGGCACTTGGAAATAGATCAATATGCAGATAGATAGACTTCTACCAAACAGAAAATAACATGAAATGTAATCCTCTTTATTAGTGATACAAACTTCAAATTACTTACAATTTATATAATCACAATTTTTAAAAGACTCAGAACTATGAATTTAGATAAAATTTGGGCTTTGGGAAGCAGAAATGCTAACAAAAGACAAGAATTGGTAATCATGGAGCAGAGGACCTTGTTTGCACTGTCGGAAACATCTATTATGGATTTTGAATAGTATTGAAGATTATCCCAAATTCTGATGACTGCCCTCTGCAAATTTAGCAGAGCTAACGCAATGTTAACCATAAATTGATAGTAACATGATATTCAAAAAGATGCACACAGTAAAATTTCAATGAGTCCTGCAAAATGGAGATCTGGGATACTTCAGGTAAGTCTGAGATATTGTGTTAGCTAAGGTAAAAATGTCTCGTAAGAAACGTTCAACGGTAACAAGAAGTAAAGGAAATGTTCCAATGTAAGGGAAAAAACTACTTCTAATCATTTATAGAATCATCTTTTTTTTTTTGCATGGGCAGGCACCAGGAATCGAACCTGGGTCTCCAGCATGGCAGGCGAGAATTCTGCCACTGAGCCACCTTAGCACCGCCCTAGAGAACCACTTTTAAATAGCATGTATTTACATAGAAACAGTTAAAGGCAAATACATAAAAACAATTTATTGAAACAAGAACAATAAAATACTTTTTCTGGGTAATTCTTTTAAAACAAAATTCCATATTGCTACAACTGGCAGTGTGGCATGCATTCATCTTTCTTGTAAAGCATTTGGTAATTCACAGTTCAGATTGATGGACTCAATTATCCTGAATTGCTGAAATTTTGTAGATTGAATTATGTACCTATATCACATAAATGTGGGAAATTAAGATAGAAATACACAGTTACAATTTATAATTAGAGAGTGATAGCCTATGTCATTGACTCAAAACAAAACAGATAAAATCAAAACTACTCATTATAAATCAAATAATAAAAATATAATAGACTACCTTGAAATATTCTTTTCTAATCTGTTTGCTCCGCCTCCTTTCTTCACTCTGCCATATTACAGGCAGAGATTCTGGCCACTGATGTACTTCGATTTGATCCTTCCTATTTTCTAAGGGCTGTAATGAGACAATTTCTTTTAACTAAATAAATGAAAACAATATAATAGTTGTAATAATAATATAATTTCCTTTTTACCTGCCATGTGAAGGGTGATAACGGTGAATTTACTTCATCTGCTGAGACACTAAACAATTAAAGATGCAGTAATATATTAAAATCTTTATAATTATCCTTAGATATACATTAAGAACATTATAAGATTGTCATTTTGTCAGGAATCTAAAGAATTCACCTATGCCTATGCTTTGAACTAATAATCTAAAGTTTAATGTTTAAAAAACATATTTAAGTTCTCATTCATAGATGTTGCCCAGAAACCATCAAAATGATTTACTTAATATCAACCCTATGCATAGGACTATTTTAACGACCTCGCATAGCCCAAAGAAATGTAATATCTGGAGTCATATAGTCATAGAACACACAGGATATTTGTTATTATAACTACCTAAAATTATAAATACCTAATTATAATTACCTAAGGCTACAAAAATAAAGTAATAATTTCTTCTAACTAAATGCCAAAGAACTCTAAGGAGAATTTTTTTCCTCCTATTGAATTACTGACTATGATCCTCAAACATTTCATTCTGATAT
The DNA here is from genome assembly GCF_023851605.1 of Tamandua tetradactyla. NCBI lineage: Eukaryota > Metazoa > Chordata > Mammalia > Pilosa > Myrmecophagidae > Tamandua > Tamandua tetradactyla. The sequence goes on along the minus strand of NC_135353.1, from coordinate 53,783,719 downwards.
AGCATGAGCTATGGAGGAAAATTTCTTTATTTAGTTTTTTTGTTGGGAGAAGTATACCATACTAGCTGTTTTGAGGTGGCATATTTGAACAAAGAGTTCCTTTGGGAAAATATATAAACAAAACACCAATTAGAGCCACAATCGTTCAGTACTGTTATGGAACTTCTCTACAATAAAATAAGAAAAGAAAATAATGTATGAAATACAAAAATTAGAGAAAAAAATAAAACTTTCAAAACTTATATAGAAAACATGATTATCCAAGAGAGGTAAGATTACCAGTAAAAGAAAAATACACAAAAGTTAATAGCTTTCCCATAAATCAACTATAACCAGTTAGAAAGTATATCGGGGAAATTCTCACTCACAAAAAGGAGGAAAAGTATAAATACCTTGGAAGAAACTTAATTAGATATGTATAGTCTCATAAAACGACAAATGTCTATTAAGCGATCTGAACAAATAGAAAGCTATTTGGCAGAAACAGTAAATATTATAGACATAATTTCTCTTAATTTAACTGATAAATGAAATTAATGATAATACAAAAAAACCAACAAGTATATTTTGGCTTGTTTTAGAAATCTGACAAAAGAGTTACAAAGTTAATTTAGAAGAATGGATGATCAAGAAGAGGAAAGATATATAATAAAGGGGCATTCCTTATCAGGTAAAAAATACATTACATAAAATCACAGAAATAAAATAGTATTAGTTCCAAAATCTGCAGGGTTTTCCATGGAAGAGCAGTATAGGACCACAAAATATTACCATATAATAATTTAATATATGATGAAAATGACAATTAATATATTTATGGAAATTATGGCTTATGTAAGAGGTAGTGCTAACTGGTAAACTATTTGTAAAATGCATTCAGAAAGAAAGAGAAAGAGAAGGGCAAGAAAAGGAAAGAAAGGGAGGACAAAAACCAGATTACCTACCTGAAGCCAAATACAAAAATTAATGGATTGAAGGATTAAAATATAAAAAAAGACGAAATCACACTAAGTGCCTGAAAAATATGGGCAGTAATTTTTAAATATTGGTGTAGAGAAGGCCTACTTAGAAAGCAATCAAAACTAAATACTGATAAATCTGAATATATAAAAAAGTAAAAATCAGACTTTACTTCTGGCCAATAGAGTATGACAGTGGCTAGCTTTATACCTTGATTGAAACAATTAAAAGAATGAACAAAAATATGAAATGATGAATTTTAATATATTGACTACCAGGCAAAAAAGTACATCTGTCCCTCAGAGATAGGTAAAAGAAAAGGTGAAGCTCATAACTGAGCTAGCTAGCTGCATGGAGAGAATTTTGAGGCTGCAGCACAGGGTGGGGGAAACAAGGCAGAGCCCAGCAGGCTCTCTGAACTTAGGAGACAGAACTGGAGTCCAGGTAGACAGAGTTCACAAGATACAGTAACCAAGAAAATAATACTGCCCAGAAAAAGAACTTCAGAGATTTACAAAGGTATCGATCACATTTTCAGCTGAATACTGATCACTGACCACATATATAAGGGGAAATACCTCAGGCAAAGCAATGAATTACAAAAAAAATTAGAGGGAATAACCCCCAGCTTCAAAGAAGACCAAGAATAAGACCACTTTTCACTACCTGGACTGGAAAAGACCTCATAATCCATGGGGCATTATGTGGATTATTTAAAAAAGGTCTTGACTAATAGGGGAACAAACTTAGTCTTAGAATAAATGCTTCTCTGGTGCACTGGAACAAATAAAACCAAGTCTCATAAAATATCAAATTGATACCAAGTAACTTAAACAGATGCCAGAAAAGGTTGATGAAATGATACTAGAAAATAATGTATCTTTGGCCTATAATGAGGGAAAAAATTCTATCATGAAAATGATTCAGAATTAGCATAGATAAAATTAATAGAGAAGGACTTTAAAACAGTTGTAATTGTATTGTGTCCATATATTCAAGAAACTCGAAGAAAAAATTAACATGTTAAGTAGAGTCATGATAAAACAAACATAAAAATCAAAGTTCAAGAGGTTAAAAACTACATCTGAAAATAAAATAAATGATGGCATAAACTGCAGATTAGCTATTTCATTTCATGAGAAATGATTAATGAACTGGAATACACAGTAAAAAAAACTAGACAAAATCAAACATCAAAAAGAAAAAAATATATATTGAAGAACGAATAGAAAATCAGTGATCATACTAATATACATACAACCAGAATTCCAGAAGAAGAGGAGGAGTCAGGGGACAGAAAAAGATATGAAGAAATAGCCTCAAATTATTCAATTTCATGAAAGGAATAAACCTGCAAATCCGAGAAATTTAAAGAACTCCTAGCAAAAGAAACGTGAAGGAAATTACCCTAAGATAAAAAAAGAATCAAATAACAAAACCAGTAATAAAAAAAAAATAAAAACATAAAAAAACCAAAAACAAAATCAGTGATAAAGAGAAGATGTTAAAAGGAAACAGAGGACACATTAGGAGGAACAAAGATAGTAATTACAGGAGACTTATCAAATGAAACAATGTCATCCAGAGGACAGTGATGAAAAATCTTGAAGGTGCTATAACAAAAAAAAGGCCAACCTAGAATTTTATACTAGAAAAGATATCTTTCAAAAATGAAAATGAAATAAAGAACTTTTCATATATACAAAAGCTGAAAGGATTCAACAACAGCAGATTACAGTAAAAAAAAAAATAAAGTATTTCTTTCAAGTAGAAGGAAGATGGTATCCGTGGAAATATGGAGCTACACAAAGGAATAAAGAGCAATAGAGATGGTAACAAAAGGGGTAAACATAAAATACATTATACTGATTAATCTACTTAAAAATAATTTATTAAAACAAAAATAATAATAATGTATTGTGGGTTTTCAACAGGCCAAGCCCCTGATCTTGAGGCTTACTCTTATGAAGTTTATGTAGGTAGTAGAGAAGCTTAGCCTACCTATAGGCATGCCTAAGAGTTACTTCTGGAGGACTTTTTATTGCTCAGATTAGGCCTCACTTTCTCTAAGCCCAATTCTGCAAAAGAAATCATTGCCCTCCCCACTACATGGGACATGACATCCACGAGTGAAAGTCTCCCTGGCGTCCAGGAGATGACTCCCAGGGACGAGTCTGGTCCTGGCACGTGGGATCAACAATTCAATCCTGACCAAAAGAGGGAAAAGAAGTGTAACTAATAAAGTATCAGTGGCTAAGAGAGTTCAAATAGAGTGGAGAGGCTACTCTGGAGGTCACTCTTACACAAGCTTCAGTTAGACACTGCTACCTATCATAACTTGTCAAACCCCAACCAAAACCATTCCAGCCAATACTAAAGAACACCTAGGGCAATATATAAAATTCTACAAAGATTCCATGAACTAGGGTAACTTTCCAGAAACCTACAACCTCCAGATGGGTCCCTGGAACCTAGAAGGCCAGCCTCTCCAGAACATTAGCTACCCCATATTATTGACAGTCCCTTCCAACATGAAAAAGTTAGAATGGCCATAACCCAAAAACCCCTAAAAAATCAAAGGTGATAGTGGAGTTACACAGACAAGGTAGGGTTTAACAAACAAATATGATTGCTGAACCATTAAATTGCTATTTCTTTTAGTCTCCAGTATCTTAAAGTAGCAGCTAGAAGTAAAAACCTAAAATTGTGGAACTGTAACACATACCAAACTCCAAAATCTGTTCTACAACTAATTGTTGTGCTGTGCTTTGAAATTTATTGCTTTTTTGTATATATATTATTTTTCAGAAAAAAGTCGATTGTGATGATAAATAATATTTATTCCTTCTAGCCTCCTATATTCTGGAGCAGCTAGAAGGAAAAATCTAAGAGGATCCTATGGTAGCCCATGACAAACTCTGGCATCTGTCCTGTAACTACTTGTTGAAGAGTGCTTTGAAAACTACTGCTTTTTTCTTTCTTTGCTTTCTATATATGTTATATTACACAATAAAAAAAAGTTAAAAAAATGTATTTTGGGTTTTATAACATATATGGAAGTAAAATAAATGACAACAACATTAAAAAGACCAGGAGGGAAGAAAATGAAGTATACTGTTGAAGGTTCCCATACGATTCATGAAATGGCATAATACAACTTGAATGTAGACTGTAAAAAGTTAAATATTATATTATAAACCCTAAACCACCACTAAAATAACATAAACAAAAAGTCGCACCTACATCACTCCAGAAGAAATAGAAAGAAAAAAATATGTTATGGTTGAAAATCCAAGAAGATGGCAGAATAGGGATAGGCCGAGTTCACCCCTGCTCCATGGAACAACTGACAGAAAAATGACCAAGACAATGATTCCAGGGTACAAATGACCAGAGAGGGTCTTCTATATTATATAGGGAGGATCGGGATGAGAAAGCAAAGAAATTACAATCAAGAGGACGGGATCAGTTTATCTGCACCTGGGGCAGGCTGCAACATATGGGCAGGAAGGGGAGCTGAAGGACAACTGCGCTCTCACACTCCCACCACCATATCAGCTTAAGAGAATTTCCCTCTCAGCTCTACAGCCAGGAGTTCCTGTGGGGAACACATAAGCCAGCAGACTTGGTATACCAATGCACAGAGACCTTGTGGAGCACAGTGCCTAATGCCCACCCCAGAAGCAGGCTGCTGGGGGTGACTAGTTTTGGCTTAGACTTGGGTTCTCTCCTCATGAGAAAGGGGTTACAAACAACTGAACTGAGCTGACAACTGGCCAGCAAAGGAAACTCCCTGGGTCCCACAGTTTCTATCCTACCACCACGGAAGCCCAAAGAGTTCCAGGCATGCAGACAGGCAGGGATGAGGGAGTGACCCATGCATCACCACCAGACACTCCAGAGCTGGCTGTGAGCAAGGGTAGTTAAAATATTCAGCCCACAGGTCAGTAAAAGATCCATTGTGTCCACAAGCAGATTCTCTCCCAAACAAGTTCCTTTGATTAAAGGCATAAAGGATATCAAGAAGATACTAGAAGAGCATAAAGAAGAATTTAAAAGAATAAATAGAAAAATAACAGAAATGAAAGAAACTGTAGCTCACACTAAAAATATACTATAGGGAGACACCAGAACCAATGGGGCCAATACAGTGGACAGAGCCCCAGGGAATACATTGAGGAAACCTGGAAGAAAGCTAGTAGATGTTGCCATGTACCTTTCTGGCTGAGAGAGAAATCCCTAACATCATCAGCATTCTTGAACCAAGGAATCTTTCCCTGGATGCCTTAATTTGGACATATTTGCCCTGAAGATTTTCAGAACTGTATGTGTGCAGTGATCCCTGTGTTCCCTCCAAATTTTCCCTACAGAAATGGGAATATGTATCCTGTGACTATTCCTCCTTTGTAGATCAGCAGCAGATAACTTGTTCTGAGTTTTACAGATCCAGAACCAGAGGAAAATTTTGTCTTAGAACAGACAGACTATGCCTGGAGCTGATTTTGATGAGATATTCTACTGTTCTGACTTTCTATTATATTTGTATTGTACTGAAATGTTTTAAAAATTTATGATATTGTTATAGAATTAACGTACTTTGCATTTGAAAAGAACATGTCTTTTGGAGGTCGAAAGGGTAGAATGTGATTGTTTGAAGCTATTATGTACCCCAGAAAAGCTATATCCTATAATCCTCATTTAATATTGCTGCTGTGGGAGCTTTTGATTGTTTCCATAGAGATATGGCCCACCCAATTGTGGGTAGTAACTTTTGATTAGATGGTTTCTATGGAGATGTGCCTCTACCCATCCAAGGTAGTGTTTCTTACTAGAGCCCTTTAATAGGGAACCATTTTCAAAAAAGCTTTATAGCCACCAGAACTAACAGAGCCAACAGGATGGAGAGAGTCCTGGGGAAGCCACTGAAGAAGCCTGGAGAGAAAGGTGCAGATGTCACCATGAGCCTTTCCAACTGAGAGAGAAAAATCCCAAAAATCAGGTATCTTTCCTTGGATGCCTTAATTTGGACATTTTTGTAGCCTTGCCTTAATTGGGACATTTTCATGGATTTAGAATTATAAACTTGCAACTTAATAAATTCCTATTTTTGAAAGCCAAAATATATACTAGAGAAACCCCAGCAGATTTGAAGATGCAGAAGAAAAAATAAGCAAACTAGAGAAAAGGACAACTGAATTTGAATGCGCAAAAAAAAAAGGATGTAAAAGATGGAAAAATTTCAATTGGATCTTAGGGAAATGATGGGGAGCATGAGGTACACAAATATAAGAATCATTAGTGTCCCAGAAGGAGAAGAGAATAGTAAAGGGCTAGGAAGATTATTTGAGGATATAATTAGGGAAAACTTCCCAACCCTTATAAAAGGCATAAATATTCAAATCAAAGAAGCCCAATGAACTCCAAATAGAATAAATCCAAATACATCTACTCCAAGACACATACTAATCAGACTGCCAAATGCTGAACAGAATCAGAAAGTCCTGAATGCAGGAAGAATAGAGCTATTCACCAAATACAAGGGAAGTCACATAAGACTATCTTCGGATTACCCAATAGGCACAATGGAGGCGAGAAGGCAGTGGTATGACAAATTTAAGAATCTGAAAGAGAAGAAAATTTCCAGCCAAAAATTCTTTATCCAGCAAAGCTGTCCTTTGAAAGTGAGGGAGACAACTGTGCAAGTGAAACCATTACCCTCCCCCCTACATGGGACATGACATCCAAGAGTGAAAGACTTCCTGGAGGTGTGGGAGATGAGTCACAGGGATGAGCCTGGCCCTGGTACTGTGGGATCAACAATGACATCCTAACCTAAAGGGGAAAAGAAGTGTAAGAACTAACGTATCAGTGGCTGAGAGAGTTCAGAGTCAAGAGGCTACTCTGGAGGTCACTCAACCACGCTTCAGTTAGACATTGCTACTATCATAACTTGCCAAACCCCAACCAAAATCATTCCTGCCAATCCTAAAGAACACCTAGGGAGTTATATAAGATTCTGCAAAGATCCCATGTACTAGGGTAACTTTCTAGAAACTTACAACCTCCAGATGGGTCCCTGTACCAGATTAAGTCCTGAAATGCAGAGGGGTCAGCCTCTCCCACATCAACTAGCTCCATCTGCTTATCCCATATTATTGACAGCCCCTTCCAACATGAAAAGTTAGAATGGGCATAGCCCAAATACCCCTAAAGAGTGGGAGACAGATCAAAGGTGATGGTGGAATTATACAGAGAAAGTAGCGTTTAACAAATGAGTATGAGTGCTGAATCATTATATTGATATTTCTTTTAGTCTCCAGTATCTTAGAGCAGTCAGAAATAAAAACTTTAAATTGTGGAACTGTAAGCCATACCAAACTCTGAAATCTGTTCCACAACTAATTGCTGTGCTGTGTTTTGAAATGTATTGCTTTTTTCATATACGTGATTTTTCACAAAAAATATATATAATGTAAAAAAAAAGTGAGAGATATTAAAATTTTCACAAAGAAATGCCGAGAGAATTTGTTAACAAGAGAATACTAAAGGGAGCTTGACTGGCTGAAAAGAAAAACAAAAAAACAGGAGAGAGAGGTCTGGAGGAGGGCACAGAATTGGAGAGCATTATAGTACAGGTAACTTCAAGAATAAAAAGGAAGAGAGGGAAAAATATACAGATCTGAAAAATAAAAATCAAAGGATAAAATGGTATATTCAGGTACTGCCTTTACAGTAATAACATGGAGTGGTGATGGAATAAACTCACTAGTTAAAAGGTACAAATCGGAAGAATGTATTAAAAAATCTATATACTGTTTACAAGAGACTCGTCTTAAACCCACGGACACAAATAGACTGAAAATAAAAGGATGGAAAAAGATAATCTACACAAGCTGTAACTAAAAGAAAGCAGGAATAGCTATTCTAATGTCAGACAAAATAAATGTAAAACCAAATGTTTTTATTCCAAACACACAATGGTATTTTACACAGCAGTAAGGAGAAATGAGGTCCTAAAGCACATGACAACATGGATGAACTTGAGGATATAACGCTGAGTGAAATAAGCCAGACAAAAATGGATAGATTCTGTATGAATTCATTAATATGAATACCCTGGAAAATGTAAACTCAGAGGAATCTTAAAAGGGGATCTAAAGAGAGACAGAAGCCAGACAAGGGGGAATGGCTACCTTATATGTACACACTAGTTAGTGAGATTGAACTTATAAGTATGGGAATGGATAGAGGTGATGGTAGTTCATTAGTGGGTTTATAAGTAATAGTGCCATAGTCAAAGTGAATATGATGGTAAGGGGTTGTTTAGAGCTATGTACCTCACTGACAAGCACTACAAATATAAGTAAATTCTTGCATGAACTACTTCAAAAAGTATGACATTTATACAAAGAGTTAATACTAGAGGTATATAGGGAAAAACTACTTATTGCAGCAATACACCAGTAATATCACAATAATACTACGGGTAAATAATTGGGGGTGGGACAAGAGTTAAGGGGAGTTTTGGATTTTCTCTTTGTTGTGGGTATGTCTATCTGTTATTTTTCTCTTTGGGGTAATGAAAATTTGTGTAAAATTGAGAGTGAAGATGATTGTACAACTAATGGTACTGTGAAACATTGCTTATTTTGGATAGAATGTATGCTATATGAATATATTTCAACAAAATCTGCATATTCAAAATACATAAACAGAAATATTCAGGTGCTACAGTAAATGTGGAGAGAGAGGTATACCTATTCAGTTTTGGTAGGGTAGCAGAATGGGGCAGCCCCTGCAGAGGATAATGTAGGATGCTAAATATGGATTTGCCATATGAATAGTCAATCCTGTGACTGGGAATATACTCAAAAGGACTGAAAGCAGGGACTCTAAGTGACATTTGCATTCTGATGTTTCTGGCGACATTATTCATGATACTCAATGGATGGAGCTGGCCATTCTCATTGACTGAGAAGCAGAAGGGTGAACTGCGGTGGATACATATGATGGAATATTGGGCAGCTACAGAAAGGAGTGAGGTCATGAGGCATGTAACAAGGTGACTGAACTATGAGGACGTTATGTTGAGCAAAATAAACCTGACAAAAGGACAAATATTGCATGACTGATCTCTTTTAGAAAATACTTATAAGAAAATTGGGATCTAGTTTATAAGCTCTTACAGCAGTCACATCTATTTCTGAGATTTAAGTGCTATTTTAAAATTCTGAGGCAGTGCTATATGTGTATAACATGGTTATTCCGAGAACTTTGGGTATCTGTGTGACACCTGAGAAGAAATGGAGTTCTGCTGCTATGAAAGTCAGCATTTCTATATACAGCAACTGTGAAAGAAACCAAATAAGATTACAGGCTTCAATTAGAGATAAAAATGAAGCCGATCTGGTTGGGACTAAAGTAAATCAGAATACAGGGTAAAAGATGATACTGTCTGTATTTCAGAACTTCACCTACTGTATAAAACCAAAGGAAGAGAGGTGTGTTTTTTCCAAAACCTAAATTTTCTGTTGCATACAATCAAATTAACCTGTCTGGCCAGTTCATTAAAACAACCTGAATGCATGGAGCCTTGAATTGGGAATGAGGTCTGGCAACTTTGTATAGATTAATGTAATACTCACATACATTCCAGAGTATGTTGGGCAGATCATTAAAAAATATTGGCAAAGCCCCTTGAGGGCCTGGAGAAAAAATATGGAACTATTAAGCTTTCCCACCTGGGAAATCCCTTACACTCTCAAACATTAGGACTCTAATCAATTGACCAAGCCCTTGATGTTGAGGCTTGCTCTTATGAAACTTATTTCTATAATGAAGAAGCTAAGCCTACCTATAATTATGCCTAAGAGGTACTTCCAGAGAACCTTTTTTGTTGATCAGATGTGGGCTCTCTCTCTCTAAGCCCAACTTTGCAAGTAAAATCATTGCTTTCCCCACTCCATGGGACATGACAGGGATGTAAGCCTCCCTGGCAACACTGGACATGACTCCCAGGGATGAGCATGGCCCTGGTACCATGGGATCAACAATGCCCACCTGACAAAACGAGGAAAAGAAATGTAACAAAATAAGGTATCAATGGCTAAGAAATTTCAAATAGAGTCAAGAGGCTATTCTAGAGTCACTCTTAAGAAAGCTTCAGCTAGATAATGCTAAATGCCATAGTATGCTAAGCCCCAACAAACAGTACTCCTATAAACCCTAAAGAATATTGAGGCTGTATCTTAGACTCTATAAATTTTCACTCACTAAGTTTATTTTACAGAATCCTATAATCTCCAGATGGTTCTTAGGCCAAATAAGCCCTGAAACCCAGTTACCTGTCTCTTTAAGAGCATCAACCAGTTGCTACCCCATAATGTAGACACTGATTTTCAACATGGAGAAGTTAGAATGGTCATTGCCAAAATATCCCTAATACCTGAAGAATGATCAAAGGAAAAGGAGGAGTGGTATCAGAGAATACAGGATTTAACAAGTGAGTATGACTACTGGATTGTTATATTGATATTTCTTTATAGTCTCCAGTGTTTTAGAGCTAGAACAAAACACATGAAATAGGGGAAGTGTAACCCATACTATACTTTGAAATTTGCTCTAAAACTACTTATTAAAATGTATTGAAATTTATTGCTTTTTGTATACATGTTACTTTTCATAATAAAACATTTTTTTAAAAAGCTAGGTTTAGGAAGCCCACAAAGGATATAAATGAGAATTAAAAAATAATAATCCAAAAGAATGCACAGAAGGAGGAAAATGTGAAACAAAAAAATAGATAGGACATAACAGGATGGCAGATTTGAATGTAACAATATCAATAATTATCTTAAATATAAAAGATCTAAACACTGCAATTAGAAAGCACAGACTGTCAAAGATAAAAAGGAAGATGGTACCATATGCTAACTAGAAGAAACTCATTTTATGTACAAAGACACAAACATGTTAAAAATAAAAGGATGGAGAGAGATATCATGCTAACACCAATCAAAAGAATGCTGCAGTCAATGAATAAAAAAAGTATTTGCAAAGTTTCCTTAGGGGATTGGCGAGAAAGGGGAAAAATTCAACTTACACAAGTGGAGAATTCCTGATACTCTCGCAAGCAGTGGGGACAACCAAAGCAATGGGCTGAGCCCTCAATCTTGGGGTTCATTCATATAAAACTCAACCCCACCAAGGATAGGCAAAGCCTACTTAAAATTAGGCCTAGGAGTCACCTTCAGAGAACCTCTTTTGTTGCTCAGATATGGCCTCTCTCTCTCAGCCAGCACAACAAGCAAACTCACTGCCCTCCCCTTCTCTACATGGGACAGGACACCCAGGGGTGTGGACCTTCCTGGCAACATGGGACAAAAATCCTAGAATGACCTGGGACTCAGCATCAAGGTATTGAGAAAACCTTCTCAACCAAAAAGGGGAAGAGCAAAATGAGACAAAATAAAGTGTCAATGGCTGAGAGATTCCAAGCAGAGTCGAGAAGTTATCCTGGAGGTTTTTCTTACATATTATATAGATATCACCTTCTTAATTAAGTTGTAATGAAGAGGCTGGAGGGAAATGCCTGAAAACAGAGGTGTGTTCCCGTAGCCATGTTCCTTGAAGATGAATAATGATATAGCTTTCACAATGCGACTTGTGATTGTGAAAACCTCGTGTCTAATGCTCCTTTTATCTACCTTATCAATAGATGAGTAAAACATATGGAGTAAAAATAAATAAATAATAGGGGGAACAAACGTTAAATTTAGTAGATTGAAATGAGGGGGAGGGGGTGGGGGTATGGTATGTACGAATTTTTTTTCTTTTTTTCTTTTTATTTCTTTTTCTGGATTGATGCAAATGTTCTGAGAGGTGATTGTGGTGATGAATATATAACGATGTGATGATAATGTGAGTTATTGTTTATATACCAAGAATGGAACGATCATATGGTAAGAATGTTCATGTTTATATGTTGTTATGTTTAAAAAAATTAAAAATTTTCAAAAAACAATGTTGCAGTGACTATATGAATATCAGAAAAGTAGATTTCAGAGCAAAGAATGTCATCAGGGATATTAGGAAAGTTATTTCATAAGGACAATGTGTCAATTCCCCAAGAGGACATTATAATAAAAAACATCAATACACCTAATAATAGAACTTCAGAAGATATGAAGGAAAAAAAGTGAAAGCACTGTAAGGAAATATAGACCAATCCATAATTGAGGTTAGAAATTTCAATACCTTTTTCTTAATAACTGATAGAACAAGGAGACAGAAAAGCAGTAAGATATAGAAGATGTAAACAATACTATCAATTGACTTGATTTAACTGATAGTTAAACAATACTGTAAACATTAACCACAGAATGCCAACTCTTTTCAAGCTCACAAAGAACTTTTAAAATGATAGACTACACACAAGACCATAAAAAATCTCAATATATTAAAGAATTCAAATCATACAAAGTATTTCTTCTGAATGGAAGAGATATGGCTTAAGCAAATCACAAAAGAAGAAATATAAATGGACTATAAAAACATGAAATATTCAACTTCACTAATTTAATCACTGAAATGGAAAATAGAGCATTCAGATATAATTTGTTCTCATCAGACTGGAAAAGATTAGATAGATTTGTAATGTACAGTGTTAAAAACACGGGGGGTAAAGAGAACCATTCAATACTTGTGGGAATGTAAACTGATACAAACTTTTGGAGGATAACCATATCAAAAGTTTGAAAGATAAGCTCATGCTTAGGCTCTCAAAAACAAAACTAAGCGGGGACTTCCGGAGAAGATGGCGGCTTAGTAAGATGCGTGGGTCTTAGTTCCTCCTCCAGAACAGCTATTAAAGAAATAGAAACGGTACAGAACAGCTCCCGGAGCCACAACAGAGACCAAAAAGACAGCGTACCCCATTCTGGAACGGCTGAACCGGCAGGGAGAATCCGCTGCGGTGAGATCACCGAGTGGCGTGCGCTTCCCCGGGCCGGGGCAGCTGGCGGCCGGAGTCCCTCCCTCCCTCCTTCCCGGGCCGGCTGGGAGAATTGGACAGGTGGTCCCCTCAAGCCACGGCGGCTGGCGCCCCCCCCACGCGCAGCCCCCCAGACCAGCTGGGAGAATTGGATTGGAGGTCCCCCAAGTCGCGGAGGCCAGTGACCGGGGTCCCTTCCACTCACGTGGCTTCCCGGTCCGGCTGGGAATGTTGGATAGGCACTCCCCCAAGCCGCGGCGGCCGGCGCCCCCCCCCACGCGCGGGTTACCGGGCCGGCTGGAAGATTCGGATCGGCACTCCCCCAAGCCGCTTCAGCTGGTGACCCGCCCCCACAGCGAGAATTTTCCAAAGTTAAAGGAGCCACAACATCTTTTACTGGTGGGACGCACAGGCAGACGAGCGCCATGAGCGCCACCTACTGGGCAGGATAAGAAAAACAGAGCCCAGAGATTTCACAGAAAAATATTTCAACCTGCTGGGTCCCACACCCAGGGAAATCTGATTAAATGCCCAGACGCGAGCAGAAAATAACAGATCACGCTCGGAAAATTGAAGATGGCCCAGTCAAAGGAACAAACCAATAGTTCAAATGAGATACAGGAGCTGAGACAACAAATGCTGAATATACGAACAGAAATGGAAAACCTCTTCAAAAACCTAATCAATAAATTGAGGGAGGACATGAAGAAGACATGGATTGAACAAAAAGAAGTAATGGAAAGTCTGAAAAAACAAATCACAGAACTTATGGGAGTGAAGGACAAAGTAGAAAAGATGGAAAAAACAATGGATACCTACAATGGTAGATTTAAAGAGACAGAAGTGAGAATTAGTGAACTGGAGGATAGAACATCTGAATTCCAAAAAGAAACAGAAACTATAGGGAAAAGAATGAAACATTTGAGCAGGGGATCAGGGAACTGAATGACAATATGAAGCGCACAAATATACGTGTTGTGGGTGTCCCAGAAGGAGAAGAGAAGGGAAAAGGAGGAGAAAAACTAATGGAAAAAATTATCACTGAACATTTCCCAACTCTTATGAAAGACCTAAAATTACAGATCCAAGAAGTGCAGCGCACCCCAAAGAGAACAGACCCAAATAGGCGTTCTCCAAGACACATACTAGTTAGAATGTCAGAGGTCAAAGAGAAAGAAAGGATGCTGAAAGCAGCAAGAGAAAAACAATCCATCACATACCAGGGAAACCCAGTAAGACTATGTGTAGATTTCTCAGCAGAAACCATGGAAGCTAGAAGACAGTGGGATGATATATTTAAATTACTAAAGAGAAAAACTGCCAACCAAGACTTCTATATCCAGCAAAATTGTCCTTCAAAAATGAGGGAGAAATTAAAACATTTTCAGGCAAAAAGTCACTGAGAGAATTTGTGACCAAGAGACCAGCTCTGCAAGAAATACTAAAGGGAGCACTAGAGTCAGATACAAAAAGACAGAAGAGAGAGGTATGGAGAAGAGTGTAGAAAGAAGGAAAATCAGATATGATATATATAATACAAAAGGCAAAATGTTAGAGGAAAATATTATCCAAACAGTAATAACACTAAATGTCAATGGACTGAATTCCCCAATCAAAAGACATAGACTGGCAGAATGGATTAAAACACAGGATCTTTCTATATGCTGTCTACAGGAAACACATCTTAGACCCAAAGATAAACATAGGTTGAAAGTGAAAGGTTGGGAAAACATATTTCATGCAAATAACAACCAGAAAAGAGCAGGAGTAGCTATACTAATATCGAACAAATTAGACTTCAAATGTAAAACAGTTAAAAGAGACAAAGAAGGACACTATCTACTAAAAAAAGGAACAATTAAACAAGAAGACATAACAATCATAAATATTTATGCACCAAACCAGAACGCCCCCAAATACGTGAGGAATACACTGCAAACACTGAAAAGGGAAACAGACACATATACCATAATAGTTGGAGACTTCAACTCACCATTCTCATCAATGGACAGAACATCCAGACAGAGGATCAATAAAGAAACTGAGAATTTGAATATTACAATAAATGAGCTAGACTTAACAGACATTTATAGGACATTACATTCCACAACAGCAGGATACACCTTTTTCTCAAGTGCTCATGGATCATTCTCAAAGATAGACCATATGCTGGGTCACAAAGCAAGTCTTAACAAATTTAAAAAGATTGAAATCATACACAACACTTTCTCGGATCATAAAGGAATGAAGTTGGAAATCAATAATAGGCGGAGTGCCAGAAAATTCACAAATACGTGGAGGCTCAACAACACACTCTTAAACAACGAGTGGGTCAAGGAAGAAATTGCAAGAGAAATTAGTAAATACCTTGAGGCGAATGAAAATGAAAACACAACATATCAAAACCTATGGGATGCAGCAAAGGCAGTGCTAAGAGGGAAATTTATTGCCCTAAATGCCTATATCAGAAAAGAAGAAAAGGCAACAATTCAGGAATTAACTGTCCACTTGGAAGAAGTGGAGAAAGAACAGCAAACTAACCCCAAAGCAAGCAAAAGGAAAGAAATAACAAAGATTAGAGCAGAAATAAATGAAATTGAAAACAATAGAGAAAATCAATAAGACCAGAAGTTGGTTCTATGAGAAAATCAATAAGATTGATGGGCCCTTAGCAAGATTGACAAAAAGAAGAAGAGAGAGGACGCAAACAAATAAGATCAGAAATGGAAGAGGAGACATAACCACTGACCTCACAGAAATAAAGGAGGTAATAACAGGATACTATGAACAACTTTACGCTAATAAATACAACAATGTAGATGAAATGGACGGGTTCCTGGAAAGGCATGAACAACCAACTTTGACTCAAGAAGAAATAGATGACCTCAACAAACCAATCACAAGTAAAGTAATTGAATCAGTCATTCAAAAGCTTCCTAAAAAGAAAAGTCCAGGACCAGACGGCTTCACCTGTGAATTCTACCAAACATTCCAGAAAGAATTAGTACCAACTCTCCTCAAACTCTTCAAAAAAATTGAAGTGGAGGGAAAGCTGCCTAATTCATTCTATGAAGCCAACATCACCTTCATACCAAAACCAGGCAAAGATGTTACAAAAAAAGAAAACTACAGACCCATCTCTCTAATGAATATAGATGCAAAAATCCTCAACAAAATTCTAGCAAATTGAATCCAACAGCATATTAAAAGAATTATACATCATGATCAAGTAGGATTCATCCCAGGTATGCAAGGATGGTTCAACATAAGAAAATCAATTAATGTAATACACCATATCAACAAATCAAAGCAGAAAAATCACATGATCATCTCAATTGATGCAGAGAAGGCATTTGACAAGATTCAACATCCTTTCCTGTTGAAAACACTTCAAAGGACAGGAATACAAGGGAACTTCCTTAAAATGATAGAGGGAATATATGAAAAACCCACAGCTAATACTATCCTCAATGGGGAAAAATTGAAAACTTTCCCTCTAAGATCAGGAACAAGACAAGGATGTCCATTATCACCACTATGCTTCAACATCGTGTTGGAGGTTCTAGCCAGAGCAATTAGACAAGAAAAAGAAATACAAGGCATCAAAATTGGAAAGGAAGAAGTAAAACTATCACTGTTTGCAGACGATATGATACTATACGTCGAAAACCCGGAAAAATCCACAATAAAACTACTAGAGCTAATAAATTAGTACAGCAAAGTAGCAGGTTACAAGATCAACATTCAAAAATCTGTAGCATTTCTATACACTAGCAATGATCAAGCTAAGGGGGAAAACAAGAAACAAATTCCATTTACAATTGCAACTAAAAGAATAAAATACCTAGGAATAAATTTAACTAAAGAGACAAAAAACCTATACAAAGAAAACTACAAAAAAACTGTTAAAAGAAATCACAGAAGACCTAAATAGATGGAAGGGCATACCGTGTTCATGGATTGGAAGACTAAATATAGTTAAGATGTCAATCCTACCTAAATTGATTTACAGATTCAATGCAATACCAATCAAAATCCCAACAACTTATTTTTCAGAAATAGAAAAACCAATAAGGAAATTTATCTGGAAGGGCAGGGTGCCCCGAATTGCTAAAAGTATCTTGAGTGAAAAAAACAAAGCTGGAGGTCTCACGCTGCCAGACTTTAAGGTATATTATGAATCTACAGTGGTCAAAACAGCATGGTATTGGCTTAAAGATAGATATATTGACCAATGGAATCGAATAGAGTGCTCAGATATAGACCCTCTCATCTATGGACATTTGATCTTTGATAAGGCAGTCAAGCCAATTCACCTGGGACAGAACAGTCTCTTCAATAAATGGTGCCTAGAGAACTGGATATCCATATGCAAAAAGTGAAAGAGGACCCGTATCTCACACCCTATACAAAAGTTAACTCAAAACGGATTAAAGTTCTAAACATTAGGTCTAAGACCATAAAACAGTTAGAGGAAAACGTAGGGAGATATCTTATGAAACTTACAATTGGAGGCGGTTTTATGGACCTTAAACCTAAAGCAAGAGCACTGAAGAAAGAAAGAAAGAAAGAAATGGGAGCTCCTCAAAATTAAACACTTTTGTGCATCAAAGAACTTCATCAAGAAAGTAGAAAGATAGCCTACACAATGGGAGACAATATTTGGAAACGACATATCAGATAAAGGTCTAGTATCCAGAATTTATAAAGAGATTGTTCAACTCAACAACAAAAAGACAGCCAACCCAATTACAAAATGGGAAAAAGACTTGAACAGACACCTCTCAGAAGAGGAAATACAAATGGTCAAAAGGCACATGAAGAGATGCTCAATGTCCCTGGCCATTAGAGAAATGCAAATCAAAACCACAATGAGATATCATCTCACACCCACCAGAATGGCCATTATCAACAAAACAGAAAATGACAAGTGCTGGAGAGGATGCGGAGAAAGAGGCACACTTATCCACTGTTGGTGGGAATGTCAAATGGTGCAACCACTGTGGAAGGCAGTTTGGCGGTTCCTCAAAAAGCTGAATATAGAATTGCCATACGTCCCTGCAATACCATTGCTAGGTATCTACTCAAAGGACTTAAGGGCAAAGACACAAACGGACATTTGCACACCAATGTTTATAGCAGCATTATTTACAATTGCAAAGAGATGGAAACAGCCAAAATGTCCATCAACAGACGAGTGGCTAAACAAACTGTGGTATATACATACGATGGAATATTATGCAGCTTTAAGACAGACTAAACTTATGAAGCATGTAATAACATGGATGGACCTAGAGAACATTATGCTGAGTGAGTCTAGCCAAAAACTAAAGGACAAATACTGTATGGTCCCACTGATGTGAACCGACATTCGAGAATAAACTTGCAATATGTCATTGGTAACAGAGACCAGCAGGAGTTAGAAACAGGGTAAGATAATGGGCAATTGGAGCTGAAGGGATACAGATTGTGCAACAGGACTAGATACAAAAACTCAAAAATGGACAGCACAATAATACCTAATTGTAATGTAATTATGTTAAAACACTGAATGAAACTGTATCTGAGCTATTAAAAAAAAAAACTAAGCATCTAACTCAAGGAAATAACACGAATGAACAAATGTATAACAGCATTCATCAAAATGTATATTTAGATTTAGTAGATAAGTAAAAACCATCATAATGTATTAAGTAAAAAACGTAGATTACTTGACAGCCTATTAAAGAAATGCATATAGAATTTTCTGTGTATGGGGGTAGGGTGGGCTCACCCATGCACCACAGGAAAAACAATGACAAAGGATTTATTTTGTAGACAGGTGGTTTGTAAAATTATTTTCTCTAAACACTTCTGTGCTAAAACTTTAAGCCCATGTAATACATTGCAGTACCAGGAAAAAACATCCACAAGGCTATTCCCCTTTTGGACAGAAAAAAGGGCGATGAGAGTTTAAAAAAAAAGAATTATTGAGAACAGAGTCAAGAAAAAGGAAAAATAAGTAAAGAAATTAATACTACTTAAACAATTAAAAACGTGAGAGATTTTTTTTCTGAGCACTGTTCTAAGACTTTAGATATATTAAATCACTTAATCCTCAAAGTAATCCTTAAGTAGGTAGTTATTATTTCTGCTTTAGAGATGGAATGAATGAGGCTCTGAGTGGGCTTAGTAACTTACTTAAGAGACAGATCCCGGACCCAAACTCAGTGTGGTCTCAAGAACCTGCACTTTTAACTACTCTATATTCTACAGGATGACAAGCAAATAGAAATATTTAGAGAGCTGTGACTTTTGTTCAGAATGAGATGGGAAATCATCAGCAAATTCTGAAGAGGAGTATTTGACTTATGTTTTACAAATATCAATCTAATGCTTTGTGGAAAATACACTAAGCAAGAGCAGATAGGAGAACTATTAGGAGGTTTAGGAAGTTGTTGCAATAATCTAAATAAGAGAAGGCTAGGACTAAGGTGGTAAGAATGGAGGTGGTAAGCCATGGTCAGATTCTGGATATACTTTGAAGGTAGAGTCAACAAGATTTGCTAATGGACTAAATATGAGGTATGAAAGAAAACGACAAGTCAAAAATAACTTCAAGATTTTTTAAGCTGAGAAACTAGAAGGATCAAGTTGGCATTTTCTAAAATGGGGAAGACTACAGAAGGAAGAGGATTGGAGATGCAAGAAGAGAGATCAAAAGTTTGGTTTGGGGAAGTTAGGTTTGACATATCTAATATACATCCAAGTGGAAGTGCTGAATACGTAACAGATTACACAACTCTGGAGTATGTGTATGTGTATCCACACACACACATGCATGCAAATATTTTTGCACATATATATGAAAAAAAGGATAAAAAGAAACATACCAAAATACCACTGATCTTTGAGGAGTCAAATAATGGGTTATGCTTATCTATTTATTTTCTTCTTTGTATTTGCTAAATTTTCCAATTTTTCAACAATAAAGCTACATTAGTCTTATAATAAGGTAAAAATGAAGGAATCTTTTTAAAGAAAAAACTGAGTACACATTTTGAAAAAGAAAACTAGAGGGAATAATTCTGGAAATGAAAAACCAGGATTAGATATCGTTTTGAGGTTTGTGTAGTTGGATCTTTCTCAAGAGGATGTTAGGTGCCAAGGGAGAATGTTTAAGATGACAATCAAAGGAACTGAAGGGGAAGGTAAATAACACAAACATTAAGGATAACAAATATATAAGATACCAGAATTAGAACTCAACCAGAAAGAATGGGTTGAATCTAACTGAATAAAATTTGTGATAGATAAAAGTTCCTAGGCTTGGTAATAAAAAGTCATCTCATGTTTGAACTGAATTCTGAAAGACTAAGTGAAGAAAGGAAGAAGGAAGGGCAATCCCAGCAGAGAGACCAGCATGTAGAACACAGAGCTATGAAAGATTGCTGGACTAAAGAAAGAAATACTGCTCCTAACTACAGAACATGCCAATAGGGGATGGTATGAGATGAGGCTCTGGAGGTAGACAGAAACCCCCTTCAATCTTATAGTTTAAGATACACATTTTAAACTTTCTCCTAAAAGTTACAGAGAGTCAACAGAAGATTTTAAGTGCAGTTACACAGTCAAATTTGTATTTTAGAACTATCATTCTTACTTCATGAAGTGCTGAAGACAGGTTTGAAGAAGACCAATACTAAAAAAGGATACAAGCCTGAGGACTGTTGCAGTAATCCAAAGGGAAAAAGATGGAGCCTGAACCAGTGCAATTATAATGTGAATAGAGAGGTTGGGATAGATGCAAATGAATACGCTATAATTTTCTGTAACTGACTGAGGGGTGCATAAGGCAGAGAAGTTTCTGATGATTTCAAAGTTGCTGACTTGGGTGAGTATATATGGAGAGAAACATTCAGTCAGACTGTGTAGAAGAACAAACAGTTTTGGGGGAAAATAAGTTCAGTTTGGACTGTCAGATATTTAGGAGAAGACAAACAATGGAGTTGTAAAGCTGGAGGGAGCAAAGCCTGGGTTTGAATCCTGACTCTATCACTTACTAGACGTGTGGCCTTGAGCAAGTTTTAATTACTTCTGTGCTTCAGTTCTTTCATCTTTAAAATGGGGGTGACAACAGTAACACTTTCATAGGGTCATTCTGAGCTTTGAGATATGACATCTAAAGTATTCAGAAAAGTATGTATATAACCATTCAACAAATATTAATCCCTGAGTACTTCCACACCTCCTTAGCCTTGGAGCTTCATTCAACCACAAGATTGATTCAGGAGTCGATCTTGATGCAAATTTTCAAATCATTATAAAGAATAAACAAAACTGGGCAGGCCACGGTGGCTCAGCAGGCAAGAACGCTTGCCTGGAATGCCAGAGGACCCAGGTTCGATTCCCGGTGCCTGCCCATGTATAAAAAAAAAAAAGAATAAATAAAACTTTCAAAGTCTCATAGTTCTCTGGAAATCAAATATGTGCACTCAAATCATGTTTTCCTATAGAAGAATTTAGTAAAACCCCATTGAAAAGACATCAAAATGTGAGCAATTAACAGTAAGTGCACACATGCCATGATGAAGAAACACATTACTCCCAGCAGGTAATAGTAATACAATCAATACTTGCTGAGTGAGTAAACAGATAAATGATTCCATCATTGAGAGAAAATGCAGATATGAGCACAAAAAGAGATCAAATCAGCATATTAGTTTTGTTTATATCAAAAGTAAATTTAACTCATGTTGCAACACTTTTCCTCTTTAAATTGTGTAGTTATATTAAATCTACTTCATTTGCTATAAAACATTAAATATAAGGACTTAGATACTTTTTATACCTCTTTTCGCACTCCAGAGTTTGTTTTGGCTTGTTTCTTGTGACAGAAGTTGAATGATTAAGAATCCTAGAAGTGAATCAACACATTAATTTTAAAATACATTAAAGAAAATAGTTTATACACATGATATTTAACATCTCCAAAATAAACTGCCTCTAGTCCATGAAGATCTTTGCTGGAAAGCAATATTTAAATATTATTTCAATCAGATGCCCTTAAGCACACTAGCTATTTAGAAAGAAATGAAGCTCACCAACTTTTTCATGAATCTTCTTTTATAAACCCTTTCTCAAGGTTTGTTTATCTTCTAGCCATGCTATTGCCCTGCGCATATCTAACTTTTGGCTAAGACAGAAGAAAAAGAGAGATTGACTTATTTTACATTCCCAGCGCAGCAGATGATATAGTGTGTTGATGTTAAGAGGAGGTAATCATAATATGCTATCAGTCATATAATACATTTAATTCTAAATGCACAACCAGTGCCAAAGTTCAATTCTTTAAGGAAAAAAAGCCACAAGCTTAATCTTTTAATAATCAAATGATACTGTATTCAAAAGGAAAAAAAGAAATAAAAATAAAGAACTATGAACTATTGCTACTGTAAGAGAAGGCTAATTGTTCATTATTTTATAAAATTCTAAGTATTAATATCAACATGAAGAGTAATAATTAACTATTTTTAATATTAGCAAATGAAACATATTTGAGAGTTCTTGATTTAATATACTATAGATATAAATGTAACTTAAGTTCAGTGTTATAAAGAATAAAATACTTGCTTTTTATTCAAAATCTTCAGATGTCAACTACCAAAAGAATATAGAGGAAATAAGAATCTTAGTTTCCAAGGACTAAAAAAATACGCAATGAACTAAATGTAAGCTGATAATTAAAGAAATAAGGTTAACATTAAGACACCAATTTCAGTTACCCTTAGTTTTCTCACTAGCAAGAAGTCACATGAGGTACGAAGGACAAGTATCTAATGCATACACAAATCGGTGTAGCTTTACACCAAACAATTTCAATATTAATGACACCATTATTCTTTTATTGGCAGACACTAAAATTGAATGCCCAAATGTAGAAGAATTAAGGTAATGAAATGTCTAGGCCTGATTAGGAAAAAAAATCATCTTAAAAGCAAGATTTAAAAAATGGATATGTGGCAGTCAGTTTTGCCCTAGGGGTGAATGCTAGAATTACTATTGGGAGGAAGGGTACCAAACTACATAGGCCCTTCTATACCATAAATTATGACTAACAGCTCCCCACCCCCCACTCCCTAGCATTGTGATTATTGACGTTTATGAATCACATTGGAACAGAAAAAATATATATAAGATCAACTTACCTATAAAGTAGTAAATAGTTTATGTACTTGAGAATTCGATAAAAATTTTGGTATGTACACTCATATTTTATAATGTACTATGTGATACCATTTTGCTTATACATCTATTTTAGTTTATTAAACACGTCCCTAACCCAGTTATCAGTATTTATTTTAAGTAAAGGACTATACAATTTAGCTTCATCAACCTGACCACTTAAAACTAAAGGCTTCCACAAACTCTAGATACCTTGATGCACGTCCTGCTGCTCTGGTCCTCTGGAAGAATATTTCACTGAATGAAGCTCTACAACTTAAAGGCCTCCGTCTGTATTCACATTTCACGTGCATCAACCAAACCAAAAGATAGTAGAAGTAAGATGTTTGGGAGAGGACAGGGAAGTCATTAGTAAGGCAACCAGAAAATAAAGAATGTATAGAGTCCAAGGATTGAGAGAATGACCTAATTAGTTATAACAAGCTAGATGTCAACAAGAAATCCCTAAAATTGAAATGTTTATAGGATCAGATTATTGTAACATGAAACAGATAAAGGACATGATTTCTATCACCTGTTAAACCAAAATTATATACTGCTCAAAATCTTATTTTTTTCCATGATCCTTAATTATCCTTCAATTATAACTTCATAGTTACTTTGTATTATTGAATATATTACATAGTACTCAGCAGCAGATTTTTCCACAATAAACAAAAACTTTCAGGACTCATCTAAAACAAATAAATAAATTTCCTATTAAAAGGAAAGACATTTAAAAAAATGTTATAGATTAAGTTAGCAGGAATGAATAAGCAATGAGGACCAGCCAACTGAATCTATTTACTGCAAAAGTCCATGTGTATTTTAATCTTTTCTTTAGGATACCCAAACAAATTTTTAAAAGCCTGTTAAACAGCTGCTATTAATAATAAGAAAAAAATAGCAATAGCCCCTTCTCTTATATTAACATACATGAGTAGGGTTGAGTAGGGTTGGTGAAAATGTGAAGAAAGGGCTACATTAGTTAAAGAGCAACATTATTTTTAAGACACTGATTTTTAAAGATAATAGCTTTTATAATGTCCCGAATTATACTGATTGCAAAATTAGGACTTCTTAAACTACTATTTTAACATAGTCAAAGTCATGGATTCAGTGAGACTAATTCACTCAAACATAAATAGAAATGATATTCTAATATTTGGATAGTAATGATAGAGTAATTGTTAAAAATTCAACAATAAACTCAATATAAACAAAGTAGCTTAGTATATACATCTTAATTAGAGAAAGAAGGGGCAGTTTTTTTAAATATCTAGGCTTCAGACTTTAACCACTAATGAGTCACCTACTTGATGTGTTATTTGTTGATATTTTCTCTCACCCTTTTTTATTTTTAATTCTGTGCCAATATCCTCTTGTGACTTTCTTAAGATAATTTCATCTACCAAGTGCTGGTACAAATCTTTTCAAAGAATCAAAGATTATTTGTGAAATAGAATAAACAAAACAAATGGCAAAGATAATATAAGAAAATCATCACAGAACTCAACATAAG
Source organism: Tamandua tetradactyla (assembly GCF_023851605.1). Taxonomy (NCBI): domain Eukaryota; kingdom Metazoa; phylum Chordata; class Mammalia; order Pilosa; family Myrmecophagidae; genus Tamandua; species Tamandua tetradactyla. The sequence goes on along the minus strand of NC_135353.1, from coordinate 53,759,042 downwards.
CAGGTTTCTAATTACTCCAGATTTCAGATACATACATGGCTTCTTTCAGCTGAGATCTGACTTTGAATCTATCTTACACAGAAGCTAAACTAAAGAACAATTAAGTAGTAAATAGTCAAAGTAGGAGTCAGTCCTAGGTGGTATTATCTGGTATGTGAGGGCAATCTTAAGCTAGATAAATTATTTCTAATCAAGACTAACAAGAAACAAACAATTGTGTTGAAACCTTAAAAAAACTGTTACAACTCCTTGTAGGCCTATGATTTTAAGTAGTTATTCCAAATTATTTGTTCATAAAGTCGAAATCTAAAACACAACAATATAGAGTGAAAGGGAAAATCTGCAACCTGAGAAATATGCAAATCATATCAAGTCCTCCACAGGGTATATATCCTTATTTAGAATTAATTATATTTTGGTCTCATTCAAATCTAAGCATTATGACAATAAATTTTGTTCATCTACACCTAAGAGAGCCAAGTAACAGCAACATAATTTAAAAGGAGATCCTTTAATGGAGAAAATACCAAATTCAGCATAAAAGAATCCTGAGATTCGGTTTAAGTCGAAACACTGAGATAACTGGCTAGGGATCTAATTTAAACAGGCTATAAATTATAACATTTAACAGTATAATGCATGTCTTACTTTATGAGTAGGTTAATACAAATATTTTCAATGCCTTCAAAATTTAGACAAAATTATTACAGCACACTGTCATGGCATATGAATATTTACTCTAAAAAGTCTTATGTTCTTATGCATTAAAATCCAAAACAGAGGATGAAGAAGAGAAACATCAGACAAGGACAGAAATTATTTTCCCATCTATCTTGAAAAATAACAAATTATTTAGGAAAAACAGATTAATTTTTACCTGAATTTATAGTTCCCATTAGCCTTATAATTGGTGATTTACTTTTCAATAAATCAATTAACTAATAACAATATTACTGAGTGCCTACAATGCACAAGACACAGTGCTTGGTGCTATTATCTAAAACCTATCACAAAAACAAAACCCATGTTGGGGTGATGAAAAAGTTTTGGTAATGGGTGGTGATGATGATAGCACAACATTGTGAATGTAATTAACACCACTGAATTGTATATATTGAAGTAGCTAAAATGAGAACTTTTAGGTTGTAGATATGTTAACAGAATAAGAAATTTTTAAAATTACAAAACTGTACAACACAAAGAGTGAAGCCGAATGTAAACTATGGACTATAGTTAATAGTATAATTATATTAATGTTGTTTCATCAATTGTAACACAAGTACCATACTAATGCAAAATGTTAATAGGGAAAACCGTGTGAGGGGGGTACACGGGAACTAAATTCTTTCTGGATGATTTTTCTGTAAATCTACAACTTCCCTAAAAAAAAAACTATGAAAAATAGCCATTCATCCAATGTTTTATCTAGGCTAGAAAGAATAATTTAGGTCACAGAGATCAGTGAAAACTAATATGAGAAATGTAGAAACTGGGAAATACAGAAATATTACATATATATAGCAATGTTAAAATTTTAAATTATGCACTCAAATGCTATTATTAGCATAATGAGAAAAATGGATAGTGTTATAGGTGTTATATACCTGTAATACATCCCGAAAATTACAGAAGGAATTTGCCTCTTCTACCAATAAAAGTTCTTTAAAAATCAATATTCCCTGCCCATAATGCTAAATACAATTCTTTCATGTGCTGGGTGGAGATGATAGAAACTCAATTATTTTCGAAGCTCCACAGAGCAGTTGTGGATTGCTTCATCAAACCTCTGAATTCAAGGCACTATCAACATTTTGATTATATTGGAGAGAGACAAACATACACAATCTCGTAGGTATCCAATAAGAAAGGACCCATTAGATATGAATCATAGGAAAAGATGAGAGGTTAAACATCACAGAAAAGGTGACAGAATGTTATGGTGAAAGAAAGATATGAACTTGGAATGAGGGTACATTAGATACAGATGAGATAAAGAACAGTGAAATTTTCTAATTTTTTTTTTGCATGGGCAAGCACGGGAAATAGAACCTGGGTCTCCAGCATGGCAGACGAGAACTCTGCCTGCTGAGCCACCATGGCCCACCCTGTAATATGTTTTTTTTTTACATGGGCAGGCACCAGGAATTGAACCTGGGTCCTCTGGCATGGCAGGTGAGCATTCTTGCCTGCTGAGCCACTGTGGCCCACCCTCTTATATGTTTTTTGATGCTTTAATCTAGTAGCTGTGCAAAAAGAGACTTAACAGCTATTTAATTTATTACTGTACAAGCCATTATCCAGAATGCCCATAAAAAGTGGCCTCCAAAAAATGCACATTTTCATTTGATAATTTAAATAATAATTGTTTTTAAAAGCATGGATGTTTAAATAAATGCCAGTATTCTTAAAATTTAAACTTTCCAGGACATGGTGATATGATCATAAACATTTATTGTTTTGAATAAATAAAATGCTTATTAGGGTATCAATGTGAAACATACCAAAATTATTCTCTTAATTTTCCCCAAACAAAAAACATCTGAGATCTTCTTTATTATTTCAAGATTATAAATGTAGTATTCTCAGAACAATAAGAACAATAATAGCCCAACCTCAGCAGCCATACAGAACTTTTCCTATATCGAAAATGGACTTGTTTTGATTTCTTATTTATTCACACAGTGCCCTGCTGCTTGACAATGACATACATTTAGCGAATGTATAGCCAGAGGGGGAAATTGTCTTTGATCAAGAAACAAACGTGAACCTGGATCTTCAAATCAACACACTGATTTAAATATTATATAATGCAATTCAATACTAATGTGTTTACAAATATCACAAATAATTTGCAATCTGATAAAAAGCACACAATATACATATGACTGTACTTAGAAAATGATGTTTAAAATGTATTTAATGTTATCATGAGCTAAAATGAATACCAACAAAAAATCAGATATATGGCTATTATGATTTATCGTTTGGGAATAAAAAGGAGATATCTAAGCAATATTAAATGCAATAATTACATACATATTTTATAATTATTTATGTAATAATTACATAAATGTATGTAATTTTATATTTCTCTCCTAAACATTTCCTATTGTTTTTAGTAGTCTCTTGAAACACATCTTAAGAGGGCCTATTGTTTATTAGAAACTTCATATACTTTATTTCAAAATCCTTAGTCGTATTTAATGATTATAAAAATTGCCTATTGAGATCTCATTACTCAAAAAAATACCTGTTCTTCTGCTCTCGATGCAATAACTGAGCAGCTATTTTCCTCAAATCAGTTACTTCCTTCAAATCATCATCCTCTTCCTCTGCCAGCAACTGTTCTTTCTCAAGTCTGAAAGGTGACACAAACATGGCTATTCAAAAAGTAAAAAACTAGATTTTATGCCATCTTCCAGAAGTAGAAGCTATTTTCATTTTTAACACTATGTGAAAGCTAAAATCCCAATGTCCTCGTATTAAAAAAAACTAAAATGAGAAATATGGAATGGCCTAATATAAAAATATATGTCTACCTTCTCTACTCAATATGAAATGTGGCATACTGGCTATATTAATACAGTTAATGGCTAGCAAATGCAAAGTACCTTACCATTTTGTAATCTCTGAAATGCATAATGGCCACAGTAATTAACAATGCAGATTCACCAGCCTTGAGTGACCAAGCAGTGCAGAACTCTATATGGCATGCCTTTATAAATAAATATAAAATGTTATGAAAAAATTTCATTTGACTGAACTACCCTTTTATCACTTTACTCATTTTAACTTTTAAAATGTCTATGCAAAGTGTTTCAATAAAGGAAATGCAAAGTAAGTTCAAATAAGATTGGCAAATTTGTCAGAAAATACTAATATAAAGTATTTAAGTTTTATTATTCAAACGAGAACAAAGAAATTTAAAAATAAATTATTCTACAAATTCTATAAATTTTAGTCCTAAAGCATTTTATTTCTTAAAAAAAACAAGCATTTATGCCTTATTATCTATGGTAAGTTGAACTGTATACACAGGAAAAACATATCCTTAATCTGAATCCATTCCGGTGGCTATAAACCCAATGTAAAAAGGACCTTTTGAAGATGTTATTTTTAGTTAAGCTGTGGCTCAAGTGAATGAGTTTGGACCTTAATCTTATAACTGGACACTTTATGAAGAGAAAGCTACTTGGAGAAGAAAAAACTAGAAGTCAAGGGAACCTGGAAGAGAAAGGAGAGGACATCACCATGTGACAGAAAAGCCAAGGAACTCCAAGGACCCCGGGCAGCTAGCCCAGAATGCCATAGTCTTTGGGGAGAAAGCACTGCCTTGCTAATGTGTTGATTTTGAACTTCTCCAAGCCTCAAAACTCCAAGCCAATACATTTTCTTTGTTTAAGTTATCCTATTGTATGGTATTTGTTTTAGCAGCTGGGAAACTAAGACGGTATCAGGCCATGAGACTTCATAGGTATACCACACCTTGCATACGACTTGTGACTCTCAAATCTAGGCAACTGTAGTAATTAGATAAGGTGAGAAAGTAAGAGAAGAATGAAGTATAAAGAATATCACATAAAGCCACATACTCCTTTTAGGGCATCAGAAATGATTGATTAATGATTGCTTAAAATGTGGCCAATGAAACAATTTGGAGGAAATACAATGTAGAGAAAAAAGAAGAGCTTGGGGATCAGAGACAGCTGGGTTCACATGCTAGGTTCTAGTGTATACCAGCCATGTAATTTTAGGCAAGAATCTCTAAGCTTCACCTTTCTGATCTGTAAAACTGGTGACAATATCTACTCTGAAGACCTTAGTGAAGATTAAATTGAGAAACATGGAAAAGCACCTAGACCAGATCCAGATGTATGGACAATATTCAACAAATGTTCCTTCCTTCCTTACTGCAGCTAGGAATCAACCTAAAGGAATGACTGGAAAATTGAGGTTGGCCCTATTCCATCATAAAATAAATATAAAGAAAAGGTCCAAAACACAATATTTAATAAAATATGGGAGTAAATACACTAAAAATTCCAAAAGGTTGGAAGATCTGAGTTCAAGGCTTTTCAAACTCTGGATCTCTGTTTCCTTATTATTAAAATGAATTCAATACCAATTATTTTAAAGGATTGTTAAATAGGTGAAACAAATAATGTATGTGAATATACAGTCCTCTTGACTGTCTAAATAAATAGGAAACATTATTATGACACTTCCCAGGGAAGAAAAAAGCATATATCCTACACTCAAATTAAATGTTTTTACTGTAATTATCAATATGAGGAAAACAGAGAGATGACATATTTACAAGTTAAATATCTAAACAGAACAGGTAAATGAATATCTAATGAGTATTTCAAAATATTTATAAGTTATATTTCAATTTGGGGATTTTTATATACTTACCTTTTCTCATCTCCCAACTCTTCATTTTTCTGAGATTTTTCAGGACATTTTTCTTTTCCCTTATATAAGAAAAAGTTAACATTTTAAATTGAATGGTCCATTTTTGTGAGACCAAGGAGGACATGTAATTAATGTTTGTTCAAAATTTTATTTACCTTAAGGAAAGACACAAAGGCTCCAATATGTACATCTCCTTGTTCAGGAACGGCTATATCTTCTGTGTTGGGGTCAATAAAATCATACACCTCTTGATCTAATGTAGATTAATATTTATTAGAAAATAAGAGTTGTAAACAATATGCTTTGATGATGTAGTGTTTAGAATACAGGTATATTCTCACAATGCAAGAGTTTGCTAAAGATACTAGTTTCCAAAAGCTAACTTTTAATTAAAGAGGGCTAAGTACATTAAATAAAAATAGCAGACACACTATTAATTACCTTTCTGAGGATCAGGTTTACTTCCTATTGAGTGACTGTCATTTTTTGATGTTTGCTCTCTATTTGATTCTGAGACTTGAGAATGAAGGCTGATTGTGTCATCATCTGATGGCTGAAGGGAATGAGCACAAAGTACAAAGAAGGCCTTTTAAAAATATGGTAAAGATTAAGTTCCATTAATGTAACATATGAACTACTGAATACCTGTTTCATATCTTTAGTTTTGAAATTAAAATTAAAATATTAAGGTATACTGTTCTGCTTTAAAAAATCTGCATGTCCTTTACGCATTTGAAGTTATAAAATATACTGATGACTATTTTTAGGTAAAATAAAAAGTCAAAGGTGTGCAAGTATCTCTCTCTTTATTTCAAAGCTCTAATAAAAATTTAAAATAAAACAGATGAGCAATAAAAAAGACTCACTTCTGTTGTAGATAATCGTTTCTCTCCATTATCACTTCCAATTCCAGAGTCAGGACCATGGTTTTTACTTGGATAAAAATCTTCCATACTATGGAAATAGAAATTCTAAGGGCAGTTAGGATTTTCTGCTTAAATTGATAATGCACACTCAACCTGGTTTTCCTATATAATACAGAATACATGCTTTTAAGTCTAGGATCTTTAAGGACACAAGGGTGGAAAGATAAGATATGTTCCTACAAAACATTTTATTCATGTTCCTCATGCAATATTTTTTCCTTCATGTGCTCTATTGTAAAATGTCAATTGTTAACAATAACCTCTTATTTCTCCTGAGAAATTTACAAATGCAAACTGTCCAGTTCAGAAAAATCATTTTAATAAATGACATTTCTATTTTTCTCCTTGATTTGGCAAATTTCATCACAGGACTTTGAAATATTTTGAAATTTTAATTTATACTGTTTATACTTCAATTGCTCTAAAAATGTACCTTTACCTTTATAAATAATGCCCATCTTGTAATTTAGAAAAGGGAGAATGCTCAAAAACATGTCTATGAAACACTGACTATACAGTTGTTTTAGGGAGAGGATACAGCTGTCCCTGAGATTTTCGTATTATATATTATGCTACCCAGGTTGCAATGTATTTTTCACTTTAATTTTCAAATGTACCACATAACTGTAAATTTACAACTCTAGGATGCTGGTAGTATTTTCTTATTCTAGAGATAAAGAAATTGAAGCTGGAAGGGGTTGAGCAATTTACTCAAGGACACACCCCTTGCAAATTTAATCCCATGACTACCTAACACTGAAGCCTCAGATCTTCATCACTCTCCTGTATTTCCTTCCCTACATTCAGCTTCATCCTAAATAACTAATTTTTATACTTTTCAGGAATGTATCAATAAATTTAGGGGAGCACCTACCATGTGTCAGGCATGATACTGAATGCCTGAGATGAGATGTGATAAGATGAATAAAAAAATGTTTGCCCTCAAATGGCTGTCAGCACAAAGAGGAAGTCAATCTGTATATATGTTTTGAACACTATGACAAAGGTATGTATGAAGTGCTAGGAGAAAAGACAAATCAACTAATTTGCCTTGGTAAAAAAAGGAAAGATCTCACTAAAGAAAAGGGCATTTGAGCTTAGTCTTAAAGGATAAAAAGAGGAAATACTGGCATCTTCTGAATGTCTACACTATGTTAGATACTGTGCTAGGTGCACCTCATATTTTTATTTTTAATCCTTATAGTCTGCAATTTATGCACTGTTATTTCTTTTTACAAATGGGAGTAACACATTTATAAAAGTTAACTCTCCAAGGGGAAATTCTCACAGCAACCTTATGAAGTAGCTATTGTAAACATTTTAGAGAAGGAAACTTAGGCTCAGAAATGTTAAATAACTTGCATAAGGCCACAGAAGAATTAAGAGTTTAAGCCATGATTACAGCCAAAGTCCATCTGACTTCACAGCATAAGAACACATCCATGTGTTATATCTTTGTATTTGTAATAGATGATAATGATAATGGGTATTTGTTGAGCAATCATTATGGGTCAGGCACTTTGCTAAGTACTCCACATGTATTGTTTCATTTAATCAAGACAGCATCTATATTATATTTTCCTTTTTACCTCTAAGAAAACTGAGGACACAAGCACATAAAAAATTAAGAGTCAAAAAAGGAGTTCAAAGCCATATTATGTCCAAAAACTGATACAGTTAACTACTTTAATGCCTATCTATGTAGGAAGAAGAGTTTACAAAATAGACAAAGTATGGAAGGGTATTGTAGGTGGTTAAGATCCATAAAGCCAAGAGCTTTGGGTAGCTAATGCGCACTTGAAATGTGGCTGACCAAACTGAAATGTTCTATAAATGTAAATAAATCTACACCAGAATCCTTCCCCCTCTCTTTCTCCGCCGGCCCGCCGCGCGGCGCCCACGCCCCGCAGCAGCCGAGCCGCCCGCCATCCTTCTCCCCTCTCTTTCTCTGCCGGCCCGCCGCGCGGCGCCCACGCCCCACAGCAGCCGAGCCGCCCGCCATCCTTCTCCCCCTTCCTCCCCCTCCTGCTCCGGCTGCTCTCCAACCACCAAGGTGCCCTCTTCCCCCGCCTTCACCGTGCTCCTCCGCCACCAGCCTCGACAGCCTTGCCGCCCTCACCTTTCCTCCTCCAGAACAGCTACTGGGGGAGCGGAGATAATACAGAGCAGTTCCCGGAGCCACGAGGGAGATCAAAGGGACAGCGTACCCCATCCTGGAACGGCTGACTATCTGGGAGAACCAGCTCCGGTGAGATCACCAAGGGGCACGGGCTTTCCTGGGTGGGACGGCAAGCGACCGGAGTCCCTCCCTTCCACCTTCCCGGGCCAGCTGGTAGAACTGGACAGGCGGTCCCCTTAGGCCGCGGCGGCTAGTGCCCCCACCACACGAGGCCCCCCGGAACAACTGAGATAGTTAGGTCGGAAATCCCCAGACTGCGGAGAACAGTGACCGGGGGATCCCTTCCAAACACGTGACTCCCCCGTCGGCTGGGAACAGTGCACTCTCCCGGGCTGCGACAGCTGGCGCCCTCCCGCCACGCTTGGTGCCCCGGGCCGACTGGCTAATTTGGCCAGACGCTCTCCTGTGCTGCGACGGCCGGCGACCCTCCCCGCGTTTGGAACCCCGGGCCGGCTGGCATTCTTCCAAGACGCTTCGGCTGCCGAACCTCCCCTACGGCGAGAGTCTTCCAGAGTTGAGGGACCCACAGCAACTTTCGCTGGTGGAACCCACAGACAAACGTGTGCCACGAGCGCCACCTACTGGGCAGGATAGGAAGAACAGAACCCAGAGATTGCACAGAAAAATCTTTCAACCTGTGGGGTCGAACACCCGGGGAAATCTGACTAAATGCCCAGAGGCCAGCAGAAGATAACGGATCATGCTCAGAAAATTGAACATATGGCCCAGTCAAACGAAGAAACCAATAGTTCAAATGAGATACAGGAGCTGAAACAACTAATGCTGAATATACGAACAGAAATGGAAAACCTCTTCAAAAACGAAATCGATAAATTGAGGGAGGACATGAAGAAGACATGGGCTGAACATAAAGAAGAAATAGAAAAACTGAAAAAACAAATCACAGAACTTATGGAAGTGAAAGATAAAGTAGAAAAGATGGAAAAAACAATGGATACCTACAATGACAGATTTAAAGAAACAGAAGATAGAATTAGTGATTTGGAGGATGAAACATCTGAATTCCAAAAAGAAACAGAAACTATCCGGAAAAGAATGGAAAAATTTGAACAAGGTATCAGGGAACTCAAGGACAATGTGAACCGTACAAATATACGTGTAGTGGGTATCCCAGAAGGAGAAGAGAAGGGAAAAGGAGGAGAAAAACTAATGGAAGAAATTATCACTGAAAATTTCCCAACTCTTATGAAAGACCTAAAATAACAGATCCAAGAAGTGCAGCGCACCCCAAAGAGATTAGACACAAATAGGCGTTCCCCAAGACACTTACTAGTTAGAATGTCAGAGGTCAAAGAAAAAGAGAGGATCTTGAAGGCAGCGAGAGAAAAACAAGCCGTCACATACAAGGGAAACCCAATAAGACTATGTGTAGATTTCTCAGCAGAAACCATGGAAGCTAGAAGACAGTGGGATGATATATTTAAGTTACTAAAAGAGAAAAACTGCCAACCAAGACTCCTATATCCAGCAAAATTGTCCTTCAAAAATGAGGGAGAAATTAAAACATTCTCAGACAAAAAGTCACTAAGAGAATTTGTGACCAAGAGACCAGCTCTGCAAGAAATACTAAAGGAAGCACTAGAGTCAGATACAAAAAGACAGAAGAGAGAGACATGGAGAAAAGTGTAGAAAGAAGGAAAGTCAGATATGATATATATAATACAAAAGGCAAAATGGTAGAGGAAAATATTATCCAAACAGTAATAACTCTAAATGTCAATGGACTGAATTCCCCAATTAAAAGACATAGACTGGCAGAATGGATTAAAAAACAGGATCCTTCTATATGCTGTCTACAAAAACACATCTTAGACCCAAAGATAAATATAGGTTGAAAGTGAAAGGTTGGGAAAAGATATTTCATGCAAACAACAACCAGAAAAGAGCAGGAGTGGCTATACTAATATCCAACAAATTAGACTTCAAATGTAAAACAGTTAAAAGAGACAAAGAAGGACACTATATACTATTAAAAGGAACAATTAAGCAAGAAGACATAACAATCATAAATATTTACGCACCGAACCAGAATGCCCCAAAATACGTGAGGAATACACTGCAAATACTGAAGAGGGAAATAGACACATATACCATAATAGTTGGAGACTTCAATTCACCACTCTCATCAATGGACAGAACATCTACACAGAGGATCAATAAAGAAATAGAGAACCTGAATATTACTATAAATGAACTTGACTTAACAGACATTTATAGGGCATTACATCCCACAACAGCAGGATACACCTTTTTTTCAAGTGCTCATGGATCATTCTCAAAGATAGACCATATGCTGGGTCACAAAGCAAGTCTTAACAAATTTAAAAACATTGAAATCATACACAACACTTTCTCGGATCATAAAGGAATGAAGTTGGAAATCAATAATAGACGGAGTGCCAGAAAATTCATAAATACATGGAGGCTCAACAACACACTCTTAAACAACAAGTGGGTCAAAGAAGAAATTGCAAGAGAAATTAGTAAATACCTAAAGGCAAATGAAAATGAAGACACAACATATCAAAACTTATGGGACGCAGCAAAGGCAGTGTTAAGAGGGAAATTTATTGCCCTAAATGCCTTTATCAGAAAAGAAGAAAAGGCAAAAATGCAGGAATTAACTGTCCACTTGGAAGAACTGGAGAAAGAACAGCAAACTAATCCCAAAGCAAGCAAAAGGAAAGAAATAACAAAGATTAGAGCAGAAATAAATGAAATTGAAAACATGAAAACAATAGAGAAAATCAATAAGACCAGAAGTTGGTTCTATGAGAAAATCAACAAGATTGATGGGCCCTTAGCAAGATTGACAAAAAGAAGAAGAGAGAGGATGCAAATAAATAAGATTAGAAATGAAAGAGGAGACATAACTACTGACCTCACAGAAATAAAGGAGGTAATAACAGGATACTATGAACAACTTTACGCTAATAAATACAACAATTTAGAAGAAATGGACAGGTTCCTGGAAAGACATGAACAACCAACTATGACTCAAGAAGAAATAGACGACCTCAACAAACCAATCACAAGTAAAGAGACTGAATTAGTTATTCAAAAGCTCCCTAAAAAGAAAACTCCAGGACCAGACGGCTTCACATGTGAATTCTACCAAACATTCCAGAAAGAATTAGTACCTACTCTCCTCAAACTCTTCAACATAATCGAAGTGGAGGGAAAACTACCTAATTCATTCTATGAAGCCAACATCACCCTCATACCAAAACCAGGCAAAGATATTACAAAAAAAGAAAACTACAGACCAATCTCTCTAATGAATACAGATGCAAAAATCCTCAATAAAATTCTAGCAAATCGTATCCAACAACACATTAAAAGAATTATACATCATGACCAAGTAGGATTCATCCCAGGTATGCAAGGATGGTTCAACATAAGAAAATCAATTAATGTAATACACCATATCAACAAATCAAAGCAGAAAAATCACATGATCATCTCAATTGATGCAGAGAAGGCATTTGACAAGATTCAACATCCTTTCCTGCTGAAAACACTTCAAAGGATAGGAATACAAGGGAACTTCCTTAAAATGATAGAGGGAATATATGAAAAACCCACAGCTAATATCATCCTCAATGGGGAAAAATTGAAAACTTTCCCCCTAAGATCAGGAACAAGACAAGGATGTCCACTATCACCACTATTATTCAACATTGTGTTGGAAGTTCTAGCCAGAGCAATTAGGCAAGAAAAAGAAATACAAGGCATCAAAATTGGAAAGGAAGAAGTAAAACTATCACTGTTTGCAGACGATATGATACTATATGTAGAAAACCCAGAAAAATCCACAACAAAATTACTAGAGCTAATAAATGAGTACAGCAAAGTAGCAGGCTACAAGATCAACATTCAAAAATCTGTAGCTTTTCTATACACTAGTAATGAACAAGCTGAGGCGGAAATCAAGAAACGAATCCCATTTACAATCGCAACTAAAAGAATAAAATACCTAGAAATAAATTTAACCAAAGAGACAAAAAACCTATATAAAGAAAACTACAAAAAACTGTTAAAAGAAATCACAGAAGACCTAAATAGATGGAAGGGCATACCGTGTTCATGGATTGGAAGACTAAATATAGTTAAGATGTCAATCCTACCTAAATTGATTTACAGATTCAATGCAATACCAATCAAAATCCCAACAACTTATTTTTCAGAAATAGAAAAACCAATAAGCAAATTTATCTGGAAGGGCAGGGTACCCCGAATTGCTAAAAGCATCTTGAGGAAAAAAAACGAAGCTGGAGGTCTCGCGCTGCCTGACTTTAAGGCATATTATGAAGCCACAGTGGTCAAAACAGCATGGTATTGGCATAAAGATAGATATATCGATCAATGGAATCGAATAGAGTGCTCAGATATAGACCCTCTCATCTATGGACATCTGATCTTTGATAAGGCAGTCAAGCCAACTCACCTGGGACAGAACAGTCTCTTCAATAAATGGTGCCTAGAGAACTGGATATCCATATGCAAAAGAATGAAAGAAGACCCATCTCTCACACCCTATACAAAAATTAACTCAAAATGGATCAAAGATCTAAACATTAGGTCTAAGACCATAAAACAGTTAGAGGAAAATGTTGGGAGATATCTTATGGATCTTACAACTGGAGGTGGTTTTATGGACCTTAAACCTAAAGCAAGAACACTGAAGAAGGAAATAAATAAATGGGAGCTCCTCAAAATTAAACACTTTTGTGCATCAGAGAACTTCATCAAGAAAGTAGAAAGACAGCCTACACAATGGGAGACAATATTTGGAAACGACATATCAGATAAAGGTCTAGTATCCAGAATTTATAAAGAGATTATTCAACTCAACAACAAAAAGACAGCCAACCCAATTACAAAATGGGAAAAAGACTTAAACAGACACCTACCAGAAGAAGAAATACGGATGGCCAAGAGGCACATGAAGAGATGCTCAATGTCCCTGGCCATTAGAGAAATGCAAATCAAAACCACAATGAGATATCATCTCACACCCACCAGAATGGCCATTATCAACAAAACAGAAAATGACAAGTGCTGAAGAGGATGTGGAGAAAGAGGCACATTTATCCACTGTTGGTGGGAATGTCAAAGGGTGCAACCACTGTGGAAGGCAGTTTGGCGGTTCCTCAAAAAGCTGAATATAGAATTGCCATACGACCCAGCAATACCATTGCTAGGTATCTACTCAAAGGACTTAAGGGCAAAGACACAAACGGACATCTGCACACCAATGTTTATAGCAGCGTTATTTACAATTGCAAAGAGATGGAAACAGCCAAAATCTCCATCAACAGAAGAGTGGCTAAACAAACTGTGGTATATACATACGATGGAATATTATGCAGCTTTAAGACAAGATAAACTTATGAACCATGTAATAACATGGATGGACCTAGAGAATATTATGCTGAGTGAATCCAGCCAAAAACTAAAGGACAAATACCGTATGGTCCCACTGATGTGAACGGACATTCGAGAATAAACTTGAAATATGTCATTGGTAACAGAGTTCAGCAGGAGTTAGAAACAGGGTAAGACAATGGGTAATTGAAGCTGAAGGGATACAGACTGTCCAACAGGACTAGATACAAAAACTCAAAAATGGACAGCACAATAATACCTAATTGTAAAGTAATCATGTTAAAATACTGAATGAAGCTGCATCTGAGCTATAGGGTTTTTTTTGTTTTTGTTTGCTTGTTGGTTTGTTTGTTGTTGTTGTTTTTTACTATTACTACTACTTTTATTTCTTTTCTTTATATTAACATTTTATATCTTTTTCTGTTGTGTTGCTAGTTCCTCTAAACCGATGCAAATGTACTAAGAAACAATGATCATGCATCTATGTGATGATGTTAAGAATTACTGAGTGCATATGTAGAATGGTATGATTTCTAAATGTTGTGTTAATTTCTTTTTTTTTCTTTCCGTTAATTAAAAAAAAAATAATAACTATAAAAAAAAAAATCTACACCAGATTTCAAAGACAATGCAAAAAATAGTAAAAGATCTCATTAATTTTTATATTAACTACATGTTGAAATGATAATATTTGGATACACCGGGTTAAGTAAAATGTATTAGAATTAATTTCACCTGTTTCTTTTTAATGGGGCTCAAGAAAATACAAAATTACACGTGTCTTTCATTATATTTCTATTGGATAGCACTGTTAAAGACATCTCCAAACTATATCTCAATTCTGTCCACTTCCTTCAATCTCAATTGCAAGCACCCTATTCAAGATCTCCTGATCTCTTCATAATACTGTAATAAACTACTGATCCTTGTGCTTCTACTTTTGCTTACTTCTAATCTATTCTCCCAATGAGCTAAACAATTTGTCTAAACAGAAATCATGTTATTTCCCTGCTTTAAACTTCGCAATGATTTAACATATTACTCTGAATAAAATTCAAGCTGCTTATAACAGCCTACCACAGCCTACAAAGTTCCACATGATTTGAGTCCTATCTCTCCAAAATCAACTTGTATTATTTTACCTCTCAACCACTCTACTCCAGTCTTGCTGGCCTCATTTCATTTCCTTGAAAACACCAAGCTTCTTCCTCCCTTAAGGAATTTGATGTCTCCTAAAGTCTTGGCTTAAAACTTGACCTTCCCAAAGAGGTATTTTCTGACTACCCTCTTGAAATACATTCCTTTTTTTTCATAGCATTCACCACAATTTGAAATTGTATATCTGCTTCCTTGCTTTATTGATTGACTCCTAACTAAGCTATCAGCTCCAAGAAGACAGAAACCAAATGTGGTTGTTATTCAACAAAACATAACCCTGAACCTGCCACTGTAGGGATGTTCAACTGATATTTGTAAAATAAAATGAATAAAACAGTGAATGTAATTACTATAAAGTGAATTCATTCTTAACTAAATAATGCAAAGCAGAGTAAAAATGAGTATTCAATAATTTTAATTTTTGTAGAATTGTTTGGTCTACTATCATTCATAATATTAAAATAATATTTAGGGACTGAATTTAATATTCAGACACTTGTTTCTACTTAAACACCAGAAATATTCAAGAAAAAAATCTTATTTGGGAATTGAAACTTGCACTGTTAAAATTAGTACTTTCTACTCTGCCATCTTTAAGTAGTCTAAATTTATCATATATGTAATTACAAACCCTTAAATATTTTAGGCAGGGGCATAGTATCTCTGTCAACATTCTTACACCATCCCAAGTTATTTTCCACACTACTGGGTGGGATTATATTTTCACAAAATCTTTCAGGCCAATCTCAATCTTTAAAGTATAAATTATAAGCAAAATATTGAATCTACATTTTCAAAATGTCATGAGGAAGGAAAACTCCATAATCATCTACAGCATCAATGCTAAATTATCTCTGATCTACATATAAAGAATATGAAGAAAGATAAAAGCTATCTCCAAAATGTCATGCTCTTCCACTAACCTCAATTCAATGTGAATCCACCTGTATTTACAAATGTACAACAGAGCGATCACAGGATTAAGCCAACAGTTAAGAGCTGAGAAATTAATGTTGCTGTATTATAATGGCAAACATTTACATTTTTACTACTAAAACTTTAAAAATGATTAATTTTTTGAGAAAATTCCAAATTTATTCTAATGTACCAGAAGTCCATTTTCTGTTGGCGATATTAAGCTTCAGCCAATTACTGATTTTAACACTGGGCCAATCAGCATAAATATATTCAGTTCACTCTAAATTAATAACAGATATATTTTATGTAGAGAGAAGACAGCAATCGTCATCAAATGAGATCATGAGTATATTACATTACCTATCAGTGAGAGGCTGGGAGGGCACTCTTTTACTCAGTGATGGAAGATCCAAGGTATCTGGTTTCTTATCCATTCTGCAACATGCTTGGATATTGAGGTATTTAAATATGTGTACTTTACCCTTCAAACATATCTGTCAAAAATATTGGGGAAAAACAGATTTAAATACATAGTTCCAAATATAGATACTATTATCAATTTATTTGTGCATTTTACTAAACTATGTTGAGACATCACAATCTTCATCAGATATACTTTGCATATGTTCTTATTAGAAAAAATTAAGTGAAATATTTTTTCTGTACCTCACTAAAGTTTTTCTGATAAAAGTAAAATGTACAAACCACTAAACAAGATAAAATTTGAGAACTGAAAAAAAATGCCTTTATTAGAAAAAACTGTAAAGAAATACATTCATTGCTGTGGTGAGAACAGAATGAATAATTTATATAATACTTGAAAGTAATCTTATCAGAAACACTAAGATGACTGGTCTGAATATGGTTAAGAAGACTAATCAAAAGAATGTAAAATTAGGAAAAATTAATTTGTTGGAAGTTTTCTATCAAGACAGTTAAAGTAATAAAAGAAAATTTTAGTCAATTCAAGTGGGATAATATGCTGAGAAATTATTTTCATTGCTGATAGAGAAAAGGAATAATGAGGTATAAAATACTAAGTGAAAGAACATATTCTTATGTACACAAAAGATAGAAAATGATAGATAAAGAAAAGACCAAGTTAGCTTTACAATTGTTCATTAAAACCACTATGATTAATATCAAATGAATATTTCTCAAAAGTTGTAATTAAATTTTGCTTTATGGGGCTCATGGTACAATCTCATAATTCGTACAAAAACAGTCAACAAGGAGAACAATAAGACAACTATATGAAAAAGTAATTATCATTCAAGTGAACAGGAAGACTGTTCTTAGACAATTCTAATGGATACTAGGTCTGACCTGACCATTCACAAATTTCAATTAAAAGGAAAATAAAAATTCTGAGCTACTAGAATGTAAATACATGATTTACCAAGTAAAATTGCTAAATAGTATCTTATTAACCTATACAAACCAAATAAAAATTAAACTCATTACCAATTAAATGCTGTTGAATTATTTCCCCTTTTGTAAATTTAAGTTTTATTTTCACTGTAGAAAATCAACATAATTTTTAAAATCAAACATAATTACAAAACTGATAGCAAAAAATAATTCCGCACTGCACCCTCTTTCAGTCCCCAAGACTCAATACCCACTCTCAATTCTTAGCTGATTTTCTGTTATTTACCCCTGTATTTATAAATATCATGTTTCTACTGCTATTTTTATTTTATAACTATAGGTTTTACTTATTGAGATCTTACTAAGGAAGATGAGGACTTTAGATTTCTTACATTATCACTACCATTCTTCCATCTATATCCCTCCCCCCATCCCACTCACATCTGACTCCGGAGTCAGGCTGCCTAAGTAGGAATCCTAGCTCTACCTACCACACACTAGCCATAGTTATTTAACTTCTATGCCCATTTCCTCATATGTAAAATGAGGATAATGAAAGTACCCATCTTATAGGGTTGCTCTAAAGATTAGATGAGTTAATATATGCAAAACATTTTTAACAGTACCAGGAAAACTGCAAGTACTATATAAATGTTAGTTATTATAACTATGTCACAATTTTTCCTTAAATCAAAATCCAGTATATACATTACAATCAAGAAAATATTCACAAGTGAGCCAAGAATAGCAAGATTACATTTCCTTTCTCCTACAACTCTTAAATTTTTCCTGAAGTGACTACAAAATTTCTATATATCTATTACTAATTCATTCCCAGACTCTCTGTAGAAAGAACTGTAGAACGTCTTTCCACATGGTCAAACACATCAAATCATCTATCAGTTTCTTTTACTTTTATTTTTATTTTTCTTTGTTTTTGGAGACAACTCTCCTACTCCAAACCATCTGGTTACTCTCTAGTGCTCTCCTGGCCTCTGGATATCTGTCAATCTTGGATATGAAGACTAACTCTTTCTTAGTTTACTCCCTCCTTTTAGTGCAGTACATACTCTGCTAACAAGCAGGATGAATGAGACTTAAAATTTCTGAGACCTTGTACTGTTTGAAAAGGACTACCTCACATGTGACTTATAGTTTGGCTGAGTGTAGAAAGTTGGAAATGTTCCTTCAATCTTTTAAAGCTTTATTCTGATGTCTTCTGGCTTCAGCTGCCACTGCTGAGAAGTCATTATGGAGATCACGTCTATGAAAATGACGTTTTTGCTTCAATGAAATCTTTGGGTCTCCGCCTTTCATGTTAGAGATCATTCCTGCAATGTCTAGTGATTCTTGACAGTCTGTTTATTTTCAAGAGTGAGAAAGTAGAATGCCAAGTGGAAGTTCTACGTACATGGGAGAAGTTTACCAACAGTGGGCCTGGCCAGTTCATTAGGAAGCGCCCCCAACAAAGATATTTGTCTTTTCTCCTGGTTCAACCAGTTTGAAAAATCAATCTATCTTCTGCCTGAGAAAAGAAGGCAGACTGCAAGGATTCTGGGAGCCAATCAGGAGGAGTGCACTGGAAGATCTCAACATTCAGTATGGAGACATTCACTGTTTTCAGTATTTGGTCTCGTTCCTGCCCATAGCTGTGCCTAAAGCCCCTGACTAGAGCCTCTCTGGTTCAATTTTTCTTTACAGCTGTGCTGTTTATTATGTTTGCCACTAGTCACATGTGGCTATTCAAACTTGCATTAATTACACCTAAATAAAATTAAAAATTCAGTTCCTCAGCCACATTATCCACTTTCAAGCATTCAATAGTCACTTATGACTATGGTATTGGACAGTGCAGATATAGAACACTTCCATCACCAAAGAAAGTTCTAATGCATAGCCTTGCTCTAAAGAATAAACTCCAAACTTCTGCTAAGACAAGGAAGGACAGCATTTGGATGCTGGTTTAAAGGCAAAGATCTAGGAGTATACATGCTTCTTAGACCGGCACTGCCCAATATGGCTATGGTAACAGACAGCACAGATGTCAGAAAATTTACATCACTGCAAAAAGTTCTACTGGAGAGCATTGCCTTAAACATTCTCCATACTTTCCTATTTTCAGCCCTTTACCCCTATGTTCAGAGTTCCTCTAATACCTGAGCCGTTCCCAGGGTTAAATTGCTTCTTGTAGCCTCCCACAGCAGATACAAATTTCAGCTTTCCCCATCCTGCCAAGGTAACAGCTACTACCAGAACTCCAGGAAGCTTTTGTGTGAGTTAGAAAAGAGACCCCTTTGCAAAGAGTAGACTGTAACTTTGTAGTAAGAAAAAAATGACACTGCCTCTGGATATATGCAACCCTGTGAGAGGACACATAGCTTAGAAGTAGAGTTTGGGCTGGCATTTCATTGCCACATGCCTGCTCAGCCACATGCTCTTGCATAGTGTAAGGAGAAACTCTACCATTACTCCAACTATTTTCCATTTTCCAAAATTCTTTCGTTGTCTTTGTCCTTACAGGTTTATGTCTTAAAATTTATTCCTTTACTATCATTTTAGTGGATTGCACATGTATTTAATCCTCATTAAACTGAAAGTCCTAGTTAATGTTTTCCACTCGTATCTTATTTTTGTTATAATTCCCTTTCTCAGTGCCAAGAATGTGCTCCAATCAACCACACAACAAATTTCAAATAGGTACATAGCTGAGTAGAAGATGGGTAGAAAGAGACTTTTTAATCTATCTTTTTAAAAATAACATTGACAATAAAAATGATCAGTTCATAAGCAGAAAGTTGTTATCTGGATTTTCCAAATCTAGAGCCTAGGCAAAAAAACTCTTACCAGAGTGAAAATTCACTCCTTGGAAAAACTCTTTTGGATAATAGTACCTGCACAATAAATTAACTCTTAATTCTGATGCTTTTTGATTTACCAGTTGCAAAGAGATATAATTTTGAATGGAATGAGAAGAAACAAGTGTCTATTTTTATTACAAACCTGTGCTGGTGGTACCTGCAATGGATTGTTATCCAAAATCATTACTTGTAAATGATGCAGCTTTCTGTAACAAACTGGAATTTCAGTCACTTTGTTACAAGAGAAATCCAGCTTGACTAGAGGGAGATCTCCTAATTCTGTTCAGAAATGAAAAATAATTAAATTAAATTCTATATAGTTATTTTCTTACTCATGTCAGTAAAAATAATGAGCATCTTACCATCTGGCAACACATGAAGATTATTTCTTCTTATATTTAGCTCTCTAAGGGAATATAATTTTCCCATTTGTTGGGGAAGGACCTGAATCTCATTGCAGCTAATATCCTAAGGAAAAGAAAAAAATAAAATTATAACCAACTGACAAATAAGGATATATTCTAGTTTTTTAATTAAGACAAACAACTAATAGCCAACAAAATTACTTGTAATGATGCCATTCTAAAGATGGATTATCTACCAGATACCTTTTTATATTACATCATGAAGCTAACCCACAGCAGTCAATATAAATTTTTCTGTACAAAAGTTTGACACGATAGCTTAGTAACTACATAAAACAACCTCTTAAAATCTTAACTAGGGGGTAGGCCACGGTGGTTCAGCAGGCAAGAATGCTTGCCTGCCATGCCAGAGGATCCGGGTTTGATTCCTGGTGCCTGCCCATGTGAAAAAAAAAAAATCAATCTTAACTAGGGCGGTACGATGGTGGCTCAGTGGCAGAATTCTCGCCTGCCATGCCAGAGACCCGGATTCAATTCCCAGTGCCTCCCCATGCGAAAAAAAAAAAAAATCTTAACTAAAGACCAACTTTTAGCAACTAAATGAAAAAGTAAGGATGATCCAGGTGCTCTTCATGCAGAGTTCAAATAAGACTATCAAATAAGACTATCAATCACTGTAATAATCTGTCAAGTATGATACTTGCTTTGAGGTAGTTGGTTGGGCAGAAGTGAGAAAGTCAAGATTTACAGATGGAATTTCAAAAACAAAACATAATCAAATTTAACAAAAACCTCGTTCTCCAAAGGGACATAGATTAAGATTTGATTTGTGGCTCGCATCATAACTCAAAAGCATTCTAAGAAATCTCTCATGGTTAAGTTAAGCAAAGCCCTGCATTAAAGGTAAGTAATACCTGGTTTTCATCATAAGAAAATAAAGATAAGCTTAAGTTAACTTTGGTCTCCTCTCCCTTTCTCTTTTCCTATTACCACATCTTCAAAAGGAGAAGAAAAATCCACAACATTATTTCAGGTAATAGGCATTCCAGACACACTGCAAATGTGATTCATATTTTATTGCAATAGTCTGCAAAATTCCAATTTTCATCGAAAATGGTATTAACTTGGACAGAATAAATAATTGTAAATAAAGGTAGGGAAAAATCCAACAGAGCTACAGATGAGTATAAAATTGTATCCTATATACTTCTTTCAAATGATATAAAAAGTGTCTATTTGCTAGGCACTGTTCTAGGTGCTGGGAACACATCAAGGCAGAAAACAAAACTTCCTGCCCTCACAGCTCTCCATGGAGCTTATATTTTAGTGAGGGGAGTAGATTATATAACATGCTAGAAGGTGATAAGTGCTATGAGGGAAAAACAAGAAAACAGAGCAGGGTATAGGAAAGTGGCAGAACCAGTAGGAGTGTAGGGATCAGTAATTTAGATGGAAAAGGTGACATCTGAGCAAAGTGTTGTCAGAACTGAGCAAGTGAGTCATGCCAACATATAAGAAAGGAGTATTTCAGATTGAAGGAACAAAATATGTAAAGGTCCTTAGGCCAAGCATGCCTATCATGTACAGCAAGTAATCCAGTGTGACTAGAGGGGAGTGGGATGGGGGAAAGCAGGGAAAAAGGAGGGGCACAACTTTGGCTTTTACTATGAGAGATTTGTACATGAATGAGAGACTTCTGAACAAAAGAATGCCATGATCAGACTGCTATGTTGGGAATAAACTATTATCCAAATGGTGGACAGTGAAACTTTGGGAAAATGCCATTTGAAGTAAATACTATTACTTCTTCCCAAAGGTGTCTAATATAGAAGATTCTATGTAGGGAAATAACATAGAAATTTTTAGATGTCAACATTTAATTTTTCCCAGAAGAAATAAAATGCAAGCATAGGAACCTGGCCAACAGAAAATCTACAAAATACTCTGCTGGGGACTGGAGATCAGAGAGTTTTCCATAGATTCCTAAGGACAGAATTTCTTTTAAAAAATATTTGTATTGATAAATCTTCACACAATACATTCCATACATGGTGTACAATCAATGGCACACAATATCATTACATAGCTCTGTATTTATCACCATGATCATTTTTTAGAACATTTGCATCACTCCAGAAAAAGAAATAAAAAGAAAAAAGAAAAAACTCATACAGACCATACCCCTTTCCCCTCCTTCTCATTGACCACTAGTATTTCCATGTACCCAACTTATTCTACCTTTCTCGCTCCTATTATTTATTTATTTGTTATCCATATTTTTTTTACTCATCTGTCCATACCCTGGAAAAAAGGAGCACAGACATAAGGTTTTCACAATCCCACAGTCACACTGTAAAAGTTTTATCTTTATAAAATCATCTTTAAGAATCAAGGCTACTGGAACACAGCTCAACAGTTTCAGGTACTTCCCTCCAGCCACTTCAATACACCATAAACTAAAAAGGGATATCTATATAATGCATAAGAATAGCCTCCAGGATAACCTCTCGACACTGTTTGAAATCTCTTAGCTACTGAAACTTTTGTCTCATTTTTCTCTTCCCCCTCTTGGTCAAGAAAGCTTTCTCGGGCGGGCCACGGTGGCTCAGCAGGCAAGAATGCTCGCCTGCCATGCCAGAGGACCCGGGTTCGATTCCCAGTGCCTGCCCATGTTAAAAAAAAAAGAAAGAAAGAATTACTGATTGTATATGTAGAATGGAATGATATCTTAATGTTTTGTCTGTTAATTTTTTTTAATTAATAAAAAAATTTTAAAAAAAAGAAAGTTTTCTCAATCTCTTGATGCTGGGTCCTGGCTCATCCCAGGAATTCTGTACCATGCTGCCAGGGAGATTTTCACCCCTGGGAGTCATGTCCCATGTACAGGGGAGGGCAGTGAGTTCACCTCCTGAGTTGGCTTAGAGAGAGAGAGGACACATCTGAGCAACAAAAGAGGTTCTCTGGCAGTGACTCTTAGGCATAATTTTAAGGAGACTTATCCTATCCTTTGCAAGAATAAGTTTCATAGAGACAAACCCCAAGATCGAGAGCTTGGCCTATTGATTTGGTTGTCCCACTGCTTGTGAGAATATGAGAAATTCTCAAATGAGAAGCTGAATATTTACTCCTTTCTCCCAAGTCCCGCAAGGGGATCTTGCAAATACTTCTTTATTCACTGCCCAAATTACTGTGGGATATATCAAGGCATCACACTAAGCTGAACAAACCAACAAAAGCTCATGCCCTATTCAAGATTCCTTGTATATATGGTGTTCAACTAAACTGATAAGGACAGAATTTTATGACAGTTGGTTACCACATCTAAGTGCCATGTGAAAATATCCCAATGATAGAGAATGTCAACAAATTCATTATGCAATTCACAGCTGTCAATTAGCCATCCTAATGCTATCTACCCTTCTACTGTAAATGGTTTAAAGGCTACAAAACATAATTTTATAGCACCTACTAAAATAATGATGTTAATATTTTTAAATATTCCACTTAAATAGAAATACTAGAATAAATCTAAAAGATCTACATATTTTTGGCATTTCATTCATACAAAAATTATCTCAGGTAATATAATTTAGAACATAGGGCCAAAATTTGAAGTCAAAAAAAAAAGAAAGAAAGAAAGAAGAACATTTCAGAGCCACAGAAATCTTAACGTATAAAATCTCTAAAGACCTTAACAGTGCCCAAGTTAAAGAAGGTAATGATCCCTTTTATTATGAAATTGTTAAATCACATCAGGAAACATCTGCTCACTTTGAATACAGCATTAAAAGAGACCTTAATAAAAGGGAACATTTTCAATATAGAAAAAGCTAAAATTAAAGAGTCATGGAAGGGAATAAAGGTAATAAGGATATTTAATCTACATAAAAATAGGCTTTAAAATTTGGTAAAATGGAGAGTAGACATATGACAGTTTACAAATTATCAGAAGGGAAGGGAGGTTGTTATTATCTACACTTATTCACATTGTAGAGCCAGGAACAATGGATGGAAGTAATGGGGGGAGGGGCAGGTTGAGTATATTTTGGTCCAAAATTTTAAAAAATATTACTAGTGAATTAAGTTTTATGACAATGAATTTAGGGCTCCTTCAGACAAACATGCAAAATGTGTTGTCCACAATTTAAAATATATAAGAACGTCAAGAAATTCTATGTTAGGACATGGTTATAGGCAATCATTACTTACAACCTCAAAATTCTATGGCTGCTATATTACAAGGTGAAGTTCACACAGTTATTTCTGAAATTTCTGGTCATTACATTCTAATTGCACATGAATTCTCCACTACAAAATTGTAGATAAATTCGTTAGGAAAACTTTTGGTCCTCAAGACATAATAATGCCATACTGAAGGATGCTTTTTAAATATATACTTACTGGGAAAGACTTGCTTAAGAGAAAAATTAAAATGAACTGGTATATTGTGTAAGTTAGAAGTAATATAAAGATGTGAAGAAAGCCCAAGGCTTTGAGGATCTGATAATGTTTATTCCCAGAGTTCAACATCCTTTAACACCTCTAGAATTCTATTCAAGGTAATTACTTTAAATTATTCTTGTATTTCTACGATCAATAGCATATAATAGTCTCTTTTCAATTATCTTCATCCCCAAAGTATTACAAAGTAAAATAAGGATATAAGAGAAGAAGGGTTATTGTGTACATTCTACTCTTTCCAGGCACTGTACCCTCTTCCTTTATTCCCTTTCTCTGAGGCTCCCATAGTAGCCCTATAAAACAATTATGTTTTTCCTGCCTAAGACCTTTATTGACCAGAAAATGGATAAACAAATGCTTATTCATTTGAAATGCATTTCTTAATACTTGCAAACAAGCTTGCTTTCTCACCTCACTAGGACTGAGGAACAACCAGGAATATTTTCTGGCTGGGACCTAAAATCAGGCACAAGTAATGGTATCTCAAAATTTTTTAAAGTGAACTTAGGCATATACCAAGTTATTCTTTTAAAATCACAATGAAATTCCATAATATTGAATAATCTTCAAAAAGTAAGGTCATTTATATATTGCATATTATATACAATTAATACAACTACTTTACTCACCAATTCCATTAAATCTTTTAACTTTCCAATTTCTTCTGGAATGGATGCCAGTTTATTATTACTGACAACCAAAACTTTAAGCGGGAGATCAAATAAGTATTTCGGTAATGTTGATAAAAGATTTCGACTGAAAAGAATAAAAACTTAATATTATTATGAGAAATATGTCTGAATCCTGACATATCATATTGAAAAAAAATCACCTCAAAAATAAATATTTTTCATTGAATAATATCATTTAATAGGTGCTTACTTTGTATCAGGCATGATGCTAAATTCCTTACATGAACTATCTCATTAAATCCTCAAATTAACCCCACAAGGTAGGGAACATTATTATCTCCATCATAAAAATAAAAAACAAAGGTTAAAACTGGTTAGGTGACTTCCCCAGGCATAGCAGAGATTCAAACACAAGTCTGATTGCAAAGTTTATGCTGTTACTTATGACTGACATACAGATAACCACTTTTCAAATAGCCAGGATGATTCTTCTGAACTGGAGAATATCGGTCTCTTCCTCTATACTTTAATTCCACTATATTCAATACTTCCATGTTCAAATGTACAAGAAATAATATAATTATATTTTCCAAAACATGTAGTGGCTATAACCCATTCGTTTTAGTTACTATTTATGGAAGAATAGCCTAATAGTACCTTTAGTTCAACTCAAAATTGGAAAAACATTCCTATATCCATGGACACATTTCAAGATATAGCGATATTTATTGAGTGCTTACCAAGTGCCAGGCCATGTTCAGAAAACTTCACATGAATTAACTTGATTAACCCACAGAACAACCTACTTTATGAAGACAGATATGACCAGATTCCTATTTTATATATGAAGAAAGAGTCACAAAGAATTAAGTAAACTGCTCAAAGTCATATAGCTGGTAAGTGGTAGAGCCAGGATTCAAACTTAGGCCATCTGGCTTCAAGGACCTTGCCCTCAATTAACTATGTTTAAATTTATATGTCTATTCACAGACACAACCCAAAGGATCCCATGACCACATAAAGAGAATGTACCATTATGCTTTCATATTACCAAGCACTGACAAGCAATATGCTATTATTTTTCCTGCTTTTCAAAGTAACGCTTGCAGAGGTGTGACTAGCATGTTATGTTAACTGCATACCATCACAAGCCAAGTGTTTTTCAAAAGGGATTTCAAGACCCTTCACTCCATTCTATCCCTGCAAAAACACTAGAATGGCTTTAATCATATGGCACAAACTAATTTTTAATAAAAGGCAATGCCTCTAGACTAGCAGGCTGGTCAGGCTGCTGGTGTGTCAAATATGCTAGGAACTGGAATAACCCCTTGATATATTCAGGTTGAAGTGGTTTCCTTGTGAAAGTGTCCTGCCTGGGTCACTTGAGACACATGGATCTTCTTGAAGGATACTCCCAAAAAACTGCAGAACACAAAGAAACAGCTGAAATAGTATAATAAAACTTTATCAAGATATTTTTATCAAAACAAAAATAAATAAATGGGAAAAATAACGGTGTACACAAACTCATTCTAATCTTCTCACAGACCAAAAGGGAGTTAAAAAATGTCTTATCTACTTCCCTTTGTATGCAGGTTCATTGAATTAGGATGATCAGCTTTCTCCAAAATCTGGTTTCTTAGTATTCAGCTGTGCTGGTTTGAAAGGATTTATGCACCCCAGAAAAGCCATGCCTTAATCCTAATTCAATCTTGTGGAAACAGACATTTCTTTAAAGCTGTATTTTGCACTATATGTTAGCAGCTTGATTAGATTATCTCCATGGAGATATGACTCACCAAACTGTGGGTATTAATTAGAGGATAATGTGACTCCACCCATTCCAGGTGGGTCCTGATTGGTTTACTGGAATCCTTTAAAAGAGTTAAGTATTTTGGAGAAAGCTTCAGAATGACGAGATCCATGAGGCCATGACAGCCACGGGTCCCAAGCAGCCAGAGATCTTTGGAGGTGAAAAAGGAAAACACCCCTGGGGAAACTTCATGAAACAAGCCTGGAGAGAAAGCTAGCAGACCTCATCATGTTTACCATGTGCCTTTCCAGTTGAGAAAGAGAACCTGAACTTCATTCGTCTTTCTTGAGTGGCAACCTCTTGTTGGTGCCTTAATTTGGACATTTTTATAGACTTGCTTTAATTGGGACATTTTCGTGGGCTTAGAACTATAAACTAGCAACTTATTAAATTCCCTTTTTAAAAAGCCATTCCATTTTTGGTACATTGCATTCCAGCAGCCAGCAAACGAAAACAACAGATAATTAATTATTAATCTGCACTATTTTACTATATACTTTTGAGATAATAAAAGGAAGTCAGTCACTAAAATAAATGTTATTTCAATAAATTTAGGTCAGAAATATTTATGACTATAAACAAAAATCAGGACTCCACAAATAGCAATCAAAACAGGAAAGAATTAGAGAAAACGTTAGTAAAACTACTCTAAGATATTCTATATAAGTTAATAGAGAAATGTAATTGAAGTTGTGACAAATCACTGTTTTCAAACTAGTTTTTTTTCTGTAAAAAAACAAAATGAAACAAAAACAAGGACAAAACTTAAAAATATTTTCCTCACACCTCTACCAAGCCACACACCAAGGAGATATATACCCAGTTATAAAAAGGAGAACTCCAAAGAACTGAGTTCCACAGAAGGAAATTTCTCTCACATATGTCATGGTGTAAGGTGGTTTCAGTTAAAATAATATAGGCTGCCAGGTGACACCAAGGAGGAAACATATAATAATTAACATTTGCAATATATTAATGGAAAGGGGGCAAAATAGTTATTAACGTATGTTAGTTTTATTTACTAATGCCTTCTATGGGAATTCAGACAAGTTTCTTAATGATGATGATGAAACTGCCTCTTTTAAAGGACTTTAAGAGACATTCCTCAAAGAAGATAAATAAATGACCAATACACACATGAAAAGATGCTCAACATCATTAGTCATTAGGGAAATGTAAATCAAAGCCACAATGATACACCACTTCATACCCACAAGAACGAAAATAGTGTTGGAGAGGATGCAGCAAAATTGGAATACTAGTTCACAGTGGGTAGGAATGTAAAATGATGTAGCTCCCATGGAAATCAATAGCACAGTTCCTCAAAAAGGTAAATATAGAATTAACTTATAACTAAGAAATCTCTCTTATAGATATATACAGAAAGAGAGTGAGAACAGGGTCACAAACAGATATTGTTTTATTTTCTGTCTGCTAAGACAAAAACCTTACAATGGGTTGGTTTAAACGGGAATTAATTGGCTCACAGTTTGACAATAGGGGAAGTTCAAAATAAAGGCATCAGCAAGGCAATGTTTTCTACCAGAAATTCTGGGGCTAGCTGCTGGCAATCCTTGGTCCTTGACTTTTCAGTCACATGGCCATGCACATAGGCATGTCTTCTCCCTTGTTCTCCAGGTTCCCTTGATTTCTGCTTCCAGCTCTGACTGCTCCCCATGGCTTCTCTCTCTGATTTTCACTCTGCTTATAAAGGGTTCCAGGAATGCAGATTAAAGCCCATCCTAATTTAACTGGGTCACACTGCAATTCAAGTAACATCTTCAACAGATCTTATTTACAATGGGTCCACACCCAGGAGAATGTGAACTAAGACTGAAAACATGTCCAAACTGAGGTCAATCCAAATCACTCATATAACAATGTTTATAGCAGCATTATTCACAATAGCCAAAAGCTGGAAACAACCCAAGAGTCCATCAACAAGTGAACAGATAAACATAAAGATATGGTACATACACAAATTGGAATATTATTCGACCATAAGAAAGAATAAAGTTCTGGAACATAATGGGAAATGGAAGAAACTTGAAAACAAGTTCAGTAAAATAAGCAAGTCACATAAGAACAAAAATTATATCACTTACAATGGATGACTAGAAATAGCAAATTCAGAGAGATAAAAACTAGATTAGAAGTTACAGAGGGTGGCGGAAGTGTGTCTTTGTAAAGGTAAATAATTGAATAATTGCCTTTCAACTAAAAAAAAATGTTTCTAAAATTAAGTAACAATATACCAGTTTCCATTCAATGTCACTGATCTGGAGAGCATTTTTTTTCTTAAACATATTGAGTGCTCATTCTGTATAAAAGTAGGCTAAAAGTTAAGAATAGAGGTGTGCTGGTTTGAACCTGTCATGTCATCCAGAAAAGCCATGTTCTTAGATCCTCGTTCAATATTGTTGGTTGGATCTTTTTGATTAGGTGGTTTCCATGGAGATGTATCTCCATCCATCCAAGGTAGGGTTACTTACTGGAGTCCTTTAAGAGGGAACCATTTTGGAAAAAGCTTTCGAGCCCACACAACCAGAGGCCTTTGGAGATGCAGAAGGGAAACACCCTCGCAATATCCTTATGAAATTAAAAGCCAGGAGAGAAAGCTAGCAGATGTTGCCATGTGCCTTCCCAGGTGAAAGAGGTATCCAGAAACCAAAGACTCCAGCAGACACCAGCCACATTCCTTTCCAGCTGAAAGAGGTGTAGATGGCATCAGCTTTTCTTGAGGGAAGATAACCTCTTGTTGGTACCTTAATTCGGACATTTCATGGCCTTAGAACTGTAAACTTACAACTTAATATATACCCTTTTTAAAAGCTATTCCGTTTCTAGTATATTGATTATGGCAGCTTTAACAAACTAAAACAGGGCTCTAGAGCCAGACTGACTGGATTTGAATCTTGGCTCTACCACTTGCCATATATGCAATATGTATGCATGTAGCATATATATATATATATATATATATATATATATATATGTATATATATATATATGTGTGTATATGTATGTATATATTTACATGTATGTGAATATACATATGACTTTAAGCAAATTGCTTAACCATTCTGTACTTCACTTTCCTTCTCCACAATGAAGGGATAATACCTGTGTAAAAATGTTGTGAACTTTAAATAGAGTAATATGGGTAAAGCCTTTGGAATACTGCCTGGCACATGCTAAGCACTGTCATCCATTTTCAATCTTTCCAACATTCCTTTCTTAATCTAGCAATCCTGGAAGTAGAAACAAGAAGTCACAGGAATATAAAAATATAACTCAACAACTGTTTATTTATAATGTCTCACTTTAACTGAGGATGCATATAAATAAATCTGTATTGAGGTATTATAATTTCAGGAAAATATTTAC
Organism: Tamandua tetradactyla; assembly: GCF_023851605.1. NCBI lineage: Eukaryota > Metazoa > Chordata > Mammalia > Pilosa > Myrmecophagidae > Tamandua > Tamandua tetradactyla. The sequence goes on along the minus strand of NC_135353.1, from coordinate 53,728,150 downwards.
AGTTTAAAGCCTTACTACTCAAAGTGAGGTCTAAGGACCAGTGGGCACATGCATCACTGTTGGACCTGTTAGAAATGCAAGCACCACATCAGACATCTGAATCAGAATCTGCATTTTAACAAGACCCCTTGGTAATTAATATGTACATTAAAGTCTGAGAAGCACTGCACTCAACGACAAGACCACAAAGCCCGGAAAGTAATGTACACATGTAAAAAATACACATAAGATACTGTTGAAATAAATACAGGCTACATAGCCAAACCAAACTCATTCCTTAGCTAGTAAACATTACTAGAACTTTAAAAAAAATTATCAAAGAAAATTGTTTCCTTACCTAATATTAAGGTATGTTAACATCTGTAGGTTCTTAATGGCTTCAGGAATAGTTTTGATGCAATTATGATACAAATTTAATGTTTCAAGTGGTGCAAATAGCCAGACATCAGAAGGAATTTCTGTAAAACGATTCCTTGAAAGATCTGAAAAACAAAAGTAGTGTCTGAAAGTCAAACATACACAATGGTAATTAACGGAATTATTTCCTTACTTGCTGTATGCAACTAAGTGAAATATTACAAAATATTATCCACCATGACCTTGAAGGCAAAAAAATTGTCCTTTAGAAATACACTCATGGAAAGCATGTTTATTAACAATTTGTACTTGATACACTTCAATATCTGTAACATCCAAATACACTATATTATCCTTTAAAATGCCAATAAGGAATGCTCTCTGATCATTTAAAACAAACACAAAGAAACCTCCCCTAATCCCACATTCCTTTCCATCTACCTCTTCCTTCCTCACAGCTAAACTTACATAAAGAATAATCCACAAACACATCAAATTCTTAATCACCATGGATTGCTCAACCCACTGAAATGTGGTTTCTATTCACTCCCATGTCCACCAAGGTTCATCAATAGCCTCCATATCATTAACCACTGCATACAGTAGAAGAGATGAAAAAAACAATGGAAACTTAACAATGTCAGATTTCAAGAGGCAAAAAACAGAATTAGTGCACTGGAAGATCAAACATCTGAAATCTAACAAGCAAAAGAAAATATAGAGAAAAGAATGGAAAAATATGAGCAGGGACTCAGGGAATTGAATGTCAACACAAAGCACGTGAATATATGTGTTGTGGGGGCCCAGGAGGAGAAGAGAAGGAAAAGGAGGAGAAAAACTAATGGAGGAAATTATCACTGAAAATTTCCCAACTCTTATGAAAGACTTAAAATTACATATCCAAGAAGTGCAGCGTACTCAAAACAGAATAGATCAAAACAGACATACTCTAAGACACTTATTAATCAGAATGTCAGATGTCAAAGAGAAAGAGAGAATTTTGAAAGCAGCAAGAAAAAAGCAACCCATCACATACAAGGGAAGCCCAATAAGACTGTGTGTAGATTTCTCAGCAGAAACCATGGAGGTGAGAAAACAGTGGGATGATATATTTAAATTACTAAAAGAGAAAAACTGCCAACCAAGAATTCTATATCCAGCAAAATTATCCTTCAAAAATGCGGGAGAAATTAAAACACTTGCAGACAAAAAAATCACTGAGAGAATTTGTGACCAAGAGACTGGCTCTGCAAGAAAGACTAAAGGAAGCATTAGAGGCAGATATGAAAAGACAGAAGAGAGAGGTGTAGAGAAGAGTGTAGAAATGAAGACTATCAGTAAAGATAAAAGAAGGAAAATTAGATATGACATATAAAATCCAAAAGGCAACATGGTAAAAGACAGTACAACACATACAGTGATAACACTAAATGTTAATGGATTAAACTCCTCAATCAAAAGACACAGACTGGCAGAATGTATGAAAAAACAGGACCCATCGATATGTTGTCTACAGGAAACCCATCTTAGACCCAAGGATAAACATAGGTTGAAAGTGAAAGGTTGGGAAAAGATATTTCATGCAATCAGAAAAGAGCAGGAGTAGCTATACTAATATCCAATAAATTAGACTTCAAATGGAAAACAGTTAAAAGAGACAAAGAAGGACAATTATGTACTAATAAAAGGAACAATTCAACAAGAAGACATAACAATCATAAATATTTATGCACCAAGCCAGAATTCTCCAAAATACATGAGGCAAACACTGAAAACAATGAAAAGAGAAATAGACACATCTACCATAATAGTTGGAAACTTCAATTCCCCACTCTCATTAACGGACAGAACATCTAGACGGAGGATCAACAAAGAAACAGAAAATTTGAATAATACAATAAATGAGCTAGACTTAACAGACATTTATAGAACATTACATCCCACAACAGCAGGATACACCTTTTTCTCAAGGACTCAAGGATCATTCTCAAGGATAGACCATTTGCTGGGTAACAAAGCAAGTCTCAACAAATTTAAAAAGATTGGAATCATACAAAACACTTTCTCAGATCATAAAGGAATGAAGTTGGAAATCAATAATAGGCAGAGTGCCAGAAAATATACAAATATGTGGAGGCTCAACAACACACTCTTAAACAACCAGTGGGTCAAGGAAGAAATTACGATAACCACTGCATCCACCTGGAAACACTCTCTTCCCTTCGCCTGGAAGACCACCCTTCTGGATTTCTTCCCATTACGTCTCTGGCCAATTCATAATCACCTTTGTGAGATTCTCATCTACCTGTAATCCTATGGACTGGGATATAAGGTACCCTTTTCTTCTCAAGATATACAATCTACTGTATAATTTCATCCAATCCCAGGCCTAAATTATATTTATATAAAATGACAAATCTCAAATACAGGATCTGTCTAAATACCTACGTTCTAGTCTCAGGACTTTATTAATACCTCTCAGACAACTCAACTTCTACATGCGTAAAATTTGAATTGAAGGTCTTCCACATACCTGTTTCTCTCATCTCAGGTAATGCTACCTACATCCTCCTACTGAACTGCTCAAACCAGACATCTGGCATTTATCCTTGCTCCTTACCCTCCTAAATTATTCTGAGTACACACATATACTTCATACATTTAAGCTTTTACAAAAATAAAATCATTGAGTTATTATAACCTTACTCTCCTGTAAAAGTCTTTTTATTTGTTAAATGAAATTTTGAAAACTATTTAGGCATCATGTGGTAGGTTGAAAAAAATACATACCCTAAAAGTGTTTCAACCTCAGCAATACTGACCTTTTGGGCTGGACAATTATTTATTCTGTAAGGCTGTCCTGGACATTGTAAGATTAAGTTTAGCAGCCTTCCTAACCTATACCCATTAGAAGCTACTAACAACCCCTAGTTATGACAACCAAAAGCATCCTGTATTGCAAATTCCCCTCACTCCTGTGTTTCATTAGGAAACGTAGGTGAGGCCTCAATTTGAACAGGGTTGGATTCGTGAGTAACATACCTCTCTCGAATTTAAGCAAACAGTTATTTATTGATTAACAGAAGAAAGAAAGAAAAATAAAGTAATTACAACACCAGGTGGGAATTCACCAACACCCGAAGAAGAAGGCTGGGGAATCCCAGAGACAACATATTTGGGATCAGACTGGGAAAATCCTGACTGGAGCATCCTCCTTTCGGATCAGATTCCAAAGTCTTATCACCTATATGCTATATAGTGTTTTTACATAATAGTGGCCAGATTCCAATTAGTTTGTGTGACTGGGCCCAGGTGGTCCTGTCGGAACTGGCTGGGAACCAGGAGGCGTTTCCTGGGACATAAACAATTTTATCAAAGTCTGTCTCCCTCTGGACAGACAGCCAGTCCTCTCAACTGGAGTGCATATTTTAATGATTCAGCACCAAAGTCTTCCAACAGTCAATAACCGCTGAGCAGAGCAAACTCTATAAACTCAGTTTCCCTCTTTTTTACGTTTCTCCCTGTTGAGAACCACTATCCAGTACAATTATCAGATTAATTACTCTAACATAAAAATATGCATTTTTACATTAGTTCATTATATTTATTTGGTTAAAATCATAAGAATGTTATTTACCTCTGTCAGTGAAAATATCTATGGTCTAGCTTTAGTTCACTGGATCTCATTTAGGATCTTGTCTTCCATTATAAGAACAGTCTCCTGGGCGGGTCACAGTGGCTCAGCAGGCAAAAATACTTGCCTGCCATGCCAGAGGACCCGGGTTTGATTCCCAGTGCCTGCCCATGTAAAAAAAAGAACAGTCTCCTACCAATATGCAGCTTCCCCACACTGAGGGACATGGCCTTTGCTTTGACCAATATGATATATTTCCTATTCGGATATGAAATATGTGTGCATATGTATATGTGTACATATACATATTCTCACGTAATGTAAAATATTATAATTGGCAAAAGAAAACATTACCTATGATTACATAATATGAAAATTAATTTGGATTGTTTTTTCTCCTGTAATAGGATTCTGAGTGACTTAAATAAAAGGATAGATAGAATACTTGAATCCAAAATCTGAACTTGGAACAGAGGTTTCTCAACATTGGGACTCACCTCCTCTACACACCCAAGCATTATGCAGTCCTATTTAAGGAACAAAATGAAGCCACTGTTTTTATTTCAGGATATGTTTCTTTCATATTTAGGGTTTTACATCTTTTTGTTGTAATTTCAGACTCCTGAGAGTTGAAAATTACTGCTTACAATTAACTGGAAATCCTAAAACAAAATTATGCCCAATTGTTATTTTGTACAATGACTACAATTATGTACCTAGAAATAATACAGTGGTCCCAGATATAGATGATGGTACTTTGAATTAAGAATTGAAATATGTGAGAATAAGGATAGGAGAAAGCGTATGGAATTTGAAATATATTTAAAAATTAGTCCTGGCAGGGTTGGGAAAGGTATGGCTATGTGAGATAAATAAGAGGTAGGAATCAAGGACAGCACCCAGGATTCTGGTGTAGATATCAAAATAATTTTATTTAATGAAAGATCTGGGGGTAGAACAGAATTTTTTTAATTGATGAGGTTATTGCCTTGTTTTATGAAGCAGACGTTAGGATGAAGGCTCAGTTTTATATTTATATAAAATGAAACATCTATAAGAGACTTAATGGGGATTGCTAAATGGGTGCTAAGACAGATGATTCGGGATCTCAGAAGTGAAGTCTAGGATGGATATATAATGTTGGAAATAGGAATATAGTCAGTATTATACAATTTAAAAAGTAGAAGAGATCACCTAGAGCAGAGTACTGAATTAAGAAAGAAGTTCAAAATCCCACTTGCTTAGAACCCTGGAGAATGGAAGAGACTGGAGAAGGACTCCAAAAGTGTTCAAGCAAAGAATAAGAAAAACATCAAGTGGAAAAATTCCATTCCAGACTGCCAATGGGTTCCCATCCCCCTCACCCTCACTCAGTCCCATGCAGTGTGGGAGTCATACAGAGGAAGAATAGCCCTGGGCACTCCCGCCTTAGACAGAGACTACAGAAAGACTCAAAGCAGCAACTTAGAACTCCACACATATCCAGGCATAGAACTCTGGGCATATCCAGACATAGGGTCCTAAGTCCACAGAGACCCAGGGCAGAACACAGGATACTAAGGAGTGCTTCAAAAAGAAAAGTCCCGAGAGAGCCTCAGCTAGGTTGCCCTGATGTAAAAGGGGATATCTACTTCAAAGTGTTGTAAAGATTCGGCAGTGTTGAATTGCATGTGAACCCTGTGATCCAGCAGAACAGCAAAGGTGTTCTTCAAATATTCTGGATATTAAAACCTTAACAGAGAAACAGTGCAGAACAGCTCCCGGGGCCACAACAGGGAATGGACACACAGCGTACCCCAGTCTGGACTGGCTAGTCTGACTGCAAGACTCAGCTGCGGTGAGATCCCTGAGCGGCGGGCGATTTCCCCAGCAGCGACAGCTGTGGCAGCCGGAGCTCCTCCCTCCCTCCTTCCCGGGCTGGCTGAGAGTCTTGGAGAAACAAGTTTCCCAAGCCGAGGCGGCTGGTGCCCCTCTTTTGCGGGCGGCTTCCTGGTCCGGTTACAAGTCTCGGATCAGAGGGCTACCAAAGCCGCGGTGACCCTCCCCCGTGGGCGGCTTCCTGGTCCGGTGGGGAATTCCACAGGCCGCGGTGGCCGGTGACTGATGCCCCTCCCCCGCGGGCGACTTCCTGGTCCGGTGGCGAATTCCCCGGGCCCGCTGCGGCCGGGGACCAGCCACAGGGTCCCCTCAAGACGCGGTGGCTGACGCCCCCACCACGCGCGGCCCCCCGAACCAACGGAGAAAATTGGATCGGAAATCCCCAGGCCGCGGAGATCAGTGACCGGGGGGATCCCTTCCAAACACGTGAGACAAACGTGTGCCACGAGCACCACCTACTGGGCAGGATAAGAAAAACAGAACCCAGAGATTTCACAGAAAAATCTTTCAATCTTGTTGGGTCCTACACCCAGGGAAATCTGACTAAATGCCCAGACGCCAGCAGCAGAAGATAAAGGTCCACGCTCAGAAGATTGAGAATATGGCCCAGTCAAAGGAACAAACCAATAGTTCAAATGAGATACAAGAGCTGAGACAACTAATGCTGAATATACGAACAGAAATGGAAAACCTCTTCAAAAATGAAATCGATAAATTGAGGGAGGACATGAAGAAGACATGGGCTGAACATAAAGAAGAAATAGAAAAACTGAAAAAACAAATCACAGAACTTATGGAAGTGAAGGATAAAGTAGAAAAGATGGAAAAAACAATGGATACCTACAATGATAGATTTAAAGAGACAGAAGATAGAATTAGTGATTTGGAGGATGGAACATCTGAATTCCAAAAAGAAACAGAAACTATCGGGAAAAGAATGGAAAAATTTGAACAGGGTATCAGGGAACTCAAGGACAATATGAACCGCACAAATATACGTGTTGTCGGTGTCCCACAAGGAGAAGAGAAGGGAAAAGGAGGAGAAAAACTAATGGAAGGAATTATCACTGAAAATTTCCCAACTCTTATGAAAGACCTAAAATTACAGATCCAAGAAGTGCAGCGCACCCCAAAGAGATTAGACCCAAATAGGCATTCTCCAAGACACTTACTAGTTAGAATGTCAGAGGTCAAAGAGAAAGAGAGGATCTTGAAAGCAGCAAGAGAAAAACAATCCATCACATACAAGGGAAACCCAATAAGACTATGTGTAGATTTCTCAGCAGAAACCATGGAAGCTAGAAGACAGTGGGATGATATATTTAAATTACTAAAAGAGAAAAACTGCCAACCAAGACTCCTATATCCAGCAAAATTATCCTTCAAAAATGAGGGAGAAATTAAAACATTCTCAGACAAAAAGTCACTGAGAGAATTTGTGACCAAGAGACCAGCTCTGCAAGAAATACTAAAGGGAGCACTAGAGTCAGATACAAAAAGACAGAAGAGAGAGGTATGGAGAAGAGTGTAGAAAGAAGGAAAATCAGATATGATATATATAATACAAAAGGCAAAATGTTAGAGGAAAATATTATCCAAACAGTAATAACACTAAATGTCAATGGACTGAATTCCCCAATCAAAAGACATAGATTGGCAGAATGGATTAAAAAACAGGATCCTTCTATATGCTGTCTACAGGAAACACATCTTAGACCCAAAGATAAACATAGGTTGAAAGTAAAAGGTTGGGAAAACATATTTCATGCAAATAACAACCAGAAAAGAGCAGGAGTGGCTATACTAATATCCAACAAATTAGACTTCAAATGTAAAATAGTTAAAAGAGACAAAGAAGGACACTATATACTAATAAAAGGAACAATTAAACAAGAAGACATAACAATCATAAATATTTACGCACCGAACCAGAATGCCCCAAAATACGTGAGGAATACACTGCAAACACTGAAAAGGGAAATAGACTCATATACCATAATAGCTGGAGACTTCAATTCACCACTCTCATCAATGGACAGAACATCTAGACAGAGGATAAATAAAGAAATAGAGAATCTGAATATTACTATAAATGAGCTAGACTTAACAGACATTTATAGGACATTACATCCCACAACAGTAGGATACACCTTTTTCTCAAGTGCTCATGGAACATTCTCAAACATAGACCATATGCTGGGTCACAAAGCAAGTCTTAACAAATTTAAAAACATTGAAATCATACACAACACTTTCTCGAATCATAAAGGAATGAAGTTGGAAATCAATAATAGGCGGAGTGCCAGAAAATTCACAAATATGTGGAGGCTCAACAACACACTCCTAAACAACGAGTGGGTCAAAGAAGAAATTGCTAGAGAAATTAGCAAATACCTCGAGGCGAATGAAAATGAAAACACAACATATCAAAATTTACGGGACGCAGCAAAGGCAGTGCTAAGAGGGAAATTTATTGCCCTAAATGCCTATATCAGAAAAGAAGAAAAGGCAAAAATGCAGGAATTAACTGTCCACTCGGAAGAACTGGAGAAAGAACAGCAAACTAATCCCAAAGCAAGCAAAAGGAAAGAAATAACAAAGATTAGAGCAGAAATAAATGAAATTGAAAACATGAAAACAATAGAGAAAATCAATAAGGCCAGAACTTGGTTCTATGAGAAAATCAATAAGATTGATGGGCCCTTAGCAAGACTGACAAAGAGAAGAAGAGAGAGGATGCAAATAAATAAGATCAGAAATGGAAGAGGAGACTTAACTACTGACCTCACAGAAATAAAGCAGGTAATAACAGGATACTATGAACAACTTTACGCTAATAAATACAACAATTTAGAGGAAATGGACGGGTTCCTGGAAAGACATGAAAAACCAACTTTGACTCAAGAAGACATAGATGACCTCAACAAACCAATCACAAGTAAAGAAATTGAATCAGTCATTCAAAAGCTTCCTAAAAAGAAAAGTTCAGGACCAGACGGCTTCACATCTGAATTCTATCAAACATTCCTGAAAGAATTAGTACCAACTCTCCTCAAACTCTTCAAAAAAATCGAAGCGGAGGGAAAACTACCTAATTCATTCTATGAAGCCAACATCACCCTCATACCAAAACCAGGCAAAGATATTACAAAAAAAGAAAACTACAGGCCAATCTCTCTAATGAATACAGATGCAAAAATTCTCAATAAAATTCTAGCAAATCGTATCCAACAACACATTAAAAGAATTATACATCATGACCAAGTAGGATTCATCCCAGGTATGCAAGGATGGTTCAACATAAGAAAATCAATTAATGTAATACACCATATCAACAAATCAAAGCAGAAAAAATCACATGATCATCTCAATTGATGCAGAGAAGGCATTTGACAAGATTCAACATCCTTTCCTGTTGAAAACACTTCAAAGGATAGGAATACAAGGGAACTTCCTTAAAACGATAGTGGGAATATATGAAAAACCCACAGCTAATATCATCCTCAATGGGGAAAAATTGAAAACTTTCCCCCTAAGATCAGGAACAAGACAAGGATGTCCACTATCACCACTATTATTCAACATTGTGTTGGAGGTTCTAGCCAGAGCAATTAGACAAGAAAAAGAAATACAAGGCATCAAAATTGGAAAGGAAGAAGTAAAACTATCACTGTTTGCAGACGATATGATACTATACGTCGAAAACCCGGAAAAATCCACAACAAAACTACTAGAGCTAATAAATGAGTACAGCAAAGTAGCAGGTTACAAGACCAACATTCAAAAATCTGTAGCATTTCTATACACTAGCAATGAACAAGTGGAGGGGGAAATCAAGAAACGAATCCCATTTACAATTGCAACTAAAAGAATAAAGTACCTAGGAATAAATTTAACTAAAGAGACAAAAAAACTATATAAAGAAAACGACAAAAAACTGCTAAAAGAAATCACAGAAGACATAAATAGATGGAAGGGCATACCGTGTTCATGGATTGGAAGACTAAATATAGTTAAGATGTCAATCCTACCTAAATTGATTTACAGATTCAATGCAATACCAATCAAAATCCCAACAACTTATTTTTCAGAAATAGAAAAACCAATAAGCAAATTTATCCGGAAGGGCAGAGTGCCCCGAATTGCTAAAAACATCTTGAGGGAAAAAAACGAAGCTGGAGGTCTTGCACTGCCTGACTTTAAGGCATATTATGAAGCCACAGTGGTCGAAACAGCATGGTATTGGCATAAAGATAGATATATCGACCAATGAAATCGAATAGAGTGCTCAGATATAGACCCTCTCATCTATGGACATTTGGTCTTTGATAAGGCAGTCAAGCCAACTCACCTGGGACAGAACAGTCTCTTCAATAAATGGTGCCTAGAGAACTGGATATCCATATGCAAAAGAATGAAAGAAGACCCATATCTCACACCCTATACAAAAGTTAACTCAAAATGGATCAAAGATCTAAACATTAGGTCTAAGACCATAAAACAGTTAGAGGAAAATGTAGGGAGATATCTTATGAATCTTACAATTGGAGGCAGTTTTATGGACCTTAAACCTAAAGCACTGAAGAAGGAAATAAATAAATGGGAACTCCTCAAAATTAAACACTTTTGTACATCAAAGAACTTCATCAAGAAAGTAGAAAGACAGCCTACACAATGGGAAACAATATTTGGAAACGACATATCAGATAAAGGTCTAGTATCCAGAATTTATAAAGAGATTGTTCAACTCAACAACAAAAAGACAGCCAACCCAATTACAAAATGGGAAAAAGACTTGAATAGACACCTCTCAGAGGAGGAAATACAAATGGCCAAAGGCACATGAAGAGATGCTCAATGTCCCTGGCCATTAGAGAAATGCAAATCAAAACCACAATGAGATATCATCTCACACCCACCAGAATGGCCATTATCAACGAAACAGAAAATGACAAGTGCTGGAGAGGATGTGGTGAAAGAGGCACACTTATCCACTGTTGGTGGGAATGTCAAATGGTGCAACCACTGTGGAAGGCAGTTTGGCGGTTCCTCAAAAAGCTGAGTATAGAATTGCCATACGACCCAGCAATACCATTGCTGGGAATCTACTCAAAGGAATTAAGGGCAAAAACTCAAACGGACATTTGCACACCAATGTTTATAGCAGCGTTATTTACAATTGCAAAGAGATGGAAACAGTCAACATGTCCATCAACAGACGAGTGGCTAAACAAACTGTGGTATATACATACGATGGAATATTATGCAGCTTTAAGACAGGATAAAATTATGAAGCATGTAATAATATGGATGGACCTAGAGAACATTATGCTGAGTGAGTCTAGCCAAAAACTAAAAGACAAATACTGTATGGTCCCAATGATGTGAATCGACATTCGAGAATAAACTTGGAATATGTCATTGGTAACAGAGTTCAGCAGGAGTTAGAAACAGGGTAAGATAATGGGTAATTGGAGCTGATGGGATACAGACTGTGCAACAGGACTAGATACAAAAACTCAAAAATGGACAGCACAATAATACCTAATTGTAAAGTAATCATGTTAAAACACTGAATGAAGCTGCATCCGAGCTACAGGGTTTTCGTTTTGTTTTGTTTTGTTTTGTTTTGTTCTTACTATTATTACTTTTATTTTTTTTTTCTATAGTAACATTCTATATCTTTTTCGGTTGTGTTGCTAGTTCTTCTAAACCGATGCAAATGTACTAAGAAACGATGATCATGCATCTATGTGATGATGTTAAGAATTACTGATTCCATATGTAGAATGGTATGACTTCTAAATGTTGGGTTAATTTCTTTTTTTCCGTTAATTAATAAAAAAAAAAAAAAACGAAAAGTCCCAGGGATGGAGACAGGGAATAGAGACCATGAAAGCATCGTGGTGCTCTCACTCAATCCAGTTTCAGTGGGCTGAAATACTTAATCACGAAGCAGATATTTCTGAAGTGACCCACCTTTCTGAACTGAAATACAGACACCATATAGCTCCCTGGGGATACCCTAAAAGGGAAGAAATGACTTACAAAGAAACTTAAATGAGAAGCAGTTAAACTGTAAGATAGGATAGGCTCAGAACTGAAAAGTATAAGGAAAATGGAGCACAGAATGAGGGATAGAATTTAAGCAAATCAACGGAGGGAAGAAATGTCTGCATAAAAACTAACAGAAAAACCCAAGATTCCTGGGGAAGAAACAGAGGAAAGGAAGTTTTCTCAGGACATGAAACAATAGCACAAAAAAGGCAATCTTGAAAATTCCACCACATATCCAGGGAAAGAATCAGATGAAAAAGAGGTGACGAATCTAAACAATTGAACACAGACTATTTATTCTAAAGGTCTAGAATAGGTTGGACTGGGCATTAAGGAGGAGCTTTAACACAAAGCCATTGTCTTGGTTTGTTAAACGCTGTCACAATGCAATATACCAGAAATGGAATGACTTTTAAAAAGGGAACTTATTAGGTTACGAGGAAGCAGTTCTAAGACCATAAACATGTTCAAACTAAGGCATCAAGAGAAAGATTCTTTGACTCAAGAAAGGCCATTGTCTGTCACATGAGGAGGTATGTAACAATATCTGATGGGCTTTGCATCTCCAAACATCTGTGTCTAGGTGTCTGCTCTCTCTGTCAGCACTCTAAGCTTCTCCAAAAGTCTACATCTAGTTGGCTCTGAATGAACTGTGGTTTCTCCAAAATGTCTCCCCTTTTAAAAGACTATAATAAAGTAATCAAGACCCACTTGAATGGACAGAGTTACATCTCCATGCATTCAAAAGCCACACACAAAATTAGGTGTGCCACATCTCTACAGAAGTAATCTAATCAAAAGGACACACCCAAAATTGAGTGGGTCAATCTCAATGAAAACAATCTAATCAAAGGTTTCCACCCTAAGATATTGAAATAGGATTAAATGACTTGCTTTTTCCAGGATACACAATACTATCAAACCAACACATTTCACACTCTAGACCCCCAAAAGACATGTTCTTTCCATATACAAAATACATTTATTCCATTACAATATCACAAAGCTTTAAACCATTCCAGTGACAATACAAATACAATACAACATCAAAAAGCGTACAACATCTCATCAAAGTCAGTTACAGGCGCTGGATGTTCTGAGGCAAAAATTCTCCTCTGGCTGTTGACCTGTGAAACTCAGGACATATTATCTACTTCCAAAATACAAAGAAGGAATAGTCATAGGATACATGTTCCCACTGACATAGGGAGAGACTGAAAGGTAAACAGGGATCACCATATCGAAACAGTTCTGAAAACCTTCAGGGCAATCATCATTGGATTTCAAAGTCTGAGAGTTATTTATCATGGGGGATTTAGAAAGCAGCAGTCCCATCTTTCCAAGGGCCCATGCAGCAGCCCCGCTCTCTCCAAACACTTGGGTGAGGACTGTAACACAGGGGCATAATAGGGTGACCACCATTCTCTTGGCTCTATCCTCTCCAAGCATTGGGGCTGCACCCGGGCTCTATGAAATCTCGAGGGCAAACAATCAACCCCCTCTGAACAATGGGCAAACACCAGCCTCCTTCCAATCCCCAGTTTATGTACCCCAACCTCTCTGAGGACTGGAGTGCCAAAACTCTTCCTGAATGTCAGGGTGGAAGGTCTGTCCTCTGCTTCTGGGACAAACACACTCTCTCCATGAGAATAGGTGGGTCTGTTCTCCTGGCCTGAGGTTTCCCAGCTCCAGACTTCAGCTTCTACAGTTCTGCCTTTGAAGTAATTTTTCCTTCCATCTGTGTCTTTTCTGTCCCTTTTAGTCTAGACTGGTAGTGATTCCATTTATATAGATCTCACAAAAACTTTGTTGATTTTCCTTGTAGAACAAAGGGATCAAAGCCATCAGACAATAGGTATCTCCACAAATCCTTTCTAGATAACACCATTTCTAATCCTGACACTTTCTGAAATGGCTGATTGGCTCCATGTTTGGTTAAATCCTCTAGCAGGGCACTATCCTCTGGGGTCTCACTTTCTGGAAGCCCAGAATTTTCTAGTCTATCAATTTTTGGTCTCTTTATACCCAAGAGTTCAGTTCTCAGCTTATCCCTTTCCTGTTGGAGTTCATTATAACCTGCAAGGAAAAACCAGGCTGAATTTTCCACATTTAGTTGGAAATCTCTCCTGTTAAATACCCTGGCTCATCACTTTTAAATTCTGCTTTCAATCCAACACCAGTACACAATTTTCCCAAATTCTCTATCACTTTAAAAAATGGTCACCTTCCTTCCAGTCTGTCACAGAACATACATCATATCTGTCTAAAGGCTCATCTCAGGTATCTTTAGAGTCCACATTCCTACCAACAGTCTCTTAAAAGCATTCTAGGCTTTGTCTATCAACATCCTCACAACTCTTTTAGAATCTTCCCCTTATCCATTTAAAAAGCCATTCCAATATGTTTGGTATTTGCAAACTGCAGCAGTACCTCACATTCATGACACCAAAATCTGTTTTGGTTTGTTAAAGACTGCTGGAATGCTATATAAAAGAAATGGAATGGCCTTTAAAAAGGGTACTTATTAACTTAACTTACAAGTTTACAGTTCTAGGACCATAAAAATGTCCAAAATAAGGCATCCAGAGAAAGATGCCTTGACTCAAGAAAGGGTGATGTTTGTCACATGGGAAGGCATGTGGCTGGCATCTGCTGGGATTTCTTCCAAGTTCTGTTGCTTCTAGCTTCTGATGCCAGTGATTTCCTCTCTAAACATCTGTGGGCCTTTACTTAGTTCCTCTAGGACACAACTCTGTCCTGGCTTGCTTAGTATCCCATAGGAAGGCAACTGGCGATGTCTGCTGGGCTCTGCATCTCCAAACGTTCATGTCTGGGTATTTGCTCTCTTTGTCAGTACTCCAAGCATCTCCAAATGTCTGCATCTCTGTTGGCTCTGAAGAAACTATGTTTTCTCCAAAATGTCTCCCCTTTCAAATGACTCTGGTAAACTAATCATGTTTTAAAGTACTCTACTTGAATGGGCTGAGTCAAGTCTCCATCTAATCAAAATGCCACATCCACAAATGTGCATGTTACATCTCCCATGGAAGTAATGTCATCAAAAGGTCACACCCCAATCTCCATGGAAACAACCTAATGAAAGGCTTTTACCCTACAATATTGAATCAGGATTAAAGGACATGGCTTTATCGGGGTATTCAACACTTTCAAACCAGCACAAAAATCAACAATAAAACCCTAGACAAGAGCGAGAAGCAGATAATCAAAGATAACTTATAAATATAATCAGAAGCACTGACATCAGCAAGAAATTACAAGCTGTACTAAGAAGCAGGAAGATATAGCTCAAAAGAAAAAATTAAAACTTCAGAGGAGACTCAGAAATTGGAACTAATAAAAGAAGTTCAAACAAATCTTCTAAATTAATTCAAAGAGACTAAAGAAAAATGGATAAGGGGAAGATTCTGAAAAAACTGTGTGGAACTTGATAGAGAAGACCTGGAATTCTTTGAAGAAACTGTTGGTTGAAAAGTAGAATTTAAAGATATCTTCCACAAGATTTTAGACAGAAATGATGAATGTTTCAGTGCAAACTGGAAGGAAGATGACCCTTGTTTTAAAGTAGCAGATAATATGGTAAAATTGTGTATTGCTATTGGGTGGAGATTAGAATTTAAAGGTGTTCTAGTGTGCTAGCTGCTGGAATACAGCACACCAGAGATGGATTGGCTTTTAATAAAAGGGGATTTATTTCATTAGTTCTTCAGAGGAAAGGCAGCTAACTTTCAACTGAGATTCTTTCTTACGCAGGAAGGCACAGGGTGATCTCTTCTGGCCTTCTCTCCAGGCCTCTGGGTTCCAACAACTTGCCCCAGGGTGACTTCTTTCTGCACCTTCCAAGGCCTGGGCTGAGCTGCAAGTGCTGAGATGAGGTATGCTGAGCTGCTTGGGCTGTGCTACACTAAGCTCTCTCATTTAAGCACCAGCCAATTAAATCAAACGTAATTCATTACAGCAGGCACACCTCTTAGCTGACTGCAGATGTAATGAGCAACAGATGAGGTTCACGTACCATTGGCTCATGTCCACAGCAACAGAACTAGGTACCTTCACCTGGCCAAGTTGACAACTGAATCTAACTACCACAAAAGGCAACAAGCCAGAATACATATCTGAGGAAATTTCCAAACTAAATGTGGAAAATTCAGCCTGGGTGCTCCTTGCAGCATATAGTAAAATGAGAGAAGAAAGAGATAAGTTGAGAACTGAACTCTTGGGTATAAAGAAAGCAGAAATTGAGGTCCTGGAAATTTTGGGCTTCCAGAAAGTGAGACCCCAGAAAACAATGCCCCACATGAGGATTTAAGTGAGCACAGAACCAGTCATCCATTTCAAAAACGCCAGAGTTAGAGATGGAGTTATACAGAAAGGATTTGTGGAAAGTCTTTTTGTCTGGTGACTTGGATCCCCTGTGTGCTACATGAAAAACCAACAAATTTTTAAGTGTTCTGTATGGACAGAACCACTGCAAGTGACTAAAAGAGACAGAATAGGGACACACTGAAGAAAAAATTACTTCAAAGTCAGAATCATGGAAGCTAAGATCTGAAGCCAAGAAGTCTCAGGTCAAGAGAGCAGAAAGGAGAGTGGACCCACTCATCCCCACAGAAAGGGCGAGTTTGCCCAGAAGGTAGAGGGTAGGCCTTCCACTTTATTGCTCAGGAAATGTTCTGCTGCCCCAGGTCTTGGAGGGTGACTCAAATTCCCTAGAGATTGGAGAAAGCCTGGCAATTGCCCCATTGTCCTGAGGGAGTTGAGCACTTGCCCCGGAAATAACAGAGAGCCTAGTGCTACCCCAATACCTGGAGAGGGTGGAGCCGAGAAAAAGGTGGACCCCCAACAATCTCCAGTTTTGCAACCCTCACCCAGCATTTGCAGAGAGTAGGACTGCTGTGTAGCCCTTGGAAAGGATGGGAATGCCGCTTTCTAAAACCCAAGGAATGATAAATGACTCTCCAACTCTGAAATATGATAGTTTGCTCAGCAGGTTTCCAGAACTGTTTTCCTTTCAATTTTTCCCTATGGTAACTGAAAGACGTATCCTATGACTGTTTCTCCACTGTATGTTGGACGCAGATCACTTGTCTGAGTTTCACAGGACCACAGTCAGAAGATAATTTTCCCTTAGGAGAGAGCATGTTTTACATGATTTGATGAGATTTTGTACTGTTTTTGACTTAGTACTGAATTTACATTGTTACTGAAATGGTTTAACATGATGGAGTGAATGTATCTTGTATAAGGAAAGCATGTCTTTTTGGGGTCCAGAGGGTAGAATGTGCTGATTTGAAATTGTTATGTACCCCAGAAAAGACATGTTTTCTTTCCTAATCTAATCTTGTGTAGGCAGACCTATTGTTTAGGCTGGAAACTTTGATTGGATTGTTTCCATGGATATGGGACAGACACAGTTATGGGCATGACCTTTGACTGGATTGTCTCTATGGAGATGTGACACACCTAATTGTAGGTGTGGCATTAGATTAGGTGGAGATGTGACTCTGCCCATTCAAGGTGAGTCTTGATTAGCTTACTAGAGTCCTTTAAGAGGGAACACTCTGGAGAAAACTAAGAGCTGACACAGATGCAGACATTTCAAAATGCTTGAAGTGTCAACAGGGAGCACAGATGTCCACATATAGACGTTTGGAGATGTAGAACCCAGTAGACTTTGCCACATGCCTTCTCATGAGATGCCAAGCAACCAAGAACCCCGAGTTGTGTCCTGGAGTTGCTGAATGAAGGCCCACAGACGCACAGAGAGAAAACCACTCACATCAGAGGCTGGAAGCAATGGAACCACACACAAGAAACAGTAGATGCCAGCCATGTACCTTCTCATGTGACAGACATTGGCCATTCTTGAGTCATGGTATCTTTCCCTAGATACTTGAGTTTGGACATTTTGATGGCCTTAGAACTGCACTTGCAATTTAATAAATTCCCTTTTTAAAAGTCATTTCATTTCTGGTATCTTTCATTCCAGCAACATTTAGCAAACCAAAATACAAGAAACATTCAATAAGTCTAAGTACCTATTTTCCTGCAGAAACCATGGAGATGAGAAGGCAGTTGTATGATATATTTAAGGTAATGAAAGACAAAAACTGCCAGCCAAGAATTCTTTAACAGGAAAAACTGTCCTCCAAAAATGATAGAGAGTTTAAAATATTCTAGGTAAGCATAAAATGAGTGAGATTCTCAACAAAAGACTGGCCCTACAAGAATTATTAAAGGAAATTTTGCAGGTGGAAAGGAAAAGCCACACTACTTGGAGCAGTGCAAAGAAATGAAGAGTATCAGTAAGGGTAACTAAAAGGGTAAATGTAAAAACCAATAATACAATACCCACAATATACAGCCCTACTATTTAATTCACATAAAAATCAAAATGCAACTGAACAAGTAAACAGCATTTCCTAATAACAGAAGTGCAAAATATAAAGTGGTACAAAAACAACATAAAGAGGGGAAACAAGGATATTGGAGAAGAGAATTTATATGCTATTGAAGCTAGACTGAAATATTTTCAAATTAGTAAACAGTACAATATAACCCCCAGGGATACCATACATAAAGTATTTTTAAAATATGCAAAAACATAGTTAGAAGGGTAATAAAATAAAGACAAAAATAATAATAATGGAGAAGGTTAAAGGGTATGAGATGTTTTGGGTTTTCTTTTTTATTTTAATTTTTTTTGAGTAATGAAAATGCTCTAAAATTGATTGTGATCATGAATATACAGCTATTTGATGATACTGTGAGCCACTGATTGTATACATTCAATGGATTATATGGTGTATGAATGAATCTCAATAAAATTGCATTACAATATGCAGAAACAGAAATGAGAAAGAGATCAGTCAGATACACCACAAAAGATTAACTATACAGAAAAGGAAGTTGAAATAAAGAAAAATGGAGACAAAACAAAGATCTACATATAAAAACCAAGGGACAAAATGGCTGACGTAAGTACTGCCATTACAGTAATAACATTGAATGGTAATGGATTAAACTCCCCAATCAAAAGATGCAAGTTAGAAGAACAGATTAAAGAAAAGTGTGATCCAACAATATGTTGATTACAAGAGCCTCACCTTAGACCTTAATACACAAATAGGTTGAAAGTAAAAGTTTAGAAAAAACACATTCCACACAAATTATAATCAAAGAAGACATGGGGCAGCTACACTAATATTAGACTGGCAGCATAGTAAGGTATGGAATTGAGTTCATCCTCCAGAACACCTAGTAAACAGCCAGGAATAGTACAGAACAACTGCTAGGGGAACATCAGTGACTGGACATACAGTGTACACCAGTCTGCACCAGGTGGAAAGGCTGAGATCCCACAGAGAACTATAAGTCCCCCATGCCATGGAGGACAGAGTCCTTCCCCCATGGGCACAGCAGGCTGGTTCCCAGGGGGAAAGGAAACAGACGTTATGAATAGCAAGGGCTTAGCTCAACCAAGCTCCAATTGCAGAATTAATTAACAAATTCTGACTACTGAAAACAGGCCCCAAGCAGAGATAAACCCAGAATAAACAACAAAGGAACTAGGAGTTTTGCCCCAGCAAAGAGAGGGAAGATTGATGAAAAAAAGAAAAAAGAGGCTTCTAGAGTTGGACAAAACAAAATACAGGAAACAGGCTGGACCACAAAAAAAGGGGGGCAAAAAGAGCCTGGAGATACATAGAGCCACATACCAACATAAGCTCTTCATTGACAAATCCAAGGAGCAAGGATCTGGCTTTGAAAAGGTGTTTTTTATCTTTTTTTTTTTTTTTACTTAACTTATTAGCTAGTACTGCAAACACTGTCAGGCTCCAGCACTACCCCAGGGAAGGGCTGAACTAAAGCCTGTTTGAGAGATAAAGTAAATAGTCAGATGAAAAGGGGTTAATTTCAAAAAGGGTGTATCACCCCCATGAAAAGGGGGGCAGGGCCCAGCTCAAGTGGAATCCTTACTTCAAGGATTCAGGCTCCAGGGGCTGAAAAACAGAAGCAACCAGAGTCATCCTACTACTTCACCTCTGTTTCAACCATGCCCCTGGCAGGAAGAGTCTGCTGAAATTAAAGGCACCTCATCACTTTAAGCTGGTGGAAAGCCTCGGGCAGATAAGCACCCCATGCTGGGTAGGTTAGGAAAAGTCGAGAGGCTTCATAAGAAAATCTGACAACCTGATGGGTCTTGACATCAGGGAAAACTGATGCTGGCTACTCTTCCCTCCGGAGATATGGGTGTGTCTGGTTTGGGAAAATCTGACTGGAGTCTATAATATCTGAGAAGACCCTCCTCACAAAAGGGCTACATATAGACAGGGCAAGAAACAGGAAAACAAGAACTGAAAAATTCTGATCAGTTAAACAGAACCTAGGCTAGAGGTCTAGAAAAAGGTGAACTCAATATCAAAGAGCAGATAGAGAACAAAGCCATCCAACAACAACAAAAAAACCCTAGGTAAAAGAGTGAAAACACACTGCAGAATGAACTAATTAAGGAAATCAAATGCCTAGACACTAGCAAAAAATAATGAGTCATACTAGGAAAACTGAAGATACGGCTCAGTCAAAGGAACAAACCTACACTTCAAATGAGATACAGGAGTTGAAACAACTAATTTAGGATGTTCAAACAGACAAGCAAAATCACATCAAAAATGAAATCAATGAGTTGATGGAGGATGTAAGATATCGGGTTAACAAATAGAAGAACTCAAAGTTAGAAAAAACAGCCAGCTCTGCCACCATCGTCGCCACCACCAGGCACCCCAGGACCTGGAGGTGGAGGAGGAGACAGAGGGCCCTGCAGGCCTCACCACTGCCCACTGCCCCCTCCCCTTCTCCTAAGCTGCCACAGCATCTCATGCAGCATCTCATGCAATCAAGGGCAGAGAACAGATTTGATAATGGGCTGCATTAAAAGCAAAGAGAACAAATATCCAGTCATTAAATAGAGAATTGAAAACACTCCAGAGCCTGTCAGCACAAGTGTCACCCATTATGGAGCAGAGAACACTGCATTGTCACTGTCATCGTCTGCAAAGGGAACATCTGTTCATTTTAGCAATCTTTCAAAACACCATTTGGAGGATCCTCAGGGGCAACACCTTTCGGAGAAGCACCTTCCTCATTCTTGGTGGTGCCAACTTCATATACTACTGGTTTAAAAGGGGGTGTTACTGTATTTGTGGCCTTATAAAGCTAGAACCACAGAAGACCTTTCATTTAAGAAGGGTGAAAGATTTCAAATAATTAACAACACAGAAGGAGATTGGTGGGAAGCAAGATCAATTGCTACAGGAAAGAATGGTTATATCCCTAGCGATTATGTAGCACCGACAGATTCCATTCAGGCAGAAGAATGGTATTTTGGCAAAATAGGGAGAAAAGATGCTAAATGATTACTTCTGAATCCTGGGAATCAGCAAGGTATTTGGGAAGAGAGTGAAACTACTAAAGATGCTTATTCCCTCTATTCATGATTGCGATGAGGTAACAGGTGACAATGTGAAACACTACAAAATTAGGAAATTTGACAACGGTGGATACTACATCACAACCAAGAGCACCATTTGATACTCTGCAGAAATTGGCGAAACACTATACAGAGTTATGCCGATGGTTTATGCCATAAGTTGACAACTGTGTGTTCAACTATGAAACCCCAGACTCAAGGTGTAGCAAATATGCTTGGGAGATACCTCAAGAATCTTTGCGACTAGAAGTTAAACTAGAACAAGGATGTTTTGGTGAAGTATGGATGGCAATGAGGAGTGGAACCACAAAAGTAGCAATCAAAACATTAAAACCAGGTACAATGATATCAGAAGCTTTTCTTCAAAAGGCTCATTATCATGAAGAAGTTAAGACATGATAAAGTTGTTCCACTATATGCTGTCATATCTGAAGAGCCAATTTACATTGTCACTGAATTTATGGCAAAAGGGAGTTTACTAGATTTCCTTAAGGAGGGAGATGGAAAGTATTTGAAGCTCCCACAACTGGTTGATATGGCTGCTCAGACTGCTGGTGGCATGGCATATACTGAAAGAATGAACTATATCCACTGTGATGTTTGGGCTGCTAATATTCCTGTAGGAGAAAATTTTGTATCAAAAATAGCAGATTTTGGCTTAGCAAGGTTAATAGAAAACAATGAATATACTGTAAGACAAGGTGCAAAATTTCCAATCAAATGGACTGCTCCTGAGGCTGCACTATATGGTCGATTCACAATAAAGTCTGATGTATGGTCATTTGGAATTGTACAGACAGAACTAGTAACGAAGGGCAGAGTACCATATCCAGGCATGGTAATCCACGAAGTTCTGAAGAAGGTGGAATGAGGATACAGGATGCCTCACCTTCAGGGCTGTTCAGAATCCCTACATGAATTGATGAACCTTTGCTGGAAGAAGGACCCTGATGAATGACCAACACATGAACACTGCTACAGAGCCATAGTACCAGCCAGAAGAAAACTGATAAGTCAAGTAGCCTATTTCATATGCACAAATCTGCCAAAATATAAAGAACTTGTGTAGAATTCCTCACTATGTACAGGAACTAAAAGAAGAAAATCTTCAGTCTGCATGTTTTTTAATGGTAAACTGGAATTCCAGACATGGGGGTTGCACAAAACCACTTTTTTTTCCCAAGTGTTAAACTATAAAGTGCCAATGATGAATTTTCCAACTTATTTCAGGTTCCAGAGAAAGTATAGCCAAGATGCTGATGAATGTGTGAGTGATAGCCTGACAATGAAGAGCAACAAGGCTACTGTTCATAAATCCTCTCCTTTCTTTTTTTTCCCCAAACTCAAAATTAAAAGAATATTATTTATCATTATAGACAAAACTTGGGATATAAAAAGTTATACCATAATAAAATCTAAAATCAAGAACTTTATGGAACCAAACAATTCCATTCCAGTTTTTAAAAATGTCTTACATTTATTAAGCTGAACAGTTAATATGCAATCTTAATGTATGCCTTCTTTTACATGGAAATGGGCCAAGTTTTTAGGAAGCAAAAAGGAATATAAGCAGCATCTAAAACTTGATTAAATGTTAGACCTCAGAAGTGAAATTTGAACGTATAATGTACTATATTAATACTCATTCATGAAATTGGATAGTAGACTAAGAAATTTTTTACTTTAACAGTTTTCTGAATAGTTTAATTTAGAACAACGAAGATAACTAGAAAGAAAGTTAATCTTTTACAAAGTTGCAATGATTTAACAAGAAGGCAATATATGGTTGAAATTGTACTGTCCAATCCAAGGGGAAATCTTTTACTCTTTAGATAACATGAAAGATAACATCTGGAATTTAAACAATGCTTTTTTCAAAAAATAGGCTTGGTATCGTAGATGTTGCTAATATGCACTTATGGTGAAGGGTGCCACAAATATAAAATATCACTAGATCAGGGACTTGAATGCACTTTTGCTGTTAATGAATATAGATTAAGAGAGAAAAATGTATTTAAAAGAAATATGAGAAAAGAAAATGTGTAATCTTTACAGGTAGAGGGATAGAATGTAATATTTAATGTTGATATCATGAAGGAACAAAATGGCTTTGCTGCACTCAGAGCTCCTCACTTATTTATTTTCTGAGACTTTAAGAATTATAAGGAATGACTACAATTTTTCTTGGTATACACACTACATGAGTGTTATATCTTCAAAATGGTTACCCACTCCAATGATACAGTTTCTACTCAAAACGTTTTTAAATTCTAGTTTTTAAATTTGTTTGATCTTACATTCACTTTCTAAATATACTTAATACTGACTATTTTTCTCTCTTTTAGAATATAATTGATTTGAGGAAGAAAACTAATTCAGGAATATAGTAATAGTGCAAAAAAGGGGATAGATTATGTCCATTTTAAGTGCAGAAGCGAAACATGAAGATTGTTTTTTTAGTAAGGTTCCAGTAAAAAAAAAAAGTTGCCATCTAAAGATTAGATGCTATTTCTTATTGGAAAATTCATTTCAGAACAAGTAGGAGACAAGGAGATCTTCGAAAAAAACAATCAAAAGAAGATTTTAAATAGGTGATTAAAATATATTACTTATCTTCTTGTAGTGGGCAGAATGGTGGCCCTCAAAGGAACATGGCAGCAAGTCAGGGAGGCCCTCAAAGATACCAGGATGAAATTCCTGGAACATGTGAATGTCACTTTATATGGTAAAGTTTTTGCAGATGTCATTAAGGATTCTGAGATGAGGTCATGCAGGTGGGCCCTACATGCCATCACATCCAAGGAAGACAGAGGGAGATTAGACAGATGCAGAGCAGAAGACAAGAAGAAGATGGAAGCAGAGATCAGAGTTGCAGCCAAGGAATGCAGGCAGCCAGCAGAAGCCGAAAGAGTTAAGGAATTCTCATCTACAGCTTCTAGAGGAACTGTGGCACTACAGACAACTTGACTTTAGTCCCTTAAGACTCACTTTGGATTTGTGGCCTCCAGAACCAAGAAAATATACTTCTTGACTTAATTCACCAAGTTTGTGGTCACTTGTTACAGTAAGTACAGAAAATTAATACAATTCCCAATAATCTTTAATCAGAATTGACAACAGAATTTTTAGAAAATACCTGTGTACTTTTTTTTCACGAACAGTAAGGTGACACCTCAGTTAATTAGCATCCTTGGGTATAAGCTGACTTATAACCACTAAACTGTTACTCTTTTCTTTTGTCTTGTCTTTAATCATAAATCATATCACACAGTATAGGCAGTAACTCAACAGTAGACAGACAGCTGTGTACTGTTTCCTGCCTTCCTTCATGAAGCTCCTTGTAAAACTACTGGGAGCCTGTTACAGACGTTAATAGATCATCTTAGATAATCTGATCTCAATTATCTTCTGCATCACCCTTGAACACTGGAGGTGAAGAAAGTAAGGGAAAATATGAGAGAAGTAAGATGGAACAGGAATCTATTTACTACCTCCCAAATTGCAGCCACAATAGACACATACAGGTCAATCTGCTGTATAGTGGCCCATTGGTTAGCATTTCTGCCAAGGTATAGAAAATGACTTTCAGAAATTATACTATTATACTAATTCTACTAAGTACAATTTTATTTTATTCAGTGTAAAAAAGGGATTTTGTGAAATTGTTAATTAAAATATACTTAGGTACATGAATCTTCTTTAGGTGTTATTTAATAATATAAGTTAACATAGTCCCTCATAAAAAATAATATAAATTAACACAGTCCCTCATAAAAAATCCTAGATAGTTTCAGAAGTGCAGCTTACCTGGGAGAGCCTTCTGCACCACATACGGTGCACTGGTTGCAGAGGATGAGGAACTGAGAGGCAGAGGACTGGAGTCTAACACGGGAGTGCTAAGCCCACAGGAGTGCACAGATGGGGAGACGGGGATTAGGAAGAAAGCCAAGTCATGTTCCTTGAACGTGCTACCCTCATCAGTGCAGCCCTGTGACCCGCGACTCACCCCACACCCCAAATCTGTAACCCACCCCTACTCCCCGTGCTCCAAGCGCTCTAAGCGCCCCTGCCCCACCAACACCCAGCGCTCATATCTGCCCCACACCCCCACCCCAAGTACAGCCCAATGCACCTTTCTTGCACCCCTCCTGAGCACTACCTCCCCATCCCTGCTCCCTGCAGGCTCTTGCTAACATATAAAGGCTGCGGGCACATACCTCCATGCCCAGGTTGCACCCACTCCCTACCCATAGTGTTGCACAGCCTCACCCCATGGCCCCTGAGCTATGCACATCAGTTTATAGCACTCTTAGACACACGGAAGTGCTCTGTCCCAGTCACACCCCTCAGTTCTGGGAACATCAGTTTATGGCACTCCTAGACATGCGCATGCACATGGCCCCAGTCACATCCTTCAGCTCTGGGAACAACAGTTTACAGCACTCCTAGACCTGCGCATATGCATGACCCTAAATCACGCTTCCCAAATCTGAGATGATGCTGACGTGTGCAGCTGGGTCACATCTTCCCCCATCCTTCCCCCCAGACATAACACCAACCCACTGCCATAGCTCTGCCATAGCTCTGCGCATGTGCACAAAGGGCTCCACATCCTAGACTAGTGCACACCAAGGATATGCTCCCCAGACCTGTGCACCCACACAGCTACATCCTCCCTAGCCACTGGGAGCCCACATTCACAAGCACCAGCGTAACATCCCCAACCTGCACCAACCTGCACCTACCTATACCTGTGCTACAATGCATCACAGTGCTGTTGTGCTCCACCTCGTACCCTGCATCTTGCTACACATCTACCCGGTAAGCACAAGACTTTATACTATTGAAGAAAATCAACTGCAAAGTAAATCAATCAAGATATTTACATGTGACCAAAAAAAAAAAAAAAAAAACAGAAGACCACTAAGCATATCACAATGCAGACAGATATAGCCCAGACTAATGACCAAATTAAAACACCAGAGGAGACACAAACATTAGCACAACTAATGAAAAATGTTCATAACACTACTTAATTAAATAAGTGGGATGGCTAATGACAAAAGGAGATCAAGAGGCAGAAGAAGAGCATAAAGAGGAATCTGAAAGAATAAAAAGAAAAATAGCAGATATCACAGAGGTGAAAGACTCTGTTGACCAAATAAAAAACATACTAGAGGAACCCAAAAGCAGATCTGAAGAGACAGGAGAAAGAATAAGCAATATAAAGGACAGGGTAACTGATTTCAAACACTCAAAACAGCAAATGGCAAAAAAGATGGAAAAATTTAAATTGGATATCAGGGAAATGATAAGCAAAACAAAGTGGACAAGTATAAGAATCATTGCTGTCCCAGAAGGAGAAGAGAGGAGAAAAGGGCTAGGAAGAGTAGTTGAGCACATAATGGGGAGAAACATCCCAACCCTTATAAAGGGCATAAATATACAAGTCAAAGACATGCAATGAACTCCGAACAGAATAAATACAAAAAGGCCTTCACCAAGACAAATACTAATCAGTCTGTCAAATGTTGAAGAGAAGCAGAAAATTCTGAAAGCACAAGAGAAAAACAATCTATTACATACAAGGGAAACCACATAAGACTAAGTTCAGTCTACTCAACTGGCACCATGGAGGCGAGACAGCAGTGGTATGATGTATTTAAGATCCTGAAAAAGAAAGGCTTCCAGCCAAGAATGCTGTACCCAGACAAATTATCCTTCAAAACTGAGGTAGAGAGAACAATTTTCAGAGGAACAAAATCTGAAAGAAATTTGACAACAAGAGACTGGACCTACAAGATATACTAAAGGGAGTTCTACAGTTGAAAACAAAAAAGACAGGAACGGGAGGTCTGGAAGAGGGCACAGAATTGAAGAGTACCAGTAGGGGTAACTTAAAGTATAAAAAGAGAAAGAGGGAAAAGAATATATATTTATAACAAATAAAATTAAAAAGATAAGATGGTAAATTCAAGAAACACCTTTTCAGTAATAACTTTGAAAGATAATGGACTAAACTTAACTATTAAAAGATACAGACTGGGAGAATGGATTAAGAAATATAATCCAGCTATATGCTGCTTACAGCAGACTCATCTGAGAGAAAAGGATTCAAATGGATTGAAAGTGAAAGGATGGGAAAAGATTTTCCAAGCAAGCTGTAACCAAAAGAAAGCAGGAGTAGCTATACTAATAACAAACAAAATAGGCTTTACATGTAAAGACAACATAAGACACAAAAAGAACACCATATATTAATTAAACGGACAATTTGCCAAGAAGATATAACAATCATAAATGTACATGCTCCTAATCAAGGAGCTCCAAAGTACATAGACAGACACTGGCAAAACTGAAGGGAGTGATACATGTTTCAACAATAATAAAAGGAGACGTCAATATACCACTCTCCTCTATAAATAGAATAACCAGACAGAAGATGAACAAGGAAACAGAAGTTAAACAACTTGATAAATGAATTAGACCTAACAGACATATATAGGTCATAACACCACAAAACACAAGGCTATACAATCTTCTCTAGCACTCATGGAACATTCTCCAGCATTAATCATATGCTAGGGCACAAAACAGATCTTTATAAATTTAAGAACACTGAAATTATTCAAATCACATTCTCTGATCACAATGGAGGGAAGCAGTATATCAATAACCACCAAAGAACGAGAACATTCACAAATATATGGAGATTAAATAACACACTCTTAAACAACCAGTGGCTCAAAAGAGAAACTGCTTGTGAAATCAGTAGCTATCTGGAGATGAATGAAAATGAGAATAAAATTTATCAGAACTTATGGGATGCAGTAATGCCTGTGCTGAGAGGGAAATTTATAGCTCCAGAAAGCCCAAAAATCAAGGACTTAACTGCTCACCTGGAGGAACTTGAGAAAGAAAAGCAAACTAACCCCAAAGCAAACAGAAGAAGAGAAATAGCAAGGATTAAAACAGAGTTAAATGAATGGGAGAACAAAAGAAAGAATCAATGAAACCAAAAGCTGGGTCTTTGAGGAAACCAACAAAATTGACAGGCTACCAGCAAGACTGGCAAAGAAAAAAAGAGAGAGAAATAAACAAAATCATAAATAAGAAGGGGTGTGTTACCATAGACCCTGAAGAAATAAAGAAAATCATGAGAGGATACTATGATCAACTATATGCCAACAAACTAGACAACTTAGATGAAATGGACAAATTCCTGGAAACACACAAACAAGCTACACTGACTCAGGAAGAAACATATCTCAGCAAACCAATCACAAGTAAAGACATTCAATCAGTCATCAAAAATCTTCCTACAAAGAAAAGCCCAAGGCCAGATGGATTCACAGGGAAATTTTATCAAACATACCAAAAGGAACACCAGTCCCACTCAAACATTTCAAAAAAATTGAGGAAAAAGTAACTCTGCCGGACTCATTTTGTGAAGCTAATATCATTTTAATACCAAAACCAGGTAAAGATGCTATAAGAAAGGAAAACTACAAGCCAATCTCTCTAATGAATACAGACGCAAGAATTCTCAAAAAAAAAAAAAAATCAGCAAATTGAATCCAACCACACATTAAAAGAATTATACAGCCAACCAACATTCTTATACCAAGAATGCAAGGATAGTCCAATACAAGACAATCAATACAAGCAATACACTACATTAACAAACCAAAAGGGAAAAATCACATGATCTCGACTGATGATGAAAAAGCATTCAAAAAATTCAACATCCTTTTCTGACAAAAATACTCCAAAAAGATAGGAATCAAAGGTTACTACCTAAATATGATAAAAGGAATATATGAAAATTCGATATCCAGCATCTTACTCATAGAGTGAGACAGAAAGCTTTCCCCCTAAGATCAGGAATGAGACAAGGATGCCCAATGTCACCTCTATTATTCAACATCATGCTAAAAGTTCTAGCTAGAGCAATCAGACAGGACAAAGAAATAAAAGACATCCAAATTGGAATAGAAGAAGTAAAACTTTGACTATTTGCAGATGACATGATACTATACTTGGAATATTCTGAGAAAACCACAGCAAAGCTGTTTGAGCTAATAAATTCAGCAAGGTGGCAGGATATAAAATTAATGTGCAAAAATCAGTAATGTTTCTATAGACCAGCAATGACCTAATTGAGGAGACAATTACAGAAAATATTCCATTAAAAATAGCAACAAAAAGTATAAAGTACTTAGCAATGAATTTAACTAGGGATGTAAAGGACTTATACACAGAACACTACATAACACTGCTAAAAGAAATCAAAGAAGATCTAAACAGATAGAAAGATGTTCTCTGAGCATGGACAGGAAGACTAAATATAAACATGTCAATTCTACACAAATTGATCTACAGAGTCAACACAGTGCCAATCAATATTTCAACAACCTACTTTGCAGACTTGGAAAAGCTAGTTACCAAATTCATCTGTAAAGGAAAGAGACCCTGAATAGTTAAATGCATCCTAAAAAAAAGAAGGAAGTGGGAGATTAAGACTCCCTGATTTTAAAACCTATTATAAAGCCACAGTGGTCAAAACAGCATGGTTCTGGCACAAAGATAGAAGCATTGAGCAATGGAATCGAATCAAGAGTGCAGAAATAGACCACCAAATCTATGGTCAATTGATCTTTGACAAGGCCCCCATAGCCTCTGAACTGAGACAAAAGTCTTTTCAATAATTGGGCATGAAAGAACTGAACATCAATAGCCAAAAGAATGAAAGAGGACCCCTAACTTACACCCTTCACAAAATTAAACTCAAAGTGATTAGCCAGAAACAAAAGGACAAATACTTATAGTCCCAATGATATGAATTAATATTAGTTAGTTGTATAATTTCAGCTACAAACAGAGACCTTTAGGAGATAGAAATAGGGTAGATATCAGGTAAATGGAGCTGAAGGAATACAGATTGTGCAACAGGACTGACTAAAAATTGAGAAATGGATAACACAATACTACCTAACTGTAATACAATAATGGTAGTAGACTGAATGAAGCTGAATGTGAGAATGATAGAGGGAGGAGGGCTAGAGGCACAAATGAAATCAGAAGGAAAGATAGATGATAAAGACTGAGATGGTATAATCTAGGAATGGCTAGAATGTACAATGATATTGACTAAATGTACAAATTTAAAAGTGTTTTTGCATGAAGAAGAACAAAGGAATGTCAATATCACAAGGTATTGAAAATAGATGGTAATTCATATTTTAAAACTTTAACTTATGTGTAAGACTAAAGCAAAAAATGTTTATTTGGTAACAAAATTTAAAATCTGACTAGTGCATTTCCTAATATAACTTATGTGGACAGATTAATTGAACACCATAAATACATGGAACCTTGAGCAGGGCATAAGATTTGTAGATTTGTCCAGAGTGATGTCCCGATAAATCCAAGAGTGATGTGAACAGTGAATAAAAAAGTATTTGCAAAGTCCCCTTGGGGAAAGACAAGAAAGGGGAAAATTCAAGTTCCTCATGTGGAGAATTCCTGATATTCTCACAAGCAGTGGGGACAACCAAAGCAACAGATGAGCCCTCAATCTGGAGGATTGGTAATATGAAACTTAATCCTGCAAAGGATGGGCTAAGCCTACTTAAAATTAGGCCTAAGGGTCACCTCCAGAAAACCTCTTTTGTTGCTCAGATGTGACCTCTCTCTCTCGGCCAACACGACAAGAAAACTCACTGCCCTCCCCCTCTCTACACAGGACATGGCTCCCAGGGGGTGTAAACCTTCCTGGCAATGTGGGACAGAAATCCTAGAATGAGCTGGGACTCAGCATCAAGGGATTGAGAAAAACTTCTAGACCAAAAGGAAGAATAGAGAAATGAGGTAAAATAAACTGTCAATGGCTGAGAGATTTCAAACAGAGTCAAGAGGTTATCCTGGAGGTTATGCATTATATAGATATCAGCTTTTTAGTTAAGGTGCATTGGAAAGGCTGGAGGGAAGTGCCTGAAAATGTAGAGCTGTGTTCCAGTAGCCATGTTTCTTGAAGATGATTGTATAATAATATAGCTTTCACAATGTGACTGTGTGGTTGTGAAAACCTTGTGTCTGATGCTCCTTTTATATATGGTGTGGACAGATGAGTAAAACATATGCATTAAAAATAAATAAATAATAGGGGGAACAAATGTTAAAATAAATTTAGTAGATTGAAATGCTAATGATCAATGAAAGTGAGTGGTAAGGGGTATAGATAAAAAAATTGGGGAAACAAAGGCTAAAATATATTGGGTAGATGGAAATACTGGCAGCCAATGAGAGGGATAGGAAAGGGGTATGGTATGTATGAGTTTTTTTCTTTTTTCTTTTAATTTCTTTTTCGGAATTGATGCAAATGTTCTAAGAAATGATCATGGTGATGAATATACAGCTATGTGTGAGGATACTGTGAGTTATTGATTATATACCAAGAACGGAATGATGATATGGTAAGACTGCTCATGTTTGTATATTGTTACGTTTAAAATTTTTTTAATTAAAAAAACATTTATATAAACTTAAAAAGTATGTTTTAAATTAATTTATCATTAAAATGTATGTTCTAAAAAAATTAATTCAAAGTAGGTCAAACACCTAAAACATAAGAACTAGTATCATAAAGCTTTTCTAGAAGAAAATGTAGGGAACCATCTTCAAGACCTAGTAATAGGAGGTAGCTTCCTAAACTTTACACCTAAAGCACAACCAGCAAAAGAAAAAACAGATAAATGGGAACTCCTCAAAATCAAATGCTTCTAAACCTCAAAAGACTTTGTAAAAAAGGTGAAGAGACAGCCAGCTCAATGGGAGAAAATATTTCAAAATCATATATCAGACAAACGTTTGATATCCTGTATACACAAAGAAATCATACAACTCAACAACAAAAGAACAAAATAACCCAATGATGAACTGGGCTAAAGATATGAATAGGCATTTTTCTGAAGACCAAATACAGATGGCTCAAAAGCACAGAAAGAGGTGTTCATTTTCATTGGCTATAAGGTAAATGCAGATCAAGACTACAATAAGATATCACCTCACACCTATAAGAATGGCTGATATTAAGCAAGGAAGAAACTATAAATGTTGGAAAGGATGTGGAGAAATTGGGACTAAATATCGAGTTGCCCTACATCCCAGTGTCATGGTCAGGTTCAAGTTCTTGTGTCAATCTGGCCAGATGGAGGTGCCTGGTCATCTGGTCAGGTAAGCACAGGCCTGTCTGTTGCTATGAGTATATTTCATGGACTTAAATCATGATTACGCATTTGTAATCAGCTAAGTGGAGTGTCTTCTGCAATGAGTGATGCTTAATCTAATAACCAGAAGGCGTTTAAGGAGGATTCAGAAGAGAGAGTCACTCTTCCTGCTTGAGCCAGTGTGCCTCTCCTTTGGAAATCGCCCAGACCTGTCATCGGAGTCATCAGCTTCACAGACTGCCCAACGGATCTTGGACCCTTACATTCCCATGGTTGTTCAGCCTGCCTCTCCTGAGAGTTCATTATGGAACTTCCTCAGAATTACCAGCTTACGGTCTGCCCTATAGATCTCTGACCCTTACATTCCCACAGTTGTCCAGCCAGCCTCTCCTAAGTGTTCACTGAGGATCTTTACTGGAGTTATCAGCTTGCAACCTGCCCTACAGACCTAGGACTCTACATTCTCTCAGTTGTGTGAGATACTTTTACAAATTTTATATCTACGGATATCTCCTGCTGATTCTCTTTCTCTGGAGAACCCTAGTCAATACAGCTTGGTACCAGGAGTGGTTCTTAAGAAACAGAATCTTAAAACTGGGTTTTTACGATTGGTTTTCTACTCTAACTGGACTCAAAGGCATTAAGGACTCTGTTTCTCAAAAATCAGAATGACACTGCCAATCCAAAGGGGTGAGGTGGCAAAGGAGACAGTCAAAATATCACCATTGGATTCTTCTACTGCTTGGTTGTATGAAGCCAGGCTCTGGGGGATAATGTTTTTGACATCGTTAAAGAGTTTTGTGGAAATAGGAGGTATAGAGATGTTGGCCAGTTGCTGTTAGATATGCTGCATACATCAATGAGGGAAAGGGTTGAGATGAAGGTTTTAAATGAGAAGCTTACGCACCGTATGACAGATGTAAACGCTTCTATGAGTGCTTCTATGAGTGCCTGGAAGGAAAATTTTATTTCCTGTAGCTGCAAACTTGAGATCACCAAAAATCAGTCTCAGAATTTTATTCTTAGAGTAGCAACTTTACAACATAAACTGAAATTTCAATCTTGCACGGTGTCTGCCGTTAACGTGATGGCACTGATTGGAAAGCATTGGGACCCTAAAATACGGGATGGCAACATACGGGTTGATAATGATGTTGGTGGAGAGGTTGAAACCCTAGGTAATGCTGAGTCTTTTATAAATAACCCTGTAATAGTCTGCCCTGAGGACATAGCCACCCCATCTCCAGCCTGCCCTGAGGAGCTGGCCACCCAGCCTCCACCTAAAGGACTTAGTCCTAGAGTGACTAATCACATTTCACCTGATGAAACTGCAAATGAATGCCCTGGAGCAAATGGCTTGGAAGATACTTCTAATTCTTTTCACGACCCACCCCTACCACCCCTCATTTCTTCCAGACCTATAACTGGACTAAAGTCCCAATATGCCCCAAAAGGTGAGGTACAAAGTGCCAACCATGAGGAGGTACATTATACTCCAAAAGAACTGCATGAGTTTTACAATTTATATAGACAGTCAGGGGACTATATGAGGCAATGGATTTTAAGGGTGTGGGATAATGGTGGGAGGAATATAAAGCTGGATCAGGCTGAATTTATTGATGTGGACCCACTAAGCAGAGATTCTGCATTCGATATTATAGCTCAAAGGGGTTAGAAAAGGCATTAACACTTTCATTGGATGGATGGCTGAAACATGGATCAAAAGGTGGCCAACATTACCTAAGGTTGAAATGCCAGAACTGACTTGGTATAATGTAGACGAGACGATCCAACAGCTTAGAGAGATTGGCTAGTAGATCATGGGGTACCTAGAAGTACAGTAGATGGGCAGTCTACTAAGTTCTTAATTGAGCAGTATAAGCAAAAGAGTTCAAGGTCAAGTGAACAGAAGTCTAACTTGAATTATAAAAACAGAGTCACAGCATCTTAATCAATTGTCAGACTTAAGATAGTCTACAGACCCAGAGCCCCTTGAATAAGGGAGAGGCCAGGTCCCTTTGGAGGAGGACCCTGTTACACTGGACAAATTTATAGTGTTAATCTTCCTGCAAGCCTTCCCCAAGGTCGTCACAACCTGTTCTGGCCCTATCTCATATATACCATTTCTATTTTATGATAGAGTGCTGCTGTGCATACCCAACTTTATGGTTCGGTGGGTCAGACAACACCCAGCTCATGATAGGCAACTCAGGTCTCATGGTAACTTGATGGCCCATGGTTAAGCATTCAGTCTCTACTAAAGTCCTGTAGCAGGACAAAAGCTGTTTCTCAAAAGGAGAGTAGTTATCTGCAGCAGATGGTAAGGCTTTGCTCCAAAATCCTAAGGGTCTGTGCTGTTATTTTCCTATAGGGGCCTGCCAAAGGCTCCAGACAGTGTCTCTGTTTGCCATTGAAAGTTCCAGCACCATTGGATCTGCTGGATCATATGGTCCAAGTGGCCATGCAGCTTTCATAGCAGCCTGGACCTGTCACATGTAAGTTACATGAGGAAGTGGCCCAAATGCACATGGTGTGCACTCCTGCCACATTACCTTCTCTCCTAGACCAGAGCTATGGCGTCCTGGGGAGTTCCTTACAGTGACATGACTGAGGAAGAGAAAACTCGGGCCTAGTTTACAGATCATTCTGCACAATATGCAGGTACCACCAAAAGGGAACAGCTGCAGCACTACAACCCCTTTCTGGGATGTCCCTTAAGGACAGTGGTGGGGGAAATCATCCCACTGGGCAGAACTTCGAGCAGTGCACCTGGTTGTTCATTCTGCTTGGAAGGAGAAATGGCCAGAGGTTCACTTATATAATAACTCATGGGAGGCTATTAGTGGTTTGCCTGGATGGTCAGGGAATTGGAAAGAGCATGATTGGAAAATTGGTGACAAAGAGGTCTGGGTAAGAGGTATGTTGGATAGACCTTTCTGAGTGGGCTAAAAACATGAAGATAATTGTGTCCCATGTGAATGAGCACCAGAGGGTGATTTCAGCAGAGGAAGGTTTAATAATCAAGTGGATGAGATGACCTGTTCTATGGATACCAGTAAGCCTCTTTCCCCAGCAACGCCTGTCATTGCCCAATGGGATCATGAACAAAGTGGTCATGGTGGGAGGAATGGA
This sequence comes from Tamandua tetradactyla, assembly GCF_023851605.1. Lineage (NCBI taxonomy): Eukaryota > Metazoa > Chordata > Mammalia > Pilosa > Myrmecophagidae > Tamandua > Tamandua tetradactyla. The sequence goes on along the minus strand of NC_135353.1, from coordinate 53,692,356 downwards.
GGTTATATATGGGCTCAACAACATGGACTTCCTCTCAACAAGGCTGACCTGGCTACAGCCACTGCTGAGTGCCCAATCTGCCAGCAGCAGAAACCCACACTCAACCCCCAATACTGTACCATTCCCCAAGGGGATCAGCTGGCTACATGATGGCATGTTGATTATACTGAACCACTCACATCCTGGAAGGGGCAGTGATTTGTTCTAACTGGAATAGACACATACTCTGGATATGGGTTTGCTTTCCCTGCACACAATGCTTTTTCCAAAACTACCATTCATGGACTTACAGAATGCCTTATTCATTGTCATGGTATTCCACACAGCATTGCTCCTGATCAAGGAACCCACTTCACAGCAAATGAGTTGTGGGAATGGGCACATGCTCATGGAATTCTCTGGCCTTACCATGTTCCCCATCATCCACAGGCAGCTGGATTGATAGAACTATTGAGAACTCAATTACAGTACTAACTAGGTGGGAATATCCTGCAGGGCTGGGGTGATGTTCTCCAGGAGGCTGTATATGCTCTAGTATCCACTGTACGGTGCTGTTTCTCCCATAGCCAGGATGCATAGGTCCAGGAACATAGGAGATGAAAATGGGAGTGGCACCACTCATTATTAACCCCAGTGATCCACTAGGAAAATTTTTGCTTCCTGTCACTGTGACCTTGAGCTCTGCTGGTCTGCAGGTTTCAGTTCCAGAAATGAGAGTGCTTCCACCAGGAGAAACAACAATGATTCCATTGAACTGGAATCTAAGACTGCCACCTGGTCACTTTAGGCTACTCATGCAGATGGATCAACAAACCAAGAGGGGGATTACTGGATGGGGTCATGGACCCTGACTATAAGGGAGAAACAGCACTGCAACTACACAATGGAAGTAAAGAAGAGTTTTCCTGGAATATAGGGGATTGCCTCCGGCGTCTTTTAGTATCACCATGCCCTGTGATTAAAATCAATGGAAAACTGCAATAACCCAACCCAGGTAGGACTACCAATGGCTTTCAAACTACAGGAATGAAGGTTTTGGTCACTTCACCAGGCAAAGAACCATGGCCAGCTGAAGTACTTGCTGAGGGTAAACATGGAATGATTAGTGGAAGAAGGTAGTGATGAATATGAACTACAATCAAGTGATCAGTTATAGAAATGAGGGCTATAAGGCTCTTCTGTTCATGTTACAGTACTTAAGTTGTAAGATATCAAGTTTAAGAATGAATATTACCAAAGGACCTGCACCCTATTCTAGGGACATTTAATGCATTTCCAATTGTACAGAGGACAGTTGAGTATTATTAGGCTAGGAAAAAATGTGTCTGCTATTATTTTCTATTTAAAGATTAAGTATGGTTTAAGGTGATGTGTATAGCTGCCAAGTTGACAAGAGGTGGACTGTCATGGTCAGGTTCATTTGTCAACTTGGCCAGGTGGTGTTGCTCAGTCATCTGGTCAACCAAGTGCTGGCCTATCTGAAGCTATGAGGACATTTCGTGGACTTAAATCGTGATTATGTCAGCGGCATCCACAGCTGATTGCATTAGTGATCAGCTAAAGGGAGTGTCTTCTGCAATGAGTGCCACTTAATCTAATCACCAGAAGGCTTTTACAGAGGATTCAGAAGAAGAAGTCACTCTTTCTGCTTCAGCCAGTGAGCCTCCCCTGTGGAGTTCGTCCAGACCCTTGATGAGAGTCACCAGCTTCTCAGCCTGCCCAACAGACCTTGGACCTTTACATTCCCATGGTTGTCCAGCCAGCCTCTCCTGAGAGTTCACTGAGGAACTTCACTGGACTTACCAGCTTGTAGCCTGCCCTACAGACCTTGGACTCTACATTCCCATGGTTACGTGAGACACTTTTACAAATTTTATATCCACAGATATCTCATGCTGATTCTGTTTCTCCAGAGAACCCTAGCTAATACACCCAGCAATACCACTACTTGGTATATACCCAGAAGAGCCGAAAGCAATGACACAAACAGACATTTGCACACCAATAACCGAGCAGCATTATTCCCAATCGCCAAAAGATGGAAGCAAGCCAAATGCTGATCAACAGGCGAGTAGATTAACGAAATTTGGTATATACATATGATGGAATACTATGCAGCAGTAAAACAAAATGACATTCTGAAGCACATGACAAGATGGATGAGGCTTGAGGACTTAATACTGAGTGAAATGAGACAGACAGAAAAGGATACATACTGTATGATTCCACTCTTATGACCATGGTAAAGGTAAAATCAGAGGCTTATAATACAGAATATAGGGGACTTAGAGATACATAGAAGCTAGAGATGGGTAAACAGTTAGCTAATGAGGTTGAACTCCAATGTAAGGGAACAGATAGAAGTGAAGGCGGTTCTCTACTGGGTCTATTAAGTAATATTACCATATCGAAGATGAACAAGATTGAAAGGGGTTTTATAGACCTACATGTCCACTGAGTAACACTAGAAATATAAATTAGTTCTTGCAAGAATTATGTCAAAATTATGATTTGTATACAAAGAATGCTTAAGTTCAGGGTACGGGGGAAAACTGCTTTTGCATGCTATGGGTTACATTTAAAAGGAAAAAAGCAGCAGTACCAAACAACAACAGAGGTAAATAATGGAGGGAGGGACAAAGCACAGCACCACAATTAGTTGTAGAGCATATTTCACACTTTGACATGGGTGACAATTTCACAATTTTAGGATTTTACTTTTTAAGAGGAGGTTTAGATTTGCTATTTGGCAAGGGTGTGTTTATTGGTTTTCTTTCTTTTGAGAACAATGAAATTATTTAAAATTGAGAATATTGATGAACCTTGGACTTTGGTCACTATACATGATTCATGGATTCAGGTGACTGAAGGATGCACTGACTGAGGAACAGACTGGCAAAAGATATTGTATACTTTTGAAAAAATGTTGTGCTGCTACAGAAAAGGAACGAAGTTGTGAAGCAAGCAACAATGTGTGTGAACATCTGGGACATTTGGTGAGGCAAAATAAGCCAGAAACAAAAGAACAATGGTACGGTCTCCTTTATGCTTATAAGAAAACAAGGGCCTAGACTGTAAGCTTTTATAGCAGACACATTTAGTCCGGAGTGGTATTTTTTCTGGACTTTGAGAGGCTGATATATATATATCCTATTTAGAGATAAGAACAAAGTCTACCAGGTTGGGGTTAAAGTAATTCAGAACACAGGGATAAAGAAGACAATGTCTATATTTTAGAACCAAAAGTACTCTTTGAGACCAAGAGATGAAAGGTTTATTCGGCCTGGAACCGAAATTTTCTGTAGCGCCTAATCTAACTCAACCTATCTGAGTAGCTCATTTGAACAACTGAAACACAGGGTACCCAGAATAACAAAGACATCCTTTAATCCTGTATAGCCTAATGTAATGCCTGGATACATCCTAAAGTATATTAAGCAGATAATCAAAAAGTACTGGCAAAATCCCTTGAGGGATGGGAGAAAAAATATAGAACTATTAAACCTTACCATCAGGAAATCCCCTGATACTGTGTCAAACTTTAGAGACACCCAAATCAATAGGCCATACCCCTGATCTTGAGGCTTACTCTTGTGAAGCTTATCCACGTAGTGGAGAAGCTTAGCCTACCTATAGGTATGCCTAAGAGTTACTTCTGGTGGCGCTCTTTTGTTGCTCAGATGTGGCTTCACTCTCTCTAAACCCAACACTGCAAGTGAAATCGTTGCCCTCCCCCATACATGGAACATGACATCCAGAGGTGAAAGTCTCCCAGGCAATGTGGGAGATGACTCCCAGGGATGAATCCGCCCTGGCACCATGGGATCAACAATTCCATCCTGAGCAAAAGGGGAAAAGAAGTGCAATTAATAAAGTATCAGTGGCAGAGAGTTCAAATAGAGTTGAGAGACTACTCTGGAGGTTGTTCTTATGCAAGCTTCAGTTAGACATTGCTATCCATCATAACCTGCCAAACCCCAACTAGGACCATTCCATCCAATCCTAAAAAACACCTAGGACAATATATAAAATTCTACAAGGGTTCAATGCACTAGCGTAACTTTCCAGAAACCTACACCCTCCAGATGGGTCCCTGGACCAGATAATTCCTGAAACCTAGAGGGGACAGCCTCTCCAGAGCATCAAATAATTCCATCTCCCTACCCCATATTACTGACAGACCCTTCCAACATGTAAACGTTAGAATGGCCATAGCCCAAACACCCCTAAAGAGAGGGATAGAAAGATCAAAGCTATTGATAGAGTTACACAGAGAAGATAGGATTTAAAAAATGAATATGATTGCTGAATCATTAAATTGGTATCTCTTTTAGTCTGCACTATTTTAGAGCAGCTAGAAGTAAAAACCTAAAATTGTGAAACTGTAACCCATGTCAAAGTCTGAAATATGTTCTACAACTAACTGTGGTGCTGTGCTTTGAAATTTATAGCTTTTTTGTATATATGTTATTGTTCACAAAAAAGAAGGAAAAAAAGTTGATTATGATGTTAAAAAAGTATTTAAGCCTTCTAGTCTCCTATATTCTGGAGCAGCTAGAAGGAAAAATATGAGAGGATCGTATGGTAGCCCATGACAAACTCTGGGATCTGTCCTGTAACCACTTATTTTGAAGAGTGCTTTGAAAACTATTGCTTTTTTATTTCTTTACTTTGTATATATGTTATACTATACAATAAAAAAAAGTTAAAAAAATAAAATTGTGGAACTGTAACCCATGTCAAACCCTGAAATATATTCTACAAAGATTTATGGTGCTGTGCTTTCAAATTTATTGCTTTTTTGCATATAAAGTCGATTGTGGTGATAAAAAAAAATATTTAAGCCTCTAGCCTACTATATTCTGACGCACCTAAAAGGAAAAATCTATGAGGATCACATGGTGGCCCATGACAAACTCTGGGATCTGTCCTATAACTACTTGCTGAAGAGTGCTTTGAAAACTATTGATTTTTTATTTCTTTGCTTTGTATATATGTTATACTATATAATAAAAAAGATTTTAAAAACTGGTGTAAAAAGAATCTGAGAACAGATGTGACAAACAAGAAAAAAAATCCTAGATAATATGTGGAAGTCTGATACATTTTTACCTCTGATAAAATTTCTAATAATGAAATGTGTTGTTGGATCATCATTAATAGAGATATCACCATAGAATTTTCTGTTTCAGGTTAACATCTGCTTAGATAATAAAACTTCAGCGAAAGGAATTATGCAAAAAGGAGCACCCACTTAGCTCTACCAAAATAGTAATTTTTAGAAAGCAGTTATGAATGGACCAATATTGCATCATCCTTGGGTTATACCTCAGAATTTGCACCATCCTTCTGGACTAAAATAGGAGTGAGGGCTATTTAGCAGATGAGCACTAGAGTAGATCTGAACTGCATTTCTGATTACATTGATTACTACCTATAAAACATTGTTAAAATCACTTAATTACTATTCTTTACTCTCCACATCAATTAATATCTATCACAGGGCTACTGAAAATGAATAAATACTATGCAACAACCCAAACCCCCTAGAAGAATATGCAATGGCAATGAAGGGAAAATTATCAACTTGACATGATGATATCTAATGCTCTCAAAGAGACAAAATAGGGGTGCGAGGGTAGTTCAGTGATAGAATTCTCGCCTGCCATGCGGGAGACCCATGTTCAATCCCCTGCTCATGCACTGTCCAAACAAACATGGAAACCAACAAAACAAATAAACAAGCATTTCATCAAATGGTGCTGCAATAATGGGATATTCACATGGAAAAAGAACGAAATGTAACCCTGCCATAAAGCATACAACACAAAAAAAGAGAAAAAATAAAATGATGGAAATTAGACAATTATATTCAGACCTTATGACTTGGAAAATGTATACCACAATACTCTACTTTTAGCAAAGTACATAAATCAACCAACTTAAATACTTAACTGTCTAACATGAAAAGAAAAAAATTAAATTTTATGTTTTCCTTACTAACTGCTACTTCTCAAATGTGAGCACAGTTACAGTACTTACAATGTGTTTAATATGTTCTAAAACATTAATACTTCCTTATCTATTTTCTCCCCTGAAAGAATTTTCAAGACTAGAAACAAAGGCAATAACAAAACCAAGAGGCACAATAGTTGCCTGTCAATGCAACATCTTTGAAGAATCAGAGACTGATGTTGGAACCTGATGGGAAACAATAAACCCGTGTCTCTGGCATCTCCTTTTAACAGATGCGCTCTGCAAAGACAGGTGATTTATTTATTCAGTATTCCCTAGAACGGTATTGTACTGTCTTTCATGACAAAAAAATGAACAGTCAGCCCACAATGCTGAAGAGGGTCACAGAATTTACTAAGCTATTCCATGATAAGTTAAAATACTAACCATGAGTACACTTGCAAAGTAGATATTGGAGAATGTGCAGAAAAATGCTTTAAAATCAACAATTCTAAGAAAAAAAACAAGCAGACCTCACTGAACTGCCATAACCAATAATGGAGGGCTCATACTGCACACAGGCATTTTGAGAAGCAAGGGTGCAAACAAAAACAGATGCTGCAAGAAGAAACAACAGCTGTTAACCAGAGGGCAGATTACATTCATGCTGGAAAAGAACTGTGAGTTATGCAACTAATAAGCCATATGGCAGGACATAGCTTTATATAAAAAAGAAAAGGCAGCTCTATGAACAGTTGTCTATAGGAAATTCTACAGTTTTCACTTTCATTAATACTGATTAATGAAACAGTCTGATTATATTCAAAGACAAAAGTGATGTTTAAAATGGTATTACACTTCAACCTCATAAAATTTATTAAATTATAAAGTTGACACTTCAGATCTATGTAGTATTACTTACTAAGTAGTTCATTAATAAGTTTTTATCTGTAAAAAGGAAATGCTATAGCCTTATCATGTATATTTTACTAATATAAATTCTACATGGAGGAAAAAGATAAAGATGAAAACGAGCCATGAAAAACTAGAAAACATTTTTAACGAATAGGCATCTAATATTAGAATGGAGAAGGATTTTCAAATGTAAAATAAAGGAAGAGAGGGCAGGCCAGGTGGCTCAGTGGCAGAGTTCTCGCCTGCCATGTTGGAGACCCAGGTTCAATTCCCAGTGCCTACCCATGTAAAAATAAATAAATAAATGAAGGAAGAGAGGAAGGTGGGGCAAGACGGCAGTACAGTGAGATGTGGAATTTAGTTTATCCTCCAGGGACATCAGTGACAGGACACACAGTATACACTAGTCTGGAACAGGTAAAATAGCTAAGATCCCACACAGAACTGTAAGTCCCCAAAGCTAGGGAAGCCAACACCCTCCCCTTTGGGCACTGCAGACTGGTTCCCTGAGGGGACAGGAAACAGACTTTACCACTAGCAAGGGCTTAACTCAACCAAGTTCTCACTATGAATTAATTAACAAATTCTGACTACTAAAAACAGGCCCCCAACACAGATAAACCTGGAATAAGCACTAAAGGAACCAGGAGATTTTGTGCTGATAGAGAGGAAGTGGAGCTGACAGAAAATTAAAAAACGGAGGTTTTTGGAGTTGGACAGCACAAAATATTGGGAAAGGGCTGGACCCCAAGAAAAGGGGGCACCTAGAGCCTGGAGATACAAAGAGCCACATATCAACTCAAGCTCTTGACTGGTGAACCCAAGGAACATGGGTTCTACTGTGAAAAGTCTTTTGGCTTTTCCTTACATTTTTTTTTTTTACATGGGCAGGCACCGGGAAACGAACCCGGATCCTCTGGCATCGCAGGCAAGCATTCTTGCCTGCTGAGCCACCATGGCCCACCCTTTTCTCTATTTCTTAACAGCTCATTAGATAGAACTGGAAGCACTATCAGGCTCCACTACTGCCCAGGCAAGGGTGGAACTAAAGCATATCTGAGAGACAAAGTAATTAGTCAGCTGAAAGGAGTGAATTCCTTAAAGGGCATATCTTCCCCCAAGAAAAGAGGGGCAGCACTCAGCTCAATTGGAATCCCTCCTTCAAGGAATTCATGCCCCAGGGGTTGGAAAACAGAAACAACCAAAACCCAACTACTACCTCACCTTTGTTTCAACCATGCCCCTGGCAGGGAAAGGCTGCTGAAATTAAAAGCACTGCCAACACTTTACACCACTGGGGAGCTGTGGGTTGACAAGCGCCCCATGCTGGGTGGGATAGGAAAAGCACAGAGTCTAGAGGCTTCATAGGAAGGTTTGACAATCTGCTGGGTCTCACCCTCAGGGAAAACTGATGCTGGCTACTCTCCCCTCCTGAGACATGGAGGTGTCTGGTCTGGGAAAATTTGATGATTTCTATAATATCTGCGGAAGCCCTCCTCAAAAAAAAAAAAAAGGCTCCATATAGACAGGGCAAGAAAAGAAAAACAAGAACTGAAAAATTCTGATCAGTTAAACAGAACCTATGCTAGAGGTCTAGAATAAGTTGAATTGAATGTCAAAGAAAAGATAGAGAACCATATAGCAAGCCATATAGCAAGAAAACCCTAAGTAAAAGAGTGAAAACAACCTGCAGAATAATAAAGGAAATCAAATACCTAAACACCAGCAAAAAATAAGTCATACTAGGAAAATCGAAGATATGGCCCAGTCAAAGGAACAAACCAATGCTTCAAATGAGATACAGGGGTTGAAACAACTAATTCAAGATGTTCAAACAGACATGCAAAATCTCACCAAAAATCAAATTAGGCCACCACGATGCGGGACGCAAGTGCAACCATGAAGTTTTGGGCCTGTCTGAACCAATTCACATGAGTCAGTATCATGTTATCTAAGCTTGCCAAAACCTGTACCCTCTGCATTAGCCCAGATAAGCTGAACTTCAACTTTTCAGAAAAGGTGGCTAATAGAGGGGTGAGCATGTGGTGTGAACTGGAGTAGGGGAACTTCTTCAATGAATTTCAAATGGAAGGCATCTGAGCATTAAACAAGATTTACTTAGAGCTGACATCAGAAAACTTATCTTGTACCTTGAAAATTGCCCAGAATGCTAGAACTTGAAAACCAAGCTGACCGATAAACATTTTCCCTGCCTCACAGTCTCTGCAGAATCATTACCTGTATCAAGCAACAACTGCACTGTGACACATGACATCCCCATGAAGATAATTCTGAGGAGACTGTGGAATGATTTACAAGTATCTCTACAATCCCAGACTTTGATTTATTTGCCATGTTTGAGACTATGAAGAGTTCTGTAGAGAAAATGAAAAAGATCAGCAGTAATCGTATTATTGAAGCAAACCTAAATGGAGAGCTGAACTTTAAAGTGTAAATTGAATTAGTGTATGTTACATCTCATTTCAAAGATCTTGGAAATCCTCCATGAGCCCCTGAAAATATCTCTCAAGACAGAAACCCAGAACAAATGGCTGAGGTACACTTAGATATTAGGAAGCTCTTACAATTTCTTGCTGGACAACAAGTAAATCCTACAAAGGCCTTATGCAATATTGTGAGTAACAGGATTGTCCATTTTGATTTGCTCCATGAAGATGTTTCCCTTCAGTATTTCATTCCAACACTGTCATAGCACACCACTTAACCAGATTTAGAAGTTTAAAGACTTTGGTTGTAGTGGGAAGAGACAATGGTTTCATGTGTCCTAAGTTATTTGTATATGTCCCCTGAGTAATGCAAATCATACACACTTTACTTATTTCTTCCTTTATAACAGTTTAACTAGAAATTGAATTACCGAGCATAGTTACATCAACAGTGTCACTCCTTTTTGCTTATATCTACTATGTTTTGCTTTTAAGACACTGGAAAAAGTTAAACCTTCTTTATGCAGACTTTAAATTTCAGTTTTTCACTGGTGATGTTGTGCAATCTCAGGTATTGAGAACTGGTAAGTTTGTAGAGCATGGTATATCAACTCAACATGTTGTAGCAGGTAGTTTTCTTTCTGACAACGTGACTCCTCTGCTTGCCCTGATCCCGTAACAAAGATGGCCCTGCATAAGGACACATTTCATTAGTCCAGGAGCTCCATCCTGCTGCTCCCCTAGTTCTCCCTGGGACCAACTTTGGTCTTAGGTTATAATTCCTTCTAATTCCTATTCTCCCTGCATACTGGATCTGTCATTCTGGAAAAAAATAGCAACATATTTTTCTTCAGAAACACCACGTAGCATAGGAAAAAACAAAACTAAATTAGCATGTGCATTAATGATGAAACCATATTTCTGTTTATCAAAGCTGATTCAGGTACTGATAAATATGCTTTCTCATTCTCCCTAAAGCATGTTCTACTATATTTTTGATAATAATTAAATCTTACATGTCCTATAGAGGTGGACCTCATAAACATTATCAGTTGCTTGGGATAAGATTAATAAATGGGATCAAAAACGAAAAATTCTTCTAAGGCTTGTTACCCTATTTGGTAAAATAAATGACTTTTCCAATGTTTAATAACATTAGCATAAATTGGTTTTAGTATTTCTTTAAATTAAGATTTTTAAATGAGAGAATATAATTATATTTATTTAAAGCCTCTTTCCCCTCTTTGGCTTGTAACAAAGTTTACTCCAGCTGCACACATAAAACTTAAAAGTCAAGGTGCAAAATGAAACGGCATCCGAAAATAGTTTTATAAAACTTATATTTCCTGGTAAACTCTGGTATAGATTTACCAATCTGGAAAACTATTTCTGATTATTTAAATGATGATTTTGTATGTATAAAGAAGATAACAGTGGACTTCCGGAGAAGATGGCGCCTTAGTAAGGGGCGTGGGTCTTAGTTTCTCCTCCAGAACAACTACTAAAGAACTAGAAACAGTACAGAACAGCTTCTGGAGCCACGACAGAGACCAGACACACAGCGTACCCCATTCCGGACCGGCTGGACCGGCTAAGAGACTCCGCTGCGGTGAGGTCCCCGAGAGGCGCGCGCTTCCCCGGACTGAGGCGGCTGGCGACCGGAGCCCCTCCCTCCCTCCTCCCCGGGCTGGCTGGAAGCTTTGGATCGGGTTCCCCAAGCCGCGGGAACCAGAGCCCCTTCCACACACGCGGCTTCCCGGGCCGGCTGGGAACATTGGATCGACGGTTCCCCAAGCCGCGGTGGCCTTCCCACACACGGCTTCCCGGGCCGGCTGGGAGCTTTGGATCAGTGGTTCCCCAAGCCACGGCGGCCGGCAACCCTCCCCCATGTGCGGCTTCCCAGGCCGGCTGGTAGCCTCGGAACAGCGGTTCCCCAAGCCGCGGTGGTCGGCGACTGCAGCCTCTTCCACACACGCGGCTTCCCGGGTTGGCTGGGAGCATCAAAACAGCGGTTCCCCAAGCCGCGGCAGCCGGCAACCCTCCCCCACGCGTGGCTTCCCGGACCGGCTGGTAGCCTCGGAACAGTGGTCCCCCAAGCCACGGTGGCCGGCGACTGCAGCCCCTTCCACGCACGCGGCTTCCCGGGCCGGCTGGGAGCATCGGAACAGTGGTTCCCCAAGCCACGGCGGCTGGTGACCTTTCCCCACAGGTGACTTCCCAGAGGGAAAGTAAAGAGTCTCCAACAGTAGTAGAGACTGAGCCCAACCTAACACCAATAGTGGCATTAAGGAACAACTTCTGACTACTAAAAATAAGCCCTGAGCTCAGCTGAAACTGATCAAGGTGGAAGTCGCCGATTGGGCTAACTGAAAAAGAGGAAAGGGGGTGAAACAGAGCTTTCTGCAGCTATTTCTACGGAGGCTTCGTTGCCTCTGGGCTCAGCGCAGGGATTACATAAGTTACAACTGCCCCAAATGCAGAAACAGGCTGCTTTTAGGGATCTCTACCACCTGAACCTTCCCCACGGGAGGGGTGAAACGCAACTCAGGTGGAATACCTCCCTCAAGGAATTCAGATCCCAGGACTTCACAATTTGAAGCCATTAAACCAACCTACAAACTTTCCTCTGTCTCCACCACACACCCAGCAGCGAGACTCTTCCAAAATTAAAGGAGCCACAACACCTTTTGCTGGTGGGACATGGAGACAGACAAGCACCACATACTGGGCAGGATAAGAAAAACAGAGCCCAGAGACTTCACAGGAAAGTCTTTCAACCTGCTGGGTCCCACACTCAGGGAAATCTGATTAAATGCCCAGACGCCAGCAAAAAATAACAAATCACACCAGGAAAATTGAAGATATGGCCCAGTCAAAGGAACGAACCAATAGCTCAAATGAGATACAGGAGCTGAGACAACTAATTCTGAATATACGAACAAAAATGGAAAACCTCTTCAAAAACCAAATTGATAAATTGAGGGAGGACATGAAGAAGGCATGGGATCAACAAAAAGAAGAAACGGAAAGTCTGAAAAAAAAAATCACAGAACTTATGGGATTGAAAAACACAGTAGAAGACATGAAAAAAAACAATGGAAACCTACAATGGTAGATTTAAAGAGAGAGAGGATAGAATTAGTGATTCGGAGGATGGAACATCTGAAATCCAAAAAGAAACAGAATCTATCGGGAAAAGAATGGAAAAATTTGAACAGGGTATCAGGGAACTCAAGGACAATATGAACCGTACAAATATACGTGTTGTGGGTGTCCCAGAAGGAGAAAAGAATGGAAAAGGAGGAGAAAAACTAATGGAAGAAATTATCACTGAAAATTTCCCAACTCTTATGAAAGACCTAAAATTACAGATCCAAGAAGTGCAGCGCACCCCAAAGAGATTAGACCCAAATAGGCGTTCTCCAAGACATTTACTAGTTAGAATGTCAGAGGTCAAAGAGAAAGAGAGGATCTTGAAAGCAGCAAGAGAAAAACAATCCATCACATACAAGGGAAACCCAATAAGACTATGTGTAGATTTCTCAACAGAAACCATGGAAGCTAGAAGACAGTGGGATGATATATTTAAATTACTAAAAGAGAAAAACTGCCAACCAAGACTTCTACATCCAGCAAAATTGTCCTTCAAAAATGAGGGAGAAATTAAAACATTTTCAGACAAAAAGTCACTGAGATAATTTCTGACCAAGAGATCAGCTCTACAAGAAATACTAAAGGGAGCACTAGAGTCAGATACAAAAAGACAGAAGAGAGAGGTATGGAGAAGAGTGTAGAAAGAAGGAAAATCAGATATGATATATATAATACAAAAGGCAAAATGTTAGATGAAAATATTATCCAAACAGTAATAACACTAAATGTTAATGGACTGAATTCCCCAATCAAAAGACATAGACTGGCAGAATGAATTAAAAAACAGGATCCTTCCATATGCTGTCTACAGGAAACACATCTTAGACCCAAGGATAAACATAGGTTGAAAGTGAAAGGTTGGGAAAAGATATTTAATGCAAATAACAACCAGAAAAGAGCAGGAGTGGCTATACTAATATCCAACAAATTAAACGTAAAATGTAAAACAGTTAAAGGAGACAAAGAAGGACACTATATACTAATAAAAGGAACAATTAAACAAGAAAACATAACAATCATAAATATTTATGCACCAAATCAAAATGCACCCAAATACGTGAGGAATACACTGCAAACACTGAAAAGGGAAATAGACACATCTACCATAATAGGTGGAGACTTCAATTCGCCACTCTCATCAATGGACAGAACATCTAGACAGAGGATCAATAAAGAAACAGAGAACTTGAATATTACAAAAAATGAGGTAGACTTAACAGACATTTATAGGACATTACACCCCACAACAGCAGGATACATCTTTTTCTCAAGTGCTCACGGATCATTCTCAAAGATAGACCATATGCTGGGTCACAAAGCAACTCTCAACAAATTTAAAAAGATTGAAATCATACACAACACTTTCTCGGATCATAAAGGAATGAAGTTGGAAATCAATAATAGGCAGAGTGCCAGAAAATCCACAAATACGTGGAGGCTCAACAACACACTCCTAAACAACGAGTGGGTCAAGGAAGAAATTACAAGAGAAATTAGTAAATATCTCGAGGTGAATGAAAATGAAAATACAACATACAAAACCTATGGGACGCAGCAAAGCCAGTGCTAAGAGGGAAATTTATTGCCCTAAATGTCTATATCAGAAAAGAAGAAAAGGCAAAAATGCAGAAATTAACTGTCCACTTGGAAGAACTGGAGAAAGAACAGCAAACTAATCCCAAAGCAAGCAAAAGGAAAGATATAACAAAGATTAGAGCAGAAATAAATGAAATCGAGAACATGAAAACAAAAGAGAAAATCAATAAGACCAGAAGTTGGTTCTATGAGAAAATGAATAATATTGATGGGCCCTTAGCAAGATTGACAAAAAGAAGAAGAGAGAGGACGCAAATAAATAAGATCAGAAATGGAAGAGGAGACATAACCACTGACCTCAGAGAAATAAAGGAGGTAATAACAGGATACTATGAACAACTTTACGCTAATAAATACAACAATGTAGATGAAATGGACAAGTTCCTAGAAAGGCATGAACAAGAAACTTTCACTCAAGAAGAAACAGATGACCTCAACAAATTAATCACAAGTAAAGAAATTGAATCAGTCATTCAAAAGCTTCTCAAAAAGAAAAGTCCAGGACCAGACGGCTTCCCATGTGAATTCTACCAATCATTTCAGAAAGAATTAGTACCAACTCTCCTCAAACTCTTCAAAAAAATCGAAGCGGAGGGAAAGCTACCTAAATCATTCTATGAAGCCAACATCACCCTCATACCCAAACCAGGCAAAGATATTACAAGAAAAGAAAACTACAGACCAATCTCTCTAATAAATATAGATGCAAAAATCCTCAACAAAATTCTAGCAAATCGAATCCAACAACACATTAAAAGAATTATACATCATGACCAAGTAGGATTCATCCCAGGTATGCAAGGATGGTTCAACATAAGAAAATCAATTAATGTAATACACCATATCAACAAATCAAAGCAGAAAAATCACATGATCATCTCAATTGATGCAGAGAAGGCATTTGACAAGATTCAACATCCTTTCCTGTTGAAAACACTTCAAAGGATAGGAATACAAGGGAACTTCCTTAAAATGATAGAGGGAATATATGAAAAACCCACAGCTAATATCATCCTCAATGGGGAAAAATTGAAAACTTTCCCCCTAAGATCAGGAACAAGACAAGGATGTCCATTATCACCACTATGCTTCAACATCGTGTTGGAGGTTCTAGCCAGAGCAATTAGACAAGAAAAAGAAATACAAGGCATCAAAATTGGAAAGGAAGAAGTAAAACTATCACTGTTTACAGACAATATGATACTATACGTCGAAAACCCAGAAAAATCCACAACAAAACTACTAGAGCTGATAAATGTGTACAGCAAAGTAGCAGGTTACAAGATCAACATTCAAAAATCTGTAGCATTTCTATACACTAGTAATGAACAAGCTGAGGGGGAAATCAAGAAACGAATTCCATTTACAATTGCAACTAAAAGAATAAAATACCTAGGAATAAATTTAACTAAAGAGAAAAAAGACCTATACAAAGAAAACTACAAAAAACTGTTAAAAGAAATCACAGAAGACCTAAATAGATGGAAGGGCATACCGTGTTCATGGATTGGAAGACTAAATGTAGTTAAGATTTCAATCCTACCTAAATTGATTTACAGATTCAATGCAATACCAATCAAAATTTCTACAACTTATTTTTCAGAAATAGAAAAACCAATAAGTAAATTTATCTGGAAGGGCAGGGTGCCCCGAATTCCTAAAAGTATCCTGAGGAAAAAAAAACGAAGCTGGAGGTCTCAAGCTGCCGGACTTTAAGACACATTATGAAGCCACAGTGGTCAAAACAGCATGGTATTGGCATAAAGATAGATATATCGACCAATGGAATTGAATAGAGTGCTCAGATATAGACCCTCTCATCTATGGACATTTGATCTTTGATAAGGCAGTCAAGCCAACTCACCTGGGACAGAACAGTCTCTTCAATAAATGGTGCCTAGAGAACTGGATATCCATATGCAAAAGAATGAAAGAGGACCCGTATCACACACCCTATACAAAAGTTAACTCAAAATGGATCAAAGATCTAAACATTAGGTCTAAGACCATAAAACAGTTAGAGGAAACTGTAGGGAGATATCTTATGAAACTTACAATTGGAGGTGGTTTTATGGACCTTAAACCTAAAGCAAGAGCACTGAAGAAATAAATAAATAAATGGGAGCTCCTCAAAATTAAACTCTTTTGTGCATCAAAGAACTTCATCAAGAAAGTAGAAAGACAGCCTACACAATGGGAGACAATATTTGGAAACAACATATCAGATAAAGGTCTAGTATCCAGAATTTATAAATAAATTGTTCAACTCAACAACAAAAAGACAGCCAACCCAATTACAAAATGGGAAAAAGACTTGAACAGAGACCTCTCAGAAGAGGAAATGCAAATGGCCAAAAGGCACATGAAGAGATGCTCAATGTCCCTGGCCATTAGAGAAATGCAAATCAAAACCACAATGAGATATCATCTCACACCCATCAGAATGGCCTTTATCAACAAAACAGAAAGTGAAAAGTGCTGGAGAGGATGCGGTGAAAGAGGCACACTTATCCACTGTTGGTGGGAATGTCAAATGGTGCAACCACTGTGGAAGGCAGTTTGGCGGTTCCTCAAAAAACTGAATATAGAATTGCCATATGACCCAGCAATACCATTGCTGGGTATCTACTCAAAGGACTTAAGGGCAAAGACACAAACGGACATTTGCACACCAATGTTTATAGCAGCATTATTTACAATTGCAAAGAGATGGAAACAGCCAAAGTGTTCATCAACAGAAGAGTGGCTAAACAAACTGTGGTATATACATACGATGGAATATTATGCAGCTTTAAGACAGAATAACCTTATGAAGCATGTAATAACATGGATGGACCTAGAGAACATTATGCTGAGTGACTCTAGCCAAAAACTAAAGGACAAATACTGTATGGTCCCACTGATGTGAACTGACATTAGAGAATAAACTCGGAATATGTCATTGGTAACAGAGACCAACAGGAGTTAGAAACAGGGTAAGATAATGGTTAATTGGAGCTGAAGGGATACAGAATGTGCAACAGGACTAGATACAAAAACTCAAAAATGGACAGCACAATATTACCTAATTGTAATGTAATTATGTTAAAACACTGAATGAAGCTGCTTCTGAGCTATAGTTTTGTTTGTTTGTTTGTTTTATATATATATATTTTGTATTTTTAATTTTTTCTCTATATTATCATTTTATTTTTTTTCTGTTGTCTTGCTATTTCTTTTTCTAAATCGATGCAAATGTACTAAGAAATGATGATCATACATCATTTATACATACATAATATGTGATCATACATAATATGTGATGATATTAAGAATTACTGATTGCATATGTAGAATGGAATGATTTCTAAATGTTGTGTTAGTTAATTTTTTTAATTAATAAAAAAATAGATAACATATTGATTTTCCTATAAATTAAAAGTAAAGTAACCTATTTCCTCATCTGCATTACCCAAAGTACCCTGTGGTTTTCCCTGCTCAGGAATTTAGTATGCATACTTCCTCCATTACCAAAATGTCAGATATCAAGGGGTGTCCACAGGAAAATAGGTTTGGGCAGGGCCTGTATGGATCTCAACATCACAGATGTTCCCGGATTATGCAATGCTGCTGCTTTGTTTTGCAGATTAGATTAAGTAACCTACTCAGGGTAAAAGTGGCAGGGGCAGGATTAGAACCCAGGAATTATAACTCTCATATATTCCTTCTCATACTTCCCTCTGCTGAGTAACCATAACTAATCTTTTGAATGAGGGATGAGTAATAGATTTCAAAACTGATATACACCAATCATTTGATGAGTTGGGAGAATATCTTAGTTTTAAAATCTGCTATGGAAAAGTAGATTTAAATGAACTCTTTTAGATGTCATGAAACCAGATATAATTTCCCCCAGCTCTTATAGAATTTGTCATCAGTTAAGACTTGATTTTGATGATTTCATGACTTTAATAAGATTTTCTCTAACTAAAGTGTTAACTGGTAGTCAGGAAGCTGGGATCTATTTCCAAGTTGGTGAATTTGTTGTTGAGTGTAGACAGGCCTTCTGCCTCTCTGCATCTCAGATTTTTATAAAATGAGGGCAATTCTTACCTCCCATGGTGGAGCACACAAATAGAAAACTGCAGACTTACAGAAATTCACAGCGCCATTTTATTGAACAATATACTAAAGTACACTGTGTTAGGTCAAACAATAACAATTTATCCCATTTACAAGAACAGATATAATTTGAAAAATTAATTTATTTCAAGATTAACATACTCAAAGAGTTTATATCTCTTTGAAACAGCTTTCTGGATTTTAGCAAAAACTTCTGCTGGCTGTAATCATCTAAGAGTTTATTAAGCACCGTGTTGTGGTATGCCCTCCTACATGCTGCGGCAGATAAAATAACACAGGAGCCAACCTTGCTTATGCCTGGTGTCCGTGTGTTTCTTTGTTAAACACAACTTGAGCTAAACTTTGGAGCCAATCCTGGGTTGAGTCAGAAAGGATTAATAATTCCTAATCCAGCAATTCAGTGGCCTTGTCATCTCCCCATCCACCCTTCTTTGGTCTAGCTAGGACCTGATCACTTGCAGTTTTTCCCCTACCTCAGTTTACAGCGGTGGCATGCCTGACATAAAGCGCCATGTTCATACTGGTATTCACACGGCTCTGGAGTTTGGTCTCAATATTAGAGTTTGGGGCTGGGATTCTGGTACCTGCTGCCAGGTAGTGAAGACATTTGATGACATCCATGCTCTCTAGGATAAATGCTCAGTATCTCCATTTGGTGACAGCCAGGCTCTCCCCAAACCCCAAAGAATGTGCTCCAACCACTCCAAGGCCTGAGGTGGCACAACTCTTCCACCGCAAGGAGGTATAAGGCCCAACCTCTGCCTTCTAGGCAAACTCACCCTCCCCACATACTTGGTTGCGTCTGCTCTTCTGGCTTGAGGCTTCTTGATTCAGACCCAGCCTCCATGGTTCTGCTTCTGAAGATATTTTACTTTCACTTTTTCCATTTTCTGAGCCCCCCAGTCAAGACTGGCAGTGGATCCATTTATACAGTTCCCACAGCACTCTTGTTGGCTTTCTATGTAGTAAGCAAGGATAATGCCCATCAGACAGAAGGAGTTTCCATAAATCCTTCCTGGATAACTTCATCTCCAATCCTGACTTTTTTGGAAATGGCTGACTGATTCTACATTTGGTTAACTCCTCACATGGAGCACTAATCTCCAGGGTGTCCCTACCTGGAAGACCAGAATTTTCCAGAACATCAATTTCTAGTTTCTTTGTACCCAAGAATTGAGTTCTCAACTTCTCTCTCTCCTGTTGGATTTTGCTACAAACTGCAAGGAGAAACCAGGCTGCACTTTCCACATTTAATTTGGAAATCTCTGCTGCTAAATATCCAAATTTATGGTTTTTAAAATCTGCCTTCCAGGCAAAGACTCTACTCAATTTTTCATATTATATGCCATTTTAAAACAAGGCTTGCCTTCCTGCCAATTTATAGTAACAAGTGCCTCATTCCTCTCTAGAGCTTCGTCAGAGGTATCTTTAGAGTCCACATTTCTTCTCTATCAAGCTCCACACAACTCGTCCAGAATCTTCCCTCTATTCATTTAAAAAGCCATTTCAACATGTCTTGTATTTGCAAACTACAGCAGGACACCTCTTCTCCAGTACCAAAATCTGTTCTAGTCTGCTAGCAGCTGGAATGTGATATACCAGAAACAGAATGGCTTTTACAAAGGGATGAATTTATTGACTTCCAAATTTACAGTTCTAAATTCATGAAATTGTCCAAATTAAAGCAAGTTTATAGAAATGTCCAAATTAAGGCACCAATAAGAGGTTACCTTCACTCAAGAAAGGTCGATGAAGTTCAAGGTTTCTCTCAACCTGAAATGCACATGGTGAATATGGTGACATCTGCTAGCTTTCTCTCCAGACTTCTTGTTTCATGAAGCTCCCCCAGGGGCCTTTTCCTTCTTCATCTCCAAAGATCTCTGCTGCATGGGCTCTTGTGATTCTCGTGGCTCTCTTGTTCTCTCAAATGCTTCTGCTTTTAAAGGATTCCAGTAAACTAATCAAGACCTACCTGGAATGGTAGAGTCACAACTCCATGGAAACCATCTAAGTAGAAGTTATCACCCACAATTGGATGGGTCATGTCTTCATGGGAACAATAAAAAAACTCCTAGTCAGCAATATTTAATGAGGATTAAAGGACATGGCTTTTCTGGGGTCTTCCACAGATTCAAACTGGCACAAATGGTATGCACACTCTGATCTGATTTGGGGAAATAATAATATATATGTGTATATTTCCTAGAAAAAGACTGGGAAGATGAACAACATTTAAACCTGGTTATTTCTGGGTAGTTTTTATTTCAACTTTTGTACATTTATGTGTTTTCTAAATAATTTAAATCAGCTTTGTTAAAAAAATAAATTTTTAAAGGAAAAAATCATTTCAATAAGTTGAGGAAAGATATAAAGAAGACATTGGGTGAACATAAAAAAGAAAAAAAAAGTTTGAGAGAATAAATTCCTGAACTTGTGGGAATAAATGGCATAATAGAAGAGATGAAAAAACAATGGAAAACTAAAACAATAAATTAGAACAGGCAGAAGAAAAGATTAGTGAACTAGAAAACTGAACATCTAAAATCCAACACATAAAAGAAAATATAGGGAAAAGAATGCAAAAATGAGTAGCATCTCAGGGAATTGAATCACAAAATGAAGCTCACAAATATACGTGTTGTGGGTATCCCAGAAGGAGAAGAGAAGTTAAAAGAAACAGAAAACCTATTGGAGGAAATAATCACTGAAAATTTCCCATCTCCTATGAAAGACATAAAATTACAGATCCAAGAAGCGCAGTGTAGCCCACACAGAATAGATCCAAACAGACCTACTCCAAGACACTTACTAACCAGATAGCCAAATTTCAAAGACAAAGAGAGAATCTCAAAAGCAGCAAGAGAAAAGCCATTCATCACGTTCAAGGAAAGCTTGATAAGACTTGCATGTTGAGCTGTGTTCCAGTAGCCTTGAAACCTGAAGTAGATTGCATAATGATAAAGTTTTTACAGTGTGACTGTATAACTGTGAAAACCCTGCACCTGATGCTCATTTTACCCAAGGTATAGACCAAAAATAAGGATAAAAATAAATAAATAATAGGGCGAGGATAAAGGGTGAAAAATTAAGTAGACTGAAATACTGGTGTTCAATGACAGGTAGGAACATGGGTTATGGGATGTATCAGTTTCTTCTCTTTTCTTTTTTATCTTTCTAGAGTGATGTAAAAGTGATAAAATAATCATAGTGATGAATAAGAAACTATGTGATTATATTTTGAGCCACTGCTTGGACACATATGGACTGCAAATGTATGAAGATTTCTCAATAAAAATATGTAAAAAACAAACAGGGGGCAGGTCACAGTGGCTCAGCAAGCAGAGTTCTCATTTGTCATGCCAGAGACCTGGGTTCAGTTCCTGGTGCCTGCCCATGCTAAAAAAGAAAAAACAAACAAACAGGGTCCAACAATATGCTGTCTATAAGAGACTCACTTTAGACCCAAGGACAAAAACAGATTGAAAGTGAAAAGTTGGGAAAAGATATTTTATTCAAACAACAAACAAAAAAGAGCTGGGGTAGCTATACTAATATCTGACAAATTACACTTCAAATGTGAAACAATTGAGAGACCCAAAGAAGGGCACTATGTATTAATAAAAGGAACAATGCAACAAGAAGACATAACAATCATGAATATTTATGTTAAAGTGCTCCAAAATACATGATGCAAACAGTGATCACACTGAAGGGAAAAGGAGACACCTCTACCATAATAAATGGAGACTTCAATTCCCCACTCTTATCAAAGAAGAGAATATCTATTCAGAGGATCCATAAGGAACAGAGATGTTGAGTAATATGATAAATGAAATAGACTGAACTGAAATTGACCGAATATTACCCCACAACAGCAGAATACACATTTTTCTCAAGCACTTATGGATCATTCTCAAGGATACACCACATGCTATGCCACAAGGAAGTCTAACTAAGTTTGAGAAGATTAAATTATATAAAACACTTTCTCAAATCATGAGGGAATGGAGCTGGAAATCAATAACCGGCAGAGGGCCAGAAAATACACAAATATACGGAGGCTAAAAAACACACTCTTAAACAACCAGTGGGTCAAAGAAAAAAATTACAAGAAAAAGCAGTAAATATCTCAAGGCAAATGAAAATGAAGACGCAACATTTCAAAATGCATAGGATGCAGCAAAGGCAGCACCGCAAGGGAAATGTATGGCCTGAAATGCCTATATTAAGAAAGAAGAAAGCGCAAAAGTTGAGACATTAACTGGTCCCTTGGAAGAACTAAAGAAAGAACAGCAAACCAACCACAAAGTAAATATAAGGAAACAAATTACAAAGATTAGAGCAGAAATAAATGAAATTGAAAATAAGAAAAAAAAATGGAGAAAATCAACAAAATCAAAAGTTGGTTGGTTGGTTGAGAAAATCAATAAAATCGATGGACCCTTAGGCTGACAAACAAAAAAAAATGAGAGAATGCAAATAAATAAAATCAGAAATGTAAGAGGAGCAGGTGGCTGAACGATGAACTGATGGAGAAGTAGATTAGCAAGCGATGGTGTATACTTCTGAATGAAGGTTGTGCTGCTTCAAAAAGGAACAATGTTGTGAGGCACACAACAACGTGAATGAACATGCAGGACATTTGGTAAGACAAAATAAGCAAGAAACAAAAAAACAACAATGGTATGGTCACTTTTAGAAAATGCCTATAAGAAACAGAGGCCTAGATTTTAAGCTTTCAGAGCAGATACATTAAGTCCGGAGTGATGATTATTTCTGGATTTTGAAAAGCTGTTTTATATATATAACCTGATATTTAGAGATAAGAATGAAGTCAAACAGGCTGGGGTTAAAGTAATTCAGAACATAGAGGCAAGGAAGACAGTGCCTACATTTTAGAACCACACATATTCTTTGAGACCAATGGAAGAAAGATTTATTTGATCTGGAACTGAAATTTTCTGTAATGCATAATCTACTTCAACCTATCTGTACAGCTCATTTGAACAACTGAAAAGCAGGAAGCACTGAATAAGAAAGAAGTCCTTTAATCCTTACAGATTATTGTAACGCCTGGAAACATCCTAGAATATATTAAGCAAATAATCAAAAAGTATTGGCATCGAGGAACAGCTCCCAGGGCTACAGCAGGGAATGGACACACAGCGTACCCCAGTCTGGACTGGCTAGTCTGACTGCGAGACTCGGCTGCGGTGAGATCCCTGAGCGGCGCATGATTTCCCGAGCAGCAGCAGCTGCGGCGGTCGGAGCAACTCCCTCCCTCCTTCCCGGGCTGGCTGAGAGTCTCGGAGAGGCAAGTTTCCCAAGCCGAGGCGGCCGGCGCCCCTCTTTTGCGGGCGGCTTCGAGTCTCGGCTTTGGGTCCGCAGCTACGAGTCTCGAATCAGAGGGCTATCCAAGCCGCGGTGGCCTCCGCCCTGCGGGCATCTTCCTGGTCCGGTGGGGAATTCCCCAGGCCGAGGCGGCCGGTGATCGACGCCCCTCCCCCGCGGGCGACTTCCTGGTCCGGTGGCGAATTCTCCAGGCCCACAGCGGCCGGTGACCAGCCACAGGGACCCCTCAAGCCACGGCGGCTGACGCCCCCACCACGCGCGGCCCCTGAACCAATGGAGAGAATTGGATCGGAAATCCCCAGACCACGGAGATCGGTGACCGGGGGGATCCATTCCAAACACTTGAGACAAACGTGTGCCAGGAGCGCCACCTACTGGGCAGGATAAGAAAAACAGAACCCAGAGATTTCACAGAAAAATCTTACACCTGGTTGGGTCCGACACCAGCTCTGAAGATTGAGAATATGGTCCAGTCAAAGGAACAAACCAATAGTTCAAATGAGATACAAGAGCTGAGACAATTAATGCTGAATATACAAACAGAAATGGAAAACCTCTTCAAAAATGAAATCGATAAATTGAGGGAGGACATGAAGAGGACATGGGCTGAACATAAAGAAGAAATAGAAAAACTGAAAAAACAAATCACAGAACTTATGGAAGTGAAGGATAAAGTAGAAAAGATGGAAAAAACAATGGATACCTACAATGACAGATTTAAAGAGAGAGAAGATAGAATTAGTGATTCGGAGGATGGAACATCTGAATTACAAAAAGAAACAGAATCTATCGGGAAAAGAATGGAAAAATTTGAACAGGGTATCAGGGAACTCAAGGACAATATGAACCGTACAAATATACGTGTTGTCGGTGTCCCAGAAGGAGAAGAGAAGGGAAAAGGAGGAGAAAAACTAATGGAAGAAATTATCACTGAAAATTTCCCAACTCTTATGAAAGACCTAAAATTACAGATCCAAGAAGTGCAGCGCACCCCAAAGAGATTAGACCCAAATAGGCGTTCTCCAAGACACTTACTAGTTAGAATGTCAGAGGTCAAAGAGAAAGAGAGGATCTTGAAAGCAGCAAGAGAAAAACAATCCATCACATACAAGGGAAACCCAATAAGACTATGTGTAGATTTCTCAGCAGAAACCATGGAAACTAGAAGACAGTGGGATGATATATTTAAATTACTAAAAGAGAAAAACTGCCAACCAAGACTCCTATATCCAGCAAAATTATCCTTCAAAAATGAGGGAGAAATTAAAACATTCTCAGACAAAAAGTCACTGAGAGAATTTGTGACCAAGAGACCAGCTCTGCAAGAAATACTAAAGGGAGCACTAGAGTCAGATACAAAAAGACAGAAGAGAGAGGTATGGAGAAGAGTGTAGAAAGAAGGAAAATCAGATATGATATATATAATACAAAAGGCAAAATGTTAGAGGAAAATATTATCCAAACAGTAATAACACTAAATGTCAATGGACTGAATTCCCCAATCAAAAGACATAGATTGGCAGAATGGATTAAAAAACAGGATCCTTCTATATGCTGTCTACAGGAAACACATCTTAGTCCCAAAGATAAACATAGGTTGAAAATGAAAGGTTGGGAAAACATATTTCATGCAAATAACAACCAGAAAAGAGCAGGAGTGGCTATACTAATATCCAACAAATTAGACTTCAAATGTAAAACAGTTAAAGGAGACAAAGAAGGACACTATATACTAATAAAAGGAACAATTAAACAAGAAGACATAACAATCATAAATATTTACGCACCGAACCAGAATGCCCCAAAATACGTGAGGAATACACTGCAAACACTGAAAAGGGAAAAAGACTCATATACCATAATAGTTGGAGACTTCAATTCACCACTCTCATCAATGGACAGAACATCTAGACAGAGGATAAATAAAGAAATAGAGAATCTGATTATTACTATAAATGAGCTAGACTTAACAGACATTTATAGGACATTACATCCCACAACAGCAGGATACACCTTTTTCTCAAGTGCTCATGGATCATTCTCAAAGATAGACCATATGCTGGGTCACAAAGCAAGTCTTAACAAATTTAAAAAGACTGAAATCATACACAACACTTTCTCGGATCATAAAGGAATGAAGTTGGAAATCAATAATAGGCGGAGTGCCAGAAAATTCACAAATATGTGGAGGCTCAACAACACACTCCTAAACAACGAGTGGGTCAAAGAAGAAATTGCTAGAGAAATTAGCAAATACCTCGAGGCGAATGAAAATGAAAACACAACATATCAAAACTTACGGGACGCAGCAAAGGCAGTGCTAAGAGGGAAATTTACTGCCCTAAATGCCTATATCAGAAAAGAAGAAAAGGCAAAAATGCAGGAATTAACTGTCCACTTGGAAGAACTGGAGAAAGAACAGCAAACTAATCCCAAAGCAAGCAAAAGGAAAGAAATAACAAAGATTAGAGCAGAAATAAATGAAATTGAAAACATGAAAACAATAGAGAAAATCAATAAGGCCAGAAGTTGGTTCTATGAGAAAATCAATAAGATTGATGGGCCCTTAGCAAGACTGACAAAAAGAAGAAGAGAGAGGATGCAAATAAATAAGATCAGAAATGGAAGAGGAGACTTAACTACTGACCTCACAGAAATAAAGCAGGTAATAACAGGATACTATGAACAACTTTACGCTAATAAATACAACAATTTAGAGGAAATGGATGGGTTCCTGGAAAGACATGAACAACCAACTTTGACTCAAGAAGACATAGATGACCTCAACAAACCAATCACAAGTAAAGAAATTGAATCAGTCATTCAAAAGCTTCCTAAAAAGAAAAGTCCAGGACCAGACAGCTTCACATCTGAATTCTATCAAACATTCCTGAAAGAATTAGTACCAACTCTCCTCAAACTCTTCAAAAAAATCGAAGCGGAGGGAAAACTACCTAATTCATTCTATGAAGCCAACATCACCCTCATACCAAAACCAGGCAAAGATATTACAAAAAAAGAAAACTACAGGCCAATCTCTCTAATGAATATAGATGCAAAAATTCTCAATAAAATTCTAGCAAATCGTATCCAACAACACATTAAAAGAATTATACATCATGACCAAGTAGGATTCATCCCAGGTATGCAAGGATGGTTCAACATAAGAAAATCAATTAATGTAATACACCATATCAACAAATCAAAGCAGAAAAATCACATGATCATCTCAATTGATGCAGAGAAGGCATTTGACAAGATTCAACATCCTTTCCTGTTGAAAACACTTCAAAGGATAGGAATACAAGGGAACTTCCTTAAAACGATAGAGGGAATATATGAAAAACCCACAGCTAATATCATCCTCAATGGGGAAAAATTGAAAACTTTCCCCCTAAGATCAGGAACAAGACAAGGATGTCCACTATCACCACTATTATTCAACATTGTGTTGGAGGTTCTAGCCAGAGCAATTAGACAAGAAAAAGAAATACAAGGCATCAAAATTGGAAAGGAAGAAGTAAAACTATCACTGTTTGCAGACGATATGATACTATATGTCGAAAACCCGGAAAAATCCACAACAAAACTACTAGAGCTAATAAATGAGTACAGCAAAGTAGCAGGTTACAAGACCAACATTCAAAAATCTGTAGCATTTCTATACACTAGCAATGAACAAGCGGAGGGGGAAATCAAGAAACGAATCCCATTTACAATTGCAACTAAAAGAATAAAGTACCTAGGAATAAATTTAACTAAAGAGACAAAAAACCTATATAAAGAAAACTACAAAAAACTGTTAAAAGAAATCACAGAAGACCTAAATAGATGGAAGGGCATACCGTGTTCATGGATTGGAAGACTAAATATAGTTAAGATGTCAATCCTACCTAAATTGATTTACAGATTCAATGCAATACCAATCAAAATCCCAACAACTTATTTTTCAGAAATAGGAAAACCAATAAGCAAATTTATCTGTAAGGGCAGAGTGCCCCGAATTGCTAAAAACATCTTGAGGAAAAAAAACGAAGCTGGAGATCTTGCACTGCCTGACTTTAAGGCATATTATGAAGCCACAGTGGTCGAAACAGCATGGTATTGGCATAAAGATAGATATATCGACCAATGGAATTGAATAGAGTGCTCAGATATAGACCCTCTCATCTATGGACATTTGGTCTTTGATAAGGCAGTCAAGCCAACTCACCTGGGACAGAGCAGTCTCTTCAATAAATGGTGCCTAGAGAACTGGATATCCATATGCAAAAGAATGAAAGAAGACCCATCTCTCACACCCTATACAAAAGTTAACTCAAAATGGATCAAAGATCTAAACATTAGGTCTAAGACCATAAAACAGTTAGAGGAAAATGTAGGGAGATATCTTATGAATCTTACAATTGGAGGCAGTTTTATGGACCTTAAACCTAAAGCACTGAAGAAGGAAATAAATAAATGGGAACTCCTCAAAATTAAACTCTTTTGTGCATCAAAGAACTTCATCAAGAAAGTAAAAAGACAGCCTACACAATGGGAAACAATATTTGGAAACGACATATCAGATAAAGGTCTACTACCCAGAATTTATAATGAGATTGTTCAACTCAACAACAAAAAGACAGCCAACCCAATTACAAAATGGGAAAAAGACTTGAATAGACACTTCTCAGAGGAGGAAATACAAATGGTCAAAAGGCACATGAAGAGATGATCAATGTCTCTGGCCATTAGAGAAATGCAAATCAAAACCACAATGAGATATCATCTCACACCCACCAGAATGGCCATTATCAACAAAACAGAAAATGACAAGTGCTGGAGAGGATGCGGTGAAAGAGGCACACTTATCCACTGTTGGTGGGAATGTCAAATGGTGCAACCACTGTGGAAGGCAGTTTGGCGGTTCCTCAAAAAGCTGAATATAGAATTGCCATACGACCCAGCAATACCATTGCTAGGTATCTACTCAAAGGACTTAAGGGCAAAAACTCAAACGGACATTTGCACACCAATGTTTATAGCAGCGTTATTTACAATTGCAAAGAGATGGAAACAGCCAAAATGTCCATCAACAGACGAGTGGCTAAACAAACTGTGGTATATACATACGATGGAATATTATGCAGCTTTAAGGCAGGATAAACTTATGAAGCATATAATAACATGGATGGACCTAGAGAACATTATGCTGAGTGAGTCTAGCCAAAAACTAAAAGACAAATACTGTATGGTCCCAATGATGTGAATCGACACTCGAGAATAAACTTGGAATATGTCATTGGTAACACAGTTCAGCAGGAGTTAGAAACAGGGTAAGATAATGGGTAATTGGAGCTGATGGGATACAGACTGTGCAATAGGACTAGATACAAAAACTCAAAAATGGACAGCACAATAATACATAATTGTAAAATAATCATGTTAAAACACTGAATGAAGCTGCATCCGAGCTATAGGTTTTTGTTTTGTTTTGTCCTTACTATTATTACTTTTATTTTTTTTCTCTATATTAACATTGTATATCTTTTTCGGTTATATTGCTAGTTCTTCTAAACTGATGCAAATGTACTAAGAAACGATGATCATGCATCTATGCGATGATGTTAAGAATTACTGATTGCATATGTAGAATGGTATGATTTCTAAAAAAAAAATGGACAGCACAATACTACCTAATTGTAATGTAATTATGTTAAAACACTGAATGAAGCTGCATCTGAGCTATAGTTTTTTTTTGTTTGTTTGTTTTTTCTTATATATTTTTGTATTTTTTATTTTTATTTTTTCTCTATATTATCATCATTATTTCTTTTTCTGTTGTCTTGCTATTTCTTTTTCTAAATCGATGCATATGTACTAAGAAATGATGATCATACATCTATGTGATGATATTAAGAATTACTGATTGCATATGTAGAATGGAATGATTTCTAAATGTTGTGTTAGTTTATTTTTTTTAATTAATAAAAAAAAAAAGTACTGGCAAAGTCTCCTGAGGGAGGGGTGAAACAATATGGAACTATTAAACCTTACCATCAAGGAATTCCCTGATACTGTGTCAAACCTTAGGGATATCCAAATCAATAGGCAATGCCCTTGATCATGAGGCTTACTCTTGTGAAGCTTATGTAGGTAGCGGAGAAGCTTAGGCTACCTATAGGCATGTCTACTAATTACTTCTGGAGGACCTCTGTTGTTGCTCAGATGTGGCCTCAGTCTCTTTAAGTCCAACTCTGCAAGTGAAATCATTGCCCTTCCCCCTACATGGGACATGACGTCCAGGGGTGAAATTCTCCCTGGCGATGTGGGAGAGGACTTCCAGGAATGAGCTTGGCTCTGGCACCATAGGATCAACAATTCCATCCTGATCAAAAGGAGGGAAGACGTGTAATTAATAAAGTATAAGTGGCAGAGAGAGTTCAAAGACAGTCAAGAGGCTACTCTGGAGGTTGCTCTTATGCAAGCTTCAAGTAGACCCTGCTACCTGTCATAACTTGCCAACCCCCAACCAGGACCATTCTACCCAATCCTAAAGAACAACGAAGGCAATATATAAGATTCCACAAGGGTTCCAGGCACTAGAGTAACTTGCCAGAAACCTACAACCTCCAGATGGGTCGCTGGTCCAGATAAGTCCTGAAATCTAGCCCAGCTTATCCAGATCATCAGATAGTTCTATCTTCCTACCTCATATTAGTGACAGACCCTTCCAATATCAAAAATTTAGAACTGCCATACCCCAAACAACCCCAATGAAAGGTATGGAAAGATCAAAGGTTATGGTGGAGTTACACAGAGAAGACAGGATTTAACAAATGAATATGAATGCTGAATCATTAAATTGATATGTCTATTAGTCTCCAGCATTTTAGAGCAGCTAGAAGTAAAAACCTAAAATCGTGAAATTGTAACCCATGTCAAAGTCTGAAATATGTTCTACAACTAATTGTGGTGCTCTGCTTTGAAATTTATAGCTGTTTTATATATATATTATTGTTCATAAAAAAAGGAGGAAAAAAAGTCAATTGTGATGTTAAAAAAAAGTATTTAAGCCCTCTAATCTCCTATATTCTGGAGCAGCTAAAGGAAAAATATGAGAGGATCATATGGTAGCTCATACGATCTGTCCTGTAACCACTTCTTGAAGAGTGCTTTGAAAACTACTGCTTTTTTATCTCTCTGCTTTGTATATATGCTATACTGTATGTCATGGTCAGGTTCATGTGTCAACTTGGCCAAGTTGTGGTACCTGTTTGTCTGGTTGGGAAAGTGCTGGCCTGTCTGTTACAATGAGGATATCTCACAGAATTAAATCATGAGCACGTCAGCTGCATCCACAGCTGATTCCATTTGTAATCAGCCAAAGGGGAGTGTCTTCTGCAATGAGTGATGCTTAATCTAATCACAGGAAGCCTTTTAAGGAGGATTCAGAAGAGACAGGCTCTATTCCTGCTTCGGTTGGCGAGCCTCTCCTGTGGAGTTCGTCCAGACCCTCCATCGGAGTCGTCAGCTTCACAGCCTGCTCTGCGGATTTTGGACACTGTGTTCACGTGGTCACGTGAGATACTTTTATAAATTTTATATTTGCGAGGGCTCCCTACTGATTCTGTTTCTCTAGAGAACCCTAACTAATGTATCTTGGTACCAGCAGTGGTTCTTAAGAAACAGAATCTTTAAAATGGGTTTTTATGAATGGTTTTCTACTCTGGCTAGACTCAAAGGCACTAAGGATTCTGATTCCCATAATCAGAATGACATGCCCAATCCATGGAGTGAGTTGGCAAAAGAGATAGTCAAAATATCATCATTCGATTCTCCTAATGCTTCGCTTGTACGAAGCCAGACTCTGGGGGATAATGTTTTTGACACATTTACAGAGTTTTGTAGAAGTAAGAGGTATAGAGATGTTGGCGGGTTGTTGTTAGACACACTGGCTACATTAAGGAGTGAAAGGAATGGGCTTAAGGCTTCAAACGAGAAGCTTAAGCGCCATCTGACACATGTAGACGTTTCTATGAGTATCCTGAAGGAAAATCTTACTTCCTGTAGCCATAGACTTGAGATCTCTGAAAATCAAACCCAGAATCTTATTGTTAGAGTAGCAACTTTACAACATAAACTGAAACCTCAATGTTGCATGGTGTCTACCGTTAAAGTGAGGGCATTGATTGGAAAGGTGTGGGACCCTGAAAAATGGGATGGTGACATATGGATTGATAATGATGTCGGGGGTGAGGTTGAAACCCTAGGTCATGCTGAGTCTTCTCTACATAACCCTGTAATAGTTTGCCCTGAGGACATAACCACCCCATCTCCAGCCTGCCTTGAGGAGTTGGCCACCCAACCTCCTCTTGAAGGGATTAGCCCTAGAGTGATTAATCCTGTTTCACCAGATGAAACTGCAAATGAAGGCCCTGAAGCAAATGGCTTGGCAGATATTTCTAATTCTTTTCATGACCCACCCCCACCACCCCTCATTTCTTCCAGACCTATAACGAGACTAAATTCCCAACAGGCCCATAAAGGTGAGGTATAAAGTATCACACACACATGAGGAGGTATACTCCAAAAGAAATGTGTGAGTTTTCCAATTTATATAGGCATAAATCAGGGGAATATGTGTGGCAATGGATTTTAAGGCTGTGGGATAATGGTGGGAGGAATATAAGGCTGGATCAGGCTGAATTTATTTATATGGGCCCACTAAAAAGAGATTCTGCATTCAATGTTATAGCTCGAGCAGTTAGAAAAGGTATTAACAGTTTGTTTGGATGGCTGGTTGAAACATGGGTCAAAAGGTAGCCAACATTACCCAAGTTGGAATGCCAGAACTGCCCTGGTATAATGTAGATGAGGGGATCCAGAGGCTTAGAGAGATTGGAATGTTAGAGTGGATTTATCATGCAAAGCCTGCTCTTACAGCCCAGCAATGTCTAGAGGATGCACCTTTTACCAGAACAGTGAGAAATAAATTTGTGAGACTAGCACCATCATCCCTGAAGAGCTCTGTTGCACTTCTCTGTAGGTCAGATATTACTGTAGGAACTGCTATCACTGAGCTGGAATCCTTAAACACAATGGGGATGATGGGATCACAAGTTGGCAGAAGCCAGTGGCAGCACTTAATCGCCAAAGACAGGGTAGACGTGGCTATTGTAATACCCAGCAAACTCGAAGTAGGCATCAAAATTTTATGACCCACAGAGATTTGTGGCATTGGCTAGTACATCATGGGGTACCTAGAAATACAACAGAAGGGCAGTCTACTAGATTCATGCTCGAGCTGTATAAACAAAAGAGTTCTAGGTGAAATGAACAGAAGTCTAACCTGAATTACAAAAACAAAGAGTCATGGCCCCTTAATCAATTTCCAGACTTGAGACAGTTTGCAGACCCAGAGCCCCTTGAATGAAGGGGAAGCCAGGTCCTTTTGGGGGAGAACCTTCTCACACTGCCACAAAGAGGTCTGGGGAAGAAGTATGTGGATAGACCTTTCTGAGTGGGCTAAAAACATGAAGATATTTGTGTCCCATGTGAATGCACACCAGAGGGTGACTTCAGCAGAGGAAGGTTTTAATAATCAAGTGGATAAGATGACACATTCTATGGATACCAGTCAGCCTATTTCCCCAGCAACCCCTGTCATTGTCCAATGGGCTCATGAACAAAGTGGTCATGGTGGTAGGGATGGATATCATGCATGGGCTCAGCAACATGGACTTCCACTCACCAAGGCTGACCTGGCTACAGCCACTGCTGAGTGCCCAATCTGCCAATAGCAGAGACCCACACTCAGCCCCCGATACGGCACCATTCCCCGAGGTGACCAGCCAGCTACATGGTGGCAGGTTGATTACATTGGATGACTCCCTTCACGGAAGAGGCACTGATTTCTTCTAACTGGAATAGACACATACTCTGGATATGGGTTTGCTTTCCCTGCACGCAATGCTTCTGCCAAAACTACCATCCATGGGCTTACAGAATGCCTTATCCATCATCATGGTATTTCACATAGCATTGCTTCTGATCAAGGAACACACTTCACAGCAAATGAAGTGCGAGAATGGGCACATGCTCATGGAATTCTCTGGTCTTACCTTTTCCCCATCATCCAGAAGCAGCTGGATTAATAGAACGGTGGAATGGCCTTTTGAAAACTCAATTACAGTGCCAACTAGGTGGCAATACCTTGAAAGGTTGGGGTAATGTTCTCCAGGAAGTTGTATATGCTCTGAATCAGCATCCGCTGTTTGGTGCTGTTTCTCCTATAGCCAGGATCCATGGGTCCAGGAATCAAGGGGTGGAAATGGGACTTGTACCACTCACTATTACCCCTAGTGATCCACTAGGAAAATTTTTGCTTCCTGTTCCTGTGACCCTGAGCTCTGCTGGTCTACAGGTTTTAGTTCCAAAATGGGGAGTGCTTCCTCCAGGAGAAACAACAATGATTTCACTGAAATGGAAGTTAAGACTGCCACCTGGTCACTTTGGGCTACTTATGACACTGGATCAACAAGCCAAGAAGGGGATTACATTATTGTCTGGGGAGACTGACCCTGACTATCAGGGGGAAGTAGGACTGCAACTACATAATGGGGGTAAACAAGAGTTTTCTTGGAATATAGGAGAACCCCTAGGGCGTCTTTTAGTACTACCATGCCCTGTGATTAAAATCAATGGAAAACTGCAACAACCCAATCCAGGCAGGACTACCAATGGCTCTGAAACTTCAGGAATGAAGGTTTTGGGTCACCCCACCAGGCAAAGAACCACGGCTAGCTGAAATGCTTGCTGAGGGTAAAGGGAATATGGAATGGGTAGTGGAAGATAGTAGTGATAAATATGAAATTCGACCACATGATACAAAGACTGTAATGCTGTTTTGTTCACATTGTACAATTTAAGTTTTAAGTTATCAAGTTCAAGAATGAATGTTGCCCAAGGATTTGCACCCTATTCTGGAGAGATTTAATGTGTTTCCAGTTATATGCAGGACAGTTGAGTATCATCAGGTAAAAGAAAAAATGTGTGTTTTATTGTTTTTATTTGGAAATTGGGTATGGTTTAGGGTGTTATGTATAGCTGCCAAGTTGACAAGGAGTGGACTGTCATGGTTAGGTTCATGTGCCAACTTGGCCAAGTTGTGGTACCTGTTTGTCTGGTTGGGAAAGTGCTGGCCTGTCTACTGCAATGAGGACATTTCATAGAATTAGATCATGATCGTTTCAGCTGCATCCACAGCTGATTCCAATTGTAATCATCCAAAGGGGAGTGTCTTCTGCAATGAGTGATGCTTAATCTAATCACAGGAAGCCTTTTAAGGAGGATTCAGAAGAGACAGGTTCTATTCCTGCTTCAGCTGGCGAGCCTCTCCTGTGGAGTTCATCCAGACCCTCCATCAGAGTCACTGGCTTCACAGCCTGCCCTGCGGATTTTGGACTCTGTGTTTCCGTGGTCACGTGAGGCACTTTTATAAATTCTATATTTGCGAGTGTTCCCTGTTGATTCTGTTTCTCTAGAGAACCCTAATATGCTATACAATTTTTAAAAAGGTAAAAAAAAAAAACTTTAGAGCCAACAGAGCCCACACAGCCAGAAAACTCTATATATGCGAAAAGAAAATGTCCCCCAAAAACTGTTTGAAGAAACATGGACAGAGAAGCTAGCAGACATCACCATGTGCCTTTCCAGCTGAGAGAGAAACCCCAAATATCATCAGCGGTTGCATGAGTGAAGGTATCTTTTCCTGGATGCCTTAGATTATATTTTTATAGCCTTAGAATTGTAAACTTGCAACTTAATAAATTCCCTTTTTAAAAGCAAAAAAAGAAAAAAGAAATGGAAGAGGGAACATAACCACTGACCCTGCAGAAATAAAGGAGGCAATGAGACGATACTTTGAGGAATCATATGATAATAAACTAGACAATGTAGATGAAATGGAAAACTCCCTAAAAAGGCATGAACAACCAACACTGACTCGAGAATAGACAACCTCAACAAACCAATCACAATAAAGAGACTGAATCAGTCATCAAGATGCTCTAAAAAAAGAAAATCCAAGACCAGATGGATTCACATATCAATACTACCAAGCACTCAAGAAGGAATCAGTATCAATCCTGCTTAGACTCTTAAAAAAACTGAAGAGGCAGGAAACCCACCTAACTCATTCTATGAAGCCAAGATCACCCTAATACCAAAGCCAGACAAAGATATGCAAGACAAGAAAATTACAGCCAATCTCTTTAATGAATACAGATGTAAAAATCTTCAACAAAATACTTGTAAATCAAATCTAGAAGCACATTAAAAGAATTATAAACTACGACCAACTGGGATTTATTCCAGATATGCAAGCCTGATACAACACAAGAAAATCAATTAATATAATGCACTATATCAATAAGTCAAAGTGGAAAAACCACATGATCATCTCGATTGATGCAGCAAAAGCATTTGACAAAATTCAACATCCTTTCATGATGAAAACATTTCAAAGGATAGGAATAGAAGGGAACTTTCTCAACATTATAAAGGGAATATATGAAAAACCCTCAGCTAACATCATCTCAATGGGGAAAGACTGAAAACTTTCCCTCTATGATCAGGAACAAAACAAGGATGCCCACTGTCACTACTGTTATTTAACACTTGATAGAAGTTCTAGCCAGAGCAATTAGACAAGAAAAAGAAGTAGAAGGCATCCAAATTAGAAAGGAAGAAGTAAAATTCTCACTGTTTGTAGATGACATGATATTGCATGTTGAAAATCCCAAAAAATCTACAGCAAAGCTACTGAAACTATTAAATGAGTACAGCAAAGTGGCAGGGTACAAGATTAACACCAAAAAATCTGTAGTTCTTCTATACACTAGTAATGAGTAACCTGAGGAGGAAATTAAGAAACAAATCCTTTTACAACAGCAAGTAAAAGAATCAAATATTTAGGAAAAAATTAACTAAAAGATGTATACACAGAAAACTATAGGACATTGGTGAAAGAAACCATGGGAGACCTAAATAAATGGAAGGGCATACCATGTTCATTCACTGGAATCCCAAATAGAGTAAAGATGTCAATTCTATGCAAACTGACCTATAGAGTTAATACAATACCAATTAAAATTCCAAAAATGTGCTTTGCAGAAATAGAAAAACAATAACCAAATTTACTCGGAAGAGCAGGGTGACCCAAATAGCTAAAAATATCCTGAGAAAGAAAAATGAAGTGGGGGGCTCCACACTACCTAACTTTAAAGCATATTACGAAGCTACTGTGATCAAAACAGCATGATACTGACATAAAGACTAATATACTTACCAAGAGAATCAAATTGAGTGTTCAGAAATAGACCCTATCAACTATGGACAACTGATCTTTGATAAGGCAGTCAAATCAATCCACCTGGGACAGAGCTAAGTCTCTTCAGTAAATGGTTTTTGGAGAAGTGGATATCCATATGCAAAAGAATAAAAGAGGATCCATTTTTCATACCCTATACAAAAATGAACTAAAAATGGATCAAAGATCTAACATTAGCGTTTAGACCATAAAAACTGTTTGAAGTAAATGTAGGGAAATGTATTATAAATCTTGTAATAGGAGGTGGTTTCACAGACCTTACACCAAAAGCACAAGCATTGAAAAAAAGAACTAGATAAATGGGATCTCCTCAAAATTAAACACTTTTGACCAGCAAACTTTGTCAGGAAGGTAAAAAGGCAGCCTACACAATGGGAGACAATATTTGGAATCCATATATCAGATCCAGGTTTAGTTTAGTATCCAGAATAAATAAAGAGATTCTTCAATTCACCAACAAAAAGACAAACAACCCAAATAAAAAGTGAGCAACAGACATGAGCAGACACCTCTCAGAAGAGGAAATACAAATGCTAAAACGGACATGAAAAGGTGCTCAACTTCACTGGCTATTAGGGAAACGCAAATCAAAACCACAATGAGATATCATTTCATAACCACTAAAATGGCCATTATAAAATAAACACAATAGAACAATTCCTGGAGAGGATGTAGACAAAAAGGCATATTTATCCACTGTTGGTAGGTATGTAAAATGGTATAACCTCTGGAAAGCAGTTTGGCAGTTCCACAGGAAGCTAAGTACAGAATTGCCATATGATCCAGCAATCCCATTACTAGGTATATATTCAAAGGAACTGAAGGCAAGGACACAATGGACAGCTGCACACCAATTTCTTTTTTTGCATGAGCAAGCACTGGGAATTGAATCTGGGTTTCCAGCCTGGCAGGCGAGAATTCTGTCTGCTGAGCCACTGTGGCCTGCCCATGCACACTGATGTTTACAGCAGCATTATTTATGATTTCAAGAGAAGGAAACAGTTCAAATGTCCATCACTGGATGAGTGGCTAAACACTCTGTGATATATACATACAATGAAATGCTACGTAGCTATAAAACAGAGTCATGAAGCCTGTAATTATGCTGAATAAAATTCACCAGAAACAAAAGGACAAATACATTATGGTCTTACTAATATGAACTAATATTAATGAGTGAACTTAGAGAGTTAATGTTAAGAACACAGGTTATCAGAAGATAGAAATAGGGTAGACATTGGGCATTTGGTGTTGAAGGAAAACAGATTGTACAACAGGACTGACTGCAAAAAATTCAGAAATGGTTAGCACAATAAGCCTGATGGTTATACAATGATATAAGTACATTGAATGAAGATGAATGTGTGTATACTTAAGGGAGAAGGGCTGGGGTATGTATGAAGCCAGAAGGAAAGATAGAGGATAAAGACAGAGGGTACACCTTAGGAATACCTAGAGTGAACAACAATGATGATTAAATGTAAAAATTTTTTTAAAAAAATGTTTTTGCAAGAGGGAGAACAAACATATATCAACATAGCAAGGGTTTGAAAATGGATGGTCTACAGGAAAAAGTACAATCAATGCAAGCTAGGGTCTACAGTCAACAGTAACACTCTAATATGCTTCCACTGAATGTAACAAAGGCATTATGACAAAACTAAATGTCAACAAGCTGGGGGGTCATGGGGGAGGGGTATGGATTATTTGTAGAAGAAAAGGAAATGTCTTCATATAGATTATGATGGCAAAGGCATGCCAATTTACTTAGGTTGGATTGTATGATGTGCAATGAATAAAACTGTTTAAAAATGAACAGAGAGAAACAAGTACTAAAAAAAATGTAGAAAGTGGGGAAAGAGTTGTACCTATTCACTGTTGGTAGGGAAGGTGACAGGTGCTGCTCCTTGGAGGGCAGTGTGCTCATTCCACAAGAGTCTAGGGGTGGGGCTGTCATATGATTTTGCAACCCCACTGCTAGTTGTATTCCTGAAGGAAGTGAGAGTAGGGATGCAAATTGACATTTGTACACTGATGTTTATGGTGGCAGTGTTGTGATTTGCAATGGATGGAGGTGGCTTAAAGGTACAACGACTAAGGAATGGAAGAGGGAACTGTGGTGTTCACATACAATGGACTATGGAGTGGCTACAAGAATGAATGAAGTTGTGAGGCATGCAGATAGGTGAATGAACCTTTAGCACATATGTGAATGAAATGTCAGAAACAAAAAGACAATATCATGTCTCACTCATATGGACTAACTATAACATACAAACTCAGAGAATTGCAGTCGAGAGCATGGGTTATCATGTTGGGGCTTATTGTAAACGTTCCTAGGTTGTAAGTTCATTCAACAGTCACATAATTTAGGAGTTGTAACTGATATTTCTAAATTCTGAGATACTGAGCTATATGTATATATCCCAGTCATTCCCTGAAACTGGGTATTTGACACCTGAGACTCAGAGATAGAGCTCTGAAGGTACGAAAGTCTGCACTACATCATTCAGCAACTGTTAGAAAAAGCAAAAAAGTGATCAGACTTCTTCTAGAGATATGAATGAAGCTGATCTGGATAAGACTAAAGTAAATCAGAATACAGGGTAAAGGATGATATGGTTCATATTTTCAGACTTCAACCTGTGTGCAAGACCAAAGGGAGAGAAGTTTATTTGGTGCAAAATTTATATTTTGGGTAGCACACTATAATTTAACTTATATGGTCAGTTTACCTGAGTACCATAATTACATGGACTATTGAATAGGGCATGAGATCTGGTTGGTTTGTACAGGTTAGTGTGATGCCCCGATATATCCCAAAGTAATTTGGGCAGGGAATAAAAAAATATTTGCAAAGTCCCCTTGGGGGACTGGGAAGAAAGGAGGAAATATTCAACTTTCCCATCTGGAGAATTCCTGCTATTCTCACAAGCAATGTGGACAACCAATTCAGTAGGTTGAGCCCCCAAGTGCCTATGAAGCTTATTCCTGAAAAGGAGAAGCTAAGCCTACTGATAATTATACCTAAGAGTCACCCCCAGAGAAACTTTTTTGTTGCTCAGATGTGGCCTTTCTAAGCCAACTGAGCAGGTGAACTCACTGCCCTCCCTGCTACATGGGACATGACTCCCAAGGGCATAAATCTCCCTGGCAACGTGCACTTGAGCCCCCAGGGATGAGCCGGGAGCCAGCATCATAGAAATGAGAAAGACTTCTTGACTAAAAGGGAAAAAAGAGAAATGAGACAAAATAAAGTTTCAGTGGCCAAGAGATTTCAGAGTCGAGATGTTATCCTGGAGGTTATTCTTACACATTATATAAATATCCTTTTTAGTTTATGGTGCATTAGAGTGGCTAGAGGGAAGTAGCTGAAACTGTTGAACTATTTTCCAGTAGTCTTGATTCTTGAAGCTGATTATATAACCATATACCTTTTACAATGTGACTGTGTGATTGTGAAAATTCCAAATGTTCTAGTTATACCCTATGAACACTTGGAAAATAAAACTATATATACACACTAAAAACTATATATACAATATGAACCAATTATGTTTTCTTTAAAAATGTGCATTTTTATGTGGACAGCTTAATTGAACACCATAACTACATGGAACCATGAGTAGGGGATAAGATTTTGTAGGTTTGTCCAGAGTGATGGCCCAATAAACCCCAGAGTGATTTGAACAGTGAGTAAAAAAAATATTTGCAAAGTCCCCTTGGGGGAATGGTGAGAAAGGGGGAAAATTCAACTCCCCAAAGTGGAGAATTCTTGATATTCTCACAAGCAGTGGGGACAACCAAAGCAATAGGTTGAGTCCCCAATCTTCGGGTTTGCTCACATGAAAACGCCACAAAGGATAGTCAAGCCTACTTAAAATTAGGCCTAAGAGTCACCCCCAAGAGAACCTCTTTTGTTGCTCAGATGTGGCCTCTCTCTCCAGCCAACACAACAGGCAAAATCACCACCCTCCCCCGGACTATGTGGGACAAGACTCCCAGGGGTGTGGACCGTCCTGGCAATGTGGGACAGAAATTCTAGAATGAGCTGGGACTCAGCATCAAGGATTGAGAAAATCTTCTCGACCAAAAGGGGGAAGAGCGAAATGAGACAAAATAAAGTATCAATGGCTGAGAGATTCCAAACCGAATTGAGAGGTTATCCTGGAGGTTATTCTTATGCATTAAATAGATATCCCCTTGTTAGTCAAGATTTAATGGAGAGGCTGGAGGGAATTGCCTGAAAAAGTAGAGCTGTGTTCCATTAGTCATGTTTCTTTAAGATGATAGTATAATGATATAGCTTTCACAGTGTGACAGTGTGATCATGAAAACCTTGTGCCTGATGCTCCTTTATCTACCTTATCGACAGACAAGTAAAACATACGGAATAAAAGTAAATAATAGGGGGAACAAATGTTAAAACAAATTTAGTAGATTGAAATGCTAGTGATCAATTAAAAGGAGGGGTAAGGGGTATGGTATGTATGAATCTTTTTCTGAATAGATGCAAATGTTCCAAGAAATGATCATGATGATGAATATGCAACTATGTAATGATATGGTGAATTACTGATTATATATGTAGAATGGAATGATCCTATGTTAAGAATGTTTGTGTTTGTTGTTATATTTTTTTTAATTTTAAAAATTAATTTAAAAATAAATTAAAATGTGCATTTTATACACTCCTACATAAACTAACCTGTAGTTATGTGCAAGGGGATGAGTATGAGGGTATGAAGGAAATATATCAAAATGTTAACAATATTTATTCAAGGTTAGTGGAACGAGGAATGATTTGTATTTTCTCCTTCATACTTTTATTTTTCAAATTTTCTACAATAAGCAAGCATTACTTCTGGTATAAGAAAAGCACAGTTAATATTACACTATCTTAAAGGTTTTATATTTTAGAAAATAAATTCAATTTTCACCATATACCTCCTTCAATGCAATTATACATGCAGACAATTATAGGTTAAATATACATTGGTGTGGTAGTTAGATTCAGTTGTCAACTTGGCCAGGTGAAGGCACCTAGTTCTGTTGCTGTGGACATGAGCCAATGGTACATGAACTTCATCTGTTGCTGATTTACATCTGCAGTCGGCTAGGAGGCGTGCCTGCTGCAAATGAATGATGTTTGACTAAATTGGCTGGTGCTTAAATGAGGGAGCACAACGTAGCACAGCCTAAGCAGCTTGGCATACCTCATCTCAGCACTCGCAGCTCAGCCCAGGCCTTTGGAGATGCAGAAAGGAATCACCCTGGGGAAAGTTGTTGGAACCCAGAGGCCTAGGGAGAAGGCCAGCAGAGATTACCCTGAGTCTTCCCATGTAAGAAAGAACCTCAGATGAAAGTTAGCTGCCTTTCCTCTGAAGAACTCATGAAATAAATCCCCTTTTATTTAAAGCCAATCTGTCTCTGGTGTGTTGCATTCTGGCAGCTAGCAAACTAGAACAATTGGTATCATATATAATAATTTATTTTTATGGAAACACAATTTGGCATGGTACCAAATATCTACACTGTTATTTCCCATTATACTGCTGTTCTACTATATGTTCACCATGTTCAAAATGCAAATTAGGATGAAATCATACAACTTCCAACATCAATTCATGTCTTGATCTAAACCATATTTTTAAAACAAAAACTTATAAAACCTGAATTCTCTATAATTAGTCTGATTAATTACTTACAATTGCTTACTTACAACAGTAAGTAACAATTTGGAGAAACAATAACAAAACATGTCATCTTGGCCTTCCCACTGACATATGATTTGATGCATGATTAACTTGACATTGACGTTATGGCTAGGTCAAGGTCAACTAGCCACTGAAAGTCATATGGACCTGTTTAAACACTATACTTTTTATTTGCATTAATTAAGATACCTCAGTATCTTTCTACTGTATGAAAAAGGAAAGTCTGTTATATTATGGGAATTATCTGCATCAAACTGACACTCAAGAAAACCTCTAGTAGACTTCAGATTTCAAAACAAAGGCAGTCCTTGTGAGGGGCACAAAATCCCAAGTGCAAGGCCACCTTTTTAAACAAACTATTTGTTTCATTTTTTAATTACCAAGATTATGATTAATTTTATAGTCAGCATACCATGCCCCTCATAAATATACTGTACTAAGAGAGCAAAGACCATCTTTACTTGAGCTGAGAAACAACAAAGTACTAAATACTGGATCCTGGAATTAAAAACAATTTACAATAAATTGAAGAATTACAAAATAATAACAAATTGTATAATCTAAGACCCCTAAAATTCCATTAGTTTATGTTAAATGATCAAGCAACACACAACAGCACAGTGGCAGCTGCCAGGCAGGCCTGACACACTCCCTTAACTTTGGAGGATAAGGAAATAGCAAGACCAAATGGACCCAGAAAGTTTATTACCAATACAGACAGAGAAAGCAGTAAGCATGGAATCAGCTCCCCTTGTCCCTAATCCCACAGAGCAAAACCAAACTAGAGACCAAATGACAGACGATATGAGGAACCAACTCCAGACAGCAACTATACAATTTTGTCATTGCAGCTGTACCCAAAGAATGCCCCATTCCTCCCCAGAACTATGAAAGATGTTAAAATAAACTGCCTTGGGCAGCTTCCCAAATGCTGGGAGCCTCCCACAAGATAGGAGACCACCTTCAAGATAGGGAAATGGCTAAGAAATAGCCTAGTGACAGCTCCACACAAGACCACTTAACCTGCAACATACCATGGAGGATCTCACAGGCATTCTGCCAAGAGTTGAGTCAGAATATGGTTGCATCTCGCCTATGCGACCTATATGAAGATGTGCAAGGTCAACAGAGCACCATGACTAAGCCATTACCCTAGAGTTTACAGTCAACAAATACTATAAGAAATCAGTACATAAAAATACCATACTCCTTCCCATTTTAATATTCAACTGGCCATGACTTTAAGTTAAAATATTTGACAAGCAATTACTAGCAACTGTTACAAAGCTGCACACCACTGAACCAAGGACCAAATACAACACATTTTTTACTCTCAAGGAGTTTAAATTCCTCTTTGCAGAAACAATGTAAAGGCACAGTGGGACCTAGCTATGTACTCATTAAACAACACTTTAAACATCTAACAATAGAGAAATGGTGAATTAAATTCTGGTGTATCTGCACAATGGACCATTAGGAAGTCTTTAACAATCATGTCATAAAATATTTTTCCTCAGTGGAACAGTGACATAAGGAAAATTCTTTAAGGAAAAACAATCACGAGGCAGTATATAGAACAGACAACAGAGGCAGGATTCTTAAAGCATTAATATTACATAGATAAGTATTCAGTCATAAGGTAATGAGACTTTCTACATTTGTAGAAACTGTGCACATGTAGAGCAGTTATTTGTAAGAGCCTTTAAGCATTCATCCTCCTAAGGTTGAAAAACTTCGCAACTCCAAAGTAGTAGATATGTGATCTTAACTTGGCTTATGGTAAGTGGAGTACAGTTGACCAATGTAAGAAAAGGAAATTATAATAAAACATGCTAAAACACAATTTTAAACAATTTATTACAATATTAGGAAAACTGCTAAACCTAATCACAAAACGTGCATTTTTCTCCCAATTTTTCCTGGACTTCATCTACAAATAAATGATTTTCAAGATAGAATTCGTTGCTAAAAGAATATATTAATCTTCCAAACATTTTATAAATTAATATTTACAGTGCCAAACTCATTATTTAATGTCATAAACATAACTAACAAACGAATTTAATTAAAGTTACCCCTAATATTTTA
This sequence comes from Tamandua tetradactyla, assembly GCF_023851605.1. Classification (NCBI taxonomy): domain Eukaryota; kingdom Metazoa; phylum Chordata; class Mammalia; order Pilosa; family Myrmecophagidae; genus Tamandua; species Tamandua tetradactyla. The sequence goes on along the minus strand of NC_135353.1, from coordinate 53,647,636 downwards.
AGGCAGCCAACTATAAGTTTAAAACATATCCAACAGTGCAATAAAACAATATGTAAAAATTATGGCTAATTCCCAAAGAGAGAACATTTAATAGTCGTATCTCTGCTTACAAAGTGATACACTATCTCTTTTTTCTTTCTAATACTTTTCTTTATTTTCAAAAAATAATATAACACAGAACAATAAAAACAAAAATCAGGAAGGCAAGAGGTCCAATTTGGCAAGAGAACAGGGTGCATGTAGAAGTAGTAGAAAACATAAAGGAAAGGAAAAGAGACAAATTATGGAGAGAATTGAAAAGGCATCGAGGATAAGAAGCATTCTTAAGTGAACAAAATGTATTAAACACCTTCTATGTATCATGCGTGGTATTAGGTTTTAGAGTGGTGACAAAGTCATTACTCTCAACTCCGAAACCAATAAAAAGAGAAATGTAAACAACTACCATATTTATTTCCTTTTACAGTGCATATTTTCTTCTAATGTTAACATTTCTGAAATCCATGTATACATTTTTAGTGGCATTGTTTCTTTTTTCCACAAAAGATATTAAATTGATGATGTATGCTATGTAGGAAATCTATTAATTGCAATAAAGGGCCATACCTGCTATAATACAGGTATACAGAGCAATCACTATTATGTGGATGACAGAAAACGGTATAATTAAACAAAGAAAGTCCTGATCTAGTATGCACAAGTACAATGTAAAAAAGAGAGAGAGGACATTAATATCAGGGGTAAAACAAACAAACACAGAGGCACAGAACAGCAGCATATTTCAAGGAGCAGCATGCAGTTTATTGGGCTAGAGTGTAGAGTTTGTGGGCAGTATGAGACTAAACTGAAGAGTAACCAGGCTAGGAATAAAGTGGGTATACATCATCTGAAAACCAGTTTGCCATGTTAATGCGATAATGGACGAAAACCACATGATCATCTCAAAAGTTACAGAAAAAGCATTTAACATTTCATGTTAAATGACATGATAAATACTCAACAAACAAGGTATAGAAAGGTATCTCTCAACTTGATAAGGGATATCCACAAAAACCTACAACTAACATCATATTTAATGTTGAAAGACAATGCATTCTCCCTATGTCCAGGAACAAGACAAGGATGCCCATTATTGCCTTATCTATTCAACATTGTACTGGAGGTCTAGCTAGAATAATTAAGTAAGAGAAGAAACGAAAGGCATCCAGATTGGAAAGGAAGAAGCAAAATCACCTCTATTTGCAGATGACATGATACTGAATACAGAAAATTCAAAGGAATAAATTTAAAAACTATTTGAATGTATAAACAAGTTTAGAAAGGTTGCAGAATACAAGATTCCTATAAAAACCAAATGGTAGTTCTATACACTTGCAAATAACAATCCAAAAGTGAAATTAATAAAACAATTCCATGTACAATAGTAAGAAAAAGACTAAAATACATAGAAAAACTATGAAATAATGTTAAAATAAATTAAAGAACATCTTAATAAATGAATAGGTATTCCATGTTCTTGAATCAGATGACTTTATAGTGTTAAGATATAAAACTTCCCAAACTGATCTACAGGTTCAACATAATCTCTATCAAAATATCAGCTTGCTATTCTGCAGAAATTGACAAACATCTTAAAATTTGTATCAAAATGCAAGAGTCCCAGATTAGCCAAAAGAATCCTGGAAAAATAAAGTTGCAAAACTGGCAACTTCGAATGTAAAAATTTACTACACAGCTTACCATTCAGCTATAGTAATCAAGACAGTGTGGTACTGGCATTAAGAATAGACATTTAAATCAATGGAATAGAATTGAGAGTCCAGAAATCAACCATTACATTTATGGACAATTGACTTTGGACAAGAATATCAACTGGGATGAGGAAAGGGTAATTTTTTCAAAAAATGGTGCTGGGACAACTGCATATCCACATGAAAAATAATGAAGCTGGACCCTGACCTCACACAATACAAAAAAATTAACTAAAAATGAATATGAATAATAGATCTAAATGTAATGAGCTAAAACTATAAAACTGAGAAGAAAACACAGGGACAAATGCAAATGACTCTCAGTTAGATAATAGCTTTTTTAGATACTACACCAAAACCAGAAGTGACAAAAGATAAAATAGATAAAAAGGGCTACCTCAAAATAAAAATATTTTGTGTTTCAAAGGACACCATCAAGAAAGTGAAATGACAACCCACACAATCAAAAAATATTTGGAAATCATATATCTGGCAAGAAATTTTTATACAGAATATATTTTAAAACTCTCACAACTAAGTAATGAAAAGACAACTCAATTAAAATGGGCAAAGGGTCTGAACAGATTTTTCTCCTAAAAAGACATACAAATGGCCAATAACCACATGAAAAAATGCTCAAGGTCATTAATCATTAAGGACATGCAAATCAAAACCACAATGATACCATGTCACACTCACTAGGATGGCTGTAAACAAAAAGACAGATAACAAATGTTGACAAGGAGGTTGAGAAATTGGAATCCTCATACATCTCTGGTAGGAACATAAAATGGTACAGCTCCTTTGGAAAAGTTTGACAAGTCCTCAAGATGTTAAATACACAGTTGCCATTTCACCTAGCAATTCCACTTCTATGTATATACTCAAAAGAATGAAAACATACGGCCACATAAAAACTTGTACATGAATGTTTATAGCAGCACTATTCATAATAGCCATAAAGTTGAAAAAGCCCAATTGTCCATCAAATGATATATGGATAAACAAAATACACAATGGAATAGCATTGAGAAATAAAAAGTACTGATACACGTGACATGGATGAACCTTGAAAACATTTTAAAAATGAAAAAAATCACAAAGGGACAAATATTGTATGACTCCATTTATATGAAATGTTCAGAATAGGCAAATCAGTGGTTTCCTAGTGCTGGATGTGGCGGGGAGGGGTAGAATGGAGAGTGATAGCTAACGGGTAAGAGGTTTCTTTTGGGAATGATGAAAATATTCTAAAACTGAATTGTGGTGATAGGTACAAAACTAAAATCCAACAGGTTCTACAATTTAAATGGATGAATTTTCACATGTGAATTATATCTCAAATTTTTTTAAAAAGGGAGACAGGGATGGATCTGGAAAAAAGATGATCCATGTGCTAAAACAGAAAATTGAACTTCTATCATTCACTATATATAAAAATTAATTTCAAATCGAAAACAAAAAGTTAAAACTCTTAGTAAACAATGTAGACAAATATATTTTGAAAATTGTTCAACACAATGCAAAAAACACACTATAAAATAAAATTCTGATAAATAATAGGGCCTTATTAAAATTTGGAACATCTGTTTATGAAAAGACTTGATAAAGCAAAAATACGAGTATAAAAACTAGGAGAAATTATTCTTAATATACAAAACTAACATATGATTTGAATAAAGAATTTTAAAAAAAACTATAAATCTACAAGAAAAGAATAAACAACCAATAGAAAATGGGCACATTATGTGAAGAGTCATATTATAGGACAGAAAACATATGGCCAGCAGACATTTGAAGAAATGCTAACAACACTGGTGATCAGGAAAATGCAAATCAAGACTTTATTGAAATTCCACTTTAAATTCATTTGGCAGAAACTTTAAACTGACAATACCAAATTCTGGAGGGGATATGAATTCATAGGCTCTCTTTTACATTGTCAGTGGAAATGTGAATTTTAGTACGGCTTTATCTCCTTCAGTTGAACATTCACATACCATATAACCTAGCAATTCCACTCCCAGGTATATACATTAAAAAACTTCTTGCACACGTACAATAGGAGACATGTATAATAATGTTTATAGCTGCCCTATTCACAAGAGCAAAGAAGTGCAAACACTCTATATGGTCAACAGTAAGAGACTGGACACACAAAGTATGGTATATTTACATAGTGAAATATAATGCAGCTGTCAAAAAGAATAAACTACAGCTTCACACGGATGAATCTTATTAATTTAATATCAAGTAATATAAAAATTACCACAATTACACAGCATGGTCTATTCACCTTTTTATCTTTTTTTTATCTTCAAAAAACCATATATGGAAGTGGGACTTTGAAAGTTGTTGTTAGAGAGCTAGCTACTGATTTGAAATATGTTTCAGAGCAAGGGACAAACAGATTTGCATGTTAGAAAGATTACTCTGGCTACAGTGCAGATGACTGTCTGAAGTTAAAGCAAACTTGAGATAGGGTGAATAGAAAACTGTTGATAGGTCCAATTAAAAGGTGAAGAGGAGTGGAGTACTTCAACAATGGCATTAAGAATAGAGAGCAAGGAAACAGATTTGAAAGCTGTTTAAAGAACAATGACCAAGAGGCTTTATTTTCTACTATATTTAGAAGACAAAGAGTTGAGAATGATTCCCAAATTTCTGATGTCAGTGACCAGAAAGACTAGGGTCAATAACAAGAGTTGGTTTTTGATATATTGAGTTTGAGGGCACTGTGGGATGGCAACATTCAGACAGTTTCTTCTCACTACATACAACTATAAAATCCGTTCCCTCCCTGCTCAAGGTCCAAACTTCATTCTCTTTTTGGGGGGGGAGGAGGGCATGAATGGTCCGGGAATCGAACCTGGGTCCCCTGCAAGGAAGGTGAGCATAATACCACTGAACCATCCATGCACCCTCATCTTTCATTTTAATAAAGCCCTTTCTGATGGTCCACCAACCAAATCAGATGTCATCTCTACCTCTTTGAATATGTATAGCACTTTGTTTCCACTTATGACATTTCTCTTGCTATATAGCCCAGGGTTTCTCAACTTTGGCACCACTGACATTTTGGACCGGAAATTATTTGTTGTGTGGGGCTTTCTATGCACTGTAGGATGTTTAGCAGAATCTGGGTCTACCCACTTAGATGTTAGTAGCACTTCAAAGTTGTGACAATCAAAATGTTTCCAGACATTGCTGAATCTCCCCTGGGGGGATAAATATCTCTACTCCCATTAAGAACCACTGATCTACTGATTAGGTAGGTGAGCACTTATTTTATACTGCCATGAAATCGAAAATCCCTTGAAGACAGTGACCTTGCAACCCTGTCCATTTACATAAAATCAATATGACAATACATTCTGACATACTTTTTATGTATTCATTAAGATACCGTTAAAGTACATTAAGGACATAGTAATTTATGTTCAATTTACTATTTTTAATTTACAAGTATTTTTCAAATAGAATTGATTTCCCATTGAAACACACAAATTTCCAACCAATTACTTTAAAGTGTTAAGGGTTTACATATTGTAATTTTTTTTTAAGGAAGGAAGAAAAAACCTAGACTGCTCATACTGGAGTCTCTGAGGGATATAATCATTTAGTAAAGCTATTTTTGAGTCAAATTTAAACTCACAAATGTCGTGCAATTGGTTATTCTCTATACAGTTCAAATAAAAGTTTATGCTATAGTTATTTTATTTCTATCTCTTCTCATCTTGAATCCTAAATATTATACATAAAATTACACTGAAAGAGATTGTCGTAATTAATTTAAAAATAAAAGGGAAATCTGTTGCAAATAATAAAAGAGTATACATAATTAACAATGTCCACAAATAGAAGAGGACTTACTTTTGTGGAAAAATATTTTCTTTAAATAATATGATATAAAAATATCTTGGAAAATATTCACTGTTCAATTTTCCATTATATTCCATTGAAAACTGATATTCTGTAAGTGGAATGGTACCAACTTATAATTTATTTGAAACAGGAGGAATGTAAAGATTAAAAAGTAAAATTTAACCTTTAGCATATTTAGTCCACTAGTTTACTGTGACACTAAACACAAACTGAAATTATTGTTATAAAACTAACTTGCATTAGTTTTCTTTTATTACATTAAATAGCATTCTGTAGTATAAAGTATTTTTTTCTATGATAGGGAAGCAGACAAACCTCCCTCAATCTTCTCAGAGAACTGTTTATGAGAGCATTACAATGCTTAAAGAAGTGCCTGAATATACCCAAAATGGAGGAAAAAAAGAAAGAAAATGGAAAGATTTCCCCTTCTAGGTCAAGATGATAACCAGCCTCTGTAGTATGGGAGGTGGGCCACACACAATTTAAAGCATTCTTTACACTGGACTGCTGGGCTGGGAGAATGATATGCCCTTTTACAAAGACTGATCCCGCCTTGTTACCTAAACAAATACCACCTGCCAGCAAATCAATACACTGAAACCTTCAATTACTTTTATTTGTGAAAAGTGTCCCTAGCATCACCTCTTATGTTGTCAATGAGGTTCCGGATCTTGCCCATCTTTATACTTTTGTTACCCAATAAATGACTCAGAGTTTACATTACAAATCATCTAAATTACAAATTTACATTTTAAACAATAAGCAAAGCTTCTCACTAACCCCAGTTCTAAAATATCCCAATCAATCACTTCTGTTCTTAGATCTGTTGTGAATATATAATTTTTTTCAGAAAACATGAAAAACTCATATTTTCCAAAAGCAACCAATTTAGGTGCTACCACACAATCTTATTTCTAAACTGTGGCTTATTCTCCATTTTGATTAAACTATTTTGCTCTGTTGAGTACCTGCTCCTATGCTTACCAACCTTGTTTTCCCTGTTTACACTGTCTCATTTCACTAAGACTAAAATTTAAGACACAAATTTTCCCATGCATCTAACTTTATTTCTGCCTTAGCAAAAGTCAGGTACTCCTATTTTCCATAGTTAACAGCTCCCTACCTTTCATACCTTCAAATGAAGGGCCTACCTCCTCCTCTTGCTTCTCGACATAGAACTGTCTTCGGGTTCCCTCCTCTCAACCTTTAGGCATGTTTAAGAAAACACTGAATAAACCCTGACTTAACATCTGTTCATTTTCAACTGTTTTCACACCATTTCCTCTCCTGAAATTTTGCAACCATGTCTTCTGCCTAATCATAACTTGATCTCATATGGACCATTTACCTCAAGATTCAGCAAAGACCTAACTCCCAGGAAGCTTTCCCAAAGGAACTTAACCCCCAGTAAAATTAAGCTTTATGCCACAGCTCCAGATCATGTATCTGTACAGTTTACAGAAGTTTATCATTCTGAAAATTATAAGGTAATTCTAATTACTACACATATTACTATACATATTGAACTATTTTAGAAACACTTCAATGAGAGGAACCCTTTCTTTTCTATTGGTCATAATCATGTTTCCAGAGTTGAGGTGCAAGAAATGTTTGCTGAATGCATCTACTGAAAAACCGTAAGAGAGAGGTAGGAAGACAAGCTTGCAAACAGAGTCTCACCATAAACAAAAATTATACCTCTGAAGTTTAATAAGCACTTATTTTTAAGAATAAATAACCTATTGATTAACACAGAGTTTATTTTAATAATAACTTTGCTATATGCAGAGCATATGCTACAGTGGAAATAACACCGGGACAATGCTAGAATTGAAAAACCTAGGCTCTGACCCACACACTGCCATACACTAGTCATTTAACTTTGGACAAATCGCATAACCACTGTCAATCATAAAGGGAAATCCCTATATATTCTTTCAAGCTCACAAGGTTATTATTAGAATACAACAGGATAATACATATGAAAGTGAACAGAAATTTGCAAAGACTATATGAATGGTACTATTTTGATGAGGAACACATCCTTCAAGTGAAGATATCATTACAGCTTTAAATTCGAACTTGCAAATATATATATTAAGGGGTGGCTATTTATGTTGAAGAATTTACCATGGAATAAGATAAATCAAAACAAGGTTCATCAACTCAAATACAATCTACAGCAATTAAAATATGATTCATCTGTCAACGTATAAGCTTCACGTTCCACTTTCCCGGAAGATATTTATTACATAAAGCAATGCAGATATATGATTTAGGTGGCAAAATCGTAACGCCCTGAGTGCACTGATGGGCCTTCACCTGTGTAACGGAATACAATACTGTGTTTATCCAGTTCCATTTTACAATATGATACAATGCACAGTTGAAGAGGTGAACCAGCACATGTGGGAAGTACTAGAGTTGACTTCTGGTTTACAGGAAGACATGTGATTAACCAGGACACAGCATAATTTGACATAGTAACAATTCCTAAATCTTTTCTACAGACCTATTGCTGATGGAGGAAGCAGCTGCAAGTAGGCTGATGCACATACCCTAATATGCAGGCTGGTAACAGAGTCAACTGTGCAAAGTTTCAGGATTTGTTTAGGTAACCATTAAATTCATTTTCAAGCCTGCTTAAATTCAACAAATTGTCATGGTATCCAGGCAAACTGAAAAGTTCTTCTCAATTTCCTGCCAAGTGTAATTACAGAACACACCAGGGAAGACAATAACAGAAGGAATCAGCTACCTCCCTGAAATGGGTTAACAACTTTCTAATCCTTGTTTTTATATCTTTATACATATGAGACTTTTAGCCTACGAGTACCTGGAAGGAAGATACCAAAAAAGTTCTGAGCACATACCACTAATGAGAGATTCAAGTCAATTTGCAAGCCCCTCCTTTTAAATGCAAATCTCCCAAAAGGGCTGCCATAGTTACTTAGCTTTGAGCTCCCTTCCAGCAAAGGAACAGGAAGCAGTGCAGGCTGAAGAAAGAAGGGGAAACAAAGAGGGCAGCAAGATGGGGACAGGGGTGAGGGGGTAGGTGAGTTATATATCAGAAGTGCAAAAAGAGAGGTAAAAAGATCCCAGAGATAAACTTTGCAAAAAGCTGCCTACTATCCATTTTCCCTCATAACAAGGCAAGTAGTTCATACAGAAAACAAGATTCATCTGCTACATATTTGGCGGGCACTATTTACATAATGAAAATTTATCAACTATTGTTAAATGTTAAGCCACAGTTATGCATGGGAACCAAAGAAACTATAGGTTCCTAGTAAATTTCTATTCGATATAAATACCATAAGATGAAAAAATTAGACTCTAAATGAAAAGAACATTGAACTAAAACTTTATCATACTTTATCACTGAAACATTTTTTTTTAGTTTCTGAGTTTTTTTTGGCTTTGACCCTCTTGACAAGTGACTTTAGGTTAGTCACAAAAAGTTTCTCAATGTTCTAATTCACTCAACAAATATGTCTCGAGTGTCTAAAAAATTGTCAATTTCAGGTTTTGCAACCATAGCTACAAATTAGAATCACCTGGGAAGATTTCAAAAATACAAGTCCCCAGGCCTGAGACATTCTGATTTAATTGGGGTGGGGCTTGGGAACACTTAAAAGAAAAGCAAAACCTCAGTTGTCATGTTAATGTGCAGACAGGGTGGAAAATGGCTGGTCTATTTCATCTCATGAACATGTGAGTGATAGCAAAATAATGCAAAAAGCCCTCCTTCCTTCTTTTGAAATTTATCAATTTCCTCCTTATCCAATTTTATATCCACCACCCTTACCCAAATTCTCATGTCCTCCTCTTTTCCCTTCCTCCAGTCTCTTCCAAATCCAATAATGCCTGTCTAACTAATCAGATATACCAACGGACTAACAAGCCACTTCAGAAGGGAGTGGCATCAGCAAAGACACAGAGGCACAAATAAGGATGGTATGTGGTTGGTCAACTAGAAGACAGATCTGAAGTTAAGTATAAAATGTTTTAGAGTAGTTAGACATAAGTGTGAATAAACAGAGCGAAGCCAAATGTCAAACACTGTAAAAACCAAGCACAGTGCTTGATTTTGAAACATTATTCCAATGAGAGTCATTTTAAGTATAATATCACATCAATTAATAATATCCTTCAAATAGAGTATATACTATATGTATATGTATGTGTATGTTTGTGTGTATATGTATGAAATATGCTCTATTTTTTCTTTAGTTCCATTTATACCCACTGTGCTGGTTTGAAATTATGTACCTAGAAAAGCCATGTTTTAACTCTGCTCCATCTTATTGAGGCAGCCGTTTCTTTTAATCCCTATTCAGTACTGTAGGTTGGAAAATTGATTGGATTATCTCCACAGAGATGTGACATGCCCAATTGTGGGTATTAACCTTCCATTAGAGAGAGAAATGACTCCACACATTCCAGCTGTCTTGATTAGTTTACTGGAATCCTTTAAAAGAGGAAACTTTTTGGAACCACAAGAGCCACAAGAGCCCACACAACCCTCTGAAGACTTCTGGAGGTGAAGAAGGAATATGCCCCTGAGGGAGCTTCATGAAACAAGAAGCCTACTGAGAACGCTAGCAGATGTCTTCATATTCACCATGTGCCTTTCCAGTTGAGAGAGAAACCCTGAACTTCATCCGCCTTTCCTGAGTGAAGGTAACCTCTTGTTGGTGCCTTAATTTGGACATTTTTATAGACCTGCTTTAATTTAGACATTTTCATGGCCTTAGAACTGTAAACCTGCAACCTAATAAATTCCCTATTTTTGAAAGCCATTCTGTTTCTGGTATATTGCATTCTGGCAGCTAGCAAAGTAGAGCACCTGCTTTCTGTTTACACATAATGGATAGTGGTCTCTTTACATTCAAAAATAATGCCACTAACTATTTCATAGATGAATTTTGTCAAAAACAAATGGTCAAATGAGTCACCCACAGACTTTCCATTTAAAGGAAGAAAGGGCAACACAATAGCTTTTCTTACTCTATTTGATTTTCAGATGTTCCCAAGGAATATCCATTCAACTCAAGAAAAAAAAGTAAAGAGTTGGAATTATTTCAATAAGTCTTATGCTACTGTATATACCAAAAAAGGCTATGATGAATGATTATTTATCAAGAATGAAGAAGGTTCTGGTTTGTGTTAAAGCTTGCCTCTAAAAACCAAGTGAAGGCTTAAAAGCCAAGTTTTATGACTGCATTATCATGATATTCATATTTAGCAAATACTATCAAGTACAATATAATGAGGAAACTGAACAAGTAAATGACTTATTCCCTGCCTTTAAGGAGTTTACTCTCCTTTCAGGGACAGCAAGATACAAACATAAAAGAAAATCAAGGCAGCACTGCAAAGTAAGTGGTAAAGAGAGTAAGTACCATGGGAATTCAACGAAACAGGAGCCTGCTTTGGACTAAGGGAGTTGGACAAAATTAAAGAGATAGAAAAAAGAAAACAAAGTCTAAGCATGCAGAGCACTTTGGGAAAAGATAAGGCAGAAAAATCACAAGATATATTTGAGGGACAGGGAAGAGACCCAGAAGGTTGCAATAATTAAGGCTGCAATGATAAATTGAAGCAGGACAATGAAGAGCCTGAAGCTAAAATGCTTAAACTTTGTTCTAGAGATAGAGGGTGTCTTTAAAGGTTTTTAAGAACAATAAGGAAAATAATTTATTCTTATAATGATGCAGTTTGGAACTATTTTTCTTGAAGCCTTTGAAGAACACACTATGTAGTATAATATCTTGCCAATACATTCACGAATGCGTGAACATATTGTTTAGGAAATCTGTTCCAAGTGAAGACGTAAATACTTGAACACGCTTCCCAAAATACAAAATCAGTGATTAATTACACATTCTTAGTTCTTAGGGTAATTTGTAAGAGAATCATTAGGTAGAAGGATCTAATTTGGGGTTTTCTTTTTCTGCTTGCCCTCCTCCAATCTGCGTACCTGGATTTAATGTCCAAAACAAAATACACTGAAATCATCTTATCCTGAAAATAAGAGATCTTTTCTTACTTCTCATTATGGGTGAATTCACTTACCATAATGTTTCAAAATTAATATAGCCATTAAAATGATTTTGTCCATGAAGTATTTTAGAAAGCAGATGAAAACAGATGCAGAAATAACAAATTTAAAGATTGTAAAAAGCAAAAATACCTTTCATCAAACCAAAACACACCTAAAATAGCATCGGTTTACAAGGCAGAAAGAAAAGTGTGTTGCTAACAACAACAAAAATGCCATCCACAAGAAAAGCTACCAGTGAGTATCTGAAGAACATTGCAATAGCCAATTCCTCATTCAAAATGATAAGCCATTAATCCACAAAGTCCATTAAGAATGCAGTTAATTTTTTTTCTCGAAATGAGCTTAAAAATATTGGCTCTTTCTGCTTTAAAAATTAAGACTCCAACATAACTCAAGAAAGAATTATCTCTCTCCTACTAACAAGACATGTAAGTGATTGATGATTTAATTTGCTATTGCAGCAAATACCAATTTAAGCACCACTACGTTCTCAACATCAGGAAAATGAAAAACTCCCAGTCTCTAAATGCATACGTGACGGGAAAGAAGCCAAGAGTATTCTCTGATAATTATAACACACACAAAATAAGAACACAGAAGAAATCTGGTAATACTGCTGCTCTACTATGTAAAGGGACATGCCATTCTTGGAGGCACGTACGCCTTTAAGGAATATGTATAGATTACGCTTTTATGTATTGTCTTTCTTTTCCCGGGAAAGATGGAAACATCTAGGAGAGTTGAGAGAAGTGCATTATGGAAGGTGTCAATACCACCCTCTCTCCCTCCTTGCTGGGGAAACTAGCTTTAACAATGATGGCCTTTCACCCCTAAAATCCCACCCAGTTTCCACACATCCTTCAATCAACACTTGCCTCTTCCCCATTCCCTCTTTCGCCATCATAATCAGAACAGGCAGCTCCTACTTTGTCAGTCTCGCTGCCCCCGCGCACCCGCCCAGACCAGGAGAGTTCAACAACGTAGCCACGCAACCACCCACTTCCCCCATCCCCTCCTCCATAACCCAGCTTCCCCATCCCCCGTCCTGTCACCTGCTTGGGTGGTGTCCGTCAGGTCGTAGCCGCCGCCCGGGAAGTCTCGGAGTTTCCTACCACTAAGGCTCAAGAAACCGGAGGTGCCCGCCTCCTCCAGGGCCCGGTCCAGGCTCCTCATGGTGTGTTGAGGCTGCAGGCTCCCCGGGTTCCACTGGGGCCCGTTGCAGAACGGCTGACCAAAAAGAGTCGGTACCGGGATGGGCACCGTCAGGGTCCCGCCGCCACCTCCCCCTCCGGTTCCGCCACCTCCCCCTGCGGTCGCGCAACCGCTACTTCCACCGCCCCCACAACCTCCGCCCCCACTGTTACCACCACCTCCCTGACTCGCCGCCATGTTCCTAGGAGAGAGAATAGCCCCCGACAATACTCTCAGCCTCTGCCGCGAATGCAGGGGGGTGCTTTAGACGCATGCGCAAACTGGATGGAGAGAGCCGGGGGAGGAGAGGTAGACAGTGGGAAGGGGCGAGGGGATGGGAAGGGAGGAAGTGTTGGATAGAGAAGAGATTATGTTCGAAAGTGCAAACCGCTTGCTTTAAGAAACGTATGATCAGAGGAAAGATGATAAATCTTGGTTCCGCTGCTTTGGGTACCAAAATATTGCGATGCAACACCTAAAACAACTATAGGTCATTTGGTGACCAAATCTCTAACTTGCTTCACCTTTTTTTCGTTCTGCAAAATAAATACTAAATATATTAGATAGAGATGAAAGAGATTCATTCCAGAGAAACAACATTTAGAAAGACTATTAGCAAGCTTACTGAAAGGCTTACTCGAAATCCCTTAGGAATCATTTACCAGTGTTACCACAGGAAAAAACATTGGAGTCATTTGGAGAGGAAAATTGGTGCAGTATTGAGTTTTAAGGCATATATGAATTTTGCCCTAGTACAGAATCCCAAAATATGAAAAGACCTAAAACGTCTTCAAGGAAGCTTCTCCCTCCAGTGTATGTGGGTCTCGGCCAAACTGCTGCCTTCCAAAACTTGGATGAATTCTCTGCTTTCTGTTCTATCACTTTTTGAAGTTGTGCCAATATATCTAAATTATCTCTAGTTTTTTTTCTCACCGTCTCAGTATTGGCTGATGTAAAAACTCTTTCATCATCAACCTAACGTTTATTTTTGAAATACAGATTTTGTTTTGGGGAGGAGTTCTGAAACACGGAGGATATGAAGCTAATCAATCTTGGAGTTTAGAAGTTTCTTCCTAGAACCTGAAGACATTTTCATTGTCTAGATCACAGAGAAGAAATTTCAATTCCTTTATCAGGCATTCGAGTCCTCCATAAGCTGACCCCAACCTACCTAGTCAGGTATATCACCCAACCATTTAGGCCACTGCCAACCTTCCACTCCCTACCCTTCCCACTCCCACTCACGGTTATTCAAATCCTTTTCACTAATATTCAGTAACATTACTTTAAAAAGCTATCAGAATGTTTGGACATATGCAGTTATTAATTTGAATATCTTATGCATCTCTTTTACATCTATTACAGTTTGAGCAGTGTCTCAACAGTGACATTTTCTTAGAGATATCACTTGAGTAAGGTTTATCTGGTATAGAGTCTACTTCAAAAAAATACAGGAAAGAATTACAACTTTTCTAAATTGCTTTGTGATCATAGGGGTTAATTTAAATTATTATGTTGTAATAATTACATTCTCCACCTTCATGAAACACAGAGGAAACAGAATTGAAAATGAGTCTCTCAACAGTGAATTAGTAAATGAAAATAAGTTATTTAAACCCACTGCAGCCAGAAAGGATCCTATACCTCACCTCCTTATATCACAAGTCAATCAAGTATTATTTGGGAGCTTCAAAAATTAAGAGGGAGAGAAGGGAAATTAAATCCATTAGTTAGAGAAAAAATAAGAAAAGAAATATTTCAGCTTTAGCGAATGAGCATTTTTACATGAAGTTTAGAAATTTATAAACTGACCTTAATTGCTTGTATAAGACTTTGAAAAGTGACTTATCAATTCTGTGCTTGTGTTTACCATCAATAATTCTGAAAATAATACTAATACTTAGTAATACTAATACTTAAATAGTGCTTACTAATTGCCAGGCACTGTTCTAATTGCCTTACATATATTTAAGACATTCAATCCTCATAACAATTCTGTACATTAAGTACTGTTATTCTTCCATTTTATAAATCAGGCAAAATAGTACATACCTCACATAAGATTGCTGTAAGAATAAATAAGTTCATATATGTAAAGTCTCACATACAATATCTGGCATTCATTCATTCATATAATACATACTTATTGAGCAGTTACTCTGTGCCAGAAGCTATTTGTGGGCAGGTAATTCTATAGCATTAAATGTTTAATAAATATTACTCTTTACTACACTCCTGTATCCCTCAAAAAATAAAATAAAATAATGAACATACAATATGGAAGAAGACAAGGGAAAATATCTGTGAATTCCTTGACAATTGTGGGCGAAAACATGTCTGATATACTGAATGAACTTCTTGTTTCTATCTATACTAGAGGATATTTTACAGTGATTACCATAACAGTATTATCCTTGAAATGGACATGATACCGATTGGTTAAATTATGGCCCATAGTCAGAATCATCCAAGCCAAATTTACAATAAGTACAAGAATGACGATAAATCACTAGGAATAGACAACATATATTAAAGATGATAGAAGGAAAATAAGGGGAAAGTAGGAGAGTTTTGAACATAAGATGCAGCCTCTGTTAAAACATTAAAACACTGGCAGACTGTAGATATGATTTATACTCAAAGAACTCTAGAGTGGATTCCTGAATTTCCAGAGCAGTTTAGCGTCACTGCTATTGCAAACAAACTGGTAATTACCCAATATTTATAAATAATACAGAGGAAGAAAGGCAAAGTGAAATGTCCAAAACTCCGAATTCTAATATTAAAAATCAAGCTCAATGATACATTCTACAGAATGTTCTTACCAATCTGTAAATGAGATATGCTCTAACCTAAGATCTAGTACAAGGTGATATATTTGGGATAACACTTTGCACTGTTTTAAACAAAACAAACTCATTAATCCCAAAGCCAATATTTATGAATTCGAAAGGGATTAAGACAAATATATAAATGACCGCTGTTATTAAAAGCTATTACACATCTAATCTTCAATATTGATGTCAATAAACATTATTATATTCTATTCTGGTTAGAAACTCTATTTTGACACTTAGAAGATGTAAGCTGTTGGACAAGTCATTTAACCTCTCAATGTCACAGATTCCTTGTCTATAAACCAGAGATCATGACATTATTTGCTATCTCATAGGATTATAGTGAGGATTACAAGAGATAATTATATAAGGTACATAGCATATTGTAATGATGATTGTTATTGATATTATTGTGATTTTGTCCAGTTTCACTTTGAAATAGAATACTGGCTTGAGTGAAACATGAATTATCAACAAGGCAATTTGCAAATTCTACTGTACTGTGCTACCAGCACTAATAAGCACCTTCTTCTGTGCTGCTGCTAAATTTACATCCTCTTTAACTTAACCCAAATTTTTGCCTTCTCTAGCCATTGTGTTTTGACTGTGAAGCAGTAATCGGATCCAATTTCTGTTTACTGCCTCTAATTCAATCCCAGATTTTGACCTCTGTTTTTCTTGTATGTTAACCTGACATCATGAAATCCAATTAAATATCAGTTCCAAATCCTCCTTAAAAATAAATCTTATAAATAAATAAATGTATATATATCTTATAACATATTAACAAGGCTAAGGGAAAAAACACATGATCATCTTGATTGACACAGAAAAGGCATATGAAAAAATCCAGCATCCCTTCCTGATAAAAAGACTTCAAAAGATAAGAATAGAAGGAAACTTCCTCAACAAGATAAAGGGCTTATATGAAAAACCCACGGATAATATCGAGCTTGTGGTGAAAGACTGAAAGCTTTCCCTCTAAGTTTAGAACCAGACAAGGATGCCCACTGTTGCCATTGTTATTCAATGATGTTAGAAGTTCTGCTAGAGTAATTAAGAAACGAAAAGAAACAAAAGACATCCGAATTGAAAAGAAAGAAAGTAACCTTAAAATTATTTGCAGATGACCTGATCCTATATTTAGGAAGTCCCCCCAAAAAAAATCTACAAAGAAGCTACTAGAGCTAATAAATGAGTTTAGCAAAGTAACAGTATACAAGATCAACACTCAAAATTCAGCTTTTTTATACACAAATAATGGGCAATCTGAGGAGAAAATCAAGGAAAAAATTCTATTTACAATATCAACTAAAAGAATCAAATATCTAGAAATAAGTATAACCAAGGATGTAGAGGACCCAAGCACAGGAAACTACAAACCATTGCTAAAAGAAATCAAAAAACCAAATAAATGAAAAGCACATTACATTGTCATGGATTGGAAGAATAAATATCATTAAGATGTCAATTCTAACTAATTGAATTACAGATTAAACACAATCCCAATCAAGATTTCAACAGCTTATTTTACAGAAATGGAAAAGCCAATCATCAAATTTATTTGAAAGGGTAAGAGGACTGGAATAGCCAAAAACATCTTGAAAAGGAGGAACAAGGTTGGTGGACTCACACTTCCAATTACATATTATAAAGTACAGTGGTCAAAAGAGCATGGTACTGGCATAAAGATAGATATATTGATCAATGGAATAAAATTGAGAGTTCAGCCATAAGTGCATGGAACCTTGAGTAGGGCATGAGATTTTGTTGGTTTGTCCAGAGTGATGCCCTGATAAATCCCAGAGTGATTTGAACAGTGAATAAAAAAGTATTTGCAAAGTCCCCTTCAGGGAATAGTGAGAAAGGGGGAAAATTCAGCTTCCCCAAATTGATCTCTTGATATTCTCACAAGCAGTGCAGACAACCAAAGCTATAGGCTGAGCCCCCAATCTTGGGGTTTGTTCATATGAAACTTAACCCCACAAAGGATAGGTCAAGCCTACTTAAGATTAGGCCTAAGAGTCACCCCCAAGAGAACCTCCTTTGTTGCTCAGATGTGGCCACTCTATCCCCAGCCAACACAGCAAGCAAATTCACTGCTCCTGTCTACGTGGGACATGACTCCCAGGGGTGTGAACCTTCCTGGCAACGTGGGACAGAAATCCTAGAAATGAGATGAGACTCAGCATCAAGGGATTGAAAAAATCTTCTAGACCAAAATGGGGAAGAGTGAAATGAGACAAAATAAAGTGTCAATGGTTGAAAGATTCCAAATAGAGTCCAGAGGTTATCCTGCAGGTTACTTTTACGCATTAAATACATATCACCTTTTTAGTTAAGGTGTAACGGAGAGGCTGGAGGGAACTGCCTGAAAATGTAGAAATGTGCTCCAGTAGCCATGTTTCTTAAAGATGATTGTATAATGATACAGCTTTCACAATGTGACTGTGTGATTGTGAAAACCTTGTGTCTGATGCTCCTTTTATCTACCTTACTGACAGATAAGTAAAACATATGGATGAAAAATAAATAAATAATAGGGGGAAAATGTTAAAATAAATTTAGTTGATTGAAAAAAAATTGAGAGTTCAGAAAAAAACCATCATATCTACATACAACTGATTTTTGACAAGGCTGTCAAATCCATTGAACTGGGACAGAACAGTCTCTTCAACATATGGTGCTGGGAGAACTGGATATCCATAAGCAAAGGAATGAAAGAAGACACCTATCTCACACCTTATACAAAAATTACCTCAAAATAGATCAAAGACCCAAATTATATGAGCCAGTACCTTAAAACTCCTAGAAATAGATGTAGGGAAGCATCTTCAAGATCTCATGGTAAGTGGTGGTTTCTTAGACTTTACACCCAAAACAATGAAATTGCTTACACCCAAACAATGAAAGAAAAAATAAATAAGACCTCCTCAAAATTGAATAATTTTGCATTTCAAAGGATTTTGTCAAAAAATGTGAAAAGGAAGTTTACTCAATAGGAGAAAATATTAGGAAATCACATATCCAATAATGGTTTAATATACATAAAATATAAAGAAATCCTACAACTCAACAATAGAAAAACAAATAACCCAATTAAAAATGGGTGAAAGACTTGAATAGACACTTTACCAAAAGGAAGTAAAATTGTTAAGAAGCTCATGAAAATATGCTCAATATCAGTAGCTATTTGGGAAATGCAAATCAAAACCACAATGAAATATAATTTCATACCTACTAAAATAGCCTCTATTTTAAAAATGGAAAACTACAAGTGTTGGAGAGGATATGGAGAAAGAAGACTGTTTATACACTGCCAGTAGAATATAGAAAGTTGCAGCCTGTGGAAGACAGTTTGGTGGTTCCCTAGGAAGCTAAGCATAGAATTGTCATATGATCTGGCATTCCTGCTACTAAGCTTATACCCAGGAAAACTGAAAGCAGGGATGCAGTTCATAGAAGCATTATTCACAATTGCCAAAAGATGGAAGCAACCCTAGTGTCCATCAACTAAGGATTGAAAAAAAAAAAATGTGGTAAATATATACAGTGGAATACTATTCAGCCATAAAAAGGAATTTTGCATGCCACATGGATGAACCTTAAAGTCATTATTTTAAGTGAAATAAGCCAGACACAAGAGAACAAATATCCTGTGACGTCTCTAATATGAACTAATTATAATGAGCAAACTCATGGAGTTAAAATTTAGCATATAGGTTACTAGGAGATAGAATGAGTTTAGACAGTAGAGAGTTGATTCTTAATTTGTGCACAGTTTTAATAAGGTTGATCATAAATGTTTGGAAATAGAGGTGATGGTAGCACATTATTATAAGGGTAATTAACAGTGCTGAGTTATGGGTGTGATTGTGGTCGAAAGGGGGCACTTTAGGGTTGTTAATGTTGCTAGAAGGAAAGCTAGAGGTTAAAACATGGTACTGTTTAACATTGTGAAACCTGTTCTGGATGATGAGTGTAGTTAATAGTACAAATATAGGAACATTCGTCCATGAACCAAGAACAAATATATATGACTATTACATGGTGTTAATAAAAGCGTATGGGAAAAAGTAATGTCAACTATGGACTATAGTTAATGGTAGCATTATAATCTTTCAGAAGTTGTACGAAAAGTCCCATACTAATGCTAAATGTCTAAAATACGGAGATATAAAGGGTATGGGATTTTTCTTCTTGGAGCAATGAAAATGTACTCAAGTTGATTGTGGTGATGATTGTTCAACTCTATGATTATACTGAGAGCCACTGATTGTACACTTTGGATGGACTGTATGGTGTGTTTTAATAAAACTGCTTTTAAATATACATATCTTAAATGTCTTGCTTCTTAAAAGCAACACAGGGCTGTTAAAAAATAATTTCTGAAGAGATTTCTATTAGAGTAGTACTTAAAAGATACAGATTACTGTATTACTAGTTTTGATTGGCCAAGAAAATGTAAAATTAATTTAAGCATATCATGTGAATTTAGAAAACATAAACAAGATTTTCAGTCTTATTTTCAATTACATTGGAATTGAAAATACATTGGAATGTCTCTTCTTTATATATCAACATGAAAATACAGCATATGACCTGTTGGGCACACTTATCTTACATAAATATTTTCCTCATGCAGTATGTGAGAGAAAATGATAAAATAGGATATTTTCAAGCAGAATCCAAACTCCTAAAAAGACAACCAAGGCAACACTTGCTACCTGTAAGGAAA
The DNA here is from genome assembly GCF_023851605.1 of Tamandua tetradactyla. NCBI lineage: Eukaryota > Metazoa > Chordata > Mammalia > Pilosa > Myrmecophagidae > Tamandua > Tamandua tetradactyla. Next base: position 53,627,167 of record NC_135353.1, on the reverse strand, counting down.
TTATGCCTATAAGAGACAAAGAGAAGTTAAGGACATTTCAGTAAAGGAATTGATTTAATGTTGAACTAAAACAGGAACAGAAAATATATTCCTGAAGGGCTTGGATTCTGTATTTCCTCAAGTAAAATGAATTATAAATACTAGGACTAAAATCTGTGTATAAAATGAAGGTAAGAATAAAATGATGATAAGTTAAATTTGGCATCTACCGAACTCTAATTACACCTGTTTACTTTAAAAGCTGATTCAAAGTACACTACATAAACAGTGAACCCTAAGTTAAACTTTGGACTTAAAAGTACAATCATAAAAATGTGGTATCATTAATTGTAGCAAGTGGTACACACCAATGCAAGGTGGGGTGGTATATGGGAATCCTGTATTTTATGCATTTTTGTTCTGTAAAACCACAACTTCTTTAAGAAAGAAAAAATGAAAAAGACGTTGATTCAAATCTTCATCATTATGTATAGCAATTATTTCCTGTACAATGTGGCTGCTTTACAGGCTATTTATTTTTTTCTTTGGTTTATGGTTTATCTTTCTGTCAAATAAGCCTATGACTAAATCTATGACTGTGACTAAGACATTACCTGGTGGCAGTGTACCCAAGTTACAAAGTTTTTTTGTGCAGTAATGACACATTTCTTTTAAAGACTTCGCCATGGACTATTTCATGACCCCAGTTAGCCCATAAATAGTTTGTCAGAAGGAAGGGTCAAAGCAATCCAAAAGAGGGTATGATCAAACACTGCAAAATATTTTAAATGATTTGTTCTGATGAGACAGTTGGAAATTTCAAATTTCACTTACATTATGGTTAAGGTTGGCAATGCTAGCCCTCAAGGGGATGTTTATTTCTGCTTAAATACTTTGTCTATAATTATAGTATGATTCCACAAAGCAGGAGAAAATATATTGATTGTGATAACTCCAAATTTCACAGTCAGATTCTTACAGGTATAATTTATGTAAGAGAGTAACATATTTTCCCTGTGTCTTGCATTTTTAAAATGCTCTTTTATCTTTGCGTATGTATGTGAGACCTGAGACTCTGAGTTAGAGCACTGAAACTATGAAAGTCAGCATTACCCCATACAGCAACTGTTTAAAAAGTTGAAAAAGTAATCAGACTTAGAATAGAGATATGAATGAAGCTGATTTGGATAGGATTAAGGTAAATCAGAATACAGGGTAAAGGATGATATGGTCCGCATTTTAAAACTTCAACTTCTGTGTGAGACCAAAGGAAAGGATATTTACTTGGTGCAAACCTTATATTTTGGGTAATGGATTATCTAATTTAACTTGTGTGGTCAGTTTATTTCAACACCATAATTGCATGGACTATTGAATAGGGTGTGAGATCTGGTTGGTTTGTACAGGTTAGTGTGATGCCCCAATATATTCCAGAGTAATCTGAACACAGAATAAAAAATTATTTGCTAAGTGCCCTTGGGGAGCTGGGGAGAAAGAAGGAAATATTAAACTTCTACATCTGGGGAATTCCTGATATTCTCACAAGCAGTGGGGACAACCAATTCAATAGACTGACACCTCAATCCTATGGTTAACACCTATGAAACATATTCCTGCAAAGGAGAAGTTAAGCCTACTCATAATTATGCCTTTGTCACCCCCTGAGAACCTCTTTTGTTGCTCAAATGTAGCCTCTCTCTCTAAGCCAACTTGGCAGGCAAACTCACTGCTCTCCTCTCCCTACATGGGATATGACTCCCAGGGGTGTCAATCTCCCTGGCATTGTGGAACAGGACTACCAGGATGAGCCAGGACATGGAATCATGGGATTGAGAAAGCCTTCTTAACCAAAAGGGGGAAGAGAGAAATGAGACAAAATAAAATTTCAGTGGCTGAGGGATTTCAAACAGAGAAGAGAGGTTATCCTGGAGTTTATTATTATGCATAATATTAATATTCCTTTTTAGTTTATGGTGTATTGGAATGGCTGGAGGGAATTACCTGAAAGTATTGAACTGTGTTCCAGTATCCTTGTTTCTTGAAGATGACTGTATAACTTTATAGCTTTTAAAATGTGACCTGTGACTATGAAAACCTTGTGTCTAATGCTCCTTTTATTGAGGGAATGGACAGACGAGTAAAAAGAAAATATGCGTAATAAATAAATATATAATAGGGAGGGTTAAGGGGTAAAAAGGTTGGTAGATTAAAATACTAGTAGTCAAGGAGAGGGAGGGGTAATGGTATGGGATGTATGAGTTTTTCTTTTTATTTCTTTTTCTGAAGTGATGCAAATGTTCTGAAAATGCTCATGGTGATGAATACACAACTATGTGATGATATTGTGAGGTATTATTGAATACTATGTATGGACTGTATGTGTGTGAAAATTTCTCAGTAAAAATATTTGTATAAATGCTCTTTCATTAAAACAGCTAATCAATAATTAAACAATGAAGTAGATAATTCTGAGTGCTAATTAGTAAATAACTTGGTTCTTCTTGATGACTTCTATTTTTTTCCATTTTATAAATCTTAAACACTCCTTAATAAAAGTACATCTTAAAGATTTTTACATAGCTTGAATCCTTTTTTCCAGGATACTTGCATAGGTTCAAGAGAACTTTAAAATTTTCTACATGTCAATGGCTCATCCTACCAATAAGTTATAAGCAACAGCCTTCTAATACGTTGGCAAAACTAAAGACCATATTGTTTGACTGTTAGCTTCATCTTCATTGCCAGGACCTTGATTCAAGTCACTATTTTCTCTGGAGTACTACAATAGCCTCCTAACTGAACTTTCTGCTTCCACTCCGTGCCACTTAACTATATGTCCTTGAGCATGTTACTTAGCCTCTCTGGGTTTCTGTTTCCTCATCTGAAACGTAGGAATGATAATGTTACCTACTAACTTCAGGGATATTGTAAGGAATAGAATTAGTTGATATATTTAGACGACCTGAAACAGTATCTAGCACATAGTAAGTATTCAAAGAACTTAAGCTATTATTATTGTTATCATTATTTTCATAAACATACTCTGCTTGCTAATAATAGCTAACACTTAAAGATCAAGTATCTCTCTTAATTTCACAATAGTCCTGTGAAGCAGGCATTATTATTGTACAAATATCACAAGTAAGGAAATTACGGTACAGAGAAATTAGGTAAATTGTCTGAGGTCTCAGATGAGAAATGACAAAGAAAAAATTTGAAAAGATGTATGCCTGACTCCAAAACCCAGGCTCTTAATTACTGTAGCTCCTGACAGTATTCTATCTGCATTAGTGCCTTTCCTCAGTCCAAAACTTCTTAATTGCTAAACTAACCCCTTCCAAACCCTCCCCATATAAACAAGATTGCCTATTGATAAGTACTACCTGATTAAATAAAACTATAAGTTTAATCATTAACTACCTCCATCAAGCTTCAAATCAACATATTTTCTTATATAGACTGACTTCTTTTAAAAAGTTCCATAAACCCAAGATCATCAAAACAGTCTTTTAAAAGGTTTCTTCATCATTACAAAAATTTATCCATAGTCCCAGTTCTCAAAAACACCCAAATATCTTTTATTTGGTGATAACATTTTTATGTATGTGCTTCCAGTTTTTCTTGTAAGCAAAAATATTAATTTTATAGAGTGTGATTTTAGTCTGACATACTATAAGCCTTTTTCATTTTTTAACATTTCACAGATATTATAACATATACTATATATTAAATATTACTGTATATTATATTATATAACCATATATTACTTTAACAGTGCATTTGTTATTGGTTATTCACAAAAGATATAATATATGCAGAAAATCTTCTGGAATCTATTAAAAAGCTGCAAAAACAAATATGCGAGTTTAGCAAAGCTGCAGGATAAAAATCAAAATATATATGTAAATGGAAAAGTGGCAGAGTAGAGAGTTCTAGGACTAAGTCCTTCCACCAACACAACTATTATGCGGACAGGAACATATAAAACAATTATTTTGAAATCCCAGAGGCTGGAAGATTACTGTATAGTATCCAGGGAAGAGTGGGAGGAAGAGGTTAATGAATTAGGTTAAAGAGCAGCAAATTTCTCTCTCCATGTGGCAGTTACTGGTGCACATATACCACTGTCATGGCACGCTGCCATGGAGTCCAGCCCCATCTAACTGCTGGTGACAGAAAGACACATAAAAATCCTCATCTCTTAGGACAGGGGTGGGCACACTTGATCATTGATGATGAGTTTGGATGAGCAAATTCAGAGCACTGGGGGCCTGGGTCTGAGGACAGTGCTTTTGGTTGGAGACTTGATTAGATTATCTCCATGGATTCATGGGATCTACCCCAGACCTGTGGAATTATAATCTCTGGAGAGGGGACCAGGAAATCTACATTTTTATTGTGTTTCTCAAGCAATTATGTTGTACATTAAAGCTTGAGAGCTACTAATTTAGGAAATATGTAATAATGACCTTTAACATTTTGAAGGGTTCTTATGTGAAAAAAGGAAATCATTAGTTCTAGATTGCTCAAGAAGGCAGAATTTGGAACAATGAGTGAATGACATAGCAGGAAATTGTTGAAATGCAAGAGAGACCATTTTTAATTAGATCTAGCCATCAATGAATGTACTGTGTTACAAAATGGTGAACTCCCATCCCTGTGAGGTCAGAGGGCTACTGTTTAAGGGATGATGTCACAGGGATTATTGCTTTGGGTGGGAATTTGAACAAAGTTATTTCTTGAATAATTCATTTGTTTATTTCTATAAGAATTTTCGCACCAGGAAGACTACCCCATGACTTCCAAAATTGATAATAATGGTATCTTCGATCTTTCCTTTATTTAGCATATATTGTGAGTAATAGAAAATATATTGTGAACACTATGCTAGATTGTGGAGATACAATGGCCAACAGGCAGCAATGTCCCTACCTTCTTGGAATTTACAGAGAAGTGAGGGAAAAGCATAAATGTATAATTATAGACTGGTGAGTCTATGGTAGAGGAAATTTTAAAAACATGCCAAGGGAACACAGCGAACTATCTACTGGACTTGGGAATCTGGGAAATCTTTCTGGAGGAGATAATATCTAAACCGAGAATTAAAGAATTAGTAGGAATTAGCAAATCAAAGAGTGGGGACAGCTTGTGCAAAGGAAAGAGACCCCATGTTCTCTTCCATTCAAAGAAGAACAGGTAGTTCAAACTAGCTAAAGCAGAAATGCCAAGAGATAAAATGAGGCAAAAATGGTATGCAGGGTCCAAATCTTTCTGGGCTGTAGCATCATAATTAAAGAATTTGGATTATTCTGAGGGTTGTTGAGGGGTTTTAAAAAGGGAAGCAACATTCAGTATACAAAAATCACACTTAAGTTTGGGGAAAGTATTGTAGAGGTGGCAAGACAAGAGGTTGTGAAAGCAACCACAAAAGGCTATTTTTACATAGTCCAGGAAAAAGGTCATATTGCTTAGATTAGTGAAAGGGTAGTGGAGATAAAGAAATGTAAGCTATCTTAGAAATATTTAGAAGATGTCATGACAGGACTTGGTGGTTGATTGGATGTAAGGATTAAAAAGAGGCAGGGGAGCCAAGGATATCTCTCAGGTTTCTGGCTTGAGCAGCTGGGAGGATATGCATTAGGTATTTGGATATATGAATCAAGAGAGAGATCTGAGCCAGAGATACAGTGATGAGAGCCATCAGTTTTTTAAAGTCATGTGAGTCAATAGGATCACCCAGGAAGAATAAATGAAAAGGTCTAAAATAATGCCTATGAAAAACCAAAAATTAATCTACCAAAAAGAAAGTAAAGCTTGCAAAAAAACTTTGAGAATGTCCAGAGTTTTTATTCATTTGTTTTTGCTATTTTTATCTTTTTTTCTGAACCATTGACTTCTAGTAATGATATGGTGTATTTAAAATATACTTGCTGCCCCACTTGACTACTTAGTTCTCTGGCGATTTTCTTAATGTACATAACTGTCCATTGCTCTGACTTTCAACAAAAATGTTCTGTAATCATACCTGCCCACCTAGTGTCCAGCTGGCTTAGATCTCCAGTACAAAGTTTCCTGAGACTGTCACTTGCTTTCTGTTTATTCCCTAAGAAAGAATACAAATATGTGGACATGGAGCCACACAGACTGAATTCAAGCTAGTTATACAACCTATCTAAGACTCAGTGAATGGTTTATCACCATTAGATCACAAACTCTGTGAGTACAAGGATCTTCCTCAGTATAACATACCCCAGGCCTAGCACATCATTACTGGTCAGTTAATATATGCTGATTGAATATGTGAATCCATAAAATGGAGACTCTGGCACATCCCTACCCCAATGCTGTTATTACTAAAAGGTAATTATGTAACATACCTAGTGTAATGTCTAGAACATAGTAATCATCCACAAAAGGTGATTGTTATCATTATTATCCTGATGATTTGTTGCTTATAGTTCTGAATCATCACTTTATCATTCTACTGTAATTTAGTTTACAATCCTGAATGAACACTACTGATCCTGGCTTTTCTTCTCCTTTCATAATGAGATTGCCAGTTGCCTTAATGCTTGTTAGGGTTTCACCATTACCTGAATTCCTACAACTATGATTCTGATTTCATCCAAACCAAGAAGATAAATAAAAATGTCATTTAAAAAATTCTAAAATTGTATTTAAATTAAATGCTAAAAATGTATAATTTAGCATATTAGGAAATATATCACTGACAACTTTCATAATAGCGGTCTTTGAAATTGAAGCTATAAGATATAATTAAAAATAAAAGGAAGATGAAACAATAAAAAATACATATTAAAGAATTTAATAAGAGAAAAACATGTTTATTAAAGTCTAAACTGATGATGATTCATTTACATGAAATATAAGTTTGATTTCAGCTTCATTCATATAGCAGACATGCTCAAATCCCTACAGGACAAAAGTAGAATATTTGGAAATTATAATGATGTGAAGTGAAATATGGAATGATGGATTTGGTGAATTGTTTTGCACAGCCCTGAGGCAAGCAGAGTCTGAATACCAGCTGTCTGCCTATTTTACTAATATATCTGTTAGACATTGCGGTAGAGATGAAAACAATTAGTAGTCCTGCCAACAGAGGTGAAATTCTGAACAAGTGGACTAAATAAAAGTATTGATGTGATAAGACAAATATTTTGCTAACTTGTATATATTTAATAGATTCATGCATAACAAGAAATATAGTGCAATTCATAGAAAGGGTAGTTTAATCTGCACAGGTCAAATAATATTAAATTTTTAATTGGTCCAAAAGTAAAAATAATTTAAAGGACTAGAAAGAGGAAAAACCATACATTTTTAACACTACCTTGGTTAGTGCTACATCATAGATTAAATTTAAGGTGTGGACTTTCCTGGCAACTTGGGACAGAAATCCTACAATGAGCTGAGACTCAGCATCAAGGGATTGAGAAAATCCCTAGAATGAGCTGAGACTCAGCATCAGGGGATTGAGAAAACCTTCTTGACCAGGAGGGGGAAGAGTGAAATGAGACAAAATAAAGTGTCAATGGCTGAGAGATTCCAAACACAGTCCAGAGGTTATCCTGGAGGTTATTCTTATGCATTCAACAGATATCACCTTGTTAGTCAAGATGTAATGGAGAGGCTGGATGGAACTGCCTGAAAATGTAGAGCTGTGTTGCAGTAGCCATGTCTCTTGAAGATGATTGTATAATTACAGAGCTTTCACAATGTGACTGTGTGATTGTGAAAACCTTATGTCTGATGCTCCTTTCATCTACCTTGTCAACAGATGAGTAGAACATATGGAATAAAAATAAATAATAGGGGGAACAAATGTTAAACTAAATTTAGTTTGAAATTGTAGTGATCAATGAAAGGGAGGGGTAGGGGGTATAGCATGTATGAATTTTTTTCTGTTTTCTTTCATTTCATTTTCTGAATAGATGCAAATGTTCCAAGAAATGATCATGATGATGAATATGCAACTATGTGATGATATCATGAATTACTGATTGATTATGTAGAACAGAATGATCAAAAGTTAAGAATGTTTGCATTTTTGGGGGTTTTTTGGTATTTAAAAATAAAAAATTTAAAAAATTTTAAAAAACCACAATTACAAATAAAAAATTATAAAACATAAATATAAATTAAGCAAACTTTTGAAAAAATATTTGATAATATGTGAATAGATTATTTATTGAACAATAAGTAGAGCACTAACCCCATTTTGCTTACTGCTTAGAACAGAATTTATTCCATAATCTTTAGTTATACTGACGTTTTGGAAGGCAAAAGAGGTGTTATGCCAAAAATAATGCTATAGTTATATCCCTTTAATATATTAAACCTCTTAATCAAAGACAAATAGTACTTGTAAGTCTATCAACTAGATTACATAATGGGTCCCTGAAAAAGAAGATCTTCCCAAGAATATAAATGGGTTTTGATTTCATTATTTGACAGTATGTATAGCAGCAACCACAAAATACAACAACAAGAATAATGCAAGGAATAAGTGGGGAAAGATAACAGTGTAGGGAGGTGTGGAATTTAGTTAGTCCTCTAGAAAAGCTAGTATATAGCTAGGAACTGTCTGCTAAAATTGTTTGGGGAACATCTGTGACTAGACACACATTCTACACACCAATCTGGAATGGATGGAAAGGCTGAGATCACAGCACAGAACTGTAAGTAAAGCACCCAAAGTGTAGATGCTGGCACCCCTCCCCCACTGGCATGGCAGGCTGTGTTGCAGACACATCCCCATGGGAAAAAGAAGCAGTCTCTACTAGGATCAAGGTAAGGTGGCTCAATCAAGTTCAACTGTAGTTTTAATTAGCAAGTATGGACTGCTGAATACAAGCTCCAAGTAAAGATAAACCCAGAGCAAGCAAGAAAGAAAAACTTGGGTCTCATTAGAGAAGATGCAGGGCTGATGAGAAAAAAAAAAGAGGCTTTTGGAGTCAACCAAGGTCTGAACACTGGAAAATGGCTGTGCCCCAAGAAAAGGAGCACATATAGCTGAGTACTAAACCCAGCTCTAGACTGGAAAACCTTGGAGGTTGGGGACTAGCTCTGAAAAGAGAGTTCTATTTTTTTTTAACTACTCTGAGTAACTCATTAGAAAATGCCTATGGAATTTTTAATTGTCAGCACTTACCCAGGCAAGGGAAGAGTTAAGATAGGTCTGCGAGACAAAATAACTAGTCAAGTGAAGGAGATAATTCACTAAAGGGTGCATCTTTCCCCCAAGTAAACGGAGATGGGGCCCAGCACAAGTGACAGCCCTCATTCAGAGAATTCAGACCCTAAGAGCTATAAAGCAGAAACAGCTTAAGCCTGCTTTCTACTTCAGCCTCTGTCTCAACTATGCCCCTGGCAGGTAGAGACTGCTGAGAATTAAAGGCACCACACCACTTATGCTGGTGGGGAGCTGCAAGCTCACAAGTGCAACTTTCTGGGAAGAATAGAAAAAGCACAGAGTTTAGAGGCTTCACAGGAAAGTCTGACAATATGTTGGGTCTCATCCTCAGGGAAACTTAATACTGATCACACCTTCGTCCTGAGACATGTCTGATCTGGGGAAAACTGACTGGGATCTCGGGTGACCCAACTAAAAAAATGTTTCATATAGGCAAGGCAAGTATCATAAAAACAAGAACTGAGAAATTCTGATCAGTCAACTAGAAGCTATGCTAGAGGTCTATAATAAGTTGGAGTGAATGCCAAAGAACAGACAGAGAACAAAGCCAACCAATAAGAAAAGCTTAGATAAAAGAGTGAAAACAACCTCCAGATATAAACTACTTAGGAAATTAGATGTGTAGACACCAGCAAAAAATTGTGACACATACTAGAAAATACACAGATATGGCCAAGTCAAAGGAACAAAGTAACATTTAAAACAAGATACAGTTCAAAAAACTAAGTAAAATGTTCAAACATGCTAAATCAAGTCTTAAAAATCAAACCAATGAGTTGAAAGAAGATATGGCAAAAGATATGAAGAACATGAAGATATTGGGTGACCATACAGAAGAACTCAAAAGCTTGAGAAAAACAAATAGCAGAAGTTATGGGAATGAAAGTCACAATAGAAGAGATGAAAAACACAATGGAGACTTACAACAGTAGATTGGAAGAGGCAGAAGAAAGGATTAATGAACTAGAGGACAGGAGATCTGAAATCCTATACACAAAAGAACAGATAGGGAAAAGAATAGAAAAAATGCGAGCAGGGGATCAGGGAATTGAATGATAACATGAAGTGCATGAATATACATGTTATGCATGTCTCAAAGGAGAAGAGATGGGAAAGGGGGCAGAAAGAATAATGGAGGAAACAATCACTGAAAATTTCCCATCTCTTATGAAAGACATAAAAATTACAGATCCAAGAAGCACAGCAAACCCCAAACAGAATAGAACTGAATAGACCTATTTTAAGAAAATTACTAATCAGATAGTCAAATATGAAAGACAAAGAGAATTCTAAAAGCAGCAAGAGAAGAGTGACTCATCACATACCAGAAAAGTTCAGTAAGACTATGTGTGGATTTCTCAACAGAAACCTTAGAGGCAAGAAAACAGTGGTATGATATATTTAAGATACTGAAAGAGAAAAACTGCCAGACAAGGAGGCTATAACTGGCAAAACCATCCTTCAAAAATGAAGGAGGGGATGAACAGTTGAGCGGCTAAAAAAGCTGTGGTATATACATACGATGGAATATTACACAGCTGTAAGACAGAATAAAGTCATGAAGCATGTACCAACATGGATGGACCTTGAGGACATTATGCTGAGTGAGATTAGCCAGAAACAAAAGGACAAATACTATATGGTCTCACTGATATGAACTAACATTAATGAGTGAACTTGGAGAATTTGACTTAAGAACAGAAGTCATCACGAGATAGAAATAGGGAAGAGATTGGGCAATTGGGGTTGAAAAAATACCGATTTTGCAACAAGACTGACTTTAAAAATTCAGATATGTAGAGCACAATACTACCTGATCGTAGCACAATAATATAAGTACACTGAATGAAGCTGAATATGAGCATCGTTGAGGAGAAGGCTGGGGGCACTTATGAAATCAGAAGGTAAGATAGAGGATAAAGACTGAGATGGTATAATTTAAGAATGCCTAGCATGTACAATGATGGTGATTAAACATGCAAATTAAAAAATGTTTTTGCTGGAGGAAGGACAAAGGAATGTCCATATTGCAGGGTGTTGAAAATAGATGGTATATGGGAAAGAGTATAATCATTGTAAACTAGGGTCTGTAGTCAACAGTGACATTGTAATATGCTTCCACTGAATATAACAACGGCATGATGCCAAAACTAAATGTCAACGTTGGGGGGGGGGGGACTGGGAAACGGGTATGGATTCTTTGTGGAGGAAAAGGAAATGTCTTCAGATAGAGTATGGTGGTGAAGGCATGTCTATACACTTAGGCTGAATTGTATGATATGTGAATAAAACTATTTTAAAATGGTCAGAGAGAAACAAGTGCTAAAGAAAATGCAGAGAGATAGATATACATATTCACTATCTGTAGGAAAATTAGAGTACAGCCCCTTGGAGAGCAGTGTGCTGGTTCCACAGGAGGCTAGGGGTGGGTATACCATATGATCCTGAAACCCCTTTGCTCAGTATATACCTGCAAGAACTGAATGTGTGGACATTTGCACACTGGTGTCTCTGTCAGAGTGTTCTTGATCCACAATGAATGGAGGTGGCCTAACACTACAATGTCTGAGGAATGAAAGGGGGAATTATGTTGTATATATACAATGGACTACTGAATGGACACAAAAAGGAATGAAGTTGTTTGGCATACAACTAGGTAAATGAACATTAAGAGCTGTATGTTGAATGAAATGTCAGGTACAAAAAAGATAAATATTATCATGCTTCGATTACATGGATTAACTATAATATAAAAACTAGGTGAACTGAAGTTGAGAGCATGGGTTATCAAGTTGGGACTTATTGTAAAGGGTCCTAGATTGTAAATTCTTAAGCAGTCACATATATTCAGGAGGTGTAACTGTTAATTCTAAATTCTGAGATACTGAGCTATTTGTATATAACATGGTTTTCCCCAGAAATTTTGGGTATTTATGTGACACCTGAGACCCAGAGTCAGAGCCCTGAAGCTATGAAAGTCAGCAGTACCCACTGTGTTTTTTATCTCTTCTATTGTGACTTTCATTCCCATAATTTCTGCTATTTGTTTTTTTCAAACTGTTTAAAAAGTTGAAAAAAGTTATTAGACTTTGAGTAGGCATATGAATGAAGCTGATGTGGATAGGACTAAGGTATATCAAGAGACTGGGTAAAGGATGATATCGTCCATATCTTAAAACTTCAATTTCTCAGTGAGACTAAAGGGGGAGATGTATATTTGGTGCAAAATTTATATTTTGGGTAGTGCATTTCCTAATTTAACTTGTATGCTCAGTTTAGTTGAACACCATAAATAAACATGAAATCTTGAATAAGGCTTGAGATTTTGTCAGTTTGTCCAGGTTAGTGTGATGCCTCCATAAACCTGAGAGTGATTTTGAAAGTGAATAAAGAAGTATTTGGAAAGTCCCCTTAGGGGAATTGGGAGAAAGAGGGAAATATTCAACTTCCCCATTTGAGATTTCTGATATTCTTGCAAGCAGTGGGGACAACCAAATTAATAGGCCAAGCCTCGATCTTGGGGTTTGTTAGAAAGAATGCCATACTTGAAAGAGAATAAACACTGACCCAATTGTGGAGAAAAAAAAAATTTATACATGAATTCTTATTCAATATTCATTGCAAGAACAGGCGCCTAGCCAAAAAAATGGTGGCTGGCGTGCTGAGCAATGGAAAGCAGTGATATTTATCTTCTAAACCTAATCCGCAGGACCCTCCCCTGTTTCTCCGCTATTTGTAATCTCCAGAGGTTACAACCTATCCAGATAGCCTACTTTAAACTTTCCGCTGAAGGTTCCTCTTTTTGATTATGTTTTACATTTTAATGACCCTGGCCATTAAAGTATTTGGCGCCAATTCTAGGCTTGTGTCAGAGGCCCTCTGTTTTGCTGCCTGTATCACCTTGTGAAAGCTAAACTTAGCTTGATTGTTACAGTTTGCCCCTATGAGACTTATTCCTGCAAAGGAAAGGCTAATCCTACTTAAAATTAGGCCTAAGAGTCACCCCCAGAGAACCCCTTTTATTGCACAGATGTGTCCTCCCTCTCTAAGCCAACACAGCAAGTGAACCCATTACCCTCCCCTCTATGTTGGACATGATTCTCAGGGGTGTAAATCTCCTTGGCAACGTGGGACAGAAATTTCAGTATGAGCTGGGACCCAGCATTAAGGGATTGAGAAAATCTTCTTGCCCAAAAGGTGGAAGAGTGAAATGAGAACAAATAAAATGTCAGTGGCTGAGAGATTTCAAACAAAGTCGAGAGGTTATCCTGGAGATTATTCTTACGCATTATAGAGATATCCCCTTTTTAGTTCATGGTGTATTGGAGTGGCTAAAGGGAGGTACCTGAAACTGTAGAACTATGTTCCAGTAGCCTTGTTTCGAAGATGATTGTATAATGATATAGGCTTTACAGTGTGACTGTGTGATTGTGAAAGCCTCGTGTCTGATGCTCCCTTTATCTAGGGTATTGACAGATGAGTAGGAAAAAAGGATAAGAAAAATAAACAAATAGTAGGGTGAACAAAGGTTAAAATAATTTGGGTAGATGGAAAAACAAGTAAGTCAATGAGAGGAAGGGTTTAGGGGTATGGTATGCATGAGTTTTTACTTTTTTCTTTTTCTTTCTTTTTCTGGAGAGATGCAAATGTTCTAAAAATGCTCATGGTTATGAATACACAACTATGTGATGATATTGTGATTCCACTGATTTTACACGATGTATGGAATGTTTGTATGTTAAGGATGTTTGTGTTTGTATGTTGGTTTGTCATTAAAAATATTTTTTAAATGAGGGAAGGAGAGTTTAAAATATTTTCAGACAAACAGAGACTGAGAGAGTTTGTGAACTCTCTTGCTCTACAAGAAACACTAAAGGGAACACTATAGGCAGGTAGGAAAAGACAGGAGAGAGAGGTTTGAAGAACAGTATTAAAAAGAAGACTTATCAGTACAGGTACAGAATAACAGCATGATGCATGCAGCATTGTGGGTGTTACCTGAGGACATTATGTTGAGTGAAGTTAGCCAGAAACAAAAGGACAAATGAACTAACATGAACTAACTAGTTCACTAATATGAACTAACATTAATGAGTGAACTTTGAGAGTTAAATTTGATAACACAGGTTATCGGGAGATAGAAAGAGGATGGAGGTTGGCATTTGATGCTGAAGGAATACAGAATATTCAACAGGATTGATTGTAAAGACCCAGAAATCGATACCACAAGACTATGTGGTGGTAGCACAATATTTTAAATACACTGATCAAAGCTGAGTGTGAGTACAGTTGAAAGAGGAAAGCTAGGCACATTTATAAGACCAGAAGGAAAGACAGAAGATAGAGACTGGGACTGTATAACTTAGCAAAAACCAGAATGGACAATGACGGTAATTAAATGCACAACTATAAGAACGTTTTTACATGAGGAAGAACAAATGAATGTCAACATTGCAGGGTGTTTAAAATGGGATAGTATATGGAAAAAATACAATCAATGCTAGGGTCTATAGTTAACAGTAATATTGTAATACACTTTCATTAAATGTGACAAAGGCAATATACCAAAGCCAAATGTCAATAAGAGGGAGATATAAGGGAGGGGTATGGGATTCTTGGTATTGTTGTTGTTTCTCCTTTTTAATTTATTTTCTTTTAAAAATTTTTTAGTCTTCATTTTTTCCATCTTCTTACTTTGTGGAAGAATGGAAATGCTCTTATATAGATTGTGGTGGGAAATGTATAATTATGCTATTATATGGGGAACCATTGATTGTTTCCTTAGGATGGATCGTATAGTGTGTAACTAAAACTGCTTGAAAAATAAACAGAAAGATAGAAGTGCTGGAGAAAATGTGGAGAGAGAGAGAAGTATCTATTCATTGTTGCTAGGTAAGTAGAATGGTGCTGCCCCTCTGGAAGGCAGTGTCATGGTTTGACCAGAGGCTAAGTACAGGGTTGCCATATGATCCTGCAACCCTATTATTAGGTATATACTTGGATGAACTGAAAGCAGGGCCGTGAATGAACATTTTCACACTGGTGTTTACAGCAGCAGTATTCATGATTTGCAATGGATGGACGGGGCCTAAGGGTACATTGACGGATAATGGAAGGGCAAACTGTGGTGTATACAAGCAATTTAATATTGATTGGCTGCAAGAAGGAACAAAGTTGTGAGGCATGCAACTAAGTAAATGGACCTTGAGTACACACTGCTGAATGAAATAAGCTAGAAATGAAAATACAAATATTATAATGCCTCACTAATATGGACTAACTATAATGTGAAAACTCTGAGAATTGAATTTGAGAGCACAAATTATCAGGGAAACGCTTATTGTAAAAGTTCCTAGATTGTAACCTCTTACAACAATCACATCTATTCCTGAGTTGTAACTGTTATTTCTAAATTCTGAGATGATGAGCTATATGTGTATACCTGGTGGTCCCCTGGAACTTTAGATATCTGAGACTCAGAGCTAGAGTTCTGCAGCTGTGAAAGTCAACATTACCCCATACAGCAACTGTTTAAAAAGCTGAAAAAGAGATCTGACTTTGTTAGAGATATGAATGAAGGTGATCTAGTTAGGACTAAGATAAATCAAACTAAAGGGTAAAGGATGATATTGACTGAATTTTTTTAAACTTCAAGTTCTATGTGAGGTCAAAGGAAGAAATGTTTATTTGGTGCAAATTTTATATTTTTTGTAGCACACTATCTAATTTAACTTGTATGGTCAGTGTATTCGAACACCAGAATTACATGGAACCTTGAACAGGAAGTGAGGTCTTCTTGGTTTGAACAGATTAATGTGGTGCCCAGCTACATCCCAAGGTAATCTGGGCAGAAAATAAAAAAGTAGTTGCAAAGTCCCAATGAGGACTGTGGAAAAGTGGAAATATTAAACTTCCCCATATCTTGTAAGCACTGCGGACTACCAGTTTAATGAGCCAAGCCCTTGATCTTAGGTTTGCTCTTATGAAACATTCCTACTAAGGAGAGGCTAAGCCTACTTATAACTATGCCCAAGTGTCACCCTCAGAGAATCTCTTTTGTTGCTCATATGTGGCCTCTTTCTCTAAGCCAACTCTGCAGATAAACTCAGAGCTGTCCTCACCTACGTTAAGACATGACTCCCAGGGGTGTAAAGCTCCCTGGCAAAATGGAATATAACTCCCGTGGATGAGCCTGGACCCAGCATCATGAGATTAAGGAAACTTCTTGACCTAAAGGGAGAAGAGAAATAAAATAAGAGAAATGAAATGAAATAAAATTCAGTGGTTGAGACACTTCAAATACAGTCGAGAAGTCATTTTGGAGGTTATTCTTATGCATTATATAAATATCCATTTTTTTGTTTCTAGTGTATTAGAATAGCTAGAAGAATACTGAGACTGTTGAACTGTCATCCAGTAGCCTTGATTCTTGAAGATTGTCATATAACGATATAGTTTTCACGGTATGACCACGTGATTATGAAAATCGTGTGACTGATATTCTCTTTATCCAGTGTATGAACAGATGAGTAAGAAAATACGACAAAATTAAATAAATAATGGGGGGGAGGTAGTGCATGTTTTTGGTGTTTTGGTGTTATTTATTTATTTGTTTATTTGAGTAATGAAAAGTTTCAAAAATTGATTGTGGCAATGAATGCACCAATATGATAATACAGTGAAGCATAAATTGTATACTTTGGATGAGTATATGGTATGTGAATATATCTCAATAAAATTGCATCAAAAAGAATACATACATGATTACACTTACCAAATGAAAGGTTGTAGGCAGAAATAGCTTTTTTCTCAAGATATGATAGCTCTTCCTGAAGAAGAGACACACTGAGCAAATCTCTCTTCCTCTTATCTGCCAGTCCAATAAAGGCCCTGTTGTCAAAGCTAACAAACATTTAGGAAATTAACAGGCTTCTGCACTGTAAAATGTTCATAAAGATGAAATATGGTCTTAGGCAAAGTGCAGAGGGTAATGAAACAAAAATGTGGAGCTGAAATACTGTCAGAAAATCTCTGATAAATTAAGGCTAAGTCCCACTATTTTGTGACAGACCCAGTTCTGAAAGTCCATAGATACATGAAATCAATGAAAAGAACCATGTTTTTCTATCTATCTGATTTGGCATTAGAGTCCATGGTAACTCCCATAGAGTGACTTACAAGTTCATAATTAAATGAGTTGTACATAAATATGTAATAGTGAGTCAGCTAAAGTGTGTAGGTATAATGTTCAATTTCTGAACTTCAAAACAAATTTAAACCATTCTACAGCTTTAGGAACACATCATCAGAGGAATTTGTACATAAAACTATTTGTTTTTAAATCTGCAGCAATTTAATTTATCAAGTAATCATAAATTATAGCTAGTGGTTGTGGTATAGAAAAAGTAAAAATATAAAAGCATTTGGAAATTTAAGATAGTCTCACAAAATATAAGCATTATTTATAATGTTGTAACCAAAATGTGTAAATAAAGGAAAATGATACGGAGCTTGTATTGGTATCCTCAAATAGCCATTTTTTTGTTCTTAATTTTAATGGAATATAATTGTGATTATATTTTTAACTTTGAAATTTGTATCTTTTTTTAATATCTTCTCAGCATTAAAAAGCTCAATGGAGATAAGACAAATTTACTACAGAGGGTTGAAACTAAAGAAATCTCTGTTGGTTTCCACTTACAATCCTTCCTTGGTAGGTTTCATATTACAGTTTGAGAAATTGGTTAAATGCATGGAAATACCTCATTGATTTGCTTGAAAGCAACTGACCTTTACTCAGCCCGTTAATTGGTGGGTGGTCAATGAGATGTCTAATCGCTGAGGAGCAGCTTTTGAATATACCTTAGTGTGGGTATATTAGCTTGGCAGAAACTCAGGATGCATTTAGCTAAAATTAAAAATATGAAAGTCTTAATCCTTTAGTGGTTTAAAATGCATTGCATACATTTAAAAGGAATAGGTCTCTCCATGTGAATTGTACTACATCAACAGAATTATAGGCCCCAAATGCAATATATCCCCAGAATTTGTAGACAAGTCAGGAAATGTTACTGTTTGAACATGCTCTAACTGAAACAGGGGCATCTTATACCAGCAGCACCTTCTTTAAAAGAAAGTGTCAATTTTAAATATAATATACTATAATCAATGCCATTTAAACATGTCTATGATGAAGAAGAATTGAAATAGAGAAAGGCTTTTAGTGGTTATAGTTATATTAATTTAAAGGATTTAGAGCATGACAATTGGTCAATTTCTCTAGTGTTATACAAGAGAGGATTGAAAGATGATTCCATTATGTTACGCATATCTATCCCTCTAATGACAATGGGTGCATTTGATTATTATTGTTGGATTATGCTAGCACATTAAGATAATTCCATTCTTTATGTTGCCTCCATACCAATGGAGACTTTTATATGGCAGTGATTTTTTCATTGTGGACATTGCCTCACAAGTCTTAGGGAAATTGATTCTATGTGTATTTTGATACATCCAAAATACAGATACCCTATAAGGTACAGCTTAACCAGCCAGCTGGGCTCTTTCTGTGCCATCTTCTGTAAAATATGAATATGCTTGAATTTGATGCTATACCATCAAGAATAGCATCTTAGTGGTATAGCATCCATAATTTCACTAAAAAAAATGTTCCTGATCTGCAAAAGGTATTTAACAAATTAAAAGGAATTTACATTTTATATGAATTCAGGTGTGTCATACTTTTAGAAAACTCAATAACATATATAAACAATGACACTAAAAAAAGAATTTAGGCTCGATTCCCGGAGCCTGCCCATGCCAAAAAAGAAAAGGAAAGAAAGAACTCAGAGAATGTGAGAATACTGACATATTTAAGGATTCTTTTTCTTATGGATTCATTGTGTGTTTCTCTCAATAATAAATTGTTCTGATAGATTTCAAATGTAAATCTGTTGTATACACAACTTTTTAGAACTGTATCTAATACTTAAAGTGAGGAATAACTTTAATATATGTAGGATATTTGACAAATGTCCTTCAAAATATATTCCAAATCTGACCACTCTGCACTATCCTATTCCAAACCACCATCATATCTCACCTCGAATTTTGAAATAGCTCCTAACTGGTCTCTCTGTTTACTGCTTCCACTCTTGTTCCCTACAGTCTATTTTCAACATGGCAGCCAGAATGATTCTTATTTAAAATATAAGTGAAATCAAGTCATTCCTCTCTTCAAAACCCTGCAATGGCTTCCCATCTCAGTCAGATAAAAAGCTGAAAATTTGATATCCCCATTCATAGCCCTACACAATTTGCTCGGGCTCCTCCTTGCTACTGTGACCTCATCTCCGTCTACCTCCTCCTCTCCCTCACTCTACTCAGGCTACTCTAACCTGTTCCTATAAAACACCAGCCACCTTCCCAACCTCTTGGCCTCTGTATTTCACTGATCCCTCTGCCTGCGATACTCTGCCACCATATTTTTCCGTGGTTGGCACCCTTATCTCCTTTGGGTCTTTGCTCAAATGTCACTTCTTATCAAGTTTTTTCCTGATGATTCTATTTAATATTTTCATCGTAAACCCCCAACTTCCTGTCTTCCTTACCTGTTTTTTTTTTTTTTGCCTCCACAACACTTACCACTATCAAATATACTGTGTATTTTACTTACTTATTTTGTTTATGGTCTTTCTCCCCTCACTAGAATGTAAGCTCCACAACAGCACAGTTTCTGGGTGTTTTATTCATTGATGTATTCACAGGTTTAGAACAGGATCTGGCACACAGTAGGTGCACAAAATATGTTTCTTGAATGGATGAATGAGGCACATCAGAGGAAGCTTCTGAGTGAAATTTTCCTTATATTTATATGAATATGGAGTTAAAATTTGGGGGGGGGGTATCTTTCTCTTAACCACTAAGTATTTTTCTTAAGAATATTCCTAAAAATCATCCAAAAGTTCCCAAGAATATTGGACACAGCAGCTTGGTTGCTTTTAGGCATTGATCATGTGGAATATTTAACAATCGTGAACTACTATGTACCCAGTACACATATTTGCTTCTGTAGCAATCCAAAGTGCTAATCCTACCTATATAGAACTAAGTGGTCCTGTATTTTGTCTTACTATATTAATGATAACAAATTAAATTAAAGATGCGGAGCAGGTTTAGAATTGTACCTTCCATGGTATTCTGTGCACACCCTGTCTTCATATTACAGCATGATGGAAAGTTCTGAGAACTGCTGCAAATTCTTTCTTCTTTTCTCACTTTAAAACTTGGTTTACACATAGTGAATGTGTATGGGTATACAGGGCAGAGGCTTTTCATTTAAACATTAAATGTTTAAAAATCGATGTTAAAATATTTTACTGTAAAACACATACTGCATATTTAAAATTGAACATATAATTCACAAACTCATGTAGAGTTAAGTATATTCTCCATTCTCCTGCACAAATTCAACAAAGGCACACAAACAATCCACCATTCCTTAGGGGAAAAGGGAAGCCTGTAGGAAACCTGTGCAGGTGAAGGGAGTTAGTAGCAGTTTTCTATGTTTAGTGACAGAATCCTCTTTCATACTCAGGTAGTACTAATACTGAAGTATGTGCAAAGATAGCATTACACATGCTACTGTAGAATTATTTTTCACAAAAGGAAAGCAACAGCAGCATTTTAAAATCAAGAATTGTCTCTTATCGGAACAAAATAATAAACTCAAGAGAGCTTAAAATTAAATTCAAAAGCTAAAGATGAAGGTATTTATTTGACATCTTTTAAAGGTATTTCAGTCCACTTATTTTTACTTGTTTCTATGTTCTGAGATATGAAAATTAGCAGATGGTGCAGCTATTTTGAAGCATTGGTTCAGAATGTGAGGCTGCAATTATCGCAAATCCTTTCTGTAAAAAAAGTCAGAACAAATGGTGAATGTTACTTCTAAAATCACTTGAATATGAAAGGATTTTTAATGAAAGAAGATAATTATTATTATGTGGCATTTTGTACAATAGTAGAGAAACTACAAAATATTCCCTTTTCCTTTCCAGAAGGTTCTTAATAACCAAAGAACTCAAATTTCACTAAGAAAATTTCAGACTTCCTAAAACATGCCTAAATATATCGCTGGTAATGCTTCACCAAGCTTGTAAGAGTAGATAATGTATCTGAATATCAAAATGTATCTGAACATCGAAACAGTCAGGATACAACGCAGAAAATGAAGAGGGCACATTAATGAAGGGTATACTCTCTTATTGAATGCATTTTTTAAACCAATAAACATAGATTTGATATCAAAGTGGAAAATATGATTACAATGAAAAGTATTTTCCTATTTAAAATATATTTCCTTCAATTTTATAGAAACTAAAATTTTTAAACTATATGTACAGTAAGGTTGCTTCAGGGATAGAAACTAAATCATGAAATCTGAAACAAAATTTTCAGGTAATAGAATGTCTTGAACAAATAGATTTTCTGACTAAATATAAGCTGTGCTAAATTAACTTTTGTTCAAATTTTTATTAAATAAAATAGCTAATATTGATTTTCTTTGTTGAATTAATATGTGTACCAAAACATAATCTTTTGTTTATGCTTAAAAATGCATCAGATTTTGGATCATCATTTTGAACAATAATATTCTCTCTCTGGTAGTCTAGATGTAGAAGGTGAAAGAATGTGTATTTGCTTGCTTGCTTTGTCAACAACTGGGGAAAAAATACCTGACAACAGGTTAATTGTGATGTTTCCCTTTCCCTTTCAAGTGGAAGGCAGCAAAATGCCCTGACTAATTAATTGGAAGTTCTAGTTTCTTGGATAACAGGAATATAAAATTTGCAAAAGAAAGGAAGTTGATAGAAAGGAATTAGAATATTTGATACTTAAGAATTTTTATTCTTTTTCTCATTCTCCATACATAACTTAGTGAGTTTTCTGCATGCAGCTATGACAGAAGTTATGTACCCTAGCCCCAGCTCTGGGTATGGGTGCAGGTCAGGTTACAGGCCTAGTGCTAAGCAATTCACCACCTGTGAATCACAGTGTGTGAGCACAGAGGGATCTGCCACAAACTGTTCTTATTCATTGCATGAGAAAGACGAGAGACTGAAAAAAAAATGCATGATTTTCTGGATCCTGCTCTTTAGGAAGGACATCAATTATATCTCTCCTCTCTGTCTGAGTTTAAACAATGGAACTTACAAAACTGGCAACCCTAATGATAAAAATAAGGCAGCCATGGTGGATGGGAGGGAGGAGAGATATCATGTCCAATGCAGTGGAAAGAAAAAAGAAGCAAAAACAGTAGAAGTAAATAGATGAGAACATGTGATGCATAAACAGTAGAAGTAAACAAATGAGAACATGTGATGCATGAAATGCATTACCAAGACTCTGCAAAAATCTGAATTGCTTTAATAAATATAATTAGGAAATGTATATTTGTAACACTACAGAATAACATAAAAAGAATGAGTCATGCTATTTTGTCTCTGAAATGACATCATTGGGCTGGACCATCATCCAGGTTCTTTTTTCCATTGAAAAATTCTGTATCTTTTAAAAATTATTATTATTATTTTTAGATTGGCCTTATTTGTTATACAAGAAAAAAAGAACTAGAAGAAAACCAGTTAAAACACCAAATCCATTAGCTAAGGGAAAAAATTATAGGCTTGAGTAATCTAAAAGCACTCTTTATATAATAAATTAAGAGGTATAATTTCCTAAACTTCCCTTCATTTTGTATTGTATAATTATATTACTTTGTACTGTAGTTTATATTTAGCATATCTTCATTTGGAGACAGATTAGTTCTAAACATTTCACTAAAAAAGGTCTCTTATTTTAAAACCATAAAACACCACTAAAAACACTTAAAATAGAAGGATCCACCAACAGACGAGTGGCTAAACAAACTGTGGTATATACATATGATGGCATATTATGCAGCCGTAAGACAGAATAAATTTATGAAGTATGTAACAACATGGATGGACCTTGAGGACATTACGCTGAGTGAGATTAGTCAGAAATGAAAGGACAAATACTGTATGGTCGCACTGATATGAATTGACATTAATGAATAAACTTGGAGAATTTCACTGGTAACAGGGACCATCAGGAGACAGAAATAGGATAAGATATTGGATAATTGGAGCTGAAGGGATACAGATTGTGCAACAGGACTGAATGTAAAAACTCAGAAATGGACAGTATAATACTACCTAACTGTAATACAATTATGTTAAAACACTGAATGAAGCTGAATGTGAGAATGATAGAGGGAGGAAGGCTGGGGACATATTGAAATCAGAAAGAAAGATAGATGTTAAAGATTGAGATGGTATAATCTAGGAATGCCTAGAGGGTATAATAATAGTGAAATGTACAAGGTACAATTTTAAAAATGTTTTTGTATGAGGAAGAACAAAGGAATGTCATTATTGCAGGATACTGAAAATAGATGGTAATTAATATTTTAAAATGTCACCTTCTGTGTGAAACTAAAGCAAAAAATGTTTATTTGGTACAAAATTTATATTTTGACTAATGCATTTCTTAATATAACTTATGTAGATAGCTAGGTTGAACACCATAAGTACATGGAACCTTGAGTAGGACATGAGATTTTGTTGGTTTGTCCAGAGTGATGCCCCAATGAATCTGAGAGTGATTTGAACAGTGAATAAAAAAGTATTTGCAGGAATGATGAGAAAGGGGGAAAGTCCAACTTTTCCAAGTTGAATTCTTGATATTCTCACAAGCAGTGCAGCAAATCAAAGCGATAGGCTGAGCCCCCAATCTTGGGGTTTGTTTATATGAAACTTAACCGCCCAAAGGATAGGTCAAGCCTACTTAAAATTAGGCCTAAGAGTCACCCCCAAGAGAACCTCTTTTGTTGCTCAGATGTGGCCTCTCTCTCCAGCCAATACAACAAGCAAACTCACCACCCTCCCCCTGTCTACATGGGACATGACTCCCAGGGGTGTGGACCTTCCTGGCAACGTGGGACAGAAATCCTGGAATGAGCTGAGACTCGGCATCAGGGGATTGAGAAAACTTTCTCAACCAAAAGGGGGAAGAGTGAAATGAGGCAAAATAAAGTGTCAATGGCTGAGAGATTCCAGAGTCAAGAGGTTATCCTGGAGGTTATTCTTATGCATTAAATAGATATCACCTTTTTAGTTAAGCTGTAACAGAGAGGCTGGAGGGAACTGCCTGAAAATGTGGAGCTATGTTCCAGTAGCCGTGTTTCTTGAAGATGATTGTATAATGATATAGCTTTCACAATGTGACTGTGATTGTGAAAACCTTGTGTCTGATGCTCCTTTTATCTGCCTTGTCAACAGATGAGTAAAACATATGGAATAAAAATAAATAATAGGGGGAACAAATGCTAAAATAAATTTAGATTGAAATGCTAGTGATCAATGAAAGGGAGGGGTAAGGGGTATGGTATGTATGAATTTTTTTCTGTTTTCTTTTTATTTCTTTTTCTGAATAGATGCAAATATTCCAAGAAATGATCATGATGATGAATATGCAACTATGTGATGATATTGTGAATTACTGATTATATATGTAGAATGGAATGATCAAAAGTTACAAATGTTTGTATTTGGTGTTTTTTGGTATCTAAAAAAATTAATAAAAAAAGAATGTTCGTGTTTGCATGTTGTTTTGGTTTATCAATTAAAAAACAACAACAGCAACAACAAAAAAAATAGAAGGATCAAGTGTGATGGTGGAGGTATACAGAGGTCGGGTTTAACAAATGAGTAAGAGTGCTGAATCATTATACTGATTTTTTTTTTTTAGCCTCCTATACCTTAGAGCAGCTAGAAATAAAAACCTAAAATTGTGGAATGGTAATCCATACCAAACTCGGAAATCTGTTCTACAACTAATTGTTGTGGTGTGCTTTGAAATTCATTACTTTTATGTATATATGTTATTTAAAAAGAAGGAGGAATATAACAGAGAAGATAGGACTTAACAAATGAGCATGACTGCTGAATCATTATATTATTTCTTTTGGTCTCCAGTGTCTTAGAGCAGCTAGAAAATAAAACAAAATGTCATGGAACTGTAACCCATACCAAACTTTAAAATCTGTTCTATAACTACTTGTTAAAATGTACTTGGAAATTTATTGTTTTTTTGTATATATGTTATATGTCTCGATTTAAAAAATGTTAAAAAAAAGAGGCTTTCAGGAAAAAAAAAAACACTTAAAGTATCACTGTTCAAAGTGAATTGCTTTTCCAGGTCTGCAGTAAGAGGACATTTTCAAAGTGACAAATACCTAGGAGGTTTCTTTTACTCTGCAGTTGTGATAGTTCTTACTATGAGATACAATTTTTTCAGTGGTTTTATATAAAAGACATTATGACCTTTCAATGCAATTTGATGCTTTATGTGACATGAATTCCAGGCTTGAAAAGTAAAAGGTCCTGACATTGGCTGAGAGGACTTCCAGAGAAAATGACAGAGTAGCGAGTGCCAACACTCAGTTCTCCCACCAAAACAACTATTAAACAGCAAGAACTGCCTGAAAGAACTATTTTGAAATGCCAGAGGCCAGAAGAACACTGTGCAGCTTCCAGGGAAGGATGAGAAGAGGCAGATAAATTACAGTGAAGAACTTTAACCTGCTCTTTCCGCATGGTGGCTATCAGTAGCCATGCCGTACTCTTACAGCAGGCCACCTCGGAGTCCAGTACCTGGTCAGCTGCTGGTGACAGAAAGGGACAGAACAATCTTCTTCCCAAAGAATAATGGTGAGCATTATTATCACTGATCATGGCTTTTGATTAGTGAATACAGATCACTAGTTCCTGGCTCAGAGTGCACCTATTGTTTCAATCTGCCCCAGACAAAGGTGGTGGAAACTATGGTAAGCTGTGGAGATTTAAAGGATGCATCTCTTATTCAGGGCTGCAGAGAACCATTAACTGCACAGCTACATTTGCTGGGCATGCTAGGAAAGCTAGGCTTCAGCTTCAGGGAACCATCAGAGAAGCTTTTGGAGTCCTTCCTGATTGCCTCCCCAGGGCACTTTAGAGCTATTCTGTACCATCTTCATTAGTCTTTGTCCATTTTTGCTGGAAAAACTGACTTGGAAAGTCATCTTTGGCTTGACCCTCCTCCCAGAATTTGCCATCCATGCAAAAGCAGAGTAAGGAATTGGAATGAATGTAAAAACCTACAGAGGCAGACAGTCTTGAAAAAAGGCCTGCTGGCTTCAAACACTTGGGACAGAGACATCTTTACAGAGGGGAAAACCAAGCCCTTGTACTTCATAACAACTAACAAGCAAAACTCAGGATAAGACAGAGGCCCAGGAAAACCCTGCACATTGCATTCATCTTGGGCAGACCTTCTTGATAGGAAGGCTGAAGCTTAAAAAACATATATATCTGTTTTATCATCTGCTGGTTACAAATTCAAGAAACAGGCATACCAGAAAATAAATTACAGCATTAACATTTTAAATATTAAAATGTATGGTGTGCAACAAAAAAGCAATAGACAAACAAAGAAACAGAAAATGGTGGCCCACCCAAAGGAAGAGGATAAAAATACATACAACACCAACTAGACAGACAATAAAAGAGAAGGCATACAAATAATGAAAATCAGAAATAAAAACTGGGATACTACTACCAAACCTGCTGAAATAAAAGGAACATAATACAATACTATGAACAACTGAAGGCCAGTAAAATCAATAACCTAAATGAAATGGACAAATTCTTAGAAACACACAAACTACTTACTCTGACTCAAGAAAAATTAGATCTCAGCAACCCAATTACTAGTGAAGAGATGGAATCAGTAATCAAAAACCTCCCAACAAAGAAAAGTGCAAGGCCAGATGGCTTCATAGGGGAATTCTACCAAATATTCCAAGAAAACTTAACTCCAATTCTGCTCAAACTCTTCAAAAAAATTGAAGAGAAGGGAACACTTCCTAATTCAATCTATGGGGCCAACATCAACCTCATCCCAAAGCCAGATAAAGATACTACAAGGAAAGAAAATTTTTATTTTCCAATATCTCTTAGGAATATAGATGTAAAAATATTCAATAAAATACTAGCAAATGAATCCAAAAGCATATTAAAAGAATTAAATACCATGATCAAGTAGGAGGTAGCCCTGGTATGCAAGGTTGGTTCCGCATAAGAAAATCATTTAATATAATACACCACATTAACAGACAAAGGAAAAGAAACACATTATCATCTCAATTGATGCAGAAAGCACATTTGACAGAATACTGCACCCTTCCTCAAAAAATCACTTAGAACACCAGGAATAGAAGGAAATTTTCTAAGTATGACTGTGTGGCCTTAAAAGGATTATGTACACTGGAAAAGCGATGTTTTAATCCTGATCCATCTTTTAATCCTTATTCAGCATCATAAATTGGAAGCTTGATTAGATTATCTCTATGGAAATGTGACACGCCCAATTGTGGGTATTACCTTTGATTAGAGGGAGATGTGACTCCACCCATTCCAGATGGGTCTCAATTAGTTTACTGGGATCCTTTAAAAGAGGAAGCATTTTGGAAAAAGCTTGAAAGCTGTGAAAGAGGCATGAGAACCAACAGAGCCCATGCAGCCAAAGACCATTGCAGATGAAGAAGGAAAATGCCCCCGGGGAAGCATCAAGAAACAAGAAGCCTGAACAGAAAGCTAGCAAATGCCACGATGTTCACCATATGCCTTTCCAGTTGAGAGAGAAACTCTGAACTTCATTGGCCTTTCTTGAGTGAAGGTAACCTCTTGTTGGTGCCTTAATTTGGACATTTTTATAGACTTGCTTTAATTAGGACATTTTCATGGATTTAGGACTGTAAACTTGCAACTTAATAAATTCCCCCTTTTAAAAGCTATTCCATTTCTGGTATATCACATTCCAGCAGCTTGCAAACTAGAACAGATTTTGGTACCAGAGAAGTGGTGGTGCTGCTGCAGTTTGCAAATACCAAACATGTTGGAATGGCTTTTTAAGTGGATAAGGAGAAGATTCTGGAGTTCTAAGGAGCTTGATAGAGAAGGCCTAAAATGTTTTGAAGAGACTGTTGATAGAAATGTGGACTCTAAAGATACTTCTGAAGAGACTCTAGACAGAAATGAGGCATTTGTTATTGCAAACTGGAAGGAAGATGAACCTTGTCTTAAAATGGCAGATAATCTGACAAAGTTGACTAGTGGCTTTGGCTGAAAGGCAGATCTTTTTTTTTGAAAATAGATTTTAAAAGCCATGAACTTGGATATTTAGCAGAAGAAATTTCCAAATTAAATGTGGAAAGTACAGCCTGGTTTCTCCTCACAGCTTATAGTGAAATGCGAGAGGAAAGACATAAGTTGAGAACCGAACTCTTGGGTACAAAAAAACGAAAAATTGATGCTCTGGAAAATTCTGGGTTTCCAGGAAGGGAGACCCCAGAGAATCATGCCCCACATGAAGATTTTACCAAATGTGGAATCAATCAGCCATTTCAGAGAAAGCCAGGATTGGAGATGGACTTATCCAGGAAGGATTTGTGGAAACTCCTTCTGCTGAGGGGCATGATCCTTGCTTACTACATAGAAAGCCAACAAGAGTGTTGTGGGGTCTGTCTAAATGGAACCACTGTCAGTCTGAACTAAAAGGCTCAGAAAGGGGACAAACGGAAGGTAAAATGTCTTCAGAGGCAGAACCATGGAGGCTGGGGCCTGAAGTCAAAAAGCCCTGGGCCAGGAGAGCAGATGCACCCAAGCATGTGGAGAGGGTGAATTTGCCCCAAAGGCAGAGGATGGGTCTTCCATCATATTGCAGTGGAAGACTGGTGCCACCTCAGGCCTTAGAGAGGGTGGAGTACATTCCTTGGCAATTGGAGAAAACCTGGCTGCCACCACATGGAGGGAGTGTGTGCCCTGGAGATGGCAGTGAGCCTGGGTGTGACTCCAATGCTGGAGAGGGTGGAGCTGAGAAAAAAGTGGTCTCCCCAATGTCCCCCAAGGTTGCATTAGGAGAGAATCAGGCCACTGCATAGGCCCTTGGAAAGGGTGGGACTGCCACTTTCTAATGCCCAGAAGATAAATGACTCTCAGACTTTGAAATCTAATGGAGTTTGCTTTACAGGTTTTCAAAGCTTGGGTCTGTTGACTCCTGTGTTCCTTCCAATTTATCCTTACGGAAATGAGTATATGTATCCTGTGACTGTTCCACCTTTGAATGGTGGCAGCAAATAACTTGTTCTGAGTTTTTACAGGTCGAGTCAGAGGAGAATTTTGCCTTAGGACAGACCATGCCTGTAACTAACGTTGATAAGTTAAGAGGACGTTTGGGTTTTCTATTTGGTGAGGGTGTGTTTATTTGTTATCTTTCTCTTGGAAACAGTGAAATTATCTAAAATTGAGAGTGTTGATGGACTGCTGACTTTAAACATCATACATGATGCCCAATGAACGGAGGTGGCTGAATGATGCACTGACTGAGAATTAGATTGGTATATACATATGATTGAACATTGTGCTGCTACAAAAAGAAAAGAAGTCACGCAACATTGTGAATGAACCTGTGGGACTTTTGGCGAGGTAAATTGAGCCAGAAAGAAAAGAATAAATATTGTATGTTCTCATTTAGAAAATACTTATAAGAAAACAGGGGCCTACCTAGATTGTAAGCTCTTATAGCAGTCACATTTAGTCAAGAGCAGTAATTGCTATTTCTGGACTTTGGGGAGCTGTTTTATATATGTATAACCTGGTATTTAAAGATAAGAGCAAAGCTGATCAGGTTGGGATTAAGGTAATTCAGAATACAGAGGTAAGGAAGGCTTGTCTGTATTTTAGAACCTCATCTACTCTTTGAGACCAAAGGAAGAAAGGTTTAATTTGTCCAGAACTTAAATTTTCTGTAGCACGTAATCTTACTCAACTTATCCGGATAGATCAAACATAGGGATCTCAAAATAAGAATGAGGACATTTAATCCTGTATAGTTTAATGTAATGCCTGGCTACATACCAATGTATATTAAGCAGATAATCAAAAAGTATCAGCAAAGTCACTTGAGAGATCAGAGAAAAATATGGAACTATTAAACTTTACCAATAGGGAATCCCCTGATACTGTGTCAAACATTAGAAACACCCAAATCAATGGGCCAAGACCTTGGTCGTGAGGTTTGCTCTTGTGAAGCTTATTTATGTAGTGGAGTAGCTTAGTCTACCTATAAGCATGCCTAAGAATTACTTTCGGAGGACTTCTGTAGTTGCTCAAATGTGGCCTCTCTCTCTCTAAGCCCAACTCTGCAAGTGAAATCATTGCCCTCCCCGCTATGTGGTACATGACATCCAGGGGTGAAAGTTTCCCTGGTGGTGTGGGAGATGATTCCCAGGGATGAGCCTGGCCCTGGCACCATGGGATCAACAATGCCATCCTGACAAAATGAAGGGAAAGAAGTGTAACAAATGGGGCATCAGTGGTTGAGAGAATTCACAGTCAAGAAGCTACTCTGGAGGTCAGTTTTCCGCAAGCTTCAGTTAGATATTGCTATCTATCATAATTTGCCAAATTCCAACCAAAGCCATTCCTGACAATTCTTAAGAACAGCTAGGGCATTATATAAGATTCTACAAAGGTTCCATGCACTAGGATAACTTTCCAGAAACCTATAACCTCCAGATGGGTCCCTGGACAAGATAAGTCCTAAAATACACAAGGGTCAGCTTCTCCAAAACATCAACTAGTTCCATTCCCCTATCCCATAATATTGACAGGCCCTTCCAATGTGAGAAATTTAGAGTGGGCATAGCTCAAATGGCCTTAAAGACTTGGAGAAAGATCAAAGGTGATGGTGGATTTATACAGAGAAGGTAGAGTTTAACAAATGAGTATGATTGCTGAATCATTATATTGTTATTTCTTTTAGTCGGTATCTTAGGGCAGCTAGAAGTAAACCTAAAATTGCAAAATTGTAACTGATACCAAACTCTGAAATCTACAACTAATTGTTGTGATATGCCTTGAAATTTATCGATTTTTTTGTATATATGTTATTTTTCACAAAAAAAGAAAATAAATCAATTGTGATGATAAATGCACAGCTATACGATGATATCATGAACCACTTATTGTATATATACATGGTATGTGAATATATAATATACAATAATAAAAACTCTATAGATACCTACCTTTAAAAAAAATTCCACTCCCGGCTCTATGGGTGGTTCAGTGGTAGAACAGTTGCCTTTCATGCAGGAGACCCGGGTTCGATTCCTGGACCATGCACTCCCCCCCAAAAAATTTCCATTCTAAATGGCAACTAAAAGAATCAAATATCTAAGAATAAATCTAACCAAAATCAGATGTAAATCTGACTTGTATACAGAAAAATAAAAGCATTGCTAAAAGATATCAAGGAATACCTAAATAAATGGAAAGACATTCTGTGTTCAATTATTTGAACATTAAATATTTTTATGATGTCAATACTCACCAAAGGATTTTAGAGATTCGATGCAATCTAATCAAAATCCCAACAAACCTCTTTGAACAAATGGAAAAGCCAATTATCAAATCTATATGGAAGAGTAAGGAGCCCTGAACAGCTAAAGATATCTTGAAAAAAAAGAATGAAGTTGGAGGACTCACATCCCAATTGTAAAAGTTATTACAATGCCATAGTAATCAAAATAGCATGGTACTGCAACAAGGACAGACATACAGACCAATGTAATAGAATTAAGAGCTCAGAAATCAACCCTCACATTTATGGCCAACTAATTTTTGACAAAGAGGCAAAGACTGCCTCATTTTCATTCACTTCAAGTATTTTCTGATTTCTATTTTAATTTTTATCTGACCATTATTAGGACTATGCTGTATACTTTCAATGTGTTTGTGAATTTCTTAAAATCTTTCTTTTATTGATTTCTAATTTCATCGCATTGCCATTGTAGAGGATACTTTGCATGATTTCAATCCTTTTAAATTTATTGAAGGTGTTTTATGGGTTGATAAACATGTGCATTCTGCCATTGTTGACTGGAGTGTTATATAGATGTGTATTAGGTCTTGTTGGTTTACAGTACTGTTGAAGCCTTTCATATCTTTGTTGATATTTACTCTAGATTTTATATTCTTTATTGAAGATGGAGTATTGAAGTTGCCAACCATTATTGTTGAATGGTCTACTTGCCCTTTCAATTCTGTCCGTTTTTGTTTCATGTATCATAGGGCTCTGTTCTTAAAGGCATGATTGTTTTTAATGACTTCTCTAAACCTTTATACCATAAGACAGAATTATTATTTCATCTTCATATAATTCCATAGCTCAGTCTCCATTAAGTCTATAATACCACTTTTCCCGCCATTTTCATGATTTTTAGTTCTTATCTTTTTACCCACTGTGTCTCAGTTGTCTCTGAATTATATCATCTCATAAAGTGTGAGGGAGAAAATAGGTAGTCAATAAATATTAATTAAATGAATGAATGAATCTTCCTACTTATATTTAGCATCAAAGATATTCTTGCTATGCTTAGCATTTTTATTTCAATTTTATGATAACTAACATTCTCAAAGGCAAATTCAAAAAGTGCAAGTGGCATTTGAAAACATCAAGTAAAACTTGTTTAAAACACCATCCAAAATTTTTCTTTGCACATTTCATAAAATGTCATATGCACTTCAGTTATATGAGAACCTTAGCACAGCTTATAAGGTAGAGTTCTGTACCTTTCTATATCTTTACTTGTATATCTTTAAAATGTTTTTACATAAGTTGTTTTACTTCTTTTACTTATTTTCTATTGAGCTTAAATTCTTCCACCCATTATACCCTTAGGGGGTGTCAGAAGAAGTAATAAACTGGAAAAGGAAAAATATACAGGAGTATTAAACATTTGTCTTTTTTATTTATATTCTATTTGCTATTTACCATTAGTCAGGCTTCTAACCTAGAGTGGCAACACAGCAGGAAATAACACATGATTTACTATGAGAAAACATTCAGCATTCAATTTTGAGAAATGGAGACATGATATTAGAGAAAATTTTAGAGAGTTTACTGTGAAATTTGTATTACTGTCTTTAAATGTGATACAATCCTTTACTTATGTGATTGTATACTCATACTGCTAAATATTTGGAAACTGGTTTGGCTACTTAAGAGAGGTAGCAAGAAAAGTACTTAAAAGCAAACATTTTTAAAACTCTGATGGCACAACCAGTAATCTTATTAGAAGTATTAGCCTTTTAAAGAAGGTCTCCTCATAAGCCTTATGTTTGAAAACATATAGATGAATTTAACTTCTATAATATTATAATTAATATTTTTTCTTCCAAAATTTCATCAAGTCAAATTCTTGCAGGAAAGTAGGACATTTGAAGTGTTCTATTACAATGTGTGGGGGAAGAGGGGGAAGATAGATTTGTATCATTCAATATTTTGTATAACATTGTTTCTTTTGTGGCCCAGAGAACACATTTCAAGATAACTATCCTGCCATAGAAGTGCAGTATGTGATCATATAACAAAACTAACTGACCAC
Source organism: Tamandua tetradactyla (assembly GCF_023851605.1). Lineage (NCBI taxonomy): Eukaryota > Metazoa > Chordata > Mammalia > Pilosa > Myrmecophagidae > Tamandua > Tamandua tetradactyla. The sequence continues at coordinate 53,593,394 of NC_135353.1, read as the reverse complement.
ATGTACATAGTGTTCCAAAGACCATTCATTCATTCACTCATCAAACACTGGGGTGCAGACTTTGTGCCAGATGCTTGGTTAGGAAAACTGGTGATTTAGAGATGAATAACACCTAATTCTCCACTCTTGAGCAACTCACAACTTAGTAGGGGTTGGGGAAATAAATTTATTCATTCATCATTCATTCACTCACTCATGTATGCACCCTGATTTGTCATTTACTAGCTTTGTGACATTAAGCAAGTTACTTAATCTTTCTCTGCCTCAGTTTCCATATATGTAAAATAGGAGTAACAATATCAGTCATCTTGTAGAATTGTTTACACTCAGCAAATGATTAATAAATGTTAGCTATTATTATCATTGTCAGACTACCAGGTGTTAGTTCTTACTATCATCAAAATACTAGATTGATAAAAGAAAAGTAATTCTTGACTCTGTGGAATTTCAGTCTAGTTGAGGAGATGCACAATTAACAAATAACAAGTCAATATAAAATATAAACTGTGATAGGTACAATGAAGATAGAAATTAAACAATTCATAGGCGCTATATTTGGGGCCATTTTAAACAGAAAAATCACCAAAAAAAATCACAACTATGAGAGAAACAGGGCACTAATGAGGGAGCTAAAATAAGAAGGCACAGCATAGCCTTGCTCAATCTCAGATGGGAAAGTGTGTTTCACCACTCATTTGAGAAAAATGTTTATAAGTTGTCAGAACATATTTTTATGAAAAAATTGTTCTTCAATCCATATTTCTTGTATTAGAATAATTTGTAAATATTTTCTACTCAATTGAGATATTTTCCTATGAAATTTATTTAAACATTGGAGGGTGTTCTATGATAGTTATGAACATGAACTTTACAAGCAGGTGGACGTGGTGGGTTAGAAACCCAGCTTCAGCCATATTTAATTGCATAACCTTGTAAAAGTTACTTAACCTGTCTTGGCCTTAGTTTCTTCACCTGTAAAATGCAGACAATAATTCTTTCCCTGAAGAGAGTTAGTAATGATTAAAAAGTATAATATAAAATAAAATATTTGCAACATTTCCTGCCACAGAATAAGCACTAAGTAAAATACATTATTATTGTTATTATGAATCATGAGATCAGAAAGGACTGAAGTTATTTAAACTTTAAGAAATAACTTAAGAATAGCTCTAAAGTTTTCTGATCAGAAAATAATGGGAGAGGTACTTTATCTGCATTTATTACAGCATATTATAAAGCAACAATAATTAAAACTATAAGAAACAGGCAGAAAAATGGAACTGAATAGAACCAAAGCAGACTATATCTAAGAGTTTACTATAAGGTAAAATCAATATTATTTCTTGAATGAGAGGGAAAGAATTCTTTAATAATGTTGAAACAACAGGTCAACTATTTTTTTGGAGATATCAATTTGAATGTTCACTTCATATCTTATAAAAAATAAGAGAAATGATAAAAATACTCCCCTTGTAAAACAAGAAGAAAATGGAAGTGAATATTTATTAAATATCAGAATAGGCAACTGAAAAATAATAAAAGAAAAGGTCGAGACATTTTACTAGATTAAAAGCATCACATTTCAAATTCCATATAAAAAATCATATACCAAATTAAAGGAAAAATGACAAATTGAGAACTACAATAAATATGATGGAAAAATGGTTAACATGCTTAATATACAAAGAATTCATGTGTATCAGTAAGAAAAACAATAAATCCCTAATAGAAAAACATATGAATATACAACTTATTAAAAAAAACAATAATTTTAAAACATGGGGAAAATGTTTAACTTTCTACTGTGTAAATGAAAAAGCAAATTAAAATTACCAGATACCTTCTCTCCTTCTAAATTATTTAATGCATGCAATTATTAAAGTATAAATATCTTATGTGGTAAAAGATTTTGTAACGGGGTAGTCTAATACCATGCTAGTTAAAACCTAAACTAATTTAACTATTATATAAAATAATTTGGACATACATATCAAGGTTATTAAAAATACGCACACTAATATACTAAGCAATTTTACTTCTATTAATATCTTCATAGAAAATCATCCGAACTGCAGACAAAGCCTAATCATGAAAAAATTCAGTGCAACATGATTGATAATCTTTTTTAAAAAGGAGAAAATTATCTATATGTCCTACGATATAGAATGAGCCCAATAAATAGTGGTGCATCTGTACCAAGAAATATAGAAGATCCTTAACATTCTTGGGTTTAATCTTTGTGGTTTCAACTATTTGGAAATAGCCCAAAAGTTCATCATATGTTATTTCCAGTAGAGTAATTTGAAATTTTACTTAACAATGGGAGGCCCAGATTAAAACTGGAGTTATTTGACTGTGGATTAAAGCTATCAGCATTCTGTAGAGAAGGTCGATTTATGGTGTGTCATGGGAACACATGGCTCAGGCACAACAGAAACTTTCAAAACATAACTGCTTTATTACTTACATAACACAAGGGTTCAAAAGAGAAGAGGAAGAGATCCCTTCATTGCCATTCTCCTGGGGAGACCAACTGCTCATGTCAGAGTTGGCAGATGGCAGGTCTACACACCTGCTTTGTGACAGAGAGACAACTCTGCTGCTAAAGAGTGGGCATTTATACCCCAGGGGAGGGGGTCCTGCTACTGAGCAAAAAGCATGTAGAAAGCAAACTTTATGCTGAGTCCCTGCCATAATAGGCAGCTGGGTTGTTTGTTCTCAGTTTGGGTATGGGTCAGGCAGTTCCCTTAGTCCTAACACTTCTCCCTGGCTCCTAAATAGAAACATATTGAAACATTTGCACACAAAACAAAAAAGGAAGATAAGGAACGGCTGGGAGATGACCACTGAGCACATCCATGAATTCCCCAGCACATCCCATATTCTGTTGTCACATTGGTGTTGGCTACAGTATTCCTCATAGGGTAAGCAAAAGTCGAAACAGCTTTTAAAAATCTGGATAAAATTACTGCCAATGAGTATCAACTCAGGGCTGTGGTGGCTGTGCTGGTTTGAAAAGATGTAAGTCCCCTAGAAAAGCCATGTTTTAATCTCAACTCCCATTTCCTAAAGGTAGAATAATCCCTATTCAATACTGTATGTTTGAAACTGTAATCAGATCATCTCCCTAGATGATGTGATTTAGTCAAGAGTGGTGGTTAAACTGGATTAGGTGACGACATGTCTCCACCCATTTGGGTGGGTCTTGATTGGTTTATTGGAGTCCTATGAAAGAGGAAACATTTTGGAGAAGGAGACTCAGAGAGAGCAGAGAATGCTGCAGCACCACAAAGCAGAGAGTCCACTAGCCAGCGACCTTTGGAGATGAAGAAAGAAAATGCCTCCCAGGGAGTTTCATGAAACCAGGAGCCAGTAGAGAAATCTAGCAGATGACGCCATGTTCACCATGTGCCCTTCCATCTGAGAGAGAAGCCCTGACTGTGTTTCGCCATGTGTCTTCTCACTTGAGAGAGAAACCCTGAACTTCATCGGCCTTCTTGAACCAAGGTATCTTTCCCTGGATGGATGCCTTTGATTGGACATTTCTATAGAGTTGTTTTAACTGGGACATTTTCTTGGCCTTAGAACTGTAAACTAGCAACTCATTAAATCCCCTTTTTTAAAAGCCTTTTTTTTTCTGGTATATTGCATTCCAGCAGCTAGCAAACTAGAACTGTGGCAATCATAAAATTAAGGATGTATGTAGACATTTAAAACCATGCATGTAAAGGTATTTTTAATTAAATGAGCAAATGCTCATAAATCTTAGGGGAAAAAGCAATACATAAAATCATATATACCATGTAACAATATTTTTTATACAAAAAGTGTGACTTGAAGGAAATATACAACATTTTTGTAGTGAAAACCTGGCCTGCAACATCCACCACCAAGGCCAACCGCCCACACGTCCATGGAGCAGGGACTGTTGAGATGAAAGGTGATAGATGAAAATGGACTTGCATTGCAACCTCAAGAGCCAAACTAATTTTTTGATGCAAAAGTTTTTCAGAAACTTCCTATACATTCCCATTTGATCATCACAACAGTCCTGTAAGGAGCTAATGCTACACACATGGATAGTGATCAAATTGTTGTGGAAGTACATGAAACTGTTTCTGTTTCCGATGCTGTAGATTCAGACATAACTGTGCATAACTTTGTTCCTGATGCCTAGATTTGGTTGTGATCCAAGATGTTATTGAGGAAGGTTTTACAGAAGATGTTCAATGCCCAGATATCATGGAAGAAGCAGATGTATCTGAAATTGCCACCATTCCAGAGCAATTGCTGGATTCAGATATAACTGAAGAAGTTTTTTTAGCACATTGCACAGTCCCAAGTGATGACTGAGTTTCTGACATTACTTTAGCCTCAGTGTCTATGTCAGAACATGTCTTGGTGAGTGAATCTATACATGTGCCTGATGTTGGAGACATTGAACATGTGGTTCATGATAATATAGTACAAGCAGAAGTCAACACTGATCCTCTGACAACCAACATACTTTCAGAATAGATATTGGTAGCAGAGTACCACTGAAGCAGTCATAGATGCCCACGGGATCCCTGTGGACCAGCAGGATGATGACAAAGGCAACTGTGAGGACTACCTTATGATTCCCTTGGATGATGCTGACAAAATAGAATAAGATGGTTCCTCTGGAATGACCATAGAGGCAGAGTAGGAAATTGATCCCTGTAAAGTGGATGGTACTTGCCCTGAAGTTATCAAAATTTACATTTTCAAATCCCACCCTGGAGAGGATGACTGTAGAGAGTGACTCTGAGAAAGACCATGAAGTTGAACTATTAATCAGAATAACAGTGTTCATGTTCCAAGAGAAAAGATGTTCTATATGGCTATAGATGATTTTTATGAAGGAGACGAAAATTGAAATGGAAGCAAAATCACTGATGAAATTTATATGCAACTGATGGTGAGAGAGGAGGATGGCAAATGGCAAATGGATGATAATGAAATGTGAACCTTCATGCCAATAACATGGGCAGCAGCTTCTGGTAATAATTCTGATGAATTGAAAACTGGAATAGCACTGCAAGTGTTAAGTTTGGATGGCTGCTAAAAAGAGAGAGAGAGAGAGAGAGAGAGAGAGAGAGAGAGGAAACAATCTAATTTCAGACAGTACCAAACAGCAATAATTGTTGGCCCTGATGAATACCCCTTGACTGTCTATCCTTGCGTGATTTGTGGGAAGAAGTTTAACTCAAGGGGTTTCTTGAAGAAGCACATGAAAAGCCAACCTGAATGCCTTACCAAGAAGAAATACCACTATACTGACTGTGATTACACTACCAACAAAAGGATAAATTTACACAACCACCTAGAAAGCCACAAGCTGACCAGCAAGGCAAAGAAGTCATTGAATGTGACAAGTGTGGGAAGCATTTCTCTCATGCTAGGGCTTTGTTTAGTCAGAAAAAAAAAAAACAGTGCATAAGGAAAAAGAAGCCAACAAAATGCACTAGTGTACATTTTGTGACTACGAGACTGCTGAGCAAGGGTTTTTGAATCCATCAACTTTTAGCAGTCCACAGTAGGAACTTTCCTCATATTTGTGTGGAGTGCAGAGATTTTCATCATCCAGCAGAGCTCAAAAAGCACATACAAATCCATACTGGGGAGAAACCATACCAATGCCAATATTGCATATATAGTTCTGCAGATTCTTTGAACTTGAAAACTCGTGTAAAAACTAATCATAGTAAAGAGATGCCATTCAAGTCTGACATTTGTCTTCTCACTTTCTCTGATACTAAAGAGGTACAGCAACATGCTTCCATCCTCAAGAAAGCAAAACACACCAGTGTTTGCATTGAGACTGTAAGAGTTCGAACTCAAGAGAATAGAGTTTGCTGAAACATAATTTCAGTTTACACAAAGGACTATTCCCACAAGTGTGGCATGTGTGATAGATAAAGGCTTTCACAGACCTTTGGAACTCAAGAAACATGTGGCTGCTCACAGAGTTAAAAAAAAATGCACAGGTGTAAACATCGTGATTATAGGATTTTAGATCGTTTATCCTAAGTCACCATATTCTCTCAGTTCACATAAAAGATCTTCCATTTAGTTGTGTAAGAGATGTAAAATGGGATTTAGGCACAGAATGAGCTTTAAAAGCATAAGAAGATACACAGTGGCAGGAACATTTATCAGTGTGAATATTGTGAGTATAGCACTACAGATGCCTCAGGCTTTAAACAGCACATTATTTCCATTCTCATGGAAGACTATCCTCACCGTTGTGAGTATTGCAAGAAAGGGTTCCTAAGACCTTCAGAAAAGAATGAGCACATAATGCGACATTACAAAGAATTTGGTCTGCCCTAACAATTCTTTCACAAACTTTTGTAGAGATATTGGCCTTGAAGCAGAAAATTCATATTAAAGCCAGTCAGTCTCGTTTACATACAATTCTGTATATTGATTATGCTGTGTACAATAGAATTATTGCATCTAGTTGAATTTTTTACATTTTGTTCAATAGTGTGCTCAAAATTCAATCCCGTTTGTTTACTAAATGAGGAAAAGCAGTAACAAGCAAGTTGCTTTTAATAAAGTAATCCCTGATTCTATATAGAACTTTTCTATCTTAGAGGTTTATATTTATTTAAATATTTACCTTACTTACCTTGATGTTTGATGGTACTCTTCTAAAACCGTTTAACTTAAGGTTAAGGTAACTTCATATTGGTAGCTCTGAAAGTATTCATGTTGACTTTTTTTCCACAAACTTATCACAATAAAATCATCAAAGACATCTACTAATATAAATGGGTGATTTTATGGTCAGGTCTAAATATCATGACATGGAAGTCATTTATTGTCTTGTGCAATATTTTCAAACCACATGACATTGTAAGTTTCATTTGAGATTTTTTAAAACATTTTTATCGTGAAATATAACATATATACAAAAAAGTGATAAATTTAAAGGTATATTTTACCAAATAGTTACAGAAAAAGTTTCAAAGTATTGTATGGGATATAGTTCCACCATTTCAGGTATTTATTTCTAACTGTTCTAAGGCACTAGAGACTAAAAAGAAATATCAATATAATGATTTAGTAGTCATATTTATTAAATTGTATCTTCTCTGTTACAACTCCTCTTTCTTGTGTTATTCTCCCAATCTTTAGGAATATTTGGGCAATGACCATTCTAATGTCTTAATGTTGAAAAGGGGTATCAACATTAAGGGGTAGAGGGATGCAACTGGTTTATGCTCTTGGAAAGACTGGAAACTCTTGGTTTCAGGACTTATCTGGCTTAGGAACCATCTGGAGGTTGTAGGTTTCTGAAAAATAAACTTAGTGAGTGAAACATTTTTGGAGTCTCAGATAGAGGCCTGGGTATTCTTTAGGTATGCAGGAATACTGTTGGTTGGGGCTTAACATACCATGACAATTAGCAATATCAAGCTGAAGCTTGCATAAGAGTAACCTCCTGAATAACCTCTTGAATCCATTTGAAATCTCTTAGCCATTGGTACCTTATTTTGTTATATTTCTTTTCCCCCTTTTGGTCATGAAGGCATTGTCGAACCCATGGTGCCAGGGCCAAGCTCATCTCTGGAGGTCATGCCCCATGTACAGGAGAGAGTAATGATTTTACTTGCAGAGTTGGGCTTAGAGAGAGAGGCCACATCTGAGCAACAAAAGAGGTCCTCTGGAAGTAACTCTTAGGCATAATTATACGTAGGCTTAGCTTCTCCATTATAGAAATGTTTCATAAGAGCAAGCCTCAGGATCAAGGACTTAGAGTATTAACTTGGGAGTCCTTAATGCTTGAGAGAAAATCAATGATTTCTCAGGTGGGAAAGTTTAATAGTTTCATATTTTTTATCCAGTCCCTCAAAGGACTTTGCCAATACATTTCAGTTATCTGCCCAGTACACTCTGGAATATATCTGAGCGTTACATTAAGCCATACAGAATTCCAACACCTCATTCCTAATTCCAGTCTCCATGTGTTTATGTTGTTTACCTAAACTGGCCAGGCAGATTAAGTTAGATTGTGTGCTACAGAAAGTTTACGTTTTGGACAAAATACACCTGCCTTCTTTTGATCTCATACAGTAGGTGAAGTTCTAAAATACAGAAAATATCATCCTTTACCCTGTATTCTGACTTACCTTAGTCCCAATCACATTGGCTTTGTTCTCATCTCTAACTGAAGACTGATCTCTTTTTCAGCTTCTTTAACAGTTGCCCTATATAGGAATGCTGACTTTCAGAGCTGCAGAACTCCAGTTCTTCTTAGTTGTCACACAGACACCAAAATTCCAGGAAAATAACAGGTTATACACATATACACAGCATCTCAGAATTTAGAAATAACTTTCAAACCTCAGGAATAAATGTGACTACTGTAAGAGCTTACAATCTAGGCTCCAATTTTCTTATAAGTATTCTCTAAAAGAGACCATACAGTATTTGTCCTTTTTTTCCTGTCTTATTTTGCTCAATATAATGTCCTCATAGTTCATTCATCGCTTTCCATGAGTCCTGATTTCGTTTCTTTCTGTAATTATGCAATAGTCCATCTCTCATTTAAGCACCAGCCAATTAAATCAAGCATCATTCATTGCTGCAGGCATGCCTCTTAGCCGACTGCAGATGTAATCAGCAACAGATGAGGTTCACATGCCATTGGCCCATGTCCACAGCAATATGATTAGGCACCTTCACCTGGCCAAGTTGATAACTGGATCTAACTACCACAGTATTTATTGGGCTTCATTGATTTGCAAATTTATGTCTTTTATAAGGGTTGGGAAGTTTTCCCCAATTATGTCCTCAAATAATCTTCTGAGCCCTTTACTCTTCTCTTCTACTTCTGGGGCACCAGTGATCCTTATATTTGCACACTTCATGCTGTCCATCATTTCACTGAGATCCAATTCCATTTTTTTTCTTTTTTTATCATTTGTTGTTTTGGCACATTCAAATTCAGTTGTCCTGTCCTCTTGTTCACTTATTCTTACTTCTGCCTTTTTAAGTTTTAGGAATAGAGATTTATTTTGCTTATAATTTCTTTTTTATATATCCAAAAAAGTTAAATGATTAAAAATTTGCTTAAATAAATCTAAAATAGGTTTTTATATGTAAAATAAAATTCTAAATAAGAAATCACCAAGCTACGTAATTGACAGTGATTATTCTTTTTTTAGTGGTAGTGAGATAATGATGTATTTTACTATTAATGACAACCTAGACTGGATAATTTTGTAATTAGAAGGAGAAGAGGTTAGCCTTCACAAGCCCATCTTGATTCATGATGCCAGCTTTGGCAATATTATTAACTGTGTGTGATAGACACTGTGACTGTAGCTGGAGGTATAACAGCAAAAGAGCAAATAAAGAAGCATACAGTAATAAGAAGATAGTGACTTGGGAAGTACATAGTAATTATCCACATTTCTGTTTACTGTGTTATAGGACAATATAAATTCAGGGGCAATGGTAAGTAATATATAAAACATTTCATAGGAAATAGATTACAGAGTACAAGATATTAGCATTCTTTTTTTTTACTCAAAACTTTGACAATCTAAATTATAGGTAATATAGTCACTTACTTTCTAAATAAGGTGAAATGTTAAATTCTGTTACTCTTTTGACTAAATCCTCTAATGCATAAAATGTTGATGAAAGTTCAAAATTTCCTAATAAGATTATATATGGTCTTGTGTATATAATACTTATTATAGATGTTAAATCATCACAGTTAAAAAATTTAAACATTTACAGAATAATATTCAGGCTCAATATTAGTTTTTTAAATGAAAGTAACAGAGAATAAGATGTTTATGGCTCTAGGTTATAAAGAAACTGTACTCAAAACCATATTTGTCAAAATTTTAATATCAGAACAGAAATCAACATGTACTTAAATGAGACATGAAGCTACTCATACTTATAGTACAAATTCTGTCCTAAGGGTATTTATATTTTCAGGTTTCCCTCTATTTGAAAAATTAAGTATGTTATAACTGATGGTACCCATTTATTTTATAAACAGATGTCTTGGTAATTAAGTAGCATATTAAAGCCACAAATAAAGTTAGTATCTCTTAAGTCAAAGGCCTAATATTATTCACTGATGGAGAAACATTTAGGTGGGTATTACATGAATGAGGTCAGCCTACAGTAAAAGAATAGATAAATAGAAATTTTTTCTTCGTGTTTTCATACTTTTTTAATCAGACCAGGATTTGGGGGTGAAGAGTATTGAATGCAGCAGGGCTCAACAATTTTATCAAAGTAAAAAGGCTCTTAAGAATACAATGATAGCATAACATGTTACTCATTTTTTGCAGGGGCAGGCACCGGGAAACGAACCGGGTGTCTGGTGTGACAGGCGAGAACTCTGCCTGCTGAGCCACCGTGGCCCGCCCATAACATATTACACTTATAGTACAAATCCTCGAGTCAAATATTTTGTTTTACAGAAAATGTCTATAATGCTCTAAACAAAAATAGTAAGATGCATTGATGACCAGCAAGTTTAAAATAAATGTAGTAATCAAAATATCTAACTGTCCTCCTTTTATCAAGCTTTTACAAATAGATTCAGTCATCACTGTCTGAATAAATCAGTTTTAGTTTCTTCATAGTCCTCCATCTATCTTTTAGCATGGCACTTGTTTGATTGTTGAATTTATAATGTAATAGTATTAGAACAATTTCCTTCCCCATATTTCTTCACGCCAGATGGCAGATTCTTGTCTTCTTCCCAAAGCCATGCCTGTTTTTTTCCTAGATCGAGGTTTTTCAGAAGATACTGGCTGATTGTTTAAAACATGCAGTCTCTTTCTTCCAGGGGTTCTTTTATGGTTTTCTTCTTTCTTTCTCCCACTTTGAAGAGCTTCTGCTCATTCCTCTTTCTTTTCAAGATCTTGTTGCTGGCTTCCAGGTTTAAAATTAGATAAAAGACTCTTGTGGGACCTTTATCCTATATTCAATTTAGCTTCAGTTTCCATTTCAGCATTATTACTATTAGGTTTATCTTGAGAAGTTACTGCTCTTTAACCTTTGCTTTCCTCTACTTTTGCTGCTGCCTTCATTAGAAAGGCTGATGACTTTTCACGTAACACAAAATTCACGTAAGCCTTAACTTTCTCCATCATGTGGTTATAGCTGACATGTTGAAAAATAGAATGGAATGTAATTTTCTGAGAGATTATATTCCTTTTTAAAGGCATATAAGAATTTGGGTCACCAAATATCCTTTCAAAGACTTCTGCTTCCTTAAAACTACCATTTTCCATACAAACAGCTATGACCTGAATCTTAATCAAATTCTGTATTTCTTCATGAAGTTTGTCGTGTCTCTTTTCAATTGAATCCCAAATCATAAGGGCTGATTCCAAGGGTGTAATTCATTCATCACTTTCACATTGTGCATCCAGAGTTTTTCCTGTTGCAATTCTTGTCAAAAACTGACAAATGTATATAGCTCTCAGTTGATGAGCTGTTAGACTGGATAGTCCATTAATAATAGCTACAATAATGCTATTTTCACCTAGGCTGATGGGAGGTGCCGAAATGGAGAAGTCGACCGTGAGTTACCTATCAAAACCCTGCTGTCGCAGTTCCAGTGGAAGTCCGCTGGGCAGCCATCGCGGAAAGCCTAGCAAAGAGAGAGGCAGAGGAAGTCGAGCATCCAGCCGGCAGCCACGGCCTTGGCCTCGGCCACCAGGCCTGCGTCTTCCTCTTCTTCAGAAGGTCCCACCTGCATCTGGTTCTCCAGCAGTTCCTGACATTCTAATTGTACCTGGTCATCTCTCGCCACTTCCACTATGGGCTCCTCAGGAGGGCCTGCATCCTCCCCGCCCACACACCCCCGCGGGCTCAGAGCGGCTAAGGTGGCCTCCTCTGCCATGTTTCCTTCTGCCTCTTTAAATATGCTGTTGTGTTTCTCTAGCAAAATTTTAATTCAATCTGTAAGTATCTTACATTTCTGTAAGATATGTTATTTTTCTATTTGTTCTTTCAAATTATTCATTATGCGCTTCTAGTGTCTTCTTGATATCCTTTATGTCTTTAATCAACCTATTGAACTTCTTTAGGAGATTTGTATGATTAGTTGTTCTAAATTCTGCATCTCCTCTGGTATTTTAATTTGGACATTTGACTGGGCCATGTTTTCTTGCATCTTCATGTGTTTTGTGATTTTCTGCTGCCTTCAAGGCATTTGATTATCTTGCTAAGGTTATTTTGAAAGATGATTTCTCTCACTCCTATAAGATTTTATAGTTGCTTCGGTTTGCATTGAATGTTCCTTATTCACTTGGTTTGCCAGTAATTCCCCACCAAACCAAGACTGGAACTTCATGCAGGGGATACAATTTTAATTAAAGATCTGTTAAGAACTAGGAAGAGTGGCAGTTTGCCAGACTGCACTTTTCATGTCTTCCCAGCAGATAATGCTCTTGGGCCACCTCTTCGCCTCAGGACTTCGCCTCAGGACTGAATAACTCAGCTAGCTGGGCCAAACTCAAACAGGTGAAAATCCAATCAAGGCTGCAGGTTTCAGGGCACATTGAAAGCTGCCAGTTCCAGGGTTGTTGGGTGGGCAGTATGCACCTTGGCAGAGAATCCACTTATAGGCATGATGGGTCTGGTGGCCCCCAAGCTCCCACATGGAGTGACCCTGGACTGTGGGACTCAGTAGTTCAACTACAACTGCCGACAGCCAGCCCAGCAGTGTCTAGTTTTGTGGACCAGCTCACTCCCACATCCCTGCCTCTCTGCTCTGTGTGCCCTGAGTATACTGGGCCTGCATGGAGAAAGGATAGAAGCAGCAGGACTCAGGGAATTTTTGTGCTGGCCAATTGTCAGATCTGTTCAGCTCTTCATCTCTCCTCCTCTTCCCAATGGGAGGGGCCCCCATTCTCATCCTAAACCAGGCACCCACAGCAGCCTACCTCAGAGGTGGGGAGTAGGTACCATGCACTGCAAGCTCTCTGTGCATAGATACACCCAGTCTGCTGGTTTCCAGGTTCCCCATGGGATGCCCCAGCTGTCAAGCTGAGAGGAAATATCTCTCAGGCTGAAACGGAGGTGGGAATGTGGCAGTGCGTCACTTCTTTACCCATTCTGGCCTGTGCATTGCTGCCTGTCCTAGCTGAAATCACAACCAGGTAAACTTACCCTGTCCTCTCAATTGTAATTTATCCACTATTTTCATCCAGGTCCTCCATATATAATGTAGAAATTCCTTTCTGGTCACTCATACCCTAGAACTGCTGTCCCAGTCACTTTGCTTTCACTTCTCTAGTTGTTCCATGGAGCAGAGGTAAACTCAGCTTATCTTATTCTGCCATCTCCCTGGAAGTTTCCATTTGAGCTTTTGCATCCTTAGCATTGCAGAGTAAAGAACAATTGCTGAGTTTGTGTTTAATTTTCATTTTTTTACCACATAAAATATACTTCTTTCGGCTTTCTTTAGAGTATTCACATCTTCTGTCAGCATAGCAAATTTTTAGAGAGACATTGAATAATTTGCTTGATTCTGTTGTACTTTTATTATTGTTTGTGCTGCTTTTTCTTGGCATGGTTGTGTTCTATAAATGGACTTATTGAGGACTGAATTTTGGACTCTTCTAGAGGTAATTCATGGCTCTTACAATCTCTTGCAATTTTATATATATAAATGTACCCTGACTTGTGTATATATATATATCTCCATGCAAATATATGACATGTATCTGTGTATATTGCTTCTTTTACATATTTATACACACAACCCCAAGTAGTAATTGTAGAAAATCTATCATGAAAAGCATCAAATTTACAATAACATGAAGGATCCAAGAATGCATGAGAGACCATTCTGTAAATCATGTTCTTCAGAGAGACTACTCGCGTGAACAATTAGAAGGAAAATAAGTACACTAGTATTTTTTTCTTTCATAAACATTTATTGAACACCTACTATGGCTGATGGCTGAGCTGAGAACTTCAGCCATTTCAACATTCTGCTAATGTATTTTTTTATTTTTTATTGATATATATTACATATTCACATACCATGTAATATTTTTAAAGAATGAGGTATTTTGTTTTAAATATTGGTAATTGAAAAAAAGTAGTAAAGATGTTTCTAGATAGAATGTTTTCATAGAATTTCAGCTTCATGCCTTTATATTTTTCTGGAAAGCTAATGAGTATCCAGATTTAGCTCCCCAAATTTTCCCTGAGAAACCTATGAGAGAATTCTGTGTCTTACCAAGTAATGGGGGGCAATGGCTCCATATGAGAATGAGTCCTAATTACCATATAGGCTTGGCAAGTTCGGCTTATTTTATTTCTTAGACAGTTACAGTTAGCAAACATTAAATAAATTTAACACTCAAGTTGGCTTTGATTAGGAAATAAAGGTGTGTTTTTAAGGAATAATAAAAATCTGAAGTCTTATTTAGAATAATACCAAATCTTTCAGTTTTGTTTGCCTTGAAAGTCTACATTTTTTAAACAAATTAGTATGAATCAGTCATAAATGTATAAAACAAATTTGGCAAATTGGAATTCTGTTATGTTAATATGAATCTTGGAAAACAGAAAATACTTTTGGGGGTCCCTTGTAATTGGCTCTTGGCTCATATGTATCTGGCATGTCATGGGAGATTAGAAACTTTCTTCCCACTTGATAGCTACCTTGCCTTGGTGCTCCATTCCTGTCTTGCTATCAAGATTTTCCCTTTCACCTTTCTCATTGATATGGATATTTGTATTCAAGAGTTGTAATTACAGGGCTAGAAATTTTAATATCTGGTGTTTTGCAAGCCTCTGAATTGCTATATGACTGAGTTTACTTACTGGCCAGTAAGAACTCCATCATAGATGCCAGTCAGAACCAAGGGAGGAGTTTTGGAATTCCTATACCCTCTTAGCCCTTATAACATGCCTTTCTTTTTTTAATAAGTAAATTACATTTGTATGATTCATAACTTTGCAGTAAATTCTTGAAAGCTCTGTCTGCTTTTTTGTGAGAACCTTTAAATATTTTTTCTTTTTCCCAGAAATAATGTACAAGAAAATGCTTAAATGAAAGTGGAAATTTAAGAAATGTTAAAAATCCTGTAAAATTAATACATAAAATATAAATGTGTTCACTTAATGATAATTTAAAAATCAATGGAAAGATAAAGAACACAACACTTTTCATACTTTATATTTCTCTTACAGACCCTGGAATCATACACAGCTCATTTCTTTTTAAAGTTCAATATTAAAAATTTTAAAAGGTATTTAAGGGTTTTTTCAAGTGAATGTGATAAAATGTATTTGCCTGTATAATGGGAAAATGCAATTATAGTCATTGTTATGTAATGACATAAGTTATAACCTTGTTTTAATTCTTAAAACACTTTTTATTAGCAAAGCTTAAAAAATGGATGCTTCAGTTAAATGTTTTAAACAGGTACAGATTTTTACAAAGAAAATACAATAACTTATAGTTATTGTTATGCAGAAATATCCTGTTAAATATTATATGTCCCTAAAGGGATGTGTGACATTATTGTAATTGCGTATTTGTGAATTACATGCAAAAATAAAAATGAGAATATTATCCTGTTTGAAAAGAATGTTTGCAGTGATCTTTGACTATTTCATTGTTTTTCACTTCTCTTTCTTTTTTAAACTATTTTCCAAATTACCTACAAAACAACATGGATCAAATTTTTAATTTACATTTATAGTTTGTAATTTAAAACAGTTTGCTATTTTTTAAAACAGAAATGGGGTCTTGCCCTAAACGTTGCTGGGACAAATACTGAGTTACTTAAGGATCAACTAATCACCAGCAAAACAATAAATTTTCTTATTTAAAAAAAAACTAACCTAGCAACAGGGAATATTTTATTAATATAATTATCTACTAATAGCAATATGGTTACAAAGCTCTTTCACTATCTCAGTCTTTAAAACAAGATAATTTGTTATAGTACTCTGCAAGGGAGATCTGCCTAAGGGAGGATAGATATTACGTAAATCAATTCTTAATTTTTTTACCAAAATAACATGATGCTTAATCTCCATTCTAGGTAAATATAATCTTCTGCATTGCTATCAGGTTGCTAGGTAACAATGATTATTTATTTGTTCCTTTATTATCATGCCTATATGCAATTTAGAACATCTGAAAGATGACTGAAGCAATTGGCCAGAGTAGACACCATGTTTTTGTTTTTCACATAATCTCAAAAAGAATCCTCAGAGGTCAATGAATGTAAACCCTTGAATATATTTCCTCGTATGTATTTCCTCTACTCAGAGTCAGTCATCTATCTTCTGCTTGAATAATCCCAGTGTCAAGTATCTTGATTCTTAGCAAGGCAGACTATCCCATGCTTATAGCTTTCGTTATTAGAAAGTTTGTCTCTGTATTTTGCAGAAATCTGCCTTCTGGTAATTTCCATCCTCTTGGCCTAGTGCTGCCCTCTAGTGCTAGAGAGAATAATAAATTTGCACCCTTTTTCGTTCAATTATTTTAAGATAATTATTATGGTACACTGAGAGTTCTGACTCCAGGCTAAGTATCCACAGTCTCTTCAGTCATACTTCATATATCAAACCATAAATCTCCTCAACACCCTGGTTGGTTTTACCTAGTTTCAATCTAGTTTGCAAGGTCAAATACGGTGCCCAAAAATGAAACAGTACCCAATGTATTATTTCCCTTAGACTGGATATTTCTGTTGGTACCAGTAAGAACAGAATTCTTAATTGAATGCAGCAAATTCTAGAAGCTTCAAGCATAGAAGTAATTTATTAAAAGTCTATTGGGCTTCTGCACCACATGTGGCAGCCCTGGTTGCAGAGGTCAAAGAACTGAGAGTCAGAAAGCTGGAGCCTGGTGTGGAGGCAGGGGAGGGACAGAGGCGCGGAGCTCCCAGGAGTGCACGGAAGGGTCCATGGAACTAGAAAGAAGGCCAGGCCACATTCTTTGGGCACGCTACCCTCACCAGTGCAGCCCCATGACCAGCGACTTACCCCACACCTCACGCACGCGAACCCTGTCACCCACTCCCATTCCCCGTGCTCCAGGCACCCCCTCTCCACCAGCCCCCAGTGCGTGTACCTGTCCCACATCCCCACCCCAAGTGCAGCTCAACTCACCTCTCCTGCACCCCTCCCAAGCACTATCTTCTGCTCCTGTTCCCGGCAGGCTGTTGTCAGTGCATGAAGGTTGCAGGCACTAACCTCCATACCTAGGCTACCCCAGTCCCCCACTCATACTGTCACACAGCCTCACCCCGCCCTCCCTGAGCTCAGCACATCTTCTTATGGCACTCCCAGGCCTACGCATGCACACTGGCCCCCAGTCACATCATTCAGCATTAAGCTCTGGGAACCGCACTTTACAGCAGTCCTAGAACTGTGCATATGCACAGCCCTCAGCCTCACTACCCAGCTCTGAGAAAGTGCTGACCTGTGCAGGCAGGCCACATCTGCCCTCAATCCACAAAGGCATTAATGCTGACCTGCTGCCACAGCTCTACACGTGTGCACAAAGGGCCCTGTGCCTTAGACCAGCACACGCCAAGCTTATGCCCTCCAGATCGGTGCACCCACACAGCTACATCCTCCCTAGCTGCTGGGCACCCATTTCACAAGCATCAGCATAACATCCCCAACCTGTGTCCACAACTGCCCTGAAACAAATCGCCATACTGAGTCCTCCACCCTGTGCCCTGTTCCCTGCTGTACAAATACCCCACAAACACAAGGCCTTAAACTACTGAAAGAAATCAACTCCCAAAGTAAATCAATCAAGGTATTTACATGCCATGAAGACAGCAGAAGTTTACTAAGCATATTACAATGCAGACAGATATAGCCCTGCCTATTAACCAAATTAAAACACCAGAGGAGACACAGACATTGGAACAACTAATCAAAGATGTTCACGCAACTCTATGTAATAAAATAAGAAGGACAACAAATGACATAAAGGAGATAAGACAGTAGAAGAGCATAAAGATGAATTTGAAAGAATATATTTAAAAATAGTGGATATCATGGAGATTAAAGACTCTGTTGACCACATAAAAACATACTAGAGGCACACAACACCAGATTTGAAGAGACAGAAGGAAGAATAAGTAATATACAGGACAGGATAATTGACTTTGAAGACTCAAAACAGCAAATAGCAAAAAGGATGGAAAAAGTTGAATAGGAACTCACAGTAATGATAGACAAAACAACGTGCACAAATATCAGAATTATTGGTGTTTCAGAAGGAGAAGAGAGGAGTAAAGGGCTAGGAAAAGTAGTTGAGGATAGAATGGGGGGAAAACTACCCAACTCTCATAAATGACATAAATATACAAGTCAAAGAACCCCAATGAACTCCAAACAAAATAAATGCAAATGTAACTTCACCAAGACACATACTAATCAGTCTGTTAAACGATGGAGAGAACCAGAAAATCCTGAAAGTGGCAAGAGAAGAACAATTTACTATGTACAAGGGAAATCAAATAAGACTGAATTCAGACTACTCAACTAGCACCCTGGAGATTAAAAGGCAGTGGTATGATATATTCAAGATCCTGAAAGAGAAAGACTTCCAGCCAAGAATTCTGTACTCAGCCAAATTGTCCTTCAAAATTGAGGGGGAGATTAAAGTTTTTACAGATAAAGAAGTCCTGAAAGAATTTGTCAACAAGACAATAGCCCTACAAGAAATACTAAAAGTAGTTTTCTGTCCACTGGGGGAAAAAAAAAAGACAGGAGAGGGAGGTCTGGAGGAGGGCACAAAATTGAAGAGCACCACTAAGGGTAATTTAAATAATACAAAGAGAAAGAGGGAAAGGAATATGTAGATCTGACAAATAAAATGAAAGGGATAAGATAGTGGAATCAAGAAAAGCCTTTTCAGTAATAACTTTGACTGTTAACGGACTAAATTTACCAATTAAAAGATACAGATTGGCAGAATGAATTAAGAAACATAATCCAGCTAAATGCTACTTACAAAAGACTAATCTTAGATGCAAGGATACAAATAGATTGAAAGTGAAAGGATAGGAAAAAATTTTCCACGCAAGTTGTAACCAAAAGAAAGCAGGAGTAGCTATACTAATATTGGACGAAATAGATTTTAAATGTAAAGACATCATAAGAGACAAAGAAAGACACTATATACTAATTAAAGGGTCAATTCACCAAGAAGATATAACAATCATAAATATTTATGCTCCCAATCAAGGAGCTCCAAAGTACATGAGACGACATTTGCAAAATTGAAGGGAATGATAGATGTTTCAACAATAATAGTAGGAGACACCACTCTCCTCTATAGATAGAACAACCAGACAGAAGATCAACAAGGAAATAGTGAACTTAAATAACTTGATAAATGAATTAGACCTAACAGAGATATATAGGTCATTGCACCCCAAAGCACAAGATTAATCATTCTTCTCTAGTGCTCATGGAACATTCTCCAGGATAGATCATATGCTGGGGCACAAAACAGGTCCTTCTAAATTTAAAAATATTTAAATTATTCAAAGCACTTTCTCTGATCACAATGGGATGAAGGGGATCTCTATAATCGCCAAAGAACGAAAATATTCACAAATATATGGAGATTAAATAACACACTCTTAAACAACCAGTGCCTGAAAGACAAAATTGCTAGAGAAATCAGTAGCTACCTAGAGATGAATGAAAATGAGAATACAACTCACCAGAACTTATGGGTGTGGCAAAGGCTGTACTAAGAGGAAAATTTATTGTATTAAATGTCTATATTAGGAAACAAGAAAGAGCAAAAATTGAGGACTTAACAGCAAACCTGGAGGAACTTGAGAAAGAACAGCAAACTAACCCAAAGCAAATAGAAGAAGAGGAAAAACAAAGAATAAAGAAGAGATAAATAGAATGGGAAAGCAAAAGAATGATAGAAAAATCAATAAAACCAAAAGTTGGTTCTTTGAGAAAATCAATAAAATTGATCAGCACTGACAAGACTGACCAAGAAAAAAGAGAGAGGATGCAAATAAACAAAATCAGAAATGAGAAGGGGTGCTTTACCATAAACCCTGAAGAAATAAAAGAAATCATAAGAGGATACTATGAACAACTATATGCCAACAAACCAGACAACTTAAATGAAATGGACAAATTCCTGGAGATACACAAACAAGCTACACTGACTCAGGAAGAAATAGAAAATCTCAACAAACCAATCACAAGTAAAGAGATTCAATCAGTCATCAAAAATCTTCCTACAAAGAAAAGCCAGGGCCAGATGGCTTCACAGGGGAATTTTATCAAACATTCCAGAAAGAACTAACACCAATCCTGCTCAAACTTTTCCAAGAAATTGAGGAAAAGGGAACTCTACCTAATTCATTTTCTGACGCTAATATCATTTTAATACCAGAACCGGGTAAAAATGCTATAAGAAAGGCGAACTACAGGCCAATCTCCCTAATGAACATAGATGCAAAAATAAACAATAAAAATATTAGCAAATCGAATCCAACAGCATGTTAAAAGAATTATACACTATGACCAAGCAGGGTTTATACCAAGAATGCAAGGATGGTTCAACACGAGAAAATCAATTAATGTATAACAACACATTTACAAATCAAAAGGGAAAAATCACATGATTATCTCGATTGATGCTGAAAAAGCATTTGACAAAATTCAGCATCCTTTTCTGATAAAAACACTCCAAAAGATGAGAATCAAAGGTAAGTATCTCAATACGATAAAGGTAATATATGAAAAACCAATAGCCAACATCATACTCAATGGAGAGAGATTGAAAGCCTTCCCCCTAAGATCAGGTACAAGACAAGGATGCCCACTGTCACTACTATTATTCAATATTGTGCTAGAAGTTTTAGCTAGAGCAATTAGGCAGGGCAAAAATAAATAAATAAATAAATAAATAAATAAATAAATAAATAAATGGCATTCAAATTGGAAAGGAAGAAGTAAAAATTCTCGTTATTTGCAGATGATAAGATACTATACTTGGAAGATCCTGAGAAATCTACAGCAAAGTTACTTAAGCTAATAAACAAATTCAACAAGGTGGCAGGATATAAACTTAATGTGAAAAAAATGAGTAACATTTCTATATGCAAGAAAGAACCTAGCTGAGGAGTCAGTTAAGGAAAAAATTCCATTCAAAATAGCTACTAAAAGAATCAAATACCTAGGAATGAACTTAACTAGGGACATAAAGGACTTGTACACAGAAAACTACATGACATTGCTAAAAGAAAGCAAAGGAGATCTAATAGGTGGGAAGACATTCTCTGCTTATGGATAGGAAGGCTAAATATACATTATGATGATGGTTAGCATTTTAGCAATAAAGCATTTTGAATTAAGATATGTATATATATTTAGACATAATGCTATTGCACACTTAATAGACTACAGCTAGTGTAAACATAACTTTTATATGCACTGGGAAACCAAAAGCTTAATATGACTTGCTGTATTTTGATATTTGCTTTATTAAAGTGGTCTGGAACCAAACCTGCAATATCTCTGAGGTATTCGTATATAACCATTTTATGTAAGAGAAAACTAAGCTCACAGTGGGTAAGTGAAACACCCAAGGCCACATGGCTACTAAATGGAAAGAAGAGATTTGAACCCAAGCAGTTCAACTCCTTTTAGACATTATACTAATGCAGACATCTACTAGGACCTTCCAAAGACACCACAAGCTCAATATGTTCAAAACAAATTATAATTTTTTTCCAAAAATGGTGGGTCCATTTGCATCTCTAAGCTGGACGAAGGACATCAACATACTCTAAGGTGGTAATATGAAAATTTTGACCCATAGGCCAAATTTGACCTGCTACCATTTTATGGTCTGCAAGTACTTCTTGAGAGGTCTAGCATTTTGTGACACAGAGACCAAACTTTCTGGCCCTCCTCCTTACTCCAATTCCAGCACCTTCCTCCCTGGTTGGCAATTGCACTAGCCAAATACATTGGGGACTCTATCAATAGCAAATGCTGGGCACTAAGTGGCAGAATGTCAGTTCAAGAGCTATCAACCTCTCCTCCAGCCAGCTATCCAAGTTGAGATGGTTGTAGAGGCACTATAGGAGGAAAGAAGAACATGAAAAGATCTGGGAAGCTGCCACAACCTTTCCTACCCACCTAGGCTTCTTTTATAGGCCAGCTGCTGTTGGACCTGACTATGTCACCAACTGATGACAACTGGGTCCAATGCGTTTCCATCACTGGAAATGGCCTACCCCAGAACAATGGAACTTACAGGGAAACATTTTCTATCTTGTTATATAAGTACCTACATAATATCTGCAAATTTGCCTCTTTACCCACAAAGTCTAAAATGTTTATTATCTGGCCCTTAAGAGAAAGTTTGGTGATCCCTGCTCTAAAATAAGATATAAAACCTAGAGTCAAGTCTCGCCTAATAATTTTATATTGCACATACTCCATTCTTTCTTTCCATATCCACTACTGCCTCATCTTATACACTTTTTAGACATTCTAGACAGGTTCAAATTGGTTTCCATTCTTCTAGTCTCATATCCAACCATCCATCGCACAAACTGTTACCATGTAATCTTTCTCAAATGAAAATGTGATCATAATACTCTCCTGCTTAAAACCATTCTTTCACAAGAGATAATAGAAAGAGAGCAAATAAACACCTAAGATGCTCAATAGCATTAATCATTAGGAAATGCATAGTAAAATCCTCTAAGATGCTACTTGTGAATAGAGATACTGTGGACATTGGTGTGCAAATATCTTTTTGAGCCCCTGCTTTCTGTTCTTGGCAATATATGCCTAGAAGTGGAATTGCTGGGTCATATGGTAATTTTATACCTACCTTTCAGAGCGAACTGCCAAATGGTTATTTACACCAACTGTACCATTGTACATTCCTACTAATACTATAGGAGGGTTCTTATTTCTCTGTATCTTCACCAGTCCTTGTTATTTTCTGTTTGTTTTTTAAAATAATAACCACACTAATGAATGTGAAGTGATATCTCATTATGGTTTTGATTTGCACTCCTTTAATTGTTAATGATATTAATAATCTTTTCATAGGTTTATTGGACATTTGTTTCTCTTCTTTGGATAAATAGGAATTCAAGTCCTTTGTCCATTTTTAAAATTATGTTGTTTACTAGTTTTCAAACTGCCAGAATGCAATATACCAGAAATGGAATGGCATTTAAAAGGGGAGTGATTTATTAAATTGCAAGTTTACAATTCTGTGGCCATGAAGATGTCCAAATTAAAGCAAGCCTAGAAAAAATGTCCAAGTTAAGGCACTAACAAGAGGTTACCTTCACTCAAAAAAGGCCAATGAAGTTCACGGTTTCTCTCTCAACTGGAAAGGCACATGGTGAATATGGATACATCTGCTAGCCTTCTCTCCAGGCTTCTTGTTTCATGAAGCTTCCATGGGGGCATTTGTCTTCTTCATCTCCAAAGGTCTCTGGCTGCCTGGATTCTCATGGTTCTTGTGGGTCTGCTGTTCTCAAGCTCTTTCCAAAATGCTTCCACTTTTAAAGGATTCCAGTAAACTAATCAAGACCCACCTGGAATAGGTGGAGTCACATCTCCCTCTAATCAAGGATTAATACCCACAATTGGGAGAATCAAATCTCCATGGAAACAATCCAATTGAGTTTCCAACCCACAGTACTGAGTAAGGATTAAAAGAAATGGCTGCCTCTCAAGATGGATCAGGATTAAAACATGGCTTTTCTAGGGTACATAATCCTTTTAAACCAGCGATGTTGTTTGTCTTTTTGTGTTTAGTTGTAGGAATTCTGTATATATATTCTGAATATTAAGCCCTTATTAGATATATGATTTCCAAAATTTTCTCCCATTGTGTAATGTTCTTTCATGAACGAAAGATTTTATTTTTTATGAAGTCAAATTGATTTGTTTTTTCTTTTGTAGCTCATGCTTTTGGTGTAAAATCTAAGAATCCATTGCATAGCACAAGTTCCTGAAGATGGTCTCCTATGTTTTCTTTTTTGGAGTTTTATAGTTTTAGTAATTATATCTAGGTCTTTGATTCAGTTTAGAGTAAATTTTTTATATAGTGTGAGGTTACAGTCCACTTTCATTCTTTAATATGTACATATCCAGTTTTCTCAGCACCACTTGTTAAAGGCACTGCTCTGTCCTCATTAAGTGGACTTGGGACCCTTTTCAAATATCAACTGGCCATTGTTGGAATGAATCATGTCCCACACAAAAGGCATCCTCAAATCGCAACCCCTGGTCCTGTGGTGTGAATCTATATGAAGAAAGAGCCTATGAGGATGTTACTAGTAAAGATGTTCCCAAACTAAATGATGGTGGGCCTTAATCCAATATGGCAGAAGTCCTTATGAGCAAATGAAATAGGACAAAGGAAGAGAAGCCATATGAAGAAATGGGAAGTAAACAGAACGCAGAAGAGAAAAGGAAGACATCATCATCATTCCTTTATGGTGTAATGGAGTAGCCAGAGGGAAATATCTGAAACTGCTGAAATGTGTTCCAGTAGCCTCGGTTCTTTTTTTTTCCAGAAAAAAAAACATTTATAAACTCTTATTAAAAACATACTAATAAAAAAAACATGCTAATAATCCAAGAAGACTTTGTTACTTTAAAAGAGAGAAAACTAAATTTTAGTTTGCATCAATATATCATTTGATAGTAAGGCTTTTAAACATTTTATGAATAAACTCATTAAATCTTACAGCCTTGATTCTTGAAGATCACTGTATAACAATATAGCTTTTACAATGTGGCTGTATGATTGTGAAAACCTTGTGTCTAACGCTCCTTTTATCCAGGGTATGGTCATATGGGTAAAAATAAATAATGATTAAAAATAAATAAATAATAGGGGGATAAAGCGTAAAAAATTGGGTAGATGGAAATACTTGTGGTCAATGAGAGGGAAGGGTAAAGGGCATGGGATGTATGAGTTTTTTCTTTTTTCTTTCTTTCTTCTGGAGTGATGCAAATGTTCTAAAAATGATCATGGTGTGTATACACAACCATGTAACATTATTGTGAGCCATTGATTGTACACCATCTATTCACTGTATGTGTGTGAAGATTTCTTAATAAATTTTTTTTAAAAAAGGACACGAAAATGTCTGTCTTCATGTGACAGAAAAGGCAAGGATCAAGGATTACCAAAAGTCATCCCTGGAAGATCATAGTCTTCACAGAGAAAGCATTGTTCTGCTGATATCTTGATTTTGAACTACTCCTAACCTCAAAGGCCATGAGTCAATAAACTCCTTTTGTTTGAGCCAACCCATTCTATGTTATTTGTTTTAGCACCAAGGAAACTAAAACAGCCCTAAATGTGAGAATTTATTTCTGAAATTATTCTGTTCTATTGCTACATATATCTGTTCTTGTAGTAATACACCACAGTTTTTATTACTGCAGATTTGTAAGAGGTTTTAAAATAAAGGAGTGTGAATCCTACAGCACTGTTTGTCTTTTTCAAGATGGTTTTGGCTATTTGGGGCTTCTAACCCTTCCATATGATTTTGATGATTAGCTTTTCCATTTCTGTGAAGAAGTTTGATGGAATTTTGATTGAAATTATGTTGAATCAGTATATCGCTTTGGATAGAATTGACATCTTGACAATATTTAATCTTCCAATCGATGAACACGGAATATCCTTTCATTTATTTAGGCCTTCTTTAATCTATTTCAGCAATGATTTGTAGTTTTCTGTGCACAAGTCCTTTGCATGCTTGGTTAAATTTATTTCCTAAATATTTCTTCTTTTTTTTTTTTTACTTACTATTGAGTATGAATTTTTTTCTTGATTTCTTCTTCATATGGTTCATTACCAGCTTCTAGAAACATCACTGATTTTTGCATATTTATCTTGTACCTGGCCACATTGTTGCATTTGTTTATTAACTCTAGTATTTTTGTTGTAGATTTCTCAGGATTCTCTAAGTATATGATCAAGTCACATGCAAACAGGGAATATTTTACTTCTTCTTTTCTAATTTCAATGTCTTTTATTTCTTTTTTCTTGTATAATTGCTCAGGCAAGAACTTGCAGTAAAATAATAT
The DNA here is from genome assembly GCF_023851605.1 of Tamandua tetradactyla. Taxonomy (NCBI): domain Eukaryota; kingdom Metazoa; phylum Chordata; class Mammalia; order Pilosa; family Myrmecophagidae; genus Tamandua; species Tamandua tetradactyla. The sequence continues at coordinate 53,567,267 of NC_135353.1, read as the reverse complement.
TGCCAGAATAATAGTGGTAGTAGTGGGCATCCTTGTCTTGTTCCTGATCTTATAGGGAAACTTCAGTCTTTCACCATTGAGTATGATGTTAACAGTCAGTTTTTCATATATGGACTTTACCATCAAAAGGAATTTTTCCTCAAAACCTAGTTTTCTAAATATTTTTATCACAAAAGGGTGCTGGATTTAGTCAAAAGCTTAATTGGAATCAATTGAGATGATCATGTGTTTTTTCCCTTCATTCTATCAATATGGTATGTTACAATACTTGATTTTCTTATGTTTAACCACTTCTGTATAACTGTGATAAATAACACTTGATGCTGGTGTATGATTCCTTTAAAGTGATGTTGGATTTGGTTTGCTTCAATTTTTTTGAAAGAGTTTGAGCAAGAATGATGTTCATTCTCATAAGGTTTGGTGAAATTTACCAGTTAGAGCAACTTTTCCTGGATTTTACTTTGTTGGGAGGTTTTGGATGACAGATGCCATAAATTTACTTCTTGTTCATCTGTTGACATCTACTTCTTCTTCAGTCAGTAGGTAGGTAGTTGCATGTTTATAGGAATTTGTCCACTTCACTTAGGTTATACAATTTTTTTGGATGCAACTGTTCATAGTATCCTCTTATATTCCTTTTATTTCTCTGGAATTAGTAATTTCACCTTTTTATTTATGATTTTGCTATTTACATACTCTCTTTTTTTGTCTTTGTCATTCTAGTTAAAGATTTGTCAATTTTATTATCTTTTCAAAGAATTGACTTTTTGCTTTGTTGATTCTCTCTTTTGTTTTTCTACTTTCTATTTCATTTATCTCGGCTCTAATCTTTTTAATTTCCTTCCTTCTGATCACTTTGGATCTAGTTTGTTCTTCTTTTTCTAGTTTCTCCATGTGTGAGATTCGGTCATTGATTTGAGATCTCTCATCTTTCTAAATGAGCTTTCATAGCTATCAATTTCCCTCTCAACACTGCCTTTGCTGCATCCCATAAATTTTGGAATGTTGTGCTTTCATTTTCCTCAAGATATTTCTTAATTTCCCTTGTGATTTCTTCTTTGATACATTGGTTTTTTTAAAGAGTGCATTGCTTAATTTTCACTATTTAGAATTTTACAGCTCTTTCTATTATTGATTTATAGCTTCATTCCATTGTGTTTGAAGCACATATGTTGTAAGATTTCAATATTTTTGTATTTACTGAAACTGGCATTGTCATATAACATATGGTCTGATTAGAGAATAATCCATGTGCACTTGAGAAGAAAGTTTATTCTGCTGTTGTTGGGTGTTTCATATATTTATCTGTTAGGTCTAGTTGGTTTGTAGTGTTGCAAACATCTTCTACTTCCTTATTGATCTTCTGTCCTTTCTATCCACTATTGACAGTGGTGTACTGATGTCTCCTACTATTAATGTAGAATGATCAATTCCTTCCTTCAAATATATCGATATTTGCTTCGTGTATTTTTGAGTTTGATGTTAGGTACATATATATTTATTATTATATTTTCTTTATAAATTGACACTTTCATCAGTGTATAGTGTCATTCTTTGTCTCTTATCATTGGTTTTTAATTAGAGTTTATTTTATTTGATATTCCCTTCACTTTCAACCTACTTGTTCTTTGAATTTAAGGTGAGTCTTCTATAAACAGTATATATTTGGAGCATGCTTTTCTATACATTCTGCCAGTCTCTGATTTTGACTGGAAAATTTAATCTCTGTACATTTAAAGTTACTACTGATAATGCATGATTTTCTTCTGCCATATTGCTGTTTGGTTTTGTAAGTCTTATATCATTTTTTCTCCCTCATTTGTTCAATTTCTGCCTACTTTCAAATTTATTTGATCTTTGTAATGAATTATTTAGAGTTCTTACTAACTTCCTTCTGTGAAAATTTTTCAGATATTTCTTTGTGGTTTCCATGGGGCTTACATTTATCATCCTAAATTTATAATAATATGTTTGATTTCATACCAACTTAAATCCAATAGCATCCATAAACTATGCTCCTATGCCCCTCTGTTCACCTACCTTTATAATGTTCTTGTTACAAATTAAATCTTTATATACTGGGTGTCCAGGAGTATAAATTTATCATTACTTTTTATGAATATTTTGGATCCTGTACAAAGTAAAAATACAGTTACTTACCAAAAATACAATAAAACTGGCTTTTATAATTACCTATGTAGTTACCTTTGCCAGAGATCTTTATTTTTTATAGTGCATCAGTCTACTTTTTAGGGTGCTTCCCTTTCAACCTGAAGGATTTCCTTTAGCATAGCTTCTAGGGTAGGTCTAGTAGTGATGAATTCCCTCAGTTTTGTTTATCTAGGGAAGTCTTAATCTCTCTTTTATATATATATATTTTTATTTTAAATATATTTATCAATAAATCTTCACAATCCATACATGGTGTACAATCAATGGCTCACAATATCATCACATAGTTATGTATTCATCAACATGATCATTTTTAGAATATTTGCATTACTCCAGAAAATAAAAGAAAAAGAAAAAAGAAAAAACTCATACATTCTGTGCCCCTTAACCCAGCTTCTCATTGACCACTAGTATTTCCATCTACCCAATTTATTTTACCCTTTGTACCCTTATTACTTATTTATTTTTACCCATATTTTTTACTCAGTTGTCCATATCCTGGATAAAAGGAGCATCAGATACAAGGTTTTCACAATCACACAGACACATTGTAAAGGTTATATCTTTATGCAAATGTCCAAGAATCAAGGCTATTGGAACACAGCTCAACAGTTTCAGGCACTTCCCTCCAGCCACTCACATACACCATAAACTAAAAAGAGATATCAATATAATGCATAAGAATAACCTCCAGGATAACTTCTCAATTCTGTTTGAAATCTCTCAGCCACTGAAACTTTATTTTGACTCATTTCTCTCTTCCCCCTTTTGGTCAAGAAGGCTTTCTCAATCCCATGATGCTGGTCCTGGCTCATCCTAAGATTAATGTCCCATGTTGCCAAAGAGATTTACACACTGGGAGTCATGTCACATGTACAGCTTAGAAAGAGAGGCCACATCTGAGAAACAAAGGGGGTTCTCTGGGAGTGACTCTTAGCATAATTTTAAGTAGGCTTAACCTATTCTTTACAGGAATAAGTTTCATAGGGGTGAACCCCAAGATTGAGAGCTCAGCCTATTGATTTGACTATTCCCACTGCTTGCAAGAATATCAGCAATTCTCCAAATGGGGAAGTCAAATATGCCTTAAAGTCAGTTGTGTGAATCCTCCCACTTCATTTTTCTTTGTCAAGATAATTTTAGCTATTTGGGGCACCCTGTCCTTCTAAATAAATTTGGTTATTGGTCTTTCTGTTTCTGCAAAGTAAGCTTTAAAGATTGTCATTGGCATTGCATTGTATCTATAAATCAATTTGGGTAGAAGTCACATCTTAACTATATTTAGTCTTCCAATCCATGAACATGGTATGCCCTTCCATTTATTTAGGTCTTCCATGATTTCTTTTAGCAACTTCTTCTAGTTTTCTGTGTACAGGTCTTTTGTATCCTTAGTTAAATTTATTCCTAAGTGTTTGATTCTTTTGGTTGATATTTGAAATGTATTTTTTTTATTTCCTTCTCGGATTGCTCATTACTAGTGTATAGAAACACTATTGATTTGGGGTCTTACACCCTGCCACTTGCCTATGTTCACTTTTTAGCTCTAGTTGCTTTGCTGTAGACTTTTAGCGATTTTCAACATATAGTATCACGTCATCTGTAAACAGTCAGAGTTTTACTTCTTCCTTCCCAGTTCAGATTCCGTTTGTTTCTTTTTATTCTCTAACTGCTCCTCCTAGAACTTCCAGCATAAGGTTGAATAAAAATGGTGCCAGTGGGCATCCTTGTCTTGTTCCTGATATTAGAGGGACATTTTCAGTCATTCCCCATTGAGGACAATGTTAACTTGGGTTTTTCATATATACCCTTTATCATGTTGAGGAAATTCCCTTCTTTTCCTAACTTTGATATGTTTTCATCAAGAAAATATGTTGAATTTTGTCAAATGTCTTTTCTGCTTCAATTGAGATTATTGTTATTTTTCTGCTTTGATTTGTTAATATGCTGTATTAAATTAATTGATTTTCCTTTGTTGAACCATCCTTGCAAGCCTGAAATAAATCCCACTTGGTCATGGTGTTAATTCTTTTAATGTGCTGCTGGATTCAATTTCCAAGTATTTGATTGAAGATTTTTGCATGTATATTCATTAGAGAGATTGATCTGTAATTTTCTTTCTTTGTCTGGCTATGGTATTAGGGTGATGTTGGCTTCATAGAAAAAGTTAGGTAGCTTTCCCTCCTCTCCAATTTTCTTGATGAGTTTGAGCAGGATTGGTACTAATCCATTCTTGAATGTTTGGTAGGATTCATGTGTGAAGCCACCTGGCCCTGGATTTTTCATTTTGGATGCTTCTTAATGAATAATTCAATCTCTTTATTCATGATTGGTTTGCTGAAGCCATCTACTTGTTTTTGAGTCAATGTTGGTTCTTCATGCCTTTCTAGGAAATTGACCATTCATCTATATTGTCTAGTTTATTAGCATATTGGTGCTCATAGTATCCTCTCATTACCTCATTTATTCCTGCAGGGTCAATGTTACGTCTCCTCCTCCATTTCTGATTTTATTTAATTGCATCTTCTCCATTAATTTTATTGATTTCCTCAAAGAACCAGCTTCTGATTCGGTGGCTTTTCTTAATTGTTTTCATGTTCTCAATTTCATTTATTTCTGCCCTAATCTTTGTTATTTCTTTCCTTTTGTTTGCTCTCAGGTTAGTTTGCTATTCATTCTCTAGTTCTTCCAAGTGAACACTTAATTCCTTGATTTTTCTTTCTTCTTTTTTAATATATGCATTTAAGGCAATAAATTTCCCTCTTAGCACTGATTTGCTGCATCCAATAATTTTTTTATATATACATGGGCAGGCACCAGGAACCAAACCCAGGTCTCTGGCATGGCATGTGAGAACTCTGCCACTGCACCACCATTGCCCGCCCCATCCAATAAATTTTGATATGTTGTGCTTTCATTTTCATTTGCTTCAAGATATTTACTGATTTCTCTTGTAATTTCTTCCTTGATCCACTTGTGTTTAAGAGTGTGTTGTTTAACCTTCATATATTTGTGAATTTTCTGGGCTTCTGCCTGTTATTGATTCCTACTTCATTGCATCATGATCTGAAAAAGTGTTTTGTATGGTTTCAAACTTTTTAAATTTATTGAGACTTGCTTTGTGACCTAGCATATGCTGTATCCTTTAAAATGATCCATGGTCACTTAAGAAAAATGTGTATCTTGCTCTTGTGGGGTATAATGTTCTGTATATATCTGTTAAGTCTAGTTGATTTATTGTACTATTTAAAGTTTCTGTTTCTCTATTGCTCCCCTGTCTAGATGTTCTATCCATTGATGAGAGCAAGGAATGGAATTCTCTCAGTGACTGTGTGAAAATGTTTTAATCCTCCCCCCTCATTTTTGAAGGATAATTTTGCTAGATATAGAATTCTTGGTTTGTAGTTTTTTCTTTTAGAATCTTAAATATATCATACCACTGCCTTCTTGCCTCCATGGTTTTTGCTGAGAAATCCACACATTGTCTTATTGGGCTTCCCTCGTATGTAATGGATTACTTTTCTCTTGCTACTTTCAAAATTCTATCTTTCCATTTGACATTTGACAATCTGATCACTAAATGTCTTGGAGTATGTCTATTTGGATCTATTCTGTTTGTGGTATGCTGTACTTCTTGGATCAGTAATTTTATGTCTTTCATAAGAGATGGGAAATTTTCAGTGATAATTTCCTTCATTAGCTTTTTTTCTTTTCCCTTCTTTTCTCCTCCTGGGACACCCACACCACATATATTCATGCACTTCACGTTGTCATTCAATTCCCTTAGACCCTGCTCATATTTTATCATTCTTTTCTCTCTATTTTATTTGTGTGTGTGTTTGTTGGATTTCAGATGTCCAGTCCTCTTGTTCACTAATCCTTTCTTTCTACCTCTTCAAATCTATTGTTGTAGGTTTCCTTTTTTTCATCTCTCCTACTGTGCCTTTCATTCCCATAAGTTCTGCAATTTGTTTTTTCAAACTTTTTCATTTTTCTTTTTGTTTGCCTAATGTCTTCTTTATTTCTTCCCTCAATTCATTGATTTGATTTTTGATGATATTTTCCATGTCTATTTGAACATCCTGAATTAGTTGTTTCAACTCTTGTATCTCATTTGAAGTGCTAGGTCATTCCTTTGACTAGGACTTATCTTCAATTTTTCTAGTATGACTCACTATTTTTTGCTGGTGTCTAAACATTTGACTTTGTTAATTAGTTTATTCTGGAGGTTATTTTCATTCTTTTACCTAGGATTTTCTTTGGATGACTTTGTTCTCTATCTGTTCTTTGACATTCAGTTCAACTTATTCTAGACCCCTAAAGGTTCTGTCTAACTGATCAGAATTTTTCAGCTCTTGTTTTTCTGTTTCTTACTGTCATTTTTTGAGAAGGGTCTCCTGAGATATTATCAACCCCAGACAGATTTTCCCTGACCAGAAAGGTCCACATCTCAGGAGGAAGTTACAGCCAACATCAGTTTTCCCTAAGAATGAGATCCAGCAAGTTGACAGATTTTCCTATGAAGCCTCTAGACTCTGTGCTTTCTTATCCTGCCAGACTTGTGGCACTTGTCTGCTCATGGCTTCACAGCAGCTTAAAGTGATGTGGTGCTTTTAACTTCAACAGACTCTCCCTGTTAGGAGTGTGTTTGACACAGAGGTGAGGTTGTAGAATGGCTTTAATTGCCTCAGTTTTCCAGTCCCTGGGGACTTCACCTTCATTTTTGAATGACAGTTTCACTGGATATAAAATTCTTGGTTGGCAATTATTTTTTTTCAGCACTTTCTTTCTGCTCCTCGGATTGAATAATTACAATGGCCTTATCTTCAAGATCACTAATTCTTCCCTCTACCAGCTCCAATTTGCTGTTGAAAGCCTCTAGGGAAATTTTTAAATTTCATTAACTGTTCTTTAGCTTTGCTTGATTCCTTTTCAAGATTTCTATCTCTTTATTGATATTCTCTTTGTGTTCATCTTTGTTTTCCTGAATTCATTTATTTCTTGGCCTATGTTTTCCTTCAGTTGCTTGATAATATTTAGGACCACTTTTTTTTACATTTTTTATTGTATAATATAATATATATACAAAACAAAGAAAGAAAAAAGCAATACTTTTCAAAGCACTCTTCAACGAGTTATTACAGGATGAATCCCAGAGTTTATCATGGGTTACCATATGATCCTCTCAGATTTTTCCTTCTAGCTGTTCCATAATATAGGAGGCTAGAAGGAATAAATATTTTTTTATCATCACAATTGCTTTTTTTCTTTTTTGTGAAAAATAACATATATACAAAAAAGCAATAACTTTCAAAGCATAACACAATAATTAGTTTTAATACATATTTCAGAGTTTGATATGGGTTACAATTCCACAATTTAAGCTTTTTACTTCTAGCTGCTCTAAAATATTGGAAACTCAAAGAGATATCAACTTAATGATTTAGCAGTCATATTCATTTATTAAATCCTAACTTCTCTGTATAACTCTAGCATCACCTTTGATCTCTCTATTCCTCTCTTTAGTGGTGTTTGGGAATATGCCCATTCTAACTTTTTCACATTGAAAGGGTCTGTCAGTAATATGGGCTAGGCAGATGGAACTATCTGATGTTCTGGAGAGGCTGGGCTAAGTTTCAGGACATATCTGGACAAGCGACCCATCTGGAGGTTGTAGGTTTCTGCAAAGTTCCTCTAGTGCATGGAACCCTTTTGGAATCTTATATATTGCCCTAGGTGTTCTTTAGGATTGGCTGGAATGGTCCTGGGTGGAGTTTGGCAGGTTATGATAGGTAGCAAGGTCTAACTAAAGCTTGTTTAAGAGCAACCTCCAGAGTATACTCTCAACTCTATTTCAACTCTCTCTGCCACTGGTTCCTTATTAGTTACATTTCTTTTCCTCCTTTTGGTCAGGATGGAATTGTTGATTCCACAGTGCCAAGGCTGGACTCATCCCTGGGAGTCACCTCCCACTCTGCCAGGGAGACTTTCATCCCTGGGTGTCATGTCCCACATAGTTAAGATCATTTTTTAAAATGTGTTTCTGTTATGGCTAAAAGCCTGTCATTCTGTGTTAATGGGTTCTGATATGTCATCTTGTTTCTTTTAATGAGCTTCCATTTCCTGCTTCTTTTTGTGCCTTGTGATCTTTTCACATACAGTTCACTTTAATATGTTAATGTGTTACTCTGAAATTTATTTTCTGAGCTATTTATCCTTAAGTGTATTCCAGCTAATGATATGACAGAGATTTCCTTGAATGCCAGAAACTAACAAAAGCAAAAAAATCAAATACAAAAAAACCTTTTAGAGTTTTGCAAATTGGCTTGATTTGGGCTGGTGCTCTCCTTTCCTGCTTAATTCTCCTACCAATTAACCTGGTAATAAGCTGCAGGGGAAAGTACAGGGTCCTGTCTTGATTCTTCTGTGTTTATTTCTTGCCTGGGGTATGTGCTGGTAGTCTTAGGACTTCCCCTATTTACAGGTATCTTAATGCGCCTTCTTATTGCTATTAAATGGACTTTCCAAGCCCCGGGTTTCTGTTGTATGCCTTAAAGCTGAAAATCTTTTTCCCAGAAAATAGTAATTTTATTTTTCTTTGGATTATTTTTTACACAGATTTCGCTGTCTATAAGCTGCTTCTGCATGCAGGGCAAGTTCTGGGATTGCAGGCCAGAGATGAGTGCCTTGCTTTAGCGTCAGTCCCCATGCTGCCACGAGCTAAACAGGCATAGACATATGGAACCCCAGTATGCACATAGGGATTACTCTGCTCCCTTAAGATCAGGACCAGGGACCTAACTGAGAGAAGGCAGCTCTCCACTTAGCTGGGGAGAAGTGAGGGCCTAGCAAGGGCACCAGAAGTTTTTCCTACTGATTTTCTTGTCTTTTTTTTTTTTAATTAGGTGCTTTCCAAGTTACAGCAACTCTTTAAATGTTTTCCAGAAATCTGAGGAAGATGGCTTTGCCAGTTTTTGCTAGTTATTCTTAGATTCTGTGGGGTAATGAAACCCTGGAATGTCTCACACCAGCACATTCATCCTATTTTGATTGTTATTTCCTCTGACAGACCAATGACAACCATAGGATTCCTCTAACATTTTAAAATAATATATATTGAGCAGTATTGACATGATAATCAGAACAATTCCATTTTTCTTAAGAAATGCCATGGACACATGTTAAGGGAAGTCATTAAAATCTTGTGGCACACTGGTCTGGGCACCATTGGATCAACAATGCCATCGTGACCAAAAGGGGGAAAAGAAGTGTAACAAATAAGGTAACAGTGGCTGAGAGAGTTCAGATAGAGTCGAGAGGCTACACTGAACATCACTCTGACATATGCTTCAGTTAGACATTGCTACCTATTGTAACTTGTCAAACCCCAACAAAACCATTCCTGCCAATCTTAAAGAATACCTAGAGCATTACATAAGATCCTACAAAGGTTCCATGCACTAGGGTAACTCTCCAAAGCCTACAACCTCCAGAAGGGTCCCTGGACCAAATAAGTCCTGAAATGCAGAGGGACCAGACTTTCCAGAACATCAACTAGTTCCATCCCCCTATCACATAGTACTGACAGCTCCTTCTAGCATGAAAACGTTAGAATGGTATAGTCCAAATACCCCTAAAGAGTTATAGAAAGATCAGAGGTGGTGTGGAGTTACACAGAGAAGGTCAGGTATAACAAATGAGTATGATGCTCTAGTACCTTAGAGCAACTAGAGATAAAAACCTAAAATCGTGTAATTGTAAACCCATACCAAGCTCTGAAATTTGTTCTACAATTAATAGTTGTGATGTACTTTCAAATTTATTGCTTCAATGTATATATGTTATTTAAAGAGAAGGAGGAGTATAACAGAGAAGATAGGATTTAACAAATGAGTGTGACTGCTGAATCATTATATTGATATTTCTGTTGGTCTCCAGTGTCTTGAAAAGCTAGAAGAAAAAAGAAAAATCATGGAACTGTAACCCATACCATACCTTAAAATCTGTTCTATGACTACCTGTTAAAATGTACTCGGAAAGTTACCGCTTTTTTGTATATATGTTATATTTCACAATAACAAAAAACACAATTTAAAATATACACATATGGTTAAGTCCTGAAATGCAGAGAGGCCAGCCTTTCCAGAACACCAACTTGTTATATCCCCCTATTCCATATTATCAACAGCCCCTTCCAACATGAAAAAGTTAGAATAGGAATGGCCCAAATACCCCCAAAGAGTGGGAGAAGGATCAAAGATGATGGTGGAGTCATACAGAGAAGGTCAGGTTTAACATATGAGTGCTGAATCATCATGCTGATATTTCTTTTAGCCTCCAATACCTTAGAACAGCTAGAAATAAAAACCTTAAACTGTGAAATTGTAATCTATGCCAAAATCTGAAATCTGTTCTACTAGTTGTTGCAATGTACTTTGAAATTTATTTCTTTTATGTATATATGTTATTTAAAGAGAAAGAGGGGTATTACCCAGAGAATAGGATTTAACAAATCAGTATGACTGCGGAATCATTATTTTGATATTTATGTTGGTCTCCAGTGTCTCAGAGCAGCTAGAAGAAAAAAAAAGAAAGAAAAATCATGGAATGGTAACACATACCAAACCATAAAATCTGTACTATAACTACTGGTTAAAACGTACTTGGAAATTGATTGATTTCTTACATATATGTTATATTTCACAAATTAAAAAAATGTTGGTTTTTTTTTTTTTTTTTTTTTTAATAATATATAGGCAGGCACCGGGAATTGAACCCGGGTCCTCTTGCATGGCAGGCAAACATTCTTGCCTGCTGAGCCACCGTGGCCCGCCTGTGGATGTAACCTATTTGCTAAATTTGTGTTAGCCCTTCCAGTGTGCGATGCAACCCAGTAAGTCAACAACATAGTGGTTTATGCTCCAGGAATGGCAAAAGCAAAGAGAAGAAATGGTTCCTTCTAAGAACTATGGAAATTTAGGGTCAACATATCCAGAAAAAAACAAACTTGTGGCTGGCTGAGAGGTGCTTGTACATGAGAAGAGAAAGTTTTATAAAGGATGAAAAAGAGATAGGTGGGTCTTTTTATTTATTTGTTTGTTTGTTTGTTTTACTGGAGTGCCAACTTCCGGACAGGAGAACCCGTAAATGGTATATGCCTAGCTCCACCCCTTGGGGCCATAGCAACAGTAAAGAGCGAGGATTGTGATTGGGGGAAAGCCTGGATAAAAACCTTGGGAGCAGTTAGGGGGCGCTAAGTAAGCCCTAGCTTCGGGCGTGGGGCAGTTGTCCTGAGGAGATGGCTTCGTTTTCGAGCGGAAAACTTTCTGGAAAGGTGCTGATAGATCCCAAAACTGGGAAGAAGATGAACTTTCTAGATATGTCTCTAGGTAAGTAGATCCTAAAGCCCCACTGTGTTAATCTAGGCTTGCCGCCCTTGAGCGGTATACCTCAGCATAGGGCGGGCTAGAAGTGTCGCCACGAGGGGCACACACGCTAACTGAAAGGCTTTTGCGTTGGCTGAGGAGCTTTTGCGTCTGCATTCCCCCGCCAGTCCTAGCTAAACCCCGGGCCACCTCGACCCCCGGTCTCTCCTCTCAGCAGCTATTTTCCATGCACCTGCAGGGGACTGCGGAGAGGGCAGTGGGGAGAATAATGAGACGGTCGTTTCAAAATGTATTAGCTTGGGCGGGCCATGGTCTCTCAGCAGGTAGGAATGCTTGCCTGTGATGCCAGAGGACCCGGGTTCGATTCCCGGTGCCTGCCCATGTTTAAAAAAATATATATATATATATATATATATAAATTCTCTCAAGAATTGATACCGAACTTCCCGCCCTCTTCAGACAAGCGGGGTCACAAGCTCTGTTCTTCTCAGTCAAAGCATAAATTATAAATATCTAGATTAGGAACAGGAGGAGAGGTTAGTTTGCGGGGATCTCCAGTGATCCTGAGAGTAGCATGCTTGCAGACTACAGGCGAAGTAGTGTGTTTTCTGTCAGTTATTCCGTCTGGACCTGTCTTTGCTAGAGCCCTTTAATGTTTTACCTCAGACTTCTATACCAATAGTGGGTCCTTAGCAAAAATAATAATAATAATAATAAAGAAAGAAAGAAAGAAAGAAAAAAAAAAAAGAAAAAAAGTCACACAAGGTCCCTAACCCCCACAACTCGCACCACACTCAGAAAATGTATATATATATATTTTTTACTTGAGCCAATATCGCCTTTCTCTCATGCCAGCTCAGAAATGTGTGCCCAGGATGTAGGGACAGTAGATAAATGAGGGAGGGGAGGGAGCAGAACGGGGAAGAAGAAACTAGAATTGAGGGGCAAGAGCAAAAGGGACTTTAGACGTGAGAGGGGCTGGAGCAGAGTCGTGAGGGAAGGAAAAGCAGGAAGGGTGAACCTTAGAAATGAGAAGAGTTTGGAAAGCAGTGATAGTATACCAGAGAAATGAACGTGTTGAGGTACGAAAACGACAAGGGCAGAGCTTAGAAATGGAGGGGGGAGCAGAGCACGTGGCGATGAACAGGAAGTGTGTCCATTAGAAATGGGGTGGAGCTGAGACGGTAATGCTGGGACATTAGAAATGGGGCGGAGCTGAGAAGGTAATGCTGGGACATTAGAAATGGGGCGGAGCTGAGAAGGTAATGCTGGGACATTAGAAATGGGGCGGAGCTGAGAAGGTAATGCTGGGACATTAGAAATGGGGCGGAGCTGAGACGGTAATGCTGGGACATTAGAAATGGGGCGGAGCTGAGAAGGTAATGCTGGGACATTAGAAATGGGGCGGAGCTGAGAAGGTAATGCTGGGACATTAGAAATGGGGCGGAGCTGAGACGGTAATGCTGGGACATTAGAAATGGGGCGGAGCTGAGACGGTAATGCTGGGACATTAGAAATGGGGCGGAGCTGAGAAGGTAATGCTGGGACATTAGAAATGGGGCGGAGCTGAGAAGGTAATGCTGGGACATTAGAAATGGGGCGGAGCTGAGACGGCAATGCTGGGACATTAGAAATGGGGCGGAGCTGAGAAGGCAATGCTGGGACATTAGAAATGGGGCGGAGCTGAGAAGGCAATGCTGGGACATTAGAAATGGGGCGGAGCTGAGACGGCAATGCTGGGACATTAGAAATGGGGCGGAGCTGACAAGGCAATGCTGGGACATTAGAAATGGGGCGGAGCTGACAAGGCAATGCTGGGACATTAGAAATGGGGCGGAGCTGACAAGGCAATGCTGGGACATTAGAAATGGGGCGGAGCTGACAAGGCAATGCTGGGACATTAGAAATGGGGCGGAGCTGACAAGGCAATGCTGGGACATTAGAAATGGGGCGGCGCTGACAAGGCAATGCTGGGACATTAGAAATGGGGCGGAGCTGACAAGGCAATGCTGGGACATTAGAAATGGGGCGGCGCTGACAAGGCAATGCTGGGACATTAGAAATGGGGCGGCGCTGAGAAGGCAATGCTGGGACATTAGAAATGGGGCGGAGCTGACAAGGCAATGCTGGGACATTAGAAATGGGGCGGAGCTGACAAGGCAATGCTGGGACATTAGAAATGGGGCGGAGCTGAGACGGCAATGCTGGGACATTAGAAATGGGGCGGAGCTGAGACGGCAATGCTGGGACATTAGAAATGGGGCGGCGCTGAGACGGCAATGCTGGGACATTAGAAATGGGGCGGAGCTGACAAGGCAATGCTGGGACATTAGAAATGCGGCGGAGCTGAGACGGCAATGCTGGGACATTAGAAATGGGGCGGAGCTGAGACGGCAATGCTGGGACATTAGAAATGGGGCGGCGCTGAGACGGCAATGCTGGGACATTAGAAATGGGGCGGAGCTGACAAGGCAATGCTGGGACATTAGAAATGCGGCGGAGCTGAGACGGCAATGCTGGGACATTAGAAATGGGGCGGAGCTGAGACGGCAATGCTGGGACATTAGAAATGGGGCGGAGCTGAGAAGGCAATGCTGGGACATTAGAAATGGGGCGGAGCTGAGAAGGTAATGCTGGGACATTAGAAATGGGGCGGAGCTGAGACGGTAATGCTGGGACATTAGAAATGGGGCGGAGCTGAGACGGTAATGCTGGGACATTAGAAATGGGGCGGAGCTGAGAAGGTAATGCTGGGACATTAGAAATGGGGCGGAGCTGAGAAGGTAATGCTGGGACATTAGAAATGGGGCGGAGCTGAGACGGCAATGCTGGGACATTAGAAATGGGGCGGAGCTGAGAAGGCAATGCTGGGACATTAGAAATGGGGCGGAGCTGAGAAGGCAATGCTGGGACATTAGAAATGGGGCGGAGCTGAGACGGCAATGCTGGGACATTAGAAATGGGGCGGCGCTGACAAGGCAATGCTGGGACATTAGAAATGGGGCGGAGCTGACAAGGCAATGCTGGGACATTAGAAATGGGGCGGAGCTGACAAGGCAATGCTGGGACATTAGAAATGGGGCGGAGCTGAGACGGCAATGCTGGGACATTAGAAATGGGGCGGAGCTGACAAGGCAATGCTGGGACATTAGAAATGGGGCGGAGCTGAGACGGCAATGCTGGGACATTAGAAATGGGGCGGCGCTGAGAAGGCAATGCTGGGACATTAGAAATGCGGCATGAGGTAGGACAGCAGGGAAGTGGACTAAAAATGAAGGATGGGAAAAGAAGAGCAAGGAGGGCAGAACTTAGCAGTGGGAAGGGAGGAGCAAGTAGCAGACTCCAGAAATGGGAGTGGGGTGGGGGGGAGAACAACAAGGACAAACGGAAGGGGGGGTGCGCAGTGAGAGTGGAACGAGACGCGGCAGAGCAGCTCCTAATCTATTTTCTTTCTTTATGAATTGGTCTATTCTGGGCATATCATGTAAATGTAATCATACAATATTTGGCTTTATCGTGTCTAGCTTATTTCACGTAGTGTAATATTTCAAGGTTCATCTATCCGTTTTATGGCTGAATAATATTCCATTGTATGAGTATAAGACATTTTGTTTATCCATTTATCACTTGATGGGAGTTTGGGTTGTTTCCACTATTTGCCTATTATGAACAAAAACGCTATGAACATTGGTATATCAGTATCTGTTCGAGTCGCTCCTTTAAATTGTTTGGGGTAGATACTTGAGGAGTACAATTGACAGGTCATATGGCGATTCTATATTTAAACTTTCTGAAGAACTACCAAATAGTTTTCCATAATAGCTGCAACCTTTTACATTCCTACCAGCAATGATAATTGTACAACTTTCTCCACATACTTGTTGATACCTGTTATTTTTCATCTTTAAAAAAATAATGGCCATCTTCATGAGTATGAACTAGTATATCATTGTGGTTTTATTTGCATTTCTGTAATGATTTATGAGGTGGAACATCTTTTCATGTGCTTACTGATCATTTGTTTATGTACCTTGGCCTTTTGATTTTAATGTTTTTTATTATTATTTTTATAGTCTTATTTTTAAATTTGTATTCTTCTAATGTATATGCAACATAAAATTTCCCATTTTAATCACTTCCAAGTAGATAATTCTGTGGTGTTTTAATTACATTCAAAATGTGCTACTATCACCACAACCCATTACCAAACAAGTTTTCCATCTCCCCAAAAAGGCACTTAACACATGTACAAAATTGGAAGAGGCATCAAGAACCTGCTAATCAAAAGAAATAATATTTTGATGCAATATTTTTTGAAAACTTGAACAGAAAAACTACAATCCTTTGAATGGCAGTTTTTGCATATACAAACAGTTTTGTATATAAAGTTTTCTTTAATTTTAAAATAATATTTTATATATAAATATAGATATGTCAAATATAATATTAATGCTTCAGTTAGCATTAATAACATTGGCAAATTAGTATATGAAAATAAGAATAATCTTATTAATTAAAAAAACTACCCTAAGTCACAAAAAAATAAAAATTGCTTAGAAATATCAAACTGATTTGAAGAGATGTCAAAAATGATACTAGTGGGTAGGCCACGGTGGCTCAGCAGGCAAGGACGCTTGCCTGCCATGCCAGAGGACCGGGGTTCGATTCCCGGTACCTGCCCATGTTTAAAAAAAAATGATACTAGTGATCAACTCCAATTTAGTTATGTAGTTGACCTATTTCTTAGTCCTTGTGTCTTCTTGTGAGCTACTCAACGAACAGAAAACACCTTCAGATTTCTACACGGTCGACCTCCCAGGCACAGTGGCTATACTTTTGATCTTTCAAATAGTCATGGACTCCTTGGAAATAATTCTTTATCTCAGGTCTGATATTCTTTCTCTGAAAGGGTGAATGGCCCTCCTGTCTGATTTCCTGCTCCAAACGCACCTCTGTCTTCTCCATTTGCTGATAAAGTACACTTAGGAATCTTTCTAAGCTCTTTTCAACCCAAGAAGATTGGGAAACATCCAATTGAAAGCACTGAAGATTTAAATAAAGGGTAGAGATTGAGTATTTAATGCGGAAGTAGTACAGAATGTTCAACAGGATTGATTGTCAAGATCCAGAAATGGATACCACAATACTATAGGATGGTAGCACAATATTCTAAGTACACTGAGTGAAGCTAAGTGACTGTGGTTGAGGGATGAGGACTGGGGGCATGAAAGACACCAGAAGGAAAGATAGAGGATAAAGTCCTGGAAGGTATAATTTAGCGAAGCCTGGAGTGGACAATGATGGGAGTAAATGTACAAATATAAGAATGTTTTGCATGAGGGAGAACAAACGAATGTCAGCATTGCAAGTGAAAATGGAATAGTATACAGGGAAAAATACAATTAATGCAAACTAAGGTCTACAATTGATATGCTTCCATTGAATGTAACAAAACCAATATGCCAAAGTAAAATGTCAAAAAGCATGGTATATGGGGGAGGTGTATGGAATTCTTTGCCATAAAAAACAAAATATCCTCATGTAAATTGTTTTAGTGAAGGCATAACTATGTGATTATATCAGGGCCTATTGAATTTTTACTTAGGTTGGATTCTATGATGTGTGAATAAAACTGTTTTAAAATTAACAGAAAGATGCAAGTGCTGGAGAAAATGTGGGGAGAGAGATAATGCATCTGATCACTGGTGGTAGGGAAGGAGAGTGGTGGAGCTCTTCTGGAAGGCAGAGTGATGGATACACAGGAGACTGGGGGTGGGTTTGCCATATGATCCTGCAACCCAGTAGTTAGGTGTATACCTGGAGGAACTGAGAGTGGGAACATGAATGAACACGTGCACACTGATGTTTATGTGCACATGTTCAATTGGCGGCAGTTATTGTGATTTGCAATGGATGGAGGTGGCCGAAGGGTATATCAACTGAGAATTAAAGAAAAATAGTGGTATATACATACACTGATCTACTGAGCAGCTACCAACTCCACAGGTGAGCTACCTGCCCACCCCCACTACGTGGGACATGACTCCCAGAGGTGTAAATCCCCCCGGCAACATGGGACAGGACTCCAGGGATGAGCCTGGCCCTAGCATTGTGGGAGTAAAAAGGCCTTCTTGGTCAAAAAAAAGGAAAAGAAATGAAACAAAAAAGCAAGTCAATAGCTAAGAAATTTCAAATTGAGTCGAGAGGTCATTCTGGAGTTTATTCTTATGCAGTATATAGATATCCCTTTTCAGTTTTTGGTGTAATAGAGTTGCTAGAGGGAAATACCTGAAACTGTTGAACTGGAATCCAATAGCCTTGATTCTAGAAGATGATTGAATAACAACAGAGCTTTTAAGGTGTGACCATGTGATTGTGAAAACCTTGTCACTGATCACTCCCTTTATCCAGTGTATGAACAGATGACTAAGAAAAAAAAAGACAAAAAAATAACTAAATATTAGGGTGTATGAGAGATATGGGATGTTTTGGGTGTTCTTTTTTATTTTAATTCTTATTCTTATTTTTATTTTGGGGGAGAAATTTAAAAAATAATAATAAAGGAAACTGTAAGTGGAGGGAGGAGAGTATGGGAACTGTACTTTATGTGCAAGTATTCTAAACTGAAAACTGCTATAAAATAATGTTTATTACTTTTTAAAAATGCAGGGGAATGCTATTTTTAATTGTCAGATTAGCAAAGTTTTAAAATGTTGATAATAATCTGTTGATCAGGAGTGGAAAATTAGGCACTTTTGTATGTTCTGATGGACATGAAATAAATTTCCAAGAAAACGTAACTGGTACATACACTTTAACTATAGGAGCTTATTATACACAAGAAAAGAATTCTATATGTAAGGCAATTCACAGCAGTATTGTCTGTCACATGGCGATGACCTCTCCTTTCTACTCCAGGTCTGTTGACTTCTGCCTTCTGTATATTAAGTTTTATTGAAACTAGGAATTAGGGTGAGGTGGGTGAGACAGGGTTTTGCAAGTGCTGGGTCTGATTTTACCTTGGTTACTCAGTTTTTTGGAACCTTCGTAAATTTTGTGCCTCATTTGTCTCACCCTAGTCCCTGTTCTGTCACTGGGACTCTGAAAAATAGAAATCCACAACTGAGGGAGAGGAGTTTATAGCACTGATATAAAACCTCATGGTGACTGTAATTTTCTTTGTGTTGGTTTCAGTGATTGGTGTTTTAGTAGCTGCTTATAAAAGAAGAATATGTAAATGAATAAATAGCCAAAGAAATGTTTTTTTTTCAAATTCAGAGGACTAGAGGCCACAGTTTTGCCTAGTCTTACAAATTTAGTAATTATATGAGCTTGTGCAAATTGTTTTATCTCTTAAACCCTCAGTTTCTTCATCTGTATGATAACTACACCATTTGGGACTGTGAGGATTTAATGAGATAATACAGATAATGCACCCAAAATAAGGTGCCTGATATGTGGAATAAATTGAGTAAATATTTGCTATATGTGACTCAAAAAATGTACTTAAAGCCTCACTTCTGGGTAGCTAGCAATTTAGCAAAATGGAGTCATTATCTCCCCATTCTCTGAATTTGGACATCAAACTTTAGAGATGTGTGGTCAACTTGAGAGGGATTAAAAAGCATGCATGTGAAAGATTAGGTTTAAGCAGTAGAAAATGCCCGAGGAAGGTGTTTTTTGGTGGAAAATTGACAGTAGCAGATTCGAGGGATTTAACATGCACTGACATTTAAGGAGATTATTGCAGCTAGGAAGATATTGGGGATATGAGATAGGTTAGGATATTGGGAAAGATTAGTTCATACCATATTTGAGAGGCTGAGGAAGAATGTTCAGTCAAATGTGATAGGTTGGTTTGGGGTTGAATCTCATAATCATGGGTTGTAAAACATGTTAACAGGTCACTGTTTCATCCTATGGCCTTGGGTTTTCCATATCCATATTTATACTTTTTCAAACAGATGAGAATCCAGGTTTTGATCTTGTCAGGATAAATAGGCAAAAGTTTTGACTAGTCATTACAGGCCCTTCAAGATTGAAGGCAGGAAAAATATTTCATAAAGGGCAAATACATGTTTTTTTCTGTGGGTTGATGAGAAACCCATACTTATCCAATTAATTTCCTCATATTTTTTTCAAAGTAAAAATATTTTTTTAATAACACATATCTTTCTCTTTGGATAACTACACATATGCATTTTTAAATAAGTTTCTTTTGGATGCAAGGATGTTACTTCTATTGTAATAAGATATACTACACAAGGAAAAGGCTCCACAGATGTATTTTCATTCTTGTCCCTAGTAAAATATACTCAAAAGGTATTAAGGTCCTTTATCAGAAATAAAAGGCAAAATAAGGCCATATCGCAGCTGGTAACAGCAAGGACTTAATGGGAATTGCATATCTCTCCTCAGCACTTCTATATAATGGAGACTAAGGCAAAAGTAATTTGAAAGAAAGCAACCCTGTCTGCCAGTTAGATGTATTGGAGGGAAGTAACTGAAACTGTTGTACTGTGTTCCAGAAGCTTTGTTTCTTGACGATGTTTGTGTCACCATATAGCTTTTCTAGTGTGACAGTGTGATTGTGAAAACCTTGTGCCTGATGGTCCTTTTATCCAGGGTGTAGACAGATCAGTAACAAAATAAAGAAACTAAATAAATAAATAAATAATAGGGGGAAATAAAGGGTAAAAAATTGAGTAGCTTGAAATACTAGTGGTCAGTGAGAGGGAGGGTTAAGGAGTATGGTATATATTAGTTTTTTCTTTTTGTTTCTTTTTCTGGAGTAATGCAAATGTCCTAAAAATGTTCATGTTGATGAATACACAACTATGTGATGATATTGCGAGCCATTGATTCTATACTGAGGATGGACTGTATTGTGTGAAGATTTCTCAATAAAAATATTTTTTAAAAAATTAAATGAACAATCGCCTCCTTGTTGGAGAGGCCATAAAATATCGCCAACATGGCTGCCGTGGCTGATGCAAGGGAACACAAAATGGCTGACCTTAAATCTGCCCTCCACCCTAGCAACAGTGGTGACCAATCCCAAAAATCTGCCCTCCACCCTAGCAACAACGGTGACCAATCCCAGCCTGACACGTGTCCCTGCATGCTCCCAGCCTATATAAGCCTGTGCACTTCCTCAATAAAGTGGGCACCTTCCACTCATCCTTGAGGGTTGTCTCCTGAGTCGTGTGCTGTGTGCTCTGTGACTCTGTGACTGACTCAGTATGGCCACTTACTCCCAGCCATCAGCTACCCAACACCTCCTCACAAGTAGCTTATACTCAAGTTGGAGAGGCAGGTAAATAAATACATGCAATTACATGTTAAAGTGTTTTGGAAATATGTGGAGTCTGAGTCTCTCAGAAATTAAGAGGGACCGAAGTCATTTACATTTTTTGAGGTTTCTAGTATTTTAAAAGTTTAAAAAATGTCAAAACAATGTTTACAGAAATTGTGGTAGTTTAAATGTTTATAACTACTAAAATAGTGCTCTCAACCCATTCTAAAACACAGTGCAAATGAATTATGCTTTTCACAAGATTAATGATCACATGATTTTATAAAAGTGTAGTTATTCAAATGGCACCACCTCAGTGTGATCTAGTTTAAACTGTATGAGAAATGTTGTCTTTCTTCAATTCTCACAGTATATCTTTCAAATTAAGTTTCTCTTACTTAGGTCAAGAGTTAAAATTTGAGGCTCTTTGATGAGGCTTGGATCAAATGATTCTCTCCTTGAGAGACTGAGTAAATGTTCCTCATGTGGGTTCATTGGTGAATGTCATTAGAGAGAGTAGCATGAACAAATATCAGTGCCCCTTATGATATAGTCTGAGAACTAAGGAAAAGGATTTGAGAATATATAAAAGAATGATTTTTGTGTGAAGGTCACTTTCTTCATGGAGTTTTGGAAGGGTCCTTAGATGTCTTTTCTAGGTTCAAAAGCACTTTTTTTCTCTTTCCTATGGAGAAACTGAGCAGCAGTAATATTTCATCTCTAAATCACAGCTGACAAGGATCTATGATTTTTAGCACTGCATGTGTTTTATATAGTACAATTCCATTACAACATAGCAAATTAAATAGTGATCTGTGAAATTACAAACTCCAGGGGTTGACATTTGCATATTTCACTTACAGCAAAACAAAAACCTGCAACATATTTCAAAGTGTGGAGAATTGTGAAACTTTTTAATAAAGTAAGTTTTAAAATAAGTTTGTGAATGACAATTATGCTTGAAATTCAAATCCTCTGATATTTCTCAGGTTTTTGTCCTGCAGTGGAAGCATCTGATATTCCTGGCCCACTTAACATGAACCCATATTGTCAGAGTATATAAAAATATTAAAAAGGTCAAAATAGAAAACATGAAGGACTTTTATAGGTCACTTGGGTGCACATGAAAAACTTTTTAATATCAATAAGTATTAAATGTCAATTCTGTTCGCTAAAGGTATTTATTAAACATCCACTATGTACCTAACAGAATTTCTATGAAACAAAAATAGTCCACATGCAATAATTTTTTCTTTCAATTTTCTAATCTTACTCAAAAAATTTTCAAGGTGGAGGAAACATAACAATCAAATAAGAAATCACTTCTTAGAGAAATTAAAGGAATGTCATTTCTAAATTCATTGATATTTTCACTTAGGCTTTATCTGAGATTTTAAAAAATTTCATGGCACATTTTTATGATGGGGGCATAGATCATTTTCTAATTCCATTTTTTCCATTATTTTTCAATTTGAACATTTGGAAATTTGATACAGAATATTTGTGAAATTCCAAAATACTAAGCTTATTTCTAGAAAGTTTAGTATAGAATGGACATTCAAAATTATATTCCTGAAATGTATTTCCTTTTTTCCCTTTTGAATATGAAGCACATTCAAGATTACATTTTCTTACCCATTTGACTTCATCACAGTTCGCATTTTATATACTGATATATAGAACCTGCATTAGTTTAGGCAGGTTCTGTGCCTACAGGCTTGTCTTGAGTTGACACCATACCAGTGTTATACGTGCAAAAAGAAATGGAGTAGTCAGCATTTGGCAAGAGGTCAGATAAAAGATGTGTATTATACGAAGTTTTACCATTTATTGGAAGCCACACAGAAAATGACCTAGAAGATAACAACAGATTTGCTTTTAAATATTGAATGTTATATTAAATGATTATCCTCATTTTGTGGTCTAGGCAGCTTCCTAGTATTTTTCAAACCCAGTTTCCTTTATAAATGTGGATTTAGTTTATAAAGACTGAAGAAATAAAACAAAATTATTAAATTCCATGAAAAATGGTGGTTTCCTTACAAATAGATGTTCAGTGATAATGCAAATTATTTCTATATTATTGAAAACCACTGATCAATTTCCTGATTTTGTGTGATACCTAGCTTATAGTTGAACACATAGAATGCTCTCAAACAAGTACCTGTTATTTTTAATGTGGGAAACTTCCCCCAATCTCTGCCTGTAACTTTCACAATTTATGCTTTTAGTTCCTATCCCGTACTGTTTACTGAGGTACTGACGCTCAAGACTTTTCATCATCTGTTTTACTATCTCGCATATTCCCTCATAACGCTCCAGCATTAATCTTCTGTTCTAGCAAAGACAATCTCATACCTTCACATACTATATTAATTCCTGGCCCCAAGCCTTTTCTCTTTCCTGGAGTGCCCAGATCTTTCCACTCATTCAAATCCTATCCATCCCAATCACCTCTGCCACATGGATTTTTGCAACTGTTCCAGTGCACAGTGGTCTATCTTTTCTCTGCATTCCTAGAACATTTATTGTCTACACCATTCAACTAGTACTTAGTTATGGGCAGACAATTCTCAGCTGGCAAATGTGTTATGTTTCAAGACCTCACTTTAGTGCCAGCTGTTTGAGATGCATAACAGATTTCTTATATAGAAACAATATTGTAATGGATGAATTGGTATCCAGAGCAAAGCACAAAAAAAAAGCCTATTTAATGCACATGTAGGCAAAGCTATAGTAGCAACATTCAGATTGCAACAGCCATTTTTAATAATATTTTATATAGTAATGTTGTTCAAGGTCAAACTGAGAATTCTAAGAGAGCATCTCACCCTGCCATAATTTTAAGAACAAGCGTTACCCTGCTCTTCCCTATATGGTTTTCTCCTCTTTCCTAATTTGGCCTCATTACTGTGGGGACTTAGGGAAGTCTTGGATTATTGGTGGTTCAGTGAGAACACTGTGAACAAAGGACGGAGAGATTTCTGCCTTCAAGGGAACAGGTAGAAAAGGAGAAAGCCGTGGAGGCTACTGCAGTCAATGTTCCTTCCCATTGGATGAGAGGTGGATAGGCAGAGGATTTTTTGTTCTTATTTACATTTCCCCATGGCACCACTCTAGTATAAATTTATTGTTTTTTTTTTTTTTTTTTGCTTTATACTTGGACTATTGTAATAATCTCTGCCTCTCTCAAAAATAACTAATCTTCTTTTGTATAGTCTTACTGTATTCTGCAATTTACTGCCAAACACAGATTGGTATTTTCCCAAACATCAATTCCATAATCTCACTCCCACACTCTTCAATGGTTCTCCATTGCTCACAGAAGTTATTTGCAATTCTGGCTGAATATCCGAATTCCTTGGAGAAATTTTTAAATATTCAGATTAACTAGAGTCTTACTCCAGACCTATTGAGCCATAATTTCTGCATAGGGAATCCTGCATTTAAAAAAAAAAAATTTCCCCAGATGATTTTGATGCACAGCCTGGTAGAGAGCCACAGCATAGGTAGAGGACCTACAGGATAATGTTTAAAATTCCTAGCATGGCGTTTGAATTCCTCTTCATTCAGGAAACTTAGGTCCCCAGTTTACGATCTGTAAAATGAGAGATTAGTGATTTCCTACTTAATATTTCCATCCCACATTCAGGATGATTCTTACCTTCTTTCTACCTTTTTTATTTTAGTGTGTTTTTTTTTTTTTTGCACTTATTTCAGGAAAGCTGATATAAGAGATGGTTTAAATGAAACCGTGTGATTATTTTCAAGACTGAACTATACCTGTAATATCCGTTTCGTCTTTCAGAGTTTCATTTCCCTGTGTTACAGATTGTCAGGGCAAATTGCTGCCGTCCATTGCGCAGCTTGTTTTTCTGCACTCTATATTGGGGTACTTATCTGCACGAGTTACCTCTTTGACATTCAATTGTGGGCTAAATGTAATAAAAATGGAAAAATACCAAAGAGGAAATAGCTGGAATTTCCTACCTAGTCAAATGAATTTAAAGTTGAACCCATTTTGTTATTGTGTTATTAAAGCTGAACCCATTTTTCAGGGCTGCGAATTTTAAAACAGAAGCCAGTACTATCACTTATGAGTCTAAGGCAGTGACCATTTTTAAGTGAACTTAAACTCCAACATCAGAAAAAAATCCTTTGTAGTCCTTGGTGATGTAGAGCCTTCGAGTAATACCAAATAAGTGCAAAAGTAATGTATTACTGACTCATCAATGTAGATTTAGATGGGTACCAAGATATATTTTTGTCTTCTCTCTTCTACAGTAGTCACTGTGAGTCCAAAAATATCTTGATGCTGCCAGATAGCAGATTTAAAACTTATGCACATTTCTTGAATGTGAACCATGATAGTCATTCTCTATAAAGACTGCTTGGGAATGATTCTACCAGAAACGTTTATTGCAACAGATCTTTTCATATGAAATGTACAACATTTTGCTTTCTGTAATATTACTGCTATTCGCTTCTAATTCTCTTACATTTGTCAGTTCCTTCATGGTAGGAAGGAATCATATGGTATTTGGATTGAGTTAGACAGTAATTTATTATTATTTATTATTATTATTATTATTAGTTATTACAGTAATTTATTTAAAAAGAAAAAAACAGCCATGATTATCCTGTGGGATTAATGTAACACTGCCAGGATGACACTAAGACTGAAGTTTTTATAATTATGCTTAAGTTAGAAAGTAAACTGGGAAGGATTTGAGTGTGGGAGAAGAGGATTCTAGGTCTTTCTGGAGCCATTTCATATATTTCAGACATTAACATAAAAAGGATATTTTGGTTTGCAGAGTGGTTTGATTTATACTTCAAACAACTTAAATTCTTTTGGGCAAGTGAGGCCACTAATAGAATTTACAACCAGGCCATACCTTTTCACTACCATAATAAGGCTCAGAATAAGCCCGAAAATGGTTTCATGCCAAATCTAAGGCTGAAGAAATCAAGGGGCAGGGCGAAGTGGGTACTTGAACACTGAGTTTGAGGTTGCTCTCCCGCACTGATACCTCTAAACTAGCTTTGTGCAATTAATTTCAAATAGAATTCAGAAGAGATGATATTTAAGTAGGAATACCATATTCAGATGAATGACCACTAGCCTGGGTGCTAACATCCTAATTCTCAGGAGAGCTGAGCTTTTGAAGGAGAAAGTGTAATGTAGTGGCAAGAATCTTGGAGTTAAGATCTGTCCCAGCTTGTTAACATGATAATTTTGTGTCATTGCATGAGTCATGAAAACTTCCTGTTTCCATATTTATAAACTGAAGATAATAATGTCTTTTGAGCTATAAGAATGGAGAAACATTATGTGGTATTTATCACATTTTCAATAAATGTTTATTCATTTATTTATTATCTCATTTATTGAGTGTCTCATTTATGTCAGTATGTGTTAAGAGCTTTTATGTGGAAGTGCTTTGTAAACTTTAAAGAACTACTTGATGGGAATGTGTTATTATTAATCCACATAGATTCCCCATTCAACTCTCCTTGTCATAAAGCATTAGGTAAATGTTTCTGTAGACCTAGCTGTCCGCCTGTGTGAACCCAGGGAAATTTTGTATTTTATTTAATTCTGCAAGTGATTCTAAGACGGAGCGAGCCACTGGGATTATCCTTGGTTAATGGGATGAGTGGAGAAATTAGAAATTACTGTAAATTGTGCTTTCGTTCCACAAGACAGACTAGTCCCAGAATACTCTCTATGTCTTTTTGAAAAGCACTGACTCGTGAAGGAACTTGTGCTTCATGTTCTCCTGTTCAAAGTTTGGTTGCCCCATTTAGAGCCATCCATCCCACTGTGTCCCTATTAAGTTGGGTAGTGATTGTTTCAGGGCTGGGTGGAGGGGATTAAAGATTAAAAAAATCTTCCTGTAGTGCCCTGTAAGATGTTGTATTATTGCACTCCTTTGTACTATAATGAGAAAAATCTATACAAACATTTGTACAGATTTTTAAAGTAGAATACAGGGGAAACAGAAGAGGAACATGGAGAAATAAAAGGAATAAGAAATACAAGGAACATAAAAAGTAAGACTGCAGGACATGTTACAACCAATGGCTACTGAGATATAAATAGAACAAAGGCTTAAAATGGGATGGACAAGATACCTCCTCAACTAGTTGTTGAGCTTTACTCCAACTTACCTTTTGAGATGTCAGCCATTTTGGGGAAACATCAGAATCAAATGTTTGGAGACTTGAGACAGCACCAGTATTGAGTAAAATAATGGAGCAGTTAATATTTGACACTCAGCTGCCTCCTCTTTTGTCATACTTCTCAGTTCCTCCTTTCTTCTAGTATACCTAGTTCCTTCCAAATGCCTGTCTTGTGCTTATTTCTAACTAAATTTTCATCCATTGAGAGAACATCCCACCTTTATACCTTTCCATCCTAGATATTAGAAGAGAAATTTTATAGCAGTTTATGCCCATCCCTTTTCCTTAGAATTAGTCCTATAAGTGCTCTCTGAGGATATAAGGACATGCCTGACTACAAAGTAAAACCTAGTTACTTCCTGTACTACAATAATTTTGGTATCTGACTTCTATGGTATCCGTGAATGTCCATCACCAGATAACTTTCTTACTTTTCAGGAAAATTAATGCGTCTAATTGCCTAGCATTTGAGTTTAACCAGGGATGACACTATTGTGCTATATTTCTCTAAAACTAAAATAACATTTTGCCAAGTCTTTTATTTAAGTGATCTCCCCGACTGAGCTGTGTAATCTGAAAGTATTTTATTGCTGCATGAATGAAGTTACCATTAATCTGTTCAACAAGATTTTCTGTCTTTATTGTTCCAGGAAACCAACCCTAATATTTCTGTATAGTTAGATCTTTGTTATGGCTTTACAAGTTCAGTATTGTTCATTATACATTTATCATTTTTCAGGGCTACCAACTTTATTTATTTTAATTTTTATTAATAAAACCAATCAACATACAATGCGAACATTCTTTTTTTCATCACATAATTGTATATTCATCATTGTGATAATTTCTTAGAACATTTGCATCAATACAGAAAAAGAAATAAAAAGAAAACGGAAAAAAATTCATACATAGCATACCCCTTACCCCTCCCTTTCATTGATCACCAGCATTTCAATCTATTAAATTCATTTTAACATTTGTTCCCCCTATTATTTATTTATTTTTAATCCATATGTTTTACTCATCTATCCATAAGGTGAATAAAAGAAGCATCAGACAGGGTTTTCACAATCACACGGTCACATTGTGAAACTTATATCATTATACAATCATCATCAAGAAACATGGCTACTGGAACACAGCTCTACATTTTCAGAAAGTTCCCTCCAGCCTTTCCATTACATCTTGAATAACAAGGTGATATCTACTTAATGCATAAGAATCATCTCCAGGATAACCTTTTGACTCTGTTTGGAATCTCTCAGCCATTGACACTTTATTTTGTCTCATTTCTCTCTTCCCCCTTTTGGTCAAGAAGGTTTTCTCAGTCCCTTGGTGCTGAGTCCCAGCTCATTCTAGGATTTCTGTCCCGTGTTGCCAAGAAGGTCCACACCCCTGGGAGTCATGTCTCATGTAGAGAGGGGGACGACATTGAGTTTGCTTGTCGTGTTGGCTGAGAGAGAGAGAGGCCACATCCGAGCAACAAAAGAGGTTCTCTTGGGGGTGACTCTTAGGCCTAATTTTAAGTAGGCTTAGCCTATCCTTTGTGGGGTTAAGTTTCATATGAACAAACCCCAAGATTGGGGGCTCAGTCTATTGCTTTGATTGTCCCCACTAGGGCTACCAACTTTTAAAAATATTCAGTGTATGATGAGGTAGAATATAGGTTATTCACTTGAGACACATTGCTGTTTGGCTTTTTCCATTCTCTTCATTTTTTATTTTTTTTTTAACACAGATGACATTATAATCCTTAAAGAGCTAAACGACAAAGACTTTGAAGACACTGAAACAGTGAATGAGAGACAGGACTGTGAAAAACGGAACTCAGTTTCGAAAAGGAGATCAAATACTCACAGGACTCGCCAGCAGAGAGGTAATGTATACTAAAACTCACACATGGTAAAAAATAGTCTGAAATATTTGTAAGTATTTAGGTAAGCAGATTCAAGAACTTGCAATGTTGTTCTACAGTTGCATTATTTCCTTGTTTTATTTTTCTTGGAAATGGACTCATATAGATTGCGTAAGAATTTATGCCATGTCAAATGAAAAAAAAACTTTTTAAGATTTACTTTCCTATTGCAGGGCAGGTCAAGAAAAGTAAGCATATGGGCTGAGAAATGTTTTGTACTTCTTTATTAGCCTATCTGTTTTTTCCAATTCCATGTTAAGTAGGCCACACAGGAGAGCTAAGAGCTTTGTTGATAATCTGGACACCAGGGCATCAACATTTTGAAAATGTAAATGTAGAGCAAAGGGAGTAGGAGAGAACATGAAAAATGTCCTTTGTATCCCTAAGCACATTAGTTAGTTCAGTATGCATATTTTAATATAAATGAATTTTAAATTGCCATAATAGAGAAGTCTTTTCAACGATTAAGGATCTCTGTAGTCTAAGTCAACAGATTAGAACCACCTTGATATAGTGCATACTCTAAGTCCCTGGCAATTACCTACCCAGCTTCATTGCTGTCTTTGAATCCCTTAGTGGCTCAACATATGCTGAGAAAAGGAGGGATGTTGATTATAATGGGGGCAAAGCAGCTAAAAATGGTGAGGTGACCTATTTTCATGTTCCTACTTGACGTAAAATTGAACTTTGTGGGAGAGACGTTTATTTGATGCAAAATTTATATTTTGGGTAATGCATTATCTAATTTAACTTTGTATGGTCAGTTTATTCAAACACCATAATTACATGGAACCTTGAATAGCGCATGAGATCTTGGTTTTTACTGATTAGTGTGATGTCCCGATGAATCCCAGAGTAATTTTGGCAAACAATAAAAATGTGTTTGCAAAGTCCCTGGGAATTCCTGAAGTTCTCGCAAGCACTGGGGACAACTAATTTAATAGGCTGAGCCCTCGATCTTGGGGTTTGACACTATGAAACATATTTATGCAGAGGAGAAGCTAAGCTTACTTACAATTATGCCTAAGAATCATCACCTAGAGAACCTCTTTTTTGCTCAGATGTAGCCTCTATCTCTAAGCTAACTTGACAAATAAACTCACTACCCTTCCCTCTAGGTGGGATATGACTCTCAGGAGTGTAAATCTCCCTGGAAACATGGGACAGAACTCCTGGGATGAGCCAAGTCCCAGCATCATGGGAATGAGAAATCCTTTTTGACCAAAAGAAGAAAGAGAGAAATGAGACGAAATAAAGTTTCAGTGGCTGAGAGATTTTAAACAGATTCGAGAGGTTAACCTGGAGGTTACTCTTATGCATTATATAGATATCGCTTTTTAGGTCTTGGAGTATTGGAGTGGCTAGAGGGAAGTACGTGAAACTGTAGAACTGTGTTCCAGTGCCTTGATTCTTGAAGATGATTGTATAACTAGATAGCTTTTACAATGTGACCGTGTGATTATGAAAACCTTGTATCTGATGCCCCTTTTATCCAAGGTATGGACAGATGAGTAAAAAATAAGGATAATAAATAGTAGGGGGGATAGAGGTAAAAAACTGGGTAGATTGAAATACTAGTGGTTAATAAGAGGGAGGTGTAAGAGGTATAGTATATATGAGTTTTTCCTTTTTGTCACTTTTTCTTGAGTGATATAATGTTCTAAAAATGATCAATCATGGTGATGAATACACATCTATGTGATGATATTGTGAGCCACTGATTCGATACTGTGGATGACTGTATGTGTGTGAAGATTTCTCAATAAAAATTTCTTTTAAAAAGTAGGAAGTGGAGTTATAACAGAGAAGATAGGATTTAAGAATGAGTATGATTACTGAATCATTATATTGATACTTCTTTTCTTTAAACATTTTTATTGTATAATATAAAATTTATTCAAACCAAAAAAAGAAAAAGGCAATAGTTTTCAAAGCATTCTTCAATAAGTAGTTACAAAACAGATCACAGTATAAATCATGAGCTACGATTTCATCATCTCAGATTTTTCTTTCTAGGTGCTCCAGAGCACTGAAGGCTAGAAGGAATATATATATATTTTTTATCATCACAATCTATATTTTTTCTTTTTTTGTAAAAAATAACATATACACAAAAAAGTAATAAATTTCAAAGCACATTGCAACAATTGGTTGTAGAATAGATTTCAGAGTTTGGCATTGGTTACAATTTCATAATTTAAGATTTTACTTCTAGCTCTTCTAAGATACTGGAGACCTAAATAAATATCAATATAATGATTCAGCAAACATACTCATTTGTTAAACCTACCTTCTCTGTATAACTTCACCATCACCTTTGATCTTTTTCCTTTTCTTTAGGGGTATTTGGGCTATGGCCACTATAACTTTTTCATGTTGGAAGGGGCTATCAATAGCATGGGATAGGGGAATGGAGCTAGTTGATGTTCTAGAGAGGCAGGTCCCTCTGCATTTCAGGACTTACCTGGTCCTGAAACCCTTCTGGAGGTTGTAGGCTTCTGGAAAGTTACCCTAGTGCATGGAGCCTTTGTAGAATCTGATTTAATACCCTAGATGTTCTTTAGGATTGGCAGGAATGGTTTTGGTTGCGGTTTGGCAAGCTATGATAAGTAGCAATGTCAAATTGAAACTTGCCTAAGAGCCACCTACAGAGTAGCCACTCCACTCTGTTTGACTCTCTTAGCCACTGATACCCCATCTGTTACACTTCCTTTCCCCCTTTTGGTCAGGATGGCATTGTTTATCCCGTGGTGCCAGGGCCAAACTCATTCCTTGAAGTCATCTCCCACGCTGCTAGGGAGACTTTCACCCCTGGATGTCATGTTCCACTCAGGAAAAAGGGCAATGATTTCATTTGCATAGTTGGGCTTAGAGAGAGAGGCCACATCTAAGCAACAAAAGAGGTCCTCCAGAAGTAACTCTTAAACATACCTATAGGTAGGCTAAGCTTCTCATCTACATACATAAGCTTCACAAGTTTAAGCCTCAAGATCAAGGGTTTGGCCTATTGATTTGTGTGTCCTTAATGTTTGGCACAGCATCAGGAGTTTCCCCAGCGGTAAAGTTCAACAGCCATATTTTTTTCTCCCATCCCTCAAGGGACTTTGCCAATACATTTTGATTATCTGCTTAATATACTCTGGGATGTATCCAGGCATTACATTAAGCTCTATAAGATTAAAGGCTCTCATTCTTATTCTGGGATCCCTGTGTTTGGATTATTTAAGTGATCTACCCGGACAGGTTGAGTTAGATTATATGCTACAGAAAATTTAGGTTCTGGACAAAACAAATGTATCTTCCTTTGGTCTCAAAGAGTAGATGAGGCTATAAAATACAGACAGTGTCTTCCTTAACCCTGTATTCTGAATTACCTTAATCCTGATATATTAATATTTATTTTAGTCTCCAGTGTCTTGTAGCAGCTAGAAGGAAAAACCTAAAATTTTGGAACTGTAACCCATAGCAAACTGTGAAGTCTGTTTTATAACTAATTGTTGTGGTGTGCTTTGAAAATTATTGATTTTTTGTACATATATTCTTTCACAATAAAAAACATTTAAAAAGATCTTTGTATTTTTGAAATCCATACTCTTTTCCATTTATTTTAACTTTTTTATTGTATAATATAACATATATACAAAGCAAAGAAAGAAAAAATCAATAGTTTTCAAACCACTCTTCAATAGGTAGTTACAGGACAGATCCCAGAGTTTGTCGTGGGCTACCATACCATCCTCTCAGATTTTTCTTTCTAGTTGCTCCAGAATATAGGGGGCTGGAATGAATAAATATTTTTTTTATCATCACAACCGGCTTTTTTTTCTTTTTGTGAAAAATGACGTATATACAAAAAAGCAATAAATTTCAAAGCACAGCACAACAATTAGTTGTAGAACAGATTTCAGAGTTTTGTATGGGTTACATTTCTACCATTTTAGTTTTTTACTTCTAGCTGCTCTAAGATACTGGAGACTAAAAGAAATATCAATTTAATGATTCAGCGCTTATACTCGTTTGTTAAACCCTACCTTCTCCATGTAACTCCACCATCACCTTTAATCTTTCTGTCTCTCTAGGGATATTTGGGCTGTGGTCATTCTAATGTTTTCATGTCAGAAGGGGCTGTCAGTAATTTGGGGTGAGGGGATGGAACTAGCTGATATTCTGGAGAGGCTGGGCCCTCTAGGTTTCAGGACTTATCTGGCCCATGGACCCACCTGGAGGTTGTAGGTTTCTGAAAATTACCCTAGTGCATAGAACCCTTGTAGAATCTTATATATTGCCCTAGGTGTTCTTTAGGATTGGCTGAAATGGTTTTGGTTGGGGTTTGGCAAGTTATGATAGGTAGCAATGTTTGACTGAAACTTACATAAGAGTAACCTCCAGAGTAGCCTCTTGACTCTATTTGAACACTCTAATCCATTGATACTTTCTTAGTTACACTTCTTTTCCCCCTTTTGGTCTGAAAACCATATTCTTTTATGTTCCTTAAGCTGTTTTTTCATTCAGAACAAAGCAGACACTTGAGGCAAATATTCACATGATTAATACAAGACAGACATCTGAATTATTTCCATTTCTCCTTTTTCTATTTAAGGATTCTTTCAATTAATTTTAGATAATATGTTCCAAAATTGGTGGCATATGAAAGCAACTTCAAGAGATATTGTATACAAAGGAGACTGCTATGTTAATGTATACAAATAGAAATTGAAACGATTGTTCTAAAACTCAATGAGTCTCTCTGTTGATATTAGAGTAATGAAATATCAAAGGTGCTGCAAAACTCAGTGCATGAGATCATAGATAATAATTCTGAGAGATATTTTGAATATATGACTGAAATGTAGTAAACTATTACTTTTAAAGGATACTCAAGTTTCAGAAACAACCGTGAGGAAAGAAATCATGATAAAAGCCAAGATCCTTCTGGATTCAAGCCTGGACAGAGCCCTTTAAAGAACCAACCTTTAATTAAGCAGGTAAATGAATACCAAGAATTAACCAGTATAAAAAGTTCTGAATTTAATATGTTTCACAATATTAAGGATTGTTTTAAATTTTATTAAGAGGAAAAAAATTTTTTTAGTATTCCCTCATGGTGTCTTGATCATAATTTAAATTCATAGTTGATTCTCTCCTGTTTTTTATAAGCATTTGGCTTTGCTGTTTTCAATCATCACTAGAAATTTTGGATTTATAAAATGCCAGTATAGATGATTGTTATTGTAATTGGTCATATAATCCTCGCCAAACTTGTCCTGATTCAGACACTTTGATCTTCAGTTATGGTATAAAAATAATTTTAGTAGCCTTGTGAATGAAGATAAAAGCCAGGAGTCAGATGATATGAAATACACTCTGGAACCGAGAGGTAGGCTAGACTATAGTTTTACAAATCCATCACCTCTCAACTGGTATGGGTGAGCTAGTCACTGGATAAGAATTTGAGAAATGCTCGTATCCAGATTCATAAGCTAACATTGGTGTTACCATTTCTGCTTGGCCTATAAATTGATTCTTTTTAACATTCTATGTGGTCATTAAACAAAATTTGGCAGTTCTGGGAGTTTAACCATTCTCATCAAATTATGTAAATACAAGCCTTTCATGTTTGCGTGTTTGTTTTCTGGAGGGAAACATGTTGCATTTTCAAATATTTATAAGATAAAATTTTAATTGGTTGGCCATATATTTATTAAATGCTTACTCTGTGCAGGAATTATGCAAGGCAACAGAATGTTTCAAATATTGTATGCAGTGGTGAGAAAGATAAGAAAGAAATATACTGCAAGGCAGAATGTAATGAGTGTCCTAAAAGTATATATTATATATTTTCGGAATTCATTAGTTCATTCTCATTTGGGGGACTTGGGAAAATTTGATGGAGCAGATAATACTTTATTTAGGCCATGTAGGCAAGGAGTTTTTTGAGACAAAGTTTGGAAATAAGAACATGAGCTTGCTTCTGCTACAGTTCAAAATGCATAAATGAATGGAAAATATTGAAAAACAGTATTTTCAAAGTGAAAGTGTCCTAATACCTTTCATTCTTTTGAGACTGTCATTATAGCAGAACTCACCAGAAAACGTAGAGTGCATTGAAGAATATATTAAAATTTAAACGTATTTATCTCACCAATAAATTGAATAACCATTGCAGATTCCAAACATGCATTGAAATCTTAATAAGCTAACTTTGTACTTTACAAGATATAATCTTAATATCATTTGAACATGATTTTATTTATTCAACACAATTCTTTTCGAAAGAGATTTTCTGCTTGTTTAAACAGAAAGAAAACCAATGTGCGTTTTGTTATCTAAAAGGTAGGAAATATGTACCATTCAAGTTGATGAAAACATTTCATATGTAAACACTTATAAAAGGACTTCAAGCTCCTTTGGAAATAGAGTTGGCTGCATATAGGTCTTCAGAAGATAGATCTCAATCTTATTGTTCCTACTGCTGCACTGTGCTTCCAACACTAATCACTTAGAAAGAAGAGGTAGTTGTGCATTCTGTGCATTCCGCCTGGTCTCCTTCTTTATGCTTTTCAGAAGAAAAATGGAGAGTGTCTATGGCTTTATGTTTTAGCAAAGCAACTAATTTTCCATATTGTTTATTAAATTTTTACGTGCATACTAGTTTTTATGTCAGTCGCTACCCTGCTCTTTTTCTGCTGCTTCCAGCCTCTAGAAGGGCTATGCTAACAAATCACAAGGCCTGATCTAGAGCAAGTTGTGTTTGCAGACATTTGTTAGTGGAAAGTTTGATTTCTCAACACGGGTCGCATGAATCTATACATTCACATTTATATAGCATCATGGATATTTGTCAAAGGTGCCATTATTTCATGTTACTCTCCACAGCTCTTATGGCTTAAAAACTGAAAAGGGAGAAAGGCTGAGTTGTTGCCAGTCTAGTTTACTTGAACAGTACTGAGCCAGTCTTCTGCTTCATTTCTACTTCTTTCCCCCTCACTTAGTTTGTCTTTCTCTCTAGAATTAAGTTTATATTGAAGAGGTAGTGTATTAATGAGCATCAACAGGTGAACATTTAGTATGATTTTGAACTTTTTCCTTTCGTCCTAAGGTTTTGTGCTACGAAATATTATTGAATATTCTGTCATTCTTACCTATAAAGTCTCAGAATCTATTGTTCCCTTAGGTTAAACATAGATCCAGAAAATGGTAGGTAGAATTTACCCTTGGAGTATATTCAAATTAGCAAAGCGATTAATTTTTCATATTTATTATTTAGTGTTTTATGTGCACAAGATTTTTTGTGCCAAAGATAAGGGACATCAAAGCTATTATGTAAAGTAGTTCTGAAAAGTATTTAGTATATAAAATTAGGGGCTGTGGAATTCTAAAAGAAGCAATTGCTTACAGAAATGATCTTGATAAAATATCATCATGATTTAATGAAATTATTATACGTATGTTTCAGTTGTTTTTCAAAATTGAAAATCTTTGCAGGAGAAGCGCAAAGTTGAGTGTTATGAGGTCCAATCGCAGAGGAATGAAGGCCGATCAAAGAGGAACCAGCATCAGTCAGGAGGAAATCAAGTCAAATCAGATGGAAAACGAGGCAAATCTGAAGAAAATCAGCACCACTCAAAGAGATCTCATTGGCAATTGGAAAGATCTCGAGACCAGTCAGAGAGATCTCATGGCCACAAAGATAGATCTTATGGTCAGTCAGAGAGATCTCATGGCCACACAGATAGATCTCGTGGTCGGTCAGAGAGATCTCATGGCAAATCAGAGAGATATCGTTTCAAATCAGAAAGATCTTATGATCAAGCAGAGAGATCTTTTGATCACTCAGAGAGGTCTCGTGGCTACTCAGAGAGATCCTATGACCACTCAGAGAGATATCATGGCCAGTCAGGGAGATCTCATGGCCAATCTCAGAGATATCAAAGATACTCACGAATAGGAAGATTCCAAGCATCATCCAAAACTGAGTCTGAATTTGACAGGTAAAAACACAATGAATGCTTACTTTATCATTAGTACATTACGTTGAGTGAGGTGGAATGTAAAAGCATGCTTTATGTAGCTAAAAATATACATATTTTTGTATGCTGTATGGAGGGGGTCACAGTTCATTCTTTTTCCATGTGAGTATCCCCTGGTTGCAGCACCATTTCCTGAATTTTTCTTTATTTGGTTTATCGTTTGTTTGTTTGTTTGTTTGTTTGGGAAGTGCATGGGCCGGGAATCAAACCCGAGTCTCCTGCATGGAAGGTGAGAATTCTACCACTGAACTACGCTTGCACCCCCATGTAGGTATATTTTAATGGCTAAATATGTTTTTGTTGTAATAGAAACTGTATTGAGACAAAGATGCTAATTATCTGGAGATGATATGTAAATGACGTCAATGTTCTTTCATCTTGCTGATGTCCTCTAGCTATCATCCAGTTTTCCAAGGTGCCCCATTGAATTGTTCCACCTACATCTCCTTCCCTGGCAGAGCCCCATGTACTCAGCTTTTCTTTCTGAGCCTTTCTTACAATCAAAATATATTGACTCAGTGTTCCTTTCCTTTTGAGCCTTCCAATCTGCTAGGTTAGCTATCTAACAATTAGCTATGCTAAATAGATAATATATAATCGCTGATAATGAATTTCCATGCTTCCTTCCTTTGTTTCCTTCCTGAAGGGTTGTCCCCATGAGTACACAGCAGACAAACAATAGATATGTCTTTAAGCAGCTGAACTTTTCTGATTTTGTCAATTAGATTCTAGTAAAAAATGCCTCTTCTATGCATAAAAGCAACCCCAACCTTCTCAATATATTTTTATTAAATTGTATATTTTCACTGTTGTTTTATACAACTATTAGGCTAGGGCCGTCTTCTCTAACAAAAGAAAGCAGAGAAATTTAAATAGTTTTGTAGATTGTGCTTTATTGCATTTGGTTAGTTAATTAAAAATTTACTTTTAGTTGAAATTTCTCAGTGATTGCCTTCAGTTTGCATTGCCTAGAAATGTCTAGTCAAATATTTTTGCTCATATTAACCACTCCACTGAATTGCTGATTTCAGCTTTAAAAAATATTTCCAAAATGTATGTGGATTATTATGTATGTAGACAATGTCTGATGCAGGCATCATTTTAGTGAAAAAGGCCTCATCCTACTTATATTGGCAGTATACATATAATTTGCTATAAAATATTTTAAAATATCTAACACTGGTGACAAGCAATTCACATTTTGGCATTTATTAGAGACTTTCATGTTTTACTGCACTTCCACTAAGACTTCCACTATGGTACTGACATTTACATTGTTGTTCTATGACATATTCCTATGATTTTGCAAATATAATTTAAAATATAATGAACAATTCTGTTCAGGTTTTTATTCTTTATTTTATTTTGTATTATAAATTTTTGCATATTCTCACCACAAATACTTTGCTTAAAGTTAAAATTATCAAATGTAAAGTGATTATTAATGAACACATAAAATAAAGAAAATTAATGTAGTTTAGTAATGGATCTTTTAAAAATTAATTCCTCTACTCCATACTTTCCATTCTGATTATAGATATAGATATAGATAATGTCATTTGACTAGCTTGGTTTAATAATTTCATTAAGAACTGTAGTTTGCTTCTGTGCCAGTTACAAAAATGAAGGTTTCAGTGATTTTATGCCCCCTCCCCACTACACACACACACAAGTTTCCTCTCAGGCCAGCTTCATCAGCAGATAAAGACATTTCAATTTTAACAAACAAATCGCCAATCTAGGAGCCCAGTTTAATATGAATAAAAGCCAAGCAGCTGGGAAAATACCTTAAATAAAATTTGATCTCATTATAGAATATTGTTTATTTATGTGGATTTACAATAGCTTTTTCATTTTTGAAAAGCCTTATGACTCTCCATAAAATATCTAAACAGGATTTATTGAAAGCAAAGTATGAATTTGGATTTTTAATGCCTCCAGAATATCTGATAGCAATTTCAGCTTTTTCTCCTCTTTCCTAATGTGGAAAATATATCCACTGTCTTCCTTGGCTGTAGTAATATGTAAATGGAGAGGGATAGCAGAACAAAACTTGTATTTTGTACCACCACTAAGTAACTTACATGAAATGGATGGCCAAAAATATGCATATTTTTGCATTAGCTGGGGTGTCCACCTCATGAAAAGTTTTCTGAAATAAAAACATCCATTTCAGAGGACATATTTAATTTTGACATGCTTACTATTTAAACTCCTATTATAAAGTGACAACTAACATCACATTACCACTCCAGCATCTCTTCAGATTTTAATGCTAGAAAGCATTCCAAGTAATTCTTGAAATAGGTTCAGGCCTGATTATTATTGCCAAATCAGATCTCTGGGCCTCAAGCCCTTAATAAATCTGAAAACAGAGTTATTTTCAGACTCATTATTTGAATTTCCTATTTATACTCCCAAATTCCTTACTTTTTCCCAGCCCCATTTATTTCCTACACTGGTAACTCCATTGTAAGTATTTTTCTTTTTTCTTGGAAGAAGATGCCAGTGAGAATCTGATTTGTGATTTTCTAAGTAATCGGCCTCTATAAATAGCATGAATCAGTAGAAGCAACATAAAAATAAGACATGGTTGCATGTCCCAACTCTGTCACTAACTAAGTTTATGACATTGAACAAATTACTTAACATCTCTAGGTCTCAATTTCTTAACACATGAAAGGAGAAATTTGAACTCCATAACTTTGAAGAGCTACACCAGATAAAAACATCTCACAAGTTCATAAAAACTATGTTTTTAAACAAAAATATTCATCTGTACCCATATGCCTGGTTAACTTCTGATCTTTGTTATACCAGCAGCAGATAACACACCTAATCTGAGAATCGTTTATGCTGAAATAATGAAAAGGATTTATCAAAATACTATTCTGGATTTTAATTGCATCTTTTACCCAGTCTTAAATCAGATATTTAAAACTGTTTTAAAAAGTAATATTGCTTAAAGACATGTATTCCAAATAAGAATTTCTTTCAAAGTAAAAAATTGCTTTTTATATCATCATATTCTATGATTAATATTAGGTCTTCTGTAAAGAGACAAAGGAAGGAATACTCCCAGAATGAGATGCAATGGAGAAATATTCGAATGAACATTAATCGAAAAGTAAGTGCTAATTCTTTCAACTTCAAAGCACAAAATCTGTGTGGTTTTATATATCATGTTGATTTGAATAACCATTCCCTTTGCAGCCTTTGTTTCATCAAGTAATTTCGGCATATACTCATATTAGTGATTAATTTAATACGTTTTTTAAACCTGTTTACTAATATCAACATAAGAAGAAGCCATATATCATGTCATACAAGTCAAACACCTTCTCATATAAGTCAGGTGTTTCCAACTTTATAATACAATTGCTTGCAAACGGATCCCTTTTTTGCTTTATTATCCCTCCCATCCTACTTTATATTATTTTACTTCTAAGGGGGTTTAAAATCTGTGGTTATTAACTTTTAAGAATATCTTCGTGTATTACTGTAGTTTTACTGTCTACTGCCTCTGTGGACCACTTTGCCACTATTTGTAGGCCTTTCAATGCCAAATCTACCTGTGAATTATGACTATGGTTAGCACATTATGTAAAACTAACTGAACCACTAAGCATCAGCTACATTTATCTGTTCAGTTATGGAGTGATTCCATTTGAGTGGAATACTCTGATTATACTTTAGTCTGTCTAATTAACCATAATATGTGTAATCTATATGGACACCTGCAAAGTAATTACAGGAATAAGGGATTTAAAATAATTATTGAAAAAATTTTTAACTTTCACCTGAAATGTCTGATTAAAACTTTCTAAAGTTGTTCTACAATTCTCCACCTCACTTAATTGTCTTGTGCCAAAATCACAGACTTATTATATAAAGATTATGACGACACACTTTGTGACTTTTATCTATAATTATGATCCTTCCCCTTGATCCAGACAAGTAATATATGGATCCAAGCCATATTTAGATCTTAAGAATTTTCCGACTATAAGGTCTAAAGTCATTTGATCTTTCTCAATCTCAGGTTTCTTGTCTGTAAAGAGATTGGACTGATCCAAGTCCTCTAAGGGCCACGGGACTTGACATTCTTGTATCTGTGAATAGAGGGGAAGAATCTGAAATTGCATATTAGACTGAGGATCAAGTAAAGAGAATATTGTCACTGCAAATGTAGATTCCATTTTAAACATAGAAAATAAACACCTGCTGAGTAAGGACAGATTTTATATATGATTTGTTTCAATTTTTCCATTTAGATAATGCTAGGAAATGATCGACATTCTGATGAAAATACTAGAAGGCATGAAAGGTAATGCAACTATATATAATTAACACTTAAAGGAAAAATGAAACAAAAATAATAAATATTACTTCCAACAAGGACCCTCTAGAGTCTTACTCGAAACAATCCAAAATAGCTTCTGTGAACAATCCTAATGGAGAACCAGAAAACTTGTAAGTAAAACTGCTTGTCTTGATGTTAATTTTACTTTTAGGAGTATCATGCATCGTTTGCCTTTGGTGAGTATAGATGTAATGATTTTGTACCCTTTTTGCTTTAATCATGTAGGAATTGTCACCCTGAAGAATTCAGTGCAATGAACATAATCCCTCATTTTTAATGTTAAAATGAAGACCCTTCTGCTATTTAATAATAATAATATATGCTACATTTACTAGATATACTAAGTAAATTTCAGTGCTCCAAATGATCTTAGCTCCAATCATAAGGGCCTTTGCCGAGACAATGATATCAGAAGAATCTGTGTATCCTTTCAGATCTATAGCAATGAAAGGGAAGAATGTTGCTATACTCCCTTCGAGATAAGCCTAAAGAAAAGCATCTGTGAAAGAGTTGAAAAACCTGTGGACATAGAAGCAGATCAATAATAATAGTTAGCATTTACTGGGTACAGTTATGTGCTAGGCACTGTTCTGAGCACGTTTACATTTGTGGCTTGATTTCATTCCCACAGCAAGCCTGTGAAGTAGGTATTAACGTTTCCATATTACAGATGAACAAACTAAGGCTCAATAGAGTGGGTTAACTTCCCCCAAAGCCATACAAATAAAAAGTGGTGAAAGCTATATTCAAATTTAGTTTGTGTGGCTGCAAAACCTATAGGCTTTCTCCTCTATCATATAGTCTCTCCACAGGTACAATTGAAGAAGTTAAAAGCCTACTGGATTCATTTTCTACTGCTGCTGTAACAGACTGCCACAAACAGCAGCTTAAAACAACACCTATTTATTATCTCACGGTTCTGTAGGTCAGAAGTTCAGGCAGGATTAACTGTGTTCTCTCTAGGGATTCACAGGGCTGAATTCAGAATGATGGCTGAGTTGCACTCTTGTCTGGATGCTCCAAGGAAGGAATCACTCCCAAGCCAATTCTAGTTATTGACAGAATTCCTTGGGGGGTGTGGGAATGAGGCTGCTATATCCTTGCTGACTATCAGCCATCAGCCACGAGTCACTTCGCTCCTAAAGGCTGCTCATATTCCCTCTCATGTGGACCTCTCCGTCTTCCAGAGAAAACAGCATGTTGTATTCTTCTCACTTTTTGAATCACTCTCAGTTCTTCCTCAGTCTCTTCCTCTGCTTTTAAAGGACACATTTAATTCGATTAGGCCGATCCAGATAAACCAGGA
Organism: Tamandua tetradactyla; assembly: GCF_023851605.1. Taxonomy (NCBI): domain Eukaryota; kingdom Metazoa; phylum Chordata; class Mammalia; order Pilosa; family Myrmecophagidae; genus Tamandua; species Tamandua tetradactyla. The sequence continues at coordinate 53,524,617 of NC_135353.1, read as the reverse complement.
TCATCTCCCTGTTTTAAAGACAATTGATTAGTAACTTTAATTACATGTGCAAAGTCATATTCACAGACCTGGGGATCAGGTTGAGAAATCTTGGGGGATCACTTTAAAATTTACACTTATTTGCTCTTAAAATCATCTTCAATGAATTTTTTAAAAATTGTGCTTTGTTAATGCAGTATGTTGTGAAAGAAAATGTAGAAAAGGAAATACTACATCTAAAAGTTGTTTAGGAAATCAACATTTACTGAATTAGAGCAGTTTTTCCCAAATCATACTTTTGGGTTCAATTGGCTCCTAGTAAGAACAATATTTAAAACCAGAAAAATCAACAGTGAAAAAAATACCTGACATTTAAAATCACTGACCCCAGCAATTCAACTTATGATGTCTGGACAAAAACCATCCAGTATTTGGGCTTTAGTTGAACTCTACCTCTCATAGAGTGTGAGTACATATGGTAATCATTTTCCCTTGGACTATTTAGTTGCCTATTTTTATCTTCTGTACTGTTTATATACATTAAGAGCTAGTAGAATAAGAGGACGTGAGAACCTGACCTCCATTCATGAGGCCCAATAAAGAGCATGTTACCTCTGTAACACAACAGAATGAGAATTTTGGAATGCCAGGCTGCTTTTTGTATTGATCTCTATGAACCCTTGTACTCTGGCTATTGTTTTGTAAAAGCTTTATTCAGATATAATTTTCATACCACAAAACTCACCCATTTAAAGTATACAATTCAATGCTTTTTAGCATATTTACAGAGTTGTACAACCATCACCATAATCTAATTTTAGAACATTTTCTTCATCCTCGAAAGAAATTCCATACCCAGTAGCAGTAACTCCCCTTCTCTTCCCTACTCTTCTCTCCCCCAGTCCAAGACAACCACTAACCTATTTTCTCTCTGTATTGAATTGACTCTGACTACTTTTGTTTCAAAATGTGTATAGGCTTGGCCACATTTAAACACTTGCACTGCTTTGGCATTTAAATAACAGTAAAACTCATCTAGGGGTTCTGAAGTAAAATTACATAAATTTTGAAAAGCTAGATTAATGCATGTAATACATGCATGTGATCCTCTTAAATACTACCCACACCCTCCCAGATTCAGTACTTGAAATCTTAATACTACTAAAAGAAACTTTGAAGATTCTTGAATTTACCTCCTCCATTTCATAGCTGGTGATAAAGAGACCCAGAGTTGTTCATTTGAATGGTCCAAAGTTGCTCATCTAATTAGTGGCTGTTAAGTATATTTTTATTAAACATTATGCTTAATTGACAGATATATGAAACATGGGGTTGAAACTTTACTCCTAGCAAGTAAATGTGCAACAACCAAGAGTTCTATGCGCCAGCCAAGAGGAATAAACCTGAAATTCAACTTTCAAGCAACGGGTAATCAGGTAAATGTAATAGAATTGCACAAGTTTATTTTTAGGCCTCCTTGGTATATATGAGGGCATCTTTTATGTGTGAAAAAAGATGTTATCAAGAGCCTGTATGGTGTCCTTAGTATGCAAGAAATTTCTTCCTTGTACTACAACTTTGAGAAAGACATAAAAATCAAGGAAATAAACTCGCCTCAATTATTTATTCTTTTTAATGACCTTCAACTTAAATATGTATTTAACTCAACTATTATGCTTTTAGTATGTGGCAACCTTAAGATTCAGCATGATTCTCACTTGCCAAAGAGACGACAATATTTACCAGACCATGTATTAAAGAAAGCATATTAATATATTAAAAGATTTTTACACCAGCGTTTGAAAGCAAAAGAAATTTTTACCCACCCTTCAGTTAGCAATAGGTTAATCTAATCAGAGTGGTCCATCCACATTCTGGTTAATTGTGGTTATGTTCTGCATAAATATATGACCCATGAAAGGAAAATAGGTCATGTATTGTAATAGGTGTATACCACCTGTGCCTCAGGGTCATATAAAGCTGGTTGCAGATCTGGGTTTTGGGGTGGTGGTAAAACCGGTATTTCTTGAAGATGGAAAAGGAAACTTAGGTTCGGTGACAGTCTATACAAGGATGAAACTGGAAGTTAAATCTTGGAAGAACTATTAAGTATTGCAGTTGGTTGTGGACTGATACCACCAAATTGGAAGTCAGGGGACCGTAGGGTTGCTTTCACAAGGCAGGTCACCAGATCGCTGGGTTTTGTGGGGGCATTTGATCTCCACTGTATAGAATGAAGCCTGACCCTCATCCCATTGTGGAAATTTACCCCCCATTCTCTTTGAAGTGATACTAGCTTTGTTCCCTGTTTCTTCCATTAAGTCCTTTGATGCTGCTATTTAGCCTTTAAGAACCAGAAGTAGGCTCAGTGGTATACCACAAATTAAGCAAATGACTTTATCCTTACGGGGTCACAGAGAGGTGCTCTGTGCTGTCTCTTCAAACTCACAGTGCTCTCCAAACATCCCCTGCCTATTTTAGTAGCCAAATTCGTAAGTGTTTTGTATAATTGCTAACCCCCAGCAAGGTAACAGCTTTTTCTCTCCTACACAGACTAAGATTTCACTCAATGAGAGGTTCTCTAAACTGAAAACAAGTAACTCACCAGAACCAACCTTCGGCCACGGAAGAATGAGCAAGTCTTTTCCCTAAAAGATTTGCTATTAACAAGAATGTTATAGTTAATTATATGCAAGAGCGTATGCATATCTATATTCTTTCAATATGTATTAACTTTTTACTGTTGTTGTTAAGATTTTGTTTTCTTTAGATAAGCTTTCATGTGAAGAATCTGTCAAAACTAAGTGCCAACGTAAAAGGAAATAATGTTTAGCTTTTTTTGCCTCAGAGAATAGTTGAAAGGTGAGAGAGAAGTAAAGTGTCTTGGAAAAAGATATTTTAGGAAAACAGCTGTGTTTCCAGAATTAAATGTTTTTTCAACAGTGGAGAATTTTCCCTTTGGCGTAATTTGTTTAGTGAGCTATAGAATCCGCATATGAATTTTAGTAGACTCCGTTTCATCAGTAGAGCAAGGTAATTAATTGATAAGCATATTTTATGGCTAAATATTCTGTACCTCAAAAGGCAGTCAAAAAGGATGCATTCTGGAATTTGATTATTAAAATGTTACATTTGTAACCAATCTGTTACATTTTTCTAGAATGTATTTACTTTGAACGTGAATTTATAAGAATTTTAAATTGTTCTGTCATGTTTGGTAAGAACATTAAATAAATGAAGTTAAATGTATACATGACTCTTTTCCTGTCTATTAACACTTGGGGTCCAAAGTAATAGTGATACTGATATAGACAGAGTATGATTTGTGCTTCAGATGTGTTCAGCTAAGTCTGTTTGCTATAGTATATGGAAAATTATGTGTGTATAATAGTTCGGATTTCCATGGAAGACTGGTGTTTTTAGCCTATTTTATCAAATTTCTTCCTAACATTTAATAGTTATTTTGCAAGGAAAATGGATTATAGGAAAAGTTGGATTCTATTCTGCCTGATTTAAACCTTTGCCTTCTGAACCAAATTACCAGATAGTAAAGGCTTTCCTACTAAAACCACTGTGTTGAGAATCAAAATGATCAGTTTATTTAAGATCTCTGTAGCTTTGCTGCAAAGTTGAAATTTTGATCTTGAATATAAACAAAGACCATGACCATGAAGTTTGCTAATGTAATTTGTACCAAGTGATTTGAAGACAGAATGTTTCTTCTGCTCACGAAAGCATTTGTTTATAGCAGATATTTTAGAAAATACAAAATAGAAAAAAAACACACATGCACATACCTTAACTATAAAGATATACCTCCATATTAATTTTCTTGTTACTAGGATTTCTTCCACAGCAAAGCATTCCTCTGATTTTATCCAATTCCTCATTGCTGGAAATTTAGGCTATTTCCACTATGAGTTTCTAAAAATTATCCTTGTGATGAACAGCCATGTACCTAAATCTTTAGATTGCATCTCCAATTCATTCCACCTGATAAATTTCTAGAAGTAGAAATATTAAACCAAATAATACTTTTTTTGGAATGTTACACATATTGATAAACTTCTGTACAGAAAGACTGTAACATTTGACATCTCCACTACAAGAATATGGAAAGGTTTGCTCTCTCATACACTCATTAAAAGAGAATATAGCCTAGATATAGTGTTTTCAGTGTCTTCCTTATTGATGGGCAATAATGGGTATAGAGAAAAAGCATATGTCAATGAATGTAGCAAAATTGTCCAACCTCAACATGGTCTCTTTTCTATATTAAACAAGAACTACATAATTCACAATTCTCTCCCTCTCTACCTCAAATAACATGGCAAGTATGGGACCATAAAAGAACAGTTTGGTCAGTGCCAATAGATGAGCACTCTACCCATTTGGCAATACATGAAAAAGAGAAGGCTGACAGAATCTTCCATTATTTTTTAAGATTTTAAATTCTTTAGTCTTTAATGCAGTGCATGATCACATTAATTTTTCTTCTTATACATCTGCATTAGTCATCGCAGTCAACTTTTTAAATTGTAAAATATAACCTATATACAAAAAAGCAATAAATTTCAAACACATCACAACAATTAGTTGTAGAGCAGATTTGAGAGTTGGGTACAGGTTACAATCCCACGATTTTAAGTTTTTACTTCTAGTAAAAACTAGAATCTTCCAGTTTTGCCTCATTTGGCCCCAATCATAGCACGGGCTTTCAAATGTCCTTAGACCAGCAGGATTCCCATCACTTGGAACTTGTTAGAAATGCAAATTTTCAGGCCTCGCCCCAGACCTACCAAATAAAAAACTCTAGGTGTGCTCACCAGTACACTGTGTTGTAATAAACCCTTCAAAGAACTCTTATACAACTGCTTAGTGGTAACTAAAATTCCTACCCAAGACCAGAACTCACTTCTCTCCCTCTCGCCACATGTCTCAATCTTTATGCTTATATATATATATTTTTATGTGCTGTATGGAGGGGGTCACATTTCATTCTTTTTCCATGTGAGTATCCCATTATTGCAGCGCCATATATTGAATTTTTGTGTGTGTTGGTTCGTTTCTGTTGGTTTGTTTGTTTTTGGGGAAGTGCATGGGCCGGGAATCAAACACAGGTCTCCTGCATGGCTGGCGAGAATTCTTCCACTGAACTAGCCTCGCACCCCCACTTCTTACATTTTTAATGTGTCAAATTCCCTCCCTCTCTTCCCTGAACTACAGTCTCATTCTACTATTCTATTCAAGAAATAATACTGGATATTGGGTGTCCTTCATCTTATCTGGCTCTGCGGTATTCTCTCAGTGCAGCCACCCTCATCTGATCTCAGGTTTCATGGAGACAGATCCTATGATGTACCACATTATCACACTATTTATTGGTTGGGAGAGGGGGAATCATGGTATGGCTAGAAGTAGCAGAGCTGGGATTTGAACCCAGATCTCTCAAGTCCTAGAGCCCATATTCTTAATAGCTATAGCATCCATGCTTTTGCTTCAATATTGTTTCCTCTTTCTGAGATGCTCTTTTCCTCCATTCTTGACTGTGGATCCTGCCCATCCTTCAAATTACTGCTTTTTTATGTTAAATGGTGGAAATTCTACAAAGTTGTGTGTACATGATTTGGCCACTTTGTGATTTGATCCCTGGCTATGCTCTCCTATCTTACTTCCTCCCAGTTTGCCCACACCATTTTTCAGCCACACTAGACTTCTTGCTATGCCTTTAACACATGCTTTCGCAGCAAAGCGTTTGCATTTGCATTTGCTTTTTCTTCAGCCTACAGAACCTTTCTCTCTAAAAGACTTTTCATCCAGATATTTAAATGTCTGCCTCCTTCTGTTCATTTCAGTTTCTGCACAAATGACACTTCCTCCACCTCCTCAGGGGGTCTTCCAAGAAAATCCTATCTAAAGTAACACTGAAATCACACTTAATCCCCTTTCATGCTTTCTTTCTCTTTACAGCATGTATCATGATTTAACACTTAATTATATCTTCATTTATATATTTGTTTATTGACCCGCACACATGCGCACATGCATACACACACACACACACACACACACACACACACACACACAATACTCACACTTTCAATGTAAGCACTGTGAGGAGAAAGACATTCTCAATTTTTTGTTCATGGTTTTATCGCCATTGCCTAACGAGGTGCCTGGCATATAGGAGGCACTCAATAAATACTTGTAGAATGAAAGTAAGAACCATAAATTGCATTCTGAATGAAAAAGCAATGCAAGAAAATGCATTAAGCAAAGACTGGGGAAATTGGCCCAACATGTCTTATGATTTGAGGTCTGCAGGATTTTTTTCCTACTATCACTTTTCTTTATTTTACAAAGTTTCTGAAATAAAGAAATTTTACTTATATCAGAAAAAATACACTTTCGTCAAAACAATAAGACATAAAGCTAATTAGGTCGCATTTTGGTACATTTCTTGCCTTTAGATTTTTGTTTCTTTACTTTGTTTTGTTTCTTTATTTTTCTGTGATTCTGACAGAAAGATTACCCTGCTGTAACTGGGTACTGCTCCTACCCAGCAGATGGCAGCATTCAATTTCTAAAAAATTAGCCTTTCACTAACTTCATGCTATTTAAAACTGGAAAATGAGTTGAAAGGAAAAAAAATGCTATGGTTAAACAAGTTGTGGAGTGTTTGGACACTTGAGAAAATAGACATTTGTTTGAAACAGGAAAACTTTATCCTCACAGCAGTTTCCAAATTTAATCCAAACATAATTTCCAGACTACTTAAACAACTAATCCTGAATGTCCATTAGTTAGGAGAAATGATGGCATACTTTAGCATTTCCCAAAGCCACACTTGGCAGGGCTGTAGTAAGTCCAGCCTTGTATGGAAACGATTTGGCAGTCGCCTTCAAAAAGTATCTCCAAGACCTCTGAAGGATTCTTCCTCCACCTCCACAGTTCTCCTTAATTCTCCCCACAATCACTTTAATTGCCAAATAGCCCGGGGCAGTAAACATTTGTCCCCTTTTAAAATTCGAATATCCCTAAAGGAAATTGAATAGTCATAGAATTTTAATGTTATAACAGCATTAAATTCAGGTTTGTTTTCAATTTTTAGGAAAAGAAGTTTGAGGCTAAGTGCATAAACAACTTCTCTGTGGTCAAATTATTAGTTAGTGACATGTTTAAGTAAAACAAGCTAGGTCTCTTATCTTCAGAGTGTATGCTTTATGCTGTGATTTTGGGTTTTGCTATATCACTGCTTTTCCTTAAGAATATATACCTTGTAATGATATGCTGTCTGGGATTTGCTTTAAAATATTCCAGCAAGAGAGTGACTCATCAGCAAGATGGCAGAGTATCTTTCCAGAGGAACATTGAAAAACCAGCATAAATTTTCTCAGAGCTCTGGAAAACAGCTAAAGGGTTACAGTAATTGGGCAAGCATTGAATTCAGAAAAAAAGTGACTTCAAAAGAATAGGGAAACATCAAGGTGGCTTTATTGGCCCTTTCCCCACTCCTTCCTCAGCTTCCTTCTATGCTACTAATGTGGGTCTCTGGTCCTGGTTTCCAGAGAGAGTATGTTAACCCTCATGTGCATACTGGTATGTATGAATGTGTGATGGTTTGAAACTGTTGTATAACCCAGAGAAGCCATGTTTTTCAATCCTGATTCAGTATTGCTGGGTGGGATCTTTTTGACTAAGTTGTTTCCATGAAGATGTGACCCACCCAATTGTGGGTGCGACCTGTTGATTAGGTGGTTTCTATGGAGATGTGTCTCCACCCATTCAAGGTGAAGCCCTTTAATAGGCAACCATTTTGGAAAAAGCTTCAGGGCTAACACAGAGAGAAACCTATGGAGATGGAGAAAGAAAATGTCCTTAGGGAAGACTTTTGAAGAAACCCGTAGAGAGAGTCGCTGTATGTGCCTTCCCAGTTGAGAGAGAAACCCCGAACATCATCCACCTTTCCTTCTCTAGATGCCTTAGTTTGGACATTTCTATGGCCTCAGAAGTGTAAACTTGCAACTTAATAAATTCACTTTAACAAAGCCATTTCTGGTATATTGCATTCCAGCAGCATTAGCAAACTAAAACAGTATATCTGTACCATTCCATCAGTTGACAGTCTGAATTAATGAAAATAAAAATAAATAGCAAAAGATGGCCTTTTCAGGGGAACAAAATGACATGACAGAAACCATCAAGGAGGATAACTGGCCATGAAAAGACAGACGCTTTTTAAAAGCTGTCTTAAAAATTCTCAAAATGCTAAGGGAAAACACAGATAAAGAACTCAAATAAAAAGGTTACTGGTTGAGACATACAATAGCACAAAAGACATGGAGGAAAGTGTGTGAATTTCTTGGGAGAAGGTGGGCACAATGGGAGTATCCACATATATGGAAGAGTTTATAAGGCCATACATGCATGTCAGCGACCAGATGCAGGCACAGAAAAGACCAAGGAGTGTACAGTGTTGGCATCAGGGTGTTCTTTAGGTCCACTGTAAGGTTGGCTAAGTGCTGAAGGAGAACACAAGCACAGAAACACCCTACAAAGACTGAGAAAGGTAATATCTTTCATTTTCTTGTTGTTATTGTTTGCTCCAGACATTCAAGGTTATTACTGCCATAACACTAGCTGAATCCAAGGTTAAGAAACAGGGACTTCAATAATTACAAAAGTCAAAGGATACCCAATTTGCATAAACGGTCTGGGAAAATCATTAAACAAATAGACCATTATAGCCTTAAACAATAAGAATGAAAAAACTCAAATCCAAACCAGTAAACCCTGGGGAAGAGGAAGAATCTGATTTGCAAAGCTAACAATTAAAATATTCAAATGTCCAATATTCGAAAACTAAATTGAAAATAAGTAAAATAATATATAAACAAAATGAGAATTTAATAAAGACATAGAAATTATAAATAAGAAACGAACAGAAATACAGACCTGAAAAATTTAGTATTTGAAAAAAATTAATTAGTGGGGTCCAAGAACAGATTGGAGCTGGCACAAAAAAGAATCAGTTATCAACAGCCAAAAGAATAAGGAGGACCATTACCTTATACCCTACACAGAAACTAACTCAAAGTGGATCAAACACCTAAATATACGAACCAGTACCATAAAGCTCCTACAAGAAAATGCCAGGAAACATCTTCAAGACTTAGTAATAGTAATAGCTTCCTAAACTTTTTACCCCAAGCACAAGCAAGAAAAGAAAAATAGATAAATGGGAACTCCTCAAAATCAAATGCTTTTGTCACTCAAAACACTATCAAAAAAGTGAAGAGGTAGCCAAATCAATGGGAGAAAATGTTGGAAATTACACATCTCATAAAGGTTTGATATCCGGTATACATAAAGAAATCATTCAATTCAACAACAACAACAAAAATTGTTAATATTTTAGAGCTTCATGTACTCTTTGAGACCAAGGAAGACAGATATGTTTTGAACAGAAACTAAATTTTCAGTAACACATAATCTAACTCAACCTATCTGGATAGATCATTTAAGCAATATAAACACAGGGAGCCCAGAATAAGAATGAGGGCCTTTAATCTTATATAGGATTATATAAAAATGTAATGCCTTTAATCCTATATAGGATTATATAATGTAATGCCTGGATACATCTCAGAGTATACTAAGTAGATAATCAAAAAGTACTGGCAAAGTCCCTTGAGGGCTGGGAGAAAAAAACATAGAACTATTAAACCTTACCACGGGGAAAATCCCGGATGCTGTGTCAAACATTCAGCACCTGCAAATCAATAGTCCAAGCCCTTGATCTTCAGGCTTGCTCTTGTGAAGCTTATGTATGTAGCAGAGAAGCTTAGCCTACCTATAGGTATGCTTAAGTGTTACTTCTGCAGAACTTCTTTTGTTGCTCAGATGTGACCTCAGTCTCTCTAAGTCCAACTCTGCAAGTGAAATCATTGCCCTCCCCCTACGAGGGATATGACATCCAGGGGTGAAAGTCTACCTGGCAGCTTGGGAGATGACTCCCAGGGATCAGTCTGGCCCTGGCACCATGAGATCAACAATGCCATCCTGACCAAAAGAGGGAAAAGAAGTGTAACAAATAAGGTATCAGTGGCTGAGAGAGTTCAAATAGAGTCAAGAGGCTACTCTGGAGGTCACTCTTACAAGCTTCAGTTAGACATTGCTACCTATTATAGCTTGCCAAACCCCAACCAAAACCATTCCTGCCAATGCTATAGAATACCTAGGACATTATATAAGATTCTACAAAGGTTCCATGCACTAGAGTAACTTCCAGAAACCTAAAACTTCCAGAAGGGTTGCTGGACCAGATAAGCCCTGTAATGCAGAGGGGCCAGCCTCTCCAGAACATCAACTAGTTCCATCCCCCACCCCATATTATTGACAGCCCCTTCCAACATGAAAAAGTTAGAATAGGCATAGCCCAAATACCCCTAAAGAGTGGGAGAAAGATCTAAGGTGATGGTGGAGTTATACAGACAAGGTAGGTTTTAACAAACGAATATGATTGCTCAATCATTATACTGATATTTCCCATTAATCTCCAATATTTTAGAGCAGCTGGAAGTAAAAACCTAAAATTGTAAAATTGTAACCCATACCAAACTCTAAAGTTTGTTCTACAATTAATTGTTGTGATGTGCTTTGAAATTTATTGCTTTTATATATATGTCATTTTTCTCATAAAAGAAACAAAACAACAACAAAAAGAATTGTGTTTTGTAGGATGTTGGCTTAAAGATGATTGATTTCAAGATCTTTTTTTTAAATTTAAATATGTAAAGTGTCTTTGTTAAGGAAAAAAACAATATTCTTTCCCCTAAATTAAAGTAACTGATTGTTGCAGAATGAGAAACAGGAATGTGTAGGACAAAATGAATGGATATAAAAAATTGTTTAACTTTCCCCCTTCTTTCATCCTCAACATATCTTATTTATTCAACTCCCATCTAAATGCATTGCTGTATTCTGAAGGGACCACACACATGCACACACACATACTTAATTTAGATATAGTGAAAATGGTAGTATTTTAGCATTTTAAGAAACACTGATCTGGGATTTGTTAAAAAAATTTTAAATAAAAAATGTATACAATAAAAAAAATTGTTTAACAAAAAATCAATAGACCTTAGATATGAGGGACTGACATTCTAAAAGTAGATTTTAAAGTGCACTCAGGGACCGGCAATGGCGGCTCAGTGGCAGAGTTCTCGCCTGCTTTCTCACCTGCCATGCGGGAGACCCAGGTTGTTTCCCGGTGCCTGCCCATGTGAAAAATAAATAAATAAAGTGCACTCAGGATTTGGAGGGGGTTTTTCTTATGTATGTAACTTAGTAAACTTACCTGTGGGCACATGGATTTAATGAGTGCTCTCAATTTAGAGAAATAAAACTTAAAATACAACCTGAAATAAATTTATTTTTTAAGTTAAAAAAAAAAGAATCAGTAAACTTGAAAATAGGACTTTTGAAATCATCCAGTCTGAGCTGAATGAAACAGAGCCTAAGACAACTGTGGGACACTAGAAAGCACACATGCATTATGGGAGTCCCAGAAAGGAAAGAATGGAAAGAGAGAAAAGAGCAGAAAGAATAATAGAAGAAATAATAGCTGGAAACTTCCCAAATTTACCAAAAGTCACAAATACACACAAAAGTGAAATCAAAAGGATTCTTAATGGTTCACTGCAAATGATCAAGTAAACAAAAGTAGGCAGTAATGGAAGAAATGAGGGACAAGCAAACAAACAAAAAAAAAAAACTCTAGCTCAGATGCAGCTTCATTCAGTGTTTTAACATGATTACTTTACAATTAGGTTTGTTTGTTTGTTTGTTGTTGTTGTTTTTTACTATTATTACTACTTTTATTTCTTTTCTTTATATTAACATTTTATATCTTTTTCTGTTGTGTTGCTAGTTCCTCTAAACCGATGCAAATGTACTAAGAAATGATGATCATGCATCTATGTGATGATGTTAAGAATTACTGAGTGCATATGTAGAACGGTATGATTTCTAAATGTTGTGTTAATTTCTTTTTTTTTTCTTTCCGTTAATAAAAAAAGAAAAAAGAAAAAAAAGAAAAATTATAACAGGATCACAATAAACTTACTTTTAAACTAAAAAAAAAAGATATGAACAAACAAACAAACAAAAAAAAGAAATGAGGGACAAAAATGGTTAAGACTTACAAAATCAAATAGCAAAATGACAGAATAGTTATGTATTTCAATATTAGTTTCAAGGTAAATGGATTAAATAGTCCAATCAAAAGATGGAGATTGGTAGAATGGATTTTTAAAAAGTAGCATGACCTAACTTTACACTGTTTACAAGAGATGCAACCAAAGCACAAGCAGATTGATGGTAAAGTTATGGGAAATTATTCCATGCAAATAATAACCTCAAAAAATTTAAAGACTCTTTAAACCAAAGAGATCTTAAGTCAAAAACTATTATAAGAGGCAAAGAAGAATAGCATTTACCAATAAAAAGGTTAATACAACAAGAAGATATAAAAATTATAAAATATGCACCTCATTATATATGAAGAAAATAGTAGAAGAACTGAAGGAAAAACTAGACCTCAGGGTCCAGTTCCTGGCTGGCTGCTATGGGTGGAGAAGGACTTGAAGTCTTTTTTCCCAAGGACAGGGCAGGGCACAACTGAGAACTGATCAGAGCTTTCGATCAGTGAATTCAGTTTGCTGGGTCCCTTCTCTGAATTGGTGTTTCCGCCAGCCCCAGATAAGAAAGGCCAGTGGCCATGGTTTAAACCCTGTCCATAACAGGGGAGGAGACTGTGGAGGTTTAAAGACATAGTACTTCCTTAGGGCTACTGGTAAGAATATATGAGGAAATAATGGCTGCAAATTTCCCAGCTCTTATGAGACATATAAATGTACATTTCCAAGAAACAAAACATACTCCAAACAGAATAAATCCTAATTATCCTATTCCAATAAACATTAATCAGAATGTCAAATGCCAAAGATAAAAAGAATCCTGGAAACAGCAAGAGAAAAGCAATTTGTCGGGGTGGGCCACGGTGGCTCAGCAGGTAAGAATGCTTGCCTGCCCATGTAAAAAAAAAAAAAAAAGATAGAAAAGCAATTTGTCACATACAAGGGAAACTCAGTAAAAGTAAGTGTGAATTTCTTATCAGAAACCATGGAGGTGAGAAGTCAGGAATAATATATTTAAGGTATTGAAGGAGAAAAACTACCAGAATTTTTTAACTGGCAAAATCGTCCTTCAAAAATGAAGGAGAATTTAAAATATTCACACATAAACAGAAAATGAGAGATTGTCAACAAGGGAACTGCCATACAAGAAACACTAAAAGGAGTTCTGCAGGCTAAAAGGAAAAGAAAGGACAGAGAAGCTTAGAATAGAGTGTAGAAATGTAGTAAGAGTAACTAAAAGGATACAAACAGAGGCAAAGATAAGATATGACAGGGTGGGCCGCGGTGGCTCAGCGGGCAAAGTGCTTGCCTGCTATGCCGGAGGACCTCGGTTCGATTCCCGGCCCCAGCCCATGTAACAAAAACGGAAAAACAAAATACAATAAAGCAAGAAAATGTTTGGAAATGTTTCCCTTTCTTCCTTCCTTCCTTCCTTCTATCCTTCCTTCCTTCTCTCTGTCTTTCCTTTAAAAAAAAAAAAAAAAAAAAAAGATAAGATATGACATATAAAAAACAAATGATGAAATGGCTAAAGTACTTCACAATACTTTGTTTAATTTACTTCCCAGTAATATCATTGATAGTTAATGGATTAAACCACCCAATCAAAAGACAAAGACTGGCAAAATGGATTTTAAAAAGTATAATCTAATTATATTCTGTCCACATGAGACTTACCTTAGTCCCAAAGGCACAAATAGGTGGAAAGTGAAAGTATGGGAAAGGATCTTCCACACAAATAGTACCCAGAAAAGAGGTGGAGTAGCTAAACTAATATAGGACAAAATAGACTTAAGTGCAAAACTGTTATAAGAGACGAAGGACATTATATATTAATAAAAGGGGCAAACTTTCAAGAAGAAGTACCAATCATAAGTATTTATGCACCTAGCCATGGTGCCCCAAAAGACATGAGGCAAACTCTGGCAAAACTGAAGGGAGAAATAGATGTCTCTACAATCATAGGTGAAAATTTCAATACACGACTCTCCACAATAAACAGAATATCTAGACAGGAGATCAACAAGGAAACGCAGAACTTGAATAATATGATTAATGAATTAGACTTCACAGATATATATAGAACATTGCACCCCAAAAGAGCAGTATATATATTCTTCTCAAGTGCTCATGGACCATTTTCCAGGATAGACCACAGGTTGTGTCACTAAAGAAGTTTCAATATGTTTTATTCCAATACATTTTTAAAGATTGAAATTCTTCAGAGATTCTCTAATTCTCTAATCATAATAAAATGGAGGTGGAAACTAATAACAGGAGAGAAATGGAAAATTTAAAAACATATGGAGGTTAAACAACACACTCTTAAACAATCAATAGGGCAAAGAAGAAATTGCAAGAGAAATCAGTAAATATCTCAAGACAAACAAAACACAATCACAGCATATCAAAAGTTATGGGATGTAGTCAAGGTAATACTGAGAGGAAAATTTATAGCCGTAAACACCTACATTGAAAAGGAAGAATGAGTTAAAACCAACGATCTAATCGAACAACTGAAGAAAGAACAGCAAACTAATTCCAAAGCAAGCAGAAGGAAAGAAATAACAGATAATAAAACAGAAAGTAATGAAATGGAGAATTAAAAAAAAAGGGAGTACCAATAAAATCAAAAGTTGTGTTCTTTGAGAAGATCAATAAAGTTGACAAACACTTATCTGGCCTGACAAAGACAAAAACAAAGAAGCTGCAAATAAAATCAGACATCAGAGGGGGGCATTACCATTGACCCCAAAGAGATAAGATCATAAGAGATTATTATGAACAACCGTATGCCAACAAACTAGACAGTTTAGATGAAATGGAAAGCTTCCTAGAAAATCATGAACAACCTACATTGACTCAAGAAGAAATAGATGACCTCAGTAAACCAACCACAAGTAAAGAGATTGAAACAGTCATCAAAAAACTTCCAACAATACTTACCTGGCAGGGGAGATACCATGATCATGAAGGTACTTTTCCCAGGGTGAGGCTTATCCATTGCACTCCGGATGTGCTGACCCCTGCGATTTCCCCAAATGTGGGAAACTCGACTGCATAATTTGTGGTAGTGGGATACTGCGTTCATGCTCTTCCCTGATGTAAATAAAAAAAATTTTTTAAAATATTTAAAAAAAACTTCCAACAAAAAAAAAACCAGGACCAGATGGTTTCACGGGTGAATTTTACTAAACATTCCAAGAAGGATTCACACCATTCCTGCTCAAACTCTTCTAAAAAAGTGAACAGTAGGGAACACTACCTAATTCATTCTATGTAGCCAATACTACCCTAATACCAAAGCTGGATAAAGATACTACAAGAAACAAAAACTTCAGATCAGTTTCTCTAATGAATATAAATGCAAAATCCTCAAGAAAATACTTGCAAATGAACAGTATATTAAAAGAATTATAATCATGACTAAGTAGGTTTTATTCAAGGTATTACAAGGTATTACAAGGGTGGTTCAACACAAGAAAATCAATTAATGTAATATACCACATTAACAAATTAAAAGGGAAAATCCACATGCAGAAAAGACATTTGACAAAATTCAACATCCTTTCATGATAACAATATTTCTAAAAGTAGGAATCATAGGAAATTTCCACAACATAATAAAAGGCAAACCCACAGCTAACATCATATTCAATAGGGAGAGACTGAAAGCTTTCCCTCTAAGATTTGGAACAAATAGAGGATGCCCGCGGTTACCACTGCTATTCAGTATTTTCCTAGAAATTCTAGTTAGAGGAATTAGGTACCAAAAAAAAAAAAAAGGAAAAAGAAAAAGTAAGAAAGAAAATGTATCCAATTTAGAAAGAACTGAAACTGTCACTATTTGCAGATAACATGATCCTATATTTAGAAAATCCTGAAAAAAACAACAAAGTGACTTGAACTAATAAAGGAGTTCAGCAAAGTGGCAGGATACAAGATCAACATGCAAAAATCAATTATATTTTCCCATTTTGGTCAAGAAAGCATTGTCAATCCCATGATGCTAAGGCCAGGCCCTGAAACCCAGAGGTACCAATCTCTCCAAGACCATCAACCAGTTGCGTCCTGCTACCCCATAATGTCAACACCCTTTTTCAACATGAAGAAGTTAAAATGCTCATTGCCCAATTACCCCAAAGAATGGGAGAAGGATAATATGAGAAGGAGTATAACAGAGAAGATAGTATTTAACGAATGAGTATGACTATTGAATCATTATGTTGATATTTCTGTTTACTCTCCAATGTATTAGGGGAGCTAGAAGGAAATATCTGAAATTGAACAACTGGCACCAATACCATACTTTGAAATTTGTTCTATAACTACTTGTTAAAATATACTTTGAAATTTATCACTTTTTGCATATATATTTCACAATAAAAATGTTTTTAAAAATCAATGATGTTTCTATATACTGTAATGAGCTATTCTAGGAGGTAATCAAGAAAGAAATGTCATTTACATTTGCAACTAAAAGAATCAAATATCTGGTAATAAACCAAGTGAAGGATGTGAAGACTTGAACACAGAAAAGTATAAGCATTGCTAAAAGAAATCAAAGCAGATCTGAATAAATGGAAAGATATTCCATGTTTATGGATTGAAATGCTACATGTCATTAATATGTCAATTCTACCCCAATTGATCTATAGGTTCAATGCAATACCAATCAAAATTCCAACTGTCTACTCTGCGGAAATGTAAAAGTCAATTATCAAATTTGTTTGGCATTGTAAGGAACCCCAAATAGCCAAAAACATTTTGAAAAAGAAGAATGAAGTTGGAGGACTCACATTCCCCAACTTTAAAGCACATTACAAAGTATGGTAGTGAAAAGACAGCATGGTACTGGATAGAGATATATATATACTCACTAATGAAATCAAATTGAGAATCAGAAATAGACCCTCACATCTATGGCCAATTGATATTTGGAGAGGCTACCAAGTTCACTCAACTGGGAAAGAGTAGTCTCTTTAAAAAATGGTTCTGGGAGAACTGGATATCCATATGCAAAAGAATGAAAAAGGACCCCTATCTCATATTTTATCAAAAATTAATTCAAAATGGATCAAAGGTCCAAATATAAGAACTGGGACCACAAACTTCCAGAAGAAAACATAGGGAAGCATCCTCAAGATCTTATGGTAAGCAATGTTTTCTTAGACTTTACACCCAAAGCATAAGCAATAAAAGAAAACATGTGTAAATGGTACTTCTTGAAAATTAAAAACTTTTGTACTTCAAAGGGCTTTGTCAAGAAACTGAAAAGGTGACCAACTCAATGGGAGAAAATATTGGAAAACGACATATCAGATAGGGTTTAATATACAGAATATGTAAAGAAATCCTACAACTGAACAATAAAAAGACAAACAACCCAATTTAAAAATGGACGAATGTCTCAAATAGACATTTATCCAAAGAGGAAATACAAATGGCTGTAAAGCGCATGAAAAGATGTTCAACATCACTAAGTCTTAGGGAAATGCAAATCAAAACCACATTGAGATAT
The DNA here is from genome assembly GCF_023851605.1 of Tamandua tetradactyla. Lineage (NCBI taxonomy): Eukaryota > Metazoa > Chordata > Mammalia > Pilosa > Myrmecophagidae > Tamandua > Tamandua tetradactyla. The sequence continues at coordinate 53,506,914 of NC_135353.1, read as the reverse complement.
CATTTCACACTTACTTGAATGGCCACTATTTAAAAAAAAAAGCTACAAGTGTTGGAGAGAATATGGAGAAACAGAAACACTCTATCACTGTAGGTAGAAATTTAAAATGGTGCAGCTGCTGTGGAAGACAGTTTGGCGATTCCTCAGGAAGCTAAGTATAGAATTGCCATGTGATCTGGCAATCCCACTCTTAGGTATATACCCAGAACTGAAAGCAGGGACTCGAACAGACATTTGGACACCTATATTCATAGTGGCATTTTCCACAATGTCGAAAGATGGACACAACCAAAGTGTCCATCAACCAATGTATGGATAAACAAAATGTGATATATGCATAAGATGGAATATATTCAGCTGTAAGAAGGAATGAAGTCCTGATGCATGTGGCAAACTGGTTGAAGTCAAATGATCTCTATTTGCAGATTACGTGATCTTATATACAGAAAATCCCAAAGAATCCACAGAAATCTTCTAATTCTAATTTTTAAAAATCAGCAAAGTTGCAGGATAGATCAACTTGCAAAAATCAGTTATGTATCTATACATCAGCAATGAAAAATCCAAAAGGAAATCAAGAAAACAATAACAACAAGAAAATAATTCCATCTAAAATTGCATCTAATGAATAAACTATCTAGGAATATATTTTACAAAAGAGGTGAAAGTCTTGTACAGTGTAAACTAGAAATCATTGTGGAAATAAATTAAAGAATACCAAAAGAAATAACAAGACATCATGTGTACATGGATTGATATTCTTAGTATTATTAAAATGTCAATACTACCCAAAATAATTTACAGATTCAATGCGACCATAATCAAAATCCCAGCAACATTTTTAATGAAATGGAAAAGCCAGTCATCAAATTCATATGGAATGGCAGTGTCCTGAATAGCCAAAATCATCTTGAAAAAGGAGGACTCACACTTGCTGATTTCTAAACCTACTACAAAGCTACAGTATAAAAGTGTGGTACTGGCATAAGGACATACAAATAGACCAGTGGAATATAATTGAGACTTCAGAAATAAACCCACACATCTATGATCAACTGTTTTTCGGCAAGGGTGCCAAGTCCACTCAAAGGGGAAAACAGTCTGTTAAATGGTAGCTGGGAAAACTGGATATCCACAGGCAAAAGAAGAAAAGCAGAGCCCTATCTTAGACTATATGAAAAAATAACTCAAAATGGTTCAATGACATAAATACAAGACCTAAAATCATAAAATTCTTAGAAAAACACAGGGGAAAATCTTCAGAGCCTTTGTTAGGCAATGAATTGTTAGATATGACAGCAAAAGCATGCACAACAAAAGAAAACACATAGACTTTAACAAAATTAAAACTTTTGGGGCATCAGAGAATGTTATTAGGGAAGTGAAAAACCTATAGAATGGAAGAAATTATTTTCAAATTATATATCCAGATGTTTAATATCCACAATATATAAAGAACTCTTAAAACACCACAACAAAAAGACAATTCAATTTTAAAATAGACGAAGAACTTAAATAGACATTTCTCAAAAAAAAGATATACAAATAGCCAATATACCCATGAAAATATGCTCAACTTCATGAGGTATTAAGAAAACGCAAATCAATATCATAATGAGATGCCACTTTGCACTCACTAAGATAGTTATTATTTAATAATGAAAAATAGGAATTGTTGGCAAGGATGCAGAGAAATGGGAACCATCGTACATTGCTGGTGGGAATGTAAATGATTCAACCACTGTAGGAACAGTTTGGCAGTTCCTCCAAAAGGTAAACATGGAATTATCACATGACCCAGCAATTTCACATCTATGTATATACTTAAAATTATTAAAAACGTACTCAAACATATATTGGCACTTCAATATTCATGGTGGCATTATTCACAATAGCCCAAATGTGGACTCAATCCACTGTCCATCAACAGATGAATGGGTAAACAAAATATTCATACAATGGAATATTATTTTATGTGTTGGTATATTTATCATATATATTGGTATATCCATACAATTTATTACTATACAGCCATAAGAAGGAATGAAGTTCTAATACATGGAAGAATCTTGAAGACATCACATGAAGTGAAATGAACCAGACACAAAAGGAAAAATAGTGTATGATTTCACTAATATGAGTCAATAAGAAATAAGCAAATTCACAGAGACATAAAGTAGATTTGAGGTCACCAGGTGCTGGAGGGTGGGCAAATAGTGAGGTATAGAGTTTGTGTTTGGAAAGTTTTGATAATGGACGGTTGTCATATTAGCACAATATTATAAATGTGATTAATATAATGGAATGTTACACATGAAAGTACTTAAAATTGGAAATTTTTTGTTGCATATACATTACCATAAGTCTTTTAAAAAAAATCAGCAATGAATAAGTAAAACATATTCACATAATATAATCATATATAGATAAATAATAATTATAAGTGAACAATACATTAAAGATTTCTATAATAAAGGGTTTTTAAAAGGTGTATTAGACCTGATTATACCTTGGCATTAATAAATTAATTAGAGCCCTTCCTCTGAAAGCATATGCATATTAGAGAACTGAGAGAGAGAAACAGAAGAAAAGAAAGACTAGGAAATGGAGTAGTTGAATATCAGTAAATCTTCCAGATACTTCCTTGTCCTTTCATGGTTCTTGAGTAAACCAGCTGTGTGATCTTGGGCTTGTCAATTCCTCTCTATAAGCTTCAATTTCTTCATCTGGTTAGTAGCTCTTTAGGCTTCTGGCAACAGTGCATTTCTCAGTTCTCTACATTCAAAGTATTTAAATTCTCCTTTGAATTTTCTTCTAAGAAAGTTGCCAAAGGAAGCCTCAGATCAGAGCAAATTCCACTGTCTTTGCCTTACCATTTCTTACAGCTAAGCAACCCCACAGTCCCATACTTCCTCGGAAGGCTCCAAGGCCACAAGCTCTGGATGAGGACTAAAGTCTTTGACAAGCAGTCATACTCTCTGTTGAGGTCTCACCATGACCTGAGGATACCCAGGGAACAGGGAACATGGCTATGTACCACTTCCATGGCTTCCATTTGAATGGAAGAGCACAGGCTGTAGTAGGCTGAAGTTTAAATCCCATCTCTTCCACTTCTTGGCTGTGCACGACCTTGTTTGAATTACTTCCAGATCTCATTTTCCCCAGCTATAAAACTGCTGTAAGAGTTAAAGATAGTGAATTGTTAGTACAGTGTCTGGCACATAAAGAAGTACTCAATGAATGTAAGTAGGAAGGTAGAGAGGTAGAAGCAAGGTGATTGGATAATATACTTGAAATTTTATTTTATTTTTGCCCTCCAGGGGTTTGCCCCTTTCCTTTCATGTTACTGGTCATTTCTTTACTCATTGCCTCAGAGGTGGCATATAAGTATTATAAGGCATAAGTTGTGGAATCTTCCTGACCTTTGTTGTCCATTCCCTTAGTGAATGGACAAGGTCTCCAGGCAGTGTTGTATTGGAGTTAGCACCAACTGGCTCTTTTTTTAAAGCAAATAATTCTATTTTTAAGATATATAAATATATATATTAATTTCACCATATCATCATTTGATAGTTGCCCAAAACAAAAGTCTGGGAAATATAAATTATCCTTCCTCTAAAAATAGCTTTATTGATTCCATATTCATTCCATATAATTTACAATATTAAAGCACGCAATTATATATTCATGAAGTTGTGCAATTATGACCACTTTCTAATTCCAGAATATTTTATTCACCCCCCAAAGAAACTCCATAATCATTATGGGTCATTTCCCAATGCCCCTTTCCCTAGCCTAGGCAACCACTAACCTACTTTCATTCTTTATGGCTTTTTCTATTTTAGACATTTCATATAATGTCATCATACAATATGTGGCCTTTTCTGTCTGACCTACCAAATTAGCATCTGCATTTTAACAAGTTCATCAGGTGATTCATATGCACGTTAAAGTTTTGGAATCACTGGCCTAGATGAACCGTAGCCACTTAACTACGGTTTCTCTGTCTCCACTCTAATCTCATCCCATTTATCTTCTACATTACTACCAGGAAGCTCTTTTCAAAAAGCTAAGCTAATCCTAATATTTCCTGTTTGAAATCCCTCAGGGTCTCCCTGTTATAAAATAGCAATATGAACAGGGCATAGACACTCTAATAAAACTTATTAAGTTCAAGTTTTGCCTGAACCACCTACCAGTTTAGTGATTTTGGTCAAGTGATAAACTTCTCTTGGTTTCAGTTTCTTCATTTGTAAAATGCCAATAGAGAAACTTAATCTCATAAGAGTGGGATGAGGAGTGAATGAGATTGTACACGCAAAAATTGTTGCAGATGAAAATGGGACGTCTGGGATTTACTTCAGAATATTCCATGAGGGATGGGAGGGTATGGTTGAGGGTATAGATGAAACAAGATTGATGTGGCAGATTATAATTTTCAAATACGTCTACAATGGTATCTTCCATTCCACATGCTCTTCTACAATGTGATCTTGCCACCCTCACCCATTTAAGAGTTTGAATTGAATTCCCCTTCCCTTGAATCTTAGCAAATCTTATACTTACTTTCAACGAATATGGCAGAAGCGATACTGTGTGATTGCTGAAAAAAATAGCAGAAAATTTTATGAAATACCTAGCTCTCTTGGGACAGTTGCTCAGGAAGAAGCTAGTAAGAAATCTGCGTACAATGAGACCACCATACTGGAAAGGTTAGTTTTCAGCATTCTACTCAACAATTCCAGCTCATTTTACCTTTCCAATTATTCCCATCAAGCCATCAAACATGGGAGTGAAGCTGTTCCAGACCCTCCAGACCAGCGTATCCACCAGCTGGATACTACTGAGTGTCCTCAGTTGGTACCACAAGTAACAGAATAATTGCACAGCTAAGCCTTGTTCAAATACTTGCCTCCTTCCACACCCCCACCCCCAAATCATGGCATATAATAGAGTGCTTGTTGTTTTATGCCACTGAATTCGAAGGGTAGATTCTTTTTTTTCACTTCAAAAGGCTTTTCTATTTTACACACAAAAGTAGAGAAAACTGTAGAATGAATCTCCATGTATCTATTATATAGCCTCAACAGTTATCATTTTGTCAATCTCATTTCATTTATCCGCTACTTTTTGAGGGGAGAGGGCAGGGGCTTGATTATTTAAAAGCAAAGTCTAACATAATATCACTCTTTATAGTTATTCATACACTATACAATCCATCCTAAGTGTACAATCTTGGTATAATCACAGACATGCATTCACCACTACAGTCAATATGAGAACATTCACACTTCCTCCAAAAGAAAAATCCCATACCCCTTTATCCCTACATTGTTGGCATTTAGCTTTGATATAGTGTTTCTGCTACATTTAATGAAAGAATATTACAATGTTAGTATTAAGTATAGACCTTGATTTACATTAATTTTATTTTTCGCATGTAACACCCTATTATTAACACCTTGTAATAGTGGTGTATGTTTGTTCTAGTTCATGAGAGAACTCTCTTATAGTTATATAATTAATCACCATCATTGTGCGCTCTGGGTTTCTCTAAGTTACACAGTCCCAGTTTTTATCCCCTAGCTTTCTTAAGGGTAGATTTTTATGCAGAACAATTGGCATGAATTGATAATTGTTTAAGCTGGGTGATGGGTACACGGAAGTTCATTGTACCATCGTTCCTGTTTTTACATATCTTTCAAATTTTCCATAATAAAGAGTTGAAAGATAAGGAAATATATATATATAATACACAGCCCAGTTAGCAAATGAGAAATGGCAGATCCTTTTTTTGTAAACGGAATGAAGTTCAAATTTGATGGCACAGCATTCAAGGTCACCTTGCCTTTACAAGCTCATATCTCACCACTTCACACTCTCCACTCGACTTTCATATCCCCCAAAATCAATCCAAGTACTTGCAGCTTCTAGAATATGGTAAGCTGTTTTATGTCTCTAAGCTACTCTATATTGTTTCTTCCTTCTGGGATTATTTACCCATCTTTTCCTCAGCATTTCTTTCAAGATACAGCTCAAGTGTAACCTCAACAGGGAAGTTTTTCTGATACACAGAAATAGAACTTGTTCCTCCTGCTGTTAGGCCCTGTGCTGGTTTGAAAGAATGTATGTCCCCTAGAAAAGCCATATATATATATATATATATATATATATATTTTTTTTTTTAACATAGGCAGGCACCGGGAATAAAACCCGGGTCCTCTGGCATGGCAGGCGAGCATTCTTGCTTGCTGAGCCACCGTGGCCTGCCCAGAAAACCCATATTTTAATCTAAATCCTATTTCATAATGGCAGAATAATCCCTATTCAATACTGTATGTTTGAATATGTAATTAGATCATCTCCCTGGAGATGTGATTTGATCAACAGTGGTTCTTAAACCTCATTCGGTGACAACATGTCTCCACCCATTTGGGTGGGTCTTGAGAAGTTTCTGGAGTCCTATAAAAGAGGAAACATTTTGGAGAATGAAGGAGATTCAGAGAGAGCAGAGCAGAACGACCAAGCCACGAGAAGCAGAGTCCACCAGCCAGCGACTTTTGGAGATGAAGAAGGAAAATGCCTCCCGGGGAGCTTCATGAAACAGGAAGCCAGGAGAAGAAGCTAGCAGATGATGCTGTGTTCGCCATGTGCCCTTCCAGATGAGAGAGGAACCCTGACCGTGTTCACCACGTGCCTTTCCAGATGAGAGAGAAACACTGACTGTGTTTGCCATGTGACTTCTCACTAGAGAGACAGAGACCCTGAACTTCATCGGCCTTCTTGAACCAAGGCATCTTTCCCTGGATGGATGTCTTTGATTGGACATTTTCTCAGCCATAGAACTGTAAACTAGCAACTTATTAAATTTCCCTTTTTAAAAGCCATTCTGTTTCTGGTATATTGCATTCCGGCAGCTAGCAAACTAGAATAGGCCCCTACTATAAACACACTTCTTCCAAGACATCAACAATATTTTATTATGCTTATGCATGTTCTTGGGGGGATTCAGTGGGAAACATGACTGTCTCTAACCTCTTAGATTACAGTCCAAGTGCGGAAGCCAAACTATAAACAAATAAATATGTAATTGAATTGTGATAATTCCTATGAAGTGCACAAGTAGGAAATGATAGAAAAAAATGAAGTTCTCTCTGAAAATATGACATTTGTTTTGAAACTGTAAGGATGAGTATGCAGTAAGCTTAGTCACATGTTTAACTCAAGGCCAAGCACAAGACCTGGCATGTAGTGGCTTGCTTTAAATGCTTGTCTGCCTACCTCACAATTTTCTTGTGAAGATCACATATGACAACATCTGCAAAAATTCTTTGCAGAGTATTAAGTGCAACACAAATGCAGCTTACTACAGAATATATCCTGAGAGGGTAGAAAGCTCTCTTTTATCCTAAGAGCCCCTCAAAAAAAAACAAAAAACAAAAAACAAACTTCTGCAGTCAAGTTCTGCCATAGCCTAGTGTATCCAGGCATAGAATCTTCTCCCTAAGCATAATTTTCCCATTCTGTTTGGATTGTTGACATGGCCTGTAATGAGATACAGGAGGGACTAGACACATGGCTCATATGCGAGTGTAGGTTTGGATGAAGTCCCACGCAGGAAGGCAGCCAACTCTAGTTCATTGACTTAAAGATCAAACTGGATGATTTTATGGGGAGAGGGAGGATGCTAAAGAAAGAGGGGCATGCAGAAGGGGATTAATGCTGGTAATATCTCTTTGTTTGCCACTCAATCTGAGCTGATTCTGTGTTTGTTTCAGTTCCTCCCCTCTCATTTCTTTACTTCCCTAACTTATGGCTGTCCAAATACATCTTGTTTCCAATAAGACTAGATGAAAACTAACATATATTTAGCATCTAGTATGTGAAAGACACTATGATATGTTCTTTTAAAACATGTTGCTCGTGATTAAGAGCAAAAGCTCTGGAGTCTCATTGTAGACTTGATTGGTATGCCAGTTCCATCATTTTATTCTAACTGTATTAGCCTGAGCAAGTTTCATTCCTTCTCTGGACCTTAGGTTCTTCATCATTGGTGGGGATAATAATAATACCTATCTCATAGGATTATTATTTTTTTTTTGGCATGGGCAGGCACTGGGAATCGAACCTGGGTCTCCGGCATGGCAGGCAAGAACTCTGCTTGCTTAGAGCCACCATGGACTACCCTCTTACAGAATTTTTGAGAGGACTCAATAATAAATGTAAAGTGCTTATCCCAGATTCTAGATTTGCTGTATTAGATACCCAATAAGTGAGTGTTGTTATAACATTATTACTTGTTGATTGATTCCTGGATTGAGTCAAGGCCAGTGTCAGGGACCTACCACACACACAGGTTCCTTTTTCTTTTCTTAGAAGGTAGTTACTTAAAGTCGTAGGAATAATAATATGAGGCTGACCAAGGCTGCCTTGGTCGCTCATAGTGATTGTCAATAGCATTGCAGTCATGGAATTTAGGCCCATAATTTAGTGACATGACATTGCATAGGCTTCTTAAAATATTTACTCATTAAATAACTAATTAAATCTTCAGAAAACATTTATGGAATAGCTACTATGATCTAAGTCCTCAGAATGTAGAAATAAAAAAGACATCTAGGGTGAGCCATGGTGGATCAGCAAGCAGAGTTCTTGCATGTCAAGCCAGAGACCTGGATTCGAATCCCACTGTCTGCCCATGCAAAAAAGAAAAAGACATCTAGGGTTTAACTCAGCTGTTTCCTCCTGATGATTAAAGTAGAGCTCTTCTGAGATTATTATAGGGGATAGAAGCTTTACCTATCAAGGAACTCAATCTTGGAAGACCAGAGAAAGAGATGTAAACAGGAAAAATACTATAGTGAATATAGCTGGTGACTATTGCTTGTCAACCCTCTCTTCTATTCCAGTGCATAATGGATGCTGTGATCCTTTGGCATTGTTCTCAGATCCATCCAGGAAGTAAAAATAAAAATGTTGAAATAAATTGCTTATATAGACTGGAACAAGGGGCAGTTTTTCAACATAAATTCTTCTGCATGCATTATTTGTTACCATGCTTATGCACTACTTTGAGAAAATAATTTCTCAGAAAAAATAATGAGGCTAACTTCAAACAGTGAGAACCTAACACTTTCTTCATCCATTTTGTTCAGTCATTTTGACATAGCTAGTGCTTGGGCTGAGGTGAGGTTTAGAAAATGGGGGATGGAGTAGGAGAGGATATTGGACAAGATGTTTAACAATTTTTAAGCTAAAACTTTTTGTTTATTCTTAAAGCCAAAATATTTTTATGTCAAAATGCCTGAATCAAAACATCTTATCTAAAGTGTCATTGCTCCAACTCAGATACATTATGTTCAGTATAGTATCTGGCCCTTTCTCCTGAATGAAATTAAGTCTATGAGAAAAATATATTGCCATAATGTGTGTGTGTGTGTGTGTGTGTGTGTGTGTGTGTGTGTGTGTGTTGTATTGTATGCTTTCTAGTCATGGCTCCCACCCCCACCCATGTGATGGGTGACACTGGGCCAGTCCCTTTTCTTTCTCTGGGTCTCTGGCTCCCAATGTGAACATGAGGACATGGATTAGATAAACTAATTTTCAAAGTGTTTCTCTACAGGAATTCTGAGCAGGGGTCTCAGGGAACTCCATGAGGGTAAACAGGATCAGAGTTGGCACAGCTTAGTCCTGGGAACTAAGAACACCTTTGTTTTAACTAAAACAGCTAAACCCTGCTTAAATCTTTTATTTATTCTTCTTTCTAGTAATATTTTAATTGAAATAAGGATTTTATTTATAAAATACTGTTGTAGTGGCTAAAGTCGATATCTAAGTCTTATTTCAGTGCTCAAATTCTAAGGACTATTTCAGTGCTACAATTCTATGCCTTTGAAGGAATTCAAGTATTGGATGTATTAATTTCTAAAGGAAAATATAGCTTAAAAATCACTTTGATACCATTATCTCATTTGACACCCAAAGCAACACTGTGAGATAGGCAAGAGAGGTATTATGTCCATTTCACAGATGGTGGCAGAACCCTGACCAGAACTCAGGTCTTCTGATGTTATTGCTTATCTAGTCTCTTGCCTCTATATTAAAACACTTCTCCAAATTTGATTTCCTCATTGTGCAAAACAATGAGGAAAAAGTCCTTCACAGTGATGTTGGCCTCCACAGACACTGAAGTCATAAAAGTTCTTAAGCATTCTGGGAATTTCATTTATAGAAATATAAAATATAAATATAACAATACCTTCAAAGCATTCAATTCTTAAAGGCCAAGAATATAATTCTTAATATAATTCTTACAGGCACTTTCCATATATGAAAGACTAGGGTATATGCACATGCCTTGTTGACTCCTTAAACAAAATCCTTAACTTAGACCTTTACATAGATGTTTGTGGCTGGAAGGAAACTTAGAGATCAACTGAGACCAATGACATAAAACCAGCAACCCAGAAAATTTCACTTATGGACACGTAGTTTGTTTAGTGGCAAATTTAGGACAAAGACCTTGGGAGGCAGCACGGTATAGTGAAACGAATGGACTTCTGAGTTAGATCAGGACTCGGATTTGAACTCTTGCCCTTCCACCTGTGCCACCTGGAGAAATTAATTTCCTTGAGTCTCATTTTTTAAATCTGTAACCTTGGGATACTACCTTATGAGGGGTGATTGAAAAAGAGGTAAATGAGATAATTCACCTAAAGTTCCACCACTTGCTACAGATTCAATAACTTCTCTAAGGCTGTTTAATTCTAAAATAAAGAAAAATAACTACTTTGTAGGATTAGTATAGAGACTTGGTGTGGTCTGAAATAATATTCAAAGTACTTAACAACTGATAAAACATGGGCACTGACAAATCAGAGTGACGCCTGTTGTAAACAACTGGTTTGACCATACTGGGGGATGGTTGCTGCACAGATAAATATCAACTTCATGTGGGGATTAAGTTAAATGACATGAGACATAATATATACGTAATGAATGATGTTTATCACTCTTTCCCTTACCACTCCTAGTTCTAGACCACTTCAGGCCACTTAAGCAGAAGAATCTAGCCCCCACATGTGAATTATATATTACATTTATATTTCTGATTTCATAAATTTGTTTGGATTCTTTGATCATGCTATCTGAAAGTCTTGCCATTTCAATGTAATACATTTTACACTCTAGTAATTTGAAATTCACATTTCCATGATAATATTCCATGATAAGATGGTCATAATATCTTTTCTAAGGTACTTTGGCTAGAGTAAGTTAAACATCTTGAGAAGCTGCAATCGAGTACAATTGAGCATATTCAAATGGTCCTTGAGAAAAAGGCCCCTCTGTGACAAGAAAAGATTGATGTCTCTTAAAAAGGAGCACAGTTCCGTCCTAGGATGTGCCCTGGCTTAAAAAGGTATAAACAGAGTTGGAAATAGTAAGAAAAAAAAAGATATCATAAATCTCTCAAGTCATTATTTGTAGTTTTTCCCTGATCAGTAAATACTTGAGGAAGGCAGGGAGAGTGGAAAGAAAGAAGCGGCGAATAGCATGTGGAAGAGGAAGAAATGGTTTAGAAAAGGAATGAAAGGATTAATTCCAGCTCCCCTTATATAGTTATTGCTCTCTCACATGTCCCAACTTATCCTTTCATCTTTGCCTACTTCGCAATTGAGGCTGGCATAAGTGCAAAAAGGGCCCCTCTTTGCTTGGAAGGAATAGGATGCGGCAGGCATTGTGGAGGGATTAATAGCAGCTGGTATTTCCAAAGGGGCCAGGGTCAGCACCAGTACTGATTACAGACTTTCTTAGGGCACATGAAAAGCAAGGGGAACTTTAATTTTTAAAAAGAACTTTGGATGGTGCAACAGTGACTCGGTGACAGAATTCTCGCCTGCCATGGAGGAGACCTGGGTTTGATTCCCGGAGCCTGCCCATGCCAAAAAAAAAAAAAAAAAAAGAACTTAGTAGGTCAAGAATTTGATGAGTCATCATGGGATATATTCAATACTTTGGTAGAAGTTTCATAGACTTTTCTCCTAAAATCAACAATATCATCAGGGAATGTAGCAACTACAGCTACTATATGTCAGTTTACTTTAAGTATCTCCAGCTTTTTCCAGGAAAAAGATGTTCTGATTTCAGATAACTGCACAGTACTCAGGCAAGAAATATTTGAGAGGTAGAGTGTATTCCCTTAGGGAGTTGAAAAGACCTCATAGAGCTAGATTTGCTCCTTTAGTCTTATTTTATATCATTAAATTATATCATGGTATAAAATCTATCCAGTAATTTGTTTCCCTTAATAGAGCTCCCAACCAGAAAGGAGGTGACATGTGCACAAAAGAGGCAGGTCAGGCTTGCATTTTGATGCAGACCAGAAATTGAATGGCATAAGCCAATTATCTATGGTTCAATCATCTTTGTATAAACTTATTCTCAAGGTTTTGGCCCCTCAGAGCTGACAACTGAGCGAAAAGACATTACCTTGGAGAACCAATCTTCCCTTCTCCCACTCCATGTGGACAAATGTTCCTCGTAATTCCATTCATAGAGCTTCTGTCCAGATATGCCCTGCTTTCTTTAAAACATTTGCCAACAGGACTTTCCTATGCAGTTTCAACACACCTGGCAACTTTTACTTTTCACCTCATCTATTTGTTCCACAAACTGGTTTTCAGAATGAATTCTTGCAGAGCTCTCTGCCATAATACTCTGTTCAGTACTCTGTTGTGCCCAATAAATAACTATTAAGAATTACGGTACAGTGGGGTTCTGTTTACAGTGATCACTAATATCACTGTAACTGTTAAAGTCACTGCTTTCATTGTTAAAGCATTGAGTATCCATTTTATAATATTTAACAGTTCTTATATAGTAATAGAACGGCATATATTTTTGTTTCCTACTTGAAAATGTTTTAAAAACTGGTTGTTAATGACTGTGTTTGTAGGAGGCAAGGCAAGCTTTCTATAAGGGGTTCACTGTCTGTGTCTCTATGTTCTTAGACATGGTGAAGATGCTAAAGATGAAGGAGCATCAAGAAAGTTGAGAAGCATCTGACAAGAGGGAAGTTAATCAGACATCAGATAATCTATTGATACTGCTTTGAAACCACACTAGAAATCAAGGAAGAGAAAGGATAGAATTAGTTTGGATTTTGCACAACCACAGCCACATGCAAGTGTATTCCTTTCCAGGACTTACATGTGAATTCTGTAGATTCAGACAAAAATTCAGGTTACGATTCTGTGGAAACAAGTTCTCCAGTGGCACATTAAATCACTCTGAGAATCTATCAATTCAGATATGGTTGTCATTCATGCCCCATGATTGAGCTAGATCAATGGTGTCCTCCTCAATCTCAAAATGTTTATTGCTTGAAGAATGGGAGAATATAGAACCTTCTGCATATTCACAGAGCCAGAGCAAGAGAAAGGGGAATTTGTGTTTTCTTGTAAAACATGCTGTTTCACAGTTGAGGAACTGGCTGAAGCATGAGAGAATGCAGAATCATTGCAACTGTTTGTGTCACACTATCTCCTCTGGAAAGGCAAGCCCGCTCTCCATACAGGACCACAGGTTAAGTTTGAGTCAGGGATTTTTCTCCCTTGGTATCTTTTCCACCCAGGTATTCACCATTAAAGAGGATCAAAGAGCAGACTGAAAGATACTGAGTGGGCCAAAAGACTGACAAATTACCAGGCATTTTCTTAAAAAGAAAGTTTCCTAATTGCCACTTCACTTTGGTTTTACTTACAGCTGGTTCCTTTTTCAGCTGACTGGCTCAAGTGACTATTGAGGTGCTTGAAGTATCTGAGGGTTGAGGAGACAGGATTTCCATGTGCCATTTCCTACCCTCTTGGGTAACTCTACTGCCTCCTATGCAAGGAGTTAATGAAGGTGCCAGTGCCATTTTTTTAATAGATACAATATTCAAACTGCCTTATGTGTTTAAAGCAGAGATTCAAGCTTTAAAATATTGTCCAGTAGTAATATAGAGCCAACTGAAAAAAAAAAAAAAGAACAAAACAAAACAGATAAAGTGTTTCTGGAGTCACAGAGTCTTAGGCATATTCTTTCATTAATTCTATTTTATTAAACACTCACTATGGGCCAGCCACTGCACTAAACACTTTAGTTTGTCACAGAGTTTATTAATCTTTACTCTAATCCTATGAAGTAGGTACAATTATTATCCTCATTTTACAGATGGGAAAATCGGGGCTTACAGAGGTTAGGTAAATTACCCAAGTCCATGCAGTTAGTATGTGGTAGAACAAGGATTCAAACCCATGACTTTTACTGAAAAAAGTTTTGTTCTCAATCATTCTGCCACACACTACATGTGAGGCATCTGAGGCTTGAATATCTTCAGTGCCATAATTACAATAATAATTAAATTATTATTGAGGGGTTAATGTATTCTTGGTTCTATACTAAAACTTTCCCATATATCAACTCATTTAACCTCTAAATTGCAAAACCCCATGAGGAAGTTACTATAATTGGCCCCCTTTTTACAGAAAAGGAAAGTGAGGCATACAGAGGTAACTAAATTTCCTTAGTTCACAGAACTAACAGTGTTGGAACTGGGCTAAAAATTTAGTGAGCTTGATTCCCAAGACTATCTTCTTAATTGTTAAGCTATATTGAAGGTATGATGTTCATTGCTGCATGAGGCAGCTCAGTCCACTTTTGGGGTCAGCTTTCTTGATTAGAAAGTTGTTCCTGAACCTATAAAGGATTTCTCAGAAGCAAACAGTAGAGTTCAAGAATCCAGTCTCCAGCTGAGGCTCTTGCTCAATTCCTTCCCAAAATATGTCTCCATTACCCTTTAACCTGCATCTTTCAACAAACTGATATATGGGGAGTTCAGCAATGGGAGATCTCAGCCGTGCCTTTAACGTCTGATGAGTCTCCTAGCACACTGTGTTTTTCATTTGATCTAAAGGCGATTTAATGAGAGATCATTTCCTGATAACACATTGCCTGTTCTCAACATCACTAGGAAAGCTCTTTGCTACTAACAATCCCTATTTTGGTTTAAATGCCTTTGAAAAAGGGACACAGGAGACAGCATAAACTCCTCAGAGTTTGGATCTGATTTCCTGAGGTGTTCCATTTCAGAAAAGGCCCCTGAAAATAGGCAGAGAATAAAAACAAGTGTGGTCTGGGGCAGACAGTGTTTTTCAAACAGTTGGCCAAATCTCTCCTGGCAGCCGGGAAGCAGCTGAATCATCAAACGCTAGACTTCTAACGAGATGGAGGTTGGGCTGTATTGAAGTGCATTCCAGACTGACTGTGAAACCCAGAGCTGCTGCTGCTTTACCAGCCCTGGCTCTCTTCCAAGGGGCTGGCCTGGGTGAACCGCTTCTGGAAGCCTGATTCTTCTCTTCTCTCTCTTTCTTCTCTTTGTGCTTTCCCATACAGCATTTGCCTGCCTTTGAAAGGAATATTTGGATGAATTTGGGGGTCAGCTCAGATACAGCTTCTGCTCTACAAGCTAAAGTTAAGGAAATCAATTTCCTGATTAAAAAGGCAAAATAGCAGAGAAGTTGCTGAGGTGGGGAACCCAGGGAATGGACAAAAGTGGTCAGACATTCTTTTCCGGGGGTCAGGAATGACCTAAGCATTCAGACATTGAAAGCCAGATGTTTAGAAAAAACCCTAGACCAAATTTGAATCTTAGAAGTGTTGAAATTCTTTATGCAATCTTTTGAATAAATATTACAGAGTAGAAGGTAAGGAAGGGGGTGGGTCCAAATAAAGTAATGCAATTTGAAAATAAATTGATATCCCTCCCATTTACACCAGAAACAAAGCAAGTGTTTGGATACTGTTTTAGTTTCCTAGACTGAACAAAGCAAATGCCATGAAATTGGATTGGGTTACATTGGGAATTTATTCACTCATGGTTTTGAGGCCAGGAAAATGTCCAAATCAAAGCATCATCAAGGTGATGCTTTCTTCCTGAAGACTGGCTGACAGAGATCCTTGGCTCCTCTGTCACGTGTCAAGGCACATGGAGGCATCTTCCGATCTCTCCCTTCTCTTATGAGTTTTGCTGCTTTCAGCTTCTTGCTTCTGTGACTTTCTTTTTGACTGTCTGAATATCATTCTCTTATACGATTGCAGCAATAGGATTAAGATCCATCCTGTTTGTAGTGGGTCACACCTTAACTGAAGTAGCCTCATCAAAAGGTCCTACTTACAATGGGTTCATACCCACAGGAATGGATTAAATTTAAGAACATGTTTTTCTGGGGTACATTTAGCTTCAAGCACCCCATACACATTAAATATAAAGGACGAACAATATCTTTTGTCTTTCAAGGTGACTGCCTGAAACATGACCATTTCTATGCCTAACTATGATTGAGCATAAAAATATGTTGTTTCCCAATATCTGCTAATATGCAGACAACTATTGTTTAGCTGCATTTGTCCCTAATAAATAAGATGGGAGAGCCAATTTCTTACTGACTAACTGACAATGCCAGGCTGAGTACTGATTATAACCTGAAGCTGACCTCAACCTATTCAGGTAGGGTTTCACCTAAAGGAAGAATACTGTGAAAGATCTCTACTGTTAATAGTAAACTGTGAAAGCATGGGGATGAGGGGTGTGACTTGGGAAGAACCTTGAAATTCCACAATACTATAATCCATTGTCTGGGCTCTTATGGGAAAAAGAAAGAAACTGGATTCTCCTCCCTTTAGTTCTTGCCAGAAACATTCCTTCTCCAGTTAGTTCTTCATGACCCCACCCATAATAATAATAATGTGTGTTTTCATAAAGTTCTAAAGAACTTTCACACACATTTATATTTGATCTGTGCAACTTTGACAGGAAGGGAAGAAGAGATTAGCCCCTTTTTACAGATGAAGACATTGAGGTCCAGAGAATTGATTTGCCCAAAGTCACACAAGAAATTGTAGTAGAGCCGGGTAGACCAGATCATCTGTTCCTTGTGCCATTACTCCTTTTACATACCAAACCATGGAGTGCTGGTTTACAAATTTTTAGGTACATCAGAAGCACGTGGAAAGCTTATTACAAATGCAACTTCATAGGCTCTAACCTCAAGGATATGGTAGGTTTGGGATGGGGATCTGGAATCTGCATTTTTAACAAAGTTCCCAAGTGATTCTGAGGCAGGTGCTCATTGAGCCGTCCACCAAAAGGAAAGCCTTTCTATCCAGAAATTTAGTTTAAATTTATATAGATAGTGTGTTGTTTTGAAATTGCACAGAGGAATAGAAGAAAACTAACAGGGCTGTTCTTAAAAGAACTATGAGATGGGGGGACTGGGAAAGATATTGTCTTTGGCAAAGGGACACTTGCTCTCCCAACTTTTCCCATCCAAAATCTTTTTCCTCTTGAAGTGGAGGTCAAATGAGCATCAAGGGAAGCCTCTAAAATAAAGATACCTTGCAAACTGGCCCTTGAGACAGGTGGTCAATGGCTAAAGAACGGGACTCTGCTAATGATGTACGGAGGTGATCCTAGGTACATAAGATATAGGTACTTGAATCTCAGGTCTCTTTTTTAGCACAAGCAGTAGACGTCTTACTCTGGAGCCAAACCATCTGTGTTTGAATCCTCCCTGTACTAATACTTAGCTGTGTAACCTTGGGCAAGTCATTTACTTCTCCATGCCTAAATTTCCTTTAACGTACACTGAGGATAATATTACATTTTTCATAGAGTTGTTGGTGGAGGGATTAAATAAAATAATGCACACACAATACTTAGAACAGTGACTAGCATCTAGTAAGCAGTATTTATGTTATTGTTTATTACAGATTACAGTTTCCCTGCGTCATTGCTGAGCTGTAATCAATAATGAGTGGTTTGGCCTGGAATCATTTATTTCAACAGTTTTCATGTCTCTGCCTCTGTAAGCAATGAAAGAAAAGTGATTATGAGGAGCCATAGATGGCATTATTGTGCCAGCCTATTAAGTGCCTATTCCAGACCAAAAAAAAAGAATCCTGATAAAATGTACATCTTCAAGGAAATTCTGGGTCTTCGTACATCTGCATGCATCTTCAAGAGTTTTTATCAAAGGGCAAAGAGATATTTGACCTCCAAACACAATTCTCTTTCTCTCCTCTTAAAAATTTTTCAATGAAATTTAATGAAAATCTGGTCAATGTTGGTGAAGAGCAGAGTACATATTCATAGAACAGTGGTGTGAGGGTTAATGTTCTTTTTTTCTAACTTTTCCATTTAAAGAATGCTCCATGAATGCCAGGGGATAATGATGAGAGTAACATCAGGGCACCGAGCCTCCTTTACGAGTATTAGGAAGACCAATAGGGGCACACGCTTTAGTCAACGGCATAGTATGGCATGATGGTGAGTGATAAAGGTTATGCCCATGGTTCAGTGCCCGGACCATGCACCACCCCCCCTCAAAAAAACTGTTATGCCTGTGGGACTGTCTTCCCAGAATTTGCTGATAGTAATAATATGGGAATATGGCAGGGTTCTAAACTGGTAGATTTATAGGAAGCATATTAGGTGTCTCGCGACCCTAGTGTAAAGACGTGTGTGTGCATGTGCGTGTGTGTGTGTGTGAGAGAGAGAGAGGTGTGAGAGAGAGACAGAGAGAGAGAGAGAAGGCAACTATGTGAATGTATATGGAGTAGGGGTAGGAGGATGGAAAACAGGAAAAGAGATTTTGCGGGGGAAGGGATGGTGGGACGCAGAGAAGGGTATGACAATGTGTCCTGAATCTCCTAGATGCTTCTTGAGCACATCATGTCTCAAGGGAAAGCAGAGTTTCATTCGAACCTGAGTTGGCCCACCTACCAGCACTTTTTCTCCCTGCTATCTGTACTATCACACATACTCACAGGCATATCTGCTTCAGTGCCCCAAGCCATTTAATCATATATTCTTCTATATATTTGCTGCTCATGTGACCTCCAGCCAGTCAGCCAGACATCAGAATATCAGCAAGTAGCCTAGATTGAAGCGAAGGAAACAATGGCAAAAATGGTAGTTGCCAATTTCGGTCAGCTCTCACTTAGAGAAATTCATGCTAAGAACAGTGGTATGGATATTGGGGCACAAAGGCTGTGTCTTTAATTATATGCATATGTGCATCTAAAAACACACTTGCACATAGAAATCTTTCAAAACCTGCAATTTTCAGGAAAATGATGTAAGAAGGGTAAGTCCATTCCTGGTTTTCTCTTTCAACAGGTTCAGTTACATAGTGCAAACTATTCACAGATCAGACTATTTATTCCCCTGTGAATGTCTGTTTGGCCAAGACCCAAAGCTTCTAAGTTGGAGGGTGATGGCAGCTGCAAGAGAAGCTTTAGCTGCTGCCCTTTTAGTACACATGAAACTCCCATATTTCACCCTTGGAACAGGATAGTCCCTTACAGAGTACATTGAATGTGGAGGATTTTTTTCCATGGATTTTGCAGCTTCCAGAAACACCCAAGGCTTTTCTTAAAATCATCATTCAACTGAATGTCTATATATATAGCTTTTATATAGACATAGTTCACTTTAATCACTTAAACAGAAGACCATCATGAGATATGTTTTCATTCTACTTTTCAACCTAACTAGGAGACAACCACCAAATAAAATGACTTTCAGAACATTTTCTACTAGACAATAAAACCTCTTTAATTCTTAGATACATGTACAGTTTGATGAACTAAAGCCAAGGTTTACAGAAGGTCAGGATAGAAAGAATTAATGAAAATGAACGGTTTTGTCACTTGGAAAGAAACTGAATAGGTCAAAACTATCCATCTACAACTATGTTCTTATAAATATCCAAGCGATGAGAGAATAAAGGCATATTTTCACACTTGGTTATAAGAACTATTACAGTAACTGACTGGTGATATACTCCATTGATAAAATAATTCTTGGCTAATGACATATACTTGTATAATTTGGAAAAGCAAATCATTAGACCATATGTATCTTCTTTCAGTGACATTCAAATTTTAGATATCCTGATCTTGTTCCTTAGGTTGGGTGTGAAGTTATGTAGTGGCCCTTATCTATAGACCTTAAAAATAAAAGGAGGTGAGGCTTGATCTCAAGAGAGCCTTCCCTGAAGCCTCCACCCCATCCCTGCCGCAAGTTAGGTAAAATGCTCGGCAATATGTTTCTGTCTCAGTACATACCTGTTTGGATGTTTGTCTTTTACAGTACACTGAAATTTCCTTCAGGGCAGAAACCATATTTTTCACATATTTGAAGCACCACTACCAACACATTGTGTGATGTCGATGCTAGAAAAATATTTCTTGAACTGTTGATGGAAGGTGGGCAGTGAAACAAAAAAAAATTGCATAAGTGGTGGTCTAAAATGCACATTAAAAATATGGTCCACATTCTAGTCTGCTTTCCATGATTTGAAGGACAATGTGTACTCCTGAATCTGAGCTCATCTATATGGCAGGGCCAGGTTTATATAATACAATTTAAAATTTTTTCTCATTAAACACCTCTCTCCTGAAATTCATTAGTTTATTCTATCACTTTCCTTGAAATCGCAGGATAATTAGATCCTTTTTTTAAAGTTTAAGAATCCTTGAGGCCTTCAAGGTGATCAGACTCTCATATTTTAGTATGAAATTGTTGAATCAGGTTGCTCTTCTTTTAAACACCTAGCTGAGATTAGGACTGAGGAAAAAGGAGCCTTGACAGAAGAAGTATGAAGATGAGAGATGGCGCCAAAGCAAGAAGAGAAGAGTATTTTAAAGCATGTGAAAATGTAGGGAGAACCCAGTCTAGGTGACTTACTATGGGTCCAGGTGGGATGGGGTGGAGTGGTGGGACAGAAGTGAAGCATGGGTTCAGAAAAGTATTTGATAAATGACAAAGTCAAATTTATAATCAGTAAGTCATAGACAATGAGAGAAGGATATTTACACATCCTTAATGCCATCAGGACAGGAAGATCTAAAACGTGGCTTTCCCAAGTTAAATGACTAGTTCTTCACAGAATTAGAAATAAAACCAATTTTAGAACTTTAATCTTTTTACATCAACAGTTAAATGCAGTTCAAATGATTGTTAGACATCTAGTGCATTCTCATCACTTGGCTACACAGTGATGGGCATTCAGGTTTCTTTCGTGAAATTTTACCATAGAGTCCTCCATTTCCCTTTCTCTTAATAAGGAGTTCCAATTGTGAAGGCTAAAATGCATGAGCAATACTGAGCACCTATTTGTGTTAGGATGCTGGAATTTAAAGATAATATGTCTGTACATTAGAGCAGATTCAGACCAATCAGGGTAACAAATACAGTAAAATCAGCCATAAAGAACAATTTTTCTCTTTGGAATCAACTTCAACAGCCTCCAATTTCTTTTCTTTTAGTCAACAAGTTGAATAGATTCTGACTTCATAATGTCTCCCAGGTCTGCCCCTTTATTTATGTACCCGTCATTTCCCACTTTGGTCTGTGTTTTCATTGCTGCTCACATAGATTACTGCAATAGTCTCTAAATTTTCTCTTATGCTTCAAATCAATACCCAACTATGCCAGACTGACCATTCCTAAAACATCGCATTACATACATATATTAAAATTCTGTTCAAAAACATTTAATGGCTATCCAACGACCAAAGATAAAGGCTAAATTCTTATGCTGACTTCACAGTCCACCCTTTTGTCTTCTTTTATTGTCATCTGTTTATGGGCATATCATGTGTCTGATACTAGATTGTAAATTCTTAAGGACATGACACTTTGTTTTTATCTTTCAATTCCCACATTCTAGCACAAATTCATTAGGCACTCATTAAATGCTTTTTACCGGTGATCACTTCTTATAAAATAATCTTAAGTTATTTTCACTTAACCTTCCATAATAAAACTTCCAGAAAATATTTCTGCATTTTCTAAAAGCTTATGCTATTAGCTATTTGATCTAATCTTTGTAACCATTCTTTCAATATAATATTAAATACTATGTATAATTTTACACATATAAAAACATTAAGATCGAGTTAAGATAAACTTTGGCAGAGTCTGACTTAATTCCTTAATATGTATCCCAAAAACCTACACTATAATGATTTGACTCCCCTCCCCACCATGTTTAAACTAAATCTGTCTTATTCCTGTTAAATATACCAAATATTCTGGCCAAGTTTACTAAGAGGAAGCAAATAATTCTCTCTTCCCTTTATGTTTTGTGTTTGTTCTTTGTACTGGTTCCCACACTGGGGATATTCCCAGTGGATACACAGGGAGTTAACAGGAGTTTTAGCTGAAGGCAAATGATGGATTAGCCTCACTGAGAGAAATGCCATACTCATTTTTAACAAACTGGCGAACAAGATATCACGGAAAAATAATTACCTTAGTAACCAGAATAATGGAGGTCTAGACTTGGCTTTTCCAGGTACTAGCGGTATGATCTTCCTAGTGTCATATAAATATTCAGTATGCATCTATTTCTATATCTGTCAAATGAAGGGATGGTAGATTGGATAAATTTATTTCACAGATCTTTTATGCTAGCTAATAAACAACAGGCACAATGCAAGGTAATTCAGGGAATACGAAGATGAACCCACATGAGTTTCTATCCTTGAGGAGTTTATAAGTCTATAAGGTAGAAAATATGTACCCAAAGGTTTGAAATACAATTGACACTCTGTATATCTGTACACAGGAATAAGAACCCTGAAAGAGGTACAGTTAAAGTACTTAATGATTATTCTGTGATTTGTCATGAAAATAAAATAAATATCTTCCTTTCCCAAAATAGAGACACTATAATTATTTGAAGTGCTTTCTTTAATAGCATTGCCTCCCAAATCAATGGGAAAGTTATGAAGTTCTGAATAATTTTAGTCTTAACTACAAGGAAATGGAAAAAGTTTGTTTTGCAGAAAAATTTAATATCCCTTAATGAATCTGAGAAACAGAACAACAGGAAATTTAAAAATTAGTTACATTTTACAAAGTAACTATTATATAAGAGTAATTTTTATGATGAAAATAAATCTTGCATAAATGAGTCCCTGTTCTACATTTAGCCCTCTTCAAGAGGTTGCAAATGTTAGAAATGAAGTACAACATAGGATGCTTCTCCTTAACCTAATTAGCATGTAGGTAGGAAGATAAAACTAAATATACAGAAGATGATTTTAAAACAGTTTGGTATTAAAATGTACAGAGCAATTGATGGTACCATAAGTAGTAAGAAAGGTAAACATTGCAATGATGGAAAGTTCTTTCTTTGGAATCAGTCAGACCTGGGTTTGAAACCTTCTCTGCCACTTAATGGTTATGTGTTGGGCCTCTTAATTTTTCTTCATCAAACTCAGTTTCCTCACCCCAAAAATGGACTTGATTGTTGAACCTGCTACAAAAGGTTGTGAAGATTAAGTGAGCTAACACAGATAAAGTGCCAATCACAGTGCCTGGCACAGAGCAGGTGTTCAATGATTCTTTGTTGATTTTGATAATGTGTGAGTTGAAATAATTGAGGACAAAGTTCAGAGCCAAGGCAGGCATGTAAAAATGGCAGAGAAGAGGGAGTGGGAAAACATATAAGTGAAATCTAGTTGCAAATTAGACCATTAAGAGAAAAAATTAAAAGAGTATACACTTTACCTTACACACTGCCACAATATATATATAGGTAACAATATATGTAACAATATATGTAACAATAAGCTATCATCATCAACTACCAGCTAATAACTAGTGTCAATGAACAATTTAGTATTTGTCCCATAGGCACTTCTCTTCTTAACTTTTAAAACTCTCTCTTCAAGGATCTCTGAATATCATCGTACTATTGAAATTTGGTTCAGTGATCACAAGAATAAACACAAGCAAAATATATTATGTGCTATACTCAACAATTTTTCTTTATATCTGATACCAGCCCTGAATAAATGGAGCATTGAGAAATACTTCCAAGTAGCATAATATGTCTTTCTTATATCAATCTTTCTCAGGTTGTTGAAACTGGACAATGTATTTAATTGGCTTTGGAACTTTTTATTCTATTTACATAGTTAATACTATGATGATTGGCAGACCAATAATATTTTGGTGCCTTGGGATGAGAAGTGTTATTAGAAACAGATGATACAAATAATTAAAAATAAAATTTGGAAGGGAGAAGCATTAAATGAATTCAGTTTTCTAGGTAAAAACCTGAGCACATTATTGAGAATAAAGTGTTTTCTGTGTTTGATGTAAATGATAGATATACTCTTTTCTCTGGAGTGAGAACAACAATCTCCCAGTCTTTGACACACTAGAGACGTTGTGGAAACATCATGCCCCACTTTGATTCATGTGCTAAGAAAATTAATTTGGAAAAAACCAAAGCTCTCTCTATTTAACTTCCCAATGAAATTGGACTCGATTTGTGTGTCCACATGACTTGATTTTGAATGTTCTTTTTCTACAACCCTGCAGGTTTAAAACAATTCACAGAAGCATTTGGCCTCTAGGTTGTCTTAGCCTGACCCGGGCAGTCACCCTTGGGATCCCAGACAGGCATATTTCCAGAGATTAGAAGACTGCCATTTTCTGAGGAATTGATGGCATTTAGTAAAGGAGAGGAAAAAAAACTTCATACAAGCATTGGCAAAGACTGAATACTTTAGAATCAGGTTCTTTTCAGGAATTTCAGCTTCCTGTGCATAGCCAGTGCTTCTAAGAAACAACACCCGTCCCATTACTGAAAGTCTTCTTTCTGTCATTAGTAGAGATTGGAATGCACCAAAGGGATGCATTTGTTATTAGAAGATGAAACACAAATCTAGTTATTTAAATTAATTATTTAAAATTGAGCAGAAGTCATGAGTCAATTTTAAGGTGTAGTAGACATGAGGCCTGGATCACAACTAAGAATATGTCTGATCTTCTAGGGCACATCAATTATGTCCTCCAAAAGAGTTGCAAAGGCACCTTAAAAACAGTCAAACATGTCTTATGATGAAAATTTTGAGAAACATTTTGAATAAACAGGTAATAAGATACAAGCACCCATGTAAGATGCAATAAAGTCATAATGTCTACCCATCCTCAAACATCAATAGACATTTTCCACAATTAAGTAAAGATTTGAAGACCTTGCATTTCCATCTGAGATGACTTTAACATGGAAATATGGTAGATGAAATGGATAACTCAGGTTGCAAGTCTATGAATGTTATATTCCTTTCCAACTACATGTTGTTTCCCTCCCGAGATACCGTCTCAGAGGTTTGCCAATTACAACAGTGTGACTACTCTGAAAGTGTTCATTTGATTTCCCAGCACAAATAATTTTAAAGGGATGTTGCCATTCAAAACATTCACAAATGAACTCCACACTTCATTACCTCAATTGAAGGCACAATTATAAAGGCAATAGAACTTCTTTTCATTCCAAAAATATTTTTCACTGAAGCAAACAAAAAATAATGCTCTGTTTTGGAAAAAGATATGCAAGGAAGGGTCAACGTATAATAATTGCCTCCAGTGCTAATGAGAACTTGGTGGTTGTGTCTTGTTACTGACAATTTCATATAAGTCTTTTCCCCCATTGAGCCCATTTTACTACTTCTGACCATTTGATGGTTATTTAGGTTTGTAGACTGTCTAATATGATATCTGTGCCCATGGCAACCACTATGGAGTTAAAATGTGCAGAGGGATGAGAATGTGGTTTATTGGTAACTGAACTGAACTGAAAATCAGCAGACCTCAGTTCTATTTCTGGCTTCTCTTTGGGAAAATCACACCTTGCTTGACCTTGAGCAAATCATAATCATTCTACCTGAGATGGTGCAATTAAGCCCCATTATAAGAAAACCCCAATACCACAGTTTCCAAGGCATATTTTACAAAGTAAGGAATAAATGTAAAATACATTCATTGAAGAATTGCTCATCCAACATACTTCAAGCCGCATTATCTAACAGTGCTATCAAAGCACAGCTAAAAATAAAAACCAGAATAGCAATGGGAATACGTGACTCTTTATGCTTGCAGTTGATATCTGAAGGGCAGTAATGAGTCTAAAAAGAGAGATCCGGGACAAAATTTGTGGTTGCTCTCCCTTTTTCATTTCCTTTCTTTATATTTCTCCCTTCTTTGATTTTATTGGAAAAAGAGTGGGAATTGATGAATGTTACTTGCAGTGGGGACATCCATGATGAGGATGCTTCTGACCAAAGAGTTTTACCTGAATGGGGCAAGGGAACAGTAATTGAGGGTTTATAGGATGAGAAAGGAAGTTGGTCCTTCACCTACACCTTTGATAACTGTTTAGGAAGGAATCCATTATGACCGCCATCATGTCTGGGATTACTAACCAACTAAGCTATAAACCAAGCAGCTCTTTTTGTGCCACTTTTCCAAGTTTGGGAATGTGAGTCTTATAAATGAAATGTCCCAGGAATACAACTTCAGCTGTAGGATATAAGACAGTGGTAAATTAAAATTCCGTTTGCACAATGTTGTTCTACCAAAGATTATTTCAAGAATGCACTTATTTTATACATTGAAGGACAGTTAGAACAGGTGATTATTATTTGTGTTCTATTTTATGGCATTGGAAACTTAATATAAGAATACAATACAATCAAAGAATTCTAGAGCTGGAAAGAGCATTAGAAGTAATCCAGCCCACCTCTGATATTTTACAGACAGCTAAACTGGGGCGCAGAAAAAGAGAGTTGCCTAAGATCACACACTTAGAAAATTTTGAGACCAGAACTCAAATCTTCTGAATGAAATAAATACTTCATTGCTTAGATTTGACATTGTATGACCTGACAAGTTCTTTGAAGTCGTACTACTTGAATTTTCCTGCTTTCTATGAAAAACTATAAAATAGAAAACTAGTTGTGAGACCATAATTGACTTTAGTTGGATGCTGCTCAGTTTTCATTTTGGCTCTATTATCTACATCAATGTGGCATAAGTTAATAATAATTAGGATTGTTGATATTAGATCCAACAGCATGAAAGGAGGAGACAAGTATTAAGAACCTGAAATGTGTTACCCAAGGAAGCACAGGATCATCTACAGAAAAGTGGTAATAGGGAAGAAAGTTATGGATATCTTCCTTTCTTGCATAAAGATAACAGGCAAGAGTAATTAAGAATCTATTCTAAATCTATGTTCTACAAGTTTATTGCATTGCCAAGATCACTGCTGGTGCTTAAAGTGCCTTCTGCAAGTTACAATATGGCATTTCCTGTTGGCAGATGAGTTGAAAAAAAACAAAAAGAACCCGCTAAGTTTACAAAACAGCACAGCTTCCCCAAGCACACATGCAGGCAGAACTGATTTCCTATTCACCACCAGGCACTTCTGTGCTAGCTGCAGCCTTCACAATTTTTTTTTCAGCTTTCACACTTTTGTGTGTGTGTGTGTCGGGGCGGCGGGTGCATGGTCCAGAAATCAAACCTGGGTCTCCGCATGAAAGGCAAGCATTCTACCACTGAACCACCTGTGCACCCATAGCCTGCAAAATCTTAAGCAGAAACCCTGTGCATTATTCTCATCCTCCCAAACCCTCAGTTTCTGTTTGCGTCCTCTTCATCAGGAATTAGATACTATTCATCTATGGAAAACATGCCCGAATTGAGTTTGCTTGATTTCAATATCAGCAAAGCCAGGAGGCCCACATCTCTTTAGTAACCTAGCAATAAGTATAGATTTTTATGTTACCAAACAAATTGACCCATTCCTGCAGATTTGCCCTCCTCAACGCATACAAATCTTACTGATGCTTTAAGGCTTCTTTTCTTCCAAGCAGTCTTTGCTAACTTGCTCCATTCCTCTTTGATATTTCTTCCTAACCTCCCTTAAGAATCATTCTCTGTTGAGGATTCAGCACTGATTAATATGGCATTAAATGACATTTGGCCTGAGGACTAATCTACATGTAACTGGTCAAGCTGCACTTGAGATGGCAGTGGCATTCCTGCAAGACTGATTTCAGCACAAAGCAGAAGTCAGTCAGTTAGGAGACTCTCCCGCAAGTCTGTATTGTACAGAATGAAAACAAGCCTGCAGCTGCCCAATACACTAGTAAACAGCACGTGCTTTCCAGAAGTCTCACTTTCTTGGCCTCTAGTACAGATGCCCATCCAGCCAGTGCTTCCAAAACCAGCAAATCCTTCCATATTACTTTTGTGAATAGTAATTGAAAGCATCTGTCCTCCAAGACGTGAAAACAGGTATTTACCAAGTCCATTACTTTTAACACGAGATACTTCTGTAGCTCGATAAAAAAATGTGAAAAAATCAAGAATGCCACAAAACTAGTAATGAAGAAATTTGTTTTAATAATGTAGGTAATCGTCTAAAATAGGATCATCAGTTGTCCACATTCCTGAAACTGACACATTCAAGTAAAAAAGCCATTGTGAACATGGTTAACCTAGCTTTTCAGCTTTAAACGGAAAAGGAAACTGAGCAAGGGGTCAGAAGAATAACAGGATTTTATGTGACCCCTGGTGATACCTTATCAAACATGTATGTATAAATATTTGTTTGTTTCTATTAGAGTGAAAATTTTCTTTTGAGGTTGCCTTGAAGTAAAGATTGCCCTTCCATGGGGGAAAAAAAACAACCCTTCAAAAGAAGAGGGACAAAAGGCCATCTAATTTTCTTTCTATCCCAAAGCCCAATCACAAATCATAACAATCCAATTGAGGAAAGGTCAAACATGCAAACGAAATAATAGAAGAAAAGCACACACCTCATAAACATGTTCAGGGTGGGGTGAAGGTTGGTGCAAAACTCCAATAAGAGAATGCCTTGCAGTTCCTCTTACCTAGCCACACAGAATTGAACAGAGCATGGGGAGAAAGATTTTCTCAGAGCAGCCCTTATGTACCTAAGAAAGGAAAAGAGTCCACATAATGAGCATAGCATTCACTAGCACAATGAGTGAATCCCTAGAGGTCATCATTATTTTGAGGTATTTTATTATATTCAATGTAGTAGATATATTAGAATCTGGGATACACTCTAATTATTTTCTGCTTGTGTTTACACTCCAGAAATATTAGAAATTCACTGAAAGAATACTGCTAGATGCCAAGGAAAGGAGGCACATAGAGCCAGAGTACACATAGACACACATAGACACACATAGACACACAGAGTACACATAGCCACATACTGATTCTAATTCTTCATTGTCAAACCTGGGGAGCTGAGGTCCCACTCTGAAAAGGCTTTTTTTTTGCTTAACTTCTTAACGGCTCATTAGATCACTAGATAGAACTCTCAGCACTCACAGTCTCCAGTGTTACCATAGATAAGGGTAGAATTAAGACATGTCTGAGAGACAAAGTAATTAGGTAATTGACTGGGGTTAATGCCCTAAAGAGCATATTCCCCCCCCCCCAAAAAGGGCAAGGCCTAGCTCAAGCAGTGGGCTTCCTTCAGGGAATGCAGGCCACAGGAGCTGGAAAACAGAAGCAACCTGAGCCCACCTACTACCTCATCCTATTTTTCAACAGCACATCTGAGGGGGAGAGGCTGCTGAAATTAAATTCACCACATCAATTTATGCAGGTGGGAAGCTGCAGGCAGACAAGCACCATACTGGGCAGGATAGGAAAAGCAAAGAGTCTAGAGGCTTTGTAGGAAAGTCTAACAACCTGCTGGGTCTCACCCTCAGAGAAACTTGATACTGGATACTTTCTACTCCTGAGATGTGGACCTGTCTTGTCTGAGAAAATCTGACTGAGGTCAATCAAATCTAAGAATATCCTCCTCAAAAAAAAAAGTTCCATATAAGCAGAACAAGACAGAAAAACAAGAAGTGAAAAATTCTGATCAGTTAAACAGAATGCATGATAGAGCTCTAGAATAAATTGAACTAAATGTCAAAGAACAGAGAGAGAACAAAGCTATCCAAAAACAAAAACCTAGGTAAGAGGGAAAGTGACCTCAAGAATAAACTAATTAAGGGCGGGCCACGATAGCTCAGCAAGCAGAGTTCTCGCCTGCCATGCCAGAGGTCCCGGGTTCGATTCCCAGTGCCTGCCCATGTTAAAAAAAAAAATAGAAAAAAAAGAATAAACTAATTAAGGAAATTAAATTCCTAGATGCCAGCAAAAAATAATGAGTCATATTAGGAAAATTGAAGATATGGCTTAGTCAAAGTAACAAACAACATTTAAAAT
Organism: Tamandua tetradactyla; assembly: GCF_023851605.1. Lineage (NCBI taxonomy): Eukaryota > Metazoa > Chordata > Mammalia > Pilosa > Myrmecophagidae > Tamandua > Tamandua tetradactyla. The sequence goes on along the minus strand of NC_135353.1, from coordinate 53,476,748 downwards.
GAGATAAAGAAGGTGAAACAACTAATTCAGGATGTTTAAACAGACATGCAAAATCTCATCAAACCTCAAATCAATGAGGTGAGGGAAGATATGGCAAGAGATATGAAGAAGGATATGAAGAAGATATTGACAAAACATAAAGAAGAAATCAAAAGTTTGAAAAAACAAGTCACAGAACTTGTGGGAATGAAAGGCACAATAGAAAAGATGAAACAAAAACAATGGAGATCTACAACAATAGATTAGAAGAGACAGAAGAAAGAATTGGTGAACAAGAGAACAAGACATATGAAATCCTAAATACCAAAGGAAAGATAAAGAAAAAAGAAAAATATGAGAAGCATCTCAGGAAATTGAATGATAATATGAAGTGCATGAATATACATGTTATGGGTGTCTCAGAAGGAGAAGAGAGGTGAAAAGGAGCAGAATGACTAATGGAGGAAATAATCACTGAGAATTTCATATCCCTTATGAAAGGCATAAAATTATAAATCCAAGAATTGCAGCATAGCCAAGCAGAATAGATCCAAACAGACCTACTCCAAGACACTTACTAGTCAGATTTTCAAATGTCAAAGAAAGAGAGAGTTTTGAAAGCAGCAAGAGAAAAGCAATCCATCACATACAAGAGAAACTTAATTAGACTTTATGTGTACTTCTTGGAAAAAAACCATGAAGGCAAGAAGGCAGTGGTATGATATATTTAAGATCCTGAAAGAAAAACTGCCAACCAAGAATTCTATAACCAGCAAATCTGTCCTTCAAAAATGAGGGAAGAGGTTAAAATATTTTCAGACAGTCACTGAAAGAAATTGTGACTTAGATACCAGCTCTACAAGAAATACTAAAGGGAGTGCTATGGAAGATAGGAAAAGAAAACAGGAGACAAAGGTCTGGAGAAGAGTGTAGGAACGATACACTTTGTAGTAAAGGTACAAAGGGAAAGTTAATTAGATATGACATATAAAATACAAAAAAAACAAAATGGTAGAAGAAAGTGCTGCCTTTACAGTAATAACATTAAATATTAATGAATTAAATTCCCCCAACAAAAGACATAGACTGGCAAAGTGGATTAAAAACAGGGCCCACCTATATGCTGTCTGCAGGAGACTTACTGCAGAACCAAGGATGAAGACAGATGGAAAGTAAAAGATTGAAAAAAGATAGTTCATGAAAACAACAAGAAAAGAGCAGGGTAGCTATACTAATATCCAAAAAATTAGACTTTAAAGATAAAACAATTAAAAGAAACAAAGAAAGACACCATATATGAATAAAAGGAACAATTCAACAAGAAAGCATAATAATCATAAATATTTATACATTGAGCCAGAGTGCTCCAAAATACATGAGGAAAACACTGACAACATTGCAGGGTGAGGTAGACACATCTACCATTGTTTTAGTTTGCAAACTGCTGGAATGCAGTATACCACAAATGGAATGATTTTTAAAAAGGGAATTTATTAAATTGCAAGTTTACAGTTTTAAGGTCATAGAAATGTCCAAATTTAGGCAGGGTTATAAAAACATCCATACTAAGGCATCCAGGGAAAGATACCTCGGCTCAAGAAGGCCAATGAAGTTTGGGGTTTCTCTCTCAGCAGGAAAGGCACAGGGCAAGGTCTGCTAGCTTTCTCTCCAGGCTTCTGCAATAGTTTCTCTGAGGATGTTTTCTTGATTCATCTCCAAAGATCTCTGGCTGTGTGGGCTCTAGGGTTTCTACAGCTGTTTCCAAATGGTTCCTCATTAAAGGTCTTCAGTAATCAACCCCACTTTGAATGGATGGAGACATGTCTCCATAGAAACAATCTATTCAAAAGTCACAAGCCACAATTGGGTGGGTCACATTTCCATGGAAACAATAAAAAAGATCCCATGCAGCAGTATTGAATGAGGATTATGGAACATGGATTTCCTGGGGTACACAATAGTTTCTAACCAGCACATTCCACTCTTTTACCACCAAAAGACATGTTCTTTCCAAATGCAAAATACATTCATTCCATCACAATAGCACAAAGCCTTAAACTATTTCAGTAAAAATACATAAACAATACAAAGTCAGAAACAGTACAAAATCTCCTCAAAGTCGCTGCAGGAATGGTTTGTCTTAAGGCAAAATTCTCCTTTGGCTCTGAACCTGTAAAACTCAGAGCAAGTTATCTGCTGCCAACATGCAAAGGAGGAACAGTCATAAGATAAATACCCCTATTTCCATAGGGAGAAATTGGAAGGAACAAAGGGGTCACTGGATCCAGAGAGTTCTGAAAACCTGCTGGGCAAACCATTAGATTGCAAAACCTGAGAGTCATGTATCCTCAGAGCTTTGAAAAGCAAGAGTCTCATGTTTTCCAAGGGCCTATGCAGTGACACAACCCTCTCCAAATGCAACCTTAAGGGACATTGGAAGACCCCCTTTTTCTCAGTTCCACCCTCTCCAAACATTAGGCTGCACCTAGGCTCTCTGCCGTCTCTGGGGCATATGCTCAACCCCTCCTGAACAATGTGGTGGCAGCCAGGCCTTCCCCAATCCCCAATAAATGTGCTCCACTTTCTCCAAGGCCTGGGGCACAACTCTTCCACTGCAATGAGGTGGGAGGCCCACACTCTGCCTTTAGGGCAAACTCACCCTCTCCAAGTGCTTGGGTGGGTCCATTCTCTTGGTCTGAGATTTCTTGGCTTCAGACCTTAGCTTATGTGGTTCTGCCTTGGAAGTTATTTTTCCTCCAATTTGGTCCTTTTCTGTCCATTGTAGTACAGACTGGCAATGGTTCTGCTTATACAGAGCCCAAAATACTCTTGTTGATTTTCTAAGCAATACATTGGGATCCTGCCCATCAGATTAAGGACGTTCCACAAGTCCTTCCTGGATAACTCCTCCAATTCTGTTTTTTTTTTTTTCTGAAATGGCTGACTGCTTCTATGTTTGGATAAATCCTCATGTGGGGCACTATTCTCTGAAGGCTCCATTTCTGGAAGCCCAGAATTTTCCAGACCATCAATTTCTGGTTTCTTTGTACCCAAGAGTTCAGTTCTCAGCTTATCTCTTTCCTATCACATTTCATTATAAGCTGCAAGGAGAAACCAGGCCACACTTTCCAAATTTAATTATGAAATCTTTTCTGCTAAATATCCAAGTTCATGGCTTTTAAAATCTGCCTTCCATTCAAAACCAGTAGTAAATTTTGCAAGATTATCTGCCATTTTAAAACAAGGATCAACTTTCTTCCAGTTTGCAATAACGTGTTCATCATTTCTGTCTAAGGCTTTACTAGAGGTATCTTTAGAGGTCACATTTCTACCAACAGTCTCTTCAAAACATTCCAGGCCTTCTTCATCAAGCACCTCACAACTTTTCAGAATCTTCACCTTATGTATTTAAAAAGTTGTTTCATATGTTTGGTATTTGCACACTGCAACAGCACCCCACTTGTGCAGTTCCAAAATCTGTTTTAGTTTGCAAGCTGTCAAAATGCAATACACCAGGAACAGAAATGCTTTTAAAAAAAAGAAATTCATTAAGTTGAAAGTTTACAATTCTAAGGCCATGAAAATATCCAAATATATCAAGGCTAGAAAAGTGTCCATACTAAGGCATTCAGTGAAAGATACCTTGGTTCAAGAAAGCTGATGTGGTTTGGAGTTTCTCGCACAGCTGGAAAGGCACAAGGAAATACCTGCTAGTTTTCTCCAATGGCTTCTGTGGGGGCAATTACTTTATGCATCTCCAAAGGTCTCTGGCTGTGTGGGCTCTGTGGGTTCTAAAGCTGTTTTCAAAATGTTTTCCTCTTAAAGGGCCCCAGTAAGTAACTCCACCTTGAGTGGGTTGAGACACATATGCATGCAAACCATCTAATCAAAAGTTACCACCCACATTTGGATGAGTCCCATCTCCAGGGAAACAATAAAAATGTTTCCACCTAGCAATATTGAATGTGGATAAAGGAACATGGCTTTTTGGGGGTACACAATAGCTTCGAACAGGCACAACAATATTAGTCAGAAAATTCAATTCCCCACTCTCATCTCTTGTAATTTCTTCCTTGATGCACTGGCTATTTAAGAGTGTGTTGTTTAGTCCCCATATATTTGTGAATTTTCTGGCCCTCTGCTGGTTATTGATTTCAAACTCATTCCATTAAAATCTGAAAAAGTGTTTTTTATAATTTCAATTTATCAAAATTTATTGAAACTTTGTCTGTGCCCTAGCATATGGTTTATCCTTGAGAATGATTCATGAGCACTTGAGGAAAATGTGTATCCTGGATACAGCATGTAGACAAGGATCAATAAGGAAACATAGTTTTTTAATAATACGGTAGATGAACTAGACTTAGACATTTACAAAATACTACACCCCAGAATAGCAGGAAACACATTTTCCTCCCAGTCATGTAAATCTCCCTGGCAACGTGGAAAAGGACTCCTGGGATGAGTGAGAATCTGGCATCATGGAGTTAAGAAAGCCTTTTTTGATCAAAAGGGGGAAGAGGGAAATGAGACAAAATAAAATTTCAGAAACTGAGAGATTTCAGAGAGGTTATCCTGGAGGTTAGGTTTATGCATTATAAAGATATTCCTTTTTAGTTTATGGTGTATTGGAGTGACTGGAGGGAAGTACCTGAAACTGTTGAACTGTGTTCCAGTAGCCTTGATTCTTGAATTTGATTGTATAACTATACAGATTTTACAGTGTGACTCTGTGACTGTGAAAACCTTGTGTTTGATGCTCCTTTTATCCAGAGTATGGACAGAAAAATAAGGGCAAAAAAATAAATAAACAATAGGGGGGATAATTGGTAAAAAAAAAAATGTGGGGTAGATTGAAATACTAGTGGTCAATGAGAGGGAGGGGTAAAGGGTGTGGTATTTATGAGTTTTATCTTTTTTTCTTTTTAATTTTTGTTCTGGAGTGATGCAAATGCTCTAAAAATGATCATGGTGATGAATACACAATTATGTGATGATATTGTGAGCCATTAATTCTATACTTTGGATGGACTGTATGTATGTGAAGATAACTCAATTAAAATATTTTTTTTTAAAACGGAATTCACTGAGAGCCAGACCCAGAATCCAGGCTGCTCTATTTCCCAGAAGGGCTTAGCTGGGACACAAGTACCCAGTCAGTATTTGTACAATTGAATGTAAAAATAAACCCTTATTTTTGAAACTCAAAATAGCTGAGTTATGAGGATAATGGTATGTTATATTATGTTCAAATGAGGAAGAAAAGAGTTAAGAACTGGCGAAAGAGCTTAAACCATCATTAGATGGAGACTGCTCACACCAAAACTTTCTAATTATAGACTAGGCTCTGTGAGTTAATTACATTTCTTAATAACACATGCCATTTCTTTTTCTGTCTGGAAGCAATGCAATCAGGAATTGAGACAAATATCAATTGAACAAAAGCTGTAGCTCAGCTGTTTGGAGGAAATCAATTCAAATAACTCATAATTTTCTAAGAGACACATCATGAGACATTAAGCTAAGTGGAGGCACCTGGCTTCAGAAGCATGCTCTCTAGGACAGCTATTAATTTATTCTGCCTGGAAAGGAAAGCCTCACTCTTTCCAACCCTTTCATGTGAAGCTTATAATCCAGAATGAGAATGATATATAATGATATCAAAGGATTCTAAAAAAACAGCTTCCCAATGTACAGTTATCTCTGTCAGAATATTTCATGTTCTTTTTCAAACTTTTTCAAGTAAAGTGAATAATGAGTTGTAATAAGCAAATACTTGGAGATCTATAAACTGTGAGCAGAAATTATGAGCTTCAGAATAGAAGAAAAACATGCACCTCCCTGGTGGTGTGTGCTGAGAGTGCAGGGTGTGCGCTCTGGGCTCAGAACACACCTTTATTATTTAAAAATAAAAAATAAAAAAATTCTTACAAAATATTTGCATCTCCCCATCAAAGACTTTTTTAAGCTTTTTTATTGTATAGTATAACATATATACAAAGCAAAGAAATAAAAAAGCAATAGTTTTCAAAGCACTCTTCAAAAAGTGGTAACAGGACAGATCCCAGAGTTTGTCTTGGGCTACCATGTAATGCACTCATGTTTTTCCTTCTAGCTGCTCCAGAATATAGGAGGCTAGAGGGCTTAAATCACAATCAACTATTTTTTGCTTCTTTTTTGTGAACAATAACATATATACAAAAAAGCTATAAATTTCCAAGCACAGCACCACAATTAGCTGTAGAACATATTTCAGACTTTGACATGGGTTACAATTTCACAATTTTAGGTTTTTACTTCTAGCTGCTCTAAAATACTGGAGAATAAAAGAAATCAATGTAATGATTCAGCATTCATATTCATTAAGTCGTATCTTCTATGGATAATTCTACCATCACCTTTGAAGTTTCCATACCTCTCATTGGGGTTGTTTGGGCTATGGCAATTCTAAATTTTTGATATTGGAAGGGTCTGTCACTAATATGGGGTAGGGAGATGGAACTATCGGATGTTCTGGAGAGGCTGGGCTAGGTTTCAAGACTTATGTGGACCAGGGGCCCATCTGGAGGTTGTAGGCTGCTGGAAAGTTACTCTAGTGCATGGAACCCATGTGGAATCTTATAAATTGCCCTAGGTGTTCTTTAGGATTGGCTGGAATGGCCTGGTTGGGGTTGGCAGGTTATGATAGATAGCAAGATCTACCTGAAGCTTGCATAAGAACCACCTCCAGAGTAGCCTCTCAACTCTATTTGAACTCTCTCTGCCACTGAAATTTTATTAATTACACTTCTTTTCCCCCATTTGGTCAGGATGTAATTGTTGATTCCATGGTGCCAGGTCTGGATTCATCCCTGGGAGTCATCTCCCATGTCACCAGGGAGACCTTCACCCCCTGGACGTCATGTGATGTCCAGGGGGGAGGGCAGTGATTTCACTTACAGAGTTGGGCTTAGAGAGACTGAGGACACATCTGAGCAACAATAGAGGTCCTCCAGAAGTAGCTCTTAGGCATGCCTGTAGGTAGTCTAAGCTTCTCCACTACCTACATAAGCTTCACACGAGTAAGCCTCATGATTGAGGACATGGCCTATTGATTTGGGTGTCCCTAAATTTTGACACAGTATCAGGGGACTCCCCAATGGTAAGGTTTAATAGTTCCATAGTCTTTCTCCCACCCCTCAGGGGACTTTGACAATACTTTTTGATGATCTGCTTAACATTCTCTAGGGTGCTTCCAGGCATTACAATAATCTATACAGGATTAAAGAACCTCTTTTTCACTCTGTGCTCCCTGTGTTTCAGTTGTTCAAATGAGCTATGCAGATAGGTTGAATTAGATTATGCACTACAGAAAATTTCAGTTCCAGATCAAATAAATCTTTCTTCCATTGGTCTCAAAGAGTATGTGTGGTTCTAAAATATAGACAATGTCTTCCTTATCCCTATGTTCTGAATTACTTTAACTCCAACTTGTTCAGCTTCATTCTTATCTCTAAATGTCAGATTATATATATATATAAAACAGCCTCTCTAAATCCAGAAATAATAATCACCACTCTGGACCTGATGTGTCTGCTCTAAAAGCTTACAATATAGGCTCCTGTATTCTTATAAGCACTTTCTAAAAGTGGCCATACTATTTTTGTTCATTTTTCTGACTTATTTTGTCTCACCAAATGTCCCACATGTTCATTCACATCATTGGACGCATCACGACATTGTTCCTTTTTGTAGCAGCAAAGCCTTTGTTCATAAGTATACACCATGGTTTGCCATTATACCTCTCCATCAGTGCATCCTTCAACCACCTGCATTCATCGGGCATCACGTAGAGGACCCAAAGTCCACAGTCCATCAACATTCTCAATTTTAGATAATTTCATTGTTCCCAAGAGACAGAAAACAAATAAACACACCCTCACCAAATAGGAAATCTTAACCTCCTCTTAACTCTTGTCCCTCCCCCCGTTCCTGACCTCTGCTGTTGCTGTTGTAGTGCTGATGGTTTCCTTTTGAACATAGATCATAGCATGCAATAGCAGTTTTCCCCCATGCCCTGGACTTAAACACTCTTTGTACAAGAATCATAGCTTTGAAGTAATTCTTATGAGAACTCATTCATATTTCTAATGTGAGTCAGTGGGACACATAGGTCAATATAACCCCTTTCAATCTTGTTCATCGTCAATGTGGTCATATTACTTCTAGACCCACTAGAGAATCACCTTTGCTCCTATCTGTTCCCTTACATTGGAGTTCAACCTCATTAGCTAACTATTCACCCATTTCTAACTTCTATGTATCTCTAAGTGTCCTGTATTCTGTATTATAAGTCTCTGCCTATATCTTTATGCTGGTCAAAAAAGTGGAATCATACAGTATCTTTCCTTTTGTGTCTGGCTAATTTCACTCAGCATTATGTCCTCAAGACTCATCCATCTTGTCATGTGCTTCAGGATGTCATTTTTTTCTTACTGCTGCATAATATTCCATCGTATGTATATACCACATTTTGTTGATCCACTCATCTGTTGATGGGCATTTGGTTTGTTTCCATCTTTTGGCAATTGGGAATAATGCTGATATGAACATTGGTGTGCAAATGTCTGTTTGTGTCTTTGCTTTCAGCTCTTCTGGGTATATACGAAGTAGTACTATTGCTGGGTCATAGGACAGCTTGATATTTAGTTTCCTAAGGAACCACCAAAGAGTACATAGTGGTCGCACCATTGTACATACCCACCAGCAGTGCATAATTGTCCCAGTTTCTCCACATCCTTTCCAACCTTTATAGTTTCCTGATTGTTTAATATCAGCCATTCTACTAGGTGTGAGGTGGTATCTCACTGTAGTCTTGATCTGCATTTCCCTTATAGCCATTGAAAATGAGCTTCTCTTCATGTGCCTTTGAACCAGCAGCATTTGCTCTTCAGAAAAATGTCTATTCATATCTTTGGCCCATTTTATAATTGGATTGTTTGTTGTTTTGTTGTTGAGTTGTATGATTTCTTTGTATATACAGGAAATCAAACATTTGTTGGATATGTGATTTCCAAATATATTCTCCCATTGAGTTGACTGCCTCCTCACCTTTTTGACAAAGTGTTTTGAGGTGCAGAAGCATTTGATTTTGAGGAGTTCCCTTTTATCTATTTTTTTCTTTTGTTGCTGGTGCTTTGCGTGTAAAGTTTAGGAAGCTACGTCCTATTACTAGGTCTTAAAGAGGTTTCCCTACATTTACTTCTAGAAGCTTTATGGTGCTAGTTCTTATATTCAGGTGTTTGATCCACTTGGAGTTAATTTTTGCGTAGGGTGTAAGAAAGGGGTCCCCTTTTATTCTCTTGGCTATTGATATCCAGTTCTTACATGCCCAGTTATTGAAAAGACTATTTTGTCCCAGTTCAGAGGATTTGGGGGCCTCATCAAAAATCAGTTGACCAAAGATTTAGAGGTCTATTTCTGCACTCTCAATTCGATTCCATTGGTCAGTGCTTCTGTCTTTGTGCCAGTACCATGCTGTTTTGACCACTGTGGCTTTATAATAGGTTTTAAATTCAGGGAGTGTCAATTCTCTCACTTCGTTCTTCTTTTTCAGGATGCTTTTAGCTATTCGGGGTCTCTTTCCCTTCCAGATGAATTTGGCAGTTAGCTTTTCCAAATCTTCAAAGTAGGTTGTTGGAATTTTGATTGGTACTGTATTGAATCTGTAGATCAATTGGGAGAACTATATTTAGCCTTCCTATCCATGAGCAGGGAATGTCTTCCCACCTATTTAAATCTCTTTTGACTTCCCCATGAAAGACTTTTTTTTTCCCTTGCTCTTTTGTAAAAATAACCCGGTGAAGCAGCCAAAACTGATCCTCTGGGCAGGGGCCTGCAGCAGCCTAAGAAGGAAACCAAGAGAGGGAGCTTTCCTGCTGCCTGACTGGAAACCACCGCCCTGCACTCCGCAGCCAGCAGCCAGCAACCAGCGGCAGGGGATCCATCTCATTCCGTGGCTATTGTGCAGTCTTCAATTTCGGATGATTTTTGTCCTTTTGCACTTGCCCCTGCTCCCCTTGCCCACTCTCTGGCTCCTGGCCCCAGGATTTGCTCTCTTCTCTCTGAAAGGTCTCTGCCTGTGGCCCTGTGGGCAACACTGCTGAGAAGAACCCCAACGCCCCTAACTACCCCATGGCCTCACTCTACTTGTTAGTCCTACACCCTATACAACCTATACGAGAAGTTCAGCCCGGCTAGACCCATGTTCTCCAACCGCATCAGCAGACAGGATCACCTGCCTCTCCTTGGACTACATGTATGTTAATTTCCAGCAGCTGCAAACTGCAGATCATACTTTGGACACCATGAATTTTGATGTTATAGAGTGGGAACCAGTAGGCATCATGTGGTCTCAGTGTTATCCATCGCTTCTCAAAAGTGGAGAGGGCAATGTATTCCTTAAAATTTTGGACAAATCTATTGATAATAAAGCACTGTATGATACATTTTCTGCTTTTGGTAACATCCTTTCATGTGAGATGGTTTGTGATGAAAGTGGTTCCAAGGGCTATGGATCTGTACATTTTGAGACACAAGAAGCATCTGAAAGAGCAACTGAGAAAATGAATGGGATGTTTCTAAATGATTGCAAAGTATATGTTGGACGATTAAAGACCTGTAAATAATGAGAAGCTGAATTTGGAGCAAGGGCAAAAGAGTTCACCAATATTTACGTCAGGAAATTTGGAGAAGACGTGAATAATGAGCGCCTTAAGGATCTCTTTGGCAAATTTGGACCTGCCGTAAGTGTAAAAGTAATGATTGATGAAAGTGGAAAATCCAGAGGTTTTGGATCTGTGAGCTTCGAAAGGCACAGAAAACTGTGGATGAGATGAATGGAAAGAAACTCAACGGAAAATAAATTTACATTGGTAGAGCTCAGAAAAAAAAAGTGAAGCGACAGATGGAACTTAAGCACAAATTTGAACAGACGAAACAAGATAGGTTCACCAAATACCAGGGTATTAACGTTTATGTGAAGAATCTTGATGATGGCATTGATGATGAACGTCTGTGGAAAGAGTTTTCTGCATTTGGTACAATCACTATTGCAAAGGTTGTGATCAAAGTTGGTCGTAGCACAGGGTTTGGTTTTGTTTGTTTCTCCTCCCCAGAAGAAGCCTCTAAAGAGTTACCAGAATGAATGGTACCAAGCCATTGTATGTAGCTTTAGCTCAGCACAAGGAAGAGCACCAGGCTCACCTCACTAACCAGTATATGCAGAGAATGGCAAGTTTCAAAGTTGTGTCTAGCCCTCTATTCAATCCCTACCACCAGCACCTCCTTCAGGTTACTTCATGGCATCTATCCCAGAGACTCAGAACCATGCTACTATCCTCCTAGCCAAATTGCTCAACTAAGACCAAGTCTTCACTGGGCTGCTCAGGGTGACAGACTGCATCGATTCCAAAATATGCCAGATGCTATTCGCCCAGCTGCCCATAGATGACCATTTAGTGCTATGCAACCAGCATCTTCACAGGTTCCAAGAGTCATGTCAACACAATGTGTTGCTAATACATCCACACAGACAATGGGTCCATGTCCTGAGGCTGCTGCTGCTGCAGCTACTCCTGCTTTCTACAACATTCTACAGTATAAACATGCTGCAGGAGTTCACAATACACAACAGCATCTTAATGCACAGCCACAAGTTGCCATTTAGCAGCCTGCTGTTCATGTACAAGATAAGGAACCTTTGACTGCTTCCATGATGTGATCTGCCCCTCCTCAAGAGCAAAAGCAAATGTTTCCTCTTATTCAAGCCATGCATCCTACCCTTGCTGGTAAAATTATTGGCATGTTGGTGAAGATTGATAATTCAGAGCTTCTTCATATGCTTGAGTTTCCAGAGTCTCTCCATTCTAAAGTTGATGAACTGTAGCTATATTACAAGCCCACCAAGCTAAAGAGGCTGCCCAGAAAGCAGTTAACAGAGCCACTGGTGTTCCAACTGTTTAAAATTAATCAGGGGATGTAACAGTAGCACAGCATTGTTTTTCTTGCCTGCAATGCAGGAGACCCAAGTTCAAGGCCCAGAGCCAGAACATGCTGAAAAGAAAAAAGAGGCGAGGGGATTTTGGGCATGCCACAGTGACTCAGCAGGCAGAGTTCTCACCTTCCATGCTGGAGACCCAGGTTCGATTCCCAGTGCCTGCTGCCCATGAAAAAAAAATTGATCAGGGACCATGAAAAGAAACTTGTGCTTCACTGAAGAAAAATATCTAAACATCAAAAAACTTAAATATTGTGGGAAAAATATTGCAAAATATAAAATAAATTTAAAATAGAGAAACAACTTAATGTTTTATATACCCTGGGGAAACTAATTTTCAGCAAACTACAAAAATTTGAAGTATTCCTTTTTTAATTGTGTAATTCTTTGCTGTGAAATAGTTCAGTATACCATTTCTGTTTTAGATAACAGAATTGATAACTGAGCAAGGCAACTTCATTTGGATTATAAAATTCTTGCTTTACTTATGTACGTAGTGGAGAAGCTTAGCCTACCTATAGGTATGCCTAAGAGTTACTTCTGGAGGACCTCTTTTGTTCCTCAGATGTGGCCTCGCTCTCTTTAAGACCAAAATCTGCAAGTGAAACCATTGCCCTCTCCGCTACGTGGAACATGAGACCTGATATCAAGCAGTGAAAATTTTCCTGGCAGAGTGGGAGATGACTCCCAGGAATAAGTCCGATCCTGGCACATGAGATCAACAATTCCATTCTGACCAAAAGGGGGAAAAGAAGTGCAACTAATAATATATCAGTGGTTGGGAGAGTTCAAATAAAGTCTAGAGGCTACTCTGGAGGTCACTCTTATACAAGCTTTAGTTAGACAATGCTACCTAGCATAACTTGCCAAACCCCAACCAAAACCATTCCAGCCAATCCTAAAGAACACCTAGGGCAATGTATAAGATTCTACAAACATTTTATGCACTAGGGTAAACTTTCCAGAAACCTACAACCTCCACATGGATTCCTGGGCCAGATAAGCCCTGAAACCTCAAGGGGCCAGCTTCTCCAGAACATCAGCTGGTTCCATCTCCCTACCCCATATTATTGACAACCTCTCTTAATAAGAAAAAATTAGAGTGGCCATAGCCCAAAACCCCCTAAAGAGTGGGATAGAAAGATCAAAGGTGATGGTGGAGTTATATGGAGAAGGTAGGGTTTTACAAATGAATTGATTGCTGAATTATTAAACTGATATTTCTTTTAGTTTCCAGTATCTTAGAGCAGTTAGAAGTAAAAACCTAAAATTGTGGAATTGTAACCTATACAAAACTCTGAAATCTGTTCTACAACTAATTATTTTGCTGTGCTTTGAAATTTATTGTTTTTTTGTATATATGTTATTTTTCACAAAAAAGAAAAAAGTTGATTGTAATGATAAAAAGATATTTATTCCTTCTGGCCTCCTATATTCTGAAGCAGCTAGAAGGAAAAATCTGAGCAGATCATATGGTAGTCCATGGCAAACTCAGGAGTCTGTCCTATAACTACTTGTTGAAGAGTGCTCTGAAAATTACTGCTTTTTTTTTCTTTACCTCGCATATATGTTATACTATAAAGTTAAAAAGTTAATAAAAATACTTGCTTTAAGAAAAATCCTTAAACAGTGAAAAAAGAAAGAAAGGCATGCTGGGAGGCAGGGTATCAGTATAATGGAAGCTTGTTCTTGATCAGGCCAAGTTGCCAGTGAAGATATTTTCAGTTACTTAGCAACTGAGGTTAGCAATCAGGAAACACAAGCACCATTGCACCTTAAAATAGCCAGCAGAGAAATGTAATGATGGCCATTTACTGTCTTAGAGAAACGAATGAAAATAGAGTTCACAGAAGGAGAAAGGCTCACCTTGAATTGTGAGATACTCAACAGGAATAAACTTTTGGTGATGCAGAAATACATTACATATCATGGAGAAGTTTGGGGGAGTATTCACCACAGCTTCATTGGCCTTAAGTACATATTGAATGAAGACTTACTATATGGTAAGTTTGAGCTAACTGAGATGGGGGTATATAGAAGAAATGTACCTGCTTTTCTCAAAGAATGTATAATAAAATGGGCACAAGATTAAAGTGACCATTAATTGAGTATTTACCATGTGCCAGATAGTGTTTTACATACACATCTCACAACACAATAATCTGCACAATATGAGAATAAATGAGAGACCATGAAAGCAACAAGTGAAGAATGCCTGGCATAGAGCCAGTATTTAAAATGGTTGGCTATCATCATCATAAATAATGTCACCAGTGTTTCCCTACATCCTAATGCAAGAATTCTTTTTATAACATGCTTCAGGTGGTTCCCAGCTCCTGGCTGTACATCGCCCTAGGAATAGAAACATCAGTTCTTGAACAAGGTGCTTCACTTGTGCAACAGCTCACATTGTTTAAAGGGATTTCCTTTTATTAGTTGAAGTAAACTTTCTTATGACTTTTGTCCATTGGCCCTAGTTCTGCCATTAAGAACAACATAGAATAAGAGGACTTCCTCTTTCCATTTGGCATGGCCTATTAAATGTGGCAAGAAATAGGGAATCATTCAAGATTTTTGAGTTGGATAATGACATAAGGAAGGTAGAGTCTAAAGAAGTTGTGTCTGATGAGAATATATAGAGCTGTTTTGGAGTTTGGTGAAACTGGAGACAAGGAGGATATGTTAGTGATCCAGGTCATATGGACCAGGAAAACTGAAATGGCAGTGAGGATGGAGAAGTAGCACAGATAAGGGCACATTTTATGGGGGAAATTTACAGGGCTTGAGTATTGACTGGATATTGTTGGGGGCGGGGGCTTAAATAAATAAATATTATAAATGACCCTAAATTTTCAAGCCTAGTTGCTGAGAAAAGGAGATAATTTTTTGTTTTGTTTTGTTTACTTGCTTTCTTGTGGGGGAGAGCATATTTGGGGGTTGGGAATATTATGACTTTGGGTTTGCCCTTGTCACAACATAAATTGGAGGGCAAGCAGAGAGAGATAAGGTAGTAGAGTCTTAAATAACAGGGAAGCAGCCACCACCACCCTAAGGTGCAAAACACAGAGAAAAGATGAGTGTATCCTGCTGGGGAAAAAGGAGTAGAAAATATGCTTAATGGATAATCCAGAAACAATAGTCTTTGGTCTTGGAATGCTATCTGATATAGATATCCAAACATATGCTTTCTTGTACAACCACTCATTCACCCTTTCCTGAACTCAGCTGGATGGTTCACTGTTGGAGCTGGGCAAGATGATGTTAGAGGAAAAGAGCAGTTTTATTTACTAGATTTCTGATGGAGAAAACCAAGGGTCATCTGATTGCTCTATACAGTTTATGTGCAAATATGTATACAAGTACAAAAAATCTGGAAAGTTATATATGAGACAGTTAACAACAGTGCCTTCTAGAGAGGAGAATAGGATCATGATGAAAGGGTGAGAGTGAAGGGGGTCTGACTATATAGCTTGGTGTAAGAATTTTCACAAAGAGAATATGTTCATTACTTATGCAATGTAGAAAACAATAAAAATGCTTTTCAGTATTTTTTTAAAAAGAGAAAGCTGTTTATGAAGTGTGGGAACCTGAAAAGTTTGGGGCAGCATTTCTGTATCACAATAAATGACTCCATATCTTAGGGTGCTTGCACTGGCGGAAAATTTTTCTTCTCCCTTCCCAAAATTACCAGCCTCTCTAGGCTCAGAGCCACCTAAGAAACAGAATTGAGAAAAAGAGAGTTTTAAAAGACTACAGAGAAGAAACAAAATATTTCAAATGGCATCAGGAGGGCCGGCTATAGCTCCCATAGGTTCACCCGGCAGTGCAGGGGATAAACCAGAGGGGCCTCTTTAACTTCCTCCAAAACTTTGACAAGGAAACAAGAGAAAATGTGGCTGATGTGAGTCCAGTGCAAAGCTGGTGTTCTTTATGGCAATAGTGACAATGCACTGCTTCCCTAAATCTGGCACATTTCAGAAACTGCTGACGTGTTGAATGCCTGCTAAAACACAATGTGGGAAAAAGAATGAATGTGGGCAAACTCAGCTACTCGGGCTGAGTGAAATGATCTCATTTCTCCCGCTGGGCAACCCTCAGTTGATGGTAAGTGGAATAAGACAGGGTAGCATTTAAATGCCATCATTATGTTTTTTTTTTTCTTGAAAACCATAAGTGTACACATGATAGATTCTATTGTCTCTTGAGCTGCTTATCATAGTAACAGTCAGGAAAGGAGAAAGACTCAAAAATACTGCCTTACCAGAGTTTCATTATTCTGCTTCTCTTTTGAAGAATATTTCTATTGTTTTAAAAATGTATATGGGTAGCTTCTGGCAGTTGTTATATTCTTATGTGCTGGCTGCTTAAATATTGGAGCCTTTAATCCATAATCTGTCTTCCAGCACCATTTGTCTATGTGATTCCTTTCCTGTCCTGCCAGAGGGTAGTAACATTATAATTCATGATCCTGTGATCTTGAACATGGCTTCTGGAACAGTGAGTAAGTTCTTTGTTCTTTCAGGACAGAACTATCACTCACCACTAAACAGTCCTTCATTTTTTTCCTGAACCCTGACTCATAAAATCATAGATTCTCAGGGATGGAAGGAAGCTTAGAGGTCTTCTAGTCCAACCCCTCACTAGTTGACTCCAGGTGGTGCCTAGGCATGGTGTATTACTTCATGCATCAAATAAATAAGTAAAAGATAATGAAATAAAAGGGAGTGAGTTGTAAGGTTCAAAGATGGGAAACCTCCAAACGACTGTGCATGCTAAAAGGTGTAAAATAGAAAAACAGCATATTAGACAACATCTTTGTTTCTGTGGAAATTGGTGAGGTACAAATCTAAATTCAAACCTAAGAAGCTCCTATTATTATATGATTATAATAATAGTGATAATGATGCTGTTGATAATAATAATTAAATAAGACCAGTTAAAATCTGTTCAGATTTTCTGAGCCCTTTTTCTGTGTCTGACATGGAGCTAAGTTATTCACATGAAGTATATACTCATCAAATCAACCATTTGGGCTGAAGCTATCCTGCATTTCACTGATGAGGAAACTGGGGCTTTAGCAAGGTTGGAGTAATTTGCCCAAGGTCATATACCTCGTAAGTGGCAGAATTACTACTAGAGCCCAGGTCTGTCTAAGGCTTTACACCATGCCAAATACCTTGTCTCCTCAAAAGAAGACAGTTAATGTAGAAAATGATTGTCTCCTGGATTTATGCCCAGCTATCTGGCTAGTGAAGGAATATGTTTCACAACCTTGCCCCTAGACCCCTTGAGATCCTTTTCAGTATAAGCCCTCATTTGAGCTGAAGCAGAAAGATTTCTTGCATCTATCCTTCACACAAAGGATGTTTTGGTTCAGCCAAGAGCGAGAGAAATGCTTTCCTGAGCTTTGAAAATGTCTCAATCATCTTACTGGTGCATTTGGAGCAAATGATACATTTAAAGGAAAAATAAAAGCGTATGGTCCTGTACAGCTGGCTTGGGAGGAATTAAAACCCACTCTGGTATAAAAAATAAGGATAAAACTCTCAACCCAGCTAGCCAAAATTCATAAATCCATCAAATAATAGAAGTTAAGATTTTGTCTTGAAATGTCTCAAGGATATTTTCTTATCTTTCTTTGAGTACAGCATTTTAAATAGCTGGGTTGCTGTCCTATGAGTAAATGGGAAAAAAAGGAAAAAGGGAATTGTAGTGTAAAAACGCCACAAAAGTAAATACCTGGAATCACTTGTAAGTAGCTTTTGTCTGACACTTATACTTTACCAGGTGCTCTCTTATATTTCATATTATCTGGTACTCACAGCAAGCCTGTGAGATGGCCAAGGCATATTTTATTTTTCCCAGTTCAATGAGAAAGAAAATTGAGGTGCAGAGTTTAAGAGAATCACTCAAAGCTATGTGGTAAGATGATGGCAAAGGCAGGATCCAGGAATCTTTTTATCTTGCTTAACCTCCATTGGATAGTTTTATACTAATGGGTATCATGCTTAGAATTTTTAATTCATTATTAAGTATATCTAACAATTTTATTATCCTCTTTTGGGCCTATATATTTTGGTGTTAATGTGCTTCTTCTTTGATCTTCATAGGAAATTAGTATATGTCAAAATATTAATAAAGTCTGTGCTGAAAATTCCTGAATCTAATTTTTGAAATTTCAACGTACGGTCATTGTCTTCACCAAATGTTCACATAGCAAAAATATATAATGAACTTGCAAATGTGATTTGCTATACATTTGGAAAGAAGAGGAGGAAATAAGACATACTGAATATCAGCTACTTGTGGGGTGCATTATCTCATTTGATGTTCTCAGTACAAAAAAAGGAAAACGTATTTATCATCCCACTTCACTTTTAAGGAATTGACTCTTAGAGTTGTTAAATAATATGGCAAAGGTCTCACCAATATTAAGTGGTAAAGTCAGGACTCAAACCAGTGTAGTCTGATTCCAATGTCCAGATTTTTAATAACTGTGGATACTGCCTTCCATTAGTTAAAGCTAAATAAATACTAGTCATTCATCTTCACTGTTTATTACTACTAACTACTGTATCAATGCATTTAATTTCCTTATCCCATTAATTACCAAAATGCTATGAAGTAGGTACTAACATTACCACCATTTTATACTTGGGAAAATGAGGCTAATAATGTTAAGTAATCTAAGTCGCATCTCTAGTAAGGGAAGGAAACAGAAAAATTAATATACTCTCTGGTTTTCTGTGTGCCATTTAGACAACATAATTTAGAGTATGAAAAATAAATAGGAGTAAAGAATCACTTAGCAGCAATATTTTGAGTTGGCATGAATATGCTCAAAAATCACATATCAAAAATTCAAGGCCAAGGGCAGGCCATTGTGGCTCAGCAGGCAGAGTTCTTGCTTGCCGTGCTGGAGATCCAAGTTTGATTCCTGGTGCCTGCTGATGCAAAAAAAACAACAAAAACTCAAGGCCTCTGAGAAACATTATTCTTTTGTTCTCAAGGTTATTGACTGGATATGAGGGTGTGGGTATACTTTGGATATGCTGAGGAGTTCTTGGTGAAGACAGAATACATAAATAAATCTGAGAGGTTAATAACAGAAGTGTTAATTTGCTGGCTGTGATGACATTAGCCAGTTCATGAACTTGAGCTCTGAGATATATATAATCTTTTACTTTGTACATTAACTGAGGGTTTTTATAGATAAAAAAATAAAATACAATATGTGATGAATTACTGCACAGGGACATGTGCTATGATGTCAAAGCATATAAAAGATATGTGCATGAATGCCTAAAGACAGACAGACAGACAGGAATCAATTTGAATCTACTACTTCCCAGTTGTGTGATTCTACTCATGATACTTGACTTCTCTAAACGTTAGTCTACTTGACTTTAAAAAAAGGCTAATTGTCTTTAAAATGAAGGTTGTCGTGGGACTCTAATAACTTTAAATATGCTAAGCTCCTAGACACGTACTTGGCACACAGGAATAAATCAATACATAGTGCTTTTTTCCTATCCCTTGAGAGCCATTATTTAAAAATAATCTTCATGCAGCAAAGTCTTTTTAAGAATTAAAAATTAAACATTTTACATGTATTTATTATATTATTATTTTCATATTATTTCACCATTTCTACTTTGTTAGGCAATTGTGGTTACCCCGAAACATGTGCTTCTTAGTAGTATGTACAGAAACTCACTTACACAAAACAGATTGTCTAATTGAAATGTGTACAAAACTTTTAATGCATTTTAATTCAGCTATTTTTTACTTTTCATAATACTTAGCAAAGTTGCCTAAATAGCATTTAGAAAATTAGAAATGTATGGGAACGTATGTAGTTATCCAAGCAGACACCCAGAATTGTTTGGCATACTTTATGACAACTGAAAAATTAACCGTCACACTCTCTGATAAAACTACAAAGTTAAAGAAGCAACTGTATGAGCTTCCATGCAGCTGTCTAGTTTACTAATGCATGTTCCTAAAGTAAAAATGTCAAAATCCCCAGACACACACTAATTGTCTCTTTCCTTCCAACAATCCAGCTACTAAGCCCTTCTTGAAATCCATTTTCATAAACACTGTGGTGACCAAGAAGTGTCTGGAGAAGAGAGGAAGGAGAAAGCTTGCATTGTTTATTGAATATCAGAGCACACTTCCTTCAAGTGACCTGAGGCATGTGTGAGTGCTATCATAAGAGCCACATTTTAAAAGGGTGAAGTCATCACCAACCCCGCCTTAGAAGAGTGTGTTGGTGCCAAAGACTGTCCTCAACAGCATTCCCAGATTTGCTTTTTTGAAAAATCCAGAGTTTTTTTTTTAAACACATAAATCAAGAGTGAACAAGGCAAAGTTTCAGTAATTCACTTCGACGCATTGCTCCCTATTTTCTTAGAACTCAATTTCTTAGGCAGGTTGTTTTTAGAGGATAAAAGAAGGAAAAAGGGAGGCAGAGGAGACAGGCCAAGAATTCAATAAAAAGATGAGCTGCACAACGGCATAATAACCAGGAAACCTAAGCAAAAGAAAGTTGGAGGGGAAGGAAAATTAAAGTCAGAGAAAGGAGGACAGAAGGAAAAGATATTTTTTGGTTATTCAGAAAAAAAAATTAACCTCCATTTTATTGATGAGTACTCTTTTTTAAGTCTGGAATTAGAATTCTATGAAATCTAAACAAAGAGCCGCATGTAATTCACTCTGAAACTCCAATTTCAGTTTGGATTGGCTTTAATAATAAAAAAAATTTCTGAGCAAATTTAGAAAGCAGCATCGAAAAATAAATGCAAAACCCTCCCCTAGGTCAAGACGTAAAACTTACATAAACGGTAAGTGAAAGCTTTTCATGTAATTGCCCTTTATTCCAAAGATCTACTAATTCTGAACTTTCATGTTTGGAAACGCATCAAATGCAGATTAAATGAGAAAGAAATCACTGGGTATTGGACCTTAGGGAAAGGAAAGGGTTAATCAGAAATGATAGTTATTGGTCAGAATTTCTCAGGTAAATATGGTGCTTGCTAACTGTTTAAATAAATTAGATGTAGCTTTTTAAAAAAATTATTGTGTTACAATATATATAACACAAAACCTGCCTTTATAGCCAATTTTAATTGTAGAATTCAATGCCATTAATTGCATTTGCAATGTTGTATGGCTATCATCCTCATTCAATTTCTTTTCATCATATAGCTGTGCATTTATCATCACAATTGACCTTTTTTCTCTATTGTGAAAAATAATATATATACTGAAAAGCAATAAATTTTAAAGCACATCACAACAATTAGTTGTAGACAGATTTCAGAGTTTGGTATGGGTTACAATTCCACAGTTTTAGGTTTTTTATTTCTAATTGCTCTAAAATACTAGAGATCAAAAGAAATATCAATATAATGATTCAGCACTCATACTCATTTGTTAAACCCTACCTTCTCTGAATAACTCCACCATCACCTTTGCTCTTTCTATCCCTCTCTTTAGGGTATTTAGGCTATGCCCATTATACATTTTTCATGTGCAAAGGGGCTGTTGATAATATAGGATAGGGGGATGGAACTAGCTGATGTTCTGGAGAGGCTGGCCCCTCTGCATTTCAAGACTTATCTGGTCCAGGGACCCATCTGGAGGTTGTAGATTTTGGAGAGTTACCTTAATGGATGGAAACTTTGTAGAATCTTACATAATGCCTTAAGTATTCTTTAGGATTGGCAGGAATGGTTTTGGTTGAAGTTTGACAAGTTTTGATAGGTAGCAATGTCTACCTGAAGCTTGCATGAGAGTGACCTCCACAGTAGACTCAACCCTATTTGAACTCATGCAACCACTGATACATTACTTGTTATACTTCTTTTCCCCCATTTTGTCAGGATGGAAGTGTTGATCCCATGGTAACAAGGCCAGACTCATCCCTGGGTGTCATCTCTCCCGTCACCAGGGAGACTTTCACCCAGGGATGTCATGTCCCACGTAGCGAGGAGGGCAATGGTTTCACTTAAAGAGTTGGACTATGTAAGCCTTTTCTTTTGCCAAATGTTATGTGCATATTTTGTTTACTGAGGAAAATAAATAAATAAAGGAGATGGACTTATCCATTCATCTATATGCAGCCATATGCAGAAAAGGCCTGTAATTTCTCTCGGTAGCAAACAAGAGTACTGCCTTAAGTCCTCCATGGTGAGTTGATTGTGAGAAAAGTGAAAAAGCCGATTGGAAGGAAGACATCCAGACATGAAAATGAGTACTGATTTGCATGGAAAAGAAAATGCGCAAATAACCAGGGTCCAAGCTTGGCATACTACATTTATTTAGTGGAGAAGGGCAACAGCTGGATAATCCTCAAGAGCCCAAACATCACTATGACAAAGTATGATGATTACATTTCTAATGCTGCTTTTGACCCCTCAGATATATTATTTACTTCTGCCCTTGAAAGCTTTCCCTTTTATCTGCCCTAAATTTCAACCAATATTGTGAGTGAAAAATCTTACCCTGACTAACACCTATATATACTCAGAGCAGTTTTCTATGACCACCTCACCACTCAATGTGGGGTAGACGAAGATTAGGGACATATATGACAGCAGAAGAGAAGATATGGGATAAAAACTGGGACGGTGCAACTTAACAAAACCTAGTGGGGACAACGATGGTAATTTAAGCAGTCACATCTATTCCTGACTTTTAACTGTTATTTGTAAATCTGACACACTGTGCTTTTTGGCTATAAACTGGTAGTTTCCTGGAACTTTGGGTATCTGTGTGATGCCTGAGGCTTTGCTGCTCTGAAAGTCAGCATTACTCCATACAGCAACTGCTAAAGATGTTAGAACAGATATCAGATTTCAATTAGACATATGAATGAAATGGATATGCTTAGGACTTAAGTAAATCAGAATACAGGGTAAAGGGTGATATCATCTGTCTTTCAAAATTCAACTTCTATGTGAAACCAAAGATGAGATGATTATTTTGTCTGAAATCTAAATTTTCTGTAGCACACTATCTAATTCAACTCGTATGGTCAGTTTATCTAAACAACTTAATTACAGGGAACCTAGAATAAGGAATGAGATCTTGTTATTTTGCATGGATTAAGGTAATACCCTGATACATTCCAGAGTATTTGCAGGTGAAAATAAAAAAGTATTTGTAAAGTCCCCTTGAAGGACTGGGAGAAAGTATGAAACTATTAATCTATCCAACCTGAGGAATTTCTGGTATTCTCACAAGCATTAGGGACTCCCAATTTAATAATCCAAGTCCTCAATCTTGAGGCTTGCCCTTTCTGCAATGGTGAAGCTAAACCAATTTATAACCATGCCTAAGAGTCACCCTCAGAGAACCTCTTTTGTTGTTCAGATGTGGCCTCTCTCTCTCAGTCAACTCTGCAAATAAAATCACTGTCCTCTCCCCCATGTGGGACACGACTCCCACGGGCATAAGTCTCCCTGGCAACGTGGGATATGATGCCCGGGGATGAGTCTGACCCTGGCATCATGGGATCGAGAATGCATTCTTGACCAAAATGGAGAAATAAATGGAACAAAATAAAATTTGAATGGCAAAAATATTTCAAATAGATTGAAGAACGTCATTCTGGAGATTATTCTTATGAAAGCTTCAGCCAGATATTGAAAATTGCTATAGTATGCCAAGCCCCAACAAAAAGTATTCCTGAAAACCCTACAGAATATCTTGGGCTCTATCTAGGACTATATAAATAGTTCACCTAGTAAGTTTACTTTTTTCACAGACTTAAGGCATCCAGATTGTTCCTATGCTAGATAAGACTGAAACCTATAGGTAACAGCCTCTCCAAGAACATCAACCAGTTTCATATCTCTACCCCATAAGCTCAACATCCCTTTCCAGTACAAAGAAGTTAAAATGGTCATTGCCAACATATCTCTGAAGATTTCTTTTTAGTTTCTAGTGTATTAGATTAGCTAGAAGGAAATACTGGAAATTGTTGGGCTGCAATCCAGTAGCCTTGATCTTTTTTTTTAAATATTTTTATTGACAAATCTTTACAGACATATAGTCCATACATGCCGTACAGTCAATGGCTCACAAAATCATCACATATTACTGGTTGCATATGTAGAATGGAATGATTTCTAAATGTTGTGTTAGTTAATTTTTTTAATTAATAAAAAAAAATCATCACATAGTTGTGAATTCATCACCAGAATCATTTTTAGAAGACTTGCATCACTCCAGAAAAATAAATAAATAAAAAAACTTTAACATCCTATATTCCACACCTCACCCTCTCATTAGCCACAAATAGTTCCATCTACCCACTTCATTTTACCCCTCTCCCCCCCCCAATTATTTATTTACTTATATCCACATTTTTGTACACATCTTTCCATACCCTGGATAAAAGAAGCATCAGATACAAGAATTTCACAATCACACAGTCACAATGTAAAAGTTATATCTTTATACGACTGTCTTCAAGAATCAAAACTACCAGAACACAGCTCAACAGTTTCAGGTACTTCCCTACAGCCAATCCTATATACCATAAACTAAAAAGGGATATCTATATAATACATAAGAATAAGCTCCAGGATGACCTCTCAACTCTGTTTGAAATCTCTCAGCCACTGAAGCTTTATTTTGTCTCATTTCTCTCTTCCTCGTTTTGGTCAAGAAGATTTTCTCAATCCCTTGATGTTGGGTCCCAGCTCATCCCGGGAGTCCTATCCCATGTTGGCAGGGAGATTTACACCCTGGGAGTCTTGTCTCATGTAGGGGGGAGGGCAATGAGTTCACCTGCTGAATTGGTTTAGAGAGAGAGACCACATCTGAGCAACAAAAGAAGTTCCCTGGGGGTGACTCTTAGACATAATTTTAAGTAGATTTAGCCAATCCTTTGCAGGAATAAGCCTATTGATTTTGTTGTTCCTACTGCTTGCGAGAATATCAGAAATTCTCCAAATAGGGAAGTTGAATATTTCCTCCTTTCTCCCCAGTCTCCCACGGGAACTTTGCAAATACTTCTTTAATTACTGCTCAAATTACTCTGGCATATATCATGGCATCACACTAACCTGGACAACCCAACAAAGTCTCATGCCCTATTCAAGATAGCATGTACTTGAGGTCTTCATTTAAGTTGCTCATACAAGCTAAATTAGGAAATGTACTACCCAAAATATAAATTTTACACCAGATAAACATCTCTCCCTTTGGTCTGACAGAGAAGTTGAAGTTTTAATATATGGACAATATCATCCTTTACCTTGTATTTTGCTCTACCTTAGTCCTATCCAGATAAGCTTCATTCATAGCTCTAGTAAAAGTTTGACCCCTTTTTCAACTTTCTAAACAGTTTCGGCATAGAGTACTGCTAATTTTCATAGCTTCAGAGCTTTAACTCTGAGTCTGAAATGTCACATAAATTCCTGAAGTTTCCGGGAATGACCAGGTTATATATAAACAGCTCAGTATTTCTGAATTTAAAAATAACAGTTACACCTCCTGAATATATGTGACTGCTATAAGAGGTTATACCCTAGGACCCTTTACAATAGTCGTGCTTTTGAATTCTATTTCAAAATTCAACCACCCAATTCACCTAGTTTTTATATCATAATTAGTTCGTATAATTGAGGCATGATAGTATTTGTCTTTTCGTTACTGACATTTCATTCAATATACAGTCCTTAAGGTCATTCACCTAATTGCGTGCCTCACAACGTCATTCCTTCTTGCGCTGCTCAGTAGCCTGTTGTACGTATATAACATAGTTCCCCCTTCCTTCCCTAAATCGTTGAACCCTTAGGCCACCTCCAGCCATTTCAAACCATCAACACTGTTGCCATAAACCCCAGTGTGCGAATGTCCATTTGTGTCCCTACCCTCAGTTCCTCCAGGTATATACTAAGCAATGGGGTTTCAGGATCATATGGCAACAAAACCCCTAGTCTCCTGGGGAACTACCACACTGCCCTCCAAGGGGCTGCACCTCTCATTTCCCTCCTGACAGTGAATAAGCACATCTATTTCTCTGCATTTTCATTAGCACTTGTTTCTCTCTGATCATTTTTAAAAAGTTTTATTCACACATCATATAATCCAACCTAAGTATATAGACATTATTTTTAACTAATAAAAAGGAGGCTGGATTACATTTTAAGAAAGAGTTTATAAAGAGCAGAACACCAAGGCCAGAGCTGTTGAAAAACCTGGCAGGAAGCTGTACAAAAGTAAGCTCTCAATAAATACAAGTTGAGTGAGTGATATTCCTAAACCATATATTACATATTAGAGCCACTCCCCTAAGCCATCAGAACACGGAATGTTCTGTTAAAACCATAATTCTCTATAGGACATTAGCATGAAAATTAGCTTTAAAAATCAAATCATTCTAAATTATTTATCTACATGTGCATATTGCTCCAGTCTGACGTGTTCCTGTCCTTGTCGTCTCCCAAGCAATAGCAAATGATCCTGTCAGCTCTCAGGAGCTGTCAGTGCTGCATCTCTCTGCCCTCAGGCTATGGGAACTAAGGTAGTTTCTAGTTTCTCCATCACGCTTTTGGAAAAAGCTTGTCACCTTTGATCAGATTAAGATTTCATTAAGTGCTTATGTATTTTCAGGATATGCTTTGGGTGAGCCATTTGGCCTCTAATTTGGTATATATTTGAATTTAACTCAAGACTCTAGATTATGGATACAGTATAGGGTAGGGGTAAGTCCAAACCACACAATAAAAAATAGTCAAGAAAGTGCTGGAGAGGATGTGGAGAAAGAGGCACACTTTTCCACTGTTGGTGAGAATGTCAAATGGTACAACCATTTGTAGAAGACAGTGTGGCAGTTCCTCAGGAAGCTAAGTATAGAATTGCCATATGATCTGGCAATACCATTGCTAAGTATCTACTCAGAGGACAGGAGGCAAGAACAAAAACGGACATTTGCATACCAGTGTTTATAGCAGCATTACTTACAATTGCCAAGAGATGGAAACAGCCAAAATGTCCATGAACAGACAAGTGGCTAAG
This sequence comes from Tamandua tetradactyla, assembly GCF_023851605.1. Lineage (NCBI taxonomy): Eukaryota > Metazoa > Chordata > Mammalia > Pilosa > Myrmecophagidae > Tamandua > Tamandua tetradactyla. Next base: position 53,449,696 of record NC_135353.1, on the reverse strand, counting down.
CAAGCTGTGGTATATACATATGATGGAATATTATGCAGCTGTAAAACAGAACAAAGTCATGAAGTGTGTAACAACATGGATGGACCTTAAGGACATTATGCTGAGTGAGATTAGCGAGAAACAAAAGGACAAATACTGTATGGTCTCACTGATATGAACTGACAGTAATGAATAAACTTGGAGAATTTCGTTGGTAACAGAGACCATCAGGAGAGAGAAATAGGGTAAGATATTGGGTAATCGGAGCTGAAGGGATACAGATTGTGCAACAGGACTGAATGTAAAAACTCAGAAATGGACAGCACAATACTACCTAACTGTAATACAATAATGGTAGAACACTGAATGAAGCTGAATGTGAGAGTGATAGAGGGAGGCGGCCTGGGGGCACAAATCAGAAAGAAAGATAGATGATAAAGACTGAGATGGTATAATCTAGGAATGTCTAGAGTGTATAATGATAGTGACTAAGTGTGCAAATTCCTTCATGAGGAAGAACAAAGGAATGTCAATAATGCAGGGTGTTGAAAATAGATGGTAATTAATATTTTAAAACTTTAACGTATGTGTGTGACAAGCAAAAAAATGTTTATTTGGTACAAAATTTATATTTTGACTAGTGCATTTCCTAATATAACTTAGGTGTCCAGCTTATTCGAACTCCACAGTACTTGGAACCTTGCATAGGGCATGAGATTTTGTAGGTTTCTCCAGAGTGATGCCCAGATCAATCCCAGAGCGATTTGAACAATGAATAGGGAAGCATTTGCAGAATCCCCTAGGGGAAATGGTGAGAAAGGGGGAAAATTCAACTTCCCCAAGTGGAGAATTATTGATATTCTCACAGGCAGTAGGGACAGCCAAAGCAATAGGCCGAGCCTCCAATCTTGGGGTTTGTTCATATGAAACTTAATCCTGCAAAGAATAGGCTAAGCCTACTTAAAATTAGGCTTAAGAGTCACCCTCAAGAGAATCTCTTTTGTTGCTCATATGTGGCTTCTCTCTCTCCAGCCAACACAACAAGCAAACTCACTGCCCCCCACCACCACCACGTGGGACATGACTCCCAGGGGTGTGGGCCCTCCTGGCAATGTGGGACAGAAATCCTAGAATGAGCTGAGACTCAGCATCAAGGGATTGAGAAAACCTTCTCAACCAAAAGGGGGGAAGAGAGAAATGAGACAAAATAAAGTGTTAATGGCTGAGAGATTCCAAACAGAGTTGAGAGGTTATCCTGGAGGTTATTCTTACACATTAAATAGATATCACCTTGTTAGTTAAGGTGACTATATACATCTATATTTTCAAGAAGTTGTCTGTGGTTCAAACTTAAGTTTGCTGAGACTTGTTCTGACTTCAAATAGGAATAAAATAGATATTAATGTGAGAAAAGGTCATTTATTCATATCCCACCTCTATTAATTTAATTTTTTATTGTATAATATAACATATATACAAAGTAAAGAAATTAAAAAAGCAATGGTTTTCAGAGCACTCTTCCACAAGTAGTTACAGGACAGATCCCAGAGTTTATCATGGGCTACCATACTATCATCTCAGATTTTTTTTTGTAGCTGCCCCAGAACACTGGAGGCTAGAAGGAATATATTTTTTATCATCATAGTTGATTTCTTTTTCCTTTTTTGTGAAAAATAACATATATACAAAATAAACAATAAATTTCAAAACATAGCACAATTAATTGTAGGACAGATTGCAGCGTTTGGTATGGGTTTTAATACCACAATTTTAAGTTTTACCTCTAACTGCTCTAAGATACTAGAGACTAAAAAAATCAATATAATAATTCAGCAATCACAATCATTTGATAAACCCTAATTTCTCTGTATAACTCCACCATCACTCTTGATCTCTCTCCCACTCTTTAGGGCTATTTGGGCTATGCCCATTCTAACTTTTTCACATTGGGAGGAGGCGTCAATTATATGGGGTAGGGAGACGGAACCAGCTGATGTTCTAGAGAGGCTGGGCCTTCTAGGTTTCAGGACTTATCTGGACCAGGGACCCATCTGGAGGTTGTAGGTTTCTGGAAAATAACCCTAGTGAATGGAACCTTTGTAGAATCTTATATATTGTCCTAGGTATTCTTTAGGATTGGCTGGAATGGCTTCAGTTGGAGTATGGCAAGTTATGATAGGTAGCAGTGTCTAACTGAAGCTTGAGTAAGAGTGACCACAAGAGTAGCTTCTTGACTCTATTTGACCTCTCTCAGCCACGATACCTTATTTATTACACTTCTTTTCCCCCTTTTGGACAGGATGGCATTGTTGATCCCATGATGCCAGGGCCAGACTTATGCCTGGGAGTCATCTCCCACATCGCCAGGGAGACTTTCACCCCTCAATGTAATGTCTTTCTTTTTCTTTTTTGTATGCTGTATGGTGGAAGTCACATTTCATTCTTTGTCCATGTGAGCATCCATTATTGCAACACCATTTTGCTGATTTTTTGGTTTGTTGTTTGGTTTTTCATTTGTTTGTTTGGGAAGCGCATGGGCCAGGAGTCAAACCCGGGCTTCCAGCATGGTAGGTGAGAATTCCACTGCTGAACTACCCTTGCACCCCTCTTGTCTTGCTTTTTAATTATGGTATTTAGGGAAACAAATTTCCCTCTCAGTATAGCCTTTGCCACATCCCATAAGTTCTAATATGTTGTACTGTCATTTTCATTCATCTGTAGATATCTACTGATTTCTCTACCAATTTTGTCTTTGACCAATTAGTTGTTTAAGAGTGTGCTATTTATATTTCTCCATATATTTGTGAAAGTTCTCAGTCTTTGGTGGTTATTAATATGCAACTTCATTCCATTGTATTCAGAGAAAGTGCTTTGAATAATTTCAATATTTTTAAATTGATAAAGATGTGTTTTGTGCCCAGCAAATGATCTATTCTTGAGAATGTTCCATGAGTACTAGAGAACAATGTATATGTGTAATGACCTATATATGTCTGTTAGGTCTAATTCATTTAACAAGTAGTTTAACTTCTCTGATTCCTTGTTGATCCTCTGTCTGGTTACTCTACCTGTAGAGGAAAGTGGTGTATTGAAGTCTCCAACTATTATTGTTGAAACATGTATCACTCCCTTCAGTTTTGCCAATGTCTGTCTCATGTACTTCAGAGCTCCTTGATTGGGAGCATAAACATTTATGATTGTTATTTCTTCTTGGTGAATTGTCCCTTTTATTAATATATAGTGCCCTTCTTTGTCTCTTATGATGTGTTTATATTTAAAGTCTATTTTGTGTGATATTAGTATAGCTAATTCTGCTTTCTTTCGGTTGCAACTTATGAGAAACATCCTTTTCCATCCTTTCACTTCCAATTTATTTGTATCCTTGTGTCGAAGATGAGTCTCTTTTAAGGAGCATATAGTTGGATGATGTTTCTTAATCCATTCTGATAATCTGTTTCTTTTAATTGGTAGGTTTAGTCTGTTAACATTCAACATTATTACTGAAAAGGGGTTTCTTGAATCTTGTCCTTTGGATTTTATCTGTCAGATCTATATATTCTTTTCCCTCTTTCTCATTTTATCATTTAAGTTACCCTTACTGGTACTATTCAATTCTGTACCCTCCTCCAGAACTCCCTCTCCTGTCATTTTTTTCTCTTTTCAGCTGGCATAAGTCCCATTAGTATTTCTTCTGGGGACACCTCTCTGAGCTCTCTGTGTTCTGTGGGTCTCCTCTTCACATCTCTGGGCATTTTTCTCTACATGTTCATCACTTGATTTCATCTCTCTGCTCTCTGATTCTGTTTCTGTGTGTTTTCTGTCTTTATTCTCTTCATAGTAGACTCCAGTAAATGGATTAAGACCCACTTTGAATTGTGTGGGTCACATCTCCATGGAAACAACTTAATCAAAATGAACTATCCACAATGGGTCTGTACCCACAAGAATGAGTCAACAGAACATGGTTTTTCTGGGATACATGACAACTTCAAACAAGCACAGGGCTGAAGCCAAATTAATAAAAAAGTAAAGTTTTACTTCCTTTGGCTATCTTGTGTTTGCCTCATGCTGTTTTCCCTTTTATTACATAAGGAACAAAAGTAAAACCCTCCTCAAGTTAGGTGGGCAGAGTAATAGGAGAAAGATAAACCTTGAAAATGGAAACTCGGTGTAATTGATTCATATTAGATGACTCTGACTATCTTGGAAGGGGATTTCTTTGGAAGTCAATTTATGAATATGTAAATGTGTGATAGGAAAGGTGTCACTAGAGTCTTTCCTAATGTCAGTTAAGAAGCCAGTAACTGGAACGTATAAAAAAAAAGTCATTGTTTAAACCGCACTGGAACTTCCCTGGCATGACATGAGGTCATGGTGTGAAAATTATGGAAACCTATTATATGGGAATAGTTTGTCATTTTCAGAGAACAGTGGGATCTGTCTATATCTATGAATTACTGAGAAAAGTAACCCCACAGTAGAGTCTAGTCATTTTTGTTTCATAAAGATAAACCCATAGAAGTCAAGAATACTCTCTACCCTTTATTCTAACCCTGTGCTCATAAAGCATTTTTTCCATCTATAATTTGGTTCCCTAAGAGATTTAGGGAATGCCCTGAGCAAATGATAGATACAAATCATCCCACATGATCCAGTTGTAAATTAATAAATGAGTCCTTGGATCATATGTCAGTCTTTCACATATGTAGTTAGTGTAAAGAAATCCCCCAGAACTGAGTTTCTCGATCTGCAAAGCTAAGGATCTGATCTTGAACCCATGTGAAATTTGCAATCAGTCTACTTATTGAGCTTTGATATGTGGCATACTAAGCATGCTCAATGTCATTTCCTAGATCTCATATAGCTTGTAGGTCAGATTTACTTCTAGAAATAAATATACAAAAAACAAGAGTCAAAGGAAAGTCATAATTTTAAGAGAATGTATTTTGTGTAATAAGACCTGAGTTTCTACCAAGCGCCTATTTTCCATTTCCTCATTTGAAAACGAGGTTCATAATAGCTACTACTGGAAGGTTGCTTAGGAGATTGAATGATACTGTGTATGAAGTATCTGGCAAATGGAGGGTTTCCAACAAAATATAAGTTATATTCCTGCTGCACCAGGCTGAATTTATATTTTAAACATATCCTAGACTTAACCCAAAGGCAAAAACATCCTGAGGACAAACTTCAGACTCTAGCCAGGAAGCAAAGTGGCAAAAATTTGGGGGGCCCAGATCCATCAGGATCGGGAGGCTGAGTGGATGCACGGGGCTGATGTGCAGGTAGGATGTGGGTGGGCATGTGGAGCATGGGGATCTTTGAAAACTGCACTTTAGGGCCCCAAAATTCTAGGTGTTCTGGTTGTCCATTAAACCCGGTTTGAAAGGATAAAGAAACTAAGGTACTGTTGCTGGCAAAAGTTTTCTGTAGATAGGCGGTTCTTAGAGATATGGTATACCAACAGACTATCCAAGAGATCTTCTATTTTCATCCAGGGAAAACTTGCTGGGAAGTAATACAAATAATAATAGCTAATATTTGTTCAGAACTTACTTTGTATCTGAGACTGTGCTGACAAAGGTATTAATATAACTTTTCATAAACATCTGATTTGTCTCATCAAGAATATTCTAAGCTCATTGCCAAGCTCAGTGTAGGGTGTAATGAAAGAACAAATTCTATGGATAATGATGTAAACTACTAATATTTATTGAGTCCTTACTATGAGGCAGGCAGTGCACTAAGTGTTTTGGTATGCATTATCTCATTCAATTATTTTAATAGCTCAATGAAGTAGGTATTAAAGCTTTTAACAGATGGAGGTATTGAGGCTTGAAAGTTGTCACTTACTTGCCCAAGGTCACCCAGCTAAAAGTGGCTGAGCATGGGTTCAATTCAGGTCAGTGATTCCAAAAACCATGCTACTACCATTCTACTACCTCCAGTCCTGGCTTTACCACTTATCTCAGGCAAACTACTCACTGTTTTTAAGGTATACTTGAAAAACTAAAATAAGTCTTACCCTCACCAAAGCAGGGCATTGTGAACTCATCATTTTAACCCAATGAAATGGATATCCAAATGAAGACTTTGTTCTCTACTCCTTAGAGTAGTCCTGGAATACCAAACTTCACAATTTCTAATAGATTAAACAAGAAATAAATGTAAAACTTTCCAGTTTTTATCTGATTAATAATGAACATTACTGGTAAAAGTAATCAACATAAAATAAAACTGAAGAAAAGGTGATAATTGTATTTTATTAAAAAATTTGTTGTACATGAATAATTAAGAATCAAATTTTTTCAGTCAGAAAACTGTGAAAACTGACCTGATAAATTAGACTAGGTAGAAATTTTCAGGACAATGTAAGCAAAATGGAAAATGCAGAAAATCATACTAAGCGAAATATGTCACTAATTACAAATTGAATAGGGAATGAAATCTATAAAATATGACCCAGCAAATCGGTTTGTATAGAAATAATGGTAACAAAATAACTGTGATATGTTAAACTATATATATACAGAAGTCAGTTTCTCGATAAATTTTACAAAGGAATAAAATGATTCTGATAAAATAATATAAGCAAACTAATAAAAAATCAAAAATTTAAAAATAAATTTAACTTCACTATACAGAAAATTGATCAAAAAAATAAATAGGCTTATAACTACTCTCTCCAGAAAATGATGGAAAAAGTTATCAGTATTGTTATAATTGAGAATCATATCACAGGGTTTAATATGTGTGGACTGTGACACCAGACTGCCTGGATTTGAATACCAGCTCTACCCCTTATTTAAAGTATTCTTGAGTTGTCAGAGAAACCCTTCTGGACTTCAATGTCCTCATCTGTAAAATAGGATAAAAATAGTATTCATTTCACTCCTTTCTTGTAAGGAAAATATAAGATAGTTTATGAAAGCACTTAGAAAAGTGCCTGGTACATGGTAAGTGCTATATAAGCATTAGCTAAATACAACACTTTTTTCCATTCCCATTGATTAATTCCAGAGCTCTGTATGGCTTAATATTGGGTCATAATCATTGCATAAGGTGCTATAGGATCATTTTGGTATGTCTGCAGTTGAAAGGACTAGCATACTATCAGTTACCAAAAGTCCCAGGCTTGATAAACAAGTTACAGTTTGCTTCAATTGCAAGAGCTGAATTTTTAGCAATAATTATAGGAAAGGAAAGTGGTATCTTTTTAGAAGAGTTTTTTTAATGACTTCAAGTAGACAAGTTGGTTTTGCTCTATATTATTAGGAAGGTGTGGGTGTGTGGTGGTTATAGTTAGGAATAGTTTTTTTTAAAAAAAATGCGTGATTTAGGCATATATACATATAATACAAACACACACACCTGGGGTGCAGGGATGGGAAAATCCAGAAAATAAATGGGGTGAAGATTATCTTCCCTTCATCACCAAGTTTTTTTTTTCCTATCTCAATGAAAATTTCAGATTTCTCCTTTTTCCCAGACTCCAGATTTATTTTTTACCCTTCATATGCCTGCCACTTTCTCTTTTGCCCCATTTGCCTTTTCCCTCTTTACTGCCCAATTTTCAAGCCTAAATTCATTTTCCACATCTTTCCTCCCCTACTAATCCAGACTCTCTCTTCTCTGACTTCACATTGCTTTCCTTACAATGAGCATGGAACTTTAGACATCATTATTGGTATGGTCTCTAGGTCATGTATTCTTTTAGTCCAGTGGTCTTAATCATACCTGCCAACTGGAATGACCTGGGCAGGTTTTAAAAAATGCTGATGACTGCATCCCACCCCAAAAAGTCTTACTTAATTTACCTTAGCTGCAACCTTGACATAGAAAAAAGAAGGTGACATGGGCTCAGCAGAAGGAGTGAGATTTGAGGAGGCTACACTGTCGATATTGAAGAGGGAGGAAGCAACCACAAGCCAAGGGATGGAAGGAATGCATTCTAGAATCTGGAAAACATAAGGAAGTGGATTCTCCTCTAAGAGCCTCTAGAGAGTGTGTGGCCTTGGTTCCTTGGTTTCGACCCAGTGAGACTGATATTGGACTTCTGACTTCTAAAACTATAAGAGAATAAATCTGAGTTGTTTTAAGCCACCAAGTTTGTGGTGCTTTGTTATAGCAGCCCTAGGAAAATAATGCAGAACCTTACCTTCTTACTGTCAGGAAATATGAAAGTGAAGATTTCAGGTGTAGGCCATTACATGTAAAAAAAAAAAAAAAAAAAAAAGGAAAACTTCAAAACCAAGGAAATAGTAACTGATCCTGCTGCTTTCTTTTTAAATTGATGCAGTATGCAGTGGCAAACATGACTTACTGCAAATATACAAACACGTTAGATTAAATTTGGCTCTATTTTTGAGATGTGCCATACCAACCCTATCTGTATGGTTTATATCAAGAGGTAAATGTTTTCTGAGACTGTTTTGGAAAAAGATGACTGAATAATCACATGTGATAGTTGACTTTTGACTTGAAATACTTTTTAAACAATTAGAAATCAATAAATGATACATGGATTATTAGTCACTTGCTCATAACTATTTTTAAGGAGCAGATTATCAAAAGTTTAATGTCTCAGGATGTCACCCAGATGAATTATTCCTTTAAGAATTTTTCCCCCTAAAAATACTATATGAACACCTAAGAGGGTATACTTAAATCCTGGCAGTGACAGGATGACATACTCATCACATATTCATCGTCACTTAAATTTTCTGGAAGACAGATGCACTTTACAAGACAATACAGATGTGGATGGGTCATTTGTAATTTTAAAAAGGGGAGAGGCCACATGAATAATAAAAAAATAAAACATCACTTAATGAAGCAAGTGCTCCTTTGGGAAGAGTTGTTGTGCTGGAGAGCAAAACTTTATTTTTCAAAAAGCTTAGGTAATCCAAAAGGACTGACCCCATTAAGGCTTAGTTAAATGTCCACTCAGTTTAAGGCTAATGAGAATAAACAACTATTCCTTCAAGTACCAAGCCATAAATTCTGTATCAGTGAGGCTGTGCTTTGCCAAAGAAGGAAATAACATATGTGAGTTTTTGTTTTGGACTTAAAAAAAAAAATACACAACAATAATATGCATCCAGGAGACTAATTATCTGGCTGCCCTTTCCTGGTCTCCAATTACCTCTAAACTTCATCTATGCTTTAATATCCATATTGTAATGATTATTTCTGTCTTTTAGCCATGAATACTAATGTTACAGTAAGGATATATAAGCAGTAAAGATATAAGGCAGTTTGCTACACAAAAGGCAGTTTGCTACACATGCAGCCAATGTTAACATTTCAAACTATTAAACCTTATAAAAGTAAATTATCTGCCCTTTCTAATTCCACTGAAAATCACTTTTACCAGGGTGGTTTTAGAGTAGCATAGTTACTGAATTAGATACTGCTGAATTAGTAAATTCATACTCCCCCAAAGAGTATTTAGTAACTCAGCACACATGTAATTTCTAAATTACTGATCATATAAAGATCACTTAAAGCTACAATCTAATAGCTCTCTAGACAGTATTCTGTTCCAGTTTATAACTGGGTGATATCTTTATGAGGATTCTTTTTTTCATGTAACTTGATTTACAACTTAAAAAAGATGACAGCAGCAGTTAATAACAAGATCTCTGGTCTGTGTGTCATAAGACCCCTGAACCATGGATCTAGCCTCAAAAAATCTGGTCAACAGTGGAGATAGTTAAGAATCTTATTTAAATTACCCACAGGGCTTCTTTAGAGTAAAACATGACTTTCTGACGGACAGTGGTTTCCTGTGACACAAAGACTAAGACACTTAAGCAAAGAAATGGGACAATTGTGGCCCCTACCTTCGGGAGTGCAGAGTGTAGTGCCAAGGTTGGCCAGGGACCTGTGAAGTAGAAAAGATTTGGCATTGGGTATGGGTTGGCAGGGATAAGAGTTTTGCTGTAACCCAGGTGGCTACCACTCGAGTGCCTTCTGGCAGGGGTCAACAAAGTTTTTCTGTACACGGACAGATAGTAAATATTGGCCAAGAGGTGAAATCAAGATTATTATCAAGGTAGTTATATAACAAGAGAAAAACAAATATCCATGTATTTTTACTGATAAAATTCAAAATTCAATAGTAATTATTAAGTGTATGGTTTTTTGTCACATGGGTCTACTCATGAGAAGAGCAGAATTTTTAATGGGACAACATTTTGTTAATTGGGGTTCAAAATCTGTGTTCTCTGTCATTAAAGTCAATTGCAAATGTTTGATCTATAATGAAATTTTATGTACTTTATCTTTGAAATGTCTTTTCACACATACATATGGCCAACAACTGATATTAGTCTATAAGGATATGATTTTAATTAAGCATACTCACTGCTTAGAAAGTGTGATGGTTACGTTCTGGTGTCAACTTGGCCAAGTGATGTGCCCAGTTGTCTGATCAGGCAACACTGCCCTGACCATTACTGCAAGGATATTTCATGGCTGGTTGATAAATCGGAAAGCTGGTTTATTAAATCATCAGTTGATTGCAGCTGTGGCTGATCACATCTGATCAGGGCCTGTCGCAGCAGATAAAATAATCCAATCAGTTGACGGTTATTAAGGAAGAAGAGAGACTTTTTCACTGCTTCATCAGCCTCAAGTCACTGCAGTGGAGTCCATCTAGACCCTTCATCGGCGCTGCCAGCTTCACAGCCTGTCCTGCGGATTTTGGACACTTCCATTCCCACGGCTGTGTGACACATTTATAAATCTCATATTTACAGATATTTCTTGTTATTTCTGCTTCTCTAGAGAACCCTGACAAATACAGAAAACAATTATAGAATTCTATTATCATCTCTTGAATATAATCTCTTTTAGCATGTCATTACATTGCAAACTAATCACTTCCAATTGAAGGCTAAGTGAAAGCTCCACACTTGCACTGAAATAAAAAATAAAATGCTACTGGAACTGTAAATTGTATTCAGAAGATATATCCACTGTGATTTTGCATGGGAATGGAGATCTCGTTTCTTGCTTTTGCTTTTAACAGCATGGGAAGTAGATAAAACAGCTTTAATTTACTTGTAGTTCAATGTTCCCTGTCATAGAAATTACTTCATTGCCATATAAATTTCCCATATAAGCCCTGTTTTGCCTTATAATTTTAGGTTGAATCCATTAAGAAACATTAATAAGTTTACAGGAAAATCTAATTTCCAAAGCCATTCAGTATAAGATAATAGTGATTGAGGACAGATCTTCTCATTTGGAAAAATTTCAATCTCAGTGCTAAGCTATAAAAATCTCAATAAAACTTTCCAACTGCTAAAAGCCATAAAACTTCAATGTGGGAGGGCAAGCCAGGATAATCAGCATCTATTTCCCACAAAACTTCACAGATGGTTGAGTACAGGAGAGCCCATGAATTTCACCTCTAATGCTACCCATTCAATAATATATGATAAACTCAAATATTTTCTGCAGAGTACCTGCTGATGAATAATGCAATGATTAACCGGAGACTTTAAACCTTACATTTCCACAAGTGTTGTATATTTTTTACTAACCCTTTTTCTTCTCCACACATATTTTTATTTCCATCAGTTGCAACACTCTTAGCAAATTCTATCTCAGCTTCTACTGAATTAGTGTTTTCTCAATTGTTTTGAAAATATTTTCTCCTGTACTTGTCCAATGCAGATTATTCTTAGATGGTACTACTTCAGTCACTTCAAACTCAGCATTGCCTCCTCAGTTAAAAAATGAGCAGTATGGGTAACATCTGTTGGCTCATCAAGAGCCAAGGGAACTACTCAAAATCACCTGCCTTGGTTTTTTTACTTGCCTATTGATGCGTCTCCTACTGCTCTCAATTCTTTGAGCAACTGTTCTCATTGAAAGGCTAATAGTTTTAAACAAGTTGATAGTCTCTGGATACATTTTTTCAGCTGCTGCAATCAAACATGAATTAATTAACTCACCATCAGTAAAAGACTTGACTTGCTTGGCTAACAGGCCACTTGGAAACTTACTTTGGTGGCAGCCTCATTTTCATTTTTTATTTTTGTGAAAAAAATCTGCTGTGATGAGATATTCATTTTAAATTTTCCAATTTTTTTCTGACCATCACTTTCCTGTGATTTGGGAATATTTTGATGAGTGCTTAGTCTGGTAAAACTGTTGTACCTTATGGGGATTTTTAGCAGAGCTATCATGCCATTGCATAATAAACACAATACTTTGCCATTTAATTTGATAAAAAAATAAATAAATAATCCACACCAAAGTGTGACATGCAAAGTCTACTTTTCTCTCCTTGCTTTGACATGTTGGATGTACACTGGTAAAAATAAAAAATGTTGCGGTATGGCAAAATGCTATAGAAACACTGGATTTATGAATGCATCACTACAATTTGTAGTGTACTGAGCAGCAGTGTGAAGAGGTGAGGGAACCACATTCAGACTCTGTTGTGACTACTCAATTAAGCTGTTGTAGTGTGAAAGCAACCATAGACTACTCATAAATGAATGAGTCTGACTGTGTTCCAATAAAAGTATTTATGGGCAGTGGAATTTGAATTTCCTGTGTCAGAATACATTTTGCTTCTTTCGATTTTTTTTTTAACCATTCAAAATGCTAAAAGCCATTCTTAAATAGCACACCATACAAAAACAGGCAGCATGCCAGCTTTGACATGCAGGTTGTAATTTTTTAACCCCTGCTCTTTGGCCCAGCCTCAGAAAACTTCTCTCACGTTCCATGACTGAGAGAACTCAAATTGTAAGAATCAGGCCCACTTTGGGAGAATCTAATAAAACACTTGCAACACCAGTTGGCAGGAGACTCTCTTTCCTCTTATATGAATTGACAGTGGGTGTGGTGGTAGAAAGTCAAGCATATCTGGATTGGGAGATACTAAAAAGTGTTTGAATCATGGACGGAAGAATCATGTGGGCAACCACAGCAGAGCACAATGAGTGAGTAGTGAGGAATTTAAGACTTTGCTTGAAGAAGTGGCGGTCTGGACAATGAACATTAATTGCTTATCTTACCTGAAGGCTGGTATAGTTTAGGTGTGTACTATTGGATCCATTCACTGTGCAAACTTTTGCAAGTCAATTCTTCTTATCTGTTAAAATGAAGAGGATTGGACACGATCCCTAGTGGCCCTCCCAGCTCTACAAATCAAGAAACTCCATTCCATCAAGCAGATAAAGTACCAATGACTTTATCCCCTCAATTGACTTTATCCCTTCCTTTGAATAGCTTTAAAGACCAGAGACTCTCTTCACATCTCCCATTGGGATGATAATTATTTGTTCACTTTTGTAAATAGGGCAAAAATATAAAACCCACAGAGTCCTAACTCTATTTCCACAGTTTGTCCTTTTTCTTGATAGCTCAAGCTGTCCTTCCCCTGGGAACCTGAGGAAATAATGTAAACAGGGAAGGAAATAAAGAGCAATTGTCAACTTCAGGCTCTTAATCCCATAGCAGTTTACTGGTCTCGGTAAAAATCTCTGAAGTCTGCTCCGGTTCTTTAAGAAGGATGGTTAAGGAATGGTATTGTAAATTTCAGTGCTAATTTTGGAAAATCATCATTATATAGGACAGAATGACCAAAATGACACCTTCAAAATTCTTCTGGATTTTAAAAAAAATTCCTTTACTCCTTTATCAGTGACCTGCTTTAGCTTAGATGTACTACTCAAGGAAAAGCAGATCAAAGGGAGTCAGAAACAAAGCTTCCACCTTTCAGTTGCTAACCAGGCACTGTTTTCCAAAAGGAAAGAGGCTTCCTCACTTTTGGCCTCTGGGGTGTGTGTGTGTGAGGAAGAGCCTTTAACAGTCAGATAACTCCAGTAGCTGTCTCATTTGCTTCCCAGACTGCAGCTGTCCTGTGATATGTTTATTTGAAACTCAGCCTCCGAAATGACTTGCCTTTGTTTTTGGCCCAAAGAAGCTCTAGTTAAAATGAGAAAGTTCAGTCATACTGTTTAAGTTAAGCACATTGCAATAGGAAAACATAAACCCCAAGACCAGGTTAGAGTTTTCAGAGTAAATGGCTTTCCCCCATATTGAGCTTTTGTTTACTTTTGGAACTGGTTGTCACATTAGGCTCATGTTTGCTAAGAAATTTGGAAGGGGGGGACAATTTAAATACCATGATGTTCTGTCCAAGGGAAAGGAAATTAGAATTCATTGGCTCCTTTGTGCATTCATTGTTGGGGTACAGTGAGGGCTTTAGTACTAAATTAGCAACAACAATACTAGTAATACTTGGCAGCTCTAAGGTGTACTTGCTTACACGACACTTTAACATAATATGTTCATATTTAACACAACAGCCCTGTGAGGTAGAGTAAGAGTTATATCCCCATTTTACAAATGATACAACTTAAGTTCAAAGAGGGTAAGTGACATGCCCAAGTTATTGGTTGAAGTGGAACTAGAACTCGCCCTAAAACAACTACTTTATATAGAACATCACACTTTCAACCTTCCTTCAGAAATGTGGAAGATGTTGCTTATGACAGGACTCAGATTAAACCCATAGACAAGAATATGACTGAGTAGTTCTTAAAACAATGAAATATTTATGGACTGGTTGGTAAAGAACTGCTTCTTTGTGCCTGTCAAATAATTGCCATTCTTGTGCCAGTAAGAATGCCAGGGGAAGACCTTCTGGGATGGGGACTTCTCTGGTCCCTGCATGCTTTCTTATGCAGGCTCCTGTTCTTATGAGTCCAGATGACCAGTGTTGAGATGGCACCAGCTAGAGGGAAATTAGCACACTGACAGCAGCCCTGGAACCTTAGAGTTCCAGTGTAGGTTCTCATCTGAGCTTTCCTCCCCATGTGTGGTTGCCCACTGCTGGCCAGCACACCCTCAAGTGCCTTCATTTAGCCATTGGTGAGAAGTTCAGCCCCAATGTGTCATACCACTTCTTAAACATTTTTAAGGGTTTCTAGACTTATAATTAAGTCAAGCCAACAGTAAAACTGTGACATAGGTCCCTAATACTTTCCCCACAATGGGTATTCCGTGACCTGAATAGGAGTCTTATTTCTCAGGTTTCCCCATCTGTTGTAGTTTGCTAGTTGCCAGAATGTGGTATACTAAAAACAGAATGGCTTTTTAAAAGGGGAATTTATTAAGCTGCAAATTTACAGTTCTAAAGTCATGAAAATATCCCAGTTAAAGAAAGGATATAGAAATGCCTAATCTAAGGCATCCAGGGAAAGATACCTTGGTTCAAGAAGGCAGATGATGTTCAGAGTTTCTCTTTCAACTGGAAAGGCACATTGTGAACATGACTTTCTGTCCAGGCTTCCTGTTTCATGAAGCTCCCCCAGGGGCATATTCCTTCTTAATTTCCAAAGGTCTCTGGTTGCATGGGCTCTGGTAGTTCTCATGACTCTCTCCAAAATGTTTCCTCTTTTAAAGGATTAGTCTTAAACTAATCAAGACCCACTGAAATGGGTGGAGTCACATCTCCCTCCAATCAAAGGTTAATACCCACAATTGGGCATGTTGTATCTCTGTGGAGATAATCCAATCAAGTCTCCAACCTCCAACGCAGAATAGGGATTAAAATAAATGGTTGGTTTCACAAGAGGGATCAATATTAAAACATGTTTTTTCCAGGGTACGTAATTCTTTCAAACCAGCACATCATTTCTCCGCCACAGTTTTGCTAGAGACCTCACTTCAGGGTAATATCTGGGCTAGATTTCCTCAGGCTTTTCCACTCTTCCTTGCACATTACCCACCTACCTAGGCTATCTGAGCCTGACTTTTAAAAGTGCTAGTTTGTGGTACAGGTTACCTATGATGCTAAAAGTCACCAAGTCTTAAGGATATCTTTACTGATGGAACTCCAGGCCCAATGGGAGGTGAAACAGTTGGTAGTTTGGGGGAGGTGGCTTTTCTGTCCTCAAGACATATCATTTAGTGAATGTCTACAGACAAAGGTATTTTGTTGTTGTTGTTCAGGGTTTCCAATGAAGATCAAAATATTTCTAAAATCCATTTTGATTACCTTCTAATTTATAGGAAAATAGGAAGACATTTAAATACAAGAAATATGTTTGGGAGGAAGGCATTCTCTCAAAAAGCATAACTTTTAAGATGGATATAAGATGCTATATTATGATGTTTAAGAACCCAGAGTTTTTTTGGGTTTTTTTAAATTAATTTTTTAAAAAAATATAACAACAAAGAAACGCAAACATTTTTAACTTATGATAATTCCATTCTACATATATAATCAGTAATTTACAATATCATCACATAGTTGCATATTCATCATCATGATCATTTCTTAGAACATTTGCATCAATTCATAAAAAGAAATAAAAAGACAACAGAAAAAAATTCATACATATCATATCCCTTACCCCTTCCTTTCATTGATCACTAGCATTTCAATCTAAATCCATTTTAACATTTGAAGAAACCAGGTTTTGAGTTTCTTTTTTTTAAATGTCAAGAAAAAAGAGAGGAGGAACCTATAGATTAAGGGAGTCTTAAGAGACATATCAGTCAAATGCCATTATATGTTATGGACTTGGTTTGCATCATGATTCAAAATAATCAACTATGGGAAGAAAAAAGAAAAAAAAAGAGAAAATCGGGGTGATATAAACACAGACTGGACATTTGATGATACTAAGAAATTATTAATTTAGTAGGTGGTGGCTATGTTTTTAAATATAGTCCATTTCTTTTGATGATATATACTGAAATGTTTACAAATGAAAACATATGATATTGTGTGTGTGTTCGCATGTGTGTTTTGGGTAGGGGCTGGGTGGAGTACAGGTGAAACAAAACTGGCCAGGAGTTGATATTTGTTGAGGCTGGGTAATGGACACATGGGGATTCCTTATACTATTCTATCTAATTTTGTTTTTGTTTAAAAAGTTTTAGTAAAAACAAAGGCTAGAAAAACAACATGAGCTTTGGAATCGGGCTTCCTTGAATATGAATCCTGTGTCCACTTACTAGTCATATGATGTACTTAGAAACTTCTCTAAGCCTCAATGTCCTTATCTGTAAAGAGGTAATAATGTGAGGATTGCATGAAATAATATATGTAAAGAACCTAGCACAGAGCCTGATACATGGTAAGGACAAAATAAATACTAGCTTTTATTTTATTCTGTTCAAGTATTCTGTCCAGATCTCTGGACCTATAATTGCAGCTAATAGATAGTTTATAGCTTAAGAAGTTCTCAGTAATAAAGCAAAAAATTTTGCAACGCACAAGATCTGTATTGTCATTTTCCAAGTGGGGAGAATGTCTGGAAAAGAGAGGCTGTGGTAGTAGCAAAAGTGAAGAATTAGATAATCAGTATGGAGGACTCAGAGAGTATTGCTTTGCAGCTTTGTACCTTTAAAAGCATCCTTAAGAACAAAGAGCATTCCTTTCTACACAATCATTGCCACATGATGAATATTTACGGACCAACCAATTCATTCGCTTTGGAGTTCTTCAGAAAACAAAGGGTTTGAAAAAGGCTGGTTGACACTGAAGCAGGAATAACTTGCCTGTTATAGTCTTTATGCCTCATATAGGACAAGAGAACCCTATATTAGTACTTTATTAGTCAGGGTTCACTAGAGAAACAGAGCCAACAAGAAATATCGGTAATATGAGATTTATAAAGTTGTCTCATGTAACCATGGGAATGAAAGAGTCCAAAATCCTCAGGGCAGGCTGTGAAGCTGGCAGCTCCAATGAAGGGTCTAGATGAACTCCACAGGAATGGCTTGATGGTTGAAAAAGCAGTGAAAATGTCTCTCTTCTTCTTTAATAGTCTTCAGTTGATTGATTACCTCATTTGCGGGAGACACGCCCTTAGTTGAGCACAGATTTGATGAGCCACAGCTGCAATCAACTGGCTGATGATTTAATAAACCAGCTTTCTGATATATGAACCACATATGAAATATCCTTGCAACAACAGTCAGGCCAGTGCTTGTCTGACCAGACAACTGGGCATATCACCTGGCCAAGTTACATTAGAACATAAATATCACAGCCCACCCTTGTAAACTTGGTAGGTATACACATCACCTTGAAACATGCTTAATTTTCAAATAGAACACAATAACAGACATACGCTTCACCTAACAATATTCAGTTGTCCTGTGTACAACCGGAGATACGCTACATCTCTCCAGAAGAGGGTGCAAGTCCTTAGGTAACATTCACTCTTAAACTTCATATCCTATGACTTAAATAATATAACATGAACAAGAAAACTTATGTCATATAAAAAGATATTTGCTTATGTACAAATGCAAACCTACTCAGCAAAATGGGGAGGAAATGGTCAGACCATGACAGTCCTCATTTCTGTAACAGGTCACGTGGTCATAGTTCATATTAATCACTACCTTCTTCTACTACCCCTTCCATGTTCCCTTTTCCCTCAGAAAGCACTTCAGCTGGGTGTGGTTCTTTGCTTGGTGTGGTAACCCAACTCTTCATTCCTGAAGTTTCAGAGCCATTGATACCTCTGCCTAGATTGGGTTGTTGCAGTTTTCCATTGACTTTAATCATAGGGCATGGTAGTACTAAGAGACACCCTAGGGGAGCTCCTGTTTTCCAGAAGAACTCTTCTTTACCTCCATGGTGTAGTTGCAGTCCTACTTCCCCTTGAAAGTCAGGATCAATAATCCCAGACAGTACAGTAATCCCCTTCCTTGCCTATTGATTCAGAGGTATGAGAAACCCAAAGTGGACAGGTGGCAGCCTTAACTTCCAGTTTAATGGAATTATTGTTGTGTCTTCTGGTAGCAGCACTCCTCCTTTTGGAACCAAGACATGTAGACCAGCAGAGCTTAAGGTTTCAGGGACAGGAAGCAAAAGTGTTCCCAGTGGATCACTAGAAGTGATAGTGAGTGGTGCCACTACCATTTCCACCCCTTAATTCCTAGACCCATGAATCCTGACTACTGGAGAAACAGCACCACAGAGTGGACATTGATTCAGAGCATACACAGCCTCCTGAAGAACACTGCCCCAGCCCTGCAAGGTATTGCCACCTGCATGGAACCGTAATTGGGTCTTCAAAAGGCTATTCCATCATTCTATCAACACAAATGCCTCTGAATGATGGGCAACATGGTAAGACCAGAGAATTCCATGTGCATTTGCCCATTCCCACACTTCATTTGCTGTGAAGTGGTTTCCTCGAATAGAAGCAATGCTGTGTGGAATACCATGATGGTGGATAAGGCATTCTGTAAGTCCAGAGATGATAGTTTGTATGGAAGCTTTGTGTGCAGGGAAGGCAAACCTATATGTGTCTATTTCAGTTAGAACAAGTTGCTGACCTTTCCATGATGGAAGTGTTCCAACGTAATCAACCACCAGTAGCTGGCTGGCACCTCGGGAAATGTTGCCATATCGGTGACAGAGTATGGGTCTCTGCTGCTGACAAGTTGTACACTCAGCAGTGGCCAAAGCCAGGTCAGCTTTGGTGAGTGGATGTCCATGTTGAGCCCATGCATAATCTCCATCCCTATCACCATGCCCACTTTGTTCATGAGCCCATTGGGCAATGGCAGGAGGGGCTGAGGAAAGAACATGACCTGAATCCACAGAACTTGGTCATTAAAATCTTGTTCTGCTGAAGTCACCCTCTGTTGAGCATTCACGTGGTTCACAAATATCTTCATGTTTTCTACCTACTCATAAAGGTCTATCCACATACCTCTGCCCCAGACCTCTTTGTCACCAATTTTCCAATCATGTTCCTTCCAAGTCCCTGATCATCCAGCCAAATCATTAGTAACAGCAATGAGTCAGTATACAAATATATCTCTGGCCAGTTCTTTCAAGCAAAATGAACAGCCAGGTGCACTGATCGAAGTTCTGCCCACTGGGAGGATTTTCCCATACCATTGTACTTTAAGAACTTCCCAGAAAAGGGGTTATAGTGCTGCAGCTGTCCACTTCCAGGTGATCCCTGCATATTGTGCAGATACATCCATAAATCAGGCCCAAGTTTTCTCTTCCTCAGTCAATTCACTGTAAGGAACTCTCCAAGGGGCCATAGCTCTGGTCTGGGAAAGAGAAGGTAATGTGGCAGGAATGGGGTCTGTGTTAGTTAGATTCAGTTGTCAACTTGGCCAGGTGAGCATACCTAATCTTGTTGCTGCGGACATAAGCCAACGGTACGTGAACCTCATCTGTTGCCAATTACATCTGCAGTCGGCTAGGAGGCATGTCTGCTGCAATGAGTGATGTTTGACTTAATTGGCTGGTGCTTAAATGAGAGATCGCAACGTAGCACAGCCTAGCAGCTCAGCATTCCTCATCTCAGCACTAGCAGCTCAGCCCAGGCCCTTGGAGATGCAGAAAGAAGTCACCCCGGGGAAAGTTGTTGGAACCCAGGGGCCTGGAGAGAAGACCAGCAGAGGCCATCCTGTGCCTTCCACGTAAGAAAGAACCTCAGTGGAAAGTTAGCTGCCTTTCCTCTGAAGAACCAACAAAATAAATCCCCTTTTATTAAAAGCCAATCCGTCTCTGGTGTGTTGCGTTCCGGCAGCTAGCAAACTAGAACAGGGTCCATGAGCATTTGGGCCACTTCTTCGTGTAACTTACCTGTGCCTTCAGGACCTGCTAGAGCCCTATGTGTTATGTGCTATTTCCATTTTATGATGGAGTGCTGCTGTGCAACTTTATGGCTTGGTGGGTCAGACAACACCCAGCTCATGATAGGCAACTCAGGTCTCATGGTAACTTGGTGTCCTGTGGTTAAGTATTCAGTCTCAACTAAGACCCAGTAGCAGGCTAAAAGCTGTTTCTCAAGAGGAGACTAGTTATCTCCAGCTGATGGTAAGGCCTTGCTCCAAAATCCTAAGGGTCTGTGTTGTGATTCTTCTATAGGGGCCTGCCAAAGGCTCAAGACAGCATCCCTGTTTGACACTGACACTTCCAGCACCATTGGGTCTGCTGGATCATAACAACCCAAGTGGCAGAGGAGCCTGGGTTTGTCACAGAGCCAAGTGGTTCCTGTTCAAAACTTGCAGCTTTGTACTAAGAAATGTACTAAGAAATGATGAATATGCATCTATGTGATGATATTAAGAATTACTGATTGTATATGTAGAATGGAATGATTTCTAAATGTTGTGTTAGTTAATTTTTTAATTATTAAAAAAATAAATAAATAAAAATAAATAAATAAATAAATAAATAAAACAACCCCCCCCCAAAAAAAAAAACTTGCAGCTTTACTGATCACCTGGTAAATGGGCCAGAGTAGCATCCCCAAAGGAGGAATATGTTGTCTCTAAAATCCAAAGAGGCCAACTAGGCATTGTGCCTCTTTTTTTGGTCATAGGAGGGGCCAGATGCAACAGCTTATCTTTAATCCTAGAAGAGATATCTTGACATGCTCCGCACCACTGGACACTTGGAAATTTCACTGAGGTGGAAGTACTCTGTATTTTTGTTGTATTATCCCCATCCCCTGACATGCAAATGCCTTAACAATAAGTCTAGAGTAGTTGCTACTTCTTGCTCACTAGGTCCAATCAATATGATATCATCAATATAATGGACCAGTGTAATGTCTTGTGGGAGGGAGAAATGACTAAGTTCCCTGTGAACAAGATTGTGATATAGGGCTGGAGAGTTGATATACCCCTGAAGTAGGACAGTGAAGGTATACTGCTGGCCTTACCAGCTGAATACAAACTGTTTCTGGTGGTCCTTACTGATAGCTATTGAGAAAAAAGCATTTGCCAGATCAACAGCTGCATACCACATGCCAGGTGATGTGTTGATTTGCTCAAGCAATGATACCACATCTGAAACAGCAGCTGCAACTGGACCCACCACATGGTTAAGTTTATGATAATCCACTGTCATCCTCCAAGATCCACCTGTTTTCTACACAGGACAAATAAGAGAGTTGAATGGGGATGTGGTAGGACTCATCACCCCTGCGTCCTTCAAGTCCTTAAAAATGGCAATAATCTCTGCAATCCATGAATCCAGTATTGCTTCTGATTCACATTTTGCTATGTAGAGGTTGTTCTAGTGGCTTCTACTTGGCTTTTCCTATGATAATAGCCTTCGTTCCATGAGTCAGAGAACCAATGCATGGATTTTGCCAATTACTGAGTGTGTCAATTCCAATTTTGCATTCTGGAACTAAGGAAATGACCACAGAATGTGTCCAGGGACCCACTGGACCCACTGTGAGATGAACCTGAGTTAAGACTCCTTCAATCACCTGACCTCCATAAGCCCTTACTCTGACTGGTGGACCAGAGTGACATTTTGGGTCTCCTGGAATTAGTGTCATGTCTGAACCAGTATCTAATAATCCCCCAAATATCTGACCTTTTCCTTTTCCCCAATGCACAGTCACCCTAGTAAAAGGCCATAGGTCTCCAAGGAAGCTTGGAGAATGGTTAACAGTGTAAATTTTGGGCAGTGTAGCAGGGTCCTTCCCTAAGGATACCTGGTGCTTCCCTCATTCAAGGGGTTTTGGATTTGTAAGCTATCTCAAGTCTGGGAATTGATTAAGGTGCCATGACTCTCTGTTTTTGTAATTCAAGTTAAACTTCTTTCACTTGGTCTAGAATTCTTTTACTTATACAGCTCAAACAAGAATTTAGTAGAGTATCCATCTATTTTACTTCTAGGTACCCCATGATCTGCAGCCAATGCCATGAGTCTATGTGAGACAGATTATTTTGACTGCTGCTTTGAGTCTACTGTCCATTATGGTGGTACACCCACCTTGTCTATGGTGATTAACTGTGCCAACATGGCTTCTCCCAACTCGGGATCTGATCATCCCCATTCTGTTAAAGAATTCCAGCTCAGTGACAGCAGTTCCCACAATAACTTCTGACCTATAGAGAAGGGTGACTACAGAGCTATTCAGTGATAATGGAGCTAGCCTCACAAATTACTTCTCAAGGTTCTGGTGAAAGATGTGTCCTCTGGACATACCTGCGGTGTGTGAGCAGTTCTTCCATGATAAAACCATTCTAACATTCCAATCTCTCTAAGCTTCTTGATCCCCTTATCTGCATTATAACAGGGTAGTTCTGGCATTTTGACTTCAGGTAATGTTGACCACCTATTGATCCATGTTTCAGCCAACCATCCAAACTGTTAATGCTCTTTCTAACCCCTCAAGCTACAACATTGAATTGCAGAATCTCTGCTTAGTGGGACCATATCAAAACATTCAGCTTGATCCAACTTTATATTCCTTCCGCCATTATCCCACACCTTTAATATCCATACCCGCACATTTTCCCCTGATTTCTGCTATATAGATTGGAAAATCCATGCAGTTTTTGGGGGGGGTATATGTGATCTCCTCATGGGTCACACTTTGTACCTCACCTTTTGGGGCCTGTTGGGACTAGTTATAAGTCTTGATGAAAAAAATAGAAGTGTCTTTCATGCCATTTACCTCAGGGCATTCCATTGCAGTTTCACTTGGTGAAACAGCATTAGTTGCTCCAGACAGAGGAGTGAGGGCTGTTTCCCCAGGGAGAGTGGTTAGTTTAGCAGGAGCTGAAGGGTTCATCTCTTTAGGTGGAGGCTGAATGGAAGACTACTCTAGGCAGACTGAACTCCTGGAAGCTGTTTCCTGAAGGCTGGTTGGATGTTGGGAATCTCTTTGCTCAGGGCAGTACATTATAGTTCTATCTAACAAAGGCTTAGTAGTTTCCAGGGATCCTGGTTCCACATCACCATCATTATCAAGCTGTATGTCACCATCCCAAATTTCAAAATCCCATTCTTTTCCAATAAAATCCCCTACTTTAACAGCAGATACCCTGCAAGGTTGAGCTTTCAGTTTACACCGTAAATCTGCTACTCACACAATGAGTCTCCGTGCCTGGTTTTCAGAGATCTCAAGTCTGAGACCACAGGAAATAAAATTTCATTCACAGCACATATGTAAACTATAATATTGTCATACGGCATTTAAGTTGCAAATTTGAAGCTTTTAGCTCATCTCTTTCCCTCATCACTGTATCTAGCACATCTAACAACAATCAGTCAACATCATAATGCCTCTTAATTCCAAGCACCTCTCATAAAGGTGTCAAAAACACTCTCACCCACAGCCTTGCCACATATAAGCTTATAATTAGCAGAATCAAATGGTGATATTTCGTGTGTCTCTCTTGCCAACTCACCCCATGCACTGTCAGTACAACCCTGATTATTGGAAAGAGTCATTAGTACCTCTGAGTCTAGTCAGAGCAGAAAACAAATTGTAAAAAAAAAACAACATTTTTAAGATTCTGTTTCTCAAGAACCACTCCCGGTACCAAGCTGTATTAGTCAGGGTTCTCTAGAGAAACAGAACCATCAGGAGATATCTCTAAATATGTGATTTATAAAGATGTTTCACACAACTGTGGGAAGGAAGAGTCCGAAATCCATAGGACAGGCTGTGAAGCTGGCAGCTCTTATGAAGGGTTTTGACAAATTCCACAGGAGAGACTTACTGACTGAAGAAGCAGTGAAAAAGTCTCTCTTCTTCTTTAATAGTCTTAAACAGATTGGATTATCTCATTTGTGAGAGACACACCCTTAGCTGATCGCAGATGTGATCAGCCACAGCTGCAATCAATTGATTGATGATCTACTAGACCAACCTTCTGGTTTGTCAACCAGCCACAAAATATCCTTGCAGCAAGTAGGCACATCACCTGGCCAAGCTGACATGAGAACCTACCCATCACAAGTACTTACTTTTAATACTTTTAACAAATATTCACCAATTGCCTACTGTTCTAGTTTGCTAGCTGCCGGAATGCCACACGTCTGAGATGGGTTGGCTTTTAGTAAAAGGGGATTTATTTCGTTAGTTCTTCAGAGGAAAGGCAGCTAACTTTCAACTGAGGTTCTTTCTTACGTGGGAGGGCACAGGGTGATCTCTGCTGGCCTTCTCTCCAGGCCTCTGGGTTCCAAAACTTTCCCCAGGATGATTTCTTTCTGCGTCGCCAAAGACCTGGGCTGAGCTGCGAGTGCTGAGATGACGTATGCTATGCTGCTTGGGCTGTGCTACATTGCGCTCTCTCATTTAAGCACCAGGCAATTAAGTCAAACATCATTCATTGCAGCAGGCACGCCTTCTAGCCGACTGCAGATGTAATCAACAACAGATGAGGTTCACATGCCATTGGCTCATGTCCACAGCAATAGAACTAGGCACCTTCACCTAGCCAAGTTGACATCTGAATCTAACTACCACACCTACTATTTACCAGAACTCTGCAAAACACATATGTTATATCAACAATGTGGCCTAACCCTATTTTAAATGAGTAGATTGAGGCTGGGGGAGACTGTGTGAATTTCCTAGTGTTGCACAGCTAATAGCAAAACTGTCTCTAAAAGCAGAGCTAGCAGACTCAAAAGCCATGGCATTAACTTCTAAGTCTTTACTGCAACTTCATACCTGGTATCAGAATGATGGGGGTGAGGTGGGTTAAGGGTATAGGAGATAATATTTTTCTCTCTGTAAACCTCACTAATACTTTCAAAGTTTCTTCCCTGTATGATCTATTTATATTACTAAAGCTGTGACATGCACATAGTTTTTAAACTTGTCTTTAAATATGCATGCTGTTACACTGGTTTCCTTATTGTGTTCATCAACTTTAAAGATATACAGAGTCAAAGCCTTGTTTTGCTGTCAGGTCATCAATGCTTCTTCCTAAGGGCATTTGGCCATGAAAAGGAGAAAATTACAGAACAAAGAGGCCTTCACTTTTAGGCTCAATACCAAGGCCATGCTGCACATGAAGATGCAGACTGAAGAAAGAACATGGAATACATTGAGTTAAAGGCAGGGCTATCAGGCCCCTTGTCAACCCAGAGTCCATTCAATTTGCCTGCATCTCAACAAGATCTTTATTTGTCCTTTTTTTCCTCTTTTTAAAACTGTTGTCATTTATTTTTCTGTCTAACAACACTGGGAGCTGCCTCCAAATGGTATGCCACCCTGGCTCCTTTTGCAACCCACAAATCACCAAGATGAAGCATGTTCGATTTCCCCTTGTTTGGCTTTTTCTTCTTTATTGGGCAGAGAGCATCTTATCCCTCACATTTCTAAAACTTCAACTATTCAAATTCTTTACTGGATCAGCAGGTGGCTTGGGGTTTGGGATAAATAAAAAATGTTGTCCTAATGGTGCTGTTTCATTATTAAGTGGTTACAGTGGGAGATATATGGATTCATAGTGTCAGAGGTTCTTAAACCTGCAAACCCCTTAGATACTATAGAACTGGGGTCAGTCTAAGGTGACTTCAGGTTCAGTTGTTATTCACTAAAGGGCCAGTTGTTTGTTTATTCATTCCGTCCTTCATTTTTTGTTCCAGAATCACATCGTAACTGCCTACTAAGATATCAATTATTTGGCCCCTTTCTCAGGGAGCTCTCATTTTGAGGGAGGGGGTGATTGGACAGGTTAACATATGGTCAAAATGCAATGTGGCCAGTTCTGTGAGGAGAAATAGTGTCGGATAGTGGTGTAGAAAGTATGTTTTCAAATCATACATTATTGTTTTAAACTTCAGCCTTATCAGTTACTAGTTGTGTGCCCTTAGATATGTCATGAAATTTTGTCATTTAACACTAAAATGGGGGGATGGCTAATGGACATACCTACCCCAGAGGTACTAAAGCAGCGCATATGGCAAGCAGAATGTTTATATATGACTAGCAGTGTTCAGGAGAGCCAGGGGGTTGTTATAAGCAACAAATTAGAATGTTATCCTGTAAATTATCCTATGGTAAGGGCAAGAAATGGGCAGGTGGACAGCTTAGGGTAAGGAACATTTTCCCCTTGGGACTTAGGAACTAGTCAAGGGGTCTATGGTTCTGGGTCAGCCCCCTTATCCATAGAGGGCTTGAGGAGCAAGGCAGACCTCATTCCAGAAAGAATATACATCTGGGGTTACAAAATAAGGGTATAAGATAGAACTTGGAAACAGAAATGGAGATAAGAACAGACACAACACCACCGCTTCCAAACTAGAATTGGAGAAAGATGCTAAGCAGGACGAGGAGCCCTGCTGATAATGGTGGGATTGGGAGACATGGCAGCCAAGAGAGTGTGCCTCTCAGAACTCTGACTGCAGAGAGAAAGACGAACCATGTTGCTACCATACTCTGAAATCATCACTGCTTCATATGACCTACTCCTAGTCAGTGAAAGATCACATTAGGGATACTAAAAAGCATGTTCCTGGAACACATGGGACTTCTCTGGTGACAGCCTTGCTAATCTTTCCTTAGAACTGCATGGCAGGCTAAGATCCTTCCTCATTTCCTCTTCCCTCCCTCCTTCCCTCCTTCCCCCCTCTCTCCCTCTCTCCCTTCCTTCTTTCCGTCCTATCTTCTCTCTTGCATTGCATTGCAATGTGGTCTAGTAATTCTCTCCAACCGTCTTGGCTCACTTTTCACTTTTTTTGCCAGGGCTTTCTGCTAATAAATTTCTGGCTCATAATCCTATCTTGATTTCTGCTTCTCAAAGGACCTGGGCTAAAACAGGGAGGCACCTACATGTGTGCTTTAAGGTACCCCAGCTTAAAGGATAGAGAGTGTCAATAACAAAGATTTCATTGGACATTTAATCCAATGGATTTCACATTTCATTTCTTGAGGAACCTGGATTTATTAGGTGGGTTACAGGGGTCAGGCACAGTTGCTAGGCTCTAGGAGCACAGTAATGAAAGAGCTGCCCTCATGGAACTCACTGGAAAAGACAGCAGAGATTAAGCAAGTAATTGAGAAAATATTATTGGTGCCAATTTTTATTTAAACACTAGAAATTTTAAAAATGACAAATCTTATATGATTCCACTTATATGAAATATCTAGAATAGGCAAATTCATAGACACAGAAAGTAGATTAGAGTTTACTATGAGTGTGGGGAGCAGGAAACGTGGAGTTTTTGCTTATAGAGTTTCTGATTAGGGTGATGAAAACATTTTGGAAAGAGATAGTAGTGATGGTTGCGCAACATTGTAAATGTAACTAATGCTGCTGATGTTTAACTTAAAAAAGGTTAAAATGACAAACACTATGTTATGCATATTTTACTACAATAATTATAAGAAAATACTAATGATATAGTCCAAACCACGTACCATGGCTTAGGAGTCTTTCTGCTCTTGCCCCTGCGTATCTCTCCATCCTGTTTTCTCCCCATATCTATATTGCACCCTGACCCAGACTGCAATCCCCAGAACACTCCATCTCCCTTCTCACCTCTGGTCCTTTACCCAAGCTAACCTTCTACCAATGGTATTGGATGATATCCATCCTTCAGGCTTAGGTCACGTATCCCACCCACCCGCCCACCTGCCTACCCCCAGAAAGTCTTGCCTAAGACCCTAAAGCTGTTCTTCCTCTGTCTTTTCAAAAACCTCTAGTTTTATCAAAGACTTCATTACAAGGAAGTAAATAGAAAAATACAGAAAAACAAAAATGATGCCAGGCACAAGAGATATTTATTCTTTCAAAATAGGTTGGTTCATATTTAAGAAATAATACCTCAACTATTTTTGACTTCTGATTTATGGCAGAAACTGCTAATTGCCTATAGAATATGGTTTCCCTTGCCTCCTTACTGTGATAATACACCCAGCTAAAAATATTTAAGTCTCCCAGTCTTTCCTACAGACAGAATTAGATAATGAGATATAAGGAGAAGTCTTAGAATGACTTCTGGGAAGTCCTTTTCGCCTTTTGATTCTCCCTTCTACCCACTGCCTGCTACACAAATGTGGTGCTTTAAGTTCCAGCAGACATCTTGGGACCATGAGGGAAAGGTCAGGAGAATTATAAACAGCCCTGACATTGTTGCACTGCTAAACCAACATCAGCAACCGCCTACCTTCAGATTTCTCATTACACAAGACAAATAAACCCTCATGTGTTTCAGCCACTGTGATCAAGTTTCCTTTACTAATAGATGAATGCAATTCCAAACTGATCCCTTTTAGGAAGTTCTATCTTCTCCTTTCTACTTACCTGTTCTTATGCCTGCATTTTCTCCTTCTTTTCCAGTATCCTTTCCCTTAAATCTCTGCCTGCCAAATCTTATCAATCGTTGAAGATCCAGTTCCAACAACATCCCCTTTATGAGAGCTTATGTTATCCTCTCCCAATCTAATTCCCTCTTATGATTATTTCCCTCTTACGACTATTTCCTCGTATGTGCTATTTCTTTCTTGTGACTCACCCTTCCGGGCCTCTATGTTGGAATATATATCATATTCTGCTCTTATTGGTATTGTATACTTCTTTGTATTATTTCAAAAAAACAGCAGACACTTATACATAGTAGACCCTCTGTTAATTCTTGTGAACTTGTAATGTGAACATAGCTTCTCTCTACACACATATAACGAACACACACCATATACACACATACACATTTAACCACTGACTACAGTCATTTTTGGAATGAAGTTGGGGAGAACACAAGCAAAAATAATACATAAAATGTGCGTTCAAATGTTATATTCTCTAATTGATTAGGAAAATGAAATTATTCACATGAAAGTGGAGAATTGGCTTAATTTTTATTGGGCATTCCTTCATTTCAACATTTATTTACTGAATGTCTCCACTATGAAGTCATAGTGATATGAACAGGGTTGTATTAAAATGAATGATGGTTTAAGATGTCATGATCATAACTGAAACATGGAAACTAAGCAAAAGCCCAGGTGAATGTAATGAGATCGTGAATAAGAACATGGAAAGGAGAAACGCTGTACTATTTGGCCCAGACTTTGAGGAGGTGTACAAATGTTGTAAACTTGAAGCTCATACCAGATAATGGACTTTAATTGAATTTTACATGCCCACAAATGATTCAGATAAATAGGGGGAAAGATATAAACATCTATGCCTAAAGGGAATATTTTGATGAAAGATGAACACTCATTCAAAATTCTAAAAAAGGTAACTGAGATAAACAGGTAAGAAGAACTCATTAGAAAGATCCTTACCTCCTCTCTGTATTCATCCCTATTATAATCTTAATAACATTCCTTATTTACATATTTCTCTTAATTTTGAGCTCAAGTATCACATATTATTCATTTTTGTGTCCACTTGGCACTATGCCTGACATAGAGTAGAAAGTCAGTAAATGATTGCTGATTGTCATCTTACTTGACTTGTCTGGAATATTTAAAATTATCCACCACAGCCTTCTTGAAACATACTCCCTGTGGAGTATGAGTATGTCTTCTTTTTTCTTCTTAATAAGTAATTTTCAGGTTTCTTTGCTGTGTCCTTTTCTCTCCAACTACCCTTTAAACGTTGCCATTCATCAAAGTACTGGTTTTTTCATTCTCTTTTCCTTTATATCAAATCTGGAAAATTTTTTGTGGCTTATCTCTTTGACCATGTCATCCTTCAATACTTTTTTCTATTTTTCCTTCTAAAACTGCTGTTACGTAATTATGTTTTCTTATGCTATGCTCAATATCTTTTAAACTCTTTCATGCTTTTTTCTGCATCTTTGTCTCTTTTGCCTCATACTGGGTAATATCATATGACCTGTTTTCCAATTCACAGATTTTCTTCAGCCCTCTGTTTAACCCAAACAAGGAGGCTTTTATGTACTTAAATTATTACATTTTTCTTTTCTAGAAGTTTCATTTAGGTCTTTTTTTTGTTTCATGTTTACCTACTCAGTTTTCAGTTTCTTATTTCTTAATCATCCTTAAATTCCCTTTTTTCTCTTTTAGCCTATCAAACATACTAATCACATATTTGGTGTCAGAGACTTCTTATTATCTTCAGTCTTTGTGAGTTTGTTTTGGCAGACTCTCACTCATAATGGCTTGTTTCTTTGTAGCTTCAGTGATTTTTATTTTTCATTGTGAACTCATGCTTTTCTAGAATTTTATCTTTGGGAATTCTTTAAGGCTACATTAAAATTCTTTCAGGGAGAATTTCCATTTGTTATTTCAATGTGACTAGGGGAATTATCAACCAGGGACCAACACATGCTAACTATACTGTTTAGTGGTTTTGAAGCCACAAAGATGTATTCTTCCAAAAGTCCCTGAGTGTGGGCATGTGGTTAGGAATTCTCAGGGGAAATAATTTTTCCCTACACTCCCCTGTAAATCCCAAGGCAGGTGAGAATTTTTGTGTAGAGAAGGTGTTTTTGTTCCCTAGGTCACAGTTCATATAGTCACTCTGAGAGGGTTGTAGATTTATGGCAGGATGTGTAGTCAGTCCAACTACCCTGCTGAGGTCACAGGCTTTGTCTCTTGTCTTTCTCTGTGCCTCTTATCACACAGTCCTTTAATACCCAAACTCTAGGCCACCCGAAATAAACAAATACCCACTGACAAACTCTGGCTTGAGTATACTATAAAATCAGCCTTTATTGTCTGGCCTCTAATTGTTCCCATTACTTAAATTCAACTCAGCTCCACTTTGAAAACAATGTTTTAAATACTTTATCCATCTTTTTAGGTGTTCGCTTGGGAGGAGTTTCTCTGTACATCTAGCTTATTGCTAGAAACAGAAATTGTTCTCTTATTAATATATTCTCCCTGGGTAGTTTCATCATATCTTAAGACTATATTCTCTCTCTGGGTGACTCTCAAATCTACACCCTAGCCTTTGCCTTGGGTTTCAGATATGACTAACAACTGCCTGCTGCATAGTCCCATATGGATCACCTAATTCATGGTCTAACTTTCACACCCAACCCAATTTGTTCTTTCTTTTGCGCCCCTGTCTTAGTCCAGGGCACAGCAATCTACCTAATTAATCAGGCTAGAACTGTTGGTGCCCCATTCAAACCATCCTTCTCTCTCATACTACTCAGTTAAAAATTCCTGCTATTACCACCAGTGAAACTGATTTAGGTTAGCTGCTCTGCTCCACTGTCCATGGAAATGCCCTATTTTAGGCTCTCATCCTCTGTCGCCTAGACTATTTCTCAAGTCACACAGCTGATCTTTGGCTCCTAAACTATTCAGTATCCGTTCCATTGGGGAAGCTGCCAATAGAATGTTCTTTCCAAATCACAGACCTGATCATGTTACTTGCCTAATCAAAAACCATTATTAACTCTCCATTGCCTGCTACAAAAAGAATAAAATCCCAACCTCTTGATTTGGTGTTCAAGGTACATTACAAAGGGGTGCCAATCCTTATTGCCTTTCTTTTAATTCTGATACCTTATATTGATGCCTGTAATGCTCCAGTTTCAGTACACTTGCCACTCTGTGATTTAATTCCTTGGCCTGAAATACCCTTCCCTTCATCTCTACCAGCTAAAATCCAACTTATCATTTTTAAGGCCCAGTTCAATTTTTATTCCCTCCACAAAATTTTCCAAGAAAACAATTGCTCTTGAATCTGAACTTCCATAGTAGTTTGCTTATATCTTTTGTGACACATAGAATTTCTACCTTTTAATAGAGGGACCTGTATATATTTCTTCCCCGACTGTAAGTCTGTGAAGGCACTAGAGCCTATCTGCTCTGGCTTTGGAGTCAAATAGACTAGGCTAAAATCTTATTCCATCACTAGCTATGTGACTTTGTGCTTAAGGTCTCTGAGTCTCAGTTTCCTCATCCATAAAACAGGGGAATAAATAGTATTGTAAAGTTTAAATACTCTAATTGATGTAAAGCCCTTAGCACAGTGCCTGGCACAGGATAACTTTTTAATAAATATTAGCTATTATTACTAAAAGCAGGTATGTAGCTTGTTCATCTTTCTCTCTAACACTTCTACACTTCTAACAACCTAGCCTCTTCACCCCTTCCCCCATCCCTATCCCAGGGCTTAGTCCAGTGCCTTGCACAGACCAAGAATTCAATAAATTCTTCTTGAGTGAATGCTGAAAACATCACACAGATTTTACATAAAACATTTAATTCAGTCTGGGTAGAAACAGTTCATGTTTTTATGAAACACCAACAGAAGACTGCTTATGAGCTGTTGCTGCAAGATATATCAATGGAACATCCTGTCTGAGTACCAAAGAGCAGCCCCTTTCAGTATTGTCTGAAGAAGCTGCTTTTCTAGGAATGGTGAAAGAGAAAGCGGAGGTTTCAAATCCTAGAGAAGTGTTTGGAACATACAGAAAGTGTGGGCAGAGAAAATGACATTGCTCTTTTAAAACTAAATGTAGCTGCTGAATGTGAGGCTTACACACAGCCTAAGCCATGTGTGAACAACAAGGGCCAGAGTTTTGCAAAATCTTTTTCCTGGCCTGTGGTGAATTTTGAATCAAAACCACTCAGCATTTTACTCTCTATGTACAGCACATTTTTTTTCTAAATACTAACCAACATTCCTGATAAAACCAATTTGGGGTTAGATACGAAGTCGGGCTTCCCCTCATTTCTTGTTTCAGCACGGAAAGTGTTTATGCTATTACTTTACATTCCCTAAAACTACCCATACTCCAAAATTTCACTATTTACTTGGATTCCACACTTTTTCTGTTCTGTTGAAAGATGAAAACACCACATTTTATGACATACCTGCTCTAATATTATCAGTAAGATTTCCATAAAGGTGAAAGGTTTGAAAACCCCAGTTTTATTTATCTGACTTCCGTAATTATATCTTGCATAGCTGCAAATCCATCAAAATGTTCAAATAATTCTTTATGTGTTTCCAGTTTTACTTGTTGTATGAATTTGAGACATATTTAGACTTTTGCTGCTTAAGCTAATTATTTTAGGAATGTTAAACTTTACCATTCAAAGATGATAAAAATGGAATTTCCTTTATAGTCTCATAGCACAGATAACTCAAAGGTATTTCTGAGCTCCGATTATTTCCCCTTGGGTAAAGAAATATGGGAACAGCCTTGTTACATGATACACTTCCAATGACCCACACACAAGAAATTCAATTACAAGACTTAGTTCTTAAAAATCAATGGTTAGAGAATCGTGGGAAGATGGAAAGGTAGGAAGCTCCAGGATTAAGTCCCTCTACACAGCTAGGAAGTGTCTGAATCAACTATTTCAGAGCTCGAGATTCCAGTAGAACACTATACAGCATCCAGAGAAGAGCAAGAGAAAGAGGCTGGTAAATTGGGGTAAATACCAGTAAATTGCTGTTGTAGCTCAAAAGTGAGTCCTCGCCCCATGTGCACCTAGTCAATCAGTAGCGACTAGGATTTTGAGGAAATAAAATGTTTATTTAGCAAAGACTAGCCTCACGAAGGCAGGAGGACAGTTTCCTCAAATCTGTCTTCCCAAAATGGAGAAATTTCAGGGTTTAATAGCATTCAAACACAGGCAAGCAAGTTTAGGATAATAAGCAAAGCTGTTTAAAATGACAAGGTCAGAGATAGTCTAACTGCTGAATATGCATAGAGTGATCATATACTTTGGCTACTGTGCAGGTCAGGCTTGCTAACTTTGATTAGAACTGGCTTGATTCAGCAAGATAGTGTAGCAATTTGGGATGTTTACTTCTGGGTCGACATAGTAATCAATAAGGGATTGAGTGCAAGATCACTCAACTGTAGGGGCTACATGCAAGGGCACCCAACTTTGAGGATATGTGCAAGGGCACTTGATTTCAGGGGGCTACATGCAAAGGCACCCAAATTCCAGGCTGCAAAACAAGGTAAGAGAATATAAGCAAGGTCAGTCAGGAGGTGTTTTGGTTACAGGATGCAGTTTCAAAGCATAGCATCAGTAAAACAAAGCATCTGGATTATAATTAAAATAGAAATGGAGACTTTTACAATTTGGGGAGGGAGTGCTTCAGAAAGTGGTCAGCAGCAGGTAGGGGAATGAAAAACACTGCTCTCTCTGCATGGTGGTTACAACATCCCATCCCCCACTCTCCTTGCAGGTAGTGGTGGGGTCCAGGCCCTGCAGTAGCATGCAGGTGCCAAAGAGGGGCATAAAAATCTCCTTCATCAAAATGAAGTGAGGATGTGCAGGTCAATCACTGATCCTGATGTTTTGTTAGCTACTTGGGATCACTGGAGACCCGGCTCTGAGGGCTGCCATGGTTTCAACCCACCTCGAAGAAAGGGATATAGGAGACTTAATACTTCTCCAGAGCTGCAGAGGACTATTGAAGGGCTGCATTGGCTGGACAGGGCAGTAAACTGCAGGTTTGGAGAGCTGTGGAAAAAAACTCCTGGATCGCTCCCTGGCCCCTCCCTCATCCCCTCTCCAGGGTAGTATGGAGCTGGCCAGCACTACCTCTGAGGGATCTTAACTTGTTTTGGCTGAGAAAGACTGACTTGGGAAACTCCTCACCAGTGTGCACTCCCTCCCAGAATTTTCCTTCCAAGCAAAAGAAGCTTACGACAATGAAAGCAGTGTAAGAAACAACAAAGGCGCATGGATAGAACCAAAGGCTTACCTGCTTTAAGTCCTGCAGTGGAATACTCAGGAGCGGGAGAAGGCCTCTTTCCTGGGAAAAAGAGGGGGCATTCAAATGCCTATATACAAGGGAACTCTTAAGGCCACTAATAAGAAGAAGCCTAGGATAAGATACAGGCCCAGAAAAGAAAGGTAGTACTCTGCGTTTCACATTTACCTTGGGCTGAGTTTCCTGATAGGAAAGCTCAACTCTGATGGAGAACACCAGCCAATGCAAAGCCAATTTGGAGACAGTGAAAGGTGGTTTTTGCTCAGGTTTGCTTGGTTTTGTTAACTGCAAGCACTCAAGAAAATTCCTGTCATAATACCAGCTGTTTTGAAATTCAAGAAACAGACATATTGAAATAAATCCCAGGGTTAACATTTTTAAATATTAAAATGTACAGAATGTGGCAAAAAATATACTGGAAATTATGGCCTATCCAAAGGAAGAGGATAAAAACCCAGAAAACATCAATGAAGAAGACTAGACTGTGAACATGTCACACAAAGACGTTTTAAAAAATGATCTTCAATATACTCAAGGAGATGAAGAAAATACAGGAAAAGAACTAAAGGATATTAGGAAATAAATTAACAAACAATATGAAAATCTCAGTAAAGAGATAGAAATTTTAAAAAGGAATCAACATGTTAAAAAAATATGCACCATGATCTAGTAGGTTTTATTCCAGGTATGCAAATGTGGTTCAACATAAGAAAATTAATTATTGTAATAAATCACATTAACAGAATCAAGGAAAAAAACACATGATCATCTCAATTGATGCAAAAAAGAATTTGACAAAATCTAGAACGCTTCTTGAGAAAAAAATCTTAGAAGAGTATGAATAAGGCATATATGAAAAACCCACAGATAATATCATACTTAATAGTAAAACTTTGAAAGTTTTTCAGCTAAGATAAGGAATAAGACAAGGATGCCCACTGTTATCACTGTTATTCAACATTGTACTGGAAGTTCTAACCAGAGCAAATAGACAAGAAAAAGAAATAATAGGCATCCAAATTGGGAAGGAAGAAGTACAACTTTCCCTACTTGCAGATGGCATTATCCCATATGGAGAAAATCCTGAAAAATACACAACAAAGCACATATGGTTAAAAAATGAATTCAGCAAAGTGGTAGGGTTCAAGTTTAAAATGCAAAAGTTGATAGTGTTTCTATACACTAGTAATGAATAATTGGAAGAAGAATTCAAGGAAAATAATTCAATTGCACTAGCAACTAAAAGAATCAAATATCTATGAATAAATCTAGTCAAGGATGTAAAGGACTTGTACACAGAAAACTATAAAACATTATGAAAAGAAATCCTAAATAAGTGGAAAGACACTACATGTTCATAGATTGGAAGATTAAATATTGTTAAGATGTCAATTTCACCTAAAGCAATTTACAGATTCATCACAATACCAATCCCAATCAAAATTCAATCAACATTCTTTGCAGAAATGGAAAAGCCTATCATCACATTTACATAGAAGGATAAGGTGCCCTGAATAGCCAAAGCCATCTTGAAAAAGAAGAATGAAATTGGATGATTCTTACTTCCCCATCTTAAAACTTATGACAAAGCCACAGTAATCAAAACAGCATGGCACTGGCACAAAGACAGACATACAGACCAATGGAATCAAATTGAGAGCTCAAAAATCAACACTCACATTTATGGCAATAATTTTTAACAGGAATCTAAGATGCCTCAGTTGGGAAAGAATAGTCTCTTCAACAAACAGTGTTGGGAAACTAAATCTCCATCTGCAAAACAATCACAATATACACCATACCTACATCACACCATATACAAAATCAACTCAAACTCTATCAAAGATATAAAAATAAGAGCCAGAACTATCAAATTCCTAGATGAAAACTTAGGGGAGCATCTTCAGCACCTTGTATTAGGCAATGGTTTCTTAGACTTTATACCCAAAGTACATGCATCAAAAGAAAAAATACATAAATGGGACTTCATAAAAATTAAAATCTTTTGTGATTAAAAGGACTTTATCATGAAAGTAGAATGATACCCTACACAAAGGGAGAAAATAATTGGAAACCATATATCTGATAAAGGTTTGATATTCAAAATATATAAAGCAATCCTTCAACTCATCTACAAAAAGACAAACAACCCAATTTAAAAACAGGTAATAGAGTTCATTAAACATTTCTCCAAAGAAGATATACAAATGGCTAAACAGCACATGAAAAGATGCTCAACCAAGTCCTTGATCTTGAGGCTTGTTCTCGTGAGGCTTATGTATGTAGCAGAGAAGCTTAGCCTACCTATAAGGTATACCTAAGAGACACCACTGGAAAGCCACTTTTGTTGCTCAGATGTGGCATCTCTCTCTAAGCTCAGCTCTGCAAAGTGAAACCATTGTCCTCCACCCTACATGGGACATGATATCCAGGGATGAAAGTTTCTCTGGCAGCATGGAAGATGACCCCCAGGGATGAACTT
Organism: Tamandua tetradactyla; assembly: GCF_023851605.1. Classification (NCBI taxonomy): domain Eukaryota; kingdom Metazoa; phylum Chordata; class Mammalia; order Pilosa; family Myrmecophagidae; genus Tamandua; species Tamandua tetradactyla. Next base: position 53,411,832 of record NC_135353.1, on the reverse strand, counting down.
GGCCCTGGCACTGCGGGATCAACAATGCCATCCTGACCAAAAGGGGGAAAAGAAGTGTAACAGATAAAATGTCAGTGGCTGAGAGAGTTCAAATAGAGTTGATAGGTTACACTGGAGTTCACTCTTACACATTCATCAGTTAGACATTGCTATGTACTATAACTTGCCAAACTCCAACCAAAACCATTCCTACCAATCCTAAAGAATACCTAGGGCATTATTCGCTCCAAAATCTACAACCTCCAGATGGGTACCTGGACCAGTTAAGTCCTGAAATGCAGAGGGGCCAACCTTTCCAGAGCATCAACTAGTTCCATCCTCCTATCTCATATTATCAACAAACTCTTCCAACATGAAAAAGTTAGAATGGGAATAACTCAAATACCCCAAAAGAGTGGGAGAAATATCAAAGGTGATGGTGGAGTTATACAGAGGAGGTCAGGTACAACAAATGAGTATGAGTGTTGAATCATTATACTGACATTTCTTTTAGTCTCCGGTACCTTAGACAACTAGAAATAAAACCCTAAAACTGTGGACTTGTAACCCATACCAAACTCTGAAATCCATCCTACAGGTAATTGTGATATACTTTGAAATTTATTGATTTTATGTATATATGTTATTTAAAGAGAAAGAGGAGTATAACAAAGAAGAAAAGATTTAACAAGTGAGTATGACTGCTGAACCATATTGATTTTTCTGTCAATCCCCAGTGTCTTGGAGCAGAAAAACAAAAAATCATGGAATGGTAACCCATACTAAACTTTAAATTCTGTCCTATAACTACTTGTTAAAATTTACTTATAAATTTATTGCTTTGTTGTATACATGTTATATTTCACAGTAAAAAAAAGATGCTCATGATCATAGTCATTCAGGAAATGCAAATCAAAACCACAATCAGATACCATGTCTCACCAGCTAGAATGGCTACTATTTAAAAAATGGAAAATTACAAGTGCTGCAGAGGATGTGCAGAAATAGGAGCACTCACTCATAATTGGAGGAAATGTAAAATGGTGCAGCCAATGTGGGAGACAGTTTGGCGGTTCTTCAGAAAGTGATGTATAGAATTTCTATATGACCAGGCAATCCCACTACTAGGTATATACCCAAAAGAATTGAAAGCAAAGACTCGATCAGATGTTTGCACATTGATGTTCTTAGTGGCATTATTCACAATTGCCCAAAGATGGAAGCAACCCAAGCATCCATCAACGAATCAACAGGTAAATAAAATGTGGTGTATACAGAATGAAATATTATTAAACCATAAAGGGAATGAAGGTCTGATACATGTGGCAACATGGATGAACCTTGAGGACATTATGTAGAGTGAAATAAGCCAAACACAAAAGGAAAAATATTGTATGATCTCAATGATGTGAGGCATTTAAAATAAGCAAATAGGATCAGAATTGAACATATAATTTATCAGGGGACAGGGTAGAGGTAGGAGATAGATTTCTAAGGCTTAAAATGTACAGAGTTTCTATTTAGGATGATAGAGAAGCTTTGGTAATGGATGGTGGTAAAGGTAGCACAATATTGTGAATGTAATTAAGAGCACTGAATTATATGGTTATGAATTATGTGTTTAAAAAGGAAAAAAAATAAATTTTTTAAATTAAAAAAAAATCCATGGACCTGCACAACACAGTGAATTCTAAGAATTCTTAGTTAAACCATAGACTATAATTAATAGTACAATTACATAGAGGTGCTTTCATCAATTAAAACAAATGTTCTACACCACTGCAAGATGTTAGTAATAGAGAAGTATAAGGGAACTCTGCATTTTATGCATGATTGATCTGTAAAGCTACAAGTTCTCTAACAAAAGAAAACTTTAATAAAAAAAATAGGGCGAGCCATGGTGGCTCAGCAGGCAAGAATGCTTGCCTGTCATGCCAGAGGTACCGGGTTCGATTCCTGGTGCCTGCCCATGTGAAAAAAAAAATAATATGGGGAATTTGTTGTCAATACAATTGTAAACTTTAATGAAAAAGAATTCAACATTTATACATGCCTACCTGAATGATCTTTATTTCTATATGTAACACTTGATTCCTAGCCTGTCCCTTCCACTGAAAAAAATCAATGACCAAGGATATAGTTAGTTATTCAGCTCCATACACAAAATACCACCCCATTACCTATCTTCTTCTCTGCTCCCTGTCAAGTAATCTCTGAGAAGGTCTTGGCAGATAAAACTTAAAGCAGGAGTTTCTCTCTCTCTCTCTCCATCTCTCTCTGTGTATGTGTGTGAAAGCTGGGGAAGAGGAGTTATTTTTCTTTTTCCAATTCTTGATATCACTATAAGACTAAGGAGGGTGAAAGGGAAAGGAGAGAGGCAGGACAGGAAAGGAGAATCTGGAAAATTGTAGGGCATGGCAGAGGCAGCTATTTTGGAGATCTAGGAAAAAAAGATTGTATTCTGGCTAGGAGTTACTAACCTAAGGTGTCCCCTATCTCAGTTAATAAGAACTTCTTTAGTACCAACAAGTTTTCTATACTTGAAATTATGTTTGCCTCATGGCAGAATTTCAGGCACCTTGAAAACTATTGGGAAATATAGTTCATGAATGACTTTATGAGTCAGAGTGATCATTTCAATTGATTATCTAAGCAAAATCGCTGGCTTCAATCACTGTTCAGACAGACTTCACTGAATCTAAGGGGCAATCAGTGGGAAACTTTCTTGTTTTCTTTTGTTTATTGGTTGGGTTTTGTGTGTGTGTGTGATACATTCTGATCCAGACAAGGAGATAGATATCAGCCCATTTTGCTTCAAGGGGTGAATTTTTTGGAGTCCTCCTTTTCCTCTTCGAATTCCACTTTAATGTAATTGAAGAGGTAGAATGTGAAGCATCTACAAACCTAGTTTTAAGCTCTTAAATAGGCTACCTATGAATGATTGACCATACAAACTCCTCTAGTAAAGCAGCTAGATCTTTTCAATTGTATTTATGGCCTGATCTCATTTCCAAGTTTCACCTGTCTTTTTCTTTCTTTTTATTTTCTTTTATATTTTAAAGAAAGACCAACTGTCACATGCAGCACCTCATTTTGACACATCTGAATTCTTGGAAGTTTAACTACTCTATGTTATCCTACAGATGGACTTTCAGAGCTTATTTGGGGGTTCTAGCAAGGGAGCACAGGTACTCATATACTCTCCTCTGCTGGGAGGTTTGTCCTTATTAACCATAATGCAGCTTCAGGAGAGAAGCATATGGACTGGTGAAGGAGGAAGGGGCACCCCACCTAGCCAGTCAGATCAGTGAATCGACACTGGCAATCAGTGGGGTGACAGACATCACAGCCAGATAGCCCTCACATCCCAAGTTTCACCTTTTTTGGGGGGGGGGGTGGTTTGTATGGTCCTAGAATTGAGCCCAGGTCTCCCACATGGAAGGTGGGCATTCTAACCACTGAACTACCTGTCCAAGTTTCACCTTTTAATCACTCCTGTGAGGTAGGTGAGGTCTTTGTAAGCTTCCCTCTTGTCTTCCCTGCAGCACCCATTATATACCTCTTGGTTCACCCAACTCCAAATGCCTAATTCCCTTGGGGTCTTGATCTCATGTAATCCACACTAAAAGCACTTTTACTTTATGTTAGTCCTGTCCATGGTCATACTTTTTAATTTAGTATTTACATCTTCCTCATGTAGTCTTTCCTCTAATGGACAGATGCAAATATAAGGATAAGTAATCCTTTCCAAACAGTTTAATCAGAGCCTCTTGAAAAGAAAATAACCTTCAAAACCTTACTGCTTACTGTTTTCTGCTTTTACTAGCTCTAGAGGAAGATGATAGGTCTACATTGGTGGCATTTTGAATAATGTGATATGTGATGTGCCTGCTGAGACAGCAGAAACCCTCTTAGGAAACTTCAAATCATAGACAACTAATAGCTCCATTTCTTATGAAGCCCAGCCACATTCACAATAAAGATATGGGAAGCATTGGACTACAGCAGAGGTTTTCAAACTTCTGGTATATTGTATCCATTGGGAGTACTTTTAAACTGCTGATGCCTAACACCCATCCAAACATTCTGATTCAATTATTTTGGTTTACTGTCCTGGAATCCAGATTTCTTGAAGCTCCCCAGGTGATTTTAATGGATAGCCAAGATTGAGAACCACTGTGTTACAGTGTGACATTCATTGCTTGTTGACAAGTGGTATCCTGTGAGGAATCCCATTCACAGCACCCTATTGAGGTAATGTCAGGGTTTGACTGAATTTTCCTGTTTCAGAAGTCATATTCTTGAAATAACAGGTGAGGGGCAAAAATAAAGATGAATCCTGATACCAAAACTACTTCTGGTTGAACCTCAGTTAGGTATACTAGTAACATTAGTTTTTACAGTCTAGCAATGAGTTACTAGGTTTTGGATCTATTTAGGGTGACCAATGTCCTATTGTCCAGAACTGGAGGAGTTCCCAGAACATGAGATTTCAGGTTTAAAACCAGAACAATACCTGGAAAACTGGGATAGTTGTTCACCCTAGATAACCTATCAGAAGAGGCTATGAACCCTACAATTATTTGCACACAACAAATTGCTCTGATATTCTGAGGAACAAAAATTGGGAGAATGTTCAACATGGAGGCAAGGTTTCTTGCAAAAATATACCCCTTTCTAGGAAAAATTGAACTTATTCTGTTTTATTTAGTTGACTCAATCCTACAAAGAAGTTCCCAATTACAGAGGCTCAAAGTAGCAAAAACAAGCAAACAAAAAATAATCACCAAAGCTTCATATTCACTAAGACCTTCTTGACCTGGACTCCTGCTTCTTTTTTGGAGTCTAGACTCCTACCAAGTGATTGGAAGAAGACACTTGGGTAATTTGCATGATGGATGGTATGAGTAAAGAAGTTCAATTTTAATCAAAAGCTCAGAAAGAATCTGTCTCATCATGTGGATGTTAAACAGAATTTGAGAATGGGTCTGCAACTGACTATTATATGAGACTAATTTTTTTTCAGTTAAAGGACATCTGCAAGTGGCAAAACATGACACACTGGCATGTGCATGTCAGATGCTCCTGAATCAAGTCTGTTTTCTAAAGGACAATGTTATCCTCAGTTAAAAAATATTAAAGTTCAGTGATGAGCCCTTGGTAAACTTATATAAAGAGGAATGCAGATTTTAGTATACTAAAAAATGCACTTTTAGATGAAATTATTTTCAAGGCATATAAGGTTTATACTCTTTATACCTTTCAAACAAAGTGGCAAAGTGTATAGTGGTTAAAATTTTGATTTGGAGACTTCCAGGAAGAGGGCCGACAAGAATAGCTTGAGATTAGCCCTGCTCCATGGAAAAGTTAGAGAAGGAACAGAAGGATGACTGAGGTGGCAATTCAAGAGTGCAGCTGACCTGGGAGAGCCTTCTGCACATTATGTGGCAGCCCTGGTTGCAGAGGCCTAGGAACTGAGAGACAGAAAGATGGAGCCTGGTGTGGAGGCCCAGAGCCACAGAGCCCATGAGAGTGCACGGATGGGAACATGGTACTAGGAAGTAAGCCAGACTGTGTTCCTTGGGTGTGCTACCCTCACCAGTGCAGTCCTGTGACTGGTGACTCATCCCACACCCCATGCACCTGAACCCCATCACCTGCTCCCATTTCCCATGCTCCAGGCACCCCCACCCCACGAGCCCCCAGTACACATACCTGCCCCACACCCTCACCCCAAGTGCAGCCCAACCCACCTCTCCTGCAACTCTCCTGAGCACTACCTCCCCCTCCCTGTTCCCTGTAGGCTGTTGCAAGCACAGCAAATTTGCAAGCACTAATTTCCATATCTAGGCTACCCTGTCCCCCCTGCCCCATCCATAGTGTCACTCGGCTTCACACCCCCTCACTGAGATCAGTGCATCTGTGGCACTCCCAGGCCCATGTATGTACATGGGCCCCCTACCACATCATTCAGATTGGGGAACCACACTTTACAGAAGTCTTAGAACCACACATGCACACAGCTCTCAGCCCCACTTCCCAGTTCCGATAAAGTGCTGACCTGTTCAGCTGGGTCACAGCTGTAGCCAATCCATGAAGGCATAATGCCAACCTACTGCTACAGCTTTACACATGTGCACAAAGGACTCCGTGCCTTAGACCAGTGCATACTAGGGTTACGCCCCCAGACTGGTGCACCTGCACAGCTACATTCTCCCTGGCTGCTGGGTGCCCACATTCACAAGCATCAGCATAATATCCCCAACCTGTGCCCATACCTGCCTTGAAACAAATCACCATACTAAGCCCTCCATCCCATGCACCGCTCCCTGCTGTACAACCGTCCAACAAACACAAGACCTTAGACTACTGAAAGTAATCAAATCCCAAAGTAAATCAATCAAGATATTTACATACCATGAAGTCAGCAAAAGATCACTAAGTGTGTCACAATGAAGACGATATAGGCCTGCCTAATGACCAAATTAAAACACCAGAGGAGACAGAGATGTTGGAACAAAAAATTGAAGATGTTTATACACCTCTACTTAATAAAATAAATGGGATAGAAAAGGACAAAAAGGAGATCAAGAAGACAGTAGAAGAGCACTAAGAGAAATCTGAAAGAATAAATTTAAAAAATAGCAGAAATCAGAGAGATTAAAGACTCTGTTGACCAAATAAAAACATACTAGAGGCACACAACACCAGATTTGAAGAGACAGAAGAAAGAATAAGTGATATAGAGGACAGCATAATTGACTTTGAAGACTCAAAACAGAAAATGGCAAAAAGGATGGAAAAAATTCAATGGTAACTCAAGGAAATGATAGACAAAACAAAGTGCATAAATATAAAGATCATTGCTATCCCAGAAGGAAAAGAGAGGAGCAAAGGGCTAGGAAGGGTAGTTGAGGATATAATGGGGGAAAACTTCCCAACCCTGATAAAGGACATAAATATACAAGTCAAAGAAGCCCAATGAACTCCAAATGTAATAAATCTAAATAGGCCTTCCCCAAGGCACGTATTAATCAATCTGTCAAATGTTGAAGAGAAGCAGAAAATCCTGAAAGTGGCAAGAGAAAAGCAATCTACTAAATAAAAGAGAAACCAAATAATACCAAGTTCAGACTTCTCAACTAGCACACTGGAGGTGAGAAGGCAGTGGTATGGTATATTCAAGACCCTGAAAGAGAAAGATTTCCAGCGAAGAATTCTGTACCCAGCCAAACTGTCTTTCAAAACTGAGGGAGAGAGTAAAGTTTTCACAAACAAAGAAGTCCTGAATGAACGTGTCAACAATTGACTGGCCCTGCAAGAAATACTAAAAGGAGTTCTGCCAGCTGAAAAAAAGAGATGGGACAGGGAGGTCTAGTGGAGGGCACAAAATTGAAGAGTACCACGAAGGGTAATTTAAAGAATACAAAGAAAAGGAGGGAAAAGAATATATAGATCTGACAAATAAAATGAAAAAGATAAAATGGTGGAATTAAGAAACTCCTTTTCAGCAATAACATTGAAAGTTAATGGACTAAACTTATCAATTAAAAGATACAGATTGGCAAAATGTATTAAGAAATATAAATACTTATAATAGACTCATCTTATACTCAAGGATACAAATACATTGAAAATGAAAGGATGGAAAAAAGTTTCCATGCAAGTTGTAACCAAAAGAAAGCAGGAGTACCTATACTAATATCAGTCAAAATAGACTTTAAATGTAAAGACATCATAAGAGACAAAGAAGGACACTGTGTGCTAATTAAAGGATCAGTTCACCAAAAAGATATAACAGTCATAAATGTTTATGCTCCCAATCAAGGAGTTCCAAAATACATGAGACAGAGATTGGCAAAACTGAAAGGTGTGATAGATGTTTCAACAATGATAGTAAGAGACTTCAGTATACAACTCTCCTCTATAGATAGAACAACCAAACAGAAGATCAACAAGGAAGTAGAGAAGTTAAATAACTTGATAAATGAATTAGACCTAACAGATATATATAGGTCTCTGCACACCAAAGCACAAGAATAGATACTCTTATCTCGTGCTCACAGAACATGCTCCAGGACAGATCATATGCTAGGGCACAAAATAGGTCTTTATAAATTTTAAAATATTGAAATTATTCAAAGCACTTTCTCTGATCACAATGGGATGTAGCTGGATCTGAATAACCACCAAAGAATGAGAACACTCACAAATATACGGAGATTAAATGACACACTCTTAAACAACCAGTGGGTCCATGAAGAAACTGCTAGAGAAATCGGTAGCTATCTGGAGATGAATGAAAATGAGAATACAACTTATCAGTACTTATGGGATGCAGCAAAGGCTTTGCTGAAAAGGAAATTTATTGCACTAAATGCCTATATTAAATGACAATAAAGAGCAAAAATTGAGGACTTAACAGCAAACCTGGAGGAACTTGAGAAAGAACAGTAAACTAACCCAAAAGCAAATAGGAAAAGAGAAATAATAAAGATTAAAGAAGACATAAATGAATTAGAGAACAAAAAACAATAGAAATTCAGCATCATTTTCTTATAAAAACACTCCAAAAGATAGGAATCAAAGTTAACTACCTCAATATAATAAAGGGAATATATGAAAAACTGATAGTCTGCATCATACTCAATGGAGAAAGACTGAAAGCATTTCCCCTAAGATCAGGCACAAAACAAGGATGCCCACTGTCATCACTATTATTCATCACTGTTCTAGAAGTTCTAGCTAGAGCAATCAGGCAGGGTAAAGACATAAAAGGCATCCAAATTGGAAAGTAAGAAGTAAAACTCTCATTATTTGCAGATGATATGATACTATACATGGAAAATCCTGAGAAATCTACAGCAAAGTTACTTGAGCTAATAAACAAACACAGCAAGGTGGTGCAAAAAATCAGTAACATTTCTATACACAAGCAATGATCCAACTGAGGAGTCAGTTAAGGAAAAAATTTCATTCAAAATAGCAACTAAAAAAATCAAATACTTAAGAATGAACATAGAGGACTTCTGCATGGAAAATCACATAACATTGCTAAAAGAAATCAAAGGAGATCTAAATAGGTGGAAAGACATTCCCTGCTCATGGATAGGAAGGCTAAATATAGTTAAGATGTCAATTTTCCCCAAATTGATCTACAGATTCAACACAGTACCAATCAAAATTCCAACAACCTACTTTGAACATTTGGAAAAGGTAACTACCAATTCTTCTGGAAGGGAAAGAGAGACCAAATAGCTAAAAGCATCCTAAAAAACAAGAACAAAGTGGGGGAATTAACACTCCCTGACTTTAAAATTGTTATAAAGCCACAGTGGCCAAAACAGCATTGTACTGGCACAAAGACAGAAGCATTGACCAATGGAATTGAATTAAGAGTGCAGAAACAGACCACCAAATCTATGGTCAACTGATTTTTGATGAGGCCCCCAAATCCTCTGAACTGGGACAAAATAGCCTTTTCAATAATATGGCATGGGAGAACTGGATATCAATAGCCAAAAGAATGAAAGAGGACCCCTATCTTACTCTTTACACAAAAATTAACTCAAAATGGATCAAACACCTAAATATAAGAATTAGCACCATAAAGCTTCTGGAAGAAAATGTAGGGAAAAATCTCCAAGACCTAGTAATAGGAGGTATCTTCCTCAACTTTACACCCAAAGCACAAGCAGCAAAAGAAAAAATAAATGGGAACTCCTCAAAATCAAATGCTTCTGCACCTCAAAAGATTTTGTCAAAAAGATGAAGAGGCAGCCAACTCAATGGGAGAAAATATTTGGAAATCACATATCAGACAAAGGTTTCATTTCCTGTATATACAAAGAAATCATACAACTCAACAATAAAAGAAAAAGCAACCCAGTTATTAAATGGGCTAAAGATATGAAATAGCCATTTTTCTGAAGAGCAAATACAGATGGCTCAAAAGCACATGAAGAGATGCTCATTTTCACTGGTTATAAGGGAAATACAGATCAAGACTACAGTGAGATAGCACCTCACACCTATAAGAATGGCTGCTAGTAAAACAAGCAGGAAACTATAAATGTTAGAGAGGATGTGGAGAAACTGGGACACTTATGCAGTGATGGTAGGAATGTATAATGGTGCAGCCACTATGGAAGACTGTTCGGTTGTTCCTTAGGAAACTAAATATGGAGTTTCCCTATGACCAAACAATAGCAGTATTTGGTATATACCCAGAACAGCTGAAAGCAACGACACAAACAGGCATTTGCACACTGATGTTCATAGCAGCATTATTTACAATTGCCAAAAGATGGAAACAAACCAAATGTCCATAAACAGATGAGTGGATCAACAAAATGTGGTATATATATACTATGGAATATTATGCAGCAGTAAGAAAAAATGACATCCTGAAGCACATGAAAAGATGGATTAGCCTTGAGGACATAATGCTGAGTGAAATTAGCCAAACACAAAAGGATAGATACTGTACGATTTCACTTTTAAGATCAGCATAAAGGTATAATCAGAGGCTTATAATACAGAATACAGGGGACTTAGATATACGTACATGCTAAAGGTGGGTGAATCATTAGCAAATGAGGTTGAATTCCAATGTAAGGGAATAGATAGGAGTGAAGGTAATTCTCTAGTGGGTCTAGAAGTAATATTACCATATTGAAGATGAACAAGATTGAAAGGGGTTCTATAGACCTACATGTTCCGCAGATTCATAGAAATATGAATGAGTTCTCATAAGAATTATTTCAAAGATATGATTCTTGTATAAAGAGTGTTTAGTCCAGGGTACAGGGGTAAAACTGCTGTTGCATGCTATGAGCTATGTTCAAAAGGAAACCATCAACACTACCACAGCAACAGCAGAGATAAGTAATGGGGTGAGGGACAAGAGTTAAGAGGAGGTTTAGATTTCCTATTTGGCGAGGGTGTGTTTGTTGGTTTTCTGTCTCTTGGGAACAATGAAATTATCTAAAATTGAGACTGTTGATGGACTGTGGTCTCGGGGCCTCTTACATGATGCCTGATGAATGCAGGTGGCTGAAGGATGCACTGACGGAGAAGTAGATTGGTGAACGATGGTGTGTACTAATCAACGAAGGTTGTGCAGCCACAAAAAAGAACAATGTCATGAGGTATGCAATGATGTGAATGAATATGTGGGACATTTGGTGAGACAAAATAAGCCAGAAACATAAAAAAAAACAATGGTATGGTCACCTTTAGAAAATGCGTATAAGAAAACAGGGGCCTAGATTGTAAGCTTTTAGAGCAGACACATTAAATCCAATTGTGGTGCTGTGCTTTGACATTTATAGCTTATTTGTATATATGTTATTGTTCACCAAAAAAGAAGGAAAATAGTCGATTGTGATGATAAAAAAGTGTTTAAGCCCTCTAGCCTCCTGTATTTGGGAGCAGCTAGAAGGAAAAATCTGAGAGGATCATATGGTAGCCCACGGCAAACTCTGGGATCTGTCCTGTAAGTACTTATTGAAGAGTAATTTGAAAACTGTTGCCTTTTTATTTCTTTGCTTTGTATATATGTTATACCATAAAATAAAAATAAAGTTTAAAAAAATTTTGATTTTGGAGTCAAACATATTGATTCAGAATCTAACTCTGCTTCTTTATGACTTGTGATGTGACCTTGGGCAAGTTACTTATTCTCCCCATTTCTCTATTTCATTATTTGTATATCTACCTCACTGGACTGTTGTGAGGATTACATAAAATAATAGATAGAAAGCAGAGCTTCACTTGTTTGCGCTCCCGTCTCCTGGAGGATCTTGCTCTAGTACTTATGAATTCCTTAGCCACGATTTCATTGTATTCCTCTCCATTGGTTCCTTTTCCCTCTACCATCAAAGATGTTTCCTCCATCTAGAAAACACTACTGATTTCTGAAACTGCAGTCTTTTTTCTCTGCTGAGCCTCATTCACACTTCTCAGTCTTTTGTTTGCCTAGCCCTTACACATTTGAATATTGCTCTGGGCTCTGCCCACAAACCTTTTCCCTTCTCTCTCAACACAGCCCTGCCCCCATCCAAGGAAATCTCATTTTCTCCCGTGGTTTCAATTACCAACTATTTGATGTTGTCTCCCAAATCTCTACCTCCAGATTAAATTTATCTCCTGAACTTGAGATACATTTAGCCAATTGCTTATTGTATATGTCTACTTGAATGTCCAATAAGTGCCTCAAAATCAACATGTACAAAACTGAATTCATTATATTCTGGTCTCAAAACTGCTGCTCGACCAATGTTTCCTATCTCAGCATCCACACAATTTTCCAAGACATAAATCTTGGTGCCATTCTTGACCATTCTCTCTCCCCAAACCTCCTAACAACCAATTACCAAGCACTGCCAATCATACTTCCTATAGATCTATGGAGTCTGTCCACTCCTCTCCATCTCTACTGACACCATCTGTCTCCTGAACTACAATGACAGCCGCACAATTGATCAACTTCAATCTTACCCCTTTCAATATGCAGTGAGAATGATCTTTCTAAAGTACAAACTGATTATATTACTCTTCCATTTAAACCCTGCAGCCCTTCCTAATTCTAATTAGAATTGAATTCAAAGCTCTTGACATGGCTCTAAAAGGTAATATGCCCCCTGCTTACTGCTTCAGCAATATCTCTGCAAAATTACTCACTTAAAAAACTACTTTCAGTTGCTTAAATAATCATGTTTTCTTTTCTCTCTGGAGCACTGTGCAGGGTGCTCCTTGCTTAGGCCATCCCCTTTACCTCTCACTTAGCTAATTCCAACTCATAGTTTCCAGTTTAAACATTTCCTCCTCCTCAACACCTCAATGTCTGGGATAGGTAATACTCCTTATGTGCTCCATTAGTATGCCATGCCCCTCCTATGTTGGAATTATCAGACTGTCTTGAAATTGACCATTTATTTGACTGCAATCTCCATGAGGGTGTTCCCAGCCAGCCAGTGCTAAGCACATTGTAGATATTCAAGAAATGTATGTGGATCGGAATCAAATTAAATGTCAACAAGGAACCTCAAGGTTCTTCAAGGCTTTTATTTTAATTTTTAATCTTTCTGAATACTCAGATTGTTTGATTCTTTTCTTTCTTTCCTGAAGTGCTGATACTTCAAATGAACTGTATATAAAAGTCATGACACTCAACCACCACCCCATTCAGTTTATTCTTGCAACACATCTTCTGTATTTGACATTTGTTACCAAAAGCCTCCTAATTACTGGGGCTCTATACTGCAGACAGCTCTAGCTTCCCCATCAACTTTATACTCTGTACACAATTAGCCAGCAGGTATTATACATTTTCCTAAGAAATTTAACTCATATTTTGATTTCTTTCTGTCAGTTTCTCCTTCCATTATCCAGCCCTCATAATCTCAACCTCAGATTACTATAACAGATTTCTTCCTAGTTCACCTTCCTGATCTCAATATTATCTGCTTTCAGATCCATTTTTGAACTACTGCCAGACTGATCACCTCCCTTCATGGTATACACTGCTTTCTGTGGCTATTTATGAAAACTACTCTTGCCTATCACACAAAAGGCTCAATAAATGAGAAAGTTAATTCACACTGCACACATAAACTTAGAGTGGCCACAAATCATCAGCTAAACCCAAACTCCTCTTTTTGACTTCCTTCCTTCCCTCAGGCCCTAACCAACTTCTCCACCGTTATCACAATGCTATACTATTCTTTCATGCATCTTTCATTCCTGGCTCCTGAGCTTCTTGCCTTTTCTAAAACACATCCTACTTTAGTCCATTGCCTATGTGGTTTCCTGTAACTTGAGTAAACTCAACTCTCTACAGTATCAACAGCCTAATATTTTTAACACTGAGCTAAAATTTCACTTCTTCTGTTATCCAGGTAGAATTAATGCTCGTCCTGTGCCTGTTCTGTGCTGTGTTTGTACTTGTATTTTAAACATTCATTACTTTCTTCCTGGTATTATAGTAATATGCATGTCTAAACTGTAAATTCCATGCTGTTGGGGACCCTAAGATATTCATCCTCATAACCCCTGACCATCCAAACCAGTACCTGAGATGTGCATAGTAGGCACTGGGTAATTACTCCTCGAATTGACTTGGCCACATCTGCAGGATCCTTACCTACCATCCAAATCTCTATATACTCACTCTTGGTATCTACTTCTTCAATAGTTAGTAAGGTAGCTTCTCTGAATATAAGGCAACCAGTCACACCCAGCTCTAGTGAGAAGCTTCCAGCTTTAGTGGGAGCATCTTTTGGATGTCTTCCTGACTTCCAGTACTCACCATAATCTGACCTATTCAACATATATAGAAGTGTTTTTCATTTGTTCCTAAATGTGTGTCCTACATTCCACACGATGTTAAATATTGGAGCATAGACTTCGTTCACAATGTTGCCCATGCCAGAAATACTCTTCCCTTATTCTGGTCAAAGCCTTCTGAAACTTCAGACCCAGCTTAAGCCTTACTTTGTCCATGATGACTTCTTTAACTGTTTGAGCCCAATTTACATTTCCTATTCTGAATTCCCTTAGCAAAGATAGTATAATATATTATGGTATTCTCAAATTCTTTCATGCATGTACCTTATTTACCTCAACAAGAATACTGCTTTTTTAGGGCAAGACTTATGTCTTAATCTCCTTTGTATATCAGATTGATAAATCAGCAGAGCTATTTTCTTCCTTATTACTAATATTTCATGTGTTGAGAAAAGGTAGATACTCATAGCCTACTTTTGCTTATCAAACAACTATATAACCTAGTTTGGAAGATAGCCTAAAGATTGGTGACTATTACTCGAAATGATAGATTTTTAAAAAATTGATTTGGTGTTTTTTGACATGTAAATCAGTTTCTTTGTAGTCAGTCTAGTTGACTGCCTTGCAATAGGATAAGGCTATTGGAGAAAGAATGACATAAAAATGATTGATTCTGTGGCTATTTATGAAACATAGTTGAAAAAGACCCCAATAAATCAAACTATCAGAGTTTTTATAAATGATAGGAAAAACAGTAAAGCCTAAATTCCTGGGGATTAGGTCATTCTGGGACTAAAATTCATGTGGATGATTTTTGGATTCTCATTATAGGTTTAGTCCATTGAAACATTTAAAGGGCTGTTTCCGAGGTTGAATAAAAAGGCATGACTGATCCAGAGAGATGTGCATAAGCTCTACATATGGCACAAAGAAGAGCTGAAGGGCACAGTTGAACAAAAAGCACAGCATAGGTTAGGTGCTATGTGAATTGCACACGGTATTTGCAGGATGTGCAGTGAAAGCAAAAGAAACATAACATTTCCTCTCTTATTTCTTTGCTTCTAGGTTCATCCCTATTGTAAGGAATCAATTTCATCTTAAGCATTTCGATATTTTTCTAACACAGTGAACTGGTTAAATTAACTGCATTTGTCAGACTGGATTTTCATACATTGTTTCAAAATCACTATAATAAACTATGCTACTGAGCATGTCAGAAGGGGGATGAGATCAGACACTATATGTAGGTCTGGTTTGTGTCCTACAGTCACTCGTTTCTCCATTTTTTATACTTATGGGGATAAAAAGTTACATTCTTCCTTCAGTTTCTGTTTTGTCTTCTCCAGCCGCAACAGAAATGCTGACTATTCTATGCTCAAAGTTCCCCTGAAAGATTTTAACCATCACCAGTCAGTATCCAACAATTTAGTGGGTCATTACAGGCATCATTTTTTTTAGTCCACAAGTAGCTGGCTAGAAATTTCACTCAATTTAATAGAACATTCTAGTTAAAAAAAATAGAACATATAGAAACAATTCAACACAGAAACTTTTATATGAATATTCATAGCAGCATGATTTATAGCAGTCAAAATGGAAAGAACTCAAGTGTATATCAAGAGATAAATGGATAAACAAAATGTGACATAACCATATAACGGCATATTATTTGTCACTAATGAGGAATGAAGTTCTGATATATGCAGCAATATGGATGAACCTTGAAAATGTTATGCTGAGTGAAAGAAGCCAGACACAATAACCACATGCTGTATTATTCTATTTATATGAAATGTTCAGAATAGGTAAATCTATAGAGACAGAAAGCAGATTAGTGATTGCCTAGGGCTTTATGGATGGGGAGGCTAGAGGGAAAGGAGGAGTAACTGCTAATAGGTATGAGATTTCTTTTGAGGGTGATGAAAATATTCTAAGATTAGATTGTGCTGGTGGTTGGTCAAATCTGTGAATATATTAGAAACACCAAGTTCTACATTTTAAGTTGGTGAATTCTATGGTTTGTGAATTACATCTCAATTTATAAAATCACTTACAATTTCCCCCCTTTTTAAGGACAGAGTTTGATCCCAATTTCAAATACTAGTTCTGAATAAGAATCAGCAAAGGTGGGGCCCTGGAACTGCATTATAACATTTATTGGGTGATTGATTATTGTGCACAATGAAAGTTTGAGGATAACTGGCATGAAGGATACAAACCTTGCACTGTCGCTATGAGGTTACTGCAAATGTCTCAACTCAGAGAAGGGTGTAGCTGCTCTCATGTGAAATAATGCTCTCCTTATTGTTGTGGTTGTTGTTCGGGTGTTTAAGTTTTGTTTGGATCTTTCTTCATGTGTCTACTTCCAACTTTTCTTTTGTTCCTCTAGGAGCAATGGTGAAAACACAGAAACTGATAATACCCTGTTCCCTACTAGTGAGAATCAGAGAATTTTTACTCTCACTTCTGAAGGCATTCGTAGAAAACTAGTTCACATTATTCCTCCTCACACAGCTAAGTGGAGAAAAACAAGATTCAGCATCATAAAGTAAGTTAGAAACGTGAATGAAGTTAGAACTTATGATTCCCTGTCTTGGGTGGCTTATGCTTAGGTGTCACCAAGATTTGAAATTATACATCAGTCTATGGTATGGGTTTCAAAAAAATCACAGAAGATAACCGTACGTAACAGCCTCGCCCTGGCACCATGGGATCAACAATGCCATCCTGACCAAAAGGGGGAAAAGAAGTTTAACAAATAAGGTGTCAGTGGTTGAGAGAGTTGAAAAAGGGTCAAGAGGCTACTCGAGAGGTCACTCTTATGCAACCTTCAGTTAGACGTTGCTACCTATCATAACTTGCCAAACCCCCCAACCAAAACCATTTCTGCCAATCCTAAAGATTACCCAGTGTATTATATAAGATTCTACAAAGGTTCCATGTGCTAGGGTTGTTTTCCAGAAACTACCAGATGAGAATAAGCAGGTACTTTGGAGAGAGAATGCTTACAGTCTTTATAATCTAAAGCAACAGCTTATATAAAGGTGCATAGTGTGAAAATTTGCTAGAAAAACAGTATTTCTTTTCAATTGCATGAAGCATAGATGGTATAGTCAATTCTCCCATATTATTGACAACCCCTTCCAGCATGAAAAGCTAGAATGGAAATAGCACAAGTACCCCTAACCAGAGGGAGAAAGATCAATAGTGATGGTGAAGTTATACAGAGAAGGTCAGGTTTAACAAATGAGTATGAGTGCTGAATCATTATAGTGATATTTCTTTTAGCATCCATACCTTAGAGCAGCTAGAAATAAAAACCCAAAAATATGAAATTGTAACCTATACCAAACTCTGAAACCTGCTCTACAACTAATTGTTGTAATGTACTTTGAAATTTATTGCTTTTATGTATATATGTTATATAAAGAGAAGGAGGAGTATAACAGAGAAGATAAGATTTAGCAAATGAGTATGACTGCTGAATCATTATATTGATGTTTCTGTTGATCTCCAGTGTCTTGGAGCA
The DNA here is from genome assembly GCF_023851605.1 of Tamandua tetradactyla. Lineage (NCBI taxonomy): Eukaryota > Metazoa > Chordata > Mammalia > Pilosa > Myrmecophagidae > Tamandua > Tamandua tetradactyla. The sequence continues at coordinate 53,394,035 of NC_135353.1, read as the reverse complement.
GCTAAAAGAAAAAAACAAAAAATCCTGGAACTGGGGCGGGCCACGGTGGTTCAGCAGGCAGAGTTCTCACCTGCCATGCCAGAGACCCGGGTTTGATTCCTGGTGCCTGCCCATTCAAAAAAAAAAAATCGTGGAACTGTAACCCATATCCAAACTTTAAAATCTGTTCTATAACTACATGTTAAAATGTACTTGGAAATTTACTGCTTTGTTGTGTATATGTTATATTTCACAATAAAGAAAAACATAAAAAAAAACTGTATCTATGGTTTTCTGTTCATTCTTTATTCACTGCTTAAAACCATAACAAATGAACAGCAAGTCTTCATCTATGCAGTTCAGAGATTATACTTTGCATTTTCACACTCCGATTCAAGACAGCCAATTTTTTACTTAACCTCATTTATCTTACATCTATACTTTCTTTTTCCCATATTGAAAATTTCACTGATACAGAAGTGGGTTGTGGGGTCTTAGCAGAATTTATTAAGATGTGGAAAACTGGAGTCTATTTAGATGACCCAGCAGATTGGGAGAGGTTAAAAATAAAGGCAAGGAGAGAACAATCACTAATGCATTGGGAAGAGGGACATTTCATCCATAGGATCTATAACAACAAGTAGGATATAGGTGCAAAAATCACACAAGGTGTTTATCATTTGGATGGCTCCCTTCCTTGTATTCATGTGATTACAGTTTTTCACCTATTTTGATCTTGTGAGAGGCATTTAAGCCTAAGAGTGGTACCATATATCAGTTTTTCTTCTAGGCATAGCAATGCTTATGACAAGAACTGACTCAAATTAGTAGGCCAATGTTCTTTCCCCAAACCATACTATTGTTATTGAATACAATGTTGTTCTTAAAATTACCATCATCATTTTTTATTGATGATTAAGCATTCTCTCTGCATGTCTGTACATTCTGTCTAACAGTTTCATTTGGAGTGGTTTCTGCACAGGAAATCAATCTGAGAGACAGGGTCTTCCTTGCCCAGATGTCTAAAGCAGACTGCCTCCTGCTCCCACTACACCCTCATGCACATTTCAGCATCACTAGCTTATAGGAAAGAAGGATAATATTGATATAACCAGCTCCACCTCCCAACTTTCACACTGTTTTCGTTGGGATCAATGCTTTATACCATTTATGTGGTTCCTTGTTCACTGCCTGGAACTATAACCAAAAAACAAGCAATCATTTCTCTTGTTATACAAATTTGTACTTTAAAATTTCCCATGAGCAAAATCAATGAAAAGCCTATAGGCATACTTATAAACTATTTTTTTATAAATAATAAACTATTTTCCCCAATATTCACTGTTATCTTTGCCTATTTCATCTACCATCTTTCTAAGATGTGAGTCACCAATTCAGATGCTCACCTTTTTCCTTTATTCCTCAAATTGTGATTCTCCATTTTTGACCCTTATACCTTCACTCCATTTTAATAGAACATCATAAACTCTCTTTATGACCATTAAGTTGCTCCTTATTTTTTCTCTCATAAAAAAAAATAGCTGAAAGGCTGTGTGTGACAATTTCTGATTCTGTTTTGCTCCATGGACTGGTGGTCCGGTAGATAGTCCCCAATTATTATTTTCTGCCTTCTTAAAACTTGAAACAGCACATTCAAAATTCTCAAGAAAATCTGCAATGATCATGTACATGCCTTCCTTCTCTGATGGCAAGCTGCTTTCGCACTGTAAATCCTGAGGGCAATGCCAAAAGTCCCCACTGGCAGATCTTCACACTGCAAAGGGAACCATGCAATGAGCAGGCAACTGGCATCAGAACTTCCTTGATCAAGCTTATAATTTCCTAATGACAAACTCCCAAATCCTTAAATGGTCCTTTCATTTTCTAGTGTCTTTACTCCCACAAAACAGTTTCTTATAACATTCTGGTGACAATAGTCAGGAATTCTTACTGGCTCTTCTTCCTCCTTTACAACATGCACACTGCAATTTTTCCACTTGAGCCACCATATTTATAGCTTTACGCTTTATTTCACTGACTTTGGCTCCTACTTTTTAAGCCTATTCTTTATATATTTTGAACCCAGGTTCCCTTTCTTCTGCTCCTCTTGTCATGTGATATCACATGTCAACTGTAACTGCTATGGTTGGCCATGCCTGGATGTGACCAAAGTAGGTCCTAATGTGACCAAAATGGAAAACTCCTAGGCGCTGGTACAGAAAATTTCTAGTACTGGCACAGCAAGAATTTCAAGGCTCCAGCCTTTGGGCCTGCATGGTATAATTTTCTGAATAATTGAATTTTTTTTATTACATTCTATTACAGTATAAGTTGTCACTGGTGCTGAATGTGTGGGATATAAAATATCAAGTTCTTAAAGTTCTAAACTACCTCATCCTGGTGGACAATTCCTTCTATATATGATGCCAACACTACAGAAATTAGGGCATACTTCAGAGAGATAAATTTAGGTTGCAAGTTAGCCCCCAGGGGAGCTTCATGAAACAAGAAGCCGGGAGAGGAAGATAGCAGATGCCACCAGGTTCACCATGTGGCTTTCCAGTTGAGAGAGGAATCCTGAATGTCATCGGCCTTCTTGAAGCAAAGTATCTTTCCCTGCATGCCTTACATTGGACATTTCTATAGACTGCTGTAACTGGGACATTTTCATGGCCTTAGAAGTGTAAACTTGCAACTTAATAAATTCTGCTTTTTAAAAGCCATTCCATTTACGGTATATTGCATTCCAGCAGCTAGCAACCTAGAACAGGCATCATTAACTCCTTTTTGCTGATCATGAAACTGAGACTCAAAAAGCATAAATGAGTTGATGCAAGACACTCAGTTAGGGAGTGGCAGAGCCATAACTTAACCTTTGCCTGCAAAGCTCAGGCTCTTTCCATTATAGCAGTCAGCTTCACATATGAAGGGGCTGCATTTTTAAACCTATTTAGCTTGGTTTATGAATATTTATTAAGAGAAGAAATGCATCAAATTTACAAAGTAAAGACAAAGTAGTAACAGTATGTGTAGCCATTGATTGATATATATCCACTTGCAAAATTAGAATTCATTACAGTTAATAGATATTTTTCCTAAGTAAACTTTAGTGCATCTTATTATCTTGTAAATAGCACAACTATAAAAGATTTCGGGTTCAGTATAGTAATAAAACATGTTGAATTAGTTCCTAATTGAGCATGGTAGATGAAGGCCTGTATGTAGCTTCTTATTCCTAGGGCCCTAGACTGCTGCAAAATCTGAAAAACAAGACTAGGTCCTGGAGAGCTCCATGTGGGCCACCAGCATTTTCAGCCTTAGGGATTTGATCCAGGATTTCTGAAATGAAGCAGGAAGTAAGGAAGCTCTGACACAAGATTATATAGCTCTTTAAAAACTTAAACTTCATTTTATTAACCACAGGAATATATTTGAGCACCAAATAAAACTGCCAAATGCCAGAATCCACTTCATACACAGAGGTCTGGTTCCCTGTAAGACAAAGGTTCCTTCTAATCTTGGATCAATGGATGGACTGTAGGTGGCATATGAGTGCCCTGAAAGTAGGGTGTCAAAGTGAGAGGCTAGATTAATATGTGCACATTTCTGGAGAGAGGTTTTGTAATTTCCATGAGTTTTGCAAAGGGACAAATGGTTAATGACTCATAGAGAGGCAGTTAAAGCATGGGAAATGCGTGAATCCAGATGGAGAGTGTGAGGACAGAGGAAGGTCCCAAGCAGAAGGCTAAGAATCAATCAATTGTAAGATGCTGGATGTTTTAGCAAAATGGTTCTTAAACTATGTACATGGACAGTGTGGCTTGATTTCATGATGGGAAGGTCATAATTGAGATTTTTTGACATGGTGCTTATGAGGTCAATAAATTCTCTGAAATGGGATGTGAAACTTTCTATGTAAGTGCACATGGGCATATTTCTGTAAAGAGGACCTATAGCTTCCATCAGAGATTTAGGGAAGGTCCTTGACCCTCAAAAGCTTATGAACCATTCACTAGGCTTTGAATTTCTGGCAGTGACAGTGATTCAGATTTCTTACTATAACAATTCCCATCTTCCCATCTTCCCATCTTTATATAACCTCAATCTCTCTCTTTATTTCCCATTCTTATATCACAAAGCAATGTGCTAAGTGCGAGACAATGCAATCCAATCTGAATATACGAGAAATAAGAGAAGAGAGCTCAGGGGGATGATTCCAGGGGAATTAAAACACTTTTTGAAATGAGGTCTAGCAGGTCTGCTCAGCACTTGGTGCCTGAACTGTCATGCTAGAAGTAGGTTGCTTGAAGAAAGAGGCCATGGACAAGAAGGTTTGGGTTGACTACATGATTAAGTGTCAAATTCACATGCAAGATAAGGTATTTCCTTTTTGATTTTATATGATACTATAAATTAGGAGGTCCATGAGGTCAACTTCATGAGCTATTTATCATTATAAAGCAGGCCAGAGGAACTGACTGATGTGGTGGGTTAATCGGAATTCTAAGTAATGATTTTATTACATGATAATTCAGTGAATAAGATTAGGCAGTACTTATCTTCATTAGCAATGTTAATATTTCTGTAAAATAACATTTTACAATTAAATATATGATACAATTAAGTTCCTTCATTCTTTGAACTACTGGGGATTGATTCTCACCTAGTTGTGTAGATGACACATGGTCTTCATCACTCCTTAGAAACATTTATGAGGCATGACTTACTGTGCAATAATTCTCAACTTGCCAGGGCTTCTATCTTTCATAAAGGGAATTGTCTTTGGCATCAGTGGAAACTCTCCAGGAATAGACTGACACAATAACAGGACTGCTGCAGAATAATTTGAATTCAAACAGTGCATATGTAGTACTATGTTAAACACTTTTCATATTTGATTTTCATAAAACATCTGTAATGTAGGTATTGTTATTATTATCTCCACTTTATTAGATGATGAAACAGTCTCAGAGATGATTAACTGGTCGCCTTTGGTAATACAATGGTTGAAGATGTAAAAATCAATAACTGAGGTCAAGTCTTCTTGATACAACTCCCATGTTCATTCCACTAAACCACACTTACTAATAGACATAACAAATCTTCAAGAAAGTTATCTTGGAAGGCTCTTTTTATTTCTTATCATTTCAAAATTTTATGGGATTTGTCTTCAAGAATGTCTTTAGTTTGGGGATCATTGTTTTGAATCTTCACAGTAGTGGTAAATATTAGTTCTTTGAGGGATAATTGATTTTTGGAAACTAGAAAAAGTCATTCTATTGATTCAAATTGGGTAATATAATTTGGGTGGAAATCAGTTGTGTTTATAATATACAGTTTTTTCCTTGTGTGGTCATACACCAAGTCAGTACTTAAATAGTAGGTATTCTAAAGATTTCGTGAATAAATAAGTCAATATTCCAAGAGGGTCGCATTTTGAAAATCAAACTCAGAAAATATAGATTCAGTTATATGTTTTGTTCAAATTGTTGTGTTAATTACAGGTGTATTCTCTAATGAGAGTCCACAAAGATCAGTTGAATTAACTCAAAAGTAACACAGGTGGTCTTCTCAATTATAAGTTTCATTTTTATGTCTCATAACTCATTCTTAGTCTGACATCCTCCCCACAGATAAAAGTTTTTTAAAACAGATTAATTATCAACCAGAAAGATTCATGACAGCAATGTACAAAGAAAATGCATAAGAATAAACAAAATTTAGTAAGAGTACATCATTTTGAATGAGCTGAGAATTAACATCAAGGGATTGAGAGAACCTTCTAGACCAAAAGGGGGAAGAGTGAAATGAGGCAAAGTGTCAATGGTTGAGAGATTCCAAACAAAGTCGAGAGGTTATCCTGGAGGTTATTCTTACGCATTTAGTAGATATCACCTTGTTGTTTAAGTTGTAGTGGAGAGGCTGGAGGGAATTGCCTGAAAATGTAGTGCTGTGTTCCAGTAGCCATGTTTCTTGACGATGATTGAACAATGATATAACTTTCACAATGAGACTCTGTGAATGTGAAAGCCATATCTCTGATGCTCCTTTTAGCTACTATATCAACAGAAGAGTAGAACATATGGAATAAAAATAAATAATAGGGGGAACAAATGTTAAAATAAATTCAGTTTGAAATAGTGGTAAATGAAAGTGAGGGGTAAGGGGTATGGTACGTATAGTTTTTTTATCTATTATCATTTTATTTCTTTTTCTGTTGTCTTTTTACCTCTTTTCCTAAATCGATGCAAATGTACTAAGAAATGATGAATATGCAACTATGTGATGATATTAAGAATTACTGATTGTATATGTAGAATGGAATGATTTCTAAATGTTTTGTTTGTTAATTTTTTTAATTAATAAAAAAAGTTTTTAAAAAAGTACATCATTTTATGTGAAGAAGAAAGAAACTCTGATCCTTGCCCATTTTTATAACCTAATCTCTTTTCATAAAAGCAAAATCTGCATATCCTGACCCAGCAGTGTCACCCAAAAGAATATGTCACAAAGATTCTTGGAAAGGCCAATAAGAAGAAACGGATGGCAGCGTTTTTCATGGTTAAAGGAAGATGAAGGCAATCTGAGGATTCATCATCAGAAACATGGACAGGAAAAATGTGGTAGATACAAATCATGGAGTTCTAATGCAGCAATTAGAAGTAGTGGACTAGACTCAGCCATAGCAACTTGAATAGATCTTTAAAACACAATGCTGGGTTAAATAATAGGGCACAGATTAAGATGCCATATATAAAAGAAAACCATTTTCATAAATTAAAAAGACGCTTTTAAGAAACTATGCATATTTGACAAGAACACAAATGAAAAAATGCACACTAGTATTAAATTAAATTAAATTTAGTTTAAAATGTTACCTATGGGGCGGTCCACAGTGGCTTAGCAGTCAGAGTTCTTGCCTCCTATGCCAGACACCTGGGTTCAATTCCCGGTGCCTGCCCATGCAAAAAAAAAAAAAAAAAAAGTATATATATATATATATATATTACCTATGGGGGGAGGAGGAAAATGAAAGTAGCTTACGAGGATTAAAAGAAATTAATTAATTACCAAAACCAAGTAAAAAGAAGTAGAAAATTGAATTGACATGAGCAAGTCTCCTCCCTTACATGACAAACAGAAACCAAGCTGATAAAGATTTACAGTCCAATTACACAAAAACTACTAGAAAAAGATAATCATTACTTATATAAACCATTCTATAAACTAGAAAGAGCTACTGAACCACATGCTTGGAGGCTAGAATATGACTTTGATACTCAATTCAGACAATAACATTATAAGAACTAATGGATCAAATTCCCATATGAGCATGAATGCAAAATAAGCTAAATAATATATTAGAATGTGAAACTGAGCAGTGTATAAAAACCCGATATACAACATAGTAACATTTTTTTCCAAAGAATGAAGAATGGTTCAGAATTGGAAAATCTAATTATGTAAATTATTGTATTAACAGATTAAAGGAAAATTGCAAGTGATTATTATAATTTATATAAACATAAAAACCATGCAATCAAGTTTAACATGATAAAAACTGTTAGAAAGCCAGGAATAAAAATAAACATTGTTAATTTGATTTTTTAAAAAAACTACAAAATAGTAGTAGCAATTACACTTGATAAAATTTATGAAAGAGAGAGAAAAATCCATTTCTTCTTTTTTGGATGCACATAATAGTTTACATATCACACTCCTCATACAGCTAGATGTGAACCATATAACTGAAATTTAGCCAGTGGAATATGAGAAGAAGTTTTGTACACCACTTCTAAGATCCCACAGTATACAATTCTCCATGTCCTTCTTTCCGACTGGGTATAGTGACGTGAAGAGAAATGTTGGAAGTCACAAGTAAGGAGAAATAGTAGAACTACCATCATCTATGAAATTATGTATGAGTAATAAAAGTCTATTATTTTGAGTAATTACATGTTTACTTATATATGCTGCACTAGCCTAATCTACCATGATTAAAGTAGAACAAGGTAGAACACAAGGATTCTACCTATTCCTACATCTATTCAATATTTTCCTGAACAATGCAAGTGATCAGTAAAAGAAACAAGAAATAGGATAATTTACAAGGAAAATAGAAAGCTCTCTTTATTGTCAGGCAGTATGATTATATACATAGAAATTATGATGATTAATTTCATATGTCAATTTGCCTAGGTTATGGTGTACAATTCTTTGCTCAAGCAAGCTTTGGCCTGATTGCTTCTGAGAAGGCATTTTGTTGATGAATTTGAATCTCTAACAAGTCAACTGCATCTGTCTATGGCTGATTGTATTTACAATCAACAAAAAAAATTGCCCTCAGCAAATGCTGGGAGTCTCCCCATCCAATCAGTTGGAGGACTTAAAAGGCATTATTAAGGATTTCAGAAGTCAAAAAGAAGAATATGTGCCTCTATTTCAGCCAGCTACTTCCCCTGGGGAATCCAAATTCACCTTTACTGGAGTTCCAGCTTGCAGCTTACCCTACAGAGTTCTGACTTGCAAGACTTCAGAATTATCTTTATACAAGATTCCATACTGTGACCTGCTCTACAAAATTCAGATTTGTAAGCCCCCACAGTCATGTGAGCCAATTCCTATTATAAATATTGTTCTAAATGTGTCCTGTCAGTTAGGTTTCTCTGGAGAACCCTAACACAAAAATCGAAAAGAATCTACAGATAAACTATTAATAAGATTCCTGGATACAAGTTCAGAATACAAACATCAATAGAATTCCTGTACATCAGTAATGAAATAGAACATATAATAGAGAAAAATACTACTCAGCAAAACTGTAAAATATCTAGGGAAAACAAGATTTTAAAAGATAATTCTTGAAAATGTAAAGGACACTTGAATAAATAGAAATATACATTATTTACAATGTGGATCATGCAATTTCATGAAGAGGTCAATTCTACCCCAGTTGATCTATATTCAATGCACAAGTTCAATCACATGTTCAATGGACATGAAAAAATAGCAATGAAAATTCTATCACAGAAAAAATATGACTCCCATCCTTAAAAGGTTTCAAAACTTACTTCAAACATAAAGAATGATATCAGTCCAGATATTAACTAAAAAGTCAAAGGAACAGAAGGAGAACTAAAAACAGATCTACAGAAAGATACAAAATTGACTGTGATGAAGTATTAAAATGAATATGTTAGAGTGTAAAAATCATTTCCATGCAGCTTGAAAGCTGAAATAAGAAAAGTAAATCTTTGGAATTTTTATGATAACTAATAAAAGATAAATATGATAACTAATAAAGAATAACTTTACCATTTCAGGGTAGAGAAGGATAACTAAAGCCAGATGCAAAAGGTAAAAATTATTTTTTTTAAAAAGATGGAAGACTGGTAAGTTTGAATAGATTAAAATTTTAAAAATGTATTTTAAAAATATATACCAAAATGCCAGGGAGTTTCAGGAAGATGGTTGAATAAAGGAGTTTGAGATCAGCCCTGCTCCGTGGAAAAGTGAAAGAAGGGACGGGAGGGTGACTGAGGTGGCAGTGATTCAGGAGTGCAGCTCACCTGGGAGAGCCTTCTGCACCACATAGGGCAGTCCTGGTTGCAGAGGCCGAGGAACAAAGAGGCAGAAAGCTGGAGCCTGGCACAGAGGCATGGAGCCCACAGGAGTGCACAGATGGAAGCCGGGGACTAGAAAGTAAGCCAAGCCGTGTTGCTTGGGCACGCTACACTCAACAATGCAGCCCCGTAACTGCTGACTCACACCACACCAGTCACTCCACACACCCAAACCCTGTCACCTGCTCCCATTCCAGACAATCCAAGCACCCCCACCTCACCAGCTCCCAGCGCACTTATTTGACCCCCACCCCCACCCCAAGTGCCACCCAAACCACCTCTCCTACACTGCTCCCATTCACTCCCTCCCCCTCCCTGTTCCTTACAGTTTGTTGCCAGCACAGACTGTGGGGGCTGACCTCCATATCTAGGCTACCCCTGCCCACCTCATAGTGTTGCACAGCCTCACCCTACCCACCCTGAGCTCTGTGCATCAGTTTTTGGCACTCCTGCATATGCGCACAGACCCCAATCATGGTCATTCAGCTCTGGGAACTTCAATTTACAGCAGTCTTAGAATCATGCATGCGCATGGCCCTCTGCCACACTTTCCAATTCTGAGAAATTGCTGACCTGCACAGCCAGGGCATATCTGCCCCCAATCTTGAAGGCATAATGCCAACCTGCTGCCACAGCTCTACACATGTGCACAAAGGGCCTTGCACCCTAGACTAGTGCACACCAGGGTTATGTCCCCCAGACCAGTGTACCCGCACAGCTACATCCTCCCTGGACACTGGGCACCCACACTAACAAGCATCAGCATAACTTGTGCCTATACCTGCCCCAAAACAAATCCTTGCACTGAGTGCCACACATTGAACCCTGCTCCCTGCCATACAGCCATTCTGCAAACACAAGGCCTTAGACTACAGAAAGAAATCAACTCCCAAAGTAAATCAATCAAGATTTACTTTACATGCTGCAAAGACAGCAGAAGATCACTAAGCATAGCACAATGCAGACAGATATAGCTCTGCCTAATGACCAAATTAAAACACCAGAGGAGACACAAACTTTGGAATAACTAATCAAAGATGTTCGTACAACTTTACTTAAATAAGTGGGATGGCAAATGATATAAAGGAGAACAAAAGACAACAGAAGAGAAAAAAGAGAAATTTGAAAGAATAAATAGAAAAATAATGGATATCATAGAGATTAAAGACTCTGTTGACCAAATAAAAAACATACTAGAGGCACACAACACCATATTTGAAGAGACATAAGAAAGAATAAGTGATATAAAGGATAGGATAATGGACTTCAAAGACTCAAAACAGCAAATGGCAAAAAAGATGGAAAAATTTGAATTGGATCTCATGGAAATGAGAGGCAAAACAAAGTGTACAAATACAAGAATCATTGGTGTCCCAGAAGGAGACGAGAGGAGTAAAGTGTTAGGAAGATTAGTTGAGGATATAATGGGGGAAAATATCTCAACCCTCATAAAGAACATAAATATACAAGTAAAAGAAGCCCAATGAAATCCAAACAGAAGAAATCCAAATAGGTCTTCCCCAAGACACATACGAATCAGTCTGTCAAATGTTGAAGAGAAGCAGAAAATCCTGAAAGCAGCAAGAGAAAAGCAATCTACTACATACAAGGGAAACCGAGCAAGACAGTTCAGACTACTCAACTAGCACCATGTAGGTGAGACGGCAGTGGTATGATATATTCAAGATCCTGAAAGTGAAACACTTCCAGCCAAGAATTCTATACCCAGGCAAATTGTCCTTCAAAACTGAGGGACAGATTAAAGTTTTCACAGACAAACAAGTCCTGAAAGAATTTGTCAACAAGAGACCATCTCTAGAAGAAATACTAAAAGGAGTTCTGCCACCTGAAAAAAAATGACAGGAGACAGAGGTCTGGAGGAGTGCACAGAATTGAAGAATACTACTAAGGGTAATTTAGAGGATAAAAAGAGAAAGAAGGAAAAGAATATATAGATCTGACAAATAAAATAAAAAAGATAAGTTGGTGGGTTCAAGAAATACCTCTTCAGTAATAACTTTGAATGTTAACTGACTAAACTTACCAATTAAAAGATATAGATTGGGGCAGGCCATGGTGGCTCAGTGGCATTATTCTCACTTGCCATGCCAGACACTGGGGTTTGATTCCTGGCACTTGCCCATGCAAAAAAAAAAAAAAGAAAAGGAAAGAAAGAAAGAAGGAAAGAAAGGAAGGAAGGAAGGAAGGAAGGAAGGAAGGAAGGAAGGAAGGAAGGAAGGGAGGAAGGGAGGAAGGGAGGAAGGGAGGAAGGGAGGAAGGGAGGAAGGGAGGAAGGGAGGAAGGAAGGAAGGAAGGAAGGAAGGAAGGAAGGAAGGAAGGAAGGAAGGAAGGAAGGATGGATGGATGGATGGATGGAAGGAAGGAAAGAAGGAAGGAAAGAAGGAAGGAAGGAAAGAAAGAAAGAAAGAAAAAGATACAGATGGGCAAAGTGGGTTATGAAATATAATCCAGCTACATGCTGCTTACAAGAGACTCATCTTAGACACAAGGATACAAATAGATTGAAAGTGAACAGATGGAAGAAGAGATTCCATGCAAGTTGTATCCAAAAGAAAGCAGGAATAGCTACACTAATAACTGACAAAAGAAACTTTAAATGTAGCGATGTCATAAGAGACAAAGAAGGACACTATATACTAATTAAAGGGTCAATTCACGCAGAAGATATAACAATCATAAATGTTTATGCTCCCAATCAAGGAGCTCCAAAATACATGAGACAGACATTGACAAAAGTAAAGGGAGTGATAGATGTTTCAACAATAATAGTGGGAGATTTCAATACACCACTCTCTTCTATAGATAGAACAACCAGACAGAAGACCAAAAAGGAAATAGAGAAGTTGAATGACTTGATAAATGAATTAGACTTAACAGACATATATAGGTCATTGCACCTCAAAACACAAGGATATACATTCTACTCTGGTGATCATGTAACATTCTCCAGTATAGATCATATGCTGGGACACAAAACAGGTCTTTATAAATTTAAAAACATTGAAATTATAAAAAGCACTTTCTATGATCACAATGGGAATAAGGCAGATCTCAATAACCACCAAAGAACTAGAAAATTCGCAAATAAATGGAAATTAAATAACACACTTGTGCTCATTTGAAAGGATGTGTGGACCCTAGAAAAGTCTCGTTTTAATCCTAATCCCATTTGGTAAAGGCAGCTGTTTCTTCTAATTCCTATTCAGTATTCTATGTTTGAAATTGTAATTAGAGCATCTCCCTGGAGATGTGATTTAATCAAGGGTGGTTGTTAAACTGGATTAGGTGGAAGCATGTCTCCACCCATTTGGGTGGGTCTTGATTAGTTTACTGGAATCCTATGAAAGAGGAAACATTTTGGAGAAAGTGGGAGATTTGGAGAGAGCAGAATGGCATAGCCATGAGAAGCAGAGAGTCTATCAACCAGCGACCTTTGGAAATGAAGAAGGAAAATGCCTGCCAGGGAGCTTCATGAAGGGAAGCCAGGAGAGGAAGCTAGCAGATGATGCATGCCTTTCCAGATGAGAGAGAAACCCTGACCATGTTCACCAGGTGCCTTTTCACTTGAGAGAGAGACCCTGAATTTCATCAGCCTTCTTGAACCAAGGTATCTTTCCCTGGATGCCTTAGATTGGACATTTCTATAGACCTGTTTTAATTGGGATATTTTCTCAGCCTTAGAAGTGAAAACTAGCAACTTATTAAATTCCCCTTTCTAAAAGCCATTCTGGTTTTGGTATATTGCATTCCAGCAGCTAGCAAACTAGAACGACACTCTTCAACAACCAGTGGGTCAAAGAAGAAATCGCTAGAGAAATCAGAAGCTATCTGGAGATGAATGAAAATGAGAATACAACTGATCAGAACTTATGGGATGTGGCAAAGGCTGTTCTGAGAGGGAAATTTATTGCCCTAAATGCCTATATTAAATAACAAGAAAGAGCAAATGTCTAGGACTTAACAACAAACCTGGAGGAACTTGAGAAAGAACAGCAAACTAACCTCAAAGCAAATAGAAGAAGAGAAATAACAAAGATTAAAGTGATAAATGAATGGGAGAACCAAAGAACAACAGAAAGAATCAATAAACCAAAAGTTGGTTCTTTGAGAGAATCAGTAAATTCATTGGCCACTAGCAAGACTGACAAAGAAAAAAAGAGAGAGGATGCAAATAAACAAAATCAGAAATGAGAAGGGATGTGTTACCACAGATCCTGAAGAAATAAATCATGAGAGGATACTATGAACAACTATATCCCAACAAACTAGACAACTTAGATGAAATGGACAAATTCCTAGAAACACACCAACAAGTTACACTGACTCAGGAAGAAATAGAAGATCTCAATAAATCAATTACAAGTAAAGAGATTCAATCAGTCATCAAAAATCTTCCAACGAAGAAAAGCCCAGGGACAGACGACTTCACAGGGGAATGTTATCAAACATTCCAAAAAGAACTAAAACCAATCCTCCTCAAACTTTTCCCAAAAATTAAGGAAAAAGGATCACTACTTAACTTATTTTATGAAATAATATGATTTTAATACCCAAATTGGGTAAAGATGCTAGAAGAAAGGAAAACTATAAGCCAATCTCCCTAATGAATATAGATGCAGAAATTCTCAACAAAACATTAGCAAATTGAATCCAACAGCACATTAAAATAATTATACACCATGACCAAGAGGGGGTTATACCAGGTGTGCTGGTATGAAATGATGTATGTGCCCTAGAAAAGCCATGTTTTAATCCTAATCCCATTTTCTAAAGGGAGCTGCTTCTTCTAATCCCTATTCAGTATTGAATGCTTGAAACTGTAATTAGATCATCTCCCTGGAGATGTGATTTGATCGAGAGTGGTTGTTAAACTGGATTACCTAGAGGCATGTCTCCACCCATTTGGGTGGGTCTTGATTAGTTTCTGAAGTCCTATAAAAGAGGAAACATTTTGGAGAATGAGAGATTCAGAGAGAGCAGGGCAGAATGACATAGCCATGAGAAACAGAGTCCACCAGCCAGTGACCTTTGGAGATGAAGAAGGAGAGTGCCTCCCAGGGAGCTTCATGAAACAGGAAGCCAGGAGAAGAAGCTAGCAAATGATGCCATGTTCACCATGTGCCTTTCTGGATGAGAGAGAAACTCTGACTGTGTTCACCATGTGCCTTTCCAGATAAGAGAGAAACTCTGACTGTATTTGCCATGTGCCCTTCCACTTGAGAGAGAAACCCTGAACTTCACTGGCCATCTTGAACCAAGGTATCTTTCCCTGGATGCCTTTGATTGGACATTTCTCTAACTTCTATGGACGTTTTCTAGGCCTTAGAACTATAAACTTGCAACTCATTACATTGCCTTTTTTAAAAGCCATTCCATTTCTGGTATATTGCATTCTGGCAGCTAGCAAACTAGAATACTAGGAACACAAGAATGGTTCAATACAAGAATAACAATTAATGTAATACAGCACATTAACAAATTGAAAAGAAAAAATCACATGACTATCTCGATTGATGCTGAAAAGGTTTATACAAAATTCAACATCCTTTACTGATAAAAACACTTCAAAAGATAGGAATCAAAAGTAACTACCTCAATATGGTAAAGGGTTTATAAGAAAAACCGATACCCAACATCGCACTTAATGGAGAGAGACTCAAAGCTTTCCCCCTAAGATCAGGTACAAGATAAGGATGCCCGCTGTCACCACTATTATTCAACCTTGTTCTAGCTAGAGCAATCAGGCAGGAAAAAGAAATAAAAGGCATCCAGATTGGAAAGGAACAAGTAAAACTTTCATTATTTGCAGATGACATGATACTATGCTTGAAAGATCCTGAGAAATCGATGGCAAAGTTACTTGAGCTAATAAACAAATACAGCAAGGTGGCGGGATATAAAACTAATGTGCATAAAATCAGCAACATTTCTATATACAAGCAGTGACCTAACTGAGGAGTCAGTTAGGGAAAAAAAAATCCATTCAAAATAGCGACTAAAAGAATCAAGTATTTAGGAATGAACTTAACTAGGGTTGTAAAGGACTTGTACACAGAAAACTACATAACATTGCGAAAAGAAATTAAAGGAGATCTAAATACGTGGAAAGACATGCTCTGCTCATGGGTAGGAACGCTAAATATAGTTAAGATGTCAATTCTCCCCAATTTGATCTATCGATTCACCACAGTACCAATCAAAATTCCAACAACCTACTTTGAAGATTTGGAAAAGGTAACTAACAATTCATCTGGAAGGGAAAGAGACCCTGAATAGCTAAAAGCATCCTAAACCACAAGAATGAAGTGGGAGGATTAACACTCCCTGACTTTAAAACCTATTATAAAGCCACAGTGGTCAAAACAGCATGGTATTTGCACAAAGATAGAAGCTTTGACTAATGGAATCAAATCAAGAGTGGAGAAATAGACCACCAAATCTATGGTCAACTGATCTTCAACAAGGCCCCAAAATTCTCTGAACTGGGACAAAATAGTCTTTTCAATAGCTCCTCATGGAATAACTGGATATCAATAACCCAGAGAATGAAAGAGGACATGTATCTTACACCCTACACAAAAATTAACTCAAAGTGGCTCAAACACCTAAATATAAGAACTAGCACCATAAAGCATCTAGATGAAAATGCAGGGAAACATCTTCAAGACCTAGTAATAGGAGGTAGCTTCCTAAACTACACCCAAGGCACAAGCAACAAAAGAAAAAACAAATAAATGGGAACTCCCCAAAATCAAATGCTTCTACACTTCAAAAGACTCTGTCAAAAAGGTGAAGAGGCACCAACTTAATGGGAGAAAATATTTGGAAATCACATATAAGACAAAGGTTTGGTTTCCTGCATATACAAAGACATCATACAGCTCAAAAACAAAAGGAGAAACAACCCAGTTATCGAATGGGCTAAAGGTATGAAGTGGGACATGAAGTGATGCTCATTTTCATTGGCTATAAGGGCAATGCAGATCACGACTACAATGAGATACCATATCACAACCTGTAAGAATGGCTGCTATTAAACCAGCAGGAAACTATGAATGTTGGAGAGGATGTGGAGAAACTGGGACAATTATGCACTGCTGGTGGGAATGTATAATGGCGCAGCCACTATGGAAGACTGTTGGTGGTTCTTTGGGAAACTAAATATCGCGTTGCCATATGACCAAGCAATAGCAGTACTTGGCATATACCCAGAAGAGCTGAAAGCAACAACACAAACCGGCATTTGCACACTGATATTCATAGCAGCATTATTCACAATTGCCAAAAGATGGAAACAAACCAAATGCCCATCAACAGATGAGTGGATCAAAAAATGTGGTATACACATACGATGGAATACTATGCAGCAGTAAGATGAAATGACATCCTGAAGCACACGGCAAGATGGATGAGCCTTGAGGACATAATGCTGAGTGAAATAAGCCAGACACAAAAGGATGGATGCTGTGTGATTCCACTTTTATCACCAGCATATAAGTATAATGAGGCTTATAATAGAAAATAGAGGCAACTTAGAGATATATAGAAGCTAGAGATGGGTGAACTGTTAGCTAATGAGGTTGAATTCCAATGTAAGGGAATAGACAGGAGTAAAGGTGGTTCTCTAGTGGGTGTATAATATTACCATATTGAAAATGAACAAGATTGAAAGAGGTTGCATAGACCTAAGTGTCCCACTGATTAACACTAGAAATATGAATTAGTTATTGCAAGAATTACTTCAAAGACATGATTCTTATACAAAGAGTGTTTAAGACCAGGATAAAGTGGGAAAACTGCTATTACATGCTATGAGCTATGCCCAAAAGGAAACCATTAGCACTAACACAGCAACAGTAGAGGTAAATAATGGGGTGAGGGACAAGAGTTAAGAGGAAGTTTAGATTTCTTATTTGGTGAGGATATGTTTATTGGTTTTCTTTCTCTTGAGAACAATGAAATGATCTAAAATTGAGAATGTTGATGTGCTGTGGACTTTGGGCCCTATACATGATGCACAATGAAGGCAGGTGGCTGAAGGGTGCACTGATGGGGAAGTAGATTGATGAGCGATGGTGTACACATATGAACAAAGGTTGTACTGCTACAAAAAGGAACAATGTCATGAGGCATGCAACGATGTGAATGAACATGTGGGACATTTAGTGAGAGAAAATAATCCAGAAACAAAAGAACAAGTATGGTATGACCATCTTGAGAAAGTGCTTATAAGAAAAACGGAGCCTAGATTGTAAGCTTCTAGTGCAGACACATTAAGTCTGGAGTGGTGATTATTATTTTTGGATTTTGAGAGGCTGTTTTATATACATAACCTTATATTTAGAGATAAGCATGAAGCCCAGCAGGTTGGGGTTAAAGTAATTCAGAACACATAGATAAGGAAGACAGTGCCTGTATTTTAGAACCACACATACTCTTTGAGACCAAGGAAAAAACATTTATTTGTCTGGAACTGAAATTTTCTGTAGTGCATAATCTAATTCAATCTATCTGTATAGCGCATTTGAACAACTGAAACACAGGGAGCACAGAATAAGAAAGGTCCTTTAATCCTGTATAGATTATTGTAATGCCTGGATACATCCTAGAGTATATTAAGCAAATAATCAAAAAGTATTGGCAAAGTCCTTTGAGGGATGGGAGAAAGAATATGAAACTATTAAACCTTACCATCAGGGAATCCCCTGATACTGTGTCAAACTTTAGGGATACCCAAATCAGTAGGCCATGCCCTCGATCCTGAGGCTTACTCTTGTGAAGCTTATGTAGGAAGCAGAGAAGCTTAGACTACCTATAGGTATGCCTAAGAGTTACTTCTGGAAGACCTCTTTTGTTGCTCAGTTGTAGCCTCACTCTCTCTAAGTCCGACTCGGCAAGTGAAATCATTGCCCTCCCCCCTACATGGTACATGACATCCAGGGGTGAAAGTCTCCCTGGTGACATGGGAGATGACTCCCAGGGACGAATTCGGACCTGGCACCATGGGTTCAACAATTCCATCCTGACCAAAAGGGGGAAAAGAAATGTAACTAATAATGTATCAGTGGCAGAGAGAGTTCACATAGAGTAGAGAGGCTACTTTGGAGGTTGCTCTTACTTAAGCTTTAGTTAGACCTTGCTACCTATCATAACCTGCCAACCTCCAACCATGACCATTCCATCCAATCCTAAAGAACACCTAGAGGGCAATATATATGATTCCATAAGAGTTCCATGCACTAGAGTAACTTTCCAGAAACCTACAACCTCCAGATGAGTCCCTGGTCCAGATACATCCTGAAACCTAGAGGACCCAGCCTCTCCAGAACATCAGATAATTCCATCTCCCTACCCCATATTAGTGACAGACCCTTGCAATATGAAAAATTTAGAATGGCTATAGCCCAAAACACCCCTAAAGAGAAGAATGGAAAGATCAAAGGTGATAGTGCAGTTATACAGAGGTGATAGGATTTAGCAAATGAATATGAATGCTGAATCATTATTTTGCTATCTTATTTAGTCCCCAGTATCTTAGAGCAGCTAGAAATAAAAATGTAAAATTGTGGAATTGTAACCCATGCCAAACTCTGAAATACATTTACAACTAATTGTGGTGCTGTTTTTTATATATATATTGCTTTTTTTGTATATATGTTACTTTACATCAAAAAAAATTTTTAAGTCGACTGTCATAATAAAAAAAATTATGCCTTCTAGCCTCCTATATTCTGGAGCAAATAGAAGGAAAAATCTGAGAGGATCATATGATAGCCCATGACAAACTCTGGAATCTGTCCTGTAACTACTTGTTGAAGAGTGCTTTGAAAAATATTGCTTTTTTAAATAACTTTCCTTTGTATATATTACACTATACAATGAAAGAGTTAAAAAATATATCACACACAGGGATAGAAAGATTAAAGGTGATGATGGAATTATACAGAGAAGGTAGGGTTTAACAAATAAATATAATTGCTTAATCATTGCATTGATATTTCTTTTATTCTCCAGTATCTTAGAGCAGCTAGAAGTAAAAACCTAAAATTGTGGAATTATAATTCATAACAAAGTTTGAAATGTGCCTACAACTAATTGTGCCATGCTTTGAAATTTATTGCTTTTTTTGTATATATGTTATTTTTCACAAAAAAAGAAAAAAATTGATTGTGATGATGAAAGTATTTACTCCTTCTAGCTTGCTATGTTTTGGAGCATCTAGAAAAAAATCTAAGGTGATGGTACGGTAACCCATGATAAACTCTGGGATCTGTCCTGTAACTACTTGTTGAAGAGTGATTTGAAAACTATTGCTTTTTTCTTTCTTTGCTTTGTATATATGTTATATTATACAATTAAAAAATTAAAATATATTATATATATATACCATTAACATGTGGAATACAAGCAACATACCAGGAAATAATATTATTAATGCCCACAACCAAAATTCAGAATTTGTATGGAGTATTTACAATAGAATAAGAAAAATAATTACCTCAATTTATATTGGGTAAAGAAGAATTTCCAGTACTAACCAAGATGGAGTAAGCCCAATACAGGATATATATGAATGTGGATAAAAGGGAAATGTTAGGATTTTTTAATACGGTAAGATAAAAACTAAAAAATGAAAATGCACTGCACAATGATCCCTAAGTTAATCATGGAGTACAGTTCATAGTACAATTGTTAAAATGGGCTTTCATCAATTGTAACAAATGCTCCACACCAATACAAGATGTTGGTGGCGGGGTCGTATATGGGAATCTTGTATTTTATCCATGATTGATCCGTCAACACACAACTTCTCTAATTAAAAAAAAATTCACTCAAGAAGAAACTAAGATGTATACATACAATGGACTACTGAGCTGCCTCAAGGAGGAATGAAGTCATGAGGCATACAACTAGGTATATGAACCTCAAGGACTATATATTGAATGAAACCTCAAGAACAAAAATATGAATATTATCATGTCTCAATCATATGGACTAATTATAATATAAAAACTTGGTGAACTGAATTCAAGAACATGGGTTATCTGATTGGGCCTATTGTAAAGGGTGCTAGATTGCAAGCTCTTAAAGCAGCCACATGTATTTAGGACTTGTAACTGTTATTTCTAAATTCTGAGATACTGAGATGTTTCTTTATAAGTTGGTTGTTCCCAGAAACTTCAGGTATTTATGTGACACCTAAGACTCAAAGATAGTGTCCTGAAGCTATGAAAGTCAGCAGTGCCCCATACAGGAACTGTTTAAAAAGTTGAAAAACTGATCAGATTTTGAATAGAGATATAAATGAAGCTGGTCTGGATAGGACTAAGGTAAATAAGAATACAGGGTAAAGGATGATATGGTCCATACTTTAAAACTTCAATTTCTGTGTGAGACCAAAAGGAGAGATGTTTATTTGGTGCAAAATTTATATTTTGGTTAGTGCATTTCCTAATTAAGTTTGTATGGTCAGTTTAGTTGAACACAATAAGTACATGAAATCTTGAATAGGGTGTGAGATTTTGTTACTTTGTCCAGGTTAGTGTGATGCCTAGATATATCCCAGAGTACTTTGGGTAGTGAATAAAGTATTTACAAAATCACCTTGGGGAACTGGGGAGAAAGAAGGAAATATTCAATTTCCCCATTTGGAGAACTTCTGATATTCTTACAAGCAGTGGGGAAAAGCATATCAATAGGCTGAGCCCACAATCTTGGGATCTGCACCTATGAAAGTTATTCCTGCAAAGGATAGACTAAACCTACTTAAAATTATGTCTGAATCAACCCCAGAGAACCTCTTTTGTTGCTCAGATGTGGCCTCTCTCTCTAAGCCACCTCAGCAGGTGAACTTACTGCCCTCTCCACTATGCAGGACATAACTCCCAGGGCTGTAAATCTCCTTGGCAATGTAGGACAGAACACCTGGGATGAGCCAGGACCCAGCATTAAGGGACTGAGACAGACTTTTTGGCAAAAAGTGGGAAGAGAGAAATGAGACAAAATAAAGTTTCAGTGGCTGAGAGATTTCAAACAGAGTCAAGAGTTTATCCAGGAGGTTATTCTTATGCATGATGTAGATATCCCTTTTTAGTTTATGGTGTATTAGAGTAGCTGGAGGGAAGTACCCGAAACTGTTGACCTAAGTTTCAGTACCCTTGGTTCCTGAAGACACTTGTATAAAGTTACAACTTTTACAATGTGACCATAGGATTGTGAGAACCTTGTGTCTGGTGCAGCAGTGGTTTAGGTCCAAAGTTTGCTTCTACCATATTCTAGCTTTAAGATATCTTTATGATCCAATTTCCTTCTTGGTTAATTGGGGCCAAATAATACCTAAAGTTATCTCATAATGTAGTTGTGAGAATTAAATGGGATAATGGCATCTAAACATTTAGCACATTTTCTAGCACATAGTAAATACTAAAACAGTAGGACTTGTTATTATTATATCATTTATTACCTATGAGATGAGATCAATGCAGACATTCTAGAGGAAGTAACACTTGATTTGAATGGTAAAAGCCTTGAAAAATTAACTGATTATACAAGGTATTCAAGGGGTGTTTATGAAAAAGGCACAGAGCAGTATGTGACAGAAGCATGAAAGTACGTGATTGAGCTTGGGGAGCATCCATGGATGGACAAAGCCAAATATTTAATTTTTGTAGTCCTGCTCTCTGCAGGTCTTTCACTCCCACCCTTGAGTATATCCTTTACAAACCACAGCTTAAATCAAAGTACATTTTTGGAAATGGGGCTGAATGGTTTAGAAACGAGTGGAAAGAATGATGATCTGTGGGAAGCAATCATTTTTTCTAGATTTGAACGAATTGCATAGTCAAATGCTAAAACAGAAGTGGAGGAAATGTTGATGAATACATTTTAGATGTCATCTAAAATTTTGTTTCTGTGTTTTCAATAGTAACTATTTTTCATACACACTTTCCAGATGCACCATGGAAAACTAGTCTCTTAATACAGTGTTGTTCAAAATATGAACTTTTTGACAGGACTGATTAACTGACCAAATTAGCTTTTGATTGGGGTTCAATAGCTGAGCAATGGATGGGATCACTGCCTGGATAGTGGAATTAAGTTAGTAAGCAGACTGGGAGCTTGTGAGCTTGGGTACTATGCTGTCTTAAGGAGCAAACCAACTTAAAACATTTATAATTTAGTGCTTTAAGCTTAGCCATTATGACAGTCAAAAAAATGAATATTGTATAGAAAATGGATAATGTCGTGGCACCAAATAGCAATATCTCACTGATAACATTTTTCTTATTATTAATAAAATGGATTTGAATGAGTAAAATAATAAAATAGCAAAAGGGCCTGTGGAATAGATAAAAATTTTGTGGCCACACTACAGGAACATCATAACCAAGCATTCTGGTTCATCATGCCATATTAGCAACTGTATAGCAGATAGGTAAGTTCAGTTACTTTGAGCCAATTCTTTTCAGTACATATATCCTCAGGGAGTAAAGGAGAATGAAGACTCTAATAATGATCACATATTCAGTGCTATGCAGGAAACTATCACTATTGGAGCCAAGGTAACAGTTTACCCCTTTTTTGTTCACACCTCTGTATACGTTATTTATCCAAAGATGTCAGAAAACAATTTGGAGCAAGGAGGATAGTTACTCAAAATCCAGTAAAGAGCTGAGGAGAATAGTTGTTCAGCTTTGTGTAGCAATACAAATACACCAGCATCCCAAGTGACGTAGAGTGCAATTTCAGGGCTTAGCTTGGCCTGATTCTTCAATGCCGTCATACATTGTTGTTCTAAGTATATTTGCTTGTCAGCCCATAAAACTTTCATTGAGCTATTTTGCCAGAAAACATAAAATGGAGATTGCTGATTTTCAAATGGAGAAAAGTTTCATGAAAATACATAAAGAGAAATCGGTTGAGAAACAAATTTCACTAAAATACTTTAGGTTCAGTGATATGTTGTGGATTTTCCATTCCTATTATTGAATCTAATGGCAAAGATTTAAATATTAGCTACGGTTTCCCAGACACCCCAGGTGATCTCCAAAAGAATATGTACCTATATAACAATTTATACTTCATTGTCTATATCTTTATTGACTCCCCAAGAACTTCCAGAATGCATTCATTAATTTTCATATCTGATGAGGTAGCCAGAGGAAAAAACTGAAACTGAACAGTTAATAGATTTTTCCACTCTCACCTTATGGGCTGGCATAAGAGGAGAAAAGAAGTTGAGGGAGCTTCTTTTTGGATTTCTCTGGGACATTAAAAGAAGGTTCAGAAGTCTTTGAGGCCTAGAATTGGGAATTAGAATATAGGAAAGAATTTAGAAAAGAAAATTCTTCATACTTTTAATTAAACAAACCTTATAAATCAGAAGTGCAAATAGAGAATGTGTGGTCTTGAGAATAAGAGGCTGCATATTTTACTTTGTGGCCTTACAGAAGACAATATTAGCTGGTTTGGCAGAAGTGCTAAAAGTTCAATGGTTTTATATGTGCATATGTTTTTCCACAACCATTCCAACAGTAGCTTTTGTGCATAAAATGTTGTTTTGTATTCTTCAATGACTCAGAGGTATTTAGACCAAAGGTGTGAAAAAAAATTCCTTTGGGAATCGTGGTCCCATTCCTCTTTGTCGTAAGCTTTTATCATGCCATATACATTAAAACTTCAGATGTTTCTAAGGGATAATCATGGGCCTTCTGATTTCAAAATGAGAATAGGAACTATGTGTGTGGTGCTCTAAAATGTCATCTGTCACTAGCACCCAGGAAGGAAGGATGGCTTCTGAAAAGAGGCTGTATATTGCTTGAAGAGCCACAATAAGAGCTTCTTTGGCAATCAAGAGCTAAAGCAAACATTCATGTGATAATCAAGACCACTGAGTAAAATTGATCTCATTGTTGCTTCCTGAAACTTGTCTTATGGTATTCAAAGTTGTTGTGCTTTTGAATGTAATCCATCTTTTGATCTGCTGCCACACTTCCTACTCTCCTAGAATCTCTGATGCTTTCCTCACTGCTATATCAAAGCAATTATTCAACAGCACAATTCTGGTTGTGGATAGCAATTTATCACACTTATACTGTATCTTGTAAATACTCGACTCTGCCCACAATGCTCATAAAGTCCCTGTTCCCAAACCAGAAGTTTGGAGGCTTAAAGTTCATAACCTTTTATTGGATTAATGTGAAATTTTTAGTTTATTTTTGATACTTTCAGGCTTAATAATAAACACCACATTCTTGCTGTAAAAATCACTCAAATAATGTCAAATGTATCGATTTAGAAAAAAAAACTTATAAATTATCCTCCTTTTCTCTAACACCACTCCCCAGGAAAAACTATTAACAGTTTGTGCCATTGTCTTGCAGATCTCCGATGCTTGTGAGAATAGGTATGTCTTGTCCAAAGCTCTCTATATTTTAAAGAAATAAATGGGATCACAGTGTTCTGAAATGTTATTTTTTCATTACATATGACTTGAACATTTTTAATGTCAGTACATTTAGATTTATTTCACTTTTAAGCTTTTATGATAATATTACATTCTATGAATGTGCCATAATTTATTTAACCAGCTCTCTTATAGTGAACATATAGGTTGGTTTTCTGATGTTTGCTATTATAATCGCAACAGCAATGACATGTACATACGTTTGGTTTAAAAATTGCTTTTTCTCTGATTATCAGAAGAGCATATATTTACTATTTAAAAACTTGAAGAATAGAGAAAATTATAAATAAGAAAAAATTTTAAACCTGGAATCCTACTACTATAATACAAGCATTGTTGACATCTTGGAGTATTTTATAGAACAGGCAAGGGAGTAAGAGAGTGGCTGTTTTTTATACTTTTTTTTTTCTGTGTATTTGGATAATATCAGGTGTCACAGGCCATGTTAGTAGTCCTTCCAATATGCATTGGCCCCTTTCTGCTTACTAAGGAAATCCAATCATGTGCTATATAGCAATGTTCCCTACTAAAAACCAATGTGTCCTGGTATCACTTGAAGTTAGGGATAAACATGTAACATAGTTCTAGATGAATGAGTTTTAAGGCAAATTCTGCCAGAGGTTTTTGGTAAATTTTACTTCTCAATATAGGCAGCACCATGTCTTCCTAATTGTTTCCTTTTCCTTCATCAGGACTGGAGCATACATGTGAGGCTGGATGTGGAGCAGCCACCTTGTGATCATGAGGTGACAAGCATGAGGACAAAAGTCACAGGCTAAGAATGGTGGAATGGAAAAATGGAGCCTGGGACTCTGCATAAGCTCTGGACATTCTACCTCACAATTTATGTTTACACACAAAAAAAGAAACCCCTATTTTAATGACATCTATAATCAAGTTTTCTATTACATGCAACCAAACATAATCTCTGATATTCTGTATATACAGATTTTCTATACTACTTTGTTCACTTAACATTACATTGTGGGCATTTCATCATGCCATTAAATATCTCTTAAAGGCGTGACTTTCCAGGGCTGCAAAATATGTCTTTATATAAGTACATCATTATTTATTTAACCATTCATTAATTGTTGGGCTTTTAGGTTATTTCTAATTTATATATTTATATACAGAGTTAGATTTTATATATGGATAAATATCAACTATGATTGTGTGCTTAATTTCTTAACATATATATCTAGGATTAAGATTACTATGTCAAGAGAAGGATAATTTTCTGTATAATAAATAATGCTTTTTTGAAAAAAAATTTTCAAGTTAACTCTCCAACAGCAGCAATGTATTAGAATAGAATTACAAAATCTCTTCATCAACATTTCAAATTTTTGTCATTCACAGTAGTCAAATAATGCATTTTATTGTTGCTTTAATTTTTAGGCTTCAGTTACTAGTGATATTAAATATTTTATAGGGCCCCACAAATAATATCTTCTTAATACAATATAAAAAAATAAAAATTTCCAAACACTTAATAATCCCATATTAAAAATGAAGTCTCCTAGTCACATGACATCATTCAGACACAATGCCATTAAAATTTATTACAGGATCTATTGAACCCTTGGTTTCCTTCGATGTTTAATATGTGAATGAGTGATTACCTCAGAAACTGGATGATTACAGGCTTTGTTTTGATCCTTTAAACTTTGCATACACCCTTATCTCTTGTAATATGATATTAGGATTTCTCCAAGGAAATGATAATTTCATAATTACATTTATATACTAATTATATGCCAAGCACTGTTCTAAGTTCTTTCCATATATTAACTCAGTTAAGCCTCCATAACATCCCTATTTTATAGATGAGGAAACTGTAACACAAAATAAAATTAGCTGGGCTCAGGTTTCACTGTTTATAAGTGTTCGAACTAGCTTATGAACTCAGGCAGTCAGGATCCATAGACCATGATGAAAATTATTACACAATGATGCCTTATCAATCAGTCCTACTGCTTAGTTAGGGTAATCATACTGCTGATGAGTCTATTGCAATGTATTTGCATGTTATCATATCTCCATTCTTAATATAGTCCATACAGGCTGATTTTAATTGCATTCTCCCTCTCATGAATTTTCTATATGAACTTAGACAAGCCCTTTACTTCCCCGAGTTTCAGTTTCAGAACCACATTCTTTCCACTAAAACATGTTTAGCCATTTCAGTGGTGTTATGTCTGAAAATTATCTACCTTGTTGCACTTCAATCATCTACTCTGTAGTCAGTATCAACAGTAATTAGAAAAACCCAAATGAATCTGAAGTGATTGATTCTGTAGCTCCTTGTATAGATGCCCTAGTAAAACGTCAGACCTCAACTAAACAGCTAGCTCAGGAGACCTACTAACCCCCTAAAGCTATAGAAATGTCAGTAAAAGGCAGAGAAAGTGGGAGGTAGAGGAGAGTCAAAGGAGAGAGGACAGCCCAGTTAGTGAGTTTGACAAGAAAAGGCGACTTCTATGAAAGTGTTTTATGAAGAGAAAGAGAAGATGAAGCCCTTTCCTCAGCACAATGGCCACACTTCTCATTCTGCAGCTTTTATGGACTTGGCTTTTATAGGGTTACATTGATTTTTGTAAAAGTCACTGTATCACATTTATTTCTGAACTCTAAAATAATTAAACTCTAAGTTCATTAAATACTAAGAAAACCTCACACAAAAGCCTATAATGGTTCTAGTGGATAAAGCAACTGGATAATATTTTGAGGTATTAACTAAAGTTTTCTCAGGGCATTTGCCCCTTTCTCTTCCCTCCATCCACGTGGGTAGCTGCCTCTGTTCTCACTGTCTTGGGGGAGAATGGCAACACAATAGAAAACAGAAGTAGCTTGCAAATTCAGGGATTCAAAAAGTCTAAGCTGATAAAGGAAGAAATTTCACAGGCATTGTGAATGTGAGATACAGAGGATGAAGGATTTTCCTCAGACTGGATATGGATTTTTCCATGCTGAGGAAGCAGAGTGAATCAAAAACATAAGAGTGACTCTTAAAGAGACTCAAGGACCTTCAACTCATTTCCCAGCAGTTACAGCAGGGAAGCATCAAGAACCTAGAAAGGATTCACTGTGAGGTGCTTCTTTGTATGCAGATCTATTTGCAGATTTGAGCAGCAGGAAAGCAGCTAAAGACCTCTGTCTTGAAGGGGCCAGGTAAACCAGGTGAGTGGACATCTCAGCAGTAATATATGTAGACCTCTGATTAATAACTCTATGTGTCCCCTCATCACTGCCACTCACCCCAATCCACTCCTAACAACTTGGCACCACATAAAATCCCAAAAGTATGACACAGATTTGGGGAGAAACTCCTAAGAATGTCTGAGATTAGTTGCCCCAACACTACTAGTCCACCTCCCCCCACCATTGAACTCGGCTATTGGGGATTTAAGTAAGTAATATAGATGTTAAGAATATAGTTATATTTTTGCACAACAGTGATTGCAATCCAAGATTCATACATTCAATGACAATTTTAAGAATCAGTTCTACCAACCCCATTTTTTTTTATATACTGATTCTCCATGAGGTTTTCTGTTCTGGCCAAGTGGGCAGGGGATTTTAACAGAAGGAAATTTATCTCATAATTGTGAAAAAAAAAACCTAAAAATCTATCTCTTAAGATCTTGGGATTACCTTCTACCTCTGACTCATATCTACATTGTTATACAAGGCGACACTCAAACAAACCTCAGTTTCTGAATGCTCAACTTATTATCACTGGCTCCAAAGCAATTTGAAGTTTTGATACTAGGAAGTCCAATTATTCCAAATCTGAAGAAAATATTGCCAAACCATACTGTTAAAAACTATACAATTCTTTGTTGAACAAGGAAGATGGGAAATGTAGTTGTATTTTCAAAGAATGTGTGGAAACTGCCAAGAGAGCAAATGATTTTTGGAAGTTACTCTTAATTGGAAATTATCTACTTTTAGAACTATGTTTGTTACAACAAAGACATTCATATCTCCTTTTGAAAATGCATCCTTCTAAATTATAGGAAAAGAGTCAAGTACTGTATTTCTCAATTCTAAGATTTACTTGAAAACAGCTTAGTTTAAAAAAAAAAAGAGGGCTCCTGCCTCCTTCACCTCTGTCATTGCAAAAGTGCCTGCATATCCTCACACATGTGTATCTAATAAACTTTCTGCCTGCATACTCTATGCTGTGCCATGATCTTGAATTATTTCTCACAACATGGCCAAGAACATGGAAGCTAAAATTCAGCGACATATATTGGTGAGCCAGCTGGGAGACAATTCTCTCCAACCATCTTGACTGGTGAGTACTTGGGAAGCTTGGCTGCTTATTTATGCCTTTTCTTCTTCTTTAGCTCTTTTTTATCCTCTTCTATGTCCTCATGCAACTCTGTGTCCTCCTGAAAGGGTGGAATCATTTTCTCTGCTCTCTCTGGGAATTGAGAGGCTCAAATCTGGCTCCCAAAGGACAAACCTGGTTCAACCTGTGCTAATGGCTCCTTCCTCAGAGGTGGCAGAAGCCCCATCTCCATGTCCTGTATATCCAAGTAGGCACTCAAAGACTTACCCACACATTCTCTTTAACTCCCATCTGAGGACCCAGACATTTCCTCTTGCTAAATCTGTTCCTCTTTTCAACTAATCAACAGAGGGCCTCACCCCTGCCTCCATAAGAATCTCCCTCTTCTCCTCTGTCTGGCTTTCTATGCCTTCTGAAACATTCCACCTTTTTTTTTTTTTTGCATAAGCAGGTACTGGGAATCAAACCTGGGTCTCCAGCATGACAGGTGAGAATTCTGTGTACTGAGCCACTGTTGCACCACCCAACATTCCATTTTTTGTAACAAAGAATTCTGAACTAAGGATTCTTGTACCAAATAAGGTGCTGTTTTTGACATTGTAGTCACCTCTGGTTTAGGCCCAAGGGAATTCAGAATATTTCAATGGGAGTGTCTTCCACTGAAATTCAAGTGAGGTTTGCAGGGTAAGTAAAACCCCAGCTATCCCAGTTGGAGAAAACTGAGTCTGTGAAAACTGGTAAGCCCACAAGCATGCAGGCATTGCTTTCATGACCATCTCCTCACTTTTTCTGCTGGATCTTTCCATCTCTTCATCCACTACTACATCTCAAGTCCCAACATGTTCTGTCATTAGCCCCATTGAACATGTTTCCCAGTGCAAGAAGAAAACATTAGCTTGAGGGAATAGGCTGTTGGGATACATTCACTTTCTTAAAAAATTCTGTGCTGTAATGAGCAGAAGGAGCATCACTCCTGGCCCTGTCCTACAATATGTCTATACCTGGACCCCTCTGATTGCCTAAAAAGCATACTAAGTCATGTTCTTAAAAGGAGCCCCATTTCCTGACCACATGTTCTTTCTTTATAGCTCAATCATGGTAGCAACTATGGTTGGCACCCAGGAAAATCCCCTCTCTAAAATTTCTTTCTTTGTAGCAGACCTTTCTAATCCCTTAGGCAGTAATATAAGCAGTAAATTAAGAGCACAGATGCCCAGGAAGACAAGTGGATCAGGTCAGCAGCTTCGAGACGGTACCAGGCCATCTGTCTCCTGACTCTTCAAGGACCATGAGCCTGCCCAGTTATAGGGAGCTTAATCAAATGTTCCCAAGGAATCAGCTCTGGGAATGGCAGAACAGTTGAATTGGGATGAAATATGCCTTTTTCTTCTCTTATTCCTTAGAAATGGGTAGAGCTCCCAGTGCACTACAATATTGCCTAGCCAAAATATAACCTGGAAGATGGACAACATTGGCCCATGTTTTAGTTTGCTAATGCTGCTGGAATACGATACACCAGAAATAGGTGGTCTTTTATAAAGAGCATTTATTAAGTTAGAAGTTTACAGTGATAAGGCCTTAGAAATATCCAACCTAAGGCACCCAGAGAAAGATATCTTGGTTCTGAAGAAACAGCCAGACAGTTACAAGAGAAGGCATGTGGCTGGCATCTGCTAGTCCTTGCTTCTGGTTCCATTGCTTCCAGCTTCTGATTCTAGAAACTTCCTCTCTAAGCATCTGTGGGCTTTCACTTAGCTTCTTCAGGGCAAAACTCTGGATTCTGACTTGCATAGCATGTCATGAGAAGACACATGGTGAAGTCTGCTGGGCTCTGCATCTCCAAATGTCCATGTCTAGGTATCTGCTATCACTATGGCACACCAATCATCTCCAATTGTCTGTGTCTCTGTCAGCTCTGAAGCAACTCCAAAATATTTCCCATCTTAAAGGACTCCAGTAAACTAATCAAGACCCACCCTGAATGGATGATTTCAAAACACCATCTAATCAAAATGTCACACCCATACTTGAGTTGATTACATTTCATGGAAACAATCTAATCAAAGGTCTCACCCACAATTGGGTGTGTCACATCTCCATGGAAACATTCCAATCAAGATTTCCAAGCTACAATATTGAATCAGAATTAAGAAAACATGGCTTTTCTTGGGTACATAACAATTTCAAGCCAGCACAGTCCACAAATAGGAGAATCAGCTATAATGCTATCTTACAATAACATCCCTTTTGTAAGAGGGATGGAAAGTGGCATAAAAAATTCCTTATGTATAGTTTCTTTTTTTTCAGATAACAATTTTTATTGATATATATTCATATACAATGTAAACATCCAAAGTGTACAACCAATGGTTCACAACACTATCATATAGTTGTGCATTTATCATCAAACCGACTTTTTTCTTTTTATGTAAAAAATAGTATATATACAAAAAAAG
This sequence comes from Tamandua tetradactyla, assembly GCF_023851605.1. Classification (NCBI taxonomy): domain Eukaryota; kingdom Metazoa; phylum Chordata; class Mammalia; order Pilosa; family Myrmecophagidae; genus Tamandua; species Tamandua tetradactyla. The sequence goes on along the minus strand of NC_135353.1, from coordinate 53,362,190 downwards.
CAATAAATTTCAAAGCACATTGCAACAATTAGTTACAGAATAGATTTCAGAGTTCAGTATGGGCTACCATTCTACAATTTTAGGTTTTTCCTTCTAGCTGCTCCAAGATTCTGGAGACTAAAAGAAATATCAATATAATGATTCAGCAATCATACTTGTTGTTTAAACCCTATCTTCTGTTTAACTTCACTATCATGTTTGATCTTTCTCCCACTCTTTAGGTGTATTTGTGCTCTGCCCATTCTAACTTTTTCATGTTGGAAGGGGCTGTCAATAATATGGGATACAGGGATGGAATTAGTTCATGTTCTGGAAGGGCCTTCACTTAAGAAAAGCTGATGAAGTTTGGGGTTTCTCTCTCAGCTGAAAGGGCAAATGGCAAAATCTGCTACCTTTCTCTACTGGTTTCTTATTTCATGAAGCTTCCCCAGGGGCATTTTCATTCTTCATCTCCAAGGGTCTCTGGCTGCATGGGCTCTGTTGGTTCTGGGAGCTCTGATGGTTCCCTCTTAAAGGGCTCCAGTAAGCAAACCCACCTTGAATGGGTGGAGACACATCTCTATGGACACCATGTAATCAAGTTACCACCCAAAATTGGGTGGGTTCATCTCCATGGAAACAATCAGAAAAGTCTCACCCAGCAGTATTAAATGAGGATTAAAGGAGATGGCTTTTCTGGGGTATATAATAGCTTTAAACTGGCACAGTTGGGGTTTGGTAAGTTATGATAGTAGCAGTATCTAACAGAAGCATGCATAAAAGTGATGTCCAGAGTAGCCTCTCGACTCTATTTGAACTCTCTCAGCCACTGATACCTTCTCTGTTACATTTCTTTTCCCCTTTTGGTCAGGATGGCATTGTTGATTCTACATTGCCAGGGTCAGGCTCATTCCTGAGAGTCGTCTCCCATGCCACCAGGGAGACTGTCACCTCTGGATGTCATGTCCCACCTTACATACAGCTTTAGTAGCTCTATGTCAGGACAACCCTATAAAGGGCTCTTGCAAGTATGGTGATGCCCAGGACAACTGTTAAAAACTTCTTCAACATGACTTTTCTTCCTGGAAAGAGACAAATGTTTTAAATGATCTTCTTTTATATAGCTTCCCAAAGAATCCTTATTTAGTATAGTCTGTAAAAAAAAAAAAAAAAGCAGGGAAAGTAGTAAAAATTACCCTACACCCAAATATTTATGGCTCTGTATCAAGACAAGGAGCTAAGAGAGACATATAACTTGTATTATGCCCATTTCTAAATTTCCATTAAAGAAAAAACACCTGTTTGTTGAAAGATATGAAAAATGTACTATCAAGCCAGTTAATTGTAATGAGCTAAGGAAAATCACTTAGGAGAAAGAGGAAGATCCAACTCTGCTCCAAGGGAGATACTGGACACCTTAAAAAATTATGAATGTAACCCCAGATTCCTGGGAAGGTCAGACATCACTGGGCACACATTCCATCAGCCAGTCTGCCCCTGACATTTGGAAAAAGCTGTAAAAGCTCTCCATGGGCCTACAAAGTCACTCTAATGACATTACAAACTGACTTTTCTGTCTTCAGCAATCAAAACAAGGCCAAAGAGGGAAAGAAGGCAAAGAGAGGTAAGTAAATGAACTGAGAACAAGCTCAGTTTATTGCAGTTGCTGTTAACAGTGCCCTGTTCTCTTGAGGTCACCCACCTCATGGCTCCAAGCATCAACAGCCTTGCAATCGTGGGTCAGAGGACTACTAAAAAAAGAGAGCACCGGAAATCTCAAAACAACCCTCAATCTCAGGACACATGGGGGCCTTGCCCCAAGTGCCACCAACATGGGCTTTGGGCCCTGGGAATGCACTGTCTCCTGAAGGGGGACAGGACAGCCCCTTGAACCCTGCTTATGGCAAGTGAAAAAAACTAAGGATGCTGGAGGTCATGTATAGCTCTGCTGACTTCACATCTGGCCAAATTAGAGAAGTCCCCAGGTGATACTCAATGAGACTGGTAAGATTACTAATTTCTTAACACTGGAGACACTCTGTCATAACTGCCACTCTGGGCACTTCATTCAGAATTGCCTAATTATGGGAATTAACAGTAAAGCCAAAACTAAAATCTTCAATACCCCTCTCCTTTGTAAGCTCAAAGACATTCTAGTGTCCCAACAATTTCTCATTGTCCCTGAATGCCCCACTCCCTTCTGGGGAGTGATCTTCTTCACTCCCTGGGGGCCACCTTAAAACTAGTAAAACCAACTAGTGTTTACACCCTTGTCTGTCCTGAGGCCCCTACTAAATTGGAGCCTCTTGGTATCCCCCAAATATACTTAAGCGAATAAAACAGTCTGTATGAAATGAAAGCATCCTGTGGCAAGCCCTCTGAGTAGCCCCTGCATTCAAATATTCAGTCTTAGATCTTAAAAACTCAGTTTTAAATCCCTCTTCATCGTAATACTAAATTCCTATTTGATTTTTTGTGTGTCCAGCACTTTTATTGGGGTTTCAACGCTTGGCTTGAGTGATGGAATCAATGCCAACTTGGTTGGACTTGATCTAATTCTGCCTCCTTTCCCCAAAAGTAGGGCTGATGAAACTATGACTGACTCAAAGCCCTCTGCCCCCTAATCACCTTGTTGGTCCTTGTGATGTGACCAGTCCCCACCCTAAGATGACCATCATCTCCTTAGTATAAACCATCAGGGGTGGTCCAGGGCTCTCCCCATGAATAGTAAAAGACATTCCTACCATAGGAAATTCCACAGATTTAGAGGTTCTCCCTCAGAAGCCAGGACAAAGACCAGCCAAGTTCTTTAAGGTACTACAATGAGTCTGCACCTTATAAGAACAGGAAGGGGTTGCAGATATAGAAAAGAAGATTCTAAAATTTACAGGGAAGGGCAAAGCCATTAGAACAGCCAAAACAATTTTGAAAAAGAATAATAAAATGAGAGAGTTTTCTCCTATATCTGGAGCAGCCAGAAGGAAAAACCTGAGAGGATCCCATATCATGTGATGACAAACCCTGGGATCCACCAGGGAACCACTCACCAAAGAGTGCCCCAAAAACCACAGCCCTTTTTTTTTTTAAACTTTTTTTGTTGCCATAGCAAGAAAATAAAAAAGCGATAGTTTTCAAAGCACTCCTCAACAAGCAGTCACAGAACAGATCCAAGAGTCTGCCATGTGCCACCACATGATGCCCCCAAATCCCTTCTTCTAGCTGCCCCAGAACACAGGAGCCAGAGGGCTTAAATACTTTTTTATCATCACAATCAACTTTTTTTCCTTCTTTTTTTTGGTGAAAAATAACATATATACAAAAAAGCTATACATTTCAAAGCACAGCACCACAATTGGTTGTAGAACATATTTCAGAGTTTGACATGGGCTACAATTTCACATTTTAGGTTTTTACTTCTAGCTTCTCTAAAATACTGGAGACTAAAAGAGATATCAATTTAATGATTCAACATTCATATTCATTTGTTAAATCCTATCTTCTCTGTATAACTCCACCATCACCTTTGATCTGTCCATCCCTCTCTTTGGGGGTGTTGGGCTATGGCAATTTTACATTTTTCATCTTGAAAGGGTCTGTCACTAATATGGGGCAGGGAGATGGAACTATCTGATGTTCTGGAAAGGCTGGGCTAGGTTTCAGGACTTATCTGGACCAGGGACCCATTCGGAGATTGTAGGTTTCTGAAAAGTTACTGTAGTGCCTGAAACCCTTGTGGAATCTTATAAATTGCCCTAGGTGTTCTTTGGGATTGCCTGGAATGATCCTGTTTGAGGGTTGGCAGGTTATAATAGGTAGCAGGTTCTAACTGAAGCATAAGAACAACCTCCATAGTAGCCTCTTGACTCTATTTGAACTCTCTCTGCCAATGAAACTTCATTATTTAAACTTCTTTTCCTCCTTTTGGTCAGAATGGAACTGTTGAACCCAAAGTGCAAGGTCTGGAATCACCTCCCACGTCACCAGGGAGACTTTCACCCCTGGATGTCATGTCCCACATAGGGGGGAAGGCAATGATTTCACTTGCAGAGTTGGGCTTAAAGAGAATGAGGTGGCATCTGAGCAGCAAGAGAGGTTCTCCAGAAGTTACTCTTAGGCATGCTTATAGGTAGCCTAAGCTTCTCTGTTTCCACATAAGCTTCACAAGAGTAAGCCTCAGGATCGATGGCATGGCCTACTGATTTGGGTGTCCTTAAAGTTTGACGCAGTATCAGGGGATTCCCTGATGGTAAGATTTAATAGTTCCATATTCTTTCTCCCATTCCTCAAAGGACTTTGCCAATACTTTTTAATTATCTGCTTAATATACTCTAGGATGTATTCAGGCATTATAATAATTTATACAGGATTAAGGGACCTCTTTCTTTTTCTGTGCTCCCTGTGTTTCAGTTGTTCAAATGAGCTATACAGATAGGCTCAATTAGATTATGCACTACAGAGAACTTCAGTTCCAAACAAATAAATGTTTCTTCTTTGGTCTCAAAGAGTATGTGTGGTTCTAAAATGTAGACACTGTCTTCCTTATCTATGTGTTCTGAATTACTTTAACCCCAACTTGCTTGGCTTCATTCTTATCTCTAAATATAAGGTTATGTATATAAAACAGCCTCTCAAAATCCAAAAATAATAATCACCACTCCAGACTTAATGTGTCTGCACTAGAAGCTTACAATCTAGGCTCCTGTTTTCTTATAAGCACTTTCTCAAGGTGACCATACCATTCTTGCTCTTTTGTTTCTGATTTATTTTGTCTCCCCAGATGTCACACATATTCATTCATATTGCTGCATGCCTTGTGACTTTGTTCTTTTTTGTAGCAGCAAAACCTTTGTTCATAAGTGTATGCCATCACCCATCAATGTACTTCTCCATCAGTGCATCCTTCAGCCACCTGCCTTCATTGTGCATCTTTACTCAGTTTGGGTATTAAAATGATATTAGCTTCATAATATGAGTTACGTAGAATTCCTTTTTCCTGGATTTTTTTGAAAAGTTTGAGCAGGATTGGTGTTAGTTCTTTATGAAATGTTTGATAAAGTTCCTCTGTGAAGTCATCTGGCCCTGGCTTTTCTTTGTTGGAAGATTCTTGATGAATGATTGAATCTCTTTACTTAGGATTGGTTTGTTGCGATCTTCTATTTCTTCCTGAGTCATTGTAGCTAGTTTGTGTTTCTCCAGGAATTTGTCCATTTCATCTAAGTTGTCTAGTTTGTTGGCATATAGTTGTTCATACTATCCTCTTATGATTTATTTTATTTCTTCAGGGTCTGTGGTAACACACCCCTTCCCATTTCTGATTTTGTTTATTTGCATCCTCTCTCTTTTTTTCTTTGTCAGTCTTGCTAGTGGCCCATCAATTTTATTGATCTTTTCAAAGAACCGACTTTTGGTTTAATTGATTCTTTCCATTGTTCTTTTGGCCTCCCATTCATTTACCTCTGCTTTAATCTTTGTTGTTTCTCTTCTTCTAGTTGCTTTCAGTGAATTTGCTGTTCTTTCTCAAGTTCTTCCGGGTGAGCAGTTAAGTCCTCGACATTTGCTCTTTCTTGTTTTTTAATATAGGCATTTGGGGCAATACATTTCCCTCTCAGCACAGCCTTTGCCACATACCATGAATTCTGATAAATTGTATTCTCATTTTCATTCATCTCTAGATAGCTATGGATTTCTCTAGCAATTTCTTCTTTGACCTACTGGTTGTCTAAGAGTATGTTATTTAATCTCCATAAATTTGAGGTTGTTCTCATTCTTTGGTGGTTATTGAAATCCAGCTTCATCCCATTATGATCAGAGAAAGTGATTTGAATAATTTCAATGTTTTTAAATTTATAAAGGCCTGTTTTGTGCCCCAGCATATGATCTATCCTGGAGAACATTCCATGAACACTAGAGAAGAATGTATATCCTTGTGGTTTGAGGTGCAATGACCTATATATGTCTGTTAGGCCTAATTCATTCATCAAGTTGTTTAACTTCTTTATTTCCTTGTTGATCTTCTGTCTGATTGTTCTATCTATAGAGGAGAGTGGTATATTGAAGGATCCTACTATTATTGTTGAAATTCTATCACACCCTTCAGTTTTGCCAATGTCTGTGTCATGTACTTTGGAGCTCCTTGATTGGGAGTATAAACATTTATGATTGCTATATCTTCTTGGTGAATTGACCCTTTAATTAGTATATAGTGTCCTTTTTTGTCTCTTATGATGTCTTTACATTTAAAGTCTATTTTGTTTGATTTAGTATAGCTACTCCTGCTTTCTTTTGGTTGCAACTTGCATGGAAAATCTTTTTCCATCCTTTCACTTTCAATCTATTCGTGTCCTTATGTCTAAGATGAGTCTCTTGTAAGCAGCATATAGCTGGATTATATTTCTTAATACATTCTGCCAATCTGTATCTTTTAATTAAGTATAGTCCATTAACAAAGTTATTACTGAAAAGGCATTTCCTTTTTTTTTTAACTTTTTTTATTGTGTAGCATCACATACATGCAAAGCAAAGAAATAAAAAAGCAATAGGTTTCAAAGCACTCTTCAACAAATGGTTACAGGACAGATCTCAGGGTTTCTCATGGGCTACCATACAGTCCTCTCAGATTTTCCCTTCTAGCTGCTCCAGAATATAGGATGCTAGAGAGCTTAAATACTTTTTTTATCATCACAGTTGACTTTTTTCTTCTTTTTTGTGAAAAATAACATATGTATAAAAATGCTATAAATTTCCAAGCACAGCACCACAATTAGTTGTAGAACATATTTCAGACTTTGACATGGGTTACAATTTCACAATTTTAGGTTTCTACTTCTAGCTGATCTAAAATACTAGAGACTAAAAGAGATAGCAATTTAATGATTCAGCATTCATATTCATTTGTTATGTCCTTTCTTCTATGTATGAGTCCATCATCACCTTTGACCTTTCCATACCTCTCTATAGGGTTGTTTGGGTTATGGCAATTCTAAAGTTTTGATATTGGAAGGGTCTGTCACTAATATGGGGTAGGGAGATGGAACTATCTGATGTTGTGCAGAGGCTGGGCTAGGTTGCAGGACTTATCTGGACCAGGGACCCATCTGGAGGTTATAGATTTCTGGGAAGTTACTCTAGTGCCTGGAACCCTTGTGGAATCTTATATATAGCCCTAGGTGTTCTTTAGGATTGGCTGTAATTGTCCTAGTTGGGTGTTAGCAGATTATGATAGGTAGCAAAGTCTACCTGAAGCTTGCATAAGAGTAACCCCCAGAATAGACTCTCAACTCTATTTGAACTCTCTTTGCCACTGAAAAGGCATTTCTTGATTCCATCATCTTGTTTTATATTTTATATTTGTCAGATCTATATATTCTTTTCCCTCTTTCTCTTTGTATTGTTTAAATTACCCTTAGTGGTACTCTTCAAATCTGTGCCCTCCAGACCTTCCTCTCCTGCCTTTTTTTCCCAGCTAGCAGAACTCCTTTTAGTATTTCTTGTAGGACCAGTCTCTTTTTGACAAATTCTTTCAGGACTTCTTTGTCTGTGAAAACTTTAATCTCCCTCTCAATTTTAGAGGGCAATTTGGCTGGGTACAGATTTCTTGGCTTGAAGTCTTTCTCTTCCAGGATCTTGAATTTATCATACGACTGCATTCTCACCTCCAGGGTGCTAGTTGGTAGTCTGAACTCAGTCTTATTTGATTTCCTTTGTATGTAGTAGATTGTTTTTCTCTTGCCACTTTCAGGATTTTCTGCTTCTCTTCAACATTTGATAGACTGATTATTACATGCCTTGGGGAAGGCCTATTTAGATTTATTCTGTTTGGAGTTCTTTGGGCTTCTTTGACTTGTATATTTATGTCCTTTATGAGGGTTGGGAAGTTTTCCCCCATTATCCCCTCAGCTACTCTTCCTAGCCATTTACTCATCTCTTCTTCATCTGGGACACCAATGATACTTATATTCACATGCTTTGTTTTGTCAATCATTTCCCTGAGGTCCCGTTCAATTTTTTCCAGCTTTTTTACCATTTGCTGTTTTAAGTCTTCAAAGTCAATTATCCTGTTCTCTATATCAGTAATTCCTTCTTCTGTCTCTTCAAATTTGGTATTGTGTGCCTCTAGTATAGTTTTTATTTGCTCAACAGTCTTTAGTCTCTGTGATTTCTGCTCTTTTTTCTATTTATTCTTTCAAATTCCTCTTTGTGCTCTTCTACTGTTTCTTGATCTCCTTTATGTCATTTGCTATCCCACTTATTTTATTAAGTAGAGTTGTATGAACATCTTTGACTGGTTGTTCCTATGTCTGTGTCTCCTCTTGCGTTTTAGTTTGGTCATTAGGCAGGGCTATATCTGTCTGCATTGTGATATGCTTAGTGATCTTCTGCTGTCTTCATCACATGTAAGTATCTTGATAGATTTACTTTAGGAGTTGATTTCTTTCAGTAGTCTAAGGCCTGTGTTTGTGGGATGGTTGTAGAGCAGAGAGCAGGGTATGGGGTGGGGCACTCAGTGCAGTGATTTGATTTAGGGAAGGTATTGGCACAGGTTGGGGATGTTATGCTGATGCTTCTGAACATGGGTGCCCAGCAGCCAGGGACTATGTAGCTGTGTGGGTGAACCAGTCTGGGGGTGTAACCCTTGTGTGTGCTGGTCTAAGTCACGAGGCCCTTTGTGCATATGAGTAGAACTGTGGCAGCAGGTCAGCATTATGCCTTCATGGGATGGGGGCAGATGTGACCTGGTCAGCACTTTCTCAGAGCTTGGAAGTGTGGCTGAGGGCCATGTTCAGGTGCAGTTCTAGGACTAGTGTGAAGTGTGGCTTCCAGAGTTGAATGACGTGATTGGGACCCTGTGTGTATGTGTGGGCCTAAGAGTGCCGTAAACTGATGCACAGAGCTCAGGGGGCTGTGAGGCTGTGTGACACTATTGACAGGGGGACAGGGGTAGCCTGGGTATGGAGGTCAATGCCTGCAGCCTTTAAGTGCTGCCAATAACCTATAGGGAACAGGGAGGTAGTGCTCTAGAGGGGTGCAGGAGAGGTGGGCTGGGCTGTACTTGGGGTGTGGGCATGGTGCAGTTTCATGCACTGGGGGCTGGTGGGGTGGGGGTGCCTGGAGCATGGGAAATAGTAGCAGGTGATGGTGTTCAGGTGTGTGGGGTGAGTCACCAGCCACGGGGCTGTGCTGGTGTTGGTAGTGTGCCCAAAGAACATGGCCTGGCTTACTTCCTATTCCCTGGCTCCTATCTTTACATTCCCACCAGATCTGCACCTCTGCACTAGGCTCCAGCCCGCTGCCTCTCAGTTCCTCAGCCTCTACAACCAGGTCTGCCCCATGTGGTGCAGAAAGCTCTTCCAGGTCATCTGCACTCCCAAATCGCTGCCTCAGTCACCCTCCTGTCCCTTCTATAACTTTTACATGGAGGGGGCTAATCTCGAGCTACTGTATTTGGCCATCTTCCTGGAAGTCAACATGTTACATTTTAAAAGTGGTACAATAATTAAAGGAAATTTTCTATCCTATTTGCTAAATTTATATAAGTAGAATATTATTCATATATTTTAAAATTGTTTAAAAATCCCAAAAACTTGACAATGTTCTCTCCTAATACTAATCTGTATAATGTTAAAAGTTACAAATCATGGAAAGAAACAAATTTACTTGTCAGTTACACTAATTTACTCTAAAACTTCTCTAAAAATACATGTGGTCAACTATAATTCAGTAGTTCATCTTCAGCAAAAAGGACTAGTACATAAGTTCTACCTGTTAATTAGTATAATCCTGGCAAATATGTAGAAGTAAAACAAGACAAATGTCTGCTATAGTCTGTAGTTAAAGAATGCAATATAAAGCTGTCAAATTATTTTTATTACTGAAAATATGTTCATTTAAAATGCTTATAAAAAATTGAAGCTTAGGGAGTGTGAGGGTAGTTGAGTGGTAGAATTCTCACCTACCATGTGGAAGAGCTGGGTTCAATTCCCAGTCCATACACTTCCCAAAACAAACAAACAAAGAAACCAAACAAGCAATAAAAAGAATCAACAAATGGTGCTGCAATAATGGGATACTCACATGGAAAAATAGTGAATTGTGACCCTGCCATTCAGCATACCAAAAAAAAATTTAATCTTAAAGTATAAGCCCTTACAACAATCATATTTACCCCTAAGCTTTAACTATTATTTCTAAATTGTGAAATGCTTTGCTCTTTGTATAACCAAGTAGTTCCCTAAAATTTAAGTATCTATGCAACACCCAAGACTCAGAGTTGAAGTTCTCCAGCTCTGAAAGTCAGCATTACTCCATACAGCAACATGTAAATGATGTTGATCTAGTTAGGACTAAGATAAATATAATATTATCTATATTCTAAAATTTTAACATCTGTGTGAGACCAAAAAAGAACCAGAACACTTTGAGCATATATATTATATTATATATATGTATATTTTGCAAAAGCCTTTAATTGAATAATTAATTTAATTTAATTAAAAAGATAACCATAAAACTATTAAACTTCCCCACCTGGGGAATCTTTTCTATTCCCTTTAGCAATAAGGGCCCCCAACTTAATAAGCCAAAGTCCTGTCTCTAGGAACATTAGCTCAAAAAGCAAAGCTAATTGCCCTCTCCTGACCTCCAGAACCAGGAAAAGGAAAAAAGCTAAATCTCTACACCAATATCAAATATGTTTGCCTTGTCCTGCATGCTCATGCAGCAGTGTGGAAAGAGTGAGCTTTTTTCACAAAAGGCAAAACCCCAATTAAACATCACCAAGAAATATTCAATTTCTTGAATGTTTTGCTCTTACCAACAGAGAAATAGCTGTGATTCATTGCCATGGCCATTAAAAAATAATACTAACAACTCTTGAAGGAATAACTGGGCTGATCTAGCAGACAAAGCTGCAGCCCAATCAATTGAGCCCCTTCTAGGCCATTCCCTTACCCCTTAACTTGACGCATGCACCCTCTTTTTCTCCAGTTGAGCAAAAACAAAATGCCCAACAAAAATCCTCTCTTAAACCTGAAAAACAATCTATTCCTTCCCTCTTTCCCAGTCTCATTTGGCTAATGCCTCTCCTAGGCCTACTCATTTCTATGCTCCTCTTGCTTATAATCAGCCTTTGCATTTTTAAACTTCTCACCAAGCTTATTTCTTCCAAACTAGAAGCCTTTCACAACAAATCAATGTTGATGCAAAGATTTTCATTCATTCTAGCCACCCCTCTGTACTCCTCCCCTCTCAACTTAAACAAGATAGCCAAAAAGTTCTATGCCCCATGAGGTAGTACCCTTCACTCACTGACAAGCAGGAAGCAGCTACAGAAGACAGACCCTCATCCCTCAGCAACCTTTAAGATTAAGGGGCAAGAACTCTTTGAAGCAGGCTAGAACAGGGAGAGAGTGGGAAGAAAAACAATAAAGGAGCCCTTGAACAAAGATAGTTAGTCAAGGTCAGGAAGGCTCATGTACCCACAGACACACTGCTCTGGGGCTACCCACTTAAGGGAAACACCTGGCAGCAGCCTAGCTGCAGCCAAATGACCCCCACCTGAGTGGATCATCTACAGAGTAGTTTGGCACCAAATGACTCACCCAAATGCACTATTTAACACCAGGCACCCCCCCCCAGAGAGAAGGGAGGGTAGGAGAAAGACCTAAATAAGGAAAGGGGAGGGGAAGAAAGGAAGTGTAATCCATAAAAGCAAATGACCCCACATTGCCCATTGCCTCTTGCCTCCCTCACCTCTGTCTTTGAGATAGGCCAAATGTCCTCACACATGTGTATCCAATAAATTTTATGCCTGCTTACTCTAAAGAATAAAAGTGCAAAGGCCAAGACTGCAAGTAGCTTTGCGTAGGCATTGTGATAAAGTGGAAAAATCATAGGTTCTGTAATCAGGCCTATTTTTTAAGCCTGGCTACCTTCTTAACTAATTGGTTGACTTTGTGCAAATATTTTTATCTACCCTATGATTCATCTGCAAAAATTATTAAATTAATTACATGAGAAAACATGTGAAAGTGCTTCATAAAAGCTATTCTCCTTCTAGTTCTCAACGGAAAAGCAAAGCAGTTACACACAGTAACCCTGATATACGTTAATAAACAAACACTTGTCTTAGTAGGTGCATGAAACTATTTAGATGGGTTCTAAAAGCAGAACAGAGCAAAACAAATTAAAGTGATATTTGGCTAAGTGCAAAATCAGAAACTGGGGTGAGATACAATTAAATAAGTTCTACTTATTTTACTTCAAATTGCTCCTATAAAGCTTCTTTATAAAGTCACTGGTTGTTTTATGAAATTTGCTATAAGTAAGACATCTATGAATTCTAATGTTTTAGTAAAATGCCAGGTTTTGTCATTTCTAAGGGAATTATGAGAATAAGTGTTTTGGTTTGTTAAAGTTGCTGGAATGCAATATACCAGAAATATATTGGCTTTTATAAAAGGGATTTTTTAATATACAAATTTACCGTTCTAAGGTCATGAAAATGTCTTAATTAAGACATTAACAAGATAATACCTGGAATCTGAAGAAAGGCTGTGACAGAATCTAAAACACCTCTGTCAGCCGGAAAGGCATGTGGCTGGCATCTGCTGGTCCTTCCACCTGGTTCATTGCTTTCAGCTTCTGATTCTAGTGCCTTTCTCTGGCTAAGCATCTCAGCATCCTCTCTTAGCTTCTCTGACACAAACTTTGAATTTCATCTCTTAGCTTCTCTTTGCTCTCTCCAGGTTCTGGGTCCTTCAGGTTCTATAGGTTCATGTTTAGGATCTCCTGGGACATTCTGTCTGAGGTCTCCCCAAATGTCTCTCTCTCAAAGGACTCCAGTATGCAGATGAAGACCCACCTTGAATTGGTGGGATCACATCTCCATAGAAACAGCCTAATCAAAAGGTCCCACCCCACAATGGATCAGCCCCACAAGATTGGATGAGGAGAACATTGCTTCTTTGGGGTATGTGAGTTTCAAACAAGCACAATAGGATAAATGAAAAAATGAATATCAGAAGTCTCACTCTTTTAGCCAGAATAAAATATCAGCTCAAGTCCAAAGGAAACAGATGAAGGAACTATTATTAGAATAAAGACATTAGGGTGCCTGGCAAAATTACAAACCAGCTACACTACCTCAAGACATTTCTCAGTGGTATAAGAATTCCATGATGTCCTTTGGCTGTGATAAAATCATTCTGCAAAAAAACCTATATTCTGCTCTATTCACTGCCCTAATCCAGGGGTTGACAAACTATAGCCCATAGGCCAAATTCACCCATCCACGTGTTTTTGTAAATAAAGTTTTGTTAGAACACAGCCATGCCCATTGAAGTATGCATCATTGTGACTGCTCTTGTGCAACAATGGCAAAGTTGAGTAGTTGCCCCAGAGATCACAAAGCCTAAAATATTTAAACATTAAAAGAAAAAATTTGCCAACCCCTGCCCTAAACTAAAAGCGCACTTCCAACCTAAAATCAAAGGCAAATGTATGTAACCTAAAGGATATTTTCATTTAAAAATATGACCATGTTTACTCCTTCTATAGATTGCTTGGGAGATATTTTTTGAGCAGGGTGAGTGTTCTTTGTACATGCTGCTCATTCTTATTCACATTCCAAAATAAAAGGGTCAGCAACGTGGCACCCTACATTGAAAAGTTAGCCAAATTTTGGATTTAGGGTGACTGCAAACTTTGCATTACAACAAAGGCATGTGAAAGCTAATTTGTAGTCAGATGCCTTTATTTCATTATTTTACTTAACCAAACCCAAATATAGCCAAACTTTAGCTTTGGGGGAGTTCTATCAATCTCTTAGGAGATTTGCTCAGAAATAATATCACTGAAACATTAACAATCCAACATTCTTTGTAAGATTTTGAACACATTGAGAATCATAGCAATACTATTTCTTGGAATATTTAGCAATGGGTTGCAGCACTAAGTTTCAAAAACCTTCCTCCCAAAGCAGAACTGACTAGCAGCCTAATTAAGTTCACAGCTCAACCTCCCATATATGTGCTTTTGAGAGATAAGGAATAAAAATGAAGTAAAATAGTGGCTGAAATAACTGGAAAAACAGGAATCAGGACAGAATCTCCATTCTGAGTATTTAAACTCTTCAGGATGGATCCAAACTACAAGTAATTCAAGCACTGTTATTTACTTCTGTCAAGGATTTTTGACACAGGAAGCTGGAGTTAGAGAAAGTCAAAAAGAAAATTAGTCTGGCTTCCTTTCTTCTCCATGTGCATGTTCCAAGGTGAGGTTCAAACTAATGTTAGTCTTGATTGTTTCACTTTATTATGCTTACAACAAAAATAGAGCATTCTCCTTATTTTTCCAAATAAGTTTCAGGTTTTAAAATATATTCTTAAATAAAAGTGGGGGGAGCTTCTTTTTATAAATGGGTTCTAAATAAATGCCAACAAAGTTATATTCTTGGCACTGAGGAAGGTTAAATTTTAAATGACAATTTATCATAGCTTTAGCAACAAAGCAATTTAGTATTAATTTATAGGGTTGGTATAATGCTAATTGTTCATCACAGAATATCCAAACAGTTATAGCAGGGCTGAAGGGAGATTTAAGTGTTTTTTGATCAGAAGAATCCCAGAAATAGCAGACATAATCATTCATTCAGAAAATTGGGCCCAGAGGGATTTTTTTCTGTTTAAATAGTCTCAAGCTCCAATATACCTTAGTACAATACTATTGCACAACCTTAAGGCAGCTTTTGCCACATAATCAGTAGGATACCTTCATATTATTTGTGGTCTAGGAGTGATGGACGGAACTAATTCATGTATATATGCTCTACAGTAAACCTTGGGGAGAAATTTGACAGGATCTAAATGCTTTCTGAGACCATAAACAAAGATTTTATATGTATCAATGATGAACTCAACTGCTCAGTCAAGTATTACAGTCACGTCATTATTGGCTCCACAATGTACCCAAATGAATAAATGTTTCCTGCATAATCATACTGTACTCCCTTCTAGCATCCCATAAGCCCATTCATTCACTCTATTTAAACTTCACATCAAAAGGGAAAAGATAATAAGTGAACTAATCTAAAGGTCTGATCAGGAGATTTACTTGCTAAAACTTATAGGAGAAATATGTTAGAGATCTTGATGCCAGGTCAAGCTGCTGAAAGTCTTGGACTCACAGTTAAGTTCAAAGAGGATCTATATCCAGTGTTAGCGATTCAAGGTGACTGAGGTCAACTTAATTCTGGTTTAGACTAAAACACAGCTCAATGAATGGATTTGATACTTTTATGCAGAGCCAAATATGGTACATTTCCTGCCACAGGAGGTGAAAAAACAAATGAGCCACAAATATAATAAAAGGGAATTATGACTAAGTATAATATATACATAAGTGAGGAAGATATCTGTTATTCTGTTTTACGTACTCCTTATTGCCTAACATATGTACATGTACAATAGAAATGCAAAAATATTTATGAAATTGAATGGAATTTAATTTTCCAAACCAGGAACTTTAGATTCAAATCCTACCTTAGGATAAATATCTTTTGTTCAATATGGACTTGTTATAAGGCATATAGAACATGTGAGACTGGTAAACATTAATTTCAAGTGCCAGGTCAAAATGAAGTCCAGAAATAAAATCATTTTACCCCTACAGTTTAACATGCAAACCACCACACCAAACAGAAACTGAATAATAAAATGATATGGACGGTTCTTCTTGCATGGGGCAAGATGGTGGTGTAGGGAAGTGTGAAATTTAGTTAGACCCTTAGGGAAACTTGTAAATAGTCAGAAACTGTCTGTAACAAAGGTTCTAGGAACTTCCATAGCTGGGCACACATTATACACCATTCTGGAATGGGTGGAAAAGCCAAGATCACAGCACAAGTAAATAAAGTTTCCCACAGCAGGGAGACTGGTACTTCTCTCCCACTGTCAAAGCAGGCTGCTTTGGAGACATTTCTCCATGGGAGCAAAATGAATTCTCTACTACGAACAAGGCAAAGGAGGGCTTAAGTCAGCTCCAATTGTGGATTTGATTAACAAATTTGGATTGCTGAGTACAAACTTCAAACACAGATAGACACAGAGCAAGAATGAAAGAAACCCTGTGGTCTCCCCCAGCAGACAGGAGGTGGGGCTGATGAAAAAAATAACACAGGCTCTTGGAGTCCACTGACCTCAGAATACTGGAAAAGAGCTATTCCCCAAGAAAAGAGGCACACAAAACCAAGTACCAACTTCAGTTATTAATTAGGGAAACCAGGGGACTGTAGGCAGGGTTTGAAAATAATTATTTTTAACTTATTTAGCAGCCCATTAAAAAAAAGGCTTAGGCATTTTCAACTGTCAGCACTGACCAAGGCAAGGATGGGGTCAAGATATGTCTGAGAAGCAAAGTAACTAGTCAAGTGAAGGAGATAATTCCCTAAAGGGTGTGTCTTCCCCAAGAAAATGTGGCTCAAGTGGCAGCTCTCATTCACAGAATTCAGACCCCAGGGGATGGAAAACAGAAACGGATTAAGCTCCCCTTCTACTTCTGCCTCTGTCTTAACCATGCCCCTGGCAGGGCAGAGTCTGCTGAGAATTAAAGGCACTGAAACACTTTACACTAGTGGGGAGCTCTAGGATGACAAGCACCACCTGTTGGACAGATAGGAAAATCACAGGGTCTAGAGGCTTCACAGGAAAGTCTGACAACCTGCTGAGTCTCACCTCAGGTAAACTTGATACTGATTACTCCCTCTTCCTGAGACCTGGACCTGTCTTGCCTGGGAAAATCTGACTGAGGCCAGTCATATCTGGAGAGACCCTCCTCAACAAACATTCTATATAGACAGAGAAAGATCCAGAAAAGCAAGAGCTGAAAAATTCTGATCAGTTAAACAGAAGCAATGCTAGAGGTCTAGAATGACTTGAACTTAGCCAAAGTTCAAGTTAGAGAACAAAGCCAACCAAAAGAGAACCCTAGGTAAAAGAGTGAAAATGAACTCCAGAATAAATTAATCAAGGAAATCAAATGTCTAGTGTCCTGGTTTGAATCTGTTGTGTACCCCAGAAAAGAGAAGTTCTTTAATCCTCATTCCATATTGCTGGGTGGGAGCTTTTTTTTTATTCCCATGGAGATGTGACCTACCCAATTGTGGGTGGTAACTTTTGATTAGATGATTTCCATGGAGACGTGTCTCCTCCCATTCAAGGTGGGGGTGCTTACCAGAGCCCTTTAAAAGGGAATCATTTTGGAAAAAGCTTTAGAGCCCCTGCAGCCAGAGACATCTGGAGATGAAGAAAGAAAACACCCCTGAGGGAGCTTCATGAAACAAGAAACCAGGAGAGAAAGCTAGCAGACTTTGCCATGTGCCCTTCCAGCTGAGAGAGAAATGTTGAATTCCATTGGCCTCTCTTGAGTGAAGGTTACCTCCTGTTGGTGCCTTAATTTGAACATTTTCATAGCCTTGCCTTAATTTGGACATATTTATGGCCTTAGAACTATAAACTCACAACTTAATAAATACTTCTTTTTAAAAGCTGTGCCAGTTTGAAAGGATTATGTACCCTAGAAAAGCCATGTTTTAATCCATATCCATCTTGTGGAAGCAGCCTTTATTTTAATCCCTATTCAGTATTGTAGGTTGGAAGCTTGATTAGATTATATCCATGGGAATGTGACACACCCAATTGTGGGTACTAACCTTGATTAGAGGGAGATATGACTCCACCCATTCCAGGTGAGTCTTGATTAGTTTACTGGAATACTTTAAAAGAGGAAACATTTTGGGAAAAGCTTCAGAGCCATGAGAACCACAAGAGCCCACACAGCCAGAGAATTTTAGAGACAAAGAAGGAAAATGCCCATGGGCAAGCCTCATGAAACAAGAAGACTTGAGAGAAAGCTAGCAGACATTGCCATGTTCACCATATGTCTTTCCAGTTGGGAGAGGAACCCTGAACTTCATCGGCCTTCTTGAACCAAGGTATCTTTCCCTGGATGCCTTAGGTTGGTCATTTCTATATTCTTGCTTTAATTTGGACATTTTCATGGTTTTAGAACTGTAAACTTGCAACTTAGTAAATTCCCTTTTTTAAAAGCTGTTCTGTTTCTGGTATATCACATTACAGCAGCTAATAAACTAGAACAAAGGCCATTCTGTTTCTGGCATATTGCCTTCTGGCAGCTTACTAACTAGAACAGAAAATGTCCCAATTAAAACAAGTCTATAGAAATGTCCAATCTAACGCATCCGGGGAAAGATACCTTGATTCAAGAAGGCCGATGAAGTTCAGTCAGGATTTCTCTCTCAAGTGGAAAGGCACATAGTGGACACAGTCAGGGTTTCTCTCTCAACTGGAAGGGCACATGGTGAACACAGCATCATCTTCTAGCTTCCTCTCCAACTCCCTGGGAGGTGTTTTCCTTTTTCATCTCCAAAAATCACTTGCGAGTGGACTCTCTGCTTCATGGTGCTGTGGCATTCTCTGCTTTGTCAGAATCTCCCCTATTCTCCAAAATGTTTCCTCTTATATAGGATCTGAGTAAACTAATCGAGACCCACCTGAATTGGTGGAGACACATCTTCACCTAATCCAGCTTAACAAACACTCTTGATTGAGTCACATCTCGAGGGATATGATCTGATTGCAATTTCAAACACACAGTACTGAATAGGGATTAGAAGAAATGGCTGCCTTTACATAATGGGATTAGGATTAAAGCATGGCTTTTCTATGGTAAATGCATCTTTTCAAACCAGCACAGGTACCAAGAGTGGGGTGCTGTGGTTTACAAATACCAAGCATGTTGGAATGGCTTTTTAAATGGATAAGGACAAGAGTCTGGAAGAGTTGTGTGGAGCTTGATAGACAAGGCTTAGAATGCTTTAAAGAGACTGTTGGTAGAAATGTGGACTCTAACGATACCTCTAGTGAGGCCTAGACAGAAATGAGTCATTTGTTATTGCAAACTGGAAGGACGGTGACCTTTGTTTTAAAATGGCAGATAATCTGGCAAAATTAAGTAGTGGGTTTGGCTGGAAGGCAAAGTTTAAAAGCCATGAACTTGGGTATTTAGCAGAAGAGATTTCTAAATTAAATGTGGAAAGTACAGCCTGGCTTCTCCTTGAAGCTTATAGTTAAATGCAACAGGAAAGAGATAAGGTGAAAACTGAACTCTTGGGTATTAAAAAACTAGAAATTGATGTCTGGAAAATTCTGGGCTTCCAGAAAGGGAGACCTCAGAGGACAGTGCCTCAATATGAGGAGTTAAACAAACATGGAACCGGTCATCCTTTTAATAAAAGCCAGAATTGGAGACGGAGTTATCCAGGAAGGATTTGCGGAAACTCTGTCTAATGGGAATGACCCTTGCCTATTACATAA
The DNA here is from genome assembly GCF_023851605.1 of Tamandua tetradactyla. Classification (NCBI taxonomy): domain Eukaryota; kingdom Metazoa; phylum Chordata; class Mammalia; order Pilosa; family Myrmecophagidae; genus Tamandua; species Tamandua tetradactyla. The sequence continues at coordinate 53,342,823 of NC_135353.1, read as the reverse complement.
AGCCAACAAGAGTGTTGTGATCTGTATAAATTGAACCACTGCCAGTCTGGACTAAAGGGAAGTGAAAAAAAGGATAAATTGAAGGAAAAATAGCTTCAGAGGCAGAACTATGGAAGTTAAGTTCTGAAGTAAAGAAACCATGGGCCAGGAGAGTGAACCCACCAAAGCACATGGAGAGGGTGAGTTTGTCCTGAAGGCAGAGGGTGGGCCTTCCACCTCTTTGCAGTGGAAGAGTTGTGCTGCCTCAGGCCTTAGAGAGGGTGGTGCGCATTCTGCGAGGATTGGGGAGAGCCTGGCTGCCACCACTTTGTGTGAAGGGGTTGAACATGTGCCCCAGAGATGGTAGAGAGCCATGGCATGGTCCCAGTGCTTGGAGAGGGTGGAGCCAAGAAAAAGGTGGTCTCCAAAATATGCCCCAAAGTTGCATTTGGCCCCTGCATAGGGCCTTGCGGGGTGGTAACTTTTGATTAGATGGTTTCCATGAAAGTGTGTCTCCTCCCATTCAAGGTGGGGTTGCATGCTGGAGTCCTTTAAGAGGGAACCATTTTGGAACAATCTTTAGAGCCCATGCAGTGAGAGACCTTTGGAGATGAAGAAGGAAAACACCCCTGGGGGAGCTTCATGACAGAAGCCAGGAGAGAAAGCTAGCAGAATTTGCCATGTGCCCTTCCAGCTGAGAGAGAAGTGTTGAACTTCATCAGCCTCTCTTGAGTAAAGGTTACATCTTGTCAGTGCCTTAATTTGGACATTTTCATAACCTTGCCTTAATTTGGACATTTTCATGGCCTTAGAATTATGAACTTGCAACTTAATAAATTCCCCTTTTTAAAAGCCATTCTGCTTCAGGTATATCACAGTCTGACAGCTTACTAACTAGAACACCTAGACAGCAACAAAAAATCATAAACCATATTAGAAAGAATGAAGATATGAACCAGTCAATGGAACAAACCAACACTTCAAAGGAATTGAAACAACTAAATAAAGATGTTCAAACAACTCTTTGAAATCAAGTAAAAAATCAAATAAATGAGGTGAAGGAAAGATGACAAAATAGAGGAAGGATATAAAAAAAGATGAAGGGTGACCATACAAAAGAACCCCAAATCTTGAAAAAACAAATGGTAGAATGTGTGAGAATGAAAGCCAAAAGAGAGATGAAAAACACAATGAAGCCATACAACAGCAGACTTGAAGAGACAGAGGAAAGGATTAGTGAATTGGAGGACAGGACATTTGCAAAAGAACAGATAGGGAAAAGAATGGAAAAATACGATCAGGATCTCAGGGAATGGAAAGACAACGTAAAGCACACTAATATACATTTTATGGGTGTCCTAGAAGAAGAGATGGAGAAAAGGGCAGAAAGAATATTGGAGGAAATAATCACTGAAAAGTCCCAACACTTATGAAATACTTAAAAGTACAGATCCAAGAAGTTCAGCAACTACCTGGCAATGTGGGGCCTGAATCACAGGTATGAGCCTTGACCTGTCAATGTAGGATTGAGAAAGACTTCTTGATGAAAAAGGGGAAGAGAAATGAAACAAAATATAGTTTCAGTAACTGAGAGAGTTCAAATTGAGAGGTCATCCTGGAAGTTATTCTTATACATTATAAAGATATCCCTTTTCAATTGTTGGTGTGTTGGAGTAGCTAGAGGCAAATACCTGAAAGTGTTGAACCATTATCCAGTAGCCTTGATTCTTGAAGATGGTTTTATAAATATATAGCATTTATGGAGTGAATATGTGATTGCAAAAAACATGTGAGTGGCATTCCCTTCATCCAGTGTATACACAGATGAGCAAGAAAATAAAGACAAAAAATAAATAAACAATAGGAGGGGTAGGGAGTATGGGAAGTTTTGATTGTTACTTTTTACTTTTATTTTTATTCTTATTTTTACACATTCAATTTTTGAACATTGTCATTAATCTAAAAAAAAAACTACAAAAAGTAAAATGTGGAGTTCCAAACCAAAAATACAGTAGTACTGGCATTTATATTTACCTGTGTTGTTACCCTCACTGTAGATCTTTGTTATGGTTTGCTAGCTGCCGGAGTGCAATATACCAGAAATGGGATGGCTTTTAAAAAGGGGAATTTAATGAGTTGTTAGTTTACAGTTCTAAGGCTGAGAAAATGTCCCAATTAAAACAAATCTATAGAAATATCCAGTCTAAGGCATCCAGGGAAAGATACCTTGGTTCAAGAAGGCTGATAAAGTTCACAGTTTCTCTCTCAAGTGAGAAGGGCATGTGGTGAACACAGTCAGGGCTTCTCTCTCAGCTGGAAGAGCACATGGGGAACACAGCATCATCTGCTAGCTTTCTCTCCTGGCTTCCAGTTTCATGAAGCTCCCTGGGAGGCATTTTCCTTCTTCATCTCCAAAGGTTACTGACTCGTGGACTCTGCTTCGTGGTGCTGCAGCATTCTCTGCTCTCTCCGAATCTCTTTCATTCTCCAAAATGTTTCCTCTTTTATAAGACTCCAGAAATTTATCAAGACCCACTCACATGGGTGGAGACATGTCATCACCTAATCCAGTTTAACAGCACTCTTGATTAAATCACATCTCCAGGGAGAAGATCTGATTACAGTTTCAAACATACAGTATTGAATAGGGATTATTCTGCCTTTATGAAATGGGATTTAGATTAAAACATGACTTTTCTAGGGGACATACATCCTTTCCAACCAGCACAGTCTTCACTCATGTAGTTTTGATCTCTTGTCTATTTTCTTTTCCTTTCCTTTCCGGCTGCAGAACTCTTTTTAGCATCTCTTATAGGACTGGTCTGGTGGTGAAAAACCTCTCAGTTTCGTTCTTGTTTTTTTTCACCTTGGGATGTCTTAATCTCTCCCTCAGTTTTGCCAGATACAGAATTTGGGGATAGCAATTTTTTTCCTTTTGGCATCTTAGTTAGGTAATCTCCCACATTTTTGTCATCATGGCATCCAATGAGAAATCAGTTGAGTCTATCTTATACATGACACATTGTTTCTTTCTTGCAGCTTTTGGAATTCAACTTTTATCTTTGGCAACCAATATTTTTATTATAATATGCAATGGTGTGAGTCTATATGGATTTATCCAGTTTGGAGTTGAGCATCTTTATTTCTTTGAATATTCTCTCTGCCTCTTCGTCTCTTCTTCTTCTTTGGGACTCCCACAATACATATATTGATATGCCTGATGATGTCCCACAGGTTCCTTAGGATCTTTTAAATTTTCTTCTTTCTTGGTTTTGGTTTTTAGACTGATTGATTTCAGTGGTCTTATATTTAAGTACTCTGTTTCTTTTGCCAGCTCCAAACTGCTGGTTTACCCCTGTAGGAAATCTTTAATTTCCACTACTGTGTTCTTCAGCTGTTTGGTTTCTATTCATAATTTATATCTGTCCATTGATATTCTCTTTGCACTCATTTAATGTTTTCCTGCTTTGCTTTACTTCTTTGTCCATAGTTTTCTTTAGCTCCTTGAACATATTTAGGACAATTTTTAAAAACTCTTTGTCTGATATGTCCCAAGTCTAAGCCTCCTCATTGATGGTTTCTAAGGATTTAAACTTGTCCTTTATGTGAGCCATCACTTCTTATTTCTTTGTATGTTTTGTAACCTTTTGTTGAAACTTGGACACTTTTATATCTTAATGAGTTATCACAGAAATTTAGACTCTGAGACATTTTTTCTTAAACTTGCATCCAGATATAGAAGAGTTTCCTTGAGTGTCAGGAAATGAAAAATAAATAAATAAAATGAAGGGGAAAATAAGAAAAAACCTTTGCAGATTGACCTGTGAATGTTCTCCTTCAGAGCTTATCTATACAATGAATTTAGAGAATAGTTCCAGGCCAAAGTGATGTGGCCACCCTGTTCCATTTATTGCATCCCACTTATCTTGGACATGTGCATTTGACCCTGGGAATTCCCCCCATTTATGAGGTTTCCAAAGTCCCATCTCCCCTAGGAAACAGTTTCCTTACATTCCTGCATTGTATATCCTACAGCCAACAATCCCTCCCCAGGCATCCACTGACTGCTCACGCACAGCATTCTGTAAAACAGTTGTGTGGGCCACCTTCTTCATGAAGGGCACATTTTGAGACAGCAAGTCCCTAAGGCCAACACCACAAGGATGAGACCAGATATATATGCTCACAGCATGTGCATGAGGGTTACTCTGCTCTTTGCAGTACTGGAGCCAGGGATAGACACTGAAAGCATGGACTGGCTCTGCACAAGTGGAAGAGGGGAAAGTCAGGGTGCCATGAGGTCACACCAATTTTTTTATTTGATAAGTTATGGGTTTAGAGAACAATCATGCATAAAATACAGGATTCCCATATACCATACAATTATTAGCACCTTACATTTGTGTGGAACATTTGTTAATATTTATGATAATTTTTCTTAATGTATTATTAACTATAGTCCATAGTTTAATTTAGCATTCACTATTGGTGTAGCGGAATGTCATGGATTGGTTTTTAAATTTTATATGTCACCATGTATACAATCTAATATTCCCCTTTTCAGCACATTCAGATATATATTGCAGAGCTGTTAGTTATGTTCATAACATTGTGTTACCATCAGCAACATCCATTACCAAAACATTCCCATCATTCCACTTCAGAACCCTGCAGGTTTTAATCCTTAACTCCCCTTTCTCTTTCCCCACTCTGTACCCTGGAAAACCTATATTCTCCACTCTTAGTTTCCTTATTCTAATTATTTCAAATCAGTGAGATCATACAGTATTTGTCCTTTTGTGCCTGGCTTGTTTCACTCAACATGATGTCTTCAAGGCTCCTTCTTATAGTTGGACTTCATTCTTTTTTATGCTGGATAATATTCAATTGAATGCATATATCACATATGATTTATCAATTCATTTTTTGGCAGACACTTGGGTTTCTTCCATATTTTCACAATTGTGAATAATGCCACTATGAACATTGGTGTGCAAATATTGGTTTGAGCCTCTGCTTTCAATTTTTGGGATATATACCTAGGATTTACCGGCCATATGGTAATTCTATATGTAGCTTTCTGACAAACCACCAAAATGTCTTCCACAGCAGCTCATTCAGCAATGAATGAGTGTTCCAAATTTGATACAAAATCTTAACAATTATCATTTTCCATTTTCCTAATAACAGCCATTCTAACCGTTGTGAAAATCTATCTCATTGTGGCTTTGATTTACATTTTTCTGATGAATAATGATATTGAGCATCTTTTCATCTCCTATCTGCCCATTTATATCTGCTTTGGAGAGCTGTCTATTCAAGGTTTTGCCCATTATTTAATTGGGCTCTTTGTCTTTACATTAAGTACAAGGATTTCTTTATAAACTTTGAATATTAGACCTTTGTCAGGTATGTGGTTACCAGATATTTCTGGTAAGTTGTTTTACTTTCATGATAAAGTACTTTGTGGTGCAAAAGTTTTTTATTTTGATATAAAATAAATATTTGATAAATATATATTTATATATATATAAATATTTGATATAAAATAAGTATTTGATAAAATAAATAATTTGATAAAACATAAAAGTTTTTTATTTTGATAAACTTGTGTTTTATCGAAACACAAGGTCCTGAACGTGTTTCCTTAAGTTTTCTTCCAGTAGCTTGATATTTCTGGGTGATATATTTAGGTCTATGATGCACATTGAGTTAATTTTTGTATAAGGTATGAGGTAGGAGGCTTCCTTCTACTTTTTGCAAATTGAGTTCCAGTTTTTGAAGCACCATTTATTGAAGAGACTGTTCTTTCCTGATTGAGTGGTCCTTAAACCCTTGTAAAAATCAGTTGGCCATAAATTTGATGGTTGGTTTCTGAGCCATGAATTCAATTCCATTGTTCTATACTATATGTCTTCCCTTGTGCCATTACCATGCTGCTTTGATTACTGTGGCTTTGTCATATGTTTTAAGATCAGAAAGTGTGAGCCATTCAACTTCATTCTTTTTGAACACGACTTTGGCTATTTGAAGCCCTTGCCTTTCCATATAAATTTGATGATTGGCTTTTCCATTTCTGCAAGGAAGTTTGGTGGAATTTTGTTTGGGATTGCATTGAATCTCTGAATTGTTCTGGGTAAGAGTGACATGTTAATACTATTAAGTCTTCCAATCAGTGAACACAAAATGTCCTTTCATTAATTTATATCTTCTTTGACTACTTTTAACCATGTTTTGTGGTTTTCATGTACAAATTCTTTATATATTTGGTTACTTTTTTGGCCTAGATATCTGATTTTTTTGCCAGGATATCACAGTTACTATTGTGAATGGAATTTTTTTCTTGATTTCTTCTTCCAATTGTTCATTGATTGTGTACCCCACAATCAATGTAATTCTTATACTCCATCACTTTGCTAAGTTCATTTATTAGCTCAAGAAGTTTTGGGTTGGATTTCTCAGGAATTTCTGTATGTAGGTTCATGCCATCTACAGATGAGTAGAGTTTAACTTCTTCCTCTCCAATTTGGATGTCTTTTATTTCTCTTTCTTGCCTAATTGTTCTGGCAAAAACATCCAGTACCATATTGAATGATAGGCAACCATGGGCATCCTTGCCTTATTCCTGATTATAGAGGAAAAACTTGCAGTTTTTTATCATTTTGTAGGATGTTAGCTGTGGGCTTTTCATATATGCTCTTATCATGATGAGGAAATTTCCTTCTTTTCCTAATGTTCTAAGTATTTTTATCTAGAAGGAGCACTGGATTTTCTCAAATCCTTTCTGCAGCAGTTGAGATGATTGTGTTTTTTTCTATTCATTCTTTTAATGTGGTGTATTACATTAATTGATCTTCTTATGTTGGAACAACCTTGCATACCAAGAATCAATTCCACTTGATTATGGTTTATAATTTTTCTGATGTGATGTTGGGTTTGGTTTGGTAGTTTTTTTGTTTTGTTTTGTTTTGTCTTTGGCATAGGCAGGCTCCAGGAAATGAACCTGGGTCTCTGGCATGGCAGGTGAGAGCTCTGCCACTGAGCCACCATTGCACTGCCCAGTTTGGTAGTATCTTGATGAAGACTTTTATATCTATAATCATAAGAGATATTGATCTGTTGTTTTCTTCTTTTTGAATTCATTGTATGGCTTCTGTATGAGGGTGATGTTGGATTCATAGAATTAATTAGGCAGTGTCCCCTCCTCTGCAATTTTTGGGAGAGTTGATCAGAATTGGAGTTAAGTCTTCTTGGAATGATTGGTTGAATTCACCTGTGAAGCCATCTGGTCCTGAGCTTTTGTTTGTTGGGAGGTTTTTGATTACTGATTCAATCTCTATATTAGTAATTGGTTGAGATCTTCTATTTCTTCTTGAGTCAATGTAGATAGTCTCTGTGCGCCTAAAAACTTCTTCATTTCAACCAGATGGTTTAATTTACTGGCATGCAATTGTTCATAGTATCCTCTAAAGTCCTTTTTTTTGGGGTGGGGGTGCATGGTCCAGGAATCGAACCCGGGTCTCCCGCATGAAAGGCAGGCATTATACCACTGAACCACACATGCAGCCACTCTAAATTCCTTTTTATTTCAGTGTAGATGCTAGTAATGTCCCCCTTTACATTTCTGATTTTCATTATTTCTATCCTCTCTGTATGCTTTGTTGGCCTAGCTAAAGTTTTATCAATTTTATTAATCCTTTCAAAGAACCAACTTCTAGTTTTGTCGAGTCTCGGCTATTGTTTTTGTTGTTATTGTTCCCTGTTTCATTTATCTCTGCTCTAATCTTTGTTATTGCTTTCCCTTTGCTTATTTTTGTTTAATTTTACTTTTCTGGGTCTAGTTCTTTCACTTTTGAGATTAGGTCTCTGAATTGAAGTCTTTCTTCTTTTTTATGTAAGCGTTTAGAGCAATAAATTTCCTTTTCAGCACAACCTTCACTGCATCACATAAGTTTTTATATATTTTATTCTCATTTGTCATTCACCTCAAGATGTTTCCTAATTTGTTCTTTCCTTTTTAGTTCATTGGTTGTTTAAGAGTACGTTGTTTCATTTCACACATACTTGTGGATTTTCCATTTCTCCCTCTGTTATTCATTTCTGGAGTGTATATATCATATGATTTCAATATTTGTGAATTTAATAAGACTTGTTTAGTTACCTAAAATATGATCTTTCCTGGATAAGAGCACATGTGCATATGGCAAAAATGTGTATTCTGTTTTTGTTAGGTGAAGTGTTCTATATATGTCTGTTAGGTTTAGTTCATTTAGAATACTGGTCAAGACTTGTGTTCCCTTATTGATTATCTGACTAAAGGTTTTATCCATTACTGAAAGTGGTGTATTATAGTTTCCTACTATTGATGGAGACCCATAAATTTCTCCCTTCAAATCTGTCAGTATTTGCTTCATATATTTTAGGGCTGTACTATTAGGTGATATATATTTATAATTGTTGCATCTTCTTGTTGAATTTTCCCCTTTATCAGTATATAATGACTACCTTTGTCCCTTGTAAATATTTTTGACTTGCATCTCTTTTTTAACTTTTTTTATTGTATAGTATAACATATATATAAAGCAAAGAAATAAAAAAAAAGCAATGGTTTTCAAAGCGCTTGTCAACAAGTGGTTATAGGACAGATTCCAGAGTTTGTCATGGACTGCCAATTAACCCTCTCATATTTTTCCTTCTAGCTGCTCTAGAATATAGGAGGCTAGAGGGCTGAAATATTTTTTTTATCATCACAATCAATTTTATTTCCTTCTTTTTTGTGAAAAATAACATATATACAAAAAAGTTATAAATTTCAAAGCACAGCACCACAATTAGTTGTAGAACATATTTCAGACTTTGACATGGGTTACAATTTCATAATTTTAGGTTTTTACTTCTAGCTGCTCTAAAATACTAGAGACTAAAAGAGTTATCAATTTAACGATTCAGCATTCATATTCATTTGTTAAGTTCTATCTTCTATGTATAACTCCCCTGTCACCTTTGATCTTTCCATACCTCTCTTAGGGTTGTTTGGGCTATGGTAACTCTAAATTTTTCATATGGGAACTGTCTGTCACTAATATGGGGTAGGGAGATGGAACTATCTGATGTTCTGCAGAGGCTGGGCTAGGTGTCAGGACTTATCTGGACCAGGGACCCATCTGGAGGTTGTAGGTTTCTGGAAAGTTACTGTAGTGCCTGGAACTCTTGTGGAATTTTATATATTGCCTTAAGTGTTCTTTAGGATTGGCTGGAATGGTCCTGCTTGGGGGTTGGTAGGTTATGATAGGTAGCAAGGTCTACCTGAAGCTTGCATAAGAGCAACCTCCAGAGTAGCCTCTTGACTCTATTTGAACTCTCTCTGCCATTGCTACTTTATTAATTACACTTCTTTCCCCCCTTTTGGTCAGGATGGAATTGTTGATCCCATGGTGCCAGGTCTGGATTCATCCTGGGAGTCATCTCTCATGTCACCAGGGAGACTTTCACTCCTGGATGTCATGTCCCACATAGCAGGGAGGGCAATTATTTCACCTGCAGAGTTGGACTTAGACAGACTGAGGCCACATCTGAGCAACAACAGAGGTCCTCCAGAAGTAACTGTTAGGCATGTCTATTGGTAGTTTAAGCTTCTCTGCTACCTACATAAGCTTCACAAGAGTAAGACTCATGATCGAGGGCATGGACTATTGATTAGCATATCCTTAAAGTTTGACACAGTATCAGGGGATTTCCTAATGGTGAGGTTTGGCAGTTCCATATCCTTTCTCCTCTCCCTCAGGGAACTTTGACTTGCATCTCTTTTATTTGAGATTATCATAGCTACACCACCTCTCTTTCGGCTAATGCTTCAACATTATATGTATTTTTCCATTCTTTCACTTTAATACTGTTTGTGTCTCTGAATTTAAGGTGAGTCTCTTGCAGAAAGACTATAGAAACTGCTAATCTCTGCCTTTTGGGTAAAGAGTTTAATACATTTACATTTAAATTCACTACTGATAATGCAGGAATTCCTTCTGCCTTATGTCACAGGTGTTTTGTTCCTCAATGCTTCTGTTATTTCTTATATTTATATTTATTTCATTTCTTGCATTGTTTCATATTGAGTTCCTCCTCTATACTCTCTGATATATTTTTTGTCTATTTTCCTTGTGCCTACAATGGGGTTAAAATTTAACCTTCTAAATATATTACAGTCATAATGGCTTGACACCAAATTAACTTAAATAACATAAACGTACACTTTTCCTTTACCCCTCTGTCTTTCCACCTCTTTTTTTGTCCTTATCACTTATATCATTGTACATTGTATGTTCAAACCCATAGCTCTATCATTACTTTTTAGGCAATTGCATTTTAGCACCTGCATGAAGAAGTGGCATTACACATCAAACAATACATTACAATAATACTGACATTTATAATTACCCCAGTTGTTAGTTTTACTGAAGGTCTTTATTTCCTTATGCTACTTGAACAAACATCTAGTGTCCTTTCCTTTCAATCTGAAGAACTCCCTGTAGCATTGCTTGTAGTGCATATCTAGTGATGATGAACTCCATCAAATTTTTTTTTATCTAGGAATGTCTTAATCTCATTTTTGAAAGAAGTCTCACCCAGATATGAAATTCTGGTTTGCAGTTGTATTCTTTCAGTACATTATAAATTTCAACCCACTACTTTCTTGCCTCTGTGGTTTCTGATGAGAAATCAGCACTCAATCTAATTGTGACTCCCTTGTACATAGTATGTTGTTTTTCTATTGCAGCTTGCAGAAAGCTTTCCTTGTCCTTTGCACTTGATAGTGCTATCAGTATGTGGCAGGGTATATTTTCTTCATATTTTTCCTGTGTGGTGTTCTTGGATTTGCATATCTATATATTTTGCCAAGTTTGGGTTGTTCTTTGATTATTGCTTCTGCCCCTTTCTATCTTCTCCTTTGGGAGTTTCATAATGTGTATATTCATATGCTTGATGTTGTCTCAAAGGTGTCTTATTTTTTATTTTTGTAATTCTTTTTTCTGTCTGTTCCTCAGCCTGACTTATTTCAAGTGTCTTGTCTTCAAGTTCACTGATTCTTTTTTCTACCAGCTCCAATCTTCTCTTGAAACACTCTTGGGTATTATTCATTTCAGTTCTTTTAGCCTTCAACTCCAGAAGTTCTGTTTGCTTCCATTTTAAAATTTCTATCCCTTTGCTAAGATCTTCAAAATCATTCATTGTTTTCCTGGTATTCTTTAGTTCTTTCTCTGTATTTTCCTTCATCTCCTAAGCCCTTTTTTTTTTTTTTTGCATGGGCAGGTACTGGAAATCAAACCCAGCTCTCCGGCATGGCAAGCAAGAACTTTGCCACTGAACCACCATGGCCCATCCCTAAACACTTTTAAGATAATTTATTTAAGGGTGTTGTTTGGTATGTCAACATTCTGTTCTTCTTTGATGTTTTCTGGATTTGTATCCTATTCCATTAGATGGGTCATCATTTCCTTTGTCTTTGTTTTGTACTTTGTGGCACACTGTGATTATTTTAATTTTTAAAATATTAACTCTGGTATTTATTCCCTGAGATGTATGTTTTCTGATTTTCTACTCAGCTGGTGATAAGACAGTGATTTTCTTGAGCTTCAGCTCTCCTATCGGGAAGATCTCTGCAAGGAAAATGCAGTGTGCAGGATTTTCCTTGTCTTTTGAAATATATGTCTTGTCCTGGGCTTTTGCTTGTTTGTTGTTTTAGAATTTCCCCCTTGACAGGAGTTTGTTTGTCCTTACTTTTTTCCAAGAGACGATCCTCCCTCTCCCAAGTGTCTGAAGCCAGCAAGTCTTTGCCCCATGATGTCTGCATTTATAGTTTATTACACTTCTTTTGTTATCTCAAGCTGATTTTGCCTGGAGGGCTAGTTATTGGAGAAGAAGCAAGCCACAAAGGACTTTCCCAATTCAGTATTCCAAAGAAGAAACAGGGCCAGCTCATGAAGGGGGTGCAGACCATCCCCAAAGTGCCCTTTGGGAGGGGATCAGTAAGGCCACCAAGATCTCATTCCATGGCTCCCCAAAGCTGAGCTTTCTTTGCCTGCTCAGTAATTGCAGTCTTTCAGCTAACATTCCCCACAGCCTTGAGGAAGTGCAGCATCCTTAAGTCTCCATCCATGACTGTCTCAGTTCAGGATGGATCTAAACAATGCCTGCTCTCAGAGCTTCACTCCTTGCAATCCTAATTCATTCATCAAAAGCAATGATCAGTGATCAGCCTTGCCCACACCTGGTCTTGGGGAAGGGAATTTTTAAGCATGGAGGCAGCAATTTACTGTTCTTTACTGTAATTTATCAGTCTCTTCCTCCTACTCTTTCCTGGATGCTGTACACTGGTCTTCTTGTCTCTTGAGTTTCAAACTAGTTGTTTCAGACCATTCCTACCTGTTTGATAGTTGTTCTGGTGGAAAGACTGAGTCCTCCACCATCTTCCTACACTCTTTCAAGATCCCATATCTTTTAAGTAACCTTTTTCTTGATTTGATGATCACCTTACTGCAGTCCTTTGATTGTTTTCTGGAGCTCTAAGAAAGATCTTTCTGCCAGGCTGGGTGTTCATAGCATCTGTGTGGGGATAGAGTCCTGAAGTATCTCCCTCTGCCATATTCATTAAGGCAGAGGCCTGAATGTGGTTTTGCTTTTGTTTCTGTTTTTGTTTTACATGGGTAGGCACCAGGAACAGAACCCAGGTTGTGGGCATGGCAAGCGAGAACTCTGCCACTGAGCCACTGTGATCCACCCCTAAATGTGTTTTTAAAAGTTATGTTTGGGTGTACCTTAGTTTTAGAATGCAAAACTATTTTTAGAGCATGGTCTAGATAAGAAAAAAATCTCTTGCATATGTCAGATCACTCACATAAGAACAGATGAATGGATAACAAATACCAGATGGAAAAGAGAAGGAAAGCAAAATCAGAGATGTAAAGCTCTCTATCTGGAAAAGAATCAGTTAACAATGAGGAGAAGGAAGAAAGGAGCAGCTCATGTTCCTTGGTCTGATTAATTTTTCTGTTGTGGAAGCTGGGTGCATGAGACAAATTCTTCCTTAAACTTCCAAATAGGAGAATACTGAACAGTTCAGAAGCAACAGAGCCACATGCCACCAGACACATGAAATAGTTAAAATCCTCTTTCTAGGGAATTCAATTTTATAATGTGTCTGGAGAAAGTGGGATTAAGGCGTTTTGCCTCTTGATTTAACTGTTAAAATCTTGCTCATGTCTCAGGAGGCTCTAACTCTAGCTTTCAGTATTCAAGGTCCTTTCATATGTTTCAAGTTTGAATTACATCAGAATCAGAAAATAATATGTAAGGATTAATGAGAATAGCAGCTAATTGTCCTTAAATCTTTCTATTTCTTTATTGTTTGATTTACTTGTATACTTTAATGAAGAATATATTTTACCCAATAAAGACTATGTCTAACCTGTAGTGATATTCACAATATTTAACAGCTGGTATATCATGGACACTGACCAATTGAATACAATACAATGTCAGCAGCTGGTGGGCCAATGTTCTCCTCACTTTTTTTCTGACAACCAAACCTATGGGAAGTTTAACTGGGCAAACAATAAAGACATAACCACATCCACCCTATGACAATGCACCCAATACAAACACCTAATACCCAGGAGAAAATAAACCGCTTCATAGGCACTGATATTGAAATACAAGACATACATGTTTGTAAAAGTTCCAACTTATTAGCTTTTTATCTCCTATATAAGGCTTTCATATGTCTTGTCTTTGAGGAAGTCAGAGAAGTATTTATAGCTCCTATACTGGTGTGTATGGCCTCTTTTTTCTACATTACTTTCTTGGTTGTGTTGAATACCAAGTACCCTACTGTGACAAAAGGACAACAAATAGTGTAGAATTTATCCAAAGAATGATGAGAAGATAAGGTAAAAGTAACCTTTTCCTTCCATGATTTTGCCATCTTAAGTGATCATGTGCATTCATTACAGGTAAATTGTAAATAAAACAGGTTTAGAGATCATTATTACTAAAATTGGTTAGGAACATTGTTTTCTTGCCCAGTAAATTCCTTTGAAGAAGCTTACTTTGTCCTTTTAAAATTATTTGGGAATAGTTTGTTGTTTGACTTGAATGCTTAAATGACAGTGTTCTTCTCTGCATAGATGATTAACAGGAAAAATCATTAGGCTGTATGTCATGCCCATCATTCTCTTGTGAAATTCAGTGAACAATGCTAGGGAAGAGCATATGTAGACTTTTGCTGGGATCAAACCATGTGGGGATACCACATAGGGCTGAAATGATAGCTCTGGAGTCTTTCTTTTCATTTTTTTCTTCTGTTCTTGAATTTATATCAGACCAAACACATTTATGCTATGATTCCTGTGATTAACTCTTGAATAAAAATGACTTGATTCATAGCAAACTGACCAGAGAAATACTAATCCATTTAATATGTGTAGCTTAAGATAATTTGCCACAAAAAATTAAAGAATGAAAGTCTTTAGATTCATTTTTCCCTTCCTTCTTAAAGACCCATTTCTTTCTCTGTAACAAGGAAACCAACATTTTGGTCAAAATCTGGGCAGGGTAGACTCAATACATTTAAATCAATATTACTGATGTACAGATTTCCTTATTTCTTTCTTTTTAATTTAAGAAAACAAACAATACACTTAGAACCACCAAAAATGGATATCTTAGTTAGCCTAACCATAGGCATATTTAAATAAAGTATCCATATAATTATTGTAAAGCCTGTGTTTGCACAGTAAGTTTCATAAACTGATTTAAAGTTAAAGCAACAAGGACAAAAATCCACAAATTCAGATAGCAAAGTTCTTAAATTCTAAGTATTAAACACAAACTTAGATATCATTTGATAAGCTGTGAAAACTGTGAATGTTCTTAAAATATCAAATAGAAAGTTCTTACAAATATCTGCATTTCTATAGTTACCTATGTTACTAAATATTTTCCTCATTGCAGGAAAATATGAAGATACAAATATTTTTATAATTGCATGATTTTTGATATTAGCACTCATCTAATGTGTCTTATATAGAATATTTACATTTTTAGTAATGTTTTGCATGTCATTTGCTTTTTATTTTAAAAATATCATTCAAAGTAACATAATATAGCTGTGAACATGATCAGTGACTGGATTTTTTGGCTTTTTGACCTTTTCAATAAACTTCTACAATGCAGAAAAAAAATTAGAAGTAACTCCACAAAGAGTGCAAGGCTGATTTGGGAGATTAGAGTGAGAAGTTCTCCATGCTGCATAGAAGATATCCAACCCCAAAGTAGCAGCCAATGATACATTAATATCTGTGCAGTAGGCCACATAGAAAATGAAATTAAATTAGCAGATCCAACCAGATGCAAAAAATGTGGATACAGAAAAATATATAAAAGTAAAAAAAAAAGAATTTTGTTTTTTGATGGTCAATGAAATGCATGAATTTTGAGAAATATTTTCACCTGCATTTTTATTTCCCATCAATCTTTCAAATTGTTTTGTAGCTTTTAGTTAACATACTTATCTTCATGGATACAACTGTAAACATTCTGCTCTATTTTGTGATTTATAAATATTATAAAAATAGTTCCCTGTGGAAAACACTTTGCCATATGATCCAGGAAAAATTAAATATAAAATTGCCATATGACCCAAGAATTCTACTCCTAGGTATATACCCAGAAGAAGTGAAAACAAATATGGAAATTAATGCTCATATCAACATTTTTTACAGTAGTCAAAAAGTTAAAGAAACCCAAATTTTCATCAATAAATAAAATGTGGTAGATCCATAAAATGAAATACTATTCATCCACAAAAAGAAATGAAGTACTAATACATGTTATAATATGCATGAACCTTGGAACTGTTATGGTACATAAAATAAGTCCACCACAAAAGAACACATATTCTATGATTCCATTTATATGAAATGTCAGGCAGGCCACAGTGGCTCAGCAGGCAAGAAGGCTTGCCTGCCATGCCAGAGGACCCGGGTTCGATTCCCGGTGCCTGCCCATGTGAAAATAAAATAATAATAAAAAAAAGAACGTATATGAAATGTCCACAGTAGATAAACCCATAGAGATAGAAAGCAAACTCGCAATTTTCAGGGACTGGGGAAGAGGGGGAAGTAGAGGTGACTGTTAGCAGGTAGAGGGCTTCCTTTTGGAATGATGAAATCTAAAATTAGATTGTGGTGATGTTTGCACAACTTGGAATATACTAAAGACATCGAACTCTGCACTTTAAAAGGGTGACTTATGGCATCAAATTACAGCCAAAAACACTTACACAAAAAAAAAATTTCAGTGTTAGCTACCTTTGCTGAAATTTCAAGCTTCTTCTCAGCAATTTGTTATGCAATATCTAGATAACTTATTGTTGTTAGTAACTCTGTCTTGCATTCTAAAGAGTGAAATGCCTGGATTGCTAAATGCACTCCTGAGATCAGAAACTTGCTTATTCCATTTCTTCAAATAAATTTTTCCTACTTTTTCCCCTCTATATATCTGTGTTGATGAAAAAAATATATAAGTCCATATAGAAACACATCATCCAGTATGCCTTTTAGTGTAAATTGTGATGTGACATGAATCTCAGTTAGGGACTTTGGGAGATGTTAAGTGATCAGAGAAGGGTTTTTTCTTTAAAAGGTAACATAATAACAGTAAACTAAATGGCATTTTATTTGATTGAAAACATGAGTGCACCCCCAAGTTCTGTGATGACGTTAGTTGTGTTGATACAGAGCAATGATGAGAAGTCATTCAGGCTTTGGACAGGCAGTTAGATGGAACTATTTTAATTTGAAACATCTCCTTCTTTCTGACTGCTCATCCTCTCCTGTCTTTCATGGTTTTCTTTCTCCCATTCCTGACTAGATATTCATCAGAGTACTGTACTTAACTCTTTGGGATAGCCAAGAATTTTGAGGAGCTGGAGAGAAGATTGTTGAGTGCTGACTGTTGGCCTCCAAAAAGATATGTTCACATCTTAATTCCTGGAACTTATGAATATTACTTTATGTGACAAGAGAGTGGATATTACCCTATGAAGCAAAAAATGTGATTAAGGTAAGGATATTGAAAGGAGGTGCTTATCTTGGTTTATACAAGTAAGCCCTAAATGCAATGAAATGTATCCTTAAAAGAGAGAGGCAGTAGGAGTTTTGACACATACAAATGAGAAGGCAATGTGAAGACAGAACCAGAATTTGGAGTAGTGGGGTCACAAGTCAAGTAAGGCAGCAGCCACCATATGTTGGAAGAGGCAAGTCACAGATTCTCCCTCTGGAGCTTCCCAAGGGAGCATGCTCCTGTCAACACCTTGATTTGAGAGTTTTGGCTCCCATAACTTTCTGGTGTGTCAAGCTACCCAGTTTGGGGTGATTTGTTGCAGCAGTCATAGGAAACTAATAAACTGCCTTTCTGATTTATATGAACTCATTCTATTGCTGAATGAGGGCCTCAATGAACCCTGAATGGATCCTAAATCTCTTCGAGTCAACAAGGAGTCATCACATCCTTACATCTGACCCTTACAAACATCTGAGCTTGATGATAGAGCATATACATTTGAATTGCATATGCATCCAAGTATTATTTTTTACATGTAGTTGTGTTTAATAGGATGCTAATTTATAAAGTATTACTAAAGTCAAAGTCACTTTCTATCATTATATAATTACTCAAATAATGGACACTAAAAGTAATATCATAAAAAAAGTAATACCATTATGTGAGTTGGTACATTTTTTATGATTTTTGATATTAGAAAGGGGGCTTCAAGGAAAAAATGTATCCAGTGATATTCACTGCATAATTCCTCATAGCAAAAACCTAGAGAAACCATAAACATTCAATAACAGAAGATTAGTGCAATAAATTGGACTATACCCTCATAATGTAACATTACACTGAAATGAAAATAACACTGTGGGTAAATATTTATCATAATGGAAAAATGTTCATAAAATATCAAATGAGAATTAAAACTGATTAAAATGCAGTATGTGCAACTATACCATTGTACATTCATAGAAAAAGAAGTTACAGGGTATACGCCAAGGAGTTAATAGCAGCCATCTCTGATGGTGGTATAGTGCACGCGTTTTCTTTTCTTCTTTTTGTTTATATTTGTTTTCTAAAATATTTACAGAATGAGAAGCTATTGTTTCTGTAATTTTTTAAAAAGTTACTTTCTTATTAGTAATGGGTGATATATCCATATTCTAAAAGGTCAGAAATCTTTGTTCTACTCTGTTTAAGCCATCGGCACCAACCTGTTTTGTCCTGTGTTACCTGACTCCCCTATCTCTAATGTCTCTCTGATACTTTTTGTTAAAGCAAGCTACACTTTCAAATCATAATTCTACCACACAGCTCTTGCTATTGAAATTATCCACTAAAAGGGAGGGCATGGGGGAGGGAACATAACTGTCACCTCTACAGCCCTCATTTCTAGTCTAAGTCTGTGGTTAAGTTGGTCAAAAGATGAGGCGTTATTCTGAACTCACCTTCAAAAAATGTATCATTGTGACCTGTGACTAGAGGAGGCACTGCAGAAGCTTGAATATGTTGAGAGGCAAGAACAGAAATGGTAACTAAATGCTCCCCCAGGATCTTTCTTTCTCATTAAGACTGGCATATGAAATCCAGCATATGTGGTAGCAGCGGTTGCTCTCTAACTTAAAGAACTTCTGTTGTTATTTTTATGAGTGCTGATTATAAAAATTTTAGTACTGGACCTGCTCACCCTTAAACAGTTCTGCCCAAATCCTTGAATATAGCATGCTGATCTGCAACCAACATTTAGATATTTTCCTCCTTCCTTGTATTTAATGGATTCCAGGAGGCATGATCTCTTGCCAGTGTTTTCTTTGATTCCATCCAATCACTGTCAGGAAGAAACAGAATCAGTTTTTCTCTCTCTCTCTCTCTGTTTGTCTCTCTCTATCTCTGTCTCTCTTTCTCTCGTTCACTCACTCACTCGCTCTCACTCTTTCCCTCTCTCTCAAAAGTTTTTATTAATAGCATGGGCTTGGAAATTTAACAGTGCGTAACTTTTCATTATTAAAAGAGGTCTGTTTTTCCAAAATGACATCTTTACTATATGAATTCATAGTTGGACTGAAATTCAGTCTAAGTATTTGGCCTCTTTCTTTTTCACATTTTTTCCTTCAGGATCGCCACAAACTTCTTCCTGTTATTTGCATTGGTCAGAAGCTTAGTCAAAACATTTCCAGTTCCTTTTTAGCTTGAGCTCTTTTCAGCTGGTATTGAGCAAAATTTATTTGTAGTATGCACGATCATCTTTGATATTTGATCCTTATTGAACTCAAACTTTGTGTCCAGTTAATACTCATCATTCAAGGGGCTTCATAATCCCAGAAATCCACAAACTTTAGGGAGGTTAGCAAAAGAACCATTTTCACTGTTTTCTACTCTTTGATCTTTCTCCTGTGCCTGCTTCACAAACGGCAACATACCATCTGAGCCCATACTGACATTTTCCCCCTGAAATTGTATTTCCTTCCCCTTTAAAAAAGAATTTATTTCTTTTTATTGAATTCCAGTGTGTTTGGCACATAGGGTGCTAATAAATCATAAATAGGAAGCTTCATTCTCTCAAGGAAGGGAGATAATTTGTCATATGGCTGTGGAAAAATACCCAGGGCATTCCTCTGTAAGCTTTATTAGATTAAAGAGGAGAATCATTTTTCTCCATATGGCCCAATACTGTAGATTAAGTGGAGCCAACTTATCAGTATGTTTATACCATATAATTCAGGTAAAGGTAGGAGAGGTCATGAGGGAGCCATTACTAGAAAGAATCTTACAATATGTGGCACTCTTTATAGTTTTCCTCTTATGAGATCATACCCTCCTTCTGGAATGTGTTTCCTTGATTTGAGTGACATCAATCTGTTCCAGATTCCCTTTTTTTGTCTGGCCACTCTTTGGATCTTTTGTGGTTCCTCCAATATTAAAAAAACTTTAAAGGTAGGAGTTCCTCAGGGTATGTCTTTTTCTCCTTAGAATAAGTCACCCATTTCTAGGGTTTGGGTCACCATCTATGTTCCAGTGATAGCATCATAGATTTTTATTCTGTACTCCAAATATGCCTACCAATTTAGGTACCTTACATGCACCAAAATTCAAAACGGTAAATGGTATTCAAAATTCATATCATGTCCCCCAAATCCCTGTTCCTCCTTCAGTTCTGTACATTCCAGATAAAGACACTACTATCCACCCAGTTATTCAAGTCAGAAAGTCAGGAGTCATTTTCCACATGTAACATCAACTAATCACTAAATCATATTGATTCTACTACTGGCAACTTCCTCAAATCTATCCACGTCTTTTCATCATCTTTGCCGGGACTCTAGAGCCAGCCAACAGGTTTTACTGCATCTAGCTCTAGCCTTGCCTAGTCCTCAAATAAATTTAGCACACCTCATGACCTTTAAAATAATCAAATCAGATTAGGTCACTCTCAAATATGAAAAGCATTCAGTGGTTTCCTATTGCTTTTTTATTGTAAAACATAACATATATACAAAGGAATAAATTTCAAAGCCTACTGTAATAATTAGTTATAGAACTGATTTCAGAGATTGGTATGGGTCACAGTTTCACAATTTTAGGTTTTTCTTTCTAGATGCTCCAAGACATTGGAGATAAAAAAATATACATATCAATTTAATGATTCAACAGTCACGCTCATTGGTTAAATCCTATCTTCTCTTTTATAACTCCCCCTTCTCCTTTGATCCTTCTCCCAATCTCTAGGGGTATTTGGCTTAGGCCAATACTAGATTTTCCTTGTTAAAAAGGGCTGCCGATAATATGAGATCGGGGATGGAACTAACTGATGTTCTGGAGAGGTTGGTCCCTTTAGTTTTCAGGACTTATCTGGCCTATTAACCCATCTGGAGGTTGTAAATTTCAGGAAAGTAATCATTATGCATGGGGTGCACAGTCAGGGAGACAGGGACTAGGAAATAAGCCAAGCTTTGTTCCTTGAACACACTACTCTCAGTAGCTCAACCCCACTACCCGCGACTCCCCCACACCCTACACACCTGAATGCTGTCACCCGCCCCCCACTTCTGTGATCCAAGTGCCCCGACCCAACCCCCACCCACGCATGCCCCTCCTTACAGTCCCAGCTCAAGCGCACATGTGCCTGCCCCAGCCCAACTACCTTTCCTGCTCAAGTGTAGTCTCTTGACCCGCCCCTCCCAGGACACACCTCCCACCCTGCCCCCCTGTAGGCAGTCACCACAGCATAAAGGCTGTGGGAGCTTATCTTCATAAACAGGCTATGCCCACCCCCAGCCTATAAAGTCATGCAACCACATCTCACCCCCCTGAGCTCTGTGCAAAACTGATATACGGCCCTCCCAGATCTGTGCATGCACACGGCCCCCAGTCATGACCCCCAGCTCTGGGCAAGTGCTGAACTGCACAGCTGACCCACACCCACCCTCAGCCCACATAGGTGCAACCCTGGGCTGTTGTCCCTGAGATTTGTGCATGCACACACAAGGACCCCACCCCCAAGACCACTGCACACCAGGGCCCCATCCCAAAGACCCCTGCATCCACACAGCCACATCCTATCCGCCGGCAGGCACCCATGTATTCATGCACTGACTTCTGCATCCCAACGCCCTGCCCCACAAATGTCCACACTTGCCCTATACCCTGGCATAAGCACCCTGCTCCCACACCAGGCAGGTGCTCACAGGCAAATTTGTGCTACATAACCCCTGTACTGCAAATGTGTGCATGCCTGCTCCAACCACCTGCACACCTGCACACCTGTGCCAGGCACCATCCACCCAATGCCACCCCTCCCTGACCCACATTTTGCAACCCCAGTGATCTGTGCCTTCCCCTACACACTCCCACCAGCATCCAGGGCCTTCTGGACCCCTCCCCCTGCACAAGGTCAAACATACACTCTGCCCACCCCCTTTGTGCTGCCTGCCCAGACCTTTGTGCTACCTACCTTACACCCTGATACCCACCACCCACAAGCTCCAAGCACCCACCCACATCCTACCTTCACACCAGCCCTGCTCCGTGCATCCACACAGCCTCCCCATCTGTCTCCCACTACGCTCCACCTCTATGTTCACCATGCTGTACCCTGCTCCTGCACTCCAAGGTCTGCCTAAGCTGTACCCATGCCCTTGGCTCCAGCATTGCACCTCCACAACCCCATGACCCACACCTCATGCTCACAGGCACCAGCTTAATGTCCCCAACCTGTTCCTATACCTGCACTGCAACCCATCCTAGTACTCTTGTGCCCCACACCACACCCCACATCCTGCTGCACATTCATCCCACAAATACAAAGTTTTAGACTACTGATGGAAATCAACTTCCAAAGTAAACCTATCAAGATATCTGCATGCCATGAAGACAGCAGAAGATCACCAAGCATAGCACAATGCAGCCAGATACAGCCTTGCCTAATGACCAAATTAAAACACCAGAGGAGACACAGACACTGGATAACTAATCAAAGATGTTCATACAACTCTACTTAATAAAATAAGCAGGATAGCAAATGACATAAAGGAGTTCAAGAAGACAGTGGAAGAGCACAAAGAGAAATTTGAAAAAATAAATAGAAAAATAAGAAATATCAACAGAGATTAAAGATACTGTAGAGTAAATAAAAAACATACTAGATACATGTAACAGCAGTTTTGAAGAGACAGAAGAAAGAATAAGCAAACTAGAGAACAGGACAACTGATTTTGAACACTCAAAACAGCAAATGGCAAAAAAGGTGGAAAGTTTGAATTGACTCTCAGGGAAATAATGAACAAAACAAAATGCACAAATATAAGAATCATTGGTGTCCCTGAAGGAGAAGAGAATAGTAAAGGGCTAGGGAGATTTGTTGATGATATAATTGGGGGAACTTCCCAACCCTTATAAAGGACATAAATATGCATATCAAAGAAACCCAACAAACTCCAAATAGAATAAATCTAAATGGGCTTTCCCCGACACATACTAATCAGTGTGTCAGATGTTAAAGAGAATCAGAAAATCTCTGAAAGCAGCAAAGGAAACAATCTATTGCATACAAGGGAAACCACATAAGACTGAGTTCAGACTACTCAACTGGCACCATGAGGCGGGACGGCAGTGCGATGATATGTTTAAAATCCTGAAAGAGAAAGACTTCCAGCCAAGAATTCTGTATCCAGCCAAATTGTCTTTCAAAACTGAGGGACAGATTAAAATTTTCATAGTGCTGGAACATTTGGAGAATCTCAGATAGAACCCTAGGTGTTCTTTAAAGTTGGCAGGAATGGTTTTGATTGGGGGTTGGCAAACCATGATAAATAGAAATATCTAACTTAAACTTGCATTTAAGAGTAACCTCTTAAATGCCAAAGTAGTCACATGACTCTGTTTGAACTCTCACAATCGTGGATACCTTATGTGTTACAATTCATCCCTCCCTTTTCATCAGGAAGAAATTGTTGAACCCATAGCCCATAGAGCCATGGCCAGCCTTGTAATTATAAAGCCTAATACTTTATAATTATGTGCTCAACACACTCTGGGATATATCCGGGCATTATGTGAAACTATGCAGAATTACAAGCTCTTATTCCCGTTTTGAGTTGATGTTTAAATGAGCTATCCAAAGCAAAAAGAATTGGCAAAGTCCCTGGAGGGATGGGAGAAAAAATTTGGAACTATTAAACTTTACCACAGAGGGAACCCCTGATACTCTGTCAAACATTAGAGACACCCAAATCAATAGGCCAAGCCCCTGATCTTGAGGCTTGCTCTAGTGAAGCTTATGTATGTAGTGGAAAAGCATGGCCTACCTATAGGTAGGTATGCCTAAGAATTACTTCTGGAGGACCTCTTTTATTGCTCATATGTGACTTCCCTCTAAGCCCATTTCTGTAAGTGAAATCATTGCCCTCCCTGCTATGTGGGACATGACATCCAGGGGTGAAAGTCTCCTTGGTGGCATGGGAGATGACTTCCAGGAATCAGTCTGGCCCTGGCACCATGGGATCAGCAATACCATACTAACCAAAAGGGGGAAAAGAAGTGTAACAAATAAGGTATCAGTGACTAAGAGAGTTCAAATAGAGTTGAGAGGCCGCTCTAGAGATCACTGTTATGCAAGCTTCAGTTAGACATTGCTACCTATCATAACTTGCTAAATTTCAACTAAAACCATTCCTGTGAATCCTAAAGAACACCCAGGGCATTACAATAACAGTCTACAAAGGTTCCATGCACTAGGGTAACTTTCCCGAAACCTACAATCTCCAGATGGGTCCCTGGACCAGATAAGTCCTGAAACCTAGCCCAGCCTCTCCAGAACATCAGCTAGTTCCATCCCCTAACACATATGATCAACAGGCCCTTCCAATATGAAAAAGTTAGAATGGGCATAGCAAAAATACACTTAAAGAGAGGGAGAAAGCTCAAAGGGGATGGTGGAGTTATACTGAGAAGGTAGGGTTTAACAAATGATATGAGTGCTGAATCATTGTATACATATTTCTTTTAGTCTCCAGTATCTTAGAGCAGCTAGAAGTAAAAACCTAAAATTGTGGAATTGTAACCCGTATCAAACTCTGAAATCTGTTCTACAACTAATTGTTGCAATGTGCTTTGAAATTTATTGCTTTTTTTTTTTTTGGCATCTTTTGTATTTATTGCTTTTTTTTGTATTTTTCACAAAAAAGAGAAAAAGTCGACTGTGATGATAAATGTGCTGCTATATGATGATATTGTGAAACATTGATTGTACACTTTGGATGATTACAGGGTATGTGAGTATGTAATATATATCAATACAAAATAAAAAACTAAAAAAGAGCTGTCCACGCAGGTTGACTAAGATTATATACTACAGAAAATTTAGGTTTTGGACAAAATAAACGTCTCTTCCTTTGATCTCATAGAATAGGTTAAGTTCTAAAAATAGATCTAACATTCTCCTTATACCCTACATCCTGTTTACCTTAGTTCCGACCTGATCAGCTTCATTCTTATCTCTAACTGTAGGCTGATCTCTTTTTCATTTTCTTTAACAGTTGTTGTATGTGGCAGTTATGACTTTCTGACCTGAAGAACTCCTATACTGAGTCTCAGGTACACAGGTACCCAGACTTCCAGGGAAATACCAGGTTTTACATATACAGCACAGCCTTTTAAAATTTGGAAATACAATTGCCGCTCTGTACTAAATGTGGCTTCAATAAGAGCTTACATTCTAGGTCCCAATTTTCTTATAAGAATTTTCTAAATGTGATCAGAGAATATTTGCCACTTTGTTTCTAGCTTCCTTTGCATCACATAAAAATGCCCCCCAGATTCATTCATAAAAATTATTCTTTTCTGTAGCAGCACTAATATTTGATCAAATGGATACACCACAGTTCACCTTTCTACTTCACAGTCAGTGTATCCTTCAGTCACCTCCATCCATTGGACACCATGTAAAGTGTCTGTCAACAGTCCATGTCTCACATCATACCCACTTAGCTGTACAATCATCAGCACTCTCAATTTTAGACAATCTTCATTGTTCCCAAGAGAAAAATAACCTATAAACACACCCTCACCAAACAGAAAATCCAAACCTCCCCTTAACTATTGTTCCCCCTGCCCCCATTATTTACCCCTCGTATTGCTGTGGTGCTGTTGATGTCTTCCTATTAAACATAGCCCAAACCATGCAACAGTAGTTTTCACCCTATACTCTGATTTATTTATTCTTTGTACAAGATTCATAATTTTGAGGTAGTTTATGCAAGAACTTATTTATTTTTGTACTGTTAATTTGTGGGATATATGACCTTATACAACCCCTGTCAATCTTGTTCACCTTCAATATGGCAATATTCCTCATAGACCCAGTAATGAACTCCCATAACTTCTATCCATTCCCTTACATTTAAGTTCAACCTTATTAGCCAGCCATATGGTACTGGCTCCTATATTTAGGTGCTTGATCCATTTTGAGTTAACATTTGTATAGGGTGTAAGTTAAGGGCCCTCTTTCATTCTTTTGACTATTGATAGCCTGTTCTCTCATGCCCATTTATTGAAAAGACTATTTTATCCCAATTCAGGGGAATTGGGGGCCTTGTTGAAGACTGGTTTACCATAAATTTGGTGATTTATTTCCATAGTCTTAATTCAATTCCATTGGTCAATAATTCTTTGTGTCAATACCATGTCTTCTTGATTTCTTTTAGCAACGTTATGTAGTTTTCTGTGTACAGGTCCTTCACATCCCTGGTTAAGTTTATTCCTAGATACTTGATTCTTTTTTTAATTATTTATTTTTATTGATGTATATTATGTATTCACATACCATGTAATCATTCAAAGTGTACAATCAATTGTTCACAATATCATCATATAGCTGTGCATTTGTCATTACAACCGACTATTTCTTTTTTATAAAAAGTAACATATATACAAAAAGCAATAAATTGCAAAGGACATTTCAACAATTAGTTGTAGAACAGATTTCAGAGTTTGGTATGCATTACAATTCCACAATTTTAGGTTTTTAGTTCTATCTGCTCTAAGGTACTACAGACTAAAAGAAATATCAATATAATGACACAGCACTCATACTCATTTGTTAATCCCTAACTTCTCTGTATAACTCCATCATCCTCTTTGATCTTTCTCCCACTCTTTAGAATGGGCTATGCCCATTCTAACTTTTTCATGTTGAAGGAGGTTGTCGATACTATGGAATAGGGGCTTGGAACTAATTGATGTTCTGGAGAGGCTTTTGATATTTGACTCTTTTAGTTGCTAGTTTGAATGGAATTTTTTCCTTAATTTTCTCCTGTTAGGTCATTGCTTGTATATAGAAACATTACTGACTTTTTTACATTAATTATATGTCCTGCCAGTATGCTGTATTTGTTTATTAGCTCAAGAAGCTTTCTCAATTTTTTGCAAGAGTTTGAGTAGAATTGGTGATAGCTCTTCTTGGAACATTTGATAAAATTCTCCTGTGATGTCCTCTGGCTCTGAGCTTTTCCTTGTAGGAAGGTTTTGATGACTGAATGAATCTTTGGCTTGTGTGATCTTCTATTTCTTCTCAAGTCAGTGTAGCTTATTCATGTGTTTCTAGGACTTTGTCCATTTCATATAAGCTGTCTAGTTGCTGGTGTATATTTGTTCATAGCATTTGCTTGTGTTTTTTTTTTTATTTCTTCAGAGTCCATGGTATTGACTGCCCTCTCATTTCTGATTTTGTTTATTTGCATTCTCTCTCTTATTTTCCTTGTCAGCCTAGCTAAGGGTCCATCTATTTTATTGGCTGGTGGCTGCTGGGGTCTTTGGCTTCTGGACACCTCTGTCAGCTGGGAAGGCACATGGCAATTCCAACTAGCTTTCTCTCCCAGATTCTTCAATGGCTTCCCTGGAGGCATCTTTTTCCATCTCCAAAGGTCTCTGGATGTGTGAGCTCTGTCAGCAATAAAGCTTTTTCCAAAATGGTCCCTCTTAGAGGGCTTCAGTAAGCGACCCCACTTTGAATGGGTGGAGACACATCTCCATGGAAACCACCTAATCAAAAAGTACTGCCCACTAATGGGTGGGTCACATCTCCATGGAAAAGATCAAAAGTCCCACCCAGGAATATTGTTTGAAAATTAAAGAACATGGCTTTTCTGGGGTACACAACAGTTTGAAACTGGCACAGCTCCTCTGGAGGCTACTCTTACTCAAGCTTCAGCTAGGTATTGCAATTTATCATGGTTTGCCAGCCCCAAACAAAACCATCCCTGCCATCCCCAAGGAACACCTAGGGCTCTGAGACTCTACAAAGTTTCTATGCACTAGGGTTACTTTCCAGAAACCTACAACCTCCAGATGGGTTCCTAGGCCAGATAAGTCCTGAAACCCAGAGGAGAGAGCCTCTCCAGAACATCAACTAGTTCCATCCCCCATCCCATATTACTGACAGCCCTTTCCAACATGAAAAAGTTAGAATGGGCTTAACCCAAATACACCTAAAGAGTGGGAGAAAGATCAAAGGAGAAGGCGGAGTTATAGCAGAAAATGTAGGATTTAAAACATTAAGGGAAAGCCTAAAATTGTGGAACTGTGACCCACACCACACTCTGAAATCTGTCCTATGATTAATTGTTGTGGTATGTTTTGAAATTTATTGGTTTTTTTAATAAATATGTCATTTTTCACAATAAAAAAAGACAGGATATCATCAAAGATTAACAGTGCAATTATATTTGAATTGGATAGTTAATGGCTTAATTATTTTCCTTTTTCTATATCTTTTACAGTTTATACATGTATTTTTAAATGTAAGTTCCCTTTGCTTTATGTTTGAATATGTATAGTTCTTTGACCAGTAACTTAGAAATGATATTATTAATAAGAAGTGTTCAAACAATGCTCCCATCTCAGTTCAATTTTGTCTCTAGATTACTCAGAGTTAAAAATAAATAAGAGGCAAATTGTCCCTGGCATGCAACCGGATACTGTCCAAGGCCTGTCTCCTACTGTAACAGGTGTGATTTCAATGGCCTTTTATTGCTCTTTTTATCCTCCTCTTGTTCTGTTGTTCCCTAGAGTCAACAGCTGTGACCACTGTTTGGTCTCTATAGCACCCAGATTCTTTTCTCTAATCTTTGAGCAGTATCATTTTCTTAATGTTTTCATGTTACTGCTATTGAGCATGCTTCATGCATATTGCAGTGGCTATTAGACTCTGAAGCTCTATTTAATCTAGTTTTAGTACAAAAAAACTCAAATTTTGTGTAGATTATATCAAAGTCAACTCTGTTTGGGAACAGCCTGGAAACACTCCAGCTCCCTAGTTCATGGTCCAAAGTCATGGGTCCTTTTATTTGGGAATGACCCAGGACCCCAAAGTAAAGTAGCTGCTTAAGCCTGCCTGAGACCAGACATGAGTTTTCCTTCCAATCATCTGTCCCTCATTTATTAAATAACTATTTATTGAACAACTACTTTGTACATGGCAGTGTGCTAGAAACTGGGAATAAAGAGATGAGGAAGATACAGTCCCTTCCCTTAAGACTTAAGAGCCTTACGGTAGAGACAGACACAAGGGTAAACAATTACTATGAAATTTGGCAAGTAAGGATGGGAAATTGCTGGTCGAAAAAGGACACTTTATCTAGATAGGTAGGGAAGATGTCAGGAAAGCTTCCCAGAGGAAGTAACGTCAGAGTGGGGAGAAAATTATTCAGAAGTTAACCAGACTAAAAACAAGAGAACAAATATCTCAGGTAGAGGGCATGGCATGTGCAAAGACATAAAATCTTGAGAGAATAAGGCTTATTGGGTGAATTATCAATAGTTCTTCATGGCTGGAGTGTAGGATTTAAGGGTAGAAGGAGGGGTACAGAAAAATATGCTTGAAGAAGGCACAGTCAAGTCAGCCAGGCTAAGGAATATAAACTTATCATTTAGGGCAGTGTGGATCCACAGAAATGTTTCAGGTAGAAACATGATATAACCAGAATAGCATTTTAGATGGGTCACCTTGGTGGCAGTAGAGAAAAACAGATAGGAGTGGGTCAAAACTGGATGCTGGCGTAATAATCCAAATAAGGAATGGTAAACTAAGGAATTGGTTGAGGTAATGTAGAGAAGACATTCACATGATATTTAGAAGATAGAATTACAGTACATGTAATTATTTAACTATGATAAAATGGGAAGCACTATAACAATGGTAAAAACAAAATACTATACAGAAGAGGAAAGAAACATTTTTTGGAAGGATTGGGGAACACTCTACTGAGAAGATTAAACATGCCAAGGAACAAGTGAGTGAAAGTAATTGTGTGTTCAAGGAATGGCTTGTGAGGGCTGTGTATGAGTGTGTTGGGGTGTACACATGCACATGTGTGTTTTTGGCACCAGAATACTTTTTTTCTGAGTAAATTTCTTAAGTAAATTTTACTTAAAATAGATAGAAATGATGAACAAATTCCTCAGGCAATTTAAATATTTTTCAGCAAAATACTTCATTGCAGAAATCTGTGAGTACTAAGTGTCTGCTGAGGCTGCTGAAAATCTGCTGGGACGGCAGTATCTAATTAGTCCAAAACACTGAGCTAGGCTAGAAGGGGATCACTGGCCGCTTAAAGAGAAATTACACTATCCTCCTTTTTAAATTTTTCTTGATCTTAAAGCTCAGTATTCTCTGAATCTAAGCTATGGGCCATGTACTACCTAAAGCTCTTCAAAGAGCTTTATTTGAAGTTAGGAAACTGGGAGGCAGGTAATCAGTGACCTTCATTTCATTTGCGGTTCTCACTAAGCTCCTTTGTCCAGATGGCCAATTGCACTTCTTTGATCCTTCCCCCAGATTCTCCCAGACAGTTCCTTTACCAGTCTTCTACTCTTCAGTATGAATATAAATAAGTTAATGCCCTGATTCAGGAGAATGTGCCCTGTGTGCATGTTGAGTTCTAGATTTATGACATGGGTTTTGGGATTCCGTATCAGACTGACCCAACACTGACTTTTACAATCATTCTACCATGTCTGGATGGGGTCAGTAGGGATAATGCCCACCTCCCAACCCCGATACCCTGCTTTCACATTGTTCTGCTCTGTGGGTTAATGCTCCTCAAAGTGGGTGTATGTACTCCTAGAGTACATAAAGATTTTACAAGTGATGCACACGTGGGTATAGTATGTGTGTCTATTGGTTTTTTTAAATTTTTGGGTTTTTTTGCATTGGCAGGCACTGGGAATCGAACCTGGGTCTCTAGGATGGCAGGCAAGAACTCTGCCACCATCGCCTGCCCTGTCTATCGGTTTTTAAGCAATTTCCAAATCTTTAACTTCTATGTGTACTCCTTCCTAAATTTGATCTACATGAGAACACTCTAAATGGCTCTCCTTTCTCATCTTCCCCTTTCCCATTTTACAGAAGAAAGGCATGCCACTGACCCATCTCAAGGCTTTCCTTGGGGTCTGGCCTCAAGGCATAAAAACCTCATGAACATTAAATGAAGAAACCATTGGAAATATTGGTATTCATATTGAGAAAGTGCATTACTTTAATGATGAGATACCAAATCCTTTTTGCAAGACAGGTAGCTTCTACTTCTTCACTTTCAACAAAATCAGAGGAGAGCCTAGTGGAGTTGTCCCTCGATAGATCACATTAAAAACAATTTTTGTGATAGACCATTTTGTGATTTTTGCCATATAGTTTGGACAGTGTTCATTTGATGGACATTGTTTTAACAAAATTTTCATTTCCATCAACGCGTTTATGTGAACAAGATTTCAACACTTAAATCTATTAAAAATGCTAATCTCAACCTCATTCTAACAATAGGATCCACAAATATGTGAACCATTTTTTTAAATCCCCTTCCATCGCATTAAAAGATATATTCCCAAAAAATGGTGGTGCGATGGTGGATCAGCAGGCAGAGTTCTCACCTGCCAGAGACCTGGGTATGATTTCCGGTACCTGTCCATAAATATATATATATATATATTCCCAATAAAATACTATCTCATGTTCATTAATTACGTTATTTTAATCAATTGTGTATAATAATCATAATGAAAACAGTCCCAAAGTCTCAGAATCTTACAGATACAAGAAATAAGCACTTTTGAATTTAAATTTACCCATATTTTTACAGCACAGAGTAGGGTGTGATGACCAGAGACTTTCAGGAATAAAAAATATATTTCATTAAGATAAACGTCTGTGGAGTGAGTAGAATGAGAATATGAATTAAAGGATAAAAAAGTGTGATTCAAAACTTTTGAATGCTCAAAAAAAATCTGTTCATGTAACTTTTAAATGGATAATAGTGGGTATCAAAATGCTACGGCTCCATTTATTACATTTGAAAGAAGGACACAACAGTTTGTTTTTAAAATGACAATTTAACCTGTACATTATGTCAAAAATTACATATTTTGTAATTATTTAAACTTTCATAAATCCCTCCATAGAAAATTGTTAGATGTCAACTTTCAGGTATGTTATGGGACATTCCAAAATCATTTTAGAAAATTGTATGAGCAAAAACATTTGAAGACCACTGTCCTAGAAGGAGAATTACCTAGCAGCCATATTAACCTACTTGCAGATTGGGGAGATCTTCTTCCAGAGAGTTGGTAAGGATGAAGCAAATTGGAACCATTGTTCGCTGATTTATGCTCTTTGTAAGCCAGAAACAGGGACTCTTCAGAGGCCAAACATGGGACCTACTTTCCCACAAACTTTTCCAGTGTCTCTAGTTTTAAACCTCCTCTCCACTTGCATCTCACACCCATTTAGCCTTCTCGTAGCTCTCCCCACCTCCCCTCTCCTAGCACAAACTCCCAATATGGTTTTCTCTTCCTTTTGCCTGAATAAAAATACTCCTATAATTAAGGATAGGATGAATTCAAAAAGGCTTTAAGATCTGTGCAGAACACCGTAAGTACATGGAACCTTGAGCAGGACATGAGATTTTGTTGGTTTGCCCAGAGTGATGCCCCAATAAATCCCAGAGTGATTTGAACAGTGAATAAAAAAGTATTTGCAAAGCCCCCTTCATGGAATGGTGAGAATGGGGGAAATTCAACTTCTCCAGGTTGAATTCTTGATATTCTCACAAGTAGTGTGGATAACCAAAGCAATAAGCTGAGCCCCCAGTCTTGGGGTTTGTTCGTATGAAACTTAACCCCACAAAGGATAGGTCAAACCTACTTAAAATTAGGCCTAAGAGTCACCCCCAAGAGAACCTTTTTTTTGCTCAGATGTGGCCTCTCTCTCCAGCCAACACAACAAGCAAACTCTACCACCCTCCCGCTGTCTACATGGGACATGACTCCCAGGGGTGTGGACCTTCCTGGCAATGTGGGACAGAGATCCTAGAATGAGCTGAGACTCAGCATCAAGGGATTGAGAAAACCTTCTCGACCAAAAGGGGGAAGAGTGAAATGAGACAAAGTGTCAATCGCTGAGAGATTCCAAACAGAGTCAAGAGGTTATCCTGGAGGTTATTCTTACGCATTAAGTAGATATCACCTTGTTATTCAAGATGTAATGGAGAGGCTGGAGGGAACTGCCTGAAAATGTGGAGCTGTGTTCCAGTAGCCATGTTTCTTGAGGATGATTGAATAATGATATAGCTGTCACAATGTTACTGTGTGATTGTGAAAACCTTGTGTCTGATGCTCCTTTTATCTACCTTGTCAACAAAGGAGTAGAACATATGGAATAAAAATAAATAATAGGGGGAACAAATGCTAAAATAAATTTAGTTTGAAATGCTAGTGATCAATGAAAGGGAGGGGTAGGGGGTATGGTATGTATAATTTTTTTTCTGTTTTCTTTTTATTTCTTTTTCTGAATAGATGCAAATGTTCCAAGAAATGATCATGATGATGAATATGCAACTATGTGATGATGTTGTGAATTACTGATTATATATGTAGAACACAATGATCAAAATAGGAATGTTTGCATTTGTTTGGTGTTTTTGGGTATTTAAAAAAATAAAATTAAAAAATTAAAAAAAAAAGATCTGTTCAGAAGCAAAAGAGAGAGCTTTAATGTTGCAGATCCTGAAAGCTTTTACACCCAGCTGCTGTAAGTGTCACCTTCCAAAGGCTCACAGCTGTCCCCCTTCTCCTGGGAATTGCCCTGGAATAAGAGGAGCTCTCTGCCAAGGAGGTTACATCCCAGACTATAAATTGCCTACCAAGAACTGACAGATAAAAGGTTCCAGAAGCTAGTCTCTTGCCACAAGTAGGAGCAGCCTCTACTCTGTGGTTTATGCACAAAAACCTTCCGCTATAAATGAAATCAGTGTAGGACTGTCCTTCTCAGTTCAAAAAAGCAAGTACACCTTTCTTCTCATTGGTATGTTCTATTATTCATCTTTTCCCTAAACAAACCAGTTTTGAATACAATGACAATCTGCTGAGGTAGATACATCCTCCCAATGCTAGCCCTCAGAGAATGCTATAGTAAATCTGTTAGCCCGTCACTATCTAATCTTTCACTTTCAAGCATAGATTCAAACAGCCCTGAGTGAAGGGAAACTAGAGCCTAGAGAACAAGCCATTCCTTGTGATGCATTCATTCATTGATTTATTTTGTGTGTGTGTGTGTGTGTGCTGTTTGGTGGGGGTCACATTTCATTCTTTTCCATATGACTATCCCATTATTGCAGCACCATTTGTTTAATTTTGGGGGGGTGGTAGTGGCGTGGAATTGAATCCCAGTCTTCTGCATGGCAGAGAGAATTCTACCACTGTACTACCCTTACACCCCTCTATCATCGTTTTGTCGGGTTTTGGTGGTTTTTTTTTTTTTACGCGGCCAGGCACCGGAAATCGAACCTGGGTCTCCGGCATGGCAGGCGAGAACTCTGCCTGCTGAGCCACTGTGGCCTGTCCCATCGGTTCATTTTTTAAAAAATGCATTGATTACTTAATATGTGTCATAGATTCTCCTAGGCTCTTAGGATACACCATTGAACAAAATGAAGATCCTTGCTCTCCGGGAACTTATATTCTAGCAAATAAACACATTGATTAAGTAAATTATACATTAGAAGGATTTAAGTGCTAGAGAGGAAGAAAATGTAAAGAGAGCTTAAGAACACCAGGTGTAGAAGGTGCAGGGAGGGGCTGCGGTATTAAAATAGAGTGCTCAGGTTAAATTAAAGCAAATAATAAAATCTTCAGTCACAGCATTCTACCAGGTATAGATTTTGGGTTTTTGAAATGACTTCTAAACTAGTCTACTGCTAAATAAATATCAGACTTATAGGCACATGACACTGATGCTGATCCCCTGAGTACACAATCAAAAGCTTGCCACATCCTCAACTGATTTCCATCGCCTCTCCCTGATTGTTATGAACTGGAAAAGTCCAGAACTTTTTACATCTGCCATCATTTGCTCTTTATCATTCAGAATTGTTTCTATCATAGTAGGAGCCGTCCAATCAAATATGGGTCATTTTCTCACCAAATGCAATCATTTAAAAACTTTTCTACTTGCATTTGCATCATAAATATACTGATCTTGTAACACCTGGCAACACTTTGTCTATATTGGTACTCACGGCAATGTAGAATTAAAATGCAAGATTTAGCAAATACATTTAAATTTAAATTAGGCTTTCAGCCAACAATTTAGCATAAGTATGTTCCATGCAATGCCTGACACATATTTCTACCAAAAAATTATTTTTATCTAAAATCCAGATTTAACTGGACACCCTATATTTTGTCCGGCGATCCTATGTAGGATCCAAATTAAAAGTATTTATTGTCTTTCTATTAGTCTATGTAAAGCAGTGGTTCTTCTAAGTGTGTTCCTTAGATCAGCAGCATCAGCATCACCTGGGAACTTGTTAGAAGTACAAATTATCACCTCAGACAGACCTCATGAATCAGAAACTTTGGTCCTATGGTTTAGTAAGCTCTGATTTAACATGCCCACCAGGGGAATCTGATGTATACTAAAGTTTATAAATGACTAAATCAATAGCTCTGTTGGTGCTCTGCCCAGATCCCTCCAAGGTTTCCATCCTGCAGCTGCTAAACTGTTGGCTGTTAATGTCTCACAGCTGTCCCCCTTTCTCTAGAGAATGGTGCTCAGCTGTCAGAACCACCTCTCCCAGGAAACTGCATCTCAGCATGAGGGTGACCCACAGCTTGTGAATTACTGATGCAGGTATAGAGGTCAACCCCTTGCCAAAAGGAGGTTTAAGGTCCAGCACCTGAATCCTATGGAGCAGATGAAGGCCAGAATTCACCTGGGATCACAACCTTTCCTGACTCTTTTTCCTTCATCCTGGGTCTCTTACAAGTATTTCTAAAAGAGCAATCCCTCAGTACGTCTTATGCAACCAAATCCCTCTCTGAAGTTATGCTTCTAGGTAATCTAACACAAAATGAATGGGGCTAATAACACTCATAAAAGTGCTGTAAAGCTAAGCCCAAACACACCAGATTCAGCAAGCAGATGAAATAACATCACTAAAATGTTCCCAAATGATCCCCTCTTTGAAGACAAGGAAAAGCTCCTACAAAAATTTAAGTGTGAAAAAAAAAATTTGAGCGTGAGTGGCTTTTTTTGTAGAGCAGTCAAGTTTACAGAAAATTCATGCAGATACAACAAAGTTCTCATATACCCCAACACCCAGAAACACAGTTCTATGTTGGTTTCTTTCCATTTTTAGTATGGTAACATATATAAAATTTAATATTACCCATATTATTAACTTTCAATTATACAATTCAGAGGTGTTAATTACATTCACAATGGTATGCCACCATCACCACCATCCATTACCAAAACTTGTCCATCCCCCCCAACAGAAAATTTGTGCAAATTAAGCATTCATTCCCCATTCTTTACCCCCATCCAGCGCCAAGTAGCCTGTTTCTGACTTTACTAATTTAAGCATAAAGTTTAAGAACCAGAATTTAGATAGTGAAAAGGAAAGAAGTGGATGACTGTAACACATGAAAAAACACTGGCGATATTAAAAATGATAGTAGCAACCATTTATTGTTTTTTACATGGCTTCATATAGATCATAAAACAAAGCAACTCCATTAAAATCTGAGAATAGGGTCCCTTAAAAGCCCAACAATAGATGTCCAGCACTGTGCAAGTTACCAGGTCTATGGTAGATGTTCAATAAATGCTTATTAATGAAAAAAAGGTATGCTTCCAAGATGTTGCCAAGATTTCTGAGTTGGAAATTAACACGAATACCATGAAGAGAAAAAGGAAAGTTGGAAAGATTATGAGTCTACCTGAAAGTAAAAGGTTTGAGGTGCCAGAGAGAACCCTAAACTAAGATGACTATAGTGAGCTGAAAATATGGGAGTGGCAAAAAGATGAAAGGTCAGGGCCGAACATGTATATCAAAGAGTTGTTTTATTTGATTACAAGCCAATTTGGTGCAAAGCCTAGCATCTGATCACAGTTTAAAAAATCTAAAAGAAAATTCTAACACAAATGTCCAGCTGTGTTTTCTTCTGAATTATATTTTAGAAATTTTATTTAAAGGAAACCTTCAGGTAAAAGCCTCAATTTAGCAAAAGATGTTTGTGTGGCAACTGATCATGATTGGAAGCTATTATCATCAGGAAGAAGCTTTGAGAAGATCAGAACCATCAACATAAGATGGCAATGATATTTAACTTTTGCCTAGGGAGATTTTCATGTTTCAATAGACTATCAGTTTTCATATATTTTTTCACAACTTAAGTTCTCCAACAGAAATTGATCATTTATGAATCAGTCACACCTAACTCTTTGCACTGAAAAATAAGATTTTCAATACACTGCTTGTAATTCTTCCAAAAGAATGTTCTTTTTAAGGTTAAGTTAAAAAACACTGATACCCAGTCCACTCAATTGGGAAAGAATAGTCTCTTCAACAAATGGTACTGGGTAAACTGGAAATCCATATGCAAAAAAAATGAAGGAGGGGCCATATCTCACACCATACACAAAAACTAACTCAAAATGGATCAAAGATCTAAATTTAAGAACAGAAATATAAAGCTCCCAGAAGAATATGTAGGGAAGCATTTTCAGGACCTTGTGGTAGGTCATAGTTTCTTAGACTTTACACCCAAAGCACAAGCAACAAAAGAAAAAATAGATAAATGGGACATCATCAATATTTAAAATTTTTGTTCATCAAAGGACTTTATAATGAAAATGAAAAGACTACTCAATGGGAGAAAATATGTTGGAAATCACATATCCAATAACAATCTAATATCTAGCCTATATAAAGGAATTTTACAAGTCAGCAATAAAAAGACTAACAACCCAATTTTAAAATGGGCAAAAGACATGAACAGACATTTCTCCAAAGAAGACATATAAATGGCTAAAAAGCACATGAAAAGATACTCAATTTCACTAGATATTAGGGAAATGCAAAGCAAAAACCACAGTGACATACCATTTCACAACCACTAGAATGGCAACTATTAAAAAAAAAAGAAAATTATAAATGTTATAAAGAATGTGGAGAAATAAGAAAACTCATTTATTGCTGGTGGTAATGTAATGATGCAGCCATTGTGGAAGACAGTTTGGGAGTTCTTCAGAAAGCTAAGTATAGAATTACCATATGACCTGGCACTCCCTCTTCTAGGTATATACCCAAAAGAATTGAAAGTAGGGGTTGAAACAGATATTTGCACACTGATGTTTAAAGTGGCCTAATTCACAATTGCCAATAGATGGAAGCAACTCAAGTATCCATCAGCCAATGAATGGATAAACAAAATGTAGTATATACAAATGATGGAATATTATTCAGCTGTAAAAAGGAATGAAGTCTGAAAATGATCACGGTGATAAATATATAACTATGTGATAATATTGTGAGCCATTGTTTATATACTATGCGTAGACTGTAAGTGAAGATTTCTCAATAAAAATATTATAAAAAAACAAAAAAGGAATGAAGTACTGATATATGACAGCATGGATGAATCACACTGAATGAAATAAGCCAGACACAAAATAACAAATGCTGTATGATCTGACTGATATGAAATAATTAGAATTAGCAAACTCATAGAGCCAGAATCTATAGTATAGTTACTAAGGATTGAGTTGGGGATAGGGAATAGGGAGTTAATGCTTAATTTGTACAGAATTTCTATTTAGGTTGATTGTAAAGTTTTGGAAATAGATGGTGGTGATGGCAGCACAATATTGAGAGTGTAATTAATAACACAGAATTATATATGTGAACTTGATTAAAAGGGGGGAATTTAGGTCATGTATGTTATTAGAATAAAAATGAAAAGATAAAATATAGGACTACATAACAGGGTGGACCCCATTTAAATGATGAACTATAGATAATAGTACAATTATAAAAATATTCTTTCATGAATTATAACAAATGTGCCACACTGATGCAAGTGAGGTGTTAATAATAAGGTAGTATACTAGAAAAAGTACACCCTAATGTAAACTATGGACTACAGTTAATAGTACAATTTTAATACTCTTTCATCAATTTTAACATAGGTATCACACTAATGCAGTGTTAACAATTGGGGGATATATGAGAGCACTGTAATTTTTATATGATTTTTCTCTAAACATACCTCTATAATTAAGAAAATTTTAAAAAGAAAATAGGGTGTGTATATGGAGAGCTCTGCATTAAAAAAGGTAAATTAAAAAAAAAAAAACCGTCATGTCCTACTACAGTCCCTTCTCTTTTCTCAAGGTTTTGGTGCACATATGTGGGATTGGGACCTTGGAGACTTGTTTCTTTGATAATATTCACAAATTACATTATGTATTGAAGATTTGATGACACACTTCACATGTAGCACCATTTTATTCTAAGAAAAGCAATTTTTGTGTTAAAGAAAATGCAGGCAATGTGGACAGTGTTCTCATGAGAGATAAAATACAAATGTGCAAACAACTTAGCACTTAAAATGATACAAGTCCAAAAGGGGGAAAAGAAGTATAATTAATAAAGTTTCAGTAGCAGAGAGAGTTCAAATAGATTTGAGAGGCAACTCTGGATGCTGTTCTTACACAAGGTGGAGTTAGACCTTGCTAACTATCATAACCTGCCAACCCCCAACCAGGACCATTCCAGCCAATCCTAAAGAACACCTAAGGCAATATAGAAGATTCCACAAGGGTTCCAGGCACTAGAGTACTTTCCAGAAACCTAAAACCTCCAGATGGTTGCCTGGTCCAGATAAGTCCTGAAACCTAGTCTGGCCTCTCCAGAACAACAGATAGTTCCATCTCCCTACCCCATATTAGTGACAGACCCTCCCTATATCAAAAAGTTAGAATTGCCATAGCCCAAACACCCCTAAAGAGAGGGATGGAAAGATCAAAGGTGATGGTGGAGTTACACAGAGAGGACAGGATTTAACAAATGAATATTAATGCTGAATCATTAAATTGATATCCCTTTTAGTCTCCAGAATTTTAGAGCAGCTAGAAGTAAAAACCTAAAATTGTGAAATTGTAACCCACGTCAAACTCGGAAATATGTTTTACAACTGACTGTGGTGCTGTGCCTTGAAATTTATAGCTTTTTTGTATATAAGTTATTTTTTCACAAAAAAAGAAGGAAAAAAAAGTCAATTGTGATTAAAAAAAAAGTATTTAAGCCTTCTAGCCTCCTATATTCTGGAGCAGCTAGAAGGAAAAATGTAAGAGGATCGTATGGTAGTCCATGACACACTCTGGGATCTGTCCTGTAACTACTTGTTGAAGAGTGCTTTGAAAACTCTTGCTTTTTTATTTCTTTGCTTTGTATATATGTTACACTACACAACAAAAAAGTTCAAAAAAAATTATACCAGTCAATAAGCATAGACCAAACTGCATATATGTTACCACACATTTGTTTTTTAAGTGTAAACCATAAGACATGAACAAAAAGGACTGAAGGGACAAGAAGAACAGGCTGGTGGAAAAATAAGGTGGAGAAACAGAGCAATCTAGAGTAGCTCATATAGCCTGACCTAAATCAATTGCCCAGGCTAAGATTTTCATTCATGGTATTTGGAGAAGAGCAGTCCAATTAAGGTATCAGGGCAATTTCTGTGTTATAATTGGTCTTAGGCCTATGTCTGGAGCCCAGGCACAAAGATCAATTTTTCCAAAGTTACCAGGGACCTAAGAGCTGTCCTGGTTGGCTTGGGGCTAAAGCAGTTTGAAACTAAGAAGAAAGAGTTGTGGACTTGACTGCGTAATTGTAATTTGACTCCCTGGGTATGGTTTGGAACCTGAGATTCTTCCAAGAATCCTTCATACTGGGGAGTAAAGGTCAATTCTAAGGAGTGTGACTGGTATCTAAAAGGGAAAACTCTTCATCCTCTGAGGAATGGCAATTAGAAAATAATGACCAAATTGGGGAATATTCTGTTACTTGAGTGGTCCTGGCATTTTGACCACAGAAAATATGTGAAAAGAAAAAAAAGTCTCAGACACTCTTCTAGTTAACATCTCCAATGCTCTGTTCTTTAAAACTGTGAAGATATCAATTTTGTGATAGGAATGGAAAAAGGATGATTAAATAAATTTGCTCTTCAAAGCATAACAGTTACTTGAAGTAATAAAAATACAGCTCTTAAGAACAATATTCTGTCTCCTTTCAATGTATTAGCTGCTAATAGCAAATTATACATTGTTTAGCATCAACTGGTGCTTTGAAATGAACCTCAGAAAGAGAAACGAGTAGAGCTAATTATTGTAAACAGGTCCCAGGGAGACATAGCCTGTTCTATTGTGGCATGGAAAGGATATTAATGTAATATTCAGCTGAACATATGTAGTAGCCAACTTATTTTCTGCATGTGTGAATCCATGTTCTAGAGGTTGTACTTAATCCTGCCAACTTTTCACAGTCATGTTTTATAGTAGCAAAATTTTTCAGGAGGGGAGGCAGTAGATGTATTATTTATTATTTAAGATCATAAGCTATGGAGCCCATGGTACAAATCTGGCCTCTGCCACTTTTGGTTTTGTTATACTGTTCAAGTCTTTCAACTTTCCTGAGCCTCCATCTTCACATAACATTTACTGCATAAAGTTATAGTGACAGATGAATAATGTCATGTACATAAAGTGATCGGCAAAGTTCTTGTGAATAGTAAGTATTTCCTAAATGGCAGGTGCTATGATATTATTATTTCATTCTTCAAACTATTAAGTGATGGAATTGAATGATGTAAAACCATCACTTGATGTTCCTCAAAGAACATCATGACTTCCAAGTAACCATGACACTTGAGCAAGTGTGAAAACCACTTCACACTTTCCTAGCATTGCTAAGCCTTGGTCACCCATAGCATGGCCTGTGTCTAAGTCCAAGATATTGCACCTTAGAAGAGAATTGGATTAAGAGAAACCTTTGAATAGCTAAAACACATGAAGAGAAGCCTTCAGGAAGGCAAACTACACTAAGAAAGATACTGCTGGTATGGAGTGAGGGAGTCCATATCCAAAGATGGAGGACTAGGAAATACAGGATCTTCAGGGAGGGTAAATATAACTGCATTACACCTGGGTTCCCATGGCCACAGTGGTTTTCTTAGACAGAGAAAATCACAAGTCACTGTTTTTAGCTCCATCAACATGTGCTATTTTGGAATTCACTAGCAACACACCCCTCATCCCCCAAACCCCCACCCCCTGAAAAAAAAAACTGAAGTAAAGGAAGAAGAGATCCCACAAGTTCTCTGGCACCTGTTCCTCAAGGCCCCAACATCGATCCCATATCTCTATTCTTGTTCTCCAGCTTTCCCTGGGATTGTATGTCATCATGGTCAATGACCATCAAAAGCAAGGACTCTACTGCTGTCTGCCAAGGGTATAAATGGTGGCCACCAGTGTCCATGTGGAAGCTGTTGGTGTTCAGTAAGGAAGGTGTCTTACACTATCTTCCAATACTGGAAAAGCCAGTGGTGAAATCTCCCATGAAACTGCCAAAGCAATTGGCTCTGAGATTGCTAACATGTTACACTATAGCTGTTTTCATTTTTACTTTTTTTTTTTAATAGCCATCCTATGCTCTAAGATTCAAGCATGGATTCAAGGGGTCCTGGCCCAGATATCTCTGTGACAAAACTGTGCTGTGCTCAAGATGTAGTCAAGCCCCTTAACCCTGGCCCAATTGCCCTTGAATAAAGTTATGTGACACTCTTAACCTTGGTTTATGTCCTGGAAGCTCCTTGATGTTTTTGGCTTATCAAACCTCCTGACATACCCAGCCAGGTATACCTGATTTTAGAAGGAATACCACTTAAGTTCAAGGTAGGAAACTCTAATATCATCATGTGGTTGAAAGAGAGGACTAGGGGGATGGAACTGAAATTCATTAAGCAGTTCAGTTTATCAGGAATTTACTGCATAGACATTAGGTGTTTCATAACAACCTTGGCAGGCTATCATATTCATTTAACTGGTGAGTAAACGGATGCTCAAGCAGTTAAAGTAACAAGATCAAGGTCATCACACAGACAGTAAATGACGGAGCAAGAATTTGAAACCAACTCTTCCTACTTCAATAGTCCCTGCCTGCACTTTTATGATAAAGAGTTATTACATTTGGCCCTAAGAGATTAGCATTAGATAATAAAGCATCGTATCTTTGCAACAGACTATGGCCACTGTCCTATCCAGGTGTCAGCAAGCGATGCCTTGAAGGTGCACCCTCTGGTTTGTAAATAAAGTTTTATTGGAAGCCAGCCATGCTCCTTCATTTACATAATGACTATGGCTGCTTGTGCACTACAACTGTAGAGATAAGGAGTTATCACAGTTACCATATAACATGCAAGTCGAAAATATTTTTAACCAACCCTTACTAACCCATTAAGATGCATAGTTGATTCAGGAAGTAAATGATATTCCTTGACTCCCCAACCTTCCTCCTTTAAAACAATAAGGAGACTAAATAGCCAGGAACAGTACTGAACAACTGCTGGGGCCACGTCAGTGAACAGAAACACAGTGTACCCCAGTCTATATCAGCTGGAACAGTTGTGAGCCCCCCCACCCCCCAGAACTGTGAGTGCCCCAAGCCATGGTGGCCGGTGCCCATCTCTCATAGGCTGCTTCCCAGAGGGGAAAGGAAAGGGACTTTACCAGTAGCAGGAGTTGAGCACTACTAAGCTCCAATTTTTGAATTAATTCACAAATTCTGACTACGAAAAATAGGCCACCAGCTCAGCTGAACCTCATCAAAGCAGAGGTTGCTGATTTTTGCCCTGGAGCCAAGAGGGCAGGGCTGATGGAAAAAGAAAAAAGAAAAAAGAAACAGAGGCTTTCTGGATCATATAGGACATAATATTTGAAAGGGTCTGGGCCCTGAAGGAAAGGAGGGGGCACATAGGATCTGAAGGTACACAAGGCAACATACCAACTTATTGCTCTTGATTGGCAAATCCAAGGAATGGGGGTCCTGCTCTGAGAAGGATTTTTCTCTTTCTTTTTTGTGGCTAGTGTTTCTACAAAGACTTGACTGCCATTGGATACAGAGGCAGGGCTTCTCAGGTTGCAACTGCCCTAGGCACAGGCAGAAAAAAGCTTCTTTGAGAGGTCATCTGGAGCCTGTGCCTTCCCCATGAGAGGGGTGGGGCCCAGCTCAGGTGTATTTCTCCCTCAAGGAATTCAGACTCCAGGGTCTGGAAAATTGAAGTGATTAAAGCCAGCCTACAACCTTGCCTCTGTCTCCACCATACCCCCAGCAGGGAGAGTCTGCTGAAGTTAAAGGTACTGCATCACCTTACACTGGTGGGACCTACAGGCAGAGATGCACCATGTACTGGGCAGGATAGAAAAAACAGAGTCCAGAGACTTCATAGGAAAGTCTTTCAACCTGCTGGGTCTTACCCTCAGGGAAAACTGACACAGTTGACGCTTTATTCCTGATAGGAGGCTAGTTTTGTATGGGAAAATATGGCCAGGGTCTATAATACATAAGCAGACCCTCCTAAGGGTGGGGGAAAACAGGCACTGTACAGGCAGGGCAAGAAACAAGAAAACAAGAACTGAAAAATTCTGCTCTGTTAAACCAAACCTAAGCTAGTGGTCCAGAATAAGCTGAACTGGCTGTCAAAGAACAAATAGATAACCAGATGAAAGAAGTGAAAACAATCTCCAGAATTAACTAATTAAAGTAATTAAATGCATAGACACAAGGAAAAAATAATGAATAACACTAGGAAAATTGAAGATATGGCCCAGTCAAAGGAACAAAC
The DNA here is from genome assembly GCF_023851605.1 of Tamandua tetradactyla. Lineage (NCBI taxonomy): Eukaryota > Metazoa > Chordata > Mammalia > Pilosa > Myrmecophagidae > Tamandua > Tamandua tetradactyla. Next base: position 53,297,997 of record NC_135353.1, on the reverse strand, counting down.
CAACAATTCAAAGGAGATACAGGAGTTGAAACTATTAATTAAGAATGTTTGAACAGACAGGGAAAACCTCACCAAAAATCAAATCAATGAATTGGGAGGATATAAAGAAGGCAAGGAATGAACAAAAAGAAGAAATTGAAGGTCTGAAAAAAACAGATCACAAGAACTTATGGGAATGAAAGTCACGGTAGAGGAGATGAAGAAAACAATGGAAACCTACAATGTCAGATTTTAAGAGTCAGAAGATAGGATTAGTGAACTGGAGGACAGAACATCTGAAATCCGACAAGCAAAAGAAAATACAGGGAAAAGAATAAAAAATATAAGCAGGGACCCAGGGAATTGAATGACATCATGAAGAGCATGAGCATATGTCTTGTGGGTGTCCCAGAAGAAGAAGAGAGGGAAAAGGAGGAGAGAAACTAATGGAGGAAATTATCACTGAAAATTTCCCAACTCTTATGAAAGACTTAAAATTACAGATCCAAGAAGTGCAGCATATGCCAAACAGAACAGATTCAAACAGATACACTCCAAACACTTACTAATCAGAATGTCAGATGTCAAAGAGAAAGAGAGAATCTTGAAAGCAGCAAGAGAAAAGCAATCCATCACATGCAAGGGAAGCCCAATAAGACTATGTGTAAATTTCTCATCAGAAACAATGGAGGCGAGAAGATAGTTGAATGATGTACTTAAATTACTGAAAAACTGTCAACCAAGAATTCTATATCCAGCAAAATTGCCCTTCAAAAATGAGGGAGAAATTAAAACATTTTTAGGGAAAAAACCACTGAGAAAATTTGTGAACAAGAGACTGGCTCTGCAAGAAATACTCAAGAGAACACTAAAGGCAGATACAAAAAGACAGGAGAGAGAGTTGTGCAGAAGAGTATAGAAAATGAAGACTATCGGTAAAGGTAAAAAGAAGAAAAATTAGATATGACATATAAAATCCAAAAGGCAAAATGGTAGAAGAAAGGACTACCCATATTGTAATAACACTAAATGTTAATGAACTAAACTCCCCAATCAAAAGACATAGACTGGCAGAATGGATTAAAAAAACAGGCCCCATCTATATGCTGTCTACATGAAACATATCTTAGACCCAAGGATAAACGTATGTTGAAAGTGAAAGATTGGGAAAATATATTTCATGCAAATAACAATCAGAAAAGAGCAGGAGTAGCTATACTAATATCCAACAAATTAGACTTCAAATGTAAAAGTGCTAAAGAGACAAAGAAGAACATTGTGTATTAATAAAAGGAATAACTCAACAAGAAGACATAATAATCATAAACATTTATGCACTGAGCCAGAATGCTCCAAAATACATGAGGCAAACACTGAAAAAAGGAATAGACACATCTACCATAAAAATAGGAGACTTCAGTTTCCCACTCTTGTCAATGGATAGAACATCTAGACAGAGGATCAATAAAAAACAGAGAATTTGAATAATACAATAAATGAGCTAGACTTAACAGACATTTATAGAATATTACACCCCACAACAGCAGGATACAACTTTTTCTCAAGTACTCATGGATCATTCTCAAGGATAGACCATCTGCTGGGTCACAAAGCAAGTCTCAATAAATTTGAAAAGATTGAAATCATGCAAAACACTTTATCAGATCATAAAGGAATGAAGTTGGAAATCAATAACAGGCAGAGTGCCACATGGAGGCTCAACAACACACTCTTAAATAACTAGTGGGTAAAGGAAGAAATTACAAGAGAAATCAGTAAATATCTTGATGCAAATGAAAATGAAAACACAACATATTAAAATTTATGGGATGCAGCAAAGGCAGTACTAAGAGGGAAATTTATTGCCCTAAATGCCTATATCAAAAAAGAAGAAAGGGCAAATATCGAGGAATTAACTGTCCACCTGGAAGGACTAGAGAAAGAACAGCAAATTAAACCCAAAGAAAGCAAAATGAAAGAAATAATGGTGATTAGAGCAGAAATAAATGAAATTCAGAACATGAAAACAATTGAGAAAATCAACAAAACCAGAAGTTGGTTCAATGAGAAAATCAATAAGATTGATGGGCCCTTAGTGAGGTTAACAAAAAGAAGAAGAGAGCAGATGCAAATAAATAAAATCAGAAATGGAAGAAGAGACATAACCACTACCCCACAGAAATAAAGGAAATAATGACAGGATACCATGAACAACTTTATGCTAATAAACTAGACAATGTAGATGAAATGGACAACTTTCTAGGAAGGCATGAAGAACCAATATCAACTGGAGAAGAAATAGACAACCTCAACAAACCAATCACAAGAAAAGAAATTGAATCAGTCATTAAGAGGTTCTCCAAAAAAAAAGTCCAATACCAGATGGCTTCACATGTGAATTCTACCAAACATTCCAGAAAGAATTAGTACTAATCCTGCTCAAACTCTTCAAAAAAATTGAAGAAGAGGGAAAGCTACCTAACCCATTCCATGAAGGCAACATCACCCTCATACCAAAGCCAGACAAAGATATTACAAAAAAATAAAATTACAAACCAATCTCTCTAATGAATATAGGATCAAAAATTCTCAACAAAATTCTAGCAAATTGAATCCGGCAGCACATTAAAAGAATTATACACCATAACCAAGTAGGATTCATTCCAGGTATGCAAGGATGTTTCTACATAAGAAAATCAATTAATGTAATACACCATATCAACAAATCAAAGCAGAAGAACCAAAGGATCATCTCAATTGATGCAGAAAAGGCATTTGACAAAATTCAGCATCATTTCCTGTTGAAACCACTTCAAAGGATAAGAATAGAAGGGAACTTCCTCAAAATGGTAAAGGGAATATTTGAAAAACCCACAGTTAACATCATCCTCAATGGGGAAAAACTGAAAACTTTCCCTGTAAGATCAGGAACAAGACAAAGATATCCACTATCACCACTGTTATTCAACATTGTGTTTGAAGTTCTGCCCAGAGCAATTAGGCAAGAAAAGAAATACAAGGCATCCAAACTGGAAAGGAAGAAAACTCTCACTGTTTGCAGATGATAAGATACTATATGTTGAAAAGCCCAAAAAGTCCACAGCAAAACAGCTGGAGCTAATAAATGAGTACAGCAAAGTGGCAAGTTACAAGATCAACATTCAAAAATCTGTAGTGTTTCTATACACTAGTAATGAACAATCTGAGGGGGAAATCAAGAAAAAATTACATTTACAATTGGAACCAAAAGAATAAAATATTTAGGAATAAACTCAATTAAAGAGACAAATGAACTATACAAAGAAAACTACAAGAAATTGTTAAAAGAAATCACAGAAGACCTGAATAAATGGAAGGGCATCCTGTGTTCATGGACTGGAAGACAAAATATAGTTAAAATGTCAATTCTATCCAAATTGATTTACAAATTCAATGCAATACCATTTAAAATCCCCCAAAACTTACTTTTCAGAAATAGAAAAACCAATAACCAATTTTATCTGGAAGGGGAGGGTGCCCTGAATAGCTAAAATTATCCTGAGAAAGAAAACTGAAGTCAGAGGTCTCACGTTACCTGATTTTAAGGCATATTATGAAGCTGCAGTGGTCAAAACAGAATGGTACTGGCATAAAGATAGATATAATGACCAATGGAATCAAATGGTGTGTTCTGATATAGACCCTCTCATCTATGGACAATTAATCTTTGATACGGGAGTCAAACCAACTCCCCTGGGACAGAACAGTCTCTTCAATTAATGGTGCCTAGAGAACTGGATATCCATATGCGAAAGAATGAAAGAGGATCCGTATCTTACACCCTATACAAAAATTAACCCAAAATGGATCAAAGATGTAAACATTAGATATAAGACCATAAAACTGTTAGAAGAAAATGTAGGGAAATATCTTATAAATCTTATAATAGGAGGTGGTTTCCTAGACCTTACACCCAAAGCACAAGCATTGAAGAAAGAGATAAATAAATGGGAACTCCTCAAAATTAAACACTTTTGTGCATCAAAGAACTTTGTCAAGAAAGTAAAAATCTTACACAATGGGAGACAATATTTGGAAACGATATATCAGATAAAGGTCTAGTATCCAGAATATATAAAGAGATTGTTCAACTCAACAACAAAAAAGACAGACAACTCAATCACAAAATGGGCAAAAGACTTGAACAGACACTTCTCAGAAGAGGGAATACAAATGTCCAAAAGGCACATGAAAAAATGTTCAACTTTCCTGGCTACTAGGGAAATGCAAATCAAAACCACAATGAGATATCATGTCACACCCACCAGAATGGCCATTATCAATAAAACAGAAAACAACAAGTGCTGGAGAGGATGTGGAGAAAGAGGCACACTTATCCACTGTTGGTGGGAATGTCAAAGGGTACAATCGCTGTGGAAGGCAGTCCACAGGAAGTTAAGTATAGAATTGCCATATGACCTGGCAATACCATTGCTAGGTATCTACTCAGAGGACATGATGGCAAGGACACAAAAGGACATATGCACACCAATGTTTATAGCAGCACTATTTACAATTGCAAAGAGATGGAAACAGCCAAAATGTCCATCAACAGACGAGTGGCTAAACAAGCTGTGGTATATACATATGATGGAATATTATGCAGCTTTGAGACAGAATTAAGTTATGAAGTATGTAACGACATGGATGGACCTTAAGGACATTATGCTGAGTGAGATTAGCCAGAAACAAAAGGACAAATACTGTATGGACTCACTGATATGAACTGATAATAGTGAATACACTTGGAGAATTTCATTGGTAACAGAGACCATCAGGAGATAGAAATAGGGTAAGATATTGGATAAATGGAGCTGAAGGGATACAGATTGTGCAATAGGACTGATTGTAAAAACTCAGAAATGGATAGAACAGTACTACCTAACTGTAATACAATTATGTTAGAACACTGAATGAAGCTGAATGTGAGAATGATAGAGGGAAGAGGGCTGGGGGCACAAATGAAATCAGAAAGAAAGACAATAAAGACTGAGATGGTAAATCTAGGAATGCCTAGAGTGTATAATGATAGTGACTAAATGTACAAATTTTAAAATATTTTTGCATGAGAAAGAACAAAGGAATGTCATTACTTCAGGTTGTTGAAAATAAACGGTAATTAATATTTTAAAATTTTACCTTATGTGTGAAACTAAAGCAAAAAATGTTTATTTGGTACAAAATTTATATTTTGATAGTGCAGTTCCTAATATAACTAATGTGGACAGCTTAATTGAACAAAATAAGTATATGGAACCTTGAGTAGGGCATAAGATCTTGTAGATTTGTCCAGAGTGATGTCCTAATAAACCCCAGAATGATTTGAACAGTGAGTAAAAAAGTATTTGCAAAATCCCCTTCGAGGAATGAGGAGAAAGAGGGAAAATTCAACTCCCCCAAGTGGAGACTTCTTGATATTCTCACAAGCAGTGGGGACCACCAAAGCAATAGACTAAGTCCCCAATCTTGGGGTTTGTTCATATGAAATTTAACCCCACAAAGAATAGGTCAAACTTACTTAAAATTAGGCCTAAGAGTCACCCCCAAGAGAACCTCTCTTGTTGCTCAGATGTGGCCTCTCTCTCCAGCCAACACAACAAGCAAACTCACCACCCTCTCCCTGTCTACATGGGACATGACTTCCAGGGGTGTGGACTTTCCTGGCAACATGGGACAGAAATCCTAGAATGAGCTGGGACTCAGCATCAAGGGATTGAGAAAATCTTCTCGACCAAATGGGTGAAGAGTGAAATGAGACAAAATGTCAATGGCTGAGAGATTGCAAACAGAGTTGAGAAGTTGTCCTGGAGGTTATTCTTACGCATTAAGTAGATATCACCTTGTTAGTCAAGATGTAATGGAGAGGCTGGAGGGAAGTGCCTGAAAATGTAGAGCTGTGTTCCAGTAGCCATGTTTCTTGATGATGATTGAATAATGATATAGCTTTCACAATGTGACTGTGTGATTGTGAAAACCTCGTGTCTGATGCCCCTTTTATCTACCTTGTCAACAGATGAGTAGAACATATGAAATAAAAATAAATAATAGGGGGAACAAATGTTAAAATAAATTCAGTTTGAAATACTAGTGATCAATGAAAGGGAGGGGTAAAGGGTATGGTATGCACAATTTTTTTTCTGTTTTTGTTTTATTTCTTTTTTTGTTGTCTTTTTATTTTTTTCTGAATTGATGCAAATGTTCTGAGAAATGATCATGATGATGAATATGCAACTATGTGATGATATTGTGAATTACTGATTATATATGTAGAACAGAATGATCATGTTAAGAATGTGTTTCTTTCTTGTCATATATTTTCTAATTTAAAAATTAATTAAAAATAAAAAAAATAAGGAGTCAGCATAAGATCTAGTCTGGTATTTAGTCAGAAACCATCAAACAAAACACCTGCAGAACCCTAACTCATGCTGGAGAACAGCAACATGGTACAGGGGTCTTTAACCTGGCATTGGTGTGTATTTGCAGGAGTTTATTTTTCTGAGGTTAAGAGTCATGGCTTTTTTCATAATAAAAATTGTTAATAATCACGGTTATATTAAGTGTGAGAAAGAAGTGAGGTTTATGTTCCAACTCAGGCTGTGCCCCAACTGCTGTATGATTTCAGTGAGCTAATAAAACTCTTGAAGCTTCCTCTTTCTCATGTATACAACAACTAAAATAACCTACTCGTTATTTTAGATTACTGAGAACTTTCTCTGCTCTCTCCCTGTTCCCTTGAAACAAGTGTGAACACTACATATATTCTAAGACTGCATATAAGCCTGGACCATCTCTTCAGCAGCTGAATGGTCAAACTGCAGTGCAAACACACAATGAAATATTACTAGCAATGAAAAAGAATGACTGATATGCACAACATCCTGGACAGATCTCAAGGGCCTTATGCTGACTGGGAAAAAAAAGCCACACTCAAAATACTATATACCATATCATTCTATTCATGACATTCTGGAAAACACAAAACTATAGGGACAGAAATCAGATCAGTGGATGCCAGATTAGAGTATGGGGGAAGAATCGATATAAAAGGTGTTGAAGGTTGAATTTTGGATACCTTGACCTTCACCCTCTGGTGGTATATATGTGGTGTACATTATACTACATAGCAAGAGTAGCTTTGAAGATATGATTAAAATTACTTATTAGCAGGCTTTAAAGGAGATTATCAGATTATCATGGATTATCCTAGTGGATCCAACGGAATAGTATGCACTCTTAAAAGCAAAAGAGGCAGGCAGAAAAGGAGTCAGAGAGATTTGAAGCACATATGGGAAGGATTCAATGTACTGTCACTGCCTTCAAGATGAAGGGGTCTATGGGCCAAGGAAATGGGGAAATTAGTGTATAGCCACATGGAAATTTGGAAAGAAATATTCAATAAGAGGTGCTAGAAAGATACCACAGAAAGGTTAACATTTGAGTCTTGGGCAGGTAGTTTTAAAGAATGAAGTTTAATTAATTCATTAAAAAATAATTGTTGTTTGTGGGAAGATGGCAGAGTAGGGAGCTCCAGGACTTATTTGTATGAACAAAAAGACTGTTAAACAGGCAGGAACTGTCTGAAACAACTATTTTGAAACTTCAGAGGCAGAAAAACACTGTATAACATCCAGAGAAGAGTGGAAGGAAAAGGGTGATAAATTATGGTAAGAAACAATAAATTCCTCTCTCTCTGTGGTGTCCACCCCCCACTCCTGTGGCTGGATGTTATGTGGTCCATGCCTGGCTAGCCCACTGGTGACAGAAAGGGATGCAAAAATCCTCTTCTCCAAGTCCACTCATGGTTGTGGCAGATTATGGCTTTTGATTACTGACATCAGATCACCAGAGGCCTGCTCTCTTTCAACCCGCCCCAAACAAAGGCCACAGCAGAAGAGACATAAAAACAGTATGTTTCTTCAGGGTTGTGTGGGACAGTTCATTTCAGAGTGGCATTTTTCTGGGCAGGCCCAGATTTCTCAGCTTTGGGGAGCCTTGGAAGAAGCTCTTGGCATTCTTCCTGAATCCCTGCATAGGGAACTTTGGAGTCAATCTGTGCCCCATTTGTGGATCACTGGCCTTGTTGTGACTAGGAAAGACTGTCATGGGGAAGTCCTCTCTGGTGTGCTCCTCCTCCCAGTACTTGCCCTCCAGGAAAAATCAGCTAGAGACCATAAAAGGAGTGTAAGAGACTATACAGATGAATGGTCAGGGGTAAAATCTTGCTGGCTTCAAACACCACGGAAGGGAATTCTGTCTCTTGGGAAACAGAGAGGACAATAAAACTCCTGTCAACAGAGAACCTCCAAAACAGCTAACAAGCAAAAGTACAGGACATGACACAGGCCCAGAAAGACAGGAAAAAATTGCACATAGCATTCACCTTACGCAGACCTTCCTGATAGGAGAGCTGGAGCTCAAGAAAATTTCTGTCTTATCACCAGCTGAGTAGAAAATAAAAACACAGATATCTCATGGGGTAAGTCCCAGATTTAGTTTTACACATTAAAATTAGTACAGTGTAAAACCACAAAAACAAAGCAGATAATGAGAGGATACTATGAGTGACTAAATGCTAATAAACTAGACACCATAGATGAAATGACAATTTCCTAGAAAAGCAAAGATAACCAACATTGACTCCAGAAGAAATAGAAGACCTCAAGAAACAAATCACAAGTAAAGAGATTGAATCAGTCATCATTAAGCTCCTATAAAAGAAAAGTCCAGGACCAGATGACTTCACAGAATGCGAATTCTACCAAGCATTCAAGAAAGAATTAGAAAGAAGGGCAAGGTGGCAGCTGGTGTGGAATTTAGTTCATCATCCAGAGTGGGTAGAAAATACCAGAAAGGGTACAGAACAACTGCTGGGGGAACATCAGTGACTGGACCCACAGGATACACCAGTCTGGACCAGGTGGAGCAACTGAGATCACACAGAACTGTAAATCACCCAGGCCATAGAGGCCAGTGACTCTCCCCCATGGACATGGCAGGTTGGCTTCCCAAGGGGAAAGGAAGCAGACTTTACTCGTAGCAATGGTTTAACTCAACCAAGATCCAATTGCAGAAATAATTAACAAATTTTGACTGCTGAAAATAGGCTCCCAGCACAAGTAAACCTGGAATAAGCACTAAAGTTATCAGAATTTTTTGACCCCCAAAGAGAGAGCAGGGCTGATGGGAAAAAAAAGAGGACACCAGAGTTGGACACCAGAAAATACTGGAAAAGAACTGGAACCCAAGAAGAGGGGGCACATAGAGCCTGTAGATACATAGAGCCACAAACCAACTTAAAGTTCTTGATTGACAAACCTTAGGAGTAGGGGTCTGACTCTGAAAAGCCTTTTTTTTGCTTTTTTTCTGCACCTTAACAGCTCATTAGATAGAACTGGAAGCCCTTTCAGGCTCCAGCACTGCCCAAGGCAAGGGGAGAATTAAGCTTGTCAGAGACAAAGAAACTAATCAGGTGAAAGGAGTTAATTCCTTAAAGAGTGTCTCTTTCCCAAAAGAAAGGTGGAGCCCAGATCAAGTGGAATCCCTCCTTCAAGGAATTCAGACCACAGAGACTGGAAAGTTGAAGGAATAAAAGCCATCATATTGGGGGTGCAAGGGTACTTCAGTGGTAGAATTCTCACCTGCCATACAGGAGACCCAGGTCAAATCCTGGCCCATGCACTCCCTTCCCCCCCAAAATAAGTAAATAAATAACAAATAAACAAACAGGCAAAAATTCAGCAAAATGGTGCTGCAATAACAGGATACTCACATGGAAAAAGAATGAAATGTGATACCCACCACACAGCATACAAAAAAAACCCCATCATATTAACCTACCTCTGTCTCAACCACACCCCCAGCAAGGAGAGTTGGCTGAAGTCAAAGGCACCACATCAATTTACCCTGGTAGGAAGCCATAGGCAGATGAATGTCACATCTTGGGCAGGATAGAAGAAGTACACAGTTTAGAGGCTTCATAGGAAAGTCTGTCAACCTACTGGGTCTCGCCCTCAGGGAAAACTGATGCAAGCAACAATTTCCTCCTGAGACATGGGCCTGTGTGGTCAAGGAATTCCTGACTAGGGTCTATAATATCTGAGGAGACCCTTGACAAAAAAAATAGTGGCTCCATATAGGCAGGGCAAGAAACAGAAAAATAAGAATGAAAAATTCTGATCAGTTAAATGGAACTTATACTAGAGGTCTAGAATAAGGTGAACCGAATGTCAAAGAAGGGATAGAGAACAAGACAATCCAGCAAGAAAACCTAAGTAAAAGTGATCACTACCTCCAGAATAAACTAATTAAGGAAATCAAATGCCATTAAAAAATAATGAGTCAAATTAGGAAAATTGAAGATATTGCCAAGTCAAAGAAACAAACCAAAAACTGAAATGAGATACAGAGGTTGAAACAACTAATTCAAGATGTTCAAACAGATATGGAAAATCATATCTGTTCTATTTTGCTAGCTGCTGGAATGCAACAAACCAGAGATGGATTGGTTTTTAATAAAAGGGGATTTATTTTGTTGGTTCTTCAGAGGAAAGGCAGCTAACTTTCCACTGAGGGCCTTTCTTACGTGGAAGGCACAAGATGGTCTCTGCTGGTCTTCTCTCCAGGCCCCTGGGTCCCAACAACTTTCCCCGGGGTGACTTCTTTCTGCATCTCCAAAGGCCTGGGCTTAGCTGCTAGTGCTGATATGAGGAATGCCGAGCTGCTTGGCTGTGCTACATTGTGTTCTCTCATTTAAGCACCAGCCAATTAAGTCAAACATCACTCATTGCAGCAGACACACCTCCTACCCGACTGCAGATGTAATTAGCAACAGATGAGGTTCACGTACCATTGGCTTGTGTCTGCAGCAATAGACCTAGGTATGCTCACCTGGCCAAGTTGACAACTGAATCTAACTAACACAATATCAAAAATCAAATCAATGAGTTGAGGGAGGATATAAAGAAGACATTGGGGGAACAAAAAGAAGAACTTGAAAGTTTGAAAAAACACATCACAGAACCTATGGGAATGAAAGATGAGAAAAAATGGAAACCTACAACAGTACATTTGAAGAGGCAGAAAAAAAACATTAGAGAACTGGAAGATTGGACATCTGACACACAAAAGAAAATAAGGGGAAAATATGAGCAGGGTCTCAGGGAATTGAACAACAACATGAACCACATGAATATACATGTTGTGGGTGTCCAGAAGGAGAAGAGAAGGGAAAAGGAGAAGAAAGACTAATGGAGGAAATAGTCACTGAAAATTTCCCGTCTTTTATTAAAGTCACAAAATTACAGATTAAAGAAGTGCAGTGTACCCCAAACAGAATCGATCCAAATAGACAACTCCAAAGCATTTACTGATCAGATTGTTAAATGTCAAAGACAAAGAGAAAATTTTGAAAGCAGCAAGTGAAAAGCAATCCATCACATACAATGGAAGCCCAATAAGACTATGTGTAGATTCCTCAGCAGAAACCATGGAGGGGAGAAGGCAGTGGTATGATATCTTTAAGATTCTGAAAGAGAAAAACTGCCAACAAAGAATTCTATACTCAACAAAATTGTTCTTCAAAAATGAGGGGGTGATTCAAACAATGCCAAAGAGAGGTATGAAAAGATCAAAGGTAATGGTGGAATTATATAGAGAAGATAGGACTTAACAAGTGAATATGAATGCTAAATCATTAAATTGATATCTCTTTTAGTCTCCAGTATTTTAGAGCAGCTGGAACTAAAAACCTAAAATTGTGAAATTGTAACCCATATCAAAATCTGAAACATGTTCTACAACTAATTGTGATGCTGTGCTTTGAAATTTATAGCTTTTTTGTATATATGCTATTGTTCACAATAAAAGAAAAAAAATGAGGGGGTGATTAAAATATTTTCAGACAATCACTGAGAATTGTTACTAAGAGACTGGCTGTGCAAGAAATACTAAATTGAGCACTACAGGTAGATAGAAAAAGGCAGGAAAGAGAGGTCTGGAGAAGAGTAAAGAAATGAAAACTATAAGTAAAGGTAAAAAGAGAAAAAAAAATTAGATATGACATATAAAAGACAAAATAGTAGAAGAAAGTACTGCCTTTACAGTAATAACCTTAAATGTTAATGGATTAAACACCCCAATCAAAAGATATAGACTAGCAGAATGGATTTAAAAATATGATCCATTTATATGCTATCTACAGGAGACTCATTTTAGACCCAAGGATAAAAATAGTTTGAAAGTGAAAGGTTGGGAAAAGATACTTCATGTAAACACAGTCAGAATGTGGGGACATGAATGGACATTTGCACAATGGTGTTTCTGGTGGCAGTGTTCCTGATCCACAATGAATGGAGGTGGCCTAAGGATACAATGACTGAGGAATGGAAGGGAGAATTATGGTGTATACAAACAATTATGTATACTACAATGGACTATTTAGCAGCCACAAGAAAGAATGAAGTTGTGAACCATGCAACTAGATGAATGAAACTTAAGAGTTGTATGTTGAATGAAATGTCAGGAAAAAAAGACAAATATTATCATGTCTCAATCATATGGACTAACTATAATACAAAAATTCAGAGAACTAAAGCCGAGAGCAAGGGTTATCAGGTTGGGGCTTATTGTAAAGGGTCCTAGATTATAAGCCCTTATGGCAGTCACATACATTCAGGAAATGTAACTGTTAATTCTAAATGCCGAGATACTGAGCTCTTTGTATATAACATGGTCTTTCCCAGAAACTTCAGGTATTTATGTGACACCTAAGACTCAGAGTTGTAGCTCCAAAGCTATGAAAGCCCAGAGTACCATATACAACAACTGTTTAAAAAGTTGAAAGAGTGATCAGACACTGAGTAGAGATATGAATGAATTTGATCTGGATAGGAATAAGGTATATCAGAAGATTGGGTAAAGGATGATATGGTCCATATTTTAAAATTTCAACTTCTACGTGAGACTAAAGGGAGAGATGCTCATTTGGTGCAAAATTCATATTTTGGGTAGTGCATTTCCTAATTTAACTTGTATGGTAAGTTTAGTTGAACTCCATAAGTACATGGAATCATAAATAAGGCATGAGATTTTGTTGGTTTGTCCAGGTTAGTGTGATACCCCAATAAATCACAAGAGTGATTTGGACAGTGAATAAAGAAGTATTTGCAAAGTCTCCTTGGGGGAATGGGGAGAAAGGAGGAAATATTCAACTTCCTCATTTGGAGAATTTCTGATATTCTCGCAAGCAGTGGGGACAAGCAAATCAATAGGCTGAGCCCTTGATCTTTGGGTTCGCACCTATGAAACTTATTCCTGCAAAAGATAAGCTAAGCCGGGCGGGCCGCGGTGGCTCAGCGGGCAAAGTGCTTGCCTGCTATGCCGGAGGACCTCGGTTCGATTCCCGGCCCCAGCCCATGTAACAAAAACGGAGAAACAGAATACAATAAAACAAGAAAATGTTTAAAGATGTTTCCCTTTCTTCCTTCCTTCCTTCTCTCTGTCTTTCCTTTAAAAAAAAAAAAAAAAAAAAAGATAAGCTAAGCCTACTTAAAATTAGGCCTAAGGGTCACCCTGAGAGAACCTCTTTTTGTTGCTCAGATGTGGCCTCTCACTCTCAGCTGACATGGCAGGTGAACTTATTGTTCTTCCCCTGCCCTATGTGGTACATGAATCTCAGAATTGTAAATCTCCCTGGCAACAAGGGACAGAACTCCCAGGATAAGCCAGGATTCAGCATCATGGGATTAAGAAAGCCTTCTTAACCAAAAGGGGGATGAGAGAAGTGAGACAATATAATAATAGTGACAGAGACTTCAAACAGAGTGGAGAGATTATCCTAGAGGTTATTCTTACACATTATGCAGGTATCCCTTTTTAGTTTGTGGTGTATTTGGAGTGGCTAGAGGGAAGTAGCTGAAACTGTAGAGCTATGTTCCAGTAGCCTTGTTTCTTGAAGATGATTGTATAATGATATAGCTTTTACAATGTGACTGTGTGATTGTGAAAACCTAGTGTCTGATGTTCTTTTTATGTAGGGTACGGACAGATGAGTAAAAAATATGGATAAAAAAATAAATAATGGGGGTATAAGAGGTAAAATAAATTGGGTAGATGGAAATACTAGTGGTCAATGAGAGGGAGGGGTAAGGGATGTGGTATGCATGAGTTTTTTTTCCTTTTTTCTTTTGTATTTCTTTTTCTGGAGTGATGCAAATGTTCAAAAACATGATCATGGTGATGAACACACAACTATGTGATGATATTGTGAGCCATTGACTGTACACCATGTATGAAATGTTTGTATGTTAAGAATGTTTGTGTTTGTATGTTGATTTATCAATAAAAAATACCTTTAAAAAGAATATTTGTATGATAAGTTCTATCAATAAAAATATTTTTTAAAAATTCAGAAATGAATAGCACAATGTACCTGATTGTAGCCCAATAATAGAAATACTGAATGAAGCTGATTGTGCATATGATTGAGGGAGAAAGGCTGGGGCACATATGAAACCAAAAGGAAAGATAAAGGATAAAGACTGAGACAGTATAATTTATGAATGCTTAGAGTGGACAATGATTGTGATTAAATGTACAGATAACAAAAACATTTTGCAGGAAGTGGAACAGATGAGTTTCAAACTTGCAGGATGCTGAAAATAGATGGTATATGGGAAGTAGGGTCTATAGTCAACAGTAACATTGTAATATCCTTCCACCCAATGTAACAAAGACATTAGACCAAAACTAAACAGGTGAAGTGCCGGGATGGGGAAGGGGTACAGATTCTTTGAGGAAGAAAAAGAAATACCTTCATATAGATTATGGTGGCAAAGATATGTCTATTTAGTCAGATTAGATTGTATGATGTGGAATAAAACTGTTTAAAAATAAACAGAGAGAAACAAATATTAGAGAAAATGTGGAGAAAGAGATGTACCTATTCACTGCCGGTAGGGAAACTGAGAGGTGCAGTCCCTTGGAGGGCAGTGTGGTGATTCCACAGGAGGCTAGGGGTGGGGTTGCCTTATGATCCTGCAACACATTGCTAGGTATATAACTGGAGGAACTGAGTGTGGAGACACGAATGGACATTGCACACTGGTGTTTCTGGTGGCAATGCTCACAATCCACAATGGATGGTGGTGGCCTAAGGGTACAATGACTGAGGAATGAAAGGGAGAATTGTGGTGTATACATACAGTGGACTAATGAATGGCCACAAGAAGGAATAAAGTTGTGAGGCATGCAACTAGGTATATGAACCTTAAGGACTATATTTCAAATGAGATATCAGAAACAAAAAGACATATATAATCATGCCTCATTCATATGGTCTAACTATAATATAAGAACTTGGTGCACTGAACTCAAGATCATGGGCTATCAGGTTGGGGCCTATTGTAAAGGGTCCCAGATTGTAAGCTCTTACAGGAGCCACATATATTCAGGAGTTGTAACTGTTATTTCTAAATTCTGAGACACTGAGCTGTTTGCTTATAACCTGGTCATTCCCAGAAATTTTGGGTATTTACATGACACTTGAGACTCAGAGTTAGAGCTCTCAAGCTATGCATGTCTGCAGTACCCCATAAAGGAGCTGTGATATGAATGAAATTTATCTGGATAGGACTAAGGTAATCAGAATACAGGGTAAAGGATGACATGGTCCATATTTTTAAACTTCAACTTTTGTTTGAGACTAAAGGGAGAGATGTTTATTTGGAGCAAAATTTATATTTTTGGTAGTGCATTTCCTAATTTAACTTATATGGTCAGTTTACTTGAGCACCATAAGTACATGGAATCTCAGATAAGGCATGAGATTTTGTTGGTTTGTCCAGGTTTGTGTGATACCCTGATATATCCCAGTTAACTTGGGTAGTGAATAAAGACGTATTTGCAAGATCCCTTTGGGGAACTGAGGAGAAAGGAGGAAATATTCAACTTTCCCATTTGGAGAATTTCTGATATTCTCTCAAGCAGTGGGGACATCCAAATGAATAGACTGAACCCAAGATATGGCCTCTCTCTCTATGCTAACTCAGTAGGATTATCTCACTGTCTTCCCTCCTATATGGGACATGACTCCCAGCATTTAAATCTCTCTGGTAATGTGGGATAGAAATCCCAGGATGAGTCAGGACTCAGCATCAAGGGATTGAGAAAGCTATCCTGACCAAAATAGGGAGGAGAGAAATGAGACAAAATTAAATTTCAGTGGCTGAGATATTTCAAACAGACTGGAGAGGTTATCCTGGAGGTTACTCTTATGCATTATACAGATATTCCTTTTTAGATTATGGTGTAGTGTAGTGGCTATAGGGAAGTACCTGAAGCTGTTTAGCTGTGTTCCAGTAGCCTTGATTCTTGAAGATAGTTGTATAAAAATATAACTTTTCCAATGTGACTGTGAGATTGTGAAGACCTCGTGTCTGTTGCTCCTTTAATCCAGGGGATGGAAAGATGAGTTTAAAAAAATGATAATAAATAATAAGGGGGAAGGGGAAAATATGTTGGGTAGATGGAAATACTAGTGGTCAATGAGAGGGAGGAGTAGGGAGTATGGTAAGCATGAATTTTTTTATCTTTATATTTCTTTTTCTGGAATGATGCAAATGTTCTAAAAAAATGACCATGGTGGTGTATACACAATTATGTGATGATATTGTGAGCCATTGATTGCATCCCATGTATGGAGTGTATGTGTGTGAAGATTAATCAATAAAAATATTTTTTTAAAAAAGAAAGAATTGGTACCAATCCTGTTTAAACTCCTCAAATAAAAAAATGGAGAGGAGGAAAAGCTACCTAACTTACTCTATGAAGCCAACATCATCTTAATACCAAAGCCAGACAAAGATACTACAAGAAAAGAAAATTACAGACCAATCTCTTTCATGAGTATAGATACAAACATCCTCAACAAAATACTTACAAATTAAATGCAGCAACACATTAAAAGAATTATACATCATGACAAAGTGAGACTTATTCCAGGTACACAAGGCTGGTTCAACACAAGAAAATCAATTAACATAATATACCACATCAACAAATCAAAGCAGAAAAACTAAATGATGATCTTGATTGATGCAATAAAGGCATTTGATAAAATACAACATCCATTCTTACTGAAAACATTTCAAAGGATAGGAATAGAAGGGAACACCCTCAACATGATAAAGGGAATATATGAAAAGCCCACAGCTAACATCATATTCAACAGGGAATAACTGAAAGGTTTGCCTTTAAGATCAGGAACAAGATAAGGATGCCCACTGTCACCATTGTTATTCAACATTGTGCTGGAAGTTCTAGCCAAAGCAATTAGACAAGAAAAAGAAATAATAGCATCCAAATTGGAAAAGAAGATTTAGTACAAGATCAACATCCAAAAAAATCAGTAGTGTTTCTATACACTAGGAATGAGTATTCTGAGGTGTAACAAGACAAAAATAACATTTGCAATGGCAACAAAAAAGAATCAAATGTTTAGGAATAAATTTAACCAAGGCCACAAAAGACCTATACACATAAAAATTACAAGCAACTTATCAAAGAAAACCTAAGTAAATGGAGGGACATACTGTGCTCACAGGTTGGAAGACTAAATATAGTTAAGACATCAATTCTACCCAAATTGATTTATAAATTCAATGCAATACCCATTAAAATCCTAACAACTTACTTTGACAAAATAGAAAAAAACAATAATCAAATCTACTTGGAAAGGCAGGGTACCACAAATAGATAAAAATATCTTGAGAAAGAGGAAGGAAGTGGGAGCTGTCATACTACCTAACTTTAAAGCATATTATAAAGCTACAGGGGTCAAAACAGCATGATACCAGCATAAAGATAGGTATACTGACAGTATATTATCCAGTGTATGGACAGATGAGTAAGAAAATAAAGCCAAAAAATAAATTAATAATTGAGGGGGATGGGAGCTATGGGGTTTTGGGGTATACTGTTTTACTTTTATTGTTATTTTTTTATTTTTTTAGAATAATGAGAATGTTCAAAAATCAATTGTGATGATGAATGCACAGCTATATGATGATACTGTGAACTACTGATTGTTCACTTTGGATCATCATATGGTATGTGAATATATAATATATGCCAATAAAATTACATTTTAAAAAAAGATGCACCAGGGGATCCTAACAAATAATTAAGAAGCCTGGAAAGAAATAAGAAACTAGACAATCTTAGCTACTAATACCAAATTCATTGCACAAAATGGCCCTAAATATTTTTTCTAATGCATAAATCTCCCTTGCATGGGCCATTGTTTTGTTTCCTTGTATGCTTTGTAATCTTTTCTTGAAATCTGGACATTTGATCTTTAACATGTTACTGTTAAAATTTGGATTTTGAAGTTATGACTGTTTCCAGCTAGTGCTATGACAGATATTTCCTTGAATACTAGGAGCTAACAAAAGAAAGGAAAAAAAAGAAAATTGCATTTCCTAGTCTTTGCAGACTGGTGAGTGCAAGTATTCTCCTCAACTGTCCTGTAAATCTGACCTTATTTCACAATTAAAAAATTACAGAAAAAAGTTGTATATTTCAGAAAAGTTTTCAGTTGAAAGAAAAGTATCAAAAAGTTTATATGTTATATTTATAAAGACATTAATGAGACTTAGATAACCAAGGTAGTAGGCATGATATAATGCCCATCTTCCTCCAAGTCTGAAAAGGAGTGTGAAGGTCTCTGTTTGTGACAGCCTGTAGTGTAAACTCAACCCATATTTCATGTGAATAAATATATTACAAGGGACCAAAGAGAAATTTTATTCAAGTAAGATAATCATCTGAAAAAGCAGCTATAGATGGATGACTTCTTTTTTTTTTTCTTTTTTCTTTTTAGACGGAGGACTTCTATAACACTATTTCATCCTTGGTGAAATATCTTTTCATTTCATGCTGGGAGCTCAGATTACTTTATGAAACATTTGCTTTGCCAGTAATATTTGTTTTCTTCTTTTAATGGAATAAATGGTACAAGGTAAAGGCTCATTGCCAAATTGGAATGCAGAAACACCATTGACCCATAGTACAAATTAACCACAGAAAGGATTGTAAAAAAAAAAAAATATATATATATATATATATATATATATATAAATATATATATATATATATATATATAAATATATATATATATATATATATATATATATATATATATATATCCAACATTCCATGAAGTTTGCTACCCACACAAAAAAAAAGTCTGAAAAGACCTTGGTACATTCAAGGCTATCAAATTTAATGAAATATTTAAACTCAGTAAGAAGCAAATTAAATAAAACATTTCATATTTCTTGAAATTTGAACTGTCCAATGGTTTTGAACTCTCAAAATACAGGTGGGATAATCTCTCTAGCTATGCTTCTCTATGAAAATGAAATCATTTAGCATTCATTGCAAAGTATCAAATATGAACTGAGCTATATAATACTGGATATGAATACATGAATAGGACAAATAAACTGAAATGAGTGAATAAGTTAAAAAGCTTGGTCAAAAGAAGAAAAGGATGGACAACTGTGTAGTACATCACCTATTCTAAAGTTCTTATTCTATATACAATTGCTCACAGTGCATCATATTTTGAACTGTAGAAAAAAATGCAAAAGTACTTCAAGAAGGAGTTAAAGATTAATGATTTTATACTACAAAACCTGAACACGCCAAGGAAATCATGTAAGGAAATAAAAATAACAATGTTGGTCAAGACATGTAAACTGACAATTTGGCCATCTAGTTGATTGAGTATAAAGGTGTATATGTTCTCACATCAGGTCCCAGATGGTTTATGCTTAAGAATGAAATTATAGATACTTTCAAATAAATACTACTTTAAAGGCCTTTGCTGTTATCAGTTTGTAGTCTACCCCATCAATGCCTTGAATCTAAATCAGAAAACAATAAAATATGTTATTACTTTTTTGATAATGCTATGCTGTGGATACCAATAGAAAATTAAGGCAATTAATTATCTGAATAATCCAGACAAAAAGCACCCTCTTACCTCCATTCATGAAGCATTTTGCTCCACTCTCAAATGCTCAAGTTGCAGCACTGAGGTGATGTCTTACATTTTAGATGATAATAAATTTTATGTTAACCACTCTATTTCTTAGAAAACAAGATGTTAGAAGTGGAACAGAAGGAATCATTTATTTACTCCTTGATTTCATAAATGAAGAAACCCAATCCCTAAGAAGTGAAGCAAACTGCCCAATATCATGAAACTAAATATCACCAGATTTGCAGTAATAGTAGGTCTCGAGTTTTCTGGCTGAGTGCATGTCTTACTTCAAAAGGCTGCCTCAAGCTTTAATTGGTTACAGCCAAAAATACTTAATGATTTCCATTGTATAGAATTTTCTGGTTTTAAAATAAAAGCAACAATTCATTGAGTGTCTAGTAGGTGCCACTCCTTGTGTTAGTTGCCTTATATTTGGGGGGAGAATGGACATCATAACAAAATCGAGTCTTCTAACTCATTAACATGTTATATGTCTCCATTTATTGTTTTAGACAATGAACTCTTTTACCAGTAAAGTAAAATGGTATCTCTCTGGGGATACTACTTTTTCACGTCCTCAAATTATTCCCAGTTTTCAGAACAGTTTAAGAAAGCCATTCTTCCTTCATTTTAAAATGAATTGCTAAGAACCAGCAAAATCTGGAGACTGTAAAAAAATGTATTCATTGAGGACAGTCATGTCATTTGGGTCCAACTTAACATGGAAATGCCAGAGAGATAATTATATAACATTCACTATAAAAGCTTTGCAGGAAAAAATATTATAAGCTGATATTGAATTTTATCAGCTTTCTTAGGGTAAAATTGGCATTCCATTAACTGCATGTGTCTAAACTATACAATTTGATTTAACATATGTATACACATAAAACCATCAACACAATCAAGATAGTGAAACTATCCATTGCCTATCTCAAAGTTTCCTTGTGCCCCTTGGCAATCCTTTTCCCTTGATCAACCCCACCACCTGCATTACACAGCAACCATTGACTTGCTTTCATGTTACTGTAAATCCTTTCTCATATTCTAGTATTTTATATATGTGTAATCATACCGTCTGAAGTCTTTATTGGATGGCTCCTTTCACTCAGCCCTATTATTTTGAGATTCATCTAAGTGGTTGCATATCAAGTACATCATTTTTGTTTGTGCTTATCTATTATATACATGGGCCACAATTTGTTTATTCTTTCAACTGCTGATTGATAGCCAGGATGTTTCCAGTTTGGGGCTATTTTACAAATAAAGATGCAATGAACATCTTTATGTAGATATATCCTTTCATTTTTTTATTGAATAATTACCTAGGAGTGAAATGGTTGGATCATGTGGAAAGCATATGTTTAACATTTTATGACACTGCCAAACATGTTTTCAAAGTGTCTTTACCATCTCACATTCTCACAAGCAATGTTCCAGTTTCTCCTCATCCTTGGCAGCACTTGTAGTCAGGCATTTACATTTTAGTCATTTTAATTTTCATTTCTCTGATGGCTAATTATAAGTATCTTTTCATGTGTCTCTTGACCATCCATATATTTAATTTGATGAAACATCTATTCAAATTCTGTCCATATTTTTAAATATTTTTATTGACAAATCTTCACAAACATACATTCTATACATGGTGTACAATCAATGGCTCACAATATCATCATATAGTTGTGTGTTCTATAAGTGTTGTGTCTTTAAATCTTTATCACCTGCAATGGCTGCCACCACCCTTGTCTGGGGTGGGTTGAAAGAGAAGCTATTTTTACATTTTATAATTTTTCTTCTTTTATTTCCTCAGACTAATTCAATTCAAGCATCTTGTTTTTGCTTTCACTGGTTCTTTCTTCTGTCTGCTTCACTCCGTACTTGAATCTCTCCTGGTAATTGTCTATTTCAGTTATTGTGATTTTCAACTCCAGTGGTTCTGTTTGGTTTCTTTTTAAAATTTCTATCCCTTTACTAATAGTCTCAGATTATTCATTCATTGTTTTCATGATCTCCTTTAGTTCTCTGTATTTTTCTTCATCTCCGTGAGCATTTCTAAGATCTTTATTTACAGGCTTTGGTCTTCTTTGTCAGTGTTTTCAGGATTTTTATCCTTTTCCTTTGGATGGGCTATCATTTCCTATTTCTTGTTTGTGTTGTATTCTTTTGTTGACGTTGTACATTTTTAATACTTTTAAATGTTACTTATGATATTTTTTCACTGAGATGTCTGTTTCTTGATTTGTAGCCACTGATGATAAGATACTGATTTTCTTGAACTTCAGTCCTCTTTTCAGGAAGGTCTGTCCGAAGCACATGCAGTGTGCAGAATTTTCCCTGTCTTTACAGGACTGTGACTTGTCCTGGACTTTTTCTTGTTAGTTGTTCTAGAAGCCCCTGTTGACAGGAGTTTTGTAGTCCCCTCTGTTACACAAAAGACAGAGCTCCTTCTTGCTGATGTTGCAGCTGGCAGGCTTTTGACACAGATTGTCTGCTTCTGTAGTTTCTTACACTCCTTTCTTTATCTCAAGTTGCTTTTTGGTAGCAGGAGCACACAAGAGAAGACATTCCCAAGTCAGTCTTTCCCAGCTGACAAAAATCCAGGAACCAACAAAGGGTGCACAGACTGACTCCACAGTGTTCTGGTGAGTAGATCAGTAAGGGTGCCAGGATCTCCTATCATGACTCCTTAAAGCTGAGCTTTCATGGCCAGCCCAGCAATTGCAGCCCTTCAATTAACTCTCTCCCACAACCCTGAAGAAGTTTACCATCCTTAAGTCTCAATCCATGACTGTCCCAATCCAGGACAGGTTGAAATAATGCCTGCTCTCAGAACATCACCCCTTGCGATCCTAATTCACTAATCAAAAGCTGGATCACTGATCAGCCATGCCCACACCTGGCCTTAGAAAAGAGGACTTTTACGTCCCTTTCTGTCACCAGCAAGCCAGCCAGGGGCTGGATTCCATGTAGGCCTGCCACAAGAGTGAAGGATGGGTGCCTGTAGCCACCATATGGAGAGAACAACTTACTGTTCTTAAACATAATTTATCAGCTTCTTCCTCCCACCCTTCCCTTAATGCTGCACAGTGTTCTTCTGGCCTCCACAGTTTCAAAATAGTTGTTTCAGACAGTTCCTGCCTGTTTAATAGTTGTTTTGGTGGAAGGACTGAATACTGGAGCTCCCTAGTCTGTCATCTTCCCACAATCCACTAATTAAATTATTTTTGAATGTTAATGAATGTTTGCATTTTGAGGCTATTAAATCCCATATGGTCATGATGTATTATCTTTGATCATGTATTTGTGAAACTGATTTGTTAATATTTTGTTTAGAATTAATGCATCTATATTCATGAGGGATATTAGTAGTTTATTTACTAAAATGACTTTGACTGATTTTGGCATCAGGGTAATGCTGACCTCATAGAATGAGTTGGAAAGTGCTCACTTCTCTTCAATTTTCCAGAAAAGTTTATGTAGAAATATGGGTTTTTTTTTGTTGTTGTTGTTGTTGTTTTTAACATGGGCAGGCACCAGGAATCAAACCTGGGTCTCCAGCATGGCAGGCAAGAAATCTGCCTGCTGAGCCACTGTGCCCTGCCCTGCTTATTTTTTTCTTAACTGTTTGGTAGCACTCCCCAGTGAAGCCATCTGTGCTTAAGTCTTTTTTATGGGTAAATTTTAAAATGCAAATTCATTTTCTTTCATAGATAAAGGACTTCTCTTATTATCTATTTCTTCTTCAGTAAGTTTTGTTAGTTTCTGTCTTACTAAGAAATTTGTCCATTTCCTATAAATTGTCAAGGTTATTGGTATACTGTTGTTTACAATATTTCCTTACTAACATTTAGCAACCGTCAAATCTGGAGTTACGTCCTCTCTTTCATTCTCGGTATTGGTAATTTGGGTCTTCTCTCTTTTATTCCTCACCAGTCTAGCAAGAAATGTATCTATTTTTGATGTCCCCAAAAAGCCAGCTTTGGGTTTCATTGATTTTTCTTTTTGGTTTCATTGATTTTTTGCTATTGTTTTTCTACTTTCTATCTCATTGGTTTTCACTTTGATCTTCAGAATTTTCTTTCTTTTGATTACTTTGAGTTTAATTTGCTCTATATTTTTTACTTTTTTAAAAATAGAACCTGAGGTGATTAATTGAGACCTTTCTTCTTTTCTAATACAAGCATTTAATTAATCAATTAAAATGAATGGAGTCCCCCAAATTTATATATTTTGCATTTTAATTTTCCTTCCGTTCAAAATACATTCTAGTTTCTCTCTTGATTTCTTCTCTGACCTATGGGTTATGAAGAAATGTATTATTTTGTTTCAAGTAGTTAGGGATTTTTCAAGACATATTTAATTTACTGGTTATAATTTAATTCCACTGCGGTTAGAGAAGATACTTTGTATAGCCTGTATTCTTTTAAATTTATTGCATCATGAGTTATGATCCAGAATATGGTCCAGCTTGGCAAATCTTTGGTGTGCCCTTGAAAACAAATTGTGTATTCTGCTGTTGTTAGGTGGAAAAGCGTATTGGTTCCCAGAATGAACCAATCAAAGAAGAAATCAAAATAGATTTTAATTAATTTTAATTTTCCAGTTCCTGCTAATGAACTGATCAAATAAGAAATTAATTTAGATTACTACTCCATTCTACATTTAGACATTGAGAAAACAATTTGGTTAGTTAAACTAAGTTATTTAAAATTGAGTCGTTAGATCTGATCTGATGAATCTCTGCCTTTAAACTGGCGTAGTTAGTATATTTACATTTAATGTGATTATTGCTAAGAAATACAAATCAGTCATTTTGCTATTTATTTTCTATTTCCTTCATTTATTCTTCATTCCATTTTTCATTTTTCCATCTTTTGTTTATTCTTTATTATTTGTTTTATCTCCCTTAGCACTTATAAACTATAACTTATTTTATATTAGTGACTTCTTCATGGTTCAGATCATACATCTTTAGCTTACCATGGACCTTCAAGTGATATTATACCACTTCGCATATAATATAATCACCTTACAAGGTTATAATTCTATTTCTCCAATTTAACACCTGTGTAAGTCCTGGATCATTTCAATTTATTTTACTTCTCATTATGTGTTGCATTTTCCTATTTCTTTGCACACTTGGTGCCTTTTTAATAAATGCCAGATATTGTAAATTTTAAATTGTTGAATACTGGATATTTTTTTGTATTCCTACAATATAGTTGGATCCTTTTGGCTCT
Organism: Tamandua tetradactyla; assembly: GCF_023851605.1. Lineage (NCBI taxonomy): Eukaryota > Metazoa > Chordata > Mammalia > Pilosa > Myrmecophagidae > Tamandua > Tamandua tetradactyla. The sequence continues at coordinate 53,272,689 of NC_135353.1, read as the reverse complement.
TGCTTTCAAGATTTGTTAACAAAGCTCCGAGCTTTGTTCATTTAATTATTCCCCCACCCCCACCCCCATCCCGAGGCAAGACCATTCTGAATGCTATGATTTTCTAATTTGACTAATTGGAACAGGGACTATATCAGTCTTGGGTGAGTTTAGAGCACTGCTCCCTCTCAAAATTTTTGGGTGATTGTTTCCTCTGTCTGGAGTAGTTTCGTTCTACATATTCACTGAGCAGTATTTTTCAAATTCTTGAGAGGGTAGTCGGGCAGACCTCCAAAGTTTTCTCTCTCTCTGATAGCTTAATCTACCAGCCTATCTCCATTCAGTTCCATTTGCTAAACTCAGAGAATCCATCAAGCACCACCTAGGATTCCCTCTCTGAGCCACACTAAGACTCTCTCTCAAGGAGAGAAACTGGGCAATTGTAGGATTCATTGCATTTCTTTTATAATTATAGGATACACTGTCTTTCATTGCTAGAATTTCAATATCTTGAACACCATGGTTTCTTAAGTTCTGTCCCAATTTTAAACTTTTTTAGGTGGGATGGTTAAAAAGAACAACTAAGCTTATATTTATAATCTATTTACACTCCAACTAGTTTAATTTTATTAATTCTTGTTAGTAAACACTGTGGTGAGTTAGAGCTAGATTAAAAATATGATTTCTTTAAAAATGTGCAGGTTTCATGTTTTCAGATATGCGTTATGTTAAACTATGCTGTTTCAGTTTGAATCTGGTGTCCTTTAATTCTCATTCAGTATATTGCTGGGAGGGATCTTTCTTGTTGTTCCCATGGAGATGTGATCCACCTAATTGTGGGTGGTAATTTTTGATTAGATGGTTTCCATGGAGGTGTGTCTTCACCCATTCAAGGTGGGGTTTGCTTACTGGAGCCCTTTAAGAGGGAACCATTTTGGTAAAAGCTTTAGAGCCATGAGAGCCCACACTGCCAGAGACCATTGGAGATGAATTAGGAAAATGCAACAGGGAAGCCATTGAAGAAGATTGGAGAGAAAGCTAGCAGATGCTGCTATGTGCCTTTGCAGTTGAGAGAGAAACCCTGAACATCATCAGCCTACTTTAGCCAACATATCTTTCCCTGGATGCCATAATTTGGACATTTTTATAGCCTTGCCCTAATTAGGACCTTTTCACAGCCTTAGAACTTAATGCTTGCAACTTAATAAATTTTCCTTTTTTAAAAAATTTATTTATTAATTAAAAAATTTAACAAACAAATTAAAACATTAACATATATAATCAGTAATTCACAATATCATCACTTAGTTGCATATTCATCATTTCTTAGAACATTTGCATAAATTCAGAAAAAGAAATAAAAAGACAACAGAAAAGAAATAAAATGAAAACAGAAAAAAAAGATTATACATACCATACCCCTCACCCTCGCTTTCATTTATCACTAGCATTACAAACGAAATTTATTTTAACATTTGTTCCCCATATTATTTATCCTTATTACATATGTTCTACTCCTCTGTTGACAAGGTAGATAAAAGGAGCATCAGACACAAGGCTTTCACAATCACACAGTCACATTGTGAAAGCTATATCATTATACAATCATGTTCAATAAACGTGGCTACTGGAACACATTTTCAGGCAGTTCCCTCCATCCTCTGCATTATATCTTGACTAACAATGTATCATCTATTTAATGCATAAGAATAACCTCCAGGATAACCTCTCGACTCTGGTTGGAATCTCTCAGCCATTGACACTTTGTCTCATTTCACTCTTCCCCCTTTTGGTCAAGAAGGTTTTCTCAATCCCTTGATGCTGAGTCTTAAATTCTCCTTTTAAAAAGTCATTCTTTTTCTAGTATATCACATCCCAGGAGCTTACAAACTAGAACAGAGTTTGGTATATGGAAGTGGGGTGCTGCTGCAGTTTGCAAATACCAAACTTGTTGGAAAGACTTTTCAAATGTATAATGGAAAGATTCAGGAAAAGTTGTGAGGAGCTTGATAGAGAAGGACTGGAGTGCTTTGAAGAGACTGTTGGGAAAAATGTGGACTCTAGATACACCTCTGACAAGGCTTTAGACAGAAATGAGGAATGTGTCATTGCAAACTGGAAGGAAGATGACCTTTGTTTTAAAATGGCAAATAATGTGGCCAAATTTAGTATGTCTGTTGGATGGAAGTTAGAATTTAATGGAGACAACCCAGGATACTTGGATGGAAAAGGCAGCTTGGCTTCTCCTTACAGCTTATGGTGAAATGTGACAGGAAAGAGATAAGCTAAGAACTGAACTCTTGGGTATAAAGAAACCAGAAACTGATGGTCTGAAAAACTTGGGGCTTCCAGAAAGGGGGCTCCAGAGAATAGGGTCCCACATGAGGATTTAACCAATCATGGAAGCAGTCAGCCATTATAGGATAAGTGAGAATCTGAGATAGAGTATCCAAGAAGGTTTTGTGGAAAGTCCTTTTGTCTAGTGGGCATAATCCCAGCATACTGCATAGAAAACCAAAAACAGTATTGTAAGATCTGTATAAAAACAGAACCACTGCCAGTCTGGACTAAAAGGGACAGAAAAGGGACGAATTGAAGGAAACATAACTTCAAAGGCAGAACCATGGAAGCTAAGGTCTGATGCTAAGAAACCTCAGACCAGGACAGTAGACCCACCCATGCACTTGGAGAGGGTAAGTTTGCCCCAAAGTCTGAGGATGGGCCTTCAACCTACTTGTTTGAGAAGAGCTGTGCCCCAGCCCTTGGAAAGGGTGGAGTACATTTCTTGGAGATTGGGAGAGTCTGGTTGCTACCAGATTGTTCAGAAACGAATAAGCATGTGTCCTGGAGATGGCAGAGAGCCTGGGTGTGGCCCCGATGCTTGGAGAATGTGGAGCCAAGAAAAAGGTGGCCTCACCAGGGTACCCCAAGGTTGCATTTGAGAGAGCTGGGCCACTAAATAAGCCCTTGGAAAGGGTGGGACTGATGCTTTCTAAAGCCCAGAGGATAAATGACTCTCAGAATTTGAAATCTAATGGAGTTTGTCCTGCAGGTTTTCGAAACTGGGTCTAGTGACCCCTGCATTCCTTCTGATTTCTCCCTATGAAAACTGGAATGTGTATTCTATGACTGTTCCTCCTTTGTAAGCTGGCAGCAGATAACTTGTTCTGAGTTTTACAGGTCCAGAGCCAGAGGAGAATTTTGCCTTAGAACAGACCATAACTATAGCTAACTTTAATGAGATTTTGTACTGTTTCTGATTTTGTATTTTATTTGTATTGCTACTGAAATGGTTTAAGGCTTTCTGATATTGTTATGGAATGAATATATTTTGCATTTGGAAAGAATATGTATTTTCAAGGTCCAAAGGGTGGATGTGCCAGTTTGAAGCTATTATGTATCTCAGAAAAGGCATGTCCTTTAATCATCATACAATAATGCCGGGTGTGACCATTTTTATTGTTTCCATGGAGATGTGACTCACCCAATTGTGGGTGGTAACTTTTGATTAGATGGTTTCCACAGAGGTGTGTCTCTACTCAGTCCAAATGGGGTTGCTTACTGGAGCCCTTTAAGAGGGAACCATTTTGGAAAAAGCTTTAGAGCCAACAGAGCCCATGCAGCCAGAGACCCTTGGAGATGAAGAAAGAAAATGCCCCTGGGGAAACCATTGATGAATCCAGGAGAGAAAGCTAGCAGATATCCCCACATGCCTTTCCAGCTGGGAGAGAAACCCCAAATGTCATTGGCCTTCTTGAACCAAGGTATCTTTCCCTGGATGTCTTAGTTTGGACATTTTTATTGCCTTGCCTTAATTTGAACGTTTTCATGGCCTTAGAACTGTAAGCATGTAATGTAATAAATTCCCCTTTTTCAAAAGCCATTCCATTCCTGGTATTTCATATTCTGGCAGTTTACAAACTAGAAAATATGATAAACTGTATTTAGAGATAAGAATAAACCCTATGAGGTCAGCATCAAGGTAATTCAGAATACACGGGTAAGAAAGACATCGTCTGTATATTAGAACCTCGTCTACTCTTTTAGACCAAAGGAAGACCAGTTTATTTCATCCAGAACCTAAATTTTCTGTAGCACATAATCTAACTCAACCAGTCTGGATGGATCACTTAAAAATCCAAACACAGGGAGCCCAGAATAAGAATAAGGGCCTTTAATCCTGTATATCTTAATGTAATGCCTGGATAAATCCTAGAATATATTAAACAGATAATCAAAAAGTACTGGCAAAGACCCTTGAGGGATGGGAGAAAAAATATGGAACTATTAAACTTTACCATTGGAGAAACCCCTGATACTGTGGCAAACATTAGGGACACCCAAAATAATAGGGCAAGCCCTTGATCTTGAGGCTTACTTTTGTGAAGCTTGTGTATGTAGCAGAGAAGTTTAGCTTATCTATAGGTATGCCTAAGAGTTACTTCCAGAGGACCTCTTTTGTTGCTCAAATGTGGCTTCTCTCTCTCTCTAAGCCCAGTTCTACAAGTGAAATCATTGCCCTCCCCTCTAAGTGGGACTTGAAATCCAGGGATGAAAGTCTCCTTGGCAGTATGGGAGATGAATCCCAAGGATGAGTTTGGCCCTGTCACCATGGGATCAACAATGCCATCCTGACCAAAACAGGGAAAAGAAGTGTAACAAATTAGGTATCAGTGGCTGAGAGAATTCAAAAAGAGGTGAGAGGCTACTCTGGATGTCACGCATACACAAGCTTCACTTAGACATTTCTACCCATCTTAGCTTGCCAAACCCTAACCAAAACCATTCCTGCCACTCCTAAAGAACACCTTGAATGTTATATAAGATTCTACAAAGGTTCCATGCACTAGGGTAACTTTCCAGAAACCTACAACCTCCAGATGGGTCCCTGGACTAGATAAATCCTGAAATGCAGAGGGGTCAGCCTCTCCAGAACATTAGCTAGTTTCATCCCCCATTCCATATTACCAATGGCCCCTTCCAACATGAAAAAGTTAGAATGGGCATAGCCAAAATACCCTTAAAGAGTGGGAGAAAGCTCAAAGATAATGATGGAGGTATACAGAGAAGGTAGGGTTAAAAGCTATGTATGTGTGCTGAATCAATATATTGGTATTTATTTTAGTCTCCAGTAGCTTAGAGCAGCTAGAAGTAAAAACTTAAATTGGAATTGTAACCCATTCTCTGAAATCTGTTCTACAACTAATTGTTGCAATGTGCTGTGAAATTTATTGCTTTTTTGTATACATGTTATTTTTCACAAAAAAGAAAAAAGTCGATTGTGATGATCACTGCACAGTTGTACGATGATATTGTGAACCATTGATTGTACACTTTGGATGATTACATAGTCTGTGAATATGTAATATGTATCAATTTTTTTAAAAACTAGGACATATGCTAATAAAATTTTCACGTAAAGCTCTGTCAAGATATTTTTTAATGTAAAGATAAGAACATTCTGCAATCAGTTTATTAATACATAACAAATGTGTGTGTTTGTGTGTGTTTGTGTATACGTGCTTCATTGAAAAGCTCACAGACTACATGTGTTAAAGGTTGATGACCTGATTAATTTGTTTGGAAAATTTTCTTTTTAATGACAGTGAAAACATATACTTAGTACTAATCTGTGTACCACAGATTTTGTACTATTCAGATATTAGTAAACATGGCATTATTGTACATACTTATTTAGTTTCCAATATTATTATCAAATATGTGTATTTCATGTTGTGGGAATTTTTTTAATTACTTAAAAATATCGATTTATCTGCATATAAGCATTTATCTCCATTTGTTTCCTGTTAGAGAAGCTTCCATGGACAAAAGACTTACTGCATAATGTATATGGCATAAAATAACATACAAAAATATATTTTAAATCTCACACTTAAGCTTGATCTAAAGATGTGCTTTTGCTTATGTCAGCATTTTCAGCACATCTTTTTAGGCCTTTGTTGTTTGGGGGGAAGTGAACAAAAGACTTAAAAATCATTATAAAGAGAAGTACACCAATATTTTCCGTTAAATAGATTACTGAAAAGTCAGATACTTTATGTGTACATGTCTGAATAGAGTGCTTATTCCATCCTAGAGGCAGCTTAGGTGCTTATTGCTGTGGGCCCTTCCTCAAATCACTTAAACTCTCTGAGCCTTAATATGCATCTTCAGTAAAATAAGGTAATATTACCCACTGTTGTGGACTGAATTATGCCCTCCCCCCCAAAAAAAATGTTATCTTCCGGTCCTAACCTGTGGTCCCATTAATGTGATCTTGTTTGGAAAGATCACTGAAGTTGTTATTAGTTCAGATGAGGTTGTACTGGAATAGGATGGAACCTCAATCTAATATGATGGTCTCATTTATAATAAGAGGACATTTGGGCAGAGACACAAAGAGACAAAGGGGAGACCAGCATGGATCGCAGGCAAACCACTAGAAGCTAGAAGAGGCATGGAGCAGATTCTTCTCTAGGGACTTCGATTGAAGCTTGGCCCTGCTTACACTTTAATTTTGTACTTCTAGCCTCCAGAACTATGAGACAATGATTTTTTGTTGTTTTAAGCCACCCATTTTGTGGCACTTTGTTACAGCAGTCCTAGAAAACTAAGACGCCTACCTAACTCATAGGATTCATATGATTTCAAGTAAGATACAGTACAGAAAAACACTTTTTGCCTGGTAACACAGCAAGTGAACATTGGTGGCTATACCACCATGTTTTAGCTTGCTAGCTGCTGGAATGCAATACACCAGAAATGGAATGGCTTTTAAAAAGGCGAGTTTGATAAGTTTCTAATTTACAGTTCCAAGGTTGAGAAAATGTCCCAACCAAAACAAGTCTATAGACATGTCCAATCAAAGGCATCCAGGGAAAGATACCTTGGCTCAAGAAGGTTGATGAAGTTCAGGGTTTCTCTCAAGTGGAAGGGCACATGGCGATACAGTCAGAGTTTCTCTCTCATCTGGAAGGGCACATGGCGAACACGGTGCCATCCGCTAGCTTCTTCTCCCATCCTCCTGCTTCATGAGGCTCCCCAGGAGGCCTCTTCCTTCTTCCTCTCCAAAGGTCGCTGGCTGGTGGACTCTGCTCTCGTGGCTGTGTCGTTCTGTTCTGCTTTCTCTGAATCTCTCATTCTCCAAAATGTTTTGGGGCTATGTCCTTCTCTGCTCTCTCAGAATCTCTCACTTTCTCCAAAATGTTTCCTCTTTTGTAGGACTCCAGAAATTTACCAAGACCCACTCAAATGGGTGGAGACATGTCGTCACCTAATCCAGTTTAACAACCGCTCTTGATTTAATCACATCTCCAGGGAGATGATCTGATTACAGTTTCAAACATACAGTATTGAATAGGGATTATTCTGCTTTTATGAAATGGGATTTAGATTAAAACATGGCTTTTCTAGAGGACATACATCCTTTCAAAGCAGCATGCACCAAAAGAGGAGAATGTGCAAATCCATTTTTTTAAATAAAAAAGTTGAAGATTTTATAAGAAGCTCTTTAAAAGCAGTAATTTTAAGAATTAAATATGATTTTAAAGTTATTTCATCATCATGAATATCTGCCCTTGGAGATAAACTAATAGTCTCAGGGTTTCATAATAAGGTTTTCATGTGATACAGTAAAGCAATTACTGAAATATGTAATATTTCAAATTTTTCTTTGCATAATTTGATGCCTCTCCCAAAAATAGTTTATGGAACAGCCTATGATACTCATATTCATGTGCACTATTTGCTATACTTAAAATCAGTCTTCAGGGATAGATTGAGGTTGAGGAGATTAATCTCGTTTTGAGATAAGGAGTAAATAGGTAATGGTGAAAGCAGACATCAAGGTATTCAAATGTGAAGAAGATAAATATTTCCTTATAAAATTGGTAAGAATGACATGTGATATCATTAATTTCTCAGACATTTCTGTACTCTCTGATGGAAACATGAATTGAATGTTCAACTGAAATAATCAGAACAGATAAAGCATCTGAGTTATTTCCAGGATAGTGAAATTCTATCTCTACAAGAACATTCCATGGGAGATCGATGTTGTGGCTCACTACTTATTCATTTTAGGTGCTCTCCAGGTTCCCATTTGAAATGCTTCTTCTTTTTTTGACTCAGTTCCCTGGAATCCCTCTCTTCCCTGCTCCATTCTGGCCTTGACTTCATACTGAGAGCAGAGACTTGAAGCACTTATCTGGATGATTCAACACAGCTGAACGATTGAAGACCAAATTGAAGCAGCCCAAAGAGAGGCCAAAAAGGGTTTTTTTAGTCACAATTTTTGGAAAGGGGTGGAGGGATTTAAAATAATTCAGTGATTAAATTAATAGTCTTTATAACAGATCTTTCCATTCATTCAAAGAAACCTTGTGTGCTGAGGAGACATAAAGAAATGGGGAAAGATGAAAAACCCAGAACTAAAAGCAAACCTGCCTCCTAAAAATTAACCAGACCAGTGGGATATTCTAAAGTCAAGCACTGCTCTCTAAGGTTGTGGTTGCCAGCTATTACACTGGACATACTTATACTAAAAAATTATTTGTTGCTCATCTGAAATTCAAGTTGAACTGTCTGTACTGTAATTTTATTTGCTAAACTTGGCAACCCTGTTAAGTAAAGTGGCATTTAAAATTCAGAGTCAGATCTTATCATTTCACTTTCTTTAAAGAACAGTAAAGTGTGTTTGCGTTGCTATGTGGAGAAAAATAACTTTTATCCCCTGACTATTAAGGAAATTGAAACCTTACTGTTTTATGACTTTTCTAAATGTTTAGAGTGGTAATAATTTCATTTACAGAACTTAAATTCTAATTTCATAAATAGTACCAATATTGTCATAACTGTGTGATCTAGGTTTATAAGTTTCCCAGCTATCCATGGCTTCTCTACCTTCTCAATCTGGGTGCATTCTTTCTAATACCAGACTTTGTTTCATTGAGCTTGAGAGAAGGGGGAAAATTCAGGAACATCACTTTGCTATTATTCCTGGAGTGGTGAGTATAATGTGGGCTCTGTATCTGCCTCACACGTACTGAGCAAGAGAGGGTTAAAATCTTTTTCAATATTGCCACCAAACTTTCTGTTTACCATCTAAAGTACAGGGTACAGAGTGAGGAGAGAGGCCACAAAGGTCATTACGCTTTGATGGCAAAAGACCTATCGCTATTTTAATTCTACTCAACGCCAACAAACTTTGTATTACAGGATTAAATTGGAAATTCTCCAATTTGCTCTTTTTGTGCACTGTTTTATTTCCACAAGCTGAGGAAAAGAAAGAAGGCTTTACAGCTGGAGCACTCCAGTTGTCAGAGCCTTTTGGTGCCCATGGGCTGTCCTTATCCAATGATACTATAAAGCTCATTGGTGAAACTATTAAATCCCATTTCTTCCTTACATTGAGTTGATATATTTTAAACTCGTGTTGCTGAGGCTGGCCTCATGAAAATAACTACAGTAACATTTGGTCAGTGGCCGAAGGAAGATCCTCAGTTACTATTTTCAGCCTGGAGGAATCTTTCCCTTGTCTGAAGATATGTTCAGCTTAATTTGTATCACTTACATGCCATTTATCCCTTTATGCTGTGTATCATACTTGTTTAGGTGTGTGAATTATCTCTAATTTTCAAACATAAGCTCTGTAAGAGCCAGGTCCATAATTTATTCATCTTAGTCTCCTCATCCAGAATATTACATTGCACATTATAGGTACTTAATAAATATTTGTTGAATGAATAAATGAATTATGAACTGTTTTTATTTTGTGCTAATGATATCACAATCAGACGCACATCCAGATATATGGAACTTCTATGAAAATATCTTGGAAAGAAAATTCTTCCCTTTAGTTAACTCAAAATAAAAGGATCACAATTCTCCTGTTATCTAAGAACATTTGGATGCACAGAGAAGGAGGAAAAACGATTTGGCATTTCCCCTACTGACACAGTTTAAAAATTAAGTTACTTTCAGTAACTAGACCAGTAAGAAAGTATTGTCTGTAAAGGCAGTGTTTTCCAGAGTCTTAAAAAAACAGGTGAATTATCAGACTTTCAGGACCAAATGGTTGAAAACTCCAGCTTGGTTTAGAGATTATTCATTATAAATCAGATTTTAGGTTATCGTATTTTTGCATATCTGTATGATGACTTGCATGTGGAGAAAAGAGGATGACAAATCCTGGAGGGCCAGAAAAGTTACTCTGGAATTAGGAGAGATTAAATGAAGGAGAGGTGAAAAAAAAACCTTTATACAACAGGATGCATGATGCACCATAAGAAAGTTTAGGAAAGAACCATGAAAGAACTGGGACTTTAATTTAGAGAGGTTCCTTTAAGTAAAAGACCAGGGGAAAATATGAGTATCAGGATTCAAAAGGCTAAGGCCAGAATTTTTTTTTTTTTTTTACTTTTTTATGGTATAATATAACATATATACAAAGCAAAGAAAGAAAAAAGCAATCTTTTTTTTTTTTTTTTGGTGTTGCTGTTTTTGTGTTTTTCGCATGGACAGGCACTGGGAATGGAAAAACGATAGTCTTGAAAGCACTCTTCAACAGGTAGTAGTTACAGGACAGATCCCAGAGTTTGTCATGGGCTACCATGTGATCCTCTCAGAATTTTCCTTCTAGCTGCTCCAGAATATAGAAGGCTAGAAGGCATAAATATTTTTTTTATCTACACAATCGACTTTTTTTTTTCAAAAATAATGTATGTACAAAAACCAATAAATTTCAAAGCACAGCACCATAATTACTTGTAGAATATATTTCAGAATTTGGCATGGGTTACAATTCCACAATTTTAGGTGTTTACTTCTAGCTTCTCTCAGATAGTGGAGACTGAAAGAGATATCAGGCTTCCTTCTGGGAGCCTTCAGTGGACTGCGCCATTTGCAGCAGGCCGACCTGTACACGGCCGCTTACCTGTGAGACCTCAGGTAAGTTCCCTCACCCGCTACGTTTCAGGTCCTCACCTATGAAGTGGGAAGGAAAGACAATACCACGGTGTGGGTCAGAGGATTGAATTTGTCCGGTGCTCAGGGAAGTGCAGGCTGGGGTAGCAGTAAGCGATACAAACCTTTTCTGCTGACTTCTTATAAAGGAGGGTGAAGACATGCTAAGCACTGAAGAATAATGGGGGAATGTCGCTGATTATTCAAAAAGAAATGAAGATAACCATGAACGGTACCTCATAGATGATGCCATCAGCAGGGACACTTGGAAAGAGGGGCTTTTCCAGCACTTTAATCAAGAAATTGAGAAAGAGGATAATCGTGAGAGGCCTTCAGATTGCATCATTGCTTCTACTGACAAAGAACAAGAGTCCATCGTCATATGCCTCTCGTGCTGGTAGCTGAAGAATTCAGGAGGTTTTTCACTAAACGGGAGCAGCAGGAACATGCTGGAATTTCTCAGAGGGCTAGCGATCTGGTGGATGACTTCTTGCCCCGGGAACATCTTCCCATCGCCTCCATGCCTTTGGGCATTCAGCATGTCTTCTTCCTATTGAATGATGGAAAAGTATTTGTACAGGGATGAGTTGAACCTGATCACTGACTACCTGAAGACCAGGAAAGAACAATTGGAAGGCTTTGAGACGCCAGGCCCTTTAGCTAGCAGTGAGCATTCCTCATCCCAAGGCAGGAGTCCCCCCAACCTGGGCAAGCTGCCTCCACTTCTTCCAACCTCTGGCAAGAAATCCTTCCCAGGCCCTGCTCTCCCAGCTCTTATCAAGTCCTCCTTCTTAGGTGATAGATCAAGAGGGGCCTCCTTCCTCTTCCAGGACTCGTCAACCCCAAAGGTCTGCTTCCCCCTCCCCTGCTTCAACCAGGCCCCTCCAAGAGGCCTGCTTCTTTGGTATACTCCTCTCCCAAGGCTGCCGAACATCCACTACTTGGGGAGAAACCAAGCCTGTTGCACCCGCCACAAATTCTCGTGCCGTCAGTGCCACACATGCGAGCGATGAAACCCATGCCTTTGCTGAAGTAAGGAAAGCTCCACCGCGCCAGGGGAACAACATGGCTGCCGCCCAGGAGGCTCACCATCCTCCAGGACCGAGGTCCCACCCAGTCTGCAGCACCGATGTCCAGACAGTAGGCATGGGTGTCATGTCCCTTTTGTCTGATACATTTCCCCATGGAAACTTTTTCTTACTTGGAACTTTTTTCTGCCAAACTAGATATCCATGGAAGGTCATTGTAGACATTGGACCCTTAAGTTGCTCAATTATATGCATACTAAAATACAATAAAAACTTCTAACTTTGAAAAACAAAGAGATATCAATTTACTGAATTCAGTAATCATATTCATTTATTAAATCCTGTCTTCTTTGTATAACTCCACCATCACCTTTGATCTTTTCTGTCCCTCTCTTTGGAGGTGTTTGGGCTATGGCCATTATAACTTTTTCATGTTGGAAGGGTCTGTCACCAACATGGAGTAGGGAGATGGAACTATCTGATGTTCTGGAGAGGCTGGGCTAGGTTTCAAGACTTATTTGGACCAGGGACCCATCTGGAGATTGTAGGTTTCTAGAAAGTTACTCTAGTGCCTGGAACCCTTGTGGAATCTTATATATTGCCCTAAGTGTTCTTCAGGAATGGCTGGAATGGTTCTGGTTGGAGGTTATCAGGTTACGATAGGTAGCAGTGTCTAACTGAAGTTTGCATAAGAGCAACCTCCAAAGTAGCATCTCAACTGTATTTGAAGTCACTCTGCCACTGATACTTTATTAGTTACACTTCTTTTGCCCCTTTTGGTCTGGATGGAATTGATCCCATGGTACCAGGTCTGGATTTATCCCTGGAAGTCACCTCCCACGCCACCAGGGAGACCTTCACTCCTGGATGTCATGTCCCACGTAGCAGGGAGGACAATTATTTTACATTCAGACTTGGGCTTAGAGAGAGAGTGAGGCCACATCTGAGCAACAAAAGAGGTCCTCCAGAAGTAACTCTTAGGCATACCTATAGGTAGGCTAAGCTTCTCCGCTACCTACATAAGCTTCACAAGAGCAAGTAAGGACAGACTTTTAAATTTAGAAATAAGTGGTCCTACATTTTAGATTAAAGGACTCACTCCCCTAGAAATAAAGATGGGAAGTAGGGAGAGAAAAAAAAGACAACAAAGAGATGGATAGTGAGATGAATCAAGCAAAAAAGGTTAGAATTACTGAGAAATAATTCAGGATCCTATAGGAATGGGGCTGAAGTAATGCACTATATTGGAAAATCAGATAAAAATTATTCAAATTTGAATAAGCCAATTAAGAAAGGGCACTCACTATGTTTACCAGATACTGTACCAGATTATTTTTCTATTACATCTTACTTAACCCTCAAAACAACTGTTCAAGTAGATATTTTTAATCTCCATTTTTCAGATTTCAAAAATTGAGGCTCATATGCATCATATTCAATATCACATAGACAGAAATTGAGAGAATATCAACTCAAGAATAACTTAGGAGGTTCCTGACAGTCTCCAGAGACCATGCTCTTTCCACTAAATGAAAACTACTTGTGTTGAGTGCTTCAAATAACTACGTGTATCTACATAGTTATATATTCTTTTGTTTACCTCCTGAGATTTGATGACATTGGAATAGATTAATTTTGCAATAAATAAAGGCACATGAAATACTAAAGAGGAGAAAAGTAAAAAGGGAAAAAAACACTCTTCAGAAGGCATATTTCTTATCTCCTGAGGTTGTGGCAGGAGAAAAAGTACACAGTTGGATTCCTTCCACCACCACCACCCCATATCTCTCATTCCTGTAATTCTAGTAAGAGATTTACTAGTCACCTTTTACAGGCAGGCCTTCACCTCATACCCTGACCCAATCGTGATTCTAAATGATGGGGGTGGGGTGGGGGTGGAGCCCAATAAAGGAATCTGGTGACTATTGCTCACATAATTCAGAAAGACTAAGATCACTAACAGTCTTACACCTCTGTTCTACCTCTGATCCAGTTCTCTCCAAAACTTGTACTCCTTCTAGCAAAGCCCAGTTCTTCATATTTCCTGACTTCTCCTTCCCCCTTCCACCCCCTCTACTTCTAACCTTTCCATTGTATTTCATGACTCTGAACTTTACACTTGTCAACACTGACTTACTGTTTTACCTGGTACCACATCTTACAGATGCTGACCACCACCAACCCCTCCTCTACACAGATATACATTGGACCTGTAGGTTTCCTTTGGTTCTATTAACAATGGTAAAACTTATAAAGTTTACAAAGCATTGTCATATTCATTATTGCACCTAGTCCTTAACTGCAATATACTTGGGTGCATGTACTTCTTATCCTTATATTTAGGATAAGAAGCCTGCAGAGTTGTGACTTTGCCCAAGGTTGGAAGAGTGTAAGTGGCAGAGGTCCTTTTTCTGATTACTGGACCGGCCCTCCTTCACCTATGTACTGTTGCATACTGAATGTCCCTTCTGCCTATTGACTTAAAAACTGGTTTCAGACCTCAGGAGGTTCTCATATGCTTGCTTTTTGCCCTTTGCCTCCATGCATTCACTTCTTAAACTCTTGTTCCCTCATAGCCCAGAGGTTCTCAAATTTTAGCGTACATCAGAATCACCTGGGACAGTTCTTAAAATGTGGATTCTGAAACCTCAACTCCAAAGCATCTGATTTAGTAGGTATGGAGGAGGGACAAAGGAATCTTCATTAAGTGTCCAAGGTAATTACTATGCAGGAAGTACAAAGATCACCCACTGAGAAATGTTGTTTTAGATGTTCTGAAACGAGGCTACAATCTGATAATCCTTAAAATGAAAATGCTGGGGGATTCTTTACTTTGAGTGTTGACTTGAGTAACAGGGCTCTTATACAAGGTGAAATGAATAATGTAGAATATTTCATCAACACAGATGTCTACTACAGTAAAATGTCAATATTTCAAATCTTTCTTTTCAAAAGACTTAAGAATTGCTTTCTCCACACACAGTTCTATTTAAAAGGAATTACAGCTGCTCCTATTTTATAATGAACACTTCCAAATCTGTCTATGAAAGATTAAAAGTGAACAAAGTGTAGCTATAGCTATTTTCAATTTTATAGAACAAAACGATTGCCTTCAAAATTGTAGGCCTGAATAATTAAAACTAACAAAAACCCTACTGAAGAAGAATGGAATTTTTTAAGGATATAAGCAATGAAAAAAATTGCAAATGGAAAAAGCAATAGATTTGGGCTACATCTAAATGGAAAAAGAGTTGCAACTCAAAAGCCATTATTAAACAAGAAAATCTGAAAGACAAGACACAGACTAGGAAAATATTTGCAACAAATATTGCAAAAAATGAGAGGTTTAAAGCATAAAAAGCCCATGAAAGTCAAAAAAGAAAATGGGTAAAGAACAAGAACAGAGATAAGAAATACAAGAAAAATTCAAATACCTAATGGATATATCTTTTAAATGTTCAACATTAAAAGTATAAATAATGTACAATTTTTGTTAGTCATATTAAATATTTTTAAGTGATTGTTTGGAAGAGAAGTCAGTGAAATAGACAAGCAACCCGAACACTGCTGGTTGGATAAATTGGTATGAATGTCCCTAAAACAATTTAGAAACTCCTATCAATTTTTTAAAATAAATCACATCCTTTGACCCAGTAAGCTCATTTCTAGCATTCTAATAGAATGAAAGTGTCAGAAATTCAGATAAGGATTATGTACAAAAGTGTTTTTCACAGAATTATTTTTAAGATAGAAATGTTGAAATTAAACTAAATGTCCAGCAATAAAAGAATGTTTTAAAAATAAGCAACCCATAGTATATCCATATGACAGAATATTACATAGCAACTTCAATGGTGTTTTCAAACACTCAGTGGCACTTAAAATGATTCAAATATAGGTACATTTTGAGAAAGGAAGATAAAACATTTCATATATAATAAAATTCCAATTTTATTTTTAAATACTTTTAAATAAATAACTAAAAATGTAGCTGTTATATCTTGGTGTTGATATTTTTAGTTCTCCTTTTAGTACTTTTCTGTACTATCAATTCTCTATAATGACCATATATTACTTTTATAATAAGTACCAAAAATGGTATTTACCAAAGTCTCTCTGAAAACATGGTATAAAGAAAGGAAAGTTGTCAACCTAATTATTTTATAGTTTTCAAGTGACCTAGAACACTCACCACTTGTTTCTGTAGCATGCACTGGAAACCACTTATGGAATACCAGTGGCCTTACACTCTTAAGACAACTGCTTACCGGTCTCCCTAATTGAAAGAGGGGAATAAGGAGAAAAGACAACAGTTTCTAGAAACAGATGTCTGAATATCAAGGGAGACGAAACAAGTATAAGGACAAAGTAAAAGGAAAATTTTACTAAGAACTCTTAATCTAACTATATCCTAAAACTCTTAAGCCAAAATTTTTCTCTTTGGGCAAAAAGGTCATCAATTGGTCAAGATAACTAATACCATCAACATTTGTGAGTGTGTATTGGGTGATTCTTTTTAACAGAAAAGGCCTCACGCTAGAATTTTAATTGTAATCATAAGAGAAAGTTCTTATACTTTCCTTGAAGTTTGGATGGTTGGGTATGGTATAATTTTGATAATCTAAAAACTGAAAAGGACGATGACACAAGCTGGGTTACTTGACCCAACTCACTGAAAACCAATTTTGCATGAGAAAATACCAAAAAAGACTCTTGGGCATCCACTTTAATTTTGTATTGTTTATGCTTGATAGAGGGACCAATGGGGCAAAGATTATTTTAATACCTTACTTGCTAACTGAATACCCATCCAGAACCCAAATACCGTCATATTAAAATCTGCTTCAAGAATGGCACCGTCTTAATGAAGTCCTGAAGCATGTGACAACCTGATGAATCTTGAGGACATAATGCTGAGTGAAGTAAGTCAGACAAAAGGACAGATATTGTATGATTTCACTAGCATGAACTAACTAGAGTATGTAAACTTGGAGTTTTGAAACAGAAATATAGGGTACCTGGAGATAAAAAGAAGCTAGAGAAGGGGGAGCAGTTACCCAATATGTACAGAATTTTTAAGGAAGTTGAACTTAAATGTTTGGAAATAGATAGAGATGAGGGTATCCTGTTATTGTTATTATAAATAATAGTGCCATATTGTAGTTATACTTGGTTGAAAGGGGTTATTTAGAGTCATGTATGTCACCAATTAACACTACAAATATAAATAAGTTCTTGCATGAACTAGTACAAATGTACGACAATTGTAAAAAGAGTTAATGATAGAGTGGTGTATGAGGAATAATTACTTGTTGCAAGCTATAGACTGTAGTTAACATTAATACCTTAATATTCTTTCATCAGTAGGAACAGGTGTACCATACCAATACTAGAGGTCAATAATAAGGGTAGGAATAAGGAATATGGGAGATTTGGGGTTTTCTTTTTGTGTGTCTATCTCATATTTTCCTTTTTGGAGAAATGGAAATTGTCTAAAATTGACTTTGATGATGATTGCACAACTAGGTGATGATACTGTGAGATATTAATTATATACTTCAGATGGAATATAAGGTATATGAATACATCTCAATAAAATCTGGAGAAAAACAGCTCCTTCTTACATATGAAAGTACTGTAATATAGACTGTAAGCTTTATGTCAATGTTCAATTGCCTGAACTTGATAACTGTACTTAAGGTGGTTACATAAATAAATACCTTTGTTCTAAGGAAATGTACCTGGCAGTATTAAATGCTTAAGGAACAGGATGTATGAAACTTATTCTCAAATGTTTAGAAAATAGGTAAGTGAAAAGATAGATAGACAGACAGACAGACAGATGGATGTTGGATAAATGGATGGTTGGGTAGATGAATAGATAGAATGATACAGAAAAATGTGACAAAATCTTAAAAGTTGGTGGATCTGGGTATTTGAGTGGAGGGTATGTTAAAATTCTCTGCGTGAGTTTTGAAATATTTTTGCAACCTTCCTGTACGTTTTAAATTATTTCAAACTAAAAATTAAAATTTCTTTTGAAGGCAGCATAGCCCAGTTAGGCAAATGGGAGGTGTGGTCCAGAGCTGCTCATAACTGACACATTCTAGCTTCAGAATTGTATCCCTTAGTGAGTCTGAGTAGCTACCTAGCCTCCCAGCACCTCCTTCTGGAGCCCATGTGGTAGTTGCCCCTGTTACGGGACACCTCACCTAATCATATTTGGTAGCTTCTCTTCCATCTTTTCTTCCAAGCTTCTCCATTCCCTCCCCTGAAGTACCAGTACAATGACCAGTGCCTGGACGTCCAGCCATACTGAATAAGAAAGACATGGAAAAGCTATCTTCAATTATACTTGCTATGATCTCTGTAACTTCATTATTATTATTATTGATTATTATTATTTTAAAAAGAATGACTCCTTCTTTGTTGCTGGGCAAACATAAGCAAAGTGGGGGTCACTTTCGGTAAACTGGTAGAGAGACAGAGCCAGGATTTTCTTTCAGCTCCATGTGAGGCCATTTTTTTGTGTATTCACAAGCTCAAAGGGGAGAATTAGCTTTGATGAGTTTGATTCTCCATATTTAGAAGGGCAAATTCAAAACTGACAGATTTCACAGGTTATTGTACTCAATCTAATACCACACTTCTACCCAGGATATGCCAATTTACACATTGAGCAGCCATTGTATACAACATAATTTGAAAGATATTTGAAGTGTCATGAATCCAAATGTCTCCCATGCCCAACAACCTATCATAGGCCTGATATATCATCATTTGCTAAAACATGTACATTATAACTATAATGAAGCATTAATTGGGAGAGATAGCAAGGAGTTAGCTAATAACACATTAGAAAAGATGAGTTTATCAGATTGAACCTGTCCTCCTGTCCTAGCAAAAGAAAGTAGAAAATCCCTGGGAAGACAGATCTTGTGAGGGTAAGGATATTGTGAAATGTCTGGGAGAAAGGAGGGTTACTCAAAAACAGGAAAGTATGATGAAAGAACAAGACAGATATTTGCTCACTGCAATTTAATGGATATTTATTGATCCAGGTACTGTATCAGGAGCTGTAAATACAAGGAGGAATAATAAAGAATGCTTCTTTTAAAGACTTTATGCTCTAATGGGGAAGATAGATATGTGAATTAAAGAGTAAGGGTCATATCATACATTCTAGTGAAAGTTTGGCAGACAACTCAGTTTCTTCACATTTTTTTGCACATTTATTTGCTGTGTTATGTACCTGGGACTTAGAAATGAGAGCTGCAAAGACAAAAACAATAGGGTCACAGTACCTAAGGAGCTTATTATAGTTTAGTTTAGGAGCTAGGCAAATCAGCAATGACAACACAATGCTTTGAGAGCTCTACGATGATGCAGAGACCAGACTGAACCATTAACTCTGCCTGTAGAGGCTGGAACAGGGGCTAAAGAAGGCCTCTGGAAAGAAATGCCATTTGAGCTGGGCCCTGAAGGATGTTTCGAGCTTTGCTAGGTTTAAAAAAAAAGGTGAAATCAGGCTCCACAGTGGGACAGTGGGACTAGTAGGGTAAATGATAAGAGCTAATATTTATTAATACTATGTGCCAGGCACTAATGCTTTACATAAGTTATATTTGATCGTTTAATAACAAGTTATTGATCACATGCTACATATTTATTGAGCACCATGCTATAAAATAAGTGGTAATTCTTTGAATTTTCATAGGAGGATACCAAGGCAAACAAAGAATAAGCGACTTTCTCAAGGCCACACAGGTAGTAACAGAGAGAAACAGATTCAAACCAAGTTTTGACTTTCTCCTAAACACGTTCGCCACTCCATTTCACCCCATAAAGCTGGATTTTACAAATACATAGGCATATTTGAGAAATTATGAAAAATATGGTGTGGCTAGAATACAAGGCAATGTGGGGGTGGAGTGGTGATGAGAGGTACAGAAAATCTGTGGAATGTTTCACTAATTTGCATGTTAAGCAGGTTTATGCAGCTAATCATTTGCATTTCATTTTAGAAAAGGAGTAACAATTCCATGTTTTTCTGCCTATCCAAGATGATCCTGTAATAGGTACACTAATAACTTTTAAAAGTTTTTAGAAACTTATGACCCTAAAATGTTGAAGGAAGAAACCAAGAAAGAATTTAAAACTGAGTCTCAATGCAGCCATGTTTTACTTGGAATTATGTTAAAATCACATGAATATTTATCATACAGCTTTCCAGACAATATATCAGAACACAATCAATGATGAAGTAATAGCTGTATGAAGCAAATGTGGAGGATACCAAATAAAAACTACAACCTTCACAGTGCATCATAACTATATTGTGTTTAGGTAGCTTCATGTTTTCATATTCTGAAAAATATTGCAAAAATCTGCATATACCTCCAAAACACATTTAATAAATTAAATCTCATTTAATGATTTATAAATGTGTTAAGTAGTACTGCAAAATAAAACGAAATGTTTGGTAATAAAGATTAAGTTATTGAGTAGTGAAAATCAACAATGATTTCTTGAGATTTCTGTTAACCTTTTGGGCAGTAATTGAAATGACCCATCTTAGTGATCCTGGGTAAAAAACATACCCCATACTGAGATTTAAGATGTTGGTTTTCAGTTTGTAGATATTACTGTTTAAGCAAATACTTAGCTTCCATGGAGCACAAAAGCCCTATAATTAATTTAATGGTTTTAATAGGAAGAGTTAAAAATATAGTGACTAGCTATGAGAACAGCACTTCATTTTATATAATTTTAAATATTTGGAAAATCAACTAATGACTATGCTTTCACCAATCTATATAATAACTTATGCTTTTATACAAGTTATTACAAATCATGTATCAATTTCCCTTTTAAACTGAATTTATATTTCTAATTATTTATAAAACATCATGAGACATTTGGACAAAATTACTCATAGTACTATGGGTAAGCATTCAATTATTCCAATTATTTGGTGTGCACCTTGGAGACAGAGCTGTCCCAGATCTTCAGAAGATTTTCTTTCCTCCAATAAAACTTGGGTTGCTATAAATACTAATAAAGGCATTGATTCATTTTGAAATATATATGTATTTAATTCAAAATGGAAAATAAGTCATAGGAAAGACCTAATGTTCTGAATAATTTCTGGTAAAATGAATGATATGCATTACTATTTTTAAATATTCAAAGACATATATTAAAGGAAGAAGAGCCCTGGCGAATTGGCTCTAGTCTCATGCATTTGTTCTGTATATCTGGGGAGCTCTAAACATAAGTTACTAGGAGCCAGGAGAGTTTGGTATCTGTATTTTGTTTAAAGGAAGTATTGCCAACCCTTTGTGATGTGTTACCTATGCTTCTCCACTTGGTGTGTTTTCTGCTTTGTCAAAGATATAACTTGCACTGATCCAGAGTGATTATGCCATTTTAATAAGCAGTACCAACTACAATCAAGATAAAAATAAATTGAAAGAATACATTAGGTTAGAATTTGTTTCTTAGATTAGTGATTAGGTAAGAGAGAAAGGAGAATTATAGAAGGAAAGCAATGAGGTCTTTTCACTTTATGGCAGAATGACCTGATACAGAATTGTTCTTGAAAGATGTGAATAATTTACTCCAGCCTCAGAAGGAATAATTGTGACTTTCCCGTCTCTTAGAGTCTGGGCAATTAATTTTTAAAATCAGGGAGCAGTCTGAATCTTTGCATTATCTCAAACCTAACGAATCATCTCTCCCCTGAACTGCTATTCAGGTTTCCCTTGTCTTACCTGGCTTCCTGCTCCTCATCTTGGATTAGATCCTTGAAGATTGGATTTTTTTCCTTTTCCTTTGGCTAATAGAATCCTTGATCTTGGTGAGTCCCTGCCTCTACATGTGGTCTTTAGATTCATAGATTTGGAGATCCACTTATACGTGCCCTGATATTTGACCTCAACACTATTGTTGATTTTTTTTCTCCAGGCAGCTAACAGCTGGAAGGGACTCCACCCTATTACATGAGTTATGACAATGCCACTGGAATGCATCATCTAGCATCATCTCAAATCCATACTTAAAATTAAATTATACAGAAAGAAAATTATAATCCTCAAAATGTCACCTGTTAAAATAATTTTATAAAAGGACCTTGAAAGAACCAAAAGATAAGAGCAAGTCATTTTGTTCCTAAGAGCCTCAGTTTCCCTAATCTGTAGAATGAGGGAGATGATCTGTAATGTTCCTTCTAATACAAAAATCCTATGATTCTAATGATCAAATTATTTTACTTTTTAAATCTGATATTTCAGCAGACTCTATATTAAATGAAATTAAACAAAATGTTTGCCATATACTATGAGTGCTTTTGTTATACACACATTTATTTTTGAATACATTGAATTTGCTTAAAGTGACCAACCTAAATTGATTTATGTGGCCTTACTTGAGAGATCATCAGGTAAGACCACCACTTGGATGGTGATAGTGTATTTTCTGAAAAAAAAAATTTGCCTGTCCATTTCCTCCCTCAAGGATGAGGTGAAAATCTGTTGTTGTGTATTTTCTAACAAACACGTGATTTGATAAAACTTTTCACTGAAATTACCCTATATTTCCATATCCTGTAGAATACAGCATAAAAATAAAACACCCTATGCTTCCAGTCTGAATAGTAGTAAACATCAATGTTATTAATCTAGGGCATTACCTAAAAAAACATGAAAGAATTTCAATCTTCCTGTTTCCATTGACATAAACGAACATTACATGGATCCATTGACTTACTCTTCAAAGTTGACAGTGCTGGGGATGCAAAGGTAGTTCAGTGGTAGAATTCTCACCTGCCATACAGCAGACCTGGTTTCAATTCCCGACCCATGCACTTTCCAAAAACAAACAAACAAGCAAAACAAAAGAAAGAAAAAACAAACAAATGTTCAACAAATGGTGCTGCAATAACGGGATCCTCACATGGAAAGAAAATGAAAAGTGAACCCCACCATACAGCATAGAAAAAAAAATGTAAAAAAAACTTGACAGTGCCATTTGGTAGAGCGAAGTCTTCATGGATAGAATTATAAGAAAGTAAATACATGCTATTATATATAGCTAGTATTAGATCAGGCATGACCATAATAACATGCCTGTTAATATAAAGGATTTACCTCCAGTGGGCTAACTAATTTTCCATGGAAGTGAGAAGAAATATGAGGTTATCAGCATGCTCCTGGGCTTTGTCCACTTTGAATAAAAGTATAGTGAATGCTACCTGTAAGATCTTATGGTTCTAAATCATAAATTATAAAATCAGACATGAGATGGAGCTGCTGTCCTCCTAGGTCTTTCCAGAGGACCCCCAAGTATTTAAAGTTAAAAGCTTATTTAGTTATAGGCCTATTGCAGTGCATCCTGCAAACAGGATATATACCATGTGCTGGTTTGAATCTCTTGAGTACCCTAGAAAAGTCACATTTTAATCATGATCCAATCTTGTAGCAGCAACCATTTCTTTTCATCCGGATTCAATGTTGAATGTAGAAGGTTTTAATTAGATTATCTCCATGGAGATGTGGCTCACCCAGTTGTCGGTGTGACCTTTGATTAGAGGGAGATGTGACACCATCCATTCCAGGTGGGTATTGATTGGTTTACTGGAATCCTTTAAATGAAGAAACATTTTGTATTCAGAAACAACAAAAAGCTTCAGAACCGACAGAAAGTTCACAGCAGAGCTGACACATGTGGACACTTGGAGAACAGAGACACAAATGTTTGGAGATGCCTGGAGCCTAGCAGATGTGGCCATGAGATGTTAAGCAAGCCAGAATGTGGAGAGAGCCAAGGGAAGCCAAGAGATGAAAACCAGCCTTGGAGAAGTAAAGTAGGAGCTCCCACAGGAACAGAGGCTGAAAGCAACAGAGCCCAGGAACAAGAGACCAGCAGATGCCAGCCAAGTGACTACCCAGCTGACAGAGGTGTTCTTGACTCATTGGCCTTTCTTGAGTGAAGGTAACCTGTTGTTGGTGCCTTAATTTGGATACTTTCATTTCCTTAGAACTGTAAACTTGCAACTTATTAAATTCCCCCTTTTAAAAAGCTGTTTCATTTCTGGTATGTTGCACTCCAGCAGCTTGCAAACTAACACATACCTTGACAGTGCTGAATGTGTGAATGGGAATGACTCTGAATGAACAGCTTTACATTATATGCACATAGGTTATACCCTATATCTTTGAAAAAGAAGCAAACCAGTTCAAGGATTCTTGGTTCTAAATTATCAAAGAAATGTTTGTTGATTTAAACTGAAACTTCTTGTTCTCAACTCTTCTGTGACTTTCTAAGGCACCTCTTGGTTATTTAAACTGAATGTCTAATTCTCTGTTTTTTAAAATTTTGTATTATGGTAACATATATACAACATAAAATTTCTCATTTTAATGACTTTCAAGTATACAATTCAGTGGTATATAAGACACTCACAATGTTGTATTACAAACATCACTGCCAAAAGCAATTGTTTTTTGAACTGCAACTAGTTATTACAGTTTACTCATGATTCAAATCTTTAAACCAATTTAATCACATTGTAACTAAAATTATCTAAAAGTATCAAAGAAGAAATATATCATCTTTTGCTATTCTGGTTCTGTATTTGGCTTACATGATTTGTTTAAAATGTTTTGGCAATATATAACAGGCCTCTTGTGCTAGATTGAAGCTCTTTGTCCTTCTTTCAATGACAGTGGCAAAAAAAAAGGATCACGCTAATGAAAATGTGGATTAGTTCCTAGGCCCTTTTGATTTAGCTTGAATTTAGCTTGTCTCCTGCAACACAAATCCTTTCTATACTTTTACTTCTCAAAGTTCATATCCTCATTAGTATGGTTTTCTTTGTGCATAAGCAGCTTAATTCTTTAAACCTCTCTCTTTTTTAATTTCACAGTGATTGAGATATAATTCACATAAAATTCATTCATTTAAGTTACACAATTCAATGGTTGTTAGTATAAGGACAGTTGAGTAAAACATAATGGTAAAAAATAAATAAATAATGGAGGAACAAATGTTAAAATAAATTTAGTAGATTGAAATGCTAGTGATCAATGAAAGGGATGGGTAAGAGGTATGGTATGTATGAATTTTTTTCTGTTTTCTTTTTATGTCTTTTTCTGAATTGATGCAAATGTTCTAAGAAATGATCATGCTGATGAATATATAACTATATGATAAAAAAAAACTAATTAAAGCAAGGAAGAAAAAAATCTACAGATACAGGTATCAGAGTTTCTTAAATTCTAAATATTAAACACTATCTTAAATACCATTCGATTACCTATAAAAACCATGTATGTTCTCAAAATATCAAGTAGAACGTTATTACAAATATCAATTTTGATATAGTAGTGTCCTATGTTACTAAACATTTTCAAATTTTTTATTCCAGGAATTTATTTTATCTAACATTACTATAGCTGCCTAGAATTCTTTTTACTCTTCTTTTATTGTAAAATGTAACATACATATATATATATACAAAGAAAAAAAGAAAGAAGCAATAATTTTCAAAACATACTTCAACAAGCAGCTACAGAACAGGTCCCAGAGAAAGGCCCCAAAGTGTAGATGCTGGTGCCCCTCCCCTAACTACATGGAAGGCTGTTTGGAGACACTTCCCTGAGGGAGATAGAAGCAGTTTCTACTAGGAACAGGGAAGGTAGTGCAACCAAGTTCCATCTTTGGTGTTAATTAACAAATTTGGAGTGCTGAATAAAAATTCCGAGCACAGATAAACCCAGAGCAAACAGAAAAGGAACCCTGAGGTTTCTTCCAGCACAGAGGAGGTGAGGCTGATGGAAAAAAAAAAAAACAAAGAAATGGAAGCTTTTGGAGTCAGCTGAACTCAGAATACTGAAAAAGGGCTGTGCCCCAAGAAAAGGGGCACAAAGAGCTAGGTACCAACTCTGGCTCTTGACTGGTAAAAACTGAAGGCTGGTCACTGGCTCTGAAAATAGATTTCCTTCTTTCTTTTTTTAAACTATTCTAAGTAGCTCATTTGGAAAAGCCTCAGGCATTTTCAATTGTCAGAACTGACCCAGGCAAGGGTGGAGATAAGTTAGGTCTGAGAGACAAAGTAACTAGTCAGGTGAAGGAGATAATTCCCTATAGAGCATATCTTTCCCAAGAAAAGGGGTTGTGGTGAACCCAGCTCAATTGGTGGCCTTCCTTCAGAGAATTTGGACCCAAGGTGTTCGAAAACAGAAACAGCTTAAGCCCACCTTCTATGTCAGCCACTGTCTCAACCATGCCCCAGGCACGGACAGGCTCTGCTAAGAATTAAAGGCACTGCACCAGTTTAAGCCAATGGGCAGCTGTGAGCTGACAAGCACCACCTGTTGGACAGGATACAAAAAGCACAGAGTCTAGAGGATTCACAGGAAAGTCTGACAACCTGCTAGGACTCATAATCAGAGAAACCTGATACTGATTACATCCTCCTCTTGAAATCTGGAGCTTGTATGGTCTGCAAAAATCTGATTGGGGTCAATCATATCTGGGAGAACTACCTCCAAAAAAAAGGTTCCACATAGGCAGGGCAAGAACTGGAAAAAGACAAGAGCTGAAAATTTTTGATCAGTTAAATAAAGGCTATGCTAGAGGTCTAGAATAAGTTGAACTGAATGCCAAAGAATAGTAAAAGAACAAAGCCAATCAACAAGAAAACCCAAAGCAAAAGTGAAAACGACCCCCCAGGATAAACTAATCGAAGAAATCATATGCCTGGGCACCAGTGAAAACTATGAGTCATACTAGAAAAAATGAAGATATGGCCCAGTCAGAGGAACAAACTAACACTTCAAGTGAGATACAGGAGTTTGAAAAACTAATTAAAGGTATTCAAACAAACATACTAAATCAAATAAATGAGTTGAGGGAAGATATGGCAAAAGAGATGAAAGACATAAAAAAGACACTGGGTGACCATGAAGAACTCAAAAGTTTGAAAAAACGAATGGCAGAACTTATATGAATGCATGGCACAATAGAAGAGATGAAAAACAGAATGGAGACTTACAACAGCAGATTTGAAGTGGTAAAATAAAGGATTAGTCATCTAGAGGACAGGACATCTAGGATCCTATACACAAAAGAACAGATAGGTAAAATAATTGAAAAATATGGGCAGGGTCTCAGGGAACTGAATGGCAACATGAAGCACATGGCTATACATGTTATGGGTGTCCCAGAAGAAGAGAAGGAAAAGGGGCAGAACGAATATTGGAGGAAATAATCACTGAAATTTTCCCATCTCTTAAGAAAAACATAAAATTACAGATCCCAGAAATACAGAGTACCCAAAACAGAATAAATCCAAATAGATCTACTTTAAGACATTTGCTAATCAGACTGTCAAATGTCAAAGACAAAGAGAGACTTCTGAAAACAGCAAGAGAAAAGCAATCCATCACACATAGGGGAAGCTTTGTAAGACTATATGTGGATTTCCCAGCAGAAACCTTGGAGGTGAGCATGCAGTGGCATTATATATTTAAGATAGTGACACTGAAAGAGAATAACTGCCAACCAAGAATTCTATATCCAGCAAAATTGTTCTTCAAAAATGAGAGGGAGTTTAAAATATTTGCAGACAAACATATACTCAGGGAGTTTGTGAAAAAGAGACCATTTCTACAAGAAATACTAAAGGGAACATTACAAGCAGATAGGAAAAGACAGGAGAGAAAGATTTGGAGAATAGTGTAGAAATGCAGATTATTAGTAAGGGTACAGAATAAAGTCATGACAGATACAAAAATGTAGATGAAACTTGAGGACATTTTGTTGAGTGAAATTAGCCAGAAGAAAAGGACAAATACTGCATGGTCACAGCAAAACAAACTAACATTAATGAGTGAACTTTTAGAGTTAAAGGTGAGAACACAGGTTATCAAGAGATAGGAAAAGGGGAGAGATTGGACATTTGATGCTGAAGGAGTACAGAATCTTCAAGAGGATTGATCGTAAAGATCCAGAAATGGATAGCACAATACTATCTGATAGTGGCACAATACTAAAGTACACTGAACAAAGCTGAGTGTAAGTATGGTTGAAAGAGTGAGGAGCATGTATGACATCAGAAGGAAAGACAGAAAATAAGGACCTGGACATAGCAAAACCTGGAGTGTACAATGATGGTGATTAAATGTACAAATAAAAGAATGTTTTTACATGCAGGAAAATAGATGAATGTCACCACTGCACGGTGTTGAAAATCGGGTGGTATATGGATAAAATACAACCAATACAAACTAGGGTCTATAGTTAATAATAACATTGTAGTATGCTTCCATTAAATGTAACAAAAGCAATATAGAAAAGCTAAATGTCAATAAGAGGGGGCTATAAGCAAGAGGTATGGGATTCTTGGTGTTGTTTTTGTTTCTGCTTTTTATTTTATTTTTTATTTTTCATTTTTTTCCTCTTCTTCCTTTGTGGAAGAAATGGAAATGTCCTCATGTAGATTGTGGTGATGAATGCATATCTTTGTGATTATACCAGGAAGCTAAAAAAGAGAGCATGCATCAATTAGAGATATAAATGAAGCTGATCTAGTTAGAACTAAGGTAAATCAGACTAAAGGGTAAAGGATGAAATTGACTGTGTTATTAATCTTCAACTTCTGTGTGAGACCAAAAGAACAGATGTTTATATTTTCTACAGCCCACTACTTAATTTAATTTGTATGGACAGTTTTCTCAAACACCATAATTACATGGAACCTTGAATATGATGCAAGAACTTGTTGGTTAGTGTGATGCCCTGATACATCCCAGAGTAACCTGGCAGAAAACAAAAAAAATATTTGCAAAGTCCCCTTGAGAGACTGGGGGGAAATGTGGAAATATTAAACCTCCCCAACTGGGGAATTCCTGATATTGTCACAAGCGTTGCGGACTACCAATGTAAAAGACCCTAGATCTTGGGGCTTGCCCTTATGAAACTTATTCCTGCAATGAAGATGCTAAGCCTACTCTTATGCCTAAGAGTCACCCCAGAGAACCTCTTTTGTTGATCAGCTGTGGCTTCTCTTTCAAAGACAACTTTGAAGGTAAACTCACTTCCCTCCCTATTACATTGGACATGACTCCCAGGGGTGTAAATCTCCTTAGTAACATAGGATATGACTCCTGGAAATGAGCCTGACTCTGGCATCTTGTGATTGAGAAACCTTCTTGATCAAATGGGTTAAGAGAGTTTTCAAATATTGTCCAGAGGTCATTCTGGAGTATTTCTTATATCTATGCATTTCATAGATATCCCTTCTTAGTTTTTAGTGTATTGGAGTAGCTGGAGGGAAATGTCTGATACTGCTGAACTATAATCCAATAGCTTTGATTTTTGAAGATGATTGCATAACTAATGAACTTTCAAGGTTTGACCATGTGATTGTGAAAACCTTGTGACTGACACTCCCTTTATCCAGTGTGCGGACAGATGAGTAAGAACATAAAGACAAAGATAAATAACAGGAGGCCTAAGGGGTATGGGATGTTTCGGGCATTCTTTTTTTTTTTTTATTAAAAAAAATTAATTAACACAACATTTAGAAATCATTCCATTCTACATATGCAATCAGTGATTCTTAATATCATCATATATCACAAAGATGTATGATCATCATTTCTTAGTACATTTTCATTGATTTAGAAAATGAAATAGCAAGACAACAGAAAAAGAAATAAAATGATAATATAGAGAAAAAATAAAAATAAAAAATACAAAAAATAAATAAAAACAGGAAAAAAACATACAAAAAAACACTATAGCTCAGAAGCAGCTTCATTCAGTGTTTTAAAATAATTACATTATAATTAGGTAGTATTGTGCTGTCCATTTTTGAGTTTTCATATTCAGTCCTGTTGCACAGTCTGTATCCCTTCAGCTCCAATTACCCATTATGTTACTCTATTTCTAACTCCTGATGGTCTCTGTTACCAATGACATATTCCAAGTTTATTCTCAAATGTCGGTTCACATCAGTGGGACCATACAGTATTTGTCCTTTAGTTTTGGGCTAGTCTCACTCAGCATAATGTTCTCTAGGTCCATCCATGTTATTACATGCTTCATAAGTTTATCCTGTCTTAAAGCTGCATAATATTCCATCGTATGTATATACCACAGTTTGTTTAGCCACTCGTCTGTTGATGGACATTTTGGCTGTTTCCATCTCTTTGCAATTGTAAATAATGCTGCTATAAACATTGGTGTGCAAATGTCCGTTTGTGTCTTTGACCTTAAGTCCTTTGAGTAGATACCTAGCAATGGAATTGCTGGGTCATATGGCAATTCTATATTCAGCTTTTTGAGGAACCACCAAACTGCCTTCCACAGTGGTTGCACCATTTGACATTCCCACCAACGGTGGATAAGTGTGCCTCTTTCTCCACATCCTCTCCAGCACTTGTCATTTTCTGTTTTGTTGATAATGGCCATTCTGGTGGGTGTGAGATGATATCTCATTGTGGGTTTGATTTGCATTTCTCTAATGGCCAGGGACATTGAGCATCTCTTCATGTGCCTTTTGGCCATTTGTATTTCCTCTTCTGAGAGGCGTCTGTTCAAGTCTTTTTCCCATTTTGTAATAGGGTTGGCTGTCTTTTTGTTGTTGAGTTGAGCAATCTCTTCATAAATTCTGGATACTAGAACTTTATCTGATATGTCATTTCCAAATATTGTCTCCCATTGTGTAGGCTGTCTTTCTACTTTCTTGATGAAGTTCTTTGATGCACAAAAGTGTTTAATTTTGAGGAGCTCCCATTTCTTTCTTTCTTTCTTCAGTGCTCTTGCTTTAGGTTTAAGGTCCATAAAACTGCCTCCAATTGTAAGTTTCATAAGATATCTCCCTACATTTTCCTCTAACTGTTTTGTGGTCTTAGACCTAATGTTTAGATCTTTGATCCATTTTGAGTTAACTTTTGTATAGGGTGTGAGATACGGGTTCTCTTTCATTCTTTTGCATATGGATATCCAGTTCTTTAGGCACCATTTATTGAAGAGACTGCTCTGTCCCAGGTGAGTTGGCTTGACTACCTTATCAAAGATCAAATGTCCATAGATGAGAGGGTCTATATCTGAGCACTCTATTCGATTCCATTGGTCGATATATCTATCTTTATGCCAATATCATGCTGTTTTGACCACTGTGGCTTGATAATATGCCTTAAAGTCAGGCAGCGTGAGACCTCCATCTTCGTTTTTTTTTTCCTCAAGATACTTTTAGCAAATCGGGGCACCCTGCCCTTCCAGATAAATTTGCTTATTGGTTTTTCTATTTCTGAAAAATAAGTTGTTGGGATTTTGATTGGTATTGTGTTGAATCTGTAAATCAATTTAGGTAGAATTGACATCGTAACTATATTTAGTCTTCCAATCCATGAACATGGTATGCCCTTCCATCTATTTAGGTCTTCTGTGATTTCTTTTAACAGATTTTGTAGTTTTCTTTGTATAGGTCTTTTGTCTCTTTAGTTAAATTTATTCCTAAGTATTTTATTCTTTTAGCTGCAATTGTAAATGGGATTCGTTTCTTGATTTCCCCCTCAGCTTGTTCATTGCTAGTGTATAGAAACACTACAGATTTTTGAATGTTGATCTTGTAACCTGCTACTTTGCTGTACTCATTTATTAGCTCTAGTAGTTTTGTTGTGGATTTTTCTGGGTTTTCGATGTATAGTATCATATCGTCTGCAAACAGTGATAGTTTTACTTCCTCCTTTCCTATTTTGATGCCTTGTATTTCTTTTTCTTGTCTAATTTCTCTGGCTAGAACCTCCAACATGATGTTGAATAATAGTGATGATAGTGGACATCCTTGTCTTGTTCCTCATCTTAGGGGGAAAGTTTTCAATTTTTCCCCATTGAGGATGATATTAGCTATGGGTTTTTCATATATTCCCTCTATCATTTTAAGGAAGTTCCCTTGTATTCCTATCCTGTGAAGTGTTTTCAACAGGAAAGGATGTTGAATCATGTCAAATGCCTTCTCTGCATCAGTTGAGATGATCATGTGATTTTTCTGCTTTGATTTGTTGATATGGCGTATTGCATTAATTGATTTTCTTATGTTGAACCATCCTTGCATACCTGGGATGAATCCTACTTGGTCATGATGTATAATTCTTTTAATGTGTTGCTGGATACGATTTGCTAGAATTTTGTAGAGGATTTTTGCAACTATATTCATTAGAGAGATTGGTCTGTAGTTTTCTTTTTCTGTAATATCTTTGCCTGGTTTTGGTGTGAGGGTGATGTTGGCGTCATAGAATGAATTAGGTAGCTTTCCCTCCACTTCAATTTTTTTGAAGAGTTTGAGCAGAGTTGGTACTAATTCTTTCGGGAATGTTTGGTAGAATTCACATGTGAAGCCGTCTAGTCCTGGAGTTTTCTTTTTTGGAAGCTTTTGAATGACTGATTCAATTTCTTTACTTGTGATTGGTTTCTTGAGGTCATCTATTTCTTCTTGAGTCAAAGTTGGTTGTTCATGCCTTTCTAGGAGCTTGTCCATTTCATCTACATTGTTGTATTTATTAGCGTAAAGATGTTCCTAGTATCCTGTTATTACCTCCTTTATTTCTGTGAGGTCATGGTTATGTCTCCTCTTCCATTTCTGATCTTATTTATTTGCATCCTCTCTCTTCTTCTTTTTGTCAATCTTGCTAAGGGCCCATCAATCTTGTTGATTTTCTCATAGAACCAACTTCTGGTCTTATTGATTTTCTCTATTGTTTTCATGTTCTCAATTTCATTTATTTCTGCTCTAATCTTTGTTATTTCTTTCCTTTTGCTTGCTTTGGGGTTAGTTTACTGTTCTTTCTCCAGTTCTTCCAAGTGGACAGTTAATTCCTGCATTTTTGCCCTTTCTTCTTTTTTGATATAGGCATTTAGGGCAATAAATTTCCCTCTTAGCACTGCCTTTGCTGCTTCCCATAGGTTTTGATATGTTGTGTTTTCATATTCATTCACCTCGAGATATTTACTAATTTCTCTTGTAATTTCTTCCTTGACCCACTTGTTGTTTAAGAGTGTGTTGTTGAGCCTCCACGTATTTGTGAATTTTCTGGCACTCTGCCTATTATTGATTTCCAACTTCATTCCTTTATGATCTGAGAAAGTGTTGTGTATGATTTCAATCTTTTTAAATTTGTTGAGACTTGCTTTGTGACCCAGCATATGGTCTATCTTTGAGAATGATCCATGGGCACTTGAGATAAAGGTGTATCCTGCTGTTGTGTGGTGTAATGTCCTATAAATGTCTGTTAAGTTTAGCTCATTTATTGTAATATTCAAATTCTCTATTTCTTTATTGATCCTCTGTCTAGATGTTCTGTCCATTGATGAGATGGTGAATTGAAGTCTCCATCTATTATGGTAGATGTGTCTATTTCTCTTTTCAGTAATTGCAGTGTATTCCTCACGTATTTTGGGGCATTCTGATTTGGTGCATAAATATTTATGATTGTTATGTCTTCTTGTTTAATTGTTCCTTTTATTAGTAGATAGTATCCTTCTTCCTCTCTTTTAACTGTTTTACATTTGAAGTCTAATTTGTTGGATATTAGCATAGCTACTCCTGCTCTTTTCTGGTTGTTATTTGCATGAAATATCTTTTCCCAACCTTTCACTTTCAACCTATGTTTATCTTTGGGACTAAGATGTGTTTCCTGTAGACAGCATATAGAAGAATCCTGTTTTTTAATCCATTCTGCCAGTCTATGTCTTTTGATTGGGGAATTCAGTCCATTAACATTTAGTGTTATTACTGTTTGGGTAATACTTTCCTCTACCATTTTGCCTTTTGTATTATATATATCATATCTGATTTTCCTTCTTTCTACACTCTTCTCCATACCTCTCTCTTCTGTCTTTTCATATCTGACTCTAGTTCTCCCTTTAGTATTTCTTGCAGAGCTGGTCTCTTGGTCAGAAATTCTCTCAGTGACTTTTTGTCTGAAAATGTTTTAATTTCTCCCTCATTTTTGAAGGACAATTTTGCTGGATATAGAAGTCTTGGTTGGCAGTTTTTCTCTTTTAGTAATTTAAATATATCATCCCACTGTCTTCTTGCTTCCATGGTTTCTGCTGAGAAATCTACACATAGTCTTATTGGGTTTCCCTTGTATGTGATGGATTGTTTTCTCTTGCTGCTTTCAAGATCCTCTCTTTCTCTTTGACCTCTGACATTCTAACTAGTAAGTGTCTTGGAGAACGCCTATTTGGATCTATTCTCTTTGGGGTGCGCTGCACTTCTTGGATGTGTAATTTTAGGTCTTTCATAAGAGTTGGGAAATTTTCAGTGACAATTTCTTCCATTAGTTTTTCTCCTCCTTTTCCCTTCTCTTCTCCTTCTGGGACACCCACAACACGTATATTTGTGCGCTTCACATTATCATTCAATTCCCTGAGCCCCTGCTCAAATTTTTCCATTCTTTTCCCTATAGTTTCTGTATCTTGTCAGACTTCAGATGTTCCGTCCTCCAGTTCACTAATTCTAGCCTCTGTCTCTTGAAATCTACCATTGTAGGTTTCCATTGTTTTTTTCATCTCTTCTACTGTATCTTTCATTCCCATAAGTTCTGTGATTTCTTTTTCAGACTTTCTATTTCTTCTTTTTGTTCATCCCATGCCTTCTTCATGTCCTCCCTCAATTTATTGATTTGATTTTTGAAGAGATTTTCCATTTCTGTTCGTATATTCAGAATTAGTTGTCTCAGCTCCTGTATCTCATTTGAGCTATTGGTTTGTTCCTTTGACTGGGCCATATCTTCAATTTTCCTGGTGTGATTTGTTATTTTTTGCTGGTGTCTGGGCATTTAATCAGGTTTCCCTGAGTGTGGGACCCAGCAGGTTGAAAGACTTTCCTGTGAAGTCTCTGGGCTCTGTTTTTCTTATCCTGCCCAGTATGTGGTGCTTGTCTGTCTGCGGGTCCCACCAGCAAAAGATGTTGTGGCTCCTTTAACTTTGGAAGACTCTCGCTGCTGAGTGTGTGGTGGAGACAGAGGAAAGGTTGTAGGTTGGTTTTAATGACTTCAAATTGTGAAGTCCTGGGATCTGAATTCCTTGAGAGAGGGATTCCACCTGAGTTGCGTTTCACCCCTCCCGCGGGGAAGGTTCAGGTGGTAGAGAGCCCTGAAAGCAGCCCGCCTCTGCGTTCGGGGCAGTCGCAACCTGTGTAATCCCAGCGCTGAGCCCAGAGGCAACCAAACTTCCGCAGAAACAGCCACAGAAAGCTCTGTTCGCCCCCTTTCCTCTTTTTCAATTAGCCCAATAGGCGAATTCCACCTTGATCAGTTTTGCCTGAGCTGAGGGCCTATTTTTAGTAGTCAGAAGTTGTTCATTAATGCCACTATTGGTGTTAGGTTGGACTCAGTCTCTACTACTGTTGGAGACTCTTTCCTTTCCCTCTGGGAAGTCGCCTGTGGGGGAGAGGCGCTGGCCGCTTGGGGAACTGCTGATCTGAGGCTCCCAGCCGGCCCGGCAAGCTGCGTGCATGGGAGGGGCTCCGGTCGTTGGCTGCCGGGCGTTCTTTTTTTTATTTTAATTTTTATTCTTATTTTTTTTGAGTTATGAAAATGTTCAAAACTTGATTGTGGTGGCAAATGCACAATTCTCTGATGATACTGTGAACCATGGATTGTACACTGTTCTAGTTTGCTAGCTGCCAGAATGCAATATACCAGAAACAGAATGGCTTTTAAAAAGGGGAATTTAATAGGTTGCTAGTTTATAGGTCTAAGGCTGAGAAAATGTCCCAATTAAAACAAGTCTATAGAAATGTCCAATCTAAGGCACCCAAGGAAAGATACCTTGGTTCAAGAAGGCCGATGAAGTTCAGGGTTTCTCTCTCAAGTGAGAAGGCACATAGCGACATAGTCAGGGCTTCTCTCTCATCTGGAAAGGCACATGGTGAACAAAGTCAGGGTTTCTCTCTTATCTGGAAGGCAGATGGCGACCACGGTGTCATCTGCTAGCTTCTTCTCCTGGCTTCCTGTTTCATGAAGCTCCCCGGAAGCATTTTCCTTCTGCATCTCCAAAGGTCACTGGCTGATGGACTCTGCTTCTCTTGGCTATGTCGTTCTGCTCTGCTCTCTTTGAATCTCCTTCATTCTCCAAAATGTTTCCTCTTTTATAGGACTCCAGAAACTTATCAAGACCCACCCAAATGGGTGGAGATATGTCGTCACCTAATCTAGCTTAACAACCACTCTGATTAAATCGCATCTCCAGGGAGATGATCTGATTACAATTTCAAGCATACAGTATTGAATAGGGTTTATTCTGTCTCTACTAAATGGGATTTTGATTAAAACGTGGCTTTTCCCTCTGTATTAATGAAATAGGATATCACATGAAAATCATCCAACTTTTTAATTTACTGTAGCATCAGAAATTCCCGCTCACAAAAATTCCAGAAATGTAATCTTCTAAAAACTTACCTATCGCCCTTTTCAAAGACCAATTGATTAAGTCTTCTGAGACATAATTGCACAATACAGAATAGCATTAAATAACCTGTAGGATCCATGCTGAGAAGATACTCTCATATTTTAACTTTAAAGTGCTAAGTTGTTCAAATGTGATATTTTATATCCCAAATTCCCATATAAAGATTAACCCCCCAGATAAGGGGTAAAATAGGTTAAGTAGATTGAAATACCCGTGGTCAATGAGAGAGAGGGGTAAGGGATATGGAATATATGAAGTTTTTTTCTCTTTATTTCTTTATCTGGAGTGATGCAAATATTCTAAAAATGATCATGGTGATGAATACACAAATATATGATAATATCGAGAGCCATTGACTGCACACCATGTGTGGACTGTATGTGTGTGAAGATTTGTTGATAAAAATATATTTAAAAAAAAAAACAAACATGGCTTTTCCAAGGGAAATACATCCTTTCAAACCAGCACATACACTTTGGATGATTATATGGCATATGTACATATCTCAATTAAATTGCATATAAGAAAGATAATTGACTTGCCTTAGGAGAAACTCAATGTATATTTTGGATTGGAAACATGACAAAAATTCTTCACTTATTAAGCAATAGTAAAAATTATTCAAATCTTTATCCTCTGGACCAAAAATCTTCTTAAGAATTTTCCAGGTCTACCAAGATTTCTTCCATGTCTAGTATTTTAAGGATAAAAGATACCTTTAAATAGCACACTTAAATTTGAAAAGTATTTTCATGCCAGTATTTGGTGTAAATTTCATTATATAAGCTGTATTATAAACAATCTATCACTCACTGAATAAAATGAGGAATACAGGATCAATCCAAGCACCTAAAATTGCATAGCATGGAATAAAATTACATGTATAAAACATACAATAAAAGAAAAAGCAGACTGATTCCTGGAAACAAACTGATCAAACTAGAATCAATTAAAATTGATTACTACATGATTGCACATTTATTCACTGAAAGGATGATTAGGTTAGTTAAAATACATTTTTAATATTAAGGAAGTTTTTCCATGTATTATATAGTATTGTATAGCAAAATTATATTTTGATAGACTGTAGAAGGAGGTTTATAAAATGGAAAATCAATAAAAAGGAAACAGACAATTAATTTACCCTAGGAAAATTCCACGAAAAACTCTGACTATGGACACATAGTAAATTGTGAACTGGAGTGTGGATGATGTTGGGGTAAAATAGGAAAAAGAACAAAAAAAAGGAGTGTGTGTATTTTACAAGAAGAGAAGTGAGGTAGCTTGGACAGGCATAAACCTTAGCCTCCAATGACATCAAAGGAGGATACGTAGAGGAAATGATTGCCAGCGTTTTGTATTATTCATTTTAAGATTACAGATTTGTGGGATTGAACATTGGAGATGGGAGAAAAGGGCGTATTTTTTTTTTTTCACATGGTCAGGTACCAGGAAACAAACCCAGGTCTCCGGCATGGCAGGCAAGAACTCTATCTGCTGAGCTACCATGGCCCACCCAAAAACGGTGTATTTTTTAGTCTACTGATTTACAGGTCTGTGAAGGATCTTTCTATAGCTTTTTTTTGGTTGTACGTCTATGTGTTCGGTTTTTTACAAGAATACAATCATAAAATGTTTGTTCAACAAATGTTTATGAACTCCTATGTGCTGAGCACTATGCAAGGTGCTGGAAAGAGGAATTATCTCTGCCTATAAAGCAGCTGGAATGGATCTTGAAAATCCGCTATTCAAACCTTTTTGTACAGCTAGGAAAATGTTCAACAGCTGGTTACATCGTGAATAATCCCATATGGGTTAAACTGATAATGTGAAAGATCACAAAGAAAGCCGCTTTAATAGAGCTTTGAACCTGATACTTTTTTCTAAGGGCAAAATGATAAACTTTGATAAGGCCTATTAGATTTGGGACAGCACAAATGCAGCTTATTTATATCAAACTGGCTATATTTGTAGTATTCATTAAAATGGAGTTCTACATGGATTATATTGTTCTTCTATGTCTAAGGCATGCTTTACCTGTAGGAAACTTGCTGAGGCCCTGAGAATTAGTACCATCAACCAGGTACCCTAAAGCTTTGAAACTATGGACTCCTGCACTTCCATTAACTCGATTTTCCTTGACAAAAAACATTGCTGAATTTGACATCTTCAAGATTAGTAGTGCACAAAGAATTCTACTAAAGTTTCTGTGTAAGCTTTTTTGAATAGGAAGCAGAAAAACCAAAACAGCCTGTGTACATAAAAGATTCTTCATGCTTTGGCTTATTTTAAATTCTAGAACTTGAAAAATAAAATAGAATAAAATTAAGTAATTGAGACAAACACGTCTGTACATGAAAAGTTCATGCTATTGCTAAGTCTCTAATTTACTTTTAAAAGGAGGCGAAAGCTCTACAACGGTGACTTACAGACATAAAAGGTAGAAAACTGAAGTACCTTATTTAGCATATCTACAAATTTTGTGTGAAGAATTCCAGAAACCATACCTTGGTCAATTATTGAAATAAAAAAGTATCCATTTGGCATTTATTGTGTGTGGCAATGTTCTGCATGTTCAATCCAAGGTCAACATATTTAAATCAGTGTTTTTGTGCTGACCCAAACCTGACCCAGCCCAAAATCTCTCATAACCAAAATTTAATGTTTCTGAAAGCATTGTCGCCCTGTCATTTCTTTTTCACCTTCCTGTGCCTTTCCTAAGTTCTTTCAGATGGTTAATCATTAATTAATTTTAACGAGGCTTTTTTCTCAGTGCCAAGTCCTTCTCTGCTGGTCTATCTTTTAGGCAATACCTGAACTCACCTACTTGTTCCCATTTAAGAAGCCCTGGCACTCACTATCTGTTCCTTTCTCTAAGGAAATTCATAATAGCAAATGAAGTGGGTGGGTGGGTGTGGGTTCCTTTATAAGAGTATTCCACCTTTCAGGCCTCCTTAATTTAGCTATTTTCCTGGTATGGGTAAATTTGAGACTTAATCGTACCAATAATAAATCTTTACAAAGATTTCCAAGCATAGGTTTCCTCAACAAAACTATTATGACTGGACTAGGGCTCAGATTTTCCCTTCTACAGCTGTCCCATAAGCCAAGCTCTTTATCTGACCCTGGAGAATCCCTTAAACTCGGGCCTCACAGCTCATTTTGGACCTGGGGTGCACCAAAGGACGGAATGCAAATAAGAAGGGGAAACCTTGGTGTGTCTCAATAAAAGATGTCAGGTATGACACAGAGGTAAACTCCTGGGCAGGGAAGAAATGGTACTCTGGAAGTAAGATCATGTCTCCAAGTTTTCTCTGGTCAGAAGTGACACCTATTTCCAGTCAAACGAGTTACTTCCACAATCCCCTCCCTCCTGCATCTCTCCTACTTTCCATATGGTCAGACATACCAGACAGGTGATTTGGGTCAACAACCTACCTGGCACAAAGTCAAAGGCACAAGGCCCTACCCTACCCATATTCTGATCCTTTGACGTTTTAAGTGAGGGAAGATTTCTGAGGTTTTCCATCTTTGTTCATTTGACTGGGGCAAATGAAACTAGTAATGATCTTTATTTACCATGCCGAAATTCTCTTCACGACTCCAGGGAGGCACTGTACCCTCCCATAGAGTTAGAGAGGCTTCGTGACGTTCAAAGTCCCGTTCTGGACATTCCCACACTTTCATTTATTCCACAAGAGTGGAACGTGTGTTCCCAGCTAGGAGCTGTGGACTTCTAACCTCTTAGCCCAAGTAGGGAGGGGAGAACTGGACGAGGGGGACCCATCTCCCCTCCCGACAGCACAGTTATAGCCATCATCTCTCCTGGGCACCCATCCCCGTGCTAATTCTCCGAGCTCCTCATCTAGTTGATGTGACAGGCTAGTGGCCCAATCCCCTTCTTGGTTCCCAGGCCGACTGCTAGCAGTACCCGAGCCAATGGCGGCGGTCGAGGGGCGGAGGGGCCGGGCAGGAGGGGAGGGAGCGCCGGCTTTAGAACTGGAGCCACAAAGATTGCGAGGAGCAGAAGTTGTCTGAGTACGTTGGTCAGAAGCTGTCGGGCCAGACGGGAGACCCTGCGACTTTACGTAAGTGCACTGTAGACAAGGGCGAGCACTAGGGGAGCCGGCTCATTGGGCGTGGGCAGGAGCGGGACCAGGGGAGAGCATCTCCGGGAATCTCCGCAGGAACGTGCCTCGCACAGACCGGGTGGGGCGGAGAGGAGGTCGGAGAAATTTCAGTAGGAGCCCTCTGGCGCCACGGTGAGCATTCGCAGCAGGGATGGGTGAGTGTGACAGAAACTTCCCCAGCACCACCCGCCGCAAACACGTTTTCTCCTGTAACTGTAGAAGATGGCACTTTCTAAGTTGCTCTTAAGTTGTTGTCAGACTTGTGCTGCAGTCCTTGACGCCTACCCTAGACCTCCCTTCCGTGGCTGCCGCCGCGAAGTGAAAACAGAGAGCCTCACTTCTCTCTGTGGTCCCTCACTGCTGCCAAACCGCCTCACCCCGGACTCAGGAAATCCCGGAGCCGGCCGCGTGCGCCGCCTCCAGCCTCGGCTCGCCCTCCTCCAGTGACCTCGCGGGCTCACGCCTGCCCTGGAGTTCCGAGGAGGGGGGATGCGGGGAGTGGGGGGCGTCGTGGCCTTGGGAAGGCATTAGGCTCGAGTGGCCTGCCTTCCGCTTGCTTCCCTTGCCACTAGCGAGAGCGGCGCGATAGCACCGCGTCTCCTATGAGTAAGCACTTTTTTTTTCTTTCAGTAACAGAACATCTCGGTGCAAGTAGGGCAGTACCTTTCCGTTCTCCTCTCCCCCCGACCCCGCGCAGCCTCCCTGCTCCCTTCTGGGCTCCTTTGACTCTGCTGCCCCGAGCGATCAGAGGAGAGGGGGTAGGTGGGTGGGAGATCCCGCTTACCCCCACCCCTCTGCCACACACAGCTGCACTTGCCGGTGTTTACTTTTCTCCACCCGCAGTACTTAAGCGTTATAATGAGAGGCCCAGGGACGCAGATCACTCCCGCCCTGGCTTCCCGCCAGTCTCAAAGTCGCTGCTGCTGCTGCTGCTGCTGTTGCTGCTGCTGTTCCAGCGTGCTGGCGGTTCCGAAGGCCAGGCTTCAAGGCTTGAGATGACCCCGGCCAGGGAGATGGAATAGGGTTAATGCTACCCAACACTTTCTATAAGCGATTCTTCTTGCTGTTCATCTGAAATGCATAACATCCCAGAGGTGCAGAAGGTTGAGCAACTTCGGTTGGAGAGTCCCTGCACTTAGGTTCAGTCAGACGCTAAATTGGGAGCTCCCGACCTGTCACAATGGATGGGTTGCAGAGAGAGGGTAGGGCGTGGCTGTAGGCAGGCAGATAAGACTAGGCGGATATTAAAAAGCATTGAGGGGTAAGCGCTTACTCCATTTTATTAGGAGTCACAGTGTCTGGGGGAGCCTGAGCTTGATCCCAGAGATGCAGTTTAAGGTGAATTGAAACTAAATGGCCGCAGTTTCTGATGTCTTTAGGGTATGGGTCATGTGACTTATTTTGACTTTAAAACTGGATTGAATGGTTGAGGACCCTAGTCCAACAACCGCTAGGCGATAAAAGGTGGGGAAAGGAGTGAACTGGCCTCCACTCAGGGAATTCTTTTTGGAATTGGATGATGGAAACAGAAAGAATTTGGTGCTCAGATTTTATCCAAAATAAAAGCAGGAGTTGAAATATGTTCCTCTGGGAAGTTGTTC
Source organism: Tamandua tetradactyla (assembly GCF_023851605.1). NCBI lineage: Eukaryota > Metazoa > Chordata > Mammalia > Pilosa > Myrmecophagidae > Tamandua > Tamandua tetradactyla. Next base: position 53,230,503 of record NC_135353.1, on the reverse strand, counting down.
ATAAATCTCCCTTGCTTCCGTTCAATCTAGTTATGGATTTTCTATCTTTTATTAATTATTTTCTAGGAAAAACATCTTTTTACTCCCTCTTATTTCATCCTTAAATGCTAGATTTGAAGCAGTATCCTATAAGGTAGTGTCAAAGAAACAGGGCTCTGTACATATTCCTGGGTGTAGCCTAAATTCTAATTGAACCATTCTGTTAGGCATCTACTTGAAGGTGGTGGATAATATCATGTCTAAAATTAGCCATTTTATTTGTGGTTTGGAATTACTTAAATCAGAAATCACACACAAAAACGGGAGATGCTAAATTCGATAAATCGAACTGGTTGAGGTTTGGCTTGTCAGTGATTTGGTAGAATAATGAAAGCCCACTGAAACAACTTTATAATATTAGCCAATACCCACCCATGCCGCCCAAGTTTGCTGGTGACAAAATGTAGCAATTTTGCTATGCAGATTGTGAGGTGTAGAAATGGGCAGAGGAATCTCTGAGATCAGTGGTTTAGAAGGAAAAGAAAAAAGATTTATCAGTTATTTGCAAATGTGGGCCCACTTGATAAAAACCCAGCCTTGAAAACAACTAGGGCAGAAGCTATAAAAATAAAACTGGAAACATTTAATACATTTTAGCCTTTTATGCTTTAGCCCAAAACCCTTTTTTTTCTTGTAGCTACCTCTGAATGACTCAAGTGCTCCATTTTCTTGCCAGACTGCCATTTCTATAGCCACCTTAAAACACATAGCTCTGACTGTAAGGCTAGCCTTGTGGCACAAATTAGCTAGGAATGGATTTAAGCTGCAACTGTACGGGGAGTTAATTACACGGGAGACAGATACCACCATCTCCCCTTGCAGTGGAAGTAGTGTAAGTGAGGTAATATTATTATTTTAGATTGAACCCTTAGTGTTTAACTTTTAAAAATGGGGAGCGAGGTGTCACAAATAGGTAAAAGTAGTAGGGCAGTTTTTTTTCAAACATTTTTTATTAAAAAATATAACATATAACAAAAAACCAATAAATTTCAAAGTACATTGTAACAAATAGTTATAGAACAGATTTTAGTTCGGTATGAGTTACTGTTCCACAATTTTATATTTTTCCTTCTAGCTGCTCCAAAGACACTGGAGACTAAAAGAAATATCAATATAATGATTCAGCACTGATACCCATTTGTGAAATCCTATCTTCTCTGTTGTAACTCCTCCTTCTCCTTTAATCCTTTTCCCAATCTTTAGGGGTATTTGGGCTCTGCCCTTCTAACTTTTTTTTCTTTTCTTCTTTGACTTTTTTTCTCTTGTGTGAAAAATAACATATGTACAAAAAAGCAATAAATTTCAAAGACATTGCAACAATGAGTTGTAGAACAGATTTCAGTGTTTGGTATGGGTTATGATTCCACAATTTTAGGTTTTTATTTCTAGCTGCTCTAAGGTACTGAAGACTAAAAGAAATAACAATATAATGATTCAGATATCCATACTCAGTTGTTAGACCCTACCTTCTCTGTTTAACTCAACCATCACTTTTGATCTTTCTCCCACACTCTTTAGGGGTATTTGGACTATGACCATTCTAACTTTTTCAAGTTGGAAGGGGCTGTCGATAGTATGGGATGGGGGATGGAACTAACTGATGTTCTCTAGAGGCTGGCCCCTCTGGGTTTCAGGATTTACCTGGCCTAGGGACCCATTTGGAGGTTGTAGATTTCTGGAAAGTTACCCTAGTGCATGGAACCCTTGTAGAATCTTACATAACACCCTAGGTGTTCTTTAGGATAGGCAGGAATGGTTTTGGTGGGGGTTGGCAAGTTATGATAGGTAGCAATGTCTAACTGAACATGCGTAAGAGTCACTTCCAGAGCAGCCTCTCCCTCTATTTGAACTCTGTCAGACACTGATACCTTATTTGTTGCGCTTCGCTTCCCCCTTTTGGTCAGGATGTCATGGTTGATTCCAAGATGCCAGGCCAAAAGGTGATGGTGGAATTATACATGGAAAATAGGACTTAAATGAATATGAATGCATTTCTCTTTTAGTCTCCAGTATTTTAGAGCAGCTAGAAGTAAAAACCTAGAATTGTGAAATTGTAACCCGTGTCAAAGTCTGAAATATGTTCTACAACTAATTGTGGTGCTGTGCTTCGAAATTTATAGCTTTTTTGTATGTATGTTATCGTTCACAAAAAAAGAAGGACGGGGGGGGGGCCACGGTGGCTCAGCAGGTAGAGTTCTCACCTGCCATACCAGAGACCTAGGTTCGATTCCCAGTGCCTGCCCATGCAAAAAAAAAGGACAATAATGTCAATTGTAATAATAAAAAAGTATTTAAGCCCTCCAGACTCCTATATCCTGGAGCAGCTAGAAGAAAAAATATGAGAGGATCGTATGGTAGCCCATGACAAACTCTGGGATCTGTCCTGTAACCGCTTGCTGAAGAGTGCTTTGAAAACTATTGCTTTTTTATTTCTTTGCTTTGTATATATGTTATACTATACAATAAAAAAAAGTTTTAAAACAAGCAAACATATGTCCACAAAGAAAAAAAAAAAAAAAACAATGCCAAGGCCAGGCTAATCCCTGGAAGTCAGTTCCCATGTCACCAGGGAGACTTTCACCCCTGGATGTCGTGTCCTATATAGCGGGGAGGGCAGTGGTTTCATTTGCAGAATTGGGTCAATAAGTGCTTTTTTAAAATATCAGGAAATCATGTCAAAGCAGAATTAGAACCATGCTCTCCCTCCACAGCATTCCATTCTCTTGGGATCCCCAGTCATTTACCACCACCCTAAATATCGCTGACTTCACTTTTTAGTCTTATGATCTAATGACTCCAAATTTTGGCCAAAATTAAGGGGGTGTGAAACTTAATTTTTAACTTCACTGTTCGGTCTAGCAAATTACCAACCCTTTTCTTTACCTGTTACATGGCGTGGAAGCTAAACAAATTATGGTTTGCCCTGACTTTACAGAGACAACCAAACTTGAAGCCCAGGGTCTTTAGTCTGCTGCCATCATTTAGGGTGGCAATTGCTAAAAACAACTAGGTTTATGGTATTTGGAATAGAAAGATTAATTATAACTAGTGAGTAATATTTGGGTGAGATTGGTAAATGTCTTTTACAAGTGGTTGCAAGCACATTAGACTTGACTATGACTACTAATACTGGCATGACATCAGTATCCAGGGCACTATCAGTAACCAAATAAAATTTTTTTTCCAAGCAAACAGTATGAGTGTTACTGAAAAGAAAAGAGTGGCTTGGCCATGGCGCTTGAGCCCTAAAGTGACTCTCTTTGGTAAAACTGACGCGGAAAAAGAAGAAAATCCATTTGCCATGATTCCATATTTTTGTTTTAGGTATTATGTCTACTTGGATATCCAAGAAATTTACTGGCATAATATTCCCTTAACACGTGTAATTAACTCATGAATTTGCTATTGTACTTGATCTGGCATAATCTAGGTGGAATGTATATTCCAAGTTATATCTTGTTTATGCTGCTTGGTACAGATTCTCAAAGTAGCTGGTATAAATTAAAATTTAAAAATTAACCTCTATCAATATATGACAGCTTGGGTATCTGATTTTAGAATCATTTCATACTTGCTCAAATGACCATTTTTCTTTTGGTGTGAAGTAATCCAGAGGAAAACTATTGGATTTGTAAAATAACGAATCCCAGTTTAGAAGAAAACGGCTGGGTCAGTTTTAAGTCTGTGTAATTATTCTAGAAAGTGATATACTATAAAATGTATGTACAGTGTGTTGGGAATTTCAAAAGCCTTCTGCATATATTGCAACATTAGAAGCTCTCTTGGATACAAGAGGTCAGGGCTAGCTAATTTTAGTTATGAGAGAGCTTTGGTTAAAGTTATGGTTTAAAAATATAAAAAACTGTCAAATCATGAAATGTCAGAAGGTCTGATAATAAGCTGCTTTAGGGATGAAAATGCATTCTTGTTCAATGTAAATTAAAATACCAAGGTGGGCAGTATATTGGATTTGCTCTCACTACAACTAGATTCTAAACTTGGCTCTGCCACTAACTCATAGTTTGATCTTGAGGAAGTCACTTAAAAGTGTACTGACAACCAACATTAATTGAGTTACATATATGTGTCAGGTCCTATACATTATCTCATTAATATAATGAGAGTCTGCCACAAACTGTTTTTTTCAAATATTTATCTGCTTTGCTTGGTTACATTCATGTTAATTTTTCAAATTTTAACACAAATGGACTGAACCAAGCTAAACGCCTTCTTGGTAAATTGGTGGCTACAAAGGAAGATGGTCAGCCACTCAGTGGCTCATTCCATGACTAATGTTAGTTCTTTAAAATGGAGAAGCACCATTTATATCATTCTAGGTAGGGCTCTTTTGGCATATTAAACTACTGATTTTAAAGTATGAAAATGCTTAAGTTTTCTTAATAGTTTAGAAATTTGTTTTATGATAAAGAGGTAGCGTCATTTATTGGAAAAGGCACTGAGTGTGGAGCACACAAGGACTTTTAGTTTTTTGCAGTCTGGGAAGGTAGGCCTCCTTAAGTAAATTATTGAAGTTCTCTGTGTTCATATCTGGATTTTACTGTTTTTTTTTTTTAAGACATCTGTTTCCAATCTATTTCACAGACATGCTGAAAGGATAAGTGAGCTATGTAAAGCCTTGGCTTTTTAGCTGACAGGTGCTATATAAATTCAAAGTATTGTAGTAGTATATTATAGAAACACTAAGGTTTTTTAACAAGTTTACAGTAAGGGTGGAATTCCCATCACTTGAGTCTTACCATATTTTTATTGTCTGTAAATGTTCTCCAGACATCCAGTTTTTACAAGCAAAGTAGAAATAAAGCCAGGCATAATATAAAGAAAAATAAGAGAAATGGTTGATAATGAGAGAATTAAAATTTATATGTACTACTTTCTTATATTTCATCCCTCACATATTGTGCTAAGTAGATTGTTAAAGGCATTAACATGATCGTGTCTTCCCCCTTTTTAAACTAACTACTCAGCAGTATTCATTAAGGAGTTCCTGGGCTAATCACACTTGATTCTTGGTTTTGTAATTGTCTGTAGTAGGAGATTTTGTGTAAAATTTCTTGCCAAAAATCATTTATTCTTCTCATAAGGGATGAGAGAGCATGTGTACATTTAAGTGGTATTCCATCAATACACAGAAAAATGTGAGAAATTCCTATAGATTTTCATCCAAACAACAAACATCTTAGACTAGAAACTTGGAATTAATTTTCAATTTATCCTCATCTTGCAATTAGATGATGGTTCCTTAACTCTGTCATTCATTGGGTTATCAAGTTTTATTATTTTGTTGGTTAAAATTTGATAACATTTCTTAAAATATCATTTATAAAGTGATCATACTTAATTAAAATGAAATAAGCAGAAAGCCCAGAATTAAAAAGATTTTCTTGAAATTAAACTGATGTTCTATAATTACTTCTGAATAGTGGGTTCTTTTTGCTACTAAAAAGTATTTTCTTTTGTAAAGTCTATTTTTACCATCTCCAGTTTACAGGATTAAATAGCAGAACTTTTTAAAAATTCTTATACCCATTCATTGAGACTAAAACTCTGATTCTCTTAAGCTTAAGAGAATTATTATATATATATATAATGTATCCATATGTATTAATTTTCCTTTGTATAACATCAAATTTGTTAAGGGAATGTAATAGCTCTGAGTATTCATATTAGTGTGTTCTATATAATATGCTCAAATTACATAGTATTGCACTCAGACATTCTGCTATTGACACTGCTTTTATAGACAAATGTAATTTTAAAGTTTTTTTCCTAGTATTCTTTACAATGCTTGCATGTTCCCATTTTTGTCATTTCTTATTGTTCTTTTCAATATTTGGGGGGAATGTATTTTAATACCAGGGAGAGTAACTATACCATTACTGCAAATATTTATTTGTTCAGAGATGAAAATGATATGAAATGTTTCTTAAGGAGTATCTTATTGCTATACTATTCAATAAGCATAATTAATCAACTGAGACAGAATCTTAAGTGTTTTTGAATTTTTTTATCACTTTGCTTTGAACTTAAAAAATATACACACTCATTATGAAAAGTTTAGGGGGAAATGTAAAAGGACTTACAAAGAAGGAAATTAAAATTACTCATTGTACTACCTGTTCAAATTGTATCTGTTTCTTTTATATGTAGAGAAAGAGAGAAAATTTTTTAAGTTGGACTCATACTGTATATACATTTTGTATCCCATTATTTTTACTTATTACAGTACAGACATGTTTTCATACAATTAAATATTTTTGAAAATTATTGTATAATATTATATAGTGGATATTTTATAATTTATTTCATTAATTCCGGATGGTTGGATAATTTAATTTGTTCCCATATCTTATAGATAATGCTTATAGATAAGATAGCCTTCAGATTTAAAATAGTAGCACTCGAAAAATGTTCCTCTTTAAATAACATATCCCATACGACTCTAAAATGGAGGTGGCTTAGGTAAAGATGTCTTAGAAATATTTTGGTTTCCTCTGATCTGTTTAACAGGTGTGAAGCAGGATGAAGTAGAGTCCTGTGGGGTATACAATCATAGGAAGTTCTATTTTTTGAAACGGAACTGTTAACGGGAGAAAGGAGGCAGATTTTTTTTAAATAGCCTTCAGGTTTCAGGTTGCTATAAAGCTCAGTTCAAATATGCAAAGTTTATTAGTGCTCATAAATATAAATATTCAATATCCCGAAGAAACTTTTAACCATGGAGTTGGTTAAATGACTGTGTTTGTTGATAGACTCTTTAATCTCAGGCTATTGAAATCTTGAATTATTTATCATCACTCAACAAACTCAAAGTTTTATAATATTTCATTTAGGGTGTTTAGATAATATAAACAGAGGTTCGGTTGTAATAAAAATTCTAATGTTGCCACTTAGATTGCTCCTGGTTTTCATATATGGTGACTCCTTAAATTATGAACACTTGATTTATAAATACTTTGTGTATTTGAATGGCCCATTCTTCACTACATATCTCTCCCTAAACTTATCCTATGCTGCTTCTCAGACCCTTCCCTGGTGTTTTTGTCCTTCCCTTAGTTTACCAGACTCACTAAGGACCAGACTGGTGTGAGTATTCCATAATGATCCAGAAGTGATGTGGAAGGTTTGTCTGACCCAACAAGTCGTTCCCACCACCTTTCTTTTTTGCTCATAGGGATCACATACACATTCTTTTTTTTACACGGGCAGGCACTGGGAATCAAACCTGGGTCTCTGGCATGGCAGGTGAGAACTCTGCCCCTGAGCCACCATGGCCCACCCTCATACATCCTCTTTAATAGCCAGCATGGGTTTTAACACAAAACATGGATTTCAATGGCTTTGCCATTCATTTCTAACTTTTTGATATTGGGGAAGTTCTTAACTGTGCTAGACTTCAATTTCCCCATGTATAAAATGGGGAAAATACTACTTGGTTTTCAGTATTGTCATTAGAATTAAATGAGAACATTTATAAAACACCTAGCTTATAGTAGGTGATCAATAAATGTTCTAATTTACAAGTTAATTAATGTTGTCTCAGGTGACCTTTATTAGGTAACTATATTTACCTTTTCATTTTCCTCTTTCAGTTTTCCCTTTATCCTTAAGCATCACCATTCAGGATAAATAGTTTTTATTTTGTTTATTTTTTTAATGACATTTTGAAATATTGTTTTCTATTGCTTTTCATTGTGAGTTTGGAGTATTTTAACAATGTTCCAGGTTGAAGAAGCTTCTTGGCTTAACCTGTTTACCATTAATTTGTCATTTTTTGAGGACATGCCATCCAACAATCTAAAAGAAAATTGTAAACATGACTCTTTAGTGCATTAAAGACACAATGATAAACTCATCACCACTAGCAAATGTATCGTAGAAAAGGATGAAAGAAATAATGTTTCTGCCTGGTTTAGTGAGGAGGAAGTTCTTCAGTGTTTCTTCAATAGTCCGAATAGTTCAGAAATGTGAATGTTAAACCATAAATAAATGAAAAATTAAAATATTGGGAAAGGCAGAAGGTTATAAATTAAACCATTATCTTTCCAAATGGCTTATATCCTCTAGAAATGAATGAATCCAAACATATTAATCACAAACTTATAATGCCCACTGTTTCCTCTTGAGAAACGTTTCAAAATCAAAGACAAGGAAATATTCAACAAATATTTTGTGAAGTGTATGTGCCTCCATTTTAAAACTACAGTGGGATCACTTTTGCAAGTGTTTATGAATAGTTAAATTTTTATATTTTGTAGCATGGTAATTAAAAATGAAATATAGCCAAATTATCTTTAAGTATAGATAAGCAAAAAAGTAACATAAGTAGATTTACATTTTGTTCTACTTTGCTGAAGCTGCCAGAATGCAATATACCAGAAACGGAATGACTTTTAAAAGGAGAATTTAGTAAGTTGCAAGTTTACAGTTCTAAGGCTATGAAAATGTCCTAATTAAGGCACGGCTATAAAAATGTCCAAATAAGGCATCCAGGGAAAGATACCTTGGTTCAAGAGGCCGATAATGTTGGTGGTTTCTCTCTCAGCTGGAAAAGCACATGGAGACATCTGCTAGCTTTCTCTCCTCATTTTGTAAGTCTTCCCCACAGATGTTTTCCTTCTTCATCTCCAAAGGTCTCTGGCTATGTGAGCTCTGTTGGTTCTGGTAGCTCTAAAGCTTTTTCCAAAGTGGTTCCCTCTTAAAGGACTGTAGTAAGCAACCCCTCCTTGCATGGGTGGAGTCACATCTCCATGGAAACCATCTAATCAAAAGTTACCACCCACAATTGGGTGGGTCACATCCCTATGGAAACCATAAAAAAGATCCCACTCAGCAATATTGAATGAGGATTAAAGGACATGGCTTCTCTGGGGTACACAACAGATTCAAACTGGCACAAATGTTTAAGAATATAAGCCAGCACATGCATTTTATGTCTTATCCTAAATCACCATGCTCCAGCTTTTGATGGCCTTCAGGGAAAAAGCAAGCTAGAATATATTTGCAGGTACTAGCACAAGGGGAAACACTTCCTTAATCAGAGAAGAATTGTGTAAGGATGAAGGGAAGGGTAATATGTCAAGTCAGGTGTCTTGAATTATGTAAGTATTATATAAAAAAAAGTTTATGGGCCACAGACAATCAAAAACTATTGGCAAAGTTCCCTGACGGATGAGAGAAAGAATGTGGAACTATTAAACCTTACCATCAGGGAATCCCCTGATACTGTGTCAAACCTTAGGGATACCAAAATCCATAGGCCATGCCCTTGATCATGAGGCTTACTCTTGTGAAGCTTATGTAGGTAGCAGAGAAGCTTAGATTACCTACAGGCATGCCTAAGAGCTACTTCTGGAGGACCTCTGTTGTTGCTCAGATGTGGCCTCAGTCTCTCTAAGCCCAACTCTGTAAGTGAAATCATTGCCCTACCCCCTACGTGGAACATGACATCCAGGGGTGAAAGTCTCCCTGGTGATGTGGGAAAGGACTCCCAGGGATGAATCCAGACCTGGCACCGTGGGATCAACAATACCATCCTGACCAAAAGGGGGAAAAGAAGTGTAACTAATTAAGTATCAGTGGCAGAGAGAGTCCAAATAGAGTTGAGAGGCTACTCTGGAGGTTGCTCTTATGCAAGCTTCATGGAGACCTTGCTACCTATCATAACCTGCCAACCCCAACCAGGACCATTCCAGCCAATCCTAAAGAACACCTAGGGCAATATATAAGATTCCACAAGTGTTCCAGGCACTAAAGTAACTTTCCAGAAACCTACAACCTCCAGATGGGTCCCTGGTCCAGACAAGTCCTGACACCTAGCTCAGCCTCTGCACAACATCAGATATTTCCATCTCACTACCCCATATTAGTGACAGACCCTTCCAATACCAAAAATTTAAAATTGCCATAGCCCAAACAACCCCAAAGGGAGACATGGAAAGATCAAAGGTGATGGTGGAATTATACATAGAAGAAGATAGGACTTAACACATGAATATGAATGTTGAATCATTAAATTGATATCTGTTTTAGTTTCCCGTATTTTAGAGCAGCTGGAAGTAGAAACCTAAAATTGTAAAATTGTAACCCATGTCATACTCTGAAATATGTTCTACAACTAATTGTGCTGCTGTGCTTTGAAATTTATAGCTTTTTGAATATATGTTATTGTTCACAAAAAAAGAAGGAAAAAAACTTGATTGTGATGATAAAAAAGTATTTAAGCCCTCTAGCGTCCTATATTCTGGAGCAGCTAGAAAGAAAATTATGAGAGGATCATATGGTAGCCCATGCCAAACTCTAGGATCTATCTTGTAACCAATTTTTGAAGAGTGCTTTGAAAACTATTACTTTTTTATTTCTTTGCTTTGTATATATGTTATACTATACAATAAAAAAAGTTAAAAAAAAAAGAAAAGAAAAAGCTTATGGGCCATTGATAAATAGATATAATCCTTAGGAAAATTTTTTAATGTGCCCCAAGTTCTCAAATATGTATTAAGGTAGTGCAAACTACAGGTTCATTAATAGTAAACTAAAGATGTCATCAAGGACCAATGTCTTAATTAGTCTCTTGTAGAATCATTCAATCATTCATTCAACTAGCAAAAGTTTAATGAAAATGGTTAAGTACTTAGAGCTACAAAGGTGCATAAGCTACTTCTGCAGTGTGGTAGAAGAGAAAGACATAAAAATAATACTAGATTTCATGAAACCTAAAAATATTCTTACTTGTAAAAAATGAACTCAAATATTGCCCTTTTTCTCAACATTAAATAATTTCTAAATTTGAACTTGTGTGAACAAAGACATTCACTTATAACTAAATGTAATTTAATTTAAGCTAAGAACAAATCAAATTTAAGCATTGCTATTTCTTTGCAATCATTATTGCATCCTAAAAAAAGAGCCCACTAGTGTTCAATTCCCGGTACCTGCCCATGTAAAAAAAAAAAAAAAGGAAAAAAAGCCCACTATGAGTTAATTTTACTTAAATAGAAGATCGCTATAAATGAAGGTTTGCAGACACTACTGCCTTGGAATAAAATAGCCCTTTGGCAAGAAAATGAGCCACACCCCATTTAGTTTTTACAAAAATAAAATTCTTTCCAGCTTCACTAAATTGTAGATGTTATGCACAGCATGTACTTCTGCAGTAATTTGTTCAGCATCTGTGGAAATATCCATGTATGCAGAAGCCCTAGAAAAAACATTGATTTGCCATTACTCATTCATGTGGCTCTCATACTTTCTGTAGTAGAGTGTTCTGTCAAGTTTTATCTGACTCATGGTTTATAGCAAGTAATAACGCAGATATAGCTGACACCTTAATTTCCTGCTTTGAACTTCTTGATTGTCACACATTTTAAATTGGGCAGCTGAAGCTGGGATTTCATATCTGATAATTGTTTAATTTGATAGGAGAAGATCAAAGCCATGTACTATGTCTGCTATATACGGTTTTCTTCAATGAAAGTACTAAATTCCTATCATGTACCATGGGAAAGAGCTATATTTCTAGGGAGAAAGAAAAATAAATCCTCGGGAAAAGCTCCTTCCAGTCCTTTCCCAGTGTGCCTACTTTACACCAGGGCTCAGTATATTTTTTAAAGAATCAAAATTGAATGGCCATGAATGATACTTGTTGATAAAGATTAAATTGGGAAAATATAATCAGAAAATTGTTAAATTATGAATTACATTGAATAAAATAAATAATGATGTGAATCTATAAGTATACTAAGTGAATTACTTCTTTGCTTTTCATTTTTTAGTTGCTTTAAATAAGTGGTTATGAGTGAACATTATGGATGTCTCTTTCATTGTGAGAACTGCTTTAAATCCAAGAGGAAATTAGGACATATTAATGTTATCTAGCCACCTGTCAGCTAACAAGTTAGAGGTGGTACTGATAAGATAACATTTCATTTATAGGTCCCATGCTGTTAATGTAAATCCTTGCTTTGATTCTGAGCATTATGGATTTTTCCATCTAAGTAGATCTATTTTTTCTCGTTTCCCAATACCTACTTGCTTATGATCGTGCAGTTGTTTTCAATAACGTTTTTCTTGAATATTATTGTTTGAATAACGGAAAGCCTATGAAAGTTGCAAAATCATTTTTCCAAAACTTATTTTATAAGAGATATTTATAATATTCCTTCTTTGATACATTTATTTAACACCTATAAGGACCATGGTAAACAATACTAAGGAATGCAGGAATAAATGAAAAATGCTTTGAAGCACAGGGGCTATAGTCAACGTATAGCATTGTTGATCACATCATACATATGTATATTTACTTATTGAGTATGAAAAATTTTCACATTAGCACAAGATTCAAAAGCTGTAAAGGAACACAATGAGAAGTAAGTAAGCCTTACTTACTCCTGATCCCAGTCCCCTACTTCCTCTATCAGGAAGTGACCATTTGTTTAAGTTTCTTGTGAACCTATCCAGAAATGATATTGACTACATTTAACACTTGCCATTTTCAAAAGAGTTTGCTTTACATTTAGGAAGTATGGCATTAAGTTTGAGGGAGTCAACCTTTGGACATTTTAGGGGTGAATATGAGAATAAGAGATTATCAAGAGGACGATAAAAAGCTTTTATTTCCCCTTCATAGCTTTTCTTTTGAGCACTCTTAACCCCAGGTCCACCTGTATGGCGTCAAGTCAAAAGTGCCATGACCTCTATAACCCAACTCTTGCATTATCTTCTGAATTCAACCCACAGAGCAATTCCTCCACTCAGTCTCCTTTCTGTTAGTACCTTTAAGACAGGATAGGCATCCCTGAGAGACGGGAACTGTAATTCAATCAAGAGAAGATACAATTTCCTGGAGACTCAAATAGAACTTCCCATTTAATTATTTAATTCACGTAATAGGCCTTTGTTAATTACCAACAGTGTGCCTGGCACTGTTATCGCTAAAATAAATAAATCATTTGAAGAGCTCAGATTCTAGTCCAGCCACTGAATTTTCAGATGAGGTATCTGAGGTTTAATAGATTCTGACTGGCTCCAGCATACAATGGTAGAGGACAGTGATGGAGGAACTGGTCTCCTGACACCTTATCCATCACTCTTCTCATTGTAAATTAAAACAACACATCCAGGATCCAACTTGGTTTAGTAATGCCTCTAACTTCCTGAACAGCTTATAATAGTAATAACTGGGGTTTTCCTTCAGAACTCTTGACATGAGCTATCTGAAACTCACTTCACCTAAAACTAAAGCAGCATGGTTTAAGTCTGATTGAATCTTCCTTAGCTTTTGGAAGTTCATTAGCAATAGCTTTACAGAGCCTAATTATTTTGCTGGTTCATGTCTTCAACCCAAAGCACTCATTATGCTAACAAAAATGCAGTTCTAATCACTGATCGTAAAGAGTTTCCTATATTGTAATGCATCCAAAAGATTTTGAAAACTCATTCTAATACATTGAATCATGTTTACCACTCTGGATTACTTCTAAACTGGATTTTATCATTCGTGTAGAGCTATTCTTTCACTTTTGTATTACTCTTCACCATTTCATTTATTTATTCATCCACTCATTCAGATATTTATTGAGGGCCTACTATATGTCAGATACTGGATAGTACCTGAATAGGCACTGGGGAATCAGAGCTTTAAATGAAACAAACAAAAATCAGCTCCCTTATGAAGATTTTGTCCTAGTAGGAGGAGATAGATAGATAAACAATGATGCGATATCTGAAATGGTAATATGTTATGGAAAAATTAAAGGAGGATTGGGGTAAAGGAAGTGAGAAGTATGGCATTGCCATTTCAAATCATGTGGTCTCAGAAGGTTTTACTGAAAGGAGGACTTTTGAGGCAAGTCATGAAGAAGAAACCACCTGAATATCGGGAGGGAAGATGTGGCTGTCATGTGACCAAGAAAAACCTATATCGAATAACAGATTCCTAAACTGTCATGCACTGATGGGTTTTGGCCCTTTTAAATTCTGATTTACCCTCACTGAGTAAGCTAGGGAGATCACGTATTGACCATATATGTTAAGAATATTATGTCATTAATTGTGTCAATGTTTTGGAAAGGCTAGTGGGAATATTTTTAAAAGGATATTAAATTAATGCAAGTAGCTTTTCTTCCCTTTTCCCTATGAGTTTAATTACAGTATACTCTGTGTTTAATTCTGGATTAGATTACATAAAGTACACTTTATTTTGAGATAATTATTGACTCACTATAGCTGAAACAAATAATACGAAGAGATCTTGTATAACCTCCAGTCAGTGCCCCCTATGGTGAGGTCTTACAAACCTATGGTACAATACCACAACCAAGATGTTGACATTGATGCAGTCAAGGTACAGAAAGGTTCCATCACCACATCCCTTGTGTTGCTCTTTTATAACCATACACTTCTCCTTCCTCCTTCCCACTCCACCCATCTCTCTGACCCCGGAAACCACTGTTCACCATTTCTATAATTTTGTCATTTCAAAAACATATAAATGCAACCAAACAGTATGTTGTTTTAGGATTTGCTTTTTTCACACAGCATAACTCTCCGAGGATTCATCCAAGTTTGTTATGTATATCAATAGCATGTTCTTTTTTATTGCTGAGTAGAATTGCATGATATAGATGTAGTATATGTTTAACCATTCTCCCATTGATGTACATCTGAGCTGTTTCCAGTTTTTGGCTATTATAAATAAAGCTACTATAAACATTTGTGTACACGTTTTTGCGTGGACAAAAGTTTTCACTTCTTTGGGATAAATGCCCAAGGGTTTACGTGTTTAGTTCTACAAGATACTATGAAACTTTTTCAGAGTGGCTGTACCATTTTATATGCCCACCAGCAATGTATTTGTGAAGGAGTTTTTGCTTATTCTCACCAGCATTTGATGGTGTAACTAATTTTTTTTTTTTTTTTTAGCCATTCCGACAGGTGTATACTGCTATCTCATTGTGGTTTTAATTTACATTTCCCTAATGGCTAAGGAAGTTGAACATTTTTTGTGGACTTATTTCTTATCTGGGACTTATCAGGGTCTTTCTAGAACACAAGCTCTTCATTTGACAAGGCCCAATGTATCAATTTTTCCATTTTTAATTATCTTTTTGGTGTCATGTCTATGAACTTTTCACCAAGCCCTGGTTCCCAAAAAATTTCTCCTATGTTTTTTTTTTTTTTTTTTTCCGCAAAGGCAGGTACTAGGAATCCTGGGTCTCCAACCTAGCAGGCGAGAACTCTGCCTGCTGAGCCACCATGGCTGCCCTCAATTTTTTTTTTTTGTGGGCAGGTACCGGGAATCGAACCTGGGTCTCTGACATGGCAAGCAAGAGCTCTGCCACTGAGCCAACGTGGCCTGCTCCTATGTTTTTTGCCTAAAGTTTAATGGTTTATGTTTTACGTTAAAGTCTGATCCATTTGAGTTGATCTGTTTTGAGTTATTTTTTGTATAAGATGTGGGGTTTAGGTTGAGGTTCTTATTTATTTGCTTATAGATGTGCAAATGTTCTAACAATTTTATTACTTTATTTTAGCAATAAAATAAAGACAGAAAAAATAATAATGGGGGAGATAAGGGGGATGGGATGGTTTAGGTTTTCTTTTTCTTTCTAATTTTGGAGTAATGAAAATGTTCTAAAATTGATTGTAGTGATGAATGCACAACTATACGATGATACTGTGAGCCATTGACTGCATACTTTGGATAGATTTATATGGTGTGTGAGTATATCACAAAATTACATTGAAAGATAAAAAAATAAGTTGAACGTATTTTCATGGGTATATTCCCGGGGTTTTCTGTTCTGTTACATTGCATTGTATGTCTGTTATTCCACCAGTCTTTTTTTTTTTTTAACTTTTTTATTAATTAAAAAAATTAACAAACAAAACATTTAGAAATCATTCCATTCTACATATATAATCAGTAATTCTTAATATCATCACATAGTTGCATATTCATCATTTCTTAGTACATTTGCATCGATTTAGAAAAAGAAATAAAAAGACAACAGAAAAAGAAATAAAATGATAATAGAGAAAAAAAACTATACGTACCATACCCCTTACCCCTCGCTTTCATTTACCACTATTTCAAACTGAATTTATTTTAACATTTGTTCCCCCTATTATTTATTTTTATTCCATATGTTCTACTCTTCTGTTGATAGAGTAGCTAAAAGGAGCATCAGACATAAGGTTTTCACATTCACAGAGTCTCATTGTGAAAGCTATATCATTGTTCAATCATCATCAAGAAACATGGCTACTGGAACACAGCACTACATTTTCAGGCAACTCCCTCCATCCTCTCCACTACATCTTGAACACCAAGGTGGCATCTACTTAATGCGTAAGAATAACCTCCAGGATAACCTCTCGACTCTGTTTGGAATCTCTCAGCCATTGACACTTTGCCTCATTTTACTCTTCCCCCTTTTGGTCAAGAAGGTTCTCTCAGTCTCTTGATGTTAATTCTCAGCTCATTCTAGGGATTTTCTCAGTCCTTTGATGCTGAGTCTCAGCTCATTCCAGGATCTTTGCCCCACGTTGCCAGGAAGGTCCACACCCCCGGGAGTCATGTCCCACACAGAGAGGGGGAGGGTGGTGAGACTGCTCATCATATTGGCTGGAGAGAGGGGCCACATCTGAGCAACAAAAGAAGCTCTTTAAGTAGACTTGACCTATCTTTTGTAGGGTTAAGTTTCATGTGAACAAACCCCAAGACTGGGGGCTCAGCCTATAGCTTTGGTTGTCCACACTGCTTGTGAGAATATCAAGAATTCAACTTGGGGAAGTTGAATTTCTCCCCACTCTCACCATTCCCCGAAGAGGGCTTGCAAATACTTTTCCAGTCACTGATCAAATCATTCTGGGATTCATCGGGGGATCACTCTGGACAAACCAACAAAATCTCAAGTGCTACCTGAGATTCCAAGTACTTATGACATTCAATCAAACTACATGAGTTATATTAGGAAATGCTCTAGTCAAAATCTAAATTTTGTAACAAATAAACTTTTTGCTTTAGTCTCACACATAGGTGACATTTTAAGTACTAATTATCATCTATTTTCAGCACCCTGCAATAATGACATTCCTTTGTTCTTCCTCATACCAAAACATTTTTAAAATTTGTACATTGTACATTTCATTATTATTATACACTCTAGGCCTTCTAGATTATACCATCTCAATCTTTAACATCTATCTTTCTTTCTGATTTCATTTATGTCCCCAGCCCTCCTCCCTCCATCATTCTCCCATGCAGCTTCATTCAGTGTTTTAACATAATTACATTACAGTTAGGTAGTATTGTGCTGTCCATTTCTGAGTTTTTGTATCCAGTCCTGTTGCACAGTCTGTATGCTTTCAGCTCCAGTTACCCACTGTCTTACCCTATTTCTATCTCCTGATGGTCTCTGTTACCAACGATGTATTCCAAGTTTATTCACTAATGTCGGTTCACATCAGTGGGACCATACAGTATTTGTCCTTTAGTTTTTGGCTAGTCTCACTCAGCATAATGTTCTCTAGGTCCATCCATGTTATTACATGCTTCATAAGTTTATTTTGTCTTAGAGCTGCGTAATATTCCATCGTATGTATATACCACACTTTGTTTAGCCACTCGTCTGTTGATGGACATTTTGGCTGTTTCCATCTCCTTGCAATTGTAAATAATGATGCTATAAACATTGGTGTGCAAATGTCCATTTGTGTCTTTGCCCGTAAGTCCTCTGAGTAGATACCTAGCAATGGTATTGCTGGGTCATATGGCAATTCTATATTCAGTTTTTGAGGAACCGCCAAACTGCCTTCCACAGTGGTTGCACCATTTGACATTCCCACCAACAGTGAATAAGTGTGCCTCTTTCTCCACATCCTCTCCAGCACTTGTCATTTTCTGTTTTGTTGATAATGGCCATTCTGGTGGGTGTGAGATGATATTTCATTGTGGTTTTGATTTGCATTTCTCTAATGGCCAGGGACATTGAGCATCTCTTCATGTGACTTTTGGCCATTTGTATTTCCTCTTCTGAGAAGTGTCTGTTCAAGTCTTTTTCCCATTTTGTAATTGGATTGGCTGTCTTTTTGTTGTTGAGTTGAACAATCTCTTTATAAATTCTGGATACTAGAACTTTATCTGATATGTTGTTTCCAAATATTGTCTCCCATTGTGTAGGCTGTCTTTTTACTTTCTTGATGAAGTTCTTTGATGCACAAAAGTGTTTAATTTTGAGGAGCTCCCATTTCTTTCTTTCTTTCTTCAGTGCTCTTGCTTTAGGTGTAAGGTCCATAAAACCGCCTCCAATTATAAGATTCATAAGATATCTCCCAACATTTTCCTCTAACTGTTTTATGGTCTTAGACCCAATGTTTAGATCTTTGATCCATTTTGAGTTAACTTTTGTATAGTGTGTGAGATAACGGGTCCTCTTTCATTCTTTTGCATATAGATATCCAGTTCTCTAGGCACCATTTATTGAAGAGACTGTTCTGTCCCAAATGAGTTGGCTTGACTGCCTTATCAAAGATCAAATGTCCATAGATGAGAGGGTCTATATCTGAGCACTCTATTCAATTCCATTGGTCAATATATCTATCTTTATGCCAGTACCATGCTGTTTTGACCACTGTGGCTTCATAATATGCTGTTCCACCAGTCTTGATTACTGTTGCTACAATGTAAGCCTTAACCTCATGTAAAATGATTCCAACCACCTTAATATTATTTTTCAGTATATTTTAGCTATTCTACAACCCATTCATTTCTGTATAAATTTTAGAATAATCTTGTCTGTGTCTACAGAAAAATCTGTGCTGGGATTTTCTTTCATGCATGTCTTTGTTTTATTACTCATTTACCCATACACTGAATAAAAGGGGTCTCAGTCACAAGGTTTTTACAATCACACGGTCACAAAATAAAAGCTATATAATTATACAGTCATTATTAGAGATCAAGGCTACTGGATTACAGTTCAACAATTTCAGGTATTTCCTTCTGGCTAATACACTAGAAACTAAAAAGAAGTATTTATATAATGAGTCAGTAGTTATAATCATTTGTTAAATCCTAATTTCTCAGTTATGTCTCCTCCCTCTCATTTGATCATTCTCTCAATCTACAGGAATATCTTGGCAATGACAATTCTAACTTCTTCATGCTGAAAAGAAGCATCAACATTATGGGGTAGAGGAATGAAACTGGTTGATGTTCTTGGAGAGATTGGTAACTCTGGGTTTCAGGGCTTTTCTGGCATAGGAACAATCTGGAGGATTTATGTTTCTGTAAAAATAAACTTGATAGGCAAAACTTTTGTAGAGTCCTAGGTAGAGGCTAAGGTTTTCCTTAGTGTTTTCAGAAATACTGTTGGTTGGGTTTTGGCATACCATGGCAATTTGAAATATCTGGCTGAAGCTTGCATAAGAGTAACCTCTAGAATGACCTCTCAACTCTATTTGAAATCTAGTAGCCATTGAAACATTATCTTATTTTATTTCTCTTCCCCTTTTTGGTCAGGAAGGCATTATCAATCTCATGATACCAGGGCCAGGCTCATCCCTGGGAGTCATGTCCCATATTGTCAGGGAGACATATTCTCGGGAGTCATGTCTCACGTAAGGAAAACTGTACTGGGATTTTGATAGAAATGACATAAATTAGATTTTTAAGTTTGTAATGTTGATAAAATTAAAAATTCATTAAGTTCTCATTTTTTAAAGAAGTGCCTATTTTTATTTTGAATCATTGAATGAATATTAATTGGAAGTTTCTTTTAACATATAATTTGGATGTCTCTTTTCTTGATATAAAAAAATTCAACTTTTTTTTTCCAAAGAGGAATGATACTTTCTAGATATAGGTAGATAGCTTTCGCATTCCAAAGCATTGGTCTGGGTTTTTTAATGCAATTTTTCTGATATATAAAAATGCCATATAATCCAATCAGAGTAAATGATCAGTGGCTCACAGTATTATCACACAGATGTGCAATCATCACCACAATCAGTTTTAGAAAGTTTTCATGACTGAAAAAAGAAAAACAAAAAATAGACATAAAAAAAGAAAACCCAAAACATCTCATACTCCTTTTCCCCCCATTATTCGCCCCTCGTATTAGTGTGGTACATTTGTTACTGTTGAAAGAATAGTGAAACTATATAGTGAAACTATATGGACTGTTAAATATAGTCCATAGTTTGCAATAGGTACATTTTTTTCCCTTATAAGCATTGGTCAATTTTTGAATTTAAAAAAAATTGAAAGGTTACTCCTGGAGTTTTTAAGCTCACCCAGTAAATTTCTGTTTAAAAAACTTTGCCTTACCCTATGTGGGACAGACTCCCAGGGGTGTGAATCTCCCTGGAAACATGGGACAGAACTCTCAGGATTAGCCCGGACTCAGCATCATGGGATTGAGAAAGCTTTCTTGACCAAAACGGGCAAGAGAGAAATGAGACAAAATAAAGGGTCAGTGGCTTAGAGATTTCAGAGTTGAGAGCTTATCCTGGAGGTTATTCGTATGCATTGTATAGATATCCCTTTTTAGTTTATGGTGTATTGGAGTGGCTAGAGGGAAGTACCTGAAAATGTAGAGCTGTGTTCCAGTAGCATTATTCCTTGAAGACGGTTATATAACGATATAACTTTTACAATGTGACTGTGTGATTGTGAAAATCTTGTGACTGACATTCCCTTTATCCAGTGTCTGGACAGATGAGTAAGAAATTAATGACAAAAAATAAATAAATAATAAAGGGGTGTTGAGGGTATGGGATATGCTGGGTGTTCTTTTTTACTTTATTTTTGCTGTTTTTGGAGTAATGGAAATGTTCGAATATTGATTGTTCTTATGAATACATAACTATATGATGAAACTGGAACCATTTATTGTATACTTTAGATGATTATATGGTATGTGACTGTATCTCAGTAAAATTGCTTAAAAAAAAGACTCTGCCTTAAGGAAAACACAATTTACGTCTTCTGTTGTCTCAAATGAATTCATTTCCCAAAATAGCAAAATGGAATATGCTATTAAGGCAAGGGTTTTCAGGCACTGGAGTTTGGCATGTGTTTGTTATTCCTGAATAGTAAATTAAATTTAAAAAGAAATTTTTTGTTCATTTTCACACTTTGATCATGATCCTGCAAAATAAAATCTTAAAAATGAACGAGATTAATTTAAAATGATATTTGGCCACTTATTGTTAAGTGTAAAAAAAAAAAAAGAAGGAAAGTAAAAAAAGAAAAGACAGGGGGATTTTCAAACTGATTAGGTCTGTAGAAGAACTGAAGTGAAAATGTCATTTTGTTGCTTTAGAGTGAGGACATACTGAGTGAGAGAGCATTCCTTCATTTCTATCTTGATTTCCGAAGATAAAACTTTTCTACACTTCTAATTCAGAGTGTGATGCACAAAACAAAACGTTCTAGTTCTTTTCCTCCCATCCTGTTTTTGTTCCTAATTGGCTCTAATTGCTTTAATAAGATATATCACTAGTGGCCTGTAACATTATGAATATAGGGTTAAGTGGTTAGATTTAGAAAGCAGAAATTTGAAAATTGTGTCCAATTGTACTACCCTATTGAGAATTACTTCTCTATAAATGAAAACTTCCCTAAATTATAGGCTCATAGTTATAGTATTCACATTAAAGTGAAATTTACTACCACTCTTTTCAGTGATTTGTTTCTTGCCTTCCTCCCTACTCCTAACCCTGCTTACATAATGGTCAAACCTATTCTGTAATTCAAAAAGTATAATTTAAGGCAGAATACATATAATGGTTATTCATCATGAACAAATATCCCAATTTTTTTCTTCCTATATGTTGGTATCTATAGTCCAATTAGAGACTTTTAAAAAGTCATTCTCTTACAAGAATTTCTGAAACAGATTATCTTAAAGATATGTAAATATAATCAAATTAGTAACTCCTTTAGGTTGGTTTTTCCCATTCTCTTCTTCCACTGAAATTCATAAGGCAATTTTATTGTTTGGGCCCTGTGAGAAGTTTGATTAAAAATGATTAGAGATCATGTATGTCATTGTAACTTGATATTAAACTACTAGATGGACAATGCTAGAAATAAGTTTTGGTTTACCTTATGTGATAAATTCAAATTACTCCTGAACCAAAAGCTTAATGGGTAAACTTCAGGCATTTATTTTAAGTAAAATTATTTAAATTCATTGATTTGAATCATTTTGAAAAGAAGATAAACTTTATACTTTAAAATGAGTTTAGATTATGTGTAGCTAAAACTATGTTCTAATCATTTATGTCTCTTCTATATTTTGGATGAATACTCAGTGTGATAAAATATTCATTTCTGTACATGTTAGTCCACTTCACTATTAAGCTGGTAATTTATTACCTTATATATAATGTTAAGACAGTGACTGATTTGTTCATAAATTTTTGCTCAGATCATTGAGAAGCATCCTGGCATTTTATAAATCATGTTTTCATAGAAAAAATCAAGGCTAATAAAGGTATATACTAAGAATGGATATAATCTATTGTGTATAATGGATGGGAACGTAATATTTGTGGACATATCGCAAAGTGCCACAAATATCTTTTCATTCCTAAAAATTGAAATAAAATGTTCAAAACACAAGTCATTCTCTTAAAAAGCAGTGATTTCTCAGAGCTACTGCCATTTAGTGGGGGACAGTTTACCCCACTAAAAGAACCTTGCTAATAGCTTTAGCCGATTTCTGAATTTCTGAATTAGAGTACCTCAGAGATAAATTGAGAGAAGGAAGAGGGTTACCCCTGTAGCAATGACTTTTTGCTAAGAATATGATTTTTAGCAAGTGAAGACCGCAAAAGCTTTTTGAGTACTAGCAGAATTCATTGTAATGACATTTTTAGGTGTACCAAGTAACAGACTGCCAAATAAAATACTGAACCAAAAAGACTAGCCAGTTATCAATCCGATATCTGGACTTCTGAAACAGCATAGTGATAAGTGTATCAAATGTTCAACTGCATCCTCAAAGAAAAATAATATATTGGGGCATCTCAGCAGAAATAAAATTAAATTAAAATTAAATTTTCAGGGCAGCTTTCATATATTTGAATGTAAGGGCATATAACTCTTTAGGAGCCCTTGATATTTTTGCAGCCAATCTTAAGGATAAATCCTCATTGTGTTCCTGATTCTGTGTTGGGCCAAACTTAACAATGACCATTATGTGGAGAAAATAGGAACCATTGTTTCTCAATGAAACTCTATTTGGAGACTTTTTCCTAATGTTGAAATTAAGCTATAATAAAATTAATGACCACATACCCAAAGAAACTAACTAGAGAATACTGGTTGGAAGCAGAAAGTATAGTGGAATTTTTAAAATTGCATCTGACAAAGGAATGCTAAACTATATTGTAAAGCTGAAAGACTGTTTATTTGTCTAAAAATGCAATTCCAAGAGTATACTCTCAAAAAATCTGGATTTTTCAGCTAGACCTTTCTGTGAATGACCAAAAGAAAAGTCAAAAGTAAGAAAAAGTGGACTGTTTGGGACAAACTCCCAATGAAATAAAATTGATTGATAATGTGGATGTATGCTTGCAAGAATTACATGGAAGAATTAGACTGACAACAGAGTACTTGGTGGTTCTTAAAGTGAGTATTAAAATCTTAAGGACATTTTATTAGACAATGAGGCAACAATTTTTCCAAGGGAACACGTCTACACAATAATATAGGAAGTCAGAAAATATTTTACATGTAAATATATCTGAAACTTTTCACAGATGCATTTAACATTTTGAAGTGATGGCAACATATGATAACAGTAGAAACCGGGGTCTTATAAATTGCGGCTTCATGTTAACACTTCATCTGAATTAGGCATTTTAAAGGCGGTTTTATGTCTGCCTAAGAACTGACAAGGTTAATCTTGGACTAGGATGCAGGCAGGAAATGCTAAGCGGCTATTTCTGTTGAAGGTTTCATTATTCATTGTGAAGTCAAAAAGTCGTAATTTTAAAGATTGGAAATTTAAAGCTGTGATATCTTGACAGCTAAGTGAGATTTCTCTGTCTTTTTTGGTGGTAACTTGGAGGAAAACTCGATAAAACTGGATAAAATTGTGGGTTCTTTGTACTTTCTACTCCGGTTCGTTTCTCTGAAGTATCTTTATTTTTTATAAGTGCAGAATTTAAAAAAAATCATTTCAATTGCTAAATATGATCATGGATTTGGTGCCACCGGAAGATGTCACTTACCTTTTGTTTGATCAGATTAGTTCCCAGGAATCATCTTATTCTTTATAATTACCTGATAGGACAAGAGCGGATGCCTTTTATGTTTATTTATTTGATTTGCATTAAAAAGACATGTTAAAACTTTGCTCTTGATGAGGCCATAAGACACTATGGCAAATGACAGTGAGTTTAATTCCCTCAATGTACATTCATTTAGCTAATATTTACTGAGTGCCTACTGTGTGCCAGGCACTATTCTAGAAGCTTACTATATACGTGGGTGAAGAATAAATCCCTATACTCATAGAGCTTGATAAATATTAAATATTAAAATAAAGAAATTATTTTATCTTTTTTTAATAAATTTTAAATCATTTAATACTATTACTCAGCTTTTAAACACCTTCGTTGAATGAGTTTTGTGAACCTTTGCACTTTTGCACATTTTATCTGAAGTTTGAGTAGGAAAAAATCGAGAATTTGTTTGAAATATAGGAGAAGTTAGAAACTGATGACTATATACTCTCTTTTTTCATCTCACTTTTATTTTTTGTCACTGTTATAATTAATCCGCTTAAATAGCTGAGGAATCTTACCAGTTTAACTTGTAGATTTATTCTTTAGGATGGGATTTATTTGTATGAGGGATGAAAGGATATAGTGGCCCAGGAAATAAAGGTAAATTCATGGCATTTGGAAACATATCCTCTGTCATTTATAAAAATATGGAATACTTAGTGTATTTAATGTTCACTATGGAAAATGATGTATTGCTTGGCTATTTTTGCCTATGTGAGTAGTGCAAGATCTGACTCAAAGAAGATGACATGATGGTTCCTGTTCTGAAGTGAAACAACATGATGGGTTACGGTGAAGAGGTGATGTGGTCATATCCATATTTGTGCATATCTCTTGCTCATTTCCTTTTATAGAGGAAAACCAAGGAAAGGCTCATTTTTTATTTTTTAAGTTTCTTCTTTGTATTTTTTTGAATACATTCTTTTTTCCATTAAAATTACATTATCATGAGAATATTCTCATATTGACTGTGGTGGTAAATGCATAACTATGTGAGTACCAAGAACCATTGATTGTAAAAAAAAAAAACAATTATATTATAATGATTGGTTATTCCATTCTTCCAAGTTGTTTTGTAATAACATAAGTACACCTTAGAGTGGTCGTAATGGAGTCATACCCGTTTTAGAGAATTAACTACATATATGGACACACAAGCTCTGTGCCTCTTGAGGTTGCAAAAGTCATATTTCATAAATCTGCATTACCTGATGCCATCTAGTACAGGTGCATTTTGTACAGTGGATCCTCAACTAGTATTTGTTTATTGAATGAATATGAGCTGGGAATTTTATTTTTTACTTTCCAAAATATCAAATAATCTCTTATAAATACAAAGATAATTTTAAAGCTTATTATGGAACCTTTCACACATACCACGTAAAATAGCATAGCATCCTAGCGTCAACAATTATCAATATTTTGGCATTCTTATTTAATTTTCTCTTATCTCCTTTTTAAATTTGTTTGGCATTTGCTTTAAAACAATCCACAGTAATTTCACCCATAAACACTATAGTGCACTTAGTTTTTCAGTATTTTAAGATAATAATAATTCTTGCATTTCATATGGAGTTTCACTTTTCAAACCCCTTCTTTGCTAATTTACCTCAGAGAAGGAAATTGTTACTGGTTGTCAGAAGAAAAATCTGACTGGCTTCCATATTAGCTGGATGTTGTTTTAAGTTAACCAATGTATCTCCTTTCTTAATCTTTCCCTAAATTTGTTAAGTTTCTAACCTACACTATCATGGTAAAGTCATGTCTCATGGACATGAGCTTGATTCACCAAAATGTGCTTTGGAATATATAAAATGTGGGCTGGTACCCTCAGTAGTGATATTTAGTGAATTGTGTTTTCTTTTCACAATCCAGCAGCATGGAACTCAGGTTAAAATGTGGTATAAGATTCTGTTAATTTTATTCAGTGTTTGAAATTCCTCATTTAGTGAATTTATAATCTAAAGCTTACATACTTTATGGAGATTTTTTTGGTCTTTAAAATTATGTAACTCTGTCCATACTACTAAATTCAGCATAAATAAAGCACCAGTTGTCAAAAACTGTGACGCATGAATTTCCACGAGTCAGAATTAATTCTATAATAACACAGAAATGTTAATTGCTTTTTCACTGTGTTGATATTTTCACAAATGGTGCAAAAGCAATGGTAGATAAAGCTTAGTAAGACTTAGGGCAGCAATATCAAACTGTGCATGTTCACTGTATTTGCCAATAACATATCCTCACAGTTACAACGACGCACATTTAATTTAAGAATGTCCTTAATGAAACAAGAAGAAATATTAATGTTGCTAAATCTCAGCTAGTGTGCATCTTATTAATATTCTGTGTGATGAGATGGGAAGTACAAAAAGCATTTTTGGTACATGTGGAAGTATGATAGCTGTCTTGAGGAAAAGGACTTGTGCAGTTGTTTGAGTTGCAAGCAGAAGTAGCTGCTTTTTAAAAAATGGGAAACCATTTACTTGAAAAATAGAATGGCACGTTAACTGATTGTTCAGACATGAGAATTCAGCAGTCATGTTATTAAAAATGAACTGAGTGTGCCTGTCACTGCAAGGAAAACAACTGACAGTATTTGTTGCCAATGATAAAATTAGAGCTTTCAAGCAAAAAAATTCATATTTTTGAACACCTGGATCAGCCACCTTGAGCTTGATATCTTCTCATTACTTAGACTTTTCTAATAAGATCCATGGATTTATTAATGAATATGGTTTGTTGGGTGTTGTATGATGAAGTGTGTCAACATTTGAAAGATTGGTATAACTCAGTGAAACAATTTGTCCAAATGACCAGTGCTTTATTTTACAAAATCAAGTACAGATAAAAGGTCGGTCCAAAGTGCAAGATAGACCAGTGGATTTTTATAATTGATATGGTATCAGATTTAACCTTGCAACTAACTTCTTGAATTTTGGTGTAGTATAAGAAGAATATTCATGATTATCTGAACAGGGTCTTAAAAATCTTACTTTCTCAACAACATATCTGAGGGAGCTGAGATTTTCTTCATATATATATACATCAGCCAAAACAACAGATTGTAATAGATTGAATGCAGAAACAGATAAAAAAATCTAATTGTCTTGTATTAAGTCAAACATTAAAGAGATTTACAAAATGTAAGCAATGCTACTCTTCTCACAGAATTTTTTGAAGATGTAATTATTTTTCCTGAACTATATTTTATTTGTATTGACATGTAATGGTTCTCAAAAATATTAAAAACAAAAACATGTAATTGACTTTTTATTATTTTAATTACCTATGTTAAAAATTATTCACTTGTTCTTTCTAATATAGTAAAAAACTGATAGAAATAAGCCATATTAATAAAAAGCTCTTTGGAGTCTTCACTAATTTTTTCCTTTTTTTTTTAAATTAGAGAAGTTGCAAGTTTATTGAAATATGCAGAAAGTACAGAGTTCCGCTATAGCCCCCTAATATTAACACCTTGCATTAGTGTGGTACATTTGTTACAATTATTGAAAGAATTTCATAATTGTACTATTAATGATAGTCCATGTACTATAGTAATAGTACATTACGGTTCCCTGCCTGTGTTGCACAGTTCTACTTTTTTTAACTTTTGTATATTTAACATATATGCAACCTAAAATTTCCACTTTTTAAAAAGAGTTTCACTTTTAACCACATTCAAATATATAATTCAGTGCTATTAGCTATGTTCACAATGTTGTGCTACTATCACCTCCATCTATTACCAAAACTTCCATAGCCCCAAATAGGAACTCCCCATTAGAATTTTTTAATATGTTAGAGCAGGTATAGGCCTACAGAAAAATCATGTAGAAAGTACAGAGTTGCCATATACTTCCCCCTCCCCACCCCCAGAGTTCTCCCTATTGTTAACACTTTGCATTAGTCTGGTACCTTTTTTTCAAGTGATGAAACAATATAATTATATATATAGTTATATTGTTACCTATATCCATAGTGTACACTAAGGTTCAATCTTTGCGTTGTATTGTTTTTCAGTAATTTTTAAGAGTATAGAGGGGGATCCTAAGACCAAAATATTTAAGAATTGCTGAGTTAGGTGGGGAGTTTTTGTTGTTGTTTTCTTTCTTTTTAATGAGAGCCCCTCAGGATAGAAAGGTATAGAGCATATGACTTATTCCTTTGTATGTTTTTATTAGCTATAAACAGAACACAGATGTCTTTTAAATCAGTTCCTTGCTCCACATGTAGTTCAGTTGGCAGGTTTTGGAGGACTCATACTTAAAAGTGTCTCCTATTTATTTGACCCTTTTGTTTTAATTCACTAAAACAAAGTACGTAATTTAATATACAATAAGATATCTTATTTTTTTGAATTTTGTCTTTTTTTATGCAAATACAGCACTAATATATACTTACTGTTGGGGACACAACACTTGTTATATTGAAATATGATATTTTGGGGGCTTATTGCCCCTCCTCCTCACAAATATATAAAGAATGATTACACAGACCAGATCTATTTGATTGTCACGATAGACATATCCATGCAACAAGACGATGGTATACTTCATACTGCTCCTACTATAAATTTCCTAAACTTTCCACTGTAGACCCACAGTTTACACAAATTACAGTACACAATTTCCAGCGTGCTACATTTTTCCTGCATGTGAATTTGATACCTATTTTTATATGTTGGATCCCTTTGCTTTGATGCTTTGCTCACTGTGGGTGCTATTTATTTATTTGCTTTCTTTTTATAAGTCAGAAAGATAGGTAAAATCCTGTTAAAGTAGGGTTAAATAAATTATTGTTACCGAGGTGTGTAAGGAAGCATAGTAGGAAAGGTCTCCAATGTACGTGTCACATGAAAAGAATATGCCTAGTACAGGGTGTGGTAAAGAGAAGGATGTTTGGATCGTATGTTCTATCTGCATGTTACACTGATACATCTCTGAGACTTTCATGCTACTCTTTTAGGGGGTGTGCCTCTTTCATTCTTTCAACCCTGAGGGATGATGTGTGTGTTCATGTAGGTGAACTCAACATTTTTTATTTCTAACATCTGAGAGATGGCTTTATGTATACAGATAAAATATGAGTTAGTTTCCATTGGCTTTCCTCATCGTTCATGATGAATCTGTAATGCCATGTAAAAGTTGTGTTCACTCTGTGGCCTGATTGTGTGTATGTGAAATTTATTACACATTTAGAAGTTAAAAAACTGGGCCACAGACTAAAACATATTGAACTACTTATGTGATAGAACAGTCTTCTAGGAAATGTCCTAGTATTTACTAAATAAAGATGTACATTTTTGAAGTGAGTATCCATTCCTAGGACTTTTACTACAATGTTTTGCAGCAGAAAAGAATTCTATTATGGTATGGTGAATAGACTTTAAAATCAGCAACTTGGCGTTGATAGAGTTCCCCGATGAACGATTAGCCTTAGAGTTCATAAAGCTAGAAAACATTCCAAAAGACCAAGAAAAGGAAAGTCAAGGAAACAGTTTTCAGGTAGCACTTGTTATAATGAAACTTGTTCCTTTAAAAAGAAAAGTCTTCTGAAGACAAGCATTATATTTTTAAAGCAGTAACTTCTTCAATAATAATATTACTTCTCAGAAAAGGGCAGTTATATAACACTTGGGATAGACCCATCTAAGTAACTCGAGGCTTCAAGTGTGACTGAAGAAAAGGTAAAGCTGGAAAACCCAACATTTCTGGTGAGCGCTGATACTGTCTTGCCTGAACCCCATTTTTCTCTGTCTGTAAAATGCATGATAATACATGCATATATATCCTTTCTTCCACTTGGCTTAGAGTGCCTGATAGTTACTTATTATCTCATGAATTTCCTCACTGGCCACGGGCAGATTGTTCTATGCTTGGTCTACAAATGGGGAAATTGAGATTTGAGAAAGTCGAAGAAGCTTCACTTAGTGAATCGACAATAAAGACAAATAGAAAACCACGTTTTTGTGATTGATAAAACAAAGTGTTTCTATTAAGGAGACAAAATGTAATCCAGTACCTGCCAATGGTGGTTAGTGATGAGAAGAGGACACTCCTTGACTCATAAAGTGAACTTTCTGGTGAGGGGTAATTTTTGAAGTGAGTACAGTATGAGTTGCTCCTTTTGCCTGAGTGAGAATTAAATATGTTATTACAAATGCATCACTTTTTTAGTTTTATGTAATTTACAAAGGACTGGTCTATCTATTATCTCATTTTATTCTTTCATTCTTATTGGGTAGGTAGAGCAGATTATATTAACCATACTATATCCCAGACAGTTATAATAATATCTGCCACTTATTGAGCACCTTGCCCAAGCCAGAAACTCATATGCACTTATAGATATATCTTCTCATTTAATTGTCATAGCAACCCTGTGAAGTGTGTGAAATTAGTTCCACTTTTATGGATAAGCCTGGGGCTCAGAAAAGCTAAGTAATTTAAAGTCACACAGATTTCATTCCAAGTCTGTCAGATTCCTAAGACCCTGATGCTTCTGAGTGCTTTATTTTCACTAAATTAACTTGCCATATGTCAGTATTAGAAATGGTCTGCTGAGCCCAGCCCAGTACTGTTACTGATTTTCTGTTCTCTTCCTTATATAAAGGCAGTTGCAACTAACCGGTGGCATGAGATCAGTAACTATTTAGAAATGCTAGACAGTTAAAAGCACATTTCAATAAGAAGTATAACAGCTATCATATCTAATGCTGACTGTGTATCAGGCTCTGATCTAAGTTTTTGACACATTAAATCTTTTAAGCCTCAAAACAACTGTATAAAGTAGTTACTATTATATGAAGTAGATCTGGCTCCAGAGCCGGTGCTCTTTACTATGTAGAAATGCCTCTCAAAAGAAAAGTATTCAGTTCAACAAATATTGACTTAATTCCTATGTGCTGTATTTGTAGAAAATATAGTCCTACACTTGAGAGCTTACATTTTCACTAGAGAACAAGAGGGTATATAGTTGAAATAAATGCTACAGCAACTAACAAATGGAGTGTAAATGTTGTATGATGGCATGAGGTCAAAATGTGTAGCAGAGAGCATAAGTGGTCTGAGACGGTTAATTTTCCTTTCGAAGTAATAGACTTTACTATGAAGAATTAATTTTTACTACGGAGGAATCATTTGGATACTGGTTCCATGTGTTCTAAAATAAGCAGGTTACTTGGCTAATGTTCAAACTCTAAATAGCTATTTGGGTTGTAGCTATTTGACCTGAACCAACTTTAAAATCCTTTATGTCCTTGTATGGCTTTAGCAGAGCTGAAGCAAGAGATTAAACTTTTCTGAAATGTTGTGTTTTAAGTTAGAATTTATTAAATACTTGGCAAAATACTAAAACATTGACAGGAAGGAGATTCGTAAGTATTGTATCATTCTTTTGTTAGGGTGTTCTCTTTTTCTGGCAGGAAGTGTTGTGACTTGCTCTCTAAAGTTGCAATTGTAAGAAGAATGTTGGATTTCCAGATTGACGTTCTGGGCGTGGGAGAAGGTTCGCTCTATTAGTACTACGAGAAAGGAAAAAGACAGGTTTGCTCTCGTCGCAGAAGGGTAACTATTTTAATATTACTTTGTTAGTCTAACATTTGGACTACTGGATATTTAAGCAGAAATTTATTTTTAAATAGCTTGGAATTCCTGTTATTTGTTTGGATATAAGCATTTAGAGAGACTGTCTAAATCTTAGTCGTGCATATCATTTCTGTAGAATGAAATGTTTTTAAACAGAAATTTTTGAAATTTAATATCTAACTTCTATGTATATCCTGGTTTTTCTTTATTTTGAGTATGTTTTAGGGGTTTTGTACTTTTAAGGTTTTGAAACCCTAATTATATAGCTGTATTTATCAAATTAGATGCCCGAAGTTTAAGTGACAGAAGCTATTACTCTATATTTTGAGTGGGAAGAATGCAAATGCCTTTGATCTTCTCCTAAATGGTTTATCAAAATTCTGTGAAATGAAAGTTGAAGTGGCTGTCCTGTTAAACTCTATTGTAATTACATTGATATTCTTCTCCTATAAAGTGACCTAGTGTTTATTTATCATTGCAAAATATATGTCAGTCTTTGGTGATGAACTTTTGATGGTCTTATTGTAATACACTAGTGATGGTGTTTTCCATAGCTCACAAACTCACCAAGGTCTTCCATCACTTAGTGCGCATATAAATTTCATTTACTTAGCATATTTATATGAAGTAAAAAGATGAAGCATGCAATAAAATTTTGTTCTCTCATTTAAGAACTACTGTATTTGAGAGATATTAGGCAGTGTATATAGACCTGCATAACACACTTTCAGAGACTACTAGACACATTTTCAGCTACTGTGAAATTGGTCTGTAGTGGAAGTTCTCAAAGGCTAAGCTGAAATTGTGTTGAAATTGTGTGGGGGTGCTAGTGATTTCTGAATTGTAGGCCATAATATTTTATGGCATTTTTGTTTCGAGTTGAAGTCTGATATATAGGTGAATTCACTCAGCCTGTTCTATGTTAACAATTTTCAGAATAGGAGGTAGATTGGGAACACTGCCCTGGTGTGAAGGTAAATGAATATATTTCGTAGCAAATTTGTTTTTCCATAAATTGTTCAGATTTTTCCCGAAGAGTGTTAGTTTCCTTTGAAAGTATGGAAGAGATTAAAACTAATTTTGTCCTTTTTAAAAGGGGGAAGGGATACTGTTTCAACCCAAGGATTTAATACACCTTAGCTTTTGTAAAATAGGAGGAGAGGTGCCACTGTTCTGTGTCGAAGGAGTTAATACACCTTAACTTATGTAAAATGGGAGGAGAGGTGCCACCCTCTTATGTCTTTTGTGTTCGGTGTAGTATTTTTCATCACCAGAAAGGAAGCTTTTAGACCATATTTAAGACTGGCATTAAATATTTACAAAATTCTAGTCTGGCAAGTATTTAAAGAATGTCTTCAATCTGTCTAAGTTGAATTGGATATTTCTATAATTGGAAAAATTATGTAACTTATTTTAAAATAAACATTGCTTTCAGATCTTATCTTTGCTTGTTAACTTAAAAAAAAAAAGGAAATGCAGCATTTACTTACAATGAGGGTATTTGAGATTTCTCCAGGAAATGATACAGGATTGGGCACCCTTTGGATTTCAGCAACTCATAGATATTGGCAAGGAAAAGAATAAAAAAGATCAATCAGAAATCTAGTGTTTCGGGCATCCTAGACATTCTCCTAGACATTCAAGACATTCCTAGACATTCAAGAGGTTTTTTCATAAATAACTAATTTCTTACTAAAAATGTAGTCTTAGAATGTCTAGGTTTTGCTTTAAAATAATTCAGGAGAGAGAGACAGAAATGAAAAGAGAAAGGAAAAAGAAAAGAGGATGACAAGGAGGTAGAATAAATAAGGAGGGAGAATAGATGAAGCAATTGTGGAAAAATCTTTAAAAAGATTTTTTTTTATTCTACCACAAAAAATTGTGGTAGAATCTGGGTGATGAATTTATGAGAATTTACTGTGCGATTCTTTATTCTTTGCTTTTATATATATTGAAACTTTTCATAATAAAAATATTTAAGTAGTTCTTTAGCTTGGGGGAACTTTATATTTATTCCTGAATGTTAACTTTTATCTATAAATTGTAAGTCATTATAACATATGATTTGTGCATGATATGCCATTATAAAGTGAAACGTGCCACATGAATGCCAAAATTATTGCAACTGAAGACTGTTTCTGTTTGACTTTCAGCTAAACTCAAAGGACAGGTTGCAAATATCCTTAAGAGTTTGTACTATCTTGAAGTGTTAAATAAAAGTAGATAGTTAAAGCATGCTGGCAGTTGGATTGCATGTAAAGAATGTGGGAACATTGTTATGTCTTGACTATTTGGTTCACAGCTTTCTCTGCTGGACCTATGCATTTTTAAAACATCATGAAATGGCCATACAGTATGCATGATGTGTAATTCTGCTCACTTTCCTTACTCGCCACCATCCAAATTTATGTATTCAACAAACATAAACTTATTATTAGTAAATACTTATTATAACCCAAGATACAAAGTCAAATAAGTTGCCAACTCTGCTATCAAGGAGCTCACAAACTACTGGAGGAGACAGAGAGGCAAGTAAATGATCATCACACACTGAAAGGTGCTACAGAAGTATGGGGAAAGGGAATTACTGGTTAGCAACTATGACCCTATGGTACATCTCCATTAAGACAATACAAATAGAAATTTTGAGATGATTTAATTGATTGTAGGTGTTAGAGACGTATGAAGAGAGCTAAAATAGCTTAGTTTGATTTCATGAAATCTCCCGTACATGACTCTGAAATAACAACCATCTCTTTTCCTCCATCCTTTACACCTTTATAAAGCTTTATATTTCTCTCATGCATCTGCAAGGAATGTTGGAGCAGCTTACATACAGGAGATAGTTAGTGTCTTCTTTACAATGAACAGTAGACTAATGTTTAAAACTGCTTTTATGGTTTTGGGACACATTCATGGCAAAATTGCAGTTATAGATAGGTAGCTACATGGAGTTGGGTAAAGGATAAGTCTGGTAAAGGATAAGTCTGCTCTTCAGTCACTGATAGATCCTTCCAATTCTGAATTTGAAACATATACAAAATTTGGATTTGAAATTTAAAATCTATATTTCCATGGAAATAATGGATATAGTTGTTCAGGTCACTTCACAGGTGTCCCTGAAATGGTATCATATGCTACCTCAAATGATATGTTATGTTTTTGGGGTGCCATTACTTTGAACTAGATTAATTATAAAGTCATTGTTGCTAAATATATCCAGATATTTGTTCCATCAGCCAGTTGCTTTAGACTCTAATCCCTAATACTGTATAACTAACCGGCATATATAATAATGCCTCATGGGAAAATAAGGTCAGTTTAATTTGGGGTATCTGAAGATGTTCTCTTTTTAGTGTTCATTTTAGCCTCTTGAATCTTAAGATTCAACTGCAATTTGCAGATGAAATGCCAAGTAGATTTACCAGAAGAATAATGCCTGAAAAAATAATCTCAGTAATCAAAGCATGCTGAACTTATTGAATAATTCTTTCATAGAAATTTCCACTTTACTGAGTATAATTAGCAATTTTTAATAATGTTAAGGTGCTAGAATTACTCAACAGTAAAACCCTTTGCCACTTCCTCCTTCTGCTTTAACTCTTTCTATAAACCTTGGGGACTAGGGCCCTATGAAATGTATGAAAGCTTTTAGGGTTGACTTAGTTGTTTTGATTTTCAGGTCCAGAAATCATTAAATCGAGAATAATTGATATAACCTCTTAAGTTGTTACTGTTATTCTTTTACCAGGATTCCAGTAAAGTTTTCTATGAGGAAGCAAACAAAAGTCCAAACCCCTTGCTCTTTGAGAAAATCAGTTGTGAGGTTAAAAACAGTTCACCAAAAAAAACATGGCTATCATAAGGACCAGCTTGTTCATGAAAACAAATGTCCTAAAATAAAAAGTAACTCACATAGATACTTGTATGTTTGGGGATTATGTTTATAATAAGACTATGCTATTAGCACTGATAAAATGGGAGTGGCCAGTCACAGTTCTTAAGATTCAAGAGGCTAAAATTAAGCAATATAAAATAAAGTGAAGCAAAAGACTATTATATATAGGAATGTGGGTCCCTGAACCAGATAAGTCCTGAAATGCAGAGGGGCCAACCTTACCAAAACATCGACTAGTTCCATCCCCCATCCTATATTAGTGACAGCTCCTTCCAACATGGAAAAGTTAGAATGAGCATAGCCCAAATACCCCTAAAAGAGTGGGAGAAAGATCAAAGATGATAGTGCAGTTACACAGAGAAGGTAGGGATTAACAAATGAATATGATTGCTGAATCATTATACTGATACTTCTTTTAGTCTCCAGTATCTTTGAGCAGCTAGGAGTAAAAACCTAAAGTTCTGGAGTTGTAACTCATACCAAACTCTGAAATCTGTTCTACAGCTAATTTTTGCAATGTGCTTTGAAATGTATTGCTTTTTTTGTATATATGTTATCTTTCACAAAAAAGGAAAAAAAAAAAGGCTATCATTTGTAGGACTGAATGTGCCACAAGAGATGGTGAGCTTTTGTGTCCTGATTTTCAAACAGCATGGCCTGTTAGACAGTCATTGTCTGTTTAACACCAATATTTAGAAGAACAAAACTTATAGCACTCTATAATATAGTCTTACTGCACCTTTTGCCTGTATCTTCTGTGTTTTACACAATAACAATTTTGGTTATTTTGGGCCGAAGTTTAAGTGAATTCCTTTAAATATCCTTCAAATAATGAAAACAAGTTAGT
This sequence comes from Tamandua tetradactyla, assembly GCF_023851605.1. Lineage (NCBI taxonomy): Eukaryota > Metazoa > Chordata > Mammalia > Pilosa > Myrmecophagidae > Tamandua > Tamandua tetradactyla. The sequence goes on along the minus strand of NC_135353.1, from coordinate 53,193,800 downwards.
ATTTGATAGGGATATCACTGTTTTCCTTTTCTGGTCACCATTCATATTCCTCAATATCATTGTCACGTTTATTAGGGCCTTTTCAATTACCTTCAATAGGCTATAACAGGCATGGACCTTCTCTCTATAAAGCGGTGTGTAGCTTCTTTGGAATTTTGTTGTTATTGTTGTTTTATGGTAGAAGAGTCGGTTACCTTTCTTTACATATATTCTTTTAATTTTACATTTGCTGCACAGCTCTGTGTCTCTGGCAAGTCACTGAACTACTGCAGACTCTTCTTTCTTCCTTAATGCAATTTATGGGATGAAATTATGGAACTCTACTACAAACTTCTCATCTTTCGGATTCTAATTTATACAGTCATTGGATTTGGGGCATGCTGGGGATTATCGCTACTCTCAAAACTTGCAGTCCGTTGGAGTATTTTTTGAGCCATAGCTATGTACCCAGCATTGACCAAGGTATTGTGAAGGTGTGTGAGGGAAAGATGAAGTTTAAATTTAGACTCTGCTCTTAGGAAGCACACAATCTTGAAATAAGACTTGCAGAGCCAGCAGTTAGACAAATACCTGTGTGCTGTTTATGATAGAATGGTTCTCTTTTATTGAGGAAGGTTATTTTCTTTGACGAAGTTTGAGGTCCTATGTGGAGGTGACACGTGAACTGAATCAAGCCATGCCTCAGTAGGACGATGGATGGTCCAGCCAGAATATCTTCACGTACAATTATGTAACTATGGGAGAAGTCTATGATTAAATTGCTAAATTTTGCAACAAGATTCTAAATTCTGTGGGAATTAAAGGGAAAGATCAATATGAGATGGAAAAGTTTTGGTGACAGATGATGGTGATGGTAACACAATATGGTTAAAGTAAACACCACTGAACTGTATCTTTGAAAATGGTTAAAAAGGGAAAGGTTTGGTTGTATGCATGTTACTAGAATAAAAACTTTGAAAACCATAGAACTGTACAGCACAAAGTAAGCCTTAATGTAAACCATGGACTATAGTTAATAGTATAGTTATAATAATTTTGGTTCAGCAATTGTAACGAAGGTACCGCAAATACAAAACGTTAATAGAGAAAACCGTGTGTTGGAGTACTGCGAAGATATATGAACACTGTACTTTTTGCAAGATTTTTTCTGTAGACCTACAACTGTGCTAATAAAAAATTAAAAAGAAAAATAATATGGAATGGATTCATTGGGGGACATGCTTTAGATAAGACTTCTGCTGAACCTTGATGGTTGAGCAGAATTTGGATAGAAAAAGAAGAAAAATAAAGCAGAGGACATTATAAGTATGAGAGGTAGATGCAGAGAGGAGGCAGTCCTTAGTGGGAGAGAAGGAGAGAGGGAAAGAGGAAGGGCTGCGGATTAAAATGAAAAGATACTGATGTAGGAATTAAGTGGACATGACTAGTAGAAACACTCTGGAGGGCCTGGGAGTATTAGACAAAGATTAGAATTAATCTCTTAAGCATAGGAAGCATAGCTTTCTGAAAGGAAATCAACCAGAATGGCTGTGGGTAGTAGTTGTGGGCTGTTATTTGTTCAAAACAAACTTAGAATGTACTGTTCATGGAATTGTACTTCATGCTATGGGGAATAAAGAGACGAATACACTTTATTTTGTACTCTACAAATTTACATTCTCATTGGGAAAATAAATTCATTCAATAGCATTTACTGAGGAAGCTGCATAGCATAATGGCTGAGAATACTGATTTTCCCATCAGACAGACCTAGATTTGAGTCGTGGCTCTACCTCTTTGGAGCTGTGTGACCTGGGGGAAATGACTCAACTTTTCCAAGTCTTTTTTTTTTCTTTTCTGTAAAATGGGAGTGACAATATTATCTGGTTCATAGAGTTTTTCTAGAGAATAACATGTATATATGTATATCACTTAGCATCATACATGGTAACTTAAAGTCCTCCATAACTGTTAGCAGCTATAATACAAGCATATGACATGGGTTTTTTATTATTTTAATTATTATTATGACCTCTATTATATGCAGGCATTGTGATACGGGCTGGAAATAAGAAGAGGAATGGAATATGGTCCTTGCCATCAAAGGGGTTTTTATAATAGTATGAAATGCTGTCCTTGTGTTGACTTTATTTTCCAAATCAAAAATTGTCCATGTGATTTGAGTGTGAAACGATGTTTAATATTGCAGCTCTCTGAGAAAATTCAGTACTGGCTGTAAAAGAGGAACAGAGTTTTGCAAGAATTAAGGGAAATTTATATCTCTGGTTGGGGCAATCTGAAGAGACTTCCTGAAGGATGCTTTTGAAGAGTGGATATGCAATGAGTGAAGGGCATTCCACTGGAAAAAAAAAAAAACCACATAAGAAAATGAACGGAGGTGGAAAAAAACACAGCATGTTTGGCTCTAAGGAATAAAGGAAGGTGGAATCAATCACCAAACCCTCCTGATTCTTCCTTCAGAGTATAGGACTCACAGTGGCAGTGCAGGTAAAAGGGAAATAACTTTGGAAAGGAAGGCATGAATCTACACAGAAAAGCATAGAGCCTTGAGTGCTGTGTTAAGCAGTTTGGACTTCCTTTTGTATGGAACATATTGTAAGCTCTACTCATCTGGAAGATAACCATAGGCAGTGTAAAGAATACTTTGGAGGGAGACAACGCTGCAACTATAACCGCTAATAGGCTTTTGGAGTAGACCAGACATGAGGTGATGGGGAATATGATGGAAGTATCTCAGAGATTGCAAAGGAAGAATCAGGAGGGTTTGGTGATTGACTCCACCTTTCCTTTATTCCTTAGAGCCAAAATTCAGTCCCGAATTTATGTACCTGGAGACGGAAGAAATTGGAGAACTTTTAAAGCACTGATTTGGCAGGAGACATAAAGAGGGGGAAATAATGTGACAATAAGTTCACTTGTAGACTGTTATATTTCCTGACATGAATTCTCCTCAGTGACTTTATTCTTCCTTGGCCAGAGGGTAAATCCAGATCTTGAGTTTACCCCTGACCTTGTGCCCATCTGTATCTGTCAAAAAACTCCAGGCATGCAGGAAGTTATAGAATTACCATGTGACCCAGCAATCCCTCTTCTAGGTATATACTGAAAATAATTGAAAGCGGGTACTCAAAAGATGTTTGCACGCCAGTATTCATAGCAGCATTATATACAATCACCAGAAAGTGGAAGCAATCCAAGTGTCCATTAACAGATGAATGGATAAACAAAATGTAGTCTCCACATACCATGGAATACCATCCAGCAGTAAAAAAGAATGAAGTTCTGATACATGCAGCAACATGTGTGAATCTTGAAGGCGTCCTGTTTAGTGAAATAAGCCAGACACAGGACAAATATTGTATGATCTCACTGATACTTAATATTTAGAAAAAGAAAATTCGTGTTACTAGGAGTAGGGTAAGTAATAGGGACTTAATATTTAATGGGTACAGAGTTTCTGTTTGGGGCGATAGAAAATATTTGGTAATGGATGGTGGTGATGGTAGGACAACATTGTGAATGTAACTAAAATCACTGAATTATATATTTGGATGTGGTTAAAAGAGAAAATTTTTAGGTTGTACATATGTTACCAACATAAGCATTTTTTGAAAACCATAGGACTGTACAACAAAAAGAGTGAACCCTAATGTAAACTATGGGCTATAGTTAATAGTATAGTTATAATAATATTGTTTCGTCAATTGTAACAGAAGTACCACACTAATGCAAAGTGTTAATAATAAAGAACACAATGTGTGAAGGCAGTATATGAGAAATCTGTATGTTCTGCACGATTTTTCTTTTTTCTGTAAACCTAGAATTTCTCTAATGCAAAAAAGTATATAATAAATATAAAAACCAGGCACAATGCTCCAGCCACTTTGGTTTTCATCAGCTCCAGAATATCATCATCTTTTTATGTCTCTGTACCTAGAATGCCTTTACCAGTGACATATACTCTTGCTCTAAGACATAATTCAAAAGTCACCTCCTCTGGAAAACCTTTCCCAACACCCACCACTCTCAGCCCAGCACTCAAGATATATGACTATAATAGCACAACAGTACTAATACCAGAAATCTTTGTTTTTCCATCTTCTATTAGTCAGTAATCTCTTCTAGAGCAGAGGGGACTTTAGGTCCTAATTCTCTGTATCTATAGCACCCCAAAAAGCCTGGTAAATATTAAGTCTTCAATTAAGACTTGTTGAATATAAATAAATACGTAGGTGAATGTTCTAGACATGTGAGTTGAAGTCTTAGTCATTTGGAAACCTGGCACTAGTGCTTGAGTAATCGTAGTAAGGGCTGGGTAAGCTTCAGCCCACAGATAGCTACAGGCCCATCTAATCTGGAGACCAGAGCTTTTAATTTACCTAACTAGGGAGGAGGCAAGGTGGTAGTTTCTGTTGGTTCAGATAGGTATGTCAAGTGTGGGTGTTCCAAAGCACTGCCTATTTTAGATGGAGGAAATTAACAGACACATTCCTTATTTGTTGACCCCTATTGAGTTGTTCACTCATAACGGTGCCTATGACTTTTTGCATTTATATTGAAATAATTTACCTTTCGTGTTTTCTCCACTTTTTGTTGCTTTCTTCTTCATGATACATACTTAAATATGTGTTGCCCAATGTCTGACTTAGGTAATCAGCTTTACTTTCCCAATTCCATTTAGCTAGCATGCTAGTGGCTAGGATGAAGTATATGGTAAATGTCCCCAGTGTTTATTCTTTAGTTGCCTTTCAATTTCTCGAAGAAAAAAAAATTCGTAATCAACACTTTATTATCCACTGCCGAATTTTCCAGAGTGTGTGCCCTTTCTACTGACCCATATGGTATTGAATGACTCAGATGAGTAGATTATTCAGCTGGCTGCATTCCTGAGGTGATTGTTTTAGGAGATGAAAGCAAGCACCCCTCCCTCATCTCTCAAACGTTCAGAATTTGAGTAATAGTTTCAAGTAGTTGAAGGGGTGCACCTTTCTCAACACAGATTTGTGTTCAGGGTTTATGTATGGTTAAATGAGCCAGTGGAGTGGTTTCATAATTGCTGTATTGTTAGTCAAACTCTGAAATTAGGGATGACTTCATAGGCATAAGATTCTTCTATGGGTGACGCCCTGAATTCATACCCAGTTGTACACCATATCCTTTTATGAAAAATAAACAAGCTAGGTTTTGTTTGCTTTTGCTTTATTCCCTTATTTGAAAATCTGTTTTCCTGTGTTTCAGATGTTTAGGGAGAGAGAGATTGCTTTTTCTTCTATTGCTTTCCCTTTATGGAAGAGGAGGCAGGCATAGATGCTAGGGAGGAAACAGAATTTGGGACAAATCAAAGTGCTTTGCAGATAGAAATAATTCAGAAAAATGTAGAGACTCTGGGGAGGTTTTATTTCACTTGCTGAATTTAAATGGAGGGGAAAAATATTTCTATTTCTTTCCTCTTTGTCTTCACCTCTCAATTCCTCTCTCTCTCTCTCTTCTCTCTCTGTCCCTCCCTCACTCTCTCTCATCCTGTAAATAGGGTTCCTTTTGTGGGAGGACAGAATGAGGAAAAAGGCATTTTTTAAGTCATCCTATTTTTTTTTTTTTTTGCCTGTCAATCATGTATTGTGAAATTGGATTTCAACTTTTATTCAGCAAGGAATATTTACTTTTTGTATCTTCACTTTCTTTTCATTGCACATAAACATGTGCAAATAAGGAGGAATGGGACAATATTAACAAGCTTCTAGCTATTTTTTTAAGAGAGAATGCTCATTTTATTTAATTTTATTATTTTAAAATTTTTTCTCAAACCTGGAATTTATTGGTCTCTCTCACTCTTTTTTTTATCATCACAATCAACTTTATTTCCTTCTTTTTTGTGAAAAAATAACATATATACAAAAAAGCAATAAATTTGAAAGCACAGCACAGCAGTTAGTTGTAGAACAGATTTCAGAGTTTGGTATGGGTTACAGTTCTACAATTTTAGGTTTTTAATTCTTGCTGCTCTAAGATACTGGAGACTACGAGAAATATCCATTTAATGATTCAGCAATCATATTCGTTTGTTAAACCCTGCCTTCTCTGTATAACTCCACCCTCACCTTTGATCTTTCTATCCCAATCTTTAGGGGTATTTGGGCTATGGCCATTCTAACTTTTTCATGTTGGAAGGGGCTGTCAGTAGTAGAGGGTAGGGAGATAGAACTAGCTCATGTTGTGGAGAGGCTGGCCCCTCTAGGTTTCAAGATTTATCTGGTCCAGGGACCCATGTGGAGGTTGTAGGTTTCTGGAAAGTTACCCTAGTGCATGGAATCTTTGTAGGATCTTATATATTGCCCTAGATGTTGTTCAGGAATGGCTGGAGTGGTCCTGTTTGGGGGTTGGCAGGTTATGAAAGGTAGCAAGGTCTACCTAAAGCTTGCATAAGAGCAACCCCCAGAGTAGCCTCTCAACTCTATTTGAACTCTCTCTGCCACTGATACTAGTTACACTTCTTCCCCCTTTTTGGTCAGGATGGAATTGTTGATCTCTTAGTGCAAGGGCCAGACTCATCCCTGGGAGTCATCTGCCAAGCCACCAGGGAGACTTTCACCCCTGGATGTCATGTCCCACATGAGGGGGAGGGCAGTGATTTCACTTGCAGAGTTGGGCTTAGAGAGTGAGGTGACATCTGAACAAAAGAGGTCCTCCAGAAGTAACTCTTAGGCATACCTATAGGTAAGCTAAGAGTCTCTGCTATCTACGTAAGCTTCACAACAGTAAGCCTAAAAATCAAGAGCTTGGTCTATTGATATGGGTGTCTCTAATGTTTGACACAGAATCAGCAGTTTAATAGTTCCATATATTTTCTCCCATCCCTCAGGGGACTTTGCCAATACTTTTTGATTATCTGCTTACTATATTCTAGGATATATCCAGGCATTACTTTAAACTATACAGGATTAAAGGCCCTCATTCTTGCTCTGGGCTCCCTGTGTTTCAGTTGTTCAAATGGACTATCCAGACAGGTTGAGTTATGAGCTACAGAAAATTTAGGTCCCAGACAAAATAAACCTTTCTTCCTTTGGTCTCAAAGAGTAGGTGCGGTTCTAAAATATAGACAATGTCTTCCTTACCCCTCTGTTCTGAATTACCTTAATCCCGACCTGATCGGCTTTTTTCTTATGTCTAAATACCAGATTATAATATATAAAACAGGCTTCTGTCTATTTTTCAAAAGTGGTCCTGAATGTATTGGGGTGGCTGGAGGGAAGTACCTGAAACCGTTGAATTGTGTTCCTGTATCCTTGACGATTGTATAAAGATAGAACTTCTGAAATGTGACTGAGTGATTGTGAAAACCGTATGTCTGATGCTCCTTTTATCCAGGGCATGGACAGATGAGTAAAAAAATATGGATAAAAATAAGTAAATATTACAGGGAATAAGAATTAAAATAAATTGGGTAGATGAAAATACTAGTGGTCAATGAGAGGAAGAGGTGGGGGTATGGGATATACGAGTTTTTCTTTTTTTCCTTTTATTTCTTTTTCTGGAGTGGTGCAAATGTTCTAAAAAATGATCATGCTGACGAAGACACAGCTATGTGATGACATTGTGAGCCATTAATTGCTCACCATGTATGGAATTCTATGTGTGTGAAGATTTGTCAATAAAAATATTTTTTAAAGTGGTCCTGAAATATTTAAAGTAAAATTTATATTTTAAAAAATATTTTATTTGCTCTCTGCAAATGGCACTTCAAAATTGGAGGTATATACATAAAAAAATTGATCATATGAAGGAGCCAAACTGAGTCATGGGTAAAAAGTGGCTGACAGGTTGTTTTTTTCAGGCCCATCCTTCTTAAATTATTTTGACTAAAGGCTTATAGTTTTCATATATGAAGGAGATCCATTATACTCTGTAGCTCATAATTATAGGGCAGATGAGATAACTTTTCCTGAATCCCATTTAAATGGGTTCTTAGTAAACTAATGCCTTATATTTATATAGCCTCATATAATTATTAAGGAGTTCATTTATTCCCCAACTTCTTTCATTAAGGATTTGAAGTTATGTACACATTCATAAGAAAAGAGGGAAAACGAATGTCCACAGTATTTTTAATAATGAAAATTTAATAATACTTTGGTGCAGTCATTTTCAATACAGGTCTCCTGATGAGGAGAATGAAATTAGTTTATTTCTGGAATAACATTTCATTTAACTGAGGTTCAAAATTAATGTATCCTTTCATCAAAATCAATTGAAAATATTCTTCTGTAAAAACCATTCTTATCTTGTGGGCCATAAAAAACAAGTGATGGGCCAGATTTGGCCTATGAGCTGTAGTTTGCCAACCTCTGGTCTGTTGGTTCAGTAGGTGAAATAGGGCCAAAATGGAAAGGGTGTGAAATCCGGTAGTGAAATAATTTATGTTCACAAGGACATATCACTTGTGTGTGTTTCTATAGCAAAGTCAAATATAATTGTTTTTCATTGATACCTCTTTGCCTCTCCGTTAACGAAAGTGATTGATAGGTGCCAGTATGCTATTTGGAAATCAATGTTTTCACAGTGAGTGATTTCAATGTGGATTAATGGGAAAAAATAGTACCGAATGTGAATCACTGGTCACTGAATCTTACTGGTTAGATTCAGTTCTGAATCTAAGATGATTGCATGTGTGTGTAAAAGAAAGCTGTAAATTACCTTGCCATAGATACCACTTCCTAACTTCGGCCAATTTTTTTAAAAAGCTTTGGTACCTCTGAAAAAAAAAACACTTACTGTTTATCTATTTCCTGTCATTCCTGAGTTGGCCCTTTCTTAAACTTTTTAAATGTAATTTAAGACTTTGTCCTTAAAAGGAAGATTCAGAAATATTTTTTCTCAATAATTTTCGGTAAATGATGATTTTTCATTTGTTTGATTTCTTTGCTATGACTGCAACCATATGGTAACCTGTTCAGAGTATTTTAGTAGTTTGCAATTTTGTTTGGATTATCCCTAAGATGAGAATTCAGCAAGAGTGTTTATAATATATTCATCAAAACTTTTTTAAGTCTGAAACCTTTTTGGCTTCTCTTTAGATCTTCTTTAAATGGATGAGATGGCTACCACTCAGATTTCCAAAGATGAGCTTGATGAACTCAAAGAAGCCTTTGCAAAAGTTGGTGAGTATTTTTGGTAGAGTAATTGTAGTAAAGCAATCTTTATGTGACCCTAATCAAAACTATTTCTCTTAAAAAATTACATGAATAGCTAATTACAAACCTTAGGGCAAGATACTTAAAATAGATGGAATAAAGTTTTGGAAGTACATGTAAAACTATATTATTTCTAATTATATCTAGTATGGTCAAAAGTTTTTAGGCCAGGGTCCTAAAACATAGCTGGGGGCTACTCTGGGTCCTGAAATTTTTATGACAAATTCTATATTATTATTGTATTTTTTTTGTATCACTCTGTTTTTCTGAAGAGAGAATTTAGAGTTTTCAACAATAATCTAAAGGGTTGTGTGACACCTCCTCTCAAATGTTAAGAATAATTTGATGATGTTTTTCCCTTCCGAAGTTAATTTATTCTTATTGCCTTTATTTGAGGATCTTCTGTGCTCTGGGGCAATGCAGGGTGCGTTCTCACATTAAATTATAGCACCGATATAAGATGAGATAGGAAAGCATAGCATGCCATTTAGTTTATCCTTTAAAATCACATAATTCTAAACCTGTCTTAGAATTGAACAGCTATGAAAGCAATATATTTTACTTACATTCCAAACTTCAGTGCTGGGATGCAAGTCAGTAAGTATAACATAATCATAAAACAGAGTTAAGAAGAGATTATTGATGTATATAATCACATGTCAACATGTACTTAGAGAGGTAAACCATGACTATTTGGTATCTTCTTGATTAGAGAGTATGAAGTTATATCATACTGATTTGTTAATTAAATCAAAGTCAACCCTTGGCTCTGTGCTGAAAATCCCATTAGTGAAAAGTGAGAAAGGGTACATCTTTATTCCCATATACTTTTCATTAACCTTTTCTATGAAGTGATTTAGTTGTATCAACTTAACTTGGGCAGAATAAAGACCCCTAGCAAGAGTTACTATTCAGAATGCTATTAGAATTCTAAGAAAAACTAAGTAGTTCTGAATCTACCATGATTGCATGTGTGTGTAAAAGCAAGCAGTAAATTAACTTGCCATAGATACCACTTACTAAGAGTATTACATAGTCTGATACTAAATTGGTAATGAAATATAGCAGGTGAGTTCTTGGTTGCAAAAGTATTTTTTATTCAGTCTCACTTTTATTCGAGAAATACTTATTCTTTCTTGCTCTGTAGAATTTCTTACTGTTTTAGGAATGAATTCTTTGTACCTTCTGTTTATTTACATTCATCTTTCAGTATTGGTGGCAGCTTAATTTGTTTCTTTGTGAATAGAATTTTGAGATAGGAACCATGCTGTGTTATTCCTTGGTGTTATTGTTTAATCTCGGATGCTTGCCTCCTCAGATAAATGTTGTTGGATACAGGCCTTGTTCTCATGTTCAGTATCTTAGAAATATTTGTGTGCAATATTTATTTTTAATTAAAGCTAATTCAGATATTATTTACCTGATGGGATTGGGATATCTTTATCAATAAAAGAGCTTCATTGTTGACCAATTATATATCCATGGAAGAAATAGGGTAAAATTGAGTAAGTGAGGGATCAATTAGCCCTTTGGCTTCAAGAAAGTAGCAATGTGGAACTGCTTTCTTCTTTAAAAACACACATCTTGGAGGGTTTAGGTAAGGTAAGCACCTAAGTAAAGGCAGTACATTGGCTCATATGACCTATTCCAGCCCCTACCTAGGGCTATTTTGCTAAAATATGCAACGTCTTATTACTATTTATGCTGTAAATAAGAAACTTGAAGTTACTCATTTCTGCCAGTTCCACATATTATTTTTCTTTTATTTTCCCCTCATAATCTCACACATTGCTGCACAGAAGTTACAACCTCAATAAATATTGAATTGATTGAATCTCAAGAAACTATACATAGTTTTCTGATGCAGCGGAATTTTGTTATCATTAACTATGAAAAGGTACTTTGTTTTGGAGATTTTCGTCATGGTGGAATATATCATTAAAGGTTTCAGACATTAGATTGTTCCACGTAAACTTTTTTTTTTTTCAGCATACTAAAAGTTTATCAGTAGTTTGCTTTTCAGAAAAGCATTTAAAGGTCCAACTGAAACTCGATATTCCTTTAGTTAAAATCTTTGTAATTTTTAGTTCTTGTAAGGTGCAGAGCCATTAGGCATTATGGAAATTTAGGCATTATGGAAATCTTTTTTTCCCCTTCATTCAGGGAGATTTTCTTTTAAAAACAGTCTCTGTAACTTATTTTCCTATGAAGGACAGTTGTTTCCTATTTTGTGGGGAAAGTAGGGAGGGCTACTTTGTCTCAGTTCAATTGTGACAAAATATGGACTTCATTATATGATTTTTTTCCATCTAGTAACAATAATACATTTGATTATCTTAGAAATTCAGCAGAATCATAGTGTGGAGAAAATCTCTGTAATTACCACTAATTACAGGCTTTGTTCAATCAATTAATAATGCTTTGAAACTCTCTTTATTAGCAATAAATTGTATATTAGGATTTCCCTCTCTCTCTTTCTGCACCTGCTTAGTGTTAAGCTCCAAGCAGCGTATTGTCATATAATTATTTTAAATTTCTCCGCAATTGTTTCCAGTATTTCCCACTGGGATAGTAGAATGGGATAGTAGAAACCTGATTTTATTTCTTCGCAACATTTCTGTCTTAATTTAATGCTGCAGTCCTGCATAACTTCCTAAAAAGTAATAACTAAAACTTTTTAGTACAGTTAAGAAGTAAATATTTACAAGCTAGAAAATGTCTTTTACATTCTGAGAGTTTGATCTTGCTGTGGAAGCTGGAGGTCATTTTGATGATTGTTTGTCATAAAGACAAGTTTATGTCATATAAATCCTTTCAGGTTTGTTTTAGTCCATCCTGCAAACACTTATTTTATATATATATATATACATTTTTTTTTTTTTTGCATGGACAGGCACCGGGAATCAAACCTGGGTCTCTGGCATGACAGGCAAGAAATCTGCCACTGAGCCACTGTCGCACCGCCCCAAGCACTTATTTTTTGTCTCATTTTTTCTTCTTCTAAATAATCCTTACTGAGCTTTTAAAAAAAATACATGAATTTAGCACTTTTGAAGTAAAGGAATAATGGAGTTGCTTGAATAGAATAGTTTGGGTATATTCCTTTGAGGTTGCCCACCAAAAATTTGGCTTATGGTGATTGTAGCCATACCAGAATTACTCTTATCCTAAGAAATTGATTTTTTTCAAATTACTTGATATTCTCTAGTATATAAAAACCACATTTGTTTGATACCATAAAATACAGGATGATTTAATTTAATTTACTTTTAGAATTCAATAAAACTCTACCAGTACATATTTGTTTAATTATGCCTTAAGAAAATAAGAACTACAGCCCAACTAACAAAAAAATATGTCAGTAGTCTTTCATTGTGCCTTCTGATTAATTATCTATGGAATATTAGTAGTAAAGATGTTGGGATAGTCTTAAAAACATTTTTTGACAGTATGGAAGATGGTAGAAATACGATGCATTGCATTTCATTCTTTAGTTATATCTTTACATATGTTCGTGATGTATAAGTGTGCACGTGTAGGTATGTGTGGGAGAACATGCTTGTGTAAGTGTGTGCGTGTGCATATGTTTAAAGTTGGTGAGTGGCAACATGTGGAATATAATGACCAAATTGCTGGAAATTTGGCATTGCAAAAGGATTGATGGACAATATTTTTGATTGCCTTGTCTCAGTCCTCTAACCTTGCTGAGCCTTCAGTTGAACTTGACCTCCCATTTTTGGTAATCCACTATTAGGATCAACTTTTACACTCATTGATCTGCCTTTTGCATTTGCTGGAGTGAGCTATCTCAAAAGGTATGAGCTGTGAAAGGCAAAACTCATGTTTAGCTAACATCTGGAGATGCTTGGCAACTGTCTTTTCTGAAGCTGTCATGTCTAAAAAGCACTTGACTTTACTGCTTCTATCTTGGGATGGAATAGAATCTAAATTCTTCAACGTGAATCTTTTTTTATCACATAGTTGTATATTCATCATCATGATCATTTCTTAGAACATTTGCATCAATTCAGAAAAAGAAATAAAAAGAAAACAGAGAAAAAATTCATACATACCATACTCCTTACCCCTCCCGTTCATTGATCACTAGCATTTCAATCTACTAAATTAATTTAGTATTTGCTCCCCCTATTATTTATTTATTTTTAATCCCTGTGTTTTACTCATCTGCCCATAAGGTAGATAAAAGAAGCATCAGACACAAGGTTTTCACAATCACTCAGTCACATTGCAAAAGCTATATCATTATACAATTGTCTTCAAGAAACATGGCTACTGGGATACAGCTCTACATTTTCAGGCAGTTCCCTCCAGCCTCTCCACTATATCTTGACTAACAAGGTGCTATCTATTTAATGCATAAGAATAACCTCCAGGATAACCTCTCGACTCTGTTTGGAATCTCTCAGCCACTGACATTTTATTTTGTCTCATTTCTCTCTTCCCCCTTTTGGTCGAGAAGATTTTCTCAATCCCTTGGTGCTGAGTCCCAGCTCATTCTAGGATTTCTGTCCCATGTTGCCAGGAAGGTCCACATCCCTGGGAGTCATGTCCCACATGGGGGGGGGGCAGTGAGTTTGCTTGTCGTGTTGGCTGACAGAGAGAGGTCACATCTGAGCAACAAAAGAGGTTCTCTTGGGGGTGACACTTAGGCCTAATTTTAAGTAGGCTTAGCCTATCCTTTGCAGGGTAAAGTTTCATATGAACAAACCCCAAGATTGATTGGGGGCTCTATTGCTTTGGTTGTCCCCACTGCTTGTGAGAATATCAAGAATTCTCCACTTGAGGAAGTTGAATTTTCCCCCTTTCTCACCATTCCCTCAAGGGGACTTTGCAAATACTTTTTTTATTCCCTGTTCAAATCCTTCTGGGATTTATTGAGACATCACTCTGGACAAACCTACAAAATCTCAGGCCCAACTCAAGTTTCCATGTACTTATGGTGTTCAGTTAAGCTGTCCACATAAGTTATATTAAGAAATGCACTAGTCAAAATATAAATTTTGTACCAAATAAACATTTTTTGCTTTAGTCTCACACATAAGTTAAAGTTTTAAAATATTAATTGCCATCTATTTTCAACACCCTGCAGTATTGACATTCCTTTGTTCTTCCTCATGCAAAACATTTTTAAATTTGTACAGTTAGTCACTATCATTATACACTCTAGGCATTCCTAGATTATACCATCTCAGTCTTTATCATGTATCTTTCTTTCTGATTTCTTTGTGCCCCCAGGCCTCCTCCCTTTATCAACACGAATCTTTTGACTGAGTTTTTTAGATCAGTATTTTTTGTGCTTTCATGGGCATTCAAGATTCTGTTTGTGTGATTGTGTGTACAAGTGTGGGTGTTAAAACCATTATGGTTAGACATATAGATTCTTTTTGTGCTTCCCTTAATGCAAAACGTTGTGGAATACATTGGTTAAACTAAATCAAAATTTAAAACCCAGCTTTCCTGAAAGTATGTGCATCTTCACTTCATGTCCTGTATATGGAACAGGTATGTGATCTCTTTATGCAGAAAGACTCAATGCTAGATTTTGACAGATTCAAGGATGGTTAAAGCAAAACACACACACACATACACACAAATATGAGGGTCAAAGGAAATCCCAGTTTTTCCTGCAGTCATATTTATAGGGCAAAGTAGCACCCCAGAAAATGCCTTTGAAGTAATAGATTGCAACACATACCACCTGGATATGGGCAGTATAAAACAGCAGCTAAAATCAAAACCACTTGAATTCTGGCTCAGCTTTCTCCAGACAAGTACTTAAAATAGCTTAAATAACAGGATGCAAGGGGAGGGAAAACATTTCCTTTTATGGATACGCATTCTTGGTGTGATTCAAACTTCTGCAGAAACATGGCTGTATAATCAGTTATTTACTTACTTGGGGGAGGGTGTTGGAGTTAAACTGGCATTTAACATAATACTTGGGTAAAAAAGCATAGTGAGATTTTCTTTAAAACAAAATGCAGATGTGAACCTACACGTGTCATCCGAGAGAGAGAGAGAAAGAAAGAAAGAAAGAGAAAAAGTATCAGCTGCCACAAAGAGTTGGTTTCTTTTCTGATGAATTCAGTAACCATTATGAAAGATGGGTCTGTCTGGTACAGCATTTGGATCCTCTTAGTGAGTTTTTATAGTGTAGTGATTTGTCTTTAAAAACAAAAGAATTCTCAAGCAGCTTATTGATATTTAGTTCTTTACTTTCCACAGAAACTTTTGTCAGTGTTTAGATAGTTTTTTCCTGATGCCTGTTAAAGTCTACTTATACAGACCATATTTTCAGAACCAAAAACTTGGCAGAAACATTGGGACGTCTTTGACTAATATAGGCTGTGGGATAATTAACACCTAACTTATCAGGTAGTTGGAAATGTGATGCTGGAGCAGAAGAGTCTTCCAAATACAGAGCCTTTTCCACCCCCTGCTAGTGTATGGTTGGTTAATGAAGGAGTGGCAAATGAGTCAGAAAGGGGCTCTAGAATATTGGCAGCCTTAATAAAAATAAATAAATAAATACCATCATGCCTGGAGGTTGTACTTTTAGTTTCCAGTTGTTAAAACTGTTTTCAATCTAGGTCCATGTTTTCTGGGTCAGTTTGTTATTAAATTCTCATGTCTCTGACAAAACCTATAAGAGGAAAACTTTACCATCAGACATAGTTTTTGGTTCCTGGTTAGTAATGTCAGTGATGAGATGGAAGCTTTCTAAGATGTCATTGTGCTATCTCAATTTTCTGATCGTCTAAAGCATATTTGATTCCTGATATTGTTTAAGGAATATTTTGGTGGGGGTAGGGTGGGAGGTGGGGGCTGGGATGGGGGAAATGGAAATAAAATTAGCATAAGATTCTTATAAAATAATTGCATATCATTTTGTCTTCCAAGTGCTTTACCAGCTAGGAGCTTTTTGTAACATTAATTGCTAGCTGCCTTTTAAGGTTCTCTCTGGCTTCTTTTTGCAATTGAAATTATTTTCTTCAAAATATGTGATTTAGGAGCCCTATAAAAGGCTTGATATAATTTGGTAGGCCTAACAGTAAAGTGCCTTAAATAAAAGGTGATAGTACAAGTTGGATTAAGATCTACCAATAAACATGGAAAAATAACAGAGTATAAGTTTTAAAATATATTAAACTAGATGGCAAATGTTCAATGAGCCTCTCCTTATCTTAGGAAAAATTAAAGGGATATATATATATTTTACAATGATTTTAAAGTCATTGTTTCAAATAAAACTAGAGTTTATGTCTGATTAATTTCAGAATCTTTGGTATCTGGCACAGTGCCTACCGCAGAGTAAATGCTAAGTTTGTTCTGGAGGTCAGTTTATGCTAAACAAGTGCACATGCTATTTCTTAATAAAGACAAAGCAGATTTTAAATTTATAATGAGAGCAAAATCCCGACCATCACTGGCTGATTGTCTACTTGGGCTTTCCTTGGTGGGTGTGCTCACTTAGAAAGCCAAATTATATATCTGAAGGCTGCTGGGTGGGTACAGAATTAGAACAAAGGGAATGAGATTGAATGTTATTTAAGGGATATTTCGGTCAGGTTATGGTTTCCTGATGATTGCCATTCTGTCCTTCAGTGCTATTTCTGGGTGGTTTCTTTTCTTTCTCATTGTTTGTTTTGTTTCTAAAGTGCTCATCTAGGGCTAGAGCATCATCTCCTTGGTCGATACCTGAAAATTAGTGAATGTGCAAAAATATTTTTTCATTGCTTGTTTGCTAGGCACTATGCTACATACGGAGGATAAGTGATATAAAAATTTATAAGAATCCTTACCAAGATATTTGCTACCTAATAAGGAAGATTGTCACGTAATGAGAAATTCTCATTCACCCAACTAGCCTTAAAAATTTTCCTCTTCACTTAATAAAAGTATTTATTATTACAACCTTTACTTCAAAATGGAATTTACATGGTGGTGATTTGATGTTAACTGTATTTTAGGGTGTCTCCTTCCTGTGGCATCTTTTAATCACATCAGTGAGCTATCTTCTAGTTAATGTTCAAAGAGGTTATTTCAAGGACAGTTCATGCAAATGGCATTTCTCCCCATTACCTAAATCTCTGTTCTACTTAGTACAAATAACCACCAGATAGGGCCTTAGTCAGTTTCATGTGGTTTTAAATCCATCGTAGTTCTACAGTTTTTGGTTTAAAACAACTCTGCCTTCCACCTGTCTTATATCATCAATAATATAAAAAGAATAATTATGAACTGTTACATATCAGGTCGAAACCGGGCCCAATAACAAAAGACTAAATTATGCTCAGATATATCATTTCAGAAGTCAGGGAAAAGTAGCATACCTTTAAAGGTGAACAAAGTTTTGAGAGTTTAAAGGATGAAGCTATCTCAGCTATCTCATTCTCCAAAGATGTCATAAATATGAAGGAATACTGTATGTAGATAGTGAGATGTAGTAGTAATCATTCTGTTATTATGTATCATCTGTTTTTTTCTTTTTTGGGAGGTGCATGGTCTCCCACATGAAAGGCAGGCTTTCTGACCACTGAACTACCCATATACACCCCCCCATATGTTTTTAATATGCATTATGAATCTGTATCCAATTTTTTTTAAAACAGGTGTGTGTGTTTGTGTGTGGCTTATGAGTTTGTGCAGTCTTGTATACTCAGATTTAGAAGCACAGTGAGTTAGAGCAGGAAAGGTACCTATCAATTTGGTCCAAAGATCTCATTTTACAGATGAAAAAAACTAAGGTCTGGAGAGATGACTTGTGGTCCTAGTTAAACAGCAAAATCAGTAGCCAAATTGACAGTAGATCTTGTGTCATATTAGTTCCAATGTTGTGTCCCTTCAACTATGCTGTGCTCACTCCATTAGGCCACGCTGACTTCCTAGTACTGAGCTCCGTTGCATTTTTTTTAATGAGAAAAATAGATTGACATATGCATGGGAGAAGACGTATTTAAACCCAGGAGTTTCATTCATAAAGAGTTGTTAAAATTCTGCCAAAGTGCCATGGGGACTGCTTTGTTCTTTTTAACGACTGCAGATGTTGCTAGCTTGATTTCTATGTATAAACATTTTACTAATAAAGTGCTTGATGTATAACCTTTCATAAATTCAAAGCAAAGAAAGTGAAGTTGTACCCTAGGAGAATTAAGTGTGTTACCTTGAAGGAAATATAAGTGTGATTTCCAGGAGTGTTGGGTGATTTGGGCTTAATGTCTTTGAAGTTCAGATATTAAAATTTATAGATTTAAAACTTATCATTTGACATTTAAGAGTAATTGACTCTAGAAGTATACTTCATTAAAAGTAAATCATGTCGAATCTCATCAGTTTTCAAAGAATCAGTGAATGTTGAAACATTTTATATAGAATGTTGAAAAAAATTGGCAGATATGAATTACACTTAAAGCACACATCTCTAAAGTGCTTTCCATGGCACTTTCCTTAGATTATCAGCAACCTGAATTCATCTCTCACTTTCCCCCTTATTTACTCTGCTCAAGTCATAAGAGATCTTTGCTGTTCCAGAAACACACCAAACACACTTCCATCTCACAGCCTTTACAATTTCTATTCCCTCTGTCTGCAATCATTTCCCTCAGATTTCCACATGTTTTTCTCCCTAACTTCTTTCTTCATTGAAATGTAACTTGGCTGAAGAGCTCTACCACCATCCCCCCTTGGTGCTGATACCCCAGAATTTCTCAACCTCAGCATTGATGACATTTTGAGCCACATATTGCTGTATTGCACAGATTGGGTGGGGTTGTCCTGTGCGTTGTAGGATGTTTAACAGCATCCCTGACCTCTACCCTCTAGATGCCAGGATCACCCTCCCCCTTCCTCAGTTGTGTCAATCAGTAATGTTTCCAGACATTTCCGAATATCCCCTGGGGACAAAATAGCCCCCAGTCTAACCCCTTATCTATCTCTCTTGATAGCACTTATATTATGTTATGTTATATTATATTTTATATTCACACCTCATATTACATGTTATTTGTTTATTAATTATCATCAGAATGTGAGCTCCTTGAGATCAAGATTTCCTTTTTCTGGCTGCAGTATCCTCAATCCCCAAAACAGCAGGAGGTACATGAGTTTATAAGTAATATATCATATAGATGAACTATTCTCAATCCATTTTCTTGAACAGTACCCAATCATCCTTGAAACATTCCTGTATTCATATTGTTTCCTTTTATTAAAGTAATTAAATTTACATAAGAAAATCATTGGGGACCTATAGAATAAAAGTAGTGTTGCACAAGTAGGTATGTGAAGTTGCTGGTGAAAGCCAAACTTCCTTCACTTAAAAGAACATACTAGACTGTGTGGGCGCCGTGGCTCAGCAGGCAGAATTCTAGCCTGCCAGGCTGGAGACCCAGGTTCAATTCCCAGTGCCTGCCCATGCAAAAAAAAAAGTAAAAAAGAAAACATGCTAGACTGATTACAGCCCTCATGATATTGGCCCTCTTTCTGAGTAAATTAACTTTTGGTCACTGGTCAGTTTTTCCATTTTTAGCAATTTCGGAATAAGCATCATTCATTTAATCAACATATATATATACATCCTTTGTTAAAATTGCAGTGGTATGAAAAGAAAAAAGTTATTCAGAGTGTCATGTTAAACATCCGCTTTACTCAGTACTGCATTTATTTTTATAAAATCTATATTTGTCTTGGATTAATGTTTGCTTACACATTAGCCTGAAAAAAATTGGCCCTGAAAGTAGCTGCCTAATTTCAGGTGTGTTTTGAAATATAATAACATTAATTCATGAAACTACTCTTTTATACTAATGGAAGAATAAGGAACATAAAACTCCTAAGTAACTACAGAAATTGTTTTATGTCATGGCAGTGCTTGTTGGTTGAAAATCTGTTATAAATCTTTAAGAAGTTCTCTTAGCGTCATGATTTTTTTTTACTTTTTTTTATTTTTTATTTACTTATTTTTTTACATGGGCAGGCGCTGGGAATTGAACCCGGGTCCTCTGGCATCGCAGGCAAGCATTCTTACCTGCTGAGCCACCGTGGCCCGCCCAGCTTCATGATTTTTAATCATTTTGCTAAACAAGTATGCTTTAAAAAATTAGGGATGCTATTCTTAAGTAAAGCTACTTATACTCTGTTTGAAATACAGGGTACATGATGTAAAACCGGGCACTTTCAGTTACAGTTTTCATGTGCCTTTCAGACAACCTTTGGTACCAAACAATACGAAAGGAGAGTATTTTATTTAAAAGAGTTTATGAACTGAGCCTCAAATGAAGAAAAAAAACTCAATAAGTTAACTTATTTGTCCTAAACTTTTTTTTTCCTTTTCTGCTTGCTTTCCATTTTACAAAGATCTCAACAGCAATGGATTCATTTGTGACTATGAACTTCATGAGCTTTTCAAGGAAGCTAATATGCCGTTACCAGGGTATAAAGTACGAGAAATTATTCAAAAACTCATGTTGGATGGTGACAGGAATAAAGATGGGAAGATAAGTTTTGATGAATTTGTTTATGTAAGTATGTTAAGTTTCATCATTATTACAAGTAATGATTTTTCTATTGTCTAAAGGAAGCTCATTGAACCCGATTACAGTTTGAGTTCTACATATAAATGTATTAGCACTATGTTGCTATAAGTAATAACATTTCTCTCATCCCACCTACTAAATTTAGGTCTTTACTTACTAGTAGAAGACTATTTCTCTCTCTCGGTGAACAGTGTGCTTCCAAATTTTAGCAATATACCCAGGCTCATAGATTTGGAAGTTTCCTGAGTTGAACTTTCTGATGAAGATGTCTTCTACTATTGTGGTAGTAGTATTTAAGTGTACCATTTTCTCTAAGATGATCATTTTGATAGTTAAAAGTTAGAAGCATATCTTTGTAGTTCATTTGGAAGAAGCATTTAAAATATTTATTTTCTTCTCTAATATCTTCAGATACTCCTCAAGGTTAGGGGCCTGTTTCCTCTTCCCTTAATTCAGAACACTCATTATATATACATATATAATCTTTGTATTAATATGGGGCTGAACTTGACTAGATCTTATTAAGCATTCTTTACAGTATATTGCAAACTAGTAATTAGAAACTAATAATTAGTGCCTGTCATGAACCTAGGCCTCCTGGCCTTTCTTTCCTTGCTTTATTTTTGCCCCAAAACACCTGAAATGATAACATATGCTCCCATCAGTAACCGTGGCTCGTTATAATAAGTGAAATTCTGGTATGTACTCTCCAATTAGAATTAACCCCTTTTGAATGCAGTGGGAGTTCAAGGAGCAAATTGACGAAGTAATGACTATCTACTCAGCTGACAGCATTTTGTGGGGGGTATTATTGTTTTAAAATGCAGACTTGTGTCCTAATTATAAAGGTTTGGTTCTTGTAATTTTCTTTTGAAATACTGATTTTCCCCTACCATTTTTATCTCCAGTTATTGCCAAAGCCTTTTGTTTTGAATTCTATGTTGAATAGTAAGTTGCAATTGATTTGCAATCTGAGCACTTGCATGTCTGATGTACAACTTGCACCCCTTGTAACTGCATGTTTAATTGTGAATTTAAAATAGTTCAGAACACTAGCAACTATGATTGATTGTTTTTTATATAACTTATGGCACAGAAATTTTTTATCTACTAAAAAACATCTAAAACGTTAAAATTTTCATTTTGCCAGTATTGTTAAGTATAAAATCCTTAAAGTGTCTTCAAGAAGCATGATCTTGGGAAAATTTCACAATATATATATTTTGAAATATTGCTATTTCCACACAGCTCTTTGAGGTTTTTAGGTGAGGATATGCGATTACCTTAATATATTCTTAAAAAAAGGAAAGATCATGCGTAATAATTTCGGCATCAGCAGGGATATTTTTAAAAATAAAACATTAATGAGGACATTTTTAGAATTGTAAGTAAACTATATGTTTATTCTCCTTCATTTTTCAAATTTAAAAATACCCTGAGTTCCTAAAAGAAGGAACATACACAGAAAACAAGTGAGTTTTTCCACAGTTACTTCCCTGCTATTTAAAAAAATTGAAATATGAAGGACAGTAAAATAACTTGCCTGGAGTTTCAGAAATATACTGCCATAACTGTACTGAAAGATGGGCATTCAACCAAATGTCTCTTCTCTTCCACCTATTTTTAATCAATGAAACATCCTACAAATTATCAGACAAAACTTGGGTAGATCTTAGCTATCAGAGGAATAAGAAAGATGTTTCTGTTAGCTATTAATATAAGAAAGTAGAAGTGAACATTTTTTGCATGTTATTTTTTAAAATTGCTGCTTACATGATGTTGATTGCAAACCAAGCTACAAATAAAATCAATTTGTGTTAATTTTCAAGAACATGTAAAGGGCAGAAAAGAATCTTCAAATTATATGTAAACTTCAAATTTTAAAATTGAACTTAATACCCAGATTTAATAAATTGTGTTTCTTTTAGGCATTTCAAAACTAAGTTACTGTGTTTTTATAATTTTCTTCATCTGTAAAAGACTGATAGGACAATAATTTTTTTCAGCAAAAATGGCTGCTTTAAACTCATTTTCACAATGAGAAACTTGCTCTCACATAATGGTAATAATACATTGTTGACCTGTTTTAGGACTTTTACTAATATCACAGACCTCCTAAGATTAAGTAACTTCTTATAAGTAACGTACTCAGAACATGCTACATAGATGTTAGTTGTTGTAGCGCTTCTTCTTTTCAAAGTACTCCTCTTTTCCTATTGTTACTAAGTATAGGCCTACAATGTATCTTTTAAAAAAAAAAATAGGAAAATTCATACCTGCTACTTTGGAAACCAAGACCCAAATACTGGAAAGCAGTCAATACTCTTTTGCAATTCTTTGTGAAATCTTTCCTTCCTCTTAAGTCATGTGCCTCTGGAATTCTTTGCTTTGGCCTCTACTCTTGTGCTGAGCTAATTCTGGGGTCAAAAGGAGTTGGCTTATGGCTGAGGGTCTTTGAGGGAAAGGTGATGAAGCTTTAGGAAAGGAATAAGAAACATCTCTAGTCCATAAACCAAACAGGAAAAGATTTACAGAATGGGAGTGAATATTACTTCCTGAGAAAATGTATACGAGGAATTTGTTCACAGATAATAAAGCTAGTCCTCTTCATAAAGACAAACAACACAAATCAGTGAGCTCAGTGTCACAAAGGGCAGCTTTGAAAAGATTCATTGAGAAGAATACAGTACAGAAGTAAGCCTTGGGTTATCTCTGATTTCAGAGATTCTTTTCTTTTTATTAGTATTTCGTATCTCAAAGATCATAATTTTTTATCTTTCAAGGCAATTTTATTGAGATATATTCACACACTATATAATCCATGCAAAGTATACAATCGTGGCTCATGATAAAAACTACATAGTTATACAATATTATCAAAGATCAAGGCTACTGGATTACAGTTCAACAATTTCAGTATTTCCTTTCAGCTATTCTAATACACTAGCAGCTAAAAAGAAATATCTGTATAATGAATCAGTAGTCATAATCATTTGTTAAATCCTAATTTCTCAGTTACATCTCCTCCGCTTCATTTGATCATTCTCTCAGTCTTCAAGGATATCTGGGCAATGACCATTTTAACTTTTGCATGCTGAAAAGGGGTGTCAGTTTTATGGGATAGAGGAATGAAACCGGTTGGAGAGATTGGTACCTCTGGGTTTCAGGGTTTATCTGGTATAGATAATCTGGAGGCCTTGAGTTTCTGAAAAAATAAACTTACTAAGGAATCTTAGGTAGAACCCAGGGTATTCTTTAGGGTGTTCAGAAACACTGTTGGTTGGGGCTTGGTATACTGTGGCAATTTTGCAATATCTGGCTGAAGTTTGTTTTAGAGAAACCTCCAGAATGACCTCTTGACTCTATTTGAAATCTCTTAGCCAATGAAACTTTCTTTTGCTTCACTTATTTTCCCACTTTTAGTCACAGAGATTCTTTTTAAGCCAAAGTTTATATTCAAATAACTTTATCATCCACTCAAACAATTTCTTTACTAAAGTGGAAAATAAGGACAAATTCTCACACGTGAATTAATTTAACAGAGAGTCAACTCTTCTATTACCCTTTATCTTATTTGCTTATTTGTTTATTTTAATTAGAGAAGTTGTAGGTTTACAGAAAAATCATGCAGAATATACATATACCTGTATACTCCCCTATTATTAACACCTTGCATTGCTGTGATATATTTGTTACAATTGATGAAAGCACATTTTTACAATGGTACTATTAACTATAGTCCATGTTTTTTTTTTTATATTAGGGTTCACCATTTGTGTTGTATAGTCCTAGTCTCTTTTTAAAAATTTTTTATTCTAGTAACATGTGTACAACCTTAAATTTCCTCCTTTTAATCACATTCAAATACATAATTCAGTGCTGCTAATTTTGTTCATGGTGTCCTGCTACTTTCAGAGAGGAATAACTATGAGACAGAACTTTGAGCTTGGCTAGAGTAATTTATTTTAAAATATTTTAAAAATGAAAGTCAGGTAATTTTTAGAAGACAATGGAAAATTAACAGATTTTATTCCAACTTTGCCTATCGTTCCCAAGCTTCAGGAATTTTGCTAGAGCTATCTAAGTAATTGCATCAAGTTATTATACAGCAGAGATATTCTTTTCTTTTCATTTATATTATTTAACTTTTCCATGATATATACAAATTTGGCTTAATTTTTTTTCTTCAGCTGACATTCTGGTACTTGAAGCAAGCTAATTTTTAGAAGCAAATTATCTTTGAGGCAAAAGCAGTAATTAGAAGAAGGGAAAACTTTTCTTATTACTCTGAGGCAGTAACATTTTGAACATTTTTGTGTCTTTCCAATGGTTTATGGTATTTCAGTCATGAAGAAGTGCACACCTTTCATATTTTAATTTATTAGAGAATATTTTACTAAATGAAGATGAGTTCTGAATGAGGTGGAATATATTGAATATTGATTTTTTTACTGAGCAGATGTATTGTTATCAAAGGAGGGGCTATGGGAACAAAATGCATCACAGTTAAGGCTTTGCTACATTCCCAGATAAACTATTTTGTGGGGTAACCTTGGCATGAAAAAGTTAGGGTAAATTAAATGAAGTTAAAATTGGGCTAAAAATTAATAATTAGAAGATTACCTAGAGATCATGAGTCATATCCACACTAATGATACTTTAACAAGAGTCGAGGAAGAAGGGTGATTTTGTTGGGCATGTGTAATGTTTAGAGTTGTCAGTTTATATGTATGTGTCTGTAAATATACAGATACAAATGCACACACATACACACATGGCCATTCTAAAGTTCTGCCTCTACAATCTCAGATGTAACATGAAATCGAAGCCATGGAAATTAAGCAAGCTTGATTTTGTAAAACTTGCTGCTTACTCACTATTTTCCTGAATACAATTTTATGTATAAATTCAAGGAAAGTCAGGATTTAGATATGAAAATGCAGCTCTGTGACAGAGCTGACCGCACAATTATGGAAACTTCTCTGCCAATTACGAAAGTCACTTACTCTAGGTGAATTAATTAGGAAAAGGTGCCCTTCTGGAAAGACTAATATCAAAAGGCCCTCCTTCTTTTGGCTTGACAAAGCCCTGTGCGAGACACAAGGTTTGCTTAGTGTAGCATAGGCTGGATTTCAGCTCTGCCTTGTGCCAACTCTGACTTGGGCTGACTCCGCCTTGTGCAGACTCATCTTGTGCTGATAGGTACAACCTAAACTGCTGTTCACTGTGGTCCTACTATGTGAGCCTCAAACATAGGCTGCATCATTCTGAGATATGTGTGTTTGCGTGTGTCTATGTGTATGTATTTGTTAATAATTCTAAAAAACTTGGAGTTTGCATTTGTTCGGCAAGTTTTCCATCAGGGGCCTAAATTTCTCTCAGTAAATCTGCTTTTATGGGGTTCTAAACACCACTTAAAGAAACTGTAATAAAGTTGCTGAATCTTGCTTTTGTTTTATTGGCAGTAGCTCATTTAGCCCTGTAAGGACTGTGCACATGGTGGATCAGGAACAAATTTTGGTTTGGATAAATTCCACTAAATAGGAAATATGTAGACAGACCTGTAGAATGTCAATCCATTGTTAAGTGGTTGTTCTAGAATATGGACTTTGCTTTGCTACAACCTGCTCTTATATACAATTTACAAGTTTATTTCATTAGCCACATTCCCTATTGTGAAGAGAAACTGGACTTCCTAAAAACCCAAATAAGACAATTACTGAAAAGCCTTTTTTTCTGTTTATTCTCAATAGCCATCTATTGGTATATATATATTCACCTTATTCTATAACTTTTGATTCAACAAACTCTTACTGGGCTATCTACCCAATTATGCCACAAAACAGTTTTTTTTATTAAATAATAAACGTTCAACTTTCTTTGCACTAAGAATTATGGTTAAAGAAGGGAGATCTTTCAATCCTTTCTCAGGGAAATAACAAAGCCTTACTTGTTCATAGAAAATTAATACCTGTACAATTAAACCACACTAGTTTTTGGTTTAAAGCAGACCCAAATGCATGTAACACTTAATGTTTTTGACAAGTGTGTGCAACTGACTTTCCAGAGCTTCATTTTCTGTAGCAGTCTTGGAGTACTTGTTTAGCATTTCAAAAAGTCAAGCCCGGTTTTTCATATCTTTTAACACTCATCACCTATGGCAAAAAAATGTAGGTGATCAGAGTATAGAAGAAGATGAATATGTATATTGTTTTAACTGATTTAAAATTAATTGTGAATCAACAAAATATTTTGATTGATAGATTTTTCAAGAGGTAAAAAGCAGTGATATTGCCAAAACCTTCCGCAAAGCAATCAACAGGAAAGAAGGAATTTGTGCTCTTGGAGGAACTTCAGAATTGTCAAGTGAAGGAACACAGCATTCTTATTCAGGTAATAGATTCACATGCGTTAGATTAAGGCAATGAAATCAACAGGGTGGATGTTATAATGTTAAGGATGGTCCCAAGAAAAACATTTCCTCCTAATTAAGAATACAGTAGAATTCCTTTGCGACATGTATTTGGGCTTAGGTCTAATACTTGCTACAAAGGCATTAAGAGGTGTTTATTGTATGGCTTTGTTAGTTTGCAAGAGACATGATACAAATATGTGTAATAATAAGGTTTATTACAGCGGAGTTCTAACAGTGATATAAATACTATTTTTAAAAAGATTTTGTAACTCCTTCTCCAAAGATCAGGTAACCCTGCAACAGTCAAGGGTCTGGCTCCAAAGAGGATGACTGCATGTTTGTGACACATTAACTGCTAGCATTGCTGTAGCTCTATTTTAGGTTTGAGAGTCAAACATTTAATCTAGAGTATAAACTAAATTTTTTTTTATTCAACCTAATTTTAGAGGAAGAAAAATATGCTTTCGTTAACTGGATAAACAAAGCTCTGGAAAATGATCCTGATTGCAGGCATGTTATACCAATGAATCCAAATACTGATGACTTGTTCAAAGCTGTTGGCGATGGAATTGTGCTTTGGTAAGATGCCATCTTATTTTATATCTAGAGTTCCAAAATAATCTTCAGGTATATATGTTTCTGGATACTTAATAGCTTCACCTCAGAAAACAAAGAATTTTAAATTGGCCAGGTTTTGTCTGTTTCATTTCATCTCTAGGTTGTCTGATAAAGCACCACTAAAAAATGAATCTAAAACTCACTCATTTCGACTGGGGACATCTTTATAAGGAAGTTCTGTTTCCAGTTTCTTCTCATCACTGAGCAAGCAAAACATTGGTTGAACTGAATTATGTCAGTATCTATTTATTCATTTGAAAGATGCTTTTTGCCACTACTGCCCTAGAGACAGCAATATCTTGGCAGAAATATTAAAAGATTATCAACAGTTTGTCAGCTGATACTCCTATTTGTAGAGGAAGTATAGCACAGTCAGTCTGTCTGAGTTCATATTCAGGCTTTGCCATTTGGTAGTTGTATAACTATAATCAAGATATTCAACCCCTTTGCATTTCAGTTTCCACATCTATTATGACCCCCATTTTAAGTACTTATCTTATAAGGCTCTTGTAACTATTAAGTCACTACACGTAGAGTGCTTAGAACAGTGCTATATTTGTATATGTATTTCAGATGACATTATACAATGTATACAGTTATATTTCTTTTTTTGCAATAAATCCTTTTGATTATTTGAAGAACTGTTTTAAAATGCGAAAAATCTCTTTTATGTCCATTTATATATCCTAAAGAAATAGTTCCTCATATGTTTTGATATAAAGATAATCATATAATATCATTTATTTAGTATTTGACTTTTGCATGGAAAGAAGCATGGTTTTACATATGCAGAATAAAATTTACTGAGGCAGTGTTATAAATAAAAACCTAAAATTTTAGAGAGTATTTGCAAATTTTACAAGTGAGAATTTTTGTAATAGGGCCACAGATGCTAGCATAACCAAAATAACCCTTCTTTCTCTTAGTTTTATATCACCGGCACCCAATATAGTGTGTGGCTCATCATTTAGGCACTCAGTAAATATTTGGTGAATGAAAGAATCTCATGTTCATCTCATTTTACTTCTTTGTGGCTAAACGGTAATTTGTAATTGTGAATTATACAACCTAAAAGAGGTACAAATTTTCAATGTAGGATCTTCAACGTGGGATTTTTTTTACAATATCCAAGCTACTTATTGTCATGAAGAATGTGGGAAAGGGCAAAAAGATTAAAATAAGAAAATATGACTGGCTCCTCTACTCGGAGATACCCCATAAAGTTTCCCCATAAAGCTTAAAATTATTGAGCACCACTCAAAGTATTCATATTTTGGTATATTTCAAAATTGGTCTTTGTGCACATGTGCATATGTTTCATATGTGTGGTATTTTTGTGATCAACATGATATAAGCCATATATATTGTATTTATTTTTTCTGATTACATGACAGACATGTTATAATAAGCCTTAAAATATTTTTGAATATTTACAAACTCTTCAAAAGCAAATTGACCTATTTTCTTTCATTTTTGTTTTAGTAAAATGATCAACCTTTCAGTTCCTGATACAATTGATGAACGAGCAATCAACAAGAAGAAACTTACACCCTTCATCATTCAGGTATGCATTGCCTCCACTTCCCTCTCCCATGCAACTGCTGTATAGAGGCCTGCTCCACAAGCCATAGGCTTCGCACTTTGTATGTGTTCATATAATCCTCATAACAATTCTGAGTTAGGATCATTATCCAGATTTTATAGAGAAGAGAGCTGGGACTAAGGTTTCCAAACTATGTTGGAATTAGGATCCAAAACTAGTCCTAATTCCAAAGCCCTATGTTTTTTCATTGCATAGTGCTGTTTTCAAACAAATACTTAAGCTCTTAGTTAACTGGCATGCTTAAGGAATGGAAAATTTTTCTTTTCCTTCAAGTGGGTATTAGACTATTAGATAGCAAAATGCCCTCAGGCAAGAGCACCCCTCAGAATGTGGACATCTATAGCTTCTGAATTCTTTTAAGTGTATTGAATACTGTTGATCTCTCATTTAGGCATTTTTTAGAAATATGACGCTTCTCCCACATGTATATTTATTTACTCTATTCACTAGGCATTTCTTTCAGTGTCAGTATACTCAAAAGTGATCCTCCCCCACAAAAATAACAAGTATATATATCCCATGGAATTCTAAAAACAAACAAAAAAAAACAGTAGCAATAAGGCTGAGTTTGTTTGAGCTGTGTTTTTTTAACATCAGGTTCTGGAATTTGTTTTCTATGGATAATTTTATGGGTGAAATTAATAGAGTATTAATATCTTCATTGAACGTTATTTTTAGTGAAGAGAGAAGTAGTCTGCTAAAAAAAAAGGAAAGGTCAAGAAGCAAGTGTGTAATTTGGCTGTCTTGCAGGAAAACTTGAACTTGGCACTGAACTCTGCCTCTGCCATTGGGTGTCACGTTGTGAACATTGGTGCAGAGGATTTGCGGGCTGGGAAACCTCATCTGGTTTTGGGACTGCTTTGGCAGATTATTAAGATTGGTTTGTTCGCTGACATTGAATTAAGCAGGAATGAAGGTAATGCAACATAGTCATCTTGAAAATTGTTTATTGATTAGTTTTTGCTAGCTGTGCTGACTGTCATGCTTTCACTTAACTGCAGTGATTAGATGATAACTAGAAATAACATAAGGGAATGCTATAGTGTTATTCATGAAAACAGCCTAATTATAAATCTCTTTAGTAGTAATTAACATTTGTTTGACACTTTCTAAACTTTAATTTATAGTAAAGACACAAAAGCACAGAAAGGTTAAGGAAGTTTCCCAAGGTGCCAAAATTCGAGATCTATTCTCTTTTTCTCTGCTCTTACAACTCCTACCCTATCACCACCTGTGGCTCCATCACCTATTATTTTTAATACTTTTTATATTCTGTCACAGATTTAAACCTCTTTAAAAATCCTCTAACCATCCCCGATGGTCTCACATTCTCTGAACTAGCAGAAGCAGCAGCTTTTTATAGCATAGTTATATCACATCATAGTTATTTAGAATGCATAAGAAGATGAGATTCAATTGTCATCTGTTGGTAGGAAGTATTGCATTATCCTCCCCCATAAAGTTTAAAATTATTGCGCACTACTCAAAATATTCATATTTTATTTCAAAATCCCTAGCATCACCACCTTAATCCTCAGTTAGTTTTCAGGAAGAATAAATGTTGAGGATTCTCAGTATTTTCAAGATCTCACAATGTCTGTCAACAGTCTTATTTTGCATACTGATGCATTATAATACTCTTTTGCACTTTGAAGACTTAATTACACTTATGCTATCAATCAGAACTGCCTTTGAGTGAATAAAATTATTCTCATTGTTGGCCTTCTTCATTGAGATGGACTTGTTAAAGTCCTTATAAAAAGGAAAGTGGGAAAACAAAATTACATTGGTTCATGGCATATATCAAATGATTTATCTTTGACAAGGCCTCAAGTACATAAGTGCCAGGCTCTTTAATCCTTTCTAGCCTCTGATTTAATGGAGCTAGGGAGCAGAAGCAGGACTCTGTACAAATGGCCATACTGCCTCTTCTCTTGCTTAAAACCCTGAGTGCTGCAATGACATTGCATGAAACAGAATCTATTAAAGGTGAAATTTTTCTGATGCAGACTTCTTCAGAAATCAGACAATCTCAGTTTTGCTCAGTATGAATCTCCTTTCAGTTTATGAGAAGTAATTATTGCATAAGGACTGATTATGGGATTTTTTTTCTTCTAGCCTTGGCTGCTTTACTTCGTGAAGGCGAAACTTTGGAGGAGCTTATGAAATTGTCTCCAGAAGAGCTTCTGCTTAGATGGGCAAACTTTCATTTGGAAAACTCTGGTTGGCAAAAAATCAACAACTTTAGTGCTGACATCAAGGTGCAAAGAACCATGACATTTAGGGGGATAGAGTGGCTTAGGATATTTCATCCCAGCTTAATAGAGGAGAAATGCTAACAATATCACACCCAGTCTTGTTGCCTCTTGGCCAGTATAATAGATTTCAGGAGAGAGGTGGAGCCAAGTAAGGAGCACAAGCACCAAGTCATGCCTTTCATTTTGAGGGAAAGGGTAAAAGAATTTAGTCCTAACTTTTTATATTCTGCTTTCTGTTGATGATGGAGTATAAAGGGATGGGAAGTGACTGTTCTGTTTCTGTCTTTTCCCGGCCTCAGTGTTAGTAAGGATCTAGAAGAGAGAGAAAGGGGCTTGAGATTCCTGTTTACCTTTCTATTTGGCTTCTCTCCTGTCTTGTTCCCCCACCTTTAGATGCTGAGTTCCTTGAGGATGGAGATAAGGTCTTATATATGTCTGTGTTGCTATGCCAGTCCCAGTGCCCTCCCACTAAATCCCACCTCTAACACAGTACCCTGCAAATAAAAGACCCCCAAATATTCCTGGTATTGAATTGGGTTTTGGTACTCACTGTTCACCATGAGCAGTAGGGAGAAACTAGCAGCCAAGAGAGACACTGATAGCATTCACTTAACACGATGTTGCCTTGGGTTTCTCAGGAAGAGGGGGCCAAAATTACCATAGCAAAGATTGTGGAAATCTCATTGACTGATGTGCCCTCTCTAAAATATACATACTTGGGACACGGGAAATAAACTTGAGGATCTTCATCAGATGCCATTGACCAACCATAAGGTCAACAAGGCTATGAAAACAATGCTCTGATCATATCAGTTTGTCCACTGGTGAGAGGAAGCAATGAGATATTAGAACTACTGATTTCTTCAGTGAAAATTAAGGATGGCACAGAAATTATAAGGCCAAGTGACTCCACCCTTTCTTTTAACTTATATAACATGTTTGACCAGATATATTTTGCTTCATGCACTAAATGTGTTCCTGAAAACCATTTGTAAATGGATTTTATACACTGGACCATATTTTAAATGTACAAAAGAAAGCATTTTTTAAAATGAAGTCTGCTTCAAGTGTCTTTACAAAGGATTGAAAAGTAATTTTCAGTTTATCTATACTTAAGTTCAATTTTTCACCTCTAAAGCTGCTTTTATGGCAGTTAATACTTATCTATTGGGTCTGCCCTTTCCCTGCTCCTCACAACTGCATACAATTACATTATGAATTGCTTATGTACCTTTAGCAGGTAATTGTAAGTGAACGCCCTTTCAAAACTGTAGTTTGTTAGAAGGATTTAAGTCCTCTGTCCCCCCATGGGGTTTGGATTTCATGAATTGCTCTGCAGTGGCATTCACAAAACTGATGTCCATCATTCTTAAAATTATTTATGGTCCTTTCTATCAGACTCACTTGGATACATGGCTCAAGATGCAGCTTGCTGTGATGCACACAGTCTATAAAGCTTTCTATGAGAAACACTCCTTCATAGCCTTCTGGACTTTCATGGTCCAGTAATAGAAAACTATCAGAGCTGGGAAGGTGTTCTTCAGATATGGTAGAATTATGGAATCTTGACACTATCTCCTGCCCTCTGGTATACCAGAGAGACAGAAATATACTTTTCATATGTCTGAAGAAACTTAATTGTTTGCACTACTACAGTGGTTTTCAAACTGTGTTCTGTGAATTGTCCACACAGACTGAATTCACTCACCCTCTTCCACCCCACAACTCCCCATTCAAACCCCCAAACGAGCAGTTCTACTTTGCTTTACATATTGCAATTCCAAGTAATCTTTCAAATGATGAAAGAATTCAATGACTTAAAACAAAAAGAAGCTTGTTTTGTTGAGTATATTCAGATCATAAAGGGTAAAGTGTGCAGTTAAATACATCTTTAACATAACTAATCTCTTCTCCATACATCAGGATATTTATGGTGCTTAGCAATGATGTAATCTGTTTATTTTCTCTTTCTCCATGCTTCCTGGACTTCTACTCTCCTGCTTTTTTATCGTGTTTGTTTTGTCTTTCAAGCTTATTGACTTCAGTATTTCAGTGAAGGTACAGAAAAAGTTGTGTTTTCTAGCATTATTGTATTGATGACATCAATAAATTGTTAACTCAAGTAAAATCCAGTGCCTCCATATTCAAGACAGACATAAAGCCAGATAGATGTTTTTTTCTGAAGAAAAAAATCTGTCAAATTAGAAAATACAGATTTTGTGCCATATAGTCTCAAAACTCCAATGCAAATATCCTTCCAAATATGGGATAATAAGGTACATTCATTTTCTAAAATGTGATCTCATGGACATTTTCTTTTGTAGGATTCCAAAGCCTATTTCCATCTCCTCAATCAAATTGCACCAAAAGGACAAAAGGAAGGTGAAACACGAATAGATATTAACATGTCAGGTTTCAATGTAAGTATAGATGCTCTTTTGAATTCTTCAGTCTTAAAAATTGTTCACTGTTTTTTATAAAAATTAAGAATTTTTTATAATTGTATTTAGTGGTATTGACAATTTTAAGCATTATTTTTAAATTTGTTGCTGTAGTCTAGAAGCAAAAAGATTAGATTTGATTTATATTGGTTTATTAGTGAGTCCCATATCATAGTGGTATTGGTTTGTATGATGGCATAAATATTCAAAGCACCATGTAAGGCAAGTGACAGGAAGGTGGAATATAAGCATTACTTAGAGATTGACCTTAGCCATGTAGTTGGAACATAACCATAGTAATAGATTTAATGATTACACATTCATTTATATGTCTATAATATTCTTGTATTGTGCGTAATATGGATATGTTTATAAACTCCTGATCCATGAAATCCAGTTTGGGCAACCACTTATACTCCCCCTCCCAGTACTGATTTGTAACTGTGTGCTTATGATTTCTGTATATTAAATGTAATTCCCATGGGCTCAGGTCACTCTTGGTAGGGATGAGGAGCCATCCTGTGCAGTAAGGGAGCTGTCTGAGATGGTTAGTGGGTTGATCTTATGTCAGGATAAATGACACCAGCATAGTAACTGTAATTCTGATATAGCCTCTCTCCAGTCAATCCTCTCTGATTGATCTTCTTAAAATACCCCCTTCTTTTTCTCTTCCCCTCTCAGAATCCTTTAGGGATTCCCTCTTGACTCTAGAATTCAGTCTAAAATGCTCTGATTTGCATTTAAAACCCTACACAGTCTTGTGCCATCACCCCTAGCCAGTATTCTGTTCCTCTCACCCTTTCCCCTCCCAAGCACCATCCTGACAACCTGGTCTTCCCCGAACACCCATTTTACCTTTGAGGCTTTGTTCAAGCTTTTTTCTTATAGTTCAGTGTCCATCTGTCTCAGCTTCCACCCACTTCAGGGCCTAATTTAAAAATTTGAAGAATTTTAGCGTGTTTTTTTTTTGGATGAATCTTGGCAAAGGAATGAAAATGTAATCCCCATTGAGTTCTGTAGTCTGTTATATATACATATATATATGGCGCCATCTAGAAGATTTTCATGGTATTGCATATTCAGCATGAGCCAACTTTTATTTTATTTTATTTTTGATTCAAAACAATTTTGTAATAAGTACCATATGTTGGCTAAGAGAAAGTAGAATTGCATATTCAGCCTATCGTTGTAGGGAAACATTTCTATATTTTTAGAACAGCCTTCAAAAATGTCTTCTTATTTTACTTTAATAGGAAACAGATGATTTGAAGAGAGCTGAGAGTATGCTTCAACAAGCAGACAAGTTAGGTTGCAGACAGTTTGTTACCCCTGCTGATGTTGTCAGTGGAAACCCCAAACTGAATTTAGCTTTTGTGGCTAATCTGTTTAACAAATATCCAGCACTAACAAAGCCAGAGAACCAGGATATTGACTGGACTCTTTTAGAAGGTAAGTAAAGATTTTTCA
Source organism: Tamandua tetradactyla (assembly GCF_023851605.1). Classification (NCBI taxonomy): domain Eukaryota; kingdom Metazoa; phylum Chordata; class Mammalia; order Pilosa; family Myrmecophagidae; genus Tamandua; species Tamandua tetradactyla. Next base: position 53,158,255 of record NC_135353.1, on the reverse strand, counting down.
AATTCTACTGTTTGGGACTATAGAGTAGAAGTACATAGGCCACAATGATTTCATAATCCTGACTTAATAAGTTTCTTTATCCAATTTCCTCTAGGAAATACCTGGTAGAAGTAGATACACTTGCTGAGTTAAAAGTGACAGCTGATAGAAAGGGTTGGTATAAGGGAACTTTTTTTTTTTTTAAATATGGAACGCTACACGAATTTGCGTGTCATCCTTGCGCAGGGGCCATGCTAATCTTCTCTGTATCGTTCCAATTTTAGTATATGTGCTGCCAAAGCGAGCACAAGGGAAATTTTTAAGTCACTTGAAGACCACTTACTAAATGAATGTTGTGTTTTTAATATTTTAGATCTAGACACCTTCTTAAAACTTTCTTCAGAAAAATGAATATATGCATAAAATATAACCTATAAGTTTACAGTATTTGTATTTCATTCTTCCACAATCAGAGTAGCTAGAACCAGTTCCATCTCTTTTTATGCAGGCCTGCTAAAAAAATTATAGTATGATCATTATTTGTTTAAATTTAAGGAAGGTGGACTTTACTTTTTTCCAATACATATTTGCATGAAGTATGTTTAAAACTAACAAGCACAAATATTAGTTCATTGGGTGTCCTCTGGCATTTCAATAAAACCTTTAAATTGTATGCCTTTGAAGTTTCAGGTAGTTCATTTTTTTACGTAGGCATGTAAAAGTAGTAATCATAGATAGTTTGGTATTTTTAAAATGGATAGAGGGAAAACTTACATTAATATATGTATAGGCTCATATGAGCATAGCAGTTTTGAAAATATAAATTAAGCTGATAACATTGGTTACTTTGAGTTTTGGGGATTTGGAGAGACAATTGAAAAAAGATTAGTGGGAGAAGGTGGTTATGAAAAGTTTATCAAACTCTGGATTGCCTAAAGCGTGTAGACTTCAATCTTAAAATAAATTCAACAAATTAAAAAATAAGCATACCTCTAGACAGAATGTGTCTAGATACATGCTTCACAATTCATGTTGGAGAAAACTTCTAAATCTTTATAGGATAGATGAAATAATGTTATATGGTTGGCACCATATGAGCATATGCAGTGTTTGAAAATAAATTTGTGAATATTTTTGTAGGAGAAACTCGTGAAGAAAGAACCTTCCGAAACTGGATGAACTCTCTTGGTGTTAATCCCCATGTAAACCATCTCTATGCGTAAGACTTCCTGTTGCTATTGTAAACACTTATGATCATGATTAAAGGTTACATAAATAGTTACGGCTCTAAACATTTTCTAAATGTTAGTTTTTAGTGAATATTTATATTGGAAAATGTCGAATGGTGATTCCCACCATGGTTTTCCAAATATACAAAAGCCTAAATGAATCGTTACACTATCATTAACTGTCAGTGATAGAATTGATAAATGTGTTTCTAGTCCCCTAGGGAACAGATACTATATCTTTGAAAGACCAGGGAATATCTTAAGGAGAAGACTTATGACCTTTGTGCCCCCTATTCTCTCAGCTTGGGATATTCATTGCTCACAACTCCTCAGGGCTCAATCCTTTGCTCTTAAAATTACCAATTCAGAGAGGTTTGTCCTGACCACCCTCTGTCATTTCTGACCCCAAAGTCTAGTCCTTTTTTTTTTAACAGAAGCTATATACACCTGAAGATCATATTATCTATTTATCCATGTACTTGTTTATTGTCTGTCACTGTAACTCTAATATAAGGACATGGATATTTGTCCTGTGTGCCCAGCCTCTAGAACAATATCTTCTCATAATAAGCACTCAGTAAAATACTTTTAAGTGAATGAGATGGCCTAAGCTGTCTTTTCAGCATAGATTGATAGAAGATGTCTTGGGTATTATCTGAGTTTATACAACTCATTTGACAGTGCAGTGTCACTGTTTTTAAGGAAAGCAAAGGTTCGATTATCTTAAACACTGATTTAATTATTTTTAAATCATTAGTGACCTGCAAGATGCCCTGGTAATCTTACAGTTATATGAACGAATTAAAGTTCCTGTTGACTGGAGTAAGGTTAATAAACCACCATATCCGAAACTTGGAGCCAACATGAAAAAGGTAGATACTGAATTAAGTTGTCACAATTTTATTACAGAGCATTTTTACTCTCAATTTCTTTTCTTTTCTTTTGAAAACTATCGACTCTGAGCTTCTTGAGGACAGGAACTGTGTGTTATTTATTTCTGCATCCTAAGCACCTAACATCACATGCACACAAACACACACAAGAAAAATAAATATATGAAGATTAAACAAATGAAAATCTTTAACCATTTACTTTTGTGTGTTTCCAGCTAGAAAATTGCAACTATGCTGTTGAATTAGGAAAGCATCCTGCCAAATTCTCCCTGGTTGGCATTGGAGGGCAAGACCTGAATGATGGAAACCAAACCCTAACTTTGGCTTTAGTCTGGCAGCTGATGAGAAGGTATACTGCATAATTTTATCTGCCTAACTTCCACCATAATACAGGCGAGTGATATAATCCGCATTATTGTTTTTAACTTTTTATTTTGAAATCATTTCAAACTTACAGGATAGATTCAAAAATAAAATAAGCCCCAGAGGACCCCCACCACACTCCAGATACCCAGATCTACCAATTTTAATATTTTGCAAACTTTGCCATATCATTCTATCATATATCCACCCATCTCTGTCTATCTGTCTGCCTGTCTTTCTATCTATATATATCTTATTTTCTGACCATTTGAGAGCAGGTTGCATAGATCATAATACTCGAACACACAATTCTTCCACATACATTGCCTAAACACTAGGATATTCACATATGTAATCACCTTAAGTGCAATTATCAGGTTTAAGATAGTTATCATTGGTATAAAGCTTTCAGTGTGTATTCCAATTTTTCCTTGCATCTCAATAGTATCCTTTTTTTTAGTTCTTCTTTAAAAGTGCAGTTTTATTGAGATATATTCACACACCATACAAACCATCCAAAGTATACAATCGCTGTTTCACAATAGTATCACATAGTCAATAATGTCCTTTTTTTTAAACCTTTTCTCATGGAATAGTTAGAAAATAAAAACTAGCAAAATTAAAATTAATCCATAATCTATCATACATGGGCAATTTCTGGGAGCCTTCTAGTGCTCATGCTTCCAGTCCAAACAAACATTTCAAATCTCTGACACATATCACCAAATTTACTCTACAGAACCATTTTATCGATTTGCCTTCTGCCCAGCAGAATATTAAGGTGCCATTTCCTTACACATTTGTCAATCCTGCGTAGATTTTTTTTGTATGCTTTTTAGTCTTTGCCAATTTAATGGGCAAACATGGCATCATATTTTTTAATGGTCATTTATTTTATTTCCAGTTATGTTAGTCTGGGTCCCCTGAGAAGCAGACAGAATGTGGGATAAATGTGCAAGGATTTGATTAAGGGAAATGCGTCCATGAGGGAAAATGGGGAAGGATCAGACAAGGCTGGGAGAGCCATCACACAGCAATGCAAGCCTGATCCTGAGTAAAAGAAAGAGGGAGAGAAGGTTGGGTGGAAATGTACTAGACTGCCATGAAGTCCAAGAAAGGTTTGATAATGCTGTCAAAGGAGTTGTGTTGGGAATGGGCCTGCTTTAATATCCCTTCTGTGCTCACCCATCAGCTGGGGGTAACCCATGAGTAGTGTGGTCTCTGCTCAAATAGTGATAGATTTCAGAGCACAACAGCTGGTGCCTTTGATAAATTATGTCCACAGTGGTTGGAGGATTACAAGGTAATTTCTCATGGCTGCCACACTAGACTAGTGATATTGAATTTTTAAATATGTTTATTGACTGTTTGTATTTCTTTCTTTCTTTTTTTAATTTCTAAAAGGAATATTAAGAGTGTCTGGACCAGAGAGCCCTTTCTATGGTTATAACTTTGTAATAGATCATTTGGGGCACCTAACTAGCCATATCCTCCTTTGGAAGGGTCCTGAGGTTCTTGTTGAATAGATGGGCCACAGAGTTCCTGTACTTATTTGGTGGACATAATCCATTTTGCCTCTAACCTCCACCCCACCCCTCCCTGACTGAATCTTGCATTACCCCACGTTGGAATGGGGTCACATTCGGAAGGTCTTGAAATCCAGATTAAGGACTTTCAACAGGGAAGTAATATGATAGGAGCTCTACTTTAAGAAGATAAACCTGGTAACAGTGCAAGATGGACTTGTATGGGGAAAGAAATGAGAGAGACTGATTAGGGGCTAGTCCAAGTCAGAAATAATGAAAGCTTGAACTAAAGCAGTGGTCAGGAGAGAAAAAAAAATAGGGAGATGCTAGTAGAAGAGATGGAATCACTAGAATTTTACAGCTAAATGGATCCAGGTGCAAAGGAGCTCCACATAACTCAGAAGATTTCAACACTTGTGCTAGGGAATTGGTGGTGCCATAACAATAATGTCCTTTTGACCTTTTCTTCTTTATTCTTAGATCCCATCCAGTATCATGTATTACATTTAATTGTCATTATCTCTTTAGTTTTTCTTCCTTCCTCCCTTCCTCCCTTCCTTCCTTCCTATTGTGGAAACATACATAATAACATAAATGTTTCCTTCCCAACCCATGCCAGGCATACAATTAAGTGGGATTAATAATGTCCACAATGTTGCAGTACCCCCACCACCATCCATTGCTAGAATTTTCCCTTCATCCCAAACAGAAATCCTATGCTCATTTTATCTTAATACGCTATTGCCCCTACCTCCCCTCCCCATGACCTGTACTCTACTTTCTGTCTGTATGAGCTTGCATTTCGTCTGTTATAGTCTTTGGTTACCATGGAGCTTAAATATAACATCCTACATCTATAACAAACTTATTTTCTTTGATACCAACTTAACTCCAGGAGCATACATAAACTATGTTCCTATTCCCCTCCATTCTCGCACTTTTATGAATATCATATGAGACCAAAATCATTGATTTATCATTATATTTTATGCATTTGCCTTTTAGATCCTGTAGGAAGTTAGAAAGTGGAGTTACAAATAAAAACTACAATGGTATTTATATTTATGCATGTTTATCAGGGTTTTTCCTCGTGTGGCATTAGTCAGTTGTCTAGTGTCCTTTCCTTTCAATCTCCAGAATTCCTTTTAGCATTTCTTGTAGACTTGGCGTAATGGTAGTGAAGATCCTCAACTGTAGTTTATCTGAGAATGCCTTAATCCCACCATCATTTTTTAAAGAGAGTTTTGCTGGATATAGAATTCTTGTTTGGCAATTATTTTTCCTGCAGCACTTTAAATATGTCTCCTCACTGACTTCTTCCTTTTGTGGTTTCTGATGAGAAATTGATACTTAATCTTATTGAGAATCCCATGTATGTGGCACATTGCTTCTCTCTTGCAGCTTTCAGAATTCTCTATCTTTGACATTCAAAAATTTGGTTATAACCTGGACAGTGTGGGTTTATTGAGTTTATCCCATTTGGAGTTTGTTGAGCATATACAACGCTGTATATACTCATGCCTTTTGTTAAATTGGGAAAGTTTTCAGTCATTATTTCTTTGAATATTCTTTATACCCCTTTCTCTCTTGCTTCTCCTCCTGGAATTTCTGCAGTGAATATACTGGTATACCTGATGGTATCCCCCAGGTTCCTTAGGCTCTGTTTACCTTTCTTCATTCTTTCTTCTTTCTACTCCTCAGCTCAAAAAGAAACAGAAACTATCGGGAAAAGAATGGAAAATTTTGAACAGGGTATCAGGGAACTCAATGACAATATGAAGCGCACAAATATATGAGTTGTGGGTGTCCCAGAAGGAAAAGAGAAGGGAAAAGGAGGAGAAAAACTAATGGAAAAAATTATCACTGAAAATTTCCCAACTCTTATGAAGGACCTAAAATTACAGATCCAAGAAGTGCAGCGCACCCCAAAGAGATTAGACCCAAATAGGCGTTCTCCAAGACACTTACTAGTTAGAATGTCAGAGGTCAAAGAGAAAGAGAGGATCTTGAAAGCAGCAAGAGAAAAACAATCCATCACATACAAGGGAAACCCAATAAGACTATGTAGATTTCTCAGCAGAAACCATGGAAGCTAGAAGACAGTGGGATGATATATTTAAATTACTAAAAGAGAAAAACTGCCAACCAAGACTCCTATATCCAGCAAAATTGTCCTTCAAAAATGAAGGAGAAATTAAAACATTCTCAGACAAAAAGTCACTGAGAGAGTTTGTGACCAAGAGACCAGCTCTGCAAGAAATACTAAAGGGAGCACTAGAGTCAGATACGAAAAGACAGAAGAGAGAGGTATGGAGAAGAGTGTAGAAAGAAGGAAAGTCAGATATGATATATATAATTCAAAAGGCAAAAAGGTAGAGGAAAATATTATCCAAACAGTAATAACACTAAATGTTAATGGACTGAATTCCCCAATCAAAAGACATAGACTGGCAGAATGGATTAAAAAACAGGATCCTTCCATATGCTGTCTACAGGAAACACATCTTAGACGCAAAGATAAACATAGGTTGAAAGTGAAAGGTTGGGAAAAGATATTTCATGCAAATAACAACCAGAAAAGAGCAGGAGTGGCTATACTAATATCCAACAAATTAGACTTCAAATGTAAAACAGTTAAAAGAGACAAAGAAGGACACTATCTACTAATAAAAGGAACAATTAAACAAGAAGACATAACAATCATAAATATTTATGCACCGAACCAGAATGCCCCAAAATACGTGAGGAATACACTGCAAACACTGAAAAGGGAAATAGACACATATACCATAATAGTTGGAGACTTCAATTCACCACTCTCATCAATGGACAGAACAGCTACTCCTCAGCTGGATGATTTAAATAGTCTTATTTTCAAGCTCTCTGATGCTTTCTTCTGCCATATTCAGTCTGCTGTTGAACTCTAGGGAATTTTTAATTTCTGCAACTGTGGTCTTCAGCTCTGTTTGGTTCATTTTCATAATTTCCACTCTATATTGCTATTCCCTTTGTGTTCATCTATCATTTTCCTGATTTCCTTTAGTTCTTTGTCTGTATTTTCCTTCAGCTCTTTGAGCATAATTAAGACCATTTCTTTTTTGTTTTTTTTTTTTCTGGAATGTCCCAAGTCTGATCCTTCTCATTGATGGTTTCTAATACTTTAATTTTCTCCTTTGCCTAAGCTATCACTTCTTTTCTCCGTATGATTTTTGTAATCTTTGGTTGAAACTTAGACATTTCGATATTTTAATGTTACCACTGGAATATGACTCTGAGGCATCTGTTCGTTAAGATTCTATCCAGCTAATGTTGTGGCAGAGCTTTTTTTTTGAATGTCTGGAGTTAACAAAAAAATTAAATAAAAGGAGAAGAAAGGAAAACAAATTACTCAAAACTTGCAGATTAACCTGTGTAAGTACTCTGTTTCAGAGTTTATCTATAAAATAAGTTTGGAGAATAGCTCCAGACCAAAGTGCATGGACCTTCCTGGTCCTTCCCATGCATGTAGTTAATCTTGTGCATGCATATTTGGCCCTGGGAATTCTCCCAGTTCTGAATATCCCTTTCTCTCCAGGGAACAGTTTCATCATGGTCCTAGGCACTGCCCTGAATGGTTTATAACCAGTAATCCCTTGCTCTAGGCATAAATTTGACAGCTCTCCCATAGACCTATGAGCCCCCTTCTACATGCAGACCAAGTTCTAGGATGGTGACTCCCATATACGAACACCAGAGAAATTGGGCCAGAAATACATGCTCCCAGTATGTGTGCAAGGATTACTCTGCTCCATCTGGAACCAGGACCAAGGATCTTCACCGGGAGCACAGGCTGGCTTGTGCTGACCTGCTGAGGAGTGGCAGAAGGGCCACTTTTTTTTTTATTGGTTGTTCCCACTGCTTGCGAGAATATCAGGAATTCCCCAGGTAGAGGAGTTTAATATATCCTCCTTTATCCCCAGACAAGGGGACTTTGCAAACACTTTTTTATTCTCTGCCCAAATTACTCTGGGATATATTGGTGAATCACACTAACCTGTACAAGCCAACAAGAACTCATGCCCTATTCAAGATTCCCTGTAATTATGGTGTTCATGTAAACTGACCATACAATCTTGTACATCTATCTCTTTAAATTTTTTCATCATGTACCTGTGCATTTATTGTCACATCAACATTTTTTCTTTTTTGTGAAAAATAACATACATACAAAAAAGCAATAAATTTCAAAGCACATCGCAACAATTAGTTGTAGAACGGAGTTCAGAGTTTGATATGGTTTACAATTCCACAATTTTAGGTTTTTACTTCTAGCTGCTCTATGATTCTGAAGACTGAAAGAAATATCAAGATAAAGATTTAGCTGTCATGCTCGTTTGTTGTCATACCCTACTCTCTCTGCTTAGCTCCACCATCAACTTTGATCTTTCTCCCATTCTTTAGGGGTATTTGGGTTATGCCTATTCTAAACTTTTTCATGTTGGAAGGGGCTGTCAATAATATGGGATAGAGGGATAGAACTAGTTGATGTTCTGGAGAGGCTGGCACGGGGCCACTTTTAAGTGGTCTTTTTCTTGATTTTGTGTTTTTTTTTCTTACTGCAGTCCTATAATTATTTTCTGCCAGTTCTTGCTGGTTGTTCAGTGCTTCTGAAGGAGAACAGAGCCCTGAAGTTTCTCACTCCACCATGTTCATCAGGGCCTAGATCTTATTTTTAAGCAAACATGTCAATGGCTACAAGTTTGAAGTTTATTATATTTAAACTCGGAAATGACATTGCATAAATGAATATATATTAGATATTCAATGGGAGATAGCTCATTAAAAGTTATGCCACAGAAATGTGAATATACTCTTTTTTTCACGGTAAGCCTGACATCTACACTTAAGCCTCATTTAGTGTCCATAAATAGTCATAAAAAATTATAAACATCCACATATATCCATTTGAAAATGAAAATCTCTTGACTGTAATCTGAAAAGAATTCATAGGCTGGTACCCAGTCATGACACAGCTTATTTTAAGTCATTGTGACTATAGGAATGGGACAAAATGGGCTAGTGGTAGGCTGTTGGATTTACACATTAAAGCATTGTAAATCTTCCTTTCCACCATTGCCAAAGGAACACCAGTGGCAAACCATTACTACTTAAATAGTTTTTCTCATAGAGTAGGAATCTCTTTCCATGAAGTTATTTGTCTTTCAAAATCTAAAGAATAAAAGAAAGAGAAGATAAAACATCTTCCTCATGTTTCCATTTTTTTCTCATAAACTAGTGTTCTAGTTTGCTAGCTGCTGGAATGTGATATATGAGAAATGGAATGGCTTTTAGAAAGGAGAATTTAATAAGTTACATGATTACAGTTCTAAGGCCATGAAAATGTCCCAATTAAAGCAAGGCTGTAGGAAAGTTCAGTCTATGGCATCCAGGGAAAGATGCCTTGGTCCTTGAAGCCTGATGACGTTCAGGGTTTCTCTTTCAACTGGAAAGGCACATAGCTAACATGGCGACGTCTGCTAGCTTTCTCTCCAGGAATCTTCTTGTTTCATGAAGCTCCCTCAGGGGTGTTTTCCTGCTTCCTTTCCAAAGGTCTCTGACTGTGTGGGCTCTCATACTTCTCATCAATCTCCTATCATTCTGAAGCTTTCTCCAAAATGCTTCCTCTTTTAATGGATTCCAGTAAACTAATCAAGACCCACCTGGAATGGGTGGAAACACATCTCCCTTTAATCCAAGGTTAATACACACAATTGGGCCAGTCACATCTCTGTGGAGATAACCTAATCAAGTTTCCAGTACACAGTACTGAATAGAGTTTAAAAGAAACAGTTGCTCTGCAAGATGGGATCAGGATTAAAGTGTGGCTTTTTAGGTTCCATAATCCTTTCAAACCAGCACAACTATGTTGGGACTTTTTCCATGGCTTCATCTCTTAGATATACCCTCAATGTCCTGGAAGACCTTGGAGAGGGTCAGAAAGCTAATGATGACATCATTGTAAATTGGGTGAACAGAACATTGAGTGAAGCAGGAAAATCAACTTCCATTCAGAGTTTTAAGGTAAGAATCCATATTTGATCATTAAAGATTATATTTGCTATGAGAATTCCGTAATTTGGAAGAGAAATCTTTGGTTTCTCTGTGGGAGAGAATTATTGTTAGGCTAATGGCAGGACTCTTTTAGTTCACTGGGCTTTGCTTTGGGCACTTTATATATGTAATCACGTGTTAATTTTTATGTATTGAAATTCTCAATTTTGTTCTCCTTTTACACTAGGACAAGGCAATCAGCTCCAGTTTGGCAGTAGTAGACTTAATTGATGCTATCCAGCCTGGCTGCATTAACTATGACCTTGTTAAGAGCGGCAACCTAACAGAAGATGACAAGCACAATAATGCCAAGTAAGAGAGACTGCATAATATTGTGCAAAGATCACAGGTTTTGCAGCCAGGCAGATTTTTATTCTAATTCAGGATCTGCCATATTTGAGTGGTATCATTTGGAGGAAGCCCATTGAACCTCAGAATCTTCATCAGTAAAATGGGGACAATAGTACAAACACATTTTTAAAATTTAATCTTCATAAAACATCTAAAGTAAGAAAAGAGCCTAGCATTTGTGCCTGATACCTGAGAGGTTCTTGTCATTTGTTGCCTTAGTGGATTGCAGAAATAATGTAATATATGGTTTCCAGTCAAATTGCCTACAAACTGACACCACAGGGGGGAAATGAGCTAAAGAAACATGTATCTTAGAATATTCTTCTCTCTCTCAACACACTATACACTTATGTCCCTTTTATTGTACATACAGCTCTCTAATTAAGCTAAATTTATCTTCCTTGGTTCCTAAATTGGGAGAATGCTTGGTAGCCTTCAGCAGAAGACTATGCAGTCATTTTAACCTGATTTTTCCCCCTTTTCCCCAAAGACCCAAACTGTGACATGCTTTCCATGGGTGACCCATGAAAGCTTTACTAGTATACACTGAAAATCAGCCCACAGAAATGCTTCATAGAATAGCTAAGAAGTATTCTAAGAAAACTTCATTTATTCTTTCTTTGAAAAATATTTACAAGATATATGATATATATCATATATGATACATGACATATAAAGAACTCTTGAAACTTCACTTTCCAGCTACTTGATGGTTTAATAATATTTAAAGAATACTGTTACAAAAAGCTAATAATGCAGGTGGGCCATGGTGGCTCAACAGGCAAGAATGCTTGCCTGCCATGCCAGAGGACCCGGGTTCGATTCCCAGTGCCTGCCCATGTTAAAAAAAAAAAAAGCTAAAAATGCTTTATATATCACTGAGGTGTAGTCCTGGCAGTTTCCCAGGCTGAACATGTCAATTCTCTTCTCCCGTCCTTTCTCTAACATTTCCTTTTCTTGGTCAGACAGCTTTGTCCATGTACTTTGTAAGCTCCCTCCCCTTCCTCGAATATTTGGAGATATCCACTGCATCTATCTAAGAAACTTTGATATTGTGTCATGACGCAGTTTTTATGCCACTTCTCTAAGAAAATCTGAGGGTGTTATCTTATTACAGCTCAATGAAAATACCAACATTACTGACTTTTAAGCCAACCCAGATAATTATATATAATTTTTTCATTTCCATATCAAGTTGATGTTTCAAGCTTAATTCTCATTTTATACTGGAGAAGAGTATTGAATAAAAATGATCAGTCCCTAGTAATAGAGCTTGAAATCCTGATGTAACTTTAAAGTGAATTCAGTAACAATGCCAAGAGAAAACAAGACCAAAAAAAAGTGAATCATTCAGATTTAAAGTTCAAATATGGAATTTTTGCATGCCAGCCAAATGATTATATAAGAGGAAATCAATTTCTCATGCCATATCCCTGACTGACAAGAATGTCATCCTAATTTTTGTTTCCTCATAAAATAGGTATGCAGTGTCAATGGCTCGAAGAATTGGAGCCAGGGTTTATGCTCTCCCTGAAGACCTTGTGGAAGTTAAGCCCAAGATGGTGATGACCGTGTTTGCCTGCTTGATGGGCAGGGGAATGAAGAGAGTGTAAAATAACCAATCGGCATAAAAACAATCTTGCTCCTAGGTGCATGATTAGCAGATCAGCTATTTCCAGATTGAATGTCCCTGGCTTAAGGACTGTTGGTCAAAGGACTTTTTTTATTAACATGACTAGCTCTTCATCAGAGCCCTCAGGGAAAAGGGTTTTAAGTAAAACAACTGCTCTTTCCCATAGTCAGATTTGGATTTTTTAGACAGGCCTGACGTGCTCATAGCCAAACCATGTTACTCTCTCCTAGATTGCTGCCCTTGACATTTCCTGTTGCTGTATGTTAATTTTCTCTCTTATCTTTTTCCCCCAGTAATGTCCACCTCTTGGGCTTGCTTAGATGATTAGGTATGAATGTTATTAGACAGTAATTTTGCTTTTAATCCAGTGTGATAGTTCTCATTCAAGGCTTTTGTCAGAGGGTATTTGGAAATGAGTATCATTTGCTTATCTTTATAATTCTGAAAATTTGCAGAAGTTACTGGCTATGCAGAATGTAATAGAAGCTTTTCATATTTTATTCTTAAAATCAGTATCTTTTTACAGTATTCTTTCTACCTGATCTTTTTTTGTACATTTAAGAATATTTTGATTACATTAAACAAAACTGCTGGTTTGCTACTTTTTTAAGGGGTCTGCAAGTAAGTAAAAAGCATACATTATAGGTAGAGGAAAAATGTACCTTAAATTTACATCTTCCCTCCCCCACCCAAGCTATAAACAGTTGACAGCTTATTTAAAAAAAACAAAAACCTGTATCACCAACCTCTCCCTTTATGTCTAAAATGCTGTTGAATATGATACTTTTGAGGAGAGAGAAATACTGAGAAGTTAGCTGGGATACAGTAGACCAGGTATCCTAAGTGTACAATATATGTTTTTTTTTTAATTTTACACCTCAAACAATGAGATGTGGTCACTAAAAGTTAAAAACATACAGTAGGACTTAATGTCAGTCTGTTTGCTATAGTTTTCAAGATCATAATGTTACTCTAATTCTGAAAAGTGATGTAATCTGGTAGCAATGTATTAGTTCAAATAAAGGCATTTACATAAAACTTAGTCTTTTATTCATGCTTTTGTTACTTAGTAGTAGACCAAAAGATGTTTGCCAGGGTTTTTCTCCAGTATTCTAATCCTGGAATGGAGCACCATTCTTTAAAATGGTGTTTCTTAATTTTGACCTTGATGGATTTAAGTAAGGGCAGTACAAATAGGGTAAAATGGTTTTCTCAACCTTAGCAAGGTGTCCTTAACCAGTTCTTCCCTTTAGCTTTCTTCCCCATTTCCTTTGTTATGTCAATGTTCCATGATATTCTGAAGACTAAAACTGAGGATATCAAAACAAACAAGGAGGAGGGATGGTTTATGGCAAGTTTTTCAACTTTGGCACTATTGATATTTGGGTTTGGATAATTCTTTCTTAGGGAACTATCCTGTGCATTGTAGGGTATTTGGCAGTATGCCTGGTATACACGCAGTAGATGCCATTATCACCCTTTCCCCCAGTTGTGACAACCAAAAAAGTCTCCAGACATTTTCTTCCTTTCTTCAAAAAAGGAACTAATTTTTTGGGTGGCTCGCTCTACAAGGCCCACAGCCTATAGGAAGGCATAATAGGATAGTTAAGAAATGTTTATATGCAGCTGGGGGCCTGGACACATCATTGTTTCCTTTCTCCAAAAAAAATTGCAATGCCTATGATGATGGGTTAAAGTCAGTGATATATAATTCTTACAAATATACTAGGTAAAATTCCAGTGTAAAATTGAGAAAAGGAGATGAAGTATTCAATTTTAAAAACTATATTTGACCAATGATCATAAAAAGGATTCTAATTCTCAAAAACGATTGAGTGATATAATTTTAAAACAACCAAAAACTGTCTTTTTTCCTGAAATGCCTTTTTTTATCTATTAAATTGATAAAAATTAAATGATTGGGGCAGTGCAACTGTGGCTCAGTGGCAGAATTCTTATCTGCCAGGCTGGAGACCCAGTTTTGATTCCCAGTGCCTGCCCATGCAAAAAAAAAAATTAATGACTGATAATTATCTGATATTGGTACACATGTTCTATCTCTAATACCGGAGATGGAAGAATGATCAGTTTACAGACTTGTAACTTGAAGGCAATTTGACTATATTCTTCAAACTAAAAACTGGCATATCTGTCAACTCTGTAGCTGACAAGTATAAGAATATCCCATGATATATCTTGTATTGTAATAAATGATTGGTGAAATTAGTTATGGACCATCCACAAAATCGAATACTGATGTAGTCATTACATAGATCATGGTAGCTCTATATACACTGACATGGAAAGATGTCCTGTGTTATCCCAGGTTAAAAACTAAATTTTAGTATACAGAGAGAAAAACCCTTATGGAAAGTTCACAGATATATTTGTATAGTTATACCGGGGAGGGGAGGGAGTGGGATAACAAGAAAAGTTTAAATAAAAATATATCATTACCTTTCTTGGGAAAATAACGGGTAAGTTTTTTAAAACCCATAGAAAAGTTGAATGATTATTCTAGATAACACCTATGTATTCCTCACTAATATTCACCAATTGTTGACATTTGACTTACATGTTTATCTGTGTATTTGAGTGACTGGATATATATATAGTTTTTTTTCAGAACCACAATCATTTCAAAGTAAGTTGCAGACATAATTACCTCCTCTTCCAGGATTCACAACCTGCTGCAATTTATGGAATGAAGGAGAAACAAATGTATAAACCTAAATGCCATGGATTGATTTTTCAACTCTATGACTTGATTCTCCATAAACAGAATCAATTGGTCAAAGGCAAAATTTCCTATTCTTGTTAGAAAAGTTGAGGGTTTACAGAAAAGTCATGCATAAAATACAGGGTCCCATTTAAGGCCCTATTATTAACACCTTGCAATAGTATGGTACAATTGCTATAATTGATGAAACCATATTTTTGTAATTGTACTATTAATTATAGTCCATGGTTTACTTTAAGGGTCACTGTGTTGTCCAGTCCCATAGATTTCCCCGTTTAACCCTATGAAAAGATATAATCCAGTGGTGTTAATCTCATTCACAATGTTGTGCTACCATCACCACCATCCATTACCAAGACTTTTCCATCATCCCAAATAGAAACTCTTTAAAATTTTAACACTAATTCCCTATTCCTTACCCCATTCCATCTCCTGGTAACCTGTATTCAAGATTCTGACTCTATAAGTTTGCTTATTCTAAATATTTCATATCCATGAGATCATATAGTATTTGTCCTTTCGTCTCAGGCTTATTTCACTTAACATAATGCCTTTAAGGTTCATCCATATTTTCGCATGTATCACAACTTCATTCCTTTTTATGGCTGAATAATATTCCATTGCATGTATATACTACATTTTGCTTATTATTGCTTCCATTTATTCAAAGTTGTAAATAATGTAAATATTACTGTTATGAATATCAGTGTGCAAATATTTGTTTAAGTCCCTGCTTTCAATTGTGTTGGGTATGTAACTGGAAGTGGGATTGACAGGTCATGTAGTATCCTATACTTAACTATCTGAGGAATTGCCAAACTGTCTTCCAAAGTCTCTGCACCATTTTACATTCCCACCAACAATGAATGAGTGTTCCTATTTCTCCACATGTTCTCAAACACTTGTAATTTTCCATTTTTAAATAGTAGTCATTTAAGTGCATGAGAAATGATACCTAATTGTGGTTTTGATGTGCAACTCCCTAATAGCAGGTGATGTTGAACATCATTTCATGTGTTTTTTGGCAATTTATACATCTTCTTTGGAGAAACATCCATTCAATTATTTTACCCATTTTTAAAATTAGGTTGTTCATCTTTTTTAATGAACTGTAGAATTTCTTTATATATTTTGGGTATTAAGCCCTTATGGGATATGTGGTTTCCAAATATTTTCTCTCACTATATAAGTTGTCATTTTATTTTCATGATAAAGTCCTTTGTTGCACAAAACATTTTTAATTTTGATAAGGTCTCATAGATCTATTTTTTCTTTTGTTGCTTGTCCTTTGGGAATTATATCCAAGAAGCCATTCCTAATACCAGGTCCTGAAAATGCTTCCCTATGTTTTCTCCTAGAAGTTTTATAGTCTTGGCTCTTATATTTAGGTCTTTGGTTCAATTTTTAGCTGATCTTTGTCTATAGGGTGAGGAAAGGATCGACCTTCATATCTTTTGCAAATGGAGACGCTGGGCAAATGGCCCAGTACCATCTGCTGAAGACACTCTTGTTTCCTAATTAAATGGTCTTGGACTTCCGGAGAAGATGGTGGCTTAGTAAGACGCGCGGATCTTAGTTCCTCCTCCAGAACAGCTACTAGGGGAGTAGAAATGATACAGAACAGCTCCCAGAGCCACGACAGAGATCAAAAAGACAGCGTACCCCATCCTGGAACGGCTGACTGGCTGAGAGAACCCGCTCGGGTGAGATCGCTGAGGAGCGCGGGCTTCACCGGGCAGGGCAGCAAGCGGCCGGAGTTCCTCCCTTCCCCCTTCCCGGGCCGGCTGGGAGAATTGGACAGGCGGTCCCCTCAATCCGCGGCGATGGTGCCCACACCACGCGCGGCCCCCCGGACCAATTGAGAGAATTGGATCGGAAATCCCCAGGCCGCAGAGAATGGTGACGGGGGGGCCCTTCCAACCATGTGACTCCCCGGGAACGGTGCACTCTCCCGGGCGGGCCGCAGCGGCTGGCACCCTCCCGCCATGCTTGGCACCCCGGGCCAACTAGGAAATTCGGACGGGCGCTCTCCCGGGCTGCGGCGGCCGGCGACCCTCCCCGCGTTCGGACCCTGGGCCGGCTGGCACTCTTCCAAGACACTTCGGCTGGCGAACCTCACCGACGGCGAGAGTTTTCCAAAGTTAAAGGACCCACAGGATCTTTTACTGGTGGGACGCGCAGACAAACGTGTGCCATGAGCGCCACCTACTGGGCAGGATAAGAAAAACAGATTCCAGAGATTTCACAGAAAAATCTTCCAAATTGCTGGGTCCAGCACCCAGGGAAATCTGACTAAATGCCCAGACGCCATCAGAAGATAACGGACCACGCTCAGAAGATTGAAAATATGGCCCAGTCAAAGGAACAAACCAATAGTTCAAATGAGATACAGGAGCTGAGACAACTAATGCTGAATATACGAACAGAAATGGAAAACCTCTTCAAAAATGAAATCGATAAATTGAGGGAGGACATGAAGAAGACATGGGCTGAACAAAAAGAAGAAATAGAAAAACTGAAAAAACAAATCACAGAACTTATGGAAGTGAAGGATAAAGTAGAAGAGATGGAAAAAACAATGGATACCTACAATGATAGATTTAAAGAGACAGAAGATAGAATTAGTGATTTGGAGGATGAAACATCTAAATCCCAAAAAGAAACAGAAACTATCGGGAAAAGAATGGAAAATTTTGAACAGGGTGTCAGGGAACTCAATGACAATATGAACCGCACAAATATACGTGTTGTGGGTGTCCCAGAAGGAGAAGAGAAGGGAAAAGGAGGAGAAAAACTAATGGAAGAAATTATCACTGAAAATTTCCCAACTCTTATGAAAGACCTAAAATTACAGATCCAAGAAGTGCAGCGCACCCCAAAGACAATAGACCCAAATAGGCATTCTCCAAGACACTTACTAGTTAGAATGTCAGAGGTCAAAGAGAAAGAGAGGATCTTGAAAGCAGCAAGAGAAAAACAATCCATCACATACAAGGGAAACCCAATAAGACTGTGTAGATTTCTCAGCAGAAACCATGGAAGCTAGAAGACAGTGGGATGATATATTTAAATTACTAAAAGAGAAAAACTGCCAACCAAGACTCCTATATCCAGCAAAATTGTCCTTCAAAAATGAGGGAGAAATTAAAACATTCTCAGACAAAAAGTCACTGAGAGAATTTGTGACCAAAAGACCAGCTCTGCAAGAAATACTAAAGGGAGCACTAGAGTCAGATACAAAAAGACAGAAGAGAGAGGTATGGAGAAGAGTGTAGAAAGAAGGAAAGTCAGATATGATATATATAATTCAAAAGTCAAAATGGTAGACGAAAATATTATCCAAACAGTAATAACACTAAATGTTAATGGACTGAATTCCCCAATCAAAAGACATAGATTGGCAGAATGGATTAAAAAACAGGATCCTTCTATATGCTGTCTACAGGAAACACATCTTAGACGCAAAGATAAACATAGGTTGAAAGTGAAAGGTTGGGAAAAAATATTTCATGAAAATAACAACCAGAAAAGAGCAAGAATGGCTATACTAATATCCAACAAATTAGACTTCAAATGTAAAACAGTTAAAAGAGACAAAGAAGGACACTATCTACTAATAAAAGGAACAATTCAACAAGAAGACATAACAATCATAAATATTTACGCACCGAACCAGAATGCCCCAAAATACGTGAGGAATAAACTGCAAACACAGAAAAGGGAAATAGGCACATATACCATAATAGTTGGAGACTTCAATTCCCCACTCTCATCAATGGACAGAACATCTAGACAGAGGATCAATAAAGAAATAGAGAATCTGAATATTACTATAAATGAGCTAGACTTAACAGACATTTATAGGACATTACATCCCACAACAGCAGGATACACCTTTTTCTCAAGTGCTCATGGATCATTCTCAAACATAGACCATATGCTGGGTCACAAAGCAAGTCTTAACAAATTTAAAAAGATTGAAATCATACACAACACTTTCTCAGATCATAAAGGAATGAAGTTGGAAATCAATAATAGGCAGAGTGCTAGAAAATTCACAAATACATGGAGGCTCAACAACACACTCTTGAACAACGAGTGGGTCAAAGAAGAAATTGCAAGAGAAATTAGCAAATACCTCGAGGCGAATGAAAATGAAAACACAACATATCAACACCTATGGGACACAGCAAAGGCAGTGCTAAGAGGGAAATTTATTGCCCTAAATGCCTATAACAGAAAAGAAGAAAAGGCAAAAATGCAGGAATTAACTGTCCACTTGGAAGAACTGGAGAAAGAACAGCAAACTAACCCCAAAGCAAGCAAAAGGAAAGAAATAACAAAGATTAGAGCATAAATAAATGAAATTGAAAACATGAAAACAATAGAGAAAATGAATAAGACCAGAAGTTGGTTCTATGAGAAAATCAGTAAGATTGATGGGCCATTAGCAAGATTGACAAAAATAAGAAGAAAGAGGATGCAAATAAATAAGATCAGAAATGGAAGAGGAGACATAACTACTGATCTCACAGAAATAAAGGAGGTTATAACAGGATACTATGAACAACTTTATGCTAATAAATACAACAATTTAGATGAAATGGACGGGTTCCTGGAAAGACATGAACAACCAACTTTGACTCAAGAAGACATAGATGACCTCAACAAACCAATCACAAGTAAAGAAATTGAATTAGTCATTCAAAAGCTTCCTAAAAAGAAAAGTCCAGGACCAGACGGCTTCACATGTGAATTCTATCAAACATTCCAGAAAGAATTAGTACCAACTCTCCTCAAACTCTTCAAAAAAATCGAAGTGGAGGGAAAACTACCTAATTCATTCTATGAAGCCAACATCACCCTCATACCAAAACCAGGCAAAGATATTACAGAAAAAGAAAACTACAGACCAATCTCTCTAATGAATATAGATGCAAAAATCCTCAATAAAATTCTAGCAAATCGTATCCAACAACACATTAAAAGAATTATACATCATGACCAAGTAGGATTCATCCCAGGTATGCAAGGATGGTTCAACCTAAGAAAATCAATTAATGTAATACACCATATCAACAAATCAAAGCAGAAAAATCACATGATCATCTCAATTGATGCAGAGAAGGCATTTGACAAGATTCAACATCCTTTCCTGTTGAAAACACTTCAAAGGATAGGAATACAAGGGAAGTTCCTTAAAATGATAGAGGGAATATATGAAAAACCCACAGCTAATATCATCCTCAATGGGGAAAAATTGAAAACTTTCCCCCTAAGATCAGGAACAAGACAAGGATGTCCACTATCACCACTATTATTCAACATGGTGTTGGAGGTTCTAGCCAGAGCAATTAGACAAGAAAAAGAAATACAAGGCATCAAAATAGGAAAGGAAGAAGTAAAACTATCACTGTTTGCAGACGATATGATACTATACATCGAAAACCCGGAAAAATCCACAACAAAACTACTAGAGCTAATAAATGAGTACAGCAAAGTAGCAGGTTACAAGTTCAACATTCAAAAATCTGTAGCATTTCTATACACTAGCAATGAACAAGCTGAGGGGGAAATCAAGAAACGAATCCCATTTACAATTGCAACTAAAAGAATAAAATACCTAGGAATAAATTTAACTAAAGAGACAAAAAAAACCTATATAAAGAAAACTACAAAAAACTGCTAAAAGAAATCACAGAAGACCTAAATAGATGGAAGGGCATACGGTGTTCATGGATTGGAAGACTAAATATAGTTAAGATGTCAATCCTACCTAAATTGATTTACAGATTCAATGCAATACCAATCAAAATCCCAACAACTTAGTTTTCAGAAATAGAAAAACCAATAAGCAAATTTATCTGGAAGGGCAGGGTACCCCGAAATGCTAAAAACATCTTGAGGAAAAAAAACGAAGCTGGAGGTCTTGCGTGCCTGACTTTAAGGCATATTATGAAGCCACAGTGGTCAAAACAGCATGGTATTGGCATAAAGATAGATGTATCGACCAATGGAATCGAATAGAGTGCTCAGATATAGACCCTCTCATCTATGGACATTTGATCTTTGATAAGGCAGTCAAGCCAACTCACCTAGGACAGAACAGTCTCTTCAGTAAATGGTGCCTAGAGAACTGGATATCCATATGCAAAAGAATGAAAGAAGACCCATATCTCACACCCTACACAAAAGTTAACTCAAAATGGATCAAAGATCTAAACATTAGGTCTAAGACCATAAAACAGTTAGAGGAAAATGTTGGGAGATATCTTATGAATCTTACAATTGGAGACAGTTTTATGGACCTTAAACCTAAAGCAAGAGCACTGAAGAAGGAAATAAATAAATGGGAACTCCTCAAAATTAAACACTTTTGTGCATCAAAGAACTTCATCAAGAAAGTAGAAAGACAGCCTACACAATGGGAGACAATATTTGGAAATGACATATCAGATAAAGGTCTAGTATCCAGAGTTTATAAAGAGATTGTTCAACTCAACAACAAAAAGACAGCCAACCCAATTACAAAATGGGAAAAAGACTTGAACAGACACCTCTCAGAAGAGGAAATACAAATGGCCAAAAGGCACATGAAGAGATGCTCAATGTCCCTGGCCATTAGAGAAATGCAAATCAAAACCACAATGAGATATCACCTCACACCCACCAGAATGGCCATTATCAACAAAACAGAAAATGACAAGTGCTGGAGAGGATGCGGAGAAAGAGGCACACTTATCCACTGTTGGTGGGAATGTCAAATGGTGCAACCACTGTGGAAGGCAGTTTGGCGGTTCCTCAAAAAGCTGAATATAGAATTACCATACGACCCAGGAATACCATTGCTGGGAATCTACTCAAAGGACTTAAGGGCAAAGACACAAACGGACATTTGCACACCAATGTTTATAGCAGCGTTATTGCAATTGCAAAGAGATGGAAACAGCCAAAATGTCCATCAACAGATGAGTGGCTAAACAAACTGTGGTATATACATACGATGGAATATTATGCAGCTTTAAGACAGAATAAACTTATGAAGCATGTAATAACATGGATGGACCTAGAGAACATTATGCTGAGTGAGTCTAGCCAAAAACTAAAAGACAAATACTGTATGGTCCCACTGATGTGAACCGACATTCGAGAATAAACTTGGAATATGTCATTGGTAACAGAGTTCAGCAGGAGTTAGAAACAGGGTAAGATAATGGGTAATTGGAGCTGAAGGGATACAGACTATGCAACAGGACTGGATACAAAAACTCAAAAATGGACAGCACAATAATACCTAATTGTAAAGTAATCATGTTAAAACACTGAATGAAGCTGCATCTGAGCTATAGGTTTTTGTTTTGTTTTGTTTTTTACTATTATTATTACTTTTATTTTTTTTCTCTATATTAACATTCTATATCTTTTTCTGTTGTGTTGCTAGTTCTTCTAAACCGATGCAAATGTACTAAGAAACGACGATCATGCATGTATGTGATGATGTTAAGAATTACTGATTGCATATGTAGAATGGTATGATTTCTAAATGTTGGGTTAATTTCTTTTTTTCTGTTAATTAATTAAAAAAAAAAAAAAGAAAGGCAGGTCTGGGAAGGCATGTGGCTGTTGCCTGCTGGTTCTTTGGCTTCTGGTGTCAAACATATTCCCCAGGGGAGTTTTCTTTCTGCATTTCCAAAGGTCTCTGCCTGTGTCAGCTCTGAAGCTTTTTCCAAAGTTGTTCCCTCTTCAAAGGACTCTAGTAAGTGACACACCTAGATGCATGGAGACAGGTCTCCGTGGAAACCACCTAATCAAAAATTCCTGTCCACAATTGGTGGCTCACATCTCCATGGAAACAATTTAATCAAAAGGATCCTACCCAATAATATTGAACAAGGATTAAATAAAATGGCTAAACCAGCACATATGATGAACTTACAACAGAAGGCAAATAGTAGACAAATTCTCAAACATTTTACAATACCCATACACAACTACTCAGTTATTTATGCACGTATGACCACCAAATGTCAGAAGATACCAAAAATTGTAGTCAAACTTTGGCTTTGACAGATTGATTCTCTTTATAGAGAGAATAAGTTAGTGCAGGAGGACGTCTTCCCACAAAGGTGGAAATTTTGATGGTATACTATTTATTCTTGGTAAAGGAGTTAGATGAGGAGTTGCAACTCCTCCAGCTGGATGTGGTAGTCAGATGGCTCAACATTTGAGAGTATGCAGGAGGAAGTCCTGGAATTGACAAGCAATCAAAAGGTCCATGCACCTATAATAATCTAATGTTTAAATGCTGTTAATAAAACATAAGAGCCAAGAATTCATAGCAACAGAGGTGGCATTTTTTAAAGATTATACACTGCTTTTTAATATAGCACCATCCTTGGTCTCAACAGTGCATTCAAATGATAATGTAGATATTTGATAAGCCTTTTAAAATCTGGACAATGACTACTTCTGCTAACACTCTAATGCTAAGAAAGTTAGTATCCTATCAAAAGTTTTGTGGATTACTATTCCAAAATAATGAGAAATTACCTTTCATGATAAATATTTGTTGAGAAGAAATACTCTATACGGTTAGGGCATGTAAGACCATTTGGTTCAAATATGGAATAATTAATACAAGGTCATGGGTTCGGTCATCTGTGGGACCAATTACTTTTACACAAAAGCATTACTCACAGCACCAACTTACCTAGCTTTTCTCAACACCAATAATTAATATTAAGTAACATCATTTGCATAGTATATATATTTACCCAAGTTGTAATATCTGTTATCTCTTTTGATCCTCAGTTTACTCCATAAACGTCAGCTAGGGCATATAGTTTTATATAACTGCTTATAGATAGGCAAATTTAAACTCCACAAGTTAAAGTAAATGATCAAATGTGACACAGTAATGTGAAGTGTGATTAGAATGTGAATGCAGTTCTCACACCTAATTCAGTTCCCTTTCTAAAATTGCAGATTACCTCCTGAATATGTGTCTTTCATCATGATCTGAGGACAAAACCTTGAAAAATGTCCCATATAGGGGGGTAAAAAAGGGAGAGAAACTGAGTTCTGAGATCTGAAAAGGGAAATAAAAGGATAGAAAAAAGTGAAAATGTTTTTGAAAATAAATTATCAAATATTATAAATAA
The DNA here is from genome assembly GCF_023851605.1 of Tamandua tetradactyla. Taxonomy (NCBI): domain Eukaryota; kingdom Metazoa; phylum Chordata; class Mammalia; order Pilosa; family Myrmecophagidae; genus Tamandua; species Tamandua tetradactyla. The sequence continues at coordinate 53,134,290 of NC_135353.1, read as the reverse complement.
ATGAAGCAGAGTGAGGTTAGGGAATGGCTACCAGATCGGGTCTTTTGGAATTCACTGTTAGAGTTGTGGAACAGTCTAATTCCAGCAACACCTACTCTTGCATCCACTATGTTAAGAGACAGTCTTTATTTTCCCCATAATCCCTTGAGACATAATGTATCTTGAGGAGAGTACTTAACCCCTTCTAAAGTTTGGATATCCTACTGAAAATTTTAAGTGTATATGGGAGCATTTTGTCATAGAGAATGTACATGAATACGGAACACTTACACGTTTTTAAATGATGGTAGAAAAAATCTAAAGAGGTCTACAGAATATTTTGGGATCCTAAAATGATTGAGGATTTTCTTTTTTTGCTGTTGTTAAAATTTTTTTGTTAGAGAAATTCTAGACGTACAGAAAAACCATTTATAAAATACAGCATTGTCATACACCACTCTATTATTTTATTATAAACACCTTGCATTGATGTGGTACATTTGTTACAATTGGTGAAAGACCATTTTTATAATTGCACTTAGTTTGTGGTTTTTAACGGTCACTGCTTACATTGTAAAGTGCTATTCATTTTTTTTAATTTTATTCTAGTAATATACATACAACCTAAAATTTCTCCTTTTAACCACATTCAAATATATAATTCATGACTTTTAATTATACTCATAATGAGGATTTTCATTTTGAAGGGAAATGCTGTGAACCCAATTTTTGGATCATGAAAATTTCCTCTAAAAAGTAAGTATACCTCTGTAATACATTCTGTCACAAAACATGCCAAGCAGTTTAAGAAAGTAAAGTTTGAGTCTTTTCCACAAATGAAAATATGCTGTCTGGGAAAATCAAATATATAGAATTATTTAAATTAAATGTGAAATGTCAGAAAGTCTGCTTCAGGTCACATTTTCTTTCCATTGAACAAGATAATTTTCAACAGAAAAAACCACTGTAACATGACAGAAAGTCTATATCTAGTTTCATTACCTGGGTTCAATGTTGCTGGAATTCTTTATCAAGCTCTTTGATTTTTCTTCCCTTTTTTGCATCTCAGCTCGAAACTACATCAAGCTCTGAATACTTTAACTGCCATTATCACTACCATAAATGTATACTTAGCAAATAGTTTTAAGAAAGCTTTAATGATATTTTGCAGTCAAGAAATGGGGGATTTTTCATCACTTAATTCCCAGACTCTCAGATATTAAGGAGTTTTTTATTATTTTCGTGACAATGAGGACAGTGGTATTGCTGGGGGTGGGTAAGGGTAGTAGTGACAAATATGCCACCAACCCAGTCAAACAAACTTATTTTCACTTCTGAAAAATAAGTAACAATGGGTGGACTCAGGATTTTCTCATCATGTATCATGCACACTTTTATTGTTCTACTGTTGAAAATGAGGTATTAGAAATTAATACTGTTTCTTGATGACTCACCCCATATATTTAAGTTTAAGAAATTAGAAAATTAAGCCTAAAAATATGCCATCATGAAATGAGCTTCTTAACCATATTTAACCTGGAAAAAAGACTTCACTTCTAGAATGCACAAATGGATATTTATTAACTCAAAAGTGCAGTCTTTTTACTACAAAATTAATTGTCTAGAATTCAAAAAGAAGTGCTCCACAAATCTGACTGTAGAATGATATACAGCATGATAGCATTCCCTTTCTTCTTTTTGATCTAAAACCTGTAAAAAATGTTGCAAAAGCGGCTGTGATCAGCAATTATACAGCACTAAACCAAAAAGAGCATTGGAATGCTGAATGGTCATCTGCTGGCCCTGCCACGGCCTCCACCCCAGCCAGGCCTGTAAACAGGTCCTCCAAAAATCTGAAAACACCACTAACATCCTGTTATAGAAATAAAGGGCATTACTGAGTCATTTAAAAAAAAATTTGCTATGTAGGCAGTAGGCTTTATTTCAACATTAAATTTCATGGACTTGATAAGTGTACTTAAGGTGGTTACATTAGTGTGATGGTTAGGTTCTGGTATCAACTTGGCCAGATGATGATGCCCAGTTGTCTGGTCAGGCGAGCACTGTCCAGACCATTGCTGGGAGGATATTACCTGGCTGGTTGAAAAACCGGAAGGCTTGTGTATTAAATGATCAGCCAATTAATTGTATCTGTGTCTGATCACATCTGTGATCAACTAAGGTGTGTCTCCTACCAACGAGATAATCCAAACATTTGAAGTCTTTCAGTGAAGAAAGACTTTTTCAGTGTTTCTTCAGTCAGCAAGCCTCTCCTGTGGAGTTTGTCGAGACCCTTCATTGGAACTGCCAGCTTCACAGCCTGCCCTATGGATTTTGGACTCTTATGTTCCCGTGGTGGCTTGCAATACCTTCATGAATCTTATATTTACAGATACCTCCTATTGGTTCTCTTTCTCCAGAGAACCCCGGCTCGTACAATAAGTGACTGTCCTTGTTTATAGGAAATGTACATGCCAGTATCACCAGTCCAAGAAGCATGATGTATACAACTTACTCTCAAGTGTTCAGGAAAATGATTGATAAATACATATAAAGACAGACAGAAAGTTTGGTAGATGGACAGAAAATGATTTGGCAAATGTGTCAAAATATCAATATTGGTGGTTCTCTGTATCTGGGAGGCAGAAGGGATAGGCTTATGTTGGAGTTCTCTGTATGAAGTTTGAATTATTTTAGTAACTCTCCTGTAAGTTTAAAAGTATGGCAAAATAGAAAGTTAAAAAAAGTCCAGCAGTCTCTAAATTTTACTTGCAAACACAACGAATTACACTTCTATAAATGTATTCACGATCAGTTCTGTTATATTTGATGTTTGTTTCCATATTTCTCAATAACAAACTCATACCATTTCTTATCAGTTTTGGTAGGCATACTTCTCCATGCAGCTGTTGTTTACTTTTGATTATGGCTCACAAAACAGAGTACAATATGACAAAATTTGATGTACCCCCCAATTAGCTCCAACAGTAATGAATATTCTGGCAATTATGTTTTATTTGTTTTCTTTTAACTTTTAATTTTGAAATAATTTCAAACCTACAGAACAGCTGCAAAAATAATACAAAACCCTTACAGAGAACTCCAGCATACTCATTCCCAGATACCTAGGTCCACCAATTTTACTATTTACCTGAATGTGCCATTTCCTCTTTCTCTCTCTCCCCCCATCCGTTTCTCCCTTTCTGCCTCTCTCTCCCCCACCCCACTCCTTACCTACCTATCCTCTATCTACCTATATATCCATATATCTATTTCTGTCCATTTTCTATCTATCTGTCTGTCTGTCTATCTATCTATCTATCTATCTATCTATCTATCTATCTATCTATCTAATCTGTTTTCATTTAATTTAACATCGATATTCCTTCTAGCATCCTAAATTCTGGAGCAGTTAGAAGGAAAAATCTGAGTGGATTTTATGGTAGCCCATGACAAACTCTGGGATCTGTCGTGTAACTACTTGTTGAAGAGTGCTTTGAAAAAAATTGCTTTTTTCTTTCTTTACTTTATGCATATGTTATATTATAAAATAAAAAAGTAAAAACAGAACCATATGGTAGTGAGCAAGATCAAACGTGATGGTGGAGTTTTACCGAGAAGGTGAGGTTTAACAAACGAGTAAGAGTGCTGAATCATTACACAGGTACTTCTTTTAGTCTCCAGTATCTTAGAGCAGCTAGAAATAAAAATCTAAGATCATAGAATTATAACCCACACCAAACTGTGAAATATGTTCTACAAATAATTGTGGTGATGTACTTTGACACTATTCCTTTAATGTATATTATTTGTTTAAAGAGAAGGCGTATAACAGAGAAGATAGGATTTAACAATTGAGTATGACTGCTGAACCATTATATTGATATTTCTGTCATTCTCCATTGTCTTGGAGCAACCAGATAAAAAATGAAAATACGTGGAACGGCAACCTATACCAAACTTGAAAATCTGTCCTATAACTACCTGTTAAAACATACTTGGAAATGTATTGCTTTTTTGAGTATATGTTATATTTCACAAGAAAAAAACCTTAAAAGTAATAATTTAACATTGATATCATGTTATATTCAGATTTTTTCCTTATGCCTGAATAATGTTCTTTTGAGCGTTTTCTCTGCCATTAGTAGAGCCAATCCTGGATCATACTTTGCATTTAATTGTCATTGTCACTTTAGTTGCTGTTTTTTCAAAAATTGTGGAAACATTACAAATTTTCCTATCTCACACACACGCAGGCATACCATTCAGTGGTATTACTCATGTTCACAGTGTTGTGTTCCCCTCACCATTATCTGTTCCTGGAACTTTCCCATCACCCTAAACAGAAACCCTGTATCCATTATGCAAAAATTCCCCATTCCCACTCCACACCTCTTGTAACTGTACTCTGTTTTCATTTTCTATCAGTTAGCATATTCTGGCTATTTCATATAAGTGAAATCATACAATAAGTGCCCCTTCGTATCTGACTCATTTCACTAAACACTATTCTTCAAGGTTCACCCGTGCAGTGGCATGCCTCAGAATGTCATTCATTTTAAAGGCTGAGTAACATTCAACTGTTGTTTCATACATTTTGTTTATCCATTCACCTCTTTTTTTTTTTTTTTTTAAAGGAAAGACAGAGAGAAGGAAGGAAGGATAGAAGGAAGAAAGGGAAACATCTTTAAACATTTTCTTGTTTTATTGTATTTTGTTTTTCCGTTTTTTGTTACATGGGCTGGGGCCGGGAATCGAACCGAGGTCCTCCGGCATAGCAGGCAAGCACTTTGCCCGCTGAGCCACCGCGGCCCGCCCTCCATTCACCTCTTGATGGACATTTTGCTTGCTAGTTTTTTTCTTTGCTGGAGTAGTTTATCATATGTTCCATATGTCATATGATTTCACACATAAAATCTAATAAACTGTTTATTTCATACACTCTAGTATACTATTCTCTCCCACTGATGGTACCAAACAAAGGTGGTGGATTATTTTGCCCGTGTGCTCAAATGACCAATTCCTGAGACACTGGATTTTCAAAGAGAGAAAGAATTTATTGCTAAGTGTGAAGCAGGGGATCAGATGGTCTATCGGCCCCAAACTCAATCTCTCCCCAGTAATTTGGATAGTTTTATAGCATTAAAAGATGAGCAGGCTAAGGATAATGAGCACAATAGCCCCAATGATGTAATTAAAGATTATTTAATTATTGAGCATGCGCAGACTGATTATATGCTCAGTCACAGGATATATGTGAGAAAACTGCAGCCTCAGTATGATGGTGGGCATGACTGTTATTATTATAATGAGGTATAGGGGACTTATAGGTTAAAGCTAAGCTACTGTGTATGTCAGGAGGACCCATTTAGGTTCGGTCCGGTTTCAGTTATCAAGATAACTTTGGACTTGGGGTGGGTTAGTTCTGGGCTGACACAAGACCGTTCGTTAATAAATATTGGCGACTGTCTTTAGTGATCACAAGACTCTAAAGTTGAAAAACTGGATAAATGGGGACAAGTGAATATTAAGTCTGTATTGTTAGTTACAATTACAAGGGCACAAGATAAAGGCTATGCGATTATTCTCAGAGATTAAGGGAGCTGGATTTCAATTCAACGCTCTCAAGCATTTCCCTCAAATATACCAGTAAGTAAAAAGGACTATCTAGGTAATAATTCAGTAAACGTAATTAACCCTTAAATCCCAACTACTTGGTTACACAGATAGTGGCATTACAAATAACATAACAAAACATCATCATTGCATTTCACAAAATTAGTTTTCCCTGAAATCACATAAAAACATCCCTTTCCAGTTTCCATGAGTCTGCTAAATATAGCATTAAATTTCATTTGCTAATATTAGGATACAAAGAAGTTTCTTGCAAGCATTGTTTGAAAGATCTTAATCCTCTTAATCTCTAACCATCCCTTGCCTTCTTTTACTGTGTGATTTTTTTTTTTGATGAAGAGAGTGGATTGTGTGTCCTGTAGTATTACATTTTGGATTTCATTGTTTACATCCTTGTACACCAACAGGATCCTTTATAGCCAATATTTCTGATAATTACACCTGTGGATTTGATTAGACTCAGGTACAGTTCATATTTGGCAAGAACATTTCATGGTTGATGTTGTCTATGATTGCATCATAAAAGAATGCACATGATATATGATGGGCATACTATTAAACATTTAAAAATTATTCAGTGGATTCCAGTATTGTCTTGAAGCACACACATTATAAAACTTACCATTACTCTTTTCTCTAAATTTTAAAAATTGAATTCTTTGTTTATTTTCTTATTATTTATATGTAATTCCCATACCATACAATTCACCATTTTAAACTGTGGGACTCGATGTTTTTAGTATATTCACAAAACTGTGCAATCATCATCACAAACAGTTTTAGAACAGTTTCATCACCCCAAAAAGTAGCCTTGTACTATCAGCAGTCGCTCTCCATTCCGTTGTTACCTCCCCCCCCACCCCAGCTCCTGGTAACCACTAGTCTAATTTTTGTCACTATGGGTTTCTATATTGTGGATAGCACAACTAAATGGATCATAAACTATGTGCCCTTCTGCATCGAACAAAACTTTTTCATTGTAGCATGTATCAGTGCTTCATTCCTTTTTTTTTTTTGCATGGGTAGGCATTCAGAATCGAACCCAGGTCTCTGGCATGGCAGGTGAGAATTCTGCCACTGAGCCTCCATCGCACCACCCCATTCCTTTTTTATAGTGAATAATATTAAATGATATAAATACCACATTTTGTCTATCTGTTCATCATTTGAAGAACATTTGGGCTATTGCTAGTTTTTGGCTCTTCAGAACACTGTTGCTGTGAATCTTTTTTCTTTTAATGAATTTTTGTGTGAAAATATAATTTCTATAGTTTGAGGTATATACCTATGAGTGGAGTCACATTGTTTAGCTTTTTGTGGAACAGTTAACGTATCTTCTACAGTGGCTACAACATTTAATATTCCCACCAGAAATGTAGGAGGGTTCCAATTCCTCCAAATCCCTGCCCACTATTTTTTCCCCCTCATTTAAGATTATCTCCATCCTAGCATGTGTGAAGTGGTATTTCATTGTGGTTGTGATTTGCATTTTGCTAATGAATAATGAATGATAGGGAACATCTCTTCATGTGCTTATTGACCATCTGCTTGGAGAGACAAATGAATTTGCAAGGTCAGAGTCCTGAGTCTGTGAATCTGATCTGTGCCATATCTGTTCACCTCAGTGAAGCCGTTTATCCCCTTTGGAACTCATTTTCCTGACACGATGAGAATATACTGAGTCTGTGTCTGTTGAGGATATGGAGACCGAGAAAGGTTTCCATTTTGTTCTCTTTCTTCCGGAAGTGAGAAAGAAAACAAGAAGGAACCCAGAGAGGGAAAGATGAAGTTCACTGCTTGGGGCTTTGTCATGTAATCCCACCTGGGGAGGAGGTCAAAATTCTTTTCACTTTCCACAGTCTACAAAGAGAGGAGGAGGTGGCCGACGATTAACCTGACCCCCAATCTCCACCCCACCAGTTCAATGTTGCTAGGTTTTCTTAGATTTCCTGTGTTAGCCTGAGATGCAAAAGGGAGGACTGCCTTGCCAAGACAAAGCACCCGAGGAACCTCTTTGTTCTTCACCTGCCCTGGAAAGTCCCACCTACTTCTGTCCAAACTGCTCGGGAACTGGTCAGTAGAAAAGGGCTATGATTTAGAGCCCGAGCCCAAGTCTCTTGGTAGACAGCCGGCCAGCAGGCAGGCTGGGATTGGGTGGGGGGGCCAGACACTGAGTGTGGGAAGATCCTCCTTCAGGGCCTAGAAAGAGGCCAGGATATTGTGGGGAATTCAGTGCCAGCAACAGGTCATTTGTGCTGCCCTGTGGTTGTTAGAGAGGCCACGTGTTTCTTTGAAAAGTGTTTATTTAAATGCTTCTTATATAGAGAAAAATTAGTGCACAAGCACACATCAATGTTCGAAGGGTTTACACTGGGGAGAGGATATGGGCAGGAATGATTTCAGTTGACTTGAAACACTTCTGAATTTGGGAAAGGGTTTTGTTTGTTTTAAATCTTTTCTTTCTTTCTGAAAAAAAAAAAAAAGAAAAGAAACAGGTGTCCCGTTTGTCTTTGGAAATAAAAATATCTCCGCAGTCAACCTTTAGTAACCAAGCAGCTGGCAGGCTACCAGTGGGCTAGTGGAGCGTCTTAGAGTGCTGGTTGGTATCTCTCTCTTTCTCTCTGTTTAGGGAAGAATGTATATTTCAATTTAACATTTCCTCATCTCTGAGTGTTGGCATTTCCAGTCATCTTCATTTTTCTCTCTACGCGCGTCTCTATCACGCAAATGCTATTCTCCAAGGAGAGTGTCTTCCTTTTTTAAAAAATGGAAAGGAACATGAAATGAAGGCTCCCTTCGGACGGGGGAAAAAGCCAGCAAGCTCTGGGACTACTCCGGCTCCCATACTGCCCCACCCACCTAAAAGGCGTGGACTCCACCTGAGCACTCTGTGGAGGTCCGCCCCAGAGGCCCTGGCCCCAGGACAAAGAACCTGTGGTGTAGGGGCGCACAGGAATGTCAGGTCTCGGAAAGCCCTTACACCCGGGGTGGGCGCAGGTCAGGCTTTAATATCCTCAGGTCTGTGGATGGTACAAACATACCACAAAATTATTTGCTAATGCCCGTTTTTAAATTTCTTCTGCCTGTAATTCGTTCTGCGAATGTCGAGCGGCAAGCTTTCCATTTTATTGTTCCGTCTCAGCCATCCTTGGCCGTCCTGGCAGCAGCCACCCCCCACTGCCCAGCAAATGGCAAAGCAGAGGTTTTCCCAAGGCCACCGCTCCCCACCGGTCCAGGCATCAGAATTCTCGGGGATGCTGTCCGCTCCTCCCGCAGTCGGGGCCCACAGCGCGCACACTGGACTCCCACCACCTCTCCGCTCCCCGGTCCATTTCAGAGCCCACCGGCTCCCGGGAATTCGGAGGAGACGCGGAGGGGAGGAGGGGAGCCTCGTGACCAACGGTGGGCCCGAGGGGCGCCGCTTTACGACAGGGGCGGGGCGGGGGCGCCGTGTCTGCGCGGGTCCCAGTGCGCAGGGCTGACGGCTCAGGGCCTTTCCCTCCAGCGCGCGGCCCCAGCCGGGTAGGTAGGTGTCCAGGCCTGGCCTGGCCTTGCCTTTCCTAACGCGGGAGGACACGGGCCGAGGCTGGGAGGCGTTTCGGGTTCCTAGGACCTTCCGGACCTTCCAGCGTGGGGACAGCGCGTGCGGTGCAGGCGGCCTTAGGCAGCGGTAGCTGCCGCCCGGCGGCCTCGAGCGTCCCAGGCGCCCTCCGCGGGACGGGAGGGCTGGGGTCCGGGTTTCGGCGAGGGTGGCGAGCGCCGGCGCGGGGTGTTTACGGCTGCCAAAGTGTGTGTTCTGGAGATGGACGGAGCGATTCCAAGTGGTTTCCTTGGGCGTGGAGACGTTTCCCTGTGGCCGCTGTGAGGAGGTGCGGGCGGGCGGGCGGGGGTGGGGGTGGGGTGTTGGCCCGCAGATTCCTTCTCCCTTGACCCCGCTTCCTCCCTCGAACCCCGACCCCCGGGAGGGTCTGTGTACTCGGATTGTTTTTTTCCCTTCAGACTTCTTTGAAAGCATTTCAGACTTATGGGGCAGTGCAAAATAATACCAAATCCACACAGAGAATTCCAACCTACGCTTCTCCCCCAGATGCTCAGATCCACCAGTTTCAACATTTTGCCAGATCCGCTGCATCTTTCTATCTGTCCATCTCTCTCTCATTTTTCTGAACATGTGAGAGTAGATTATATTCATCAAGCTTATTGAATACAATACATTTTCTACATTTCAAAGAGCACGGATATTCACTTATGACCTTAAGTACAGTTATCAGTTCATGAAATTTAACATGGATGTAAATCCTCCACGCTGTATTCCAGTGTTTGCGTATGTTCCAATGAGATGCTTTTGGATCTTTCCTCCTCCATTATTAAATCCAGTCCAGGACCATGGATTGCATTTATTGTTAATCTCTTCAATTGCCTTTTTTTTTTAACTTGTGGAAATATGTATACACACACACACACACACACACACACACACACACACACGCAACCTAAACTTTTCCATCTCAACCACTCCCATAGATACCTACCATTCACTGCGATTAATCCCTCTCACAGTGCTGTGCTATCCTCACTGCCATCCATTACCAGAACATTCCCATCACCCAAACACAAGGTTGGTTGATTTTTTGTGGTCTAGTTCTTAAACTGCTCAACCACCCTGCTGATAAGGACTTCGTCTCCAGGATTTACCCACAGAGAAATAATATGCCCTGTATAGCCCGTAGAGAAATGCATTTCCTCTAATGGACTGTGCTCCTTCCACGGACCCGGAAAGAATAGGCATGCTTCGTGATTAGGTTTGACTAAATTCTTCTCTTTTATTCTTGACAAACTTTCTTGGTGATCTTGGAAGCAACCTACTGCCAAGGACTTGTCTGGCAAAGTAGTCCATCCTGTAAATCGACGTCTGTTTAGTTACGAAAAATCATAAGGAGATGTGATAGGAGTCGTTTTAATTGGGGTGATAGGACTCCTCTGAACAGGGTTCATTTTCTCAAGTCCTTTGGGCTTGCTCCTTGTGATTTGAAACTTTGCAGGGGGCTACATTTGAAGAGGTTAAATGTCTGAATGAGGTGGGCCATTAGCCATCTTGACCAATTGTATTTCACACATTAAAGGGTGGCTCTTGTACCTTGAACTGCTACGTATATCAATTTCATTCACATTTGCTATTTATGAGAAATGTCACATCCTGTTCATTCCCTGAACAAATCTGAAGAAAATGTTCATTGTGTCATTATATTTATAGAAATGAGCAAAATGACAAAGGGGTCAGGACGTAAGAAATTGTACGCGAGGGTAGCTTTTATTAGCGATTCCCTTATGAGTGGCTTGGGAATCTTTAAGGGCCTTTTGAGTTTCTTCCTTTATGTGCTGTTAATATCTTTTTTATTGGATTGCTGCTCTTTCTCTTAACTGATTCATAGGAGCTGGCTCTATGTATTGGGAAGATGAGTAATATGAGTTGGAAATACTCTTTTTTTTCCCGTTTGTCATCCTTTTCTGACATTGATCATTTTTTTCTTGAACATTGTGAATTTTATGTGTTTACAGTTACCTGTGTTTTTTTTAATATAAACCCTGCATCTTAGTAAAAAGAGAGGCTTTCTTCTAGGAGCTTTATGATTCTTTGCATTGGATCCACGTAGAGTCTATCCTGGTAAAGTATGTGAGGTGTGGAACCAAGAGCTTTTTTTCAAGATAGTCACCCTTTGTTCCAAGGTCCTGTGGACTTCCACTGATTTGGGAGGTTCCCTGTGTCAGTCCTTAATTGCACATGTTCAAGCCTGTTCGTTTTGTTCTGTTTCATCTAGATGGTCTGTTTATTTTTCTTTTTTCTAATGCTTATTTTTTATTAAGGCAAAATTAACATGACATAAAATTAACCATTTTCAAGGTAAAGTTCAGTGGCCTTGTGTACATTTGCAGTGTTGAATCACCCATGAATTCCTGGGTTCAATCTTGCTTGGTCATGATGTATAGTCATCCTAATGTGTTGCTGCGTTTAGTTTGGATGTATTTTGTTGATGATATTTGCCTTTTTAGGATAAGGAATATTGGCCTATGGTTTTCTTTTCCTGTGATGTCTTTATTTGCCTTCTGTATCCGGGGACTGCTAGCCTCATAAGATGAGTTATGAAGTGTTCTCGTCCCTCCTCTTTTTTAAATTAAAAAAAAAATTTTTTTTAGAAGCGTTAGAGATGTGAAGTCATCTGGTTCTGCTCTCTTTTTTGTTGGAATGGTTTGTATTACTGATTCAATGTATTTGTTCAGATTTTCTCTTTCTGTGACAAAACGTTTTTGGTAGTTTGTGTGTTTCTAAGAATTTGTCTGTTACATCTAAGTTATCTAATTTGTTGGTGTGCAGTTTTTCATAGTATTCGCTTATAGTCACTTTTATTTCTGTAAGGTCTGTTGTAACACCCGTGCTTTTCATTTATAATTTTAGAATTTGAGATTTTTTTCTGGTCCGTCTAGCTAAAAGTTTTATCATTCGGATTGATCTTCATAGAGAACTAAGCTTTGGTTTCGTTATCTGTTTCATTTATCTCTGCTCTAATCATTGTAATTTCCTTTTTATGCCTTGCTATATGTTTATCTTGCTTTTGTTTTTCTAGTTACTTATGGGGTAAAGTTAGTTTTTTGATTTGGACTAAGTCTTCTTTTTTAATGTGTTTACGGGTGTAAATTTCCCCCGAGCATTGTTTTCATTGCATCGCGTGGGTTTTGAAGTTCTATTTTTGTGTCATTAATCTCAAAGCATTTTCTAATTTATTTGTATTCTTCTTTCACCTATTGGTTATTCTGGCGGATATTATTTAATTCCCGGTTTTTAAAACATCCTGTCCTTCCGTTTTTAACTTCTAATTTGATTCCATTGAGTTTGGAGAACGTACTTTGTATGAGTTTATCTGGGGAATTACTTTTCTGTTCTTCCTACAGCAAATGATCACCAATGAAGTGGCTTAAAAGAATGCAAATTTATGTTCTCACAATTCTGTTGATCAGAAATCTCACAGGTCTCACTGGTCTTAAATTAAGGTGTCGGCATGGCTGCATTTCTTTTTGAAGACACTAGGGGAGAATCTGTTTGCTTTCCTTTTCCAGCTTTTTAGGTGGCACATATACGTGTCATGGCCTACTGTCCACCTTGTAAACTAGCAGTCCCTCATCTCTCTGCACCTTCTGACCAAAGCTGGATTTAGGGATTCAGGTGATTAAATTGTGCCATACTGCATAATCCAGGAACATCACCCCATCTTAAGGTACTCAGCCTTGATAGGTTTTACCAAAGTTCTTTAAAACCATTAAAAGGTAACGCATTCATAGGTTCTAGGGACTTGGACGTGAACAGCTTTGGGGGCCGTTATTTTGCCCTCCTCAACTATCAAGATTATGGTTGTCTCTATTATAGTATTATCTCTGTTTTTGAGGAAGTCTACACACTCCATCAACACTTCTCTCTAAATGTTGGGATGCCTGCAGGCCCTCTTAGAAAATTCTTGGCGTTTATATGAGCGACTAGAAAATGGAAGTCTAAATTTTAAAAGGTAAAAACCTATCATTTAAAACATATCAGGATATCAAAGAGATTAAAGATTTTGTCATTAGACTCATAGGACATTATAAAGAGCGAGACTTGACCTAATTCTTGCAAAGACATTCAGGCATAGCTTGTTTTATCGCAGCGTCAAAGACCCTGTGTCTTTTACAAATTGAAGGTTTGTGGCAACCCTATATCGAGCGAGTCCAACAGCATGTGCTCACTTGGTGTCTCTGCATCCCACTTTGGTAATTCTTGCAATATTTCAAACTTTTAAGTTATTATTCTATCTGTTACGGTGATCCTTAATCAGTGATCTTTGATGTTACTATTGTAGTTGTTTTGGGGTGTACTGAAGCACCAAATACAAGTTGGCAAACTTAATCAATAAATGTGTGGGTTCTGACTGCTCCACTGGTGAACTGGTCCCTGTCTCTCATCTTCTTGGGCCTCCCTATTCTCTGAGACGCAATATTGAATTTAGGCCTGTTAATAACCCTAGAATGGTCTCTAAGTGTTCAGGTGAGTCACAGGTCTCTCACTTGAAATGGAATGCTAGAAATGATTAAGCTTGATGGAACTCATGACAAAAGCCTCGAAAAACCTAAAGCTAGGCCCCCTGCAACAGTTAGCCAAGCTGTGAATGTAACGGAGAAGTTCTTCAAGGAAATTAAGGTGCTACTCCAGCAAACATGCAAATGATAAGAAAGCAAAGTAGCCTTTTTGCTGACACTGAAAAATTTTAGTGGTTTAAGAGAAAATTAAAGCAGTCACAGCATTCCCTTCAGCTAAAAGCAAATCCATTGCACAGCCGTGTCTCTTTCCAGTTGTAGGAAGGCTGAGAGATGTAAGAAAGCTTCAGAAGAAGAATATCAACCAGCAGAGGTTGGTTCATGAGGTTTAAGAATAGAAGCCATGTCCATCACATAACAGGGCAAGGTGAAGCAGCAAGTGCCGATGTAGAAGGTGCAGCAAGTTATCCAGAACATCTCCCCAAGAAAATTGTTGAAGGTTGGACTCTCAACAGCGGATTTCCAATGTAAATGAACCAGCCTTCTTTTGTTTGAAGTTGCTTTCTCAATGCCTGGCTTCAAAGCTTCAAAGAATAGGTGGATTCCTATTAGGGGCTAGACTTGAAGTTGAAGCCGATGCTCATTTTCCATTCTGAAAATCCTAGGGACGAAAGAAGTGTGCATTTGGGCCATGTAAATTGTAAACCTTCTGGAAAGGATTCACTTTTCTAGATGCTATGGAAGATATTTGTGATTCATGGGATGACTTCAAAATGTCAACATTAACAGGGGTTTTCAAGTACGTGATTCCAACTCTCATTGATGTCTTCAAGAGGATCAAGACCTCAGTGGAGGAGGAAACTGTCGATGTGATGGAAATAACAAGAGAACTAGTCTTAGAAGTGGAGCCTAAAGGGCTGACTAAATTGCTGCAGTCTCATGATAATACTTGAACAGATGTGCAAAGAAGTGGTTTCTTGAGATGAAATCTACTCCTGGTGAAGATTCTGTGAACATTGTTGACATGAAAAGAAAGAACTGGGAACGTTACAGGAATTTAGCTGATAAAGCAGTGGCCGTGTTTCAGAAGATTGAGTAGAACAGTGAAAGAAATTCCATCGTGCGTAAAATGCTGTCACACAGTATCACATTCTGCATAGAAATCTACTGTGAAAGGAAGAATCAATCACTGCGACAAACTTCGTTCTTGCTCATTTTGAGAAATTGCCACAGCCACCCCAATCTTCGCAGTCGTCCCCCGATCAGTCAGCAGCCATCGAAATTGAGGCAGGACCCTCCGTCAGCAAAAAGATCACAACTCACCGAAGGACGAAATGATAGCATTTTTTTTTTAGGAATAAAGTGTTTTTAAATTAAGATAATTGCATTTTTAAACAATGCTATTGTACACTTAATAGACTACAGTATAGTGTAAACATACCTTTATGGGTACTGGGAGGCCAAATGTTTTGAGTGACTCACTTTGTTGTGATACTCACTTTATTACAGTGGTCTGGAGTTGAACCTGCAATATCTCCAACGTATGCCTTTACAGAAATACATAGACAAAGGAAATAGATAAAAGTAAAAAAAATGTTGGCGCTCTTTATTTTAAAGAGTAGTAGGGGGTTATTTTCTGTGTATATATCTTGGTTTCTGATGTTTTTTGTACAAAATATATTTCCCCTTAGAATTAAGGAGATGTTTGTGATTTGTTTCTCATTTCTTTTTCATGTTCAATGCAAATGAAAGCAAACAGAGGGATAAATGTGTTCACTAAGTCCGTTTTTGGACACCAAAATCATCACATGCTATATACACTTCTATATTTTGCTGCCTTCACAAAATTGTATGCACCCTAAGCTTTGCATGTCTCTAGAGAGAAATCATCTTCCTCTGTCCTTTTTCATCTCTTGGAACAACTGTTTAGGATTCCCACATGTGTGGTCAGATGTTGGGTAGGACCAAAAGTTAGGTGTCCCTTCTCATTGAACACTTTGTTTTTCCCCTCTAATTTTTTTTATTTGTTTGTGTTTTTTTCCCCCTCTAGTCTTTAAGAAATACAAGCTTGGAGACAGTGAAAAACATCATAGGTAAGATATTGGCGAGTTTTTCAAGTTCATCTTGAGTGTAAATGTGGCACAAGGGATGGTTTGCTGGTAAATTTTAATAAGAAGTACAGCATAATAAATACCCTTTCTCCTCATAAGAGTACATTGTGGATCTCTCTGTAGCATAAATACGCACAGTGAATTCCCGTTTATAAGTGAGTAAAATGAGCTGCTGATCAGTTGAAGTTCTAATAATCCATTTTCAATATTGAAGAAAATTGCAGCAGGCCGTGTTAAGCAGTAGAGTATTCCAGGCAATTGCCATAGGGAACAGAGACCAGAACCCACGTATGAATAAGTTCCATCTTGATTCTGTAAGGACCAGGATAAGAGGGAGGTCAGGGGCATAGAGTCAGGAAGAAGCCTAAAGTTTAGTCAAGCTTTAGGGGAACATTAAAGCTATATCTGTCAACGGTGGCAGAAACAGTCTTGTGTCTATATTCATATATATTCAGCTATAGAATTGTTCAGGCAAAGACAGGTCAGAATGAGCAGTCTGTGAGTATAAAGACCAAACGAATGATTATGGTTGTTTTAGACTACAGATTTTAGGGGATAGGCACCCTCAGACTTCATATGCAGTGATTCTGAGATCTGAGTTTTTACAGCTCCCTGAATTACGTGTTTCTAAGTATCAAAAGGTAAAGAGATACTATTTTTGTAACAACTTTTAACCATAAAGTTCCATCTGCAGGGGAGCATTAGACAAAATGCTTAAGAAAAACATTCCATTTCTATATTCAGTGGAACTATAACAGAATCTGTTGGCAAAATGGGGTGTACACTGCCAACTTTTGTCTTTCACTCTCTGTAAGTAGTGGATATACAGTTGAGGGCAAATTTTAGAAAGAGAGCTATGTTCTGTAAGTGTTTTAAAAGATAGATCCCTTTAAAAGATATATAAGAGAAAAACTGAGTGGAAAAAAGAAAACAAAAAAATGATCTAATAATTTAAAGAAATGGTATGTGTGATATACAGTGTTTTGTAATACCAGTTCAAATGTATTATGAATGGCTTTCCCACTTTGGGTCAATGACATACCTATACCTTGTTGCAGAAGAAATAAGATGGAAAGAAAAAAGGGAAAATTTGATCTCTGGTGATGGCCACTTGTTGGTGTGACAGGTATGTACACTCTACCTATAAATTTCTCATTTTCTAAAAATAAATTGCGAATAACAATATTTCTCAGTTTTTAAGAGTACAGTAATTTTTGATATTCCAGTAATCCTCAAGAGTGGGAGACAGCCAACACTGATTTATGGAATGGAACAATGGTATAACACTAGATGGTGTATTAGGCTGGGTTCTCTAAAGAACTGACAAGATGTATATTAATTAGTATGAATTTGTTTGTTTGTTTCTACGGGAATTGGCTCACACGACTGTGGAGATGGGCAAGTCCAAATTCTGTAGGTAGGTTGCAGGGTTTTGAAACTCCCATCAAAGTTTGTGATGAATTTCCTGGGAGAAGTTGAGTGGCTGAAGTAGAGTGGAAAGTCTCTATTCTGACTGATAAATTCATTACTTGTCTTTTAAACCCTTCACCTAATTGGGTGAAACTTCTCTCATTGTTGAGGCAGTCTCCTTAGTTAATTGTAGATTTAATCAGCCATAAATACAGTCAACTTAGTGATGATATAAATCCATGAGTTATCTTCACAGTACTTCACTTCAGGCCAGTGCTTGCTTGATGAAACAACTGAAAAGTATAACTTGGTCAGTTTGACGTAGGAACTTAACCATCACTGGTGGGATTCAGCTATGGTAGAAAAGGTTCTGATGTAACATTCTGATTATGGAACACAAAGTAGGAGATGCCTGGCTCAGCTAGAGATAATATGGACAATGTAAGGATATAGCTACAGTTAAGTGTCTTGTAGTGCAATAGAAAGTGGAAAGGGTTTGGTCATCACTCCAGTTGAGGCCAAATGACAGTAAGATGACCATTTGACTCCCCACCACACCCATGAGAAGAAATCCCAGTCAAAAAGAAGAGTAACTGTTGGATAGCTTTTGAGGAGAACTGGGTCTTCAAGGTCTTTCTTTACCATATTTGAGTTGGGCTCTTCCTTCCTGTTCTTTCCAGCATTTCCCTTTCTCTATGGACTCCAGCTCACTGAACCCTGGCCCTCAACCAGTAAGTACCATGAGGAAGTGGAAATAACCTGTTGTTGGATATAAATGGTGATGAGGTAGAGTGAGTTTAAGGCAAAATTATATGAATCTCTCTAAAATGTATAATTCCACCTTTTTACAAAGCAAGGAACAGAAATAAATGACTTTAGGACAAATAATTCCCCTTGTTCTTGTTGAAAACACAAACCCCTAGAGCAAAATGAACTAAAAAATATGAAGATACAGGAGACATATAAGCAGTTTGCTTATATTAGGCTATAGGTTGAGAATACAAAATTTAAATGATCACTCTTCTAAGCAGAGTGATAAGGGACAGGGAATAAGGAAAGAAGGGTTGACACTGGTGGAGCAAACCTGCCATCAAGAGGACATTCATGAATCTCTGAGTTAAGACTGAATTTTAATCTTAGAAAAGTGCAGGTTCTGGGTAACATAGGGATAATACCCAAAGCCTCTATGTCTTACAAATGTCTTTGAAACATTGGAGGAAAGGTATGTAAATCTCTTCAGGAACACACCATGGAAGAATACAGCCTGACACTAGAAACCTCGGGATAGAAACATGAATGCCAGCAATGCTGAAAGCAACTGAATACGTAAAAACAGCTGTAGAAGCTTCTCAGAACTAAGCGTAGAATAAGGATAAGTTATTTCAACTTACTGGAATTGAAGGAAAAGCAAACTCCGAAGAATTAAGTTCAAATTCAGCATAAACTTCTATACATGTCAAAGTGCCTCAATAACATTGTTCCCTATAGGGCAATGTGTGGGATGGCATTTGTGTTGGAGGTATTGAGCATAACCTATGCCCTATCTAGTGTTAGAGGACTCAAGCTACCTACAGTTCCTGGGAAAGAGGCAAAGAGGGAGCCATATTTCTTACTGGGCAAGAGTCCCAAACCACAACACCTAGAACTAGTTGCTGTATGGTGGGGAGAAAGATTTAGGAGCTACCACTTGAAATGTGTCCAAGCTGAAGGGCTGCCAGATGGTTGTGAGACTGGTCACTGGTTGCATGTTTTCGTTGACAAGGTGCTGAGGGACAAGAACTGTACAACAAGTGGGCAATTCTGATGAAGTACTGCCATCAAGTGGGACATTTTCTATTACCCTATGGCATGTACCCTCTGCCTCCTAAGAAAGACAGGCAAGTGTATAAACTCAAGCTCTAAGCCAAAATAAAGGACAGCAACATGAAAGAACAGGGGATCCACTGAGTCATAGAGGTGTTTGAGCTTTTAGGCACCTCTTGTTAGGAAACTTCCAGACCCCAGGCAAAAGTACCAAACAAGGACAGTCAGTTTTCCAGCAGTACTCCGCACAGGAAGACAATGCTCAGGCTCTGATGGCTGCCTTATTTGTTTGGGACTTGCCAACGCAACTCCCAAAGAGCCACAGCCAAGGGATCTGGGCACATTTCTTAATGTACATTTGCCTAGCAGTGGGTGATGAATTCCTTGTGAAAAAGGAGCTCCAGATTGTAGATTGGTCAGTGCATGGTTCTCCCTTTGTTAGGAATAAGAGGCACAAAACAGTCTCGGAAGGCTAGGTAGTCAGCATTCTGAAACCTGAGAAACAGGGCCAGGTTCTGAGGACCTGTATCTTGCAGGAGAATTTGGAAAATGGATGGCAGTATTCCAAGAACAGGGCCATTGGTCGGAATGACTTGCACTGCCAAGGTCCCAGAGAATTGTTTTCAAACCCAAACAGAGGCGTGTATCTTCGAGACTATCTCACAAACTCAATTTGCACCACTGCCAAAGCAACCAATCAGTGTGAACTGGGGGCATGGCTTGCTATTCATGGTAGACTGTTTTCTGTGTTCCAAGGGACTAAAACATGGAGAATCCAAGAGGTTCAGATAGCATTAAAGCAAATGAATTTGAAGTATCGGTCTGTGGATTGGAAGACAAACATCATGGAGTATAATTTAGGTACATCAATAGGGCAACTCAAAGGGCAGGGGATTTGCCTGGTGTTGACTCACCCAGCCAAGGACACAGAGAAGTGCTGAACATGGAATGGTTGATGCTTTCGGAAACGGTGGTCCAAGTGTGGAGGGAGGTCCCCTTGTGCATCCAGAATTGGGCTACAGAACCCAAGCAACTTCTAGTGTCAGGAATTGGGACAAGGATTGGATGAGGTACATAGAGCAAGGGTCTGCCCATGGCACCATGGTGCATTGCTCTCGTTGGCTTAGGAGACCAAAGCCTAATACACACCAAATACTGACATGCAGCATTCTGAAAGAAGACGCACCTAACCTGTGCCACGCAGGGCTCGTGAGGGCACGAGGCTGAGGAGCCTGGATGCCATAGCCCCATTGCAGACTGGTTGCCATTTTTTTCCTTTGCAAATGACAGAGCTAGTGGCTCAAGCTCAGGATGGAAGGCAGTGTTTGGGGAAGGCCGCGACTTCTCAGGCTGCTTTGGCTCTCCAATCTGGCCAACCCAGACAACGTGAGGACTCACAGGTGCAGTGACAACACTTAGTGTCTTCCTTTGCAAGGTTGAGGGGACCGGGTGTCAGCAGACCGAATCAGAACAACGGCGAGACCGGGAGCGAAGGGAATGAACCCCGGTTACCCCACTGGGACGATGTGCCCATGCCACGGTGGGTAGAGAAGGCCGAGCTACCTGGAGAGGCAGGCACGGTGCCGCGGGAGCCTTGTCCTGCAGGACGCAGGCACCTCACGCTGCACCCGCCGTGTGTGAGCCCGCCCCAGGGTCGGTGGTCCCCAGGGGTGGGTGGCAGGGCACGAGTGTGCAGGCGCGGATGTGCGTGTGTGTCGAATGGGAGGGGTGTGTGTGGGTGTGTGTGTGTGTGTGTGTGTGTGTGTGTGTGTGTGTGTGTGTGGTGGGGGGTGGGGGATGCGCGAGGATGTGGGTGATGCTTTGGGAAAGGGCGGTAGAGGTGTGGAGGGAGGCCCGCTTGTGCTTCCAGAATCGGGCTACAGAACCCAAGCAAGTTGTAGCGCCAGGATCGGGGAGAATTCCGGATTGGATGAGGGCCACAGAGCAGGGGCCTGCCTGTGGCGCCGTTGCTGTCTTTGGGTAGGAGGCCCAGGCCGAATCCACAGCGAATACGTGCGGGAGGGCAGGCGGGCAGCCGTTCTGGAAGAAGGGGCACCGAACCGGTGCCCGTGGCCCTTTGTGAGGGGGCCAGGCTGAGGAGCCACCCTGTTGCAGGCTGGTTGCCGTTTTTTCGTTTGCAAAGGGCGGAGGGAGAGGCCCAGGGACAAGGGCAGGTTTGCGTTGCTGGTGCGTTACTGCCATCCAGAGGATGTTGTTCCCAGTTCCCGTGGCGCCTTCCCTGTGACTTCCTGGCGTGCTGGCGTGGCCTTAAAGTGGAGACAGGTCGGGGTCCTGTGCGGGACCCAGGACAAGGGCCGGCACGGCCCAGAGGTCCCGTGAGGCGTGGGAGGTGCGCGGCCTTAGGCCTCCTCCTGCCGCGGAGGCCCCGGAGCCGGGCAGCGGGCCGAGGCCACGGGCAGCGGGCACTTCAGGCCTGTGGGACACGGGAAGCCAAGGCTCAGGGCCATGGTGGCTGCCATGTTGGGGCGGGGCCTGCTGCAGTGGCTTCCAGGGAGCCACAGCAAAGGGCTCTGGCCGTGTTTCCATGCTACACCTCCGCTGAGCGGCAACGGGTGGCTTGGCCAACGGGGCGCCAGGACCCCCGCAGCCTCTCAGGGCCACTGTGAGCCCCAACCCGAGACCTCGCCCGTGAGGGGCAGCAGAAAGCCGCCCTGGGCCTCGTGGGAAGCGGGCCCTTCCGGATCCCCTGCCCAAGCCCGGGTAATGGGCGCTGGGCCGGCAAGTGGCTGCAGGGCCCCGAGGAGCGGGTCAGCCTCGCCGGCCAGATCAGGGAGGAACTAATGGGGAAAAGGTCCCCAAGCCGCGGCTGAAGAGAGGGCACGGACAGTGCCATCTGTGGGTGCAGGACTCCTGCCTGTCAGCGCCTGTCCTCAGTGCTCGGGTACCCAACCCCCGGGGGGCCAGAGCCCGGGGTAGCTGCATTGGCAGATGTCAGGGTTCTGGGCCGGCGCCTGTCAGGCCCAGGCCAAGTTCACGCAGAGCTCAGGCAGGTGCCGCCCCTGCAGCTGCCGAAATGCGCAGCCGGCACTGGAGGGGACAGGAACCTCCGGAACTCACGAACAGGACAAGCTCTGCCGGTTTAGCGCTCTGCAAAGGGACAGCAGTGCACGAAGCCACGCGTGGCTTTCAGAGCAAAGACGTTCCCTGTAGCCTGAGGGGTCGCTCGTGCCACGACGAAAGGGAATACGGCCTGATGTCTTCCTAAGATGAGCCTGTAGGACCAAGATAGGGGCAGTGCCGCGTCCACATCCGCAACTCCGTTCTCCCCGTCCAGGGCGACCTTCTCCTTTCCTGGCCTTTGTCCGTGGCTGAAAAGCAGGTGTGTTGCAAGCTTTTAGAAGGCGACCCGGGCATGAAGTGGCCACACCGTCCCAAAGAGGAAGTCGGGCCTTTTAGGGCAACGGGAAGGGATGCCCTTTCCTTGCTGCAGGTCGCCTCTGCCACTCCAGGTCTCGGGCCCAGCCCTGCTGCCGCCTTGGAAACCTCAGTGAGGGCTTGTGGTAGAGCCTCCCGATGGGCACTTGGCTCGAGACGCCTCCGAGGGGCACCTCTCCTTGGCTGGGTGGCCGCACACGTGCGTGCGCGCTTGCTAAGGCTATAGATAACACCGGCACACACAGACACAAACGGCCAGTCACCGCCAGAGACACGCGCTCGGCCTGAGCGCCACCCCCAGTCAGACTTGGCTGCCCCAGCCAGGAAGCAGGTGCACAGTCATTCGTTGAGACCCGGGGCATTTCTTGCGGGCTTCCTAACAGCCATGGGGTTAGAATCTCTGCGACCCTCTTTCTTCCCTGAGCTCCAGCCTGCCTGGGGATGCTCTCCTGTTCACCTCCGCTCTGCATCTTTGTTCGTGTGTCTTGGGCGAGGCCTCAGGCCCAAGAGTTGGCCCGTGTCCTTCGGGGCGCCGGCGGGGGCCAGGGTGGCGGGGGTGCCGTGTGGCGGAGTGGGAAGCTGAAACCCGCCCTGTCCCGGAGGCTTTGGAGGCTTCGGTGGGGTGGGAGGAGCCTGTGGTGTCCACCCTCCCCTCCGCCGAGCCCTGAGCAGGGCCTTCAAGGCTCAGGGGGATCTCCTTGGTCCCCACCGACAAGGGCCCCCGCGGAGGCCTTGGGCCCCGACCGGCGGCGCCCTGACTCCTGGCAAAGAGCTGCCAAGCGGGACGGCAGATGCCTTCCCAAAGACGAAGACCCGGCCAGTAGGGGTGGAGGCCATGGGCTCGGAGGATGGCCGGCCTGGGGCAGTGGCCCTGGAGTCCTGTGGGACACAGACTTGGCTCCAGGCGTGGCAGAGGGTGCTGTGGCTCTGGCGTGAAGGACGAGCCGGGGTATGAACACGGTTGCTGACGGGAAGGCAGGTGGGCTCCAGAGTAGCCAGGGGCCTGTGACTCAGACATTCCTGGAGGTGAGGAAGCCGAACCGAGGCCCGAGCAATTTTCGGGAGAGCGCACCTCCTTGGGCGTTCCTTGTCGCGGGTCCTGGGGGTAAAGTATTGGGAGGGCCTGCTGAAGCGAGGCGATGCCCGTGGGCTGCTCCTTGGGTGTCTCAGACCATTGGGCGCTCTGCCCCTGCTTGTGCCCGGCAGCTGTGAAGGCCTCTGTGCGGGGTCAGAACTGGGAGGCAACTTGTGCCGAGGATCCCTTGGGCAAGCAGAGACTCTAGATTTCAGGACTGCCCGCGGGGGGAGCCCTTCAAGTCCCAGCTCGGTTCTGGAGGCGGCCGCGGATGGGCATTTGCCCAAGGAGACCTGCGTGTCCAGAAGGTACACCACGCAGCCAAGGCCACAGAGAGAGAACACCGCTGGCCTCTTGCCCCTCTCTTGGCCGTTCAGTGGTTCGTGGCTCTTCCTTTCCTGTGGGCCTCAGAAGCACACCGCCTGAGTCCGGGGTTCGGGTTGGAGTCAGACCATCTGACAGCGGAGCTGTGGGGACATCGGTTTGGAGGACGGGTCTCTTGCAAGATGGCTCTGGGAAACCCGCGGGGCAACCGAAAGGACGGTGTCTTTGGTCCGCGTTGGCTCTCCGCGGTGAGGACGCTGAGAAGTGCCGTGTCACCGGAGCAGAGACCTCTCTCCACGGGGGTATCCTTCTGCCTCGCTTGGTGGTATCGCCCGATTGAGAGGGAGCGAGACCACTGAGACCCAGCCCGTGGCGGCCACTGGCGTGGCCCGTTCTGCAGCCCTGGGACTGGCTTCTCGCTCTGCCCTCGGAGGGGAGCTCAGTCCTCGTGGAGGGCTTGTCCCAGGACGGGGAGTGAAAAGAAGTCGGAGAGCCCCTGACCTGGTTAGCGTTCCATGATGCCTAGCCACCGCGAGGGCAAGGGACATGTGCCCAGGGATCCAAGCCCAGAGCTGTCTGCCTCTTCCCGCGGGGTCGGGGGCTGTGGTGAAAAGAGTCCTTACCCCCCCACCCCCACCCCCTCCTTACCTCAGGCAAGCACATCCTTCCCGTTGAGCCTAGTTCTCCATATCCCCTGAATACTGAGAAGGAGTAGGGCCGCCATCACCCGGGGACTGGCTTCTCCCTCCAGGATGAGGGACCAGAGCAGGGGGCCCTGGTGTGCATTTTACCTCCGGGCATCTCGGTAGGGGTTTGGCAGCAGTTTTCCCAAATGCTCCACATCATCTCAGTCCTGGCTCTGGAGACAGCCACTGCTCTGGCCAGACCCAAGAAGACAGAGTCGTGCAAGACAGGTCTTGGCTGCCGGGACACAAGGCCTTGCACCTGGTGCCAGGGGTGGGTAGGGGCACGGGGTGGTTCTGTGGGTTCCTCCGCCGAGGCCTTCTTGGGGTCACCTCTCTTGTTCTTGGTGCTGGTGGGTTCCGCCACCTATGGAAGTTGGTGTTCTTTGTCGTCTTCTTTTTCACCCCAGTCCTTTCGGGCCTTATGCTTAAGAGATGGGCTGTTGGAGTCCAAGGAACAGTCTGGTGCCATCCTTTGTCTCCTCACCCCGACTTCCGGGACGGAAAGCAATGTTTGGGGAAGGCCCCGACTTCTCAGGCTGCTTTGGCTCTCCAACCTGGCCAGCCCAGACAATGTGGGGACTCACAGGTGCAGTGACAGCACTTAGTGTCTTCCTTTGCAAGGTTGAGGGGACCGGGTGTCAGCAGACCGAATCAGAACAACGGCGAGACCGGGAGCGAAGGGAATGAACCCCGGTTACCCCACTGGGACGATGTGCCCATGCCACGGTGGGTAGAGAAGGCCGAGCTACCTGGAGAGGCAGGCACGGTGCCGCGGGAGCCTTGTCCTGCAGGACGCAGGCACCTCACGCTGCACCCGCCGTGTGTGAGCCCGCCCCAGGGTCGGTGGTCCCCAGGGGTGGGTGGCAGGGCACGAGTGTGCAGGCGCGGATGTGCGTGTGTGTCGAATGGGAGGGGTGTGTGTGGGTGTGTGTGTGTGTGTGTGTGTGTGTGTGTGTGTGTGTGTGTGTGGTGGGGGGTGGGGGATGCGCGAGGATGTGGGTGATGCTTTGGGAAAGGGCGGTAGAGGTGTGGAGGGAGGCCCGCTTGTGCTTCCAGAATCGGGCTACAGAACCCAAGCAAGTTGTAGCGCCAGGATCGGGGAGAATTCCGGATTGGATGAGGGCCACAGAGCAGGGGCCTGCCTGTGGCGCCGTTGCTGTCTTTGGGTAGGAGGCCCAGGCCGAATCCACAGCGAATACGTGCGGGAGGGCAGGCGGGCAGCCGTTCTGGAAGAAGGGGCACCGAACCGGTGCCCGTGGCCCTTTGTGAGGGGGCCAGGCTGAGGAGCCACCCTGTTGCAGGCTGGTTGCCGTTTTTTTCGTTTGCAAAGGGCGGAGGGAGAGGCCCAGGGACAAGGGCAGGTTTGCGTTGCTGGTGCGTTACTGCCATCCAGAGGATGTTGTTCCCAGTTCCCGTGGCGCCTTCCCTGTGACTTCCTGGCGTGCTGGCGTGGCCTTAAAGTGGAGACAGGTCGGGGTCCTGTGCGGGACCCAGGACAAGGGCCGGCACGGCCCAGAGGTCCCGTGAGGCGTGGGAGGTGCGCGGCCTTAGGCCTCCTCCTGCCGCGGAGGCCCCGGAGCCGGGCAGCGGGCCGAGGCCACGGGCAGCGGGCACTTCAGGCCTGTGGGACACGGGAAGCCAAGGCTCAGGGCCATGGTGGCTGCCATGTTGGGGCGGGGCCTGCTGCAGTGGCTTCCAGGGAGCCACAGCAAAGGGCTCTGGCCGTGTTTCCATGCTACACCTCCGCTGAGCGGCAACGGGTGGCTTGGCCAACGGGGCGCCAGGACCCCCGCAGCCTCTCAGGGCCACTGTGAGCCCCAACCCGAGACCTCGCCCGTGAGGGGCAGCAGAAAGCCGCCCTGGGCCTCGTGGGAAGCGGGCCCTTCCGGATCCCCTGCCCAAGCCCGGGTAATGGGCGCTGGGCCGGCAAGTGGCTGCAGGGCCCCGAGGAGCGGGTCAGCCTCGCCGGCCAGATCAGGGAGGAACTAATGGGGAAAAGGTCCCCAAGCCGCGGCTGAAGAGAGGGCACGGACAGTGCCATCTGTGGGTGCAGGACTCCTGCCTGTCAGCGCCTGTCCTCAGTGCTCGGGTACCCAACCCCCGGGGGGCCAGAGCCCGGGGTAGCTGCATTGGCAGATGTCAGGGTTCTGGGCCGGCGCCTGTCAGGCCCAGGCCAAGTTCACGCAGAGCTCAGGCAGGTGCCGCCCCTGCAGCTGCCGAAATGCGCAGCCGGCACTGGAGGGGACAGGAACCTCCGGAACTCACGAACAGGACAAGCTCTGCCGGTTTAGCGCTCTGCAAAGGGACAGCAGTGCACGAAGCCACGCGTGGCTTTCAGAGCAAAGACGTTCCCTGTAGCCTGAGGGGTCGCTCGTGCCACGACGAAAGGGAATACGGCCTGATGTCTTCCTAAGATGAGCCTGTAGGACCAAGATAGGGGCAGTGCCGCGTCCACATCCGCAACTCCGTTCTCCCCGTCCAGGGCGACCTTCTCCTTTCCTGGCCTTTGTCCGTGGCTGAAAAGCAGGTGTGTTGCAAGCTTTTAGAAGGCGACCCGGGCATGAAGTGGCCACACCGTCCCAAAGAGGAAGTCGGGCCTTTTAGGGCAACGGGAAGGGATGCCCTTTCCTTGCTGCAGGTCGCCTCTGCCACTCCAGGTCTCGGGCCCAGCCCTGCTGCCGCCTTGGAAACCTCAGTGAGGGCTTGTGGTAGAGCCTCCCGATGGGCACTTGGCTCGAGACGCCTCCGAGGGGCACCTCTCCTTGGCTGGGTGGCCGCACACGTGCGTGCGCGCTTGCTAAGGCTATAGATAACACCGGCACACACAGACACAAACGGCCAGTCACCGCCAGAGACACGCGCTCGGCCTGAGCGCCACCCCCAGTCAGACTTGGCTGCCCCAGCCAGGAAGCAGGTGCACAGTCATTCGTTGAGACCCGGGGCATTTCTTGCGGGCTTCCTAACAGCCATGGGGTTAGAATCTCTGCGACCCTCTTTCTTCCCTGAGCTCCAGCCTGCCTGGGGATGCTCTCCTGTTCACCTCCGCTCTGCATCTTTGTTCGTGTGTCTTGGGCGAGGCCTCAGGCCCAAGAGTTGGCCCGTGTCCTTCGGGGCGCCGGCGGGGGCCAGGGTGGTGGGGGTGCCGTGTGGCGGAGTGGGAAGCTGAAACCCGCCCTGTCCCGGAGGCTTTGGAGGCTTCGGTGGGGTGGGAGGAGCCTGTGGTGTCCACCCTCCCCTCCGCCGAGCCCTGAGCAGGGCCTTCAAGGCTCAGGGGGATCTCCTTGGTCCCCACCGACAAGGGCCCCCGCGGAGGCCTTGGGCCCCGACCGGCGGCGCCCTGACTCCTGGCAAAGAGCTGCCAAGCGGGACGGCAGATGCCTTCCCAAAGACGAAGACCCGGCCAGTAGGGGTGGAGGCCATGGGCTCGGAGGATGGCCGGCCTGGGGCAGTGGCCCTGGAGTCCTGTGGGACACAGACTTGGCTCCAGGCGTGGCAGAGGGTGCTGTGGCTCTGGCGTGAAGGACGAGCCGGGGTATGAACACGGTTGCTGACGGGAAGGCAGGTGGGCTCCAGAGTAGCCAGGGGCCTGTGACTCAGACATTCCTGGAGGTGAGGAAGCCGAACCGAGGCCCGAGCAATTTTCGGGAGAGCGCACCTCCTTGGGCGTTCCTTGTCGCGGGTCCTGGGGGTAAAGTATTGGGAGGGCCTGCTGAAGCGAGGCGATGCCCGTGGGCTGCTCCTTGGGTGTCTCAGACCATTGGGCGCTCTGCCCCTGCTTGTGCCCGGCAGCTGTGAAGGCCTCTGTGCGGGGTCA
Source organism: Tamandua tetradactyla (assembly GCF_023851605.1). Taxonomy (NCBI): domain Eukaryota; kingdom Metazoa; phylum Chordata; class Mammalia; order Pilosa; family Myrmecophagidae; genus Tamandua; species Tamandua tetradactyla. The sequence goes on along the minus strand of NC_135353.1, from coordinate 53,105,997 downwards.
GAACTGGGAGGCAACTTGTGCCGAGGATCCCTTGGGCAAGCAGAGACTCTAGATTTCAGGACTGCCCGCGGGGGGAGCCCTTCAAGTCCCAGCTCGGTTCTGGAGGCGGCCGCGGATGGGCATTTGCCCAAGGAGACCTGCGTGTCCAGAAGGTACACCACGCAGCCAAGGCCACAGAGAGAGAACACCGCTGGCCTCTTGCCCCTCTCTTGGCCGTTCAGTGGTTCGTGGCTCTTCCTTTCCTGTGGGCCTCAGAAGCACACCGCCTGAGTCCGGGGTTCGGGTTGGAGTCAGACCATCTGACAGCGGAGCTGTGGGGACATCGGTTTGGAGGACGGGTCTCTTGCAAGATGGCTCTGGGAAACCCGCGGGGCAACCGAAAGGACGGTGTCTTTGGTCCGCGTTGGCTCTCCGCGGTGAGGACACTGAGAAGTGCCGTGTCACCGGAGCAGAGACCTCTCTCCACGGGGGTATCCTTCTGCCTCGCTTGGTGGTATCGCCCGATTGAGAGGGAGCGAGACCACTGAGACCCGGCCCGTGGCGGCCACTGGCGTGGCCTGTTCTGCAGCCCTGGGCCTGGCTTCTCGCTCTGCCCTCGGAGGGGAGCTCAGTCCTCGTGGAGGGCTTGTCCCAGGACGGGGAGTGAAAAGAAGTCGGAGAGCCCCTGACCTGGTTAGCGTTCCATGATGCCTAGCCACCGCGAGGGCAAGGGACATGTGCCCAGGGATCCAAGCCCAGAGCTGTCTGCCTCTTCCCGCGGGGTCGGGGGCTGTGGTGAAAAGAGTCCTTACCCCCACACCCCCACCCCCTCCTTACCTCAGGCAAGCACATCCTTCCCGTTGAGCCTAGTTCTCCATATCCCCTGAATACTGAGAAGGAGTAGGGCCGCCATCACCCGGGGACTGGCTTCTCCCTCCAGGATGAGGGACCAGAGCAGGGGGCCCTGGTGTGCATTTTACCTCCGGGCATCTCGGTAGGGGTTTGGCAGCAGTTTTCCCAAATGCTCCACATCATCTCAGTCCTGGCTCTGGAGACAGCCACTGCTCTGGCCAGACCCAAGAAGACAGAGTCGTGCAAGACAGGTCTTGGCTGCCGGGACACAAGGCCTTGCACCTGGTGCCAGGGGTGGGTAGGGGCACGGGGTGGTTCTGTGGGTTCCTCCGCCGAGGCCTTCTTGGGGTCACCTCTCTTGTTCTTGGTGCTGGTGGGTTCCGCCACCTATGGAAGTTGGTGTTCTTTGTCGTCTTCTTTTTCACCCCAGTCCTTTCGGGCCTTATGCTTAAGAGATGGGCTGTTGGAGTCCAAGGAACAGTCTGGTGCCATCCTTTGTCTCCTCACCCCGACTTCCGGGACGGAAAGCAATGTTTGGGGAAGGCCCCGACTTCTCAGGCTGCTTTGGCTCTCCAACCTGGCCAGCCCAGACAATGTGGGGACTCACAGGTGCAGTGACAGCACTTAGTGTCTTCCTTTGCAAGGTTGAGGGGACCGGGTGTCAGCAGACCGAATCAGTACAACGGCGAGACCGGGAGCGAAGGGAATGAACCCCGGTTACCCCACTGGGACGATGTGCCCATGCCACGGTGGGTAGAGAAGGCCGAGCTACCTGGAGAGGCAGGCACGGTGCCGCGGGAGCCTTGTCCTGCAGGACGCAGGCACCTCACGCTGCACCCGCCGTGTGTGAGCCCGCCCCAGGGTCGGTGGTCCCCAGGGGTGGGTGGCAGGGCACGAGTGTGCAGGCGCGGATGTGCGTGTGTGTCGAATGGGAGGGGTGTGTGTGGGTGTGTGTGTGTGTGTGTGTGTGTGTGTGTGTGTGGTGGGGGGTGGGGGATGCGCGAGGATGTGGGTGATGCTTTGGGAAAGGGCGGTAGAGGTGTGGAGGGAGGCCCGCTTGTGCTTCCAGAATCGGGCTACAGAACCCAAGCAAGTTGTAGCGCCAGGATCGGGGAGAATTCCGGATTGGATGAGGGCCACAGAGCAGGGGCCTGCCTGTGGCGCCGTTGCTGTCTTTGGGTAGGAGGCCCAGGCCGAATCCACAGCGAATACGTGCGGGAGGGCAGGCGGGCAGCCGTTCTGGAAGAAGGGGCACCGAACCGGTGCCCGTGGCCCTTTGTGAGGGGGCCAGGCTGAGGAGCCACCCTGTTGCAGGCTGGTTGCCGTTTTTTCGTTTGCAAAGGGCGGAGGGAGAGGCCCAGGGACAAGGGCAGGTTTGCGTTGCTGGTGCGTTACTGCCATCCAGAGGATGTTGTTCCCAGTTCCCGTGGCGCCTTCCCTGTGACTTCCTGGCGTGCTGGCGTGGCCTTAAAGTGGAGACAGGTCGGGGTCCTGTGCGGGACCCAGGACAAGGGCCGGCACGGCCCAGAGGTCCCGTGAGGCGTGGGAGGTGCGCGGCCTTAGGCCTCCTCCTGCCGCGGAGGCCCCGGAGCCGGGCAGCGGGCCGAGGCCACGGGCAGCGGGCACTTCAGGCCTGTGGGACACGGGAAGCCAAGGCTCAGGGCCATGGTGGCTGCCATGTTGGGGCGGGGCCTGCTGCAGTGGCTTCCAGGGAGCCACAGCAAAGGGCTCTGGCCGTGTTTTCATGCTACACCTCCGCTGAGCGGCAACGGGTGGCTTGGCCAACGGGGCGCCAGGACCCCCGTAGCCTCCTATGGCCTCTGTGATCCCCAACACAAGTTCTCGCCCGTCAGGGACAGTAGCATACCTCCCTGGGTCGTGTGATAGACGGATCTTTCCGAATCCCATTATCTCAGTGTAAAGGTTACTTGGGCTGGCAGGTGTCACCCGGGCCCCCATGAGAAGTCATGCTTGCTGGCCAAGTCAGAATGTATGATCTTCAGCAGGCGGAGCCAATGGGGAAGTTCCTGTAGCTTATCCGAAGTGATGGCACAGACAGTACTGTCTCAGGGTGTGGGATGCCCTCATGTCAAAGCCTGTCCTCAGTGCTCAGGGGCCCAACCCCCATTGGGGCAGAGGCCCAGGCAGCTGCATCAGCAGACATCAGAATTCTGGGTCAACGCTGGCCGTGATAAGGCCAAGTTCGTCCATACTTCAGACATCTGCTGCTGCTGCCACCCCTGAAAGGCGTACCCGACCCATTAAGCTGATAGGAATGTCTGCAGCTCACAAACAGGACAAACTGCCTGTTTAGTGCTCTACCGAAGGGACAGCAGTGCACGAAGCCATGTATGACTTTCAGAACAAGGCTTCCGTGTGGCATGAGGGGTCTCTGGTGTCATCATGAAAGGAAATACAGCCTGATATCTTCCTAAGATGAGCGGTTAGGACTAAGAGTCAGTGCTGCATGTATATCCGCAGTTAATTCTTCCCTGTCCAGGGTGACTGTTTTTCCTTCCTGACCTTTGTCCGTGGCTATAGCAGGTCTGTTGTGGGCTTTTAGAAGGGACCCAGGGATAAAGCGGCCACACCATCCCAAAGAGGAAGTCAGGATCTGAAGGGCAATGGGAAGTAGTAATGCCCTTTCATTTTTGCAGGTCACCTCTACCTCTCCAGGTCTGATGCCCAGATGTGTTGCTGCCTGGATTATCATGGTGGGGTCCTACAGAGCCTCCTGAAGGACTCTTGGGTTGAGATGCCTCCAAGAGACAACTCTCTGCTGCGCCCCTACCCTTCCCAGCCACACACTATTTTTATCACCCACATTCCATGACCCAAGTACACGATCACCCCCTAGCTTCTCACTCCAGCATCCATCATGTGTTTTTGCACTGGCCAGGAAGAAGGTGCAGTAAACCCAGAAATTTCTCATCTTTGTTTCCACTTCGGGTATAATATCTGGGACCCTCTACCTTCTCCTAGCTCCAATGTACCTGGGGATGCTCTTTCACTCCCCTGTTCCCTACATATTAGCTCTTGGATTAAGGAAGGGATCTCAGTGCCCAACTCTAGGCCCCTTTCTTTCACAGCTCCTGAAGGCAAGTTGAAACCCACCCTGACCAGAAGGTTTGGAAAGTTCTATAGGGTGGGAAGAGCATGTATTCTTAACATTCTCTTCTGCTGAGCTCTGGTTAAAGCCTTTGCTCACAAGATCTCAAAGGTCCCACTGCCAAGGGTGACATTGCATCTCCCAGAATAGAGAGCAGCCGACTGAAGTGTCTGATGCACTACCAAAGAGAATGAATTGGATAATACAGGTGGAAGCCAAAGGGTAGGAGGATGGCATCACTATCACTTTTAAGACATGTTGGATGTAGACTTGGATCCAGGGATTCCAGAGGATGATGTGGATCAGGTGTGAGGATCCGGCCAGGGTATGGACAGTCAGTGATGTGAAGGTAGCTGGGCAGCAGGGTACCCTGAGGCGTGTGACTCAGAATTTCCTGGATGCCAGGAAGACCATACTAAGCTCAAACTATTTTCAGCACAATGCATCTCCATCGCCCTTCCTTATCACAGCCCAAGGGCAAAAGATCGGGATTCTCTTGAAGTAATGTGGTTTTCCTGGCTGTTCCTTAGGTCCTTCAGAATCTTGAGAAGCCTCTACTTGAACTCAAAGTGTACTCACGCCTGTGAGCAGGGATCAGAAGTGAAGAAATATGTGTCACGATTTCCTTGGCAAAATGGAGATAGAAGATATCAGATCTGTGTGAAGGGGGCCTCTCTGACCCTTGTTCTAAGTGCAGGCAGCTGAGAAAGACCAGTGCAATGTGATGGGCTTCATCCCACGAGAAACCTTCTGCGTGGCGGAAGAGATGGTGTGGGCCAAGGCGACAGAGCGGTGGGTACTTGCGCCTTTTGCGGTGGGTACTTGCTCCTTTTCCAGTTGGCCTTGGTTCTTTACTTCTTTTCCTGTGGGTCTCAGAAGCACAAAGAGAGTCTAGGGGGTCAGGTTGTCTCAGACCACCTGAAATCTGAGATACAGGGCTATGGTTGGAGGACAAGTCTCTTGCAGGATGGCTTTGGAAAACCAACTGCAAAATTCAAAGGAAGATACCTTTAGGCTGTGTTCACCTGCACTGCTGAGGACAAGGAGAATTGCTCAGCGGGGGAGTCTCTCCATGGGAATATCCTTCTGATTGCCTGCAAGAATCACCCAATGGGAAAAGATTAAAGTGACTCTCCAGTGGCGACTGGGATGTCTTGTACTTGAACTGTGAGACAGGCTATTCACCAAGCACCTAGAGCAGATCTGAGTCCTTGAGAAAAGTTGGTACCATCGTGTGCAGTGAAAAAGTAAAAAAAATTCCTGAATGCTGAAGTTCCATAAGGCCCACTGCCGTGGATCCAAGGTTATGCCAAGGGATCCACATCCAGCACTCTCTGCATATATCTCCAGGAATTGTGGCAAAAACAGACATTCCTCTCCTACCTACTGAAGCACACCCTTCCAGTTGTGTGAAGTCTGATATCCTGAGGACTGAGAATGAGTACATCCAGTACCCTGTGGCTTGCCTCTCCCTCTGGGCTGGGGAACATTTGCCTCTGTGTGTCTTGGTAGGTATTTGGAAACATTTTAGAAAAACCCCATATCGCATCAGTCCTGACTTTGGAGAGATCCACTGTGCTGTGGTCAGACCTAAAAAGGCAAATTCAAGGGAAACATTCTTGGCTGATGGTGACAAAGGCAGCACACTTGGGTGAGTGGTAGGTCAGGGACAAACATTTCCGTGGGTTCTTCAGTAGATCCCCTTTTGGTCACACTTGTCCTTGAGACTGAGTTCCTCTGCCTGTGTAGGTCTTCATTATTTTCCCTTTCATTCTGACCAAATGCAAAGTGGTTCACTGTTTGAGTCCATGAAACTCCATGGAACTGTGTTCTTCAACTCATGCCCAAAGTGCTTAAAGGGAAACAAAGTACAGGAAACGCCAAGACATCTAAGGCTGCTTTGGGTTTCCAATCTTGCCAACCCAAACTGTTGGGGATTCACAGGTGCACTCATGCCCCTTTGTGTCTTCCCTTCCAAGCTTGATGGCACGTGTTTTGAGATTAACATCAGGTAAGTGGCAGGATGGGGTGGGAACAGGATGGCCCTGTCCTCCTCCCTGGTCAAAGCAATTATCCCATGGTTGGCAGAAAAGACACAGCGACCATAAGACCTGAGCCTGGTTCCCAGGAGCCTTGTCTTGCCTTTCACAGACACCTCAACCTTCATACCCAGTAACACTTGGCCAACCCTGTTTCTGGCTCCTTGAGACCACATAGTCAAGCTCGCATTTCAGCAAGCCGTCAGTCTAACCAAGTGACAGTGTTCCCTAATAGTTGATGGGCAGGGGAGTGACATCCTGTGTGCTGGTGTGGGGGCTGGGGCTTTAGGAATGCTCCTTAGAGGAGGGTAGTATAGGTGTCCGGTCATATCTGTATCTGGACTACTTGCCTGGCTACAGAACTCAACCTACCAGCAGTGCCAGTAAGAGAGGCAAGGATTGCTTCAAGTCAACAAAGTGGGGCCTCACTGGTACACCACCCCTCTTGTTGGGTGGTAGGCCAAAAAGGCACCTATGGCGACTGGTCCTGTGTGAGGGTGACTGAAGATGTGCCTCCAAGCTCTTCTGGGTGGCCAAGCCTTGAAGTCTCTTTGCTGTAATCAGGTTGGTGTTTTTTCATTTTGAAAGGGCAGAGCGAGAAGCCCAGGGCTAAAGGAGTTTAGCATATCTGGTGCAATATTGCCATCAAGAGGATGTTGTTTTACAATCCCAGTCGTTTCCTGGAGAGGCCAGGAAGTAGAGTCAAGTCAGGATCCCAGCCAGGACTCAGGACAGGGGCCCACAAGGTGCAGAGCTCCCATGAGACCCAGGAGATATGTGTCCTTATGCCTCCTTCTGATAGAGAAACTCGAAAGATAGGCAGCATGACAAGGCACAGCCAGTGTCCAAGCCAGTGGATCATGGGAAGCCAAAGCTCAGGGTCTGGTGGCCACCAAGTTGGACTGGAACTTGCTGAAGCTGCTTCTAAGGAGCCACAGCAAAAGGCTTTGGCTCTATTTTCTGCTGCAATTTCCCTTAGTAGGATGGGGTAGCTTAGAGAAGGTAGGCCCTGGAGCCTGAGGACCACAACAAAACACCTCTCCTGAATGGGCAGGGGAAAGCTACCAGAGGCATGGGCCCTTCAGGATTCCTTGTCCAGTTGAAAGAGAAATGGCACTGGGCCAGCAGGTGCCAGGAGGGTCAGAGGAAGAGGGCAGTCTCTCCAGGCAGATCTTTAATGGAACGGCGTTCACCAAGAGGAGCCAATGGGGAAGGGCTTTGGGCCAAACAAATGGCACATGCAGTACATCTCAGGGGTTGGGCACCTTGGTTCAAAGACCTGTCCTCAGTGCCCCAGGAGCCAATGCCAATTTTGGCAGACATCACTGATCTTGGTTTACCATCTTTAAGATGACATCGGCGTCTGGAATTGCAATGGGAAGGAATGCCCTCTCCATCTTTCAGGTCACCTATACCTCTCCATATCTAAAGACCACACCTGCCACAGCCTTGGTAATCAGTGAGCGATTCTGCATCTCGGTGACCACCCACACCCTGCCACATGTGAATGCATTCTTTTATGGGGGGGGCGGGAAGGTGTGCATGGTCCGGTGATCCAACCCAGGTCTCCCACGTGAAGGCAAGCATTCTACCACTGAACCACCCTTGCACCCCACATGAATACATTCTTGCTCACGCACACACACCAACAGACCACAAGCACACAAATACACAGGTAGTTTAAGCTCTATCAGTAATCAGTATATCTTTCCTGGCCAGGAAGTAAATGGGTAGTCTTGGAGACTCAGGCATTTCTTGTCCTCTTCTCATTGCTACTTGGGTGGAACCTCTAACTCCCTCTTTTTTCTCATAGCTCAACTGTGGGTAATCTTCCTGCTCAGTTCTGTGCTGCGTTTTTGCTCATGAGTCCTGGAGGGGATTTTTTTTCTTTTAATTTTTTTATTCTATAGTATAACATACATATAAAGCAAAGAAAGAAAAAAGCAGTAGTTTTCAAAGCAGTCTTCAACAAATAGTTACAAGACAGATCACAAAGTTTGTAATGGCTACCATACCGTCACCTCAGATTTTTCCTTCTAGCTGCTCCAGAATATTGGAGGCTAGAAGGAATAAATATATATATTTTTAGACGGAATAAATATTTTTTGATCATCACAATCGAGTTTTTGTTTTCCTTTTCTGAGAAAAATAATGTATATACAAAAAATGTAATAAATTTCAAAGCACATCACCACAATTAGTTGTAAAACAGATTTCAGTTTGGTATGGGTTAAAAGTCCACAATATAGCTTTTTATTTCTAGCTACTCCAAGATACTGGAGACTAAAACAAATATCAATATAATGATTCAGCAATTATACTCATTTGTTAAACCCTACCTTCTCTGTATAACTCTACCATCACCTTTGATCTTTCTCCCATTCTTTAAGGGTATTTGGGCTATGCCCATTCTAACTTTTTCAGGTTGGAAGGGGTTGTCAGTAATACTGGGTAGGGGAATGGGTCTAGTTGACATTCTGCAGAGGCTGGTCCCTCTAGGTTTCAGGACTTATCTAGTCTAGGGACCAATCTGGAAGTTGTAGGTTTCTGGAAAGTTACCCTAGTGCATGGAAGCTTTGTAGAATCTTATATAATGCCCTAAGCATTCTTCAGGATTGGCTGGAATTGTTTTGTTGGGATTTGGCAAGTTATGATAGGTAGCAATGTCTAACTGAAGCTTACATAAGAATGACCTCCAGAGTTGCCTGTCAACTCTATTTGAAATCTCTGAGCCACTGATACCTTATTTATTACACTTCTTTTCCCCTTTTTGGTCAAGATAGCATTGTTGATCCCACAGTGCCAGGGCCGTATCTCTTGGCATCATCTCCCATGCAGCCAGGGATCCTGGAGGAGATCTTAAGGCATAACCCTCCTGGAAGAGATCTTAAGGTACAGCCCTTTCTTTCATAGGTCCTGGTCGGAAGCTGAAACCCATGTCAGAAAGATTTGTGGGGTTGAGTGTTAGGTCTAGACCTTCTTGTTCTGAGCAAGGCCTTCCTATGAGCAAGGCATCACTCGCAAGCTCTTGTTGGTTCCCTCCACCAAAGAAGCAGGCCTGCTGGCCTCGGTGGACACTCTATTCCATGTCTCCTGGAATAGAGAGAAGCCACAAGAAGTAGCATATGTCTCCCAAAAAGAAGGAACTGCATAATACAGTTGGAGGCTGAGGGGTAAGAAAATGGTCTCACTATTATCTATTATCCTTGAGATGTTTGGGATATTGTGCTGGTCTGAAACTATTGTATACCCCAAAAAGCGATGGTCTTTAATCCTGATTCAGTATTCCTAGATGGGATCTTTTGATTAAGCTACTTCCATGGAGATGTGACTCACTCAATTGCAGAGTGAGACCTTTTGATTAGGAGCTTCCATACAGAAGTGTCTCTACTCACTCAATGTCGGGTTGCATACTGGAGTCCCTTAAGAGGGAACCGTTTCAGAAAAAGCTTTAGAACCCACACATCCAGAGACTTATGGTGATGCAGGAGGAAACTGCCCCCACAAGAAGCTGGATGAGAAAGCTAGCAGATATCATATTTGCCTTCCCAGCTGATAGAGGTGTCCAGAAGCCCAAGATCCTAGCCAGCTGACAGAGGTGTTCCAGATAGCATCAGCCTTTCTTGAATGAAGGTAACTTCTTGTTGGTGCCTTAATTTCATGGCCTTAGAACTGCAAATTTGTAGTGCAATAAACTACTTTTTAAAAGTGGGTCCATTTCTGGTATATTGCATTCCTGCATCCTTAGGAAACTAATAAAGACTCAGAACTCAAAATCGAGGAATTCCAGTGGATGATGTGGATCTGAGCATGAGACTCTGACAAGAGTATGGCCATCATTGGAAGGCAAGTGGGCTCCAGAATAAAGTGGGGCCAGCGGCTCAGACTTTCCTTGTCAGAGTAAAGACCAAACAAGGCCCAACTAGGTTTCAGTCCAATGCAGCTCCATCGCCCTTCCTTCCTTGTCCCAGTAGCAAAGGATCTGGAAAGTCCCTTGATGGGGGAGGATTCCTGTGACTATTCCTTAGATCTTTCCAAGTCTAAGATGGGCCCTGTTTGTGCTTTCAGCATTCTTAGGTCTTGCAGCAAGTTCGACTTTGTCTCAGTAGAAACTTGTGTATTAGAACTGATGGTTTGGGTTAAGATGACAAATAGATGGCTGTGGACACTTGCCCCTTTCTTTGCCTGTCAGGTTGTAGCTCCTCTCATTATTTCCCATGGGCATCGGAAACAAACTTAAAGTCTAGGCTGATTTTGTAGAATCAGATCATGTGAAATTTGAGATGTAGGGCTGTGGTATGGATGATATATTTTTTGCAAGATACCTTGAGAAAATCAACAGCAAAATTCAAATGATGGGGCCTTTCAGCCCCCATGTCAGTATTTCCTGACACCATCAAGGACACAGAGAAATGGTATCCCACCAGATCAGAGGAGTCACTCCACGTGAATGTCTTTCTGCCAAACTTGGTAACATCACCAAATCGAGAAAGAGCAAAGTGATCCTCTAGTGGTGACTGGTGGAATGCATAATATTCAAACCTAGGACAGACTTCTCAACCTGACCGCGGAGCACATCTGAGTCTTAGAAAACCCTGGTCCCATGATGTGGAGTGAAAAAGTTAAAAAGTCATTAAACTACAGAGGTTGTATGAGTCCCTTGTGCCATACGCCTAACAGATAGGTATATAGAAAAATGTGATCACAGAAATCTGCCTGAGTCTGTGGGGGCGGTGGTGGAAACATATCTAATTCTCCTACCTATGCAAGCATACTCATCTGGATGTGCATATTTCAATATTTTTAGTAGTGCAACAGAGATGGTATCATTTTGTGACTTCCCACTCCCTTTGGGCCGGGTGACAAGGAGCCTTTGTGGATTTTCCTTTGGCATTTCTGCAGGTATTCTGGAATGTTTCTTCACACCATCACAAATCACACTGACCCTGGGTTTCTAGAGATCAATTACAGTGTGGTAAGATATAAGAAAACAAATGATAGGGAAAGAGTTCTTGGCTGGTGGTTACTAAACGGTGCAATTGAACTGGCTGTGGGTTGGGGAGGAGTGTTCTCTTATTGATTGTTCTGTCGATATCTTCCTGGTATCAGATCATTTTTCCTTGGGACTGGATTCTTCGGTCTATGTGGCTTTGTTCTTTTTCTCTTCCTTTCCAGTCAAATCCTTCAAGGTAGGCTGTTAGAGCCCATGTAACATCCTGGAACTCTGTTCTTTTTATTCTTTTCCCTGGCTTGTGGAGAGGGAAGCAAAGGACAGGAAAAGAAAAGCCTTTAATGGCATATTAGATTTCCAACCTTGCCAAGCTAAACGTGGGAGATCACAGGTGCCCTCACTGCACTTTGCATGTTCTTTCAAAACTTGAAAGACCCAAGTGTCTGGGGACTTACATTAGGCCACATATGAAGTCAGGAGTGAGAGTGCTGACACCCAACCACACACTGGTTGCAGGGGCCATCTTTTGGGACACAAAAACATATGTTATATTAAAAAAAAAAACAGAGAAATGGCTGCCTCCACAAGATGGATTTAGGATTAAAACAGGTTTTTTCTGGGGTACAGAATTTTTCTTACCTAGGAAGCCGAACACGTACCCCCACAGGGACAGAAACTTTCTGAAGGATACAAGTGTGGACTCTTGAAAGGTGGCCAACCTGAGGAGCCTCCAAAGCATACTGAAATGGGACTTTTACTGCCACCAAGCATTATTATTCACAAATCCCAGGGTGACATCCCAGTGGCTCCCAGCAGAGGGCAAAAAGAAGGCCAAAGTCAGGGACAGGCAAGGTCTAGAGTTTTAATGTAACAAAATATAGGTTGGGACTTAGGCATCCTGGTAATCACCAGAACAAGGTAGGAGCACAGAACAAACAGATAGGACTTTCTAACAGGTACATCACTGTATCCATCCGCATTGGAAAGAAATTACTGAAGCTGCACAGACTGAGCACAAGTAAAGAACTTTGTGACTATTTCCTCCTACACCTTACTCTACAAAACAAGACAGGGTGGCAAATGACACAAAGCCCAGGAACTGAGAATACCTACAAACCTCAAAAAAAAGCTCTGACAAACAGTAAGGAAGAAAAAGGATTTCATTGTACAGTTGTCTGGCTCTAATTATGACGCTCCAGGTACAAAGAACAGATATGGGAACAGGAAGGATATTAGGAGGTGGTAAAACCTAAGGTCTTATTCCCTAAGAGATGACACTAGAACCTCTCATACTCTACGTAATGTCTCAGCTCTCAAAGTTGTGCACGACTACCTGCATAAGCTCTGCATGAAATCTGACTGTATTCAGTAGGTATCAAGCTAGAATCTGAAGTCTGCCAATGCACCTACACCGGGCTCTGGACCCCCGGGCGTTGGGTACCCAAGCACCAAGTACAGGCGCTGACAGGCAGGAGCCCTGCACCCACAGATTGCACTGTCCATGCCCTCTCTTCAGCCGCGACTTGGGGACCTTTTCCCCATTAGTTCCTCCCTGATCTGGCTGGCGAGGCTGACCTACTCCGTGGGGCCATGCAGCCACTTGCCAGCCCAGCACCCCTTTATCCGGACTTGGGCACTGGATCCGGAAGGGCCAGATTCCCACGAGGCCCAGGACGGCTTTCTACTGCCCCTCATGGGCGAGGTCTCGGATTGGGGCTCACAGTGGCTCTGAGAGGCTGCGGGGATCCTGGCGCCCCGTTGTCCAAGCCACCCGTTGCTGCTCAGCAAAGGTGTAGCTGGAAACATGGTCAGAGCCCTTTGCTGTGGCTCCCTGTAAGCCACTTCAGCAAGTCCCACCCCAACATGGCAGCCACCATGGCCCTGAGCCTTGGCTTCCCGTGTCCCACAGGCCTGAAGTGCCCGCTGCCCGTGGCCTCAGCCCGCTGACCGGCTCCGAGGCCCCCACGGCAGGAGGAGGCCTAAAACTGGGCACCTCCCATGCCTCATGTGACCTCTGGGCCATGCCGGCCCCTGTCCTGGGTCCCGCACAGGACCCCGACCTGTCTTCACTTTAAGGCCACTCCAGCACGTCAGGAAGTCACAGGGAAGGCGCCACGGGAACTGGGAACAACATCCTCTGGATGGCAGTAACGCACCAGCAACGCAAACCTGCCCTTGTCCCTGGGCCTCTCCCTCCGCCCTTTGCAAACGAAAAAACGGCAACCAGCCTGCAACAGGGTGGCTCCTCAGCCTGGCCCCCTCACAAAGGGCCACGGGCACCGGTTCGGTGCCCCTTCTTCCAGAACGGCTGCCCGCCTGCCCTCCCGCACGTATTCGCTGTGGATTCGGCCTGGGCCTCCTACCCAAAGACAGCAACGGCGCCACAGGCAGGCCCCTGCTCTGTGGCCCTCATCCAATCCGGAATTCTCCCCGATCCTGGTGCTACAACTTGCTTGGCTTCTGTAGCCCGATTCTGGATGCACAAGCGGGCCTCCCTCCACACCTCTACCGCCCCTTCCCAAAGCATCACCCACATCCTCACGCACCCCCCACCACACACACACACACACCCCTCCCTTCGACACACACACACATCCATGGGTGCACACTCGTGCCCTACTCCCCACCCCTGGGGACCACCGACCCTGGGGCAGGCTCACAGCTCCCTGGAAAGCCAGCTTCACCCTGAGGTCCCAAGGAGCCAGGCACAGAGAGGGCCGGCCATGGGACACGGCGGGTGCACAGTGAGGTGCCTGCGTCCTGCATGACAAGGCTCCCGCGGCACCGTGCCTGCCTCTCCAGGTAGCTCGGCCTTCTCTACCCACCGTGGCATGGGCACATCGACCCAGTCGGGTGACCGGGGGCCATCCCCTTTGCTCCCGGTTTCGCCGTTGCTCTGATTCGGTCTGCTGACACCCGGTCCCCTGAAACTTGCAAAAGAAGACACGAAGTGCTGTCACTGCACCTGTGAGGCCCCACGTTGTCTGGATTGGCCAGGTTGGAGAGCCAAAGCAGCCTGAGAAGTCAGGGCCTTCCCCAAACATTGCTTTCCGTCCCGGAAGTCGGGGTGAGGAGACAAAGGATGGCACCAGACTGTTTCTTGGACTCCAACAGCCCATCTCTTAAGCATAAGGCCCGAAAGGACTGGGGTAAAAAAGAAGACGACAAAGAACACCAACTTCCATAGGTGGCGGAACCCACCAGCACCAAGAACAAGAGAGGTGACCCCAAGAAGGCCTCGGTGGAGAAACCCACAGAACCACCCCGTGCCCCTACCCACCCCTGGCACCAGGTGCAAGGCCTTGTGTCCCGGCAGCCAAGACCTGTCTTGCACGACTCTGTCTTCTTGGGTCTGGCCAGAGCAGTGGCTGTCTCCAGAGTCAGGACTGAGATGATGTGGAGCATTTGGGAAAACTGCTGCCGAACCCCTACCGAGATGCCCGGAGGCAAAATGCACACCAGGGCCCCCTGCTCTGGTCCCTCATCCTGGAGGGAGAAGCCAGTCCCCGGGTGATGGCGGCCCTACTCCTTCTCAGTATTCAGGGGATATGGAGAACTAGGCTCAACGGGAAGGATGTGCTTGCCTGAGGTGAGGGGGGTGGGGTGGGAGGGTAAGGACTCTTTTCACCACAGCCCCCGACCCCGAGGGAAGAGACAGACAGCTCTGGGCTTGGATCCCTGGGCACATGTCCCTTGCCCTCGCGGTGGCTAGGCATCATGGAACGCTAACCAGGTCAGGGGCTCTCCGACTTCTTTTCACTCCCCGTCCTGGGACAAGCCCTCCACGAGGACTGAGCTCCCCTCCGAGGGCAGAGCGAGAAGCCAGGCCCAGGGCTGCAGAACAGGCCACGCCAGTGGCCGCCACGGGCCGGGTCTCAGTGGTCTTGCTCCCTCTCGATCGAGCGATACCACCAAGCGAGGCAGAAGGATACCCCCGTGGAGAGAGGTCTCTGCTCCGGTGACACGGCACTTCTCAGCGTCCTCACCGCGGAGAGCCAACGCGGACCAAAGACACCGTCCTTTCGGTTGCCCCGCAGGTTTCCCAGAGCCATCTTGCAAGAGACCCGTCCTCCAAACCGATGTCCCCACAACTCCACTGTCAGATGGTCTGACACCATCCCGAACCCCGGACTCAGGCAGTGTGCTTCTGAGGCCCACAGGAAAGGAAGAGCCATGAACCACCGAATGGCCAAGAGAGGGGCAAGAGGCCAGCGGTGTTCTCTCTCTGTGGCCTTGGCTGCGTAGTGTACCTTCTGGACACGCAGGTCTCCTTGGGCAAATGCCCATCCGCGGCCGCCTCCAGAACCGAGCTGGGACTTGAAGGGCTCCCCCCGCGGGCAGTCCTGAAATCTAGAGTCTCTGCTTGCCCAAGGGATCCTCGGCACAAGTTGCCTCCCAGTTCTGACCCCGCACAGAGGCCTTCACAGCTGCCGGGCACAAGCAGGGGCAGAGCGCCCAATGGTCTGAGACACCCAAGGAGCAGCCCACGGGCATCGCCTCGCTTCAGCAGGCCCTCCCAATACTTTACCCCCAGGACCCGCGACAAGGAACGCCCAAGGAGGTGCGCTCTCCCGAAAATTGCTCGGGCCTCGGTTCGGCTTCCTCACATCCAGGAATATCTGAGTCACAGGCCCCTGGCTACTCTGGAGCCCCCCTGCCTTCCCGTCAGCAACCGTGTTCATACCCCGGCTCATCCTTCACCCCAGAGCCACAGCACCCTCTGCCACGCCTGGAGCCAAGTCTGTGTCCCACAGGACTCCAGGGCCACTGCCCCAGGCCGGCCATCCTCCGAGCCCATGGCCTCCACCCCTACTGGCTGGGTCTTCGTCTTTGGGAAGGCATCTGCCGTCCCGCTTGGCAGCTCTTTGCCAGGAGTCAGGGCGCTGCCGGTCGGGGCCCAAGGCCTCCGCGGGGGCTCTTGTCGGTGGGGACCAAGGAGATCCCCGTGAGCCTTGAAGGCCCTGCGCAGGGCTCGGAGGAGGGGAGGGTGGACACCACAGGCTCCTCCCACCCCACCGAAGCTTCCAAAGCCTCCGGGACAGGGCGGGTTTCAGCTTCCCACTCCACCACACGGCATCCCCGCCACCCTGGACCCGCCGGCGCCCCGAAGGACACGGGCCAACTCTTAGGCCTGAGGCCTCGCCCAAGACACACGAACAAAGATGCAGAGCGGAGGTGAACAGGAGAGCATCCCCAGGCAGGCTGGAGCTCAGGGAAGAAGGAGGGTCGCAGAGATTTTAACCCCATGGCTGTTAGGAAGCCCGCGAGAAATGCCCGGGTCTCAACGAATGACTGTACATCTGCTTCCTGGCTGGGGCAGCCAAGTCTGACTGGGGGTGGCGCTCAGGCGGTGACTGGCCGTTTGTGTCTGTGTGTGCCGGTGTTATCTATAGCCTTAGCAAGCGCGCACGCACTTGTGCAGCCACCCAGCCAAGGAGAGGTGCCCCTCGGAGGCGTCTCGAGCCAAGTGCCCATCGGGAGGCTCTACCACAAGCCCTCACTGAGGTTTCCAAGGCGGCAGCAGGGCTGGGCCCGAGACCTGGAGAGGCAGAGGCGACCTGCAACAAGGAAAGGGCATCCCTTCCCGTTGCCCTAAAAGGCCCTGACTTCCTCTTTGGAACGGTGTGGCCACTTCATGCCCGGGTCGCCTTCTAAAAGCTTGCAACACACCTGCTTTTCAGCCACGGACAAAGGCCAGGAAAGGAGAAGGTCGCCCTGGACGGGGAGAACGGAGTTGCGGATGTGGACGCGGCACTGCCCCTATCTTGGTCCTACAGGCTCATCTTAGGAAGACATCAGGCCATATTACCTTTCATCGTCTCACGAGCAACCCCTCATGCTACATGGTATTACTTTGCTCTGAAAGCCACGCGTGGCTTCGTGCACTGCTGTCCCTCTGCAGAGCGCTAAACTGGCAGAGTTTGTCCTGTTCGTGAGTTCCAGACATTCCTGTCCCCTTCTGTCCCTTTAGCTTTTTGGGGCCTGTAGGGGCGGCTCCTGCCTGAGCTCTGCATGAACTTAGCCTGGGCCTGACAGGCGCTGGCCTACTACCCTGAAATCTGCCAACGCAGCTTCCCCATCCTCTGGCCCTCTGGGGTTGCGTCCCCAAGCACTAAGGAGAGGTGTTCACGGGCGCGAGCCCTCCACCGTTAGATGTCACTGTCTCTGCCCTCTCTTCAGCAGTGACTTGGGGACCTTTTCCCCATTAGTTCCTCCATGATCTGGCTGGCGAGGCTCACCTTGGGTCCCACAGCCACTTGACTGCCTTCGCCCGATTACCTGGACTTGGGTAGGGGATCCGCAAGGGCCTCCTCCCACACGGCTCAGGGTGGCTTTCTGTTGCTCTTCACGGGCGAGATCTCAGGTTGGGATTCACAGTGGCCCTCTGAGGCTGCCAGAGTCCTGGTGCCCCATTCGCGAAGCCACCTTTTGCAGCAGAAAGAAGGTGCAGCAGGAAACACAGCCAGAGTCCTTTGCTGTGGCTCTCTGGAAGCTAATTTAGGAGTTCCTGCCCCAACATAGCAGCCACCATGGTCCTGAACCTTGGCTTCCCGTGTCCCACAGGCCTAAAGTGCCAGCTGCCCATGGCCTCATTCCACTGCCTGGCTCTAGTGCTTCCCAGCAGGAGGAGACCCAAGGCCGCACATCTCCCATGCCTCATGGGACCTCTGGACCTTTCTGGCCCCTATCCTGAATCCCTCACAGGATCCTGACCTGTCTCCAGGCAAGCCTCTGCTGTGTGACTGTCATCCAATCTGGAATTCTCCCCGATCCTGGTGCTACAAGTTGCTTGGGTTCTGTAGCCTGATTCTGGACACACAAGTGGGCATCCCTCCACACCTCTACCGCCCTTTCTGAAAGCATCAAACACGCCCTCGTGCACTCACCCACTCACCCAACACAGCCACACCCAAAACCCTGTCTCCTTATCCCTTTGAACCACCAGCCCTGGGGCAACCTCACAGCTCCCTGAATGCCAGCTTCACTCTGAGGTCCCTGGGAGCCAGACAGACTGCCAAAGGACACATCAGGTGAAGCGTGAGGTGCCTGTGACATGCAGAAAAAGACTCCTTAACACAGCAGGTGTTCAGATCATATTGTCTATAATATTATGCAATTATGGATCTCAATCTGCAATTTGTACCACAGCCTGGTCTTTTACTGGCAATCTATGCTGACTCCTAAAGCTCTAAAATTCTACATTTCAAGGCTTTATGGCATTCCAAATGTTTGTCTGTGGGTGCCCATCCAGGGCTGTTCTAATTGACTAAGTTTATGATCAGATAGATCAGATACTCAAAGTATAGGGCTAGTCATTTTATGGTCAGTTAACTTTGCTGTTCCATCATCCTCTATTCCTAATTCTAGTCAGAGCTCTTAAAGCACTTGAGTATAAGTAGAATTAATCATAGATAGGAAAGCAAAACTCTGTCCGCAGCCGTCTCGTTCGGCTTCTGATCCCCGGCCGGCGAAGGGAACAGGAGGGGAGAAAGAGACAGGCGCAGGCAAACCGACTCGAGTGATAAACACGGGTTCGAGGCACGCAACGGTTGTGAGCACAGACCTTTACTGGAGTTAAGCTTGCATTCTCTGTTACAGGTTCCACGCGGGCCTAAGCACCCCGCGGGGGAACAACCTCTATGCGGCCGTCAGGTACGGCTCCCTGTGGGTCGTCTCCACCCACCCTGTCCGGGTAACCTCTTATATACTGTGCCCAAACCCAATAGGTTAGTGCCACGTATACAGAGGTGATTGGAAGATAGGGTTGGTGGGCGCGTGCGTCATACGCGGAAACAGGATGCGGGCGCCATCTTGGCTCACTCGATGGGCGGGGGGAACTCTAGAGCAGGCTGCAGCGTGTCCACTAGGCCTGACCCGGGAGGCGGCTCTCCACATCTCCCCCTTTTTTATTATTTTTGGTCCGTAGACCCTTTCTTAGACCCAGTGTCTCCATTGATGAGTGAGCTCCCGTGAGCTTGATTAGCCCACTACTTGTTTTGGTGCTTTGGGGAGTCTGGACTAGGCTTGCTAGGCACCAACCAGAGTGCACTCCTCATATAGAGACCGGAGAGCCCGTGAACTGGAAACAACGTGACTCTCCCTGCAGTGCTTCGCCTCGCAACTGGGCTAAGCGGGGCTCAGGAGAGCGGCAACCAGAGTCGAGGGTGTCACTAGATGTCTCTGTGCAATGGCCGGAGTCTAGTCTGGCCAGGACCGTGACTCTGCCTTAGAGTTCATCCTAAGACCAAAATTATGACATCTGGTGCCGCCTTTTATACCCGGGACACGGCCATGGGCTTTGCAGCAGATCCTGTTTTCGAGCGCCCCGCCCTGAGTGGCTGGGACGGGTCATACGGTGAAATGGGGGACTGGGCAGCAGGGCGGTCGTTGTCAGGAGCACCAGGGGCGAGTGACATAGCCAACATGGTAGTAACACGCAATTGCTGCTGTGTCTGGAACGAGCGTTCTAACAAACATTTAACAGTGACTAAGCCCACTAATAGTCCCACTGCCACGAGGATCCAAGTAGTCAAATTGGGCCAAGAGAACCATGAGGTGACTCGGTTCCACAGACTTTGTACAGTCTCGCCCAGTTTGGAAAGGTCGAAGGCAACGGGGGTTAACTTGATCTTCCCAAGCACTTTAAGGTCTGATTCCACCTGTTGGGAGAGCGGGGGGTATTAAAACTGGTCCCCCTTCTAAACAGTCGGAGGGTGACTGGCGTTTTCGTTGCCATCTCGTCAGTCGCCGCCGTCATCAGCAGAGTTGGAGGCCTGATCTGATGGTTCAGGTTGAAGGCTTGTTGGTTTTTTGGGCAACAGCTCCGTGGCCTCCTCGGGCGATGTCACGGTTCTCACCAGTCTTTCCGGAACCCACACTGGTTGACGTCCTGGCTCCTGGGGAAAAACACAAACAGAGCCTCTGGCCCAGCTGAGCACTGGGTCAGGGCCTTGCCACTGTCCCGACAGGACATCCTTCCATCGGACTAGACCTCTATGTGGAGGACTTGGAGTGGTGTGCTGAAGGGCAGGTGTCATTCCCTGTGAATTTTCATTCAAAAAATTATACGTAAACAAGGCTATGGACAGTTGAGCCTTTTGGGACAGGCCGTGGCCTATCCCCCCTTTTTGTTTTCTAAGCAAATCTTTGAGTGACCTGTGTGCTCTCTCAATGATCCCTTGCCCCTGAGGGTTATAAGGGATGCCATGCTTTAATTGGACTTCCATATTATCACAAAATTTTTGGAAGGTTCTACTGGTGTAAGCAGGTCCATTATCTGTCTTTAATATTTTTGGCTTACCCCACGCTGCCCAAGCGGCAAGGCAGTGTGCAATGACTTGGTGGACTTTTTCTCCTGTCTCAGCAGAGGCAAATAATATCTGAGACCATGTGTCTACTGACACATGCAGGTATTTAATTTTACCATAGACTCCATGCAATTATTAATGGCTCTTAAATCATGTAACAATCTCCATCTGCCTGATTTTTTCTTTATGACAAAAATAGGGGTGTTCCAAGGTGATGTAGAGGGAATGATGTGGCTCTCTTTTAGCTGTATAGACACTAGAGTATGCAATGCTGACAGCTTTTCTTTTGGTAAGGGCCACTGAGGCACCCACACCGGGGTACTGGTCTTCTACTTTAGTTTTATAGGTGTGGGTGGGAGTCTCTCCTCAGTGGCCCCTAGGAAAAACCCAGGCCTCGTCTGTCAGAATTGGAGACAGCTTGTATAGGCCTTGCGCGCCCCTGCAATGAGGCTCCTAAGCCTTTGCCGGGGACATATCCCATTCCTTTTAACAGATGCTTAGAAGTTGGAGAACAGTTACTGTAATTACCTGATTCGGCCACCAGAGGGAGCCCGTGGTGAGGGTTTTTGGCCAGATCACCAAAACCATTCACCGGAAGCCGCCGCGCCCCTGCAGCAGACGCTGGCGGGGCGGAAGGCTGCGTGGGTGAGACAGGGGGCCTCCCCCAATCGATCAGCGGAGGCGCGTCTGCACCCTCGGTCTCATCACCATCTGACTCTGAGTCAGAGGTGTCTGAACTATCGCTTGACTCTGGCGGCTTGCCTTTACGGGAGCCGTCCGCAGACGAAACTGACTGAGTTTCTTGGAGCGCGTGCCGTGCCTGCAGCAGGGCGGAAGACGGACTGAGGCCTGAAGTAGACTCTGCCTCAGGGCAAGCACGGACGGTTTCCCAGATAGGGACCAGGATCGGGTCCATACAAAGGCCCGTCCGGCGCGCCCGATTTATGTCGTTACCAAGTTTTATCCAAGAAGGCAAGCTGAGGCTACCGGAATGGGCGAACCAAAGGGCAAAGGTAACAACATTGTCAAGGAACCGCAGGAGGGAACTCTCCTTAACCGAGATACCCCGCTGCTTCAAAAGGGTCTTTAAGGGAGCTAACAAAGGTGAACTTCCTGACTGCCCCATGCTTGCAGTCGGCACTGTACCTTAACCACTCGGGGAGCTCTCCCGAGCCACCGGGGCTACCTGAAAGCCCGCGGGCCTTAACTCTCACGTAATAAGAAGTACTTACCTTCTCGCGGTGATCAGGCGCGGGAAGTCCGCTGCGAGCTCAGGATGCACGTCCTTCTCAGTTCAAGAAGAGACAGTACGGCTCTCCTTGCAGAAGAGGTGTCGAGAGAGAAGGTTCCCCGTACGGGCCACCACTTGTCCGCAGCCGTCTCGTTCGGCTTCTGATCCCCGGCCGGCGAAGGGAACAGGAGGGGAGAAAGAGACAGGCGCAGGCAAACCGACTCGAGTGATAAACACGGGTTCGAGGCACGCAACGGTTGTGAGCACAGACCTTTACTGGAGTTAAGCTTGCATTCTCTGTTACAGGTTCCACGCGGGCCTAAGCACCCCGCGGGGGAACAACCTCTATGCGGCCGTCAGGTACGGCTCCCTGTGGGTCGTCTCCACCCACCCTGTCCGGGTAACCTCTTATATACTGTGCCCAAACCCAATAGGTTAGTGCCACGTATACAGAGGTGATTGGAAGATAGGGTTGGTGGGCGCGTGCGTCATACGCGGAAACAGGATGCGGGCGCCATCTTGGCTCACTCGATGGGCGGGGGGAACTCTAGAGCAGGCTGCAGCGTGTCCACTAGGCCTGACCCGGGAGGCGGCTCTCCACAAAACTCTCTAATACTGGACAAGTAAAGTTATAGCCTGATGCATACAGATCAGTAGTGTCATCATATAGTAAAATAGCATAAATTCATGTGACATGATTGCTTTGAAACTAAAAAACTCCTTAGCACGATGAAAAGGGCATTTATGAATCTGGTAACTAAAAAGAAATTTCAATAGGAAAAACTCCAAGAAACAAGATTTTTTTCTTCCAGCTTCATCAAGTTCTTTAATGATCATAAATATAACATTACTCAAAAAAAAAATAAGGCTACTGGAGCACAATTTGACAGTTTCAGGTACTTCTCTCTAGCCACTCCAATATACCTTAAACTGAAAAGGGATATCTATATAATGAATAAGAATAGCGCCCAGGTTAACATTTCAACTCCGTTTGTAATGTCAGCCACTGAAACTTTATTTTGTCTTTTTTCTCTCTTCCTACTTTGGGGCAAGAAGGCTTTCTCAATACCATGATGCCGTGTCTTCACTCATTCCTGGAGTCCTGTCCCATGTGTACAGGGAAATTTACACCCCAGGATTCATATCCCACCTGGGGTAAGGGCAGTGAATTCACCTGTATAAAAGCATTTCTTCAATCTACCATCATATCATTTGGATTTTGTTTGTGAGATTTATATGTTCTTTTCCCTCTTTCTGTTTTTATCCTTTAAATTACACTTCTGGTCTTCAATTCTGTGCTCTCCTCCAGACATGCTTCTCCCAACTACCTTTAGTATTTCTTATAGGGCAGGTCTCTTGTTGACGACTTCTCTTAGCATTTATTTGTGAAAATTTTAGTCTCTCCCTCATTATTGAAGAAGGTTCGGATAGATTGAGAATTGTTGGCTGAACCTCTTTTTGTTTCAGGATCTTAAATGTATTATTCCACTGCCTTCTTGTCTCCATGGTGCCCGCTGAGTAATTTGAACTTAGTCTTATGAGGTTTCCCTTGTATGTAGTAGATTGTTTCTCTCTTGTCCCTTTCTGGATGTTTTGCTTCTCTCCAATATTTGGGAGACTGATTAGTATATGTCTTGGAGTAGGCCTATTTGGATTTATTCTGTTTGGGGTTCATTGGACTTCTTTGATTTCCATATGTATGTCTTTTTTTTAAGAATTGGGAAGTTTTCCCCCATTATCGCCTCAGCTAATCTTGCTAGCCCTTTTCTCTTCTTCTGGGACACCGATGATTCTTGTATTTGTGTGTTTTGTGTTGTCTGTCATTTCCCTGAGATACAACTCAAAATTTCCCATCCTTTTTGCCATTTTTCTTCTGTGTGTTTGAAATCAATTTTCCTGTCCTTTAGATTGCTTATTTTTCCTTCTGCATCTTAAAATCTGCTGTTGTGTGCCTCTAATATATTTTTTACTTGGTCTACAGCAGCTTTCATCTTTGTGATATGTTATTTTTCTATTTATTGTTTCAAATTCTTCTTTATGTTCTACTAGTGTCTTCTTGATCTCCTTCATGTCATTAGCCAACCAGTTTAATTTATTTTGTAGAGTTGTATGAACATCTTTGATTATTTGTTGCAGAATCTTTGTCTCCTCCAGGGCTTAATTTGGCATTAAGCTGGGCTACATCTGTCTGCATATGCATATGTGTTTTGATTTTCTGTTCCCTTCAAGGCATGTAATTTTCTTGATAGAGTTACTTTGGAAGTTGATTTCCTTCAGTAATCTAAGATTTCATGCTTGCAGGACAGGCATGGGATAGGGCACGGGGCATGGTGTGGGGCTCAGTGGAGTGCTGTCATGGCATGATGCAGGGCTAGGTGCAGGGAGTGGATGCTATGCTGGTACAAAGACCGTGGGGTGCAAGCCATGGTGTTGTGGGGGGTTGACGTTTGGGCTATGCGAGTAGGGTACAATCAGGACAGGCCTTGAAGCACAGGTGTGGGAGTGATATGAGGGTCCTGTTGGCAAGGCATGGTAGGGTATTTATCAGGTGGACTGTGAGTACACAGTGCGTTCAGGGGCGGTACACAGGGGAGCAAGCATGGGGAATGGGAGGGTTTGGTGTGGGTGCATGGGGTCAGGTGCATACCTGGAGCTCAGTATTTGTGTGTTTTGGGGCAGGAGGTTTGGAGTGCTGATGTTGGAGCTCAGGGGGGTTGGCATGGGTGCATGGGTCCCAGGGTGGTGGAATGTGCATGCACGTGCGATGGGGCATGAGGGGTGCCAGGCAAGGTTGCTCAGTGTAGGTAGAAGATGTGGATCAGATATACTGTGATCACCTTCAGGGGGTGGGGCAGCGAGGTGCAGGCCTCGAGGTGGCAGGGCGTGGCACATGGGTGCAGAAGCAGACTGAACATGGGTGTGTGTGCGTGCAGGACTTGGGTGTGCATGTGTGAGGAGCACAGGGGTGAGCCACGGTGGGTGACTGTGTGGCATGGATGCGTAGTGATCTTCTTTAGAATGGGGGCAGGGCACCGGTGCATTGTTCCAGGGGGCTGGGGTGGTGTTGTGTGCCTGCGCAGGTCCCCTTAGTGAACAGGGTAGGGGTGCTTGGTGTGCTAGGGGCAGAGCTTGAATGCATGGGGCATGGGTGTGGGCCACTGTTCCTGGTGGGGAGAGTGGGGGATGGGGCTCAAGTGCACAGGTTGTGGGGTGGTGGCAGTATTTGTGGATGTGGCGCGTTCAGGGAGCATAGCTTTGCTTACTTCCTCATCCATGCCTCCCTTCCCAAGCACTCTAGAGGTCTCTGAGCCTGTATTTGGAAAGGGGCATGTCAGGCTCTTTGCACTGGCTAGAAGGTTTTTGGTCCTCTGTGTCTCAGTTCCTAAACTCTTTCAACCAGGACCTCCTTATGTCGTGCAGAAGAAACTTCCCAGGTGATCTGCATCCTTCAATTTTGTCCTGGTCATTTTTCCATCACACCTCTAGGTGTTCCCTGGAGCGGGGTGAACACAGCCTATCTTGTTCTTCCATTTTCCCGGAAGTCTCACTCCATTCTGTTTTATAGCTGAATAATATTTTATCATATGTATAGAGCACATTTTGTTTATCCATTCATCAGTTGATGGATCTTCTCTTTTTTTCTTCATTTGATTATTGCTTTGGATGTGCATACAATTTTTAAGATTGTACTATTTGTGCAGTTGTTTTACCCCCAAGAGCCAGCTTTCTTTCTTCTATTCTTTCTTCAGGGATGTTGATCTGTTCTGTTTTTGTTTTTACCTCTATAGGTTTTTTTTTTTTTAACACTCCTTTTTGTCTGTAACTGTTTTTGCCTGGGGCAAATTCTGGTTGGAGGGACACCCTGGAGAAAACTTTCCCATGTCACTATTTCTCAGCCCAAAAAAGGTAGGGACCCACTAATGGGGCACAGATGGGTGCCAAAGTGTCCAGTTCTTTACCACATTTTATCATCTCTTTCTCCTGCACTTTCCTAGATGCTGTATATCATCTTCTTTGGGCCTCTGGAGCCCCTTAACAGCAGTTTCAGACAGTTCCTCCCTGTTTACTAGCTGTTTTAGAGGAAAGAAGGAGTCTTGGAGCTCTCTGCTCTGTATCTTCCTTCCCCAGAAGTCTCATCTACTTTTTCTTTTGCAAGTCCTTGTAAATGTTGTTTTAGTTATATAGTACTTATATTTCTGAAACAAAACATATCCAGAGCATATTTATTTATTTGTTTTTCTTAATAACATAGGGTTATGTTAATATATTCTTCCCTTCTCATCACTTTTCATACCTATGGAAAAAAAAAAAACGCTTGCTTTATTATATAAAAATGCGTATGTGAAATGAAATAAAATTACATAGCTAGTAGAATCAATCCACCTAAATAAATCCCCTTTGCATTTCTTCAGCTTTCACATATTTACAGAAATTATTTCCCTAGAGGACTGTGAGATAATTACCTATTTTCATAGGCTATTGTCTGTTTTCAGTCTTCCTGATAGCAAGATAAATGATGTGAGGCTCTCTGTTTCTGTCTCAGTGTCTTCCCTTCTCTTTGCTTTGATTGAACTCATTTAACTCTTGGAATTTTCTAATTAATATTTCTTAATGATGCTTCCAGTATGAGTGGTCTCGGTGAAATTTGAGATTGCAGGTCTTTTCCATGTTAATGACTTACCTTAAATGCCTTTGAGCAAATGCCAGCTTTAGGAATATCTGAATTTGATTTTTATCTAGACTGTCTTCTAAAAGATTCACTCCTTTTTGTTGTAGACCTATGAAACTTTGTTATAGTATTTCTCTCCTGTTGGAGGCAGGAAGAAAGATTGAAGCACAAAGCTAAAACTCTAGTTTTCAGCCTTCCAACCGCAAGATAAAGTGCCTGCACATTACTGTCTCTTCAAGGTTTGATTCACGTTGTAGACTAGAGAATTCCTTTCGCTATGAGTCCATAAATTAAGATATATCATTGAAGTTACTTCCAAGAGTCTGAAAAATGGCTTTATGCTTTCTGTCAGTCAATTATAGAAGCTTAAGTACATGAGTGAAGTTGTCAGTTTTATTGGTGTAAGAAAATGCATGGTTTTCAAGTAAAGTATCTAATGTTCTTGCCTTAAGTAGTGGATTCAAAGCTCACTTGGGGACTCTGTATCCACTTCATTTTGGGCAGACATTGTCATCAGACACCACAAAACTGGAGCAAAACATGATTCTTTATCTGTCTGGCAAATCTTTCTGGAAGAAAATATTTTGAGAAAACGAGCCCTGGAAATAATAACAAAGAAATGGCAGTGTTTGCTGCTTTATTCTCATCACCAGCATTGTGAATGTAAGCAAGTATGTTCTTCCAGTGGTTTTCTGCATGCTTTCCCTTGTACTGGGTCACTTAAAGAGGTTCTATAAAGTAGTAAAATAAAGTCATGGAATGATAGCTAGTAGTTGTGATATCTGATATCAGCTTTCCTACAAATTGTAGCTTTAAGTAAGTTACTTAGCCTGTTTGAACTTTAGATTCTTCAGCTTTAGGAGAAGATAGGATTAGTGGACCTCTAGGAAGGCCTCTTCCAGCTCACCTATTTAGGCTTGTGTTGATTCTGATTCAGTGTGTGGTTAGTTTAGCTGATTTTAATATGATAGCAGAAACTGTGCATACTTCTCTTCAAATGTACCTATGATCCTTTTACTCTAGGAATTTCTGCACAGTGGACTTCTGTAGGCACCATGATCGAAAAGCATACCTGGAGAGGCTAAATTTGGGAGGGTGTGTGCACAGGTAGTTCAGCAATTGTTAGAATGACCACCTTTTATGCAGGAGACCCGAGTTCAATTCCCAGACCATGCACCAAATTTTAAAAAAAAAAATGGGAAGGGGGATTAGGAGTGTGTTTTCAGAGAGATTTTAACATGGATAGTAGCAACACCAAGTGATCTCATGTTGGAGAGCTGCTGTCTTTTCATTGGCATAGGAACCAATGTGATTTACTTACTATGTGAGATCCAGGTGTGTCTGAAGTGTAACTTTAATAGAGAAAATTTGCATCAGCCACTGTGAGACTTTCCCAGGGACTCAGGTAAAGATGAATAAAGAATTGTTATGTATATTTCAGGTTTCATACCAAAAAAACATTATTTAGTTTTCTTACCTTTCTTGAGGCTGGATCTGAAGGACTTTGTAAAATATTTGCCAAAAGTCAAATCTACTGTGAAGGTGAAAATGTACTGACTGTGAAAGTATCCTTCATTGTTCTACATGCTGAACATAGTTCTAGAAAGGAAGATATATCACTTTTAGAGTCAGTAAGAACAGCATCCAGTGCATGTATTGCTATTAAAAATGTCTCAATGAGATTTGGCAACAAAGGGCAAATGGGAAGGAAACATTAGATGTTCTGGACAGGCTGGTGCCTCTGCATTTCAGGACTTATCTTTTCCAGGGATATTTCTGGAGGTTGTAGGTTTTGGAAAATTACCCTAGTGCATGGAAATTTTGTAGAATCTTGTATAATGCCTTAAGTGTACTTTAGGATTTGCAGGAATGCTTTTGGTTGGGGGTTGGCAAGTTATAGAAGGTAGCAATATCTAATGGAAGCTTACATTGAGAGTGACCTCCAGAGTAGCCTCTCGACTCTATTTGAAATCCCTCAGCCACTGATACCTAATTTGGTACATTTCTTTTCCCCCGTTTGGTCAGGATGGCATTGTTGATCTCATGTTGCCACGGTCAGACTCATCCCTGGGAGTCATCTCCCATGCCACCAGGGACCTTTCAGGCCTGGATGTCATGTCCCATGAGGAGGGTAGGGCAGTGATTTCCCTTCAGAGTAGGGTTACATCTGAGCAACAAAAGAGGTCCTCCAGAAGTAACTCTTAGGCATACATATAGGTGGGCTAAGATTCTCTGCTATCTACATAAGCTTCACAAGAGCAAGCCTCAAGATCAAGGACATGGGCTATTGATTTGAGTTTCTCAAATATTTGACAGAGTATCGGGTTTCCCCAGTGGCTAAGTTTAATAGTTCCATGATTTTTTCCCATCCCTCAAGGGAATTTGCCAGTACTTTTTGTTTTCTGCTTAATATACTCTGGGATGTATCCAGGCATCAAATCTGAAGAGGCATATATGACCTGAAAGAGGAGACGCCATTCCTTTCCATTGCATTCCAGGCCTGATGTCATCTTGAAGATATTACCCAGATCAGTGATGTCTGCCACACTTGGCATTTGGTCCTGGAGAACTGAGAATAGGTCCCAACCCATGAAATGGCACTGTGTGTGCCTGGGGGATCCTGGTGGTGAAGACTGTTACCTTCTGGACCAAGCTGGAGAAACTACCCTCTTCCTCCGACCCTCCTGGCACTTGCTAGCCCAGTGCCGGTTCTCTTTGAGCTGGACAGGGAATCCTGAAGGGCCCATACCCCTGGCAGCTTTCCCCTGCCTGTTCAAGAGAGGTCTTTGTTATGGTCCCCAGGGTCCAGGGCCTTCCTTGTCTGAGACACCCCGTCCTGCTAAGGGAAACTGCAGCAGGAGATACAGCCAAAATTCCTGTGACTCCTCAGAAGCAGCTTCAGCAAGTTCCAGCCCAACATGGCGGCCACCAGACCCTGAGCTTTGGCTTCTCATGACCCACTGACTTGGATGCTGGCTGTCCTTTCCTTGTCACGCTGCCCAACTCTGTAGCTTCTGTATCAGGAGGAGGCCTAAGACTGCATATCTCATGGGAACTCTAACTTGTGGGCCCCTGTCCTGTGCCCTGCCTGGGATCCTGACTCGACTCCATTTCATGGATGCCCCAGTGATTTCCCTTCAGAGTAGGGCTACATCTGAGCAACAAAAGAGGTCCTCCAGAAGTAACTCTTAGGCATACCTATAGGTGGGCTAAGCTTCTCTGCTATCTTCATAAGCTTCACAAAAGCAAGCCTCAAGATCAAGGACATGGGCTATTCATTTGAGTTTCTCAAATATTTGACAGAGTATCGGGTTTCCCCAGTGGCTAAGTTTAATAGTTCCATGATTTTTTCCCATCCCTCAAGGGAATTTACAAACCACTAAGATTGTAAAACAACATCCTCTTGATGTCAGTGTTGCACCAGTTATGCAAACCTGCTTTAGATCTGGGCTTCTCCCTCCGCCCTTTCAAAATGAAAAAAACAAAAAACAAAACAGCAACCAGAGTCCAACCTCACTACAGCATAGGGATTCCTCAGCTTGACCACCTTTCAAGAGCCAGGAGGCACATCTTCAGTCACCCTCACACAGGACCTGTCTCCATAGGTGCCTGTTTGGCCTCCTACCCAACAAAAGTAATGATGCACCGATGAAGCCCCTGCTTTGTTGACTTCAGTCAATCCTTGCCTCCCTCTGTGGCACTGGTGGCTTGAGTTCTGCAGCAAGGCAAGGAGTCTGGATACAGAGATGGGCTGGTTCACCTTTACCACCCTCCTCCAAGGAGCATCTCCCAAAGCCCCAGCCCCCACACCAGCACACCTGATGACACTCCTCTCCCCTCCCCTGCTCATCAACTACTAGGGAATACTGAGGGCTTGCTGAAATGCCAGCTTGACTATGTGGTTTCAGGGAGCCAGACACAGGCTTGGCCAAGGGACAGTGGGTATAAAGATTGAGGTGCCTGTGAAAGGCATGACAAGGCTCCAGAGCACCAGTCTCAGGTCTCAAGGTCGCTGTGCCTTTTCTGCCAACCATGGGATAATTGCCTTGACCAGGGAGGTAGACAGGGCCATCCTGTTCCCACCCCATCTTGCCACTTAACTGATGTTAATCTTGAAACACCTGACACCATCAAGCTTGGAGGAAAGACGCAAAGTGATGTGAGTTCACCTGTGAACCCTCACCTGTTTGGCTTGGCAAGATTGGAAACCCAATGCAGCCTTAGATGCCTTGGCCTTTCCTGTGCTTTGCTTCCATTTCAGCCTGTCAGGCAGGAGTTGAAGAAGAAAGCAGTTCCAGGGTGTTTCATGGACCCAGACAACCAACCTCTTAGCATTTGACCAGAAAGGAAGGGAAAATAATGCAAACCTACATAGGCAGAAGAACTCAGTCTCAGGAAAAGCTGTGGCCAGGGGGCATTGACTGAAGAATCCACAGAATTATGTTTCTCCCTGGCCCATTACCTGCCCAAGTGTGCTGCCTTTGGTACCAGCAGCCTAGAAAGTTTCCCTTGAATTTGCCTTTTTAGGTTGGACCACAGCATAGTGGATCGCTCCAAAGTTAGGACGATGTGATTCAGGGTATTTTCTAAAACGTTCCTGAATACCTACGAAGACACACAGAGGCAAATGCACAACAGGTCTCATTCCTGGCCCCCTAGCCCAGAGGGAGAGGCAAGCCACAGGTTATTGGATGTACTCCTTCTCAGTCCTCAGGATACCAAACTTCACACAACTGGAAGGCTTTGCATCAATAGATAGGAGGGGAACGTCTGTTTCTGCCACTGTCCATGCAGATACAGACACAGAGTGCTGGATACGGATCCCTGAGCATATATGCCTTGGACCCATGGCAGATGGGCCTTATGGAACTTCAGCTGTTCAGGAATTTTTTTCACTCCACACGATGGGACCAACATTTCTCAAAGACTCAGATCTGCTCCAAGGGCTTGGTGAGTAGTCTGTCTCATAGCTCAAGTACAAGACATCCCACCACTGGAGGGTCACTTTGATCTTTCCCTATTAGGTGATTCTCCCAAGCAATGGAGGATATTCCCATGGAGAGACTTTCCTGCTCAGCAGTTCCCTTTGTCCTCGGGCAGTGCTGGTGAATGCAACCCAAAGCCCCCTTCTTTTGAATTTTACAGTTGGTTTTCCAAAGCCATTCTGCAATAGACTTACCCTCTAACCACAGCCCTGTATCTCAGATTTCAGGTGGTCTGTGACAACCTGATCCCCTAGACTATCTTTGTTCTTCTGAGGCCCATGGAAAAGGAAGAAAAGAATGAAGGGGCCAAGTGGCAAAGGGTTAAGTGTCCTCTGTTCTCTTTTGACTTGGCCCATATTTCTGCCATGTGGAAGGTTTCTCCTGGGATGAAGCCCATCACATCACATTAGTCTTTCACTGCTACCTGCACTAAAAAACGAGGCTTAGAGAGGTCCCCTTCACGCAGATCTGAAATCTATAGTCTCCATTTTGCCAAGGTATTCATGGCACATTTTTCTTTCATTCTGATTCCTGCTCACAGGTGTAAGTATGCTTTGGCGTCTAGTAGCGGCCTCTCAACATTCTGAAAGACATGAGGAGCAGCCAGGTGAACCACCTCTCTTCAAGAGACCTACAATCTTTTGCTCCTGGGCTGTGACAAGGAAGGGCAATGTCCTGAAAATAGTTTGAACTTTGTATGGTCTTCCTGGCAACTAGGAAATTCTCAGTCAGAGGCCCCATGACATCCTGGAGCCCAAGCTACCTTCACATGACCAACTATGTCCATTATCTGGCTGGCCCCTCATACCAGATCCATATCACCCTCTGGAATCCCTGGATCCAGGTCTGCATCCAACATGTCTTAAAGGTAACAGGGACACCTCTTCCTAGCCCTTGGCTTCCACCTGTATTAGCCAGTTTCTCCTCTTTGGGTGGGCATCTGCCACTTCACATGGCTGTTTTTTATTCTGTGAAACTCAATGTCAGCCTTGGTGGTGGGGACCAATGAAATCCTGTGCATGCGTGTGTGGCAGGGCAGGTAGCGGGATACCCAGACAAGGACAGTCTTCCCGTGGAGGCATCTCAACCCAAGAGTCCTTCAAGAGGATCTCCAGGACCATCCCTGATAATCAAGGCTGCAGAAGATCTGGGCTTGAGACGTGGAGAGGCAAAGGCAACCAGCAAGAAGGAAAGGGCATTCCTTCCCATTTCCCACCCTGACTTCATCTTTGGGATGGTATGCTGTTTAGCCATGGCCAAAGGTTACAAAAGTAAGCAGTGGGCTTCGAGGGGGAAGAATGTAACTGTGGATGTGAAAACTACATTGATTCTTATCTTTGGATTAAATATTAATTTTAGTAAAATATTAGGCCTTATTCCCTTCAGTGATTACTCTAGAGACCCTTCATGCTATATGGAGTGACTTTGTTATGAAAATCATGCGGGTTTTCCTACATTTCTGTCCCTTTTAAGGAGCACTATACCACAGAGCTCCTCCTGTTCTGAGTTCCAGACATTCCTGTCAACTTCTGTGCCAGCTGTGCATTTCAGGGGTGACAGCAGCGGCACCTACCTGAGCTCTGCACAAACTTGGCCTGCACCCAAAAGGCGTCGACTCAGAACCCTGATGTCTGCCAATTTCGTGCTCTGGCCTCTGCCCCAGTGAGGCTTTGGTCTCCGAGCACTGAGGACAGGCATTGATACAAGGGCGCCCCACACCCTGAGAAGGCACTGTCCGTGCCCTCTCTTAGGCTTAGGCTTCGGAACCTTCCCTACTTCTGCAGAAGGGTGTTCCCTTCCTGACCTGGCCAATGAGCCTGACCCCCTCCTTGGGGCCCTGCAGTGGCCCAGTGCCCCCTTTACCCTGAGATGGGCAGGGGATCCTGAAGGGCCTGCCTCCCACACAGCCAAGGGTGGCTTTCTACTGCCCCTCATCAGGGGAGTTCTCAGGTTGTGGCTCACAGTGGTCCTGAGAAGCGTCCAGGGTCCTGACGCCCTGTTGGCCGAGCCACATGGTGTTGCCCAGAGAAGGTGCAGCAGGAAATACGGCCAGAGCCCTTTCCTGTTGCTCCCTGGAAGCTGCTTCCGCAGGTCTCGCCTCAACATGGTGGCCGCCATGGCCCTGAGCCTTGGCTTCCCGTGTCCTACAGACCTAAAGTGCCGGTTGCCCATGGCCTCGTCCCGCTGACCAGCTCCGGGGCCTCCGCAGCCTCCGCGGCAGGTGGAGGCGCAAGGCTGCACAACTCCCATGCTTAACTGGACCTCTGGGCCATGTCAGCTCCTGTCCTGGATCCTGCACAGGACTCTGACCAGTCTCCACTTCATGTCCTCAACAGGAAGCCACAGGGAAGACACCACGGGATTTGGGAACAACATCCTCTGGATGGCAGTAACGCACCAGCAATGCAAACCTGCCCTTGTCCCTGAGCCTCTCCCTCCACCCTTTGTAAAGGAAAAAACGACAACCAGCCTGCAACAGGTCAGCTCTTCAGTCTGGCCCCCTCACAAAAGGCCACGGGCACAGGTTTGGTGCTCCTTCTTTCAGAACACTCCCCGCCTGCCCTCCTATATGTATTCGGTGTGGATTCGACCCGGGCCTCCTACCCAAAGAGAGCAAAGGTGCCACAGGCAGGCCCCTTCTGTGTGGCCCTCATCCAATCCGGAATTCTGTTGGTTTCTGCCACTATAAGTTGCTTGGGTTCTGTAGCCCAATTCTGGATGCACAAGTGGGCCTCCCTCCACACCTCTACCACCCTTTCCAAAGCATCACCCACATCCTCATGCACACACACACACACATACACACACACACACACACACACACACACACACACGTGTCCCGCCCCTCACTCTTAGGGACCACCAACCCTGGGGCAGGCTCACAGGTCGCTGGAACACCAGCTTTAACCCTGTGCTCCCAAGAAGCCAGGCACAGAGAGGGCCAGCCAAGGGACACAGCGGGTGCATCAAGGGGTTCCTGTGACTGGTAGGACAAGGCTTCCAAAGCAATGGGCTTGCCTGTCAGGGTAGCTCTTCCTTTTCTACCACCCGTGGCATGGACATATCGACCCAGTGGGGTGACCGGGTGCCATCTGGTTTGCTCCTGGTCTTGCCACTGGTCTAATTCAGTCTCCTGACACCTGGTCCCCTCAAGTTTGCAAAGGAAGACACTAAGTGTTGTCACTGCACCTGTGAGTCCCCACGTTGTCTGGGTTGGCCAGGTTGGAGAGCCAAAGCAGCCTGAGAAGTCGGGGCCTTCCCCAAACATTGCTTTCTGTCCCAGAAGTCGGGGTGAGGAGACAAAGAAGGGCACCAGACTGTTCCTTGGACTCCAACAGCCCATCTCTTAAGCATAAGGCCCGAAAGGACTGGGGAAAAAAAGAAGACAAAGAACACAAACTTCCATAGGTGGCGGAAACCACCAGCACCAAGAACAAGAGCTGTGACCCCAGGAAGGCCTCGGCGGAGGAACCCACAAAATCACCCCCTGCCCCTACCCTCCCCTGGCACCAGGTGCAAGGCCTTGTGTCCCGGCAGCCAAGACCTGTCTTGCATGACTTTGTCTTCTTGGGTCTGGCCAGAGCAGTGGCTGTCTCCAGAGTCAGGACTGAAATGATGTGGAACATTTGGGAAAACTGCTGCCGAACCCCTACCGAGATGCCCAGAGGGAAATTGCAAACCAGGCCCCCCTGCTCTGGTGCTCATCCTGGAGGGAGAAGCCAGTCCCCGGGTGATGGCGGCCCTACTCCTTCTCAGTATTTAGGGGATATGGAGAACTAGGCTCAACGGGAAGGATGTGCTTGCTAAGGTAAGGTGGGTGGTGGGGGTAGGGGGAAGGACTGTTTGCACGGCTGCCCCTGAAGACAGAGGTAGACAACTCCCGACTTGGATCCCTGGTCACAGGTCACTTGGCCTCGCGGTGGATGGGTATTATGAAATCTTAACCAGTTTCGGGGCTCTCTGACTTCTTTTCACTCCCATCTTGGGACAGGCCTTCCATGAGGACTCAGATCCCCTCTGAGGGCAGAGTGAGAAGCCTGCCCCAGGGTTGCAGAACAGACCATGCCAATGGCCACCATGGAAGGGTCTCAGTGGTCTCGCTTCCTCCTGATTCGGCGATGCCATCAAGCGAGGCAGAAGGATACCCCCGTGGAGAGAGGTCTCTGCTCCGGTGGCTCGGCACTTCTCAGCATCCTCACTGCGGAGAGCCAACACAGACGAATGACAGTGTCCTTTGAGTTGCACTTTGGGTTTCCCAGAGCCATATTGCAAGAGGCCTGTCCTCCAAACTGATGTCCCGCATCTCCACTTTTGGGTGGTTTGACACTACCCATCCCCCAGACTCGGGGTGTGCTTTCTGAGGCACATGGGAAAGGCAGAAAAGAGCTATGGACCACCAATCGGCCAAGAGGGGTAGGAGGCCAGCGCTACTCTTTCTGTGGCCTTGACCTGTGGCGCTTCTTCTTCACATGCAAGTCTAACCTGGGTAAATGCCCTATCCGCGGCCACCTCCAGAGCCAAGCCAGGACTTGGGGGGCCCCCTGTGCACAGTCCTGCAATCTAGTGTCTCTGTTTGGCCAAGGGGATCATGACAAATTTGGCCTGCACCACAGATGGCGAGCACAAGCAGGAGCAGACGCCCAAGACTGAAACACCGAAGGAGCAGCCCATGGGTGTTGCCTCCCTTCAAGAAGCCCTCCTGATCCTTTACTACAGGGCACCACCACAAGGAATGTCCATGGAGGTCTACTGTCCTGAAACTTGCTTTGGCCTTGTTTTAGCTTCCTCATACCCAATAAGGTCTCAGTTGCAGGCCCCTCACTGCTCTGGAGCCCACCTTCCTTCCTGTCATTGACAAGTTCACACTCCAGCTGGACCTTCACACTGATCCACAGCATTCTCTGCAATGCATGGGGCCAAGTCCATGTCCCACAAGATTCGAGGGCAACTGCCGCAGGCCATCCCCCTAGTCCTTTTCCTCCAGCTGTACTGGCTGGGCCTGCCTTTTTGGGAGAACACCTGCCATCTCACTTGGCAGCTCTTTGCCAGGAGACAGGGCACCGCCGGTCAGGACTCAAGGCCTCCACAGGGGCCTTTGTTCGTGCGGACCAAGGAGATCCCCATGAGCCTTGAAAGCCTTGCACAGGACTCCACAGAGGAAGGTAGACACCACAGGCTCCTCCCACACCAACGAACTTTCCAAGCCTTCTGGGATAGGGTGGGTTTCAGATCCCCACATCTCCACACACCACCTCTGGTTCCTGGCCCCCGCCGGCACACCAAAGGAAATGGGTGAACTCCTGAGACTGAGACCTCCCAGAGACACAGGAACAAAGACGCAGGGCAGAGGTGAGCAGGAGAGCATCCCCAAGCAGTCTGGAGCTAGGAGAAGAAAGAGGGTCACAGAGGTTTTAACCCCAATGGCTACTAGAAAGCGTGCAAGAGATGCTCCATGAATAATTGTGCACCTGTTGCCTGCCTGGGACAGGGAAGTCTGACTGGGGGTGGCGCTCAGGCTGACCCCGTGTCTGTGTCTGTGATTGGCCATATGTGTCTGTGTGCGTGTGTCTGCCTTAGCGAGTGCGCATGCATGTGTGCAGGCACCCTGAGAAAGAGAGGCACCCCTCGGAGGCGTGTCCAGCCAAGTGCCCATCGGGAGGCTCTAGCAGAACTCCTTACTGATTTCCCAAGGCTGCAGCAGGTCTGGGCCTGAGACCTGGAGAGGCAGAGGTGACCTGCAAGAAGGAAAGGGTGCCCCTTCCCATTGCACTAAAGGCCCCGACTTCCTCTTTTGGATGGTGTGGCCACTTGATGCCCAGGTCCCCTCTTAAAAGCCCGCAATTGATGTGTTTCCACCACAGACAAAGGCCAGGAAAGTAAAATGGTCACCCTGTACCAGGAAAACTGTAACTGCCCATGTGAATGCAGCACTGACTCTATCTTAGTCCTAAACGCTCATTTAAGGAAGATATGAGGCCGTATTCCCTTTCATGATGACACCAGAGACCTCTCATGCTATACGGAATGTCGTTGTTCTGAAAGTCATGCATGCTTCGTGCATGGCTGGCCCCTCTGCAGAGTGCTAAACTTGCAGAGTTTATCCTGTTTGTAAGTTACAGACATTCCTGTCCGCTTCGGGGTCAGCTGTGCTTTTCAGGAGTGGCAATGGCGGCACCTGCCTGAGCTCTGCACGAACTCGGCCTGGGCCCAACAGGCGTCAACCCAGCACCCTGACATCTGCCAATGCAGCTGCCCCGGCCTCTGCCCCAGTAGGGGTTGGGTCCCTGAGCACTGAGAACAGGTGTTGACAGGAGGGCGCTCCATACACTATCTGTGCCCTTTCTTCAGCCCAGGCTTCGGGACCTTCCCCACTGGCTCCTCCTGCTGAAGGTTGTTCCCTTCCTGACCCTGTCTGATGAGCCTGACCCACTCCTCGGGGCCCTGCTGCCACTGGCCAGCCCAGCGCCCCTTTACCCTGACATGGACAGGGGATCCTGAAGGACCCGCCTCCCACACAGCCCAGGGTGGCTTTCTGCTGCCCCTCACAGGTGAGGTCTCAGGTTGGGGCTCACAGTGGCCCAGAGAGGATCCCGGCTTCAGGTTCCCCGTTAGCCTAGCTACCCGGTGCCGCCCACAGAAGGTGCAACAGTAAATATGGCCAGAACCCTTTGTTGTCCCTCCCTGGAAGCTGCATCAGCAGGTCCCGCCCCAAAATGGCAGCCACCATGGCACTGAGCCTTGGCTCCCGTGCCCCACAGGCCTGAGGTGCCAGCTGCCTGTGGCCGCGTCCTGTTGCCTGGGTCTGGGGTCTCCGTGGCATGAGGAGTTCCAAGGCCAAATATCTCCCATGTCTCACGGGAGCTGTGAGCCGTGCGGGCCCCTGTCTTGTGCCCTGCCTAGGACCCTGACCTGTCTGCAGCTTATGGCCTCACCACTAAGCTACAGGGAAGGCGCCATGGGGTTCGGGAACAAAATCCTCTAGATGGCAGTAACGCACCAGCAATGCAAACCTGCCTTTGTCCCTGGGCCTCTCCCTCCACCCTTTGTAAAGGAAAAAATAGCAATCAGTCTGCCAGTGGCTTGAGCTTGGTGGCTCCTCAGCCTGTCCCCCTAAATTTGGCCAAGGGCACAGGTTTGGTGCCCTTCTTTGGGAACTCTGCCCGCCTGTATTCTGTGTGGATTTGGCCTGGGCCTCCTACAAAACAAGTGCAGCGGCACCACAGGCAGAACCCTGCTCTGTGGACCTGGTCCAATCCGATATTCTCCCTGTTCCTGGAGCTACAAGTTGGTTCAGTTCTGTAGCCTGATTCTGGATGCACAAGCAGGCCTCCCTCCTCACCTCTACCACCCTTTCCCAAAACATCACCCACAGCCTCACGTACGCATTCACGCACTCACCCACACACAGCCACATATGTATCACCCCCTCTCTCTAACACCATGCTGACCACCGACACTGAGGCAGGCTGACAGCTCAGTGGAATGCAGGTTTCACCCTGAGGTCCCAAGGAGCCAGGCACAGAGAGGGGAAGCCAAAGGACACTTCGTGTGAAGTGTGAGGTGCTGGTGATAGGCAGGACAAGGCTCCTTAACACAGCAGGTGTTCAAATAACATTTTCTGTGATCAGGATTCAATTATATCTGTCAAAATCTTCAATTTGGACCAGAGTCTGTCTTACTCTCATTCCATGCTGTCTTCCAAAGCTCTAAATTTCTCTACTTCAGGGTGTTGTGGCGTTATAGATGTTTATCTGTAGGTGCCCACCCCGGGCTGCTCTAATTGACTAAGCTTATGATCAGAGAGATCATATACTCAGAGTATAGGGCTAGTCATTTCATGGTCAGTTAACTTTGCTGTTCCGTTGTCCTGCATTCCTAATTCTAGTCAGGTCTCCTAAAGCACTTGGCTGTAAATAGAATCAGTCATAGATGAGAAAGCAAAATTCTCTAGTGCTGGACAAGTAAAGATATAGCCTGATACATACAGATCGGTAGTATTATCATATAGTAAAATGCCATAAATTCATATGACATGATTGCTTTTAGAACTAAAAATCTCCTTAGCACAGTGAGGGGAATATTTATGAATCTGATGGGCATAACAAAAGAAATTTCAGTAGGTGAAACTACAAGAAACAGATTTTATTTCCTCCAGCTTCATCAAGTTTTTTAATGATAAGTATAACATTACTCAAACAAAATAATCTAGGCTACTGGAGCACAATTCAGGTGTTTCAGGTACTTCCCTCTAGCTGCTCCAATATACCATACACTAAAAAGGGATACCTATAGAATTCATAAGAATAACCTGCAGGATAACCTCTCAACTCTGAAATCTCTCAGCACTGAAACTTTATTTTGTCTCATTTCTCTCTTCCTCCTTTTGGTCAAAAAGGTTTTCTAAATCCCATGATGCAGCATCCTGGCTCATCCCTGGAATCCTGTCCCACAGTTCCAGGGAGATTTATGCCCCTGGGATTCATGTGCCATGTAGGGGGAGGGCAGTGTGTTCAGCTGTGTAAAGACATTTCTTGAATCTACCATCTTTTCCTTTGGATTTCATTTGTCAGAGCTATATGTTCTTTTCCCTCTTTTTCTTTTATTCTTTAAATTACCCGTACTGGTACTCTTCAATTTTGTGCCCTCCTCCAGACCTCCTCCTCCTGTCAGTCGATAAGACTACTTTTAGTGTTTCTTATAGGGCTGGTCTCTTGTTGACAAATTCTCTCAGCATTTCTTTGTGAAAATTTTAGCCTCTCCCTCATTTTTGCAGTACAGTTTGGCTGGATAGAGAATTCTTGGCTGGAAGTGTTTCTGTTTCAGGATC
The DNA here is from genome assembly GCF_023851605.1 of Tamandua tetradactyla. Taxonomy (NCBI): domain Eukaryota; kingdom Metazoa; phylum Chordata; class Mammalia; order Pilosa; family Myrmecophagidae; genus Tamandua; species Tamandua tetradactyla. The sequence continues at coordinate 53,066,047 of NC_135353.1, read as the reverse complement.
TTAAATATATCATGCCACTGCTTTCTTTCCTCCATGGTGCCTGTTGAGTAGTCCAAATTCTGGCTTAGGTGGTTTCTCTTTTATGTAGTAGATTGTATTTCTCTTGCCTCTTTCAGTGTGCAAATGTCTATTTGTGTCTTTGCCCGCAGGTCCTCTGAATATATACTTTGTAATGGGACTGCTGGATCATATGGCAATTCTATACTTAGCTTCCTGAGGAACCACAAACTGCCTTCCACAGCAGATGTACCATTTTACATTCCCACCCACAGTGGATAAGTGTGCCTCTTTTTCCCCATCCTCTCCAGCACTTGTCATTTTCTGTTTTGTTGATAATGACCATTCTAATAGGTGTGAGATATCTCATTATGGCTTTGATTTGCATTCCTCAAGTAGCCAGTGAAGTTGAACATATTTCTTTCTAACTTTTTTTATTGTATAGTATAACATATACAAAACAAAGAAAGAAAAAAGCAATAATTTTCAAAGCACTCTTCAACAAGTAGTTACAGGACAGATCCAGAGTTCGTCATGGACTAACATAGGATCGTCTCATATTTTTCCTTCTATCTACTCCAGAATATAGGAAGCTAGAGAGCTTAAATATTTTATCATCATCACAATCGACTTGTTTTTCCTCCTTTTTTGTGAAAAATAACATATATACAAAGAAAAAGATATAAATTTCAAAGCACAACACCACAATTAATGGTAGAATATATTTTAGAGCTTGACATGGGTTGCAATTTCACAATTTAGGTTTTTACTTCTAGCTGCTCTGAAATACTGGCGACTAAAAGAGGTATCAATTTAATGATTTCAGCATTCATATTCATTTGTTAAATCCTATCTTCTCTGTATAATTCCACCATCACCTTTGATCTTTCTGTACCTTTCTTAAGGGTTGTTTGGGCTATAGCAACTCTAAATTTTTTATATTGGAAGGGTCTGTCACTAATATGGGGTAGTGAGATGGAACTATCTGATGTTGTACAGAGGCTGGGCTAGGTTTCAGGACTTACCTGGACCAGGGACCCATCTGGACATTGTAGGTTTTTGGACAGTTACTCTAGTGCCTGGAGCTCTTGTGGAATCTTATATATTGCCCTCGGTGTTCTTTAGGATTGGCTGGAATGGTCCTGTTTGGGGTGGGCAGGTCATGATAGGTAGCAAGGTCTACCTGAAGCTTGCGTAAGAGCAACCTCCGGAGTCACCTCTCGACGCCATTTGAACTCTCTCTGCCACTGATACTTAATTATACTTCTTTTCCCCCATTTGGTCAGGATGTAATTGTTGATCCCACGGTGCCCAGTCTGGTTTCATCCCTGGGAGTTCTCTCCCACATTGCCAGGGAGACTTTCACCTCTGGATGTCGTGTCCCACGTAGGGGGGAGGGCAGTTATTTTACTTGCAGAGTTAGGCTTAGAGAAACTGAGGCTGCATCTGAGCAACAACAGAAGTCCTCCAGTGGTAACCCTTAGGCATGCCTATAGGTAATCTAAGCTTCTCCGCTACCTACATAAGCTTCACAAGAGTAAGCCTTGTAAAAAAAAACAAAACGAAAAAAACAAACAAAAAAAAATAGGAAAAGGGCAGGCCACAGTGGCTCAGCAGGCAAGAACGCTTGCCTGCCATGCCAGAGGACCCGGTTTCGATTCCCGGTGCCTGCCCATGTTAAAAAACAAAAAAAGGGTAAGCCTTGTGATTGAGGGCATTGCCTATTGAGTTGAGTGTCCGCAAAGTTTGACACAGTATCGGGGATTCCCGGATGGTAAGGTTTATTAGTTCCACAGTCTGTCTCCCCTCCCTCAGGGTGTTTTGCCAATACATTTTGATTATCCGCTTAATATACTCTAGGGTGTTTCCAGGCATTACAATAATCTATACATGTTTAAAGGACCTTTTTCTCATTCTGTGGTCCTTGTGTTTCAGTGTTCAAATGAGCGATACAGATAGGTTGAATTATGCACTACAGAAAATTTCAGTTCCAGATGAAATAAACCTTTCTTCCATTGGTCTCAAAGAGTATGTGTGATTCTAAAATATAGACACTGTCTTCTTTACCCCTATGTTTTGAATTACCTCAACCCCAACCTGTTTGGCTTCATTGTTATCTCTACATATCAGGTTATAGATAGAAAACAGCCTCTGAAAATCCAGAAATATTAATCACCACTCTGGACTTCATGTGTCAGCTCTAAAAGCTTGCAATCTAGGCCCCTGTTTTCTTGTAAGCATTTTTTAAAAGAGACCATACCATTGTTTGGTTTTTTGTTTTGGGCTTTTTTTCTCTCACCAAATGTTCCACATGTTCCTTCACATCATTGCCTGCCTCACCACATTGTTCCTTTTTGTAGCAGCACAACCTTCGTTCATAAGTATACACCATCGTGCGCCAGTCTACTTCTCTATAAGTGCATCCTTCAGCCACCTGCATTCATCAGGTATCATGTAGAAGGCGCAAAGACCACAGTCTGTCAACGTTCTAAATTTTAGATAATTTCATTGTTCCCAAGAGAAAGAAAACCAATAAGCACACCCTGGCCAAATCCATCTCATTATCTTCTTGAGAATGTTTCCTCAGGTGGCTTCAATCAGTTGCCTAATGTCCTTTCCTTTCAATGTCCAGAATTCCTTTTAGCATTTCTTGTAGAATTGGTCTAATGGCAATGAAGATCCTCAACTGTAGTTTATCTGAGAATGCTTTAATTCCACTGTCATTGTTTAAAGACAATTTTGCTGGATATAGCATTCGTGTTTGGCAATCATTTTGCTTTCAGCACTTTAAATATGTCTTCTCACTGCCTTCTACCTTCTGTGGTTTCTGATGAGAAATTGATGTTTAATCTTCCTGAGAATTTCATATGTATGACACATCACTTCTGTCTTGTGGCTTTCAGAATTCTCTACCTTTAGCATTTAAAAATTTGGTTATAACATGGGGCGGTGTGGGTTTATTTAAGTTTATCCCATTTGGAGTTTGTTGAGCATCTTGACTGTGTATACTCACGCCTTTTGTTAAATTGGGAAAATTTTCAGCCATTATTTCTTTTAATATCCTCTATACCACTTTCTTGCTTCTCCTTCTGGGATTTCTTCAATGAATATATTGGTCCCCCCCTGGTATCCCCCAGGTTCATTAGGCTCTTTTCACCTTTCTTCATTCTTTCTTCTTTCTACTTCTCATGCTGGATGATTTAAATAGTATTATTTCAAGTCTCTGATTGTTTCTGCTGCCATATCCAGTCTGCTGTTGAACTCCTCTGGGGAATTTTTCATTTCTGTAACTGTGGTTTTCAGCCACATTTCGTTTCATTTCATAATTTCCACTCTATATTGATATTCCCTTGGTGTTTATCATTCCTTTTTGTTAATTTTAAAATTTTTTTAAAATACCAAAAAACACTAAACAAACGCAAAGATTCTTAACTTTTGATCATTCCGTTCTATGTATACAATCTGTAATTCACAATATCATCACATAGTTGCAAATTCATCATCATGATCATTTCTTGGAACATTTATATCTATTCAGAAAAAGAAATAAAAAGAAAACAGAGACTGTCTACTGTTGTTGCCTCAGCCCTCTCTGTGCAGAAAGAAGCTCGCCGCCCGCTGCTGGCTGCTGACTATCCCTCACGCCCACCACCGCCACCGGGGTATATTATTCGGAGGGGCCAAGATGGCGGCCTAGCAACGTGTGCGTTTTAGCTCGTCCTCCAGAACTACTACTAAATAACCAGAAACAATACAGAGGAGCTCCGGGAGCCACGATACTGACTGGACACACAGCATACCCCTGTCTGGACCAGTTGGACCAGCTGCGGGTCTCTGGAACAGTGAATTCCCCAAGCCGCGGCGGCCGTCGGCTGGCGCTCGGCACCCCTCCCCCATAGGCAGCTTCCCGGAGGGAAAGGAAAGACACTCTAACAGTAGCAGAGACTGAGTCCAACCAAACACCAATTGTGGCATTAATAAACAAATTCTGACTACTAAAAATAGGCCCCCAGGTCAGGCGAAACTGGTAAAGGCGGAGGTTGCCTATTGGGCTAACGGAAAAAGAGGAAAGGGGACGAAAAGGAGGCTTGGCTGCCTCTGGATTCAGCGGCGGGATTACACAGGCTGGAGCTGCCCCAGAATACATAGAAAGAGGCTGCTTTCAGGGCTGTCTCCCTCCTGACCCTTCTCCAGGGGAGGAGTGAAACGCAACTCAGGTGGAATCCCTCTCTCAAGGAATTCAGACCCCAGGGCTTGGCAATTTGAAAGCATTATAACCAGCCTACAACCTTTCCTCTTTCTCCACCACACCCCCAGCAGGGAGAGTCTTCCAAAATAAAAGGAGCCACAACATCTTTTGCTGGTGGGACCCGCAGACAGACAAGCACCACATACTGAGCAGGATAAGAAAAACAGAGCCCAGAGACTTCACAGGAAAGTCTTTCAACCTGCTGGGTCTCACTCTCAGGGAAAACTGATGCAGGTGACTCCTTCCCCACCAAAAGGAGGCCAGTTTATCCCTGAAAAACCCGGCTGGAGTCTGTAATACCTATGTAGACCCTCCTAAGGGTGGGGAGGGGAAAGGCACCTTACAAGCAGGACAAGAAACAAGAAAATGAGAACTGAAAAATTACCCACTGTTAAACAAAACTTAAGCTAGAGGCCCAGAAAAAGCTGAACTGAAGGTCAAAGAATAGATAGACAACAAACTCATCTAGCAAGAAAACCCTAGGTAAGATAAGTGAAAGCAATCTCCAGAATAAACTAATTAAGGTAATTAAATGTCCAGACGCCAGCAAAAAATAGCAAATTACGCCAGGAAAATTAAAGATATGGCCCAGTAAAGGAACAAACCAATAGTTCAAATGAGATACAGGAGCTGAAGCAACTAATTCTGAATTTATGAACAGAAATGGAAAACCTCATCAAAAACCAAATCAATGAATTGAGGGAGGACATGAAGAAGGCAAGGAATGCACAAAAAGAAGAAATGGAAAGTCTGAAAAAACAAATCACAGAACTTATGGGAATGAAAGATACAGTAGAAGAGATGAAAAAAACAATGGAAACCTACAATGGTAGATTTCAAGAGACAGAGGTTAGAATTAGTGAACTTGAGGATGGAACATCTGAAATCCAAAAAGAAATAGCAACTATAGGGAAAAGAATGGAAAAATATGAGCAGGGGCTCAGGGAATTGAATGATAATATGAAGCGCACAAATATACGTGTTGCGGGTGTCCCGGAAGGAGAAGAGAAGGGAAAAGGAGAAAAACTAATGGAAGAAATTATCACTGAAAATTTCCCAACTTTTATGAAAGACCTAAAATTACAGATCCAAGAAATCCAGCACACCCCAAAGAGAATAGATCCAAATAGATGTTCTCCAAGACATTTACTAGTAAGAATGTCAGAGGTCAAAGTGAAAGGAGCTTGAAAGCAGCAAGAGAAAAGGAATTCATCACATACAAGGGAAACGCAATAAGACTATGTGTAGATTTCTCAGCAGAAACCATGGAGGCAAGAAGACAGTGGGATAATATATTTTAAATAGTAAAAGAGAGAAATTGCCAACCAAGAATTCTGTATCCAGCAAAATTGTCCTTCAAAAATGAGGGAGAAATTAAAACATTTTCAGACAAAAAGTCACTGAGAGAATTTGTGACCAAGAGACCAGCTCTGCAAGAAATACTAAAGGGAGCACTAGAGACAGATATGAAAAGACATAAGAGAGAGGTGTGGAGAAGAGTGTAGAAAGAAGGAAAATTAGATATGATATATAAAATACAAAAGGCAAAATGGTATAGGAAAGTACAACCCAAACAGTAATAACACTAAATGTTAATAGACTGAACTCCCAAATCAAAAGACATAGACTGGCAGAATGGATTAAAACACAGGATCCTTCTATGTGATCTCTACAGGAAACACATCTTAGACCCAAAGATAAACAGAGGTTGAAAGTAAAAGGTTAGAAAAAGATATTTCATGCAAATAACAACCAGAAAAGAGCAGGAGTAGCTATACTAATATCCAACAAATTAGACTTCAAATGTAAAACACTTAAAGAGACAAAGAAGGATACTATCTACTAATAAAAGGAGCAATTCAACAAGGAGACATAACAATCATAAATATTTATGCACCGAACCAGAATGCCCTAAAATACGTGAGGCATACACTGCAAATACTGAAAAGGGAAATAGACACATCTCCCATAATAGTTGGAGAATTCAATTCCCCACTTTCATCATTGGACAGAACATCTAGACAGAGGATCAATAAAGAAACAGAGAATTTGAATATTACATTAAATGAGCTAGACTTAACAGACATTTATAGGACATTACACCCCACAACAGCAGGATACACGTTTGTCTCAAATGCCCATAGATCATTCTCAAAGATAGACCATATGCTGGGTCACAAAGCAAGTCTCAACAAATTTAAAAAGATTGAAATCATACACAACACTTTCTCAGATCATAAAGGAATGAAGTTGGAAATCAATAATAGGCAGAGTGCCAGAAAATTCACAAATACGTGGAGGCTCAACAACACACTCTTAAGCAACCAGTGGGTCAAGGAAGAAATTGCAAGAGAAATCAGTAAATATCTCGAGGTGAATGAAAATGAAAACACAACATATCAAAACTTATGGGATGCAGCAAAGGCAGTGCTAAGAGGGAAATTTATTGCCCTAAATGCCTATATCAAAAAAGAAGAAAGGGCAAAATTTTGGGAACTGTCCACTTGGAAGAACTGGAGAAAGAACAGCAAACTAACCCCAAAGCAAGCAAAAGGAAAGAAATAACAAAGATTAGAGCAGAAATAAATGAAATTGAGAACATGAAAACAATAGAGAAAATCAATAAGACCAGAAGTTGGTTCTATGAGAAAATCAATAAGATTGATGGGCCCTTAGCAGATTGACAAAAAGAAGAGGGAGGATGCAAATAAATTAGATCAGAAATGGAAGAGGAGACATAACCACTGACCTCACAGAAATAAAGGAGGTAATAACAGGATACTATGAACAACTATATGCTAATAAATACAACAATGTAGATTAAATGGACAAGTTCCTAGAAAGGCATGAACAACCAACTTTGACACAAGAAGTAGATGACCTCAACAAACCAATCTCAAGTAAAGAAATTGAATAGGTCATTCAAAAGCTTCCGAAAAAGAAAAGTCCAGGACCAGATGGCTTCACATGTGAATTATACCAAACATTCAGGAAAGATTTAGTACCAACCCCACTCAAACTGTTCAAAAAAAATTGAAGTGGTGGGAAAGCTACCTAATTCATTCTATGAAGCCAACATCACCCTCATACCAAAACCAGGCAAAGATATTACAAAAAAAGAAAACTACAGACCAATCTCTCTAATGAATATAGATGCAAAAATCCTCAACAAAATTCTAGCAAATCGAATCCAGCAACACATTAAAGGAATTATACATCATGGCCAAGTAGGATTCATCCCAGGTATGCAAGGATGGTTCAGCATAAGAAAATCAATTAATGTAATACACCATATCAACAAATCAAAGCAGAAAAATCACATGATCATCTCAATTGATGCAGAGAAGGCATTTGACAAGATTCAACATCCTTTCCTGTTGAAAACACTTCAAAGGATAGGAATACAAGGGAACTTCCTTAAAATGATAGAGGGAATATATGAAAAACCCATAGCTAATATCATCCTCAATGGGGAATAATGGAAAACTTTCCCCCTAAGATCAGGAACAAGACAAGGATGTCCAATATCACCACTATTATTCAATATCGTTTTTGGAAGTTCTAACCAGAGCAATTAGGCAAGAAAAAGAAATACAAGGCATCAAAATTGGAAACTAAGAAGTAAAACTACCACTGTTTGCAGATGATATGATACTGTACATCAAAAACCCTGAAAAATCCACAGCAAAACTACTAGAGCTAATAAACGAGTACAGCAAAGTGGCAGGTTACAACATCAACATTCAAAAATCTGCAGTGTTTCTATACACTAGCAATGAACAAGCTGAGGGGAAAATCAAGAAACGAATTCCATTTACAACTGCAAGTAAAAGAATAAAATACTTAGGAATAAATTTAACTAAAGAGTCAAAAGACCTATACAAAGAAAACTACAAAAAAACTGTTAAAATAAATCACAGAAGACCTAAATAGATGGAAGGGCATACCATGTTCATGAATTGGAAGATTAAATATAGTTAAGATGTCAATTCTACCTAAATTGATTTACAGATTCAATGCAATACCAATCAAAATCCCAACAACTTACATTTCATAAATAGAAAAACCGATAAGCAAATTTATCTGGAAGGGCAGGGTGCCCCAAATTGCTAAAAGTATATTGAGGGGAAAAAATGAAGCTGGAGGTCTCACGCTGCCTGACTTTAAGGTATATTATGAAGCCACAGTGGTCAAAACAGCATGGTACTGGCATAAAGATAGATATATTGACCAATGGAATCGAATAGAGTGCTCAGATATAGACCCTCTCATCTATGGACATTTGATCTTTGATAAGGCAGTCAAGCTAACTCATTTGGCACAGAACAGTCTCTTCAATAAATGGTGCCTAGAGAACTGGTTATCTCTATGCAAAAGAATGAAAGAGGACCTGTATCTCACACCCTATACAAAAGGTAACTCAAAATAGATCAAAGATCTAAACATTAGGTCTAAGACCATAAAACAGGTAGAGGAAAATGTAGGGAAATATCTTATGAATCTTATAATGGGAGGCAGTTTTATGGACCTTACACCTATAGCAAGAGCACTGAAGAAAGAAATGAATAAATGGGAGCTCCCCAAATTAAACACTTTTGTGCATCAAAGAACTTCATCAAGAAAGTAGAGCCCAGCCCCGGTACAAGGACGCGGCTTCGAGGGCGTGGCCGTGTGAACCGCTGAACAGACTTTTTCTCGGCTAAAGCCCAGCTTTTTTTTTTTTTTTTATTTCAAATAGAAGTGAGTAGATACATACGTGCCTCACCTGGAGTCGACGTCTGTTCGTTTTTTGACGTGGGCTCGTTATCTGGATGTGTTTGTGTATTTGGGCTGAGCCGTGTTTGAGCAGTGTCAAAGGGATAACGGCCCTGGGCGTGAGGTCGTGTTTGCACAGGCTTTCTCGGACTTCCTGGAAGATGGCGGCTTAGTAAGACGCGCGGATCTTAGTTTCTTCTCCAGGACACCTACTAGGGGAGTAGAAACGATACAGAAAGCGCCCAAAGCCACAACAGAGATAAAAAAGACAGCGTACCCCATCCTGGAACGGCTGGCTGGCTGAGAGAAGCAGCTCGGGTGAGATCGCCGAGGCGCGCGGGCCTTACCGGGCGGGGTGGCAAGCGGCCGGAGTTACTCCCTTCCCCCTTCCCGGGCCGGCTGGGAGAATTGGAGAGGTGGTCCCCTGAAACCAAGGCTACTGGCGCCCACAGCATGCGCAGCCCCCGGACCAACTGAGAGAATTGGATCGGAAACCCCCAGGCCGCGGAGAACGGTGACCCCGTGACTCCCGGGGAACGTGCACTCTCTCGGGCGGGCCGCTGCCGCTGGCGCCCTCCCGCCACGCTTGTTGCCCAGGGCCGACTAGGAAATTCAGACGGGCTCTTTCCCTGGCTGCGGCGACCAGCAACCCTCCCTGCGTTCGGACACCCTCCCTGCGTTCGGACCCCGGGCCGGCTCAAGCCGCTTCGGCTAGCGAACCCCCAGGACGGCGAGAGTTTTCCAAAGTTTAAGGTCCCACAGCACCTTTTACTGGTGGGACCCGCAGACAAACGAGTGCCACGAGCACCACCTACTGGGCAGGATAAGAAAAACAGAACCCAGAGATTTCACAGAAAAATATTACAACCTTGCTGGGTCCAACACCAAGAGAAATCTGAATAAATGCCCAGACGCCAGCAGCAGAAGATAACTGTCCACGCTCAAAAGATTGAGAATATGGCTCAGTCAAAGGAACAAACTAATAGCTCAAATGAGACACAAGAGCTGAGACAACTAATGCTGAATATACGAACAGAAATGGAAAACCTCTTCAAAAATGAAATCGATAAATTGAGGGAGGACATGAAGAGGACATGGGCTGAACATAAAGAAGAAATAGAAAAACTGAAAAAACAAATCGCGGAACTTATGGAAGTGAAGGATAAAGTAGCAAACATAGAAAAAATAATGGATAGCTACAATGATAGATTTAAAGAGACAGAAGATAGAATTAGTGATTTGGAGGATGGTGGAACAACTAGAGAAAGAACAGCAAATTAACCCCAACACAAACAAAAAGAAGTAATGAAGATTAGAGCAGAAATAAATGAAATTGAGAACATGAAAACAATTGAGAAAATCAATAAGATTGATCGACCCTTAGCGAGGTTGACAAAAAGAAGAGAGGATGCAAATAAATAAAATCACAAAAGGAAGAGGAGACATAATAACTGACCCCACAGAAATAAAGGAAGTAATGAGAGTATACTATGAACAACTTTATGCTAATGAACTAGACAATGTAGATGAAATGAACAACTTCCTAGAGAGGCATGAACAACCAACATTGACTCGAGAAGAAATAGACAACCTCGATAAACCAATCACAAGTAAAGAAATTGAATCAGTCATTAAGAAGCTCCCCCAAAATAAAACCAAGGACCAGATGGCTTCACATGTGAATTCTACCAAACATTGAAGAAAGAATTAGTACCAATCCTGCTCAAACTCTTCAAAAAACTTGAAGAGGATGGAAAACTACTTAACACATTCTATGAGGCCAACATCACCCTCATACTAAAGCCAGACAAAAATATTGCAAGAAAAGAAAACTACAGACCAATCTGTCTAATGGATATAGATGCAACAATCCTCAACAAAATTCTTGCAAATCAAATCCAACAGCACATTAAAAGAGTTATACACCATGACCAAGTATGATTCATCCCAGGTATGCAAGGATGAATCAACATAAGAAAATCAATTAAAAAAATTAATTAATGTAATACACCATATAAACAAATCAAAGCATAAAAGCCACATATCATCTCGATTGATGCAGAAAAGACATTAGACAAAATTCAACATCCTTTCTTGTTGAAAACACTTCAAAGGATAGGAACAGAAGGGCACTACCTCAACATAATAAAGGGAATTTATGAAAAACCCACAGCTAACATCATTCTCAATGGAGAAAACTGAAAACTTTCCCTAAGATCAGGAACAAGACAAGGGTGTCCACTATCACCATTGTTATTCAACATTGGGTTGGCAATTCTAGCCAGAGCAATTAGACAAAAAAAAAGAAATACAAAGCATTAAAATTGGAAAGGAAGAAGTAAAACTCTCACTGTTTGCAGATGATATGCTACTATATGTTGATAACCCCAAAAATCCACAGCAAAACTACTAGAGCTAATAAATGAGTACAGCAACGTGGCCGGTTAGAAGATCAACACTCAAAAATCTGTAGTGTTTCTATACACTAGTAATGAACAATCTGAGGGGGAAATCACGAAAAAAAATCCATTTCCAATTGCAACCAAAAGAATAAATATTTAGGAATAAACTTAACTAAAGATACAAAAGACCTATACAAAGAAAATTAGAAGAAATTGTCAAAAGAAATCAGAGAAGACCTAAATAAATAGAAGGGCATACCATGTTCATGGATTGGAAGACTAGATATAATTAAGATGTCAATTCTAAGTGGATTTACAGATTCAATGCAATACCAATTAAAATCCCAAAAACTTACTTTTCAGAAATAGAAAAACCAATAACCAAATTTATATAGGGGCAGGGTGCCCTGAATAGCTAAAAATATCCTGAGAAAGAAAAATGAAGTTGGAGGCCTCACGCTACCTGACTTTAAGACGTATTATGAAGCTACATTGGTCAAAACAGCATGGTACTGGCATAAAGATAGATATACTGACCAATGGAATCGAATAGAGTGTTCAGATGTAGACCCTCTCATCTATGGACAATTGATCTTTGATAAGGCAGTCAAGCCAACTCACCTGGGACAGAACAGTCTCTTCAATAAATGGTGCCTCGAGAACTGGATATCCACTTGAAAAGAATGAAAGAGGATCTATATCTCACAAACCTATACAAAAATTAACTCAAAATGGATCAACAACCTAAACATTAGATTTAAGACCATAAAACTTTTAGAAAAAAAATGCAGGGAAATATCTTATCAATCTTATAATAGGAGGCGATTTCCTAGACCTTACACCCAAAGCACAAGCATTGAAGAAACAAATAAATAAATGGGAACTCCTTAAAATTACACACTTTTGTGCATCAAAGATCTTTTTCAAGAAAGTAAAAAAGATAGCGTACACAATGGGAGACAATATTTGGAAATGATATATCAGATAAAGGTCTAGAATCCAGAATATATAAAGAGATCATTCAACTCAACAACAAAAAGACAGACAACTCAATTACAGAATGGGCAAAAGACATAAACAGACATTTCTGAGAAGAGGAAATACAAATGGCCAAAAGGCACATGAAAAGATGCTCAACTTCCCTGGCTATTAGGGAAATGCAAATCAAGTCACAATGAGGTATCATCTCACACCCACCAGAATGGCCATTATCAATAAAACAGAAAACAACAAGTGCTGGAGAGGATGTGGAGAAAGAGGCACGCTTATCCACTGTTGGTGGGAATGTCAAATGGTATAACCACTGTGTAAGACAGTGTGGTGGTTCCTCAGGAAGCTAAGTACAGAATTGCCATATGATCCAGCAATACCATTGCTAGGTATCTACTCAGAGGACATGTGGACAACAACACAAATGGACATTTGCACACCAATGTTTATAGCAGCATTATTTACAGTTGTGAAGAGATGGAAACAGCCAAAATGTCCATCAACAGATGCGTGGTTAAGCAAGCTGTAGTGTCCGCGACTTCTCGCTCAGCCTCTGGTCCCCGGCCGGCGGGTGAGACAATGAGGAGAGACAGACGCAGACAAATCCGCGCTGGTGAGAAACACAGATCCAAGACACGCAGCAGTTGTAAGCACAGACCTTTACTGGAGTTAAGCTTGCATTCTCTGTTACAGGTTCCGCGCGGGACAAGATGCCCCGCGGGGGAGCAACCTCTATGCGGCCGTCAGGCACGGCTCCCTGTGGGTCGTCTCCGCCCACCCCGTCCGGGTAACCTCTTATATACTGTGCCCAAACCCAATAGGTTAGTGCCACGTATACAGAGGTGATTGGAAGATAGGGTTGGTGGGCGTGTGCGTCATTTGCAAAAGCAGGATGTGAGCGCCATCTTAGCTCACTCGATGGGCGGGGGGAACTCTAGAGCAGGCTGCAGCGTGTCCACTAGGCCAAACCCGGAAAGCGGCTCTCTGCATCTCCCCCTTTTTGTTTTTATAAGAGGCATGGTCCGTAGACCGTATTCTTGTACCCAGTGTCTCTATTGATGATGGTGCTCCCGTGGGCCTGAGTGGCTCACAACATAGTTTGGTGCTTTGGGGAGTCTGGACTAGGCTCGCGTCATCACACGACGGAGCCTCTGGCACCGACCAGAATGCTCACCTCATATAGAGACCGGAGAGTCCGTGAACTGGATACCACGTGACTCCTCCCTGCAGTGCTTCGCCTCGCAACTGGGTCAAGCGGGGATTATGAGAGCGACAGCCAGGGCATAGGAAACGCTGCGGAGGCCTCGGTGCAATGGCTAGAGCCAAGCCCAGTCTGGCCAGGACTGCGGCCGCAGCTCCACCGTCGAGGCGGCTAGGCGCGCAAAATTAACAGCCTCTGGTGCCTAGCTAAACACGGGTAGTGGCCAGGGAGCCTGCAACAAACCTTGCTGACAAGAGCTTTGCCCCAGGTGATTCAGACGGGCTATCTATCGAGGAGGGACGCACACCCACATTTGACTGGGAAGACATAGCTAACATGGTAGAAACACGTAGTTGCTGCTGTGTCTGGAACAAGCGTTCTAACAAACATTTAACAGTGACTAAGCCCACTAATAGTCCCACTGCCACGAGAATCCAAGTAGTCAAATTGGGCCAAGAGAACTATGAGGTGACTCGGTTCCACAGACTTTGTACAGTCTCGCCCAGTTTGGAAAGGTCGAAGGCAACGGGGGTTATTAAAACTGGTCCCCCTTCTAAACAATCGAAGGGTGACCGGCGCTTTCGTTGCTATCTCGTCAGTCGCCGCCGTCATCAGCAGAGTTGGAGGCCTGATCTGATGGTTCAGGTTGAAGGCTTGTTGGTTTTTTAGGTAACAGCTCCGTGGCCTCCTCGGGCGATGTCACGGTTCTCACCAGTCTTTCCGGAACCCACACTGGTTGACGTCCTGGCTCCTGGGGAAAAACACAAACAGAGCCTCTGGCCCAGCTGAGCACTGGGTCAGGGCCTTGCCATTGTCCTGACAGGACATCCTTCCAACGGACTAGACCTCTATGTGGAGGACTCGGAGTGGTATGCTGAAGAGCAGGTGTCATTCCTAGTGAATTTTCATTTAAAAAATTGTACGTAAACAAGGCTATAGACAGTTGAGCCTTTGGGGACAGGCCGTGACCTATTCCCCCTTTCTGTTTCTTTAGTAAGTCTTTGATGTCTAAGATGAAAATAGACCAATGCTCTGGCAGAGCTGAGAGAAGGGGCAACCCCATCTGAACAGGTCCTAAGGACTCCATGCAATTATTAACGGCTCTTAAATCATGTAACAATCTCCATCTGCCTGATTTTTTCTTTATGACAAATACGGGTGTGTTCCAAGGCGATGTAGAGGGAATGATGTGGCTCTCTTTTAGCTGTATAGACACTAGAGTATGCAATGCTGAGAGTTTTTCCTGTGATAATGGCCACTGAGGCACCCACACCGGGGTACTGGTCTTCCATTTTAGTTTTATAGGTGTGGGTGGGAATCTCCCCTCAGTGGCCCCTAGGAAAAACCCAGGCCTCGTCTGTCAGAATTGGAGACAGCTTGTATAGGCCTTGCGCGCCCGTGCAATGAGGCTCCTAAGCCTTTGCCGGGGACATATCCCATTCCTTTTAACAAGCGCTTAGAAGTTGGAGAGCAGCCACTGTAATTACCTGATTCGGCCACCAGAGGGAGCCCGTGGTGAGGGTTTTTGGCGAGATCACCAAAACCATTCACCGGAAGCCGCCGCGTCCCTGCAGCAGGCGCTGGCGGAGCGGAAGGCTGCGTGGGTGAGACAGGGGGCCTCCCCCAATCGATCAGCGGAGGCGCGTCTGCACCCTCAGTCTCATTACTATCTGACTCCGAGTCAGAGTCGTCCGAACTAACGTCTGACTCTGGCGGCTTGCCTTTACGGGAGCCGTCCGCAGACGAAACTGACTGAGTTTCTTGGAGCGCGTGCCGTGCCTGTAGCAGGGCGGAAGACGGACTTAGGCCTGCAGCATTCTCCGCCTCAGGGCAAGCACGGACGGTTTCCCAGATAGGGAGCAGGATCGGGTCCATACAAAGGCCCGTCCGGCGCGCCCGTTCTATGTCATTACCAAGTTTTAACCAAGAAGGCAGGCTGAGGCTACCGGAATGGGTGAACCAAAGGGCAAAGGTAACAACATCGTCAAGGAACCGCAGGAGGGAACTCTTCTTAACTGAGATGCCCCGCTGCTTCAAAAGGGTTTTTAAAGGGGGTAATAAAGGTGAACTTCCTGACTGCCCCATGCTTGCAGTCGGCACTGTACTTTAATCACTCGGGGAGCTCTCCCGAGTCACCGGGGCTACCTGAAAGCCCGCGGCCCTTAACTCTCACGTAATAGGAAGCACTCACCTTCCCACGGTGATCAGGCGTGGAAAGTCCGCCGCGAACTCAGGATGCGCATCCTCACCAGCTCGGGGAAAGGCAGCAGAAGGGTCCCCGTACGGGCCACCACTTGTCCGCGACTTCTCGCTCAGCCTCTGGTCCCCGGCCGGCGGGTGAGACAATGAGGAGAGACAGACGCAGACAAATCCGCGCTGGTGAGAAACACAGATCCAAGACACGCAGCAGTTGTAAGCACAGACCTTTACTGGAGTTAAGCTTGCATTCTCTGTTACAGGTTCCGCGCGGGACAAGATGCCCCGCGGGGGAGCAACCTCTATGCGGCCGTCAGGCACGGCTCCCTGTGGGTCGTCTCCGCCCACCCCGTCCGGGTAACCTCTTATATACTGTGCCCAAACCCAATAGGTTAGTGCCACGTATACAGAGGTGATTGGAAGATAGGGTTGGTGGGCGTGTGCGTCATTTGCAAAAGCAGGATGTGAGCGCCATCTTAGCTCACTCGATGGGCGGGGGGAACTCTAGAGCAGGCTGCAGCGTGTCCACTAGGCCAAACCCGGAAAGCGGCTCTCTACACTGTAGTATATACATATGATGGAATATTATACAACTGTAAGACAGAATAGAGTCATGATGCATGTTAAAATATGGATGGACATCAAGTACATTATGCTGAGTGAGATTAGCCAGAAACAAAAGGACAAATACAGTATGTTCTCACTGGTATGAAGGGAGTGTAGCGAATGAACTTGGAGAATTTCATTTGGACACAGAGACCATCAGGAGATAGAAATACAGTAGATATTGGGTAATTGGAGCTGAAGGGATACAGATTGTGCAACAGGACTGATTGTAAAAATTCGGAAATGGATAGCACAATATTACATAACTGTAATACAAGAATATTAGTATGCTATATGAAGCTGAAGGTGAAAATGATAGAAGGAGGAGGCCTGGGGGCACAAATGAAATCAGAAGGAACGATAGGCAATAAAGACTGAGATGGTTTAATCTAGGAATGCCTAGAGTGTATAATGATAGTAACTAAATGTGCAAATTTAAAAATGTTTCTGCATGAGGAAGAACAAAGTAAAGTCAATAATGCAGGGTGTTGAAAATAGATGGTAGTTAATATTTTAAAACTTAAACCTATGTGTTAGACAAACAAAAAATGTTTATTTGGTACAAAATTTTTATTTTGACTAGTGCATTTCCTAATATAACTTATGTGGACAGCTTAATTGAACACCATAGTACTTGGAACCTTGCATAGGGCATGAGATTTTGTAGGTTTGTCCAGAGTGATGCCCAGAAAAATCCCAGAGCGATTTGAACAGTGAATAGGGAAGTATTTGCAGAGTCCCCTAGGGGGAATGGTGAGAAAGGGGGAAAATTCAACTTCCCTAAGTGGAGAATTCTTTATATTCTCACAGGCAGTGGGGACAGTCAAAGCAATAGGCTGCACCTCCAATCTTGGGGTTTGTTCATATGAAACTTAATCCCGTGAAGGATAGGCTAAACCACTTAAAATGAAGCCTAAGAGTCACCCCCAAGAGAACTTCTTCTGTTGCTCAGATGTGGCCTCTCTCTCTGCCGACACAGCAAGCAAACTCATTGCCCTGCCCCTCTCTATGTGGGACATGACTCCCAGTGGTGTGGCCCTTCCTGGGAACGTGGGACAGAAATCCTAGAATGACCTGAAACTAAGCATCAAGGGATTGAGGAAGTCTTCTTGACCAAAAGGAGAAAGAGCAAAATGAACAAAATAAAGTGTCAGTGGCTGAGAGATTCCAAACAGAGTTGCGAGGTCATTGTGGAGGTTATTCTTAAGCATTAAATAGATATCACCTTGTTAGTCAAGATGTAATGGAGAGGCTGGAGGTAACTGCCTGAATATGTGGAGGTGTGCTCTGGTGGCCATGTTTCTTGAAGATAATTGTATGATGATATGTCTGCCACAGTGTGACTGTGTGGTTGTGAGAGCATTGTGTCTGATGCTCCTTTTGTCTACTTTATCGATGGACAAGTAAAACATATGGATTAAAAATAAATAAATAATAGGGGGAACAAATGCTAAAAAAAGACATTAGAAGAGCACAAAGAGGAATTTGAAAGAGTAAATAGAAAAATAGTACAAATCACAGAGATTAAAGACTCTGTTGACCAAATAAAAGACATACTAGAGGCACACAACACCAGATTTGAAGAGACAGAAGAAAGAATAAGTGATATAGACAGAATAATTGACTTTGAAGACTCAAAACAGCAAATAGCAAAAAAGATGGAAAAAACTGAATGGGAACTTAGGGAAATGATAGACAAAACAAAGTGCACAAATATAAGAATCATTGGTGTCCCAGAAGGAGGAGGAGCAAAGGGCTAAGAAGAGTAGTTGAGGATATAATGGGGGAAAACTTCCCAACCCTCATAAAGGACATAAATATACAAGTCAAAGAAGGCCATAGAACTGCAAGCATAATAAATCCCAATAGGCCTTTCCCAAGGCACATCGTGATCTGTCAAATGCTGAAGAGAAGCAGAAAATCCTGAAAGTGGCAAGAATAAAACAATCTGCTACATACAAGGGATAACAAGCAATCCTGAGTTCAAACTACTCAATTAGCACCCTGGAAGCGAGAAGTCAGTGCTACGATATATTCAACATCCTGAAAGAGAAAGACATTCAACCAAGAATTCTGTAACCAGCCAAATTGTCCTTTAAAATTGAGGGAGAGATGAAAGTTTTCACAGACAAAGAAGTCCTGAAAGAATTTTTCAGCAAGAGACCAGCCCTACAAGTAATGTTATAGGAGGTCTCCGACCTGAAAAAAACGGCAGGAGAGGGAGGTCTGCAGGAGGGCACAAAACTGAAGAGTACCATTAAGGGTAATTTAAAGAATAGAAAAAGAAAGAGGGAAAAGAATATATCACTCTACAAAATAAAATTAAAAAAATAAGATGGTGGAATCAAGAAATGCCTTTTCAGTAATAACTTTGAATATTAACAAACTAACCTCAAAAAGTAAAAGATACCAATTGGCAGAATGGATTAAGAAACATAATCCAGCAGTCTATATGCTACTTACAGGAGAGTCATTTTAGACACGAGGATACAGATAGATTGAAAGTGAAAGGATGGAAAAAGATTTTCCATGCAAGTTGTAACCAACAGAAAGAAGAGTAGCTATATTAATATCGGACAGAATAGATTTTAAATGTAAAGGCATCATAAGAGACAAAGAAGGCCACTATATACTGATTAAAGGATCAATTCACCAAGGAGATATAACAATCATAAATGTTTATGCTCCTAATCAAGGAACTCCAAAGTATGAGATAGACATTTGCAAAACTGAAGGGTATGATAGATGTTTCAACAATCATAGTAGGAGACTTCAATATACTACTCTCCTCTCTAAATAGAACAACCAGACAGAAGATCAACAATGAAATAGAGAAGTTAAATAACTTGATAAATGAATGAGACCTAACAAACATATATGGGTCATTGCACCCCAAAGCACAAAGTTATACATTCTTCTCTAGTGCTCATGGAACATTATTCAGTATAGAACACATGCTGGGGCACAAAACAGGTCTTTATAAATTTAAAAATTTTGAAAATTTTCAGAGTACTTTTGCTGATCACAATGTGATGATACTCGATTTCGATACCCACCACCAAGGAGAACATTCACAAATATATGGAGATTAAATAACACACTCTTAAACAACCAGTAGGTGGAAGAAGAAATTGCTAGAGAAATCAGTAGCTATCTGGAGATGAATGAAAATGAGAATACAACTTATCAGAACTCATGGGATGTGGCAAAGGCTGTGCTGAGAGGGAAATTTATTGCCCTAAATGCCTACACTAAAAAACAAGAAAGAGCAAATTTGAGGACTTAACAGTACACCTGGAGGAACTTGAGAAAGAACAGCAAACAAACCCCAAAGCAAATAGAAGAAGAGAAATAACAAAGATTAAAGCAGAGATAAATGACTGGGAGAATAAAAGAACAATAGAAAGAATCAATAAATCCAAAAGTTGGTTCTTTGAGAAAATCAATAAAATTGATGGGCCACTAGCAAGACTGACAAAGAAAAAAAGAGAAAGGATGCAAATAAACAAAATCAGAAGTGAGAAGGGGTGTGTTACCACAGACCCTGAAGAAATAAAAGAAATCATAAGAGGATACTATGAACAACCATATGCCAACAAACTATGCAACTTAGATGAAATGGACTAATTCCTGGAAACACAACAATAAGCTACACTGACTCAGGAAGAAATAGAAGATCTCAACAAACCAATCACAAGTAAAGAGATTCAATCTGTCATCAAAAATCTTCCTTCAAAGAAAAGCCCAGGGCCAGATGGCTTCACAGGGGAATTTTATCAAACATTCCAAAAAACTAACACCAATCCTGCTCAAACTTTTCAAAAAAATTGAGGAAAAAGAAACTCTAACTCATTTTATGATGCTAACATCATTTTATACCAAAACAGTGTAAAAACGCTATAAGAAAGGAAAATTATAGGCCAATCTCCCTAATGAACATATATGTAAAAATTCTCTACAAAATATTCGGAAATCGAATCCAACAACACATTAAAAGAATTATACACCATGACCAAGTGGGGTTTATATCAGGAATGCAAGGATGCTTCAATGCAAGAAAATCAGTGAATGTAATACAGCACATTATAAAATCAAATTATAAAAATCAAAAAGGAAAAATCACATGATCATCTCAGTTGACGCTGAAAAAGTACTCTACAAAATTCAGCATCCTTTTCTGATAAAAACACTGCAAAATATATGAATCAAAATTAACTACCTCAATATGATACAGGGAATATGTGAAAAACTGATAGCAAGCATTGTACTCAATGGAGAGGGATGAAATCCTTCCCCCTAAGATCAGGTGCAAGACAAGGATGTTCATTGTCACCACTATATTCAACATTGTGCTAGAAGGTCTAGCCAGAGCAATCAGGCAGGATAAAGAAATAAAAGGTAACCAAATTGGAAAGGAAGAAGTAAAACTCTGATTATTTGCTAATGATATGATACTATACTTGAAAGATCCTGAGATATCTACAGTAAAGTTACTTGAGCTAATAAACAAATTCAGCAGGTTGGCAGTGTATAAAGTTAACATGCAAAAATCAGTAACATTTCTATACAGAAACAATGAAGTAGCTGAGGAGTCAGTTGAGAAAAAAATTCCATTCAGAATAGCAAGTAAAAGAATTAAATACTTAGGAATGAACTTAACTAGGGATGTAAAGACTTGTACAGGGAAAACTACATAACATTGCTAAAAGAAATCAAAGAGGACCTAAATAGCTTGAAAGACATTCCCTGCTCGTAGATAGGAGGGTTAAATATGGTTAAGATTTCAATTTTCCCTAATTGATCTACAGATTCAATGCAGTACCAATCAAAATTGCAACAATCTACTTTGCAGATTTGGAAAAGCTAACTACCAAATTCATCTGGAAGGGTAGGAGTCCCCGAATAGCTATAAGCATCCTAAAAAAGAAGAATGAAGTGGGACGATTAACACTCCCTGGCGTTAAAACCTATTATAAAAGCACAAACATCAAAACAGCATGGTACTGGCACAGAGACAGAAGCATTGACCAATGGAATCGAATCGCGAGTACAGAAATAGACCACCAAATCTATGGTCAACTGATTTTTGAAAAGGCTCCCAAATACTGTGAACTGGGACAAAATAGTCTTTTCAATAATTGGGCATGGAAGCACTGGATATCAATAGCCAAGAGAATCAAAGAGGACCCCTATTTTACACCCTACACAAAAATTAACTCAATGTGGATCAAACACCTAAATATAAGAACTTACACCCTAAAGCTTCTAGAATAAAATATAGGGAAACATCTTCAAGATCTAGTAATAGGAAGTAGCTTCCTAAACTTTACACCCAAAGCACAATCAACAAAAGGAGAAATGGATAAATAGGAACTCTTCAAAATCAAATGCTTCTGTACCTCAAAAGACTTTGTCAAAAAGGTGAAGAGGCAGCCAACTCAATGGGAATAAATATTTGGAAATCACATATGAAACAAAGGTTTGGTTTCCAGTATATACAAAGAAATCATACAACTCAACAACAAAAGAAGAAACAATCCAATTATAAAATGGGCTAAAGATATGAATAGGCACAACAAAACTACTAGAGCTAATAAATGAGTACAGCAAAGTAGCAGGTTACAAGATCAACATTCAAAAATCTGTAGCATTTCTATACACTAGCAATGAACAAGCAGAGGGAGAAATCAAGAAACGAATCCCATTTACAATTGCAACTAAAAGAATAAAATACCTAGGAATAAATTTAACTAAAGAGACAAAAAACCTATATAAAGAAAACTACAAAAAACTGCTAAAGGAAATCAGAGAAGACCTAAATAGATGGAAGGGCATACCGTGCTCATGGATTGGAAGACTAAATATAGTTAAGATGTCAATCCTACCTAAATTGATTTACACATTCAATGCAATACCAATCAAAATCCCAACAACTTATTTTTCAGAAATAGAAAAACCAATAAGCAAATTTATCTGGAAGGGCAGGGTGCCCCGAATTGCTAAAAACATCTTGAGGAAAAAAAAACGAAGCTGGAGGTCTTGCACTGCCTGACTTTAAGGCATATTATGAAGCCACAGTGGTCAAAACAGCATGGTATTGGCATAAAGATAGATATATCGACCAATGGAATCGAATAGAGTGCTCAGATATAGACCCTCTCATCTATGGACATTTGATCTTTGATAAGGCAGTCAAGCCAACTCACCTGGGACAGAACAGTCTCTTCAATAAATGGTGCCTAGAGAACTGGATATCCATATGCAAAAGAATGAAAGAAGACCCATATCTCACACCCTACACAAAAGTTAACTCAAAATGGATCAAAGATCTAAACATTAGGTCCAATACCAGAAAACAGTTAGAGGAAAATGTAGGGAGATATCTTATGAATCTTATAATTGTGGGCAGTTTTATGGACCTTAAACCTAAAGCAAGAGCACTGAAGAAGGAAATAAATAAATGGGAACTCCTCAAAATTAAACACTTTTTTGCATCAAAGAACTTCATCAAGAAAGTAGAAATACAGCCTACACAATGGGAATCAATATTTGGAAATGACATATCAGATAAAGGTCTAGTATCCAGAATTTATAATGAGATTGTTCAACTCAACAACAAAAAGACAGCCAACCCTATTACAAAATGGGAAAAAGACTTGAATAGACACCTCTCAGAGGAGGAAATACAAATGGCCAAAAGGCACATGAAGAGATGCTCAATGTCCCTGGCCATTAGAGAAATGCAAATCAAAACCACAATGAGATATCATCTCACACCCACCAGAATGGCCATTATCAACAAAACAGAAAATGACAAGTGCTGGAGAGGATGCGGTGAAAAAGGCACACTTACCCACTGTTGGTGGGAATGTCAAATGGTGCAACCACTGTGGAAGGCAGTTTGGCGGTTCCTCAAAAAGCTGAATATAGAATTGCCATACAACCCAGCAATACCATTGCTGGGAATCTACTCAAAGGAATTAAGGGCAAAAACTCAAACGGACATTTGCACACCAATGTTTATAGCAACATTATCTACAATTGCAAAGAGATGGAAACAGCCAAAATGTCCATCAACAGACAAGTGGCTAAACAAACTGTGGTATATACATACGATGGAATATTATGCAGCTTTAAGGCAGGATAAACTTATGAAGCATGTAATAACATGGATGGACCTAGAGAACATTATGCTGAGTGAGTCTAGCCAAAAACTAAAAGACAAATACTGTATTGTCCCAATGATGTGAATCAACACTCGAGAATAAACTTGGAATATGTCATTGGTAACAGAGTTCAGCAGGAGTTTGAAACAGGGTAAGATGATGGGTAATTGGAGCTGATGGGATACAGACTGTGCAGTAGGAGTAGATACAAAAACTCAAAAATGGACAGCACAATAATACCTAATTGTAAAGTAATCATGTTAAAACACTGAATGAAGCTGCATCCGAGCTATAGGTTTTTGTTTTGTTTTGTTTTATTTTGTTTTGTTCTTACTATTATTACTTTTATTTTTTTTCTCTATATTAACATTCTATATCTTTTTCGGTTATATTGCTAGTTCTTCTAAACCGATGCAAATGTACTAAGAAACGATGATCATGCATCTATGTGATGATGTTAAGAATTACTGATTGCATATGTAGAATGGTATGATTTCTAAAAAAAAAAATGCACAGCACAATACTACCTAATTATAATGTAATTATGTTAAAACACTGAATGAAGCTGCATCTGAGCTATAGTTTTTTTCTTATATATTTTTGTATTTTTTATTTTTATTTTTATTTTTTCTCTATATTATCATTTTATTTCTTTTTCTAAATCGATGCATATGTACTAAGAAATGATGATCATACATCTATGTGATGATATTAAGAATTACTGATTGCATATGTAGAATGGAATGATTTCTAAATGTTGTGTTAGTTTATTTTTTTTAATTAATAAAAAAACATATGAATAGGCACTTTTCTGAAGAGCAGTGCAGATGGCTCAAAAGTACATGAAGAGAAGCTTATTTTCACTGGCTATAAGGGAAATGCAGATCAAGACTACAATGAGATACTACCTCACACCTATAAGAATGGCTGCTATTAAGCAAACAGGAAACTATAAATGTTGGAGAGGATGTGGAGAAACTGGGATACTTATGCACTGATGGTGGGAATATATAATGTTTCAGCCAGTATGGAAGACTGTTTGGCGGTTCATTAGGAAACCAAATATGGAGTTGCCCTAAGACTCAGCAATAGCACTATTTGGTATATACCCAGAAGAGCTGAAAGCAATGACACAAAGAGACATTTGCACACCGATGTTCATAGCAGCATTATTCACAAGCGCCAAAACATGCAAACAAACCAAATGCCCATCAACAGACAAATGGGTCAAGGAAATGTGGTATATACATACGATGGAATATCAGGCAGCAGTAAGACAAATGATGTCTTGAAGCACATGACAAGATGGATGCACCTTGTGTACATAATGCTGAGTGAAGTTAGCCAGACACAAAAGGAAAGATAGTGTAGGAGTCCACTTTTATGATTAGCATATAGGTATAATCAGAGTCTTATAATACAGAAGATAGGGGTCTTAGAGTTACATAGAAGCTTGAGATGGGTGAACTGTTAGTTAATGATGTTGAACTCCGATGTGAGAGAATAGATAGGAGCGAATGTGATTCTCTTTCTAGCGGGTCTAGAAGCAATGTTTTATAGACCTAAGTGTCCCACTAGCTCACAATAAAAATATGAATTAGTTATTTTAAGAATTACTTCCAGGATATGATTTTTGTATAAAGAGTGTTTAAGTTCAGGGTACAGGGTGAAAACTGCTATTGCATGCTATGAGCTATGTTCAAAAGGAAACCATCAGCAATACCAGAATAAAAGCAGAGGTAAATAATGGGGGGGGGGGGGACAAAAGTTAAGAGGAGGTTTAGATTTCCTAATTAACAAGGGTGTGTTTATTGATTTTCTGTCTCTTGGGAACAATGAAATAATCTAAAATTGAGAATGTTGATGGACTGTGGACTTTGGGCCCTCTACATTATGCCTAGTGAATGCAGGGGGTTGAAGGTTGCACTGACGGAGACGTAGATTGGCATACGATGGTGTACACTTATGAACGACGATTGTGCTGCTGCAAAAAGGGACAATGTGGTGTGGCATGCAACGATGTGAATGAACATGTGGAACATTCGGTGAGAGAAAAAAAGCCTAAAACAAAAAACCAAACAATGGTATGGTCCGTTTTGGAAAATGCTTTCAAGAAAAAGGGGCCAAGATTGTAAGCTTTTAGAGCTGACACATTAAGTCCAGAGTGGTGATTAATATTTCTGGATTTTGAGAGGCTGTTTTATATCTATAATCTGATTTATAATTACCAAGAGATGGAAACAGCCAAAATGTCCAGCAACAGACTGTTGGCTAAACAAACTGTGGCATATACATAAGATGGAATATTAGCAGCTGTAAGGCAGAATAAAGTTATGAAGTATTTAACAACATGAATGGACCTTAAGGACATTGTGCTGAGTGTGATTAGCCAAAAACAAAAGGACAAATACTGTATGGTCTCACTGATATGAACTGACATTAGTGAATAAACTTGGAATATTTCGTTGGTAACAGAGACCATCAGGAGATACAAATAGGGTAAGATATTGGCTAATTGGAGCTAAAGGGATACAGAATGTGCATCAGGACTGAATATAAAAACTCAGAAATGGACTGCACAATATTACCTAACTGTAATACAATTATGTTAAATCACTGAGTGAAGCTGCATGTGAGAATAATAGAGGGAGGAAGCCTGGGACATAAATGAAATCACAAAGCCAGGTGATAAAGATTGAGATGGTGTAATCTAGGAATGCCTAGAGTGTATAATGATAGTGACTAAATTTAGAAATTTAAAAACTGTTTTTACATGAGGAAGAACAAAAGAATGTCATTACTGCAGTGTGCTGAAAATAGATGGTAATTAATATTTTAAAATTTCAACTTATGTGTGTCTAAAGCAAAAAATATTTATTTGGTACAAATTTATATTTTCACTAGTGCATCTCCTAATATAACTTATGTAGATAGTTGGTTGCACACGTTAAGTACATGGAACTTTGGGTAGGACATGAGATTTTGTTGGTTTGTCCAGGTGATGCCCTGATGAATCCCAGAGTGATTTAATCAGTGAGTGGAAAAGTATTTGCAAAGTCCCCTTCAGGGAATGGTGAGAGCGGGGAAAACTCAACTTCCCCAAGTTGAATTCTTGATATTCTCACAAGCAGTGTGGACAACCAAAGCTATAGGCTGAGCCCCCAGTCTTGGGGTTTGTTCATAAGAATCTTAATCTCACAAAGGATAGGTCAAGCCTAGTTAAAATTAGGCCTAAGAGTCACCCCCAAGAGAACCTCTTTTGTTGCTCAGATATGTCCTCTCTCTCTAGCTAACACAACAAGCAAACTCACCACCCTCCCCCTGTCTATGTGGGACATGACTCCCAGGGGTGTGGACCTTCCTGGGCGCGTGGGACAGAAATCCTAGAATGAGCTGGGACTTAGCACCAAGGTATCGAGAAAAACCCTAGAATGGGCTGAGACTCAGCATCAAGGGATTGAGAAAACCTTTTCGACCAAAAGGCGGAAGAGTGAAATGAGACCAAGTGTAACTGGCTGAGAGATTCCAAACAGAGTTGAGAGGTTATCCTGGAGGTTATTCTTACACATTAAATACGTATCACCTTGTTATCCAAGATGTAATGGAGAGGCTGGAGGGAACTGCCTGAAAATGTAGGACTGTTTTCCAGTAGTCATGTTTCTCAATGATGATTGTATAACAATATAGCTTTCACAATGTGACTGTGCGATTGTGAAAACCTTGTGTCTGATGCTCCTTTTATCTACCTTGTTGACAGATGAGTAGAATATATGGAATAATAAATAATAGGGGGAACAAATGTTAAAATAAATTTAGTTTGAAATGCTAGTGATCAGTGAAAGGAAGGGGTAAAGGGGTATGGCATGTAAATTTTTTTTTCTGTTTTCATTTTATTTTTCTGTTCTCTTTTTATTTCATTTTCTGAATTGATGCAAATGTTCTGGGAAATGATCATGATGATGAATATGCAACTATGTGATGGTATTCTGAATTGCTAAGTGTATGTATAGAGCAGAATGAGCATGTGTTGGGAACGTTTGTGTTTCTTTCTTGTAATTTTTTCTTTAAGTAATAAAAAATTAAAAAATATATATATATAAATTTTGTACCAAATAAACCTTTTTTGCTGTAGTCTCACACATTGTCTTGAAGCACACACATTATAAAACTTACCATTACTCTTTTCTCTAAATTTTAAAAATTGAATTCTTTGTTTATTTTCTTATTATTTATATGTAATTCCCATACCATACAATTCACCATTTTAAACTGTGGGACTCGATGTTTTTAGTATATTCACAAAACTGTGCAATCATCATCACAAACAGTTTTAGAACAGTTTCATCACCCCAAAAAGTAGCCTTGTACTATCAGCAGTCGCTCTCCATTCCGTTGTTACCTCCCCCCCCACCCCAGCTCCTGGTAACCACTAGTCTAATTTTTGTCACTATGGGTTTCTATATTGTGGATAGCACAACTAAATGGATCATAAACTATGTGCCCTTCTGCATCGAACAAAACTTTTTCATTGTAGCATGTATCAGTGCTTCATTCCTTTTTTTTTTTGCATGGGTAGGCATTCAGAATCGAACCCAGGTCTCTGGCATGGCAGGTGAGAATTCTGCCACTGAGCCTCCATCGCACCACCCCATTCCTTTTTTATAGTGAATAATATTAAATGATATAAATACCACATTTTGTCTATCTGTTCATCATTTGAAGAACATTTGGGCTATTGCTAGTTTTTGGCTCTTCAGAACACTGTTGCTGTGAATCTTTTTTCTTTTAATGAATTTTTGTGTGAAAATATAATTTCTATAGTTTGAGGTATATACCTATGAGTGGAGTCACATTGTTTAGCTTTTTGTGGAACAGTTAACGTATCTTCTACAGTGGCTACAACATTTAATATTCCCACCAGAAATGTAGGAGGGTTCCAATTCCTCCAAATCCCTGCCCACTATTTTTTCCCCCTCATTTAAGATTATCTCCATCCTAGCATGTGTGAAGTGGTATTTCATTGTGGTTGTGATTTGCATTTTGCTAATGAATAATGAATGATAGGGAACATCTCTTCATGTGCTTATTGACCATCTGCTTGGAGAGACAAATGAATTTGCAAGGTCAGAGTCCTGAGTCTGTGAATCTGATCTGTGCCATATCTGTTCACCTCAGTGAAGCCGTTTATCCCCTTTGGAACTCATTTTCCTGACACGATGAGAATATACTGAGTCTGTGTCTGTTGAGGATATGGAGACCGAGAAAGGTTTCCATTTTGTTCTCTTTCTTCCGGAAGTGAGAAAGAAAACAAGAAGGAACCCAGAGAGGGAAAGATGAAGTTCACTGCTTGGGGCTTTGTCATGTAATCCCACCTGGGGAGGAGGTCAAAATTCTTTTCACTTTCCACAGTCTACAAAGAGAGGAGGAGGTGGCCGACGATTAACCTGACCCCCAATCTCCACCCCACCAGTTCAATGTTGCTAGGTTTTCTTAGATTTCCTGTGTTAGCCTGAGATGCAAAAGGGAGGACTGCCTTGCCAAGACAAAGCACCCGAGGAACCTCTTTGTTCTTCACCTGCCCTGGAAAGTCCCACCTACTTCTGTCCAAACTGCTCGGGAACTGGTCAGTAGAAAAGGGCTATGATTTAGAGCCCGAGCCCAAGTCTCTTGGTAGACAGCCGGCCAGCAGGCAGGCTGGGATTGGGTGGGGGGGCCAGACACTGAGTGTGGGAAGATCCTCCTTCAGGGCCTAGAAAGAGGCCAGGATATTGTGGGGAATTCAGTGCCAGCAACAGGTCATTTGTGCTGCCCTGTGGTTGTTAGAGAGGCCACGTGTTTCTTTGAAAAGTGTTTATTTAAATGCTTCTTATATAGAGAAAAATTAGTGCACAAGCACACATCAATGTTCGAAGGGTTTACACTGGGGAGAGGATATGGGCAGGAATGATTTCAGTTGACTTGAAACACTTCTGAATTTGGGAAAGGGTTTTGTTTGTTTTAAATCTTTTCTTTCTTTCTGAAAAAAAAAAAAAAGAAAAGAAACAGGTGTCCCGTTTGTCTTTGGAAATAAAAATATCTCCGCAGTCAACCTTTAGTAACCAAGCAGCTGGCAGGCTACCAGTGGGCTAGTGGAGCGTCTTAGAGTGCTGGTTGGTATCTCTCTCTTTCTCTCTGTTTAGGGAAGAATGTATATTTCAATTTAACATTTCCTCATCTCTGAGTGTTGGCATTTCCAGTCATCTTCATTTTTCTCTCTACGCGCGTCTCTATCACGCAAATGCTATTCTCCAAGGAGAGTGTCTTCCTTTTTTAAAAAATGGAAAGGAACATGAAATGAAGGCTCCCTTCGGACGGGGGAAAAAGCCAGCAAGCTCTGGGACTACTCCGGCTCCCATACTGCCCCACCCACCTAAAAGGCGTGGACTCCACCTGAGCACTCTGTGGAGGTCCGCCCCAGAGGCCCTGGCCCCAGGACAAAGAACCTGTGGTGTAGGGGCGCACAGGAATGTCAGGTCTCGGAAAGCCCTTACACCCGGGGTGGGCGCAGGTCAGGCTTTAATATCCTCAGGTCTGTGGATGGTACAAACATACCACAAAATTATTTGCTAATGCCCGTTTTTAAATTTCTTCTGCCTGTAATTCGTTCTGCGAATGTCGAGCGGCAAGCTTTCCATTTTATTGTTCCGTCTCAGCCATCCTTGGCCGTCCTGGCAGCAGCCACCCCCCACTGCCCAGCAAATGGCAAAGCAGAGGTTTTCCCAAGGCCACCGCTCCCCACCGGTCCAGGCATCAGAATTCTCGGGGATGCTGTCCGCTCCTCCCGCAGTCGGGGCCCACAGCGCGCACACTGGACTCCCACCACCTCTCCGCTCCCCGGTCCATTTCAGAGCCCACCGGCTCCCGGGAATTCGGAGGAGACGCGGAGGGGAGGAGGGGAGCCTCGTGACCAACGGTGGGCCCGAGGGGCGCCGCTTTACGACAGGGGCGGGGCGGGGGCGCCGTGTCTGCGCGGGTCCCAGTGCGCAGGGCTGACGGCTCAGGGCCTTTCCCTCCAGCGCGCGGCCCCAGCCGGGTAGGTAGGTGTCCAGGCCTGGCCTGGCCTTGCCTTTCCTAACGCGGGAGGACACGGGCCGAGGCTGGGAGGCGTTTCGGGTTCCTAGGACCTTCCGGACCTTCCAGCGTGGGGACAGCGCGTGCGGTGCAGGCGGCCTTAGGCAGCGGTAGCTGCCGCCCGGCGGCCTCGAGCGTCCCAGGCGCCCTCCGCGGGACGGGAGGGCTGGGGTCCGGGTTTCGGCGAGGGTGGCGAGCGCCGGCGCGGGGTGTTTACGGCTGCCAAAGTGTGTGTTCTGGAGATGGACGGAGCGATTCCAAGTGGTTTCCTTGGGCGTGGAGACGTTTCCCTGTGGCCGCTGTGAGGAGGTGCGGGCGGGCGGGCGGGGGTGGGGGTGGGGTGTTGGCCCGCAGATTCCTTCTCCCTTGACCCCGCTTCCTCCCTCGAACCCCGACCCCCGGGAGGGTCTGTGTACTCGGATTGTTTTTTTCCCTTCAGACTTCTTTGAAAGCATTTCAGACTTATGGGGCAGTGCAAAATAATACCAAATCCACACAGAGAATTCCAACCTACGCTTTTCCCCCAGATGCTCAGATCCACCAGTTTCAACATTTTGCCAGATCCGCTGCATCTTTCTATCTGTCCATCTCTCTCTCATTTTTCTGAACATGTGAGAGTAGATTATATTCATCAAGCTTATTGAATACAATACATTTTCTACATTTCAAAGAGCACGGATATTCACTTATGACCTTAAGTACAGTTATCAGTTCATGAAATTTAACATGGATGTAAATCCTCCACGCTGTATTCCAGTGTTTGCGTATGTTCCAATGAGATGCTTTTGGATCTTTCCTCCTCCATTATTAAATCCAGTCCAGGACCATGGATTGCATTTATTGTTAATCTCTTCAATTGCCTTTTTTTTTTAACTTGTGGAAATATGTATACACACACACACACACACACACACACGCAACCTAAACTTTTCCATCTCAACCACTCCCATAGATACCTACCATTCACTGCGATTAATCCCTCTCACAGTGCTGTGCTATCCTCACTGCCATCCATTACCAGAACATTCCCATCACCCAAACACAAGGTTGGTTGATTTTTTGTGGTCTAGTTCTTAAACTGCTCAACCACCCTGCTGATAAGGACTTCGTCTCCAGGATTTACCCACAGAGAAATAATATGCCCTGTATAGCCCGTAGAGAAATGCATTTCCTCTAATGGACTGTGCTCCTTCCACGGACCCGGAAAGAATAGGCATGCTTCGTGATTAGGTTTGACTAAATTCTTCTCTTTTATTCTTGACAAACTTTCTTGGTGATCTTGGAAGCAACCTACTGCCAAGGACTTGTCTGGCAAAGTAGTCCATCCTGTAAATCGACGTCTGTTTAGTTACGAAAAATCATAAGGAGATGTGATAGGAGTCGTTTTAATTGGGGTGATAGGACTCCTCTGAACAGGGTTCATTTTCTCAAGTCCTTTGGGCTTGCTCCTTGTGATTTGAAACTTTGCAGGGGGCTACATTTGAAGAGGTTAAATGTCTGAATGAGGTGGGCCATTAGCCATCTTGACCAATTGTATTTCACACATTAAAGGGTGGCTCTTGTACCTTGAACTGCTACGTATATCAATTTCATTCACATTTGCTATTTATGAGAAATGTCACATCCTGTTCATTCCCTGAACAAATCTGAAGAAAATGTTCATTGTGTCATTATATTTATAGAAATGAGCAAAATGACAAAGGGGTCAGGACGTAAGAAATTGTACGCGAGGGTAGCTTTTATTAGCGATTCCCTTATGAGTGGCTTGGGAATCTTTAAGGGCCTTTTGAGTTTCTTCCTTTATGTGCTGTTAATATCTTTTTTATTGGATTGCTGCTCTTTCTCTTAACTGATTCATAGGAGCTGGCTCTATGTATTGGGAAGATGAGTAATATGAGTTGGAAATACTCTTTTTTTTCCCGTTTGTCATCCTTTTCTGACATTGATCATTTTTTTCTTGAACATTGTGAATTTTATGTGTTTACAGTTACCTGTGTTTTTTTTAATATAAACCCTGCATCTTAGTAAAAAGAGAGGCTTTCTTCTAGGAGCTTTATGATTCTTTGCATTGGATCCACGTAGAGTCTATCCTGGTAAAGTATGTGAGGTGTGGAACCAAGAGCTTTTTTTCAAGATAGTCACCCTTTGTTCCAAGGTCCTGTGGACTTCCACTGATTTGGGAGGTTCCCTGTGTCAGTCCTTAATTGCACATGTTCAAGCCTGTTCGTTTTGTTCTGTTTCATCTAGATGGTCTGTTTATTTTTCTTTTTTCTAATGCTTATTTTTTATTAAGGCAAAATTAACATGACATAAAATTAACCATTTTCAAGGTAAAGTTCAGTGGCCTTGTGTACATTTGCAGTGTTGAATCACCCATGAATTCCTGGGTTCAATCTTGCTTGGTCATGATGTATAGTCATCCTAATGTGTTGCTGCGTTTAGTTTGGATGTATTTTGTTGATGATATTTGCCTTTTTAGGATAAGGAATATTGGCCTATGGTTTTCTTTTCCTGTGATGTCTTTATTTGCCTTCTGTATCCGGGGACTGCTAGCCTCATAAGATGAGTTATGAAGTGTTCTCGTCCCTCCTCTTTTTTAAATTAAAAAAAAAAATTTTTTTAGAAGCGTTAGAGATGTGAAGCCATCTGGTTCTGCTCTCTTTTTTGTTGGAATGGTTTGTATTACTGATTCAATGTATTTGTTCAGATTTTCTCTTTCTGTGACAAAACGTTTTTGGTAGTTTGTGTGTTTCTAAGAATTTGTCTGTTACATCTAAGTTATCTAATTTGTTGGTGTGCAGTTTTTCATAGTATTCTCTTATAGTCACTTTTATTTCTGTAAGGTCTGTTGTAACACCCGTGCTTTTCATTTATAATTTTAGAATTTGAGATTTTTTTCTGGTCCGTCTAGCTAAAAGTTTTATCATTCGGATTGATCTTCATAGAGAACTAAGCTTTGGTTTCGTTATCTGTTTCATTTATCTCTGCTCTAATCATTGTAATTTCCTTTTTATGCCTTGCTATATGTTTATCTTGCTTTTGTTTTTCTAGTTACTTATGGGGTAAAGTTAGTTTTTTGATTTGGACTAAGTCTTCTTTTTTAATGTGTTTACGGGTGTAAATTTCCCCCGAGCATTGTTTTCATTGCATCACGTGGGTTTTGAGGTTCTATTTTTGTGTCATTGATCTCAAAGCATTTTCTAATTTATTTGTATTCTTCTTTCACCTGTTGGTTATTCTGGCGGATATTATTTAATTCCCGGTTTTTAAAACATCCTCTCCTTCCGTTTTTAACTTCTAATTTGATTCCATTGAGTTTGGAGAACGTACTTTGTATGAGTTTATCTGGGGAATTACTTTTCTGTTCTTCCTACAACAAATGATCACCAATGAAGTGGCTTGAAAGGATGCAAATTTATGTTCTCACAATTCTGTTGATCAGAAATCTCACAGGTCTCACTGGTCTTAAATTAAGGTGTTGGCATGGCTGCATTTCTTTTTGAAGACACTAGGGGAGAATCTGTTTGTTTTCCTTTTCCAGCTTTTTAGGTGGCACGTATACGTGTCATGGCCTACTGTCCACCTTGTAAACTAGCAGTCCCTCATCTCTCTGCACCTTCTGACCAAAGCTGGATTTAGGGATTCAGGTGATTAAATTGTGCCATACTGCATAATCCAGGAACATCACCCCATCTTAAGGTACTCAGCCTTGATAGGTTTTACCAAAGTTCTTTTAAACCATTAAAAGGTAACGCATTCATAGGTTCTAGGGACTTGGATGTGAACAGCTTTGGGGGCCGTTATTTTGCCCTCCTCAACTATCAAGATTATGGTTGTCTCTATTATAGTATTATCTCTGTTTTTGAGGAAGTCTACACACTCCATCAACAATTCTCTCTAAATGTTGGGATGCCTGCAGGCCCTCTTAGAAAATTCTTGGCGTTTATATGAGCGACTAGAAAATGGAAGTCTAAATTTTAAAAGGTAAAAACCTATCATTTAAAACATATCAGGATATCAAAGAGATTAAAGATTTTGTCATTAGACTCATAGGACATTATAAAGAGCGAGACTTGACCTAATTCTTGCAAAGACATTCAGGCATAGCTTGTTTTATCGCAGCGTCAAAGACCCTGTGTCTTTTACAAATTGAAGGTTTGTGGCAACCCTATATCGAGCGAGTCCAACAGCATGTGCTCACTTGGTGTCTCTGCATCCCACTTTGGTAATTCTTGCAATATTTCAAACTTTTAAGTTATTATTC
The DNA here is from genome assembly GCF_023851605.1 of Tamandua tetradactyla. Taxonomy (NCBI): domain Eukaryota; kingdom Metazoa; phylum Chordata; class Mammalia; order Pilosa; family Myrmecophagidae; genus Tamandua; species Tamandua tetradactyla. The sequence continues at coordinate 53,031,111 of NC_135353.1, read as the reverse complement.
TATCTGTTACGGTGATCCTTAATCAGTGATCTTTGATGTTACTATTGTAGTTGTTTTGGGGTGTACTGAAGCACCAAATACAAGTTGGCAAACTTAATCAATAAATGTGTGGGTTCTGACTGCTCCACTGGTGAACTGGTCCCTGTCTCTCATCTTCTTGGGCCTCCCTATTCTCTGAGACGCAATATTGAATTTAGGCCTGTTAATAACCCTAGAATGGTCTCTAAGTGTTCAGGTGAGTCACAGGTCTCTCACTTGAAATGGAATGCTAGAAATGATTAAGCTTGATGGAACTCATGACAAAAGCCTCGAAAAACCTAAAGCTAGGCCCCCTGCACCAGTTAGCCAAGCTGTGAATGTAAAGGAGAAGTTCTTCAAGGAAATTAAGGTGCTACTCCAGCAAACATGCGAATGATAAGAAAGCAAAGTAGCCTTTTTGCTGACACTGAAAAATTTTAGTGGTTTAAGAGAAAATTAAAGCAGTCACAGCATTCCCTTCAGCTAAAAGCAAATCCATTGCACAGCCGTGTCTCTTTCCAGTTGTAGGAAGGCTGAGAGATGTAAGGAAGCTGCAGAAGAAGAATATCAACCAGCAGAGGTTGGTTCATGAGGTTTAAGAATAGAAGCCATGTCCATCACATAACAGGGCAAGGTGAAGCAGCAAGTGCCGATGTAGAAGGTGCAGCAAGTTATCCAGAACATCTCCCCAAGAAAATTGTTGAAGGTTGGACTCTCAACAGCGGATTTCCAATGTAAATGAACCAGCCTTCTTTTGTTTGAAGTTGCTTTCTCAATGCCTGGCTTCAAAGCTTCAAAGAATAGGTGGATTCCTATTAGGGGCTAGACTTGAAGTTGAAGCCGATGCTCATTTTCCATTCTGAAAATCCTAGGGATGAAAGAAGTGTGCATTTGGGCCATGTAAATTGTAAACCTTCTGGAAAGGATTCACTTTTCTAGATGCTATGGAAGATATTTGTGATTCATGGGATGACTTCAAAATGTCAACATTAACAGGGGTTTTCAAGTACGTGATTCCAACTCTCATTGATGTCTTCAAGAGGATCAAGACCTCAGTGGAGGAGGAAACTGTCGATGTGATGGAAATAACAAGAGAACTAGTCTTAGAAGTGGAGCCTAAAGGGCTGACTAAATTGCTGCAGTCTCATGATAATACTTGAACAGATGTGCAAAGAAGTGGTTTCTTGAGATGAAATCTACTCCTGGTGAAGATTCTGTGAACATTGTTGACATGAAAAGAAAGAACTGGGAACGTTACAGGAATTTAGCTGATAAAGCAGTGGCCGTGTTTCAGAAGATTGAGTAGAACAGTGAAAGAAATTCCATCGTGCGTAAAATGCTGTCACACAGTATCACATTCTGCATAGAAATCTACTGTGAAAGGAAGAATCAATCACTGCGACAAACTTCGTTCTTGCTCATTTTGAGAAATTGCCACAGCCACCCCAATCTTCGCAGTCGTCCCCCGATCAGTCAGCAGCCATCGAAATTGAGGCAGGACCCTCCGTCAGCAAAAAGATCACAACTCACCAAAGGACGAAATGATAGCATTTTTTTTTAGGAATAAAGTGTTTTTAAATTAAGATAATTGCATTTTTAAACAATGCTATTGTACACTTAATAGACTACAGTATAGTGTGAACATACCTTTATGGGTACTGGGAGGCCAAATGTTTTGAGTGACTCACTTTGTTGTGATACTCACTTTATTACAGTGGTCTGGAGTTGAACCTGCAATATCTCCAACGTATGCCTTTACAGAAATACATAGACAAAGGAAATAGATAAAAGTAAAAAAAATGTTGGCGCTCTTTATTTTAAAGAGTAGTAGGGGGTTATTTTCTGTGTATATATCTTGGTTTCTGATGTTTTTTGTACAAAATATATTTCCCCTTAGAATTAAGGAGATGTTTGTGATTTGTTTCTCATTTCTTTTTCATGTTCAATGCAAATGAAAGCAAACAGAGGGATAAATGTGTTCACTAAGTCCGTTTTTGGACACCAAAATCATCACATGCTATATACACTTCTATATTTTGCTGCCTTCACAAAATTGTATGCACCCTAAGCTTTGCATGTCTCTAGAGAGAAATCATCTTCCTCTGTCCTTTTTCATCTCTTGGAACAACTGTTTAGGATTCCCACATGTGTGGTCAGATGTTGGGTAGGACCAAAAGTTAGGTGTCCCTTCTCATTGAACACTTTGTTTTTCCCCTCTAATTTTTTTTATTTGTTTGTGTTTTTTTCCCCCTCTAGTCTTTAAGAAATACAAGCTTGGAGACAGTGAAAAACATCATAGGTAAGATATTGGCGAGTTTTTCAAGTTCATCTTGAGTGTAAATGTGGCACAAGGGATGGTTTGCTGGTAAATTTTAATAAGAAGTACAGCATAATAAATACCCTTTCTCCTCATAAGAGTACATTGTGGATCTCTCTGTAGCATAAATACGCACAGTGAATTCCCGTTTATAAGTGAGTAAAATGAGCTGCTGATCAGTTGAAGTTCTAATAATCCATTTTCAATATTGAAGAAAATTGCAGCAGGCCGTGTTAAGCAGTAGAGTATTCCAGGCAATTGCCATAGGGAACAGAGACCAGAACCCACGTATGAATAAGTTCCATCTTGATTCTGTAAGGACCAGGATAAGAGGGAGGTCAGGGGCATAGAGTCAGGAAGAAGCCTAAAGTTTAGTCAAGCTTTAGGGGAACATTAAAGCTATATCTGTCAACGGTGGCAGAAACAGTCTTGTGTCTATATTCATATATATTCAGCTATAGAATTGTTCAGGCAAAGACAGGTCAGAATGAGCAGTCTGTGAGTATAAAGACCAAACGAATGATTATGGTTGTTTTAGACTACAGATTTTAGGGGATAGGCACCCTCAGACTTCATATGCAGTGATTCTGAGATCTGAGTTTTTACAGCTCCCTGAATTACGTGTTTCTAAGTATCAAAAGGTAAAGAGATACTATTTTTGTAACAACTTTTAATCATAAAGTTCCATCTGCAGGGGAGCATTAGACAAAATGCTTAAGAAAAACATTCCATTTCTATATTCAGTGGAACTATAACAGAATCTGTTGGCAAAATGGGGTGTACACTGCCAACTTTTGTCTTTCACTCTCTGTAAGTAGTGGATATACAGTTGAGGGCAAATTTTAGAAAGAGAGCTATGTTCTGTAAGTGTTTTAAAAGATAGATCCCTTTAAAAGATATATAAGAGAAAAACTGAGTGGAAAAAAGAAAACAAAAAAATGATCTAATAATTTAAAGAAATGGTATGTGTGATATACAGTGTTTTGTAATACCAGTTCAAATGTATTATGAATGGCTTTCCCACTTTGGGTCAATGACATACCTATACCTTGTTGCAGAAGAAATAAGATGGAAAGAAAAAAGGGAAAATTTGATCTCTGGTGATGGCCACTTGTTGGTGTGACAGGTATGTACACTCTACCTATAAATTTCTCATTTTCTAAAAATAAATTGCGAATAACAATATTTCTCAGTTTTTAAGAGTACAGTAATTTTTGATATTCCAGTAATCCTCAAGAGTGGGAGACAGCCAACACTGATTTATGGAATGGAACAATGGTATAACACTAGATGGTGTATTAGGCTGGGTTCTCTAAAGAACTGACAAGATGTATATTAATTAGTATGAATTTGTTTGTTTGTTTCTACGGGAATTGGCTCACACGACTGTGGAGATGGGCAAGTCCAAATTCTGTAGGTAGGTTGCAGGGTTTTGAAACTCCCATCAAAGTTTGTGATGAATTTCCTGGGAGAAGTTGAGTGGCTGAAGTAGAGTGGAAAGTCTCTATTCTGACTGATAAATTCATTACTTGTCTTTTAAACCCTTCACCTAATTGGGTGAAACTTCTCTCATTGTTGAGGCAGTCTCCTTAGTTAATTGTAGATTTAATCAGCCATAAATACAGTCAACTTAGTGATGATATAAATCCATGAGTTATCTTCACAGTACTTCACTTCAGGCCAGTGCTTGCTTGATGAAACAACTGAAAAGTATAACTTGGTCAGTTTGACGTAGGAACTTAACCATCACTGGTGGGATTCAGCTATGGTAGAAAAGGTTCTGATGTAACATTCTGATTATGGAACACAAAGTAGGAGATGCCTGGCTCAGCTAGAGATAATATGGACAATGTAAGGATATAGCTACAGTTAAGTGTCTTGTAGTGCAATAGAAAGTGGAAAGGGTTTGGTCATCACTCCAGTTGAGGCCAAATGACAGTAAGATGACCATTTGACTCCCCACCACACCCATGAGAAGAAATCCCAGTCAAAAAGAAGAGTAACTGTTGGATAGCTTTTGAGGAGAACTGGGTCTTCAAGGTCTTTCTTTACCATATTTGAGTTGGGCTCTTCCTTCCTGTTCTTTCCAGCATTTCCCTTTCTCTATGGACTCCAGCTCACTGAACCCTGGCCCTCAACCAGTAAGTACCATGAGGAAGTGGAAATAACCTGTTGTTGGATATAAATGGTGATGAGGTAGAGTGAGTTTAAGGCAAAATTATATGAATCTCTCTAAAATGTATAATTCCACCTTTTTACAAAGCAAGGAACAGAAATAAATGACTTTAGGACAAATAATTCCCCTTGTTCTTGTTGAAAACACAAACCCCTAGAGCAAAATGAACTAAAAAATATGAAGATACAGGAGACATATAAGCAGTTTGCTTATATTAGGCTATAGGTTGAGAATACAAAATTTAAATGATCACTCTTCTAAGCAGAGTGATAAGGGACAGGGAATAAGGAAAGAAGGGTTGACACTGGTGGAGCAAACCTGCCATCAAGAGGACATTCATGAATCTCTGAGTTAAGACTGAATTTTAATCTTAGAAAAGTGCAGGTTCTGGGTAACATAGGGATAATACCCAAAGCCTCTATGTCTTACAAATGTCTTTGAAACATTGGAGGAAAGGTATGTAAATCTCTTCAGGAACACACCATGGAAGAATACAGCCTGACACTAGAAACCTCGGGATAGAAACATGAATGCCAGCAATGCTGAAAGCAACTGAATACGTAAAAACAGCTGTAGAAGCTTCTCAGAACTAAGCGTAGAATAAGGATAAGTTATTTCAACTTACTGGAATTGAAGGAAAAGCAAACTCCGAAGAATTAAGTTCAAATTCAGCATAAACTTCTATACATGTCAAAGTGCCTCAATAACATTGTTCCCTATAGGGCAATGTGTGGGATGGCATTTGTGTTGGAGGTATTGAGCATAACCTATGCCCTATCTAGTGTTAGAGGACTCAAGCTACCTACAGTTCCTGGGAAAGAGGCAAAGAGGGAGCCATATTTCTTACTGGGCAAGAGTCCCAAACCACAACACCTAGAACTAGTTGCTGTATGGTGGGGAGAAAGATTTAGGAGCTACCACTTGAAATGTGTCCAAGCTGAAGGGCTGCCAGATGGTTGTGAGACTGGTCACTGGTTGCATGTTTTCGTTGACAAGGTGCTGAGGGACAAGAACTGTACAACAAGTGGGCAATTCTGATGAAGTACTGCCATCAAGTGGGACATTTTCTATTACCCTATGGCATGTACCCTCTGCCTCCTAAGAAAGACAGGCAAGTGTATAAACTCAAGCTCTAAGCCAAAATAAAGGACAGCAACATGAAAGAACAGGGGATCCACTGAGTCATAGAGGTGTTTGAGCTTTTAGGCACCTCTTGTTAGGAAACTTCCAGACCCCAGGCAAAAGTACCAAACAAGGACAGTCAGTTTTCCAGCAGTACTCCGCACAGGAAGACAATGCTCAGGCTCTGATGGCTGCCTTATTTGTTTGGGACTTGCCAACGCAACTCCCAAAGAGCCACAGCCAAGGGATCTGGGCACATTTCTTAATGTACATTTGCCTAGCAGTGGGTGATGAATTCCTTGTGAAAAAGGAGCTCCAGATTGTAGATTGGTCAGTGCATGGTTCTCCCTTTGTTAGGAATAAGAGGCACAAAACAGTCTCGGAAGGCTAGGTAGTCAGCATTCTGAAACCTGAGAAACAGGGCCAGGTTCTGAGGACCTGTATCTTGCAGGAGAATTTGGAAAATGGATGGCAGTATTCCAAGAACAGGGCCATTGGTCGGAATGACTTGCACTGCCAAGGTCCCAGAGAATTGTTTTCAAACCCAAACAGAGGCGTGTATCTTCGAGACTATCTCACAAACTCAATTTGCACCACTGCCAAAGCAACCAATCAGTGTGAACTGGGGGCATGGCTTGCTATTCATGGTAGACTGTTTTCTGTGTTCCAAGGGACTAAAACATGGAGAATCCAAGAGGTTCAGATAGCATTAAAGCAAATGAATTTGAAGTATCGGTCTGTGGATTGGAAGACAAACATCATGGAGTATAATTTAGGTACATCAATAGGGCAACTCAAAGGGCAGGGGATTTGCCTGGTGTTGACTCACCCAGCCAAGGACACAGAGAAGTGCTGAACATGGAATGGTTGATGCTTTCGGAAACGGTGGTCCAAGTGTGGAGGGAGGTCCCCTTGTGCATCCAGAATTGGGCTACAGAACCCAAGCAACTTCTAGTGTCAGGAATTGGGACAAGGATTGGATGAGGTACATAGAGCAAGGGTCTGCCCATGGCACCATGGTGCATTGCTCTCGTTGGCTTAGGAGACCAAAGCCTAATACACACCAAATACTGACATGCAGCATTCTGAAAGAAGACGCACCTAACCTGTGCCACGCAGGGCTCGTGAGGGCACGAGGCTGAGGAGCCTGGATGCCATAGCCCCATTGCAGACTGGTTGCCATTTTTTTCCTTTGCAAATGACAGAGCTAGTGGCTCAAGCTCAGGATGGAAGGCAGTGTTTGGGGAAGGCCGCGACTTCTCAGGCTGCTTTGGCTCTCCAATCTGGCCAACCCAGACAACGTGAGGACTCACAGGTGCAGTGACAACACTTAGTGTCTTCCTTTGCAAGGTTGAGGGGACCGGGTGTCAGCAGACCGAATCAGAACAACGGCGAGACCGGGAGCGAAGGGAATGAACCCCGGTTACCCCACTGGGACGATGTGCCCATGCCACGGTGGGTAGAGAAGGCCGAGCTACCTGGAGAGGCAGGCACGGTGCCGCGGGAGCCTTGTCCTGCAGGACGCAGGCACCTCACGCTGCACCCGCCGTGTGTGAGCCCGCCCCAGGGTCGGTGGTCCCCAGGGGTGGGTGGCAGGGCACGAGTGTGCAGGCGCGGATGTGCGTGTGTGTCGAATGGGAGGGGTGTGTGTGGGTGTGTGTGTGTGTGTGTGTGTGTGTGTGTGTGTGTGTGTGTGGTGGGGGGTGGGGGATGCGCGAGGATGTGGGTGATGCTTTGGGAAAGGGCGGTAGAGGTGTGGAGGGAGGCCCGCTTGTGCTTCCAGAATCGGGCTACAGAAGCCAAGCAAGTTGTAGCGCCAGGATCGGGGAGAATTCCGGATTGGATGAGGGCCACAGAGCAGGGGCCTGCCTGTGGCGCCGTTGCTGTCTTTGGGTAGGAGGCCCAGGCCGAATCCACAGCGAATACGTGCGGGAGGGCAGGCGGGCAGCCGTTCTGGAAGAAGGGGCACCGAACCGGTGCCCGTGGCCCTTTGTGAGGGGGCCAGGCTGAGGAGCCACCCTGTTGCAGGCTGGTTGCCGTTTTTTCGTTTGCAAAGGGCGGAGGGAGAGGCCCAGGGACAAGGGCAGGTTTGCGTTGCTGGTGCGTTACTGCCATCCAGAGGATGTTGTTCCCAGTTCCCGTGGCGCCTTCCCTGTGACTTCCTGGCGTGCTGGCGTGGCCTTAAAGTGGAGACAGGTCGGGGTCCTGTGCGGGACCCAGGACAAGGGCCGGCACGGCCCAGAGGTCCCGTGAGGCGTGGGAGGTGCGCGGCCTTAGGCCTCCTCCTGCCGCGGAGGCCCCGGAGCCGGGCAGCGGGCCGAGGCCACGGGCAGCGGGCACTTCAGGCCTGTGGGACACGGGAAGCCAAGGCTCAGGGCCATGGTGGCTGCCATGTTGGGGCGGGGCCTGCTGCAGTGGCTTCCAGGGAGCCACAGCAAAGGGCTCTGGCCGTGTTTCCATGCTACACCTCCGCTGAGCGGCAACGGGTGGCTTGGCCAACGGGGCGCCAGGACCCCCGCAGCCTCTCAGGGCCACTGTGAGCCCCAACCCGAGACCTCGCCCGTGAGGGGCAGCAGAAAGCCGCCCTGGGCCTCGTGGGAAGCGGGCCCTTCCGGATCCCCTGCCCAAGCCCGGGTAATGGGCGCTGGGCCGGCAAGTGGCTGCAGGGCCCCGAGGAGCGGGTCAGCCTCGCCGGCCAGATCAGGGAGGAACTAATGGGGAAAAGGTCCCCAAGCCGCGGCTGAAGAGAGGGCACGGACAGTGCCATCTGTGGGTGCAGGACTCCTGCCTGTCAGCGCCTGTCCTCAGTGCTCGGGTACCCAACCCCCGGGGGGCCAGAGCCCGGGGTAGCTGCATTGGCAGATGTCAGGGTTCTGGGCCGGCGCCTGTCAGGCCCAGGCCAAGTTCACGCAGAGCTCAGGCAGGTGCCGCCCCTGCAGCTGCCGAAATGCGCAGCCGGCACTGGAGGGGACAGGAACCTCCGGAACTCACGAACAGGACAAGCTCTGCCGGTTTAGCGCTCTGCAAAGGGACAGCAGTGCACGAAGCCACGCGTGGCTTTCAGAGCAAAGACGTTCCCTGTAGCCTGAGGGGTCGCTCGTGCCACGACGAAAGGGAATACGGCCTGATGTCTTCCTAAGATGAGCCTGTAGGACCAAGATAGGGGCAGTGCCGCGTCCACATCCGCAACTCCGTTCTCCCCGTCCAGGGCGACCTTCTCCTTTCCTGGCCTTTGTCCGTGGCTGAAAAGCAGGTGTGTTGCAAGCTTTTAGAAGGCGACCCGGGCATGAAGTGGCCACACCGTCCCAAAGAGGAAGTCGGGCCTTTTAGGGCAACGGGAAGGGATGCCCTTTCCTTGCTGCAGGTCGCCTCTGCCACTCCAGGTCTCGGGCCCAGCCCTGCTGCCGCCTTGGAAACCTCAGTGAGGGCTTGTGGTAGAGCCTCCCGATGGGCACTTGGCTCGAGACGCCTCCGAGGGGCACCTCTCCTTGGCTGGGTGGCCGCACACGTGCGTGCGCGCTTGCTAAGGCTATAGATAACACCGGCACACACAGACACAAACGGCCAGTCACCGCCAGAGACACGCGCTCGGCCTGAGCGCCACCCCCAGTCAGACTTGGCTGCCCCAGCCAGGAAGCAGGTGCACAGTCATTCGTTGAGACCCGGGGCATTTCTTGCGGGCTTCCTAACAGCCATGGGGTTAGAATCTCTGCGACCCTCTTTCTTCCCTGAGCTCCAGCCTGCCTGGGGATGCTCTCCTGTTCACCTCCGCTCTGCATCTTTGTTCGTGTGTCTTGGGCGAGGCCTCAGGCCCAAGAGTTGGCCCGTGTCCTTCGGGGCGCCGGCGGGGGCCAGGGTGGCGGGGGTGCCGTGTGGCGGAGTGGGAAGCTGAAACCCGCCCTGTCCCGGAGGCTTTGGAGGCTTCGGTGGGGTGGGAGGAGCCTGTGGTGTCCACCCTCCCCTCCGCCGAGCCCTGAGCAGGGCCTTCAAGGCTCAGGGGGATCTCCTTGGTCCCCACCGACAAGGGCCCCCGCGGAGGCCTTGGGCCCCGACCGGCGGCGCCCTGACTCCTGGCAAAGAGCTGCCAAGCGGGACGGCAGATGCCTTCCCAAAGACGAAGACCCGGCCAGTAGGGGTGGAGGCCATGGGCTCGGAGGATGGCCGGCCTGGGGCAGTGGCCCTGGAGTCCTGTGGGACACAGACTTGGCTCCAGGCGTGGCAGAGGGTGCTGTGGCTCTGGCGTGAAGGACGAGCCGGGGTATGAACACGGTTGCTGACGGGAAGGCAGGTGGGCTCCAGAGTAGCCAGGGGCCTGTGACTCAGACATTCCTGGAGGTGAGGAAGCCGAACCGAGGCCCGAGCAATTTTCGGGAGAGCGCACCTCCTTGGGCGTTCCTTGTCACGGGTCCTGGGGGTAAAGTATTGGGAGGGCCTGCTGAAGCGAGGCGATGCCCGTGGGCTGCTCCTTGGGTGTCTCAGACCATTGGGCGCTCTGCCCCTGCTTGTGCCCGGCAGCTGTGAAGGCCTCTGTGCGGGGTCAGAACTGGGAGGCAACTTGTGCCGAGGATCCCTTGGGCAAGCAGAGACTCTAGATTTCAGGACTGCCCGCGGGGGGAGCCCTTCAAGTCCCAGCTCGGTTCTGGAGGCGGCCGCGGATGGGCATTTGCCCAAGGAGACCTGCGTGTCCAGAAGGTACACCACGCAGCCAAGGCCACAGAGAGAGAACACCGCTGGCCTCTTGCCCCTCTCTTGGCCGTTCAGTGGTTCGTGGCTCTTCCTTTCCTGTGGGCCTCAGAAGCACACCGCCTGAGTCCGGGGTTCGGGTTGGAGTCAGACCATCTGACAGCGGAGCTGTGGGGACATCGGTTTGGAGGACGGGTCTCTTGCAAGATGGCTCTGGGAAACCCGCGGGGCAACCGAAAGGACGGTGTCTTTGGTCCGCGTTGGCTCTCCGCGGTGAGGACGCTGAGAAGTGCCGTGTCACCGGAGCAGAGACCTCTCTCCACGGGGGTATCCTTCTGCCTCGCTTGGTGGTATCGCCCGATTGAGAGGGAGCGAGACCACTGAGACCCAGCCCGTGGCGGCCACTGGCGTGGCCCGTTCTGCAGCCCTGGGACTGGCTTCTCGCTCTGCCCTCGGAGGGGAGCTCAGTCCTCGTGGAGGGCTTGTCCCAGGACGGGGAGTGAAAAGAAGTCGGAGAGCCCCTGACCTGGTTAGCGTTCCATGATGCCTAGCCACCGCGAGGGCAAGGGACATGTGCCCAGGGATCCAAGCCCAGAGCTGTCTGCCTCTTCCCGCGGGGTCGGGGGCTGTGGTGAAAAGAGTCCTTACCCCCCCACCCCCACCCCCTCCTTACCTCAGGCAAGCACATCCTTCCCGTTGAGCCTAGTTCTCCATATCCCCTGAATACTGAGAAGGAGTAGGGCCGCCATCACCCGGGGACTGGCTTCTCCCTCCAGGATGAGGGACCAGAGCAGGGGGCCCTGGTGTGCATTTTACCTCCGGGCATCTCGGTAGGGGTTTGGCAGCAGTTTTCCCAAATGCTCCACATCATCTCAGTCCTGGCTCTGGAGACAGCCACTGCTCTGGCCAGACCCAAGAAGACAGAGTCGTGCAAGACAGGTCTTGGCTGCCGGGACACAAGGCCTTGCACCTGGTGCCAGGGGTGGGTAGGGGCACGGGGTGGTTCTGTGGGTTCCTCCGCCGAGGCCTTCTTGGGGTCACCTCTCTTGTTCTTGGTGCTGGTGGGTTCCGCCACCTATGGAAGTTGGTGTTCTTTGTCGTCTTCTTTTTCACCCCAGTCCTTTCGGGCCTTATGCTTAAGAGATGGGCTGTTGGAGTCCAAGGAACAGTCTGGTGCCATCCTTTGTCTCCTCACCCCGACTTCCGGGACGGAAAGCAATGTTTGGGGAAGGCCCCGACTTCTCAGGCTGCTTTGGCTCTCCAACCTGGCCAGCCCAGACAATGTGGGGACTCACAGGTGCAGTGACAGCACTTAGTGTCTTCCTTTGCAAGGTTGAGGGGACCGGGTGTCAGCAGACCGAATCAGAACAACGGCGAGACCGGGAGCGAAGGGAATGAACCCCGGTTACCCCACTGGGACGATGTGCCCATGCCACGGTGGGTAGAGAAGGCCGAGCTACCTGGAGAGGCAGGCACGGTGCCGCGGGAGCCTTGTCCTGCAGGACGCAGGCACCTCACGCTGCACCCGCCGTGTGTGAGCCCGCCCCAGGGTCGGTGGTCCCCAGGGGTGGGTGGCAGGGCACGAGTGTGCAGGCGCGGATGTGCGTGTGTGTCGAATGGGAGGGGTGTGTGTGTGTGTGTGTGTGTGTGTGTGTGTGTGTGTGTGTGTGTGTGGTGGGGGGTGGGGGATGCGCGAGGATGTGGGTGATGCTTTGGGAAAGGGCGGTAGAGGTGTGGAGGGAGGCCCGCTTGTGCTTCCAGAATCGGGCTACAGAAGCCAAGCAAGTTGTAGCGCCAGGATCGGGGAGAATTCCGGATTGGATGAGGGCCACAGAGCAGGGGCCTGCCTGTGGCGCCGTTGCTGTCTTTGGGTAGGAGGCCCAGGCCGAATCCACAGCGAATACGTGCGGGAGGGCAGGCGGGCAGCCGTTCTGGAAGAAGGGGCACCGAACCGGTGCCCGTGGCCCTTTGTGAGGGGGCCAGGCTGAGGAGCCACCCTGTTGCAGGCTGGTTGCCGTTTTTTCGTTTGCAAAGGGCGGAGGGAGAGGCCCAGGGACAAGGGCAGGTTTGCGTTGCTGGTGCGTTACTGCCATCCAGAGGATGTTGTTCCCAGTTCCCGTGGCACCTTCCCTGTGACTTCCTGGCGTGCTGGCGTGGCCTTAAAGTGGAGACAGGTCGGGGTCCTGTGCGGGACCCAGGACAAGGGCCGGCACGGCCCAGAGGTCCCGTGAGGCGTGGGAGGTGCGCGGCCTTAGGCCTCCTCCTGCCGCGGAGGCCCCGGAGCCGGGCAGCGGGCCGAGGCCACGGGCAGCGGGCACTTCAGGCCTGTGGGACACGGGAAGCCAAGGCTCAGGGCCATGGTGGCTGCCATGTTGGGGCGGGGCCTGCTGCAGTGGCTTCCAGGGAGCCACAGCAAAGGGCTCTGGCCGTGTTTCCATGCTACACCTCCGCTGAGCGGCAACGGGTGGCTTGGCCAACGGGGCGCCAGGACCCCCGCAGCCTCTCAGGGCCACTGTGAGCCCCAACCCGAGACCTCGCCCGTGAGGGGCAGCAGAAAGCCGCCCTGGGCCTCGTGGGAAGCGGGCCCTTCCGGATCCCCTGCCCAAGCCCGGGTAATGGGCGCTGGGCCGGCAAGTGGCTGCAGGGCCCCGAGGAGCGGGTCAGCCTCGCCGGCCAGATCAGGGAGGAACTAATGGGGAAAAGGTCCCCAAGCCGCGGCTGAAGAGAGGGCACGGACAGTGCCATCTGTGGGTGCAGGACTCCTGCCTGTCAGCGCCTGTCCTCAGTGCTCGGGTACCCAACCCCCGGGGGGCCAGAGCCCGGGGTAGCTGCATTGGCAGATGTCAGGGTTCTGGGCCGGCGCCTGTCAGGCCCAGGCCAAGTTCACGCAGAGCTCAGGCAGGTGCCGCCCCTGCAGCTGCCGAAATGCGCAGCCGGCACTGGAGGGGACAGGAACCTCCGGAACTCACGAACAGGACAAGCTCTGCCGGTTTAGCGCTCTGCAAAGGGACAGCAGTGCACGAAGCCACGCGTGGCTTTCAGAGCAAAGACGTTCCCTGTAGCCTGAGGGGTCGCTCGTGCCACGACGAAAGGGAATACGGCCTGATGTCTTCCTAAGATGAGCCTGTAGGACCAAGATAGGGGCAGTGCCGCGTCCACATCCGCAACTCCGTTCTCCCCGTCCAGGGCGACCTTCTCCTTTCCTGGCCTTTGTCCGTGGCTGAAAAGCAGGTGTGTTGCAAGCTTTTAGAAGGCGACCCGGGCATGAAGTGGCCACACCGTCCCAAAGAGGAAGTCGGGCCTTTTAGGGCAACGGGAAGGGATGCCCTTTCCTTGCTGCAGGTCGCCTCTGCCACTCCAGGTCTCGGGCCCAGCCCTGCTGCCGCCTTGGAAACCTCAGTGAGGGCTTGTGGTAGAGCCTCCCGATGGGCACTTGGCTCGAGACGCCTCCGAGGGGCACCTCTCCTTGGCTGGGTGGCCGCACACGTGCGTGCGCGCTTGCTAAGGCTATAGATAACACCGGCACACACAGACACAAACGGCCAGTCACCGCCAGAGACACGCGCTCGGCCTGAGCGCCACCCCCAGTCAGACTTGGCTGCCCCAGCCAGGAAGCAGGTGCACAGTCATTCGTTGAGACCCGGGGCATTTCTTGCGGGCTTCCTAACAGCCATGGGGTTAGAATCTCTGCGACCCTCTTTCTTCCCTGAGCTCCAGCCTGCCTGGGGATGCTCTCCTGTTCACCTCCGCTCTGCATCTTTGTTCGTGTGTCTTGGGCGAGGCCTCAGGCCCAAGAGTTGGCCCGTGTCCTTCGGGGCGCCGGCGGGGGCCAGGGTGGCGGGGGTGCCGTGTGGCGGAGTGGGAAGCTGAAACCCGCCCTGTCCCGGAGGCTTTGGAGGCTTCGGTGGGGTGGGAGGAGCCTGTGGTGTCCACCCTCCCCTCCGCCGAGCCCTGAGCAGGGCCTTCAAGGCTCAGGGGGATCTCCTTGGTCCCCACCGACAAGGGCCCCCGCGGAGGCCTTGGGCCCCGACCGGCGGCGCCCTGACTCCTGGCAAAGAGCTGCCAAGCGGGACGGCAGATGCCTTCCCAAAGACGAAGACCCGGCCAGTAGGGGTGGAGGCCATGGGCTCGGAGGATGGCCGGCCTGGGGCAGTGGCCCTGGAGTCCTGTGGGACACAGACTTGGCTCCAGGCGTGGCAGAGGGTGCTGTGGCTCTGGCGTGAAGGACGAGCCGGGGTATGAACACGGTTGCTGACGGGAAGGCAGGTGGGCTCCAGAGTAGCCAGGGGCCTGTGACTCAGACATTCCTGGAGGTGAGGAAGCCGAACCGAGGCCCGAGCAATTTTCGGGAGAGCGCACCTCCTTGGGCGTTCCTTGTCACGGGTCCTGGGGGTAAAGTATTGGGAGGGCCTGCTGAAGCGAGGCGATGCCCGTGGGCTGCTCCTTGGGTGTCTCAGACCATTGGGCGCTCTGCCCCTGCTTGTGCCCGGCAGCTGTGAAGGCCTCTGTGCGGGGTCAGAACTGGGAGGCAACTTGTGCCGAGGATCCCTTGGGCAAGCAGAGACTCTAGATTTCAGGACTGCCCGCGGGGGGAGCCCTTCAAGTCCCAGCTCGGTTCTGGAGGCGGCCGCGGATGGGCATTTGCCCAAGGAGACCTGCGTGTCCAGAAGGTACACCACGCAGCCAAGGCCACAGAAAGAGAACACCGCTGGCCTCTTGCCCCTCTCTTGGCCGTTCAGTGGTTCGTGGCTCTTCCTTTCCTGTGGGCCTCAGAAGCACACCGCCTGAGTCCGGGGTTCGGGTTGGAGTCAGACCATCTGACAGCGGAGCTGTGGGGACATCGGTTTGGAGGACGGGTCTCTTGCAAGATGGCTCTGGGAAACCCGCGGGGCAACCGAAAGGACGGTGTCTTTGGTCCGCGTTGGCTCTCCGCGGTGAGGACGCTGAGAAGTGCCGTGTCACCGGAGCAGAGACCTCTCTCCACGGGGGTATCCTTCTGCCTCGCTTGGTGGTATCGCCCGATTGAGAGGGAGCGAGACCACTGAGACCCGGCCCGTGGCGGCCACTGGCGTGGCCCGTTCTGCAGCCCTGGGACTGGCTTCTCGCTCTGCCCTCGGAGGGGAGCTCAGTCCTCGTGGAGGGCTTGTCCCAGGACGGGGAGTGAAAAGAAGTCGGAGAGCCCCTGACCTGGTTAGCGTTCCATGATGCCTAGCCACCGCGAGGGCAAGGGACATGTGCCCAGGGATCCAAGCCCAGAGCTGTCTGCCTCTTCCCGCGGGGTCGGGGGCTGTGGTGAAAAGAGTCCTTACCCCCCCACCCCCACCCCCTCCTTACCTCAGGCAAGCACATCCTTCCCGTTGAGCCTAGTTCTCCATATCCCCTGAATACTGAGAAGGAGTAGGGCCGCCATCACCCGGGGACTGGCTTCTCCCTCCAGGATGAGGGACCAGAGCAGGGGGCCCTGGTGTGCATTTTACCTCCGGGCATCTCGGTAGGGGTTTGGCAGCAGTTTTCCCAAATGCTCCACATCATCTCAGTCCTGGCTCTGGAGACAGCCACTGCTCTGGCCAGACCCAAGAAGACAGAGTCGTGCAAGACAGGTCTTGGCTGCCGGGACACAAGGCCTTGCACCTGGTGCCAGGGGTGGGTAGGGGCACGGGGTGGTTCTGTGGGTTCCTCCGCCGAGGCCTTCTTGGGGTCACCTCTCTTGTTCTTGGTGCTGGTGGGTTCCGCCACCTATGGAAGTTGGTGTTCTTTGTCGTCTTCTTTTTCACCCCAGTCCTTTCGGGCCTTATGCTTAAGAGATGGGCTGTTGGAGTCCAAGGAACAGTCTGGTGCCATCCTTTGTCTCCTCACCCCGACTTCCGGGACGGAAAGCAATGTTTGGGGAAGGCCCCGACTTCTCAGGCTGCTTTGGCTCTCCAACCTGGCCAGCCCAGACAATGTGGGGACTCACAGGTGCAGTGACAGCACTTAGTGTCTTCCTTTGCAAGGTTGAGGGGACCGGGTGTCAGCAGACCGAATCAGAACAACGGCGAGACCGGGAGCGAAGGGAATGAACCCCGGTTACCCCACTGGGACGATGTGCCCATGCCACGGTGGGTAGAGAAGGCCGAGCTACCTGGAGAGGCAGGCACGGTGCCGCGGGAGCCTTGTCCTGCAGGACGCAGGCACCTCACGCTGCACCCGCCGTGTGTGAGCCCGCCCCAGGGTCGGTGGTCCCCAGGGGTGGGTGGCAGGGCACGAGTGTGCAGGCGCGGATGTGCGTGTGTGTCGAATGGGAGGGGTGTGTGTGGGTGTGTGTGTGTGTGTGTGTGTGTGTGTGTGTGTGTGTGGTGGGGGGTGGGGGATGCGCGAGGATGTGGGTGATGCTTTGGGAAAGGGCGGTAGAGGTGTGGAGGGAGGCCCGCTTGTGCTTCCAGAATCGGGCTACAGAACCCAAGCAAGTTGTAGCGCCAGGATCGGGGAGAATTCCGGATTGGATGAGGGCCACAGAGCAGGGGCCTGCCTGTGGCGCCGTTGCTGTCTTTGGGTAGGAGGCCCAGGCCGAATCCACAGCGAATACGTGCGGGAGGGCAGGCGGGCAGCCGTTCTGGAAGAAGGGGCACCGAACCGGTGCCCGTGGCCCTTTGTGAGGGGGCCAGGCTGAGGAGCCACCCTGTTGCAGGCTGGTTGCCGTTTTTTCGTTTGCAAAGGGCGGAGGGAGAGGCCCAGGGACAAGGGCAGGTTTGCGTTGCTGGTGCGTTACTGCCATCCAGAGGATGTTGTTCCCAGTTCCCGTGGCGCCTTCCCTGTGACTTCCTGGCGTGCTGGCGTGGCCTTAAAGTGGAGACAGGTCGGGGTCCTGTGCGGGACCCAGGACAAGGGCCGGCACGGCCCAGAGGTCCCGTGAGGCGTGGGAGGTGCGCGGCCTTAGGCCTCCTCCTGCCGCGGAGGCCCCGGAGCCGGGCAGCGGGCCGAGGCCACGGGCAGCGGGCACTTCAGGCCTGTGGGACACGGGAAGCCAAGGCTCAGGGCCATGGTGGCTGCCATGTTGGGGCGGGGCCTGCTGCAGTGGCTTCCAGGGAGCCACAGCAAAGGGCTCTGGCCGTGTTTCCATGCTACACCTCCGCTGAGCGGCAACGGGTGGCTTGGCCAACGGGGCGCCAGGACCCCCGCAGCCTCTCAGGGCCACTGTGAGCCCCAACCCGAGACCTCGCCCGTGAGGGGCAGCAGAAAGCCGCCCTGGGCCTCGTGGGAAGCGGGCCCTTCCGGATCCCCTGCCCAAGCCCGGGTAATGGGCGCTGGGCCGGCAAGTGGCTGCAGGGCCCCGAGGAGCGGGTCAGCCTCGCCGGCCAGATCAGGGAGGAACTAATGGGGAAAAGGTCCCCAAGCCGCGGCTGAAGAGAGGGCACGGACAGTGCCATCTGTGGGTGCAGGACTCCTGCCTGTCAGCGCCTGTCCTCAGTGCTCGGGTACCCAACCCCCGGGGGGCCAGAGCCCGGGGTAGCTGCATTGGCAGATGTCAGGGTTCTGGGCCGGCGCCTGTCAGGCCCAGGCCAAGTTCACGCAGAGCTCAGGCAGGTGCCGCCCCTGCAGCTGCCGAAATGCGCAGCCGGCACTGGAGGGGACAGGAACCTCCGGAACTCACGAACAGGACAAGCTCTGCCGGTTTAGCGCTCTGCAAAGGGACAGCAGTGCACGAAGCCACGCGTGGCTTTCAGAGCAAAGACGTTCCCTGTAGCCTGAGGGGTCGCTCGTGCCACGACGAAAGGGAATACGGCCTGATGTCTTCCTAAGATGAGCCTGTAGGACCAAGATAGGGGCAGTGCCGCGTCCACATCCGCAACTCCGTTCTCCCCGTCCAGGGCGACCTTCTCCTTTCCTGGCCTTTGTCCGTGGCTGAAAAGCAGGTGTGTTGCAAGCTTTTAGAAGGCGACCCGGGCATGAAGTGGCCACACCGTCCCAAAGAGGAAGTCGGGCCTTTTAGGGCAACGGGAAGGGATGCCCTTTCCTTGCTGCAGGTCGCCTCTGCCACTCCAGGTCTCGGGCCCAGCCCTGCTGCCGCCTTGGAAACCTCAGTGAGGGCTTGTGGTAGAGCCTCCCGATGGGCACTTGGCTCGAGACGCCTCCGAGGGGCACCTCTCCTTGGCTGGGTGGCCGCACACGTGCGTGCGCGCTTGCTAAGGCTATAGATAACACCGGCACACACAGACACAAACGGCCAGTCACCGCCAGAGACACGCGCTCGGCCTGAGCGCCACCCCCAGTCAGACTTGGCTGCCCCAGCCAGGAAGCAGGTGCACAGTCATTCGTTGAGACCCGGGGCATTTCTTGCGGGCTTCCTAACAGCCATGGGGTTAGAATCTCTGCGACCCTCTTTCTTCCCTGAGCTCCAGCCTGCCTGGGGATGCTCTCCTGTTCACCTCCGCTCTGCATCTTTGTTCGTGTGTCTTGGGCGAGGCCTCAGGCCCAAGAGTTGGCCCGTGTCCTTCGGGGCGCCGGCGGGGGCCAGGGTGGCGGGGGTGCCGTGTGGCGGAGTGGGAAGCTGAAACCCGCCCTGTCCCGGAGGCTTTGGAGGCTTCGGTGGGGTGGGAGGAGCCTGTGGTGTCCACCCTCCCCTCCGCCGAGCCCTGAGCAGGGCCTTCAAGGCTCAGGGGGATCTCCTTGGTCCCCACCGACAAGGGCCCCCGCGGAGGCCTTGGGCCCCGACCGGCGGCGCCCTGACTCCTGGCAAAGAGCTGCCAAGCGGGACGGCAGATGCCTTCCCAAAGACGAAGACCCGGCCAGTAGGGGTGGAGGCCATGGGCTCGGAGGATGGCCGGCCTGGGGCAGTGGCCCTGGAGTCCTGTGGGACACAGACTTGGCTCCAGGCGTGGCAGAGGGTGCTGTGGCTCTGGCGTGAAGGACGAGCCGGGGTATGAACACGGTTGCTGACGGGAAGGCAGGTGGGCTCCAGAGTAGCCAGGGGCCTGTGACTCAGACATTCCTGGAGGTGAGGAAGCCGAACCGAGGCCCGAGCAATTTTCGGGAGAGCGCACCTCCTTGGGCGTTCCTTGTCACGGGTCCTGGGGGTAAAGTATTGGGAGGGCCTGCTGAAGCGAGGCGATGCCCGTGGGCTGCTCCTTGGGTGTCTCAGACCATTGGGCGCTCTGCCCCTGCTTGTGCCCGGCAGCTGTGAAGGCCTCTGTGCGGGGTCAGAACTGGGAGGCAACTTGTGCCGAGGATCCCTTGGGCAAGCAGAGACTCTAGATTTCAGGACTGCCCGCGGGGGGAGCCCTTCAAGTCCCAGCTCGGTTCTGGAGGCGGCCGCGGATGGGCATTTGCCCAAGGAGACCTGCGTGTCCAGAAGGTACACCACGCAGCCAAGGCCACAGAGAGAGAACACCGCTGGCCTCTTGCCCCTCTCTTGGCCGTTCAGTGGTTCGTGGCTCTTCCTTTCCTGTGGGCCTCAGAAGCACACCGCCTGAGTCCGGGGTTCGGGTTGGAGTCAGACCATCTGACAGCGGAGCTGTGGGGACATCGGTTTGGAGGACGGGTCTCTTGCAAGATGGCTCTGGGAAACCCGCGGGGCAACCGAAAGGACGGTGTCTTTGGTCCGCGTTGGCTCTCCGCGGTGAGGACGCTGAGAAGTGCCGTGTCACCGGAGCAGAGACCTCTCTCCACGGGGGTATCCTTCTGCCTCGCTTGGTGGTATCGCCCGATTGAGAGGGAGCGAGACCACTGAGACCCAGCCCGTGGCGGCCACTGGCGTGGCCTGTTCTGCAGCCCTGGGACTGGCTTCTCGCTCTGCCCTCGGAGGGGAGCTCAGTCCTCGTGGAGGGCTTGTCCCAGGACGGGGAGTGAAAAGAAGTCGGAGAGCCCCTGACCTGGTTAGCGTTCCATGATGCCTAGCCACCGCGAGGGCAAGGGACATGTGCCCAGGGATCCAAGCCCAGAGCTGTCTGCCTCTTCCCGCGGGGTCGGGGGCTGTGGTGAAAAGAGTCCTTACCCCCCCACCCCCACCCCCTCCTTACCTCAGGCAAGCACATCCTTCCCGTTGAGCCTAGTTCTCCATATCCCCTGAATACTGAGAAGGAGTAGGGCCGCCATCACCCGGGGACTGGCTTCTCCCTCCAGGATGAGGGACCAGAGCAGGGGGCCCTGGTGTGCATTTTACCTCCGGGCATCTCGGTAGGGGTTTGGCAGCAGTTTTCCCAAATGCTCCACATCATCTCAGTCCTGGCTCTGGAGACAGCCACTGCTCTGGCCAGACCCAAGAAGACAGAGTCGTGCAAGACAGGTCTTGGCTGCCGGGACACAAGGCCTTGCACCTGGTGCCAGGGGTGGGTAGGGGCACGGGGTGGTTCTGTGGGTTCCTCCGCCGAGGCCTTCTTGGGGTCACCTCTCTTGTTCTTGGTGCTGGTGGGTTCCGCCACCTATGGAAGTTGGTGTTCTTTGTCGTCTTCTTTTTCACCCCAGTCCTTTCGGGCCTTATGCTTAAGAGATGGGCTGTTGGAGTCCAAGGAACAGTCTGGTGCCATCCTTTGTCTCCTCACCCCGACTTCCGGGACGGAAAGCAATGTTTGGGGAAGGCCCCGACTTCTCAGGCTGCTTTGGCTCTCCAACCTGGCCAGCCCAGACAATGTGGGGACTCACAGGTGCAGTGACAGCACTTAGTGTCTTCCTTTGCAAGGTTGAGGGGACCGGGTGTCAGCAGACCGAATCAGAACAACGGCGAGACCGGGAGCGAAGGGAATGAACCCCGGTTACCCCACTGGGACGATGTGCCCATGCCACGGTGGGTAGAGAAGGCCGAGCTACCTGGAGAGGCAGGCACGGTGCCGCGGGAGCCTTGTCCTGCAGGACGCAGGCACCTCACGCTGCACCCGCCGTGTGTGAGCCCGCCCCAGGGTCGGTGGTCCCCAGGGGTGGGTGGCAGGGCACGAGTGTGCAGGCGCGGATGTGCGTGTGTGTCGAATGGGAGGGGTGTGTGTGGGTGTGTGTGTGTGTGTGTGTGTGTGTGTGTGTGTGTGTGGTGGGGGGTGGGGGATGCGCGAGGATGTGGGTGATGCTTTGGGAAAGGGCGGTAGAGGTGTGGAGGGAGGCCCGCTTGTGCTTCCAGAATCGGGCTACAGAAGCCAAGCAAGTTGTAGCGCCAGGATCGGGGAGAATTCCGGATTGGATGAGGGCCACAGAGCAGGGGCCTGCCTGTGGCGCCGTTGCTGTCTTTGGGTAGGAGGCCCAGGCCGAATCCACAGCGAATACGTGCGGGAGGGCAGGCGGGCAGCCGTTCTGGAAGAAGGGGCACCGAACCGGTGCCCGTGGCCCTTTGTGAGGGGGCCAGGCTGAGGAGCCACCCTGTTGCAGGCTGGTTGCCGTTTTTTCGTTTGCAAAGGGCGGAGGGAGAGGCCCAGGGACAAGGGCAGGTTTGCGTTGCTGGTGCGTTACTGCCATCCAGAGGATGTTGTTCCCAGTTCCCGTGGCGCCTTCCCTGTGACTTCCTGGCGTGCTGGCGTGGCCTTAAAGTGGAGACAGGTCGGGGTCCTGTGCGGGACCCAGGACAAGGGCCGGCACGGCCCAGAGGTCCCGTGAGGCGTGGGAGGTGCGCGGCCTTAGGCCTCCTCCTGCCGCGGAGGCCCCGGAGCCGGGCAGCGGGCCGAGGCCACGGGCAGCGGGCACTTCAGGCCTGTGGGACACGGGAAGCCAAGGCTCAGGGCCATGGTGGCTGCCATGTTGGGGCGGGGCCTGCTGCAGTGGCTTCCAGGGAGCCACAGCAAAGGGCTCTGGCCGTGTTTCCATGCTACACCTCCGCTGAGCGGCAACGGGTGGCTTGGCCAACGGGGCGCCAGGACCCCCGCAGCCTCTCAGGGCCACTGTGAGCCCCAACCCGAGACCTCGCCCGTGAGGGGCAGCAGAAAGCCGCCCTGGGCCTCGTGGGAAGCGGGCCCTTCCGGATCCCCTGCCCAAGCCCGGGTAATGGGCGCTGGGCCGGCAAGTGGCTGCAGGGCCCCGAGGAGCGGGTCAGCCTCGCCGGCCAGATCAGGGAGGAACTAATGGGGAAAAGGTCCCCAAGCCGCGGCTGAAGAGAGGGCACGGACAGTGCCATCTGTGGGTGCAGGACTCCTGCCTGTCAGCGCCTGTCCTCAGTGCTCGGGTACCCAACCCCCGGGGGGCCAGAGCCCGGGGTAGCTGCATTGGCAGATGTCAGGGTTCTGGGCCGGCGCCTGTCAGGCCCAGGCCAAGTTCACGCAGAGCTCAGGCAGGTGCCGCCCCTGCAGCTGCCGAAATGCGCAGCCGGCACTGGAGGGGACAGGAACCTCCGGAACTCACGAACAGGACAAGCTCTGCCGGTTTAGCGCTCTGCAAAGGGACAGCAGTGCACGAAGCCACGCGTGGCTTTCAGAGCAAAGACGTTCCCTGTAGCCTGAGGGGTCGCTCGTGCCACGACGAAAGGGAATACGGCCTGATGTCTTCCTAAGATGAGCCTGTAGGACCAAGATAGGGGCAGTGCCGCGTCCACATCCGCAACTCCGTTCTCCCCGTCCAGGGCGACCTTCTCCTTTCCTGGCCTTTGTCCGTGGCTGAAAAGCAGGTGTGTTGCAAGCTTTTAGAAGGCGACCCGGGCATGAAGTGGCCACACCGTCCCAAAGAGGAAGTCGGGCCTTTTAGGGCAACGGGAAGGGATGCCCTTTCCTTGCTGCAGGTCGCCTCTGCCACTCCAGGTCTCGGGCCCAGCCCTGCTGCCGCCTTGGAAACCTCAGTGAGGGCTTGTGGTAGAGCCTCCCGATGGGCACTTGGCTCGAGACGCCTCCGAGGGGCACCTCTCCTTGGCTGGGTGGCCGCACACGTGCGTGCGCGCTTGCTAAGGCTATAGATAACACCGGCACACACAGACACAAACGGCCAGTCACCGCCAGAGACACGCGCTCGGCCTGAGCGCCACCCCCAGTCAGACTTGGCTGCCCCAGCCAGGAAGCAGGTGCACAGTCATTCGTTGAGACCCGGGGCATTTCTTGCGGGCTTCCTAACAGCCATGGGGTTAGAATCTCTGCGACCCTCTTTCTTCCCTGAGCTCCAGCCTGCCTGGGGATGCTCTCCTGTTCACCTCCGCTCTGCATCTTTGTTCGTGTGTCTTGGGCGAGGCCTCAGGCCCAAGAGTTGGCCCGTGTCCTTCGGGGCGCCGGCGGGGGCCAGGGTGGCGGGGGTGCCGTGTGGCGGAGTGGGAAGCTGAAACCCGCCCTGTCCCGGAGGCTTTGGAGGCTTCGGTGGGGTGGGAGGAGCCTGTGGTGTCCACCCTCCCCTCCGCCGAGCCCTGAGCAGGGCCTTCAAGGCTCAGGGGGATCTCCTTGGTCCCCACCGACAAGGGCCCCCGCGGAGGCCTTGGGCCCCGACCGGCGGCGCCCTGACTCCTGGCAAAGAGCTGCCAAGCGGGACGGCAGATGCCTTCCCAAAGACGAAGACCCGGCCAGTAGGGGTGGAGGCCATGGGCTCGGAGGATGGCCGGCCTGGGGCAGTGGCCCTGGAGTCCTGTGGGACACAGACTTGGCTCCAGGCGTGGCAGAGGGTGCTGTGGCTCTGGCGTGAAGGACGAGCCGGGGTATGAACACGGTTGCTGACGGGAAGGCAGGTGGGCTCCAGAGTAGCCAGGGGCCTGTGACTCAGACATTCCTGGAGGTGAGGAAGCCGAACCGAGGCCCGAGCAATTTTCGGGAGAGCGCACCTCCTTGGGCGTTCCTTGTCACGGGTCCTGGGGGTAAAGTATTGGGAGGGCCTGCTGAAGCGAGGCGATGCCCGTGGGCTGCTCCTTGGGTGTCTCAGACCATTGGGCGCTCTGCCCCTGCTTGTGCCCGGCAGCTGTGAAGGCCTCTGTGCGGGGTCAGAACTGGGAGGCAACTTGTGCCGAGGATCCCTTGGGCAAGCAGAGACTCTAGATTTCAGGACTGCCCGCGGGGGGAGCCCTTCAAGTCCCAGCTCGGTTCTGGAGGCGGCCGCGGATGGGCATTTGCCCAAGGAGACCTGCGTGTCCAGAAGGTACACCACGCAGCCAAGGCCACAGAGAGAGAACACCGCTGGCCTCTTGCCCCTCTCTTGGCCGTTCAGTGGTTCGTGGCTCTTCCTTTCCTGTGGGCCTCAGAAGCACACCGCCTGAGTCCGGGGTTCGGGTTGGAGTCAGACCATCTGACAGCGGAGCTGTGGGGACATCGGTTTGGAGGACGGGTCTCTTGCAAGATGGCTCTGGGAAACCCGCGGGGCAACCGAAAGGACGGTGTCTTTGGTCCGCGTTGGCTCTCCGCGGTGAGGACGCTGAGAAGTGCCGTGTCACCGGAGCAGAGACCTCTCTCCACGGGGGTATCCTTCTGCCTCGCTTGGTGGTATCGCCCGATTGAGAGGGAGCGAGACCACTGAGACCCAGCCCGTGGCGGCCACTGGCGTGGCCTGTTCTGCAGCCCTGGGACTGGCTTCTCGCTCTGCCCTCGGAGGGGAGCTCAGTCCTCGTGGAGGGCTTGTCCCAGGACGGGGAGTGAAAAGAAGTCGGAGAGCCCCTGACCTGGTTAGCGTTCCATGATGCCTAGCCACCGCGAGGGCAAGGGACATGTGCCCAGGGATCCAAGCCCAGAGCTGTCTGCCTCTTCCCGCGGGGTCGGGGGCTGTGGTGAAAAGAGTCCTTACCCCCCCACCCCCACCCCCTCCTTACCTCAGGCAAGCACATCCTTCCCGTTGAGCCTAGTTCTCCATATCCCCTGAATACTGAGAAGGAGTAGGGCCGCCATCACCCGGGGACTGGCTTCTCCCTCCAGGATGAGGGACCAGAGCAGGGGGCCCTGGTGTGCATTTTACCTCCGGGCATCTCGGTAGGGGTTTGGCAGCAGTTTTCCCAAATGCTCCACATCATCTCAGTCCTGGCTCTGGAGACAGCCACTGCTCTGGCCAGACCCAAGAAGACAGAGTCGTGCAAGACAGGTCTTGGCTGCCGGGACACAAGGCCTTGCACCTGGTGCCAGGGGTGGGTAGGGGCACGGGGTGGTTCTGTGGGTTCCTCCGCCGAGGCCTTCTTGGGGTCACCTCTCTTGTTCTTGGTGCTGGTGGGTTCCGCCACCTATGGAAGTTGGTGTTCTTTGTCGTCTTCTTTTCACCCCAGTCCTTTCGGGCCTTATGCTTAAGAGATGGGCTGTTGGAGTCCAAGGAACAGTCTGGTGCCATCCTTTGTCTCCTCACCCCGACTTCCGGGACGGAAAGCAATGTTTGGGGAAGGCCCCGACTTCTCAGGCTGCTTTGGCTCTCCAACCTGGCCAGCCCAGACAATGTGGGGACTCACAGGTGCAGTGACAGCACTTAGTGTCTTCCTTTGCAAGGTTGAGGGGACCGGGTGTCAGCAGACCGAATCAGAACAACGGCGAGACCGGGAGCGAAGGGAATGAACCCCGGTTACCCCACTGGGACGATGTGCCCATGCCACGGTGGGTAGAGAAGGCCGAGCTACCTGGAGAGGCAGGCACGGTGCCGCGGGAGCCTTGTCCTGCAGGACGCAGGCACCTCACGCTGCACCCGCCGTGTGTGAGCCCGCCCCAGGGTCGGTGGTCCCCAGGGGTGGGTGGCAGGGCACGAGTGTGCAGGCGCGGATGTGCGTGTGTGTCGAATGGGAGGGGTGTGTGTGTGTGTGTGTGTGTGTGTGTGTGTGTGTGTGTGTGTGTGTGGTGGGGGGTGGGGGATGCGCGAGGATGTGGGTGATGCTTTGGGAAAGGGCGGTAGAGGTGTGGAGGGAGGCCCGCTTGTGCTTCCAGAATCGGGCTACAGAACCCAAGCAAGTTGTAGCGCCAGGATCGGGGAGAATTCCGGATTGGATGAGGGCCACAGAGCAGGGGCCTGCCTGTGGCGCCGTTGCTGTCTTTGGGTAGGAGGCCCAGGCCGAATCCACAGCGAATACGTGCGGGAGGGCAGGCGGGCAGCCGTTCTGGAAGAAGGGGCACCGAACCGGTGCCCGTGGCCCTTTGTGAGGGGGCCAGGCTGAGGAGCCACCCTGTTGCAGGCTGGTTGCCGTTTTTTCGTTTGCAAAGGGCGGAGGGAGAGGCCCAGGGACAAGGGCAGGTTTGCGTTGCTGGTGCGTTACTGCCATCCAGAGGATGTTGTTCCCAGTTCCCGTGGCGCCTTCCCTGTGACTTCCTGGCGTGCTGGCGTGGCCTTAAAGTGGAGACAGGTCGGGGTCCTGTGCGGGACCCAGGACAAGGGCCGGCACGGCCCAGAGGTCCCGTGAGGCGTGGGAGGTGCGCGGCCTTAGGCCTCCTCCTGCCGCGGAGGCCCCGGAGCCGGGCAGCGGGCCGAGGCCACGGGCAGCGGGCACTTCAGGCCTGTGGGACACGGGAAGCCAAGGCTCAGGGCCATGGTGGCTGCCATGTTGGGGCGGGGCCTGCTGCAGTGGCTTCCAGGGAGCCACAGCAAAGGGCTCTGGCCGTGTTTCCATGCTACACCTCCGCTGAGCGGCAACGGGTGGCTTGGCCAACGGGGCGCCAGGACCCCCGCAGCCTCTCAGGGCCACTGTGAGCCCCAACCCGAGACCTCGCCCGTGAGGGGCAGCAGAAAGCCGCCCTGGGCCTCGTGGGAAGCGGGCCCTTCCGGATCCCCTGCCCAAGCCCGGGTAATGGGCGCTGGGCCGGCAAGTGGCTGCAGGGCCCCGAGGAGCGGGTCAGCCTCGCCGGCCAGATCAGGGAGGAACTAATGGGGAAAAGGTCCCCAAGCCGCGGCTGAAGAGAGGGCACGGACAGTGCCATCTGTGGGTGCAGGACTCCTGCCTGTCAGCGCCTGTCCTCAGTGCTCGGGTACCCAACCCCCGGGGGGCCAGAGCCCGGGGTAGCTGCATTGGCAGATGTCAGGGTTCTGGGCCGGCGCCTGTCAGGCCCAGGCCAAGTTCACGCAGAGCTCAGGCAGGTGCCGCCCCTGCAGCTGCCGAAATGCGCAGCCGGCACTGGAGGGAACAGGAACCTCCGGAACTCACGAACAGGACAAGCTCTGCCGGTTTAGCGCTCTGCAAAGGGACAGCAGTGCACGAAGCCACGCGTGGCTTTCAGAGCAAAGACGTTCCCTGTAGCCTGAGGGGTCGCTCGTGCCACGACGAAAGGGAATACGGCCTGATGTCTTCCTAAGATGAGCCTGTAGGACCAAGATAGGGGCAGTGCCGCGTCCACATCCGCAACTCCGTTCTCCCCGTCCAGGGCGACCTTCTCCTTTCCTGGCCTTTGTCCGTGGCTGAAAAGCAGGTGTGTTGCAAGCTTTTAGAAGGCGACCCGGGCATGAAGTGGCCACACCGTCCCAAAGAGGAAGTCGGGCCTTTTAGGGCAACGGGAAGGGATGCCCTTTCCTTGCTGCAGGTCGCCTCTGCCACTCCAGGTCTCGGGCCCAGCCCTGCTGCCGCCTTGGAAACCTCAGTGAGGGCTTGTGGTAGAGCCTCCCGATGGGCACTTGGCTCGAGACGCCTCCGAGGGGCACCTCTCCTTGGCTGGGTGGCCGCACACGTGCGTGCGCGCTTGCTAAGGCTATAGATAACACCGGCACACACAGACACAAACGGCCAGTCACCGCCAGAGACACGCGCTCGGCCTGAGCGCCACCCCCAGTCAGACTTGGCTGCCCCAGCCAGGAAGCAGGTGCACAGTCATTCGTTGAGACCCGGGGCATTTCTTGCGGGCTTCCTAACAGCCATGGGGTTAGAATCTCTGCGACCCTCTTTCTTCCCTGAGCTCCAGCCTGCCTGGGGATGCTCTCCTGTTCACCTCCGCTCTGCATCTTTGTTCGTGTGTCTTGGGCGAGGCCTCAGGCCCAAGAGTTGGCCCGTGTCCTTCGGGGCGCCGGCGGGGGCCAGGGTGGCGGGGGTGCCGTGTGGCGGAGTGGGAAGCTGAAACCCGCCCTGTCCCGGAGGCTTTGGAGGCTTCGGTGGGGTGGGAGGAGCCTGTGGTGTCCACCCTCCCCTCCGCCGAGCCCTGAGCAGGGCCTTCAAGGCTCAGGGGGATCTCCTTGGTCCCCACCGACAAGGGCCCCCGCGGAGGCCTTGGGCCCCGACCGGCGGCGCCCTGACTCCTGGCAAAGAGCTGCCAAGCGGGACGGCAGATGCCTTCCCAAAGACGAAGACCCGGCCAGTAGGGGTGGAGGCCATGGGCTCGGAGGATGGCCGGCCTGGGGCAGTGGCCCTGGAGTCCTGTGGGACACAGACTTGGCTCCAGGCGTGGCAGAGGGTGCTGTGGCTCTGGCGTGAAGGACGAGCCGGGGTATGAACACGGTTGCTGACGGGAAGGCAGGTGGGCTCCAGAGTAGCCAGGGGCCTGTGACTCAGACATTCCTGGAGGTGAGGAAGCCGAACCGAGGCCCGAGCAATTTTCGGGAGAGCGCACCTCCTTGGGCGTTCCTTGTCACGGGTCCTGGGGGTAAAGTATTGGGAGGGCCTGCTGAAGCGAGGCGATGCCCGTGGGCTGCTCCTTGGGTGTCTCAGACCATTGGGCGCTCTGCCCCTGCTTGTGCCCGGCAGCTGTGAAGGCCTCTGTGCGGGGTCAGAACTGGGAGGCAACTTGTGCCGAGGATCCCTTGGGCAAGCAGAGACTCTAGATTTCAGGACTGCCCGCGGGGGGAGCCCTTCAAGTCCCAGCTCGGTTCTGGAGGCGGCCGCGGATGGGCATTTGCCCAAGGAGACCTGCGTGTCCAGAAGGTACACCACGCAGCCAAGGCCACAGAGAGAGAACACCGCTGGCCTCTTGCCCCTCTCTTGGCCGTTCAGTGGTTCGTGGCTCTTCCTTTCCTGTGGGCCTCAGAAGCACACCGCCTGAGTCCGGGGTTCGGGTTGGAGTCAGACCATCTGACAGCGGAGCTGTGGGGACATCGGTTTGGAGGACGGGTCTCTTGCAAGATGGCTCTGGGAAACCCGCGGGGCAACCGAAAGGACGGTGTCTTTGGTCCGCGTTGGCTCTCCGCGGTGAGGACGCTGAGAAGTGCCGTGTCACCGGAGCAGAGACCTCTCTCCACGGGGGTATCCTTCTGCCTCGCTTGGTGGTATCGCCCGATTGAGAGGGAGCGAGACCACTGAGACCCAGCCCGTGGCGGCCACTGGCGTGGCCTGTTCTGCAGCCCTGGGACTGGCTTCTCGCTCTGCCCTCGGAGGGGAGCTCAGTCCTCGTGGAGGGCTTGTCCCAGGACGGGGAGTGAAAAGAAGTCGGAGAGCCCCTGACCTGGTTAGCGTTCCATGATGCCTAGCCACCGCGAGGGCAAGGGACATGTGCCCAGGGATCCAAGCCCAGAGCTGTCTGCCTCTTCCCGCGGGGTCGGGGGCTGTGGTGAAAAGAGTCCTTACCCCCCCACCCCCACCCCCTCCTTACCTCAGGCAAGCACATCCTTCCCGTTGAGCCTAGTTCTCCATATCCCCTGAATACTGAGAAGGAGTAGGGCCGCCATCACCCGGGGACTGGCTTCTCCCTCCAGGATGAGGGACCAGAGCAGGGGGCCCTGGTGTGCA
This sequence comes from Tamandua tetradactyla, assembly GCF_023851605.1. Classification (NCBI taxonomy): domain Eukaryota; kingdom Metazoa; phylum Chordata; class Mammalia; order Pilosa; family Myrmecophagidae; genus Tamandua; species Tamandua tetradactyla. Next base: position 53,001,342 of record NC_135353.1, on the reverse strand, counting down.
TTTTACCTCCGGGCATCTCGGTAGGGGTTTGGCAGCAGTTTTCCCAAATGCTCCACATCATCTCAGTCCTGGCTCTGGAGACAGCCACTGCTCTGGCCAGACCCAAGAAGACAGAGTCGTGCAAGACAGGTCTTGGCTGCCGGGACACAAGGCCTTGCACCTGGTGCCAGGGGTGGGTAGGGGCACGGGGTGGTTCTGTGGGTTCCTCCGCCGAGGCCTTCTTGGGGTCACCTCTCTTGTTCTTGGTGCTGGTGGGTTCCGCCACCTATGGAAGTTGGTGTTCTTTGTCGTCTTCTTTTTCACCCCAGTCCTTTCGGGCCTTATGCTTAAGAGATGGGCTGTTGGAGTCCAAGGAACAGTCTGGTGCCATCCTTTGTCTCCTCACCCCGACTTCCGGGACGGAAAGCAATGTTTGGGGAAGGCCCCGACTTCTCAGGCTGCTTTGGCTCTCCAACCTGGCCAGCCCAGACAATGTGGGGACTCACAGGTGCAGTGACAGCACTTAGTGTCTTCCTTTGCAAGGTTGAGGGGACCGGGTGTCAGCAGACCGAATCAGAACAACGGCGAGACCGGGAGCGAAGGGAATGAACCCCGGTTACCCCACTGGGACGATGTGCCCATGCCACGGTGGGTAGAGAAGGCCGAGCTACCTGGAGAGGCAGGCACGGTGCCGCGGGAGCCTTGTCCTGCAGGACGCAGGCACCTCACGCTGCACCCGCCGTGTGTGAGCCCGCCCCAGGGTCGGTGGTCCCCAGGGGTGGGTGGCAGGGCACGAGTGTGCAGGCGCGGATGTGCGTGTGTGTCGAATGGGAGGGGTGTGTGTGGGTGTGTGTGTGTGTGTGTGTGTGTGTGTGTGTGTGTGGTGGGGGGTGGGGGATGCGCGAGGATGTGGGTGATGCTTTGGGAAAGGGCGGTAGAGGTGTGGAGGGAGGCCCGCTTGTGCTTCCAGAATCGGGCTACAGAACCCAAGCAAGTTGTAGCGCCAGGATCGGGGAGAATTCCGGATTGGATGAGGGCCACAGAGCAGGGGCCTGCCTGTGGCGCCGTTGCTGTCTTTGGGTAGGAGGCCCAGGCCGAATCCACAGCGAATACGTGCGGGAGGGCAGGCGGGCAGCCGTTCTGGAAGAAGGGGCACCGAACCGGTGCCCGTGGCCCTTTGTGAGGGGGCCAGGCTGAGGAGCCACCCTGTTGCAGGCTGGTTGCCGTTTTTTCGTTTGCAAAGGGCGGAGGGAGAGGCCCAGGGACAAGGGCAGGTTTGCGTTGCTGGTGCGTTACTGCCATCCAGAGGATGTTGTTCCCAGTTCCCGTGGCGCCTTCCCTGTGACTTCCTGGCGTGCTGGCGTGGCCTTAAAGTGGAGACAGGTCGGGGTCCTGTGCGGGACCCAGGACAAGGGCCGGCACGGCCCAGAGGTCCCGTGAGGCGTGGGAGGTGCGCGGCCTTAGGCCTCCTCCTGCCGCGGAGGCCCCGGAGCCGGGCAGCGGGCCGAGGCCACGGGCAGCGGGCACTTCAGGCCTGTGGGACACGGGAAGCCAAGGCTCAGGGCCATGGTGGCTGCCATGTTGGGGCGGGGCCTGCTGCAGTGGCTTCCAGGGAGCCACAGCAAAGGGCTCTGGCCGTGTTTCCATGCTACACCTCCGCTGAGCGGCAACGGGTGGCTTGGCCAACGGGGCGCCAGGACCCCCGCAGCCTCTCAGGGCCACTGTGAGCCCCAACCCGAGACCTCGCCCGTGAGGGGCAGCAGAAAGCCGCCCTGGGCCTCGTGGGAAGCGGGCCCTTCCGGATCCCCTGCCCAAGCCCGGGTAATGGGCGCTGGGCCGGCAAGTGGCTGCAGGGCCCCGAGGAGCGGGTCAGCCTCGCCGGCCAGATCAGGGAGGAACTAATGGGGAAAAGGTCCCCAAGCCGCGGCTGAAGAGAGGGCACGGACAGTGCCATCTGTGGGTGCAGGACTCCTGCCTGTCAGCGCCTGTCCTCAGTGCTCGGGTACCCAACCCCCGGGGGGCCAGAGCCCGGGGTAGCTGCATTGGCAGATGTCAGGGTTCTGGGCCGGCGCCTGTCAGGCCCAGGCCAAGTTCACGCAGAGCTCAGGCAGGTGCCGCCCCTGCAGCTGCCGAAATGCGCAGCCGGCACTGGAGGGGACAGGAACCTCCGGAACTCACGAACAGGACAAGCTCTGCCGGTTTAGCGCTCTGCAAAGGGACAGCAGTGCACGAAGCCACGCGTGGCTTTCAGAGCAAAGACGTTCCCTGTAGCCTGAGGGGTCGCTCGTGCCACGACGAAAGGGAATACGGCCTGATGTCTTCCTAAGATGAGCCTGTAGGACCAAGATAGGGGCAGTGCCGCGTCCACATCCGCAACTCCGTTCTCCCCGTCCAGGGCGACCTTCTCCTTTCCTGGCCTTTGTCCGTGGCTGAAAAGCAGGTGTGTTGCAAGCTTTTAGAAGGCGACCCGGGCATGAAGTGGCCACACCGTCCCAAAGAGGAAGTCGGGCCTTTTAGGGCAACGGGAAGGGATGCCCTTTCCTTGCTGCAGGTCGCCTCTGCCACTCCAGGTCTCGGGCCCAGCCCTGCTGCCGCCTTGGAAACCTCAGTGAGGGCTTGTGGTAGAGCCTCCCGATGGGCACTTGGCTCGAGACGCCTCCGAGGGGCACCTCTCCTTGGCTGGGTGGCCGCACACGTGCGTGCGCGCTTGCTAAGGCTATAGATAACACCGGCACACACAGACACAAACGGCCAGTCACCGCCAGAGACACGCGCTCGGCCTGAGCGCCACCCCCAGTCAGACTTGGCTGCCCCAGCCAGGAAGCAGGTGCACAGTCATTCGTTGAGACCCGGGGCATTTCTTGCGGGCTTCCTAACAGCCATGGGGTTAGAATCTCTGCGACCCTCTTTCTTCCCTGAGCTCCAGCCTGCCTGGGGATGCTCTCCTGTTCACCTCCGCTCTGCATCTTTGTTCGTGTGTCTTGGGCGAGGCCTCAGGCCCAAGAGTTGGCCCGTGTCCTTCGGGGCGCCGGCGGGGGCCAGGGTGGTGGGGGTGCCGTGTGGCGGAGTGGGAAGCTGAAACCCGCCCTGTCCCGGAGGCTTTGGAGGCTTCGGTGGGGTGGGAGGAGCCTGTGGTGTCCACCCTCCCCTCCGCCGAGCCCTGAGCAGGGCCTTCAAGGCTCAGGGGGATCTCCTTGGTCCCCACCGACAAGGGCCCCCGCGGAGGCCTTGGGCCCCGACCGGCGGCGCCCTGACTCCTGGCAAAGAGCTGCCAAGCGGGACGGCAGATGCCTTCCCAAAGACGAAGACCCGGCCAGTAGGGGTGGAGGCCATGGGCTCGGAGGATGGCCGGCCTGGGGCAGTGGCCCTGGAGTCCTGTGGGACACAGACTTGGCTCCAGGCGTGGCAGAGGGTGCTGTGGCTCTGGCGTGAAGGACGAGCCGGGGTATGAACACGGTTGCTGACGGGAAGGCAGGTGGGCTCCAGAGTAGCCAGGGGCCTGTGACTCAGACATTCCTGGATGTGAGGAAGCCGAACCGAGGCCCGAGCAATTTTCGGGAGAGCGCACCTCCTTGGGCGTTCCTTGTGGCGGGTCCTGGGGGTAAAGTATTGGGAGGGCCTGCTGAAGCGAGGCGATGCCCGTGGGCTGCTCCTTGGGTGTCTCAGACCATTGGGCGCTCTGCCCCTGCTTGTGCCCGGCAGCTGTGAAGGCCTCTGCGCGGGGTCAGAACTGGGAGGCAACTTGTGCCGAGGATCCCTTGGGCAAGCAGAGACTCTAGATTTCAGGACTGCCCGGGGGGGAGCCCTTCAAGTCCCAGCTCGGTTCTGGAGGCGGCCGCGGATGGGCATTTGCCCAAGGAGACCTGCGTGTCCAGAAGGTACACCACGCAACCAAGGCCACAGAGAGAGAACACCGCTGGCCTCTTGCCCCTCTCTTGGCCGTTCAGTGGTTCGTGGCTCTTCCTTTCCTGTGGGCCTCAGAAGCACACCGCCTGAGTCCGGGGTTCGGGTTGGAGTCAGACCATCTGACAGCGGAGCTGTGGGGACATCGGTTTGGAGGACGGGTCTCTTGCAAGATGGCTCTGGGAAACCCGCGGGGCAACCGAAAGGACGGTGTCTTTGGTCCGCGTTGGCTCTCTGCCGTGAGGACGCTGAGAAGTGCCATGTCACCGGAGCAGAGACCTCTCTCCACGGGGGTATCCTTCTGCCTCGCTTGGTGGTATCGCCCGATCGAGAGGGCGCGAGACCACTGAGACCCGGCCCGTGGCGGCCACTGGCGTGGCCCGTTCTGCAGCCCTGGGACTGGCTTCTCGCTCTGCCCTCGGAGGGGAGCTCAGTCCTCGTGGAGGGCTTGTCCCAGGACGGGGAGTGAAAAGAAGTCGGAGAGCCCCTGACCTGGTTAGCGTTCCATGGTGCCTAGCCACCGCGAGGGCAAGGGACATGTGCCCAGGGATCCAAGCCCAGAGCTGTCTGCCTCTTCCCGCGGGGTCGGGGGCTGTGGTGAAAAGAGTCCTTACCCCCCCCACCCCCACACCCTCCTTACCTCAGGCAAGCACATCCTTCCCGTTGAGCCTAGTTCTCCATATCCCCTGAATACTGAGAAGGAGTAGGGCCGCCATCACCCGGGGACTGGCTCCTCCCTCCAGGATGAGGGACCAGAGCAGGGGGCCCTGGTGTGCATTTTGCCTCCGGGCATCTCGGTAGGGGTTTGGCAGCAGTTTTCCCAAATGCTCCACATCATCTCAGTCCTGGCTCTGGAGACAGCCACTGCTCTGGCCAGACCCAAGAAGACAGAGTCGTGCAAGGCAGGTCTTGGCTGCCGGGACACAAGGCCTTGCACCTGGTGCCAGGGGTGGGTAGGGGCACGGGGTGGTTCTGTGGGTTCCTCCGCCGAGGCCTTCTTGGGGTCACCTCTCTTGTTCTTGGTGCTGGTGGGTTCCGCCACCTATGGAAGTTGGTGTTCTTTGTCGTCTTCTTTTTTACCCCAGTCCTTTCGGGCCTTATGCTTAAGAGATGGGCTGTTGGAGTCCAAGGAACAGTCTGGTGCCGTTCTTTGTCTCCTCACCCCGACTTCCGGGACGGAAAGCAATGTTTCGGGAAGGCCCCGACTTCTCAGGCTGCTTTGGCTCTCCAACCTGGCCAACCCAGACAACGTGGGGACTCACAGGTGCAGTGACAGCACTTAGTGTCTTCCTTTGCAAGTTTGAGGGGACCGGGTGTCAGCAGACCGAATCAGAACAATGGCGAGACCAGGAGCGAAGGGGAAGGCCCCCGGTCACCCGACTGGGTCGATGTGCCCATGCCACGGTGGGTAGAGAAGGCCGAGCTACCTGGAGAGGCAGGCACGGTGCCGCGGGAGCCCCGTTGGCCAAGCCACCCGTTGCCGCTCAGCGGAGGTGTAGCATGGTAGCACGGCCAGAGCCCTTTGCTGTGGCTCCCTGGAAGCCACTGCAGCAGGCCCCGCCCCAACATGGCAGCCACCATGGCCCTGAGCCTTGTCTTCCCGTGTCCCACAGGCCTGAAGTGCCCGCTGCCCGTGGCCTCGGCCCGCTGCCCGGCTCTGGGGCCTCCGCGGCAGGAGGAGGCCTAAGGCCGCGCACCTACCACGCCTCACGGGACCTCTGGGCCGTGCCGGCCCCTGTCCTGGGTCCCGCACACGACCCCGACCTGTCTCCACTTTAAGGCCATGCCAGCACACCAGGAAGTCACAGGGAAGGCGCCACGGGAACTGGGAACAACATCCTCTGGATGGCAGTAACGCACCAGCAACACAAACCTGCCCTTGTCCCTGGGCCTCTCCCTCCGCCCTTTGCAAACGAAAAAACGGCAACCAGCCTGCAACAGGGTGGCTCCTCAGCCTGGCCCCCTCACAAAGGGCCACGGGCACCGGTTCGGTGCCCCTTCTTCCAGAACGGCTGCCCGCCTGCCCTCCCACACGTATTCGCTGTGGATTCGGCCTGGGCCTCCTACCCAAAGACAGCAACGGCACCACAGGCAGGCTCCTGCTCTGTGGCCCTCATCCAATCCGGAATTCTCCCCGATCCTGGCGCTACAACTTGCTTGGCTTCTGTAGCCCGATTCTGGACGCACAAGCGGGCCTCCCTCCACACCTCTACCGCCCTTTCCCAAAGCATCACCCACATCCTCGCGCATCCCCCACCCCCCCACCACACACACACACACACACACACACACACACACACACACCTCCCATTCGACACACACGCACATCCGCGCGGGCACACTCGTGCCCTGCCTCCCACCCCTGGGGACCACCGACCCTGGGGCAGGCTCACAGCTCCCTGGAAAGCCAGCTTCACCCTGAGGTCCCAAGGAGCCAGGCACAGAGAGGGCCGGCCATGGGACACGGCGGGTGCAGCGTGAGGTGCCTGCGTCCTGCACGACAAGGCTCTCGCGGCACCGTGCCTGCCTCTCCAGGTAGCTCGGCCTTCTCTACCCACCGTGGCATGGGCACATCGTCCCAGTGGGGTGACCGGGGGCCATCCCCTTCGCTCCTGGTCTCGCCGTTGTTCTGATTCGGTCTGCTGACACCCGGTCCCCTCAAACTTGCAAAGGAAGACACTAAGTGCTGTCACTGCACCTGTGAGTCCCCACGTTGTCTGGGTTGGCCAGGTTGGAGAGCCAAAGCAGCCTGAGAAGTCGGGGCCTTCCCGAAACATTGCTTTCCGTCCCGGAAGTCGGGGTGAGGAGACAAAGAACGGCACCAGACTGTTCCTTGGACTCCAACAGCCCATCTCTTAAGCATAAGGCCCGAAAGGACTGGGGTGAAAAAGAAGACGACAAAGAACACCAACTTCCATAAGAGGCGGAACCCACCAGCACCAAGAACAAGAGAGGTGACCCCAAGAAGGCCTCGGCGGAGGAACCCACAGAACCACCCCGTGCCCCTACCCACCCCTGGCACCAGGTGCAAGGCCTTGTGTCCCGGCAGCCAAGACGTGCCTTGCACGACTCTGTCTTCTTGGGTCTGGCCAGAGCAGTGGCTGTCTCCAGAGCCAGGACTGAGATGATGTGGAGCATTTGGGAAAACTGCTGCCAAACCCCTACCGAGATGCCCGGAGGCAAAATGCACACCAGGGCCCCCTGCTCTGGTCCCTCATCCTGGAGGGAGGAGCCAGTCCCCGGGTGATGGCGGCCCTACTCCTTCTCAGTATTCAGGGGATATGGAGAACTAGGCTCAACGGGAAGGATGTGCTTGCCTGAGGTAAGGAGGGTGTGGGGGTGGGGGGGGTAAGGACTCTTTTCACCACAGCCCCCGACCCCGCGGGAAGAGGCAGACAGCTCTGGGCTTGGATCCCTGGGCACATGTCCCTTGCCCTCGCGGTGGCTAGGCACCATGGAACGCTAACCAGGTCAGGGGCTCTCCGACTTCTTTTCACTCCCCGTCCTGGGACAAGCCCTCCACGAGGACTGAGCTCCCCTCCGAGGGCAGAGCGAGAAGCCAGTCCCAGGGCTGCAGAACGGGCCACGCCAGTGGCCGCCACGGGCCGGGTCTCAGTGGTCTCGCGCCCTCTCGATCGGGCGATACCACCAAGCGAGGCAGAAGGATACCCCCGTGGAGAGAGGTCTCTGCTCCGGTGACATGGCACTTCTCAGCGTCCTCACGGCAGAGAGCCAACGCGGACCAAAGACACCGTCCTTTCGGTTGCCCCGCGGGTTTCCCAGAGCCATCTTGCAAGAGACCCGTCCTCCAAACCGATGTCCCCACAGCTCCGCTGTCAGATGGTCTGACTCCAACCCGAACCCCGGACTCAGGCGGTGTGCTTCTGAGGCCCACAGGAAAGGAAGAGCCACGAACCACTGAACGGCCAAGAGAGGGGCAAGAGGCCAGCGGTGTTCTCTCTCTGTGGCCTTGGTTGCGTGGTGTACCTTCTGGACACGCAGGTCTCCTTGGGCAAATGCCCATCCGCGGCCGCCTCCAGAACCAAGCTGGGACTTGAAGGGCTCCCCCCCGGGCAGTCCTGAAATCTAGAGTCTCTGCTTGCCCAAGGGATCCTCGGCACAAGTTGCCTCCCAGTTCTGACCCCGCGCAGAGGCCTTCACAGCTGCCGGGCACAAGCAGGGGCAGAGCGCCCAATGGTCTGAGACACCCAAGGAGCAGCCCACGGGCATCGCCTCGCTTCAGCAGGCCCTCCCAATACTTTACCCCCAGGACCCGCGACAAGGAACGCCCAAGGAGGTGCGCTCTCCCGAAAATTGCTCGGGCCTCGGTTCGGCTTCCTCACATCCAGGAATGTCTGAGTCACAGGCCCCTGGCTACTCTGGAGCCCACCTGCCTTCCCGTCAGCAACCGTGTTCATACCCCGGCTCGTCCTTCACGCCAGAGCCACAGCACCCTCTGCCACGCCTGGAGCCAAGTCTGTGTCCCACAGGACTCCAGGGCCACTGCCCCAGGCCGGCCATCCTCCGAGCCCATGGCCTCCACCCCTACTGGCCGGGTCTTCGTCTTTGGGAAGGCATCTGCCGTCCCGCTTGGCAGCTCTTTGCCAGGAGTCAGGGCGCCGCCGGTCGGGGCCCAAGGCCTCCGCGGGGGCCCTTGTCGGTGGGGACCAAGGAGATCCCCGTGAGCCTTGAAGGCCCTGCGCAGGGCTCGGCGGAGGGGAGGGTGGACACCACAGGCTCCTCCCACCCCACCGAAGCTTCCAAAGCCTCCGGGACAGGGCGGGTTTCAGCTTCCCACTCCGCCACACGGCACCCCCGCCACCCTGGCCCCCGCCGGCGCCCCGAAGGACACGGGCCAACTCTTGGGCCTGAGGCCTCGCCCAAGACACACGAACAAAGATGCAGAGCGGAGGTGAACAGGAGAGCATCCCCAGGCAGGCTGGAGCTCAGGGAAGAAAGAGGGTCGCAGAGATTCTAACCCCATGGCTGTTAGGAAGCCCACGAGAAATACCCGGGTCTCAAAGAATGACTGTACACCTGCTTCCTGGCTGGGGCAGGCAAGTCTGACTGGGGGTGGCGCTCAGGCTGAGCGCGTGTCTCTGGCGGTGACTGTCCGTTTGTGTCTGTGTGTGCCGGTGTTATCTGTAGCCTCAGCAAGCGCGCTCGCACGTGTCCAGCCACGCAGCCAAGGAGAGGTGCCCCTCGGAGGCGTCTCGAGCCAGGTGCCCGTCGGGAGGCTCTACCACAAGCCCTCACTGAGGTTTCCAAGGCGACAGCAGGGCTGAGCCCGAGACCTGGAGAGGAAGAGGCGACCTGCAGCAAGGAAAGGGCATCCCTTCCCGTTGCCCTAAAAGGCCCTGACTTCCTCTTTGGGACGGTGTGGCCACTTCATGCCCGGGTCGCCTTCTAAAAGCTTGCAGCACACCTGCTTTTCAGCCACAGACAAAGGCCAGGAAAGGAGAAGTTCACTCTGGACGGGGAGAATGGAGTTGCGGATGTGAACGCGGCACTGCCCCTATCTTAGTCCTACAGGCTCATGTTAGGAAGACATCAGGCCGTATTCCCTTTCGTCGTGGCACGAGCGACCCCTCAGGCTACAGAGATCTTCTTTGCTCTGGAAGCCACGCGTGGCTTCGTGCACTGGTGTCCCTCTGCAGAGCGCTAAACCGGCAGAGCTTGTCCTGTTCGTGAGTTCCAGAGGTTCCTGTCCCCTCCAGTGCCGGCTGTGCATTTCGGCAGCTGCAGGGGTGGCACCTGCCTGAGCTCTGCGTGAACTCGGCCTGGGCCTGACAGGCGCCGGCCCAGAACCCTGACATCTGCCAATGCAGCTACCCCGGGCTCTGGCCCCCCGGGGGTTGGGTACCCGAGCACTGAGGACGGACGCTGACAGGCAGGAGCCCTGCACCCACAGATGGTCCTGTCCGTGCCCTCTCTTCAGCCGTGGCTTGGGGACCTTTTCCCCATTAGTTCCTCCCTGATCTGGCTGGCGAGGCTGACCTTGGGTCCCCGCAGCCACTTGATAGCCTGTGCCCCATTACCTGGACTTGGGCTGGGGATCCCAAATGGCCCGCTTCCCATACGGCCCAAGGTGGTTTTCTGCTGCCCCTCACGGGCGAGGTCTCGGGTTGGGGCTCACAGTGGCCCTGAGAGGCTTCCGGAGTCCTGTTGCCCAGTTGGCGAAGCCACCTTTTGCAGCAAAAGGAGGTACAGCAGGAAACATGGCCAGAGCTCTTTACTGTGGCTCTCTGAAAGGTATTTTAGGAGGTCCCGCCCCAACATGGCAGCCACCATGGCCCTGAACCTCAGCTTATCGTCTCCCACAGGCCTAAATGCCGGGTTCCCGTGCCTCTTCCGACTGCCCGACTGCCCGGCTCAGGTGCTTCCCAGCTGGAGGATACCCAAGGCCACACATCTCCCATTCCTCATGGGACCTCTGGACTGTTCTGGCCCCTATCCTGAATCCCTCACAGGACCCTGACCTGTCTCCATTTTAGGGCCACACCAGGAAACCACAGGGAAGGCGCCACGGGAACTGGGAACAACATCCTCTGGATGGCAGTAACGCACCAGCAACACAAACCTGCCCTTGTCCCTGGGCCTCTCCCTCCGCCCTTTGCAAACGAAAAAACGGCAACCAGCCTGCAACAGGGTTGCTCCTCAGCCTGGCCCCCTCACAAAGGGCCACGGGCACTGGTTCAGTGCCCCTTCTTCCAGAAAGGCTGCCTGCCTTCCCTCCCGCACGTATTCGCTGTGGATTCGGCCTGGGCCTCCTACCCAATGACAGCAACGGCGCCACAGGCAGGCCCCTGCTCTGTGGCCCTCATCCAATCCAGAATTCTCCCCGATCCTGGCGCTACAACTTGTTTGGGTTCTGTAGCCCGATTCTGGATGCACAAGCGGGCCTCCCTCCACACCTCTACCGCCCTTTCTGAAAGCATCAAACACACCCTCATGCACTCACCCACTCACCCACCATGGCAACACCCAAAACCCTGTCTCCTTATCCCTTTGAACCACCGGCCCTGGGGCAACCTCACAGCTCCCTGAATGCCAGCTTCTCTCTGAGGTCCCTGGAAGCCCGACAGAGAGACTGCCAAAGGACACATCAGGTGAAGGGTGAGGTGCCTGTGACACACAGAACAAGGCTCCTTAACACAGCAGGTGTTCAGATCATATTATCTATATTATGCAATTATGGATCTCAGTCTGCAATTTGGACCACAGCCTGGTCTTTTACTAGCAATCTATGCTGACTCCTAAAGCTCTAAAATTCTACATTTCAAGGCTTTATGGCATTCCAAATGTTTGTCTGTAGGTGCCCATCCAGGGCTGTTCTAATTGACTAATTTTATGATCAGATAGATCAGATACTCAAAATATAGGGCTAGTCATTTTATGGTCAGTTAACTTTGCTGTTCCATCATCCTCCATTCCTAATTCTAGTCAGATCTCCTAAAGCACTTGAGTATAAGTAGAATTAATCATAGATAGGAAAGCAAAACTCTCTAATACTGGACAAGTAAAGACATAGCCTGATGCATATAGATCAGTAATATCATCATAAAGTAAAATAGCATAAATTCATGTGACATGATTGCTTTGAAAACTAAAAAACTCCTTAGCATGATGAGAAGGACATTTATGAATCTGGTAGCTAAAATAAAAGAAATTTCAATAGGAAAAACTCTAAGAAACAAGATTTTTTTCTTCCAGCTTCATCAAGTTCTTTAATGATCATAAATATAACATTACTCAAAAAAAAAAAAAGGCTACTGGAGCACATTTATACAGTTGTAAATACTTCTCTCTTGCCACTCCAATATACCTTAAACTGAAAAGGGATTTCTATATAATAAGAATGACATCCAGGTTAACCTCTCCACTCTGTTTGTAATGTCAGCCACTGAAACTTTATTTTGTCTTATTTCTCTCTTCCTACTTTGGGACAAGAAGGCTTTCTCAGTACCATGATGCCTTGTCTTCACTCATTCCTGGAGTCCTGCCCCATGTGTACAGGAAAATTTACACCCTGGGATTCATATCCCACCTGGGGTAAGGGCAGTGAATTTACATGTGTAAAGACATTTCTTGAATCTACCATCATATCATTTGGATTTTGTTTGTGAGATCTATATGATCTTTCCCCTCTTTCTGTTTTTATCCTTTAAATTACACTACTGGTCCTTTATAATTCTGTGCCCTCCTCCAGACACGCTTCTCCCGACTATCTTTAGTATTTTTTAAAGGGTAGGTCTCTTGTTGACAACTTCTCTTAGCATTTATTTGTGAAAATTTTAGTCTCTCCCTCATTATTGAAGAGGGGTTCAGCTAGATTGAGAATTCTTGGCTGGAACTCTTTCTGTTTCAGGATCTTAAATGTATCATTCCACTGCCTTCTTGCCTCCATGGTGCCCGTTGAGTAATCTGAACTTAGTCTTATGAGGTTTCCCTTGTATGTAGTAGATTGTCTCTCTCTTGTCCCTTTCTGGATGTTTACTTCTCTCCAATATTTGGCAGACTGATTAGTGTGTATCTTAGTGCAGGCCTATTTGGATTTATTCTGTTTGGCATTCATTGGACTTCTTTGATTCCCATATATATGTCTTTTTTGTAAGGATTGGGAAGTTTTCCCCCATTATCTCCTCAGCTAATCTTGCTAGCCCTTTTCTCTTCTTCTGGGACACCGATGATTCTTGTATTTGTGTGTTTCATGTTGTCTGTCATTTCCCTGAGATACAACTCAAAATTTCCCATCTTTTTTTGCCATTTTTCTTCTGTGTGTTTGAAATCAATTTTCCTTTCCTCTAGATTGCTTATTTTTCCTTCTGCATCTTAAAATCTGCTGTTGTGTGCCTCTAATATGTTTTTTATTTGGTCTACAGCAGCTTTCATCTGTGCGATATGTTATTTTTCTATTTATTGTTTCAAATTCTTCTTTATGTTCTACTAGTGTCTTCTTGATCTCCTTCATGTCATTAGCCAACCAGTTGAATTTATTTCGTCGAGTTGTATGAACATCTTTGATTCTTTGTTGCAGAATCTTTGTCTCCTCCAGGGCTTTATTTGGTCATTAAGCTGGGCTATATCTGTCTGCATATCCATATGTGTTTTGATTTTCTGTTCCCTTCAAGGCATGTAATTTTCTTGATAGAGTTACTTTGGAAGTTGATTTCGTTCAGTAATTTAAGATTTCATGCTTCAGGACAGGCATTGGATAGGACACGGGGCATAGTGTGGTCTCAGTGGAGTGCTGTCATGGCATGATGCAGGGATAGGTACAGGATGTGGATGCTATGCTGGTACAAAGACCATGGGGTGCAAGCCATGGTATTGTGGGGGTGTTGCATTTGGTTTATGCGAGTAGGGTACAGCCAGGACAGGCCTTGAAGCACAGGGGTGGAGGTGATATGAGGGTCCTGTTGGCAAGGCATGGTAGGGTATGTATCAGGTGGACTGTGAGTACACAATGCGTGCAGGGGCAGTACTCGGGAGCAAGAATGGGGAATCGGAGGGTTTGGTGTGGGTGCATAGGGTCAGGTGCATACCTGGAGCTCAGTATTCATGTGTTTTGGGGCAGGAGTTTCAGAGTGCAGATGTTGGAGCTCAGGGGGTTGGCATGGATGCATGGGTCCCAGGGTGGTTGAATGTGCATGAACATAGGGTGGGGCATGGGGGGTGCCGTGCAGGGTTGCTCAGTGTAGGTAGAAGGTATGGATCAGATATACTGTGATCACCTTCAGGGGGTGGGGCAGCGAGCTGCAGGCCTCGAGGTGGCAGGACATGGTACATGTGTGCAGGACTTGGGTGTGCATGTGTGAGGAGGACAGGGGTGAGCCACGGTGGGTGACTGTGTAGCATGGATGCATAGTGATCTTCTTTAGAATGGAGGCAGGGCACCGGTGCATTGCTTCACTGGGCTAGGGTGGTGTTGTGTGCCTGTGCAGGTCCCCTGGGTAAACAGGGTAGGGGTGCTTGGTGTGCTAGGGGCAGAGCTTGAATGCATGGGGCATGGATGTGGGCCACTGTTCCTGGTGGGGAGAGTGGGGGATGGGGCTCAAGTGCACAGGTTGTGGGGTGGTGGCAGTATTTGTGGATGTGGCGCGTTCAGGGAGCATAGCTTTGCCTACTTCCTCATCCATGCTTCCCTTCCCAAGCACTGTTGAGGTCTCTAACCCTGTATTTGGAAAGGGGCATGTCAGGCTCTTTGCACTGGCTAGAAGGTTTTTGGTCCTCTGTGTCTCAGTTCCTAAATTCTTTCAACCAGGACCTCCTTATGTCATGCAGAAGAATTTCCCAGGTCATCTGCATCCTTCAATTTTGTCCTGGTCATTTTTCCATCACACCTCTAGATGTTCCCTGGAGCAGGGGTGAACTCTGCGTATCCTATTCTGCCATTTTCCCGGAAGTCTCACTTCATTACTTTTTATAGCTGAAAAATATTTTATCATGTGTATAGAGCACATTTTGTTTATCCATTCATCAGTTGATGGATCTTCTCATTTTTCTTCATTTGATTATTGCTTTGGATGTGCATACAATTTTTAAGATTGTGCTATTTGTGCAGTTGTTTTACCCCCAAGAGCCAGCTTTCTTTCCTCTATTCTTTCTTCAGGGATCTTGATCTGTTCGGTTTTTGTTTTATCTCTGTAGGTTTTTTTTTTTTAACACTCCTTTTTGTCTGTAGCTGTTTTTCCCTGGGGCAAATTCTGGTTGGAGGGACACCCTGGAAAAGACTTTCCCATGTCACTATTTCTCAGCCCAAAAAAGGTAGGGACCCACTAATGGGGCACAGATGGGTGCCAAAGTGTCCAGTTCTTTACCACATTTTATTATCTCTTTCTCCTGCTCTTTCCTAGATGCTGTATATCATCTTCCTTTGGTCTCTGGGGCCCCTTAACAGTAGTTTCAGACAGTTCCTGTTTACTAGCTGTTTTAGAGGAAAGAAGGAGTCTTGGAGCTCTCTGCTCTGTATCTTCCTTCCCCAGAAGTCTCATCTACTTTTTCTTTTGCAAGTCCTTGTAAATGTTGTTTTAGTTATATAGTACTTACATATCTGAAACAAAACATAGCCAGAGCATATTTATTTATTGTTTTTCTTAATAACATAGGGTTATGTCAATGTATTCTTCCCTTCTCATCACTTTTCATACCTATGGAAAAAAAAACACTTGCTTTATTATATAAAAATGTGTATGTGAAATGAAATAAAATTACATAGCTAGTAGAATCAATCCACCTAAATAAATCCCCTTTGCATTTCTTCAGCTTTCACATATTTACAGAAATTATTTCCCTAGAGGACTGTGAGATAATTACCTATTTTCATAGGCTATTGTCTGTTTTCAGTCTTCCTGATAGCAAGATAAATGATGTGAGGCTCTCTGTTTCTGTCTCAGTGTCTTCCCTTCTCTTTGCTTTGATTGAACTCATTTAACTCTTGGAATTTTCAATTAATATGTCTTAATGATGCTGCCAGTATAAGTGGTCTCGGTGAAATTGGAGATTGCAGGTCCTTTCCATGTTTATGATTTACCTAAAATGCCTTTGAGCAAATGCCAGCTTTAGGAATATCTGAATTTGATTTTTATCTAGATTGTCTTCTAAAAGATTCATTCCTTTTTGTTGTAGACCTATGAAACTTTGTTATAGTATTTATCTCCTATTGGAGGCAGGAAGAAAGATTGAAGCACAAAGCTAAAACTCTAGTTTTCAGCCTCCCAACCGCAAGATAAAGTACCTGCACATTACTGTCCCTTCAAGGTTTGATTCTCCTTGTAGACTAGAGAATTCCTTTTGCTATGAGTCCATAAATTAAGGTATATCATTGAAGTTACTTCCAAGAGTCTGAAAAATGGCTTTATGCTTTCTGTCAGTCGATTATAGGAGCTTAAGTACATGAGCGAAGTTGTCAGTTTTATTGGTGTAAGAAAATGCATGGTTTTCAAGTAAAGTATCTAATGTTCTTGCTTTTTTTAATGTTTCTTTTTTTTATTATTAATTAACGGAAAAAAAGAAATTAACCCAACATTTAGAAATCATACCATTCTACATCTGCAATCAGTAATTCTTAACATCATCACATAGATGCATGATCATCATTTCTTAGTACATTTGCATTGGTTTAGAAGAACTAGCAACACAACCGAAAAAGATATAGAATGTTAATATAGAGAAAAAAATAAAAGTAATAATAATAGTAAAAAAAAAAAATCCTATAGCTCAGATGCAGCTTCATTCAGTGTTTTAACATGATTACTTTACAATTAGGTATTATTGTGCTGTCCATTTTTGAGTTTTTGTATCTAGTCCTGTTGCACAGTCTGTATCCCTTCAGCTCCAATTACCCATTATCTTACCGTTTCTAACTCCTGCTGGACTCTGTTCTTGCTTTAAGTTGTGCATTTAAAGCTCACTTGGGAAATCTTTGCATCCACTTCATTTTGGGCAGACATTGCCATCAGACACCTCAAAACTGGAGCAAACATGATTATTTATCTGTCTGGCAAATCGTTCTGGACGAAAATACTTTGAGAAAATAAGCCCTGAAAATAATAACAAAGAAATTGCAGTGTTTGTTGCTTTATTCTCATCACCAGTGTTCTGAATTAAACCAAGTGTGTTCTCCCAGTGGTTTTCTGCATGCTTACCCTTGTACTGAGTCATTTAAAGAGGTTCTATAAAGTAGTAAAATAAAGTCATGGAATGATAGCTAGTAGTTGTGATATCTGTTATCAGCTTTCCTACAAATTGAGTGTAACTTTAAGTAAGTTACTTAGCCTGTTTGAACTTTAGATTCTTCAGCTTTAGGAGAAGATAGGATTAATGGACCTCTAGGAAGGCCTCTTCCAGCTCACCTATTTAGGCTTGTGTTGATTCTGATTCAGTGTGTGGTTAGTTTAGCTGATTTTAATATGATAGCAGAAACTGTGCATACTTCTCTTCAAATGTACCTATGATCCTTTTACTCTAGAAATTTCTGCACAGTGGACTTCTGTAGGTACCATGATCGAAAAGCATACCTGGAGAGGCTAAATTTGAGAGGATGTGGTGCACAGGTAGTTCAGCGACTGTTAGAATGACCACTTTTTATGCAGGAGACCCGAGTTCAATTCCCAGACCATGCACCAAATTTTAAAAAAAAATGGGAAGGGGGATTAGGAGTGTGTTTTCAGAGAGATTTTAACATGGATAGTAGCAAAGCCAAGTGATCTCATGTTGGAGAGCTGCTGTCTTTTCATTGGCATAGAAACCAGTGTGGTTTACTTACTATGTGAGATCCAGGTGTGTCTGAAGTGTAATTTTAATAGAGAAAATTTGCATCAGCCACTGTAAGACTTTCCCAGGGACTCAGGTAAAGATGAATAAAGAATTGTTATGTATATTTCAGGTTTCATACCCAAAAAAACATTATTTAGTTTTCTTACCTTTCTTGAGGCTGGATCTGAAGGACTTTGTAAAATATTTGCCAAAAGTCAAATCTACTGTGAAGATGAAAATGTACTGACTGTGAAAGTATCCTTCATTGTTCTACATGCTGAACATAGTTCTAGAAAGGAATATATATCACTTTTAGAGTCAGTAAGAACAGCATCCAGTGCATGTATTGCTGTTAAAAATGTCTCAAGTGAGCTTTGGTAACAAAGGGCAAATGGAAATGAAACATTAGATGTTAGGGACAGGCTGGCCCCTCTGCATTTCAGGACTTATCTTTTCCAGGGACATATCTGGAGGTTGTAGGTTTTGGAAAATTACCCTAGTGCATGGAAATTTTGTATAATCTTATATAATGCCCTAGGTGTACTTTAGGATTCACAGGAATGGTTTTGGTTGGGGGTTGGGAAGTTATAGAAAATAACAATATCTAATGGAACCTTGCATTGAGAGTGACCTCCAGAGTAGCCTCTCGACTCTATTTGAACTCCCTCAGCCACTGATACCTAATTTGGTACATTTCTTTTCCCCCATTTGGTCAGGATGGCATTGTTGATCTCATGTTGCCACAATCAGGCTCATCCCTGGGAGTCATCTCCCATGCCACCAGGGACCTTTCAGGCCTGGACGTCATGTCCCATGAGGAGGGTAGGGCAGTGATTTCCCTTCGGAGTAGGACTATATCTGAGCAACAAAAGAGGTCCTCCAGAAGCAACTCTTAGGCATACCTGTAGGTAGGCTAAGCTTCTCTGCTATCTACATAAGCTTCACAAGAGCAAGCCTCAAGATCAAGGACATTGGCTATTGATTTGAGTTTCTCAAATATTTGACAGAGTATCGGGTTTCCCCAGTGGCTAAGTTTAATAGTTCCATGATTTTTTCCCATCCCTCAAGGGAATTTGCCAGTACTTTTTGTTTTCTGCTTAATATACTCTGGAATGTATCCAGGAATCAAATGTGAAGAGGCATATATGATCTGAAAGAGGAGAGGGCATTCCTTTCCATTGCATTCCAGGCCTGATGTCATCTTGAAGATATTACCCAGATCAGTGATGTCTGCCACACTTGGCATTTGGTCCTGGAGAACTGAGAATAGGTCCCAACCCATGAGATGGCACTGTGTGTGCCTGGGGGATCCTGGTGGTGAAGACTGTTACCTTCTGGACCAAGCTGGAGAAACTACCCTCTTCCTCCGACCCTCCTGGCACTTGCTAGCCCAGTGCCGGTTCTCTTTGAGCTGGACAGGGAATCCTGAAGGGCCCATACCCCTGGCAGCTTTCCCCTACCTGTTCAAGAGAGGTCTTTGTTGTGGTCCCCAGGGTCCAGGGCCTTCCTTGTCTGAGCCACCCCGTCCTGCTAAAGGGAAACTGCAGCAGGAGATACAGCCAAAATTCCTGTGACTCCTCGGAAGCAGCTTCAGCAAGTTCCAGCCCAACATGGCGGCCACCAGACCCTGAGCTTTGGCTTCTCATGACCCACTGACTTGGATGCTGGCTGTCCTTTCCTTGTCACGCTGCCCAACTCTGAAGCTTCTGTATCAGGAGGAGGCCTAAGACTGCATATCTCATGGGAACTGTACCTTGTGGGCCCCTGTCCTGTACCCTGCCTGGGATCCTGACTTGACTCCATTTCATGGCTGCCCCAACAAACCACTAAGATTGTGAAACAACATCCTCTTGATGGCAGTGTTTCACCAGTTATGCAAACCTGCTTTAGATCTGGGCTTCTCCCTCCGCCCTTTCAAAATGAAAAAAACAAAAAACAAAACAGCAACCAGAGTCCAACCTCACTACAGCAAAGGGATTCCTCAGCTTGACCACCTTTCAAGAGCCAGGAGGCACATCTTCAGTCACCCTCACACAGGACCTGTCTCCATAGGTGCCTGTTTGGCCTCCTACCCAACAAAAGTAATGATGCACCGATGAAGCCCCTGCTTTGTTGACTTCAGTCAATCCTTGCCTCCCTCTGTGGCACTGGTGGCTTGAGTTCTGCAGCAAGGCAAGGAGTCTGGATACAGAGATGGGCTGGTTCACCTTTACCACCCTCCTCCAAGGAGCATCTCCCAAAGCCCCAGCCCCCACACCAGCACACCTGATGACACTCCTCTCCCCTCCCCTGCTCATCAACTACTAGGGAATACTGAGGGCTTGCTGAAATGCCAGCTTGACTATGTGGTTTCAGGGAGCCAGACACAGGCTTGGCCAAGGGACAGTGGGTATAAAGGTTGAGGTGCCTGTGAAAGGCATGACAAGGCTCCAGAGCACCAGTCTCAGGTCTCAAGGTCGCTGTGCCTTTTCTGCCAACCATGGGATAATTGCCTTGACCAGGGAGGTAGACAGGGCCATCCTGTTCCCACCCCATCTTGCCACTTAACTGATGTTAATCTTGAAACACCTGACACCATCAAGCTTGGAGGAAAGACGCAAAGTGATGTGAGTTCACCTGTGAACCCTCACCTGTTTGGCTTGGCAAGATTGGAAACCCAATGCAGCCTTAGATGCCTTGGCCTTTCCTGTGCTTTGCTTCCATTTCAGCCTGTCAGGCAGGAGTTGAAGAAGAAAGCAGTTCCAGGGTGTTTCATGGACCCAGACAGCCAACCTCTTAGCATTTGACCAGAAAGGAAGGGAAAATAATGCAAACCTACATAGGCAGAAGAACTCAGTCTCAGGAAAAGCTGTGGCCAGGGGGCATTGACTGAAGAATCCACAGAATTATGTTTCTCCCTGGCCCATTACCTGCCCAAGTGTGCTGCCTTTGGTACCAGCAGCCTAGAAAGTTTCCCTTGAATTTGCCTTTTTAGGTTGGACCACAGCATAGTGGATCGCTCCAAAGTTAGGACGATGTGATTCAGGGTATTTTCTAAAACGTTCCTGAATACCTACGAAGACACACAGAGGCAAATGCACAACAGGTCTCATTCCTGGCCCCCTAGCCCAGAGGGAGAGGCAAGCCACAGGTTATTGGATGTACTCCTTCTCAGTCCTCAGGATACCAAACTTCACACAACTGGAAGGCTTTGCATCAATAGATAGGAGGGGAACGTCTGTTTCTGCCACTGTCCATGCAGATACAGACACAGAGTGCTGGATACGGATCCCTGAGCATATATGCCTTGGACCCATGGCAGATGGGCCTTATGGAACTTCAGCTGTTCAGGAATTTTTTTCACTCCACACGATGGGACCAACATTTCTCAAAGACTCAGATCTGCTCCAAGGGCTGGTGAGTAGTCTGTCTCATAGCTCAAGTACAAGACATCCCACCACTGGAGGGTCACTTTGATCTTTCCCTATTAGGTGATTCTCCCAAGCAATGGAGGATATCCCCATGGAGAGACTTTCCTGCTCAGCAGTTCTCTTTGTCCTCGGGCAGTGCTGGTGAATGAAACCCAAAGCCCCCTTCTTTTGAATTTTGCAGTTGGTTTTCCAAAGCCATCCTGCAATAGACTTACCCTCTAACCACAGCCCTGTATCTCAGATTTCAGGTGGTCTGTGACAACCTGATCCCCTAGACTATCTTTGTTCTTCTGAGGCCCATGGAAAAGGAAGAAAAGAATGAAGGGGCCAAGTGGCAAAGGGTTAAGTGTCCTCTGTTCTCTTTTGACTTGGCCCATATTTCTGCCATGTGGAAGGTTTCTCCTGGGATGAAGCCCATCACATCACATTAGTCTTTCACTGCTACCTGCACTAAAAAACGAGGCTTAGAGAGGTCCCCTTCACGCAGATCTGAAATCTATAGTCTCCATTTTGCCAAGGTATTTATGGCACATTTTTCCTTCATTCTGATTCCTGCTCACAGGTGTGAGTATGCTTTGGGGTCAAGTAGGGGCCTCTCAACATTCTGAAAGACATGAGGAGCAGCCAGGTGAACCACCTCTCTTCAAGAGACCTACAATCTTTTGCTCCTGGGCTGTGACAAGGAAGGGCAATGTCCTGAAAATAGTTTGAACTTTGTATGGTCTTCCTGGCAACTAGGAAATTCTCAGTCAGAGGCCCCATGACATCCTGGAGCCCAAGCTACCTTCACATGACCAACTATGTCCATTATCTGGCTGGCCCCTCATACCAGATCCATATCACCCTCTGGAATCCCTGGATCCAGGTCTGCATCCAACATGTCTTAAAGGTAACAGGGACACCTCTTCCTAGCCCTTGGCTTCCACCTGTATTAGCCAGTTTCTCCTCTTTGGGTGGGCATCTGCCACTTCACATGGCTGTTTTTTATTCTGTGAAACTCAATGTCAGCCTTGGTGGTGAGGACCAATGAAATCCTGTGCATGCGTGTGTAGCAGGGCAGGTAGGGGGATACCCAGACAAGGACAGTCTTCCCGTGGAGGCATCTCAACCCAAAAGTCCTTCAAGAGGATCTCCAGGACCGTCCCTGATAATCAAGGCTCCGAGCACTGAGGACAGGCATTGACACAAGGGCACCCCACACCCTGAGAAGGCACTGTCCGTGCCCTCTCTTAGGCTCAGGCTTCAGAACCTTCCCCACTTCTGCAGAAGGGCATTCCCTTCCTGACCTGGCCTATGAGCCTGACCCCCTCCTTGGGGCCCTGCAGTGACCCAGTGCCCCCTTTACCCTGAGATGGGCAGGGGATCCTGAAGGGCCTGCCTCCCACACAGCCAAGGGTGGCTTTCTACTGCCCCTCATCAGGGGAGTTCTCAGGTTGTGGCTCACAGTGGTCCTGAGAAGCGTCCAGGGTCCTGACGCCCTGTTGGCCGAGCCACATGGTGTTGCCCAGAGAAGGTGCAGCAGGAAATACGGCCAGAGCCCTTTCCTGTTGCTCCCTGGAAGCTGCTTCCGCAGGTCTCGCCTCAACATGGTGGCCGCCATGGCCCTGAGCCTTGGCTTCCCGTGTCCTACAGGCTGAAAGTTCCAGCTGCCCATGGCCTTGTCCCACTGCCCAGCTCCAGGGCCTCCGCAGCCGCAACCTCCGTGGCAGCTGGAGGCCCAAGGCTGCACATGTCGCAACCCCCCCCATCCTGGATCCTGCACAGTACTGTGACCGGTCTCCAATCATGTCCTCAACAGGAAGCCACAGGGAAGGCACCACGGAAACTGGGAACAACATTCTCTGGATGGCAGTAATGCAGTAGCAATGCAAACCTGCCCTTGTCCCTGAGCCTCTCCCTCCGCCCTTTGTAAAGGAAAACTGGCAACCAGCCTGCAACAGGTCGGCTCTTCAGCCTCGGCCCCTCACAAAGGGCCAAGGGCACAGGTTCGGTGCCCCTTCTTTCAGAACACTGCCCGCCTGCCCTCCTATATGTATTCGCTGTGGATTCGGCCTGGGCCTCCTACCAAAAGAGAACAACAGCGCCACAGGCAGGCCCCTGCTGTGTGGCCCTCATCCAATCCAGAATTCTACCAGTTCCTACCACTATAAGTTGCTTGGGTTCTGTAGCCCAATTCTGGATGCACAAGCGGGCCTCCACACCTCTACTGCCCTTTCCCAAAGCATCACCCACATCCTCATGCATGCACACACGTGTCCCGCCCCCCACCTCTGGGGACCACCAACCCTGGGGCAGGCTCACAGCTCCCTGGAACACCAGCTTTCACACTGAGCTCCCAAGGAGCCTGGCACAGAGAGGGCCAGCCAAGGGACAGGGCGGGTACATCATGTGGTTCCTGGTGACCGGTAGGACAAGGTTCTCGAAGCACTGAGCTTGCCTGTCACAGTTGCTCTGCCTTTTCTACCACCTGTGGCATGGACACATCGACCCAGTGGGTGACCGGGTGCCATCCGGTTCTCTCCTGGTCTTGCCACTGGTTTAATTCAGTCTCCTGACACCTGGTCCCCTCAAGTTTGCAAAGAAAGACACTAACTGCTGTCACTGCACCTGTAAGTCCCCACGTTATTCGGGTTGGCAGGGTTGGAAAGCCAAAGCGACCTGAGACATCTTGGCCTTTGGTGACCTCTGCTTTCCATTCGTTTGTTCATTCGGGATGAGTTGAAAAAGAACAGCTCCAGATGTTCCTTAACTCCAGCAGCGCATTTCTTAGTATAACACCCGAAAGGACTGGGGAAAAAAGAAGAAAAGGACACAAACTTCCATAGGCAGAGGAATCCAGCACCAAGGAAAAGAGACGTGAACCCAAGAAGGCCTCGGTAGAGGAACCCACAGTACGACCCAGCGTCCCTACCCACCATTGACACCAGGTACAGGGCCTTGGGTACAGGCAGCCAAGACCTGTTTTGCCTGACTTCCTCTTCTTGTGTCTGGCCAGAGCAGTGGCTGTCTCCACAATCAGGACTGAGATGACTTGGGGCATTTGGGAAAACTGTTCTGAACCCCTACCGAGATGCCTGGAGGTAAAATGCACATCAGGCCCCCCTGCTCTGGTCCCTCATCCTGGAGGGAGAAGCCAGTCCCCGGGTGATGGCGGCCCTACTCCTTCTCAGTATTCAGGGGATATGGAGAACTAGTCTCAACGAGAAGGATGTGATTGCTGAGGTAAGGAGAGAAGTGGGGATGGGGGTAAGGACTGTTTTCACCACAGCCGCCAACCCGTGAGAAAAGACAGACAGCCCTGGGCTTGGATCCCTGGTCACATGTCCCTTGCCGTCGCGGTGGCTAGGCATCATGGAACGCTAACCAGGTCAGGGGCTCTCCGACTTCTTTTCACTCCCCGTCCTAGATCAAGCCTTCCATGAGGACTGAGCTCCCCTCAGAGGGCAGAGCGAGAAGCCAGTCCCAAAGCTGCAGAACAGGCCACGCCAGTGGATGCCACGGGCTGGGTCTCAGTGGTCTTGCTCCCTCTCATTTGGGCATTACGACCAAGCGAGACAGAAGGATAGCCCCATGGGGAGAGGTCTCTGCTCGGGTGACACGGCACTTCTCAGTGTCCTCACTGTGGAGAGCGAACACGGACCAAAGATACTGTCCTCTGAGTTGCCCCAAGGGTTCCCCAAAGCCATATTGCAAGAGGCCCGACCTCCAAAGCGATGTCCCACATCTCCGCTTTCAGATGGTCTGACTCCAACCCAAATCCCGGACTCAGGCGGTGTGCTTCTGAGGCCCACAGGAAAGGAAGAGCCACGAACCACCGAATGGCGAAGAAAGGGGCAAGAAGCCAGCAGTATTCTCTCTCTGCGGCCTTGGTGGCATGGCGTACCTTCTGTACATGCAGGTCTCATGGGGCAAATGCCCATCCGTGGCCGCCTCCAGAACCGAGCTGGGACTTGAGGGCCCCCCATGTGCAGTTCTGAAATCTAGAGTCTCTGCTTGCCCAAGGGATCTGTGACACAAGGTGCCTCCACTTCTGATTCCTCACAGAGAGGCCTTCACAGCTGCCAAGCCCAAGCAGGGGCTGAGCGCCCTATGGTCTGAGACTCCCATGGAGCAGCCCACGGGCATCACCTTGCTTCAGCAGGCCCTCCGAATACTTTACCCTGAGGCCCTGCGACAAGGAATTCCCAAGGAGGTGCACTCTCCTGAAAACTGCACGACCTCGTTTCAGCTTCCTCACATCCAAGAATGTCTGAGTCAAAGGCCCCTCACTTCTCTGGAACCCACCTGCCTTCCCGTCAGCAACCGTGTTAATACCCCGGTTCATCCTGCACGCCAGAGCCACAGCACCCTCTGCCATGCCTGGAGCCAAGTCTGTGTCCCACAGAACTCCAGGGTCACTGCCCCAGGCCATCCTCCGTGCCCATGGCCTCCACCCCTACTGGCCTGGTCTTCGTCTTTGGGAAGGCATCTGCCATCCCGCTTGGCAGCTCCTTGCCAAGAAACAGGGCACCGCTGGTCGGGGCTCAAGGCCTCCATGGGGGCCCTTGTCAGTGGGGACCAAGCAGATCCTCGTGAACCTTGAAGGCCTTGCCCAGGGCTCAACGGAGGGGAAGATGGACACCACAGGCTCCTCCCACCCCACCGAACCTTCCAAGGCCTCGGGAAGAGTGCGGGTTTAAGCTCCCCACTCGGCCACACAACACACCCTTCCCCCTGGCCCTCACCTGTGCTCCGAAGGACACGGGCCAAATCTTGGGCCTGAGGCCTCACCCAAGTCACACGAACAAAGATGCATTGCAGAGGTGAGCATGACAGCATCCCCAGGCAGGCTGGAGCTCAGGGAAGAAATAGGGTCGCAGAGTTTCTAACCCCAATGGCTATTAGGAAGCCTGGGAGAAATGCCAGGACTCAGTGAATGACTGTGCACCTGCTTCCTGGCTGGGGTAAGCGAGTCTTACTGGGGGTGGCGCTCAGGCTGAGCGTGTGTCTCTGGCAGTGATTAGCCATTTGTGCCTGGTGTGTGCTGGTGTATCTATAGCCATAGCAAGCATGCACGCACGTGTACGGCCACCCAGCCAAGGAAAGGAGACGCTCAGAGGCGTCTCGAGCCAAGTGCTCATTGGGAGGCTCTACCAAAAATGCTCATTGAGGTTTCCAAGGGTTCAGCAGATCTGGGCCCGAGACCTGGAGAGGAAGAGGCGACCTGCAACAAGGAAAGGGCATCCCTTCCCGTTGCCCTAAAAGGCCCTGACTTCCTCTTTGGGACGGTGTGGCCACTTCATGCCCGGGTCGCCTTCTAAAAGCTTGCAGCACACCTGCTTTTCAGCCACAGACAAAGGCCAGGAAAGGAGAAGTTCACTCTGGATGGGGAGAACGGAGTTGCGGATGTGAACGCGGCACTGCCCCTATCTTAGTCCTACAGGCTCATGTTAGGAAGACATCAGGCCGTATTCCCTTTCGTCGTGGCACGAGCGACCCCTCAGGCTACAGGGAACGTCTTTGCTCTGAAAGCCACGCGTGGCTTCGTGCACTGCTATCCCTCTGCAGAGCGCTAAACTGGCAGAGCTTGTCCTATTCGTGAGTTCCAGACATTCGTGTCCCCTTCAGTGCCGGCTGTGCATTTCCGCAGCTGCAGGGGCGGCACCTGCCTGAGCTCTGCGTGAACTTGGCCGGCTCAGAATCCTGACATCTACCAATGCACCTACCCTGAGCTCTGGCCCCCCAGGGGTTGGCTACCAGAGCACTGAGGGCAGTCGTTGACAGGCAGGAGCCCTGCACCCTCAGACGGCACTGTTATGCCCTCTCTTCAGCCGTGGCTTGGGGACTTTTTCCCCTTTAGTTACTCCCTGATCTGGCCGGCGAGGCTGACCCACTCACTCCTCGGGGCTCTGCAGCCACTTGCCGGCCCAGCGCCCATTACCCAGGCTTGGGCAGGGGATCCGGAAGGGCCCGCTTCCCACGAGGCCCAGGGCGGCTTTCTGCTGCCCCTCACGGGCGAGGTCTCGGGTTGGGGCTCACAGTGGCCCTGAGAGGCTGCGGGGATCCTGGCGCCCCGTTGGCCAAGCCACCCGTTGCCGCTCAGCGGAGGTGTAGCATGGAAACACGGCCAGAGCCCTTTGCTGTGGCTCCCTGGAAGCCACTGCAGCAGGCCCCGCCCCAACATGGCAGCCACCATGGCCCTGAGCCTTGGCTTCCCGTGTCCCACAGGCCTGAAGTGCCCGCTGCCCGTGGCCTCGGCCCGCTGCCCGGCTCCGGGGCCTCCGCGGCAGGAGGAGGCCTAAGGCCGCGCACCTCCCACGCCTCACGGGACCTCTGGGCCGTGCCGGCCCCTGTCCTGGGTCCCGCACACGACCCCGACCTGTCTCCACTTTAAGGCCACGCCAGCACGCCAGGAAATCACAGGGAAAGCGCCACAGGAACTGGGAACAACATCCTCTGGATGGCAGTAACGCACCAGCAACGCAAACCTGCCCTTGTCCCTGGGCCTCTCCCTCCGCCCTTTGCAAACGAAAAAACGGCAACCAGCCTGCAACAGGGTGGCTCCTCAGCCTGGCGCCCTCACAAAGGGCCACGGGCACCGGTTCGGTGCCCCTTCTTCCAGAACGGCTGCCCGCCTGCCCTCCCGCACGTATTCGCTGTGGATTCGGCCTGGGCCTCCTACCCAAAGACAGCAACGGCGCCACAGGCAGGCCCCTGCTCTGTGGCCCTCATCCAATCCGGAATTCTCCCCGATCCTGGCGCTACAACTTGCTTGGGTTCTGTAGCCCGATTCTGGACGCACAAGCGGGCCTCCCTCCACACCTCTACCGCCCTTTCCCAAAGCATCACCCACATCCTCACACCCCCCCACCCCCCACACCCCCCCCCCACACCTCCCATTCAACACACAGGCACATCCGCGCGGGCACACTCGTGCCCTGCCCCCCACCCCTGGGGACCACCGACCCTGGGGCAGGCTCACAGCTCCCTGGAAAGCCAGCTTCACCCTGAGGTCCCAAGGAACCAGGCACAGAGAGGGCCGGCCATGGGACACGGCGGGTGCAGCGTGAGGTGCCTGTGTCCTGCAGGACAAGGCTCCCGCGGGACCGTGCCTGCCTCTCCAGGTAGCTCGGCCTTCTCTACCACCCGTGGCATGGGCACTTTGACCCAGTGGGGTGACTGGGGGCCATCCCCTTTGCTCCCGGTCTCGCAGTTGTTCTGATTCGGTCTGCTGACACCCGGTCCCCTCAAACTTGCAAAGGAAGACACTAAGTGCTGTCACTGCACCTGTGAGTCCCCACGTTGTCTGTGTTGGCCAGGTGGGAGAGCCAAAGCATCCTGAGAAGTCTGGGCCTTCCCCAGACATTGCTTTCCGTCCAGGAAGTCAGGGTGAGGAGACAAAGACCAGCACCAGACTGTTCCTTGGACTCCAACAGCCCATCTCTTAAGCATAAGGCCCGAAAGGACTGGGGAAAAAAAGAAGACAAAGAACACAAACTTCCATAGGTGGTGGAACGCACCAGCACCAAGAACAAGAGATGTGACCCCAAGAAGGCCTCGGCGGGGAAACCCACAGAACCACCCCATGCCCCTACCCACCCCTGGCACCAGGTACAAGGCCTTGTGTCCAGGCAGCCAAGACCTGTCTTGCATGACTTTGTCTTCTTGGGTCTGTCCAGAGCAGTGGCTGTCTCCAGAGTCAGGATTGAGATGATGTGGAGCATTTGGGAAAACTGCTGCCGAACCCCTACCGAGATGCCCGGAGGCAAAATGCACACCAGGGCCCCCTGCTCTGGTCCCTCATCCTGGAGGGAGAAGCCAGACCCCGGGTGATGGCGGCCCTACTCCTCAGTATTCAGGGGATATGGAGAACTAGGCTCAACGGGAAGGATGTGCTTGCTCAAGTAAGGTGGGTAGTGGGGTGGGAATGAAGGACTCTTTGCACGGCAGCCTCCCTAAGTCAGAGGTAGACAGCTCTGTACGTGGATCCCTGGTCACAGGTCAGTTTGCCTCGCGGTGGGTGGGTATTATGGAATCTTAACCAGTTTTGGGGCTCTCCGACTTCTTTTCACTCCCCATCTTGGGAAATGCCTTCCATGAGGACTCAGATCCCCTCCAAGGGTAGAGTTAGAAGCCTGTCCCAGGATTGCAGAATAGACCATGCCAATGGCCACCATGGGAGGGTCTCAGTGGTCTTGCTCCCTCCTGATTGGGCTATACCACCAAGGAAGGCAGAAGGTTACCCCCGTAGAGAGAGGTCTCTTCTCGGGTGGCTTGGCATGTCTCAGCCTTCTCACTGCGGAGAGCAAACGTGGACCAAAGACAGTGTCCTTTGAGTTGCGCTGTGGGTTTCCCAGAGCCATATTGCATGTGGCATGTCCTCCAAACTGATGTCCCACATCTCCACTTTTGGGTGGTCTGACACTACCCAACCCCTGGACTCACAGTGTGCTTTCTGAGGCCCATAGGAAAGGCAGAAAAGAGCTATGGACCACCAATCGGCCAAGAGAGGGGCAAGAGGCCAACGCTGCTCTTTCTGTGTCCTTGACCCGTGGCGTGTCTTCTTCACATGCAGGTCTCACCTGGGCAAATACCCCATCCACCACCACCTCCATAGCCGAGCCAGGACTTGAGGGGCCCCCTGCGCACAGTCCTGCAATCTAGTGTCTCTGTTTGACCAGGGGGATCGTGACAAATTTTGCCTCCACCACAGCTGCCGAGCACAAGCAGGAGCAGATGCCCAAAAGTGAAATTCCCAAGGAGCAGCCCATGGGCATTGCCTCGCTTCAAGAAGCCCTCCCGATCCTTTACTCCCAGGCACCACCACAAGGAATGTCCATGGAGGTCCGCCATCCCGAAACTTGCTCGGGCCTTGTTTCATCTTCCTTATTCCCAGTAAGGTCTCAGTTGCAGGTCCCTTGATGCTCTGGAGCCCACCTTCCTTCCCGTCATTGACAAGTTCACACTCCAGCTGGACCTTCACACTGATCCACAGCACTCTCTGCAATGCATGGGGCCAAGTCCATGTCCCATAGGATTTGAGGGCAACTGCCGCAGACCATCCCCCTAGTCCTTTTCCTCCAGCTGTACTGGCTGGGCCTGCCTTTTTGGGAGAACACCTGCCATCTCACTTGGCAGCTCTTTGCCAGGAGACAGGGCACCGCCGGTCAGGACTCAAGGCCTCCACAGGGGCCTTTGTTCGTGCGGACCAAGGAGATCCCCATGAGCCTTGAAAGCCTTGCACAGGACTCCACAGAGGAAGGTAGACACCACAGGCTCCTCCCACACCAACGAACTTTCCAAGCCTTCTGGGATAGGGTGGGTTTCAGATCCCCACATCTCCACACACCACCTCTGGTTCCTGGCCTCCGCCGGCACACCAAAGGAAATGGGTGAACTCCTGAGACTGAGACCTCCCCGAGACACAGGAAAAAAGATGCAGGGCAGAGGTGAGCAGGAGAGCATCCCCCAAGCAGTCTGGAGCTAGGAGAAGAAAGAGGGTCACATTGGTGACCCAATGGCTAGTAGAAAGCGTGCAAGAGATGCTCCATGAATGATTGTGCACCTGTTGCCTGCCTGGGACAGGGAAGTCTGACTGGGGGTGGCGCTCAGGCTGAGCCCATGTCTGTGTCTGTGATTGGCCGTATGTGTCTGTGTGCGTGTGTGTCTGCCTTAGCGAGTGCGCATGCATGTGTGCAGGCACCCTGAGAAAGAGAGGCACCCCTCGGAGGCGTGTCCAGCCAAGTGCCCATCGGGAGGCTCTAGCAGAACTCCTTACTGATTTCCCAAGGCTGCAGCAGGTCTGGGCCTGAGACCTGGAGAGGCAGAGGTGACCTGCAAGAAGGAAAGGGTGCCCCTTCCCGTTGCACTAAAGGCCCCGACTTCCTCTTTTGGATGGTGTGGCCACTTGATGCCCAGGTCCCCTCATAAAAGCCCGCAATAGATGTGTTTCCACCACAGACAAAGGCCAGGAAAGTAAAATGGTCACCCTGTACCAGGAAAACTGTAACTGCCCATGTGAATGCAGCACTGACTCTATCTTAGTCCTAAACGCTCATTTAAGGAAGATATGAGGCCGTATTCCCTTTCATGATGACACCAGAGACCTCTCATGCTATACGGAATGTCGTTGTTCTGAAAGTCATGCATGCTTCGTGCATGGCTGGCCCCTCTGCAGAGTGCTAAACTTGCAGAGTTTATCCTGTTTGTAAGTTACAGACATTCCTGTCCGCTTCGGGGTCAGCTGTGCTTTTCAGGAGTGGCAATGGCGGCACCTGCCTGAGCTCTGCACGAACTCGGCCTGGGCCCAACAGGCGTCAACCCAGCACCCTGACATCTGCCAATGCAGCTGCCCCGGCCTCTGCCCCAGTAGGGGTTGGGTCCCTGAGCACTGAGAACAGGTGTTGACAGGAGGGCGCTCCACACACTATCTGTGCCCTTTCTTCAGCCCAGGCTTCGGGACCTTCCCCACTGGCTCCTCCTGCTGAAGGTTGTTCCCTTCCTGACCCTGTCTGATGAGCCTGACCCACTCCTCGGGGCCCTGCTGCCACTGGCCAGCCCAGCGCCCCTTTACCCTGACATGGACAGGGGATCCTGAAGGACCCGCCTCCCACACAGCCCAGGGTGGCTTTCTGCTGCCCCTCACAGGTGAGGTCTCAGGTTGGGGCTCACAGTGGCCCAGAGAGGATCCCGGCTTCAGGTTCCCCGTTAGCCTAGCTACCCGGTGCCGCCCACAGAAGGTGCAACAGTAAATATGGCCAGAACCCTTTGTTGTCCCTCCCTGGAAGCTGCATCAGCAGGTCCCGCCCCAAAATGGCAGCCACCATGGCACTGAGCCTTGGCTCCCGTGTCCCACAGGCCTGAGGTGCCGGCTGCCTGTGGCCGCGTCCTGTTGCCTGGGTCTGGGGTCTCCGTGGCATGAGGAGTTCCAAGGCCAAATATCTCCCATGTCTCACGGGAGCTGTGAGCCGTGCGGGCCCCTGTCTTGTGCCCTGCCTAGGACCCTGACCTGTCTGCAGCTTATGGCCTCACCACTAAGCTACAGGGAAGGCGCCATGGGGTTCGGGAACAAAATCCTCTAGATGGCAGTAACGCACCAGCAATGCAAACCTGCCTTTGTCCCTGGGCCTCTCCCTCCACCCTTTGTAAAGGAAAAAATGGCAATCAGTCTGCCAGTGGCTTGAGCTTGGTGGCTCCTCAGCCTGTCCCCCTAAATTTGGCCAAGGGCACAGGTTTGGTGCCCTTCTTTGGGAACTCTGCCCGCCTGTATTCTGTGTGGATTTGGCCTGGGCCTCCTACAAAACAAGTACAGTGGCACCACAGGCAGGCCCCTGCTCTGTGGACCTGGTCCAATCCGATATTCTCCCTGTTCCTGGCGCTACAAGTTGGTTCAGTTCTGTAGCCTGATTCTGGATGCACAAGCAGGCCTCCCTCCTCACCTCTACCACCCTTTCCCAAAACATCACCCACAGCCTCATGTACGCATTCACGCACTCACCCACACACAGCCACATATGTGTCACCCCCTCTCTCTAACACCATGCTCACCGACACTGAGGCAGGCTGACAGCTCAGTGGAATGCAGGTTTCACCCTGAGGTCCCAAAGAGCCAGACACAGAGAGGGGAAGCCAAAGGACACTTCCTGTGAAGTGTGAGGTGCTGGTGATAGGCAGGACAAGGCTCCTTAACACAGCAGGTGTTCAAATAACATTTTCTGTGATCAGGATTCAATTATATCTCTCAAAATCTTCAATTTGGACCAGAGTCTGTCTTACTCTCATTCCATGCTGTCTTCCAAAGCTCTAAATTTCTCTACTTCAGGGTGTTGTGGCGTTATAGATGTTTATCTGTAGGTGCCCACCCCGGGCTGCTCTAATTGACTAAGCTTATGATCAGAGAGATCATATACTCAGAGTATAGGGCTAGTCATTTCATGGTCAGTTAACTTTGCTGTTCCATTGTCCTGCATTCCTAATTCTAGTCAGGTCTCCTAAAGCACTTGGCTGTAAATAGAATCAGTCATAGATGAGAAAGCAAAATTCTCTAGTGCTGGACAAGTAAAGATATAGCCTGATGCATACAGATCGGTAGTATTATCATATAGTAAAATGCCATAAATTCATGTGACATGATTGCTTTTAGAACTAAAAATCTCCTTAGCACAGTGAGGGGAATATCTATGAATCTGATGGGCATAACAAAAGAAATTTCAGTAGGTGAAACTACAAGAAACAGATTTTATTTCCTCCAGCTTCATCAAGTTTTTTAATGATAATAAATATAACATTACTCAAAATAATCTAGGCTACTGGAGCACAATTCAGCTGTTTCAGGTACTTCCCTCTAGCTGCTCCAATATACCATACACTAAAAAGGGATACCTATAGAATTCATAAGAATAACCTGCAGGATAACCTCTCAACTCTGAAATCTCTCAGCACTGAAACTTTATTTTGTCTCATTTCTCTCTTCCTCCTTTTGGTCAAAAAGGTTTTCTAAATCCCATGATGCAGCATCCTGGCTCATCCCTGGAATCCTGTCCCACAGTTCCAGGGAGATTTATGCCCCTGGGATTCATGTGCCATGTAGGGGGAGGGCAGTGTGTTCAGCTGTGTAAAGACATTTCTTGAATCTACCATCTTTTCCTTTGGATTTCATTTGTCAGAGCTATATGTTCTTTTCCCTCTTTTTCTTTTATTCTTTAAATTACTCTTACTGGTACTCTTCAATTCTGTGCCCTCCTCCAGACCTCCTCCTCCTGTCAGTCGATAGGAATACCTTTAGTGTTTCTTATAGGGCTGGTCTCTTGTTGACAAATTCTCTCAGTATTTCTTTGTGAAAATTTTAGTCTCCCTCATTTTTGCAGTACAGTTTGGCTGGATAGAGAATTCTTGGCTGGAAGTGTTTCTGTTTCAGGATCTTAAATATATCATGCCACTGCTTTCTTTCCTCCATGGTGCCTGTTGAGTAGTCCAAATTCTGGCTTAGGTGGTTTCTCTTTTATGTAGTAGATTGTATTTCTCTTGCCTCTTTCAGTGTGCAAATGTCTATTTGTGTCTTTGCCCGCAGGTCCTCTGAATATATACTTTGTAATGGGACTGCTGGATCATATGGCAATTCTATACTTAGCTTCCTGAGGAACCACAAACTGCCTTCCACAGCAGATGTACCATTTTACATTCCCACCCACAGTGGATAAGTGTGCCTCTTTTTCCCCATCCTCTCCAGCACTTGTCATTTTCTGTTTTGTTGATAATGACCATTCTAATAGGTGTGAGATATCTCATTATGGCTTTGATTTGCATTCCTCAAGTAGCCAGTGAAGTTGAACATATTTCTAACTTTTTTTTATTGTATAGTATAACATATACAAAACAAAGAAAGAAAAAAGCAATAATTTTCAAAGCACTCTTCAACAAGTAGTTACAGGACAGATCCAGAGTTCGTCATGGACTAACATAGGATCTTCTCATATTTTTCCTTCTATCTACTCCAGAATATAGGAAGCTAGAGAGCTTAAATATTTTATCATCATCACAATCGACTTGTTTTTCCTCCTTTTTTGTGAACAATAATATATATACAAAGAAAAAGATATAAATTTCAAAGCACAACACCGCAATTAATGGTAGAATATATTTTAGAGCTTGACATGGGTTACAATTTCACAATTTAGGTTTTTACTTCTAGCTGCTCTGAAATACTGGCGACTAAAAGAGGTATCAATTTAATGATTTCAGCATTCATATTCATTTGTTAAATCCTATTTTCTCTGTATAACTCCACCATCACCTTTGATCTTTCTGTACCTTTGTTAAGGGTTGTTT
This sequence comes from Tamandua tetradactyla, assembly GCF_023851605.1. NCBI lineage: Eukaryota > Metazoa > Chordata > Mammalia > Pilosa > Myrmecophagidae > Tamandua > Tamandua tetradactyla. The sequence goes on along the minus strand of NC_135353.1, from coordinate 52,966,987 downwards.
GGGCTATGGCAACTCTAAATTTTTTATATTGGAAGGGTCTGTCACTAATATGGGGTAGTGAGATGAAACTATCTGATGTTTCACAGAGGCTAGGCTAGGTTTCAGGACTTACCTGGACCAGGGACCCATCTGGACATTGTAGGTTTTTGGACAGTTACTCTAGTGCCTGGAGCTCTTGTGGAATCTTATATATTGCCCTCGGTGTTCTTTAGGATTGGCTGGAATGGTCCTGTTTGGGGTGGGCAGGTCATGATAGGTAGCAAGGTCTACCTGAAGCTTGCGTAAAGAGCAACCTCCGGAGTCACCTCTCGATGCCATTTGAACTCTCTCTGCCACTGATACTTAATTATACTTCTTTCCCCCCATTTGGTCAGGATGTAATTGTTGATCCAACGGTGCCCAGTCTGGTTTCATCCCTGGGAGTCTTCTCCCACATTGCCAGGGAGACTTTCACCTCTGGATGTCGTGTCCCACGTAGGGGGGAGGGCAGTTATTTTACTTGCAGAGTTGGGCTTAGAGAAACTGAGGCTGCATCTGAGCAACAACAGAAGTCCTCCAGTGGTAACCCTTAGGCATGCCTATAGGTAATCTAAGCTTCTCCGCTACCTACATAAGCTTCACAAGAGTAAGCCTTGTAAAAAAAACAAAAACAAAAAACAAAAAACAAAAAAAAGGAAAAGGGCAGGCCACAGTGGCTCAGCAGGCAAGAATGCTTGCCTGCAATGTCAGAGGACCCGTGTTCGATTCCCGGTGCCTGCCCATGTAAAAAAAAAAAGGGTAAGCCTTGTGATTGAGGGCATGGCCTATTGAGTTGGGTGTCCCCAAAGTTTGACACAGTATTAGGGGATTCCCGGATGGTAAGGTTTAATAGTTCCACAGTCTGTCTCCCCTCCCTCAGGGTGTTTTGCCAATACATTTTGATTATCCGCTTAATATACTCTAGGATGTTTCCAGGCATTACAATAATCTATACATGTTTAAAGGACCTTTTTCTCATTCTGTGGTCCTTGTGTTTCAGTGTTCAAATGAGCGATACAGATAGGTTGAATTATGCACTACAGAAAATTTCAGTTCCAGATGAAATAAACCTTTCTTCCATTGGTCTCAAAGAGTATGTGTGATTCTAAAATATAGACACTGTCTTCTTTACCCCTATGTTTTGAATTACCTCAACCCCAACCTGTTTGGCTTCATTGTTATCTCTAAATATCAGGTTATAGATAGAAAACAGCCTCTGAAAATCCAGAAATATTAATCACCACTCTGGACTTCATGTGTCAGCTCTAAAAGCTTGCAATCTAGGCCCCTGTTTTCTTATAAGCATTTTTTAAAAGAGACCATACCATTGTTTGGTTTTTTGTTTTGGGCTTTTTTTCTCTCACCAAATGTTCCACATGTTCCTTCACATCATTGCCTGCCTCACCACATTGTTCCTTTTTGTAGCAGCACAACCTTCGTTCATAAGTATACACCATCGTGCGCCAGTCTACTTCTCTATAAGTGCATCCTTCAGCCACCTGCATTCATCAGGTATCATGTAGAAGGCGCAAAGACCACAGTCTGTCAACGTTCTAAATTTTAGATAATTTCATTGTTCCCAAGAGAAAGAAAACCAATAAGCACACCCTGGCCAAATCCATCTCATTATCTTCTTGAGAATGTTTCCTCAGGTGGCTTCAATCAGTTGCCTAATGTCCTTTCCTTTCAATGTCCAGAATTCCTTTTAGCATTTCTTGTAGAATTGGTCTAATGGCAATGAAGATCCTCAACTGTAGTTTATCTGAGAATGCCTTAATTCCACTGTCATTGTTTAAAGACAATTTTGCTGGATATAGCATTCGTGTTTGGCAATCATTTTGCTTTCAGCACTTTAAATATGTCTTCTCACTGCCTTCTACCTTCTGTGGTTTCTGATGAGAAATTGATGTTTAATCTTCCTGAGAATTTCATATTATGACACATCACTTCTGTCTTGTGGCTTTCAGAATTCTCTACCTTTAGCATTCAAAAATTTGGTTATAACATGGGGCGGTGTGGGTTTATTTAAGTTTATCCCATTTGGAGTTTGTTGAGCATCTTGACTGTGTATACTCGCGCCTTTTGTTAAATTGGGAAATTTTTCAGCCATTATTTCTTTTAATATCCTCTATACCACTTTCTTGCTTCTCCTTCTGGGATTTCTTCAATGAATGTATTGGTACATCCACTGGTATACCCCAGGTTCCTTAGGCTCTGTTCACCTTTCTTCGTTCTTTCTTCTTTTTACTCCTCATGCCGGAAGATTTAAATAGTACTATTTCAAATTCTCTGATTGTTTCTACTGCCATATCCAGTCTGCTGTTGAACTCCTCTGGGGAATTTTTCATTTCTGTAACTGTGGTCTTCAGCCACGTTTCGTTTCGTTTCATAATTTCCATTCTATATTGATATTCCCTTTGTGTTTATCATTCTTTTTTTAATTAATTTTTAAAATTTTTAAAATACCCAAAAACACCAAACAAATGCAAACATTCTTAACTTTTGATCATTCCATTCTATATATATAAAATCTGTAATTCAAAATATCATCACATATTTGCAAATTTATCATCATGATCATTTCTTGGAACATTTACATCTATTCAGAAAAAAAAAAAAGAAAAAAGAAAAAAAACATACATACCATATTCTTTACCCTTCCCTTTCATTGATCACTAGCATTTCAAACTAAATTTAACATTTGTTCCCCTATGATTTATTTTTATTCCATATGTTTTACTCATCTGTTGATGAGCATCAGATCTAAGTTTTTCACCCTCACACAGTCACATTGTGAAAGCTATATCATTATACAATGTGCTTCAAGAAACATGGCTACTGGAACACAGCTCTACATTTTCAGGCAGTTCCCTCCAGCCTCTCCATTTCATCTTGACTACAAGTTGATATCTATTTAATGTGTAAGAATAACCTCCAGGATAACCTCTTGACTCTGTTTGGAATCTCCCAGCCATTAACACTTTATTTTGTCTCATTTCACTCTTCCCTGTTTTGGTCTAGGTTTTCTCAATCCCTGGATGCTGAGTCTCAGCTCATTCTAGGATTTCTAATTTCCCCAATCTGCAGCAGCCAGTGCCCCCCCCCCCACTGGCTGCTTCCCAGAGGGGAAAGGAAAGAGACATTACTAGCAGCAGGGGCTGAGCACAACCAAATGCTAATTATGAATTAATTAAATTCTGAAAATTAAAAATAGGTACCCAGCTCAGCTGAACCTGGAGTAAAAGCAGAGGTCACTTTTTACCCCAGCACAGAGGGGGCAGGACTGACAGAAAAAGAGAAAAATAAAACAGTTTTTTTTTAATCTGAAAAGGTATGGGCCCAGCAGGATAGGAGGGGGCATGTAGGACCTGGAGATACACAGAGCAAGGTACCAGCTTAAGTTCTTGATTGGCAAACCCAAGGAATGGGGTCCTGCTCTCAAAAGGATTTTTTTCTCTTTTGCGGCTGTGTTTTAACGGCTTGATTATTATTTGGGTACAGTTGCAAGACTTCTCATCTACACCACCCCAGGCATAGGCAGAAACAGGCTTGTTGGAGAGCTTGTCTGGAGCCTGTTTCTTCCCCATGAGAGGGGTGGGACCCAATCAGGTGGAATCCCTCCCTCACGGAATTCAAACCTCAGGGTCTGGAAAATGAAGCGATTAAAGCCAGCTTGCAACCTCTCCTCTGTCTCCACCACACCTCCAGCAGGGAGAATCTGCTAAAGTTAAAGTTACCACATCACGTTATGCTGGTCGGACCCTCAGGCAGACAAGTGCTACATACTGGGAAGAATAATAAAAACAGAGTCCAGAGGCTTCACCAGGTCTCACACTCAGGGTAAACTAATTCAAAGGACTCTTTCCTCCTGAGAGGTGACCACTTTGGTCTGGGAAAATCTGACTGGGGTCTATAATATCTAAGTATACTCTCATAAGGGGTGGGGGAAAGACATCATATAGGCAGGGCAAGAAACAAATGAACAAGAACTGAAAAATTCTGATCTATTAGGGAAAACCTAAGCTAGAGGACCAGAATAAGCTGAACTGACTGTCAAAGAACAGACAGAGAAGAAAGTCGTCCAACAAGAAAATCCTAGGAAAAAACAGTGAAAACAATCTCCAGTATAAACTAATTAAGGTAATTAAATGCTTAGATGCCAGCTAAAAACAATGACTCATACTAGGAAAATTGAAGAAATGGCCGAGTCAAAGGAGGAAACCAACAATTCAAATGAGATACAGGAGTTGAAACAATTCAGAATGCTTGAACAGACATGGAAAACCTGATAAAAAATCAAATCATTGAATGAGTGAGGACATAAAGAAGGCAATGAATGAACAAAAAGAAGAAATCAGAAGTGTGAAAAAACAAATCACAGAACTTATGGGAATGAAAGGCACAGGAGAAGAGATGAAAAAACAGTGGAAACCTACAATGGCAGATTTCAAGAGGCAGAAGATAGGATTAGTGAACTGGAGGACAGAACATCTGAAATCTGACAAGGAAAAGAAAATATAGGTAAAAGAATGGAAAAATATGAGCAGGGACTCAGGGAGTTGAATGACAAGATAAAGCACATGAATGTATGTGTTGTAGGTGTCCCAGAAGGAGAAGAGAAGGGAAAAGGAGGAGAAAAATTAATGGAGGAAATTATTGCTGAAGATTTCCCAACTCTTATGAAAAACTTAAATTTACAGTTCCAAGAAGTGCAGCATACCCCAAAGGGAATAGATCCAAATAGACATACTGCAAGACAATTAGTAATCAGAATGTTAGATGTCAAAGAAAAAGAGAGTCTTGAAAGCAGTAAGAGAAAAACAATCCATCGCATGCAAGGGAAGCCCGATGTGACTATGTGTAGATTTCTCCGCTGAAAACATGGAGGCGAGAAGACAGTGGGATGATAAATTTAAGATACTCAAAGAAAAAAAACTTCCAACCAAGGATTCTATATCAAGCAAAACTGTTCTTCAAAAATGAGGGGGAAATTAAAAAATTTGCAGGCAAAAATTCACTGAGAGTATTTGTGATAAACTGGCTGTGCAAAAAATACTAAAGGAAGCACTACAGAAGGATAAGAATAGACAGGAGAGAGAGGTGTGGAGAAGAGTATAGAAATAAAGACTATCAGTATAGGTAAAAGAAGAAAAATTAGATATGACATATAAAATCCAAAAGGGAAAATGGTAGAAGAAAGTACTGCCCATACAGTGATAACACTAAATATTAATGGATTAAACTCCCCAATCAAAACACATAGACTGGCAGAATGGATTAAAAAACAAGACCCATCTATACACTGTCTAGAGGAAATGCATCTTAGACCCAAGGATAAACATACGTTGAAAGTGAAAGGTTGGGAAAAGATATTCCATGCAAATAACAATCAGAAAAGAGCAGGAATAGCTATACTAATATCCAACAAATTAGACTTCAAATGTAAAAGAGTTTAAAGAGACAAAGAAGGACAGTATGTATTAATAAAAGGAACATTTCAACACGAAGACAATCATAAATATTTATGCACCAAGCCAAACATTGAAAACACTGAAAAGAGAAATAGACATATGTACTGTAATAGTTGGAGACTTCAATTCCCCACTCTCGTCAATGGACAGAACATCTTGACAGAGGATCAGTAAAGAAACAGAGAATTTGAATAACACAATAAATGAGCTAGACTCAACAGACATGGATTGAACAATACACCCCAAAACAGCAGGATACATTTTTTCCTCAAGTACTCATTGATCATTCTCAAGGATAGAGCATATGCTGAGTCACAAAGCAAGTCTCAATAAATTTTAAAAGATTGCAATCATACAAAACACTTTCTCAGGTCATAATGGAATGAAGCTAGAAATCAATAATAGGGAGAATGCCAGAAAATTCACAAATATATGGAGGCTCAACAACACACTCTGAAACAACCAGCGTGTCATGGAAGAAATTAGAAGAGAAATAAGTAAATATCTCGAGGCAAATTAAAATGAAAACACAATACATCACAATTTGGGGGATGTAGCAAAGGCAGTGCTAAGAGGAAAATTTATTGCCCTAAATGCCTATATCAAAAAAGAAGAAAGAGCAAAAATCAAGGAATTAACTGTCCAGGTGGAACAACTAGAGAAAGAACAGCAAATGAACCCCAAAGCAAACGAAAAGAAAGAAGTAATGAAGATTAGAGCAGAAATAAATGAAATTGAGAACATGAAAACAATTGAGAAAATCAAAGCCAGAAGTTGTTTCTATGAGAAAATCAATAAGATTGAAGGACCCTTAGCGAGGTTGACAAAAAGAAGAAAAGAGGATGCAAATAAATAAAATCACAAAAGGAAGAGGAGACATAACAACTGACCCCACAGAAATGAAGTAATGAGAGTATACTATGAACAAATTTAGGCTAATGAACTAGACAATGTATATGAAATGGACAACTTCCTAGAAATGCATGAACAACCAACATTGACCTGAGAAGAAACAGACAACCTCAATAAGCCAATCAATAGTAAAGAAATTGAATCAGTCGTTAAGAAGCTCCCTCAAAATAAAATTCCAGGACCAGATGGCTTTCACATGTGAATTCTACCAAACATTGAAGAAAGAATTAGTACCAATCCTGCTCAAACTCTTCAAAAAACTTGAAGAGGATGGAAAACTACTTAACTCATGCTATGAGGCCAACATCACCCTCATACCAAAGCCAGACAAAAATATTACAAGAAAAGAAAACTACAGACCAATCTGTCTAATGAATATAGATGCAACAATCCTCAACAAAATTCTTGCAAATCGAATCCAACAGCACATTAAAAGACTTATACACCATGACTAACTAGGATTCATCCCAGGTATGCAAGGATGATTCAACATAAGAAAATCAATTAATGTAATACACCATATAAACACACCAAAGCATCAAAACCCATTTCATCTCGATTGAAGCAGAAAAGGCATTTGACAAAATTCAACATCGCTTCTTGTTGAAAACACTTCAAAGGATAGGGATAGAAGGGCACTACCTCAACATAATAAAGGGAATATATGAAAAACCCACAGCTAACATCATTCTCAATGGGGAAAACTGAAAACTTTCCCCCTAAGGTCAGGAACAAGACAAGGATGTCCACTATCACCATTGTTATTCAACATTGTGTTCGCAATTCTAGCCAGAGCAATTAGGCAAGAAAAAGAAATACAAGGCATTAAAATTTGAAAGGAAGAATGAAAACTCTCACTGTTTGCAGATGATATGATACTGTATGTTGAAAACCCTAAAAAATCCACAACAACACTACTAGAGCTAATAAATGAGTACATCAAAGTGGCGGGTTACAAGATCAACGCTCAAAAATCTGTACTGTTTCTATACACTTGTGATGAACAATCAGAGGGGGAAATCAAGAAAAAAATTCCTTTTCCCATTGCAACCAAAAGAAAATATTTAGGAATAAACTTCACTAAAGATACAAAAGATCTGTACAAATAAAATTAGAAGAAACTGTGAAAAGAAATCAGAGAAGACCTAAATAAATGGAAGGGCATACTGTGTTCATGGATTGGAAGACTACATATAATTAAGATGTCAATTCTACCTAAGTGGATTTACAGATTCAATGCAATACCAATTAAAATCCCCAAACTTACTTTTCAGAAATAGAAAAACCAAAAACCAAATTTATATAGGGACGGGGGCCCCGAATAGCTAAAAATATCCTGAGAAAGAAAAATGAAGTTGGAGGCCTCACACTACCTGACTTTAAGATGTATTATGAAGCTACATTGGTCAAAACAGCATAGTACTGGCATAAAGATAGATATACTGACCAATGGAATCGAATAGAGTGTTCAGATATAGACCCTCTCCTCTATGAACAAATGATCTTTGATAAGGCAGTCAAGCCAACTCACCTGGGACAGAACCGTCTCTTCAATAAATGGTGCCTAGAGAACTGGATATCCACTTGAAAAGAATGAAAGAGGATCTATATCTCACAAACCTATACAAAAATTAACTCAAAATGGATCAACAACCTAAATATTAGATTTAAGACCATAAAACTTTTAGAAAAAAATGCAGGGAAATATCTTATCAATCTTATAATAGGAGGCGATTTCCTAGACCTTACACCCAAAGCACAAGCATTGAAGAAACAAATAAATAAATGGGAACTCCTTAAAATTACACACTTTTGTGCATCAAAGACCTTTGTCAAGAAAGTAAAAAGACAGCCTACACAATGGGAGAAAATATTTGGAAATGATATATCAGAAAAAGGTCTAGAATCCACAATATATAAAGCGATCGTTCAACTAAACAACAAAAAGACAGACAACTCAATTACAAAATGGGCAAAAGACATGAACAGACATTTCTGAGAAGAGGAAATACAAATGGCCAAAAGGCACATGAAAAGATGCTCAACTTCCCTGGCTATTAGGAAAATGCAAATCAAAATCACAATGAGATATCAGCTCACACCCACCAGAATGGCCATTATCAATAAAACAGAAAACAAAAATTTCTGTAGAGGATGTGGAGAAAGAGGCACACTTATCCACTGTTGGTGGCAATGTCAAATGGTATAACCACTGTGGAAGACAGTGTGGTGGTTCCTCAGGAAGCTAAGTACAGAATTGTGATATGGAACTTCCGGAGAAGATGGCGGCTTAGTAAGACGCGCGGATCTTAGTTCCTCCTCCAGAACAGCTACTAGGGGAGTAGAAACGATACAGAACAGCTCCCGGAGCCACGACAGAGATAAAAAATACAGCACATCCCATCCTGGAACGGCTGACTTGCTGAGAGAACCTGCTCCGGTGACATCGCCGAGGGGCGCGGGATTCCCCGGGCCGGGGCAGCAAGCGACTGGAGTCCCTCCCTTCCTCCTTCCTGGGCCAGCTGGGACAATTGGACAGGTGGTCCCCTCAAGCTCTGGTGGCTGGCGACCCCCTCACGCACGGCCCCTCGGACCAACTGGGAGAACTGGATCGGAGATCCCCAGGCTGCGGAGAACGGTGACCGGGATCCTTTCCAAACACGTGACTTCCCGGTCCGCCTGGGAACGGTGCACTCTCCCGGGCCGCGGTGGCTGGCGCCCTCCCGCCATGCTTGGTGCCCCGGGCCTACTAGGAGATTCGGACAGGCGCTCTCCTGGGCTGCAGCGGCCAGCAACCGTCCCCGCGTTCGGATCCCCGTGCCAGCTGGTACTCTTCCAAGCCGCTTCAGCTGGCGAACCTCCCCCAGGGTGAGTGTTTTCCAAAGTTAAAGGACCCACAGCACCTTTTACTGGTGGGACCCACAGACAAACGTGTGCCATAAGCGCCACCTACTGGGAAGGATAAGAAAAACAGAACCCAGATATTTCACAGAAAAATCTTTCAACCTGTTGGATCCAACACCCAGGGAAATCTGACTAAATGCCCAGACGCCAGCAGAAGATAATGGATCACGCTCAGAAAATTGAAAATATGGCCCAGTCAAAAGAACAAACCAATAGTTCAAATGAGATACAGGAGCTGAGACAACGAATGCTGAATATATGAACAGAAATGGAAAACCTCTGCAAAAACGAAATCGATAAATTGAGGGAGGACAGGAAGAAGAGATGGGCTGAACAAAAAGAAGAAATAGAAAAACTGAAAAAACAAATCACAGAACTTATGGAAGTGAAGAATAAAGTAGAAAAGATGCAAAAAACAATGGATACATACAATGAAAGATTTAAAGAGACAGAAGAGAGAATTAGTGATTTGAAGGATGGAACATCTGAATTCCAAAAAGAAACAGAAATTATAGGGAAAAGAATGGAAAAATTTGAACAGGGGATCAGGGAACTGAGGGACAATTTGAACCGCACAAATATACGTGTTGTGGGTGTCCCAGAAGGAGAAGTGAGGGAAAAGGAGGAGAAAAACTAATGGAAGAAATTATCACTGAAAATTTCCCAACTCTTATGAAAGACTTAAAATTACAGATCGAAGAAGTGCAGCGCACCCCAAAGAAAATAGACCCAAATAGGCGTTCTCCAAGATGCTTACTAGTTAGAATGTCAGAGGTCAAAGAGAAAGAGAGGATCTTGAAAGCAGGAAGAGAAAAACAATCCATCACATACAAAGGAAACCCAATAAGACTATGTGTAGATTTCTCAGCAGAAACCATGGAAGCTAGAAGACAGTGGGATGATATATTTCAATTACTAAAAGAGAAAAGCTGCCAACCGAGACTCCTATATCCAGCAAAATTGTCCTTCAAAAATGAGGGAGAAATTAAAACATTCTCAGACAAAAAGTCACTGAGAGAATTTGTGACCAAGAGACCAGCTCTGCAAGAAATACTAAAGGGAGCACTAGAGTCAGATGCGAAAAGACAGAAGACAGAAGTACGGAGAAGTGTGTAGAAAGAAGGAAAGGCAGATATGATATATATAATACAAAAGGCAAAATGGTAGAGGAAAATATTATCCAAACAGTAATAACACTAAATGTTAATGGACTGAATTCCCCAATCAAAAGACATAGACTGGCAGAATGGATTAACAACAGGATCCTTCTATATGCTGTCTACAGGAAACACATCTTAGACCCAAAGATAAACATAGGTTGAAAGTGAAAGGTTGGGAAAAGATATTTCATGCAAATAACACCCAGAAAAGAGCAGGAGTAGCTATACTAATATCCAACAAATTAGACTTCAAATGTAAAACAGTTAAAAGAGACAAAGAAGGACACTATATACTAATAAAAGGAACAATTAAACAAGAAGACATAACAATCATAAATATTTACGCACTGAACCAGAATGCCCCAAAATACATGAGGAATACACTGCAAACACTGAAAAGGGAAATAGACACTTATCCCATAATAGTTGGAGACTTCAATTCCCCACTCTCATCAATGGACAGAACATCTAGACAGAGGATCAATAAAGAAATAGAGAATCTGCATATTACTATAAATGAGCTAGACTTAACAGACACTTATAGGGCATTGTATCCCACAACAGCAGGATACACCTTTTTCTCAAGTGCTCATGGATCATTCTCAAAGATAGACCATATGCTGGGTCACAAAGCAAGTCTTAACACATTTAAAAAGATTGAAATCATACACAACACTTTCTCGGATCATAAAGGAATGAAGTTGGAAATCAATAATAGGCGGAGTGACAGAAAATTCACAAATACGTGGAGGCTCAACAACACACTCTTAAACAACCAGTGGGTGAAAGAAGAAATTCCAAGAGAAATTAGTAAATACCTCGAGGCGAATGAAAATGAAAACACAACATATCAAAACTTATGGGACCCAGCAAAGGCAGTGCTAGGAGGGAAATTTATTGCCCTAAATGCGTATATCAGAAAAGAAGAAAAGGCAAAAATGCAGGAATTAACTGTCCACTTGGAAGAACTGGAGAACGAACAGCAAACGAATCCCAAAGCAAGCAAAAGGAAAGAAATAACAAAGATTAGAGCAGAAATAAATGAAATTGAAAACATGAAAACAATAGAGAAAATCAATAAGGCCAGAAGTTGGTTCTATGAGAAAATCAATAAGATTGATGGGCCCTTAGCAAGATTGACAAAAAGAAGAAGAGAGAGGATGCAAATAAATAAGATCAGAAATGGAAGAGGAGACATAACTACTGACCTCACAGAAATAAAGGAGGTAATAACAGGATACTATGAACAACTTTACGCTAATAAATACAACAATTTAGAGGAAATGGACGGGTTCCTGGAAAGACATGAACAACCAACTTTGACTCAAGAAGAAATAGATGACCTCAACAAACCAATCACAAGTAAAGAAATTGAATCAGTCATTCAAAAGCTTCCTAAAAAGAAAAGTCCAGGACCAAATGGCTTCCATCTGAATTCTATCAAACATTCCAGAAAGAATTAGTACCAACTCTCCTCAAACTCTTCAAAAAAATCGAAGCGGAGGAAAAATTACCTAATTCATTCTATGAAGCCAACATCACCCTCATACCAAAACCAGGCAAAGATATTACAAAAAAAGAAAACTACAGGCTAATCTCTCTAATGAATATAGATGCAAAAATCCTCAATAAAATTCTAGCAAATCGTATCCAACAACACATTAAAAGAATTATACATCATGACCAAGTAGGATTCATCCCAGGTATGCAAGGATGGTTCAACATAAGAAAATCAATTAATGTAATACACCATATCAACAAATCAAAGCAAAAAAATCACATGATCATCTCAATGGATGCAGAGAAGGCATTTGACAAGATTCAACATCCTTTCCTGTTGAAAACACTTCAAAACATAGGAATACAAGGGAACTTCCTTAAAATGATAGAGGGAATATATGAAAAACCACAGCTAATATCATCTTCAATGGGGAAAAATTGAAAACTTTCCCCCTAAGATCAGGAAGAAGACAAGGATGTCCACTATCACCACTATTATTCAACATTGTGTTGGAGGTTCTAGCCAGAGCAATTAGACAAGAAAAAGAAATACAAGGCATCAAAATTGGAAAGGAAGAAGTGAAACTATCATTGTTTGCAGACGATATGATACTATACGTCGAAAACCCGGAAAAATCCACAACAAAACTACTAGAGCTAATAAAGGAGTACAGCAAAGTAGCAGGTTACAAGATCAACATTCAAAAATCTGTAGCATTTCTATACACTAGTAATGAACAAGCTGAGGGGGAAATCAAGAAATGAATCGCATTTATAATTGCAACTAAAAGAATAAACTACCTAGGAATAAATTTAACTAAAGAGACAAAAAACCTATATAAAGAAAACTACAAAAAAACTGCTAAAAGAAATCACAGAAGACCTAAATAGATGGAAGGGCATGCTGTGTTCATGGATTGGAAGACTAAATATAGTTAAGATGTCAATCCTACCTAAATTGATTTACAGATTCAATGCAATACCAATCAAAATCCCAACAACTTATTTTTCAGAAATAGAAAAACCAATAAGCAAATTTATCTGGAAGGGCAGGGTGCCCCGAATTGCTCAAAACATCTTGAGGGAAAAAAAACGAAGCTGGAGGTCTTGCACTGCCTGACTTTAAGGCATATTATGAAGCCACAGTGGTCAAAACAGCATGGTATTTACATAAAGATAGATATATCGACCAATGGAATTGAATAGAGTGCTCAGATATAGACCCTCTCATCTATGGACATTTGATCTTTGATAAGGCAGTTAAGCCAACTCACCTGGGACAGAACAGTCTCTTCAATAAATGGTGCCTAGAGAACTGGATATCCATATGCAAAAGAATGAAAGAAGACCCATATCTCACACCCTACACAAAAGTTAACTCAAAATGGGTCAAAGATCTAAACATTAGGTCCAATACCAGAAAACAGTTAGAGGAAAATGTAGGGAGATATCTTATGAATCTTACAATTGGAGGCAGTTTTATGGACCTTCAACCTAAAGCAAGAGCACTGAAGAAGGAAATAAATAAATGGGAACTCCTCAAAATTAAATACTTTTGTGCATCAAAGAACTTCATCAAGAAAGTAGAAAGACAGCCTACACAATGGGAAACAATATTTGGAAACGACATATCAGATAAAGGTCTGGTATCCAGAATTTATAAAGAGAGTGTTCAACTCAACAACAAAAAGACAGCCAACCCAATTACAAAATGGGAAAAAGACTTGAATAGACACCTCTCAGAGGAGGAAATACAAATGGCCAAAAGGCACATGAAGAGATGCTCAATGTCCCTGGCCATTAGAGAAATGCAAATCAAAACCACAATGAGATATCATCTCACATCCTCCAGAATGGCCATAATCAACAAAACAGAAAATGACAAGTGCTGGATAGGATGCGGTGAAAGAGGAACACTTATCCACTGTTGGTGGGAATGTCAAATGGTGCAACCACTGTGGAAGGCAGTTTGCCGGTTCCTCAAAAAGCTGAATATAGAATTGCCATACGACCCAGCAATACCACTGCTGGGAATCTACTCAAAGGAATTAAGGGCAAAGACATAAACGGACATTTGCACACCAATGTTTATAGCAGCGTTATTTACAATTGCAAAGAGATGGAAACAGCCAAAATGTCCATCAACAGACGAGTGGCTAAACAAACTCTGGTATATACATATGATGGAATATTATGCAGCTTTAAGACAGGATAAAATTATGAAGCATGTAATAACATGGATGGACCTAGAGAACATTATGCTGAGTGAGTCTAGCCAAAAACTAAAAGACAAATACTGTATGGTCCCAATGATGTGAATCGACATTCGAGAATAAACTTGGAATATGTCATTGGTAACAGAGTTCAGCAGGAGTTAGAAACAGGGTAAGATAATGGGTGATTGGAGCTGAAGGAATACAGACTGTGCAACAGGACTAGATGCGAAAACTCAAAAATGGACAGCACAATAATACCTAATTGTAAAGTAATCATGTTAAAACACTGAATGAAGCTGCATCCGAGCTATAGGTTTTTGTTTTGTTTTCTTTTGTTTTGTTCTTACTATTATTACTTTTATTTTTTTCTCTATATTAACATTCTATATCTTTTTCGGTTGTGTTGCTAGTTCTTCTAAACCGATGCAAATGTACTAAGAAACGATGATCATGCATCTATGTGATGATGTTAAGAATTACTGATTGCATATGTAGAATGGTATGATTTCTAAATGTTGGGTTAATTTCTTTTTTTCCGTTAATTAATAAAAAAATAAATAAATAAATAATAGGTGGAAAAAATGCTAAAAAAAAGACATTAGAAGAGCACAAAGAGGAATTTGAAAGAATAAATTGAAAAATAGCACAAATCACAGAGATTAAAGACTCTATTTACCAAATAAAAGACATACTAGAGGCACACAACACCAGATTTGAAGAGACAGAAGAAAGAATAAGTGATATAGACAGGATAATTGACTTTGAAGACTCAAAACAGCAAATAGCAAAAAAGATGGAAAAAATTGAATGGGAACTTAGGGAAACGATAGACAAAGCAAAGTGCACAAATATAAGAATCATTGGTGTCCCAGAAGGAGAAGAGAGGAGTAAAGGGCTAAGAAGAGTAGTTGAGGATATAATGGGGGAAAACTTCCCAACCCCCATAAAGGACATAAATATACAAGTCAAAGAAGGCCAAAGAACTCCAAGCATAATAAATCCCAATAGGCCTCTCCCAGGGCACATGGTGATTACTCTGTCAAATGCTGAGGAGAAGCAGAAAATCCTGAAAGCGGCAAGAGTAAAACAATCTGCTACATACAAGGGACATCAAACAATCCTGAGTTCAAACTACTCAATTAGCACCCTGGAAGCAAGAAGGCAGTGCTACGATATATTCAAGATCCTGAAAGAGAAAGACATTCAACTAAGAATTTTGTAACCAGCCAAATTGTCCTTCAAAATTGAGGGAGAGTTGAAAATTTTCACAGACAAAGAAGTCCTGAAAGAATTTTTCAACAAGAGACCGGCCCTACAAGTTATATTAAAGGAGTTCTCTGACCTGGAAAAAAAAGGACAGAAGAGGGAAGACTGCAGGAGGGCTCAAAATTGAAGAGTACCGTTAAGGGTAATTTAAGAATAGAAAAAGAAAGAGGGAAAAGAATATGGAGCTCTGGAAAATAAAATTAAAAAAAATAAGATGGTGGCATCAAGCAATGCCTTTTCAGTAATAACTTTGATGTTAACAGACTAACCTCACCAATTAAAAGATACCAATTGGCAGAATGGATTAAGAAACATAATCCAGCAGTCTATATGCTACTTACAGGAGAGTCATCTTAGAAACAAGGATACAAATAGATTGAAAGTGAAAGGATGGAAAAAGATTTTCCACAAAAGTTGTAACCAACGGAAAGCAAGAGCAGCTATATTTATATCGGACAGAATATATTTTAAATGTAAAGACATCATAAGAGATAAAGAAGGCCACTATATACTAATTAAAGGATCAATTCACCAAGAAGATATAACAATCCTAAATGTGTATGCTCCTTATCAAGGAACTCCAAAGTATGAGGTAGACATTTGCAAAACTGAAGGGTATGATAGATGTTTCAACAATCATAGTAGGAGAGTTCAATATACTACTCCCCTCTCTAGATAGAACAACCAGACAGAAGATCAACAATGAAATAGAGAAGTTAAATAACTTGATAAATGAATTAGACCTAACAAACATATATAGGTCATTGCACCCCAAAGTACAAAGTTATACAGTCTTATCTAGTGCTCATGGAACATTATTCAGTATAGACCACATGCTGGAGCACAAAACAGGTCTTTATAAATTTAAAAATTTTGAAATTATTCAGAGTACTTTTGCTGATCTCAGTGTGATGATACTTGATCTCAATACCCATAACCAATGAGAAATTTCACAAATATATAGAGATTAAATAACACACTCTTAAACAACCAGTGGGTGGAAGAAGAAATTGCTAGAGAAATCAGTAGCTATCTGGAGATGAATGAAAATGAGAATACAACTTATCAGAACTCATGGGATGTGGCAAAGGCTGTGCTGAGAGGGAAATTTACGGCCCTAAATGAATACATAAAAAGCAAGAAAGAGCAAATTCAAGTACCTAACTTGAGAAAGAACTTGAGAAAGAACAGCAAATTGACCCCAAAGCAAATAGAAGAAGAGAAATAACAAAGATTAAAGTGGAGATAAATGACTGGGAGAACAAAAGAACAATACAAAGAATCAATAAATCCAAAAGTTGGTTCTTTGAGAAAATCAATGAAATTGATGGGCCACTAGCAAGACTGACAAAGAAAAAAAAGAGAGAGGATACAAATAAACAAAATCAGAAATGAGAAGGGGTGAGTTACCCCAGAACCTGAAGAAATAAAAGAAATCATAAGAGGATACTATGAACAACCATATGCCAACAAACTATGCAACTTAGATGAAATGGACAAATTCCTGGAAACACAACAATAAGCTACACTGACTCAGTAAGAAATAGAAGATCTCAACAGACCAATCACAAGTAAAGAGATTCAATCTGTCATCAAAAATCTTCCTTCAAAGAAAAGCCCAGGGCCAGATGGCTTCACAGGGGAATTTTATCAAACATTCCAAAAAGAACTAACACCAATCCTGCTCAAACTTTTCAGAAAAATTGAGGAAAAAGAAACTCTATCTAATGCATTTTATGATGCTAACATCATTTTTTACCAAAACAGGGTAAAAATGCTATAAGAAAGAAAAACTATAGGCCAATCTCCCTAACGAACATATATGCAAAAATTCTCTACAAAATATTCGGAAATCGAATCCAACAACACATTAAAAGAATTATACACCATGACCAAGTGGGTTTTATACCAGGAATGCAAGGATGCTTCAATGCAAGAAAATCAATGAATGTAATACAGCACATTAAAAAATCAAAAAGGAAAAATCACATGATCATCTTGACTGACGCTGAAAAAGTATTTGACAAAATTCAGCATCCTTTTCTGATAAAAACACTCCAAAAGATATGAATCAAAATTAACTACCTCAATATGATAAAGGGAATATGTGAAAAACCGATAGCCAGCATTGTACTCAATGGAGAGTGATGAAGTCCTTCCCCCTAAGATCAGGTGCAAGACAAGGATGCTCACTGTTACTACTATATTCAACATTGTGCTAGAAGTTCTAGCCAGAGCAAACAGGCAGGATAAAGAAATAAAAGGCATCTAAATTGGAAAGGACGAAGTAAAACTCTCATTATTTGCCGATGATATGATACTATACTTGGAAGATCCTGAGATATCTACAGTAAAGTTACTTGAGCTAATAAACAAATTCAGCAGGTTGGCAGTGTATAAAGTTAACATGCAAAAATCAGTAACATTTCTGTACAGAAGCAATGAAGTAGCTGAGGAGTCAGTTGAGGAAAAAATTCCATTCAGAATAGCAAGTAAAAGAATTAAATACTTAGGAATGAACTTAACTAGGGATGTAAAGACTTGTACAGGGAAAACTACATAACATTGCTAAAAGAAATCAAAGGAGACCTAAATAGCTTGAAAGACATTCCCTGCTCATAGATACGAGGGTTAAATATGGTTAAGATTTCAATTTTCCCTAATTGATCTACAGATTCAATGCAGTACCAATCAAAATTGCAACAATCTACTTTGCAGATTTGGAAAAGCTAACTACCAAATTCATCTGGAAGGGTAGGAGTCCCCGAGTAGCTAAAAGCATCCTAAAAAAGAAGAATGAAGTGGGAGGATTAACACTCCCTGATGTTAAAACCTGTTATAAAACCACACACATCAAAACAGCATGGTACTGGCACAGAGACAAGCATTGACCAGTGGAATCGAATCGCGAGTACAGAAATAGACCACCAAATCTATGGTCAACTGATTTTTGACAAGGCTCCCAAATACTGTGAACTGGGACAAAATAGTCTTTTCAATAATTGGGCATGGAAGCACTGGATATCAATAGCCAAGAGAATCAAAGAGGACCCCTATTTTACACCCTACACAAAAATTAACTCAATGTGGATCAAACACCTAAATATAAGAACTTACACCCTAAAGCTTCTAGAATAAAATGTAGGGAAACATCTTCAAGACCTAGTAATAGGAAGTAGCTTCCTAAACTTTACACCCAAAGCACAATCAACAAAAGGAGAAATGGATAAATAGGAACTCTTCAAAATCAAATGCTTCTGCACCTCAAAAGACTTTGTCAAAAAGATGAAGAGGCAGCCAACTCAATGGGAATAAATATTTGGAAATCACATATCAGACAAAGGTTTGATTTCCAGTATATACAAAGAAATCATACAACTCAACAACAAAAAAACAAACAATCCAATTGTAAAATGGGCTAAAGATATGAATAAGCACTTTACTGAAGAGCAAGTGCAGATGGCTCAAAAGCACATGAAGAGATGCTTATTTTCACTGGCTATAAGGGAAATGCAGATCAAGACTACAATGAGATACTACCTCACACCTATAAGAATGGCTGCTATTAAACAAACAGGAAACTATAAATGTTGGAGAGGATGTGGAGAAACTGGGATACTTATGCACTGATGGTGGGAATGTATAATGTTTCAGCCACTATGGAAGACTGTTTGGCGGTTCATTAGGAAACTAAATATTGAGTTGCCCTAAGACTCAGCAATAGCACTATTTGGTATATACCCAGAAGAGCTGAAAGCAATGACACAAAGAGACATTTGCACACCGATGTTCATAGCAGCATTATTCACAGTCGCCAAAAGATGCAAACAAACCAAATGCCCATCAACAGACAAATGGGTTAAGGAAGTGTGGTATATACATACGATGGAATATCATGCAGCAGTAAGAAAAATGGTGTCTTCAAGCACATGACAAGATGGATGCACCTTGGGGACATAATGCTGAGTGAAGTTAGCCAGACACAAAAGGACAGATAGTGTAGGAGTCCACTTTTGTGATTTGCATATAGGTATAATCCGAGTCTTATAATACAGAAGGTAGAGGACTTAGAGTTACATAGAAGCTAGAGATGGGTGAACTGTTAGTTAATGATGTTGAACTCCGATGTGAGAGAATAGATAGGAGCGAAGGTGATTCTCTTTGTAGTGGGTCTAGAAGCAATGTTTTATAGACCTATATGTTCCACTAGCTCACAATAAAAATATGAATGAGTTCTTGTAAGAATTACTTCCAAGATATGATTCTTATATAAAGAGTGTTTAAGTCCAGGGTACAGGGTGAAAACTGCTATTGCATGCTATGAGCTATGTTCAAAAGGAAACCATCAGCAATACCACAATAACAGCAGAGGTAAATAATGGGGGGGGGGGACAAAAGTTAGGAGGAGGTTTAGATTTCCTAATTGGCAAGGGTGTGTTTATTGATTTTCTGTCTCTTGGGAACAATAAAATAATCTAAAATTGAGAATGTTGATGGACTGTGGACTTTGGGCCCTCTACATTATGCCTAGTGAATGCAGGGTGCTGAAGGTTGCACTGACGGAGAAGTAGATTGGCAAACGATGGTGTACACTTATGAACCACGGTTGTGCTGCTGCGAAAAGGAACAATGTGGTGAGGCATGCAACGATGTGAATGAACATGTGGAACATTTCGTGAGAGAAAAAAAGCCAAAAACAAAAACCCAAACAATGGTATGGTCCCTTTTGGAAAATGCTTACAAGAAAACAGGGGCCTAGATTGTGAGCTTTTAGAGCTGACACATTAAGTCCAGAGTGGTGATTAATATTTCTGGATTTGGAGAGGCTGTTTTCTATCTATAACCTGATATTTAGAGATAAGAATGAAGCCGAACAGGTTGGTGTTGAAGTAATTCAGAACATAGGGGTAAGGAAGACTGTGTCTATCATTTAGAACCACACATACTCTTTGAGACCAATGGAAGAAAGGTTTGTTCGATCTGGAAATGAAATTTTTGTAGTGCACAATCTAATTCAACCAATCTATATAGCTCATTTGAACAATTGAAGCACAGAAAGTACAGCATAAGAAAGAGGTCCTTTAATTCTGTACAGATTACTGTAATGCCTGGAAACATTCTAGAGTATATTAAGCAGATAATCAAAAAGTATTGGCAAAGTCCCCTGAGGGAGGGGAGAAAGACTAAGCAACTATTAAACCTTACCATCAGGGAATCCCCTGATACTTTGTCAAACTTTAAGGACACCCACATCAATAGGACATGCCCTTGATCATGAGGCTTACTGTTTTGAACCTTATGTAGGTAGCAGAGAAGCTTTTAGACTACCTATAGGCATGCCTAAGAGTTACTTCTGGTGGACATCTGTTGTTGCTCAGATGTGGCCTCAATCTCTCTAAGCCCACCTCTGCAAGTGAAATCATTGCCCTCCCCCCATGTGGAACATGATATCCAGGGGTGAAATTCTCCTCGCCGACGTGGGAGATGACTCCCAAGGATGAATCCAGACTGGGCACCGTGGAGTCAACAATTGCATCCTGACCAAAAGGGGGAAGATAAGTGTAATTAATAAAGTATCAGTGGCAGAGGGAGTTCAAATGGAGTCGAGAGGATACCCTGGAGGTTGCTGTTACTCATGTTTCAGGTAGACCTTGCTACTTATCATTACCTGCCAACCCCCAACCAGGACCATTCTAACCAATCCTAAAGAACACCTAAGGCAATATATAAGATTCCACAATGGTTCCAGGCACTATACTAGAGTAACTTTCCAGAAACCTACAAACTCCAGATGGGTCCCTGGTCCAGAAAAGTCCTGAAACCTAGCCCAACCTCTCCATAACATCAGGTAGTTACATCTCCCTACCTCATATTAGTGACAGACCCTTCCAATATCAAAAATGTAGAATTGCCATAGCCCAAACAACCCCAAAGATAGGTATGGAAAGATCAAAGGTGTGATGGTGGAATTATACATAGAAGACAGGACTTAACAAATGAATATAAATGCTGAATCATTAAATTGATATCTCTTTTAGTCTCCAGTATTTTAGAGAAGCTCGAAGTAAAAACCTAAAATTGTGAAATTGTAACCCATGTCAAAGTCTGAAGTATGTTCTACAACTAATTGTGGTGCTGTGCTTTGAAATGTATAGCTTTTATGTATACGTGTTATTGTTCACAATAAAAGAAGGGTCAAAAGTCGATTGTGATCATAAAAAGTATTTAAGCCCGCTAGCCTCCTATGTTCTGGAGCAGCTAGAAGGAAAAATACGAGAGGATTGTGTGATAGCCCATGACAATCTTTGGGATCTGTTCTGTAACCACTTGTTGAAGAGTGCTTTGAAAAGTATTGCTTTTTTATTACTTTGCTTTGTATATATGTTATACTATAAAATAAAAAATGTTAAAAAATATAGATAGCATTACCTTTCTTGGCAAAATAACAGGTAATTTTTTTAAACCAATGGAAAAGTTGAATGATTATTCCAGATAACACCTATATATTCCTCATTAATATTCACCAATTGTTGACAGATGTCAATATATACATATATATATTGTTTTTTGCAAATATGAATATCTTCCTTGGAGAAATATCTATTCGATTCTTTTGCCCATTTTTAAAATTAGGTTTTTCAACTTTTTAATGAACTGTAGATTTCTTTATATATTTTGGGTATTAAGCCCTTATGGGATATGTGGTTTCCAAATATTTTCTCTAACTATAGAGTTTGCCATTTTATTTTCATAAGTAAGTCCTCTGATGCACAAAACGTTTTTAATTTTGATAAGGTCTCATTGATTTGCTTTTTTCTTTTATTGCTTCTCCTTTGGGAGTCATGCCCAAGAAACCATTCTTAACTACAGGTCCTGAAGATGCTTCCCTATGTTTTCTCCTAGAAGTTTTGTAGTCTTGGCTCTTATATTTAGGTCTTTGATTCCATTTTTAGCTGATCTTTTTCTATGGGGTGAGGAAGAGATCCACCTTCACTATTTTGCAAATGGAGATCCCCTTTCCCCAGTACCATCTGCTGAAGAGACCCTTCTTTCCCAATTGAATGGTCTTTTTTTTTCCATTCTACATATGCAATCAGTAATTCTTAATATCATCACATAGATGTATGATCATCATTTCTTAGTACATATGCATCGATTTAGAAAAAGAAATAGCAAGACAACAGAAAAAGAAATACAATGAAATATAGAGAAAAATAAAAATAAAAATAAAAAATAAAAAAATATATAAGAAAAAAAAGAAAAATAAAAAAAATTAAAAAAACTATAGCTCAGATGTAGCTTCATTCAGTGTTTTAACATAATTACATTAAAATTAGGTAATATTGTGCTGTCCATTTTTTTTTTTTTACAAATCATACCATTCTACATATGCAATCAGTAATTCTTAACATCATCACATAGATGCATGATCATCGTTTCTTAGTACATTTGCATCGGTTTAGAAGAACTAGCAATATAACCGAAAAAGATATAGAATGTTAATATAGAGAAAAAAAATAAAAGTAATAATAGTAAGAAAAAAACAAAACAAAACAAAAATCTATAGCTCGGATGCAGCTTCATTCAGTGTTTTAACATGATTACTTTACAATTAGGTATTATTGTGCTGTCCATTTTTTAGTTTTTGTATCTAGTCCTATTGCACAGTCTGTATCCCATCAGCTCCAATTACCCATTATCTTACCCTGTTACTAACTCCTGCTGAACTCTGTTAGCAATGACATATTCCAAGTTTATTCTCGAGTGTCGATTCACATCATTGGGACCATACAGTATTTGTCTTTTAGTTTTTGGCTAGACTCACTCAGCATAAGGTTCTCTAGGTCCATCCATGTTATTACATGCTTCATAAGTTTATCCTGCCTTAAAGCTGCATAATATTCCATCGTATGTATATACCATAGTTTGTTTAGCCACTCGTCTGTTGATGGACATTTTGGCTGTTTCCATCTCTTTGCAATTGTAAATAACGCTGCTATAAACATTGGTGTGCAAATGTCCGTTTGAGTTTTTGCCCTTAATTCCTTTGACAGGATTCCCAGCAATGGTATTGCTGGGTCGTATGGCAATTCTATATTCAGCTTTTTGAGGAACCGCCAAACTGCCTTCCACAGTGGTTGCACCATTTGACATTCCCACCAACAGTGGATAAGTGTGCCTCTTTCACCGCATCCTCTCCAGCACTTGTCCTATTCTGTTTTGTTGATAATGGCCATTCTGGTGGGTGTGAGATGATATCTCATTGTGGTTTTGATTTGCATTTCTCTAATGGCCAGAGACATTGAGCATCTCTTCGTGTGCCTTTTGGCCATTTGTATTTCCTCCTCTGAGAGGTGTCTATTCAAGTCTTTTTCCCATTTTGTAATTGGGTTGGCTGTCTTTTTGTTGTTGAGTTGAACAATCTCATTATAAATTCTGGATACTAGACCTTTATCTGATATGTCGTTTCCAAATATTGATTCTCATTGTGTAGGCTGTCTTTCTACCTTCTTGATGAAGTTCTTTGATGCACAAAAGTGTTTAATTTTGAGGAGTTCCCATTTATTTATAGCCTTCTTCAGTTCTCTTGCTTTAGGTTTAAGGTCTATAAAACTACCTCCAATTGTAAGATTCATAAGATATCTCCCTACATTTTCCTCTAACTGTTTTATGGTCTTAGACCTAATGTTTAGATCTTTGATCCATTTTGAGTTAACTTTTGTGTAGGGTGTGAGATATGGGTCTTCTTTCATTCTTTTGCATATGGATATCCAGTTCTCTAGGCACCATTTATTGAAGAGACTGTTCTGTCCCAGGTGAGTTGGCTTGACTACCTTATCAAAGATCAAATGTCCATAGATGAGAGAGTCTATATCTGAGCACTCTATTTGATTCCATTGGTCGATATATCTATCTTTATGCCAATACCATGCTGTTTTGACCACTGTGGCTTCATAATATGCCTTAAAGTCAGGCAGTGCAAGACCTCCAGCTTAGTTTTTTTTCCTCAAGATGTTTTGAGCAATTCGGGGCACCCTGCCCTTCCAGATAAATTTGCTTATTGGTTTTTCTATTTCTGAAAAATAAGTTGTTGGGATTTTGATTGGTATTGCATTGAATCTGTAAATCAATTTAGGTAAGATTGACATCTTAACTATATTTAGTCTTCCAATCCATGAACACGGTATGCCCTTCCATCTATTTAGGTCTTCTGTGATTTCCTTTAGCAGTTTTTTTGTAGTTTTCTTTATATAGGTTTTTTGTCTCTTTAGTTAAATTTATTCCTAGGTATTTTATTCTTTTAGTTGCAATTATAAATGGGATTCGTTTCTTGATTTCCCCCTCCGCTTGTTCATTGCTAGTGTATAGAAATGCTACAGATTTTTGAATGTTGATCTTGTAACCTGCTACTTTGCTGTACTCATTTATTAGCTCTAGTAGTTTTGTTGTGGATTTTTCCGGGTTTTCGACGTATAATAACATATCATCTGCAAACAGTGATAATTTTACTTCTTCCTTTCCAATTTTGATGCCTTGTATTTCTTTTTCTTCTCTAATTGCTCTGGCTAGAACCTCCAACACAATGTTGAATAATAGTGGTGATAGTGGACATCCTTGTCTTGTTCCTGATCTTAGGGGGAAAGTTTTCAATTTTTCCCCATTGAGGATGATATTAGCTGTGGGTTTTTCATATATTCCCTCTATCATTTTAAGGAAGTTCCCTTGTATTCCTATCCTTTGAAGTGTTTTCAACAGGAAAGGATGTTGAATCTTGTCAAATGCCTTCTCTGCATCCATTGAGATGATCATGTGATTTTTCTGCTTTGATTTGTTGATATGGTGTATTACATTAATTGATTTTCTTATGTTGAACCATCCTTGCATACCTGGGATGAATCCTACTTGGTCATGATGTATAATTCTTTTAATGTGTTGTTGGATACGATTTGCTAGAATTTTATTGAGGATTTTTGCATCTATATTCATTAGAGAGATTAGCCTGTAGTTTTCTTTTTTTGTAATA
This sequence comes from Tamandua tetradactyla, assembly GCF_023851605.1. Lineage (NCBI taxonomy): Eukaryota > Metazoa > Chordata > Mammalia > Pilosa > Myrmecophagidae > Tamandua > Tamandua tetradactyla. Next base: position 52,941,516 of record NC_135353.1, on the reverse strand, counting down.
TCTTTGCCTGGTTTTGGTATGAGGGTGATGTTGGCTTCATAGAATGAATTAGGTAGTTTTCCCTCCACTTCGATTTTTTTGAAGAGTTTGAGGAGAGTTGGTACTAATTCTTTCTGGAATGTTTGGTAGAATTCACATGTGAAGCCGTCTGGTCCTGGACTTTTCTTTTTAGGAAGCTTTTGAATGACTAATTCAATTTCTTTACTTGTGATTGATTTGTTGAGGTCATCTATGTCTTCTTGAGTCAAAGTTGGTTGTTCATGTCTTTCCAGGAACCCGTCCATTTCCTCTAAATTGTTGTATTTATTAGCGTAAAGTTGTTCATAGTATCCTGTTATTACCTCCTTTATTTCTGTGAGGTCAGTAGTTATGTCTCCTCTTCCATTTCTGATCTTATTTATTTGCATCCTCTCTCTTCTTCTTTTTGTCAATCTTGCTAAGGGCCCATCAATCTTATTGATTTTCTCATAGAACCAACTTCTGGCCTTATTGATATTCTCTATTGTTTTCATGTTTTCAATTTCATTTATTTCTGCTCTAATCTTTGTTATTTCTTTCCTTTTGCTTGCTTTGGGGTTAGTTTGCTGTTCTTTCTCCAGTTCTTCCAAATGGATAGTTAATTCCTGAATTTTTGCCTTTTCTTCTTTTCTGATATAGGCATTTAGGGCAATAAATTTCCCTCTTAGCACTGCCTTTCCTGGGTCCCATAAGTTTTGATATGTTGTGTTTTCATTTTCATTCGCCTCGAGGTATTTGCTAATTTCTCTAGCAATTTCTTCTTTGACCCACTCGTTGTTTAGGAGTGTGTTGTTGAGCCTCCACGTATTTGTGAATTTTCTGGCACTCCGCCTATTATTGATTTCCAACTTCATTCCTTTATGATCCGAGAAAATGTTATGTATGATTTCAATCTTTTTAAATTTGTTAAGACTTGCTTTGTGACCCAGCATATGGTCTATCTTTGAGAATGATCCATGAGCACTTGAGAAAAAGGTGTATCCTGCTGTTGTGGGATGTAATGTCCTATAAATGTCTGTTAAGTCTAGCTCATTTATAGTAATATTCAGATTCTCTATTTCTTTATTGATCCTCTGTCTAGATGTTCTGTCCATTGATGAGAGTGGGGAATTGAAGTCTCCAACTATTATGGAATATGTGTCTATTTCCCTTTTCAGTGTTTGCAGTGTATTCCTCACGTATTTTGGGGCATTCTGGTTCGGTGCATAAATATTTATGATTGTTATGTCTTCTTGTTTAATTGTTCCTTTTATTAGTAGATAGTGTCCTTCTTTGTCTCTTTTAACTGTTTTACATTTGAAGTCTAATTTGTTGGATATTAGTATAGCTACTCCTCCTCTTTTCTGGGTGTTATTTGCATGAAATATCTTTTCCCAACCTTTCACTTTCAACCTATGTTTATCTTTGGGTCTAAGATGTGTTTCCTGTAGACAGCATATAGAAAGATCCTGTTTTTTAATCCATTCTGCCAGTCTATGTCTTTTGATTGGGGAATTCAGTCCATTAACATTTAGTGTTATTACTGTTTGGATAATATTTTCCTCTACCATTTTGCCTTTTGTATTATATATATCATATCTGACTTTCCTTCTTTCTACACCCTTCTCCGTACCTCTGTCTTCTGTCTTTTCGTATCTCACTCTAGTGCTTCCTTTAGTATTTCTTGCAGAGCTGGTCTCTTGGTCACAAATTCTCTCAGTGACTTTTTGTCTGAGAATGTTTTAATTTCTCCCTCATTTTTGAAGGACAATTTTGCTGGATATAGGAGTCTTGGTTGGCAGCTTTTCTCTTTTAGTAATTTAAATATATCATCCCACTGTCTTCTAGCTTCCACGGTTTTTGCTGAGAAATCTACACATAGTCTTATTGGGTTTCCCTTGTATGTGATGGATTGTTTTTCTCTTGCTGCTTTCAAGATCCTCTCTTTCTCTTTGACCTCTGACATTCTAACTAGTAAGTGTCTTGGAGAACGCCTATTTGGGTCTAATCTCTTTGGGGTGGGCTGCACTTCTTGGATCTGTAATTTTAGGTCTTTCATAAGAGTTGGGAAATTTTCAGTGATAATTTCTTCCATTAGTTTTTCTCCTCCTTTTCCCTTCTCTTCTCCTTCTGGGAAACCCACAACACATATATTTGTGCGGTTCATATTGTCCTTGAGTTCCCTGATACCCTGTTCAAATTTTTCCATTGTTTTCCCTATAGTTTCTGTTTCTTTTTGGAATTCAGATGTTCCATCCTCCAAATCACTAATTCTATCTTCTGTCTCTTTGAATCTATCATTGTAGGTATCCATTGTTTTTTCTACCTTTTCTACTTTATCCTTCACTTCCACAAGTTCTGGGATTTGTTTTTTCAGTTTTTCTATTTCTTCTTTTTGTTCAGCCCATGTCTTCTTCATGTCCTCCCTCAATTTATCGATTTCATTTTTGAAGAGGTTTTCCATTTCTGTTCATATATTCAGCATTAGTTGTCTCAGCTCCTGTATCTCATTTGAACTATTGGTTTGTTCCTTTGACTGGGCCATATTCTCAATCTTCTGAACGTGATCCATTATCTTCTGCTGGCGTCTGGGCATTTAGTCAGATTTCCCTGGTTGTCGGACCCAACAAGGTTGTAAGATTTTTCTGTGAAATCTCTGGGTTCTGTTTTTTTATCCTGCCCAGTAGGTGGCGCTCGTGGCACACGTTTGTCTCACGTGTTTGGAAGGGACCCCCCTGTTCACCATTCTCTGTGGCCTGGGGGATTTCCGATCCAATTCTCTCAGTTGGTCCAGGGGGCTGCGAGTGGTGGGGGCGTCAGCCGCCATGGCTTGAAGGGACCCTGTGGCTCCTTTATCAATTCCCCTATTGGTGTTTGGTTGGACGCAGTCCCTGCCACTGTCAGAAATTCCCTCCTCTCCCTGGAGGGGTGTCGGTCGCCGGCCGCAGTGGCCCGGGGAATTCGCCACCGGACCAGGAATCCGCCCACGGGGGAGGGGCATCGGTCACCGGCCGCAGCGGCCCAGGGAATTCACCACCGCACCAGGAAGCCACCCGCGGGGGAGGGGCACCTGTCGCCAGCCACTGCGGCTTGGGTAGCCCTCTGATCTGAGACTCGTAGCCTGTCCAGGAAGCCACCCGCAAAAGAGGGGCGCCGGCCCCCGCGGCTTGGGAAACTTGCCTCTCCGAGACTCTCAGCCAGCCCGGAAAGGAGGGAGGGAGGAGCTCCGGCTGCCACAGCTGCTGCGGCTCGGGGAATCGCGTGCCACTCGGGGATCTCACCACAGCAGAGTCTCACAGTCAGACTAGCCAGTCCAGACTGGGGTACGCTGTGTGTCCATTCCCTGCCGTGGCCCCGGGAGCTGTTCTGCACTGTTTCTGTTCACCTAGTAGTTGCTCTGGAGGAGGAGCTAAGACGCACGTACCTTACTAAGCCGCCATCTTGGCCCCTCCAAGAACTAATTTCCTTCAGCAATATTTTGTAGTTTTCCATGTATCTGTCATATACATCCTTCATTACATTTATTCCAAGAGAGTTGATTCTTTTAATTGTTATTGGAAATGGAATTTTTTCCTGATTTCCTCATCCATTAATTCATTACAAAGTGTAGAATCATTACTGATTTGAGGTGATGATCTGATACCCTGCCACTTTGCTGAATTCATTTAATAGCTCTGTTAGCTTTGTTGTGAAATTTTCAGGAAGTTCTGTTGATAAGACCATGTAGTCTTTAAGTAGGGGAAATTTTACTCCTTCCTTTCCAATTTAGATGCATTTTATTTCTCTCTCTTCCCTAATTCTTATGGCTAGAACTTCTAGTACAATGTTGAATAACAGTGGTGACAGTGAGCATACGTATATTGTTCCAGATCTTAGTTGGAAAGGTTTCAGTCTCACCACTGAATATGATGTTAGCTGTTGGTTTTTCATATATGCCCTTTATTAAGTTGAGGACGTTTCTGTCTTTCCTAGTTTTCTAAGTGTTTTTTTATCAAGAAACGGTACTCGGTTTTTTCACATGTCTTTTCTGTATCAATTCAGATATCCTTTGGTGTTTCTCCTTCATTCAGCTACTGTGATATATTACATAAAATGACTTCCTTTTGTTGACCCTCACTTGTATAGCTGGTGAATCCCCCTTGAGTATGATGTATAAATATTTTAAGGTGCTGTGGGATTCAGTGTTTTACTATTTAGGTGAGAATTTTTCCATCTTTATTCAAAAGATAGATTAGTTAGTAATTTTCTTTTCTTCTGGTGTCTTTGTCTGGCTTTGTTAATGGGTTGATTTTTGCCTCATAGAATGAATTAGAGATTGTTCCCACCTCTTCAATTTTTTGGAAGAATTTGAGCAGGATTGAGTGTTAAATCCTCTTCAGGGGTTTGGAATGTACCCTAAATATCATCACATATATCCTTATAAGAGAGAAGCAGATGGACTGTACACAGACACATGGAGAAGAAGGCAGTGTGAAGGCTGAACATTGAGATTATGTGGCCAAAAGCCAAGGAATATCAGTGGCCACCAGTGGTAAAAGACGCAAGCATAGATTCTCTCCTAGAGCCTCCAGTAGGAATGTGATCCTGTCAACACCTTGATTTCAGATGTACAGAGTCCAGAACATAAGAGAATAAATTTTGTTCTTTTAAGCTAGCCACGTTGTAGTAATTTGTTTTGACAGCCTCTAAGAAATGAATACAATTGTTTTCTATAGAGTTTCCAATTATTGACATACATACAATACCCCTTACCCCTCCCTCTCATTGACCGCTGGTATTTCCCTCTACCCAAAATATTTTAACATTTGTTCCCCCTACTATTTATTTATTTTTCATCCATAGTTTTTACTCATCTGCCCATACTGTAGGTAAAAGGAGCATCAGAACAAGGTTTTCACAATCACACAGTCACTTTGTGAAATCTATATCATTATACAATCACCTTAAAGAAAGTTGGCTAACAGAACACAACAGCTCTACATTTTCAGGCACTTCCCTCTAGCCTCTCTAATACACCTTAAACTAAAAAGGGGTTATCTATATAATGCGTAAGAATAACCTCTTAACTCTATTTGAAATCTCTCAGCCACTGACACTTTATTTTGACTCATCTCTCTCTTCCCCCTTTCAGTTGAGAAGGTTTTCTCAATCCCTTCATTCTGAGTCCCACCTCATTCTAGGATTTCTGTCCCAAGTTGTCAGGGAGGTTTACACCCCTGGGAGTCATGTCCCACATAGAGAGGGGGAGGGCAGTGAGTTTGCTTGCCATGTTGGCAGAGATAGGCCACATCTGAACAACAAAAGAGGTTCTCTAGGGGTGACACTCAGGCCTAATTTTAAGTAGGCTTAGCCTATCCTTTGCAGGGATAAGGTTCATATGAACAACCCCCAAGATTGAGGGTTCGGCCGGTTGATTTTGTTGTCCTCACTGCTTGTGAGAATATCAGGCCTTCTCTAAATGAGGAAGTTGAATTTTCCCTCTTTCTCACCATTCCCCCAAGGGGTCTTTGCAAATATTTTTGATTCACTGTTCAGATCACTCTGGGCTTTATCGGGGTATCATTCTGGACAAACCTACAAAATCTCATGCCCTATGCAAGTTCCATGCACTTATTAGACTGTCCATATAGTTAATTAATTAGACTGTCCATGTAAGTTATATTAGGAGATGCACTAGTCAAAATATAAATTTTGGTGGGTCAAGATGGTGGCCTAACAATGTGCACATTTTAGTTCATCCTCCAGAACAACTACTAAATAACCAGAAACAGTACAGAACAGCTCCTGGGGCCATGTCAGTGACCAGACACATAGTGTACTCCAGTCTGGACCAGCTGGACCAGCTGTGAACCCCCCCCCAGAACCATGAGTTCCCAAAGCTGTGGCGTCCGGCGCCCCTCTCCCACAGGCTGCTTCCCAGAGGGGAAAGGAAAGGAACTTTTCTGGCAGCAGGGACTGAGCATAATCAAACGCCAATTGCGGAATTAATTAACAAATTCTGACTACTAAAAACAGGTCCCCATCTTAGGTGAACATGGTCAATGCAGTGGTTGCTCATTTTTGCCCCAGTGCCAAGAGGGCAGGGCTGACAGAAAAAGGGGGGGGGGGAAGAAGGAAACAGAGGTTTTTGTGGCTGTGTTTCTACAAAGGCTTGGTTGCCTTTGGATATAGTGGCAGGACTTCTCAGGCTGCAACTGCCCCAGTCATAGGCAGAATCGAGCTCATTTGGGAGCTTGTCTGGAGCCTGTGCCTTCCCCAGGGGAGGGGTGAAGCCCAGCTCCAGTGGAATCCCTCCCTCAAGGAATTCAGACACAAGGGCTTGGTAATTTAAAGCCATTAAAAATATCCTACAACCTCTTCTCTGTCTCCACCATGCCCTCAGCAGGGACAGTCTGCCAAAGTTAAAGGTACCGCATCATCTTATGCTGGTGGGACCTGCAGGCAGACAAGCACCACATACTGGGCAGAATAAGAAGAACAGAGTCCAGAGACTTCACAGGAAAGTCTTTCAACCTGCTGGGTCTCAACCTCAGGGAAAACCAATGCAGGTGACTCTTTCCTCCTGGCAGGAGGCCAGTTTGGTCTGGGAAAATCCGGTTGGGGTCTATAATACCTAAATTGACCCTCCTAAGGGTGGGGGGAAAAAGGCACCATACAAGCAGGGCAAGAGACAAGAAAACAAGAACTGAAAAATTCTCCTCTGTTAAACAAAACTTAAGCTAGAGGTCCAGATAAAGCTGAACTGAATGTCAAAGAACAGATAGACAATGAATTCATCCAGCAAGAAAACCCTAGGTAAAAGAAGTGAAAGCAATCTCCAGAATAAATTAATTAAGGTAATTAAATGCCTAGATGCCAGGCAAAAATAACAAATCACACTATGAAAATTGAAGATATGGCTCAGTCAAAAGAACAAACAAACAATTCAAATGACATACAGGAGCTGAAACAATTAATTTAGAATATATGAGCAGACATGGGAAACCTCATCAAAAACCAAATCAATTAATTGAGGGAAGATATAAAGAAGGCAAGTGATGAACAAAAAGAAGAAATTGAAAGTCTGAAAAAACAAACCACAGAACTTATGGGAATGAAAGGCAAGGTAGAAGAGGTGAAAAAACAATGCAAACCTACAATGGTATATTTTGAGAGACAGAACATAGGATTAGTGAACTGAAGGATGGAACATCTGAAATGTGGCAAGAAAAAGAACATATAGGGAAAAACTGGAAAAATATGATCAGAGACTGAGGGAATTGAAAGACAATATGAAGCGCACGAATATACATGTTGTGGGTATCCCAGAAGGAGAAGAGAAGGGTCAAGGAGGAGAAAAACTAATGGAGGAAAATATCACTGAAAATTTCCCAACTCTTAGGAAAGACTTAAAATTAAAAATCCAAGAAGTGCAGCATACCCCAAAGAGAATAGATCCAAATAGATGTACTCCAAGACATTTACTAATCAGAATGTCAGAGGTCAAAGATAAAGAGAGAATCTTGAAAGTAGCAAGAGAAAAGCAATCCATCACACACAAGGGAAGTGCAATAATACTATGTGTAGATCTCTCAGCAGAAACCATGGAATCAAGAAGACAGTGGGATGATATATTTAAATTATTAAAAGAGAAAAACTGCCAACCAAGAATTTTTATCCAGCAAAATTGTCCTTCAAAAATGATGGAGAAATAGAAACATCTTCAGACAAAAAATCACTGAGAGAATTTGTGACCAAGAGACCAGCTCTGCAAGAAATACTAAAGGGAGCACTAGAGACACATACGAAGACAGAAGAGAGAGGTGTGGAGAAGAGTGTAGAAAGGAAGACTATGAGTAAAGGTAAAAAGAAGGAAAATTAGATATGACATATAAAATCCAGAAGGCAAAATAGTAGAAGAAAGTACTACCCATGCAGTAATAACACTGAACATTAATGGATTAACCTCCCCAATGAAAAGACATAGTCTGGCAGAATGGATTAAAAAACAGGACCCATCTATATGCTGTCTCTACTCAGAGGACATGAGGGCAAGGATAGAAATGGACATTTGCACACCAATGTTTATAGCAGCATTATTTACAGTTACCAAGGGATGGAAACAGCCAAAATGTCCAGCAACAGATGGTTGGCTAAACAGACTGTGGCATATACATGAGATGGAATATTATGCCGCTGTAAGACAGAATAAAGTTATGAAGTATGTAACAACATGAATGGACCTTAAGGACATTGTGCTGAGTGTGATTAGCCAGAAACAAAAGGACAAATACTGTATGCTCTCACTGATATGAACTGACATTATTGAATAAACTTGGAATATTTTGTTGGTAACAGAGACCATCAGGAGATTCAAGTAGGGTAAGATATTGGGTAATTGGAGCTGAAGGGATAAAGAATGTGCAACAGGACTGAATATAAAAACTCAGAAATGGACAGCACAATATTTCCTAACTGTGATACAATTATGTTAAAACACTGAGTGAAGCTGAACATGAGAATGATAGAAGGAGGAGGGCTGGGGGCATAAATGAAATCACAAAGCAAGATAGATGATAAAGATTGAGATGGCACAATCTAAGAATGCCTAGAGTGTATAATGATAGTGACTAAATGTAGAAATTTAAAAAGTGTTTTTGCCTGAGGAAGAACAAAAGAATGTCATTACTGCAGTGTGCTGAAAATAGATGGTAATTAATATTTTAAAATTTCAACTTACATGTGAGACTAAACCAAAAAATGTTTATTTGGTACAAATTTATATTTTGACTAGTACATCTCAATATAACTTATGTAGATAGTTGGTTGCACACCTTAAGTACATGGAACCTTGGGTAGGACATGAGATTTTGTTGGTTTGTCCAGGTGATGCCCTGATGAATCCCAGAGTGTTAATCAGTGAGTGGAAAAGTATTTGCAACGTGCCCTTTGGAGAATGGTGAGAACTGGGGAAAACTCAACTTCCCCAAGTTGAATTCTTGATATTTTCACAAGAAGTGTGGACAACCAGAGCTATAGGTTGAGCCCCCTGTCTTGGGGTTTGTTCATATGAAACTTAACCCCACAAGGGATGGGTCAAGGCTACTTAAAATTAGGCCTAAGAGTCACCCCCAAGAGAACCTCTTTTGTTGCTCAGATGTGGCCTCTCTCTCTCTAGCCAACACAACAAGCAAACTCACCACCCTCCCCCTGTCTACATGGGACATGACTCCCAGGGTTGTGGATCTTCCTGGCAACGTGGGACAGAAATCCCCAAATGAGCTGAGATTCAGCATCATGGGATTGAGAAAAACTCTAGAATAAGGTGAGACCCAGCATCAAGGAATTGAGAAAACCTTCTCGACCAAAAAGGGAAAGAGTGAAATGAGACAAAGTCTCAATGGCTGAGAGATTCCAAACAGAGTTGAGAGGTTATCCTGGAGGTTACTCTTATGCATTAAGTAGATATCACCTTGTTATCCAAGATGTAATGGCGAGGCCGGAGGGAACTGCCTGAAAATGTAGAGCTGTGTTCCAGTAGCCATGCTTATTGATGATGATTGTATAACGATATAGCTTTCACAATGTGACTGTGTGATTGTGAAAACCTTGTCTCTGATGCTCCTTCTATCTACCTTGTTGACAGATGAGTAGAACATATGGAATAAAAATAAATAATAGGGGGAACAAATGTTAAAATAAATTTAGTTTGAAATGCTAGTGATCAGTGAAAGGGAGGGGTGAGGGGTATGGTATGTAATTTTTTTTTCTGTTTTTGTTTTATTTTTCTGTTGTCTTTTTATTTCTTTTTCTGAATTGCTGCAAATGTTCTGGGAAATGATCATGATGATGAATATGCAACTATGTGATGATATTGTGAATTGCAAAGTGCATGTGTAGAGCAGAATGAGCATGTGTTGGGAATGTTTGTGTTTCTTTCTTGTAATTTTTTCTTTAAGTAATAAAAATTAAAAAAATATATATACATATAAATTTTGTACCAAATAAACCTTTTTTGCTTTAGTTTCACACATACGTTAAAGTTTTAAAATATGTATTACCATCTGTTTTCAATACCGTACAATATTGATATTCCTTTATTCTTCCTCATACAAAAACATTTTTTAATTTAAACATTTAGTCAGTATCAATGTACACTCTGGGCATTCTTAGATTATACCATCTTTGTCTTTATCATCTATATTTCCTTCTCATTTCATTTGTGCCCCCAGCCCTCCTCTGTCTATCATTCTCACATTCAGCTTCATTCAGTGTACTAACATTATTGTACTGCAGTGAGGTAGTATTGTGCTATCCATTTCTGAATTTTTACAATCAGTCCTGTGGCACAATCTGTATCCCTTCAGCTCCAATTACCTAATTTCTACCCTATTTCTATCTCCTGATGACCTCTGTTCTTAATTGAAATTCTCCAAGTTCATTCATTAATCTTAGCTCATAGCAGTGAGATAATACTGTATTTGTCCTTTTGTTTCTGGCTAATCTCACTCAGCATAATGTCCTCAAGTGGACCTGACTTCTTGATAATCATGAAAATTTCCTCTAAAAAAGTAAGTTTACCTCTGTAATATATTCTGTCACAAAACATGCCAAGCAGTTTAAGAAACTAAAGTTTGAGTCTTTTCTACATGTAAAAATATGCTGTCTTGGGAAATCAAATCTATAGAGTTATTTAAATTAAATGTGAAATTATCAGAAATTCTGCTTCAGGTCACATATTCCTTCCATTGAACAAGATGATTTTCTACAGAAGAAATCACCATGATATAACAGAATGTCTATATCTAGTTTCATTACCTGGGTTCAGTGTTGCTGGAATTCATTGTCAAGCTCTTTGATTTTTTTCTTCCTTTTTTGCATCTCAGCTTAAGGCTACATCAGGCTCTGATTAACTGCAATTATCACTGTCATAAATATGTCTGAAAAAGTTTTTGAAAAGCTTTAATGATATTTTGCAGTTAAGAAATGGAGAGTTTTTACTCGATATTCAGACTCTCAGATATTAAGGAGGTCTTTGTTGTTTTCATGACAATGAAATACTCAATGAGGGTAGTGGTATTGCTGGTGGTGGTAGGGGTCGTAAGGGAAAAATATGCCACCAACCCTGTCAAACAAACCTGTTTGCACTTCTGAAAAATAAATAACAATGGGTGGACTCAGGATTTTCTCATCAGGTATCATGAACACTTTTATTGTTCAACTGTTGAAAATGAGGTATTAGAAATTATTGCTTTTTATTGATGACTTACACCATACATTTAAGTTTAAGGAATTAGGAAATTAACCCTAAAAATATGCCATCGAGAAACTGAGCTTCTTAACCACATTTAACCTGGAAAATGACTGCACTTCTAGAATACTACAAATGAATATTCATTAATGCAAAAATACAGTCTTTTTACTACAAAATTAATTGTCTAGAATTCAAAAACAAGTGCTCCACAAATCTGACTGTAGAATGATATACTGCATGACAGCATTCTATTCCTAATTTTTAACCAAAAACCTTGTATAAAATGTTGCAAAAGGGGCTGGGATCAGCAATAAAACAGTAATAAGCCAAAGGAAGCATTGTAATGCTGAATGGTCATCTGCTGGTCCTGCCCCTGCCCCCACCTCAGTCAGGCATGTAAACAGGTCCAAAAAAGCCTGAATACTTAGAGCAAACACCGCTTACATCCTGCTATAGAAATAAAAGGCATTATTGGGTCATATATAGGTTGAAGGCTTTATTTCAATGTTAAATTTAATGAAATTGATAACTGTACTTAAAGTGTTTACATCTGTGTGATGGTTAGGTTCCAGTGTCAACTTGGCCTGAATGATGATGCCCAGTTCGCTGGTCAGGCGAGCACTACCCAGGCCATTACTGTAAGGATATTTACTGGCTGGTTGATAAATCAGAAGCCTGGTGTATTAAATCATCAGTCAGTTGATTGCATCTGTGGCTGATTACATCTGCAGTCAACTAAGGCATGTCTCCCACAATGATATAATTCAATCAGTTGAGGTCCTTTAATGAAGAAGAGAGACATTTTCAGTGTTTCTTCAGTCAGTGAGTCTCTCCTGTGGAGTTTCTCGAGACCCTTCATTGGAACTGCCCGCTTCACAGCCTGCCCTATGGATTTTGGACTCTCCTGTTCCCATGGTGGCTTGCAATACCTTCATGAATCTTATATTTACAGATACCTCCTATTGGTTCTCTTTCTCCAGAGAACCCCAGCTCATACAATAAGTGACTGTCCTTGTTTATAGGAAATGTACATGGCAGTGTCACCTGTCCAAGAAGCATAATGTATACGACCTACTGTCAAGTGTTTAGGAAAATAGTTGATAGATACATATAAAGACAGATAGATAGATTGGTAGGTGGATAGAAAGTGATTTGGCAAATGTGTCAAATATCAATATTGGTGGTTCGTTGTATCACGGGGAAGTGGGGTGGGGGAGGGATGGGGTACGTTCGAATTCTCCGTATGAAGTTTGAATTATTTTATTAACTATTCTAGTTTGCTAGCTGCCAGAAAGCAACACACCAGAGATGGATTGGCTTTTAATAAAATGGGATTTATTTTGTTAGTTCTTCAGAGGAAAGGCAGCTAACTTTCATCTGAGGTTCTTTCTTATGTGGGAAGGCTCAGGGTAATCTCCGATGGCCTTATCTCCAGGCGTCAGGGGTTCCAAAAACTTTCCCCAGGGTGATTCCTTTCTGCATCTCCAAAGGCCTGGGCTGAGCTGTGAGTGCTGAGATGAGATATGCCAAGCTGCTTGGGCTGTGTTACCTTGTGCTCTCTCATTTAAGCACCAGTCAATTAAGTCAAATGTCATTCATTGCAGCAGGCACGCCTCCTAACTGACTGCAGATGTAATTAGCAATAGATGAGGTTCAGCTACCATTGGCTCATGTCCACAGCAACAAAACTGGGTGCCTTCACCTGGCCAAGTTGACAACTGAATCTAACTACCACAACTGTCCAATACGTTTAAAAGTATGGCAAAATAGAAAGTTTGAAAAAGATCAGCAGTCTCTAAATCCTACTTGCAAACTCAACCAATAACAGCTCTATAAATGTATTCATAACCAGTTGTGTAATTTTTGATGTTTTCTCACGTATTTATCAATGACAAACACACTATTCCTTTATCAGTTTTGGTAGGCATACTTCTCTATGCAGCTGTTGTTTACTTTTGATTATGGCTCACAAAACAGAGAGAACACTATGACAAAATTTGATGTACCCACCAATTAGCTCCAACAGTAATGAATATCGTGGCAATTATGTTTTGTTTTCTTTAACTTTTAATTTTGAAATAATTTCAAACCTACAGAACAGCTGCAAAAATAATACAAAACCCTTACAGAGAACTCCAGCATACTCATTCCCAGATACCTAGGTCCACCAATTTTACTATTTACCTGAATGTGCCATTTCCTCTTTCTCTCTCTCCCCCATCCGTTTCTCCCTTTCTGCCTCTCTCTCCCCCACCCCACTCCTTACCTACCTATCCTCTGTCTACCTATATATCCATATATCTATTTCTGTCCATTTTCTATCTATCTGTCTGTCTATCTATCTATCTATCTATCTAATCTGTTTTCATTTAATTTAACATCGATATTCCTTCTAGCATCCTATATTCTGGAGCAGCTAGAAGGAAAAATCTGAGTGGACCTTATGGTAGCCCATGACAAACTCTGGGATCTGTCGTGTAACTACTTGTTGAAGAGTGCTTTGAAAAATATTGCTTTTTTCTTTCTTTACTTTATGCATATGTTATATTATACAATAAAAAAGTAAAAACAGAACCATATGGTAGTGAGCAAGATCAAAGGTGATGGTGGAGTTTTACCGAGAAGGTGAGGTTTAACAAACGAGTAAGAGTGCTGAATCATTACACAGGTACTTCTTTTAGTCTCCAGTATCTTAGAGCAGCTAGAAATAAAAATCTAAAATCGTGAATTATAACCCACACCAAACTGTGAAATATGTTTTACAACTAATTGTAATGATGTACTTTGATACTATTCCTTTAATATATATTATTTGTTTTAAGAGAAGGCGTATAACAGAGAAGATAGGATTTAACAATTGAGTATGTCTGCTGAACCATTATATTGATATTTCTGTCAGTCTCCATTGTCTTGGAGCAACTAGAATAAAAAATGAAAATACGTGGAACGGCAACCTATACCAAACTTGAAAATCTGTCCTATAACTACCTGTTAAAACATACTTGGAAATGTATTGCTTTTTTGGGTATATGTTATATTTCACAAGAAAGAAACCTTAAAAGTAATAATTCAATATTGATATCATGTTATATTCAGATTTTTTCCTTATGCCTGAATAATGTTCTTTTGAGCGTTTTCTCTGCCGTTAGTAGAGCCAATCCTGGATCATACTTTGCATTTAATTGTCATTGTCACTTTAGTTGCTGTTTTTTCAAAAATTGTGGAAACATTACAAATTTTCCTATCTCACACACACGCAGGCATACCATTCAGTGGTATTACTCATGTTCACAGTGTTGTGTTCCCCTCACCATTATCTGTTCCTGGAACTTTCCCATCACCCTAAACAGAAACCCTGTATCCATTATGCAAAAATTCCCCATTCCCACTCCACACCTCTTGTAACTGTACTCTGTTTTCATTTTCTATCAGTTAGCATATTCTGGCTATTTCATATAAGTGAAATCATACAATAAGTGCCCCTTCATATCTGACTCATTTCACTAAACACTATTCTTCAAGGTTCACCCGTGCAGTGGCATGCCTCAGAATGTCATTCATTTTAAAGGCTGAGTAACATTCAACTGTTGTTTCATACATTTTGTTTATCCATTCACCTCTTGATGGACATTTTGCTTGCTAGTTTTTTTTTCTTTGCTGGAGTAGTTTATCATATGTTCCATATGTCATATGATTTCACACATAAAATCTAATAAACTGTTTATTTCATACACTCTAGTATACTATTCTCTCCCACTGATGGTACCAAACAAAGGTGGTGGATTATTTTGCCCGTGTGCTCAAATGACCAATTCCTGAGACACTGGATTTTCAAAGAGAGAAAGAATTTATTGCTAAGTGTGAAGCAGGGGATCAGATGGTCTATCGGCCCCAAACTCAATCTCTCCCCAGAAATTTGGATAGTTTTATAGCATTAAAAGATGAGCAGGCTAAGGTTAATGAGCACAATAGCCCCAATGATGTAATTAAAGATTATTTAATTACTGAGCATGTGCAGATTGATTATATGCTCAGTCACAGGATATATGTGAGAAAATTGCAACCTCAGTACGATGGTGGGCATGACTGTTATTATTATAATGAGGTATAGGGGACTTGTAGGTTAAAGCTAAGCTACTGTGTATGTCAGGAGGACCCATTTAGGTTAGGTCCAGTTTCAGTTATCAAGATAACTTTGGACTTGGGGTGGGTTAGTTCTGGGCTGACACAAGACCGTTCGTTAATAAATATTGGCAACTGTCTTTAGTGATCACAAGACTCTAAAGTTGAAAAACTGGATAAATGGGGACAAGTGAATATTAAGTCTGTATTGTTAGTTACAATTACAAGGGCACAAGATAAAGGCTATGCGATTATTCTCAGAGATTAAGGTAGCTGGATTTCAATTCAACGCTCTCAAGCATTTCCCTCAAATATACCAGTAAGTAAAAAGGACTATCTAGGTAATAATTCAGTAAACATAATTAACCCTTAAATCCCAACTACTTGGTTACACAGATAGTGGCATTACAAATAACATAACAAAACATCATCATTGCATTTCACAAAATTAGTTTTCCCTGAAATCACATAAAAACATCCCTTTCCAGTTTCCATGAGTCTGCTAAATATAGCATTAAATTTCATTTGCTAATATTAGGATACAAAGAAGTTTCTTGCAAGCATTGTTTGAAAGATCTTAATCCTCTTTTAATCTCTAACCATCCCTTGCCTTCTTTTACTGTGTGATTTTTTTTTTTGATGAAGAGAGTGGATTGTGTGTCCTGTAGTATTACATTTTGGATTTCATTGTTTACATCCTTGTACCCCAACAGGATCCTTTATAGCCAATATTTCTGATAATTACACCTGTGGATTTGATTAGACTCGGTACAGTTCATATTTGGCAAGAACATTTCATGGTTGATGTTGTCTATGATTGCATCATAAAAGAATGCACATGATATATGATGGGCATACTATTAAACCTTTAGAAATTATTCAGTGGATTCCAGTATTGTCTTGAAGCACATACATTATAAAACTTACCATTACTCATTTCTCTAAATTTTAAAAATTGAAGTCTTTGTTTATTTTCTTATTATTTATATGTAATTCCCATACCATACAATTCACCATTTTAAACTGTGGGACTCGATGTTTTTAGTATATTCATAAAACTGTGCAATCATCATCACAAACAGTTTTAGAACAGTTTCATCACCCCAAAAAGTAGCCTTGTACTATCAGCAGTCGCTCTCCATTCCGTTGTTACATCCCCCCACCCCCACCCCAGCTCCTGGTAACCACTAGTCTAATTTTTGTCACTATGGATTTCTATATTGTGGATAGCACAACTAAATGGATCATAAACTATGTGCCCTTCTGCATCGAACAAAACTTTTTCATTGTAGCATGTATCAGTGCTTCATTCCTTTTTTTTTTTTTGCATGGGTAGGCGTTCAGAATCGAACCCAGGTCTCTGGCATGGCAGGTGAGAATTCTGCCACTGAGCCTCCATCGCACCACCCCATTCCTTTTTTATAGTGAATAATATTAAATGATATAAATACCACATTTTGTCTATCTGTTCATCATTTGAAGAACATTTGGGCTATTGCTAGTTTTTGGCTCTTCAGAACACTGTTGCTGTGAATCTTTTTTCTTTTAATGAATTTTTGTGTGAAAATATAATTTCTATAGTTTGAGGTATATACCTATGAGTGGAGTCACATTGTTTAGCTTTTTGTGGAACAGTTAATGTATCTTCTACAGTGGCTACAACATTTAATATTCCCACCAGAAATGTAGGAGGGTTCCAATTCCTCCAAATCCCTGCCCACTATTTTTTCCCCCTCATTTAAGATTATCTCCATCCTAGCATGTGTGAAGTGGTATTTCATTGTGGTTGTGATTTGCATTTTGCTAATGAATAATGAATGATAGGGAACATCTCTTCATGTGCTTATTGACCATCTGCTTGGAGAGACAAATGAATTTGCAAGGTCAGAGTCCTGAGTCTGTGAATCTGATCTGTGCCATATCTGTTCACCTCAGTGAAGCCGTTTATCCCCTTTGGAACTCATTTTCCTGACACGATGAGAATATACTGAGTCTGTGTCTGTTGAGGATATGGAGACCGAGAAAGGTTTCCATTTTGTTCTCTTTCTTCCGGAAGTGAGAAAGAAAACAAGAAGGAACCCAGAGAGGGAAAGATGAAGTTCACTGCTTGGGGCTTTGTCATGTAATCCCACCTGGGGAGGAGGTCAAAATTCTTTTCACTTTCCACAGTCTACAAAGAGAGGAGGAGGTGGCCGACGATTAACCTGACCCCCAATCTCCACCCCACCAGTTCAATGTTGCTAGGTTTTCTTAGATTTCCTGTGTTAGCCTGAGATGCAAAAGGGAGGACTGCCTTGCCAAGACAAAGCACCCGAGGAACCTCTTTGTTCTTCACCTGCCCTGGAAAGTCCCACCTACTTCTGTCCAAACTGCTCGGGAACTGGTCAGTAGAAAAGGGCTATGATTTAGAGCCCGAGCCCAAGTCTCTTGGTAGACAGCCGGCCAGCAGGCAGGCTGGGATTGGGTGGGGGGGCCAGACACTGAGTGTGGGAAGATCCTCCTTCAGGGCCTAGAAAGAGGCCAGGATATTGTGGGGAATTCAGTGCCAGCAACAGGTCATTTGTGCTGCCCTGTGGTTGTTAGAGAGGCCACGTGTTTCTTTGAAAAGTGTTTATTTAAATGCTTCTTATATAGAGAAAAATTAGTGCACAAGCACACATCAATGTTCGAAGGGTTTACACTGGGGAGAGGATATGGGCAGGAATGATTTCAGTTGACTTGAAACACTTCTGAATTTGGGAAAGGGTTTTGTTTGTTTTAAATCTTTTCTTTCTTTCTGAAAAAAAAAAAAAAAGAAAAGAAACAGGTGTCCCGTTTGTCTTTGGAAATAAAAATATCTCCGCAGTCAACCTTTAGTAACCAAGCAGCTGGCAGGCTACCAGTGGGCTAGTGGAGCGTCTTAGAGTGCTGGTTGGTATCTCTCTCTTTCTCTCTGTTTAGGGAAGAATGTATATTTCAATTTAACATTTCCTCATCTCTGAGTGTTGGCATTTCCAGTCATCTTCATTTTTCTCTCTACGCGCGTCTCTATCACGCAAATGCTATTCTCCAAGGAGAGTGTCTTCCTTTTTTAAAAAATGGAAAGGAACATGAAATGAAGGCTCCCTTCGGACGGGGGAAAAAGCCAGCAAGCTCTGGGACTACTCCGGCTCCCATACTGCCCCACCCACCTAAAAGGCGTGGACTCCACCTGAGCACTCTGTGGAGGTCCGCCCCAGAGGCCCTGGCCCCAGGACAAAGAACCTGTGGTGTAGGGGCGCACAGGAATGTCAGGTCTCGGAAAGCCCTTACACCCGGGGTGGGCGCAGGTCAGGCTTTAATATCCTCAGGTCTGTGGATGGTACAAACATACCACAAAATTATTTGCTAATGCCCGTTTTTAAATTTCTTCTGCCTGTAATTCGTTCTGCGAATGTCGAGCGGCAAGCTTTCCATTTTATTGTTCCGTCTCAGCCATCCTTGGCCGTCCTGGCAGCAGCCACCCCCCACTGCCCAGCAAATGGCAAAGCAGAGGTTTTCCCAAGGCCACCGCTCCCCACCGGTCCAGGCATCAGAATTCTCGGGGATGCTGTCCGCTCCTCCCGCAGTCGGGGCCCACAGCGCGCACACTGGACTCCCACCACCTCTCCGCTCCCCGGTCCATTTCAGAGCCCACCGGCTCCCGGGAATTCGGAGGAGACGCGGAGGGGAGGAGGGGAGCCTCGTGACCAACGGTGGGCCCGAGGGGCGCCGCTTTACGACAGGGGCGGGGCGGGGGCGCCGTGTCTGCGCGGGTCCCAGTGCGCAGGGCTGACGGCTCAGGGCCTTTCCCTCCAGCGCGCGGCCCCAGCCGGGTAGGTAGGTGTCCAGGCCTGGCCTGGCCTTGCCTTTCCTAACGCGGGAGGACACGGGCCGAGGCTGGGAGGCGTTTCGGGTTCCTAGGACCTTCCGGACCTTCCAGCGTGGGGACAGCGCGTGCGGTGCAGGCGGCCTTAGGCAGCGGTAGCTGCCGCCCGGCGGCCTCGAGCGTCCCAGGCGCCCTCCGCGGGACGGGAGGGCTGGGGTCCGGGTTTCGGCGAGGGTGGCGAGCGCCGGCGCGGGGTGTTTACGGCTGCCAAAGTGTGTGTTCTGGAGATGGACGGAGCGATTCCAAGTGGTTTCCTTGGGCGTGGAGACGTTTCCCTGTGGCCGCTGTGAGGAGGTGCGGGCGGGCGGGCGGGGGTGGGGGTGGGGTGTTGGCCCGCAGATTCCTTCTCCCTTGACCCCGCTTCCTCCCTCGAACCCCGACCCCCGGGAGGGTCTGTGTACTCGGATTGTTTTTTTCCCTTCAGACTTCTTTGAAAGCATTTCAGACTTATGGGGCAGTGCAAAATAATACCAAATCCACACAGAGAATTCCAACCTACGCTTCTCCCCCAGATGCTCAGATCCACCAGTTTCAACATTTTGCCAGATCCGCTGCATCTTTCTATCTGTCCATCTCTCTCTCATTTTTCTGAACATGTGAGAGTAGATTATATTCATCAAGCTTATTGAATACAATACATTTTCTACATTTCAAAGAGCACGGATATTCACTTATGACCTTAAGTACAGTTATCAGTTCATGAAATTTAACATGGATGTAAATCCTCCACGCTGTATTCCAGTGTTTGCGTATGTTCCAATGAGATGCTTTTGGATCTTTCCTCCTCCATTATTAAATCCAGTCCAGGACCATGGATTGCATTTATTGTTAATCTCTTCAATTGCCTTTTTTTTTTAACTTGTGGAAATATGTATACACACACACACACACACACACACACACACACACACGCAACCTAAACTTTTCCATCTCAACCACTCCCATAGATACCTACCATTCACTGCGATTAATCCCTCTCACAGTGCTGTGCTATCCTCACTGCCATCCATTACCAGAACATTCCCATCACCCAAACACAAGGTTGGTTGATTTTTTGTGGTCTAGTTCTTAAACTGCTCAACCACCCTGCTGATAAGGACTTCGTCTCCAGGATTTACCCACAGAGAAATAATATGCCCTGTATAGCCCGTAGAGAAATGCATTTCCTCTAATGGACTGTGCTCCTTCCACGGACCCGGAAAGAATAGGCATGCTTCGTGATTAGGTTTGACTAAATTCTTCTCTTTTATTCTTGACAAACTTTCTTGGTGATCTTGGAAGCAACCTACTGCCAAGGACTTGTCTGGCAAAGTAGTCCATCCTGTAAATCGACGTCTGTTTAGTTACGAAAAATCATAAGGAGATGTGATAGGAGTCGTTTTAATTGGGGTGATAGGACTCCTCTGAACAGGGTTCATTTTCTCAAGTCCTTTGGGCTTGCTCCTTGTGATTTGAAACTTTGCAGGGGGCTACATTTGAAGAGGTTAAATGTCTGAATGAGGTGGGCCATTAGCCATCTTGACCAATTGTATTTCACACATTAAAGGGTGGCTCTTGTACCTTGAACTGCTACGTATATCAATTTCATTCACATTTGCTATTTATGAGAAATGTCACATCCTGTTCATTCCCTGAACAAATCTGAAGAAAATGTTCATTGTGTCATTATATTTATAGAAATGAGCAAAATGACAAAGGGGTCAGGACGTAAGAAATTGTACGCGAGGGTAGCTTTTATTAGCGATTCCCTTATGAGTGGCTTGGGAATCTTTAAGGGCCTTTTGAGTTTCTTCCTTTATGTGCTGTTAATATCTTTTTTATTGGATTGCTGCTCTTTCTCTTAACTGATTCATAGGAGCTGGCTCTATGTATTGGGAAGATGAGTAATATGAGTTGGAAATACTCTTTTTTTTCCCGTTTGTCATCCTTTTCTGACATTGATCATTTTTTTCTTGAACATTGTGAATTTTATGTGTTTACAGTTACCTGTGTTTTTTTTAATATAAACCCTGCATCTTAGTAAAAAGAGAGGCTTTCTTCTAGGAGCTTTATGATTCTTTGCATTGGATCCACGTAGAGTCTATCCTGGTAAAGTATGTGAGGTGTGGAACCAAGAGCTTTTTTTCAAGATAGTCACCCTTTGTTCCAAGGTCCTGTGGACTTCCACTGATTTGGGAGGTTCCCTGTGTCAGTCCTTAATTGCACATGTTCAAGCCTGTTCGTTTTGTTCTGTTTCATCTAGATGGTCTGTTTATTTTTCTTTTTTCTAATGCTTATTTTTTATTAAGGCAAAATTAACATGACATAAAATTAACCATTTTCAAGGTAAAGTTCAGTGGCCTTGTGTACATTTGCAGTGTTGAATCACCCATGAATTCCTGGGTTCAATCTTGCTTGGTCATGATGTATAGTCATCCTAATGTGTTGCTGCGTTTAGTTTGGATGTATTTTGTTGATGATATTTGCCTTTTTAGGATAAGGAATATTGGCCTATGGTTTTCTTTTCCTGTGATGTCTTTATTTGCCTTCTGTATCCGGGGACTGCTAGCCTCATAAGATGAGTTATGAAGTGTTCTCGTCCCTCCTCTTTTTTAAATTAAAAAAAAAATTTTTTTTAGAAGCGTTAGAGATGTGAAGCCATCTGGTTCTGCTCTCTTTTTTGTTGGAATGGTTTGTATTACTGATTCAATGTATTTGTTCAGATTTTCTCTTTCTGTGACAAAACGTTTTTGGTAGTTTGTGTGTTTCTAAGAATTTGTCTGTTACATCTAAGTTATCTAATTTGTTGGTGTGCAGTTTTTCATAGTATTCTCTTATAGTCACTTTTATTTCTGTAAGGTCTGTTGTAACACCCGTGCTTTTCATTTATAATTTTAGAATTTGAGATTTTTTTCTGGTCCGTCTAGCTAAAAGTTTTATCATTCGGATTGATCTTCATAGAGAACTAAGCTTTGGTTTCGTTATCTGTTTCATTTATCTCTGCTCTAATCATTGTAATTTCCTTTTTATGCCTTGCTATATGTTTATCTTGCTTTTGTTTTTCTAGTTACTTATGGGGTAAAGTTAGTTTTTTGATTTGGACTAAGTCTTCTTTTTTAATGTGTTTACGGGTGTAAATTTCCCCCGAGCATTGTTTTCATTGCATCACGTGGGTTTTGAGGTTCTATTTTTGTGTCATTGATCTCAAAGCATTTTCTAATTTATTTGTATTCTTCTTTCACCTGTTGGTTATTCTGGCGGATATTATTTAATTCCCGGTTTTTAAAACATCCTCTCCTTCCGTTTTTAACTTCTAATTTGATTCCATTGAGTTTGGAGAACGTACTTTGTATGAGTTTATCTGGGGAATTACTTTTCTGTTCTTCCTACAACAAATGATCACCAATGAAGTGGCTTGAAAGGATGCAAATTTATGTTCTCACAATTCTGTTGATCAGAAATCTCACAGGTCTCACTGGTCTTAAATTAAGGTGTTGGCATGGCTGCATTTCTTTTTGAAGACACTAGGGGAGAATCTGTTTGTTTTCCTTTTCCAGCTTTTTAGGTGGCACGTATACGTGTCATGGCCTACTGTCCACCTTGTAAACTAGCAGTCCCTCATCTCTCTGCACCTTCTGACCAAAGCTGGATTTAGGGATTCAGGTGATTAAATTGTGCCATACTGCATAATCCAGGAACATCACCCCATCTTAAGGTACTCAGCCTTGATAGGTTTTACCAAAGTTCTTTTAAACCATTAAAAGGTAACGCATTCATAGGTTCTAGGGACTTGGATGTGAACAGCTTTGGGGGCCGTTATTTTGCCCTCCTCAACTATCAAGATTATGGTTGTCTCTATTATAGTATTATCTCTGTTTTTGAGGAAGTCTACACACTCCATCAACAATTCTCTCTAAATGTTGGGATGCCTGCAGGCCCTCTTAGAAAATTCTTGGCGTTTATATGAGCGACTAGAAAATGGAAGTCTAAATTTTAAAAGGTAAAAACCTATCATTTAAAACATATCAGGATATCAAAGAGATTAAAGATTTTGTCATTAGACTCATAGGACATTATAAAGAGCGAGACTTGACCTAATTCTTGCAAAGACATTCAGGCATAGCTTGTTTTATCGCAGCGTCAAAGACCCTGTGTCTTTTACAAATTGAAGGTTTGTGGCAACCCTATATCGAGCGAGTCCAACAGCATGTGCTCACTTGGTGTCTCTGCATCCCACTTTGGTAATTCTTGCAATATTTCAAACTTTTAAGTTATTATTCTATCTGTTACGGTGATCCTTAATCAGTGATCTTTGATGTTACTATTGTAGTTGTTTTGGGGTGTACTGAAGCACCAAATACAAGTTGGCAAACTTAATCAATAAATGTGTGGGTTCTGACTGCTCCACTGGTGAACTGGTCCCTGTCTCTCATCTTCTTGGGCCTCCCTATTCTCTGAGACGCAATATTGAATTTAGGCCTGTTAATAACCCTAGAATGGTCTCTAAGTGTTCAGGTGAGTCACAGGTCTCTCACTTGAAATGGAATGCTAGAAATGATTAAGCTTGATGGAACTCATGACAAAAGCCTCGAAAAACCTAAAGCTAGGCCCCCTGCACCAGTTAGCCAAGCTGTGAATGTAAAGGAGAAGTTCTTCAAGGAAATTAAGGTGCTACTCCAGCAAACATGCGAATGATAAGAAAGCAAAGTAGCCTTTTTGCTGACACTGAAAAATTTTAGTGGTTTAAGAGAAAATTAAAGCAGTCACAGCATTCCCTTCAGCTAAAAGCAAATCCATTGCACAGCCGTGTCTCTTTCCAGTTGTAGGAAGGCTGAGAGATGTAAGGAAGCTGCAGAAGAAGAATATCAACCAGCAGAGGTTGGTTCATGAGGTTTAAGAATAGAAGCCATGTCCATCACATAACAGGGCAAGGTGAAGCAGCAAGTGCCGATGTAGAAGGTGCAGCAAGTTATCCAGAACATCTCCCCAAGAAAATTGTTGAAGGTTGGACTCTCAACAGCGGATTTCCAATGTAAATGAACCAGCCTTCTTTTGTTTGAAGTTGCTTTCTCAATGCCTGGCTTCAAAGCTTCAAAGAATAGGTGGATTCCTATTAGGGGCTAGACTTGAAGTTGAAGCCGATGCTCATTTTCCATTCTGAAAATCCTAGGGATGAAAGAAGTGTGCATTTGGGCCATGTAAATTGTAAACCTTCTGGAAAGGATTCACTTTTCTAGATGCTATGGAAGATATTTGTGATTCATGGGATGACTTCAAAATGTCAACATTAACAGGGGTTTTCAAGTACGTGATTCCAACTCTCATTGATGTCTTCAAGAGGATCAAGACCTCAGTGGAGGAGGAAACTGTCGATGTGATGGAAATAACAAGAGAACTAGTCTTAGAAGTGGAGCCTAAAGGGCTGACTAAATTGCTGCAGTCTCATGATAATACTTGAACAGATGTGCAAAGAAGTGGTTTCTTGAGATGAAATCTACTCCTGGTGAAGATTCTGTGAACATTGTTGACATGAAAAGAAAGAACTGGGAACGTTACAGGAATTTAGCTGATAAAGCAGTGGCCGTGTTTCAGAAGATTGAGTAGAACAGTGAAAGAAATTCCATCGTGCGTAAAATGCTGTCACACAGTATCACATTCTGCATAGAAATCTACTGTGAAAGGAAGAATCAATCACTGCGACAAACTTCGTTCTTGCTCATTTTGAGAAATTGCCACAGCCACCCCAATCTTCGCAGTCGTCCCCCGATCAGTCAGCAGCCATCGAAATTGAGGCAGGACCCTCCGTCAGCAAAAAGATCACAACTCACCAAAGGACGAAATGATAGCATTTTTTTTTAGGAATAAAGTGTTTTTAAATTAAGATAATTGCATTTTTAAACAATGCTATTGTACACTTAATAGACTACAGTATAGTGTAAACATACCTTTATGGGTACTGGGAGGCCAAATGTTTTGAGTGACTCACTTTGTTGTGATACTCACTTTATTACAGTGGTCTGGAGTTGAACCTGCAATATCTCCAACGTATGCCTTTACAGAAATACATAGACAAAGGAAATAGATAAAAGTAAAAAAAATGTTGGCGCTCTTTATTTTAAAGAGTAGTATGGGGGTTGTTTTCTGTGTATATATCTTGGTTTCTGATGTTTTTTGTACAAAATATATTTCCCCTTAGAATTAAGGAGATGTTTGTGATTTGTTTCTCATTTCTTTTTCATGTTCAATGCAAATGAAAGCAAACAGAGGGATAAATGTGTTCACTAAGTCCGTTTTTGGACACCAAAATCATCACATGCTATATACACTTCTATATTTTGCTGCCTTCACAAAATTGTATGCACCCTAAGCTTTGCATGTCTCTAGAGAGAAATCATCTTCCTCTGTCCTTTTTCATCTCTTGGAACAACTGTTTAGGATTCCCACATGTGTGGTCAGATGTTGGGTAGGACCAAAAGTTAGGTGTCCCTTCTCATTGAACACTTTGTTTTTCCCCTCTAATTTTTTTTATTTGTTTGTGTTTTTTTCCCCTCTAGTCTTTAAGAAATACAAGCTTGGAGACAGTGAAAAACATCATAGGTAAGTATTGACGAGTTTTTCAAGTTCATCTTGAGTGTAAATGTGGCACAAGGGATGGTTTGCTGGTAAATTTTAATAAGAAGTACAGCATAATAAATACCCTTTCTCCTCATAAGAGTACATTGTGGATCTCTCTGTAGCATAAATACACACAGTGAATTCCCGTTTATAAGTGAGTAAAATGAGCTGCTGGTCAGTTGAAGTTCTAATAATCCATTTTCAATATTGAAGAAAATTGCAGCAGGCCGTGTTAAGCAGTAGAGTATTCCAGACAATTGCCATAGGAAACAGAGACCAGAACCCACGTATGAATAAGTTGCATCTTGATTCTGTAAGGACCAGGATAAGAGGGAGGTCAGGGGCATAGAGTCAGGAAGAAGCCTAAAGTTTAGTCAAGCTTTAGGGGAACATTAAAGCTATATCTGTCAACGGTGGCAGAAACAGTCTTGTGTCTATATTCATATATATTCAGCTATAGAATTGTTCAGGCAAAGACAGGTCAGAATGAGCAGTCTGTGAGTATAAAGACCAAACGAATGATTATGGTTGTTTTAGACTACAGATTTTAGGGGATAGGCACCCTCAGACTTCATATGCAGTGATTCTGAGATCTGAGTTTTTACAGCTCCCTGAATTACGTGTTTCTAAGTATCAAAAGGTAAAGAGATACTATTTTTGTAACATCTTTTAATCATAAAGTTTCATCTGCAGGGGAGCATTAGACAAAATGCTTAAGAAAAACATTCCATTTCTATATTCAGTGGAACTATAACAGAATCTGTTGGCAAAATGGGGTGTACACTGCCAACTTTTGTCTTTCACTCTCTGTAAGTAGTGGATATACAGTTGAGGGCAAATTTTAGAAAGAGAGCTATGTTCTGTAAGTGTTTTAAAAGATAGATCCCTTTAAAAGATGTATAAGAGAAAAACTGGAAAAAAGAAAACAAAAAAATGATCTAGTGATTTAAACAAATGGTATATGTGATATACAGTGTTTTGTAATACCAGTTCGCATGTATTATGAATGACTTTCCGATTTTGGGTCAATGACATACCTATACCTTGTTGCAGAAGAAACAGGATGGAAAGAAAAAAGGGAAAATTTGATCTCTGGTGATGGCCACTTGTTGGTGTGACAGGTATGTACACTCTACCTATAAATTTCTCATTTTCTAAAAATAAATTGCGAATAACAATATTTCTCAATTTTTAAGAGTACAGTAATTTTTGATATTCCAGTAATCCTCAAGAGTGGGAGACAGCCAACACTGATTTATGGAATGGAACAATGGTATAACACTAGATGGTGTATTAGGCTGGGTTCTCTAAAGAACTGACAAGATGTATATTAATTAGTATGAATTTGTTTGTTTGTTTCTACGGGAATTGGCTCACACGACTGTGGAGATGGGCAAGTCCAAATTCTGTAGGTAGGTTGCAGGGTTTTGAAACTCCCATCAAAGTTTGTGATGAATTTCCTGGGAGAAGTTGAGTGGCTGAAGTAGAGTGGAAAGTCTCTATTCTGACTGATAAATTCATTACTTGTCTTTTAAGCCCTTCACCTGATTGGGTGAAACTTCTCTCATTGTTGAGGCAGTCTCCTTAGTTTATTGTAGATTTAATCAGCCATAAATACAGTCAACTTAGTGATGATATAAATCCATGAATTATCTTCACAGTACTTCACTTCAGGCCAGTGCTTGCTTGATGAAACAACTGAAAAGTATAACTTGGTCAGTTTGATGTAGGAACGTAACCATCACTGGTGGGATTCAGCTATGGTAGAAAAGGTTCTGATGTAACATTCTGATTATGGAACACAAAGTAGGAGATGCCTGGCTCAGCTAGAGATAATATGGACAATGTAAGGATATAGCTACAGTTAAGTGTCTTGTAGTGCAATAGAAAGTGGAAAGGGTTTGGTCATCACTCCAGTTGAGGCCAAATGACAGTAAGATGACCATTTGACTCCCCACCACACCCATGAGAAGAAATCCCAGTCAAAAAGAAGAGTAACTGTTGGACAGCTTTTGAGGAGAACTGGGTCTTCAAGGTCTTTCTTTACCGTATTTGAGTTGGGCTCTTCCTTCCTGTTCTTTCCAGCATTTCCCTTTCTCTATGGACTCCAGCTCACTGAACCCTGGCCCTCAACCAGTAAGTACCATGAGGAAGTGGAAATAACCTGTTGTTGGATATAAATGGTGATGAGGTAGAGTGAGTTTAAGGCAAAATTATATGAATCTCTCTAAAATGTATAATTCCACCTTTTTACAAAGCAAGGAACAGAAATAAATGACTTTAGGACAAATAATTCCCCTTGTTCTTGTTGAAAACACAAACCCCTAGAGCAAAATGAGCTCAAAAATATGAAGATACAGGAGACATATAAGCAGTTTGCTCATATTAGGCTATAGGTTGAGAATACAAAATTTAAATGATCACTCTTCTAAGCAGAGTGTTAAGGGTCAGGGAATAAGGAAAGAAGGGTTGACACTGGTGGAGCAAACCTGCCATCAAGAGGACATTCATGAATCTCTTGAGTTAAGACTGAATTTTAATCTTAGAAAAGTACAGGTTCTGGGTAACATAGGGATAATACCCAAAGCCTCTGTGTCTTACAAATGTCTTTGAAACATTGGAGGAAAGGTATGTAAATCTCTTCAGGAACACACCATGGAAGAATACAGCCTGACACTAGAAACCTTGGGATAGAATCATGAATACCAGCAATGCTGAAAGCAACTGAATACGTAAAAACAGCTCTAGAAGCTTCTCAGAACTAAGCGTAGAATAAGGATAAGTTATCTCAACTTACTGTAATTGAAGGAAAAACAAACTCCAAAGAATTAAGTTCAAATTCAGCATAAACTTCTATACATGTCAAAGTGCCTCAATAACATTATTCCCTATAGGGCAATGTGTGGGATGGCATTTGTGTTGGAGGTATTGAGCATAACCTATGCCCTATCTAGTGTTAGAGGACTCAAGCTACCTACAGTTCCTGGGAAAGAGGCAAAGAGGGAGCCATATTTCTTACTGGGCAAGAGTCCCAAACCACAACACCTAGAACTAGTTGCTGTATGGTGGGGAGAAAGATTTAGGAGCTACCACTTGAAATGTGTCCAAGCTGAAGGGCTGCCAGATGGTTGTGAGACTGGTCACTGGTTGCATGTTTTCGTTGACAAGGTGCTGAGGGACAAGAACTGTACAACAACAAGTGGGCAATTCTGATGAAGTACTGCCATCAAGTGGGACATTTTCTATTACCCTATGGCATGTACCCTCTGCCTCCTAAGAAAGACAGGCAAGTGTATAAACTCAAGCTCTAAGCCAAAATAAAGGACAGCAACATGAAAGAACAGGGGATCCACTGAGTCATAGAGGTGTTTGAGCTTTTAGGCACCTCTTGTTAGGAAACTTCCAGACCCCAGGCAAAAGTACCAAGCAAGGACAGCCAGTTTTCCAGCAGTACTCCGCACAGGAAGACAATGCTCAGGCTCTGATGGCTGCCTTATTTGTTGGGACTTGCCAACGCGACTCCCAAAGAGCCACAGCTAAGGGCTCTTGGCACATTTCTTAATGTACATTTGCCTAGCAGTGGGTGATTAATTCCTTGTGAAAATGGAGCTCCAGATTGTAGATTGGTCAGTGCATGGTTCTCCCTTTGTTAGGAATAAGAGGCACAAAACAGTCTCGGAAGGTTAGGTAGTCAGGCATTCTGAAACCTGAGAAACAGGGCCAGGTTTTGAGGACCTGTATCTTGCAGGAGAATTTGGAAAATGGATGGCAGTATTCCAAGAACAGGGCCATTGGTCGGAATGACTTGCACTGCCAAGGTCCCAGAGAATTGTTTTCAAACCCAAACAGAGGCGTGTATCTTCGAGGCTATCTCACAAACTCAATTTGCACCACTGCCAAAGCAACCAATGAGTGTGAACTGGGGGCATGGCTTGCTATTCATGGTAGACTGTTTTCTGTGTTCCAAGGGACTAAAACATGGAGAATCCAAGAGGTTCGGATAGCATCAGAGCAAATGAATTTGAAATCTGGGTCTGTGGATTGGAAGACAAACATCATGGAGTATAATTTAGGTACATCAATAGGGCAACTCAAAGGGCAGGGGATTTGCCTGGTGTTGACTCACCCAGCCAAGGACACAGAGAAGTGCTGAGCATGGAATGGTTGATGCTTTCAGAAAGGGTGGTCCAAGTGTGGAGGGAG
Organism: Tamandua tetradactyla; assembly: GCF_023851605.1. Lineage (NCBI taxonomy): Eukaryota > Metazoa > Chordata > Mammalia > Pilosa > Myrmecophagidae > Tamandua > Tamandua tetradactyla. Next base: position 52,911,481 of record NC_135353.1, on the reverse strand, counting down.
GTCCACTTGTGCATCCAGAATTGGGCTACAGAACCCAAGCAACTTGTAGTGTCAGGAATTGGGACAAGGATTGGATGAGGTACATAGAGCAAGGGTCTGCCCATGGCACCACGGTGCATTGCTCTCGTTGGCTTAGGAGACCAAAGCCTAATACACACCAAATACTGACATGTAGCATTCTGAAAGAAGAGGCACCTAACCTGTGCCACCCAGGACTCGTGAGGGCACGAGGCTGAGGAACCTGGATGCCGTAGCCCCATTGCAGACTGGTTGCCATTTTTTTCCTTTGCGAAGGACAGAGCTAGAGGCTCATTGCTCAGGATGGAAAGCAGTGTTTGGGGAAGGCCGCGACTTCTCAGGCTGCTTTGGCTCTCCAATCTGGCCAACCCAGACAACGTGGGGACTCACAGGTGCAGTGACAACACTTAGTGTCTTCCTTTGCAAGTTTGGGGGGACCGGGTGTCAGCAGACTGAATCAGAACGACAGCAAGACCAGGAGCGAAGGGAATGGCCCCTGGTCACCCGACTGGGTCGATGTGCCCATTCCACGGGTGGTAGAGAAGGCAAAGCTACCTGGAGAGGCAGGCACAGTGCCGCAGGAGCCTTGTCATGCAGGACACAGGCACCTCACTGTGCACCCGCCGTGTCCCTTGGCTGACCCTCTCTGAGCCTGGCTCCTTGGGACCTAAGGGTGAAGCTGGCTTTCTAGGGAGCTGTGAGCCTGCCCCAGGGTCGGTGGTCCCCAGGGGTGGGAGGCAGGGCACGAGTGTGCCCGCGCGGATGTGCGTGTGTGTCGAATGGGAGGTGTGTGTGTGTGTTTGTGTGTGTGTGTGTTTGTGCGTGTGTGTGTGTGTGGTGGGGGGTGGGGGATGCGCGAGGATGTGGGTGATGCTTTGGGAAAGGGCGGTAGAGGTGTGGAGGGAGGCCCGCTTGTGCGTCCAGAATCGGGCTACAGAAGCCAAGCAAGTTGTAGCGCCAGGATCGGGGAGAATTCCGGATTGGATGAGGGCCACAGAGCAGGGGCCTGCCTGTGGCGCCGTTGCTGTCTTTGGGTAGGAGGCCCAGGCCGAATCCACAGCGAATACGTGCGTGAGGGCAGGCAGGCAGCCATTCTGGAAGAAGGGGCACCGAACTGGTGCCCGTGGCCCTTTGTGAGGGGGCCAGGCTGAGGAGCCACCCTGTTGCAGGCTGGTTGCCGTTTTTTTGTTTGCAAAGGGTGGAGGGAGAGGCCCAGGGACAAGGGCAGGTTTGCGTTGCTGGTGCTTTACTGCCATCCAGAGGGTGTTATTCCCAGTTCCCCTGGCGCCTTCCCTGTGACTTCCTGGTGTGCTGGCATGGCCGTAAAGTGGAGACAGGTCCGGGTCGTGTGCGGGACCCAGGACAGGGGCCGGCACGGCCCAGAGGTCCCGTGAGGCGTGGGAGGTGCGCGGCCTTAGGCCTCCTCCTGCCGCGGAGGCCCCGGAGCCGGGCAGCGGGCCGAGGCCACGGGCAGCGGGCACTTCAGGCCTGTGGGACACGGGAAGCCAAGGCTCAGGGCCATGGTAGCTGCCATGTTGGGGCGGGGCCTGCTGCAGTGGCTTCCAGGGAGCCACAGCAAAGGGCTCTGGCCGTGTTTCCGGCTACACCTCCGCTGAGCAGCAATGGGTGGCTTGGCCAACGGGGCGCCAAGATCCCCACAGCCTCTCAGGGCCACTGTGAGCCCCAACACAAGACCTCACCCGTGAGGGGCAGCAGAGAGCCGCCCTGGGCCTGGTGGGAAGCGCGCCCTTCCGGATCCCCTGCCCAAGTCTGGTTAATGGGCGCTGGGCCGGCAAGTGGCTACAGGGCCCTGAGGAGAGGGTCAGCCTCGCCGGCCACATCAGGGAGGAACTAATCGGGAAAAGGTCCCCAAGCCGAGGCTGAAGAGAGGGCCTGGACAGTGTCATCTGTGGGTTGCAGGGCTCCTACCTGTCAGCGCCTGTCCTCAGTGCTCGGGTACCCAACCCCCGGGGGGCCAGAGCCCGGGGTAGCTGCATTGGCAGATGTCAGGGTTCTGGGCCGGCGCCTGTCAGGCCCAGGCCGAGTTCACGTAGAGCTCAGGCAGGTGCCGCCCCTGCAGCTGCCAAAATGCACAGCTGGCACTGGAGGGTACAGGAACCTCTGGAACTCACGAACAGGACAAGCTCTGCTGGTTTAGCGCTCTGCAGAGGGACAGCAGTGCACGAAGCCACGCGTGGCTTTCAGAGCAAAGACGTTCCCTGTAGCCTTAGGGGCCGCTCCTGCCTCGACGAAAGGGAATACTGCCTGATGTCTTCCTAAGATGAGCCTGTAGAACTAAGATAGGGGCAGTGCTGCGTTCACATCCGCAACTCCGTTCTCCCCGTCCAGGGCGACCTTCTCCTTTCCTGGCCTTTGTCCGTGGCTGAAAAGCAGGTGTGTTGCAAGCTTTTAGAAAGTGACCCGGGCATCAAGTGGCCACACCGTCCCAAAGAGGAAGTCAGGGCCTTTTAGGGCAACGGGAAGGGATGCCCTTTCCTTGTTGCAGGTCGCTTCTGCCTCTCCAGTTCTCGGGCCCAGCCCTGCTGCCGCCTTGGAAACCTCAGTGAGGGCTTGTGGTAGAGCCTCCCGATGGGCACTTGGCTCGATATGCCTCCGAGGGGCACCTCTCCTTGGCTCGGTGGCCGCACACGTACGTGCGCACTTGCTAAGGCTATAGATAACATCGGCACACACAGACACAAACGGCCAGTCACCACCAGAGACACGCGCTCAACCTTAGCACCACTCCCGGTCAGAGTTGCCTGCCCCAGCCAGGAAGCAGGTGCACAGTCATTCGTTGAGACCTGGGCATTTCTCGCGGGCTTCCTAACAGCCATGGCATTAGAATCTCTGCGACCCTGTTTCTTCCCTGAGCTCCAGCCTTCCTGTGAATGCTCTCCTGCTCACCTCCGCTCTGCATCTTTGTTCGTGTGTCTTGGGTGAGGCCTCAGGCCCTAGAGTTGGCCCGTGTCCTTCGGGGCGCTGGGAGGGGCCAGGGTGGTGGGGGTGCCATGTGGCGGAGTGGGAAGCTGAAACCCGCCCTGTCCCGGAGGCTTTGGAAGCTTCGGTGGGGTGGGAGAAGCCTGTGGTGTCCACCTTCCCCTCCGCTGAGCCCCGCCCAGGGCCTTCAAGGCTCACAGGGATCTCCTTGGTCCCTGCCGACAAGGGCCCCCGCGGTGGCCTTTGGCCCCGATCGGCGGTGCCCTGACTCCTGGCAAAGAGCTGCCAAGCGGAATGGCAGATGCCTTCCCAAAGACGAAGACCTGGCCAGTAGGGGTGGAGGCCATGGGCTCGGAGGATGGCCGGCCTGGGGCAGTGGCCTTGGAGTCCTGTGGGACACAGAGTTGGCTCCAGGCGTGGCAGAGGGTGTTGTGGCTCTGGTGTGAAGGACGAGCCAGGGCATGAATGCGGTTGCTGACGGAAAGGTTCTTGGGTTCCAGAGTAGCCAGGGGCCTGTGACTCAGACATTCCTGGAGTTGAGGAAGCCAAACGGAGGCCCAAGCAATTTTTGGGAGAGCGCACCTCCTTGGGTGTTCCTAGTCACGGGTCCTGGGGGTAAAGTATTGGGAGGGCCTGCTGAAGCGAGGCGATGCCCGTTGGCTGCTCCTTGGGTGTGTCAGACCATTGGGCCCTCTGCCCCTGCTTGTGCCCGGCAGCTGTGAAGGACTCTGTGCGGGATCAGAACTGGGAGGCAACTTGTGCCACAGATCCCTTATGCAAACAGAGACTCTAGATTTCAGGACTGCCTGCGGGGTGGGTGCCCTTCAAGTCCCAGCTCTGTTCTGGAGGCGGCCGCGGATGGGCATTTGCCCAAGGAGACCTGCGTGTCCAGAAGGTACACCACACGGCCAAGGCCACAGAGAGAGAACACCGCTGGCTTCTTTCCCCTCTCTTGGCCGTTCGTTGGTTTGTGGCTCTTCCTTTCCTGCCGGCCTTAGTAGCATACCGCCTGAGTCTGGAGTTCGGGTTGGAGTCAGACCATCTGAAAACGGAGCTGTGGGGACATCGGTTTGCATGACGGGTCTCTTGCAGGGGTCCTGTGAGAAACCCGCAGGACAACTCAAAGGATGGTGTCTTTGGTCCGCGTTGGCTCTCTGCAGTGAGGACGCTGAGAAGTGCCGTGTCACCCGAGCAGAGACCTCTCTCCATGGGGTATACTTCTACCTCGCTTGGTGTTATTGCCCGATCGAGTTGGAGCGAGACCACTGAAACCCGGCCCGTGGCGGCCACTGGCATGGTCTGTTCTGCAGCCCTGGGACTGGCTTCTCGCTCTGCCCTCGTAGGGCAGCTCAGTCCTCGTGGAAGGCTTGTCCCAGGATGGGAAATGAAAAGAAGTCGGAGAGCCCCTGACATGGTTAGCGTTCCATTATGCCTAGCCACTGCGAGGGCAAGGGTCATGTGCCCAGGGATCCAAGCCCAGAACTGTCTGCCTCTTCCCACGGAGTCAGGGCCTGTGGTGAAAAGTGTCCTTACCCCCACCCCCACGTACCTCCTTACCTCTGCAAGCACATCCTTCCCGTTGAGCCTTGTTCTCCGCATCCCCTGAAGACTTAGAAGGAGTAGTGCCACCATCACCTTGGGATTGGCTTCTCCCTCCAGGATGAGGGACCAGAGCAGTGAATCCTGGTGTGCATTTTACCTCCGTCCATCTCGGTAAGGTTTTGGGAGCTGTTTTCCAAAATGCTCCCGGTCATGTCAGTCCTGACTCTGGAGACAGCCACTGCTCTGCACAGACAGAAGAAGAGAAAGTCATGTGAAACAGGTCTTGGCTTCTAGTACCTGAGTACTTGCACCCAGTGCCAGGGTTGAGTAGTGGCACAAGGTGGTTCCGTGGGTTCCTCTGCCGAGGCCTTCTTGGGGCTCATCTCTTGTCCTTGGTGCTGGGTTCATCTGCCTAAGGAAGTCTGTGTCCTTTTTCTTCTCCTTCTTGTTTTTTTCCCCTATCCTTTCTGCCCTTATGCTATGAGATGGGCTGTTGGAGTCCAAGAAACAGTCTCGAGTCATTCTTTTTCTACTCACCCTGAGTTACATAACAGATTGCAAAGTTTAGGAAATTCCAAGACTTTTCAGCCTGAGCCAAGGTTCAGGGCCATGGTGGCCTCCATGTTGTGGCAGGACCTGCTGAAACAGCTTCCAGGGTGCCACAGCAATGGGCTCTGACCATATTTCCTGTTACACCTTCTCTTAGCACACTGGGTGTCTTGGCTAATGGACTGCTAGGGCTCTGGGAGCCTCTCTTGTCTACTGTGAGTCCCTGCCGGAGACCTCCCTTGTGAGAGACAGCAGAAATCCTCCCTGCACCATGTGGGAGATGGGACCTTTAGGATTCCCATTCCATCTCAGGGTCAAGGGGTGCTGATCTGGCCCATGACAGCACAGCCCCTATGATGGGCTCAAGCTCACCGGCCAGTTCAGCAAGGGAAGGACTTTCACCATGAGGAACCTGTTGGAAAGGTCCTGAAATCTGGGTGGAAGAGTGGACCCATGCAATGCCAACTAAGGGCATGAGGTGCCTTCCTGTCAGGGCCTTTCCCCAATTCTCAGTGACCCAACCCCCAGAGAGGGGCAGACGCTAGGCAGTTTGATTGGCATAGGTCACAGTTCTGGTTCAATATCTGTTTGGTCCAGGCTGACTTTGTGCAAAGCTCAGGCACATGACACTGGACACCTGAAAAGCATACCTGACAGAGAAGCAGTGGTGAATATAAATCATGTCCAGAAGAAGTTCTGAGGTTTAGTGCTCCTCTTGGGGGACAGCAATGCATAAGGCCAGGCATGACTTTCAGAACAAAGCCTTTCCATATATTCCATATAGCATGAATGTTCTCTAGTGTCATCATTAAACAGAATAAGACATTATATCTTACCACCTCAGTATCTGCTAGCTGATCCAATATCTCTTCTTTAAACAGGACAGTGATATTGAGGACCAGACTACAGCATAGGAAAGTGCTGTTTTTTCCTGCCTTGTGATGGGTGGTCTTTCTTTGGGGTTCACAGTCTTCCTGGGCATTGCATTATCCTTTGTCCACCTACTTTGTCCTGCTAGGTGAACATAGGAGAAAATAGTCACAAAGCCCTTTGCTTTGGTTCCATCTGTGCTGCTTCAGCAATTTCTTTCCACACACTTGTCCACCATGACCTACCTGCCTGGGATCCTAGCTCTCTGCTTTGTGCTGCTGCCTGGTTCTGGAGATTCCCTGGCAGGAGGTCAAAGGCCTGAATTCTCTCTTCACCCTTTGGAACTCTGGACCTTGCATTTCCTTGTGTTTTATCCTCCCTTTGGTCTCTGCAGGAAGCTATTGGCATGTCACCCTGGGATTGGGTAATAATAACCTCTTGGTGGTAGTGAAAGTCCAACTTCACTACACCTTGGAGGCTCCTCAGCTTGGCCACCTTTCAAGAGCCCACACCTACATTCTCAGTCCACTTTCCAGTTGTCCTATCCCTCTGGGTATGTGTTCGGCTTCCTAGATAACAAGAATTATGTACCCCAGAAAAGCTATGTTTTAATACTAATTACATTTTGTGGCGGTAGCCATTTCTCTCTCTCTCTCTCTCTTTTTTTTTTTTTAACATTTTTTATTGTTAAATGTAACATATATAAAACAAAGAAAAAAAGCAATGATTTTCATAGTACACTTCAATAAGTACATACAGAACAGATTTCAGAGTTTGTTATGGGTTACCATTCCACTATTTCAGATTTTACCTTCTAGCTACTCCAAAACACTGGAGGCTAGAAGAAATATTGTTTTTTCTTTTTTGTAAAAATTAATGTATATACTAAAAAGCAATAAATTTCAAAGCACATTGCAAAAATTAGTTGTGAGATTTCAGAGTTTTTTATGAGTTACAATTCCACCATTTTAAATTTGTACTTCTATCTGCTCTAAGATACTGGAGACAAAAAGAAATATCAATATAATGATTCAGCACCCACACTCGTTTGTTAAACCGTACCTTCTCTGTATAACTCCACCATCACTTTTGATCTTTCTATTCCACTCTTTAGTGGTATTTTGCTATACTCATTCTAAGTTTGCTTTTTTTAACTGTATAATATAACATACATACAAAGCAAACAGAGAAGAAATCAATAATTTTCAGGGAACGCTTCAACAAATAGTTTCAGATCCCAGAATTTGTCATGGGCTGCCGTTCCATCCTATCAGATTTTTCCATCTAGCTGCTCCAGAATATAGGATGCAAGAAGGAATAAATATTTTTTTTATCATCACAACTGATTTTTTCTCTTTGTTCTGTGAAAAATATCATATACAAAAAAAACCCCAATAAGTTTCAAAGCACTGAACAACAATTAGCTGTAGAACAGATTTCAGATTCGGTATGGGTTACAATTACTAGGTTTTAACTTCTAGCTCCTCTAAGATACTTAAGACTAAAAAAATATCAATTTAGACTTCCGGAGAAGATGGCGGCTTAGTAAGACGCGCAGATCTTAGTTCCTCCTCCAGAACAGCTACTAGGGGAGTAGAAATGATACAGAACAGCTCCCGGAGCCACGACAGAGATCAAAAAGACAGCGTAACCCATCCTGGAATGGCTAACTGGCTGAGAGAACCTGCTCCGGTGAGATCGCCGACGGGCGCGGGCTTCTCTGCGCCGAGGCGGCAAGCGGCCGGAGTCCCTCCCTTCCTCCTTCCCAGCCCACCTGGGAGAAGTGGACAGGCTGTCCCCTCAAGCCACGGCGGCCGGCGACCACCCCACGCGCGGCCCCTCGGACCAACTGGGAGCATTGGATTGGAGATCCCCAGGCCGCGGAGATCGGTGACCGGGGTCCCTTCCAGACACGTGACTTCCTGGTCCGGCTGGGGATGGTGCACTCTGCCAGGCCGCGGCAGCTGGCACCCTCCCGCCACGCTTGGCGCCCCGGGCCAACTAGGAGATTCGGACAGGTGCTCTCCCGGGCTGCGGCGGGCGGCGACCCTCCCCGCATTAGGATCCCCGGGCCGGCTGGCACTCTTCCAAGCCGCTTCAGCTGGCGAACCTCCCCCAGGGCGAGAGTTTTCCAAAGTTAAAGGACCCACAGCACCTTTTACTGTTGGGACCCGCCGACAAACGTGTGCCACGATCGCCACCTACTGGGCAGGATAAGAAAAACAGAACCCAGAGATTTCACAGAAAAATCTTTCAACCTGTTGGGCCCAACACACAGGGAAATCTGACTAAATGCCCAGACGCCAGCAGAAGATAACGGATCACACTCAGAAAATTGAAAATATGGCCCAGTCAAAGGAACAAACCAATAGTTCAAATGAGATACAGGAGCTGAGACAACTAATGCTGAATATACGAACAGAAATGGAAAACCTCTTCAAAAACGAAATCGATAAATTGAGGGAGGACATGAAGAAGACATGGGCTGAACAAAAAGAAGAAATAGAAAAACTGAAAAAACAAATCACAGAACTTATGGAAGTGAAGGACAAAGTAGAAAAGAGGGAAAAAAACAATGGATACCTACAATGATAGATTCAAAGAGACAGAAGATAGAATTAGTGATTTGGAGGATGGAACATCTGAATTCCAAAAAGAAACAGAAACTATCGGGAAAAGAATGGAAAAATTTAAGGGGATCAGGGAACTCAAGGACAATATGAACCGCACAAATATACGTGTTGTGGGTTTCCCAGAAGGAGAAGAGAAGGGAAAAGGAGGAGAAAAACTAATGGAAGAAATTATCACTGAAAATTTCCCAACTCTTATGAAAGACCTAAAATTACAGATCGAAGAAGTGCAGCGCACCCCAAAGAGAATAGACCCAAATAGGCGTCTCCCAAGACACTTACTAGTTAGAATATCAGAGGTCAAAGAGAAAGAGAGGATCTTGAAAGCAGCAAGAGAAAAACAATCCATCACATACAAGGGAAACCCAATAAGACTATGTGTAGATTTCTCAGCAGAAACCATGGAAGCTAGAAGACAGTGGGATGATATATTTAAATTACTAAAAGAGAAAAACTGCCAACCAAGACTCCTATATCCAGCAAAATTGTCCTTCAAAAATGAGGGAGAAATTAAAACATTCTCTGACAAAAAGTCACTGAGAGAATTTGTGACCAAGAGACGAGCTCTGCAAGAAATACTAAAGGGAGCACTCGAGTCAGATATGAAAAGACAGAAGAGACAGGTATGGAGAAGAGTGTAGAAAGAAGGAAAGTCAGATATGATATATATAATACAAGAGGCAAAATGGTAGAGGAAAATATTGCCCAAACAGTAATAACACTAAATGTTAATGGACTGAATTCCCCAATCAAAAGACATAGGCTGGCAGAATGGATTAAAAAACAGGATCCTTCCATATGCTGTCTACAGGAAACACATCTTAGACCCAAAGATAAACATAGGTTGAAAGTGAAAGGTTGGGAAAAGATATTTCATGCAAATAACAACCAGAGAATAGCAGGAGTGGCTATACTAATATTCAACAAATTAGACTTCAAATGTAAAACAGTTAAAAGAGACAAAGAAGGACACTATCTACTAATAAAAGGAACAATTAAACAAGAAGACATAACAATCATAAATATTTATGCACCGAACCAGAATGCCCCAAAATACGTGAGGAATACACTGCAAACACTGAAAAGGGAAATAGACACATATCCCATAATAGTTGGAGACTTCAATTCCCCACTCTCATCAATGGACAGAACATCTAGACAGAGGATCAATAAAGAAATAGAGAATCTGAATATTACTATAAATGAGCTAGACTTAACAGACATTTATAGGACATTACATCCCACAACAGCAGGATACACCTTTTTCTCAAGTGCTCATGGATCATTCTCAAAGATAGACCATATGCTGGGTCACAAAGCAAGTCTTAACAAATTTAAAAAGATTGAAATCATACACAACACTTTCTCGGATCATAAAGGAATGAAGTTGGAAATCAATAATAGGCGGAGTGCCAGAAAATTCACAAATACGTGGAGGCTCAACAACACACTCTTAAACAACGAGTGGGTCAAAGAAGAAATTGCAAGAGAAATTAGTAAATACCTCGAGGCGAATGAAAACGAAAACAACATATCAAAATTTATGCGACGCAGCAAAGGCAGTGCTAAGAGGGAAATTTATTGCCCTAAATGCCTATATCAGAAAAGAAGAAAAGGCAAAAATGCAGGAATTAACTATCCATTTGGAAGAACTGGAGAAAGAACAGCAAGCTAACCCCAAAGCAAGCAAAAGGAAAGAAATAACAAAGATTAGAGCACAAATAAATGAAATTGAAAACATGAAAGCAATAGAGAAAATCAATAAGACGAGAAGTTGTTTCTATGAGAAAATCAATAAGATTGATGGGGCCTTAGCAAGACTGGCAAAAAGAAGAAGAGAGAGGACTCAAATAAATAAGATCAGAAATGGAAGAGGAGACATAACTACTGACCCCACAGAAATAAAGGAGGTAATAACAGGATACTATGAACAACTTTACGCTAATAAATACAACAATTTAGATGAAATGGACGGGTTCCTGGAAAGAAATGAACAACCAACTTTGACTCAAGAAGAAATAGATGACCTCAACAAACCAATCACAAGTAAAGAAATTGAATTAGTCATTCAAAAGCTTCCTAAAAAGAAAAGTCCAGGACCAGACGGCTTCACATGTGAATTCTATCAAACATTCCAGAAAGAATTAGTACCAACTCTCCTCAAACTCTTCAAAAAAATCAAAGTGGAGGGAAAACTACCTAATTCATTCTATGAAGCCAACATCACCCTCATACCAAAACCAAGCAAAGATATTACAAAAAAAGAAAACTACAGACCAATCTCTCTAATGAATATAGATGCAAAAATCCTCAATAAAATTCTAGCTAATCGTATCCAACAACACATTAAAAGAATTATACATCATGACCAAGTAGGATTCATCCCAGGTATGCAAGGATGGTTCAACATAAGAAAATCAATTAATGTAATACACCATATCAACAAATCAAAGCAGAAAAATCACATGATCATCTCAATTGATGCAGAGAAGGCATTTGACAAGATTTAACATCCTTTCCTGTTGAAAACACTTCAAAAGATAGGAATACATGGGAACTTCCTTAAAATGATAGAGGGAATATATGAAAAACCCACAGCTAATATCATCCTCAATGGGGAAAAATGGAAAATTTTCCCCCTAAGATCAGGAACAAGACAAGGATGTCCATTATCACCACTATTATTCAACATTGTGTTGGAGGTTCTAGCCAGAGCAATTAGAGAAGAAAAAGAAATACAAGGCATCAAAATTGGAAAGGAAGAAGTAAAACTATCACTGTTTGCAGACGATATGATACTATACGTCGAAAACCCGGAAAAATCCACAACAAAACTACTAGAGCTAATAAATGAGTACAGCAAAGTAGCAGGTTACAAGATCAACATTCAAAAATCTGTAGCATTTCTATACACTAGTAATGAACAAGCTGAGGGGGAAATCAAGAAATAAATCCCATTTACAATTGCAACTAAAAGAATAAAATACCTAGGAATAAATTTAACTAAAGAGACAACCTATATAAAGAAAACTACAAAAAACTGTTAAAAGAAATCACAGAAGACCTAAATAGATGGAAGGGCATACCGTGTTCATGGATTGGAAGACTAAATATAGTTAAGATGTCAATCCTACCTAAATTGATTTACAGATTCAATGCAATACCAATCAAAATCCCAACAACTTATTTTTCAGAAATAGAAAAACCAATAAGCAAATTTATCTGGAAGGGCAGGGTGCCCCGAATTGCTAAAAACATCTTGAGGAAAAAAAACGAAACTGGAGGTCTCGCGCTGCCTGACTTTAAGGCATATTATGAAGCCACAGTGGTCAAAACAGCATGGTATTGGCATAAAGATAGATCTATCGACCAATGGAATCGAATAGAGTGCTCAGATATAGACCCTCTCATCTATGGACATTTGATGTTTGATAAGGCAGTCAAGCCAGCTCACCTGGGACAGAACAGTCTCTTCAATAAATGGTACCTAGAGAACTGGATATCCATATGCAAAAGAATGAAAGAAGACCCGTATCTCACACCCTATGCAAAAGTTAACTCAAAATGGATCAAAGATCTAAACATTAGGTCTAAGACCATAAAACAGTTAGAGGAAAATGTAGGGAAATACCTTATGAAACTTACAATTGGAGGCGGTTTTATGGACCTTAAACCTAAAGCAAGAGCACTGAAGAAGGAAATAAATAAATGGGAGCTCCTCAAAATTAAACACTTTTGTGCATCAAAGAACTTCATCGAGAAAGTAGAAAGACAGCCTACACAATGGGAGACAATATTTGGAAACGACGTATCAGATAAATGTCTAGTATCCAGAATTTATAAAGAGATTGTCCAACTCAACAACAAAAAGACAGCCAACCCAATTACAAAATGGGAAAAAGACTTGAACAGACACCTCTCAGAAGAGGAAATACAAATGGCCAAAAGGCACATGAAGAGATGCTCAATGTCCCTGGCCATTAGAGAAATGCAAATCAAAACCACAATGAGATATCATCTCACACCCACCAGAATGGCCATTATCAACAAAACAGAAAATGACAAGTGCTGGAGAGGATGCGGAGAAGGAGGCACACTTATCCACAGTTGGTGGGAATGTCAAATGGTGCAACCACTGTGGAAGGCAGTTTGGTGGTTCCTCAAAAAGCTGAATATAGAATTGCCATACCACCCAGCAATACCATTGCTGCGTATGTACTCAAAGGACTTAAGGGCAAAGACACAAACGGACATTTGCACCCCAATGTTTATAGCAGCATTATTTACAATTGCAAAGAGATGGAAACAGCCAAAATGTCCATCAACAGACGAGTGGCTAAACAAACTCTGGTATATACATACGATGGAATATTATGCAGCTTTAAGACAGAATAAACTTATGAAGCATGTAATAACATCGATGGACCTAGAGAACATTATGCTGAGCGAGTCTAGCCAAAAACTAAAGACAAATACTGTATGGTCCCACTGATGTGAACCGACATTCGAGAATAAACTTGGAATATGTCCTTGATAACAGAGTCCAGCAGGAGTTAGAAACAGGGTAAGGTCATGGGTAATTGGAGCTGAAGGGATACAGACTGTGCAACAGGACTAGGTACAAAAACTGAAAAATGGACAGCATAATAATACCTAATTGTAAAATAATCATGTTAAAACACTGAATGAAGACTTCCGGAGAAGATGGCGGCTTAGTAAGACGCGCGGGTCTTAGTTCCTCCTCCAGAAAAGCAACTAAAGAAACAGAAACAATACAAAACAGCTCCCGGAGTCACGACAGAGACCAAAAAAGACAGCGTACCCCATTCTGGAACGGCTGAACGGGTAGGGAGAATCCACTGCTGTGAGATACCCGAGGGGTGCACGTTTTCCCGGCTGGGGTGGCTGGCGTCTGGGGTCCCCTCCACGCACGTGGCTCCCCGGTCTGACTGGGAACATTGGATAGTGGGGCCCTCCCGTCACGCTTGGCGTCTCGGGCCAGCTGGGCAATTTGGACCGGCACTCCCCCAAGCCACGGCCAGCGACCCCCGCCTCCACGTGCGGTTTCCCGGGCCGACTGCCCCGCAGACAAACGACCGCCACGAGCGCCACCTACTGGGCAGGAAAAGAAAAACAGAGCCCAGAGATTCCACAGAAAAACCTTTCAACCAGCTGGGTCCCACACCCAGGGAGATCTGATCAAATGCCCAGACACCAGCAGAAAATAATGGATGACGCTCGGAAAATTGAAGATATGGCCCAATCAAAGGAACAAACCAATAGATCAAATGAGATACAGGAGCTGAGACAACTAATGCTGAATATACGAACAGAAATGGAAAAACTCTTCAAAAACCAAATCAATAAATTGAGGGAGGACATGAAGAAGATATGGGCTGAACAAAAAGAAGAAATAGAAAATCTGAAAAAACAAATCACAGAACTTGTGGGAGTGAAGGACAAAGAAGAAAAAATGGAAAAAACAATGGATACCTACAATGGTAGATCTAAAGAGACAGAAGCTACAATTAGTGAACTGGAGGATGGAACAACTGAATTCCAAAAAGAAACAGAAACTATAGGGAAAAGAATGGAAAAACTTGAGCAGGGAATCAGGGAACTGAATGACAATATGAAGCGCACAAATATACGTGTTGTGGGTGTCCCAGAAGGAGAAGAGAAGGGAAAAGGAGGAGAAAAACTAATGGAAGAAATTATCACTGAAAATTTCCCAACTCTTATGAAAGACCTAAATATACAGATCCAAGAAGTGCAGCGCACCCCAAAGAGAATAGACCCAAATAGGCGTTCTCCAAGACATTTACTAGTTAGAATGTCAGAGGTCAAAGAGAAAGAGAGGATCTTGAAAGCAGCAAGAGAAAAACAATCTGTCACATACAAGGGAAACCCAATAAGACTATGTGTAGATTTCTCAGCAGAAACCATGGAAGCTAGAAGACAGTGGGATGATATATTTAAATCACTAAAAGAGAAAAACTGCCAACCAAGACTCCTATATCCAGCAAAATTGTCCTTCAAAAATGAAGGAGAAATTAAAACATTTATAGACAAAAAGTCACTGAGAGAATTTGTGACCAAGAGACCAGCTCTGCAAGAAATACTAAAGGGAGCACTAGAGTCAGATACGAAAAGACAGAAGAGAGAGGTATGGAGTAAAGTGTAGAAAGAAGGAAAATCAGATATGATATATATAATACAAAAGCCAAAATGGTAGAGGAAAATATTATCCAAACAGTAATAACACTAAAAGTTAATGGACTGAATTTCCCAATCAAAAGACATAGAATGGCAGAATGGATTCAGCTTTAAGACAAGATAAACTTATGAACCATGTAATAACATGGATGGACCTAGAGAATATTATGCTGAGTGAATCCAGCCAAAAACTAAAGGACAAATACTGTATGGTCCCACTGATGTGAACGGACATTCGAGAATAAACTTGAAATATGTCATTGGTAACAGAGTTCAGCAGGAGTTAGAAACAGGGTAAGACAATGGGTAATTGAAGCTGAAGGGATACAGACTGTGCAACAGGACTAGATACAAAAACTCAAAAATGGACAGCACAATAATACCTAATTGTAAAGTAATCATGTTAAAACACTGAATGAAGCTGCATCTGAGCTATAGGTTTTTGTTTTGTTTTGTTTTGTTTTGTTTTGATTTTACTATTATTACTTTTATTTTTTTCTCTATATTAACATTCTATATCTTTTTCGGTTATGTTGCTAGTTCTTCTAAACCAATGCAAATGTACTAAGAAATGATGATCATGCATCTATGTGATGATGTTAAGAATTAATGATTGCATGTGTAGAATGGTATGATCTCTAAATGTTGGGTTAATTTCTTTTTTTCCGTTAATTAAAAAAAAAAAAAAAGAGAAGGGATAATTGGAGATGAAGGGATACAGACTGTACAACGGGACTGGATATAAAAACTCAGAAATGGACAGCACAATACTACCCAATTGTAATGCAATTATGTTAAAACACTGAATGAAGCTGCATGTGAGGTATAGGTTTTTTGTTTTTGTTTTTTTTGTTTTTTTTCTTTCTATTATTGTTTTAATTCTTATTCTGTTGTCTTTTTATTTCTTTTTCTAAATTGATGCAAATGTACTAAGAAATGATGAATATGCAACTATGTGATGTTATTAAGAATTGTACATGTAGATTGGAATGATTTCTAATTGTTTTGTTAATTCTTTTTTTAATTAATAAAAAAAAATAATAAAAATAAAAAAAAAAACACTGAATGAAGCTGCATCTGAGCTATAGGTTTTTTTTTTTCCGTCTGTTTGTCTTTTTTTTTGTACTATTATTATTATTTTTATTTTTTTCTCTATATTAACATTCTATACCTTTTTCTGTTTTGCTAGTTTTTCTAAATCGATGCAAATGTACTAAGAAATGATGATCATGCATCTATGTGACGATGTTAAGAATTACTGATTGCATATGTAGAATGGAATGATTTCTAAATGTTGGGTTAATTTCTTTTTTTTTCTTTAATTAATAAAAAAGCATATAAATTCAATAAAATATAGTTTCTATAAAAAATATCCATTTAATGATTCTGGTATCATATTCGCTCGTTAAACCCTCCCTTCTCTGTATAACTCCACCATTATTTTGATCTTTGTACCCCACTCTTTAGGAGTATTTGGACTATGTCCATTTTAACTTTTACTTATTGGAAGGGGCTGTCAAGAATATGGGGTAGGGAGATGGTACTATCTGATATTCTAGAGATGCTGGACCCTCTAAATTTCAGAACTTATGTGGTCCAGGGACCCATCTGTGTTTTGTAGGTTGTAGGTTTCTAGAAAATTTCCCTAGTGCATGGAACCTTTGTAGAAACTTATGTATTGCTCTAGGTGTTCTTAATAGGATGCGCTGGAATTGTTTCAGTTGCAGTTTGGCAAGTTATGATAGGCAGCAATGTCTAAGTGAAGTTTGAAGTAACAGTGACCTCCAGAGTAGCTTCTTGACTGTATTTGAACTCTCTCTGTCACTGATTCTTTATTAGTTACACTTCTTTTCCCCCTTTTGGTCAGAACCAAATTGTTGATCCCATGGATCCAGGGCTGGACTCATCCCTGGGAGTCATCTCCCACTCTGCCAGGGTGACTTTCACCCCTGGATATCATGTCCCACATAGGGGGGAGGGCAATGATTTCACTTGCAGAGTTGGGTTTAGAGAGAGTAAGGCCACATCTGAGCAACAAAAGAGGTCCTCTAGAAGTAACTCTTAGACATACCTAAGGGTAGGCTAAGCTTCTCTGCTGCCTACATAAACTTAACAACAGTAAGCCTGAAGATCAAGGGCTTGGCCTATTGATTTGAGTGGCCCTAATATTTGTACGTTATCAGGAATTCCATGATGTTAAGGTTTAATAGTTCCATATTTTTTCACCCGTCAAGTGGCTTTGCCAGTACTTTTTGATTATCCACTTAATAGATTCTCTGATATATCCAGGTATTACATTAAGCTATACAGGTTTAAAGGCCCTCTTCCTTATTCTGGGCTCCCTGTGTTTTAGCTGTTCAAATGAACTATTCAGACAGTTGAGTTAAATTATGTGCTACAGAAAGTTTAGATTCTGAACAAAATAAACCTTTCTTCCTTTGGTCTCAAAGAGTAGGTGCAGTTCTAAAATATAGACAATGTCTTCTTTATCCCTTTGTTCTGAATTACCCTAATCCTGACCTGATTGACTTCATTCTTATTTCTAAATACCAGGTTATACATATATAAAACATCCTCTCAAAATCCAGAGATAATTACCACTCTGGAATAAATGTGTCTGCTATAAGAGCTTACAATCTAGGCCCCTGTTTTCTTCTCAGTATTTTCTAAAGGAGACCATATAATAATTGTTCTTTCGTTTCTGCCTTATTTTGCCTCACCACATGCCCCATAGATTCATTCACATTGTTGCATGCCTCATGACTTTGTTCCTTTTCATAGCAGCATGATATTTGATCATATGTATATACCATTCTTGGGCAATTTACTTTTCAGTCAGTGTATCCTTCACCCCCCTTTACCATGGTGAAAAAGAAAAAAAGAGAGAAGATACAAATAAAATCAGAAACGAGAAGGAGTGTGTTACCACAGACCCTGAAGAAATAGAAGAAATTGTAAGAGGATACTATGGCAATAAACTAGACAACTTAGATGAAATGCACAAATTCTTGGAAACACAAACAAGCTACACTGACTTAGGAAGAAATAGAAGATCTCAACAAACCAGTCACAAGTAAAGGGATTCAATCAGTCATCAAAAGTCTTCCTACAAAGAAAAGTGCAGTGCCAGATGGCTTCACAGGAGAATTTTAGTATTCTTATTTTTTTATGTTGGAAGAGGCTGTTGATAATATGGGATAGGAAGATGGAACTAGTTGATATTCTGGAGAGACAAACCCCTATGCATTTCTGGACATATCTGGTCCAGGGAGCCATCTGGAGGTTATAAGTTTCTGGAAAGTTACCCTAGTGCATGGAACTTTGTAGAATTTTATAAAATGCTCTAGATATTCTTTAGGATTGGCAGGATTGGTATTGGTTGGGGGTGCAGCTATTTCTTTTAATCCCGATTTAATAATGTATGTTGGAAACTTTTGATTAAATTTTTCCATGGAGATGTGATATTTCTAGTTGTGGGTATTATTTTTTGATTAGATGGAGATTTGACTCCATCTATTCCAGGTGGGTCTTGATTAGTTTACTGAAATCTTTCAAAAGGAAATATTTTGGAGAGAGAGTCAGATACAACAGAGAGGACAGAACCTAGAGAAAGGACAGTAACCTCAGAGCTGGCACAAACTTCACAGCAGAGCTGACAGAGATGTGGACAATTAGAAACAGAGTCACGGATATTTGGAGATGCTTGGAGCCCAGAAGATGTTGCCATGAAATGTTAAGCAAGCAGAACCTGGAGAGGCAGACGCCAGGCTTGTAAATACCCAGCTGACAAATTCGTTTCTAACCCATGAAACTTCCTTGAATTGAAAGTAACCTCTTGTTGGTGCCTTAATTTGGGCATTTTCATTGACTTAGAACTGTAAACTTTTTACTTATTAAATTCCTCTTTTGTAAAAGCTGTTCCAGTTTTGGTATATTGCATTCTGGCAGCTTTCAAACTAGAACACCTGTGATGCATTAAGTTAAATTCACACCATGCCCCTCCCCTTGTCACATGCCCCTCCCCTTGTCACATACCCCAGATTAAAAGGCAAGTTATAGTGTTGTATTATTGTTCTTCTTAACATTACTCTTTAAATTTCCTGGAAGCTCACTTTGTGAAAAGAAGGGAAAATTGATGTATTTAAGCCTCCTTTGAGTGTTATAAAAGGAAGGACTGAAAATTGGACTTTTCTCGTCTTTGAGCCACCATGAGATGATCCAGCTCCTACTCCAAGGACAAGGGGAATGAAGGACCATGCACAGAACCCTGTTATGAGACTGCATCACTGCAGTTCTTATAATCCCTTCCTGAGCCACCTAGGCTGAGACATGGCTTCCTTTTCCTGACCTGGTGGGCACACAGGCTGTCTTTCTTGTGCTGGTGCCTGGCCCTTGAGTCATAGGCAGATCTAATATCTAGAGTGTCCTTTTTAGAAAAACCAAAGGATATGACAAAGGAACCTATTAATCTTAATCAAACTTCCTGCTGTTTTGTACCTAGGCCACCACCATTGGCATCATGCAGAAGATTGGTATGTCCTTTTTTAATATTCATGACCCCAGGGAAAGTCTGAATACAAAGTCCTACAGTATTCCTACATGCTTTCATATAATAGTGCATATGGAAATGCTTTCAGTAGCTACAAACGGAAAATGATATCTTCCTTTGGAATCCCTGGATCATGATAGTTTTTCTGCACTTCCTGAGGGGATAGTGAGGCCATCTTCATCCCCCTTACCTCAGTTCGAATTAGCCTTTTTCACTTATTTGAAAACACTGTGAAAAGGGGAAATCATGGGCTTCAGAACTGTTGCAAGAGTTGAGAAAGAAAGTGGTTGAGGATTGGGCCTTGAGACACATACTCAAATGAGGAGCAAAGAAGCACTGCAGAGCAGAACAATAAAACAACCCAAGGAAGTTGGTGCTAGGAAAAGGAAGAGGTCCAAATGTTTATACCAAAAGTGTCAACTGGGGCACTCAGGTGTACAGGAAATACCTGTGTCTCAGGGGCAATGAACCTGATCACTGATAGGGACAGTCAGCCTTGATTGGTGGTCCAACTCTGAATATGGTAGGCAGATGGGGGAAGAGGTGGACACGGGGATGGACCCTTGGACACAGGGAGGTTTCTCAACTGAAATGCCTTTTGGGGCCCCTCCAAATTCCCCTCATTGATTGCCAATGCTGAGTTAGGCTTGGCCTTGAGATCTGAAGAAGAGGGAATCAAAAGGCATTCCATCCACATGCTCTCCAAAACTCTAGGTCCTCTTGGGGATTGGGTGCAAGATCTGTGACATTCTGCCTATTCAGCTGCCTAGGTCTCTGCCTCACTTGGGATTGGGGCTGGGTGTTCCAAGGACAGGCCTTTATAGGAATCCAATCCCTTTCAAGCTTTAGGCAGTTCCTCATTGGATTGTCCTAGTAAGGACTATGCCCTTCTAGACTGCTCATGCTTCATTAACTTCTTCAACCCTCCTGGCATCAGCTATCTTCATTCCACATCTCCTTCATGATCTGGACAAGTATTATGAAGGGCCTGCCTCCAGCACAGCTAAGGGCAGTTTTCTGCTGCCAGGTAATGGGAAGGCATTTCCCTGGGGTTCACAGTTGTCCAGAATCTTATGGGACATTGTGTCACCTATTCTCTCTCCCCATTGTCCTGCTAGGCAAAGTGTAGGAAGAAATATGCCTAGATCCCTTTGCTTTGGCTCCCTGAGTGCTCCTCCAGAAAGTTGTGCCCTCACATGGCAGCCACCAAAGCCCTCAGCCCTGGCTTCCTGTGCCCTAGCCTCCTTGAATCTTAGCTGTCTGCCTTGTCCTGATATCTGGCTCTGTAAATTCTCCAGCAGGAGTATGTCTATGGCTCAAGGTTTCCCTTGTCTCATTGTAGCTCTGAACCTTGCTTGTCCCTGTCCCTTGTCCTTCCTATTTCCCTGATTCCACTCAATTCCTTGGCCTCTCCAGGAAACCACAGGTAAGGCTTTGTGGGATTGGCAAATAAGAACCACTTTATGGCAGTAAGGCACCAGGAATGCTAAACTCTCTTCCCTGTGGGCTGCACTTTCCACCTTTAGAAAACAAAGAAATGTCAATCACTGTACACCCTCTCTGTAGCAAGACAGCAGCTGAACTTGGCTACTTTTCAAGAGCCAGCACCCACATCTTCTCTCCTCATCACCGAGGTCTCTGTACCATTTGGACTGTTTTTGGCCTCCCACCCAACAAGAGGGATCGTGTCCCAGCAACAGTCCAACTTTGTGGACCTCGACGTTTCCATGACTCTTCCTGGCACTGTATGTGGATGGAGTCCGGTATCCACAGATGGAGTCTTGGTACAGAGAGGGGATCCAGCACCCCAAGAACACCACCTCCAGCAGCAGCTCCTTTGCCACATCATACCACACCATGCAAATAACTACGTTTTTCTGCACAGAGTAGTCCCATGCCCGCATCTTCCCCAAAACTGTCAGCAATGGGGTCTCCTGACAGTTCTCCAAAATACCAAGCTTGACTGAAATCTTAACGAACAAAATGCAGAGAGGAGCAGCCAACAGAAACAGGGTTTAGGGTGAGGTTCCTGTGAGAAAACAAAAGCAGGTTCCCTAGGACCCAGCTTGGCTAACATGGCCATACTACGTTTTCTGCATCCTATGGGATGGCCCCTGCCATCAGTGGGTGGTTAGGTGTCAGCTCTTTCACTTCTGACTTCAGCACTGGTTTAATTTAAATCTCCAGATAAGTGGCCACTTCAGGCTTTTGAAAGAACATGCAAAGGAGGGTTCCTGTGTGCCCCCGTGTGTTTGAGTTGGCCAGGTTGGAAGTCTAATGTGCCATTTAAGGCCTTATCTTTTCCTGTCCTTTGCTTCCCTCTTTGCAAGCCAGGGAAAAGAGGAAAAAGAACACAGTTCCAGGATGTTCCATGGGCTCTAACAGCCCACCTCTGCTGTGGCTCCTTGGAAGGTGCCTTACAAGTTCCACCGCAACATGTCAGCCACCAGACCCTGAGCTTTGGCTACCCATGACCCACTGGCTTGGAGGCTGGCTGTACTTGCCTTGTCATGCTGCGCAACTCTGGAACTTCTGTGTTAGGAGGAGACCTAAGGCTGCATCCTAGCTCTCACAGCAGCTCGGAAACTTGTGGGCCCCTGTCCTGTGTCCAGCCTGTGACACTGACTTGACTCCATTTCATGGCCTCCCCAGCAAACCATAGAGATTGTAAAACAACACCCGCTTGATGGCAGTATTGCACCAGATATGCAAACTCCCTTATCCCTGGGCTTCTACCTCCACCCTTTCAAAATGAAAAAAAAAAAAAAAAACTGCAACCAGAGTGCAGCCTCACTATGACAAAGGGACTCCTCAGCTTGGCAACCTTGCAAGAGCCAGCAGGCACATCTTCAGCCACCCTCATGCAGGACGTGTCTCCATAAGGTGCCTGTTCAGCCGCCTACCCAACAAGAGGAATGGTGCACCAGTGAGGCCCCTATTTTATGGGGCTTCACTCAAAACAGCTGGCACCATTGAGCTTGGAAGGGAAGAATCAAAGCTACATGTGTGCACCTGTGAATCCCCACCCGTTTGCATTGGCCAGATGGGAAACCCAAAGCAACCTTAGATTTCTTGGCCTTTCATGTGCTTTGTTTCCCTTTTAGCATGTTAGTCAAGTGCTGAAGAAGAACGCAGTTCCAGGGATTTTCATGAACTCAAAGAACCCAGCTCTTAGCATTTGGCCAGAAAGGAAGGGAAAATAATGGAAACCTTCATAGACAGAGGAACGCAGTCTCAAGGACAAGTGTGACCAAGAGGGCATCTACCTAAGAATCCATGGAATTATGGTTCTCCCTGACCCACCACCCACCCAAGTGTGCTGCCATTGGTACCAGCTGTGGAGAATGTTTCCCTTGAACTGGTTTTATTAGGTCTGATCATAGCACAACGGATCTCTGCCAAGTCAATACTGATGTGATTCGGGTATTTTTAAAAATGTTACCCAATACCTACCCAGACACACTGGCAAATGCACAATAGGCCTCATCCCTGGTCCCCAGCCTGGAGAGAGAGGCAGCCACAGGGTATTGGATGTATTCCTTAGTCCTCAGGATACCAAACTTCACACAATTGGAAGATTATGCTTCAGTAAGTTGAATGTTTCTGCCGCAGTTCCTGCAGATACAGGCACAGGGTGCTGGATGTGGATCCCTTGGCATATATCCCTTGGGCCCATGGCAGATGGGCCTTATGGAATTTCAGCTGTTCAGGAATTTGTTGACTTTTTTCACTCCACATTAATGGGACCAACGTTTTTCAAGGACTCCAATCTGCTCCAAGGGTTTGGTGAGTAGTTTGTCTCACGGTTCAAGTACAAGACATCCCACCATTCTCCATTAGAGGGTCACTTTGATCTTTCCATGTTAGGTGGCTCTTCCAAGCAATGCAGAAGGATATGCCCATGTAAAGACTCCCCTACTCAGCAGTTCTCATTGTCCTTAGCAGTGCAGGGGAATGCAACCCAAAGGCCCTTTCCTTTGAATTTTGCAGTTGGTTTCCCAAAGCCATCTTGCAGGAGACTTGTCCTTCAACCACAGTCCTGTATATCAGATTTCCAGTGATCTGAGGCAACCTGACCCCCTAGACTCTCGTACTTCTGAGGTCCACAGGAAAGGAAGAAAACAACCTAGGGGCAATTAGCAAAGGGGAACGTTCCCACTGCTTTCCCTGTCGCCTTGGCCCATACTTTCTCTTCTGCCATGAAGAAAATTTATCCTGCAATGAAGCCCATCACATTGTACTACTCTTTCACCACTGCCTGTATTCATAACCAGGCTTAGAGAGGCCCCCATCATGCAGACCTGAAGTGTGCTGTCTGCATTTTGCCAAGGTATTCATGACACAATTTTCTTTAGTTCTGATCCCTGTTCAGAGGCGTGAGTATGCTTCGAGTTCATGTAGGTATCTCCAAAAGGTACAATGAGCAGCCAGGGGAACCACCGTCTGTCTTTTGCTGCTGGGCCATGACAAGGAAGGGCAATGGAGATTCATCATCCTGGAAATAGTTTGAGATTTTAATGGTCTTCCTGGCATCCAAGAAATTTTAACTCAGGCCCCACAGTATCCTGGAGCCCGGCTACATTCACATCTCTGACTACATCCATATCCTGTCTGGATCTTCACACCAGATCCACATCACTCTCTGGAAACTCTGGAATCAGGTCTGCATCCAACATGTCTTAACGATATCAGTGATACCATCCTTCTAGCCCTTGGCTTCTACCTGTATTAGCCAGTTCCTCCTCTTTAGAAGGGCATCTACCCTTTTCATTTTGCTGCTCTCTGTTCTGGGAAACACCGTGCCAGCCTTGCTGGCGCTGACCAATGAGATCCTGTGAGCAAAGACCTTACCCAGAGCTCAGCAGAAGAGAATGTCAAGACTACATTCTCCTCCACCCTACAGAACTTCCCAAACCTTCTGGGGCAGTTTGAGTTTCAACTTCCCCCCTGGAGCTAGGAAAGAAAGGGGTCTAGAGTTGGCCTTTGAGATCCCTGCTTTACCTAGGAGCAAATATGTAGGTCACAGGGCAGCAGACAAACATCCCCAGGCACGCTGGAGCTAGGAGAAGCAAGTGGGTCACAGACATTATACCCTAAGTGGAGACAAAGACAAGAAGTTATTGGGTTTACTGCTCATGCTTCCTGGCCAGGGCAAAAACACTTGATGGCTGGTGGAGTGAGGAGGTAGTATGTGATTGTGTATTTGTGTCAAGTTATGTGTTGGATAAAGCCAGTGTGCACACAGGTATGGCAGGTCAGGGAAAGGGGGCACCCAGACAAGGAGAGTCATCCCATCTAGGCATCTCAACCCAAAAGCCCTTAGGAGGCTCTGCAGAACCCTACCCTAATAATCCAGGTGGCAGCACATCTTGGCATGAGACCTGGAGAGGCAAAGGTGACCTGCAAGAAGAAAAGGGCATTCCTTCCCATTGCCCTCCAGACCCTGACTTCCTCTTTGGGATCGTGTGGCATCTTCATGCCCAGTTCCCCTCTTAAAAGCCCTCAGTGGAGCTGCTTCAGCCATGGATAAAGGCCAGGAAAGTAAACATTCACCCTGGAGGGGGTAAAATGTAACTTTGTATGTGAAAACGGCATTGACTCTATCTTAGGCTTAAACACTCATTTTAGTAACACATCAGGTCTTATTCCTTTTAATGATGACATTAGAGATCCCTCATGCTATGTGGAATGTCCTTGCTCTGAAAATCATTCATGGCCTTGGGCATTTCTGTCCCCTTTGTGGAGCGCTAAATCACAGAACTCCTGTTCTTGAGTTCCAAACCTTCCTTTCTGCTTCTGTGCTAGCTGTGCTTTTCGGAGGTTGCAGCAGAACCTGTCTGAGCTCTGCCCGAACTCGGTCTGGGCCCAGCAGATATTGGCCCAGACCCATGACGTTTGCCAATGCAGCTGCGCCAGCCTCTGCCCCTCTTGGGTTGGGTCCCCCAGTACTAAGCACAGGCATTGATAAGAGTGCACCCCACACCCAGAGATGGCACTGCATGTGCCCTCTCTTCAGCCCAGGCTTTGGGACCTTCCCCATTAGTTCCCCCTTGTGAAGGTCATGCCCTTCCTGACCTGGTTGGCGAGTCTGACCTCCTAGGGCCTTGCTGCCTTGTGCCAGGCCTGCCTCCCACACATCCCAGGGCAGCTTTCTGCCCCTTGTCAGGGGAGGTCTCAGGTTGGGGCTCACAGTGGCCTAGGTAGGCTCCCAGGGTCCTGGCGCCCCATTAGCCAAGCCTCCCTGTAGTTCTCAGAGAAGGTGCAGGAGGAAATTCTGCCAGAGCCCTCTGCTGTGGCTCCCTAGAAGCTGCTTCAGCAGGTCCCACCCCAACATGGCAGCCACCATGGCCCTGAGCCTTGGATTTCCATGTCCCACAGGCCTGAAGTGCCGGCTGCCCAGGGCCTCTTCCCACTGCCCTGCTTCGGGGCTTCCGCGGCAGAAGGAGACCCAAGACCACACATCTCCCATGCCTCACGGGATCTCTGGGCCGTGCTGGCCCCTATCCTGTGTCCTACACAGGACCCTGACCTGAATCCAAGACTTTATAGCCTCAACAGGAAGCTACAGGGAAGGAGCCATGGGATTTGGGAACAACATCCTCTGGATGGCAGTAATGCACCAGCAATGCAAACCTGCTCTTGTCCCTGGGTCTCTCCCTCCACCCTTTGTAAAAGAAAAAACAGCAATCAACCAGCAACTGGTCTGCTCCTAGGCTGGGCCCTCTCACAAAGGACCAGGGGCACAGGTTCGGTGCCCCTTCTTTCAAAATGCTGACTGCCTGACTGTATTCATTGTGGATTCAGCCTGGGCCTCCTACCCAACAAAAGCAGGGGCGCCACAAGCAGGCCTCTGTGGACCTCATCCAATCCGGAATTTTCCCAGTTCCAGGCATTACAAGTTAGTTGGGTTCTGTGGGCCTACTTGGATGCACAAGTGGGCCTCCCTCCGCACCTCTATCACTGTTTCCCAAAGCATCACTCACACCCTCAGGCATGCACCCACCCATCCACACACAGACACAAATACACATGTGCCCCATCCCTCACCCCTGGGGACTGCTGACACTGGCGCAGAATCGCAGCTGGCTGGAATGCCAGCTTCATCCAGAGGTCCCAAGTAGCCAAACCCAGAGAGAGGCAGCCAAAGGAAACAGCAGGTGAAGTAGGAGGTGCTGGTGACAGGCAGGACAAGGCGCCTCATCACAGCAAGTGTTCAAGTAATATTTTCTATATTTAGGATGCAAGTATGGATTACCTCAATCTGCAGTTTTGACCAGAGCTTGGTCTTTTATTGGCATTCCATGCTGTCTTCTATAGTTCCAGTGTTCTTCAATTCAAGAATTTGTGGCATTACAGATGTTTATCTGCAGGGGCCCATGCAGAGCTGCTTTAATTGATTATGATTATGATCAGATAGATCAGATAGCCAGAGTGTAGGGATTCTCATTTCATGGTTAGCTATCTTTGCTGTTCCATCATCCTCCACTCCTAATTCTACTCAGGTCTCCTTAAGAACTTGTTTATAAATAGAATCAGTCATAGATAGGAAAGCCAAACTCTCTAGTGCTGGACAAGTAAAGATATTCTGGTGCATACAGATCAATAGTATCATCATATAGTAAAATAGCATAAATTCATGTAACATGATTGCTTTTAAAACTAGAAAACTCCTCAGCACAATGAGAAGTAATCTATGAATATAATAGCTAAAGCAAAAGAAATTTCAATAGGAAAAACTCCAAGAAACAAATTTTTTTCCTCCAACTTCATCAAGTTCTTTAAAAATAGTAAATATAACATTACTTAAAAACAAATCAAGGCTACTGGAGCACAATTCGTCAGCTTCAGGTACTTCTCTCAAGCCACTCTAATATAACATAAACTAAAAAGGAGTAGCTATATAATACATAAGAATAACCTACAGGTTAACCTCTTACTTCTGTTTAAAATCTCTCAGCCACTGAAACTTTATTTCATCTCATTTCTGTCTTCCTTCTTTTGGTCAAGAAGGCTTTCTCAATACCATGATGCTGGGTCCTGGCTCATTCCTGGAGTTCTGTCCCATGTTTCCAGGAAGATTTACACCCCTGGGATTCATGTCCCATATTGGGGGACGGGGCAGTGAGTTCACCTGTGTAAGGGCATTTCTTGAATCTGCTATCTTATCATTTGGATTTTAGTCATCAGATATATATGTTCTTGTCCCTTTTTCTCTTTTTATCATTTAAGTTACAATTCTGTGCCCTCCTCCAGACCTCCCTTTACTATTTCTTGTAGGGCCAGTTTATTGTTGACAAATTTTCTCAGCATTTACTTGTGAAAATTTTAGTCTCTCCCTCATTTTTGAAGGATACTTTGGCTGGGTAGAGAATTCTTGGCTAGAAGTCTTTCTCTTTTAGGATCTTAAATATATCACCACTGCCTTCTTGCCTCCATGGTGCTTGTTGAGTAGTCCAACCTCTTTCTCATGTGGTTTCCCTTGTATGTAGTAGATTGTTTTTCTCTTGCTCCATTCAGGATTTTTTGCTTCTTTCCAACATTTGGCAGACTGTTTAGTATGTATCTTGGAGTAGGCCTATTTGGATTTATTCTGTTTGGGGTTCATGGGGCTTCTTTGATTTGCATATTTATGTCTTTTGTAAGAATTTGGAAGTTTTCCCCTGTTATCTCCAAGCTAATCTTGCTAGACCTTTACTGTTCTCTTCTCCTTCTGGGATACCAATGATTTTTTTTTTTTTTACATGGACAGGCACTGGAAATCAAACCCGGGTCTCCAGCATGGCTGGCAAGAATTCTGCCACTGAGACACTGTCACACCACCCTGAAATACTTACCCTAAGCATGTACTTTTTTTTTTCTTGGCATGGGAAGGCACTGGGAATTGAACCTGGGTCTCAGGCATGGCAGGTAAGAATTCTGCCACTGAGCCACCATCGCACTGCCTGATACCAATGACTTATATATTTCTATGCATTGTGTTGTCCATCATTTCCCTGAGATCTAATTCAAAACATTCCATCTTTTTTGACATTTATTCTACTGTGTGTTTGAAATCAATTTTCCTGTACTCTAGATTGCTTATTCTTTCTTCTGCCTTGTCAAATATGGTGTTGTGTTTCTCTAGGATTTTTTTTTTACTTGGTCTACTGCATCTTTCATCTCTGTGATATCTGCTGTTTTCTTTTTTCAAATTCTTTATGCTCTTCCAGTGTCTTCTTGATATTCTTTATGTCATTAGACAACCACTTGAATTTATTTAGTAGATTTGTATGAACATCTTTGATTATTTGTTCCAGAGTCTGTGTCTCCTCCTGTGTTTTAACTTGGTCATTAGGCTGTGCTACATCTGTCTGCATCTTCATATGCTTTTTGATTTTCTGTTCCCTTCGAGGCGTGTAATTATTTTGATAGACTTGCTTTGGAAGTTGATTTCCTTCAGTAGTCTAAGGTTTCATGTTTGTGGGATGAACATGGGGCAGGACACAGGGTGTGGGGTGGGGCACAGCAGTGTCGTGTGGCATGGCGCAGGGCTAGGTGCAGCCAGAGGATGCTGTGCTGGTACGGGGAGCATGGGGTGCAGGCCACAGGGTTGTTGGGGGGTGGCGTGTGGGCCATGGGTCGGGGTGCAGCTAGGGCAGGCTTTGAAGCGCAGGGACAGTACATGGTGTGGGGGATTCGTTGGCAGGGCATGGTGGGATGCGTATTGGGGTGTGTGTGGGTACACAGTGCATGTAGGGTTGGTGCACAAGGGTGCGGAGCACAGGGAGTGGGAGGGTGTGGCATGGATGCATGGCAGCAGGTGCACAGGCAGGGTACAGGTGCATGCGTGGAACATGGGATTTGTGGGTATTGGAGCATGAGATCGTGGCGCAGATATTGGAGGGCAGGGAGGTTGGTGCAGGTGCCCAAGTTCCCAGGTGCTGGGATGTGCATGTGCATGGGGTGGGTTCTGGGGAGGGGTTCCTAGGTGTAGGTAGGGAGTGTGGCTCAGATGTATATGTGAGCACCTGAGGGGGTGGGGCAGTAAGGTGCAGGCCTCAAGGGGGTGGGGCACTGGTGCCTAGGTGCCAGGGCAGATGGGGCACGGTTGTGTGTTTGTGCAAGATGTGAGTATGCAAGTGTGAGGAGTGCAGGCATGGGCCACAGTGGGGTGTGTGTGTGTGTGTGTGTGTGTGTGTGTGTGCATGGGGCAGTGGTGCATGTGTGGCATGGATCATGTGTGATCTCCTACTAGAAGGGGGCAGGCCACTGGTGTGTTAGTCCAGGGGGTGTAGAGCAGGGTTGTGTGCTTGTGTGGATCCCCTGGGTGAACGAGGTGGGGCTGTCTGGGGATAGAGCTTGGATGAGTGGGGCCTTGGGCATGGGTCATTGGTTGTGGTGGGTAGAATGAGGTGTGGGGCTCCAGTGCATGTGGCACGGGCTGCAGGGCACGGGTCACATGTTGGTGGCATTGTTTGTGGATGCGGCTTATTGAAGGAGCATGGCTTGGCTCACTTCCGAATACTGGCCTCCCTTTCCAAGCACTCTTGAAGGCTCTGAGCCTATATTTGGAAAGGGGCATGTTGGGCTCTTGGCACTAGCTAGTCTTCGGTCCTCTGTGTCTCAGTTCCTCAGCTTTCCCTACCAGGACCTCCCTATGTAGTACAGAAGACCTTCTCAGGTCATCTGCATCCTGGAAATGCTGTCCTAGCCATTTTTCCATAACACCTCTAGGTGTTCCTTGGAGCAGGGGTGAACTTGCCCTATCCTATTCTGCCATCTTCCCGAAATTCTCACTTCATTTCTTTTTATAACTGAATGGTATTTTACCATGTGTATATATTGCATTTTGTTTATCCACTCATTAGTTGATTGATATTTTCATTTTTTCTTCTCCTGATTATTGCTCTGGATATGCATACAATTTTTAAGATTGAATTAGTTTTACAATTGTTTTACCCCCAAGAGCAAGCTTTCTTTCCTCTGTTCTTTCTGCAGGGATCTTGATCTGTTCTGTTTTTGTTTTGCCTCTCTCTCTCTCTTTTTTTATACTCCTTTGTGGTCTCTATATGTTTTTGCCTGGTGGAAATTCTGGTTAGAGGGACACCCTGGAGGAGACTTCCCCATGTCACTATTTCCCAGCCCAGAAAGGATAGAGACCCACAAAGGGTGCAGAGTCAGGCTCCAAAGTGAAGTTCTTTACCCCATTTTATCACCTTTTTCTCCTGCTCTTTCCTAGATGCTGTACGTCATTCTTCTTCTGGCCTCCTGAGCCCCATAACAGTTGTTCCTTACAGTTTCTGTCTGTTTACTAGCTGTTTTGGAGGAATGAGTGAGTCTTGGAGCTCTCAACTCTGTATCTTTGCCAGAAGTCTCTTTTACTTTTTCTTTTGCAAGTCATTGTAAATGTTGTTTTAGTTATATAGTACTTATATTTCTGGAACCAAAACATAGCCAGAGCATACTTATTTGTTTGTTATTCTTAATAACATAGGGTTATGTTAATGTATTCTTCCCTTCTTATCACCTTAGATAACTATGGAAAAAAACCACTAGCCTTATTATATTAAAATGTGTAAGTGAAATGAAATAAAATTACATTGCTAAAAGGATAGGGTTGGAACCAATCCATCTAAATAAATCCCTTTGATTTTCTTCAGCTTTCACTTATTTACAGAAATTAATTCCCTAGAGAACTGTGAGATAATTACCTATTTCTGTAGGCTATTGTCTATTATCAGTCTTCTGGATAGCAACAAAAATGAAGTGATCTCTCTGTCTCTGTCTGTGTGTCTTCCTTTCTTTTTGCTTTGATTGAACTCACTTAACTTCTTGGAAGTTTCTAATTAACATTTTTAATGATGCCACTCTTAGTGGGCTCGGTGAAATTCGAGATTGCAGATGTTTCCACTTTAATGACTTACCTAAATGCCTTTGAGCACATGCCAGCTTTAGGAATATTTGAATTTTATTTTTATCTAGATTGTCTTCCAAAAGATTCATACCTTTTTGTTTAGAGCCTATGAAACTTCGTGATAGTATTTATCTCCTGTTGGGGCTGGGAGAAGGATTGAAGCACAAGCCTAAAACTCTAGTTTTCAGCCTTCAAACAGCAAGATAAAGTACCTACACATGCTGTCTCTTCAAAGTTTGATTTACCTTGTAGGCTAGATAATTCCTTTTGCTGTCACTCCATAAATTATGGTGTGTCACTGAAGTTACTTCCAAAAGTCTGAAGAAAGGTCTTTACACTTTCTGTTAGTTGATTATAGGAACTTGAGCACAAAATGAGTGAAGTTGTCAGTTTTACTGTAAGAAAATGCATGGTTTTCAAGTAATGTATCTAATGTTCTTACTTTAAGTAGCACATTCAAAGCTGACTTGTGGAATCTTTGCATCCACTTCATTTGGGGCAGACATTGTCATCAGACACCACAAAACTGGAGAAAATCATGATTATGTATCTTTCTGGCAAAGCGTTCTTAAGTATATATTTTGAGAAAATGAGTCCTGAAAATAATAAAGAAATTTCAGTGTTTGCTGCTTTATTCTCATCACCAACATCGCGAACGAAAGTATGTTCTCCCAGTGGTTTTCTGCATGCTTTCCCTTGTACTGGGTCACTTAAAGAGGTTCTATAAATTCGTGAAATAAAGTCATGGAATGATAGGCAGTAGTTGTAGTATCTGATTTCAGCTTTCCTACAAATTGACTGTAGCTTTAAGTAAGTTACTTAGCCTCTTTGGATCTTAGATTCTTCAGCTTTAGGGGAAGATAGAATTTGTCGAGCTCTAGGAAGGCCTCTTCCAGCTCACCTATTTCAGGCTCCCATGCTTTTGTTTCTGTGTGTGGTTTGATTGTTTAGCTAATTTTAATTTGACAAGCAGAAGCTATGTTTGCCACTCTTCAAACATACCTATGATCCTTTTACACTAGGAATTTCTGCACAGTGGGCTTGTGTAGGCACCATGATTGAAGAGTATAATTAGGTTAAATTTGGGAGGGGAGATAGGTGTATTTTCAGAGAAATTTTAACATGGATAGTAGCAATGTCAAGCAAGCTCATGTTGGAGAACCCCCATCTTTTCATTGATGTCGGAACCAATTTTACATGCTTTGTTACATCGGTGTGTGAAGTTTTTTTTTTTTTTAACTTTTTTCCATTGTGAAAAATAATATGCATATGAAAAAGCAATACATTTCAAAGTACATTTTAATAAGTATTTATACACCAGATTTTAAATTTTGGTATGGGTTATAGTTCCATGATTTTTCATTTTTTTCTTCTAGCTGCTCCAAGACACTGGAGACCAAAGGAAATATGAATATAATGATTCAGCAGTCATATTCATTTCTTAAATGTTTTTTTCACTATTAAACTCTTTCATCTCTTTTTTTCTTATTTGTGAAGTATAGCATGTATACAAAAAGCAAAAACTTTCAAAGCACATCATGACAATTAGTATAGGACTGATTTCAGAGTTTGGTATGGGTTACAATTCCACAATTTTAGGTTTTTATTTCTACGTGCTCTAAGGTACTGAAGACTAAAGGAAATATCAGTATACTAATTCAGCACTCATACTCATTTGTTAAACCCAAACTTCTCTGTATAACTCCAGCATCACCTTTGATCTTTCTCTCACTCTTTAGGGGTATATGGGCTATAGCCATTTTAACTTTTTAATGTTGGAAAGGGCTGTCGGCAATATAGGATAGGGGGATAGAACTAATTGATATTCTTTTTTTTTTTTGGAACTGGTTGATATTCTGGAAAGGCTGGCCCCTCCGCATTTTAGGAGTTATCTGGTCTAGGGACCCATCTGGATGTTATAAGTTTCTGGAAGTTATGCTAGTGTATGGAAACTTTGTAGAATCTTATGTAATGCCATAGGTATTCTTTAGGATTGGCAGGAATGATTTTGATTGGGGTTTTGGTAAGTTATGATAGTAGCAATGTCTAACTGAAACTTGCATAAGGGTGACCTCAATAGAAGCCTCTCGACTCTCTTTGAACACTCTGAGCCACTGAAACCTTATTTGTTACACTTCTTTTCCCCCTTTTGGTTAGGATGGTATTATTGATCACATTGTGCCAGGACCAGTCTCATCCCTGGGGGTCATCTCCCATATCATTAGGGAGGCTTTCATCCCTGGATGTCATGTCACACGTAGGGAGGAGGGCAGTGGTTTCACTTGCAGGGTTGGGCTTAGAGAGTGAGAGGCCACATCTGAGCAACAAAAGAGGTCCTCTGGAGGTGACTCTTAGGCATACCTATAGGTAGGCTAAGCTTCTCCATTACATACATAAAACTTCACAAGAGCAAATCTCAAGATCAAGGACTTAGCCTATTGATTTGGGTGTCCCTAATAGTTGACACAGTATGCAGGTTTTCCCCAGTGATAAAGTTTAATAGTTCTATGTTGTTTCTCCTATTCCTCAAGGAACTTTGCCAATAAATTTTTGATTATCTGCTTAATATACTCTGAGATGCATCTATCCATAACATTAAGCTAAAAGGCTCTCATTATTATTCTGGGGTCCCTGTGTTTGGATTGTTTAAATGATCTATCCAGAACAGGTTGAGTTAGATTATGTGCTATTGAAAATTTAGATCTGGATAAAACAAACCTTTCTTCCTTTGGTCTCAAAGAGTAGATGAAGTTCTGAAATACAGGCAATGTCTTCCTTACCCCTGTATTCTGAATTACCTTAATCCTGACATGATCAGCTTTGTTCTTATCTCTAAATACAAGGTTATACATATATAAGACAGCCCCTCAAAATCCAGTAATAACAGTTACCACTCCAAACTAAATGTGACTGCTATAAGAGCTTCCAGTCTAGGCCCCAGTTTTCTTATAACTTTTTGAAATGAGATCATATAATATTTGCTCTTTTATTTCTGACTTATTGTGCCTCACCAAATGACTCACAGGTTCTTTCATATCGATCCATGCCTCATAACTCTGTTCTCCTTTCTCTAGCAGCTCAATGTTCAATCATATATATACACCATTGTTTGCCAATCTACTTCTCAGTCAATGCATCTTTCAGCCACCTCCATCTCCTGGACCACATGTATAATGTCAAAAATATCAATTTTAGTTATTTTCATTGTTCTCAAGAGGAAGATAGCCAATAAATACACCCTCAAGAAATAGAAAATCCAAACCTCCCCCTAACTCTTGTCCTTCCCTACATTATATACCCCAGGTATTTTGGTACTATTGATCTTTTCCTGTTAAACATAGCCCATAGCATGTGATAGCATTTTCCCCCCTATACCCTGAAATTATATACTCTTTGTACAAGAATCATATTTTGGAGTAGTTCATTCAATGACTTATTTATATTTGTAGTATTAATTGGTGAAACGCATGAATCTACACAGTGTCTTTCATTCATGCTTACCTTCAGTATGGTAAAATTACTTATACACCCACTATTGAACCACCTTACTTCTGTGTATTCCCTTACAATTAAGTTCAACCTCATTAGCAAACTGTTCACCATCTCAAGCTTCTGGGTGTCTCTAGGTCCCTTATAAGCCTCTGATTTTACCTTTACCATGGTCGTAAAAGTGGAACTATATAAGTATCTGTCCTTTTATGTCTGGCTTATTTCACTTGGCATTATGTCCTCAAGGTTCATCCGTCTTGTCATGTGCTTCAGGACATCATTTCGTCCTGCTGCTGCATAATATTTCGTTGTATGTATATACCACATTTTTTAATCCACTCGACTGTTGATGGGCACTAGGATTGTTTCCATCTTTGGTTATTATGAATAGTGCTGCTGTGCATATTGTTGTGCAAATTTCTGTTTGGGTAACTGCTTTTAGTTCTTCTGGATATATCCTAGTAGTAATATTGCCAGTTCATACAGCAATTCAATATTTAGTTTCCTAAGGAACTGCCAAACTGTCTTCCATAGTGACTGTACTGTTATGCATTCCCACCAGCAGTGCATAAGTGTCCCAGTTTCTCCACATCCACTCCAACATTTGTAGTTTACTGTTTTTTTAATAGCACCCATAGGTGTAAGTTTGTATCTCATTGTAATCTTGATCTTCATTTCCCTTTTAGCTAGTGAGAATGAACATTTCTTCATAAGCTTTTTAGCCATTTGTATTTGCTCTCCAGAAAAATGTCTGTTCATGTCTTTAGCCCACTTTAAAATTGGATTGCTTGTTCTTGTGTTGATGATTTTTTTATGTATACAGGATATTAAACCTTTATTCAAGGTGTTATTTCCAAATATTTTCTCCTTTTGTATTGGCTGCCTCTTCAACTTTTTGACAAAGTCTTTTGGGGCACAGAAGCATTTTAGTTCAAGGAGTTCCCATTTATTTATTTTTAATTTTGTTTCTTATATTTTGGGTGTAAAGTTTAGGACAATACCTCCTATTACTAGGCCTTGAAGATGCTTCCCTACATTTTCTTCTAGGAGCATTATGGTACTGGTTCTTATGTTTCAGTGTTTGATCCATTTTGAGTTAATTTTTATATAGGGTGTAAGGTAAGGATCCTCCTTCATTCTTCTGCCTATTGATATCAAGTTTTCCCATACCCATTTATTGAAAAGACTATTTTTTCCCATTTAATGCATTTGGGGGCTTTGTCGAAGATTAGATTACCATAGATTTGGTGTCTCTATCTGTGCTCTAGATTCTATTCCATTGGTCAATACTTCTGTCTTTGTGCCAGTACCATGCTGTTTTGACCACTGTAACATTATAATAAGTTTTAAAATAGGGCAGTAGTAATCCTCCCACTTCATTCTTCTTTTTTAGTATGCTTTTAGGTATTTGGAGTCTGTTACCCTTCCAGATTAACTTGGTAATTAGCTTTTCCAAGTAGGTTGTTAGAATTTTGATCGGTACTACATTGAATCTGTAGATCAATTTGGGTAGGATTGACATCTTAACTACATTTAACCTTCTTATCCATGAGCAGCAAATGTCTTTCTTCCTATTTAGATCTTCTTTGACTTCTTTTAGCAATGTTATGTAGCTCTCTGTGTACAAATCCTATACATCCCAAGTTAAGTTCATTCCTAGATACTTGATTTTTTTAGTTGCTATTTTGAATGGAACTTTTTCCTTAAGTGACTACTCAGTTAGGTCATTGCATGTGTATAGAAAAATTACTGATTTTTGCACATTAATTTTATAACCTGTCACCTTGCTGAAAATGTTTATTAGCTTAGGTAACTTTGCCATAGATTTCTCAGGATTTTCCAAGTATACTCTCATGTCGTCTACAGATAATGAAAGTTTTACTTCTTCCTTTCCAATTATGGATGCCTTTTATTTACTTTTCCTCCCTAATTGCTTTAGTAAGAACTTTTAAAAATTTTATTAATAAAACCAATCAACATAGAATATGAACATTCATTTTTTTCATCACATAGTTGTATATTCTTCATCATGATCATTTCTTAGAACATTTGCATCAATTCAGAAAAATAAATAAAAAGAAAACAGAAAAGAATTCATATATACCATACCCCTTATCTCTCCCTTTCATTGATTACTAGCATTTCAATCTACTATATTTACTTTAACATTTGTTCCCCCTATTATTTATTTCTTTTTAATCCCTGTGTTTTACTCATCTGTCCATAAGGTAGATAAAAGAAGCATTAGACACAAGGTTTTCACAATCACACAGTCACATTGCGAAAGCTGTATCATTATACAATCATCTTCAAGAAACATGGCTACTGGAACAGAGCTCTACATTTTCAGGCAGTTCCCTCCAGCCTGTCTGTTATGCCTTAACTAAAAAGGTGATATCTATTTAATGCCTAAGAATAACCTCCAGGAAACCTCTGGACTCTGGAATCTCTCAGCCATTGCCACTTTATTTTGTCTCATATCTCTCTTCCCCCTTTCGGTCAAAAAGGTTTTCTCAGTCCCTTGGTGCTGAGTCCCAGCTCATTCTAGGATTTCCGTCCCGTGTTGCCAAGAAGGTCCACACCCCTGGGAGTCATGTCTCATGTAGAGAGGGGGACGGCAGTGAGTTTGCTTGTTGTGTTGGCTGAGAGAGAGAGGCCACATCTGAGCAA
This sequence comes from Tamandua tetradactyla, assembly GCF_023851605.1. Taxonomy (NCBI): domain Eukaryota; kingdom Metazoa; phylum Chordata; class Mammalia; order Pilosa; family Myrmecophagidae; genus Tamandua; species Tamandua tetradactyla. The sequence goes on along the minus strand of NC_135353.1, from coordinate 52,874,115 downwards.
CAAAAGAGGTTTTCTTGGGGATGACTCTTAGGCCTAATTTTAAGTGGTCTTAGCCTATCCTTTGTGGGGTTAAGTTCATATGAAAAAACTCCAAGATTGGGGGCTCAACCTTTTGCTTTGGTTGTCCCCACTGCTTGTGAGAATACCAAGAATTCTCCACATGGGGAAGTTGAGATTTCCCCCTTTCCCACCATTCCCCCAAGGGGACTTTGCAAATACTTTTTTATTCACTGTTCAAATCACTCTAGGACTTATCGAGGCGTCACTTTGGATAAACCTACAAAATCTCATGCCCTACTCAAGGTTCCATGTACTTGTGGTGTTCAATTAAGCTGTCCAAATAAATTATATTTGGGATTTTAATTGGTATTGCATTGAATCTGTAAATCAATTTACGTAGAATTGATGTCTTAACTATATTTAGTCTTTCAATCCATGGACACAGTATGCCCTTCCATTTATTTAGGTCTTCTGTGATTTCTTTTAATAATGTTTTCTCTGTATAGGTCTTATGTCCCTTTAGTTAAATTTATTCCTCAATATTTTATTCTTTTGGGTGCAACTGTAAATGGCATTTTTTTCATGATTTCCTCCTCAGATTGTTCATTACTAGTATATAGAAACACTACAGATTTTTTTTTTTGGTTTTGTTTTATTTATTTATATATCTTTTTTTTTTATTAATTAACGGAAAAAAAAGAAAAAAAAGAAATTAACCCAACATTTAGAAATCATACCATTCTACATATGCAATCAGTAATTCTTAACATCATCACATAGATGCATGATCACCGTTTCTTAGTACATTTGCATCGGTAGAAACACTACAGATTTTTGAGTGTAGATCTTGTAACCTGCCACATTGCCTTACTCATTCATTAGCTCTAGTAGTTTTACTGTGGATTTTTCAGAGTTTTCAACATATACTATCGTACCATCTGCAAACAGTGAGAGTTTTACCTCTTCCTTTCCAATTTTGATGCCTTGTATTTCTTTTTCTTGTCTAATTGCTCTGGCTAGAACTCCCAACACTATGTTGAATAACAATGGTGATAGTGGACATCCCTGTCTTGTCCCTGATCTTAGAGGGAAAGTTTTCAGTTTTTCCCCATTGGGATGATGTTAGCTGTGGGTTTTTCATATATTCCCTTTATCATGTTGGGGAAGTTCCCTTCTATTCCTATCCTTTGTAGTGTTTTCAACAAGAAGCAATGTTGAATTTCATTAAATGCCTTTTCTGTATCAATCCAGATGCAGATGTAGTTTTTCTGCTTTGATTTGTTGATATCATGCATAACATTAATTGATTTTCTTATGTTGAGCCATCCTTGCATACATGGGATGAATCCTACTTGGTCATGGTGTATAATTCTTTTAATGTGCTGCTGGATTTGATTTGCTAGAATTCTGTTGAGGAATTTTACACCTGTATTCATAAGAGAGATAGGTCTGTAGTTTTCTTTTTTTGTAATATTTTTGTCTGGCTTTGGTATGAGAGTGATGTTGGCTTCATAGAATGAGTTAGGTAGCTTTCCCTCCTCTTCACTTTTTTTGAAGAGTTTGAGCAGGATTGGTACTAATTCTTTCTGGAGTGTTTGGTAGAATTCACATGTGAAGCCATTTGGTCTGGACTTTTCTTTTTGGAGAACTGCTTAATGGCTGATTCAATTTCTTTACTTGTGATTGGCTTGATGAGGTCGTCTATTTCTTGAGTCAATGTTGGTTGTGCATGCCTTTCGAAGTTGTCCATTTCATGTACATTGTCAAATTTATTAGCATAAACTTGTTCATAGTATCCTGTCATTACTTCCTTTGTTTCTGTGGGGTCAGGGGTTATGTCTTCTCTTCCATTTCTGATTTTATTTATTTGCATCCTCTCTCTTCTTTTTGTCAACCTCACTAAGGGTCCATCAATCTTATGATTTTCTCATAGAACCAACTTCTGGTTTTGTTGATTTTCTCAATTGTTTTCATGTTGTCAATTTCATTTATTTCTGCTCTAATCTTCATTATTTCTTTCCTTTTACTTGCTTTGGGGTTAATTTGCTGTTCTTTCTCTAGTTATTCCAAGTGGACAGTTAATTTCTCAATTTTTGTTCTTTCTTTTTTGATATAGGCATTTAGGGCAATAAATTTCCCTCTTAGCACTGCCTTTGCTGCATCCCATAAATTTTGATATGTCATGTTTTTATTTTCATTTACCTCGAGGTATTTACTGATTTCTCTTGTAATCTTCCTTGACCCACTGGTTGTTTAAGAGTGTGTTGTTGAGCCTCCATGTATTTGTGAATTTTCTGACCCTCTGCCTCTTACTGATTTCCAGCTTCATTCTATTATGATCTGAGAAAGTGTTTTGTATGATTTCAATCTTTTTAAATTTATTGAGACTGGCTTTGTGACCCAGCATATGGTCTGTCTTTGAGAATGATCCATGAGCACTTGAGAAGAAGCTATATCCTGCTGTTATGGGGTGTAATGTTCTATAAATGTCTGTTAAGTCTAGCTCATTTATTGTATTTTCCAAATTTTCTGTTTCTTTATTGATCCTCTGTCTAGATGTTCTGTCCATTGACAAGAGTGGGGAATTGAAATCTCCAAGTATTATAGTAGATGTGTCTATTTCTCTTTTCAGTGTTTGCCTCATGTATTTTGAAGCATTCTGACTCGGTGCATAAATATTTATGATCATTATATATTCTTATTGAATTGTTCCTTTTATTAATACATAGTGTCCTTCTTTGTCTCTTTTAACTGTTTTACATTTGAAGTCTAATTTGTTGGCTATTATGATAGCTACTCCTGCTCTTTTCTGATTATTATTTGCATGAAATATCTTTTCCCAACCTTTCACTTTCAACCAATGTTTATCCATGGGCCTAAGATGTGTTTCCTGTAGACAGCATATAGATGGGTCCTGTTTTTAAATCCATTGTCAGTCTATGTCTTTTGATTGAGGAGTTTAATCTATTAACATTTAGTATTATTACTGTATGGGCAGTACTTCTAACATTTTCCCTTTTGGATTTTATATGGTATAGCTAATTTTCTTTCTTTTTACCTTTACTGATAGTCTTCATTTCTGCACTCTTCTCCACACCTCTCTCTCCTGCCTTTTTGTATCTGTCTCTAGTGCTCCCTTTAGTATTTCTTGCAGAGCTGGTCTCTTGGTCACAAATTCTCTCAGTGATTTCTTTGTTTGAAAATATTTTAATTTCTCCCTCATTTTTGAAGGACAATTTTGCTGGATATAGAATTCTTGGTCGCAGTGTTTCTCTTTTAGTAATTTAAATATATCATCCCACTGACTTCACACCTCCATGGTTTCTGCTGAGAAATAAGCATAGTCTTATTGTACTTCCCTTGTATCTGATGGTTTGCTTTTCCTTGCTGCTTTCAAGATTTCTCTTTGTCTTTTACATCTGACATTCTGATTAGTAAATGTCTTAGAGCACGCCTATTGGGATCTAGTAAATGTCTTAGAGCACGCCTATTGGGGTACACTGCACTTCTTGGTTCTGTAATTTTAAGTCTTTCATAAGAGATGGGAAATTTTCAGTGACAATTTCCTCCATTGTTTTTCTCCTCTTTTTCCCTTCTCTTCTCCTTCTGGGACACCCACAACATGTATATTCATGCACTTCCTGTTGTCATTCAATTCCCTGAGGTAGCACAAAATTTTGAATTTAATTAACCCCACTGAATTATATATTTGAATGTGTTTAAAAGGAAATATTCGGTTATACATAAGTATGACAATGAAAATTAAACAAACAAAAATACAAACAGGGAATCAATAATGTCTATAATGGACTATAGTTAATAGTATGATCACAAAGATTTTCTTTTATCAATTGTACCTAATGCAAGGTGGTAATATTTGTGTTGGAGTGTCCTTGTTTGACAGTGTTGTGTACCCCAGAAAATCCATGTTCTTTAATCCTGATTCAATATGTAGGGTGGAAACCTTTGTTTAGATTGTTTTCGGGGGACTGACCCACACAATTGTGGGTGTGACCCTTTGTTTAGATTATCTCCATGGAGAGGTGATGCTCCTGATTGTGGGTTTGGTCTTTTGATTAGAGGGTGATGTGACTCTGCCCATTCAAGATGGGTTACGAGTACTTTACTGGAGTTCTTTAAAAGGGGAAACATTTTGGACAAAACACAGTTGCTTCAGAGCCAACAGAGACACAGACATTTGAAGATACTTGTGTGTTGACAGAGAAAGCAGACTCCAGTCATCGTCGTTTGGAGATGCAAAGCTCAGCAGAAGTCAACATGTGTCTTCCCATGAGTTGCTAATCAAGTCCAAACCTGGAGTTGTCTCCTGGAGAAGCTAAATGAAGGCCCACAGATGCTTAGAGAAGAAACCACTGGCATCAAAATCTGGAAACAATGGAAACTGGCAATGGACCAGCGAATGGCAGCCATGTGCCTTCCCATGACAGACATTGGCCTTTCTTTAGTCAAGGTATGTCTGTGGATGCCTTAGTTTAGACATTTTATTGGCCTTAGAACTGTAAACTTGTAACTTAATAAATTCCTCTTAAAAAGCCATTCCATTTCTGGTATATTGCATTCCAGCAGCATTTAACAAACTAAAATGGGGTGGGTATAAGGGATTTCTATATATTCTATTTGATATTTATGTATACCTACAAATTTCCTAAAAAAACAGAGGAAGTTCTTTCAAATCCTGTGAAGTCCTCTCTATAGCTTCCAGAGGACATCAGACATCTGAGTAAAGAGTACCACTCAGAACCTATTCAGACAAAAGGACAGGGGCTTTAGTATGTCCAAGGCACCATGAGGCAAAGGAGAAGTGTGGCAGAATGCTACTAGTCAGGTGCTACAATCTGGGTGTTTGGTACAGTAGCAGGCTCCTGTACTAATGTATGTGTACATCTTACGATTGTCAGAAAATTCAGAGTACCAAGTGCTAGGAGGCAGGTCCACAAGCCCATTGACTTTGGTTTGAGTTTCACCAAACTCTAAGTCCAGTGCCTGTTGACTGCCCCACCTATGTGTTTGGGTCCTTCAGCCCTCATTGTCAAGATGCCATTTCAGGGAAGTGTGAGAATGTTTAAATGACAATGTTGCCTTGTGATCATTGTGGGGCAAGGGAGGCCATTGGGTGTTAATACTCCCTCTGTGTCCAGAATCCATTTAGGTCTTGAGGACTTAACCAATCTGCAGTATCAATGATATAAATATGGGTAGGTTTAAGTCCCTTCAGAAGGTGCTTTGGTGGTGTAGTAATTCCTGCTTGTTGTTTAGGAAGCCTCACATACCCAAAGACACAAGAGCTGTGCATGGTGGAGTACTAAGTATAGGACCAAGCTTCTTGAAAGTAATAAAATTGATGAGCTGCCATGAATGTTAGCAATGCTGGACCCTGAGTGATATTTTTTTTCATTTTCAAAGAGCATGGGGGATTATACATTGACATTTGTGATACAGTACTGCCATTAAGAAGAAATTGTTTGGCAATCCCATGAAGCCTTCAGTGTAACTTCCTAAGTTGGCCTGGAATTGGAGTAAACCCAGAGACCAATGAAGTCCACATGGTGGTGACTCAGAAGTTCTAGTGTTCCCTTGAGGCTTGATACAACTGAGGTATCAATGCCAGGTCCTTCTGTCAAGCTCCAGGGCCAGACACCAGCACAAGCAGACAACCAGTGTGCCCAGCAGGTCAGGAACAGGAAGCTAAGTGTCTGCCTAGGCGGCTACTATGTCAGGACATTACTATGGGAGCCACAATGATGTCACTTCATCTAACAGGGCTCTGGGCATGGTCCTTCATTCTCCTTACCCTAGAAGTGGGAACTGGATCATCTCTTGGTGGTCCAATGCCCTGGAATGCACAATCAATGCATACTGTCACACCTCTCAAAGGAGGCTGAAATGTACCAATTTTCTTTTCTTTACACAATGCCAGAAAATTTTAAAAGTAGTGGAATATAACATAACACTGTAATTTGCCTTTTATTCTGGAGTGTGGTTCTAGTGGAGGGACCTGTTGTAAATTTACTTGAATAAATTGCAGGGTACAGGAAAGTTTTTGAAAACTCCTGAAGCCACACCAACCTATTCTTGGAGAAACTTCTCATTGTGTGGTCAGATATGGAGGAGAGAATAAAGGGAAGGAGTTTTTCATTTTAAATATTTTTATTGACAAATGTTCACACACACACATTCCATACATGGTGTACAATCAATGGCTCACAATATCATCACATAGTTGTGTATTCATCACCATGATAATTTTTTAGAACATTTGCATCATTCCAGAAGAAGACATAAAAAGAAAAAAAAAACTCATGCATACTATACCCCTTACCCCTCCTCTCTTTGACCACTAGTATTTCCATCTACCCAAATTATTTTACTCTTTGTCTCCCTATTATTTATTTTTTATCCATTTTTTTTACTCATCTGTGCATATCCTGGATAAAAAGAGAATCAGATGCAATGTTTTCACAGTCAAATAGTCACATTGAAAAAACTATACCTTTATACAATCGTCTTCAAGAATCAAGGCCACTGGAACACAACTCAACAGTTTCAGATATTTCCCTCCAGCCACTCCAATACACCATAAACAAAAAAAGAGGTGTCTAAATAATGCAGAAGAAAGACCTCCAGGATAACCTCTTGACTCTGTTTGAAATCTCTCAGCCACTGAAACTTTATTTTGTCTCATTTCTCTCTTCCCCGTTTCGGTCAAGGAGGCTTTCTCAATCCCTTGATGCCACTCCCTGGCTTATCCCAGGATTTCTTTCCCATGTTGCCAGGGAGATTTATACCCCTGGGGGTCATGTTCCATGTAAGGAGGAGGGCAATGAGTTCACTTGTCAAGTTGCCTTAGAGAGAGAAGCCACATCTGAGCAACAAAACAGGTCCTTTGTTGGACACTCTTAAGCCTAATTTTTTAAAACTTTTTAAATTATATAATATAACATATATACAAAGCAAATAAAGAAAAAACAATAGTTTTCAAAGAAAGAAAAAAAACTATAGATACCGTCATCTCTGATTTTTCCTTCTAGCTGCTCCAGAATATTGGAGGCCAAAAGGGATATATGTATTTTTTTATCATCACTTTTTTCTTTTTTGTGAAAAATAACATATATACAAAAAAGCAATAATTTCAATGCACAGCACACCAATTAGTTGTAGAACAGATTTCAGAGTTTGGCATGGGTTACAATTCCTAATTTTAGGTTTTTACTTCTAGCTGTTCTAAGATACTGGAGACTAAAAGAAATATCAATATAATGATTCAGCAATCATATTCATTTGTTAAACACTACCTTCTCTGTACAACTCCACCATCACCTTTGATCTTTCTCCCACTCTTTAAGGGTTTTTGGGCTATGGCCACTCTAACTTTTTCATGTTGGAAGGGATGTCAATAATAAGGACTTGGAAGATGAAACTAGCTGATATTCTGGAGAGGCTGGCCCCTCCAGGTTTCAGGACTTATCTGGTCCAGGGACCTATCTGGAGGTTGTAGGTTTTTGGAAACTTACCTTAGTGCATGAAACCTTTGTATTGTATGTATTTATATATTGTCCTAGGTATACTTTAGGATTGGCTAGAATGGTTTTTGTTGGGGTTTGGCAAGTTATGATATATAGCAATGTCTAACTGAAGTTTGCATAAGAGTGACTTCCAGAGTAGCCTCTCAATTCTGTTTGAACTCTCTTAGCCATGGATATTTTATTTGTTATACTTCTTTTCCCCCTTTGGGTCAGGATGGCATTGTTGATCCCACAGTGCCAGGGTCAGACTCATCCCTGGGAGTCATCTCCCACGCCACCAGGGAGACTTTCACCCCTGAATGGCATGTCTCATGTATGGGGGACAGCAATGATTTCACTTGCAGAGTTGGGGTTATAGAGAATGAGGCCACATCTGAGCAAAAAAAAAAGAGGTCCTCCAGAGGTGACTCTTAGGCACATCTGTAGATAGGCTAAGCTTTTCTGCTACATACATAAGCTTCATAAAAGCAAGACTCAAGATCAAGTGCTTGGCCTATTGATTTGGGTGGCCCTAATGTTTGACACAGTAGCAGTGGTTTCCCCAGTGGTAAGTTTCATTGCTCCATATTTTTTCTCCATCCCTCAAGGAACTTTGCCAAAACTTTTTGATTATCTGCTTAATATATTCTGGAATGTATTGAGACATTACATTAAGTTATACAGGATTAAAAGTGTATTAGTTAGGGTTCTCTAGAGAAACAGAATCAACAGGGAACACTTGCAAATATAAAATTTATGAAAGTGTCTCACGTGACCATAGAAACGCAGAGTCCAAAATCCACAGGGCAGGCTCCGAAGCCGATGACTCCAATCGATGGCCTGGATGAACTCCACAGGACAGGCTCACCAGCCAAAGCAGGAATGCAACCTGTCTCCTCTGAGTCCTCCTTAAAAGGCTTCCCATGATTGCATTTAGCATCACTAATTGCAGAAGACACTCCCCTTTGGCTGATTACAAATGGAATCAGCTGTGGATGTAGCTGACGTGATCATGACCTAATCCTATGAAATGTCCTCATTGCAACAGACAGGCCAGCACTTGCCCAATCAGATGAACAAGTACCACAACTTGGCCAAGTTGACACCTGTCCCTAACCATGACAGTCCACCCCTTGTCAACTTGGCATATATATATATATATATATATATCACCTTAGACCATACTTAATTTCCAAATGAAAACAAATAAGCACACGTTTTTTCTTTTACCTGACAATACTCAACTGTCCTGCATATAACTGGAAACACATTAAATCTCTCCAGAATAGCGTGCAAATCCTTGGGCAACATTCATTCTTAAACTTGATATCTTACAACTTAAATAGTATAACACAAACAAAACAGCATTACAGTCCTCGTTTCTGTAACTGATCACGTGGTCGAAGTTCATATTTATCACTACCTTCTTCCACTACCCATTCCATGTTCCCTTTCCCCTCAGCAAGCACTTCAGCTAGCCGTGGTTCCTTGCCTGGTTGGGTGACCCAAACCTTCATTCCTGAAGTCTCAGAGCCATTAGTGGTCCTGCCTGGATTGTGTTGTTGCAGGTTTCCATTGATTTTAATCACAGGGCATGGTAGTACTAATAGACGCCCCAGGGGATCTCCTATATTCCAAGAAAACTCTTCTTTACCTCCATTATGTAGTTGCAGTCCTACTTCCTTCTGATAGTCAGGGTCAATTACCCCAGACAATAATGTAATCCCCTTCTTGGTGTGTTGATCCAGAGGCATAAGTAGCCCAAAGTGGCCAGGTGGCAATCTTAACTTCCAGTTCAGTGGTATCACTGTTGTTTCTCCTGGAGAAAGCACACCCCGTTTTGGAACTAAAACCTGTAGACCAGCAGAACTCAGGGTAGCAGGGACAGGAAGCAAAAATTTTCCTAGTGGATCACTAGGAGTAATAGTGAGTGGCACCACACCCATTTCCACCCCTTGGTTCCTGGACCCATGAATCCTGGCTATAGGAGAAACAGCACCATACAGTGGACGCTGATTCAGAGCATACACAGCTCCCTGGAGAACATTACCCAAGCCTTTCAAGTTTTTGCCACCTAGTTGGCACTGTAATTGAGTTTTCAAAAGGCCATTCCACCATTCTATCAATCCAGCAGCTTCTGGATGATGGGGAACATGGTAAGACCAGAGAATTCCATGAGCATGTGCCCATTCCCACACTTCATTTGCTGTGAAGTGTGTTCCTTGATCCGAAGCAATGCTATGTGGAATACCATGACGATGGATAAGGCATTCTGTAAGCCCACGGATAGTAGTTTTGGCAGAAGCATTGCGTGCAGGGAAAGCAAACCCATATCCAGAGTATGTGTCTATTCCAGTTAGAACAAATCGCTGCCCCTTCCATGAAGGGAGTGGTCCAATGTAATCAACCTGCCGCCATGTAGCTGGCTGGTCACCTCGGGGAATGGTGCCATATCAGGGGCTGAGTGTGGGTCTCTGCTGCTGGCAGATTGGGCACTCAGCAGTAGCTGTAGCCAGGTCAGCCTTGGTGAGTGGAAGTCCATGTTGCTGAGCCCATGCATAACCTCCATCCCTACCACCATGACCACTTTGTTCATGAGCCCATTGGGCAATAACAGGAGTTGCTGGGGAAAGAGGCTGACTGGTATCCACAGAACGGGTCATTTTATCCACTTGATTATTAAAATCTTCCTCTGCTGAAGTCACCCTCTGGTGTGCATTCACATGGGACACAAATATCTTCATGTTTTTAGCCCACTCAGAAAGGTCTATCCACATACTTCTTCCCCAGACCTCTTTGTCACCAATTTTCCAATTATGGTCTTTCCAAGTTCCTGACCATCCAGCCAAACCATTAGCAACAGCCCATGAGTCAGTATACAAACGCACCTCTGGCCAGTTTTCCTTCCAAGCAAAATGAACAACCAGGTGCACTGCTCGAAGTTCTGCCCACTGGGATTTCCCCTCACCACTGTCCTTCAAGGACACCCCAGAAAGGGGTTGTAATGCTGCAGCTGTCCACTTTCGGGTGGTACCTGCATATCGTGCTGAACCATCTGTAAACCAGGCCCGAGTTTTCTCTTCCTCAGTCAATTCACTGTAAGGAACACCACAAAAGGCCATAGTTCTGGTCAGGGAAAGAGAAGGTAATGTGGCAGCAGGAGTGGAAACCATGGGCATTTGTGCCACTTCTTCATGTAACTTACTTGTGCCTTCAGGACCTGCTCTGGCTCTATCTCGTATATACCATTTCCACTTTACAATAGAGTGCTGCTGTGCACGTCCAACTTTATGACTTGGTGGGTCAGACAACACCCAACTCATGATAGGCAACTCAGGTCTCATGGTAACTTGGTGGCCCATGGTTAAGCATTCAGTCTCTACTAAGGCCCAGTAGCAGGCCAAAAGCTGTTTCTCAAAAGGAGAGTAGTTATCTGCAGCAGATGGTAAGGCTTTCCTCCAAAATCCTAAGGGTCTGCGTTGTGATTCTCCTATAGGGGCCTGCCAAAGGCTCCAGACAGCATCTCTATTTGCCACTGACACTTCCAGCACCATTGGATCTGCTGGATCATATGGCCCAAGTGGCAGAGCAGCTTGCACAGCCGCCTGGACCTGTCGCAGAGCCTCCTCTTGTTCAGGTCCCCACTCAAAATTAGCAGCTTTTCTGGTCGCTCGATAAATGGGCCGGAGTAGCACACCCAAATGAGGAATATGTTGTCGCCAAAATCCAAAAAGACCAACTAGGCGTTGTGCCTCTTTTTTGGATGTGGGAGGGGCCAGATGCAGCAATTTATCCTTCACCTTAGAAGGGATATCTCGACATGCCCCACACCACTGGACACCTAAAAATTTTACTGAGGTGGAAGGCCCCTGTATTTTTGTTGGATTTATCTCCCATCCTCTGACACGCAAATACCTTACCAGTAAATCTAGAGTAGTTGCTACTTCTTGCTCACTAGGTCCAATCAACATGATATCATCAATATAATGGACCAGTGTGATGTCTTGTGGGAGGGAGAAACGATCAAGGTCTCTGCGAACAAGATTATGACATAGGGCTGGAGAGTTGATATACCCCTGAGGTAGGACAGTGAAAGTATATTGCTGACCTTGCCAGCTGAAAGCAAACTGTTTCTGGTGGTCCTTACTAATAGCTATTGAGAAAAAAGCATTTGCCAGATCAATAGCTGCATACCAGGTACCAGGGGATGTATTGATTTGCTCAAGCAATGATACTACGTCTGGAACAGCAGCTGCAATTGGAGTTACCACCTGTTTGAGTTTACGATAATCCACTGTCATTCTCCAAGACCCATCTGTTTTCTGCACAGGCCAAATAAGAGAGTTGAACGGGGATGTGGTGGGAATCACCACCCCTGCATCTTTCAAGTCCTTAAGAGTGGCAGTAATCTCTGCAATCCCTCCAGGAATACAGTATTGCTTTTGATTTACTATTTTGCTTGGTAGGGGCAGTTCTAGTGGCTTCCACTTGGCCTTTCCCACCATAATAGCCCTCACTGCACGAGTTAGAGAACCAACGTGGGGATTCTGCCAGTTGCTCAGTATGTCTATGCCAATTATACATTCTGGAACTGGGGAAATAACTACAGGATGGGTCCGGGGGCCCACTGGACCCACTGTGAGATGGACCTGAGCTAAAACTCCATTGATCACCTGGCCTCCATAAGCCCCCACTCTGACTGGTGGTCCAGAGTGACGTTTTGGGTCCCCTGGAATTAATGTCACTTCTGAACCAGTGTCTAATAATCCCCGAAATATCTGATCATTTCCTTTTCCCCAATGCACAGTTACCCTGGTAAAAGGCCATCGGTCTCCTTGGGGAAGACTTAGAGGAAGGTTAACAGTATAAATTTGTGGCAGTGTAACAGGTTTCTCCCCCATAGGGACCTGGCCTCCCCTTCATTCAAGGGGCTCAGGGTCTGTAAACTGTTTCAAGTCTGGAAATTGGTTAAGGGGCCGTGACTCTGTGTTTTTGTAATTCAGGTTAGACTTCTGTTCCCTTGACCTAGAACTCTTTTGTTTATACAGCTCCAACAAGAATTTAGTAGACTGCCCTTCTATTGTATTTCTAGGCACCCCATGATTTACTAACCAATGCCACAAATCTCTCCGTGTCATATAATTTTGATGCCTCCTTTGAGTTTGTTGTCTATTATAATACCCACGTCTACCCTGTCTTTGGTGATTAAGTGCTGCCACCTGGCTTCTGCCAACTCGGGATCCTGTCATCCCCATTGCGTTTAAGGATTCCAGCTCAGTGACAGCAGTTCCTACAGTAATATCTGACCTACAGAGAAGTGCAACCACAGAGCTCTTTAGGGATGATGGTGCTAGTCTCACAAATTTATTTCTCACTGTTCTGGTAAAAGGTGCATCCTCTGGACATTCCTGGTGTGTAAGAGCAGGCTTTGCATGATAAATCCACTCTAACATCCCAATCTCTCTAAGCCTCTGGATCCCCTCATCTACATTATACCAGGGCAGTTCTGGCATTTCAACCTCAGGTAATGTTGGCCACCTTTTGATCCATGTTTCAACCAACCACCCAAACAAGCTGTTAACACCTTTTCTAACTGCTCTAGCTATAACATTGAATGCAGAATCTCTGCTTAGTGGGCCCATATCAATAAATTCAGCCTGATCCAGCCTTATATTCCTCCCACCATTATCCCACACTCTTAAAATCCATTGCCACACATATTCCCCTGATTTCTGTCTATATAAATTGGAAAACTCACACAGTTCTTTTGGAGTATAACGTACCTCCTCATGTGTGATACTTTGTACCTCACCTTTAGGGGCCTGTTGGGACTTTAGTCTAGTTATAGGTCTAGAAGAAATGAGGGGTGGTGGGGGTGGGTCATGAAAAGAATTAGAAATATCTTCCAAGCCATTTGCTTCAGGGCTTTCATTTGCAGTTTCATCTGGTGAAACAGGATTATTAACTATAGGGCTAATCCCTTCAGGAGGAGGTTGGGCGGCCAATTCCTCAAGGCAGGTTGGAGGTGGGGCGGCTATGTCCTCAGGGCAGACTATTACAGGGTTATCTAAAGAAGGCTCAGCATGGTCTAGGGTTTCAACCTCACCCCCAACATCATTATCAATCCATATGTCACCATCCCATTTTTCAGGGTCCCACTCCTTTCCAATCAATGCCCTCACTTTAACGGCAGACACCATGCAAGACTGAGATTTCAGTTTACGTTGTAAAGTTGCTACTCTAACAATAAGATTCTGAGTCTGATTTTCAGAGATCTCAAGTCTACAGCTACAGGAAATAAAATTTTCCTTCAGGATACTCATAGAAACCTCTACATCTTTCAGACGGCACTTAAGCTTCTTGTTTGAAGCCTTAAGCCCATCCCTTTCACCCTTTAATGTAGACAGTGTATCTAACAACAACCAACCAACATCTCTATAACTCTTATTTCTACAAAACTCTGTAAAGGTGTCAAAAACATTATCCCCCAGAGTCTGGCTTCGTACAAGCGAAGCATTAGGAGACTCGAATGATGATATTTTGACTATCTCCTTTGCCAACTCAGTCCATGGATTGGGAGTGTCATTCTGATTACGGGAATCAGAGTCCTTAGTGTCTCTGAGCCCAGTCAGAGTAGAAAACCATTCATAAAAACCCATTTTTAAGATTGTGTTCCTTAAGAACCACTCCTGGTACCAAGATGTATTAGTTAGGGTTCTCTAGAGAAACAGAATCAACAGGGAACACTTGCAAATATAAAATTTATGAAAGTGTCTCACGTGACCGTAGAAATGCAGAGTCCAAAATCCACAGGGCAGGCTCCGAAGCCGATGACTCCAATCGATGGCCTAGATGAACTCCACAGGAGAGGCTCACCAGCCAAAGCAGGAATGCAACCTGTCTCCTCTGAGTCCTCCTTAAAAGGCTTCCCATGATTGCATTTAGCATCACTAATTGCAGAAGACACTCCCCTTTGGCTGATTACAAATGGAATCAGCTGTGGATGTAGCTGACGTGATCATGACCTAATCCTATGAAATGTCCTCATTGCAACAGACAGGCCAGCACTTGCCCAATCAGATGAACAGGTACCACAACTTGGCCAAGTTGACACCTGTCCCTAACCATGACAAAAAGTCATTCTTATTCTGGACTCCCTGTGTTTCAATTGTTTAAATGAGCTGTCTAGACAGGTTGAGTTAGAATATGTGCTACAGAAAATTTAGGTTTTGGGCAAAATAAGCTTTTCTTCCTTTGGACTCAAAGAGTAGGTATGGTTCTAAAATATAGACAATGTCTTCCTTACCACTGTGTTCTGAATTACCTTAATCCCAACCTGATCTGCTTTGTTCTTATATCTGAATAACAGGTTATACATATATAAACAGCCTGTCAACATCCATGAATAATAATTAACACTCTAGACAAAATAGGTCTGCTATAAGACCTTACAATCTAGGCCCCTGTTTTCTTACAAGCATTTCCTAAAGGAGACCATATATACCTGGCTTATTTTGCCTCACCAAATGTTCCCCAGGTTCGTTCACATAGTTGCATGCCTCCCAACTTTGTTCCTTTTTGTAGCAGCACAATATTCAATCATATGTATCCCCCATCATTAACCAGTCTACTTCTCAGTCAGTGCATCCTTCAAGTCACCTGCAAGCATTAAGCATCATGTATGCATAATGCCCACAGTCCATCAACACTCTCAATTTTAGATAATTTCATTGTCCCCAAGAAAAGATAACCAATCAACACACCCTCACCCAATAAGAAATCTAAACCTCCTCTTAAGTCTTGTCCCTCCCCCCATTACTTACCTCTGCTGTTGCTGTGGTAGTGCTGATGTTTTCCTGTTAAACATAGCCCATAGCATGCAACAGCAGTTTTCCCCCTGTACCCTGGACTTAAACACTCTTTGTAGATGAATCATACCTTTGAAGTAGTTCTTGCAAGACTAATTGATATATCTCATTTTAATCAGTGGGACACATAGATCTATACAACTCCTTTCAATCTTTTCCCCCTTCAATATGGTAATATTACTTATAGACCCACTAGAGAACCACCTTCACTTCTATCTATTCCCTTACATTTGAGTTCAACCTCATTAGCTAACAGTTTACCCATCTATAGCTTCTTTGTATCTCTAAGTTCCCTATATTCTAAATTATAAGCCTCTGATTTTACCTTTATCATGATCATAAAAGTGGAGTCACACAGCATCTATCTTTTTGTGCCTGGCTTATTTCATTCATCATTATGTCCTCAAGGCTCATCCATCTTGTCGTGTGCTTCAGGACATCATTTAGTCTTACTGCTGCGTAATATTCCATCATATGCATATACCTCATTTTTTAATCCACTCATCTGTTGATGGGCATTTGGTTTTATAATGTTGCTATGAACACTGGTGGGCAAATGTCTGTGTGTGTCATTGCTTTCAGCTCTTCTGGGTATATACCAAGCAGTGATATTGCTGGGTCATAGGGGAACTCAATATTTAGTTTCCTAAGAAATGACCAGTCTTCCATAGTGTCTGCACCATTATGCATTCCCACCAGCAGTGCATAAGTGTCCCAATTATCTACATCATCTCCAACATTTATAGTTTCCTGTTTGTTTAATAGCAGCCTTTCTTATGGGTATGAGGTGGTATCTTACTGTAGTCTTGATCTGCAATTCCCTTATAGCCAATGAAAATGAGAATCTCTTCATGTGCTTTTGAGCCATCTATCTTTACTCTTCAGAAAAATGCCTGTTCATATCTTTAGCCCATTTTATAATTGGGTGGTTTGTTTTTTGTTGTTGAGTTGTATGGTTTCTTTATGTATGCAGGTGTTCTAGTTAGCTAGCTGGTGGAATGCAATATACCAGAATTGGAAAGACCTTTAGAAAGGGGAATTTAATAAGTTACAAGTTTACAGTTCTAAGGCAAGGAAAATATCCCAATTAAAGCAGGTCTATAGAAATGTTCAATCTAAGGCATCCAGGGAAAGATACCTTGATTCAAGAAAGCCAATGAATTTCAGGGTTTCTCTCTCAAGTGGAAAGGCACAGGGTGAACATGGCCAAGGTTTCTCTCTCATCTGGAAAGGCACATTGTGAACAGAGTGGCATCTGCTGGCTTTCTTTCCAGGCCTCTTGCTTCCTGAAGCTCCCCGGGAGGCATTTTCCTTCTTCATCTCCAAAGGTCGCTGGCTGGTGGACTCTCTGCTTCATGGTTCTGTGGTGTTCTGAAATTTTCACATGGCCGGCATCATTTTCTGCTTTTTTCCAAAGTGCTTCTTTTAAAGGGTTCTAGTTAAACCAAGCAAGACACACCTGGAATGGATGGAGACATGTCTTCACCTAATCAAGTTGAATGCCCACACTTTATTGAGTCACATCTCCATGGAGATAATCTAATTAAAGTTTCCAACATACAGTACTGAATAGGGATTCAAAGAAATGGCTGCCTTTACAAAAAGGGAATAGGATTAAGTCATGACTTTTCTAGGGTACATATATCCTTTCAAACCAGCACAACAGGATAATAAACCTTTGTCCAATATGTGGTTTCCAAATATTTTCCTCCATTTAGTTGGCTGCCTCTTTACCTTTTTGACAAAGTCTTCTGAGATGAAGAAACATTTGATTTTGATGAATTCCCATTTATCTATTTTTCTTTTGTTGCTTGTGCTTTGGGTGTAAAGTTTAAGAAGCTATCTCCTATTGCTAGGTCTTGAAGATGTTTCCTTACATTTTCTTCTAGAAGCTTTATGGTGCTAGTTCTTATATTTAGGTGTTTGTTCCACTTTGACTTAATTTTTGTATAGAGTGTAAGGTTAAGGGTCCTCTTTCATTATTTTGACTATTGATTTCCAGTTCTCCCATGCCCATTTATTGGAAAGACTATTTTATCCCAGGTCAGTGAATTTGGGGGTCTTGTCAAAAATCAGTTGACCATAAATTTGGAGGTCTAGATCTGCACTGTCAATTCGATTCCATTGGTCAATGCTTCAGTCTTTGTGCCAGTACCATGCTGTTCTGACCACTGTGGCTTTATAATACGTTTTAAAGTCAGGGAGGGTTAATCCTCTCACTTCGTTTTTTTTTTAATGATGCCTTTTAGCTATTCCGGGTCTCTTTTCTTTCCAGATGAATTTGGTAACTAGCTTTTCCAAGATGTCAAAGTAGGTTGTTGGAATTTTTATTGGTAGTACTTTGAATCTGTAGATCAATTTGGGTAGAATTGGCATCTTAACTATATTTAACCTTCCTATCCATAATCAGGGACTGTCTTTCCACCTGTTTAGATCTTCTTTGATTTATTTTAGTACTGTTGTGTAGTATTCTGTGTACAATTCTTTACATCCCTAGTTAAATTCTTTCCTAAGTACTTGATTTTTTAATTGCTACTTAACTTAAGGAAAAATGGAATTTTTTCCTTAATTGACTCCTCAGTTAAGTCATTGCTTGTGTATAGAAACACTACTGATCTTTGCACATTAATTTTATATCCCACCACCTTGCTGAATTTGTTTATTAGTTCAAGTAACTTTGCTGTAGATTGCTCAGAATTTTCCAAGTATAATATCATGTCATCTGCAAATAATAAAAGTTTTACTTCTTCCTTTCCGATTTGGATGCCTTATATTTCTTTGTCCTACCTGATTGCTCTAGCTAGAACTTCTAGCACAATGTTGAATAATAGTGGTGACAGTGGGCACTTTGCCTTGTACCTGATCTTAGGGGTAAAGCTTTCAGTCTCTGCCCATTGAGTATGATGCTGACTATATGCCCTTTATCATATTGAGGAAGTTGCCTTTGATTCCTATCTTTTAAAGAGTTTTTATCAGAAAAAGATGTTAAATTTTGTCAAATGCATTTTCAGCATCAATCGAGATGGTCATGTGATTTTTCCCTTTTGATTTGTTAATATGCTGTATTACATTAATTGATTTTCTTGTGTTCAAACATTCTTGCCTTCCTGGTATAAACCCCACTTGGTTGTATATATATATATTTTAACATGGGCAAGCACTGGGAACCGAACCCGCATCTCCGGCATGGCACTGAGCCACCATTGCTGCCCTGCATAATTCTTTTAATGTTTTCTTTTTTTTTTTGGATTCAGATTTCTAGTAGTCTGTTGAGAATTTTTGCATCTATGTTCATTGAGGAGATTGGCCTGTAGTTTTCTTTTCTTATCGTATCTTTACCTGGTTTTGGCATTAAAATGATATTAGTTTCATAAAATGAGTTATGTAGTGTTTCTTTTTCCTTAATTTTTTGGGAAAAGTTTGAGCAGGATTGGTGTTAGTTCTTTTGGGAATGTTTGATAAAATTCCTCTGTGAAGCCATCTGGCCCTGGGCTTTTCTTCGTAGGAAGATTTTTGATGACAGATTGAATCTCTTTACTTGTGATTGGTTTGTTGAGATCTTCTATTTCTTCTTGAGTTAGTGTAGCTTATTGCTGTGTTTCCAGGAATTTGTCCATTTCATCTAAGTTGTATAGTTTGTTGGTATATGGTTGTTCATAGTATCCTCTTATGATTTCTTTTATTTCTTCAGGGTCTGTGGTAATGCATGCCTTCTCATTTTTGATTTTATTTATTTGCATCCTCTCTCTTTTTTTCTTCGTCAATCTTGCTAGTGCCCATCAATTTTATTGTTTTTTTAAAGAACCAACTTTTGATTTTATTTATTCTTTCTATTGTTCTTTTGTTCTCCCATTCATGCATCTCTGCTTTAATCTTTGTTATTTCTCTTCTATTTGCTTTAGGGTTAGTTTGCTGTTCTTTCACAAGTTCCTTCATGTGAGAGTTTCAGTCCTTGATTTTTGCTCTAATAGAGGCATTATAGGGCAATAAATTCCCCTCTCAGCCCAGTCTTTGCCACATCCCTTAAGTTCTGATATGTTGTATTTTCCTTCTCATTCATCTCCAGATAGCTAGTGATTTCTCCAGCAATTTATCCTTTGACCCACTGGTTGTTTAAAAGTGTGTTATTTAATCTCCATATATTTGTGAAATCTCTCATTCTTTGGTGGTTAATGATATCCAGCTTCATTCCATTGTGATCAGAGAAAGTTTTTTGAATAATGTCAATGTTTCTAAATTCATAATGGCCTGTTTTGTACCCCAGTATATGATCTATCCTGGAGAATGTTCCATGAGCTCTAGAGAAGAATGTATATCCTGATATTTTTGCATATAATGACCTATATATGTCTGTTAGGTTTCCATTTATCAAGTTGTTTAACTTCTCTATTTCCTTGTTGGTCCTCTCTCTGGCTGCTCTATCTATAGAGGAGAGTTGTTTATTGAAGTCTCCTACTATTATTGTTGAAACATCTATCACTACCTTAATTTTTGTCAATGTCTCATGTACTTTGGAGCTCCTTGTTTGGGAGTATAAACATTTATGATTGTTATTTCTTCTTGGTTAATTGTCCCTTTTATTAATATATAGTGCCATTCCTTGTCTTTTGTCATGTCTTTACATTTTAAGTCTATTTTGTCCAATATTCGTGTAGCTACTTACACTTTCTTTTGGTTACAACTTGCATGGAACATCTTTTTCCATTCTTTCACTTTCAATCTATTTGCATCCTTGTGTCTAAGATGAGTTTCTTGTAAGAAGACTATAGCTGGATTATATTTCTTAATCGGTTCAGCCAGTCTGCTACTTTTAATTGGTAAGTTTAGTCTGTTAACATTCAAAGTTATTACTGAAAAAGCATTTCTTGAATCCATTATCTTATCTTTTGGATTTTATTGGTCCATATTCTTTTCCTTCTTTTTCTTTTTATCGTTTAAGTTACCCTTACTGATATTCTTCAATTCTGTGCCCTCTTCCAGATGTCCCTCTCCTTTTTTTTTTTCAACTGGCAGAACTCCCTTTAGTACTTCTTGTAGGGCCGGAATTTGTTGACAGATTCTTTCAGGATTTGTTTGTCTGTGAAAATTTTAATGTCTCCCTCAGTTTTGAAGGACAGTTTGGCTGGGTACAGAAATCTTGCCTGTAAGTATTTCTCTTTCAGGATGTTAAAATATCATATCAGTACCTTCTCCCCTCCATGGTGCCAGTTGAGTAGTCTGAACTCAGTTTTATGTTGTTACACTTGTAGGTAGTAGACTGTTTAATTTGGTCCTTAGGCTGGGCTATATTTTGTCTGCATCACGATATGCTTAGTGATCTTCTGTTGACTTAATTGGCAGGCAAATATCTTGATTGGTTTCCTTGGAAGTTGACTTCCTTCAGTAGTCTAAAGCTTTATGTTTGTGGGATGGATGTGGAGCAGGATACAGGATGTGGGGTGAGACAGAACAGTGTGCTAATGCATTGCTGCACAGGTACAGGCACAGGTTGAGTATGCTACTCTGGTGCCTGTGAATATGGGTGCCCAGCAGGGGGAAGATGTGGCTGTGGATGCACAGGTCTGGGGGTCGGGGCCTTGGTGTGTCCTGGTCTAGGGCACCAGGCCCTTTGTGCACATGCACAAAGGTCAGGACAGCAGGTCTACCTTGCGCCTGCATGGGCTTGGAGTGGATATGGCCCGGCTGCACAGGTCAGTGCTTGCCCAGAGCTGAGGGTTGTGGCTGGGAGGGCTGTAAACTGAGGTACACATGTGCAGAGCTGGGGGTGGTGCAGGGAGTGGGGTTGAATTACTGTATGGGTTGGGGTCGGGTTTAGCCTGGGTATGGAGGTAAGCACCTGCAGCCTCTTTGTGTTCATGTTCACCTGCAGGGGTTAGGGAGAGGGAGGTAGGGCTTTGTAGGGGTGGGGCAAGACTGCACTTTTGCAGGAGAAGTGGGTTAGGTTGGGGCACACATGAACGCACATGGGGTGAGGGTGTGGTATGGGTACACGTGCGTGGTTTTGGCGGGGCAGGGGCATTTGGAGTGCACGGAGTGGGGTGGGTGATGATAATCGATTGCGTGGGGTGTAGGGTAAGTTGCTGGTCATGCAGCTGTGGTGGTGAGGGTAATGCCTTCAAGGAATGTGGCTTGGCTTACCTTGAAGCCCTATCTACCATCTATGCACTCCTGAGGGCTCCAGGCTTCTGTGTTAGGCTGTTTGCATCAACCAGATGGTCTCTGGTTCTCTGCTTCTCAGCTCCTCAGCTTTTGCAACCGGGGCCTCCCCTGCCAAGAAGCTCCTGGTTGGCTCACTAAGACAGAAGCTGCCAGGGCTCCTTTGTCACCAGACCCCCATTGCAGGGTCCTCATCTTCTGTGAGAAGAAATTCAGAGATGAAAGAAGCAGGTACAAGCAGATGAGGAAAGATTACTGAAGGAAAAGGCCAGAACTCTCTCTTAGGCCTAAGTTTAAGTAGGCTTAGCCTATCCTTTGCAGGAGTAAGTTTCATAGGAGTGAACCCCAAGATCAGTTGATTTGGTTGTTCCCACTGCTTGCAAGAATTTCAGAAATTCTCCAAATAGGGAAGTTGGATATTTCTTCCTTTCTCCCCAGTCCCACAAGGGTACTTTACAAATAGTTCTTTATTCACAGTCCAAATTACTCTGTGATATATTAGGTCATCACGTTAACCTGGAAACACCAACAAAATCTCTGGCCCTTTTCAAGATTCCATGTACTTATGGTGTTCAACTAAACTGACCATACACATTAAATTAGGAAATGCACACCCAAAATATAAATTTTGTACCAACTAAACATCTCTCCCTTTGATCTCACACAGAAGTCGAAGTTTTAAAATATGGATGATATCATCCTTTGACCTGTATTCTGATTTATCTTAGTCCTATCCAGATCAGCTTCATTCATGTCTCTACTTGATGTCTGATCACTTTTTCAACTTTTTAAACAGCTCTTGTATGGGGTACTGCTGACTACATATAACAGGGCTCTAACTGACTCTCAGGTGTCACATAAATACCCAAAGTTTCTGTGAATAACCAGGTCATAAACAAATAGCTCAATATCTCAGAATTTAGGTTATTTCTAAATTTTGAGATACATGTGTTTGCTGTAAGAGCTTACAATCTAGGACCCTTTATAATAGGTCCGAACCTGATAACCCATGTTCTCTACCTCAGTTCACCAAGTTTTATATTATAGTTAGTCTATATGATTGAGGCATGTTATTTGTCTTTTTGCTCCTGATATGGGAAAGAGTTTTTAGCTCATAGTCTTCAAATCTTTGTATTGGGGCTGAGGGATTTTACAAGAGTGTCCCTATTCTGTGAAAGCTGTCATTTTACAGATGAGTTTTCCTTGGGACTGGGTTCATCTGCCTATGTGTATTTGAGTTCTTTTCCCATCCTTCATGGTTAGATCCTAAGAAGCAGGCTGTAGAGTCTATGGATAATTGTGGAAATGTGATAATTTTATACCCTTCTTCAACTCGAAGAAAAGGAAGCAAAGGACAGGAGAAGCTGAAACATCTAAGATTACATTGTGTTTCAACTTTGCTGTTCTGGTTTTGAAAAAAAAATGTGCAGCCATTTCTTCTAATCCCTATTCTGTACCATAGTTTGGAAACTTGATGAGATTATCTCCACAGAGATGTGACTCACCAAATTTTGGATATTAACCTTTGATTAGAGGGAGACATTACCCCCCCATTCCAGGTAAGTCTTGATTAGTTTACTGGAGACTTTAAAAGAGGAAACGTTTTACAGAGCCACAAGAGAGCCACAAGAACCACAGAGCACACAGCCAGAGACCTTTGGAGATGAAGAAGAAAAGTGCTTCCAAGGGAGCTTAATTAAACAAGAAGCCTGGAGAGAAAGCTAGCAGATATCATCATGTTTGTCATATGCCTTTCCAGTTTTGACAGAAACCCAAAACTTCATCAGCCTTCTTGAACCAAGGTATCTTTCCCTGGATGCCTTAGATTGGACATTTCTATGGCTTCGCTTTAATTTGGACATTTCTACCTCTGTAGAACTGTAAACTTGTGACTTATTAAATTTCCCTTTTTAAAAGACATTCCAGGGCAAGCCACAGTGTCTCAGTGGCAGAGCTCTCACCTGCCATGCTGGAGACCCGTGTTCGATTCCCAGTGATGCCCATAAAAAAAAGCCACTCCATTTCTGGTATATTGCATTCTGGCAACTAGAAAACTAGAAGATTTGTCAAGTCCCACATGAGGGCACTCACAGTTGCACTCAAACGTCTTTGTGTCTTCCTTTCTGAGCTTCATGGGACCAGGTGTCCCGAGTTTGACATTGTGCCAGTAGTGAGGTAGGACATCAAGAGGATAACACCTGTACAGCTAGCTGGTCTCTGCACACATATAATGGACTGCATAAAATGGGGTGTGGCTAGGTGAGCTGAGCTAGTACTTACCTTTTCACAGTCACCTCACCCTTCAGACGCTTTGTCTGTTGATGCCTCTCTGTGTCTGACAGCATAGAGGTAGCTGTCAGAAGACCCCAGTGAGAGTATTGGGGAAGGGGGTCTTCTTTCTGTCTTCACATAAATGGGTTGCCATGTGTGTGGTTGTGTGTGTGGGGGACATGGATGTGGTTCATTTGGGATGTTGGTTTCTTCCTTGTGTCCATACTCCATCTAGGTATACAGGACTCAACCCACCTTTAGTGCCATGTAGAGACATGGATATATGTGGAATTCCACAAAGTAAGGGACATGCTAGGGCACAATTCTTCTTGTTGAATATGGGGCCAAACATACACCAATGGGGACAAGGTGGGTGATGGGGACAGAATTTGTAGGTGCTGACTTGTGAAAAGTGGTCAAGTTGAGGACCTGCCATGCTGAGGGAGGTCAAACACTGGTTGGCATTTTTTTCACTATCAAAGGACAGGGTGAGGGCAGCATGGGTAGGGGCGCATCAGTATTTGTTGTGCCATGCTGTCATTAAGCTATAGGTATAAGCTCTTTGCATGTTGCCTTCCCTGTGGCTCTCTGGGAAGGCCATTGAATTGAGTAAAATCAGACTCCTATGAAGGACAGTGATGAACATGATTCAGAGCACCAGGGATGCATGGGACAAGTTAGGCCTTCAGCCTCCTCCTACCATGGAAGCTCCAGAGCTAGGTAGCAGGACAATGGAGACACTTAGAGTTTCAGAAGGGTAAGACAAAGGAAGCTTTAGCTCAGGCCTTGGGTGGTCACAAAGTTTGGGCGGGATTTCCTGGAGCAGTTCCCAAGGAGATGTAGCAAAGGGCTCTGGACATATTTTGCACTCTACCTTTGCCTTGTAGGACAAGGTGGGTCGCAATGTATGACCCAATGCGTGGGAAGACTATGGGACACAGTCAATTCCAAGGAAAGATCTCCTCATCACTGGGCCCTAAAAAACTGGCCTTTGCTGTGCTGAAGGCTGACCCTTCATGATCCTGTCTTACTTAGGGACAAAATGTGAAAACTGGTTGTTGATGCCAGGAAGGCCCTAGGAAACCAGAAACCATGAGCTGAGTTGAGAAGTGAGTAGTACACACCAGGATGATCCAGTGTGGAATTGGCCAAAACTTGAGAGGAAGAAATGGTACATGCAGCACAATTTCAAGACATTTGAAACATTTGTCTAAAACCCTGTCCTTCGTATTCCTAGCCCAAACCCCAAGGGTGCTAGAGGCCTAGGCAACTGCATTGACAGATGTCATGGGTCTGGATCACCATCTGCAAGAGGACATAGAGGCTTGGAGGACAAGTCAGGGAATACTCTTTGATTCCTTGCAGTTACCTCTGGCTGTCCAGGTCTCATGCCTAAGTTTAGCTCAATATTGGTAGTCAATAATGAGCTCTGGAAAGCCTCCCAAAAGGCACTTGGTGGAGAAGCCTCCCTGTGTCTGGACCCTGCTCATCCCCATTGCCTACTTCCCTGTCCATCTGTCTACCATACTCAGAGTTCAACCACTCTTCAAGCATATCTGCCCACACCAGGAATGAGGTCTATAGTCCTGGAGACCCAGACATTTATTGTACACTTGAGTGTCCCAGATGCCTCTACTGGTATAAATTCTTGACCCTTCCTTTCCCTAGCATCAACATGTCTTGGGTTGTTCTACTGTTCAGCTCTGTAGTGCTTTGCAGAGTAAGATGTCACAAGTCCCAACCCTCAAACACTTTCTTTCTCATCTTTTGCAAGGATCCTGAACCCCATGATTTCCCCCTTTCTTTTCACAGTGAGAGTTTTCAGAAGGTTTCAAAAGTACTGTTAGGAGGATAAACACTTGATCTTGGGCCTTATTCTTTGTACAGCCTAACAGGCTCACAAGATGTCATTTGTTTCATTCCGGAGGCTCTAAGCTTGAAAGTCTCAGTGCCCCCGTTGACCAGAGTTGGAATAGGAAGCAGCTGTGTGATATGCAGTTATATTCTCAAACAAGAAAAACTGGCTAATACAACTTGAAGTGGAGGGGTAGCAGGTTGGGTCACTATACCCTTAAGAAGTATGGAAAAGAGATGTTGGTCCAGGGATACCAAAGGATGATGTCCATCTTGGTTAATCAATACTGAAAGCATTTCCACGTTCTTTGTTATAGGAACCCAAGTGGTCTCCATAACACCATAGGGCTTCTGATCTAGAATTTCCTTAAGGTGATGAATAGCAAAAAAAGACCCTACCAAATTTCTGCATAATACACTGTATCATACAGCTGCTTCATGTTCCAGCTCTGGTCAAAGGGGGCACTGAGACTTCCAAGCATAGAGCCTCTGGAACACCCATATCCCCTACCTGGCCCCCATTATTGATCTCTAGTAGTTACATGGTATATTTGTAATTGCTGATGAAAGAATATTAATGTATTTCTGTTAGTCTGTGGTTTGCCCCCTATGTAGGACTCTATTATTAACTCTTTGTACAAGTGTCATACATTTGTATGAGTTCATGAAAGAATTTATTTATATTTTTAGTGTTAATCATTAACATCATCTACCAAAGGTTCACTGTGTTATACAATCCAATATATTTTTTTCCATTTCCAAACATTTTTAATCATCTAAGTAGAAATTCTGTATAAATTAAGCATCAGTCTCCCATTGTCTACCTCATCTATCCCTTGGTAACCCATAATCTGGATCCAAACTCTATGAGCTTGCTTATCGTAATTAGTTTATATCAGTGAGATCAGCTAGTCGTTGTCCTTTTGTGTTTGGTATTTCACTCGCATGATGTCCTCCAGGTTCATCCATGTTGTCGCATGCATCAGGGCTTCATTCCTTTTTACAGTTGAATAGTATTCCATTTTATGTATGTACCACATTTTTGCTTAACCATTCATCTGTTGGTGGACACTTGGGCTGCTTCCATCTTTTGACATTTGTGCGTAATGCCACTGTGAACATCAGTATGAAATCATCTGTTCAGGTTCCTACTTTCTATTCTTTTATACCTACTAGTAGTGTTACCAGGTCGTATGGTAATTCTATATTTAACTTTCAGAGGGACTGCCAAATTATCTTCCACCATTGCTACACAGTTCACATTCTCACCAGCGATGAATGAGTGCTCCTATTTCTCCACATCCTCTCCAACACTTCTAGTTTTCTGTTTGTTTAATACTGGTCATTCTAGTGGGTATAAGATGATATCTCATTGTGGTTTTGATTTTCGTTTCCCTGATCGCTAATGATGTTGAGCATCTTTCCATGTGCTTTTTAGCTATTTAGATATTCTCTTTGGAGACATGTCTCTTCAAGTCTTTTGCCAATTTTTAATTGGGTTATTTCTTTTTATTGCTCAGTTATAGGATTTCTTTATATAGTCTAGATATTAAACCCGTCTCAGATATGTGGTTTCCAAGTATTTTCTCCCATTGAGTAGGCTGCTTTTACTCATTTTTTACAAAGTCCTTTGATACACAAAAGAATTCAATTTTGAGGGAGTCCCAGTTATCTATTTTTTCTTTCATTGCTTTGGGTATCAAAGCTAAGAAGCCTGTGCCTACCATAAGATCTTGAAGATGTTTCCCTACATTTTCTTCAAAGAGTTTTATATTCCTCCTCTTATTTTTAGGTCTTTGGTCCATTTTTTGGTCAAATTTGGTATAAGGTGTGAGATAGGGATCCTCTTTCATTCTTTTGGATATGGATATCCAATTCTCCCAGAACCATTTTTAAACAGATTGTTCTGTCCCCACTGAGTGGACTTGGCAGCCTTGTCAGAAATCAGTTCTTTTCTCTAACTGTTCTTCTTTCTGTCTGTAAGATTTCAATTGTCCTGCCTACTACTCCACTGACTCTTTTCTTCTTTCTATTCAAATCTGCGGTCGTATGCCTCTAGTGTATTTTTAACCTCTTCTATTGTACTTTCATCCCCATAATGTCTGTTATGTTCCTTTTTATGCTTCCAAATTCTTTATGCTCACACATAGTCTTCTTAATATTCTTTATCTCTTTAGCCCTCTTTTTCTTCATCTCCATGAATTGATTTAGGAGCTATGTCTTAATATCTTTGATTAGTTGCTCCAAATTCTGTGTATCCTCTGAAGTTTTTGTTCCCTTGATTGGACCATATCTTCTTAATTCTTAATATGTCTTATAATTTTTTGCTGATATTTAGGCATTTGATTATCTTTTTTTTCTTTTTTTTATTAATTAAAAAAAGAATTAACAAAACAATTAGAAATCATTCCAATCTACATGTACAATCAGTAATTCTTAATAACATCACATAGTTGCATATTCATCATTTCTTAGTACATTTGCATCGATTTAGAAAAAGAAATAAAAAGACAACAGAATAAGAATTAAAACAATAATAGAAAGAAAAAAAAACAAAAAAAAACCAAAAAACCTATACCTCACATGCAGCTTCATTCAGTGTTTTAACATAATTGCATTACAATTGGGTAGTATTGTGCTGTCCATTTCTGAGTTTTTATATCCAGTCCCGTTGTACAGTCTGTATTCCTTCAGCTCCAATTATCCCTTCTCTTTTTTTTTTTTTTTTAATTAACGGAAAAAAAGAAATTAACCCAACATTTAGAGATCATACCATTCTACATATGCAATCATTAATTCTTAACATCATCACATAGATGCATGATCATCATTTCTTAGTACATTTGCATTGGTTTAGAAGAACTAGCAACATAACCGAAAAAGATATAGAATGTTAATATAGAGAAAAAAATAAAAGTAATAATAGTAAAATCAAAACAAAACAAAACAAAACAAAAACCTATAGCTCAGATGCAGCTTCATTCAGTGTTTTAACATGATTACTTTACAATTAGGTATTATTGTGCTGTCCATTTTTGAGTTTTTGTATCTAGTCCTGTTGCACAGTCTGTATCCCTTCAGCTTCAATTACCCATTGTCTTACCCTGTTTCTAACTCCTGCTGAACTCTGTTACCAATGACATATTTCAAGTTTATTCTCGAATGTCCGTTCACATCAGTGGGACCATACAGTATTTGTCCTTTAGTTTTTGGCTGGATTCACTCAGCATAATATTCTCTAGGTCCATCCATGTTATTACATGGTTCATAAGTTTATCTTGTCTTAAAGCTGCATAATATTCCATCGTATGTATATACCACAGTTTGTTTAGCCACTCTTCTGTTGATGGAGATTTTGGCTGTTTCCATCTCTTTGCAATTGTAAATAATGCTGCTATAAACATTGGTGTGCAAATGTCCGTTTGTGTCTTTGCCCTTAAGTCCTTTGAGTAGATACCTAGCAATGGTATTGCTGGGTCGTATGGCAATTCTATATTCAGCTTTTTGAGGAAGCGCCAAACTGCCTTCCACAGTGGTTGCACCCTTTGACATTCCCACCAACAGTGGATAAGTGTGCCTCTTTCTCCGCATCCTCTCCAGCACTTGTCATTATCTGTTTTGTTGATAATGGCCATTCTGGTGGGTGTGAGATGATATCTCATTGTGGTTTTGATTTGCATTTCTCTAATGGCCAGGGACATTGAGCATCTCTTCATGTGCCTCTTGGCCATCCGTATTTCCTCTTCTGAGAGGTGTCTGTTCAAGTCTTTTTCCCATTTTGTAATTGGGTTGGCTGTCTTTTTGTTGTTGAGATGAACAATCTCTTTATAAATTCTGGATACCAGACCTTTATCTGATATATCATTTCCAAATATTGTCTCCCATTGTGAAGGCTGTCTTTCTACTTTCTTGATGAAGTTCTTTGATGCACAAAAGTGTTTAATTTTGAGGAGTTCCCATTTATTTATTTCCTTCTTCAGTGCTCTTGCTTTAGGTTTAAGGTCCATAAAACCGCCTCCAGTTGTAAGATCCATAAGATATCTCCCAACATTTTCCTCTAACTGTTTTATGGTCTTAGACCTAATGTTTAGATCTTTGATCCATTTTGAGTTAACTTTTGTATAGGGTGTGAGAGATGGGTCTTCTTTCATTTTTTTGCATATGGATATCCAGTTCTCTAGGCACCATTTATTGAAGAGACTGCTCTGTCCCAGGTGAGTTGGCTTGACTGCCTTATCAAAGATCAAATGTCCATAGATGAGAGGGTCTATATCTGAGCACTCTATTCGATTCCATTGGTCGATATATCTATCTTTATGCCAATACCATGCTGTTTTGACCACTGTGGCTTCATAATATGCCTTAAAGTCAGGCAGCGCAAGACCTCCAGCTTCGTTTTTTTTCCTCAAGATGTTTTTAGCAATTCGGGGCACCCTGCCCTTCCAGATAAATTTGCTTATTGGTTTTCTATTTCTGAAAAATAAGTTGTTGGGATTTTGATTGGTATTGCATTGAATCTGTAAATCAATTTAGGTAGGATTGACATCTTAACTATATTTAGTCTTCCAATCCATGAACACGGTATGCCCTTCCATCTATTTAGGTCTTCTGTGATTTCTTTTAGCAGTTTTTTGTAGTTTTCTTTATATAGGTTTTTTGTCTCTTTAGTTAAATTTATTCCTAGGTATTTTATTCTTTTAGTTGCAATTGTAAATGGGATTCGTTTCTTGATTTCCCCCTCAGCTTGTTCATTACTAGTGTATAGAAATGCTACAGATTTTTGAATGTTGATCTTGTAACCTGCTACTTTGCTGTACTCATTTATTAGCTCTAGTAGTTTTGTTGTGGATTTTTCTGGGTTTTCGACGTATAGTATCATATCGTCTGCAAACAGTGATAGTTTTACTTCTTCCTTTCCAATTTTGATGCCTTGTATTTCTTTTTCTTGTCTAATTGCTCTGGCTAGAACCTCCAACACAATGTTGAATAATAGTGGTGATAGTGGACATCCTTGTCTTGTTCCTGATCTTAGGGGGAAAGTTTTCAATTTTTCCCCATTGAGGATGATATTAGCTGTGGGTTTTTCATATATTCCCTCTATCATTTTAAGGAAATTCCCTTGTATTCCTATCTTTTGAAGTGTTTTCAACAGGAAAGGATGTTGAATCTTGTCGAATGCCTTCTCTGCATCAATTGAGATGATCATGTGATTTTTCTGCTTTGATTTGTTGATATGGTGTATTACATTAATTGATTTTCTTATGTTGAACCATCCTTGCATACCTGGGATGAATCCTACTTGGTCATGATGTATAATTCTTTTAATGTGTTGTTGGATACGATTTGCTAGAATTTTATTGAGGATTTTTGCGTCTGTATTCATTAGAGAGATTGGTCTGTAGTTTTCTTTTTTTGTAATATCTTTGCCTGGTTTTGGTATGAGGGTGATGTTGGCTTCATAGAATGAATTAGGTAGTTTTCCCTCCACTTCGATTTTTTTGAAGAGTTTGAAGAGAATTGGTACTAATTCTTTCTGGAACATTTGGTAGAATTCACATGTGAAGCCATCTGGTCCTGGACTTTTCTTTTTAGGAAGCTTTTGAATGACTAATTCAATTTCTTTACTTGTGATTGGTTTGTTGAGGTCATCTATGTCTTCTTGAGTCAAAGTTGGTTGTTCATGTCTTTCCAGGAACCCATCCATTTCATCTAAATTGTTGTATTTATTAGCATAAAGTTGTTCATAGTATCCTGTTATTACCTCCTTTATTTCTGTGAGGTCAGTAGTTATGTCTCCTCTTCCATTTCTGATCTTATTTATTTGCATCCTCTCTCTTCTTCTTTTTGTCAATATTGCTAAGGGCCCATCAATCTTATTGATTTTCTCATAGAACCAACTTCTGGTCTTATTGATTTTCTCTACTGTTTTCATATTTTCAATTTCATTTA
Organism: Tamandua tetradactyla; assembly: GCF_023851605.1. NCBI lineage: Eukaryota > Metazoa > Chordata > Mammalia > Pilosa > Myrmecophagidae > Tamandua > Tamandua tetradactyla. The sequence goes on along the minus strand of NC_135353.1, from coordinate 52,842,494 downwards.
TTTCTGCTCTGATCTTTGTTATTTCTTTCCTTTTGCTTGCTTTGGGATTAGTTTGCTGTTCTTTCTCCAGTTCTTCCAATTGAACAGTTAATTCCTGCATTTTTGCCTTTTCTTCTTTTCTGATATAGGCATTTAGGGCAATAAATTTCCCTCTTCGCACTGCCTTTGCTGCATCCCATAAGTTTTGATATGTTGTGTTTTCATTTTCATTTGCCTCGAGGTATTTACTAATTTCTCTTGCAATTTCTTCCTTGACCCACTCGTTGTTTAAGAGTGTGTTGTTGAGCCTCCAGGTATTTGTGAATTTTCTGGCATTCTGCCTATTATTGATTTCCAACTTCATTCCTTTATGATCCCAGAAAGTGTTGTGTATGATTTCAATCTTTTTAAATTTGTTAAGACTTGGTTTGTGACCCAGCATATGGTCTATCTTTGAGAATGATCCATGAGCACTTGAGAAAAAGGTGTATCCTGCTGTTGTGGGATGTAATGCCCTATAAATGTCTGTTAAGTCTAGCTCATTTATAGTAATATTCAGATTCTCTATTTCTTTATTGATCCTCTGTCTAGATGTTCTGTCCATTGATGAGAGTGGGGAATTGAAGTCTCCAACTCTTATGGTATTTGTGTCTATTTCCCTTTTCAGTGTTTGCAGTGTATTCCTCACGTATTTTGGGGCATTCTGGTTAGGTGCGTAAATATTTATGATTGTTATGTCTTCTTGTTTGATTGTTCCTTTTATTTGTATATAGTGTCCTTCTTTGTCTCTTTTAACTGTTTTACATTTGAAGTCTAACTTGTTGGATATTAGTATAGCCACTCCTGCTATTTTCTGGTTGTTATTTGCATGAAATATCTTTTCCCAACCTTTCACTTTCAACCTATGTTTATCTTTGTGTCTAAGATGTGTTTCCTGTAGACAGCATATAGAAGGATCCTGTTTTTTAATCCATTCTGCCAATCTATGTCTTTTGATTGGGGAATTCAGTCCATTAACATTTAGTGTTATTACTGTTTGGATAATATTTTCCTCTGCCATTTTGCCTTTTGTATTATATATATATCATATCTGACTTTCCTTCTTTCTACACTCTTCTCCATACCTCTCTCTTCTGTCTTTTTGGTTCTGACTCTAGTGCTCCCTTTAGTATTTCTTGCAGAGCTGGTCTCTTGGTCACAAATTCTCTCAGTGACTTTTTGTCTGAGAATGTTTTAATTTCTCCCTCATTTTTGAAGGACAATTTTGCTGGATATAGGAGTCTTGGTTGGCACTTTTTCTCTTTTAGTAATTTAAATATATCATCCCACTGTCTTCTAGCCTCCATGGTTTCTGCTGAGAAATCTACACATAGTCTTATTGGGTTTCCCTTGTATGTGATGGATTGTTTTTCTCTTGCTGCTTTCAAGATCCTCTCTTTCTCTTTGACCTCTGACATTCTAACTAGTAAGTGTCTTGGAGAACGCCTATTTGGGTCTAATCTCTTTGGGGTGCGCTGCACTTCTTGGATCTGTAATTTTAGGTCTTTCATAAGAGTTGGGAAATTTTCAGTGAAAATTTCTTCCATTAGTTTTTCTCCTCCTTTTCCCTTCTCTTCTCCTTCTGGAACACCCACAACACATATATTTGTGCGGTTCATATTGTCCTTGAGTTCCCTGATACCCTGTTCAAATTTTTCCATTCTTTTCCCAATAGTTTCTGTTTCTTTTTGGAATTCAGATGTTCCATCCTCCAAATCACTAATTCTATCTTCTGTCTCTTTGAATCTATCATTGTAGGTATCCATTGTTTTTTCTACCTTTTCTACTTTGTCCTTCACTTCCATAAGTTCTGTGATTTGCTTTTTCAGTTTTTCTATTTCTTCTTTATGTTCAGCCCATGTCTTCTTCATGTCCTCCCTCAATTTATCGATTTCGTTTTTGAACAGGTTTTCCATTTCTGTTCGTATATTTAGCATTAGTTTTCTCAGCTCCTGTATCTCATTTGAACTATTGGTTTGTTCCTTTGACTGGGCCATATTTTCAATTATTTGAGCGTGATCCGTTATCTTCTGTTGGCGTCTGCGCATTTAGACAGATTTCCCTGGGTATTGGATCCAAAAGTTTGGAAGATTTTTCTGTGAAATCTCTGGGTTCTGTTTTTCTTATCCTGCCCAGTAGGTGGCGCTCGTGGCACACGTTTGTCTGCGGGTCCCACCAGTAAAAGGTGCTGTGGGACCTTAAACTTTGGAAAACTCTCGCCGTCCTGGGGGTTCGCTAGCCGAAGCGGCTTGAGCCGGCCCTCGGTCCGAACGCAGGGAGGGTTGCTGGTCGCCGCAGCCAGGGAAAGAGCCTGTCCGAATTTCCTAGTCGGCCCTGGGCAACAAGCGTGGCGGGAGGGCGCCAGCGGCAGTGGCCCGCCCAAGAGAGTGCACGTTCCCCGGGAGTCACGGGTTTGGAAGGGGCCTCCCCCACCCGTCACCGTTCTCCGTGGCCTGGGGGTTTCTGATCCAATTCTCTCAGTTGGTCCGGGGGCTGCGTGTGGTGTGGGCGCCAGCCGCCTTGTTTTCAGGGGACCGCCTCTCCAATTCTCCCAGCCGGCCCGGGAAGGGGGAAGGGAGTAACTCCGGCCGCTTGCCACCCCGCCCGGTAATGCCCGCGCGCCTCGGCGATCTCACCTGAGCTGCTTCTCTCAGCCAGTCAGCCGTTCCAGGATGGGGTACGCTGTCTTTTTTATCTCTGTTGTGGCTTTGGGCGCTTTCTGTATCGTTTCTACTCCCCTAGTAGGTGTCCTGGAGAAGAAACTAAGATCCGCGCGTCTTACTAAGCCGCCATCTTCCAGGAAGTCCTCACAATCCAATATTTTAACCTCTAGCTTTCCTTCTGGTGACACACATGTCTCTAAACAATCCCTTTCAATTATATTCATCTACAGTTCAGCTGTATTACTTTTAATACCATGAGCTACCATCACCTCTGTCCATTACCAACCTTTAAATTCAACCTCATTAAAAATTCTGTACATATCAGGTAACCACTTTCCATTCTCTAGCCTCATCATATCTCTTGGTAGCCTATACTCTAAGTTTTATGACTTTGAGTTTACATATTCTAGTTAGTTCATATTTGTATTAGTTAGGATTCTCTAGAGAGACAGAATCAACAGGACATATTCATAAATGTAAAATTTATAAAAGTGTCTCATGTAACCATGGAAACATACAGTCCAAAATCTGTAGGGCAGGCTGTGAAGCTGATGATTCCAATAGAGGGTCTGGATGAACTCGATAGGAGAGGCTTGCCGGCCAAAGCAGAAAGAGAGCCTGTCTCTTGTGAATTCTCCTTAAAAGGCTTCTAGTGATTAATTAAGCATCACTCATTAAAGAAGACACTCCCCTTGGCTGATTACAAATGGAATCAGCTGTGGATGTAGCCGACATGATCATGATTTAATTCTATGAAATGTTCTCATAGCAAAAGACAGGCCAGCACTTGCCCAATGAGACAAACAGGTACTTCCACTTGGCCAGGTTGACACATGAACCTGACCATAGCAGTCCACCCCTTATCAACTTGGCAGCTATACTCATCACATTAAACCATACCTAATGTCTAAATAGAAAACAATAAAAGACTTTTTTTTTCTCACCTAACAATATTCAACTGTCCTGCATGTAACTGGAAACATATTAAATCTCTCCAGAATAGGGTGCAAGTCCTTGGGTAATATTCATTCTTAAACTTGATATCTTACAACTTAAATAGTATAACATGAACAAAATGGCATTACAGTCCTCATTTCTGTAACTGATCACATGGCCATAGTTCATATTTATCACAACCTTCTTCCACTACCCATTCCATGTTCCCTTTACCCTCAGCAAGCATTTCAGCTGGCCATGGTTCTTTGCCTGGTGTGACCCAAACCTTCATTCCTGAAATTTCAGAGCCATTGGTAGCCCTGCCTGGATTAGGCTGTTGCAGTTTTCCATTGATTTTAATCACAGGGCATGGTAGTACTAAAAGACACCCTAGGGGGTCTCCTATATTCCAGGAAAACTCTTCTTTACCTCCATTGTGTAATTGCAGTCTTATTTCCCCCTGATAGTCAGGATCAGTCACCCCGGCCAGTAATGTAATCCCCTTCTTGGCTTGTTGATCCAGGGGCATGAATACCCTAAGGTGACCAGGTGGCAGTTTTAGATTCCAGTTCAATGGAATCATTGTTGTTTCTCTTGGTGGAAGCACTCTCCATTTTGGAACTAAAACCCATAGACCAGCAGAGCTCAGGGTCACAGGGACAAGAAGCAAAATTTTTCCTAGTGGATCACCAAGGGTAATATTGAGTAGTGCCACTCCCATGTCCACCCCTTGGTTCCTGGACCCATGGATCCTGGCTATGGGAAAAACAACACCATACAGTCGACACTGCTTCAGAGCATAAACAGCTTCCTGGAGAATATTACCCCAGCCCTTCAAGGTATTGCCACCTAGATGGCACTGTAATTAAGTTTTCAAAAGGCCGTTCCACCATTCTATCAATCCAGCTGCTTCTGGATGATGGGGAACATGGTAAGACTAGAGAATTCCATGAGCATGTGCCCATTCCCGCACTTTATTTGCTATGAAGGGTGTTCCCTGATCAGAAGCAATGCCGTGTGAAATATGATGATAGATAAGGCATTCTGTAAGCCCATGGATGGTAGTTATGGCAGAAGCGTTGCGTGCATGGAAAGCAAACCTATATTGAGGGTGTATATCTATTCCAGTTAGAACAAATCACTGCCCCTTCCATGAAGGGCATTGTCCAATATAATCAACCTGCCACCATGTAACTGGCTGGTCACCTCGGGGAATGATACCATATTGGGGGCTGAGTGTGGGTCTTTGCTGCTGACAGATTGGGCACTCAGCAGTGGCTCTAGCCAGGTCAGCCTTGGTGAAAGGAAGTCCATGTTGCTGAGCCATGCATAACCTCCATCCCTACCACCATGGACACTTTGTTCATGAGCCCATTGGGCAATGACAGGAGTTGCTGGGGAAAGAGGCTGACTGATATCCACAGAACAGGTCATCTTATCCACTTGATTATTAAAACTTTACTCTGCTGTAGTCACCCTCTGGTACACGTTTATATGGGACACAAATATCTTCATGTTTTTAGCCCACTCAGAAAGGTCTATCCACATACCTCTTCCCCAGACCTCTCTGTCACCAATTTTCCAATTCTGGTCTTTCCAAGTCCCTGACCATTCACCAAACCATTAGCAAAAGCCCATGAGTCAGTATATAAATGCACCTCTGACCAGTCCTCTTTTGAAGCAAAATGAACAACCAGATGCACTGCTCGAAGTTCTGCCCACTGGGAGGATTCCCCCTCACCACTGTCCTCCATGGACACCCCAGAAAGGGGTTATAGTGCTGCATCTGTCCACTTTCGGGTGGTACCTGCATATCGTGCTGAACCATCTGTAAACCAGGCCCGAGTTTTCTCTTCCTCAGTCAATTCACTGTAAGGAACTCCCCAAGAGGCCATAGTTCTGGTCTGGGAAAGAGAAGGTAATGTGGTAGGAGTGGAGACCCAATGGGCATTTGGGCCACTTCCTCATGTAGCTTACTTATGCCTTCAGGACCTGCTCTGACCCTATTTCATATATACCATTTCCATTTTATGATGGAGTGCTGCTGTGCACACCCAACTTTGTGGCTTGGTGTGTCAGACAACACCAAGCTCATGATAGGCAACTCAGGTCTCATGGTAACATGGTGGCCCAAGGTTAAGTGTTCGGTCTCAACTAAGGCCCAATAGCAGGCCAAAAGCTGTTTCTCAAAAGGAGAGTAGTTATCTGCAGCAGATGGGAAGGCTCTGCTCCAAAACCCTAAGGGTCTGCATTGTAATTCTCCTATAAGGGCCTGCCAAAGGCTCCAAACAGCTCTCTATTTGCCACTGACACCTCCAGCCACATTGAATCTGGTGGGTCATATGGTCCAAGTGGCAGAGCAGCTTATACAGCAGCCTAGACCTGTAGCAGAGCCTCCTCTTGTTCAGGTCCCCACTCAAAATTAACAACTTTTCTGGTCACTTGATAAATGGGCCGGATTAGCACACCCAAATGAGGAATATGTTGTCACCGAAGTCCAAAGAGACCAGCTAGGTATTGTGCCTCTCTTTTGGCCATATGAGGGGCCAGATGCAGCAACTTATCCTTCAGCTTAGAAGGGATATCTCAATACATCCCATACCACTGGACATTTAGAAATTTCACTGAGGTGGAAGGCCCCTGTATTTTTGTTGGATTCGTCTCCCATCCTCTGACATGCAAATACCTTACCAGTAAGTCTAGAGTAGTTGCTACTTCCTGCTCATTAGGTTAAGTCAACATGATATCATCAATGTAATGGACCAGTGTGATGTCTTGTGGGAGGGAGAAAAGATCAAGGTCCCTGCAGACAAGATTATGACATAGGGCTGGAGAGTTGATATACCCCTGAGGTAGGACAGTGAAAGTACATTGCTGACCTTGCCAGCTGAAAACAAATTGTTTCTGGTGGTTCTTACTAACAGCTATTGAGAGAAAAGCATTTGCCAGATCAATAGCTGCATACCAGGTACCAGGGGTTGTATTGATTTGCTCAAACAATGATATCACATCTGGAACAGCAGCTGCAATTAGAGTTACCACCTGGTTGAGCTTATGACCCATCCCTTGGAGGATGGATGGTCCTCCAAGACCCATCTGTTTTATGCACAGGCAAAATAGGAAAGTTGGATGGGGATGTGGTGGGAATCACCACCGCTGCATCCTTTAAGTCCTTAAGAGTGGCAGTAATCTCTGCAATCCCTCTGGGAATCCAGCATTGCTTCTGATTTACTATTTTGCTAGGTAGGGGCAGTTCTAGTGGCTTCCACCTGGCTTTTCCCACCAAAATAGCCCTCTCTGCATGAGCTAGAGAGCCAATGTGGGGATTCTGCCCGTTGCTCAGTATGTGTATTCCAATTATGCATTCTGGAACTGGGGAAATAACTACAGGATGGGTCCGGGGCCCCACTGGACCCACTGTGAGATGGACCTAAGCTAAAACTCCATTGATCAAACCTGACCTCCATAAGCCCCACTCTGACTGGTGGACCAAAATGATGTTATGTGTCCCCTGGAATTAATGTCACTTCTGAACCAGTGTCTAATAATCCCCCAAATATCTGATCATTTCCTTTTCCCCAATGCACAGTTACGCTGGTAAAAGGCTGTTGGTCTCCTTGGGGAAGGCTTGGAGGAAGATTAACAGTATGTATATAACAGTATGTGTACAGTTCATATTATATTTTATTTATATTATATACAGTATATATTAACAGAATACACACACACACACACACACACACACATATATATATATGTAAACTTTCTCAAGTCTGGAAATTGATTGAGGGGCCATGACTCTGTCTTTCTGTAATTCAAGTTAGACTTCTGTTCACTTGACCTAGAACTCTTTTGTTTATACAACTCAAACAAGAATTTAGTAGACTTCCCATCTATTGTATTTCTAGGTACCCCGTGATTTACTAGCCAATGCTACAAATCTCTGTGAGTCAGATTATTTTGACTCCTGCTTTGAGTTTGCTGTCTATTATAATAGCCATGTCCACCCTGTCTTTGGTGATTAATTGCTGCCACCTGGCTTCTGCCAGCTCTGGTTCTGATCATCCCTATCTTGTTTAAGGATTCCAATTCAGTGACAGAAGTTCCCACAGTAATATCTGACCTACAGAGAAGTGCAACTACAGAGCTCTTCAGGGATGATGGTGCTAGTCTCACAAATTTATTTTTCACTGTTCTGGTAAAAGGTACATACTCCAGACATTCCTGGGGTGTAAGAGCAGGCTTTGCATGATAAATCCATTCTAACATTCCAATCTCTCTAAGCCTCTGGATCCCCTCTACTACATTATACCAGGACAGTTCTGGCATTTCAACCTCAGGTAATGTTGGCCACCTTTTGATCCATGTTTCAGCCCACCATCCAATCAAACTGCTAATGCCTTTTCTAACCCTTCAAGCTATAACATTAAGTGCAGAATCTCTGCTTAGTGGGCCCATATCAATGAATTCAGCCTGATCCAGCCTTATATCCCTCCTACCATTCATTATCCCACACCCTTAACATCCATTGCCACACATATTTCCTTGATTTCTGTGTATATAAATTGGAAAACTCACACAGTTCTTTTGGAGTATAACATACCTTCTAATGCATGATACTTTGTACCTCCCATTTAGGGGCCTGTTGGGACTTTAGTTATAGATCTGGAAGAAATGAGAGGTGGTGTGGGTGGGTCATGAAAAGAATTAGAAGTATCTTCGTAGCCATTTGCTTCAGGGCATTCACTTGCAGTTTCATCTGGTGAAACAGGATTAATCACTCTAGGGCTAATCACTTTAGGTGGAAGTTGGGTGGCCAACTCCTCAAGGCACTGGAGGTGGGGTGGCTCTGTCCTCAGGGTAGACTATTACAGGGTTATCTAGAGAAGACTCAGCATGACTGAGGGTTTCAACCTCTCCACTGACATCATTATCAATCCATACGTTGCCATCCCATTTTTCAGGGTCCAACTCCTTTCCAATCAATTCCCTCACTTTAATGACAAACACCATGCAAGATTGAGATTTCAGTTTACTTTGTAAGGTTGCTACTCTAACAATAAGATTCTGAGTGTGATTTTCAGAGATCTCAAGTCTATGACTACAGAAAATAAGGTTTTCCTTCAGGACACTCACAGAAACGTCTACATCTGTCAGATGGTGCTTAAGCTTCTGGTTTGAAGCCTTAAGCCCATCCTTTTCACTCATTAATGTATACAGTATATCTATCAACATCCAGCCAACATCTTTATACTTACTATTTCCACAAAATTCTGTAAAGGTGTCAAAAACATTATCGCCCAGAGCCTGGCTTTGTACAAGTGAAGCATTAGAAGAATCAAATAGTGATATTTAGACTATCTCTTTTGAAAGCTCACTCCATGGATTGGCAATGTCATTCTGATTATGGGAATCAGCGTCCTTTGTGCCTTTGAGTCCAGTCAGTTTAGAAAACTATTCATGAAAACCCATTTTTAAGATTCTGTTTCTTAAGAACCACGTGTGATACCAAGCTGTATTCATTAGAGTTCTCTAGAGAAACAGAATCAGCAGGAAGTATTCATAAATATAAAATTTATAAAAGTGTCTCATGTAACCATGGAAATGTAGAGTCCAAAATCTGTAGGGCAGTCTGTGAAGCTGACAATTCCAATGGAGGGTCTGGACAAACTCCACAGGAGAGGCTCACCAGCCTAAGCAGGAAGAGAGCCTGTTTCTTCTAAATTCTCCTTAAAAGGCTTCCAGTGATTAGATTAAGCATCACTCATTAAAGAAGACACTCCCCTTGGCTGATTACAAATGGAATCAGCTGTGGATGTAGCCGATGTGATCATGACTTAATTCTATGAAATGTTCTCATAGCAAAAGACAGGCCAGCATTTGCCCAACCAAACAAACAGGCACCACCACTGGCCAAGTTGACACATGAACCTGACCATGACAATATTCAATATACAACATTTGTCCCTTTGGGTCTTATTTCACTCAACATAATGTCCTCAAGTTTCATCCATGTAGTCACATGCTTCAGGACTTCATTCCTTCTTACTGCTGAGCAATATTCTATTCTATGTATATCCACATTTTTTAATCCATTCATTACTTGATGGACACTTGGATTGTTTCAATTTTTGGTAATTGTGAATAATGCTGCTATAAATAGCAGTGTGAAAATGTCTGTTCATGTCCCTTCTTTCCGATCATCTGGGTGTACATCAAGTAGTGAAATTGTGGGCATATTGCAACTCAATATTTTATTTTTGGAGGAGCTGTCTTCTTCTGGGAAGATGACAGAATAAGGACAAGCAGAACTCACTCCACCAAAAAAACAGCCAAAGAACAGACAGAAACTGTCCAAAGCAGTGGTTCTGTTGTTCAGGTGACCAGAGAAGAATGGAAGAGCTGGATGAAAAATTGGAGAAATTATGACTGAGAGATAGGTGTGAGTGAAATCAAATGCTACCACTTCTGAGGCTGACAGTGGAGGCTGGTTCTGGTTCTTGCTGGTCTGCAAGAAACCACTACTACTTCGACTGCCACCTGTGAAGTTGGAGAAATATAAATTCATGGAGGTTTGTATAGATTTATAATTTCTTTATATAGATTTATTTACATAGAGCATGTAAATTTATTTATATAGACTTATGGAAAACTAATGATCACACAGATTCATTTATATAGATTATATAGATTTATTTGTATAGATTTTAGGAGAAATACAACTCTCTTAGTCACTGAAATTTCATCCTGTCTTCACAGGGAACCAAGACTCTCAGGATTTGACTGCTTGTACATATGGAATGAAAGATGCTCCATTGCAATGTCAAGTGACCTTCTCCCACCCCCAAGGCTGGTGGCTGTACATTGATTGGCCTGGGTCTTACTGGTTGGCAAAGTGCAGCACACTCATGGGCTGGCTGCTGGCTGATAAAGTTGACCCTTTCAGTGCCACAGCCTGGTGTTTTTTCCCAGGAGAGTATGGGAACCACCAGCTACATTGTACCAACCAGCAAAGTCTTTGCCACAGTGCACACCACCCCTCACCCACCCCTTTGGCCAGTAGCTTCTGGTGCACCTGGACTTGGAAGAGATGAGGAGGCCCTCAGGAAAAGAGGGAGAAGCAGAAGAGTCATGAACTAACATTTGATGGAGGGGAGCCTTCTGGGACCCACAGGTTTGAACTGTTCTTTATCCTAGTCTGACCCTGCCCTGTAGGGAGAGGCAGGGTTGTGGGGAATAGGTCATCCAACACTGCCATCTGCTGTTAACACTGGGAAAGTGTCATCTGTCAAGCTGCCTTTATGCTCACTCTCAAAGAGCCTTCCAAAAGAGGTTGAACCCTGCCTGAAACCCTGTACTAAAGGAGGCCTTGAATGTGAACCCAAGCAACAACACAATCTTAGATAAGGGAGGGAAACCAAATTTCAAAATAACCTTACCAAAAAAATCAGATGTCTAGGAACCAGCAAAAAAAATCACATCATATGAAGAAATGAGAAGATACAGCCAAGCCAAATGATCAAATTAAAGACTCAGAAGAGATAAAGAATGTGGAAAACTAATCAATAATGTTCAAGCAAATCTCCTAAATAACATATTTATAGTGTTAATTGGGGACATATGTATATGACTCTTAAAAACCCTTTCAACTAAATTCAGCTCAATATGGCAATATTCTTATCCTAATGAGCCACCATCACCTCTACTTATTCCCAAACATTTAAGTTCATCCTTGTTAACAATTTTGCACATAGTAGTTAACTGCTACCCCTTCCCTAGCTTCTGTATTCTCTAGGTTCCCTAGATCCTATGTTTTAAGACTCTGAATTTACATATTCTAGTTAGTTCCTATTAGTGAAATCATACAATATCCAACTTATTTCACTTAGCATTGTCCTAAATGTTTATGCATGTTTTTTGTTGCTTCAGGAATTCCAGCTTCATTCCATTGTGGTCAGAGAAAGTTCTTTGAATATTCCAATCTTTTAAAAATTGTTAAGAACTGTGTTGTGCCCTAGCATATGATCTATTCTGGAGAATGTTCCATGAGCTCTTGAGAAGAATGTATATGTTGCTGTTTTGGGAATGCAATGATTTATATATGTCTGTTAGTCTAATCATTGATCATATTATTTAGGTTCTCTCTTTCCTTATTGATTCTGTCTAGTTGTTCTATCTATTGAAAAGAGTAATATGTTAAAGATTTCCACTATTATTTCAGAAGCATCTACTGCTCACTTCAGTTTTGCTAGTGTTTTACTCATATACTTTGGAGCACCTTCATTAGGTTCATAAACATTTAAGATTATTATTTCTTCTTGATGAATTGTCACTTTTATTAATGTATAGTGTCTCTTATGACATCTTTTCATTTAAAGACCATTTTATCTCATTTTTTGGTTATTGAGTGCTCTTTTTTGTTATTGTTTGCAATTAATGTCTTTTTCCATTCATTCATTATCAACTTATTTGTATCTTTAGGTTTAAAATGAGTCTCTTATAAAAATGGATGGATCATATTTTTTTATCCATTCTGCCAACCTTTGTCTTTTTATTGGGGAGTTTAATCTGTAAACATTCAATGTTATCACTGTAAAAACTCTCCTTACTTCAACCACAGATTATAACAAGTATACAAATTATTGTAGGGTGTTAATAGGGTGGTATATATATGAAATTTTAAACTTTAATTTAAAAACTTCAATTAAAAATGAATCTCGGGCCATGGTGGCTCAGCAGGTAGAGTTCTCGCCTGCCATGCTGGACACCTGGATTCACTTCCCAGTACCTGCCCATGCAATAAATAAATAAATAAATAAATAAATAAATAAATAAATAAAAATAAAAAATGAATCTCGATGGTTGTGCTAAGCAGAACAATTGCTCCATAAATTATCCACCTTCCTATCCCTGGTACATGGAATTATTTTACCTTACATGGCAAAAGGACTTTGCAAATCTGATTAAAGTATACTGCCTTGAGATAGGGAGATATTCCTGGTCTATTCAGATGGCCCCAATCCTTAAAAGCATAGAATCCTTAGATGTGTAGAATCTTTCCCACCCAATGTCACTTGGGGAAGTGACTATGGAAAAACAGTCAGGAGGATTTGACATTCTGTCCTTGAAGATTGAGGAAGGATCCAGGAGTCGAAGAATTTATGCAGACTCTAGAAATGGGAAAAGGCAAAGAAATGGATTCTCCCTGAGTGCCTCTAGAAAGGAACACAGCCCTGCTAACAATGTGATTTTAGTTCACTAAGACCTAAAAAAATTTACCAGTGTTTGTAAAGCTTTCAAGTACACAGAGATCTATAAAGCTAAATCTGAAATAGGCCCCATTCCTCTTGATGCTATATTACAGAAGAAAGTACACATTCCAGCTGCTATTATCCTTATCTTTTTTGTCCTAGAATGCTAACCTACTGTGATGGTCAATTTCATGTGTCAACTTGGATAGGTTATGGTATGCAGTTATTTGGTCAAGCAAGCACTGGCCTGTTTGTTACTGTGAGAGTATTCCATAGATGGATTTACATCATTAGTCAGTTGTTTGCATGTAGGACTGATTACATATGCAATCAACAAAGGAGATTGCCTTCAGCAATGAGAAGAGTGTCCTCATCTAATCAATTAGAGGTCTTAAAAAAACTGCTTGCTTATCCTGAGGAATTCAAGGTCATTTTCAACTAATTCCCAACTTTCTACCTGCCAATTCAAATGGTTGTATGAGACAATTCTGATAATAAATCCCTTCATATTAATATATGCATTTGTGTGTGCATCCTGTCATTCTGCTTCTCTGGAGAACCCACTAACACAAATACATTCAACAAGAAATATGTGTGTAGATAATAAAGATAAATGTCTGTTTCAAGTGCAGATTTTGTGCATACACAGGCATAGAGGTGTATGAGTATACTTGCAGATATCTTTTTGAATTCACTTGCATAGGACTTCAAGCTTCAACACTTCATGAAACTTCTTTTTGACAAACATTTCCCAATGATTCAGACCCAAGACCTCCAACACTTCACTTTTCCTAGGGTTGGGAGAATTTTCTGTCCCATGGTCAAATAACAAGCCATCACATCAGTCATCTATACTGGACATTCCCTATTCTTCAAATGTACAAACCCTACCTGAATGACACTGCCTTGGACTGACTCCTCTGCTCAGCTGTTAAAGTATTACTGTTCCATATCTTCAGAGGAGCAGTACAATGGACATATATGAACAATTCCTTTGAATTTTGGGATTGATTTTTCCCAAATGGTTTTCCATGAGTCATACATCTAAACATACTTCCACCTACCAAGTATGAGCTGATTCAAATTCTACCAGATCTAGGCAGCCTTATTTCATAAGGGCCAATACAAAAGGAGAAAAAACAGCATACTTGTGAAGATGCAAATGTTTGCCTCATAACTGTACATTGTTTTCCCACGTGCAGAAGACATACAGAAGATTCACATAGGTACAGAGCTCAACACCTCATTTTGGTAATTCATGGATGCTTGGACTCAAACAAGTCTTAGTAAGGCCCCCTTCAGTCATGATTTAAACTAGTCTCTTCCACTTTTCAAAGATTTTAACTATATTCCAACTCAATTCTGAACACCAGAGAAGGGCCTGTGTACCCTCAAAGCATGAACAGGGATGATGGAAGACCCCACAAAGAAAATGAATAATGTTGGGTATCCCCAAGCTGAAAAAGAGCCATGTTCATAATTTTTACTGTGCCATGGAAAGGAAGGGCAATACATCCATTATATTTGGAATTTTGTTTTGTTTTGAGACTTTCAAATGAAGTCTGTGACACAGGTTCCACAGTGCTGTTTAGCACATCTTGTCCATACCATTTCGTTATCAATGAATTGCAATCAACATCATCCTCTGGAGTCATTTGATCAATTTCTGTTGTCCACACTTGTCAATAATAATCCAGTCATACCCTAACTAATTGGCCTCCAGTATGGATTACCCAGCTGCTATTGTTGGAGAAGAATTTTTTTTTTTTGCATGGGCAGGCACCGGGAATTGAACCCCGGTCTCTGGCATGGTAGGTGAGAACTCTGCCTGCTGAGTCACAGTGGCCCATTCTGTTGGAGAAGAATCTTGATGACAAAAGCAGGTAGTTTTCTCTATCATCACCATGTCATGGGGTTGGCCCTGATCATAATTCACCAAGTTCAGAAGTCTTGGGGTGGAGACCTTATAAAAATGTGTAAGTAAGGACCTTGGTCTGGGATTTAGCAAACAAGAAGGCTCAGTCAGTATCTTTCCCACTTAACACTAACTTTCAAAACTTCCACAATCTCAGAAGTGTGATAAGGAGGAAACACGAGGGTTTCAGTACTACAATGATGAGATGTAAAAGAAAATGGGGTGATGTTTCAGTCTAAGATTTTCAACAAAACATTTCAGAGAATTTGATTTATAATTTCTTCTACCCAATGTTTACTCACTCAATGCTAGAAAACCCAACACTCAGAGGCTTATACTTCCAAATGTTTTCACATTTCATAGGGTTAATGGAAACCAATATGGAAAACATTTAAACCATTCACTGACCCCCTAGAATTTCAAAAAATATTTTTATTGATAAATCTTAGCATACAAGCATTCCATACATGGTTTACAACCACTAGCTCACAATATCATCACATAGTTGTACATTCATTACCATGACCATTTTTTAGAACATTTACTCCAGAAAAGAAATAAAAAGAAGAAAACCCCTCATATATACCATACCCCTTATCCCCATCTCTTTGACCACTAGTATTGCCATCTACCCAATTTATTTTAACCACTGTCATCCCTATTATTCATTCTCCATCTATGTTTTCTACTCATCTGTACATATCCTAGATAAAAGGAGCATCAGACACAAGGTTTTCACAATCACACAGTCCCATTGTAAATGTTATATCATTATATAACCATCTTCAAGAATCAAGGCTACTGGAACACAGCTTAACAGTTTCAGGTACTTCCCTCTAGCCATTCTAATACAGTATAATCCAAAAAGGGTTATCTATATAATGCATAGGAGTAACCTCAAGGGTAATCTCTAGACTCTGTTTGAAATCTCTCAGCCACTGAAACTTTATTTTATCTAATTTTTCTCTTCCCCCTTTTGGTCAAGAAAGCTCTCTCAATCCCTTGATGCTGGGTCCCAGTTAATCCCAGGGTTTCTGTCCCAAATTGCCAGGGAGATTTACACCCCTGGGAGTTATATCACACATGGTGGGGGAGGGCAGTGAGCTCACCTGACACATCAGCTTAAAGAGGCCACATCTGAGCAACAAAAGAGGTTCTCTGGGATGCCCTAGAATTTTAACAACTTTCTTGACATTCTAGGGCTCTATCAATAATTTTACAGCTTAATTTCATGATTAAATGATCAATTAGTAAATTGAATGAAAGGGATTTCATAAAACCGATAATGAAAGATTATATAACTAAGAAAAACCTACCCCAAACATGAAAAGCTTGCAAGAACAAAACTTTAAACTGTCTGGTAGTACAGAAAACTAAGCCTAAACTAGTGTGAAGATATATTCTTGAACAAGAAGACTTTACCTCATAAATATGTCAAATCATCAACAGCTAATTTATTACTTTAATCTAGCAATTCAGCATCAGTTAATTTATTACTTTAGTCTAATCCAAAGAAAAATCTAAAAGGCTTTTGAGGGCTTTGTTGTTTTCCACACAAACACACAAAACAAGGAAGGGCAATATAAATGCATTATATTGAAAGTGCTATCATCCTCTAGAGGTGGGGGCTATGGCTCTTGATCCAGTGATTCAAGAGAATGATGTTGATCATATTTAAGACTACTGAATGGGTGTCAACTCCTCAGTTATGTGGGGCTTGTGACTCAGACTTTTCATGATGTAAGGAATACCAAACAAGACCCAACTCACTTTCAATATAATGTTGTGACCTAGGATTCAGGGATCAGAGATGTCCCTTGAAGAGAGGAAATTCCCATCACTGGTCATGTAGTCCTTCAGAGATATACATGGTTCTTGCTTGTGTTTTTGTTTTGTTAGGCCCCACAAACATGAGGCCTAAATGAGAGAATACAATGTGGCACAGCCTAAGCAGCTCAGCATACCTCATCTCAGTACTCATAGCTCAGCCCAGGCCTTTGGAGATGCAGAAAGAAGTCACCCTGGGGAAAGTTGTTGGAACCCAGGGGCCTGGAGAGAAGACCAGCAGAGATCACCCTGTGCCTTCCCACATAAGAAAGAACATCAGTTGAAAGTTAGCTGCCTTTCCTCTGAAGAACTAGCAAAATAAATCCCCTTTTATTAAAAGTCAATCCGTCTCTGGTGTGTTGCATTCCGGCAGCTAGCAAACTAGAACATAGGGCATGGGAAGAATCAACTTTATGATTCCCTTTAGGCATCTAAATATAATTCAGTATTCTTCAAATGCCTTGAATCATAACTATTTTTGTTGAAAATCTTTATTGTGTGGCCAGGTATAAGAAAAAATGAAAGGACACTTATGTTTGTGATTATACCAAAACCCTAGTGTTTACAGGAGTGGTGTGGCATAGTTGTGTGGCTTCTTCAATTACATTTTCCTGTTTCCACAATACTTTTCAATGAGAATGGGTGCCATCAGAACATGTTTGGACCCATTCTGATTTTTTTCTGGCTGAATCATAAGAGACAGGTCATTAGAGTCTTCTGAAGCTTTTGTTTCATATGCATTTTCATACACATTTCTGATTATCATTGGTGCCTGATAGATGCCCAACTTTGAATCGGACTCTATGAAAACTCATTATCAAAATGACATTTCTGAGACAGACAAGAATGCAGAAATGACAGTGTTCCCTGGTGGGGAGAGTAGATAGGAAAGGGGGATAAAGCCAAGCAGGGATTTGTATCCAGCTAGTGTTTCCAGAACAAATCTGAGTCTTGAGGTGTCAAATAACTTGAGTAACAAATGTATAGATGTTGCTCCCTATGGACCAGAGCTCGAAGGATATTAAGGGATGATGAGAAAGAGACAGAATCAGGGGGTCTGAAGATCAGCAATAACAGACAACAGACAACTTTATTCTTAACCAGATCCTGCTTATATACTGCAGGGTGACAAGAGACATGCATTAATTTCCTGTGAGAACAGAGTGCTTATTTTTCAGTGCTCTCTTCCTTCATACTTAACCATTTAGGGTAAACATTCTCTTCCTCCCAGACTGCTCTACGTAACAGTCTCCACAGTTTACTGCCAGCACCACCTTGATGCCAGCTACTCCCAACAAATTCTGTGGGTCTTGTTTTAACCCTTGCTTCTACATTCCCCCCCCCTTTTTTTTACTTAAAAAAAATTTTTTTTTATTAAATAAAAAAAAATTACAAGAAACACAAACATTCCCAACACATACACTCAGCAGTTCACAATATCATCACATAGTTGCATATTCATCATCCTGATCATTTCCCAGAACAATAGCATCAATTCAGAAAAAGAAATAAAAGGACAACAGAAAAATAAAACAAAGAGAAAAAATTTTTTTACATACTATACTCCTTACCCCTCCCTTTCACTGATCACTAGCATTTCAAACTAAATTTATTTTAACATTTGTTCCCCCCATTATTTATTTTTATTCCATATGTTCTACTCATCTGTTGACAAGGTAGATAAAAGGAACATTAGACACAAGGTTTAAGCATTGGTGTGTAAATGTCTATTTGTGTCCTTGCCCTCATGTCCTTTGAGTAGAGACAGCATATAGATGGGTCCTGTTTTTAATCCCTTCTGCCAGACCATGTCTTTGATTGGAGAGTTTAATCCATTAACAGTCAGTGTTATTACTGTATGGGTAGTACTTTCTTCTACTATTTTGCCTTCTGGATTTTATATGTCATATCTAATTTTCCTTCTTTTTACCTTTACTCATAGTCTTCCTTTCTACACTCTTCTCCACACCTCTCTCTTCTGTCTTCGTATGTGTCTCTAGTGCTCCCTTTAGTATTTCTTGCAGAGCTGGTCTCTTGGTCACAAATTCTCTCAGTGATTTTTTGTCTGAAAATGTTTTAATTTCTCCCTCATTTTTGAAGGACAATTTTGCTGGATATAGAATTCTTGGTTGGCAGTTTTTCTCTTTTAATAATTTAAATATATCATCCCACTGTCTTCTCACCTCCATGGTTTCTGCTGAGAGATCTGCACATAGTCTTATTGGGCTTCCCTTGTACGTGATGGATTGCTTTTCTCTTGCTGCTTTCAAGATCATCTCTTTCTCTTTGACCTCTGACATTCTGATTAGTAACTGTCTTGGAGTACATCTATTTGGATCTATTCTGTTTGGGGTATGCTGCACTTCTTGGATCTGTAATTTTAAGTCTTTCATAAGAGTTGGGAAATTTTCAGTGATAATTTCCTTCATTAGTTTTTCTCCTCCTTTTCCCTTCTCTTCTCCTTCTGGGACACCCACAACACGTATATTCATGCGCTTCATATTGTCTTTCAATTCCCTGAGTCCCTGCTCATATTTTTCCATTTTTTCCCTATATTTTCTTTTTCTTGCTGGATTTCAGATGTTCCATCCTCCAGTTCACTAATCCTATGTTCTGACTCTTGAAATCTACCATTGTAAGTTTCCATTGTTTTTTTTTCATCTCTTCTATCTTGCCTTTCATTCCCATAAGCTCTGTGATTTGTTTTTTCAGACTTTCAATTTCTTCTTTTTGTTCATTCCTTGCCTTCTTTATATCCTCCCTCAATTCATTGATTTGGTTTTTGATGAGGTTTTCCATGTCTGTTCGTATATTCTGAATTAATTGTTTCAGCTCCTGTATGTCATTTGAATTGTTGATTTGTTCCTTTGACTGGGCCATATCTTCAATTTTCCTAGTGTGATTTGTTATTTTTTGCTGGTGTCTGGGCATTTAATTAGTTTATTCTGGGGATTACTTTCACTTCTTTTACCTAGGATTTTCTTACTGGATGAATTTGTTGTCTCTCTGTTCTTTGACATTCAGTTCAGCTTTATCTGGACCTCTAGCATAAGTTTTGTTTAACAGAGGAGAATTTTTCAGTTCTTGTTTTCTTGTTTCTTGCCCTGCTCATGTGGTGCATTTCCCCCCACACACACTTAGGTGGGTCTACTTAGATATTATAGACCCCAGCCAGATTTTCCCAGACCAAACTGTCCTCCTATCAGGAGGTAAGAGTCACCTGTGTCAGTTTTCCCTGAGGGTGAGACCCAGCAGGTTGAAAGACTTTCCTGTGAGGTCTCTGGACTCTGTTTTTCTTATACTGCCCAGTATGTGGTGCCTGTGTGCCTGTAGGTCCCACCAGCATAAGGTGATGCAGTACCTTTAACTTTGGCATACTCTCCTTGCTGGGGACATGGTGGAGACAGATGAGAGGTTTTAGACTGGTTTTAATGGCTTCAAATTACCAAGCCCTAGTGTCTGAATTCCTTGAGGGAGGGATTCCAGCTGAGTTGGGCTTCACCCCTCCCTTGGGGAAGGCACAAGCTCCAGACAAGCCCCCAATAGAGCTCACTTCTGCCTATGCCTGGGACAGTTGCAGCCTGAGAAGTCATCCTGCTGCTATATCCGAAGGCAGTCAAGCCTTTGTAGAAACATAGCCACAAACCTCTGTTTCTTTCTCCCCCCCTTTTTCTGCCAGCCCTGCCCTCTTGGCACCGGGGCAAAAATGAGCAACCTCTGCTTTGACCATGTTCACCTAAGCTAGGGGCCTATTTTTAGTTGTCATAATTTGTTAATTAATTCCACAGTTGGCATTTGATTGTGCTCAGTCCCTGCTGCTGGTAAAGTACTTTCCTTTCCCCTCTGGGAAGCAGCCTGTGGGGGAGGGGTGCTGGCCACTGCAGCTTTGGGAACTTATGGTTCTGGGGGGGTTCACAGCCAGTCCAGCTGGTCCAGACTGGGGTGCACTGTGTGTCTTGTCACTGATGTGGCCCCAGGAGCTGTTCTGTTCTGTTTCTGGTTATTTAGTAGTTGTTCTGGAGGAGAACTAAAATGTACACATTGTTAAGCCACCATCTTGACCCAGAAGTCCCATTTCCCCCTTTTTATTTTATTAGCCAAGGTGACTGTGCCTGTCTTAGGTTGCCCTTAAGCTCTGAGGGAAGGGTCTTACCCATCATTGGCTACCAGTCAAGCTCTCTGACTTTGATTCAGGAGGGAGTCAAAGGCTTTTGCAAGAATCACACTGTTAGTGCAGCTTTGCTTAGTGGCGCAGCTTGCTACTTTGAACATTTGTTCTTTGACACAGCTGAGAAGGAAGAGAAAGAGAATAAACAGCCCCAAACATAAGCCTATGCAGTAAAAAAATGATGTGATTTCCACCATTAAATAGGGTTAAGATTTTTTAGCTCTTGGGTAAGTGATTGTATAACATCATTTTCATCAGCTATATGTAAATTATTCTGAGATATTTCTAATACCCTTTTTTTTGTAATTCCAAGATATTGAGACTTAAACTATCTAAATGCCCCAAAAGATGCCTCTTTACCTTTTCCCATTCTATTTCATATTGATTATATTTCAAAGGGGTAATACAAACTTGTTCTCAATCCAGTCATGTTTTAAACTTCCTAAAAATTTAAATTATGCATTTGATCTCCAATATGAACCAATGTTGTATTTATATCATTTAGTCAATTATTAATTTGCTCATCAATATGAGATAGACTATGCCACAGCTCACTGGCATTTTTATGCCACCCTCTAACATAATGCTGCATCTGTATAGTTTGATGCAATGTAGTTCCAGTGACTGCAGCCGCTGTGATAATTCCAATGATTCCAATGATGGCTGCAATAATGAGTCCAATTAGTCTCTTAGTCCCTTTCAGATATTCTTTTGCCAAATGGATCAGGATTTGTGTTTCTGGAGAGGACTGCCAAGATCTTGACACCTGCAACAGCAGCCAAATACCTCCTCTTCTCCTTGCTGCTATAATCACCTCATTTTCCTGCAACATAAATGCTTGGAAATAAGTGAACAGAGAACAATTCTCACAATTAAGTTTGATTTCTTATATGCATATGACCTTTAACAAATACATATAGATCTCTATTACCTATTTGCATACAGTGTTTATGGGTGCTATTCAAAGAGAAGTTATAGGTACTAGAATTTGCTATAAAAATTGGTCCCATTCCTAGGAAAATTTTCCATAAATTTCTCTGACTAATGTATTTATCATTCCATGGATTTGGCACAAATCTTCCTCTATGTATTAAACTCTGATTTAGCTTGCCTGTTCATATAGTCTCAGTTATCTCTGAGTTAGAGATGGGAGGACCCACAGGGGCTGTATCTCTTACAATTCCATAGGAATCATCAATTATGATAACTTCTCGATCCATATGACATAACTGTCATCCATTCCAACTTCCTCTCCCATCTAATAGGCAAATATCATTTGATTCTATAGAGTTAAAAGTGGGATATACAAATAGGTAATTATGAGAATCATTCTTGATCTTAAACCATGTAGTTCAATTCCTTATTGTCATACACAGTAATTCATTACCTATGCATATGGGTCTTTCTAAAAATGGAAGAATTAAATTTGACACCATTTTTCTTCTTCCTTAAGAAGTTTTGGAAGCCTTGAATCTACTGGACCTGGGAATCCTAAAATAGTATTCAGATATATTGGTAAAGTTGGATCTGCCCATGTTAGGGCCTGCAGCAGAGGTGGTTTAGGAATATAAACCCAATAAGTATAATTATGTACTTGTCCTTCTGCAATTAAAGTTATAAGTCCTATAAGGTACATTACCCATTTAATTATTTTAATCAGGGTCAACATGTCTGGGTTTTATTCTTTTAGAGGGAATCCAAATTAAGGTTCTGTCGTCTGCAATGACAAGAGCAAATCCCCTACCCCACACCTTTATTATACCTGGTTTCCATAAATCATCCTTAACATCTTTCCAATAGGTTGGCTGCAGCTGCAGTTCTGTTTGGGTCATATCATTTTTTTCCCCAAATTATTAAAATGTTGTTCTGCAAGAGTCTGTAATGAATTATCATAAATATTTAAAAAATTTAAAGTAAACAGTGCTTTTGCTAATTGATCTTTAGGTGTACTTATTTTCAAATCATCCTCCTGATCATCATCTCCCCCTTTTTGTTTCATGAACATAGACTTTAGCATCTGGTTTGCTCATTCAATAATTCCTTGACCAGAGGGATTATGTGGAATTCCTGTGATATGAGTAATATGAAAAGTAGTACAAAATTTATGAAATTGCTTTCCTGAATAAATAGAACCACTGTCCATTTTTATAGACTGAGGGCATCCCATAACAGCAAAAGCATTAAGTAAATGTGATCGAACATGGCAGGAACATTCTCCAGATTGTGTGGTGGCCCATATGAAATGAGAAAAGGTGTCTATAATATGTACATATTGCATTTTACCAAAATGTGAAATACGAGTAACATCTATTTGCTCTAATTCATTTGCTTTTTGACCTCGAGGATTAACCCCTGATGCAAATGGGAGTGCATTTAAAGGTCCACATGTTGGACAAGTCCTAACAATGTCCTGAGCTTGCTGTTTAGATAAAGATGGAAATTTCTTTCACAGCCCTTTGCTATGAATATGAGTCAATTTGGAAATATCATAGGATCTTGAATTACCCCCACAAGAGTATCTGCTTGCTATTAGTGTGAGCTCTTATATGCATGATAAAAAGGGGATTAATTTGACTTCTGACTAATGTTTGTAAATGTAAAAACATTCAGGATAATTCATTTCCTTCAAATAAAGAAGCTGTCTCAATGTGAGTAACTGTTTGGCAGACATATTCAGAATCAGAGACAATATTAAGAGATTGTGGAAAATTTTGCAATAATGAATTACAGCTGCTAATTCAGTGCACTGGGCTGAGGTATAAGGCATCTTCCAACTTTTATTTTCCCATGGGGTGACATATGCAGCCTGTCCATTACTACTACCATCAGTAAAGTTGGTAATGGCTCTGTCTAGCAGGGAAGCCTGAACTCTTTTATGCAAAATACATTGTGTTCTTTTTAGAAATTGTAAAAGTTTTGACATAGGCAAATGATTATTAATTTGTCCTTTAAAATCACTTAATGCTATTTGCCAAGAGGTATTGAAGATAAATAGACTTTGAACCTCTTCCTTTGTGAGATCACACACTATGCAATTAGGATCGTGACTTCTTAATTGATTATATTTTTGGCAACCTTTGGCTATTAAGAAAATGATTTTTTGCAGATATGTATTTAAATAGTTTTGTCGATTGTTTGGTAAAAAGATCCATTCTAAAACACCATCTTGCCAAAATAGGCCTGTGGGAGATTGCAAGGTAAAGAAAATAACAAAATCAACAGGCTTTTCTAGATCTATTTGAACAAGCTGTCCTTCTTGAAAGCATTGTTCAATTAATTGTAATTCTTGTTCAGCTGCAGCTGTTAACTGCCTTTTGCTTAATAAATCAGAATCTCATTGTGAAATATCACACAGGTTCTGTAACATATAATTTGGAATCCCTAAAGTGGCAGGTAGCAAAAATGAAAGCAGAGTAAGTGTCAATAGTGACATGTACCCATAGTAAATTACCAGATTTTGTAAGATGAATTCATTGGATTGATTGAAAAGGAATACAGGGATGAGGATTCTTTATAATTGACTGTACATTTTTGGTAATTTTAAATTTACTGCATGCAGTTTTTATGATATTTTCCCACAATAGTGGTCAAATTCCAATTTACTTACATGACCAGGCCCAGTTGGGCCCTCTGGGAACTGGTTAGGGACCAAGAGGAGCTTCCTGGGACCTAGATATCTTTATTAAAGTACACTTCCTTCTGGGAGGATAGCCAGCACTCCCAGATACAGTGCACATTATAACTCTTTCATACCAAGGTCACGTGATAGCAGCATCAGTTGCATGTAATGGCAACATCAGGTGAACAGAACAGACGCCACAAATATATTTTTTCCCTGCATTCAGCCCTCAAATCTGATTTGCTCCCAATATAAGCCATGATTATTTTGGGATAAATTTAGTTTATACATATGTACGTTATATAAACATTGGATAAAGCATTAAGATATTTTGGCTTAAAGGAATTTAGGTATTTATATGATTTGAATATTATTTAGCCAGTAATAGATTCATTTACAGCAGTATTACTTAGATTAGTAGATTAAACCACCTGGTTTGGGGCAAGAAAAGAAACAGTTTTTTGCCAGTATAGTGGTACCCAGGAGAAAATCAGTATTTTTTATAAAGATAATGACATGATAAAAGTTAATATGTTATTTTGATAAAACACAGACCCTTTGCTTTTTACACTGATTATCTAGAAAAAAGTCTTTATATCTTTTCATTAGAACAGGCTAAGAGTCCAAGAAAACATTGTCATTTTAGACTCATTAAATCTTTGATTTTGTCTGTAATTTCCATTTTTACAAACCCTCAGCAATTATTATACTAGTTCAGGCTTTGTCCCACATTTTTCTCATTTTGTAACAGTTATTCATTTCATCTTAGGATAAAACTATTCTCTTTTTCTTATTAATAAAAATCCATCTTTTATATTTTTCATACTTGAGTCTGTATTTTAAACACATATTTTACCACATATAATTACCATCAAATTAAATTTGTTAGAATAATGTTAAATACCTAAAATCCTTTAGTAAATGCATATTTGAAACATCAATACATAGTTTTTAACAAGGATTTTCAGTTTTAAAGTTCTGAAAACATATTTCTTTTTCAAATATGAATAGGATCTAAACTCATGGCCAGTTTCCAAATTGTTGTTTGTCAAGGATCTAAGTTAATAAAAGGAGATGGGGCTACCATTCCCATTCTTTGTCACAAGATTTTATTTGTAGCATTGGTATAAATTTCAGTAGAATAATTATTTAGATTAAACCAAGGTAACTAACAGGACACTTTGAGTCAGAACTACATAATCCTGAATTGCATACCCCTTAGGGGACCAATCTGTTACAATTCCATAGGAGCCATTAATGAGTACTGAGTTTTGTTCTGCATGGCATTGTTCCTATTGAATATTTTCTGACTCAGATGTATACGAATTTTTATATAAAGGCAGCTCATTAAGAACAAGCTCAGAAATTAATTTTTCTTTATCTTACTCTGCTAAAGGTATGGTAAAGAAGCAATCTTTTAAATCTATCATAATAATAGAGCAGTTTTTAGGAATTATAGAAACAAGAATATTTTCTCCATTCTGTTATGCTCACCGCAAAGCCTTCATAGCCAATTTCCATTAGTTAAGATTTAAAACATTACGGCCTTGAGCCTGAAACCAATAACAATGCTTCTGTCTTAAAGAAAAGAACTCTAGTGACTCTGAAGTCTTCATTGAGACCCCTGTAATTTCTAACAACGTTTTTAACACACAAACATACTCCTCCAGCCACCTATTATGATTGCCGTTTACCCTGATGCTACAAGGAAAATGCTTACTTTTACTAATATGGCTTACTTTACCTATATGACTTGAGTCCTCTTCTATTGGCTGGATAAACATCCCTCTAACAGAGACTTTTCCTTGGTTCCTCAATATTGTCTTGGAGTCTTCTTCATGCCCCATGTTGGGCACCAGATGTTGCTTCCTATGGGCCAGAGCTCGAAGGATATTAAGGAATGATGAGAAAGAGACGGGATCGGGGGTCTGAAGATCAGTAATAACAGACAACAGACAACTTTATTCTTAACCAGATCCTGTGTATATACTGCAGGGTGATAAGAGACATGCATGCATTTCCTGAGAGAACAGAGTGCTTATTTTTCAGTGCTCTCTCCACTTCGATTTTTTTGAAGAGTTTGAGGAGAGTTGGTACTAATTCTTTCTGGAATGTTTGATAGAATTCACTTGTGAAGCCGTCTGGTCCTGGACTTTTCTTTTTAGGAAGCTTTTGAATGACTGATTCAATTTCTTTACTTGTGATTGGTTTGTTGAGGTCATCTATTTCTTCTTGAGTCAAAGTTGGTTGTTCATGTCTTTCCAGGAACCCGTCCATTTCATCTAAATTGTTGTATTTATTAGTGTAAAGTTGTTCATAGTATCCTGTTATTACCTCCTTTATTTCTGTGAGGTCAGTAGTTATGTCTCCTCTTCCATTTCTGATCTTATTTATTTGCATCCTCTCTCTTCTTCTTTTTGTCAATCTTGCTAAGGGCCCATCAATTTTATTGATTTTCTCATAGAACCAACTTCTGGTCTTATTGATTTTCTCTATTGTTTTCATGTTTTCAATTTCATTTATTTCTGCTCTAATCTTTGTTATTTCTTTCCTTTTGCTTGCTTTGGGATTAGTTTGCTGTTCTTTCTCCAGTTCTTCCAAGTGGACAGTTAATTCCTGCATTTTTGCCTTTTCTTCTTTTCTGATTTTTCAGTGCTCTCTTCCTTTATACTTAACAAAACCATTTGGGGTAAACATTCTCTTTCTCCCAGACTGCTCTACATAACAATCTCCACAGTTTACTGCCACCACCACCCTGATGCCAGCTGCTCCCAATAAATTCTGCAGGTCTTGTTTTAACCCTTGCTCCTACATATAGACATGGATATATTTAGGTCACTTCAAATGGTAACTGGAAGTAGAGTGATTTTGCCTTGTGCCAAAGGAGCCAAACACTCTGGACTGTTACAGGGCTCTAAATGATGTAGCAGAGAACTGAGGAGACCCACCTCCAAAAGTGAGTAATAACTTTTCCACCATGTTTTCCCATCATCTAAATAGCAGCACTCATTTCTGCCAACCATGGGATGGCAGCAAAGTCAGCCAAGAACTCAGATTCCACACTATTGAACCACAAGCATGCCATCGGTGTAATGTTAATATCAGTACACTGACCCAAAGAAGCATGGAAAGGAATTAAAATAAAGATGCTAACATCCCTTTACAGATGGTTTCTGAGAACCATGATGTCTGCAAATATACCTGCCTGGCCTCTACCTCATCTGGGGTTGGATTCTGGAGCACTGAGTACAGGCCTTTGCACAAAGATGCCCAACACCATGAGATGGCTCCTTCTGGTGTGGGCTATTCCATTCTGAACTCAGCTGGTCACCCTGCCCTCTTCCTTGGGCCCTCTTGGCACCTGCAGACCAAGTGCCTGGTCTCTGTCAGTTGGGCAGGGAATCATGAAGGGCATGCATTGCACACTGCCAAAGGCTGTGTTCAGTTGGTCTGTACAGTGGAGGTATTTTTGGGGGCTTCACCATGGGTCAGGGAGGCTCACAGGGCCCTGGGCCTCCCACCCTGTCTAATAGCAAAGTTGTGGCAGGAAATATATGGCCAAAGCCCTTTGCTGTGGCTCTTTGGGAGCTTCTTCAGCAAGTCCCAGCCCAACATTGCCCCCAGTAAGGCCTCGAGTCTTGGCTTCACATGTCCCACCAACAGGAAAACTGGCTGTCCTTACCTTGTCCCACTGCCCAGTTCTGCAGTGTCTGGGGCAGGAGGCAGCTGAAGATTGCACATCTCCACATCTCATGGCATCTCTGGACACTGAAAGCCCCTGTCCTTTGTTATGCCTAGGAACCTGACATGACTCCATTCCATGGCCTCCCCAGCAAGGTGCCATGGTATTGGCAAACAACATCCTCATGTTGGCAGCTTTGCACCAGAGATGCAAACCTTCTCTTCTCCCTGGTCCTCTCCCTCCACACTTTGAAAATGAAAAAAACAAAACAAAAACAAAAAACTCCAAACAGCATGGTGGCTCCCTAGCTTGGCCACCTTTCAAGAGCCTTCAGGCACATCCTCATTCCCATACACACTTTCAAGAGTACCCTTCATGAAGGGCCTTTCCCTGTGTGTTCAACCTCCAACCAACAAGAGGGAAGGTGCCCCAGTGAAGTGCCTAGTTTGCCAGTTCTTGCCTCTTTCCTTGGAACTGCATGCAGCTTTGGTTCTTTAGCCCAGCAAGAAAGTCTGGATGCAGAGATGGACCTTGATATCTCTCCCACACTCCTCCAAGGAGCACCCCCTAAGTCTCCAATCCCCATACCCAATGTCCCCTCCCCTTGCTTGTGCACCAGCCCCTGGGGAACAGTGTCACTGGGGCATGCTGACAGCTCATTGAAATACCAATTTGACTGTGCAGTCTCAAGGAGACAGACATAGAGGGGGCAGCCAACAGACATGGGAACTGAAGAATGAGGTGCCTGTGAAATAGCAGGATAAGGCTGCTGGGCATTGGGCTCATTTCACATTTCTGCTCCGTGTACTCTGTTGCCCATGGGATGGTAGTCATACCCAATCTTGCCACTGGTGTAATGTTAATCTCAAGACACATGGTCACATCATGCTTGGAAAGGAAGACACAAACTAGCATGAGGGCACCTGTGAGTTCCCATGTTTGTGTGTGCAAGGATGGAAACCCAAAGAGACCTTAGACAGCTTGAGTTTTCCTGTCCTTTGCAAGTCATGAGGAAGGTAGAAAAAGAACACAGGGCATTCCATGTACTCTTAACAGAACCCCTCTTAGCTTTTGGCTTGAAAGGAAGGGAAGAACAGAGACCTACATATGCAGAGGACTCCAGAGCCAAAGAAAAGTGATATGAAACTAAGAAATCACCCATGGAAGAACTCAAGATTCCATCTTTTCACCTTTTTTGTCTTATGTCTGACCACATATTAATGGATCTCCACAACCTCAGGACAAATTTGGTTGGAGAGTTTTTGAAAAAAAAACTTTCCCAAATACCTATGGACCCACAAAGTGAAATCCACCACAAGCCCCTCCCAGCCCAGAAGAAAAGGCACGTTACAGTGTTCTGTTATCTTCCAATTTAATACTACACTTTAAAGTTTCTGGAACATCACATTCTGAAAAGAAAGATGAGAGAGAGAAAATTGGGGGCAAGGAGAAATAAAGGCCAATCCAAGAGCCCTATTATGAGGTCACATTACTCTGGTGCCTATATCCCACCTAATCTGGCAGGTTCCTGACCTCCCAGGCAAACTGACTGTCTGCCTTCTGCTGGTGCATGGCTCTGGAGTTTCCACAGCAGGATGCTTACCTTGGCACCTCCGTTCTCTCAAGCCTCAAGGGAGCCCTGAACTTCTGAGCCCCATTTTCTAAACTGCCTCAAATTCTAGGCATCTTTACGAAGTTTATACTTAAGACTGCAAGGGATTTCCAAGACATTCCTCTTTATGGCAAAAGTGCACTAGAAATGTAAATCTTCAATCTCTCCTCAACTGTGCTGGTTTGAAAGGATGTATGTACCCTAGAAAAGCCATGTTTTAAGCCTAATCCCATTTTGTAAAGGCAGACATTTCTTCTAATCCGTATTCAGTACTGTATGTTTGAAACTGTAATTAGATCATCTCCCTGGAGATGTTACTCAATCAAGAGTGGTTGTTAAGCTGGATTAGGTGGAGATGTGTCTCCACCCATTCAGGTGGGTCTTGATTAGTTTACTGGAATCCTATAAAAGAGGAAACATTTTGGAGAAAGTGAGAGATTCAGAGAGAGCAGAGAGTGTGTCAGCCAGTGACCTTTGGAGATGAAGAAAGAAAACATCTCTTGGGGCTCTTCATGAAACAGGAAGTCAGGAGAGAAAGCTAGCAGATGACACCATGTTCACCATGCACCCTTCAAGCTGAGAGAGAAACCTTGACTGTGTTTGCCATGTGCCTTCTCACTTCAGGGAGAAAACTTGAACTTCATCAGCCTTCTTAAGCCAAGGTATCTTTCTTTGAATGCCTTCAATTGGAATTTCTGTAGACTTGCTTTAATTGGTGCATTTTCTTGGTCTTAGGACTGTAAACTACCAACTTATTAAATTCCCTTTTTTAAAAGCCATTCCATTTCTGGTATATTGCATTCCAGCAGCTAGCAAACTGGAACAGATTTTGGTATCATAGAGTGGGGTGGTGCTGTGGTTTGCAAATACCAAACATGTTGGGACAGCTTTTTAAATGGATAAGGGGAGGATTCTGGAAGAGTTGTGAGATGCTTGCTAGAGAAGACCTAGAACACTTTGAAGAAACTGTTGGTAGAAATGTGGACTCTAATGCACTTCTGATAAAGCCTTAGAGAAAAATGAGGTATGTGTTATTATAGACTGGAATGAAAGTGAGCCTTGTTTTAAAATTGTGATAATCTGGCAAAGTTGACTAGTGGCTTTGGCTGGAAGGCAGATTTTAAAAGCCAAGAACCTGGATATTTAGCAAAAGAGATCTCCAAATTAAATGTCAAAAGTGCAGGCTGGTTTCTCCTCACAGCTTATAATGAAATGCGACAGGAAAGAGATAAGCTGAAAACTGAACTCTTGGGTACAAAGACACCAAAAAAATGTTCTGGAAAATTCTGGGCCTCCAGAAAGGGAGGCTGCAGAGAGTAGTGCCCTGTGTGAGGATTTAACCAAATGTGGAACCAGCCAGCCATTTCAGAGAAAGCCAGGATTGGACATGGATTATCCAGGAAGGGTTTGTGGAAACTCCTTATGTCTGAAGGGCATGATCCAAGGCTACTGCATAGAAAGCCAATGAGAGTGCTGTGGGACCTGTATAAATAGATCCACTGCCAGTCTGTACTGGGGGGGCTCAGAGAAGGGACACATTGGAGGAAAAATAACTTCAGAGGCAAAGCCATGGAGGCTGAGGTCTGAAGTCAAGAAACTTCAGGCCAGGAGAGAAGACCCACCCAAGCATGTGGAGAGGGTGAGTTTGCCCCAAAGGCAGAGGATGGGCCTTCCCCTCATTGCAGTGGAAGAGCCATGCCGCCTTAGGCTTTGGAGAGGCTGAAGCACATTCCTTGGGGTTTGGGGAGAGCCTGGCTGCCACCACATGGTGAGGTTGGGTATGCTCCCTGGAGTTGTCAGAGAGCCCGGGTATGGACCCAATGCTTGGAGAGGGTGGAGCCGCAGTGTCCCCCAAGGTTGCATTTGGAGAGAGGCAGTCCTCTGTGTAGGTCCTTGGAAAGGGTGGGACTGCCACTTTCTAAAACCCTGAAGATAAATGATTCTCAGACTTTGAAATCTAATGGGCTTTGCCCTGTGGATTTTCAAAACTGTATGGGTCCGGTGACCCCTGTGTTCTTTCCTCCCTATGGAAATGTGTATATGTATCCTATGAATGTTCCTCCTTTGTATGTTGGCAGCAAATAAGTTCTTTTGAGTTTTTATAGGTCCAGAGCCAGAGGAGAACTTTACATTAGAACAGACCATGCCTGTGATTAACTTTGATAGGAGTTTGTACTGTTTCCAACTTTGTATTTCATTTGTATTGCTACTGAAGTGGTTTAATGATTTCTGATATTGTGATGGAATGAATGTATTTTGTATATGGGAAAAACATGTCTTTTTTAGGGCCCAGAGGGTAGAATGTGCTGGCTTGAAAGGGTGTGTGTACCCTAGAAAAATCATGTTTTAATCCTAATCCCATTTTGTAAAGGCAACCATTTCTTCTAATCCCTTTTCAATACTGTATGTTTGAAACTGTAATTAGATCATCTTCCTGGAGATGTGACTCAATCAAGAGTGGTTATGAAGCTGGATTAGGTGGAGATGTGTCTCCACCCATTCAGGTGGGTCTTGATTAGTTTACTGGAATCCTATAATAGAGGAAACATTTTGTAGAAAGTTAGAGATTCAGAGAGAGCAGAGGGTGTGCCAGTCAGTGAGCTTTGGAGATGAAGAAGGAAAATGCTTCCCGGGGAGCTTCATGAAACAGGAAGCCAGGAGAGAAAGCTAGCAGATGACA
This sequence comes from Tamandua tetradactyla, assembly GCF_023851605.1. Classification (NCBI taxonomy): domain Eukaryota; kingdom Metazoa; phylum Chordata; class Mammalia; order Pilosa; family Myrmecophagidae; genus Tamandua; species Tamandua tetradactyla. The sequence goes on along the minus strand of NC_135353.1, from coordinate 52,810,123 downwards.
CCGTGTTTTCCATGTGCCCTTCCAGCTGAGATAGAAGCCCTGACTATGTTCACTTTGTGCCTTCTTACTTGAGAGATAAACCTTGAACTTCATCAGCCTTCTTGAACCAAGGTATCTTTCTCTGGATGCCTTTGATTGGATATTTCTATAGACTTGCTTTAATTGGGACATTTTCTTGGTCTCAGGACTGTAAACTAACAACTTATTAAATTCCTCTTTTTAAAAGCCATTCCATTTCTGTTATATTGCATTCTGGTAGCTAGTAAACTAGAACATCAACTCTCCCCTGCTTTTGAAAATTAAAGAAAACCAAAACAAAAACCAAAAAACACTGCTCAGAGTCCAGCATTGCTAAATTTCAAAAGGGCTTATCAACCTTGTTACTTCAGGGAGCTTGTGCCTACACTTCTTACCTCAACCAAGCAGTGGTCTTATCTCTGTCTGAGTACGTGAGGCTTCCTACACAACAAGCAAGAATTATGTCCCAGCAATGCACCTTCTACTTGGACTCAAACCTACCCATATCTATATCTTTGATGCTGCAGGTTTAGTCCTCAAGGACTAATAGTCCAAATGGAGTAATTCACTTACCATAACTCTTCAAGAATCATCCATTTTTTGTCACATGTATCAGAACCACATTCCTTGAATGTTAAATAATATTCCATTGTATGCATATCCTGCATTTTTTTGATCCTTTCATCTGATGATGGACACTTGGGTTGCTTCCATCTTTCTGCAATTGTAAATAATGCTGCTATGATCATTGGTGTAGAAATATCTGTTTGAGTCTCTGTTTTAAATTAATTTGGGCATATACTTAAAAGTGGAACTGCTGGTTCTTATGGGAATTCTATACTTAACTTTCTGAGAAATCACCAATTATTTTCAATAGCAATTGAACCATTTTACATTCTTTAACAACAACGAATGAGGGTGGGACAAGGTGGCTCAACAGGCAAGAATGCTCGCCTGCCATGCCAGAGGACCCGCGTTCAACTCCCGGTGCCTGCCCATGTAAAAAAAAAAATAGAGAAACAAGGAATGAATGTTCCTATGTCTGCAAATATTCTCCAACACTTGGCTTATTAGTTCTAGTTACTTTGTATTGGATATTTCATAATTTTCTGATACATTCATGCCATCTTCAAATAGGAAAGGTTTCACTTCTTTGCATTCCAATTTGGATGCTTTTTATTATTTTTTTCATAATTACTCTGGCTAGAATTTCCAGTAGAATACTGAAAAACAGTACTGAAGTTGGCATCCTTGTGCTTTTCCTGACCTTAGCAGTAAAGCTTTCAGCTTTTTACTATTGAGTATGATATTAGCAGTATGGGGTTTTTTTCGTATGCTTTATGGTGGGGTCACATTTCATTATTTTTCCATGTGAGTATCCTGTTATTGCAGCACCATTTGTTGAATTCTTTGTTTGTTTGCTTTTATTTTGATTGTTTGTTTTTTGGGAAGTTCATAAACTGGGAACCGAACCTGAGTCTCCCACATGGCAGGTGAGAATTCTACCACTGAACTACGTTTGCACCCTCAGTGGTGGGTTTTTAATAGATGCCCTTTAACATATGGAGGAAAATTTCCTTTATTCCTACTTTTGTAAAAGTTAGTTTATTAAGAACAGTTGTATGGGAATATGGCAGAATAGGGCACATCGAGTTCGCTTCTGCTCCAAAGAACAAATAAAGAAGGGACAGAAAAAAGACCAGGAGAGTGATTCCAATGTGTAAGTGACCTGGGAGGGTATTCTACACCACTTATGGAGGCTCTAGTTGAAAAAGCAGAAGAATTGAGATGCAGAGAACCAGAAACTGGCCAGCTGGTGCAAAAGCCTAGCAAGTCCATTTCCAGACAGAGGCCCAGAGCCATCAGGAGTGCACAGACAGGGAGATGGGGGCAAGGAAGCAAGCCAAGCTGGGTATTGTGAACATGCTACCCGCATGCACCCCACCCTGTCCCACTACCTGTGACTCATTCCACACCTCACCCACCTGAAACCTGTCACTAGTCCCCCCACCAAGCTCCAAGTACCCCAGCCTTGTTCCCTCTCCCCACGCATACCTGCCCCACTTCCCCACTCCGCTCAAGCACACAAACCTGTCCCAGCCCGACCTACCTCTCCCACGCAAGGGCACCCCTCCCAAGACCCAAGTACCTGCAGCCAGCCCCTTGCCCTCCCCCCACCTCCCTGCCTCCTGTAGGCAGTCACCTGCACTTCCGGGTTGCAGGCTCTAGCTTTCGTACCTGGACAACACTTGCACCCAGTCTGTACTGTCGCTCAACCATGCCTGGCACGCAACCCGCCCCCACCCCCCAGAGCTATGTGCACAAGCATAGCAACATCCTGCCCCTAGATGCATGTGCTTTCCCACTCCTGCCACACCCCCTCAGCTCTGAGCAAGCGCTGATGTGTGCATCCGGGCCACACCACTCCTGGCCCACGCAAGTAAAATCCCACCCCACAGCCCCTGAACTCTTTGAAAGTGCACACCAGGGCCCTGCCCATCAGACACACGCACACCAGGAGCCTGGTCCCTAGATCCACACACAAGCACAGCCACATCCTCCCTGCAAGGCACCCACATATCCATGCACGGACATCTTGACCACTGTGCCCCCTCTTGCCCTGCATGCTGCATACCCTTGTCACACCCCATGGCACAAGTGCCCTTTTCCCACACCTGGCAGGTGCTCGCAGGCATATGTGTGCCACATAGCTTCTGCCCTTCAAAACCGGGCACCCCACCCCATCCCACCCCTGCATCTGTGGACCCGCACCAGAGCCCTGCCCACCCATCACCCACTCTTGACATATCCCACAACCTCCATGACCTGTGACTCGCCTCTACACACTTTCACATCCACATCCCTGTCCCCCTCGACACCTCCCCCTGCACAGGACACACCCATACCCCAAATTCCCTCTGCCCAACTTCTGTGCCCTGTAACCCCACACCCTGACACCCACGGCCCACATGCTTCATGCACCCACCCACATCCTGCCCCCACTGCCCCTGCACAGCATGTCAAAGACCCCATGACCTACACCCTATTCTCACAGGCACCATCATAGCATCCCCAACCCATGCATATATTCACACTGAAATAGATCACAGAACTGTTGTGCCTCTCCCATGCCCACATCCTGCTCCATACCTATCCCACAAATGCAAAGCTTTAGACTATTGAAGGAAATCAACATCCAAAGTAACCTTATCAAGATATTTACATGTCACTAAGACAGCAAAAGATCACTAATCATATAAAGACACAGACAAATACAGTTCAGTCTCCTGACCAAATTAAAACACAAGAGGAGACACAAACTCTGGAACAACTAATCAAAGATGTTCATATAACTTTACTAAGTAAAATCAGTGGAAGGGCTAATGACTTAAAGGAGATCAAGAAGAGACTAGAAGAGCATACAAAGGAATTTGAAGGAATAAAAAGAAAAATAGCAGATATCACAGAGATTAAGATGGTGTAGACAGATAAAAAATATAATAGAGACACACAATAGGAGATTTGAAGAGGCAGAAGAAAGAATAAGTGAACTAGAGGACAGGAAAATTGATTTTGAACAAACAAAAGAGCAAAAGACAAAAAAAAGATGGAAAAATTTGAATTGGATCTCAGGGAAATGATGGATAAATCAAAACACACAAATATCATCAGTGACCCAGAAAGAGGATAAAAGAGTAAAGGGCTAGGAAGAATAGTGGAGGGTATAATGAGGGAAAACGTCCCAAGTTTTATAAATGACATAAATATGCAAATCAAAGAAGCCCAAAAACTCCAAATGGAATAAATCCAAAGAAGCCTACCCTAAGACACATACTAATCAGTCTATCAAATGTTGAAGAGAAAAAGAAAATCCTGAAAGTGGCAAGAGAAAAGCAATCTACTACATTCAAGGGAAATCACATAAGACTGAGTTCAGACTACTCAACTGTCATTATAGAGGCAAGAAAGCAGTGGTGTGATATATTTAAGATCCTGAAAGGCAAAGACTTCCAACCAAGAATTCTGTACCCAGCCAAATTGTCCTTCAAAACTGAGGGAGAGATTAAAATTTTCATAGACAAACAAAGGCTGAGAGAATATGTCAAAATGAAACCAGCTCTATAAGAAATATTAAAGGGGGTTTTGCTGGCTGAAAAAAAAAGACAGGAGAGGGAGGTCTGGAAGAAGGCACAGAATTGAAGACTACCAGTAAGGGTAACCTAAAGGAGAAAAAGGGAAAATAAAATATAGATCTGAAAAATAAAATCCAAAAATAAGATGGTGGATTCAAGAAATGCCTTTCAGTAACAATTTTGAATGTTAAAGGACTAAACTTACCAATTAAAAGCTGCAGATTGGCAGAATGGATTAAGAAAAATAGTCCAACTATATGCTTCTTACAAGAGACTCATCTTAGACACAAGGATACAAATAGATTGAAAGTGAAAGGATGGAAAAAGATGTTCCATGCAAGTTGAAAAACAAAAGAAGGGAGGGGTCGCTATACAAATATTGGACAAAATAGATTTTAAATGTAAAAACATCTTAAGAGACAATCATGGATACCATATATTAATAAAAAGGACAATTCACCAAGAAGAAATGATCATAAATTTTTATGCTCACAAGCAAGGAACTCCAAAAATACATCAGAGAGACATTGGCAAAACTGAAGGGAGTGATAGCTATTTCAACAATGATAGTAGGAGACTTCAATATACCACTGTCTTCTATAGATAGAGCAACCAGACAGAGGATCAACAGGGAAATAGAGAAGTTAAACAGCTGGATAAATGAATTAGACAAAACAGACATACATAGGTCATTACACCCCCAAACACCAGGATATACATTCTTCTATAGTGCTCATGGAACATTCTCCAGTATAGATCATATGGTGGCATGCAAAACAGGTATTTATTTATAAAATTGAAAACATTGACGTTATTCAAAGCACTTTCTCTGATCACAATGGAATGAAACTTCATATCAATAACCACCAAAGAATGAGAACTTTCACAAATATATGGAGATTAAATACACTTTTTTTTTACATGGGCAGGTACCAGGAATCGAACCTGGGTCCTCTGGCATGGCAGGCAAGTGTCTTTGCCTGCTGAGCCACCATGGCCTGTCCTAAATACACTTTTAAACAACCAGTGGGTCAAAGAAGAAATTGGTAGAGAAATCAGTAGCTATCTGGAGATGAATGAAAATGAGAATACAACATATCAGAACTTATGGGATGCAGGAAAGGCTGTGCTGAGAGGGAAATTTATTGTCTTAAGTGCCTGTATTAAGAAACAAGAAAGCAAAAATCAAGGACTTAACTGCTTACTGGAGGAACTTGAGAAAGAACAGCAAACTAACCCCAAAACAAATAGAAGAGAAATAACAAAGATTAAAGCAGAGTTAAATGAATGGGAGAACAAAAGAACAATAGAAAGAATCCATAAAACCAAAGGTTGGTTCTTGAGGAAATCAGTATAATCAATGGGCCACTAGAAAGCTGACAATTAATAAAAGAGAGAGGATGCACATAACAAAATCAGAATTGAGAAGGGGTACATTACCACAGACCCTGAAGTAATAAAAAAAAACATAAGAGAATACTATGAACAACTATATGCTAGCAAACTAGGCAACTTAAACAAAATGGACAAAATCACAGAAACATATAAACAAGCTACACTGACTCAGGAAGAAATAGAAGATCTCAAAAAACCAATCACAGGAGCGAGGCCAAGATGGCGGCTTAGTAAGGTACGTGCATCTTAGTTCCTCCTCCAGAGCAACTACTAGGTGAACAGAAACAATGCAGAACAGCTCCTGGGGCCACGGCAGGGAATGGACACACAGCGTACCCCAGTCTGGACTGGCTAGTCTGACTGCGAGACTCGGCTGCAGTGAGATCCCTGAGCAGAACGCGACCCCCCGAGCAGCGGCAGCTATGGCGGCCGGAGCTCCTCCCTCCCTCCTTTCCGGGCCGGCTGAGAGTCTTGGAGAGGCAAGTTTCCCAAGCCGTGGAGGCTGGCGCCCCTCCTTTGCGGGCGGTTTCCTGGTCCGGCTATGAGTCTCGGATCAGAGGGCTACCCAAGCCACGGTGGCCCTCCCCCACGGGCAGCTTTCTGGTCCGGTGGTGAATTCCCCAGGCCACGGCTGCCTGTGACCGACGCCCCTCCCCCACGGGCGGCTTCCTGGTCCAGTAGCGAATTCCCCGGGCCCACTGCGGCCGGCGACCGACACCCCTCCAGGGAGAGGAGGGAATTTCCGACAGTGGCAGGGACTGGGTCCAACCAAACACCAATAGGGAAATTAATACAGGAGCCACAGGGTCCCCTCAAGCTGTGGCGGGCTGACGCCCCCACCACGCGTGGCCCTCGGAATGAACTGAGAGAATTGGATCGGAAATCCCCAGGCCGCGGAGAACGGTGACCGGGGGGATCCCATCCAAACACGTGAGACAAACGTGTGCCACCAGTGCCACCTACTGGGCAGGATAAGAAAAACAGAACCCAGAGATTTCACAGAAAAATCTTACAACCTTGTTGGGTCCGACACCCAGGGAAATCTGACTAAATGCCCAGACGCCAGCAGCAGAAGATAACGATCCACGCTAAGAAGATTGAGAATATGGCCCAGTCAAAGGAACAAACCAATAGTTCAAATGAGATACAAGAGCTGAGAAAACTAATGCTGAATATACGAACAGAAATGGGAAACCTCTTCAAAAAGGAAATCGAGAAATTGAGGGAGGACATGAAGACATGGGCTGAACAAAAAGAAGAAATAGAAAAACTGAAGAAACAAATCACAGAACTTATGGAAGCGAAGGATAAAGTAGAAAAGATGGAAAAAACAATGGATACCTACAATGATAGATTTAAAGAGAGAGAAGATAGAATTAGTGATTTGGAGGATGGAACATCTGAATTCCAAAAAGAAACAGAAACTATTGGGAAAAGAATGGAAAAATTTGAACAGGGTATCAGGGAACTCAAGGACAATATGAACTGCACAAATATATATGTTGTGGGTTTCCCAGAAGGAGAAGAGAAGGGAAAAGGAGGAGAAAAACTAATGGAAGAAATTATCACTGAAAATTTCCCAACTCTTATGAAAGACCTAAAATTACAGATCCAAGAAGTGCAGCGCACCCCAAAGAGATTAGACCCAAATAGGCGTTCTCCAAGACACTTACTAGTTAGAATGTCAGAGGTCAAAGAGAAAGAGAGGATCTTGAAAGCAGCAAGAGAAAAACAATCCATCACATACAAGGGAAACCCAATAAGACTATGTGTAGATTTCTCAGCAGAAACCATGGAAGCTAGAAAACAGTGGGATGATATATTTAAATTACTAAAAGAGAAAAACTGCCAACCAAGACTCCTATATCCAGCAAAATTGTCCTTCAAAAATGAGGGAGAAATTAAAACGTTCTGACACAAAAAGTCACTGAGAGAATTTGTGACAAAGAGACCAGCTCTGCAAGAAATACTAAAAGGAGCACTAGAGTCAGATACAAAAAGACAGAAGAGAGAGGTATGGAGAAGAGTGTAGAAAGAAGGAAAATCAGGTATGATATATATATAATACAAAAGGCAAAATGGTAGAGGAAAATATTATCCAAACAGTAATAACACTAAATGTTAATGGACTGAATTCCCCAATCAAAAGACATAGGCTGGCATAATGGATTAAAAAACAGGATCCTTCTATATGCTGTCTACAGGAAACACATCTTAGACCCAAAGATAAACATAGGTTGAAAGTGAAAGGTTGGGAAAAGATATTTCATGCAAATAACAACCAGAAAATAGCAGGAGTGGCTATACTAATATTCAACAAATTAGACTTCAAATGTAAAACAGTTAAAAGAGACAAAGAACGACACTATCTACTAATAAAAGGAACAATTAAACAAGAAGACATAACAATCATAAATATTTATGCACCGAACCAGAATGCCCCAAAATACGTGAGGAATACACTGCAAACACTGAAAAGGGAAATAGACACATATACCATAATAGTTGGAGACTTCAATTCACCACTCTCATCAATGGACAGAACATCTAGACAGAGGATCAATAAAGAAATAGAGAATCTGAATATTAATATGAATGAGCTGGACTTAACAGACATTTATAGGACATTATATCCCACATCAGCAGGATACACCTTTTTCTCAAGTGCTCATGGATCATTCTCAAAGATAGACCATATGCTGGGTCACAAAGCAAGTCTTAACAAATTTTAAAAGATTAAAATCATACACAACACTTTCTCGTATCATAAAGGAATGAAGTTGGAAATCAATAATAGGCGGAGTGCCAGAAAATTCACAAAAACATGGAGGCTCAACAACACACTCTTAAACAACGAGTGGGTCAAAGAAGAAATTGCTAGAGAAATTAGCAAATACCTCGAGGCGAATGAAAATGAAAACACAACATTTCAAAACTTATGGGACGCAGCAAAGGCAGTGCTAAGAGGGAAATTTATTGCCCTAAATGCCTATATCAGAAAAGAAGAAAAGGCAAAAATGCAGGAATTAACTGTCCACTTGGAAGAACTGGAGAAAGAACAGCAAACTAATCCCAAAGCAAGCAAAAGGAAAGAAATGACAAAGATTAGAGCAGAAATAAATGAAATTGAAAATATAAAAACAATAGAGAAAATCAATAAGACCAGAAGTTGGTTCTATGAGAAAATCAATAAGATTGATGGGCCCTTAGCAAGATTGACAAAAAGAAGAAGAGAGAGGATGCAAATAAATAAGATCAGAAATGGAAGAGGAGACATAACTACTGACGTCACAGAAATACAGGAGGTAATAACAGGATACTATGAACAACTTTATGCTAATAAATACAACAATTTAGATGAAATGGATGGGTTCCTGGAAAGACATGAACAACCAACTTTGACTCAAGAAGACATAGATAACCTCAACAAACCAATCACAAGTAAAGAAATTGAATTAGTCATTCAAATGCTTCCTAAAAGGAAAAGTCCAGGACCAGACGGCTTCACATGTGAATTCTATCAAACATTCCAGAAAGAATTAGTACCAACTCTCCTCAAACTCTTCAAAAAAATCAAAGCGGAGGGAAAACTACCTAATTCATTCTGTGAAGCCAACATCACCCTCATACCAAAACCAGGCAAAGATATTACAAAAAAAGAAAACTACAGGCCAATCTCTCTAATGAATATATATGCAAAAATCCTCAATAAAATTCTAGCAAATCGTATCCAACAACACATTAAAGAATTATACATCATGACCAAGTAGGATTCATCCCAGGTATGCAAGGATGGGTCAATATAAGAAAATCAATTAATGTAATACACCATATCAACAAATCAAAGCAGAAAAATAACATGATCATCTCAATTGATGCAGAGAAGGCATTTGACAAGATTCAACATCCTTTCCTGTTGAAAACACTTCAAAAGATAGGAATACAAGGGAACTTCCTTAAAATGATAGAGGGAATATATGAAAAACCCACAGCTAATATCATCCTCAACGGGGAAAAATTTAAAACTTGCCCCCTAAGATCAGGAACAAGACAAGGATGTCCACTATCACCACTATTATTCAACATTGTGTTGGAAGTTCTAGCCAAAGCAATTAGACAAGAAAAAGAAATACAAGGCATCAAAATTGGAAAGGAAGAATTATAACTATCACTGTTTGCAGACGATATGATACTACACGTCAAAAACCCCGAAAAATCCACAACAAAACTACTAGAGCTAATAAATGAGTACAGCAAAGTAGCAGGTTACAAGATCAACATTCAAAAATCTGTAGCATTTCTATACACTAGCAATGAACAAGCTGAGGGGGAAATCAAGAAACGAATCCCATTTACAATTGCAACTAAAAGAATAAAATACCTAGGAATAAATTTAACTAAAGAGACAAAAAACCTATATAAAGAAAACTACAAAAAACTGCTAAAAGAAATCACAGAAGACCTAAATAGATGGAAGGGCATACCGTGTTCATGGATTGGAAGACTAAATATAGTTAAGATGTCAATCCTACCTAAATTGATTTACAGATTCAATGCAATACCAATCAAAATCCCAACAACTTATTTTTCAGAAATAGAAAAACCAATAAGCAAATTTATCTGGAAGGGCAGGGTGCCCCGAATTGCTAAAAACATCTTGAGGAAAAAAAACGAAACTGGAGGTCTCGCGCTGCCTGACTTTAAGGCATATTATGAAGCCACAGTGGTCAAAACAGCATGGTATTGGCATAAAGATAGATATATCGACCAATGGAATCGAATAGAGTGCTCAGATATAGACCCTCTCATCTACGGACATTTGATCTTTGATAAGTCAGTCAAGCCAAATCACCTGGGACAGAACAGTCTCTTCAATAAATGGTGCCTAGAGAACTGGATATCCATATGCAAAAGAATGAAAGAAGACTCATATCTCACACCCTACACAAAAGTTAACTCAAAATGGATCAAAGATCTAAACAATAGGTCTAAGACCATAAAACAGTTAGAGGAAAATGTAGGGAGATATCTTATGAATCTTACAATTGGAGGTGGTTTTATGGACCTTAAACCTAAAGCAAGAGCACTGAAGAAGGAAATAAATAAATGGGAGCTCCTCAAAATTAAACACTTTTGTGCATCAAAGAACTTCGAGAAAGTAGAAAGACAGCCTACACAATGGGAGACAATATTTGGAAATGACATATCAGATAAAGGTCTAGTATCCAGAATTTATAAAGAGATTGTTCAACTCAACAACAAAAAGACAGCCAACCCAATTACAAAATGGGAAAAAGACTTGAATAGACACCTCTTAGAAGAGGAAATACAAATGGCCAAAAGGCACATGAAGAGATGCTCAATGTCCCTGGCCATTAGAGAAATGCAAATCAAAACCACAATGAGATATCATCTCACACCCACCAGAATGGCCATTATCAACAAAACAGAAAATGACAAGTGCTGGAGAGGATGCAGTGAAAGAGGCACACTTATCCACTGTTGGTGGGAATGTCAAATGGTGCAACCACTGTGGAAGGCAGTTTGGCGTTTCCTCAAAAAGCTGAATATAGAATTGCCATAGACCCAGCAATACCATTGCTGGGAATCTACTCAAAGGAATTAAGGGCAAAAACTGAAATGGACATTTGCACACCAATGTTTATAGCAGCGTTATTTACAATTGCAAAGAGATGGAAACAGCCAAAATGTCCATCAACAGACGAGTGGCTAAACAAACTGTGGTATATACATACGATGGAATATTATGCAGCTTTAAGACAGGATAAACTTATGAAGCATGTAATAACATGGATGGACCTAGAGAACATTATGCTGAGTGAGTCTAGCCAAAAACTAAAAGACAAATACTGTATGGTCCCAATGATGTGAATCGACATTCGAGAATAAACTTGGAATATGTCATTGGTAACAGAGTCCAGCAGGAGTTAGAAACAGGGTAAGATAATGGGTAATTGGAGCTGATGGGATACAGACTGTGCAACAGGGCTAGATACAAAAACTAAAAAATGGACAGCACAATAATACCTAATTGTAAAGTAATCATGTTAAAACACTGAATGAAGCTGCATCCGAGCTATAGGTTTTTGTTTTGTTTTTTTTGTTTTTACTATTATTACTTTTATTTTTTTCTCTATATTAACATTCTATATCTTTTTCGGTTGTGTTGCTTGTTCTTCTAAACCGATGCAAATGTACTAAGAAACGATGTTCATGCATCTATGTGATGATATTAAGAATTACTGATTGCATATGTAGAATGGTATGATTTCTAAATGTTTGGTTAATTTCTTTTTTTCCGTTAATTAATAATAATAAAAAAACAATCACAAATAAAGAGATTCAATCAGTCATCAAAAATCTTCCTAAAAATAAAACACCAGGGCCAGATGGCTTCACAGTGGAATTTTATCAAACATTCCAAAAAGAACTAACACCAATCCTGCTCAAACTTTTCCAAACAATTGAAGAAAAAGGAACACTACCTAACTCATTTTATGAAGCTTAAATAATTTTTATTCCAAAATTGGGTAAAAATGCTATAAGAAAGAAAAACTACAGGCCAATGTCCCTAATGAACATGGATGCAAAAATTCCCAACAAAATAATAGCAAATAGACTCCAACAACACATTAAAAGAATTATACCCCGTGACAAACTGGGGTTTATACTAAGAATGCAAAGATAGTTCAATACCTGAAAATCAATTAATGTAATATAGCACATTAAAAATCAAAAGATAAAAATCACAGGATCATCTCGATTGATGCTGAAAAGCCTTTTGACAAAATTCAGCATCCTTTTATGATCAAAGCACTTCAAAAGATAGGACTCAAAGATAACTTCCTCAATATGATAAATATGAAAAACACTTGCCCCCATTACACTCCAGAGATACAGACTAAATGCTTTCCCCCTAAGATCAGGAATGAGACAAGGATGCCCTCTGTCACTAATATTATTCAACAATGTACTAGAATTTCTAGCTAGAGCAATCAGGCAGAAAAAAGAAATAAAAGGCATCCAAATTGGAAAGGAGGTAGTAAAACTTGCATTATTTACAGATGACATGATATTATACTTCGAAAAGCATGAGAAATCTACAGCAAAGTTACTTGAGCTAATAAATAAGTTCAGCAAGGTGGCAGGATATAAAGTTAATGTGCAAAAATCAGTAATGTTTCTATACAAGAACAATGACCTAACTGAGAACTCAGTTAAGGAAAAAGATCCATTCAAAATAGCAGCTAAAAGAATAAAGTACCTAGGAATGAACTTAACTAGAGATGTAAAGGACTTGTATCCAGAAAGCTATATAAATTGCTAAAGTAAATCAAAAAAGATCCAAATAGGTGAAAAGACATTCCCTACTCATGAGTAGGAAGGCTAAATATAGTTAAGATGTCAATTCTACCCAAATTGATCTACAAATTCAATGCAGTACCAATCAAAATTCCAACAACCTACTTTGAAGACTTGCAAAAGCTAGATACCAAGTTCATCTGGAAGGGAAAGAGACCCCAAACACCTAAAAGCATCCTAAAAAAGAAGAACAAAGTGGGAGGATTAACACTTCCTGATTTTAAAACTTAGTATAAAACCTCAGTGGTCAAAAGAGCATGGTACTGGCACAAAGATAGATGTATTGAACAGTGGAATTGAATTGATAGTGCAGAAATAGACCACCAAATCTATGGTCAACAGATTTTGACAAGGCCCAGAAATCCACTGAACTGGGGAAAAACAGTCTTTTCAATAAATGGGCATCAGACAATTGGATATCAATAGTCAGAAAAATGAAAGAGGACCCTTACCTTATACCTATACAAAAATTAACTCAAAGTGGATCAAAGACCTAAATATAAGAACTAGTACCATAAAGCTTCTAGAAGAAAATGTAGGGAAACATCTTCAAGACCTAGTAATAGGAGGTAGCCTTCTAAACTTTACACCCAAAGCACAAGCAACAAAAGAAAAAATAGATAAACAGGAACTCCTCTAAATCAAATGCTTCTGCACCTCAAAAGACTTTTTCAAAAAGGTGAAGAGGCAGCCAACTTAATGGAAGAAAATATTTAGGAATCACATATTGTACAAAGGTTTGATATCGTGTATACATAAAGAAATCATACAACTCAACAACAAAAGAACAAACAACCCAATTATAAAATGGGCTAAAGACATAAATAGGCATTTTTCTGAAGAGCAAAGACAGATGGCTCAAAAGCACATGAAGAGATGCTCATTTTCATTAGCTATAAGGGAAATGTAGATCAAGACTACAATGAGATACCACCTCACATCTGTAAGAATGGCTTCCATTAATCAAACAGCAAACTACAAATGTTGGAGAGGAGTTGGAGAAATTGGGACACTTATGCACTGCTGTTGGGAATGTATAATGGAACAGCCATTATGGAAGACAATTTGGTGGTTCCTTAGGAACCTAAATATTGAGTTACCCAATGATCCAGCAATGGTACTACTCTATATATACCCAGAGAGCTGAAAGCAGTGACACAAACAGACATTTGCATACAGATGTTCATAACAGCATTATTCACAATTGCCAAAAGATGGAAACAATTTAAATTCCCATCAACAGATGAGTGGATTAACAAATGTGGTATATATATATATGATGGATTATTATGCAGCAGTAAGATGAAATAACATTCTGAAGTACCTGACAAGATGGGTAAGCCTTGAGAACATAATGCTGAGTGAAATAAGCCAGACACAAAAAAATAGATACTCTATGTTTTAGTTTGCTAGCTGCCAGAATGTGATATACCAGAAATGAAACAGCTTTTAAAAAGGAGGAATTTATTAAGTTGAAAGTTTACAGTTCTAAGGCCATGAAAATGTCCCATTAAAGCAAATCTATAAAAATGTCCAATCTGAGGCATTCAGGGAAAGATACCTTGGTTCAAGAAGGCCGATGAATGGGAGAAAGATCAAGGGTGATGGTGCAGTTATACAGAGAAGGTCAGGTTTAACAAATGAGCATGAGTGTGGAATCATTATAATGATATTTCTTTTAGCCTCCAGTACCTTAGAGCAGATAGAATTAAAAACCTAAAATAGTGGAATTGTAATCCATACCAATCTCTGAAATTTGTTCTACAACTAATTGTTGTGATGTACTTTGAAATGTATGGCTTTTATGTATATGTGTTATTTAAAGAGGAGGAGTATAACAGAGAAGATAGGATTTAACAAATGAGTATGACTTCTGAATAATTACATTGATATTTCTGCTAGCCTCCAGTATCGTGGAGGAGCTAGAAGAAAAAATGAAAAATTGTGGACCTGTAACCCATACCAAACTTTAAAATCTGTTATATAACTACTTGTTAAAATGTACTTGGAAATTTATTGCTTTTTTGTATATATGCTATATTTCACAATTAAAAAATTGGTACTACAAAAAAAGATGTGTATGATTTCTTTTATGATATAAGGAAATTTTCTTTTTAAAAAACAAGGAAGTAGAAATTACCTTAACATTACTGCTAATTGAATGAATCAGATAGATATGTCCTTGCATATAAAGCCGGGATTAGCAGGAGTGATCTCCAAGAGCATCTCTGAAAGTTTTCACAGGAGAAATGGAGGTTGAAGTAAAAGAAAATGAATATATTTATGTTGTCATAATATATATTATGTAGTAATAATAAGCAAGCAGAAAAGACCGCTCAGTCTATTTGACCACAAGTCTGTATCAGCAAACTAGCGGGGGAAGTGATTGAATGGTCACAGTTGATTACGTCACAATGGTTTTTGCCCTGAAAAGTCCAGACAATGTTTAAGCTGAGGCTTATTTCTCCTATGGGTGTGTAATGGTTACCAAGGTTTATTTTTATAAAGCTAGAAACTGGACTCTTGTATCAGACCGAATTCTTTCTTAAGAAAATTTGTTTCATTGGAAAAGTTAGTAAATGTTGCTTTCTTTCCTTTGCAGATCCTTGTATTGTAACATATTTTTTAGTGTGATTTTCACCTAGTCCCACACTACCGTGTTCTGGACAAGAACTTCTAGTATAGACAAGGATTAGACACTGACTTCACTCAGTGAAGGTGTGTAGTATAGTTCTCAATTTTACTTTGCATTCTAACACCTTCTGGTAATAGGCTCTTTCTTTGAAACTTTTTTATTGTATATTATAACATATATACAAATCAAAGAAATAAAAAAGCAATAATTTTCAAAGCACACTTCAACAAGTGTTACAGAACATATCCCGGAGTTGTCATGGGCTACCATATCATCTCAGATTTTTCCTTTTAGCTCCTCCAGAATACAGAAGTCTAGAAAGAATAAATATATTTTTATCATCACAATCTTTTTACTTTTTTTGTGAAAAATAACATACATACAAAAAAAAGCAATAAATTTCAAAGAACAGCACAGCAATTAGTTGTAGAACAGATTTCAGAGTTTTGTATGCGTTACAATTCCACAATTTTAGGTTTTTACTTCTAGCTGCTATGTGATACTGGAGACTAAAAGAAATATCAATATAATGACTCAACAATCATACTCATTTGTTAAAACGTACCTTCTCTGTATAATTCCATCATCACCTTTGATCTTTCTCCCACTATTTAGGGGTATTTGGGCTATGTCCATTCTATTTTTTTTCGTGTTTGATGGAGCTGTCAATAATATGGGATGGGGGATGGAACTAGTTAATATTCTGGAGAGGTTGGCTACTCTGCATTTCAGTACTTATCTGGTCCTGGGTCCATTGGGATGTTGTAGGTTTCTGGAATCTTATCCCAGTACATGGAACCTTTGTAGAAAATGCTTGCAAGAAAACAGGGACTTAGATTGTAAGCTTTTATACCAGGCACATTTAGTTTAGAGTGGTAACTATTATTTCTGGATTTCAGGCCACTGATATATCTATATCCTGATATTTAGAGATGATGAAGCTGATCAGGTTGGGATTTAAGTAATTCAGAACACAGGGGTAAGAAAGACAGTGTCTATATTTTAGAACCACACATACTCTTTGAGAGCAAAGGAAAAAAGTTTCATTTGGTCTGGAACTGAAATTTTCTGTAGCACATAATCTAACTCAACCTATCTGTATAGCTCATTTGGGCAATTGAAATACAGGGAACCCAGAATAAGAAAGAGGACCTTTAATTCTGTATAGATTATGGTAATGCCTGGATACATCCAAAAGTATATTAAGCAGATACGCAACAAGTATTAGAAAAGTGCCTTGAGAAATGGGAGAAAAAATATGGAACTATTAAACTTTACCATCCGGAAATTCCCTGATACTGGGTCAAACTTTAGGGACACCCAAATCAATAGGCCATACCCCTGATCTTGAAGCTTATTCTTGTGAAGCTCATGTAGGTAGTGGAAAAGCTTAGCCTACCTGTAGGTATGCCTAAGAGTTACTTCTGGAGGACCTCTTTTTTGCTCAGATGTGGCCTCACTCTCTCTATATCCAACTCTGTAAGTGAAATAATTGCCCTCCTCCCTACATAGTACATGATATCCAAGGGTGAAAGTCTCCCTGGCAGCATGGGAGATGGCTCCCAGGGATGAGTCCAGCCCTGACACTATGGAATCAACAGTTCCATCCTGACCAAAAGGGGGAAAAGAACTAATAAAGTATCAGTGGTAGAGAGACTTCAAATAGAGCCAAGATGCTACTCTGTACATTGCTCTTAAGCAAGCTTCAGTTAGACATTGCTACATATCATAACCTGCCAAACCTCAACCAAAACCGTTCCAGCCAATCCTAAAGAACACCTAGGGAAACATAAAATTCCACAAGGGTTCCATGCACTAGAGCAGCTCTCCAGAAACCTACAACTTTGAGATGGGTCCCTGGAACAGATAAATTCTGAAACCTAGAGGGCCCAGCCTCTCCAGAACATCAGAGAGTTCTATCTCCCCACCCCATATTAGTGACAGCCCCTTCCAATATGAAAAAGTTAGAATAGCCATAGCCCAAACACCGCTAAAGAGAGGGATAGAAAGATGAAATGTGATGGTGCAGTTATACAGAGAAGATAGGATTTAACAAATGAATATGACTGCTGAATCATTAAATTGATATCTCTTTTAGTGTCTAGGATCTTAGAGCAGCTAGAAGTAAAAACCTAAAAGTGTGGAATTGCAACCCATGTCAAACTCTGAAATCTGTTCTACAACTAATTGTGGTGCTGTGCTTTGAAATTTATTGCTTTTTTTGTATATATGTTATTTGTCACAAAAAAGAAAAAAGTCGATTGTGGTGATAAAAAATATTTAAGCCTTCTAGCCTCCTATGCTTGGACAGCTAGAAGGAAAAATCTGAGAAGATCATATGGTAGCTCACGACAAACTCTGTTATATATATATATAACAGCCTCTCAAAATCCAGAAATAATAATTACCACTCTGGACTAAATGTGTCTGCCATAAAAGCTTACAATCTTAGCCCCTGTTTTCTTGTAAGCATTTTCTAAAGGAGACCATATCATTGTTGTTCTTTTATATTTTGGCTTATTTTGCCTCACCAAATGTCCCATATGTTTATTCACATCATTGCTTGCCCCACGACTTCATTCCTCTTTTGTAGCAGCACACATAATTTGTTCATAAGTTTAAGCCATCCCTCACTAATCTACTTCTCAGTCAGTGCATCCTTCAGCCACCTGCATTCATCAGGGATCATGCATAGTGTCCAAAGACTGCAGTTCACCAACACTCTCAATTTTAGATAATTTCATTGTCCCCAAGAGAAAGAAAACCGATAAACACACCCTTGCCAAATAGGAAATCTAAACCTCCTCTTAACCCCTGTCCCTCCCCCAATTATTTACCTCTGCTGTTGCTGTGATATTGCTCTTTTCCTTTTAAACATAGCCCAAGGCATGCAATAGCAGTTTTCTCCCTGTGCCCTGGATTTAAACACTCTTTGTACACAAATCACATCTTTGAAGTAGTTCTTGCAAGAACTAATTTATATTTCTAGTATTAATCAGTGGGACACACAGGTCTATGTAACCTCTTTCAATCTTGTTCATCTTCAATATGGTAATATTACTTATAGACCCACTAGAGAACTGCCTTCACTTCCATCTATTCCTTTACATTGGAGTTCAACCTCAGTAGCTAACTGTTCACCCATCTCTAGCTTCTATGTATCTCTATGTATATGTAAGTCCCCTATATTCTGTATTACAAGTCTCTGATTTTACCTTTACCATAGTCATAAAAGTGGAATTATACAGTATCTATCCTTTTGTGTCTGGCTTATTTCACTCAGCATTATGTCCTCAAGGCTCATCCATCTTGTCATGTACTTCAGAACATCATTTCTTCTTACTGCTGTACAATATTCCATCATATGCATATGCCACATTTTGTTAATCCACTCATCTGTTGATAGGTGTTTGGTTTGTTTCCGTCTTCTGGCATTTGTGAATAATTCTGCTATGAATATCAGAGTGCAAATTTCTGTTTGTGTCATTACTTTCAGCTCTTCTGGGTATATACCATGTAATGCTATTCCTTGGTCATACGGCAACTTGATATTTAGTTTCCTACGGAACCACTAAACAGTCTTCCATAGTGTCTGCACCATTATAAATTCCCACCAGCAGTGCATAAGTGTCCCAACTTCTCCACATCCTCTCCAGCATTTATAGTTTCCTGTTTGTTTAATGGCAGCCATCCTTATAGGTGTGAAGTGGTAACTCATTGTAGTCTGCATTTCCCTAACACCAATGAAAATGAACATCTCTACATCTGCTTTTGAGTCATCTGTCTTTGCTCTTCAGAAAAATGCCTATTCATATCTTTAGCCCATTTTATTATTAGGTTGTTTTTTTGTTGTTGAGTTGTATGATTTCTATGTGTATACAGGATATCAAACCTTTGTCCAATATGTGATTTCCAAGTATATTCTCTTATTGAGTTGGCTGCTTCTTCACCTTTTTGACAAGGTCTTTTCAGGTACAGAAGCATTTGATTTTAGCAACTCCCATTTATCTGTTTTTTCTTTGGTTGCTTGTGCTTTGGGTGTAATGTTTAGAAGGCTACCTTCTAATACTAGGTCTTGAAGATGTTTCCCTACATTTTCTTCTAGAAGCTTCATGGTTCTAGTTCTTATATTTAGGTGTTTATTCTACTTTGAGTTAATTTTTGTATAAGATTTAAGATAGGGGTCCTCTTTCATTCTTTTGGCTGTTGATATCCAGTTTTTCCATGCCCATTTATTGAAAAGACTATTTTGTCTCAGTTCAGAAGATTTGAGGGCCTTGTCAAATATCAGTTGACCATAAATTTGGTGATCTATTTCTGCATTCTTAATTCAATTCCATTGGTCCATACTTCTATCTTTGTGCCAGTACCATGCTGTTTTGACCACTGTGGCTTTATGATAGGTTATAATATCAGGGAATGTTAATCTTCTCACTTTGCTCTTCTTTTTTTAGAATGGTTTTAAGTGTTTGGAGTCTCTTTCACTTTCAGATGAATTTGGTATCTAGCTTTTCCAGTCTTCTAAGTATGTTGTGTGAATTTTAATTGGTACTGTGTTGAATCTGTGGATCAATTTGGGTAGAATGGACATCTTAACTATATTTAATCTTCCTACCCATAAGCAGGGAATATCTTTCCACCTATTTAGATCTTCTTTGACTTATTTTAGCAATATTATGTAATTTTCCATGTACAAGTCCTCTGTGTCGCTAGTTAAGTTCATTCCTAAGTACTTGATTCTTTTAGTTGTTACTTTGAATAGAAGTTTTTCCTTAACTGACTCCTCAGTTAAGTCATTGCTTGTGTATAGAAACACTACTGCTTTTTGTGCATTGATTTTATATCCTGCCACCTTGCCAAATTTGTTTATTAGCTCAAGTAACTTTTCTGTAGATTTCTCAGGATTTTCCAAGTATAATATCATGTCATCTGCAAATAATAAAAGTTTTACTTCTTCCTTTCCAATTTGGATGCCTTTTATTTCTTTGTCTTGCCTTATTGCTCTAGCTAGAACTTCTAGCACAAATTTGAATAATAATGGTGGCAGCAGGAATCTTTGTCTTGTTCCTGATCTTAGGGGGAAATATTTGTCTCTCTTCATTGAGTATGATGTTGGCTATTGTTTTTTCATATATTTATTTTATCATATTGAGGTAGTTACTTTTGATTCCTATCTTTTGGAGTGTTTTTTTAATCAGAAAGAATGCCAAATTTGGTCAAATGCT
The DNA here is from genome assembly GCF_023851605.1 of Tamandua tetradactyla. Lineage (NCBI taxonomy): Eukaryota > Metazoa > Chordata > Mammalia > Pilosa > Myrmecophagidae > Tamandua > Tamandua tetradactyla. The sequence continues at coordinate 52,789,334 of NC_135353.1, read as the reverse complement.
TTTTCAGTGTCAAGTGAAATGATCATGTGATTTTTCCCTTTTGATTTGTTAATATGCTGGATTACATTAATTGATTTACTTGTAATCAACTATCCTTGCATTCCTGGTCTAAACCCCACTTTGTCATGGTATATAATTCTTTAATGTGTGTTTGGACTCAATTTACTAATATTTTGTTGAGAATTTTTGCATCTATGTTCATTAGGGAGATTTGCTTGTAGTTTTCCTTTCTTATAACATCTTTACCTTGTTCTGGTGTTAAAATAATATTAGTTCCATAAAATGAGTTAGGTAGAGTTCCTTTTTCCTCAATTTTTTGGTAAAGTATGAGCAGAATTGCTGTTAGTTCTTAGCTTCTTTGTGTGCTTCCAAGAATTTGTCCATTTCATCTAAGTTGTTTAGTTTACTGGTAAATAGTTGTTCATAGCATCCTCTTATGACTTGTTTTATTTCTTCAGGGTCTTTGTAACGCTCCCCTTCTCATTTCTGTTTTGATTTATTTGCATTTTCTCTCTTTTTTTCATTGTCTGTCTTGCTTGTAGCCCATAAAATTTATTGATTTTCTCAAAGAACCAACTTTTGGTTTTATTGATTCTTTCTATTGTTCTTTTATTCTCTCATTCATTTAACTTTGCTTTAATCATTGTTGTTTCTCTTCTATTTGCTTTGGGGTTAGTTTGCTGTTCTTTCTCAAATTCCTCCACATCAGCAATTAAGTCCTGCATTTTTGCTCTTTCTTGTATTTTAATATCAGCATTTAGTGCAATAAATTTCCCTCTCAGCACAGCATTTGCCACATTCCATAACTTCTGATAAGTTTTATTCTCATTTCCATTCATCTCTAGATAGGTACTGATTTCTCTAGCAATTTCTTCTTTGACTCACTGGTTGTTTAAGATTGTCTTATTTATTCTCCATATATTTGGGAATGTTCTTATTCTTTGGTGGTTCTTGAGATGCAGCTTCATTCCATTGTGATCAGAGCAAGTGCTTTGAATATTTTCTATGTTTTTAAATTTATAAAGACTGTTTTGTGCCCCAGCATATGATCTATCCTGGAGAATGTTCCATGAGCACTAGAGAATAATGTATATCCTGGTATTTTGGGGTGCATTGATCTATATATATCTGTTAGGTCTAATTCATTTATCAAGTTGTTTAACTCTCTATTTCCTTGTTGATCTTCTGTCTGTTTGTTTTATCTATAGAGGAGAGTGGTGTATTGACATCTCCTACTATTATTGTTGAAACATCTATCACTCCCTTCAGTTTTTCCAATGCCTGTCTCACATTTTGGAGCACCTCGATTGGGAGCATAAACATTTATGATTGTTATTTCTTCTTGGTGAATTGTCCCTTTAATACATAGTGTCATTCTTTGTCTCTTATGATGTCATTACATTTAAAGTCTATTTTGTCCCATATTAGTATAGCTACTTCTGCTTTCTTTTGGTTACAACTTCTGTGGAAGAACTTTTTCCATCCTTTCACTTTCAATCTATTTGTATCTTTCTATCTAAGATGAGTCTCTTGTAAGCAGCATATAGCTGCATTATATTTCTTAATCCGTTCTGCCAATCTGTATCTTTTAATCGGTAAGTTTAGTCTGTTAACATTTAAAGTTATTACTGAAAATGTTTCTTGATTCCACCGTCATATCTTTTTTATTTTTTTTGTCATATCTATATATTCTTTTCCTTTTTTCTCTTTTTATCCTTTAAGTTACCCTTACTGGTACTCTTCAACTGTGTGCCCTCCTCCAACCCTCACTCTCTTGTCTTTTTTTTTTTCAGCTGGCAGAAGTATTTCTTGTGGGCCCGTCTCTTGTTGACAAATTGTTTCAGGATTTGTTTGTGAAAATTTGAATCTTTCCCTCTGTTTTGAAGGACAATTTGGCTGGGTACAGAATTCTTGGCTGGAATTATTTCTCTTTCAGGATCTCATATATATCATACCATTGCCTTCTCACCCACATGGTGCCAGTTAAGTAATCTGAACTCAGTCTTTTGTGGTTTCCTTTGCATGTGGTAGATTATTTTTCTCTTGCCCCTTTCAGAATTTTCTTTCTCTTCAGCATTTGACAGACTGATTAGCATGTGTCTTGGGGAAAGCCTGTTTGGATTATTTTGTTTGGATTTCATTGGGCTTCTTTGACTTGTATATTTATGTCCTTTACAAGGGTTAGGAAGTTTTCCCTCATTATATTCTCATGTACTCTTCCTATCTCTTTACTCCTCTTTTCTCCTTCTGGGACACCACTGATTCCTATATTTGTGTGCTTTGTTTTGACTATTATTTCCCTGAGTTCCCATCCAATTCAAAAATTTCCTTTTTTTTTTTTTTTTTTTTTTTTTTTTACCATTTTCTGTTTTGAGTGTTCGAAATAATTTATTCTGGCCTCTTGATCACTTATTTTTTCTTCTGTCTCTTCAAATCTGCTGTTGTGTGCCTCTAGTATGTTTTCCATTTGGTCAACAGAATCTTTAATCTCCGTGATATCTGCTATTTTTCTGTTTATTCTTTCAAATTCCTCTTTGTGCTCTTCTACTGTCTTCTTAATCTCTTTTATGTCCTTAACCATGCCACTTATTTTATTAAGTAGAGTAATATGAATATCTTTGCTTACCTGTTCCAACCTCTGTGCCTCCACTGGTGTTTTAATTTGGTCATTAGGCTGGGCTCTATCTGTCTTCATTGTGATATGCTTAGTGATCTTCTGTGGTTTTTGTCACATGTAAATATCTTGATTGATTTACTTTGGGAGTTGAATTCCTTCAGTAGTCTAAAGCCTTGTGTTTGTGGGATGAATGTGTAGCTGGATGCAGGGTATCAGGTGGGGCACAACAGTGCGATGATGCATTGCAGCATGGGTATAGGCACATGTTGGGGATGTTATGTTGGTGCTTGTGAACATGGGTGCCCAGTGGCTGGGAGAATGTAGCTATGCAGGTGCATAGGTCTGGGGGGCATAACCCTGGTGTGCACTGGTCTAGGGCATGGGCCCCTTTGTGTGCATGTGCAGAGCTATGGCTGTGTGTCTGCATTATGCCTTCATGGGCTGGGGGGCAGGGGGAATATGACCTGGCTGTGCAGGTCAGCAGTTTTGCAGAGCTTGGAAGCATGACTGAGGCCTGTGTGTTTGTATGGGCCTAGGAGTGCCATAAGCTGATTTGCAGAGCTCAAGGGGAGCAGGTTGAGGCTGTGTGACACTATTGGTGGGGTGCAAGGGTAGCCTGGGTTTGGAGATACATACCCACAGACTTTACACACTTGCGTTAGCCTACAGGGAGCAGGGAGGGGGAGGTAGTGCTTGAAAAGGGTGCAGGAAAGCTGGGTTGGGCAGCACTTGGGGTTGGTGTGTGGGGTGAATACCCACGCTGGGGGTTGGTGGGGTGGGGGCACTTGGGGTGCAGGGAATGGGGGTGGGTGATGGAGTGCAGGTGTGTGGGGCGTGGGGTGAGTCATGGGTTACATGCCCTTGGTGATGTGGGTAGGGCATCCAAGGAATGCAGATTGGCTTACTTCCTAGCCGTCTCCCTATCTGTGAACTCCTGTAGGCGCCACACTTCCACATAAGGTGCCATTTCTCTGCTTCTCAGTTCCTCAGCTTCTGCAACCAGGGCTACCCTATGCAGTTCAGAAGGCTCTCCCATATCAGTTGCACTCTTGAATTGCCATCTCAGTCATCCATCCATCCTTTCTCAAACTTTTCCTTGGAGTAGGGCTGAACTTGATCTACCCTATTGGGCCATCTTCTCTGAACTCTTCCTTTCAATTTTGATGCCTTTTCTTTCACTCAACTATGTAGAATTTCAGATAAAAGTTTGAATGATAATGGTGACTTGATTATCCTTGTCTTGCTCCCAAGTTCAAAGAGAAAGCTTTCATTCTATTTGTAATGGATGTTGGTCAGTGGATTGATTTTCTTGTGATATCTTTATCTGGTTTTTAAAGGAGGGTTGTATTGACTTCATAGAATGAGCTAGGGAATCTTCCATCCTCTTCAATTATTTGGAAATCTCTGAGAAGGCTTGGTATTACTTCTTTTGGAATGTTTAGGAAAATTCACTCGTGAAGTCATCTGATGTTGGTCAATTCTTTTTGGGAGATTTTTGATGATCGATTCAATCTCTATACTAGCTATTGATCAGTTGATGTCATGGTCAAGTAAGGATAGAGGTTATGCATTGGCTCAGCAACATGGACTTCCACTCACCAAGGCTGACTTGGCTGCAGTTACTGCTGAGTGCCCAATCTGCCAGCAGCAGAGACCCACACTCAGCCCCCAATATGACACCATTCCCCGAGGTGACCAGCCAGCTACATGGTGGCAGGTTGATTACATTGGACCACTCCCTTCATGGAAGGGGCAGCAATTTGTTCTAACTAGATTAGACACATATTCTGGATATGGGTTTGCTTTCCCTGAAAGCATTGCTTCTGCCAAAACTACCATCCATGGGCTTACAGAATGCCTTATCTATCGTCATGGTATTCCACATAGCATTGTTTCTAATCAAGGAACACACTTCATAGCAAATGAAGTGTGGGAATGGGCACATGCTCATGGAATTCTCTAGTCTTACCATGTCCCCCATCATCCAGAAGCAGCTGGATTGATAGAATGGTGGAATGGCCTTTTGAAAACTCAATTGCAGTGCCATCTAGGTGGCAATACCTTGAAGGGCTCGGGTAATGTTCTCCAGGAAGCTGTATATGCTCTGAATCAGCATCTGCTGTATGGTGTTGTTTCTCCTATAGCCAGGATCCATGGGTCCAGGAACCAAGGGGTGGGCATGGGAGAGGCACCACTCAACTATTACCCCTAGTGATCCACTAGGAAAATTTTTGTTTCCTGTCCCTGCGACCCTGAACTCTGCTGGTCTACAGGTTTTAGTTCCAAAAACAGGGAGTGCTTCCACCAGGAGAAACAACAATGATTCCACCGAATTGGAATCTAAGACTGTCACCTGGTCATTTTGGGCTACTTATGCCACTGGATCAACAAGCCAAGAAGGGGATGACATTATTGTCTGGAGTGGTTGTGGTTGACCCTGACTATCAGGGAAGTAGGACTGCAACTAAATAATGGGTGTAAAGAAGAGTTTTCTTTGAATATAGGAGATCCTGTAGGGCATCTTTTAGTACTACCATGGCCTGTGATTAAAATCAATGGAAAACTGTAACAACCCAATCCAGGCAGGACTACCAATGACTCTGAAATTTCAAGAATGAAGGTTTGGGTCACCCCATTAGGCAAAGAACAATGGCCAGCTGAAGTTCTTGCTGAGGGTAAAGGGAACATGGAATGGGTAGTGGAAGAAGGTAGTGATAAATATGAACTTTGACCATGTGATCAGTTACAGAAATGAGGACTGTAATGCTGTTTTGTTCATGTTATACTATTTAAGTTGTAAGATATCAAGTTTAAGAATGAATGTTGCCCAATGATTTGTGCCCTATTCTGGAGAGATTTAATGTGTTTCCAGTTATATGCAGGACAGTTGTGTATTGCTAGGTAAAAAAAAAAATGCATGGTTCATTGTTTTAGTGTCTCATGTGACTGTGGAAACAGAGTCCAAAATCCCCAGGGTAGGTTGTGAAGCCAACAATTCTGATAAAGGGTCTGAATGAACTCCACAGGAGAGGCTCACCAACTGAAGCAGGAATAGAGCCTGTCTCTTCTGAATCCTCCTTAAAAGGCTTCCTGTGATTAGATTAAGCATGGCTCATTGCAGAAAACACTCCCCTTTGGCTGATTACAGATGGAATCAGCTATGGATGCAGCTGAGGTGATCATGATTTAATTCTATGAAATGACCTCATTGCAACAGACAGGCCAGCACTTGCCAAACCAGACAAACAGGTACCACCACTTGGCCAAGTTGACACATGAACCTGACCATGACAGTCCATCCTGTGTCAAATTGGCAGCTATATATATATCACCTTAAACCATACTCAATTTCCAAACAAAAACAATAAAACACACATTATTATTAAAACCTTCCTCTGCTGAAGCCACCCTCTGGTGTGCATTCACATGAGACAGAAATATCTTCATGTTTTTAGCCCACTCAGAAAGGTCTATCCACATACTTCTTCCCCAGAGCTTTTTTGTCACCAATTTTCCAATTATGGTCTTTTCGAGTCCCTGACAATGCAGTTAAACCATTAGCAACAGCCCATGAGTCAGTATACAAATGTACCTCTGGCCAGCTTTCCTTACAAGCAAAATGAACAACCAGGTTCACTGCTCGAAGTTCTGCCCACTGGGAGGATTTCCCCTCACCACTGTCCTTCAAGAACACCCCAGAAAGGGGTTGTAGTGCTGCAGCTGTTCACTTTTGCGTGGTACCTGCATATCATGCTGAACCATCTGTAAACCAGGCCCGAGTTTTTTCTTCCTCAGTTAGTTCATTGTAAGGAACTCCCCAAGAGACCATAGCTCTGGTCCGGGAAAGAGAAGGTATTGTGGCAGGAGTGAAGACCATGGGCATTTGAGCCACTTCTTCATGTTACTTACTTGTGCCTTCAGGATCTGCTCTGGCCCTATCTCATATATAACATTTCCATTTTACAATAGAGTGCTGCTGGGCATGCCCAACTTTATGGCTTGGTGGTCAGACAACACCCAGCTCATGATAGGCAACTCAGGTCTCACGGTAACTTGGTGGCCCATGGTTAAGTGCTCAGTCTCTACTAAGGCCCAGTAGCAGGCAAAAGCTGTTTCTCAAAAGGAGAATAGTTATCTGCAGCAGATGGTAAGGCTTTGATCCAAAATCCTAAGGGTCTGCATTGTGGTTCTCCTATAGGGGCCTGCCAGAGGCTCCAAACAGTATCTCTATTTTCCACTTACACTTCCAGCACCATTGGATCTGCTGGATCATACGGCCCAAGTGGAAGAGCAGCTTATACAGCAGCCTGGACCTGTAGCAGAGCCTCCTCTTGTTAAAGTCCCCACTCAAAATTAGCAGCTTTTCTGGCCACTTGATAAGTGAGCCAGAGGTGCACACCCAAATGAGGAATATGTTGTTGCCCAAATCCAAAGAGACCAACTAGGCATTGTGTCTCTTTTTTGGTCATAGGATGGGCCAGATGCAGCAACTTATCCTTCAGCTTAGAAGGGATATCTTGATATATCCCACACCACTGGACATCTAGAAATTTCACTGAGGTGGAAGGCCCCTGGATTTTTGTTGTATTTATCTCCCATCCTCTGACAAGCAAATGCCTTACCAGTAAGTAGTTGCTACTTTTTGCTCACTACGTTCAATCAAAATGATATCATCAATATAATGGACCAGTATGATGTCTTGTGGGAGGAAGAAATGATCAATGTCCCTGCAGACAAGTTTATGATATAGGGCTGGAGAGCTGATATACCCCTGAGGTAGGATGGTGAAAGTATATTCCTGTCCTTGGCAGATGAAAGCAAACTGTTTCTGGTGGTCCTTACAAATAGCTACTCAGAAAAAAGCATTTGCCAGGTCAATAGCTGCATACCAGGTACCAGGGTATGTATTGATTTGCTCAAGCAATGATACCACATCTGGAACAGCAGCTGCAATTAGAGTTACCACCTGGTTGAGCTTATGATAATACACTGTCATCCTCCAAGTCCCATCTGTTTTCTGCACAGGCCAAATAGAAGAGTTGAATGGGGATGTGGTGGGAATCACCACCCCTGCATCCTTCAAGTCCTTAAGAGTGGCAGTAATCTCAGCAATCCATCCAGGAATCCGGTATTGCTTCTGATTTACTATTTTGCTTGGAAAGAGCAGTTCTAATGACTTCCACTTGGCCTTTACCACCATAATAGCCCTCACTACACAAATCAGAGAACCAACGTGGGAATTCTGCCAGCTGCTCAGTATGTCTATACCAATTATACATTTTGGAACTGAGGAAATAACTACAGAATGGGTCCAGGGGCTAAAACTCCACTGATCACCTGGTCTCCATAAGCCCCCACTCTGACTGGTGGACCAGAGTGTTGTTTTCAGTCCCCTGGAATTAATGTCACTTCTGAAGCAGTGTCTAACAATCCCTGTAATATCTGGTCATTTCCTCTTCCCCAATGCACTGTTACCCTGGTAAAAGGCTATCAGTCTCCTTGGGGAAAGCTTGGAGGAAGATTAACAGTATAAATTTGTGGCAGTGTAACGGGGTTCTCCCCCAAAGGGACCTGACCTCCCCTTCATTCAAGGGGTTCTGGGTCTGTAAACTGTCTCAAGTCTGAAAATTGATTAAGGAACCACGACTCTGTGTTTTTGTAATTCAGGTTGGACTCCTGTTCACTTTACTTAGAACTCTTTTATTTATACATCTCAAATAAGAATTTAGTAGACTGCCCTTTGATTCTATTTCTAGGTACCCCATGATGTACTAGCCAATGCCACAAATCTCTGCGGGTCATAAAATTTTGACGCCTCCTTTCAGTTTGCTGGGTATTACAATAGCCACGTCTACCCTGTCTTTGGTGATTAAGTTCTGCCACCTGGCTTCTGCCAACTCGAGGTCCTGTCATCCCCATCTTGTTTAAGGATTCCAGCTCAGTGATAGCAGTTCCTACAATGATATCTGACCTACAGAGAAGTGCAACGACAGAACTCTTCAGGGATGATGGTGCTAGTCTCACAAATTTATTTCTCACTGTTCTGGTAAAAGGTGCATCCTCCGGACATTCCTAGGGTGTAAGAGCAGGCTTTGTATGATAAATCCACTCTAACATTCTTATCTCTCTAAGCTTCTGAATCCCCTCATCTACATTATACCAGGGCAGTTCTGACATTTCAACCTCAGGTAATGTTGGCCACCTTTTGATTTGTGTTTCAACCAGCCATCCAAACAAACCATTAATACCTTTTTCTAACCCCTCGAGCTATAACATTGAACACCGAATCTCTGCTTAGTGGGCCCATGTCAATAAATTCAGCCTCATCCAGCCTTATATTCCTCCCACCATTATCCCACACCCTTAAAATCCATTGCCACACATATTCCCCTGACTTCTGTCTATATAAATTGGAAAACTCACAGCTTTTTTGAAGTATAACATACCTCCTCATGTGTGATACTTTGTACCTCACCATTAGGGGCCTGTTGGGACTTTAGCCTAGTTATAGGTCTGGAAGAAATGAGGGGTAGTGGGGGTGGGTCATGAAAAGAATTAGGAATATCTTCCTAGCCATTTGCTTCAGGGCCTTCATTTGCCATTTCATCTGGTGAAATAGGATTAATCACTCTAGGGTTAATCCCTTCAGGTGGAGATTGGGTGGTCAACTCCTCAAGGCAGGCTGGAGGTGGGGCAGTTATGTCCTCAGGGCAAACTATTACAGGGTTATCTAGAGAAGACTCAGCATGACTCAGGGTTTCAACCTCACCCCCGACATCATTATCAATCCATATATCACCATCCCACTTTTCAGGATCCCACTCCTTTCCCAATCAATGCCCTTACTTTATTGGCAGACACCATGCAAGATTGAGATTTCAGTTTATGTTGCAAAGTTGCTACTCTAACACTAAGATTCTGAGTCTGATTTTCAGGGATCTCAAGTCTACAGCTAAAGGAAATAAGATTTTCCTTCAGAACACTCATAGAAATGTCTACATCTGTCAGACTGCACTTAAGCTTCTCATTTGAAGGCTTAAGCCCATCCCTTTCACTCCTTAATGTAGCCAGTGTATCTAACAGCAACCAGCCAACATCTCTATACCTCTTATTTCCACAAAGCTCTGTAAAGGTGTCAAAAACATTGTCCCCCAGAGCCTGGCTTCGTTCAAGCGAAGCATTAGGAGAATGGAATGGTGATATTTTGATTATTTCCTTTGCCAACTCACTCCATGGTTTGGGAGTGTCATTCTGATTATGGGAATCAGAGTCCTTAGTGTCTTTGAGTCCAGTCAGAGTAGAAAAGCATACATAAAAAATCCATTTAAAAAATTTACTTATTAATTAAAAAATTTTAACAAAGTAAAACATTAACATATATAATCAGTAATTCACAATATCATCACTTATGTTGCATAAGTGATGCAACACTTATCATCATTTGTGCATATTCATCATTTCTTAAACCATTTGCATCAATTCAGAAAAAGAAATAAAACAAAAACAGAAAAAATGGATTATACATACCATACTCCTTACCCCTCGCTTTCATTAGCATTTCAAACTAAATTTATTTTAACATTTGTTCCCCCTATTATTTATTTTTATTCCATATGTTTGACTCATCTGTTGACAAGGTAGATAAAAGGAGCATCAGACACAAGATTTTCACAATCACACAGTCACATTGTGAAAGCTATATCATTATTCAATCATCCTCGAGAAACGTGGCTACTGGAACACAGCTCTACATTTTCAGGCAGTTCCCTCCAGCCTCTCCATTACATCTTGAGTAACAAGGTGATATCTACTTAATGCGTAAGAATAACCTCCAGGATAACCTCTGGACTCTGTTTGGAATCTCTCAGCCATTGAAACTTTGTCTCATTCACTATTCCCCCTTTTGGTTGAGAAGGTTTTCTCAATCCCTTGACGCTGAGTCTCAGCTCATTCTAGGATTTCTGTCCCACATTGCCAGGAAGGTCCACACCCCTGGGAGTCTTGTCCCACTTAGACAGGGGGAGGGTGGTGAGTTTGCTTTTTGTGTTGGCTGGAGAGAGAGGCCACATCTGAGCAACAAAAGAGGCTCTCTTGGGGGTGACTCTTAGGCCTAAATTTTAAGTAGACTTGACCTACTTAAAGGGGTTGTGGGGTTGAGTTTCATATGAACAAACCCCAAGACTGGGGGCTCAGCATATAGCTTTGGTTGTCCACACTGCTTGTGAGAATATCAAGAATTCAACTTGGGGAAGTTGAATTTCTCCTTGCTCTCATGATTCCCCAAAGGTGACTTTGCAAATACTTTTCCACTCACTGATCAAATCACTCTGGGATTCATCAGGGTGTCACTCTGGACAAACCAACAAAATCTCATGTCCTATCTGAGATTCCAAGTACTTATGGTGTTCAATCAGACTATCTACATAAGTTTTATTAGGAAATGCACTAGATGAAATATAAATTTTGTACTAAATAAACATTTTGTCTTTAGTCTCACAAATAAGGTGAGATTTTAAAATATTAATTACCATCTATTTTCAGCACATTTCAGCAATGACATTCCTTTGTTCTTCCTCATGCAAAAACATTTTTAAAATTTGTACATTTATTCACTATTATTATACACTCTAGGCATTCCTAGATTATACCATCTCAGTCTTTATTGTCTATCTTTCTTTCTGATTTCATTTGTGCCCCCAGCCCTCCTCCCTCTATCATTCTCACATGCAGCTTCATTCAGCATTTTAACATAATTGTATTACAGTTAGGTAGTATTGTGCTGTCCATTTCTGAGTAAAAAACCCATTTTTAAGATTATGTTTCTTAAAAACCACCCAAGTTCTGGTACCAAGATGTATTAGTTAGGGTTCTCTAGAGAAACAGAATCAACAGGGAACACAGAATCAACAGGGAACACTCACAAATATAAAATTTATAAAAGTGTTCACGTGATCATGGGAATACAGAGTCCAAAATCTTCAAGGTAGGCTGTGAAACCAATGATTCTGATGAAGGGTCTGGATGAACTCCACAGGAGATTCTCACCAGCCAAAGCAGGAATAGAGCCTGTCTCTTCTGAATCCTCCTTAAAAGGCTTTCCTGATTAGATTAAGCATCACTCATTGCAGAAAACACTCCCCTTTGGCTGATTACAAATGGAATCAGCTATGGATGCAGCTGCTGTGATCATGATTTAATTCTATGAAATGTCCTCATTGCAACAGACAGGCCAGCACTTGCCCAAACAGACAAACAGGTACCACTGCTTGGCCAAGTTGACACATGAACCTGACCATGACACATACACAACCACTATTCCTAATATCCTCTGCCTCCCCCTTTTTGTATTTGCTACAAATTACATCTCTGTACATTTTATGTGCAAACCATCAGTTAATCATTGCATTTTAAAAACATTTTTTATTGTGAAATATAACATATATAACTGTGGTAGTTAGGCTCAGGTGTCAACTTGGCCAGGTGATGGTGCCTAATTCTGTTGCTGTGGATTTGAATCATTAGCTTGTCTATGGTTGATTACATCTGCAGTCTCTAAGGGGATTGCCTTCCTCAGTGAGTGATGTTTAATTTAATTAATGGGAAGCTTAAAAGAGAGAGCTCAATGCAGCACCCAAGCAGCTCAGCATACCTCATCTCATCACTTGCAGCTCAGCCAAGACCTTTGGAGATGCAGAAAGGGATCACCCCGGGGAAAGCTGTTGGAACCCAGAAGCTGGGAGAGAAGGCCAGCAGGGATGGCCTTGTGCCTTCCCTTGTAAGAGAGAACCTTAGATGAAAGTTAGCTGCCTATCCTTTGAAGAACTATATGTTTTTTAACTAAATAAATCCCCTTTTATTAAAAGCTAGTCCATCGCTGGTGTGTTGCATTCTGGCAGCTTTGGAAAACTAGAACAATAATAGAAGATGGATAAATTTCAAACTTCAGTTTAAAGGTATTTGTTCTAGTTTGCTAGCTGCTGGAATGCAATATACCTTTGCATTTAAAGAGGGGAATTTAATAAGTTTCTAGTGTACAACTCTAAGGCTGAGAAAATGTCCAATTAAAACAAGTCTATAGAAATGTCCAATCAAAGGTATCCAGGGAAAGATACCTTGGTTCAAGGAGGCCAATGAAGTTCAGGGTTCCTCTCTCAAGTGGAAGGGCACATGGCAAACACAGTTAGAGTTTATCTCTCATCTGGAAAGGTACATGGTGAACATGGCCTCATCTGCTAGCTTCTTCTCCTGGCTTCCTGTTTCATGAAGCTCCCCGGGAGGCGTTTTCCTTCTTCATCTCCAAAGGTCGCTGGCTAGTGGGCTCTCTGCTTCTCGTGGCTATGTCATTCTTCTTTGGCTCTCTCTGAATCTCTTATTCTCCAAATGCTTCCTCTTTTATAAGACTTCAGAAACTAATCAAGACCCACCTGAATGGGTGGAGACATGTTTTCATCTAATCCAGCTTAGCAACCACTCTCTATTACATCACATATCCAGGGAGATGATCTGATTACAGTTGCAAACATACAATGCTAAATAGGGATTAGAAGAAATGACTGCCTTTACAAAATGGGATTAGGATTAAAACATGGCTTTTCTAGGGTACATGCATCATTTCAAACCAGCACATTCAACCCGCTGGACCTTAAAACAAACATGTTTTCCCCATATACAAAAAAATATTAATTCCATCAAAATATCAGAAAACTTTGAGGCATTTCAGTAACAATCAAATGCAATACAAAGTTAAAACTAGTTCAGCTTTTCCGCCCACTCCCCCCTCTCCCCAGCACTGCTCCAGCCGCTCCGCGCTCTCCGCGAGTTTTGGGCTCCTGCCACGCCACTGCTGCCACCGCCATCATCTCCCTTCAGCCGTCATCATGATCATCTACTGGGACCTCATCAGCCATGATGAGATGTTCTCCGACATTTACAAGATTCGGGAGATCACAGATGGGCTGTGCCTGGAGGTGGAGGGAAAGATGGTCAGTAGGACAGAGGGTGGCATTGATGATGCTCTCATTGGTGGAAATGCCTCTGCCGAAGGTCCGGAGGGTGAAGGTACCGAAAGCACAGTCATCACTGGTGTTGATATTGTCATGAACCATCACTTGCAGGAAACCAGTTTCACAAAAGAAGCCTACAAGAAGTACATCAAAGTTTACATGAAATCAATCAAAGGCAAGCTTGAAGAACAGAGACCAGAAAGAGTAAAACCTTTTATGACAGGGGCTGCAGAACAAATCAAGCACATCCTTGCTAATTTCAAAAACTACCAGTTCTATATTGGTGAAAACATGAATCCAGATGGCATGGTTGCTCTCCTGGACTACCATGAGGATGGTGTGACCCCATATATGATTTTCTTTAAGGATGGTTTAGAAATGGAGAAATGTTAACAAATTTGGCAATTCCTTGGATCTGTCACCTGTCATCATAAGTGGCTGCTGCTTATCATCCACACAATACCAGGACTTAGATGGACTGATGCCATCTTGAACTCATTTATTTTGACCTTGATTTATTTGGAGTGGAGGCATTGTTTTTAAGAAAAACATGTCATGTAGGTTGTCTAAAAATAAAAACGCATTTAAACTCATTTGAGAGAATGCCTCTTAGTTTAATATTTAAACTAAATTCATCCTGTAGTGTTCCTGGAGAAGCTAGAACCTGTTTATAGGTAACTACTTTACAGCATAAGACTGTCTACAGATAACATCTACAGTTAACCTACTCCTGGGACTGGAATATAAAAACAAGAACCAAAAGTCTTAATTCTGAGTTGAAGGGAGGAGACCATGTTCATAGCAGTGCCAACATTTGAAGTGGATCTTTATAACATTTTATCATCTACCAACGAAAGTAGTTAACTCTGGAAGAGTTTTATCAAAAGAATAAAGAGACTATAATAACTTGGAAAAAAAACTAGTACAAATTCTCATCAGAGTTGGGTACAAGCATGGTCTGTGCTCAGGCAAATTCTCCTCTGTCTCTGCATCTTTGTAAACTCATAACAAGTTATTTGCTGCCAACATACAGAGGAGGAACAGTCATGGGATACATAAACGCATTTCCATAGGGAGGAAAGAACACAGGGGTCACTGGACCTATACAGTTTTGAAAACCTGTAGGGCAAAGTCCATTACATTTCAAAGTCTGAGAATCACTTATCTTTGGGGCTTCTGAAAGAGGCAGTCCACCCTTTCCAAAGGTCTATGCAGAGGCCTGCCTCTTTCCCAATGGAACCTTGGGGGATATTGGGGAGACCACCTTTTTCTCAGCTCCACCCTCTCCAAGTATTGGGGCCACACCTGGGCTCTCTGCCATCTGCAGGGCACATGCTCAACCCCACCATGTGGTGGCAGCTAGGCTCTTCCCAAACCCCAAGGAATGTGCTTCACCCTCTCCAAGGCCTGAGGCGGCATGACTCTTCTAGTGCAATGAGGTGGAAGGCCCATCTTCTGCCTTCAGGGTAAACTCGCCCTCTCCACGGGCTTAGGTTGGCTGCTCTCCTGGCCAAAGGCTTCTTGACTTCAGACCTCAGCCTCCATGGTTTTGCTTCTGAAGTTGTTTTTCCTCCAATGTGTCCTTTCTCTGAATCCCCCAGTACAGACTCCAGCAGCTCTGTTTGTACAGGTCCCACAGTACCCTTGTTGGCTTTCTATGCAGTATCCTTGGATCATGCCCATCAGATATAAGGAATTTCCACAAATCCTTCCTGGATACCTCCATGTCTGATCCTGGCTTCCTCTGAAATGGCTGGCTAGTTCCACATTTGGCCAAATCTTCATGTGAGGCATTATTCTCTGGGATCTCCCTTCCAAGAAGCCCAGAATTCTCTAGAACATCAACTTCTGGTTTCTTTGTACCCAAAGTTCAGTTCTCAGCTTATCTCTTTCCTGTCACATTTCACCATAAACTGTGATGAGAAACCAGGCTGCACTTTTGACATTTAATTTGGAGATCTCTTTTGCTAAATAATCAAGTTCATGGCTTTTAAAATCTGCTTTCCATCCAAAGCCATTAGTCAACTTTGCCAAATTAGCTGCCATTTTAAAACAAGGGTCACCTTCCTTCCAGTCTGTAATGACACATGTCTCATTTCTGTATAGAACCTGGTCAGAGGTATCTTTAGTGTCCACATTTCTACCAAGGTTCTCTTCAAAACATTCTAGGCCTTCTCTATCAAGCACCTCACAGCTCCTCCAGAATCTTCCCCTTATCCATTTAAAAAGCCATTCCAACATGTTTGGTATTTGCAAACTACAGCAGCAGCACCCGACTCTGATACCAAAATCTGTTCTAGTTTGCTAGCTGCCAGAATACAATATACCAGAATCAGAATGGCTTTTAAAAAGGGGAATTTAATAAGTTGCTAGTTTACAATTCTAAGGCTGAGAAAATGTCCAATTAAAACAAGTCTATAGAAATGTCCAATCAAAGGTATCCAGGGAAAGATACCTTGGTTCAAGAAGGCCGATGAAGTTCAAAGTTCCTCTCTCAAGTGGAAGGGCACATGGCAAACACAGTCAGAGTTTCTCTCTCATCTGGAAAGGTACATGGTGAACATGGCATCATCTGCTAGCTTCTTCTCCTGGCTTCTTGTTTCATGAAGCTCCCCAGGAGGCGTTTTCCTTCTTCATCTCCAAAGGTCCCTGGCTAGTGGGCTCTCTGCTTCTCGTGGCTATGTCATTCTTCTCTGGCTCTCTCTGAATCTCTTATTCTCCAAAATGTTTCCTGTTTTATAGGACTTCAGAAGCTAATCAAGACCCACCCAAATGGGTGGAGACATGTCATCACCTAATCCAGTTTAACAACCACTCTCAATTACCTCACATTTCCAGGAAGATGATCTGATTACAGTTTCAAACATACAATGCTGAATAAGGATTAGAAGCAATGGCTGCCTTTACTAAATAGGATTAGGATTAAAACATGGCTTTTCAAGGGTACATACATCATTTCAAGCCAGCACAGTATTTATAAGGGAAATTTAAAGATATATTATGGATTATAGCTCCACAATTTCAGGTATTAGCTTCTGGCTATTCTAGTACACTATAAACTAAAAATAAACATCTATATAATGATTAGATAGTGATAATAATTTTTTAAATCCTATCTTCTCTGTTACTACTCTTCCTTCCCATTATGGTGGAACATTATGGCATAGGGGAAAGCAAATTATTGGTATTCTAATTTCTGGGCATATCTGGTATAGGAACGATCTGGAGGTTTTATGTTTCTGAAAAATAAACTTAATAAATAAAAATTTTATGGAGTCTTAGAGTGATGTATTTCTTTATGGTTTTCAGGAATACTGTTTATTAGGGTTTGGCATACCATAGAAATTTGTAAATTCTGACAAAAGCTTGCATAAGAGCAAACTCCAATATGACTTCTCACCTCTATTTGAAATCTCTTAGCCACTGAAACCTTATTTTGTTACATTTCTTTCCCCCTTTTTTGTCAAGATGGCATTCTCAATCTCATGATGCCAGAGCCAGGCTCATCCCTGGGAGTCATGTCCTTACATCCTTGAAAATCATGTCCATGTTGGGGGGTGGGTACAAAATGAGTTCATGTGCAGCAGTCCTGATGTATGAAACAACATGGATTAACCATGAAAACATAATGCTGAGTGAAATATCAATCATTACTGTTATGCATCTACATTTTAGCAACTGTAAAAATAAGTGGAGTTACATAAAAAAACCATAATAGAGTTGTATTGGCATTTATAATTACTGAAATGTTTACCTTTAATGCAGCTCTTTATTTCATGTTCATCCACTGTCTAGTGTACTTTCCATTCAATCTGAAGAACACCTTTTAACACTGCTTGTAGGTACATGTAGCAGTAATGAACTGCCTCAGAATGTTTTTTAATTACGTATGGGAATGTCAACCTCATTTTTGAAAGGCAGTTTTGCCAGATAAAAAATTCTTGGTCAGCAATTGTTTTCTTTCATCACTTTATTTTGTAGCACTGCTCTTTTGCCTCTATTGGTTTCTGGTGAGAAATTAACACTTAATCATATTGTGATTCCCTTATACATAACACATTCCTTTCCTCTTGCAGATTTCAAAGCTCTCTTCTGGTCCTTGGCATTGGCGAATTTCAACTATGAGTCTGCATGTGAAGCTTTTTGAGTTCATCCTGTTTTGGATTAATTAGCTTCTTGAATGTGCAAATTCATCTTTCCTTAAATTTGGCAAATTTTCTACGATTATTTCTTTGAATATTCCTTCTTCTCCTCCTTCCGGGTCTCCCACAATGCTTATATTGGTATGCATGATAGTATCCCTTGGGTCTCTTAGTCTCTGTCCAATCATTTTTATTCTATTTGTTTCTGCCCATTATTCTTCTTGCCTTGTCTTCAAAATCACTTATTTTTTTCTTCTGCCACCTCCAGTTTGCTGCTGAATGCTTCTAATGAATTTTTCATTTCAGTTATTGTGTTCTGCAACTCTAGCATTTCTCTGGGGAAATTCCCATGTCATTCATTCATTGTTCTTCTCATATCCTTTAGATTTTTCCTTTATTTATTTGAGCATAATTAAGGATCATTTTTTAAAGTCTATTTGTTAAGTCCAAAGTCTGGTGCCATGCATTGATGGTTTGTGGATTTAATCTTCTCCCTTTAGAAGGGCTTTTATTTCTCATTTCTTTGTTTGCCTTGTAATCCTTTGTTGCAAATTATACATTTTCTCTGAGATTTATTCTCTGAGCTATTCTTTAAGGTTGTGTCCAGCTAGTGATAAGGCAGAGTACCTTGAGTTCTAGGGGCTAACCAAAACAAACAAACCAAGGCAAAATCTCCCTATGAAGAAGAGCCTTAAGCAAATTTGAAGTGCAGGGTCTACTCTGTTGCATCTGAGTCTGCATGGAATTAGTCACAGAGCCTGCTCCTTTTCCTGGTCTTCTGGTTATTTACTAGTGGCCTTAGGAATTTCTTCTTTACCATTTACAGGTGCTTATGTGAATACCCCTTCTATAGCCTTTGATATAGACTTTCACCCCCTGCCATGGGTAATCTTGTGTGACTACTGCAGATAGTCCATTGCCCCAAGCTGCTTTGACTTAACTTTTCACACTCTTCTAGCTGAGTGCAAGCCAGTTCCCTGACCTCACGACAAACTCAGGGAAGGGGAACCAGAGACAAGGTCTCCAGTGCAGTCTCTTAGAGTTTCTCCTGATAACTTGGCAGTGATATATATGCCAACCAGTGTGTGTACAGAGGCCATTCTTTTCTCTTAAGAACAGGGACAGGGAATCACGAGGGGAGTGAAAGCTGTCTCCACTTTGTGTGGGGTAGGGGGAAGTGCTAGCAAAAGTGCCAAGAGCTTGTTCTCTGGCTTTAGATGCTGCATCTGATTCAGTATTTTCCCAGTTAACCCAGCTCTTTAAATATTTTCAGTTGATTTATTGTCCTTAAGTTTCCTCTGTCATCTTTTACTGAGGGGCGTTGAAGCAATGGCCATTTTCAGAGCTGGCACCAGGGGATCTGAATTTGATGATCAAACTAAACATGTGTTATCAGACCACACACACTAGTGCTTGGAAGACTAGGTCTTTATGACCAACTGTAGCAACAGTAAGCTGTACCAGGAACATGAATTCCCTCTACTGCCTGACATGAGGCTTGGGAAAGAGGAATGTTAGCCACTGCATTAAGGTTGAAACTCACTGATATACAATTTACAAGCATCTTCCTTTTGGTCTTTCCTTGATTCTGCAAAATGTCCTATTACACTGCACAGTTTCAAAGTAGATATATCAAACAGTTCCTAGCAGTTCAATTGTCATTTTGGTGGAAGGACTGATTCCTGGAATTTCCTACTACTCCAACTTTCCACAATCCTCTGATCTATTTATAAGCTTCTTAAACGTGTGTCTCAAGAAAGGCCTTTCACAAAAGCCAACACCCATTCATGATTAGAAAAACTCAAAAATAGAACTAGAAGGGAACTCCCTCAACATTACAAAGGTATACATGAAGAATACACAACTAACAGTATACTCAATGGTGAAAAAGGAGAGCTTTTTGCTTAAGACCAGGAACAAAAGAAGAATGAACACTTTCACAACTGGTATTCCACATTGTAATGAATGTTCTAACTTGATCAATTAGGTAAAAAAGTAAATCAAACAGTATCCACATTAGAAAGAAGGCAGTAAAACAATCTCTATTTGCAGAGGATCATATAGAGAAAAAACTAAAGAACCCAAAAGAATGCTTCGTGAGCTTATTTTAAAAATTTCAGCAAAGTCATGGGGTAGAGGAACATGCAAAATTCATGTTGCTGCCATACTCTAGCAATGAATAATCTGAAATAGAAATCAAGAAACCAACTTCATTTACAATAGCATTTAAAAGAATAAAATACATAGCAATGTATTTACCAAAGGATATAAAAGACTTGTATACCAAAAGCTACAAAACAGTGTTGAAACAATATAGAAGTTCTAAACAAATGTAAAGACATCTGTGTTGGCAGATCAGAAGACTTAACATAGATAAGATGTCACTACTATCCAAAAGGATTTACAGATTTGATGCAACCCTGATCAAAATTCCAGGAGCATTTTCTGCAGAAATGGAAAATATATCCAACAAGTTCACAATGAATGGCATGGGTCCCAGAAATCAAAAAACATCTTTAAATAGAAGAAAGTCAAATCTTCCAATTAAAAAAATATTACTACAAAACAACATAAATCAAAAGATTTTGGAACAGGTATAGGGCAAATAAACCAACCAATGAAATAGAATTGAGTGTACAGAAATAAACACAAACATCTACGGCTAATTGATTTTTGACAAGGGCACCAAGTACACACTCAAAGGGAAAAGAATAGCTCTTAAAACAATGGAGCTGATAAAACTGGATATTAGCAGGCAAAACAATGAGATTGAATCTTACTTCATACTATACAGAAATTAATTCAAAATGGATCAATGATCCAAATGTTAATACCGTAAAACTCTTGGAAGAAAGCATAGATGGAAAATTTCAGGACCTTGCATTAGGCAATGGATTCTTACAGAAGACACTGAAAGCACAACCATGCAGCTCTGAAGGTCTGCATTACTCCATACAGCAATTGTTAAAGAAGCTGAAAAAGAGTCAAGACTTCAATTGTGATATGAGTGAAGCAGACTTGGTTTAGTACTAACGTAAATCAGAATACAGGGTAGAAGATGATATTGTCTGTATGTTAAAAGCTCAACTTCTGCATGAAAGCAAAGGAAGAGATATTTATTTGGTCCACAATTTAAATTTTCTGTAGCACACTATCTAATTTAATCTATCTGGTCTGTTTATTAAAACAATATATTTACATGGAACATAGAATAGGGTGCAATATCTTTTTATTCTACACAAGCATTCTAGTTTGCTAGCTGCCAGAATGCAACACACCAGAGATGGATTGGCTTTTAATAAAAAGGGATTTATTTTGTTAGTTCTTCAGAGGAAAGACAGCTAACTTTCCACGGAGGTTCTTTCTTATGTGGAAGGCACAGGATGGTCTCTGCTGGCCTTCTATCCAGGCCCCTGGGTTCCAACAACCTTCCCTGGGGTGACTTCTTTCTGCATCTCCAAAGGCCTGGGCTGAGCTGCAAGTGCTGAGATGAGGAATGCCAAGTTGCTTAGCTGTGCTACATTGCAATCTCTCATTTAAGCACCAGCCAATTAAGTCAAACATCACTCATTGCAGCAGATATGCCTCCTAGCCGACTGCAGATGTAATTAGCAACAGATGATGTTCACATATCATTGGCTTATGTCCGCAGCAACAAGACTAGGTATGCTCACCTGGCCAAGTTGACAACTGAATCTAACTAACACAACAGGTTAATGTAATGCACCCAATACACTCCAGGCTTGTTTTGGACAGAAAATTAAAAAAAAATTATTTGCAAAGTCCCCTTGCAGACTGGGAGAAATATGGAGCTATAAAACTTGACCACTTAGGGAATTCCTGATATTTTTCTAGTTAAGGACTTCCAAATAAATAAGCCAAGCCCTTAATCTTAAAGCTTGGGCTTAAAAAATTTATTTTTGCAATGGTGAAGCTAAACCTACTTAAAAATTTGCCTAAGAGTTATGCCAAATAATCTGTTATTGCTGCTCAGATATGGTCTCTCTCTTTAGGCCAATTCTGCAAATAAACTCACTAACCTCCTCCCTCCATGTGTAGCATGTCTCCCAGGGGTGTAAGTCTCCCTGCCAAGGTGGACCATGATACTCAGGGATGAACCTGGCCATGATATTGTGGGATTGAGAATGCTTTCTTGACCATAAGGGGAAAAAGAAATGAGTCAAAATCCAATTTCATTTAACAAATGAGTATGAGTGCTGAATCTTTATTTATTTTTGTTTTTTAATCTTTATTTTAATATATATATATATATATATATTATTCTCCAGTGACTTAGAGCAGCTAGAAATAAAAACCTAAAATTATGGAATTGTAACTCATACCAAACCCGGAAATCTGTTCTGCCTCTAATTGTTGCAATGCATTTTGAAATTTATTGCTTCTATGTATGTATATTATTTAAAGAGAAGGAGGAGTATTACAGATGAGATAGGATTTAACACATGACTATGACTGGTGAATCGTTATATTGATATTTCTTTTGGTCTTGGAGCAGCTAGAAGAAAAAATGAAAAATCATGGAACTGTAATGCATACAAAACTTTAAAACTCTGTTCTATAACTACTTCTTAAAATGTACTTGGAAATTTATTGCTTTTTGTATATATGTTTTATCTCACAGTAAAAAACAATGTTGAAAATTAAAATAAAATTTCAATGGCTAAGAGATTTCAATTAGAGTTGAGAGGTCATTCTGTAGATTACCCATCCACAAGCTTCAGCTAGATATTGCAAATTGCCATGGTATGCAAAGCCCCAACCAAGAGTATTCCTGAAAACCCAAAAGAATATCCTGGGTTCTAAGACCTATAAAAATTTTTCTTAGTAAGTTTATTTTTTCAAAAAAATAAAGCCTCCAGATTGGTTCTATACAAAATCAGCCCTGAAACCCAGGGGTAACAGTCTCTCCAGGACCCTCAACCTGCCCCAGTGCTTTTTAAAAATATTTTTATTAATAAAACAACATACAAACCCACAAGCATTCTTAACATACAAACATTCCATACATGGTATACAATCAATGACTCACAATATCATCACATATTGTGATGTATTCATCACCATGGTCATTTTTTTTGAAAATTTACATCACTCCAGAAAAAAGAGGTAGTACTTCTTTTTACTACTACCACTATTATTTCCATCTATCCAATTTATTTTAACCTTTGTTCCCTCTATTATTTGTTTATTTTATTTTTATTTTTTATTTTTTGCATGGGCAAGCACCGGGAATTGAACCCAGGTCTTCAGCATGGCAGGTGAGAATTCTGCCACTGTCCCACATTGCACCACCATATTTGTTTATTTTTTACTCATCTGTCCATACCCTAGTTAAAAGAAGTATCAGACGCAAGGTTTTCACAATCACACAATTACATTGTAAAAGCTATATCATTGTACAATCATCTTTAAGAAACAAGGCTATTGGAATACAGCTCTACAATTCAGGTTCTTTCCTTCAGCCACTCTAATACAACAAACAAAAAGGGGATATCTATATAATGCATAACAATAGCCTCCAGGATAAGCTCTCTACTCCATTTGAATTCTTCTAGCCATTGACACTTTATTTTGTCTTATTTCTCTCATCCCCCTTTGATGAAGAAGGTTTTCTCAATCTCATGATACCTGGTCCTGGTGAATCCCAGGAGTTCTATCCCACATTTCCAGGGAGATTTACACCCCTGGGAGTCATGTCCCACATAGAGGGAGATGGCAGTGGGTTCATTTGCCATGTCAGCTTAGAGAGAGAGGCCATATCTGAGCAACAAAAGAGGTTCTCTGGGGTTGACTCTTAGGCCTAATTTTAAGTAGGCTTAGCCTACCTTTTGCAGGAATAAGTTTCATAGGGGTGACCCCCAAGATTGAGGGCTTGGCCTATTTCTTTGTTTGTCCCCACAGCTTGCTAGAATATTGGAAATTCTCCAAATGGGGAAGTTGAATATTGCCCACTTTCTCTTCATTCCTCCAATAGGACTTTGCAAATACTTATTTATTCACTGTCCAAATCTCTCTGGGATTTATCAGGACATCACACTAACCTGGACAAACCAACAAAATCTCATGCCCTCTTCAAGATTCCATGTACTTATGCTGTTAACTAAACTGACCATGCAACTTAAACTAGAAAATGCACTACCCCAAATTTAAATTTTGTACCAAATAAACATCTCTCCTTTTAGTCTCACACAGAAATTGAAGTTTTAAAACAGATGATATCATCTTTTACCCAGTCTTCTGATATACCTTAGTACTATTCAGATCAGCTTCATTGATGTCTCTACTTGATGTTTGATAACTTTTTCAACTTTTTAAACAGCTGCTGTATGGGGTGTGCTGACTTTCATAGCTTTAGAGCTCTAACTCTGAGTCTCAGGTGTCACATAAATACCCAAAGTTTCTGGGAAAGACTGTTATATACAAACAGCTCAGTATCTCAGAATTTAGAATTAACAGTTACACCTCCTGAATATATATGACTGCTGTAAGAGCTTACAATCTAGGACCCTTTACAATAAGCCACAACCTGATAACCCATGTTCTTGATGTTAGTTCACTGAATTTTTATATTATAGTTTGTCCATATGATTGAAGCATGATAATATTTGTCTTTTTGTTCCTGAAATTTCATTCAACATACAGCTCTTAAGGTTCATTCATCTAGTTGCATGCACCACAACTTCATTCCTTCTTGTGGCCACTCAGTAGTCCATTTTATGTATACATCATCATTCTCCCTTCCATTCCTCAGTCCTTGTACCCTGAGGCCACCTCCATTAATTGTTGGTCACAAATATTGCCACCATGAACACCAGTATGCAAATGTTCATTCATATCCTCACACTCAGTTCCTCCAGGTATGCACTGAGTAACCGGGTTTCAGAATAGTATGGTAACCCCACACCTAGCCTCCTATGAAACCACCACACTGCCCTCAAAGGGGATAGACCTCTCATTTCCCTATGACGGTGAATAGGTACATCTTGCTCTCCATGTTCTCTCTAGCACTTGTTTCTCTCTGTTTATTTTTAAACAGTTATTTTTAAACATCAGGCAATCCCTTTGCTACCACACTCTATCTGAAGACATTTCCTTTTCTTCCACACAGAATCCATACCCCATTCCCAATTTTACCATCTGTTGACATTCAGTTTTGGTATAATGCCTTTGTTACATTCAGTGTTGACATTCATTTGTTCTCCTTCCTGCAAAAACATTTTTTAAATTTATATATTTAATCACAATCATTGTGCACTCTCAGCTTTCCTACATTATACCATGTCAGTCTTTATCCTCTAACTCTCCTTCTGGTTTCATACATGCCCCCAGCCCTTCTCCCTCTATCATACTCACATTCAGTTTCCTCATGTTATTGTGCTATAATCAGGTAGCATTGTGCAATCCATTTTGGAATTTTTACAAATCAGTCTTGTTGCACAATCTGTATTCCCTCAGCACCAATTGCCCAATTTCTATCCCATTTCTATCTCCTGATAACCTGTGTTCTTAATTTCAATTCTCCAAGTTCATTCATTAATGTTAGTTCATATTAGTGAGGCCATATACTTTTTGTCCTTTTGTTTCTGGCTAATTTCACTCAGCATAATGTCCTCAATGTCCATCTATGTTGTAACATAGACTGCTAGTTTTTGAGTACCCTTGGATACAGTGCCTTACTAGATAGTCATAGAAGTTCTGTGTAGTCCTACTTTTAAAAATGAGCCTATTAACTGAAGGTGGTAAAAGTTAATCAAATTAAAATTGAGAATTATATTCCATACTTTTCAGATGAGTGAAATCTAAACTTTGTCTATGCTAGAACTGTCAGTCCAGAACGGTGTACTAGATACGAATCACACTCTTGGATTACCTTACAATACCAGGACCTGAAAAGGAAAGAAAGTAATGTTTAATACCTTTTCTGATGTTATAAATCAATTTTCTTAAGAAAGAATTCAGCCTGATGAAAGTGTCCAGTCATTTTCTAACTCTCTGAAAATAGATATTTTGGCCATTACACACCCTTAGGGGAAGTAAGCCTCAGTTTAAACATTGTCTGGACTTTATAGCATGAAAACCATTGTGTTGTAATAAATTATGACCATTCAGTGACTTCATGTACTAGTTTTCTGGGATTCAGGCTTGTGCTCATATATGCTGATCCTGCCTTTTCTGTTTACTTATGTTTTACTGCATTACATATATTAAGACTACATAAATATATTCTTTCTATTCTATTTCAACTAGTTATTCCTGCAAAAACTTTCAAAGACGTTCTTGGAGACCTCTCCTGCAATTTCTGACCTTGTATGTGATGATGTATTCATATGATTTATTCAATTAGCTGTATTGCTATGGTAATTGTTAATACCTTGTTTTCTAAAGAAAATATACTTACATTGAAAAGAAATTCTACACCTTTTTAATAAAATAACTTACGAGGGTAGGAATAAAGGGAAACATCCTCCATATGATAAAGGGTATGTATTAAAAAACCTGCTGTTCATATCATACTCAATGGTGAAATACTGAAAGCTTTCCTACTAAGGTCAGGAAAAACACAGGGTGCCCACTGTAACCACTGTTTTTCAACATTCTATAGGAAATTCTAACCAGAGCAAATGTACAATGAAAAGAAATGCCATCTAAATTCAAATGCAAAGAAGCAAAATCTTTTCTATTTGCAAATGACATGATTGTATATTTAGAAAATTATGAAACATCCAAAAAAAGTTACAAGAATAAGTGAATCGAGTGAAATGTTAGGGAACAAGATCAACACCCGAATTCAGTTGTTGAATATACTGTAGTAATGAACAATCTGAAGAGGAAGTTAAGAAAAAATTCCACTACATTAGGAACTAAAAGAGCTAAATGCCTGGTAATAAATATGACAAGTATGGAAAGGACTTGTATGTCCCAAACTACAAAACATTGCTAAAAGAAATCAAAGCAGACTTAAATAAATGGAAGGAGGCCCCAGGTTCATAGTTTGGAAGACTGAATATTTTTGTAACTATTTTATTGTATAATATAACATATATACAAAGCAAAGAAAGAAAAAAGCAATAATTTTCAGAGCACTCTTCAACAAGTAGTTACAGGATAGATCCCAGAATTTGTCAAGGTTAACATACCATCCTCTCATTTTCCCCCTCTAGCTGCTCCAGAATATAGGAGGCTAGAAAGAATAAATATTTTTTTTAACATCACAATCAAATTTTGTTTCTTTTAGTGAAAAATAATGTATACAAAAAAGCAATACATTTCAAAGCACAGCACAACGGTTAGTTGTAGAACATATTTCAGAGTTTGCTGTTGGTCACAACTCCACAATTTTAAGTTTTTATTTCTAGTTGCTCTAAGATACTGGAGACTAAAGGAAATATCAATTTAATGATTTAGCAATCATATTTGTATTTTAAACCCTATCTTCTCTGTATAACTCCACCTTTGATCTTTCTGCCCCACTCTTTAGGGGTATTTGGGCTATGGCCATTCTAACTTTTCATTTTGGAAGGGATTGTCAGTAATATGGGTAGGGAGATGGAATTAGCTGATGTTCTGGAGAGGCTGGGCCCTTTAGGATTCAGGAATTATCTTGTGCAGGGTCCCATCTGGAGTTGTAGGTTTCTGGAAAGTTGCCCTAATGCATGGAAACTTTGTAGGATCTTATATATTGCCCTAGGTGTTCTTTAGGGTTGGCTGGAATGATTTTGGTTGGAGTTTGGCAAGTTATGATAGGTTGCAATGTCTAACTGAAGCTTGTGTAAAAGTGACCTCCAGAGTATCCTATCAACTCTATTTGAACTCTCCCTGCCACTGATACTTTATTAGTTACACTTCTTTTCCCTCTTCTGGTCAGGATTGAATTGTTGATCTCATGATGCTAGAGCAGGCTCGTCCCTGGTAGTCATCTCCCACACAACCAGGGAGTCTTTCACCCATGGATGTCATGTCCCATGTAGTGGAGAGGGCAATGATTTCACTTGCAGAATTGGGCTCAGAGAGACTGAGGCCACATCTGAGCAACAAAAGAGATCCTCCAGAAGTAACTCAGGCACACCTATAGGCAGGCTAAGCTTCCCAAGAGTAAGCCTCAAGATCAAGGGTTTGGCCTATTGATTTGGGTGTCCCTAGTGTTTGACACAGTATCAGGGTATTCCCTCATGGTTAAGTTCAATAGTTCCATATTTTTTCTCCCATCCCTCAAGGGACTTTGCCAATAATTTTTGATTGTCTGCTTACTATATTCTAGGCTGTATCCAGGCATTACTTTAAGCTATACAGGATTAAAGGCTCTCATTCTTATTCTGGGCTACCTGTATTTCAGTTGTTCAAATGAGTTATCCAGACAGATTGAGTTAGATTATATGCTACAGAAACTTTAGGTTCCAGACAAGAAAAACCTTTCTTTGTTGGGTCTCAAAGAGTAGGTGCAGTTCTAAAATATAGGCAATGGAAGACTAAATATTATTAAGATGTAAATTCTACACAGAGAGATTCACAGATTAAACCCAAACCCAATAAAAATTTCCATTCTTCACAGATATGGAAAGGCCAATCATTAAATTTATATGAGATGGTAAGAGGCCCTGAAAAGCCAAAACCATCTTCAAAAAGAACAAAGCTTGATGACACCTTCTTCCTAATCTTAAAACTTTTACTAAGCCACAGTAATAAAAAAAGTATCATAGTGGGATGACAGTCGTGGACCACTGGAATTGACACAGGAGCTCAGAAATCAATGCTTACATTTATGGTCAACTTATTTTTTTAACCTTTTTAAATTGTATAGTATAACATATATACAAAGGTTTGATAAAATTCCCCTGTGAAGTCATGTGGCCCTGGGCTATTCTTTGTAGGAAAATTTTTGATGACAGATTGAATCTCTTTACTTGTGATTGGTTTGTTGAAATCTTCTATTTCTTCCTGAGTCAGTGTAGCTTGTTTGTGTGTCTCCAGGAATTTGTTCATTTCATCTAAGTTGTCTAATTTGTTGGCGTACAATTGTTCATAGTATCCTCTTATGATTTCTTTTATTTCTTCACGGTCTGTGGTAATGCACCCCTTCTCATTTCTGATTTTGTTTATTTGCATCCTCTTTTATTGTTCATTTGTCAGTCTTGCTAGTGGCCTATCAATTTTATTGATTTTCTCAAAGAACCAACTTTTGGTTTTATTGATTATTTCTATTGTTCTTTTGTTCTCCTATCCCTTTATCTCTGTGTTAATTTTTGTTATTTATCTTCTTCTATTTACTTTGGGGTTAGTTTGCTGTTCTTTCTCAATTTCCTCCAGGCTTGCTGTTAAGTCCTCGATTTTTGCTCTTTCTTGCTTTTTAATATAGGCATTTAAGGCAATAAATTTCCCTCTCAGCACAGTCTTTTCTGCATCCCATAAGTCCTGATAGGTTGTATTCTCATTTTCATTCATCTCCAGATAGCTGCTGATTTCTCTAGCAATTTCTTCTTTGACCCGCTGGTTGTTTAAGAGTGTGTTATTTAATCTCCATATATTTGTGAATGTTCTCATTCTTTGGTGGTTATTGAGATCCAGCTTCATCCCATTGTGATCACAGAAAGTGCTCCGAATAACTTCAATATTTTTATATTCACAAACTCCTGTTTTGTGCCCCAGCATATGATCTATCCTGGAGAATGTTCTATGAGCACTGGAGAAGAATGTATACCCTTGTCCTTTGGGGTACAATGACCTATATATGTCTGTTAGCTCTAATTCATTTATCAAGTTATTCTATTTCTCTATTTCCTTGTTGATCTTCTCTCTGGTTGTTCTATCTAGAGAGGAGAGTGGTATATTGAAGTCTCCTACTATTATTGTTGAAGCATGTATCACTCCCTTCAGTTTTGCCAGTCTGTCTCATGTACTTTGGAGCTCCTTGATTGAGCACATAAACATTTATGATTGTTATATCTCCTTGGTGAATTGAGCCTTTAATTAGTATAGAGTGTCCTTCTTTGTGTCTTATGATGTCTTTAGATTTAAAGTCTATTTTGTTCAATATTAGTATAGCTACTCTGGCTTTCTTTTGGTTACGATGTGCTTGGAAGATCTTTTTCCATCCTTTCACTTTCAATCTATTTGTATCGTTGGGCCTAGGATGTGTCTCCTCTAAGCAGCATATAGCTGGATTGTGTTTCTTAATCCATTCTGCCAACCTGTATCTCTTAATTGGTAAGTTTAGTTTGTTAACATTCAAAGTTATTACTGAAAAGATGTTTCTTGATTCCACCATCACATATTTTTAAGTTTACTTGTCAGTTCTATATATTTTTTCCCTTCTTTCTCTTTGTATTCTTTAAATTACTCTTAGTGGTACTCTTCAATTATGTGCCTTCCTCCAGACCTCCCTCTCCTGTCTTTTTTTTTTGTCAGCTGGTAGAACTCCTTTTTAAATATTTCTCATAGGGTCAGTCTCCTGTTGACAAATTCTTTCAGGACTTCTTTGTCTGTGAAAACTTTAATCTTTCCCTCAGTTTTAAAGGAGAATTTGACTGGGTACAGAATTCTTGGCTGGATGAATAACCTCCAGGAAAACCTCTCGACTCTGTTTGGAATCTCTCAGCCATTGACACTTTATTTTGTCTCATTTCTCTCTTTCACCTTTTGGTCGAGAAAATTTTCTCAGTCCCCTGGTGCTGAGTTCCAGCTCATTCTAGGATTTCTGTCCCATGTTGCCAAGAAGGTCCACACATCCCTGGGAGTCATGTCCCATGTAGAGAGGGGGAGGGCAGTGAGTTTTGCTTGTTGTGTTGGCTTAGAGGCCACATCTGAGCAACAAAAAAGGTTCTCTTGGGGGTGACTCTTAGGCCTAAATTTAAGTAGGCGTATCCTTTGCGGGGTTAAATTCATATGAACAACCCCCAAGATTGGGGGTTCAGCCTCTTGCTTTGGTTGTCCCCATTGCTTGTGAGAATATCAAGAATTAACCATTGGGGAAGTTGAATTTTCCCCCTTTCTCATGATTTTAAAGGATAACTTTGCTATATAAAAAATTCTTTCATGGAAATTTTTCTTTCAGAATCTTAAATATATCATACCACTGTCTTCTTGCCTCCATAGTGCCCACTGAATAAGCCAAACTTAATCGTATATGGCTTTGCCTGTATCAGGTGAATCACTTTTCTCTTGCTGTTTTCAGTATTTTCTGCTTCTTTTCAGCATCTGACAGTCTGATTAGTATGTGTCTTATAGTGAGTCTATTACTATCTTTTGGGCTTTTTACCTGCATATGTTTGTCTTTTATAAGTGTTGGAAGGTTTTTCCCAATTAAATCCTTAAATAATCTTCCTAGTCCTTTACACTTCTCTTCACCTTCTGGGACACTAATGATTCTTATATTTGTGCACTTCATGTTGTCCATTATTTCTCTGAGATCCAATTCAAATTTTTCTTTTTTTTTTCCTTTTTTTTGGTGTGAGCAGGCTCTGGGAATTGAACCCAAGTCTTTGGCATGGCAAGAGAGTATTCTGCCACTGAGCCACTACTGTACCGCCTTAAAGAGAGAACTTTTTTTTTTTGGCATGTGCAGGTTCCTGGAATTGAACCCAGGTCTCCCGCACTGCTGGTAAGAATTCTACCATTGAGCTACCCTTGTACCACCCCCCAATTCAAATTTTTCCATCTTTTTTTGCCATTTGTTCTCTTTATATGTTTGAATTCAGTTGCCATGTCTTCTAGCTTGCGTATTCTTTCTTCTGCCTCTTCAAACCTGCTTTTGTGTATCTCCAGTATGCTTTTAATTTGATCTATAGTAAATTTCACTTCTGTAACATCTGTTATTTTTCTATTTATTCTTTCAAATTCTCCTTTATGCTCTTCTAATTAGTCTTCTTGATATCCTTTATGTCTTTAGCCAACCCATTGAACTTATTGAGGAGATTCGTATGGACATCTTTGATTAGGCATTCCAAATTCCATGCTTCCTACAATGTTTTAATTTGGTCATTTAACTGGACTATATATTCTTGTATCTTCATGTGTTTTGTGATTTTCTGCTGCCTTTGAAGCATTTAATTATCTTGATAAGGTTATTTTGTGATTCCCTTGTTTGTCTATGATTTTGCAATTGTTTGGGTTTGCATTGAAAGTCTTCTTTTGCATGCGGTTTGTGAGAAACTCCCCAACAAACCAAGGCTGGAACTTCATGCAAGAGGTCAACTCTAAATGGATGTTTGTTAAAAACTAGGCAGACAAACCCCAACTGAAGCCATTCCTGCCAATCCTAAAGAACACCTAGGGCATTATATAAGATTCTTAAAAGTTCCATGCACTAGGGTAACTTTCCAGAGATCTTCAACCTCCAGATGGTTCTCTGGACAGATTAGTCCTGAAATGCAGAGGGGTCAGGCTTTCCAGAACATCAATTAATTCCATCCCCCTAGCCTATAACATTAATAGCACCTTCCAAGATGAAAAAGTTAGAATGGGCATAGCCTAAATACCCTAATGAGTGGGAGAAAGATCAAAAGTCAAAACCTAAAATTGTGAAATTGTAATCCATACCAAACTCTGAAATCTGTTCTACAACTCATTTTTTGCAATGTGCTTTGACATTTACTGCTTTTTTTGTATACATGTTATTTTTCACAAAAAGAAAAAAAGGTAGACTGTGATGATAAAATTTTAAAAAATGAAAAAAAAAGCTAGGCAGAAAGGCAATTTGCCAAACTGCACTTTCCACATCTGTCTGAGATATGGTGGTCTTGGGCCATCTTTTCCCCTCAGGCTTGGATTTCCCTAAGTCATCTGGCTGGGTTGGGACCCAGTCATATGCAAAATCATTCAAGGCCACAGGTTTCTGTGCATGCTGAAAGCTGCCAAACCCAGGGCTGGGGGGTTGGGCAGCGTGCACCTCTCCAGAGAATATGCTTATGGGCACAATGAGTCTGGTGGTCCCCAGGTTCCTGTGTAGAATGATCTTGGGCTGTGAGACTGAGTATTTCAACTCCCTGTGACCACAGCCAGCCTGAGAATGGCTGGCAGTCTGGCAAAGCTTGCTCCCATATTCCTGTCTCTCTGCCCTTGCATACCATGCTCCAGGTCTTAGTTGTGAAAGGATAGAAGCAGCAGAACACAGGGAGTCTGTGTTGTTGGCCAATTGTCTGATCAATTCAGCTGTACCCCCCTTCCTCCCAAGGGGAGGGCCCAAACCAAACAACTACAGCAGCCTGCCTCAGCAGTAAGGGCTTGGCACCATGCTCTGCATGGTCTCTGTTCACAGGTATAACAAGTCTCCTGGCTTCTGTGTTCCCCACAAATGCTCCTGGCTGTGGAGTGAGAGGGAGCATCTCAAGCTAATGTGGCAGTGAGAGTATGGGAGCAAGACTTCCTTTGGCTCC
The DNA here is from genome assembly GCF_023851605.1 of Tamandua tetradactyla. Taxonomy (NCBI): domain Eukaryota; kingdom Metazoa; phylum Chordata; class Mammalia; order Pilosa; family Myrmecophagidae; genus Tamandua; species Tamandua tetradactyla. The sequence continues at coordinate 52,756,183 of NC_135353.1, read as the reverse complement.
TCTTTGGCCTGCCTGTTGCAACCTGTCTAAGGTGTGAATAAACTTACCCATTCCTCTCAATAATAATTTCTCCACTTCTTCATCCAGGTCCTCCCTGTATAATGTAGAAGACACCCTTAGGTGACTCATACCCTATACACTGTCTTGGTTGTTTTTCTGTCAGTTTTCTAGTTGCTCCATGGAGCAAGGGTGAACTCAGCTTATCTTATTTTGCCATCTTTCAGGAAGTTCCCCACTTTAAGGATTTTGAGAGGAAGATATTCATAGCAGAGGATGGTATGCGCACAACCTGCTACCTTTTCCTGGAAATTACAAATTGTGTACTCAGGACTATATTTTGTGACTTAACATATGGTCTATCTTAGAGAATGATCCATGTGTTTTTTAAGAAGAATGTATACTTTGCTGCCATTGGGTGAAGCATTCTATACATATCTGTTAGGCCTAGTTACTTTAAGGTATCATTCAATTTTCTATTTCCTTATTGATCATCTGTCTGGATGTTCCATTATTGAAAGAGGTATATTGAAAGCTCCAACGATTAATTTAGAACCATTTTTCCCTAAAAATCTATAAATATTTGCTTCATGTATTTTGAGGTATTGCTATTAGAGGTGTATATTTATAACTGTTATGTTTTCTTTTTTATTTCACCCCTTGTATTGGTTTAAAAGTGTTGTGTACCCCAGAAAAGCCATGTTGTTTAATCCTGACTCAATATTGTAGGGTGGTGTGCCAGCTGAAAACTGTTCTGTACCCCAGAAAAGCCACATTCTTTAATCCTCATTCAATATTGCTGGATGGGATCTTTTTTATTGTTTTCATGGAGACGTGACCCACCAATTGTGAGTGGTGTCTTTTCATTAGGTGGTTTTCATGGAGAAGTGTCTCCACCCATCCAAGGTGGGGTCACTTACTGGACTTCTTTAACAGGGAACCATTTTAGAAAATGCTTCAGAGCCAACAGAGCCCTCACAGCCAAAGACCTTTGGAGATGAAAGTAAATGCCCCCCAGGGAAGCCACTGAAGAAGCCTGGAAAGAAAGCTAGCAGACATTGCCATGTGCCTTCTCAGCTGAAAGAAGTGTCCAGAAGCCAAAGATCACAGCAGACACCCTCCACGTGCCTTCCCAGCTGACAGAGGTGTTCTGGGGGGGGCATCAGTCTTTCTTGAGTGAAGGTAACCTCTTCTTGGTGCCTTAATTTGGACATTTTCATGGTCTTAGAATTGTAAACTTGCAAATTAATAAATTCCTTTTTTAAAAAGCTGTTCCATTTATGGTATATTTGCATTGTGGCAGATTAACAAGCTAAAACAGGTGGAAACTTTTGATTGGATTGTTTCCATGGAGGCTGAGCCCAATTGTGACTGTGGCCTTTTGATTAGATGGAGAGGTGACTCTGCCCATTTAAGATGGGTTTTGATTAGTTTACTGGAGTCCTTTAAAAGGGGAGACATTTTGGAGAAAACACAGCTGCTTCAGAGCTGAGAGAGATGCATAAAGTTGGAGATGGTTTGAGTGCCAATAGAGAGAGCTAATGCCTAGATACAGGCTTTTGGAGATACAGAATGCAGCAGATGTCACCATGTGCCTTCCCATGAGATGCTAAGAAAGCCAGGAACCAGAATCATGTACCAGAGGAGCTAAGCGAAGACCCATAGATGCTTAGAGTGGAAATCACAAGCATCAGAAGCTGGATGCAATGGAACCAGGAATAAGGACAAGCAGATGCCAGCCAAGTGTCCTCCAATGTGACAGACATCAGCCTTTCCTGAGTCAAGGTATCTTTGGGGATGCCTTAGTTTGGACATTTTTATTATATTAGAACTAGAAACTTGTAACTTAAGTTCTCTTTTTAAAAGCCATTGCTTTTCTGGCATATTACATTCCAGCGGCAGTTAGGAAATCAAAACAGAATTTAATACTAGGGAAGTGGGGTACTGCTGCAGTTTGCAAATACCAAACATGTTAGAAGGCATGTTTTAAATGGATAAGGGGAATATTCTTGAAGAGTTATGAGGATCTTGATAGAGAAGGCCTAGACTGCTTTGAAGAGACTGTGTAGAAATGTATACTCCAAAGATACCTCCCACGAAGCTTTAGACAGAAATGATGAAACATGTACTTGTAAACTGGAAGGAAGGCAATCTTTCTTGATGGAAGGCAGAATTTGAGAGTGATGAACTTGGATACTTATCTGAAGAGATTTACAAACTAGACGTGGAAAATGCAGGCTGGCTTCTCCCTGCAGCTTATACTAGAATGTGATAGAAAAGAGTTAAGCTGAGAACTGAACTCTTGGTTACAAAATAACTAGAAATTGATGGTCTAGAAAGTTCTGTGCTTCTAGAGAGTGAGACCTCAGAGAATAGGGCTTCACATGAGGATTTAATCAAACATGGATTCAGTCAGCCATTTCAGAACAAGCCAGGATTGGAAATGGAGTTATCTAGAAAGGATCTGTGGCAAGTCCTATTGTCTGATGGCCTTGATCCCTCCATTCTACATAGAAAATCAAAAAAAATTTTGCAAGCTCTGTATCAATGGAACCACTGACAATTTGGACCAAAAGTGACAGAAAAGGGATAGATTGAAATAAAAATATCTTCAAAGGCAGAAACATGTACGCTAATGTCCGAAGCCAAGAAATGTGGAGCCAGGAGAGTGGAAAGTAGAGTGGACCCACCCATCCAAATGGAAAGGGTGAGTTTGCCTGGAAGGCAGAGGCTGGGCCTTCTGCTTCTTTTCTCAGGAAGAGTTTTGCCACCTCAGGCCTCAGAGACAGTGGAGAAAATTCCCCAGGGATTGGGGGGGAGCCTGTTGATCACCCCATTGTCTTGAGGGGGTTGAGCATGTGCTCCAGAGATGTTAGAGGGGCCAGGTGCTGCCTGACACCTGAAGAAGGTGGCACCAAGAAAATTTGGTCCCAATCCCCCAATGTTCCCTGGTGTTGCAACCCTAACCCCAGCATTTTCAGAGAGCATGGCCATTGCCATAAGCCCTTGGAATGGGGTGGGGGGACTGCCATTTTCTAAAGCCCCAAGGATGATGAATGACTCTCAGACTTTGAAATATAATGGGGTTTACCCTGCAGGTTTCCAGAACTGTTTGGGTCCAGTGACCCTGGTGTTCCTTCCCGATATCTCCCTATGCCAACGGGAACTTGCATCCTATGACTGTTACTCCTTTGTATGCTGGAAGCAGATAATTTGTTTTCAATTTCACAAAACCACAGCCAGAAGAGAATTTTCCCTTCAGACAGACCATGCCTGTAACTGACTTTGATGAGATTTTTTTACGGTTTCTTACTGTATTTTATTTGTATTGTTACTGAAATTATTTAAGGCTATAGGATATTGTAATGGAATGAATGTACTTTGCATGTGGAAAGAACATGTTTTTTTGTGTGTTCAGAGGGTGGACTATGCTGATTTGAAAGTGTTGTGTACCCCAGAAAGGCCGTGTACTTTAATCCTGATTCAGTATTGTAGGGTGTAAACCTATGATTACATGTTTGTTTCCATGGAGATTTACCCACTCAATTGCAGGTATGACCTTTTGATTAGATGGAGATGTGACGCCACCCATTGAAGAAGCGTTTTGATTAGTTTACTGAAGTCCTTTAAAATGGGAGATATTTTTGAGAAAATACAGTTGCATCAAAGCTGACAGAGACCCAGACATTTGAAGATGCTTGGGGTGCCAATAGAGAAAGCAGATGATTAGATACAGGCGATTGAAGATGCAGAGCCCAGCAGGTCTCATCACGTGCCTTACCATGAGATTCTAAACAAGCCAGAACCAGAGTTGTGCCCCTGAGGAACTAAGTGAAGGCTCACAGACACTTACAGAGGAAACCAATGGCATCCAAAGGTGGAAGTAATGGAACCAGGAACAAGGAGCAGCAGACACCAGCCACATGCCTTCTGATGTAACAGATATTGGCCTTTCTTGAGTCAAGAGGTCTTTTTCTAGATGCCTTAATTTGGGCATTTTTATGGCATTAGAATTGGAAACTTATCTCCCCACTACATAGGATATGATTCCCAGGGGTGTAAATCTTCCTGCAACTTGGGACAAAACTCCTGGGATGAGCCAGAACCCAGCATCATGGGATTGAGAAAGCCTTATTGAACAAAAGAGGGAAGAGAGAAATGAGAGAAAATAAAGTTTCAGTGGTTGAGAGATTTCAAACAGAGTTGACAGGTTATCCTGGAGGTTATTCTTATGCATTATATAGACATTCTTTTTGAGTTTGTGGTGTATTGGAGTGGCTGCAGGGAAGTACCTGAATCTGCTGAGCTGCCTTGATTCTTGAAGATGATTGCAAAAAGATATAATTTTTACAATGTGACTGTGGAATTGTAAAAATCTTGTGTCTGTTGCTCCTTTTATCAAGAGTATGGACAAGATAAGTAAAAAATATATATCAATAAAAATAAATAATGGGGGAAAAGTGTAAAATAAACTTGGTAGATGGAAAAACTCATGGTAAATGAGAGGGAGGGGCAAGGGGTATGGTATGTATGAGTTTTTTTCTTTTTCTTTTTTTCTGGAGTGATGCAGATGTTCTAAAAAATGGTAATGATGATGAATACACAACTATGTGATGATATTGTGAGCCACTGATTGTATACTATGTATGAAATGTATGTGGGTGAAGGTTTCTCAATAAAAATATTTTTAAAAAGTATATGATGATCAATAGAGTTTTCCTTGCACAGTTAAAATTTGCAGGGAGACCAGTATCTTCATATATTCCATGGCAACATAATTTGGCATAACCTCTACTAATATCAACATGCATTCCTTTATTCAATCTTGAGAAGTAAGAACAAAAGCTATAATACTAACTAAAGCTTAATGTGCCATAATTTGTACAAAACCTCCAAGCTCCCAGGGCAAACTCGATTAAAGCATTTCAGAAGTCATGCTTCTAAAACTGAGTGATTTGGCTATAGTAAAATGACCTTTTATGGGTATTTGAATTTAAATGGAGTTCAGGACTATTGAAACTTACCAAAAAGGGCAAGATTTCCAGCATTGCAGGCAAACATCTCATGATCATCATAAGTAACATTTAAAGCTTTTTGAGTACCCATTGACAGAGTTCCTTACCATGTATTCATGGAAATTCTCTGGGAGTCCTACCATTCAAAATGAGCCTATTATGAACAACATCATCCTGACCAAAAGGGGGAAAAGAAGTGTAACAAATAAGTATTAGTGCTTGATAGAGTTCAAGAGGCTACTCTGGAGGCCACTCTTATGCAAGCCTCAGTTAGACATTGCTATCTACTATAACTTGCCAACCCCCAACCCAAAACCTTTCAGCCAATGCCAAAGAACACCTAGGGTGTTTTATAAGATTCTACAAAGAGTCCATGCACTTGAGTAATATTCCAGAAACCCAACCTCCTCCAGGTGGGTTCCTGGACCAGATAAATCCTGAAATGTGGAGGGACCAGCGTCTCCAGAATATCAAGTAGTTCCATCCCCCTATCCCATATTGTCGACAGCCCCTTCCAACATAAAAATGTTAGAATTGGCATAGCTCAAATATCCCTAAAGAGTAGGAGAAAGATCAAAGATGATAGTGGAGTTATACAGAGAAGGTAAGGTTTAACAAATAAGTATGATTACTGAATCATTATATTGATATTTCCTCTAGTCTCCAGTATTTTGCAGCAGCTAGAAGTAAAAACTCAAAATTGTGAAATTACCAAACCCTGAAATCTGTTCGATAACTAATAGTGTGACATTCTTTGAAATTTATTGCTTTTTTGTATATATATTACTTTTCTATAATTTCTGTAAAATTCTTCTAGCCTCCAGTGTTTTGGAACAGCTAGAAGGAAAAATCTGCAGTAGTGGAATGGTAACACATAACAAATTATGAAATCTGTTCTGTATCTACTTGTTAAAGTGTACTTTAAAAATCATCATTTTTTTTCCTTCTTTTCTTTGTATATATGTTATATTTAACAATAAAAATATTTTATAAATCAATCATTTTCCTATAGCTGTGAATTAGGTTAATAGTACAATGTAAATACTGTATGCTTCAACTATTAAATTAAACCCATCATGCCACAGTACTAACAAGCTTTCATTTAAAAATCAAGATCCTTTTTTATGTAATATGTTGATTAAAAACTTTTTAAAAGCTTTTTAAAATGTACCACTAGAAAGGTTTTAAGTTTCTTATGATGGAAGTAAAAAATATATAAGTGTGAAAAAAATAAGCTATTATGCCAAAGGTGGTAAAATACAATCAAAGTAAAATTGAGAATTGTATTACTTAATTTTCCAAGGAGTGAAATCAGTGTCTAATCTTTTTCTATGCTAGAAGTGTTGGTCCACAACATGGTAGTGTAGTACTAGCTGTAAATTGTACTCTTGGATTATTTTACATTATCAGGACCTGAAAAGGAAAGAAAGCAATGTTTACCATCTTTTCCACTGATGCTAAAACAATTGTTTTAAGAAAGGATTCAGCCTGATAAAAGAGTCCTATCTTTTTCTAGTTCTATAAAAATAGCCCTGGTAGATATTACATACCCTGAGGAGAAATAAGCCTGGATTTCATAGGGGAGGTCCCATTGTGGTGTAATCAACTCTGACCATTCAGTGACTTCATCCATTAGTTTACTGGGATTCAGACTTGTCAAACATACCGATTAGACTTTTCTGCTTACTTATGTTGTACTCCACATGATAAAGGGCATCTATTAAAAATCCACTACTAGCATAATACTTAATGGTGAACAACACAAAGCTTTCCTACTGAGGTCAGGAACAACACAACAATGCCCTAGTGTCAGCACTGTTATTCAAAATTCTAGTGGAAATTTAAGCTAGCGAAATTAGGCAAAAAAAAAAGAAGAAACAAAAGACATCCAAATTAAGCTTTTATATTTGAAGATGACATGATTATATATACAAAAAATTATGAAACATCCAATGCAAAATCACTAGAAGAACCAAATATCTAGGAATAAATATAACAAGCACAGAATGGACTTGTATGTGAAAAACTACAAAACATTACTAAGCAAAATAAAAGAAGACTTAAATAAACATCTTCATGGATTGGAAGACTAAATATTGTTAAGATGTCAATTCTTCCCAAAGAGATACACAGATTAAACACAATACAAATTAAAATTCTGACAGCTTTCTTTGCAAAAATGGAAAAGTCAATCATCAAATTTATAAATATTAAGGGGCCTGAACAGTCAAAGGAATCTTGAAAAGGAGCAAAGTTGTACGGCCCACAGTTACCAATCTTAAAACTAAATGCCTATTACAGTAATCAGAGCAGCCTGGTAGGTGCATGAGGACAGATATGGACCAATGGAATTGAAGTGAGAGCACAGAAATTGACCCTCAACTGCTCTTTAACAAGGTTGCCAAGTCCACTCAATTGGGAATGTACAGGCTGTTCAAGAAATGGTGCTGGCAGATGGTCTTATCCCTCACCTATGAGAAAACTAAAATGCATTAAAGCATTAAATGAAATTGGTTCCTATCTCTAGTGTTTTTAAGCTTTAAATATTAAAGTATTAATAATTCAAGGAAGAAGATGGTGGAATAGGATAGGTTGAGTTCACCCCTGATCCAAGGAACAGATAGAGAAGTAACAGAAAAACAATTGGGACAGTGATTCCAGGGTGTAAGTGACCTGAAAGGGTCTTCTACATATAGGGAAGCTCTGGTTGCAAAAGCTGAGGAACTGCAATGCAGAGAACCAAAGACCATCCAGCTAGTGCAAACAGCTTAATGCACCCATTTCCAAATGGAGACCCAGAGCCCTCAGGAGTGGACAGAAAGGGAGACAGGGACTAGGAAATAAGCCAACCGCATTCCTTGAACATGCTACACCCACATGTGTCACCTGCTCCTCTGCAACCTGTGAACCCCCATGCCCCATGCACCTGAACCCCGCCCCCCATCTCTGCCACCATGCACCATACACCCAAGCCCCGCTCCCCGGCACTCCCAGCACACCACCCCAAGCCCAATAACCCACGCATCCCCGCCCCACACATGAATGCATGCCAATCCCAGACCTGCACACTTTCCCTTCACAAGCACACACCCTCATGCCACCCCACCCCCGGGACCCATGAACCCATACCCAGACCCTTGTCCTCAGCTTACTCCTCCCTGTCCACTGCAGGCGCTCACTTGAGCATCTGTGCCACATCTTTCCCCAGACAACGCAGTTGCCCAATTCTGCCCCAATACCCCTGAGCTTTGCTCACATGCACATCAAAATCCCGTCCCTAAAGATTCTCACTCTCACATGCCGGTGTCCTGCTTGCTTTGGCACCCATGAATCTGTGTTCTGCCCTCTTGATCCTTACACCCCGCCAGCCTCGCCCCCTGCACACAAGCACCCTAGTCCTGCCCCACCAACTCTTCACAAGCACTCACCAGTGAATCCAGGTCACACTCTCCCTCAGCCCATGTAGGTGCTCATCCCTGCCCTGGCACCTCTGAGTTCTGCCTGCCCAAGCACCCACGCATACACACCCCGACCCCTTGACATTGCACCCCCTCACCCCCTGCCCCATGCATGCACACATCTTTGCCCTGCACCCGGAAAAAGCACATCAGCCCCCCAACTGGCAGGTGCTCATATGTTGTTGAGTCCACGCTCTGTGCACACATGCATCCCTGCCCCACCCCCTCCCCACACAACCCACACATATGCACACACGTGCCCCGTCCCCACACACCCATGCATCCACCCCAGGACCCTGTCTATCCATCACACGCATACACATTCCCTGTCTCCTGACCCATGCCTTGCAACCCCCATAAGCTGCTCCCCAGCCCTGTGCACATGTGCATCCCCATCCCAGTTTCCCTGGACACCCTCCTGCCATGAAAACATGCAGCCATGCTACGCCTGCCTTGCAGCCTGACCTCTGCATCCAGAAAGCTGGACAATGGTATCCTGGAACCCCCACGTTCCATGCACCCACCCATAATCTGTCCACACACCAAGCCCCGTGCAACCACACAGGCCCCCAGATCGGCCTCCTGTCATTCCATGCCTTGGTATCCCCAATGATATGCCCCGTTCTTGCTGTCCAAGGCCTGCCTGAGCTGCACCCTGACTCCACAGTTCCTGCACTACTCCCCATAACTCCACACCCACACTCCTTGCACCTGGCACAAGCATAGTGCTCCTGACCCATGCCTATCCCCACACCCCAACCATCACTGCACCACTGTGCCCTGCCCCATGCCCTGTGTCCTTCCCCACATCAGTCTGACAAATAACTATACCTTTGACCACTGAAAGAAATTAACTTCCAAAGTAACCCTATCAAGATAATTACATGCCTCAAAGGCAACAGAAATAAAAAAAAAATATATGAAGATGCAGACAGATATAGCCCAGTCTAATGGCTAAATTAAAACACCAGAGGAGACACAGACTTTGGAAAAAATAATCAAAGATATTCATATAACTCTACTAAATAAAATCAATGGGTTGGCTAATGATATAAGGGAGATAAAAAAAGATACTAGGAGAGCATGAAGAAGATTTTGAAAGAATAAATAGAAAAATAACAGACATTCCAGAGATTAAAGATGCTGTTGAACAAATAAAAAATATACCAGAGAAACACAATGGCAGATTTGAAGAGGCAGAAGAAGGAATAAGCAAACTAGAGGGCAGAACAATTGATTTCAAACACAAAACAGCAAATGGTAAAAAAGATGGAAAAATTTTAATTGGATTTCAGGGAAATGTTGAACAAAATGAAGCACACAGAATCATTGGTGCCTCAGATGGAGAAGAAAAGAGTAAAGGGCTAGGGATATTATTTGGGGATATAATGAGGGAAAACTTCACAACCCTTATAAAAGACATAAATATGCAAATCAAACAATCCCAGTGAACTGCAATTAGTCCTACTGCAAGACACATATTATCAGTCTCTCAAATGTTGAAGAGAAGCAGAAAATCCTGAAAGCGACAAGAGAAAAATGATCTACTACACACAAAGGAAGCCACATAAGATATAGTTTGGACTACTCAATGGGCAATATGGAGGTGGAAATGCAGTGGTATGATATATTTAAGATTCTGACAGAAAGACTTCCAGCCAAGAATTCTGTACAAGGATACAAATAGATTGAAAGTGAAAGAATGGAAAAAGATGTTCCATGCAACCTGTAACCCAAAGAAAGCAGAAGTAGCTATACTAAGATCAGACAAAACAGTCTTTAAATGTAAAGACATCATAAGAGACAAAGAAGGCCACTACATATTAATAAAAGGGACAACTCGCCAATAAGAAAAGCAATCATAAATGTTTATGCTCCCAATCAAGGATCTCCAAAGTACATGAGGCAAACACTGTAAAAACTGGAGGAAGTGATAGATGTTTCAACAATAATATTTGGAGACTTCAATACACCACTCTCCTCTATAGACAGACTAACCAGACAGAGGATCAACAAGGAAATAGAGAACTTAAACAATTTTATAAAGAAATTAGACTTAACAGACATATATATGTCGTTACACTCCCAAACACCAGGATATATATTCTTCTCTAGTGCTCATGGAATGTTCTCCAGAATATATCATATGCTGGAGCACAAAACAGGTCTCTATAAATTTAAAAAGATTGAAATTTTACAGTGCACTTTTTATGATAACAATGGAATGAAGCTGGAAATCAGTAACCAAAAAAGAATGAGAATTTTTTTCACAAATATATGCATATTAAATAATGCATTCTTAAACAACCAGTGGGTCAAAGAAGAAATTGCTAGAGTAATTGGTAACTATCTGGAGATGAATGAAAATGAGAATATAACATATCAGATGTTAAGGGATGTGGCAAAGGCAGTGCTCAGGCAAATTTATTGTCCTAAATGCCTATATTAAAAAAGAAGAAAAAGCACAAAATTGAGGACTTAACTGCTCATCTGGAGGAGCTAGAGAAAGAACAGCAAACTTTCCAAAGGAAACAGAAGAACAGAAATAACAAAGATTGGAGTTAAATGAATGAGAGAACAAAAGAACAACAGAAAGTATCAATAAAACTAAAAGTTGTTTCTTTGAGAAAATCAATGAAATTGATGGACCACTAGCAAGGTTGACAAGGGAAAAGAGAGGATACAAATAAAGAAAATCAGAAATGAGAGGGGGGTCATAACCATGGGCCCTGAAAAAATATCATAAGAGAATACTATGAATACTTATACACCAGTAAACTAGACAATTTTGATGAAATGGACAAATAACTGGAAACATGTGAACAAGCTATGCAGACTCCAGAAGAAATAGAAGAGCTCAACAAACCAATCACAAGTAAAGAGATTCAAACAGTCATGAAAAATCTTCCTACAAAGAAAAGCCCAGGGACAGATGGCTTCACCAGGAATGTTATCAAACATTCCAAAAAAGAACTAACACCCATCATGCTCAAACTTTTCCCAAAAATATAAGGAAAAAGGAAAACTACCTGTTCTAGTTTGCTAGCTGCCAGAATGCAACACACCAGAGACGGATTGGCTTTTAATAAAAGGGAATTTATTTTGTTGGTTCTTCAGAGGAAATGCAGCTTACTTTCCACTGAGGTTCTTTCTTATGTGGAAGGCACAAGATGGTCTGTGCTAGTCTTCTCTCCAGGCCCCTGGGTTCCAACAACTTTCCCTGGGATTGACTTCTTTCTCCATCACCAAAGGCCTGGGCTGAGCTGCAAGTGCTGAGATGAGGAATGCCGACCTGCTTAGGCTGTGCTACATTGCAATCTCTCCTTTAAGCACCAGTCAATTAAGTCAAACATCACTCATTGCAGCAGACACGCCACCTAGCTGACTGCAGATGTAATTAGAAACAGATGAGGTTCACGTACAATTGGCTTATATCCGCAGCAACAAGACTAGGTATGCTCACCTTGCCAAGTTGACAACTGAATCTAAGTAAGACACTACCTAATTTGTTTTATGAAGCTAACATCAATCTAATACCAATACCAGTTAAGGATACTAAAAGAAAGAAAAACTACAGGCCAATCTCCTAATGAACTTAGATGCAAACATTCTCAACAAAATACTACTAAATCAAATCCAATGACACATTAAAAGAATTATACAGCACTACCAAGTGGAGTTTATACCAGAAATGCAAGGGTGGTTCAACCCCCCCAAAATCAATCAATGTTCTACAGCACATTAACAAACAGAAAGGGAAAAATCACATGATCATGTTGACTGATGCTGAAAAAGCACTTGACAAAATTCAACACATTTTTCTGATAAAAAACACTTCAAAAAATAGGAATCCAGGGAAACCTTCTCAAAATGATAAAGGGAATATAAGAAAACCCATAGCCAGCATTGTACTCAATGGTGACAGACTGAAAGCCTTCCCTCTAATATTAGAAATGAGAAAAGGATGCCCTCTGTCACCCTATTATTCAATATTGTCCTAGAAGTTCTGTCTAGAGAACTCAGGCAGGAAAAGAAATAAAAAGCATTCAAATTTGAAAGGAAGAAGTAAACTTTCATTATTTGCAGATGAGATACTATACTTGGAAAATCCTGAAAAACTTACAAAAAAGCATCTTGAGCTAATAAATAAATTCAACAAGGGGGTGGGATATAAAATTAATGTGCAATATTCAGTAACATTTCTGTACACAATGATGTAACTGAAGAATCAATTAAGGAAATAATTCAATTCAAAATAGCAACTAAAAGAATAAAGTATCTAGGAATGAATTTAACTAGGGATGTAAAGGACCTGTACACAGAAAACTACCTAACATTGCTACAAGAATGTAAAGAAGTTCTAAATAGGTGGAAAGACATTTCCTGTTCATGGATAGGAAGGTTAAATGTACCTTTTAAGATTTCAATTCTACCCAAATTGATCTACAGATTCAATGCAGTATCAATTGAAATTCCAACAACCTACTGTGAAGACATGGAAAAACTAGTTACCAAACTCATTTGGAAGGGAAAGAGACCCCAAGTAGCTAAAAATATCCTTAGAAAGATGAAGAATGTTAAGATTAACATCTCTTGTTTTCAAAACCTATTCTAAAACTACAGTGGTCAAGACAGCATGGTTCTGGCACAAAGATAGAAGTATTGACCAATGGACTCGAATCAAGAGTGCAGAAATAGAACACCAAATCTTTGGACAGCTGATCATGGACAAGGCCCACAAATCCACTGAACTGGAACAAAATAGCCTTTTCAATAAATGGGCATGGGAGAATTGGATATCAATAGCCAAAAGAATGAAAGAGGTTCCTTACTTTACACCATATACAAAAATTAACTCAAAGTGGATCAAACACTTAAATATAAGAACCAGTACCATAAAGCTCCTAGAAGAAAATGTAGGGAAACATCTTTGAGACCTAGTAATAGGAAGTAGCTTCCTCAACTTTACACCCAAAACACAAGCAATGAAAGAAAATCTAGATAAATGGGAAATCTTCAAAATCAAAAGCTTTTGTGCCTCAAAGGACTGTCAAAAAGGTGAAGAGGCAGCCAACTCAATGGGAGAAAATATTTAGGAATCACATATCAATAAAGGTTTGATATCCTGTATACAGAAAGAAATCATACAGTTCAGCAACAAAAGAACAAACAACCCAATTATAAAATGAGCTAAAGATATGAATAGGTATTTTTCCAAAGAGCAAATATAGAAGTCTTAAAAAGCACATGAAGAGATGCTCATTTTCATTAGTTTTAAGGGAACTACAGATCAAGACTACAATGAGATACCAACTCATACCTATAAGAATGACTGCTATTAAACAGACAGGAAACTATAAATATTGGAGAGGATGTAGAGAAATTGGGACACTTATGCACTACTCATTGGAATGTATAATGGTATAGTCACTATGGAAGACAGTCTATTGGTTCCTCAGAGAACTAAGTATTGAGTTTTCCTATGACCCGGCAATACTACTACTTGTTATATATCCAGAAGAGCTGAAAGCAGTGACACAAACAGACATTTGCATGCTGATGTTCATAGCAGCATTATTCACAATTGCCAAAAGATGGAAACAAAATGTGATATATACGTAGGATGGAATATTATGCAGCACTAAGATGAAATGAGGTCCTGAAGCACATGACAACATGGATGAACCTTGAGGACATAATGCTGAGTGAAATAAGCCAGACGCAAAAGGATAGATACTGTATGATTTTATTTTTATGACCATGGTAAAGGTAAAGTCAGAGGCTTATAATACAGAATATAGAGGACCTAGAGATACATGGAAGGTAGAGATGGATGAATGGTTAGCTAATGAGGTTGAACTTAAATATAATGGAATAGGAAGAAGTGAAGGCAGTTCATTAGTGGGTCTATAAGTAATATTGCCATATTGAAGGTAAGCATTATTGAAAGGGGTTGTACAGACCCATGTGCACCACCAATTAACACTATAAATATGAATAAGTTCTTGTATGAACTACTTCAAAGGTATGCATCTTGTACATAAAGTGTATAACATTGAGGTATAAGGGGAAAACTGCTATTGCATGATATGGGCTATGTTTAACAGGAAAACATCAACAGTACCACAGTAATACCAGGGGTAAATAATGGAGGGAGTGACAAGTGTTAAGGGGAGGTTTGGATTTCTTATTTGCTGAAGGTATGCTTATTGATTATTTTCCCCTTGGGAACAAAGAAATTGTCTAAAATTGAGGGTGTTGATGGACTGCTGACATTGGACATTATACGTGATGCCCAGTGGGTGGAAATAGCTGAGGGATGCACTGACTGAGAATTAGATTGGCAAACGATGGTGTATACATATGATCAAATATTGTGTTGCTGCAAAAAAGGAACATAGTTGTGAGGCATGCAACATTGTGAATGAACCTGTGGGACATCTTGTGAGGTAAAATAAGCCAGAAAAACAAAAAGCAAATATTGTATGGTCTCATTTAGAAAATATTTAGAAGAAAATTGGGGCCTAGATTGCAAGCTCTTATGGCAATCACATTTAGCCTGCAGCAGTAACTATTATTTCTAGATTTTGAGAAGGTGTGCTAGATATGTATAAACTGGTATTTAGAGATAAGATCAAAGCCAATCAGGTCAGGATTAAGGTGACTCGAAACATAGAAGTAAAAAAGACATTGTCTGTATTTTAGAACTTCATCTACTCTATGAAACCAAAGGAAGAAAGGTTTATTTTGCACAGAATCTAAATTTTCTGTAGCGCAGCATCTAATTGAAACTGTCTGGATAGATCATTTAAACAACCTAAACAAAGTGAGGCCCAGAATGGGAATGAAGGCCTGTAATCCTGTAAAGATTAATGTAATGCCCAGGTACATTCCAGAATATGTCATGCAGATAATCAAAATGTTATATAGATAATGGCAAAGTCCCTTTGAAGATGGGAGAAAAACAATGGAGCGATCAAACTTTAGCCCCAGGGAAACCCCTGATACTGTGTCAAACATTAGTGTATTTGTTATGGTTCTCTAGAGAAACAGAATCAACAGGAAATATCTGTAAATATAAAATTTATAAAAGTGTCTCACATAACCATGGGACTTAGAGTCCAAAATCCACAGGGCAGGCTGTGAAGCTGATGACCCTGATGGAGGGTCTGGATGAACTCCACGGGAGAGGCTCGCTGGCTGAAGCAGGAAAAGAAGAGAGACTGTCTCTTCTGAATCCTCCTTAAAAGACTTCCAATGATTAGATTAAGCATCATTCATTGCAGAAGATACTCCCCTTGGCCAATTACAAATGGAATCAGCTGTGGATGCAGCTGACACGAATATGATTTAATTCTATGAAATGTCCTCATAGCAAAAGACAGGACAGCACTTGCCCAACCAGACAAACAGGCACCACCACCTGGTCAACCTGACCATGACAATTAGTGACTCTCAAGTCAATAGGCCAAGCCCTTGATCTTGAGGCTTGCTCTTGTGAAGCTTATTTATGTGGTGAAGAAGCTTAGCCTACCTATAGATATGTTTAAGAGTTACTTCCAGAGGACTTCTTTTGTTGCTGAGATGTGGCCTCTATCTAAGCCCAACTTTGAAAATAAAATCATTACCTTTCTCCAATATGTGGGACATGACTTCTATGGGTGAACGTCTCCCTGGCAATATGGGTTTTGTGACTCCCAGGGATGAGCCTGTCCCTGGCACTGTGGGATCAGCAATGCCATCCTGACCAAAAGGGGGAAAAGAAGTGCAACAAATTAGGTATCAGTGGCTGATAGAGTTCAAATAGAGTCAAGGGGCTACTTTGGAGGCTATTCTTAGGCAAACTTCAGCTAGACATTGTTACCTAAGTATAAAAAATGACCTAAAAGAGGAGTAAACTGTAATAAATTACAATTTTTTTCTAATCTCCTTGAATTATTTTAAAATTTATTTTAGTGCAATTTTATTGATATATATGTTATATGTTCATATACCATGTAAACATCCTAGGAAGCCCCAACCAAAACCATTTCTGCCAACTCTAAAGAACACCTAGGACTTTATATGCAATTCTGTAAATTTTCCATGCACCAGGATTAGTTTCCAGAAACCTACAACCTCCAGATGGGTTCCTAGGCCAGAAAAATCCTGAAACCCAGAGGGGCCAGCCTCTCCAGAACGGCAACTATTTCCCTCTCCTTAACCCGTATTTTTCATAGCGCTGTCCAACATGAAAAAGTTAGGCAGGGCATAGCCCAAATAACCATAAAGAGTGGAAGAAAGATCAAAGGAGATGGTGGAATTATACAGAGAAGGTAGGGTTTAACAAATGCGTACGGTTGCTGAATCATGATATTTCTTTTAGTCTCCAGTGTCTTGGTGCAGTTAGTAATGAAAACCTAAAATTGTGGAATTGTAACCCATACCAAACTCTGAAAACTGCGTTACGATGATTTGTTGTAGTGTGCTTTGAAATTTATTGCTTTCTTGTATATATGTTATTTTTCACAAAAAAGAAATAAAAGTTGATTTATGATGGGTGCTCAGCTATATGATGATATTGTGAACATTGATTGTACACTTTGGATGTTTACATGGTATTTGAACATATAATATATATCAATAAAATTGCATTAAAATAAATTTAAAAATTCAAGGAGATTAGAAAAAAATTGTAATTCATTACACTCTACCCTTTTAGATAATTTTTTGTACTTAGGACTGCTTTGAAACTTAAAGGATTTTTCTTCCTATGTCCAAAAAATCTCTAAATGTAGGCGGCACTATTTCTTTAGGTAAATTAATACTCTGATATTTAATTGTTGAATTGTTGACATACTTAACATATTGTCAAGGAAGATGTAATTTTGATCTTATATTAAGGAAGTTATGGTCACTAACATATAGAATTCAATACATTAATTGATGGCAAACAGTATGAAGGAAATTATTCTAGAAGAGTAATAGAGAGTAGGAGACCTGATTTGTCCTTTCATTTTTGAGCCTTCTTTGATTTACTATGAAGATATTCATAATTCACTTGAATTATTTTAACAACTTTGAACATCTACTATGCATCTAGGCACTACAGTGTTACAACATAATTTAAGCAATAGCCCTTTGAGTCAACAGTAATTATAATGGATCTGAGAATATGGAATAAATATACATAGGGAAGTATATATTAAGTAAAAATTAAAGGTTCAGCTGCTAAACTCTGCAGGGAATAAGGTAGGAGAATAAGGTGAAGGCTGAGGTGGTGGATATTGGAAAATCTAGAGGAGATTATTTTGAAGCTGGGAGTAAAAGGAATAAGTATAGTTGGAGAGAAATTGGGCAGTTTGTGAGAACAGGCAAAGAATTACTAATTCTACTTGTTCAAAGTAAAATGAACAAGCTAATTCAATTTAAGTAGGGCTTACATGTAAGGAATAAGGTGAATCAGATTAGAAAAATAAATGAGGGATCCAGTTGCAGATATCTTGGAATGTTAGTGTTAAATAATTTAGATTTCATTCTTTAGGGACTGAAGGCAATTGGAATTTATTATTTTTAATGGAGAAAAGATTTTTATCTTGGGGCTTTAAGAATAAAAAATATATAGTTTTTTTAAATGAGGAATTTGCATAGGAGGTAACTTTGAGAATGGTTAGTAAATATTGAAAAATATTAAGACAAATGGGTTCTTGTTGTGGAGGGATATGAATTCATTTTTCTATTAGATGAGATTGAATCTATAGAAAAGCAACCATGGCTGATTGAACCCTATCAAAAATAAAACTTTTGTGCACCAAAGGATGCAGTTGCAAAAGTAAAAAGACAAACTACAGAATGGAAGAGAAAATTGGAATATATGTATCCAGTAAGGATTTAATATCTAGAATCTATAAGAAATTCTATAATTCAACAATAACAAAAAAGACAGCCCAATTAAAAACTGGGGAAAAATTGAATAGACATTTCTTGAAAGAAGATCTATTAGTGGTTAAAGAGCACATGAAAAGATGCTCAATATCATTTGCCATTATGGACATACAAGTCAAAACCACAATGAGATACAATTTCACATTCACTAGAATAGCCTCTTCGAAAAAAAAAACTAGAAATTACAAGTGTTGGAAACAATGTGGAGATATAGGAACACTCTTTCATTGTTAGTAGGAATGTAAAATTGTGTATCTGCTGTAGAAGACAATTTGATGATTTCTCAGAAAGTTAAATGTAGAATTACTCTAAGAATCAGCAATCTCACTATTAGGTATATGCCCAAAAGAATTTAAAGCAGGGACTCAAACCGATATTTGTATGCCAATTTTCATAGCAATATATTTACAATTTCAGAAAGAGGGAAGCAATGCAAGTGTCCATCGCCAAATGAATGGATCAAAAAATGCAGTGCATGCATTGTTTTGGTTTGCTAAAGATGCCAGAATGCAATATACCAGAAATGGAATGACTTTTAAAAAGGGAATTTATTAATTTGCAAGTTTACATTACTTAAGGCTATAAAAATGTCCACATTAAAGCATTCAGTAAAATCTACCTTGGCTCAAGAAAGGCTGATGGGTCCAGAACATCTGTCAGCTGGGAAGACATGCGGCTGGCATCTACAGGGGGTCTTTGGCTTTTTGTTTCAAACAGCTTCCCCAGGGGCATTTTCTATCTTCATCTCCAAATGTCTGGGTCTTATATTGGCTCTGATCTTTCTCCAAATAGTTTCCCTTTTTAAAGGACTCCAGTAAACTAATCAAGCCCCACCTTGAAAGGGTGGAGTCCCACCTCCATCTAATAAAAAAGTCACACCCACAGTGGGTGTGTCACATCTCCGTGGAAACAATCCAGTCGAAGTTTCCCACCATAAACAATAGGTCTAGCCCCACAAGATTGAATTAGGATTAAAACATGGCTTTTCTGAGGTACATAATTGTTTCAAACTGACACAGTAATAGATTGTGCTGATGGTAGCACAAAATTGTGAATTTAATTAACAGCACTGAAGTATTTATTAGAATGTGATTAAAAGAGAAATTTTAGATTTTACTTAGGTTGTGAGAATGAAAATTAAACAATCAGGATCCCCTAATGTATACCAGAGACTATAGTTAATACTATGATGATAATAACATTCTTTTGTCAATGGTAACAAATGTACCATTGTGGTAGTTAGAGTCAGTTGTCAAGTTGGCCAGGTGGAGGTACCTAGTTCTGTTGCTGTGGACATGAGCCAATGGTATGTGAACCTCATCTGTTGCTCATTACATCTGCAGTCGGTTAAGAGGTGTGCCTGCTGTAATGAATGATGTTATTTAATTGGCTGGTGCTTAAATGAGAGAGCTCAATGTAGCACAGCCCAAGGAGCTCAGCATACCTCATCCCGGCACTCGCAGCTCAGCCCAGGCCTTTGGAGATGCAGAAAGGAATCACCCTGGGGAAAGTTGTTGGAACACAGAGGCCTGGAGAGAGGGTCAGCAGAGATCACCCTGTGCCTTCCCACATAAGAAAGAACCTCAGTTGAAAGTTAGCTGCCTTTCCTCTGAAGAAATAACAAAATAAATCCCTTTTATTAAAAGCCAATCTGTCTCTGGTATGTTGCATTCCAGCAGCAAGCAAACTAGAACAACCATGTTAATGCAAGGTGATAATAATGGGGTTGGTGGGGATGAGTATATGGAATCTGTATATTTTCTGCATAATTCTGTAAACCTACAACTTAATAATGAGGGAATTCTTTTCAAATTCTTTGCATTCTTCTCTGTAGCTTCCCGAGGACATCAGATATCTGAGTAAAATGTTCTTCTCAGGACCTACTCAGATAAAAGGACAGGGATTCCAGAATGTCCAAGGCTCCTTGACACAATGGGTAAATGTGGCTCAAGGCTACTAGGCCAGGTGCTATAATTCTGGTCTTTAGTGTGACAGCTGGCTCCTGCACTAACCTATGTGTATACCTCATCTTTGTCAGAAAGTAAAGAACTGCAAGTGTTAGTATGAAGGTCCTCAAGCTCACTCCCTTTTGATTTGCATTTCACTACAATCTAAGTTTAATGCCTGTTGGCTGCTCCACTTTGTGTCTCCTTACTTCAGTCCTCATTGTTAAGCTGGCATTTGAAGGAAGTGTGAGAATGCTGAAATGACAACACTGCCTGGAAGGCAGTGTGAACAAAAGTTGTTACTGGGGAGTTGGTCCCATCCTTTCTGTCCAGACCCCATTTAGCCTCTAGTAGTTCTCAAGGATTCAACCTTCAATATCAAAGACATAGATTATGGGTAGGTTTAGGTCCATGTAAAGGGTGTTTTGCTGCCATAATTCTTGCTTGTTGTGTAGGAAGCCTCATAAACCCAGATAGAGATAAGAATCCAACTTGGATGGGTTATAAATATAGGATCAAGCTTCCTGAAATAATAAAGTTGATGAGCCCTCATAAATTTTTGCACTGGGTGTATTTTTTAATTTTCAAAAAGCAGGGGAGAGGGGTGGGGAAAGTGTAGATTGGCATTTCTGGTACAGTACTGCCATCAGGAGGAACTTGTTTGGTATTCCCATGGAGTTTTCTGTGTAAAATGCAAGGGAGGCCTGGGATTTGTTGGTTCAGAGGACAGAACCCCAGAAGTTCCAGTGCTCCCTTGAGGCTTGATGGAACTGAAGTGATAAGGTGCAGTCCTGCTGTGAAAGCTCCAGGGTGAGGTACCAGCCCAAGGTAGAAAGACAGTTTGCCTAGCAGGTCAGGAATAGAAAGCAAAGTCTCTGCTTAGATGGCTGCTATGTCAGGTGGGACTATAGGATCCA
This sequence comes from Tamandua tetradactyla, assembly GCF_023851605.1. Classification (NCBI taxonomy): domain Eukaryota; kingdom Metazoa; phylum Chordata; class Mammalia; order Pilosa; family Myrmecophagidae; genus Tamandua; species Tamandua tetradactyla. Next base: position 52,734,926 of record NC_135353.1, on the reverse strand, counting down.
CAGTAATTTGACCTCATGTCAGGGCTCTGGGCATGGTCCTTCATTGTCCCTGCTCAAATTCCATTCCTTTCTTTTTATAATGTGATCTTCTAGAAAATTTTAGGAGTACTGTTACACTGGAAGTTGACATAACACTGTGCCTTGACTTTTCTTCTGGGCTGGGTAACAGTGGAAGGGGCTTGTTGTGGATTTGTCTTTGTGCATCTACATAGGTATCTGAAATGGTTTTTTTTTTTTCAAAAATACCCTGTTCCAGCCCAACTCAACCCTGAGACCAAAGGAAACACCAGGCAGAAGATTACTCATGAGTTTTAATTAAGGACTGACTGACAGGAGATAAATCTTCCTAATGACAGTCAGTTGGGAAATGAAAGTCCACTCCACTTCAAAAATGAAAAGACAGTGAAAGTGTCAATAGGGCAGCTTATAAGGCTTGCAGAGTCTTGTGAGATTTGGTTACAATGAACTCCCCCAAGATTTGTTTGCAATGGAACTTCAACAGAATCACTTGAGGGTTGATTAGGGGAGGGGAGTTTTATATTCTTTGGCCTTTAACATCTGTCCCAGTCAAGTAGCCCACTACGTGCATGGGCAGACACCGGGAAACAAACCCAGGTCTCTGGTATGCCAGTCAAGAACTCTGCCAGTGAGCCACCATGGCCCACCTGACTAGCTAGTTTTAATTAGGGTCTTACCTGTGCTGATCAAATTTCTCCTGATGTTGGAGAGATCCATCAGTATATGGTCGGACTTAAGAAAACCAAAAAAGGGAAAGTGGTTGAACCTTGAGTTCTTCCATGGATGACTTTTGGTTTCAAATCATTTTTCCTTGGCACAAGGTCCTTCTGTCTATGTAGGTTTGCATTCTTTTTCCCTTCCTTTCTGGCCAAATCCTAAGAAGTCAGCTGATAGAATACTTGGAAAATCCTGGAACTGTATTCCTTATATATTCTTCCTGGATTTTCAGAAAGGGAAGCAAAGCACAAGAAAGGCCAAGATATCCAAGGTGGCTTTGGGGTTCCAACCTTGCATGCCCAAACACATGGGAACTCATAGGTACCCTCACACCACTTAGTGTGTGAGCTCCTTTTCAAGCTTGATGGGTCCAGGTTTATCTTGAGATTGACATTAGGCTGGTGCAAAATTGGGAGTGAACAGGAAGGCACCTGGCCACCCTGCAGGTGTCCATCTCATGGGTGGCAGAAAACATGGCCCAGCCATTTAAGCTGAGCCAGGTATTCAGGAGCCTTATCCTGCCTTTTCACAGGCACTCCACCCTTTCCCCCAAGAGTCCGTTGGCTATCCTTCTCTGTGTCTGCCTCAGTGAGACCTCACAGCCAAGCTGCCTTTTCATCAAGCTGTGAGAATGCTGGAAAGTCACAGGACTTGATGAGCAGGTAAGCTGTCAGAATGCTGGAAAGTCATAGGACTTGGTGACCATCATTTATGAGTGTTGGGAGCAGGGGATGCTCTTTATGGGGGAGTGGGTAGGTGTGCCAAGGCCTCTGCATCCAGACTTCTGGCCTGGTTACAGGACCCAACCCATCTGAAGTGCCAAGGAAAGAGGTGAGGATTGCATGAGGTTCACAAAGTAGGAGACTTGCTGTGGTGCCCTTCCTCTTGTTGCCTTGGAGGCAGAACACACACCCACAGGAAAAGGCCTTAGAGTTGAGAGGTTATCCTGGAGGTTATTTGTATGCCTTATATAGATATCCCATTTTTAGTTTATGGCGTATTGGAGTGGCTAGAAGGAAGTACCTGAAATTGTAGAGCTGTATTCCAGTAGCCATGCTTCTTGAAGATGATTGTATAATGATACAGCTTTTACAATGTGACTGTGTGATTGTGAAAACCTTGTGTCTGATGCTTCTTTTATCTAGGGTATGGGCAGATGAGTAAAAATGATGGATCAAAAATAAACAAATAGGGGGAACAAAGGTTAAAATAAATTGAGTAGATTGAAATACTATTCAAAAGAGAGGAAGGGGTCAAAGAGAAGAAGGGGTAAGAGGTATGTTATGTATGAGTTTTTTTCTTGTTTATTTCTTTTGCTGGAGTCATGCAAATGTTTAAAAAAATGATGATGGTGATGAATACACAACTATGTGATGATATTGTGAGCCATTGATTGTACACCATATATGGAATATTTGTATGTCAAGAATGTTTGTATGCTTGTATGTTACATTTTTACAATAAAAAGAACAATAATCTGATTACCACAGGTACCATTGCAAAGGTATTATTCAAAAAATAATATTAACAAACATAGCCTATTCTATAGCATTTTTATGCTTACCATTTCTAATCTCCAGGCCCAGTAAAAAAGAATTCTAAACCACACCTCCCAAATCTTTCTGTGCCTAGCCTTTCCCCATAATTGCTTTAAGTGATTGGGCCTTAGGTCAGGGATATGCTGCACAGATAGGAAGATATTAGGCTTGTTGAGTTTGGATTTCAAAGTTTTAGATGAGGGCCATGGAATTTTGAGAGTTCCTATGCCCTTGTTTTAACTATTTCCAATTATTAGATTTATTTTACCAAAAACTGTGCCCAGGACCATTGGAAAAGGTCTTTGCCTTTTCCAGAGGCATCCCTTTGGCAGTTTTCTGTTGCCTTAAGGAAATTCCAGGGGCAGCTTCTTTCTAGAGTCCAGGTTTGTTTATAGTAATTACAAAGCTAAGGTTTTGAATCTTGTCATTCAGAGAGTTTTTTTTTTTATGTTTCCTCTTTTACTTCAGAAGTACAAGTTCACATATTTGTATCAGGCACCCAATTATTTCTAAGCATTTCAAATAGAGCCCTTTAAGAATTTTCTTATTAATTTGTTATTACCATCTGGAGGTATGAGAATATACATTGAAAATGCACATAGGCACAAGTAGAAAATTAGTTACACATACACACACACACACAAAGGCCCTTAGTGAGGGGGAATCTTAAAAGTATGTCTGCAGGACTGAAGCTGTGCCTGTGGGCTCCTGAAATATGGCCAATCTGAGGAGCCCAAATGTGCAGCAAAATTACATACTATTTAGCTTCTTTTTGTTTGTTTCAAAGGCTGGAGGGAGAGGCCTGGGAGAAGGGCAGCTTTGCACTTCTGGTGTTATTTATCAATCACATGCACCTTGCTTGGAAGGCCATGGAAGGGAGTCTTATCAAAGTCCTAGGCAAGAGAAAGGATAGGGGCCCACAAGGCCCAGAGTACTCATGAGACATGAGAGCTTTGTGGCAAACAGTGCCCTTCTGCCATGGATACTACAGAGACAGGCAGCAGGACAAGGCAAGGAAAGCCAGCTGTCAAGGCAGGTGAGACATGGGAAGCCAAAGTTTGTGGCCTGGCCAACACCGTGTTGGGGCTGGACTTTCTGAAGCAGCTCCCAAGGAGCCACACCAAAGGGCTTTGGCTATGTTCCTTGCAACACATTTGCCTAGCAGGAGGGGCTGGCTTGGCTAAGGGAAGCTCAGGGTCTTGGGAGTCTCTCTAGGCTATGATGAAGCCCAAGAAAAACCTCCCTTGCATGGGGCACCAGATAGCCACCTTGCTGTGCTGAATGTGGGCCCTTCATGATTCCCTGTCTAGCTCAGGCAGAAGTGGCAGCAGGCTAACAGATGCCAGGAGAGCCCAAAGAAGAAGGCAGAGTAACCATCCTGTCTAGAAGGGAATGGATCTCACCAAAAGGAGCCAATGGAGAAGGACCCAAAGCCTGGATCAAAGAAATGGTACATGCAGTGCTATCTCAGAAGTTGTGTGCACTTGAGCAATTGCTTGTCTTCAGTACCCTGGAAACCAAAACCAAGTGAGGCAGGCAGAGGCCATAGAAACTGGTCATAGTATTTATTCCATAGGTAGCAGAAAACACAGTGCAGCCATGTAAGATTTCTGGGTACTCTGGAGCCTTGTCAAGCCTTTTCACAGGCACTTCATCCTTTACTCCCTATGTCTTTCAGCTGCTTTTCTCTGGGTTTGGCTCCTTGAGACCTCACAGTCAAGCTGGCATTTCAGTGACCAGTAAGCATACCTCACTTACAGTGTTCTCCAGGGATTGTGGTGGCACATCCTATGAATGTGGGGTCGGAGTCATGGGAGTTACTGTTGATGATGGTATACAGGTGTTATGACACCTTCTATGTGCAGTATCCATCTCTGGCTATAGGACCCAACCCAACTACAGGGCCAGGCACAGTGGCAAGGATTGGTTGAGGTCTGCAAAGTAGGGGCCTTGGTAGGCCAACCTCACTCTTGTTGACTAGAGGCTGAACACATACCTAAGGGGACAGGCCCTGTGTGAGTGGGACTAAAGATGTAGGTGCGGGCTCTTGAAAGTGGCCAAGCTGAGGAGCCTCAAAGTTGTAGTGAGGTTGGATATTGGTTGGCACTTTTACATTTTTAAAGGTCAGAGAGAAAGGCCCAGCTGGAATGGCAGGTTGACATTTTTGGTGCAAGACTGCCATTTGTGGTTATTATTTGCTAATCCCAGGGTGACATTCCAGTGGCTTGCTGGGGAGGCATAGGAATTGAGTCAAGACATGTTTCTAGGTAGGACTAATGACTGTGACCCACAAGGTCCAAAACACCAATGAGGCAAGAGAGGAGTTGGGCCTTTGGACTCCTCTTATGATGGAACCTCCAGAGCCAGCAGCACTGCAAGATGGACAGCTGGTATTCCAGAAGGGATAGTCATGGTGGCCGCCATGTCTGGAAGGAAATTGTTGAAGAAGCATCCAAGAAGTCATATCAAAGGGCTCTGTGACTATTTCCTCCTACATGTTTGCTTAGCTGGACAAGGTGGGTGAGCAAAGGGTGACCTAATGTCCAGGAAGACTCCAGACAACTGTGAATCCCAAAGAAAGACCTCCCCACCACCAGACTAGAAAAAAATAAAGAAAACAATCCTTTGCTATGTTGCAGGCTGGCCCTTCATGATCCCTGTCTTGCTCAGGGAAAAGATATGGAAACAGAATACATTCATACAAAATACATTCATTCCATTATATTATCACAAAAGCCCTAAACCATTTCAGTAATAATACAAATACAATATGAAGTCAGAAATTATAAAATCTTGTCAAAGTCAGCTATAGGCATGATCTGTCCTAAGGCAAAATTCTCGGACTCTGGACCTGAAAAACTCAGAGCAAGTGATCTGGTGCCAACATACAAAGGAGAGACAGACATCAGATAAATGTTTCCATTTCTATTGGGAGAAATTGGAAGGAACATATGGGTCATAGAAACCAAACAGTTCTGAAAATCTGAAGGGCATACTATATTAGATTTCAAAATCTGAGAGTCATTTATCCTAGGGGCTTTAGAAGGTGGAAGTCCCACCCTATACAAGGGCCTATGTAGTAGCCCTGCTTTCTGCAAATGCTGCGGTGTTGGTTGCAACATTAAGAGACATTTGGGGAGACCACCTTTTTTTCATGGCTCCAACATCTCCAAACATTGGGGCAGCACCTGGCCTCTCTTTCATCTACAGGGCAGAAGTTCAACCCACTCAGAACAATGGGGTAGCAGCAAGGCTCTCCCCAATCCCCAAGGAATGTGCTCTACCCTCTCCAAGGCCTTGGACACCAAAACTTTTCAAAGTAGAAAGCCCAACCTCTGCCTTCAGGGCAAACTCACCCTCTGCAAGTGTATGGGTGGGTCTACTCTCCTAGCTTGAGATTTCCTGGCTCCAAATCACAGCTTCCAATGGTCCTGCTCCTGAAGTCATTTTTCCTTCAATTTATCTCTTTTGTTTGTCCCTTTTAGCCCAAACTGGCAGTGGTTCCATTTATAAAGATCCCACAACACTCTTGTCGATTTTCTATGCAGTGATCATAACCCATCAGACAATAGGACTTTCCACCAATCCTTTCTGGATAACTCCATCTCCAATCCTTGTTTGTCCTGTAATGGCTGACTGCTTCCACATTTGGATGAGTCCTCATCCTAATCTCTGAGGTTTTACTTTCTGGGAGTCCATAATTTTCCAGACCATCAATTTCTGATTTATTTTACCCAAGAGTTCAGTTCTTAATTTATCTCTTTCCTGTCACATTTTGCTATAAGCTGCAAGGAGCAGGCAGATGTCATTTCCCACATTTGGCTTGGAAATCTCTTCAGCTATGTATCCAAGACCATCACTCTTAAATTCTGCCTTCCATCCACAAAGATCAGCTTCCTTCCAGTTTGCAATGACATATTCATTATTTCTGTCTAAAGCCTCACCGAAGTATGTTTAGAGTCCACATTTCTACCAACAGTCTCTTCAAAGCATTCTATGCCTTCTCTATCAAGATCCTTGCAAGTCTTCCAGAATCTTCCTCATATTCTTTTAAAAGCTTTTCCAACATGTTCGGTATTTGCAAACTGCAGCAGCACCTTACTCCTGGTATCAAAATCTGTATTGGTTTTCTAAAGCTTCTGGAATACAATTTACCAGGAATGGAATGGCTTTTAAAAAGAACATTTATTAAGTCACAAGTTTGCACTTCTAAGGCTAAAAAAATGTCCAAACTAAGGCATCCCGAGAAAGATACCTTGACTCAAGAAAGGCTGATGGGTCCTGGACATCTCTTTGTTGGGAAGGTGCTTGGCTGGCATCTGCTGGGGTCTTTGGTTTCTGCCTTCAAACAGCTTCTCCAAGGGCATCTTTTTCTTCATCTCCAAACATTTTTGCTAGTGTCAGCTCTGGAGCTTTTTCCAAAAATGGTTCCCTCTTAGAGGACTCCAATAAGGAGCCCCACCTTGAAGGGATAGAGAGACATTTACATGGAAACCTCCTAATCAAAAGGTCCCATCCAAAATTGAATGGGACACATCTCCATGGAAACAACTTAATAAAAATAGCCCACCCAGCAATATTGAATGAGGATTAAGAAACATGGCTGTTCTGGGGTACAACAGTTTCAAACCGGCATACCTGCCTAAGACCTTGACTTGATCCCGTTTCATGGCCTCACCAGCAAGCCACAAGGAAGGTGCCATGGGATTTATAAACATTATCCTCTTGATGGCAGCATTGTACCAGAAATGCCACCTCCCCTGAGACTTTGACCTTTCCCTCAGCCATTTCAAAATGAGAAAAGGAGAATCTGTATTCAATTGCCCCACAACTTAGCAGCTCCTCAGCTTTGCCATCTTTCAAGAGCCCGTAATCACATCATCAGTTTCTCTCATACAGGACTGTTCCTGTGGGTGTGTGTTCAGCTTCTTGCCCAACCAGAAGTATGGCACTCCAGGGAGTCCCCTAATATGTGGACTTCAACCAATATTTGCTATTCCTGGCATTACATGAGGCTTGGGTCCTGAAGCCTAAGTCTGTTTGCAGAAGTGGGTCTTGATACCTCTATCACCATAAACCAAAGCATCACCCATACCCTCACTCTCTCACATACCCACGCACGATGCCACTTCCCTCTCCTTATCCACCTTGTGGACCACTGTCACTACAGCATGCTGACAGCTCACTGAAGTCAGCTTGAGTGTGAGATCTCAAGAAGCCAGACAGAGAGGGGCAGCCAAAGGGCATATGGGTGAAGAATGAAGTACCTGTGAAAGGCAGGACAAGACTCCTGAACAATGCTTGGCTCTCAGGATTGCACTGCATTTTCTGCCACTCCTGGAAAGGATGCTTAGACTAGCAGAGTAGGCAGGGGCCATCCCATTGACACCCAATCTTGCCAGTGGTCTAATGTCAGTCTCACGACACCTGGCCCCCTCAAGCTTGGAAAGGAAACCGCTAAGTGGCATGATTGTACCTGTGAGTCCCCATGTGTTTGGGTTTGCAGTGTTGAAAGCCAAATCAACCTTAGAAGTCTTGGCCTTTCCTAATCTTTGCTTTCATCTGCACAAGTTGAGGGAGAGGAGAAAAAGAATGGTGCCAGAGCATTTCATGGACTCCAACAGCCCACCTCTTAGAATTTGGACAGAAAGGAAGGAAAAAAGTATACAAACTTACATAGACAGAAGAACCCAGACCCAAGGATAACAGGAAGGCATCCACGGAGGAACCCGTAGAATGACCAAGTGCCCCCACACAGTGTGCAGTCTTGGGAACCATCAACGAAGACTTGTTTCCCTTGGCTATGTCTTCTTAGATCTGACCACAGCATGGTGGATCTCTCCAAAGTGAGGGCCCATGTGATTCAGGTCATTTTTGAAAAACAAAAAAATGTTCCTGAATTCCTACCAGGTGCACAGAGACATATGAACAACAGGTCCCTCCCTTGGTATCCCCAGCCCAGAGGGAGAGACAAATCACAGGGAGATGGGTGCCCTCCTTTTCACTCCTTAGGGTATAGAACTAGGCTCAAGGGGAAGAGTGTGCTTGCTGAGGTCCTAGGGGAAGGTCTATCACCACCACAGCCCCCAAGGACACAGTCAGAGAGTGCTGGATGTGGATCCTGGTGCACATCTCCCTTGGACTCATGGCCAGATGCTACTCATCCAGGACTTTTTTACTTTTCCACTTCCCATCCTGGGGTCAGCCTTTCACAAGGACTCAGATCTGCTCTGAGGCCAGGGTTAGAAGCCTGTTCCTTGGCTGAAGAAGAAGCCATCCCACCATCCATTGGAGGGTCACTTTGGTCTTTCCTGATTTGGCAATGCTACCAAGTGAGGCAGAAGGACACTCCAGTGGAGAGAGTTTTCTGCTCAGATTGGACAGCTCTTCCCCACATCCTCAGCACTGCTAGTCTGTGCAGCCCAATGACCCTATCCTTTGAATTTTGCTATCAGTTTTCCCCAGCCATCCTGAAAGATACTTGTTCTCCAAACCATTGTCCCTAGTCTCCAGTTTCAGATGGTCTGACTGTACCCATCCCCTAGAGTTGTGGTGTGCCTCTGAGGCCCATGGTAAAGGAATAAAAGAACCACGGACCAACCAGCCAAGAGGTGAGCAAGTGTTGACTACCATTCTCCCAGTTGCCTTGGCCTATGTGGTCTCTTCTGACATGAAGGTTTCACCCGGGACAACACCCATCACATGGATCTGGTCCTTCACAGCTGCCTACACTCCAAACCAGGATTAGAGAGGCCTCACAAACCTGAAATCTAGAGTCTCTGGCCAAGGTATCCATGACACATTTTACTTCAGTCCTGATCCCTGTACAAAGACTACATAGCCTCTAAGTACAAGTAGGAGCTGACTTTTCAAGACTCCAAAACATCCACGGAGGAGCCACAGGTATCACCACACTTCAGGAAACACTCCTGATCCTTTACTCCTGGGAAGTGACAAAGAATACCGATGGAGGTTCATTTTCCTGAAACTCAGTTGGGTCTTGTTTTGCCTTCTGTGCATCCAGGAATGTTGCAGCCCCATGATATTCTCAGGCCTTCATGTCACTGATTATGTCCATTCCCTGGCTGGATTTTCACATCAGATCCACAGCATCCTCTGTAATCACAGGATCTAGGTCTATATCCCACATGACTCGAGGGCAACAAAGAGGTCATCCTCCAAGCCCTCAGCCTTCACCAGTATTAGCCAGTTTGTCCTTTCTAGAGAACCATCTGCCATAGGGGTTCTTGGAGGTGGGACCAATAAGATCTTGGGCCTTTCCAGAGCTCAGCAGAGGAATAGGTGTAGACCACACGCACCTCCCACCCCACAGAATTTTCCAAACCTGGGACAGGGTAGGTTTCAGCTTCTCCCTGGAGCTGTGAAAAAAAACAGGCCAACACTTGGGACTTGAGACCTCCTCAAGTCCCAAGGGGAAAGATGCTGGGTGACCTAAGGAGGAGAATATTTATTATTCTTAATATTACTTCCAAACAGGTTGGAGTTGGAAGGAAAAGTGTCCTAAAGTTTCTACTCCCAATGGCAATGAGGATAGTCAGAAACACACGAGAAAGGCATATGTCTCTAGGACTAAACACCTGCTTCCTGGCCAGGGAAGGCATACATGATTGGGGGTGGAGCTTGGGCTGAGCCTGTGTTTGTGCTTCTATGTCTATATGTTGGTATGTGCTTTAGTGAGCATGCATGTGCAAGTGGGACACCCAGACAAGGAGAGTAGTGACAAGGAGGTCTCTCAACACAAGTGCCCTTTGGGTGGCTTTCCAGAACTCCTTCCTGATTATCAAGGATACACCAAGTGGGGTTTCAAAGCCTGGAGAGGCAGAGATAATTTGAAAGAAGAAAAGGGCATTCCTTCCCATTGTCTTGCAGGTCCTGATTTCCTCTTTGGGATGGTGACCCAGAACTGTGACATCCACCAATACAGCTGCCCTGGCCTCTGCTAGTCCTGGGTGTGAGTCCTTGAGCATGGAGGACAGGCATTTGCATGAATATGCCTGTGCTGGTTTGAATTTGTGGACCCCAAAAATCCATGTCCTTTAATCCTCATTCAGTATTGCTGGGTAGGAGTTTTTTAATTATCCATGGAGTTATGTGACTCACCCATTTGTGGGTGGTAACTTTTTTTTATTAATTAACGGAACAAAAGAAAAAAAAGAAATTAACCCAACATTTAGAAATCATACCATTCTACATATGCAATCAGTAATTCTTAACATCATCACAGAGATGCATGATAATCGTTTCTTAGTACATTTGCATCGGTTTAGAAGAACTAGCAACACAACAGAAAAAGATATAGAATGTTAATATAGAGAAAAAAAAAAAGCAATAACAGTAGTAAAAAAAAAAGACAAACAAACAACCAGACAGGCAAAAAAACCCAAAAAAACCCAAAAAACAAAAACAAAAAACAAACAAACAAAAAAACAAAAACTTATAGCTCAGATGCAGCTTCATTCAGTGTTTTAACATGATTACTTTACAATTAGGTATTATTGTGCTGTCCATTTTTGAGTTTTTGTATCTAGTTCTGTTGCACAGTCTGTATCCCTTCAGCTCCAATTGCCCATTATCTTACCCTGTTTCTAACTCCTGCTGGACTCTGTTACCAATGACATATTCCAAGTTTATTCTCAAATGTCGGTTCACATCAGTGGGACCATACAGTATTTGTCCTTTAGTTTTTGGCTAGACTCACTCAGCATAATGTTCTCTAGGTCCATCCATGTTATTACATGCTTCATAAGTTTATCCTGTCTTAAAGCTGCATAATATTCCATCGTATGTATATACCAGAGTTTGTTTAGCCACTCGTCTGTTGATGGACATTTTGGCTGTTTCCATCTCTTTGCAATTGTAAATAATGCTGCTATAAACATTGGTGTGCAAATGTCCGTTTGTGTCTTTGCCCTTAAGTCCTTTGAGTAGATTCCCAGCAATGGTATTGCTGGGTCATATGGCAATTCTATATTCAGCTTTTTGAGGAACCGCCAAACTGCCTTCCACAGTGGTTGCACCATTTGACATTCCCACCAACAGTGGATAAGTGTGCCTCTTTCTCCACATCCTCTCCAGCACTTGTCATTTTCTGTTTTGTTGATAATGGCCATTCTGGTGGGTGTGAGATGATATCTCATTGTGGTTTTGATTTGCATTTCTCTAATGGCCAGGGACATTGAGCATCTCTTCATGTGCCTTTTGGCCATTTGTATTTCCTCTTCTGAGAGGTGTCTGTTCAAGTCTTTTTCCCATTTTGTAATTGGGTTGGCTGTCTTTTTGTTGTTGAGTTGAACAATCTCTTTATAAATTCTGGATACTAGACCTTTATCTGATATGTCATTTCCAAATATTGTCTCCCATTGTGTAGGCTGTCTTTCTACTTTCTTGATGAAGTTCTTTGATGCACGAAAGTGTTTAATTTTGAGGAGCTCCCATTTATTTATTTCCTTCTTCAGTGCTCTTGCTTTAGGTTTAAGGTCCATAAAACCACCTCCAATTGTAAGTTTCATAAGATATCTCTGTGGGTGGTAACTTTTGATTAGATGATTTACATGTAGGTCTGTCTCCATCCATTCAAGGTAGGGTTGCTTATGGGAGTCCCTTATGAGGGAACCATTTTGGAAAGAATGACAAGAGGCTTCATAGCTAGAGACCTTTGGACATACAGAAGGAAAATGTCCCCAGGAGAGCTTCATGAAACAAGAAACCTAGAGAGAAAGCTAGCAGATGCTGCCAGGTTCACCATGTGCCTTTCCAGTTGAGAGAGATCCTGAGCATCACTGGCCTTCTTGAACAAGATATCTTACCCTGAATGCCTTAGATTGGACATTTCTATAGCCTTGTTTTAGTTGGGACATTTTCATGGCCTTAGAACTGTGGACTTGCAATTTAATAAATTCTTCCTTTTAAAAGCTGTTCTGTTTCTGGTATGTTGCATTCTTGCACCTAGCAAACTAGAATAGTGCCCAATACACTGAGAAAGCACTGCATGTGCCATTTCTTTGGCCCAGGCTTTGGGCCCTTTTACATTGGGTCCTACTAGCGATGGCTGTTCCCTTCTGGAACAGGCTGAAGAGCCTGTCCTCTTCCTCTGCCCCTCCTGGCACCTGCTGTCCCAATGCTACTTCTCCCTGAGCTGGACAGGGAATCATGAAATGCCTGCTTCCTGCATGGCCCAGGGCAGCTTTCTGCTGTCTCTCTTGTTGGGGCTTACAGTGACCAAGAGAGCCTCCTGGGGCTCTGGGCCACTTTAACCAAACCACCCTGTTCTGCTAGGAGAAGGTGCAGCAGGAAATATGGCCAGAGCCTTTGCTGTGGCTCCTTGGAAGCTGCTTTAGCAAGTCCCACCACACCTCGGCAGCCACCAAGGCCCTGAGCCTTGGCTTCCTGTGTCCCACTGGCCTGGACAGCTAACTGACCTTGCCTTGTCCTGCTGCCTGGCTTTGGGACTTCTGCGATAGGAGGAGGCTGAAGGCAGCACATCTCCCATGTGTCATGGGAGCTCTGGACCTTGCAAATCTCTTTCTTGTGTCTTACCTAAGACATTGACTTATCTCCATTTCAATGCTTCCCCAGCAAGCCACAGGGAAGGTGCTACGGGATTTACAAACAAGATCCACTTGATGGCAGTATCCCACTAGAACTGCAAATCTACTCTTATCCCTGGGGCTTTCACTCCACCCTTCATAAATGAAAAAATGGAAACCAGTGTCCAACAACCCTACCACTTGGCTGCTCCCCAGTTGGGCCACCTTTCAAGAGCCCACGGGCACATCTTCAGTCTCCCTCTTGCAGGACCTGCCCCATTGGGTGTATGTTCAGCCTGCTACCCAAGAAGAGGGAGGACATCCCAGCAAGGCCCCCACTTTGTGGACTTCAGCCAATCCTTGCCTCTCTTCATAGTACTGTGGGTGTCTTAGGTCTTGTAGCTTGGCAAGGAGTCTGGATGCAGGAGTGGGCCTGGAGTCCTCTATCATGCTCCCCTAAAGGATATCACATATGCTTCCAAGCCCTCACACACCAACAAAGCCAACCCTCAACCCCACCCACCAACCCCTAGGGACCACTGTAAATGAGGCATGGTGACAGCTCACTGAAATGCCAACTTGTTTGTGAGGTCTTAAGAGGTCAGACACAGAGAGAGGTGCCAAAACACACAGGTGATGAAGTGTGAGGTGCTTGTGAAAGGCAGCACAAGGCACCTGAGCACCGGGCTTGGCTGTTATGGTTTCACTGCCTTTTCTGCCACCCAAGGGATGGACACCTGGAACAGAGTAGTGGCCAGGCACCATCTTGTTCACACCCAGTCTCACCACTTATTTAATGTCAATCTCAAGACATCTGGCCCCCTCAAGCTTGGATAGGAAGACAGTAAGTGGTGTGAGTGCATGTGTGATCCTCCATGTGTTTGGAATGGCAAGGTTTGAAACCCAATGTGGCCTTAGATGTCTTGGCCTTTCCTATCTTTTGCTTCCTTTCTGCAAGCTCGGGGAGTGTAAAACAGAATGTTTCCAGGGCATTCCATGGAATCCAAAGGCCGATCTCTTAGCATTTGGCCTGAAAGGAAGCAGAAAAGAATACAAACCTACAAAGGCAGAGCAACCCAGACCCAAGGGACTAGGGATGTGATTCCAAGAACATGCCTGCAGAAAAGTCCACATAATGAAGCTGAACCCTGACCAGCCACAGGTCCCAGGTGAGTCACCTTAGGAACCATCAACCAAGACTTCTTTTCTTTGACTTTGTCTTCTTAGTTCTGACCAGAACACAGTGGCTTTCTGCAAAGTCAGAACTGATGTGATTTGGGGTGCTTTCTAAAAGAAATTCTTGAATTCTTATGGAGATGCACAGAGGCAAATGCACAGCAGGCCCAATTCCTTGGTCCCCAAACGCAGAGGAGAAGGCAAATCAAACATTTCTCAAGGACTCACATCCCTTCCAAGGACAGCTTGTGCAAACTGTCCCTTGGTTGAACAACAAGCCATCCCACTGGCCACCACTGAACAGTTGCTTTGTTTTTTCCCATTAGGCGATGCAACTAGGCTAGGCAGAATGATACCCGCTGAAGAGAGGGTCCTTTGCTTGGATGGGGTAGCATTTGACCATGTCCTTAACAAGGTGAGTGAAAGCAACCCAAAAGCCCTATCCTTTCAATTGAGCTGTTGGCTTACCCAAGCCATCCTTCATGAGTTTTGTCTTCCAAACCTCAAACCCACATTTCATGTTCATATGTTCTGATGCTACTCAATCAATCTAGAGTCTTGGTGTGCTTCTGGGTCACATGGAAAAGAAGAAAAAAGCTCACCACAAAGAGCAAGTCCAACACTGGGTGGTTGTTTTGGCAATACTATCAAGTGAGGTTTTAAGATAACCTTGTGGAGAGACTCCTGTTTGGGTTCAAAAGGGCAGTGAAAGTCATTGCAGCCCAATGGCTCTGTTCTTGGAATACTGGCATCTGTGGCATACTGCTACCTGGGTCCCCTTCTAAAAGCCCATACCAAACTTGCTTTAGCCAAGAAAATAAATAATCTCCCTGGAGGGGGAAGAATGTAATTATGGATATAAAAAATGGCATTGATTGTATCTTAGTCTTCAATACTAACTTTAGTAAAACATCAGGCCTTAAGGCCCCCCCCCCTTTTTTCTAACATGGGCAGGCACCAGGAATCAAACCTGGGTCCTCTGGCATGACAGGCAAGCATTCTTGCCTGCTGAGCCACCGTGGCCCGCCCACCTTAGGCCCCTTTAATGATGATACCAGAGACCCAATGTCCATATACAGCAAGGAATATCTTTGCTCTAAAATCATATATTGTCTCATATATTTCTGTTTCCTTCATGTTCTGCTAATGTCCAGGTGGTTGGCATGGAAAAATTTCTCCTGTTTGTAAGCCCCAATAAACCCATGTCTGCTTCTCTGGTGTTGTGTTTTAAGATCTAGCAGCTGCACCCTCCCTGGCACGTAAGAGCTGGGTCTGGGTCCAAAGATCACCCATTTTCCTAGTCCTCCTGAGGAGACATGTCCTCAAAATATGACCCTGCTTCACAAAGTTTTCACAATGTCTCACTACCTAACCTGCCTAATCTTTCCTTGTGCTTCTAATTCCCAATGAAAGGAAGAACTGTGGACCTACCAACTGAAAATCTAGAGAATCAATTTCCCAAGATATTCATACCCACTTTTCCCACAAGGTAAATGTACAGTAAGAAATGTGCCTAGAGACCTAGGCTGTGGTTCCTTGAGAACTGCTTCAGCAAGTCCCAACCAAACATGGCAGCCACCACAGCCTCAGCATTGGATTCTTGTGTCCAGTGCTCCTGGAAAACTGTCTTTCTTTGCTCTGTCATGCTGCTGTTTCTGAAACTTTTGTTAACAAAGGCCATGGATTCTTCTGCCCAATGAGCTCAATAACCAATTCCTGAGACACTCGAGTTTCAAAGAGAGAAAGAGTTTATTACTACATGTGTAAAAGGAAAGCAGACAGCCTAACTGCCCAAAATCTGTCTCCTTGAACAAAGGAGATTTGAGGTTTTTAAGGATTCTAGCAAGGGGAGATGAGGTCATTTCAGATAGTAAATTCAAGGCAGAAGTTCATAACAGAAAAGAAAACATGGTTAAACATTGTTAACATAAGTTAACATAAATTGAAAGGAAAGGAGGCAGAGCTATCCATCTTTCAATGGCAGAGATTTGCAAGTGATTTTCAAATGTAAGGGTCTGAGACTAGTTAATGACTGTTTTCTTTATCATTAGGGCCTACAGAGAAAATGACCAGATAAAGGGTAGAACAGCTTTCACAGCCATACAGGCACCATATAAAAGATAAGGCTTTTTATCATCCTTCCAGATGTCCAAACAGCTTAATTACAGTTCAGGGCTTCTAGGTACTTGTCTTTGTTCATTCCAAAATCCCAAAAAGCAAAAGGAATGATTTTAATTACTGAATAATGATTCAGTAATTAAAATCATCCTTTAAATCCTGATTTCTCAGTCACACTTTCAAGGCAGAAGGTGGCTGAAAGCCCCACCTCTCAAATGCCTCGATGAATTTCTTTTCCTTTTGTTTCACTGTCCTTTGTTTTGTCTTAGATCTTGAAGTTAGTTATTTGCATGGCCTCTCCAGGAAAACAGAGGCTAGATACCATAGGATAAAGAAACATCTCTCACTTGATGGCAGTATTGCACCAGAAAGGCCCACTTGCTATTCTGCCGTTTTTCTCCCTCCGCCCTTTGACAATGAAAAAAAAAACACCAGCCACAGCCCCACTTCACTACAGCTTGGCAGCCTTTTGGCTTGGATGCTTTTCAGGATGCAGCTCCTAAACCTTTTGTTCCACTGCTGGGACTAGTTCCAAGTGCTGTGTGTTTGGACTCCTACCCAATAAGAAGGGTGGCACCTTCCCTGTCTCTCTTCCTAGTACTATAGGGAGCTTGTGTTCTCCATCCCTAGATGGGGCACCGTGTGGCCAGAAAATCCCAACACTAACAACCCCCTCCCTGCCCCTGAGGGGACATGGTTATTGGGATATTCTGATGCCTCACTGTAAATATGTACCTTGGGCACAAGTTTAAACTCAGATTGAAGTTAATTCTTTTGAGTTTTTATTTTTCAATTCCAACATATTGAGATCAAATTTCCTTGTTTTTTGTTTAGTTCTGAGAGGCTTCTATGACTGTTTTTACCCACCCAGTTGTAATCTTTCAGCCTCTAAGATAAGGGTCATGAGCTAAATTGTTTAATGTCCTTGTTTGGGTGATATTTCACACTGACTTTTTATAAAATGATTTTTTAATTGAAATATAATCATCCAAAGTGTACACTCAGTGGTTCATGGTATCATCATAAATTAGTGCACTCATCATTACAACAGATTTTTGAACATTTTAATTACTCCAAATGAACATGTTCTCATTGATTTTTTCATTAATCTGCAGATTTTATTGAGATATATTCACATGCCATATATTTCATCCAAAATATACAAAGCACTGTCTCACAGTATCCTCACTTAGTTGTGCCGTCATCATCACACTTAAATATTAGGTAATTTTCGTTGTTCCAAAGAGAAAAATAACAGGTAAACACAAACAAAAAAGAAAACCCAAAACACCTCATATCATGTATCCCCACTAATTATGTACCCCTAGTGTTGGTATGGTACACATGTCAATGCTGATAAAAATATATAAGGGCACTACCGTTAACTATAGTCCATAACATGCAATAGGTAATTTTTCCTCATATAGCACTCTATTATTAACCCCTTGTACAAGTATCATACATTGGTAGTAGTTCATGCAAGAACTTATTTAGATTTGTAGTGTTAATTTCCAGGTCTCAGAAAATAAACTTGACGTACAAAATGAATTCTGTGGCATCGGGGCCCCTTTAGTTTCACTCCCTCAGCAGCTTCTCTGACAGGACCTGATGTACTGGTGAGATAGATGAGCATAAAAGTGCCAATCCTTCACCCACCAGAGGCCAGACCAGATAACCATGAGCATGCAGTCATGATCTGCACCAGTCTTACATCTCCCAGTGATGTCTGCAGCCGCAGGTCACCCACCACTCCTCTTGGTGTGTTTTTTTTTAAATTTTTATTATTTTTTTTATTAACAGAAAGAAAGAAAAAAAGAAAAAAAAATAAAAATAAAAAAAAGAAATTAACACAACATTTAGAAATCATACCGTTCTACATATGCACTCAGTAATTCTTAACATCATCACATAGATGCATGATCATGTTTCTTAGTACATTTGCATCGGTTTACAGGAACTAGCAACACAACAGAAAAAGATACAAAATGTTAATATAGAGAAAAGAAATAAAAGTAGTAATGATAGTAAAAAACAACAACAAAAAAACCCTATAGCTCAGATGCAGCTTCATTCAGTGTTTTAACATGATTACTTTACAATTAGGTATTATTGTGCTGTCCATTTTTGAGTTTTTGTATCTAGTCCTGTTGCACAGTCTGTATCCCTTCCACTCCAATTACCCATTATCTTACCCTGTTTCTAACTCCTGCTGGACTCTGTTACCCCAATCAAAAGACATAGACTGGCAGAATGGATTAAAAAACAGGATCCTTCCATATGCTGTCTACAGGAAACGCATCTTAGACCCAAAGATAAATATAGGTTGAAAGTGAGAGGTTGGGAAAAGATATTTCATGCAAATAACAACCAGAAAAGAGCAGGAGTGGCTATACTAATATCCAACAAGTTAGACTTCAAATGTAAAACAGTTAAAAGAGACAAAGAAGGACACGATCTACGAATAAAAGCAACAATTAAACAAGAAGACATAACAATCATAAATAATTATGCACCGAACCAGAATGCCCCAAAATACGTGAGGAATACACTGCAAACACTGAAAAGGGAAATAGACACATATATCATAGTAGTTGGAGACTTCAATTCACCACTCTCATCAATGGACAGAACATCTAGACAGAGGATCAATAAAGAAATAGAGAATCTGAATATTACTATAAATGAGCTAGACTTAACAGACATCTATAGGACATTACATCCCACAACAGCAGGATACACCTTTTTTTCAAGTGCTCATGGATCATTCTCAAAGATAGACCATATGCTGGATCACAAAGCAAGTCTTAACAAATTTAAAAAGATTAAAATCATACACAACACTTTCTCGGATCATAAAGGAATGAAGTTGGAAATCAATAATAGGCGGAGTGCCAGAAAATTCACAAATACATGGAGGCTCAACAACACACTCTTAAACAACAAGTGGGTCAAAGAAGAAATTGCAAGAGAAATTAGTAAATACCTCGAGGCGAATTAAAATGAAAACACAACATATCAAAACTTATGGGACGCAGCAAAGGCAGTGCTAAGAGGGAAATTTATTGCCCTAAATGCCTTTATCAGAAAAGAAGAAAAGGCAAAAATGCAGGAATTAACTGTCCACTTGGAAGAACTGGAGAACGAACAGCAAACGAATCCCAAAGCAAGCAAAAGGAAAGAAATAACAAAGATTAGAGCAGAAATAACTGAAATTGAAAACATGAAAGCAATAGAGAAAATCAATAAGACCAGAAGTTGTTTCTATGAGAAAATCAATAAGATTGATGGGCTCTTAGCAAGACTGACAAAAAGAAGAAGAGAGAGGACTCAAATAAATAAGATCAGAAATGGAAGAGGAGACATAACTACTGACCCCACAGAAATAAAGGACATAATAACAGGATACTATGAACAACTTTACGCTAATAAATACAACAATTTAGATGAAATGGACGGGTTCCTGGAAAGACATGAACAACCAACTTTGACTCAAGAAGAAATAGATGACCTCAACAAACCAATCACAAGTAAAGAAATTGAATTAGTCATTCAAAAGCTTCCTAAAAAGAAAAGTCCAGGACCAGACGGCTTCACATGTGAATTCTATCAAACATTCCAGAAGGAATTAGTACCAACTCTCCTTAAACTCTTCAAAATAATTGAAGTAGAGGGAAAACTACCTAATTCATTCTATGAAGCCAACATCACCCTCATACCAAAACCAGGCAAAGGTATTACAAAAAAAGAAAACTACAGACCAATCTCTGTAATGAATATAGATGCAAAAATCCTCAATAAAATTCTAGCAAATGGTATCCAACAACACATTAAAAGAATTATACATCATGACCAAGTAGGATTCATCCCAGGTATGCAAGGATGGTTCAACATAAGAAAATCAATTAATGTAATACACCACATCAACAAATCAAAGCAGAAAAATCACATGATCATCTCAATTGATGCAGAGAAGGCATTTGACAAGATTCAACATCCTTTCCTGTTGAAAACACTTCAAAAGATAGGAATACAAGGGAACTTCCTTAAAGTGATAGAGGGAATATTTGAAAAACCCACAGCTAATATCATCCTCAATGGGGAAAAATTCAAAACTTTCCCCCTAAGAACAGGAACAAGACAAGGATGTCCACTATCACCACTATTATTCAACATTGTGTTAGAAGTTCTAGCCAAAGCAATTAGACAAGAAAAAGAAATACAAGGCATCAAAATTGGAAAGGAAGAAGTAAAACTATCACTGTTTGCAGACGATATGATACTATACGTCGAAAATCCGGAAAAATCCACAACAAAACTACTAGAGCTAATAAATGAGTACAGCAAAGTAGTAGGCTATAAGATCAACATTCAAAAATCTGTAGCTTTTCTATACACTAGTAATGAACAAGCTGAGGGGGAAATCAAGAAATGAATCCCATTTACAATCGCAACTAAAAGAATAAAATACCTAGGAATAAATTTAACCAAAGAGACAAAAAACCTATATAAAGAAAACTACAAAAAACTGCTAAAAGAAATCACAGAAGACCTAAATAGATGGAAGGGCATGCCGTGTTCATGGATTGGAAGACTAAATATAATTAAGATGTCAATCCTACCTAAACTGATCTACAGATTCAATGCAATACCAATCAAAATCCCAACAACTTATTTTTCAGAAATAGAAAAACCAATAAGAAAAATTTATCTGGAAGGGCAGGGTGCCCCGAATTGCTAAAAACATCTTGAGGAAAAAAAACGAAGCTGGAGGTCTCGCGATGCCGGACTTTAAGGCATATTATGAAGCCACAGTGGTTGGTGTGTTTTTTCCTTTAAAACCACAAGCTGTCAGAAAGGGAGCTGGAGCCATTTTTCCTTTCCTTTTGCTGGCAGGTTTTGCTTTCTCCTACCTGCCTGTTCTCCCCCTTGCTCTCACTCTGTTGCTTTCTTTCTAACAATAAACCTATTAAGCTTTAACTATTGTCTTATGTGGAATCCTTAACGACCCCATGCCTAACATTAATCAGTGACATACTTGACTTTAAACAACCCCTTTCAATCAAATTTACCTATAAAATGGCACTATTATTTATAATCCCAATCATGAACTACCATCACTTCTATGAATCCCCAAACATTTAAGTTTAACCTCATTAACAATTCTATACATGTTAGGAAATCACTCTCCATTCTCTAGCTTCTATCTCTAGGTCCCCTATATTCTACATATTATTCTATATCTCTAGGTCCCCTATATTCTCTGAGTTTACATTTTCTATGTAGTTTATATTAGTAAAATCATACACTATGTGTCCTTTTGTGCCTGGTTTATTTCACTCAGCAATTATGTCCTCAAGGTTCATCCATGTTGTCACATGCTTCAGGACATCATTCCTTCTTATTGCTGAATAATAAATATCCCTTATATATAAATGCTGCATTTTGTTTTTCCACTCAACTTCAGTTGTTCCCATCTTTTGGCAATTGTGAATAATGCCACTACGAGCACCAGTGCAAAAATGTCTGTTATTGTCCCAGCTCTCAGATCTTCTGTGTATATACTGAGTAGCGGAGTTGCTGTACATCTCAATATTTAGTATATTGAGGGACTGTCAAACTGTCTTCCACAGTGGTTATACCATTTTACAGTCCCACCAGCAGTGAATAAGTGTCTCTATTTCTCCATGACCTCTCCAACATGTGTAATTTCCTGTTTGTTTAATAACGGCCATTCTAGTAGCCATTAGAATGATATCGTCTCACTAGTAGACATAAGATGTTATCTCACTGTGATTTTGATTTGCACTTCCTAATAGATAATGAAGATGGACATCTTTTCATATGCTTTGCAGCCATTTGTATTTCCTCTTTGGAAAAATGTCTATGCATATTTTTTACCCATTTTTTAATTGGGTTGGTTGTCCTTTTATTGTTGAATTGTAGGAATTCTTTGTATATATATGGGATCTCAAACCCTTATCAGATATATGGTTACCAAATATTCTCTCTAATTGAATTGGCTGCCTCTGCAACTTTTTGACAAAGTCCTTTGAGGCACAGAGGTGTTCAATCTATTTTTCTTTTCATTGCTTGTACTTTGGGTGCAAGGTCTAAAAAGCTACCTCTTATTACTAAGTGTCATAGTCAGGTCATGCGTCAACTTGGCCAGGTGGTGGTGCCCAGTAATCTGGTTGGGAAAGCGCTGCCCGGTTTGTTGCTATGAGGACATTTCATGGACTTAATTTGTGATTATGTCAGCTGTATCCACAGCTGATTGCATTTGTACTCAGCTAAGGGGAGTGTCTTCTGCAATGAGTGACACAATCTAATCACTGGAAATCTTTTAAGGAGAATTCAAAAGAGACAGTTACTGTTCCTGCTTCAGTTGGTGAACCTCTCCTGTGGAGTTCATCCAGACCCTTCATCGGAGTCACCAGCTTCATAGCCTGTCCTACAGATTTGGACTCTTCCATCCCCATGGTTGTCCAGCCAGTCTCTTCTGAGAGTTCTTTGCCAACTTCATTGAAGTTACCAGCTTGTGGCCTGCCCTACAGATCTTGGACTCTACATTCCCACAGTTACATAAAACACTTTTATAAATTTTATATCTAGAGATATCTCCTGTTGATTCTGTTTCTCTAGAGAACCCTAACTAATACCCTAAGTCTTGAAGATGTTTTCCTCTAGGAGTTTTATGCTACTGGCTTTTATATTTAGGTCATGGATCCAACTTGAATTAATTTTTGTATAAGGTGTGAGGTAGGGTCCTTCTTTCATTCCTTTGGATACAGATACCAGTTCTCCCACGCCCATTTATTGAAGAGACTATTCTGTTCCAGTTCAGTTGATTTAGGGGTCTTGTCAAAAATTAATTGATGATAGATTACGGTGGCAAAGGCATGTCTATACCCTTAGGTTGGACTGTATGATGTGTGAATAAAACTGTTCAAAAATCAATACAGAGAAATCAGTGCTATTGAAAATGCAGAGAAAGAGATGAAACTATTCATTGTTGGTAGGAAAAATCAGGGGTGCAGCTCCTTGGAGGGTAGGATGGTGGCTCCACTGGAGGCTAGGGGTGAGGTTGCCATATGATCCTGAAACCCGGTTGTTCAGTATATACCCAGAGGAACTGAGAGTGGGGACATGAATGGATATTTGCACACTGGTGTCTATGACAGCAGTGTTCACAACCCACAATGGATGCAGGTGGCCTAAGGGTACAATGACTAAGGAATGTAAGGGGGAACTATGGTGTATACATACAATGGACGACTGACTGACTGCAAGAAGGGAAAAAGTTGTCAGGCATGCAACTAGGTGAATGAATTTTAAGGACTGTATGATGAATGGAATGTTAGAAATAAAAAGTCAAATACCATCATGCCTCATTCATATGGACTTACTATAATATAAAAACTCAGTGAACTGAGGTCGAGAACATGGGCTTTCAGGTCGGGGGCTTTTGTAAAGGGCCCTAGATTGTAATATATTCAGGTATTGTAACTATTATTTCTAAATTCTGAGATGTTGAGCTGTTTGTATATAACCTGATCATTCCCAGAAACTTCGGGTATTTATTTGAAACCTGAGACTCAGAGCTAGAGTTCTTAAGCTGTGAAAGTGAGCATTACCCCATATAGCAACTGTTTAAAAAGTTGAAAAAGTGATCAGACATTGAGTACAGATATGAATGAAGCTGATCTGGATAGGACTAAGGTAAATCAGAATATAGGGTAAAGGATATGGTCCATATTTTAAAGCTTCAACTTCTGCAATGAGACCAAAGGGAGAGATGTTTATTTGGTTTAAAACTTATATTTTGGGTAGTGCATTTTCTAATTTCACTTGTGTAGTCAGTTTAGTTAAACACCATAAATATATGGAATCTTCAATAGGGCTTGAGACTTTGGTGATTTGTCCAGGTTAGTATGATGCCCCGATATATCCCAGAGTAATTTGGGCAGTGAATAAGAAATATTTGCAAGGCCCCCTTGGGCACTGGAGAGAAAGGAGGAAATATTCAACTTCCCCATTTGGAGAATTTCTGATATTCTTGTAAGGAGTGGAAGCAACCAAATCAACAGGACTAGTCCTTGTTCTTGGGGATCACCCCTTTGAAATTTATTCCTGCAAAGGATAAGCTAAACCTACTTAATATTAGGTTTAAGAATCACCCCCAAAGAACTTCTTTTGTTACTCAGAGTGGCCTCTCTTTCTAAGCTGGGTGGCAAGTGAGCTCACTGCCCTCACCCCTCTACATGGGACATGACTCCCAGGGTTATAAATCTCGCTGGCAACATAGGTCAGAAATCCTGAGAGAAGCCAAGACCTGGCATCAAGGGATTCAGAAAACCTTCTTAACCAAAAGGGGGAAGAGATAAATGAGACAAAATAAAGTCTCAGTGGCTGAGAAATTTCAAACAGAGTCTAGAGGTAATCCTGGAATTTATTCTTATGCATTATATATATGTATAATATATATCCCTTTTTAGATTATGGTGTATTGGAATGGCTAGAAGGAAGTACTTGAAAATATAGAGATGTGTCCCAGTAGGCTTGCTTCTTTTTATTTTTTTTTGAGATGTATCCTGGTAATCTATTAAACTATTCAGAAATATAAGACCTCATTCCCATTCTGGATTCCAGGAGTTTGAGTTGTTTAAGTGAGCTATCCAGACAGATTGATTTAGATTTTGTGTTACAGAAAATTTAGGTTCTAGACATAATAAACCTCTCTGCCTTTGGTCTCATACAGTAGGTGAAGATCTAGAGTACATACATTACCGTACCATCTTTTATCCTGTATTCTAATTTACCTTAGACCCAGCCAGATTGGCTTCATACTAAACTCTAATTAAGGCCTGATCTCTTTTTTGGTTTCTTTAACTGTTATTACATATAGCTATGCTAATTTTCAGGGCTGCAGCACTCCATTTCTGGAATTTAGGTGTCAAAGAGTTACTCATCTCCAGGGAAATACCACCTGATACACATATGTCTGAGAATCTAGAAATAAACGTACAACTTCAGACTATGTGTAGCTGCTATAAGGGCTTACAATCTAGGCTCCCATTTTCTTATAAGTATTTTCTAAGTGATAGCTTAGCATAGTTGTTCTTTTGTTTCTGGCTTATTTTGCACAACACATTTCTCCCAAGATTTATTCAGTTTGTTGTGTGCCTCTTGGCATCCATCCTTTTTATAGCTGCACCATATTCCATCATACAAATGTATCACAGTTCACCATTCTGCTTCTCAATCATTGTAACCTTTGGCTCCCTCCATCTATTGGGCATTAAGGATAATTTCTAAAATAAATAAACCACATCTTACAGTATCTTCGTTTGGTTGTACAATCAGCAGCACTCTCAATTTTACAGTTTTCACTGGTCCATAGCAACAAAGAACCAGCAAATACAGCATCACCAACTATCAAATAAAATCTACTCCTTATCACTTGCCTGCCCCTCTCCCCCCACCCCCACAATTAGCTGCCTCTGGTAGTGCTGTGGTATTGTTGATATTTTCTTGTTAACTATTGGCCTTAGCATGCAATTTTAGTTTTACCCCTATATCCCTCAACTATTGATTCTTTGTTCACTATTGAACCTTTGAAATAGTTCATGTAAGCACTTATTTATAATTGTAGATCTAATCAGTGGGATTCATGGCACCATACATTCCCTTTCAATCTTACTCACTTTCAATATGGCAGTGTTATTTATAAACCCACTAATTTGTTACCATCACTTCTATCCATTCCCTTACATGTAGATTCAACCTCTTTGGGTAACCTCACCTCTGCCTCTAGCTTTTGTATACCTCTGGGTCTGTTATATTCTACAGCATAACCTCTGAGATTACCTTTACCAGAGTCATAATAGTGAATCATACAGCATCTGTCCTTTTGTGTCTGACTTATTTCACTCAGCATTATGTTTTCAAGTTTCATCCATGTTTTCATATGCTTTGGCACCTCATTTTGCCTTACTGCTGCATAATATTCCACCATAGGTATATTCCACTTTTTGTTTATCCACTTGTCTGTTGATAGGCACTGGATTGTTTCCATCTTTTGGCAATTGTGAATAGTGCTGCTATGAACATTGGTGTGCAAATGTCTGTTCGTGTCACTGCTTTCAGCTCTTCTGGGTATATACTGAGTAGTGGTATTTAGCCTTGTTTCTTTTCTTTTCAAACTTTTTTACTGTATAATATAACATGTATACAAAACAAAGAAAAAAAAGCAATAGTTTTCAAAGCACTCTTCAACAGGTAGTTACAAGACAGATCCCAGAGTTTGTCATGGGGTATGATACCATCATCTCAGATTTTCCCTTCTAGCTATTCAAGGCATGTTTTTGTTTATTAAAATGTTGTCAATATTCAGCTATAAATTACATTGTAGGTCAATTAATATTTGTAATTTCTCATTTTAATTCCATATTTAACTTTAAAAGAAAATCATTTCAAACTTACAAAAACATTGTAAAAATAATAGAGGTTCTATATATTCTTCTCTAAGCTTCTCTTAATGTGAACACATTATATAACCATTTTCAATGATTAAAATGAGGAAATTAACATTGATATATTACTTCTAACTAAACTATAGACCTTATTTGAATTTCACCACTTTTCCCACTATTGTCCTTTTTCGGTTGCAAGATCCAGTCCAGGATGCCACATTGCATTTCATTATCACATCTCCCTAGACTCTTTTTTTTTGGGTGTAAAATTTTTAAAAAATTTTTATTAATAAAGCCAATCAACATAAAATATGAACATTCTTTTTTCTTTTTTATCACATAGTTGTATATTCATCATGTTCGTTTCTTACAACATTTGCATCAATTCAGAAAAAGAAATAAAAAGAAATCAGAAAAAAATTCATATACACCATACCCCTTATCCCTCCCTTTCATTGATCACTGGCATTTCAATCTACTAAATTTATTTTAACATTTGTTCCTGCTATTACTTATTTATTTTTAATCCATATGTTTTACTCATCTTCCATAAGGCAGATAAAAGGAGCATCAGACACAAGGTTCTCACAATCACACAGTCACATTGTGAAAGCTATATCATTATACAATCATCTTCAAGAAACATTGTTACTGGAACACAGCTCTATATTTTCAGGCAGTTCCCTCCAGCTTCTCTGTTATGCCTTAACTAAAAAGGTGATATCTATTTAATACATAAAAATAACCTCCAGAATAACCTAGGCTTGTTTCTTGAAGATGATTCTGTAATGATATAGGTTTTACAATGTGATCGTGTAATTGTGAAAACCTTGTATCTGATGCTTCTTTTATCTAGGGTATGGAAAGATGAGTAAAAAATATGGATAAAGAATAAACAAATAATAGGGGGGACAAAAGTTAAAATGCATTGGGTAGATTGAAATACTAGTGGTCAATGAGAGGGTGGGGTAAGGGGTATGGGATATATGTTTTTTTTCTTTTATCATTTTTATTTCTTTTTCTGGAGTCAAGCAAATGTTCTAAAAATGATCATGGTAATGAATACACAACTATGTGATGATTTATTAAGATATTGACTGTATACCATGTATGGAATATTTGTATGTTAAGAATGTTTGTACGTATGTTAAGATATATCAATAAAATATTTAAAATAATAATAAATTTAAAAAATCAAATGATCTGAGGTTTTCTTTCCAAAATCTCAATTCAATTCCATTGATCAATATGGCTATCTTTGTGCAAATACCATGCTGTTTTGACCACTATGGCTTTATAATAAGCTTTAAAGTCCTCCCATTTTGTTCTTCTTTTAAAGTATATTTTGGCTATTTGAGGCCATTACCCTTCCGAATAAATTTGATTACCAGCTTTTCCAAGTCTTCAGAGTAGGTTGTTGACATCTTAAGGGCATTTATCCTTCCTATCCATGAATACAGAATGTCTTTCCACCCATTTATGTTTTTCTAAAATTTCCTTTAGCAATGTTTCATAGCTTTGTGTGTACAGGCCCTTTACATCCTTGTTTAACTTTATTCCTAGATACTTGATTCTTTTAGTTGCTACTGTGAATGGATTTTTTTCTTAATTGTCTCCTCAGTGAGATCATTACCTACATGAACACACTACTGATTTTTGTGCATTAATCTGATATACCGTGATTTTGTGAATTTGTTTAATAGCTCAATTAGCTTTGTCATAGATTTCCCAAATATAGGATCATGTCATCTGCACATAATGTGAGTTTTACTATTTCCTTTCTGATTTGGATGCCTTTTATTTATTTTTCTTACCTGATTGTTCTAGCTAGAACTTTCTGGTACAATAATAGTAGTGTCAGTGGGCATCCTTGTCTCATTCCCAATCTTAAGGGGATGGTTTTCGGTCTCCCATCATTGAGTATGATGCTGGTTGGGCATTTTTTCATATATGCTTATCATATTGAGGAGGTTTCCCTCAATTCCTACTTTTCAAAGTGTTTTTGTCAGAAAAGATTGCTGAATTTTGTTGAATGCCTTTTCAGCATCAATTGAGATTATCTCGATTTTTCCCTGTCAATTTGTTAATGTGTTGTATTATACCCATTGATATACTTGTGTTGAAATACTCTTGCGTGCCTTACGTGCCTTAAATAAACCCGACTTGCTCATGGAATATCATTCTTTTAATGTGTCACTGGAGATTCAATTTGCAAGTATTTTGTGGAGAATTTTGCATCTATAGTCATTAGGGAGATTCACCTGTAGTTTTCCTTTCTTGTAGTATCTTAATTTGGTTTTGGTATTAGAGTGATATTAGTTTCATAGAATGAGTTAGGTAGTGTTCCCTTTTCTTCAACTTTTTGGAAGACTTTGTGCAGGAATGGTGTTAGTTGTTTTTGGAATATTTGGTAAAGTTTTCCTGTGAAGCCACCTGGCCCTGGGATTTTTTTTGTAGGAAAGTTTTTGATGAATGTTTTAATGTCTGTCTTTGTGATTGGTTTGTTGAGGTCTACTATTTCTTCTCAAGTCAGTATGGTTGTTTGTGTTTCTAGGAAGTTGCCCATTTCTTCTAAGTTGCCTAGGTTGTTGGTGTACAGTTGTTCATAGTATCTGCTTATGATTTTTTTAATCTCTTCAGGATCCATGTTAATGAGTCCTCTACCAATTCTTATTTTGTTTATTTGCTTCTTCACTCTTTTTGACTTTGTCCATCTATCTAAGTGTTTGTCAGTCTTGTTGATCTTTGGGATTAGTTTGCTGTTCTTTCTCCAGTTCTTCCAAGTGGACAGTTAATTCCTGCATTTTTGCCTTTTCTTCTTTTCTGATATAGGCATTTAGGGCAATAAATTTCCCTCTTAGCACTGCCTTTGTTGCATCCCATAAATTTTGATATGTTGTGTTTTCATTTTCATTCGCCTCGAGGTATTTACTAATTTCTCTTGCAATTTCTTCTTTGACCCACTGGTTGTTTAAGAGTGTGTTGTTGAGCCTCCACGTATTTGTGAATTTTCTGGCACTCCATCTATTATTGATTTCCAACTTCATTCCTTTATGATCCGAGAAAGTGTTGTGTATGATTTCAATCTTTTTAAATTTGTTAAGACTTGCTTTGTGACCCAGCATATGGTCTATCTTTGAGAATGATCCATGAGCACTTGATAAAAAGGTGTATCCTGCTGTTGTGGGATGTAATGTCCTATAAATGTCTGTTAAGTCTAGCTCATTTATAGTAATATTCAGATTCTCTATTTCTTTACTGATCCTCTGTCTAGATGTTCTGTCCATTGATGAGAGTGGGGAATTGAAGTCTCCAACTATTATGGTATATGTGTCTATTTCCCTTTTCAGTGTTTGCAGTGTGTTCCTCACGTATTTTGGGGCATTCTGGTTCGGTGCATAAATATTTATGATTGTTATGTCTTCTTGTTTAATTGTTGCTTTTATTCGTAGATAGTGTCCTTCTTTGTCTCTTTTAACTGTTTTACATTTGAAGTCTAACTTGTTGGATATTAGTATAGCCACTCCTGCTATTTTCTGGTTGTTATTTGTATGAAATAACTTTTCCCAACCTTTCACTTTCAACCTATGTTTATCTTTGGGTCTAAGATGTGTTTCCTGTAGACAGCATATAGAAGGATTCTGTTTTTTAATCCATTCTGCCAGTCTATGTCTTTTGATTGGGGAATTCAGTCCATTAACATTTAGTGTTATTACTGTGTGGATAATATTTTCCTCTAACATTTTGCCTTTTGTATTATATATATCATATCTGACTTTCCTTCTTTCTACACTCTTCTCCATACCTCTCTCTTCTGTCTTTTCGGTTCTGACTCTAGTGCTCCCTTTAGTATTTCTTGCAGGGCTGGTCTCTTGGTCACAAATTCTCTCAGTGACTTTTTGTCAGAGAATGTTGTAATTTCTCCCTCATTTTTGAAGGACAATTTTGCTGGATATAGGAGTCTTGGTTGGCAGTTTTTCTCTTTTAGTAATTTAAATATATCATCCCACTGTCTTCTAGCTTCCATGGTTTCTGCTGAGAAATCTACACATAGTCTTATTGGGTTTCCCTTGTGTGTGATGGATTGTTTTTCTCTTGCTGCTTTCAAGATCTTCTCTTTCTCTTTGACCTCTGACATTCTAACCAGTAAGTGTCTTGGAGAATGCCTATTTGGGTCTAATCTCTTTGGGGTGTGCTGCACTTCTTGGATCTGTAATTTTCCGTCTTTCATAAGAGTTGGGAAATTTTCAGTGATAATTTCTTCCATTAGTTTTTCTCCTCCTTTTCTCTTCTCTTATCCTTCTGGGACACCCACAGCATGTATATTTGTGCGGTTCATATTGTCCTTGAGTTCCCTTATACCCTGTTCAAATTTTTCCATTCTTTTCCTGATAGTTTCTGTGTCTTTTTGGAATTCAGATGTTCCATCCTCCAAATCACTAATTCTATCTTCTGTCCCTTTAAATCTATCATTGTAGGTATCCATTGTTTTTTCCATCTTTTCTACTTTTCCTTCACTTCCATAAGTTCTGTGATTTGTTTTTTCAGTTTTTCTATTTCTTCTTTTTGTTCAGCCTGTGTCTTCTTCATGTCCTCCCTCAATTTATCGATTTTGTTTTTGAAGAGGTTTTCCATTTCTGTTCGTATATTCAACATTAGTTGTCTCAGCTCCTGTATCTCATTTGAACTATCGGTTTGTTCCTTTGACTGGGCCATATTTTCAATTTTCTGAGCATGATCCATTATCTTCTGCTGGCGTCTGGGCATTTAGTCCGATTTCCTTGGGTGTTGGTTAAAACAGGTTGAAAGATTTTTCTGTGAAATCTCTGGGTTCTGTTTTTCTTATCCTGCCCAATAGGTGGCGCTCGTAGCACAAGTTTGTCTGCAGGTCCCACCAGTAAAAGGTACTGTGGGTCCTTTAACTTTGGAAAACTCTTGCTGTGGTGGAGGTTCGCCATCCGAAGCGGCTTGCAAGAGTGCCAGCCGGCCCGGGGGTCCGAACGTGGGGAGGGTCGCCGGCTGCCGCAGCCCGGGAGAACGCCCATCCGAATTTCCTAGTCGGCCCGGGGTGCCAAGCATGGCAGGAGGGCACCAGTCGCTGCGGCCCGGGAGAGTGCACCATTCCCAGCCGGACTGGGGAGTCACGTGTTTGGAAGGGACCCCCCCCGGTCACCGTTCTCCGCGGCCTGGGGATTTCCGATCCAATTCTCTCAGTTGGTCCGGGGGGCTGCGCGTGGTGGAGGCACCAGCCTCCGTGGCTTGATGGGACTACCTGCCTAATTCTGCCAGCTGGTCTGGGAAGGAGGAAGGGATGGACTCCGGCCGCTTGCCGCCCCGCCTGGGGAAGCCCACGTCCCTCGGCGATCTCACCGGAGCGGGTTCTCCCAGCCAGTCAGCCCTTTCAGGATGGGGTACGCTGTCTTTTTGATGTTTGTCGTGGCTCCGGGAGCTGTTCTGTATCATTTCTGCTCCCCTAGTAGCTGTTCTGGAGGAGGAAAGGTGAGGATGGCAAGGCTGTTGAGGATGGTGGCGGAGGAGCCGGTGAAGGCAGAAGAGTGCATGGTGGTAGTTGGAGAGCCGCTGGAGTGGGAGGAGAAAGGGAAGGATAAAATGGTGGATGGAGCGCCGCCGGAGCAGAAGGGGAAAGAGAAGGGCAAGATGGCGGTGGGAGCGCTGGCAGAGAAAGAGGAAGAGGAGGGCTAGATGGCGGCGGGAGCGCCGGTGGAGAAGGGGGAAGACGAGGGCTAGATGGCGGCGGGAGCTCCGCTGGCAGAGAAAGAGGAGTTGAAGACTTTTATGGGAAAAGAGAGAATGTTCAATATTTCTTCAGGCAGCCAGCCTCTCCTTTTGAGTTCATTTGATGACCTTCCCTGCAGTTGCCATTTTTGTGGCCTGTATAATAGCTCAAAATCCCTTGTTTTCTTCATTTATTTTAATTGTAATTACTTTTCCATGCAGGTTTAATGTTAATGCATTCTCTGTTTCTTGTGACTCTTTAAAGTTGATGGCACGGAGGAGGGCATCTGGATCCTCACACACTCGGGGACTAAAACCTTGCCGCTCCTCTGGCTTGCTGGTTCATGATGTCAAGGCAGACCTGAGGGAGGTCTTCCCAGGACAGAGATCCCTCCTGAGCCACCGCGCAGCTTCCAGAAGGTCCGCAAGCCAAGTGGGGAGGGGGCCAAGATTGTCATCTTTACCAGAGTCATAATATCAAGATTATATAGCATCTATCTTTTTGTGCCTGGTTTATTTCACTAAGGGTTATGTCCTCAAGGTTCATGTACATTGTCATATGCTCTGGGACATCATTTCATCTTATTGCTGCATAATATTCCATTGTAAGTATATACCACATTTTGTTTATACACTAGTCTATTGATGGGCACTTGGATTGGTTCCATTTTTCAGCCATTGTGAATAGTGTCACTATGAACATTGGTGTACAAATGTCTGTTCATGTCACTTCTTCCAGATCTTCTGGGTATATACCAAGTAGTGGTATTGCCAGGTCATATGGCAACTCTATGTTTAGTTTTTTGAGGAATCACCAAATTGTCTTCAGTAGTGGCTGTACCATTATATAGTACCAGCAGCTGTGAATAAGTGTTCCAAAATCTCCATATCCTCTCCAACATTTGTAGTTTACTGTTTGTTTAATGGCAACCATTCTTACAAGTGTAAGATGATATTTCATGGTAGTTTCATTTGCATTTCACTTATAGCTAAAGAAGATGAGCAACTCTTCATATGCCTCAACAAATGTCCCATATGTTCATTCACATCGTTGCTTGCCTCACTACTTTGTTCCTTTTTGTAACAGCACAACGTTCAATCATATGTACACACCATCGTTCAACAATCTGCTTCTCAGTCAGTGCATCCTTCAGCCACCTACATTCATCAGTTATCATGTATAATGCCCAAAGTTCACAGTCCATCAACACTCTCAATTTTAGATAATTCCACTGTTCCTAAGAGAAAGATAACCAATATCACACTCTCACCAAATAGGAAATCTAAACATCCTTTTAATTCTTGCTCCTTCCATCATTATTTACCTCTGCTGTTGCTGTGGTAGTGCTGATGTTTTCCCTTTAAACACAGCTCATAGCATGCAATAGCAGTTTTCCCCCTGTACTCTGGACTTGAACACTCTTTGTACATGAATCATACTTTTGAAGTAGTTCTTGCAAGAACTAATTTATAATTCTAGTGTTAATCAGTGGGACACATAGGTCTATACAATCCCTTTCAATCTTGTTCATCTTCGATATGGTCATATTGCTTAGAGACCCACTAGAGAACCACTTTCACTTCTATCTATTCCCTTACATTGGAGTTCAACCTCATTAGCTAACAGTTCACCCATCTCTAGCTTCTATGAATCTCTAAGTCCCCTATATATTCTGTATTATAAGCCTCTGAATTTACCTTTACAATGGTCATAAAAGTGGAATCATACAGTATCTATCTTTTTGTGTCTGGCTTATTTCACCTAGCATTATGTTCTTAAGGCTCAACCATCCTGCTGTGTGTTTCAGGATGTCA
This sequence comes from Tamandua tetradactyla, assembly GCF_023851605.1. Lineage (NCBI taxonomy): Eukaryota > Metazoa > Chordata > Mammalia > Pilosa > Myrmecophagidae > Tamandua > Tamandua tetradactyla. Next base: position 52,700,789 of record NC_135353.1, on the reverse strand, counting down.
TTTCGTCTTAATGCTGCATTATATTCCTTCATATGCATATAATACATTTTATTAATCCACTCCTCTGTTGGTAGGCATTGGGTTTGTTTCCATATTTTGGCAATTGAGAAAGAAACCATGAACTTCATCAGCCTTCTTGAACCAAGGTGCTCCAACAGATATCTCTCACAGAAGTAATTAAAATACAGGGAGCAATTACCGAAGTGAAAATGGATGACTTCTTCAGGGAAGAGATGGTAGGGAGAGAAGTGTAGAGACAGAATAAAATATTGAGTAATGACTGCAGTTAGGAATGGGAAAAAAACATCCAGAAAGAGCAAGGATAGTATCATCTCATTTGTGTATAAAACAAAACAGACAAAACCTAAACTATTCGTATAAATATATATGTATAAATATCTATATGCATGAAATGTTAAGAGTATGGGGAAGGGAAGAGAATGTCTGGAGAATGAAGCAGGGGAGGGAAAAACTTTTACTTTTGACTCTATATACTTCTGTATCATTTGGAAAGTTTACAGTGAGAATGTAGAAACCCTAGTTGCATAATTCACCTCCTTGCTGGATATCTCCCCTTGAAAATCTTATAGAAAAAACTGTAATGTCAAAAATGGAAATCTATCCAATGCCCCTTATCCCCAAAAGCCTCCCTCCAAAATCCAACTGCTCCATTTAAAAACACGGTAAACATCTTTACCATGTTTTTAAATGGCATCATTATTCATCAAGTTGAATGAGTCTTCCTACTTGCTTGGTCTTCCTCCTCAGGGTATCTCCAATGCCTTTGCTTTTTTTAATTATTATTTCTATTGCAACCACCCTATTCCAAGCCACACTGTCACTTATCTGGCTTACTCTAGCCTTCTTAGTAGTCTCTCTTCCAACTCAGAAGCCAAGGTGATTCTATAACATATATTACCTTGTATCATGCTTATTCTTAAAACACATCAATGACTTCCCAGGCACTTAAAATACAAACACCTCACCATGGCCTACAAGGTCTTACAGTATCTAGTTTAAGCTAGTATTTCCCACATCATTTCATTAGCCTCTTCCCCTTCCTCTGTACTCACTGGCCTCCTTTCATTGCTCAAATGCATCAAGCTGTTTCCAACAACAGGGACTACAGTCATGCTTAACTTCTTGTGTGAGTGAAAGGATGATGGTGCTATGAACATCAGTGTGCAAATGATTGTTTGTGTCATTGTTTTCAGCTCTTCTGGGTATATACCAAGAAGTGCTATTGCTGGGTCATAGGGCAATAAGAAATTTAGTTCCCTTAGGGACCAACAAACTGTCTCCCATAGTGGTTGCACCATTATACATTCCCACCATCAATGAATAAGTGTCCCAATTTCTCCATATCCTCTCCAACATTTCTAGTTTCCTGTTCATTTAATAGCAGTCATTCTTATAGGTGTGAGATGGTATCTCATTGTAGTCTTGATTTGCATTTCCCTTACAGCCAATGGAGATGAACATCTCTTCATGTGCTTTTGACCCATCTGGTTTTGCCCTTCAGAAAAATGCCTATCCATATCTTTAGCCCATTTTATAATTAGGTTGTCTGTTCTTTGTTGTTGAGTTGTGTGATTTCTTTATGTATCTAGGATATAAAACATTTGTCTGATATGTGATTTCAAAATATTTTCTTCCATTGAGTTGGCTGCCTCTTCACCTTTTTGACAGTCTTTTGAGGTGCAGAAGCATGTGATTTTGAGGAGTTCCCATTTATCATTTTTTTCTTTTGTTGCTTATGCTTTGGGTGTAAAGTTTAGGAAGCTACCTCTTATTACTAGGACTTGAAGATTTTCCCCTACATTTTCTTCTAGAAGCTTTACGATGCTGATTCTTATATTTAGGTGTTTGATCCACTTTGAGTTAATTTCTGTATAGGGTATAATGTAGGGGTCCTTTTCCCTTCTTTTGGGTATTGATATCCAGCTCTCCCAAGCCCATTTATTGAAAAGACTATTTTGTCCCAGTTCAGAGGATTTGGGGGCCTTGTCAATAATCAGTTAACCATAGATTTGGTGGTTTATTTCTGCACTCTCCATTCAATTCCATTGGTCAATGCTTGTATCTTTGTGCCAGTACCATGCTGTTTTGACTGCTGTGGCTTTATAATAGGTTTTAAAGTCAGGGAGTGCCAATTCTCCCACTTTGCTCTTCTTATTTAAGATGCTTTTAGCTATTCAGAATCTCTTTCCTTTCCAGATGAATTTGGTAACTAGCTTTTCCAAGTCTTCAAAGTAGATTGCTGGAATTTTGATTGGTACTGTGTTGAATCTGTAGATCAATTTGGGGAGAATTGACATCTTAACTATATTTAGCCCTCTTATTCATTAGCAGGGAATATCTTTCCACCTATTTAGATGTTCTTTGATTTCTTTTAGCAATCTTATGTAGTTTTCCATGTACAAGTCCTTTATGCCCACAGTTAAGTTTATTCCTAAATACTTGATTCTTTTAGTTGTTATTTTGAAACAATTTTTTCCTTTACTGACTCCTTATTTAGGTCATTGTTTGTGTATAGGAACATTACTGATTTTTGCACACTAATTTTATATCCCTCCACCTGCTGAATTTGTTTGTAGCTCAAGTAACTCTGATGTAGAAATCTTAGGATTTTCCAAGTATAGTATCATGTCATCTGCAAATAATGAAAAATTTACTTCTTCCTTTCCAATTTGGATGCCTTTTATTTCTTTGTCCTGCCCACTTGTTATAGCTAGAACTTCTAGCACAATGTTGAATCACAGTGGTGATAGTGGGCATCAAGTTTTCAGTCTCTCTTCATTGGATACGATGCTAGCTATTGGTTTTTTTTTTATATATTTCCATCATCATATTGAAGTAGTTACATTTGTTTCCTATATTTTGAAGTGTTTTTAATCAGAATAGTATGTTGAGTTTTGTCAAATGCCCTTTTAGCATGTATCAAGATGATCATGTGATTGTTCCTTCTCGATTGTTAATGTGTTGTATTACATTAATTGATTTTTTGTGTGTTGAACCCTCCTTCCATTCCTGGTATAAACCCCATTTGGTCATAATGTATAATTCTTTTAATGTGTTGTTTTGCTAATATTTGTTGAGAATTTTTGCATCAGTGTTCATTAGGGAGATTGGCTTGTAGTTTTTCTTTCTTAAGCATCTTTACCTGGTTTGGTATTAAAATATTAGCTTCATAAAATGAGTTAGACAGAGTTCTTTTCTCCTCAATTTTTTGGAAAAATTTAAGCAGGATTGGCATTAGATCTTTTTGGAATGTTTGATACAATTCCCATCTGAAGCCATATGGTCTTGGGCTTTTCTTTGTAGGAAGATTTTTGATGACTGATTGAAGTAAAGATTACTTGTGATTGGTTTGTTGAGATCTCTTCCTGAGTCAGTGTACCTTGTTTGTGTGTTTCCCGGGATTCATCCATTTCATCTAAGTTGTCTAGTTTGTTGGTATATAGTTGTTCTTAGCATCTTATGATTTGTTTTATTTCTTCAGAGACTGTGTATAAGCAGCCCTTCTCATATCTGATTTTATTTGCATCCTGTCTCTTTTTTTCTTTGTCAGTCTTGCTAGTGGCCCATCAATTTTATCAAAGAACCAACTTTTGGTTTTATTGATTCTTTCTATTGTTCTTTTGCTCTCCCATTCATTTAACTCTGCTTTTATCCTTAGTTCTCTCTTTCTATTTGCTTTAGGGTTAGTTTGCTGTTCTTTGTCAAGTTTCTCCAGGTGAGCAGTTAATTCCTTGATTATTGCTCTTTGTTGTTTTTTAAAAATAGGCATTTAGGGCAATAAATTTCCCTTTCAGCACAGCCTTTGCCACTTCCCATAAGTTCTGATATGTTGTATTCTCTTTTTCATTCCTCTCCAGATAGCTAGTGATTTCTCTACGAATTTCTTTGACCCACTGGTTGTTCGAGTGTGTCATTTAATTTCCATTCATTTGCAAATATTCTCATTCTTTGGTGGTTATTGAGATCCAGCTTCATTCCATTGTGATCAGAGAAAGTACTTTGAATAATTTGAATGTTTTAAAATTTATAAAGACATGCTTTGTTCCTCAGCGTATGATCTATCTTGGAGAATGTTCCATGAGCACTAGAGAAGAATGTATATCCTGGTGTTTAGGGGTGCAATGATCTCTATATGTCTGTTAGGTCTAATTCATTTATTAAGTTGTTTTACTTCTTTATTTCCTTTTTGATCTTCCATTTCATTGTTCTATCTATAGAGGAGAGTGGTGTATTGAAGTCTCCTACTACTATTGTTGAAACATCTATTGCTCCCTTCAGTTTAGCCAATGTCTGTCTCATTTACTTTGGAGTGCCTTGATTGGGAGCATAAATATTTATGATTGTTATTTCTTCTTGGTGAATTGTCCCTTTAATTAATATTTAGTGTTCTTCTTTGCCTCTTATGATATCTTTACATTTAAAGTCTACTTTTCCGATATTAGTATAGCTACTCCTGCTTTCTTTTGGTTACAACTTTCATAGAAAATCTTTTTCCATCCTTTCATTTTCCATCTATTTGTATCCTTGTGTTTAAGATGGGTCTCTTGTAAGCAGCATATAGCTGGGTTATATTTCTTAATCCATTCTGCCAATCTGTATCTTTTAATTGGTAAATTTAGTCCATTAATATTTAAAGTTATTACTGAAAAGGTGTTTCTTGAATCCACCATCATATCTTTTTTATTTTGCCATATCTATATATTCTTTTCCCTCTTTCTCTTTTTATCCTTTAAGTTACCCTTTCTAGTACTCTTGAATTCTGTGTCTTCCTCCAGACCTCCCACTCCTGTCTTTTTTTATTCAATGGGAGAACTCCTTTTAGTATTTCTTGTAGAGACAGTGTCTTGTTGACAAATTCTTTCAGAATTTGTTTGTCTGTGAAAATTTTAATCTCTCCCTCAGATTTTTTTTTTTTTTTGCATGGGCAGGCACCTGGAATTGAACCTGGGTCTCCAGCATGGCAGACGAGAATTCTGCTTGCAGAGCCACCATCGCACCACCCTCTCCCTCAGTTTTAAAGGACAATTTGGCTGGGTACAGAATTTCTTGTCTGGAAGTCTTTCTCTTTCAGGATCTTACATACATCGTACCACTGCCTTCTCACCTCCATGGTACCTGTCGCACTCATTCTTATTTGGTTTCTCTTGTATGTAGTAGGTTGTTTTTCTCTTGCCATTTTCCAAATTTTATGCTTCTCTTCAATATTTGACAGACTGATTAGTATGTGTCTTGGGAAAGGCCTATTTGGATTTATTCTGTTTTGAGTTCATTGAGCTTCTTTGACTTGTTTATTTATGTCTTTTATAAGGGTTGGGATGTTTTCCCCCACTATATCCTCAACTACTCTTCTTAGCTCTTTAGTCCTCTCTTCTCCTTCTGGGACACCAGTGATTCATATATTTGTGTGCTTTGTTTTGTCCATCATTTCCCTGAGATCCAATTTAAAATTTTCCATCTTTTTTGCCATTTGCTGTTTTGAGTGTTTGATATCAGCTATCCTGTCCTCTAGTTCACTTATTCTTTCTTCTGCCTCTTCAAATCTGCTATTATGTGTCTCTAGTATGTTTTTTATTTGGTCAACAGAATCTTTAATCTCTGTAGTATCTGCTGGCTTTCTATTTATTCTTTCAAATTCCTCTTTATGATCTTCTACTGTTTCTTGAAGATCTCTGTTATGTCATTAACCATCCCACTTGTTTTATTTAGCAGAGTTATATGTGAACATCTTTGATTAGTTGTTCCAACATTTGTGTCTCCTCTGGTGTTTTAATTTTGTTATTAGTTGGGCTATATCTGTCTGCATTGTGATATGCTTAGTGATCTTCTATTGTTTTCATTGCATGTAAATATCTTGATTGATTTACTTTGGAAGTTGATTTCCTTCATAGTCTAAAGCCTTATGTTTGCTGGATGGATGTGTAGCAGGATGCAGGGCATGGGGTGGGACACAACATTGCAGTGATGCATTGCATTGTAGGTATAGGCACAGATTGGGCATGTTATGCTGGTACCTGTGAACATGAGCACCCAGCACCCAGGGAAGATGTAACTGTGTGGGTGCACAGGTCTAGGGTACGGGGCCTTTTAAGCACATGCACAGAGCTATGGCAGCAGTTTGCCTACATGGGCTGGGTGCAGATGTGACACAGCTGTGCAGATCAGCACTTTCCCAGAGCTGGGAGTTGTCACTTGGAGTCATGCACATGCACAGGTCTAGGAGTGCTGTAAATGCAGTTCTAGGAGTGCTGTAAATTGATGTACCTATGTGCAGAGGTCAGGGTGGGTGGCGTGGAGTTGTGTGACTGTATGGGCTCGAGGCGGGTGTAGCCTGGGTATGGAGGTAAGCATCTACAGTCTTTATGCACTGGCAGGGAGGGGGAGGTAGTGCTTGGGAGTGGTGCAGGAGAGGTGGGTTGGGCTTTACTTGAGGTAGGGATGTGGGTTGGGTATGCACTTGAGGGGATGGTGGGGTGGGGGCACTTGGAGTGCAGGAAGTGGGGGCAGGTGATGGGGGTCAGGTGCATGGGGTGTGGGGTGAGTCACAGGTTCTAGGGCTGCATTGGTGAGGGTAGCGCATTCAAGGAATGTGGACTGGCTTACTTCCTAGTTTCTGTCTCCCCATCCATGCACTCCTGTGGGCTCCAGGCATTAGGTTCCAGTTGTCTGCTTCTCAGTTCCTCAGCTTTGGCAACCAGGGCTGCCCTATGTGATGCAGAAGACTCTCCCAGGTCAGTTACACTCTGGAATCACTGTCTCATTTGCACCCCCATCCCTTCTCTAATTTTTCCTTGGAGTAGGGCTGAACTCGATCTATCCTATTCAGCCATCTTCTTGGAACTTCTTACCATATTATCTTTTAGTATTTATTTATCAGATCTATATATTATTTTCCCTTTCTTTCTTATAATCTTTTAAGTTACCCTTACTATCACTCTTCAATTTTGTACTCTCCTCCTGACCTCCCCTCTTTTTTTTTTTTCACTTGACAGAATTCCTTTTAGTGTTTCTTGTAGGGCAGGTGTTTTGTTGGCAAATTCTCTTAGCCTTTGTTTTTCAGTGAAGATTTTAATCTCTCCTTCAGTTTTGAAGGACAGCTTAGCAGGATAATGAAATCTTTCCTGGAAACCATTCTCATAGTGAATCTTAAATATATCATACCACTGCCTTATCACATCCATGCTGGCTGTTGAGTAGTCTGAGCTCAGTCTTATGTGACTTCCTTTAGAAGTAGTGAATTGCTTTTCCGTTGCTGCTTTCATGACTTTTTGCTTCTCTTCAATATTTGACTTTCTGATCAAAATGTGTCTCAGAGTAGGCCTATTTGGATTTATTCTATTTGGGGTTTGTTGGACTTCTTTGTTTTGCACACTTATGTCTTTTATAAGAGTTGTGAAGTTTTCTCCCATTATCTCCTCAACTAGCCTACCCATCCCTTTTCTCTTCTCTTCTCCTTCTGGGACAGTGATAACTCTTATATTTGTGCACTTTGTGTTATCTATCATTTCCCTGAGATCTAGCTATGTTTTTTTCCATCTTTCTTGTGATTTGTTCTTTTATGTGTTCAAGTTCAATTGTCTTATCTTCTGGTTCACTTATTCTTTATTCTGTCTCTTCAAATTTGCTTTTGCGTGTCTCTAGTGTACTTTTAGTCTACAGTACTCTCTGTAGGTCTGCTATTTTTCTGTTTATTCTTTCTAGTCCTTCTTTATGTTTTCCAGTGTGTTTTAATCTTTTATGTTGCTGTGAACATCCTTGATTAGTTGTTCCAGATTCTTTGTCCCATTCAGTGATTTAATTAGCTCATTTGACTGGGTTATATGTGTACAAGTCTAAACGTGCCTTATGACTTCTGTTGCACACGGGGCATCTAAACGTCTTAATAAGATTATTTTGTAAGTTAATTTCCTTCACACATCTGTGATTTTGTATTTAAATTTGTATTGAAAGTCCCATTTTGGACTAAGTTTGTCAGTCCTTTCCCTCAAAACTAAGTCCCAGATCTCACTTGGGGATTGCAATTCTCCTTAAATCTCTATTGCAAGCTAGGCAGATAGGCAATTTGTCAGACTGCATTTTTCACTTCTTCCCAGCACATGGCACGCTTGACCCACTCTTCCCCTCAGGCCCACCTGTCTCTGGCTATACGTGCCAGTTGACTTAATTAGAAACCCAATGTAATTCCAGCCATGGCTCACCACTTGTGTGCCCGATGGTTCAGGTGGTCCCCAAACTCACACTTGGGAAAATCTTGGGCTGTGGGACTGGGTATTTCAATTTCCCTTGCCCATAGCCAATATGGAAATATCTGGCAGGTAGTCGTGGCACACAGTTAAGGACCTTCCTAGGCCTCATCTCTCTGTCCATGTACACCTGAGGTTCCCAGGCCTCCGTAGGGGGAGGCGAGTGATATTCGGACCAAAAACAATTTCCTCTCTATCAGTTGTTGGACAGGTGGCACTTTGGATTTCTCTCTTCTCCCTGGGGGAAGGCCCCTTAGTTTCTACCAAAATAAACCAGGTGCCTGTAGCAGCCTGTCTCTGGGGTGGGGAGCAGACACTGTACTCTGGCTAATTCGTCTTTGTGTGCAAGGAAATAAGTCTGTTAGCTTTCAAGTTGCCCCTGGGAACTCTAGGCTTGTGGAACCATAAGGGAAAATCTCCCTGGCCCTGCCAGGATTGACAGGAATCACCACAGAGCCAACTCACCCCATTCTTTCTATTCAACATCTCTGCTTTTTCATTCAGGGTCTACTTAGGTAGAGAAGAAGATCCTCTCTTGTGACTCACACACTGGAACTGCTGTCCCAATTATTTTTCAATCTTTTCTTTTGTTGTTGCATGGAGCCAGGGTAAACTCAGCCTCTCTTATTTCATAGTCTTGATGGATGTTCAGTAACTGTTATTTAAAAATTCTGAGATTCTGAGGTCTTTGTGTATAACCTGGTCATTCCCTGTAACGTTGAATATTTGTGTGATGCCTGAGACTCAGAACTAGAGCTTTGCAGCTATGAAAGTGAGCATTACCTCAGACAGCAACTGTTAAAAACATGGAAAAGGAATTGCAATTGTTATTTCTAAATTCTGAGATACTGAACTGTTTGTATGTAACTGGGTCGTTCTCAGAAACTTTGGGTATTTATATGACACCTGAGACTCAGGGTTAGCACTCTGAAGCTATGAAAGTCAGCAGTTCTCCATTCAGGAACTGTTTAAAAAGTTTAAAAATGGATCAGGTTTCAACTAGCGATATGAAGGAAGCTAATATGGATAGGATTAGGGTAGATTAGGGTGAAGGATGATATCATCCATATTTTTAAACTTCAACTTCTGTGTGAGATCAAAGAGAGATGTTTATTTGGTACAAAATTTATATTTTGGGTAGCACGTTACCTAATTTAACTTGTATGGACAGTTTAGCTGAACACCATAAGCACATGGAATCTTGAATAGAGCATGAGATTTTCTTGTTTTGTCCAGGTTAGAGTGATGCTCCAATATATCCCAAGGTAATTTAGGCAGTGAATAAAGAAGTATTTGCAAAGTCCCCGGGGGACTGGGGAGAAAGGAGGAAATATATTCAACTTCCCCATTTGGAGAGTTTCCCCATTTGGAGATATTCTCAGATGCAGTGGGGATGGACAACCAAGTAAATAGGCTGAACCCTCATTCTTGTGGATTGCTCCTTTGAAACTTAATCCTGCAAAGGATAGGCTAAACCTACTTAAAATTATGCTTAAGCGTCAGTCCCAGAGAATCTCTTTTGTTGGTCAAATGGGGCCTCTATCTCTAGGCCAACATGGCAGGTGAACTCACTGCCCTCCCTCCTATGTGGGATATGAATTCCAGGGGTGTAAATCTCCCTGGCAACATGAGACAGAATCCCTGGGATGAGTCAGGACCCAGCAACAAGGGATTGAGAAAGCCTTCTTGACCAAAGGGGAAGAGAGAAATGAGACAAAATAAAGTGTTTGTGGCTGAGGGATTTCAAACAGAGTCAAAAGGTTATCCTTATGCATTATATAGATATCTCTTTTTAGTTTATGGTGTATTGAAGTGGCTAGAGGGAAGTACCTGAAACTGTTGAGCTGTGTTCCAGCAGCCTTGTTTCTTGAAGATGATTGTATAAAGATATAACTTTTACAATGTGACTATGTGATTGTGAAAACTTCATGTCTGATGCTCCTTTTATCCAGGGTATGGACAAATGAGTAAAAAATTATGGATAAAATTTATATCCCTTATATGGGTATAAGGAGTAAAATAAATTGGACAGATGGAAATACTAGTGGTAAATGAGAGGAAGGGGTAAGGGGTATGGGATGTATGGGTTTTTTCTTTTTATTTCATTTTCTGCAGTGATGAAAATGTTCTTTAAAAATGATCATGGTGATGACTAGAGAACTATGTGATAATATTGTGAGCCATTGATGGTAAAACATGTATGGAGTTTATATGTGTGAAGATTTGTCAATAAAAATATTTTTAAGAAAAGAAGTAAATATATGGTTAAAAATATTTGTTCTACAATATCATGCATTTGTCTGTCTTCGTGAATGACTTAGAAACACCTCAACTAACTTATAATTTTATTCTAAAAAACACTGAAAATGTGATTAGACTTCAATTAGGGATATGAATGAAGTTTATTGGGGTAGGACTAAGGTAAAGCAGACTAAAGGTTAAAAGATGATATTGACTATTTTTTGAAACTTCAACTTTTTTTCTGAGACCAAAGGAAGAGATGCTTATTTGGTGCAAAATTTATATTTTCTGTAGCACAGTATTTAAACTTGTATGGCCAGCTTATTCAAACACCATAATTACATGGAATCTTGAATAGGAATAAGTTCTTGTTAGTTTGAACAGGGGGTGTGATGCCCCGATACATCCTAGAATAATCTGGGCAGAAGGTTAAAAAGTCTTTGCAAGGTTCCCTTGAAAGACTGAGGAAAAAGTTCAAAATATTACACTCCCCCACCTGGGGAAGACCTGATATTCTCACCATCATTGGGGACTACCAATTTGATGGGCCAGGCCCTTGATCTTGGATCTTGCCTTGATGAAACTTATTTTTGCAAAGGAGAAGTTAAGCCTGTTTATGATTATGCCTAAGTGTCACCCCCATGGACCTCCTTTGTGGCTCAGATTTGTCCTCTTCAAGCCAACTCTGCAGGTTAGCTCACTGACCTCCCCAATATGTGGGACATGATTCCTAGGGGTGTAAATCTCCCTGGCAACATAGGACATGACTCAAGGGGATGAGCCTAGCCCTGGCATCATAGGAGTGAGAAAGCCTTCTTGGCCTAAAGGGGGAAAATAATTGAAACAAAAAGTTTCAGTGACTGAGAGAATTCAAGTAGCAACTAGAAGTCATTCTGGAGGTTATTCTTATGCAGTAGATGTGTATCCCCTTTCAAATTTTGGTGTATTGGAGTAGCTAGAGGAAATTACCTGAAATGGTTGAACTGTAAACCAATAGCCTTCCTGTTTGCAGATGACTGAGGAGCTACAGAACTTATATTGTTTGGCCCTGTGATTGTGAAAACCTTGTGACTGACACTCCTTTATGCAATGTATGGACAGATGAGTGAGGAAAAAGAAGACAAACATAAATAAATTACAGGTGGGAAGGGGGAATGGGATGTTTTGGGTATTCTTTTTCTCTTTTGTTTTTACTTTTATTCTTATTTTAATTTTTTTTGGAATAATGAAAATGTTAAAAAATCAATTGTGATGATGAATGCTATATGATACTGGTGAACCACTGATTGTACAATTTGGATGATATATGGTATGTGGACACATAAAACATTTCAATAAAATTGCTTTTAAAAAAATAGTGCAGCTGCTGTGGAAGACAATTTGGTGATTCCTCAGAAAGTTAAGTGTATAATTGTCATAAGAACTAGCAATCTCACTTCTAGGTATATGCCCAAAAGAATTGAAAGCAGGGACTCAAACAGATATTGTACACCAATTTTCATAGCAGTATCATTTACAATTGCAGAAAGATGAAAGCAACCCCAGTGTCCATTATCAGATGAATGGATAAAAAAATGCAATATATGCACACAAAGGAATATGAATCATCATTAAAAAAGAGTGTACTTCTGATACATGTAACAAAATGGATGATTCTTGGAGACTTCCTGTTGAGTGAATTAAGCTAGACAGAAAAGGACAAATATTGTGCAATCTCACTGAAATGAAATCATTAAAATAAAGAAATTTATAATGTCAGGAACTAATATATAGGTTACCACAGTCATGGGTGAGGTTAGGGACTAGGGAGCTAATACTTAAATTGTAAAGAGTTTCTATTTTGGATGATGGAAATGTTTTTTTCCATACATCAAATGGATAGTAGCCCAAAATTGCAAATTTAATTAAAAGCACTGAATTATGTATTTGAATGTAGTTAAAAGGGGGAAATTTTAGTTTTTTTTTTTACATGGGCAGGCACCGGGAATTGAACCCAGGTCCTCTGGCATGGCAGGCAAGCATTCTTGCCTGCTGAGCCACCGTGGCCCACCCAGGGGGAAATTTTAGATTGTACCTAGGTTATGAGAATGAAAATTAAACAAACAAATAATACACATGGAGAACCTATAATGTATGCAATGGACTATAATCAATAGTATGATTATAATGGTATTCTTTTGTGAATTGTAACAAATGTACCATAATAATGCAAGATGATAATAATACAGTTAGGAGTTGGGTATATGAACCTCTGTATTTTCTGCATAGTTCTGTAAAGCTACAACTTCACTAATTTAAAAAATGTGGAAATTGTTGGCAAATCCTATGAATTCTTCTCTGTAGTTTCCGGGGGACATAAGAGATCTGATTAAAGTATCCTACTCAGAACCTTCTGAGATAAAACAACCAGGGTTCTGGAATGTCCAAGGCTCCTTGATGCAATGGGGAAATGTGGCTCAACGTTACTAGGCCAGGAGCTATAACTCAGGCCTTCTGTGTGACAGCTGGCTCCCCTACTAACTTATGTTGCACATCTCATTTTTGTCAGAAAATAAGGACCTCTTAGTGTTAGGAGGCAAGTCCTCAATCACATTTCCTTTTGATTTGCATTTCACTACACTGTAAGACTGCCCCACTTTGCATCTGGTTCCTTCAGCTCTCATTGTTAAACTGGCATTTGAGGGAGGCTAGAGAATGTTCAAATGACAATGTTGCCTGGTGGGTAGTGGGAGCCAAAGGAGGTTCTGGGTGTTGGTTACACTCTTTTTTATCCAGACTCCATTAGTTTTTTTTTTTATTAATTAAAAAAAATTAACTAACACAACATTTAGAAATCATTCCATTCTACATATGCAATCAGTAATTCTTAATATCATCACATAGATGTATGATCATCATTTCTTAGTACATTTACATCGATTTAGAAAAAGAAATAGCGAGACAACAGAAAAAGAAATAAAATGATAATATAGAGAAAAAAATAAAAATAAAAAATACAAAAAATATATAAAAAAACAAAAACAACAACAACAAAAAACTATAGTTCAGATGCAGCTTCATTCAGTGTTTTAACATAATTACATTACAATTAGGTAGTATTGTGTTGTCCATTTTTGAGTTTTTGTATCCAGTCCTGTTGCACAGTCTGTATCCCTTCAGCTCCAGTTACCCATTATCTTACCCTATTTCTAACTCTTGATGGTCTCTGTTACCAATGACATATTCCAAGTTTATTCTCTAATGTCGGTTCACATCAGTGGAACCATACAGTATTTGTCCTTTAGTTTTTGGCTAGTCTCACTCAGCATAATGTTCTCTAGGTCCATCCATGTTATCACATGCTTCATAAGTTTATTCTGTCTTAAAGCTGCATAATATTCCATCGTATGTATATACCACAGTTTTTTTAGCCACTCGTCTGTCGATGGACATTTTGGCTGTTTCCATATCTTTGCAATTGTAAATAATGCTGCTATAAACATTGGTGTGCAAATGTGCATTTGTGTCTTTGCCCTTAAGGCCTTTGAGTAGATACCTAGCAATTCCATTAGTTCTTGAGGACTCAACTTGCAGTATCAAAGATGTAGATATGCCTAGGTTTAGATCCATGTGGCAGTTGCTTTGCTGCAGTGTAATTCTTGCATGTTACATGTGAATACTCATATACCTAGACAGAGAAAAGACCCCTGTGTTTGGCTGGGACACAAAGTGTAGGAGCAAGCTCCCTGAACTGAAGTAATAAACTTGATGAGCCCCTGTGAATTTCTACACTGAGTGGTTTCTTTCATTTTCAAAAAGGAGGGGAGAGGGGATGGAAATTGTAGATTGGCATTAGTCGTGCAATACTGCTATCAAGACAAACTTGTTTTATGTTCCTAGGGAGGCCTGAAATTGAGGCAGTCCAGAGCACAGGCGCCCAAAAGTTCCAGGGCTCCCTTGAGGCTTGAGAGAACTGAGGCACCAAGGTGCAGTCCTGCTGTGGAAGCACCAAGGCAGGGCACCAGCACAAGACCGAAAGCCAGTGTCCCCAGTAGGTCAGGAATAGGAAGAAAGTGTCCACTTATGTGGCTGCCATGTTGGGTGGGGCTATAGGATCCTCAGTGATCTGGCCTCATAACATGGGTCTGCGCATGTTACTTTATTCCCCTTGCCCAAATTTCATTTCTGTCTTTATTTTACAGTGTGATCTTACAGAAAATGTAGAATACTGTTAAATTGAAAGGTAAAATAGCACTGTGATTGCCTTTTCTTCTGGGCTGGGTGACAATAGGAGTAGTTTGTTGTGGATTTCCTTCCTGCATCTCCATAGGTATTTGGAATGTTATCTTCAAAAATGCTCTGATCACATTTCTCTTGAGAATAGAGATATCCATTAATTTGTGGTCAGACATAGGAAGATAAAAAAAAAGGGAAAGAGGTTAAACTGTGATGGAAAATTTCTTGGTTTGAGATCACTCTTCCTTGGAAGTGTGTTCCTTTGCCTATGTAAATTTGAGTTCTTTCCCCCTTCCTTTACGGCCAAATCTTAAGAGGTCAGCTGATAGAAGCTCTGGAAAATCTTGAAACTGTATTCATTTTTTACTCTTCCATGACCTGTGGAAAGGGAAGCAAAGCACAGGAAAGGCCAAGACACCTAAGATGACTTTGGGTTCCTAACCTTGCACACCCAAAGACATGGAGACTTAAAGGTGCCCTTACACCACTTTGTGTCGTTCTTTCCAAGCCTGATGGTGTTATGAGTCTAGGCCTGTGGTGAAATTGGGTATGAATGGGATGGCACCTGACCAACCTGCTGGTTGGAGGGTTCATCCCATGGGTGACAGATAATGTGACATGGCTATTTGGGCTAAGCCAGGTGCTCAGGAGCCTTATCTTGACCATTCAAAAGAACCTCACCCTTCACTTCCTGTGCCTGCTGTGTGCCCTTCTCTGTATCTGACTCCTTGAGACCCCACAGCCAAGCTGACCTTTTAGTAAGCAGTCAGAATGCTCAAAAGCCATTGTTCTACAAGCCTGGTGGGCTTGAAAGGGGAACATCATTTGTGAGTGTGGGGGTTGCTCTTTGTAGTGGGGTGGTAGAGGGGTCGAGGCTCATTTCTGAATTCAGAGTCCTTGCCTGGCTTCAGGATCCAAGCCACCTTCAGTGCCAGAAAGAAAGATGAGGATTCATTGAGGTCTACAAAGTAGGGGACTCGCTGGGGTACCCTCCCTCTTATTGCCTGAGATGCCAAACGCATAGCTGTAGGACAGACCCTTAGTGAGGGGGATCTCAAAAGTGCAAATGCAGGGCTGAAGTTGTGATTGAGGGCTTTTGAAATGTGACCAAGATGAGGAGCCCCAATATGTACCAAAGTTCCACCTGTTTGTTGGTTTTTTCCTCTACCTCGTGGAGAGGGAGAGGCCCAGGGAGAAGGGAATCCTTGCATTTCTACTATAATGCTGCTATCAAGAGGATGCTGTTTGCAAATCCCATGGCACCTAGCTTGGGAGGCCATGGAATGGAGTCAAGTCAAGGTTCTGTAAAGGACAAAGGATGGGGGCCTGCAAGGTCCAGAGCTACCATGAGACATGGTCGATGTGTGGCCATCGGCCTCTAACTGCCGTGGACAAGGCAAGGACAGCCAGCTGTCCAGGATGGTGGGATATGGGAAGCCAAGGCTTCAGCCTGGTCAACTCCATTTTAGGGCAGGACTTGCTAAAGCACCTCCCAAGGAGCCACAGCAAAGGGCCTTGGCCATATATCCTGCAGCACTTTCACCTAGCAGAATGGGGTGGCTTGGCTAAGGGAGGCTCAGGGCCTTGAGAGTGTCTCTGGGCCATGGTGAAGCCCAAGGAAAAACTTCCCCAATATAGGACAGCAGAAAGCTGCCCTTGCCTGTGTGGGAGGTAGGCCCTTCTGGATTCCCTGTCCAGCTCAGGAAGAAGTGGCATTAGGTTTGCAGGTGCCAAGAAGACCTGAGGAAGAGGGCAGGGTCATCAGCCAGGTCTACAAGGGATGGCCCTTTCCAGGAGGGGAGGGTTGGGCTGAAGAAATGAAACATGCAGTGCCATCTCAGGGGTTGGTACACTTGTGCAATGCTTTGTACTCGGTATCCTGGGAACAAAACCCAAGTGAGCAAAGGCCATGGAAGCTAAATATGTAGATGTCACAATTCTGGGACACCATCCCCAAGAAGGAAGTTGGGGCCTAGTGGGCAATGAGAAGTAAAAGGCCTTTTCTTCCTTCAGGTCATCTCTGCCTCTCCAAGTCTCAAGCCCACACCTGCTGCAGCCTTGGTAATCAGGGAGGGGTTCTAGAGTGCCTCCCTGGGAGGACTTGGGTTGAGATGCCTCCAAGGTGTGACTGTACTTGTTTGGATGACCTGCCACCTCCCTGGCCTTGCCACACTGCATACATACTGGCCCTGTCATGCTCACACACCAATACACACACACACACACACACACACACACACACACACACACAATCACACTCAGCTCTGGCTCCACTATCCATCAAATACATCTGCTCTGGCCAGGGTGCAGGTGCAGGAGATCCAGGAATTTTTCACAGATTTCTGACTATCTTCATCACCACTTGGGATAGAATCTCTGGGACCCACTTCCTTCTCCTACTACCACATACTTGAGAATGTTCTGCTCACCTGTGCCCGGCATCCTTGCTCCTGGGTCCAGGGATGGATCTCAAGGTCCAACCCTCAACCCCTTTAGTTCACTATTCCTGATAGGATCCTGAAACCTGCCCTGGCTCAGAAGGTTTGAAAAGTTCTCTTGGGTGGGAGGAGCAGGTAGTCTCAACATTGTCCTCTGCTGAGCTCTGGGCAAGGCCTTTGCTCATAGGATCACACTGGTCCCACCACTAAGGCTGCTAGCCTGGTGGCCCTTGTGAGGCCCTTGAATCAAGCTTGACATTGCATCTTCCAGAATAGACAGCAGCCATGTGAAATGGCATATACCTTCCCAAAGAAGAGGATGTAGGTAATAAAGGTGGAAGCTGAGGGCTAGGAGGATGGCATCACTGTTGCCCTTGAGACCTGAGATGCAGACCTGGATCCAGGGATTCCAGAGGATGATGTGGATCTGGTATGTAGATCCATTCAGGGTATGGATATTGTGATGTGGAAACATGTGGGCTCCAGAATACCAAGGGACCTGTGAATCGGACTTTCCTGGATGCAAGGAAGACCATAGAAAACCTAAACAATTTTCAGTACAATGCACCTGTACAAGCCTTACTTCTCACAGCCCAGGAAAAAAGGATCAGGGTCTTTTGAAGTGTGGTAATGCCCATGGCTTGGGCCTTGGGTCCTTTGGAGTCTTGGGAGGCCCTTGCTCATACACGGAGTATAAGCAGGCCTCTGTGCAGGGATCAGAACTAAAGCAAAATATGTAAGGAATACATTGGCAAGACAGACACTCTAGATTCAGGTCTGCATGAAGAAGGCCTCTCTAATCCCAGTTCTGAGTGTAGACAGCCACAAAAGACCAGTGTGATGTGACAGTCTTCATCCCAGGAGAAACCTGCATGTCAGAAGAGATGGTGTGGGCCAAAATGACAGAGAGAGAGAGCAGTGGTGGACACTTGCACCATGCTGGTTGGCCTTGGCTCTTTTCTTCATTTCCTGTGGGCCTCAGAGGCACAAGGATTATCTAGGGTGGTCAGGTAGCCTCACAGCACCTGAAATCTGAGATGCTGGGCTATGGTTGGAGGACAGATCTCCTGTAGGATGGATTGGGAAAACCAACTGAGAAATTCAAAGGAAAGAGCCTTTGGGCTGCATTGACTGGCAGAATACAAGGAGAGGTGCTATCAGATCTGAGCAGGGAAGTCTCTCTATGCAGGTCACCTTCTGCATTGCTTGGCAGCATTGCCTAATGGGAACAGACAAAAGTGACCCTCCAGTGGTTACAGGTGGGATGTATTGTACTTGAACCACGAAACAGACTACATACCAAGACCTTGGAGCAGATCTGAGTCCTTGAGAAACATTGGTCTCATCATGTGGAGTTAAAAAGGTAAAAAACAAACAAAAAAACAAAAAAACCCTGAACAGCTGAAGCTCCATGAGACCCACAGGCACGGGTCCAAGGGTTATGTGCTCCAGGATCCATGTCCAGTGCTCAGTTCCTGGGTCTGCGGGGGCTGAGTGGAAAGAGACCTTTCTCTCCTACCTACTCAAGTACATGCTTCCCATTGTGCCAATTTTTATATCTTGAGGACTGAGAAGGAGGACATTCATCACCTTGTGATTTGCTTCTTCCTCTGGGTTAGGGGACCAGGGTAGAGGCCTATTGTGTATTTGCCTCTATGTGTCTCAACAAGGATACCAGAACATTTTTTAAAAATGCCCAGAATCACACTGGTCCTGACTTTTGAGAGATCCATTGTGCTGTAGTTATACCTAAGAAGACAAAGTCAAGAGAAACAATCTTGGTTGTTGGTACCCAAGATGGTGTACTTGGAGGAGGGGGGCAGGTTGGGGAGAGGCATTGTTCTGTGAGTTCTTTGGTGGATGCCCTCTTGATCATTTGTCCTTGGGAATGGGTCCCTTCTGTCTAGGTATTTATGCATGCTTTTCCCTTCTTTTTTGGCCAAATACTAAGAGGTGGGCTGTTAGAGTCCATGGAACTCTCTGGAACTGTTATTCTATTCTTCCCTGACTTGCAAAAAGGGAAGTAAAGGTTGGGAAAGGTCAAGATATTTAAGGTCACTTTTGGTTCCCAATCTTGCCAACCCAAACACGTGGTGACTTAGAGGTGTATTCCTGCAACTTTGTGTCTTCCTTTACAAGCTGGACCAGCTTGTAAAGCTGTAAAGCTGTACAATTGGGCTAGGTATCTCAAGATTGACATTAAGCCAGTGGCGAGATGGGGCATAAACTTGCTGGCCCCATAGTGCCTCCCTTGTCAAGGGGTCAATCACTTGGGTGGCAGAAAATGGGTGTGGTTAAATGATCTGAGTTTGGTGCTCTGGAGCCCAGACCTGCCTTTTCACAGGCTCCTCACCCTTTTCCCCCTGTGCCTGTCAGCTGCCCCTTTCTGTATCTGGCTCCTTGAGACCTTACAGTCAAGCTGATATTTCAGCAAGCTCCAATGACACTATTCCCCATTGGCTAGTGGTGGTGGTGGTGTGTACATACTGTGTGTGTGTGTGTGTGTGTGTTTGTGTGTGTGTGTGTGTGTGTGTGCAGGGGGTGGGGTTTTGGGCTTCTCTTTAGGGGAGGGTGACAGAAGTGTCTAGGTCCACTCCCAGGCCCCTGCAGTGCCAGGAAGCATCAAGGATCGGATGAGGACCAAAAAATAGAGGCCTTGTTGGGGCACCATCCCTCTTATTGATTAGGAGGCAGAACACACACATATGGGGACAGGTCCTGTGTGAGGGAGACTGAAGATGTGCTTGTGGGCTCTTGAATGTTGGCTAAACTGAATAGTCCCTTTGCTGTAGTGAGGATGAATATTTGGTTGGTGTTTTTTCATTTTGAAAGGGATAAGGGAAGTTTGCCATGAAGAAGACACTGATTAATAATCCCTGTCACTTTCTGGGGAGGCCATGGAAGGGAGTCAAGTCAGGTTCCCAGGTGGGACAAAGGACAGAGGCCTACACAGTGCCAAGTCCCTGTAAGAACAAGGACAGTGTGTCCATAGGCCTCCTCCTATGGCAGATGCCCCGGAGCTGAGCACTGGGACAAGGTAAGGACAGAAAGCTGTTCAGGTTGGTGGGACACAGGAAGCCAAGGCTCAAGGCATGGTGGCTGCCATGTTGTGATGGGACTTGCTAAAGAAGTTCCCAAGGGCTTTGGCCTTATTTCCTGATGCAGTCTCCCTTATCAGGAGGAAGTGGTTCACACACACAAATATACAGGTAGTCTGAGCTCTACCACAAATCAATATGCTTCCTTGGCCAGAAAGTAAATGCATAGTCCTGCAGACTCAGGCATATCTTGTACTTTTCTGACATTCCTTGTCACCAGGGTAGAACTCTTTGGACTTCTTTCTTCTCTTAGCTCAAACCTGGCAAACACAATGAAAGACTTCTCTTGAAGGGGCAGGGGAAAGCTGCCCTGGGCATTGCAGGAGGTGGGCCCTTCAGGATTCCCTGTCCAGCTCAGGGAAAAGTGGCATTGGGGCAGCAGGTGCCAAGAAGACCCGAGGAAGAGGGCAGGCTCTCCATCTAGGTCCAGAAGGAGTCAATGGGGAAGAGTCTGATGCCTGTGCCAAAGAAATGGCATATGTCATAACATCTCATGGGGTTGGGCCTCTTCAGAAAAAGGCTCATCCTCAGTGTTCCGGGACCCAAGTGGGGCAGGCACACTTCACTGGTCTGGGTTTCCACCCACAAGACAACATCAGAACTGGAAGGCGATGTGAAGGAATGCTCTCTCCTTTTGGGTCACCTCTGCCTCTCCAGCTCTCAAGTCCACACCTGCCACAGCCTTGGTAATCAATGAGAAGTTCTGGAGAGCATCCTAAAGGGTACTTGGGTTGAGAAACCTCCAAGGGAACACCTCCCTGTCTGGGTAGTCCCCCACACCCTGCCATATGCATATGCATGTTCACTCATGCACACACTACCAAGACACACACACACACACAAATACACAGGCAGTCTGAGCTTTACATAAATCAATATGCTTCCTTGGCCAGGAAGTAGATGCATAGTCATGCAGACTCAGGCATTTCTCATACTTTTCTGACATTCCTTGTCACCAGGGTAGAACCCCTGGGACCTTCTTTCTCCTTGTAGCTCAAACCTGGGCTGGTGTGCTTCCCACTCAGCTCTTCCCTGTGTTATTTGCTCCTGGGTCCTGGGGGATATCTCACAGCACAACTCTCTACCCCCTATTTTCACAGTTTCTGGTTGGAAGCTGAACTCCATGTTTGAAAAGTTCTGTGAGGTGGGATGAGTGTGAGGTCTCAACCTACTCTGCCAAATCCTGGGCAAAGACTTCACTTGGTCAAGGACTTCACTGGCAAGGTCTCATTGGTCCCCACTGTCAAAGCTGCAGTCCTGGTAGCTTCAGTGGAACCTTGAACCATGGCTGGCACCATGTCTTCTAGAACAGAGAGGAGCATATGACGTGGGAGCTGTCTCCAGAAATGCAGGAACTGGCTAATACAGGTGGAGGCCAAGGGGTAGGGGGATGATATGACCATCATCCTTGAGATGTGCAGGACCCAGAATTCAATCCAGAGATTCTAGAGAATGATGTATATCTGGATATGAGGCTCTGGCAATAGTATCACATTGTGGGTGTCTTGAAGGCAGATGGGTTCCAGAATACCATAGGGCCTGTGACTCAGACTTTCTTTGATGTGAGGAAGACCAAACAAGGTTCATATATGTTTTGGTATTCACCACCCTTCCTTGCCTGGCCCAGGAAGAAAGAATCTGGAAGGTCCATTGAGGTGGGGTGATTCCTGTGACAGTTCCTTGGGTGCTTCCCAAGTTTTGGGTGGCCTACGCCTTTCATGGTTCACAGGCCTCTGTATGGGGATCAGATTTAAACCAAAATATATCATGAATACCTTGGCAAAGTGGAGACTCTACACCTTAGCTCTATATGAAGTGGGCCTTTGTAAGCTTGGTTTGGAGTGCAGGCAGCAGCGAAGGACCAGCTTGATGAGTTGGGCTTGGTCTCAGTAGAGAACTGCATATTATAATATTAGAACTGATGGTATGGGTCAAGATGAAAGAGAGATGGCAGTGGACTCTTGCCCTTTTCTTTGCCAGTCAGTTGGTACCTCTTTTCTTCCTTTCCAATGGGCCCCAGGAGCACACCAAGACTCTAGGCTGATCTGGTAGAATCAGACCATGTGAAACTTGAGATGCAAGGCTATGGGATGGAGGATATATCTCTTGCAGAATGGCTTGGGAAAAATCAAAAGTGAAATTTAAATGATGGGGGCCTTTGGGTATTATTGACTAGCACTGTCAAGGACATGGACAATTGCCATCCCACCTGAGCAGAGGATTCTCTCCATGGAGGTATCCTTCTGCTTCACTTGGTAGTAGTGCCCACTGGGGAAAGACCAAAGTGACTGGTCTTTCTGAGTGAGATGGCTTGTTTTCCAATTATGGGACAGGTTACTGACCCCACCCTTGGAGGGCATCTGACTCCTTGAGAAACTCTGGCCACATGAGGGGGAGTGAAAAAAGTTGAAAAGTGACTGAAATGTTGAAGTTTCATGAGTCCCTTGTGTCAAAGGTTTAACAAATATGTCCAGAAGATAATATGACCACTCCTCTCTGCCTGTATCCATGGGGGTGATGGTAGAAAGAGACCTTCCCCTCATACCTATACAAGTACACTCTTCCAGCTGAGCATAGTTCAATATTTTGAGGACTGAAAAGGAGGATATCACATTGTGACTTGCCTCTCCCTCTGGGCTGGGTGACAAAGCAGGGGCCTTTGTGGATTTGCCTTTGTGCTGCTCAATGGGTATTCCGAAATGTTTTTCCTGACTGCCACAAATCACATTAATCCTGGCTTTGGAGAAATCCATTATGGTGTAGTCAGACATAAGAACACAAATGATAGGAAACAGGTTTTGGCTGGTGGTTACTAAAGCAGTGCAGTTGGACTGGTTGTGGGATGGGGGGGGTGCCATTTCATGGATTCTTCCTTGGATGCCTTCTGATTGTCAGATCATTTTTTCTTGGAACTGGGGTCCTGTGCCTAAGCAGGTTTGTGGTTTTTCCCCCACATTTTCTGGTCAAATCCTATGAGGCAGGCTGTTAGAGTCCATGGAACATCTTGAAACTGATGTTCTTTTTCTTCTTTTATGCATTTGCAGAAAAGAGAGCAAAATAAAGGGAAAGACCTTTAATATGGGATTAGATTTCCAACTTTGCCAACTGAAACATTGGGGATTCACAGGTGCACTCTGGCTGTTTTTGTGGGGCCTGGTATCCTGAAATTAACATTAGGCCAGTGTAAAGGTCATAAAGGTCGGGCATCAAAGGATAGCATCAGGCTGCCCCACTGGTTGAGAGGTCCACCCATTGGATAGTAGAAAACTCAGTGCAGCCATATGAGATTATTCAGGTGGTTAGGTGCCTTGTCTGACCTTTTTGCAGGCATTTCATCCTTCATTCCTTGTCTGTGGCTGCCGGTCTCTAGATCTGGCTCCTTGAGACCTCACAGTTAGCTTGTATCAGCAAGCTGTCAGTATTTCCCAATGACAGTGTTCCCCAGGGATTGGGGGGGAGTTGGGGTCATGGGAGTTATTGTGGGTAGAGGTGGTAGAGGTGTTGTGACATCGTCTATGTGTAGTCTGCATCTCTGGCTAAAGGACCAAACCCAGGGCCAAGTAGAGAGGCAAGGGTTGGTTGAGGTCCACAAAGTAGAGGCATCAGAGGGTGCTCTTCCTCCCCTTGGTTAGGAGGCCAAGCACAAACTCACTCAGACTAGGCCTTTGTGAAGAGAACTTAAGATATCGGCATGGGCTCTTGAAAGGTGGCCAAGGCGAGGCACCTCCAAGCTGTAGTGAAGTTGGGCACTGGTTGCCATTTTTTCATTTTCAAAGGGTGGAAGGAGAGGCACAACAGGTAGGCCGGTTGACATTTCTGGTGCAATCCTGCCATCAAGTGCTTATTATTTGCCAATCTTAAGGCACTATCCTGGTGGCTTGCTAGGGAGGCCATGGAATTGAGTTAAGTAATTTTTCTAAGCAAGACAAAGGACAGGGACCTGCAAGTTCAAGTGTCCCAATGATGCAAGAGAAGAGTTGGCCCTTCAACTATGGAATATCCAGAGCCAGGCAGCAGCACAAAGCAGATAGCTAGGATTCTAGGCGGGTCATGGTGGCTGCCATGTCTAGGCAGAAATTGCTGAAGCACCACAGAAGGAGCCAAAGTAAAGGACTCTGTGACTATTTTCTCCTACATGTTCACCTAGCAGGACAAGATGGGTGAACAAAGGGTGACCCAGTGTTCAGGAAGGGTCTGGACAACTGTGAACCTCAAAGAAAGACCTCCAACCACCAGGTAGAAAAATATTGCCCTTTGCTATGCTTCAGGCTGGCCCTTCATGACTCCTGGGCCACATAGGGAAGAGGTTCAGGACAGGGTAGCAGATACCAGGAAGGCTCAAGGAAGCTGCAGAGCCAGGATTGGAGTCCAAAAGGTAATGGTCCTCACCAAGATGATCCAGTGCGGAAATGCCCAAAGTTTGACAGGGGATGGTTTGACAAGGAGGTTGGAGGATGCAAAGGCCTGTCCTCAGTGTTCCCAGCCCCAACCCCAAGTGGGACAGAGGCCTAGGAAGCCATATGTGCAGATATCATGGATCTGGGTCACCATCTCCAAGAGGGCATAGGTCTTAGAGAGCAAGTGGTGGGAATGCCTTTTGATTCCTTCCAGTCACCTCTAGCTGTCCAGGTCTCAAGTCTAAGCTTAACTCAGCTTTGGTAATCAATGTTGGATCCTGAGAGCATCTAAAAGGCACTTGGGTTTAGAAGCCTTCCCATGATCAGATCCTGTCCATCCTTCTTGCCTACCTCGTCCCCTATCTGCATACCATAATCAGAGTTCTGCCACCAATCAAGGATATCTGCCCACACCAGAAGCCAGGTCCATTATCCTAGAGACCCAGACACTTCCTGTACACTTGAGTGTCCAGTTGCCTCTTCTAGTATAAATTCAGGAACCTTTCCTTTTCTTAGCTCCAATTTGCCTTCAATTGTTCCAGCTCAGATCTGGAATTCTTTTTTGTTGCTCATTCTAGCTGGATGTCTCAAGGTCCAACCCTCACCACTTTCTTTCTCAGCTCTTATAAGAATCCTGAAAACTTTGATTTCCTGCTTTGTCTTCATAGTGTGAGTTTCCAGGTTTCAAAAATACTGTTAGATGGATAAACATTGGATCTCAGGCCTCATCCTTTGCAGAACCTGACAAGCTGGTAGGATGTCATTGGTTCCACCACGAGGCTGTAAGCTTGGTGGTCTCTGTGCCCCCTTTGGCCAGACCTGGAACCATGATACTTGGAACACAGAGAAGCTTCATGATTTGCAGATGTGTTCCCAAGCAAGAGAAACTGGCTAATATAGTGGAGGTGGAGGGATAGGGGGATGGTGTCACTATATGCACAAGAAGTATGGAAAAGTGATCTTGAACCAGGGATACCAAAGGGTGATACTGATATCATTTATCACTATTGAAAGCATTTCCACATCCTCTTTTATATGAAACCACCTGGGCTCCCTAATACCATGGGGCCTCTGACTTAAGACTTTCTTTGAGGCAAAGAACAGCATAAAAAAAGACCCTACCAAATTTCTGCATATTGGCACTGTATACACTTCCTGGTGCAGCCTAGCAGCAAAAGGTCTGGAAGTTTTATTGAAATGATGCAATTCTCATCCCTGCTCCTTTGGTCCTTCACAGTCTTTCATAGTCCCTGCTTGTGCTTTGATGGTATGAAGGCCTTTGTTTGGGGTTCGGAACTAATCCAAAATATGTCATGTATATCTCAGAAAAACAGAGAGTTTAGATTTCATTATGTGTTAAGTGGAACTTTATAAGCCTGTTTTGAAGTCCAGACTGCCATGAAGGAACCAGATGGACCTGATGGATGCCAATAAAATCATCTGCATGTCAGAAGAACCACTGTGGGCCAAGGTGACAGAGTTAGCAGTGGTGGACACATGCCCCCTGGTGGGTCTCAGGCACTTGTTCATTTCCCATGGACCTCAGAAGCCCACTGAGAGGCTGGTTAGGTCTAGTAGAATCAGACCATCCAAAACTTGAGATCGGGGTTGCATTTGAGTATATTTTTGGAATATTTGGAAAAATTAAGGGCAAAATTCAAAGGCCACATCATTTTGGGTGCTTTTACTAATACTGCAGAAATCAGGGAGAATTGCTTTCACATCTGAGCACAGGAGTCTGTGCCAAGGGGTATCCTTTACTATGTAAAATAGCCTAATGAGAAAAAACCAAAATGTCCCTCCAGAGGAGACTGGTGAGATTGTTTGTTAAACAACCTTCCCATTGCAGAATGAGGTGCTGGGGCTTCGATATCTGGGTCTTTGGGAAATGCCTGTCCTATTATATGGAATGAAAAGAGTTCATAATTCCTTCCACTGTGGAATTTCCATGGGCCCATACACTGTGAATCCAACAGATAATGTCCACAGGGTTACAAGGACACTGCTCTGCCTGTACTCACAAGGGGCTGGAGTGGAAACAGACCTTCCCCTTATATCTACACACACCCTTCCCATTTTGCATTTTTTAATATGCTCACAATGGAAAAGGAAAAATTGTGTGACTTGCCTATCCCTTTGGGGTGTATGGCAATGGAGGCTTATGTTGCGCATCTGCCTTCATGCATCTCAGGTTACAAGAAATTTTTTTCAAAAATACCCTGAATCACATCAACCCTGTTTTTGTGAGAAATCCACTACTGTATGGTCAGTTATAAGAAGAGAAAGCAAAGGGAAATAGGTCTTGACTGGTATTTCCCAAACTGGAACATTTGAGCCAGAGCTGCATGTACACTTGAGTGTCCAGTTGCCTCTTTATTGTCCATGAGCTCTTGCGCTGAAGCTAACTTGGTTTTAGATCATTTTTCCTTGAGACTGGGTTCCTTCTGCCTATGTTTCCATTCTTCCCCCTTCTTTTCTGGCCAACCTAAGAAGTAGGCTGGTAGACTCCTTGGAACAGTCCAGGACAGTGTTTATTTGTATTCTTCCTTGAGTTGCAGAAAGGAAAGAAAGGAAAAGGCATCTAGGGGTGCTTTTGACTTTCAATCTCCTAAAACCAAACGCATGGGGATCCTTTGAACTCTCATATTTCTTTGTGTGTTCCTTCTAGTTCCTTCTAGCTCTTGGGAGCCAGGTGTCCAGAAATGGACATTATGTCAGTGACAAGGTTCTGCTATAGTGGGATTACAAACTGTGGATCACTGAGTCCATCCCATGGTTGATAGAGAATAAGGTGCTGTCAAGTGAGATGAGTCAGGTCCTCCACAGTACCATCCTCCATTTCCATTTCACCTTCCCCTTTATTCTCGTGGGGTGCCCGACTTTGTGTCTTTCTCCTTGGGACCACAGCATCAAGCTGGCATTTCAGTGATGCTTTTGAATGCTTCAAAGACAATGTTCCCTGGTTGCCAATGTGCATGTGGGGTGGGTGGTGGTAGGAATGTGGTATCTTCGTGGGTGTGGTAAAGGTTGTTGCTTCCACCTCTGTGTCCAGACACCATTCATGTCTCAAGGACTCAACCAATATGTAGTGCAAGAGAAATAGGTATGAAAATGTTTAAGCTAGGTACAGAAGGTGCTTTTGTGGTCTGGGACTCCTCCTTCTCTTATAGGAGTTGACATATACCCTGACAGCAACATGGTGTTGCCTGATGGCACGAGTACTTTGGAAGTTACTTAAAAGTGGCCAGGATGTTGAGCTGTCATTTTCTGAAGGTTGCATAGTGGTTGCTGCATTTTTGTTTTCAAAAGGCAGAGGGAGAGGCCCATGGGGGAGGGCAGGTTGTCATTTCTGGTGCCATTGAGGGGCTTCCTATGGAGGCTGTAGAATTAAGTAAAGTCTGCATCCTAGGCAGGACAAAAGATATGGGACTAAAAGTTCCAGAACTACTCTGAGGTGTAGAAGTGGGAACTTTGACCTCCTCCTGCTGCAGAACCTCCAGAGCCAGGCAACAGGAATAGACAGCCATTTTTCATGCCAGCCAGATACAGGAAGCCAAGGTTCAGAGCTGTAATGGCCACCATGTCTGGGCAGGACCTGTGGAGGCAGTTTTAAAGAAGGCAGAGCAAATGTGTCCTGGGCATTTTTCGTCTTGTTCCTTCCCTGAGCCAGAAGAGAGGGGCTAGCTAAGGGTGGCTTAGGCCCTGTAAACTTCCCTTGGCCACAGTGAATGCCAAAGAAACATCTCCTTCAGCACTGGGGAGTAAAAACCTGTTGGGAAGGCAGGTTTTTCATGATCCTGTAATCAGCTCAGTGATGAGATGTAGTACTAGGATAGCAGGTCCCAGGAAAGCCCAAAAAAGAGGGTGATCTCATGACCTGAATCCAGAAGAGAATTGCCTCCTACCAGATGATCCAACCTTGAACTGACAAAGCCTGAGCCAAAGAAATGGCAAATGCACTACCTTCTCCAGGGTTTGGAGGATTCCTGCAAAGGACTGTCCTCAGTGTTCAGGGAGCCAATCTCAGATGGAGCAGTGGCCTGCACAGCAGCATTTGCACATAACAGAATTATGTATATTAGCCCTTTGTAAGTCAGGATACTCTAGAGAAACAGAACCAACAGGAGAGATCTGTAAATATGAGATTTATAAAGGTATCTCACACAAATGTGGGAATAGAAGAGTCCAAAATCCCTAGGGCAGGCTGTGAAGCTGGCAGCTCTGATGAAAGGTCTGGACAAACTCCATAGGAGAGGCTTGCTGGCTGAAGAAGCAGTGAAAAAGTCCCTTTTCTCCCTTAAAAGCCTTCAACTGATTGAATAATCTCATTGTGGAAGACACACCTTAGTTGATCACAGATGTAATCAGCCACAGATGCAATCAACTGACTGATGATTTAATACACCAGCCTTCTGGTTTATCAACCAGCCACAAAATATCCTTGCAGCAATGGTCAGGCCAGTGCTTGCCTGACCAGACAACTGGGTATAATCACTTGGCCAAGCTGAGACCAGAATCTAAGCATCACAGTCCATGCCTTGTCAACTTGGCAGCTATATATATCACCTTGAAACATGCTTAATTTCCAATTAGAACACAATAACAGACAAATGTTATGCCTAACAATACTCAACTGTCCTGTGTACAACCAGAAATGCACTACATCTCTCCAACATAGGGTGCAAGTCATTAGGTAACATTCACTCTTAGCTTCATATCCTACAATTTAGATGCTATAACATGAACCATAAAACTTATGTCATATGATAAGAGGAAAACAAGATATTTGCTTATGTATAAATGCAAACATACTCATAACAAAACATGGAGGAAATATTCATACAATCACAGTCCTCATTTCTGTAACTGGTCAGGTGGTCATAGTTCATATTTATCATTACCTTCTTCTATTACTCACTCTATGTTCCCTTTACCCCCAGCAAGCACTTCAGTTGACCCTGGTTGTTTGCTAGGTGGGGTGACCCAGACCTTCATTCTTGAAGTTTCTAGGCCATTGGTAGTCCTGCCTGGATTGGGTTGTTGCTGTTTTCCATTGACTTTAATCACTGGGCATGGTAGTACAAAGAGATGCCCTAGTGGATCTCCTTATTCCAGTAAAAGTCTTCTTTACTTCCATTGTGTAGTTGCAGTCCTATTTCCCCTTGATAGCCAGGATCAATCAACCCAGGCAAAACAGCAATCACCTTTCATACCTGTTGATTCAATGACATGAGAAGCCTAAAGTGGCCAGGTGGTAATCCTAACTTCTAGTTCAAAGGAAACACTGCTGTGTCTCCTAGTAGGAGCACTCCTCCTTTTGTAAATAAGACCTGTAGACCAGCAGAGCTTAAGGTTTCAGGGATAGGAAGCAAAAATTTTCCTAGTGGATCACCAGGGGTGATAGTGAGTGGTGCCATTCCCATTTTCACCCTTGATTCCTGGACCCGTGAATTCTGGCTATAGTAGAAACAGCACCATACAGTGGATGATGATTCAGAAATTACACAGCCTCCTGGAGAACACTGCCCCAGATCTGCAAGGCATCGTCACCTATTTGGCACTGTAATTAGATCTTCAAAAGGCCATTCTACTGTTCTATAAAACCAGCTGCCTCTGGATGATAGGGAACATTGTATGACTAGAGAATTCCATGAGCACGTGTGCATTCCCACACTTCATTTACTGTGAAGAGGGTTCCCTGATCAAAAGCAATGCTGTGTGGAATACCATGATGGTGGATAAGGCATTCTGTAAGTCCATGGATGGTAGTTCTTGCAGAAGCATTGTGTACAGGGAATGCAAACCTATATCTGGAGTATGTGTCTATTCCAAATAGAACAAATCACTGCCCTTTCCATGGTTGAAGTGGTCCAATGTAATCAATCTGTCACCAGGTTGCAGGCTGATCACCTCAAGGAATGGTGCAATATCAGGGACTGAGTGTGGTTCTCTGCTGCTGGGACATTGGGCATTCAGCAGTGGCATAACCAGGTTGGTCTTGGTGAGTGGAAGTCCATGTAGCTGAGCCCATGCATAATCTCCATCCCTACCACCATGACCACTTTGTTCATGAGCCCATTGGGCAATGGCAGGAGTGACTGAGGAAAGAGGATGACTTTTATCCGTAGGATGGATCATCTTAGCCACTTGAATATTAAAACCTTTCTCTGATGAAGTCACCCTCTGGTGAACATTCACATGGGACACAAATATCTTTGTGCTCTTTGCCCACTAGAAATGTTTATCTACATACCTCTTCCCCAGAACTCTTTGTCACCAGTCTTCCAATTATGCTCCTTCCAATTACCTGACCACCCAGCCAAGCCATTAGCAACAGCCCATGATTCAGTATACAAACACACCTCTGGCCAGTTCTTCTTCCAAGCAAAATAAACAACCAGGTGCACCGTTTGAAGTTCCACCCACTGGAAGGATCTCCCCTCATCACTGTCCTTTAAGGACATCCCAGCAGCTGTCCATTTCTGGGTAGTCCCTACATATTATGAAGAACCATCTGTAATCCAGGCCCAAATTTTCTCTTCCTCAGTCAACTGACTGTAAGGAGCTTCCCAAGAGATTATAGCTCTGGTCTGGGAAAGATAAGGTAACATGGCAGGAGTCTGGGTCCTGGGCATTTGGGCCACTTCCTCATGTAACTTACTTGTGCCTTCAGGACCTGCTTGAGCCCTACCTCTAACATACCATTTCCATTTTATGATGGTGTGCTGCTGTGCATGTTCAATTTTATGGATTGATGGGTCAGACAACACACAGCTCATGAAAGCCAATGAAAAGTCTTATGGTAATTTGGTGGTCCATGGTTAAGCATTCAGTCTCGACTAAGGCCCAGTAGCAGGCTAGATTCTGTTTCTCAAAAGGAGAGTAGGTATCTGCAGCAAATGGTAAGGCTTTGTTCCAAAATCTTAAGGGTCTGAGTTGTGATTCTCCTATAGGTCCTTGCCAAAGGCTCTGGACAGCATCCCTATTTGCCACTGACATTTCCAGCACCATTGGATCTGCTGGATCATATGGCCCAAGTGGGAAGGTAGCTTGCACAGCAACCTGAACATGCCACAGGGCTTCCTCTTGCTCTGGCCCCCAATCAAAACTAGGAACTTTGCTGGCCACTTGGTAAATGGGTGGGGGAAGTACACCCAAATGAGGAATATGTTGTCACCAAAATCCAAAGAGGTCAACTAGGTGTTGTGCCTCTTTGGTCACAGGAGGGGCCAGAAGCTTAGCCTTCACCTTAGAAGGGATATCTCAACATGCCCTACAGCACTGGGCACCTAGAAATTTCACTGAGGTGGAAGTACCCTGCATTTTTGTTGGATTTATCTCCCAACCCCTGACATGCAAATGCCTTACCAATAAGTCTAGAGTAGTTGCTACTTCTTTCTCACTAGGTCCAATCAGCATGATATCATCAATATAATGGACCAGCATGATGTCTTAAGGTCCCTGCAGACAAGATTGTGATATAAGGCTGGAGAGCTGATATAGCCCTCAGGCAGGACAGTGAAGCTATACTGCTGGCCTTGCCAGCTGAATGCAAACTGTTTTTGGTGTTCCTTTCTGACAGCTATTGAGAAAATAGCCTTTGTCAGATCAATAGCTACATACCATGTGCCGCACAATGTACTGATTTGCTCAAGCAATGATACCACATCTGGAACAGCAGCTGCAATTCGAGTCACCACCTGGTTAAGTTTACAATAACCCACTTTCATCCCCCAAGACCTATCCAATTTCTGCACAGGCCAAATCGAGAGTTGAATGCGGATGTGCTGGGAATCCTCCACCTCTGCATCCTTTAAGTCCTTAAGAGTGGCATTAATCTCTGCAATCTCTCCCAAAAGTATCACTTTGGATTCACATTTTGCTAGGTAGGAGCAGTTCTAGTGGCTTCCACTTGGCCTTTATTACCATAATAGCTCTCACTCAATGAGTCAGAGAACAAATGTATGGATTCTGCCAGTTGCTGAGTATGTCAATTTCAATTATGCAACCTGGAACTGGGGAAATGACCACAGAATGGGTCAGGGGACCCACTGGACCCACTGTGAGATGGATCAGGCTAAAATTCCATCAATTACCTGACCCCCTGTTTTAGTCTGCCAAAGCTGCCAGAATGCAACATGCCAGAGATGGATTGGCTTTTAATAAAAGGGGATTTATTAGTTAAAAATGTATAGTTCTTCAGAGGAAAGGCAGCTAACTTTCAACTGAGGTTTTTTTTCTTATATGGGAAGGCACAAGGTGATTCTCTGCTGGTCTTCTCTCTAGGCCTCTGGGTTCCAACAATTTCCCTGGGATGATTCCTTTCTGCATCTCCAAAGGCCTGGGCTGAGCTGCAAATTGCTGAGATGAGGAATGCTGAGCTGCTTGGGTTGTGCTACTTGAGCTCCCTCATTTAAGCATCCAGCCAATTAAACCAATCATTCGTTGCAGCAGGCACACCTCCTATCTGACTGCAATTGTAATCAGTGATGGATGAGTTTCATATGACATTGGCTCATGTCCACAGGAACAGAACTAGGCACCTTCACCTGGCCAAGTTGACACCTGAACCTAACTACCACATGTCCACCCCTTGTCAACTTGGCAAGTATACACATCATCTTAAATGATATTAAAGTGGCAAAAATTCTCTTCTAGCTGTGGACCTATGTATGTCAAAACAAGTTATCTGGTGCCAATATGTACAGGAACAGAGGAGTCACAAGACCAAAACAGTTCTGAAAACCTGCAGGGAAAACTCCATTGGATTTCAAAGCCTGAAAGTCATTTATCCTTTCACTTTAGAAAGTGACAGACCTACTCTTTCCAAGGGCCTATGCAGTGGCCCACTTCTTTCCAAATCAACCTTGGGGACACTGAGGAGACCACCTTTTTCTTGTCTCCACCATCTCCAATCATTGGGGGCTACACTTGGGCTCGCTGCCATTTCCAGGGCACATGCTCAACCTCTCTTCATAGCATCAGCCAGGTTCTCCTTAGTCCCCAAAGAGCCTGCTGTATCTTCTCCAAGGCCTAAGGTGGCATGACTCTTCCACTGCTATGAGGTGGGAGATTCATCCTCTGCCTTCAGGGCAAACTCACCCTCTCCATGTATACGAGGGGGTCCACTCTCTGGGCCTGAAGTTTCTTGGCTTTAGATCTAAGCTTCCATGATTCTCACTCTGCAAACTCCAATTTGTCCCTTTTGTGTCCCCCTTTGCCCAGATTGGCAGTGGTTCTGTTTACACCAACAGTCTCTTCAAGCACTCCAGGACTTCTCTATCATTCTCTTCAGTTCCTCCAAAATCTTCTCCTTATCCATCCAAAAAACTATTCCAACATGTCTGGCATTTGCAATCTGCAGTAGCACCCCACTTCTCTGGTACCAAATCTATTTTAGCCTGCCAAAGCTGCCAGAATGCAACACACCAGAGATGGATTGGCTTTTAATAAAAGGTGATTTATTTGGTTAAAATGTATGGTTCTTCAGAGGAAAGGTAGCTAACTTTCAACTGAGGTTCTTTCTTACGTGGGAAGGCACAGGGTGATTTCTCTCCAGGCCTCTGAGTTTCCCAGGGGTGATTCTTTTTCACATCTCCAAAGGCCTGAGCTGAGCTGCAAGTGCTGAGATGAGGTGTGCTAAGCTGCTTGGGCTGCTCTACGTTGAGCTCCCTCATTTAAGCATCCAGCCAAATAAATTAAACATCATTCATTGCAGCAGGCATGCCTCCTAACTGACTGCAATTGTAATCAGTGATGGATGAGTTTCATATGACATTGGCTCATGTTCACAGCAACAGAACTAGG
The DNA here is from genome assembly GCF_023851605.1 of Tamandua tetradactyla. Classification (NCBI taxonomy): domain Eukaryota; kingdom Metazoa; phylum Chordata; class Mammalia; order Pilosa; family Myrmecophagidae; genus Tamandua; species Tamandua tetradactyla. The sequence goes on along the minus strand of NC_135353.1, from coordinate 52,666,332 downwards.
CACCTTCACCTGGCCATGTTGACACCTGAACCTAACTACCACATCCCCATAAAACCCTACTCTGATTGGTGGACTAAAGAGATGTTTTGGGCCTCCTGGAATTAGTGTCACTTCTGAGCCAGTGTTCAATAAACCCTGAAATATCTGATCATTTCCTTTTCCTCAATGCACAGTCACACTGGTAAAGAGCCATGAGTCTTCTTGGGGAAGGCTGAGAGGAAGGTTAACAGTCTAAATTTTGGGCAGTGTAAAAGGGTCCCCCAAAGTTACTGGGCTCTCCCCTCATTTAAGGAGCTTTGGGTCTTAATCAAATCTGGGAATTGATTAAGGGGCCGTGACTCTCTGTTTTCGTAATTCAAGTTAGTCTTCTGTTCACCTGACCTAGAATTCTCTTATACAGGTGAAACAAGAATTTAGTAGACTGCCCGTTTATTTTACTTCTAGCTACTCCCATGGCCGACCAGCCAATACAACGAGCCTCTCTGAGTCCGCTTATACTGACTGCTGCTTTGAGTCTGCTGTCCATAATGGTGGCCACGCCCAGCTTGTCTATGGTGATTGTTGCCACATGGCTTCTGCCACTCAGGATCTGATCATCCCCATTGTATTTAAAGATTCCAGTTCAGTGACAGCAGTTTTCACAGAAAAATCTGACCTTCAGAGAAGGGTGACTATAGAGCTCTTCAGGGATGATGGAGCTAATCTCACAAATTTATTTCTCAAGGTTCTGGGGAATGTCTTCTGGACATTCCTGGGTTGTGTGAGCAGATCTTCCATGATAAATCCTCTAACATTCCAATCTCTGTAAGCCTCTGGATCCTCTCATCTACATTATACCAGGGTAGTTCTGGCATTTTGACCTCAGGTAATGTCAGCCACCATTTGATCCATGGTTCAGCCAACTTTCCAAACTGTTAATGCCCTTTCTATCCCCTGGAGTTACAACATTGAATGCAGAATCTCTGCTTAGTGGGACGATATCACTAAATTCTGCTAAATCCAACTTTATATTGCTTCCACCATTATCCCTCACCCTTAATATCCATTCCCACACATATTCATTTCCTTGATTTGTGTCTCTATAGATTGGAAAACTCATGCAGTTCTCTTGAGGTATAGCATGCCTCCTCATGGATCACAGTTTGTACCTCCTCTTTCGGGGACTGTTGAGACTTTAGTCTAGTTAGAGGTCTTGAAGAAAAGAGGGGTGGTAGGGGTGGGTCACAGAAAGAAATGGAAGTATCTTTCAAGACAATTACCTCAGGGCATTCCATTGTAGATTCATCTGATTAAACAGGATTAGTTGTTCCAGACCGAAGGAGTGAGGGCTGTTTTCCCAGGGGAGGTGGTTACAGAGTTAACAGGCCCTAAAGGGTTAATCTCATTAGGTGGAGGTTGGATGGCAAATTCCTCTGGGGAGACTGAGACTGGAGGCCAGGAAACTTTCCTGAAGGCAGAATGGAAGTGAGGAAGCTCTTTCCTCAGGGTAAAGGCGCAACAGATTCCAGTGAACCTGTCTCCCCATCGCCATCATTATAAAGTCATATATCATCATCCCATGTTTAAGGATCCTATTATTTTCCAATTAAAGTCCTTACTTTAACAGCAGACACTCTGCAAGGTTAAGATTTAAGTTTATGTTGTGAATCTGCTACTCGTACAATGAGGCTTTGTGTCTGGTTTTCAGAGATCTCAACTGTGATGACAGAAAATAAAATTTTCCAGAAATAAGATTTTCTTTCAGAGCACACATGGAAAGTTTTACATCATTCTTAGTCACTTAAGGTGCAAATTTGAAGCCTTCAGCTCATCCCTTTCCCTCATCACTGCATCCAGCATATCTAACAACCAGCCAACATCATTATACTTCTTAATTCCACAAAATTCTGTAAAGCTGTCAAAAACATTTTTACCCAGAGCCTTGCCTCATATAAGCATACAATCAGCAGAATCTAATCGTGATATTTTAAGTATCTCATTTGCTAACTCACCCCATGGACTGTCAGTGCTATCTTGATTATTGGAAACAGAGTCATGAGTGCCTCTGAGTCTAGTCAGAGTAAAAAACCAATTCTAAAAACTCATTTTTAAGATTCTGATTCTCAGGAACCACTCCTGATACCAAGTCGTGTTAGGGTTTCCTAGAGACACAGAACCAACAGGAAAGATATGTAAATATGAGATTTATAAAGGTGTCTCATACAACCATGGGAGTGGAAGAGTCCAAAATACATAAGGCAGGCTGTGAAGCTTGTGGCTCCAATGAAGTGTCTGGATGAACTCCACAGGAAAGGCTTGCTGGCTGAAGAAGCAGTGAATGCATCTCTCTTATTCCCCAAAAGCCTCCAACTGATTGGATTACATCCTTGTGGGAAGCATGGCTTAGTTGACTGCAGATGTAATCAGCCACAGAAGCAATTAACTGACTGATGATTTAATGCACTAGCCATCCCACCAGCTACCAGTGGAGGGTTGCTTTGGTTTTCCTGATTCTGTGATGCTACCAAGAAGGGCAGAAGGAAACCCCAGTCAAGAGAGCCTACTGCTCATGTCAGAAAGCACTTCTCCTTGTCCTGGGATGTGCGAGTATACACAGCACAAACTGTCCTTTGAAATTAGTTCACATTTTTCCCAAGCCATCCTGCAAAAGACTTGTTTTCCAAACCACTGTCCTGCATCTCTGGTTTCAGAGGGTCTGACTCTACCTGTCCCCTAGACTCGTGGTGTTCTTCTGAGATCCATGGGAAAGGAAGAAAAGAGCCATGGACCAATCAGCCAAGAAAGAGGCAAATGTCCACTGCCATCTGTCACCTTGGCCCACGTGTGTCTTCTGACATGGAGGTTTACCCTGGGAAAACATCTGTCACATGGAGCTGGTCCTCCATGGTTGCCTGCACTCCAAACTGGGACTAGACAGCCCCGTTTATGCAGTCTTGAAATCTAGAACCTCTGTTTGGCCAAGGTGTCAGTTTGAAGCTATTATGAACCCCAGAAAGCCATGTTTTAATCCTGATCCTATGTTGTGGGGGCAGCCATTTCCTTCAATCCTGATTCAACATTGTAGGTGGAGACCTTTGATTAGATTATTTCCACGGAGATTTGGCATGCCCAATTGTGGGTGTGACCTTTTTACATATATACAAAGCAAATAAATAAAAAAGCAATAGTTTTCAAAGTATTCTTCAAAAAGTGGTTACAGGACAGATCCCAGAGTTTGTCATGGGCTACCATACAATCCTCTCATATTTTTCCTTCTAGCTGCTCCAGAACATAGGAGGCTAGAGGGCTTAAATACCTTTTTATCATCACAATTGACTTCTTTTCCTTCTTTTTTTGTGTACAATAACATATATACAAAAAGTTATAAATTTCCAAGCATAGCATCACAATTAGTTGTAGAACATATTTCACACTTTATGAGTTACAATTTCACAATTTTAGGTTTTTACTTCTAGCTGCTCTAAAATACTGGAGACTAAAAGAGATATCAATTTAATGATTCAGCATTCATATTCATTTGTTAAGTCCTATCTTCTATGGATAATTCCACCATCACCTTTGATCTTTCCATACCTCCCTTTGGGGTTGTTTGAGCTATGGCAATTCTAAATTTTTGCTATTGGAAGGGTCTGTCACTAATATTGGGTAGGGATATGGAACTATATGATGTTCTGGAAAGAATGGCTAGGTTTCAAGACTTATCTGGACCAGGGACCCATCTGGAGGTTATAGGTTTCTGGAAAGTTACTCTAGTGCCCAGAACCCTTGTGGAATCTTATATATTGCCCTAGGTGTTCTTTAGGTTTGGCTTGGATGGTTCTGGTTGGGGGTTGGCAGGTTATGTTGGCTTGCATAAGAGCAACCTCCAGAGTAGCCTCTCGACTCTATTTGAACTCTCTCTGCCATTGATATTTTATTAATTTTAATTACACATTTCCCCCCCATTTGGTTACAATGTAATTGTTGATCCCACAATGCCAGGTCTGGATTCATCCCTGGGAGTCCTCTCCCATGTCACCAGGGAGACTTTCACCCCTGGAGGTCATGTCCCATGAAGGGGGGAGGGCGATGAATTCACTTGCAGATTTGGGCTTAAAGAGAATGAGGAGACATCTGAGCAACAACAGAGGCCCTCCAGAAGTTACTCTTAGGCATGCCTATAGGTAGTCTAAGCTTCTATGCTATCTACATAAGCTTCACAAGAGTAAGCCTCATGATCGAAGGCATGGCCTATTGATTTGGGTATCCCTAAAGTTTGACACAGTATCAGGGGATTCCCTGATGGTAATGTTTAATATTTCCATAGTCTTTCTCCCCTCCCTCGGGGGACTTTGCCAATACTTTTTGATTATCTGCTTAATATACTCTAGGATGTTTCCAGGCATTACAATAATCTATACAGGATTAAAGGACCTGTTTCTCATTCTGTGCTCTCTGTGTTTCAATTATTCAAATGAGCTATACAGATAGGTTGAATGAGATTATACACTATAGAAAATTTCACTTCCAGATCAAATAAAACTTTATTCCATTGGTCTCAATGGGGTGTGACCTTCTGATTAGATGGAGATGTGATTCCACTCATTCCAGGGGGGGGGTCTTGATTAGTTTATTGGAATCCTTTAAAAGAGGAAACATTTTGGAGAGAATCAGAAATGACAGAAAAGACAGAGCCAATGAAGAGAGAGCTGAGAGAGACTTCAGAGCAGAGTTGGCACAGATGCCACACTTGGAGAACAGAGACTCAGATGTTTGAAGATTTTTGGAATCCAGTAAATGTTGCCACAAGATGTTAAACAAGCCAGAACCTGAAGAGAGCCAAAGGAAGTCAAGAGATAAAAGCCAGCTCTGGAGAGTTGAAGTGAGGGAGCCCCTGACAAGAACAGAGGCTGAAAGCAAAGAAGCCCAGGAGTAAGGGACCAGCAGATGTTAGCTGCATAACTTCCCAGCTAACAAAGGTATTCCAGATCCATCAGCTTTTCTTGAGTTAAGGTATTTTTTCCTGGATGCCTCAGTTTGGACATTTTTGCGATCTTAGAACTGTAAACTTGTAACTTATTAAATTCCATTTTAAAAAGTTCTTCCACTTTTGCTAGATCACATTCTGGCAGCTTACAAACTAAAACATCAAGGTATCTATGACACATTTCATTTCAGTTCTGATCCCTGTATAGAGGTTTGCATAATGCAGCCTCTGAGCACAAGTAGGAGCCAATCTCCTAAGACTCCAAAACACTCAAGGAACAGCTGTAGGTGAGACATTTGGATTTAAGGATGATTTTGATTACTGAATCATTATATAAATAATCCTTTTTGCTCTCTGGTATATTGGAGTAGACAGAGGGTAATCTCTGAAATCTTTAAATTGTAATCCAGTTGCCTTGATCTCTGAAAATGATTGTATAGCCTTTATCTTGCACCTTTGTGATTGTAAAAACCTTTTTACTAACTGTCACTTGTACCCATTTATCTAGTTTTTTGATTTTAGTGTCTTGTGACCACTAAAGACAGCCCCTAATGTTTACTAATGAAGGATCTTGCGTCAGCCCACAACTAACCCACATGAAATCCACACTTATCTTGATTACTGAGACTGGATCTAACCAAATGGGCCTGTCTGACATGTGCAGTAGCTTAGATCTTAACCTAAAAGTCACCTATATCTCATTATAATACTAAAAATCACACCATCATCATATTAAGGTCAACATTTTCTTACATATGTACTATGACTAAGCATGTAATCAACCCGCACATGCTCAACAATTAGATCACCTCTAATTACATCATCTGGGGCCACTATATTCATTACCCTAAAACCTGCCCATCTTTTAATTCTATACAACTATAAGAATTACTGTAGCTTGCAGAAACAGATTTTGGGCTGATAGGCCATCTGATCTCTTGCTTCATGCCTAGCAATAAATTTTTTCTCTCTTTCCAACTCCAGTCTCTCAGGAATTGGTAATTTGAGCAACATCGGGCAAAAGAATCCACCAACTTTGTCTTTTAACAAAGCCACCAGCCTCATCTTGCTTCAAGAGACCCTCCTGAACCTTTGCTCTTGGGCTGCAATAAGGAATGCTGATATATGCACGTTGTCTTGAAACTTGGTTGGGTCTTGTTTGGTCTTCCTCACAACCAAGAATGTCCGAGTCACAGGCCCTCAGTATTCTGGAGCCCACCTCCTTTCCCGTCACTATGTTCATAATGGCTGGACCTTCATGTCAGATCCACAGCATCCTCAGGAATCCCTGGAGCAGGTCTGTTTCCCACATGACTTGAGGGTGATAGGGATGCCATCCTCCTAGCCCCTGGCCTCCATCTGTATTAGCCAGCTCCTCCTCTTTGGGAAGGTATCTGCAATTTTGCATGGCAGCTCTCTATTCCAGGAGACAGGGCGTAGCCAGCCTTGGTTCAAGGCCCCACAGGGGCCAACAAGTCTGCAGCCTTGTCAGTGTGAACCAATGAGATCATGTGAGCAAAGGCCTTGCCCAGGGCTTGACTGAGAAATAAGTCAAGAACAAACACTCTTCAGGAACCACAGAAATTTCCAAACCTTTTGGGACAGGGAATGTTTCCGCTCTACCTTTTATCCTGCAGCTGAAAGAAATGATTCAAGACTTGGGCTTTGAGATCTCCCTCTTGATCCAGGAGCAAAGAGGCAGGGCAGAGCTGAGAAGGAGAAAATCTCCAGGTAGGTAGGAGCTAGGAGAAGAAAGAGAGTTCCAGAGGTTCTACAACTAATGGCTACTAGGACCATCAGAAGAGCCGGAGAAATGCCTGGGTCTCCACGATCATGCATCTGCCTCTTGGCCAGGGCAGGCATACTTGATTGGGGCTGGAGCTGAGGCTGACCATGTGTTTGTGTGTGTGTGTGTAGGTAGTATGCATTAGTGAGCCTGCATGTATGTGTGGGGCCACCCAGACAAGGAGAGTGGCCCTTTGGGAGACTCTCCAGAATCATTCACTGATTACCAAGGTTACTGCAGGTGTGAGCTTGTAACCCAGAAAGGCAGAAGTGACCTGAAAAAAGGAAAAGGCATTCCTTCACACTGCCGTCCAGGTCTGATGTCCTTTTGGGGATGGAAACCCAGAACCATGACATCTGCCAATGCAGCTGCTCCAGCCTCTGCCCAATTGGGGTTGGGCCCCGAAGCATGGAGGAAGGAGCATTGCATGAATGCCCCTTACCCCCAGAATGGCACTACATAAACCATTTCTTCAGCACAAGTTTCAAGCCCTTCCTCTGTGACTATTCCTAGTAAGAGTCATTCCCTTCTTGACCCAGCTGGTTACCCTTCCCTCTTCCTGGGGTCCTCCTGGCACCTGCTGCTCTGCTGTCACTTTTCCATGAGCTGTACAGGGAATTGCAAAGGGCCTGCCTCCTGCATTGCACAGGGCAGCTGCTGCCCTGTGGAGAGGTCTTTCACCCACAGTGGCCCAGAGAGGCCCCAGGGGTCCTGTCCCACCCTGAGGCGAGCCACCCATTCCTGCTAGAAGATGGAGCAGAAAATACGACCAGAGCTCTTTGCTGTGGTTCCTTGGGAGCTGTTTCAGCAAGTCTTGCCCTAAAATGGCTGCCATTAAGGCCTTGAGCCTTGCCTTCCTGTGTCCCATTGGCCTCCACAGCCAGTGCCCTCTCCTTGTTCCACTGCCCGGCTCTGGGACCTCTGTGGCAGGAGGAGGCCCAAAGCCACACATCTTCCATGTCTCATGGGAGCTCTGGACTCCTGCAAAGGATCCTGACTTGACTCCATTTCATGGCCTCCAGAGCAAGCCTTGGGGAAAACGCCATAGGATTTGTAAACATTATCCTCTAGATGGCATTATTGTACTAGAAGCAAAAACTTGCCCTTCTCCCTAGGCATTTCCCTCAAACCTTTGAAAACAAAAAATCCAAAGGCGTCCAATCTCACTACAAACTAGGCAGCTTCTCATCTTGACCACCATTCAAAAGCTTGAGCACACACCTTCAGTTCCTGTCCGCGACTTCTCGCTCAGCTTCTGGTCCCCGGCCGGCGGAGGGAACAGGAGGGAGAGAGAGACAGACGCAGACAAATCCGCGCTGGTGAGAAACACAGATCCAAGACACGTAGCAGTTGTAAGCACAGACCTTTACTGGAGTTAAGCTTGCATTCTCTGTTACAGGTTCCGCGCGGGCGAAATATCCCGCGGGGGAACAACCTCTATGCGGCCGTCAGGCACGGCTCCCTGTGGGTCGTCTCCACCCACCCCGTCCGGGTAACCTCTTATATACTGTGCCCAAACCCAATAGGTTAGTGCCACGTATACAGAGGTGATTGGAAGATAGGGTTGGTGGGCGTGTGCGTCATTTGCGGAAGCAGGATGTGAGCGCCATCTTGGCTCACTCGATGGGCGGGGGGAACTCTAGAGCAGGCTGCAACATGTCCACTAGGCCAAACCCGGAAAGCGGCTCTCTACAAGTTCCCCTCAAGCAGGACCTGACCTGTGGGTGTGTGTTAGGCCTCTTATCCAATAAGAGGGAGGGTGCCCCAGGGAGGCCCCTGCTTTGTGAACTTCTACCAATCCTTGGGTCTCTCCCTGGCAATGCAGGTGGCTTAAGTCCTATAGCTCAGCAAGGAGTCTGGATGGAAAAGTGGGCATAGTCCACTACCTACCAAAGAGCATCCCCCAAGTCCCCACAAACCCATACACAATACCCCCTGCTGCCCCTTGCCAATGAACCCCTGAGGACCAGCTGAGAGCTCCCCAAAATACAGGATTGCCTGTGAGATCTCAAGGAGCCAGACACAGGGAGGGTCAGAAAACAGACACAGGGGATGAAGGATGAGGTGCCTGTGTAAGGCAAAAGCACTTGGCCAAGGCTCTTGAGCACTGGGCTCAGCTCATATGTCTGCAGCAAGTATTCTGCCACCCATGGGATGGAAGCCTTGACCAGCAGGATGGCAGGGGGGGCCATTCAGTTCATACAGTATTTCGCCACTTACCCAATGTCAATCTCAAGACCTGGTCCCATCGACCTTAGAAAGTAAGACACTAAGTGGCCTGAGTGCACCTGTGAGTCCCCACATGTTTGGGTTGGCAAGGTTGGAAACCAAAGCGACCTTAGACATCTTGGCCTTTCCTGATATTTGCTGCCCTTTCTGCAAGTCAGGGGAAAGGAGAAAAAGAACAGTTTCAGAGCATTCCAAGGACTCCAACATCCTACCTCTTGGCATATAACCAGAAAGGAAGGGAAAGAGAACGCAAGCTTACATAGACAGAGGAACCCAGACCCAAGAATAAGCAATCTGACACCAAGAAGACATCCACCAAGGAACCCACAGAATGATGCCATGCCCTGACCCACCCAGGTCTCAGATGTGTTCCTTTGGGAACCATTAGCCAAGACCTGTTTCACTTTACTTTGTCTTCTTAGGTCTGACCAGGGCAGTAGATCTTTCTATAGTCAGGACCAATGTGATTCTGAGCTTTTACAAAAAAATGTTGCTGAATTCCTATGGTGATGCAAAGAGGAAAATGCATAATAGGCCCTCTCCATTTCCCCCAGTCCAAAGGGGGAGGCAAGTCATGGGATGGTGGACATTATTCTTCTCAGTCCTCAGGGTATCAAACTAGGCTCAACTGGAAGGGTGTGCTTGCATAGGTACAAGTGTAAGGGCTGTTTCCATGACAGCTCCTACAGACACAGGCAGAGAGCAGTGGACATGGATCCCTTGGCACATATCCCTTGGACCCATGGTAGAAATTTCAAAATGGATCCCTGGGCACATATTCCTTGGATCCATGGTAGAAACTTCATGAAACTTCAACAGTTCTGGGAATTTTGACTTTTTTCATTCCCCATCTTGTGAACGGCATTTCCTAGGGACTCACATCCCCTCTGAGGGTAGCTTGTGTGGCCTGTTCCTTGGGTGAACAACAAGACACCCCAAGGGCCACAGGGGAGAGTTGCTTTGGGTTTTCCCCATTAAGTGATGCTACCAGGCAAGGCAGAATGATACCCATGTGGAAAGAGTCCTCTTCTCCAGTGGGACAGCACTTCTCTATATCCTTGGCAGGGTGAGTCAACACAACCCAAATGCCCTGTCGTTTGAATTGTGCTATTGGTTTACCCAAGCAATCCTCCATGAAATTTGTCTTCCAAACCACAGACCTGCATTTCAAGTTTGTGTGTTCTGACACTACCCAACCCCCTCATTTGGTATGAATCTGAGTCCCATGGGAAGGACAAAAAGAGGCCTCCATGAAGACCAAGCCATATTCTGAATCACCACTGGGGTTACCTTGACAATGCTACCAAGTGGGGTTGAAAGACCCCCATGGAGAGATTCCTCTGATGGGATTCAAAAGCAATTCTCTGTTCCTCGGTAGTGTGAGTCAGTGCAGCCAAATGGCCCTGTTCTTTGACTATTGCTATCTATTTTCCTAGTCATCTTGTAAGAGACTTGTCCTCAAAATACGGTCTTGCTTCTTAGGTTTCGCAATGTCTGACTACATAACCTGCCTAGTCTCTCCTTGTGCTTTTTACTCCAAGTGAAAAGGAGAAGAGCCAGTACCCAATGATCTAAAATCTAGAGACTCCATTTTCCCAAGGGATTTATCATGCAGTTTTCTGGCTAGGTGAATTTACAGTAAGAAATATGCCCAGAGCTCTTGTCTGTGGCTCCTTGAGAGTTGCTACAGTAAGTCCCAACCAAACAAGGCAGCCACCATAGCCTGAGCATAGCCTTCCTGTGTCCAGTACTCCTGGAAATCTGGCTGTCCTTCTTTATCCTGCTGCCAGATTCTGGAACTTTTGAGGCAGGAGGTGGCTGAAGGCCAACCCATCCCAGGCCTCAATGTATCTCTTGTCCTTTTGTGTAGCTGGCCTTTGTTCTGGCTTGGATCTTGAGTTTATTCATTTGCATGGCATTTCTGGGAAGGCTGAGGGTAGTCCCTGGGATAACAGAAAATTTTCCACTTGATGGCAGTATTGTACCAGAAAGGCCCATTGTTATTCCACCATACTTCTCCAACCTCACTTTCACGAGGGAAAAAAGGCCAAACAGTGTCTAATTTCACTATAGACCCTTAGCCTGGATACTTTTCAAGTGGCAACTCCTACACCTTTTGTCCCAATCACACAAGGCCTAGTTCTGTGTGTGTTGTGTTCAAAACATGGAGGGAGAAACAGGCACCCTCCATGTTTCTCTCCCTGGCACTGTAGGTAACTTGAGTCCTCTATCCCTACATGGGGCACAAGGTGGTCCCAATACCCCAACACCACCAGCCTCTTGCTTCATACTGCCCCTGAGGGGATATGTTTATTGGGGCATTCTGACACTGCAATATAGATTTACCCCTTGGACACAAGTTCAGGCTCAGTTTGAAGTTAATTTTTTTGAATTTGTATTTTTTCAATTCCAATTATATTGAGATCACTTTTCCTTGGTTTTTGCTTAGTTCTAAGAGGCATCTTAGTACTATTTATACCCACCCAATTGTACTCCTTCAATACCTAAGTAATGGATAAATTACCTATACTACTTGTTTTGGTGCTATTTCTCATTAACTTTTGCCTATTGCTTTCAGAATTGGTGGCATTCAAGTTCTCCAACCCAAGGTTTCTAGTGTCAGACTGTATTCTTTCATGGTTTATATGCTGAAGATATATGAGCTAACTGCTTACATGTCTCATATGTCTTGATATTTTTAAGCTCATTTTGCTCTAGGATATTGTGTTTTCAACAAGATCAAGTGGAATTATTTGTCCTGGAGGCATCTTATTTCTGTTCCTTGCTTGTCAAGAGATAGACACAGATTTTAAAGAGATGTGTATAATTTTGCCTTCTACCCACTCTACCTCTATTACTCTTAATAGGTTAGTTCCACTTCCTCACTATCGTGGTTGAGGGCCATGGCTCACTGAGCTGGAGTCCAAAGAGAAAAAGAAATGATGGAAAGAATAGAAAGTTTCAACCCAACTCAAATCCAGTATGGAGAGACCTTGAAGACCCAGTTCTCCTCAAAGGGTGTCCAACAGTCTCTCTCCTTTTTGTCTGGGACTTCTTCCCATGGATGTGGTAGGGAGTTAATCATCTTACTGTCAGTTGGCCTCAATGGGACTGATGACCAAACACTTCTCACTTTCAATTGCACTGTAGTTCACAGAACCTGTTCCTAGATTAAGATTATCTGTATGTGCAGCTGAACTTTGTCTATTTTGCATTACATTATCACAATGCTACATCAGATCATTTTATATCATGGTGGAAACCCACCTGTGATGGATAAGTTCAGTGTGTCAGCTTGGCCAAGTTATATTGTCCAGCAAGCACTGACTTGATTGTTACTGTGAGGATACTTCCTGGATTTATATCAGTAAGTTGATTGCATTTATGGTGGATTACTATCTACAACCAACTAAGGAGATTGCCTTCAACAATGAGAGAACTTTCATCCAATCAGGTAAAGGCCTTAAAGGGAGATGTAATGACTTCAGCAGTCAGAAGAGAGGATTTCCACCTCTGCTTTGTCCAGCCAACTTCTCCTGGAGAATTTGCTGGCCACCTTCATTGGAGTTTCCAGCTTGCCATCTGCCATATTGAATTTGGACTTGCCTATCTCCACTGTCATATGAACCAATCCCTATTAAAAAAAAACCTATGATATTTACATGGTATATATATATATATATATACACATATACCTTCAGTGGTATCTTTTAATTCAGAGAATCCAGCCTAATACACTATCTAATGTACATTGTCCCCATGCCATTAATATATTGGGAGTCTTTCACTCTTGAGGATTGTTGGAATACCAGAAATTACAGCATTTTTAAATCTGAGAAATACTGTTATCTGCAACTTATCTTTAAACATTTCTTATTGTGAACTATAAAATATATATAAAAAGCAATAAATTTCAAAGTACATTGTAACAAGTAGTTATATAACAGTTTTCAGAGTTTGGTACGGGTTACAGTTCTGCACTTTTAGGTTTTTACTTCTAGCTACTCCAAGACACTGAGACTAAAAGAAATATCAGCAGTCATACTCATTTATTAAATCCTATCCTCTCTGTTATAACTCCTCTTTCTCATTTGATCCTTCAATACTTCTCTCAATCTTTAGGGGTATTTGGGCTATGCCCAATCTAGCTTTTTTCATGTTGGAAAGGGGTGTCGATATTATGGGATAGAGAGATGGAACTAGTTGATGTTCTTGGAGAGGCTGACCCCTCTGGGTTTCAGGACTTACCTGGCCTAGGAACCCATCTGGAATTTGTAGATTATGAAAAGTAATCTTAGTATGTGACACTTTTGCAGCATCTGAGATATAGCCCTAAGTTTTCTTTGGGTTTAATAAGAATGGTTTTGTTTGCGGTTTGGCAAACTATGGTAATTAGCAATATTTAGCTGAAGTTTGCTTAAGAGTAGCCTCCAAATAGCCTCTCAACTCTATTTGAGCTCTCTTAGCCACTGATACCTTACTTTGTTACAATTCTTTTCCCTGAGGCTAAGTTCATCCCTGGGAGCCATGTCCCACGTTGTCAGGGAGACTTCCACCCTTTGGATGTCATAACCCATGTAGGAGGTAGGGTAATGATTTTACTTGCAGAGTTGTGCTTACAGAGAGGCCACATATGAGCAACAAAAGAGGTTTTCTGGAAGTAACTCTTAGGCATAACTAAGGCTTAGCTTCTCAGCTACAGAAATAAGCTTCACAAGAGGAAGCTTCAAGATCAAGGGCTTGGCATATTGACTTGCGAGTCCCTAATGTTTGAGACAGTATCAAACATTTCCCCTGGTGTTAAAGCTCAATAGTTCCATATTTTTTCTCCCATCCCTTGAGGGACTTATTTGCAACTTATTTTTAGAAAACAAAAATTTATAGGAAAAGCATACACACCTTTAACACCATCACTTAGCCATCAGCATCCTTCACAGTTTACTTTCTTTCTCTACATTCTTCTGCAAAGAATATAGGTATGTCACTTACTCAAAGTGGGATTGGTCATTCATAATACATTCAAACTGGATATTACAAAACTCTGTATATCACATATACCCATTTCCTTTAAATTATTTGAAACTTTTTCTTTTGGTTTTCTTTTATTCCACTGAGAATTTGTCTTCAATGTATCATTTAAAACTCTCCTTTTAACAGAGTTAACCAACATAACTCTCTATATAACCTGACCTCACCTGTATTTCTACCCATTATAGAGAATGACAGAAAAAGTTGGCATGTACTTCTCATTTTGCCAACAAGATTCTGTTATATTTCCACTGAAAAATATGGAGTGAGATTGTTTTTTGTTTAGCATTTTTCTAATGTTCCTGGGTAAACAATAATTTATTACTAAAGTGTTTTACAAAAATAATACCTCTTCATTTCTTGGTACTTAAAAAAACATAATTCAGGGACCATGTAAAAATGAGATCACAGAACCATCACATGTGAAATCTGAGGGTGTCTATTCCCTAAAATCTGTCCTCTAAATCACCCACAACCATTACTTTGCCCTTTATACTCCTAGACTACTCATCTTGGTCCCTCTATGTCTGAACAAATGTGTGGTCAAATATATATGAATATGGTCACAAGAATGTTTCTTTCACCACTGACATATATAGCTCTAATCCCCTCAACTTCACAAAACTTTAGGCTTCTTCATGACTCTAGGCCCCTGATCTCTCTTTACAAAATCAAGATAGAACCTGTTCCATCTAGTCTTCACTGTAAACTATGCAGATAAAACCATGGGACTGACACATCCCATTGCATATGCTCTCCCTGAATGCCCCCAGTCCTTTTCTACTTACTCACTCACACTTATATCCTCTGATTCAATGGAACTGAGTTCAGACTTAGAAGTCTGTTCTGTGTTCCCTATGGCTATACCCTTGAATATAGTGTCTGCTTATCATGGTCTGGTGCAATTTTCTTTGACACAATATATGGAATAATAGACCCTCACCTGATTAGCAGCTCATTTTACTCACTTAAAATTGGGAATTGACTATCTGCATGAATGCTGCAGGGAGATCCACAATGTATTCTTATAAGGGAAAGGGGTATTTATTCTATTGTATGGCCATGTTATAACTTATCCAACCATTCATCCCTACTTCCATATTTGCACTACAGATGGACCTGAAAAACATGCAAACAGCATCTCACATATGAGGTTATTCATTATATCATAGATTGTATTTTTAAAAGAGTAGAGAGAAAAAAAAAGTGCTCAATAAAGGAACACCTAACTTATAGACCTACTGGACATCTCCCCACACATGTGGGAATTCTAAACAGTTGTTAAAAATAAAATAAAAAGGACAGAGGAAGATGATTTCTCTCTAGAGACATGCAAAGTCCAGGGTACATACAATTTTGTGAAGGCAGCAAAATGTAGAAGAGTATATAGTATGTGGTGCTTTTGGTATCCCAAAAGAGGTTCAGTGAAAACATATATCTTTGTTTTCATTGGCACAGAATACTAGAAGGAAATGAGAGATAAATCCCAAACATCTGGCTAATTCCAAGGGGAACTATGTTTTGCATGAAAAGCTGTCTGAAATCAAGTTATTATATAGAGAAAAGAACCCCCACACTACTCTTTAAAATGAGCAGCATTAACATTTTTTCTTTTATTTTGTCTATTTATCTTACGTATATATTTCTGTGCAGGCATACCTTGGAAATATTGCAGGTTCAGTTCCAGACCATGGCAATAAACTGAGAATTGAAATAAACTGAGTCACACAAAATCTCTGGTTTGCCAGTGCATATAAAAGTTATGTTTACACTACGTTGTAGTTAATTAAGTGTGCAATAGCCTTATGTCTACAAAATATATATAATTAATTAAAAAATACTGTATTGTTAAAAAATTTTAGCCATCATGAGCTTTCTGCAAATTGTCATCTTTTTGCTCATGGAGGGTCTTGCTTTGATGTTGATGGCTGCTGAATGATCAGAGTGGTGGTTGCTGAAGGTTAGGCTGACTGTGGCAATTTCTTTGAATAAGCAAGAATGAAGTTTGCCAGACTGATTGATCCTTTCTTTCATGAAAGATTTCTCTGCAGCATGTGATACTGTTTGATATCATTTTACCTAATGATACTGACTCACAATTGGAGTCAGTCCTCTCAAATCCTGCCACAGCTTTATTGGCTCATTTTATGTGATATTTCAAATCCTTTGTCTTCATTTCAACAATGTCTACAGCATCTTTACCAGGTGTAGATTCCATCTAAAGAATCCACTTTCACTGCTCCTCCACAAGAAGCCACTCCTCATCTATTCAAATTTTAGCAATTCAGTCATATTTTCAGGCTCATCTTCTAATTCTAGTTCTCTTGCTATTTCCACCTCATCTACAGTTACCTCCTCCACCGAAGTCCTGAACCCCTCAAAGATATTCATGAGTATTGGAATCAACTTCTTCCAAATACCTGTTAAGTTTGACATTTTGACTTCCTTCCATGAATCATCAAATGTTTTTTATGGCATCTAGAACAATGAATCCTTTCCAGACGGTTTTCAGTTGACTTTGTCCACATCCATAATTCTTAAGGGGCCTAGGATATTCAGAATGGTAAATGAGTGTGGCTTCAACTTCAAGTCACCAGCTGTATTAATCCCTAATCCAGCCCAAGGCTGGTTCATCTACTTTGAAAATCTGCTGTTTGTGGTCACCACCTTAATCAATTATCTTAGCTAGATCTTCTACATAACTTGCTGCACCTTCTACATCAGCACTTGTTGCTTCACCTTGTACTTTTTATGTTATGGAGATGGCTTCTTTTCTTAAACCTCATGAATCAACCTCTCCTAGCTTCAAACATTCTTCTGCAGCTTCCTCACATATCTCAGTCTTCCTAGAAATGAAGAGTGAGAGGTCTTGCTCTGGATTAGGCTTCAGTTTAAGGGAATGCTGTGGCTGGTCTGATCTTTAAGAACACTAAAACTTTCTCCATATCAGCAAAAAGGCTGTTTCACTTCTTATCATTTATGTGTTCACTGGAGAAGAACTTTTGATTTCCTTCAAGAACTTCTCCTTTTTAGGAATTTCTTGGTTTTTGAGATGTGTTTCTCATTAAGCTTAAATATTTATAGCTATTGATTTATAGTGAGAGATGTGTGACTCACTTGAGCACTCCAAGGCCATCATATGGTTAATAAGTGACTTAATTTTGATATTATCTCAGGAAATAGGGAGGTCCAAGGAGAGTGAGAAAGACTGAAGAATGGTTGGTCAGTGGAGCAGTCAGAACATGTTCAACATTTGTCGATTATGTTCACCATCTTATATGGGTGTGGTTTCTGGCATTCCAATTGCAATAGTAACATCATGGACCACTGATGATACATCCGTGTAATGCATGTAACAATAATGAAAAAGTTTGAAATATTGTGAGAATTACCAAAAGGTGATATAGAGATGAAATGAGCACATGCTGTTTGGAAAATGGTGTTTATAGATTTGCTCGATGCAGGTTTGCACAAACCTTCAATTTGTAGAATATGCAATAACAATGGACCACAACAAAAAGAAATGCAACAAAATGAGGTATACCTGCATGCCTTTGCAAGAGATATGTTGAACCTTGCTCTTTTTAATGTCCTACAAGGCTACCTCTAAAATGTTTAATCAATTTGATATCCTGAAGATTTTTTTTTTTTTGGATGTGTGGTCTGGGAATTGAACCCGGGTCTCCCATATGGAAGGTGAGCATTCTACAACTGAACCACCCATGCACCCATTATCCTGAAGATTTTTAAATGATATTTTTTTACCATTTAAAATTCAGCATCCTATTTTCTACTCATTTACACTAACACAGATTTTCCCTTATAGCCTTCAAAGTAAAAGGCAGCCATGGTGACAAATTATTTTAGACCAGTGAGACCTGTGAGACTTCTGATTTATAGAACTGTAAGAATATAAGTTTGCACTCTTTTAAACTATTTCATAGGTGGCAATTTCTTGCAGCAAGAGTAGAAAAATGATTCCCCATATATACGACGTATGTTCTCCAAACAGAGTGGAAACAAATTAGAAATAAAAAACTGAAAGACCTTTGAAAAATTTACAAAAAGCAGGAATTAAATAACACCCTCAAGAATAAAGAACAGGTAAAAAAAGAAATTACAAATAAATTAGAAAATATTTTGAGATTAATGACACAAAAATATAATACAACAAAACCTATGGGATGTAATGAAAACAATCCTCACAGGGGGAATTTATAGCTTTAAGCACATTTAAAAAGAAGACAGATCCCAAATCAATAATCTAACATTACCCCACAAGGAGCTAGAAAAATAAAAGCAAGATAAACATAAAGCAGGCAGGGAAAGGAAATAATAATGATTACAGCAGAGATAAATGAAATAGAGAATTAATGAAATCAAAGGTTAGTTCTTTGTGAACATCAATACAAATGACAAACATTTAGGTAGATTGACCAGATAAAAAGAGAAAAAAGCTCAAACTGCTAAAATTAAAATGAAAAGTAGGGTCATTACAACAGACCTTACCGAAATAAAAGGGATTATAAGAAAATATTATGAACAATTGTACACCAACAAATTAGATAACATAGATGGACAAAATCCTAGAAACACACAAACTATCAAAAGCCTGCTCTGAAGAAAGAGAAAACCTGAACAAATCTATAAGGAGCAAAGAGATTGAATTAGTAATAAAAAATCTTTTGGCAAAGAAAAGTACAGGACCTGAAGGCTTCACTGGTGAATTTCACCAAATATTTAAGGATGAATTGTTACAAATCATTCTGAAATTATTCTAAAAATTAGAAGAGGAGGGAACAGAACACTTCATAACTCTTCCTAGGAGTCTAGCATTGCCCTGATACCAAAAGCAGATAAAGACATCACAGGAAAAGAAAACTATAGGTCTATATTTCTTGTGAATAAATAGGCAAAAATCTTTAATAAAATATGGGCAAAACGAACCCAGCAGCACATTAAGAGGATTACCTTAATGTAATCCAATTAATAATTGAATGTACCCAATCCTGCTGAACTATAACTTGAAAATGGTTATTTTATGTCATGTGAATTTTGCTTCAAAAAATTAAGATCAGAAAAAGAAAAATAAACAGACCATTTTGATGCAACAATATAAATAGACTTGAAAACATACAACAATTTAGTATATGATACAAGAAGCCTTTCAAATCACTTGGAGTAAGCACATTTAAAAAGAAGACAGATCAAAGGGGTGATCATCCATAAAAAGATTTTTTGTTCCATATCTCACACATTTAACCAGGATAAACCCTACATGGATACAAGAATAAAGGTACAAAGAAAAGAATCATAAAACTCCTAGAAGAAAGTCTTTCTATCTTTTATTAAATCTGGAGTCTATCAAAGAAAATACAGATAAATGTTAACACATAAAATTCACCATGTCAACGGAAAAAAAACTTTATCAACATCAGAAAAGGATGAAAAATGGGAAAAAATATTTCCAACTCACATCACTCATCCTCCCAATACATAAAGAGCCATCTCCTAGAAAAGTTAAGAAAAAGAGCAATCCAATAAAAAAATATTAACAGCGCATAAAGGAAGAAACTCAAAAGGCCCTTAAAGATTCCCAAGTCACTCATAAGGGAAATGTTAATAAAAATTACTCTGTTGTACAATTTCTTGCATGCCATGAGCTGACTTTGTCTTTTTGTTCATTTCTATAAATGTAATGAACATTTTCTTCAGATTTGCTCAGAGAATGAACAGTATATGACATTTCTCATGAACAGCAAATGTGAATGAAATAGATTTGTGTAGCAGTTCAAGGTACCAGACAAGGCCACCCTTTAATGTGTGAAATACAATTGGTCAAGATGGCTAATGGCCCACCTCATTCAGGACATTTAACCTCTTCAAATGTAGCCCTTGCAAAGTTTCAAATCACAAGGAGCGCAAATGACTTGTGAAAATGAACCCTGTTCACAGAAGTCCCATTATAATCAAAATGACTCCTACCACATCTCCTCATGATTTTCTTTCTTTTTTAAAAAATAACGTTTATTTTTAAAAAACTTTTAAGTTAATTATTGTGCAATATAGAAAAATGAAAAGCATAAGAAACAAAGAACACAAAATCATCCAGAATCACAATCAGTTTAGTGTTTGACATGTCCTTCTAGGTCCTTTATGTATATACATACAACTGAGCATACATTTTTATGTGGTTGAGATTACAGAGAAAGTATCATGCTTTTTCATGAATATTTAACCATTAAAAGTCCCAAAGCCATGAGTATTGTGATAACCAAGAATACATGACACCAACTCAGTCAGGGAAAAATGTATCACTGCCTGTCCTGGAACAAAAATTTCACAAAAGACAAAAATGGCAACAGGCCTCTGTAGATATTGGCAGTTATAAATACTGCATTCCCTCAATGCTTAATTTTAAAATTAGACATAAAGCAAGAAAACAAAAAGTATAAGGTATCTAAGAGAATTCACTGTCAGATCTATATCAAAATAATAGTAAGGTATGCTTCCATTGAGTTATTTAACATTTTCCTACGGTACAGCCAAGAGATGTGCACATACAATGGTTATATCAAAATGGAACTATGAGAAGTACATGGGAGTTCAGTGGTAGAATTCTTGCTCACCATGCAGGAGATCCGGGTTCCATTCCCAGCCCAAGCACTCTGCCCCCCACCTCCACCCCCAATTTTTTTCAACAAATGATCCTGCGATAATGGGATATTCACATGGAAAAAGAATGAATTGTGACCCCCAGCATACAGCATACAAAAAGTAAAGAAAAGGGTGGGCCACAGTGGTCCAGTGGCAAAGTTTTTGCCTGCCATGCCGGAGACTTGAGTTCAGTTCCTGGTGCCTGCCCATGCAAAAAAAAAGTAAATAAAATATGAACACTACTGTATACATCCCTCTCCCTGCACTTTCTTCTGCACCTCTGCAGCCAATCTAATGAACGAGTCCTGATGCTCAGAGATAGTTTAACAATTCCATGTCAAAGGTGCTTCTATTCTATTAACAAAATATACTTTTAAATTTGTTAATTCACCAGCTCTACTTTTTAATTATACATTGGCATATAAAGATATCTAAAAAGCTGAGATGTTGTGAAATAAAGAATCTTATCCACAGTAAACACAGGTATTTTAAAAAATGCACATAGGACTATGGTTATAATCTAAAACTGTTTTTTAGATATAGAGACACTAGCAAAGAGCCCTTCCCTTTGCCCTTCTTCTTCTTTCACCATTTCAATGACTGAGTAGAGAAATATATCTAGCTCCAAGAAGTGGATTAGCAAAGGTCACTCTCAGAAGACAGTCCTTCCTATGAACTATCACAAGGACATTTCTATAAGGACTATCATTTTACCTCTATTTTTAACATGTTTTGGGTGTTAAGACTTATACTTTAATACATGC
This sequence comes from Tamandua tetradactyla, assembly GCF_023851605.1. NCBI lineage: Eukaryota > Metazoa > Chordata > Mammalia > Pilosa > Myrmecophagidae > Tamandua > Tamandua tetradactyla. The sequence continues at coordinate 52,644,902 of NC_135353.1, read as the reverse complement.
AATAACCAAAATGCCTATATAGAACAATGGTCAGACAATCTGAATTTGTCAAATAACTCATGTGCAAAGAGCCCTTCCCTCTGCACTTCCTTCCCTGCCCCCACCACCCCCTCAGTATATTGCTCCAAGACAAATAGTTTAACAATGCCATTCTCATGTATTAACAGAAAAAAATATTTAAAGTATTATTTTGCACTCTCTACTTTTAACATATGTTGTATAATCTAAGCATTTAGAAAGATCGGGTGTATTAAATAAGAACTTAAATTTGTCCACAATACATACAGTACCACTGAAAAAATCACACACATGTTAAACCAAGGATATAATCTGACAATTTCTTCTAAATAGGAACATTCTGACCTAGAATCCTTCTCCTTCTCACCTCTATCTACCCAGTGATTAGATCTGCAATGCTTAGAGGGTATTTTAACCATTTTTCTTCCACAAGTAAAATTCTATCATTTTCAGAACAAAATCTTCCTTATAAATTTTAATACACAATGTACAAAATGTATTAGTTTGATAACTATATTTCTGCCCTACACTGGCAACATCTTTAACATCTAGAAAAACTAGACGATAAAAAATTAGGACTTGTTTGACCACTTTATATACACTATATACACAGTAAAGTAAAACAAAATGCATAGATGATGATGGCTTATCTTACCGAACTATAGACTAACTGTCATAGAGCACTTGACACTTCCTTCACCCTCCTCCCTGAAACAGCACAAACAGAATATGTACTGCCCTGGAGGTGGTTTGACCATTTCCAAAAGGTATTTCATATGAATTATAACAAAGCAATATCTACAAAATGTGTTACTTAAGTACTTCTACTTTTAACATACTTTGTGAACTTCTAAACATCTAGAAAGACTAGATGTTTCAAATAAGGATTTAAATTTGTCCACTATATATAGTAGTGTCTTAGAAATGGAAACATTCTGGCCTAGAGCCCGTCATTTCTCCCAATTCCTTCTCTCCATCACAAACCCTGTGGATGAGTTACAGGCAAATGTCACTTTGATGTGAATTTGCAATTTCATTTCCAAAAGTCAGTTTCAGAAGACAGTCTGTCTATTAATTTTAACACAAAGTGTACAAAATGCATTAGTTTACTAACTCTACTTTTGTCATACAGTGGCAACCTCTTTAATATCTAGAGAATAGATATTATAAAATTAGTACTCATTTGTCCAATATATTGGATACAATACAGCAAAGTTAAATGAATTCACATAACACATAAGGCAATGGATGATCTATTGATTTTTCTTAAATAAACAGATGTCAAGTTTCAGGACAGAATAGTTTGCCAGACAAGTCCTTGGCACCAGGCTGCTTGCAAGGTCACCAAAAAAGTTTGTGAAGAATAAAGAGAAGAATTTAATTAAACCCAGCCATGAAGCATGGTTTATTCTTTCCTGGTCCTTGGAATGAGCACAATCCATTACAGGAAATGTATTTCTCTATGGGTAATGCAGGATATACTATTTATGGGTAAATTTTGGATAGCCCAGTCCTTATCAGCAAGCAGGGTGGTAGTGCAGTTTAAGAACCACACAACCAAAACCAATCAACCTTCCTTTTGGGGTGATGGCTAAGTTCTGGTAATGGATGGCAGTGAGGGTAGCACAGCATTGTGCATGGGATTAATATCACTGAATGGTAGGCATCCTTGGGAGTGGCTGAGATGGGAAAGTTTAGGTTATATATATAACTCCACAATTATAAATAAACCAGTTGAAGAGACAATAGCAATTAAAGGCAATCGATAATCTTGGACAGGATATGACATTGGAGAAGGAAAATTCCAAAAGCACATTACTGGAACAAGGAAAAACTGGAATATAGAATGAAAGACTTATATAAATGTTAAATTTCATGAACTTGATAACTGTACTTAAGGTGGTTACATAAGCGAATATTCTTGCTCTTAGAAATGTACATGGAAGTATTATGTGTTCAAGGAGCATGAGGTACATAACCTTCTCTCAAATGTTCAGATAAATGAGAGATAGAGATAGAAACTAGACCAAGGGAGAGAAAGAGACAGATAGATACAGGAAATGTTGCAAAATATTAAAATTGCTGGTTCTGAATGTGGGGGAGGGTGCATGCTGGAGTTCTCTGTATGGGTTTTATAATGTTTTTGCAATTTTCCCATAAATTTGAAATGATTTCAAAATAAATTTAAGGGAAAAAACAACCAAATACACAGACCCTTCCCAGGCCACAGGGGTTCCGGAGGAAGAAGTGGGGTTAGGGGAGAACGAATCTGCAGAACACTTCCCGTCTGCCCTGCCACCCTTCATTGTGGCCACAGGGAAGCGCCTTCAGGTCCACCGAAATGGGAAAGAGAGCCCGGCTCGGCTTGGACACGTTCCCTCCATGTCCAAAGCATACACTTGGGCAGCGGTAAAACTTGGAGCCGGTGCTCGCTGTAACCCGGACCCCACCCTGCTTGGCCCTGGGGAGAGCGTGTGGGACGCTCGAGGCCATCTGGGCTGCAGCCAGCGCTGTTCAAGGTCAGACGCCGGGGCACCGGGTGCCCCATGGTGGGGGGTGCGGAAGGTCCTAGGAACCAGAAAGGCCATCCAACCCCAGCCCATGTTCTCCCGCATCAGGCAAAGGCAAAAGGCAAAAGGCAAAGGCAGGGCTGGGGCAGTGCGCCTGCTGGAAAGGCCCTAAGCCCTCAGCTCTAGGCTCTGGGACCCGCGCAGACCACGGTGACTCTGCTTCGCCCTGCTGCAAAGCGGCACTAGGCACTGGCCTCCAGGTTTCCCTCTTCGCGCCTCCTCCAGGTTCCCAGGAGCAGGTGGGCTCTGAAAGGGGGCGCGGAGTTGAAGATGGTGGGAGTCCATTGACCGCAGTGTGGGTTCCGACCAAGGGAAGAGTGGGCATCATCCTCGGGAGGTCCTGATGCCTGAAGGTGCCGGGTGCGGGGGCGTTGGGAAAGCCCTGGAAAACCTCTGCTTTGCTATTTGCTGGGGAGAGAGGTCCTTGCTGGCAGGAGGGCAAAGAATAAAATAGAAAGCTTGCCACTTGACATTCGCAGAACGAATTACAGGTAGAAGAAATTCAAATATGGCTTTTGCAAATGATGTTGCTGTAAGTTTGTAACGTCCACAGGCTTGAGGATATTAAAACCTGAACCGCTCCCTTCCCAGATGAAAGGACTTTCTTGATACTTGACATTCACCTGTGCCTACAACTCATGTTCTTTGCCCCAGGCCACAGCTTCTGGGGTGGCCTTCCAGAGTGCTCAGGTGGAGTCTGCACCTCCTACGTGGTGGGGCAGTGTTGGACCCTAAGGAGTCACAGGGCTTGCTTGTTTCCCCTGCTTGACTACAGCATTCATTTAATTTTCATTTTCATTTTGAAAAAAATAACATACTCTCTTTGCAAAATAATGTTCACATAATAGAGACACGTGTAATGAGGAAAACAAAGATGACTACAAGTGCCACCACTCAGTGATGAGGAAATGTTGAATTGAAATAAACCCTGCCAGTACGTTGTTCCCTAAGCAGAGAGAGAGGGAGAGACAGAAAAAGAGAGAGATGCCAAACAACACTCTAAGGAGCTCCTTTGGCACTTTGGTAACTGCGAGCTACTTGGTTACTAATGATTGACGACATATTTTTGTTGACCCCCCTTTTTTTAATTAAAGAAACTGTAGGTTTACAGAAAAGTCACACAAGAAATAAAAAATAAAATAAATGTGTCTATGCTTCACAGGACCAGACAGAGGATTTTGTTCCAGGACAGACCACATTCAATTAATTTTCATGAGACTTTGTACTAGACACTGCTACTAAAATGATTCAAGGCTTTTTGGACATAGTGATGGAATGAATGTATTTTGAATGGGGGAAGACATGACTTTCTGGGGTGCAGTGGGTGTACTGTGGGGATCTAATAATGTTCCCCACAAAAGACATGCTCAGGTCCCAACCTCTGGCCCTGTGGATGTGAACCCATTTGTAAAGAGACCTATGAGCATAGTATTAGTGAAGATGTACCCAAACTGAGTGAAGATAGGCCTTAATCTAACATAGCAGAAGCCCTTATAAGCAAAATAAATTAGACACAAAAGGAGAAGCCGTGGAGACCAACCGGAAGCTGAAAGTCAACAGAAGCCAGAAGAGATTAGATAAAGTGTTACCATGTACACTGCCATGTGATGGAATTGCAAAGGAACTCCAATGATTGCTGGCCACTAAGAATATACCTGCCATAGGAGTAAACAAGTCTTCTAACCTCTGAAACTGAGAGTCAGTAAATTCCTGTTGTTAAGCCAACCCATTATATGATATTTGTTTTATCAGGTAGGAAACTAAGATTTTATATCTATCTATCTAACATCCATCCATCCATCTATCTATCTATCTATCTATCTATCTATCTATCTATCTATCTATCTATCTATCTATCACTATTTCCTGAACATTTCAGAGTAGGGTTGTATAAATCATTATGCTTGGACACTAAAAATTTCCATGAATATTTCCTAAAAACAAAGATATTCAATTATGCAAACACTTTAAGTGCATTTATCAAGTTCAAGAAATTTAACATTGATATAAAACTTGCATTCTATATTCTAATTTTCTCTCAAATCCCAGTACTGTCATTTTACTCCATTATTAGAACCTACCCAGGATCATGTATTGCATTTAATTGCCATTTTCTGCTTAGTTGATCTTTCTTTTCTTCTTTTAACTGTGAAAACAGATATACAACATAACCTTTCCCATTGGAACCACTCAGAAGCTCACCATTCATTGGGATTAATCCCATTGAGATTATTGCACTAACCTCATCAACATCCATTCCTAAAACATTCCCTTCACCCCAAATGGAAACCCTACACACTCATTATGCATTAACTACCCCATTTCCATTGTCTATCCACTACTGGTAACCTGTACTTTACTTTCTGTCTCTATGAGTTTTGTAAATTATCCAGTATTTTCCTTGTGGTTAACGTGGGGCTTAGATTTAACATACTAAATACATAACAATCTCATTTGATTTAATATCAACTTAACTTGAATAGCATACATAAACTTTGTTTCTATAACCTCTGTCACCTCACCCTTATGTAGTTCTTGCAAAAAATTATATGTTTATACACTGAATCCAAAACCATTGATTCAGTTTATACACTGAATCCAAAACCTGCCATGCCAGAGACCTGGGTTTGATTCCCGGTGCCTGCCCATGCAAACAAACAAACAAACAAAAAACAAAACCCTTGATTTATCATTAGATTTTGCGCTTTTTCATTTAAATCCTATATGAAATAAGAACTGGAGTAACAAACCATAAATGCAATAGTAGTACCATTTATCTTACTCAGGTTGATATCTTTATTATAGTTCTTTGTTTCTTTGTGCAGCTTCAGCCTACTATCTAGTGTCCTTTCCTTTCAACCTATAGAACTCCCATTAGCATGTTTTGCAGGGAAGGTCTAGCAGTGATGAATTCCCTCCGCTTTTGTTTATCTGAGCATGTCTTAATTGCTCTCTCATTTTTAAAATCAGTTTTGCTGGCTATGGAATACTTGATTGGCAATTTTGTTTTCTTTTCAGCACTTTAAATATGTCATCCCTCTGTCTTCTTTCCTCCATAGTTTCAGATGTGAATTAAACATTTAATCTTATCGAGGCTCCCTTTCTTGTGACATAGAGCTTCTCTCTTCCAGTATTCAGAATTCTATCTTGATCTTTGGCATGTGACAACTTGATTCATATATGTTACATTTTGAGTCTGTCTGGGTTTATCTTGTTTGGAGTTCACTGAGCTCCTTGGATTTGTATACGAATGTCTTTCATTCAATTTTGGATTTTTCAACTGTTATTACTTCAGATACTCTCTAGGCCCCTTTCTCTCTTTTTTCTCCTTCTGGGACTCCCACAATGTATATATTGGTACTGTTGATGATGTCCCACAAGTCTCTTAGGCTCTGTTCACTATTATTTTTTCTATTCTGTTTTCCTCAGCCTGAATAATTTCAATTGTCTTATCTTTGAGTTCATCGATTCCTGCTTGTCTAATTCTAATCTGCTGTTGAAACCCTCCAGGGAATTTCTTTATTTCTGTTATCACGGTTTTCAACTCACATATTTCTTTTTCTGGTTCATTTTACAGTTTCTAGCTCTTTATCAAGATTCTCATTTTTATCATGTATCATTTTATTTGCAACCTTTAGTTCTTTGAGCATATTTCAGGCCATTTTTAAAAGGACTTCGCCTAGTATGTCTAAAGTCTGGTCCTTTTCATTGCTGGTTTCTGAAGTTTTATGTTGTTCCCTTGGATGGGCCATCATTTCATGCTTCTGTATTTTGCCTTCAAGGAGCATGATAAATACAATGTTTATAAAACAGATAAATAGATTCAAAGCCAAGCAGATAAACAGATAGAAAAAGAATGATAGCTAGATAGATTAGATATATATAAAGAGACAGAGACAGTTACATTAGAGAAAGAAAGAAGGAAATGGCAATGTGGTAAATTGTTTAAAAAGTTGGTGGATTTGGGGATCTAGGTGGGTGGATAGGTTGTAGTCCTCTGTATAGGTCTTGTTTTATTTTTGAAATTGTCATTTAAGATTAAAATTAGTTCAAAATAAAAATTTGTTGAAGCATTCTGACAACTATTTATGTGGATATGGCAAACATTTTCTTCACATACATATGATATTCAAGAGGCCCCAAATAGCCAAAAAAAGACTTTTAAAATAAAGAAATAGATTGAGCACAAGTTTTGTGATTTCAAAATTTACTAAAAAGCTACATTAATAAAACTGTGTGGTACTAGCCTATGGATAAGCATATAGAATAATAAAGATTCCAGAATAAACCTATATATATATATATATGGCCAACTGATTATTGACAAGGGTGTGAGGACTATTCAATAGGGAAAAATTGTCAAATGGTTATGGGAAAACGGGATAGCTACAGACATCATGTTGACTGAAATAAGCCAGAAACATTATGATTCCACTTACATGAAATACCTGAAATATGCAAACACATAGAATCAAAATGTAGAGTGCAGATGGGGGTGAGAATTATTGCATAATGGGTATAGGATTTGTTTGGGGTGTTGGGAAAGTACTGGTAATGGATGGTGGTGAGGGCAGAACAAGTTCTTGAGTATGGTTAATCCCACTGAATGTACACTTTGGAATAGTTGAGATGGTAAAATAATTTTGTACATATGTTTCTACAATTAAAAAAAAACAACTATAGAAACAATGACAATTACATGCAGTACATGAGATTTAATAGTGCAGAAGAAAAGGCCCAAACGGTATTATTGGGTGTGCTGGTTTGAAACATTATGTACCCCAGAAAGACCATGTTCTTTTAATCCTTATCCAATCTTGTGGGGGCACACATATTGTAGCATGGGATCTTTTGAGTAGGTGGTTTCCATGGAGATGTGACCCACCTAATTATGGGTGCGGGCTTTTGATTAGATGGAAATATGACCCTGTCCATTCAAGATGGGTCTAAATTAGTTTACTGGAGTCCTTAAAAGAGGGGAAACAGAGGCTCTCTCTCAGGTGCTTGGAGAGCCGAAAAAGATGTTTGGAGATGCTAAGCTAAGAAATGAAATCAAGTTTGCACTGGAAAGCAAAGAAAGGAACCACAGACACTTAGAGAGAGGAGGCCACTGGAACCAGAAGCTGAAAGCAATGAAACCCAGGAGAAAAGGGTCAGAAAACGTTACCATGTTACTTGCCATATGACAGAGGAACCTGGATACTGCTTTTCCTCTAAGAAGGTATCCTCTTCTTGGTGCCTTAATTTGGACATTTTCATGGTCTTAGAATTGCAACTTGTACCTTGGCAAACCTCCTTTTTAAAAGCCAATCCATTTTTGGCACATCCATTCTGGTAGCTTTAGTGAATCAAATAAATGGGACAGAAGAAAAAAATGGAATACAGACTGAAAGTGTTAAACCAATTTTAAAGTTTCTGAACCCGATAACTCTAAGGTGCTTATATAATGAATATTGTTTTTTAGAAAAGCTAATAGAAGTGTTATGGATTCAAGGAAGATGATTTACACAAACCTCCATTAAAATACATTAAAAATTGATAGAGTGAGAGATAAATGGATGGAAAAGTTTATAAAGATTTATATAAATTACATAAATTGTAATTTTCATAAAAGTTAGTATTAAATGTTCTGTACGGGACAAAAGATATGCCTAAGCTGTAGGAGCAAGGGCTAATGGAAGACTTGCGGAATTTATTGGGAGCAACTGGCCTCAGAGATGTGTCAGCAGTAAACTGGAGATTGTTATCTGACTAATGGAGAACACTCTGGGAGGGAGAGAATGTTTGTTTTTTCTTAACCCCAAGTTCCTTATGGCTATCTTTAGTATGTAAGGAGTAAAATACTGAAAAGTAAGCACTCTGCTTTCTCACAAAATGCATGCACGCTTTTTGTCACATAAACCCTGCAGTAAATAAGCAGGAACTAGTTAAGAATAAAGTTGTCTGTTGTCTGTTGTCACTAAGCTTCAGACCCCCTGATCCCATCTGTCTCTCGCACCATTCCTTAATATCCTTCGTGCTCCGGTCCTGGGGAAGCAACATAAGCAACATATCATATTTGCACAAGGTGACTGGAGATTAATAACAAATGAAAAAGGCTTTAAAGTCTATGGCAGTCTGAGTAAAGATTTCAGTTTGGTGTTCTGTAAGAAAAGATTGTAAATATACTTACTATACAAAATCTCTAATGACATAAAGAGTTTTGTGTAGGCACTCTTGTGCTTCTAGTTGGCACACCTATTTTTTATTATATAATATAACATACATAAAAAGCAAAAAAGCAATAACTTTCAGAGCTCTCTTCAAACAAGTAGTTACAGGACAGATTCCAGAATTTTTCATGGGCTACCATACCATCCTTTCAGAGTTTTCCTTCTAGCTGCTCCAGAATACAGGAGGCTAGAAGGAATGAATATTTTGTTATCATCACAATCAACTTTTTCTCTTTTTTGTGAAAAATTATATATATATATATATATATATATACAAAAAAGCAATAAATTCCAAAGCACAACACAACAATTTGTTGGAGAACAGACTTCAGAGTTTGGTATGGGTTACAATTCTACAATTTTAGGTTTTTACTTATAGCTGATCTGAGATACTGGAGACTAAAAGAAATAGCAATTTAATGATTTAGCAATCATATTTGTTTGTCAAACCCTTCCTTCTCTTTATAATTCCACCATCACCTTTGATCTTTCTATCCCACTCTTTAGGAGTATTTGGGCTATTGTCATTCAACTTTTTCATGTTGGAAGGGGCTGTCAATAATATGGGGTAGGGAGATGGAAAATAGCTGATGTTCTGGAGAGGCTGGGCCCCATATCTACGTTTTAAAGTGTGAAATTAAACAGGCATTTGTGAGAGGTTTTGCAAAACTGTTGCAAGTAGAAAAATGGCAGAAGACTGATTTCAACTGATGCACATGCACACTTTATTCATGTCTTTAAAACAAATAAGAATACTAGCTTCAATGGAAGCTATTAAATGCTGGAGTCACATAAGTTATACCAGAATGGGAAAATATTGCCCAAGTAAAGTTCTACTGTTAAAGCTGAAACAGGTTTAAGGCTATTCAAGTTCACACACAGAGACAGAAATCCATCAGAGCCCCGACTATTTGTTCGTGTTTGAAATATGTGCCCTGTTTCTTAACTTGTAGTCTTAAATGTCTGTTTTACAAAGTCCAAAATAAATCAGTACAATAGAGGGTACATAAAATAAGAGTAACATAAAAGCTATTATTAAGATGAAGTAAGGACTAGTCAAAACATTAAAATTTAAAAGTTGTTACTTGTTGAAACCAGCACTACACTAGGTGTTAAGTAATATATGCAATAATTTTCAAGTAGGTAACTTTATGTTGTTATAACATGTCCTGTTCATCAGCACACTCTTTAAATTAATCAAAACTCTCCACATGCATATTCCCTTACAATAGCAGTAGACACTTCAGCTACCTGTAAAGCTGTCAGTCTCAAATGACTTATTGAGTTAAAGGAAACAAGCAGCCAAGAGGTAACATATTAAGGAGAAATACTGGGAGTTAGAAGATTCATGCAGTTCAGCACTTTGTATCAGTTAGCCAGCTTGCTAGCAATAAGGATGGTTTCCATTGAGGAAAGTCCTTTGGATTGGGAGTGTGGTCACCAGTAACCTCCATCTTCTCTGGGGCTGTAGTAGGAAATTGCTTGTTCTTCATTTTGCTTTAGCTATGTTTTAATCCCAAGAATCAAAATATTTTTCTCCTTTCTGTAATCATTTTCTTAAGAAATCTGAAACTCCAGGTTTTTGTCCCAGATGAGGATACCTTGTTCTTAATTTAGATATTTCAGCTTTCTCCAATTCACTTCATCTTCCATTTCCTTCTGCTCCTCCATAGAGGCTGCCTCAGGGGTTTTGTGGACATAGTGTTCCATCTAAGGCTGCTACTCTGGATTTACTTCTCCAGATCTGTGATCACCTGTTTGGTTCCTTTTTATACTTTCTATCTCTTCCTTGAAATATTGATTTTATTCATATGCCCTTTTCCTGATATCCTTTAATTCTTTGTGTTTTCCTTTAACTTCTTTGAGCATAAAATATTCTGTCTACTATATCCAATGTTAAATCTTCCTCAATGATGGTTTCTGTCATTTATTTTGTTATTTTCAATGGGCCACATTTCCTTGTTTCTTCATATGCTTTGTAATTGTTTGATGAAATTGAGACATTTGAATAATTTATTATGATAACCATGGAAACCACATTCTTCCCCTGCCCTGGGGATTTTTCTCCCTTCTTATTGTTAAAGGCTATAGTAGTCCTTTCGTTTAATGATATTTTCAAACTATTTATTCAAAGACTACCTCCCAACTTATGTGGATACTGAAATATGTTCCTTAGGTATATATTTAACTAGTTTAATGACAGATTACCTTGAATGCCAGGAAATAACAAAAAGAAACAAAAAGAAAACACTCTTCCAGTCTTTTCAGATTGACTTTATATTTGTGCTCACCTTAAACACCTAGGCAGCCTTACAGTGGGGCTAAGAACATATATAGAGAAAAGTACAAAGTCCTCTCAGGTTTTTTCTGACTATATGTCTTTTCCTGTGCACAAGTACTTGGATTAACCAATTCCCCTGTACAAAGGGATATTCCAAATGTGCCCAAATTCCCCAGGATATTCACAGCCTTACCTCCCAGGTATAGAAAATATTATATGCCACATCCCATAGTCCTTTGTCCTCATCAGTGATGGTTTTTGCAGTGTTTCAGAGGCACTGCCATGTGCTTCTATACCTAGAACAAATTTCGGGGCTGACAAGATAGAGACAAGCATCCTATAATAGTCCTTCAGGCTGCCACCTGACAAATTGGTATAGGCATATATATATATATATATATATATATATATATATATATATATATACCTCCCCATATGCACAAATGATGTCTATTCTGTTCCCTCTAGAAGCTAGGACCAGATACCCATACTGGCAGCATGAGCAGGAGTTGCTGCCACCCTGAGCCAAGGAGTGTGTGGGAAAAGGTGAAAAGCACCACAAAATTTTCCTACCATTTTACGTGTGTCTTTTTCTTGAAGGTGATTTATTCTTTGAAAAATCTATCCTTACCTATTGAATTGTCTTAGCACATTTCTGAGAAATCAACTGATTTAATATGCCTGTGATCTTTAGGTCTATCATCTCACCAATACTAACCTCTCTTGCTTTTTGTGGTATCATAATAAGCCTTGAAATCAAAACACATAATCTGCTGTATATCTATATATCAGCAAAGAACAATTCAAAATTGAACTAAGGAAAAAATTCCAATTATAATGGTATCTAAAACAGGAAAATACAAAGGAATAATTTTAACCAACGAGGTGAAAAATGTGTACAATAAAAACCACAAAACACTGCTGAAAGAAATTAAAGAAGACAAAAATGAAAGGAGAGATATCCTGTTGTCCATGGAACAGAAGACTTAAGATTGTTAAGATGTGAATACTTCCCAAAACAGTCTACAGATTAACGCAGATCCTTGTCAAAATTCCACCAGCCATGAGAGTGTTTGAGATGGGAAAGTTTATGTTGTATATATGTTTCCACAATTTTAAAAAACAAGAGCAACCAAAGAGATAATGACAATTAAATGCAATCCATGATTCTGCATGGGAAATAATAATAGAGTAAAGGCCAAAAAGTAAATTATAGGGACATGAAAAATCTGGGATATAGACTGTGAACTTTATACTAATGTTCATTACTTGAACTTGATAACTATATTTAGAGTGGTTACATATGAAATATCTTTGTTCTCAGAAAGTGCCCATGGAAGTATTTTGTGAATAAAATGTTTATACAATAGATAGATAGATACATAGCCAGATAGATAAATGGCTAAAATGATAGTTAGATAGATTAGATATACATAGAGAGAGACAGAGACAGTTGTAAAATAGTTAATAGATATATAGAAAGAGGAAAAAAGAGAAATAAATCCTATCTCATTTCATTCTAAATGTTTATACTGTGTTTTCTTATTAGTTATCATGAGGTTAAAATTTAACATCCTAACTCAGTAAAAATAATATTTTATTTGATATCAAGTTACTTTCAAGAGAATACACATCCCGTGATCCTAATACCTTCTGTCCTCTCCCCCTTTCTCGACTGGTTACAAATTATATCTCTGCACATTTTATATCCAAAGCCATCAGTTTATCATTACTTCTTAAGCATCTGCATTTTAGCAACTGTAAGAAGAATGGAGTTTCATACCAAAAATACAATATAGCAGTACTGGCATTTGTAATTACCCAATGGTTAACTTTCACGGAGTTGCTTATTTCTTTATGCTGCTTTGATCCACTGTCTAGTATACTTTCCATTCAGCCTGAAGAACTCCCTTTAACAGTGCTTGTAGTGTACACATCTAGTGGTAACGAATTACCTAAGTTTTTTTTTAAATCTAGGAGAGTCTAAATTTAATTTTTGAAAGACAGTGTTGCCAAATATAAAATTCCATCAGTAATTGTTTTCTTTCAACACTTTAAATATTTTCTCCCACTGCTTTCTTGCCTCTATGGATTCTGAAGAGAAATAAGCACTTAAATAATATTATGACCTCCTTATAGACTATAATACATTCTTTTTTCAGCTTTCACAATCATTTTTGGTCCTTGGCATTGGCGAATTTCAATACTATGTATTGGGGTGTGGTTCTTTTCATGTTTATCCTGTTTTGGTTTCACTGGGCTTCTTAAATGTGCACATTCATCTCTTTTTTAAATTTAGGTTTTTTGCCATTATTTCTTTGAATATTCCTTCTGTTCCTTTCTTTCTTTCTTCACCTTTTGGAAATCCAATAATGCTTATATTGGTATGCATGTTGGTGTCCCATGGGTTTCCTTGTCTCTGTCTATTTATTTTTGTTTTTTTTCTGCCCCTCAATCTGAATCATTTTAGTTGTCTTGCCTTCTAGATTGTGATTCTTTCTTCTGCCAACTCCAGTTTTCTGTTGAAACCATCTAATCAATTTTTTATTTCAATTATTGTGCTATTCAACCACAGTATTTCTCTGGAGAAATTCCCATATTGTCCATTCATTGTTTTCCCTGTATCTTTAATTCTTTCTCTGTTTTTTCCTCTATCTTCTACAGTATAATTGAGGATCATTTTTTTTTTAAGTCTTTGTTTGCTTAGTTTAAAGTCTGGTCATTTAAATTGATGGTCTGTGGATTTTATCTTCTTCCTTTGGATGGGCCTTTATTGTTTCCTTGCCTGTACCATAATCTTTTCTTGCATACTGTACATTTTATCTCTGGGATTGAGTCTCTGAGCTGTTTGTTCCTTAAGTTTGTGTTCAGCTAGTTATATGGCAAATATTTTCTTGAGTTCTAGCAGCTAATTGAAACAAGCAAACCAAGAAAAATGTACTTTTCCCTCTTTTTGCAAATTAGCTCTGCTTGTGTGATGGTCTCCTTCAGAGTTTAGCCCTTCTATGAAGAAAATGAGCCTGAAGCCAAATGGGAAGTACATGGCCCTCTCTGTGTTATCAGAGACTACAGGGAACCAAAGCCACAGAGCCTGCTTCTTTTCTTGGTCTTTGGTTACTAGAGGCCTTAGGAATTACTGTTTACCATTTACAAGTGTTTATATGAATGCCCCCTCTACTCCCTTTGAAATAGACTCTCACCCTCTTCCAGGTGTTCTCTTGTGAGACTAATAGTTAGTCTTTTGCTCCAAGCTCCTCTGACTTAACTATTTATCTCACAGTCCCAGCTGACCACACGCCGCTTCTCTAACCTCAGGACAAACTCAGAGAAGGGGAGCTTGAGAACAAGTTCCGCAACTCAGTCCCATAGACATTCACCTGATAAACTGGTACTGATATGCATGTACCAAGATATGTGTACTAGGGTCATTCTGCTCCCTTGGGAACAAGGCCAGGAAACAAGGAGGGCACAAGTTGTCTCCTCCTTGGGTGGGAGATGGGGAAGGGCCATTAAAAGTGTCAAGAGCTTCCTTTATGATTTCAAAGCTGCATTTTCTTGATTAGGTATTATTTTTAATACAGCTCTGTTTTTAGGAGATTTACTGTCTTTAAGATTACTCTACCATCTTTGACTGAGGGGTTTTGGAGCAATGTCCACATCATAGCTGGTACCAAAGGATCTGAAGTAGCTAATAAAAAATAGAGATATGTGAAGAGAGGCGGGACAAAAGGGCAGCAAAGTGAGGTGTGGAATTTAGTTTGTCCTCTAAGGCAGCTAGTAAATAGCCAGGAACTGTCTGGAACAACCATTTGGGGGGACTTATGACCAGGAACATATCATACACTAGTCTGAAATGAGTGGAACAGCTGAGATCAGTGCAGAAATGTAAGTCTCCTAAGCCATGGAGGCTGGAACCCTTCCTCCACTGGCAGGGCAGGCTGACTTGGCTGTCCCCCAAGTGGGAAACAGAAGCTCTCTCTACTAGGTGTGAGGGAAGGAGTGCTCAACCAATCTCTGACTTCAGAATCTCTTTTATGATGTCTTTACATTTAAAGTCTATTTTGCCTGATATTAGTATAGATGCTCCTGCTTTCTTTTGGTTACACAGGCATGGAACATCTTTTTACATCCTTTCACTTTCAATCTATTTGTAGATGATTGATGAGTCTCTTGAAAGCAGCACATAGCTGGATTACATTTCTTATTCCATTCTGCCAATTTGCATCTTTTAATTGGTAAGTTTGGTCCATTAACTTTCAAATTTATTACTAAAAAGGCGATTTCTTGAATCTGCCATCTTATTTTTTCATTTTATTTGTTAGATCTATATATTCTTTTCTGTTTTTCTCTTTTTATCCTTTAAGTTACCCTTACTGGTATGCTTCAGTTTTGTGCCCTCCTCCAGACCTCCCTCTCCTGTTTTATTCAACTGATGAAAATCCTAATCTAGTTCTTGTAGGGCCAGTCTCTTGTTGACAAGTTCTTTCAGGATTTGTTTGTCTGCGAAAATTTTAATCTCTCCCTTAGTTTTGAAGGACAATTTGACTGGGTACAGAATTCTTGGCTTGAATTCTTTCTCTTTCAGGGTCTTAAATATACATACCACTGCCTTCTTGCCTGCATGATACCAGTTGGATAGTCTGAACTCAGTCTTTTGTGGTTTCCCTTGTATGTAGTAGATTGCCTTTCTCTTGCCACTTTCAGGATTTTCTGCTCCTCTTCATGATTTGACAGGCTGATTAGTATGTGTCTTGGGGAAGGCCTATTTGGATTTATTATATTTGGAGTTCACTGAGCGTCTCTGACTTGTATATTTATATCCTTTTTAAGAGTTGGGAAGTTTTCCCCCATTATATCCTCAACTAATCTTCCTAGCCCTTTACTCTTCTACTCTCCTTCTGGGACACCAATGATTCTTATATCTGTCTGCTTTGTTTTATCCATCATTTCCCTGAGATCCAATTCAAATTTTCCCATCTTTTTTCCCATTTGCCATTTTGAGTGTTCGAAATCAGTTGTCCAGTCCTCTAGTTCATTTATTCTTTCTTCTGCCTCTTCAAATCTGCTGTTGTATGTCTCTAGTATGCTTTTTTATTTGGTCTACAGCATCTTTGATCTCTGTAATATCTGCTATTTTTCTATTTATTCTTTCAAATTCCTCTTTATGCTCTTGTCGTATCTTCTTGATCTCCTTTATGTCATTAGCCAACCCACTGATTTTATTCAGAAGTGTTATATGGACATCTTTGATTACTTGTTCCGATGTCTGTGTCTCCTCTGGTATTTTAATTTTGTCATTAGCTAGGCTATATCTGTCTGCATCATGATATGTTTAATGATCTTTTATTGTCTTTGTGGCATATAAATATTTTGATTGGTTTACTTTGGAAATTGATTTCCTTCAGCAGTCTAAAGCTTTGCATTTGCAGGATGGATATGGGGCAGGATGCAAGACATCAGGCAGGGCATAACAGTGTGGTGATGTGTTTCAACACAGGAATAGGTGCAGGTTGGGGATGCTACTCTGATACCTGTGAGCATGGGTGCCCAGCTGTTGGGAGGATGTGGCTGTGTGTGTGCATGGGTCAGGGCCCTGGTGTGTGCTATTCTAGGGAGAAGGGCCATTTGTGTACATGTGCAGAGCTAGGGCAGTGGGTCAGATCAGCACTGTTTGCACGGGCTGGGGGTGGTAGGTGTCCGGCTGTGCAGGTCAGTGCTTTCTCAGAGCCAAGGGGCATGACTAGGGGCCATAGGCATGCACAGATCCAGGAGTGCCATAAACTGATGTACCCATACACAAGAGCTCAGGGTGGATGGGGTGGGGCTTCTTGACTGTATGGGCTAGGGGAGGGTGTAGCCTGGGTATGGAGGTAAGTGCCAGCAGCATTTATGTGCTGGCAACTGCCTGTAGGTGTCAGGGAGGGGGAGGTAGGGCTTGCGAGGGGTGGGGCAAGACTGTACTGGTACTGGAGATGTGGGTTGGGCTATGCCTGGGGTGGGGTTTTGGGGTAGGTATGCTTGCAAGGGGTTAGTGGGGCAGGGGCGCTTGGAGCATATGGAATGGGGGCAGGTAATGGGGTTCAGTTGCATGGGGTGTGGGGTGAGTTGTCGTTGTGAGGCTGCACTGGTGAGGGAACACCACTTGGCTTACTTCCTAGTCCCTGTGTTCCCCTCTGCGCACTCCTGAGGGCTTTGAGCTTCTGCATTAGGATGCTTGCAACAGCTGGATGGTCTCCAGTTCTCTGCTTCTCAGTTCCTCAGCTTTTATAACCAGGGCCACCCTATGTTGTGCAGAAGACTCTCACAGGTCACTTACACCCTGCAATCGTCATCTCAGTTGCCCTCCCATCTCTTCGCTAGCCATTCCTTGAAGCAGGGTTGAACTCAATCTATCCTATTCCACCATCTTCATGCCCATCACCCTGACTGCAGAATGAATAACAAATTCAGACTTCTGAATAGAAGCTCTGAACACAGATAAGCCTGGAGTAAGCAGAAAAGGGGATAATGAGAGATACTGTGAGCAACTTCATGTTAAAAACTAGACAATGTAGAGGAAAATGGACAACTTCCAAGAAAAGCATGAACTAACACTGACTCAAGAAGAAATAGCTGACCTCCACAAAACAATCACAAGTAAAGAAATTGAATCAGTCCTCAAAAAATTCCCCTGAAAGAAGAGTCCAGGACAAGATGGCTTCATGTGTGAATTCTACCAAGAATTCAAATAAGAATTAATACCAATTCTGCTCAAACTCTTTCAAAATGTTGAAGAGGAGGGAAAGCTAACCTAACTAACCCAACTCATTCTATGACACCAACATCACCCTAATACCAAAACCAGACGAAGATACTTAAAGAAAAGAAAATTACAGACCAATATCTCTAATGAATATAGATGCAAAAATCCTCAACATAATACTTGTAAATAGAATCCAGCAGCACATTAGAAGAATTATACACCATGACCAACTGGGATTTATACCAGGTGTGCTGGTTTGAAATGATGTGTGTCCCCTAGAAAAGCCATGTTTTAATCAAAATCCCATTTTGTAAAGGCAGAACAATCCCTATTCAATACTGTATGTTTGAAACTGTAATCAGATCATCTACCTGGATATGTGATTTAAGCAAGAGTGTTTGTTAAGGAATTTTAAAAATGTTTTTGCATGAGGAAGAACAAAGGCATGTCATTCCTGCAGGGTGCTGAAAATAGATGGTAATTAATATTTTAAAATGTCACCTTCTGTGTGAGACTAAAGCAAAAAATGTTTATTTGGTACAAAATTTATATTTTGACTAGTGCATTTCCTAATATAACTTATGTAGATAGCTTGACTGAACACCTATAAGTACTTGGAATCTTGGGTAGGACATGAGATTTTGTTGGTTTGTCCAGAGTGATGCCCCTATGAATCCCAGAGTGATTCAATTAGTGAGTGGAAAAATATTCACAAAGTCCACTTTGGGGAATGGTGAGAACGGGGAGAAATTCAACTTCCCTAAGTTGAATTCTTGATATTCTCACAAGCAGTGTGGACAACCAAAACTATAGGCTGAGCTCCCAGTCTTGGGGTTTGTTCATATGAAACTTAACCCCACAAAGGCTAGATCTTAGGCCTTAAAATTTAGGCCTAAGAGTCACCCCCAAGCCTCTTTTGTTGCTCAGATGTGGCCTCTCTCTCCAGCCAACACAACAAGCAAACTCACCACCCTCCCCCTGTCTACATGGGACATGACTCTCAGGGGTGTGGAACTTCCTGGCAACGTGGGACAGAAATCCTAGAATGAGCTGAGACTCAGCATCAAGGGATTGAGAAAACCTTCTTGACCAAAAGGAGGAATACTGAAATGAGACAAAGTGTCAGTGGCTGAGAGATTCCAAACAGAGTCAAAAGGTTATCCCGGAAGTTATTCTTACACATTAAGTAGATATCACCTTGTTATTCAAGATGTAATGGAGAGGCTGGAGGGAACTGCCTGAAAATGTAGAGCTGTGTTCCAGTAGCCATGTTTCTTGATGATGATAGCTTTCACAATGTGACTGTGTGATTGTGAAAACCTTGTGTCTGATGCTCCTTTTATCTACCTTGTCAACAGACGAGTAGAACATATGGAATAAAAATAAATAATAGGGGGAACAAATGTTAAAATAAATTTAATTTGAAATGTTAGTGATCAATGAAAGCAAGGGGTAAGGGGTATGGTATGTATAATCTTTTTGTTTTCTACTTTTGTTTTATTTCTTTTTCTGTTGTTTTTAATTTCTTTTTCTGAATTGATGCAATGTTCTAAGAAATGATGAATATGCAACTATGCGATGATATTGTGAATTACTGATTATATATGTAGAACGGAATGATCATATGTTAATGTTTTTGTTCGTTTGTTGCTAATTTTTTAAATAAATAAATAAATAAATAAAGAGTGGTTGTTAAGGTGGATTAGGTGATGACATATCTCCACCCATTTGGGTGGGTCTTGATAAGTTTCTGGAGTCCTATAAAAGAAGAAACATTTTGGAGAATAACAGATTCAGAGAAAGCAGAGAATGCTGCAGCACCATGAAGCAGAGAGTCCATCAGCCAGTGCTTTGGAGATGAAGAAGGAAAAAGCCTCCCAGGGAGCTTCATGAAACAGGAAGCAAGGAGAAGAAGCTAGCAGATGAAGCCGTGTTTTCCATGTGCCCTTCCAGATGAAAGAGGAACCCTGACCATGTTCACCGTGTGCTTTTCCAGATGACAGAGAAACTCTGACTGTGTTCACCATGTGCCTTTCCACTTGAGAAAGAAATCCTGAACTTCATCAGCCTTCTTGAACCAAGGTATCTTTCCCTGGATGCCTTAGATTGGACATTTCTATAGACTCATTTTAATTGGGACATTTTCTTGGCCTTAGAACTGTAAACTAGCAACTTATTAAATTCCCCTTTTTAAAAGCCATTCTGTTTCTGGTATATTGCATTCCAGCAGCTAGCAAACTAGAACACCAGGTATGCAAGGCTGGCTCAGGACAAGACAATCAACAATGTAATATACCACATCAATAAATCAAAATGGAAAAGACACATGATCATCTTGATTGATACACAAAAAGCTTTTGACAAAATTCAAAATACTCTGTATGAAAACACTTCAAAGGATAGGAATAAAAGGGAAGTTCCTCAATGTGATAAAGGGAATATATGAAAAATCCATGGCTAACATCACATTCAATGTGAAATTAGCCAGAAACAAGAGGACAAATACTGTATGGCCTCACTAATATGAACTAACATAAATGAATGAACTCTGACAGTTAAAGGTAAGGACACAGGCTATAAGGAAAAAGAGAGAGGGTAGAGATTGGGCATTTGGTGCTGAAGGAGTGAAGAATGTTCAACAGGTTGATTGTAAAGATCCAGAAATAGCAGAATAGTATCACAATAATATAAATATGCTAAATGAAGCTACATGTGAGTATGGTTGACAGAGGAGGGCTGGGGGCATTTATGACATTAGAAGGAAAGATAGAGGATAAACACTGAGATAGTAAAACTTAGTGATGCCTAGAGTGGACAATGACGATGATTAAATGTGCAAATATAAGAATGGTTTTGCATGAAGTAAAACAAATGAATGTTAATATTGCAAGCTGTTGAAAATGAGAGATGGTATGCAGGAAAAATACAATGAATGCTACTTAGGGTCTATAATTAACAGTAACATTGAATTGTGCTTCCACTAACTGTAAAAAGGCAATATACAAAAACTAAATATCAATACATGGGGATATGGGGGAGAGGTATTAGATCCTTTGTGGAAGAAAAGGGAAAGTCCTCATATAGATTGTGGTGGTGAATGCCCAGCTACGTGATTGTACCAGGAATCACTGATTTTTACTTAGGTTGGATTACATGATATATGAATAAAACAGTTTAAAAGTGAACAAAGAGATATAAGTGCTGGCGAAAATGTGGAGAGAGAGATGTACCTATAAAAAAATTCTTTGAAAATAAATCACACTCAGTGGATAAAGACTGAAAGCTTTCCCACTAAGATCAGGAACAAGACAAGAATAACCACTGTCACCATTGTTATACAACATTGTGCAGAAAGTTCTAGCTAGAGAAATTAGGCAAGAAAAAGAAATAAAAGGCATCCAAGTTGGAAAGGAATATATAAAATTTTACTGTTTTCAGATGCCATAATACTGTATGTAGAAAATCCTGAAAAGTCTATAGCAAATGCACTAGAGTTAACAAATGAATATAGCAAATTGGCAGGATAAAAGATCAACACACCCAAATCAGTGATGTTTACATATACTAATAATGAGCAGCCTGAGGAGGAAATCAAGAAAAACTTCCATTTACAATAGCAACCAAAAGAATCAAATATCGAGGAATAAATTTCACCAAGGCCACAAAAGACCTATACACAGAAAACTACAAGAAATTGCTAAAGGAAATCAAAGAAGGCCTAAATAAATGGAAGGACATATTATGTTCATGGATTGGAAGACTAAATATAGTTAAGATGTCAATTCGATGCAGACTAATTTATAGAATCAGTGTAATGCCAATTAAAATCTAAACAACTTAAACTGCAGAAATAGAAAAACCAATAACCAAATTTATTTGGAAAGGCAGGGTACCCCAGATACCTAAAAATATCTTGAGAAAGAGGAATGAAGTGGGAGGTCTCACACTACCTGACTTTAACATATTACAAAGCTACAGTGGGCAAAGCAGCATGGTCTTGGCATAACAATAGATATACAGAGCAATGGAATTGAATTGAGTGTTCAGAAATAGATCTTCTTATCTATGAACACTGAGCTTTTTAAACACTATTTATTGTGAACCATAAAATATATACAAAAAGCAATAAATTTCAAGCTAACAAGTAGTTATAGAACATATTTCAATATTTGGTATGGGACACAGTACCACAATTTCAGGTTTTTCCTTTTAGCTGCTCCAAGACATTGGAGACTAGAAGAAATATGAATGTAAGGATTCAGCAGTCATACTCATTTGTTAAATCCTATCTTCTCTGTTATAACTCCTCATTCTCATTTGATCCTTTTCCCAATCTTTAGGGGTACTTGGGTTATGCCCATTCTAAATTTTTCATGTTGGAAAGGAAAGTTGACAATGTGGGATAGGGCGATGGAATTAGTTGATGTTCTTGGAGAGGCTGGCCCCTAGGACTTATCTGGCCTAGGGAACATTCTGGAGGCTGTAGGTTTCTGGAAAGTAATCTTAATGTGTGAAACTTTTGTAGAATCTCAGATAGAGCCCTAGGTGTTCTTTGGGGTTAACAGGAATGGTGTTGGTTGGGATTTAGCAAACTATGGCAATTAGTAATATCTAGCAGAAGTTAAGGTAAAAGTAGCCTCTAAACAGCCTCTCAACTCTATCTGAACTCTCTTAGCCACTTATACCTTATATTTTTGTTTCTTTTCCCCTTTTTGGTCAGGAAGCTATTGTTGATCCTATGGTGTCAGTGCCAGGTTCATCCCTGCGAGCCATGTCCCATGTTTCCAGGGAGACATTCACCCCTAGACATCATGTCCCATGTAGGGGGGAGGGTAATGATCTTCCTTGCAGAGTTGGGCATGGAGAGAGAGAGGACACATCTGAGTAGCAAAAGAGGTTTTTTGGAAGAAAAACCTAGGCATAACTATAGGTAGGCTCAGCTTGTCTCCTACAGAAACGTGTTTCATAAGAGCAAGTCTCAATAACAAGAGCTTGCCCTATTGACTTGGGAACCCATAAAATTTGAGAGAGTATCAGGGGTTTCCCCATTGGGAAGTTTTAATAGTTCCATATTTTTTCTCCTGTCCCTCAAGGGACTTTAACAATACTTTTCTTTTCTTTTTTTTGCCAATACTTTTTAATTATCAACTCAACATACTCTTGGATGTATCTGGGTATTATATTAAGCTATACAGAATTACAAGCCCTCATTCTTATTCTGTGCTCTATGCTCTATGTGTTTGGGTTGTTTAAATGAGCTATCCAGACAGGCTGAGTTAGATTATGTGCTATAGAAAATTTAGGTTTTGGACAAAATAAACCTTTCTTCCTTTGGTCTCATACAGTAGGTGAAGTTCTAAAAAAACAAAAAATATCATCATTTACTCTGTTCTGATTTACCTTAGTCCTGACCAGATCAACCTCATTCCTATCTCTAATTAAAGCCTGATCTATTTTTGGTTTCTTGACAATTAATCTTTGAAAAGGCAGTCTAACCAACTCAATTGGGACAATACATGGTGTTTGGAGAACTGGATATCCATATCCCAGAGAATGAAAGAAGACCCCTATCTCACAGCTTATAAAAAAATGAACTCAAAATGAATCAAAGACCTAAACATTATAACCTAAGAACATAAAACTTTTAGAAGCACATGTAGGGAAATATCTTAAGGATTTTGTGATAGGAGGTAGTTTCCTAGATCTTACACACAAAGCAGGAGCAATAAAAGAAGAAATAGACAAATAGCATCTCCTCAAAATTAAACACTTTTGTTCATCAGAGGACTTTGTTAGAAAAGTAAAAATAAAAAAAAAAGCCAGCCTATGCAATGGGAGACAATATTTGCCAAACACATATCAGATAAAGGTTTAATATCCAGAATAAAAAGAAACCCTACAACTCAACAACAACAAAAAAGGCAAATGACCCAATTAAGAAATAGCCTATAGACATGGAATGACACTTTTCAGAAGAGGAAATACAAATGACTAAAAGCATATGAAAATATGTCCATCTTCATTAGCTATAAGGGAAATACAAATCAAAACCACAATGAGAGATAATCTCATACCTATAAGAATGGCTGCCATTAAATAACAGGAAACTACAAATGTTGGAGAGGATGTGGAGAAACTGGAACACTTATGCATGGCTGGTGGAAATGCATAATGGTACAGACACCGTGGAAGGCAGTTTGGTGGTCCCTCAGAAAACTAAATATCAAGTTGCCCTATGATTCAGCAATACCCCTACTTGGTATAAACTCAGAAGAGCTGAAAACAGTGTCATGAATAGACATTGCAAGCATTGTTCACAATTGCCAAAAGATAGAAACAACCCAAGTGTCCATCATCAACAGACAAGTGGATAAACAAAATGTGGTATATACATATGATGGAATATTATGCATCAGTAAGAAGAAATGAGGTCCTGAAGCATATGACACATTAAGTGAGATTCAAAAGCATCGATGTCATATGATTTCACTAATATGAACACCCTCAAAAATGTAAATTCAGTCTTAAAATGTAGAATTTAGGGGACCTACAGATAGACAGTAGCTAGAGACGGGGCAATGGTTACCTAATATGTCAGACCAGTTAATGAGATTGAACCTAGTATGGAAATAGATAGAATGAGGGTAGTAGGTTTATGAGTAATAGTGCCATATTGAAGATGAATATGACTGAAAGGGGTTGTTAAGAGCCTCATACATCACCGATCAGCACTACAAATATAAGTAAGTTCTTACATGCCTACTTCAAAAGTATGACACTTTACAAAGAATTAACAATAGAAGGGTATATGGGAAAACTACTTATTACATGCTATGGTCTATATTTAAGAAGAATACATCACTAGTACCACAACAATACTAGGGGAAAGAATTGAGTTGGGGGGAGATGAAAGTTAATGGGAGGTTTTGGATTTTCTCTTTGGTGTGGGTGTGTCTTTTATTTTTCTCTTTGGAGCAATGAAAACAGTCTAAAATTGAGAGTGATGATGATTGTACACCTAAGTGAGGATACTGTGAAACACTGATTATTTTGGATAGAATATATGCTATGGAAATATATCTCAACAAAATCTAAAGATTCACAATAAATAAATAAACAGAAAGATTCAACTGCTAGAAAAAAAATGTGGAAAGAGAGAGGTATACCTATTCAATTTTGGAAGGGTAGCAGAATGGGGAAGCTCCTCCAAAGGTTAAATAGAGGGTTGCCATATTATTATGCAATCCTTTACTGGGAATACATTCGAAAGAACTGAAAGCAGGGACTCAAATAGACATTTGCAAACTGAATTTTATGGTGACATTATTCATGATAAACAATGGATGGAAGTAGCTGAAGGATACATTGTCTGAGAAACAGAAGGGCGAACTGTGGAACAGCCATTGAAAAAAAAAAGAAAATTACAAGTGCTGGAAAGACTGTTGAAAAAGAGGCACATGTGTTCACTATTGGTAGGAATGTAGAATGGTGTAACCACTGTGGAAAGCAGTTTGGCAGTTCCTCAGGAAATTAAATATAGAATTGCCATATGATCAAGCAATTCCAATACAGGGTATTTATCTGTAGGAACTGAAGGCAGGGACATGAACAGACATTTGTACACTGATGTTTATAGCAGAATTATTCACAATTACTAAGAGATGGAAATTCCCAAATGTCCATCAATGGACAAGTGGATAAACAAATTGTGGTATATGCATATGATGGAATATAATGCTGGAGTAAGACTAAATAAAGCCATGAAGCATGCAACAATGTGAAAGAACCTTGTGGACATTATGTTGAAGGACATTAGCCAGAAACAAAAGGACAAATATACCATGTCTAATTAATATGAACTAAGATTAATGAGTGAAGTTTGCAAGTTAAACTTGAGAACATAGGTTATCCAGAGATAGAAAGAGGGTAGAGATTGGATATTGGATGCTGAAGGGATACAGACTATTCAACAGGATTGATTGTATAGATACAGAAATGGATAGCATGATATTATCTGATGGGAGAAGAATATTGTAGGTACACTGAACAAAGTTAATGTGAGTATGGTTGAAAGAGGAAAGCACAGGGCATGTATGACACCAGATGGAAAGAGAGAAGATAAAGATAGGGACTGTATAACTTAGTGAAACATGGAGTGGTCAGTGATGGTGAGTAAATGTACAAATATGAGAATTTTTCACATCAGGGAGAATAAATGAATGTCAACATTGCAAGGTGATAAAAATTGGTTGGTATATGGAGAAAATACAGTCAATGCAAACTAGAGTCTATAGATAGTAGTAACATTGTAATAGACTTCTAGTAGATGTAAGAAAGGCAAGGAGAGGCATATGAGGGAGAAGTATGGGATTTTTGATGTTGTTGTTTCACCTTTTTACTTTATTTCATTTTAATTTTTTAATTCTTTTTTACTCTTCTTTCTTTGCAGAAGAATTGTAATTGTCCGCTTATGGACTATGGTGGTGAACGCTTAACTACATGATTTATCAGGAACCATTGTTTACTTAGAATGGATTGTATGGTATATGACTAAAACCATTTAAAAAATAAAAAGAAAGATACAGGTGCTGGAAAAAAATGTGAAGAGAGGGATGTACCTATTCACCATTGGTGGGGAAGTAGAATGGTGCAGCCCATCTGGTTGGCAGTGGTGTTTCCACAGGAGGCCAAGTATAGGGTTGCCATATTATTCTGCAATTCCATTTTTAGGTATATACTTGGAAGAATTGAAGGCAGGGACAGGAGTGGACATTTGCACACTGGTGTTTTTGATGGCAGTATTCACAATATGCTATAGATGGAGGTGGCCTAAGGGTAAAATGACTGATGAATCAGAGGGCGAACTGTGGTGTACACAATGTAATACTGAGTTGCTGCAAGAAAGAATGAAGTTGTGAGGCAGGCGACTAGGTGAATGAAACTTGAGGACAATCTGTTGAGTGAAATAAGCCAGAAATGAAAAGACAGATATGATAATGCCTCACTGATATGGACTAACTATAATGCACAAACTCTGAAAATTGAATGTGAAAGCATAGGTTATCAGCGGAAGGCTTATTTTAAAGGTTTGTAGCTTGTAAGGTCTTACAGCAGGTATATCTATTCCTGATCTATAATGGTTACTTCAAAATTCTTAGATGTTGAGCTCTTTGTGAATAACGTGGTCATTCCCTGGAACTTTGGGCATCTGAGACTCAGAGCTAGAGTTCTGCAGCTATGAAAGTCAGCATTACCCCACACAGCAACTATTTAAAAAGCTGAAAAGGAGATCAGACTTCAATTCAAAATATGAATGAAGAAGATCTTGTTAGGACTAAGGTTAATCAGACTAAATGGCAAAGGATGATATTGACTGTGATTTAAAACTTCAACTTTGGGTTGAAAGAGATATATTTATTTGGTGCAAAATTTATATTTTCTGTAGCACACTATCTAATTTAACTTGTCTGGTCGGTTTATTCAAACACCATTATTTCATGAAACCTTGAATAGGGAGGGAGATCTAGTTGGTTTGTACAGGTTATTGTGATACTCCAAAATATCTCAGAGTAATTTGGGCAGAGAATAAAAAAGCATTTCAAAAACCCCTTAAGGGATGAGGAAAAATGTGGTAATATTAAACTTCCCCACCTGGGGAATTCTTGATATTCTTACAAGCATTAGGGACTAACAATTTTATCTGTTGAGGCCTCGATCTCAGGGCTTGCCATAAGGCAACTTATTCCTGCAGAAGAGAAGTTAAACCTACTTAAAATTATGCCTGAGTCACCTTCACAGATCCTCCTGTTGCTCAGATGTGGCTTTTCTGAATCAACTTGGCAGGCGAACTCAGTGCCCTTCCCCCTACATACAACATGACTTCCAAGGATCTAAAATCTCCCTGGCTACCTGGGACATCTCCTGGGGATGATCCTGGACCTGGCATCATGGGATTGAGAAATCCTTCTTGACCAAAATGGGGAAGAAAAATGAATCAAAATAAGGTTTCAGTGATTGAGAGACTTCAAATAGATCTGGGAGGTCATTCTGGAGGTTATTCATCATATAGATAGCCCTCTTTTAGTGTAGTTTTAGTTTTTAGTGTATTAGAGTAGCTAAAAGAAAATACCTGAAATTTTAGTTTTTAGTTTATTAGAGTAACTAAAAGGAAATAACTGAAACCATTAAACTTTATTCTATTAGCCTTGATTTTTGAAGATGACTGTATAAATATATAACTTTACAGTGTGAATATATGATTGAGAAAACCTTTTGGCTGGTACACCTTTTATCCAGTGTACAGACAGATTAGTAAAAGATATAAGGACAATAAATAAATAAATAATATGAGGGATAAGGGGTATGGGATGTGTTTTAGTTTCCTAATGCTGCTGGAATGTAATATACCAGAAATGAAATGGCTTTTAAAAAGGGGATTTAAGGGAAGGCACACAGCTGACATTTGCTGGTTCTTGCTCCTGATTCTGTTGCTTTCAGCTTCTGATTCCAGTGGCTTCCACTCAAAGAATCTGTGGGTCCTCACTTAGGTGCTCCAGGGCAAAACTCTGGGTTTAATCTCTTAGCACCCCCTGGGCCAGAGATTTCTTCTCTTCAGGTTCTAGCTATTTCTGTGAATCATTGCTTAGTACCCAGGCTTTTGCTGTCTCTATCTCCAAATATCTGTGCCTGTATCAGCTCTCTAAATTGTTCCCCATTTTAAAGGACTCCAGTAAACTAATTAAGATCCAGATGGAATGGGTGAGGTCACACCTTCATGGAAATAATCTAATCAAAATGTCACACACACATTTGAGTGTGGTACATCTCCATGGAAACAACCCAATCTAAAGGTTCCACCTTACAATACTGGATCAGGATTTAAAAAACATGGCTGCACCCACAAGATTGGATTAGGTTAAAAGAATACGGCTTTTCTTGGGCATATAACAGTTTCAAACCAGCACAGGATGTTTTGGGTGTTCTTTATTATTTTTATTTTTATTCTTTTGTCATAATGAAAATGTTTAAAAATTGACTGTGGTGATGAATGTACAACCATATGATGATACTGTGAACCACTGACTGTATACTTTGGATGATTTTTTGGTATGTGAACATATCTTAATAAAATTGCATTAAAATTAGACACATGCTATCAGACCATGAACTCCTAGAGACTGAAGCACTACGTATGTATGACCAAACTTGACACCAGTAAACTGTGCCAGGAATCTGAGCTTTAGTCCCCTCTATTGCCTGCTACTAGTCTGGGGAAAAAGGGATGGTTGCCACTGAAGGAAGGGTGAAACTCACTGGCTTTTCCAATTTCCTAGCCTCTTCCTCCTGCTCCTCCCTGGATTCTGCACAATGGCCCATTAGACTTTAAAGTTTCAAAGTAGGTAATTCAGACAGTTCCTGCAAGTTCAATAGTTATTTTCCTGGAGGGACGATTGGTAGATCTTCATACTATTCCATATTCCTACAATCCTCTGATCTACTTATAAGCTTTTCAAACTCAACTGTCATAGAAAAGGCATTTGACAAAAGCCAGCACCAATTCATGATGAATACACTCAGAGAACTAGAAACAGAAAGGAATTCCCTCAACATTGCAAAGGGAATAAATGAAAAACATACAACTAACATCATACTCCATGGTGAAATAACAAGAGCTTCTCCATAAGATCAGGAGCAAAAGAAGAATGAACACTTTCATCATTGGTATTCGACACTGTAGTGGACATTACAGCCTGAGCAATTAGGTAAGAAAAGTAAATTAACATCCCCATTGGAAAGAAAATTCTAAAATCTATTTGTATAGATCAGGCAATCAATTTTTAAAAAAATACAGAATGCTCAATAAGAATGATTGTAAAGAATCAGAGGAAATATGCAAAGCATATATCTTATAAGGGTTTTATATGCACAATATGAAAAGCATGCATATAACCCAATAAACAAAATATAAACAATGCAATTAAAAAATGGGCAAAGATTGACTAGATGTATCTCCAAAGATGATAGACAAATGGCCAATAAGCACATGAGAAGATACTCAATACCATTTGCCATTAGGGAAATGCAATTCAAAACCACAATGAGGTACCATTTCTAACCCACTATGAAGGCTATAATTTTAAAAAATAACAAAATTAAACAACAGTTGATTAGGATGCCAATATTGGATTCCTCATGCATTGTTTGTGGGAATGCCAAATGGTACAGCCTTTGTGGAAAAATATTTTGATGGTTCCTCAGAAATTTAAAAATAGAATTACAACAGGCTCTGGCAATTCCAGTTCTAGGTGTTTACAACAAATGATCGAAAACAGGGATTTGGACAAATATCTGTATAACAGACTTACAGCTTTAGTTTGTGGTTATGACATTTTTTTGGAAATGGATGGTGGTATTGGCAGCATAATATTGTAAGTATGATTAATATCAGTGAATTGTACATATGAAAGTGGTTAAAATGGGAAATTTTGGGTTGTATATATTTTACAACAGTAAAAATTTAAAAATTAAATTTAAATAATAAAAAGAAGCATTGCCTAGAAACTATATTCTAGTACAAAAGATTCAGGGGCATTTAACAACTAATGACTCAGATTACATACACAAAAATGATTTATTGCCTTGAATAATAAAATCTGTAGAGTTTAAATGAAAATGTGATATTGACAGAAAGTGTGCTGCTGAACAGATTTTCCTCTCCTCTAAAAAGGTAATATTCTACCATATAACTCACTGTGAACTCAAATAATATTTATATATTAAGTTAATTACCTGGGTAGGACTTGACAGGAATTCTGTTCCAAGATCTTCGATATTTTCTTACCTTTGTTTTTTTGCATTTGGCTTTGTATTACCACCAGGCTTTGAATTCTTCATTAAACTGCAATGATTGCTACCTTAAATATATACTTGACAATGTGATTTGAGAAGAGCTTTAAACAATATTATGTCGGGAATAAAGAGCATTTTTTGCTTGCTGAACCCCCAGACCCTCAGAAAATCAGAATACTCTATTATTTTCATGTTAAAGAACCCACATGGAGGTGATAGTCATTCTTTTGGTAAAAGCCATAATAATGAAGAAATATGTCCCTGACCTCATACAAACAACTTTCTTTTCATTTCTGAAAAATAATAAACTAGAGAACAGTGTGTAGACCAAGGGGGTTTTCTTCATATATCATTCAAAATTGTACTGTTTTCTGTTGAAGATTTGGTCTTAGAAATAACACAGCTTTTTATATTGATGACGAGAATAAAGCATCAAATACTGAAACTTTTTTGTTATTACTTTCAGGGCTCATTTTCTAAAAATATATGCTTACAGAAAGCTTTGCCAGAAAGATTATCACAAATTTGCTCCAGTTTTTTTTGTGTGTAATGATGGTGTCTACTCAAAATGAAGTGGACACAAAGATTCTCCGTGTGAACTTTGAATGTGCTATGTAAAACAAGAACATAAGATACATTACTGAAAAGTGTGTATTTTATTCCACCAAAATAATTGACAGCTTCACTCAACCATTTTATGCTCAAGCTCTTATAATTCAGTAGCACAAAGAGCAAGGACATTTATTCAGCATCACTGAAGTAATTTCAATGATACACCATCATTTATGGAGTGATAGCAAAAGGAATTATTTACAATACAAGGTGAGTCAAACATTGAAGAGACAGCAAACTTTATCTTTCTCTTGGAAGGCTGAAAACTAGAGAGCTTTTAATCTTGTGCTTCTATCCTTCTCGTTGCCTTCAAAAGGAGATAAATCCATAATAAAGCTTTAGAAGCTCTAGAACAAAAAGGAAGGACCCTTTTGGAAGACAAGCTAGATAAAAACAAAATTCATGTATTCCTAAAGCTGGCATTTGTTCATAAACATTTAGGTAAGTCATTCAAATGGAAAGGATCTGCAATATCACATTTCACCAATCCCACTTAAAGTGGCAGTATCATGAAAAAATGTTAATTAAGAAATTCAAAGTTAAGTGAATTCACTCAAAGGGGAGAGAAGGGAAGATACAGAGACAGAAACAGACAGAGCCTCACATTTTTGGTACTATCAAGAAAACATAATGCACATTAGCCTGTAGAACTAGGCAACCATCATACAGTTCTCCAAGGAATAACATTCTCTAAGTGAGTAAAAGCTGAAGGTATGCAAAGGGATTTATTTAGGTGGACTGATTCTAACCATATCCTTTTAGCAATGTAATTTTATTCCTGTGCACTCAACATTTAATATAATATGTCTTGTGGGTTTTTTCAAATGTATTAAAGGTGATGACAAGGAAGAATACATTAAAATAATCTTATGTTATTAGAAAAAACAAATAAAATAATATGCTCTGGTTATGTTTTAGTTCTAGAAATACAAGTATTGCATAACTGAAACAACATTTATATGACCTTGCAAAAGAAACAGTAGAAGAGACTTCCAGGAAAGATAATGGAGTATGGAGCTCCAGGATTCACTTCTTGCTTAAAAAACAGCAAGAAGTTCAGCAGAAACTGTCTGAAGCAACTGTTCTTGAGATCTGGAGTCCAGAAGAAAAAAGCCCTATAGAAACTTAGGAAGAGCAGGAGGAAGAGATTGATAAACTGTAGTAAAGTACTTCAATTCAGAACTGGTCTGCATCCCCTTGGAAGGGACCTGGTCCTGTTTTGGCTGGGAAATAGTGACTTGTGAAAGTCCTCTCCAGGGTGACCCTCCTCCAAAAATTTTCTCTCCAGGCTAAAACAGGGACAGACAATGAAAGGAGTGAACAGTTCAAGAATCTCAGAGAAGAAACAGGAAATGACATATTCTCCTGTGGATGAAACAATTGCAGAAACAGTGGAATTGTAAAAATTGTACAGGATATCCAGGGCAATATTCAGATGAAGAAATGAAAAAAAAAAGACAACCAACAATAAAACCCTAGGAAAGAGAGAGAAAATGACCTTCAGAATAAACACATTAAGATAAACAGATGCCTGGACATCAGCAAAAAATTACAGGCCATGCTAAGAAACAGGAAGATATGGTACAAACAAAGAAAACAAAACTTCAGAGACATCAACTTTTGAACAACTAATCAAAGATGTTCAAATATATCTCTAAAATCAATTCAAGGAGATGAAGGAAAATACAGCTAAAGAGATAAAGGATATTAAGACAACACAGGGTGAGGATAAAAGAATTTGAATGTGTGAAAAGCAAAATAACAGAACTTATGAATATGAAAGTTATCATAGAAGAGATTAAAATACACTAGAAGCATATAACAGTAGAGTTGAACAGGCAGAGTAAAGAATCAGTGAATGAGAAAACAGGACAATTAAAATCTTATAGACAGAAACAGATAGAGAAAAGAATGAAAAAAAATAAGTACAGTTTCAGGGATTTGAAGGACAGGATAAGCACACAAACATATACATCATAGGTATCCAAAAAGGAGAAGATAAGGGAAAAGGTACAGAAAGAATATTTGAGGGAAAAATGGCCAGAAGTTTCCCAATTCTTATGAAAGATATAAATATACATGTTCAAAAAACACATTATACTCCAAACAGAATAAATCCTAATAGAACTACAAGACAAATTATTCAGAATGCCAAATGTCAAAGATAAAGAGAGAATTCTGAAAGCAGCAAAATAAAAAGGAGAAGAGGTTGTAACATATAAGGGAACTGGGATAAGACTAAGTTCTGACTTCACATTAGAAACTATGGACACAAGAAGGCAGTGGGATGAAACATTTTAATATATTTAAGGAGCTGAAAGAGAGTAACTGCTAGCCAAGAATACTTTGTCCAGGAAAAGTGTCCTTCAAAAATGAGAGAGAGTTTAAAATATCAAAAAATAAACAGAAACTGACAGAGTTGTTAAAAAACAGAGCTGCCCTATAAGAAATACTGAACAGAGTTCTCCAGTTGAATGGAAGACAGGAGAGAGAGGCTTGGAGTAGAGTGTAGAAATGAGTATCAGTAATGCTAAATAAAAGAGTAAAAAATGGGCAAAAATAAGATATGACATAAAAACCAAGGATAAAATGGTTGTTACTACTTTATAGTAATAACATTGACAATAACATTGACTATTAATGGATTAAACAAAGAAAAGACATAGATTTGCAGAAGGGATAAAAGAAAATATGATTCAAGGGCCTAAATATAAAAGCCAGCACCATAAAACACTTACAAGAAAATGTAACAAAGCATCTTCAAGATTTTGTGGTAGGAGATGGTTACTTAGACTTCACACCCAAAGCACAAGCAAAGAAAAAAAACAACAACAAACAGCTAATAATCCAATTTTAAAATGGGCAAAAATTTTGAATAGATGTTTTTCCAAAGAGAATATAAAATAGCTTAAAAAAAAAACACATGAAAAGATGTTTTCCAAAGAGGATATAAAATAGCTTTAAAAAAAAAACACATGATAAGATGTTCCCAGCTATTAGGGAAATGCATATTAAAACTACAATGAGGTATCACTTCACACCTACTAGAATGACCACTATTTTTAAAAAAGTAAAGTATATTCAAAAAGGAGCAATTATTCTCTGTTGGTGAGAATGTATAACGGTATAAATTCCGTACAAAACAGTTTGGTGATTCCTCAGGAAGATGAGCATAGAAGTACCATATAATTCAGCAATACCACTACTGGATATATACTCGAAGATCTGAAAGCAGGGACTCACACAAACATTTGCACAACAATGTGCATACTGGCATTATTCACAATTGCCAGAAGATGTACACAATGCAGGTGTCCATCAATGGATGAATGGATTAAAATGGATATAAATGGATATACATGTATATGGTATAGACATATGATGGAATGTGCCAGTTTGAATCTGTTGTGGATCTCAGAAAAGCTATGTTCTTTAATCCTCATTCAGTATTGTTGGATGGGAGCTTTTTATTGTTCCCATGGAGATGTGACCCACCCAATTGTGGGTAGTAACTTTTTTTTTTTAAGTTTCAAAATACTTATTGAAAACCAATTTACCATGACATTCCTAAACCACAAACATACCACAGGACTTGAAATAACCAATGAAAGCATACAAAGCCTATCCTGAAAATACCTGGGATGTATCCAGTATATAAGGTCCACGAAGATAGAGCTCAGTAATTTTAAAATGTTAGTCCTTTGTCACACAGACTATTTGATAATTTTGTTAAAGATATGCCTCTTGGCATTAGATAACTGGGAGGGGGACCAACTTTATAAACTACAGGTGCACCAATTTACTCTTTCGAATTCTAAAAAGAAAATAATTCCATTTAAGGAATAAACCTAGGTTTCTAAATCACCTAGCTATAACCTTAGAGTGCAGGCTTGCTTTACTTCCTTAGGTACATCCCCCAATCACTTCCTTCCTGTGGACTTAAAAAGCATAGGCTCATAAATAACAAGACTGCAAATAACAGTTTTAAAAAACACTATAGGAGGGGAATTTTAAAAAGTGTTAAAAATCAAATTTATTTGAAATCTCCAATTAAATTTTCTGTACACAACATGGCAAATAGTTTAGATTTTTCTCCCCCAACCAACATGTATGTTAAAAGAAAATCAAAGTTCAACACACATTCACTTACCCACAGACTACTCAAGGTTTTAGCCAGGAGCATTATCCCTGAAAACCAAGTCATGAACCCCTGAAAATAGGGGGGAAAACCCAAATTCTTAACTATAGAGGCACCAAATGGGCCACCATAATAAGAACTGATGTGTGAGCAAAAGACTTTTTTATATCTTGGATTGCTACATGCCACAAATTTTAAAATTTCAGTATTACCTCAACATTAAATAAACTGACTGGTTTGAAAAAAAGAAAAGAGTAAAATCAAAATCCCCCAAAATGGAAAGACAATTTAGTAAAACAGACTTATCATTAGAGGATCTTTCCATTTGACTCTTGGATTTCAAATAAAATGACTTAGCTGCACTATTATTTACCACAAAAATGAAGGATTTCTAAGACTGACTTTAGGCATTTGCTTTTCCATTAATCCCCACAAACTATATAGTAACCTAAAAATCCACATCCATATATATACACACTATGTCATGACTTTTAGCCAATATACTTGTTAACTGCATTGATTATTGGGGTAAAACATTTAAAATGAGGAGGACAGCTTCAGCAGATATTCATACACCTGTTTATGACATTGTTATCCATGTAACTCAACTAAAGATATGCCGTTGAAATTGCCCAATTTGCCTAGCTCGGTACCTATTACATGGCTAACATTTTTGCATTACCACTTTTCATTACACATCTACATGAAATCACTCTATTGATACAATTATATGCAAAGGCTAAAATAATCTAAAGCCTCTGGTCCAAATAATTGCTTTCCTCATTAGGCTGGTCCTTTTTAGATCCTCCTAATCCTATTAGCAAATACTATCAGAATATCTTGTATTCTTGTACCAAAAACAACAAAAGTTAAAACTGCTGGTCTGTCAGATTTTCTGTTACTTACAATCAATACTGGTCCAGGTCAAATTAATCTGACACTCCTTTCCTTGTTATATAGCTCCAGAGTGGTTGTGTCCACTTCTCTGGGTAAGGATGCCGAACCTAAGTCAGGTTGTCTCTCTTATTAGTACTTGTCTTAACTTTTCTATACTGTATATAAAAATTTCCCCCTGAAAACGTCTTTACAATGCCACATTGTGTACCTTCACATGGAAGAATTATATGTTAAAAAGTTGTTAAAATCATCCTTACATAATAAGAATGCAACTCTTTAAACTTAATAGTTTTATTTAGGGGTTCTTTTTCTCTTTCAGGCTTTCTGCAAAATGAATAATTTCTAAAAACAAAAAAAAGATTTTTTTGTTGTTTGTTTTACTAGGTTGAAAAATATGGGTAGACTACTTATAAAACATGCAGTACATGTTGAATATATGCTTATTCCTGAAGACACGCTGCAAGATAGGTATCATCACCCAAGCAGGATCTTCAATGTACTAGACCAGTGTTTCAATGCAAATTCCAGCCCCCAAAACGACATGGTTTTGATTTCACAGTATGAATTCCCTGGAATCTGAGAAAAGGGAAATTGGTTAATTGAGGTCCTTCCACAGCAGCTCAGTCCCTCAACATTCTGAGAAATCAGGAAGGACGGCACCACTTTTTCAGTGGGCTGGGGGCTGATGTTGACATCTTCAAGAGCATCAGTCACCAAATACTGCCAATCTTGCTACCAGTTCCATTTTGACAGAACATTGTGATATTCAGACTCTCATAATTTCCAGTGGAGTTGTAAAGCTTAATGAGACCTCGGTTATCATACTCTAGTCCATTGAAGCCTTCACCAAAAAGTTTCTTCCCAATCGCTACAGATTGCACATAAAGTTTCTCTGCATTTCTGTACTGATTCATGTCATAGTTATATAAAGAAGCCAAATCTCCCACTGAAAGGGCTACTTCACAAATCTTCTTGAACAAGAAGTTGTTCTTTAATCTGAATTGTTTTGAAGTGCATTTCTTCAGCTTCCTTAAATTTCCTCATTGACTGATAAAGTTTTCCAAGGTTTCCATAGTGTTTTGCAGTCTGCACATTAAACTCTCCAAAAGCTCTTTTACCCAGTTGAAGTGAAGACAAGTGTAAATCATGAGCTTCTTGAAGTAGTCTCTATTCCGTTTCCTTTTTATGACAGTCAGTTGCTATCTCTTCTAAAATAAGTGCTTTCACCCTCTTTGAAGAAGCCAGAAGATGATCTTCAGGTAGGATGTGGGTAATGATACCAAACAACTCTTTCTGCATGAAATAGTGCATTGCCAAATTTCCCAGAGCTATACTGATGAATATAAGAAGAATAAGCCAAGTCTTCATGAACTGTTGCTACATGGATATTTTTGCTACAAAACACAGACTGCCAAAAGTCAAGGGCTATCTGGTGAATTGCAACGGATTGACAGATATTATTTACATTAAGTAAAATCCATAATCTAGCAGTGTATCAGAATATTTTGGGTGTTTGGATCCAAAATGATCTCATGCCAAATATAGTGCATGTTTAATTACCTGTTCTGCCTCCTTAAATTCATGTTTTATGACATAGGCCTTAGAAGCTTGTCTCAAAACATCTACAGTGACTTTGACTAGTAAGTCAGCTGTGATCTTTCATTACTTCAATGCACCATTTATATGCCTCATCATAGCAACTTTCTGCAAACAGGAGAGCACACAGTTCTCCAAAGAGTGCAGCTTTGTTTGCTTGCTGGCCATGTTTTGACAGTTTATCCATATATATCTGAGCTAATTTAAATGTTTCTTCACCCAAGTGATATCTTCAATTTCCATTCCATGCATCAAGCAGCCTCACACAACATTCTATTGCACAAAAGCAGTGAAGTATCTCATTATGTAGAGTAAACAACTGAAGGCAGGACAGAAAAACTTTCTCAGCATCACTATACCAGCCTGCATCTGAAAGAAAACCACCTAAAACAAAGCCAACTTGAATGGCTTTTTCTTTTACTGCAGCATCTGATTCTGCTATATAAGAACACTACTCTTTTTTTTAATTAAAAAAAATACAGGAAAGAAGCACAAACATTCTTAATATGTGATCATTCCATTCTAAATATATAATCAGTAATTCACAATATGATCACATAGTTGCATATTCATCACCAATTCAGAAAAAGAAATAAAAAGACAACAGAAAAATAAAACAAAAACAGAAGAAAATATACATACCACACTCCGTACTCCTCCCTTTCATTAATCCCTAGCATTTCAAACTAAATTTATTTTAACATTTGTTCCCCCTATTATTTATTTTTATTCCATATGTTCCTCTCATCTGTTGACAAGGTAGATAAAAGGAGCATAAGACACAAGGTTTTCACAATCACACAGTCACATTGTGAAAGCTATATCATTATACAATCATCATCAAGAAACATGGCTACTGGAACACAGCTCTACATTTTCAGGCAGTTCCCTCCAGCCTCTCCATTTCCTCTTGGATAACAAGGTGTTATCTACTTAATGCATAAGAATAACCTCCAGGATAACCTCTTGACTCTGTTTGGAATCTCTCAGCCGTTGACACTTTGCCTCATTTCACTCTTCCCCCTTTTGGTTGAGAAGGTTTTCTCAATCCCTTGATGCTGGGTCTCAGCTCATTCTAAGTTTTTCTCAATCCCTTGATGCTGAGTCCCAGCTCATTTTCGGATTTCTGTCCCATGTTGCCAGGAAGGTCCACACCCCTGGGAGTCATGTCCCACGTAGACAGGGGGAGGGTGGTGAGTTTGCTTGTTGTGTTGGCTGGAGAGAGAGGTCACATCTGAGCAACAAAAGAGGGTCTCTTGGGGGTGATTCTTAGGCCTAATTTTAAGCAGGCTTAACCTAGCCTTTGTGGGGTTAAGTTTCATATGAACAAACCCCAAGGCTGGTGGCTCAGCCTATAGCTTTGGTTGTCCATACTGCTTGTGAGAATACCAAGAATTCAACTTGGGAAGGTTGAATTTTCCCCCGTTCTCACCATTCCCCTAAGGGGAGTTTGCAAATACTTTTCCACTCACTGATCAAATCACTCTGGGATTCATAGGGGCATCACTCTGGACAAACCAACAAAATCTCATGTCCTACCCAAGGTTCCATGTACTTATGTTGTTCAACCAAGGTATCCACATAAGTTATATTAGGAAATGCACCAATCAAAATATAAATTTTGTACCAAATAAACATTTTTGGCTTTAGTCTCACACATAAGTTGAAATTTTAAAATATTAATTACCATCTATTTTCAGCACCCTGTAGTAATGACATTCCTTTGTTCTTCCTCATGCAAAAACATTTTTTTAAATTTGTACATTTAGTCACTGTCATTATACACTCTAGGCAATCCTAGATTATACCATCTCAATCTTTATCATCTTTCTTTCTAATTTCATTTGTGCACCCAGTCCTCCTCCCTCTATCATTCTCACATTCAGCTTCATTCAGTGTTTAAACATAATTGTATTACAGTTAGGTAGTATTGCGCTGTCCATTTCTGAGCTTTTACATTCAGTCCTGTTGCACAATCTGTATCCCTTCAGCTCCAATTACCCAATATCTTACCCTATTTCTATCTCCTGATGGTCTCTGTTACCAACAAAATTCTCCAAGTTTATTCACTAATGTCAGTTCATATCAGTGAAACTATACTGTATTTGTCCTTTTGTTCCTGGCTAATCTCACTCAGCAAAAGGTCCTTAAGGTCCATCCATCTTGTTACATACTTCATAACTTTATTCTGTCTTACTGCTGCATAATAATCCTTCATATGTATATACCACAGTTTGTTTAGCCACCTCTTGTTGATGGACATTTTGGCTGTTTCCATCTCTTGGTAATTGTAAATAAGGCTGCTATAGACATTGGTGTGCAAATGTCCATTTGAGTCCTTGCCCTCATGTCCTTTGAGTAGAGACAGGATATAGATGTGTCCCATTCCCTAATCCATTCTTCCAGTCCATGTCCCCTGATTGGGAAGCTTAATCCATCAACATTCAGTGTTATTACTGCATAGGCAGTACCCTCCTCTACCATTTTGCCTTTTGGCTTTTATATGTCCTTCTAATTTTCCTTCTTTTTACCTTTACTCATAGTCTTCCTTTGTACACTCTTCTCCACACCTCTCTCTTCTGCCTTCATATCTGTCTCTGGTGCTCCCTTTAGTATTTCTTGCAGAGCTGGTCTCTTGGTCACAAATTCTCTCAGTGATTTTTTGTCTGAAAATGTTTTAATTTCTCCCTCATTTTTGAAGGACAATTTTTGCTGGATATAGAATTCTTGGTTGGCAGTTTTTCTCTTTTAATAGTTTAAATATATCATCCCACTGTCTTCTTGCCTCCATGGTTTCTGTTGAGAGATCTATGCATAGTCTTATTGGGCTTCCCTTGTATGTGATGGATTGGTTTTCTCTTGCTGCTTTCAAGATTCTCTCTTTCTGTTTGCCGTCTGACATCCTGCTTAGTAAATGTCTTGGAATACATCTATTTGGATATATTCTCTTTGGGGTACATGGCACTTCTTGGATCTGTAATTTTAAGTCTTTCATAAGAGTTGGGAAATTTTCAGTGATAATTTCCTCCATTAGTTTTTCTCCTTTTCCCTTCTCTTCTCCTTCTGGGACACCCACATCATGTATATTCATGTGCTTCATATTGCCCTTCAGTTCCCTGAGCCCCTGCTCCTATTTTTCCATTTTTCCCCTATATTTTCTTTTTCTTGTTGGATTTCAGATGTTCTCTCCTCCAGTTCACTAAACCTATGTTCTGCGTCTCAAAATCTACCATTGTAGGTTTCCATTGTTTTTTTTTTTCATCTCTTCTACCATGTCTTTCATTCCCATAAGTTCTGTGATTTTGTTTTTTTAGACTCTGAATTTCTTCTTTTTGTTCATTCCTTGCATTCTTTATATCCTCCCTCAATTCATTGATTTGGTTTTTGATGAGGTTTTTCCATGTCTGTTCATATATTCTGAATTGATTGTTTTAGCTCCTGTATCTCATTTGAATTGTTGGTTTGTTCCTTTGACTGAGCCATATCTTCAATTTTCCTAGTGTGATTTGTTAATTTTTGCTGGCATCTAGGCAT
Organism: Tamandua tetradactyla; assembly: GCF_023851605.1. NCBI lineage: Eukaryota > Metazoa > Chordata > Mammalia > Pilosa > Myrmecophagidae > Tamandua > Tamandua tetradactyla. The sequence continues at coordinate 52,603,453 of NC_135353.1, read as the reverse complement.
TTAATTACCTTAATTAGTTTATTCTGGAGATTGTTTTCACTTCTTTTACCTAGGGTTTTCTTCCTGGATGAATTTGTTGTCTCTCTGTTCTTTGACATTCAGTGCAGTGTTTTCTGGACCTCTGGTTTTGTTTAACAGAGAAGAATTTTTCAGTTCTTGTTTCTTGCTTCTTGCCCTGCTTGTATGGTGCCTTTCCCCTCCCACCCTTAGGAGGGTCTACTTAGGTGTTATAGGCTCCAGACGGATTTTCCCAGACTAAACTGGCCTCCTATCAGGAGGGAAGAGTCACCTGTGTTGGTTTTCCATGAGGATGAGACCCAGCAGGTTGAAAGACTTTCCTGTGAAGTCCTTGGACTCTGTTTTTCTTTTCCTGCCCAGTATGTGGTGCTTGTCTGCCTGCAGGTCCCCCCAGCATAAGATGATGCAGTACATTTAACTTTGGCAGACTCTCCCTGCTGGGGGTGTGGTGGAGACAGAGAAGAGGTTGTAGGCTGGTTTTAATGGCTTCAAATTACCAAGCCCTGGTGTCTGAATTCCTTGAGGGAGGGATTCCACTTGAGTTGGGCTTCACCCCTCCTCTGGGGAAGGCACAGGTTCTAGACAAGCCCTCAAATGAGCTTGTTTCTGCCTATGCCTGGGGCAGTTGCAGCCTGAGAAGTCCTGCCACTGTATCCAAAGGCAGTCAAGCCTTTGTAGAAACACAGCCACAAAAACCTCTGCTTCCTTTTTTTTTCTTTTTCCATCAGCCCTGTCCCCTTGGTGCTGGGGCAAAAATAAGTGACCTCCGTGTTGACCAGGTTCACCTGAGCTGGGGGTCTATTTTGAGTAGTCAGAATTTGCTAATTAATTCCACAATTGGTGTTTGGTTGGGCTCTGCCCCTGCTGCTGTTAAAGTCTCTTTCCTTGCCCCTCTGGGAAGCAGCCTGTGGGGGAAGGGTGCTGGCCGCCATGGCTTGGGGAACTCATGGTTCTGGGGGGCTCACAGCTGGTACAGCTGGTCCAGACTGGGGTACGCTGTGTGTCTGGTTACTGACGTGGCCCCAGGTGCTGTTCTGTATTGTTTCTGGTTATTTAGTTGTTATTCTGGAGGATGAACTAAAATGCACACATTGCTAAGCCACCATCTTGGCCCGGAAGTCCTCAAGAGCACTACTCTTATATAGCAGAATAAGTAGGTCAACACTGAAGCAGCTTTTACACCATGATCCATCAAAGCCTGGAAACGATGAAGGAAATGTCTTTTATCCAAAGCTCACAATACTTTAGCAAAAACTTCCAATTCACAAAATTCACTGCCCAGCTTACATAAGCATCCCTGTTGGTAATGCTTGTAGCAAACATTGAACTGGATGCTCTTGGGCAGTGAGCAGATAACTTGGCGGGAATGGGTGCAGTTGTCCATGATATAGGAGATGGAGGTATTATAGAAAGTCTCTGGGATCCACTCTAGTTCTACCGCTGCTGTCTTCCTTCCCTCCTCCTCTGCCTCCTCTGCCTCCTCCACCTCCTTCCAAAAGCCCTTGCCTCCCTCTGTACCATACTCCTCTACAACCCAAAGGATTTGGAGGGGCAACGGCAGCCACAACGGCACACGGCAGAAGGGCACAGCTGCCCTGGTTACTCCAAGGGTCTGCAGGGGAACAGTGGCAGCAGACAGTGGCCCAGGGAAAAAAAGAGTAAGTCAGAGGAAAAGAGAGAAGCTGACCAAGGCCTCACATTCCAGGTTTGAGAAAAACCAGGGATCCGTCCTAGTGCCGATCTCAGCAGGGACTGATGCATGGTAACTTTTGAATAGATGGCTTCCATGGAGATGTGTCTCCACCCATTCAAGGCGGGGTTGCTTACTGGAGCCCTCTAAGAGAAAACCATTTTGGAAAAAGCTTTAGAGCTCATGCAGCCAGAGACCTTTGGAGAGAAAGAAGGAAAGCACTTCCCGGGGAGCTTCATGAAACAAGAAGCTGGGAGAGAAAGCTAGCAACTTTGCCATGTGCCCTTCCAGCTGAGAGAGAAACCCCAAACTTTATTGGCCTTTCTTGAGTGAAAGTAACCTCTTATTGGGCCTTAATTTGGACATTTTCATAGCCTTACCTTAATTTGGACATTTTCATGGCCTTAAAACTCTAAACTTGCAACTTAATAAATTCCCCCTTTTAAAAAGCCATTCTGTTTCTGGTATATTGCAATCTGGCAGCTTGCAAACTAGGAAATGGAACATTATTCAGTTGTAAGAAAGAATGAAGTCATGATGCATGTGACAAATTGGATGAAACTTGATGATATTATATCAAGGGAAATTAGGCAAACACAAAAGGCCAAATATTGTATGACCTCACTAATAGTAATTAAATATAACTAGCAATATCATGGTGTTAATATCTAGAACACAGGTCACTAGAAGATAGAATAAGAGCAGAGAATGGGGAGTTGATGCTTGAATAGAATTTCTATTTAATCTGATGGTAAAGGTTTGAAGATGGATGGTGGTGATGGTAACACATTCTTGTGAGTGTAATAAACAACACTGAACTGTGTAGGTGAATTTGGCTAAAAGAGGAAACTTTAGGATGTATATATTACTAGAATAAAATTTAAAAGACAACACAGGATTGTATAGCACAGTGAACCCTATTGTGGATAGCAGTCTACAGTAAATAGTACAAATATATGAACGCTGTTTCATGGATTTTAAGAAATATATGACAAGGTGGTAAAAATAGAGTTATATATGTGAAAAAAATCTAGTGTAAATACTCAATGACAAATAAAATATTTCAATAGGCTTCATCAAGTGTAACAAGGTTATTACTGTTAAAAAATGATAAAATTATAAAATGAGTGCTATCATCAATAGCAGCAAATGTTCCACAGGAAATGCAAGGTGTTGGTGGTGGGGTGGTATATTGGAATTCTGCAATTTAATTCATGATTGTTTTATAAACCCATAATTTCTCTAATAAAAAGCAAAAGGAAAAGGAGAGGCCCCACCCCTATCAAGATGGTGGAGTAAGATGCTTCTGGGCTTCATCCCCACAAGCAAGCTTTGAATAACCAGCAAGAACTGGCACAAGCATCTTACTCTAAGCTCCAGATAACATTTAAAGAGTTGAAGTAACAGAGTAAATGACAGATCAAGGGAAAAAACATGAAAAACAGTCAGAAAATCTTGTGATTCACCTGCTAGCCTGACTTCTTTCCCCTGACTGATTTGGGACAGAGCCAGCATAAGCTCTCAGTGCAGATTTCTGGTCCTAGTTGTGGAGTAAGCAGAGTAACCACTGAAGCATAATAGGTTGTATGTGTGCCATGGAAATGGGTCTTGCAGCAGACTGAACAGAACATGCATCACAGATTCACTGCCCTTGAGCTGTGCTCTGCCTAAATGCAGCTCATAGAGCTCTCCTACCCAGTGCTACAGGAGAACAGCTGAATCAAAGCAGCAAGGGGTAAATGAATGCCAGGTATGGGACCTAGAGTGTGGTACCTGGAAGTATGAGGAAATACTATTTCCTAGAGGAATGAGGACATTTGTGTCCATCTAAATGGGGAATTCCTAGGTCACCTTCATGAGCCTAGGATGAGACCCCATGTACAGATAAGACAGGGAAGGTCCCTAAACTTTTGCATTGAGATGTTCTCTAAACTCATTAGGAATGGTAAGCTGTGAAGGAAAGCTGTCACACTTGCCAATATACAAGGAGTGGGAAAGATGTTTTCTCCCCCCCTCCTTTTTTAAGTTAGATCCTGGAATTCAAGGAAATCTCAGTAATATCTCTAGCTAGAAACATAAAGAAGGAAATATGCCTCAAAGTCCAAATTATAGAGATAAGAAATTAAAATGTTAAAATGTCAAAGTGCAGTGAGGCTGTTGATGAACTGTGGACTTTGGGCATTATACATGATGCCTAATGAATGCAGGTGGCTGAAGGATGCACTGACTGAGAAGTAGATTGGCGAATGATGGTGTGTACATATGATCATGTATTGTGCTGCTACAAAAACAACAAAATCGTTGAGGCATGCAACAATGTGAATGAACCTGTGGGACATTTGGTGGGTAAAAGTAAGCCAGAAATGAAAGAACAATTATGCTATGGTCTCCTTTAGAAAATGCTTATAAGAAAACAGGGGTATAGATTGTAAGCTCTTACAGTAGGCACATTTAGTACAGAGTGGTAATTATTATTCTGGATTTTGAGAGGCTGTTTTATATATCTGTAACCTGGTATTTAGAGAGAAGAATGAGCCGATCAGGTTGGGATTAAGGTAATTCAGAACACGGGGTAAGGAAGACATTGTCTATATTTTAGAACCAAACCTACTCTGTGAGACCAAAGGAAGAAACGTTTATTTCATCTGGAACCTAAATTTTCTGTAGTGCATAATCTAACTCAACTTGTCTGGATAGCTCACTTGAACAACTGAAACCCAGGGAGCCTGTGAATAAGAATAAGAATGAGGGCCTTTAATCCTGTAAAACTTAATTTAATGCCTGGATACATCCTAGAATATATTAAGCAGATAATCAAAAAGTACTGGCAAAGTCCCTTGAGGGATGGGAGAAAAAATATGGAACTATTAAACTTTATGATCAGGAAATCCCCTGATTCAAACAGTAGGGATACCCAAATCAATAGGCCAAGCCCTTGATCTTGAGACTTATACCTTAGTCTACCTATAGGTACACCTAAGAGTTACTTCGGGAAGACCTCTTTTGATGCTCAGGTGTGGCCCCCCTCTCTCTAAGCCCAATGTTGTAAGTGAAATCATTGCCCTCCCTACTATGTGGGACATGACATCCAGGGGTGAAAGTCTCCCTGGTGGCATGGGAGAGAACTCCCAGGGATGAGTCTGGCTCTGGCACCATGGTATCAACAATTCCATCTTGACCAAAAATGGGAAAAGAAGTATAACTAATAAAGTATCAGTGGCTGAGGGAGTTCAAATAGAGTTGAAAGGCTACTCTGGAGGTCATGTTTGTATAAGCTTGTTGGACATTGGTACCTATCATAACTTGCCAAATCACAACTTTCCAAATCTCAACCAAAACCATTCCAGCTAATCCTAAAGAATACAAAGGGCAATAAATAAGATTGTACAAATGTTCCATGTGCTAGGGTAACTTTTCAGAAACCTACAACATCCAGATGGGTCCCTGAACCAGACAAGTTCTGAAACCTAAGGGGCCCAGCCTCTCCAAAACATCAGCTAGTTCCATTTCCCTACCCCATATTATTGACAGCCTCTTCCAACATGAGAAAGTTAGAATGGCCATAGCCCAAATAGCCCTAAGGAGTGGGACAGAAATGTCAAAGGTGATGATGGAGTTATAAAGAGAGGGTAGGATTTAACAAACAAGTATTATTGCTGAATCATTAAACTCATATTTCTTTTGGTCTCCTGTATCTTAGAGCAGCTAGAGTAAAAACCTATAATTGTGGAACTGTAACCCATACCAAACTCTGTTGTACAATTAATTGTGCTGTGCTTTGAAATTTATTGTTTTTTTTTGTATATTTGTTATTTTTCACACTCAAAAAAATCAATTGTGATGATTAAAAAAAATTTATTCCTTCTAGCCTCCTACATTCTGGGGAAGTTAGTATAAAAACCTGAGATGATGGCATCATAGCCCATGACAAACTTTGGGATTCGACCTGTAACTACTTGTTGAAGAGTGCTTTGAAAGCTATTGTTTTTTTTTCTTTTTTTTTTCTTTGCATATATGTGATATTATACAATAAAATAAAGTTAAAAATGTCAAGGTGCAACAGCAGATTGCAAAACACAGAAAGAAAGAGGATATGATGGCAAGGCAAAGGAGAACATTAAAGACTTAAATACCATCAAGGAGTATCACAAGACCTGGGACATACCAAACAATGATTTTTTAAAAATGTAACTAAATATGCTCAAAGAGGTAAAAGAAAACATAGACACAGAACAGAAGGACAATTGGGAAATAGTAGATGATCACAAAGAGTATATTAAAAAAGAGACAGAAATCATGGGTGGGGGAGAACCAAACATAGGTGAAGACCACACTAATAGAAACTAAACATTTTCTGGATGGATTCAACAGCACATTGCAGCTGGCAGAAGAAAGAATCAGTGAACTTGAAAGTAATATAACTGAAACAGTCAGTATGAGGAGGAGAAAGCAAAAAGAATGAAAAGTATGAATGGAGGGTTCATGCATAATGGGTTGTTTTATATTTGTGGTGGTGGATAAGTTCTGTTAATGAATGGTGGTGAGGGTAGTACATCATTGTGAATGTGATTAATTACACTTTTAAACTGTTTGCTGGGGAGCAGTGAAGATTGGAAATCTTATGTTATATATGTTTCAACAAAGGAAGAAAACCAGAGTAACTGAAGACACAATGACAATTAAATGCAGTGCATGGTCTGGCACAGGATCTAATAATAGAATAGAAAAGTCTCAAAAGGATAGATAGGAATATATGAAAATATGGACAGTATATACTTCATATCAGTGCTAAATTTCCTGAACTTGATAAATGTGCTTAAGGAGGTTAAATAAGTGGGTATCCTTTTTGTTAATAAATTTACACAGAAGTGTAATGCATTCATGGATATAACCTACTATCAAATAACTATAAGCTAGATAGATAGATACACTTACAAGAGTGACAGATAATCAGATGGATAGATGGATGGATGAATGGATGGATGGATAGATGGATGGATGGATAAATGTTTAGGTATATGGGATAATAAAGTAAATGTGGCCAAATGTTATAAATTGGTGGATCTGGGTATCTCAAGGTAGGGAATGTTTGAATTGCCAGTATGGATTTTGTATTATTTTTGTAATTGTTCTGTGATTTTGAAATTATTTCAAAATGAAAAAGTTTAGGAAGAAAAAAAGAAAAGGAGGGATTATGTGATGGGATTAAATTAATGATAGAACAATTTAATCTAATATTTAACAAGCCTTAGCTTCTAAAAATACACATCTTATTTTGTTTACTTTCTGCAACTTTTGATAAGTCTATAAAAGAATGTATTAACATTAAACAAAGGCAAAAATAAATGATCATGGATCCCTCAATCAAAAGGTTGTTGCCAGGTCTATATGTAATATTACCATATTGAAGATGAACAAGATTGAAAGGGGTGTATAGACCTATGTGTCCCACTGATTAACACAAGAAATATATATTAGTTCTTGCAAAAACCACTTCAAAGATATGATTTGTGTACGAAGAGTGTTTTAGTCGAGGGTACAGGGGGAAAAATGTTATTGCATGTTATGGGTTATGTTTAAAGGAAAACATCAGTACTACCATGGCAACAGCAGAGGTAAATAATGGGGGGAGGGACAAGTGTTAAGAGGAGGTTTAGATTTCCTATTTGGTGAGGGTGTGTTTATTGGTTTTCTTACTCATGAGAACAATGAAATTATCTAAAATTGAGAGTGCTGATGGACTGTGGACTTTGGAACTAGAAATGATCCCTGATGAATGGAGGTGGCTGATGGAGGCACAGACTGAGAAGTAGATGGACAAACAATGGCGTATACTTATGAATAAATGTTGTGCTGCTACAGAAAAGGAGCAAAGTTGTGAAGCAAGCAAAGATGTGAATGAATGTGTGGGACATTTTGTGAGGCAAAATAAGCCAGAAACAAAAGAACAACAATGGTGTGGTCTCCTTTAGAAAATGCTTACAAGAAAACAGAGGCCTAAATTGTAAGCTTTTATAGAAGGCACATTTAGTCTAGAGTGGCAATTATCATTCTGAATTTTGAGAGGCTATATATATATATATATATATATATATATATATATATATATATATATATATATATAGTTAGAGATAAGAACGAAGCTGATCAGGTTGGGTTTAAAGTAAAAGTCAGAACACAGGGGTAAGAAAGACAATGTCTATATTTTAAAACCACACATACTCATAGAGACCAAAGGAAGAAAATTTATTTGGTCTGGAACTGAAATTTTCTGTAGCACATAATCTATCTCAATGTATCCGTATAGCTCATTTGAACAACTGAAACACAGGGAGCCCAGAATAAGAAGAGGTCCTTTAATCCTGTATAGCTCAATATAATGCCTGGATACATCCTAGAACATACTAAGCAAATAATCAAAAACATTGGCAAAGTCCCTTGAGGGATGGGAGAAAAAAAGGAACTATTAAAAAACTACCATCAGGAATCCCCTGATACTGTTTCAAACTTTAGGGACACCCAAGTCAATAGGTCATGTCCTTGATCTTGAGGTTTACTCTTGTGAACTTTAAGTAGGTAGTGGAGAAGCTTAGCCTATCTTTAGGTATGCTGAAGAGTTACTTCTGGAGGACCTCTTTTGTTGCTCAGGTGTGGCTTCACTCTCTTTAAGGCCAACTCTACAAATGAAATCAATGCTCTCCGCTCTACGTGAGACATGACACCCAGGGGTGAAAGTCTACCTGGAGACATGGGAAATGACTCCCAGGGATGAATCTGTCCCTGGCACTGTGGGATCAACAATTCCATCCTAACCAAAAGGGGGAAAAGAAGTGTAACTAATAAAGCATCAGTGCAGAGAGAGTACAAATAGAGTCGAGAGGCTACTCTGGAGGTTGCTCTTATACAAGTTTCTGTTAGACAATGCAACCCCCCAAACCCCAACCAGGACCCTTCCAGCCAAACCTAAAGAACACCTAGGCTAATATATAAGATACCACAAGAGTTCCATATACTAGAATAACTTTCCAGAAACCTACAGCCTCCAGGTGGGTCTCTGCACCAGAGAAGTCCTGAAAGCTAGAGGGCTCAGCCTCTCCAGAGAATCAGCTAGTTTCATCTCCCTATCCCATATTAGTGACAGACCCTTCCACCATGAAAATTTTAGAATGGCCATAGCTCAAACACCCCTAAATAGAGGGGTAGAAAGATCAAAGGTGATGTTTTAGTTATACAGAGAAGACAGGATTTAACAAATGAATATGAGTGCTGAATCATTAAATTGATATCTCTTTTAGTCTCCAATGTCTTAGAGCAGCAAGAAGTATAAACCTAAAATTGTGGAACTGTAACCCATGTCAAACTCTGAAATATGTTCTACAACTAACTGTGGTGTTATGCTTTGAAATTTATAGCTTTTTTGTATATATGTTATTTTTCGCAAAAAGAAAAGAAAAAAGTGGATTGTGGTGATAAAAAAATATTTAAGCATTCTAGCCTCCTACATTCTGGAGCAGCTAGAAGGAAAAGCCTGTGAGGATCATACAGTAGCCCATGACAAACTCTGGGATCTGTCCTGCAACTACCTGTTGAAGAGTGTTTTGAAAACTATTGCTTTTTTTATTTCTTTGCTCTGTATATGTTATATTATACAATAAAAAACATTTAAAAAAGTTTGTTGCCAGCCTATAATCATAAAGATGTGTCATTAAACAGGAATTGCCTTATATGAAACAATAAACATAACCACATATATCTTGAGCACATAAGTAACTCAAAGATAAATTTATGAAGGCATAATCCATAGCATCTCTCAGTATATTTGACACACTATCATTTTAAAAAGAATCCAAAGAGCCCTTCTCCCTTAATCATTCTCACATTCAGCTTCATTCAGTGTATTTACATTATTGTGCTACAATCAGGTAGTATTGTGCTATCCAGTTCTGAATTTTTACAATCAGTCCTGTGGTACAATCTGTGTCCCTTCAGCACCAATTACCCAATCCCTACCATATTTCAATCCCCTAATTAACTGTGTTCTTAATGGAAACTCTCCAAGTTCAGTCATCAATATTAGCTCATATCAGTGAGAGTCTATAGTGTTTGTCCCTTTCCTTCTGGATAATTTCACTCAGTATAATGTCTTCAAGATGCATCTATGCTGTTACATGCTTCATGACTTTATTCTGTCTAACAGATGCGTAATATTCCATCATATGTACATACCACAGCTTGTTTAGCCACTCATCCATTGATGAACATTTGGGCTGTCTCCAACTCCTGGCAAGTGTAAATAATGCTATAAACATAGGTGTGCAAATATCCGTTTATGTCCTTGCCCTCATGAATAGATGACTAGCAATGGGATAACTGGATCATATCCAATTCTATTCTTAGCCTCCCGAGGAATAGCCAAACTGCTTTCAGCAGCAGTTGTACCATTTCACATTACCACCAACAGTGGATGAGTGTGCCTCTTTCTCCACATCCTCTCCAGCACTTATTGTTTTCTGTTTTTTTTGATAATGGCCATTCTGGTGGGTGTGAGTTGATATCTCATTGTGGATTTGATTTGCATTTCCCTAATAGCCAGTGAAGTTGAATATCTTTTCATGTGCCTTTTAGCCATTTGTATTTCCTCTTCTGAAAAGTGTCTGCTCATGTCTTTTGCACATTTTTTATTGGATTGTTTTTCTGTTGTTGAGTTGAAGAATCTCTTTATATATTTTGGACACTAAACCCTTATCTGATATGTGGTTTCAAAATATTGTCTCTTATTGTGTATGCTGCCTTTACACTTTTTTCACAAAGTTTTTTGATGCACAAAAGTGTTTAATTTTGAGGAGTTCCTACTTATCTATTTCTTTTTTTCAGTGCTTATGCTCTGGATGTAAGAGTGAAGAAACCACCTCCTATTACAAGTTTTATAAGATATTTCCCTACATCTTCTTCTAAAAGTTTTATGGTCTTAGCTCTAATGTTTAGGTCTTTGATCCATTTTGAGTTAGTTTTTGTATAAGGTGTGAGATATGGATCCTCTTTCATTCTTTTGCATATGAATATATAGTTCTCTAAGCACCATTTATTGAAGAGATTGCTCTGCCAGGTCAGTTGGCTTGACTGCCTTACGAAAGATCAATTTTCCATAGATTAGAGGGTCTATATCTGAACACTCTATTCAATTCCATTGGTCAGTGTCATGGTCAGGTTCTTATGCAAACTTGGCCAGGGAGTGGTGCCCAGTCATCTGATCAGGCAAGTGCTGGCCTATCTGTTGCTATGAGGACATTTCATGTACTTAAATCATAATTATGTTGATGGCATCCACAGCTAGTTGTGTTAATAATCAGCTAAGGGGAGGGTCTTCTGCAATGAGTGATGCTTCATCTAATCACTGGAAAGCTTCTAAGGTGGATTCAGAAGAGACAGTCACTCTTCTTCCTGTTTCAGCCATTAAGCCTCACCTGTGGAGTTTGTCCAGACCATTCATCAGAGTCACCAGCTTCACAGCCTGTCCTATGGATTTTGGACTCTTTCATTCCCATTGCTGTCCAGCCAGCCTCTCCTGAGAGTTCATTGAGGAACTTCATTGGAGTTACCAACTTGCAGCCTGCCTTACCAACCTTGGACTCCACATTCTCATGGTTATGTAAGACAATTTTATAATTTTTTTAATGCTTTATTCATTTATTTTTTTTTAACATGGGCAGGCACCAGGAAATGAACCCAGGTCTCCAGCATGGCAGGCAAGAACTCTGCCACTGAGCCACCATTGCCCTCACTTTTATAAATTTTATATCTATGGATATATCCTACTGATTCTGTTTCTCTAGATAACCCTAGCTAATACAGTCAGTATATCTATCTTTATGCAAATACCATGCTGTTTTGACTATTGTAGCTTTGTAATATGCCTTAGAGACAGGTAGTGTGAGACCTCGGACTTCATTTTTCTTTCATAATATATTTTTAGCTATTTGGGGCACCCTGGCCTTCCAAATAAATTTGATTATGGATTTTTCTATTTCTACAAAGTAAATTTTTGGGTTTTAATTGGTACTGCATTGAATCTATAAATAAATTTAGGTAAACTTGGATCTTAACTATATGTACTCTTCCAATCCACGAATACGGTATCCCTTACCATTCATTTAGGTTTTCTGTGATTTCTTGTAGCAATTCCTTGTAGTTTTCTGTGTATTGATCTTTTGTATCCTTATTTAAATTTAGTCCTAGATATTTTATTACTTTGGTTGCAATTGTAAATGGAATTTTTTTCTTGATATTCTCCTCAGATTGCTCATTACTAGTGTACAGAAATGCTACTGATTTTTGAGTGTTGAACTTGAAACCTGCCACTTTGCTGTACTCATTTTTTAGCTCTAGTAGCTTTGTTGTATATTTTTCAGGGTTTTCAATATCCAGTATCATATCTGCAACAGTGAGAGTTTTACTTCTACCTTTCCAATTTATATGCTTTGTATTTCTTTTCATGTCTAACTGCTCTCGCTAGAACTTCCAACACAGTGTTGAATAACAATGGTGATAGTGGACATCCTTGTCTTGTTCCTGATTTTAGGGGGAAAGCTTTCACTATTTCCCCATTGAGGATGATGTTGGCTGTGGGTTTTTCATATATTCCCTTTATCATGCTGAGGAAGTTTCCTTCTATTCCTATCCTTTGAAGTGTTTTCAATAGAAATGATGTTGAATTCTGTCAAATGCTTTTTCTGCATCAATAGAGATGATCATGTGGTTTGTCTGCTTTAATTTGTTGAATGGGGTATTACATTCACTGATTTTCTTAGGTTGAACAATCCTTTCAAAACTGGAATAAATCCCTCTTGGTTACGGTGTATAATTTTTTAATATGCAGATGGATTCAATTTGCAAGAATTTTGTTGAGGATTTTTTGCATCTATATTCATTGGCGTTATTGGTCTGTAATTTTATTTTCTTTTAGTATCTTTGTCTGGCTTTGGTATGAGGGTGATTCATAAAATGAGTTTCACAGCCTTCCCTTCCCTTCAATTTTTTTTTGATGAGTTTGAGCAGGATTGATACTAATTCTTTCTTGAATGATTTGTAGAATTCACATGTGAAGTCATCTGGTCCTGGACTTTTCTTTTTTGGGAGCTTCTTGATAACTGATTCAATCTCTTCCCTTGCGATTGGTTTGTTGAGGTCATCTGTACTTTCTCAAGTCAATGTTGATTGTTCATACCTTTGTTGGAGGTTGTCCATTTCATCTATATTGTCTAGTTTATTAGCAAAAAGTGGCTTACACTATCCTCTCATTATCTCCTTTATTTTTGTGGGGTTAGTAGTTATGTCTCTTCTTCCACTTCTGATTTTATTTTTGCATCTTCTCTATTTTTCTTTTTGCCAATCTTCCTAAGGGTCCATTAATTTTATTGATTTTCTCAAAGAACCAACTTCTAGTTTTGTTGATTTTCTCAATTGTTTTCATGCTTTCAATTTCATTTATTTGTGCTCTAATCTTCATTATTTCTTTCCTTTTGCTTGCTTTGGGGGAAGTTTTCTGTTCTTTCTCTAGTTCTTCCAAGTGAACAGTTAATTCCTTGATTTTTGCTCTTTGTTCCTTTGTGTGTGTGTGTGTGTGTGTGTGTATGTGTGTATATGTGTGTGTGTGTGCAGGCACCAGGAATTGAACCCGAGTCTCCAGCATGGCAGGCGAGAATTCTACCTGCTGAGCCACCATCACACTGCACTCTTTGTTGGTTTTTGATATAGGCATTTAAGGCAATAAATTTTCCTCTTAGCACTGTCTTTGCTGCATCCCACAAATTTTGATATATCATGTTTTCATTTTCATTTGCATCTAAATATTTACTGTTTTTTCTTGTAATTTCTTCCTTGACCCACTGTTTGTTTAAGAATGTGTTGTTTAGCTTTCATATATTTTTAAATTTTCTGGCTGTCTGCCTGATATTATCTCCAACTTCATTCCTTTATGAACTGAGAAAGCATTTTGTATGATTTCAATCTTTTTAAATTTATTGAGACCTGTTTTGTGACCCAGCATGTGGTCTATCCTTGAGAATGATCCATGAGCACTTGAGAAAAATGTGTATCCTGCTGTTGTGAGGTGCTAATGTTCTATAAATGTCTGTTAAGTCTAGTTTGTTTATTGTAATTTTCAAATTCACTGTTTCTTCATTGATTCTCTGTCTAGATGTGCTATGCATTGATGAGAGTGGGGAATTGAAGCCTCCAATTATTATGGAGTGGTGTCTATTTCTCCTTTCAGTGTTTGCCTCATGTATTTTGGAGCAATTTGGCTCGGTGCACAAATACTTATGATTTTTATTTCTTTTTGTTGAATTGTTCCTTTTATTAATACATAGTGCCCTTCTTTGTCTCTTTTAATTGTTTTACATTTGAAGTCTAATTTGTTGGATATTAGTATAGCTACTCCTGCTCTTTTCTGATTGTTGTTTGCATTAAATATCTTTCCCCAACTTTTCACATTCAACCTATTTTTGTCCTTGCATCTAAAATGGGTCTCCTGTAGACAGATTATAGATGGGCCCTGTTTTTTAATCCATTCTGCCAGTCTATATCTTTTGATTGAGGAATTTAATCCATTAACATTTAGTGTTATTACCATAAAGGTAGTACTTTCTCCTATCATTTTGCCTTTTGGATTTTATGTCATATCTATTTTTTTCTCTTTTTATGATAGTCTTCATTTCTACACTCTTCTCCACACCTCTCTCTCCTGTCTTTTCCTATCTGCCTCTAGCATTCCCTTTATCATATCTTGCAGAGCTGGTCTCTTGGTCACAAATACTCTGTGATTGTTTGTCTTAAAATGTTTTAATTTCCCCCTCATTTTTGAGGGACAATTTTGATGGATATAGAATTCTTGGTTGACAGATTTTCTGTTTTAGAATCTTAATACATCATACCACTGACTTCTCTCTTCCATGGTTTCTGTTGAGAAATCCACACATAATGTTATTGGGCTTCTGTTGTATTTGATGGATTGTTTACTTCTTGCTGCTTTCAAAATTCTCTCTTTCTCTTTGACATCTGACAGTCTATTTAGTAATTATCTTGGTGTATGTCTATTTGGATCTATTCTGTTTGGGGTACACTGCACTTCTTGGATCTGAAATTTTATGTCTTTCATAAGAGATGGGAAATTTTCAGTGATAATTTCCTCCATTCGTTTTTCTCCTCTTTTTCCTTTCTCTTCTTCAGGGACACCCACAACATGGTTATTCATGTGCTTCATGTTTCATTCAATTCACTGATATCTAGTGATATCATATTTCTTCATTCTTTTCCCTATATTTTCTTTTGAATGTCAGATTTCAGATGTTCTGTCCTCCAGTTCACTAATCCATTCTTCTGCCTCTTCAAATCTATCATTGTAGGCTTCCACTGTTTTATTTATTCTCTTCTACTGTGACTTTCATTCCCATAAGTTCCATGATTTTTTTTTCCAGATTTTTTATTTCTTCTTTTTGCTCACCCTTTGCCTTCTTTATATCCTCCCTCAACTTGTTGATTTCACTTTTGAGGAGATTTCCCATATCTGTTCAAACATCCTGAATTAGTTGTTTCAACTTCTGTATCTCATTTGAATTGTTGGTTTGTTCCTTTGAGTGGGCCCTATCTTTGATTTTCCTCATATGACTTGTTATTTTTTGCTGGCATCTAGGCATTTGATTTCCCTAATTAGCATATTCTGGGGATTGTTTTCACTCTTTTACCTAGGATTTACTTGCTGGATGGCTTTGTTCTCTATTTGTTCTTTGACATTTACTTCAGTTTATTCTAGACTTTTAGTATAGTTTCTGTTTAATGGATCAGAGTTTTTCAGTTCTTGTTTTCTGTTTCTTGCCATGCCTATATGGACCCCTTTTATTTTTTTGAGGATCTATTTAGATATTATAGACCCTAATCAGATTTTCCCAGACCGGACTGCCCTCTACTCAGGAGGAAAGCATCACCTGTATCAGTTTTCCCTGAGGGTGAGACCCAGCATGTTGACAGAGTGTTCTTTGAAGCCTCTAGACTCTGTTTTTCCTATGTTGTCCAGTATGTGGTGCTTGTTTGTCTGCAGTTTGCCACCAGTATAAAGTGATGCAGTGCCTTTAACTTCAGCAGACTCTTTGTGTTGGGGCCATGGTTGAGACAGAGGAGAGGTTGTAGGTTGGCTTTGACTGCTTCAGTTTTCCAGTCCCTGGGGTCTGAATTCCTTGAGGGAGTGAGTACACCTACTGCAGAAGGTATAGCCTGCAGGGAATTAACTCCTTTCACCTGACCAGCTAGTTTGTCTCTCAGACAAGCTTAATTCCATCCTTCCCTGTGGCAGTTAGAGTCTGAGAAGTCTTGCAGTTCTATCTAATGAGCAGTTAAGTATTAGAAACAAAGCAAAAAAAAAATCCTATTCAGAGGATTCCTTTCCTTGGTTTTTTAAATCAAGAGCTTAAGTTGGTTCATTGTTCTATGTACCTCCAGACTCTATGTGCCCCCCCCACACTTTTTTTAGGATCCAGCCCTTTTCAAATATTTTGTGATGTCCAATCCAAAAGGCATTTTTTTTTACCCCCATCAGCCCTACCCTCTCTCTGCCAGGGCAAAAACTCCTAGTATCTTTAACTCTTATTCAAGGTTTATCTGTGCTGGAGGCCTATTTTCAGTAGTCAGAATTTGTTAATTAATTCTGCAATTGGATCTTTGTTGAGCTAAGCCCCTGCTGCTAGTAAAATCTCTTTTCTTTCCCCTCAGGGAACCAGGCTGTTGTGTCCATGGGGGAGAGCACTGGCCTTCACAGCTTCAGGGACTTACAGTTCTGTGTGGGGTCACAGCTGGTCCAGCTTGTTCAGACTGGTATATACTGTGTGTCCAGTCATTGATGTGGCCCCAGCAGTTGTTTTATTGTGTTCCTGGCTATATACTTGCTGCTCAGGAAGACTAACTAAATTCCACACATCACTAAGCCACCACCTTGGTTTAAATTCCTAGTGAAAGATTTTAATTAAGTAACCACTGATTTGGGTTGAGATATATCAATTACCTAGGGAAACAAAGTTCTCAGGTATATTCAAGCACTCATGGAACATGGTTTTTATACTCATACAATTGCACTAATCATAAATTTTTCCTAATTAACCATGAAGCAAGTAAGTAAAGAACCTCATTTGAGTGATAACTTGGTTCTCAATACCATACATACAAACATGCAGAAGGGAACAAAACATTTAGGAAGTGATAGCTATGTTCATTATCTTGATTGTGCTGTTGGCTTCTCAGGTGGATAAACATGTCAATATTCACCAAATTATATGTGTTAGGGCAGGCCACAGTGGCTCAGCAGGCAGAGTTCTCACCTGCCATGCCAGACACCCAGGTTCAATTGCCAGTGCCTGCCCATGCAAAAAAAATTATATGTGTTAAATGAAGGCAGTTTATCTTGTGTCAATCATAGCTCAATACAGTTTTTTTTCAAAACTGTATAGTTGGAAAAAAATAACTAAGGATGAAAGTGGTAACTGAAGAAGGGAAAAGAGTAGCCAGGCCTTGTTCAATTCTTGCCATGGCTGGACACTATTTTGATTTTAATTTAAATGGTTAATTTTTGGAGAATTTTCAGTGATAATTTTCAGGCAATACAATGACATGATGTGATTCATGGAAGATTCCAGAATCACATATTTGTTAAATCAAGAGACACTGACCTCCATAAGTCCAAGTAATCCTAAGAGGGAGATCCATAAGTTTCCTTGAAGTTTCTAAAGCACCTGCTAAATTTGATTTGAATGTGTTTATGAGTGTTTTTTGTTTTTTTGCATGATGTATGGTGGGGGTCACATTTCATTCTTTTTCCATGTGAGTATCCCCTTATTGCAGCACCATTTGTTGAAATTTTTTGTTCGTTTGTTTGGGAAGAGCATGGAATGGGAATCGAACCCAGGTCTCCTACATGGCAGGTGAGACTTCTACACTTCTGATTCTGTTTTTAAAATAAAATTTCCACACCCTTCATCAGCATCTCAAAAAGGTCTCTGAGCAGAAAACCTTAGGAGTCACTCATTTATTTGACTTTCCTATTTTAGAGTTGAGGAAATTGAGGCCTAAATAATTTGCTCAAAATCAGAACTGACATGTGAATGAGGTCATAATGGGTTTATGATGTTATCTACCCTCTCTTACCTGATCTCCTGTCTCCCTGCCCCAGAGCTTTTGATTAACAGTAACCAACCATAAGAATCTGGCACACGGTAAAAGAAACCACTGTCAGTTGAATACTGAATCAAGTAGTCCAGGTGAACAGGAGATTGGTGTTCCAAGTATGTTTTATAAGAGTATGAACCAAAAAAAAAAAAAAAAAAAGAAAGAGTATGAGCCAAGACAAAATTTTCAAATGGCCCCTTTTGATAACTTCATCAAAATATGATGAATGAGTTTCCTATGCCTAGTGGAAAATTTGCAGGGATACAGTATCCTCATATATGGCGTGGCAACATAATTTGGCATAACCTCTACTGAAATCAACACACATTCCTTTGCTCAATCTTGAGCAATAAGAACAATAGCTATAATACTAATTAAAGCCTATTATCCCTTGATTTTTAAAACACCTCCAAGGTTCCAGGATAAACTGAATTAAAGCATTTTAGAATTCATTCTTCTGAAAAATGAGGGATTTGGCTATAGTACAAATGACTTTCTATAGGGATTTGAGTGTAAATAGAGTTCAGGAGAATTTAACTTAACAAATAGGACAATATTTACAATATTCCATGCAAAAATCTCAGTCATAAAAAAACATTTAAAACTTTGAGTACCATAAACATAGTGCCTTAGCAGATACCTTTGGAAGTTTGTGGGAGTCCTATCTTTAAAAATTGGCCTATTACCTAAAATTGTCAAAATACAAAATAAAATTGAAAACTATATTTCATACCTTTCAGATGAGTGAAATCAAGGTCTTGTCTTGTTGCTAGAAGTGCTGGTACAGATCATGATAGTATGTTTCTTGGATTATATTACCTATTGGGACCTGCAAAGGAAAGAAAGCAAGGATGAATCCAAGGATTAAAATAAATTTTCTTAAGAAAGAATTTAGTCTAATAAAAGAGTCCAGTCTTTTTCAAGCTTTATAAAAATAACCCTTGTAGCCATTAAACACCCATAGGACTAGTAAACCTGAGTTTAAAGATTGTCAGGACTTTATAGGAGAAAATCCATTGTGATGCAATCAACTGTGAATATTCAATGACTTCATCCAATAGTTTGCTGGGATTCAGACTTGTGGTCAAAGATACTGAACAGTTCTGATTACTTATGTTTTACTGCATAAAATATTCCATTAATACATAATATAATTCATTCTCTTCTATTTTAACCTCAGTTATTTCTGTGAAAAATTTCAAAGAATATGTTCCTAGAGATCACTACTGCTAATCTCAACCTTGTATGTGATGACATACTCAAATGATTCATTCAATTAGCAGTAATGTTATAGTAATTATTAACTCCTTGTTTTTTTTAAAGAAAATTTCCTGACATTAAAAAAAAAATCCTACGCTGAATAAATGTGAAAGCTGTAAAGCTTTATAATCTTTACTAATATGTATTTTCTAAATGAGACCAAACAATATTTGTTCTTTCATTCATGGCTTATTTTGTTCAACATAAAGTCCTCAAAAAATCCTTCACCTCATTGCATGCCTTACAACTTAATTCCTTTGTGTAGGCACGCAATATTCCAGCATATGTGTAAAACACTGTTCATCCTTCCACTCATCAGTCAGTGTACCTTTTGCCACTGACATCCACTGGCTATCATGAATAAAGATGCCATTAATATCAGTGTATAAATGTCTATATGAGTCCCTGATTTCATTTCTTCAAGCATATTCTTAGTCATGGGATTGCCTACTCATATGGTGATTCTATATTTGGCCTCCTGTGGATCATTTCCCTTACCCTCTGGAGGGGTTGTTACCTACCAATATTTAATAGGTATACCTCTCTCTGCACATTTTTTCCAGCATTTAAATCTTTCTATTTGTTAATTTTTGAGTCTTCAGATTTTGTTGATACATATTCACCTAGCACATATTCTATCCAAAATAAACTCTCAGTGTCTCAGAGTATCTTAACTTAATTTTACAACCATCTCACTCTCAATTTTAGACCATTTTCATTGCTCCAAAGAGGAAAACAACAGCTAGACAGACCCACACTGAAGAGAAAAGCCAAACACTCCATAACACTTATCTTCCCCCACAATTAATTACCCTAGTATTTGTGTTGTATTAGTAAGTCATACATGATAAATATAGTCCACAGTATGCAATAAGTAGTTTTTCTAATATATCCCTCTAATATTAATTCGTTCTACAAGTGTTATAACTTTGAAGTAATTCATGTAAGAACATATTTATATTTGTAGTGGTAATCAGTGAGATACATAACTTTAAACAACTACTTTTAATCATATTCATCTTCAATGTGGCACTATTACTTATAATCCCAACTATAAGCTAACATCACTTTTTCCATCCCTGTGTATTTAAATTCAACCTTGACAACAACTCTGTACGTATTACATAACTTCTACCCCTTCTCCAGCTTTTGTTTATCTCTTTGTCCCCTATAGTCTATATTTTAAAACTACATTGGTGGGCCAAGGTGGCTCAGTGGGCAGAGTTCTTGCCTGCCTTGCTGGAGACCCAGGTTCGATTCCTTGTGCTTGCCCATGCCAAAAAAAAAAAAAAAACCCCACAAAAATTCCATTTTTACATTTTCTAGGGGGTTCATATGAGTGAAATAATACAGTGTCTGTGTTTTGTGTCTGAATTGTTTCACTCAGTGTTGTGTCCTTGGGGTTCATCCATGTTGTCAATTCCTCCAGGACCTCATGCCCTCTTGTTGCTGCATGGTTTTCCCCATATGTATGTACCACATTTTGTTTGTCTAATCCTCTTTTGATTGATACTTGGGTTGTTTCCATCTTTTGGCAACTGTAAATGGTGCCACTGTGAACATCATTGTGCAAATGCCTGTTCGTGTGACAACTTTCAGATATTCTGGTTATATATGGGGTAGTGGAATTGCCAGCTCATGGGATGACTTGCTATTTACTTCTCTGGGGAGCCAACAAGCTGTCTTCCACAGTGGCTGTAGAATTGCACATTCCTAACATTACTGAATGGGTGTTGAAATTTCTCTATGTCCTCTCCAGCATTTGTAGTTTTCTGTTTGCTTAGTGGCAGCCAATCTTATACATATGAGGTGGTCCCTCACTGTGGTTTTGGTTTGCATTTCCCTGCTGGTTAGTGAGAATGAGCATCTTTTCATGTGTTTTGTGGCCATTTGTATTTCCTCTTCAATAAAATGTCTATTCATAAAAAAAATTTGACACCTCTTCTTGATAAAATAACTTACAAAAGTAGGAATAAGGGGGAAACTTCTTTAATGTGATAAAGGGGATCTATGAAAACCACACAGCTAACATGATACTTAATGGTGAAAGACTGAAAGCTTTCCCACTGAGGTCAGGAACAATGTGAGGATGTCACTGTCAGCACTGCTCTTCAATATTCTATTGGAAATTCCAGCAAGAGCAATTATGGGGAAAAAAGAAATAAAAGGCATCCAAATTGGAATGCAAAGTAAAACATTTCCTATTTGAAGATTACATGATTGTATATTCAGAAAATTATGAAACATCCACTACAAAGTTACTACAACTAACTAAAAGAATCAAATATCTAGGAGTAAATCTAACAAGTATGTAAAGGACTTATATGTGGAAAACCAGAAGACAATGCTAAGAATAATCAAAGAAGACTAAATTAAATGAAAGTACACCCTAGATTCATGGATTTGGAAGACTAAGTACTGTTAAGATGTCAGTTGTACCCAAAGATATTCAAAGATTAAATACAACTCCAACAAAAATTCTGAAAGTTCTTTGCAGAAATGGAAAAGCCAATCATCAAATGTATATGAAATTGTAAGGCCCCTAATAGCCAAAGTCACATCGAGAAAGAACAAAGATAGAGGACCCATACTTCCTGATCTTAAAAGTTATCACTAGCCACAGTAATCAAAACAGCAGTGGTAGGGGCACAAGGACAGACATGGAGCAACTGAATTGATAAAAGAGCTCAGAAAGCAACCTCACATTTATGGTAAATTGATTTTTGGCAAGGTTTTCAAGTCCACTCAACTGGGATAGTATAGCCTGTTCAAGAAATAGTGCTGGCAGGTGATCTTATCCCTTAATTATGAGAATTAAAACTAAAATGTATTATAGCAACAAATGAAATTATTTCCTAGTTCTAGTGTTTTTAAGCATTTACATAATAAATCACTAATAATTCAAAGAGATTAGAAAGAATATTGAAGTTCATTACACTTTACCCCTCTTTTCTGTCATTTTTATACATAGGATTGTTTTAAAGTGAAAGGATTTTCATTTCCTGTGTTCAAAATGTACACAGTGCAGGCATCATTTCTTTAGGCAAATTAATATTCTGATATTTAATTGTTGAACAGCTGACATATTGAACATAATGTCAAAGAAGATATGATTTAGGTCTCAAATGAAGGAATTTATGGTCATTAATATATAAAATTCAATATATTAATTCATGACATAAAAGTGTGAAGGAAATTTTCTAGAAGCACAATAGGACAAAAGACATCTGATTGTCCTTTCATGTAGAGGCTTCTTTGATTTACCATGAAATTATTCACTTCATTTTCATAAGTTTGAATATCTGCTATATATCTAGGCACTGTAGTGTTACAAAATAGTATAAACCATAGCCCTTGCAGTCAACAGTAATTAAAATGGATATGAGCCTATGGGATAAATATGCATAAGGAAACATATAGTAAATATAAATGAAAGGTTCAGCTGCTAAAATGCAGGGATTAAGGTGGGAGAGATTGGTAAGATCTGAGGTGGTGAAGATTGGAAGGTCTAGAGGAAATGATCGTGAAGCTGTGTGTAGGAGGAATAAATGTAGTTGAAGGAAATTTTGGTAGTTTGTGAAAACAGGCAAGGAACCACTAATTCTATGATGTACAAAGTAAAATAATCAAGCTAATTAGATTTAACTAGAGCTTCCATGTAAGGAATAAAGTGAATCAGATTAGAGAAATAAATCAGGACCCACTTGTAGAGATTTTTGAATTTTAATGTTAAATAATTTAGATTTTATTCTTTAGGGACTGAAAGAAATTGGAATTTATTATTTTTAATGGAGAAAACATTTTTATTATGAGGTTTTAGGGACAAAAAGTACAAATATTAAAAAAGTATTTTAATTGAGATATCTTCACACAAATACAGTCCATCCAAAGTATTTTTTAATATTTATACATTTTTAAATGAGGAATTTATGTAGGAGGTAACTTTGAGATTGTTGGTAAATGTTTTTTAAAAATTAAGGTAAATGAATTTTTGTTGTGGAGGGAAATTAATTCATTTTTCAATGGTATGAGATTGAATCTACAGAAGAGCAAGCACAGCAGAGATTGCCATTTGCATCCACATCCTCCTTAGTCATTGAATTCTGTTTTTTTGTAAGCCAGCAATGTGAACAGATAGAAGAATATAGTTTCCAGCCTCCCTTACAACTTGGTATGGTGATGTGACTAAGTTATAGCAAGAAGATATAAGCAGGCCTTGTCTGGCAGGACTTCAAAGAAAGCTCATTTTAAGAGGAAGAGACAAATGTTGGAGCCCTTTTTCTGCTAACATGTCCTCCTTCCTCCTATCTGTAAGGTATGTGTGAATCTGGAGATTTCAGTAGCTATATGCCTCTGAAACTACTTGAAGTATGTATGCCAAATGTCAAGTTATTCATCAGAAATGTAGAGTTTGAAATATTTATAATATGCCAGTACTTCACTTCCAATATCTGGAATAAAAAATAAACAATTGTGTGATAAGTTACAATTGAAAAAAAAATGGTGCTTGAACTATAAAACTCCTAGAATAAAACATAGGGAAGGCCTATCAGGGACCTTGTGTTAGGCAACGGTTTCTTAGACTTTACACCCAAAGCATGAGCAACAAGAAAAAAACCCAGATAAATGGTAATTTGTCAACAATAAAAAGATTTATGCATCAAAGGAATTTATCATAAAAGTGAGACAATCTACAAAATAAGAGAGAAAATTGGAAGATACATATCCAGTAAACTTTAATAGGAATCTATAAGAAATCCTACAACTCAACAACAAAAAGACAACCCAATTAAAAAATGACAAGAGATCAGATGTGGCCTCTTTCTCTAAGTCAACAGCACAGGCAAACTCACTGTTCTCCCTACTCTGTGGGATGTGACTCCCAGGAGTTTAAGTCTCCCTGGCAATGTGGTACATGACTCCCAGAGATGAGCCTAGGCTCTCACATCCTGGCAGTGAGAAAGCCTTCTTGACCAAAAGGGGAAAGGGAAATGAAACAAAATAAAGTTGTAGTGGCTCAAAGATTTCAAATAGAGTTGAGAGGTCATTCTGGAGGTTATTCTTATGCAGTATATAGATATCCCTTTCTAACTTTTGATATATTGGAGAAGCTAGAGGGAAATACCTGAAACAGTTGAACTATTTTCCAATAGCCTTGCTACTTTTTTAAAAAAAATTTTAATGAGAAATCTTCATATAGATACAGCCAGTGCATGGTGTACAATCAATGGCTCCCATTATCATCACATAGTTGTGTATTCAACACCAAGATCACTTTTAGAACAGCTGCATCACTCCAGAAAAAGAAACAAAAAGAAAAAAAGAAACAACCTCATACATCCCGTATTCCCACCCCTCTATTTCATTGACCACAAGTATTTCAATCAACCAATTCTTACTCTTTATCACCCCCCACTATTTATTTATTTTTTATACTTATTTTTTTACTCATCTGTCCATACCCTGGATAAAAGGAGCATCAGACACAAGGTTTTCACAGTCACACAGTCACACTGTAAAAGCTATATCTTTATACAATTGTTTGCAAGAATACAGTTACTGGAACACAGCTCAACAGTTTTAGATACTTCCCTCCAGCCACTCCAATACACCAAATTCTACATACTGCACATAAGAATTACCTCCAGGATAACCTCTTGACTGAAGCGTCAGCCTCAGAAACTTTATTGTTTATTTTTTGTCTTATTTCTTTCTTCTCTCTTTTGGTCATGAAGACATTCTCATTCCCACAATGCCAGGTCTTAGCTCATCCCAGGAGTTCTATCCCACATTGCCAGGGAAATTTAGACCCCTGAGAATCATGTCTCAAGTAGGAGGGTAGGGCAGTTAATTCACTGACTGAGTTGGCTTAGTAAGAGAAGCCACATCTGAGCAACAAAAGAGGTTCTCCGGGGGTGACTCTTAGGCATAATTATAAGTAGGCTTAGCTTCTCCTTTGCAGGAGTAAGTTTCTTAGGAGCAAACCCCATGATCAAGGGCTCACCCTACTGATTTTTTTGTCCCCACTGCTTGTGAGAATATCAGGAATTCTCCAAATAGGGAAGTTGAATATTTCCTCCTGTCTCCCCAGTGCCCCAAGGGGACTTTCCAAATACTTCTTTACTCACTGCCCAAATTACTCTGGGATATATCAGGGCATCAAACTAAACTGTAAAAGCCAACAAAATCTCACACCCTATTCAAGATTCCATGTACTTATGGTGTTCACATAAACTGATAATACAAGTTAAATTAGGTAATGCACTAAGAAAGTATAAATTTTGCACCAAATAAACATCTCTCCTTTGATCTCACACAGAAGTTGAAGTTTTAATATATGGAACATATCATTCTTTACCCTGTATTCTGATTTACCTTAGTCCTATCCAGATCAGCTTTATTCATATGCCTAATTGAAGTCTGATCACTTTTTAAACAGTTGTTATATAGGGTAATGCTCATTTCCACAGCTTCAGAGCTCTAACTCTGAGTCTCAGGTGTCAGATAAATACCCAAGATTTCTGGGAATGATCAGGTTATATACAAACAGCTCAATATCTCAGAATTTAGAAATAGCAGTTATAAATTCCTGAATATATGTGACTGATATAAGAGCTTACAATCTAGGACTCTTTACAAAAGCCCCCAACCTGATAACCCATGCTCTTGACTTCAATTCACTGAATTTGTACATTATATTTGGCCCATATGAGTGAGGCCTGATAATATTTGTTGTTTTTCTTCCCTGCCATTTCATTCAACATACAATCCTTTAAGGTCATTCACCTAATTGTATGCCTCACAACTTCATTTCTTCTTGCAGCAGCTCAGTAGTCTGTTTTATGTATACACCACAGATTCCCCTTCCTTCCCTCAGTCTTTGCACCCTTAAGTTACCTCCATCAATTAAGAATAGTGAACACTGCCACCATAAACAGCAGTGTGCAAATGTCCACTCGTGCTCCACTCTCGGTTACTCCAGGTAAATATCTAGCAATGGGGTTGCAGGATCATATGGCAATCTCATCTTTCACTGCCTGTAGAACCACCACACTGCCCTCTGGAAGGCATACCTTCCAGCTTCCCTACCAACAATTAATAGGTACATCCCTTTCTCCACATTTTTTCCAGCACTTGTTTATCTCTGTTCATTTGTAGAGTTTTAGTCATATATCATACAATCCAACCTAAGTAAACAGACATGACCTCACAACCATAATCTATACAAAGACTTTTCTTTTTCTTCCACAAAGAATTGATACCCCTCGGCCATACCCTCTGCTTCGTGACATTTAGTTTTGGCATAATGCCCTTGTTACCTTCAGTGGAAGCATATTACAATGTTACTGTTGACTATAGACCCTAGATTGCATTAATTATACTTTTTCCTGTATACTCTCCATTGTCAATAACTTGCAATGTTGACATTCATATGTTCTCCATCATACAAATGTACTTTTATATCTGTACATTTAATCACCATCATTGTCTACTCTAGGTATTTCTAAGTTATACCATCTTGGGCTTTATCCTCTATCTTTCCTTCTGGTTTCATTTATGTCTCCAGCCATTCTCCCTCAACCATACTCACATTCAGCTTCATTCAGTGTACTTATATTATTGTGCTACAATCAGGTACTATTGTGCTATTAATTTCTGAATTTTTACTATCAGTCCTGTTGCACAATCTGTATCCCTTCAGTACTAAATGCTCAATCTCTACCTTCTTTCTATCTCCTGATAACCTGTATTCTTAATTTTAACTCTTTTTCTTGTTTTCATTTTATATCTTTTTCTGAATAGATGTAAATGTCCCAAGAAATGATTATGATGATGAATATGCAACTATGTGATGATATTGTGAGTTACTGATTATATGTGTAGAACAGAATGATCAAAATAGGAAAGTTTGCATTTGCTTTGTGTTTTTTGGTATTTAAAAAATAAAAAAATTAAAAGCAGACAAGCAAACAAACAAACAAAATGCACACATTAGTGTTAGTTCATATCAGTGACACCATACAGTACTTATCTGTTTCTGGCTAATTTCACTCAGCATAAAGCGCTCATGGTTCATCCATGTTGCTACACACGTTATGACTTTAGTCTGTCTTACAGTTGTGTAATATTCCACACAACTGACAGACTAAAGTCTTACAGTTGTGTAATATTCCATTGTATGTATATACCACAGCTTGCTTAGCACTCATCCACTGATGGGCATTTGGGCTGTTTCTATCTCTTGGCAATCATAAATAACGCTACTATAAATATTGGTGTGCAAATGTCCATTGCTGTCCTTGCCTTCAATTCCTTCAAATACATACCTAGTAATGGAATGGCTGGATATTGTGACACTTCTATGCTTAGCTTCTTGAGGAACTACCAAACTGCCTTCCAGTGCAGTTGTACCATTTTACATTCCCACATTCCCTCCAACAGTGGATAAATGTGCCTCTTTCTCTACATCCTCTCCAGCACTTGCCATTTTCTGCTTTTTTGGGTAAGTCACTCTAGTGCATGTGAGATGATATCTCATTGTGGTTTTGATTTGCATTTCCCTAATAGCCAGTGAAATTGAGCACCTCTTCATGTGCCTTTTAGCCATTTGTATTTCTTCTTCTGAAAAGTGTCTGTTCATGTCTTTTGCCCATTTTTAAATTGGAGTGCTTGTATTTTTTGTTGAGTTGAAGAATCTCTTTATACAATCTGGATACTAAACTCTTATCTGATACGTGGTTTCCAAATATTGTCTCCCATTGCATAGAATGCCTTTTTACTTTCATTGCAAATTCTTTTGATGCACATAAGTGTTTCATTTTGAGAAGATCCTATTTATCTATTTCTTTTATCAATGCTCATGCTTTAGGTGCAAGGTCTAGGAAACCATTTCCTATTAAAAGATTGATATTTCCCTACCTTTTCTTCTAAAAGTTTTATGATCTTAGCTCTAATGTTTAGGTCTTTGATCCATTTCGAGTTAATCTTTGTATAAGGCATGAGAGATATGGATCCTCTTCCATTCTTTTGCTTATGGATATCCAGTTCTCCAAGCACCATTTATTGAAGAGGCTGCATGATCCCAGATGGGTTGGCTCGACTGCCTCATGAAAAATCAATTATCCATTGATGAGAGGGTCTATTTCCGAATACTCAATTAGATTCCATAGCTCAGTATATCTTTCTTTATGCCAGTACCATGCTGTTTTGACCAAAATAACATGGTAATATGCTTTAAAGTCAAGTAGTATGAGACCTCTCACTTCATTTTACTTTCTCAAGATATTTTTAGGTATGCAGGGCAACCTGAACTTTTAAATCATTTTTTTTTTAATTTTGCAGATTAAGTTGTTGGATTTTTAATTGGTATTACATTGAATCAATAAATCATTTTGGGTAGAATTGACATATTAACTATGTTTAGTCTTGCAATCCAAGAACACGGTAAGCCCTACTAGTTATTTAGGTCTTCCATGATTTCTTTTATCAATTTCTTGCAGTTTTCTGTGTATAGGTTTTTTGTATCCTTAGTTAAATTTATTCCCAAATATTTGATTCCTTTGGTGGCTATTGTAAATGGAGGTTTTATCTTGATTTCCTAAATTGCTCATCAGTAGTGTATGATATCCCAGAAAAGCCATGTTTTAATTCTGATCTAAACTTATGAGGGCAGCTGTTTCTTTTAATCCTGATTTGATACTGTAGGTTGGAAACTTCTGACTAGATTATTTCCACAGATATGTGAAGTGACCAATTGTGGGTGCGGCCTTTTGATTAGCTGGAGATGTGACTCCACCCATTGAAGGTGGGTCTTGACTAGTTTATGGGAGTCCTTCAATAGAGGAAATATTTTGGAGAGATCTTAAAGCTGACACAGATGCAGATGCTTGGAGAAATTGCTTCAGAGCTGACAGAGTGAACACAAGACCCAGACATTTGGAGATGCAGGGCCCAGCAGATGTTACCATGTGCCTTTCCATGCAATGTTAAGCATGTCAGAATCCAGAGTTGTGTCCCAGAGGAGCTAAGTGAAGGCACACAGATGCAAAGTGAGGAATCCCCACATTAAACAAAGGCTGAAAGCAATGGATCCCAGAAGCAAGGGGCAAGCAAATGTCAGCCACATGCCTTCCTAGCTGACAGAGATGCTCTGGATGGCATCAGTCTTTCTTGAGTGAAGGTAACCTCTTGTTGGTGCCTTAGTTTGGACATTTTCTCAGCACTAGAGCAGTAAACTTGTAACTTATTAGATTTCCTTTTGAAAAGATGTTCCATTTCTGGTATATTGCTTTCCAGCAGCATTAGCAAACCAATGCAAATTTTGGTTCCAGAGAGGTGGGGTGCTGTTGCTGTTTGCAAATACCAGACATGTTGGAATGGTTTTTTTTAATGGATAAGGGGAATATTCTGGAAGAGCTGTGAAGAGCTTGATAGAGAAGGCCTAGAATGCTTTGAAGAGAATGGTGGTCAAAATGCGGACTCTAAAGATACTTTTGATAAGACCTTAGTCAGAAATGATGCATGTGTTACTGCAAACTGAAAGGAAGGTGACCCTTATTTTCAAGTAGCAGAAAATTTAGCAAAATTTGGTGCTGGAATTGGATGGAAGGCAGAATTTAAGAGTGATGAACTTGGTATTTAGCAAAAGAAATTTCCAAACTAAATGTGGAAAATGCAACCTGGATACTCCTTGCAATCTATAGTAAAATCTGACAGGAAAGAGATAAGTTGAGAACTGAATTTTTGAGTACAAAGAAACCAGAAAGTGATGGTCTGGAAAATTCTGGGCTTCTAGAAAATGAGACCTCAGTGAGTAGGGCCCCACAGGAGGATTTAACCAAACATGGAACCAGTCAACCATTTCAGAAAAAAGCCAGGATTGGAGATGGAGTTATCCAGAAAGGATTTGTGGAAAGTCTTATTGTATGATAGTTTTGACTCTTGGGTACTACATGGAAAAATCAGAAAGTTTTTTTTGTAAAATCTGTATGAACAGACCCATTGCAAGTCTGGACTAAAAGGGACAAAAAAGGGACAATTTGAAGGAATAATATTTCAGAGGCGGAACCATGGAAGCTAAGGTCTGGAGCCAGGAAATCTCAGACCAGGAGGGTGGTCCTATCCATACACATGGAGTGGGTGAGTTTCCCCCGGAAGCAGAAGGCAGGCTTTCTGCTTTGTTGCTCAGGAAGAGTTGTGTTGTCCCAGGCTTCAGAGAAGGTAGAACACATAAACTGGGGATTGGGAGGAGCCTGTCTGCCACTTAATTGTTCTGGAGGGGATAAGCATGTGTACTGGAGATGGCAGAGTTCCTGGGCATTGCCCCGATGTTTGGAGACGGTGGAGCCAAGAAAAAGGTGGTCTCATCAATGAGCCCCAGTCTTGCAACCAACACCCCAGAATTTCGAGAGAGCAAGGCTACTGCATAGGCCCTTGGAAATGATGGGACTGTCACTTTCTAAAGTCACAAGGATAAATGAATCTCAGACTTTGAAATCCAATGGAGTTTGCCCTGTGGATTGCTAGAATTGTTTGGGTTCATTGACCCTTGTTTACCTTTCTATTTCTCCCCATGGCAATGAAAATATATATCCTATGACTGTCTGTTCTTTGTATATTGACAGGAGATAATTTGTTCTGAGTTCAACAGGTACACAGCCAGAGTAGAAATTTTTTTGCCTTAGAACAGACCATGCCTGTCATTGACTTTGATGAGAGTTTGTACTGTTTTTACTTTATATGGTATTTGTATTGTTACTGAAATGGTTTAAGGCATTGTGATATTGTAATGGAGTTAATGTATTTTGTACATGGAAGACATGGGTTTTTTGGGGGGTCCAGAGGGTGGAAGGTGATAGTTTTAAACTATTATGTACCCCAGAATAGTCATGTTTGAATCCTCATCCAATCTTGTGAGGGCAGCCATTCTTTTGATCCTGATTCAATATCATAGAGTGGAATTTTTTATTAGATTATATCCATAGATATGTGATGTGCCCAATTGTGGGTGTGGCTTTTTGATTAGACAAAAATGTGACCACCAAATCCAGGGTGGGTCTTGATTAGTTTGCTGGAGTCCTTTAAAAGAGGAAACATTTTAGAGAGATCTCAGAGCTGACAAAGAGTCAGACCCTTGGTAAACAGCTGCTTCAGAGTTGACAGAGCCAACACAAGACCCAGATGTTTAGAGAAGCAGGACCCAGCAGACATTGCCATGTGCCTTCCCATGAGATGCTAAGCAAGCCAGAACC
The DNA here is from genome assembly GCF_023851605.1 of Tamandua tetradactyla. Lineage (NCBI taxonomy): Eukaryota > Metazoa > Chordata > Mammalia > Pilosa > Myrmecophagidae > Tamandua > Tamandua tetradactyla. Next base: position 52,572,025 of record NC_135353.1, on the reverse strand, counting down.
CAGAGTTGTGTCCTGGAGGAGCCAAGTGAAGGCCCACAGATGCCAAGTGAGGAACCCCCACAGGAAACAGAGGCTGAAAGGAGCAGGGGACCAGCAGATGCCAGCCACATGCCTTCCCATGGGAGTGTTCTGGATGGCATCAGCCTTTCTTGAGTGAAGGTAACCTCTTGTTGATTTGGACATTTTCTTGGCACTAGAACTGTACATTTTTAACTTATTAAATTCCCTTTTGAAAAGGCACTCAATTTCTGGTATATTGTTTTCCAGCAGCATTAGCAAACCAATGCACCCCCCAAAGGCACCAGATTTGAGAAGCCTCCCATGTTTGGACCCTGTCCATCCCCTTTACCTACCTCCTCCTCCAACTGCCCTCCATACCCAGAGTTGTTCCACCAATCAAAGATATCTGTCCACAACAGGGAACCTGTTCACAACAGGGAACATGCTCCTAGTCCTGGAGAACCAGAAATTTCCTGTACACTTGAGTATTCCAGTACTTCTGGTATACTCTTGGACCTTTCCTTTTCCTATAATCAACCTGTCTTGGGTTATTCTATTGTCCTGTTCTGCAGTGTTTCTTTGCTCCACGTTCGAGTAGGACATCCCAAGGCCCAACCCTCAATCACTTTCTTTCTCAGATCTCGCAAGGGAGTTAAACCCTGTGATTTCCCCCTTTCTTTTCAGTGTGAGTTTCCAAAAGGATTCAAAATTATATTGTTAGATGGAAGAATATTTGATCTCAGACATTTTTCTTTATACAGACCGGCATGTGTGTAGGATGTCATTGATTCCACCAAGGAGGCTGCTAGCTTGGTAGCCTCAGTTCCCTTTCTGGCCATACCCAGAACTGTGCCACCTGGAATATAAAGCAGTTGTATGATGTGCAGATGTGTTTGAAAACAAGAGAAACTGGCTAACTTAACTGAAGTTAGGGGTGCAGAGAAAGATGGCATCGCTATGCCCTCAGGAAAAAAGGTCTTGATCCAGAGATTCCAAAGGATGTCTATCTTGTTTTATTGCTACCAAGAACATTTCCAGATCCTCTGTTATATGAAACCAGGTGGACTACATAATACATTAGTACTTTGACTTGGACATTCCTTAAAGTCATGAACAACAAAAAAAGGCCCTACCAATTATCTGTATAATGACACCGAATTGCCCTTCCTGCTGGGGGTCTAGGAACAAAATATCAGAAAGTTCTACTGAGGTAAATAGATTCCTATGTCATGTCCTTTGGTCCTTCAGAATCTTGTGTATTCCAGGTTTTGTGAGTACAAAGGTCTTTGTTTGGAGTTCATAACTAATCCTAAGTATGTCTAGAATATCCTCATTTCTTAAAAAAGGAACCTCTAGATTTTAGATCTGCCTGTGGCTCCAGGGACAGGTGCCAGCATAAGGTAGTCAGCTAGTATGCAGAACAGGTAAGGAACAGGAAGGATACCTCTGTCTATATGACTGCCATTGTGGCAGGATTAAAGGAGCCATAGTGATGTGGCCTCATAACAGGACTCTGGGCATGGTTCTTCATTCCTCTCATCTTAGGAATAAGAGCTAGATCATCTCATGGTGGCTCAGGGAAGCAAAGAACAGGAAAGTCAAAGAAGTCCAAGGTCACTTTGGGTTTCTAATCTTGCCAACCCAAACATGTGGGGACTCACAAGTGCACTCTGGCCACTTTGTGTGGGGACTGATATCTCAAGATCAATATTGGGCCAGTGTGGAAGTCGGGTGTCAAAGTATGGCACCCAGCAGCCACGTTGGTTGCATCGTCCATCCCATGGGTAGCAGTAAACACGATGTGGCTCTATGAGATTTATCCAGGTGCTTAGGAGACTTGTCCTGCCTTTTCCTAGGCACCTCACCCTTTACACCCTGGTTCTGTTAGCTGCCCCTCTCTGTGTCTGTCTCCTTCAGACCTCAGTCAAGCTGGGATTTCAGCCACCTGTCATATTGCTCAAATGATAGTTATCCCCAGGGGATGGATTGAATATACTGTAGGTGTGGAGAGGGGGTGGGGCATGAGAGTTACTGTAGGTGGTGGTGGTAGAGGTGTTGTGATTTCTTCTATGTGTAGTCTCTATCTTTGGATACAGAACACAACCCAACTGCAGGGCCAGGGAGACAGGCAAGGGTTGGTTGAGGCTCAAAAAGCAGGGGCCTCACTGGGGCACTCTCCCTCTTGTTGGATAGGAGGCCTAACACATACCAGGGGAACAGGCCCTGCATGAAGGAGACTGAAGATGTAGGTGATGGCTCCTGAAAATTGGCCAACCTGAGGAGCTTCCAAGCTGCAGAGAATTTAGACACTGGTTGGCATTCTTTCCCTTTTCAAAAGGTGAAGGGAAAGGCCCAGCAGGAATGGCAAGTTGAAATTCCTGGTAAAATACTGACACTAAGCAGTTATTATTTGCTAATCTCAGGGTAACTACCCTGTGGCTTGCTAGTGAGATCATGAAATCAAGTCAAGTCATGGTCCTAAGCATAACAAAGGACAGGGTACTGCAAAGTCTAGAGCTCCAATGAGACAAGAATGAAAATGGGCCTTTGGCCTCCTTCTGCAATGGAATCTGCAGAGCCAGGCAGCAGCACAAGGCAGACAGCTAGGATTCCAGGCCAGTAGGTCATGGTGTCAGGCATGCCTAGGCAGAAGTTGCTGAAGCCAAGGAGTCACAGTAATGTGTTCTGTGATTATTTCCTCCTGCATGTTTGCCTAGTAGGACAAGGTTAGTGGGCAAAGGGTGACCAAATGTCCAGAAAGACCCTGGACAACTGTGAACCCCAAGAAAGACCTCCCTACCACCTGGAAGAAGAAAATTCCCTTTGCTGTGCTGCAGGTTGGCACTTCATGACTCCTGTCCTTCTCAGGGATGAGATTTGGGAGTGGGTAGCAGATATAAGGAGAATCTGAAGAAGCTAGAGAGCCAGGTGTGGAGTCCAAAATAGAATGGTCCTCACCAGGATGACCCAATGTGGAATTGTCCTAAGATTGACAGGAAGAAATAGCACATACAGTGCCATTTCAAGGGGTTTGGAAGATGTATACAAAAGCTTGTTCTCAGTGTTCCTAGCCCAAGTCCAATTGGGACAGAGGCCTAGCCAGCTACATTTGCAGATGTCATGGATCTGGATCACCATCTCCAAGAGGACACTGATGCTTGGAGGGCAAGCAGAGGGAATGCCCTTTAATTCCTTCCAGTCACTTGGCAGTCCAGGTCTCAAGCCTAAGCTCAATTCAGCATTGTTAATCATTACGGAGATCCAGGGAACCTTCCAAAAGGCACTTGGGTTGAGAAGCCTCCCATGTCTGGACCTGATCCAACTCCCTTGCTTGCTTCCTCCCCCATCTTCCTACCACATGGAGACTTATAACCAATCAAGGATATCTACACACACCAGGTATTGGGTCCATAGTCCTGGACAACAAGATACTTCTTGTTCATTTGAGCATCCCAATTGTCTCTTCTGGTATGAATTCTGGAACCCTTCCTTTTCCTAGGTCCAACCTGCCTCATGTTGTTCCACTGCTCAGCTCTGGAGCTCTTCTTTGCTCCTCATCCGAGCTGGATGTCTCAAGGTACAATCCTCAACCACTTTCCTTCTCAGGTCTTACAAGGATCCTGAAACCTGTAATTCCCACCCCCCTTCCTTTTTTTCACAGTGCATGTTTCCAGAATGTTTACACAGTATTGTTAGATGGAAGAGCAGAAGGTTTCAAAAGTACTGTTAGGTGGAAATATATTCTTTGATCTCAGACCTTATTCTCTGCAGAGCCTGACAAGCTTGCAGGATGTCACTAGTTTCACCATAGAGGCTCTAAGTTTGGTTGCCTCAGGCACCCTTTGACCAAACCCGAAACCATGACACCTGGAACATAAAGCAGTTGCATGATATGCAGATGTGTTTCTAAAGAAGATAAACTGGCTAATACAACTGGAGGCGGAAGAATAGGAGAATGGCATCACAATACCCTCAAGAAGAGTGGAAACAAACTCTTGATCCAGATATTCCAAAGGTTGATGTCCATCTTGACTTATCACTACTGAAGGCATTTATACATCCTGTTATATAAAACCAGGTGGGCTCCATAATAACATAGGGCTTATGACTTAGGTCTTCTTTGGGGTGAAGAACATCAGAAAAGAGCCTACCAAATTTCTGCATATTGCCATGTTATCACCCTTCCTGGTGGTGGCCTAGGAGCAAAGGTCTGGAAGTTCTATTGAAGGGAGTCAATTCTTATCGTTGATCTTTCAGAGTCTTGCATAGTCCAGGCTTATGCTTTGAGGGTATGACAGCCTTTGTTTGGGGTTCAGAATCCATCAAAAGTAGGTCATGTATATCTTGGAAAAATGGAGACTTTATGTTTTATTGTATGTTAAGCAGACTTTTAAACCCTGTTTGGAAGTCCAGACAGCAATGAAGGACCAGATGGGCCCAATGGATTCCAACAGACATGAAACCATCTGCATGTCAGTACACGTCTTGTAGGCTAAGGCAATAGAGTGAGTGGCAGTGGATACTTGCTCCTTCGATGGTCGATTTGTTGCTCTTCTTCCTTTCCTGTGGACCTCAGAAGCACATGGAGAGCCTGGGCAGGTTTGGTATAAACAGAGAATCTAAAACTTGAGATCTGAGGTTGTGTTTGTGTATACTTCTCTTGCAGGAACATTTGGAAAAATGGATGGCAAAGTTCACAGGGCCAGCCACAGCCTGCAGAGGTAGGCAGCAGGACAAAGCAGACAACCAGATTTTCAGGCCAATAAAACACAAGAAGCCGAGCCTCAGAGCTGTGGTGGCCACGATGTCTGGGCAGGACTTATGGAGGCAGCATTAAATGAAGCATGCCTAAGTTATCCTGGGCATCATTCCTCTTGACCTTTCCCCTAGCTAGATGAGGTGGGTGAGCTAAGGGGGTAGCCCAGGGCCCTGGAAACCTCTCTTGTCCACTGTCAACCCCAAAGGTCCATCTCCATGAACACCAGGGAGTAGAAATCTCCTTGGAGGTGGGTCATTCAGGATTCCATAATTAGCTCAGGGATGAGATGCAGAATCACTTTAACAGGTCCCAGGGGGGCCCAAGAAAGGGCAAGCTCCTGACCTGAGTCTGGAAGAGAACTGCCCTACTAGGATGATCTAATCTGGAAATGAGGATGCCTGAGCCAAAGAAATGGCAGATGCACTGCCCTCTCAGGTTTGGATGATTCTTGCAATGGTCTGTCCTCAGTGCTTAGGGACCCAATACCAAGTGGAACAGAGGCCTGAAACAGCTGTATTTGCATATTTCAGAGTTCTGAGTATCATCCCCCAGAGGATTCTGGGGCCTGGAGGGCAATGGAAATGAATACCCTTCTTGTCCTTCCAGTCAACTTTGGTTCTCTATTTTTCTTAAGCCCATCGCTAGCTTGGTATTGATGATCAGGGAAGGGTTCTGGGTTGACAAAAGGAGCCTTAGATGGCTCCTGATCCCCCATTTTCCAGCACACCCCACGCCCTTGAAACTACATATGCAGAGTTCCATGAGAAATCAATGTGTCTGCCCATGACAGGAACCATGTGCAAGGTCCTAAAGACCCAGACATTTCTGGTATAGTCTGCCTGTTCCAGTCACCAAGTTGTGGTTGAGCACCTGGAAACCCTCATTCCCATAGCTGCAACTTGCCTTGGGTTGTTCTCTTGCTTAGCTGTTCCTTGTTTCTTTGCCTTTATATTTCAAGACCCAACCTTCAACCCCTTTTTTTCAAAATTCCTGGAAGGATGGTAAAATTTTTTTCACACTGAGCATTTCCAGAAGTATTGAAAGATACTATTAGGTGAAAGAGCATTTTATCTTACACCTTCATCTTTGCCAAGCCTGCCAAGCCAGCAGGACCTCCTTGGTTCCCACCTAAAAAGATGTAAGCTTTGTGGATTCAGTGAGTCTCTTTGGTCAGGCCCAGGACTGTGACTCTCAGAACACAGAGCAGCTGTGTGACGTGCCTGATGTCTTCTCAAAAAAAAAAAAAAAAAAAAAAAAGAAATGGCTAATCCAACTGGAGGCCATGGCAATTGAGAATGGTGTCACTATCACCCCCCAAGAAGTGTGGGCAACAGGACATGATCCAGTAATCCCAGAGAAAGATGTTGATCACGGTTTAAGTGTACCAAAAAGTTATCAATCCTCAGTTACATGACTTCAGGGGATGACAAAGTACAGTGAGGCTTGTGACTCAGAATTTCCATGATGAGAGGAATACCAAACAAAATCCAGTATACTTTCAATATAGTACATCTTTATTGCCCTTCCTTGTAGCCTAGAGCCAGGGATCAGGAAATTTCCAGAAGAGAGGTCATTCCAATTTCTTCTCATTTAATACTTCAGAAATATACATGGTACCTGATTGTGCTTTGAGGTTACACAGGCCTTTGTTTTGTTAGTCCCCAGTAATATGAGGCCAAAAGATATCTCTCTATGGATATGTATATACCTCCATTTCTGTGTACATGCAGATTGTGATAAAAATATCTTCACCTTCTATTTATACCACATTTCCTGGTGCCTATTCATCAATATGCTGAAAATGAAATATCTAATCAAATTCTGGGATTTAGGGCATGGGCAGAGACCTATTTCTGATTTTCCTTTAGGTATCGAAACACGTCAATGTTCTTCAAATGCCTTGAAATACAAGTGTTCTAGTTTGCTAGCTGCTGGAATGCAACACACTAGAAATGGATTGGTTTTTAATAAAAGGGGATTTATTTTGTTAGTTCTTCAGAGGAAAGGCAGCTAACTTTCCACTGAGGTTCTTTCTTATGTGGGAAGGCACAGGATGGTCTCTACCTGCCTTCTCTCCAGGCCCCTGGGTTTCAACAACTTTCCCTGGGGTGACTTCTTTCTGCATCTCCAGAGGCCTGGGCTGAGCTGCGAGTTCTGAGATGAGGAATGCCGAGCTGCTTGGGCTATGCTATGTTGAGCTCTCTCATTTAAGCACCAGCCAATTAAGTCAAACATCCTTCATTACAGTGGGCAAGCCTCCTAACCGACTGCAGATGTAATCAGCAACAGATGAGGTTCACGTACGATTGGCTCATGTCTGCAGCAACAAAACTATGTACGTTCACCTGGCCAAGTTGACAACTGAATCTAACTACCACAACAAGATTTTTTTTTTTTGAGAAATTCATTATTGTGTGACCAGATGTAACAAGATAAAATGAAAGAACACTTATGTTGATGAATATACCAAAGCCATACAGTTATGGAGGAAGGAGCTATGGCAAAGTTGTGTGGCCTCTTTGATTATACTCTCATGTTTCCATAATACTTTTTGATGGGGGTGGATACCATCAACATATGTTTGGGGCCATTCTGAATTTTTTTCTAGCCAAATCATAGGAGGCAAATGGTTAGAATCTTCTGGTGCACTCGTCTTGTGTGCGTTTTCACACACATTACTAATTACCATTGGTGCCTGATAGATGCCCCACTTTCAATCTGACTCTTCAAAAACTCATTATCAAAATGACATTTCTGAGAGATGGAAGAATGTTGAAATAAGAGTATTCCCTGTTGCACTGATTGCATATGTAGAATGGAATGATTTCTAAATGTTGTGTTAGTTAATTTTTTTTAATAATAATAATAAAAAAGAGTATTCCCTGTTGGGGAGAGTATGGAGGGAAAGGGGGATAAAACAGGGCAGGGATTTAGATACAGCATGTGTTTCAAGACAAAATCTAAGACTTGAGCATTCAAAGAACTTCAGTGACAAATATATAGACTTGGATATGTTTAGGTCTCTACAGAAAGTAACTTGAAGGGGAGCAATTCTGCCTTGTGGTGAAGAAAGCCAAACACTGGATAGATAAAAGGCCGTACATAATGTAGTACAAAAATGAGGAGATCCAATTCCAAAAGTGAGCAATTAGCTTTGCCACCATGTTTTCCTATCACCTAGATGGCAGCACTGTATTTCAGCCAACCATGTGATGGAAGCCAAAATCAGCCAAGCAGCAGAGTGCCACATGGTTGAACCATGAATGAAATGCCACTGGTCTTTTTCAGGACACTTGGCTTGATCAAGCATTGAAAGGAATTCAGAAAAAGGCCCAGACATCCTCTTGGGATGGTACCCCAGAATTGTGATATCTGCCAATGCAGCTGCCCAAGCTTCTGCCCCACTTGGTGTTCAGTCCTAGAGCAGTGAGAAAAGGCCTTTGCACAAATTCATCTGATCCCCTGGGATGGCACTTCATGTGCCATTTCTTTGACCCAGGTTTTGTACCCTTCCTGACTGACTCTTCCTGGTGAGGGCCTTTCCCTTCTGGACCCAGCTGGCGACCATGCCCTCTTTCTAGGGTTCTTCTTGCACATGCTGGCCCTTACCGGCACCCTTCCCCTTGAGCCTACTTCTTAAGCCTAGATTGTGAGAGCTGAAAAGGAGACATCAATCACCCCATGAATTGACTCTCCCTCTGGGCTGGAGGACCAGGGAAGGTGCCCTGCCACTTTTCACTGAGCAGGACAGGAAATTGTGAAGGGCCTGCCTCCCACAAGAACCAGGGCAACTTTCCACTGCCCCATGCAGGGGAGTTCTTTTTTTGGGGCTCACAGTATGCCCAGGGAGGCTTCCATGGCCCTGGGCCACCCTTAGCCAAGCTACCCTGTCCTGCTAGGAGAATGTGCAGTAGGAAATAAGGACAGAACCCTTTTCTGTGGTTCCTTATGAGCTGCTTCAGCAAGTTTCACTCCAACATGGCTGCCATCAAGGCCTAGAGCCTTGGCTTCCAGTGTCCCGGAGGCCTGGACAGCTGGCTGTCCATTCCTTGTCCTGTGGCCCCACTCTAAAGCTTCCAGGACTGGAGAAGGCTGAAGTCCACACATCTCTTACATTCTGCAGGGATCCATCTTTTTCATGCATAAGATCCATTTTATGGCCTCCACAGCAAGCTACAGGAAAGTGCCATGGGATTATCAAACAATACCACTTGATGGCAGTATATCACCTGAAATGGAAACCAGCTCTTCTTCAGTCTCTCCCTTCTCCCTTTGAAAATGGAAAAACAGCAACCTGTGTCCAAGGGAATGACAGCTTGGCAATTCCTCAGCTCCTGAGCTTGGCCACCTTTCAAGAGCTAGCAAGCACATCTTTACTCCCACTCTTGGCAGGACCTGTCCCCACGGGTGTGTGCTCATTCTCCTATCCAACAAGAGGGAAGGTGCCCCAGTGAGGCCCCTACTTTGTTGACCTCAATCAATCCTTGCCTATCTTCTGGCACTGCAGGTGGCTTGGGTCTTATAGTTATGCAAGGAGTGTGGATGCAGAAGTGGGCCAGGACACCTCTATGAGCCTTGCTCATGGACCCTCACATGATGCCCCACTCCACCCTGTGCCCATGAACCCCTGGGGAATAATGTCACTGGGGCATGCTTACAGATCCCTGAAATGTCAGTTTGACCGTGAGATCTCAAGGAGCCAGACAGAGAGGGGCAGCCAAGGGTTACAGAGTGAAATGCAAGGTATCTATGAAATGCAAGACAAGACTCCCAATACCATGCTCAGCTCTCAGGGCCACACCGTGTTTTCTGCTACCTGTGGGGTGGATGTCTCTACAAGTGGGGTGGCTGGGGTCCATCCTGATGGCACCCCATCTCACCACTTGCCTAAATCAATCTCAAGACACCTGACCCATGGGGTTTGGAAAGGAAGACAGAAAGTAGTGTCAGTGCACCTATGAGTCCCCACATGTTTGTGTAGGCAAGGTTAGAAACTGAAAGCAACTTTTGATGTTCTGGCCTTTGCTCTCCTTTGCTTCCCTTCCCACAAGTCAGGGGAGAGTAGATAAAAAAATGATTCCAGGATTCCAGTGTGTTCCATGGACTCCAACAGCCCACTTCTTAGTATATGGCCAGAAAGGAAGGAGAAGAATGCAAGCCTACAGAGAAGAGGAACTCAAACTCAAGGACAAGAGGTCTGACACCAAGAAGTTTCCATGGAGGAACCCAGGGCATGACTCTGTGTCCCTACTAAACATAGGCCCAAGTTGCATTGCCTTGGGAAGTAGCAGCTAAGACCTGTTTCCCTTGACTTTGTCTTCCTAGATCTGATCACAGAACACTGATCCCTCCAAAGTCAGGACCAATGTGATTCAAGGCATTTTTGAAAAACATTCTTGAGTCTCATTCTTGAGAATCTCCATTTTGCAAAGGTATTCATCACACATTTTACTTTAGTTCCAGTTCCTGCATAGAGGCCTGCGTAGCCTCCGAGCACAAGCAGGAGCTGCCCAAGACTCCGAAGGACCCAAGGAGTAGGCAAGCACATTGCCTTACATCAGGAGACCTTCTTGATTGCCTCTGTACATGCACAGAGGCAAATGCACTACAGGCCCCTTCCCTGGTTCTCTAGCCTAGAGGGAGAGGCAAGTCATGGGGTGATGGATGTCTCCTTCTCAGCCCTCACAAACCAGGCTTAAGAACTAGGCTCAAGAGGAAGGGTGTACTTACATAGGTATGAGGATGTCTCCTCAGCCCTCACAATCTAAGCTCAAGAGAAAAGGTGTATTTGCGTAGGTATGAGGGGAAGGTCTGCTTCTACTGCAGCCCCCACAGACACAGGCAGAGCATGCTGGACAGGGATCCCTGCATACAAATCCCATGGAGTCATGGTGGATGGGCCTCACAGAATTTCAACAGTTCAGGGAATTTTCAAATGTTTTCATTCCCCATCATAGGACCAGTGTTTCCAAAGGATTCAGATTCCCTCTGAGGATAGCTCATGTGGCCTGTTCCTTGGGTGAAGAACAAGACATCCCACTGGTCACCACTGTAGGGTTGCTTTGGCCTTTCCCTATTATGCAATGCTACCAAACGAGGCAGATGGATACCTCTGTGGATAGATTCCTCTGCTTGGATGGGACAGCACTATTCTGTATCCCTAGCAGTGCCAGTCAACATAGTCTAAAGGCACTGTTCGTTGAATTTCAATGTCAGTTTTCCAAAGTCATCATGTCAGAGATTTGTCCTCTAAACCACAGCCCTGAATCTCTGGTTTCAGATGGCCTGACTCTACCTGTCCCCCTAGACTTGCAGTGTGCTTCTGAGGACCACAGGAAATGAAAAAAAGCACCACAGACAGATAGGCCAAGAAAGGGGCAAGTGTTCACTGCTATTCTCTCTGTTGCCTTGGCCCATGTAGTCTCCACTGACATGCAGAAAGTTTCACCTGGAACAATCCCCATAGCTTTAAGTTGGTCCTTCACAGATGCCTGCACTTTGAACTGTTCTTAGAGAGACCCCTTCATGCAGACCTTAAATCTAGAATCTCCATTTTGCAAAGGTATTCATCACACATTTTACTTTAGTTCCAGTTCCTGCATAGAGGCCTGCGTAGCCTCCGAGCACAAGCAGGAGCTGCCCAAGACTCCGAAGGACCCAAGGAGTAGGCAAGCACATTGCCTTACATCAGGAGACCTTCTTGATCCTTTGGTCCTGGGCCATGACAAGAAAGGCCGACTGAGGTGCACTATCCTGGAACTTGGCTAGCATTTGTATGGTCTTTCTCACATCCAGGAAAGTGTAAGTCACAGGTCCCTGGTATTCTGGAGCCCACCTGCCTTGACATCACTACCAAGTCTGTACCCTGGCTGGAGCCTCCTGACAGATCCATAGCATCCTCTGTAGTCCCTGGAGCCAGGACTGTGTCCCACATGACTTGAGGGAGATAGTCAGGCCATCCTCCTAGCCCTCAGCCTCCACTTGTATTAGCCAGGTCTTCTTCTTTGGAAAGGCATCTGACACTTTGCATGGCTGCTCTCTATTCTAGGAGACATGGTCCACTGGTCACGGTTCAGGACCCCAAAGTGGCTACAAATCTGCAGCTTTGTCAGTTGGGGTCAATGAGATCATGAGGGTAAAGGCCTTGCCTGGGGCTCCACAGAGGAGAAGGTCAAGAAAATAGGCTCCTCCCACCCCACAGAACTTTTCAGATCTTCTGGGACAGGGAGGGTTTCAGCCCCCACCCTGCCCCCAGATGTGAAAGAAATGGGTGGAGACATGGGCCTTAAGACCTCCCCCCCCCAACCTAGAAGCAAAGATACAAGACAGATCTGAGCAGAACATACCCAGGCAGTCTGGAGCTAGGATAAGGAAAAGGGTGCCAGAGATGGAACACAGTGGCAATGAAGACAGTCAGAATCACTCAAGAAATGTCTGGGTCTCCAAGACCATGGACGTGCTCCCTGGCCAGGGCAGACATATCTGTGGAGTGGAGACTGTGCTGAGTATGTGTTTGCAAGTGTTTGTGTGTGGGGGTCAGCGTGTGGGCATGAGTGAGCATGCATGCAAGGGTGGCAGGTTTGGCAGGGGCCACCCAGACTAGGAGGGTGGTCACTTGGAGGTGTCTCAACCGAAATCCCCTTTGGGAGGCTTTCTAGAAACCCTCACTAATTACCTGAGACCTAGAAAGGCACAGGTGACCTGAAAGAAGGAAAAGAACATTCCTTCCCATTGCCCTCCAGGCTCCAAGGATGTCCTGGGAATGGTGACTCAGAACCATGGAATCTGCAAATGCAGATGCCCAGGCCTCTGCCCCACTTGGGGTTGGGGTCCCGGAGAACTGAGGACAGGCCTTTGCACAAATACATCTGACCTTCGGGGAAGGCACTGTATGTGCCATTTCTTTCTCCCAGGCACGTGGCCCTTGTTCATTGGTTCCTCCTGGTGAGAGCCATTCTCCAGACCCAGCTCGCAAACATCCCCTCTTCCTCGGGCCCTCCTGACACCTGCTGGCCCAGAACCATTTCTTTTTGAGCTAGACAGCGAATCATGAAGGGATGACCTCCTGCAATGCCCAGGGTGGCTTTCCTCTGTTCAATGAAGAACAGGTCTTTCGTTGGGGCTCACTGTGGCCCTGAGAGGCTCCCAGGGCCCTGAGACTCCCTATCCTGCAAGGAGAATGTACAGCAGGAATTAAATATACAGCAGGAATTACAGCCAGAGACCTTTACTTCAACATAGCTGCCACCAGGACTCTGAGTCTTGGCTTCCTCTGTCTAGTCTGGACAGCTCGCTGTCCTTGCCTTGCCCCACTGTCCAACTCTAGAGCTTCCACAATCAGAGGAATCCAAAGGCCACACATCTTCCACATCTCATTGAGCTCAGGACCTTGGGCCCTGCCCTGTGCCCTGCCTAGGACCCTGACTTGACTCTATACCATGGCCTCCCCAGGAGGCCAAAGTAAAGCACCATGGGATTGGCAAACAATATCCTCTTGAGGGGAATACTGCATCAGAAATGCAAACCTGCCATTCTCCTTGGGCCTCTCTCTCCATCCTTTGAAAGCAAAAAAAAAACAGCAACCAGTATCCATCAGAGCCACAGCTGACTGCTCCTCAGCTTGGACACCTTTCAAGAGTCTGCATGTGTATCTTTAGTCTGCCATTTGTAGGACCTGATCCTGTGGGTGTGTTTGGTCTCCTACCCAACCAGAGGGATGGAGCCCCAGTGAGGCCCTTATTATGGATTACAACCAATCTTTTCCTGGCACCGCAGATTGCTTGACTCCTGATGCAGAGCAAGGAGTCTGAATGGTCACATCGGCCTGGACATCTCTACCACACTCCCCCATGTCCCAACATCCCCAAACACCCAAACGGGATACCTCCCCCAATCTGCCCCACCAACCCCTGGGGACCACCTTCACTGGGGCGTGTGGACAGCTCCCTGAAATATCAGATTGACTGTGAGGTCTCAAGGAGCCAGACACAGAGAGGGGCAGCCAATGGACACAAGGAATGAAGGATGATGTGGCTGTGAAAGGCAGGACAAGGCTTCTGAGCAACAGGCTCTGCTCACATGGCCACCTTGCATTTTCTGCCACCCATGGATGGACATCTTGACCAGCTGGGTGGCCAGGGGACTCATTTAATTTATATATCATGGGATAATTACTGATACTACTTGTTTTGGTGATATTTCCCCATCAACTTTTGCCTAATGCTTTTAGATTTTTGTGGCATTGAAGTTCCCACCCCAATGTGTCTAGTGTCAGGCTATATGTTTTCATGGTATGTTTCTGAAGATTCCACATACTTTTATACTAATGTTTCAAAAATATTTGTAACACTTGCAGACTTTGGGCATAATCTATGTTACACAGAACCTGGACTTTTCTAAGATTGATATTCAGTCTTATTTTAGAGATTCATGAATGTCCTTTGATGGCAGGTTTGCTCCACTGATGCCACCCCTTCCTTCCTTATTCCCTGTCTCTTATTCCTTTGCTTAAAAGAGGACACAATACTGGTCAGTCTTTCTAAATTTTATATTCTCGACTTATGGCACAGTATGAGCAAACTGCTTACATGTCTCATGTATCTTGATATTTTAAAGCTCATTTTGCTCTATGGTATTGTTTTCAACAAGAACAAAGGGAATTATTTGTCCTCAAGGCATCTTATTCTTGTTCTCTGCTTTGTCAAGAGACAGACTTATAGATTTTAGAGAGATTTATACAATTTTGCCTTTTACCCACTCTATCTCCATTACTCTTAATATTCCAACAGTAGGTTAGTACCACTTCTTCACTGTCCTGGTTGAGGGCCATGGATAAGTGAGCTGGAGTCAATAGAGAAAAGGAAATGCTGGAAGTAACAGGTAGGGAGAGCCCAACTCAAATCTGGTAGGGAAAGACCTTGAAGACCCAGTTCTCTTCAAAGCATGTCCAACAGTCACTCCTATTTCTCTGGGAGTATATCTTCCCATGGGTGTGGAGGGGAGTCAAATGGTCATCTTATTGTGAATTTGTCTCTGATGACCAAACACTTCCTCTTTCCATTGCACTGTAGGACACAGAACTGTACCTACTCTTAGGTCTATACAAATTATCTGTATATCCGGTCAGGCATCTCCTATTTTGCATTACACAATCAAAATATTAGACCAGATCTTTTTGTATCATGGTTGAAACCCACTTGTGACGGTTAAAGTTCATGTGTCAAATTGGCCATTTTATGTGGTCCAGTTGCTTCGTCAAGCAAGCACTGAACTGTTATTGTGAGGATAATTCCTGGATGTATATCATCAATAAGCTGATTGCATTTATAGCTGATTACATCTACAATCAACTAAGGAGATAGCCTTGAACAATGAGAGAAGTTTCTTCCAATCAGGTGAAGGCCTTAAAAGGAGAAGTAATGATTTCAGCAGTCAGAAGAGAGAATTTCCACCCCAACCTCAGCCAGCCAGCTTCACCTGGGGAATTCATTAGAAACCTTCATCGGAGTTTCCAGCTTGAGAACTGCCATATGGAATTTAGACCTGCCCATATCTACAATCATATAAGCCAATTCCTATGGAAAACCTCATAATATTTACATTATATATCTTGTCAGGTATTTTTTCCTTAGAGAGCCCAGGATTTAAAGTTGTAAAGAGAACACCATTTAAAGTTGTACCATTATCCCATGCCATAAATCTATGTTGGGAGCCTCTAACTCTTGGTAACTGATGGAATACCAGAAATTACTGCATTTTTAAAATCTGAGAAATAATGTTATTTGTAATTTATTTTTAGAAAAATTGAATTTATAGAAAAAGAGTACACACCTGTAACATCATCACTTAGTCATCACCAGTCTTTCAAATTTCCCTTCTTTCTTTCCATTCTGTTTCTTCTGCAACAAGATATAAGTATGTCATTGAATCAGTGTGATTGGCATTCATAATACATTTGAACTAGATATTTTACATACCTCAGTATATCACCAATACCCATTTCCTATAAATTATGAGAATTTTTTTTGGTCTTCTTTCTTTTCCATCGAACTTTAGTCTTTGATGTGTCATTTAAAGCCCTCCTTTTAAAACAGTTACACAATATAGCTCTCTCTATATAACCTGTCCTCACCTGTATATCCACCACTTATAGAGTGATGGACAAAAGTTGGTGTGTACTCTCCATTTTCATAATGCAGATTCTGCTATATTTCATGGAAAAATACAGAAATGGGTTTTTTGTTTAACATTTGTCTAATGCTCCTGGGTAAACAATAATTTATTACTAAAATATTTTTCAAAAATAATATCGCTTCATCTTTTGGTATTTATAAAAACATAATACAGGGATGATATAAAAAAATCAGATCACAAAACTACCTCATATGAAATCTGAGGGTTTCTATACTATAAAATCTTCCTCTGAAGCACTGACAATCATTACTTTGGTCTTTATTCTCCCAGAACTCTCCTCTTGGTCTCTCTGTGTCTGAACAAATATGTGGCTGAATAGATACGGATATAGTCACAAGAATTTTTCTTCCACCATTGAAATATTTAGCTTTAATGTTCCCCTCAGCTTCACTATTCTTCAGGTTTTGTCCTGATTCTAGGCCCCTGAACTCCTTCTCACCCTGGTCCTTACAAAATCAAGATGAAACCTATTTCATCTAGCTTTCACTCTAAACTAGGCAGATAAAGCAATGTGACTGACACATCGCATTGCATGTTCTCCCCCGAAATGCTACAACTCCTTTTCCACTAGCTCACTCACCCTTACATTCTCTGCTTCAGTGGAGCTGAGTTCAGACTTAATTCTGTTCTCTGTCCCCTATGCAATACCCTTGAATGTAGTGCCTGCTGAACAGGGTGTGGTGCAATGATCTTTGACACCATAAGTGGCATAATAGACCTTCAACTGATCAGCAGCTCATTTTACTAACTCATAAATGGGAATTGCCTATCTGCACTAATGCTGTATCTGCATTAGTATCTGCACAACATACTCTTCTGAGGGAAAAGGGTATTTAATTTATTGTATGGCCATGTTACAGTTTATCCAACTACCCATCTATAGTTCCATATTTGGACTACAGATGGACCTAAAATATACACAACCAGCATCTTACCTTTTAGGTTATTCAATTGTATAGTTTTATTTATTTTTTAAATGGAGCAGAAAAAACAAGTATTCAATGAGAAAGGCCTCCTAATATATAGCCTTAACAGACATCTCCCCACACCTGTGGCAATTCTTAACAGTTGTTAAAAAGAAAATGGAAAGGACAGAGGAAGATGGTTTCTCTCTAGAGATATGCAAAATCCAGGGTAAATACAATTTTTTGAAGGCAGCGAAATGTAGAAGAGTATATAGCATGTGGTACTTTTGGTGTCCAAAAGGGGATTCAGTGAAAACATCTTTGCTTGTTTTCGTTTGCTCTGAACACTAGAAAGAAATGAGAAATAAATGCCAAATATCTGACTATCTGTAAGGTGAACCATATTTTATATGAAAAGCTGTCTGAAATCAAGATACTATACAAAGAAAAGAACCCCCATACTACTCTTTAAGATAAGGAGTATTAACATTTAAAAAAATATTTTCTCTATTCCCCTTGCTTACATATTTCCATAAAGGCATACCTTGGAGATATTGCAGGTTCCATTCCAGACCACCACAGCAAAGTGAGTAATATAATAAAGCAAGTCACACAAAATTTTTTGTTTCCCAGTGCATATTAAAGTTATATTTACACTCCCTAGATTTATTAAGTAAGTATGAAATAAGATAATGTCTAAAAATGTAAAAAATGCTAACCATCATTTGAGTCTTCAGGAAGTTGTAATCATTTGCTGGTAGAGGATCTTGCCTGGATGTTGATGGCTGCTGACTGATCAGGGTAGTGTTTGCTGAAGGTCAGGGTGGCAATTTCTTAAAATAACTAAGAATGAATATTGCCGCATTCACTGATTCTTCTATTCATAAAAGAGTTCTCTGCAGCATGTAATATTTGATAGCATTTTACCCATAGTAGAACTTCTATCACAATTGGAGTCAACCCTCTCAATCCTTGCCCCTGCTTTGCCAGCTAGATTTATGTAATATTCTAAATCCTTTATTTCCAACAATGTCTATAGCATCATCACCAGGAATGGATTCCATCTCAAGAAACCACTTTCTTTGCACATTTGTTTAAGTATTATGAGATTGCAGTAATTTAGTCATACTTCGGGCTTCACTTCTAGTTCTCTTTGCTATTTCCACCACATCTGCAATTACTTCCTCCACTGAACCACTGAAGTCTTTTAAAAAAATTTTTAAATTAATTTTTTAAAAAAAATACAGGAAAGAAACACATTCTTAATATGTGATCATTCCATTCTACATATATAATCAGTAATTCACAATATCATAACATAGTTGCATATTCATCATGATCATTTCTTAGAACATTTGCATCAATTCAGAAAAAGAAAAAAAAGACAACAGAAAAATAAAATGAAAACAGAAAAAAAACCATACACACCATACCCCTTACTCCTCCCTTTCATTGATCACTAGCATTTCAAACTAAATTTATTTTAACATTTGTTCTCCCTATTATTTATTTTTATTCCATATGTTCTACTCATCTGTTGACAAGGTAGATAAAAGGAGCATGAGACAAAAGGTTTTCACAATCACACATTCACACTGTGAAAGCTCCACCATTATACAATCATAGTCAAGAAATATGGCTACTGGAACACAGCTCTACATTTTCAGGCATTTCCCTCCAGCCTCTCCATTTCCTCTTGGATAACAAGGTGATACCTACTTAATGTGTAAGAATAACCTCCAGGATAACCTCTCGACTCTGTTTGGAATCTCTCAGCCATTGACACTTTGTCTCATTTCACTCTTCCCCCTTTTGGTCGAGAGGATTTTCTCAATCCCTTGATGCTGGATCTCAGCTCATTCTAGGGTTTTCTCAATCCCTTGATGCTGAGTCCCAGCTCATTCTCGGATTTCTGTCCCATGTTGCCAGGAAGGTCCATACCCCTGGGAACATGTCCCACATAGACAGGGGGAGGGTGGTGAGCTTGCTTGTTGTGTTGGCTGGAGAGAGAGGCCACATCTGAGCAACAAAAGAGATTCTTTTGGGGGTCACTCTTAGGCCTAATTTTAAGTAGGCTTGACCTAGCCTTTGTGGGGTTAAGTTTCATATGAACAAACCCCAAGACTGGGGGCTCAGCCTATAGCTTTGGTTGTCCACACTGCTTGTGAGAATATCAAGAATTCAACTTGGGGAGGTTGAATTTTCCCCTGTTCTCACCATTCCCCAAAAGGAACTTTGCAAATACTTTTCCTCTCTCTGATCAAATCACCCTGGGATTCATTGGGGCATGACTCTGGACAAACCAACAAAATCTCATGTCCTACTCAAGGTTCCATGTACTTATGTTGTTCAACCAAGCTATCTACATAAGTTATATTAGAAAATGCATTAGTCAAAATATAAATTTTGTACCAAATAAACATTTTTTGCTTTAGTCTCACACATAAGTTGAAATTTTTAAATATTAATTACCATCTATTTTCAGCACCCTGCAGTAATAACATGCCTTTGTTCTTCCTTATGCAAAAACATTTTTAAAATTTGTATATTTAGTCACTATCATTATACACTCTAGGCAATCCTAGATTATACCATCTCAATCTTTATTGTCTATCTTTCTTTCTGATTTCATTTGTGCTCCCAGTCCTCCTCCCTCTATCATTCTCACATTCAGCTTCATTCAGTGTTTAAACATAATTGTATTACAGTTAGGTAGTATTGTGCTGTCCATTTCTGAGTTTTCACATTCAGTCCTGTTGCACAATCTGTATCCCTTCAGCTCCATTTATCCAATATCTTACCCTATTTCTATCTCCTGATAGTCTCTGTTACCAATGAAATTCTTCAAGTTTATTCACTAATGTCGGTTCATATCAGTGAGACCATACAGTATTTGTCCTTTTGTTTCTGGCTAATCTCACTCATCATAATGTCCTTAAGGTCCATCCATGCTGTTACATACTTCCTAACCTTATTCTGTCTTACAGCTGCATAATATTCCATCGTATGTATATACCACAGTTTGTTTAGCCACTTGTCTTTTGATGGACATTTTGGCTATTTTCATCTCTTGGTAATTGTAAATAATGCTGCTATAAACACTGGTGTGCAAATGTCCGTTTGTATCCTTGCCCTCATGTCCTTTGAGTAGAGACAGCATATAGATGGGGCCCGTTCCCTAATCCATTCTGCCAGTCCATGTCCCCTGATTGGGAAGTTTAATCCATCAACATTCAGTGTTATTACTGCCTGGGCAGTACCCTCCTCTACCATTTTGCCTTTTGGTTTTATATGTCCTTCTAATTTTCCTTCTTTTTACCTTTACTCATGGTCTTTCTTTCTACACTCTTCTCCACACCTCTCTCTTCTACCTTCGTATCTGTCTCTAGTGCTCCCTTTAGTATTTCTTGCAGAGCTGGTCTCTTGGTCACAAATTGTCTCAGTGATTTTTTGTCTGAAAGTGTTTTAATTTCTCCCTCATTTTTGAAGGACAATTTTTGCTGGATATAGAATTATTGGTTGGCAGTTTTTCTCTTTTAATAATTTAAATATATCATCCCACTGTCTTCTTGCCTCCATGGTTTCTGTTGAGAAATCTACTCATGGTCTTATTGGGCTTCCCTTGTATGTGATGGATTGCTTTTCTCTTGCTGCTTTCAAGATTCTCTCTTTCTCTTTGACCTCTGACATTCTGATTAGTAAATGTCTTGGAGTACGTCTATTTGGATATATTCTCTTTGGGGGTACACTGCACTTCTTGGATCTGTAATTTTAAGTCCTTCATAAGAGTTGGGAAATTTTCAGTGATAATTTCCTTCATTAGTTTTTCTCCTCCTTTTCCATTCTCTTCTCCTTCTGGGACACCCACAACACGTATATTCATGTGCTTCATATCGTCCTTCAATTCCCTGGGTCCCTGCTAATATTTTTCCATTTTTTCCCTATTTTTCTTTTTCTTGTCGGATTTCAGGTGTTCCATCCTCTGGTTCACTAATTCTATGTTCTGCCTCTCGAAATCTACCATTGTAGGTTCCCATTGTTTTTTTCATCTCCTCTACCGTGCCTTTCATTCCCATAATTTCTGTGATTTCGTTTTTTCAGACTCTCAATTTCTTCCTTTTGTTCATTCCTTGCCTTCTTTATATGCTCCCTCAATTCATTGTTTTGGTTTTTGATGAGGTTTTCCATGTCTGTTCGTATATTCTGAATTAATTGTTTTAGCTCCTGTATCTCATTTGAATTGTTGGTTTGTTCCTTTGACTGGGCCATATCTTCCATTTTCCTAGTGTGATTTGTTATTTTTTGCTGGCATCTAGGCATTTAATTACCTTAATTAGTTTATTCTGGAGATTGCTTTCTCTTCTTTTACCTAGGGTTTTCTTGCTGGATGAATTTGTTGTCTCTCTGTTCTTCGACATTCAGTTCAGCTTTTTCTGGACCTCTAGCTTAGGTTTTATTTAACAGAGGAGAATTTTTCCGTCCTTATTTTCTTGTTTCTTGCCTTGCTTGTATGGTGCCTTTCCCCCCCCCACCCTGAGGAGGGTCTACGTCGGTATTATAGACCCCAGCCAGATTTTCCCAGACCAAACTGGCCTCCTATCAGGAGGAAAAGGTCACTTGCATTGACTCTTTGAGGGTGAGTCGCAGCAGATTGACAGACTTTCCTGTGAAGTCTCTGGGCTCTGTTTTTCTTATCCTGCCCAGTATGTGGTGCTTGTCTGCCTGCAGGTCCCACCAGCATAAAATGATGCGGTACCTTTAACTTTGGCTGGGGGCATGGTGGAGACAGAGGAGAGGTTGTAGGCTGGTTTTAATGGCTTCAAATTACCAAGCCCTGGTGTCTGAATTCCTTGAGAGAGGGATTCCACCTGAGTTGGGCTTCACCCCTCCCCTGGGGAAGGCACAGGTTCCAGACAAGCTCTCAAAAAGAGTTTGTTTCTGCCTATACCTGGGGCAGTTGCAGCCTGAGGAGCCCTGCCACTGTATCTAAAGGCAGTCAAGCCTTTGTAGAAACACAGCCCCAAAAACCTGTTTTCTTCTTTTTTTTTTTTTCCTTTTTCCATCAGTCCTGCCCCCTTGGTGCTGGGGCAAAAAATGAGTGACCTCTGCCTTGACCAGGTTCACCTGAGCTAGGGACATATTTTTAGTAGTCAGAATTTGTTAATTAATTTCACAATTGGCATTTGGTCGGGCTCAGCCCCTGCTGCTGGTAAGGTCCCTTTCCTTTCCCCTCTGGGAAGCAGCTGTAGGGGTGGGGCACTGACCGCTGCAGCTTGAGGAACTCACGGTTCTGGGGGGGTTCGCAGCCGGTCCAGCTGGTCCAGAATTGGTTGTGCTGTGTGTCCGGTCACTGACGTGGTCCCAGGAGCTGTTCTGTATTGTTTCTGGTTATTTACTAGTTGTTGTGGAGGACGAACTAAAACGCGCACATTGCTAAGACGCCATCTTGGCCCGGAAGTCTCCACTGATGTCTTGAACCCCTCCAAGACATTAATGTGGGCTGGAATCAATCTTTTCCAAACTTCTGTTAATGTTGACATTTTTAACTCTTCCTATGAATCACAAATGTTTTTCATGGCAACTAGAATGGTGAATCCTTTCCAGAAGGTTTACAATTGATTTTGCCCAGATGCATAATTCTTAAAGGCCCTAGAATTTTCAGAATAGTAAATGAACACTGGTTTCAATTTCAAGTCAATAGCTGCATTAGCCCCTAACAGGAATCACCCTATTGCTTGAAGCTTTGAAGCCAAGCACTGAGTTCTCTGTAGCTATGAAAGTCCTAGAGGGCATCTTCATCCAATAGAAGGCTGGTTCATGTACATTGAGAATCTACTGTTTAGAGTCATCAATTATCTTAGCTAGATCTTATGGATAAATTGCTGCAACTTCTACATTAGCACTTGCTGCATCGCCTTGCCCTTTTATGTGATGGAGATGGCTTCTATTCTTCAACCTCCTGAACCAAGTTCTGCTAGCTTGATTTTTTTTTTTCTGTAGCTTCCTCACACCTCAGCCCTCCTAGAATTGAAGAGCAAGAGGATCTTGCTCTGGATTTTGTTTCTTTCAGCTTAATGGAACGCTGTGGCTGGTGGTCTTCTACCCAAATCACTAAAACTTTCTTAGTATTGCGAATAAGGGGTTTCACTTTATCATTTGTATATTCACTGGAGTAGTAGTTCTAATTTCCATCAAGAACTTTTCATTTGCATTACCAACTTGGCTAATTGTTTGTACAGGAGACATAGCTTTAGGATTTTCTTGGTTGTTGAGATGCATTCCTCATTAATCTTAATCATTTCTAACTGTTGATTTAAACTGAGAGATGTGTGACTTATTTGAATATGTAGAGGCCACCAAAGAGTCATTAAGAGGCATAATTTTGATACTGTGTCTCAGGGAATAGGGAAGCACAAGGACAGGGAGAGAGATGGGGGAATGGCTGGTTGGTAGAGCAGTCAGTACATATACAGTTATCAATTAAGTTCACTATCTTATATGGCTGTGGTTCATGGCATCCCTAAACAATTACAATAGTAACATCAAACATAACTGATCACAGATCACCATAAGAAATGCACTAATTATAAAAAAGTTTGAAATATTGTGAGAATTACCAAAATGTGATACAGAGATACAAAGTGAGCACACAAATGATGCTGACAGATTACTCAATTCAGCGTTGCCACAAAACTTCAATTTGTAAAAAAAAAAAGATGAAGTATCTGTTAAACACAATAAAATAAGGTATGCCTGTTTGTCTTTGCAAGAGACAGGACTAGCCTTCCTCTTTATACTGTCCTATGAGTCTAAATTCCAAAATCTTTATTCATTTTAATATCCTGATTTTTAATGCAACTCTCTTGAGATATATTCACATACCCTATAATTATACAAAGTGCACAATCAGTGGTTCACATTGTCATCATATAGTTGTGGATTCATGACACAATCAATTTTGAACATTTTCATTTATTCAAAAAAATACATATAAGAATAAAAATGAAAATAAACATCCAAAACATTTCATATCCTTTATCCCCCCCTTTGTTTGTTTGTTTATTTATTTATTTTTGTCCTTATTTTTAAAATCATCTGCCCATATACTGGTTAAAGGGAGTGTCAGCCACAGTCACATGGTCACAGTGAAAAAGCTATAGTTAAACAAGTGTCTTCAAGAATCAAGGCTACTGGAATACAATGCAATGTTTTCAAGTATTTCCTTCTAGCTATTTTAATACACTAAAAACCAAAAAGGGATATCTATGTAATGCATAAGAATAGCCTCCAGAATGACCACTCGACTCTGTCTGAAATCTCTCAGCCACTGACACTTTATGTTATTTGATTTATCTTCCCCCTTTTTATCAAGAAGGGTTTCTCAATCCTGGAATGCCAGGGCCAGATTCATTTCTGGGAGATGTGTTCCATGTTGCCAGGGAGATATACACCTCAGAGTGTCATGTCCAACATAGGAGGGAAAACAGTGAGTTTACCTGCTTAGTTGACTTAGAGAGAGAGAGGCCACATCTGAGCAACAAAAGAGATTCTCTGGGGCTTAGCTTCTCTGTAGAAATAAGTTTCATAAGGGCAAGTCCCAAGATTGAGGGCTCGACCTATTTAATTGTCAGTACCACAGTGCTCATGAGAATATCATGTCTTCGACAGGTGGGGAAGTTTAATTTTTCCCCAGTCTCTCAGGGGTATTTGCAAACACATTTTTTTATCTTCTGCCTAGATTCCTCTGGGATGTATTGGGGCATCATACCAACCTGTACAAACCAACAAGATCTCACTCCCTATTCAAGATTCCATGTAATTATGGTGTTTGAATTAACATCAAAAAGTTAAATTAGATAGTGTGCTACTGAAAATATAAATTTTGCACCAAATAAATATCTCTTCCTATGGTCTCGGTCTCACACAGGCTTTGAAGTTTTAAAAAACAGTCAATATCATCCTTTACCCTTTAGTCTGATTTACCTTAGTCCTAACCAGATCTGCTTCATTCATATCTTGAATGGAAGGTTGATCTTTTTTCAATTCTTTTAACAGTTGCTGTATGGGATAATGCTGACGTTCATAGCTACAGAACTCTAGCTTTGAGTCTCAAGTATCACGTAGATATCTAAAGTTCCAGGGACCAACCAGGTTTTACACAAAGAGCTCAGCATCTCAGAACTTAGAAATAACCATCACAACTCAGGAACAGGTGTGACTACTGTAAGCGCTTACAATACATGAACCTTTGCAATAAGCCATCCCCTGATAAACTATGCTCCTTGGTTCAATTCTTAGAGTTTGCACATTATAGTTTGTCCCTATTAGTCAGGCATGATAATATTTGCCTTATTGTTTCTGGCTTATTTCTCCTAACATATGGTCCTCAAGGTCCATTCACCTACTTGTATCCCTCACAACTTCATTCCTTCTTGAGGCCACTCAATATTCCATTTATATATAGATCACAGTTAGCCCTTCCATTCATCAATGTACCCTTGGGTCACCTCTCTCCATTGTAAATTGTGAATATTGCTGCCATAAACAGCAGTGTGCAAATATTCTTCCAAGTATACACCTAATAATGGGGTAGGTGGATCATCTAGCAATCCTATACTTAGCCTCTGGTGGAACCACCACTCTGGCCTCCAGATGAGCTGCTCCATTGTACTTCCCTACCAACAGCAAATAGGGAAGAGCAAATCTATCCTTCCACATTTTCTCCAGCACTTGTATCTTTCTGTTTATTTTTAAAACAGTTTTATTTGCACACCATATAATCCATCTTTAGTAAACAATCAATGTTTCTCAGTTAAATCACTTAGTCATGCCTCACCACTACACTCTATACGAGGATAATTCCATTTCTTATGCAAAGAAAGAGGAAGAAGAAAAAGTAAATGAATAATTTTAAAAAATGAATAAGAAAATAAAATAAATAAAATAAAAAGGAGAAAAAGTAACACCAAAACCAAGAGTGTCTCTTATTGACATTTAGCTTTGGTATATTGCTTTCATTACATTTATTGGAAGCATATTACAATGTTACTGTTAACTACAGAGTGTAGTTTGCATTTATTGTGTTTTTTCCATATACCATCACATTTTTAACACCTTGCAATGCTGACATTCATTTCTTCTCCCTCATGTAAAAACTCTCTTATATTTGTACATTTAATCACCATGATTGACCACCTTAAGTTTCATAAAGTTATACAGTCCCAGTCTTTTACCTTCTATCTTTCCTTCTGGTGTCCTACATGCCTCTAGTCCTCTTCTTTCAACCAAACTCACATTCATCTTTTTTTAGTGCATTTACAATATCATGATACCATCACATCATATTGTTCCATCCATTTTTGCATCTATACAACCAATCCTGTGAACATTCTGTACTTCCTCACCATCAAGTGCCAGATCTCTACCTGGTTTCTATCTCCTGAAAACCTGTGCTCTCAACTTTAACTCTCAAACTTCATTCATTAATGCTAGTCCATGTCAGTGAGACCACACATTTGTCCTTTTCTTTCTGTTCTAATTTCCCTCAACATAATGTCCTCAAGGTTCATCCACATTGCTGCACGCTTCATGGTTTTACTCTGTCTGACTGTTGGGTAATATTCCATCATATGAATATATCACAGTTTGTTTATTCCTGAATCCATTGATGAACATTTGGGCTGTTTCCAGCTCTTGGCAATCGTGAATAATGCTGCTAAAAACATCGAAGTGCAAATGTCCACTTGTGTCCTGCTGTCAGTTCCTTTGAATATAGACCTAGTGACCGAACTGCTGGATTGTATGGCAATTCTATACTTAGCTTCCTGAGGAACCACCAAACAGCCTTTAGAGTGGTGATACCATTCTACATTCTCACCAACATTGAATAATTGTGCCTCTTTCTCCATATCCTCTCCAGCACATTATATATATATTAAAAAACTTTGTTTTTTGATAATGGCCATTCTAGTAGGTTTGGGATGTTGATTTGATATACATTTCCCTTATAGCCAAAGAAGTTGAGCATCCTTTCATATAATGCTCAGCCATTTGTATTTCCTCTTTGGAAAAATATCTTTCCATGCCATTTGCCTATTTTTTAGTGTGTTGTTTTTATTTTTGTTGTTGGTGTAGGATTTCTTTATATTTCTGGATATTAAAATCTTATCTGATATGTGGCTTCCTAACACTGGCTCCCATTTTATATGCTGCCTTTTAACATTTCTGACAAACTCTTTTGATACACAAAGTATTTAATTTAGAGGAGATCCCATTTATCTATTTCTTCATTCATTTCTTGTGCTATAGGTGTAAGTTCCAGGAAACCATCTCCTATCACAAGATCTTTAAGTTATTTCCCAACATATGCTTCTAAACATTTTATGTTCTTAGTTCTAATGTTTAGGTATCTTATCCATATTGAGTTATTCTTTGTATAAGGTGTGAGATAGGGGTCTTCTTTCATTCTTTTGGGAATGAATATCCATTTCTGCAGACACCATTTTTTGAAGAGGCTGCTGTGACCCACTTGAGTTGGCTTGACAGCCTTATTAAAGAACAATAGTCCATAAATAAAGGTCTGTTTTTGAACATTCAATTTGATTCCATGGGTCAGTGTATCTATCTTTATGCCAGTACAATGCTGTTTTGATCACTGTAGCTGTGTAATATGCTTTAAAGTCAGGTAGTGTGAGAATCCCCACTTTATTAATCTTTCTCAAGATATTTTTAGCTTTTCAGGACCTCCTCCCCTTCCAAATAAATTTGGTTATTGGTTTTTCTATTTCTGAAAATTAAGTTGATGGAATTTTAATTGGTATTGCATTGAATCTATAAGCCAGTTTTGGAAGAATTGACATCTTAACTTAGTATCTTAATATTTAGTAATATTAAGATATTAATATTTATTAATATTAATATTTAGTATTCCAATCTATGATCACTGCATGTCCTTCTAATTATTTAGATCTTCTTTGACTACTTTTGGCAATTTCTTGTAGTTTTCTTTGCATAGGTCTTTTGTGCTCTTGGTTAAATTTATTCCTAAATGTATGATTCTCTTGCTTGCTCTCCTTGATTTCCTCCTCAGATTGTTCATTGTTAATGTGAGGAAAAAAGCTAATGATTTCTGCTTGCAGAAATTGTATGCTGCAACTTGCTGTGTTCATTTATTAGCTCTAGTGGCTTTATTTTAGAGTTTTCAGGATTTTCTACATATAGGATCATGTCATCTGCAAAGAGTGAAAGTTTTACATCTTCCTTTCCAATTTGGAGGCCTCATATTTATTTTTCTTTCCTAATTGCTCTAGCTAGAATTTCCAGCACAATGTTGAATAACAATGGTGATAGTGGGCATCCCTGTCTTGTTCCCAATCTTAGAGGGAAAGCTTTCAGTCTTTCCCCCTTGAGGATGATGTTAGCTGTGGATTTTACATATATTCCCTTTATCATGTTGAGGAAGTTCCCTTATATTCCTATTTTTGA
The DNA here is from genome assembly GCF_023851605.1 of Tamandua tetradactyla. NCBI lineage: Eukaryota > Metazoa > Chordata > Mammalia > Pilosa > Myrmecophagidae > Tamandua > Tamandua tetradactyla. Next base: position 52,543,684 of record NC_135353.1, on the reverse strand, counting down.
TATGTTTTCATCAAGAAAGGATGCAGAAATTTTCAAATGTCTTTTCTGCATCTATGGAGGTGAGCATGTGATTTTTCCACTTTGATTTCTTGGTGTGGTGTGTTACATTAATTGATTTTCTTGTGTTGGAACAGCCTTGCATACCTGCATGATGTTTAATTCTTTTAATAAGCTCCTGGATTCAACTTGCAAGCATTTTGTTGAGGATTTTTGCATCTATATTCATTAAAGAGATTGGTCTGTAATTTGCTTTTCTTGTAGTATCTTTGTCTGCCTTTGGTATTAGCATGATGTTGGCTTCATAGAATAAGTTAGGCAGCTTTCCCTACTCTTCAGGTTTTTGGAAGGGTTTGAGCAGGATTAGTAGTAATTCTTTCTTGAATATTTGGTAGAATTCATATAAGTCCATCTAGTATTGGACTTTTCTTTTTGGGGAGTTTTTTGATGACTAATTTAATTTCCTTACTTGTGATTGCTTTAGGTCATCAATTTATTCTCGAGTCAATGTTCCTGCATTACTAGGAAGTTGTCCATTTCATATACATTGTCTAGTTAATTAGCAAATACTTGCTTATAGTATCCTCTCATTATCTCCTTTATTTCTGCAGTATCAGTAGTTATGTCCCCTCTCCTATTTCTGATTTTGTTTATATGCATCCTTCTTCTTTTTAAATTTTTACAGCCTAGCTAATGGTCTATAAATTTCATTGATTTTCTCAAAGAACCAACTTTTTGTCTTGTGGTTTCTCTCTACTGTTTTCAAGTTCTCAGTTTCATTTATTTCTCCCTAATATTTGTTATTTCTCTCCTTCTTTTTGTTTGGAATTAAGTTGCTGTTATTTATCTTTTTCCTCCAGATGAACAGTTAATTCCTCAATATGTGCTCTTTCTTCTTTTATAATATAAGCATTAATATAAATTTCCCTTTCAGCACCACCTTTGCTGCATCTCATAAGTTGTGATATGTTGTGTCTTCATTTTTATTTGAGTCAAGATATTTATTGGTTTCTCTTTTAATTTCTTTGTTGACCTGCTGGTTATTTAAGAGTGTGTTGTTTAGCCTGCATTTATTTGTAAAGTTTCTACCTTCTGTCAGTTATTGATTTCCAGCTTCATTCCATTGTGACCTGAGTAAATGCTTTGTATAACTTTGATCTGCTTATAATTTACTGATACTTGGTTTGTGACCTAATATGTAGTCTATCCTGGAGAATGATCCATAAGCACTTGAGAAAAATGTATATCCTCCTGTTGTGGGGTGTAGTGCCCTATAAAAGTCTAAGCCTAATTAATTTATCATGCTATTCAACATGTTTCCTTACTGATCCTCTGTCTATATGATCTATTCATGTGTGAGAGAGGTGCATTGAAGTCTCCTATTATCATTGTAGAGGTATCTACTTAACCTCTCAGTGTTCTTGGTGTGTCCTTTAGCTATTTTGGGGCACTATGACTCAGCACACAAATATTTGTGATTGTTATGTCTTCTTGATGAATTGTCCCTTTTATTAATGTATAATGTTCTTCCATGTCTCTTTTATTTGCTTTACATTTAAATTCTGATTTGCTTGATTCTATTATAGCGACCCCATTCTCTTCTGGCTGTTGTTTGCAAGTCATACCATTTCCAGACATTCACTTTCAACCTACTATTGTCCTTGAGTCCAAAGGGAGTCTTATGTAGACAGCATTAGATGGTTCCTGTTTTTCAATCGATTCTGCAAGTGTATATCTTTTGATTAGGGAGTTTCATCCATTAACATTTAATGTTATTAATGTAAAGGTAGTACTTTCTTCTACTATTTTGTCTTCTGGAATTTTTATATCGTATCTTACTTCCTCTCACTCTCTTTCTACTTTCTTGATAGTCTTCATTTACACACTCTTCTCCAAACCTCTCTCTCTTGCCTTTTCCAGTCTGCCTGTAGTGTTCCTGTCATGGTCAGGTTCATGTGTCAACTTGGTCAAGTGGTGGTACCTGTTTGTCTGGTTGGGCAAGTGCTGGTCTGTCTGTTGCAATGAGGACATGTCATAGAATTAAATCATCATCATGACAGTTGTATCCACAGCTGATTCCATTTGTAATCAGCCAAGGGTAGTGTCTTCTGCAATGAGTGATGCTTAATCTAATCACTGGCAGCCTTTTAAGGAGGATTCAGAAGAGACAGGCTCTCTTCCTGCTTCGGCCCATGAGCCTCTCCTGTGGAGTCGGTCCAGGCCTTCCATCAGAATTGTCAGCTTCACAGCCTGTCCTGTGGACTTTAGACTTTGCATTCCCATGGTTATGTGAGACACTTTTATAAATTTTGTATTTGTGAGTGTTTCCTGTTGATTCTGTTTCTCTACAGAACCCTAACTAACACAACTTGGTACCAGGAGTGGTTCTTAAGAAACAGAATATAAAAAATAGGTTTTTATGAACTGTTTTCTACTCTGACTGGACTGAAAGGCACTAAGGACTCTGATTCCCATAATCAGAATGACACTCCCAATCCATGGAGTGATTTGGCAAAAGAGATAGTCAAAATATCACCATTCAATTCTCCTAATTCTTCGCTTGTACAAAGCAAGGCTCTGGGGGATAATGTTTTTGATACCTCTATAGAGCTTTGCGGAAATAAGAGGTATAGAGATCTTGGCTAGATGCTGTTATATACACTGGCAACATTAAGGAGTGAAAGGATGGGCTTAAGGTTTCAAATGAAAAGCTTATAAGCGCCGTGTGACAGATGTAGAAGTTTCTGTGAATATCCTGAAGGAAAATCTTATTTCCTGTAGTCACAGACTTCAGATCTCTGAAAATCAGACTCAGAATCTTATTGTTAGAGTAACAACTTTACAACATAAACTGAAATCTCAATGTTGCATGGTGTCTGCTTTCTCCATATCCCCTCCAGCACTTGCTGTTTTCTGTTGTTGTTGTTGTTTTATAATGGCCATTCTAGTGGGTGTGAGATGATATCTCATTGTAGTTTTGAATTGCATTTCCCTATTAGACAGTGGAGTTAAGCATCTTTTCATATATCTTTCAGCCATTTGCATTTCCTCTTCTGAAAAGTGTCTGTACATGTCTTTTGCCCAGTTTTAAATTGGGTTGTTTGTCTTTTTGTTATTGAATTGTATAATCACTTTTATATTCTCAACATTAAACCCTTATCCAATATGTGGCTTCTGAATATTGTTCCTCATTGTGTAGGCTGACTTGTTACTTTCCTGACAAAGTTCTTTGATGCATAAAAGTGTTTAATTTTGAGGAGATCCCACTTATCTATTTCTTTTTGTGCTTTGGGTGTAAGGTCTAGGAAATCACCTCTTGTCACAAGATTTATAAGGTATTTCCTTACATTTTCTTCTAAATTTTTTATGGTCTTAGGTCTAATGTTTAGGTCTTTGATTCATTTTGATTTAATTTTTGTATAAGGTGTGAGATGTGGACCCTCTTTCATTTTTTTTTTAATGGATATCCAGTTCTCCAAACACCATTTACTGAAAAGACTATTATGCCCCAGTTCATTCGATTTGGGGGCCTTGTAGAAGATCAATTTACCATACATGACAGGGTCTATTTCTGAACTCTTTAATTTTGTTCTAGTGATCAATATATCCATTCTTGAGACAATATGCTGCTGTTTTGAACACTGTGACTTTATAATAGGATTTAAAATCAGGGAGTGTAATGTTGCCACTCCATTCTTTTTTAGTATGTTTTTGGGTATTCAGGGCCCATTTCTTTTCCAAATAAGCTTGTAAACTAACTTTTGCAAGTCTTCAAAGTAGGCTTTTGGAATTTTCATTGATATTGCATTGAATCTATAGATAAATTTGGGTAAAATTCACATCTTAACAGTATTTAGCCTTCCTATCCATGAAAATAGAATTCATTTCCACTTATTTAGATCTTCTTTGAGTTCTCTTAGCAATGTTTTGTAGTCTTCTACAAAACACTTTACATCCTGGCTAAGTTTATTCCTAAATATTTTATTCTTTTAGTTGCTATTTTTAGTTTGCTATCTTGAATGGAAGTATTTCTTAATTGTCTCCTCAGTTAGATCATTACTCTTGTATAGAATCATTACTGATTTTTGTGCATTAATTTTGTATCACACAACATTGCTGAATTTGTTTATTATCTCAAATAGCTTTGTCATAGATTTCTCAGGATTTCCCAAGTATAAGTTCATGTCATATGCAAATAATGAAAATGTTACTTCTTCCTTTCTTATTTGGATGTCTTTTCTTTCTTTTTCTTGCCTGATAGCTCTAACGAGGACTTCTAGCACAATGTTGAACAATGCTGGTGACAGTAGGCATTCTGTCTCATTCCCAACCTCAGGGGAAAGGCTTTCTTTCTCTCAGCATTGAGTATGATGTTAGCTGTGGTTTTTTTTATTTATGCCCTTTAAGATAAAGGGGAAGTTTCCTTCAATTCTTCCTTTTGAAATGTTTCTATCAGAAAAGGATGCTATACTTTGGTGAATGCTTTTTCAGTGTCATTTGAGGTAATCATGTGATTTTTCCCTTTCAACTTGTTAATACGTTGTATTACATTGATCGATTTTCTTGTTTTGAACCACTCTTTCATACCTGGAGTAAATACTTCTTGGTCATTGTATATAGTTCTTTTAATGTGCTATTGAATTAGATTTGCAAGTATTTTGTTGAGAATTTTTACATTTAGGGTGATTGGCCTGTAGTTTTCCTTTCTTGCAGTATCTTTAACCAATTTTTGTATTAGAGTGATGTTATCTTCATCAAATTCATTAGATAGTGTTCTCTTTCCCTCAATTATTGGAAGAGCTTAAGCAGAAACAGTGTTAGTTCTTTTTGGAATGTTTGATAAAATTCCCTGTGAAGACATCTAGCCCTGGGCTTTTCTTTACAGGAAGATTTTTGATGACTGATTGAATCTCTTTACTTGTAATTGATTTGTTGAGATCTTCTCTTGCTTTTTGTGTCAGTGTAGGTTGTTTGTGTGTATATAGGAGTTTGTCCATTTTATCTACGTTGCCTAGTTTACTGGTGTATAGTTGTTCATAGTATCCTCATGATTTTTTAAATTTCTTCAGGTTCCATGGCAATGACCCCCTCTCATTTCTGATTTTGTTTATTTACATCCTCTTTAATTTTTTCTTCATCAGCATACCTAATTGTCCATCTATTTTATTGACTTTGTCAAAATCAACTTCTGGTTTTATTGATTCTCTCTATTGTTTTCATATTCTCAATATCATTTATTTATGCTTTAATCTTTGTTATTTCTTTCCTTCTATTTCTTTGGGGTTAATTTGCTGTTCTTTCTCTTGTTCCTCCAGATTAATAGTTAATTCTTTGATTTTGGCTCTTTCTTCTTTTTCAATATAGGCATTTAGGGCAATACATTTTTCTGCCAGCACTACCTATGCCAAATCTCATAAGTTCTGATATGTCATATTCTCATTTTCATTAATCTCCAGATAGACACTGATTTCTCTAGCAACTTCTTCTCTGACCCACTGGTTGTTTAAGAGTGCATTATTTAATTTCCACATATTTGTGAAAGTTCTGGTTTTTTGGTGGTTATTGATTTCTAGTTTTATTCCATTGTGATCAGAGAAAATGCAGTGAATAATTTCAATCTTTCAAATTTTCTGAAGACCTGTATTGTGCTCCAGCATGTTTCCCTGAGCACTAGACAAAATGTATATCCTGGTGTTTTGGGGTGTGATGATCTATGTATGTTTGTTAGATCTAATTGATTTATCAAATTGGTTAAATTCTCTATTTTCTTATTGATCCTCTGTCTGGTTGTTCTATCTATAGAGAATAGTGATATTTTGAAGTTTCCCACTATTATTGCTGAAATACCAATTGTTCCCTTGATTTTAGCCAGTATTTGCCTCATGTGCATTGAAGCACCTTGATTGGAAGCATAGGCATTTATGATTGTTATTTCTTCTTTGTGAATTGTCACTTTTATTAATATGTAGTGTTCTTTGTTTCATGACTTCTTTACATTTAAAGTCTATTTCATCTGATGTTAGTATATCTACTTTCTTTTTGTTACATGTTGGATGGAATATCTTTTTTCATTCTTTCAATTTCAATCTGTTTGTATCCTTGGGCCTAGGATGAGTCTCCTGTCAGTAGTAAGTAGATCGATTATATTTCTTAATACATTCTGCCAATCTCTTTCTTTTAATTCATAAGGCTAGTCTGTTAACATTCAAACTTATTATAGTAAAGACATTTCTTGAATTCACCATCCTATCCTTCACATTATATTTGTCAGATCTATAAATTTATTTTCCCTTCTCTCTTTTCATCCATTAAGTTACCTTTCCTGGTACTCTTCAATTCTGTGCCCTCCTCCATACCTTCTTCTCCCGTTCTTTCTTTTCATCTGACAGGACTTCCTTTGGTATTTCTTATAGTGTTGGTATTTTGTTAACAATTTCTCTCAAAATTTTGAAAATTTTAATATCTCCTCCCTCTTGAAGAACAATTTGGTTGTGCTCTATTTTGCTAGCTGCCAAATTGTGGTATACCAGTAATGGAATGGCTTTTAAAAAGGGGAATTTATTAAGTTGCAAATTTACATTTCTAAGTCCATGAAATTGCTCAAATTAGAGCAAGTCTATAGAAATGTCCAATCTAAGGCATCCTGGGAAAGATACTTTGGTTCAAGAAGGCTGATGATGTTCAGAATTTCTCTCTCTGCTGGAAAGGCACATGGTGAACATGATTACACCAGCTAGCTTTCTCTTCTGGCTTCTTGTTTCATGAAGATTCCCCAGGGGCATATTCCTTCTTCATCTCCAAAGGTCTCTGGCTGCATGGGCTCTTATGTTCTTATGGCTCTGTTGTGGCTCTCAAGGTTTTTCCAAAATGGTTTCCTCTTTTAAAAGATTCCAGTAAAAGTAATCAAGACCCCCACCCAGAATGGGTGGAGTCACATCTCTATCTAATCAAAGGTTAATACCCCATAATTGGGTGATTCACATCTCTGTGGGGACAATTTAATCAAGTTTCCATGCTACAGTTCTTATTAAGGATTAAAAGGAATGGCTGCTCCTATGATATGGATCAGGAATAAAATATGGCTTTTCTAGGACAGATAATCCTTTCAAACCAGCACAGGTTGTGTACAGTATTCTTGGCTGGAATTATTTCTCTTTTAGGATCTTAAATATATCATTTAAGATCTGCCTTCTTGCCTCCATGGTGCCAGTTTCATAGTCCAAATTCATTCTTATGTAGTTTCCCTCATACGTAGTGGGTTGCTTTTTTCTTGCTACTTTCAAAATTTTCTGCTTCTCTTCAACACTTGACAGACTGATTAATATTTATCTTGGAGTACACCTATTTAGATTTATTCTGTTTGGGGTTCATTGGGATTCTCTGATTTGCATATTTATGTATTTTATAAGGGTAGGGAAGTTTTCCCTCATTATTTCCTCAACTAATCTTCCTAGCCCTTTATTCTTCTCTTCTCCTTCTGAGACACTCATGTAATTCTTACATTTTGTTCTGCTTCATGTTGTCCATCATTTCCCTGAGATCCTATTCAAAATCTTCTACCCTTTTTTGCCAGTTGCTCTTTTTATGCTTTCAAAATCAGTTATCCTGTCCTCTAGTTCATGTATTCTTTCTTATACCTCCTCAAATTTGTCTCTAGTATATTTTAATTTTGTCTACAGTATCTTTCATCTCTGTGATACCTGTCAATTTTCTTTACTCTTTCAAATTCTTCCTTATGCTCTTCTAGGGTCTTCTTGATCTCTTTTATGTCATTATCCAACCCATTGAATTTATTTAGTAGTGTTAAATGAACATCTTTGCTTAGTGTTCCAAATTCTGTGTCTCCTCTGCTTTTTTAATTTGGTAATTAGACTGGACTATATCTGTCTGCAATTTCATATGCTTTGTGATATTCTGTTCCCTTTGGGGCATGTAATTATCATCAAAGGTTAATTTGGAAGTTGATTTCCTTCAGTAGTCTAAGGTTTTGTATTTGTGGGATGGGCATGGGGCAGGATATGGGCATTGAATGTGGTTTTGCAGCATGGTGGTGGAATGTGGTAAAAGTGTAGGTGTAGGGTGAGGCTACTATGCTGGGGCCCGGAAACATGGGGTGCAGGGTTGTTGGGGTGGTGACATGGGGGCTATGAGGCCAGGGTGCAGTTCAGGCAGTCCTAATAATGCAGGGGCAGCACATTGCATAGTGGACACAGAGGCAGGAGGGAGTGGGGCTCAGCAGGGCTAAGCATGTGTATCAGATGGGGGATCATTGTGTGGGAGTTGAGGGAGTGGGTGCGGATCCATGCATGGATGTTGGCATGGATACAACATGTGTAGGGGGTGGGGGGCATGGGTGTTCATGTGCATGGAGTGCATGGGAGGAGCTGTCACAGGTGTGTGTGCATTTGCATGGTAGGGGGCATGGCCTGGATGCGTGCATGTGCAGGGCTGGGTGAGCATGACATGCATGCACATGTGAGTGCATCTGGATCAGGCAGGGTGCAGGTCCATGGAGGGTGCAAGGCAAGGTTGTCCATGTGCACAGGGCAGCGGAAGTAGGGCTGGGGTGAGGGTCCATATGTGCATGGTGCAGCAGGGTTGGGGCACATATGCACAGGTCCAAAGGGGGCAGCGTGGTTGTGCTTGGGGTGCTGGGGGTGGTAATTTGGTATGCGGCCTGTGAGGGGTGCATCACAGTTCTCAGAGGGATGGGACTTGGCTGAGTGGAGTCAGAGTTGTGGGTTGCTGGGGGGCAGCATGTGTGTGTGTGTGGTGCATTCAGGGAATATGGCCTGGCTTACTTCCTCATCCCCACCTCCCTGCCTGTGCCTTCCTGAGGACTTGGGGCCTCTGTTTGGAAAGGGATGCTTTAGGCTGTTTAGCAGTAGTTGCATTTTTTCCAGTTCTCTGAATCTCAGTTCCTCAGCTTTTTCAACCAAGGCCTCTCTATGTAGTGTAGAAGACCCTTTCAGGTCATTTGTACCTTGGAATCATTGTCCTGGTCATTTTTTTATTACTTCCCTAGCTGTTCTTGAAACAGGGTTGAACTTGGCCTATCCTGTTCTGCCATCTTCCTGGAAGTCACTGTCATTACTTTTTTTACTGCTCTTTCTGCTCCTTTCTCTTTTTTCTTCTGCTTGAACTCCTATTATATGTATATTGGTGCACTTGATGGTGCTCCGAGGATGTCTTAGGTTGTTTTCACTCTTTTTTTTTTTTGCATGGGCAGGCACCAGGAATCGAGCCCCAATCTTTGGCATGCCAGGAGAGAACTGGCCCACCCTATTTTCACTTTTAATATTTACTTTTCCTCCTTTGCATTTTTCATTTCAGTTATTGTGGTCTTCAACTCCAATAGTTCTGAGTGATCCCTTTTAAATTTTCTATCTCTTAGATTCTCATATTGTTCATTCATTGTTTCCCTGATATCCTTTCATTCTTTCTCTGTCATTTCCTTTATCTCCTTGAAATTTTCAATATCATTTTTTAAAAGGCATTGTTCATTATGCCCACATTCTCCTCTTCTTAATTGGTGGTTTCTATATTTTTATCCTCTTCCTTTGGATGGGCCATCATTTCCTGTTTCTTTGTCCTGTGCCTTTTCTTGCACACAATTCAAAATGTTAACTCTGAGATTTACTCCCTATGATGTCTGTTTCTTGGTTTTGTTACAAAATGGTGATAAGACAAATTTTCTTGGGCTTCAGCCCTCCTATCATGAAGCTCTATCCAAGGTGAAATGCCATGTGCTGGATTTACCCTGTTTATCTGGTCATCTGTCTTGCCCTGACCTTTTGATTTTTAATTGTTTTGGAGTTATCCCATTTTTAGGAGTTTTGTTGTCCCTTCTGTTCCTCAGGAGACAGACCTCCCTCTTATAGCTATCTCGGGATGGCAGGCCTTTGTCCCAGACTGTCCATGTATATAGTTTTGTTTTCATTTTTTTTACACTTCTTTCATTACCTTAAGCTGCTTTTGCCTGAAGGGCAAATTTTTGGGGGAGGATCACCCCTAGAGGACTTTCTTAGTTTTAACAGGGACAAGGAGTATGAAGCAATTGCTGACTGGTTCCAAAGTGCCCTGGGGAAGTGATCAGGAAGGGCTCCAATATCTTCTCAGACTGCTTCCCAAAGCTGAGCTTTCCTGGCCTGCCCAGCAAATGCTGCCCTTCAGTTAACTGTCCCCTGAATCCCTGAGGAAGTGCTGCATTTCATTTCTCCACAGAGGTTGAAATAATGGCTGCCATCAGAGCCAAAACCAGTGATCCAAATTCACTAATCAAAAGACATGATCAGTGATCAGCCATGCCTATCCCTGCATTGGAGAAGAGAATTTTCACATCCCTTTCTGTCATTATCAGCTAGTCATGGAGTGGACCCTGTTGTGTCCTGCTTCAAGAGTGGGGGATGGGTACCAGTAACAGCTGAGCTGGAGAGAGCAATTTACTGATCTTTACCATATTTTATCATCCTCTTCCTCCTGCTCTTCCCTGGATGCTGTATAGTGTTCTTCTGGCTTCTGGAGTTTCAAAATAGTTGTTTTCAACAGTTCCTGCCTGTTTAATAGTTGTTTTAGTGGGAAGACTGAATCGTGGAATTTCCCTACTCCACCTTCTTTCTAGAAGTCTACATGTTATTATTTTGAACAAGCCATTATCTGTTAAATCAGTGAAAAATAAGAAAAATAAAAGATTTATGGTATTCTATGAACAGAACTGCTTGAAGAAGACTTGGAAGAATTGATTATATTAGTCAAGGTAAAAGTTGGAGAAAAGTTTTTTTTTCTCTATTATTGTACACTCTAGGTATTCCGAGATTATACCATCTCAATCTTAAACATTTATCTTTCTTTCTGATTTCATTTGTGTCTCCAGCCCTCCTCCCTGTATCATTCTCACATGCAGCTTCATTCAGTGTTTTAACAGAATTATATTATAGTTAGGTAGTATTGTGCTGTCCATTTCTGAGTTTGGAGAAAAGTTTTAAAATTATTTTTATATATTCATATCTTCTTTCAATTTAGACTGTATATTACTTGTGGAATAAGTCATAATTTTCTCTTTGTCACCCTGCACCACACCCCAAACCATCATTCTCAATACTGGTTCTGCCCCCAGGTAAAGCATGACTGGCTGATACATCTTGGGTATATTTTTCCATCTTCGTTGGCTTTATCATGACTTATTCTATTTTGATACATTAATGTTTATTTGTTCATTTTTTATTTTGAGTGCATGGTCCAGAATCGAACCTGGGTCTCTGCATGCAAGGTGCACATTCTACCAATAAACCACCAGTACATTAATCTTTTAAATGTAGATAAGTTATAAGATAATTTGTGTTGTCAAGTATTTGAATATTTAAAAATCAAATATTTTATATCTCTGGCAATCAGGAGATTTGATTTCTTGTCATATCTGCTATAGCTTATATCTGCTATAGCTTTTTATCACTTTTTTTCTCAGTTTCCTCATCTAAGAAAAGCAGAAACTGGAGTGAATAATTTTAAAGCCTCTTCTACCTCTAACCATCCCCGTCTACTTCTAACCTATGACTGGTTGAAAACATGAGATGTGCAGATTTCCATGTAATGCCCTCCCTACCAGCTGGGCTTACTTCTTCTTTCTGTTCTCTCTTTTCTTGTCTTTTTATCTTCAAGATGCAAGTTACAAAATGTTATTTTTATATCACTGGCTAAATGGCTGAACAATATGTAATGCAATCGGACTGGAGGCTGTAGATTAAAGATAATCCATCAAAGTAATTTTATCAGGTTTAATCCCACTGCAAAAAAGCAGATTTCCTTTTCTTTTAGAAATCATTTGCAAACATGAGGTCACCCAACTCCAAACATGGGATCCCCTGTGCTAAGCAATAAAGCAATTAGTCCACAGGTAGATAGTATCCAAATTATAGTGTCTGTAATTTGTCTGTGTTGTGATGTTGTTGTAGCAGGCAGGACTCCCCCTCTTTCTGGTTTAGCTGTGCTCTCTGTGGAAAATCCCCAAACCCCCTCTCCTTGCAGGCAAGTGAGATAAGACACACTCCTGGATAGAAACCCCCTCCAGCCTTCAGGAACTGGTGAAGATGCATGTTGGCAAGATAAGACATCCCTGGGGTGGGGGCCCCTCAATGCTTCAGCTCTGGGACATTCTCAACTTAAATCAGCCAATTGTTTGCCTTGTCTTTAACTTGTCACACAGTCTATAAAAACTAAGGTTGCCTTTTGTGACTGAGCCCTATGGCCATAGTAAATAAAACCTAACCTGCTTCCTGAAACTATGGATCCTTAGCCTCAGCCTGTTCTAACTTTGTGAAACATTCCTGGAGGCCTGCGGCCTCATTCCTGGTTTCAGTGCTACATTGTCACCTTGCTCCAAGCAGTCTACTAGTCTGGGAATACAGAAGCTGAGAGAGGCACATATATGTGCTGTATTTGGTATGAGTGTGTTTTTAGTTGCTAAGGACAAGTATGAACTTGTTTACACTTAAAGACTTAGCCTATTGAAAGCAAGAAAGAAAAAAAAAAGAGCTCAAGATATTCTGGTGGCTACACTCCTATATACCACTAGAGGGAGATCATGATTCACTTTTGCCTGCTAGAATACAATTGCACTATTTTAAGGAAGTGGACCTTCACTTTCATCCTACTCTGAGCCAGTATTTTTTCCCCAGGAAATCAATGCCCTTTATCTGCTGTAGAGGCTCTGGAACCCTGGATATATTTGAGAGGAATAATCTGAATCAAAGAATATAAGGGATGTTAACAAAGTTAACTGTCTTTCATATGTTAATTAGTTACCAGAGATTGTCAAATGCCTGTTTAGGAAGTAGCAATGGAAGTGTTAGCAGAGCTAGAGAGCACCCCCTCTCCCTCCCTCATGCATACATGTAACACACACATACACATGTATTGATAAAGATGGTTGAACCTGGATTTAGTGAAGCAGCCAGTGGTGAAGGAAAGTATGGTTTTGCCAGTTACTGCCAAAAAATGCTCTTCCAGTTTAACATCTATCTGAGTTTAATAATCTAAAAAATATAAAGGGAAAGCAAAGGCTATTTCTTTTTTGAAAATAAGGATTTTATGATTGCAAAAGGCTTTTTGTCTTTGTTAGAAAGTATTATTTGATTGTCCAGATGTAGCCATGTCTAGAAAATAAAGAGCATAGGAAGGTCAAACAGAAGCATCCATAAATGTATATAATTTAGAATTAAGTAGGTGGATGTATTATTACATGTATAACTAGTCTGAGCCTCAAGAAGGTACAAGGAGCTTTTGATCTTTCTACCAGTAAGGTATTGGGAACACAAAAAAAAGTTTAACAGAAATTAGGTGAGACTATAACCTGAGGTATCTGGAAAGCAGTGGATGCAGGAGGAAAGATCCAGCTTCAGTTGATAAAGACAAGGCCACTGGGAAGGCAGAAGGTGCAGATGGGAAGAGCTTCTGGTTAGGGGTTGTAATGACCAAGGAAGTTGGGAAGCAGGGAGACAGGATCTTGTTGACCCAGATATTTAGGCCTATAATACTGCTTGTTCTAGCTATGGTGATGAACATGGTATAGTGCTGTAGTTCTCAACCATAGATATATTAGAATCACCTATGGTGCTTTAAAAATACATGCATTCTGGAAAACTCTTTTGGAGTATATATGAATGTTGAATGTAAACATACAGAGTGTTGAACATATACATACACGTACACTCTCCATCAGGCCTCCCTCAGGCTGTGGAATGAATTCTGTTAGCAAGGAACTCTAAGTGATTTCATTGATAAAGCAATAAATTATAAAGTGCAATTCTACTCTTTGGCATAAAGCAGTGTTTTATCAACTGTTTCTTCATTATTGCTGTCTTAAGGAGTCTTTTTAGATCTATTTTTTCTAATTGCACCCCTCCTTTCATGACAGTTTTTTTTTGTATGCTGTAAGGCAGAGGTCATATTCATTCTTTTTCCATGTGAGTATTCATTATTGCAGCACCATTTGTTGAATTTTTGTTTGTTTGTTTTGCTTGCTTGTTTGTTTTTAGGAAGTGCATGGGCTGGGAATCAAACTTGAGTCTCCTGCATGGTGTGTGAGAATTCTACCACTGAACTACACTTGCACCCCTCTCATGACATTTTAATACATCAGAGATACCTGTAGATCTGTTATGTATTATGGCCCTTTGGAGAGCTATAAAACATTGCAGTAGACATGATTTTTTTGCCTCCTCAAGAGTCAATTTTCACCTCCTCAAGGGTGATTTTGCCACCTTGAGAATGCATGGTTTAAAATCAAAAGAAATGAGGGCATGTGCTCATCAAAATATATGTGCTACTATATTCATTGCAGCTTTATTCATACTCATCCCAAATTGGAAAAGAAAAACACAAATATGCATCAACTGATGCTTGGTTAAACTTATTCAAAACTACTCAATAAAAAAAAAAGAATGGGCTACTGATTCACCTACATGTACATTTATTTTGTGCAGTTTTCTTCATGTATGTTAATAAAATGCTAGCTTACTCTCCATAGCTGGACAGTTGAATAGAAATCTCTGGGAGTTTAACTAAGCAATGGTAATTTTTCAAAGTTGTTAGATGATTTTAACATGAAAATTAAATATGAAAGACACTGGGGTAGTAAAAGCATGGATAGTAGAATCATGGGATCAAATGTGGGCTCTTGTACTTACTAATTGTGTCACTGAGATAGTTCTTTCTTGTGTAAAAGGGGGTAAAGAGGTGGATGAGAATAAGACCTATTCCATAGTGTTGTTGTGAATATTAAATGGCATGTGAAATTTGAAGCCCCAGAATATAGGAAATTCTCTATGAATGTTGTTTCCAACCTCATTCCTTCTTTCCAATACTGTGGGCAATAGAAACAATTTAAAACTGTTGTAAGAACCATGGCACACATTTTTTAAACAGCTTAATTGAGATGTAGTTCACATACTATACAATTGGCCCATTTAAAGTGTACAGTTCATCTGTTTTTTTTTGTATACTTACAGAAATGTGCAATCAACACCAGAGTCAATTTTAGAATACTCTCATCACCTCAAAACAAGCCTCATGTCTTTTACTTATCATTCCCTCTCCTCCCTCTCCTCCTTACCTATAAAAAAACACTAATTTACTATCTCTCTCTATATATTTCCCTATTCTAGAATTTCATATGATGAATTTATGTAATACTTGGTACTTTTTAAAACTGGCTTCCTTCACTTAGTATAATGTTTTCAAGGTTCATCCATGTTTTATGATGTATCAGTACTTTGTTCCTTTTTATAACCAAGTAATATTCCATTGTATGGGCACCCCACATTTTGTTTATTTATTCACCTGCTGATGAACATTTGGGTTGTTTCCAATGTTTGTTTATTATGAATAATACTACTGTAAACATTCATGTATAAAATTCTGTGTGGCCATATACTTTTTATTTCTCATGAATGTATAACCTAGGTATGGAATTGTTAGATATGTGGTGTGATGGTTAACTTCATGTATCTACTTCTTTAGTTATGGTGTCCAATTGTATGGTCAAGTAAGCTCTGAGCTGATTGTCACTGTGAGGGTATTTCATGGATCTAAATCATTAGAGAGTTGATTGCATCTGTGGCTGATTATACCCACAATCAATAACGGAGATTGCCTTCAGCAAAGAGAGAAGTCACGCCCAAAATCAGTTGAAGGTATTAAAGTGAGAACTGATGATTTCTGCAGTGCAAAAGAAGAATTTCTATCTCTACATCAGGCAGCCAACTTCTCCTGGTGAATTCATCAAATGCTCTTCAGAGTGTCCAACTTGAGGCCTACCATATGGAATTTGGGTTTGCTAATTCCCATGGTTGTGTAAGATAATTCCTACACTAAATCTCTTAATATTTGTGTACATGTTTCTAGGTAGTCACTTATGTTTCTTTTCTCTGGAGAACTCTTATACATGCTGTGCTGGTTTGAAAAGGTTTATGTGCTCTAGCAAAGCCATGCTTTAATCCTAATCCCATTTTGTGGGAGCAACAGTTTCTGCTAATCCCTATTAAGTACTGTATGTTGGGAATTTTGATTAGATTAGCTCCATGGAGATGTGACTCACTCAAGAGTGGGTGTTAGACTGGAATAGGTGGAGATGTGTCTTCACCCATTACAGGTGGGTCTTCATAGGTTTTACTGGAATCCTTTACAAGAAGAAGCATTTTGGGAAAGGCTAAAGAACTGCAAGAGAGAAAGTCATGAGATTCTGAGAGAGCAGAGAGCACCACAGCACCATGAAGCAGAGTCCACCAGCCAGTGACTTTTGTAGATGAAGAAGGAAAATACTTCCAAGGGAGCCAGAGAGGAAGCTAGCAGATGACACAGTGTTCACCATGTGCCCTTACAGATAAGAGAGAAACCCTGACCATGTTTGTCATGTCCCTTTCCAAATGAGAGAAAAATCTTGAAAAATCTTGAACAGCAGTGTATAATGCTCTGATTTTACCACATCCTTGTGAACACCTTTTTTTCAATCTACTAATTTATTTTAACATTTGTTCCCCCTATTATTTATTTATTTTCAATCCATATGTTTTACTCATTTGTCCATAAGGTAGATAAAAGAAGGATCAGACACAAGGTTTTCACAATACACAGTCACATTGCAAAAGCTGTATCATTATACAATCATCTCAAAGAAACATGGCTACTGGAACACAGCTCTACATTTTCAGGCATTTTCCTCCAGCCGCTCTGTTATGCCTTAACTAAAAAGGTGATATCTATTCAATGTGTAAGAATAACCTTCAGGATAACCTCTCAAATCTGTTTGGAATCTCTCAGCCATTGACACTTTATTTTGTTTCATTTTGTTCTTCCCCCTTTTGGTTGAGAAGATTTTCTCAATTCCTTGGTACTGAGTCCCAGCTCATTCTAGGATTTCTGTCCCATGTTGCCAGGAAGGTCCATACCCCTGGGAGTCATGTCCCAATAGAGAGGGGGAAGGCAGTGAGTTTGCTTGTTGTGTTGGCTGAGATAGAGAGAGGCCATATCTTAGCAACGAAAGATGTTCTCTTAGGGGTGACTCAGGCCTAATTTTAAGTAGGTTAAGCCTATCCTTTGTGGGGTTAAGTTTCATATGAACAAACCCCAAGATTGGGAGCTAAGTCTATTGCTTTGGTTGTCCCCACTGCTTGTGAGAATATCAAGAATTCTCCACTTGGGGAAGTTGAATTTCCCCCCTTTCTCACAATTCCCCCAATGGGATTTTGCAAATACATTTTTATTCACTGTTCAAATCCTTCTGGGATTTATTGAGGCATCACTCTGGACAAACCTACAAAATTTCGTGCCCTACTAAAGGTCCCATGTACTTTATGTGTTCAATTAAGCTGTCCACATAAGTTATATTAGGAAATTCACTAGTCAAAATATAAATTTAGTATCAAATAAACATTTTTGCTTTAGTCTCACACTTAAGTTAAAGTTTTAAAATATTAATTACCAAATATTTTCAACACCCTGCATTATTGATATTTCTTTGTTCTTCCTCATGCAAAAAAAATTTTAATTTGTACATTTAGTCACTATCAATATACACTCTAGGCACTCCTAGATTATATCATCTCAGACTTCATCATATATCTTTCCTTCTGATTTCATTTGTGTCCCCAGGTCTCTTCCCTCCATCATTCTCACATTCAGCTACATTCAGTTTTCTAACATTATTGTATTACACTTAGGTAGTACTGTGATATTCATTTCTGAATTTTTACAATCAGTCCCATGGTACAATCTGTATCCTTTCTGTTCCAATTACTCAATATCTACCATATTCCTATCTCCTGATGACCTCTGTTCTTAACTGAAATTATCCAAGTTCATTCATCAATGTTAGTTCATATCAGACAGACCATACAGTATTTGTCCTTTCATTTATGGTTAATCTCATTCAGCATAATGTCCTCAAGAACCATCCATGTTGTTACATACTTCATAAATTTATTCTGTTTTACAGCTGCATAATATCCCATCATATGTATATACCACAGCTTGTTTAGCCACTCATCTGTTGATGGACATTTAGGCTGTTTCCATCTCTTGGCAATTGAAAATAATGCTGCTATAAGCATTGGTGTGCAAATGTCCATTGGTATCTTTTTTGCTTCATGTCCTCTGAGTAGATACCTAGCAATGGTATTGCTGTGTCGTATGGCAATTCTGTACTTAGCTTCCTGAGGAACCACCGAACTGCCTTCCACAGTGGTTGTACCATTTGACATTTCCACCAACAATGGATAAGTGTGCCTCTTTCTCCACATCCCCTCCTGCACTTGTCATTTTTGGATTTATTGATAATGGCCATTCTGGTGGGTGTGAGATGATATCTCATTGTGGGTTTGATTTGCATTTCCCTAATAGCCAGGAAAGTTGACCATCTTTTCATGTGTCTTTTGGCCATTTGTATTTCCTCTTCTGAGAAGCATCTGTTCATGTCTTTTGCCCATTTTGTAATTGGGTTGACTGTCTTTTTGTTTTTGAGTTGAAAAATCTATTTATATATTCTTGAGACTAGACCTTTATCTGACATATCATTTCCAAATATTGTTTCCCATTGTGTACGGTGTCTTTTTATGTTCTTGATGAAGTTCTTTGATGCACAAAAGTGTTTAATTTTGAGAAGTTCCCATTTATTTATTTCTATCTTCAATGCTCATGCTTTGGGTTTCAGGTCTATTATATTAAAAGATTTATAAGATATTTCCCTACATTTTCTTCTACCCATTATATGGTCTTAGATCTAATGTTTAGGTCTCTGATCCATTTTGAATTAATTTTTGTATAGGGTGTGAGATATGGATCCTCTTTCATTCTTTTGCATGTGAACATCCAGTTCTCCAAGCACCATTTATTGAAAAGACTGTTCTGTACCAGGTGAATTGGCTTGACTGCCTTATCAAAGATCAATTGTCCATAGATGAGAGCGTCTATATCTGAACACTCTATTTGATTCCGTTGGTCAGTATATCTATCTTTATGCCAGTACTGTGCTGTTTTGACCACTGTAGCTTCATAATATGCCATAAAATCAGGTAGCATTAGACCTCCGACTTCATTTTTCTTTCTCAGTTTACTTTTAGCTCTTTGGGGCACCCTGCCCTTCCAGAAAATTTTGGTTAATGGTTTTTCTATCTCTGCAAAGTGAGTTTTTGGATATTAATTTGTATTGCATTTGATCTATAAATCATTGTAGGTAGAATTGACATCTTAACTATATTTAGTCTTCCAAACCATGAACACTGTATACCCTTGCATATATTTAGGTCTTCTGTGATTTCTATTACCAATTTCTTGTAGTTTTCTTGGTATAGGTCTTTTGTATCCTTACTTCAATTTATTCCTAAGTATTTTATTCATTTCATTGCAATTGTTAATGGAATTTTTTTCTTGAGTTCCCCCTCAGATTGCTCATTACTAGTGTATAGAAACACTACAGATTTTTGAGTGTTGATCTTGTAACCTGCCACATTGCTGTACTCATTTATTAGCTCTAGTACTTTTGCTGTGGATTTTTTGGGTTTTTCAACATATAGAATCATATCATCTGCAAAGAGTGTGAGTTTTACTTCTTCTTTTCCAATTTTGATGCTTTGTATTTCTTTTTCATGTCTAATTGCTCTGGCTAGAACTTGCAACACAATGTTGAATAACAATGGTGATAGTGGACATCCTTGTCTTGTCCCTGATCTTAGGGGGAACGTTTCCAGTTTTTCCCCATTGATGATGATGTTAGCTGTGGGTTTTTCATATATTCCCTTTCCCATGTTGAGGACCTTCCCTTCTATTCCTATCCTTTGAAGTGTTTTCAACAAGAAAGGATGTTGAATTTTGTCAAATGCCTTTTCTGCATCAATCGAGATGATCATGTGGTTTTTCTGCTTTGATTTGTTGATATGGTGTATTACATTAATTGATTTTCTTATGTTGAACCATCCTTGCATACCTGGGATTAACCCTACTATGTCATGGTGTATAACTGTTTTAATATGCTCCTGGATTCGATTTGCAAGAATTTTGTTGAGGATTTTTGCATCTATATTCATAAGAGAGATTAGTCTGTAGTTTTCCTTTTTTGTAGTATCTTTTCTGGCTTAGGTGTGAGGGTGATGTTGGCTTCGTAGAATGAGTTAGGTAGCTTTCCCTCCTCTTCAATTTTTTTTGAAGAGTTTGAGCAGGATTGGTAGTAATTCTTTCTTGAATGTTTGGTAGAATTCACATGTGAAGCCATCTGGTCCTGGGCTTTTCTTTTTTGGGAGCTTATAAAGACTTATTCACATTCTTTACTTGAAATTGATTTGAGGTTGTCTATTTCTTCTCGAGTTTGTTGGTTGTTCATGCTTTTCTAGGAAGTTGTCCATTTCATCTACATTGTCAAGTTTATTAACAAAAAGTTGTTCATACTATCTTCTCATTTCTTCCTTTATTTCTTGGGGTCAGTGGTTATGTCTCTTTCCATTTCTGATTTTATTTATTTACATCCTCTCTCTTCTTTTTGTCAACCTTGCCAAGGGTCCATTAATCTTATTGATTTTCTCATGGAACCAACTTCTGGTTTGTTGATTTTCTTGATTGTTTTCATGTTATCAATTTGATTTATTTCTGCTGTAATCATCATTATTTCTTTCCTTTTGCTTGCTTTGGGGTTAATTTGCTGTTCTTTCTCTAGTTCTTCCAAGTGGACAGTTAAATCTTTAATTTTTGCTCTTTCTTCTTTCTTGATATAGGCATTTAGGGCAATAAATTTCCCTTTTAGCACTGTCTTTGCTGCATCCCATAAATTTTGATATGTCATGTTTTCGTTTTCATTTGCCTCGAGTTATTTACTGATTTCTCTTGTAATTTCTTCCTTGACCCACTGGTTGTTTAAGAGTGTGTTGTTGAGCCTCCATATATTTGTGAATTTTCTGGTGCTCTGCCTATTATTGATTTCTGCCTTCATTCCTTTATGATCTGAGAAAGTGTTTTGTATGATTTCAATCTTTTAAAATTTATTGAAACTTGCTTTGTGTCCCAGCATATGGTGTATCCTTGAGAATGATCCATGTGCACTTGAGAAAAAGGTATATCCTGCTGATGTGGGGTGTAATGTTCTATAAATGTCTGTTAAGTATAGCTCTTTTATTGTATTATTAAATTCTCTGTTTTTTATTGATCCTCTGTCTAGAGGTTCTATCCATTGATGAGATTGGGGAATTGAAGTCTCCAAGTATTATGGTAGATTTATCTATTTCTCTTTTCAGTGTTTGCCTCATGTATTTTGGAGCATTCTGGATTGGTGCATAAATATTTATGATTGTTATGTCTTCTTGCTGAATTGTTCCTTTTATTAATACATAGTGTCCTTCTTTGTCTCTTTTAACTGTTTTACATTTGAAGTTTAATTTGTTGGATATTAGTATAGCTACTCCTGCTCTTTTCTGATTGTGATTTGCATGAAATATCTTTTCCCAACCTTTCACTTTCAACCTATATTTATCCTTGGGTATAAGATGCATTCCCTGTAGACAGCATGGGTCCTGTTTTCAAATCCATTTTGCCAATTTATATCTTTTGATTGGGGAGTTTAATCCATTAACATTTATTGTTATCACTGTAAGAGCAATATTTTCTTTTACCATTTTGCCTTCTGGATTTTATGTCATATCTAATTTTCCTTCTTTTTACCTTTTCCAATAGTCTTCATTTCTACACTCTTCTCCACAACTCTCTCTCCTGTCTTTTCATATCTGTCTCTAGTGTTCCCTTTAGTATTTTTTGCAGAGCCAGTTTCTTGGTCACAAAATCTTTCAGTGCTTTTTTTTTTTTTTGCCTGAAAATGTTTTAATTTCTCCTTCATTTTTGAAGGATAATTTTTCTTGATATAGAATTCTTGGTTGGCAGTTTTTCTCTTTTTGCAATTCAAATATATCATCCCACTGTCTTCTCACCTCCATGATTTCTGCTGAGAAATCTATACACAGTTTTTTTTATTGGGCTTCCCTTGTGTGTGATGGATTGCTTTTCTCTTGCTGCTTTCAAGATTCTCTCTTTCTCTTTGACATCTGACATTCTGATTAGTAAGTGTCTTGGAGTACATCTACTTGAATATATTATGTTTGCAGCCAGCTGCACTTCTTGGATCTATAATTTTAAATCTTTCATAAGAGTTGCAAAATTTTCAGTGATGATTTTCTCCATTAGTTTTTCTCCTCCTTTTCCTTTTTCTTCTCCTTCTGGGACACCCATAACATGTATATTCATGCACTTCATGTTGTCATTCTATTCCCTGTGTTCCTGCTCATATTTTTCCATTCTTTTCCCTCTATTTTGTTTTGCTTGGTGGATTTCAGATGTCCTATCCTCCAGTTCACCAATCCTATGTTCTGCCTCTTGAAATCTGACATTGTGGGTTTCCACTGTTTTTTCACCTCTTCTATTGTGCCATTCATTCCCATAAGTTCTGTGATTTGTTTTTTAGACTTTTGATTTCTTCTTTTTGTTCATTCCTTGCCATCTTTATGTTCTCCCTCAATTCACTGATTTGATTTTTGATGAGTTTTTTTTCATGTCTGTTCAAACATTCTTAATTAATAGTTTCAACTCCTGTATCTCATTTGAATTGTTGGTTTGTTCCTTTGACTGGACCATATCTTCAATTTTCCTATTATGATTCGTTATTTTTTTCTTGTGTCTAAGCATTTAGTTACTTTAATTAGCTTATTCTGGAGACTGTTTTCAATTTTTTTACTGAGGATTTTCTTGCTGGATAACTCTGTTGTCTATCTGTTCTTTGACATTCATTTCAGCTTATTCTGGACCTCTAGCTTAGGTTTGTTTAACAGATCAGAATTTTTCAGTTCTTCTTTTTGTTTTCTTCCTTCTTGCTCTGCCTGTATGGTACTTTTTTTCCCCCTTAGGAGCATCTACTTAGGTATTATAGACCCCAGCCAGATTTTCCCAGACCAAGCTGGCCTCCTGTCAGGAGGAGTCATCTGCATCAGTTTTCCCTGAGGGTGAGACCCAGCAGATTGAAAGACTTTCCTATGAAGCCTCTGGGCTCTCTATTTTTCCTATCCTGCCCAGTATGTGGTGCTTGTCTGCCTGCAGGTCCCCAGCATAAGGTGATGCAGTACCTTTAACTTCAGCACATTCTCCCTGCTGGGGACATGGTGGAGACAGAGGAGAGGTTGTATTGTTGTTTTAATTGCTTCACTTTTCCAGACCCTGGGGTATGAACTCCTTGAGGGAGGGATTCCACCTAAGCTGGGCCCCACCCCTCTCTTGGGGAAAGCACAGGCTCCAGACAAACACTCAAACAACCTTAATTCTGACTATGCCTGGGGGCAGTGGAGCCCAAGAAGCCTCACAGCTGTATCCAAAGAGCAGTCAAGTCATACAAACACAGTCACCAAAATGAAAGAGAAAAATCCTTTTCAGAGCAGGACCCCTGTTTCTCAGGTTTGCCAATCAAGAACTTAAGTTGGTATGTTGCTCTGTGTATCTTCAGGTCCTAAGTGCCCTCTCCTTTCCTTCAGGGCCCAGACTTTTTCAAAGCAAAAAACCCCTCTGGTTCTTTTTTTTTTTCTTCTTCTGTCAGCCCTGCCCCTCGGTGCTGGAGCAAAAACCAGTGACCTCTGCTTTTACTAGAGGTTCAGCTGAGCAGGGGGCCTATTTTTAGTAGTCATAATTTGTTAATTAATTTCAGAATTGGAGTTTGGTTTCACTCAGCCCCCCTGCTGCTCATAAAGTCCCTTTCCTTTCCCCTCTGGGAAGCAGCCTGTGGGGGAGGGGTGCTGGCTGCTGTGGCTTGGTTGATTCATGGTTCTGGGTGGGCTTGCAACCTGTCCGACTGGTCCAGACTGGGGTACGCTGTGTGTCTGTTCACTGACGTGGCCCCAGCAGTTGTTCTGTACTGTTCCTGGCTATTTATTACCTGCTCTGGAGGATGAACTAATTCCCACACCTTGCTAAGCTACCATCTTGGCCCTGGAACCCTTGTGAACACTTTTAATTTTCCATTTTTCTTTTCATTTCAGTCATCCTAATGTGTGTGAAGTGGTATCTTATTTTGGTTTTGTTTTGAAATTCCCTGATGAATAATGATGCCCAGCATCATTTCATATTATTGTTGGCCATCTGTACATCTTATTTTTGGGAAATGTCTATTTAGATTCTTTGCTCATTTTTTTAGTTGAGCTATTTGTGATTTTATTATTGAGTTCTAAGATTTCTTTATATATTCCAGATACACGGCCTTTACCATATGTTTGAAATGAATTTCTCATATTCTATATCTTGTCTTTTCATTTTCTTTATGATATCCTTTGAAGGAGAGGTTTTTTTAATTTCATGAAATGCAATTTGTCTGTTTTATTTTTGTTTTGTTGCTTGTGCTTTTGGTGTCATATCTAAGAATACTTTGTTAAATCCAAATGTCATGAAGATTTACCCCCATGTTTTCTCCTAAGAGGTTTTTATGGTTTTAGCTTCTGCATATAGGTCATGAATGGGTCAAAAATAACCCATTTTGTGTTAATTTTTATTGCATGAGGAAAGCATCCAATTTCATTCTTTTTCATTCAGCTATCTAATTGTCCCAGCACCCTTTGTAAAAAAAAGACTATTTTTCCCCTGTTGAAGTGTCTGAAAACCTTTGTGAAAATCAGTCTACCATAGATGTATGGTTTAATTTATGAACTCTCAATTCTAGCCCATTGATCTGTATATCTATTCTTATTAAGTATCACATTGCCTTTATTACCATTATGTTAAAATAATTTTTAAGTCAGAAATTGTGAGTCCTCCTTTTTATTCTTTACCAGGATTGTTTGGGCTATTCTTGGCCACTTACAATTACACATTAAATTTAGAATCAGCTTGCCAATATTTACAAAGAAGATAGAAATTCTGATAGGGACAAATTGAATCTTTAGATTAGTATAGCAAATACTGCCATCTTGACAATGTTAGGTTTTCTGATTCATAACATACTATGTTTTTCTATTGATTGAGCTCTTCTTTAATTTCTTTAACAATATTTTGTAGTTTTCAAAGTATAAGATTTGCACCTTGTTGACAAATTTATTCGTAACTGCTTTACTTTTCTTTATGATATTGTGAATGAAGTTGCTTTCTTTTTTAATTTAATTTTTTATCAATATGTATTATATATTCACATATCATGTAATCATCCAAAATGTACAATCAGTGGTTCACAATATTATCATATATCTGTGCATTTATCATCATGATCAAGTTTTTGTGAAAAATAACATATATACAAGAAAGCAATAAATTTCAAAGCATATCAAAACAATTAGCTATAAAACAGATTTCAGAATTTGGTATGGGTTATGATTACATTATTTTAAGCTTTTACTTCTAGCTGCTGTACCATGCTGGAGATTAAAAGAAATATCAAGATAATGATTCAGGAAGCACACTCATTCGTTAAAACCTCCTTTCTCTGTATAACTCCACCATCACCTTTGATCCTTCTCCCACTCTTTAGTGGTATTTGGGCTATGCCCATTCTAATTTTTCATTTTGGAAAGGGCTGTCAATAATATGAGATGGGGGGTGAAATAGTTGATGTTCTGGAGAGGCTGGCCATCCTGCATTTCAGGATTTATCTGGCCCAGGGATGCATCTGGAGGTTGTAGATTTCTGGAAAATTACTTTAGTCCATGGAACTTTGTAGAATCTTACATAATGCCCTTGGTGTTCTTTAGAATTGGCAGCAATGGTTTTGGTTTGGGTTTGACAAGCTATGATAGGTAGCAATGTATAACTGAAGCTTACATAAGAGTGGCCTCCACAGTAGCTTCTCAACTCTAATTGCACTCTCTCAGCCACTGATATCTTATTTATTACATTTCTTTTCCCCCTTTTGGTCAGGATGGCATTGTTTATCTCTCAGTGTCAGGGCTAGGCTCATCCATGGGAGTCATCTCCCATGCCAGGGAAACTTTCACCCTGGATGTCATATCCCATGTATAGGGGAGGATAATGATTGCATTTGCAGATTTGGGCTTAAAGAGATAGAGACAGCACATGTGAGCAACAAAAGAGGTCCTCCAGAAGTAACTCTTAGGTATACCTATGGGTCGGCTAAGCTTCTTCACTGCATACATAAGATTCATTAGACCCTCAGGATTAAGGGCTTGGCCTATTGATTTTCCTGATGTTTGACATGGTATCAGGGGTTTTCGTGGTGATAGGGTTTAATAGTTCCCTATTTTTTCTCCCATCCCTCAATGGACTTTACCTATACTTTTTGATTATCTGCTTAATATACTGTATGATTTATCCAGGCATTAATTAAGATACACAGGATTAAAGGCCCTCAATTTTATTCTGAGGTCACTGTGTTTGGATTGTTTAAGGTATCTATCTAGACAGGTTGAGTTAGGTTATGTGCTACAGAAAATTTAGGTTCTGGACAAAATAAAACCTTCTTCCTTTGGTCTCAAAGAATAGATGAGGTTCTAAATTGCAGACAATCTCTTCCTTACCCTTGTATTCTGAATTAATTTAATCCAAACCTGATTGGCTTCCTTCTTATCTCTAAATACCAGGTTATACATATATAAAACAGCTTCTCAAACTCCAGAAATAACAATTACACCTCCAGACTAAATGTGACTACTATAAGAGCTTACAATCCAAGCCCCTGTTTTATAAGTATTCTCTAAATGGGACCCTACAGTATTTGCTCTTTTGTTTCAAGCTTATTTTGTCTCACCAAATATCTCACAAGTTCATTAACCAGGTTGCATGCCTCACAACTTTGTTTCTCTTGTAACAACACAATGTTTGATCATAGGTATACACCATTATTCAACAATTTTACTTGCATTCACCAATCTACTTGTCAGTCAGGGCATCTTCCAGCTCCCCCCATTCATTGGGCAACAAGTAAAATTTCCAAAGTCAGCAGCCCATCAACACTCTCAATTTTAGATAACTTCATTATTCCCAAGAGAAAGATAACCAATAAGCACACCCTCACCAAATAAGAAATCTAAGCCTCCCCTTAACTTTTATCCCTCCCCCCTTTATTTATCCCTTTGTTGCTGTGCTACTGTTGATGTTTTCTTGTTAAAATAGCCCATAGTTGTCTAGTTTGTTGGTGTATAGTTGTTCATAGTATCCTCTTATGATTTCTTTTATTTCTTCAGGGTCTGGGTAATGCACCACTTCTCATTTCTGATTTTGTTTATTTGCGTCCTTTCTCTTTTTTTCTTTGTCAGTCTTGCTAGTGGCCCATCAGTCTTATTGATTTCCTCAAAGAACCAACTTTTGGTTTTATTGACTATTTTTCTATTCTTTTGTTCTCCCATGCATTTATCTCTGCTTTAATCTTTGTCATTTCTCTTCTTTCAATTGCTTTGGGGTTAGTTTGTTATTCTTTCTCAAGTTCCTTCAGCTGAACAAGTCCTCAATTTTTGCTCTTTCTTTTTTTTAAATAAAGGCATTGAGGGCAATAAATTTCCCTCTCAGCACAGCCTTTTTTTGCATCCCTTAAGTTCTAATATGTTGTATTCTCATTTTTATTGCCCTGCAGCTAGTTACTGATTTCTCTGGCAATTTCCTTTTTGACCTACTGGTTGTTTAAGAGTGTGTTATTTAATCATTTAATCTCCATATATTTGGAAAATTCTTTTTCTTTGATAGTTATTGATTTCAGCTTCATTCCATTGTGATCAGAGGAAGTGCTTTGAATAATTTCAATGTTTTTAAATTTATAAAGACCTGTTTTGTGCCCTAGCATATGATCTATCCTGGAGAATGTTCCACACACACTACAGAAGAATGTACATCCTGGTGTTTTGGGGTGTAAGTACCTATATATGTCTGTTAGGTTTAATTCATTTATCAAATTGTTTAAATTCTCTATTTCCTTGTTGATCTTCCATCTGGTAGTTTTATCTAGAGGAGAGTGATGTATTGAAGTCTCCTTTTATTGTTGATGGGTCTATTGCTCCCTTCAGTTTTGCCAATGTTTGTCTCATATACTTTGGAGCTCCTTGGTTGGGAGCAGATATATTTATGATTGTTATATCTTCTTAGTGAATTATCCCTTTTATTATTATGTCACGTCCTTCTTTGACTCTAATGATGTTGTTTCATTTAAAGCCTATTTTGTCTGATATTACTATAGCTACTCCTGCTTGGTTACACTTTGAATGGAGCAGCTTTTTCCATCTTTCCACTCTCAATGTATTTGTATCCTTGTGTCTAAGATGAGTCTTTTGTAAGCAGTATATAGCTGGATCATATATCTTAATCTTTTCTGCCAATCTATATTTTTAATTGGTAAATTTAATCCATTAACATTTAAAGTTATTAGTGTATATAACTTGAATCCACTATCTTATCCTTTTGGAATTTATTTGTCAGATCTATATATTCTTTTTTTCTCTTTCACTTTTTATCCTTTACCCTTACTGGTACTCTTCAATTCTGTGCCTTCCTACAGACCTCCTTCTCCTGTCTTTTCTTTTCAGATGGCAGAACTCTGTTTAGTATTTCTTCTTGTACTGGTCTCTTCTTGACAAATTCTTACTGTGTTTGTCTGTGAAATTTTAATCTCCCTCTCAATTTTAAAGGACAATTTGGCTGTGTACAGAGTTCTTGATTGGAATTATTTGATCTTAAATATATCATACCACTTACCACTGCCTTCTCATCTCTATAGTGCCAGTTGAGTAGTCCCAACTCAGTCTTATATGGTTTTCCTTGTATGTGGTAGATTGTTATTTTCTTGCCACTTTCAAAATTTTCTGTTTCTTTTCAACATTTGACAGATTGATTGGTATGTGTTTTGGTGTAAGGCTATTTGGATTTATTCTACTTGGAGTTTGTTGTGCTTCTTTGACTTGCATATTTATGTTTTTTATAAGGGTTGGGAAGTTTTCATCCATTATATGTTCAACTTATCTTCCTAGCCCTTTACTCTTCTCTTCTCCTTCTGGGACACCAATGATTCTTTTATTTGTGTGCTTCATTTTGTCCATCATTTCCCTGACACCCAATTTAAAATTTTCCATCTTTGACATTTGCTCTTTTGTGTGTTTCAAATAATTTGTCCTGTCATCTTTTTCACTTATTCTTTCTTTTGCACTTTAAATCTGCTGCTCTTTTTCTCTAGTATATTTTTTGTTTGGTCTATTGCATCTTTAATGTCTGTTATATGTGTTATTTTTCTAATTATTCTTTCAAATACTTCTTTATGCTCTTCTAGATCTCCTTTATGTCATTAGGCATCCCACTGATTTTATTTATAGAGTTACATGAACATCTCTTGTTATGTTCCAAAGTCTGTGTCTCCTCTGGTGTTTTAATTTCATCATTAGCCTGGGCTATGTCTGCATCTTGATATGCTTAGTGATCTTCTGTTTTCTTTGAGGCATGTAAATATCTTGATGGGGTTACTTTGGAAGTTGATTTCCTTCAATAGCTTAAAGCTTTGTATTTGCTGGATGGATGTGGAGCAGGATGCGGAACATTGGATGGGACACAACAGTGCAGTGATAAGTTGCAGTGCCTGTATAGGCACAGGTTGGGGATGCTGCAGTGTTGTCTGTGAGCTTGGGGTACAGGGTGTGTGGTTGTGGATGTGTGGTGTGGGGGTCATGGGATTTGGGTACAACTCAGGCAGCACATGGAGTGCAGAAGCATGGTGTGGCTTGTGAACAAAGAAATAGGGCACAGCAGGAGGTGGGTTGGGGGCTATGCAGATGCATGGGTGCTGGTGTGCAGGCAGGATGTGGGTGGGCATGTGGAGCATGGTGGTCATGGGCATCAGGATTTGAGGTATGGGGTACAGAGGTCAGGGCACAGGGAAGGCAGGGCATGGGTGTGTCCTTGCACAGGGACAGATGTCCAGTGGGGCTGGGATGCAGATGTGTGAGTGTGTAATGGAGGGGCACAGGTTGCTGGGGTTGTGGGATGTGGGTCAGGGGTGGGTGATGTTTTGTGGATGGGGACATCCCATGTGTGTGCAGGTGTGGGAAGGGGTTGGGAAGGGGTACACACATGTGCAGGGTGGGGTCTATGTAACACAGATGTGCACGCGAGCACCTGTCACTTTTCAGAGCAGATTGCTTGTGCTAGGGGGTGAGGCAACGGTGTGAATGTGTGCAGGGCAGGGGTGTGGGGTGCAGAAGTCAAGAGTTCAATGCATGGATGTGTTGGTGCCCTGCAGGGAGGATGTGGCTGTGCACATTGCCTAGGGGAAGGGGCCCTGGTATGCATGTGTCTGGTAAGGAGGGCCCTGGTGTGTGCATGCAGGTTTGAGGATCTGGGAGGGGGCAGATGCTCATGTGTGTGTGTACAGATGTTAGGGTGGGGTGTAAAGGTGTGCAATTCCATGGGCTGGGTGTGGGTCTGTCCTGGGTATGAGTTAACTCCAGTAATTTATTCAATCATGATTTCAGAGGCAATGTTGAGGATTCCTTGGCTTTTCCATCACATGGTAATGCCCATGGTAACATCTTATCTTTTCTTTTCTGGGTTCAGATGTATTCTAACTTCTAGTTAATCCCCATGGCTTCTCTTTCTTTGTCCAATTTCCTTTGCTTATAAAAATTCAGCTGTATGGATTAAGGCCCACTATCATTCAGTTTGGGCACACTTTTACTAATACATCATCAAAGGTCCTATTTGCAAATGGGTTCACTCCCATCAGAACAGGTGTTGGGACCTGAACATGCCTTTCTGTGTATGTGATTCAATTCCCAACACAATATTTGATGGATTGATCTTTTTATCATAAAATGTCAATTTTAGTCTCTAGTAGAACTTTTGTGTAAAAGTCTTTTGTTTGAAAAAAAGTCTTTTGTCTGATATTAGTATAGCTACTCCAGCTTTCTTGTAGTCTCTATGTGTAGGATATATTTTTTTCCATATTTTAACTTTCTATCTATTCATATCTTTGAATCTACTGTATGTATCTTATATAAAGCATACAGTTGGATCCTGTTTATTTTCTTTAACCAGCATGACATTCTCTGTCTTTTGATTGGATTGCTTAATCCAGTCATACTTATTATTGTTATTGATATAGTTAGATTTACATTTGCCATTTTAGTTTTTGCATTCTATATATCTCATTGCCTGGAAGATCTTGTTCTGAGAAACAGCTGTTCTTATACACACATAACTACCTGAATTATTTAATTTATGTGTTGTGCTACAATCTTTTCTCCAACTGATATCATATGTAGAATACCATCTTTACTGATTCACTTTTTTGGCCAGTGGTATTCTCACCCCTATCCCAAACCCTCATTCTCCATATCATTGACATCTTTTTTTCCCAGCCTCTTCCTCATGGTCAATGTAGGAAAGTACCTATATCAAACATTTAAACTTTTCATATATAGGTGACAAGTGTTCTTCCATATTAACTTTCTTTCTTTTGCTCCCACTGGTTAAAATGTCTGGGACTCCTGGAAGCGATTCTCCATCCTCCTCATCTTTAACTTCTGATGGTTTCCTTTTCCCTAGGTGAACACAACATTTCCCCTCTAGACTCCTTTCTCCATATCCACGTTTGGGACTCTATTCTGCACTTTTTCTTTCACTGTCACTTTTTCTTCCCCATCATTGACTACAGGGTCCTCAATACATAGTTCATTTTTTAGGACATTTGTCATTATTTCAGTTTGCATTTAATCATGCTTTTTTGACATCATCCCCATGATCTGAAAAGTTGAAATATATTTTAATAATATTTCTACCTCTGGGAATGGGATTTCATCCATTCCAGAGATAGAGATAATATAATCACATATTTGAAAATGTCCTAAACATCACCTATTACAATTTCCACATTTGTTTTTTTAAATCATATTGCAATATTCCTGCCAAGTATATATCGAGATTTTGCTGGAATACATTCAATGATGGGGAGCTCACCACCTTCTAAAGGTGGCCCACTCTAGTTTCTAGTTTTTGTCTGGCTCTGACTTTTGGGAAATGTCTTGAGAGTATCTGGAGGCCTTTCAGCTCTATAATACTATGATTGCTTTTATTATTCTAGTGACGGTTTTGTCATTCTCTGTAACTTTATATGGCCTGTGATCACCTGCATCTGGGTCACCTGGGAATGTCTGTGACAGATGCAGTTTCCTAAGTCTCACTCCAGATCTGTAAAGTTATGAGTATTTATTGCTTCCTCAATATTTTTATATTATTCTTCAAGGTACATGTGGTGACATCACATTTCCTTCGGATTGACCTTGATATTCAACTTTTCAGTTTAACCTGTATTTGCATGGAAGTGGGGGAGAGTTGGGTGGACAGCATGTGATTGTTCCTGAATCAGAGCCTCTAAAGAAGCCTATGCCTTTTCTTTTTTCTGGGATTATTATACTTTGCTTCTATACTTGAATGTTACATTTATAGCCTGCCCCATTCTTCTTTGCTCTGTCTCCACCCTCCCTAGAGTTGTTCTAGTCCTTCTTTCTGTGATGTTAGAATGCAGCATGATATTTCACTGCCTCACTGAAAGTACTTGTTGTGAAGTTGACTGGAGAGAAATGTCTTTTATGACTAGTGATTTATGCAGTTTTTCAAGTCCTGAGTTTAGCACCACAAAAATGACACTAGGGTTAAATATCATGCCATTTGCATTATTGCTAATGTGTGCTGCTCCAGGCCATTGTGCATAATATGACTTTATCTTGGTAGCCATTTTTAAATTGTTTCTAAATTACTCATTAACAGTTTTTGAATACATTGATTCCTTATTCTCTCAAACAACTTACTTCTTCATAAAATGACAAGGAAGGAGGTGTTTCATATTCCAGTAATGCTCGAGACAAATATAGCTTGGAGAATTTGTAATGTATTTTTTACCCAGCTAATTTGGTCATTCACATTCAGGAAATATTTCATCAGTTCTTAGCCCTAATTCACCAAATGTGCCATGTGAAGGTGATAATAAAGAATTTGTCAGTGATAGCGTGTAAGATAGAAGCGATGGCTAATGTGGATGTCTTCCTATTCATATTCATTTGCCAATCAGAAAGAGATCAAGGTGCTGACAAATTCCTGAGCAAAACCCTGTGGTTGACATGGAGAAGCTTGAGAAAATCCTTCTCTGATGCCTTCCCATCATTGATGAAGCCCAGGTGATGCACAGAATAAGTTCCAGGGATTGGAGCTTTGAAGAGTATGTACCTCGACTTAGAGTATGGGGGCTAGATTACTTGGGAGGCTATTTCACTTACTTCTGCCTAAAGAGAAGGTATGATTGTTTTTAGATGGGACAACACAAAATGGGGGATCTGCAGAACTCATTTTTCCTTTCAGATTTAATTTTTTGAGATTAAGCAAATTATTAAAAAGGAATTGAATTTCACAATTTACTTAGTGTTAAAATTCAAATGCTCTAGCTGGCTCAAACCACAGAAAACCACATGAATAGCAAACAGTGATTCAGCTGTGGCTTAAATTTAACATGAAGCACAAATTGAGTTTCAATATCTTGCATGCTCAACATTGAAAGAATTAGATCAAAATGTTTTCAGGAGCTCTTGTAAAAATATTTATACATCTCTGTAAAAAAATTTTCCCTCTGGTTTTAATGTAATTGATTGCTTTCTTGAAAAGACTCTGGTGATATTTGAGAATTTTGAATGCTCTTGGGAATGTATAACATTTGAATAGAGATTAAATTAAAAGTTTTGAAAGAAAAGAAATGAAAATGTAAACAGAATAATGTCAAGGATACTAGGGTGATTAATCTGACATACTTAAAAAGATGATTTGTGGAAAGTAATAGGAGGATATGTCAACAGGAAATTTTACTCAGGTGCAACTCTTAAAATCTTGTGGGCATTAAATAATCTAGAGTTAAAAACATCAGTGCAGTGTGGTCTAACCAAAGATTATGAACAGGTGTCGTGTGGATGAATGTAATGTCATTAAAAATTACTAGCAGAAACATTCACATGATGTATGGAAAAGTAGATATTGCTATTTTAGCAGCAGAGTATCTAACTTTTTTTTTCAAACAGATTAGTAAATTCTGAAAACCACTGGTGCTATGGTTGGGAGTACATAAATAAGTGTAGGAAGTCAGGCCACATCCAAGGTTGTGCAATAGTGATAAGCTAGAACATTTCAATGGATTGTCTCTAGACTAAAATCTTGTCAGCATGTTATATTTTGTTTGTGGCAACTGTAGGCCTCTGAGGCTTGCCTGTGTTGCAAGGTATAGCATAGAAAAATGGTCTAGGGCTCTTTTATTACAAGCCATAATGATTGCATAATTATAAAAGACTTCCCACCCTAGACATGCATTGCATTCTCTTCTGAGGAGAACTGTGGTATAATTGGGCAGGACAAGTCTTCTTTGGAAGTGGCAGGAAGGGAGCAGAGTATACCTTCTGATCCTACAACTGAAAAGGAAAAGTCTGAATCAGGCCATTCATCGGTAAAAAGGTGTTGATTTTAGAGGTGGGGTATGGGTGGAGAAGGGATGGTTAGGGAAGTGAGCAAAAGCACAATTATACAAATTTGTCCCAGGAATGAAAACTGGCTTTCAGTGAAGTTAAAAACAATTTTGATCTGCAAAGCCTGTGATTTAACAATGATTTTGTTCTTCTGAGAAATCTTTTTTACCTTGCTCTGGGAGCAAGAATGGCTCATTCTATTAAAGTAGCAGTTGTAACCAGAAGCAAGTACCAACAAGATTAGGCAAGGCAGGTAGAGGTGAGGCAGAAGTAAGTGAAGAAGAAGCCAGAGACCTGGAGGCATGGAGGCCAAGGAAGTTTGCACAGACATTCCTTGTAAGAACAGGAGAGGCTAGCAAATCAAATAGAAATCCTTGTGACATAGTGAAAGTTTCCAGAAGGTGATTTGTTTGAGTTAATTTTTGAAGGAAGGTTAAGAGTGAGCCAACTTTAGGGACATGTACTAATTCTTGGCAGAGGGAACAGTATGAATGAAGTACAGATATGAAACAGCACAATACATTTAGGAAAATAAAAGTTTAGGATGGCTAATCCATAGATGGCACATGGGGGAGAGGCAATAAATGAGGCTAGAAAGTTGGATAAGGAGTGGTTCATGAGGGGCCAGTTGTGCTAAATTAATGCTTTACCTCTGTTCTGAAATATGTAAGGAGATAGTGACTAGTTTCCACATCACCAGGGAAGTGATGTGATCATATTTTTATTTTAGAAATTTCAAGTAATAGCTCTATGGAAGAGTGCATTCCATAAGGCTAGACTATGAGAAGGTCTCACAGGGTGAATGTGTTTCTCTTAATGCCAAGGTAGTGGCTTTACTGTCTCCCCTTTGAACTGCTTACATTTAAAGATTGTAATTATAGGACTTAGATGAAGGAGAGTGAGATGAAGCCCAGAATGACTCATAAATCTCTGGTTTGAGATTCTGCATAGACATTGATGTCATTCATGGAGAGAGAAAATCAGAATCGGTGGGGGGTGGGGGGTGGGATGGGGAATTCAGTTTGGGACATATGAAATTCACAGTGCCTTATGGATTATACAAATAGAGCTATACACTACACCCTTGGATATGTTGATTTGGGGCTTGGGAGAGAGAGCTGGGTCTGAGGCCCTATATCATATGTAACAGATGAAGGTTTACAGAAGGGTATGGTGTCACAGTGAGAGTGTATAATATGAGGAGAGCATAGATGTGAGATTGGAGTCTTGGGTAATAACAAAATTTGGCTGGTGGGGAAAAGCAATGCATTTAATGGTAGCTTAGAAGACACAGTCATAAAGATAGCATTAAAACCATGGGAACCAAGGGAAGAGTGTTTGGAGGCAGAGGAGTCATTCAACTCTGGGCAAATGCTGCAGAAATCAAACAGGACAAAGGCAAAAGGTTTACTGAATTTGAAATATAAGAGGGCATTGATAACCACATAAAGAGTTTCATTGAAGAGGTGATGGTATAAGTCCTATTGACAGATGGATAGGGAAAATGGAAGGCAAGGAGGCAGAGACAAGGACTGAAGACTGCCTTTCAAGAAATTTGGCAGTGAAAGAGAGGTGGTAAATAGGATATAGTCAGATGAGTACTTAAGGTTGAGGAAGGGATGCTTTTAGATGGAAAAGACTTAAGCATGTTCATATTTTGAGAGGAAATAATAAGTAGAAACAGAGATAAGTTGTAGATAAGAAAGAGGGGGGATAGGTGATGGAATAATGTTAGGGTTCAAGAATAAGAAGATGGCTAGGGTCAAAGAGATGGGCACCCAGGTGAGAAGAATTAGCCTAGAATGAGAAGGGACATTTCTCCCTTTCAAGAATGTGGTAATAATGCATGGAAATATAAATAAATGTTTTGGTGGTAGAGGAGCATGCTGGGAAATCTCTTTCATCTGATGGTCTTAATTTTCTCAGAAAGTAGAAAAGCAACATCGCCTCTGAAAGTGAGAGAAGAGGAAATACATCAAACAGTTTGAGGACAGTGGCAATTCTATAATGTAGCCATGTAGAGGATTAGGAGAGGGAGATAGTTATGGACCTAAGGCTCAAGTAAGACTAGAGAGCCTAAATTTATAGTGTGCTTTTATCCAGCAGTGTTTATCATCTTGGAGAAGCTGAGTGGTTGGATTGATCCACGTATGAGCTTTGGTGAACAAGTGTGAGAGAAGAACAAAGGAACAAAATAAATGAGAATAATTTCAAGAGAGGCAGTGATGTGATGGACCATGGGAACAAAGTTGACCCAGAAAGGGGCTGATAGATGTAGAGAATGTGGAAATGTTACAGAGACTAGATTTCTTGCTGAGGAGTAATGACAGACTTGTTGGAAATAAAGGAAGAGGCAATCTGTACTAATATGAAGCTATGATAAAAGCAAACAAACAGAAACAACTAGGTATTGGAATTTAAAATATTAGAGTTGGTACATTTCTGTTGCCAAAGAGTGTGTGGGTGAAGTGGAAATAAGATTTATTGGAACTAAGCAGATCCAGAAACTGAGGCCAAGGAATTAAATTCATTCTGGTTATGGACAAGTCTGAAGTGCAAAAGGAAACAGTGAGTCTCAAAGTCCTCATTAATGTGGAGGGACTGACAGTAATATAGAGGAATAGTGCAGTCATAAGTGCAAATCCTATGGAGGCCAGGCAGGTAATGCAAATGAGTGAAGAAAGCTAAATTTAAGAGAAGACAGCCCTTTAAAGGGAGCAGCTGCTACTCAGCTTCAAGTGACAGTTGCTGCTTGGAAAGATAGGCCAAAAATTGCTAGAAATTTCTATTTTTAAGAAATGTTGCAAATCTGTTTTTCAAAATGTGAAATTCCACAAGTTTTCAAATACTGGCAAGTAAATTAAAAAATATACTATGAGGGACAAACAAAGCATATTTTCTGTGTGAATCCAGCCTACAGACTGCCAACATGCACCCTCTAGGATATAAAGTAGTACACAAAGATGGCTTGTGACTCAAAGCAAGGTAGACTTTTAAAAAATGATAAATATAGCACTAATTTGATTAGATATTCAAGGCTTCAGGAAGCCACTACAAATGAGTTGGACTTCCCACACAAGATGAAACCTAATTTGCTATAACTTCCGTCATTTTCAAGACAACTTCTGAATCTTTGAACTTTGCTCTTTTTTTTTTTTTTAAAGGACAGGCATGCTGTAACATTCCATTTCAGTTTTTGGCCTCGCAGGATTTTCAGGTGGACTTTCTTGCTGAATATGTGCTTTGCATGATTTCAGAAAGCTTTCGCCCCAGTGACAGTGTGTTTAAACCATTTCCAGAAGTCCCAAGTAGGAACTAATGAAACATTGAAGGTGAAAAAACTAAACCTTTCATCTCTTCCCAGGTATGCATGGCTTCTGGCAGATTTGCTATTAATAGTTGACAGCCTGTTTGCTGTCTGGAACACTGGAGGGTTGTTAAACAGCTCTCTGCCATTTAAAAAAAAAGTGGGAGATGATTAGGAGGCTTCTAGACTAAGCATGAATTGAAAATGCCATGCATGTTTAGCTATATGGTTTATTAACTATTTACTGAAGTGCGTGTTTGTGTTCTGTTAAATCTTTTAAGCTTAGCTATTGTTGTTATTAACTGATTCTCTTTTGGGTATTTAAATATCCAAATGCCTCATTCATATTCAAATGCCTCCTTTAACACATTTTTAACTTCATTTATAAGCAAGATATATTTTCTTTGTAGGATGGTTTTCAGTTCCTCACCTCCACACTCTTCACTCAGCCAGCTGTTTCCACTGCCTTCACTATAAGTCATCAGGCTGGATTCACATGGCAGGAGGAGAAGAACAGCTGAACCTGGAACAGAAAGCTGCTTTAGCTGCCAAAGTCCACTTGATTCTGATGCAACACAACTGCAGTCTCCATTTGTAATTTATTTCTGCTTTCTGTTCTGTTTTTGGTTTTCAGCATCCATCTCTGTCTCCCCACCCTCCAGTCACCTCCCACTTTGTCCTCAAGTTTCTGAAGTAGACTACCTGCTTGACCCTGTAGAACTTTTAGTTTGCTTTTTTCACTATGATTCATTGCTGATCCTGATCATGCTCACACTTGCTCTTAAGTGGCTGCCTGCTGGGCTAGTGACCTGCTTTCAACCCTTCTCTGTCTCTGGTTCTGAATCTTGTTGTCTGTCACTGGTTCTTGCTGCCTTCCTGACACATACTGCCTTATTGCTTGTTGTGTCATGGATTTGCTGATTTTCTGTGGCACCTGCAACAATATACACTGAAAAACCCATGAGTTCTCTGATTAACTGTGCTTCTCTCCAGCTTTTCCTGTTATTACATGGTCAAAAATCCCAAACTAAACTTGCCTGCAACCAGCAACTTGTACTCTAGTTAAATGCCAGAGTCAAGGTTAAGATTGGTGAAAGTTATGTTGCAGTAACACTTGCCCAGTGGAAAATCATGCTTATGACAATTCCTAGATGAAGAGCCATCTTCTAACCTTGAATGGGGAATGTATGTATGTGTTTTGATGTAGATCAGATCTTGCATTGAAGCTTTCTCTTTAATCAGGACTTATATTCATTGGTGATGAGAAGATAGGCCTTTAAGGAATGATGGCTCCTTAATGATCAATATGCTTCTTATTTTAATCTGCCATTTCATTTTTTGAAATAACACATATTGCTGTATAATTTCTCATGAATTAAAAAAAACTGTGCTCTTTAAGTCATCTTGATTAGTTTTCTCTTAGTCACCCTTGAAGTTGAATTACTTTTTTTTGCTATGCATTTTAGGGTACAGCAACACAACACCAAATGTTATAGAAATCTTTAAATGCCACAATAATTTACCAAATGTTTAATTGAAAAATTAGTATAGAAATAATTATGGTAACAACACTAGCTTACATGATTGAGTCTTTGCTAAGGGCTTTAAATAAAAGCATTACCTCTTCTAATCCTCTCAAGAGGATTAGACTCTCAAGAGTCATTTAACATGGGTTCTAATGTGATACACAGTTACATTTGGGGAAACTGAGACATGAGGAGTTTTGCTACTTTACTCAAAGTTGCAAAGCTATTTGTTATCAGAGGTGGAATTTGACCTCAGGTTTGTAGGGATCCCAAAGTCTGAGGCCCTGAGTAGCATCAAGTGCCATTTCTTATAGTATTCATTTTATTTTACATTTTTATTATGAAATATATATACAAAAAAGGCATAAATTTCAAAGTACATTGCAGCAAGTAGTTATAGAACAGATTTCAAAGTTTGGTATGGTGACATCTCCACAATTTCAGCTTTTTTCTTCTAGCTGCTCCAAGTCACTGGAGACAAAAAGAAATGTCAATATAAAGATTCAGTAGGCATACTCATTAGTTAAATCCAATCATCTCTGCTATAACCACTCCTCTCATTTTTTAGGGATATTTGAACTATGCCCATTCTAACTTTTTCATGTTGGAAAGACATGTCAACAATATGGGATAGGGGAATGGAAACTAGTTGATGTTCTTGGAGAGGCTGGCCCCTCTGGGTTTCAGAACTTATCTAGCCTAGGAACCAACTGGAGGTTATAGGTTTCTTGAAAGTAAACTCAGTGTGAAACTTTTGTAGAATCTCAGATAGAGCCCTAGGTGTTCTTTAGGGTTAACAGGAATGGTGTTGGTTGGGTTTTGGCAAACCATAGCAATTAGCAATATCTAGCTGAAGCTTGCATGAGAGAAGCCTCCAGAATAACCTCACAACTCTATTCGAGCTCCCTTAGCCCCTGATTCTTTATTTTGTCACATTTCTTTCCCCTCCTTTGGTCAGAAAGACTTTGTTGATTCTGCAGTGTCAGGACCTAGCTCATTCCTGGGAGTCATGCCCCACATTACCAGGGAGACTTTCATCCCTGGATGTCATGTCCCACATAGGGACTGTAATTATTTTCCTTGCAGAATTGGGCTTAGAGAGAGAGAGGCCACATCTGAGCCACAAAAGAAGTTTTCTGGAAGTAACTCTTAGGCATAATTATAGGTAGGCTAAGCTTCTCTGCTGCAGAATTAAGTTTCATAAGAGCAAGACTCAAGATTAATGGCTTGGCCTATTAACTTGTGAGTCCCTAATGTTTGAGAGAATATCAGGGGTTTCGCTGGTGGGAAAGTTTAATAATTTCATCATTTTTCTTCAGTCCCTCAAGGGACTTTGCCAATACTTTAAAATTGTATAACCTGACATACTCTGGGATGTAACTGGGTATTACATTAAGCTATACAGACTTACAAGCGCTCATTCTCATTCTGGGCTCCATGTGTTGGGGTTGTTTAAAAGAGCTTTCCAGAAAGTTGAGTTAGATTGCATGCAAGAGAAAATTTACATTTCGGACAAAATAAATTTCTCTTCATTTGGTCTCATATAGTAGGTAAAATGCTAAAATCCAGAAATATCATCTTTTGCCCTGTTCTGATTTACCTTGGTCCAAACCAGATCAGCTTCATTGTTATCTCTAAATGAACCCTGATCTCTTTTTTGTTTCTTTAACAGTTGTTGTATGTAGCAGCACTGACTTTCAGAACTGCAGAATTCCAACTCTGAGTCTTAGGTGTCACACAGGTACCCAAAGTTCCAGGAAAATATCAGGTTATACACATAAAGCACAGCATCTCAAAATGTAGAATTAACAGTTTTGGACTAAATGTGACTGCTATGAGAGCTTATAATGTAGGACCCAAATTTCTTATAAAGATGTTCTAAAAGAGACCATATACTCTTCATTCTTTTGTTTCTGACTTATTTTGCACCACATAATGTCCCCAAGGTTCATTCACTTCATTGCATGCCTCACGACTTCATTCCTTTCTGTAGTTATACAATATTCCATCATATGTGTATGCCACAGTTTGCCATTTTACTGCTCAGTTAATGTATCCTTTAGCAATCTCCATTCATTGGACATCATACATAATTTCCAAAGTCAACTATCCATGTCTCACATTATCCTCACTTAGATTAGAATCATCAACACTCTCATTTTAGACAATTTTCATTGCTCTGAAGAGAAAACTAACACATCATCACACCCTCACCAAATAGAAAATCTATATTTCCCTTTAACTCCTGTCCTTTACCCCTAATTATTTACCTGTGGTATTGTGTGGTACTGTTGATGTCTTCTTAACTATAGGCCATAGAATGCAATAGTAGTTTTCACGCTATACCCCTCTATTATTGACTTTTTGTACAAGATTCATATCTTTGAAGTAGTTTGTGCAAGAATGTATTTATATTTGTAGAATTAATTGGTGGAATATGTGGCTGTATAAAATCCCTGTCAATCATATTCACCTTCAATATGGCAATATTACTTATAACCCCATTAATGCACTACCATCAATTCTCTTACACTTAAGTTCAACCTCTTTGGGTATCCATTTTCACTCATGCCTAGCTTCTGTGTAATTCTAAGTAGCCTATATTCTGTATAATTAGCCTCTTGAATTTATTTTTTCCACTGTTATAATAGTGAAATCATACAGTTTCTATCCTTTTTGTCTGGCTTATTTCACTCAGCATTATGTTCTCAAGGTTCATTCATGTTGTCATATGCTTCAGGATGACATTTCATCTTACTGCTGCATAATATTCTATCTGCATAATATTCCATCCTATGTATATACCACATTTTGTTTACCAATTCTTCTTGGGATTGATTCCATATTTTGGCAATTGTGAATAAAGCCACTATGAACATTGGTGTGCCAATGTTTGTGACATTGATTTCAGCTCTTCTGAGTATATACTGAAGTAGAGGTATTGATGGGTTGTAGGGCAACTCAATATGTTGGTTTCTCAGGAACCACCATACTGTCTTCCACAGTGGCTGTACCATTATGTATTCCCAACAGCAGTGCATAAGTGTCCCAATTTCTTCACATCCTCTCCAACATTTGTAATTTCCTATTTGTTTAATAGCAACCATTCTTATTGGTGTGAGGTGATATGTCATTGTAGTCTTGATTTGCATTTCCCTTATAGCTAATGAAGATAAGCATTTCTTCATATGTTTTTTAGCCATTTATATTTATTTTTCAGAAACTATAAATATCTTTTGCTCATTTTATAATTGGATTGTTGGCTCTTTTGTTGTTGAGTTGTATGATTTCTTTATGTATATAGGATTTCAAAACTTCATCCAATATGTGGTTTCTAAATATTTTCTCCCATTAAAGTTGGCTGCCTCTTAACCTTTTTGACAAAGTCTTTTGAGGCACAGAGGCATTTGGTTTTGAAGAGTTCCCATTTATCTATTTTATCTTTCACTGCTTGTGCTTTGGGTGTAAAATAAAAGAAGACACCTCTCATTACTAGGTCATGAAGATGTTTCCCTATATTATCTTCTAGGAGTTTCATGGTACTAGCTCTTATATTTTGGTCTTTGATCCACTTTGAGTTAATTTTTGAATAGGGTGTGATGTAGGGGTCCTCTTTCATTCTTTTGGCTATTGTTATCCAGTTCTCCAATGCCCATTTATTGAAAAGACTATTTTGTCCCAGTTCAGTGGATTTGGGAGCCTTGTTGAAGATCAATTGACCATAGATTTGGTGTTCTATCTCTGCACTCTCTGTCTGATTCCATTGGCCAATGCTTCTATCTTTGTGCCAGTATCATGCTGTTTTGACCACTGTTGCATTAGGGTAAGCTTTGCAATTAGGAAGCATTAATCCTTCCACTTCACACTTCTTTTTTAGGATATTTTTAGCTATTTGAAATCTATTCCTCTTCCAAATA
Source organism: Tamandua tetradactyla (assembly GCF_023851605.1). Lineage (NCBI taxonomy): Eukaryota > Metazoa > Chordata > Mammalia > Pilosa > Myrmecophagidae > Tamandua > Tamandua tetradactyla. The sequence continues at coordinate 52,500,459 of NC_135353.1, read as the reverse complement.
AATTTAATAACTAGCTTTTCTAGTTTTCATAGTAAGTTGTTGGAAATTTATTTGGTAGTACATTGAATCTGTAGATCCATTTGGGTAGAATTGACATCTTAAATATATTTAACCTTATTCATGAGCACAGAATGTCTTTCCACCTGTTTAGTTATTCTTTGATTTCTCTTAGCAATGTTTTCTAGTTTTATGTGTATAGGTGCTTTACATCCCTGGTTTAGTTTGTGCCTTGATACTTGATTCTTTTAGTTGCTATTTTGTATGGAATTTTTTCCTTATTTGTCTCCTCAGGTAAAGCATTACTTGTGTATGGAAACATTACAGATTTTTGTATATTAATTTTGTATTCTGCCACTTTACTGAATTTGTTTATTAGCTCAAGTAGTTTCATCATAAATTTCTTAGTTTTTTCTAAGTATATCCTATCACCTGCAAATAATGACTGTTTTACTTCTTCCTTTCTGATTTGCATTCATTTTGTTTCTTTTTCCTGCCTGACTGCTCTAGCTAGAACTTACAGTAAAATATTGACTAATAGTGGTGGTAATGGGCACCCTTGCTTTATTCCCTATCTTAGGGAGAATGCTTCCAATCTCTCACTGTTAAGTATGATGGGTTTTTCATATATACCCTTTATGATACTGAGAAAGTATATTTCAATTTCTCCATTTGAAGTGTTTTTTTAATCAGAAAGTGATGCTGAATTTTGTCAAATGCTTTCCAAGCATCAATAGAGATGATCACGTGATTTTTCCCTTTCTAATTTGTTAATGTGCTGTATTACATTGATTGATTTTCTTGTGTTGAACCACCCTTGCATTCCTGGAATAACTCACACTTGGTCATTGTTTATAATTCTTTTAATATGTCATTGGATTTGATTTGCTAGTATTTTGTTGAGAATTTCGCATCTATGTTCACTGGGGAGATTGGCTTTAGTTTTTCTTTCTTGTAGTATCATTAACCACTTTTGATAATAGAGTGATGTTAGCATTGTAAAATGAGTTAGTGTTCCTTTTTCCTCAATTCTTTGGAAGTGTTTGAGCAAGATTGGTGTTAGTGCCTTTAGAAGCATTGGCTAAATTTCCCTTGTGCAGCCATCTGGCTCAGGGCTTTTCTTTGTAGGAAGATTTTTAATGATTGATTGATTCTCTTTATTTGTCATTGGTTTGTTAAGATCTTCTATTCATTAATAAATCAGTGTAGGGTGTCTGGGTGTCTCTAGGAATTCGTCCATTTCATCTAAGTTGTCTAGTTTATTGGTGTAAAGTTCTTCATAGTATCCTCTTATGATTTTTAAAGTTTCTTCATGTTCCATGGCAATGACCCACTTCTCACTTATGATATTTTTATTTGCATCCTCTTTTTTTTGTCACCCTAGCTAGTGCTCCATTAATTTTATTGATTTTTCTCAAATAATTATCTTTTCTTTTATTGATTCTTCATATTGATTTCTGTTCCCCAATATTTTTAACTCTGTTTTAATTTTTGAATGTTCTCTTATTGTATTTGCTTTGGCATTAGTTTGCTGTTCCTTTCCTGGTTCCTCCAGGTGAGCAGTTAATTCCTTGATTTTTGCTCATTCTTCTTCTAAACTGTAGGCATTTAGAGAAATAAATTTCCCTCTCAGCATTGCCTTTACCTCACCCCATAAGTTCTGATGTGTTGCATTCTCATTTTCATTCATGTCACGATATTTACCAATTTTTCTAGCAATTTCTTCTTTGACCTACTGATTATTTATGAGTGTGTTACTTAACTCCATGCATTTGTGAAAGTTATGATTCTTTTGTGGTTACTGATTACCAGCTTCATTCTGTTAAGCACAAAAATTGCTTTCAATAATTTCACCCCTTGTAAAATTTATAAAGATCTATTTTGCTTCCTAGGTTATGATCTGTCCTGGAGAATATTCCATGAGTATTAGAGAAGAATGTTTATCTTGTTTTGGGGTATTATGATATATATATATCTGTTGATCTAATTTATTTATCACATTGCTACATTTTCTATTTCCCTGTAGATTATCTTTCTGCTTGTTCTATGTATAGAAGGATGTGATGTATTGATGTCGCTCTTTATTATTGTTGAAGTGTCTATTGCTAACTTCAGTTTTGCCAATGTTTGCCTCATGGACTTTGGAGTTCCTTGATTGGGAGCATAAATACTTATGACTGTTATTTATTCTTGATGAACTGCCCTTTTTATAATAGGAAGTGTCCTTTCTTGTCCCTTGTGACATCTTTACATTTAAATTCTACTTTTTCTGCTATTAGTATGGCTACTCCTGCTTTCTTTTGATTAAAGCTTATACAGAACATCTTTTTCCATCCTTTCACTTTCAATTTAATTTCATCCTTGGATCTAAGATATGTCTCTTTTAAGCAGCTGTATTAGTTTGTAAGCTGATGGAATGTAATATACAAGAAATGGAATGGCTTTTAAAAGGAGAATGTAATAAGTCACAAGTTTACACTTCTAAGCCTATAAAAATGTCCAAACTAAGGCATCCAGGAAAAGATACTTTAATTCAAGGAAGGTTCAAGGTCAAGAATACTTCTGTCAGCTGGGTAGTCATGTGGCTGACATCTTCTGGTCCCTTGTTCCTGGGTTCCATTGCTTCCAGCCTTTGTTCTTGTGGGGGTTCCTCACTTTGCTTCTCCATGGCTGGATTTCATCCCTTGGCTTTGCATGGCTCTCTCCAGGTCTGGCTTACTTAACATCGCATGGTGATGTTTGCTGGGCTCCATGCATCTCCAAACACCCATGTCTCTGTTCTCTAAGTGTTGGCATCTGTGTCAGCTAAGGACTCCGAAGTTTCTATCTCCTCTGCTCTCTGTCATCACTGATGTTTTCCAAAGTGTTTCCCCTTTTAAAGACTCTAGTAAACTATTCAAGACTGACCTGGAATGAGTGGAGTCACAACCCCGTATAATCAAAAGTTCACACCCTCCATGGAGATAATTTAATCAAAATTCCAACCTATAGTATTGAATAAGGATTAAAATAAATGGCTGCTCCCACAAGATAGGATCACAATTAAGACATGGCTTTTCTTGGGTATATAAAAGCTTCAAACTAGCACATTCCACCCTCTGGGCCCCAAAAATGACATGTTTTTTTCCATATACAGAATAAATTTACTCCATCACAATATCACAAAAGCCTTAAACCATTTCAGTAGCAATAGAAATACAATACAAAGTTAAATCCAGTACAAAATCTCACCAAGTCTGTTACGGGCATGGTCTATTCTAATACAAAAATTTTCTTCTGGCTCTGGACCTGTGAAACTCAGAACAGTTATCTACGGCCAATATACAAAGGAGGTACAGTCATAGGATAGATGTTCCCATTTTCATAGTGTGACATTGGAAGGAAAACAGGGGTCACTGGACCCCAACAGGTCTGAAAAACTACAAGACAAGCTTCAGTATATTTCGAAGTCTGAGAGTCATTTTTCCTTGGGGCTTTTGACAGTGGCAGACTTCCATTTCCAAGTGCCTACACAGCAGTGGCCCAGCTCTCTCCAAATGCAACCTTGTGGGACATTGAGGAAACTACCTTTGTTTCAGCTTCATCTTCTCTAAACATTGGGGCTGCACCTGGGCTCTCACATCTGCTGTTGTTTGTCTCTATGAAATTTTTAATTTGGTCTACAGTATCTTTCATCTCTATTACATCTGTTATTTTTCCATTTATTCTTTCAAATTATTCTTTATGCTTTTTGTGGTAGTTACATTCAGGTGTCATCTTGGTCAGGTGATGGCACCTAGTTCTGTTGCTGTGGACTTGAATCATTAGCATGTGAAATTCATCTACAGCTTATGGGTGTGCCTTCTGCAGTGAGTGATATTTAATTTAATTATCTGGATGTTTAAAAGAGAGAGGTCAGAAGAGAGCTCAATGCAGCATGGCCCAAGCAGCTCAGCATACCTCATCTCAGCACTCTAGCTCAGCCCAGATGTTTGGAGATGCAGAAAGGAATCACCTTGGGAAGTGTCATTGGAACCCAGCATCCAGGAGAGAAGTCCAGCAGACTTCACCTGCACCTTCACATGTAACAGAGAACCTCAGATGAAAGTTAGTTAGTTGCCTCTCTTCCAAAGAACCATAAAATTTTTAAGTAAATAAATCCCCTTTTATTACAAGCCAATCTATTTCTGGTATGTTGCATCCTGTCAGCTTTGGCAGACTAAAACACTTTTCTAGGTTTTCTTTATATCCTTTACATCATTGGCCACCCCATTGAATTTATTTATGTGATTTGGATGTGCAGCTTTGATTAGTTCCAAACATTGTGTTTTAATTTTTTCATTTGGTCGGGTCATATCTGTCTGCATCTTCATGTACTTTTTGATTTTCTGTTGTCTTCATGGCATTTGATTATTTTGATAAGGATATTTTGAAAGCTTATTTCTCTCATTCATCTAAGGTTTTATATTTGCTTGTATTTATATTTAAGGTCTCTTTTTGTACTTGGTTCATAGATAATTCCCTGCCAAACCAAAACCTAGACCTCAGGCATGGGATGCAACTCTACTTAAGGATCTCTTAAAACCTGGGCATATAGGCATTTTGCCAGACTTCATTTTCTGCTTCTTCCCAGAAAATGGCCCTCTTGGATCACCTCTTCCCCTCAGACCCACCTCTCCCTGACTGAGGCAGCTGCTTGAGCTGGATGGACTTCTGGCACAATTCTAACCAGTGTCACTGTTCTCAGTTTGCACTGAAAGCCACCAACCCCAAGGCTGGGGTTTTGGCAATGTACAATTTGGAAGAGACTCCACTTGTGGGTCCAGTGATACTGGCAGCCCCATTTCCTACTTGGAATGACCTTGGACTATGGGACTGGGTATTTCTGCTTCTGCTGCCCACAGCCCTCCTGGAAATGCCTTGTGACAGAGCTAAACATGGGTGCAGCTTGGTGTGGTGTGACTGTGTGTAGCACACTCAGCTTGATTCTTCATCTTCACTTCTCCGCTCATGCATGCCTGAGGTCTCTTCACCTTCATGGAGAAAGGGGAGTGATATTGGGACACAGTGAGTCTCTTTTGCCTGCCAGTTGTCAGGCCAGCTCCATTCTATAGGTCTCCCACTCCTCCCAGGGGGAGGGCCCCCAAGTCTATGCCAAAAAAATTAGTCACCTACAGTGGCCTGTCTCAAGGGTCAGGAGTAGGCACTGTGCACTGTCTGGATGGTCTCTGTGCATAACAAGTCTGCTATTTTCTGAGTTCTCACAGAAGTTCCTGGTTGTGGAGATTTAAGGGAAGATCTTCCAAGCTAACTGCAGTGACAGGTTGGAGTACAGTGATCCTCCATTTCTTCAGAAGTCACTCTTTCCTGTATGCCACTGCCTTTCTCTGATGGATTCATGAACAAGCACACTCACCCTGTTCTCTATGTCCCGATTTCTCTGATTTTTTCATCCACGATCTCCCTATATAGTGTAGAAGATCTTCTCTGGTCACTTGCACCCTGAAACTTCAGTGCCCTTAATTTTTTGTTACTTGTTTCATTCCATGGAGTATGGGTGAACTCAGCCTATCATATTTTACCATCATCCCAGAAATCCTCTATAGTATTTATTTCATATTTAAAACTTTTACATTAATTCTAAATTTTCCTCAAATTTTGGCACTTCTTTTAGCCTCTTATTTGTTCATATTTAGCTATATACTCTCTTCTTACTAAAATAATACATTCAGGCAGAAACATATATACACATATTTGCATATATGTGATGCACTTGTGGTTAGGAAGTTAATATCTGGAGCCAAGATGACTGGGATTATATTCAAATTCTGCCAGTTATTGTTTGTGTGACATTGAGAAAATTACTTTATCTCACTGAGTCTCAGTTTCCTCAACGGTATAACTAGTAATGACATATAGTTCATTTGGTGATTATGAGCATTAAATGAAACAGTCCCTTTAAAGTACTTGCAATCATTCCCGCATGCAGTAGGTAGGTGTTAAAAGTAACAAGATATAATTTATAGATAATATAATAATTTCATGTTATAGTTTTAGCCCAATTATTCTTTCTTTGTTTCCATTCATCTGCCCAACCACCATCTATATATTCATTCATTTATTTAGTAAATCCTTCATGATATACTCTGAGAAAGGCTTTGCTTTCTTCAGTGTCAAACTGAAAATCTTCAAGAGTTCATTTCTTTTAGAGGCACCGTAACTCATAGGAGGATGTTGTGCAAGAATTCTTTGATTAATTTCTGGAAGAAGATCAAGACTTTACACAGGCCAAGTGGCACCAGAGAATATTCAAATTGACCAAGGTTCATGAGATAGACAATTTTCTACTTACCACTTTTCTGGATTATGACAATACATTTAAGACATATCAGAGACCAATTTTATGATAACAACTAAAAATTCTGGGTAAAGAATGTAAGGAAATACTTGAAGGGATGTAATTCTCAGATGGTAACAACATTATAATCCAGAAACCATTGGAAGAAGATGATCTTCCCATGACATTGTAGGTTTTTTTTTAAATGAATAATTGTTATCTATATACTACTTAAGTGCTCTGGGCCTGAAAGATGATATAGAATAGGCCTGCATGGAAAACTTATGAGATCTGGCACCATGTACTTATTTTGTCATCATACCAGCAATATAGAGAAACCTCTCTCTTCATGTATGAGAATACATAATTAAGATCCTAGGTGCACTGTCTCATAGATAGCAAGAATGTTGGGAACTGTTGGGAGACATTGGTTGTGCTGATAATAGATTTCTGATAAAAACTGAAGGTTGTGGGTTTTTCAGGAAGTAATTGCTGAGCTCTGGTCAAGAAAGGCTGAAAACTAAGAGGGAAAAAAAGACAGTTTGCAATGGGTAGATTTAGGTTCTTTAGAGTCCCACCAAATAGAGCACTATAAAAGTGTTCTCATCACTCTGATTTCCTCAGTAATGATGACATTATTGTCAGTGTTGAACTTTCCTAATTGGATTGGTTCATATGTGTTCGATTAGGGCTTTTTTTCTCAAAATTTCCAGATAGCCCTATAGCTATTATCATCTCAATCTGACAGAATTCTATCCAGGTATATAACACAATTACCTGTGGCCAAATATAACTATTTGGAGAGTCACCACAAATTTGTTGTACACAGAGTTTCCTCTGCCTGCAGTGGTCTTCTTCCATTCTTTACTTGGCTAACTCCTACTCATCTTTCAAATCCTAGCTCAAATATATCTTCCTCAGAGACTTTGTTCCTGATACCCCAATCAAAATCATGCTCTCATATTTTTTTCTTATAACCCTGCTTCTTTCCTTCATGGGAAATCATCACAATTTGTAGTCATATATTTAATTGTTCATTTAATTATGTGATTCATCTATTAGACTTTAAGTCCTAATGAAATCAATTTTGTTCATTGATGTTCTATTAATCATTGTACATCAGTCCTTCTACATAGTAGACCTTTAATTGATATTGGTTTATTGATAGAGGGACATGTCTGTGTTAGTTTGTAAGCCACCAGAATGTGAAATAACAGAAATGGAATGGCTTTTATGAAGGGGAATTAAACAGGTCACTAGTTACAGTTTTAAGGATGTTAAAGTGTCCAAATTAAGGTACCAACAGGAGGTTACATTCACTCAAGAAAGGCCAATGGGTCCAGAACACCTCTGTTAGCTGGGAAGTCATGAGGTTGGCATCTGTTTGGGCCTGACCCCTGAACTCCATCACTTACAGCCTCTGTTCCTGTGGGGGTTCCTCACTTTACTTCTCCAGGGCTGTCTTTCATCCCTTGGTTTTCCTTGGCTCCCTCCAGCTTCTGACTTGCTTAACATCTCATGGAAACATCTGCTGTTCTCCAAGCATCTCCAAACATCTGTGACATCTATTCTCCATGTGTCTGCATCTGTGTCAGCTCTGCTGTGAAGTTTCTGTCAGCTGTGAGATTTCTGTTGTTTCCATTGGTTCTATAATTTCTGGCATTTCTCCAAAATGTGCCCCCTTTTAATCTCTAGTAATCTAATCAAGACTCACTTGAAATGGTCTTGTGATATCTAATAAAACATCACACCCACAATTGGGTGTGCCATATCTTTGTGGAGAGGATCTAATAAAAATATTCCAACCTACAGTATTGAATGAGGATTAAAAGAAATGGCTGCCTCTGCAAGATTGAATCAGAATTAAACCTGGCTTTTGTGGGGTACATAATATTTTCAAAACCAAGCAGGCAAATCAAAGGTCACATAAATAAAAAAAAAAAGATTCAGAGAGCAAACATGGGCTCATTCATTGCTTCCTTCATTCAAGTATGTATTGCACTGTTCTAGTTGCTATAGATACATAGGTATACAATACAGATATGACTCTTTACCTCATGGAACTTAAATATTAGTGAGGCAGTGTGACAGAAACTGGGAAAATCATTATAAATTTGAAGTTTGAAAAGTTTAGAGGAAAGCAAGGGGTGAGCAGTCTAGAGAAAATCCCTGAGCTACAACAACATAATTACATGTAAGGCTTATAGGTTATGCCTTCATCTTTGACTATATCCTGGGAAGGAAAACTGCTCAGAGTTCTAAACAATATTACCATTTATTAAGATCTATATAGCAGACCTTGTGCTAGGACCCTCATATACATTTTATACTTGGGAGACCTACCTGTGAAAGAATTTTGTACCCATTTTACAAATAAATTAAATGTTTCTCAACCTGGTTGAATAAGTGAACTGAGGTCAGTCACAAATGGTAGATCTGAGACACATCCATGGATTTTTAAAAACTTTTGAATTGTGGTAACATGTACACAACACAAAATTTCCCATTTCAACCACTTTTATATACACAATTCAACAATATTAATCATTCACAATATCATGCTGCCACCATGACCATTACTGAAATGCCTCAAGCAGAAACTTTGTATCCATTTCCCCTGCCATATCCCTGTGCCCTGGAACCTATATTCCACTGTGTCTGAAGTATTTGTCTAAATTATATTTCTAATTTTATTTATTAAATATATGTGAAATCATACAATATTTGTCCTTTAGTGTATGGCTTATTTCACTCAATGTAATGCCTTCAAGGTTCATCCATGCTGTAGTATGCATCAGGATTTCATTTCTTTTTACAGCCAAATAAAATTCCATTGTGTGTAGATAACACATTTTGTTTATAAATTCAGCTGTTGATGGACACTTGGGTTGCTTCCATCTTTTTGCAATTGTGAATAATTCTCATATGAACATTGGTGTGTAAATATCTGTTGAAGTTCCTGTTTTCAATTCTTTTGGGTATAAACCTAGATGCAGAATTGCCAGTTCATATGGTAATTTTGTTTTTCTTTCTGAGGAACCACCAAACCCTTTTCCACAGTGCTAAACAATTTTACATTTTACCAGGCATGGTAAGAGTTCTAATTCTCCACAATCTCATCAGCCTTTGGTATTATGATTTTAAAAAATAGCCATTGTAGTAGCTATGAACTAGTGTATCATTGAAGTTTTGATTTACATGCCCGTAATCGCTAATGATGTTGAGTGCATTTTCATGTGCTCAATATCTATACATATATCTTTTTTGGAGAAATATGTATTCACATTTTTTCACTTGTATTTTAATTGACTTGTTTGTCTTTTTGTTGTTCAGTGGTAAGAGTTCATTATATATTCTGGATATTAAACTCTAATTGCATATATGTTTACAACTATTTTCTCCCATTCTGTAATTTGTCTTTTCACTTTCTTGATAATATCCTTTGATGTACAAAATTTTAAATTCTTTTCAAGTTTTTCCCTGAAGATTTATTTTATTTTATGGGAAAAATGTTGTACTTCAATGCTACCAAATCACATACATTATACACATAAAAGTTACATACACATTTTCCCCTTAACTGGTTTGAATCATTGTAGATAAAAATACTAAAATTTTGGATATTACTCTTCAAATGTATTAGTCAATGAAATATAGTTATTAATCTTCAGTGTTTAGTGTCTCTCTATATATATATGTTTACATTTGTGGTAGAAAAAATACATTATAAAAATTATGTCTATTTCTAGTTTTCAAATGCTCCTAGCTATATATTAAGTAGCATAATCTTTTAAATTTTTTGTATACCAGTAATGTATTTGCAACCTAAAATTTCTCCTTTAAGCCACAAGCAAATACATAATTCAGTGCTACTAATTATGTTCTCAAGTTGTGCTACCACTACTATCATCCATTACCAAAACATATCAATTGCTCCAAATACAAACCCTGTACATTTGGACTTAACTCACCATTCCCTAGCCTTACTTTGTTCCTTGTAACCTAAATACTAGATTCTGACACTAGAAGTTTGCTTATTCTAATTATTTCATATCAGTGAGAACATACAATATTTGTCCTGTTGTGTCTGGTTTACTTCACTCAATATGATGTTTTCAGGGCTCCTCCATATTATGGTACGTATCAGTACTGCATTCATTTTTATAGCTGAATAATATTCCATTGTATGTATACACCACATTTTGTTTATGAATTCATCAGTTGATGGACAATTGGGTTGCTCCCATTTTTGGCAATTGTGAATAATGCCAGTATGAATATAGGTATGCAAATATCTGAGACCCTACTCTCAATTGCTTTGGGTGTATACCTAGAACTGGGATTGCTAAGTCATATGACAATTCTATACTTAACTTTCTGTGGAGCTACCAAACTGTCTTCCATAGGGGCTGCAACATTTCACATTCCCTTCAGGAATGAATGAGTGTTACTATTTCTCCACATCCTCTCCAAGCCTTGTAATATTTTATTTTTGAAAATAGTGTTCATTCTTGTGGGTGTAAAATGGTCTCTCATTGTGGTTTTTATATACATTTTCACAGTGGCTAATGAAATTGTGCATCTTTTCATGTGCTTTTTGGCCATTTGCATGTCTTTGGAGAAATGCCTGTTCAAGTTGTTTGCCCATTTTAAAATTCAGTTGTCTTTTTGTTAATGAGTTATATAATTTATTTATATATTCTAAATATTAAACCCTTATCAAATATATGCTTTCCAAATATTTTCTCCCATTATAGAGGTTCTCAATTTACTTTCATGATAAAGTCCTTTGATGCACAAAAGTTTTTAATTTTGATGAGTTCCTGTTTACATAATTTTTCTTTTCTTGCAATCCTTTGATTGTAGTCTAAGAATTAGTTGCCTGACATATGGAATTGAAATTGCTTCCCTATGTTTTCTTTTAAGAGTTTTACAGTTATGGCTCATAAATTTAGGTTTATGATCTATTTTTGTTTGTTTTTATATTGTGTGAAGTAGAGTTCCACCTTCATTCTTCATGTAGGGTTATAAATTTCTTTCTTAGCACATCTTTTACTGTGTTCCATAAGTTTTAGTATATTGTATTTTCATTTTAATCAAGATATTTCTTAATTTCTCTTTGTTTTCCTCTTTAACCCATTGGTTAAGTGTACATTATTTAATTTCCACATGTGTGAATTTTCCTTTCTTCCTTCTCTTATTTAATTTTATCTTCATTCCATTGTGGCCAGAGAGGATACATTGGCTAATTTCAATGTATGTGAATTTATTGAGATATGCTTTCTGATCTAATGTTTGGTCTATCCTGGAGAATGACCCATGTGCACTAAAGAAGAATGTGTATTCTGTTATTGTTAGATGAATTGTCCATATATGTCTAGTATGTTTAGTGTAACATTCAAGTCCTGCATTTTCTTATTGTTCTTCTGTCCATATGTTCTAGTCATTATTGAAATTGGTATATTAAAGTCTCCTATTATTAATACAGGTTTCACCATTTCTCTGTTCAAGTCTGTAGGTACTTGCTTCATATGTTTTGAGGCTCTGCTGTTATGTGCATATATATTTGTAATTGTTACAACATCTTCTTGTTGACTTGATCCCTTTATCAGTATAACATGACCATCAGTTGTCCATAACGTCTATCTTTTACTTGAAGTTTATTTTATTTGACATTAATATAGCTTCTTTGATCTTTGGTTACTACTTGCATATGATATTTTTCAATCTTTTCACCTTCATTCTAATGATGTATTCCAATTGTGGGTGAGTTTCTTATAGACACCATATCATTGGGTTATGCTTTTTAAATCAATGCTCTCAAGTTCTGCCTATTGAATGGCAAGTTTAATCCATTTATGTTAAAAGTTACTGCTGATAATGCAGGAGTTTTTTTTTTTTGCCATTTTGCTATCTAATCTTTGTAAAGCTTACATCTTTTTTGTCCCTCAATCTTTCCATTAATGCCTACTTTCATATTTATATAATTTTATGTGTTGTACCATATTAAGTCATTTCTCATTTCTATCTGGGTATACTTTTCATATTTTTTGTGGTTACTATAGTGTAAAAATTTAAAATTAAATATGTAGCAGTTACATATAATTTGATACCAAATTGATTTCATACACATACATATTATACCATTCTTATACTCATCCATCTCCATACCTTTTCTATACTACTTACAAATATCTTTGTTCATTTTATGCCCCAAATGATAGATTTATGATTATTGTTTTTGAAGTTACATTTTAGCACCTGTAGGAAGTGAGAAGTGGAGTTACATAGCAGAAAATTGAATATAGCAATATGTGCATTTATAATTACACATATGTCTATCTTTAATGGAGGTCTTTATTTCTTCTTTTAGTGATTAGTTGTGGGGTTTACAGAAGCAATTATGAGTAAAATACAGGATTCCCATATACCACTCCACCAGCAATACCTTGCATAGGATACGTCCTATTTTCTACCCCTACCCCATTTTACAATGTCATCAACAAGGTAAGAGTGCTGCTAATAGCAGCAATTTCAAAGTGTGTGATTTGGTATCTCATTGTGATTTTGATTGGCAGTTCTGATAGCTAATGATATTGAGCATCTTTTCATTAGCTTTATGGCCATCTGTATATCTCCATTGGAGAGATGTGTATTCAAGTCTTTTGCCCATTTTTAAATCAGGTTGTTAGTCTTTTTGTTATGTTGAAGGATTTCTTTATATATTCTGGATATTAATCCTTTATCAGATATATACTTTCCAAATATTTTCTTCCATGGTGTAGGTTGTCATTATAATTTCATGATAAAACCATTTGAGGCAGAAAAGTTCTTAATTTTGATGAGGTCCCACTTATCTATCTTTTCTTTTGTTGTTTGTGCTTTAGGTGTAAAGTGCAAGAAACCACTGTTTAAAGAAAAGTCCTAAGGTGCTTCCTAAATTTTCTTTTAAGACTTTAATAGTTCTAGCTCTTACATTAATGACTCTGATCCATTTTGAGTTTATTTTTTAAAGGATGTGAGGTAGAGGTCTCCTTTTCTGTTTTTTTTTTCAAATTGAGATCCATTTTATCCACACCATTCATTTAAGAGATTTTTCTTTCCTAATTGAGTAGTCTTTGTCTCCTTGTCAAAAATCAGTTGACCAACAGTATTTCAATCTATCCAATTTTCACCCTTTATCTCTCCCTATTGGTTATTTATTTTTATTCATTTTTTTACCCATCTCTGCATATCCTTGTTTAAAGGAGCATCAGACACAAGGTGTTCACAATCACACAGTCATATTATAAAAGCTATATAGTTATATAATCACCTTCAATAATCAATGCTACTGGAACACAGTTTCAGGTACTTCCCTGTAGCCAGTTGTATTGATTTGAAAGTATTATGTACCCCCAAAAAGACATGTTTTAATCCTGATTCAATCTTGTGGAAGCAGCCTCTTTTTCTAATCCTTATTCAACATTGCAGGGTAGAAACTTAACTAGATTATCTTCAAGGAGATGTGACACACCCAGTTGTGGGTGTGATCTTTTGATTAGTTGAGATATGAAAACATCCATTTTAGGTGGGGTTCATTACTAGAGTCTTTAAAAGGGAAAACACTTTGGAGAAATGGAAGAAGCCTCAGAGCTGACAGAAACTTGACAGCAGCACTGACACAGATGCAGACACATAGATTACAGAGACACATATGTTTGAATATGCTTGGAGCCTAGCAGACATTGCCATGAGATATTAAGCAAGCCAAAACCTGGAGAGAGCAAGGGAAGCCAAGAGATGAAAGCCAGCCCTGGAGAAGCAAAATGAGGAACACCCACATGAACAGAGTCTAAATCATCAGAGCCAAGAGCAAGGGAACAGCAGATGCCAGCCATGTGATTATGCAGCTGACAGAGTTGTTCCTGACTCACTGACCTTCCTTGAGTGACAATATCTTTCCCTGGATGCTTTGCTTTGGACATATTTATAGGCTTAGAACTATACACTTGTAATTTATAAAATTCCCCCTTTTAAAAGCTGTTCCGGTTCAGATATATCACATTCCAGCAGCTGGCAAACTAACACACCACTCCAATACACCATAAACTAAAAAAGGATATCTATATAATGCATAAGAATAACCTCGAGAATAATCTCAACTTTGTTTGAAATCTCTCAGTCACTAAGATTTTATTTTGTCTCATTTCTCTCTTACCCCTTTTGGTCAAGACTTTCTCATTCTCATGATGTGGGGTCCCAGCTCATCCCCAGGAGTCAGGTCCCATGTTGTAAGGGAGATTTAAAACTCTGGGATTCATGTCCCACATAGAGGGTAGGGCAGTGAGTTCACCTGCTAAATTGGCTTAGAGAAAGGGGCCACATCTGAGCAACAAAGGAGGCTTTCTGGGGGTGGCCCTTAGGCATAATTATCAGTAGGTTTAGTCTCTCCTTTGCAGGGATAAACTTCATAGGAGTGAGTCCCAAGATTGAGGGCTCAGCCTATTAATTTGGTTGTCTCCACTGCTTACAAGAATTTTAGGAATTCCCCAGATGGGGAAATTTAATGTTTCCTCTGTTTTCCCCATCTCCCAAGGGGAATTTGCAAATACTTTTTTTTCTCTGTCCAAGTTATTCTGGGATATATCAGGGCATCACACTAACTTGGACAAACCCACAAGAACTCACAGCCTATTCAAGATTCTGTGTAATTATGGTGTTGAATCAAACTGACCATACAAATTAAATTAGATAATGTGCTCTCCCAAATATAAATTTTGCACCAAGGAAACATCTCTCCCTTTGGTCTCACCCAGAGGTTGAAGTCTGAAAATAGGGGCCATATCATCCTTTACCCAGTATTCTGATTTACCTTAGTCCTATCCAGATCTGCTTCATTCATATCTCCATTCATATCTTTAGACAAAGCATAATCACTTTTTAAGTCTTTATTAATAGTGGCTGAATGGACTAATGCTGACTTTCATAGCTTCAGTGCTCTAACTCTGAGGGGGGTGTCACTTAAATACCCAAAGTTTCTGGGAATGACCAAGTTATATACAATAGCCCATATGGTGATTTGAAAGGATGTATGTCCCCTAGAAAAGTCATGTTTTAATCAAAATCCCATTTTGTTAAGGCAGAATAATCCCTGTTCAATACTGTATGTTTGAATCTGTAATTAGATCATCTTCCTGGAGATGTAACCCAATCAAGAGTGGTTGTTAAACTGGATTAGGTGATGACATGTCTCCACCCCTTTGGGTGGGTCTTGATTAGTTTCTGGAGTCCTATAAAAGAGGAAACATTTTGGAGAATGAAGGAGATTCAGAGAGAGCAGAGAATGCTGCCATGCCACAAAGCAGAGAGTCCACAAGCCAGTGACCTTAGGAGATGAAGAAGGAAAATGCCTCCTGGGGAGCTTCATGAAACCAGAAGCCAAGACAGAAAGTCTGTGTTCACCATGTGCCTTTCCAGCTGAGAGAAACCCTGACCATGTTCACCATGTGCCTTCTCACTTGAGAGAGAAACCCTGAACTTCATCAGCCTTCTTGAACCAAGGTATCTTTCCTTGGATGCCTTAAATTGGACATTTCTATAGACTTTATTGGGACATTTTCTTGGCCTTAGAACTGTAAACTAGCAACTTATTAAATTCCCCTTTTAAAAGCCATTCTGTTTCTGGTATATTGCATTCCAGCAGCTAGCAAACTAGAACAGCCCATTATCTCAGAATTTAGAAATATCAGTTACAATTCCTAAACATAGAAGAATGCTATAAGAAATTTTACAATAGGCCCAAACCTGATAGACCATATTCTCAACTTCAATTCTCTGAGTTTGTATATCATATTTAATCCATATGAGTGAGGCATGAAAATATTGGTGATTTTGTTTCTGAATTTCATTCAACATACTGTCCTTAAGGTTCATTCACCTAGTTGCTTGCCTCACAACTTTTCTTTCTGTCTTACCGCCACTCACTAGTCCATTGTATGTAAACACCACAGTTCCCCATTCCATTCCTCAACTGCTGAATACAATGCTCTTCTGATTACTGTAGTAATAGTTTTAAGATGGATTTAAGCTATTTAGGGGCACATTACCCTTCCTTATAAATTTGGTGGTTTGTTTTTCCATTTCTGCAAAGCAGATTTTTGGAATTTTTATTGTGATTGCCTTGAATATATAAATTGCTTTGGGTAAGATTGATCTCTTAGTGATGCTTTCCATTACAATCCATGACCACAGAATATAATTCCACTTGTTTATGTCTTCTTTAATTTCTTTTACAATGTTTTGTAGTTTTCTGTGTACTAGTCCTTTACATCCTTGGTTTGATTTATTCCTAAATATTTGATTCTTTTAGTTGCTACTGTGAATGGATTTTTTCTGATATCTTCTTTTGATTATAATTACTTGTTAAGGCACTGATTTTGAGGTGTTGAGCTTGTGCCCGTCCACATTGATAAATTTATTTATTTGCTCAAGGAGCTTTGCTTTGGATGTTTCAGTGTTTTCTGTATATAGGTACATCAGTTTCAAACTGGTGCATACCCCAGAAAGGACATGCTCTTTCATCCCCATTCAATATTGCTGGGTGGGATATTTTTGATTGTTGCCATTGAGATTGGGTGGCTTTTGATTAGATGGTTTCCATGGAGATGGGTCTTCTTCCATTCAAGATGGGGTTGCTTTCAGGAGCCCTTTAAGAGGGAACCATTTGGAAAAAGCCTTAGAGTCAAGACAGCTGACACAGATAGAGATCTTTGGTGATGCAGAAGGAAAATGCACTGAGGGAAGCCTTATGAAATGAGGAGAGAAAGCTAGCAGATGTTGTCATGTGACTTTCCAGCTGAGAGGGAAACTCCAAACTGCATTGATCCTTTCTTTGGCATCAACATATCCCCTTGCAACTTAACATATCCCCTTTCAAAAGCTGTTCATTTTCTGGTATGTTGCATTCCAGAACCTTATAAACTAAAACAGATTTTAGGATCTGTGAATAGGGAATGTTTTATTTCTTCCTTTCCAATTTGGATGCCTTTCATTGTTTTGTTTTGTTTTTCTTACCTGGTTGCTCTGGCAAGAAATTCCAGTGAAATCTTGAATAAAAGTCATAACAGTATGGCATCCTTGTCTTGTTCCTCATCTCAGATGAAAATCTTTCATCTTTCATCATTAAGCAAGATGTTAACTTTGGGTGTTACATTTATGCCCTTTAACATGTTATAATGATTACCTCCTTTCCTAGATTTCTGAGTGTTTTGTCAAGGAAAGCTACTGTATTTTTTTAATACAATTTTTTTTATATATTCACATACCATATAATCATCTAAAGTATACAATCAGTGGTTTATAGTATCATTATATAGTTGTGCATTCACCACCATAATTGATTTTGCACACTTTCATTGCTCCAAAAACTACATATAAGAATAAAAATAAAAACAAGAATGAAAAAGAACAACCCAAACATCCCATACCCCTTATCTTCCTTATTTTTTATTTATTTTTTTGTGCTTTTTAAAAACTCATCTGTCTATACACTGGATAAAGAGCGTGTCAGCCAGAGGTTTCACAATCATATGGTCACTCTGTAAAAGCTATATAGTTACACAATTGTCTTCAAGAATCAAGGCTAATAGAATACATTTTATAGTTTCAGGCATTTCCCTCTAGCAATTTAAATGCTCCAATAACCAAAAAAGGACATCTAAGTAATGCATAAGAATAACCTCTTGACTCTATTGAAATCTCTCAGCCACCGAAGCTTTCTTGTGTTTCATCTCTCTTCCACTTATTCAAGAAAGCTATCTCAATCTCATGATGCCAGGCCCAGGCTTATCCTCAGGAATCATGTTCCAGATTGCTATGGATATTTACACCCCTGGAGTCTTATCCAATATATTTTGGGGAGGGAAGTGAGTTTACCTACAAAGTTGACTTTGAAAGAGAGACCACATTTGAGTAATAAAGAGGTTCTCTGTGGAGTGACTCAGGTATAATTTTAAGTAGGCTTAGCATCTTCTTTGCAGAAAAAAGTTTCATAAGGGCAAGCCCCAAGATCAAGGGCTTGGCTTCTTATATTGGTAGTTCCAAATGCTTGCAAGAATATCATAAATTCCCCAGGTGGGGAAATTTTAAATTTCCACATTTTTCACCAACACTCAAGGGGGCTTTGCTAATACTTTTTTAATTCTCTGCTCAAATTACTCTGGGATGTATCAGGGCATTATACAAACCTGTACAAACCAACAAGATCTTACTACCTATCAAGGTTCCATGTAGTTATGTTTTTCAAATAAACTGACTATAAAAGTTAAATTAGAAAATGTGCTACAAAAATATAAATTTTGCAACAAATAAGCATCTCATCCTTTGGGCTCACATAGCAGTTGAAGTTTTAACACACACTCAATATCATGCTTTACCCTTTAGTCTGATTTATCTTAGTCCTACCCAGATCAATTTCATTCATATCTCTTACTGAAATCAGATTTTATTTTCAGCTTTATTTATTTATTTATTTATTTATTTATTACCAGTTGCTGTATTGGCTTTCATAACTGCAGAACTCTAGCTCTGAGTCTCAGGTGTGATACAGATACCTAAAGTTCTAGGTAATGACCAGGTTACACACAAAGAGCTCAGCATCTCAGAATTTAGAAATAACTATTATAATTCAGGGATAGATGTAGCTGTTGTAAGAGCTTACAATCTAAGAACTTTTACCATAAACCTTCTGTTGATAATCTATGCTCCCAAAAATCCAATTTTAAGAGTTGTAAATTATAGTTAGTCCATATCTGTGAAATATTATAGTGTTTGTCTTTCATTGCTGGCTTATTTCACTCAACATACTGTCTTCAAGGTCCATTCACCTTACTTCATGCCTCACAACTTCATTTCTTCTTGCAGCTGCTCAATATTCCACAATACATGTACACCACAGTTCACTCTTATATTCATCAGTTGATGTACACTTAGGCCACCTCTATTCATTGTTAATTATTAATACTGATGCCATAAACACCACTGTGTCAATGCCCATTCATGACCCTGCTTTCAGTTCTTCCACGTATAGACCTAATGATGGGGTTATTTCTCCAGCACTTGTATCTTCCTGTTTATTTTTTAAACAGTTTTATTCACACCATAGTATCCATCTAAAGAAAACAATCAATGATTACAATGAATATTGTTAGTACAGTGAACAAAGATGAGGGTGAGCATGATTGAGCAAGGAAGACCATGGGCATGTATGACATAGTCATGCATTCACCACAATCTATAGGAGGACATTTCCATTTCTTCCACAGAGAAAGAAAAAGAAAAAGAAAAAGAAGAAAAATGAAGAATAAAAATATAATAAAATAAAGTAAAATAAAATAAAAAGGAGAAGCAACAACACCAAGAACCCATATCCCTCCATCACATAGCCCTCATATTGACATTGAGCTTTGGTATATTGCCTTTGTTATATTTACTGGAAGCATACTACAATGCTACTGTTAACTGTAGGCTCTAGTTTGCATTGATTGCATTTTTTTTTCATATACCATTTCATTTTCAGCAACTTGCAATATTGACATTCATTTTTTCTACCTCATTTTATATTTGAACATTTAATCAACATTGACCACTTTAGGTTTCAACAGTCTTTATCTTGTATCTTTCCTTCTGGTGTCATACATGCCCATGGTCTTCCTTGTTCAATCATACTCACTCATCTTTGTCCAGTGTACTTACAATATTCTGCTCCCAGTAGGTACAATTGTGCTATCCATTTCTGGATCTATACAATCAATCCTGTTGAATATTTTGTACCCCTTCAGCTTCAATTGCCCAATCTCTACCATCTTTCTATTTCCTGAAAACCTGTGTTCCCAATTTTAACTCTCAAAGTTTGCTCATTAATGTTAGTTCACGTTAGTGAGACAATACAGTATCTTCCCTTTTGTTTCTGGCCACCTTCAGTAAGCCTAATGCTTTCAAGTTACATCCATGTTGTTGCATGGTTAATGACCTTATTCTGTCTTACCACTGCATAATATTCCATTGTACATATATACAGTTTGTTTATCCTCTCATCTGTCGATGGACATTTAAGCTGTTTCCATCTCTTGACATAGTGAATAATTTCACTATAAATATTAGTGTGCAAATGTCCATTCATGTCCCTGCCACTAGTAATGGGGTTGCTGGACCATATGGCAATTACATATTTAGCTTCGTGAGGAATTGCCAAACTGCCTTCCAGAGTGGTTGCACAATTCTACATTCCCACCAACAGTGAATAAGTGTAACTCTTTCTCCACATCATCTCCAGTACTTGTAATCTCTTTTTTTATACTGGCCATTATAGTAGGTTTGAGAATACATCTTGTGATTTTGATTTGCATTTCACTATTAGAGAGTGAAGTTGATCATCTTTTCATATGTTTTTGAGCCATTTGTATTTCCTCTTCCAAAATGTGTCTGTCCATATCTTTTGCCAAATTTTGAATTGGGTGGTTTGTATTTTTGTTGTTGAGTTTTAGTATCTCTTTATATATTCTGGATATTTAAACCTCTGATATGTAGTTTCCATATATTGTCTCCCATGATGTAGGCTGCCTTTTTGCTTTTCTCACAAAATCCTTTGATGTAGAAATGTGTTCAATTTTGAGGAAAACCCATTAATCTATTTCTTCTTTCATTGCTCGTGCTTTGGGTGTAAGGTCTAAGAAACCACCTCCTATCACAAGATCTTTGTTATTCCTCTACATTTAAAAATGTTTTATTCTCTTAGCTCTAATGTTTAGATATTTGATCCATATTGAGTTAATTTTTTGTTTGAGGTGTGAGATAGAGGTCCACTTTCATTCTTTAAGATAAGGATTTCTTGTACTACAAACACCATTTATTGAAAAGACTGCTTTGTCCTAGTTGAGTTTGCTTGACCACCTTATCAAAGATCTATTGTCCATAGATGATAGGGCATATTTCTGAACACTCAATTCAGTTCACTTTGTATACCTATCTTTATGTCAGTACCATGCTGGTTTGACCAATGTAGCTTTGTAATACATTAAAGTCAGGTAATGTTAACCCTTCCCGCTCTATTTTGCTTTCTCAAGATATTTTTAGATAGTCAGGACACCAAACCCTTCCAAATAAATTTGATTATTGGTTTTTCTAATTTTGCATGTAAGTTGTTGCAATTTTAATTGGTATTGCATTGAATCTATACATCAATTAAGGTAGAATTGATATTTGACATTTTAAGTGTATTTCATCTTCCAATCCATAACACAGTATGTTCTTCCATTTATTTAGGTCTGCATTGATTTCTTTTCACAATTTCTTATAGTTTATTGTGTATAGGTCTTTGTAGCCATGCTTAAATTAATTCTTAAATATTTGATTCTTTTGGTTGCTTTTGTAAGTGGAATTTTTTTCTTGATTATTTGATCAAAGTGCTCATTACTCTAGTGTGAAAACACTACTGATTTTTGAATGTGGAACTCATACCCTGCCACTTTGTCTTACTTGTTTATTAGCTCCAGTAGCATTTACTGTAATTTTTAAAAAATTTTCTACATAAAGTATCATGTCATCTGCAATTTGTTTTACTTCTTCCTTTCCAACTTGGATGCCTTTTATTTCTTTTTATTGCCTAATTGCTTTGGTGAGAACCTCCAGCACAATGTTGTATAACAATGGGGACAGTAGCATGCTTTTCCTGATCCTGGTCTTGGAAAGCTTTCAGTCTTTTCCCATTGAGAATGATGTTAGCTATGGGTTTTTCATATACCTTTCATCGTGTTGAGGAAATTCCCTTCTATTCCTATCCTTTGAAGTGTTTTCATCAAGAAAGGATGTTGAATTTTGTCAAAAGCTGCCTCTGCATTAATTGAGATGATCATGTAATTCTTCCCCTTTGATTTACTGATGTGGGATATTGCATTATTTAATTTTCTTGTGTTGAACCAGCATTGCATACTTGGAATAAATTTCACTTGGTATTATTATATAATTCTTTTAATGTGCTGCTGGATTTGATTTGTGAATATTTTGTTGAAGATTTTTGCATCTATATTCATTAAAGAGATTGGCCTGTAATTTTCTTTTATTATAGTATCTTTGCTGGCTTTGTATTGGCATGATGTTGGCTTAATAGAATGAGTTAGGTAGCTTTCCCTCTTCTTCAGTTTTTTTCAAATCATTTGAGCAAGATTGGTATTAATTCTTTTTTAATACCTGGTAAAATTGACATATTAAGCCATTTTGTTCTGGATTGTTTTTTTGGAAGGAGCCTTTGATGACTGATTCAATCTCTTTACTTGTGATTGGTTTGTTGAAATCATCTATTTTTTCCCATGCCAATGTTCATTGTTCATAATTTTCCTGGAAGTCGTTCATTTCATCTACATTGTCTAGTTTATTAGCATATAGTTGCTTACAGTATCTTCTCATTCTCTCCTTTATTTCTATGGGCTTAGTGGTCATGTCCCCTCTCACATTTTGATTTTATTTATTTGCCTTCTCTTTCTCCCCTTTATTAAATGTCAGCCTAGGTAAAGGCCCATCAATTTTATCGATTTTCTCAAAGAGCCAACTTCTGGTTTTCATGATTCCATTGTTTTCATGTTCTAAATTTTATTTATTTCTCCTCCAATCTTTGTTATTTCTTTCGTTCTGTTTGCTTTGGTATTTGCTATTCTTTCTCTAGTTCTTCCAGGTGAACAGTTGATTTCTCAACTTTTGCTCTTTGTAATTTTTTAATATAGGCATTTAGGGCAATAAATTTTCTTCTTAGCACCACCTTTGCTTCCCATAAGTTTTGATATGCTGTATTTTCATTTTCATTTCCCTCAATATATTTACTGACTTCACTTGTAATTTCTTCCTTAAGCCAATGGTTGTTTAAGAGTGTGTTGTTTAGCTTTCATAATTTGTGAATTTTCTAGCCTTCCACATGCTATTGATTTCTAATTTCATTCCATTTTGATCTGAAAAAGAGTTTTATTTTTATGATTTCAGTATTTTAAAATGTATTGATACTTGTTTTGTGACCCAACATATGGTCTATTCTTGAGAATTATCTTTGAGCACTTGGGAAAATGTATATCCTGTTGTTGTGATGTGTAATGTTTTGTAAATATCTCTTATGTCTAGTTCATTTATTGTACTATACGAAATAACTGTTTCCTTATTGCTCCTTTGTCTATATGCTCTGTGTATTGATGAGAGAGTTGTATTGAAGTCTCTAACTATTATTGTACAAGTATCTACTTTTCCCTTCAGTGTTGTCAGTGTTTGCCTTATGTATTTTTGGGCATTCTGGATCAGTGCATAAATATTTATGATTTTTATGTCTTTATGATAGACTGTCCCTTTTATTAATACATAGTTTCCTTCTTTGTCTCTTTTTATTGTTTGACCTTTGAGGTCTAATTTCTCTGATACTTTATGCCTATTCCCACTATTTTCTGGTTTTTGTTTGCATGAAATATCTTTTTTCCAGCCTTTCATTTTCAGCCTACTTTTGCTCTTGCATCTAAAGTGAGTCTCTTGTAGACAGTGTATTGATGGGTCCTGTTTTTAAATGCATACTGCTTGTCTATGTCTTTTGATTGGGGATTTTAATAATTAACATTTAATGTTAGTACTGTAAAGACAGTATTTTCTTCTACCATTTTGTCTTTTGGATTTTATATTTCATATATTATTTGTTTCTCTCTTTCAACTCTTCCTTGTAGGTTCCTTTTCTACATTTTTCAAACAGCTCTCTCCTAACTTTTCCTATTTGCTTGTAGCATTCCCTTTGGTATTTTTTCATAGAGCAGATCTCTTATTTATAAACTTCATCAGTGTCTGTTTCTCTGAAAATATTTAAAACTCTCCCTCATTTTTCTCCCTCATTTTTGAAGAAGAGTTTTGCCAGATAGAATTCTTGGTTGGCAGTTTTCTCCTTCCATGCCTTAAATACATTGTACCATTGCCCTCTTGCCTTCATTGTTTCATCTGTGAAATCCATAGATAATCTTATCAAGCTCCCCTTGTACGTGATGAATAACTTTTTTCTTGCTGCTTTCAGAATTCTCTCTTTATCTTTGACATTTAACCATCTGCTTAGTAATTGTCTTTGAGTAGGTCTATTTGGATTTATTCTCTTTGGTGTATGCTGCACTTCTTGGATCTGTAATTTTATGTCTTTCATTAGAGAGGGAAAATTTTCAGTGATTATTTTTTCCATTATTCTTTCTGCCCCTTTTCCCTTCTCTTCTTCTGTGATACCCATAACATATATATTCGTATCTTCATGTTGTCATTCAATTCCCTTCTCATATTTTTCCATTTTTTTCCCTTTCTGATCTCTTGTATGTAAGATTTCAGATGTTCTTTCATCTAATTCACTAATCCTTTCTTCTGTGTCTTCAACTCTGTGGTTGTAGATCTCCATTTTGTTTTTCATAGCTTCTCTTGTGGCTTTCATTCCCATAAGTTTTGCCATTTGTTTTCTCAAATTTTCATGTTCTTCTTTATATTCACTCAATATCTTTTTTATATTGTTCATCTCTTTTGCCATATCATCCTTCAACATGTTGATTAGATTTTTGATATGATTTTGCATGATTATTTGAACATCTTCAAGTAATTGTTTCTATGCCTGTATTTCAATTAAAATGTTCATTTGTTCCTTCGCCTGGGCCATATCTTTGATTTTCCTGATATGATTCATATTTTTTTTTGCTTGAGTCTAAGCATTTGATTTCCTTGCTTAGTTTATTCTGGAGGTCATTTTCACTCTTTTACTTAGGGTATTCTTATTGGTGGGCATTGTTCTCTATCTATTCTTTTGCTTTCAGTTCAACTTATTTTAGACTTCTATCATAGCTTCTGTTTAACTGATCAAAGTTTTTCTAGTTCTTGCCATGCATATATTTAACCTGTTTTGGGGGAGGTTTTCCCCAGATAAGATTGACCCTTATCAGATTTTCCCAGTAAGACAGACCCAAGTCTCAGGAGGAGGGTGTAATCAGTATCAAGTTTACCTGAAGGCAAGATCCAACAGGTTGCCAGACTTTCCTGTGAAGCCTTTAGAATCTCACCTTTTCCATCCTATAAAGCATGTGGTGCTTTTCAGCCCTCAGCAACCCACTGGCATAAAGTTATGCAGTGCCTTTAATTCTCTGTATACACTGTCCCTTCCAGTGTCATAGTTGAGACAGAGGCTGAGGTATAAGGCAAGCTTAAGATGTTTCTATTTTCCATTCCCTGGAGTTTGAATTCTCTGAAGGAGGGCCACTATTTAGCTGAACCTTGCCCCCTCTTTTCTTGGGGGAAGATACACGCTTTAGGGAATTATCTCCCCTGCTTGATTCTTTACTTTGTCTCTCAGACCTGTCTTAACTCTGCCCTTGCCTGGATCTCACTGAAAATTTAAAATGCCTCAAACTTCATCTCTTGAGCTACTTAGAATAGCTTTTAAAAGGAAGGAGAAAGAGAAAAAAAGAAACCCCTTTTCAGAGACAGTCCCCAGCTTCCAAGGTATACCCACTGAAGACCCGGACTTTGTACCTGGCTCTATGTTACCCCCTTCTTGGGGCACAGCTCCTTTCCAGTACTCTGAGCTTGGCTGATTTCAAAAGCCTTTATCTTTATTCTTTTTAATTTTACTTCACTTTGTTTTTTTTCTGTGAGCCCTGCATCCTCTTGGTCACGATTAAAACCAGAATTGGATCATGGCTGTCCTAACTTCCCTTGCTCACAGTAGATACTATATAAAGATATACCATTTAGGAATTTATCTCCTTCATCTGACTTTTTACTTTGTCTTTTGGACATAGCTTAATTCTTCCCTTGCCTGGAGTAATGATGAAGACTGAGAATGCCTTCACCTCTATCTAATGGGCTGTTGAGAAGTAAAATAAATAAATAGAATAATAAAACTGAGCAAAAAAAATCCTTTCTGTGCCAGAACCCAGCTCCCCAGTCTTTCCAATCAAGAGCTGGAGTTGGTACCCAGTTTATATGCCCCTTTTCTTTATCACAGCCCTTTTCCAGTATTCTGTTCTCATCCAACTCCAAAAGCCTCTGTTTTTTTCCATCAGCGCTGCCTCTTCTCTGCTTGGGTAAATGCTCCCTGTTCCTTTCATGCCTGCTGTAGGTTTCTTTGTGCTTTGAGCTTCTATTAAGCAGTCTGAATTTGTTAATTAATTCCACAGTTGGAGCTTGGCTGAGCTATCATCCTTGCTAGTTTGTTTGCCCAGAATTGTTCATAATATCTTCTAATAATCTTTTTATTTTGGTAGTGTTGGTAGTAATGTACCCCCTTTCCTTTCTAGTCTTAATTATTTGCATCCTCTCTCTTTCTAAGCTTTTTAACATATTTTTTTCCCCTTGGGGATCCAGCTGAAAGACAGTTTGCCATGCCAGTGGGAGAGGGTCACCAGCTCCCACGCTTTGTGAGACTTACAATTCTTCATGGGAGCTCAACTGTTCCATGCATTCTGGACACACAATGTGTGTCCAGTCACAGAAGTTCCCCAAACCAGCTGTTGAATTTTATCACATGTCTTTTCTGCCTCCATCAAATTGATCATGTGCTTTACCCTCATTCTGTTAATGTGGTATATTGCATTAATTGATTTTCATATCTTGAACGACACTTGTATACCTTGCATAAGTCTGACTTGATTATGGTTTGCAATATTTTAATGTGTGCTTTGTTTTTGTTTGCTGGTATTTTGATGAGGATTCTACAATCATGAAGGATATTGGTCGGTAATATTTTTTCCTGCAGTATCTTTATCTGGCTTTAGTATTAGAGTAAACATTACCTCATAAAATGGGTTGGGATGCATTCTCTCCTTTTCAATTTTTTGGAAATTTTTGAGCAAGATTGGTGTTAATTCTTCTTTGAAAGCTTGGTAAAATCCTCCAATGACACTATCTTTTCCTGGGCTTTTATTTGTTAGGATTTTTAAAAATTATTGATTCAATCCCTTTGCTTGTTATTGGTTTATTGGTATCTCTTATTTCTTCTTTAGTCAATGTAGATAGTTTGTGTACTTCTAGGAATTTGCCCATTTCATTTAAATTATCTAATTTGTTTGCTAAGAATTGTTCATAGTATGTTCTTATAATCTTTTTATTTTGGTGGTGCTGGTAATAATGTACTCCCTTTCATTTCTGGTCTTAATTATTTGCATCCCCTCTCTTTTTAAGCTTTTTAGCAAATGTTTTATTAGGGAAGTTGTAGGTTTTCATAAAAATCATGCAAAACTTATACACCCCCTCAGAAACAGCTTCCTCCATTATTGACACTTCATAATAGTGTAGTATCTTTGTTATCATTGATGAAACAATATTATTATAATCATACTATTAACTGTAGCCCATAGTTTACTTTAGTATTCAGTTTATGTGTATTCTATGATGTAAAAAATTTTTATTCTGGTGACATATACCACCCAAATTTTCACATTCTAATCATTTTCAAATATAAAATTAAGTGGTGTAATTACCTTCCCAATGTAGTGCTACTGTCCCTACCATCCATTACCAAAACTTTTCCATTAAGTTAAACAGAAACTCTGATACCTGACATCTGAAATATTGTTAGTTATATATGACTCCAATATCCTTATAGTATTTATTCTTCTCCCTCTGGAAGTTAGGGCTAGGCATCCATACAGAGAGCATGGGCTTATGCCACACTAAGCCAGAAAGGAGTTGGGGAAGTGAAAAAATGTGACAAGGTTTATCCACCATTTTAAACTACCTCTTTTTCTTGAATTTTTGCAGTCATTTAACTGTTTTCTTGAGCTCTGAGGAAGTTGGTTTAGCCAATTTCTGTTGCTTTTTTTAAAAATGTTGCTCTTAAAACAAAATCCTAGAGGGTTTTGCTCCTTCAACTTGTTGGTATCACTTTTGATTACACAATTAGTTTCTTTTTATATAATGTACTGACTTCCAAACAATATAAATAAATACACCCCAATTCAAGGGTGCACAGGTGGTTCAGTGGTAGAATGCTCACTTGCCATGTGGGAGACTGGGTTCAATTCCTGCATCATGCCCCCCCTAAAAAGAAAGAAATACAACCCAATTCAGATGAAAGATGCTGGGCATCATTAGTTTTCAAGGAAATTAGAATTAAAGCCACAAAGAGACTGATTTGAAATAACTATAATGAATAAATTCATTGACTCTGGATCTAGAATATAGGTTACTATGGGTTGGGTTGGGGATAGGGAATGGGAAGTTAATGTTTAAAATGGGAATGGTTCCTATTTGGAATGATGGAAATATTTGGGTAATAGATGATGGTGATGCTCTCATAACATTTTGAACATAATTAACAGAGCTAAAATATATTCCTGAATAATATTAAAAGGGGAAATGTTAGATTGTATATATGGAGTTCTAATTCACTAAAGTTGTCAGAATGCAACACATCAGAGATGGATTGGCTTTTTATAGGGGGATTTTATTTAGTTAAAAAGTATAGTTCTTCAGAGAAAAGGCAGCTGGCTTTCATCTGAGTTTCTCTGTCACATGGGAAAGCACATGGCAACATCTGCTGGCCTTCTCTTCTGGTTTCTGGGTTCCAATGGCTTTTCCAGGGGCAATTCCTTTCTGCATCTCCAAATGTCTGGGCTGAGCAGTGAGCGCTATGATGAGGTATGATGAGTTGCTGGGCTCTCTTCTGTTCTCTCTCTTTTAGGTCTCCAGCTAATTAAATTAAGCCTCACTCATTGTGGATATCAATCCCATAGCTGACCACAAATGCAATCAGCCATAGATGAATTTCACATATTGATGAATTAAGTCCACAGAAACAGAAGAAAGGGGCATCATCACCTGGTCAAGCTGACACCTGAACTTAACTACCACATATGGTAAGAGAAAACAAGTTAAAAAAAATAAATTCATGAAACTACACTATGAAAACAATGAACTCTAAGTTAAACCATGGATGATAGTTGATAAATACAATAATAAAAATGTGTTATCATCAATTGTCACATTTGGAGAGTCTCAAGCAGTTGGATGAGTGATGAAGAAGAGAGGGGCTAGATGGTTATATCAAGATGGACAGTTTATGATATGCTATTAAATAACTGGATTTATTGAAGAACTGGAGATTGATGTCTTTGAAATAGTTAAATATAAGAAATGTGAAGATCAAGGAATAATTTGTGTTCTTATTAATATAATAATTTATATAATATCTGTGTAATGACAATAAACATTTTTAGTTAAAGTTATTCATCTATACTTTCATATAAAAAAGCCTATCAGTTCAGTCTTAATATTTACTGAGGTACAGTAAAAGTAATTGCAGAAAAAGAAAGGAAATGATAAAGGTAATCTCTGATGGAACTTCAGTAATTATAATCTAGAATTTAGGAACAAAGATCAAAGTTTCGATTATTACAAGTACATTGATTTAAAATAACACCTGCATTATACAATGCAACATCTGCCTTACCCCTAAATGTGTTTATAATTCCTTTGGATGGAAATATGTAGTGCTCTGACAGAGAAGCATCCAGTTGGATTAAGAGAAAATAAATGATAGTGGGAGGAACTACTTAGGGTCACTCTCTCTTCTTCAGAAGGAAAACCCAGGATTCTGCAATAAATAAATAAATAAAAGCATACAAACAGAACCTCTGGCTTGCCAAAGCAAAATTCCAGGCAAAGGTTTGCTTGCAAGATGGGGCAATTCAACCCTCTCAATGCCTGATTTTTATTTGTTTGACTTTCAGTGAGAGAGTAAGACTAAGACCTCTTAAAAATAGAAATTATTCTAGATTAGTAAAAAAGGATGAAAATCACATTTATTTTTTTGAATAGGTTTTTGGATTAAGAAGATAGAAATCAGGTAACCATAAAATCAATGCATATCATATCTTTCTGATTTTGATAACCTTGAGTATTCACATTTTAGTATATTTATGGATGCAATAACGTCTTCAGAGATCTGAATGTTTATATCATATCTAGTTTTCCTGTCCATAATTTAATGACCCATTTTTAGCTTATATCTTGTTCAATTTCTGTAATTTTTAAAAAGTCAACCACTCTTTCTTTGAAATTCATCTTCCTTTTCCTTTGTAACTCTATTTTCTCTTGTTTTCCTTTAGACAATTAAGCATCTTATCCTCAGTCAATTTCAAAAGTGTTCCACGATTTTACATTTTCACTATCTGAAAACTGAGGACACTTATATAGTAAGGCTGGCCATTAAGTTCATCAAATCAAACAGCTAGCTTATCCTGCCTAGCACATGACCATGAGAAAAAGTCAGGACTTTTCAACATTTCATTTGACTGCTATTCCAAGACTACAATATTTCAGCCTATCAGGTTTCTTTCAGTCCTCCTGCTGTTGGGACTTACAACTTAGAGAAGTCAGCTCAACCATGAGTTTGAGCCTGGTTATTATCCACCATTTCCTTAAAAGCAAATATTTGGCTATTTTCTCATCTTTCTGTGCTTTTTATGCTAGTCTTTATTTTTTATTCCTGGCCTTTCTTCAACCATTTCTAATTTGGTCTTGAAATCCTTATCTTACAATAAAGAACTCTTTTACATGTGAAACCTCTTCAGGGCATGCTGCATACAACTCTTAGCCTTAAAACTTATGAAAGAATAGGTAAGTAACTTCCAAAAATGGTAGTCTAGGGAGTAGTACATGGAAGAGAATCTAATTTGACAAGGACTATAGAATGTTTAGTACATAACAGGAAGACCTGGTAGTAAAAATTGAATTTTTTTCATTCATAATCCAATATGGTTTGTTTGAAGACATGCCACATTTTTGTATAGCTAGATATCTAACTTTATGAAATATTAACATGTCTTATATAGTAATGGTTATGTTCTCTCTATATTGGTCACAACCTAATTTTTTTCACTTAATAAGATGCGTGAAATATTTTTCAATGGCATAAAATATTTTCTATATTTAAAATATTTAAAACTTTCAAGTTTGTTTGGAATTTATTAAAAGGATAAATCATAATTAATTTAGCAAATGCTATATTGTTAGACATTAAATTTTTAAATTTCCCTGTTGCAAATTATGCTGTAATCAACCTTGTATGTGAATCATTGTGCTCAACTCTGATTGGATGAACCAGATAGATTCATTGAGACATATTCTTAGATGTTGAATTGAAGGTCAATATACATAAATAGTTTCAAGTTTTTTTTTTTGTATTTGTTGTTTTTCTTCTAGGTGAACTTAATTTTTAGAACTAACATGTTTATTTTTCACTGGAAAGAATATGTATTCACTTTAGATAATTTAAAAAACAGAAGAAGAAACAGAAGAAAAAAACTGATGTATGATCTAAAGGTAATAAGTATTGACAACCTAATCTTTTCACTCTCTTTCATAAATAAAACTGAGATCACATTATATGTACTATTTGGTTACCTATTTTTTTCAATGAATATACCATGAATAATTTTCCTTGTCATTAGAAAATATTCATAAACGTTCCATTTTAATGGCTATATATGGTTCAATATAAGAATGCACTATAATTTATTTAACAAATCTACAATTTTAGACTAGTAGTTTCTGAAGTTACTTATAAATAATCATACAATAAATATACAGATTCATAAACCTTTGTACATGTCTATCATTTCTTACTTAGGATAATTCCAGACATGGAATTGATAAGTCAAATTGTGTGATTATTTTACATATATAATTAGAAGAGAAAGGGTGTAACAATTCCCATTCTTTCAACAAGGTATTAAAGTGACTTTGCATCCATTACATTTGTAAAATTGAATGTAATACTTAAAAAAACTTGCCTGGAAGACTTCCAGGAAGATGGTGGAATAGGAGCAGCAGAGCTGATTCCTCAACCCAAAACACACAAAGGATGAGTAGGAACTGTGCATTGCAGCTGTTTTGGGGCCTAGGACACCATACTGCAGTCAGCCTGATTCCTGCCTGGTAGGTTGCTGCATACTGGGAGAGTCTGGAAAGCCTTACCCACCTGGTAATGGAGGTGGAACTGGCACAGTTCTGATCACATTGTTGGCCTTGCTTATTTCTGGATAGGTGCTTCAGTGCCATTGTTTCCACCCATGAGTAAGTGGAACAGACAGAGAACTAAAAACCCACACCTTTGTAGGGCCTTGGGGTACAGGTTGTCAAAGAATGCCATCTACTGAACGGGCTGTGAAAATACAGTCTTGTGAAACTGCTCTCTTCACCCTCTCACTAGAGCCCACTGAAACTGGTTTGCAACCCATAAATGGTTCCCTGGCCTTGGTTTGGCTGGGAAACATTGATGAACCAAGTGCTCAAAAAAAGCTTTATCAAAAACCCAACAAACAAAGAAGTCATAGAAAAGAGATGGAAACTCACCTTCAGATGCCAAGATAGCCACAAACAATTACATATCATACTAGGAAATTAGAAAATATGGTCCACAGGAACACATTTAAAACTAAGAGGAGATACAGAATTTAGAACAAATAATCAAAGATGTTCAAACAAATCTCCTAAATCAATTCAAGATGGAGGAAATGTGATTAAAGAAATAAAGGATATTAAGACTTTCAGTGAGTATGAAGAAAAATTTGAAAGCATGCAAAAACTTTACAGATTTTTGGGAATGAAAGGCAGAGTAGATTAAGTTAAAGTATGCTAGAAGCATACAACAGTAGATTTGAACAGGCAGCTGAAAGGGTCAATAACATGTTCTCTGATAGGACATCCAAAATTGAATACACAAAAGAACAGATAGAGAAAAGAATGGAATAATTTAAGCAAGATCAGTCTCAGGAAATTGAATGACACCACAAAGTGCAGTAACATATGTATCATGGTGTCCCAGAGGAGAAGAGAAGGGAAAAGGCACAAAAAGAATATTTGAGGAAATAATGGTAAAAAATGTTACAACTCTTATAAAAGACAAAAGGATACAAATGCAAGAAGCAAAATATACTCCAAACTGTAATAGACCTAAACCAAGACACATACTAATCAGAAATTCAACTGCCAAAGATGGAGAGAGTTTTGAAAGTAGCATGAAAAAAGCAATTCAGGGTGAGCCACGGTGGCTTAGCAGGCAAGAATGCTTGCCTGCCATGCCAGAGGGCCAGGGTTCGTTTCCCAGTGCCTGCCCATGTAAAAAGAAAAAGAAAAAAGAAAAAAGCAATTCATCATGTAAAAAGGAACCACAGTAAGATTAAATGTCAATTTCTCATCAGAAACCATGGTGGTGAGAAGGCAATGGTTTGATATATTTAAGGCACTGAAAGAAAAAAACCTGCCAGCCAAGAATTCTTTATCGGGTATAACGGTCATTCACAGATGGGGGTGGTGGTAGTGATTAAAATATTCACATGTGCACCAGACGTGTGGGTCTAAGATGGCTGCTAAGTGAGGTGTGGAATTTAGTTCATTCTCCAGAGAAGCTACTAAATAGCCAGTAACAGTACAGAACAACTGCTAGGGCCACATCAGTGACTGGACACACAGTGTGCACCAGTCTGGACAAGCTGGACCAGTTGTGATCCCACCCAGAACCATGAGTCCCCCAAGCTGTGGCAGCCAGCACCCTCCCCTACAAGCAGGTTCCCAGAGGGTAAAGGAAAGAGACTTTATGAACAGCAGGCAGCTGATCTTGAGCAAGTTCCAATTGTGAAATTAACAAGTTCTGACTAATAAAAATACATCTCTGGCTCAGCTGAACCTCGAGTAAAAGCTCAGGTTGCTGGTTTTTGCCCCAGCACAGAGGGAGCAGAACTGATGGAAAAAGAAAAAAAAACAAACAGAGGTTTTTCCAGATCAAACAGCACAAAATACTTGAAAGGGTCTGGGTCCTGAAGGAGAGAAGGGGGCACATAGGATCTGAAGATACATAGAGCAACATATCAACTAAAGCTCTTGATTAGTGAATCCCAGGAACTGGGGTCCTTCTCTGAAAATAATTTTTTCTTTTCTATGTGGCTGTGTTTCTATGGGTTGACGGCTCTATGCATACAACTGCAAGTCTTATCAGGCTCCAACTGCCCTAGGCAAGGGCAGAATTAAGCTTGTCTGGAGGCTGTGAATTCCCAAGGAGAAGAGTGGTGCCCAGCTCAGGTGGACTCTCTCCCCCAAGGAATTCAGATCCAGGGTCTGGAAAACTGAAGCAATTAAAGCCAGACTGCAACCTCTGTCTCAACCACACCCAGCAGGGAGAGTCTGCTGAAGTTAAAGGTATCACATCACCTTATGCTGGTGGGACCAACAGGCAGACAAGCACCACATACTGGGCAGGATAGGCTAGAGGCTTCATAGGAAAGTCTTTCCTATGACAGAGTCTAGAGGCTTCATAGGAAATTCTTTCAACCTGTAGGGTCACATCCTCAGGGAAAATTGATTAGGTGACTCTTCCCTCCTGAGAGGAGGCCAATCTGGTCTGGGAAGATCTGACTGGGGTCTATAACACCTAAGTAGACCCTCTTAAGGGGAAAAAAGACACCATACATGCAGGGTAAGAAACAAGAAAACAAGAACTGAAAAATTCTGTTCTGTTAAACAAAACTGAAGCTAGAGGTCTAGAATAAGCTGAACTGAACGTCAGAGAACAGATAGACAACAAAACGATCCAGCAAGAAAATCCTAGGTAGAAAAAGTGAAAACAATCTCCAGAATAAATTGATTAGGGAAATTAAATGGCTACATTCCAGCAAAATAAATAAATAAATAAATAAATAAATAAATAAATAAATAAATAATGAATCACACTAGGAAAATTGAAGATATGGCCCAGTCAAAGGAACAAACCAACAATTCAAATGAGATACAGGAGTTGAAACAATTAATTCAGGATGTTTGAACAGACATTTAAAACATCAAAAATCAAATCAATGAATTGAGGGAGGATATAAAGAAGGCAAGGGATGAACAGAAAGAAGAAATCAAAAGTCTGAAAAAACAAATCACAGAACTTATGGGAATGAAAGGCACAGTAGAAGAGATGAAAAACACAATGGAAACCTACAATGTTAGATTTCAAGAGGCAGAAGATAGGATTAGTGAACCGGATAAAAAGACATGTGAAATCCAACAAGCAAAAGAAAATATAGGGAGAAGAATGAAAAAATATGAGCAGAGACTCAGGGAATTGAATGAAAACATGAAGCAAATTAATATACATGTTGTGGATTTCCCAGAAGGAGAAGAGAAGGGAAAAGGAGGAGAAAAGCTAATGGAAGAAATTATCACTGAAAATTTCCCAACTCCTATGAAAGACTTAAAATTACAGATCTGAGAAGTGCAGCCAACCCAAACAGAATAGATCCAAATAGACATACTCCAAGGCACTTACTAACCAGAATGTCAGATGTCAAAGAGAAAGAGAGAATTTTGTAAGCAGCAAGAGAAGAGTAATTCATTACATACAATGAATTAATATATGAATATATGAATATATGTAGATTTATCAGCAGAAACAACAGAGGCAAGAAGACAGTGGTATGATATATTTAAGATACTAAAAGAGAAAAACTGCCAACAAAGAATTCTATATCAAGTAAAATTGTCCTTCAAAAATGAGGGGGTGGGGTGGGCCACAGTGGCTCAGCAAGCAGAGCTCTTGCCAGCCATGCCAGAGACCTGGGTTCAGTTCTCTGTGCCGGCCCATGCAAAAAAAATAAATAAATAAGAGGGAAATTACAATATTTCAGACTAAAAATCACTGAGAGAATTTGTGACCAAGAGGTTGGCTCTGCAAGAAGTACTAAAGGGAGCACTAGAGACAGATAGGAGAGAGAGGTGTGGAAAGAGTGTAGAAATGAAGATTATCAATAAAGGTAAAAAGAAGAAAAATTAGATATGACACATAAAATCCAAAAGGCAAATGGTAGAAGAAAGTACTGCTCTTACAGTAATAACACTAAATGTTAATGGATTAAACTCCCCAATCAAAAAACTTAGACAGCAGAATGGATTAAAAAACAGGACCCATCTATATGCAGTTTACAGAAGATGCATTTTAGACCCAAGGATAAACATAGCTTGAAAGTGAAAGGTTGGGAAAAGATATTTAATGCAAACAACAATCAGAAAAGACCAGGAGAAGCTATACTAATATTCAATGAATTAGACTTCAATTGTAAAACAATTAAAAGAGACAAAAAGGACACTATGTATTAATAAGAGGAACAATTCATCAAGAAGACATAACAATCATAAATATTTATGCACCAAGCAAGAATGCTCCAAAATACATATGGCAAAAACTGAAAACACTGAAAAGAGAAATGGACACATCTACCATAATATTGGAGACTTCAATTCCCCACTCTCATCAATGGACAGAACATCTAGACAGAGGATCATTAAAGAAACAGAGACTTTGAATATCACAATAAATGAACTAGACTAAACAGACATTGATAGAACATTACACCCCACAACAGCAGGATACACCTTTTTCTCAAGTGCTCATGGATCATTCCCAAGGATAGACCATATGCTGGGTCACAAAGCAAGTCTCAGTAAATTTAAGAAGATTGAAATCATACAAGACACTTTCATGTATCATGAAGGAATGAAATTGGAAATCAATAATAGGCAGAGGGCCGGAAAATTCACAAAGATATGGATGTTCAACAGCACACATTTAAATAGCCAGTGGGTCAAGGAAGAAATTACAAGAGGAATCAGTAAATATCTTGAAGCAAATCTGAATGAAAACACAACATATCAAAATATATGAGGCGCATCAAATGCAGTGCAAATAGGGAAATTTATTGCCCTAAATGCCTGCTCTAGTTTGCTAGTTGCCAGAATGCAACACACCAGAGATGGATTGGCATTTAATAAAAGGAGATTTATTTCATTAGTTCTTCCGAGGAAACACAGCTAATTTTCAAATGAGGTTCTTTCTTACATGGGAAGGCACAGGGTGATCTCTGTTGGCCTTCTCTCCAGGCCTCTGGGTTCCAACAACTTTCCCTGGGGTTATTTCTTTCTGTATCTCCAAAGGCCTGGGCTGAGCTGTGAGTGCTGAGATGAGGTATGTTGAACTGCTTGGGCTGTGCTACACTGAGCTCTCTCTTTAAGCACCAGCCAATTAAATCAAACATCATTCATTACAGCAGGCATGCCTCTTAGCTGACTGCAGATGTAATTAGCAACAGATGAGGTTCACATACCATTGGTTCATGTCCACAGCAACAGAACTAGATACCTTCAACTGGCCAAGTTGACAACTGAATCTAACTACCACAACACCTACATCAAAAAGGAAGAAAGAGCAAAAATCGAGGAATTAACTGTTCACATGGAAGAACTAGAGAAAGAACAGCAAACTCATCCCAAAGCAAGCAAAAGGAAATAAATATTGAAGATTAGAGCAGAAACAAATGAAATTGATAGCATGAAAACAATCAAGAAACTCAGCAAAACCATAAGCTTATTCTATGAGAAAATCAATAAGATTGATGGACCCTTACCAAATTTGACAAAAAGAAGAAGAAGAGGATGCAAATGAATAAAATAAAAGATGGAAGAAGACATATAACCACTGACCTGCAGAAATAAAGGAGGTAATGAGGGAATACTATGAACAACTTTATGCTAATAAGCTAGACAATGTAGATGAAATTGACAACATCCTAGAAAGGCATGAGCAACCAACATTGACTTGAGAGGAAATAGATGACCTCAACAAACCAATTACATGTAAATAAATTGAATTTGTCATTAAGAAGCTCCCAAAAAAGAGAAGTCCAGGACCAGATGGCTTCACCTGTGAATTCTACCAAACATTCAAGAAAGAATTAGTAAAAATCCTGCTCAAACTCCTCAAAAAAATTGAAGAGGAAGGAGAGCTACCTAACTCATTCTATGAAGCCAACATCACCTTCATACCAAAGCCAGACAAAGATACTACAAGAAAAAAATTACAGGCCAATCTCTCTAATGAATATAGATGCAAAAATCCTCAACAAATTTCTTACAAATTGAATCCAACAGCACATTAAAAGAATTATACACCATGATCAAGTAAGACTCATCCCAGGTATGCAGGCATGATTCAACATAAGAAAATCAGTTAATGTAGTACACCATATCAACAAAACAATGCAGAAAAATGACATCATCATCTCATTTGATGTAGAAAAAGCATTTGACAAAATTCAACATCCTTTCTTGTTAAAAACACTTGAAAGGACGGGAATAGAAGGGAACTTCCTCAACATGATAAAGGGAATATATGAAAAACCCACAGCTAGCATCATCCTCAACAGGGAAAATCTGAAAAAATTCCCCCTAAGATCAGGAACAAGACAAGGATGTCCACTATCTCCATGTTATTCAATATTGTGTTCGATGTTCTAGCCAGAGCAATTAGACAAGAAAAAGAAATACAAGGCATCAAAATTGGAAAGGAAGAAGTAAAACTCTCACTGTTTGCAGAAGATATGATACTGTATGTCAAAAACTCTGAAAAATCCATGGCAAAACTACTAGAGCTAATACATGAGTACAGTAAAGTGGCAGGTTACAAGAGTAACACTCAAAAATCTGTAGTGTTTCTATACATTAGTAATGAACAATCTGAGGGGGAAATCAAGAAAAAAATCCATTTACAATTGCCATGAAAAGAATAAAATACTTAGGAATAAATTTAAGTAAGGCTACGAAAGACCCGTACAAAGAAAACTATAAGAAATTGCTAAAAGAAATCACAGAAGACCTAAATAAATGGAAGGGCATACAGTGTTCATGAATTGGAAGACTAAATACAATTAAGATGTCAATTCTACCTAAAATGATTTATAGATCCAATGCAATACCAATTAGTACCCCAAAACTTACTTTACAGAGATAGAAAAACCAATAGCCAAATTTATCTGGAAGGGCAGGGTGCCCCAAATAGCTAAAAGTATCCTGAGAAAGAAAAATGAAATAAAAAATTAAGGCATATTACGAAGCTACAGTGGTCTACACAGCATGGTATTGGCATAAAAATAGATATACTAACCAATGGAGTTGAATAGAGTGTTCAGATATAGACTTTTCATCTATAGCCAATTGATATTTAAGAAGGCAATCAAGCCAACTCACCTGGGACAGAACAGTCTCTTCAATAAATGGTGCCTGGAGAACCGGATATCCACATGCAACAGAATGAAAGAAGATCCATATCTCGCACTCTAGACAAAAATTAACTCAAAATGGATCAAAGACATAAAACACTAGATCTAAGCCATAAAACTTTTAGAAGAAAATGTAGGGAAATATCTTATAAATCTTATAATAGGAAGTGTTTTCCTAGATCTTACACCCAAAGCATGAGCAGTTCTCCTTTGATTACTATGTGCATGTTTTTTTTACTCTAAGAATTCAGTTTCAATATCCTTGTATCTTTAATTTAATGTGATTCTTTTTCAGATAGCATATGGTTGGGTTATGTTTTCTACATCCATTTTGCCAGGCTCTGCCTTTTCTCTGAGAGTTTATTTCACTTACAATTCAAATCATAATGATAATTCTGAATTTTTTCCTGCCATTTTGCTATCTAAATATTTTAAATCTTATACATTTTCCCCCTTAATTCTTCTGTTAATTCTTAATTTTATATTCTTGATTTTTGCGTTGTACTATATTGAGTTTCTTCTCATTTCTGTCTGTATGTATTTTTCATGTCTTTTCTTTGTGGTTATTATGGGGTTAAAGTTTAACATCTTAAATATATCACAATCCCATTTGGTTTGAAGCTAACGTAACTTCAATAGCATACTCATACTCTTTTCTCATTCTCTTCAGTACCCCCACTTTTTATTCTTTTTTCTTTCTAATACTCAGTTTGACTCAATTCAATTGTCTCCTTTTTGAGTTCACTGATTCTTTCTTCTGCCAGCTCCTATCTACTGTTGAAACCTGTTTTAGTGTGTTAAAGCTGGCAGAATGCAATATATGAGAAAGAGAACGGCTTTTTTTTTTTTTTTTTTTTTTAGGGAGGAAGGGAAGGAAAGACAGAGAAGGAAGGAAGGATGGAAGGAAGGAAGGAAGAAAGGGAAACATTTTTAAACATTTTCTTGTTTTTATTATATTTTGTTTGTTTGTTTGTTTTTTACATGGGCTGGGGCCGGGAATCGAACCGGGGTCCTCCGGCACGGCAGGCAAGCACTCTTGCCCGCTGAGCCACCGCGGCCCGCCAGAGAACGGCTTTTAAACATGGAGTTTATTAAGTTGCAAGTTTACAATTCTAAGGCCATGAAAGTGTCCAAATTAAGGCACCAACAGGAGGTTACCTTCACTCAAGAAAGGCTGATGCCATCCAGAACACTTCTGTCAACTGGGAAAGCACATGGTTGGTGTCTGTTGGGGTCTTTATGTCTGCTGGGGCCTTTGGGTTTTGCACACTTCTGTCAGCTGGGAAGACACTTTATGTCTGCTAGCTTCCTGTCCTCATTTCATTAGGCTTCCAAGGCATTTTCTTTCTGCATCTCCAAGGTCTTTGGCTGTGTGGGCTCTGAATCTTTTTCCAAAATGATTCCCTATTAAAGGACTCCAGTAAGCATCTCCACTTTGAATGAGCAGAGGCACATCTTCATGGAAACCACCTAATCAAAAGGACAATTGGGTGAGTCACATCTCCATGGAATCAATCGAAAAGATCCCACCCAGAAAAACTGAATGAGCATTAGGAACATGGCTTTTCTGGAGTATATAACAGTTTCAAACCAGAACAAAACCCTTCTGGGCATTTTCCATTTTAGTTATTATGGTCTTCAACTCCAGTAGTTCTTTCTCTTTTTAAAAGTATCTCTTGGGTATGCCACAGTGGCTCAGCAGGGAAAGTTTTTGCCTGCTATGCAGGAGACCCAGGTTTGATTCCTGGTGCCTGCCCATGCAAAAAAAAAAAAAAGTATCTCTTTACTAAAGTTCTCACATTGCTTATTCATTATCTTCCTGATATCCTTTAGTTCTTTCTCTGTCTTTTCCTTCACGTCCTTCAGCATGTTAAGATTAAATTTCAGTGGTGTTTTTTGGTGTTGTCCACATTCTATCTTGTTTTTTATTCTGGATTTTTACCCCTTTCCTTTGGATAAGTCATGATTTCCTCCTTCTTCGGTTGTCTTGTACTCTTTTTGCATACTGCATATTATAGTATTTTTAAATATTAACTCTGGGATTTATTCTGTGTGATATCTGTCTATTGATGTTGAAATCAGCTGGTGAAAAGACAGAATTTCTTGAGCTTCAGCTGTCCTATAAAGAAGTCTGCCCAAGGAAAATGCATTTTGAACCATCTTCCCTATCTTTCTGGCCCTATGTCTGATCCTGGATCTGTGCTTGTTAGTTGTTTTGGAATTGCCCTGTTTACAAGTGTTTGAATACTCCCTCTATTTCCCAGGAGACAGATTTTCTTCTCTCAGGTGTTTAAAGTAGCCATGGCTTTCCCCCATACTGTCCATCTCTATTGTTTCTTACTCTCATTTTCTCAAGCTTCTTTCCCCTGGAGGGCAAATATGTGAGTGGTCTTCATGGCATAGAAGTCTTTCCCAAATCAATGTTTCTCAGCCAAAACAGGGGGCAAGAACTCACCATGGGAGCACAGACCAGCTCCAAAGTATCCTGGGATGGGGAATCAGTATGGGCACTAGGACCTTCTTCTATGGCTCCTCAAAGCTGAGCTTTCTTTAACTGTCCAACAAATGCATCCCTTCAGTTAACTGTCCCCTGCATCCCTGAGAAGCACAGTGCCTTTAAGTCTCCTCCACTATGGCCTTTGTCTGAGGCAGATTTAAACAATATCCACATTCAGATCTGGGCCCTCAGCGATCTGAAATTGCTAATCAAAATCTGTGATTAGCGATCAGCCATGTACATCCCTAGTCTTAGTTTTGGTGAAGTGCATTTGAACACCAATTTCTGTCACCAGCTTGCTAGACAGGGGCTGGACCCACGGAGGCCTGCCATAAGATTGAGGCAGGGTGCCGGTAACCACTACACAGAGAGTGCAATTTACTGCCCTTTACTGTAATTTTCCAGGCTCTTCCTCCTGCTCTTCTTTGGATGTGGCATAGCATTCTACTAAACTGGAGAGCTTCAAAATAAGTGTTTCAGACAATTCCTGCCTTTTTAATTGTTTTCATGAAAGGACTTTTATCAGTTGATATACATCAATAAACTTGTGTTAAAGTGAGTTACAGAATGCTACTTAAAGTATGATGTTATATCTATAATTTTTTTAAAACCACAAAGAGTTCATACCATAGTAATACATATACACATAGTAAGTAAAATAATATCAAAATTATTAGTAAGTAAATAATATTTAAATGACTCCAGTGGTTCCTATTAAATTTGCAAAAATATTTATTTTCAGGGAGTAAAGGAGATGATTGGTATTCAAGGTGGAAGAACAGAGATTTTTAGCTTTAATGTGGTAATTTTTACTGACAAATTGTATTCATGTATTGTTTGTGAGATATTTCAGAAGAATTTTTTATATAGGAATAAATATTGGAAGCAAACAGGCCAAAATATTAAGTGTAATTCTGGGTGATGGGAATATGCATGACTTCTTTTTTACACTTTTTCAAGACGAATCTCTCCCTGCCCTCTCCTGTACCTCCTCCTCTTCCAACATATAAACAAACAAGCAAAATCTTTCACTGTCTCTCCAATACTTAGAGAACAGTATAAAAACTCTTAGCATGTCATACAGGACTCTTTCCTGAGTCCCTTTATATGCTCTGTACTTAACAGCTCCTTTTATCTTAGTCTAATGATCACCATCTTTCAGCTAGACTGTTACAGTTGTATCATGCATTATTTCCCCTGACTTCTGTCACTTTTTGCTCCAGTTCTTTCTCCCTGTTGCATACAAATTTTATTTTACTTAAAACAGATACCTATTTATGTCATCCACTCTGTGACAACCTGTATTGTTTCTTTATTAACTGAGCATTTAATGTATGTATATGTACATATGAATTTGCAGAATCTCTGTAATTGCTCTGTGGCTGGCCAAAGAACCATTAATTAATGGAGTAAATACTTAACTCCTTAGGCTTCTGTACAAGACTTTGTAATATGTTCCCAACTTTAATTGCAAATGTTTTTGCACATCTCCATGCTTGGGGCTTCAATTATATTAAACTTCTTGATTGGTCTAAAATAT
Source organism: Tamandua tetradactyla (assembly GCF_023851605.1). NCBI lineage: Eukaryota > Metazoa > Chordata > Mammalia > Pilosa > Myrmecophagidae > Tamandua > Tamandua tetradactyla. The sequence goes on along the minus strand of NC_135353.1, from coordinate 52,456,996 downwards.
TCCATGCTTTTGCATTACTGGTTATCTTTTCATACATAACCTTTAATATTCTGTGTAATTCCTCAGAAAACCAGCTAAAATGTCATATCTTGTGTGAAATTTTTCATAAATCTCCCAGTGCAAATGGATCATTCTCAAATCTAGAATATTACTGGATTTGATTCATCTTGTTTACACTCACCATATAGTATTGTTAATTATCTGTTTTTATGTCTGAATTCCTCCCTTAATTTTGGGAATTCCTCAATGACAGATTTTTTTTCCTTATTTAATTTGGCATCCCCACTGTCTTACAGTGTGTGCAATGGAGTAGGATTTTGGTAATGCTTGCTAAAATAAAGAGTGAATGTGAGAGTGGGCCATGGTGGCTCAGCAGGCAGAGTTCTTACCTGCCATGCTGAAGACCCAGGTTCGATTTCCAGTGCCTGCCCATGCAAAAAAAAAAGAGTGAATGTGAAAACTCTGTGATAATGCACTTATTTTTAACTGGAAGGGGTGTGTTAGAATCATTATTAGAGTTTATAAAAAATATTACATCTACTGACTTAGAATCCTTGGGCTTGTATATTCTAAAAAGTTGATTTTGATATGCATGCCACATTAAGAAACACTGCTGCAAATCATATGCAGAGAAAGTAGAATTGGACCTTATCAGAAAACTAAAGGCTCTAAACCAAAATGAGCATCTATGCCTCATTAGGGGATATAAATGATAATCCACAGAAAAAAGTACAAAGCCTTATGGCATAGAATTGGTGAATCCATCCAGGTAAAATTCCAATAATCCATACTCTTCAGTATGGTTATATAATCAATTATGAATCAATTTAATTGGACCATCAACTTAGGATATTTTCAAAGGCACCTCAGTGATTCTGGTACATATACTTGGTTAATAACTTTTCTTGAACGGAAAAGCCACTTTTTCTGTTCACTCGTGGCAAAGTGAAAGTTAATTCTGCATTCTAGAAGCACTTTTAACTTAGAGTATTTTCTGTTTTGATTCAGTATTTCCTTTTCTGTAAATTCGTTTTGGTGCCTATACCAAGGACAGCCTTACCCATAGGATGGGTAGTCTTGTGTCTATAGACGTATTATTTGAAGGATTTCTCACAATACCTTTATCTGTGTTCCAAAAATTCCATTTATGGATGTATTCCTCCATTCTCCAGTCCTTAGCTCTTTTTAAAAATGGTATTGAGTCGATCACTAAAATCTTGGTCTGAATATATTTAACCGATATATTCCTTCAGCATGAAGGCATTGGATTCCTAGGGGAGAATGAAAATGTTATAAACAAAATCATATTTCCTTAGGACTTGTGTATTTGCAGAAAAAAAGAAGCTCTTGAAAATCTTTCTGAGAGTTTTCTTTCCCCTTGTGCTCTCTCACTAATCATTGCTGCCGCCACCATGCAAGCAATGAGATCCGACTCCCTGTTTAATTATCCGATTCATCTTAGTCTGGCAGAACAAAGTAAAACTTTACTTATGGCCCTAAGGTAACAAAAGAGAAATAAAACTAGAGTGCCATGAAGCCAGAAAACTTGACTAGCAAGAATAGCGTGCTCTACTGAAAAGAAGTAAGGCATCATAATTAAAAAGCACAACCTCTAGAGCTTCTATTCCCAGCTCTAGCATTTACTAGTTTTGTGACTTGGGACAGTTTACACAACCTCTTTGTGTCTCAGTTTCTATTTATCTTAGAGGAACAATAGAACTTACCTCACAGGCTTGCTGGAACTAGAGGCACTTGAACGGCATGCAGGAAGTATATAGATATTATTTGTCATTATCACTAGTCTTAACAGTTTTGTTTCTTCTCTCGTGGGGTTCTAAGAAGAAGAGCTATCAGTTCCTTCTTGCCTACCTCTAAGACACAGTAGATTGAACATTTCTTTGCTAGGAGCACAATAAAATTCAGATGAGAAGATAAGTTATTTCCTCTACCCACCTGGGACTCACTCAATTTTTTCTGTGTGATCGATATCAGAAATAAGTTTTCTCTTGAGGCAAAACTAATCCCTTATGATATGGGATACTTTGTTGCTCTTGCAAGTACAACATAATAAGCATATCCCAAAGAAACACCACAACCACAGCATTCATATCTGAAATGACATCCCCAATTTTGCCAAAAGACTGGTTATTTTTACTGTTCTGCATGTTGGACAGTGGACAGGCTAGAATGGACCTAAACAGCCAACCGAGATAATCTGCTGCTTAAACTGAATTTTGGCTACAGATGTGGATTTTAAGGAAGTCTCTGTCTATATATGTCTTGATGTTGACAAAAATTAAACTGGCTGCTCCTTTTGAGAATTGAATAGTATCCTTGATCACAGTATGCAGTGAGTTTGTATTATACTCAAGGTGGTGAAAATGACTTATGACTAGGAAGGCCAAAGAAATAACAGTTATGTCTCACCTCAGACAACTCTTTCTAGTTTCTCCTGATCTTTAATACTACTAAGAAATGATTGGAAGTAAGCATTGTTCAGAAACAAATAAAGAGGAAGATATTGTTTATAAATAATTTTCATGGGAAGCTTTGTTTCAGATGATTTGAAAATATATACAGATTCAACTTCTAATAATTGTCTAACATTGGGATTGATTCTCACTTTTCTTTTCTGTTGAGATACTTGCTTCTCCATTATTTTGAGTTTTAATAGGGGGAACTGAATACTATGGTGTGAAAATGGAATCTTATGGTGGGAGGATATAATTTCTGGAATGGGGGAGTGACATGGCAATGAATTGAAGTAGAAGGAGCTCTGAATTTTGAGTTGAGAGGCTGTGTTCACATGGGCATTGCACCTTTAACAATTAGAAGGTTACTTCTGTTCTCTAGACTTCAGTTTTCTCATTTGTAGTATCAGTGTCATGCACTGGATGATCCTACGGGCTCTTCTTGTAGAACATTTCTTAATGCTATGATGAAAACAGTATTTTAGGAATAGTTTTCCTTCCTCTTCCAGCCAAAGCCAACCTAGCCATGACTTCAACCACTGTTTTACCAATGCATTCCTTTCACCTCCATATTTGGATGAACCCAACACTGGATCAATTTATCTGTCCACTCTCTTTATTTCATAGGGGCTGTAGGTTACCTGTGGATAAAAATATATGAAAATTTGTGCTAGTAAATATCCATTTCAAACTCTGCTGGGTCATGATGTCTTCCATGCTCTGCTTCTTAATTTCCCACAATACAGATGCCAAGCATTATCAATCCTGACTCCCTAGTCACCTAACCCATGACTTCATTCCTTTTTCTCAGATGATAATCTTCTTTTCTTCATGCAGGAAAAATAGAAACCACAATACAAGAATTTCTTTAAATTTCTATACCACACCAACAAATTGCATCCTTCTGTTTTTAACTTCTCTCTGTTCCTATCAGAAAAACCTTCCATTTTTTTTCTAAGATAAATCCTTGTATTTGTCTCTGAACCTCATTCTATCTTGGTTCTCCAGGAACCTCACATCAATTATTCCCCTTCTGAACTTCACTTTTCCTATTGTTTTCCATGTTCAACCTATAAACACACTCAAAGCTCTCCTCCTTAAAAATAAAAGCTGCCCATTAATCCTATTACTTGTTGTAGCTACCATCCTTACTCTTTCTTAACTTTCACAGGTATAAAAGTTTGTAAGGTTGTCTAAGCCTACCACCTTAGTTGCCCTTTACTCCTTAACCCACAAATGCAAATATAATCTTCTTACTCCCCTGCTTAGACTTTTTCATCTTTTTCCCTTTGTCATTAGGATTATATCCAAAATCCTTACGTTGGCATACAAGGTTCCTTATTATGTGGGTTCTGCCTACATTTTCAGCCTCATTTCCTACCTTTCCTTCATTTTCTTACATCTTCTGCCCTCCAATTCCTCCCCTTTAAAAGCCAATCACAAACATATTGCTTATCACTTTATAAATGGGGCATACTTTATTTTATCTCAGTCTGATTCCTGTACCTATGCTTTTAACTGAATAGATGCTTCATGATTCATGCTTCTTGTTTGAAGATTTTGGAAAAGATGGCACCACTTCCTTGAAGCATCCCCAGACGGGTAGTTAGATTCAGTTGTCAACTTGACCAGATGAAGGTGCCTAGATCTATTGCTGTGGACATGAGCCAATGGCATGTGAACCTCCATCTGTTGCTGATTACATCTGCAGTCAGCTAGGAGGCATGCCTGCTGCAATAAGAGATGTTTGATTTAATTGGCTGGTGCTTAAATGAGAGAGCTCAACATAGCACAACCCAAACAACTTGGCATACCTCATCTAAGCACTCGCAGCTCAGCCCAGGCCTTTGGAGATGCAGAAAGAAATCACTCTGGGTAAAGTTGCTGGAACTCAGAGGCTTGGAGAGAAGGCCAGCAGAGATCACCGTGTGCCTTCCTAAGTAAGAAAGAACCTCACTTGAAAGTTAGCTGCCTTTTCACTGAAGAACTAATGAAACAAATCCCCTTTTACTAAAAGCCAATCCATCTCTGGTGTGTTGCATTCCAGCAGCTAGCAAACTAGAACACAGACACATACCAAAATTGGGTTAGGCAAATTCTTTATGTGTCCTCAAAGTACTCTATGTTGTCTACCATATTACCACTTATCAAATTACTTTTCTGTCTCCTATTTGGTCTTGATGCAGGGACATAATTATACTTAAAATGTTTGTTGCTTATCTAAAATTAAAATTTAACTGAGAGTCTTGTTTTTTTATTTGGTGAATCTGCTAACCTTAACCATATTGTATGCATAACTATAAACTCTTTTTCCATCAAATAATCTCATCATTGTTTCATGCTCCTAAATATTATGACTATAAACTATTTTTCCTTATGGATGTACTCACTAACCAGTTCTTTATTATTGGACTGTTAGACTGTTTCCAATTTCTGCTACTATAAATAATTTCTTGAGGTGCATACATTTATATAAATATTCATTTGTATTTATGAATATTTAATTAGGGTAAATTACTCAAAGTAGAATTACTCAAACTGTATGCATATTTGTTTAATGCTTGTCATACATAATACCAAAAATCTTTTAAAGAAATTGTTGGTTTTTAAATTATTTTATTCTTTATGCCTAGAACAGGCAATTTTAGATAGAGTTTGGGTTGTTCTCTGCACCTGGCAAGCTTGAAAGGATGGGAGAACATTTAAGTGGAGGAAGTCCTTTTTGGAAATATACAGCTACAATGGAGTAGGGCTACCTTAGAAATGTAGATCCTCATCAGCATAATATTGGTAGCTGAAGATGTTGGGGGAAATGAACTCAACCAAGAACTTAGTATAGAGAGGAAAAACAGGAAAGGGGGCATATCCTTGGTTAATACCCACAAGGTGAATGGAGGAAAAGAAGTCAATAGGCAGTAGTTATAATAGAGAATTAAAGCAATGCAAATAGAAAATTATGATTTTAAATGTCTGATCAGCATTGGTTTGTTGTCCTTCCTGAGTTCTCAGTAAGCCAAAGAGTTTAAAGCAGGAACACTTATCTAAGATAAAGGTTCTAAGTGCTCAGACAAGATCTGGTAATTACTAACATTAGTTAAATAAATACCATTTACTAATCATTTACTAGGAAGCAAGCCCTGTGCTAAGTGCCTGACATGCAACAAATCTGCAAGGTAGGTGTGAATATTAACTTCATGTTACAGCTGAGGGGAGAGGTATGGTTAAGTAAAGTAACTTGCCCCAAATGACTGATTAGCAAATAGCAAAATTGGATTTGAATTTGTCTTTAGACCCTGACTCTCAATACTTATCAGCACACTATATTGCTTATTTGCACAGGACTATATAATGCACAAACTATTTTAAAATTTCTTATCATATTTAAAGCCATATCACTAGTTAAAGAAGTGATCTACTAGCATATAACAGTGCTTTCCAAACACCAAATGTGTATACAAATCACCTGGTGATTTTGTTAAAACAAAGATTTTGATTTAATAGATCTAAGGTGGGACCTGAGAGTCTGTGTTTTTAACAAGATACTGGATGCTGCTGATGATGCTGACTTCCAGAAAACACTTTGTGTAGTAAATGTACATAGGAAAAAGTATAAAGTCAAAAGATTTTGATTGTCAGCACATTAAATCTGCATCTTTAAAAACTTTTTAAATGTTATATAATTACAAAATATCTCAAGCATATAGAAAATTAAAAAATAACATGATCGAGTTTAGTGTACCCACAATCCAGATTTATTACATATTAACATAGATATTGCACATTTGACATTTTTGCTTCAAATCTTTGTTTCTTTCTCTATTTTTTTTTACTTTCCACTCTTTTATAAATAAATGAAGGACCCATGTCCATTCAATCCACAAGGAACCAATGATTTGAATTTGTTGGGTATTAGTTTCAGGGATATTTTATAATTTTATTGCATATTTATTTATTCATATTCAATATGTGATGTTTTGGGAACAATAATAAGTAAGGATGAATCACTTCTACAGTGGCAGATTACATACATTTGAAAATCCCATCCTCCATAATGGAAATAAGAGCACTTACAAAAATGACAAAATCAACTTTTACAGAACTCTGGAAATTAATGAAAGGTTTACAATTAACTAGGGAAGATATGCTCAAATAAAATGGCTAAATCTTGGTGAGAACAGCAATCTTTACGGCATATGAACATTGACGAATTGCATCCAAGGTCTTCATATACCCAAAGTAACCTTGAAAATTAACATCTGCACAACCATATTGAAACTACCAGCCTAATAGCTGTTGGAGGAGACAGAATGGATTTGGAGCAACCCAAACGTTCCTATTCTCAGAGAATTGTCATTTTACCTACCTCTAAGATCTCTGGAATCCCCCCAATCACAGGACTTAGACCTCACTCACTGAAAGTAGCCATTAGCCTGGGGTGTTTGACAAAAACCATAAGAGCTTTGTTTAGCATTGAAACTGCCTGAGTTAAGGATAAAAATTGAGGCCAACCAGAGGTTAAGAAAGAAGCTTAAAAGGAAAAACTGCGGAATGAGATGGCCCTAGGGGTCTTGAAAAACTCCATCTTATTGCTGGGGACCTAGAAGGCCATGTGCATGTGCAGGGCTGTGTGTGTGAATTTTCAAAAAAAAAACCCTCAAAAGCTCTTAAACTCTCACCTCTTCCTAACACTGAGGCTCTCTGCAAGAAGGAAATGAAGAGTAAAATAGATATATAAACTCTGCATCTGAAAATTGATGCATGATGCAACATACACAGAGACATCCTCTGCAAAGATTGGGAGATTTATTGGTGCTAGGCTTTTAAGGAAGTCTCTGTTCAATCATTAACTGATTACTAGCTAACAAGCAGGCACTTCTGTGTCTACAGGCAAGAAAAAATACAGAGTTTAATTTGTTCAGAAAAGTCACTAACCAAACAAAAACATCAAATACAAGCATTAACAAGAAGCAAAAACAAATTTGTGTGTGTGTGTTTGTTTCTACAGGTTTGACATTATATTATTTACAATTTCCAGTTTTCAAAAGAAACTTTGAAAAAAGAAACATGAAATGGCCCATATTCAGGAAAATTTAAACCAATAGAAACTCTTAATGAGGATCCCAGATGTTGGGCTTACTATATAAAATACTTAAAATCAGTTATATAAATATGCTTAAAGAAATAAATGAAACAAGATCTAAAGAACCAAAGAAAAGTATGAGAACTATGTTTCACCAAATACAAATATCAATAAAAATGATAGAATATAACAAATAGAAATATAACTATAACAAATAGAAATTCTGGAGTTCAAAAGTACAATAGCTGAAATGAAAATTTTACTAGAGAAACTTTTATGAATTCTGAATGTGCAAAAGAATGATTCTGCAAACTATAAGACAGGTCAACTGAGTATATCAAATCTGAGGAAAAGAAAGAAAAAGAAGAAAAATGAGCTTACTTCACAGACCCAAGGAACACCATCTCATGTACCAATATCCACATTGTGGGAATCCCAAAAGGTGGGAAAAGAAAGAAGGGACAGAAATAATGTTTGAGGAAATAATAGTTAAAAAAAACTTCCCAAACAAAATGAAAAACATTAATCTGTATATCCAAGAAACTCAAAACCTCCAAGAAGGATAAATTGAAAGAGATTTATACGTAGACAAATTACAGTCAAACTTTTGAGCACTTAATATGAGGACAGTTTGTTAAAAGCAGTAAGAGAAGAGCAACACATCATGAACAAGGGATCTCCAATAAGATAAACAACTCATTTTACATAACAGGTCATGAAGACCTGGAGGCAGTGGGATGACTTATTCAAAGTGTTCAAAGGAAAACACTACAACCGATATTTCCATATTCAGAAAAACTATCCTTCAAAAAATGAAAGAGAAATTAAGACATACAGAGGTATAGAAAAACTTGAAGAATTTTTGGTTAGGAGATGTGCCTTACAAGAAAGAATAAAGTGATTTCTCCAAGGTTAAATGAAAGGATATTACACAGTAAATCAAATCCACATGAATATATGTATAAAGATCACCAGTAAAACAACTTCAGAGGTAAATATAAAAGGCAGCATAAATATATATTTTCTTTAAAACTCCTTTTATCTCTGATTTGATTTACAAGACAACTCCTTAAAGCAATATTTAGAAATATGCATTGATGAGCATACAATGTATAAAGATGTGATTTGTATGATAATAATGACAAAAGGAGGGGAAAGGGAATAGAACCATATAAGAGCAAAGTATCTATATATTATTGAAATTAAGTTGATAATAATCCAAATCAGATTAAAAATTAAGTTGAAAACTGCAATCTTGAGGACCATGTCTACAAAAACAACTAAAAATATTAGTGAAAGACATGACAAAGATCAGTAACTTGGTACAAAACTTAACTGTCTAGCACAAAGGAGGCAGTAATGAAAGACCAATGGAAGAATAACTATATAAGACATAGAAAACTAAGATCAAATTGCAACCATAATTTCTCCTTTATTGGTAATATTAAATATAAATGGATTGACTTCCAGGTCAAGATGGTGGCTTAACAATGTGCGCATTTTAGTTCGTCCTCCAGAACAACTACTAAATAACCAGAAACAGTACAGAACAGCTCCTGGTGCCACGTCAGTGACCAGACACACAGTGTACCCCAGTCTGGACCAGCCCACTGGCTGCAAGCCCCCACAGAACCGTGAGTGCCCAAAGCTGCAGTGACCAATGCCCCTCCCCCACAGGCTGCTTCCCAGAGGGAAAAGGAAAGGAAGTTTACCAGCAGCAGTGACTGAGCACAATCAAATGCCAATTGTGAAATTAATTAACAAATTCTGACTACTAAAAATAGGACCCCAGCTTAGGTGAACCTGGTCAAAGTGGAGGTCACTCATTTTTGCCCCAGCACCAAGGGGGCAGGGCTGATGGGAAAAGGGGGAAAAAAAGAAGAAAACAGAGGTTTTTGTGGCTGTGTTTCTACAAAGGCTTGACTGCCTTTGGATATAGCGGCAGACTTCTCAGGCTGCAACTGCCCCAGGCATAGACAGAAGTGAGCTCTTTTGGAGGCCTGTCTGGAGCCTGTGCCTTCCCCAGGAGAGGGGTGAAGCCCAACTGAAGTGGAATCCCTCCCTCAAGGAATTCAGACACCAGGGCTTGGTAATTTGAAGCCATTAAAACCAACCTACAACCTCTCCTCTGTCTCCACCATGCCCCCAGGAGGGAGAGTCTGCCAAAGTTAAAGGTACCACATCATCTTATGCTGGGGGGACCTGCAGGCAGACAAGCACCACATACTGGGCAGGATAAGAAAAACAGAGTCCAGAGACTTCAGAGGAAATTCTTTCAACCTTCTGGGTCTCACCTTCAGGGAAAACTGATGCAGGTGACTCTTTCCTCCTGATAGGAGGGCAGTTTGGTCTGGGAAAATCCAGCTGGAGTCTATAATATCTACGTAGACCCTCCTAAAGGTGGTGGGGGGAAGGCACCATACAAGCAGGGAAAGAAATAAGAAAACAAGAAATGAAAAATTCTCCTCTGTTAGACAAAACTTAAGCTAGAGGTCCAGATAAAGCGGAACTGAATGTCAAAGAACAGAGATGCAACAAATTCATCCAGCAAGAAAACCCTAGGTTAAGGAACTGAAAGCAATCTCCAGAATAAAATAATTAAGGTAATTAAATGCCTAGATGCCAGCAAAAAGTAGCAAATCACACTAGGAAAATTGAAGATATGGCCCAGTTAAAGGAACAAACTAACAATTCAAATGACATACAGGAGCTGAAACAATTAATTCAGAATATATGAACAGACATGGAAGACCTCATCAAAAAACAAATCAATGAGTTGTTGGGATTTTGATTGGTATTGCATTGAATCTGTAAATCAATTTAGATAGAATTGACATCTTAACTATATTCAGTCTTCCAATCCATGAACACGGTATGTCCTTCCATCTATTTAGGTCTTCTGTGATTTCTTTTATACAGTTTTTTTTAGTTTTCTTTATATATGTTTTTTGACTCTTTAGTTAAATTTATTCCTAGGTATTTCATTCTTTTAGTTGCAATTGTAAATGGGATTCGTTTCTTGATCTACCCCTCAGCTTGTTCATTACTAGTGTATAGAAATGCTACAGATTTTTGAATGTTGATCTTGTAACCTGCTACTTTGCTGTACTCATTTATTAGCTCTAGTAGTTTTGTTGTGGATTTTTCCAGGTTTTCAACATATAGTATCATATCGTCTGCAAACAGTGATAGTTTTACTTCTTCCTTTCCAATTTTGATGCCTTGTATTTCTTTTTCTTGTCTAATTGCTCTGGCTAGGACCTCCAACACAATGTTGAATAATAGTGGTGATAGTGGACATCCTTGTCTTGTTCCTGATCTTAGGGGGAAAGTTTTCATTTTTTCCCTATTGAGGATGATATTAGCTGTGGGTTTTTCAAATATTCCCTCTATCATTTTAAGGAAGTTCCCTTGCATTCCTGTCTTTTGAAGTGTTTTCAGCAGGAAAGGATGTTGAATCTTGTCAAATGCCTTCTCTGCATCAACTCAGATGATCATGTGATTTTTCTGCTTTGATTTGTTGATATGGTGTATTACATTAATTGATTTTCTTATGTTGAACCATCCTTGCATAACTTGGATGAATCCTACTTGGTCATGATGTATAATTCTTTTAATGTGTTGTTGGATATGATTTGCTAGAATTTTATTGAGGATTTTTGCATTTATATTCATTAGAGGGATTGGCCTGTAGTTTTCTTTTTTTGTAATATCTTTGCCTGGTTTTGGTATGAGGGTGATGTTGGCTTCATAGAATGAATTAGGTAGTTTTCCCTCCGCTTCAATTTTTTTGAAGAGTTTGAGGAGAGTTGGTACTAATTCTTTCTGGAATGTTTGATAGAATTCAGATGTGAAGCCGTCTGGTCCTGGACTTTTCTTTTTAGGAAGCTTTTGAATGACTGATTCAATTTCTTTACTTGTGATTGGTTTGTTGAGGTCATCTATGTCTTCTTGAGTCAAAGTTGGTTGTTCATGTCTTTCCAGGAACCCGTCCATTTCATCTAAATTGTTGTATTTATTAGCATAAAGTTGTTCATAGTATCCTGTTACTACCTCCTTTATTTCTGTGAGGTCAGTAGTTATGTCTCCTCTTCCATTTCTGATCTTATTTATTTGCATCCTCTCTCTTCTTCTTTTTGTCAATCTTGCTAAGGGCCCATCAATCTTATTGATTTTCTCATAGAACCAACTTCTGGTCTTATTGATTTTCTCTATTGTTTTCATGTTTTCAATTTGATTTATTTCTGCTCTAATCTTTGTTATTTCTTTCCTTTTGCTTGCTTTGGGATTCATTTGCTGTTCTTTCTCCAGTTCTTCCAAGTGGACAGTTAATTCCTGCATTTTTGCCTTTTCTTCTTTTCTGATATAGGCATTTAGGGCAATAAATTTCCCTCTTAGCACTGTATTTCCTGCATCCCATAACTTTTGATATGTTGTGTTTTCATTTTCATTTGCCTCGAGGTATTTGCTAATTTCTCTTGCAATTTCTTCTTTGACCCACTCGTTATTTCAGAGTGTGTTGTTGAGCCTCCATGTATTTGTGAATTTTCTGGCACTTGGCCTATTATTGATTTCCAACTTCATTCCTTTATGATCCGAGAAAGTGTTGTGTATGATTTCAATCTTTTTAAATTTGTTAAGACTTGCTTTGTGACCCAGCATATGGTCTATCTTTGAGAATGATCCATGAGCACTTGACAAAAAGGTGTATCCTGCTGTTGTGGGTTGTAATGTCCTATAAATGTCTGTTAAGTCTAGCTCATTTATAGTAATATTCAGATTCTCTATTTCTTTATTGATCCTCTGTCTAGATGTTCTGTCCATTGATGAGAGTGGTGAATTGAAGTCTCCAACTATTATGGTATATGAGTCTATTTCCCTTTTCAGTGTTTGCAGTGAATTCCTCACGTATTTTGGGGTGTTCTGGTTTGGTGCATAAATATTTATGATTGTTATGTCTTCTTGTTTAATTGTTCCTTTTATTAGTATATAGTATCCTTCTTTGTCTCTTTTAACTGTTTTGCATTTGAAGTCTAATTTGTTGGATATTAGTATAGCCACTCCTGCTCTTTTCTGGTTGTTATTTGCATGAAATATCTTTTACAAACCTTTCACTTTCAACCTATGTTTATCTTTGGGTCTAAGATGTGTTTCCTGTAGATAGCATATAGAAGGATCCTGTTTTTTAATCCATTCTGCCAATCTATGTCTTTTGATTGGGGAATTCAGTCCATTAACATTTAGTGTTATTACTGTTTGGGTAATATTTTCCTCTACCATTTTGCCTTCTGTATTATATATATCATATCTGATTTTCCTTCTTTCTACACTCTTCTCCATACCTCTCTCTTCTGTCTTTTTTGCTGACTCTTGTGCTCCCTTTCGTATTTCTTGCAGAGCTGGTCTCTTGGTCACAAATTCTCTCAGTGACTTTTTGTCTGAGAATGTTTTAATTTCTCCCTCATTTTTGAAGGATAATTTTGCTGGATATAGGAGTCTTGGTTGGCAGTTTTTCTCTTTTAGTAATTTAAATATATCATCCCACTGTCTTCTAGCTTCCATGGTTTCTGCTGAGAAATCTACACATAGTCTTATTGGGTTTCCCTTGTATGTGATGGATTGTTTTTCTCTTGCTGCTTTCAAAACCCTCTCTTTCTCTTTGACCTCTGACATTCTAACTAGTAAGTGTCTTGGAGAATGCCTATTTGGGTCTAATCTCTTTGGGGTGCGCTGCACTTCTTGGATCTGTAATTTTAGGTCTTTCATAAGAGTTGGGAAATTTTCAGTGATAATTTCTTCCATTAGTTTTTCTCCTCCTTTTCCCTTCTCTTCTCCTTTTGGGACACCCACAACACGTATATTTGTGCGGTTCATATTGTCATTCAGTTCCCTGATACCCTGTTCAAATTTTTCCATTCTTTTCCCGATAGTTTCTGTTTCCTTTTGGAATTCAGATGTTCCATCCTCCAAATCACTGATTCTATCTTCTGTCTCTTTAAATCTATCATTGTAGTTATCCATTGTTTTTTCCATCTTTTCTACTTTATCCTTCACTTCCATAAATTCTGTGATTTGTTTTTTCAGTTTTTCTATTTCTTCTTTATGTTCAGCCCATGTCCTCTTCATGTCCTCCCTCAATTTATTGATTTCGTTTTTGAAGAGGTTTTCCATTTCTGTTCGTATATTCAGCATTAGTTGTCTCAGCTCCTGTATCTCATTTGAACTATTGGTTTGTTCCTTTGACTGGGCCATATTCTCAATCTTCTGAGCGTGGACCGTTATCTTCTGCTGGCCTCTGGGCATTTAGTCAGATTTCCCTGGGTGTCGTACCCAACAGGTTGTAAGATTTTTCTGTGAAATCTCTGGGTTCTGTTTTTCTTATCCTTCCCAATAGGTGGCGCTAGTGGCACACGTTTGTCTCACATGTTTGGAAGGGATCCCCCTGGTCACCGTTCTCTGTGGCCTGGGGATTTCCGATCCAATTCTCTCAGTTGGTCCAGGGGGCCGTGCGTGGTGGGGGCGTCAGCCGCCGTGGCTTGAGGGGACCCTGTGGCTCCTATTATTAATGCCCCTATTGGTGTTTGGTTGGACCCAGTCCCTGCCACTGTCAGAAATTCCCTCCTCTCCCTGGAGGGATGCCGGTCGCCGGCCGCCGTGGCCTGGGGAACTCGCCACCGGACCAGGAAGCTACCCGTGGGGGAGGGGCGCCGGTTGCTGGCCACTGCGGCTTGGGTAGCCCTCTGATCCGAGACTTGTAGCCAGTCCAGGAAGCCACCCACAAAAGAGGGGCACCGGCCACCGCGGCTTGGGAAACTTGCCTCTCCGAGACTCTCAGCCGGCCCAGGAAGGAGGGAAGGAGGTGCTCCCGCTGCCAGCTGCCACTGCTCGGGGAATTGCGCACTGCTTGGGGATCTCACCGCAGCAGAGTCTCGCAGTCAGTCTAGCCAGTCCAGACTGGGGTTTGCTGTGTGTCCACTCCCTGCTGTGGCCCTGGGAGCTGTTCTGCACTGTTTCTGTTCACCTAGTAGTTGCTCTGGAGGAGGAACTAAGATGCACGTATCTTACTAAGCCGCCATCTTGGCCCTGCCTCACCATGCCTTCTTGACACCATGGTTTCTGCTGAGAAATCTGCAAATATTCTTATTGAATTTACCTTATATGTGATGGATCACTTTTCTCTTGCTGCTTTCAGAATTTTCTCTTTGTCTTTGATATTTGACAATCTGATTAGTAAGTGTTTTGGAGAAGGTCTGTTCAGATCTGTTCCTTTTGGGTTATGCCCCAGTTCTGGTATCTGTAACTTTATGTTTTAAATAAGAGATTGGAAATTTTCAGTGATTATTCCTTCCATTATTCTTTCTGCACTTTTCCCCACCTCATCTCCTTCTGGGTCTCCACACCACATATATTCATATGCTTCATGTTGTCATTCAATTCTCTGAGACCCTGCTCATATTTTTCCATTCTTTTCCCTATTTGTTCTTTTTGTGTCAGATATTAGATATCCTGTTCTTTAGTTCACTAAACATTCTTCTGCCTTTTCAAACCTACTGTTGTAACTCTCCATTGTGGTTTTTTTTTTAACTCTTCTATTGTGCCATTCATTCCCATAAGTTCTGCCATTTGTTTTTTCAAGCTATCAATTTCTTCTCTATGTTCATCCAATGTCTACTTCATACCCTTCATTTCTTTTGCCATATTTTCCCTCAACTCATTGATTTGATTTTTTAATTGATTTAGCATGCTTGTTTGAACATCTTAAATTAGTTGTTTCAACTACTGTATCTAGACGGGGCCATATCTTTGTTCTTCCTAGTGTGACTCAATTTTTTGCTGGTGTCTAAGCATCTGATTTCCTTGATTAGTTTATTCAGGAGGTCCTTTTCACTCTTTTACTTAGGATTTTCTTGTTGGTTTGCATTGTTCTCTATTTGTTCTTTGGAAGTTAGTCCAACTTATTCTAGACCTCTAGCATAATTTCTGTTTGGCCAGAATTTTTCAGCTCTTGTTTTTCTGGTTCTTGCCCTGTCTAGATGGAACAATTTTTTGAGGAGGGTCTCCTGAGATATGACCAACCCCAATCAAATTTCCACAAACCAGACAGGTTCAGGTCTCAGGAGGAGGGTGTTTCCTAAGGATGAGCCCCATCAGATTGTCTTATTTTCCTATGAAGGCTCTAAATTCTGTGCTTTACCTATCCTGCACAGCAAGTGATGCTTATCAGCCTACAGCTTCCCACTGACAAAAAGTGGTGTGATTCCATTAATTCATAGTAGCCTTTGTCTGTGCCAGGAGTGTGGTTGAGACAGAGGCTGAGTTGGAAGGCAAACTTAGGCTCATTCTAACTCTTGGCTCCTAAGGTCTGAATTTTCTGAAAGAGGGCTGTCACTTGAGCTGGAACTGATTGCCCTCTTTCTTGCAGAGGATAAGCTTTTTAGGAAATTATCTACTTCACTTGCCTTCTTACTTTTTCTCTTAGACTTATTTTAACCCTTGCCTGGGTCAGTACTGACAAATGAAAATGCCTGAGACTTTCTCTAATGAGTTACTCAGAATAGTAAATATAAGTATAAAATAAATATAAACATAAATATATGAAATCCTTTTCCAGAGCTGGTCCCCAGCCCACAAGATTCACTAGTCAAGAGCCAGTGTTGGTACTTGGCTTTATGTGCCCCTTTTCTTGGGGTGCTGTGCTTTTCCGGTATTCTGAACTCAGTTGACACCAAAAGCCTACTTTTGTTTTCCCATGAGCCCCTTCTCCTTTCTGCCAGGAGAAGCTCAGGGTTATTTCCCTGCATTCTGTGGGTTTATCTGTGCCCAGAGCTTGTATTCAGCCATCAAGATTTGTTAATTAAAACCACAATTGAGGCTCAGTTCAGCTACTTTCCATTGCTCCTAGTAACAACTGCTTATTTTTTTTACAAGGAATTGCCTCCAACAGCCTATCATGCTAGTGGAAGAAGGGCAGCAGACCACAATTTGGGAGATTTACTTACAGTTCTGTGCTGTGATCTGGGCCCTTCCACTAGCCCTAGACTGGTGTATAATGTGTGTCTTGCCATGGATGTCTCCCAAACAGTTGTCAAAGACAGTCATGGGCTATTTACTAGTTCTTCTAGAAGACTAACTAAATTCCACACCTCCCTACCCTGCCATCTTGCCTGACCTCCTCAGGGTGGGTCTTAATCCATATGACCAGAGGTCTTATAAAGAGAATCAATTTTGACACAGTGAGTGAGTAGAAACCCAAAACTGATAGAAACCAGAAGTCTGATAAAGGCAGAGGAAGAAACCAAGTGTAGCACCATGTGATGGAGGCAAGGATACAAGTCAAGGAGCCTTATGGATTGTGACAAATCAGCACCAGAATGCCACCAGCTGTGGGATGAGTCATCACCTTGCCAACATCTTCATTTTTTACTTTTAGCCTTCAGAACCATGAGACAATAAATGGTTTTTGTTTAAACATGTTATATTTTTATAAAAGTGACAGAAAATAGATCAGTGAGTGCCTGCGTATAAGAGGGACCTGGGAGATGGAGGAGAATGGGATTACAAAAGAAAAACAAGGGGACATTTGCAGGTAATCGATATATCTACTATTTTGATTGTGGTCATGGTTTCACAGGTATATGCAGGTATATATATGTTAAAATTTATCAATTTATACACTATAAAATGAGCACTTTATTGTATGTCAATTACAACTCAGCTAAAAAGACAAAAAATAAAATAAAAACAAAGGCATTAGAATAAATAAAATCTCAGAACAATGTCCCCGGCAAATATAGCTGCAAATAACCTTACAGTATATTAGCAAACTCCATCTAGCAGCATGTAAAGTTAATGCATGATAGCCAAGTGTGGTTTACCCCAGGAATTCTAGGCTAGCTCTTCTTTTTATAAATAATCAATTTAGTCTAACATATGAAAATTATCAAGAAGTAAAAGCTTATTATCTTCAAGATAGATAAATAGAAAGCATTTGAAAAAATCTCAGCATGCATTCAAGATACATACTCTCAGGAAATTTAAAATAGAAGTGATTTACCTCAATCTGATTAAAGTCATATATAAAACAAACCTAAAGCTAACATGATACTTAATGTTGAAAGACAGTGTTTTCACTTAAGATTGAGAACAAAACAAGTATGCCTTCTCTTAGCATTCTCATTCAGAATTGTATTTAATGTCCTTGCCAGTGAAATAAAGAAACAAATGAATGGTATAAAATTAAAAGTTAAGAAGTATACTATCACTATACACAGAGAGCAGAAATGAATATATGTCTCATAAAATATTTCTTTAAGATTTCTATTGGAAATCAGAATTAAATTTAATAAGAACATAAGATACAATGTTTATATGCAAAAATCAATCGTATATACTAGTAACATACAATCAAAAATGAAATTTAAAATAACCATTTATGACAGCATCAAAAAACATGATATACAACATCATTATTCACCAGAAAAAAGTATTTATGTTATGGTTTTATTATGTGGATAAGAGCTACCTCATCCTTCTTCAAAGAGGCTTGCTATGTGTTTATACAATATATAAAACCATTTTTTAAGATCATTAAACCTCTGAATTTTTATCTGGTTTCTCATGTAATAAGAATTTTTAAATTGTAGGCCATAATGAAGGCTGATTCCTTAGGGCCCTGTAATTTTAAAAATTTCTAACTAAAGATTATACAGATTACATAGAGTTGTAGATATGGCTGATGTTAGCCACCTCTCTGGGAAGTAAAATAGAACCCACAGTCAATGGCATGGCATTCAGCATTTTCTTTAAAAAGAAATGACAGAAAAATAAATAAATAAAAATAAAAATAAATGACAGAGTCACAGAGAAATGGGGTGGTCAGATAGTTGTTGCATTATATACAGTTTCAAATCCTATCTTTGTCTTTATGCTTATATTGATAAAGAGTTTGTTATATTCAATGGATTTTTATAACATGTCCAGAGATTTTTTAAGAGGAGGTTTTTTTCCTTGCCTTCCCAAATTTCACTGCTTGCATCCTTCCAACTTTCCAAAATCGAAGTCTACAATTCAAATAAAACTGTGGAAATCAGATCTAGAAATGCATCTTTTGACACAAGAGAATTTGATGTTGGAGAGAAGACAAACATTCTCTCATGTACAATTTTTACATTTTCATCTTTATTGTAAGCATCACACTGAGTCATTAGGATAAACATCATGTCCATTCTTAGGCTTCTTTACTAAATGAAGACAGAGAGAGAGAGAGAAAGAGAGAGAGAAGCCTAAATGGAATCAAACTGTTTGACAGTTTAAGGAGATTAGAAAAGGTAAGGCAAGATATATACTCTAGAGTCCAAGACTATATAATAATCATTATAATAGTTGTTTTTCTTGGTGCCTTCAGGGTTTCAACCACATTAGCCTTATGAACAACATATTATTTCTCCATTGAATTAATGAAGAAATGAAACATAAAGAGTTTAGATACCTGATCCAGAGTAATACAAGTAATAAGAGTAGATCTGGAATCTGAACCTCATTTTTCTTCCTTTAAAGCTACTTCATTACCTCCCATCATAAACAGGATTTGTAAATTTTGATCCTACTGCAGGAACTATTTGTTTTCTGTCCCATTTTTACATTACTTTCTGGGTCTAGTTTGCAGCGGATTTATATCTGGGTGTTGATCCTAACTCAGATGAAGCAAAAATAGAAATGTTGAGATAACTTCATATTGAAGCTCTGTTTACTTTTTCAAGGAATGTATGTTTTGTTACCTAGAGCAAGACTGAATGTAGTGTTTAACTCTAATTATTCTTTTTCAGTGTCATAAAAAATACTTTTATAATTTTTTTTGCAAAACTGATGCTCAGGATACCAATACAGGCATGAGACCTGAAAAGATCACCTAGTCTAGCCTTTGCATCCCAGCTTTAAGACATGTTACTTGTTAATGGGTGATAGACATAACTCCTTTACTTTATGTAAAACTATATTTAAATGAGGTGGTGTGACAGTGGCTCAGTGGCAGAATTCTCGCCTGCCATGCCAGAGACCCGGGTTCAATTCCCAGTGCCTGCCCATTCAAAAAAAAAGAAAAAACCCCAACAGTAACAACTATATTTGAATGATTCTTATGATTTAGGAAGTTCTGAACTAAATAGGATCTACTTAGATTGCCCAGTTGAACAATTTCATTTCACAGAATAGCAAACTAAAGCCCAGAGAAAGAAAGTAATTTGTTTAAGACCACACCTACTGTTAAATTTCTTTCTGGGTATAATAACTGGCTGTTTGGGCTAAAATTGTGTCAAATAATTTTAACTAAAGCCCGGGAAATATGAAGTTCCCTCTTTGCTTCTTCTAAGGGTAGGACGGGTTTAGAGCAATGCAGTGGGGGGGGGGGCACATGCACATGTTCACATGTATGTGTTGGAATTTGCAAAATTATAACCTCTACTGGATTTGATAAAAAAATGCCATGGGCTTTCCTGTGGTGCCCAGAGGGGAGACATCCACAGCTCTGAGTATACTCAGTCAGTGTCCAACACATAAAACAGCAACAAGAGCAAATGCGAAGATGTCAGAATAGGATATGTTGAGTTCAACCCTGCTCCAAGGAACATCTAGTCAAGTGATAGAAGAATGACTGGGCAATAATTCCAGATGGAAGTGGCCTGGGAGGGCTTTCTACACCACATTGGGGGCTGAGCAAAAGCTGAGGAATTGAGACACAGACAACTGAAGTCCATTCAGCTAGTGCAAATTGCCTAACATGCCCCTTTCTGAATAGAGGCCTGGAGCCCTTAGGAGTCCATCCATGGTCAGGGAGATGGGGAGTAGGAAGTAAGCCAAGATGCATTCGTTGAATGTGCTATAACCATGCACGTCACAGACACACTCATGAACCATGGCTCCCCCAGCACCCAAACAATCACATCCTCTGCCCCTGCCATGCCCCACCATGCCCCACACTCTAACACCTGCACCCCACCCCCACCCCCAGGACTCATGCATCCTCACTCCCCCCACCCCACACATGCAATCACCCCCAGTCAGGCCCCAACCACCTGTACTGGTTCATGGGCTCATATGCAACCTTGTCCTGGTCCCGACCCCCTTCACCTGGTGCACACAAATACACACACCACCCAGCAGCAGTCTCACATGCATATACACCCACCCTGGCCCTTCACCTTACCCCCACCCAGTGCAGGTGCACACACCTACATCAGCTCTGCTTCCATGCACATGACA
The DNA here is from genome assembly GCF_023851605.1 of Tamandua tetradactyla. Taxonomy (NCBI): domain Eukaryota; kingdom Metazoa; phylum Chordata; class Mammalia; order Pilosa; family Myrmecophagidae; genus Tamandua; species Tamandua tetradactyla. Next base: position 52,436,188 of record NC_135353.1, on the reverse strand, counting down.
CAGGCACACAGCAACTGCCCAGCATATGCACACACCCCTGCCCCAGAAATTCTCTGCTGCACTCACAAATATGGACCCCCCCACCTTGTACCCTCCACCTGTGCACCCTGCCAGAACCCCTGGCCCCCACAGGAATGGTGCATGCAAGCTTAACCACCCCAACACACCCCAACCCCAAGCATATACACACTTCTGTCCTGGTCCCACCCCCGCACCTGCCTACAATACTCCAGCACCCAGGACCCCAATGCACACATGCCCTGCTCACCCTGTACTTTTACCTCTGTGCCCCAATACCCATGAACCCTATGCTCCATGTGCATACCCATATACTGCCTACCCACCTGCCCCCACATACCTGCAGAAACCCATTGATCCAACTACCACCATGACCTGCCTCCATGTCCCCAATGTCATGCCCTGCCCCTGCACTCTGAGGCCTGTCCAAGCTATTCCCAGCCCCAAGGTCCCCACACCTCCCTGAAAAACCCCATGCCCCTCATCCCATGCTCCCAAGACCAGAGTAGCACCCTCATCTTATGCCTAGCCCTGCAGCAGAAACCTGCCACCACAATGCTGTGCCCTCCTACAAACCATACATCCTGCTGCATGCCCATCATAAAAATACAAAACTTTAGGTTCCAAGATGGCGGCTTAGTAAAGTATGTGTGTCTTAGTTCCTCCTCCTCCAAAGCAACTACTAGGTGAACTGAAACAGTGCAGAACAGCTCCCGGGGCTAGGGCAGGGAATGGACACACAGCGTACCCCAGTCTGGACTGGCTAGTCTGACTGTGAGACTCGGCTGCGGTGAGATCCCCGAGCGGCGCGCAATTTCCCAAGCAGTGGCAGCTGCGGCGGTCGGAGCTACTCCCTCCCTCCTTCCCGGGCCAGCTGAGAGTCTCAGAGAGGCAAGTTTCCCAAGCCGAGGCGGCCGGCGCCCCTCTTTTGCGGGCGGCTACGAGTCTCGGCTTCGAGTCCATGGCTACGAGTCTCGGATCAGAGGGCTATCCAAGCCGCGGTGGCCCCTCCCCCTCGCAGGCGGATTCCTGGTCCGGTGGGGAATTCCCCAGGCCGCAGCGGCTGGTGACCGACGCCCCTCCCCCACGGGCGACATCCTGGTCCGGTGGCGAATTCCCTGGGCACGCTGCGGCCAGCGACCAGCCCCAGGGTCCCCTCAAGCCGCGACGGCTGACGCTCCCACCACGCGCGGCCCCTGAACCAACGAAGAGAATTGGATCAGAAATCCCCAGGCCACGGAGATTGGTGACCAGGGGGGATTCATTATAAACATTTGAGACAAACGTGTGCCATGAGCGCCACCTACTGGGCAGAATAAGAAAAACAGAACCCAGAGATTTCACAGAAAAATCTTACAATCTTGTTGGGTCCGACACCCAGGGAAATCTGACTAAATGCCCAGATGCCAGCAGCAGAAGAAAACTGTCCATGCTCAGAAGATTGAGAATATGGCCCAGTCAAAGGAACAAACCAATAGTTCAAATGAGATACAAGAGCTGAGACAACTAATGCTGAATATACGAATAGAAATGGAAAACCTCTTCAAAAAGGAAATCGATAAATTGAGGGAGGACATGAAGAGGACACGGACTGAACATAAAGAAGAAATAGAAAAACTGAAAAAACAAATCACAGAACTTATGGAAGTGAAGGATAAAATAGAAAAGATGGAAAAAACAATGGATACCTACAATGATAGATTTAAAGAGACAGAAGATAGAATTAGTGATCTGGAGGATGGAACATCTGAATTCCAAAAAGAAACAGAAACTATCGGGAAAAGAATGGAAAAATTTGAACAGGGTATCAGGGAACTCAAGGACAATATGAACTGCACAAATATACGTGTTGTGGGTGTCCCAGAAGGAGAAGAGAAGGGAAAAGGAGGAGAAAAACTAATGGAAGAAATTATCACTGAAAATTTCCCAACTCTTATGAAAGACCTAAAATTACAGCTCCGAGAAGTGCAGCACACCCCAAAGAGATTAGACCCAAATAGGCGTTCTCCAAGACACTTACTAGTTAGAATGTCAGAGGTCAAAGAGAAAGAGAGGATCTTGAAAGCAGCAAGAGAAAAACAATCCATCACATACAAGGGAAACCCAATAAGACTATGTGTAGATTTCTCAGCAGAAACCATGGAAGCTAGAAGACAGTGGGATGATATATTTAAATTACTAAAAGAGAAAAACTGCCAACCAAGACTCCTATATCCAGCAAAATTATCCTTCAAAAATGAGGGAGAAATTAAAACATTCTCAGACAAAAAGTCACTGAGAGAATTTGTGACCAAGAGACCAGCTCTGCAAGAAATACGAAAGGGAGCACTAGAGTCAGATGCAAAAAGACCGAAGAGAGAAGTATGGAGAAGAGTGTAGAAAGAAGGAAAATCAGATATGATACATATAATACAAAAGGCAAAATGGTAGAGGAAAATATTATCCAAACAGTAATAACATTAAATGTCAATGGACTGAATTCCCCAATCAAAAGACATAGATTGGCAGAATGGATTAAAAAACAGGATCCTTCTATATGCTGTCTACAGGAAACACATCTTAGACCCAAAGATAAACATAGGTTGAAAGTGAAAGGTTTGTAAAAGATATTTCATGCAAATAACAACCAGAAAAGAGCAGGAGTGGCTATACTAATATCCAACAAATTAGACTTCAAATGTAAAACAGTTAAAAGAGACAAAGAAAGATACTATATACTAATAAAAGGAACAATTAAACAAGAAGACATAACAATCATAAATATTTATGCACCGAACCAGAATGCCCCAAAATACATGAGGAACACACTGCAAACACTGAAAAGGGAAATAGACTCATATACCATAATAGTTGGAGACTTCAATTCACCACTCTCATCAATGGACAGAACATCTAGACAGAGGATCAATGAAGAAATAGAGAATCTGAATATTACTATAAATGAGCTAGACTTAACAGACATTTATAGGATATTACGTCCCACGACAGCAGGACACACCTTTTTCTCAAGTGCTCATGGATCATTCTCAAAGATAGACCATATGCTGGGTCACAAAGCAAGTCTTAACAAATTTAAAAAGATTGAGATCATACACAACACTTTCTTGGATCATAAAGGAATGAAGTCGGAAATCAATAATAGGTGGAGTGCCAGAAAATTCACAAATACGTGGAGGCTCAACAACACACTCCTAAACAACGAGTGGGTCAAAGAAGAAATTGCAAGAGAAATTAGCAAATACCTCGAGGTGAATGAAAACGAAAACACAACATATCAAAACTTATGGGATGCAGGAAAGACAGTGCTAAGAGGGAAATTTATTGCCCTAAATGCCTATATCAGAAAAGAAGAAAAGGCAAAAATGCAGGAATTAACTGTTCAATTGGAAGAACTGGAGAAAGAACAGCAAACTAATCCCAAAGCAAGCAAAAGGAAAGAAATAACAAAGATTAGGGCAGAAATAAATGAAATTGAAAATATGAAAACAATAGAGAAAATCAATAAGACCAGAAGTTGGTTCTATGAGAAAATCAATAAGATTGATGGGCCCTTAGCAAGATTGACAAAAAGAAGAAGAGAGAGGATGCAAATAAATAAGATCAGAAATAGAAGAGGAGACATAACTACTGACCTCACAGAAATAAAGGAGGTAATAACAGGATACTATGAACAACTTTATGCTAATAAATACAACAATTTAGAGGAAATGGACGGGTTCCTGGAAAGACATGAACAACCAACTTTGACTCAAGAAGACATAGATGACCTCAACAAACCAATCACAAGTAAAGAAATTGAATCAGTCATTCAAAAGCTTCCTAAAAAGAAAAGTCCAGGACCAGATGGCTTCACATCTGAATTCTATCAAACATTCCAGAAAGAATTAGTACCAACTCTCCTCAAACTCTTCAAAAAAATCGAAGTGGAGGGAAAACTACCTAATTCATTCTATGAAGCCAGCATCACCCTCATACCAAAACCAGGCAAAGATATTACAAAAAAAGAAAACTACAGACCAATCTCTCTAATGAATATAGATGCAAAAATCCTCAATAAAATTCTAGCAAATCGTATCCAACAACACATTAAAAGAATTATACATCATGACCAAGTAGGATTCATCCCAGGTATGCAAGAATGGTTCAACACAAGAAAATCAATTAATGTAGTACACCATATCAACAAATCAAAGCAGAAAAATCACATGATCATCTCAATTGATGCAGAGAAGGCATTTGACAAGATTCAACATCCTTTCCTGTTGAAAACACTTCAAAAGACAGGAATACAAGGGAACTTCCTTAAAATGATAGAAGGAATATTTGAAAAACCCACAGCTAATATCATCCTCAATGGGGAAAAATTGAAAATTTTCCCCCTAAGATCAGGAACAAGACAAGGATGTCCACTATCACCACTATTATTCAACATTGTGTTGGAGGTTCTAGCCAGAGCAATTAGACAAGAAAAAGAAATACAAGGCATCAAAATTGGAAAGGAAGAAGTAAAACTATCACTGTTTGCAGACGATATGATACTATACATAGAAAACCTGGAAAAATCCACAGCAAAACTACTAGAGCTAATAAATGAGTACAGCAAAGTAGCAGGTTACAAGATCAACACTCAAAAATCTGTAGCATTTCTATACACTAGCAATGAACAAGCCGAGGGGGAAATCAAGAAGTGAATCTCATTTACAATTGCAACTAAAAGAATAAAATACCTAAGAATAAATTTAACTAAAGAGACAAAAAACCTATATAAAGAAAACTACAAAAAACTGCTAAAGGAAATCGCACAAGACCTAAATAGATGGAAGAGCATACCGTGTTCATGGATTGGAAGACTAAATATAGTTAAGATGTCAATTCTACCTAAATTGATTTACAGATTCAATGCAATACCAATCAAAATCCCAACAACTTATTTTTCAGAAATAGAAAAACCAATAAGCAAATTTATCTGGAAGGGCAGGGTGCCCCGAATTGCTAAAAAAATCTTGAGGAAAAAAAACAAAGCTGGAGGTCTTGCACTGCCTGACTTTAAGGCATATTATGAAGCCACAGTGGTCAAAACAGCATGGTACTGGCATAAAGATAGATATATCGACCAACAGAATTGAATAGAGTACTCAGATATAGACCCTCTCATCTATGGACATTTGATCTTTGATAAGGCAGTCAAGCCAACTCACCTGGGACAGAACAGTCTCTTCAATAAATGGTGCCTAGAGAACTGGATATCCATATGCAAAAGAATGAAAGAAGACCCATCTCTCACACCCTATACAAAAGTTAACTCAAAATGGATCAAAGATCTAAACATTATGTCTAAGACCATAAAACAGTTAGAGGAAAATGTTGGGAGATATCTTATGGATTTTACAACTGGAGGTGGTTTTATGGACCTTAAACCTAAAGCAAGAACACTGAAGAAGGAAATAAATAAATGGGAACTCCTCAAAATTAAACACTTTTGTGCATCAAAGAACTTCATCAAGAAAGTAGAAAGACAGCCTACACAATGGGAGACAATATTTGGAAACGACATATCAGATAAAGGTCTAGTATCCAGAATTTATAAAGAGATTGTTCAACGCAACAACAAAAAGACAGCCAACCCAATTACAAAATGGGAAAAAGACTTGAATAGACACCTCTCAGAGGAGGAAATACAAATGGCCAAAAGGCACACGAAGAGATGCTCAATGTCTCTGGCCATTAGAGAAATGCAAATCAAAACCACAATGAGATATCATCTCACACCCACCAGAATGGCCATTATCAACAAAACAGAAAATGACAAGTGCTGGAGAGGATGCGGTGAAAGAGGCACACTTATCCACTGTTGGTGGGAATGTCAAATGGTGCAACCACTGTGGAAGGCAGTTTGGGGGTTCCTCAAAAAGCTGAATATAGAATTGCCATACGACCCAGCAATACCATTGCTGGGAATCTACTCAAAGGAATTAAGGGCAAAAACTCAAACGGACATTTGCACACCAATGTTTATAGCAGCGTTATTTACAATTGCAAAGAGATGGAAACAGCGAAAATGTCCATCAACAGACGAGTGGCTAAACAAACTGTGGTATATACATATGATGGAATATTATGCAGCTTTAAGGCAGGATAAACTTATGAAGCATGTAATAACATGGATGGACCTAGAGAACATTATGCTGAGTGAGTCTAGCCAAAAACTAAAAGACAAATACTGTATGGTCCCAATGATGTGAATCAACACTCGAGAATAAACTTGGAATATGTCATTGGTAACAGAGTTCAGCAGGAGTTAGAAACAGGGTAAGATAATGGGTGATTGGGGCTGATGGGATACAGACTGTGCAATAGGACTAGATACAAAAACTCAAAAATGGACAGCACAATAATACCTAATTGTAAAGTAATCATGTTAAAACACTGAATGAAGCTGCATCCGAGCTATAGGTTTTTGTTTTGTTTTGTTTTGTTCTTACTATTATTACTTTTATTTTTTTTCTCTATATTAACATTCTATATCTTTTTCGGTTATATTGCTAGTTCTTCTAAACCGATGCAAATGTACTAAGAAATGATGATCATGCATCTATGTGATGATGTTAAGAATTACTGATTGCATATGTAGAATGGTATGATTTCTAAAAAAAAAAAAAATGGACAGCACAATGCTACCTAATTGTAATGTAATTATGTTAAAACACTGAATGAAGCTGCATCTGAGCTACACTTTTTTTTATTTTTATTTTTTTTCTTTTTTTCTTATATATTTTTGTATTTTTTATTTTTATTTTTATTTTTTCTCTATATTATCATTTTATTTCTTTTTCTGTTGTCTTGCTATTTCTTTTTCTAAATCGCTGCATATGTACTAAGAAATGATGATCATACATCTATGTGATGATATTAAGAATTACTGATTGCATATGTAGAATGGAATGATTTCTAAATGTGGTGTTAGTTTATTTTTTTTAATTAATAAAAAAATACAAAACTTTAGACTACTAAAGGAAATCAACTTCCAAAGTAACAGTATCAAGGTAATTACATGGCATGAAAGCAACAGACAATCAGAAACATGATGATTCAGACAGATATAGTCCAGCCTAATCTGTAAATTAAAACTCCAGAGGAGAAACAGTCTTTGGAACAACTAACCAAAGATGTTCAGACAATTCTACTGAATAGATTCAATGTTGGATAAAGACATAAAGGAGATCAAGAATAATCTAGAAGAGCATAAAGAATAATTTGAAATAATTAATAGAACAATAGTAAATATCACAGAAATTAAGGATACTTTAGATCAAATAAAACATACTAGAGACACACAACAGCAGATTTGAAGAGGCAGAAGAAAGATTAAGGGAACTAGAGGATAGGACAATTGATTTTAAACACACAAATGGCAAAAAAATGGAAAATTTTGAATTGGAGCTCAGGGAAGTGATGGACAAATGAATTGCACAAATATAAGGATAATCAGTGTCACAGAAGGAGAAAAGAAGATATAAAGGGCTAGGAAGATTAGTTGAGCACATAATGGAAGAAAACTACCCAACGTTTACAAAAGACATACATATGCAATTCAAAGAATAGTAAATTCAAATAGGCACACTCCAAGACACATAATAAACAGTCTGTCAAATGTTGAAGAGAAGCAGAAAATCCTGAAAGCAGCAAGAGAAAAGTGTTCTACTACATACAAGGGAAACCACATAAGACTGAGTTTGAATTTCTCAAGTTCAGGTTCATGTGTCAACTTGGCCAGGTGGTGGTACCTATTTGTCTGGCTGGGCAAGTGCTAGCCTGTTTGTTGCTATGAGGACATTTCATAGAATTAATTCATGATCACATTGGCTGCATCCATAACTGATTCCATTTGTAATCAGTCAAGGGGAGTGTCTTCTGCAATGAATGATGTTTAATCTAATCAATGGAGGCTTTTAAGGAGGATTCAGAAGAGATGGTCTCTCTTCCTGTTTTGGCCGGTGAGCCTCTCCTGTGGAGTTCTTCCAGACTCTCCATCAAAGTCATCAGCCTCACAGCCTGCCCTATGGATTTTGGACCCTATGATCCCATGGTTATGTGAGACACTTATAAATTTTATAGTTACAGATATTTCCTGTTGTTTCTGTTTCTCTAGAGAACCTACTAATACAGCTTGGTACCAGGGATAGTTCTTATGAAACAAAATCTTAAAAATGGGTTCGGACAATTGCTTTTCTACTCTGACTGGACTCAAAGGCACTAAGGACTCTGGTTCCTGTAATCAGAATGATACTGCCAATCCATGGGGTGAGTTGGCAAAAGAGATAGTCAAAATATCATCATTCAATTCTTCTACTGCTTCACTTGTATGAAACCAGGCTGTGGGGGATAATGTTTTTGACACTTTTATGGGGTTTTGTGCAAATAGGAGATAAAAAAACTGTTGGTTGATTGTTGTTAGATACACTGTATACATTAATGAGTGAAAGGAATGGGCTTAAGGTCTCAAATGAGAAGCTTACACACCGTCTGACAGATATAAACATTTCTGTGAATGTGCTGAAGGAAAATCTTATTTTCTGTAGTTGTAGATTTGAGAGGTCCAAAAATCAGACTCAGAATTGTATTGTTAGGGTAGAAACTTTACAACATAAACTGAAATCTCAATCTTGAATGATGTCTGCCACTAAATGAGGACATTGATTGGAAAAGAGTGGGACCCTGAAAAATAGAATGGTGACATATGGATTGATAATGATATCGGTGGAGAGATTGAAACTCTAGGTCATGCTGAGTCTTCTCTGGATAACCCTATAATAGTCTACCATGAGGACATAGCTGTCCCACCTCCAACCTGCCCTGAGGAGTTGGCCACCCAACCTCCACCTGAAGGGAATAGCCCTAAAGTGATTAATCTTATTTCACCAGATGAAACTTCATACGAATGTCCTGAAGCAAATGGCTTGGAAGGTACTTCTAATTCCTTTCATGACCCACCTCCACCACCCTTTCATTTGTTCCAGAACTATAACTAGACTAAAGTCCTAGCAGGCCCCAAAAGGTGAAATGCAAAGTATCACCCATGAGGAGTTATGTTTTACTCCAAAGGAACTGTGTGAGTTTTTCAATTTATATAGACAGAAATCAGGGGAATATCTGTGGCAATGGATTTTAAAGGTATGGGATAATGGTGGGAGGAATATAATGCTGAATCAGGCTGAATTTATGGATATGGGCCTACTAAGCAGAGATTCTGCATTCAGCGTTATACCGCAAAGGGTTAGAAAAGGCATTAACAGTTTGTTTGGATAGTTGGCTGAAACATGGATCCAAAGGTGGTCGACATTACCTGAGGTTGAAATGCCAGAAATGCTGTGGTATAATTTAAATTAGGGGATCCAGAAGCTTAGAGAGATTGGAATGTTACAGTGGATGTATCATGCAAAATCTTCCCTTACACCCCAGGAATATCTGGAGGATGCACCTTTTGCCAGAACTGTAACAAATTTGTGAGACTAGCACCATCATCCCTGAAGAACTCTGCATTTGCACTTCTCTGTAGGTCAGATATTACTGTGGGAGCTGATGCCACTGAGCTGGAATCCTTAAACACAATGGGGATGATCAGATCCAGAGTTGGCAGAAGCCAGGTGGCAGCACTTTATCACCAAGGACAAGGTGGATATGGCTATCATAATAGATAGCAGACTCAAACCAGGAGTCAAAATAATCTGACACACAGAGACTTGTGACATTAGCTAGTAAATCATCGGGTGCCTAGAAGTGCAATAGATGGGCAGTCTACTAAATTCTGGTTTAAACTGTATAAACAAAAGAGTTCTTGGTCAAGTGGACAGAAGTCTAACTTGAATTATAAAAACAAAGAGTTATGGCCCCTTAATAAATTTCCAGACTTCAGATAGATTACAGATCCAGAACTCCTTGAATGCGGGGGAGGCGAGGTCCCTTTGGGGGAGGACCTTGTTACACTGCCACAAATTTATACTGTTAATCTTCCTCCACGCCTTCCCCAAGGAGACCAATGGCATTTTACCAGAGTAACTGTGCACTGGGTAAAAAGAAGTGAACAGATATTTTGGGGATTACTAGACACTGGTTCAGAAGTGACATTAATTCCAGGGGACCCAAAATGTCACTCTGGTCCACCAGTCAGAGTGGGAGCTTATGGAGGTCAGGTGGTTGATGGAGTTTTAGCTCAGGTCTGCCTCACAGTGGGTCCGGTGGGCCCCTGGACCCATCCTGTAGTTATTTTCCGAGTTCCAGAATACATAATTGAAATAAACATACTGAGCAACTAGCAGAATCCCCACATTGGCTCTCTAACTTGTGAAGTGAGGATTATTATGGTGGGAAAGGCCAAGTGGAAACTACTAGAACTGCCCCTACCTAGCAAAATAGTAAATTAGAAGCAATACTGGATTTCTGGAGGAATTGCAGAGAACATTGCTGCTCTTAAGGACTTGAAAGATGAAGGGGTGGTAATTTCTACCACAACCCCATTAAATTTTCCTATTTGGCCTGTGCAGAAAACAGATGGGTCTTGGAGGATGACAGTGGATTATCATAAGCTCAACCAGGTGGTAACTTCAATTGCAGCTACTGTTCCAGATGTAGTATCAATGCTTGAGCAAATCAATACATACCCTGGTACCTGGTATGCAGCTATTGATCTGGCAAATGTTTTTTTCTCTATACCTGTTAGAAAGGACCACCAGAAATAGTTTGTTTTCAGCTGGTAAGGTCAGAAATATATTTTCACTGTCCTACCTGAGGGGTATATAAACTCTCCAGCCCTATATCATAATCTTTTCCACAGGGAACTTGATCGTTTCTCCCTCCCATAAAACATCACACTGGTCCTTTATATATATTGATGATATCATGTTAATTGGACCTAGTGAGCAAGAAGTAGCAACTACTTAAGACTTCCTGGTAGGGCATTTGTGTGTCAGAAGATGGGAGATAAATTCAACAAAAATATAGGGGCCTTCCACCTCAATGAAACTTCTAGGTGTCCAGTGGTGTGGGGCATGTTGAAATATCCCTTCTAAGGTGAAGGATAAATTTCTGCATCTGACCCCATCTATGACCAAAAAAGAGGCACAATGCCTAGTTGGTCTCTTTGTATTTTGGTGACAACAGACTCCTCATTTGGGTGTGCTACTCTGGCCCATTTATTGTGTGAGCAGAAAAGCTGCTAATTTTGAGTGGAGACCTGAACATGAAAAGGCTCCACAACAGGTCCAGTCTGCTGTAGAAGATGCTCTCCCACTTGGACCATATTATCCAGCAGATCTAATGGTGCTGGAAATGTTAGTGCAAATAGAGATGCTGTCTGGAGCCTTTGGCAGACCCCTATAGGTGAATCACAAAGCAGACCCTTAGGATTTTGGGGAAAATCCTTACCATCTGCTGCATCTCCTTTTAAGAAATGGCTTTTGACCTACCACTTGGCCTTAGTAGAGGCTGAACACTTAACCATAGACCACCAAGTTACCATGAGACCTGAGTTGACTATCATGAGCTGGGTGTTGTCTGACCCACCAAGCCATAAAGTTGGGCATGTGCAGCAGCACTCCATCATAATATGGAAATTGGATATACAAGATAGGGCCAGAGCAGGTCCAGAAGGCTCAAGTAAGTTAGTTACATGAGGAAGAGGCCCAAATACCCATGTTCTCCACTCCTGCCACATTACCTTCTCTTTCTCAGATCAGAGCTATGGCCTCCTGTGGAGTTCCTTACAGTGAATTGATTGAGAAATAGAAAACTTGGGCCTGGTTTACAGATGGTTCAGCACAATATGCAGGTACTACCCCAAAGTGGAAAGCTGCATCACTCCAATTCCTTTCTGGGGTATCCTTGAAGGACAGTGGTGAGGGGAAATCCTGCCAGTGGGCAGAACTTCAAGCAGTGCACCTGGTTGTTCATTTTTCTTGGAAGGAGAACTGGCCTGAGGTACCTTTGCATACTGACTCATGGGCTGTTGCTAATGGTTTGGTTGGATGGCCTGGGACTTGCAAAGACCGTAATTGGAAAATTGGTGACAAGAGATCTGGGGAAGAGGTATATGGATAGACCTTTCTTGGTGGGCTAAAAACATGAAGATATTTGCATCCCATGTGAATGCACACCAGAGGGTGACTTCAGCAGAGGAAGGTTTTAATAATCAAGTGGATGAGATGATCTGTTCTGTGGATATCTGTCAGCCTCTTTCCCCAACAACTCCTGTCATTGCCCAATGGGCTCATGAGCATAGTGGTCATGGTGGTAGGGATGAAGGTTATGCATGGGCTCAGCAACATGGACTTCCACTCACCAAGGCTGACCTGGATACAGCCACTGCTGAGTGCCCAATCTGCCAGCAGCAGAGACCCACACTCAGCCCCCAATATGGCACCATTCCCTGAGTTGACTAGCTGGCTACATGTTGGCAGGTTGATTACATTTGGACCACTCCCTTCATGGAGGGGGCAGCGATTCGTTCTAACTGGAATATATACATACTCTGGATATGGGTTTGCTTTCTCTGCATGCAATGCTTCTGCCAAAACTACCATCCGTGGGCTTACAGAATGCCTTATCCATCATCATGGTATTCCACACAGCATTGCTTCTGATCAAGGAACACACTTCACAGCAAATGAAGTGTGGAATTGCTCATGGAATTCTGTTCTTGCCATTTTCCCCATCATCCAGAGGCAGCTGGATTGATAGAATTGTAGAATGGCCTTTTGAAAACTCAATTATGGTGCCAACCAGGTTACAATACCTCGAAGGGCTTGGGTAATTATCTCCAAGAAGCTGGATATGCTCTGAATCAGCATCCAGTATATGGCGCTCTTTCTCTCATAGCCAGGATCCATGGGTCCAGGAACCAAGGGGTGGAAATGGGAGTGACACCACTCACTATCACCCCTAGTGATCCACTAGGAAAATTTTTGCTTCCTGTCCCTGTGACCTTGAACTCTGCTAGTCTATAGGTTTTAGTTCCAAAAGGGGGAGTGCTTCCATTAGAAGAATCAACCATGATTCCATTGAACTGGAATCTAAGACTGCCACATCGTCACTTTGGGCTACTCATGCCCCTGGATCAACAAGCAAAGAAGGGGATCACATTACTGGTGGAAGTGATTGACCTGACTGTCAGGGGAAATAGGACTGCAATTACACAATGGCAGTAAAGAAGAGTTTTCCTGGAATAGAGGAGATCATCTAGGGTGTCTTTTAGTACTACCACGCCCTGTGATTAAAATCAATGGAAAACTGCAACAACCCAATCTGTGCAGGACTACCAATGGCTCCAAAACTTCAGAAATGAAGGTTTGGGTAACCCTACCAGGCAAAGAACCATGGCCAGCTGAAGTGCTTGCTGAGGGTAAAGGGAACATGGAATGGGTAGTGGAAGAAAGTAGTGATAAATATGAACTATGATCATGTGATCAGTTACAGAAATGAGTACTGTAATGCTGTTTTGTTCATGTTATACTATTTAAGTTGTAAGATATCAAGTTTAAGAATGAATATTACCCAAGGACTTGCACCCTATTCTGGGGAGATTAAATGTGTTTCCAGTTGTATGCAGGACAGTTGAGCATAGTTAGGTGAGGAAAAAAATGTGTCTTTTATTGTTTTTTATTTAGAAATTAAGTATGGTTTAAGGTGATGTATATAGCTGCCAATCTGACAAGGTGTGGGCTGTCATGGTTTCTGTGTCAACTTGGCTTAATGGTGGTACCCGTTTGTCTGGTTGGGCAAGTGCTAGCCTTTCTGTGTTATGAGACATTTCATAGAATTAAATCATGATCATGTCAGCTGCATTCACAGCTGATTCCATTTGTAATCAGCCAAGGGGTGTGTCTTTTGCAATGAGTGACATTTAATCTAACCAATGGAAGACTTTTAAGGAGGATTCAGAAGAGCCAGTCTCTCTTCCCTCTTTGGCCAGCCTCTCCTGAGTAGTTCATCCAGACGCTCCATCAGAGTCATCAGCTTCACAGCCTGCCATTATGGATTTTGGACTGTATGTTCCTATGGTTACATGAGACAATTTCATAAATTTTATATTTATGGATATTTCCTGTTGTTTCTGTTTCTCTAGAGAACCCTAACTAATGCAGAACTATTCAACAGGCACCATGGAGGTAAGAAAACAGTGGTATGATATATTTAATACCCTGAAAGAGAAAGACTTCCAAACAAGAATTCTGTACCCAGCCAAATTGTCATGAAAGGGTGGTCTGGAGAAGAACACAGAATTGAAGAGTACCAAAAAAGGTGATTTAGAGTATAAAAAGAGAAAGAGGGAAACGAATATATAGATCAGACAAATACAAACCAAAGATAAGATTATAGATTTAAGAAATGCCTTTATAGTAATAACTTTGAATGTTAATGGACTAACTCACCAATTAAATGATACAGATTGGCAGAATGGCTAAGAACTTTGATTCATCTATATGTTGGTTACAAGACAGTCATCTTACATACGAGGGTACAAATAGATTGAAAGCGAGAGGATGGAAAAAGTTGTTCCATGCAAGCTTTAAAAGAAATCAGGAATAGCTAATAAAGGAACAGATAAACTAATATCAGACAAAATAGACTTTAAATGTAATGTCATCATAACAGACAAAGATGGCACTATATATTAATAAAAGGGATGACTCACCCAAAAAACAAAAAACAATCATACATGTCTATGCCCCCAATCAAATCAAGAACCTCCAAAGTACATGAGGCAAACACTGGCAAAACTGAAGGGAGCAATTAACATTTCAACACACTCTCCTCTATAGCTAGAACAACCAGGCAGAGGATCAACAAGGAAATAGAGATAAATGTGATAAATGAATTAGACCTAATAGACATATGTAGATTGTTACACCCCAAAACACCAGGATATACATCCTTCTCTAGCGCTTATGGAATGTTTCCTAGGATAGATCATATGCTGGGTGTCAGGTCCCAGATCAAGGAGCAGTCTCTCTGGTCCAGTAACAAGTTGAAAGATGGCATGGGGAGCCACTGGTAGAGTAGTCACTTTTAGTCATTCCCTTCTGCTGTGATGCTTACAGAGCAGTAGTCCCTTATATACTAAATTACACAAAAGTGGTATTTTACCAACAAGTGACATCATTCATGGGATATATGATTAGAAACATGTATGTTACATCATTGGTTATATAACAGGCACCGAATCATGGTTACATAAGCTATGCTGCATCATGCTACCCTGAAACTTCAGACCCAGATACACTTATGGCAGCCATCTTAGCAGGCTGTTAATAATGAGCAATTTCTCAGGCCCTACACTGGGACACAAAATACGTCTTGATAAATTTAAAAGGATTGAAATTATTCAAAGTATTTCCTCTGATCATAATGGAATGAGGCTGGAAATCATGACCACCAAAAATCTAGAACTTTTACAAGTATGTGGAAATTAAAAACACTTAACCAACTAGTGAGTCAAAGAAGAAATCGATAGAGAAATCAGTCAATATCTGGAGATGAGTGAAAATGAGTATATGATATATGAGAACTTAGGGGATGGAGCAAAGGCAGTGCAGAGAGGGAAATTTATAGCCTTAGATGCCTTTATTATAAAAAAGAAGAGAGAGAAAAAATTGTGGTCTTAGGTGCTTACCTGAAGGAACTAGAGAAAAAACAGCAAACTACCCCCAAAGCAAATAGAAGAGAACTAACAAACATTAAAGCTGAATTAAATGAATTAGAAAACAAAAATAAAATAGAACAAATCATTTGTTTGTTTGTTTGTTGTTTTGTTTTGTTTTGTTTTCTTTTTCTTTTTTACTATTATTATTACTTTTATTTCTTTTCTCTATATTAACATTCTATATCTTTGTCTGGTGTGTCGCTAGTTCTTCTAAACCGATGCAAATGTACTAAGAAACGATGATCATGCATCTATGTGATGATGTTAAGAATTACTGATTGCATATGTAGAATGGTATGATTTCTAAATTTTGGGTTAATTTCTTTTTTTTTTCCGTTAATTAATAAAAAAAAAAGGCCCAACTACACCTTAAACCCAGAATCTGGGAACAAGCAGCCCCAGATGCTTATCTGGGCAGGAATGCTCAGTGGCAGGCCCCCCCCAAAAATAAAAAAATAAAAAATAAATAAAATCAAAAGTTGGTTCTTCGAGAAAATCGGTAAAATTGATGGACCCCTAGCTAGGCTGGGTAAGAAAAAATGAGAAAGGATGCAAATAAATAAGAAATGAGAGGGTGGGCATAACCAAGGACACTGAAGAAATTTAAAAGAAATTATAAGAGGGTATATAAACAACCATATGCCAACAAACTAGACAACTTAGATGAAATGTACAAATTCCTAGAAACACACAAACAAGCTAAACTGACTCAAGAAGAAATGGAAGATTTCAACAAACTGATCACAAGTGAAAAGATTCAATAAGTCATCAAAAAATCTTCCTACAAAGAAAAGACTAGGTCCAGCTGGCATCACAGGGGAATTTTATAAGCATTCCTAAAAGAATTAACACCAATTCTGCTCAAACTTTTCCAAAAAATTGAGAAAAATGGAACACTACCTAACTCATTATGAAGCCAACAGCACTATAATACCCAAACTAGGTAAAGATGCTATAAAAAACAAACTCCCTAATGAATATAGATGCAAAAATTCTCAACAAAATATAAGCAAATTGAATCCAATGACACATTAAAGAATTATACACTAATATAAAGTGGATTTATACCAGGAATACAAGGGTGGTTCAACACAAGAAAATCAGCCAATATAATACAGCACATTAACAAATCAAAAGGGAAAAATCACATGATAATCTTGGTGATGCTGAAAAAGCATTTGACAAATTCAACATCTGTTTCTGACAAAAAAACATTTCAAAACCTAAGTATCAAAAGTGATTTCCTCAATATGAATAAAGGTATATATGAAAAACCCATAGACAGCATCATACACCATGGTAAGAGATTGAAATTCTCCCCCCCTAAGATCAAGGATGAGACAAGTATGCCCTCTGTCACCACTATTATTCAGCATTGTATTAGAATTACTAACTAGAGCAATAAGGCAGGAAAATGAAGTAAAAGGCATCCAAATTAGAAAGGAAGAAGTAAAACTGTCATTTATTGCAAATGACATGATACCATATTTGGAAAATCCTGAGATATCTGTGACAAAGATTCTTGAGCTAATAAACAACTTCAGCAAGGTGGCAGGATAAAAAATTAATGTGTAAAAATCAGTAATGTTTCTATACATACACAATGAACTAACTGGGGAGTCAATTAAGGAAAAACATTCCATTCAACATAGCAACTAAAAGAATCAAGTATCTAGGAATAAATTGACCTAGAGTTGTAAAGGACATGTACCCAGAAAACTACATTACATTGCTCAAAGAAATCACAGAAGTTATAAATAGGTGGAAAGACAATTTCTGTTCATGGATAAGAAACTTAAATATAGTCAAGATATCAGTTCTACCCAAATTGGATCTACAGATCCAATGTAATACCAGTCAAAATTCCAGCAACCTACTTTGAGGATTTGGAAATCTAATTACTAAATTCATTTTGAAGGGAAAGAGAACTTGAATAGCAAAAAATACCCTAAAAATGAAGAATGAAGTTGGACAAATATTGCTTCCTGATTTTAAAGTTTATTATAAAGCCAGAGTGGTCAAAACAGCATGGTATTGGCATTAAGGTAGAAGTATTGACCAATTGCATCGAATTGAGAAGGCAGAAATAACCCCCCAAATCAATGGTCAACTGATCTTCAACAAGGTTCCCAAATTCACTGAACTAGGACAAAATAATCTTTTCAGTAAATGAGCATGGGAGAAGTGGATATCAATACCAAAAGAATGAAAGGGCACCCTTAACTTACATCCTATACAAAAATTCACTCAAAGTGTATCAAAGACCTAAATATAAGACCGAGTACCATAAAACTCCTAAAAGGGAAACATCTTTGAGACCTAGTATTTGGCAGTAGCTTCCTAAGCTTTACTAACGCGCAAGCAATGAAAGAAAATAGATAAATGGGAACTCATCAAAATCAAATGCTATTGTGCCTCAAAAGACCACAGAAAAGTGAAGAGGCAGCCAAATCAATGGGAGAAAATATTTGGGAACCACATATTGGATAAAAATTTGATATTCTGTATACCTAAAGAAATCACACAACTCAATGATGAAAGAACAAACAACCGAATAATAAAATGAGCTAATGATATGAATAGACAATTTTTCTGAAGGGCAAATACAGATGGCTAAAAAGCACATGAAGTGATGGTCATTTTCATTAGCTATTAGGGAAATGCAGTCAAGACTACATACCACCTCATATCTATAAGAATGGCTGCTATTAAACAAACAGGAAACTACAAATGTTGGAAGGATGTAGAGAAATTGGGACACTTATTCAATGGTGGTGGAAATGTATGTTTCAGTTGGTATGGAAGACAGTCTGGTGTTTTCTTAGAAAACTAAATATTGAGTTGCCCTATGACCCAGGAATACCACAACTTGGTATACACCAAGAAGAGCTAAAAGCAGTGACACAAACAGACATCTGCACAACAATGTTCATAGCAACATTATTCACAATTCCCAAAAGATGGAAACAATCCAAGTACCCATCAACAGATGAGTGGATAAGCAAAATGTGGCATATATATAAAATATATGATGGATAATATATAGCTGTAAGATGAAATGTCATCCTGAAGCACATGACAAGATGAATGAAGCTTGAGGACATAAATCTGAGTGAAATAAGCCAGAAAAATAATGATTTTATTTTTATGACCATTGCAAAGTTTAACTCAGAAGCTTATAATATAGAATATAGGGGAACAAGAGATCCACAGAATCTAAAGATGGGTGAATTGTTAACTAATATAGTTGAACTTAAATGTAAGGTAATGGATAGAAGTGAAAGCAGTCCATTATTGGATCTGTAATTAGTATTGTCATATTCAAAGTGAACTTGATTGAAAGGGGTTGTATAGAGCCATGTATCCTACCAATTGACACTACAAATATAAGTTATTGCATGAATTACATAAAAGGTATGAATCTTGTACAAGAGCTTATAATATCAGGGTATAAGGGGAAAACTACTATTGCATGCTATGGGTTATGTTTAATAGAAAACATCAAAATACCACAGTAATACTAGGGGTAAATAATGGGGGAGGCAAGAGTTAAGGGGAGGTTTTGATTTTCTATTTGATGGGGGTGTGTTTGACAGTTATCTTTGTCTTGGGGACAATGAAAATTTTCTAAAATTGAGTGTTGATGGACTGCTGACTTTGGACATCATACATAATGCCAATGAACAGAGGTGGTGGAAGCATACACTGACTGAGAGCTAGAATGGCCAATGGTGGTGTGTACATATGATCAAATATTGTGGTGCTACAGAAAGGAATGAAATCACTGTAAATGAACCTGTGGGACATAACGTGATGCAAAATAAGCCAGAAACTAAACAGCAAATATTGTATGCTCTCATTCAGAAAATAATTATAAGAAAATTGAGGCCTAGATTGTAACTTCTTACAGCTGCCACATTTAGTTTGGAGCAATAACTGCTATTTCTAGATGAGAGGTTATGCTACATATGTATAATCTAGCATTTCCCTGGAAATTTGGGTACTTGTGTGACACCTAAGACTCAGAGTAGGAGTACTAACATTTTAAAGTTCAGCATTGCCACACACACAACTGTTAAAGAAATTTAAATAGGGATCAGTCTTCAATTAGAGTTGGAATGAAATTGATTAGGTGAGGCCTAAGGTAAATCAGAACATAAAGGTAAGGAGGACATTGCCGTATTTAGAACTTCACTACTCTATGAGACCAAAGGAAGAGAAGTTTGCTTTGTCAAGAACTTAAATTTTCTATAGCTCATAATCTAACCCAAAATGTATGGATAGATCATTTGAACCACCCAAACACAGGTAGCCCAAATGGTAATGAGGGCTTCTAATTCTGTAGAGCTTAATGTAATGCCTGGCATCATGGTCAGGTTCATGTGTCAACTTGGCCAAATGGTGGTACCTGTTTGTCTGGTTGGGCAAGTGCAAGCCTGTCTGTTGCAATGAGGACATTTCATAGAATCAAATCATGATCACATCAGCTGCATCCACAGCTGATTCCATTTGTAATCAGCCAAGAGGTGTGTCTTCTGAAATGAGTGATGCTTAATCTAACCACTGGAAGCCTTTTAAGGAGGATTCAGAAGAAACAGGTTCTTGTCCTGCTTCTGCTGGCAAGCCTCTCCTGTGGAGTTCTCCAGACCCTCCATTGGAATTATCAGCTTCACAGCCTGCCCTGTGGATTTTGGACTCTGCATTCCCACAGTTATGTGAGACACTTTCATAAATTTTATATTTGCAAGTGTTTCCTGTTGATTCTGTTTCTCTAGAGAACCCTAACTAATATACCTGGATACATCCCAGATTATTTTAAGAAGATAATTAAAAAGTATTGGCAAGGTTCCCTGTGGAATGGAAGAAAAAATATGGAACTATTAAACTTTACCACCTGGAAAACCCCTGATGCTCTCTCAAATATTAGGGACTCCCAAATAAATAGGAAAAGCCCTTCATCTTGAGACTTGCTCTTGTGAAGCTTATTTATGCAGGAGAGAAGCTTAGCCTACCTATAGTTATGACTAAGAGTCACCTCTGGAGGACCTCATTTTTGGCTCAGGTGTGACCTCTCCGTATCTATGCCCAAGTCTGAAAGTGAAATTATTACTCTCTCCCCTATGTGGGACATGGCACCCAGGGATGAAAATCTCCCTGGCAACATGGGATATAACTCCCAGGGTTGATCCTGGCCCTGGCCCCATGGGATTGACAATGCCTTCCTGACCGAATGGGTAAATGAATGATAACAAATAAGGTATCAGTGGCTGAGAACATTCAAATAGAGTTGAGATGCTATTCTGGAGGCTACTCTTATGCAAGCTTCAGCTAGATATTGCTATTCACCATGGTGGGAAAAACCTCAACCAAAACCATTCCTTGCAATCCTAAAGAATACCTAGGGCTCTATCTGAGATTCTACAAAGTTTCCATGCACTAGGATTAGTTTCCAGAAACCTACAACCTCCATATGTGTTCCTAGGCCAGATAAGTCCTGCAACCCAGAGGTTTCAACCTTTCCAGAACATCATCTAGTGCCATCCTCCATCCCATAATATTGATAGTCTCTTCCAACATGAAAAAGTTAGAATGGGCATAGCCCAAATACCCCTAAAGAGTGAGAGAAAGATCAAAGAAGAAGGTGGAGTTATAGCAGAGAAGGTAGGATTTAACAATTGAGTGTGACTGCTGAACCATTATATTGATATATCTTTTAGTCTCCAGTGTCTTGGAGCAGCTAGAAATAAAAAACTAAAATTGTGGAATTGTAACCCGTACCAAAGTCTGAAAGATGCTCTATAGCTATTTGTTACAATGTTCTTTGAGATTTATTGATATATTTATATATATATATCATATATATGTGTGTGCTATTTTTCATAATAAAAAAAAGAAATGCTGTGGACTTGAGCATTTGGTTTAGATTGAAAATAATCTTCTGCCAAAAAAGACTCTCTAGTTATCAGGAGTTAGAAATACCATAGATATTGGGTAATTGGAACTGAAGGGATACAGATTGTGCAACAGGACTGATTGTAAAGTTCAGAAATGGATAGCACAATATTATCTGATTGTAGCACAATAATATAAGTACACTGAATGAAGCTGAATGTGAGAAGGATAGAGGGAGGAGCACTGGGGGCACATATGAAACCAGAAGGAAAGATAGACAATAAAGACTGAGATGACATAATCTAGGAATGCCTAGAGTGTACAATGATAGTGACTAAATGTACAAATTTAAAAATGTTTTTGTATGAGGAAGAACAAAGGAATGTCAATATTGCAGGGTGTTGAAAATAGATGGTCATTCCTGTTTTAAAACTTCAACTTCTGTGTAAGACTAAAGCAAAATATGTTTATATGGTACTAAATTTATATTTTGACTAGTACATTTCCTAATATAACTCATATGGACAGGTTAATTGAACACCGTTATTAGATGGAATCTTGAATAGGGCATGAGATTTTGTAGATTTGTCCAGTGTGATGCCCCAATACATCCCAGAGTGATTCGAACAGTGAATAAAGAAGTATTTGCAAAGTCCCCTTGGGGGAATGGTGAGAAAGGGGAAAAATTCAACTTTCCCATTTGGAAAATTCCTGATATTCTCACAAGCAGTGGGGACAACCAAATCAATAGGCTGAGCCCTCAATATTGGGGTTTGTTCATATGAAACATATCCCTGTAAAGGATAGGCTAAGCCTACTTAAAATGAGGCCTAAATATTACCCCCCAAGAACCTCTTTTGTTGCTCAGATGTGGCCTATCTTTCTCTTGGCCAACATGCCAAGCAAATTCACTGCCCTTCCCCTCTCTACGTGGGACGTGACTCCCAGGGGTGTAACCCTCCCTGTCAACATAGGGCAGAAATCCTAGAATGAGCTGGGACTCAGCATCAAGGGATTGAGAAAACTTTCTTGACTGGAAGGGGAAGAGAGAAATGAGACAAAATAAAATGGTGTCAGTGGCTGAGATTTCAAATAAAGTTGAAAGGTTATCTTGGAGGTTATTCTTACACATTATATAGGTATCTCCTTTTTAGTTTAAGGTGTATTAAAAAGGCTAGAGGGAAGTACCTGAAACTGTAGAGCTGTGCTCCAATAGCCAGGTTTCTTTGAGATGATTGTATAATGATGTAGCTTTCACAATGTGACTGTGTGATTGTGAAATCCTTGTGTCTGATGCTCCTTTTATTCACAGTTTGGACAGATGAGTTAAACATATGGATTAAAAATAAATAAATAATAGGGGGAACAAATGTTAAAATAAATTGAGTAGATTGAAATACAAGTGATCAATGAAAGGGAGTGGTCAGGTGTATAGAAGAAAATAGAGGGAACGAAGTTTAAAATATTTTGGGTAGATGGAAATACTAGTGGTCAGAGAGAAGGAGGGGTGAGTAGTATGGTATGTATGAGTTTTTTCTTTTTTCTTTTTATTTCTTTTTCTGGAGTGATGCAAATGTTCTAAGAAATGATCATGATGATGAATATACAACTATGTGACAATATAAAAAAAAAGACTCTCTACAATTTTGGCCAGTGACTAATGCAAGATATGATCATTTTTTTTTCCAGAGTCTCCAACAATATGTACCAATCACAGTTATGAACCAACACTCCAGCATTGAGGAGGTTGGAATTATTTCACATGGAATGATTCTGGGCTTGCTTAGAATAAAATATACTTTTCCAAATACCTTCCACATCTGAATCCCACACTGCAAGACTTGGCAATCTGCTTAAAAAATCTTGCAGCTGCTGATTATTATTTATGGAATTCAAGAGGTTGATACATATATATATATAATCTGATATTAGAAATAAGAACAAAGCTGATCAGGTTGGGGTTAGAGTAATTCAGAACACAGGTAAGGAAGACAGTGTCTATATTTTAGAACCACACATACTCTTTGAGACCAAAGGGAGAAAGGTTTATTTGGTCTGGAACTGAAATTTTCTACAGTGCTTAATCTACCAACCTATCTGTATCACTCACTTGAACAATTGAAACACAGGGAGCCCAGAAAAAGAAAAAGGTCCTTTAATCCTGCAGAGATTCCTGTAATGCCTGGATACATCCTAGAGTATACTAAGCAGATAATCAAAAAATATTGGCAAAGTCCCTTGAAGGATAGGAGAAAGAGTATGGAACTATTAAAGCTTATCATCAGGGAATCCCCTGATACTGTGTCAAATTTCAGGGACACCCAAATCAATAGGCCATGCCCTCTATCTTGAGGCTTACTCTTGTGAAGCTTATATAGGTTTGGAGAAACTTAGACTACCTATAGACATGCCTAAGAGTAACTTCTGGAGGACCTCTTTTTTTGCTCAGATGTGTCCTCAGACTCTCTAAGCCCAACTCTGCAAATGAAATCATTGCCCTCCCTCCTATGTGTGACATGACATCCAGGGGTGAAAGTCTCCCTGGCAATGTGGGAGATGATTCCCAGGGATGAATCCAGCCCTGGCACCATAGGATCAACAATTCCATCCTGACCAAAATGGGAAAAGGAGTGCAATTTATAAAGTATCAGTGGCTGAGAGAGTTCAAAAAGAGTCAAGGGGCTACTTTGGAGGTTGCTCTTATGTAAGCTTCAGTTAGACCTTGCTACCTATCATAACCTGCCAAACGCTAACCAGGGCCATACCAGCCAATCTTAAACAGCATCTAGGGCAACACAGAAGATTCCACAAGAGTTCCATGCACTAGGGTAACTTTCCAGAAGCCTACAACATCCAGATGGTTCACTGGCCCAGATAATTTCTGAAACTTAGAAAGCCCAGCCTCTCTAGAACATCAGATAGTTGCATCTCCCTACCCCGTATTAGTGACAGACACTTCCAATATGAAAAATTTAGAATGGCCACAGCCAAACATTCTAAAGAGAGGGATGGAAAGAACAAAGATGATGGTGGTGAAGATAAGATGATGGTGGTGAAGATAAGATTTAACAAAAGAATATGAATGCTGAATCATTAAATTGATATTTCTTTTAATCTTCAGTATCTTAGAGCAGCTAGAAATAAAAACCTACAATTGTGGAATTGTAACCCATGTCAAACTCCAAAATATATTCTACAACTAATTGTGGTGCTGTACTTTGAAATTTATTACTTTTGGTTATATAAGTTATTTTTCACAAAAAAGGAAAAAAAAGTTGATTATGATGATAAAAAGTAAACCTTCTAGCCTCCTATATTCTGGAGCAGGTAGAAGAAAAAAAAATCTGAGAAGATTGTATGGTAGCCCATGACAAACTCTGGGATCTGTCCTTAACTACTTGTTGAAGAATGACTTGAAAACTGTTGCTTTTTTATTTCTTTGCTTTTTATATATGCTATACTATACAATAAAAAGTAAAAATTTTGCAGCAATGTTAGATAACTTGCCACAACATATTGAAATGGTACATAGTTTGGAATACATCACATATGGATAAGTATATTAAGTTCTTAAGTGCTGTTTTTCTTGTTTTTAATCAGGTAGAAAAGTGTGTATGTTGTAAACATACAATCAGGAATTGTAGTAACATAGTTCATAGTTAGCACTTTTATTCACCTTTGTTTTTATTATATTTTCTTGGAAAGTACCATTTAAAAGGAATGTCGGTTAGAGTGATAGCCAATTCTAAAAAACCTTGTTTAGAGAGATTTCTATCTGGAATGCATTTTCATTATGTATGTCTCTTTACACAGTTGCAATTATATTGTCAGTGGTAGTAAAATCCTGGAACACTGTGTTGAGAAGGATTCTGAAGTTTTATCAGAGCTCTTAGTGGGAAAGAATATCCTGACTGATTAGTAATATCTAACATTACAGAAGGAAAAGCAGTGTAAAAATGCAATTGTCTTAATGTGTTTGAGAAATGTACAGTTTTTCTTTTTTTTCAGTAGGTAATTCACTAACTTGCTTAAAATGAAAAGAATACTATGAAATTCTTTCCCCTTCCATTCTTTTCCACCTAACTGCAAGTGCCACTCCTTAAAGTCAACTATTGTTACAAGTTTCTTTCATAGATATTCCATGCATTCGCAAGCATTTCCCTATAAATATTTATTTTTACACAAATTATATCATAACAATTTTTCTTCATTATTTTTAACAGGTGCATATCATTCCATTACATGGATATCTTATCATTTAGCACTAACCTGCAGATGAGAACTTAGGTTCTTTTCAATTTTTTGTAAGAAATAATGTTGTAATAAATAGCCTCGTAATATTGCTTTCAATATATCTTCAAGTGGGTCTTTAGGATAAATTGTTAGAGCAAAGTATTTTGATGTTGTTGCCAAATCTTCCTCTATAAAAATTGAATGAATTTATACTGTTCCCAACAATATATCTAAGTGCTTTTTATGTACACTCTCACCCTTGTAGTATATTATCAAACATTTAAAAAAGTCTTTACCAATGTCATGGTCCAGTAATATCTCATTGCAGTTTTGATTTGTGATCCTCTAATAATTAGTGAAATTGACCATTTTTTCATTTGTTTGATTGACATTTGTGTTTTCCTTTCCTGTGTACTCAGTTCATGTTTTGTCTTCATATTTCTATTAATTTGTTTATTTTCTTATTGATTTAATGGATCTCTCTATATGTTAAGATCTATTTATAGGATCTCTGTATTATTAGAAAAAACGGATGCTCAAAACCTTAAACTAAGAAGTTCATCCAAACTCAACTTTCCCTAAATTTCTGAATTCTGAGATACTATCAGTGTGGACTATGATTCCCTTAGAGAACTATGATTCCCTTAGAGAACCTCAAATTTAGGAGTGATTGCCATAGGAAGAAGGAGGCAAGTTTGTACTTTACACCTAGGGAATCCCCAGGGAAAGAATATAGACAAGAAACAATGTAGAACATTTATAGTAAATAAAGGTTTGCATATATGTGTGGAGAATGACTCATAATAGGCTAAGGCATGCTCAATGGAAATCCCTAATCCATGAACCTGTGGAAATCAGGATCACAGGATCTTTTGATGTTTCAAAACAATGGAATGGAGAGAACATGACAATGATTCATTATCATAGTAATATATCCATAAAATAAGCTGGATCTACTTAAACTGAGCCAAGGAAGTGAAGCATAGAATAAAGAATGTCATCTCTGGAGGCAAGCAGACCTGAATTCTAATAATGGTTCTGTCATTTATCAGCTGGGTGATATGGGACAAGTTGCCTCAGATTCCTACAGAGTGGGTTTCATAGTAATTCTGTAACTGGTGCTCTGCTGGAACCAGAGCTAAAGTTGGAGTCTCTCCGCAAGACAGAATTCAAGGATGAGAAAGCAATCAGTAGTAAGCAGTAAAGTTTATTGAAAGGTTAGTACATGCTAAATAAATTAGTGCAGACATGTTCAAGAGAGAGACACATCCTGAGTGGCATGGACTTAGCTTCTTTCATGGGGAGGCTTTGCTAGCATTGAATTTCCATTTGGACCTTTCAATGCAGATGTCTTCCTTGTTTCAGAAAGAGATAATTATTGGTGCTTCTGGCTCCCTCTCAGGTACTGTACACATAGTTTAACAATCTTTATGACCCCAGGCTTTCTATTATTAGCTAAGAGTTTGTTTCAGGCCCATGATTTAACATGCTTTATGGTTTTGGAGGGTTTAAGGCTTTAGGGGGCAATTTTTGTTTTAAGGAGTTTGCATTGTGCATTAACTCATTCAGAGCAGGATAGGAAACCAGGGACCACAGCCTCAATGACCTATTCTATCTTGCATCAGTTCATACCTCAAAGGGTTGTTGAGATGATTAAATGATATGAAATAATGCTTGTACTCACTGAAGTTCCCAATGCATACCAAATACTCAAGACTTACTATTATCAATGTAGTTATTATTGGCAGAATTATTAATACCTCAATTAATTCAGACTTTTGAGTGTGAATAAAGGTAACCAGATAGTTACTGTTTTTATTGGGTAAAATTTCTGAGCAATACTTTTTAAAAGTAACCTCATAAATGCAAAGTCTTGGAAATTTAGCTGGTAGAACTGGATGAACTTAGAGATAAAAAGTAAGCCATTTCTCTCAAACTTCACACAAGTAGAAAACATAAAGCTTCAGAAATTCAAAAGGAATGGAAGGTAGTTACAATAGGACATTTGGTTAGAAATATGCTAAACTTGAGGTGATTTAGAAAAACTATGAGGACATGGAGAAAAATTATGAGTCCACTGTTGAAGTGATTAGCCTAAACAATGAGGCAAGAGAAAATGTAAATCAAAAGTTATTTCTGGTAAATTTTGCAGCAAAATAAATCCATATGCAAAACAAAACCAGTTTATTTTCACTAATCAAAACTGCTTTTCTACAGATTAAAGAATAGCAGGAGAAAATGTCAGGCATTTTTGGGAAGCAACATCTAGGAGGTTATTAACTTATCCAGCCCTGTACCTTTCCTTCATATTAAACAACAAGTTCTGTACATGCCATGACCATAGCTTCTTCAAAATATTCTTTTACAATGAATTTTGAGTCATAGTTTTGAAGTTTCTGAGGCCCATGTTACACCAAATTTCCCAAAGGGTCTTCATACCTAGAATTTCTTTCACAGATCCTGGCCATTGTTGCCAGATCATTTCTTTGGAAAAGGACCTAATAATGTTAATTTTCTGTTTTTAAACTACCCCATTATATTTGGATGAAGACTAAACTTGGTAGTAGAGTGATAAAGGCCCTTTATAATGTTGTTTCAACCTATGTTTTCCAGATTTATTGTTCTCTACTCCAATTCCCTCTTCTTTCTTCTAACTACCACCTAAATTTAGTGTACATCAAAATCACATTGGAGGGTGGGCCACAGTGGCTCAGCAGACAGAGTTCTTGCCTGCCATGCCAGAGACCTGGGTTTGATTAACGGTACTTGCCCATGCCAACAAAACAAAACACATCATATTGGAAGCTCATTAAAATCTGCAGATTCTTGGCCTACATCTCTTGAAGTCTGCCAGTGACCTCTAAAAGTCTGAATTTTTAAGACACAAGCTACCCATGTGATTCTGAAGTAGTTGATAAACATATCTCCATTTAAGAAAAAGTAGTTTCAAAATTTTTCCATCCTTCAAAGATTCATTTCAGTTTCTACCTCCCCAAATTCAACTTACATTTCTTTCTTTCTTTTTTACTACCAGATTGATCTTCAACCAAATCATCATTACTAAGCTGAAATTACTTCCTCTTTGAAACCTTTGCCCTAACAGAATTCATGTTATTTCCATACTTTGCATGCAGATTCAGTTCTGATATGTACATTCATTTCCTCCAATAGATTTAAACTTCCTTCTAAAGGCTGAGACTTTTTGATCATTGTGTGTCACACTCCAGAGCTTGACAAGTGCCCAATACATAAATACATAAATATAGATACCTAAGAAATGCTTTTGGAATAAATGAAATAAATTACATAATGGAGGGCTTTGGCTTCTATATTCAACACCAGACAAAAAAGATAAAAGTGAAGGCTTGGAAGTTATTCAATTAGATTCTAGCCTGGGCACAGACATAGAACACTTTTCCTTTTGCAGTATGAACAATTAGGAATTTTGGTAAAAAACTTCACAAATGAGCAAGATAAAATAGGACAGCTGCAAGTCCCTGGTTTACTATTCAACTCTGAAAGAGTTAAATGATAACTGCAAGTCCCTTGTTTCTTATCTAGCTCCAAAAGAACTAATAAAGAGCTGCAAACTTCCTGGGACAAATATTTCCATAAAGCCCCCAAACTTTCCCAAACCATTGAAACCTCCCCAAACCATTAAAAGCTTGTAAAATTCTGGGTCTGAAAACAAATTTTTAGTTAATGATAGGAAGCATAGGATCATAAAGATTGTTAGCCATTTGCCCAAAGACAAATTTTAGATATGTGACAACAAACCATGATTTTACTAGCTATCTCTTCCTAGAACCTGCTACTGACAAAATTTTCTTATAAAAACCAGCCAGTCCATTCTACTCAGTGTGTGTCCTTCCCTTGGGCATGCCCATGTCAACCTCCTTTAATGTGTACTCTTTCTACTTCTCTTTAATAAACTTTATTAGTTATTCCTACTGACCTCTCATCTCTAAAATGCTTTTAGTATTGAAACTGGATCAGGGCTCAGCTGGTACCATTTCTAGCAGGGCTCTGGTTACAATAATATAAGGTTTAACTCTTTTATTTTTACTTGGTTAATCAAAATCCAGTCTTAATATTGTACTTATTTTTGGTATGAAATTTTCTAAAAATTGAATAGTTAAAAAACTCAGTACCTCACAACCAATGAATTTATTTACCAAACAGTGTTCCAAATTGCATTTCATTACATGACTTGAATAGATTTTGAAATAGTAGTATATCAAAAGTCTGAAATGACAAATGTTTGCTATAACAAATAATATTATTTTGACTCTATGGAGAGCAACCACCAATGAAAACAGACAGCAAATGTCTTGAAATTCATACTAGGTTCAAAAATCTATATTTGGGATAAATTTTTAAATGGAGAATTTAAAATTAGAGTTATCAGGAGTAACTGATATGTGAATGTTCCAACTGGTCTTTTGATTCAAACTAATTAAAAATACTTCCAATTTTAAGACAAATTTATTTAAGTGACGGCCATTTATTCAATAAATATTTATTGAGCTCCCATTTAGTACTATATTTGGCTCCAGGTCCTAAGGACACATCAGTGAACCAGTTTTTGTTAATAGAACTTATTTTCTAGCATGAGAAGAATATCATTAAGCAAAATATACATGCATATTTGTATATGTACATCTATACTATGCCCAGTGAAGATTACATTTGTGATGAAAGGTAAAGGAAGTTATGGGGTGAAGTAGGAATGCATCCTTAATAAGGTGACATTTGAACTAAGATTAAAAAAAAGTGAAAGAATAAGCCATGTGGCTATCTGGAGAAAGAGGTTCTACATAGTAGGGACATCATTTGCATAGGCATTGTTCATAGAAGAACATGTTTGCGGAATGGGAGGCATACCAAGGAGGCCATGAGACCAGAACGGAGTTAGCTGGAGGAAGGAGGTAGAAGATGAGGTCTTAGAAGTAATGGTGGTCACAGTGGTGTGTGTGTGTTCAGACAATATCAGATAGGGCTTTGTAAGCCATTAGGAGAGGGAAAAACCACTAGAGACTTTTGATCAGAGGAGTGACATGATTTGACATTTATTTACATATTATCTACATAATATGTGTCATTCTAATTTCTTTGTTAGTATTTACCAGCCCATACTTTAGTTTAGTTCCTTGTTTAGAAGCCAAAGATATTGACTAGAAGAATAACATAGGCAGTTTTAGATATTTTAAAAATAATAATGATGACAGTGATGCATCACCATCAGAACAACAGCAGCAGCTACAATAGCGGTAATGTGAGTAAGAATGACCACTAACTTGGACCCTGTGCACTCGACATGCACATTGTTTCACCCAATCCTTACAAGTACTTATGAGTAGGAGCTCTCATTTTTCCCATTTTACATTCACAAAAACATGAATATGGACCATATGATCCCCAGAAAATATTTTAACTATGCTTCCATATATCTAAGGCAAAACCGCATTTGTCTTCTTTTGGTATGAAGTGAGTATGTCACGAATTTATTTGGCTTAATTGCTTTTTTTTTGGCATGAGCAGGCTCCAGGAATCGAACCCAGGTCTCTGGCATGCCAGGGAATAACTCTGCCACTGAGCCACTGTGGTCCCCCCTTAAATCATTTTGTTTTTAATTGGTGAACACAGAGGCAGCATTTGTTGGATCCTTAAGTCCATTTGGAGTTGTATATAACCTTAGTTCCAATTAATCTGTAGCACAACTATGGTGTTCCTTCTATTGCAGCTTCTGTGACAATCAGTTATATTATTACCTTGATCTGTCCACATGATGTACATATTACTTATGTAGTCATTTGAACTGTCTGGTACTTGAGACTAGTGATGGCCATAACATGCCTATCACTTTGACTATGTCATACATGGGAAAATACATTTGTCATTTCAGCTTGTCTAACACAGGTTGCAAAAACAGTAACAAGGATAAAATACTAAGATAAACTGCTGAAAGAGAAAAAGGGAAAAGAGAGGGGATGGAGGGGAGACTGAATGAGAGAGAGAGAGAGAAATGAGAATATATCTAGTGACACAATTGTAATGAGAACAGCAGCTGTCTCTATAGTCACTAGTGCATTGCATATTAGGAAAAGTTCGGTCTTCACTCACCTCTCTCAGCAGAAAACAGTGCAGTGAGTGGATGAATCTTAATTTTCTTTCCTTCTCATTGAATTCGTTATCCTAAGAAATCTTCCTCAGTCTTTATTTTGGCTTTTTCATATTCACAGTCAGAAAAAGAAAGAAATTTTTATGAATAGCTTATTCTTTGAAGAAAATTAGACTCTAAGCTCCTGGAAAATGGGGGGCATGTTTCATCTCAGTATTCCTAGCACCTGGCCCAAGGCCTGGTACATGACACACCTTCAAAAAATGTTTATTGAAAGAAATCATGCTTGAATAAAGAGGCTATAAAGATGATACGGATAATGTCAATAGCATCCTTCACAAGCACGTAGAGGGCTGGCATAAAATTCTGGAATACATCCAGTACTTGGTCCAAATTGCTGGTGAAGTGGGTATCCCTTTCAATCTTTCATTCTTTATATGCCTTATTCTCAAAGTTTCATGCTTCTCTGAATAAAGTTTGTTTTTCAGAGAGAAGAGGACAACTCTTCCCTCTAGCTTCCATGATAAAACCTGCAAAAAAGTTTAGAATATCTGTGATTAACTTATAGGTTCAATTGAATTAATTATTCTCAAAAATTTACTTTTTGTTATCTCTAACAATGAACTTGGATCCTCTTCACGTGTTTCTACTGTTCTTCCTGCCTAGATTTCACTGTCTTGTACAGTAGGATTAGGCCAATTAGTTGCACACTAAATGGCATTCACATTTTCCTTTGACTCTGTTATACACCCCAAGACTTACATAGGCATGCCTGTAGGGCCTGGAATGCAACTAAGTATTTGGCAAAATTTCAAGGACAAAAAAGAGAGAGAAAAACTTTTATAAATTCATTATCTGATAGAAAAAATAAATTTATTTTGAAAGTATCAGTCAAGTTCTATATGCATGGTTCCATCTTTTAAATCTATTTTTACAGTTTTATATTTCTTTGAAATGCTTTTCCACTGCTGCAAAAAGATTTTTAGAAGTCATTTAAATGATAAAAGCAAAGGCCCAAAGTGCTGCAATTCAAACTCATTCCATCCTCATTGAGTTCATCTTAAATATAGGTAATTACCTTTGAGTTCAGAGTTTGTAAGAGATAAAAACTTCCTTTAACAGCATTTTGCTTGTGAGATTTCCTCTAAGTATCCTATATTTACCAAATACTCTCATTTGCTGAGCTATCCTGCTAACTGTTCAAAACATTTTTCTGATTGACTTTTACCCACAAAGTCCCAGAATTTTAGAAGTCCTTCTTGAATCTCAGAAATTAATTCATCTTGTCCCTCGTACTTAATAGACTGGGATAGTGGAAATAACTACTGGGCTTTGAGTTCAGTCTTACAACCTACTAGCTGTTTGCCCTTGGGCAAGTTCTTTAACCTCTTTGTGCTTCAGTCTCTTCTCCTTATTTATAAAATGGGAAGGATGACTGCCTCTCAGAATTACTGTAAGTTGTACGTTAAATGTATTTTTAGTGCCCAGAAGAGTGCCTAGTATCCTCTCCCATACTTTATTTACTTTCTTCATTGTGAGCACCTCCCTACAAACCCCAGGGGATTTCATGTCTGGGTAAATGAAAAATAGCTTCTCTTCACAAAATATTTGG
Source organism: Tamandua tetradactyla (assembly GCF_023851605.1). NCBI lineage: Eukaryota > Metazoa > Chordata > Mammalia > Pilosa > Myrmecophagidae > Tamandua > Tamandua tetradactyla. The sequence goes on along the minus strand of NC_135353.1, from coordinate 52,402,618 downwards.
GTCTGTTCAGGTGGCATCAACTCTACAAGTTATTTACATGACACTTATTTTTTTGCACTCATGTGAAAGAAACTTTCTGACTAGGAGTTTAGTACACATAATTCAACAAAAATGTATACAGTTAGGAGGAAGTAGACTTATGCTAACAGTACCAAATGTGCACAGAATAAGAGTGCTTATCTTCCTGCAGTCTTTGGGGCCACAGGTTGATGCCATTAATGCCGTAACTAAACCAAAACAAAAACAGTAATGAGTTCACCCCATGAAGACCTTCAGCTACAGGGAAGTCATTTTCAGGGTCTCTCCCACAAGTGGAGCTTTCTCCAGGGCCCTGAATATCTTTGACCCAAACTTGAAGAGGAAACAGAAGAACTGGGCACTCTGGTAGTCAGAGAAGAAGAAGTTTGACTACCTGAGGGAAGAGGCTGAAGTTGGGTTGCAGATCCTGTATATGACATTGCTAGAGATTTTCCCCTTGTTTTGGATGTCAGTTGTGGGAGAGACTAGATAGCACAACATGTGAATAACATTTCTGTGAAAATGGCAGAATATGATATGTTGAGTTAACCACTGCTCCATGGAACAACTAGAGAACTGACAGAAAAATGATTGGCAGCAGTTCCAGAATGAGAGTGACCTAAGAGGTTCTTTTACACTATATAGGGAGGACCTGGATGAGAAAGTTGAGGAATTATGCTACAGAGGATGGGGTGAGTGATCTCAGTCATGATTCCACTGGGGGCAAGAAGCCACCTCCAGGAAAGTTCCTGCCCCCATAGCTAACTTGGGACATCAGCCCTCTGAGTGCCACAGCCCAGAACTCCCTTGGGGAACCAAGAAGACAGTAAATTTACATTTCCTGCTCAGAGAGACCATCAGCTAGTGCAGAGCTTAACACTCCCCTTTCCAAATGGAGGCCCAGAGCCCTAGAAGTGCACACCTAGAAGAGGCAGGGACAAGGAAGTAAGCCATGTTAAACCCTGAACCCCGACCCATGCCCTGGTATTCATGCATGCCATACCCCATGCCAATGCACCTTCATGTGCTCCCCCCTGCACACCAAACGCCTTCTCCTGCACATCCACAACCCCATGTTCCTGCACAATGTCTTGACCCATGTTTCCACTTTGCCCCATGCTCCCACTCCCTGACCCCTGTGCTCCACATTTCTGATTGCCAGAACCCCACACTGCTTGTACACTATGTACCTGAAGCTTCCCACCCTGCATCTCTCACTAACATTCCATCAAGCCATGCCGTACCTGGCACCCCACACCCTTCTCTGTTGTCTCACTCCCATCCTGCCTTGCTCCCATGTCCAGCCACATGTTAAGCCTTGTCGATGCACCCTATACTCCCACATCATATCCTGCCCCACCCTCACACACTTATGCACTGCACAGCCTCCCACCCCACACCCACCACATGCCATGCCCTGCCTTGTGCCTCCCCACCCCCCACACCAGCCACCATGGCCCCAAGACAATGCACTCCATGCCACACCCTGCGCTGACCCCACACTGCACCCATGTTCCCATGCCCCTGCTCTTGATAACATACCACATGCCTTGACTAGTCAGCAGGTATTTCCAGGTTGGTTGGCTATGGACAGGAGCAGCTGACATATCCAGCCCCATAGTGTAAGGTCATTCCAAATGGTAGCATGGGTGCCACCAGTCCCCACTGGAGCCAAATGTAGAAACTCCACTGAGGTATACACTGCCGACCACCCAACCCTTTGGTTGGCAGACTTCAGCATGTATCAGGACCAGTGGAACTGGCAGGAATGGTATCAGGTCTCCATCCAGCTCACCCAGCTGTGGCAGTTAGGGAGAGTCTGGTTTGAGGGGAAGAGATGGCCCAAGAGTTTGATCAGTTGGGAAGAAACAGAAAGTGCAATCTTGAAAATTGTCTATCTCTCTAGCTTCAAACAGATCTTCAAATAGAGTTGCATCTCCTGCATGGGGTCTGGGCCTTTGTTTGGCAACAAATTACTGATGAACTAAGTGCAAAAGGAGACCTTCAATGCAAGCCCAAGAAAACACAAAACCTAAGACAACTGAGGGAAATCAACTTTCAAAATACCCCTATCAAGATAATCAAATACCTTGAAGCTAACAGAAAATCACAATGCATGTGAAGATGCATGGAGATGTGGGCCAGCCAAGTGACCAAACTAAAACACTGGAGGAGACACAAACTTGGCAACAACTAATCAAAGATGTTCATACAACTTTCCTAAATAAATTCAATGAGTTGCCTAATGACATAAAGGATATCAAGAAGACACTAGGGTAACATAAAGAAGAAATTGAAATAATAAGTAAAAAAATAGCAGTTATCACAGAGATGACAGATACCATAGACCAAACTAAAAATATACTAGAGACACATGATAGCAGATTAGAAGAGTTAGAAGAAACCATAATCAAACTAGAGGATAAGATAATTGAATTAAAATGCTCAAAAGAACTAGCGGCAAAAGAAGATAGAAAAATTTGAACAGGATCTCAGGGAAATGATGGACAGCATGAAGTGCACAAATTTAAGAATCATTGATGTTCCAAAAGGATAGCAGAAGAGTAAAGGGGTAAGAAGATTAGTTGAGGAGATAATGGGAGAATAAAACTTCCCAAACCTTATAAAAGACATAAACATGCAACTCAAAAAAGCCCAACAATCCCCAAATAGAATAAGTTCAAATAAATCTACTCCAAAACACATACTAATAAGTCTGTCAAATGTTGAAGAGAAGCAGAAGGTTCTGAAAGTGGCAAGAGAAAAGCAACTCATGACATACAAGGGAAACCACATAAGACTGAGCTTGGATTACTCAGCAGGCACCATGGAGATGAGAAGGCAGTTGTGCTGGTTTGAAAATATTATATACCCTAGAAAAGCTATGTTTTTATCCTGATCCATCAGGTGCAGGCAGCTGTTTCATTTAATCCTTGTTCAATACTGTAGTTTGGAAACTTGATTGTATGATCTCCATGGAGATGTGACTCACCCAATTCTGGGTATTAACCTTTGATTAGAGGAGTGTAACTCCACCCATTCCAAGTGGATCTTGATTAGTTTATTGGAATCCCTTAAGAGAGGGGATCATTTTGGAAAAATAAGAACAACAGAGCCATGAGAATGCTCATGGCCCATGCAGCCAGAGCCCTTTGGAGATGAAGAAGGAATATGCCCCCAGGGGAAATTCATGAAACAAGAAGCCTGGAGAGACAGCTAGCAGATGTTGCCATGTTCACCATGTGCCTTTCCAGTTGAGAGAGAAACCCTGAATTTCATCAACCTTCATGAACAACTGTATCTTTCCCTGGATGCCTTAGATTGTACACTTCCATAGCCTTGTATTAACTGGGACATTTTCACAGTCTTAGAACTGTAAACTTGCAGCTTATTAAATCCCCCTTTTAAAAAGCTGTTCTGTTTCCGGTATATCACAATCTGGCAGCTATCAAACTCGAACTGCATTGGTTTGATATATTGAAGATCTTGAAAGAGAAAGATTTCCAGCCAAGAATTCTTTATCAGGCTCAGTTGTCCTTCAAAAGTGAGGGAGAGATTAAAATTTTCACAAATGCTGAGATAATTTGTCAACACAAAACAGGCCCTTCAAGAACTACTAAAGGGAGTTCTGTTGGCTGAAAAAAAAAAAGACAGAAGAGGGAGGTCTGGAGTAGGGCAAAGAGATGAAAAGTACCAGTAAGAGTAACTTAAAGAATAAAAAGAGAAAGAGGGGAAATAATAGATAGATCTGACAAATAAAAACCAAAGGATAAGATGGTAGATTTGAGAAATGCCTTTACACTACTAACTTTGAATGTTGATGGAAAAACTTACCAATTAAAAGATACAGATTTGCAGAATGGATTAAAAAATATGATCCATACATAATTCTGCTTAAAAGAGATTGTCCTTAGACCTAAGAGCAGAAATAGATTGAAAGTGAAAGTATGGAAAAGGATGTTCCATGCAAGCTGTAACCAAAAGATAGCAGAAGTAGCTATACTAATATTAGACTAAATAGACTAATGTAAAGACATCATAAGAGACAAGGAATGATGCTACATATTAATAAAAGGGACAATTCACCAAGAAGAAATAACAATCATAAATGTTTATACTCCCAATCAAGGGAGCATGTACTCATTCCATGTACTCATTACAAAGTACATGAGGCACACATTGTCAAAACTGAGAGGAACAATAGACATGAAACTTCAAATAGCATGAAACTTCAAAACACTACTCTCCTCCATAGATAGAACAATCAGAGGATTAGCAAGAATGAGGGAACTTAAGCAACAGGATAAATGAATTAGACCTAATAGACATATATAGATCATTATACTTGATAACACCAGGGTATATATTCTTCCCTAGTCCTTATGGAACATTCTCCAGGATAGATCATATGCCAGAGTGCAATACAGGTCTTCATAAATTAAAAACTTTGAAATTATTTAAAGCACTTTCTCTGATCACAACATAATGAAGCTGGGAATCAATAACCACCAAAGAACAAGAACTTTCACAAATATATGGAGATTAAGTAATGCACTCATAAATGTTCAGTGATTCAAAGAATAAATTGCTAAACAAAATGGTGAATATCTGGAGGTGAATGAAAATGAGAATACAACATATCAGAACTTATGGGATGTGGCAAAGGCAGTGCTCAGAGGAAAATTTATTGCCCTAAATGCCTATATTTAAAAAAGAAGAAAGAGTAAAAATTGTTGACTTAACTGTTCACCTGGAGGAACTTCAGATAGAACAGCAAACTAACCCCAAAGCAAATAGAAGAGATATAAAAAAGACTCAAGCAGAGTTAAATGAATGGGAGAACAAAAGAACAATAGAAAGAATCAATAAAACCAGACGTTGGTTATTTGAAAAAATCAATAAAATCAATGGACCCATAGATAGGCTGACAAAGATGAAAGAGAGAGGATGCAAATAAAGCCAGAAATGAGAGGTGGGTCATTACAGACCCCAAAGAAATAAAAACAAATCATAAGAGGATACTATGAACAACTGTACACCAACAATCTAGACTAATTAGTTGAAATGGACAAATTCCTGGAAACACACAAACAACCTACACTGATTCGAGAAGAAATAGAAGATGCCAACAAACCAATGACAAGTAAAGAGATTCAGAATGTCATCATCAAAATTCTTTCTACAAAGAAAAGCCAAGGGCCAAATGGCTTCATGGCAGAATTTTATGAAACATTACAAAAAGAACTAACACCAATCCTGCTCAAACTCTTCCAAAAATTGAGGAAAAAGGGACCCTATCAGTTTATGGAGATAACATCATCTAATACCCAAACTGTGTAAACATGCTACAAGAAAGGAAAACTACAGGACAATCTCCATAATGAATATAGATGCAAAAGTCTCAACAAAATATTATCAAATCGAATCCAACAACACATTCTTACCATGACAAAGTGGGGTTTATACCAGGAATGCAAGTATGGTTCAACACAAGAAAATCAATCAGTATAATAGAGCACATTAACAAATCAAAAGGAAAAAATCATCTTGATTGACACTGAAAAACGTATGTGACAAAATTCAGCATCTTTTTCTCATAAAAACATTTCAAAAGTGTAGGAAAATTCTTCAATATGATAAAAGGCATATATGAAAAACCCATAGTTCTCATCATAGCCAACAGGGAGAGACTGAAGATCTTCCCCTATGATCAGAAACAAGACAAGGATGCCTTCTGTCACCATTATTATTCAACATTGTACTAGAAGTTCTGCTGAGAGAAATCAGGGAAGAAAAAGAAATAAAAGACATCCAAATCAGAAAATAAGGAGTAAAACTTTCATTATTTGCAGATGACATGATATGATACTTGAAAAATCTGAGACATCAATTGCAAACCTACTTTAGGTAATGAAGAAATTCAGCAAAGTGGAAGGATATAAGATTATTTGTGAAATTCAGTAATGTTTCCATACAAAGCTGTGCCAGTTTGAAGCTATAATATACCCCAGAAAAGCCATGTCCTTTAATCTTCATTCATTCAATATTGCTGGGTAGAATCATTTTTATTGTTTCCATGGAGATATGATCCACCCAATTGCAGGTGTCAACTTTTGCTTAGATGGTTTCCATGGAGATGTGTCTCCAACCATTCGAAGTAGAGTTGCTTACTAGAGCCCTTTAAGAGGGAACCAATTTGGAAAAAGCTTTAGAGACACCAAAACCAACAGAATAGACAGAGCCCCAGGGAAGTCATAGAAGAAGCCTGGAGAGAAAGCTAGCAGATATTGCTGTGTGCCTTTCCAGCTGAGAGAGAAATCTTGAACATCATTGGTCTTCCTGAACCAAGGTGTCTTCCCTGGATGTCTTAATTTGTACATATTTACAGCTTTGCCTTAATTTGGATATTTTCATGGCCTTAGAACTGTAAACTAGAAACTTAATAAATTCCCCTTTTTAAAAGCTGCTTCATTTCTGGTACATCACATTCTGGCAGCTTGCAAACTACAACAGATTTTGGCACTGGAGGAGTGGGGTGCTGCTGCAGTTTTCAAATGCTAAACATGCTGGAACTGCTTTTTAAAAGGATAAGGGGAAGATTCTGGAAGAATTGTGAGAAGCTTGATAGAGAAGGCCTAGAATGTTTTGAAGAGACTGTTGGTAGAAATGCGGACTCTAAAAATACCTATGAAAAGGCCTTAGACAGAAATGAGGCATGTGTTATTGCAAACTGTAAGGAAGGTAATCCATGTTTTAAAATGGCAAAGAATCTGGCAAAATTGATTACCAATTTTAGATGGAAGGCATATTTTAAAAGCCATGAACTTTAATATTTAGCAGAAGAGATTTCCAAATTAAATGTTGAAAGTGCAGCCTGGGGGTGAATGGGAGGCCAAGATGGCTGCGTAGAAATGTGCATGTTTTAGTTCGTCCTCCAGAACAACTACTAAATAACCAGAAAAAGTACAGAACAGCTCCCGGAGCCACGATAGTGACCAGACACACAGCGTACCCCAGTCTGGACCAGCTGGACTGGCTGCAAGTCTCCCCAGAACCATGAGTTTCCCAAGCCGTGGCGCCTGGCACCCCTCCCCACAGGCGGCTTCCCAGAGGGAAAAGAAAGACACTCTAACAGTAGCAGGGACTGAGTCCAACCAAACACCAACTGTGGCATTAATAAACAAATTCTGACTACTAAAAATAGGCCCCCAGCTCAGGTGAACCTGGTCAAGGCAGAGGTCGCTTATTGGGCTAACTGAAAAAGAGGAAAGGGGATGAAACAGAGGTTTCTGTAGCTGTTTCTATGGAGGCTTAGCTGCCTCTGGATTCAGCGGTGGGACTACTCGGGCTACAACTGCCCTAGGCAGAGGCAGAAACGGACTGCTTTCAGGGCTGTCTCCCACCTGTGCCTTCCCCAGAGGAGGGGTGAAGCCCAACTCAGGTGGAATCCCTCTCTCAAGGAATTCAGAACCCATGGCTTGGCAATTTGAAGCCATTAAAACCAGCCTACAACCTCTCCTCTGTCTCCACCATGCCCCCAGCAGGGAGAGCCTTCCAAAGTTAAAGGAGCCACAACATCTTTTGCTGGTGGGACCCACAGGCAGACAAGTACCACATACTGGGAAGGATAAGAAAAAAGAGCCCAGAGACTTCACAGGAAAGTCTTTTAACCTTCTGGGTCTCACCCTCAGGGAAAACTGATGCAGGTGACTCCTTCCCCCTGATAGGAGGCCAGTTTAGTCTGGGAAAAGCTGGCTGGAGTCTATAATACCTATGTAGACCCTCTTAAGGGTGGGGAGGGAAAAGGCACCTTACAAGCAGGGCAAGAAACAAGAAAACAAGAACTGAAAAATTATCCTCTCTTAAAGAAAACCTAAGCTAGAGGCCCAGAAAAAGCTGGACTGAAGGTCAAAGAACAGATAGACTACAAACTCATCTAGCAAGAAAACCTTAGGTAAGATAAGTGAAAGCAATCTCCAGAATAAATTAATTAAGGTAATTAAATGTCTAGACACCAGCAAAAAATAACAAATCACACCAGGAAAATTGAAGATATGGCCCAGTCAAAGGAACAAACCAATAGTTCAAATGAGATACAGGAGCTGAAACAATTAATTCAGAATATACAAACAGACATGGAAAACCTCATCAAAAACCAAATCAATGGCTTGAGGGAGGATATGAAGAAGGCAAGGAATGAACAAAAAGAAGAAATGGAAAGTTTGAAAAAACAAATCACAGAACTTATGGGAATGAAAGATACAGTAGAAGAGATGAAAAAAACAATGGAAACCTACAAGAGTATATTTCAAGAGACAGAGGTTAGGATTAGTGAACTGGAGGATGGAACACTTGAAATCTGACAAGAAACAGAAACTATAGGGAAAAAATGGAAAAATATGAGCAGGGACTCAGGGAATTGAATGATAATATGAAGCACACAAATATGCATGCTGTGGGTATCCTGGAAGGAGATGAGAAGGGAAAAGGAGGAGAAAAACTAATGGAAGAAATTATCACTGAAAATTTCCCAACTCTTATAAAAGACCTAAAATTACAAACCAAGAAGTGTACTGCACCCCAAAGAGAATAGATCCAAATAGACATTCTCCAAAACACTAGTCAGAATGTGAGAGGTCAAAGAGAAAGAGAGGATCTTGAAAGCAGTAAGAGAAAAGCAATCCATCACATACAAGGGAAGCCCAATAACACTACGTGTAGATTTCTCAGCAGAAACCATGGAGGTGAGAAGACAGTGGGATGACATATTTAAATTATTAAAAGAGAAAAACTGCCAACCAAGAATTCTATATCCAGCAAAATTGTCCTTCAAAAATGAGGGAGAAATTAAAGCATTTTCAGACAAAAAATCACTGAGAGAATTTGTGACCAAAGATCATCTCTGCAAGAAATACTAAAGGGAGCACTAGAGACAGATATGAAAAGACAGAAGAGAGAGGTGTGGAGAAGAGTGTAGAAAGAAGGAAAATCAGATATGACATATAAAATACAGAAGGCAAAATGGTAGAAGAAAGTACTACCCGTACAGTAATAACACTAAATGTTAATGGATTGAACTCCCCAATCAAAAGACATAGACTGGCAGAATGGATTAATAAAACATGATCCTTCTATATGCTATTTACAGGAAACACATCTTAGACCCAAAGATAAATATAAGTTGAAAGTGAAAGGTTGGGAAAAGATATTCCATGCAAATAACAACCAGAAAAGAGCAGGAGTAGCTATACTAATACCCAACAAATTACACTTCAAATGTAAAACAGTTAAAAGAGACAAAGAAAAATATTATGTACTAATAAAAGGAACAATTCAACAAGAAGACATAACAATCACATATATTTATGCACTGAACCAGAATGCCCCAAAATACGTGAGGCAAACACTGCAAACACTGAAAAGGGAAATAGACACATCTACCATAATAGTTGGAGACTTCAAGTCCCCACTCTCATCAATGGACAGAACATCTAGACAGAGGGTCAATAAAGAAACAGAGAATTTGAATAGTACAATAAATGAGCTAGACTTAACAGACATTTATAGGACACTACACCCCACAACAGCAGGATACACTTTTTCTGAAGTGCTCCTGGATCATTCTCAAAGATAGACTATATTCTGGGTCACAAAGAAGTCTCAACAAATTTAAAAACATTGAAATCATACAAAACACTTTCTCAGATCACAAAGAATGAAGTTGGAAATCAATAATAGGCAGAGCACCAGAAAATTCATAAACACGTGGAGACTCAACAACACACTCTTAAACAACCAGTGTGTCAAGGAAGAAATTACAAGAGAAATCAGTAAATATCTCGAGGTGAATGAAAATGAAAACACTCATATCAAAACTTATGGGATGCAGCAAAGGGAGTGCTAAGAGGGAAATTTATTGCCCTAAGTGCCTATATCAAAAAAGAAGAAAGGGTAAAAATTCAGGAATTAACTGTCCACTTGGAAGAACTGGAGAAAGAACAGCAAACTAACCCCAAAGCAAGCAAAAGGAAAGAAATAACAAAGATTAGAACAGAAATAAATGAAATTGAGAACATGAAAACAATTGAGAAAATAAAAAAAACCAGAAGTTGGTTCTATGAGAAAATCAATAAGATTGATGGGCCCTTAGCAAGATTGACAAAAAGAAGAAGAGAGAGGATGCAAATAAATAAGATCAGAAATGGAGGAAGAGACATAACCACTGACCTCACAGAAATAAAGGAGGTAATAACAGGATACTATGAACAACTTTATGCTAATAAATACAACAATGTAGATGAAATGGACAACTTCCTAGAAAGGCATGAACAACCAACTTTGACTCAAGAAGAAATAGATGACCTCAACAAACCAATCACAAGTAAAGAAATCGAATCAGTCATTAAAAAGCTTTCCAAAAAGAAATGTCCAGGACCAGACAGCTTCACATGTGAATTCTACCAAACATTAAAGAAAGAATTAGTACCAATCCTGTTCAAACTCTTCAAAAAAATTGAAGTGGAAGGAAAGCTACCTAATTAATTCTATGAAGCCAACATCACCCTCATACCAAAACCAGGCAAAGATATTACAAAAAAAGAAAACTACAGACCAATCTCTCTAATGAATATAGATGCAAAAATCCTCAACAAAATTCTAGCAAATCAAATCCAGCAACACATTAAAAGAATTATACATCCTGACCAAGTAGGATTCATCCCAGGTATGCAAGTATGGTTCAACATAAGAAAATCAATTAATGTAATACACCATATCAACAAATCAAAGCAGAAAAATCACATGATCATCTCAATTGATGCAGAGAAGGCATTTGACAAAATTCAACCTCCTTTCCTTTTGAAAACACTTCAAAGGATAGGAATACAAGGGAACTTCTTTAAAATGATAGAGGGAATATATGAAAAACCCACAGCTAATATCATCCTCAATGGGGAAAAACTGAAAAATTTCCCCCTAAGATCAGGTACAAGACAAGGATGTCCACTATCACCACTGTCATTCAGCATTATTTTGGAAGCTCTAGCCAGAACAGTTAGACAAGAAAAGAAATACAAGGCATCAAAATTGGAAAAGAAGAAGTAAAACTATCACTGTTTGCAGATATGATACTATATCTCGAAAACCCTGAAAAATCCACAGCAAAACTACTAGAGCTAATAAAGGAGTACAGCAAAGTGGCAGGTTACAAGATCAACATTCAAAAATCTGTAGTGTTTCTATACACTAGCAATGAACAAGCTGAGAGGGAAATCAAGAAATGAATTCCATTTACAATTGCAACTAAAAGAATAAAATACTTAGGAATAAATTTAACTAAAGAGACAAAAGACCTATACAAAGGAAACTACAAGAAATTGTTAAAAGAAATCACAGATGACCTAAATAGATGGAAGGGCATACCGTGTTCATGGATTGGAAGACTAAATATAGTTAAGATGTCAATTCTACCTAAATTGATTTACAGATTCAATGCAATACCAATCAAAATCCCAACAACTTACTTTTCAGAAATAGAAAAACCAATAAGCAAATTTATCTGGAAAGGCATGGTGCCCCGAATTGCTAAAAGTATCTTGAGGAAAAAAAACGAAGCTGGAGGTCTCACGCTGCCTGACTTGAAGGCATATTATGAAGCCACAGTGGTCAAAACAGCATGGTACTAGCATAAAGATAGATATATTGACCAATGGAATCGAATAGAGTGCTCAGACACAGACCCTCTCATCTATGGACATTTGATCTTTGATAAGGCAGTCAAGCCAACTCACTTGGGACAGAACAGTCTCTTCAATAAATGGTGCCTAGAGAATTGGATATCCATATGCAAAAGAAGGAAAGAGGACCCGTATCTCACACCCTATAGAAAAGTTAACTCAAAATGAATCAAAGATCTAAACATTAGGTGTAAGACCATAAAACATTTAGAGGAAAATGTAGGGAGATATCTTATAAATCTTATAATTGGAGGTGGTTTTATAGACCTTACACTTAAAGCAAGAGGACTGAATAAATAAATAAATAAATAAATAAATAAATAAATAAATAAAGGGAGCTCCTCAAAATTAAACACTTTTGTGCATCAAAGAACTTCATCAAGAAAGTAAAAAAACAGCCTACACAATGGGAGACAATATTTGGAAACGACATATCAGATAAAGGTCTAGTATCCAGAATTTATAAAGAGATTGTTCAACTCAACAACAAAAAGACAGCCAATCCAATTACAAAATGGTAAAAAGACTGAACAGACACTTCTCAGAAGAAGAAATACAAATGGCCAAAAGGCACATGAAGAGATGCTCAACGTACCTGGCCATTAGAGAAATGCAAATCAAAACCACAATGAGATATCACCTCACACCCACCAGAATGGCCATTATCAACAAAACAGAAAATGACAAATGCTGGAGAGGATGTGGAGAAAGAGGCACACTTATTCACTGTTGGTGGGAATGTCAAATGGTGCAACCACTGTGGAAGGCAGTTTGGCAGTTCCTCTAAAAGCTGAATATAGAATTGCCATATGACCCAGCAATACCACTGCTAGGTATCTACTCAGAGGAGTTAAAGGCAAAGACACAAATGGACACTTGCACACCAATGTTTATAGCAGCATTATTTACAATTGCCAAGAGATGGAAACAGCCAAAATGTCCATCAACAGACTAGTGGCTAAACAAACTGTGGTATATACATACGATGGAATATTATGCAGCTTTAAGACAGAATAAACTTATGAAGTATGTAACAACATGGATGGACCTTGAGAACATTATGCTGAGTGAGACTAGCCAAAAACTAAAGGACAAATACTGTATGGTCTCATTGATATGAACTGACATTAGTGAATAAACTTGGAATATTTTGTTGGTAACAGAGACCATTAGGAGATAGAAATAGGGTAAGGTATTGAGTAATTGGAGCTGAAGGGATACAGACTGTGCAACAGGACTGGATACAAATACTCAGATATGGACAGCACAATACTACCTAACTGTAATATAATTATGTTAAAACACTGTATGAAGCTGCATGTGAGAATGATAGAGGGAGGAGGGCTGGGGACATAAATGAAATCAGAAAGAAAGATAGATGTTAAAGATTGAGATGGTATAATCTAGGAATGCCTAGAGTGTATAATAATAGTGAAATGTACGATGTACAAATTTTAAAAATGTTTTTGCATGAGAAAGAACAAAGGAATGTCATTATTGCAGGGTGCTGAAAATAGATAGTAATTAATATTTTAAAATGTCACCTCATGTGTGAGACTAAAGCAAAAAATGTTTATTTGTTACAAAATGTATATTTTGACTAGATCATTTCCTAATATAACTTATGTAGATAGTTTGATTGAACGTCATAAGTACTGAAAGTGTGGCCTGGTTTCTCCTTGCAGCTTATAGTGAAATGTGACATGAAAGAGATAAGCTGAGAAATTCATTTTTGGGTATAAAGAAACCAGAATTGATGGTCTGGAAATTTCTGGGCTTCCAAAAAGGGAGACCTCAGAGAACAGTGTCCCACATGAAGATTTAAGCATATGTGGAACCAGTCAGCTATTACAGAAAAAGTCAGTATTGGAGATGAAGTTATCAAGGAAGGATTTGTGAAAAGTCCTTTTGTCTGATGGGCATGATCCCAGTGTATTGCATAGGAAACCAGTAAGATTACTATGGGATCTGTATAAATGGAACCACTGCCAGTCTGGACTAAAGGAGGAAGAAAACAGCAAATTGAAGGAAAAATAACTTCAAAGGTACAACCATGGAAGCTAAGGTCTGAAATCAAGAAATCTCAGGCCAGAAGAGCAGACTCACCCAAGTACTTGGAGAGGCTGAGTTTGCCCTGAAGGCAGAGGATGGGTCTTCCACCTTGCTGTTCTGGAAGTGTTGTACCTCAGGCCTTGGAGAGGGGTAGCACATTCCTTGGGGCTTGGGGAGAGCCAGGCTGCCACTACATTACTCTTAAGGAGTTGATCATGTGCCCTGGAGATAGCAGAGAGTCCAGGTGCAGCCCTGATGCTTGAAGAACATGGACCCAAGGAAAAGGTGGTCTCTCCAATGTCCCCCAAAGTTGCATTTGGATAGACCTGGGCCACTGTATCAGTCCTTGGAAAGGTTGGGACTGCCATTTTCTAAAGCCCCAAACAAAAATGACTCTCAGACTTTAAAATCTAGTGGGGTTTGCCCTGCAATTTTTCTTAACTGTATGAGTACTGTGACTCCTGTATTCCTTCCAATTTCTCCCTATGGAAATGGGTATATGTATCCTATTACTGTCCCTCCTTTGTATATTGGCAGCAGATAACCTGTTCTGAGTTTAACATGTCCAGAGCCAGAAGAGAGTTTTGCCTTAGGACAGAAAATGCCTGTAGCTGACTTGGATGAGATTTGAACTGTTTCTGACTTAGTATTGTATTTGTATTATTATTGAAATGGCTTAAGGCTTTCTGATATTGTTACAGAATGAATGCATTTTGCATTTGGTAAAAACAAAAACATGCTTTTGGGGGGACAAAAAAGTGAAATGTGCCAGTTTGAAGCTATTATGTTCTTCTGAAAAGCCATGTATTTAATCCTCATTCAATATTATTAGGTAGAATCTTTTTTATTGTTTCCATGGATATATGACCTAGCCAATTGTGGGTGGTAACTTTGGATCAGATGGTTTGCATGGAGATGTGATTCTACCCATTCAAGGTGGGGTTGTTTACTGGAGCCCTTTAAGAAGGAACCATTTTGGGGATAGCTTTAGAGCCACCAGAACTGACAGAGCCACCAGAATCAACAGAGCCACCAGAATCAACAGAGTCCTGGGGAAGCCATTGAAGAGACCTGGAGAGAAAGCTAGTAGGCATTGCCATGTGCTTTTTCTGCTGAGATAGATATCCTGAATATCATTGATCTTCTTCAACCAAGGTATCTATCCCTGGATGCCTTAATTTGGACATTTTTAAGCTTTGCCTTTATTTGCACATTTTCATAGCCTTAAAACTGTAAAACTGCCACTTAATAAATTCCCCTTTTTAAAAGCCATTCTGTTCCTTGTATATCATATTCCAGCAGCTTGCAAACTAGAACCCAAGCAATGACATAACTGAGGAGACAATTAAAGAAAGAAATCCATTCAAAATAGCACTTAAAAGAATTAAGCATATGGAAATAAACTTAATTAGGGTTGTAAAGGACATGTACCCAGAAAACTACAAAGCATTGCTTAAAGTTCTCAATTTCAAAATAGGTGGAAAGACATTCTTTACTCATGGATAGGAAGGTTAAATGTAGTTGAGATGTCAATTCTACCCAAATTGATAAACAGATTCAACACAATACCAATGAAAATTCCAAGAAACTACTTTGAAGACGTGGAAAAGTTAGTTATCAAATTCATTGGGAAGGTTAAGGGACATCAAACAGTAAAAGTATCACAAAAGAAAAGTACAAAGTGGGAGGACTATCATTTCCTGATCTTAAAGCTGATTTAAAGCTTTAAACCACATTGGTCAAAACGTCATGGTACTTGCACAAAGACAGAAGTATTGACCAAGGGAATTGAATTGAGAGTGCAGAGATAGACCACCAAGTGTATGGTCAATTGATCTATGACAAAGCTCTGAAATCCACTGAACTGGGATAGAAAAGTCTTTTCAAAGAATGGACATGGGGGAATAGTATATCTAAAATCAAAAGAATGAAAGAGGACCTTTATCATATATCCTACAGAAAATTTAACTCAAAGTGGATCAAAGACCTAAATATAAAAGCCAGTACCATAAAACTCCTAAAAGAAAATATAGGGAAACATCTTAAAGACCTAGTAATTGGAGGTAGCTTCTTAGACCTTACACCCAAAGCTAAGAAGTGAAAGAAAAAAAATGGATAAATGGAAACTCCTCAAAATTAAATGCTTCTATACCTCAAAGGACTTTGCCAAAAAGATGAAGAGGCAGCCAACACAATGGGAGAAAATATTTGGAAATCATGTATCAGATAAAGGTTTGAAATCCTGTATGTATAAATAAATCATACAACTCAATAACAAAAGAACAACCAACCAAATTATAGAATGGGCTAAATATATAAATAGATATTTTTCCAAAAGAGCAAGTACAGACAGCTAAAAAGTACAGGAAGACATGCCTAATTTCATTAGCTACAAGGGAAATGCAAATCAAGACTACAATATGATAGCACCCCACACCTGTAAGAATGGTTGCTATTAAAAAAACAGGAAACTACAAATATTGGAGAGGATGTGGAGAAATTAGGACATTATGCATTGCTGATGGGAATGTATAATGGTACAGCCACTATGAATTCAGTTTGGTGGTTCTTAGAGAACTAAACATAGAGTTGCCCTATGACCTGGCAACACCACTATTCGGTATATACCCAGAAGAGCTGAAAGTAGTGACACAAACAGACATTTCACACTGATGTTCATAGCAGCATTATTCACAATTGCCAAATATTGGAAACAATCCAAGTGTCATTTTGTTTATGAGTGGGTAAACAAAATGTGCCATATACATACAGTGAAATATTTTGCACAGTAAGACTAAATGAGGTCCTGAAGCATATAGCAATATGGATGAACCTTGAGGACATTATGCTGAGTGAAATAAGCCAGACACAAAATGATAGATACTGCATGATTTTGCTATTATGACTTTGGTAAAGGTAAACTCAGAGGTTTATACTACAGACTATAGGGGACCTAAAGATATGTAAACATCAGAGATGGGTGAACAGATAGTAATGAGGCTGAACTAAATGTAAGGGAATGGATAGAAGTGAAGGAAGTTCACTAGTCAGTCTGTAATTAGCACTGCCATATTGAAGATGAACCTGATTGAAAGGAGTTGTATATAGACAAGTATCCCACTGATTAACACTACAATTATAAATAAGTTCTTACATGAAGTACTTCAAAGATATGAATCTTGTATAAAGAGTCAATGATCGAGGGTTATATTGGGAAAATTATTATTGCATTCTATAGCCTATAGTTAATAGGAAGACTTCAATAGCACCACAGCAATACCAGGGGTATATAATTAGGGGGAAGGTATAAGATTTAAGGGGAGACTTAGATTTTCTATTTGTTGAGGTGTGATAATCTGTTAGTATTCTCTTTGATGCAATGAAAATTGTCTAAAAATGAGGGTGTTAATGATTGTACAACTAAGTGAGAATAAAATGAAATATGGATTGCTGACTTTAGACATTATACAAGATGCCCAATGGATGGCGGTTGCTGAAGGATATATTGACTGAGCAGTAGAATGGCAAACCATGGTATATACATACAATGGAATATTGCATGGCTACAGAAAGGAATGAAGTTGTGAGGCATGCAACAATGTGAACAAACCTTGGGGGCATTAGGTGGTGCAAAATAAACCAGAAACAAAAGAACGAAGATTATAGGGTCTCTTTAGAAAATACCTACAAGAAATTTGTGGCCTAGGTTGTAAATTCTTATAGCACTCACATTTAGTCCCAAGCTGTTAATGTTAATTCTAGATTTTGAGATGCTGTAGTATATGTGTATAACATGGTATCTCCCTGGAACTTTGCCTACCTGTGAGACACTTAAGATTCAGAGTATAAATTCTGTAGCTCTGAAAGTTAGCATCGCTACTACATCAACTGTTAAAGAAATTGAAAAAGAGGGCTTCAGTTAGAGATAAGAATGAAGCTGATTGCATCAGGACTATGGCGAATCAAAATATGTGGGTAAGGACAACATTGTCTGAATTTTAAAGAATTTCACCTACAGTATGAGACCAAAGGAAGAGAGGCTCACTTTGTCTAAAATCTAAATTTTTGGTTACACATAATCTAACTTAATCTTCTGGATAGTTCATTTAAACAACCCAAACATGTGGAACCCAGAGCGGGAATGAGGGCTTGTAATTCTGCAAAGCTTAAAGTAATACCCAGATGCATCCCAGACTATAGTGGGCAGTTCATTTAAAACTATTGGCAAAATCCCTTGAGGTATGAGATAGAAAATATGAAACTATTAATCTTTACCACTAAGGAAACCCCTGATACTGTCTCAAATATTAGGGACTCCAAGTCAATTGGCCAAGCTTTTGATCTTGAGGCTTGCATTTATGAAATTTATTACTGTGGTGGAGAAGCTAAGCCTACCTATAGTTATATCTAGGTGTTACTTCCAGAAAACCTCTTTTGTTGCTCAGATATGACTTTGCTCTCTCTAAGCCCAATTCTGCCTGGAAAATCATTACCTACAAGGGACATGACATCCAGGGGTTAAAGTTTCCTTGGCAATGTGTACATGACTCCCAGGGAGGAGCCTGACTCTGGCACCATGAGATTGCCATTGTCTTTCTGACCAAAAGGGGGAAAAGAAATGTAACAAAATAATGAATCAGGGGCTAAGAGAGCTCAAATAGAGTCAAGAGGATATTCTGGAGGTTACTCTTATGCCAGCTTTAGCTAGATATTGCTAATTACCACTGTTTGCCAAATTTCATCTAAATTCATTCCTGTTAAACCTAAAGAACACCTGGGGCTCTGTCTGAGATTCTACAAAAGCTTCATGCACTAAGACTCCTTTCCAGAAACTTAGAACTTCCAGATGGGTTCCTAGGCCAAATAAGTCCTGAAACCCTGAGAGGTCAGTATCTCCAAGAACATCAACTGGTTCCATCCTCCATCCCATTTCACTGTTACCCTTGCCCACATGAAAAATGTTAGAATGGGCATAGCCCAGATATCCCTAAAGATTGGGAGAAGGATCAAATGAGAAGGAGGAGTTATAGCAGAGAAGGTAAGATTTAACAAATGAATATGACTTTGGAATCATTATATTGATATTTCTTTTAATCTCTAGTGTTTTCATGCATGTAGAAGTATAAATCTAAAACTATGGAACAGTAACCCATACCAAACTCTGAAATCTGTTCTGTACCTACTTGTTACAATGTACTTTAAAATTTGTTGCTTTTTTGTATATATGTCATATTCCATGATAAATCATGTTTAAAAAACCCTAATGCAATGCTGCTCTTAAAGTTTATTCATTCATGTATTGATTTATTATTTTTTCCTAGACAATGTCCTTTGGGATTTCTAGGCTACAGGTCATTTTTTTAAACCTTTTTTAGTTGTGAAATATAACATATATACAAAAAAGCAATAAATTTCCAAGTACATTTTAACAAGTTGTTATAGAACAGATGTTAGAGTTTGGTATGAGTCATAGTTCCACAACTTTTTTTCTAGCCACTCCAAGACACTGGAGACCAACAGAAATATCAATATAATGATTCAGCAGTCATACTCATTTGTTAAATCCTGTCTTCTCTGTTATAATCCTCCTTCTCTTTAAATAACATATATACATAAAACTAATAAATTTCAAAGCACATCACAACAATTAGTTGTAGAAGAGATTGAGGTTAAAATTAGAGAACAGGGCAGTGCAGCAGTGGCTCAGTGGCAGAATTCTCACCTGCCATGCCGGAGACCTGGGTTCATTTCCTGGTGCCGCCCCATGTGAAAAAAAAAAAAAAAAGAAAATTAAAGGACAAAGAAGACAAAGGGGCCTAGGAGGGTGGAATAAGAAGTGGCTGCTAATGGGTATAGGATTTCTTTATGAGGTGATAAAAATGCTTTAAAATTAGACTATGGGGTTGTTTACATGATTTGTAAATATATTATAAACTGCTGAACAATACACTTTCAAGGATAAATTTTATTGTATGCATTGTACCTAAATTTAAAAAATAAAAAAATAAGTGATAATATCAATTTTTTAATCAATAATAAAAACGGATATAATTCGGGAGTGAAATAACACGCTAATAAAAAAGCGAATGATCACAACTTCTAGATATCAGAGCATGAGCTATTTCATTGGGGGATGCATTACTAATTATTTCCAATGAAAATTCTGTTTTCAGTTATCAATTTTACAAATTGTGATTGAAAGTCCTGAATCCAAACATCTGTGGAATAAACATCTGAAAGCTCAGGCAGTCTCAAAATTCCTAATGATAAGCCTCCTGTTTTCATTTCCTTTGATTAAAGACCCCAGAGTTCTTCCAGATTCCCCTCCCTTCAGCTTCCTGTCTTCCTTCTCTTATCTCAAATACATTTTGCACCTCAAAGCAAAAAATACCCAAACCTGCAAAATTCTTTAATGTTTCTCTATCCTATTGGAGTCTGAAAGAGAGGTTAGAGCATATATTTCCCTTACCCAAATCCATATAACTGTTTGTTCTGCTTATTTCCTCTGAATTGATGGCTGTTTTTGGAGAGATGTCATTTTGGTCTCATTCCCTCTTTCATTGTTTGAGATGTTTCATTGTTAGACAGTTTGAGATGGTCTGAAATTGCTCCTCCAAATTTCTAACTCTGAGAGTTTATCTAATTAAGTCAATGAAGAGGTAGAATGTCTTCTAGGCTTCTTGGGGTCTTGATTACAGCTTCATCATTAATAGTCACATATAAAGAAAGTACATCCTAGGTATGGCTACTAGAAAAATAGGATTCAGAGAAGCAATATTGGTTGACTGAATGGCTTAAGGACTCATCAATATGGCTTCTAAAATGATAATTTCTAGTATTATCTTTCTCAGAGGTGAAGTGAAAATTGCTTTCAGTTTAACAGCTTTCCTAGTTCTAATAGCATAATCACCAAGCAAACTTCTGATTAACCGTCCTTTCCCTTGAGAGATGGGGAGGATGCTTCAGATAAGGAAAACAAAATTTATGGTCATTCAAAAGTAATATATACCCATCATAAAGTAATAAATTTTCATTAAATTTGGCAAATTAGCTTTGTGAAGATTTGGCTAATGTGTGTCACCACTAACAGCCTAGGTATTCTGGAAATTTTCAGTTTCTGGACCTCAAACCTTAGGACCAATCTATAGATGCAAAGATTTATTGAGCACACCTCTAAGAGAAGTCCAATTTGACAACATCTGTCCTATACATCCCTATTACCTAACAGTGGTATTTAAATACTGCAAATTTAATCATGTGATCATTTTGTATAATTTAGTCAAGCCAATCAATTTGGTCAGTTGGGAGGATGTCAAATCAGTTAGCAGATATTTTTAATGTGAAATGAAAAACATAGAAAATTAGCAACATTATTCTTTTTCACCAGTTGAGCTGCAGAGCATTTGAAATGCTGTTAGGTACAGCCAGGATGACTTCTACGAGATATTGGTCTGAACAAGATGCTCAGGCTTGCAAATGCCTTTGGGGCAAAGGGAAATTGGAACTCATCCTTCACCTAATGTTCTTGGGACCAGATTCAGCTGGAATTAGCTGGTTTCAGGAATATACTGACTCAGAAACCCATTCATCTCACTGCTTGGATTCTAGATTGTTAAAAGACATAATAGTTCCTCTCAGTTGTTCTCTATGTGATGCCCAGGCAGACAGCTATTTTGATGCAAACTGTCAGTCAACAAATTGGAAATTTTACTGAATATTTAGACTCGTTTCTAAAACTTCATCAACCAGATTGATACCTCCAAATAGGGAAACTTATTTTTTATTGTCCTCTTTCCTGTTCTTTATAATATTGGAAAAGAGGCATACAAAAGAATTAGTGAAGACTATTCAGTTGTGGGCAATCTACACCACATTCTTTTTAGGGAACCCCAGGTTTAGATAAATCCAGTGGCATTTTACATATGATAAAATGAACTGAAGAAAGATGGTGTGAAGTTTGTATGTAGGTGTATGGGTAAGAGTAGTACTTGGTGTCTGTGTGTTGAGATTGGGAGAAGAGGACATCCTAATTATGCTGGACAGGGATTCAGAAAGGCAGTTGCTGGAGAATATTAAAATGACTACAAAAATAGAATTCCAGGTAGATGGCAGAATAGGATAGGTCAAGTTCACCTCTGCTTCAAAGAACAGCTAGAGAAGGGATGGAAAAGTGACTGAGACAGCAATCATAGGGTGTAAGTGACCTGGTAGGGTCTCTTACACCACAAAGGGAGGCCCTCGTTGCAGAAGCTGAAGAAGTGAGACACAGACTGTCAGGGCTGATGCAAACAGCCTAATGTGCCACTTTCAAAATGGAAGCACAGAGCCCTCAGGAGTGTACTGACTGGGAGAACGGGAGTAGGAAGTAAGCCAAGCCACATTCCTTCAGAGAGCTACCCTTGCCAGTACAGCTCCACAACCACGCACCTGGATAGTGTCATCTGCCCCCGCCCTTACCCGTTCCACACCCCCACAACAAATGCGCACATGCCTGCCCTAGCCAAACCCACCTCTCCTCTGCAAGCACAGTCTTGCCTCACCCCTCCCAAGACCCACCTCCCCATCCCTGCCCCTGCGGGCAGTTGCCAGTGCAGAAAAACTGCAGGCACATACCTTCACACCCAGATTACACCCACACCCAGTCCAAACTGTCATGCAACCCTCCCACACCCCCCAGCTCTGTACACATGCACATCAGTTTATGGTCCTCCAAGATCCACCCATGTGCACAGCCCCCAGTCATGTTTCCCAAGCACAGAAGTGCACAGCCAGGCCACACCCACCTCCAGCCCAGGCAGGTGCAACATCAGTCTGATGAATCTGAGCTCAGCGCATGTGCACACAAAGGCCCTGCCCCCTAGACCAACACACCCCAGGGTCCCTCACCCCAGACCCACACACTTGCAGTGCCACATTCTCCCTGCTGCCAGGTGCCCATGCATTAATGAACTAACTTCTTGACCCCTGAACCCTAATCCCCTGGCCTGCAAATGTGCACACTTGCCCTGCTCACACACCTGGCAGGTGCTCACAGGCAAACCTGTGCTACATAGCTCTTGCCCTGCACACGAGCCCACCTGCTGCAACCTCCTGCACACCTGCACATCCATGCCAGGGCACTGCCCACCTGATGCCACCCTCACCAACCCATGTCCTGCAACCCTGCTGACCTGTGCCCACCCCTACACACTCCCATATCTATGGACCTCTGGACCCCTCCACTTGTGCAAGGACACACTCACACTCTGCACTCCCACCCCATGCCCCAACTTCTGTGCCAGGTACCCTACACCCTGATACCCATGCTCCACGTGCTCACCCACATCCTACCCGCACACCAGCCTCCATGCATCTACACAGCGTCCTCATTCACCTCTCATCTCACTCTACCTCTGTGTCCTCCATACTATACCCTGCTCCTGCATTCCAAGTTCTACCTGAGCTGCACCCCATACCCTTGACTCTCTCACTGCACTTCCACAGCCCTGCAAATTGCACCCTATGCTCACAGGCACCAGCAAAGTATCCCCAATCTGTGGCTATAACTGTGCTGCAATGCATCACTGCACTGCTGTGCCTCCCACCCCTATGCCCTGTATCCTGCTCCATATCCATCCTGCAAATACAAAGCTTTAGCCTACTGAAAGAAATCAACTTCTAAAGTAAAGCTATTAGGATATTTACATGTTGCAAAGATAATAGAAGATCACTAAGCATATTAAGATGCAGACAGCCTAATGATCAAATTAAAGCACCAGAGGAGACACTGACTTTGGACAACTAATCAGAGATGTTCATATAACTCTACTAAATAAAATAAATAGGATGGTGTGGTAGTTAGATTCAGTTGTCAACTTGGGCAGGTGAAGGTACCTAGTTCTGTTGCTGTGGACATGAGCCAATGGTAGGTGAACCTCATCTGTTGCTGATTTACATCTGCAGTTGGTTAAGAGGCATGCCTGCTGCAATGAATGACCTTTGACTTAATTGGCTGGTGCTTAAATGAGAGAGCACAACGTAGCACAGCCAAGCAGCTCAGCATACCTCATCTCAGCACTCACAGCTCAGCCCAGGCCTTTGGAGATGCAGAAAGAAGTCACCCCGGGGAAAGTTGTTGGAACCCAGGGGCCTCGAGAGAAGGCCAGCAGAGACCATCCTGTGCCTTCCCTTGTAAGAAAGAACCTCAGTGGAAAGTTAGCTGCCTTTCCTCTGAAGAACTAACAAAATAAATCCCCTTTTATTAAAAGCCAATCCACTTCTGGTGTGTTGCATTCCAGCAGCTAGAAAACTAGAACAGATGGCTAATGACATAAAGGAGATAAAAAAGACACTAGAAGAGCATAAAGAGGACTTCAAAAGAATAAATAGAAAAATAGCAGATATCACAGAGATTAAAGATGCATTAGACCAAATAAAAAATATACTAGAGACACACAACAGCAGATTTGAAGAGGCAGAAGAAAGAATAAGTGAACTAGAGAACAGGACAACAGATTTCAAACACTCAAAACATCAAATGGCAAAAAGGATGGAAAATTTTAATTGGCTCTTAGAAGAACAACGGACAAAACAAACTGCACAAATATAAGAATCATTGGAGTCCGAGAAGGAGAAGAGAAGAGCAAAGGACAAGGAAATTTGGTTGAAGATATAATGGGGGAAATCTTCCCAACCCTTAAAAAGGACATAAATATGCAAATCAAAGAAGCCAAATGAACTCCAAATAGAATAAATACAAGTAGGCCTTCCCCAAGACATACACTGATCAGTCTACCAAATGTTGAAGAGAAGCAGAAAATCCTGAAAGCAACAAGAGACAAACAATCTACTATATTCAAGGGAAATCAGAGAAGACTGAATTCAGAGTACTCAGCTGGCACTACGGAGGCAAGAAGGCAGTGGTATGATATATTTAGTATCCTGAAAGAGAAAGACTTTCAGCCAAGAATTCTGTACCCAGACAAATTGCCCTTCAAAACTGAGGGAGAGAAAAAAATTTTCACAAACAAATCCTAAAAGAATTTGTAAACAAGTAATTGGCCCTATAAGAAATACTAAAGGGAGTTCAGCCAGTTGAAAAAAAAAAAAAAAAAAGACAGAAGAGGAAAGTCAGGAGGAAGGCACAAAATTGAAGAGTACCAGTAAGGGTAACTTAAAGAACAAAAAGAGAAAGTGGGAAAATAATATAGATCTGACAAATAAAATTTCAAAAGATAAATGGTGGGTTCAAGAAATGCCTTTGCAGTAATAACTTTGAATGCTAATGGACTAAACTTGCTAATTAAAAGATACAGATTGGCAGAATGGATTAAGAAATAAAACCCAGCTATATGCTGCTTACAAGAGACTCATCTTAGATGCAAGGATATAAATAGATTGAAACTGAAAGGAAGAAAAAAGATGTTCCATGCAAATTACAACCAAAAAAAGCAGGAGTAGCTATACTAATATCAGACAAAAAGGAATTTAAATGTAAAGACTTCATAAGAGAAAAAGAAGGACACTATATATTAATAGAAGGGACAATTCATGAAGAAGAAATAACAATCGTAAATGTTTATGCTCCCAATCAAGGAGCTCCAAAGTACATGAGACATACATTGGCAAAAACTGAAGGGAGTGATAGCTGTTTCAACAATTATAGTAGGAGACTTCAATACACTACTCACCTCTGTAGATAGAACAACCAGACAGAGGATCAACAAGGAAATAGAAAAGTTAAACAATTTGATAAATGAATTAGACCTAACAAACATAAATGGGTTATTACACCTCAAAAAACCACTATATACATCCTTCTGTAGTGCTCTTGGAACATTTTCCAGGATAGAACATATGCTGGGGGCACAAAACAGGTCTTTATAAAATTAAAAACATTGAAATTATTCCAAACACTTTTTCTGATCACAATTGAATGAAGAAATTGCTAGAGAAGTCAGTAACTATCTGGAGATGAATAAAAGCAAGAATACTAGAATATCAGAATAAAAAGAATATCAGAACTTATGGGATGTGGCAAAGGTTGGGCTGAGAGGGAAATTTATTGCCCTAAATGTTTATATTTAAAAAGAAGAAAGAACAAATATTAAGAACTTTAAATGTTCACTTGGAGGAACTTAAGAACAGCAAACTAACCCCAAAGCAAATAGAAGAAGAGAAATAAACATTAAAGCAGTTAAATGAAGGGGAGAACAAAAGAACAATAGAAAGAATTAATAAAAACTGAACTTGGTTCTTTGAGAAAATCAATAAAATTGGTGGGCTACTAGCAAGGGTGACAAAGAAAAAAAAAGAGAGAGGATGCAAATAAAAGAAAAAGGAATGCATTACCACAGACCCTGAAGAAATAAAAGAAATCATAAGAGGATACTATGAATAACTATACACCAACAAACTAGACAACTTATATAAAATGGACAAATTCCTGGAAACACACAAACAAGCTACACTGACTCAGGAAGGAATAGAAGATCTCAACAAACCATCTCAACAAACTAATCACAAGTAAAGAGAATCAATCAAAAATCTTCCTAGAAAGAAAAACCCAGGGCCAGATGGCTTCACAGGGCAATTTTATCAAACATTCCAAAAAGAACTATCACCAATCGTGCTCAAACTTTTCCAAAAACTTGAGGAAAAAGGAACTCTACTTAACTCTTTTTATGAAGCTAACGTAATTTTAATACCAAAAACAGGTAAGATGCTATAAGAAAGGAAAAGTACAGGCCAATCTCCCTAATGAACATAGATGCAAAAATTCTCAACAAAATACTAGCACATTGAATCCAACAACACCTTAAAAGAATTATACACCACGATCAAGTGGGGTTTATACCAGGAATGCAAGAATCGCTCAACACAAGAAAATCAATTAGTGTAATACAGCACATTAACAAATCAAAAGGGAAAAATGACACGATCATCTTGATTGATGCTGAAAAAGCATTCGACAAAATTCAACATCCTTTTCTGATAAAAACATTTCAAAAGATAGGAATCAAAGGTAAGTTCCAGGGCAGTCAATGTTGGTTCTGCAGCAGAGTTCTCACCTGCCATGCCAGAAACCCAGGTTCATTTCCCGGTGCCTGCCCATATTAAAAAAAAACAAGGTAAATTCCACAATATGATAAAGGGCATATATGAAATACTGATAGCCAGCATCGTACTCAATGGAAAGACTGAAAGCTTTCCCCCTAAGATCAGGAAAGAGGCAAGGATGCCCTCTGTCACCATTATTATTCAATACTGTACTAGAAGTTCTAGCTAGAGGAATCAGGCAGGACAAAGAAACAAAAGGCATCCAAATTGGAAAAGAAGTATCATTATTTACAAATGACATGTTACTATACTTGGAAAATCCTGAGAAATCTACAACAAAATGACTTGAGCTAATAAACAAATTCAACAAAGTGGTGGGATATAAAATCAATGTGCAAAGATCAGTAATATTTCTATATACAAGCAATGACCTGAGGAGTCAGTTAAGGAAACAATTCCATTTAAAATAGCAACTAAAAGAATGAAGTACCTAGGAATGAACTTAACTAGGTACTCAAAGGACTTGTACACAGAAAACTGCATAACATTGCTGAAAGAAATCAAAGGAGATCTAAATAGGTGGAAAGGCATGTTAAATATAGTTAAGATGTGAATTCTACACTCTAGGCATTCCTAGATTATACCATCTCAATCTTTAACATCTATCTTTCTTTCTGATTTCATTTGTGTCCCCAGCCCTCCTCCCTGTATCATTCTCACATGTAGCTTCATTCAGTGTTTTAACATAATTACATTACAGTTAGGTAGTATCGTGCTGTCCATTTCTGAGTTTTTGTATCCAGTCCTGTTGCACACTCTATACAAAAATTACAGAGTGTATAATAATAGTGAAATATACAATGTACAAATCTTAAAAATGTTTTTGCATGAGGAAGAACAAAGGATTGTCATTATTGCAGGGTGCTGAAAATAGATGATAACTAATACTTCAAAATGTCACATTATGTGTAAGACTAAAGCAAAAAATGTTTATTTGTTACAAAATTTAGATTTTGACTAGAGCATTTTCTAATATAACTCATGTAGATAGTTTGATTGAATGTCATAAGTACTTGGAATCTCAGGTAGCACATGAGATTTTGTTGGTTTGTCCAGAGTGATCCCCCGATGAATCCCAGAATGATTTGATCAGTGACTGGAAAAGTATTTGCAAGCCCCCTTCAGGGAATGGTGAGAGTGGGGAGAAATTCAACTTCCCCAAGTTGAATTCTTGATATTCTCACAAGCAGTGTGGACAACTAAAGCTATAGGCTGAGCCCCCAGTCTTGGGGTTTGTTCACATGAAACTTAACCCCACAAAAGATAGGTCAAGTCTACTTAAAATTTAGACCTAAGAGTCACCCCCAAGAGAGCCTCTTTTGTTGCTCAGATGCAGCCTCTCTCTCCAGCCAATATGATGAGCAGTCTCACCACCCTACCCCTCTCTGCGTGGGACATGACTCCCGGGGGTGTGGACCTTCCTGGCAACGTGGGACAAAGATCCTGGAATGAGCTGAGACTCAGCATCAAAGGACTGAGAAAAACCCTAGAATGAGTTGAGAATTAACATCAAGAGACTGAGAGAACCTTCTCGACCAAAAGGGGGAAGAATGAAATGAGACAAAGTGTCAATGGCTGAGAGATTCCAAACAGAGTCGAGAGGTTATCCTGGAGGTTATTCTTATGCATTAAGTAGATATCACCTTGTTATTCAAGATGTAGTGGAGAGGCTGGAGGGAATTGCCTGAAAATGTAGTGCAGTGTTCCAGTAGCCATGTTTCTTGATGATGATTGAACAATGATATAGCTTTCACAATGAGACTCTGTGAATGTGAAAACCTTATGTCTGATGCTCCTTTTAGCTACTATATCAACAGAAGAGTAGAACATATGGAATAAAATTAAATAATAAGGGGAATAAATGTTAAAATAAATTCAGTTTGAAATAGTGGTAAATGAAAGCGAGGGGTAAGGGGTATGGTACGTATAGTTTTTTTTTCTCTATTATCATTTTATTTCTTTTTCCGTTGTCTTTTTATTTCTTTTTCTAAATCGATGCAAATGTACTAAGAAATGATGAATATGCAACTATGTGATGATATTAAGAATTACTGATTATATATGTAGAATGGAATGATTTCTAAGTGTTTTGTTTGTTAATTTTTTTAATTAATAAAAAAAAATGTGAATTCTACCCAAATTGGTCTAAGATCCAACACAGTACCTTTCATCTAGAAAGGAAAGAGTCCCTGAATAGCTAAAAGCATCCTAAAAAAGAAGAATGAAGTGGGAGGATAATCACTTCCTGATTTTAATACTTATTATAAAGCCACAGTGGTCAAAACAGCATGGTACTGGAACAAAGATAGAAGTATTGACCAATAGAATTGAATCAAGAGTGCAGAAATAGACTACCAAATCTATGACAAGACCCCCAAATCCATTGAACTCAAACAAAATACTCTTTTCAATAAATGGGCATGAGAAAATGGATATCAATAGCCAAAAGAATGAAGGAGGACCCTTTCCCTACACCCTATACAAAAATTAACTCAAAGTGGATCATACATCTAAATATAAGAACCAGTACCATAAAGCTCCTAGTAAAAGATGTAGGGAAACATCTTCAAGACCTAGTAATAGGAACTATCTTCCCAAACTTTACACCCAAAGTACCAGCAACAGAAGAAAAAGTAGATAAATGGGAACTCCTCAAAATCAAATGCTTCTGCACCTCAAAAGACTGTCAAAAAGGTGAATAGGCAACCAATTCAATGGGAGAAAATATTTGAAAATCACACATTGGACATATGTCTGATATCATGTATACATAAAGAATTCATACAGCTCAACAACAAAAGAATAAACAACCCAATTACAGAATGGGTTAAAGATATAAATAGGCATTTTTCTTAAGAGAAAATACAGATGGCTTGAAAGCACATGAAAAGATACTCATTTTCATTAGCTATAAAGGAAATGCAGATCAAGACTAAAATAAGATACCACCTCACACCTATAAGAATGGCTGCTATTAAACAAACAGGAAACTACAAATGTTGGAGAGGATGTGGAGAAACTGGGACACTTATACACTGCTGGTAGGCATGTATAATGGTACAGCCACTATGGAAGACAGTTTGGCATTTCCTTAGGAAATTAAATATTGAGATGCCCTTTGACCCGGCAATAGCACAACTTGGTATTACCTGGAAGAGCTGAAAGCAGTGACACAAACAGACATTTGCACACTGATGTTCATAGCAGCACCACTCATAATTGCCAAAAGATGGAAACAATCCAAATGCCCATCAACAGATGAATGAATTAACCAAATGTGGTATATACATATGATGGAATAATATGCAGTAGTAAGACCAAATGACATACTGAAGCACATGACAAGATGGATGAGCCTTGAGGATATAATGCTGAGTGAAATGAGCCAGACATAAAAGGACAGATACTGTATGACTCCACTTTTACCATGGTAAAGGTAAAATTAGAGGCTTATAACACAGAATATAGGGGATTTAGAGATTAGCTAGAGACGGGTAAGTGATTAACTAATGAGATTGAAGTCAAATGTAAGGGAATAGATAGAAGTGAATGCAGTTCATTAGTGGGTCTATAAATAATATTACCATGTCAAAGGTGAACAGGATTGAAAAGGGCTGTACAAACTTATGTGTCCCACTGATAAACAGTACAAATATAAATAAATTCTTGCATGAACTACTTCAAAGTATGAACCTTTTGCAAAGAGTGTAGAATTTGGAGGTATTTGGGGGAAGGTGCGGGTGGGGACGTACAAAAGTTAAGAAGAGGTATAGATTTTCTATTAGGGGACAGTGTGTTTATTGGTTATCCTTCTCTTGGGAACAATGAAATTATCTAAAATTGAGTGTTGATGGACTGTTGTCTTTGGACATCACACATGATGCCTAATGAATGGAGGTGGCTAAAGGATGCACTGACTGAAAAGTAGATTGGTGAACAATGGTGTATATATATGATCAAATATTGTGCTGCTACAAAAAAGGAATGAAATTGTGAGGCATGCAATATTGTGAGTGAACCTGTGGGACATTTGATGAGTAAAATAAGCCAAAAACAAAAGAGCAATTATTGTATGGTCTCCTTTAGAAAATGCTAACAAGAAAACAGGAGCCTAGATTGTAAGCTCTTATGGCAGTCACATTTAGTCCGGAGTGATAATTATTATTTCTGGATTTTGAGAGGCTGTTTTATATATGTATAACCTGATATGTAGAGATAAGAATGAAGTCAATCAGGTAGGGATTGAGGTATTCAGAACACAGGGGTAAGGAAGACATTGTCTATTGTGGAACCTCACTTACTCTTTGAGACAAAGGGAAGAAAAGTTTATTTTGTCCAGAACCTAAATTTTCTATAGCACATAATCTAACTCAACCTATCTAGATAGCTCATTTAAGCAATGAAAACACAGGGAACCCAGAATAAGAATGAGGGCCTTTAATCCAGCATAGCTTAATATAATGCCTGGATACATCCTAGAATATACTAAGCAGAAAATAAAAAATATTGGCAAAGTCCCTTGAGGGATGGGAGGAAAAATACAGAACTATTAAATTACCACTGGGGAAATACCTGATACTATGTCAAATATTAGGGACTCCCAAATCAATTGGCCAAGCCCGTGATCTTGAGACTTGTTCTTATGAAGCTTATGTATGCAGTGGAGAAGCTTAGCTTACCTATAGGTATGCCTAAGAGTTACTTCTGGAGGACCTGTTTTGTTGCTCAGATGTGGCTTCTCACTCTCAAGCCCAATTCTGCAAGTGAAATCATTGCCTTCCCCCCTACATGGGATATGATATCCATGGATGAAAGTTTCCCTGGCAGTGTGGAGAATGACCCCCAGGGATGAGTCTGGCCCTGGCACTGTGGGATCAACAATTCCATCATGATCAAAAGGGAGAAAAGAAATATAACAATTGTAGGTATCAGTGGCTGAAAGAGTTCAAATAGAGTTGAGAGGCTACTTTAGGAGGTTACTCTTATGCAAGCTTCAGTTAGACATTGCTTGCTACCTGTCATAACTTGCCAAACCCCAGCCAAAAACATTCCAGCCAATCCTAAAGAACACCTAGGGCGATATATAATATTCTACAAATGTTCCATGCACTAGTGTACCTTTCCAGAAACTTAAACCTTCCAATTGGGTCCCTGGACCACATAAATCCTGAAACCTAGAGGGGCCAGCCTCTCCAGAACATTACCTAGTTCCATCTCTCTACCCCATATTATTGACAGCCCCTTCCAACATGAAGAAGTTAGAATGGGCATAGCCCAAATACCCTAATGAGTGGGAGAAAGATCAAAGGTGATGGTGGAGTTATACTGAGAAGGTAGGGTTTAACAAACGAGTATGATTGCTAAATCATTATATTGATATTTCTTTTAGCCTCCAGTATCTTAGAGCAGCTAGAAGTAAAAACCTAAAATTGTGGAATTGTAACCAATACCAAACTCTGAAATATGTTCTACAACTAATTGTTGCAATGTGCTTTGAAATTTATTGCTTTTTTGTATATTTTTTATTTTCTACAAAAAAAGAGAATTGATTGTGATGATAAAAATTTATTTCTTTGGGTCTCCAATGTTTTAGAGCAGCTAGAAGGAAAAAACTGAGAGGATGGTATGGTAGCCTATGACAAACTCTGGTATCTGTCCTGTAACTACTTGTTGAAGAGTGCTTTGACAACTATTGCTTTTTTCTTTCTTTGCCTAGTATGTATGTTATATTATACAATTAAAAAGGTAAAAAAAAAAACCTGAAAATATAGACTGAAAAAGAAGGCTCATATACATTCAATTATTCTATAATCTGCAGCTCTAATCCCCACCCGTACCATCAGGGCATGTATATCCAGAGATTTTCATTTGCATTTATTTGATTCCTTTTCCCCTTCAAAGTCACCTGTATATGTGTGGGTGGCAAAGTAGAGGGACAAGGAAGATATTTTTCTGAATGCTGTATCATTTTAGTAGGGAAGAATTCCTCTTAAGAACATCTTTTCCACCCTGGCCTTTTGAAATTTACTGTTAAGTAATTTCACAATCCACAATAGGTTTTCACTAGAGAAAAATAATTTAACGTGATTTACCTTGTTTAATCCTTTTATCCCAGCTTACCGGTTCTGAAGAGCTGCATAATTTATTCAAATGACTGAAGGCTTTTTTTTTCCAGCGGAAACATTACCAGGTGTCCTCAGAAGAGTGAATTTTTGCGTTGTACTTCTTCCCATGACTGACATTTTATTTGACTCTGAAGTGTATTTACATTGTTGGCTTAATTGGGAATTCTTTCCTGAACCAATAAAATGCTGCATTTCTTGCTTCAAGTGGTGTCAATATTACTTCTCCTTCTCCTCTTCTTCTTCTTTGCTTTTTTTTTTTTTTAACTTTTTTCTCTTTACTCCTTGCCATTACAAACGTTTTCTGACTTGTGAAAGTTTTTACTTCTAAAATTATA
Source organism: Tamandua tetradactyla (assembly GCF_023851605.1). Taxonomy (NCBI): domain Eukaryota; kingdom Metazoa; phylum Chordata; class Mammalia; order Pilosa; family Myrmecophagidae; genus Tamandua; species Tamandua tetradactyla. Next base: position 52,369,255 of record NC_135353.1, on the reverse strand, counting down.
AAGAAATAGAATAAATGTCCTTTTAGTCTGCTGGGAAATATGTGATCCCTTAAATTTTATTTATGTCAGAACACATGTTAAGGAAGGTTGAAAGCTCTAGACAATGTCTCCTGCTCCTTGGGTGTGTTCAAGGCTAGGTGTGCAGTAAGTGAGCCTGCAGTTTATCCTCAGAAGTTTTTAGCTCACTTTCTATCTGTTTCTTTGTAAGGGACACAAGAGTGGCCTAGAAATAGAGCAGGACAGGAATCTGACCTATTGTAACAAAGCAGGAGACTCTGGCCTGGAAAATCCCCCTTTATGTGCCAAAGACAAGCATTCTGAATTGAAGTAAAACCTACCTTTAAACAAAGAGCAAAACTAGTTCCCATTTCAACTCTCCTGGCTATAATCATATTTGCCTAATTATTTGTTTCCTAGACATCAGTTTACCATCCTTTGGATAGAGCCTGAACCTGAAGCCATCCAGATTATTGGGAAACAAATATTTTATGATTTAATAAAATGTATGTCAGTAGCATTCATTTCAATATTCATACTCAGTCTACCAAAAGAAACACTAAGATGGTGTAGTGTAAACTTTTGCATTCTGTTGTATTTTTCAGGCAATGGTGATCTGTTCCTACTGGCCCCATCTACCTCTGTGCTACAGGAGTGACTTCAACATTAATGGAAAAACAGACAAACGCCAGAAGTCATCGGCTTTGTCTCTTCTCATTTGTAGTTTTGTTCTCTGTCACTCACCCTTACTTCTCCTTCATTGCTCTCCTCTCTGCTTAACTTAATACTTCAATACTTAAATCTCCAGCTGATTCCTCAAAGCCTGCTCCTCCCTATATGTGGCCTATAGTATGGTGTGGTAGTTAGGTTCAGGTATCAACTTGACCAGGTAATAATGCCCCATTGTTCTGTTTCTGCGGACTTAAATCAGCAGTATGTGAAATTTATCTATGACTGATTACATTTGCAGTTGGCTAAGGGGAGTGCCCTCCACAATGAGTGAGGTTTAATTTAATTAGCTGGAGATATAAGAGAGGTCAGAAGAGATCTCAGCAGCTCAGCATACTTCCTCTCACCTCTCTCATGTTTGGAGATGCAGAAAGGAATTGCCTCTGGGAAAGCTGTTGGAACCCAGAAGTCAGGAGAGAAAGTCAGCAGATGTCACTGTGTGCCTTCCCATGTGGCAGAGAAACTCAAGTGAAAGCTAACTGCATTTCCTCTGAAGAACTATAAATTCTTACCTAAATAAACCCCCTTATTAAAAGCCTATCCATCTCTGATGTGCATTCTGGCAGCTTTAGCAAAGTCTAACATATGGATAGGTGCATTTTTATTGCTTTTCTGGAAAATATGATTCATTAGAAATAATTGGAATCCTTTTGCTCATTTAAATGTTCTGTGTTCCTATTTTTTGTGTTAACTGTGGTAAAGTATCTAGTCACACATTTCTCCTTCCTTTATTTCCATTTTGGGAATAAAATTAAGAAAAACATCCCCCTCCCCCCAAATAACAATCCTTAAAATTATTTTCCCCCTTCTGTGGGACTTTTGTAAGACCTTATTAATGGCCAACAATGACTTTCTTTTTGCCAGAGCAAAGGGTAGGATTAAAGGACCAGCTCATGCTTCCTCCATAGGGCAGAGGTTGAGTTTGGGCTCTGACATTAGATTGCCTCAGTTTAAATCCAAGTATCTCCATTTAATAGTTATGGGAACCCAGAGAAGTTAGTTACACTCTCTGATCCTTGGTTTCATGATCTATAAAATGGAAGTAATAAAAACAAGTTATATATATAGCACTTCCCATGTGTCAGGCATGGTTTTAAGTACTTTAAATATATTAGCTCATTTAATTTTCATAACTGCACAATGTAGGTAATTAACACCATCATATTTTTCATTTGAGAAAACTGAGACAGAAGAAAGGAAAATAACTTGGCCAAGGTCACATAAGTATTAAATGGTAGTACTGGACTAGTGAAGCTAAATAATTGGATTCTGGAGACCACATGCTGACCATTATGCTTTATAGCCTCTATATTAAACTATAGAGTATAACGCATTCAGCACAGTGCTTGGCACATAGCCTATACTAAGTGTTAGATATTATTATACTATTGTCACTTGTTATTGTCTTTCTTCCTTCTGTCATTCTTACTTTTCATGGATTAGTTGTATCAGGTTGATCACCCATGATACCACCCAAAAGAACAACAACAGTGATCTAGGCTGCAGCTGGTGCCTAATCTTTCACCATGTGTATTTTGTATTTAAATCACAAGTATGGCAAAGATCTATGAAAGGAGGTTACTAAATGTTATTACCTCTTATCCAACACATGAAAATAATATCCCTTTCCTCACACCCTTTGTTCTAGTTTGCTAGCTGCCAGAATGCAACACACCAGAGACAGACTGGCTTTTAATAAAAGGGGATTTATTTCATTAGTTCTTCAGAGGAAAGGCAGCTAACTTTCATCTGAGGTTCTTTCTTACATGGAAAGGCTCAGGGTAATCTCTGTTTTCCTTCTCTCCAGGCCTCTGGGTTCCAACAATTTTCCCTGGGGTGATTTCTTTCTGCATCTCCAAAGGCCTGGGCTGAGCTGCAAGTGGTGAGATGAAGTATGCTGAGCTGCTTGGGCCGTGCTATGTTGAGCTCTCTCATTTAAGCACCAGCCAAGTAAATCAAACATCATTCATTGCTGCAGGCATGCCTCCTAGCTGACTGCAGATGTAATCAGCAACAGATGAAGTTCACCTGCCATTGGCTCATGTCCGCAGCAACAGAGCTAGGTGCCTTCACCTGGCCAAGTTGACAACTGAATCTAATGACCATACTCTTCCAGCTAGAAGCCAACAAAAACAGCTTAAAGCAAGGGAGAAATTTTAGATGTTGTAGACTTCTAGTAAAGTTGCTTCCATTTCTTAATAAACAGGGGTAAGAATGTCAAAGATTAATTAAAGTTGCCAAAGATGTTGGTGAACAAAGACCCTGCTACCAGAATCAATTCTCTACTCCACTCATTTTAGAATGTACATATCAGGGAAAAATAAAGTGAAAATTCTGCAAATAATTATTTTCTTCTTTTAAATTCAGTCACTGACTTAAAAATTCTCTGACACTTTTTCTTTGTTTGAGATTTATTTGAATGAGCTGTTATGTTTGGAGACAGTGAAAATTTCAGATTAATGTTTTGCACCACCCCCACTCCACTTCCCCCACCAAAAAAAAAAAACTCTGGAAAGTGGCAAGTGTTCATATGTAAGCCCTAGAATTATGTAGGTTAAAGGCTTCCAGTGGACAGACTGAACATATAAGAAGGAAACCAGAGACCTTGTGCTATTACATCTCAGAGTCTAAGGGAACACATAAGTACAGAATTAAAAGCATTCTTCAGCCTGAATTCTCAAGGTAAGTTTGAACCATGCATATATACTCTACTTGATAAAGTAGAGAATACATTTGGTGAAAATATTTTTATGGATTAACTTTCCTTTTTGCCTATGTTATAACACTGTATTTTCCAAAACTTAATTATTTAAATGCTGTGTCTCTTACAGGGGTGCATTTAGGAACTAGGCAAGCTGATTTATGATAACTAAGCTTTACACTCCAACAACCAATAAGTCTTTAATTGGAATTTATTTTAGATGTTTCATGTTAAAATGTTAAGTCACGGAGATTACAAAAGAATGAGTTGTACACAAAAAATGAAACTTTTTTTTTGCAATTTACTAGGAGATTCTTCGGTGATTTCATTTTTGATTAAGAAGTTTATTTGTATGTATTGTGAATCTATCTAAATTAATAGTCTTTCCCTTAACGTGCTTACCTTCAGTTAATTTCCTTTTAATTCATTTAAACAATGTTGCTAGTAAAAATTTTAAAATCCAACAATATCACAAATACCTGAAGATTGATTATAACATTTGATAGCAACGTGACTATGTAGTTTTGTAAAACTGAAAAGATAGTAAAGGAAAAATATACAAATACATCAAGATTTAGTCAATGATGTTCAATTCTTACTTCATTGAGCAACCAAAGCAATTTCTACTTGACTCTGAAACAGGATCAGCTATTTTTGCATTGAGTTGAAAATAGGTTCTTTTCCTATTCAATAGACTAAATTTAAATATCTGTATCTAAAATTATTTTTCTTTGTTAAAATCTGAACAGGCAGCTTTTAGAAATATACATGCATTCCATGCTTTCCTGTTAATTATGTTAATATTGTGAAAACAATGGAAAAGTGGAACTAATCATTTTTAATTAATGAAAACTAAACATGGTTCCCTGCCTAATTTATTCCTTTTTCCATTTTCTCTTTCATTCTTTGTACACTCACATTTTCCATAGCTTATGCTATTTATATTTTCCATAACTGTTGTGATTTGTATACAAATTAGTTAGTCAATTTCCAGAAAGTAGGCAGACTGAAATATGTGCTCAAGGGTTTTTGAAATATTAACTTTTCTTATTTCAGTGTTCCTTCTCATTTGTTTCACACATTTTCTAACCTGACTGGCCTTTTGGAAATGTTATTTTTCTTAAACACGTGGAAAACATGGTAGAAAAGATGGGTAAAAAGTAGTTTAGTTCAGAATTTAGTCTCTGAGTCTGAAATATATTTTTTCTTGCTACTGCTAATAAAATTGTCTTTTCTTCTTTAAGAGGTAAAATTCATTCTCCTTTCACAAGGCACGGATCTGTTTCATAACGTTTTCTTTAATCACCTGTGCTTTTTGCTTTTAACAAACTCTCAAAAGGGTAAGGACTCATTGATGCTCTAAGCTCTGCATATGTTCTGAGAGTTCCATTTTTTTTTCACAGAAGTCATAAGGATTAGGGGCTGCTAACATTTCAATATGAAGGGCAACCAAAAGCTCGCCAGTATCAGTGAAAACATGATCAGCAATCCTCACTTCGGATTTATGAACATCTCGGCAACAATGAATCTACTTTTAACTGCTCACGTAAATCATCAGGTAAGCATTTAGATGCAGTTCCTATACTCTACTACATTATTTTTGTTATTGGATTTCTTGTCAATATTGTTGTGGTTACACTCTTTTGTTGCCAAAAGGGACCTAAAAAGATTTCCAGCATTTACATTTTCAACCTGGCTGTGGCTGACTTACTCCTTTTGGCTACTCTTCCTCTCTGGGCAGCCTTTTATTCTTACAGATTTGACTGGCTCTTTGGACCCGTGATTGCAAAGTTATTGGTTCTTTTCTGATCCTCAACATGTTTGCAAGCATTTTTTTTTATCACCTGCATGAGTGTTGATAGGTACCAATCAGTTATCTACCCCTTTCTGTCTCAAAGAAGAAATCCTTGGCAAGCATCTTGTATCGTTCCCCTTGTTTGGTATATGGCCTGTCTGTCTTCATTGCCAACATTTTATTTCCGAGATGTCAGAACCATTGAATATTTAGGAGTGAATGCTTGCATTATGTCTTTCCCACCTGAGAAATATGTCCAGTGGTCAGCTGGTATTGCCTTAATGAAAAATATCCTTGGTTTTATTTTCCCTTTAATTTTCATGGCAACATGTCATTTCGGAATCAGAAAACACTTACTGCAGACCAATAGCTATGGGAAGGACAGAATAACCCGTGACCAAGTCCTGAAGATGGCAGCTGATGTTGTTGTGGCATTCATAATTTGTTGGCTTCCCTTTCATGTTCTGACCTTCCTGGATGCTCTAGCCTGGATGGGTGTCATTAATAGCAGTGACGTTATGGCAGTCGTTGATCTGGCACTTCCTTTTGCCATCCTCCTGGGATTCACCAACAGCTGCATTAATCCCTTTCTGTATTGTTTTGTTGGAAAACGGTCCCAACAGAAGCTTTGCCATGTGTTTAGAGTTCCAATTACTTGGCTTCAAGGCAAGAGAGAGAGCATGTCTTGCTGCAAAAGCAGTTGCCTTAGAGAAATGGAAACCATTGTGTCTTAAATGTGAGAGCAGAATGCATGTTATTGACATGGTTACTTGGCTTGAAGCCCACCTGAATTATCATTTGATGGTTTAGTAAAATAATAAGTTTTTCCATTCTTCTAGAACTTAAAACCAAATGTAACTATAATGCTTCTTCCTTCAGCGACTTTCAAGAATTGCCCACTGTTTATCTGGTATATCAGTTCAAGACTGTCATTGCTGAGTCATATATATTATGTAAAAGTAATTGGGGACTTATCTCAACTTTTAATAATAAATAAGGAGTGATAACTTAGGGTTTCAGACTGCTCCTTGACACATGTTGGCATTCTTTTAGTGGGTTTTTATATCCATTTACATCAAGCTTTCCTCTTGACCTAGAGCCAGTCTTTTAACTCATTGCATTATTTACAAGACTTAAGAGAAATGAAGACTTCTAAAGTAGGCATATTATGATATATTGATACTAGATTACTCAGGCTCTATGCATAAGTCTACATTTTAAAAACATTATCAATTATGTTTCTCTTACATTTCACTTAAGCATGGGTTTATATTTAAAACAGATACATATCGAGTAACATTAGAAATATAGATAAAATGACACTCTTACATTTTAGTTTTTTTGTGGTTATAGAAAGTAAAATGTATAGTAACAATAAAATTCCATTTAATTATTTGGACTTTCACTAAACACTTCCATTTTAACTATTGTTTGAAGGTCTCTTCTCTCATAATTATTTGAAAGCAATAATAAAGTCTTCATATTGTTATAAAATGTAATGGTCCCTTTTAAATCCTTGACTTTTTGAAAGTGATGTTTTTGTATACAGGAAGTTGACTTGATTTTTTATTATTTATGCTTTGGTTCTGGGCTGATTCCTAGAATATCTGGGTGGCTTCTTTAATTCCTGAACTTGTAATAAATTCTGAACTTGTGTGGAAAAATGTATGTTAGAATGGAATTTTGATACCTTAAGGGGGCCACAGAGACTCAGCACATGGCAAGTTTGTGTCAAGCTCTTTCTGGGCAATGAAGAGTGGCTTTGAAAATACAGACTATGGAGTTGCCTTAATTTATAACTACAGATACTGTTTGTGTCAGAATCTATAGGATACCATGAAGCTGTTTTGAACCAGCTGCTGGTGCACAGATCTCCTTTTCAACACTAACAGCATTCCTAAGTTAAAGTAGTACCTGAAACTGACTGAGTTGCCTAAAGTTTACTTAGAGTATGAAACCTAATTATAAAATTGAGAGATTTCATTTTGCCCCAGCCTCATATTAGATCAGGTTTCCTATGATCTCCCTGGAGTAGAATGCTGACCCCCAAGGTAGAATTCAAGTTTCAGGGGATCAGCAACTCTGCCACGTTCCAGGGCTGTAACTTGAAGAATCCCCTTACAACACTTTCTGGGAAAGTCCTATTTTCATGTAATCATATGATTTTCAATAAAAACAAGTAACTAAATATATAACCAATTATTATTTCATGTTTTAAATCATTTCGTAAAATGTTTAAAATAAATAAAGTCTTTAACTGGAACATTGTGTGTGCTTATTTCTTATTTTAATCGTTTCCAAGCATAGATGATTATCTTCTCTTTTATGTGCATCCTCCTTACAATCCTCATTGATACTCCTTAGTTTCAGTCTCCTTCATTCTTACTTGATCTCTTGCCATATTTTTCTAATTAGCCTCCCTTCCTTGAGCCTTCAGCCATAACTTCCCATTACCTACAAAGAGGAAGTCCACATTTCTTATCATGGTACACAAAACCTTATGAGATCTTACTCTTTGCAGACTCTCTGGCTTTTTTCTCTCTTCCATCTCTCCCTGTGCTCTTTGCTCCATCACCGTTAAACTACTATTGCTTTCTTAAGATCAAATGATCATTGTTTCACACAACTCTCTCCCTGAGTATGCCTCCAATCATCTTCAGCCACTGGACCTTTCATCCAAATGAGGAATACCTACTCAGCTTTCAACATTAAGCACCCACCAGTTCTTCAACCATGATAATTATTATTACACGAATTATAATACTATCTCTCTGGGTGTTCATTTAATGAAGAGAATTATGTTTTTAAGTTCTTGTGATTTTAAGTCCAGCTTCCCCTTCCATAGAATCCCAGTATTGAGTACTGAGTAGTACTCCTAGGCCTGGACTTAAATGGTCTTTCCTAGAAGTAAGAAGAAATGTCTCTTAAAAGGATGGTGCATGAGCATGTAAACCCTGACTGCAGAATGTACACAGATATAAATACCCTCTTATTTTTTAATACATATTTAAGTAAACTTCTCATATAGAAAATGAAATCTTATCCTTTCTATTTGGCCACTTTTCCAGGTATTACCTAATCTCCATCCATTTGCATGACCATGCTGTTTTTCATCTCACCTTTACAATATTCAGGAACTACTTAATAATAACCGGAGTAACTATCATCACGTGTGCATTACGTGCTAGGCACTATTCTAAGTATTTTATATGCATTATTTCATTTTAGTCTCACAATGACTCTATTGTTCTCATTTTACCGATAATGAAAATGAGGCACAAAAAAAGCCCTGCTGATCTTTAAATTTGGTTCTGATGACTTGGATTGTACCAATAGCTGCATCTGTGTAGCTTAAATATGGATTGTAGGCTATGAAGCAGATATTTCAGAGACAGGTGAACACAGTCCTTCAATCTTCCTCCCAACTTCGATCATTTACTCATCCCTAATCGCAGCAATGCAAGAGCTTCTGGGAAGGTGGTATATTTACACCCACGAAGAAAAAGAGAAGTGGCAGATGGATGAGGCTTTCTCCTTCTTCTCTGATCTTGATTTAGATCTGTGAAATTAACTTATAATAGGGTTAGCAGAGAAATTTGTCTCTTACAACTTGCAGAGGGAATGTGTGTTCTTATACTGGAAAGGCATTGTAAATCTTGACCAACAAACATACAAATACACTGGAAAGGCAAGAGTTAATTATTTCCACATTTTATAACCCTAAATTAGATTCACTAAATAGAATGTTCTGAAAATATTTCTTTTATCCTGATCTTTCAGAGTTCTGCATCAAAATGAAAGGACAATCTGAAGGTAAACACATTCTATTTTAACTTTCCTTCTTTTATGCATAGAGATTTGTGGGTAGGGAATTGTCTGGTGGCCTCATATATTAACAAAAGAAAGCTCTAACTTTGACAAACTGAATTAACACATGAGGTGACTGAAGCAAGAAAGGGATGTGGTAAAAAGAAAAATGTACCTTTGATTAATTCTTATATAAATCATATCAGTATTGTTAGTTAACTCACACAAAATAACAGAGATTTATATTATATCACTAAAAATAACCAGTTCCCCTGCAAAAGATCAGTGTTCCAGAGCTGAGGTAGCTGGCCTTCTAGGCATTCATGCTCACTTGAATGAATATCTTGAAAACATATCTACAAAGAGGTTAGTATCCTCAGAAAGAGAATACCAAAAATTCCTTTTAAAAATGAAAATAATTGATAATTTATATGTTTATTACAGAATCAATACTTACTCATTGTTGGAAAATATAAATATATGTTAGCCATAGAGGAAATTACTAATAACACTATGGGGTAAGATTATTATATAGATATAGACATAGGCACAGATTGTATATATTTTTTGGCCTTCATCATGATCCAATATTGTAATTGCTTTAATTAAGCCTCTTTTGGTTTAAAATAAGGTGAACAACTTAAAGGCAAAAAAAGAGTGGAAGGGCGTTGGAGGAGTGATATATTATAAGAATGCAAGAGTAGCTCAGGGATTCCCTGAGCCCAATAACAGGAACTAGAAAGCTGCTCTGGGTCCCTGTTTGGTTCTTCCTTTTTTCTCCAGCTGGCTTTTCTCTATATTGCCATAGATACAATGTCAGAAATGTCTAAGCCAGTGCTAGTTATTCCTTTGAATTCTAATTCTATTTTTTATTACATTTAACAAAAATACTCCCTTTTACTACCACCCCCCTTCTCCCATCCCCTGTCCCACAATAAACTTCTATCTCAGTAATTTTGATTAATTTTTATGATAGATTCCTAAAAATGGAATCGCTGGGCCAAAGGATTTTAAATATTTTTCATGGATTTTTTTTTTTTTTTGGTATAAACTACAGCATTGCCACATATACCCACAAAGAGCATATGAATTTACATTTGGACCAGGTATTCAGGAAAGTGCATGATATGCAAAACCCAGAGAATTGAACTTTTCTCAAGCCTATACCATCCAAGCTATGGCTCACTAAATCACTTAAATTTTTGTGCTTTGCCAGACAGCAAGTGGCCACTACTTTTAATAAATTGTCTTTAATCAATTGTTGATCATACCAACCATGTAAATGAAAATTTATTTTCACATCATTCTTGGTTACAATAATACACTTTATTTAGAGAATGCCAAAATCTTATTCTGTTGAGACAAAAGATGATCATAAGCCTGCTTTTTTCAAGCTATTTGACTGTGACCCAAGTTTGGAATACCTTTCATATGACCAGGTCCACAGACACACAATCATATATACTTATGTTAAACAGAAGTCTCAAGAAAAAGTACCTTAACTGCATGGGATGTTCTATGATCTTTTCTATTACAGTCTATTTCATTTTTAAAAATAATGTTCATGAGTGATGTAATCGCCATAATGACATAAGCTATTCCCTGGAAAAGTCTCCCTTGAAACAAGTCTCACCTTTTAAAAATAAGAGAACAAATCTTACTTGTTTTGAGCTCTTGAAGATGATAAAAACTGAGGAAAGACTCCACAAATGCTGAATTGAAGAAAAAGAAAAAAAACTCAAAAAAAAAAAAAAAAGGAGATACACAATCCACACCCACCAGTCTGGAACACTCACCCTCACTCAGTCCCACACAATTTAAAAGCCACGCAGATGAAGCACAGTCTGGAGTCCTGCTGCCATGAATTTAGACCATAAAGCATGTGCAGCAGCAAGTTAGAACCCCACACAGGGAACCAAGTCTGCAGAGAACCAGGGTAAAACACAAGTGACTGAGGAGTGCTGCATACAAAAATACCCCAAGAAAAAGAGAAACCATGGCAGAACTGCTGGCAAAAAGGACATATACTCAGCCCATTCTATGATTTCTGGATTAACTAAACAAAAAAAAAATGGACTTTTTGGATTGGTCTAATCTGGCTCTCCATGGCAGCATACTCTAAAGGGAAAGTAACAGGAAGCAGAAAAGCCTAATGGATAAAAAAGTTGGGGAAACTGACCTACTATAAGCCAGGACTGGTAACATAACAGGAAACTGTAAGGAAAAAAGGGCACTGAGTGAAGGAGTAAGTTAAACAAAACCATAGGAGTTGGGAAAAAAATCTGCACAAAATGAAACAACTTCAGCAGTCATGTAGAAAGAACAGAAGAAAAGAAGCTTTCTCCAAGAGGGGCAACAATTGCACATAAAAGAGCAAACTTAATAGTTGTGTTACCTATCCAGGGCAAGAACCGAATGTTAAGACCTGAGAAACTCTTAACAGTTAAATGCAGGCTAAGCTAAATGTTCAGTATTTGTTGGGCCAAGTGTCAAAGAGGAGCCATAACACAGCCACAATAAACACTAGGCAAAGGGGAGACCTCCAGGGTTTACAAATCAAAACAGTGAGGTACACAGATATCAGCCCAAAATTACAGATGATACTAATAAACAGTCAAAGAAAGGCTCAGGTAAGGGAACAAACAAAAACTTCAGGGGAGACACAGAATTTGAAACAACTAATCAAAAGATATAATCTCCTAAATCAATTCAAGAAGCTACAGGAAAATATGGAAATAAATAAACTAATGGTGGATATAGAGCTGAACAATATTAAGACAATGTGTGAGCAAATGAAAATTAGAAAGTTTAAAAAGAGATGTAACAGAAATTATGGGGATGAAAAGCACAATTTGGGAGATTAAAAATATACTTAGAGGCATAAAATAGGTGATTTCAGCTGGCAGAAGATAGAATCAGTGAAGTAGAAGCCAAGTTAATTGAAATCATAGTCAGAAGAACAGTTAGAGAAAAGAATAGGAAATATTGAGCAGTATTTACAGGACTTTACTGACAGTCTGAAATGTACCAACATATGCATCACAGGTATCCAAGAAGAGGAAGAGAAGGGAAAAGAGCAGAAAAAATATTTAAGGAAATAATGACCAAATATTTCCCAATTCTTATGAAAGAATTAATATAAATGTCCAGGAAGCACAATGTACTCCAAACAGAATAAACCCTAATAGACCTACTCAGGGACACATTCTAATCAGATTGTCAAATGTCAAAGATAAAGAAGAGAATTCTGAAAATAGCAAGGGAAAGTGATTCATTACATACAGGGGATCCTCAATAAGACTGTGTTTTGATCTTTCATCAGAAAGCATGGAAGTGAGAAGGGAATGCTATGATATATTTTAGTTAATGGAAGAGGCAAGCTGCCAGCCAAAAATGCTTTATCTGGAAAAATTAATTTTCAAAAGTGAGAGTTTAAAACATTCACAGATAAATGGCGATGGACCTGCCCTACAAGAATTGTTAAAGGGAGCTCTTCATATTGAAAAGATAAGACAGTAGAGAGTGGCTTGGAACAGTGTGAAGAAGTGAAGATCAACAGTAAGGATGACTAAATGGGTAAATGCAACACCAAATAGTACTGTATCTTCAGCATATAACTCAACCCATAATTTCTATGAGTTAGAATACAATACAATGAGCTATAGCCATATTTACTGATAATGGGCATACAAAATCTAAAGAGGTAATGTGGGACAGAAACAACATAAACAGGGAAATGGAGTGATATGGGAGCATAGTACATGGATGCTATTCAAGTTAAGTTGATGTCTATTCAAATTTTTACATTATAGACATGGGACATATAATACAAAACCCAGGGTAAACACAAAGAAAGTATTTAAAAAATTACAGAAATGGAAATGAGAAAGGGATCAGTTAGATACATGAGAAAAGATCAACTGTACAGGAAAAGAGACTGCAATAAAGGAAAAGAGAAGCAAAAATGATTCAGGACATATAAAAGCCAGAGGGAAGAAATGGCTGAAGTAAGTATTGCTTTTACAGTAATAACACTGAATGGTAATGGATAAAACTCCTAAATCAAAAGACCCAGATTGACAGAATGAATAAAAACGCACAATTTAACTACATCTTTTCAAGAGACTCATGTTATATCTAAATCACATATAGGTTGAGAGTGAAAGGATGAAAAAAAGGTAATCCATGCAAATGGTAACAAGAGAGATAGCTGGGGTGCTATAACAGCTATTAAATATTGAAAGCTAATAGAGCTTATAAACAAATTTAGAAAAAATGGTCGAAAGCTGTTATGTTAGAAAAAGGATGATGCTATATATTAATAAAAGGGTCAATCCACCAATAAAATGGTCATTATGAAGAAATAACTCTCATAAATATTTATGCATTTAACAATGGTGCCCCAACATATATGTGGCGAACACTGGCAAAACTGAAGTGAGAAACAGACACCTCTACAATAATATTTGGAGACTTCAATTCACCACTCTCATCAATAGAACATTTAGACAGAAGATCAATAAGCAAACAGAGAACTTGAGTAATATAATAAATGAAATAGATTTAACAGACATATACAGAACATCGCACTCCAAAAGAACAGGATGAACAGCATTCTTCTCAAGGGCACATGGATCATTCTTCAGAATAGACCACATGTTGGGTCACAAAACAGGTCTCAATAAACTTTAAAAGACTGAAATGATACGAAGAACCTTCTTTGACCATAATGGAATTAAGTTGGAAATCAGTTACAGGCAGAGAACTGAAAAATTCACAAATATATGGAAGTTAAATAACATGTAAAAATGGGCCAAAGAAGAAATCACAAAGTTAATCAGTAAATATTTTGAGATAAATGAAATAATAAAACAATATATCAAAACTTATGGAATGTTATGAAGGCAGTGAAAAGAGGGAAATTTACAGTCCTAAATATTTACGATACAAGAAAGAAGAAGAGCTAAAATCAAAGTCCTAACTGCACACCTGAAAGAACAATAGAAAGATCAACAAACTAAATCCAAAGCAAGCAGAAGGAAGGAAATAGCAAAAATTAGGGTTGAAATAAATGAAATAGAGATTAAGAAAAATACAGAGTATTAAAATAAACCAAACTTGGTTCTATGAAAAGAGCAATAAAATTGATAAACCATTAGCTAGACTGACAAGGAAAAAAGGGAGAGGACAAAAGTAAATAAAATTAGAAAAGAGAAGAGGGACAATACTACTGACCCCACAAAAAGCAAAGTGTCCTAAGAGTATACCATGAACAACTGTATGCCTACAAATTTGACAACCAAATAAATTGAAAAAATTCATAGAAAAACACAAAAAACCTACACAGACTCTATAAGAAATAGAAGATCTCAATTGACAATTGCAAGTAAAAAGATTGAATGAAGAATTAAAAACCTCTCCACAGAGAAAAACCCAGGACCAGATGGCCTTACAAGTGAATTCTTATACAAAATATTATACGAAGTAATACCAATCCTGCTCAAACTCTTCCAAAAAAAATGAACCTGAGGGAACACTACCTAACTCATTCTATGATGCCAACATTAACCTCATTCCAAAGCCAGATAAAGACCCTGGCCAGTTGATTTTCAATCCAGTCAATATGGAAATAATCTCTTCAACAAATGCTACAGGAAAAAATGGATATCCATACACAACAGAATGAAAGTAGACCCCTACCTCATACTACATATGAAAATTGACTCAAAATGCATCCATGACCTAAATAATATCCAAAACTAAAAACTCTTAGAGGAAAACATACGGAAAAATCTTTGGGACTATGTGTTAGGCAAAAGTTTCTTAGACTGTACACTAAAAGCTGAGCAGCAAAATAAAAAAAATAGATAATGAGAACGTCATGAAAAGAATTCAAAAGAGGTGATCTGTACATAAATCTGTACATAAATGTTAATTGCAGCATTATTCACAATAGACAAAATATTAAAACATTGTAAATGTCCATTAAACGACGACTGGACAAACAAAATATGGTTTATAATACAGTAGAAAATATTCAGCCAGAAAAAGCAACAAATACTGATATGTGCTGAAATATGGATAAATCTTGAAAACATTATGCTATATGAAGGAAGCCAGAGAGAAATGGCCACAAATTGTATGATTCTATTTATGTGAGTATCCTGCAGAGGCAAATCCATAGAGATGGAAAGCACTTTATTTGGCTGCCAGGGCCTGGGTGAAGGAGAGATGGGGAGTGGCTGCTTATTGGATAAGGGTTTTTCTATTGAGGAGATGAAAACATCTAAAACTAGACAAGATTATGGTTGCACAACATCTGAATGTACGAATTGACACTGAGTTATACACTTTAATATGGTTAAAAGGGTGAATTTGATGTTGTGTGTATTTTACTGCAATAAAATAAGACAGTCACAGGCAAAGAAAAATGGTGTAGATTTTTCATGGTCAGACATGTCCTACAAAACACATAAAATTAACCTTTAGCATAAAATTAAATGACATTGCATGGTAAGTTGAATCTACATGAATAAATAAAATACACTAGTAAAGGTAATTATATAAACAAATATAAAAGAACATGTACATGTGTTTTTGTTTATAATTCCTTTTTTCTCTTATTTGATTTAAAACACAACCGCTCAAAGCAATAATTATAAGTATGTGTTATTGGTCATAAAAAATATATAAAGATGTGATTTATATGATAGGAACACCACAAATGAGGAGGAGGGAATACATGATACAGAGAAAAGTTTTTGTAAGCAATTAAAAACAATTTGATATTAATCTGAAATTATTCTTATAAATTAAGGTTTTAGTTTTAATTCCTGGGCATCCAATACAAAATAACTGAAATAAATCAATGAAAGGAAATTACATTGGTATTAGAATAGTACACAAGACACTGTGCATTTAACATGATGAAAAAGGTGGTAATGGAAGATAAAGGAACAAATAATATATAAAATATATATATAAAACAATAGCAAAATGGCAGATGTAAATTTTTTCTTATCAGTAATTATTTTAGATTATATGGTTTAAACTCTTCAATCAAAAGTTGGAGATTAGCAGAGTGGATTAAGAAAAACATGAGGCAATTATATGCTGTCTATAAGAGACTCACTTTCGTTTCAAAGACACCAATAAATTCAAAGTGAAAGAATGGACAAATATATTTCCTGCAAACATTAGCCAAAAAAGAGCTGTGTTGACTATACTAATAATGAACAAAATAGACTAAGTTAAATGTTGCAAAAGACAAAGGGGAACATTTTAGGATACAAGTGTCAATCCATTAAGAAGACAAAATTATCATAACCCTATATGTACCTACCAACAGAACCTCAAAATACATGAAGCAAAAATGGACAGAATTAAAGAACTAATTACACAACAACAATAATAGCTGGAAACTTCAATATCTCACTTCAAATAATGTATAGAATAACTAGACGGACTATCAACCGGGAAAAAGAAGATTTCATCAACACTGTAAACCCACTAGGCCTTACAGACATCTATAGAACACTCCACTCAGCAAGAGCAGGATACACATTATTCTCAAGTGCGTATGGAACACTCCCCAGTATTCACCATATATTAGGCCAGAAATCAAACCATAATAAACTTCAATGTTTGATATACTATAAAGTATGTTCTCTATTACAATGGAGTGAAATTAGAAATCAATAACAGAAATAAATTGATCATGGGTCAAAGTAGAAATCATAAAGGAAATTAGAAGGTATTTTGCTCTGGTTGACAGGAAAACATGACTTAAACAAAACTCACGGGATAGCGATACTTTTCCTTTGTTTGTGGACCCTTGCTCTACCTCTTTTGAGACTTTGGTCCTTGATAAAGAGCAAATGAGATCTAACCCTGGGAACTAGCTCTGATCGTAAGCTCTATATCCTATCTATATTATTTGTAAGCCTATAAGTGTTTAGAGCAACGTGGACATATAAAGTCTCCACATTTAATTAGAAGGTTGAAAGCAATTTGGGGAATATCTCATTTCAGTTTTCTTATTGGAGCATTGTATTTCATAGGAAATGAAAGGATGTGAAAAGTTTTGGTATTGGACAGTGTTGATGGTGGCACAACATTGTGGGTGTGATTAGCGCTACTGAATTGAAAAATTGAAAAGAAATAAAATGGGAAATTTTAGGTTGTAGTATAGATGTTACCAGAATAAAAACTTAAAAAAACTCATAAAACTGTACAACAAAAAATGTTTCATCCATTGTAACAAAGGTACTATACTAGTGAAAAACATAAATATTAGGGAAAACTGTGTATGTGGTGTTGGGGGAGACTGCATAGTTTGCATGATTTTTCTGTAAACTTATAATTGCTGTAATGAAAAAAGAAGGAAAAAAGGTCTGGGGAATAAAGAAGAATTTTAAAAAATCCAAAATTGAAATTACAGTCTATAAGTTAACAATAAGGATATATAATATATCAAAACATTTGAAATATGACCAAAATTTTACTCAGGCTCAAGTTCACAATATGAAAACACCTTCATTATTAAATCAGAGAGAATAAAAACAAATAAATCAAACATTTATCAGAAAAAGTTAGAAAAAACAATAAAAGAAACCTAAGAGAAAGAGGGAAATAAAAATTATGATGAAGTAACTAATACATAATAGAATTGATGAATCCAAGGGCTTACTATTTGAAGAAAATATAGCCATATAACTAACCAACAAGATAAATGTACCTAATCAAGAAAAAAGACAAAATACAGATTTTTAAAATTAGGCATAAAAATGAGATATAACTACAGATGTGAAAAATATTAAATAATGTAAAAAGCTTGCATAAAGGAAAGCTATGAAATAATCATGAAAGTGGTTTAAGAATCACCTCTAAAATAATCTTATCATGTAGTAAAGAATTTGACTTTGCTCAAAAAGAAGCTTGGACTTTGTCCCTGAGTTCTCGTGGGTAACCCCTTAACCCTTGGAATTTCCTGAGACACAGGAATGTCTTTGTATCCATGGTGGGTCCATCTGACAATCCCTGATATTTAGGCTAATAAAGTGACTCTTGGTGGGGAGAAGAGGGTTGGAGACTGAGTTCAGCCACACGGGCAACCAGTTAATCATCATGCCTACTTAATGAAGTTCCAATAAAAACTCTGGACACTGAAGCTCAGCTGAGCTTCCAGGGTAGACAATACTCCATGCATATTGACACACACAGGCCCTGAGATGGTAATGCATCCTGAGGACAATGGAAGCTTTGAGTCCTCTTAGAATGGAATGGACAATAGAAGCTTTGAATCCTAGAATCTTCACTGTGTGTCTTTTCCCTTGGCTAATTTTGACTTGTATCTTTTCCCTGCAATAAACCATAATCATGAGTATAATAGCTTTCAGTGAGTCCAGTGAGTCTTCACTGAATTCAGTCTTCAGTGAATTATCAAACCCAAGGGTGGTTTGGGGAAATCCCCAAACCTGGAATTGATGTCACAAATGAAGGTGGTCTTGTGGAGGACTGTGCCCTCAGACCTCATATTTGGCCAGCTCTGGGTATGTATGGTCCAGCCTATTTCCATTGAATGACTATTTCTCATGCTATATAAAGAATCTATGAAATGTATGGAAAAATTACTAAGTAATTTTGGAAATCTATTGTTATGCCACACCAAAACCTGGTTTCGAAAACACAAATAAGTAAACTTATAAGCTACTATCACCTTATGAATATGAGACAAAATCCTTAATGGACAGCAAAAAATCAATTCCACCAAATATTGCAATAATGTGCTATGGCAAGGCCTCTCTACTCTTCTTTTTCAGTTTTTTGGATAGTTTATTCCTCCAGATAGAACTTAGAATCTTTTCCTAATATTCCTTGGCTTATTATCCAGGCAATTTCCATGGAGCAGATATTTCCCATGCTGTATAAAGTGTTATAGAAAACTATGGATAACTTACAAATATGAGAAACCAGATTAATTCCATGCTTAATGGTAAAATACTAAAATCATTCATGTTATAAATAATATATGAATGCCTCCTATACCTATTGCTGCTGTTATTTACTGTCGTTGCTATTATATTGTACAACATCTAGCAAAAGCAACACATTGTGAAACAAAATGACAGCTACAGCTATTGAAAATAAGGAGGAAATATATTCATTATTTGCAGTGACATGATTGTCTCCTGAAGGATCCCCATGAAATTCAATTTTAAAACTTTTAGAATTGATAAGAATGAATACCAATAAGGTAGACATGTACATACATAAAATCAACAGCTTACATTTGAATTTTAAAATCTCATTAGAAAATATTAAGGACAAAAGTTTAATTTCCAAGATTATAAGAAAATTAAAAACCTAAAAACATATGAACCCCACAAGATTTGGGATTTTTGTGAATTAAAGTATAAAATTTAGAGATATGAAAAAGAAATAAGTGCAGAGGCAGAGCATATTCTTGAACAGCATCAGTGAATGCTTTTTAAGTTGTTACCTTATTTTCAAAATAATTTATGGATCAAATGTAATTTTTATTCTAACCCCCTGAAGAAAATACTTTGGAATATTATAAAAAGATTCTAAGAATTATCTGGAGGAATAAACAGTGAAACCACTAATCAAAGAAAATATGAAAAAGAAGAGTCAGTAGGGAGGTCTTGCCACATCATATATTCTAACTTCCTCCCTGTAGACCTTGCCTCACTGAAACTATAGTAGCCAAAAGGAGGTGTAACTGGTCCAAGAATCAATAGCTGGATCAGTAGAAAGACACAGTACAGAAGAAAAGCAACCATCACCATTACCATCACCAACAACAGAAATAACAAAACGCTTGACATTATAATGAACTTAGACTATGAACAATATGACCTTAGAAATAAGTAGGGTATAGAAGGATGGTTAAATAAATGCTACAAGTTCAATTGGTTAAATATTTTCTAAATAAATTGATATTCTAGTTAATCCCTCTCATCAGATTCATCAAAATGTTGAATACAAGAAACTAAACAATTTTAAAAGACTAGAAGAAAATATAGGTGAGTACTTAACTCTAGCTGGGGAAGGATTTTCTGAGTATAAACTAATTGAGGAAATCACAAAGGAAAATACTGATAAATAGATGTACATAAAAATGACGTTTTGTACATAAAAAAAATTGTTCAGATGATCTCTGCCAAGGATTTAGAATGGAAGATTGATGTGACTCAACTTCTATTTTTAAAAATCACTCTGACCACTGTGAAGAATGTATTCTCGAGGGGGCAAGAATAGAATTCTTGTGATAGTTTAGGAAGAGAGATGATTGTGTCTTGGACTAGAATAGCAATGGAAGTGTTGAGAAGAAGTTGGGTTTGGCTATATTTTGAAGATAGATTACTATTTCTAGAAGTTTGACTGCGTAGGTAACTAGGGAAATAGGACAAAAGTTAGAGGGGTACTTGGGGGCAGGGAGGGTTTTAAAACTTGGGAAAGATTTTAATATACTTATAGCTTGAAGGGAAAGAGCTGGTGAAGTTGAAGATGTTGAAGATTGGGAAAATGTAAATACACTTGATAGAGAGGAGTATCTGAGGAAGTGATAATGGGATGGGATTCAGAGCACAAGTGAATGAATTAGCTTTGACAAGAAGAAAGCCTACCTCATTTTATGAAATGGTAGGAGGCTATAGATATGTTTGCAGATGGTATACCAGGTAGCTGAGATTTATGCCAAAATACCTCCACTTATTTGTAGTGGGCAAAGGTGCCCAAGGAACAAGCATCAACTTCGTGGGCATATGACAGTGCAGTCACACAGGGCCCCACACTCAGAAGGGGACTGCTTTCCTGGGGTCCCTCCTTTGAAATTCTTAAATTCTTAATAATTTTCTTTTGACTGTGTGTTTTTTGTAAGTAAAGACCAGTGGGGCTGCCTTCTTCCCTCCCCAGAATGCGTTCTTGGCTGCCCACTCCCAGCCCTCACCCAGTTATTATAGCTACTGTTGTCCTTGGAAAGGGCAAAGACATAAGTATGGGAATGTTGTGGTCAGTTGTGCATACTCCACATCCTAAATTGTGCAGGGCCTTGGGTACCTCTAAGTGTCTATATTTGCCCCATGAGTGTCCCCTGTCTATGGGAGTGTGACATATTGTAATTTTAAAAATGCCATGACAAGACAAGAAAGAGACTACAGAAGGAAGAAAACCATGTTTTCTTCCTTTTTGATCCAGATCCCCATATTTTCATTTTGTTCTGGGCCACACAGATTATGTAGCTGACCCTGGCTGGGGCCCTGAAGAGAACAGTGAAGGTTTGGAAAAATGCCTAAAAGGAAGGGGAGATGGAATATGCAATAGGATTACCAGTGTTTATTATTTTGGATTGGCACTAATTTATGTTCTTATGTGTTATCTTGATAGAAGCATTCAGCATGAATTTATCCCTTACTTGTGATTTCAGGACATGTGTAATAGAAATAAAATACTCAAGTCAAGGAAGCAGTCTTTATGTGACGAATAAAACTTTTTAATGGAAGGGTCATTAAGCAATTACTCTTCGAAAGTGTTGACCCTAGTACCCAAAGAGAGGGTCCGCAATCTTCTGTATATTCATATAATAAACAATTAGTATTTAGCTTTTCAAGACTATTTGGTTTAGGTACTCCATTACCTCTGTGGTGACTGTCCCCCATTCTAGGGGAATGGAGGACAGAGATTCCATTCTTTCTTTTGTGATTATTTGTTGGGTACTATCAGTAATTTCGCATTAGGCATAGTTGTAAATAAAAATAGGGTTTCATAGCAAATGTCGATTCCTTTCCCAAAAACACAAGAACAGAATCCCGACTCTCTTAATTTCATAAATGTTTTCTCTAGCCCAGAAACTCAATGACTCATTTAAAACATGCATTCTGCTTTTAATCTTGAACTGAAAAGCCCCACTAAGATCATCAAGCCTCTTTGCCTGATTGAAACAGCAGCATTTTGAAAGGATATAGGCATAAACATTGATTTGGGACTTGCAAACTAACATCAGCTCTTCTTTGGGTTTGAGGCCATGTATTGGCTTCATTTCACTCCTAGTTTCTTTAGATTGGGGAAGATAGGAGTATAAAAATACAATTTCTCAGTGATGTTACTCTGAATTACTTTATTATGCAGCTAGCTCTTTGGCAGGCAGTGTGCTCAGTGACCTGCCTGATTCCCTGGGCACACAAACCTCCTCTCTAGCATTTCTATAAAGGCATTATTTTCCATGACTCGTGACCAAAAACATTATCAAATGGGAAGTGTTTAGTGCCTCTGAGAAGCTATTTGATGGTCTCACTTGAATTGTTAGAGAATAGGTCTGCATTTCAAAAATCTGACCTTTTCTGTAGAGAACAGGTGTTGAAAGTGAACAAAGTTGAGTACTACATTAAGCTACACTGCATTAATATGAATTTCATAAATGAAAACAATGTAGCAAGTTTGTCTCATATTTAGGGACTTTGAGTTCAACCCTACCAACTTTAGGGTTATTCATGTCATCGTCTGCTTTAGGACAGTGAAATGGAGTTGCAACACAAGCAAAAGGAATTCAATGTCAAGGCAAACTTGATTTTAGTCCTTCTCCAACTTTTTATTCTAGTCCAAGCAAGTGAGTTTCTACTTTGCCCGTGAGACTTTTCTGTACTGGATAACCTACCAACCCCTAAAGGGTTGGAGACCTTGCTTTCTTCTTGCCAATCCCAACCCTAAACTGCATTCCTGTGACTGAAACTATTACTGGGTACCAGACTTTCCTTGGTGCCATCTGCCTGTTTAGTGATGTGGCATTGAGGAGACAAAAATAGCATAAACAATAAACAGGAAATCGTATTAGCTAACATTTATTGAATATTTACTCTCTGATGGGCACCATTTAAGAAATTTACCTGTGTTAACTCATTTTAGTCCTCCTAACAAAGTATGAGGTAGATGTTATTATGGTCCCTATTTTAAATTTGTGGAAGTTGTGGCACAGAAATGTTTAGTGACTTGTCCAGGGTCAAAGAGCTAGAAAAAGAGAAAGCCTGAATATCTAAGCCCTTACCTAAATGTTAGAATAAGTAATCATACCCAAGGGAAAATTAAGGTGTTAAACATGGGAGCTAAGCTGTTCTCTACACACATAAGTGTGGGCCAACATTAGAAATCGTGAATAAGTGGAAAAAATGTGAAGGAAGATTTAATTTTAATGTCTCTAATTGACAATCATTTAGAATGAAATTTCCATTGTTGAGATATTATGAAATGATGGGTCACATTCAACTACTTCACAATAGTTTGTCTTAAATTAGGGCAATGTTAATTCGTGTGTACTTTTTTTTTTGGCATGGGCAGGTACCAGGAATCGAACCCGGGTCTCCCGCCTGGCAGGTGATAACTCTGCCTGCTGAGACACTATGGCCCGCCCAATTCGTGTGCATTTTTAAACATCCACCTACACCATGGAACGTTTTCTTTCATGTAAATCAGTCAGTGTTATAAAAGAACTGCTGAAGTGTAAATGCTGAAATTACTCTGTCATCCAGATAAAAGAGAGAAAGTTCTTACCTTGAGGGCAAGTGGAAGGGATACAGAACCATCCATTAAGAGAAAATAAATGTGGAAACCTTGAGTTTTACCATGAAATGTTTAGTAATATTTTTATAGTGTGTGTTATTTGCCACAAGGTGGCAGCTAAGCAATTGTCATTTCAATTTGGCAAAGGTGAAGAAATAATTTCTCTCCCTAGTGAAGTACAAATCAAATTTCAAATTGTGCTTTGAACAATGTACTCATTTATAAACACACTGTGTGTTTTCTATTATTTGATTTTACTTTAAAAAGTAGATAGAAATGAATAGTTTGGATAAGGGAACCAGGCTATATTACAGCTAATTGATCATTCCAGCAGTGATGCTCATCCTAGTTGTTGAATCAATAGTTTAGGAGAATGCATCAATCATTAAGAGCGCCAAACCATTAGGGGAATGTTATTTTAGAAATATCAGTGAGGCGAAACACCTTACTCTTTTAAGCTCAGCCTCCTCCGTGAAATCTTTCCTCACTACTTCAGACTTCAGTGTGTTCTCCCGACTCATCTATTCCTATCACACATGGTGCCAGGACCACTCACTTTGGGATGTAATCACCCCAGACTTGTGCTGTAGTCTCTTTTTTGGGGGGTGGGTGGGTATTTATCTTGTTTTTAATTATATTATAAAATCCATGTAGATACAGATTGTATTTTACTTTTTTTGCTAAAGCTGTGGCTCACTTAGCACAGTGCTCAGTACCTAGTGTTCACAATAGCATGGGCAGTAAGTATAGTGAAGGAAATAAGAGAACAGGCGCTGGAGTCACACTGCTTCGATTTAATTCTCATCTCTGTGTAGCTTTATTTAAGTTATTTAATCCTTCTGAGCTTTGATTCCCTCAAATGTAAAATGATTACAGTAAACAGAAGTAAAATATTTGAAATAGTGCCTGATGCCAAATGAGTTCTTTAATAGCCTTTGCTATCAATGATTCATGTGTTGGAGGGGCCCCTAATAGGAAGGGCCTGGGTTGCCTCCTGGGCTAAGATATGTGCTGGAGTGAATTAACCTGATACTGGGAAACCAACTGCTCTCTCCTGGTAAACATTCTGGTTACAATCTCGCTGATGTTTCCCTAAGAGGAGGAAAAGGTTTAGTCATAGACAAGCACCTGAAAGTCCCACATCCTGTTCTATTTGGAGCAGTTGCTCTCGTCATACTTCCTGGAACATTTTCTCCATTCTGGGATTTATAAAGTTGGTGCACCACCTAACTTCTGCTGATATGGAGAGCCCAGATCGTTAAGGGTGATGTGTGTTGCCTCCTGATGTCCTCAACATTGCTGAAGTGCTGCTTCAGTATTGAATCCTGGATTGTGTCTTGTCACAGCCAAAGAATGGGTTGAAGGGGGTGGTGATGGATGATAGTTAACATTCATCGAAATTTACTATATGTTAAACTTTGTGGTAGGTGCTTTCATATACAGCATCATATGTAATCTTCACAATTGCTATTTAAAGGAACCAGAGAGTCAGAGAGGTGTACAACATGCTCAGGATTATAGGACTGGTATTGTATCATATGATTATACAAATGGTAGAGTCAGGATTTTAATCCAAGTCTTTAACTAGGGCATGTGTAATTCTTCTTAAACACCTTATGTGTTACCGTAGGAAAGATCAGGGCTTTCCTCCTGTTGTAGTCAATGATTCCAGCTCTTCTGACATTACTTAAAAGCAATGTGCTAGTTCAGGGAATGCCTCTTTGAGGCTAAATTTATGGGTTTACTCTGCAGTGACTTTCTTTCCACTCCCGACTACAAGCTTATAGGCAGGAGCACAATTTCGTATCCTTTTACATGTGCCCATTTCTCGTCTCAATATCTCAGGAGAGGCTATGTTGGCATCTATAGCCATCCAAATATTATTCTTTATGGAGCATTTGCCTGACTGACTCCAGACTGGTGGCCACTTTTACCTGTAGGTTCACCTTTAATTTTCTCAATGCTTTTTCTCTATCCTTGTGGTCCTATGATTTCTGCTTGCCAGAAACAGATAATTCTTCTTCAGGGAACAATAAATTGATCCACCCATACTGAGTTTGATGTGCCCTTCTCAGGGCTCCCACTGTATTTTTTCATGCTTCTATTGAAGGTGTAGATATAAAAACAAATTTTAGGTTTGCCAGATTGAGCAAAATAAATACACACACACACACACACACACACACACACACATATATATTCCAAGTATTACAAGGGACATACTCATATTAAACCATTGTTTGTTTTTCACTTGCAATTCAAATCTAAGTGAGCAGCTTATATTTTTTCTGGCAACCTTAAAATTTGGAATCCATTACAGTATGTTCCCTTTTCTCCTTAATGCTCCATTCCTGCTTCCCAAAAAAGTCTTTCTCTTACAGAGGGAAAGGGATCATTCCATCTGGGTATCCCCAGTGCCTGGCACAGTGCCTACATAAGATAGTCAGAAACATAATTTCCATCAATCTCTGTAAGCTATACTTGAAAGAATGAAACTATCATTACCTAAGAATTTAATTTAATCAATACCCGATAAATCTTTCTCCCAGAGTGGGTTTGAAGAATGTATCAAGTTTCCTTTTTCACCTCTGGAGGGTTTGGTTTCATAGAATTGGGTTTATCTTATTCAAGACCCTCCAACCCCTCCCACAAATGAGGTAATCCATATGTGCAACAGCCTTACCTCAGTTATCAACTGGCACTGATGTCTGTTTTGATTAGAATTCTCCTGTTAATGTCACCAATCTGCATTCTGTAACACTCCCCCTCCTCTTTACCCTTATGCTTACTGACCCAGAATGGATCCAACCTCAATGAAACATTAAGAACAATTTCCAAAAGTGTTTCACTTTCATTTGTTAATACCCACGAATCTCCAGCCATGGTAAACAGTTTCTGTTAAATTAATGAAAAAAATCAGGTCTTTACATGTAGCTAAATGCTTCTAAAAATATTCTCTCTGTCTGAAATCTGATGACTACTGTTAGAATTATTTCCAAAATGGAAATGGAAAGAATTTTTTACAAATAGAGGGTTTTTAAAAAAAATTTTCACCTTCAAAATTATAACTATGCCCAAGAGGTATTTAAACCAATGATTATGCAATCAATTTATACTTTCATTCATAAAAGTATCTTTAATAGATATTATCTTAAATGGACAACTTGCTGAGGACCTACAGATAAGCTCAACTGTGGAATTGTACTAGGTTTTTCTAAAAACAAAACTAGCTAATTTTGCAACATTTACAGACTTGTTACTCTTAACAAAATTCAAGATTCCATTTTGTATGTAATACAAATTGTAATAGCTGCTCTTGAGGGTACAATAATAAAATCCAACTACACAACTTGGAAGCTACAATTATGTATTGTAGCTCCTACTTCTACAGAGGAATGTGCTCCATCCTACCAAGTGGCTAAATTTTTACAGAAAAAAAATATTCATTACAAATAAAATCATTTTATTTCTAATACATTTACAATTGTTTTATGTCTGACAATATTAGGAGGTCACCTGGGAGTAAGCATGCAAACTCTATAATGCAAAGTCTCCAGACACAGTTTTATTAGGTATTATCATGGATTCACTCACCTGTAGAAGAGTGACTAAATAAAGTACTGATTGGCTACTTTGTGTACCCAACGCTAGGCTAGGCACTGACAATACAAAGATAGATAAGGTGAACATTGGCCTCAAATAGCTTATGTGCATACTGAGGACATGGAGCATAGAGTGTCATGTTAAAATGTGTGGTACAGTAAGGACGCCCCCACAACCTGGTTACAGCTTTTTTTTTCCCCCCTTCCTCCTCCGGCTTTATTGGATAGTTTAAAATTACATTTCTATTTTCTAGGACTTCAGTTGCTTTTTCCATCTGACTTTTAAAAACTGATTACAGCAAATGAAACACAGTTGTCTAAGTGATATAGTATACAAAAATAACATCTTGATTTCTGTGAAAATGCATTTCTCTGCAATTCCTGAATAGCTTCAAATTATGCTAACTCTGAGCATCGATGTTTACTCTGGGTTTTAGATTTAGTCTTTGAAAAAACGTGTTCTAAACCTTTGCCATCACCGTCTGTACATTCAGCATCAAAGTGATGAAGGTGTTCCTGTTTTGGCTTTTATCTCGATTTCTCTCTTGCACAGCCATTAATACGCATGTTTCTCTTTTTATTTTGTTTACTCCCACTCAACTGTATGCTCTATGGGGGGCCTGATACAGATGTTACTTGATGTTATTTAATAGCTACTGAGGTCAGACAATCCAAGGCCATCATTATGCTAAAATTAAAGTTACTTATGGAAGTTCACAGTCACTTCCAGAATTGGTTTTACCTCCTACATGGGAACATATTCAAGAAACCCAGAACGGGCTTACTGGTCTGACTCAACTCTTCCCATTCATTAATCCCTATTCACCAGTGGCGCGGAAAGGGGGTTCTTTAACAAAGCATTATACATAACACCTCTACCAAACTAAACATAAACTTTTTTTTGTAGTTAAATGCAGAAAGTCGATTTTTTTCCACCCCTTTCCTCCTTTTACATGGCAAGTAAAGCTCACTGGCCTGGGAGTAGCCTCTATCTGCCAACCTTCGGCCAGTGAAGAGGATTCAGAGAAAATAATACAACCATCAATCAGAAAAAGGAGGGGCGACAAAGGAAAATAATTAAGCCGTAGCTTCAATTGTGCATTCCCGTGCAAGGTGCCCTGACTCGCCACAGCGGTAACAGTTGATTTCACTCATCTTGCTGCAGTTGATGGCTACATGACCAGTTTCACCACACCTATAGCACTTCACTTTGGTGCAGTCTTTTTGAATGTGTCCAAATTCTCCACAAGAATAGCACTTCTGCTCATCCGCGTGGTCACAGTCACGAGCCAGATGGCCTGGTTTGCCGCAGTTGTAGCAGCACTGCCCTCTCTCTCTCTCGGGCTCCTTGCAGTCCTTGGCAATGTAGCCACCTCTACCGCAGTTATAGCAGGCTTCATCCCCCTGCAGATCACAATCCTTGACAAGATGACCAGACTCACCACAGCGATAACAGATGTCTGGAAGAGATGAGGAAACAAACTGGAAACCTGTGCCACGGCTTCTCATTCCACGACCACGGCCTCCTCCAGGAGGGCATTCCCGGGCCCAGTGGCCAGATCGTCCACATTTGAAGCACTCATTGCTGCTCATGGCTGCAGTCAGATCTTCTTTGGCGTCTGAGCTGATCCACAGCGGCGGAGACTCGGACGCAGCCCCGAGGAAGGAGGCTCGCAAGGGAGCGGCTGTTTATTTTCAGGGTCCTTGCCTGCGCCACATGCGGGTCTGCACTGGTTACAGCTTTTGATGAACATATACCAACACAATGAAATTGTGACAAACATCACAAGACATTTTTTGTTACTAATAATTTTAAATTGCTAAAGGTTGTAAAAAGTTTACCTGTACATATAAATCAGAACTGATTCTAAATGTATTTGTCAGAGCAAGCAATGCTGTGGTAACAAATAAAGCTCAAAATCTCAGGGGATTTGCAAAACAAAAGTCTATTTCTAACTCACACAAAGGCTGATGCAGACTGGCTGGGACTCTCCTTCATTGTATGACTTGGAAATCAAGATACCCTGCACTTTGTGATGCTGATATTTCAATACTTTACTTTCAAAATTTATACCTGCTTTTAATTGCCTCAGCCCACATGTCCGAGTGACACTTCCATTCACAATCTTTTTGCCAGAACCAGTCACATGGTCCAAAACTAACTTCAAGCGACTTTTGGTAGCACAAGGAATATTTTTTTTAAGAATACTTTGTTACTTGCACTCATTTACATTTTGCAGGTGAAAGAAAGGTGAATGTTTCAGTCATTTGAATGTTTCTTCAGTGATTCCTCAGCAAGTGTGCAGCAGGCCTTTTGGACTTCCTGCCAAAGTTTCATTCAAATATCAAGAGTGTGTAAGACATTAGAAAAGGAGAACTGGGCTGCACAATGGGGTCAGGGGTTGTGCCAGTTTGAATCTGTGGTAGACCCCAGAAAAGCCATGTCCTTTAATCTCATTCAATAATTATGGCCGGGAGATTTTTTTATTGTACCTATGGAGATGTGACTTATCCAATTGTGGGTATTAACTTGTGATGAGAAGGAGGTGTGACTCCACCCATTTCAGATGGGTCTTGATTAGTTTATTGGAATCCTTTAAAAGAAGAAACATTTTGGAGAGAGCAACAGAGTCCACCAAGCTAGAGCCCACACTGCCAGAGACCTTTGGAGAGGAATAAGGAATATGTCCCCAGGGGAGCTTCATGAAACAAAAAGCTGGGAGAGGAAGCTAGCAGATGCTTCCATTTGAGAGAGAAACCCTGAACTTCATTGTCCTTTCTTGAGTGAAGGTAACCTCCTGTTGGTGTCTTAATTTGGACATTTTTATAGACTTGCTTTAATTTGGACATTTTCATGGCCTTAGAGCATGTAAACTTGCAACTTAATAAATTCCTCCTTTTAAAAGCCATTTTGTTTCTAGTATATCACATTCCGATAGCTAGCAAACTAGAACAGGGATGTAGGTGGAATTTTGCTTCTATCACTATGAAAATATCTCTTTCTCCTAGAATTATACCATTCTTCTCTCTTTTCTCTCCTTCATTTATCATCTTAAATTAATTTAAAAAAGGAGTGAGGATTGTTGGATTGTAGGTTGAATAGAGTTTTGAAAAATACTTTTTATAACTGGATATTATTATGCTGTATCTTTTGGTTGATCCTGAAGAATGCTCCTTTCCCATCTCTAAGTAAACATGGGAAGGTCATCTTTTTAGTAGGAAAGAGAACCTCTTTTGGGTTCTCACTTTCCAGATAAATGAGTCAAAAATCTGTGATTACATCCAAATCACCTTTAACTCATAACAATCAGACTGTTGAGTTCAGCCATGATATGTACCCATTTGATAAGTGAATAGAAGGTGCCAGAACCAAACTTGGCCATCATGCACCTTGGCAAAGTTTATGGTTTGTGTATCTGGTAACTAGTTCTACCTCAGTCATGGTTCTGAGCGTGTGGGTGTATGTGTATGTGTATGAGAGTGTGTGAGGGTGTGTGTATGCATGTGCATGTGTATGTGGGGAGATGTGAGGAGGTGGGGAAGAGCTACATCAGAATTACCTGCTTTCTTCCTTTGTAGTCACAGAAATAGCTGAAATTGCAACTGCAGGAATTCCAGAAAGAACTATAGAAACTTAGGTTTGCAGGATCAATGTTTTTACTGAGGACCAAAATGATCCTTATGACAGTACTATTTAAATAGTAAAGGAAAATCTTTCCCATTTACATGATAACCTGAGCCTCAGAGGGTTAAAGCCTTGCCCTAAAACGTATCTCATAATATGTCTTTCTTTCCTCATCCAAGTAGGTAGTGGAACAAATAGTTATTCTTCTATAACTCTTGTTTTGCTCCTCCTTCCTGACTTTACTGACCACACCTATAACTCACTTTTCTGATACTGGCTGGTAGCCAAGCCTGGGACAATGTCTAACAATGCTAACAATGAAGTTCCTTTGTATTCACAGGTCTTTTTGCTTATGGTATTAGTGAGGCAACTTCTCAGACTTGTCCTGAATATAAGGAGAATATCTTTCGAAACAAGGAATTTGTTCCTCTTTCCTCTTCCCTAACCTATTACACCAAAGAACAGCAGTAGACAGTCATCCTTCTCAAGGCCACCATGTATGGTTAACTTACTGACCACTGACATTGGTATTTTCCTCACCTCAATCTGGTCTTGCAGTGTGCACCAAGTGAAAAGAAACACAGAAAACAGATGATCCTGCGCTTGAATGTAGATGGCATCTTTCCTTAAACCTTAAATGCAGACTGCCTGGGAATCCCTGGCTGGTGCTCTATTAACTTGCCCAGTGACCCAACCTTCTGCATGCAGTTTTCATAAGTCCTATGAGATCAACTCACAAAAGTGGTCAAGAATTTCACCTTGCTTTGTTTTGTTTTGTTTTCCTCCTGACGTTAGTGTGTCTGAAATGATGGAGCCACCTCTTCCACTTTCAGCTTTACCTTGTGGAAATACGATTATTTAATATTTTGTACAGATTCAAAGCTTCTATCCAAATACCATCTCTGACTTCTATCTTTCTCCAGTCTATTGTAGCACATCGCATCAGTACACCTAGTGGCATTTCAATCGATGTTTGTATCTGAATCCTAAATATAGATAGAATAATTTTGCAGTGCACAAGAAAGAGTGTCTGTAACAGGAAGGTATTAGAATCAGTATGGGGAGAGTCTAAGGGAATGCTCAGTTAGTAGAAAGCCTGGGTATGGATCTTGGATGGAGTAGATGGAGTCCCTCTATTAGATTTCTATTTCTAATCTTGGAGTTTAAAATATCTGTCCTTCTTAGTTGATTTTTACTAATTTGCTCTTGTTAATGGACTGCATATGTAAGTATCCTCCTATGTCTATTTGTATTGAAAAGACAATTCTCTCTTAAATATTTGTAAAAATTTTGGTGGGAGGACCTGTAAGATAGGGCTAGCTACAACTGCCATGCTTATACCCAGGCTGGTTGGTTTCTATGCTATGATTCTGGAACTGCCTCTCTTCACATTGGCATATAACAGTCTTGATGCAACCATAGCAATGGCACAGTCTGGTTAATATTAGTTCAGGCAATCCTCAGCCAGAATACTGACTCTCCCAGGAATTAGAGCCCTTTTGCCTCTGGACAAAGAAGG
The DNA here is from genome assembly GCF_023851605.1 of Tamandua tetradactyla. Lineage (NCBI taxonomy): Eukaryota > Metazoa > Chordata > Mammalia > Pilosa > Myrmecophagidae > Tamandua > Tamandua tetradactyla. The sequence goes on along the minus strand of NC_135353.1, from coordinate 52,336,906 downwards.
ATCATATTAGGATCTTTCAGAATCTCTGTATAGCATTGCAACAGGATGACTCAATGAGAGCACACTGGGTTCCAGAGCCAACTTTGGGAAGTTGGAACTAAGGCTGAGTGGGAAGAGTAAAGTCTCATGTCCCACAATTTTTTTACCTGAAGCAGTTTTTTACTACACTGAATATTTTTTTGGCTGCAGTAAAATGTTGATGGTGGCAGCAAGCTACCTCTCTCCTCTAACTGGCAGAGAAAAACATCAAAGAACAATTAAAAATCACTGAGCCAGTTTGGAACTTGCTGAGCAGGAATGGCCTAAAAGAATGGTGAGGAAAGAAGGCAACGTTTCACTCGATTAATTCTCTGCAATATTACTTTGAGACCTGGTGGACAATACCAGTGTAGTAGATATGGAAATGGTTGTTCAGGATGGCAGGTGGCACTTGGAGATACAATGAGACTCCTCCAATTTAGGATTAAGCCAGCATTCATTAAAAGCAATTGTTTAATCAAGCATTCTTTTTCAGCAGACAAAAAAATATCTGTGTCACTGACAAAGAGTTGTTAAACACATTCACCTGCCCTGCTGGAGAATGAAGCAAATCTGGATGGATTTCCAGGCTTCTGACTAATTTATCACATGACTGAGCTGACAGGGGTGGAACCGTGGCTGAAGAAGAAGACAGATACATTAGGCTGTGTCCGCATTGACGGCCCCAACTAATTAGCACATTTGTTTTGCAAGTAAGTTTAGTTGGTACTATCTTAGCGGCCCAAATGTTTGCTTCAAAAAAAAGAAAGGGCACTTCACTTCACTGAATCATGTTTAAGAAATGTAATAACTCTTTCACTTATTGTAACTAGACCAAAGATATCTTTATAGTAGAGCTAATCAAATAGCCAGATATTTTTGGAGCATTTCTGCTTGACTATCAGTCGGATAAGGCTCCTGTTGAAATAAAATACACAAAAATCTTCCCATTTCAAATACAAATAAAAGTGGGATCGCAGTTGGGTGGTATTAAGGGGGGGCTTCACTCTTTGTTTCAAATACTTCTTTCATGTTTTAATTTTTACACTGAGCATGCACTATATTTGAAATTTAGCTAAAGGGTTGCATATAGATATAACAATAGATGCAATGACACTGAGTCAGTGAGGGTAATGTTTCATAACAAGGGATTTGGAATCTGACAGAATTTGGTTCATATTTCACTTCTGTTCTTTATTAATTATGTGGCCATGGGCAAATTACCTCACCTCACTCATAAAATAAAGATAATAACATCTACCTTGAAGGATTACTGAGAGGTTTGTAAGCAATAATTTACGTAAAGTGCTTAACACTTTATCTAGCATGAAAAGGTATCTGAATAATGTGAGTTATTTTTGTATTGTTATTACTTGCATAGTGTTTCATGCTTTTTTAAAGTTGTTTCACATGTTAGTTTAGTCAAAATAAGATAACCCAAGTAAGAATTTTTATTTTTAATGTTGGCACTTTTTCCTAACGGAAAGATCATTGAAGTAGATATGCATCCCCATTCAGGATGCCTTTCCTTTCTTTTTCCAGATTTATCCAACGAGATCTTGGCCTTTATAGTCAATACTTATCAAGTTGTAACATTTCATTTTGTAAATAGTGACCGCTGAGCCCACGTGACATTATTCAGAATATAGGGATGATAGAAAACTATCTATAAAGTGTTTTGAGGATTCCGAAGAAAGTGCAATCAATTAGAGTCATGAAGTTTTTGAGGCATCTATGAAGAAAAAGCCCAAAATCAGCCTCAGTAGATTCTTAGAGGCTCACTATGAAGAAGCAGGTATACAGATCATTTTAAGTTGCATCCACAACATGTAATGAATCAGAACTAATAGACCATGAGGATAAAAATGCTCTGCTAAGAATACACAAAGTAAACCCTAGAAAAGGCAACAATTATCTTTCCAGTTTTGCTTTTTATTGACTTAGGCTTTATATTTACTCTTTTTTTTCCCATTTATTTGCCTTAAAGAAACCTTTCTTCTTATATACCTTCTTAGAGATTTCACTTGTGGAAAAGAATTTGGGTTAGACTGCTTTCTCTAAGAATTAAGTGAAGGGCCTTTTAAAATGCAGATTTCTGGGCCCAGTCCCCAAAGTTTCTGATTCAGTAGGGAACTACTAAGAACTTCCTGCCAGTTTAGGAATTATACTTGAAAACCACTGAATTTGAATAAAGCATCATGGAGACTTTGTTTATAGCTGATTAGAGGAAAGTGAATCTAGTATTTATTAACCTATAATGTGGAGGTGTCTTTCCACCCTGACTCAAGCTAGTCATAGAGAAGTGTCAGGTCTTTTGTCTGCTTTCTCCTGGATCCACTGGGCTGGACTGATAAACACATCTATAATCCCCTCTATGCATCTTAAGGAATTGTCAGAAAAAATGGCTTTTGCTTCCCTCTATCCTAGAATGTCTCCAAAAATAACCCAATGAAGAGGACCAGAGAAGTTAGCTGGTAGATCTGAAAATATCCCAGATGGACGTACTTGAAGATATTTAGGAGACTCCTGTCTTAAAAAAACCTATGTAAAAGATTAGGATGTTGCCATGACCTACATCAATAAAATTATTACAAGTTAATAGCAGAATGGTTATCCATTTGAAAACCTTGATGGATTTTCAACCTGTGAGACCTAGGAACCACAAGGCTATATGTAGGTAGTGCTATCATCACCAGTAAAACTTTAATTCATTCTAAAGTATTACCAAATCTATGTAAACATTTTTTCCTGTTCTTTTCATTTAATGGATACTGAATACACAGTATTGTGATGTGGGGATCCTGAAAATTTTTATGTGAGCAAAGAATCTTAATATTTTAAAGCTTTGAGGGATTACCCATCTAGTCTAATTTTCTCAGTTCTCAGATAAAGAAAAAAAGACTTATAATTGAATGAGGTTATCAAAGTCCAGAGAGGAGAGGTGACTTTCCTGAGGCCTCCTGAGTGCTAGTAAGTGCATGTGTACATATTTATATACATATTGATCTATATTTTAAGTACCAGTATTTTAATACTGGTTTGTGCTCAGTATTGAGCTAAGCGCTTAGGGTGGGGGGTGGAAACACATATAAGCAAGGAGAAATAGTACCTGCCTATAAGGAGCTCATATTTCTAGTTTGAAAGATATGACACATATTATATCCTCACTTGTGTGATACTGACTGTGTTTTAGGAGTTCATATATGGGTACGAATGACAGGAGCTCTCATAGAGTTAGGGAAGACTTTGCAGAAAAATTGAGCCTTGGATGACGGTTAGGTTAGAGAAGATGTTAGAGAGTAGTAGAAATAGTAGCAGTAGCAACAACAGCAAAATATAGAATAGTGTATTGAAGAAAAAAAAATGCGGGTTGGTGCAACAGTGGCTCAGTGGCAGAATTCTTGTCTGCCATGCCGGAGACCTAGGTTTGATTCCCGGAGTAAAAAAAAAAAAAATTTCATATCCCCATATCTTGCTAAAGATAACTTTTAACATATCAGTATACTTATTTCTAGTATTTTTGTTTTTGTGCAAGCTTGATGTGATTATTACATTTAGTATATAATGTCTAGATGTTGGAGAATTACCTTAGCCTGTAAAATGAAACTACTTTCCTGTATTAATAAAAAGTACCCTTTTGATTCATTCTTACTTGTCATGTCTTGACTTTGGCCATTATGCTTTACTAAACCCATTATGACCTCTTCCATGCACACTTCTTCAGGTCTCCTACTGCATATCATTGTCCATTTGAAGAAACTTAAACGTCCACATTTTTTTCAATGTTAATATTTAGTGAGCCTTACTCTGTGCCAAGCACTATTGTGAATTCCTTACTTTCATCGTGCCTCATTCTTCACAACCATCTCACCCCAGGAGATTCTGAGTTACGTTAAGACAAAGGTGATATCTATTTTGTTCACCATTGTGTATCTATCTCCTTTTGGCTCAGTGACTGGTAAGTGATTGATGAATAAGTGGTTGATAAATGTTTGTTGGATAGATGATACTTTTCTTTTTTCTCTATGATGTAATGGAGACTCAGAGAAATTAACCTGAAGCCAGGCTTTTTGGTTTGGATACTGTCTCTGCCATTTCTGAACTGTGGGATTTTAGGGAAATTGATTCCTCCTCTTTGTGCTTCAGTTTGTTCATCTGTGAAATGGAGATGGTCATATAATATTAATGATAATAATATAATAATTTCCTCTTAGGTTTTTAATGAGGACTATATGAGTTAATATTTGTAAAATACTTTGGACAGTGCATAGCACATAGTAAGTGCTTGCTTAATGAATGAAATGACTTTTTTTAATTCTGTTCTTGCTATACTACTAAATTTATTCTCTAGTATCAAAAATTACCTCTCTTGCTGTGCTTGTTTTTCTGTCTAAGCAACTCTCATATTTGCATTTTTTCTTCCTATTTCTGTCTCGTTAATACTTTAAGTTCCACTTTCCATTCTAATTTCCTTTGCCTAGAATTTATTGTTCATTTGGGGAAACAGAGATAACAGATAAGCCAGAGAACACAGAGAGAAGAATTAAAAAGCAATAGAAAAAGAAATCACGGATATTATGGCCTGGAAGAGATTGAGAGAATTCTCAAAGATTTTGATTCCTGATTTCTGCCCTACCAGTGGTATTTTCTGTTCTCAAGAGCCACACAATACCCTTAAAAGCCGGCAGTAAGTGCTAACATTGTTTTTTTCTGTCCTATGCAACCAAAAGATGACTCCTAAAGTATATTATAATGGTAAACCAAAGTTTTCAATAACTGTGAGTTCTATTTAAATAATATTTACTGAGGAAATTACTTTGGAAGGCATTAAGACAAATCTCTTTACATTCAAAAACAGTGCTTTACAAAGGAAGAAAAGGCATTAACCCACTTTCTTTGTACATTCAATATGTACATGACACTGCTTTATGTGCTTTTCATACATTATTTCAGCTCCTTTTACCTGCATTTCACTTTTTCTAGACAGAACTGAATAATGATCACCAAAGCAATATTATGGACATGCAGTTATTTTTTGGCACTAAGGATGATTTGCTTACTGTGTCCTACCCAAGTGGATATTACATGAGAAAATTTGAGGAAATCCATGAAACAGTGCATGGCAAATACTCAACACTTAATAGTTATTTTTTGAATGAATTAACGAATGTTTTAAAAGCATAACTTAACAAATAGGAATTTAAGCCATATATCAGTTTAGTAATATATATTTTACTAACTACTGTGCATCAACACTATTCTAGGTGCTAGGAATATAACATATATAAAGTTGATGGACTTCATGGAGTTTTCATTCTAGTAGGGAGTACAGACAATAAAGGAATATACCAGATGATAGGGTCTATGAAAAACAATAAGCCAGAGTTAGGGAATAGAAAATGATGGGGTGTGTGTGTGTTATTTTTATATAGAGTGGTCAAGGTACACTTCTCTAAGGAAAAGACATTGAGTAGAATGAGGTGAAGTCATGTACATTGAGAATGTGTTAGGGTAAGGTATACCAGGCAAAGGGATTAGCAAATATAAAGCCTCTGAGGTCTACTTTGAGTGAAAAACAGCATGAAGGCTATTGTGGCTGGTGAAGGCTGAACAGTGAATGAAAATTTGAATGAGAGAATATGATGTAATCAAGTTAACAGGGGCCAGGTCACACAGAGCCTCCCAGCTCTTAATAAGGACTTTGGATTTTATTGTAAGCAAGACAAGACTTTTGCAATACCAAAAAACAAACATTTGGACGATGACTTGAATTTGTTATTTTGAGTTAGATATTTTGATATTTTGCTTAGTCATTTATGAGATTGGATCCTGAAAATTTCAACATCATAAATATCTCATTTTTATTCTCCCCCCCACCCCAGGAAAACTCTAGAGCTTTAAGGTCAACATTTTGCTAGCCCAATAATTTGACTAAACACTGTTTTATTAAGGGTGAATGAAAGAGATACCACTTTCTTTAATATGATTGCAGGCATGCCTCCGAAATTTCTTTAATTTGCCTACTGTTTTTTTCTGATGCTTGCTTGTTTTTCCCCCACTATACAGCATAAACTGAAGAGCTTACAGACATTAACTGGAACTCCTTCTCCTAGGCAATGCCAACTGCTTGGCTCGTCTCCAGATATAGACATGTGTACAATAAGAAAATCTGCATTATTTAATCAAATACAGGCAGTAGAAAAATCTTTTGTGGAATTCTACAAGCTTGGAGCTTTCTTAATAGGACAAACCTCTCAATGAATGAATAAATGATTAAAATGTGATCACTTCCAGTTTTAAAGTAATCATGTTTTGATGCTCCTGGGTATTGTAACTTTTGGGGAGTTGAAAAAGAAACTGATGAAATTTAATATCAAAGTAGTAGTGAAAATGAACTAATACTATAATTCCCCTACAGAATGCCAAATCAAAATCATAGTATACATAATATCATATCCCCTATGTAGAGGTTCCATTTAGATCAATTTAGTAGACATTTGTTTTCTATTATGTTTCTGGCAGAAGGCAGGGTGCTGTGACTACAGACAGGAATAAGATTACTATTATTGCCCACTAAGAGGTTGGAGAATGGTAGAGAGAGAGACTCATAAACAAAAAATATACAATTTGTTATTAATGGTATATGAAGTATGACAAGAGAACTTTGGAATACTGATAAGTCTTTTTAGAACCTATCAAATAATGTATAATCCAAGAAATAAAGCAAGTATAGCTCCGGAAGTAATCTCAGAATATAGTGATTTAGGAGCTTATCTTGGAGTTCAGCGTTTTAAAAACACTGAGCAGTTATTATTAAATAATTTAATGTCTAATGTTAAAAAAAACTCATGAAAAAATATTAAACTTCCATCCCATTAGTTTTCTTTATTTTAGTGTTAATTAAAAATGTTAAGTATTGCCTTTAACGTTAAGGTTGAGAGGTGACCATCTGAATTCTATCTGATGCTGCATTTGTGTTTGGTTCTGATTCAAAAATATTTGCTTAATCGTGAAAAAGAGAATTTGTTTTGGATGCCAAATATCATATGCTATTCCAGACCATTTCCAAATTGTGAACATTAATTTTCCTTATATACCAACCTTCATCAGCTTCATTGATTTGGCTTTCTTCTCATTATTCACTAAGAAAAGGGCTGGCATTAATCATTGTTTGTGAAGAACTTTCAAGTTCAAATCCAAATTTTTTATCAGTAAATTTGGAGGCAGTTTTACATATGTTGCAACACATGTATAAAGTAAATGTTAAATATGTAATATACCGTTTCAGCTCTATATTACCTGCAGTTAGCTTTTTATTAACACTTAGAAGTAAAACATTTTTGATATATATTGTGATCTCCAGAGGTAGGGAGAGGACATAACTCTCTTCTTTCCCAGATTACAAGCAGTTTAAGAAGCCAAACAAAGACGAAATAAAGGTCCAATTTGAATATTTGGCTTTAGGTCTATTTTGCAAATGGCTCTGCTAACTGATTAAAGAATTAAGTAGATTTACCCACCCAGGCTTAGACAGAGCTAGATGGGTAGGCCCACCCCTGAAAGAGTAAGTACATGTATAATCTACGGCTTGAAGGAGAACAGAACAAATCCTGTCTGCAGGCATGCTTGCTATCAAGAGGAATAAGAACCAAATCAAGCCACTCATGCTCAGTTATTCTTCCCAAATTTACTAATCAACTATGTTCTTTGATCTTTGTATTGGCCACATGAGCACAAGAAGCAGTGGACTAACTGCGTTTCCTTTTCCAAAAGAAATCATCAAAGTGGTGAAGTGTTCCTACTGAATATAGCTTTTTTTCATTAAATATCTTATTTTCTGCTCTCTACCCCTAATTTCTAGAGAAAAATTGTAAATGAAAGAAGCACAATAAATGTCCAAATGAAGTAATAATTATTTTATTGTGAACCATGACACTATACTTTGGATTTCTAATACACCGTAAATTACAAAATCGAGGAGAGCAGAAAGTAGTTAAATTCCATGTCAAAAATCTCTCAGATTGGGCGGGCCGCGGTGGCTCAGCGGGCAAGAGTGCTTGCCTGCCGTGCCGGAGGACCCCGGTTCGATTCCCGGCCCCAGCCCATGTAAAAAACAAACAAACAAAATATAATAAAACAAGAAAATGTTTAAAAATGTTTCCCTTTCTTCCTCCCATCCTTCCTTCCTTCTCTGTCTTTCCTTCCTTTAAAAAAAAAAAAAAAAATCTCTCAGATTATGATCATATGTATTTTCAATCAACTGCAGAAGTTGAAACATGAAATATAAAGATTGTATTAAAATCAACCCCCCAACTATCCTCAAATCATCTTACTCTTCAATTCCAAGTATAATGCTTCAAAAATTTCAAGAAAAAATACTAAATAACATTTTATGCAGCCTAAGCTAATTGTCCCCAGATGTACTATTTGAATTCAAATCTCTCTTCTTTCCTGGAACACTTCATCATACGGAGATACCTATTGCCATAGAACTCTCTGTGACATATTACCATTCTGCTTCTTAGTAATTTCTGTGCTTTCTGATAACATGCTGGCAGATGCAGCCCAAGCGGGCCTTACTCATATACTTCCTGGTTTGTTTGCTTTCCTAAAAGGCAGAAGTCTTCACTTTGCTTTACCAGAAAGGAATTCCATGTACGTTAGATGCCATTATATAAAATATGAACATACTTCCTAAAAGAGTATTCATTCCACAGCAAAAGAACGAATAAGTTACTCCTAAAATACAATTAACATCTACGTGAATGTAAATGGAAACTAAAGTTTGAAAATGTATCCCCATTACTCAAAGGAAGAAAAGAGAAATAATACTTGAAGTATGTATATTATGTGTCAGACACTGTGTTACAGAGGATTTCCATAGATTAGTTTGTTTAATCCACAAAAAATTTCTGTGAGAAAGGTGACGTGAGTACCATTTGGTTGACAAAGACACTAAGGCATAAAGACATTATAGCTTACCTGAAGGCCACCATTAAGAGGTAAAGCTAGGCTTTGAAAACAAGTGTGTCTGATTTCAAACCTATGCTCTTTATTAAGATAAAAAAAATGGGATGTATGCGGGGAAATAATCACTACACATCTCAAATGAAGTTTGAAATTCCTGACTGTATCAGTTTGCTGCATGTTATAAAACATTTCTGGCAATTTTGCTGAAAATAACAGATGCTACTATGTATACATCATTGACATTGTAAACTATAAACCAGACCAGATCATATCAGACTAGAGAAAGTTTTGACATGCACAAAAATGACTGAAAGTCTCTAAGCAAATGGTTTACAATGACAAAATTCTGCCATGATTCCGCCAAGGACAGGAGAATCTAAATATCCTGTTATATTTGGGACTTCCAGCTAAATGTTGCAATCTACCAATTTCCAGCCCAGTGCTTCTAAGAATATTCTAATATTAATTTCTCAGAAGCATGGTAATGACTTTTCTGAATCCCGGAGCTTAGGATAGAACTTTCTGGATTCTCTAGCAGCTTCTTCTTTGTTATTACCCCTAACTGCTTCAAGGTATGCAAGAATTTGTACTATTGTGGAAAGTCATGAGTCCCTTGAACTGGCAAAAACAAGTTTAGTTATAACTTCTCTTATGCTTTGGGGTCTAGTGGTGTCTTTACTTTACAGAAAAGAGAAAAGAAAAGAAATAACCAAATCTGTAATGAGACCAGCAAAAAATTAAGCCATTGTAAATTATACCATAGAGCCAGTTGTTTTAAACAAAGTGAGCAGTTCAATTCACTAAATATCCAGCAAAAATATGGAATCTGTTACTGAATAAGCAAAAGAGCAAATAAAACTAAACCCAAAATATTCCATTTGCTTTAGCAAATTTTTAAAGTTTTTAATTGCATTGTCATTGTGTACATCTTAGTTTCAATATTTTATGTCTGATAAAAAACAATTATAGAGAAACTCCAGTTTTAAATGATTATGATTCAGATGACTCAATCTAAGTGAAAATTGTCACACGTATTGGGATTCTAGGCTGAAAGTAACAAAAACTGTCTGTGGTGACTTAAATGGTAGGGTAATACAAAATGGACAGGAAGGCTAGAGAACCAAGCTAAAAGAAGTATATAGCAGATACAGTGTTAGATTATCAGCATGAGAAAAGTGCAATGAAAGCTAAGAGGAAGAAGTGATTGATTCTTGATAAGATAAAGGTTCCACATTATGGAAGAAGAGATGTTTGTACCAAATCATAAGCTCTATTGAAATATATTGTCATTTGATGGGTAAAGTTTATTTTTCAGTTAGATTGAAGTTCTCTTGGGATTCCATATTTTGCCACAAACTAGTAAAATTCATTGTATTCTTATTAAATTATTCAATACACTCTGTGATGGTTTGAAGCTGCTATGTACCCCAGAAAAGATAATGTTCTTAAATTTAATCCATTCCTGAGGGTGTGAAACATTTTAAGTAGGATCTTTTTGGTGAGTAGGATCTTAAGATGTGCCCCATCTCATTCAGGGTGGATCTTAATCCTCTTAACCTTTATAAGAGGATAACAGACAGAAAAAATAATAGGAAAAAGCTCCAGAGAAGTTAGGAGATGAAATTCACAGAGAAAACACAAAAGCTAAAAGAGAGAAAAGCCACAGAAGCTGAGCGACAAGTATACCCACAGAAGCTGAGAGAGGATGCTTGAAGCTGGAAGCAGTGGAACCTGGGAAAGAAGGGAGAGACCAGTGGATATTGCCATGTGCCTGGCCATGTGACAGAGGAGTTGAAGGTAACCAGTCTTCAAGGAGAAGATATCATCCAGATGATGCCTTGATTTTGACATTTTCATGACCTTTTAAGTGTTAACTTGTAAGCTAATAAATCCCCATTATGAAAGCCAACCCATTCCTGATAACTGAATTTCATCAGTTTTAGCACACTAACACAATATGTTTATTTAATATCTACTATATGCTAAGCATTGGGTACTACTTGCTGGGTATGGAGAAGCAAGCAAAAATATACTTGGTCTCTTTCCTCATGGAGCTTATAGTCTGATGATCGAAACAAGTAAACAAATGATCACATTAATGAAAGCATGATACCATACTGTCAAAAGTGCTATGAAGGTAAAAAAAAAATGAACTAGTGTTATGAAAGAATACACCATAGAAAATAAGTATACTCTCTGAGGAGTCGGAGAAGTCATCCTTGAAAAAGTGTCGATTGAACTGAAGTCTGCATGAAAACTATGGAGTTGGCCTAGTAAGAAAGAGAGAGAAAAAAAGAACATCTCTGTGCCAGTTTCAAGCTATTATGTATGCCAGAAAAGCAATGTCCTTTAATCCTTGTTCAATATTAATGCGTGGTTGTCTCTATGGAGATGTGACCCACCAAATTGTGGGTGGTAACATTTGAGTAGATGGTTTCCATGGAGATGTGTCTCCACCCATTCAAGGTAGGGTTGCTTACTGGAGTCCTTTAAGAAGGAACTATTTTGGAAAAAGCTTTAGAGCCACCAAAATGGACAAAGCCCAAACAGCCAGAGACCTTTGGATATGCACAAAGAAAATGGCCCCACAAAGCCACTGAAGAAGCCTAGAAAGAAAACTAGCAAAAGTCGCCATGTGACTTTCCAACTGAGAGAGAAACTCTGAATATCGTTGGCCTTCTTGAGTCAAGGTATCTTTCCCTGGGTGTCTTAGTTTGTATATTGTTATAGCCTTGCCTTAATTTAGACACTTTCATGGCCTTATAACTAAAAACTTGCAACTTAATAAATTCCCTTTTCAAAAAGCCATTCCGTTTCTGGTTTATTGTATTCTGGCAACTTTTATAAACTAGAACAGATTTTGGTACTAGAGAAGAGGGGTGCTACTATAGTTTAAAAATATCAAACATGTTGAAACAGTTTTTTAAATGGACAAGGGTAAGATTTTGGAAAAGTGTGAGGAGCTTGATAGAGAAGGCCTAGAATGCTTTGAAGAGACTGTTGTTAGAAAGGTGAACTCTAATGATACCTCTGATAAAGCCTTAAGCAGAAATCATACAGGTGTTATTGTAAATTGGAAGGAAGGTGATCCTTGTTTTAAAGTGGTACAGAATCTTGCAAAATTGTGTACTGCTGTTGGATGGAAGTTAGAATTTAAAGGCGACAACCTGGGATATTTAGCTGAGGAAATTTCCAAACTAAATGTGGAAAAGACAGCCTGGCTGCTCCTTGCAGCTTATAGTGAAATGTGAGAGGAAAGAAATAAGTTGAGAACTGAACTCTTGGGTACAAAGAAACCAGAAATTGTTAGTCTGGAAAATTCTGGGCTTCCAGAAAGTGAGACTCCAGAGAATAGGGCCCCACATGAGGACTTAACCAAGCATGGAACTGTTCGCTATTTCAGAAAAAGCCAGGATTGAAGACAGAGTTATCCAAAAAGGATTTGTGAAAACTCCTTTTGTCTGATGGCCATGATCCCAGTGCACTGCATAGAAAATGAGCAAGAGTGTTGTGGGATCTGTATAAATGTAACCATTTCCAGTGTGGGCTAAAAGGGACAGAAAAGGACACATTGGAGAAAAAATAACTTCAGAGGCAGAACTATGGAAGTTAAGGTCTGAAGTCAAAACACCTCAGGACAGGAGAGCAGATCCACCTAAGTACTTGGAAAGGGTGAGTTTGCCCCAAAGGTAGGGGGTGGGCCTTCCACCTCATTGCAGTGGAAGAGTCATGACACCTGAGACCTTGGGGAGGGTGAAGCACATTCTTTGGGGATTGGGGAGAGCCTGGCTGTGACCCCATTGCTCTGGAGGGGTTGAATGTATGCCCCAGATGGCAGAGAGCCTAGGTTGCTGCCAGATGTCTGGAAAAGGATGGAGCTGAGAAAAAGGTATTCTTCCCAATGTCCCCCCAAGGTTGCATTTGGAGAGAGCCAGGCACTGAGTAGGCCCTTGGAAAGGGTGGGAATGCTGCTTTAAAGTCCCAGGGATAAATGATGCTCAAACTTTTAAATCGAATGGAGTTTGCCCTACAGGATTCTATGGCTGTTTTGGTCTGGTGACCCCTGTGTTCCTTCCAATTTCTCCCTAAGGAAATTAGAATATGTATCCTACGACTGGCTCTCCATTGTATATTGGCAACAGATAACTTGTTCTGAGTTTTACAGGTCCAGAGCCAGGGGAGAATTTTGTCTTAGGACAGACCATGCTTGTAACTGAATTTGATGAGATTTTGTGCTGTCTCTAAATTTGTACGGTATTTGTTACTGAAATGGTTTAAGGCTTTCTGATATTGCTATGAAATTAATGTATTTTACATTTGGAAAGAATGTGTCTTTTTGGGCTCCAAAGGGTGGAATCTGCCAGTTTGAAGTTATTACGTACCCCAGAAAAGCAATGTCCTTTAATCCTCATTCAGTATTGTGTGGGATCTTTCTGATTGTTTCCTTGGTGATGTGGCCTACCAAATTGTGGGTAGTAACTTCTGATTTGATAGTTTCCTTGGAGATGTGTCTCCACCCATTCAATGTGAGGTTGCTTAGTGGGGTCCTTTAAGAGGAAACCATTTTGGAAAAAGTTTTAGAGCCACCAGAATGGACAGAACCCAAACAACCTTTGGATATGCATTAAAAAATGCCCCCAGGGAAGCTGTTGAAGAAGCCTGGAGAGAAAGCTAACATGTGCCTTTCCAGCTGAGAGAGAAACCCTGAACATCATCAGCCTTCTTGAGCCAAGGTATCTTTCTCTGGATGCCCTAATTTGTACATTGTTATAGCCTTGCCTTAATTGGGACATTTTCATGACCCTAAAACTGTAAACTTGCAACTTAATAAATTTCCCCTTTAAATAGAAATAAATTCTATTTCTAGATTATTGTATTCTGGCAGCTATTACAAACTAGAGCAATCTCAAACAGAGAGAAGTATATGTAAAGGATTTTGTACATGGTGGGTACTGCACAAACATTTGTTTGGTACTTGGCTTCACCTTCCCTCCAACTTCAGATGAAAGGTTCCTTTTTCCTTGTCAAGGGCTAAATCTTTCTTCCTGTGTTCTTGTTTATATTATTCTCTTGTCTCCTTTGAACTTTGATCTATCAGTTTTATATATTTTATATCCTTAACTACCCTCTCCATTTGATCTTTTTCATCATGATATATCATGCTCAAATCTTTGTAACTTACACAAAACAAAACAAAGACACATTTCTCAGACTTATATGCCTCTCTTCACTAATTGCTATCGTTAACTATTTTTAATAGCAAAATTTATACAATAACAATATTATATACTTGCAGTTTCCATTTTCTCATGCCCCATTCACATTTTAGTCCAACTCCAATTTGGCATCCAGCCCAACCACTTCACTGAAAAACTATTGTCAATGTCACCAATGACATCATTGGCAAAATTCACTGGACATTTTCAAGCCTCATCTTATTTGACTCTTGATGGCATTAGACACTTTTCACCACCACCTTCTTTATTGGGTTTCATACCAGTCTTTCTTTTTGTCATATGTTTTTCTACATCTACTTCAGAGTCTCTTTTTTTCTGTCCATCCTTTAAATGTTGGAATTTCATGTCTTTCCCAAGTCTATTCTTATCCTATACACTACATGGGTGATCGCTTCCATTTTCCCTCTTGGCTCCTGCTCAAACTTTCTCTTTTGTCAAGCCTTGGTTAAAACACTATACACTGTAACTCCTTCTCTGGATCATTTGGTCATTCTTTTAAGTCTTCTTAACTCTAATCTTCCCTACAGTCTCTCTCTATATAAAGGCAAATCATTTAAAAATATTTATCTCTTTCTTTGCCTGTATCTCCAACTAGATTGGCAGTTCTGTGGAAACAAGGAATAACTTTTCTTTCATAATTGTGATTTTATTGGTTGTTGTGAAGATAAGTACACAGAATTTATTAACAATTTGTACACAGTTCTTAATTATGTATTAAAGTTAAAATACAAAATTCTTTCAAATAATTGAAATTCTTTTCTGTAGTCATTTGCCTGACTTGCAAGCTTAAAATTTAGAGGAGATGTTTCCTTAAAAGGATATCTACTACCAATATCTTTAATGTTGATAAGTGGTTACATCGTAAATCCCAATAATCCACAATTTAATGTACTACATTATGAGATTTCCAATCTTTCACAACATATAATCAATGTATTAGGAAAAGAGAATTCCATGATAAAGATGTTATAAAGCACATACAATTCTGATAGGGAGAGCCAAGACTAGGGAGCAGATTTCATTAAGGAACATTTCTATTAAAACACATGGAAATAGAAGTAATTTTAAATGACGAAGACATATTAAATGCATGACTGTGAAACCAAGTTGCCATTTAGTATGCATTGGATTATAGGACATAAAATTGCCTCCTCCCATATACACACTAGGGAATCTTAAGTTGACATCGAAAGCCTCCTGTAATTCAATATGTCATTATTTTCTTGTTGTACAAATAAACAAGCAATCAATCAATGGTATCATCTCTTTACACTTGAAAAATGGGATGAGGTAGGATTCCAATCTCCTTAAAAATGTTTCTAGGGATATTTTAAAAACTTGCGTTTACAAAAGAGTTGATAAGAATATTCCTCTGAATTGTGCAAGAAGGGAAATACAGGACCACTGTTAAGATTGGTATATGATATTAATCAGACTTGGATTCTTTCTGTTCAACTGCATCAGTGAATAGACTCTCCTCATTTTAGTTTCTCCATTTTCTGCAGTTAAATCTTCTATGACTTGTTTTTTATGGTTTTCTTTTTTAAAAAAAATAATTAGAGAAGCTGTAGGTTTACAGAAAAATCATATAAAAAACTGTTCCCATATACCCACTCCCTATTATTAAAACTTTGCATTGGTTTATTGCCTTTGTAACAATTGATAATGGAATGCTATGATTGTACTGCTCACTATATTCCATACTTTACATTAAGGTGTGTTTTTTGCCAAATACCACCCTGATATAAACATCTTGTAATAGTGGTGTATATTTGTTCTAGTTCATGAAAGAACATACTTATATTTGTACTACTAAACATATTCATTGTATACCACCAGGTTCACTATTTTACCCAGTCATGTTTCATCCTCTAAATTTCCTTCTAGTGACATACATGAACCTAAACATCGCCTTTCAACAATAATCATACCAACAATTCAGCACTGTTAATTGCACTAACATTAAAGTGCTACCATCACCTAAATCCATTTCCAAATATTTAAACCAATGTTATTAAAAGTTCTGCACAAATTAAACATCAACTCCCCATTTTTACCTTCATTCTATCTCGATAACCTATATTCTCAATATTAATTCCATGAATTTGTCATTATACCCAGTACATATCAGTGATACCATATACTATTTGTCCTTTAGTGTCTGGCTTATTTCACTCAGTATAATATCCTAAAGATTCATTCATGTTGTTGCAAGCATCAGGACTTCATTTTTACTGTTGAATAATATTCCATCATATGTTTAAACCACATCTTGTTTATTCATTCATCTGTTGGTGGACCCTTGTGTTGTTTCCATCTTTTGGCAAATGTGAATAATGACACTATGAACATTAGTCTGCAAATGTCTGTTTGGTTCCTGCTTTCAGTTCTTCTGAGTATATAGCAAGTAGTGATGGCTGGATCACATGGCAATTCTATACTTAGCTTCCTGAGAAGCTGCTTAACTGTTTTCCCCAGCAGCTATACCATTCTACATTCCCACCAACAGGGAGTAAGTTCCTATTTTTCTATATCATGCCCAACACTATCCTAATTAACTTACCTATATTGTAAGTCTTAAAATTGGGTAGAGTGCAATACTAGTGGTCAATAAGTGGGAAGGGTAAAGTTATGGGATGTTTGGACTTTTCTTTTTTCCCTTTATTTCCTTTTCTAGAGTATTGCAAATGTTCTAAAAATAATCATGGTGATGAATGCACAACAATGTGATGATAGTGTGAACTATAGTTCATTTTATCATATTATTCAAATTCTCCGTTTCCTTGTTGATCTTCTGTCTCTATGTTCTGTCTATTGATGAGAGTGTGTATTGAATTTTCCAACTATTTTTGTAGTGGTGTCTCTTACTTTTTGCCAGTTTTTGCCTCATGCATTTTGTGGCATTGTCATTATATCTACTACATATCAGTGAGACCATATACTTTGCAGAACCAACACGTGCAGAGTTGGCTTAGAGAGAGAGGCCACATCTGAGCAACAAAAGAGGTTCTCTGGAGGTGACTCAGTCATAATCACAAGTAGGTTTAGCATCTCCTTTGCAGGAACAAGTTCCATAAGAGCAAGCCCCACGATCGAGTGCCTGAACCATCAAATGGGTAGCCCTCAATGCTTGCAAGAATGTGAAGTCTTTCCCAGGTAGGGAATTTTAATATTTCCAACTTTTTCCCCAGTCCTTCATGGGACTTTGCAAATAAGTTTAATCCTTTGCCTAGATTACTCTGGGATGTTTTGACGCATCACATCAACCTTTACAAACCAACAAAATCTCACTCCCTGTTCAAGGTTCCATGAAGTTTTTATGGTGTTCAAATGAGCTGACCATACAAATTAAATTAGATAGTGTGCTACAGAAAATATAAATTTTGCACCAAATAAATTCTTTTCCTTTCGTTTCACACAGAAGTTAAAAATTTTAAATACAGCCAATATAATCCTTTACCCTATAGTATGATTTACATTATTCCCACCTGGATCAGCTGCATTCATATCTCTTATTGAATTCTGGTCTCTTTTTCAGTGTATTTACCAGTTGTTGTATGTGGTAATGATGACTTTCATAGCTGCAGTACTCTATATCAGAGTCTAAGGTGTGACACAAATACCTGAAGTTCCAGGGGCTGATCCAGTTACAAA
This sequence comes from Tamandua tetradactyla, assembly GCF_023851605.1. Taxonomy (NCBI): domain Eukaryota; kingdom Metazoa; phylum Chordata; class Mammalia; order Pilosa; family Myrmecophagidae; genus Tamandua; species Tamandua tetradactyla. Next base: position 52,319,027 of record NC_135353.1, on the reverse strand, counting down.
CAAAGAGCTTCACATCTCCAAACTTAGAAATAACAGTTACAGCTCTAGAATAGCTGTGACTACTGTAAGTGTTTATAATCTGGGAACCTTTACCCTGATAACCCATTGTCCCAAATTCAATTCTCAGAGTTTGCACATTATAGTTAGTTCATGTGAGTGAGGTGTTATAATATTTGTCTTTTCATTTCTGGCTTATTTCATTCACCATATTGTCCTCAAGTTTCATTCTCCTAATTGTATGCCCCACAACTGCATTCCTTCTTGCAGCTGCTCAATAGTCCATTGTATGTATACACCACAGTGCCTCCCATTCCTTAGTCAATGTGCCCTTAGGCCAAGTCCATTCAATGCAAAACATGAACGCAGCTGCCAGAAACCCAGTGTACAAATGTCCATTGGTGTCCCCATTCTCATTTCCTCCAGTTATGCACCTAACTACAGGGTTACAGGTTGATATGGCAACCCCACCCCTAGACACCTGTGGAGCCACCACAATGCCCTCCAGTGGGGCTGCACTATTTTACTTCTTTACAAATGGAATAGATACATCTCTCTCTCCACATTCTCTCCAGCACTTGTATTGCTTTGTTCCTTTTTAAGCAATTTCATTCACATATCCTACAATCCAAACTAAGTGAAAATCAGTGATTTACAGTAAATCACAGCCATGCCTTCACCACCACAATCTATAATGAAGACATTTCCATTCCACAAAGAATCCCACACCCCTCCCCCATATCCCTCACTTACTGACATTTAGCTTGTACATGTTGCCTTTGTTACATTCAATCTAAGGATATTAAAATGTTACTGACAACTATTGACCTTAGTTTGCATTGATTGCATCTTTCCCAGTACACCATCCCATTTTTAACACCTGGCAATGTTGACATTAATGCTCCTTAAGCAAAAACATTCCTATATTTGTACATTTAATCATCATCATTGTCCACTTTAGGCATTGCTAAGTTATGTACCAGTCCTTATCCTCTGTCTTTTTTCCTGGTATCATGCATCCCCCAGCCCTCCTCCATCCACTACAAGCACACTTAGCTTTTTTCAGTGTACTTACAATATTGTGCTACCATCAGATAGTAGAGTGCTATCCATTTCTGGATCTTTACAATTAGTCCTCTTGAACATTGTGTACTCCTTCAGCATCAAATGCCCAATCTCTACCTCCTTTCTAACTCCTGATAACCTGTGTTCTTAACTTTAATTCTCAAAGTTCACTCATTAATGTTAGTTCATATTAGTGAGAGCATACAGTATTTGTCCTTTTGTTTCTGGCTATAATGTCCTCAAGGTTCATTTACATTGGTACATGCCTCATGAATTTATTCTGTCTTACAGCTGTGTAATATCCCATCATATGTGTATGCCACAGTTTGTTAGCCACTCATCTGTTGATGGACATGTGGACCATTTTAGGGCAATTGTTAATAATGCCCCTATAAACATTGGTGTGAATATGTCTGTTTGTGCCCTTACATTCTGTTCTTCAAATATATTCCTAATAATGGGATTGCTGGATCATATAGTAAGTCAATTCTTAGCTGCCTGAAGAACCACCAAATTGCCCTGCTTCCCTTCTTTATGTGGTTCTTTCCACATTACCTTTTTATATTTTGTTTTTCCATTATCAAGAAATATGCCTTTTTCTTGTTCAATTTTATTCTGACTCATATAAGAATTAGAGTTGCATATAAGGATACAGTTAGGCTTAGTTCTGGATTTACCCTTTTATTTACCTATACTGAAGATCTTCAATTCTTCACACTACTCTGACTCACACTGCTGTATTTTCTTTTCACCCTGCAGAACTCCTTTTAGTAATTCTTATAAGACATATCTTTCGTTGATGAACTCTCTCAGTTTCTGTTTATATGTGAATATTTTAAACTTGCCCTCATTTTTGATAGAATGTTTTGCTTGATAAAGAATTTTTTGACTGGCAATTTTTCTCTTTCTGTTCCTTAAATATATCGTACCACTACCTTCTCACCTCCTTGGTTTCTGATGAGAAATTGGCAGTTAGTCTCATTTAAAATCTGTTGTATATATCAAATCATTTTTCTATTGCTGGTTTCTGGATTTTCTATCTTTGGCATTTGAGATTCTTTTTTTTTAAAGTATTTTTATTGTGATATTTTCTTGCACCATACCATTCATACAAAGTATACAATCAATGGCTCACAATATCATACATCATTGCGTGTTCATCACCATGATCATTTACAACACTCTTGAAAAAGAAATAAAAAGAAAAAGTAAAATCCCATGCATCCCATACCCTCCACTCTTGAGGTTTATTAACCTACTTGCTTACTCAATGATTTTAGTCATACTGTTGCCTATAGGAAGACATAGAGTCAACCACTTGCTGTTTGTTTGGCATCAGTTGTCCCCACCACCACAAGGCCCAAAGAACAGAGAGCCTGGAGGGAAGGGAAGGAGGCTTACTAAGCTATTTAATAGTCATTTCAGAAGTTTCCAAAGCAAAGCAAGAGTTCTTAAATTCAGTCTGTTTACAGCAATAGTATTAATAAAATGAATGTGATTCTTCCATATGGCTTTTTAAATATAATCAAATAAATATTTATGTCAAATCATTTAAATAAAAAAAACAAAAAAAAAAACACTCCCACTCATTGACCACCATTATTGCAATCTACGCAAGTTGTTTTATCCCTTACTCCCTATTATTTATTTTTTTGTTCTTATTTTTTTACCCATCTGTCCCTGGATAAAGGCAGCATCAGCCACAAAGTTTTCACAATCACATTGCAAAAACTATATAGTTAGGCAATCATCTTTAATAATCAAGGTTATTGGAATACAGTTCAACAAAAAGGGATATCTCTATAATGCACAAGAATAACCTTCAGGACAACCTCTCAACTCTGTTTGAAATCTCTCAGTCACTGAAACTTTTTGTCTCATTTATCTCTTCCCTCTTTTAGTCAAGAAGGCTTTTTCAATCCCATAATGTTGGTTCCTGCCTCATCCCTGGGAAGCGTGTGCTATGTAGCCGGGGAGATTTCCACCCCTGAATGTTGTGGCCAACATAGAGGGGAAGGTAGTGAGTTCACTTGCTGAGTTGGCTTAGAGAAAAAGGCCACATCTGTGCAACAAAAGAGGGTCTCTGGGGGTAACTCCTAGGCATAATTATAAGTAGACTTAGCTTCTCCTTTGCAGGAATAAGTTTCATATGGGTGACCCCCAGGATTGTGGACTCATCCTATTACATTGGTTGTCCCAACTTCTTGTGAGAATATCAGGAATTCCTCAGATGGGAAAGTTTAACATTTCTCCCTTTCTCCTCAGTCCCCCAGAGGACAACCAAACACTTTTTGCGAATGCTTTTTTTTTATTCTCTGCCCACATTACTCTGGGATATATCAGGGCATCACAAAAACCTGTTGTGGTAGTTAAATTCAGTTGTCAACTTGGCCAGGTGAAGGCACCTAGCTCTGTTTCTGTGGACATGAGCCAATGGTACATGAACCTCATCTGTTGCTCATTACATCTGCAGTCGGCTAGGAGGCGTGCCTGCTGCAATGAATGATGTTTGACCTAATTGGCTGGTGCTTAAATGAGATAGCACAATGTAGCACAGCCCAAGCAGCTCAGCATACCTCATCTCAGCACTTGCAGCTCAGCCCAGGCCTTTAGAGATGCAGAGAGGACTCACCCCGGGGAAAGTTGTTAGAACCCAGAGGCCTGGAGAGAAGGCCAGCAGAGATCATCCTGTGCCTTCCCACATAAGAAAGAACCTTAGATGAAAGTTAGCTGCCTTTCCTCTGAAGAACTAATGAAATAAATCCCCCTTTATTAAAAGCCAGTCCATCTCTCGTGTGTTGCATTCCAGCAGCTAGCAAACTAGAACACCTGTACAAACCACCAGGTTCTCAGTCCCTATTCAAGATTCCATGTAATTATTGTGTTCAAACCAACTGACCATACAAGTTAAATTAGATAATGCACTACCAAAATTACAAATTTTGCATCAAAAAACATTTCTTCCTTTGATCTCACACACAAGTTGAAGTTTTAAAATATGGACCTTATCATCCTTTACCCTGTATTCTGTTTTACCTTAGTCCTATCCATATTCTTATCTCTAGTTGAAGTCTGATTGCTTTTTCAAGTTTTTTGACAGTTGCTGTATGGGGTAGGCATTTGACATTCTGATTATTAATGTGTCTCAGGCTAGGTCTATTAGGATGTATTCTGTTTGGAATATGTTGTGCTTCTTGGGCATGCAGGCATGCATAATTATGTCTTTTATGAGAGTTAGGGACATATTGGCCATTATTTTCTCAAATATTCTTTCTGTCTGTTTTCCCTTCTCTTTTCCTTTTTGGACACCCATGACACATATGTTTGCATGCTTCATGCTATCACACAAATCCCTGAAACCCTACACATTCTTTTTTCTATTCTTGTCTCCATTTGTTGGTCTGACTCTATGATTTCAATTGTCCTGTGTTCTAATTCATTATTTCTTTTTACTGTTCATTCACATCTGCTATTGTATGCCTCTAGTGTTTTTATTTTATTATTTTTTGCATGGGCAGGCACTGGGAATAGAACCCAGGTCTCTGGCATGGCAGGTGAGCATTCTGCCTCTGAGCCACCATTGCACTGCCCTCCAGTGTTTTTCTTTTTCTTTTTGGCATGGACAGGCTCCAGGAATTGAACCCGGGTCTCCAGCTTGGCAGGTGACAATTCTTGCCACTGAGCCACCATCACACTGCCCCTTCTAATGTGTTTTTAATCTCCATTATTCTCCCTTTCCTCTCCAGAGTTTCTATTATGTTTCTTTGTAAACTTTCAAATTCTTCATTTTTCTCAAATGGGGTCTTGTTGCTGTCCTTTAGCTCTATATCCATATTTTCCATCTCCTTGAATGGATTTAAATTTGCTTCTGATTATTTGCTTCTGATTATGTTGATTTGCTAACTTGGAAGGCCAGTTTCTCCCTTTTGTCTAGGGTTTTATTGTTGATTGGCTTTGTGTTAAGGATCTTTTCTGATGCATGATCCAACTTCACAGGACTTTTGGAGTATCCCATCTTTAACTCTCTTTAAATTTCCTTAGCTCTTCTTTATCTATTTCTTGCCTTGGATATGTAGTACAATTTTTAAAATTTCACTTTTTGTACAATTTTTCCCCTCTAGGAGAAAGCTTCCTTTCCTCTTTTCTTTCTCCAAAAATATTAATCTTTTCTGTTTGTCTTTGTGCATAATTTTCCCCCAGCTCTTATAATTTGTTTAAATTCTCTCCCTCCTTCAGTTCTCCTTTTTCTTATATTTTTCAGTTCTGTGAGCTGTCATTTTACAGCAACTCAGGTCCCCATTTTTATTCTGTGAGACTTTTCTGCCTCTGATTTCTTCTCTGTTATGGTATCCCACCCCATATATCCAGATGGAATCAATCCAGAAATGTAGGTCAATCCAGAAAAGCCCCCCTTTTTTTATGTGGTCCCACCAACAGAGACTGGCTTGTATACTTGCACCTTTGAACTGTAGTTCTGCTGAGATCTCTCTTTTTTTCCCCTAGGGACCCTTTTGTGCATATTGAAGCAGGGACCCAAGTCTGTATAGACCCAGGGCAGACCACAAGCAACTGAGACATATAACACACATATAACATCAACTGACTGCACTGAATGGCTCTATCGTCTGCATCTATATCACCAGGACCCATTGCACATAGGCTACAGCATGGGTCCTGGTGATATAGATGCAGAGTATAGAGCCACTCAGTGCAGCCAGTTAGTGGGGCCACACAGTTTGGGGATTGCACATGTGTGGGACTCTGTGAGGAGGAGGGCTCTCAACCAGTGGATACAGGAAGAAAATTCCCTCTCTCATCTTGGAAATTGTTTTACTCTTTCTTTGATTCAGCATTTGTGGGGTCCTTCTCCAGTCTCTATTGTCCTTCAGAGTTCCAAGGAAGTGGAATTTGTTCTTTGTTAATTGCTTTTGAGGGGAGACTTTTCCATAGGATATCTAACAGTGTTATGTTGATGATGTCACCCAGGACTATCTTTTTATACCTAAGTTTTAATGCAGTATTTAGCAGAGTAGAGAATTAATAAACATGTTTTAGATTTTTAGATTGACAGGTTTTAGTAAGCTTTATTCTTTCCATGGCCCTGTAAGGAATGCTGGGGAAAAGCTGTGGCTACCCAAAACTTACACAGGCAGAGCCAAGCATATGCTTAGTTACCATGATCACACTAGCATGCACACTTGTGTCATGTCTATTATCTCATGTAATCTCTATAACTACTTTGTGGAGTAAGCAGGGCAGATACTTTTATTGCCTTTTACAAATGAAGAAATTGGAATTTGGAAAGGCTGTGACTACTGACATATACAAGAATAGTTAGCAGCTGAGCCAATAATTGTGTTAATCTTTTCTGCATGTAAGTTCAGTGCCTCATCCACAACTAGAGACCTACTTAGCTTTGAGGCAGAGCAGAGTTATGGAGAGGCATTACCTTATGAGTCAAATAGTGGTATTTTCAAATTCTAGTTTTGCCATCAACTAGCTGTATAATCTTGAAGATGTTTCTTAATATTTCTTTGCCTCAGGTTCATCTCTAGATTGTGATTAATATTAATAATAAAGCATACCTTAAATTTTGATGAGAAGATTAAGTGAAATAAAATGTGGAATATAGAAATATTCTATAAATACTATTTTATTAATCCTTCCTTTCTTCCAATTTCTTATTCCCTATAAGCTTTCCCTTATTTTGTACCAATACCATGCAAGAAGACAGTTGCCATAGAAAATATTCTTGAAAATATTGACAGGACATTCTTTCCAGCTCTTCTGTCCCAAACTTTTCCTGTCCCTCTAAAAGTTACAATATAAATTCCAGGGAGAGCTTATCCTGCAATTAATGAAGGTGCTATTGAAGGAATCACAATTTGTTTCTGTCTCTATTTGTTATTCTGCCACTGCCCCCAACCCCTTACACAGGCATGTGCTCATCTCTATTCCATAACCACCATGCTTGGGAGAACTTCCTTTCCTTTCTGCCATTTAGAGTCTCTGTCACTGACCAGTTTTATTTACATTTTGTTTCCTCTAGGAAGTTTACTTTGACTTTTTCAGCCTACACTGGGCTCAGCCCACCATGGGTTCTTGGAACACAGAATTTAGTACTCCCTTGTTGTGAAGGTATTGGGTGAATATTAAGTATGCCTTTCCACCTAGAGTGTGAGCTTATTCAGGGCAGGGAGTCTATCTTATGCATCTGTAACTTCCACCTACACCCTCATCAACCACTTAACTCCTGCCAGTACTAGTGCATAAGTACTAATGCAGGGCTGGTCACCTAGGAGGCATTCAGGAAATACTTGTGGTTTGATTCACTCTTCACCCTTCACTCTTGACATCAATAGTAGGCAAGTGGGAGGAACTTCCCAAGGAAAGAATATGTAAATCTCTGCTTCTTGAGCATTGTTGTACCGTCTATATTAAAGTTTGGGGAGCTTGAATAATGTCAAACATTAAATAAGAACCAACTTTATTCCTGTCTTGTTCTTTTGAGTTCTGTACCCTGTGGTGTGTGTACCTTAAAGAAGAGATAAACTATCAGTTATGTCTGATAAACAAAAAAGTATTTGGCCTTCATTATTTAGGTCTTCTGTTTACTCAAAGAAGTTTAGAAAAAAAATGGGTATGATTCACATTTCATTCACAGTGAGGTGTTGAGATTTACTTGGTGTGTTTCCTGAGAACTGCTTCCATATAATCTCTCTGTCTTTCCACTAAGATTAGAAGCCTTTATAACTGGTCAGTACTTTATGCCTTTTTAAGTGTCCACTGCTACTACGTTAATGAAGATCACCACCATCTCATGCCTACATTATTGCAACCTCCTCCTAGCTGATTTACTTGGCTCTAGTTTTTGCTGTTTACCATCTATTTTCCACACTGCAACCAGAGTAATCAATCTGAAACACAAATCTGATTATGTCACCCTTCTGTTTAAAACTTTTCAATGGCTTACTTAATTTCTGACCCCTTTAATATGGTTTTAAAAGATTCTGGCCTAGCTCTTCATTATGATCTCTTACTATTCCTTACTCTCATCTTCTGCCCCCTTTCACTCTAAGCTCCAGCCACCCTGAAATATTTGTAGATCCATAAGTGTGCTGTGTGTTCTTTCACACCCAAGAGCTTTTGCATATGTTGTTTCTTCTGCCTAAATTATCTTCCTACTTTCCACTCACTCTTACCTTTTGAACTTTTCTCATCCTATAACACTCAATTCAAACCTCACTGTTTCAGCAAAACCTTTCTTAACCTATTATCAATTATTTGTTCCATGTTTTGCATGTAGCATTATAGCATTTTGTACATTGTGTTACAGTTATCTGTTTGTATATCTAATAAATCTATCTCTGTAATCTTCTTGTGGTCTTCTTGAGTATATAAACTATGGCTACCACTGCTCTTGTTCCCTCAGTACTAAACACATAGGTGCTCAGGAACAGTCTTAAAATGAATAAATTATTATATTTTCTAATGTAAAGGCTCATTCTTAATTTGACTTTGGAGTTGCAAAAATAACCACTTTTTCAACTATCCTTAAGTTTTGGGCTGGATTAGGTGTGGTTCTTTCTTTAAAATGATGGATTTAAGTGTCTTGTCCAGTTCACTTCTTAATTTAAGATTTTATAAATAAACAGAAGATTGGAATAATTCCCTTAGCAATACAAAACACTGAAAGCTCCTTTTGTCTGCCCTATGACTCTCAATTCTTTTCTAGACACATTATTTCCTCTAGGTCTTTCCTATATTAATTAATTATAGCAAGTGATATTTGGGTGGTTGTTGCCCCATCTCAATTTAAGCTCAACCAAGATTTCTTTTCCTCATCATATATACAAATACTGTCATACATATGCACATTATTTTATTTAACTCTCACAAATATCTTATGAGGTAGTTGCTATTATTATCCCTATTTTATAGGTGGGGAAGCTATACTTCAGGGTGATTAAGTGACTTGTTCAAGGCTTCACAACTGGGAAGTGCTGGAGCCTGGGCTAAAATTCAGCTCTATGTGATTCTAGATCCTGTTTTTTTTTTTGCACGGGCAGGCACTGGGAAACGAACCTGGGTCTCTGGCATGGCAGGTGAGAATTCTGCCACTGAGCCACCATTGCACTGCCCTAGATCCTGTATTTTATTGATTACACTGTACTCCCTCATTGTGCTGGTTTGAATCTGTTGTGTACCCCAGAAAAGCCATGTCCTTTAATCCTCATTCAATATATTGCTGGGTGGGATCTTCTTTATTGTTCCGATGGAAATGTGAACCACCCAATTGTGGGTGGTAATTTTTGATTTGATGGTTTCCATGGATATGTGTCTTCATCCATTCAAGGTAGGGTTGCTTACTGGAGCCCTTTAAGAGGGAATCATTTTGCAAAAGGCTAGAGCCCACACAGCCATAGAACTTTGGAAATGAAGAAGGAAAACACCCCCCAGGGGAACTTCATGGAATAAGAAGCTGGGAGAGAAAGCTAGCAGACTTCACCATGTGACCTTCCAGCTGAGAGACAGCCTTTCCTTAATTTGGATATTTTCACAGCCTTTGAACTGTAGACTTGCAGTTAATAAATTCCCCTTTTTAAAAGCCTTTCTGTTTATGGTATATCACATTCCACCAGCTTGTAGACTAGAGCACTCATCTATTTAAAAAGGCTGAGTTAACTAGATTGTCCTTGAGAGCCTTGTCTGAAAATTTTTGTCTCCATTTCCTTTCCCTTAAGATTTCCATTGGGGCAAAGCGAGGGTTGTGTTCTGCAGATCTGAGAGGTGAAGCAAAGAAATATGATATTCCAAATATTCTTGTGCTTTTCTTTTTCTATACTTATTTTCCCTTTGGATATACCCCAAGAATGGAATATTCAGCAGTGATCTTCAGGATTTGTGGTTAGTGCAACTCATTTACTTTCCTTTTAGGCTGCTTGATCTTTTTAAACTAAATTGTATCCACAGCTGAGGGATGAGAAAGAGAGATACACAAGTCTTGGGAAGCATTGCTTCCAAATGTGTGAAAGTACTAAAGAAGTGGAACACTTCACTGAATAAAGTAAAACCTTATCCCATGCAAAAGAGAACCATGTCCTGAAGGGAGCTGAAAAAATAATGAAATGCTTTTTTTCATTGTGTCACCCCTCAAAATACCCAAGACAAATGATCACTGCAGGTATATTGTGAAATTTAAAAAAAGAAAAGAATACTAGACTTGGAGTCAGAGACCTAAGCTATACATTTGCATATGTACACCTTGCTCCTAATGCAAACTTCAGCAGGTAAATGATCCACTCTGAGCTTCCATTTCCTCATTGTTAAATTGTTAAATTGGAGGTAAAAACGAGATCTACTATAAAGGATATTTTTGTGGTATTAAATTATGTTATGACAATGATTTCTGTACTTCTATTCATATCAGATATTATTAAAAACTCACCTTGGTTTAGTGCAAAGCCACCAATCTATTTACGCCTCTCTTAAAACTGGTCATGTTCTCTGTGACCATCACCAGACTCCACCGATGCCATGTCTCTCTCTCTCTCCCCCTCCCTGCCAACCTCAAGCTCTCTGGAAAAGCAGTCCCATCACTGTTCTAAGAAAATAGCCCCTTCAGCCAATGTAAACAAACAACTTTCACTGTGAATAGTGGATATTCACCTAATTATGATAGTGAAGATCTGGGCACCAGAAGACTTATATCTAAGTATCCCTACCACTTATTTCTAGACAAGTGGAATGATACCCAACAGAACAGTTGGACCCATCAGCTCTAGAGGGAAAAGGGGAAAAAATGCCTGTTTTGGGACTATTGGACCACATAAAGCTTTGAAACTTGAGCTTAAAATAAAGCTAATTGTTTGAACCTGGGAATCACTGAGAAGTCAGTGAAGAATGTGAATGCAAAGCTTTGGCAGTGGTAGGTTCCACACAGAGCAGATAGGCCGCCTTATTTCTAATGGTCACAACTGCCTAATGTCATTAACCTATTGCTGATTAATAGGTTCTACAAGGGAAGGTATCATAACAGAATTGAAATAGAGTTAATGCTGGAGCAAATTAAAACTCTATCTCTTCAGAGATTGGGTTGAGTGTCAGGGTGGAGTGGAAAAGCTGAACCTCAAGATTTAGGATTGTCTGTTGTGGCAAAAACAAAACAAAGAAAATAATGTCCTTGTTATACCATTACTTTCCTGTGTCTCCACTTTGATTGAACTTTCCTTCTTTACTGCCTTTTAAAAATAGCATGTTTCTTATGATATACAGCAGAAATAATTAATTGCATTGTATAAGGCAATTCTTAGTAATGAACAAAATAAAAATTTAAAAACTGAGTCATGTCAGAGGGAAAGTCAGTTAAAAGACCCACTCTGTGTAGGAGAAATTTCATGGATCAAAGCCATCCCATAAGACTTAAATTCAAGGGTTATGCTTATTGACTAACATATTCTGAGATATTATAACCCTGCAGAATTAAGAAATGAAAAAAAAAACAAACCCCAAAAGACAGATACTTGGATTATGCTAGCATATGGAGGTGATTTGTTCAGATGTACAATTAGGCTGGAGAATTCAACTATGCATTCTGAAATCCCTGTTTTTCTTTCTTTTTTTTAGCATTTCAAACTAAATTTATTTTAACATTTGTTACCCCTATTATTTGTTTTTATTTCATATGTTCTATTTGTCTGTTGACAAGGTAGATAAAAAGAGCATCAGACACAAGATTTTCACAATCACACAGTCACATTGTGAAAGCTATATCATTATTCAATCATCGTCAAGAAACGTGGCTACTGGAACACAGCTCTACATTTTCAGGCAGTTCCCTCCAGCCTCTCCATTACATCATGAATAACAAGGTGATATCTACTTAATGTGTAAAAATAATTTCCAGGATAACCTCTCACTCTGTTTGGAATCTTTCAGCCATTGACACTTTGTCTCATTTCACTCTTCCCCCTTTTGGTCAAGAAGGTTTTCTCAATCCCTTGATGCTGAGTCTCAGCTCATTCTAGGATTTCTGTCCCACATTGCCAGGAAGGTTCACACCCCTGGGAGTCATGTCCCACATAGACAGGGGGAGGGTGGTGAGTTAGCTTATTGTGTTGGCTGGAGAGAGAGGCCACATCTGAGCAACAAAAAAGGCTCTCTTGGGGGTGACTCTAAGGCCTAAATTTTAAGTAGACTTGACCTATCCTTTCTGGGGTTAAGTTTCATATGAACAAACCCCAAGACTGGGGGCTCAACCTATAGCTTTAGTTGTCCACACTGCTTGTGAGAATATCAAGAATTCAACTTGGGGAAGTTGAATTTCTCCTTGTTCTCACGATTCCCTGAAGGGGACTTTGCAAATACTTTCCCACTCAATGATCGAATCACTCTGGATTCATTGGGGCATCACTCTGGACAAACCAACAAAATCTCATGTCTTACCTAAAATTCCAAGTACTCATGGTATTCAATCAAGCTATCTACATAAGTTATATTAGGAAATGCACTAGTCAAAATATAAATTTTGTAACAAATAAATTTTTTTTGCTTCAGTCTCACACATAAGGTGAAATTTTAAAATATTAATTATCATCTATTTTCAGCACCCTGCAGGAATGACATTCCTTTGTTCTTCCTCATGCAAAAACATTTTTAAAATTTGTACATTTAATCACTATTATTATACACTCTAGGCATTCCTAGATTATATCATTTCAATCTTCAACGTCTATCTTTCTTTCTGATTTCATTTATGCCTCCAGCACTCCTCTCTCTATCATTCTCACATGCAGCTTCACCAGTGTTTTAACATAATTGTATTACAGTTAGGTAGTATTGTGCTGTCCATTACTGAGTTTTTATATTCAGTCCTGTTGCACACTCTGTATCCCTTCAGCTCCAATTACCCAATATCTTACACTATTTCTTTCTCCTGGTGGTCTATGTTACCAAAAAAATATTCCAAGTTTATTCACTAATGTCAGTTCATATCAATGAGACCATACAGTATTTGTCCTTTTGTTTTTGGCTAATCTCACTCAGCATAATGTCCTCAAGGTCCACCCATGTTGTTACATACTTCATAACTTAATTCTCTCTTCAAGCTGCATAATATTCCATTGTATTTATATACCACAGTTTGTTTAGCCAGTCATCTGTTGATGGACATTTTGGCTGTTTCCATCTCTTGGCAATTGTAAATAATGCTGCTATAAACATTGGTGTGCAAATGTCCGTTTGTGTCTTTGCCCTTATGTCCTTTGAGTAGATACCTAGCAATGGTATTGCCAAGTCATATGGCAATTCTATATTCAGCTTTTTGAGGAATTGCCAAACTGCCTTCCTCAGTGGTTGTACCATTTGACATTCCCACCAACAGTGAATAATGTGCCTCTTTCTCCACCTCCTCTCCAGCACTTGTCATTTTCTGTTTTGTTGATAATGGCCATTCTGGTTGGGTGTGAGATGATATCTAATTGTGGTTTTGATTTGCATTTCTCTAATGGCCAGGGACGTTGAGCATCTCTTCATGTGCCTTTTGGCCATTTGTATTTCCTCTTCTGAGAAGTGTCTATTCAAGTCTTTTTCCCATTTTGTAATTGGATTGGCTGTCTTTTTGTTGTTGAATTGAACAATCTCTTTATAAATTCTGGATACTAGACCTTTATCTGATATGTCGTTTCCAAATATTGTCTCCCATGGTGTAGGCTGTCTTTTTACTTTCTTGATGAAGTTCTTTGATGTGCAAAAGCATTTAGTTTTGAGGAGTTCCCATTGTTTATTTCTTTCTTCAGTGCTCTTGCTTTAGGTGTAAGGTCTATAAAACCACCTCCAAGTATAAGATTTATAAGATATTTCCCTACATTTTCTTCTAACAGCTTTATCATCTTAGATCTAATGTTTAGGTCTTTGATCCATTTTGAGTTAACTTTTGTATAGGGTGTGAGATATGGGTCCTCATTCATTCTTTTGCATATGGATAGCCAGTTCTCTAGGCACTATTTATTGAAGAGACTGTTCTGTCCCAGGTGAGTTGGCTTGAGTGCCTTATCAAAGATCAATTGTGTATAGATGAGAGGGTCTATATCTGAACACTCTATTCAATTCCATTGGTTAATACATCTATCTTTATGCCAGTATCATGCTGTTTTGACCACTGTAGCTTCATAATATGCCTTAAAGTCAGGCAGCGTGAGACCTCCGACTTCATTTTTTTTTTTTCCTCAAGATACTTTTAGCTATTTGGGACACCCTGCCCTTCCAGATAAATTTGCTTATTGGTTTTTCTATTTGGGAAAAGTAAGTTGTTCAGATTTTGATTGGTATTGCATTGAATCTATAAATCAATTCAGTTAGAATTGACATCTTAACTATATTTAGTCTTCCAACCTATGAACACGGTACGCCTTTCCACCTATTTAGGTCTTCTGTGATTTCTTTTGACAATTTCTTGTAGTTTTCTTTGTATAGGTCTTTTGTCTCTTTAGTTAAATTTATTCCTAAATATTTTATTCTTTTGTTTGCAATTGTAAATGGAATTCGTTTCTTGATTTCCCCCTCAGATTGTTCATTACTAGTGTATAGAAACACTACAAAGTTTTGAGTGTTGATCTTGTACCCTGCCATTTTGCTGTACTCATTTATAGCTCTAGTAGTTTTGCTGTGGATTTTTCAGGGTTTTTGCCTGTTTTTTCTTATTTCAAAATATATCTGCGTCCATTTAATGAAAAAATCAGATCAGAGTGGTCCTGAAAGAGATCACTTTGAGGGTTCTGAGTAGAGGAAAACATAACTGTTTAGACATTGGCTTATAACAAGTCTCTCTGAGTTTAAACTCATGAACTCTCATATTTAAGCCCAGCATCAATCATTTGGTTTTCAAGTTCCCTTAAGCTAACAAAATTAAGACTTCCTGTTCTTCAGGTTGAAAAAGGGCTTAAAAACTTGAGAGGTTAGACATATCTTGAAGCTTTTCATAATTTAGTGTAAATGAATCCAAAACATATGGATTCCATTTCCTTTTTTACTTTGAACATGGAGGGGGAAAAACATGTTGGCAAAAAACTTCTTGCTTTTTTACAAACCCCAAATATGTTACTTTCACCCCAAGCCTCCTTCCCAAGATGTACCATATGCTTGGAATGGTCCTAAGACTCTTCATACTTTAAGTCTGCAGCTGCTGAGAGGTCTATGTTCTTTATCCCTGGGTGACTAGATGATAATCGAAACACTTCCTGAACCTCACTGGTTAACATATAGCTTTCAAGACTCACCTTCATTCGCCTTTCTGCTTATGTAAGCTATTGGTAGTATTTGCTAAAGCTTTATTTTGTTCATATATAAGAGGCTATGTCATTCATTCTACATTTAACAAACACGTATTGAGCATTCAACAGGCCCACAGTTTTTTGGTATAAATGCCTAAATTAGCACAATCTTACATTCTGATTAGTGATGTAACCATATTTGGAAAACTACAGGTAGCCCTGGCCAATATTTGTTAAGTAAGGCTCAACCTAGAAAGAAAGAATTGGATTGTTTCTACTTAACTATGATGTCCCTTGATGGTGGGATTTGAAAGGTCCCAAAAGTTTGCTCCAAAACTATCAGTTTCATTTGTTTGAATAAATACAGTTATTAAAAAAGAGAAATGGCTCCTGAAATACACCATAGTAAAGTTATAAATCCTACAACATTGCTTTCTTCCTATTAGCTCACTGAGTTTTACAAACTGAGGGGGACAGTGTTTCAACAATGGCAGTAAGGCAATGAGAACAATTTCGGGGTATATCCATCAAAGACTTTTTTTATTAAAGAAACATATTATCCCTAGATGTTGAGTGAGTTGAGATGAGGAGGAGAGACAGAAAGAGTGCAAGGAATCTGCCTAGAAAGAAATGGAAAGATACACACTTTCCTTATAATTTGACTTACTTTTAGGACCCGAAAAGAAAATCCACAGAAAGATACCCGAAGTTGTAAAAGAGGTGGTCTATAATGGGTATAATATTTTTTTTTGTATTTTCCTTCTTTTTCTCTTAAAGAAGCAGTAAGCATGTTGAAGATTAAGGATTCTTTCTTATTTAGCCATTTGTCACTCATGCCATTCCCACCCCACCCTCACCTTAATACCTAACCAAGCCTTAGTCCAAAGGGGACCTTCAATTCTTTGTTGATTGATTATAGGGAATATTAAAACTTTTACTGAAAATGAATGATGCCCAAGCACTGTGTTAGGTATTGTGAGAGACATGAAACATGATGAGAGAATAAAATGGTTGTGACTGCTCTGTTTGGAAAAATAAAGCCTGCATGTAGAAATAATCAAAGCCCATCAAACATACAGGATAAACACAAAGAATATAGGATTTCCTAGCAAATTTTGGGACTCTATAACAAGGAAATATTTGACCAAGTCTGAAGGAAGTTTTAGAGTAAATCAAAAGGTTTACTACTTTCTGGTAGAATTTGAATTTAGAAAACTTTTTGCTTTGAATGGATACAGGTTGAAAATATGCACCTATAGCTTATCTTACCTGTCCTAATTCATATTTCTAAGAGAATTTCTCCTCCTACCTCTTCACTTATCATTCTTCTGAGCACTTTCATAACTTCCATGGGGGTGGGTAGACTAAAATATGTTCAATAAGTAGATTTGAAAGTGAGATTTAACTGACAAAGTAACAAGAAGTTAATTATTTGAGATATAGCTTCAACCTCTTAAGGCTCAGAATGATTGGGTACATAATTCCACAGAAATCTCAGTGACAAATCCTTCTCAGTCTTTGTGGCTTGTTTCTTTACAAGTGGGAAACCAAAGAGGAGGGAGCCTAAGAGGAAGTGGGACTTTGACAAACCATGCAATGAAAATAGTGAGACTTGGTAGAAAACATTTTCAAATTTTGGATCCAGAAACAAGAAATAAAGCCACGGGGAAATGGAGATTAAGAGGAGGTACTCAGGGCTCAGATGAGACAAGGAGAATAAGGAAGGTAATTCTTATGTTATTTTAATTTGTATTAACAGCTACACACTAGACACTGTTCAAAGCACTTTACTTGCATTAGCTCATTTGATCAATGCAACTGTATGCAGTAAGCACTATTATTACATCCATTTTACAGAAGTAAAAACTGATTTTCAGTCATTAAGTGACTTTCCCAAAGTCATCAGCTAGTAGGCAATAGAAATAGGATATAAGCCTACACTCATATCACTGCATTTAATCACTTTAATTACTGCCTTAGATAGCGTGATCTTTCATACATCCTTGAGTATTCATAAGTGGGAAGATTAAATGACCACAGCAGTCAGTAGGCCCAGATTATTATTACTTGGGGGAACAGTTATCACTGATACTATTGAGACAAACTTCTGAGCCATGTTTTTAAAATATCCCATTCTAGATGTTTGTTTAGGTATAGCCACCATGATTTAAGAAGAAAATGGATCAAGCACAGTATATTGTGAGTGGACCTGCTGCCGCTGCCATATCTTTTTTTTTTTCTTTGAATGGGCAGACTCTGGGAATCAAACTTGAGTCTCCAGCACAGCAGGAGAGAATTCTGCCACTGAGCCACCATTGCCTGCCCCTGTCATATCTTTTGAAAGACAGATGAAGAAATGTGGGATGATAAGCTCAAGATGAAAAGCCTATAGATTCATGAAAGCTGTTTCATTGTCATACAGGAATAGCATTAGTCTTATTCTATGTAGAGGGAAGATGTAGAAACAATGAATAGATGTTTAGAGAAAGGTAAATTTTGAATCAATAGAAAACAACTTCATATACATGACAGAGGATTTCATAACACTGTTTTGTAACCTGTAGTCTTTGGAAATCTGGTAAAACCTATGAATCCTCAGAATAATGCTTTCAAGAGGATATAATAAAATACATAATATTATACAGGAAAATTAGTTAAATTAAAATGCAATGATCAAAATCTCTAAAAATTTTAAGGTATCTGCAACAATTCTATGGTGGTATGAAATTATTGGTGTCTTTTCATTATTAGTAGTACTACTAGAGTTTGTTGACCTCATTCGTAATAAAAGAAAAAGTAAATTTCAGTTGGAGGTTAGGGAAAATAAAGATATAGTATTTCCTTTCCATTAAAGTTCCTGGTATCTGTAAGTGGTGTATGAATTCCATATTAAGATCTCCTGAGTCAAAGGTATCAACTAGTGATATGCATTATCATGTAAAGTTGTGGTTTATCTATCACAGGAAAAAGTTTTAAAGAAAGAGTATCAGGGAAATTTAAATGGAATTCTTGATTTGTTTACATACTGGATCAGATAAACTCTTTAGGGTAGTAATTCTAGTAGTCTCTGTTTGAAATTATTTAATGTTTACTTGGTATGAAACCTAAATTTTCTGTAGCATGTAATCTAACTCAACCTATCTATATAGCTCATTTGAGCAATTTAAACATAGGGAGCCCAGAATAAGAAAGAGGTCCTTTAATCCTGTATAGCTTAATGTAATGTCTGGATACATCTTAGATTTTTTTTTCTTCTTGTTTTGTGAACAATAACATATAGCTTTTTTGTATATATACTATTGTTCACAAAAAAAGAAGGAAAAAAGTCAATTGTGATGATAAAAAAATATTTAAGCCCTCTAGCCTCCTATTTTCTGGAGCAGCTAGAAGGGAAAATCTGAGAGACCATATGGTAGTCCATGACAAACTCTGGGATGTGTCCTGTAACTACTTGTTGAGGAGTGCTTTGAAAACTATTGCTTTTTTATTTCTCTGCTTTATGTATATGTTATATTATACAATGAAAAAGTTAAAAAAAAATTAATGACTTTATTATCCACAGCAGGGATTTTCAAATTTTTTAAACAGCAGAAGACCTTCTTCAATATAAAATCTTATGTAATTCCTCAACATTTTAGTAAAAGTGGGATCTCTTTGATTAAAGTGGAAATAAAGGACTAAGATCCTTGCCTACCCAGCCTCTTGGTCACCACTCCACCCTTTCCCATGTTACAAATTCTCTTTGTTTTCAAATGTCAGATGTCGTTTGAGGAGCCCTAAGAGTCTGTGAAGCACAGCCACAGGCTCAAAGATAAATTCCTTAGATTTGAATTCACGGCCTTCTAAAATTTTTCCTTCCAGCTTCTCCTCAACAGAGTACACATTGTTTCCAAACAACCTACAAACATTCCTGAAGCCACACCTATGTTCACACTGCTCCCTTGTCAGGAATGCCCTACACACCCTCTACCGTTTGACCATTTCCCTAAACTATACCCTCCTCCAAGTTCAGATCAGATTCCACTTCCTCCACGAAGTCATCCTGAGCAGTCATCCTGGATGATTGTTCCAGCGCTCTTATCCACTTACAATGTAAGTGATATTGCTCTGATTTTGCTCCTGTGTCTGTTCTGTCTCTCTACCAAAAGATTAGCTCCTAACCTACCAGGATCTCTGAGGTTAGTGAAGTATCTTGTTCAGGCAAAAGGTGTCAAAGTAAGAGCATATCTATGAAATTCATTTTTCATGTTTGTCCCATTTTTTTATAGAAAATTTTTTACTGATTTTTCTTTTTTATTTATTTTTTAATTTTTAAAAAATGTATAACAAACACATTCTTAACATATGGTCATTCCGTTCTACATATATAATCAGTAATTCACAATAACGTCACATAGTTGCATATTCATCATCATGATGATTCCTTAGAACATTTGCATCAATTCAGAAAAAGAAATAAATAAAAAGATTTTTTAATAGAAATTTTAAGCTTTTTGTGGACAAGGATTCACTCACACTTTCCATCTGCCACAATCTCTCCAGCACCTAGCATGATCCATAGTCCAAAAGAGACTTGAACTGGCTAAATTCAAATTTGGACAGGAAATATGTAAGATAAAACTATTTAGAAAGAATGAAAAACATGATTTGAGGTGGAGAGAGCTGTATCTGTTTCGGGGAAGAAGATAGATATAAGGTGTGGAGGGGTACTCTTGTGAGGGAAGGAGCAGGTCCAGACATGATTAGGTAAGGCAAAGGACAAGTTGTTGTCAAAGAGATAATGTGAGTCACAATGAGGGGGATCAACATGGAAATTTGCTCTGAGATAGAAAGCGGAGATGTGATTTGTCTCTTACCAGTCATTCACCAGATCTCAAAAAGAGTTATGCAGCACATTCACTGAGAAATTCCGTCCTTGGGTCTGAATACTAGATGAATACTCAGGGTCTTTGAATTGATACTCAAAGAAATATTTGAGATTTATAAGTAAACATTTGAAAAAGCATGGCCAGAGGAGGTATCTCTGAACCATCGATATCCTAATGTCTGTTGTTTATGCTACGTGTTCAGAAATCCAATTTAATAATAATAATTATTATATAAGTACCATTTGTTGAAGACTTACTATGTGTAAGGGACTGTGATAAGATGAGAAGGAGTTTCAGAAAGAGGGTAATCAATAAGATAAAGTGCTCCTGAGAAGAAAGGAATGGGGAGAATTTACAATAAATAACAATAGCTCACAATACCAAGTGATTGCCCTGTGATTGGCACTGTTTCATGTACTGGACAAGAGTTACCTTGTTTAATAATCGTAACAACCATTTGAGGTAGATGTTATTATACCCATATTATAGATGACAAATTCAAGATTCAGAGACATTAAGTAACTTATTTTAGGTCACACAGCCAGCATGAGTGGCACAATGGCAAAGTCAGAATTTGAACCCAGGTCTTTCTGGCTCCAGCTGATGCTCTTTCTTGTGGCTTAAAGTGTTCCAGTTGCTATCAAATATCATACACAGAAACTTGGAAGGAAATGGAAAAATTGCATTCAATGCAGTTGTGAATTATATGTAGAAATGGGGCCATGAAATTTGAATATAGTAGAAAGCCAGAAAATCCCCAAACCTCACTTGAGTCAGGTATTTCCATTTCTTTTTCCAACATATTTCAAACCCCTCTCAAGAATACTGGAGAAAGTATAAAGAAATAGCATAGAAGTCACCAAAATGATTTTATGTCTTTCTTTTCATCTGAAGCATGTGTTGGGATTAAGGAACTAACTTGAGAGTCACAGAGATCTGTGAAGAAAGAATTAGGGTCATTTCAAGAGAGGATAATTGAACTGGAATAATCAGAGGGTGATTTCTTCTTTATTTGTTTAAGCTGTAGGGTACTCCATCTAGAGAGATTTATGATTTGCACTGGGTTAAAGCAAGGACCAATGGTCAAGAGGGGAAAGGATTCTGCATTTTTTGCTTCTGGGCATCATGTTCAAAGAGTAGCACTACCTCCTCACCAGGCCAGAGATATCAGTGAGATGCACCTCAGGCTCTGTGTTAATCAAAGCATCGTAATTTACCTTAAGGAGAGGTACACAGGTATTGACTCTTGTACTACAAGAATTTATATAAAGGGTTACATATATTCATTCGGCCTTGAGGCCAGATTATTTGGCATGTATTTGGTATGATGGCACCAGACTCCATATCCCAGGCACTTCATAGTAAAGATTCTTCAACAGAAGGTATTTCCTCCTGAACTTTTCCTATGTATGCACACCCCTGGATTATCTTCTTAATGTATCATACACAGGCACACCCATTTCTAGGTCTGTAATCTTGTCTGGAATGCATGCATTTCCTTTTCAAATATTTATCACACACACTTCTCTTTTCTTACTTTTCTCCTTCACCATCCTTAATAACCATTGCTCCTTTTTTTTTGACTAACACACATTCATCCCAATAGTCAAATACCTTGAGGGCATACCTCATTTTGGCATCAAGGTAAGAGCTGATGTTTGTTTATAAATAAAGTCATCATTTTTCAACCTGAATATGTGCTCATGTGGCTTCTGGAAAGAGAGGGGAAAGCAAATATTTCTCAGAACTGGAGAGCTTTGCTTTTTAAAATCAACTTTTTGAGGTGGAATTTATATAAAATATAAACACACCTACTTTAAGTATACAGCTTGATGTGTTTTCACAAGTGGACATACCTGAGTAACCAACATCTCATTCAAGATATAAAGCATGGGGGTGTGAGGGTAGTTCAGTGGTAGAATTCTCACCTGTCATGCAGGAGACCCAGGTTTGATTCCTGGTCCATGCACTTCCCAAACTAACAAACAAAGAAACCAACAACAACAAAAAAAACCCCAAACAAACAAAAAATTCAACAAATGGTACTGCAATAATGGGATACTATCATGGAAAAGAATGAAATGTTACCCTGCCATGCAGCATACATAAAATAAGATATAAAGCATAACATCATCACATCTTTGGCCAACTGATTCTTGGCATGGCTTCCAAGAGCTCTCAATTGAGAAATAATAGTCTCTTCAACAAATGGTGCTGGGAGAACTAGATATCTATATGCAAAAAAATGAAGGGGGACCATATTTTACACCACATATAAAAATGAACTCAAAATGGATTAAAGACCTAAATATAAGAACCAGAACTATAAAACACCTAGAAGAAAAGGTAAGAATTATCTTCAGGACCTTACGTTAGGTAATGGTTTCTTACATTCCATACCAAAAGCACAAGTAACAAAAGAAAAAGTAGATAAATGGTACTTCATCAAAATTTAAAATTTTCTGCATCAAAGGACTTTATCATGAAAGTAAAAAGACAACCTATCTAATGGGTGAAAATATTTGGAGACCACATATTTGATCAGGGTTTAATATACAGAATATATAAAGAGATTCTACAACTCAACAATAAAAAGACAAACAACCCATTTTTAAAGTGGGAAAAAGATTTGAATGGATATTTTTCCAAAGAAGATATACAGATGGCTTAAAAGCACAGGAAAAGATGCCCAACATCATTAGCTATTAGGGAAACGCAAATCAAACCTACAATGAAATACACCCATTAAGATAGCTTCTATTTAAAAAATGGAAAATTACAAGTGTTGGAGATGATGTGGAGAAATTGGAACACTCATTCATTGCTGGTGGGAATGTAAAATGGTGCAACCACTGTGGAAGACAGTTTGGCTGTTCTTCAAAAAGTTAAGTATAGAATTACCATATAACCCAACAATCCCACTTCTAGGTATATACCCACAAGAACTGAAAGCAGGAACTCTAACAGATATTTGCAAACCAATGTTCATAGTGACATTATTCACAATTGTCAAAAGATTGAAGGAATATAAATGCCCATCAACCAATGAATTGGTAAATAAAATGTGGTATATGCATACAATAGAATATCATTCAGCCATAAAAAGGAATGAAATTCTGATACATGTGATAACATGAATGAACTTGAAAACATCATGTTGAGTGAAATAAGTCAGAAACAAAAAGGCAAATATTGTATGATCTCACTGATATGAAATAATGAGAATAAGAAACTCATAGACTCAGAGTAGAGAATATAGGTTACCAAGTTCTGGAGTTGGGGAGTTCTGGAGTTCTGTGCAGTCAATGGCCAATTTATACAGAATTTCTGTTTGTGTTGATTGTAAAGTTTTGGAAATAGAGGCACAATATTGTGACTGTAATTAAGAGCATTGAATTATATGTTTGAATGCAATTGAAAGGGGAAATTTTACTTTGTATGTATGTTACCACAATAAAAATAAAAAAAAAAACAATTATAGGACTATACAGCACAAACAGTAAACCCTATTGTAAATGATGGACTATAGTTCATAGAACAATCATAAAAATGTTCTTTCATGAAGTGATACAGATGTACCACACAAATGCAAGGTGTTACTAATAGGGTGGTATATGAGAAGTCTGTATTTTATGCATTATTTTTCTGTAAAACTACAACTTCTCTAATTAAATTTTTAAAAGTAACAATATCCTGGAAATTTCCCTCCTGTCCTTTTGCAGTCAATACCCCCATGCTAACCCCTACCTTTGGCAACTGCTAAGAAGTTTCAATTATTTTAAAAACTTTTCCCTGTTTTAAAACTTCATATATATGGAATCATACTGCATTTACTTTTTTGAGTTTGGTGTCTTTTGCTCATTATACTGTATTTCGAGATTCATGCATGTTATTGTGCACGTCAATAGTTTGTTCATTTTTTATTGTCTATTTTATATGCTTTCTAATCTATATTCCTTTGTAGAATATACCCAGATTTATTTATTCCCTGTTGTTGGACATCTGAGTTCTTTCCAGGTGTTAGCTATATGAATAAAACTGTGGTGAACAATCATGTACCTGTCTTTTTATGGACATACACAAACTACCTAGGAATGGAATTGCAGGGGTCATAGGGTAGACATACATTTAACTTGATAAAAAAAACTGCAAAAAAACTTTTTCCCAGTGATTGCACCACTTTACATTCCAAACAACAATGTAGGAGAGTTCCAATTGTTTCTCATCCTCACCAACACTTGATATTGCATTTTTTCTAATTTTAGCCATTTTGTTGGTCATGTTTGTTTGTTTTTTCTTTTTTATTCTCATTTTGGTTTTCATTCACATTTCATTGAAGACTAAAGATGTTGAGCATCTTTTGATGGGCTTATTGGTTATCCATATATTTTATTTCCTAATGTGTTCTGAGGTCTTTCTTACCCTCTCCCCAATTTTTTGTTGGGTTCTTGTCTTCTTAATATTGAGGTGTAAGAATCCTTTACATATTCTGGATTGCAGTATTTAGTGAGATATATGTATTTGGAATAATTTATTTCAGTCTATGACTTGTGATTTTCTTTTCTTTTTCTTTTTGATGTCTTTTGAATAGCAGAATTTTTTAATTCCATGAGGTTCAATTTAATGTTTTTTTCTTTTATGATCATCACATTTTGTGTTCTAAGAAATTAAAGTCATGAAGATTTTTCTATCATGCATTCTTTGAGAAATTTTATGACTATCTTTTTTTGTTTAAGACTATGGTCTCTTTCATATTAATGTATATTTATGGTGTGAAATAAAAATTCCTTTTATTCCTATTTGGATATTCAGTTGATCCAGCCCCATTTGTTGAAACGATATTAATTTCCACATTGAATTAATTTGACACCTTTAAAACTCAATTGAACATACATGAGTGGCCTATTTCTGACCTTTACTCTATTACATTGATCTACTTGAATTTTCACCAATATCTCACTGTCTTGAGTACTGCAGCTTTATAATACATCTTGATATGAAATAGCATAAGCCTTCCAATTTTGTTTTTTCCTTTTAAGATTTCTTTGGCTGTTTTAGGTTCTTTGCATCTGTATATAAGTGTTAAAATCAACTTAGTCTTCTGTGTATGGGTCTACTTGTCAAATTTATCCCTAAGCATTTTATGTGTATTAAATGGAATTATTTATTAAATTTCATTTTCCAATTGTTTATTGCTTGTATATTAAATTAATATCTCTATAGTTGAACTACATCATGCTATTATTTCCATGTTTTTGATCTGTCATTGTTTTTTCAGTTACTTTTAAGAGTGCTTATCTTTGGGTTTTAATTTCTTGACTAGGATGTGCTTAGGTGTGGTTTTCTTTATAATTAATCTGCCTGGGTTTGCTAAGCTGCTGGATATATAAGTTTGTGTTTTTCACCAAATTCTGGAAATTTTGAGTATTGTTTCTTGAAAAAAATTTTCTGCCCCCTCCTCTCTCTCCTTACCCTCTGGCACTCCAATTACATGTATGTTTGAGTGTTTTGTATTATCTTACTGGTCATAGAAGCTATGTTATTTTTTTTTTATATTTTCTCTACTTTGCAGATTGGATAATTTCTATGAACTTCACTGATTACTACTCCTATCTCCAGTCTTTTGCTAAGCTCTTCTAGTGTACCTTTTTTCATTTCATATATTTTATCTTTAATTACCTTTAATTAATTTCTGGAATTTTAGGTTGGTTCTATATTGTTTTCATTTCTATCTTTTGAATTTCCTATATATTCTGTCATTAAAACCATATTTCCTTTATACCTTTGAATATATTTCTAATAGCCTCTTTAAAACTCTTGTCTGCTATTTCCAAAGTCTGGGCCATCTAAGGGACACTTTATATCAATCATTTTTGTTTGATTTGGGACTATATTTCCTTCTATTTAAAAATTTTTAATGTGTTGTTAAATATTTCATATAATATATTGTAAGGAATCAATCTCATATACTACATTCTTTTAAATAATGTTGAGTTTTATTTGACACTCAATTTCTTTACTGGTTGGCTTCAGTAGAGGTTTGGTTACAGGCTTTGTTAGGGTAATTATAGAGTGGTCCTTACCATATAACATGATCCTTTTCCTAATAAATGGCCTTTCTGTTGTCTTAGTTGGATGCTGAGGATTTTATCGAGGTCTCCATGCTGGCTGTTCTGGAACTTGGAGATATAAGTGTTTCAGCATCTTATTGCCAGGTCTCACAGAGTCCCACCCAACACATGGATAGTCCAACCCTTGACAAATTGACTTATTGGAACCTCACACACAATTGTCTGTGGCACCCTACTTCACATTTCCCCCTCTCCAGTATCCTGCTCTGAATTCTAATATTTGACTCCTCAGCTAAGCAAGATTATAATTTTCTAGTCTCTGTCTTGTACTGGAAATTATTCCCAGACAGAAAACCAAAATGCATATTTATTTCACCATTATGTTTTCTTTTTCTTAATAATCAACATCCTGCAATGCCTTTTGTCCAGTAACATAAAACAATTGCTTTACATATTGTCCTTTTTTATAAATTTTGTTTTAATAGCAGAGGGTAAGTTTGGTAATAGTCACATTGTAAGAAACAGAAGGAATCATTCCAATTTCTTATGTTTTAGCCAATTTGACCTGCAAGATTATTATTTTTGTTGGTGTTCATTTTTAGATTAGGAGAAGCTAAATGAGCCAGGATCCAAATCTAGGCCTTCTAACTCTAAGTGCTAGTGTTTTCTGTTATACTATGTTGGCCTTCCATTTAAGTGGCTTTCTAGATGGACTGATTGGACAGATTCTGAAGAGGAAGGTTTACACTCAATTCTCTTCCTCCATAGCCTATCATAAGCATCTGAAGACTTTCTATCTTAACATCACTTTACAAGTATTAACATCCCCTGGATGTAGCTACAGATGCTTTTATAAAGATCAACCATAGAGAGACCTTTGCAATTATCCAAAACAACTATTTTATTTATAGGAAAGTAAAACAGAAAAA
This sequence comes from Tamandua tetradactyla, assembly GCF_023851605.1. Lineage (NCBI taxonomy): Eukaryota > Metazoa > Chordata > Mammalia > Pilosa > Myrmecophagidae > Tamandua > Tamandua tetradactyla. Next base: position 52,291,827 of record NC_135353.1, on the reverse strand, counting down.
AGGAATAATTTTCTTAAAGCCTAAACAGCTAACAAGGAGATGATACAAGATTTGAACTGAGTTCTTCTTTGTCTGATATTCTTACCACCAGACTCAGAAGTAGCTATCATTCCTTAGAGTAAGACCTTTGGAAATGGTGCCTAGAACAGCTGCCTAGGAAAATTTAGAGTATTTCACAGTCACTGTTGTGCCATATCTTTGAAAGAGCAATGATGATATCAATAAAGTGAAGTCATATTCTAGTCTGGCCACTCTTTAAAAAGTTTCTGTTTTCAATTAAGAGAAGAATAGCTGGACTTTAACAGGAAACTTTGTCATAATTAAAGGAATATGAGAAGGAGGTAATTCCCTCTCTGTACATGGTGACACAGCAGTGGGATCAAGTGTTGAAATTTACATGTATTCAGGGGATTTCTAAGTAGGGAAAAAAATCCTCTTTCTTACTTTTCAATTATGATAACCTCAGCTGGTGTTATTTAAATGTCTTCTTGAGAATTTTGGTAAAAATTATCTTTGGGACTGTCATGAAAAATGTGAGATTGATTTTACTTGAAATTTCCTGTACTTAGCTTTGACCCATTCAGATTTTAAAGTCAGGCTGATAAATAGAGGGTGGCCTCTCTTGATCCTAAATTCATTTGTTCTCCATTGTTTTATAGGCATGTATCCAAAGTTCTGCTGTAATATAGCTATCTCCTAGAATTTTTTCTTAATTTTCTATCTGCTAAAAGTCAGGGAAAGTAAAGCTAAATTCTCTTCCATACAAGTTTGACTTTGGAAACCTGCCAAAATTACTTCAGCTATTCTCATTTCTGGGTGTGGTTGACTGACACAAAGTACACATCCAGGTAAATTCCCATCAGTCATCAAAACCAGAGGAGAGGTTGTGAATTCTCTTCCTCTTTTGAGTTTCATTTAGCAATAAAGAAGACATAGTTTTTATCAACTGACTGAAGTCTAACTATTTATCTCACACTTCCCAAGACCAGATTCATCCAAATGATTCAGTGAGAGACTGTTTGATATTCTTTGGCTAGAAATGGGATCTTGTAACCCAAGCTAAAGTATTGTCTTCTAATCCTTTAGACAGAAAAGAGTCTGGAGAATGATCATCTGCTTCTTTGCACTCCTCACATTTCAAGTATAGAAGAAGAATAAATGTGAGATTACAAAAGACCTAATGAAAGAATTATCAGCAGGTCTAATAATTTGAAGTATAAGAATAGGTTATATTTATTATTTTCTGTACATGGCTCTAGGCGCCTTACATGTATTCATTCATTCATTCTCTGTGAGTTAGGTGTTATTATTCCATCTTATAGATTAAGAAATTCAGTCACATCATGATTAAGTGACTCGCCCAAGGTCACAAGACTTATTATGTGGCTAAACCCAGAGGTGCACCTAGGCAGTCTTCCTTCAGAGCCATACTCCTAATCATCAGGCAGGAGTAACAATCAGCATCTTAATCTGTGCCCATATACAAACTATGACTTGCATTCTAAGTCAGTGCTGTTTACAAATTTTAAAATTACACAAGGAAAAAGGCATTAAGAAATTGTGACATTTTTATTTTAAGCTAAGGATGGTTCCTTGCATTTATTGTAATTACATAGCTAGAAAGCAGGTGTGGCAAGATTGGGTAGTTGGTGACTTGGATTCAACTCCAGATCTGCTATTAGGTAATTTGGTAACTAATCATACTAGAAGTCAGTTTTCTCACTGCAAGTTCAACATACAATGAGCACCTTTATATACCAGGCAATGTACTTGTTAAAGAAAAAGTGATTAACAACATTACAAACTTACAGTAATCAAAACAGAGTCGTTATGGCATAAAAACATACATATAGATCAACGGAATTGAATTAAGAGTTCAGAAATCAACCCTAACATCTATGGCTAATTGATTTTTGATGAGGGAGGCAAGTCCACTCAAATAGGATAAAATAGTCCTTTTTAAAAATGGTGCTGGGAGAACTGGATATCCAAATGCAAGAGAATGCAGGTGGACCATTACTACACATTATATATATACAAAAATCAGCTCAAAATTGATCAACGACCTAAATATAATAACCAAAACTATAAAAAACTTAGAAGAAAACATGTGGAAGCCTATTCAGGGACTTGTGCTAGGCAGTGTTTTTTAGACTTTACATCAAAAGCATGAGCAAAAAAAGGAAAAAAAAAGGTAAATGGGATTTTATCAATATAAACAACTTGGAGGACTTCTGGGGAACATGGCAGAGTAGAGAGCTACAAAGACTCAATCCTTTCACCAAAACAGCTACTAAATAGGCAGGAACTGTCTCATAGAACTATTTTGAAACTTTGGAGGCCAGAAGAACTCTGTACAGCAACCAAGGAAGGCTGGAGAAAGAAGCTGATAAATTATGGTAAAGCACAGTAAATTGCTCTCTCCATGCATTAGCATGGAGTACATGCCCATACTCTATCACATGGCAGGCCACCTTGAGATCCAGTCTCTCTGTAATTCCCTGGTGTCATAAAGGGACATAAAATACTCTTCCCCAAGAACAAGAGTGGCACAGGCAATCACTGATAATGGCTTTTGATTAGTGAATTTGGATAACAGGAGGCCAGCACTGAGGGCAGCTATTGCTTCAACCCATCCCAGACAAAGTATGTGACAGCCATTGTTTCAACACCGCCCATGGACAAAGGCAGTGGCATCAATTATTCCAAACTTTCCCAGACAGGGCTGGAGGTGATAGAGACTTAAAGGGGCAGTACTGTCCCCTTCTGGGCTATGGGGGACAGTTAGCTGAAGGGCTTGTATTTGGTTGGCAGGCTCAGAAAGCTCAGTTTAGGGAGCCATGGAAGAAGCTCTTGGTGCCCTTCCTGATCCCCTCCCCAGGTCACTTTGAGACTGGTCTGCACTCCCTTCATGGGTACATCACCCTGTTTTGGTTGGGAAAGTATGACTAAGGAAAGTTCTTCTGCAGTGATCCTCCTCCCAGAATTTGCCTTCCAGGCAGAAGCACCTTAAGACATTGAAAATAGTGTAAAAATCTATAAAGGTGGATAATCTGAGACAAAAATCTACTGCATTCAAACACCCTGTAGATGGAGGTCTGTCTCCTGGGAAACAAACACATATAACAGGGAAACTCCAAAACAAGTAAAGACAAGACAGAAGCTCAGGAATACAGGGAAAATCCTGCACACTACATCTACCTTTGCAGACCTTCTTTATAGAAGAGCTGAAGTTCAAGAAAATTTCCGTCTGATCCCCAGCTAGTTACAAAACCAAGAAACTGGCATCTTGGGAGACAACTTCCAGAATAAATATTTTTAAATATTGAAATGGACAGTGTGTAACAAAAGAGTACAAGACAAACAAAGAAACAGGAAATTATGTCCCTCCAAAGGAAAAGGATAAAAACCCAGAAAAAATCAATGAAGATAAGTGTGTGGATATACCAAACAAAGCTTTTAAAAATTTATCTTAAAAATACTCAATGAGATAAAGGACAGTACAAAGAAAAACTAAAGGATATCAAGAAAATAATGAATGAGTACTATAAGAGTTTAAGTTAACAGATAGGAATTTTTAAAAGAAATCAAAGAAAACTACTGGAGTTGAAGACCACAAAAAATGAAATGAAAAATTCCCAGGAGCATTTCAATAGTAGTTTGGAGTTGGCAGAAGAAAGAAACAGTGGACTTGAAGACAAGACACCTGAAATGAGCCAGGAAAAATGAAATATTAAAAGCAAAAATAGCCTAAGACAGCTATGGGATACCATCAGGTGCACCAATATATGATGGGAGTCTGAGAAGGAGAAGAAAGCAGAAAAGGGTCAGAAGGAATAAACAAAGAAATAATGACAGAGAACTTCAGAATCTTAGCAAAAGACATGAATATGTGCATCCAAGAGTTCAAAGGATATCTAACAGGATAAACATGAATTAAAGCACATCCTGTAATATAGGTATTACACTCTCAAATGCAAAGGACAAGGAGAGAGTTCTTAAAGGTGCAAGAGAAAACAACATATACATGCAAGGGAGTTCCTGATTGTTTATTTCTCATCATAAACCATAGAGGGAACAAGGTAGTGGGTTGAAATTCTTAAAGTGTTGAAAGAAACAACTTCAAGCCAATAATTTTATATATGGTGAGACTCTTTTTCAAAAATGAGGACAAAATTAAGACATTATCAGATAAACAAAAGCCAAAGAAGTTTATCACCACTAGACCTGCCCTATAAGCAATGCTAAAGGAAATTTTTCAGACTGAAAGGAAAGGACACTAGATAGTGGCTCAATCAGCGTAAAGAAATAAAGACCTGCAGTAAAGGTAAACATTTATTGGTATTATTGTATGGTATTATTTCATATGCAACTCCAGTTTTTCCTTCTTACAGGTGCCAAAATTCAAATGCATACAAAGTAATTATAAGTTCATGTTTTGGGAAATAAAATATGTAAAGATATGATTGGTAACAAGTTCAAAAAATGGTGGTGGGACAGAGAGGTACAAGAAAAGTATATGTGCATGATATTGAAGTTAAGTTGGTATCAAACCAAATATGATTATTATATATTTAACAGATTAAATGTTAGCCCCATGGTAATGACAAGGAAAATTCATGAAAATAATATCCAGAAAAAGTGAGAAGACACTCAATATGGTACAACATGATAAAGGAAATAAATATAAAAGTAGGCATTAATGGAAACAAGAGACAAAATAAGTATGACTTACAAAGTCTAAATAGCAAAATTGCTATTGCTCTAAAAGAAATTACTGTATTATCAGTAATGATTTTAAATGTAAATAGATTAAACTCATCAGTCAAAAGTCTGTCTATAAGAGACTCACTTTAAATTTCAAGATGCAAGTTGAGGGTGAAAGGAAAGAAAGAAATATACTATGAAAGTAGTACCCAAAAGAGAGCTCGAGTGGCTATTCTAATATCAGGTAAAATCGACTTTAAGTCAAAAACTGTTACAAGGAACAAGTATTGTCATTATATACTGATAAAAAAGACAATTCAACAGGAAGATGTAGCAATTATAATTATATATGCACTTAACAGCACAGTCACAAAATATTTGAAGCAAATAGTGACAGATTTGAAGGGAGAAATTTATGGCTCTACATTAATGGTCGAACATTTTAGCACAGAACTCTCACTAATGGAAAAAAAATCTAGTCAGAAGATCAATAAGGAAATAAAAAACTTGAAGAACACTCCAAAGCAATTAGATCTAACAGATATATGTAGAACACGTCACCCAAGAACAACAGAATGCACATTCTTCTCAAGTGCACACGATTCATTCTCCAGGATAGAGGAAATATTAGGTCACAAAACAAGTCTTAATAAATTAAAAAATGTTGAACTCATACAATGTATATTCTCTGACCACAGTATAAACAACATGCACTTAAACACCAGTGAGTTAAAGATGAAATCAGAAGCAAAATTAAGAAATATCTTGAGGTGAATGAAAATGATTCTACAACATAAAAAAAAAAATTATGAGTGGTAGTCAAAGCAGGGCTGAGAAGGACATTTATAGTTCTAATTGCTTATATTGAAAAAGAAGAAAGACATCAAATCACATACCTAGCTTCATAACTGGAAGAACTGGAAAATAAAGAGCAAACTAAGTCCAAAGTGAGTAAGAAGAAGGAAATAGCAAAATTAGAGCAGAAGGGGTGCAAGGGTAGTTCAGTAGTAGAATTCTCGCCTGCCGTGTGGGAGACCTGGGTTTTATTTCCCAGCCCATGCATTTTCCAAAAAAAAAGAAAAATACAAACAAACAAGAAAAATTCACCAAATGATGCTGCAACTGTGGGATACTCACATGGAAAAAGAATGAAATGTGAGCCCTGCCATACAACACACAAACAAAAATTAGAGCAAGGATAAATGAAAAACAAAAAACAAAAACAGTAGAAGATCAATAAAATGAGAAGTTGGTTCCGTAAAAAGGTCAATAAAATGGACAAACCTTGGTTAGACTGGCAAAAGAAAAAAAGAGAGTGAATATGACTAACAGAAATCAGAAAAGAAAAGGAAAATATTAATACCTTGAAATAATAATACCCTGAAATAAAGAGGACTATAGCAGAATACCATGAACAACTGTATGCCAATAAATTAGGTCACTATATGAAATGGACAAATTCTCAGAAACACACAAACTACCTACATTGACCCAAGAAGAAATAGAAAATCTCAACAAATGAATTACTACTTAAGAGATTGAATCAATAACCAAAAACATCCCAACAACAACAACAAAAAAAGCCCAGGACAAGATGGTTTTCCAGAGGAATTCTACCAAACATTCCAAGAGTTTACTTCAGCTCTGCTCAAACTTTACCAATAAGTTGAAGAGAAGGTAACTCTTTCTCCCTAACTCATTCTGCAAGGCTGCCCTCACTTTCATACCAAAGTTGAATAAAGGTTCCACAAGGAAAGAAATCTACAGACCCATATCCTTTATGAATATGGATGCAAAAATTCTCAATGAATACTAGCAAAATGAATTCAACAGCATGTTAAAAGAATTATATGCCATGATCAGTGGGATTTATTCCAGGGATACAAGGTTTTTTCAACATCAGAAAATCAATTATATCACATTAATAAAATGAAGGGGAATAAAACACGTGATCATCTCAACAGACGCAGGAAAAACATTTGACAAAATACTGTTCTGTTTTTTGATAAAAACACTTAGAATTCTAAAAATAAAAGGAAACTTCCTTAACATGATAAAGGACATATATGTAAAGCCCACTATTTAATGATGAAAGACTGAAAGCTTTCTCTTCAAGATCAGGAACAAAACAAGAATGTCCACTGTCACCACTGTTATTCAACAATGTACTGGAAGTAACTGCCAGAGAAATTAGGCAAGAAAACCAAATAAAATCCATCTTAACTGGGAAGGAAGAAGTAACTCTGGTCCTTCCGTACATGTAAATTATATGATCCTGTATATGGAAAATCCTAAAGAAGCCACAACAGAGCTACTAGAGCTAATAAATAAATTCAGCAAAGTGGAGGTGAGGTAAAATATCAATGTAGTGTTTCTATACACAAGCAATAAACAACTGGAAAAATAAATCAAGGACAAATTCCATTTCCAATTGCAACTAAAAGAAAGAAATACATAAGAATATATCTAACCGATCTGTCCTAACAGATGTAAAGGACATATGCACAGAACACTACAAATCATTGCTATAAGAAATTAAAAAGGTCTTAAATAAATGGAAGACCATTATTTGTTCATGGATTGGGAGATTAAATATCACTGAGATGTCAATACTACCCAAAACAATTTATGGATTCAATGCAATTCCAATAAAAATTCCAACAACATTCTTTGCAGAAATGGAAAAGCCATTTATCAGTTTATATGGAAGTGTAAGAGGGCCCAAACAGCTAAAGCCATCATGGAAAAGAAGAATGAAGGTTGAAGACTCACAGTTCCTAATCTTAATAATAATAATTAGAATAAGCAAGCTCGTTCAGTCACGGCATAGAATATACAAGGGGTCAGTGTGGGTTAGGGAATGGGGAGTTAATGCTTAAATTGTACAGAGTTTCTATTTGGAATGACAGAAATATTTTGGTTGTGGATGGTGGTAAGGGTAACCCAACATTGTGAATGCAATGAACAGCACTCAATTATATCCTTGAATATTATTAAAAGGGAATGTTAGATTGTCTATAGGGTAATTAAATAAACATTTAAAATAAAAATCTATGGAACTACACTACCCAGTCAATCCTAAATTAAACCATGGACTTTTATTAATTGTACAATTATTTATGTGCTATCAATTGTAACAAATGGTCCACACCAATGTAAAGTGATGGTGTTTGGGTGGTATGTGGGAATCCTGTATTTTATGCACAATTATTCTGTAAACACACAATTTCTCTAATAAAAAATCCCTTGTGTGGTAAAAATATCTTGAAAAAGAAGAATGAAGTTAAAGGGCTCACATTTCCTGAATTTAAAGCATATTATAAAGCTACAGTGGTAAAAACAGCATGGTACTAGCATAAAGATGGATATATTGATCAATGGAATGGAATTGAATGTTCTTAAGTAGACCCTCACATCAATGGTCAGTTGATTTTTGACAAAGCTGCCAAGTCCACTTCACTGGGACAGAACAATCTCTTCAACAAGTGGTGCTGGAAGAACTGGATATCCATATTTAAAAGAATGAAAGAGGGTGCTTATCTCAAATCTTAGTAAAAAATTGACTCAAAATGAATTAAAGTTCTAAATATAAGAGTCAGGACCTTAAAACTAGAGGAAAATATAGGGAAGCATCTGCATGATCCTGTGGGAGACAGAAGCTTCTTAAATTTGACACCCAAAGAACAAGCCATGAATAAATACATAAATGGGACCTCCTAAAATTAAATACTTTTAGGCTTCAAACAAATTTGTCAAGAAAGTGAAAAGGCAGCCTTCTCAATGGGAGAAATATTTGGAAACCACATATCTGATAAAGGTTTAGTATCCAGAACATATAAAGAAATCCTATAGCTAAAGAATAAAAAGACAAACAACCCAATTTGAAAGTGGGCAAAAAAACTTGAATAGACATTTTTCCAAAGAGGAAATTGAAATGGCTAAAAAGCACATGAAAAGATGCTGAACATCACTAGCTATTAGGGAAATGCAAATCAATACCACGCCTACTAGAATGGCCAATATCAATAAAACAGAAAGTACAAATGTTGGACAGAATATGGAAAAATAGGAACACTTGTTCCCTGCTGGTAGGAGTGGAGTGTAGGATGGTGCAGCCACTATTTAAGACAGTTTGGTGGTTCCTCAGAAATCTAAGAATAGAAGTACCATGTGATATGGCAATCCCACTTCTAGGCATATACTTAGAAGAGCTGAAAGCAAGGATATGAACAAATATCTGCACACCAATGTTCATAGTGGCATAATTCACAATTGCAAGAGATGGAAACAACTGAAGTGTCCATTAACTGATAAACAAAATGTAGTATATTTTATAGTATAATATTCAATGGGATATTATTCAACTGTGAGAAGTATGAAGTCCTGATGCATGTGACAACATGGATGAATCTTGAGGACGTTATTTGGAGTTAAATAAACCAGACACAAAAGGACAAATATTATATCATTTAACTAATACGAACTAAATATAATGATCAAACTCTTGGACTGAAAATGTAGACTATAGGTTACTGAGAAATAGAATGAGGGTAGGGAATGGGAAGCTGATGTTCAATTTGTACAGAATTTTTAATAAGATTGAGTGCAAATCTTTGGAAATGGTTAGAAGTGATCCATTACTGTGAGTATAATTAACAGCACTGAATTATGGGTATGATTATGATTGAAAGGGGAAGTTTTTGGTCGTGTACATTAGTAGAAGGAAAGCTAGAGGATAAAACATGGAACTTCATAACATAGTTAACCTGTTTTGGACAATGACTATGATTAATGAACAAATATAAGAAAGTTCTATGAACTAGAACAAATTTTACATTCTATTGCAAGGTGTTAATAATAGGGTGGTAGATGGAAAAAATACTACTAATGAAAACTGTGGACTATTGTTAACAGTTGCAATTAATATTGTAGTATTCTTTCATAAATGGTAACAAAGGTACCATACCAATGCTAAATGTCAATAATAGGGGATATAAGGGGAATGGGATTTTTATTTTTGTGGTAAGGGGAATGTTCTCTGATTGTGGTGATGAATGCACAACTCTGTGATTATACAAGAGCTATTGATTGTACACTTTGGATGAATTGTATGTGTTTGAATAAAACTGTTTAAATAAATTTTAAAAACTCCTTTGTGCATCAAAGTAAAAAGACAAAGTACAGAATGGAAGAAAATAGTTGGAAAGTACATATCTGTTTAATATCCAGAATACATAAAGAATTACTACAACTCAACAACAAAAAGACAAATAACCCAAATAAAAATAAGCAAAAGACTTGATTAGACATTTCTCCAAAGAAGCTGTACAAGTGGTCAAAAAGCATATGAAAAGATGCTCAACTACATTATTTTTAAGGGAAATGCAAAACAAAACCACAATGAGATTTCATTTCACACCTACCAGAATGGCTAGCATTAAAAATATAAGGAGTATAACAATTGTTGAGAGGATATTGAAAAATAAGTATGTTCATTCATCATTGATCAGAATGCAAAATGATGCAGCCACTGTGGAAGATGGTTTGATGATTCCTAAGAAAGTTAAGTATAGAATTATTATATCACCTAGTAAGCCCACTTGAGTAGATTAAGCAAAGCACAAGAGACTATGAAATAATTAGTATAAGCAAATTCATGGAGTTATAAATTTGAATACAGGTTACCATAGGCTGGGGTGAGGGTAGGGACTGGGGAGCTAATGTTTAATTGCTACAGAATATCAGTTTGGAGTGTAGAAAAGTTTTGGTAATGGATAGTGGTTATGGTAGCACAACATTATGAATATAATTAACAGTGCTGAAATATTTATTTGAATGTCATTAAAAAGGAGGAAATTTTAGTTTATATATATGTTAAAAGAATAAAATTTTTTCAAAAACCACAGGGCTGTACAGCACAGTGAATCCTAATGTAAACTATAAAATATAGCTAATAGTATAATTATAATAATATTCTTTCATCAATTATAATAAAGGTACCACACTGATGCAAAGTGTTATTAATGGGGGGTATATGGGAACTCTATTTTCTGCCTTATTTTTCTGTAAAACTAAAACTTATCTAATTTAAAATTTCATATTGAAAAATGATTAGTGCACTCCCTGCGGCCACTGCGCAGACCAGACCTCTCTTGCTCGCATGCCTCACTGGGTTTGCTTCTGACAAACCCAATATGACTGAGATTGAGAAATTCATAAGTCAAAACTGAAGAAGGCAGAAATGCAAGAGAAAAATCCACAGTCTTCCAAAGAAATGATCGAACAGGAGAAGCAAGTAGGTGAATCGTAATGAAGTGTGTGCTACCAATATGCACTGTGCATTCCACAAGCATTGCCTTCTTATTTTACTTCTTTTAGCTGTTAATTAGGCAAAGGGATTGGGTCGAGTTTAAATGACTGTGCTGCCCCTTTACACATCAGAGAATTGAAAACTATTCACAAGGAAGGCAGCATGTTCCTGCCGTCTGCCTGTCTGGCCTGCAGGGTTGGAAAAGAACTTACATGTTGGTGAAAGAAGAAGCTGGGTGGGACGACAGTGAATCTAGAATTAAAGCAAAGTTGGTCCAAGAGGCTGTAAAATGCAGTTTAATCAAAGTGTCAATTTTTTCTGTTCAAATGATTTTAATTATTGGAATACACAACTTATTTCATATGCAAGTAAAAAATTTTAAAACCTGAAAAAAAAGTAATTAGGAAGATAGATGTCTATTTTATGATACTGTGTATGTTGAACTAGGCAATCCTCAAGATCCCTTCCAAAACTAAGTATAACCAAGGCCCCCAGTATTCCAGGTACATTCTACACTGATTAAATATGCTAACTTAATTCACTGGACAATAGTGTTTAAATTCAGGATGCATAACTGCCTCATAACTGAATGCTTTTGAATAGGGGCAAACAGAACTGGAAAGAAGCACTTTATAATGAAAAAGTTGAGGTCAGGCAGTAAACAGGAGTGATGTTGAAAACTCACATCTATTGATTTCCAACAGAAAATCCAAGGCTAGGACACTTAAATGACCATACTTTCATTCCAGCCAAACCATCCAGCAGAAACTTGGTATATGTAGCCTAATTCCTTTCTTTCTCTTCTCCTTGAGAGTGGGCCTGCTCACAGATATCCCATATTTTCCTCTGCTCATCCAAGCCATAAGTTTTTGGGTAGACCACATTCATGAGTGTATTATATCTGGAATACTATAGTTACATATATATGATTGAACGTATTTGGAAGTGGCTTGAGATGGAGTTGAAGATGCAGGCAAAGGTCAGTCTGGTAAGAGCCAGACTGATTTGAAAATCTTCACTGTTTTGAGTTTTATCACCAATCTCCAATGGAAAATTTTCATTGTATTGAGTTTTAGCACCAATCTCCATAAAAGAATCAGAATTCCATTTTACGGTTTCACTTTCACATCTATGTGCTCAATCATACATCATCTATTCATAGCCCCTCGTTTTACAGGTAAGGAAGGTGAGGCCTAGAAAAGTGATATCTCAAAGATAGCACTGCTTATTAGAAGTAGTGTGGCTTATTTTTATTTCCCAAAATAGATGAGTCTAATTTCTAGGGACAGTATTAATTCCCGGCTTAGGTTTAATTTAACAAATTTCTACAAATACTTATTCAGGCTTTACTTTTCTCAATGTGGTAAGAATACCTGATTAATTGAGCTCCACATTATAGCATCACATTCAGGTGGGGAGGAATAACAGATAACATTGATGGCTTCTGATACTGAGTTTGGTTACTGAAAGACAATAATTTTAGATGAGATATATACTATAAATAATCTTTACAGGATAACATCTAAGGTTCTGCCCCTCTTAGCCTCGGATCCATACTGGGTTATAGAGTGTCCCAGCTGTCTGCCTTTGCCATAGTCACTGTAACTACCAGAACATTCTTTCAGGGCCTGCATTTTCTCCTCAGCCATGAGTCATGTATAATATCATATGCCAGCCACTTTACAGGAGTATAACAAAACTATTTAGTACAGGTAAAACAAGGGCCCTTGAGGTGTCAGTTTTATGAAGTAAGATGAAAATGCCAGTTAGTTGTAACCAAGTCTCAGCCATCCTTGAAGAAACATAGTTCAGAAAAATTTGAGTGACCATATTTCCCCTATTTTCAGCCAACATCCTTCTCTGCTTCATGAATAAGTTCCATTTCTCATCCTCGTTTTAGTTTTTTATCTACCCTTCATCTGCAACTTAGAGTAGAACTCCATTTCTCTTTCTGTGATTTTGGACAGAGTAAATAAATTAGAGCAGCTAAAAATCCTGAATGCCCTGAGCAGCAGCATTCTCCAGGCCTACATGACTATTTTCAAATTCTGCTATCGCTAAGCCACTTCATATAGTATTTTCTGTCCTTGTGCCTCCATTCTCTGTTCCATTTCTCTTTACTCATTATCTGCTCTTCCCTTTGTGTGGGTTCCAATTATTTCTTTTCATCCTTTGCTAGCTGCACTAGCTAAATCTAAGCATCATATTTTCTTCCTGCCTCACTGCTTTTACATATTAGCAAATGCAGCAATATTCCTTCACTTGATTCTCCAGAGGCTGACATGTTTTTTCTCCAGAAGACCCAGCAAAGGTATAAACAAGAGTGAATTTTCTTCTCATGTTTTAAGGAAACCAAATACTGAGGAAGTACACAGTGAAGTTAGATGGTAATGTGGATTGGAACTCTGGTAGTTTCTGCTTGCCCAGTTTCCCTGAGGGCTTTTTGTTGAGCTGGCACCCTCCTGAACTTGCCCTTAAGATTTGAATTAACCTTATTAACAGACTTTGAAGTTAAGGCAGAGCAATATAAAATATCAGCTAAAGGCAATTTCCTTTAATGGTTCTGTTTCATTCCATTCAATTTACTTACTTTGGAATCAGATAACACTAACTGAAGAGTACTAACGTGTGTAAGCCATCATAACAGCTTCTTCCTCTTCTTATCCCAACAAAGTAGAGAGCAGTTTACCAGCTTTGCTTTGGGTCTTAGGGGAAGCAGATTTTAATTGGCAGCAAACAGGAGGCAGTCAGCTGAGAAACCATCTGTGTGCTTAGCACAGCAGTCACCAAATTTAGTTGCCTAACACAGACCTTAACATTATCAGAGAGCTGTATGAAAAAGAAAAAAGTGGTCAAATCTCTGAATATTTCATATATTTCTCTTTGCAATACTCAGACCAGAACTATGTTTTGCATTGAACACCATGGCTCCTCCTTGACCAACAGTTGACAGCAAATGCAGCTCCAATCACAGAACTGAGAGAATTACTCATCTAGACATTTGGTATCATGGAGACAGAGCATACAAAGTCTGTATTGTTGACAAGAAACTGGATGTCATCTTGTCTAATTTATTAATTTAAGAAACAGCATTTATTTTTCCTCTATATTTTGGGTGAATTCTGAAAAAAAAAACTTTTAATATATAAAAAATGAAATCTATCCATATTCTAAAACTCAATAAATAGCCACAATTAAATTTTTGGCATACTTCCTTCTCTTTCTATATATCTTATAATTATATTAGACTACACCAGGAGGATAATTTTATATAGAGATTTTTTAGAATTATAATATAGTAAAATTTTCTCTATTTTGTATGTTCTTTTAAATGTTATTTTAATCATTGCAAAATAACCCATTTCTCTATTACTTTATTTTATATATTTAGCTTTCCCCAACATTTTGATTTCTAAATGTAATAAGCATTATTATGCATAAATCTTGTCATGTATTTTGAATTTTTTTTCCTCCTAGAGTAGTACTTTGACATAACACAACAATTGAGGAAAGACTTTGACTTTGGCATAGCATGATTGAAGCATGGATTTTTTTATTCTGTGTTCTTATGATGATTGAATACCTTTAAACTCCTTTTTAAGCTTTAGTATTTCTAAACTTATCCTGAAACACCAGGTTTTGAATCCAGTGAGAAAATCATCAGTTTAGTGAAAAATAGTATAAGAAGTATATATAATTGATAGCAGCTAACTTTGATTTGGTACATGCTATATGTCAAGCATGGGGCTAAAAACTTTATATGGACTATGTGATTCAATATTTTTCAAGTTTCCTGATTATAAGAAGCACATGGGGTGTTCAGTGGTCCTAAGGAGAAAATATATTTACTGGAGATTTATAAAAAGTTATAAAATGCTATGCAATGCAAAGACAACATATTGTTTATATTGGTAATAAGAAAAGTATATTCTATACATCTACAGCATTAAAAATTTCAGGTAGTTTAAAGAAACCAATACAATTAAAGCCTGGCCTGAGAAAGTTGAAATGTTATATGAACCTACATGAGAAATAGATCATTAAAGTGTGTAGAGAAGAGGAAAATATAATTCTTATTGTGACCTTCATTGTTACTGGTAAAGAAAACTAGGTTGATGAATATATAAAGAATCAAGAGATACCACCTTATTGTATTTGAAACTCTATATGGCATTGGTTTGAAAGCTTTTAAAATTTGTTGTGAAAATGGAGATATCATTTTTCTCTACTTACCATTCAAATGCATAGTAAGCAGGAAATAAAAGAAAGCCTTTGTTACAAATGGGGGAAATGGTTGCACACACCTTGTTCCATGGCATATCTACAATGAAGTCAGCTATTAATAATTTTGTTTAAATAGGCTCAATGGTTAATTATTGAATTCTACTGGGTAACTGAAATACAAACACACGCACATAATAAAAGGAAAGTAAAGGTCAAATTATCATTTGGGAAGAAGAGACTGAAGTTAAATTCTCATTGGTCCCTTTAATGTTTTTGAAACTTAGGTCATAATTTGACTTCTGTTAAAACTGATCTGATTAATCTTAGGTTGTTTTAATCTCCCCATTCTTTTAGCCACTCTGTTCTTTGATCCTGAAATACTTTACTGGATTTTCTCTTCTTGTATTTTATGTCATTAACCCTATGTGCTACTAAAACATTCTGAATAATCTTGACTATGCTTGGATTTGGGCCTAGGTATTATTTCTGCTCAAGCCTTTCCTAGTTCTGGGTCCATGGAAGAAGTTTCTCCTCTTACTAATCTAGCCCACTTTTGTTAACTAAACACATGAGACAAGGTGAGGATATATCTGAGTTGTAAAGTCTTCTCTTTTAAATCTTCAGCCTCAGATTTTTAAAGGTAGTACAGTGTATATATATGGAATTGGCTCATGCGACTGTGGGGGCTGAAAATTTGAACTCTGTAGGACAATGTGAAAGCTCCAGTAAAGGTGATTGTGAAGTCCTTAATGTGAACTCCCTTGGGGAAGCTGGCTAACTAGAAATTTCAGCAAAAGTCAGTTCTGAAGTTGAAGTAAAAATTCTTCTGACCTCTGAAACCCTCCATTCTGCCTTTTAAGATCTCGAACTGCTTGGATGAGGAGGCTCCGCACACTGCTGAGGGCAAGCTTTTCGTTGATTGTTGATGAAATCAAATGATTATTTATATAAATCCCACCTGTGAAATTCCTTTACAGTAACAAACAGTTCAGTGCTTCTAGTGTATGACCAAACAACTGGATATCATAACACACCGAAGTTGACGCATGGAATTAACATCACACTTGACAAGGAGGAAGAGACACTTCCCGTACCTGAGAAAAGATTAAAGAAGAGAGAATGATTAGGATTTTTAAATCATGCTGATAGAGATTTTTAAAAAAATTTCTTACATACCACTCCCCCCACCGACATCTTGCATTAGTGTGGAACATTTGTTACAATTGATGTTAGCACATTTTTATAAGTGTACTATTAATTAAAATCCATAGTTTCATTGCTTGTGTGGTGTAGTTTCATGGATATTTTAATTTGCTTATTCTGTTACCATATATACAGCCAGCAGTTCCCTTTTTAATCACATTCAAATATATATATTTCAGTATTGATAATTGTGTTCACAGTGTTCTACTACCATCACCACCATCAATTACCAAAACATTTCCATCACTCCACATAGGAACCCTATATACATTTTTTCTTCTGTTTTGACATGGACAGGCATGGGAATCAAACCCTGGTCTCTGGCATGGCAGGTGAGAATTCTGCCTACTGAGCCACCATCACACCACCCCAGGAACCTTATACATTTTAAGCTCTAACTTTCCATTCCCTATCCCCCAGTAACTGCAATTTTACATGGTAGTGTGTTTTCTTTTCATTCTCTTTTTCACTTCCCTCCCCCTATTCCTCCTCCTTCCCAACTGAAATAAAGACATTTTCACAAGGGAGAGTTGCTATTGCTACTACTGGAATCTGTCTGTCTTGGGCACTGCTTCCAGCTTAGTACACCCTTCTTTATCGATCAACTTATGTATTGTTTATCTTTTAAATATCTTGCACTGTGATAACCACTATGAAACCTACATGCAATTTGTATTATTGGTCTGCAACTAGTAGAGTACAAATCTGATAGTTTCCTATCTTTGTTTTCACTTATACTCTATTGAAATATACTTCCCTTCTTTTAACAATTTCTTGGGAATATTATATAGCTTTCTAGGCACTTATGTTTAACGGTCCAGCCTAATTCAGTTTAACCCTTAAATCTCCTATCTGTCATAAAATTCTTCCCCTCCCTGGTTGCTGGCTGGCCTTGCTCTTTGGGAACTTAGAGAGGAAAGGGGAGAGAACATGTGGTTTGAAGTGAGGATACTCCATTGGTTGAGAGATACTTGATTGGTTCCATCTTTTAACAATTGTGAATAAAAATCATCGTGTGCAAGTATCTGTTGGAGTCTCTCACATGAGTTTTGTTGGATGCATACGTAGAGGTGAGATTGATAGGTCATGTGATAATTCTATACTTAAATTTCTGAGGAATTGTTGAACTGTTTTCCACATAGGCTGCACCATTTTACATTCCCACTAGCATTGAATGTGTGTTTTTATTTCTCCATATCCTTTCCAAAACTTGTTAATTTTCTATTTTTAAAAAAAATTGTAGCTATTATAGAGTGTGAAAAGGTATTTCATTGAGGTTTTGGTTTGCATTTCCTCAATGGTTAATAATTTTGAGCATCTTTTCATGTGCTTGTTGGGCACTTGTGTATCTTTGGATAAATGTCTATTCAAATTTTTGCCATTTGTAAATGGGATTGTTTGTTTTTTGATGTGGAGTTGTAAGATATATATATATTTTTTACATATTCTGGATATTAATTCATACCACGTATGTGCTTTCTAAATATTTTCTTTTATCCTGTAAGGTCTACTTTTACTTTCATGATGAAGTCCTTTGATGCACAAAAATTTTTAATTTTGATTTAGGTGCATTTATCTATTTATTTTTTTGCTCCTCTTTCTCTTGGTGTAATGTCTAAAAACCCATTGCCTAACATGAGATATTGAGAATGTTTCTCAATATTTTCCTCTAGAAATTTTAGAGTAGAGGTTTTTATATTAGGTCTTTGGCCCATTTTTGAGTTGATTTTTATTTATGGTGTGTGGAAGGGATCCACCTTCAAACTTTGGCATAATAATATCCAGTTTTCCCAACAAAACATTTTTCGAAGAAACTTTTCTTTCTTCATTGATTGGATTTGGTAACTTTGTCAATGACTGATTGACCATAGAGGTGAAAGCATATTTCTTAACTCTTAAATTGATTCAATTGGTCTGTATGTCTGTCTTTGAGTCATTATCGTACTTATTTGATTATTAAAGCATTGTAATAAGTTTGAAAATTGGGACGTGTGAGTGTTCTAACTTTGTTCTTCTTTTCCAAGGTGATTTTTGATATTCAGAATCCTTAATCTTTCCATATAGATTGATGATTATCTTTTTCTTTCTGAAAATAAGGCTGTTGGAATTTTGATTAGGATTGCATTGACTCTGTACATCACTCTGAATAGAATTGATATCTTAACAATATTTAGTCCTAAAACCATGAGCGCAGAGTATACTTTAATTTATTTAAGTCTTCACACATTACTCTTAGCAATATTATTTTTTGGCTACCAAGTACAAGTTATTTATATCCTTGGTTAAATTTATTCCTTGATATTTGATTCTATTAGTTTTTTTGTAAATGGAACTCTTTTCTTGATGTTTTATTCAGATAGTTCATTGCTAGATGATAGAAACAGTACTGATTATTGTATGCTGCCACTTTCTGGATTTGTTTATTAAATCTAATAGCTTTGTTGTGAATATCTCAGGAGTTCCTTCATATAAGATTATGTCATCTGAAAATAAAGAAATTTATACCTCTTTCTGCCCAATTTGGATGCTATGATGGTTTGGAGATTTTATGTATCCCATAAAAGATCATGTTTTTAAAGTCTATAAACTCCTGTAAGTGTAGATTTATTGTGTGTGGGATCTCTTGATTAGGTTATTTCAGTTGAGCATGCCCCAGGGTGGGGGTGGGTGGTTAATCCTCTTACTGGAGTCTGTTATAAAAGGATGAAATAGAGAGAAACACAGGGAAGCTGAGAGAAAACAATACACAGAGAAACTTCCATCTGTTGATGGACACTTGCATGGTTTCCATCTTTTGGCAATGGTGAATAATATTGTTATGAATATCTGTGTGTAAATATCTGTTTGAGTCCCTTCAATTCTTTTGAGTGTAGTAGAGGAACTACTAGGCCATATGGTAATTCTAAACTTAGCCTTCTGAGGAACTGCCAAATTATATTCTACAGCAGCTGCAATATTTTACATTCCCACCAGCAATGAATGAGTGTTCCTAATTCTCCATATACTCTCCAAGACTTGTAATTTTATGTTTTTTTAAAAATTTGCATGTCCTTAATAGCTAATGATGTTGAACATCTTTTAATGTACTTTTTGGTCATTTATTATCTTCTTAGGAGAAATATCTATTCAAGTCTTTTGCCCATTTTTAAATTGGGTTGTTTGACATTTTATTGTTGAGTTATAGGATTTCTTTATATATTCTGGATATTAAACACTTATTGGATGTGTAGTTTCCAAATACTTTCTCTTGTTGAGAAGATTCCCTTTAAACTTTTGAGATAAAGTGCTCTGATGCACAAAAGCTCTATTTTTGAGCAGGTCTCATTTATCTCCTTTTTTTGTTCTTATTGCTTGTGCTTTGGGTAAAAGGTCTAGGAAAGCATTGCTTAACACAAACTACTGAAGATGCTTCCCTACATTTTCTTCTAGGAGTTTTAAAGTCTTAATTCTTATTTTTAAGTCTTTGATTCATTTGAGTTAAATTTCCTATATGGTATGAGATATAGGCCCTCCTTCATTCTTTTGCATATGGATATTCAGTTCTCCAACCTACAGTTTTTGAAGAGACAATACTTTCTCAATAGTGTTGACTCAACAGTCTGACAAAAAATAAATCAATTGGTAGAGATGTGGGGCAAGATGGTAGTATAGTAAGGTGTGGAATTTAGTTTGTCCTGCAGAGAAGTTAGTAAATAGCCGGAAACAGTATGGAACAATTGTTGACGGGAACATCAGTGACCATGTACACATCATACAACAGTCTGGAATGGGTGGAATGACTGAGATCCCACATAGAACTGTAAGCCTCCCAAGCCACAGAGGCCAGTGCCCCTCCCCAACAAGGACAGCAATTTGATTCTGAGAGGGGAAAGGAAACAGAATTTACTAGTAGCAAACTGTTAACTCAACCAAGCTCCAATTGTAGAATTAATTAACAAATTCTGACTACTGAACACAGGCCCCAAACACAGATAAACTAGGAGTAAGTAGAAAAATAAACAGAAGTTTTCAGCCCAGTAGAAAAGGGGCAGGGCTGATGGGAAAAAAATACAGTTTTTGAGTTTGACAGTGCAAAGTACAAGAAAAAGGGACACATAGAGCCTGGGAACACATCAAGCCATGTACCAACTACAGCTCTTGTTTTGGTAAACCCAAGAAGCTGGAGTCCAGATCAGAAAAGTTTTTTTTCTTTTTTTTAAATTTAAACTGCTTAACAGCTCATCTGATAGAACCGGAAACATTCTCAGGCTCCAGCACTACCCCAGGCAAGGGTGTAATTAAGGCATGTCTGAGAGACAAAGTAAATAGTCAGGTGGACTATTCCCTAAAGAGTGTATCTTTCCCAAGAAAAGGAAGGTGGGGCCCAGTGTAAGTGGAGGCCCTCCTTCTGGGAATTCAGGTCCCAGGGTATGGAAAAGAGAAGCAATCAAAGTCCGCCTACTACCTCAGCTTCAGTCTTGACCACACCCTTGTCAGGGAGAGGATATTGAAATTAAAGTTACCACATCACTTTACACTTTAAATGCCTAGATGTCAGCAAAAGATAACGAATCATACTAGGAAAATTGAAGATATGACCCAGCCAAAGGAACAAACTAATAATTCAGATGAAATACAAGAATTGAAACAATTAATTCAGAATGTTTAAACAGACATGGAAAACCTCATCAAAAATCAAATCAGTGAATTGAGGGAGGATATAAAGAAGGCAAGGAATGAACAAAAAGAATAAATTGAAAGTGTGAAAAAACAAACCACAGAACCTGCAGCAATAAAAGAAGAGATGAAAAAAACAATGGAAATCTACAATGTCAGATTTCAAGAGGCAGAAGATAGGATTAGTGAACTGGAGGATGGGACATCTGAAATCTGACAAGCAAAAGAAAATATAGGGAAAATAATGATAAAATATGAACAGGGACTCAGGGAATTGAATGACAACATGAAGCACATGAATATATGTGTCGTGGATGCCCCAGAAGGAGAAGAAAAGGGAAAAAGAGGAGAAAAACTAATGAAGGAAATTATCACTGAAAATTTCCAAACTTTTATGAAAGACTTAAAATTACATATCCAAGAAGTGCAGTGTACCCCAAACAGAATTGATCCAAATAGACATACTCCAAGACACTTACTAGTCTGAATGTCAGATGTCAAAGAGAAAGAGAGAATCTTCAAAGCAGCAAGAAAAAGCAATCCATCACATACAAGGGAAGCTCAATAGGACTATGCATATATTTCCCTGCAGAAACCATGGAGGCAAGAAGACAGTGAGTTGACATATTTAAATTACTAAAAGAGAAAAAACAGCCAACCAAGAATTCTATATCCAGCAAAATTGTCCTTCAAAAATGAAGGTAAAATTAAAACATTTTCAGGCAAAAAAATCACTGAGAGAATTTGTGACCAAGAGACTGGTTCTGAAAGAAATACTAAAGGGAGCACTAGAGACAGATATGAAAAGACAGGAGAGAGAGTTGGGGAGAAGAGGGTAGAAATGAAGACTATCAGTAAATGTAAAAAGAAAGAAAATTAGATATGACATATAAAATTCAAAAGGCAAAATGGTAGAAGAAAGTATTGCCCTTATAGTAATAACACTAAATGTTGATGGATTAAGCTCCCCAATCAAAAGACATAGACTGGCAGAATGGATTAAAAGACAGGACCCATCTATATGCTGTCTACAGGGAACACATCTTAGACACAAGGATAAACATAGGTTGAAAGTGAAAGGTTGGGAAAAGATATCTCATGCAAATAAACAATCAGGAAAGAGTAGGAGTAGCTATATTACTATCCAACAAATTAGACTTCAAATGTAAAACAGTTAAAAGAGACAAAGAAGGACGTTATGTATTTAAAAAGGAACAATTCATCAAGAAGACATAACAGTCATAAATATTTATGCACCGAGACAGAATGCTCCAAAATACATGAGGCAAACACTGAAAACACTGAAAAGAGAAATAGACACAGCTACCATAATAGTTAGAGACTTCAATTCCCCACTCTCATCAATGGACAGAACATCTAGATAGAGGATCAATAAAGAAATAGAGAATTTGAATAATAGAATAAATCAGCTA
Source organism: Tamandua tetradactyla (assembly GCF_023851605.1). Lineage (NCBI taxonomy): Eukaryota > Metazoa > Chordata > Mammalia > Pilosa > Myrmecophagidae > Tamandua > Tamandua tetradactyla. Next base: position 52,269,294 of record NC_135353.1, on the reverse strand, counting down.
GACTTAACAGTCATCAATAGAACATTACACCCCACAACAGCAGGATAAACCTTTTTCTCAAGTGCTCATGGATCATTCTCAAATATGGTCTATCCTTGAGAATATAGACCATATGCTGGGTCACAAAGCAAGTCTCAATAAATTTAAAAAGAATGAAATCATACAAAATATGTTTTCTTAGATCATAAAAGAATGAAGTTGGAAATCAATAATAGGCAGAGTGCCAGAAAAATCACAAATATATGAAAGCTCAACAGCACACTCTTAAACAACCAGTGGGTCAAGGAAGAAATTACAGGAGAAATCAGTAAATATCTTGAGGCAAATGAAAATGAAAACAGAATATATCAAAATTTATGGGATGCAGCAAAGGCAGTGCTAAGAGGGAAATTTATTGCCCTAAATGCGTATATGAAAAAAGAAGAAAGAGCAAAAATCAAAGACTTAACTGTCCCCTTGGAAGAACTAGAGAAAGAACAGCAAACTAACTCCAAAGTAATCCAAGCAAAAGGAAAGAAATAATGAAGATTAGAGCAGAAATAAATGAAATTGAGAACATGAAAACAATCAAGAAAATCAACAAAACCAGAAGTTGGTTCTATGAGAAAATCAAAAATATTAATGGACCCTTGGCAAGGTTGACAAAAAGAAGAAGAAAGTGGATGCAAATAAATAAAATCAGAAATGGAAGGAGACATAACCAATGACCCCACGAAATAAAGGAAGTAATGAGAGGATACTATGAACAACTTTTTGCTAATACACTTGACAATGTAGATGAAATGGACAACTTCCTAGAAAGGCATGAACAACCAACATCGACTCGAGAAGAAATAGACAACCTCACCAAACCAATCACAAGTAAAGAAATTGAAGAAGTCATTAAGAAGCTCCCAATAAAGAAAAGTCCAGGACCAGATGGCTTCACATGTGAATTCCACCAAACATTCAAGAAAGAATTAGTGCCAGTCCTGCTCAAACTCTTCAAAAAAATTGAAGAGAATGGAAAGCTACCTAACTCATTCTACAAAGCCAACATCACCCTCATACCAAAGCCAGACAAAGATATTACAAAAAAATAAAACTACAGACCAATCTCTCTTATGAATATAGATGCAAAAATCCTCAACAAAATTTTTGCAAATCGAATACAGCAACACATTAAAAGAATTACACACCATGGCCAAGTAGGATTCATCCCAGGTATGCAAGGATGGTTCAATATAAGAAAATCAATTAATGTAATACACCACACCAATAAATCAAAGCAGAAAAACCACACGATCACCTTGATTGATGCAGAAAAGGTATTTGACAAAATTCCACATCCTTTCCTGTTGAAAACACTTCAAAGGATAGGAATAGAAGGGAACTTCCTCAATATGATAAAGGGAATATATGAAAAACCCACAGCTAACACCATCCTCAATGGGGAAAAACTGAAAACTTTCCCCCTAAGATCAAGAACAAGACAAGGATGTCCACTATCACCATTGTTAATCAACATTGTGTTTGAAGTTCTAGCCAGAGCAATTAGACAAGGAAAAGAAACACAAGGCATCAAAATTGGAAAGGAAGAAGTAAAACTCTCACTGCAGATGATATGATACTATACATCAAACCCCCCCCCAAAATCCACTGCAAAATTGCTAGAGCTAATAAATGAGTACAGCAAATTGTCAGGTTATAAGATCAACACTCAAAAATCTGTAGTGTTTCTATTCACTAGTAACGAACAATCTGAGGGGGAAATTATGAAAAAAATTCCACTTACAATTGCAACCAAAAGAATAAAATACTTAAGAGTAAATTTAACTAAAAGGACAAAAGACCTCTATGTAAAAACTATAAGAAATTGTTAAAAGAAATCACAGAAGACCTATGTAAATGGAATGGCATACCTTGTTCATGGATTGGAAGACTAAATATAGTTAAGATGTCAATTCTACCTCAATTGATTTACAGATTTAATGCAATACAAGTTAAAATCCCAAGGACTTACTTTTCAGAAATAGGAAAACCAGTAACCAAATTATTTGGAAGAACAAGGTGCCCCAAATGGCTAAAAGTATCCTGAGAAAGAAAAATGAAGTTAGAGGTCTCATGTTACCTGACTTTAAGGCATATTATAAAGCTACAGTGGTAAAAACAGCATGGTACTGGCATAAAGATAGAAGGATTGATCAATGGCATCAAATAGATTGTTCAGATATAGCCCCTCTCATCAATGGACAATTGATCTTTGATAAGGCAGTCAAGCCAACTCACCTGGGACAGGACATCTCTTCAATAAATGGTACCTAGAGAACCGGATATCCACATGCAAAAGAATGATATGGATCCATATCTCACATCCTATATAAAAATTACCTCAAAATGGATCTAAGATCTAAACATTAGATCTAAGACCATAAAACTGTTAGAAGAAAATGTAGGGAAATATTTTATAAATTTTATAATAAGAAGCTGTTTCCTAGACCTTACATTTAAAGCATGAGCATTGAAGACAGAAATAAATAAATGGGAACTCCTCAAAATTAAACACTTTGGTGAATCAAAGAACTTTGTCAAGAAAGTAAAAAGACAGCCAATACATGGGGACAATATTTGGAAATGATATATCAGATAAAGGTCTAGTATCCAGAATATATAAAGAGATTGTTCAATTCAACAACAAAAAGACAGACAATCCAATTACAAAATGGGGAAAAGACTTTAACAGACACTTCTAAGAAGAGGAAATACAAGTGGTCAAAAGACACATGAAAACATACTCAACTTCCCTGGCTATCAGGGAAATGCATATCAAAACCACAATGAGATATCCTCTCACACCCATCAGAATGGCCATTATCGATAAAACAGAAAATGACAAGTGCTGAAGAGGATGTGGAGAAAGAGGCACACTTATTCACTGTTGATGGGAATGTCAAATAGTACAACTGCTGTGGAAGGCAGTTTGGCAGTTCCTCAGGAAGCTAAGTATAGAATTTCCATATGACCCGGCAAAGCCATTGCTAGGTATCTACTCAGAAGACATGAGGGTAAAGACACCAATGGACATTTGCACACCAATGTTTACAGCAGCATCATTTGCAATTACCAAGAGATGGAAACTGCCCAAATGCCCATCAACAGATGAGTGGCTAAACAAGCCGTGGTATATACATATGATGGAATATTATGCAGCTGTAAGACAAAATAAAGTTATGAAGTATGTAACAACATGGATGGACCTTAAGGACATTTTGCTGAGTGAGATTAGCCAGAAACAAAAGCACAAATACTGTATGGTCTCACTGATATGAACTAACATTAATGAATGAACTTGGATAATTTCATTTAAGAACAGATCATCAAGAGATAAAAATAGCTTAGATATTGGGTAATCGGAAGTGAAGGGGTACAGATTGTGCAATGGGACTGAATCACATCTAAAATCACATCTTCCTTTGCAAAATCACATCTAAAATCACATCTTCCTCTGCAAAAATAGAAAAGCCAATAACCAAATTTATTTGGAAGGGCAAGGTGCCTCAAATAGCTAAAAGTATCTTGAGAAAGAAAAAATGAAGTGGGAGTTCTCTGACTACCTGATTTTAAAACATATTATAAAGTTACAGTGGTCAAAACAGCATGGTACTGGAATGAAGATAGATGTACTGACAATGGAATAGAATTGAGTGTTCAGAAACAGACCCTCTCATACATGGACAATTGATCTTTGAGAAGGTGGTCAAGCCAATCCAACTGGAACAGAGCAGCCTCTTCAATAAATGGTCCTTGGAGGACTGGATATCCATATGTAAAAGAATGAAAGAGGATCCATATCTCACACCTTATACAAAAATTAATTCAAAATGGATCAAAGACCTAAACAATAGAGCTAAGACCATAAAACCTTTAGGAAAAAATGTAGGGAAATATAAATCTTTTGATAGAAAGTGCTTTCCATAATCTTACACTCAAAGCATGAGCAATGAATAAAGAAAAATATAAATGGGACCTTCTCAAAATTAAACACTTTTGTGCATCAAAGAAATTTGTCAGGAAAATAAAAAGGTAGCCTATGCAATGGGAGACAATACTTTGAAATCACGTATCAGAGAAGGGTTTAATATCCAAAATATATAAAGTGAATCTGCAACTCAACAACAAAAAGACAAATAACCCAATTTAAAATGGTCAAAAGACTTGAACAGACACTTTTAAGAACAGGAAATACAAGTGGCTAAAAGGCACATTAAAAGATGCTGAAGTTCACTAGCTATTAGGAAAATGCAAATCAAAATTGCAAAGTGATATCCTTTCACACCCAGTAAAATGGCCATTATCTTGTAGGTTTGTCCAGGTTTGTGTGATGCTCTGATATATCCCAGAGCAATGGGAAGATAATGTAAAAGTATCTGCACAGTCTCATTGGGGGAATCAGGAGAAAGGAGGAAACTTTAAAATTCCCCATTTGGGGAAATCCTGATATGCTCACAAGTAGTGGGGACAACCAATTCCATAGGCTGAGCCCTCAATCGTGGGGTTCAACCCTATGAAACTTATTCCTAGAAAGAAGCTAAGCCTACATATACTTATACCAAGAGAACCTCTTTTGTTGCTCAGATGAGGCTTCTCTCTCTAAGTCAACTCAGCAAGTGAACTCACTGCCCTCTCCCCTATGCGGGCCCCCAGGGGTATAAATCAATCTGGCACTGTGGTACTTGACCTCTGGGGATGAGCCACAACCTGGCATCAAGGGAATGAGAAAGCTTTCTTGACCAAAAGGGGGAAGAGAGAAATGAGACAAAATAAAGTCTCAGTGGCTGAGATATTTCAGAGTCAGGAGGTTATCCTGGAGGTTATTGTTATGCATCGTACAGATATCCCTTTTTTTATGGTACAATGGAAATGCTGAAGGGAAATACCTAAAGCTGTTGAACTGTGCTCCAGTAGCCTTGATTCTTGAAAAGGATTGTATAACCATACAGCTTTAGTGATGCTGACCATGTGTTTGTGAAAACCTTGTGTCTGATGCTCCTTTTTTCCAGGGTATGGATAGATGAGTAAAAAATAAGGGCAAAAAAAAAATAATAGAGGGCAGATAAGGAGTAAAAAAATTGAATAGATTAAAATAATAGTGTTCAATAAGAGAGAGAGGTAAGGGATATGGGACGTATGAATTTTTTTCTTTTTTCTTTTTATTTCCTTTTCTGGTGTGATGCAATTGTTGTAGAAATGATCATGGTGATGAATACACAACTATATGATGATATTGTGAGCCATTGCATGTATGCTATGGTTGCAATGTATGTGTGTGAAGACTTTTCAATAAAAATATTTTAAAAAATAAGGAGACATAAAACTAAAAATACATCAATTGTCCGTAGATGTGAGGTTTTTTCTGGTCTTAATTTGATTTCCTTGTTCTGTTCGTCTTTGTGCCAGTACCATGCTGCTTTGACCACTACAGCTTTGTAATAAGCTTTAAAGTGAGGCTATGTGAGTCCTCCAAGTTAATGCCACTTTTTCAACATGAGTTTTCCTATTCAGAGCCCCTTATTCTTCTAAATACATTTGATGATTGGCTTTTCCATTCCTGTAAAGTAGGGTGATGGATGGGATTTTTTTTTTTTTTTTTAGAGAGAGGGAGGAAGGGAAGGAAAGACAGAGAAGGAAGGAAGGATGGAAGGAAGGAAGGGAGGAAGAAAGGGAAACATCTTAAACATTTTCTTATTTTTTTTTTATTATATTTTGTTTGTTTGTTTGTTTTTACATGGGCTGGGGCCGGGAATCGAACCGGGGTCCTCCGGCATGGCAGGCAAGCACTCTTGCCCGCTGAGCCACCGCGGCCCGCCCAGGGTGATGGGATTTTGATTAGTGGTTTGGTGAATCTGTATGATTGACATGTTAGTATTTTTAGTCTTTCAATCCATGAGCAGGGAATGTCCTGACATTTACTTAGTTCTTCTTTAGTATCTTTTAACAAATTTTGAGATTTTATGTATAAATCCTTTACATTCTTGGTTCCATTTATTCCTAGATAATTGATTCTTTAAGTTGCTATGCTAAATGGAATATTTTTGTTGATTTGCTCCTTATATTGCTCATTATTAGTGTATATGAACACTACTGAATTTGTGCATTGATCTTGTACCTGACCACTTTCCTGAATATGTTTAATAGCTCTAGTAGCTTTGTTGTAGATTTTTCAGGACATATCTTCATATGTGATCTCTTTACCTGAAAATAGTGAAAGTTTTACTTCTTCATTTCTTTTTTTTTAACTTGGAACAGAAACTACTTTAATTGATGCAATATTTAGCCATTCAAACATTTCATATTTAGTTATTAACACTGTGGGGAAGGAATGTGCACTTCACATTGACAAAGTTAAAAGAAACTGCAATTTTTGTAATTTTCACTTGCTCAGGTCCAGTTTGGCTTGGGGTTTGGTTGAGAGTTGTGTCAGTCAGATGAACACTGCATCTTCCAGAGACAAGGGTGACAAAAGTGATATTTCAAACTGAAACCCAAGATTTAGCACTAGGAAGAAGGTGGAGCTCTGTGAGTGTAAAGACTGTTTCTTCCTTAACACTGTTTGAAAAACCTTTCACATTACAGCACCATAGTATAGTGGTTAGGTTTCCTGATGCTGCCACAGGAGATGTGGATGAATGCACTGTCAGCTCTTCAATTAGAGGACTCCAGCTTGCAAAGCGAGTGACTGTTGACCTAAGCATTTCTAATTATATTTCCTTTTCTCCAGCCCACAGTGCAGACCATGGTGCATTTGGAATTACATCTGCCTGGATTTTGTCCTTGGCAAGTCAAAGAAAAAGGGAGAGAAGGTTTAGAGGAGGGGGTAGTAGAAATGTATTACCTTTTCAACTGTTGACATCCACTGTGAACAAAATAAAAGACAATTATCTCAGACAAGAATAAGAGAGGCTTGGGTTCATTATTAAGAAGAACTACCTTAGTACTTCTTCATTTCTGATTTCAATGACTTTTATTCTTTTCTTGCCTAGCTGTTCTGGCTAGAACTTCCAGTACAACGTTGAATAACAGAGGTGACAGTGGGCTGCTTTGTTTTGTTCTTGATCTTAGAGGGAAAGCTTTCAGTCTTTCGCCATTGAGTATGATTTTAGCTGTGGGTTTTTCATATATGTCCTTTAACATGTTGAGAAACTTTCCTTCTATTCCTATATAGTCAACGGTTTTTATCAATAAAGTATGCTGGATTTTTTTCAAATGCCTGTTCTGCCTCAATCAAGATGATCATGCCGTTTTTCCCCTTTGTTTTGTTAATGTTTTGTATTACATTAATTTATTTTCTTATATTGAACCACTTTTGCATACCAGGTATAAAACCTACTTGATCATGGTGTATAATTATTTTTTTAATTTATTTATTAATTAAAAATAAAACAGCATACATAATCAGTAATTCACAATATCATCACTTAGTTGCATATTCATCATTTCTTAGAACATTTGCATTAATTCAGAAAAAGAAATAGAAAGACAATAGAATAAGAAATAAAATGAACACAGGAAAGAAAAAAAAAAAGGAAAAGATTATATCTACCATACCCCTTACCCCTCACTTTCATTGATCACTAGCATTTCAAACTAGATTTACTTTAGCATTTGTTCCCCCTATTATTTATTTTTATTCCATATGTTCTACTCCTTTGTTGACAAGGTAGATAAAAGGAGCACCAGACACAAGGTTTTCACAATCACACAGTCACATGGTGACAGCTGTAATATCATTCAATCATCCTCAAGAAACATGGCTACTGGAACACAGCTCTACATTTTCAGACAGTTTCCTCCAGCCTCTCCATTACATCTTGAATAATAAGATGATTATCTACTTGATGCACAAGAATAACCTCCAGGATAACCTCTTGACTCTGTTTGGAATCTCTCAGCCATTGACACTGTGTCTCATTTCCCTCCTCCCCCTTTTGGTCGAGAAGGTTTTCTCAATCCATTGATGCTAAGTCTCAGCTCATTCTAGGGTTTTTCTCAATCCCTTGATGCTGAGTCTCCGTTCACTCCAAGATCTCTGTCCCACGTTGCCAGGAAGGTACACACCCCTTGGAGTCATGTACCATGTAGACAGGGGGAGGGTGGTGAGTTAGCTTATTGTGTTGGCTGGAGAGAGAGGCCACATCTGAGCAATAAAAGAGGCTCTCCTGGGGATGACTCTTAGGCCTAAATTTTAAGTAGACTTGACCTATCCTTTGTGGGGTTAAGTTTCATATGAACAAACCCCAAGACTGAGGGCTCAGCATACAGCTTTGGTTTTCCACCCTGCTTGTGAGAATATCAAGAATTCAACTTGGGGAAGTTGAATTTCTCCCTGTTCTCACCACTCCCCAAAGGGGGCTTTGCAGATACTTTTCCACTCACTGATCAAATCACTCTGGAATTCATTGGGGCCTCACTCTGGACAAACCAGCAAAATCTCATGTCCTACCTGAGATTCCAAGTACTTATGGCATTCAATCAAACTATCTACATAAGTTATATTAGAAAATGCACTAGTCAAAATATAAATTTTGTAACAAATAAATATTTTTTGCTTTAGTCTCACACAGAAGGTGGCATTTTAAAATATTAATTACCATCTATTTTCAGTACCCTGCAATAATGACATTCCTTTGTTCTTCCTCGTGCAAAAACATTTTTAAAATTGTACCTTGTACATTTCACTATTATTATACACTCTAGGCATTCCTAGATTATACCATCTCAATCTTTAACATCTATCTTTCTTTCTGATTTCATTTATGTCCCCAGCTCACCTCCCTCTATCATTCTCACATGCAGCTTCATTCAGTGTTTTAACATAATTGTATTACAGTTAGGTAGTATTGTGCTGTCCATTTCTGAGTTTTTGTATCCAGTCCTGTTGCACAGTCTGTAATCCTTCAGCTCCAATTACCCAATATCTTACCCTATTTCAACTCCTGATGGTCTCTGTTACCAAAGAAATATTCCAAGTATATTCACTAATGTCAGTTCATATCAATGAGACCATACAGTATTTATCCTTTAGTTTTTGGTTAGTCTCACTCAGCATAATGTTCTCAAGGTCCACTCATGTTGTTACATACTTCATAAGTTTATTCTGTCTTAAAGCTGCAAAATATTCCATTTTATGTATATACCACAGTTTGTTTAGCCAGTCGTCAGTTGATGGACATGTTGGCTGTTTCCATCTCCTTGCAATTGTAAATAATGCTGCTATAAACATTGGTGTGCAAATGTCCATTTGTGTCTTTGCCCTTAGGTCCTCTGAGCAGATACCTAGCAATGGTGTTGCAAGGGCATATGGCAATTCCATATTCAACTTTTTGAGGAACTGCCAAATTGCCTTCCACAGTGGTTGTACCATTTGACATTCCCACCCACAGTGAATAAGTGTGCCTCTTTCTCCACATACTCTCCAGCACTTGTCATTTTCTGTTTTGTTGATAATGGCCATTCTGGTGGGTGTGAAATGATATCTCATTTTGGTTTCGATTTGCATTTCTCTAATGGCCAGGGACGTTGAGCTTCTCTTCATGTACATTTTAGCCATTTGTATTTCCTCTTCTGAGAAGTGTCTGTTCAAGTCTTTCCCCCATTTTGTAATTGGATTGGCTGTCTTTTTGTCATTGAGTTGAACAATCTCTTTATAAATTCTGGATACTAGACCTTTATCTGATATGTCATTTCCAGATATTGTCTCCCATTGTGTAGGCTGTTTTTTTACTTTCTTGTTGAAGTTCTTTGATGCACAAAAGTGTTTAATTTTGAGGAGTTCCAATTTCTTTCTTTCTTTCTTCAGTGCTCTTGTTTTAGGTGTAAGGTCTATAAAACCACCTCCAATTATAAGATTTATAAGATATTTCCCTACATTTTCCTCTAACTGTTTTATGGTCTTAGACCTGATGTTTAGATCTTTGATCCATTTTGAGTTAACTTTTGTATAGGGTGTGAGGTACGGGTCCTCTTTCATTCTTTTGCATATGGATATCCAGTTCTCTAGGCACCATTTATTGAAGAGACTGTTCTGTCCCAAGTGGGTTGACTTGACTGCCTTATCAAAGATCAAATGTCCATAGATGAGAGAGTCTATATCTGAGCACTCTATTCGATTCCATTGGTCAATATATCTATCTTTATGCTAGTACCATGCTGTTTTGACCACTGTGGCTTCATAATATGCCTTTAAGTCAGGCAGCATGAGACTTCCAGCTTCGTTTTTATTCCTCAAGATACTTTTAGTAATTCGGGGCACCCTGCCCTTCCAAATAAATTTGCTTATTGGTTTTTCTATTTCTGAAAAGTAAGTTGTGGGGATTTTGATTGGTATTGCGTTGAATCTGTAAATCAATTCAGATAGAATTGACATCTTAACTATATTTAATCTTCCAATCCATGAACATGATATGCCCTTCCATTTATTTAGGTCTTCTGTGATTTTTTAAAACAATCTCTTGTAGTTTTCTTTATATAGGTCTTTTATCTCTTCAGTTAAATTTATTCCTAAGTATTTTATTCTTTTGGTTGCAATTGTAAATGGAATTCATTTCTTGATTTCCCCCTCAGCTTGTTCATTGCTAGAAACACTACAGATTTTTGAATGTTGATCTTGTAACCTGCCACTTTGCTGTACTCGTTTATTAGCTCTAGTAGTTTTGCTGTGGATTTTTGAGGGTTTTCAACATATAGTATCATATCATCTGCAAACAGTGATAGTTTAATTTCTTCCTTTCCAATTTTGATGCCTTGTGTTTCGTTTTCTTCTCTAATTGCTCTGGCTAGAACTTCCAACACAATGTTGAATAACAATGGTGATAGTGGACATTCTTGTCTTGTTCCTGATCTTAAAGGGAAAGTTTTCAGTTTTTCCCCATTGAGGACGTTATTAGCTGTGGGTTTTTCATATATTCCCTTTTTTCATTTTAAGGAAATTCCCTTGTATTCCTATCCTTTGAAGTGTTTTCAACAGGAAAGGATGTTGAATCTTGTCAAATGCCCCTTCTGCATCAATTGAGATGATCATGTGATTTTTCTCCTTTGATTTGTTGATATGGTGTATTACATTAATTGATTTTCTCATGTTGAACCATCTTTGCATACCTGGGATGAATCCTACTTGGTCATGATGTATAATTCTTTTAATGTGTTGCTGGATTCGATTTGCTAGAATTTTGTTGAGGATTTTTTTCATCTATATTCATAAGAGAGATTGGTCTGTAGTTTTCTTTTTTGTAATATCTTTGCCTGGTTTTGGTATGAGGGTGATTTTGGCTTCACAGAATGAATTAGGTAGCTTTCCCTCCACTTCAATTTTTTTGAAGAGTTTGAGCAGGGTTGGTACTAATTCTTTCTGGAATGTTTGGTAGAATTCACATGTGAAGCCATCTGGTCCTGGAATTTTCTTTTTGGAAAGCTTTTTAATGACTGATTCAATTTCTTTACTTGTGATTGGTTTGTTGAGGTTATCTTTTTCTTCTTGAGTCAAAGTTGGTTGTTCATGCCTTTCTAGGAAATTGTTCATTTCATCTACATTGTTGTATTTATTAGCATAAAGTTGTTCATAGTATCCTGTTATTACCTCCTTTATTTCTGTGGGGTCAGTGGTTATGTCTCCTCTTCCATTTCTGATCTTATTTATTTGCATCCTCTCTCTTCTTCTTTTTGTCCATCTTGCTAAAGGCCCATCAGTCTTATTGATTTTCTCATAGAACCAACTTCTGGTTTTATTGATTTTCTCAATTGTTTTCATGTTCTCAATTTCATTTATTTCTGCTCTAATCTTTGTTATTTCTTTCCTTTTTCTTGCTTTGAGGTTAGTTTGCTGTTCTTTCTCCAGTTCTTCCAAGTGAACAGTTAATTCCTGAATTTTTGCCCTTTGCTCTTATTTGATGTAGGCATTTAGGGCATTAAATTTCCCTCTTGGCACTGCCTTTGCTGCATCCCATGAGTTTTGATATATTGTGTTTTCATTTTCATTTTCCTTGAGATATTTACTGATTTCTATTGTAATTTCTTCCTTGACCCACTGTTTGTTTAAGATTGTGTTGTTGAGCCTCCACATATTTTTGAATTTTCTGGTGCTCTGCCTATTATTGATTTCCAACTTCATTCCTTTATGATCTGAGAAAGTGTTTTGTATGATTTCAATCTTTTAAAATTTGTTGAGTCTTGCTTTGTGACCCAGCATATGGTCTATCTTTGAGAATGATCCATGAGCACTTGAGAAAAAGGTGTATCTTGCTGTTGTGAGGTGTAATGTCCTATAAATGTCTGTTAAGTCTCGCTCATTTATTGTAATATTCGAATTCTCTGTTTCTTTATTGATCCTCTGTCTAGATGTTCTGTCCATTGATGAGAGTGGGAAATTGAAGTCTCCAACTATTATGGTACATGTGTCTATTTCCCTTTTCAGTGTTTGCAGTGTTTGCCTCATGTATTTTGGGGCATTCTGGTTCGGTGCATAAATATTTATGATTGTTATGTCTTCCTGTTGAATTGTTCCTTTTATTAGTACATAATATCCTTGTCTCTTTTAACTGTTTTACATTTGAAGTCTAATTTGTTGGATATTAGTATAGCTACTCCTGCTCCTTTTGGGTGGTTATTTGCATGAAATGTGTTTTCTCAACCTTTCACTTTCAGCCTATGTTTATCTTTGGGTCTAAGATGTGTTTCCTGTAGACAGCATCTAGAAGGATCCTGCTTTTTAATCCATTCTACCAGTCTATGGCTTTTGATTGGCTAATTCAATCCATTAACATTTAGTGTTATTACTGCATGGGTAGTGCTTTCTTCTACCACTTTGCCTTTTGTATTTTATGTGTCATATCTAATTTCCCTTCTTTCCACACTCTTCTCCACACCTTTCTCTTCTGTCTTTTTAATGTGTCTCTAGTGCTCCCTTTAGTATTTCTTCCAAAGCTGGTCTCTTGCTCACAAATTCTCTCAGTGATTTTTTTGTCTGAAAATGTTTTAATTTCTCCCTCAGTTTTGAAGGACAATTTTTCTGGGTATAAATTTCTTGGTTGGCAGTTTTTCTCTTTTAGTAATTTTAAAATATCATCCTACTGTCTTCTCGCCTCCATGGTTTCTGCTGAGAAATCGACACATAGTCTTATTGGGTTTCCCTTATATGTGATGGATTGCTTTTGTCTTACTGCTTTCAAAATCCTCTCTTTCTCTTTGACCTCTGATATTCTAAGTAGTAATTGTCTTGGAGAACGTCTATTTGGATCTATTCTGTTTGGGGTATGCCTTACTTCTTGGATCTGTAATTTTAAGTCTTTCATAAGAGTTGGGAAATTTTCAGTGATAATTTCTTCCATTAGTTGTTCTCCTCCTTTTCCCTTCTCTTCTCCGTACAGGATACCCACAACATGTATTTTTTTGCGCTTCATATTATCCTTTATTTCCCTGAGTCCCCACTCATATTTTTCCATCTTTTTCCCTATAGTTTCTGTTTCTTGTCAGATTTCAGATGTTCCATCCTCCAGTTCATTAATCCTAACCTCTGTCTCTTGAAATCTACCATTGTAGGTTTCCATTGTTTTTTTCATCTCTTCTACTGTACCTTTCATTCCCATAAATTCTGTGATTTGTTTTTTCAGATCTTACATTTCTTCTTTTTGTTTCTTTCCTTGCCTTCTTCATATCCTCCCTCAATTCATTGATTTGGTTTTTGATGAGGTTTTCCATGTCTGTTTGTATATTCTGAATTAATTGTTTAAGCTCTTGTATCTCATTTGAACTATTGGTTTTTTCTTTTGCCTGGGCCATATCTTCAATTTTCCTGGTGTGATTTGTTATTTTTTGCTGGTGTCTAGACATTTAATTACCTTGATTAATTAATTCTGTAGATTGCTTTCACTTCTCTTACCTAGGGTTTTCTTGCTAGATGAATCTGGTGTCTATGTGTTCTTCGACCTTCAGTTCAGTTTTTTCTGGACCTCTAGCTTAGATTTTGTTTAACAGAGTATAATTTTTCAGTTCTTGTTTTCTTGTATCTTTCCCTGCTTGTATGGTGCCTTTTCCCTCCCCACCCTTAAGAAGGTCTATGTAGGTATTATAGACTCCAGCTGGGTTTTCCTGGACTAAACTGGCTTCCTATCAGGGGAAGGAGTCACCTGTGTCAGTTTTCCCTGAAGGTGAGACCCAGCAGGTTAAAAGACTTTCCTGTGAAATCTCTGGACTCTGTTTTTCTTATCCTGCCCAGTATGTGGTACTTGTCTGTCTGCGGGTCCCACCAGTGAAAGATGTTGTGACATCTTTAAGTTTGGAAGACTCTCCCTGCTGGGGGCATGGTGGAGACAGAGGCAAGGTTGTAGGCTGGTTTTGATGGCTTCAAATTGCCAAGCCCTCGGATCTGAACTCCTTGATGGAGGGATTCCACCTGAGTTGGGCTTCACCCCTCCCCTGAGGAAGGCACAGGTGGGAGACAGCCCTGAAAGCAGTCTGTTTTTGTCTATGCCTGGGGCAGTTGCAGCCTGAGAAGTCCCACCACTGAATCCAGAGGCAGCCAAGTCTCCATAGAAACACAGCTACTGAAACCTCCATTTCCTCCCCTTTCCTCTTTCTCTGTGAGCCCAATGAGCAACCTCCACCTTGACCAGGTTTAGCGTCTCTTTCCCTTCACTCTGGGAAGTCACCTGTAGGGGAGGGGCGCTGGGTGCCAGCCACCGTGGCTCAGGGAACTGATGGTTCTGGAGATGCTCGCAGCTGGTCCAGCTGGTCCAGACTGGGGTATGCTGTGTGTCTGGTCACTAATGTGGCTCTGGGAGCTGTCCTGTACTGTTTCTAGTTATTTCATAGTTGTTCTGGAGGACGAACCAAAACGTGCACATTGCTAAGCCACCATCTTGGCCCCTCCTCCCTAGTTAATTCCTATAATTCCTATAATGTAGGTTTGATTTGCATGTATTTTGCTGAGAATTTTCCTATCAGAATTCATAAGAGAAATTAGTTTTTATTTTCTTATAGTGTCTTTACATAGCTTTGGCATTAGGGTGAAGTTGGCCTCATAAGAGTGAGTTAGGCAGTGTTCCCCCTCTTGAATTTCTTTGAAGACTTTGTCGAGAATTGACGCCATTCCTTCAAATGTTTGAAAGAATTTACCTGTGAATCCATAAAGTCCTAGGCTTGGTTTGAGGTGAGGTTTGTGGTGACTGATTCAATCTCTTTGATTGGTCTCTTGTGATCTTCTATTTCTTCTCAAGTCAGTATAGGTTTTTTGTGTGTTTCTAGGAATTTGTCCACTTCTTTGAAGTTGTCTAATTTGTTGGCATATATTTGTTCATACTATCCTTTTATGATATTTTAATTTTTATGATGTCTGGCATCTGATTATTTTCATATGTTAATTGTGGATTTTAGTATTTCCTTTTCATCTGGGGTTTTACTTTTGACTGATTTTTTTGTTAAGGCTGTTCTTTGATAAGCCCTCTTATTCTGAACCTTTAGTGCAACCTGTCTTTATTCAGATTTTCTCAGCTCTTCATCTGTTTCTTGCCCTGGATATATGGTTCAATTTTTAAGATTGCACTTTTTGTTTAAATATTTCACCTCCATAGGAAAGCTTTCTTTCCTCTGCTCCTTCTCTGCAAATCTTGATCTGTTCTGTTTTGTTTTATTTCATTTCATTTTATTTTTTTGCAGAATTCTTCCCTCAGCCCCTGTGATTCATTTAAATTCTCTTCCTCACACTTTTCATTTCTATCTTACAGCAGCTCACCCCCTCTTTTTTTTTTTTTTTTTAAAGGAAAGACAGAGAGAAGGAAGGAAGGATAGAAGGAAGGAAGGAAGGAAGAAAGGGAAACATCTTTTAAACATTTTCTTGTTTTATTGTATTCTGTTTCTCCGTTTTTGTTACATGGGCTGGGGCCGGGAATCGAACCGAGGTCCTCCGGCATAGCAGGCAAGCACTTTGCCCGCTGAGCCACCGCGGCCCGCCCTCACCCCCTCTTTTATGCCCTATGAATGGTTTCTACCTCTGGTTTCTTCCCCATTATGATATTCTGTTCTGGGGACTAAGATCAACTCAATACAGACATGTGGGCCAATCCAGTAAAATCCATTTTGCTTTTAGGTAGTATAGTGTACAGAGACTGCATTATGTGCACCTTTTACCAACAGTTCTGCCGCATTCTCTTTCTTTTTTTCTCTGAGGGTCCTTTAGTATTTGGCACTCCTCAGTGGCTTGTGTTCTTCCTTATGTCTCTGTGGACTTGGTTCCCTGTACCTGGATATGTGTGGGGTGCTAATGTTCAGCTGTGAGTGACTCTATATTTTATTTCTGGTTACCCTGGATTTGGATTATGCAGCCTACTAATTTTAAAATATACTAAATTAGCTTCAATATATGCTTTTTCCCTGCTCCCATATCCCTTAGTTTCCCCTCTTTATGTTGTTTTTGTCCCACATTATCTCTGTATGTTTTTCGTGTCCATTATCCAGAAATATGCATTTTCTGATTCAATTATATTCTGACTCTGAGTAATTAAAGATGAGTTTTTTATTGGGTTCTGCATTTGCTCTTTTTGTTGCCTTGTTTTAGTTTGTAAACTGGCAGAATATGATATATCAGAAATGGAACAGTTTTTTTTTTATTAATTAAAAAAAGAATTAACAAAACAATTAGAAATCATTCCAATCTACATGTACAATCAGTAATTCTTAATAACATCACATAGTTGCATATTCATCATTTCTTAGTACATTTGCATCGATTTAGAAAAAGAAATAAAAAGACAACAGAATAAGAATTAAAACAATAATAGAAAGAAAAAAAACAAAAAAAACAAAAACAAAAAACCTATACCTCACATGCAGCTTCATTCAGTGTTTTAACATAATTGCATTACAATTGGGTAGTATTGTGCTGTCCATTTCTGAGTTTTTATATCCAGTCCCGTTGTACAGTCTGTATCCCTTCATCTCCAATTATCCCTTCTCTTTTTTTTTTTAATTAACGGAAAAAAAGAAATTAACCCAACATTTAGAGATCATACCATTCTACACATGCAATCATTAATTCTTAACATCATCACATAGATGCATGATCATCAGAAATGGAACAGTTTTAAAAAAAGAAATTTAGTAAGTAAAATTTCAATTCTAAGGAAGTGAAAGTGTCCAAATTAAGACATCAACAAGAGTTTACCTTTATTCTTGTTAAAGCTGATAGGTCAGGTACTCCTTTGTCAGCTGGAAAGTCACATGTCTGTCATCTGCTTGTCTCTTCTCCTTGGCTCCACTGCTTTCAGCCTCTTTTCCTGTGGGGGTTCCTCACTTTGCTTCTCTGGGACTGGCTTTTATCTCTAGGCGTCTCTTGGTGCTCTCCTGGCTCTGGCTTGCTTCAGATCTCATGGCAATGTTTACTGGGCTCCAAGTATCTGCAAACATTTGTGTCTCTGATCTCCAATGTTGGCATCTGTGTCAGCTCTGGACTCTGAAGTTTCTGTCAACTCTGCTCTCAGCTGTCTCCAAAAGGTTTCCTCTTTTAAGAGAACTGCAGCAAACTAATCAAGACCCACTTAGAATGGGTGGAGTCATATCTCTGTGGAGATAATCTAATAAAAATTTTCTGCCCTACACTATTGAATCAGAATAGAGAGAAATGGCTGTTCCCACAAGATTGGATCAGGATTAAAACATGGCTTTTCTGGGGTACATAATGCTTTGAAACTGACACATGCGTTTAGAGAATATATCATTTCTTCACATTATTGCAAGCCACTCTCTTCTCTGATTTCCTTTCAACCTGCAGAACTCCCTTCAGTAATTCTTGTAGGGCAGGCCTTTTGTTGGTGAACTCTCTCAATTTCTGCTTATCTGCAAATATTTAAAACCCTCCCTTTTTGAATGCCAGTTTTTCAGGATAAAGAATTTGGGTCTGACAATTTTTCTCTATCATTACCTTAAATATATCTAACAACTGCCTTCTTGCCTCCATGATTTTTTATGAGAAATCAGCACTTACACTTATTGTATTACCCTTGTATATAACAAATTGTTTTTCTCTTTCTGCTTTAAGAATTCTCTCTTTAACTTCGGCATTTGACATTCTGATTAGTATATGTCTCAGAGTGGGTCTATTAGGATTTATTCTGTGTAGAGTAGGTTCTGCTTTTTGGACATGTATATTTATGTCTTTCATAAGAGTTGGGAATTTTTGACTATTATTCCTTCAGATATTCTTTCTATCACTTTTCCCTACTTTTCCCCTCCTGGGTCACCCATGATGGTATGTTGGTGTGATTCATGCTGTCATTCAAATCCCTGAGAAGTTGCTCGATTTTTTCTACTCTTTTATTGTCTGTTCCTCTGACTGTATGATTTTGATTGTCCTACCTTCTAGTTTGCTGATTCTTTCTTCTACCAGTTCACATCTGCTGTTGTATGCCTCCAGTTTATTTTAATAACTACTATTGTGACTTTCATTCCAATATTTATGTTTCTTTTCAAATTTTCAATTTATTCTTTATGCTCAAACATTGTCTTGTTAATGTCCTTTAGCTCTATATCCATATTTTCCTTCATCTTCTTGAATGGATTTAGATTTGTTTGAATTTCTTTGATTAGTTTTTCCATATTCTGTGTCTCCTCTGAATTTTTATTTTGTTCCTTTGACTGAGTCATATCTTCCTTTCTGGGTGAACCGTGTTGGCCAAATCCTATCTATCCATGCATAGCCCCTTACTTTTAGCTCTGTGTACTATGGAGCTGAACTTGAGGAGGTGTTCAGTTATTTGAGGGGAAATTAACACACCAAACAACCCAATCTCAATTAAAGGCCTCAATTACAGTCATCAATTAAAAGCTGAGGCTTAGTTCTGAGATGAATAGGGTTAGCCTAAATGAGAGTCCCTGTTGTGGACCAATATAATACTGCCCTGGAGAACTAGTTCAAGGAAGTAACTCATTCTGTGTTAATATTCCTCCAGGTGGAAGTATCCAAGAGCTTCTAGGTTGAAGACCATCTGAATTTCTCCAGGGAAATGTATTGTTGAATATAGAAAAACATCTGGGAGCTAGGTAGCTGAATGGTAATATTAGTAATCTCTGTGTGTAAGATTATGGGAGAATGTTTTTGTTCCCATTATTTTTTCTATTCAATAAGCATTTACTCTGTGGGTAACAAAATTAACTAAAGTTTAAAACAAAATTATGAAGGTTCATGACCATGACCTTAACCCTTTGGAAGATCCTACTGCCTTGAGGCTATAGTAGAGTCAATTATCCTCCTCTATCACTGACCCGCATCAAATATATGAGAAATTTTCTTGGACTTAGCCACTTTTGAACCCTTCTATGATAGGAGGTATGGGGAATTCCATTCAGGTAGTCCAGGGTCCAAAGCCAGGAGTATCAGAACCTAATACATTTATAGGGGTATTTTTTTTAACTTCTCTTACTGTATAGTATAACATATATAGAAAACAAAACAATAAAAAAGCAATAATTTTCAAAGCACTCTTCAGCAAGTGGTTACAGGACAGATCCTAGAGTTTGTCATGGGCTACCATATGACCCTCTCATATTTTTCCTTCTAGTTGCTCCTGAATATAAGAGGCTAGTGGGCTTAAATATTTTTTTATCGATGCAATCATTTTTTTCCTTTTTTTGTGAACAATAACTTATATGCAAAAAAAGCTACAAATTTCAAAGCACAGCACCACAATTAGTTTTAGAACATATTTCAGACTTTGACATGGGTTACAATTTCACAACTTTAGGTTTTTTACTTCTAGCTGTTCTAAAATACCAGAGATTAAAAGAGATATCAATTTAATGGTTCAGCATTCATGTTCATTTGTTAAGTCCTATCTTCTATGTATAATTCCACCATCACCTTAGATCTTTCCATTTCTCTCTTTGGAGCTGTTTGGGCTATGCCAATTCTAAATTTTTTATATTAGAAGGTTCTGACACTAATATGGGGTAGGGAGATGGAACTATCTGATGTTTTGGAGAGGCTGGGCTAGATTTCAGGACTTATCTGGACCAGGGACCCATTTGGAGGTTGTAGGTTTCTGGAAAGTTACTCTAGTGCCTGGAACCCTTATGGAATCTTATATACTGCCCTAGGGGTACTTTAGGATTGGCTAGAATGATCATGGTTGTGGGTTGGCAGTTTATGATAAGTAGCAAGGTCTACCTGAAGCTTGCATAAGAGCAAACTCCAGAGTAGCCTCTAGAATTTATTTGAGCTCTCTCTGCCAATGATACTTTATTAATTACACTTCTTTCCCCCTTTTTGGTCAGGATGTAATTGTTGGTCTACATGGTATTATTAAAACAACTTATTAATTCTAATAGGATTTTTACACTTATGTGCACAGAGCACTGTAATATCATCTTATCGGGGAGGAGGTGCTTCTTATTTTCTAATGTCAGCACTTAAGATAAATTATATTTAGTCAAAATTATTCTTTGATATACCTTAAATTTCTAGGACTTGGGCCTCTGAAAGTTCAAATCCCACAAATTAATTTATTTTATTTCTCTTTGCATTTTAGCTGTGTTTTCCTTTTTCCTGGGGCTGTAGAGTCCAAAGTCTAATTTTATCTGGTCAGGGAGACTTGTGGAATTGGATTTCTGTAGTATAAATTTTTTGATAAGTAGTACTCACTTCTCTAGGATACATTTCTTTCACTGAAATTTCTGGATCAAAGAATATGCACAGTTTAAATTTTGATATGCAATGCCTGTCTTCCAAAGAGGCTGTACCTACTTAAAATCCCAAGACTGTATGAGTGAAACAGTTTCCTCCCACCTTCATCACTATATTTATCAAATGCTTTAATCTTAGCAAATATGATCAATAAAATTGCATATTAAATTGTGCCTTTCTTTGATTATGGGTGAAACTTAATATCTTTCAATATGCTTATAAATCACAAGATGCAATATAGTATTTTCACTAAGAGCATAGCATGTCCTGCCATCCTAGACAAGGAAGGGAAATTTTTAATCACTCTATACCTCAGTTCCTCATCTTTGCAATTGGGATAATAATAGTATTTACCTAAAAGGTTAGTTTGAGAATGAGACAAACTAATATATATGAAATTCTTAGAATGATCCCTGACATGTGAATGTTATTTAAACATTATCTATTATTATTTTTCATGAAATACCTCTTTCACATCCTTTGCTCTTTGTCCAAAATTTTAAATTGTGTAGGAGAAAATTGGCCAACATTTTAAATTGTCTAAGAGAAAAATATCTCTTGTCTTTTATACATGTTTCCCCAATCCATAGTTTGACTTTTGTCTTTGTTGATGGTTTATTTTTTTTCATACAGAGGCTTAAAATTTTAACATAGTCACCTTTATCTGTTTTCTCTTTTGGTTTTTGAAGTTTGTGTAGTGCATAGAAAGGTCATTCAACAACATTTTATGGAAACTGTGCATGTTAAGTGTTACACTTACATTTACATGATTGATCCTCTTGGTATTTATTTTGTTCTAAGACCATTAAGATGTAACTTTATTTTCCACCCCCCAATGGCTAGTCAGTTTCCCAAATGGTTATTCTGCCATGTACTCTCAGATTTTAAATATCATATCCTACATTAGATGCCTATTTAGTAACATTTATCCTGGACTATCTGTGTTTCACTGCAGTGTCTGCTTCTGCATCCAATTTTTGAAACTTTTTAATTACTGCATCAATTATAATACATTTAAAAATATCTGGTAAGCTCTTACCTTTGTGGGTATTATTTTGGGTATTATCCTAGGTATCCTCATGTGCTTTTTGTTTTCTGTTTGATATTTAGAATCAGCTTAATTATTTCCAAAAATATCCTGTTGGTATTTTTACTCAATCATGTTCAATGTACAGATTATTTTAGGCATTTACTTTTCTTATCCTATAATAAGGTATACATTTAAATTTATTTTTATTTTTATAGTATTTTTATGTTTTTAGTAGAATTCTAAAGTTTTCTCCCTTGTTTCTTTCCTAGATGTTCTTTTAATGTTTAATTACCTCTATAGTTATATTCCTTTTCTTATTGCTTATTTTATATGTTTGCTATTTCTCTACCTTGCACTTCATTAGACTAGACAAAGTTTTATTGGATTTTCATAGAACTACCTCTTGGGATACTTATCAATTCTTTTGTTCTCTAAATCAGAAGTTCTTGATTTAATCTTTATTAATTCTTTATTTCTGTTTCCCTTGGACCTATTTTGCCCTTTGGTTATTTTTTTGTTGTTGTTGAAATCTGTTTTAGTTTGCTATGCTGCTCAAAGCAGGTATCATAAAATGAATTGACTTTTAATGATGGGACTTTATTAGCTTGTAAACTTGCAGTTTTGAGGCTGTGAAAATGCCAAAATTAAGGCACCATCATGATGATGCTTTAATCCTAAAGACTGGCTGCCAGTGACCCTGGACTCCTCTGTCACATGGCAAGGCACATGGCAGTGTCTGTTGGTCTCTTTCTTCTCTTCCAGTTTCATTGCTTTCAGGTTCTTGTTTCCATGGCTTTCTCTCTCTCTCTCTCTGTATTCATCATGTTTATAAAGAAATGCAGGAAGAGGATTTAGACTCACTTTGTATGAGATGGATCATATCTCAACTGAAGTAGTCTTATCACAAGTTCCTACTTACAATGAGTCCATGATGTTATTATTGTAAGCATCAAATGAGACATTGTGTGACATAGGGCTCTGAAAATTATGAAGGGCTATATAAAATAAGAAGTTATTATTAATTATTATTATGATTAATTTTTTCATGCCCACAGGAATGGATTCATTTAAGAACATGATTTTCTGGGGTACATCCAGTTTCAAACCACTACATAGTCTAAGTAATATATATTTTCATTCTTCTTATTTAATAAGAACATTTATGGCTATGAATTTTGTGACTAAAGCTATGGGGATATTCCATACTTCTTTACATATTGTTGTTTTCTAAATCACTGTATTTCTAAATCACTGGTAATTCATTTTCTATATCATTGGTAAATAGAGCATCTTTTCTTTTCCTCTTTGAGCAATAAGTTATTTAAAAGTGTATTTGCTATTTTCAGAATCCAATTTTATTGAATTTTTGTTTATTTCTACTTTTATTGCATTGTGGTCAGAGAACATTATCTCTATTCTTTGTGATTTGGTGAAGCTATCATAGTCTAAGCAACAAGAATGTAGTTGCAGCTTTATTTTGTAAGGTACTATGCTCAGTATTTAATGAATTAATCACCTTATTAGCATTCTTATGTCTCTTATTTATCCACATTTATTTCTTGTGCATTGACAGAAATGATTTAAAAAACAGACTTGACCATTTTCTGATTACAGTCTTGGGCAAGTTACTTAACTTCTCTCTGCTTTATCATTATGCTCAACCCAGCTCTTGGACTTTTATGAGGTTTAGTATATATACAGTGCATTGCATGCTGCTTAAAACATAGTATTTTTATCTAAGGATTATTGGCTCACTTTTGCTTTAACTTTCTGCCTCTGTCTTATTTCGATTTTTTAACCCAATGTGAAAATTTTTTCCTCTTTTAAATGTGTTTTATAATTTCTTCCTTCCTTCCTTCCTTCCTTCCTTCCTTCCTTCCTTCCTTCCTTCCTTCCTTCCTTCCTTCCTTCCTTCCTTCCTTCCTTCCTTCCTTCCTTCCTTCCTTCCTTCCTTCCTTCATTCTGTAGCTAATTTGCTGTTTTTATCTTTTTTTTTTTTTTGCATGGGCAGGTACCAGAAATTGAATCCGGACTCTGGCATGGCAGGTGAGAATTCTGCCTGTTGAGCCACCATTGCACTGCCCCATTTTCTGTCTTTTATCATGTGGACTATACTTTGAAAGTTTTCTCCAGCTATTTCAAAGATAGGCATTCTGCTAACCTTTAAGCACTATATAATCACTCTTGGACATTTATTTCACAAATTGTCAACTTCAAGAATGAATTGGTATACACTGACTTTTCCCTTTGTAAAATGAAGAAATTATTACAATTTTATTTTATTTTACCCCTCTACCAACCATGATGATATTAATGTTATTAATTAATATTTTTATATTATATAATTTCTGGGTATCTAACCCTACTATTTTGACACTGAGGTTGTTTTGATCCCATATTTATGGATACAGACATTTCATTTGGTCTCCCCTATATTAGTATTTCA
Organism: Tamandua tetradactyla; assembly: GCF_023851605.1. Lineage (NCBI taxonomy): Eukaryota > Metazoa > Chordata > Mammalia > Pilosa > Myrmecophagidae > Tamandua > Tamandua tetradactyla. The sequence continues at coordinate 52,245,117 of NC_135353.1, read as the reverse complement.
ATGATCATTTCAGTGAAGATATGGGACAGGCAATGTAAACACCCATGAACATTTGTTTGCCCTCTTACTCAGTATTTTCCCTCAAAGAAATGTGTCTTAATGGAAGAAATCACTTAGATGTGAAGGTTATATTTGGTGGTAGACTTAGAGAAGAAGACTGCTGACCAGATTAAAGGGAATCATAGGGGTTTTGGAAAAAATTGTCAGTGTTTCAAACGTGTGACAAATAAAACTGCTTCAATGTAGTAAAAGATCTAGTGAGGTATTTTAAGTAAGAACACAAATTCCTTGGTACAGCCTGGTCAGTCCATTTCACAAAACTAGCCTTCTAAATACTCCCAAAATGTACAGTATGATCTGTAAAGAACAGTTCCTCTTCCTTCAACCCCTTGGATTTAGGATTTTGGTTAGAAATACCTTTTCTAAGAGTTTATAGGTTTCTTTTTTTCGAAGAGCTGATTTGAGAAGATGATTCTGATTTCCTTAAACCGTTTTAATAGTAATTTATGTTTATATAGCACTTCATAATTTTCAGAGCCCTATGTCACAATGTCTCATTTGATGCTTACAATAATAACATCATGAAATAGAAAGGATAGGCATGAGTATTCATATTTTACTGGTACAGAAAACTAGGCTGAAAGAAGAAGTAACCTCTTCAGGTTTATGTGACTGGTAAAGGGAAGAACTGGGGCTAAAAGTGTTCAGTTCTCTATCCAACACCATGCTATTTTTCAGAGGTCTGTAAGCACTTAGTAGCCAAGTATAACCTTCAGGGGACACTTGACATGATTTGAAATGGACAGAAGTCTCCAAACTTGGTTGGGAATTATTAGGTTTTGCCTAATTTCTGCCTTTATGCTTTTGCTTGAACCCTCCCAACCTTTTCACTCCTCCACAAATCCAGGTCAATTATCTCCTTTTAGGCTGGGCTTAAATTTTTGTCCTCCAAGAAAATAAACATTTGAAACTTGGACTACTAAAATCATTTTGTTATTGTTCTTGGTTTTTACATATTATTTTTACATCGATATTTTCATTGCAAACTACTCCAGGACAGGCATTATGTGTGAAAAATTTCAAGGGCCATGCCAGCAGGCGTCTCCCTGCTTTAATATACTGTCTGATAGACTGTAGTAGTTCAGATCATGATTCATCCATTTCTTTGAGTGAGATCTTGGATAGACAGGTAATTTAACCTCCTTTTCCTTGTTTTTCATCTGTAAAATATAATAGCTACAATTTGTCATGTATATATATTAAGTGTTAGGTACTTAAAAAGATTATCTTCAATTCCTACAAAAAATTTGCATGGTAGGTATTTGTATCCTCATTTTACAAAAATTTTTATTGGTTTACCCAAGATCACAGTAAATGATAAAGCCTTTTTATTTGAAGCCAGGTCTTTCTAAATAGAATTCTCACTCTTTTTCCAAAATAACAAATATTCTCATAATAATATGGACTCCTCAAGGCTATAATGAAGAACTGTCGAAATTAGATTTGCAAATGGCCTAGTGCAGTGTCATGTTTGTTTCTGCTTTCCTCCCTTTCCTACCACTGTACCCTACTTATCACAACCCAGGGTTTTTCTGAACCTCTTTAAGCTGTCAACTGGGAGCAAAGCCATGACTTTTGAATTCTCTTTCATTTTCTCACCTCAAAAGGGTTTTCAACAATACATATCACCTGACAATTACATGTAGGAAATTAGTTTCCTACTGCATTAAGACTTTTTGGTGTGAATCACCATATTTCCTAAGTTCTGAAATGCCTATTTTTCACATTTTAGCAGCTCTGATATCAGGGTAGACCTCACAATTGATAGCGTGTTACAATTATAATTGGAGCATTCTTTCTCTCTTGCCAGCACATAAAATGATGGCATATCTTAGAATCTATGGTATCTTAAATTCAATGAAATATAATATAGTCAAGTTAATACATTATAGGTACATAGCATGTATTATGGAATCGATCCTCTTTCTAAAAGATGTCATAAGTTATAGAAATATAATTGCTTATGAAATCATTTTATTGATGAGACTAAGGCGTAGAAAGAGGGACGTGACTTTTTCAAGTTCATAGAAATTCCAGGTGGTGAGGCCAGACTAGAAAGTAACACTCCTAATTTTCATTACACCACAATATTTTTCCTTGTTTAGCCCCTGGAGAAATTCCATCTTAATTGTGTTGTACCTTTTCTGTCTTTCTGAAACCCATGGAATTAGGCAAATTCCTACTTCTTCTATAAGCACACATCCAATATTTTACTCTGAATACAAATGCAGACTGCTCTTCACACTGTGAGTGAATGTCTTCTCTTTTTGGTTGCCACAACCAGAGGTGTCTCATTTAGTTTTTGACTATCTCCCCCAGTGAGCATCAATGCAATTAATCCTTTCCTGTCTTTAATTACTGATGCTTTTTTTCTTCTCTTCCTTCTATCCAATGCCTGAATTCAATTGATCATTCACCTATTGTATTTCCTGCCAGTAAAATAGTCCATTATTTCTAGTCCTTTCCAAATGTACTATTACAAAGCTACTTAATAAAGTACGAAAGGGTGTACACAATTAACAATGAATAGGAAGTCATTAATCACACTTTCATTTTCCTTGCTTCTGCCCTCTTCATATTCCTCAGCATTTGTTCAAAACTCTCTGAATATAGTATTTGCTCAGTAAACTCTTGTTAGCAAGGGGCTTGAATTAGCAGTGGAAATATAAGCTACATCTCCCTCTCCTCACTAACCAATGACATAACCCAGCACCTAGTACATTGACTGACACATCAGAGGCACTCAATAAATCATAGTTCATTTCTCTCATTTTCCAAGAATCTATAACCATATAACCATTTATAGCTGTGATCTTAGGCCCTGATATTGGTTCCTATCTTATTGAGATATATATAAGGAGTTCTAAGATTAAGAACTTTATTTATGCTTCAGGTGTGTGATTCACAGATTTATAGAATGTTAAAATAGAAGTGTCACAAATAATCATTTGCTCCAATGTCCTATGTTATAGATGAGGGTCAATGTTGTGAGTGCTTATGTCTTGATCTAATTTGTCCATTTTTCTTGATGCCATTCAAGAAAATACTGCCCCAAACCAACCAACCAAACCACATGAAATTTCAAATTTCGCTAAACTTACTAACTTCTCAGACATAGTTTGTCCATTCTCCAGACTTTGCTTGAAAATCTGTGCTCAGTGTGACATAGAAAGGAAACAGGTTCTGCATTAAGAACTGCATAACTTTGGGCAAATTAGATAACCTCTCTAATATTCATTCTCTGTTCTGAAGAATTAGGATAGTAATCTTCCTGTCTTGTGCTTGATATGAGCTCATATTTAGACAACAAATCACAAAATTCTGGCAATAAATGTTGACTTTCTTCCAACTCCTTTTTGTCCTAATGTGCAGACTTTCCTGATCTCTAGCTAACTGTTTAGCAATTTATCTCTCCTTGTGTGTTGATTGAAAGCCCTGAGAACTACTGGTTTGGAACCCTGCCTAGGGATCTATCTTCTGTTGCCTTCTGGCAGGTCAGTTCAGAGGGCCAATTGCACTATGACCGAAAACCCTTGAAATATTGTTAATAAGCAAGAAGATCAATATAGAGTTGAAGGGATGGGAGGAATGATGAGCAAGAATGAGGGTGGGAAATGAAAGACTTTTTATATGAGGCATTGTTGTAGTTAGGACACAGACATACTCAAAGCCATTCAGTTGCCTGTTTTTCTGTTTGCCACCTCATAGGTTTAAATCATCCTTTCTCACACTGTAATCAGAGGCCTGAAGTACATATGCGTGTGAGACTTGATTTTCTTTGTATACTTCAGACAAACAACAGGTTGAATGCAAAGTAATATATGAAAATATATAGCTGTCTTCTATGAAGCAAGACATGAAAACATGTAAACCAATGCTATTCTTCTCACTATTTTTCAATTTGAGCATAAGTTAATGTCTATAAAAATACTTTTTTGGTGGGCCACGGTGGCTCAGCAGGCAAGAATGCTCACCTGCCATGGCAGAGGACCCGGGTTAGATTCCTGGTGCTTGCCCATGTAAAAAAAAAAAAAAAAGCACTTTTTGTTAATAGATAATAGGTTCTTCATTATTGTTGTTTATGTGAATTAAGAATTTAATAAATATTAAAATGTTTCCCAGGTTTAACTTCTAATATGGTAAATATGATAGCTTTAACCCACATAAACAAAAAAGCTCTTTGGAGTGCTCAATAATCTTTAATAGTGTAAAGAAATTCTCAGACCAAAATTTTGAGGACCACTGATCTAGATGAAAAAAATTAAATTTCAGACTCATAGTTCTTTAAACAATTCTTCTATAACAGGGATCAGAAAACTATTGCCTCAGGCCATAGTTTGTTTTATAAATAAAGTGTATTGGAACACAGATATACCCATTCATTGCATATTGTCTATATATTTTCTTCAGCACTACAAAAGCAGAGTTGAGCTGTTGAGACTGAGACCTTATGTCCCATAAAGTCTAAACTATTTACCATCTGGCTTTTAACATAAAAAGTTTACTGATCCTACTCTACAGTATGGAGAGTCTGTCCAATAATTTACAGTGAAATGCATTTCCTTTATTTGATTCATTCAAATAGTGCTCTTATCTATACATGTCAAATCAATTGTGATAGTCAATGATGAGTCAGATGACATAACTACATTGCAAATGATTATTCAATAAACATTGAATGATAACATGCTATGTCCCAGGTACTGTGCTAAGTAATGGGGATATAATAAATCTGCATGTAGGTAATGGGGATTGAATAAAGCTAACATGAACATTGTCTTCATGGAGATTATATCTTGTTTACTCAGACTAATTTTTGCTTTATTTATTAAGACTAGGGCCCTTACAACTTGAATAAACCACGGCTTTAACGGTCCTTTTTCTTTGTCTAGAATAAAGACAGAAACAACTTTGAGATATATGTGGGTTTTCTGATTGATTGCGATCTGACAAATAGATGCTTAAAGGCTACCAAACCTGTATTTGGAGAATACACAACATTTGGATCCAGTAAGGATGATATAGACATATGTACTAAGAGAATTCAGTAGTATTCATTTATTAGTTCAGCAAGAATTTAGTAGGAATCTACTATATACTGGACACTGTGCTAGTATACAACTCCCACCCTCTGCCACTATCATGTAATTAGTGTACATCATGCCACAGTTAAAAAAAAAAGTAAGGGATATTGTTATTATTTGGGCATACTACTATTTCTGACTTCTCATTCCTCATTGGGCTGTGTAGATGGCCTTAGAGGAAGGAGCACCAAATTATATTTTGTTCTTTTTTTTTTTACCTCAAATGTTCAGAAAAAGATGAGAAAGATTTCATTTCATATACCTTTCTTGGATCACAGGTGGATTTTAGATATAGGAAAAAATTCTATAGCCATAACAGTATATAGTTAGAAAAGATTCAACCTGTTCAAGTCTGAAATTGAGGAGCCAAGAGGTTAAGTGGTTTGCCCCAAATAATAGCAGTTTGTGGAAGACTGAGAACTAGAATCCCAGACTTTGGCTTTTTCCATTGAGCTGTAACATTTTCTCTCTTTTCCAAAGTGTTTACTGTGAGAGAAACAAAAAAATTACATGTAATCTGTTACCTTGCTAGGACAAAAACATGAAATTTTAAAGCATTCATGATGAGATCACATCTCTGGTTGGTTCAAAATAATTCTTTGATAAAATCATTGGTAGGGATGTAGATTCCCAAAGCAGTGACAAGGAATGGTAACATAAGTATTGGTTTATGGATTGGGATGATGGAATCAAGAAAGGTGAGGCAGAAGTCAAGTTACTGAAAAAGGACATGTGTATATGCTCAGTAAGTCAACTAGCAGTGGCACTGTCTTTTTGTTTTTGGAACTAGATTATCAATTCAATTTATGACTGTAGAGAAGTGCCTTAACATCCCTAAGCTTCAGGTTTCTTATATGTAAAAATGAAACCAAATAAATATATCTACACCATAGGACAGTTCTGAAGATTAGAGATGATAATTGTAAAACATCTAACTCAATTCTTGGCATGGTAAAAGCATTCAGTCAAAAGCGAATATCACTAGAGCAAATTTATTGTTTTTGGAACTGTTTTAGCAATATAAATGTAAGTTGTCTGGCAATCCTGGTATTCTAAGATTGTCTGCATTTTCTTTCTTCAAATGACATAAGACCATGCTTCTGCATGAAAGTGCTTCAGTGAATCATGGGGAAAGGGGACATTAACAAATAGATGCAACCATGTGGTCTCTCTTATGAATTGATGTAAACACATAAATTTACCTTTTGGCTTTTAAATGAAAAGAGAAAGTATAAACTATAAGGGAATTTTTGGTAAGCAGCATGTCGCCTGCATGCTTACAATTGCAAGAATACAACATCACAATCCTTTTTGCTTTTATTGTTATTTTTGCTATGTAATGTAAGCATTTTGATTTGGGCTATTAGACAGAGGGAAATAAAATATGGTTTCATGTCAGATGGGGAATGTTGGAGTGGAATCTTAGGGACCAGAATTTCCTGTTAGCCTTCAAGGTAACCTTAGCCTTCAATACCTGCATATAATACCTCTATTCTGAATGATCATTTACTCGCCCCAAGGAAATGAATTTAGAGGCTTCTAGAGACACATATGTGGTGACCTCTGTCAATTGAATAACTAGAAAAGTAATCCAACTTCCCCTGGTTTCAGAGGATATTCTAACAAATATTTGTTGAGCAACTACTAACTATCAGACACTACACTGTGCACTAGGAAATGATAAGACCCAACACTTATCCTTAAAGCAAGTTATTGATTTGTTTATTCAAAAATATGTGTTCATCACCTACTTTGTGTTATACACAGGACATATAATAGCACACAAGATGGATAAGGTTCACCCCTCAGGAAGTATGCAGTATAATGTCAGAGACACATCAAACAAGTATACAGTTATAAACAGTTGTACATACATGATAAGAAGAAAAGAATGCTTTGGTATCATAAGAGCATGTAGCAGGAGAACCCAACTTAATCTGTGAAGGCTTCCTTAAGAACTGACATGTGATTTAAGATCTGAAAGATGAGTGTTAACTGGATAAGTTAAAGGGAAAGGGATCATTGCAGAAAGCAGGAGCAGCATGCACAAAGACCCTGTAGTAAAATTAAACATAGCATATCTATAGAGGTGAAAAGAGAGTCAATGTGGCTTGAATGCAGAGATCAAAGGAAAACACTTATGAAATTAGGCTGGAGAGATAGACAAGAGTAGGGTCATACAAGCTATCGTAGGTCATGTCAAAGAGTTTGGATTTTGTTTCCCAGCTGCAGAAGAAAGCTATTCAAGAGTTTCAAGCAGAAAAGTTACATGATCTGATTTTAGATTGGCAGGCAAATGTGTTAAGAGGGACACAAGTTAGAAGGCTCTGATCATAATCTAGGTAAAAATGGACTTGAACTAGGGTGGTAGCAATGGAGATGGAGAACAGAGGATGATGGATTCACTTAAAATGTTCACCCTACCTACTCTCTGACCTAGTATTATTCCTTCAAACTACTACTAAAAAGTTTTTCACCATGAAATCCCCAGTAAAGCCCCCCTGGCTTAATAATTTCCTCAGCCCAAGGGGGAGTGACTGCTTCTTGCCATTACTACGTCTGTGATCCCTTAGTGATCCCTTTGACATTTTAGCTCTCTGATAACTTTCACATTAAATTCTTTCCTAGCTGAACCCTGACTAAGTCATTGATTCAATACAATAAACCTATACTTTGAATGCTAACAGCTATCTAAAAATGTTATCATTTGTTATTGTGTGATAAGTCTAACAGCTAAAAAATTGTCATTGTATGTCACTATATGTCATCAGATGTTATAATCCCACTAACTGTAATATAAGAGAGAAACAACTATAAGTCCAACATGGAAGAATTTAAGTCTGATACCCACAGATTTTAGAGTTGTCTCTTTGAACAATCTATGTGACTCTTTATGTGTTATTGGAAAATAGAAAAATGCAGATGGAGTCATGAATCAAGAGTGAACTGAGCCAGCTATATTTAGTTTTTTATCACTTGGAAGATCAATAGTGCAGAAGGGAAGGACAGCAAGTGCAGCCCAACCCACCTCTCCTGCACCCCTCCTGAGCACTGCCTCCCTCTCTCTGTTCCCTACAGACTGTTGCCAGCACATAAAGGCTGCAGACACTAACCTCCATATCCAGGCTACCCTGCCCTGCTGCACATAAGGTCACACAGCCTCATCCCGAACCCCTGTGCATCAGTTTATAGCACTCCTAGGCCCATGCATGCACACAGGACCCCAATCACATCATTCAGCTCTGGGAACTGCACGTTACAGCAGTCCTATAACCATGAAAGCACACAGCCCTCAGTCATACTTCCCAGCTCTGAGAAGGTGTTGAATTGCACAACCAGTTTGCATCTGTCCCCAATCCAGGAAGGCATAACACTGACCTGATGCCACAGCTCTATGCATGTGCACTAAGGGCCCCATAATTTAGACCAGCACACACCAGGATTATGCCCCCCAGACCAGTGCACCTGCACAAAAACATCCTCCCTTGCTACTGGGCTCCCTTGTTCAGTGTAATATTCCCAACCTGTGCCTATACCTGCCCTGAAATAAATCACCACACTGAGTGCCCCACACCATACCCTGCTCCCTACTGGACAACCATCCCACAGATGCAAGGCCATAGACTACTGGAAGAAATCAATTCCAAAAATAAGCCAATCAGGACATTTACATGCCACAAAGATGGCAGAAGATCGCTAAGCATATCACAGTGCAGACAGATATAGCCCTGCCTAATGACCAAATTAAAACACCAGAGGGGACACAGATATTGGAATAACTAATCAAAGATGTTCATACAACTCTACTTAATAAAATAAGTGGGATAGAAAATGACATAAAGGAGATCAAGAAGACGGAAGAAGAGCATTCAGAGGAATTTGAAAGAATAAATAGAAAAATATCAGATATCATGGAGATTAAAGACTCTGTTCACCAAATAAAGAATATACTAGAGGCACACAACACCAGATTTGAAGAGACAGAAGAAAGAATAAGTGATATATAGGGCAGGATAACTGACTTTGAAGACTCAAAACAGCAAATGGCAAAAAAAGATGAAAAAAAATTGAATTGAATCTCAGGGAAATGATAGACAAAACATGGTGCATGAATATAAGAATCATTGATATCCCAGAAGGAGAAAAGAGAAGTAAAGAGCGGGGAAGAGTAGTTGAAAATATAATCGGGAAAACTTCCCAACCCTCGTAAAAGACAAATATACAAGTCAAAGAAGCCCAACAAACAGAATAAATCCAAACAGGCCTTCCCCAAGACACATACTAATCAGCCTATCAAATGTTGAAGAGAAGCAGAAAATCTTGATAGCAGCAAGAGAAAAACAATTTAACATATACAAGGTGTCATGGTCAGGTTCATGGGTCAATTGGCCAAGTGGTGGTACCTGTTTGTCTGGTTGGACAAGTGCTGGCTTGTCTTGCTATGAGGACATTTCATAGAATTAAATCATGATCACATAGGCTGCATCCACAGCTGATTCATTTGTAATCAGCCAAGGGAAGTGTCTTCTGCAATGAGTGATGCTTAATCTAATCACTGGAGGCCTTTTAAGGAGGATTCAGAAGAGACAGGTTCTCTTCCTGCTCTTGCTGCTTAGCCTTTCTTATGGAATTCATACAGACCCTCCATCGGAATCTTCAGCTTCACAGACTATCCTACAGATTTTGGACTCTATGTTCCCACAGTTATGTGAGACACTTTTATAAGTTTTATACTCATGAATATTTCCTGTTGATTCTGTTTCTCTAAAGAGCCTAACTAATACACAAGAGAGACCAAATAACACTCAGCTAGCACCCTGGAGGCAAGAAGGCAGTGGTATGATATATTCATGATAATGAAAGAGAAAGACTTCCAGCCAGGAATTCTGTACCCAGCCAAATTGTTCTTCGAAACTGAGGGAGAGTTTAAAGTTTTCACAGAGAAAGAAGTCCTGAAAGAAAGTGACCAGCTCTACAAGAAATACTAAAAGGAGTTCTGCCAGCTGAAAAAAATAAAAAGATAGTAGAGGGAGGTCTGAAGGATAATAAAGATTTGAAGAGTACCATCAAGGGTAATTTAAAGAATACAAAGATAAAGAGGGAGAAGAATATATAGATCTGACAAATAAAAAAATAAAAAGATAAGATGGTGGATTCAAGAAACACCTTTTCAGTAATAACTTTGAAGATTAATGGACTGAATTTACCACTTAAAAGATAAAGATTAGCAGAATGGATTAAGAAACACAGTCCAGCAATCTATATGCTGCTTACAAGAGGCTCATCTTAGACGCAAGGATACAAATAGATTGAAAGTGAAAGGATGGAAAAAGATTTTCCATGCAAGTTGTAAACAAAAGAAAGGAGAAGTAGCTATACTAATATTGGGCAAAATAGATTTTAAATGTAAAGGCATCATAAATGACAAAGGACTATATACTAATTAAAGGGTCAATTCTCCAAGAAAATATAACAATCATAAATGTTTATGCTCTCAATCAAGGAGCTCCGAAGTACATAAGACACACATTAGTAAAACTGAAGGAAGCAATAGATGTTTCAACAATAATGATAGGAGACTTCAATACATCACTCTTTTTTATAGCAAGAACAACCAGACAAAAGATCAACAAGGAAATAGACAAGTTAAACAACTTCACAAATGAATTAGACCTAACAGACATACATAGGTCATTGCACCCAAAGCACAAGGATATACATTCTTCTCTAGTGCTCATGGAACATTCTCCAAGATAGGTCATATGCTGGGGCACAAAACAGGTCTTTATAAATTTAAAAACATTGAAATTATTCAAAACACTTTCTCTGACCACAATGAGATGAAGCTGGATCTCAATAACCACCAAAGAATGAGAACATTAAAAAATATCTACAGATTAAATATCACACTCTTAAATGACAAGTGGGTCAAAGAAGAAATTGCTAGAGAAATCCGTAGCTATCTGGAGATGAAAGAAAATGAGAATACAGCATATCAGAATTTATGGGATGTGGCAAAGATTATGCTGAGGGGGAAATTTATTGCCCTAAATGCCTATATTAAAAAACAAGAAAGAGCAAAAATTGAGAAATTAGCAGCACACCTAGAGGAACATGAGAAAGAATAGCAAACTAACCCCAAAACAAGTAGAAGAGAAACAACAAAGTTTAAAGCAGAGATAAATGAACGGGAGAACAAAAAAACAATAGAATCAATAAAACCAAATTTAGTTCTTTGAGAAAATCAATAAAATTGATGGGCCATGAGCAAGACTGGCAAAGAAGAAAAGAGAGAGGATGTAAATAAACAAAATTAGAAATGAGAAGGGGTGCATTACCACCGACCGTGAAGAAATAAAATAAATCATAAGAGGATGCTATGAACAACTATACACCAACAAACTAGACAAATTATATGAAATGGACAAATTCCTCAAAACACACAAATGAGCTACACTGACACAGGAAGAAATAGAAGACCTCAATAAATCAATCATAAGTAAAAAGAGTCAATCAGTCATCAAAAATCTTCCTACAAAGAATAGCCCAGGACCAGACTTGACTAACAGGGCAATTTTATCAAGCATTCCAAAAAGAACTATCACTAATCCTGCTCAAACTTTCCCAAAAAATTGAGAAAAAAGGAACTCTACCTAACTCATTTTATGAAGGTAACATCATTTTAATACCCAAACCAGGTAAAGATGCTGTAAGAAAGGAAAACTATAGGCCAATCTCCTTAATGAACATAGATGCAAAAATTCTCAATAAAATATTGGCAAATCGAATCCAACAACACATTTAAAGAATTACACACCACAACCAAGTGGGGTTTATACCAGGAATGCAAGGATGGTAGAACACAAGAAAATCAATTAATGTAATACAGCACATCAACAAATTGAAGGGGAAAAATCACACAATCATCTTGATTGATGCTGAAAAAGCATTTGACAAAATTCAGCATCCTTTTCTGATAAAAACACTCCAAAAGATAGGAATCAAAGTAGTTACCTCAATATGATAAAGGGAATAATTGAAAAAAATAATAGTCTGCCTCTTACTCAATGGAGAGAGACTGAAAACTTTGCCCCTAAGATCAGGAACAAGAAAAGGATGCCAATGTCACCATTATTATTCAACATTGTGCTAAAACTTCTAATTACTCAAAGGTAATTTCCTCAATATGATAAAGGGCATATGTGAAAAACCATTAGCAGGCATTGTATTCAAAGGAAAGAGAATGAAAGCTTTCCCCCTAAGATCAGGAATGAGACAAGGATGCCCACTGTCATGACTATTATTCAACAATGTGCTAGAAATTCTAGCTAGAGCAAACAGGCAGGACAAAGAAATACAAGGCATCCAAATTGGAAAGGAAGAAGTAAAAGTCTCATTATTTACAGATGATAGTATATTATCCTTGGAAGATCCTGAGAAATCTACTGCAAAGTTACTTGAGCTAATAAACAAATCGAGCAAGGTGGCAGAATATAACATTTATGTCCAAAAATCAGTAACATTTGTATACACAAGCAATGTCCTAGCTGAGGAGTCAGTTAAGGAAAAAATTGCATTCAAAATAGCAACTGAAGGAATCAAGTACTTAGGAATGAATTTAACTAGGGATGTAAAGGATTTGTACACAGAAAACTGCATAACATTGCTAAAAGAAATCAAAAGAGATCTAAATAGGTGGAAAGACATTCCCTGCTCATGGATAGGAAGGCTAAATATAGTAAAGATGTCCATTCTCAAATTGATCTGTAGATTCAACCTAGTACCAATCAAAATTACAAGAACCAACTTTGAAGATTTGGAAAAGCTAATTATTAAATTCATCTGGAAGGAAAAGAGACCACGAAAAGCTAAAAGCATCCAAAAAAAAAAAAAAAAAAAGAAGAATGAAGTGGGAGGATTAACACTCCCTGTCTTTAAAACCTATTATTAAACCACAGTGGTCTAAACCGCATGATACTGACACAAAAATGGAAGCATTGACAAATGGAATTGAATCAAGAGTGCAGAAATAGATCACCAAATCTATGGTCTACTGATTATTGACAAAGCCTACAAATCCTCTGAACTGGGGCAACATAGCCTTTTCAATAATAGTGCATGAAAGAAATGGATATCAATAGCCAAAAGAATGAAAGAGGGTGCCTATCTTACACCCTACACAAAAATTAACTCAAAATGGATCAAACACCTAAATATAAGAACTAGCACCATAAAGCTTCTAGAAGAAACTGTAGGGAAACATCTCCAAGACCTAGTAATAGGAGTTAGCTTCCTAAACTTTACACCTAAAGCACAAGCAACAAAAGGAAAAATAGATAAATGGGAACTCCTCAAAATCAAATGCTTCTGCACCTCAAAAGACTTTGTGAAAAAGGTGAAGAGGCAGCCAACTCAATGGGAGAAAATATTTGGAAATCACGTATTGAACAGAGGTTTGATTTCCTGTATATAAAAGAAATCATACAACTCAACAACAAAAGAACAAACAATTGAATTATAAAATGGGCTGAAGATATGAATAGGCATTTATCTGAAGAACAAATACAGATGGCTCAAAAGCACATGAAGAGATGCTCATTTTCATTGGCTATAAGGGAAATGCAGGTCAAGACTACAATGAGATACCACCTTACACCTATAAGAATGGCTGCTATTAAACAAACAGGAAACTATAAATGTTGGAGAGGATGTGGAGAAACTGGGACACTTATGCACTGCTGAAGGGAATGTGTAATGGTGCAGCCACTATGGAAGACTGTTTGGCAGTTCCTTAGGAAATTAAATATCAAGTTGCCCTATGACCCAGCAATAGCACGACTTGGTATATACCCAAAAGAGCTGAAAGCAATGACACAAACAGACATTTGCACACCGATGTTCATAGCAGCATTATTCACAATTGCCAAAAGATGCAAACAAGCCAAATGCCCATCAGCAGACGAGTGAATCAGCAAAATGTGGCATATACATACAATGGAATATTATGTAGCAGTAAGACACAATGATGTCCTGAAGCACATGACAAGATGGATGAGCCTTGAGGACATAAGACTGAGTGAAATTAGCCAGACACAAATAGATAGATACTGTATGATTACACTTTTATGACCTGTATAAAGATATAATCAGAGACTTATAATAGAGAGTATAGGGAACTTAGAGATACATAGAAGCTAGAGATGGGTGAATCCTTAGCTAATGAGGTTGAACTCCAATGTAAAGGAATAGATGGGGTGAAGGTGGTTCTCTAGTGGGTCTCTAAGTAACATTATCATACTGAAAATGAAGAAGATTGAGAAGGGTTGTATAGACCTATGTGTCCCACTGAATAATACTAGGAATATGAATTATGTCTCTCAAGAATTACTTCAGAGATATGATTCTTGTGCTTAAGTCCAGGGTACAGGAGGAAAATTGCTATTGCATGTTATGAGCTATGTTCAAAAGGAAATCATCAGCACTACCAAGCTGGGGAGAAGGACAGAGTTAAGAGGAAATTTAGGTTTCCTATTTGGCAAGGGTGTGTTTATTGGTTTTCTTTCTTTGGGGAACAGTAAAATTATCTAAAGTTGAGAATGATGATGGAGTGTGGACTTTACATCCTATACATGATGCCCAATGTATGCAGGTGCCTGAAGATTGCACTAATGGAGAAGTAGATTGGCAAACAATGTACTTATGAACAAAGGTTTCACTTCTACAAAAAGGAACAAAGTCGTGAGGCACGTAATGATGTGAATGAACATGTGGGACATTTGGTGAGTCAAAATAAGCCAGAAACAAAAGAACAAGAATGGTATGGGTCACCTTTAGAAAATGCTTATAAGAAAACAGGGCCCCAAATTGCAAGCTTTTAGAGCAAACACATTAATTCTGGAGTGGTGATTATTATTTCTGGAGTTTGAGAGGCTGAGTTGAGTTTTATTTGTTGGGGTACATATATAACATACCCCAATATTTAGAAGTAAGAATAAAGCCAAACAGGTTGGGATTAAAGTAATTCAGAACATAGGGGTAAGGAAGACAGTGTCTCTATTTTAGAACTGCACATACTGTTTGAGGCCAATGGAAGAAAGCTTTATTTGGTCTGGAACGGAAATTTTCTGAAGTGCATAATCTAATTCAACCAGTTTGGTTGAATTAATCTGTATGGCTTGTTTGAACAATTGAAACACAAGGAGCACAGAATAAGAAACAAGTCCTTTAATCCTGTATAGATTAATGTAATGCCTGGATACATCCTAGAGTATATTAATCAGATAATAAAAAAATATTGGCAAAAAAGAATAAAATAAAATAAAATCACAAAAGGGTGGGTCACAGTGTCTCAGCAGACAGAATTTTCCCCTGCCATGCTGGAGACCAGGTTCGATTCCCAGTGCCTGCCCATGCCAAAAAAAAAAAAAGTATTGTCAAAGTCTCCTGAGGTTTGGGAGAAAGAATATGGAACTATTAGACCTTACCATCAGGAAATCCCCTGATACTGTGTCAAACTTTAGGGATACCCAAATCAATAGGCCATGCCCTCAATCATGAGGCTTACTCTTGTGAAGCTTATGTAGGCAACTTTATAGACATGCCTAAGAGTTACTTCTGGAGGACCTCTTTTGTTGCTCAGGTGTAGCCTCAATTTCTCTAAGCCCAATTTTGCAAATGAAATCATTACCCTCCCCACTACGTGGGACATGACATCCAGGGGTGAAAGTCTCCTTGGTGACATGGGTGATGATTCTCAGGGATGAATCCAGACCTGGCACCATGGGATCAACAATTCCATCCTGACCAAAATGGGGGAAAGTATTGTATTTAATAAAGTATCCGTGGCAGAGAGAGTTCAAATGGCATTGAGAGGTTACTCCAGAGGTTGCTCTTATGCAAGCTTCAGGTAGACCTTGCTACCTATCATAACCTGCCAACACCCAATGAGAACCATTCCAGCCAATCCTAAAGAACACTTAGGACAATATATAAGATTCCACAAGGGTTCCAGGTACTAGAGTAATTTGCTAGAAACCTACAACCTCCTGATGGGTCCCTGGTCCAGATAAGTCCTGAAACCTAGCCCAACCTCTCCAGAACATCAGATAGTTCCATCTCGCCTACCCCATATTAGTGACAGACCCTTTCAATATGAAAAATTTAGACTTGCAATAGCCCAAATATCCCTAAAGAGAGGGATGTAAATTGATGGTGGAGTTATGCATAGAAGTTAGGATTTAACAAATGAATATGAATGTTGAATCATTACATCGATACCTCTTTTAGTCTCTAGTGGTTTAGAGTAGCTAGAAGTAAAAACCTAAAATTGTAAAACTGTAACCCATGAAACTCTGAAGTATGTTCTACAACTAATTGTGGTGCTGTGCTTTGACATTTATAACTTTTTTGTATATATGTTATTTTTCACAGAAAAAAGAAGATTATGATGATAAAAAAATATTTAAGCCCTCTAGCCTCCTATGTTCTGGAGCAGCTAGAAGGAAAAATATGAGAGGATCATATGGTAGCCTAGCAAACTCAGGGATCTGTCCTGTAACTACTTGCTGAAAAATGCTTTGAAAACTAATGCTTTTTTTATTTCTTTGCTCTGTATATATGTTATACTGTACGATAAAAGAAATTACAAATAAAATAAATGCATTGAAAAGATTCCTATCATCAAGCTGTAGTGTGAATTCAAGGTATCAGGATCTCACTCTCATCTCTTTTGAATACATTTATATTACCTAATGGTTCTTTATTCCTTTTCTTAATCTAACACAACTTTTAAGAATTCTCTTTTTAGTAAATATTGATGGCATCCTTTACTTAGTAGCCTGTCTCAGTTTGGCCATACATTATATACTTTTACTTAAACACTTGCATTACTATTAGTGCTTTGAAGTCAATTAAAAAGTGTTCACATTATAAATGCAGAAGAAAGAGTAGCCTATCTATATAATAACAACCTCTGAAAATTTTCATACTGAGGCTGTATGTAGATTTTTGTTCTGTGTTTCCTACAAGTTGTTCAAAGTGTCTGACAATAAGTGACTAAAATTATTTGGAACTTTGTATGTATTTATTACTTGATGTGGTAAAGTATTTTGTTCTTTTCATTAACAACAAAAAAGGGAAGGGTAGAGCTTTGTGTCCTTTAAAATTTGCAGAAACTGAGAGTGAACATGATTGAAATGGCATCCTTAAACAATATTTTATAACTTGCTATAACCGTAATTCTCAATACATTACATTAACTTGTTCCAAAGACATAATGTTGCTTACAATGAAACATAGAATATTGCTATATAATGAATTCTAGTTACTAAGTAAAAAACTAAAAGGAAGAAAAACAACAAGGGTGGAGACATAAAGTGGAGCCAAGAATGAGATTAATAGAAATATGCATACCTCTGAATATTTACACACTGAGTATGGGTGGACCAGAACTTTGCTCTACGTTTTTTAGCATTTCCTTAAGGAAGGAAAATCTAAACCTGGTCAATAGTTCTCAACTCTACATTAGAACCACCTAGGGAGACTAAAATTCATACTTCCAGGTCCACAATAGACAGAGTGTATCAGAATCTTTGGAAGTGGGATTTTTCAAAATCTCCTGAGATAATTCTAATGTGTAGTCATGATTGACAGCCACTGAGGTATTTGGCTGACAGTGTCCCACCATCTCCTGTTTTCAATAAAAAAAAGGAATTTCTAATTTTCTCAACAGAAACACTAACCCCCTCTTAAAAAGGGCATAGGGTAATGTAAAAAATATTGTCTTTGCAAAAAAATGTAAACTTCCACTAAGATTTTTTTCTCCACTGAGTTTTTAATAGATGTTGGCAGCTATTTCTTATTACCAATTAAATACAACTTTAAATGACAATTTACTTTTGGCATTCTTTTGTGAAATTTGGTAGACTAAAAAGACATGTACCCTACAAAATGGCACCTGGACTTAATTGTTTTTTTTTTTTTTTCCCTTGGGTGGTGATGGATTTGTTCTGGGCCACCCACATCCAAATCCTGCTTTGGCTAATAAAACATATTTGTAAGAGAGCTCATCCTGGCCTACACTTACAGCCTGTGAATCAAAGGAAAACTATGCATAATAGCTAAAAGCATGAGCTTTGAAGTCAGAGGAACCAGGGGAATCCCTGCCTCCCTACTTATTACCCTATGACCTTGGGTATGTTATTTAATCTCTCTATCCTTAGTTTCCTGATCTCTAAAATGCTAAGAATACAGAACCTACCCCATAGGTTGTTGTAAGGATCAGATGAAGTAATGAATGTCATTTTCCTGTCATATTATATGTGCTCAATTAATACCAACAACTTTCAAAAATCATGTATAGGTTATATAAGGATCAAATCTTATATTAGCCCCACTCTAACTAGTTGAGCTAACATGTGGCTAGGTTGGCATCCTGGACACCTCTTTTGTCTTAGATTGGAAACTTTTCAGAAGTCATCTGCCCCAATCTTCTATCATGTAAGTCAGAAAATTTCACCAGCTATTCCATCTCACATTACCTTTTCTTAGTAATGGCCGATATTTTTTCTCTATTCACTCATGATCTTTTCCTATTTCATTCCAGTATTTTCTGGGCTACTGATTGTTGGCATCATCTCCAGGTTTCTGTGATTTGCACTTAGCAATCTTGAATGCTTCTTATTTACGCTCAAAACTCTTGAGGATCTCAGTTCAGATTTGCCCCACAATTCTTTCTACTCCTGGCTATCTCAAGTAAGATACCCTGATCTGACTTCAGCCTTTTTGGACTGAAGTTCTAGTACCAGCCATGAAGCAAGAAGAGTATTGAATACATGAGGATATCAATGTAGAACATGTAACAGGATAGAAAAAAAGTTCATCTTAGTGTTTTCCTGGATTTGTTTCATAGTAGTGTGTTAACTAGACAATGCTGTGTTCAGATGGCAATTCATTTAGACTGAATTGTAAATCAGGGCTGCGAAATAATCTGTTGATCTAATACTTATTTTGAGGGGGTGCTGCATGGTCTGGGAATCCAACCCGGGTCTCCCAAATGGAAGGCAAGCATGCTACCACTAAATCTCCCTTGCACCCATGATCTAATAATTTTTAAAAAGAGCTTTATATTTACCCTAGGAGTGAAACACATTTTTTCCTTAACTGATTACTGAAAATGGCTGTATTCTAATGGCCAGAATTATCTCTGTAAGTCTGTTTAACTTGAGAACATGATAAAATATTTGACCAGGTATAAGCAAGTCAGTTAAAGTTATTTCTTCCCACCCTAGTTTTCTTTCCCAAATTGTTTTGTCATTCTGCTATTTCAAACTGATTTATGGCTATCATTTTTGTTTTTTGTTATTTTCTTTTTGTATGCTGCATGACAGGGGCATATTTCATTATTTTTCCATGTGAGTATTCCGTTATTACAGCACCATTTGTTGAATTTTTGTTTGTTTGTCTTTGTTTGTTCCTTATATTTGTTCATTTTTTGGGAAGTGCATGGATTGGGAATTGAACCCACTTCTCCAGCATGGCTGGCAAGAATTCTACCACTGAACTACCCTTGCACCCTCATGGTTATCATTTTTGAGCTTTTTTATGAGTTAGCTACAGATTATGTCACTTTGCATATTTCATTTAAAATTGTCACAACAATTTTGTCACTTGGGTGTTATTATCGCCTTCTTTTTTATACAGAGAAAACAGTATAAGAGAAATTATGTGCATTTCCCAAGGTCACACATACAGAAAGTGTTTCAAGTATTCACGATTACATAAAACTGTGCTCTTAATGACTCTACTGTCTTGACTATTCCCTCTTAGTGGTTAAGAAACCCTCATGTCAATTGAAGAACATTGTACTGTAGAAAGTTTTCACAGCTTCTATCTCTTCTCTGGTGAAGGCTTATATATTTCTGGTTATTATGAGGTATTTTTTTTTTTTTACAAGATCTAATGCAAATAATGTTGCTGCCTCACTAAATTTGGCACTGCTATGGAAATTAGATGGGCTTCCCAGACAAAAAGTGTTCAACCCAAAACTTTCTAAACTAATTCTGAAATTAACCTCAGATACATCAACTCCTAATGTAGCAGGCAAAAATAAGTAGTTCTTTAGAACCCATTCAGCAAACGTGGAAAAGCCAAGCTGCTACCTGAATATCCCTCCATTTGTTTACATCTGTGTCTAGATGCAGTCTTGGCTCAGGGTTCACTTTTGGTATGCAATGAAACAATAACTTGACCCATAAATGCTAGAATGGAGAAAATCTCAATGATTACCACATACTTGCAGTACTGCCACAGGAAGAAGGAGCTATGAAAGGGCTGGGCTGGCATGTCCTGATTATGACAGATGTCTGGAATTCTTAGCCAGTCTTATGTTCATTAGCCCAAAACATGTCCACTGTGAATGATTGTGGTACTTCTGCCAAATCAGATTAGGAAAATAATGATTTGCTATCACTGCTCATTAAAACTTCACTATAGGACATTCCTGGTGGATAGAGAAAAGACATTGAAATCTTGCTTAGAAAAAGTTTTCTTTCCATGTAGTAGAACTGCAAGAAATGCTTCTGATAAGCTAAACCCCGATTCAAGATATGTCTAAAAAATATTAATATATATAAAGACAATATGACTATCATGAGTCTTAAGGAAAATTAAAAATGGATTCTCATCTCATGTTCCTAGTAAAAATAGGTTTTATTACAATATCTGACATTACATTTCACTGGGGATTTCATCTCTGGAAAGAAACTTGTAGACCAAACTAAATTAGGTAGTGTCAAGTACTACCCATAATTCTAAACCAATATGTACTGAAACAAGTTTAATAACTAAATACAGTAAAATAGATGTGCCAAATGTCTTCTATCTTATCATCAGGTCATGATTTTTAGATCTTGTTATCATAAATCTTGTACATAATTCTCATGTGGTCAAAGTGGTTGGGCATTTTACAGCAGGAATTTTCAACTGTGATAGTGTAACACATTGGTGGTGGAAACAAGTGTGAGGCTTTGCCTCTAATCACTTATTACTAATACAGTTAAAGCTCTGATATTTGGAAATGATTTGCTTAAAAACTAATGTACAACTGTTTCTTTAATAACATCCCCTCTCCCATCTGCATTTTATTATACTTTTTTAAATCATGGGGAAAGTGGTGGAGTTACAGTTTAGGGGAGTGGATATTGTCTATGAGATGTGTGCTCATCTGTCAACTGTTTTCTGGAAGAGCAAAGATGAGAATCTGTTGATTTACAGCATGAGGACATAATAATGGCACAGTAAGTCCACCCATGGGACTTCTATCCCCATATTCTGCCACTGACTATAAGAACTTCGAGATAATTTTCACTCTTTACTCCTACTCCTGATGGTATTCATTCATTCATTTAAGAGTTATTAGCCATCTGTGATGTTCTATGTGCCTTTATAGGTGCTGGAATACAATAGTGAACAAAACAGACAATTATATTTGACCTTATGGAGTCTAAGTTCTATTGGTTGGAGACAAACATAGACAGACAGACAGATAGATAGATAGATAGATAGATAGATAGATAGATAGATAGATAGATGATAGATAGATAAACATCAGAAAAGTGCTATGAAGGAAATAGAGCAGAGTGAAGAGATAGAGTACCTTTTTGGAGAATTGCTAATTTAAATAGCTTGGGAAGGTCTCTGTGGTAGGGTGGCATTTGAGTACAGGTCAGAGCAAGAGAAATTAGCTGAATAACTGAAATGGTTTATACATCTATCTGGGTAATACATACCTCCATTACCTCTGTAGGAATGGAGCTGTCAAGAGGACCCCTGACACATGAGTCTTTTTGTTCAGACTGTGTCTCTCTTAGACAGTGCTGAAGACACCACTTTGCATTCCCCCTTTTCAGACCTCATTCTCACAATCCTCCTTCTGTTAATACATTCTTTCTTAATATTTATTAAAAGCATTGCTTTGCAACTGGCAGATGGTCACTGACCTAGGAACATAGCTTTTGAAGGAGAAAAAGTAGTTCAAGTATCTGTGCTAAACAGCAAACAAATATCTGAGACAGCTTTCCTTTCTTCCCCACACTTTCTTTAAGAATCATGGTGCATTTTGTGACTTATTTACACTGTCAAAGGTTTATAATATACCTAACCATGTTTTGGCTTAGGAAGGAGGATGATCTACAACATTATTTGTTCCAATACTCACGCTAGGAATAGCACTATCTGCTGAGTTCCTCAATTTTTCGGTGTTTTTCTCTGGGCTTTGTATTCTTATCTATTCCCTGCTGCATTTCCTATGGACGCTATTGCTACTGATTTGACTGACTATACTCATGGGCTCCTGGCTCTCTCTTGATGTCAATTACCTGCTCCAGCACTGACATTTTATTTCTGAACTCCTTCATGTTTCTGATATATTGTAACTAACTTTCTATTCCTTGATCTTTGATCCTGGTTGGCAAGACTCTTTCCTCTGCTTCTGCTTCTAGATATACTTACCCCAACCTTGTTTATCTCAAAATCCCCTTATAGCCTGTTCTTTCAGCTCTGGATTTACCTGATGCTGCCATGGATTTTGTGGGAAAGTGTGGTGGTTGTTTATTTCATGTGATCTTCAGAAGCTAGCCTAACAACAAGTTCTAGATCTATCCCTCATGAATCTCTATTTATTTTCTTTTTCTTTGTGTACCCCCTCCCAATAATACTTTCCATATGCATACTTCCTGCTGTGTAAAGAAGCACTTCCTTCTATTGGTCATAAAACCACCTGGTTTAAGCAACAAGAAGTGTTCCCTATATCCAGTGTTAATGTGTGGCTAATGACATCAAGGTTATAGTTTTTATATTCTGTTCACATTAACTTAACATTGCAACCCCTCATATCTTATTCTCTTTCCACAGATACCCCTCATGCCTTAGGTCACAAGTGGTCACATGAGGAAATTCTTTTCTGTGCCTCCAAAAGATTCCACCCAAATAGCCCCAAACACCCCAGCCATGTTTTTAAAGCTCTCCACAATAGAATCCCTACCTAGTTTCCAAATTCATTTTCTGTTACTCTCCTATATATGTACATTTCTTTCTAGAGAAACAGGATTATTTGTTCCTCCTCAAACACACCTCACCTCTTTTTTAACTACAGGCCTTTGTGTTTCCCCTTCCCTGGGATACCTAACACTTACACTTAAGTTGTTAGAAAATTCCTGATCTTCAAAGTCTTGTAAAAAGCTCCAGTGGGATGTTGACTGGATTCACTTGCTAACAGTCTCCTTTATTCTTCACCAGTACGCCTCTGTTCCAGTCCAAATGAACTATTTATTTTCCCACAACAATCCAATATATATGCCCAGCACTGTGATTTTGCTTATGATGTTCCCTATGCTGAAACCTTGTAGGGGAACTAAAGAGAGCATGTTGATAATTATGAATTAAGGAAAAGTTTGATAGACACAAAAAAGAGGTGTTGGGGCATTCAGAAGAAATAACATAGTTAGGAGATTCAGGAAACATTTCAGGTAAATTTGAACTATGGGTAATATTTCAATAGAAAAGTATAGATAGATTCTCTTGTGGGAGGGGGCCACATTCTGTCTAGCACAGTCTACTGCATACAGTAGGTAGTTAATACATATTTGCTGAATAAATGACTATAAGAAGAATTGATGGGTTAGTGTTACTGTACTAGTATCTGTATCAGAGTAAATAAATAGATCAGATCTTTTCTCTCCTTGATTTGGAGCAACGTGAGGGCACTAGGTGCCTGGAAAGGGAAAGGGCCCTGAAGGTAGAAGTCTTAGGTGAAAATTCACACACAGTCCCAATCTAAAAGTCCCTACCTGAATTTCTGCTTGAATTTTTAAATTGCTTTGATGTGAGTCACATTTAGTGCTGCCTAAATAGTGACTTTATTATAGAAATAATTAGTAAGGCAGGTGAATAGTGCATGCAGGGGATGGCATGACATCATCTGATTCGACAACCAATAGGCCTGAAAAGATGCCATGGGCATGAAAAGAGGAATGAAAAGTGGGTCTCCACCACACAGGACCTTAGTGATTAATAGTCATAAAAACAAAATAGGAAATTCAGTTGGCCAATAAATATCTGAAAATATGCTCCACCACACTGTTTTTAATGCAATTTTACTGAGATATATTGACATACCTTAAATCACCCAAAGTGTACAATCAATAATTCATATTATCATCATATACTTGTACATTCATCACCACAATCATTTTTTAATATTTTCATTATCAAAGAAACAGATTGTTTGTCCTTATTTTTTTACTTCTCTGTCTACACACTGGGCATAGGGAGCATCAGCCACAAAGTTTTCACAATCACAGGGTCACACTGTAAAAGCTATATAGTTATAAAACCATCTTCAAGAATCAAGGCTCTGGAACATAGTTCAACACTTTAGGTATTTCCTTCTAGCCATTCTAATACACTAAAAACTATAAAGGGATATCTATACAATGCATAGGAATAACCTCCAGCATGACCTCTTGGCTCTATTTGAAATCTCTCAGGCATTGAAACTTTATTTTGTTTTATTTTTCTTCCCCCTTTTTGTCAGGAAGCCTTAGTCTATCCCACAATGCCAGGGCCAGGTTCATTCCTGGGAGTCATGTCCCACTTCACCAGAGAGGCTTACACACCTGGGAGTCATGTCCCACATAAGGGGAGTGGAAGGCAGTGGTTTTACCTGCTGAATTGGCTTTGAAAGAGGGGCCACATCTAAGCAACAAAGCTGTTCTCTGGGGATGACACTTAGGCATAATTATAAATAGATGTAACTTCTCCTCTGTGGGAATAAGTTTTATAAGGGAAAGCCCCAAGATTGAGGGCTCAGTCTACTAAATTGGCCATTCCCAATGCTTGTGAGAATATTTGGAATACCCCAGGTGGGGAAGTTTATTATTTCCACATTTTCTCCCAGTCCTGCAAAGGAGCTTTGAAAATACTTTTTGATTATCTCCTGAATTACCCTGGGACATTTTAATTACTCTGGGATGTATTGGGGCATCACACTAACCTGTACAAACCAGCAAGATCTCATTCTCTATTAAAGATTGTATGTAATTGAAGTGTTCAAATAAACTGACCATATAGGTTAAATTAGACAGTGTGCTACACAAAATATAAATTTTGTACGAAATAAACATCTCTTCTTTTGGTCTCATACAGAAGCTGAAGTTTTAAAAGGCAGTCAATATCATCCATTACACTTTAGTCTGATCTACCTTAGACCTACCCAGGTCTTCTTCATTCATATCTCTAATTGAAGTCTATTTTTTTCTCAGCTTTTTAAACAGTTGCTGTTTAGGATAATGTTGACTTTCAGAGCTGCAGAACTCTAGATCTGTGTCTCAGGTGTCGCATAGATGCTCAAAGTTCCAGGGACTGACCAGGTTTACATAAATTGCTCAGCACCTCAGAATTTTGAAATAACTGTTACAACTCAAGAATAGATGTGGCTTCTGTAAAAGGTTACAATAGAGGAATCTTTATAATAAGCCTTCTCCTGATAACCTATGCTCTCGAGGTCAATTCTTAGAGTTTGCAATTATGTTTTGTTTATATTAGTGAGGTGTTATAATGTCTGTCTTTTCATTTCTTGCTTATTTCACTCACCATACTGTCCTAAAGGTCCATTCACCTAGTTGCATGCCTCACAACTTCATTCCTTTTTGCAGCCAGTCAATATTCCATTGTATGTACAGACCACAGTTTACCCCTCCCTTCATTAGTTGATGTACCCTTAGACCACCTCCATCCATTGCAAATTGTGAATACTGCCATGCTAAACACCAGGGTGAAAATGTCCATTCATGTCCCTGCTTTCAGTTCTTCCAAGCATATGCCAAAAAATGGGGTTGTTGGATCATATAGCAATCTTATACTTAGCTTCCTGTGGAACCACCACTCTGCCCTCCAGATTAGCTGCTCCATTCTACTTCTCTACCAACACTGAATGGGGAACAGTACATCCCTCTCTCCACATTTTCTCCACAAATAAAAAGGAGAAAAAAATTGAAGAATAAATATATGAAAAGATCCTCAACTTCACTGGCTATGAGGGAAATGTAAATCAAAACCACAATGAGATATCAGCTCACACCTACTAGTATGGTCATTATATATAAAAAAAGATCAAAAAAACAGAAATTTATGGAGAAATGGAAATGTCCTCATAAGGTGAATGCATAACTAAGTGTTTCTACCAGGAACCATTGATTGTTTATTGTTATTTAGCATAGATTATATGGTGTGTGAATATAACTGTTTAAAAATAAAACAAAGGATAGAAGTGCTGGAGAAAAAAATTGAAGAATAAAAACTAAAATAAAGTATGGGGAAACACCAATAAAAATCCCGTACTCCTCCCTTATATTGCCCTCTGATTGACATTCATTTGTTCTCCCTCAATTAAAAGTGTTCTTATATTTGTACATTTAATCACCATCATTGACCATTCTATGTTTTGCTAAGTTATGCATTCCCAGTCTGTTCTTCTCTCTTTTCTTCTGGTGTCATACATGCTCCTATCCTTCCTATTTGAACCATATTCACACTCATCTTTGTTCCGTGTACTTACACACTGTGCTACTATTAGACTGTATTGTGCTAACCATTTCTGGAGCTATACAATCAATCCTGTTGAACATTCTGTACTCCGTAAGCATCAAATACCCAATCTCTACCCTCTTTCTATCTCTTGAAAGTCTGCATTCTCTACTTTAACTCTCAAACTTTGCTCATCAATGCTAGTTAAATCATTGAGACCGTGAAGTATCTGTCTTCTTGTTTCTGGCTAATTTCACTCAACATAATGTCCTCAATGTTCATCCATGTTGTTACATGATTCATGACTTTATTCTGTCTTACTGCTGTGTAATATTCCATTGTTATGTATATACCACAGTTTGTTTATCCACTCATCCATTGATAGATATTTGGGCTGTTCCGTCTCCTGGCAATTATGAATAATATCACTACAAACATTGATGTGCAAATGTCCATTCATGTCATTTGAGTTTTATTAATGACATAAACAAAATGTCATTATTTTATTTGACATTTAAATAAATGTCAAATTTATTTAACATTTAATAATTAATATATTATTATAATATGTAATTAATAATAACATATAATTATTATCAATAACATTAATTATATATTTATATATAAATAAATTTGTTTTTTTATCTATTTTTGAGCCATTTGTATTTCCTCTTCAGAAAAGTGTCTTTGTCTTTTGCCCATTTTTAAAATTGGGTTATTTATCCTTTTGTTGTTGAGATGAAGGATCTTTTTATATATTCTACATTTTAAACACTTATCTGTTATGTGGTTTCCAAATATTGTCTCCCATTGTGTAGTCTGTTTTTCTACATTCCTGACAAAAGCCTTTGATACAAAATATGTTTAATTTTGAGGAAATCCTCTTTATCTATTTCTTCTTTCACTGCTCACACTTTAGGTATAAGCTTTCAAACAATCTCCTATCACAATATCTTTAAGATATTTTTTTACATTTTCTTCTAAAAGTTTTATGTTCTTAAGTCTAATGTTTGGTCTTAATCTACTTTCAGTTAATTTTTATATGAGGTGTCAGATAAGGTGTCCTCCCTTATTCTTTTGAATATGGATGTCCAGTTCTCCAAACACTATTTATTGAAGAGGTTGCTCTGTTGCAGTTGAGTTGGCTTGACCACCTCATCAAAGATCAATTGCCCAGTGGTGCACTGGTGCTTCAGTGAATGCTTGCTTTCCATGTGGGAGATCCAGGTTCAATTCCTGAACCATGGGCCACAGCCCCACTGAAAAAAAGCAAAGATTAATTGTCCACTGATGAAGGGGTATATTTCTGAACATTCAATACTATTCCAGTGGTCAGTATATTTATCTTTATGCCATTACCATGCTATTTGACCAATGTAGTTTTATAATATGCTTTAAAGTCAGGTAGTGTGTGAAAAGTCCCACTTAATTCCCCCTTCTCAGTATATTCCTATCTATGTGTGGTGCACTGCCATTCCAAAAAAAAAATGGGTATTGGTTTTTCTATTTGTGCAATATAAGTTGTTGGCATTTTTATTGGTATTACATTGACTGTATGCATCAATTTGGGTAGAGCTGACATCTTAACTATGTTAATCTTTTAATCCATGAGCACAGTATGTTTTTTCATTTTTTAGGTCTTCTTTGATTTTGTTTAGCATAATAGTTTTCTGTGTATAGGTCTGTTGTGGCATTGGTTAAATTGATCCTTAGGTATGTGATTATTTTAGTTGCTATTGTAAATGGACTTTTTTCTTGATTTCCTCAGACTGCTCATTATTAGTGTATAGCAATACCATTGATTTTTATGTGTTGATCTTGTATCCTGCCACATTGCTGTATTTCATTTGTTGGCTCTAGTAGCTTTACTGCAGATTTTGGCAGGTTTTCAACATATAGGATCATGTCATCTAAAAACAGTGAATGTTATACTTCTTCCTTTCCAATTCAGATGCTTTTTTTTCTTACCTAAATGCTCTAGATAGAGCTTTCAGCATAATACTGAATAACAATGGTAACAGTGGGCATCCTTGACTTGTTCCTGATCTTAGTGGGAAAGGTTTCAATTTTTCCCTGTTGAGGATCATGTTAGCTGTGGGTTTTTCATATATTCCCTTTATGATATTGGGGAAGTTCCTTTTTATTCCTATCCTTTGAAGTGCTTTCAATAAGAATGGATGTTGAGTTTTGTCCAATGCCTTTTTTGCATCAATTAAGACATGTAGTTTTTCCCTTTTGATTTAGTGATGTGGTGTATTGTATTAATTGATTTCCTTGTATTGAACCTGCTTTGCATACGTGGAATAAATCTCACCTGGACATTTTAAAAGTTTAAAATTAATACTTTTAATGAGCTGTAACAGTCTATTTGCAAATATTGTGTTGTGTATCTATATTCATTAAAGAGTTTAGTCTGTCACTTTCTTTTCTTGTAGTATCTTTGTCTGTCTTGGGTATTAGGGTGATGTTGGCTTTATAGAATTAGTTAGGTAGATTTCCTCCTCTTACTTTTTTTTTTTAAGAATTTGAGCAGGATAATTACTAATTCTTTCTTGGATGTTTTGTAGAATTCACATAAGAAGCTCTCTGGTCCCGGACATTTCATTTTTAGGAACTTTTGATGACTGATTCAATCTCTTTGTGTTTGGGTTGCTAGGGTCATCTATTTCTTCTTGAGTCAATGTTAGTTGTTCATGCATTACTAGAAGTTGTTCATTTCATCTATATTGTCTAGTTTTTTAACATATAGTTGCTCATAGTATCCTTTCATCTACTTTATTTCTGCACAATCAGTAGTTGTGTCCCCTTTCCCATTTCTGGCCTTAAATTATTTGCATTCTCTCTCCTTTTTTTTCCTTTTGATAACCGAGCTAAAGGTCCATCGATTTTATCAAAAAACCACCTTCTAGTTTTGTTGATTCTTTCTATTGTTTTTATGTTCTAATTTCATTTATTTGTTCTCTAATGTTTGTTGTTTCTTTCCTTCTGTTTGCTTTGGGGTTAGTTTGCTGTAATTTTTCTAGTTTCTCCAATTAAGCAGTTAAGTCCTCGATTTTTGCTCTTTCTTCTTTTTTTAATATAAGCATTTAGGGCAATAAATTCCCCTGTAAGCACTGCCTTTGCTGCATTCCATAATTTTTTATATGTCTTTCATTTTCATTTTCCTTCTCCTCCACTCCACCACACTGTTAATCAAAGAAATGAAATTAAAATTATAAGACACTGTTTATACATCATCAAAAGTGCAAAAATAAAAGAAAACAATCTGATAATATCAATGGCTGGTGACAATATGATGTACAGAGCATCACAGTGGCAATGTAAACCGATATGGCATCAGTTGTGGGTTGAATTGTGTACCCAAAGAAGACATGTTAAAGTCCTAACCCCCATAACCCCCATAGCTGTGAATGTGAGATCTTATTTGGAAATAGGACCTTTGTAAATACGATCAAGTTAAGATCAGGTCATACTGGATTAGGGTGTGCCTAATACATGACCCTGTATGAAGGTCATGTAAATATACTGTAGACACAAAGGAAAAAAGACCATGAGATGATGGAGGCAGAGATTGAAGTGATGTGGCTTTAACTGAAGGATTGCTGTGACCGTGAGAAGCTAGGGAGAGGCAAGGAAGACTTTCCTCTAGAGACTTCAGAGGGAGCATGGTCCTGACCTTGATTTCTGGCTTCTAGCCTCTAGATTGATGAAACAATAATTTCTGTTTTAAGTCACCCTGTTTATGGTAACTTGTTACAGCAGACCTCAGAAACTAATCCAGCCTTTTTGGAAACCATTTGATAGCAGCATCTAATCAAACTGAAATTGTACACAACTTATTCTTAGCAAATATAAATAGTTATTGGATTGTATCTATGTATATGGTCTAGATAGGCTCCCATCCATGAGCTCAAGGAGACGTGTTTACAAACGTTTATTGTTTCATTCATTCATTCAACATGGGTTACACCATTGAAGACAGCACGGAAAATCCCTCTTGCAATTAATATTCCAGGTGAGTAAAGCATTATTCGTTATTAGGAAAAATGAAAATTTCATAAATGACATCAAACAGAAAGTGGGAAAAATGCGTTTTTCAAACAGAATACCATAAAATAGTTAATATATCATAGAAACTATATGTTTCTCACTGCTTTGCATGAAAAAATCAAGTGGCAGAATAATTTGTAGTATATAGCATTTATATAAATGCTTAAAAACAAAAGACTATATAGTCTTTGTGGGCACGTGTATATGCATATAAATGTATTGTAATAAAAAAGAATGGAACTATGCCTACTAAACTGGTGATCCTTGTTACCTCTGGAGAGAGTGTGTGTGTGTGTGTGTGTGTGTGTGTGTGTAAATGGGGAGGGGATGAAATAGAATTGCAGATAGGAGAGGATCACATCAATTTTACTCTTTTTGATTTATTTTATTTAAGAAAATAAAGCACAAATGACAAAATATTAATATATTCCTGTCCTGAGTAGCAGATTCCCTGTTTTTTAAATGTTTTTCTCTGCACTTCTATTCTAAATATTTTTCTCTGCACTTCTCTTCTATTTAACATTCCAAAATAAATAAATAAAAAGAAAAAAGTAATTAACCCAAGCAAGTCAGTGGATGATAAATGCCAAATGAATGGTATATGTAATTTATTTCCTTCCTCTCAATGATAGGTACCAGCCCAGCATATCAGAACACAGATTTTTTTCATATTTATGTTGCCACTTGTCCACATTTCAATTCATTTGTTAGCAACAATAGAAATGTGGTTGTCTGACGTCCAATATAAATTTAACATCAAAACTACTAATTCATGGCTGCAGATGGGAATCATGTCATCATTTTTTCCTATCTCAGCTTTTGGACTCACCCTCCCATATTTCAGCCCTAGAGATGTACATCTGGCAATGATTGATTCAGAGGCAATGCTCAATTTATAACAAGGAACCAAGTCAGAAAATTTTATATGATGAACTTGAGGGAAATATGAAATTGTATATAAATTGAATATGTCAGCATATATACATTTCTGGATAACTTAAGAGTGCTTACACTACATGAGAGGTAATGGTTACTTGAGCAAGAACTCAATTTTTGCCAGGTAGCAATCTCATTTGTACAAGAGTGTTCCATTTGTAGGGAGATATTTGGAGTGACTGAGATCTAGTTGTCTTAGTTCTAAACTATGGACCAAGCATAGCTCATCTCTTGATGCCTATAGGGGACTCCATGTTACAGCATTGGGTCAACTTGCTTTTATTCTATTCTGACACATGTGGCCACCAAGGTGATGAAAAACAACTTAATGAACTTGACAAACTTAGTCCTGGTAGCTAGGGGATAAGAAAGTATTGCTCCATAGTTTCTTGGCCTTTTGGCTAAGATCAAATGTAGTATCTGTTCTTATCAGTTTAATATCTGATACATCCTCTTTATCAACAGATGAGTAAAACATACAAAGTAAAAATAAATAATGGGGGAACAAATATTAAAATAAATTTAGTAGCTTAAAATGCTAGTGATCAATGAAAGGGAGGAGTAAGGAGTATGATATGTATGAATTTTTTTGTTTTTTTTTCTGAATTGATGCAAATATTGTAGGAAATTACAATGATGATGAATATACAACTATGTGATGATATTGTGAATTACTGATTATATATGTAGAATGGAATGATCATGTGTTAAGAATGTTTTGGTTTGTTTGTTGTTATATTTTTTCAAAAAAATTAATAGAAAAAAATTTTTTAAAAAGAAAGTATTACTCCAAATGTCGTCCAAATATTAGAAAGCTACAGATATCTTATTTTTTTGAGGTGCTGATCTTTTGGTTTTATTTCATCATTTTCCTTTTGAAAACATTTTTTATTGTGAAATATAACATACATCTGCAAAAAAACAATACATTTCAGAGCACATTTTCACAAGTAGTTTAAGAACAAGTTTCAAAGTATGGTATGAGCTAAAGTTCCACCATTTCAAGTATTTCCTTCTATCTGCCCTAAGACACTGGAGACAAAAAAAAAAGCCAATATAGGGGGTGCAAGGGTAGTTCAGTGATAGAATTCTTCCCTGCCATGTGGAAAACCTGGGTTCGATTCCCAGCTCATGTACTTCCCCAAAACAAAACAAACAAACCAACAAAAGTTCAACAAATAGTGCTGCAATTATGGGATACTCACATGGAAGAAGAATGAAATGTGACCCTCACCACAAAACATACCAAAAAAAGGCATTATAAATGATTTAGTAGTCACGTTCATTTGTTAAATCTCATCTTCTCAGATAAAATCCTCCTTTTCTCCTCCAAATCTTTATGGATATTTGGGCAATGACAATTCTAACTTCTTCATATTGAAAAAGGATGTTGAAATTAGGGGTAGGGGGATGCAACTGGTTGATGCTCTTGGATAGACTGACATCTCTGGGTTTCAGGGATTATCTGGCCCAGGGACCATCTGGGGCTTATAGGTTTCTGAAAAATAAATGTAGTGAGTGAAATTTTTATAGAGTCTTAGAGGTCTGGGTATTCTTTAGGGTTTACAGGAATGCTGTTGAATGTGGCATGGTATACCATGGCAATTAGCAATATCTAGTTGAAATTTGCATAAGAGTAACATCCAAAATATCCTCTCAACTCTGTTTGAAATCTCTTAACCATTAATATCTTATTTTGTTACATTTATATTCCCCTTTTTGGTCATATAGGCATTGTTGATCTCACAGTGCCAGGGCCAGGCTCATCCCTGTGAGTCATGTTCCAGATTGCCAGGAAAACTTTCACCCTTGGATGCCATGTCCCATGTAGAGGGCAAGGTAAAGATTTTACTTGCCAAGTTGAGCTTAGAGAAAGAATGGTCACATCTGAGCAACGAAAGAGATTCTCTGGAAGTAACTCTTAGACATTATTATAGGTAAATAATAATAAATATTATAGGTATTCTTCATTACAGATAAAAGTTTCATAAGAGCAAGCTTCAAGATGAAGGACTTGGCCTATTAACATAGAAGTACCTAATGTTTGAGACAGTATCAGGAAATTCCCAGGTGGGGTAGTTTAATAGCTCCATATTTTTTCTCTCACCTATCTTTTTAAACAAAAGCCTCTGACCCCTACTGTGAGAAAGGAATGAGCATATTTATTAACTATCCTGGCTGCACTGGAAAACATTGCCATCCTTACTTAAAACCTATGATCAGCAATATGGATAAAAAGAAACAGAAATATTCTTACCCTCTTAGAATTAATAAGTCAAACACCACACTGACTATAAGTGGATATAGTAGCCTTGTATACATAAACAGGCAAATTTTAACATTTATTCATATTCAATAAAGTGAGTATGTGATATGGAAATAACTAAAACAGTTAAAGAATATAAGGTATTTTGATTTTTCTGATATTACTACAACTAAACTCCATGACTACCATGAATATAACTCAGTGATTGATTCTTGTCCCCCATCCTGTTCCATTCTCAAGTGAGGTGGGTTATCCTCCTAAGTTCAGTAGAGGAAAACTGAGGGAAAAACAAGGGTATTTGAATGGAGTAGACACCGTTCTCTAGGAGGTGACAAGCTGCATTTGGGATCTCAGAAAATTTTATTAGTGCAGCTGGACCCTTGAAAACGGACACCTGCTACCTGTGCCAGCTCCCCCAATCATTTCATTTAAGCTCATAATAATGAAACCCTATATTTTACAGGTTTGTTTTGTTGGCACCTACTTGCCCATTTATGGTAGGGATTTTACCATACTAAGATTACTGTTTTACTACTACCACTATTGCTACTACTATGCTAGCAACAGCTATTGTGTACTGCACACTTTTGTGTGTGTCAGGAACTAGGCTAAGTACATTACATAATCTTCTCACCTTAACCTGACAACAAACTTAAGGGTTAAGTACAATTACTATCCCCATCTTACAGATAAGAAAACAGGCTCAGAGAGGTTAGGAAACTGCCAGAGTCACTGAAGGGTAGAACTAGATTCAAGTCCTGAGATTTTTACCCCAAAGTTCAAATGCTTAACAACTACTATAACACACCATATGCTTCTTTTTCTTGTATTTTCTTCTCTGAAAATCCATTAGAAATTGAAATTAAAATGCAAATATAGCCAGGGTGGATTGGTACCCTTGTTTCTTTTCTTCTCTGTCCTCCACTAACCAAAGAAAATCAAAATTTTGCCAAAACCCTGCTTTGCTCAAAAGCTAGGAAAGGCAGTGGTCCGTGTCCACTAAAGATATGTTTATTTTTTAAATAATAAAGTATAAGGTGGTCCTTTTTGATGCATTTCAAGATCCAGAATAGAAATTTATACCACTACATGCTGGTAATGGAAATGCCTTCTCTGCTTAATAGCTTCAAAATAAAACATATTATTGATGCAACATGGACTAGAAGTGTGGCCAAGCACTAAACACCAAGAATAAAGATGAAATAACCAAATTAGACTAAAATTAGTTAAAGCCTACATTGGAGAAACTAGGGAAAGCTCCTAACCTCTCTTCTAAATCAAATTAAATACATGTACTATAGACAACTTTCTAAACTTTAAAAAAAATTGATCACCTGTATTTTGGTGATAGTGTAGTCATGCTCAAGTGGAAAGCAATTTGTTCATGTATAATCTAACCAGTTAATAGGTCCTGGATTATATAAATATATCTACTGGTATTTCAGCATCCTAAGTTATCTAAATTTTGTCTCCAAACCTCATAACCTAAGCTTTTTACAGAAGGAATAATAAAACTTCCCTCACTGGATCTTTTTCCCAGAGTGAGAGACAAAATGAATTTGCTTTGTTTTGTTTTGTTTTGGGTTTTTTTGGACTTCAAAGCCTGAGGGTTGAGTTAATCATACACCTCAGTTATAGCACATCATCACCACTAGTCCCTGATGGGCATTGATCTCATTTATTATTATTATTTACTGTTGATTCAATTTTTTGTATGCTGTAGGGTGGGGGTCACATCTCATTCTTTTTCCATGTGTCTATCTTGTTATTGCAGAATCATTTGTTGATTTCTTTTTTTGGAAGTGCATGGGTGGGGAATCAAACCTGGGTTTCCCACATGACGGGTAAGAATTCTACCACTGAACTATCCTTGTACACCCTTATTAATTTGATTTTTATCCTCATCCCCTGTGTCTGCTTTCCACTCCTTACCATGGGCAGCTGTTCTAATATATTTGCTATGTATCACTTTATTTATATATGTTTCTATAAAACACATTATTATTTTGGGTACCTGTATTTTTAATTTCCATAAATGACAATGTGCTCTAACCTCATTCTAGTTTCTTGATTTTTTCACTCAGCATAATACATGCCCAGACACATACATATTTAAATTTATTTATATCAAAAGCATAAAATTACAATTTAAGGTTTTTCTTCCACACTACCTTCCCAGTTAGTTTTTCCCACTGTTTGGGGGAAAGGCATATCAACTGAATTGTGGAGAGTGAAGTATGGCCACACCAAAACATTGATTTTTATCTTGAGATATATGGTACTACCTTTAACAGAGGCACATAAATATTTTTCCATAGATTCTCTTTATTTCTGCCAAAATAGAATCTATATTGACCAATTGAAATTCCCACTTCAAGGTCTCCCTGCTAGATGACCAGACTTAATAAATCTTGGAACAAAATAATGGTTGCTTGTACTTGTGGGTTTTGCATTATGATGTCCATGGATCTACAGCTGCCTGATTGCTCAAACAAGTCCCAGCATGTATAAATGAACAGCCCTGAAACAATCAGTAAAAGATAGTGAAAATGGAATATTATTTATGAGGATGAATGGTCTACTTTTTTGACGTGTTAGGGGACCTGAATTCAAGTCTTAGCTCCACTACAAACTCCCCATGTGATTCTGGGTGAGTCCTCCCTGCACCTTCATCTATAAATTGAGGATAGCTAAAATAGGTAAAATCTAAGGTCTGTTCTAGTGCCAATATTTCATATTAATATGATCTGAAATTGTAGCACAATCAATACTCACTTTATTTCTTTTCCTCCCAACCCATTACTCAGTTTTAGCAGGAATAACTGGTAAATACCAGAGTTTAGGCTGCCTTTTATTTTTTCCATGAATGTTGGAAGATGAAAAGTCCAGGAACAGGAAAACGCAGCTATAAATGCATTTGAGAAGCAGTGCTAGAAAGCCAAATATAGTGATAGACAGAAGGATCTTACTTCTTTAGAGAAAGCTATTGTTGACAGTTCAAAGAGCTAAGACACAAAAGTATTTATTGTTTGATAGATAATTAAAAATTATCTCTGGAACAGAAACCTGAATCCACTAACTGAAACTAATGATTTTCCAAAATATTATGTTTGAACAATCCTTTCTGTGGAAAAACCTTGAAAACACAATCTGTGTCAGTGCTTAAGGCAAACATATATTGAATGAAAATGCTTGATGCTTGTTGAACACATATCCAGAAAATACTCAAATGTCAGCTGCAGTGACACATCTCAAGACTGTTATTAAATATGTAGCTGAATTTTCTTCATATATATTGCAACATCCTTAGCCTAATTCCCAAATGCCTGCTGGGATTTGAGGGGGTTGGAAGATAATTGATCCAAAACTGAGACTGGTTCTGTGTCAGGAAATAAACTGCAAATGTATCATCATCCCAGATGGAGAACACCTGTATAGCAAGACTGAACATTGTCCCAATACAATCTTGGCAGAGTCTTTTCCCAAACCATAAACATCATCTTTTCCATTTCTATCTCTATTCCCCTGTATCTCTGAACTGCTTCTCCAGCTCCCACCCAAAACCCTCTGAGAACTGGTTTCCTCAGAACCTCTTACCTAGTACAGTCTTGTGCATTGTGTCTTATTGGTGTCTGCTACCAAGCCCTGTTGGTATTTAGAAGTTAGGTCTTAGACCATGGTTAAGCTATGGCTGTAGCAATAATTACATATGTGTCGTTGGGAAATTTATGATCAAAGATCTTAATTTGATGGGAGAAATCACTCAGGCCCAGAGAAGTTAAGTAATGGACTGAAGCATATACAAGTAATAAGGAGTAGAGCAAGGGTTATAAAGTAAGTCTCTCTTCTGACTCTCAACTATGTGTTCTTTGGTAGAGAGGTGGTTCTTTTTCTGATAATGTTCAATACAGATCTCCAAGAAATAATTAGCATAATATAACATAAATGTAAGGTGCCTTGGCATAATGATAAGAGCAGAATCTCTGAAATGAGACAGATCAGAGCTTTGAGGTCTAGGTGAAATACCACAAGCTGTGTGAACTTGAGCAAGTAAGTAAACCTCTGTGCTCTGAAATCTACTTTTGGTAATATTAATATAGCTACTTCCCTTTTCTTTAGACAGTGTTAGCCTGGAATATATTTTTAAAATTCTTTTACATTTAACCTATTTGTATTTTTTACTTAAAGAGTGTTTCTTGTGGGCATATATATATTTAGACCTTGCTTTTTAAGCCATTCAGCAGAGCTTTGCCTTTTAATCGGGCTGTTTAAATTATTCACATTTAATGTGTTTTTGGTGTGATTAGGATTAAGTCTATCATCTTATTTGTTTTCTATTTGCCCCATATGTTCTTTGTTCCTTTCTTGCTCTTTTTTCGACCTTTCTTCTTTGATCAATTGTGTAATTTTTATTATTCCCTAGTGTTCTAGTTTGCTAGCTGCCAAAATGCAATACACAAGAAACAGAATGACTTTTGAAAAGGGGAATTTAATAAGTTGTAAGTTTACGGTTCTAAGGCTGTGAAAATGTCCTGATTAAAGCAAGTCTATAAAAATGTCCAAATTAAGGTCAACAGGAGGTTATTTCACTCAAGAAAGGCTGGTGAAGTACAGGGTATTTCTCAACTCAAAAGGCACTTTGTGAAGAAAGTGACATCTGCAAGCATTCTCTCCAGGCTTTTTGTTTCATGAAGCTCCCTGAGGGACATATTCCTTCTTCATCTCCAAAGGTCTCTGGTGGCGTGGGCTCTCTGTTTCATGGCTCTCATCATTCTGTTTGATCTCCTCTCTCCAAAACATTTCCTCTTTTAAAGGATTCAGGTAAACTAATCAAAACCCACCTGGAATGGATGGAGTCACATCTCCCTCTATTCAAAAGTTAATACCCATAATTGGGTGAATCACATCTCTGTGGAGATAATCTAATCAGGTTTCCAACATACAGTACTGAATAGGATTTTAAAAACATGGCTGTCTCCACAAATTTGGATTAGGATTAAAACATGGCTTTTCTAGGGTACATAAATCCTTTCAAGCCAGCACACATAGTATCTCCATTTTTGGTTTATTAAATCTTTGCTTTGTATTTTAGTGGTAGTTTAAGGTTTACAACATGTATCCTTATTGCATTGTCTTCAAATCCAAAATATTTTATACTATTTCATATGTAAGAATTTCACAATAGTATACCTCCATTTTTCTTCTCCCAACCTCTACGTTATTGTTGTTATGCATTTGACATTTATATATATTTAAATGCCACTCCACAGTATATAGTTATTATTTGCATTTAAATAGTCAAACATATATATTCTAGTGTTCTTCATTTCTTTGTGAGGATCTGGATTGCTAACTGGCATCGTTTTCCTTCTGCTTGTAGGATATCTTTTGACAGTTCTTATAGTGAGGGGTTGCTGGTGATGAATTATTTCATCCTTTACATGGCAATAAATGTCTCTATCTTCCCCTAATTTTTTTTTTTTTTGCATGGGCAGGAACTGGGAAACAAACCCGTGTCTCTGGCATGTCATGTGAGAACTCTGCCTGCTCAGCCACCATGGACCACCCTCCCTAATTTTTTAAAGATTTTTTTCAAGTGTAAAATTATAGATAGAGAGTTATTTTTCTTTAAATGTTTTAAAGATATTGCCCCATTATTGCTTTCTTGAATTGATTGTCTCCATGAGAAATCTGTTGTCATCCTCATTTCTGTTCCTGTATGCATAACAAGTCCCTTTTTTTCAGGATGCCTTTAAACTTTTCTCATAATCACTGCTTTTAAAAAATTCAATCATAATTTTCCTTGTGTAGTTTCCTTTATGTTTCCTGTGATAGTTGTTCATTGAGCTTACTGTATGTGTACATTTGTATTTTTTATTCAATGTGGACACTTCTGGCCAATATTTCTTCAAATAGTTTTTTCTGCCACTCTCCTCTCTCTTCTCTTTTTGGAACTTCAATTACATGTATACTAGGCTAATCAAAGTTATCCCTCAGTACTGTTCATTATTTACTTTTTCTTTTTTTCTCTCTGTTTCATTTGGATAGTTTCAATTGCTATGTCTTCAAGTTCATTAATCTTTCTTCTGCAATGTCCAATCTATTGTTAATCCCATCCACTTCATTTGTCTCCCTGGATGCTCATTTGTGTCTCCTCAACTCAGGGAGTCCACTTATCTTCACCTCAATTCCCCCTCCCTATGCCATGGTTTGGAAAATCTGTAAATGTATTAAATTGGGACAATCATGGCACTCACATTGTTTGTCCCCATCTTGCAGGGATCTCTTCCTTATATTAACTGATGTACAGTGTGTTAAATCTACTATTTATCACATGTATTTTGTCTCTCTTTTTTTTTTTTATTATTTTAGAAGGAAAAAGAAACACAATCCCTACTTATTACTTCACCTTGGTTTGAAGTGAACATCCCAAATGAACTTCTCTTTTCTCATTTATTAAATGGAAATAATAGTGGTACCTATTACACTGAGTATTAGTAAAGATTAAATGAAATAATAAATGTAGAAGTTCTCATAA
This sequence comes from Tamandua tetradactyla, assembly GCF_023851605.1. Taxonomy (NCBI): domain Eukaryota; kingdom Metazoa; phylum Chordata; class Mammalia; order Pilosa; family Myrmecophagidae; genus Tamandua; species Tamandua tetradactyla. The sequence continues at coordinate 52,204,601 of NC_135353.1, read as the reverse complement.
TAGCTGTCAAATAAATATATATTATAAATTATCTACCCTTTTCCTTCCTCACACACTAACATACTTCTCCAAACATGTCTACTAGGAGAATGCTCCTTTAATGTCCCCCAAGGCCCACAGGGGCTGATTGAGCAGTGTCTGTAGTAGTGCAAATTGTCAGTACTTTACTTGGAATCTCAGGTAGGACATGAGATTTTGCTGGTTTGTCCAGAGTGATGCCCTGATGAATCCCAGAGGGATTCAATCAGTGAGTGGAAAAGTATTTGCAAAGCCCCCTTCAGGGAATGGTGAGAATGGGGAGAAATTCAACTTCCCCAAGTTGAATTCTTGATATTCTCACAAGCAGTGTGAACAACCAAAGCTATAGGCTGAGCCTCCAGTCTTGGGGTTTGTTCATATGAAACTTAACCCCACAAAGGATAGGTCAAGTCTACTTAAAATTTAGGCCTAAGAGTCACCCCCAAGAGAGCTTCTTTTACTGCTCAGATGTGGCCTCTATCTCCAGCCAACATGACGAGCAGTCTCACCACCCTACCCCTCTCTATGTGGGACATGACTCCCAGGGGTGTGTACCTTCCTGGCAACGTGGGACAGAGATCCTGGAATGAGCTGAGACTCAGCATCAAGGGATTGAGAAAAACCCTAGAATGAGCTGAGAATTAACATCGAGGGATTGCGAGAACCTTCTTGACCAAAAGGGGGAAGAGTGAAATGAGACAAAGTGTCAATGGCTGAGAGATTCCAAACAGAGTTGAGAAGTTATCCTGGAGGTTATTCTTATGCATTAAGTAGATATCACCTTGTTGTTCAAGATGTAGTGGAGAGGCTGGAGGGAACTGCCTGAAAATGTAGAGCTGTGTTCCAGTAGCCATGTTTCTTGATGATGATTGAACAATGATATAGCTTTCACAATGTGATTGTGTGATTGTGAAAACCTTGTGTCTGATGCTCCTTTTATCTACCATATCAACAGACAAGTAGAACATATGGAATAAGAATAAATAATAGGGGGAACAATGTTAAAATAAATTTAATTTGAAATGCTAGTGATAAATGAAAGCGAGGGGTAAGGGGTATGGTATTTATAATCTTTTTCTTTTCTGTTATCGTTTTATTTCTTTTTCTGTTGTCTTTTTATTTCTTTTTCTAAATTGATGCCAATGTTCTAAGAAATGATGAATATGCAACTATGTGATGATATTAAGAATTACTGATTATATATGTAGAATGGAATGATATGTTAATGTTTTTGTTTGTTTGTAATTAATTTTTTTAATTGATAAATAAGAAATTTAAAAAAAGCTGTCAGTACTTTAATACTGGGACTCACTCCAAAAATTTGTTTGAATGCAAGGAAATAAAGAGAATCACACTTGGCATGTCTTAATAAAAACAAATGAAGTAAAGAATTTCATATTTTCCCCAGTGCTGGGAGCAAATAAAAACTAATCTAACTCTATGACAACTTCCAATGACAGCAATTTTTTTTTTTAGATTTTTCTCTTTCAGGTTTCAGAATTGAGAGAAAGGAGTGAGAAATATTCTTCAGTATAACACAGACAAGCTGTTGAAGGGCTATGTGTTATTACAAGTTCAGTATTCACTGTGTTTTCAGACAACTTTAGTGTTTATTTTCATAGCTTAGTTAAGTCTACGGATCATTTATATATAGTTCTCTTTACCTCCTCTAGGAAGCAACATGTCTGCCAGTAAGGAAGTCCTATACCATCTTTAAAACCTGGATTGAAAGATCAGGAGAGGCTCAGATGGAAAAGGAGGGCAGACACCCAAACATGGTAGAGCCAAGGTGTAAGTCACAGTTAGCATACAATGCCCAAATATCCTAGAATATCACTTGACCTTTAAAGAAGGAAAAATCTTTCCAAAGTTTTAGTTAATTTATACTCTGCAAATTCCCCATTCTCATTTTGGATTACTGCTTTTGCTATCCCTGCTGAACAGCAGTAAATTCATTCAGTTGTTTACTTAATTAGCAGACATTTATTCAGCACCTTTTATGTGCATAGCACAGTGCCAGGGTTAATGATGAATAAATGTGATATTTCTACTTATAGAAATTTTATGGTCAAACTGCTGCTAAAGGCATGGAGGGATATTAACTGTTATCTTTTAACTTCAACAGAATAGCAGTGCCAATCCACTGTGAGGGTTGGGAGGGAAATTAATATTTGTAAATTATGCTGGTTCATTTTGATCTGACATTGTAGTTTTAAATTAGTCATACCCACTCACACATCACATGACCAAGAACCAATAAAATTAGACACAGACACCCAATTTTTTGCATTCACATAGGAACTATCACTCATCCCTCTGGACTATTCTTGTGCCACTACTACTGATTCTTGACTTTATTTCCTTTTTTGTTTTTGTTTCTTACTTTTGATACTGTTCTTTCCCTTTGAATTTGTAAAGTTCAAATGACCTTTCATTATCAGGTTTGATAGTCTAAGGACTTTGGTCTAGCTTATCCTCTCTGAATCTGTTTTATTCTTACACATCTCAAGTAGGGCAACCCGGTTTAGCTCTAGTGCATAAGACACATTCTGGTTAGGTTTTTCTTGGTACCTTGGTGGTGAAAATAGGGCATTTCAGAATTTAAACATCAGGCAGTGTTATCTTGGAGCCTTCTGAAATACTTCAGAAATTTATTCATTCCTTTGGCAAGTATATATTAAGTAAATTATTCTACTCTGATAAAACCATGCACACACACACACATACACACACACACACACACACAAAACATAACATTACATTGATGCTAAGAGCCATTAATGGAAATAGGTAAATGGTGTGATAAAGATTGGTCAGTGGTAGTGGGAAATGGCTATCTTAGAGAGAGTATTCAGGGATGGACTCTCTCTAAAGATTTGTCACATAAACAGTTCTGTAGTATATAAGTAGGAGCCAGCTATGCAAAGATTCATATGAAAGAAGAGCTTTCTGGTTAGAGCAGATAGCAAGTAAAAAAAAAGTCTTATGGTATGTGTGAGGATCAGAGTGTAGACCAGAGGGACTGGAGAAGACTGAACAAGGAAAGTGTGAGATAAGATTGGAGACAGGGTAAGGGAATCAAATATCTGGTTTGACATCATGACAATAATACCTTGGGAATTTCACTACTATATGTTTCTGGATTCTAATGCTCTAACAGAAACTTCAGATCAAAGATCAGGAAGTCTGTGTACTGTACTTACCCTACCATGAATTTTTCCGTGTCTCTTTAAATGAGTCATTTTTCTTTTTATTCTCCCAAGATTCTTCATCTGGAAAATGACTGGATTGAATTAGATTTCCTTTGAGATCCCTTTCAGTTCCAATATTATGATCTAAAAAAATAATTTTCAAAATCTGACTAAAAGCTCTGATTTGAAGATTAGTGCCAGCTGAACTGCTTTAAACTTGTCACTTACTTCTGGGGATCTTAATGATAACATATGATTCCTATATAGATTTTAAATTCCAATGAATTTTCTCAAAGTTAATTTCAAAATATTTTTAATTATCTCTGAAGTAAAGGATAAGGTATAATAATTTCTTTTATCCTCAATTAACTTTTCTAAGAAATTTTAGAAAATTAATTAGAAAAGAAATTTTCACAGATTTTCCTTAAGAATTTGACATTTTGGCAGTGTGTATAGTGGATGAATGATTGAAGACATTTGGATAATTTTTATATATTAAGCTTTATTGATATATAATTCATACACCATAAAAACCACTCATTTAAAATGTGTTATTCAATCACTTTCACTATATTCACTGAGTTGTGCAACCACCACCATGCTAAATTTTAGAACATTTTCACCACCACCACCCACAAAAACATTCATTTGTATAAACTGTAACATTAAAGGCCCACAGAAAATTTTAATCCTTAGGAAATGTCATGAACATTCAAGAGAGTGATCTTTTCTCTTGGAGCTCTGTGACAGGTAGTTTAGAGGAGTTGTTTTGTCTTGTTCTGTTGTGGGCTATCGTATTTTTGTTTAGGGTATAACAAAAATAGCAGTACAATAGAGAATGAATTCATCTTGGAAATGATAAAATCATAGCCTAACTACATATGCTGGCTTCTTAGCTGTATTCTTGAGTTGCTCTGACAGATGGGAAAAAGCTATATATCACATGAAGTAATATCCCTTGCTAAAGATTATTTAGTTTGATGGAGACATTTTGTGAAATTGATAGCCTTAGTAATCTAACATCAATATAACATGGATCTCCAGAAAAGAGCAGGGGTAGCAAAACTAATATCAGATGAATTAAAGTTCAAATGTAAAACAATTAAAAGACTCAAATAAAGAAACTATCTATTAATAAAAGGGACAATTCATCAAGAGGAAATAGTCATAAATATTTATGCACCAAAACAGAGGACCCAAAGTGCATAAGGCAAACATTGAGAGCACTGAATGAAGAAGTAGACACTTCTACAATAAGAGTTGAAGACTTCAATACACCACTCTCATCAATGAATAGAACATCTATACAGGGTATAAATAAGGTAACAGAGATTATGAATAGTATGATAAATGAACTAGACTGAACAGATATCTACAGAACATTAAACTGCACAACAGCAGGATACACACTTTTCTCAGGTGCTCATAGATCATTCTCAAGGATAGACAATATGCTGGGTCACAAAGCAAGTCTCAATAAATTTTCAAAAGATTGAAACTATGCAAAATACTTTCTCAGATCATAGTGGAATGAAATTGGAAATCAATAGCAGACAGAAAGCAAGATAATTCACAAATATATGGAAGCTAAACCATGCACTCTTAAATAACCAGTGTGGTAAGGAAGAAATTACAAGATAAATTAGAAAATATCTTGAGGCAAATTAAAATGAGAACACAGCATATCAAAACTTAAGGGATGCAGCAAAGGCAGTTCTGAGAGGGAAAGTTATTGCCCTAAACACCTATATTAAAAAAGAAGAAAGAACAAAAATTGAGGACTTAACTGCTCACCCAGAGGAATTCAAGAATAAACAGCAAACTAACCCCAAAGCAAAAAGAGAAGAAATAACAAATATCAGAGCAGAAATAAATGAAATTGAGAACATGAAAACAATAGAGAGAATTTACAAAAACAGAAGTTGGTTCTTTGAGAAAATCAATAAAATTGATGAACCCTTATCTTGGTTGACAAAGAATAAAAGAGAATGGATGCAAAAAATGTATAATCAGAAATGGGAGAGGGGACATTACTGACTGCACAGAAATAAAGGAGATAATGAGAGGATATTATGAGCAAGTATATGCCAACAAACTAGGCAACTTAGATGAAATGAACAAGCTCCCAGAGAAGAACAATGAACATTGATTCAGGAAGAAATAGGAGACCCTAACAAAGCAATCACAAGTAAAGAGATTGAATCAGTCATAAAGAAGCTCACAAAAATGAAAATTCCAGGACCAGATGGCTTTATATGTGAATTATATGAAGGATTCAAGAAAAAATTAGTACCAGTCTTGCTCAAACTCTTCAAAAAAGTTAAAGAGGAGGGAAAACTACCTAGTTCATTCTATGAAGCCATAATACCAAAATCAGACAAAGATACTACAGGAAAAGAAAATTACAGGCCAATCACTTTAATGAATATAGATGCAAACATCCTCAATAAAATTCTTGTGAATTGTGTCCAGCAGCACATTAAAATAATTATACACCATGACCAAGTCAAATTTATTCCAGTTATGCAAAGATAGTTCAACATAAGAAAATCTATTAATGTAATACTTCACATCAATAAATCAAAGGGGAAAAATCAAATGATCATCTCTTTTGATGCAGAAAAGGCAATGGAAAAAATTCAGCATCTTTTATTTAAGAAAACTCTTCAGAAGACAGTAATAGAGGGGAATTTCCTCAACATAATAAAGAGAATATATAAGAAACCCACAGGTGACTCAATTGGGTGAAACAGACAGCTTTCCTTTGAAGATCAGGAACAAGACAAGAATGCCCACTGTCATCATTGTTATTCAACATTGTTCTAGAACTCCTAGCTAGAGAAATTAGGCAAGAAAATTAAATAAAAGGAATCCAAATTGGAAAGGAAGAAATAAAACTTTCACTGTTTTTAGATGACATGATCCTATATAGAGAAAATTCTGAAAAATCTATAGCAAAGCTACTAGAGCTAATAAATGAGTACAGACAGGGAAGTGGCAGGGTACAAGATCAAAATATATACATCAGTAGTGTTTCTATACACTACTAATGATCAATCTGAGTAGGAAATCAAGACAAAATTCTGTTTGCAGTAGCAACCAAAAAATAAAATATTTAGGAATAAATTTAACTAAGTACATAAAAGACCTATACATAGAAACTACAAAACACTATTAAAAGAAATCATGGCAGACCTAGATAAATGTATTCATGGATTGGGGAAGACTAAACATAGATGAAATGTCAATTCTACTCAAGTTTATTTATAGACTCAATGCATTAGGCAACAAAACACCAACAATATACTTTGCAGAAATACAAAAAGCAATAACCAAATTTATTCAGAAGGGTAGGGTGCCCCTCAAAATCTAAAAGTATATTGAGAATTAAAGATGAAATAGGAGGTCTCACACTACTTGACAAATTATATTTAAAAGCTACAGTGGTCAAAAATGCATGGTTCTTACATAAAGAGAGATATACTCACCAATGGAATTGAATTGAATGTTCTGAAATACAGACCCTTTCATCTATGGACAATTATCTTTGATAAGGTGGTGAAATCCCCAGTCGGGCCAGAGCAGCCTCTTTAATAAATGGTGTTTGGAGATTTGGATATCCATATGTGAAAGAATGAAAGAGTATCTATATTTCACACCTTATCCAAAAATTAACTCAAAATGAATCAAAGACCTAAACATTAGTCCTAAGATCATAAAACATTTAGGAGAAAATGAAAGAAAATATCTTAAAGATTTTATGACAGGAGGTGGGTTTCCTTACACCCAAAGCACAAGCAATGAACAAAGAAATAGATAAATGAATTCTCCTCATAAGTAAATACGTTTTAATTTTTTTTGGCATGAACAGGCTCCAGGAATTGAACCCAGGTCTCCTGCATGACAGGCAAAAATTCTGCCACTGAGCCACTATTGCACTGCCCATGAACATTTTTGCATGTCAAAGGAGTTTGTCAGAAAAGTAAAAGAACAGGTTACACAGTGGGATACATTATTTGAAAAGTACATATCAGATAAAGGCTTAATATCAAGAAAATATAAATGTATTTCATAAATCAACAACAAAAATTTTTTTAAATGGGCAAAATGTATGGATATATACTTTTCCAAAGAGGAAATACAAATGCCTCAAAAGCATATAAAAAGATGCTCAACTTCACTGGCTGTTAGGGAAATAGAAATCAAAACCACAATGAGATATCATCTCACACCTACTTGAATGGCCTTTATCAAACAACAACAAACAACAGAAAACTACAAGTGCTGGAGAGGGTGTGGAGAATAGGTACACTCATTCACTTTTGGTGGGAATTTAGAATGGTGCAGCTGCTCTGGAAGGCAGTTTGGCTGTTCTTCAGGAAGTTAAGTTCAGAATTGCTGTGAGATCCAGCAATCCCATCACTAGGTGCATACTCAATAAAATTGTAAGCAGGGATATGAACAGCCATTTGCAAACTGATGTTTATTGTGGCATTGTTAATGATTGCCAAGGGATGGAAACAGCCCAAATGTTCATCAACACACAAATGGATAAAGTGTGATATATACATACATTGGTATATTATGCATCTGTGAGGTGAAAGAGAGTCATGATGCATGCATCAACAGGGATGAAACTTGAGGACATTACATTGTGTGAAATAAGCCAGAAATAAAAGGGCAAATACTGTATGGTCTCAATAATATGAAATAAATATAATGAGCAAATTCTGAGAGTTAAACTTGAAAAGACAGGCTATCAAGAAATAGAAAGAGGGGTAGGGATTGAGCATTTGATGCTAAAGGAGAGCAGAATGTTTAACAAGATTAAACAAAGATTCAGAAATGGATTGCAATACTGTGTGGTGGTAGCACAATATTGTAAGTATAATGAACAAAACTGAGTGTGAGTATGGTTGAAAAGGAAGGCTAGAGGCATATATGACAGCAAAAGGAAAGATAGAATATAAAATTGGATCTATATAACTTAGTAAAACATAGAGTGAACACAAGGGAGAACAAATGAATGTTACCTTTTCAAGGTGTTAAAAATGGATGGTATGTTGAAAAATATAAATTCATTGAAACTAGGGTATACATAGCAGTAACATTGCAATAATCTTTCATTAATTATACAAAGGCAAAACAGATAAATTAAATGCCACTAAGAGGGGGATATAAGTGAGGGGTATGGGATTTATTTTGTTTTTGCTTCTCATTTTTTTCTTTTCTTTACTTTTTTTTCTTTCCTTTCTTGCAGAAGAAATGGGAATGTACTTATATCAATTGTGGTGGTGAATGTATAACTATGTGATTATACCAGGAGCATTTAGGATGGATTGTATAATGTGTGAATCAAACTGTTTAAAAACTAAACAGAGGAGTTCCAGGAAGATGGTGGAATAGCATAGGTCAAGTTCACCCCTTCTCCAAGGAACAGCTAAAGAAGTGACAGAAGAACGATTGGGAGAGCAATTCCAGGTTTCAAGTGACCTGGGAGGTCTTCTACACCACATAGGGAGACACTGGCTGAAAAAAACTGAAGAATTGTGACGCAGAGAACAAGGGACTGTCCAGCTAATAAAAATAGCTTAATGTGCTCCTTTCCAAACAGAGGCCCAGAGCCCTCAGGATTGCACAGACAGGGAGAGAGGGACTAGGAAGTAAACAAAATCACATTCCTCAAAAGTGCTACACTCATGCGTGCTGCCCATGCACCATGCCTGCGACTCCCCCCACACCCCACACACCTGAACCCATTCACCTACCCCTCCACCACACTCCATGTGCCCCCAACCCCAAACCCCCTCCCTGTACCACTACACCACACATGCATACAAGCCTGCCCCAGACCAACTGACCTCTCTTGCACAAGTACACAGTCTTGACCCACCCCTCCAGAGACACATAAACCCACATCCAGCCACTTGACCCTCTCCTCCCCAGGTCTGTCCCCTTTAGGTCATCACCTATACTGGGCTGTAGGCACTCACCTTCATATGAGGCCACACCTGCACCCAACCCATACATTTGCTCAAGACTGCTTGGTCCCCAAATCTGAGCTCTGTACACACATGCACCTCAGCTTCAGACACCCAGGCACTTGCAAGCCCACTTGCAAGTAGGTAGCAGAGAAATTTAGCCTACCTATAGGTATGAGTAAGAGTTACTTCTGGAGGACCTCTTTTGTTGCTCAGATGTGGTCTCACTCTCTCTCTGAGCCCAACTCTGCAAGTGAAATCATTGCCTCATCCCCTACATGGGACATGACATCCAGGGGTGAAAGTCTCCCTGGCAGCATTGGGGATGTTCTCCAGGGATGAGTCCAGCCCTGGCACCTTGGGATCAACAATTCCATCATGACCAAAAGGGGGAAAAGAAGTGTAACTAAGAAAGTATCTGTGGCAGAGAGAATTCAAATAGAGGTGAGAGGCTAAACAGGATGTCACTCTCATGTAAGCTCCAGTTAGACATTGCTATGTATCATAACTTGCCAAACCCCAACCAAAACCATTCCTGCCAATCCTAAAGAACACCTAGGGCAATATGCAAGATTCTACAAGGGTTCCATTCACCAAAGTAACTTTCCAGAAACCTACAACATCCAGATGTATCCCTGGACCAGATAAGTCCTGAAATCTAAAGGGTCCACCCTCTCCAGAGCATCAGATGGTTTCAATCTTCCTACCCCATATTATTGACAGATCCTTCCAACATGAAAAAGTTAGAATGGCCATAGCCCAAACACCCGGAAAGGTCAGGGATAGAAAGATCAAAGTTGATGGTGGAGTTATACAGAGTAGATAGGATTTAACAAATATATTTCATTGCCAAATCATTAAATTGATATCTCTTTTAGTCTCAATATCTTAGAGCAGCTAGAAGTAAAAACCTAAAACTGTGGAATTGTAAACCATGCCAAACTTTGAAATATGTTCTACAACTAATTGTACTGCTGTGCTTTGAAATTTATTGCTTTATTGTACATGTTATTTTTCAAAAACAAAAGTTGATTGTGATGTTTAAAATATATATTTATTCCTTCTAGCCTCCTATATTTTGGAGCAGCTAGAAGGAACATTCTGAGAGGATCATATGGTAGCCCATGACAAACTCTAGGATCTGTCCTGTAATTATTTGTTGAATAGTGCTTTGAAAACTATTGATTTTCTTTCTTTGCTTCATATAAATGTTATATTATACATTTAAAAAGTTGAAAAAAATATTGGCAAATCAAATCCAATGGCATATTAAAAAAATATGCACCATGACCAATTGGGGTTTACACAAGAAAGTCAGTAATACAGCATATTAACAAATCAAAAGTGAAAAATAATATGAAAATTTCAATTGATGCTGAAAATTGAATTTCACAAAATTCAACATTCTTTTCTGATAAAAACACTTAAAAAGGTAGGAATCAAAGGTAATTCCCACAATATGATAAAAGGCATATATAAAAAACCATAGAGAGCATTGTACTCAATGGTGAGAGACTGAAATCTTTCCCCCTAAGATTGGGAACAAGACAAGGATGCTCTCTGTCACCGCTATTATTCAGTATTGTACTAGAAGTTCTAGCCACAGCAATAAGACAGGAAAAATGAATAACAGGTGTCCAAACTGGAAAAGAAGAAGTAAAATTTTCATTATTTGAAGATGATGTGATAATGTAATTGAAAAATCCTGAGAAATCTGCAACAAAGTTACTTCAGCTAATAAACAAATTCAACAAGGTGGCAGGTTATAAAATTAATGTGCAAAAATCAGTAATGCTTCTATACACAAGCAGTGACCTAACTGAAGAGTCAATTAAAGTAAAAATTCCATTCAAAATGGCAACAAAAGAATCAAATATCTAGGAATGAATTTATCTATGGATGTGAAGGACTTGTACACAGAGAACTACATAACATTGCTAAAATAAATCAAAGAAAATCTAAATAGGTGGAAAGACACTCAATGCTCATGGATAGGATGGTTAAATGTAGTTAAGATATCAATTCTACCTGTATTTTCTACAAATTTAATGCTGTACCAATCAAAATTGCAACTGCCTACTTTGAAAACCTAGAAAAGTACCAAATTCATCTGTAAGGGAAAAAGACCCCAATAGTTAAAAGCATCCTAAAAAGGAAGAATGAAGTGGAAGGATTAACACTCCCCAATTTTACAATTTATTATAAAACCACAGTGGTCAAAACTTCATGGTACTGGCACAAAGATAGAACTATTGAAAAATGGAATTGAATTGAAAGTGCAGAAATAGACCACCAAATCTATGGTGAACTGATCTTTGACAAGACTCCCAAGTCTACTTGAACCTGGAAAAATAACCTTTTTTCAGTAAATGACACAGAGGAATTGGATATCAATAACTGGAAGAATGAAAGAGGAACCTTACCTAATTCCCTATACAAAAATTAACTCGAATTGGATCAAACACATAAATATAAGGTCCAGTACCATAAAGCTCCTAGAAAAAAATGTAAGGAAACATCTTCAAGACCTAGTAAAATGAGATTGCTCCCTAAACTTCACACTCAAAGTTCAAGCAACCAAAGGAAAAAATAAATGAATGTGAACTCCTGACATTTTGAGATGCTTTTGCATCTCAAAAGACTTTGCCAAGGAGCTTACAAGGCAGTGAACTCAATGAGAAAAAATATTTGGAAACTATACAAGAGATAAAGGTTTAATATCCTGTGTATATAATGAAATTATACAACTTAACAACAAAAAATCAAATAACACAATTATAAAGTGGGCTAAAGATAGAAATAGACATTTTTCTGAAGATCATATACAGATGGCTAAAAAGCACATAATGAGATGCTTGTTCTCATTCGGTATAAGAGAAATGCAGATCAAAACTACAATGAGATACCACCTCACACTTATAAGAATGACTGCTATTAAAACAAAGAGGAAACTACAAATGTTGGGGAGGATATGGAGAAATTTGTACACTTATGCACTGCTGATGGGAATGTATAATGGCACAGCCACTAAGGAAGACAGTCTGGCTGTTCCTCAGTAAACTAAATATCAAATTGCCCTATGATCCAGCAATACTACTTCTCAGTACATACCCAGAAGAGCTGAAAGCAGTGACACAAACAGAGATTTCCACACCGATGTTCATAACAGTATTATTAACAGTTGCCAAAAGATGGAAACAATCCAAGTGCCCGTCAACAGACAAGAAGATTAACAAAATGTGGTATATACATAAAATGGAATGTTATGCAACAATAAGATGAAATGATGTCATGAACCACATGACAAGAAGAATGAACCTTGAGGACATAATGCTGAGTGAAATAAGCCAGACATGAAAGCATCGATACTGTATGATTCCAGTTTTATCACCATGGTAAAGGTAAAACCAGAGGCTTATAAAACAGAATATAGGTGACCTAGAGATAAACGGAAGCTTAAGATGAGTGAACAGTTAGCTAATGAAGTTGTACTTAATTGTAAGGGAAAAGATAGAAGTGAAGGTGGATCACTAGTGGGTCTATAAGTAATATTGCCATATTGAAGGTGAATATGATTGAAAGGGGTTTATATTCTCATGTGCTCCACTGATTAACACTACAAATATAAATAAGTTCTTGCATGAAATACTGCAACGGTATTAATCTTGTACAAAGGGTATATAATTTCATGGCATAGGGGAAAAATGCTACAGCATGCTATGAACTATGTTTAATGGGAAAACATTAACAGTACCACAGCAATACCAGGGTATGTAATAGGGGGAGGGACAAGTGTTAGGGGAAGGTTTGGGTTTTCTGTTTGTTGAGGGTGTGTTTATTTGTTATCTTTCTCTTGGGGACAATGAACTTATCTAAAATTAAGAGTGTTGATGGACTGTTGAATTTGGACATTTTACATGAGGCCCAATGATGGATGTGGCTGAAAGATACACTGATGGAGAAGTAGATTGGCAAATGCTGGTGTATACATATGATTGAAAACTGTACTGCTATAAAAAATAAATGAAGTTGTAAGTCATGCAATGATGTGAATGAACCTATGGGACTTTTGATGAGGCAAAATAAGCCAGAACAAAAGAGCAAATATTGTATGATCTTAAGTAGAAAACACTTTTAAGAAAACTGGGGCTTAGATTGAAGCTCTTATAGCAGTCACATTTAGTCTGGAGCAGTTATTGTTATTTCTGGAGTTTGAGAGGCTGTTTTGTATATGTATAACCTGGTATTTAGAGATAAGAATGAAGTTGACCATGTTGGGATTAAGGTAATTCAGAATAAAGGGGTAAGGAAGACCTTGTGGTTATCTATTTGAGACCAAATGGAGAAAGGTTTAGTTTGTTCAGAACCTAAATTTTCTGTAGCACATAATCTAACTCAATCTGTCTGGATAGATCATTTATACAATCCAAGCACAAGGAGCCCAGACTAAGAATGAGAGCCTTTAATCCTGCACAGTTTAATGTAATGCTGGAAATATCCCAGAGTATGTTAAGCAGGTAATTGAAAAGTATTGGTAAAGTCCTTTGAGAGCTGGAAGAAAAAATATGGAAGTGTCAAACTTCACCGCTGGGAAGCCCCTGATACTGTGTCAAACATTAGGGACATGCAAATCAATAGGCCAAGCCCTTGAACTTGAGGGTTGCTCTTGTGAAGCTTTTTTATGTAGCAGAGAAGCTTAGCCTCCCTATAGGTATACTTAGGAGTCACCTCTGGAGGACCTCTTTTGTTGCTCATATTGGTCTCTCTCTCTCTAGGCCCCACTCTGCAAGCAAAACCATTGCCCTGCCCCCTACAGGGATGAAAGTCTCCCTGATGGTGTGGGAGATGACTCCCAGGGATGACTCTGGCCCAGGCACTATAGGATCAACGATGCCATCCTGATCAAAAGGGTGAAAAGAAGTGTGACAAATAAGGTATCAGTGGCTGAGAAAGTTGAAATAGAGTCGAGAGGCTACTCTGGAGGTCACTCTTATGCAAGCTTCAGTTAGACATTACTACCTATCATAACTTGCCAAACCCCAACCAAAACAATTCCTTTCAATACTAAATAATACCTAGAGCATTATATAAGCTCGTACAAAAGTTTCATGCACTCAAATAACTTTCCAGAAACCTATAACCTCCAGATGGGTCCCTGGACCAGATAAGTCCTGAAATGCAGAAGGGCCAGCCTCTCCAGAACATCAGGCAGTTCTATCTCCCTATCCCACATTATTGGCAGTACCTCCCAACATGAAAGGGTTAGAATGGGCATAGCACAAATGTCCCAATGGAGTGGGAGAATAATCAAAGTTGACAGTGGAGCTATACAAAGAAGGTAATGTTTAACGAATGAATATGAGTGCAGAATCATTATGTAGATATTTCTTTTAGTCTCCAGTACCTTAGAGCAGTTAGAAGCAACAACTTAAAATTGTGGAATTGTAACCCACACCAAACTCTGAAATCTGTTCTACAGCTCATTGTTATGATGTACTTTGAAATTTATTTCCTTTTTGTATACATGTTATTTTTCACAGAAAAGTAAAAGAAAGAGGAGTATAACAGAGAAGTTAGGATTTAACAAATTAGTATGACAGCTGAATAAACAGATTTATATTTCTTTTGGTCTCCAGTGTCTTGGAGAAGTTAGAAGACAAAATGAAAAATCAAGGAACTGTAGCATATACCAAACATTAAGGACTGTTTTATAACTACTTGTTAACATGAACTTGGAAATTTATTGCTTTTTTTGTATATATGTTATAAATATATACAAAAAACAATATTAAAAATAAATTTAAAAATGCAAGTGCTGTAGAAGATGTAGAGGTGATATAACCTATTTTCTGTTGGTAGGAAAGAGAATGGTGTAGCCCCTATGGAGTGCAGTGTGGTGATTACAGAGGCAGCTAAATATAGGGTTGCCATATGACCCTGCAACCCATTTTCAGGTATATACCTGGAAGAACTAAAAGCAGGGACACAAATAGACATTTGCACAATGATGCTTATGATACCATTATTCACGATTGCCTATAGATGGAAGTGGACTAAGGGATGAATAGAAGGGTGAACCATGGCATATACGTATGATGGAATATTGGAAAACTGCAGAAAGGAACAAAGTAATGAGACATGGAACTAGGTGAATGAGTCGTGAGAACATTTTGTTGAGTGAAATAAGCCAGAAATGAAAGGACAACTTTTGTGTGGCCCCACTAATATAAACTATAATAAATAAACCCCTTGAATTGAATTTGAGAACACAGGTTATTAGAAGATATAAAGTGGGCAAAGATTGGGCAATCTATGATTAAGGAATACAGAATGTTCAATAAGGCTCATTGTAAAGCTTCTTAGATTGCAAGCTCTTACAGCAGTAACATTTATTCCTGAGTTTTAACTGTTATTTCTAAATTTTGAGATGCTGTGCTCTTTGTGTATAATCTGGTAGTTCCCTTGAGACCTAGGTATCTGTGTGACACCATAGACTCAGAATTTTGCAGTTCTGAAAGTCAGCATTACTCCATACAGCAAATGTTAAAGATGCTAAAATGGAGATCAGATTACAATTACAGATATGAATGAAGTGATCTGGTTAGGACTAAGGTAGATCAGAATACAGCGTAAAGGATGATACTGTCTGTATTTTAAAACTTCAACTTCTGTGTGAGACCAAGTGAAGAGATGCTTATTTGGTATGAAATTTAATTTTTCTGTAGCACACTACTTAATTTAACCTGTCTGTCAGTTTATTCAAACAATGAGTTACATGTAACCTAGAAAATGGAATGCGATCTTGTCAGTCTCTACAGGTTAATGTAATATCCTGGTACATTTCAGATGTATCCTGGTACATTCCAGCACAGGGATAACTTGAGCTGAATTGACTTCAGATGCCTTTAAAATGTATTTATTTTGTTGTTAGGCTATGTGCTTGGCACACTGAAGGTCTCAAAAAGGTCAATTTTGGGTAGAAAATTAAAGAAATATTTACCAAGTCCCCTTGAGGGTCTAGGAGAAAATGTGGAAATATTAAACTTCCTTACCTGAGGAATTACTGATATTCTCTCAAGCATTAGGGACTCTCAATTTGAGATGCCAAACCCTCCATCTTCAGGCTTGTTGACCCTATGAAATTTACTTCTGCAATGCAGAAGCTAAGCTTACTTATAATTATACCTAAGAGTAATCCCCATAAACTCTTCTAGTTGCTCAGATGTGGACTCTTTCCCTAAGACAACCTGGCAGGTAAACTCACTGCCCTTCCCCTTACATGGGTCATGACTCCTAGAGGTGTAAATTTCCCTGGCAATGTGGAACATGATTCCTGGGAAAGAGCCTGGCCCTGGCATCATGTGATTGAGAATGCCTTGACCAAAAGGGGGATAAAAAATGAAACAAAATAGAGTTTCCATGGCCAGGAGATCTCAGATAGAATCAGGAGTTCATTCTGGAGATGACTCTTATGCAAGCTTCAGTCAGATATTGCAAAATGCCACAGTATGCCAAGGCTAAATCAACAACATTCCTGAAAACCCTAAAAAATACACTTGGCCCTATCTAAGGCCCTTATAAAAATTTTATTTAGTAAGTTTCTTTTTTCAGAAACTTAAGGCCTACAGATTGTTCCTATGCCACATAATCCCTGAAACCCAGAGGTAACTATCTCTCCATGAACAACAACCAGTTTCATTCCTTTACCCCATAAGGTCAACACCCTTTCTCTACACAGAGAAGTTAAAGTAGTCATTGACCAGATACCCTGGAAAACTGACAGAATGTTTAAATCAGAGGAAGAATGTGTAACTGAGAAATTAGGATTTAATGATTATGACAACTGAGTCATTATATAGATATTTCATTTTAATTTCTAGTGTTTAAAATAGCCAGAAAGAAATACCTGAAACTGTTGAGCTGTGATCCAATAGCCTTGATCTTTGATTGTATTACTATATAGCTTTTATCATGTAATCATGTGATTGTAAAATCCTTGTGACTGACACTGCCTTTATCAGTGAATGTACGGGTCAATGAACAATAAAATAAAATGTGCATGAAAAAATAATAGTAATAGCTCTGGAATGTGGGGAAAATATCCTTACATAAATTATGGACAACAGTTATAGAATTATGTTAGTAATAGTTCATCAATGGTAAAAAAATTAACTACTGTTGAAAAACAGTAGAACTACAAAAAAGTGTTATCATCAATTATAATAAACTTTCTATACCAATGCAAGTGTTGGTGGTTGGGTGTTGTATGGGAATCCTGTAATTTATGCATGACATTTCTATAAAATCACAACATCTCTAATAAAAAAATTAATTAAAAAAATAACATGGTACAAATAATTAGGTTTCTCATCCTGCCTACATGGATTTTTGGATTTAGCCTACTTAGTGTGACAGTGTGGCCAGCCTTGGTGAGGAAAAAATGCAATTCTAATATTTGAAACTTTAGGTCCCAAATCACACATGATGTCAGCATTTTATTCATGTAGCATATTAAATGATTTTACTTAGTGTCCTGTGTTCTTAATATTTTTGCAACTCTTTCATGATAAAAGTAATGAAAAGGGCAAAGACAGACTATGGTAAAAGCCGTGACATTATTAATGGTTTGAGCTCCAGCCAGTGGTCCTTCAGCTAATCACACTCTGGTCTGCCTAAGCACCCAAATTAGATCTACTTTTCCTCTGGGCCTGACATTCCTGTTGGTCAAACCATGAATAAACAAACTGAATGGAAGGAGAATTGCACCCTATTTTTTGGTACTGTAGAAGTCCCCAGAATAAGACTTGCCTGTGTATTTGTCAGTCCAAAATTTTTGTAAGGAATGAAGAGAGGTTTCCTGGGTGCTTTTTCCCCAACATATCCCAGCAGCAGGCCTGCTCTAGGACTGAAGAAAAAGCACTTCTCAGAGTAGCACCAATTTGAAGTTGTCCCTTCTACAAAGTGTCAGCAAACATAAAAGACCTTCCTGAATATTAAGCAGTGTCTTCTGGGAGATGCCAGTCTCTGTCCCAGACTTACTGAATTAGTATCTGAGGTTTTACAGTATATACTCAGGTGATTCATATAGACATTAAAGTTTGACAAGCATTGCAGTAGATGATCTCTAAAGGAATCCATTGGGCTAACGGTGTTTCTATAACTTTACAGTTATAGGCTTGAATGGGGCCTGTGATACTGCATTTATAACAAGCTCCAAGGTGATGCCAGTATTGTTTGTCTATAGACTATATTTGAGTAACAATAAGATGGTCTTTGACTTTCTCTGATTCTGTTATATAAATAGATTCCAAGCACTTAAGGAAACACGCATTCACCTAATTTCTTCTCTGGATTGATTTACAATGTAGCTAACATGAATAATTGCTAGCTAGAAAATCTTGAGTATTACCTAGAAGAGTTCATGTGTCCATTACAAAAATATTAATTTATTTGTAAGGTACTTTTTACTTTTCAAAACAGATTTCAATATACCATCTCCTTTGATCTTAAATTTCTGCTGTCATTCTCTTTGCATAGGCCTGGGGCTGGTCCAGACCTTGAAGTTGTGGTATAGGAGAACAGCTTTATCTGGTCTTAGACCCAAATGCAAAATTCTAAAGCTGAAATCTGAACTTGGCTCTATTTCTCTGTCACCATGAGTTTCTCCACATATCCTGGGAGGTAAGAGCAATCAAAACCAAGTAGGACTGGGCCTCTAAATGGGATTATCACAAAATTCATGGGTGTGGAAGCACTTCTCAAAACAGTGGGATATTGCATGTCTGCTCTTTTGCTCCTTCTCAGTGGAGACAAAGGAGGGAGAGGGATTCTAATTTGGTAACTGGTGAAGCCTTATACACTAGAAAAGAGCTTTCCCAGCTTGCTTTACATGGTGTGATCACATACTAGTTACAAATTACTGCAGCCCTTTCACTTTTAACTGCAGTTATCTTATCAAAATACAAATAATATTTACATATAAAACCTTCTTTGAGGTGTTTTGTCGATTATGTAGAAGCTGTATGGCAAAGTTGAAGACTAGGCTAAGCACAAGGATAACTTGAACTGAATTGACTTCAGATACGTTTAAAATGTACTTATTTTGTTGTTAGGCTATGTGCTTGGCACACTGAGGGTTTCCAAAAGGTCAGTAGTCTTTAATATCACTAATCGTCAATGGTGGTTAAAACACCTTTGGTATCATTGTCTCTGAACAGCTACTGATATATGGCAAATACTCCAACCACAGGTTTCCTTCCTAAGTATTCAGCAGACTATGGAATGGTGAAATCAGCAGACCCATTGAAGAGCAAGGCTTTTCATGAAAAGATATCACTGATCTCATCATGATTAGCAGCAAATATTTATTGATGTCTGATATATTGGATCTTTGTTTTAAAAGGTAGTTAGCGTGTTACCAGACAAAGGCTGTGGATTTTTTTGACCAATGCACTCAATAACCAATTACTGAAATGCTGGGGTTTCAAAGAGAGAAAGAGTTTATTACTAGGTGTGTAGTAGGAGAGCAGATGGCCTAGTGGCCCAAAATCTGTCTACCCAAGTTTAGGGGGTTCAAGGTTTTTATGGATTTTAGCAAGGGGAGATGGGGTCATTTTCAATAGCAAGTTCAAAGCAGAAAAGGAGATAGTGTTATCATTTTCATTTCAATAGGAGAACATGAGTTGAAAGGAGGGGAGGCAGGTTAGCACTTCAGTACTACAGGCGCAAGCCAAAAGGAAGGGACATAAGTTATCTTCCAATAGCAGAATCTAGCTGATATGATTTACAAGTGTCCAGGGCTGAAGCTAGTTATTGGCTGACTTCAAATTTTTCAGTAGCATTAGGGCCTTTATCCTACAAGAAAATGACCAGATAAAGGGAGTAGCAGCTCTTAGAGTCACAAAGGCACAAGATAAGGGCTTTTACAATCATTTCAGATATCAAGGCAGCTTAATTATAGTTTAGGGCTTTCAGGTATCCCTCTTCTACTACAGTATCACAAAAAGCAAAAAGGAATATGATTCAGTAATCAAAATCATCCCTTAAATCTTAATTTCTTGGTTATAATTCCTCCCTCTCACTTGATAATTATCTCTCAATCTTGAGGGATATCTGGGTGATGACTCTCTCATTGCTTCAAAGCTGAAAAGGGGTGTTATTATTAAGAGGCAAAAGGATGAAATGATGAAACCAGTTGTTATTCTTGGAGAGTCTAGTATCTCTGAGCTTCAGAGCTTCTCTGGCATTAGAACAATCTGGAGGTTTCAAGTCTCTGAACAACAAACTTAATAAGTAAAATTTTTTAGAGCACAGGATATCTTTCAGGGTTTCCAGGAACACTGTTTGTTGGGGTTTGCCATATGGTGGCAGTTTAAAATATCTGGCTGAAATAGGCATAAGAGTAACCTTGAGAATAGCCTCTCTACTCTATTTGAAATCTCTTAGCTATTGAAACTCTATTTCTTTCCCCCACTTTTGGTCAATAAGTCCATGATGCCAGGGCTGGGCTCACCTTTGGAACTAATGTCTCACAGTACCAAGGCCAGTTATGTCTTGCAATGCCAGGACCAATTATGTCTGTGATGCCAAGGCTAGTTTTGTCCCATGAGGCTAAGGCCTATAATGTTTCATGCTGCTGGGACCAGGCTTACACCCTGGAAAATTATGTCCCACCCAGCCTCAGAGGTTAGCTTAGAGAGACTCCACATGTGAGCAACAGCAGAGATTTTCTGGAGGTAGCATTAGGCACTAATCATAATTAGGTTCCATTTACTATTACAGAAATTAGTTTCATAAGGGCAAGCCTCAAAATTGAGACTTTGACTTATTAAATGGGGCCTCTCTAGCTTAAGAAAATGTCAGGAATTCCCGTGGTGGCAAAGCTTAACAGTTCTATTTTTCCCAGTCCCTCAAGGGACTTTGCAGACACTTTTAATTTTCTGTCCAAAATATTCTGAAATTCATCATTGCGTAACATTAACTTACACAGAACATTAAGATTTTGTTCCTTATTCCAGGTTTCTACATCAAATAATTCTGAATTAGGTTGTTTAACTGACTAGGCAGATTAAATATGATGGTGTAAATTTGGGACAAAATAAACATTTTTCTTCTATCTCACACAAAAGTTAAAGCTTTAAAATATGGACAATATTATACTTTACCTTGTATATTGATTTACCTTAGTTTAAACCAGATCAATTTCAACACATCTTTAATCAGACTTTGATCATTTTCAGTTTTTTTTTTTTTTACAGTTGCTGCATGGACTTATGCTGACTTTCAGACTGGAGAACTAATTTGAGTCTCAGGTATCACACAGATACTTTAAGTTCCAAGGAACTACTAGGTTATATAAAGAGCAAAGTATTTCAGAATTTAAAAGATAACAAACAGTTAAAGTGTACATATCTGAGCTTTAATTTTTTTTGCATAGGTAGGCACTAGGAATTGAACCCAAGTCTTTAGCATAGCAAGTGAGAATTCTGGCACTGAGTCACTGTCACACTACCCTGAGCTTTAATTTTATAACCGTTTTAAAATGAAGTTACTTTCAGAAATAAAAAAATTAGATAGCTGTTTTATATTAAGAAGCCATAACAGAGGTTTCATTCTGTTTCACTTTTACACATTTACCAGGGTTATGTTAATTAACAGATAAAATATTATATATATATATATATATATATATATATTTGTCCTGCCTTTCTTTTAAAGTTTTTCTTTGTTACAGATGGAGCTCTGACCTCTAGCTAACCACATATACTTTTAGAGAAGTATTAGAGCAAAGCAGTGTGACTGACAATTTGGCTGTTTCTATGATCTGTAGCCTTTTAAAAATAAATAAAACTATGACTAACAACACCATACCATTGCTTAGCATCATACAGGATAGAAAATCCCTTTTAACCACTGTAATACTTCCCACACACCTCTTACATAATAATAGGTTAAACTATTTTAGCCCCTTACTTAAACAATGTGAAAGAACAAATTATTTGTAACAGTTTTTCCCTTAACAGTGAGAAGACTTGTCTTCTGAAATAAAGGATATGACCAATATAAACATTAACAAGGCTACTATTCTTATGCAAAATCTTTGTTTTCTAAACAGAGTACTTGGATGATTATGAAAACCTTTTTTTTAAAAAAACTTTACCTTAAGAGCAGACTAACAATACATGTTATTTTAACAGGGATAAGACTAAACCTTAGTTTTGTATGACTACCCAGTTTGACACAAAACTTTCTTATTTTAAATATATGATACACAAAGCTTTTGAACCGGCATACTTCCTTCCAATAACAGTATTCATAAAGGGGGAAAGAGGCAAAGATACTACAAAATAATGTAGGAAAAAAGAAATTTATGCTTGGGTTTAGCACACAGCCAGACATCTATACACCTTATACTCAGAATACACAAATGAGTACTTTACAAAATGCCTAAAATCTCTCAGTCCAGTTCAGCAGTACCTTAAAGGTCAGAAGAGACCCAAGTTTGAAATATAATCAGCTTTTTTGATATTTAAGGGATTTTTATCCAAGAAAGGCTCAATTTTCCCCCTCAACTTTGTTTCCAAATGCTAAATAATTCCAGAAATATGTTAGTTTACAAAATTAAATTATGGTCTCTAACAACTAGTTCAGAGTTCTCTTTATTTAAATTCTACTTTCTTATTTAAAGTTCTTACGAGTTTCATCTCTTCTATGAGGACTTCTTAGGTCATTTTTTATCTATCTGCTTTTTAAAATTCTCCAGCATTTTTATCCCTTTGTTACCACTGTCTTATACTATACCTTGGTACAAGTATATTCTAACTGGAATACAAACTCTTTGAAGCTAGGACTTATGTCTTTTCTATTTATGACAGCATTTACTAACAGTATGCTGATTCACAGTAACAAAGCCACTAAAAATTCAAATTCTTCCACATATTGAGATAACAAATGACCAAGTAACCAAAAACCAGATTCTTTGAAATCCAGGTAATCAAGATTCATAAACAATCCATTTATATTTCTTACTAAACTTTACTGATTTCTTAAATAGAATATGTTTGAAGCATTAGCATATTCTTAGTTTAATATACCAGGTATGTTGGACTTAACCTCTATACTTAGGCTACTTTTAAGAGGAATATTGAGAATACATTTATAATACTAGTTTATTTTATCAGTAATCTTATATAGTTTTAGGGAGGATACACCCAAGCAAAATAAAATTGCATTTGTTCAATTCAAAATTTATCATAAAAAAATTTATCATAAAATTTCCTTTTATCAGAGGTTGAAAAAAATTTGTTCACATTATATCTCAAAATACAAGCAATTTTAAATGTACATTGACTGTCAAGTTTCAGAAAATACACTGCAATTGTTTAATTTGTCCCAAGCCTAAATTCAGAAAAAAACTTTTCCATATCTCTCAAAGATCCTTCATTTTACTTATTGAAATTTGATAATTAGATTTTATTCAGTTGCTCCTATCCCAAAGCTGCTTATATATCAATAATGATCTGCTTACTACCACTGCAAAAGTATTAGTGGAAAAAAAATAATGTTAGCAAACATAGCCTATTCTATAGCATTTTATGCTGACCGCTTGTAATCTCCAGGCCCAGTAAAAAAGAATTTTAAACCACACCTCACCATATCTTTCTGTGCCTAGCCCTCCCCCATAATTGCTTTAGGTGGCTGGGCCTTAGGGCAGGGATAGGTTGCACAGACAGAAAGATTTCATGCTTGTTGAGTTTGGATTTGAAAGTTTTAGATGAAGGCCATGGAGTTTTTGTTTGTTTGTTTATTTATTTATTTTTTTACTTAAGACCATGGAATTTTGAGAGTTCCTATGTCCTACTTTTCAATATTTCCAATTATTAGAGTTATTTTACTAAAAGCTGTGACCAAAACCATTGGAAAAGCTCTTTACTTTTTCCAGAGGCAGCCCTTTGGAAATTCCAGGAATGGTTTCTTTCTAATGTCCAGTTTAGTACAATAATTACAAAACTAAGGTTTTGAATCCTGCCATTCAGTTTCTTTTCTCTCTTTTTACTCTTTTACTTAAGAAGTACCAAGTTATATATTTAAATCAGGCACCTAAGTATATCTAAGCAGTTCAGATAGAGCTCTTTAAGAATTCTCTTATTAACTTGCTATTACCATCTGGAGGTATGAGACTATATATTGAAAATGTAGATGGACAAAAATAGAAAATTTGTTATGTAAGAACAGAAATACTTTTGAGAGGAACAAATAAAGGACTGAATATATTATATTATCTTATACAATTTCTACCTTTTTGCAGAAGAATTCTAACTATAATATCTTTAACTTTAACTATAATGGTAGTAGTTTCATTCTAAATCATATTGAGGCCAGATTATATTACAGAAATAAAACCTCTTTTTAATAGACTCATAACCAAAAATGTTGCCCGTTTTCAACACAGCCCAAAGATTCCCTTTTTAAAATAATTTCCACAATCAGTGATCAGTTAAGAACATTTCACCAACACAAATGCAAGAACATACCAGTTAATAACTAGACTGAACACATCAGCTAATAGGCATTAAATGTTTAACACATCAATTAACAAACAAACATCAACTTTTACTATACCCAGGAAACACACTGGCTAGCATTTAGGCAGGCTTACTTAACTTCATTAAATATCAATTAATTGTTCGATCACTCATTTTTTAAGAGTATAGTCAACAGACAAATATAGACCAGGGCCTCAAACCCTGTACAGAACACATGCCAAACACATCAATTAACAATTAAACAGAAATGAAACACTTATCACACTAACTTAACAATTAACCAATACCTAGGTAACATACTGGCTAGCACTTAAACAGACCTATTTAATTTCATTAAACACCAGGTAATTGTTGGATAAGTCAGGGCTTCAAACCTTGAAAAGTATGGTACCTTAAATCAGAAGGTGTAGAGGTCAAAGCAAAAGGGATCCTTCTGGAAGCATGACCCTGGCCTAGATCATGGGGACTCAAACCGCCTATTTACTTCTCAATCCACTTTCACCCTGAGGACCCACTCACCCACTCATATGTCCAGACATAGAACTGGAAACAGTTTCTCTTTTTGAAGCTTTTCAAGGCACAAAAGTCTCTGGAGTGCTGGCATAACAGAGAAACCCCAGTTGCCAAGCCCCTGGACTAAATTCAGTCCAGTGGCCACAGAAGGCTCCATTACCTGGCTTACCTGCTCTGCTGGGGCTCCAGAGATTCAAGCATTCATCCCTTCCTGGTGGCTAAATTTTTACTGGAAAAAGGCCATGGATTATTTTGCCCTGTCACACTCAATAACCAATTCTTGAGACACTGGGGTTTCAAAGAGAGAAAGAGTCTATTACAAGGTGCATAGTAGGAGAGCAGATGACCTAGTGGCCCAAAATCTGTCTCCCCAAGTTAAAGGGATTCAAGATTCTTAAGGATTTTAGTAAGGAAAGATGAGGTCATTTCAAATAGCAAGTTCAGAGAAGAAAAGGAGACAGTGTTATCAATATCATTTCAATGAAAGGAGGGGAGGCAGGTTATCACTTCGGTGCTAAAGGTGTAAGCCAAAAGAAAAGGAGACAAGTTATCTTTCAATAGCAGAATTTAGCTGATAAGATTTACAAATGTCCAGGGCTGAAGCTGGTTAATGGCTGACTTCAAATTCTTCAGTAGTATTAGGGCCTGCGCCCTACAAGAAAAATGACCAGATAGAGGGAGTAACAGCTCTTACAGTCACAAAGGCACAAGATAAGGGCTTTTACAATCATTTCAGATATCAGGACAGCTTAATGATAGTTTAGGGCTTTCAGGTATTCCCCTGTCTACTCCAATATTCCAGAAAACAAAAAGGAATATGATTCAGTAATCCAAATCATTCCTTAAATCCTATTTTTTGGTTACAAGAAGAAAAACTGGGGATGCTTCTCATTAGTTGCAAAGGATAATCAGAAGACCAAAACATTGACTCTATCATTCCACAATTCCACAGGTATTTGCTGAGCTCTACAGTGCAATACAGATAAACCAGAAAACAAGTTTGGCATGGTCTTTCTGCCTTCACAGAGCTGGCATTTAAGTGGAGAGACAGACAAAAACCAAACAAAAACAAGAAAAAATAGATGAATAAGCTAATTATATAGGTGAAAACTTCTAAAAACTAAATAAAAATGTTTTCATAGAGAATGATTAAGGGCATCTATTTTAGATAGAATCATCAGAGAAGGCCTCTCTGAGGTAGTGACTTCTCATATGAAGTCTGGAAAATGAGAATGTGAGAACTATGAAAAACTTGTCCAAAAGCCTTCCAGTCAGAGGGATTCTTTTGAAAGGTCTTCAAGTCATCAGGAACTTGGCAGGTTCTAGAAACTGATAAAAAGTGGTGTAGCATTATGTTGCTTGGCATCACCTCAAGTTATTTAAGCAGTTAGTGAACCACATGGGATAGGGGGATGGAATCAGTGGCAGATACTATTTCAATGGTCTTTTACACATTAACATTCTCTTAGAGACCATGAGGATGGCTGAGTGTTACAACCCTCCCCCATTCACGGAATCCCGTGGCTCATGTTGATGACAGTAGCCTGCTTCCCTGACCCCATTTTGTGCCCTGTGATCATTACGCCCTAAAGGGACAGACTCTCTTCAGTGTGCCCTGAGAGGTGTCACACAACCAGGCCTAGGGTGTTTCTGCACCTTGCCACATTTCAACAAACAAAGCCAACTCTAAGGATTTTGCTGCAATGTTAGCCACACTCACTTACACTGGTGTGAAACAGGAACTAAGGAAACTAAAGCATGTTGGAGTCAGGTGTTCCAGAAAAGCCACCAGCACCACCTTGGCTCAAGGAAGGTGAAGTCTGGGGAAAGCATATCCCCACCCTGAACTTGTTCCTTCTTCTCCATTCTCCTTACCATTGTCCTGGCTCAGATCCTCATTATATGATACCTGCTCTATTGCGGTCTTCTTTGAACTGATCTCCCTACTTAACAGTCTCTCCTTCCTCTGATATGGTCCATTCGCCACACTGGCTGTTTTGTACTCTGATGATTTGTGTATATTTCTTGCTTTCATTACTATAGCGAAAGATGACAGAAGACCAAAGACAATGCTTTAATTATCATTCTCCCACAGTAAAAGCTAGCTATTCATTGATTCTATAAATGTATATCAGTAGACACTCCTATATAAACATTTTGTCTACCTTCTACTGAAGAATTCAGTCTCCAAAACAGTTAACATAAACACTTGGAAGATCAAAACCTCCTTGTTAAAGAGCTGAGGCTTGAGATGAGTAGTAATGGAATTTTGAATTCATTAACAAATTCTGGGACCCGCAGAGCTGAAACAAACTCATTAGAATTTGAACTCTATGAGCTTCAATCTGGATGGAAGAAAAATATTTAATAGAAATTAAGTGGCTATAAACAGAGATAACTAAATGTATTTGGTGCAGAGCTAGGCTTTCTATCATATTTGACTTAGATATTGTTATTTTTTTTAATTTAAAAAACTTTAAATTATTAAAAAAATTTTAACTATGGAAGAGTCTAAAAAGATACAAAAGTGGAGATTAATAGTTTTATGATCTCCCATGTAGGATCATCCAGCTTCAGCAATTATCAACTCATGGCTAATCTTATATAACCCCACCTACTTCCTCCCTCCCTTATTATTTTGAATCAAAACACAGACATCATATCATTTCATCTATATATATTTTATTATGATTTTCTAAAAGATAATGACTTTATTGGAAATGAAATCATTATTAATGCATGTAAAAATCAACACATAAAAATTAACACATGCTGAAACAATAATAATTCTTTAATATCAAACATCCAGTAAATGTATCAAGAAAATTGCACTTGTTTATGATTCTTTGAATTGTGTCCAAAATAAGATCCATATATTGGAATTGTTTGATTTTTTTAAGTCCAAAGTTTTTTTGGAAAAAAGCTGTCTTTTTCTTTTTTCCAAAAGACAGTTTGGAAAAAAAAATGGGGGCAGGCCATGGTGGCTCATCAGAGAGAGTTCTCACCTGCTATGTCAGAGACATGGGTTCCATTCCCAGTGCCTGCCCCATGCAAAAAAAAAAAAATAGTTTGACAATCTGGACTTAAAAGAAACAAACAAAGAAAGAAAAGTGTGCTGCTTACAAGAGTTACACCTTAAATTTAAGGCTATAGAAATATTGAAAATTTAAAAATGCAATAAAATAACATGCAAGCACTAACCAAAGGAAAACTGGCAAAATTGTACTAATACTGGCAAAATAAACCTCAAGGCCAAAAGTTTTACTAAAGCTAGAGAAGGATACTGAAAAAAAAAATGATAAAGGAATCAATGTATTGTGAAAATAAAACAGTTCTAAATTTGTAAGCACCATGTGATAGCTTCAAAATATATACACAAGAAAACCAGAAGAATTGAAAGAGATATAGAAAACTACTTTCATAGTAGGATATACTTTACTCAATAAATGATTGAAAAAGTAGACCAAAAGAGTATAAGAATATGGAAGGCCTGAGCATGATTGGTAACAAACTTGACCTAATTGACATGTGACCTAGACAAAATAAGTGTATGAAATATTTACCAAAATGAACCATAGTAGGATCACAAAGTATATCTAAACACATTTTCTAAGAAATTATTTAGAGTATACTTTCTGGCCAAAGTGGAATAAAGTACAAAATAAATAAAAAATAGAATAGAAAGCTCCCAAGTATTTACAAATTAGGCAATATGCCTCTGAATAAACCATGGGTTAAAAATATTTTGATGGAAATGAGAAAATATATTAAAGTGAATTATAACAGAAATGCTATATAAAGAACTTATGGAGGCAACTAAATCAGTGCTTACAGTAAATTCTGTAGCCTTAACTAAATGCACATAATAGAAAATAAGGATGCCTGAAAATCAAGGATCTAAGAATCATTCTCAAGTAGTTAAAAATATACCAAAATGAAAACCAAGGACAGTAGAAGAAAGAAAATGATAGATGTGAGAGCAGAAATTAATAAAATAGAAAACAAATAAATAGAACCAAAAAAACCAATAGTTTCTCTTTTTGTTAAGAATAATACAATTGATAAAACCTTGGCAAGATTGCTTAAGAAAAAATAAAGAGAGAGAAACACCTTAATTAACAATATCAGTAATGTAAAATGGGATATAACTACATGTTCTAATTTTTTAAATAAATGGTAGTAGGGCTGTTGAATATTTGTTTGGAAAAAGAATAATCTTGACCCCTATCTCACATCAAATGCAAAAATTAATTTGATTACAGATTTAAATGTGAAACGTAAAACAATAAATCTTATAGAAGGAAACAGGTGAATATCTTCATGGCCATAGAATAAGGAAACATTTCCTAAACTGGATATGAAAGGTGAAAGGCACAATTCATGTAAGAAAAAATTGATAACATTGCTTTCAGTACTTTAAAGAACTTTGGTTTATAAAAACCACTAAGAAACTGATAAGACAAGGATCTTTCTGTGAGATTTTCACAATACATATATTCGATGAAAGACTTATATCCAGACTATATAAGCAACTCTTATAAATCAATAAGAAATAACACAAGCAACACAATAAAAACAACCAACAGATTTAAACAAGCATTTTACAAAAGAGGCAATCCAAAAAAACCAATAAATAAGAAAAAGACTTCTTAAATTAAAACCATCATGAAATACCAATATATATTCACCAAGATGACTTAAAAAATAAATAAATGAAAAGGTCTATACCAAGTAAGTGGAACAGCAGGAAGTATAAATTGTGACTTCTCTTTTGGAAAACTGGTAGTTTCTACTAAAGTTAAGTGTAAGACATGCCTTATGATTCATCTACTCTACTCTTAGGTATTTACCCAATAAAAATGCATAGATGTGTGTAACGAAACACATGTAGAAATAAGTTCATTGTTATTTTATTCACATAGCCAGAAATGGAAACAACCAATATCTATCAACAAAAGAAAGGATAGATTATTTGTGGTATATTTATGTAATGGAAAACTGCTCAGCAATGAAAAAGCATGAATTTTCTACACAAAACAGCATACATTAATGTCACAAGTGCAATATTGAATGAAAGGAACTGGGCACAAAAGAGTTCATATTCATGATTCTATTTATGCAAAAAACTTATTAGGATTAAAACAATTATTCCAGGGTGGGCCACAGTGGTTCAGTGACAGAGTTCTCACCTGCCATGCAGGAGACCTGGGTTCGGTTCCCAGTGCCTGCCCATGTAATAAAAAAAAAAAAATTATTCCATAATACCCCCATCTATTAGTTTGCTAAGTATAGTTATTTTAATATTCTTTTCATGCTTATTCTAGAGCAGTGGTTCTCAAAGTATGGTCCAAGGACCCCTAGAACAAAAGTTTTTCCAGAATCTGGGAAATTAAAACTATTTTTATTAATAGCACTAAGATTTTTGCTTTTTAATTCTCTTTTTCTCCTGAAAGTACATTGGAGTTTTCCAGAGATTTCAATACATATGATATTCACACTACAGGGACAGTTATGAGGATTCAGTTGCTATCTATTAAGTGGATATCAAAAAAGATTTGTATAAATGTAAAACAATGTCATAATGTCACTTTTTGTTGTTGTTGGGGAAAATAAAGGTATTTTTTCACATAAACACATTATTTGTATTAATACGTATTTTTAAATGAATTAAGGAATGAATGTTTCTAAAATTTCTATTTTAATTTCATACATGGTAAATATCAACAAATAAAGCTCAGAAGACAAAAGTTCCTTGGGGTCCTCAATACATTTTAAGAGGATAAAGAGGTCTGTGATGAAAAAATTGAAACGAATGTTCTAGAAATTACATGTACCCTTGACTTCATGCAATTTAATATAAATTAATACCTTTACAGCATTCTGAGTAACGTTATGACCTTGGAGCTGTTTAAGTCCATTTATTCCTTACAATCTTTTATGTTCTTGTCATGCACTTTAATTCTACATATATCTTTAAAACCACAAAATGTAAATGTTAACTTTTTATAGAATCAATATTAATTTATATTTACTCAGATATAAATATTTTCATCCTTTCCTGAATTTGCCTTTTATTAAGGGATGTTTTCTCTGCTACCTAAATAAATTTAAACATTATGTATGAGAGATTACTCAACATTATGTTTGAAAAGTCATTGGATATTATGTATGAAAAATGTAGAGACACTGGGTGATGTTATCTTCCACTAGAGAGGGTTCACCCTATTCTCTGATAGATAGCCTGCTGAAGGACAGATCATCTTGAACAGTTAGGGACTGAACTGATTCAAATTTGGGCTCAAAGATTTTTCTGTGTGTATGTGTGCAGTATGTGTTCTTCTTGAGTCTTCATCTATATTTTGCCTTAAGTTGTAGCTGTCTAGGATCCCAGCTGAGTGACTGTGTTTACCAAGACCTCTCCTGCTTTTTGGAACCCAGAGCTAAGAAAATCTTCTTGAAAACTCAGTTCCCCTCTTCAGCAACTTTCTGTTTAGCTTCTTAGCCACTTGTCCTGCACAGCTTATGAATTCAATAAATCCTCAAGGCAAAAAAGAGTGGTATATCAGGCTCACTTTTCTTTGCCTCTTTTCCCTGTAGGAGTTGGTTCTTAAAATCCTGGTTCTCTTGGCAGTCCCAAACTCATTTGTTTTCTTTTCAGTGCTGCACATTTGCCAAAATTTCTGTTGACTTCTCTGTCTCTTAGACCCAGCCCTCAGTGCTTTGCCAATCACCCTACACTTAGAATTGGCAACTACCTTTCAGAGAAAAGTGGTTTGTAGGGAATTGATTCTGCTTCCCTTGTCTGAGGTCTTGATCTTTTAAGTTCCAGTTTTCTTGGCACCTCTCTGAGACCCACAAATAACTTCTTTAGTCTGTTTTCTAGTTGTTTTTAGTTGAGAGCATTAATCTGCAACAAGACCATCCACAAGAGCTGTCAGTGGAAGTCTGGTCATCATCCAGTTCAGATCTTTGTTTTTTTTTTCACATGGGCAGGTATTGGGAATCAAACCTGGGTCTCCAGCATGGCAGGCAAGAACTCTGCCCACTGAGCCACCGTGGCCTGCCCCCAAATGACTTTTTGATGTCACTAAAAATGTGAATCTAGATATGTAGCAGGATTCTTCATCTAAGGCTTACGTTTTTTTTTTTTTCTGAGAATTCATGTATAACTGGGTAGGTGAGCAAGCCTGGTGGAACATGCCTACCAAGGGCTTATTTGAAAGGAACTTTGGGATAGAATATATTCTAACTAAAAAGAGGTGAGTCACACTAGCATGCTTAAAAGAACAGTGGGCCCAAGTTTAGAAGAGGAAGTTTTCTGAATAAAGGACCAGGGTTGCCAATCAGGTTGTCCTCTGTTCCAGCCCACTGGGACTCCTGCCTGAGTCTTAGCCTGAGGGGCTATGTGACATTGAGTAAAAGCTAAAAGAAATCTTTCATTCCAATCTCTTAAGTAAATGAGAATGATCCATGTCAGCAGCAGTGGTGCCAGCATATCCTGGAGAGACAGAAGATTGTGCCAATAGTCTCAGCAGCAGTAACAGGAGTGAGTGCCCTTGTTACAAATATCATCACTGCCAAAGTGACAACGGAAGACTTGATGCAGATATGGGTGGGCACCAGAATTGGAAACTGTGCCTCTAATAGGCATCAGCATCAGTGGCCCTTTTGGTCAGCATCAACAGCATAGGCACCAATTTTGGGCATTATTTTAACAAAATACCTAGTCAAAGAGAGCTAGAACAGATGAGAGTGGGGATGAGGTAGAGAAGAGTAATGGTGAATGCTATAGGGTAGCTACAGAGCACATGGGATTTTCATATGCACCTATGGGTCCTAGAAGTATCTGAAAGATGTCCAAAGGAGGTTGGAGTTTCTACAGTGTGGGTAGAGACAGAGCCATACTTTGTGACTGTTATTGTGATTCTGTTGTCACCCCTAGGCTAGAGTAATACAGAGTTCAGGAATAATAAAAGCACTGATGGTAATATAGTAGGGATTATAGTTTTCCAAATACATCAACAAAATATTTAGAACTGGTGTACATGCTAACATTCACCATGCATTTAGCTCTCAGTCCCCAAATGAGGCAGGCAGTTACATTTAATATAACATTAAAGAAAAAGTGTTTTTTACAACAATGCACCAAGAACTTGAACAGCCTCATGGGAATGTTTAATTTTGTGCATAACTTTGTTGGGAATTGTCTTCAGAGTCAGGTTGCAGGCCACATAATAATATCAGTGTCATTTGTTTAAGAACATGGCTCAGTCTGGGGCCTAAATGGTATTACCCTGTTTGTTCATCCACCTTTCTATACCTTTGACCTTCTATAAGGTGTAATAGGTAAACAGTTACTTTTGCTGTTGCTAAAACTCAAATCTATCTTCAAAGTGTGAATAAATGAAAAAGCATACATCATAAGCTCTGAAGGCATTTCTCAAAAATAGAATTGGAGAATAGCTATGAATTAACCATGTACAGGAGGGTGGCATTAAATAAGGCAAAGGTCCTGTGATGGAAGAGAACATAACACATTTGAGGACCTGAAAGAAGTCAAGGTAGCTGGAACCAAGTTCAGTTTTTCCTTGCTTGTAGTAATTCCTTTCCATAAGACAAAGTATAGTAATGGGAAATTTTAGAATTTAGATTTCACAGAAACGATTGCAAGAAAGGATTTCTATTTAGGATGTTACTATTTCCCATCTTTCCTCCATATCCACTTCTTCCCACCTACTGAATCCATTTAATTTGCATATTTCCTTTTATCTCATCCTGGCATACAGTCCCTCTCTATTTATCCAATTATTCATCCTGATTGGCTTCATTTACCACCTTCCTCAGCCAGGAGGTAGGAAGGTTTCCATGGGGAAACATTTCAATAGTACTTTGCTAATTCCCTATAATTATTTACCCTCTTGGGTTTATCCCATACTTCTTGGCTGACCCCCAACCCTGGTAGCCATCAGTTTACTCTGTTTTCACTCTAGGATTCCAAGACTGTTGAAATAAAGCCAATGCTAATAAATTTTAATGAAAATTCATGCTTCTTAACCTCAGCTGTGTCCTCAATACCATTTGGATATGTTTTAAAATTTTACTCATCCTACACTCTTCTCCAAACATTTCTTCTGGAAATAATCCCCTCAATTTCACTATCCTTACACAAAGTTGATGACCATACCTTCTATTTTATGCAAAATATTGAGGCAATCTGAGTAAACTTCTTCAGCATATTTTCTCTATAACTTTATTGTTTCTTTATATTTATTCTATTTATATGTTTCTTAGATCTTTAAACATCCTCCTCTCCTCTTCCTCACCCAATTCAGGTAAAAACAGTCCCTTTTCTTTCCAAAGCTAGTTCCTCTTTCTTTACCCTCATGCACTGTTACTTCCTCCAAGATCTTCCTCTTCTCTCTCTCTCTCTCTCTTTCTCTCTAGCATGTTCAGTCTCTTCATTCCTACTGGAGCCTTCTTCTTTATGTATAGTCCTAATCTGCTATTATTCACCATAAAACAAACAGACAAAATAAAGAAAAGCAAAATATTCATTTGGCATTTACTAGTCCCTAAAGACACCATCCATCTCCTTTTTAAAATTACCAAACAGCAAAACTAATAATTCCTGATAATAACTGCTAGTGGGCACTGTGCTTAGAATTTCGCATACATTGCTTCATTTCAGCCTCACAGGGACCTCTTGTGATATGTAGTGTTATTGTCCCCATTTTACAGTTGAGAAAATGGAAATTTAAATGTAACCCTTGGTTCTTCTACTTCTGCACAGTTTATTCATTCTTCAGCTCATTCTGTTTTTAATTCTACCCCCACCCATTCTAATGAAGCAGCTTTGTCAATGACTTCCTGTGGTGGTTTGAAACTTTATGTATCCCAGAAAAACACATTCTAAAACTTGATCCATTCTTGTGCTGTCAACCCATTATAAGTAGGACCTTTTAATGAGGTGACTTCCACCTCAGTCAGGATGGGTTTTAATCCTATTACTGGAGGCTTTTATAAGAGAATGAAATTCAGATAAAAAAAGAGAAAGCTTTGAAAGCAAGAAGTTGAAATCAATGGAACCCAGAAGAGAAGGAAGAGACTAAGAGATGCCACCATGTGCCTTGCCATGTGATAAACTAAGGACCAAGGTTGCCAGTAGCCAGTCTCAAAATGCTGCAGTCTTGAGGTGAAAGCATTGCCTTTATGCTGTCTTGATTTGTACATTTTTCCAGCCTCACAACTGTAAGCTATTTAAATTCACATTGCTTAAGCAATCCACTTTATGATATTTGCTTGGACCAGCCTAGGAATCTGAAATGCTTTCTAATTTTAAATTCAATGGGTTTATCTAGTCATCTATCTCACAGCAGCCTTTTAGACTGTTAATCCCCAACCTTGGGTTCCATATCATTATATTCTCCTAATTATTGCTCTTTATTTGACTCTATCTATTGAAACCTTCCAGGAAGGCAATTCGGAGGGCTTAGTCTATTTCTTTCCTTACACTCTCATGGCTATTAACTATTGTCATTGATGTAAATGATTCTAACATTATATCTCCATCTCAGAACTCTCTCTTGAGCTCTAGCTTCATATACTCCATTGTTTAGTTAACATTCCCACCTAGATATGCTGCAGTCACCACAAACACAAACAAGGAAAACAAGACAAAACAATATAAAACTAACCTCTCCTCCTTTCCATCCCTTATATGAAAGGAGTCTCTTATCCTAATAATTTCCTTATTTTGTCCCATAAGCATCCTTAACTTTTTCTCCTTTCAATGCCACCTCCATATAGCCAAAATACCTGTGTTATTTAAAATGTTAGTGCCTTCCATTAGAATGTAAGTCTTAAGGCAAGGATATATATTTTTCACCACTTTATTCTTAGAGCCTGACAGATTAGGTACTCAATCAATAAAGGTAGATTGCCTGAATGAATGAATCTATTCATCCATCTACTTAGATGGAGGAATGAAATGCAGGGTGGATGTTTGTATTAATGTACATGCCACTCCTTTTCCTTTCTCAAAGCCACCACATTAGTTCTGGCTCACATTGCCTCTTGCCTGGACCATTGGGCCAGCCTCTTAATTAGCCTCTCCATATCTAGGTCTACTCTCCAGAGGACATAGGTGTGAGATGAATCCTCTTAATGCACAGCTCTGATTATTTTCAACCTCTTATATAATGATTTTCAGAGTATTTGCATTGTCAACAAAGTAAACTGAATCTCTTTAGCATATGTTCCAAGCCATTCACAATTTGTGCATAACCAACCTTTACATTGCCTATATTCTCAGATTGTGATTTTCAAATCTTGCTTCATGTAAGAACCATCTGGAAGCTTACATATTAAAAATACCTATGCTTGGGGCTCATTACAGACCAATTAAATAAGAATCTCTGGATTGGTACTGGCATCATTTTTTTGAACTCCCCAAATGATTTTAATGTATGGCTGGGATTGAGCACTTCTGTAAACCCACTGGACTATCTTTTGATTCCTAGATTTGGCCAATAAATTGTGCTTCTCTGTCCTTGTTCATACTTTTTCTTCAACATATACCCTCAATGACCTTATTCAACTTTTTAAACAATTGTGGCATAATTAAAACACAATAAAATGAAGAGAATTTTAAGTGTTCAGTTTGACACATTTTGAAAATTATATACATCTACGTACCACCACACAAAAGAAGATTGTTCTCATCACTCTAGAAAGTTATTTTGTGCCCCTTCCCAATTAGTCTCCTTCTCTGATCCTTAGCAACCATTTTTGGACTTTTTTTAACACCATATATTAGTTTTGTTTATTCTTGGACTTCATAAAATTATCACCATATGCTATGTCCTATGTTTTGTTCAGTTATTTTTCTTCATTAAAATGTGTATGATATTTATTTGTGTTGTTGCATGTAGCAGTAATTGCTATATAGCACATGCTTCTTTTATTATTCTGTAGTATTCCACTGCATGAATATACCAAAATTTGCATATTCATTCCCTCATTGATGGACATTGCAATGTTTTGATACATTCACCTTTTGAATTTCTACCAATCCTT
This sequence comes from Tamandua tetradactyla, assembly GCF_023851605.1. NCBI lineage: Eukaryota > Metazoa > Chordata > Mammalia > Pilosa > Myrmecophagidae > Tamandua > Tamandua tetradactyla. Next base: position 52,167,278 of record NC_135353.1, on the reverse strand, counting down.
CCAGGTCAATTGCAAATTCTAAATTTGTCATGAACTCTTACCTGATTCTCAAGTTATAAGTTACCTCTCTTTTTGCCGAACTTCCATAGCATTTTTCTCTGTCTAAAGCAGTGGAGAATATACAAGTCAGCTATAGCTAGACTAAAAGTATGTCTTTTCTACAAACTAACTGATTGTGGGTAACTCAGTGTATTCATTTTCTATTGCTGCTATAACAAATTACCCCAAATCTAGTGGCTTGAAACAGCTCACATTTCTTAAATGTGGTTCTATAGGTTAGAAATACCACATGGATCTCACTGGGCTAAAATCAAGATTTTGGCAGGGCTGCATTCCTTTCTTTAGGCTCTAGAAAATAATCATTTTCCTTATCTTTTCCAACTTCTAGAGGCTACCCGCATTCCTTGACTTGTGGCCCATTTCCTTCATCTGCAAAGCCAGCAATGACAGGTTGAATTCTCATATCACATCACTCTGATCTGTTTTTGGTCCTCCTCTTACACTTTTAAGGACTCTTGTGATTGTACTAGTCACATCCAGATACTGCAGCCTAATCTCTCTAAATTAAGGTCAGCTGATTAGCAACTTTAATTCTGTCAGCACACTTAAACACTTAATGTCCTTTTGCCAGGTTCTGGGGATTACAATATGGATATCTTTGCCAGGGTGGGGGCATATTTTTGCCTACCAAACTCAGTTAACCTCTGTGTTTCAGTTTCCTCATTTAGACAAAGGGAAGAACATTATCTATGTCATAGGATTACAGTAAGGTTTAAATTAAATTAGCTAATAAATCTGAGTTACCTAGCACAATGTGCTAGTTTGAAGCTGTTATGTGCCCCAGAAAAGCCATGTTCTTTTAATCCAATCTTGTGAGGCCAGACCTATTGTTTGGATGGGACCTCTTGATTAGTCTGTTGCCATGAAGATGTGACCCACCCAATTGTAGATGAGACCCTTTGATTAGGTCATTTCTATGGAAGCATGACCCTGCCCATTCAAGGTGGTTCTTAATCCTTTCCTGGAGACTTTTATGAGTGAAAACTCAGAATCAACACAGAAAGCAGGTGCCTAAACACAGATGTTTGGAGATGCTAGAACTAGGAGCTGAAGGCAACAAAGCCCTGGATCAAAGGGCCAGCAGAAGTTACCATGTGCCTTCCCATGTGACAGAGATACCCCAAACATGATCAGCCTTTCTTGAATGAAGGTATACTCTTGATGCCTAAGTTTGGACATTTTCATGGTCATAGAACTGTAAATTTGTAACCTAACAAGTGCCCTTTGTAAAAGCCAATCCATTTCTGTATGTTGCCTTCTGGCAGCATTAGCAGACTGATATACATAGTTCCTGGAAACATTGAGCAGTGCAATGCACTGTTCTTGGTGTCCATGACACAGTAGTAAAAAATAAAAACAAAACAAACTATGCCTCTACTTCATACAGTTTGCATTCTATTTGGAGGAGAAGGGTAATAAACAATTATACAAGTAATGTATGGAATTTCAGAAGGTTGTAAGTGATGTGGAGAAAAATGAAAGAAAGTACTGGAATAGAGAGTTAGTGGTGGTAAAGGTTATATTTCTAGTTTGCTAGTGCTGGAATGCAATATACCAGAAATGGAATGGCTTTTAAAAAGAGGAATTTAATAAGTTGCTAGTTTACAGTTCTAAGGCTAAGAAAATATTCCAATTAAAACAAGTCTATATAAATGTCCAATCTAAGGCATCCAGGGAAAAATGATTTGGTTCAAGAAGGCTGATGACAGTCAGCATTTCTCTCTCAGCTGGAAGGACACATGGTGAACATGGCAGCATCTGCTAACTTTCTCTCCAGGCCTTTTGTTTCATGAAGGTTTCCGGGAGGCATTTTCCTTCTTCATCTACAGAAGTCACTGGCTGGTGGACTCTCTGCTTTGTGGTTCTGTAGTGCTCTGAAGCTTTCTCCAAAATACTTCTTCTTTTATGGATTCTAGTAAACTAATCAAGACCCAGATATAATGGGTGGAGACATGTCTCCATCTAATCAAGTTTAATACCCACAATTGATTGAGTCACATCTCCATGGAGATTAAGTAAACAAGTTTCCTACCTATGGTACTGAATATGGATTAGAAGAAATAGTTGCTCCCAAAAGATTGATTAGGATTAAAACATGGCTTTTCTAGGGTACATAAATCCTTTCAAACTAGCACATTCCACCATCTGGACCCTAAAAAAGACATGTTTTCCCTATATACAAAATGCATTCATTCCTTCACAATATCAGAAAACTTTAAAGCGTTTCAGTAACAATCAAATGCAATACAAGGTTAAAACCAGTACAAAGTCTCATCAAAGCCAGCTATAGGCATGGTCTGTCCTAATGCAAAATTTTCTCCATTGGCTCTGGATCTGTACAACTCAGAACAAGTTATTTGCTGTCAACATACAAAGGAGAAACAGTCATTAGATACATATATGCATTTCCATAGGGAAAAATTGGAAGGAACACAGGGGTCATGGGATCCAAGCAGTTTTGAAAACCTAAAGAGCAAACTCCATTAGATTCAAAGTCTGAGAGTCATTTATCTTTGGGGTTTTACAAAGCAGCAGTCCCACCCTTTCCAAGGGCTTAAGCAGTGGCCCTCTTCTCTCTGAATGGAACACTGGGGGACATGGGGGAGACCACCTTTTTCTCCACTACACCCTCTCCAATCATTAGGGCTGTACCTGGGCTCTCTGCATCTCTGGGGCACACGCTCAACCCCACCATGTGGTGACAGCCAGGCTTTACTTAATCCCCAAGGAATGTGCTCTACACTCTTCAAGGCCTGAGGTGGCATGACTCTTCCACTGCAACAAGGAGGAAAGCCCATCCTCTGCCTTTGGGGCAAACTCACCCTGTCCATATGCTTGGGTGGTCACTCTCTTGGCCAGAAGCTTCTTGACTTCAGACCCAAGCCTTCATGGCATTGCCTCTGAAGTTGTTTTTTTATTTTTCTTCCATTGTGTCCCTTCACTGTCCCTCTCAGTCCCAAATAGGAGTGGTTCTCTTTATACATTCTTGTTGGCTTTCTATGCAGCAGTAACCTTGGATCGTGCCCATCAGAAATAAGGAGTTTTTTTTTTTTTATGGAAACTCCTGTTTGATGGGCATGATCAAAGCCTACTGCATAGAAAGCCAACAAGAGTGCTGTGGGATCTGTATAAATACAAACTGTGGCCAGTTTTCACTAAAAGTCTCAGGAAAGAGATGAAGTGAAGATGAAATAACATTGGAAACAGAACTATGGAATGTAAAATCTGAAGTCAAGAAACCACGGGCCAGGAGAGCAGACCCACCTAAGGACTTGGAGAGGGTTATTTGCCTGGAAGGTAGAGGGTGGAGCACATTCCTTAGGGATTGGGGAGATCCTGGCTGACACCACATGGAGGGGTTGAGCATGTGCCCCAAAGATGGCAAAGAACCCAAGTGCAGCCCCAATTCTTGGAGAGGGTGGAGCCAAGGAAAGGGTGGTTTCCCAATGTCTCCCAAGGTTGCATACAGAGAGAGGCAGGGCATTGCATAGGCCCTTAGACAGGGTGGGACTGCTGCTTTCTAAAGTACCAAAGGTAAATAACCATCAGACCTTGAAATCTAATGGAATTTGCCCTGTATGTTTTGAAAAGTTCTTGGGTCTGTTGACCCCTGTGTTCCTTCCAATTTCTCCCTATGGAAATGAGAATATATATCTTATGACTGTCTCTCCTTTGTATGCTGGCAGCAAATAATTTGTTCTGAGTTTTATAGGTCTAGAGCCAGTGAAAAATTTTGCCTTATGACAGACCATGCCTGTAGCTGACTGTGATGAGATTTTGTACTGTTTCTGACTTTGTATTGCATTTGTATTGTTACTGAAATAGCTTAAGGCTTTGTGATATTGTGATGGAATGAATGTATTTTGCTTTTAGAAAGAATATGTCCTCTTGAGGTCCAGAAGGTGGAATGTGCTGGTTTGAATCTTTTGCATACTCCAGAAAAGCCATGTCCTTTAATCCTCATTCAATATTGCTGGGTGGCTCACTGGCAGCATGGGAGATGACTCCCAGGGATGAGTCTAGTGCTGGCACCATGGGATTAACAATTCAATCCTGACCAAATTGGGGAAAAGAACTGTAACAAATAAGGTATCAATGGCTAAAAGAGTTCAAATAGAGTCAACAGTGTACTCTGGAGGACACGCTTATGCAAACTTCAGTTAGACACTGCTACCTATCATAACTTGCCAAACCTCAACCAAAACAATTCCAGCCAATCCTAAAAAACACTTAGGGCTATATGTAAGATTCTACAAAGGTTCTATGCACTAGGGTAACTGTACAGAAACCTACAACTTCCATATGGGTCTCTGGACCAGATAAGTCCTGGAATCTAGAGGGCCCAGATTCTCCAGAACATCAGATAGTTCCATCTCCCTACCCCATATTATAGTCAGTTTCTTCCAACATGAAAACTTAGAATGGCCATAGCCCAAATATGCCTAAAGAGTGAGATAGAAAGATCAAAGGTGATGGTGGAGTTATACAGAGAAGGTAGGGTTTAACAAATAAGCATGATTGCTGAATCATTAAATTGATATTTCTTTTAGTCTCCAGTATCTTAGAACAGCTAGATGTAAAAACCCAAAATTGTGAAATTGTGACCCATACAAAACTCTGAAATCTGTTCCACAACTAATTGTGCTGTGCTTTGAAATGCATTGCTTTTTTTGTGTATATGTTATTTTTCATAAAAAAAGAAAAAAATTGATTGTGATGATAAAAAAATATTTATTCCTTCTAGCCTCCTATATCCTGGAGCAGCAAGAAGGAAATATCTGAAAGGATCATATGGTTCTTTACCCATAACAACCTCTGGGATTTGTCCTGTAACTACTTGGTGAAAAGTGCTCTGAAAACTATTCCTTTTTTTTTCTTTGATTTATATGTATGTTATATTATACATTAAAAATATTGTTTGGTAGGATCTTTTTGATTATCCATGCAGATGTGACCAACCCAATTGTGCATTATTAGATGATTTCTATGGAGTTGTGTCTCCACCATTTAAAGTGAGGTTGATTACTGGAGCCCTTTAAGTGGGAACCATTTTGGGAAGAGCCATGTGACCCCTCATAGTCAGGGACCTTAGGAGATGAAGAATGAAAATGCCCCTGGGGAAGTTTCATGAAATCAGAAGTCATGAGAGACAGCTAACAGAGGTCAGCATGTGTCCTTACAGCTGAGAGAGAAACTCTGAATTTCATCAGTTTTCTTGAACAAGTATCTTTCCCTGGATGCCTTAGATTTGGACATTTTCATAACCTTGCCTTAATTGGGACATTTTCATGGCCTTAGAACTGTAAACTTGCAACTTAACAAATTCCCCTTTTTCAAAACCATTCTGTTTCTGGTACATCACATTCCAGCAGCTTTCAAAATAAAGTAATCATCTGTCTTGGAATAAAAATTTTCTCCCATCCTACTCTAAAACCCTTTGTCCTGCATTTTGGTAAATGTCTTTGCACAGGAAAAAGTAACTTGTCTGTCCATTTTAGTTGGCTAGAAATTGCCAGAGGCTGATTATCTGAGTACTTTTAAACTTCTTGCCAAAGAGTATCCTTTGGCAATGTTGGTTGCTCTGTTTCAAACAGAAGGGACCCAGGTGAAGAGAAAATGTTATTAATTTTTCTGTGTGCTCAAAGTCATTTGATCCACCCCTTTGCATTAGCTCAGTAGTTATCATGTTTTCTGATATGGCTTGGGACGCCAGAAAGATTGCAGATGTTTCAAGGCAGATTTTGAAACATTGGAACTTACAATTCATGTGACCCTGTTAGACTTAGTCAGTAGCTAAATTTGTCAGGTAAAATGCAGAATGTTCAGTTTAATTTGAATTTCATATATATATAGGAAATATTTTTTAGTATCAGTATGTCCCAATTATTTAATTGAACATATTGATATTAAAAAAACATTCATTGTTTATCTGAAATTCAAATTTAACTGGGCATTCTGCATTTCTATTTGCTAAATCTGAAAACTCTATCTGTAACCAAAAGACCTGAAAACCCCCTTAATCTATCTCACTATTTCAATTCCAATCCTTGAAAGTGTTGTCTATATTCACCATTTTCATTTCTTACTGTCTCATCTTCTTATAAATCACCTCTAATCAGGCTTTTGTTGCCAACACCGTGCACTGAAATTATTCATGTCAATACTCTCATGACTCTCAATTTGCTAAATGCATCAGTTTTCAGCCCTCATCTTACTTGAGCCATCAACAACATTTGATCAGTTGATGACTCCCTGCTTCTTGGAACACAACCTTCACTTGGCTTCCAGAGCATCACCCTCTCCTGGTTTTACATCTACATCACAGTTGCTCCTTCATATCTCTTGCTGGTTCCTTCTCAGTCACCCTACCTCACAACATTTCAGTGCCTTGTAGCTCAATCCTTACATATTATATATTCTCTGTTCTCACTTTCGTAGGGATCTAATCCAATATCATAGATTTAAGTCTCATTTACATGTTTTGACAACTCTTAAATTTATATTTCCATTACAGAACTCTCCACAGAATCCCACTCTCAAATATGCAATCACTTATTCAATGTCTCTACTTGGATGCATAAGGGGCAATGCAAAGTTAACATATCAAAAATTGATTCCTGCTCAGTGGGTACAGAGTGTTTGTAAATTTTGGAAAAAATTAAGAACAGAAAACAAAAACAACTCCTGATCTTCCACTCCCACTTGCTCATCTTTGCTCTTCCACCAGTTTTCCCCATCTGTTTCCTCTTCTAAAGGATACCAGTAAACTAATCAAGACCACCTGGAATGCACAGAGTCACAAATCCATCCACAGGTCACACCCGCAATTGGGTGTATCATACCTGCATGGATATGATTATAGATTATTTATAGATAATCTATAATCAAGTTTCCAAACTAAAGTAATGAATCAGGACTGAAAGAAACAGCTGCTCCCACAATTTTTGGGTCAAGATTAAAACATGGTTTTTCTGGGGTACATAATACTTTCAAACCAGCACATTTCACTCTCTGGATCCCCAAAAAGACATGTTTTTTCCATATACAAAATACATTCACTTCACAATTTCACAAAAGACTTAAATCATTTCAGTAGCAACAGAAATACAATGCAAAGATAAAACCAGTAGAAAACTTCATCAAAGTCTGTTACAGGCATGATCTGTTCTAAGACAAACATTTTCTTCTGGCTCTGGACTTATAAAACTCAGGACAAGTTATCTGCTGCCAATATACAAAAGAGAGACAGTCATAGGATACATGTTTCCATTTCTATAGGGAGAAATTGGAAGGAACACAGGAGTCAAAGGTCCCAAACAGCTCCAAAAACCTGCAGGGCAAACTCCATTAGATTTCAAGGTCTAAGAGTCACTTATCCTTGGTGCTTTAGAAAGCAGCAGTCCCACTCTTTCCGATGGCCTATACAATGGCTTTGCTAATCTCAAAAAACTAGCATGGTTGTAACCTTGGGGGACATTGCGGAGACCAAATTTTTCTTAGTTCCACCCTCTCCAAGTTTCAGGGCAGCATCCAGGATCTCTGCCACCTCTGGGGCACACACTCAACCCCTCCAAAAGAATGAGGTGGCAGCCAGGCTCTACTCAATCCCTGGTATATGTACTCTACCCTCTCCAAAGCCTGTGGTGCTGCAACTCTTCCTGAGCAACAAAGAAGAAGATGACCCTTTGCTCCTAGGGTGAATTCACCCTCTACACATATATAGGTGGGTCCACTCTCCTAGCCTGAGGTTTCTTGGTTTTAGACCTTAGCTTCCATAATTCTGCCTCCAAAGTTACTTTTCCTTCAATTTTTCTCTTTTCTTCCCTTTTAGATCAGACTGACAGCAGTTGTGTTTATACAAATCCCATAGCACTCTTGTTAGTTTTCTATGCAGTATGCTGAGATCATGCCCATCATATGAAAGAACTTTCCACATATACTTTCTGGATAACTTTATCTCAAATCCTCACTTGTCCTGTAATGGCTGACTCGTACCAAGTTTGGTTAAATCCTCACATGGAGCACTATTCTCTGGGGTCTCTCTTTCTGGAAACACAGAAATTTCCAGACAATCAATTACTGGTTACTTTGTACTCAAGAGTTCAGTCCTCAATTTATCTCTTTCCTGTCACATTTTACTATGAACTTCAAGGAGCAGCCAAACTGCATTTTCCAGATTTAGTTTGGAAATTTCTTCTGCTAAATATCTGAGTTCATTACTCTCAAATTTTGCCTTGCATCTACAAAGAATGCCTTAGTTCCAGTTTTCTATGGAATTAATTTCAGAGTCCATCTTTACACCGACTGTCTCTTCAAAGCATTCTAAGCCTTCTCTATCAAGCTCTTCACAATTCTTCCAAAATTTTCTCCTTGTCCATTTAAAAAGTCATTGAAACATGGTTGGTATATGCAAACTGCAGAAGCACCCCACTTCTCTGGTACCAAAATCTGTTTTAGTTTCTTAAATGCTATCAGCATGCAGTATACCACAATTGGAATAGCTTTTATAAAAGGAGTTTAATAAGTTATAAATTTACAGTTCTAAGTCTATAAAAATGTCCAACCTAAGACGTCTAGGTATGCCTTAATTCAAGTAAGACCAATGGGCCAGGAACATGTCTGTCAACTGGGTAGTCAAGTGGCTGGCTTCTGCTGGTCCTTTGCTCCTGGAATCCATTGCTTTCAGCATCTGTTCTTGTGGGGTAGGTTCCAGCTTGTTTAACATCTCATGACAACATCTGCTGGGATCTAAGGATCTCCAACATCCATATCTCTGTTCTCCAAGTGTTGGTATTTGCATCCACTCTGCTCTGAAGTTTCTCTCAGTTCTGTTGTTTCTGTTGCTTCTGTTATTCCTGACTCATTCCAAAATGTTTCTTTTTTAAAGTATTCCAGTAAACTACTTAAGACTCACCTAGAATGAGTGGAGTCATCTCCATCTAATCAAAGGTCACACCCACAATTGGTTGTGTCACATCACTGTGGAGATCATGTAATCAAGTTTCCAACCTACAGTGCTGAATCAGGATTAAAAGAAATGGCAGCTCCCACAAGATTGGGTCAGGATTAAAATATGGATTTTCTGGGGTACATAAAGTTTCAAAACAGCATACCATCTCATTTAACATCTCCATCCTTCCAATCAGTAAATTTTGACCAATTTCTTTCACTCACAATCCATATCCAATCCATTCAAAATCATGTTGACCCAATTCCTTAAATATATCTAGAATCTGACTACATCCATACTACCTTCCCATTCCATTAACTATTGGCTGAATTATTATAATAGCATTCTAACTGGTCTGTTTCCCTACAATCTATTCTCAAAACAGATTCTAAAGTGAACTTTTTAAAATGTTAAATCAGATCATGCAACTCCTCAAAATTCTCCAGTATCTCCCAATCTCAGAGTAAAAATAAAAATCTTTACAGTGATCTGCAATGCCTCACATGCTTCTTCTCACCTCCTACCTCATTATTTGATTGCATCTCCTTCTGCTTCACTTCTTTGCCCACTCTGCCCCAGCCACACTGGCTTCTTATACTCTTTAAACATCCCACACACAGTTTTTTTTAAAATTTATTTATTAATTAAAAAATAAAGAAACAAAACATCAACATACATAATCAGTAATTCACAATATCATCACTTAGTTGCATATTCATCATTTCTTAGAACATTTGCATTAATTCAGAAAAAGAAATAAAATGAACACAGGAAAGAAAAAAAAAGAAAAGATTATACCTACCATACCCCTTACCCCTCACTTTCATTGATTACTAGCATTTCAAACTAAATTTACTTTAGCATTTGTTCTCCCTATTATTTATTTTTATTCCAAATGTTCTACTCCTTTGTTGACAAGGTAGATAAAAGGAGCATCAGACACAACGTTTTCACAATCACACAGTCACATTGTGACAGCTGTATCATTCAATCATCCTCAAGAAACATGGCTACTGGAACACAGCTCTACATTTTCAGGCAGTTCCCTCCAGCCTCTCCATTACATCTTGAATAACAAGATGATATATACTTGATGCATAAGAATAACCTCCAGGATAACCTCTCGATTCTGTTTGGAATCTCTCAGCCATTGACACTTTGTCTCATTTCCCTCTTCCCCCTTTTGGTTGAGAAGGTTTTCTCAATCCCTTGATGCTAAGTCTCAGCTCATTCTAGGATTTTTCTCAATCCCTTGATGCTGAGTCTCAGCTCATTCCAAGATTGCTGTCCCATGTTGCCAGGAAGGTCCACACCCCTGAGAGTCATGTCCCACATAGAGAGGGGTAGGGTGGTGAGACTGCTCATTGTGTTGGCTGGAGATAGAGGCCACATCTGAGCAATAAAAGAGGCTCTCTTGGGGGTGACTTTTAGGCCTAAATTTTAAGTAGAGTTGATTTATCCTTTGTGGGGTTAAGTTTCATATGAATAAACCCCAAGACTGGGGGCTCAGCCTATAGCTTTGGTTGTCCACCCTGCTTGTGAGAATATCAAGAATTCAACTTGGGGAAGTTGAATTTCTCCCCATTCTCACCATTCCCACACACAGTTTTATTTCAGGACATTTTGAACACCACTGACAGTTTTGTTAAGACCTTTGCACTTTCTGTTCTCTTTGCTTGGAACACTCTTCCCACAGATATTTGTCTGGTTCTTTACCTGTCATCTCCTTCAAACTTTTTCTCAAGTGACAGCTGACTACCTTATTTGAAATTTCATCCTCCCCTGGCTTTCCTTCTTCTTTTCCTCTGTTCTTTTCATTTCTCTAGCACTTTATCATGTCCAAATGACTGATAAAGCCTTCTAATTTTATTTATACCCATCTTGTCCTACTCAATATAAACTCCTTAAGGACAGGAATCATTGTTTATATTAGTCACGATACTATATCTTGTATGCCTAGAACAATACCTCATACTTAATACCCTGAATTCATATATGTTGAATGAATGAATTAGTTTCTTAAGCTTTCTATAACCTAGAAATGTATCTATAATATTAGTTTAATCTGAAGCCTTCAAAAACCCACTCTGCAGTGGCCCTAAAGTATTTGTCATTGGAGGTGTGAGGGTGGGAGAAATGACTTAGGCCTGTGTACTAGTTTGCTAAAGCTGCTGGAATGCAATATACCAAAAATGGGATGACTTTTATAAAAGGGATTATTGAATTACAAGTTTACAATTCTAAAGTCATAAATATGTTTAAACTAAGGAATCCAGAGAAAGATACCTTTGCTCAAGGAAGGCTGATCTGGGTAGGCATGTGGCTGACTTCTGCTGGCCCTTGTTTCTAATTCATTGCTGCTAACTTTTGTTGGCAGTGGTTTCCTTGCTAAGCATCTGGGGACCTTCACTTGGCTCCTCTGGGATACAACTCTGTGTTCTGGCTTGCTTAGAATCTCATTTAAAGGCATATGGAGACATCTGGTAGGGTCTGCCCATATCCAAGCATCTGGTCTCTTTGTCAGTACTCCAAGCATCTCCTAACATCCATGTCTCTGTCAGCTCTGAAGCAACTGTTCTTCAAGTGTCTGCATCTGATGCTTCCCCAAAATGTTTCCCTTTTTAAAGGACTCTAGTAAATTAATCAAGACCCACCTTGATTGGGTAGAGTCACATCTTCTAAACAAAAGGCCACACCCATAATTGGGCATGCCACATCTCTGTGGAGATAATCTAATCAAAAGGTTTCCACCCTACAATATTGAATCAGAATTAAAGGACATAGATTTTCTGGAGTATACAATATTTTCAAACTAGCATAACCTGGGATAAGACTCCTTCTCAAAGATACTTCCCTGTAACTTACCACCTATTAGTCTAATAATGGCTCCAGAGAGAAGACCTATAAGTACAATGTCACAAGAAAGCATATGTTATTTAATAAACATTTATTGCACACTTTACATGTACCAGGTACTATGTGGCATGCTAGGGTCCCAGTAATAACCTAGGTACATATAATTCTTATCCCTGAGGAACTTATAGTCTAGAGAGGATACAGACAAATAAATTGACAATTACATAGACTAAAATAAGTACTGAAAAAGAGTAATTGTAGAATGGTATAAAAACATACAAAAAGTCACCTACTTAGACTTGGGTTATTACAGAAGGCTTCCTGGAAGAGGAGGCATTTAAGGTGATACCTGAAGGTAGGAATTAGCCAGATTAAAGGGATCACTTTGGAAATAGGAGGGAAGTGGAGAAAGCATAGTATGAGCCTCAGCCCAGAAATGCAAGTCCACTGTATGTGGCTGGACCTCAGAATTGAAATGGGAGGTTTGGAGAGAAGAAAATGGAATGCTTTTAAGAGCCTAGATTATAAAGTATTTGTAAGGCATGTAAAGGAATTTGAACTTCATCTTGAGGTTGATGGAAAATAATTGGAAGATTTTTTTCTTTTGCTTTGTTTTTAACATAAGTGACTTGATGAGGTAGGAACCTGCTACAATTGTTTAAAAGAAAGATAAGAAAATTTCATAAGGAGAGTTGGAGCAATTGCAAGGAGTTGAGGGTGCCAAGAGTGATTTTGAAGGTATCCATGCATTGGCTAAGGGACAGAACTCCACAATCTCTAAGATCCAAATCAGAAATTCCATGAATGTATGACAAGTTTTTGCCAAGGCATGTGGCTAAAAAAGGGGGGAAACCTGCTTCAAAGTAGAGAAGAAGCATGTAGAGAATCCCTAATGGTACTCTGTGCATGTGTGTATTTGCATGTGTGTGTAGTTGTTGTTGTAATTCTCATGTCAAAATAGCAATATTAAGTTCCTAATGTCCAGAAGAAAGGTAATTTTCTCCTCAGGTTTAATTAACTTTGAGTTCCTACTTTAGACCTTTCCCACTCTCTCCATGATTCTAAAGCATACTAGAGATACTCCAAATTCTTGGAAACATTAAATCACCTTTAGAGGTTATTGTGGATTATTTTTAAATAAAGAAATATTTTACAAGCTGCTGTTAAAAAATGATTATTTATGAAGTAGCAACACAGGTGCATCCTTCTTTAGTGGATTTGACAGGGCATTGGAGTTGTTATATCGTATTCAAACATTCTTAAAATGAAAGCCTGTGGTTTCAATAAGTAGAACTTGTAGTCTCGGTTGTTTCAAAGACTTCCTGCTGTTTATATAAAACAAATATTTAATATTTACTTTCTGATAAAATAAATATACTGGATGTTAAGTGTGCAAATAGTGATATCTTGTGATTTTCAAAGAGGGAGTCTTAAGAGGCCAACTGTCTGTGTGGGGCACAGTATGCCTGATTTATCTTCCCAATGAATGCAACATAGAACCCCATTAGAGTTTGAGAGATAATTTGAAAACCCATGACACATGGAGAGGAATGTGTAACAATCAGGATTCTAGCAGTAAATGAAACAAACACAAGGCTTGAACACTGAATATAATTTAATGAAGGGATGATTTAAAGAGATAAGCACAAGATTAAGGGAACCAAGAAAGGATCATGAGGTATGCAGAGAGTAGAAAAAGTGGGAAATAGAGTCTTCCTTAAGCCAATGAAAGCTGGAGCCTTGGAAGGGATTGAGGAACACCAGACAGGAGTTACAGTCACAGAGGATACATCCACTGTTGGTAGAGAGCAAGGAAGAGAAGACAGTTGAATGGATTTGGAAAGGTAGGACAGAAGGATAATAACCGAGTCATTTACAAACTGATTTTTCTTTGTGAAAGACTGGTTTAATGTCCCAGGTAGCTTTTTAAGGAGACGCAAGTATAAGTTAGCATCGTAATCAAGCTTAATTGGTGATTTGAAAGTTCACAAACTCTGGGCTTCCCCACAGTCTTAATCTAAGAATCTTGAAGCCCAAGCCACTTTGTTACTGGGTAGAGTGATACAAGAGACTCCTTGGTTAGGTTTCCCAGGAAGCATGTTTACCACTTACCTTGTCACCAATAGCAAGACTAGCCAAGCCCAGCCAAGCCATCTTGTTCCTTTAACAATATACAAAACCTATGGATTCTTATGGATCTCACAGCAATTCTTCTTTCTCCTTCAACAGAAAATAACTAAGAAAAGTTAAAATAGAACTAAGTTGAGATTAAGAAGTCAGTCCCACTTCCGACTAGTTGAGTGACCTTAGAACAAGTCATTTTCTTTCTCTGTGACTTTACTTCTAATGTGTAAAATGAGAGGGTTAAACTAGTAATTTTAAAGTGCTCTTAAATGTCTAACATTTTTGGCTTCAGGAAGAGTAATTCTCAACATCAAAGGCACTTCAGCAGTTTTCCTACAGCCCAGAAGTATGTGTTCTTTGCTGTCCAGAAAAAATAAAAACAAGAAATGGGGGGCATTTATAACCTCTCCATTCCCTTCCCTACATCATCGGTTCAACAATTTGACACCACAAGTCCATACTTATTAAGAAACTTAAGAGAACTAGGAAGATGGTGGAATAGGATAGGTCAAGTTCACTCCTGCTCCAAGGAACAATTTAAAAAGTGACAGAAAAATGACCAGGAAAGTGATTCAAGGGTGTAAGTGACCTGGGAGTTCTTCTACACCACATGAGGAAGCCATGGTTGAAAAAGCAGAAGAATTGAGACACAGAGAACCCAAGATGGTCCACATAGTGCAAACAGCATAACTCACCCCATTCCAACCAGAGGTCTCAAGCCCTCAGGATTAGACAGGGAGACAGAGAATAGGAAATAAACCAGGCCATGTTCCTTGAATGCATTACCCTCATGCACGCCAACCCTGCCGTGGGACCCACAACTCCCTCCACACCTTTTGCACCTGAATCCCTACACCTGCTCCCTCACTAGGCTCGAAGTGCCCCCACCTCAAACCTCTCCCCTGCCCCACAACCACTCCCCATGAATATACACAAGCCTGTCCCAGCTCAACCCACACTGTCTTGCCCTGCTCCTCCTAAGACCCACGTACTCACGTCCAGCCCCTCGACTCCCACGTCCTCCTCCCTGACCCCTACAGGCACTCACCTTCATACTGGGGCCACAGCCCCACTCAGCTCATACAGTCAGTTAACCCTGCCTGGTGCCACCCCAGCTCTGTGCACATGCACATCAGCATGTACCCCACAGGTGCATTCACATACATGCACCCACTCACACCCTGCGCCCTCACCCCTGGACAAGTGCTGATTTATGCATCCCGGTCACACCTGCCACCAGCCCATGCAAGTGCAATCACACTCTGCTGCCCCTGAGCTCTACACATGAACACACAATGGTCCTGTCCCCAAGATCCCTTCACACCAGGGCCCTTCTTCCAGACACACACACTAGCACAGCCACATCTTCCCCACTGGGCACCCATGTATCTGTGCACTGACCTCTTGACCCCTTCACCCTAACTCCCTGCCCTGCATAATTGCACGCCCTTGCCCTACTCCTTAGTACAAGTGCCCTTCTCCCACAACTGGCAGATATTCTCGTGTGCATCTGTGCCACATAGCCACTGCCCTGCACAAGCATGCACCCTTACCTGACCCCCTGCCCTGCACTTATGCACCTGTGCCAGGGTGCTGAGCGCCCATCATCACCCACCCCTGACACATGTTCCACAACCACCGTGAACTGTGCCATCACACTACACACTGGTGCATCCGCATCCTGGTCCACCTGAACTGGTCTCCCTGCACAAAGACACACCTGTGCATTGTCCCTCTTGTGCCCTGATTTCTGCACCCTGTAACACACACCCTGACATCCACAATCCATATGCTCCACATGTCCACCTGCATCTTCCCCACATAACAGGCTCAGCACATCTCCTCAGACCCTTCATCCAGATCCCATCATGCCCTACCTCTATCTCCCATGCTGCACCCTGCTCCTGGTCTCCAAGGCCTTACTTAGTTTCACCTTGTCCTCATGGCCCCTACACCACACTTCCACAACCATACAACCCACAACCCATGCTCACAGACACCAGTGTAGTGTCCCCGACCTGTGTATACAGCACCACTGCAATGCGTCACTGCACTGTTGTGCCCCTCCCCATGCCCAGCATCCTGCAAATATAAAGCTTTAGATTGCTGAGAGAAATCAACTTCCAAAGTAAGCACATCAAGATATTTACATGCCACAAATACTACAGAAAATCACTAACCATAGGAAGATGCAGACATCTTTAGTCTGTTTAAAGACTAAATTAAAACGTTGGAAGAGATGCAGACTTCAGAACAACTAATCAAAGATTTTAATATAACTCCACTAAATAAAATCAGTGGGAAGCCTAATGACATAAAGGAAATCAAGAACACACTAGAAGAGCATAAAGAAGAATTTGAAAGTATAAATAGAAAAATAACAGATATCACAGAGATTAAAGATGCTATAAACCAAATTAAAAATATACTAGACATGCACAAGAGCAGATGTGATGATGCAGAAGAAAGAATAAATGAACTAGAGGACAGGACAGCTGATTTTAAACACACAAAAGAGGAAATGGCAAAAAAAGATGGAAGAAGTTGAATTGGATCTCATGGAAATGATGGACAAAACAAAACATTCAAATATAAGAATCTCTGGAATCCCAGAAGGAGAAGAGAAAAGTTAAGGATTAGGAACATTAGTGGAGGATATAATGGGGGAAAACTTCCCAACCTTCATAAAAACATATAAACATGCAAATCAAAGAAGAACAATGAATTTGAAATAGAATAAATCCTACCCCTAAACTAATCAGTCTGTCAAACATTGAAGAGAAGCAGAAAATCTTGAAAGTGGTAAGAGAAAAACAATCAAGTACATACAAGAGAAATCACATAAGACTTCATTGGGACTACTCAACTGGCACTATGGAGATGAGAAGGAACTGGTATGATATATTTAAGATCTTGAAAGAAACACACTTCCAGCCAAGAATTCTGTACCTAGTCAAATTGCTCTTCAAAACTAAGGAAGAGATTACAATTTTCACTGACAAACAAAGGCTGAGAGAATATGTAAGCAATAGACAGGCTCTACAAGAAATACTAAAGGGAGTTCTGCTGGCTTAAAAAAAAAAGACGAGTGGGAGGTCTGGAGAATGACAGGGAATTGAAGAGTACCAATAAAGGTAACTTAAAGGATAGAAAGAGAAAGAGGGAAAAGAATATATAGATCTGACAAATAAAATCCAAAAGATAAGATGGTGGATTCAATAAATGCCTTTACAGTAATAACTTTGAATGTTAATGGACTAAACTTACCAATTAAAACATACAGATTGGCAAAAAATATTAAGAAATATAATCTATCTATTTGCTGCTTCAAAATCTCATCTTAAAGTTAAAGACATAACCAGATTGAAAGTGAAAGGATGGAAAAAGATGTTCCACACAAGCTGTAGCCAAAAGAGAGCAGAAGAAGCTATACTAATATCAGCCAAAATAGACTTTAAATGTAAAGACATCATGAGAGACAAAGAAGAACACTATATACTAATTAAAAGGTCAATTCACCAAGAAGATATAAAATCATAAATGTTTATGTTCCCAATCAAGGAATTCCAAAATACATGAGACAGACATTGGCAAAACTGAAAGAGCGATAGATGTCTCAAAAATAATAGTAGGGCATGTAATAACATGGATGGACCTAGAGAACATTATGCTGAGTGAGTCTAGCCAAAAACTAAAAGACAAATACTGTATGGTCCCAATGATGTGAATCGACACTCGAGAATAAACTTGGAATAAGTCCTTGGTAACAGAGTTCAGCAGGAGTTAGAAACAGGGTAAGATAATGGGTAATTGGAGCTGATGGGATACAGACTGTGCAATAGGACTAGATACAAAAACTCAAAAATAGACAGCACAATAATACCTAATTGTAAAGTAATTATGTTAAAACACTGAATGAAGCTGCATCCGAGCTATAGGTTTTTGTTTTGTTTTGTTTTGTTTTGTTCTTACTATTATTACTTTTATATTTTTTTCTCTATATTAACACTCTATATCTTTTTCGGTTATATTGCTAGTTTCTCTAAACCGATGCAAATGTACTAAGAAACGATGATCATACATCTATGTGATGATGTTAAGAATTACTGATTGCATATGTAGAATGGTATGATTTCTAAAAAAAAAATGGTCAGCACAATACTGCCTAATTGTAATGTAATTATGTTGGAACGCTGAATGAAGCTGCATCTGAGCTATAGTTTTTTTTTTTCTTATATATTTTTGTACTTTTTATTTTTATTTTTGTTTTCTCTCTGTGTTATCATTTTATTTCTTTTTCTGTTGTCTTGCTATTTCTTTCTCTAAATCGATGCATATGTACTGAGAAATGATGACCATACACCTATGTGATGATATTAAGAATTACTGATTGCATATGTAGAATGGAATGATTTCTAAATGTTGTGTTAGTTAATTTTTTTTAATTAATAAAAAAAATAATAATAATAGTAGGGGACTTCAATGCACCACTCTCCTTTATACCTAGAGCAACCAGACAGAGATCAACAAGGAAATAGAGAACTTAAACAATTTGATAAATTAATTAGACCTAACAGACATACATAGCACATTATACCACAAAATACCAGGATAAACATACTTCTCTAGTGCTCGTGGAACATTCTCCAGGGTAGATCATATGCTAGGGCACAAAACAGGTCTTTATAAATTTAAAAACATTAAAATTATTCAAACCAGTTTTTCTGATCACAATGGAATGAAGTTGGAAATCAATAACCACCAAAGAACCAAACATTCACATTATATGGAAATTAAATAACACACTCTTAAACAATGAGTTAGTCAAAGAAGAAATTTCTGGAGAAATCAGTAGCTTTATGGAGATGAATGAAAATGAGAATATAACATGTCAGAACTTATGGGATGTGGCAAAGGCTGTGCCAAGAAGGAAATTTATTGTCCTAGATGCTTATATTAAAAAAAGAGCAAATATTAAGGACTTAACTGCACACTTGGAGGAACTTGAGAAAGAATAGCAAACTAACCCCAAAGCAAATTAGAAGAAAATAAATAAAGATTAAAGCAGACTTAAATTCATGCAAGAACAAAGAATAAAAGAACAATAGAAAGAATCAACAAAACCAAACTTGGTTCTTTGGGAAAACCAGTGAAATCATTTGACCACTAGCAAGGCTAACAAGAAAGAAAGAGAGAAGATACAAGTAAACAAAATCAGAAATGAGAGGGGAGTCATTACCACAGACCCTGAAGAAATTTTTAAAAAACCATAAGAGAATGCTATGAACAAATATATGCCAACAAACAAAACAACCTAGACGAAATAAACCAATTCCTGGAAACACATACACAAGCTACACTGACTCAAGAAGAAATAGAAAATTGCAACAAACCAATTACAAGTGAAGAGACACAATCAGTCATGAAAAATCTTCCTACAGATAAAAGCCCAGAGCCAGATGGCTTCACAGGGGAATTTTATCAAGCATTCTAAAAAGAACCAAAAGCAATCCTGCTCAAAACTTTCCAAAACATTGAGGAAGCAGGAACACTACCTAACTTATTTTATGAAGCTAGTATCACCTTAATACCCCAAACTGGTAAAGATGTTAAATGAAAGGAAAACTACACAACAGTCTCCCTAATGCACATAGACTCAAACATTCTCAATAAAATATTAGCAAATTCAGTCCAACAGCAGATTAAAAGAATTATACCCCATAACCAAGTGGAGTTTATGCCAGGAATGCAAGGAGATTCAATGCAAGAAAACCAGTTAATGTAATACAGCGCATTAACAAATCAAAAGGGAAAAAATCATATGATCATCCTGATTGATGCTGAAAAATCATTCGACAAAATTCAACATTGTTGTCTGAAAAATACACATCAAACTGTAGGAATCGAAGGTAATTTCCTCAATACAATAAAAGGGATATAAAAAAACCCATAGTCAGCATCACACTCAACCGTGATAGGCTGAAAGCTTTCCTTCTAAGATCAGGAATAAAACAAAGATGCCCTCAGTCACCACTATTATTTAACATTGTATTAGTGATTCTAGCAAGAGTAATCATGCAGGAAAGAAATGAAAGGCATCTAAAGTAGAGGGGATGAAGTAAAATTTTCATGAATTAATGTGCAAAAATCAGTAATGTTTCTATACACAAGCAATGACCTAACCAAGGGGTCAATCAAGGTAAAATTCCATTCAAAATGGCAGGAAAAGAATCAAGTATCAAGGAATGAACTTATCTAGGATGCAAAGGTCTGATACACAGAGAACTACATAACATTCCTAAAAGAAATAAAAAAAAATCTAAATAGGTGGAAAGACATTCCATGCTCATGGGTAGGAAGGTTAAATGTAGTTAAAATGTCAATTTTACCATATTGATCTACAGATCCAATGCAATATCAATCAAAGGTCAAACAACCTACTTTGAAGACTTGGAAAAGCTAGTTACCAAATTCATCTGTAAGAGAAAGAGACATTGAATAGCTGAAAGCATCCTAAAAAGGAAGAATGAAGTGGAAGGATTAACACTCCTTGATTTTACAATTTATTATAAAGCCACAGTGGTCAAAACAGCATGGTACTGAGACAAGATGAAGTATTGAGCAATAGAATTGAATCAAGAGGGCTGAAATAGACCTTGAAATCTATGGTAAACTGACCTTTGACAAGGCCCCCTAATCTACTGAACCTGGAAAAATAATCTTTTCATTTAAATGGACATGGGAGAACTGGATAACAATAACCAGAAGAATGAAAGAAGAACCTTAATTAACACTCTATACAAAAATTAACTCAAATTGTATCAAACACATAAATAAAAGGTCCAGTACCATAAAGCTCCTAGAAGAAAATATAGGGAAACATGCTTAAGACCTAGTAATCGGAAGTTGCTTCCTAAACTTTACACCCAAAGCACAAGCAACCAAAGAAAAAAATAGATAAATGGGAAGTCCTCAGAATCAAATGCTTCTGCATCTCAAAAGACTTCATCAAAAAGGTGAAGAGGCAGCCAACTCAATGGGAGAAAATATTTGGAAATCACATGCCAGAGAAAGGTTTGATTTCCTGTATATACAAAGAAATCATACAACCCAACAACAACAACAACAACAAAAACCCAAACATCCCGATTATAAAGTTGGCTAAAGATAGAAATAGGCATTTTTCTGAAGAGCAAATACAGATGGCTCAAAAGCACATGAAGAAATGTTCATTTTCATTGGCTGTAAGGGAAATGCAGATCAAGACTACAATGTGATACCACCTCACACATATGAGTGGCTGCTATTAAACAAATAGGAAACTATAAACGTTGGAGAGGATATGGAGAAATTGGGAAACTTATACACTGCTGGTGGGCATGTATAATGGTACAGTCACTATTGGGGCTGGCAGTTTCTCAGAAAACTAAATATTGAGTTGCCCTGTGACCTGGTAATACCATTACTCAGTATATACCAGAAGAGCTGAAAGCAATGACACAGCAATGTTCATAGCAGCATTACTCACAATCACCAAAAGATGTAAGCAATCCAAGTGCCCATCAGCAGATGAGTAGATAAACAAAATGCGGTATATACATAAGATGGAATATTATGCAGCAGCAAGATGAAATGATGTCCTGAATCACATGACAAGATGGATGAGCCCTAAGGACATAATGCTGAGTGAAATAAGCCAGACATAAAAGCATAGATACTGTAGGATTCCACTTTTATGACTATGATAATCAGAGGCTTATAATACAGAATATAAGGGACCTAGAGAAACACAGAAACGTGAGATGGGTGAACAGTTAGCTAACGGGATTGAACTTAACTGTAAGGGAATAGATAGAAGTGAAGGAAGAGCACTAGCTGGTCTAGAAGTAATATTACCATATTGAAGGTGAACATGACTGAAAAGATATGTATAGAGTCATGTGTCTCACTGATTGACACTGCAAGTATAAATAAGTTCTTACATGAACTACTTCAAAGGTATGAATCTTGTGCAAAGAGTGTATAATTTCAGGGCATATGGGGAAAATGCTATTGCATGCTGTGGTCTATGTTTAACAGGAAACATCAACAGTATTGTAGCAATACCAGAGCTAACTAATAGGGGTAGGAACAACTGTTGGGAGAAGTTTAGATTTTCTATTTGGTGAGGGTGTGTTTATTGGTTATCTTTCTCTTGGATACAAAGAAATTATCTAAAATTGAGTGTGTGATGGAGTGTTGACTTTGGACGTTATACATGAGTCCCAGTAGATGGTGGTGGTTGAAAGATGCACTGAATGAGAAGTAGTTTGGTGAATGATAGTTATGCTATGATCAAACATTGTGCTGCTACAAAAAACAATGAAGTTGTGAAGCATGCTATGCCAATGAACCTGTGGGACCCTTGTTGAGGCAAAATAAGCCAGAAACAAAAGAGCAACTATTGTATGATCTAATTTAGAAAATAATTACATGACAACTGGGGCCAGATTGTAAGCTCTTACAGCATCACATTTAGGCTGGAGTGGTAATTGTTATTTCTGAATTTTAAGGGGCTTTTATATATATATAATCTGATACTTAGTGATAAGAATGAAGCTGATCAGGCCAGGATTAAGGTAATTTAGAATACAGGGATAATGAAGATATTGTCTGTATTTTACAACTTCACCTACTCTTTGAGACAAAAAGAAGAAAGGTTTGGGTGGGCCATGGTGGCTCAGCAGGCAAGAATGCTTGCCTGCCATGCCAGAGGACCTGTGTTCAATTCCCGGTGCCTGCCCATGTGAAAAAAAAAAAAGAAGAAAGGTTTATTTTGTCCAGAACATATATTTACTGTGGCACATAATCTAAATCAACCTGTATGGATAGATCATTTGAACGATTCAAACACAGGGATCCCAGAATAATAACAAGAGCCTTTAATCCTTTGTAGCTTAATTTAAGGCCTGGATACACCCCAGAGTATGTTGAGCAGATAATCAACAACATTGGTAAAGTCTCCTAAGGGATGGGAGAAAAAATATGGAACTATTAAACTTTACCATCTGGGAAACCTCTGATACTGTGTCAAACATAAGGGACACCCAAATCAATAGGCCAAATCCTTGATTTTGAGTCTCTCTCTTGTGAAGCATATGTATGCAGCAGAGAAGCTTAGCCTACTTATAGGTATATCTAAGCATCACCTCTGGAGAATATCTTTTATCCTGTGCCTTTCTCTCTCTAAGCCCAACTCTGCAGGTAAAACCATTGACCTCTCCCCTATGTGGGACTTGACTTCAGGGGCGAAAGTCTCCTTGGCAGCATGTGCGATGACTCCCAGGGATGAGCCTGGTCCTGGCAACATGGGATCAACAATGTCATTCTGACCAAAGGGAAGAAAAGAATTGTGACATGGTGTCAGTAGTTGAGAGAGTTCAAATAAGGTTAAGAGGCTACTCTGGAGGGCACAATTAAACAAGCTTCAGTTAGACATTGCTAC
This sequence comes from Tamandua tetradactyla, assembly GCF_023851605.1. Lineage (NCBI taxonomy): Eukaryota > Metazoa > Chordata > Mammalia > Pilosa > Myrmecophagidae > Tamandua > Tamandua tetradactyla. Next base: position 52,143,804 of record NC_135353.1, on the reverse strand, counting down.
CTATCATAACTTGCCAACCCCCAACCAAAACCATTCCTGCCAATCCTAAGGAATACCTAGGGCATTATATAACATACTACGAAGGTTTCATGCACTAGGGTAACTTTCCAAAACCTGCAACCTCCAATGGGTCCCTGAACCAGATAAGTCCTGAAATGTAGAAGGGCCAACCTCTCCAGAACATCAACTGGTTCCGTCACCCTATCCCATATTATTGGCAGCCCCTTCCAACATGAAAGGGTTAGAATGAGAATAGTCCAAATACCCCTAAAGAGTATGAGAAAGATCAAAGTGATGGTGGAGTTATACAGAGAAGGTAAGGTTTAACAAATGAGTATGAGTGCTGAGTCATTATATTGATCTTTCTTTAATCTCTAGTACCTTAGAACATCTAAGAGCACAAACCTAAAATTTTGAAATTGTAACCCATACCAAGCTCTAAAATCTGTTCTACAACTAATTGTTGTGATGTGCTTTGAAATTTATTGCTTTTATGTACATATGTTATTTAAAGAGAAGGAGGAGTATAACAGCGAATATAGAATTTAACAAATGAGTATGACTGCTGAATCATTATATTGATATTTCTGTTGGTCTCCAGTATCTTGAAGCAGCTAGAAGAAAAAAACAAAAAAAATTGTGGAACCTTATCAAACTTTAAAATCTGTTCTATAACTACTTGTTATAATATACTTTCAATCTTTTGCTTTTTTGTATATATGTTATAGTCACAATAAAAATGTTAAGAAAAGAAATTTGGGAGCACTTCTGGAAAGATGGCTGAATAGAGTAGCTCAAGATTAGCCCTGCTCTATGGAAAAGTTAGAGAAGGGACAGGAGGATAACTGAGGTGGTGATTCAAGAGTGTGGCTGACCTGGGAGAGCCTTCTGCACCTCACAGGGCACCCTGGTTGCAAAGGCTGAGGAACTGAGAAGTAGAAAGCTGGAGTCTGGATTGGAGGTGTGGAGTCTGTGGGAGTGCTTGGATGGGAGCCGGGGACTAGGAAGTAAGCCAGGCCACATTCCTTGGGTGCGCTACCCTCACCAGTGCAGCCGCATGACCAATGACACACCCCACACCCCATGTACCCAAACCTGGCCATCCACACCCATTCCCTGTGCTCCAGACCCCCCACTTCATCAGTCTCCAGTGCACATACTTGTTCCAAACCCCCACCCCAAGTGCTGCTTAACCCACCTCTCCTGTACCCCTCCTGAGCAATACCTCCTCCTCCCTGTTCCCTGCAGGCTGTTGCCAGTGCATAAAGGCTACGGGCACTATCCCCCATACCCAGGCTACCACTGTCCTCTTACCCATAGTGTCTCACAGCCTCACCCTGCACCCCCACCCCCATCCCGAGCTCTGCACATCAGTTTATGGCACTTATAGGCCCATGCATGTGCACAGGCCCCCAGTAACATCATGCAGCTCTGGGAACTGCACTTTATAGCAGTTCTAGAACTATGAATGCACATGACCCTCAGCAACATTTCCCAGCTCTGAGATAGTGCTAACCTGCACAGCCGGGTCACATCTGCCCCCAATCCATGAAGGTATAATGACCAGTTGCTGCCATAGCTCTATACATGTGCCCAAAGGGCCCCATGCCTTAGACCAGCATAGACCAGAGTTATGCCCACCAGACCAATGCATCTACAGCTACATCTTCCCTGGCCACTGGGCACTCATGTTCAAAAGCATCAGCATAACATCCCCAACCTGTACCTATACCTGCCCTGACACAAATCACCGCACTGAGTGCCCCACCCCATACCCTGCTCCCTACTGTACAACCATTCCACAAACACAAGTCCTTAGACTACTGGCAGAAACCAAATTCCAAAGTAAATCAATCAAGATACTTACATGCCATGAAGACAGCACAAGATCACAAAGCATATCACAATACAGACAGATATAGCCCTGCCTAATGACCAAATTAAAACACCTGAAGAGACATAAACATTGGAATAACTAATCAAAGATGTTCATACTACTCTACTTAATAAATTAAGCGGGATAGCAAATGACAAAAAGGAGATCAAGAAGAGAGTAGAAGAGCATAAAGAGGAATATGAAGAATACATTGAAAAATAGCAGATATCACAGAGATTAAAGACTCTGTTGACAAAATAAAGAACATACTAGTGGCACACAACACCCGATTTGAGAGACAAAAGAAAGAATAAGTGCTATAGAGGACAGGAAAACTGATTTTGAAGACTCAAAACAGCAAATGGCAAAAAAAGATGGAAAAAAATTGAATTGAATCTCAAGGAAATGATAGACAAAACAAAACACAGAAAGGAGTAAAGGGCTAGGAAGAGTAGTTGAGGATATAATGTGTGAAAACTTCTCAACCCTCAGAAAGAACATAAATATGCAAGTCAAAGAAACCCAATGAACTCCAAATAGAATAAATCCAAATAGGACTTCCCCAAGACACATACTAATCAGTCTGTGAAGTGTTGAAGAGAAGCAGAAAATCCTGAAAGCGACAAGAGAAAAACATTCTACTACATAGAAAGGAAACCAAATGACACTGAGTTCAGACTACTCAACCAGCATCCTGGAGGTGAGATGGCAGTGGTATGATATATTCAAGATACTGAAAGAGAAAGACTTCCAGACAAGACTACTGTACCCAGCCAAATTGTCCTTCAAAACTGAGGGAGAGAGTCACGTTTTCACAGACAAAGAAGTCCTGAAAGAATTTGTCAAGAAGAGACTCAGCAAGAAATACTAAGGAGTTTTGCCAGCTGAAAGAAAAAAAAGAAAGGAGAGGAAGGTCTGGAGGAGGGCACAGAATGGAAGAGTACCACTAAGGGTAATTTACAGAATAAAAAGAGAAAGTGGGAAAAGAATATATAAATCAGAGAAATAAAATTAAAATGATAAGATGGTGGAATCAAGAAATGCCTTTTCAGTAAAAATTTTGAATATTTTGGACTAAATTTACCAATTAAAAGATGCAGATTGGCAGAATGGATTAAGAAACATAGTCCAGCTACATGCTGCTTACAAGAGACTCATCTTAGACACAAGGATACAAATAGATTGAAAGTGAAAGGATGGAAAAAGATTTTCCACACAAGTTGTAACAAAAGAAAGCAGGAGTAGCTATACTAATATTGGACAAAAAGACTTTAAGCGTAAAGACATCATAAGAGTAAAAAAGGACACTATATAGTAATTAAAGGGTCAATTCACCAAGAAGATATAACAATCATAAATCTTTATGCTTCCAGTCAAGGAGCTCCAAAGTACATAAGAGAGACAATGGCAAAACTGAAGGGAGTGATACATGTTTCAACAATAATAGTAGGAGACTTTAATGCATCCCTCTCTTCTATAGATAGAATAACCAGGCAGAAGATCAACAAGGAAATAGAGAAGTTAAATAACTTGATAAATGAATTAGACCTAACAGACATATATATGTCATTGCACCCAAAGACAGAAGGATATACATTCTTCTCTAGTGCTCACAGAACATTCTCCAGGATAGATCATATGTTGGGCACAAAACAGGCCTTTATAAATTTGAAAATATTGAAATTATTCAAAGCACTTTCTCTGATCACAATGGAATGAAGCCGGAATGCAATAACCACCAAAGAACGAGAACATTCACAAATATATGCAGATTAAATAACATACTCTTAAACAATCAGTGGGTCAAAGAAGAAATTGCTAGAGAAATCAGTAGCTATCTTGAGATGAATGAAAATGAGAATGCAACTGATCAGAACTTATGGGATGTGGCAAAGGCTGTCCTGAAAGGGAATTTTATTGCCATAAATGCCTATATTAAAAAATAAGAAAGAGCAAAAATTGAGTACTTAACAGCATGCCTGGAGGAACTTGAGAATGAACAGCAAACTAACCCCAAAGCAAATAGAAGAAGAGAAATAATAAAAATTAAAGCAGAGATAAATGAATGGGAGAACAAAAGAATAATAGAAAGAATCAATAAAACCAAAAGTTGATTCTTTGAGAAAATCAATATAATTGATGGCCACTAGCAAGACTGACAAATAAAAATAGAGAGAGGATGTAAATAAAATAAAAAATGAGATAGGGTGCATTACTACAGACCCTGAAGAAATAAAAGAATTCTTAAGAGGATACTGTGATATATACCAACAGCTAGACAACTTAGATGAAACGGACAAATTCCTGGAGACACATAAACAAGCTACATTGACTCAGGAAGAAATAGAAAATCTCAACAAACCAGTCACAAGTGAAGAGATTCGATAAGTCATCAAAAATCTTCCTACAAAGGAAAGACCCAGGTCAGATGGCTTCACAGGGGAATTTTATCAAACATTCCAGAAAGAACTAACATCAATTCTGCTCAAAATTTTCCAAAAAATTGAGGAAAATGAACCTCTACCTAACTCTTCATTTTATGAAGCTAATATCATTTTAATACCAAAACCGGGTAAAGATGCTATAAGAATGAAAACTAAAGACCAATGTCCCTAATGAACATAGATGCTAAAATTCTCAATAAAATATTAACAGATAGAATCCAACAACACATTAAAATAATTATGTATCATGACCAAGTGGGGTTTATATCAGGAATGCAAAGATGGTATTGATTTTCAACACAAGAAAATCAATTAATGTAATACAGCACATTACCAAATCAAAAGGGAAAAAATCACATGATCATCTCGATTGATGCTGAAAAAGATTCAACAAAATTCAGCATCCTTCTCTGATAAAAACACTCCAAAAGATAGGAATCAAAGGTTACTACCTCAATAAGATAAAAGTAATAGATGAAAAACCGATAACCAGCATTGTACTCAATGGAGAGAGACTGAAAGCTTTCCCCCTAACATCAGGAACAAGATAAGGATGCCCAATGTCACCACTATTATTCAGCATTTTGCTAGAAGTTCTAGCTCGAGCCATCAGGCAGGACAAAGAAATAAAAGGCATCCAAATTGGAAAGGAAGAAGTAAAACTTTCATTATTTGCAGATGATATGATACCATACTTGGAAGATCCTGAGAAATCTACAGCAAAGTTACATGACTTAATAAACAAATTCAGCAATATGGCGGGTTGTAAAATTTATGTGCAAAAGTCAGTAGCATTTCTATATATAAGCAATGGCCTAGCTGAGGAGTCAGCTGAGGAAAAACTTCCATTCAAAACAGCAACTAAAGAATAAGGTACTTAGGAATGAACTTAACTAGGAATGTACTTAACTAGGGCCATAAAGGATTTGCACACAGAAAACTACATAACATTGCTAAAAGAAATCAAAAGAGATGTAAATAGGTGAAAAGACATTCCCTGCTCATGGAGAGGAAAGCTAAATATAGTTAAGATGTCAATTACCTCAAATTGATATATAGATTCAACATAGTACCAATCAAAATTCCAACAACCTACTTTGAAGATTTGGAAAAGGTAATTACCAAATTCATCTGGAAGGGAAACAGATCCCGAATAGCTAAAAACATCCTAAAAAAGAAAAGCAAAGTGGGAAGATTAACACTCCCTGACTTTAAAACCTATTATAAAGCAGCAGTGGTCAAGACATCATGGTACTGGCACAAAGATAGAAACATTGACCAATAGAATTGAGTTGAGAGTACAGAAATAGATCACCAAATCTATGGTCAACTGATTTTGGACAAGCTTCCAAATACTCTGAACTGGGACAAAATAGTCTTTTCAGTAATTGGGCATGGAAGAACTGGATATCAATAGCCAGAAGAATGAAAGAGGACCCACATCTTACACCCTACACAAAAATTAACTCAAATGAATCAAACACTTAAATGTAAGAGCTAGCACCATAAAGCTTCAGAATAAAATGTAGGGAAGCATCTTCAAGACCTAGTAATAGGAGTTAGCTTCCTAAATTTTATACCCAAAGCACAAGCAACAAAAGAAAAAATAGATAAATGGGAACTCCTAAAAATCAAATGCTTCTGCACCTCAAAAAGGCTTTGTTAAAAAAGTGAAGAGGCAGCCAACACAATGGGAGAAAATATTTGGAAACTTCATGTCAGATAAAGGTTTGATTTCCTGTATGTACAAAGAAATCATACAACTCAACAATGAAAGAACAAGCAGCTCAAGTATAAAATGGGCTGAAGATATGAATAAGCATTTTTCTGAAGAGCAAATACAGGTGGCTCAGAAGCACATGAAGAGATGCTCATTTTCACTGGCTATAAGGGAAATGCAGATCAGGACTACAATGAGATACCACCTCACACCTATAAGAATGGCTGCTATTAAACAATCAGAAAACTATAAATGTTGGAGAGGATGTGGAGAAACTGGAACACTTATGCATTGTTGGTGGGAATGTATAATGGTGCAGACACTATGAAGACTGTTTGGCAGTTCCTTAGGAAACTAAATATAGAGTTGTCCTATGACTCACCAATAGCACGACTAAGTATATACCCAGAAGAGCTGAAAGCAACGACTTAAACAAACATTTGCACACCGATGTTCATAGCAGCATTATTCACAATTGCCAAAAGATGCAAACAAACCAAATGCCCATCAACAGAAGAATGGATCAGCAAAATGTGGTATATACATACAATTGAATATTATGCAGCAGTAAGACAAAAAGGATGACCTGAAGCACATGACAAGATAGATGAGCCTTGAGGACATAATGCTGAGTGAATTAGCCAGACACAAAAGGATAGAAACTGTATGATTCCACTTTTATGACCAGCTTAAAGTTATAATCAGAGACTTATAATACAGCGTATAGGGGACTTAGTGATACATAGAAGCTATAGATGGGTGAACCATTTGCTAATGAGGTTGAACTCCAATGTAAGGGAAGAGATAGGAGTGAAGATGGTTCTCCAGTGGGTCTATAAGTAATATTACCACATTGAAGATGAACAAGATTGAAAGGGGTTGTATAGACTTATGTGCCCCACTGATTAACACTAGAAATATGAATTAGTTCTCACAAAAATTACTTCTAAGATATGATTCTTGTAAAAAGAGTGTTTATATCCAGCATACAGGAGGAAAACGGCTATTGCATGCTATGAGTTATGTTCAGAAGGAAACCATCAGTGCTACCACAGCAACAGCAGAGGTAAATAAATATGGTGAGGTACAAGAATAAAGAGGAGGTTTATATTCCTATTTGGTGAGGGCGTGTTTATTGATTTTCTCTTTCTTGGGAACAATTAAATTATCTGAAATTGAGAATGTTGATGGAGTGGGGAGTTTCTTCTACATGATGCTCAATGAATGCAGGTGGCTGAAGGATGCACTGACAGAGAAGTAGATTGGCAAACGATGGTGTATACTTATGAATGAAGGCTGTGCTGCTACAAAAAGGAACAATGTCATGAGGCAGGCAACGATGTGAATGAATATGTGGGACATTTAGTGAGAGAAAATAAGCCAGAAACAAAAGAACAAGACTGTTATGGTCACCTTTAGAAAATGCTTATAAGAGAACAGGGGTCTAGATTGTAAGGTTTTAGTGCAGACACATTAAGTCCAGTGTGATGATTATTTTATTTCTGTATTTTAAGTGGCTGTTTTATATATATAATCTGATATTTAGAGATAAGAATGAAGCCAAACACATCGGGGTTAAAGTAATTCATAAGGGTAAGGAAGACAGGTCTGTATTTTAGAACCGCACATACTCTTTGAGACCAATGGAAGAAAGTTTTAGAACTGACATTTTCTGAAGTGCATACTCTAATCCAATTTCTCTGTATAGCTCATTTGAACAGTTGAAACACATGGAGCAGAGAATACAAAGAGGTCCTTTAATCCTGTATAGATTATTCTAATGCCAGGATACATCTTATAGTATATTAAGCAGATAATCAAAATGTACTGGCAAAGTCCCCTGAAGGATGGGAGAAAGAATATGAAACTATTAAAACTTACCAACAGGGAATCCCCTGATTCTGTGTCAAACTTTAGGGACAGCCAAATCAATAGGCCATGCTCTCAATCATGAGGCTTAGTCTTGTGAAGCTTATGTAGGTAGCAGAGAAGCTTAGACTACCTATAGGCATGTCCAAGAGTTACTTCAGGAGGGCTTTCTTTGTTGCTCAGATGTGGACTCAGTCTCTCTAAGCCCTACTCTGTAATTAAAGTCATTGCCTTCCCCCCTACGAGGGACATGACATCCAGGGGTGAAAGCTTCCCTGGCAATGTGGGAGACAACTCCCAAGGATGAATCCAGATCTGGCACCATGGGATCAATAATTCCATTCTGATCAAAAGGGGAAGAAGTGAAGTTAATAAAGTATCAGTGGCAGAGAGGGTTCAAATAGAGTCGAGAGGCTACTCTGGAGGTGGCTCTTACGCAAGCTTCAGTTAGACCTTACTACCTATCATAACCTGCCAACCCTCAACCAGGACCATTCTCGCCAATCCTAAAGAACACCTAGGTCAATATATAAGATTCCACAAGTTTTTCAGGCACTAGAGTAACTTTCCAGAAACCCACAACCTCCAGATGGGTCCCTGGATCAGATAAGCCTGAAATGTAGCCCAGCCTCTCCAGAACATCAGACAGTTCCATCTCCATACCCCATATTAATAGCAGACCCTTCCAATATCAAAAATTTAGAATTGTCATAGTCCAAACACCCCTAAAGAGAGTGATAGAAAGATCAAAGATGATAGTGGAGTTATACAGAGAAGATAGGATTTGACAAATGAATGTGAAAGCTGAATCATTAAATTGATATCTCTTTTAGTCCCCAGTATTTTAGAGCAGCTAGAAGTATAAGCATAACATTGTGGAATTGTAACCCATGTCATAGTCTGAAATATGTTCTACAACTAATTGTGGTGTTGTGCTTTGAAATTTATAGATTTTTTTGTATATACGTTATTTTTCACAAAAAATGAAGAAAAAGTAAATTGTGATGATAAAAAAAATATTTAAGCCCTCTAGCCTCCTATATTCTGGAGCAGCTAGAAGGAAATACCTAAGAGGATCATATGGTAGCTCATGACAAACTCTGGGATGTGTCCCGTAGCCACTTATTGAAGTGTGCTTTGAAGGCTATTGCTTTTTTATTCCTTCATTTTTTATATATGTTATACTATACAATAAAAAATGTTAGAAAAAGAAATTTGAGAATTATACATATATTTAAATATTGTTGCTGTACACAAAGTTTTAAAACTGAGCATTTGCTTTACAAGAAACATTGATTTGTGTTGCTTGATAACACTGTGTGTGGCCTCAACCTATAGGACTAGATATCATGATGGATTTGCTTAAATTGTGGTTCTACCTGTGTTTTTATAAGTTAAATGTTCTTCTGTAGCCTCATATATTTAGGAATCCTCAATAAAAGTGTAGTGACAAATGAGTGCTGATTTTAAGTGGTTAGAGGATTTCATGTAAATAAGGTTTACATTTACTTTTATAGCTTCAGGGGCTAGAACTAGGATCGGAAGTGAAAAGAGCAAAGTATTGAGGGCACTGGGCATTATTCTATAAGATTTATGGTTGTAATTAAAGATAAGGTATCTCTAGCAAAATCGCCAGTATGTTTAAATAATTAATGCATCATATTCCAATAACCTTCTGCTAATTTTATGTCACCACTCTCAAATCCAAAGAAGTAGACTGAGAATGTGACTCAATTATTTCACAATTAAGAAGTACTTAATCTGATCCCAGTTAGTCATGTCTAAGCTAGTCCTTCACTGTAGCTTTTGTATGACACATTAAAAACACAGTGAGAAGATATATACATAGACTTTTTTTTTTTTTTAACATGGGCAGGCACCAGGAATCGAACCCAGGTCCTTTGGCATGGCAGGTGAGCATTCTTGCCTGCTGAGCCACTGTGGCCCGCCCTACATTGACATTTTGATGACCATGTAAAATAAATGATCCCTTTATTAATAAAGATCCTTTTATTCTACCAAGCGGCTTTCAAGTGTAGTAACTATTTTATTTGCTTTTGTGTGTTAAGGATCAAAGGAATATTTCTCTCACATCAAAAAAAAAAAAGAATACATTTTTCTGAGCCTCTTCACTGAAAAACTAGCAAAGATCATGTCTCTTTTAATCACCTTCCTTACTAAAGAGAAACTGAATTAACTATCAGTGCCAACCCCAAGCCAGATGTAGGAGGAGGAGGACCTGTCCATTTTATCTTCCTGATACTCCTCTGATAATATTATTATATTCCTATTTTATTGGTGGAAAACTAAAGTTATAAGCAAAACTAATTTGACAAGATTACACAAGTGATAATTGGTATATGAATCTAGCATTTCTGACTTTATTCCCCTTGATTTTGTCATTATCTGAGTTTTCTGGGACCATACTAAAATAGAAAATAACCTGAGAAAATATTACACAAAACATGATTTTAGTTTTAAGGTGTTTTGATTTTTTACATACCAAGTCTTTAACATGAGGATGCATTTGAATAGGCAACAGATTTCAGCCAGGGACAATAGTAACAAGCTCAAGTTTATGCATTAGGGTGGTTCTGCTCCCCAGGACACCTGTAGAAAGCAACAAGAAAATCTGTTTTTGATTCTTGTCAATTGATATTTATAAAGCTACTTTTGTGTTCCAGTGAACAGCAAGAAGATAGTGCTAATTGCTACCTTAGAAAAGAAATGCAAGTTAATACAAGGTAAATATGAATGCACATGTATGCATGTTATGCCAAGAATTTAAAACAACTTAAATATTCAACAATAAATGTTTAGCTAAATAATGTTGCATCTACAGTGTGGAAAATAATCCCACTATTAAAATTGATAATGTAAGCTGAATTTATTGACATGGTTGGATTTTTCACTTCAAAGAGTGAGTAATGGAAAATCTTAACAAAATATTATTAAATAAAATGCAATGCTGTATTAAAAGAGATTATATATCGGGGTGGGCCGCGGTGGCTCAGCGGGCAAAGTGCTTGCCTGCTATGCCGGAGGACCTCGGTTCGATTCCCGGCCCCAGCCCATGTAACAAAAACGGAAAAACAAAATACAATAAAGCAAGAAAATGTTTGGAAATGTTTCCCTTTCTTCCTTCCTTCCTTCCTTCTATCCTTCCTTCCTTCTCTCTGTCTTTCCTTAAAAAAAAAAAAAAGAGATTATATATCCTAAACAGGTTTGGTTTATTTAAGTAATAGAATGTTAGTTTAACATCTTAAAATCAGCAAATGTAATTCATCACGTTAACAGTATAAATGAGAATTTCATATTTTATCTCACTAGATGCAGAAAAATCATTTGCAAAAAGTCAATACCCATCCAAGATTAAAAAAAGAATTAACATTCTAGGAATAGAAGGGAAATCCTCTAATCTGATAATAAGTGCATCTCAAAATTTTACAGAAAACATTGCATTTAACAGAGAAATGTTGAAAGACTACCCACATATACATGAAGATTGGGGATCAGACAAGAATACCTACTATCAATCCTTTCATTTATCATTAGGCTAAAGTTCTAGAGATGCAACAAGGCGAGAAAAAATGGTATAAGGTTTGCAAAGGAAGAAATAAACCTCTATTATTTCCAGATGAGATTGTGCATGTAGAAACTCCAAAAAAGCTATAAGCAAGCTATCGATCACCAAATTTAAGATCAAATATTTAACTGTATTTATATATGCCAGCAACAATAATAGAAAATGAAATATTAAAAGATAACATTTACAATCCCATAAAATATCAAATATCTAGGAAGAACTAGTGAAATTATGTAAGAAACCACAAAACATCATTGAAAGATATTTAACTGTATTTATATATGCCAGCAACAAAAATAGAAAATGAAATATTAAAAGATAACATTTACAATCCCATAAAATATCAAATATCTAGGAAGAATTAGTGAAATTTATGTAAGAAACCACAAAACATCATTGAAAGACATTAAAAAGTCCTTAATGAATTGATATACTGTGTCCGTGGTTTTAAAGATTCAATATTGTAAAGGTCTCAATTTTCCCCAAATTAATGTACAAGTTTACCAAAGTCTCCATTGTAACTGCAACAAGTGTTCTGTGTAAATTGGCATGCTAACTCTAAATTCTTTATAGAATTACCAAGTGTCAATAATAGTCATAATGATCTTGTAAAACAAAAGAATGTTGAAGGATACACATTGCATGATAATACTCCTAATAAAGTTACAATAATTAAGCCAGCATTGTGCCACTACAAAATTAGATGAATAGAGCTATAGGAAAGAATAGGGAGTTTAGAAACCAATCCAAGCATATAAAGTCATGTAATTTATGACAGAGGTGACATAGCAGTGTACCAGGAAAGGATGATATTTTCAATAAATGGTGCTGTATTTGTAAATTTATTGGGCTACAAATTGAAAACAGCAAATATCACCTCTACATTATATCATATACAATTCAATTTCAAATAGTCTGTAGATTTGAATGTGAAAGATAAAATAATAAAGCTATTAGAAGAAAATATAGAATATCTTGCTGACTTTGGATAAAGAGTTTGTGACCATGACACAAAAGCACTATTAATAAAATTTAAGACCCTGCCCAAATTAATATGGCAAAATGAGAAGTTTCAGGGCTCCATCTCTCCACAGAAGCTTTGAACAACCAGTGAGAACTGCAAAAAACATCTTTCTCAAAGCTCCAGAAAATAAAGGATTGCAGTAACAAGGTGAGAACTGAATCAAGAGAAAAGAAAAGGGAACTTAAACAGTAAACTCTCATGGTGCCCTTTCTAGCTCTTCCCAGTCTTTATACCAGCTTGGAGCTGGCCTGTGCTCCCAGTTCTTGTACCTGTCCTAGTTCCAGAGGGAGCAGAGTAATCCCTGTGCACATACTGACAGCACGTATATCTGGCACAATATGTCTGATTGGTGCCTGAGGAAATGAACCAGGAGACTGATGGCAGGCTCACCATCCCAGAAATTGCCTTGTGTTTAGAAGGTATCTCAAGGAACTCTCCTACAAGATGCTATGAGAAAGCAGTCAAGTTGTGGCTGTTTGACAAGGGATTGCTGGCTGTGGTACATACAGTACAGTATCTGAAACCATGTTGAAACCATTTCCTAGAGAAGAGAATACACTTGCATCTGTGTAAAAAGGGGACTTTCCAGGGTCATTCATAATGCAACTACAAGGAAAATATTGGAGAATATGCATGGTAACAGAGACAGAAAGTAGATTATAGGTTGTTAGGGTAGGGTGCAGGGCAAATGGGGATTTGATCCATAGTGGTTGTAGGATTCTGTTTGGGGAGAAGGGAAAGACTTAGTAATGGAAGATGGTGAGGGTTACTGCAAAATTGTGAATATGATTAATCCCACTGAACGTTGAATGGAAAATATTATGTTATATATATGCTCCCATAATTAATAAAAATAAGAAAGGAAGGAAGGAAGGAAGGAAGAAAGAAAGAGAGCAACTGAAGAGACAATGACAATTAAATGCAATACGTGCTCCTGGACAGGGTAAAATAATCGGAAGAAAAGGCTCAAAAGAATGTTATTGGGACATATGAAAAATTTGAATACAGACTGTAAACTTTATATTGATGTGAAATTTTTTGAACTTAATAACTACACTTAAATTCACTTATTACATAAGTGAATATCCTTGCTCTTAGGAAATGCACATGGTAGTATTAAATGTTCAAGGAGCATGATGTACACAACCCTCACTCAGATGTTCAGAAAGTAGATAGACAGGTAGTTGAATAAATAGAAAGATGAAATGATAGTTGGATTGATAGTTGGATAAAGGGAATGATATGGCAAATATGGCAAAGTGTTAAAATTGGTGGATCTGGGTACCTGAGGGGATAGGAGGATGTTGGATTTCTCTGTGTGTGGTTTGTTATTTTTGTAAATGTCCTGTAAGTTTTAAATTATTATACAATATGGCATTGGAAAAGATAATAAAAGTGTGCACTGAAATTAAGAACTTGTGTTAATCACAAAACATCTTTAGAGTACAAAATCAAGCTGTAAATTGGGAGGTGTTATAATACATACAACTAATAAGGTAACATAACCAGAACAAGTAAAGATTCCTACTAAAACAACAGACAATCCAATAGACAAATGGTTAAAATACTTGACAAGATACTTCACAGAGAGGATATCCAAATTGCCAATGAATGTATGAAAACTACTCAACATCATTGGCTTTTAGGGAATTCAATCTGACACTACAGTGAGACACAACTACACATCCACCTGAATGGTTAAAATGAAAAAAGATAGGATATTCACAAGTATTGCTGAGGATGTAGGCAACTGGAGCTCTCATAAAGTGCTGGTGGGGGCATAAATTTATTCAATCATTGCATAAAATTGTTTGGCACTCTATCATAAGGCTAACAAAGGAAATGTGAACATAAATGCACCAAAGATATGTACAGAAATTCTCCTAGCAGCACTGTTCATAATAGCTAAGAACTGGAAGCAACCCAAATACCCATAAAGTATAGAATGAATAAATAACTTGTATATTAATACAATGGACTACTATGCAGTAATGAGGGAGAATTATTCCTGCTACATGCAACAACTTGGATAAATGTTATAAATATAATATGAGACAAAGGAAGGCTGATAAATAAACAAGTACATACTCTAAAAATTCTATATATACAAAGTTCAAAAACATATGAAAGTAGTGAATGGTGAAAGAAGTTTTTCACTTTTAGATTGGTTAGTGGCTGGGAGGAAGAATAAGCAGTGCCTTTGGGACTCCGGTAATATTTTATTTCTTGATCTGTGTGATGATTATATGGGACATGTTCACTTTCTGAAAGTTCACGGAGCAAGATACAATTTTTGCATTTTTCTTATGTTGTAGTTCAATATATATGTATATATCAAGTAAAATATTTCTTAAAAAGTCTTTGTTTAAAATACACAGCTCCATGATTTATTCAATTATGTTCATATAAAAAGTGTTACATTGAACATCTATGGTACTCTGGTACATAGGATTATTGATTATTTTTATTTTCTGTTTCATTCTTTAATATCTTGGGTGTAAGTGTAATGTAGAAGGAAACATATGAATATCATGAAGGAGTAGTCCAAACCCGAAGTAAACATTGATGTTGAAGAGATTTGAATCAGTCCACAAGAGAGGTGAATTCCAGAGAAATATCTCTAGTTCTTCTTGGTTGCAATTATAAAGTTAATCATCAGGAGTTTCTGTGGTCTGTGCAGAGTCCATTTTTATTTTTTTTTGGCACAGACAGGCACTGGGAATTGAACCCAGGTCTCCAGCATGGCAGGTGAGAACTCTGCCTGCTGAGCCACCGTGGCCTGCACCAGAGTCCAATTTTTGAAGGCTCAATATAGGTTTCTTCCTCTCAGCCATACATATCTCTTGAGGTACCGAGGGAGTTAGTTGAGTTAATATTGACACTGTAACTTGAGGGTAATTTAGGGAGGCTGAGAAAGGAATAGTACATTCCTCAGACTATTTTCATGGCCTTTAATGGATGTTACACTTTGTTGCCCTTTAAAATAGAGAATGAAAAGGCAGGGACTGAATTATATAGGAGATATTTATAGCAAAACTTTTGACTGCTAAATCTCCCTGTACATCGAAATCATTTTCTCTTCAAATGCATAACTACCTACTTTGTGGTTGGATCTTAAATATTAAATTTGTTGTGATTTTAGGAGAAAGAACATGAGCTTGTACTTCAATGTTTTCTGTTTCACTGGTAGATTTTCCTCCATGGTCCAGAAAAGTTCAAAGTTTTAGCTTTATGATTAAGTTTTGTCACAAGCCAGTTCATCACACATGAACAAAACAGGTCTAACATGATTTTACTGGTCAAAAGCCAGCTGGCCTCTTCTGCACTGTCTCTTACTTCACAAGATTTGAATAATTCTTGTAGTGGTTCCAAAGTGGCTGGAGCTCTCTAGGGTTAGGTACATGTGTGTGTATGAAGAACAAATGCTTTTGTCAATTTCATTGGGTTCCGCCAATCATCCTAGGCTATTCTTTGATAACCATGTATGGATTAAAAGTTCAGGAAATTATTTCCCTATTATAAATAAGAACATTCAATTTAATTTAGGAAAGGATATTGTTAGAAAGATTCAGGAAAGTTATCAATTTGTATGGTTAGCTCATAAAAAATATTTTTGTATCACTTTTTTTTGTACTTTCAAAACATAAAGAGGAAAAAATTCATCAAACAACTTTCCAAGTGATTTTATTAATCATTTATATGAAGAGACCTACCATTTTTGGGTATTCTTTTTTTCCTATCACTTTATTTTACATTCTATCACTGAATCCCCTAAATACTGCATTATTGCCCTGCTTTACAGATGGGAAAGTTAAGCCACAGAATGCTTAACTAATTTCTTCAAAATCACTCAGCTAGTAAATGGCAGAGCTGGGATTCACACAAAGATCCAGATTATTACAGTCTAAACTGTTAGCCATTTCACTACATTTCCCACATATATGTGATATCCAATAGTGCAAATATATCTTTCTTTTTTTTTACTTTTTATACATACTCATTTTTCTTATTGTCTATCTTTCTTTTTCTTTAATTTTAAAATTATTTTTAAAATACCAAAAAACGCTAAATAAACACAAACATTCGTAACTTTTGATCGTTCCGTTCTACATATATAATCAGTAATTCACAATATCATCACATAGTTGCATATTCATCATCATGATCATTTCTTGGAACAGCAAATATATTTTCTTGATTCTTCTTTAGAACAATCCATTAAGGGAGAAGCTAATGTTTTATCCATTTATAGAAGAGAAAATTGAAGATTGAAATGGTTTGATAATTTACATAGTATTATACAAAGGAATGCTGACAAAAGAAACAAAATAATGTATTTGGTGGTATGAGAACAAGTGGTCTTCGACTAGTCTATCTTGAAGGCTGATCAGTCATATTAGTCAACCTTACAGTTAAATCCTTTCTCTTAGAGATTTCAGGCAGCACTCTTCCTACTCCTTACCCTTTAAACCACTTCTGCCCAACTCGGGGATTTTCCCCTCTGTAGCCATTTACAATTTCTTTATACCAACCTCAAACCTTGAGTGGAAACCAGAAGTAGCTCTTCACTACAAAGAATCCTGGGACTTTTTACTTAAAGGAGTTGTTTTCAAATAGTTAATTTTATCCAACCTCCCTCTCATTGGCACCTTTGAAAAATGTCTGGAGATATTTTTAATAGTCACAACTTGAGGGGTGCTATTGGCATCTAGTGGATGGATTTTAGGGTTGCTGCTGAACATTGTACACTGAAAGGAATCTGCCTCTCTCCAACTCACTAGAATCGTCTGGTCCAAAATGTCAATAGTGTTGAGGCCTAGAAGTTGTGACTTGGGAAGATAATCATAAATTACCTTACAAGGCTTGTTGCATGAGTTTATCTAGTAGGACAATATCAGTTCTGTAACTAGGCTGCAATCTTGTAAATTCCAATAGCTTAAGTATACTTGAGATGGTTCTTGTGAACAAAAGAATTTCTTAAAGATTGTTTCCCAAATGTTTATAAGATTCTCATGTGATTAATAATTTATTCGAAGGAAATACAAAACAAAGAATTAAAAGCAAACCACTCCTTTTATGAGAATGGGAGCAAATGAGATGCTCTGAAAGAAGTTAATTCATACCTTAAATTTAGTTCTGACCTCATATTTAGTAACTTGTGCCATGGCATACAGGTAGTCAAGTACTGCCATGTAAACATTAGATGCCTGCAAGAGTTAACATGAGAGTATGTGAGGATAAATATTCTCCCTCAATGTTGTAAAATAAACATGTACACATCTACAAATAGACTACAGGGTAATTTAAAATTGAAACCATAGGGTCTAAGTCATTCTATCTACAATGGGAGCTTTAATATCAAATATTTTATATAAGTATGTTGGGTTATTAGGTGTCTTTATTGGTTATATTTAGGCTAGTAATGTGCCCTTCAATCACTTATTGTTTGATCTTTAGAATATGCCTGGAGTAGTAATGGTTTGTGGTAGAAAGTTTTTGGCTGAAAATGAAATCACACAGAGTATGAGATCCTATGAGGGAAAAAAAAGGCAAATTATTGCCTCAGTTTTCTCATCAGTAAAACAGCATACTGAGACCTTACACCTAAGAACGTTGTGATGATTAAATGAGGTAATGTAAGTAAAGTGAGAAGCACATTCCCTCTCTCATGATTACCACTCAATAAATATTAGCCCTCTCTCATATAAATTTCTCAGAAGTTGACTGAAGAAATGAAATTTAATAAAAAACATTAAGAAATTACATATTATATTTATTTGGTGGCCAGTTTAGCCACCTAAAATCACAGTAGTATCTTGTAAACGTTTCCATCTGAACATTTTTTCTGTAACTTTAATTATACTCTGTTGAGATTTAGGATGTAAATGGAGTTTACAGAGAAATGTAACTAAGAGACATCAGACAGCAAAACCTCTAATTTGAATTCTTGGACTTATCAAGAAGTCATTTAGCATAAAGAACAGGGAATCTTTCTGATTATCAGTATAAATGGCAGTGAATATATCACGCAAATAAATAGATAAGAGCTTTGCATTTATAGAACTGGCTCAGTGTTCCCAAATTGTAAGGAAAGTTCTGGTCTATAGCTGTCTTATAATACGAGTTGCAAAGGTACTCTGATAACTTTGGGAGGGGAGGGGTGTTTGGAACGGCAAAATTTTGGATGATAATTTAACAATATGCTTTAAAACCTTAAAATAATCATTCCTTTTGATCTCTAATCACACTTCTAGGAATCTAACCTGAGGAAATAGTTCTTAACAATTTTCAGATAAAGATACTCATCTAAGCATTAGTTAAAACAATAAAAACTTGAAAAAAATCTCTAAATCACTAAGAATAAATCAAATAAATTATTATACTCATATGTAGTTGTTTTAAAAGATGATAAGAGAAAACTCTCAAAATACAACACTAGATACAAAAATGGGATCTAAACTTTTTTTTTCACAATTTAATTGTGTGTGCATTTTCAAAGCATGTATCGAAATAGTAGTGGTTATATCTGGGTGGAGATTTTCTGGAAGATTTTTGCTTTTACTTTATACTTTTCTTATTTTGTGAATTTTTTTCCAAAAAAAATCATCTTTATAATAATCAGTGGATAAAATAAACGTTGTATAGTTTTGGAGTACTTAAAGAAGGTGCAGTTTCACCTGAGCTCTGAAGTGTGGGTCTGTCTGCTAGACTGTCAAAGAGGGTGGCCAAAAGTGTGATCTGTCCAGCCTGGGAGAAAAATTCTAGAGCAACAGCATATTTAAGGTCCTAATTAACAAGTAAGCTTTATCTAACTAATTTAAATAATAAGCCTATAAAACTATAATTTACCTTATCTGTGTATAGTTTATACCCTCAAATTAACACACTCTGTGGTAGTTTCACACTCCAACTGGCTGACTGAGCGTGTGTGAGCAATAGACTAAGTATAGAAGAAGGGAAGCAAGGAAGAAGGAAAGAGGAAAGGATATATAGGCCATAGGGCATGGAGTTCAGAAAAGAATCGCCCTCCCCTCTGCTACCTAACTATTACCTTGAATGATGTCAGCAAGAAGTGAGCCAGCAGGATGCTGCCCGTGTGACGTTAGTCTAGTCCTATTTCCTAACACTCCCAATTACTTAGAAGGCGGGAAGAAGCATAGTGAATACTGTCAGAGTTTCTAGATTCCATTTCCTCCTTTGATTGTTTTCAATTTTAGACCAAGAGTCAGGGCAAGAAGCACAAGTTTAGATGAGACTTTAAAATGGCACATACCACTCTCTCCTTCCTCCCAGAGGCATCAGAAATTAGAAACCATCTGATATGAACTTTTTTTATTTTGTCTTTGTCCTTTTTAATCTGTTGGTATTAGCATAAACAGCCCTATTCAGGCAAAGGTAGTAAAACCAAGTTGGAATTCACAGGATTACTCCCAGAACTGTTTTAGGGTACCTAAGCATATCCTGTAAATACCAACATCTTCCTCAATTGGATTGAATTCATCACTTCCAGTTCTCTGTTCCCTTTCACTTTCTGCCTTTGGAAAAAGGATGAGAATGTTAAATCAAATCTAGATTTATTTATTTATTTATTTATTTATTTATTTATGGTTCTATATTTAATTTGATTTCAAGAATACCAAAGCAAGAAACACTTGTTTATATACATAAGTTGTACTTGAAAGCAAACTGTCCTTGCTTGCCTGCCACTTGTAATGAAGTGATAATTCTGTACTGCTGTTCTCTTTCATTCAAGATGCAGTTCGTATTGCAGCACTACTGCAATATTCAAAACACCCCATGCAACAAGTACTGCCTTATGCGAGAATCACAGCGAAATGACATATGCAAAACTATAAGATGTACATAATAATAGACCCCCAAATTATTAAATATTTTAACCCAAGTACAGATAGGCAGGAAAATATCTAGAGTGGAGATTTTAAACTTGTCTAAATCAACATGCACATGTGTATGTGTGTGTGTTCAAGTATGTGATGGTAAATTCTTATCAGTGAAACCCTTTTGTATCATTCAGACAGTGATGAGACTGTATTCTGTGCATGTTGTTGACAAAGAAACATGGTGTGTCTTTTAAGATTTGCTTAGCTGTCATCAAATTTGGGTTGGGTATTGTTTATCTTAATCCACCCTTCACATAGGTGTATACTGGGGGTTATCTTTTTTAATATTGATATATATTATATGTTCCCATACCATGTGTTCTAGTTTGCAAGTTTCCAGAATGTGATATACCAGAAACAGAACGGCTTTTATTAAGTTGCAAGTTAATAGTTCTAAGGCTGTGAAAATGTCCAAATTAAGGTAAGGCTATGAAAATATCCAATCTAAGGCATCCAGAGAAAGATACCTTGGTTCAAGAAGGTCGATGATTTTCAGGGTTTCTCTCTCAACTGGAAAGGCATATGATGAACATGACGATGTCTGCTAGCTTTCTCTCTAGGTTTCTTGCTTCATGAAGCTCCCCCAAGGGTGTTTTCCTTCTTCAACTCCAAAGGTCTCTGGCTGTGTGGGTTCTGTCATTCTGTAGCTATTTCAAAAAAATGGTTCCCTCTTAAAGGGCTCCAGTAAGCTAGCCAACCTTGAATGGGTAGAGACACATCTCCATGGAACCCATCTAATGAAAAATTACCACCCACAATTTGGTGAGTCACATCTCCAGGATAATCAAAAAGCTCCCACCCAACAATATTGAATGAGAATTAAAGGACATGGTTTTTCTGGGGTACACCACAGATTCAAACTGGCACACCATATAACAGTCCAAAATGTATAGTCAATGGTTCACAACATCATCATATAGCTGTGCATTTATCATCATAATTGACTTTTTCTTTTTTGTGAAAAATAGCATATATACAAAAAAGGAATAAATTTCAAAGCACATCACAACAATTAGTAGAACAGATTTTAGAGTTTGGTATGGGTCACAATTTCACAGTTTTAGGTTTTTACTTCTACCTGTTGTAAGATAATGGAGGCTAAAATAAATATCAATATAATGATTCAGCAATCATACTTATTTGTTAAAACCTACCTTCTCTGTATAACTCCGCCATCACCTTTGATCTTTCTCCCGCTCTTTAGGGGTATTTGAGCTATGCCCATTCTAACTTTTTCATGCTGAAGGGGCTGTTGATAATATGGGATAGGGAAATGGAGCTGGTTGATGTTTTGGAGAAGCTGACTCCTTTGCATTTCAGCACTTATCTGGTCCAGGGACCCATCTGGAGGTTATAGGTTTTGGAAAGTTACCCTACAGCATGGAAACTTTGTACAATCTTATATAATGTCCTAGGTGTTTGTGCTGGTTTGAAAGGATTTACGCACCCCAGAAAAGCCACGATTTAATCCTAATCCAATCTTGTGAAGACCACCATTTCTTTTAAACCTTATTCAGCACTGAATATCGGAAACTTGATTAGATTATCTCCATGAAGATGCGGCTCATCCAATTGTGGGTATTAACCTTTGATAGGAGGGTGGTGTGCCTTCACCCATTCATGGTGGGTCTTTATTACTTTACTGGAATCCTTTAAAAGAGGAAACATTTGGGAGATAGCCACATGAAAGCCACGAGAACCACGAGAGCCCATACTCAGAGACCTCTGGAAATGAAGAAAATATATGCTTCTGGGGGAGCTTCAAGAAACAAGAAGCCTGGAGAGACAGTTAGCAGACATTGCCATGTTTGCCTTTCCACTTGAGAGAGAAACCCTGAACTTCATTGCCCTTTCTTGAATTAAGGTAACTTCTTGTTGGTGCCTTAATTTGGGCTTTTTTTTTTTTTTTTACCTTTATAATTGGGATATTTTCACAGTCTTAAAACTATAAACTAGCAACTTAATAAATTACCCTTTTTAAAAGCCATTCCATTTGTGGTATATTGCATTCCAGGAGCTAGCAAGCTAGAACAGTGTTCTTTAGGAATGGTTTTGGTTGGGGGTTGGCAAGTTATGATCAATAGCAGTGTCTAATTGAAGCTTGCATAAGAGTGACCTCTAGTCTAGCTTCTTGACCCTATTTGAACTCGCTCAGTCACTGATACCTTATTTGTTACACATCTTTTTCCCCTTTTGATCAGGATGGTATGGTTGATCCCACAGGCTCATCCCTGGGAGTCATTTCTCACACAACAAGGGAGATTTTCACCCCTGCATGTTATGTCCCACATAGTGGGGAGGACCATGATTTCACTTGCAGAATTGGGCTTAGAGAGACAGAGAGGCTACATCTGAGCAACAAAAGAGGGTCTCTGGAAGTAACTCTTAGGCATACCTATAGGTAGGATAACCTTCTCTGCTACACACACAAGGGCAAGCCTCAAGATCAAGGGCTTGGTCTACTGATTTGGGCATCCATAATGTTTGACATAGTATCAGGAATTTCCCTCGTGGTAAAGTTTAATAGTTCTATATATTTTCTCCCATCCCTTAAGGGACTTTGCCAATAAAGTTTGATTATGTACTTAACATACTTTGGGATCTATTCAGGTATTACATAAAGCTATAAAGGATTAAAGGCCCTCATTCTTATTCTGGGCTCCCTGTGTTTGGATTGTTTAAATGACCTATCCAGACAGGTTGAGTTAGATTACGTGCTATAGAAAATTTAAGTTCTAAACAAAACAAACCTTTCTTCCTTTGGTCTCAAAGAGTAGGTGAAGTTCTAAAATACAGACAATATATTCCTTACCCCTGTATTCTGAATTACCTTCATCCTGACCTAATTGGCTTCATTGTTATCTCTAAATATCAGATTATACATATATAAAACACCTTCTAAAAATGCAGAAATAACAATGACCTCTCTGGACTAAATGTGACTGCTATAAGAGCTTACAATTTAGGCCCTTGTTTTCTTATAAATATTTCCTAAATGAGACCATACAATATTTACTCTTGTTTCAGGCTTATTTTGCTTCACCAATGTCCCACAGGTTCATTCACAATGTTGCCTAATGTAGACTTTTGACAAATAAATTTATAAAATGTGGTTTTCTTTAATTATAAAAAACATATATGCTGATTAAGAATATAAATTATTCCTCACCACCCAGAAAATATCCCATTAATATTTTGACATTGTTTTTTCCAGTCTTTTACACATGTGTTTGTGAAGATGTTTGCTTTTCTGTGCTGTTAAATATTCCTCTACACTTGTATTTTCTTGGCTAAATAATGTAAAATTTACATAAACATTCATGAAATTTTTAAACTTTCAATGCATTCCTAGTTTTTCCCCATTATGGATATCACTACAGTGAATATTCTGGTAGATAAATTTTTATCACATCTTTCTCTCCTTAGGGTAGGTTGCTGAAATTAAGATGTGCCAGGTCAAAGGGTATGAACATTCTTCAGATTTTTAATACATTGATGCCAAATTGCCATTCAGAAATGTATACCAATTAAGGTCCGTCAACAATGCAAATGCATGTAAATCTGGATGTTCAAAGCACAAAAAATAACACATCATTTTAGTGAAATAAGCCAGACATAAAATGGTTAATGTTGTCTGATTTCACTTATATTAAATAACTAGAATATGGAATTCACAGAAGCTAGAAAAAATTGCAGGTTATTGGAGTGGGAGGGGGTGGAGAATGGGAAGTTAATGTTTAATAGGTACAGAGTTTCTGTTTGGAGTGATGGTAAAGTAAAGTATTGGTAATAAATGGTGGTGATGGCAGCACAACAATTCAAATGTAATTAATACCACTGAATTGTATACTTGAAAGTAGTTAAAATGGAGAAATTTTATGTTGTGCATATGTTACCACAATGAAAAATTTGAAACAAAGAATTTAAAATAAAAATAAAAATACTTTAATAAAATTTGATTCTGATAACAATCAAAAAAATAAAAGTTAATCCTACTTTGGTTATTATTCATTGTTATTTCATGAACCGGGATGATAGTTTTCCTCTCACCTACTTTGAGATATCCTTAGACAGAGTCAGGGTATGGAAAGAAGATTGAGTACAAAGTAAAATATGAAATAATGCTAAAGGCACCTTGGAATATTCTCAAGTGATTTTATTATTGACACTAACTCTAAAAACTCCTTCTTACCTACAGGGAGGAATCCAGATTCAAACATCTTTATTCTCATGTTCAGCAAGAAACATGTATTTATTTATTTATTTATTTTTTATTGGGTGTAACTTTTCTGTTTGGGGAGATGGGAAACTTTTAGTAATGGAAGGTGGTGAGGATACCACAACATTGTGAATGAGTTCAATTACATTGAATTGTGCATTTGGGAGTGATTGAGATGGAAAAGTTTAAGTTGTATATATGTTTCCACAATTTAAAAAAAAACATAGCTAAAGAGATAATTAAGTGAAATATACGATCTTGGTGAGGATCTAAGGAGGGAGGAGAAAAGGCTTATAATGTCAAAGGACATTATTTTTGGGATATATGAGAAAACTGAATATAGGTTGTAAGCTTTATATCAATGTTAAATTTCTTGGACTGGATAACTGTACTTAAGATTACATAAGTGAGTTTGGTCCTAGGAAATGTACCTGACCTTATTAGGTGTTCAAGGAGTATCACGTATACAAGCTACACTCAAATGTTCATTCAGAAAATGGACTGATAGATAACCAGGTAGATAGATGGCTAGAAAGAATGATATGGCAAATGTGGCAAAATGCTAATTTAAAAATTGCTGGATCTGGGTATCTGTGGGAATGGGAGGGTGTGCTATAGGGGAATGTTGGAATTCTCTGTATGGGGTTTGTATTAATTTTTAACCTGCCCTGCAAGTTTGAAAGCATTTCAAAATAAAAAGTAACAAAACCACAATATTCCAGAAATTATACCCTTTTTTAGGTATCTAAACTTAGTTTTGAAAAAATTTATATGTCAACTTAAAAATGTGCAAAGGGTTACGAAGTTTTGAAAAGTTGTTTTGGGGACACATGAGCAAAAAATATTGAAGATTACTTAAGATAATGTGCTTATATCTTTTTTTAAAATTGTTTTTAAATGCCAAAAATCACCAAACAAATGCAAACATTCCTAACTTTTGACCATTCCATTCTACATATATAATCAGTAATTGACAATGTCATCACATAGTTGCATATTCATCATCATGATCATTTCTTGGAACATTTGCATCT
Organism: Tamandua tetradactyla; assembly: GCF_023851605.1. NCBI lineage: Eukaryota > Metazoa > Chordata > Mammalia > Pilosa > Myrmecophagidae > Tamandua > Tamandua tetradactyla. The sequence continues at coordinate 52,118,131 of NC_135353.1, read as the reverse complement.
ATTCAGAAAAAGAAATAAAAAGAAAACAGAAAAAAATTCATACATACCATACCCCCCACCCCTCCTCTTCACTGATCACCAGCATTTCACTCTAAATTTATTTTAACATTTGTTCCCCCTATTATTCATCTTTATTCCATATGTTTTACTCATCTGTTGATAAAGTAGATAAAAGGAGCATCAGACACAAGGTTTTCACAATCACGCAGTCACATTGTGAAAGCTATATCATTATACAATCATCTTCAAGAAACATGGCTACTGGAACACAGCTCTACATTTTCTGGCAGTTCCCTCTGGCCTCTCCACTTCATCTTGACTAACAATGTGATATTTATTTAATGCGTAAAAATAACCTCCAGGATAACCTCTCGACTCTGTTTGGAATTTCTCAGCCATTGACACTTTATTTTGTCTCATTTCATTCTTCCCCCTTTTGATCGAGAAGGTTTTCTCAATCCCTTGATGCTAAGTCTCAGCTTAATCTAGAGGTTTTCTCAATTCCTTGATGCTGTCTCAGCTCATTCCAGGATTTCTGTCCCATGTTGCCAGGAAGGTCCACACCCCTGGGAGTCATGTCTCACGTAGACAGGGCGAGGGTGGTGAGTTTGCTTGTTGTGTTGGCTGGAGAGAGAAGCCACATCTGAGTAACAGAAGAGGTTCTCTTGGGGGTGACTCTTAGGCCTAATTTTAAGTAGGCCTGACCTATTCTTTGTGGGATTAAGTTTGATATGAACAAACCCCAAAATTGGGGGTTCAGCCTATAGTTTTGGTTGTCTATGTGCTTATATCTTGATTTATTAAGCTTAAACACATTCATCGAGTCCCTGAAGAAGATTTAGCTCACATATAATACCTTTAACTTCTTCTGCTACTGCTTGATTTTAATATTATTTTTAGTCTTTTCATTGGTCATTTCTGTGGTTCTTTTACTTAACATATTTAAACCTCTTTTTCTTGTATAAATCAACTTTATACATTATCTTGTGATTCTTTACCTAACTTACCAAATGAGAACTCTTACATTTTCCTTCTTCTTTCATAGCCTACCTTGCTTTTATTCATAAGATGACATGATTTTTTGTCTGTCTCAGTGCTAAACCAAATAGTATTTGAGTTCATTATCACAAGCGATAGATGATGTGGAGAGTGTTTATGTATAGAGTTTTATACAATCAATTGTATCAGATTGTCCCACATTTTTATTTTATATTTGAACCATGACATTCTTGAATAGTTATTTGGTTTTCCTGCAGTTTTATTTATTATTATTCTGCTTTTAGCATATTTTAAATCTTTTCCTTTCAAATTCTTAGTCATACCATTTTTATTAGTTTCTTTCAAAGACCTCTGGCTTGGAGGTCTCTGTCTTCTGGTAGCCCTCTAGACCTGCTTATAACTAATAGCTGTTATTTGGGACTCCGGGAGGAATACATTTAAATTAACATTTTCTAGCTCTTCTAAAATTTTAGATTGTAGTTTCCTAAGGAAGCTGGTAGTTTAAGGTTTAATATGTAACAAAATGGGAAGTACAAGATGTTGACAAAGAATATACATAGAAGAAACGTATCTAGAGATGTAAGGAGAGGGTTTTTTAATTCTATTTTTTAATTTAATTTAATTTAATTTTTAATTGACAAGCCAAAACAACATACAAACATGAACATTCCTAACATACAAACATTCCATACATGGTGTACAATCAATGGCTCACAATATCATCATGCAGTAGTATATTCATCACCATAATCATTCTTCAGAACATTTGCATCACTCCAGAAAAAGAAATAAAAATAAAAAATAAAAAATTCATATATACCATACCACGCACTCCTCCCTCTCATTTACTGAACCAGCTACACTTCAGGTCCCGTTCAAGGCACTGGGGATATAGTGGTGAAAAAAACAAGGTCTCTCCTTCATGAAGTCTGCAGTCAGGATATCCCACTGCAATGAGCCAACCATTTCTTCTAACCCTTCCAAACGAAAAGAAAAATCTTTTGCTCTAGTCAGACCTGTAATTCTGTTGCTTTATGCTCATTCCTGCCTGATGACAGTTCTCTTATCCCACAAGTCCTAATCCTTTCAGTCAAGGCTTATTTTACATCTCCTTCAAATCTCTCCTCAGCTATTCTAATCTTCTGAGCAGTAAAATCTGAACCCACAATTTAGTACCTGATTATTCATTGTCTTATTTAACTCTAATACTCTTCTGACCAAGACTGCCAGCTCGTTTTATGGACAGCTTCCCCACAGTATCTAGTGTAGAATATTTAATGAATAGCCATTTATTTCTCAAAATCTTTTTTTAATGCAGTGGATGAGATTCTGCATGAGGGCTTGCTGTCATGAACCAACGTTGCTCAAGGAGATGTGATTACAAAGGATCCAAATATCATGTTAGTGTACTTGCAAGTATAATGCAGAAATCTTGAAGATCGTTTTGAGTGGGGCTCCAGCAGAGTCCTGGAAAGAGCATAGGCCGAGAAATCAACAAACCAGAGTTTACTTCTGGCTCTGCCACTCACTTAGGGAACCTCTGAAAACACAACAGTTTAGAGGATCTTAGAGTCCTGGTGTTTCAGGTTCTTCTTGTGTAAAATCAGGGCACTGTTACCTTTGCTACCTGTTTTATAGAAGTGTTAGGAAGATTATAGGAGACATTACCTGTGAATATAGTGTAAACGTGTGTGAAGTGTTGTAGTTTCCTCCTTCTGTAGGAGGAGAGGAGAAGCGCCTCAGAGCCAAGTGAGTGTGGAGGGAACTCCAAGATAGCTGCTTGCCGTTGTTTGCAGGGCCTGGAGAAATGGAGACACAAGTATGCCATTTAGTTCGTTTGTTTTAATCTCTGCTTATCTAGTAGACTATCTGATCTGTCCTTATGAATGTTTGAGGAGAAGGAGAAAACAGAATGATAGAAGAGAAATGGCAGGATAAATAGGGAGCTGTCAATGGAACAGCTTGCACTTCCAATACGGCATAGAAAGTATGTATGTGTTTTTCCACTGTTCAAATGGATGCTGCCAAATGTAGCCAGGCTTGATCATCTTGCTAGTATGCAAACCCAGAGGGCTGCCAACTGATAAATGTATTCCCAGCAGCCAGAGGCTCTGAGGCATACCACCAGAGGCCGGAACTGAGGGAAGCTTCAACTGGAACATATCTTTCATATTAGAGAACAGTGTAGGAGAGCCATCCTCCCATATGGTTCTAGAAGACCTCACACAGGCCCATGATTTGGATACCTGTCATGCAGAGAGTGTTAATGATCAATCATTTGTAACCAGGGAAGCAGTGAGAACTGAGAACAGTAGCTCTTCCCAACTCCAAGCTCCCAGAGAAGAAAGAGACCCCCGAAAAGAGAGGTGAGGCATGAAAGATCAAGACATATCCTTTCATCATTCCAAGTCCCCAGGGCTGAAGTTTGGTTGTTACTTGGGAAAAGAGAGAAGATGAACAGTCAAGTGGCAGTGAATTGAAGTTTTAACCTGGGTTAGGCAGGTTGGACATTTTAATAACATAAAGTAAATAAGAAGCTATGAGGTGCTTTTACAGGTCAAGAAATGGAGTCAACAGACCATGGTAGAAGGCAGTGATTAGGATAAAAAATATCATGTTTTTATCCACCACTGCTCAACAAACTGTATACCAGCAGAAATATTTTTTTATTTCCTAAAAAGAATCTCAGTCAGAATAAGTAATAGGATTTAGTACTTATTTAAGTAAATGTTGCTATTTTTTTCTGGCTCCACAGCTTTCTTTCCATCAAGAAGTAATTTAACAGCAATGTGAGTATTTTTCTATTAATCATTTAGAAAAATAGGACTATTATACACTGCACCTATTTCACCTGGCGCACCTCATTGGAATGAACAACTCAAGTTGTTAAAAAGATTTAATGGAAAGGTGTTATGTAAGAGGTTGCATTTTCATTTTTCCTGCATTTTTCAGCACTGTATCACAGTAAGTCTTAACCACATAGCTCCCTTCATTTCTAGACACAAAAGATCTAAACAAATGAGTCAGGCTATAATTCACATTGAGGCATTAGTGGTGTTATATAATTACAAGACAAGTGTATCACCACTCCTAACCCTAACAACAATATCCCATTAATACAGGGTCATGGGCAGCATGAAATCCTTACCACCAGTAACTGTTTGCCATACTCCACTGATGTTATTAACTATAAAGATGCTGATTATAGAGCAATTCCATTTTATTTATGAACCCACCCCCATGGGTATTGGCAGAGCCTTGGTGCTGGTTTCATAAACTGATCTCTGATGATAGGTAGGAAAGCTTATGAAACTGATTCAATTGGCTTGCGTGCTGAATCACCCCTCTTCTCCTCAGCAGTTTCTCAGGAGGGATCCCCAGCTTACATTAGTGAAGTAGTTGGCAGGTGTTAAGGTGTTATCTGGCTGGTGATGAATAATAATTACTCTTTGTGTTTTAAAGAGAGACCAGTTGAGGGGAAAGGGTAAGGATAGGAGAATGTCAACAAAGGCAAAACATTTTGGGAGAGGGCTGGATGAGGCATGATAAAGGAGAAATTGAAGTAAAAAAAGAGTGGGGAATGCTGAGAGGAGGGAAAGAAGTTATAGAATTATCAAGAAAGGTTGAGGTAGGAAGGAGAAACCCATGGTAAGTTACTGGGAACAGCTCAGGTTCTGTTAACAGAACTGGGTTTGAATACTACCCCCCACATTTTCCAGCCTTATGTCTTTGGGAAGTTATTTCACCTCTCTGAGCCTGGGTTAATAAGAATAGCTCCTTGGTAGAGTTGTTGTGAGAATTGAAAATAACAAACATAAACTGCACAGCATATCATAGTCACTCACAAAACAGTAAGTTATGTTATTTTGAAGTGGTGGTGACTGTTATTATTATCATTGCTAGAGACAGTAATATCATTGTTAGCAAACAGTATTGTTTGACAGTAACAAAACACAAACCAACTGGGTTGCCATTACATTCAGCAATAAAAGAAAGAACATAGATTAAGAAGGCCTCAGATGGCCCTCCAGATGTCAGTTTTAGCAAAAGAAGTTCAAGCATCGCTCTTGTCAGCCAAAGAGAAAAGAATTGCATTATATTCTTCACATACTAGACACTCTACCACACACCACTTTTATGGTAAAGGGCTTCAGCCAAGCAAGGAAAAATAAATGCCACACTTTTATACACAGGATTGATTTGCTTCATAGCATTTCCTTTCCCAGTTCTTTAGAATGGATAGTAATGGGAATTCCCAATCCATTCTTCCTTAAATAAAATAAAATATTGAAAATGGCTATACATGAGCATAGATAGTATTAACATAATTATTCCTCAGTTGATTTTTGTCTTCTCAAATGATTACAGTAGTTCGGTTTCAGTTTGGTTCCATAATTAAATTATTTTTATTATAATTCTTTTTATTTACAAAGTTAACGAGGGAAATTTTTCTATGGACTATAGAAGTGAATGATTTCCTTAAACATGGGAAAGCAGATGATTAGGGGCCAAGCTCTCTAAAGGGCCTAATGTTTAAGAGGTAGGGCATATAGTTCTGATAAAGGTCATTATTGTACATGCAAAACAGCTGTAAGAATGCCTTACAGTGATGGTTTTAAAAGAGGAAATACTAGCATATCAAAGGTGAAGATGAAGTATTTCTCCCCTTTAATGCATTATTACAATATTATCATATATAGGTCAAGTTAAAACATTTATTTATTGTTACTAACAAATTAAGAAAGAACTTCTCTGTCCTGGGTGAGAAAATTTTCAACTTTTTCAAGCCATTATAGCTCCATTAACCAATATGATTCAGGCATGCCTTATATTAATGCTTTGGTTTGGTTAAAGGTACCTTTTTTGTTTTTCAAAAAAAAGTGTGTAATAGCATGGGATATTTTGCAAAGCATCTAAGTGTTCTGTAGGTTTTAACCCTATGTGTTTACTGCACTTTAGAGAAAAGTATGCTTCTCTTTTTGCTTCCAAACAGCAGCTACTGAAATACAGCTTTCGCTCTCAGGACCCAGAATTGATTATCCTCACTGTGAATCAGTAGAATCCAAACCTTGTCTGGGAAACTTGCATATTGACAATATGAGACTCAACAGACAAATATCTGGGAATGACACACAAATATTGTCTAAATTGTGATTTCTTCTTCAAGAAGGAAATACAGATAAGCAGCAGCTACTGAAATACAGCTTTCGCTCTCAGGACCCAGAATTGATTATCCTCACTGTGAATCAGTAGAATCCAAACCTTGTCTGGGAAACTTGCATATTGACAATATGAGACTCAACAGACAAATATCTGGGAATGACACACAAATATTGTCTAAATTGTGATTTCTTCTTCAAGAAGGAAATACAGATAAGCTTCTTCAGTCTTACTGAAGATGAGGTTAACAGTTTCATCCATATATATTGTTGTATAGGATACGGAGTTTCAAGTGTCACCACGTTATGCCATGACATCATTGATGCTAATGGAAGCCCAAGCCCTATGCAGCAGGAACACCCAGACAAAGCATTTTAAAACATGTTGCCCTCATTTTGTAACAGAGTGATTTGAAAGATAGGCTTTAGAGACATATAATCTCAGTTCAAATCTCAGCTCTGTCACTAGTTGTACAACCTTAAGAAAGCAATTCTCTGAGCCTAAGTTTCATCATGTGTAAAATGGGAAGCATAATAGTTCCTATCTCAAAGGGTTTCTACGAGAATTTACTGAATAATAAATGTAGAGCACTCAGTATGGCTCAATAAATAACAGCTTTTCCTCTTTTCCCAGGATACCCCTCCATTTCCACTTACTTTTTCCTTCCAGAGTGCATTTCAGGTAGCCTTTAAAAATCTGCATGGCAGTGCTGGTGGAAATGCAAACTGGAAAACCACTTTGGAAAACTGTTTGTCAGTTATGTGGATTGAATTGTGTACCCCAGTTTGGACATGGTTTGGTCTTGATCCACATTCTGGTGAGTGTGAACCCATTGTAAATAAGAACAACTAAATCAGATTGGGCTTTAATCCAGATTATTGGAGTTTTTATAAACAGAATTGAAAGTCAGATGGAGAGAGAAGCCACAGGGAGCAGCCAGAAGCTGGAAGTCAGTGGAACCCAAGAAAGAAAGAAGATGCTGCCATGTGCATTGCCATGTAAAAGAAAAGCAAGGACCAAGGATCATCAGCAGCCAGCCTTGAAATGCCACAGACTTCAGGGAGAAAGCATTGCCTTCTTGGTGCCTCGATTTTGGACCTCCAGCCTCAAAAGCATGAGCTAACAAATTCCCATTTTAAGTTAACCCATTGTAGGTATTTGTTTAAAAACCTGGAAACTAATAGAGGCAGTTTCTGCTAAAGCTAACCATATATGCTGTGATCCAGAAATTCTACTCTAAGTCTATTTCTAACAAAAATGCATACAGAAGACATATAACAATTCAAAATAGCCCCATTCTGGAAACAGCCCAAATTTCCATCAGCAAAATGGATAGATTGTGATATATTAATACATTAGAATACTGTACAGAATTATAATAGATGAACTACAGCTATATGCAACTTCATGGTTGGACCTCTAAAACATAATATTGAGTGACAAGATGTCAATCACAAAAGTGTACATACTGAAATATTTCATTTATAAAAAAATTCAGAAGCTGGCAAAATTACTTATAATGTTAAAACTCAGAACAGTTGTTGCCTTTGAGGATAAATGAGAGGTCTTCTGAGGTTCTGGTCACGTTCTGTTTCTTGAATTAGGTGCTGGTCACATGGGTGGTTTAAGTATTTGAAAATTCATCAAGTTGTACACTTAAGATATATATATTTTTAGTATGCTTGTTATACCTCAATATAAAGTTTATATTTAAAGAACCTTCAATGGGATGCTATACCAACGTAAAAAAAATCATAAAATTTAACAAATTTACTTCTCCTACTTAGAAAACTGACCTACTAAGAAATTATGCATCATAACTCCTTCCATGGTTCTCTGGCATGTTGTCTTTGAATTTTTGCTTTCTTTGTCTGTTCACTTATTGATATAGCCAGAGAATCATTGCCTCTTTCACTATCAGCAAGATTATCTTTAAGACATTCTCACCTCTTAGGATTGAAGGACATTTTAAAACAAATAATTTGGTTATATCTTGAGTATGAATGTAGTCTGACTTTCTAAAGAAAGTGGTTGATGTTTGAAAGTATTAATTGTAAACATTAATTCATATATGTATACGTGTCCTATGGTAGGATTTAAAAATTATCTATTTATATTATTCTTTTATTCATTTACTTTGACTATAGCTTGAATAGTGGGATTCATTCTCTGAGATGTTCAGCTAGTGAAGTTTAAAAGTTTTTTACAAGAGAGAGGGCTGGAAAATAATTTGGTTGCCCAGTGCGTCAGTGGATTTCATTAAACTTCAAATGCCTTCGGATTTGCACAAATTCTCCACATCCAAATAGCTAGAAGAAAGCTTTAGGTAATGTGTCCCCTTTACTATTAGTCAGTAGAAATAAGACCAAAAGGACTTCTATGGATGATGGCATAAACTTAATCCTAGTAAGAGAGGAAAAGAGTGTGAGATGTACCTATTGGATCAGTTTTTATTTCAATTGTTTCATGGACACAATCAATGTAATGAGCTGATGTTCAGTTGTTCGTGACATTACTAAATAAACCTTTAATTTGCCAGCAACATTTTTATTTTTAAACTAAGCCAATTCATGCTAGTAGTTGTGTGTATCCTGTAAAAGATGGCCCATAGTTAAAAGTCCAACACTGCACAACTTTAGGCATGGAGGTCATTAATTATAATTTTGAGGCGTCTTTGTCAACTTAAGTGAAGCTTGCCATGTGTCATTCCCAAGTTAATAATCACTTCACTGTTGCCTATCAGACCATAGGTTAGGCCTGGATAGCAAGGCACATGAGGGCCACCTCTCCAACCTTATTTCTTACTATCCCATCAACCAATGGAGTCTTCTCATGCTATCCTATGCCATGTTCATTTATACTCCTGTGACTGATTTTATGTAGTCACATCTCTGTTTTTGTGCATTCAACCTTTTAAACTTCTTTCAAGCTGCAAATGAATGAACAAACACAATTTGTTCCTCAGTTAATAAGTCAGACCCCAAAGAAGAGAGAACATACTCTTGGTAATTCATGATCTCTTGGGAATGGATTCTAGGCCAAATTGTCATTTCCCTCATTTGAGACAGTCATTAAATGGCCTGTCTGAGCCAAATTTTCTAACAAACATTTGCTGAATGACTGTTCTATGTCAGATTCAGCTCTAGGTGCCGGCAAAAACAAGAATGATTAAGACACTTTTTTTTCCTCAGAGAATCACAGTCTAGATGACTATAAACAAATAATTTCACATTATGCAAAAATAATAGAGGGTAGCATAGTGATACAGAGGAAAGGCATCTAAACCCAGTTTGCAGTAATAGAGGAGGAACCATTATGGAAAGACCTTAAGGAGGTGGCATCTAAGTAGAGTCTCAGAGGATGTGTAGTAGTTACCCAAGTGAAAAAGAGGGTGGGAATTTCCAGAAGAAATAGCAAAGGCACATATGTGAGAAGCAGTATGTATATTCATGTACAGGAAAGGACATACAAGCTTAAGAGTTTGAGGCAGGAGATGGTAAGAGATGACACTAAAAATTAAGCAGGGACCAGGTCATGAAAAGCCATATTTGACAATGTACATAATATCCCCCAAACAAACAAACAGAAACAAACAAAACAGTACACTCTGTAAAGTACCTTTTATTTTTAAATCAAAGGTGCTAGAAGCTTCTCTATTTTTAACAAGGAGGGAAAATTGCTGATTGTTTCCTTTATATGCCACTTGTCTTGCTGTCCTCTAATCACTCTATTCCTAGGATTTCTATTTGCTCTTTATTCTATAGTTACTATCTGTATGTAGTGCCCCATGGTGGGCCGCTTTTATTTCTACGGGACTTTGATAGTTTCATCTTACCTTTTAGGTCATCCAGATAGTATATAATACTAAGAGGTACGCACTCATGCTCATACACAAACATGTGTGCACACATGCACACACACTAGTCTATGTCTGGTATCGCTGTTCTAGACATAATTAGGGGAAACATTAATTCTCCTTGTTACTTCCCTACTTCTCTCATTGACTGTCTTCTGCCTTACCTGCCAAGACTCCCCAGGGCATATTTCTATTGCAAGTGGAAACTTCTTGTTGTCAGTAGAGAAAAAAGGAGCTATACATAGGGTCTAAATCTTGGCTCTCTGTTGGCTTCTCTGTGGGCATTGGTTTGTACTGTGTTTCATAGAACTGCTAACATCTCTTACCTGGGCATATTGAGTTTACATCCTTTGAATTTTCTGATGAAAATATGCTACATTGGTAAACAGTATTATAAGAATTATTTTCTCCCTGGCCAAGCTAGGACACTTCCTCATAGTTTACTTTCTAGGCCTCACCTTTCTTGCAAAGTGGAGCTCTTTGTTAGAGTTAGAAATTTCCACAAACCTGCTCAATAATTTGTTTTGTTTGGCTTCTTTGAAATGCTACACAAAGCAATTCCTATAAACGGGAATGCTGTTTCGAAGCCTCAGAAAGTCTCAGAAAGACAGGCTCAAGGTTACTCTTTTCATGCAGCGCCAGATGGGTAATCTTACCTCGCTGGCTGCTTTTCAAGGTACCCAATTCAGAGGCTATCCCTCTGGGCACAGCATTTGCCCCAGGGAACAACCTGCTTTCTAGTGAGGGTTAAAACTTTAGGAAATCCAAGAGCTTAAGGAAACCAGGACTGAATGTGGGGTATGATCTGTTCAGAAGAGTCTTGGGAAAAAGAATGGTCCCATAGCAGGGCCCCTCCCTGCTCCAATACCAGTGGATATCAGCACTTGGCCCCAGGACAGAGACTGGACTGAGAGGCAAGGTTTAGGAGGAAACAGGGAGCCTGAGAAAGGAGGCAAGATTGCGAAGGCACCTGCAGGGCTCTGAGTCAAAGCCTGTCAGTCATCTCAGCTCAAGCTGCTCTGCTCTCTATCAGCCCAGCCCTTTCCCTGGGGCAGGGGCAGGAGATTGCTACACTTTGGTTTACCTGGGGGAAAAACCAGAGCCTCACTTTGGTCCCTTCCGGTAATTGACACAACAGCGCCTCGGAGGGGGAGGAGAGAGCTTGCTTCCATAAATGGTCCCACCCCTGGGCAAGGTGGATCACTCTGGCAGGTAGAAGCGGGTAGTGTGCACCTGCCACCAGTCAAGCTCAGCCAGACTGAGAGAAGAGGCGGAGTGAGCCGAGGGAGTGAGTGAACCATGGACAAGTTGAAGTGCCCGAACTTCTTCAAGTGCAGAAGGAAAGAGGTAGGGTCTGGGAGCTGCAGGAGGAGGAATGGAGGGCCTGGGAAGGGTAAACTAAAATCTCAGTTTTTACTTTCTGCTTCTCCTTTTCTATATTTCTGTTCAACTGGCTTCAAGCGGGCCTGTGGCGTCCCTAGAGAGTAGGGGAAAAAGAGATCAGTTCTTATTTCCCAGCCAGAGGACGTAGAGGCACCTCTTATGCTTTGCTTTGGGTGTCCTGCTTCAGTTGGTGTCCAGTCTTTAGGCTATGCTGGAGGGACATAGGGAGGTGTATTGTCCTCAGCTGGCTGAAAGAACCTTCCATACCCCAGGGCAGCTAACAGGTTTGTAAAAGAAACCCTCCCCCACAAGTGAAGAGAGAGCTGCTCCACCTGGTGGGACTAGAGAATCAATATGACTGCATATTATGCTGTGACTTTCATAAAAGCACTGATTTTATTTGCCAAAACAGGGAGGGAAGTTAAACTTTTCTTAACTGCAAACACCCCAAGCTATTAGCACATAAGAAAAGGAGACTGTTGAGTTCTTTTTTCATTATAAGCTGCAATTGAACCTTATTCTCAAAGATCTATGATCTTAAGTTTTTATTTTACCTAATTCATCTTTAAGACTTGTGTATTTGAAATCTATTTTGTCCTCTTTCATTTTTGATGGCCAGAGCAATAAGTAACCTTTCACCAAAATTTGGGTGATTTCAGTTGAAGAAGTAAAATATCCACTTAAAAAAAACTTTTGTCATTAGAAGGGGGACATGTTGTAAAAGAAGCCATCAGCAGAAATTTCCCCAACTCTTTCTCTCTCTCTCTCTCTTTTTCTTTTCCTATTATTTTATGGACTTGGGAAATTATGCTTCCATGGAATTTTTCATGGTTGAAAGACAGACGCTGGTATTTTCCCTTCCCCAGAAAGTGACGGCCTCATCTGAGAATTTCCATGTCGGTGAAAATGATGAGAATCAGGACCGTGGTAACTGGTCCAAAAAATCGGACTATCTTCTATCTATGGTTGGATATGCAGTGGGATTGGGAAATGTTTGGAGATTCCCATATCTGACCTACAACAATGGCGGAGGTATTTTTTTCCCCTCCAGTTTTAAGTGGGGTGCTGTATGGCCTTTAAAGGTATTTTAAGAGGTGGGGAAAGGTACGTGATAGTTCAGGTTAGTGGGAGGTTGGGGAGTTGGGGAGGAGGTCATTGCTGAAGACTGAGCTGCCAGCTGAAGTTAGAAAGCTGTTTGGCTTCATAGAATCCTCAGATTTAAAAGATAAAAAATTTATGTTTAGCACATATGTGCTTCTGAGATCTCATGGAACCTTTAACTAGGACTTGCTCTGTTTAATTTTTACCCGTTCCTTCAATAATCTGCGTAATGTATAACTGAATCTCAAAAAAGTTAAATCTAGTTTTGTTACACCCCCCCAAAAAATCTTTCAACTAAGTTGTTTAAGTAGAATAAGACATCACATATTTGGAAATTTAGGTGTGGAAGAAGTTGATTTAAAAAGTAATTGAAGATTTAACATCTTACTTGAAATATGCAGTTACATGGCTTCCAAATTGGACTGACGGGACAGAAAGTCATTCTACAATGCACTTGGGTTTAGTTCAAGGCGAGGTGTTTTATTCCTGCAAAATAAAATGTGTTACCTTGTAAGTCACTAAGACTCAATTAGAACCAGGAGAGAAAAATAATTCTGATGCGACACTTAGGGGAACAAAATGAATTGCACAATTTTCTATCAATGTTGAACAACTTTTCACTTACACCATATTTTATTTACTTGTAATTACATGTTCTATTAAAAGTATAGAAGTGATATGCCCTTATATTTCATAACTGGGTGCCAGTGAAACTGTGCCACCATAATTATTTTTTTGGTGCAATAGGATTTTGTATTGTGATAGTCCAATCATACATTCTTTTTTTAATTCATTGCGCTAAAACATTCCCTCTTCAGAGATTTAAGAAATGAACTCTGTTTATCAAACACTTTAAGTGTTGGTGGCATAAATTCCCCCATCTGTAGCCTTGCTTGTTCAGTCATAGGTTTGCTATATGTTTTTGGTGTCTGTGTCTTAAGGTTCAGTGTAGTGACAAGAATCATTGTGGTTTCTTTCTAGTATCTTGTGCTAATATTTAGAAGAAAAAGTTCCCTGTGAGTTGACCTCATAAGTAGGCCCAGCAGTAACCAGAAATTCTCAGGAACTGTATTAAACTAGTTTTAATAGAGCATTAAAAAATATAGCCAAGAAAGCCTTATTCATTATACGGTGTTATATTCCTCTAAAAATCAATATACCATATTGGCTCTCAGTTTTTAATGGTCATATCATTTGGGTAATGGATAATCTAAGGCTCTTTCAATTGCTTCTTTTTCTTTTACCTAAGGTTAGGAAAGAAATATGAAATTCAAATTTTTCAAATGTAAGTAGCAGAAGAGATCAGATTAAAAAATATGATCTGGGCAGACCATGGTGGCTCAGCAGGCAGAGCTCTTGCTTGCCATGCCAGAGACCCGGGTTCGATTCCCGGTGCCTGCCCATGCAAAAAAAAAAAATATATATATATATATATATATATATATATATGATCAGATTTGCAAAACTATTGCTAAAATTTGAAAAAATTTGAGAACATTTTTACATGTAGATTCTTTTTGACAGTTTAAGAAACAAGACATTTCATACCATCTTAGGGTTTAGGTCAGCATACTTGCGTCCCGTATACCATATTAATATTTATCAATTATGGTTATTAATAAAATATAATGGGTATAAATGCATACATGACATTGAAGAAAATATAAAAGTTAGTTTTCTCCCCCAAATACCTATCTACACTGTGTCAGTAAAACTTTGCTTATTTTGTGCTACTTTTCCTTCATGTTTATCACTGGTAAGACTTAAGTTTCTATTAGTCATTGTAATGATGGTATGTACATTGCATCATCTATGCAAACATATGTGTCCCTATGGTCTAGTGACTTGCAGGGTTAGCACTGAAATACAGCAGCTTAACTATGAGTATGTAACAAGTAATTGTCTCATGATTTTCAGTACAATATACTTTGAGTGTTGGAAATAATGTAATTCCTAGGCATGTTGCAGTCCATAATATGAAAAATTCATGAGGAAAGAAAGATGCAATAAATGGAATGCACATAATCCAACAGCCCATTTTTAGCCACTGCTCCCCATATTCTCTTATTAAATATTTTGTCAGTACTTCTAGAATATTTGCTCAGTAAATTGAATATTCTGTTCCTGATTCTTCCTACGGTCTAGCAAAAGTTCTCATGAGCTTCTTTTATGCTCATAAGGAGGGCAGCAAAGAAGCAAAATAATCAATTTTTTTAAAAACAGAAAAGGATCTGAAAAAACTAAATGTGGCACAAATAGTTTCTAGAAATTGAAATTTAGCTATTAATGCTTTGCAAGAGTTCAGGTTCTTCTAACAAAACTGATACATTTTCTATTAAAATTGAGTTAAGATCTTTGTAATCATTTGGAGAATAATGACCTTAGCTGCAATAACTACCACTGTGAAGCAGTTCAGCATTTGCACCCTAAGATTTTAAATAGGCCATTTATTTTCAAAAGAGAAAGGTGGGAAACTAACATTGAATATATATCATGTCACTTCTATTTTGCCGAATGTTTTCACTTTACTTAAGTTGTGTAATTGAACTCTTACCATAAACTGATAAGTTGGTATTGTTCTCCCCATTTATGAACTCAGTGTTCAGAGATAAAGTAAATTGTCCCAGATACCATAACTGGTGAATGGTGGAGACAGTATTTTAATTACCTAGCCAGGTCCATGCGGCTGCACAGACTGTGGTCAACTTTTCTAGATTACTTTATATAGGCTATTGTTTTTAATACTCACAAAAATCTAAAGTAAGACTAGAATCCTCCATTTTACATATGAGAACTCCAAGATTTAGAGAATCAACTTCTTTCTCACAGAAAGCAGTAAATTTGGGGCCCAAATCAAGCCCTTTGATTCTGCTATATCAGGATGTTTTTAAAATGTTCTTCTGGTTATCAAAGTGCCATCAAGAGTTTGAAATGCAATAGTGCTTGATTCTTTTTTTCTTTTTTAGGTGCCTTCTTGATACCTTATGCTATTATGCTGGCATTGGCTGGTTTACCTTTGTTCTTCCTCGAGTGTTCACTGGGACAATTTGCTAGTTTAGGTCCAGTTTCAGTTTGGAGGATTCTTCCATTGTTTCAAGGTTGGCATTAAAGTGTTTTCCTCATTGTGCTTATTGGTCTATTTGTGCAAAGAACTGCCCTCACTACACAGAAGAAAAAAAAAACAGTAAAATTGTAGAATGTCAAGGCAAAGAAGCATGCATTTCATAAATAGTTTGTCATTATAGAATTTAAAAATCAACTCTTTTTTTGGTGCTTATCTAGAGCTGCAGATCTACTGGGGGACACTGTATACTTTTAAAAATCTGCTGTTAATTTTTATTTCTATTTATATAGGGCAGCGTATATGTTTGGGGGGACAGTTAGGGAAGACATTAGAGAGAATCATTATTTTCCTAGTTTCTCCATTTAGATTCCCTTGATATACAGGGAAAACAGTTCTTTTGTACATTAACTCTATGGCCCTGACTTCATTAAAATTACATATGCAGTCTGTCTTAGGGTTTTTGCTTATCTTTCACGATGACTGATTCAGAGAAGTTGAAGGACAGGTCACTATTTTTTCCTGGGTGCTCCTCATAGAATAGGATACTTGTGAAGTAAAAAAAAAAAATGTCTTGATTGTGATTAAATACCAACCTTTTTTTCTGTCTAAAGATTAGATACAATTCTATTATATGCCAGATGCTGAAGACCATCTGTAAAAACCTCAATGTGACATCAAAAATAAATTCAGAGTGATGTGAATGTAATATTGTGCTAGAATAGTGGAAAAGCTACCTCAAAAGCTAGTCTGAAGCACAGGAGTTATATTCACTATGTTCAGTTACATTTTGAAACTGAGTTAACCTCTGAACTTCAAATTTAGATTTTTACTAAGTTACTGAATTTTTTATATGTACTTGTAGAAGTCTTATACATTATTCTTTCAGGAAATTGATCCAGATACTTCATTTTCTACTTGTCAAAATTCTGGTTTGTACATAAAGAACTATTGGTCAATGAGTCAATAGGTATGAGCTTTGAATTGCTTTTCTTAGAATAGTGATCATGCTGATCAGAATTTACAAACTGAAAAAAGAAAGAGTAATGGACACGGGCTTTTTATTTTTGAGAACCTGATGGGCTTAATACAGGTCTTCTGCCCTTGACCTTAATACCTTTTTCTAATCAACTAAGAATATGTCCCAGAAATCCAATTATGAAAATACTTTTAAATTTAGAATGTAAGCTATTCAAGCACTTTATCCCTGTTCTAAACAATTATTTGAAACAGTCTTTTCAGAGATTTAGTGGAACTAGAGCTCCAACTTTTTACGAATTAGCAGAGGAAATTTCACTTGAGTTTATTTTTTATTTGAATTGTTGTTTTTTGCAGGTGTGGGAATTACAATGGTCCTGATTTCCATTTTTGTGACCATCTATTACAATGTCATAATTGCCTATAGTCTTTACTACATGTTTGCTTCATTTCAAAGTGAACTACCATGGAAAAATTGTGCTTCTTGGTCAGATGAAAACTGTAGCAGATCACCTATAGGTAAAATTCATTTATTTATTTTTAAAATAGTATAAAATCTACATCATCCTTTTATATTTTTAAAATAAGCTTAAAAAGTTAAATCATTCTTTAACCATTTATGTGTAATTTTAAGTGCACCACCACAGATCACTGGTGAAAGCAGAATAAAGCATCTATAACCTGAAAATTGATGAACCTAACATGTTAATTTCTGAGGGCCGCCAGCAAGGCTAAGCCATGCCTAGGTGTACTTCTTGCAGGTGTCAGGCCTAGTCAGGAGAGAAGGAGAAAAATGAGGAAGTGATAAAGAGAAAAAAACATTATTTATAATAGTAGTGTCTCAGGAGACAGTGATTATTGCCTATGCCATATATTGCTAATCTTTGAGGTACTGTAGCATCAATTTTCTAGGCTATTACCATTGGGAATACCTGTGGATGTCAGATAGTAGTTATAAAGGTTTAACAAACACTTGCTAGGAATTTAAAGGTGACACTTTACCTATATGAACTAGATGAGTTCACCTACTAAAAGTTACTTAGAGCACTAGGACCCAGTTGAAACTATTGTTAATTTATAGCTGTTATAATCAATATTTAAAAGGGCATATATTTTCATACTCACCCACAGCTTAGTATTAGAGAAAATTTAAGATGCTGAAAGTACATGGTTTTTTTCATTTGTAAGATTTCTACTCTACCTTTACCAAGTAACATTTAGACAGGAACTTAAATATTTTACCATTAAAACGTTTCCCCCCCCCCCCCCCGGAAAGTATTCTTCTAATACTAAATATGTTTCTGTGCTTGTGCGCATTTTTCTTTTTATCATTTTTAG
Source organism: Tamandua tetradactyla (assembly GCF_023851605.1). NCBI lineage: Eukaryota > Metazoa > Chordata > Mammalia > Pilosa > Myrmecophagidae > Tamandua > Tamandua tetradactyla. The sequence continues at coordinate 52,100,255 of NC_135353.1, read as the reverse complement.
TAACTCGGTGTAATGTGAGCACAAGCATAGGGGAGCTCATCCAAATGAATAAAAGCTGGGTAGACTACAACAATTTTACCTGCATTAATGGCAGTGAAGTTTATCAGCCAGGGCAGCTTCCCAGCGAACAATATTGGAAGTAAGTACACTAGATGATATAGTTCTTAAGTGGATGTTACTAAACATTTTCATAAGCAACAAAATATTGATCGTCCCCCTCTTTAACTCACCTAAATAGGAAAAATGGGGAATCAGCCTAGATTATATGTCACTTGATTCAAATGCTTACCTGCTCTAGATGAGATGGAGAAGAGTAGATACCTGCAAAATTAGCTCAAAGCCAACAATTTGTTATTTATAAATTAATTATTAAATGGATACAACACTATCAGAAATGATTTATTTAGTGTTTAATAGCCATAAATTAGGGCACTGCTTTGAAAAAATATATTGACATTTTAGACAATAATGAATATGTATTACTTCTGAACAGTTGGGTAATGAGTGATATTTGGGGCAAAATTGCTATTTAAAGCTAAAGTTCTCTGTCACACATTTTTCTTTCAAATATATATTTTGTATTTTATTAATTTAAAATGATTTCTCATTATTCTCCTTATCCTATGCCTACCGTGTTACCTTTACCTAACTTCTTTGACTCCCCTGCCAAAATTAGTGCTCTTCATCCACATGTTAATACTCTTTGAAAATTTGGAGCTTAAAATGTTGCTGAACATCAAGCTAAGAATTTAGATCCTAGATCCATGTATGTATAAATAATAGAACCATTTGAATTTGATAACCTCTAGAAATGTGATGAATGAGGAAATATTTAATATGGTTTAAAATATTTTCTCCTTTATTTTAACTTGAAAAAAAATATTGCAATGAATGAAACAAAGTAATCTCATGTAAGGTTAGTTTCTTTCCAAAAAGGAGCTTTGAAATATTACCAAAAACTCATAGCTATAGGAATCAGTGGCTACTCACTCTGTTTGGAACTTTGGATTTACAATTAATTTAGAAGTCAGGGAGCTTTTCGATGAACTATTTTTGTCCCTCCAAAAACCAATATTAATGACAGGCTCAAAGTGCGGGCATGTATTAATAAGAAATAAAATTCACGAAGCTTTAGAAAAAAAATTCATGAAGCTTCTTCCCAACTGAAAGATATCACAAAGTTCAATTTATTTTTAAGACATGATTCTGTGTTCATAAAAAGGTTTATGTGTTTTCAGTAAAGTGGCACTCCAAAGGTCGAGTGGAATGGATGAGACTGGAACTATCGTGTGGTATTTAGCACTCTGTCTTCTCCTAGCTTGGCTCATAGTCGGAGCAGCACTTTTTAAAGGAATCAAGTCTTCAGGCAAGGTAATTTGGAAAACACTTGAGACAGCAATGTAGCTGCTTTCCAATTTCATTGTAGTTTAATAGTTCAATATCAAGCATTATAAATGCATGTCTTTTTCCTAGAATGGGAACATTGAAATGTGCAAAAAGCTTTCAATTAATTCTAAGTAGGCAGCCTAACTCTTAAGTAAATACTTAAGATCACTGCAATTGTTAAAAAAAAAAAAAAGAAAACTGGTACTAAAGTTGTACAATTACTCAAAACTTGGACCCTACAAGCTGATACAGCATTCTGAGTTGAGGATATATTTAAATTTTTTTTCTCCCACTATATACATAAATATCTTCAGTGGAATTATACATTGCAATGTTTGGTTTGGAATGTCTAGGTCCTTGATATATAGGGTAATAGTGTCAGGATTCCCCTAGTTGTGGAGAGATGGAAAAAACATCCTATGCAGTCTATTTTAAGTTAAAGCTTGCCAAAGTTGACTCAGATTCTTCTCTCTCAGGGAAAAAAGGCTCTTCAGAAAATATTATTTTTCCTCTCTCCATTGCCTTATTTTTAAAAAAAATTTTAGAGAACATCATGGCAATTTAAGAGAACAGGTTGCAATTTTCTCTGTGAGCAATTGTCCAGTACTCAGAAATGTGAATATTTATGTGTAACTACTAGACTGAAATTTCCATAAGGAAGGACAGAGTAGGTAGTATCTTTTTATTTCTAATGCAATATCCAAGGTATTCAGTTAATGTTGAGTTGTAATGAGCTATTCCATTAGATTACGAAAATACTGTGAACATCAGAAAGTTAGTGGAAACTTTCCAAAACAATTTTTCAGCTGTACATTTTTGAAGCACTTGGTTCGTTTTCAAAATGTTAATATGAAAAAGTTGATTAAAGGCCATTTACCCAGGCAATTAATTTTTATTGGTCTCTGGATGCTTTGTTTAAATTATCTCCTTGGGCATATTATCAAACATAGGACCTCTAAGGATCAAAGTAACTACATTCATGAAAAATCAGCCTCAAAGACAATCTGCTCATCTGGAACCAGGCATTATCTAGACACAAGCAGTGAATGTACTCATATGTTGTGCTATCAAAGTCTCATAATGGTAGCTTCAAAGATAACTGAGAAAATGTCCAATATTTAAACAGTTTTCATTGTATTTGATCACCTACTATGAGATTATTTTCCTTCTCCTTGTGGACTGAATATATATCAACCATTGCAGGATCGAAAATCATTTCGCTTCCCACCTCAGGGCAGTAACTTAGAGTCATTCCCCCAGATATTTATAAGGATGTACTTAAAAAAGCATTCTTTCAGAATTCCAGACTATCACTGCTGATGCATTCTTAATTTATACCTTGAATCTGGGAAAAGTACATCATATATCACATTACTTTTTTATTTTTTATTTTTCGCATGGGAAGGCACCAGGAATTGAACCCCTGTCTCTGGCATGGTAGGAGAGAACTCTGCTTGCTGAGCTACCGTGGCCCGCCCTATCATGTTAATTTTGAAAGTGGATCATTTAAGATGACTGAAAATAGAGAAAATGATGCAAACTTTGATATTGGTATCATTATGCTTATAAATAACCTTATGGAATCTCATTTACTTTTAATTTACTAATCTCAACTGGCTAATAATTTACTTGTATACAATTATATACTATGATTTAAAAATAACCTATTAATTTTTGGTCATTTTCTTGGTAGGTGGTTTATTTTACAGCCATTTTCCCTTATGTTGTCCTACTAATTCTGTTAATACGAGGTGCAACTCTGGAGGGTGCATCAAAAGGCATTTCATACTATATTGGAGCACAGTCAAATTTTACAAAACTTAGGGAAGCTGAGGTAAGATTTAATTTGTATTTAAAATTATCTGAGGAGGTAAACCTTAAAAGCAAATACAAAAATCTTTGGTTGCATATAAGTGCTACAGTGTAACAGCTTGCAAAAGAATACACAGTGACATTTATTAGTGTTTCTATTACCTAGGATGGCTGATTTAATTCTTTAACATGACACTAATGCTCTCTTATTGGAAGCAGATAATGATTTCTAGCAATGGAATTTGAAAACTGAGATTATATTCATGTAACTGATTCTATTTTACCAAAATGATTTGGGGCTTTTTACTCTGAAAAAGAATATTTCACACATCAATACCTCTAAATTGATGACTAAGACTATGTGATTTATTGGATACAACTAATAGGTACCTTTAAAGATTACAGTTTAAATTTTAATTGTCTAATACACATTTTTAACAGCATTCAGAAGTTAATAGTCAAAAAGTAACACAAATTTTGCTTAAAGGATTATGATATCAAAATACTAATTTGACATGGTTTAAGTATTCCATGAACAAATCTGAACTATAAACAAGTGTCATGGATAAGATAGCCATCTTTTTTTTTTTTAATCTTTTTACTTTATTTTTTTAAATACCAAAAAACAAAAAGCGAATGCAAACATTCCTATTTTGATCATTCCGTTCTACATATATAATCAGTAATTCACAATATCATCAAATAGTTGCATGTTCATCATCATAATTATTTCTTGGAACATTTGCAAGATCGCCATCTTTTAATTGTAGTCCATCTCTAGATGATGGCTATGTGTATTATGGGTACATATAATCGTTTACAATTTTGACTGCAGAGAGCACTAACAGTAAGTATATTCTAGATACTGTGTTTCTGTTTGTATAGCCTAAAAATGCTTTCACCTTTTTAGTAGTCACATCATATTCTTGACTCATACTAAGCATCTGGTGCTTAAAATCTCACAATCTTTTTCATGTTGGAATCAAAAAATGCTATTTTAATATCATCAGCTATCCAAGTTGTGCTATCCAAAATGGAGATTATCTTAATTTGTTATGGTATTCTTGTGGAACTCATGTTAATTCCAACCATTGTTATTTTCTTTTATAAATACTAATAATCTGAATATTTAATTACTTGTAGACTTTTTTTGGTAAACAATGTCAAGTTTATCAGCTTATAATTGTGAGAATCCAACATTTACCCTTTATGAAATGCAAGACAACAATCTCTGGTCTTTGGTTACCTTTCTTGTGTCCAATAGTTTTCACTCAATGATTAATCACCATAGGTCAAATTATTTAGAATGATAAACTTTTATAATTTATATTTGGAGATTTACATATTTTGATGTGTCCAGAGGTTGTCTTAACTTATTTCATTTATCTTGGGCCTCACTCTTTTCAATGCTGTTAATCTCTTCCCAACTTGAAAACCTTTGATGATGGTAAATAAGACACAAATAAAATTGAGGTTGGGGTTCATTTTCTTCTCCCTGTTAAGTTTTAAACAAGATAAAATACGTTAATTTCCATTTGGCAACTTAAAACTATGTAAATATGAGCTCATGTAAAGTTATTTCAATTATTGCTGCTATACTATATTTGCAAAATTAAGAAGTGTAATCACCAATTTTTAATTTCAAATGTGCCTATTAATTTTGAGCACATTTGAAAAGTCCAAGCCCCTTGTGCTGTCTCATATGCCTTTTACAAGCCTAAGATCACCTGGATTTTATATTTCCTTGAAATTATCTTGACATTTTTGTTATGTCTATTTCATATTGGTCAGTGTTTCTGTGCCTTTAATATCTTTAGAAAACGGGAGCTAAATGGAAAGCTTCTTGTAAAACATACAATTTAAGCCCCTCCTCCCCCCAATGCACACTACCTCATTCGTTCTTTGAGTTTGCTGGCAATGAGAATTTTTTTTCTTAGCTTTTTTTTTTTCTATTTCATGGAACCCATATTCTAAGGAAAGAATCATACCCATAAATATTTTTTTTCTTTTCCTTAATATGTGAACTCTAGGAGAATAAAAAACCATGCAAGTTTGTAGCTAGAGATAGAGGAGTCTTCAGAGTGTTTTACTAACTCCATCATTTTCAATGAAGAAACTGAAACCCAAAAGAAAATATTCAAATTTAGCCAAGCTTATGCAATATGTTTACTACAGCACGAATTAAGATTTACTAATCCCTAATCTAATGATCTTGTACATAGCTATAAGATTGGTAGATGTGGAGATTTTAACCATGGAATTTCTCTTCACATTTATTTGCAGCACAAGTACGCATCAGGGTATGTAGTAGTGTACTCAAAAGCATTCTTACACAACCCAGTTCTGCCACACCCCTTCCACTCCTAAATCACATATGCGTAAAGAATGTACCCAGTAAAAAGAAGCTCACAGGCCAACATAAGCATATTTTAAATTTCTTAATACAGACAACTGCCTAAGAAATAAGAAAACATTTTTTACTAACAAGATTCCATTACATATGAGTGAAATAACCTTGATTAATCGATCTGTATCAGTCTATCTATCTATCTATCTATCTATCTATCTATCTATCTATCTATCATCTATCATCAACCTATCCATCCAATTCCATACATCTATCCATGCATCAATCCATTTAACTTGCTTCATGCTGGCTTCCTGCCATTATAAAGCAATTTAGCATGATAACTGAGCATCAAGCATAATAATGATCCCAAATAAAATTGTATTCTGAAGACCTACTAACATTTATTTTACTGCCCAACAACTTCGTTTCTATTGAACTTGGAAATAGATTATATACTTTTCAGAGGGTAAAATAATTGTCTTTCACATCCATATAATAAACTGATTATCAACGGATGATTGTTTTCCATAATAATAATGGCTATCATTGAGCACCCTTCTAAATGCTTTGCATGTTTTATCTCATTTAATTCCACATCATCCCTAGGATATTATTACTATTATTACAATTATCCCCATTTTATAAATGAAGAAAGAAGCTAAAATATGTTATATAGATGAAGTCAGAGAAAATGTGAGGTGTTGGATGTAAACTTTATTCTTTGTTACTCCAGAGCCAGAACTTTTAATCACCAGCCTGATTTTCATTGATAAACCCTGTTTTGAGAAGGATTAAAAAGACACGTTTGAACAAGTTTATGCCAGCCCTTTTATTTGAAATCTGCATACTTATATTCTACCACACCAGAGTTCCACACCTAGGTAGGAGACATGCACCAGACTGTTCACAGCTGTATCATTTGAAATAGCAAACAATGTGAAAACCTAAGTGCCCATCAATAGAACGGATAAATAATGGTATATGTGACAGGCAAACGTAAATGAATAATATGATAAAGCTACACAAATGTAATAGAACTATATGAATTTGTCTATATTCTTTTATTTTTGACTTGCAGAAATGGAAATTCAAAAATATGGAAATTCCTTATTTAACTTGCTGATGGATAAGTCTCACATGCCAAATGAAAAAAAGCAAGTTGCATGAGTTCAAAACATTATTATAAGTTGAAACGAATGCAAGGTTAAATGCTATATATTTTTATATTGTTTATGTTTATATATTTATGTAGTAAAAATATAAAGCAAAGCAAAGCAATGATAAACACAAAAGTTAGGATGGAGTGTGAGAGGGTGATATGATCAGGAAAGGCAAAAGACGACTTTGAAAAATAGTAACATTCTATTTAATGCAAATAAAAAAGATATGTTTGAAATATTTTAACAGATGTATATTTAAAAAATTTTTTTTAACTTTTTTCTCTTACAGGTTTGGAAAGATGCTGCCACTCAGATATTCTACTCCCTTTCAGTGGCTTGGGGTGGCTTAGTTGCTCTATCATCTTACAATAAGTTCCATAACAACTGCTTCTCTGATGCCATTGTTGTTTGCTTGACAAACTGCCTCACGAGTGTTTTTGCTGGATTTGCTATTTTTTCTATATTGGGACACATGGCTTATATATCTGGAAAAGAAGTGTCTCAAGTTGTAAAGTCAGGTATGTAATGTTAATTTTATCAACTTTGACCAATCAATGCTGCTCAATCAAGAAACTAATATAACTTATAGAAATTCACTTAAAGCACTCAGGACTTAGGTTACTGCATTTTGTTTTTCTTTTCATCTTTTATAATGTGCTTGTTTTAATATGTATTTCTTGGACAATCTGGAAAAATAAGATCATATTAAATAACAATTTTTTAAGATGATGTGTTTTTTCCTTAGATTTTATTTAGTCCATAGTATGAACCACTTATGCATAGAGGTTTGGGTCTGAATTTCTACATCTTTATTTGAGTATACAGAATATACAGCTGTGTCCAACCTTAAAGGAATCTGACTAATGAATTTCTTAACTTTAAAGACATTATATGGCTAAAGATTCTAAGAAAAAGAATCCCAGGATTCTTTTAAGTAATAAGTCCTTATTAAATTTGTATTTATAGTTAATATTATTCAATGAAGAGACTAAAGAATGGTAATATAATGTCAGAAATGGAAGACACTTTGTACATCATCTAGTATTTAGTTCTCCATTTATACAGGAGTGAACTGATGCATCAGGAAGCTTCTATGTCTTGCAGAAAGTCAAAGTATGAGGAAATGATAGAGCCTAGTCTAGAATTGAATTCTCTTGAATCCTATGCCAGGTCTCTGGGAGATTGGAGAAACTTAAATTCCTTTGGAGTTTATTGGAGAAACATAAAATTGAAATGAAGGAAAAAATCTATAAAGATATAATGTATTTCAAATAGAAAACAATTTTCAATTTATGCAAAACTTTACCACAAGTTTGCAGTTATCTATATATTGATTAAAGAGTCACTGGTTATAGTAATTCTGGGTAAACACTTAGAGAAAAAGTTCAAGACCAAAATGTTAGTTCCACAAATGCATCTTTCTTGATAGGGCAATTCTTTTAGAATTTCTAGGCTAAGAATAGGTGATAGGTTTCTGATTTAACTTATTTTTCATTAATTATTAAAAAAAATGAATGCAGTTAAACAATGCCATTAATATTGCTAACAACTCTTATGTAAGAAATGTACCATAAAATAATTTGTTTCACTTGCTTAATTCATGTCACATACTTGCATTATCATTTCACAGAACAGCCAAATCAAATATTATAAAAAGGGAAAGATTTGGTAACAAACGTATGCCACAGAGTGCATTACCAAATTGAAATAAGATTTTTCTAGTATCTATTTTGAAAAAGTCTGGTATGTGAACGTTCTTGGCACTCAGTTTAAATTAAAATACCAAATATCTGTCTTAGGTTTTGATCTGGCATTCATTGCTTATCCAGAAGCTCTAGCTCAACTACCAGGTGGTCCATTTTGGTCTATATTATTTTTCTTCATGCTTTTGACTTTGGGTCTCGACTCTCAGTTTGCTTCCATTGGTAAGTAATGCTCTCAGTTTTAAAATTCCCTTCTCTATATAACTAATTTTCTCTTATTGGAAACATCTTTTTCTTGCCCCAGTTGCCCCCTTCTAGCTGTTACTCTCAGAATGATCTTTCTGAAAGTTTTTTAACTTAAATTTAAATACAGCAAAATACAAAGTACCCATGTACCCAATACCCAAAAGGAACAAACATTAATAGTTCACCATATCTGCTTTCTATATTTTTAAGGAACTAAGCTGGTACAGGTGGATTTGAAGTTCCCTTTGTTTCTCTCCCTAATACAATCTATATTGTATAAAAACAGTCCATGTTTGCATACATTTTATATATCCATAAATAACAGATTTTAAAAAGTTCACAGAAACGTAAAGTATAACATACATATTCTGACAGTTATTTTTAAATAGATTATGAATACATGTTAACACATATGCATATTAATCTTGATCACTCACAGTCTGCTGTCAAGGTAATGGGCATTTGGATTTCTAATTTTTTTGATACACATATTGCTACAATGACTATCCATGCATATGGCTTTAAATACACACAGGTATTTTTCCTAAGGTAATAGTTTTCTATATTTACAGTATAAAGTCCAAATTATTCTGGTCAGCTTTCAAAACCCTCTAAAATTTCAAACACATTTCTTAATCCTTTTTCTTATACATCATTGTACTCCTAACCAGTTCCCTGTTTCATTAACACACTTCTAAAACAGCAAACCTTTCTGTCTCCATGCTGCTTATTCAAATATTTACCTTATTTTAAAGTCTTATTAGAATTCTTTCTTCCCTATAACCTTTTATAAGCTACTTCAGCCCACTTCCTTAGTTTTGCTACCAACCTTAAAAACATAATAAAAACAATAAATAGAGCTGATTTTGGTTTTTATCCTAAGCAGCAAATAGTAACTGCTAAGAGGAAGGGTCCTATAGATTTTTAAAATCAAGGAGCAAGGTCCAGAGTATATTCACAAAAATATATTTGTAAATTTGTTTAATAGAAGTTGAATTCTGTGATTAAACTTACTGGCAAATTACTTGACATGTAATGTCATCTTTTTTTTTTCCACTAAAGAAACAATTACAACAACAATTCAAGATTTATTTCCCAAAATGATGAAGAAAATGAGGGTTCCAATAACTTTGGGTTGCTGCTTGGTTTTGTTCCTCCTTGGTCTCGTTTGTGTGACTCAGGTATACTACCCCATTTTCTAACAGACAAAATATTAGTTGGAAGACACTTTATAATCTAAATGAGGAAAAAAGTTCCAAGAGGATGTTTAGTGACAAGTCCAAGTCTGACTTGGATCAGGATTTTTTGAGTTTATTCGGTTTTCTTTTTTCTCATTATAACACAATTTCAATAATAAGTACATTTTGCAGAGGAGAAGGAGACCCAATAATGGACAATTTCCCCAATTAAGATAAGTACACACTATATGTTTCTTGGCAGCTACTACAGAGTATATAAGACACTGCATACCATTTCAAAGATAGATACACTATTTCAAATGATTATTTTTTTCTGGAGGCTTAGTATAGAATGAAAGATAATGGTGCATACTTTATGAGATCTTTAAAGCCCTATTTATATTCACATTTGTATACTTCCTTTTCACATTCTAGCAGAGGTGAAACTGAGGTGAATTTATTAAGAGCAAATTGATAAGATTCAATTTTGAATACCACATCAATCATAAAATTTATAAACATAGACTTAGAAGTAATTGATACTTTTTTGTAGGCTGGAATTTACTGGGTTCATCTGATTGATCACTTCTGTGCTGGATGGGGCATTTTGATTGCAGCTATACTGGAAGTAATAGGCATCATCTGGATTTATGGTAAATATTAACTATAGAACTATTTTTAAGATTTATTCAAATAATTTATCCTGATTCATTTTCATTATGTTTACTATAATTTAAAGTAAAATATACTGAGGAAAATATATTTTGAATAAAATGTAGTTAGAAGTGCATGTCTCATCACTGTAGTGTAGGAAAACATTTAGGCAGAGAAAGATAATTTAGGAACATAATGGTCATAGAAGGAAAACATGAGCAGGGGACAACATGTATTCTTTGATGTTATCTTCTTTAGGTGGGAACAGATTCATTGATGATATAGAAATGATGATTGGAGCAAAGAGGTGGCTATTCTGGCTGTGGTGGAGAGCTTGCTGGTTTGTCATTACACCAATCCTTTTGATTGTAAGTATTAATATGACATGACCTGGTGTTGATAATATACACATAAATATTTCTAAAATAAGCTTAAAGAATAATCTACATTGGAAAGAATAAGGCAAACTAATGTTTTCAATGATTGATATTCATCTTTTTCAGTATTTCTTTTGTCTGGCACCTCTAAGTTGCATAAATCATAAGGCCCCAAATTACAATGCCCTTATGCTGTTGAGGCCATGATGGGTTTAAAATCTATCATCTGAGAAAATAAAGAGGCTCTGATAGACTTAAAAGTAGTACAGATTTAAAAATTATCAATAGGATAAATACAAATAAATCATTCATTTGCTCATTCCCTAAACATATGGTGAGCCATCTATATCTGCAATGTTCCTAACCTATTTGCTAGGTATAGAAATGCAAAAATGCACAAGAACCAGACATTGTTTCAAGAAATTCACTGTATAAATATACTAATTATTAAGAAATAATACTCAGATTTTAATACATATTTTTATTTTTTTTATTGGAAGTATTTAGTGTCTGAAGTTACTAAAATTCAGCTGTGTTAAGAGGTATCAGTTTATGTTAAACAATAGGCACTCTTTCGGGACTGGAAAAGCAAAAGCCATCATATGGATATGAAATCTTTAATTCTTTAAAGAAAAGTTCAGGACAATATATGACTGAGTGTGCAAATAACACTTAATGCGAGGGGAAATTATTATGGAGTAGAGATGATGGGGAGGGGAGGGCATTGACAAAGCTTCATAGAGGATATCATTAGATTCTCATTTCCTTCATGTTTCAAAGGTTTCTCTAAATGCCATTAAGTAATTTGATCCAGAATTTGTTTTACATATGAAGTATTCTATCTTTATCTTTAGGGGTTATTAGGTTGGGTTGTTTAACAGTATGAGAGCAGGTTCAAGTAATGAGCAGTTTGGGCCTGGATGCGCAGAATTAAAATACTGGATGTTCCATGTATTTGCAAAATACTTTGAAAGTACCACTAAATATTGAGTTTTCCTCATTTGACAGTTCTCCATAGTAAGATCCTTATCAACTAAGATCTAACTAGACTTGTTAACCAACAAATTTTCACACTTGGATTTCAGTGGCAGAATTCTCGCCTGCCTTGCCGGAGACCCAGACTTGATTCCCGGTGCCTGCCCATGCAACAAAAAAAAGCTAAAATGTTAAATATTAAATGTTATACAGGATCATCTCCATCCATTCTGTAGCAGTTATGTACAATTATGGTTATTATGAAGAATATTTAAATTATTATAATTAAATTAGCAAGATTAATCTACTAATTCTTTTTTTAAGCCGTTCACTCTAAAATTAAACTAGAATATCTATTTTAGAAGATTATTACATTCTATTGTAGTTTCATTGATTTTTGTAAACAAAGAGAGCTAAATTCAGACTAAATAGTAGGCAATTTTGGGGTTTTGTTTTGTTTTACCTAGCAGAGTTCTAATCTTGTTTTAATTCTTCTATATATCAATTAGTTATTTTAAAAAAACATTTTTTCTACCTGGCCTTATAGTGTTTTCATCTTTAAAATGCAAATTTCATTGTTTAGCCCAAACATACATTGAGCTTGTTATTTCTCGATAAGAGGCTGAAAGCTAAATGTGCTTTGGTAAATATGTACCAGTAATATGTGTGAATACCTGTGTATTTTGGGGGATGGGGCAAGGAGTGCTCTGTGCAATGGGAAGCAATAGAAACAATTGTTAAGCAAGGAGAAGCATGTCCAAATTGTATACTTTGCATTCTCATCATCCAATTAATTGGCATGATGGCTTGTGCATGGCATAGAATAAAACTATGCTATTATAAATAAAAATTAAAAGGTCAATAATCATAAAATATTTGGTCAAATATTTTACTGAAATGTGTTTGATAAGTACTTGTATCTTTTGTAAGTAAGTATATAGAGGTGCTCATTTTGGAAATATTTAATGCTAAAATATGAGTTCTTTAGATTGGTTCTTTTAGTATTGTTTTCTGGTCAGTTACCTGATTATTTTACTTGCTTGAATGCATTTTTATTTTAATTGCTGTTGATAAATAATTTCTAATGAATGAAATCCAATGGCTAATCATTAAGGCATTGAATATAATCTTTAGCATTTTGTCTTCTCATATTCTTACTTTCACAGGCAATTTTTATCTGGTCACTGGTGAAATTTCACAGACCTGATTATGGCAAAATCCCATACCCTGATTGGGGAGTTGCTCTAGGCTGGTGTATGATTATTTTCTGCATTATCTGGATTCCAATTATGGCTATCATAAAAATAATTCAGGCTAAAGGAAACATTTTTCAAGTAAGAACATTAAATCTAAATTTAAACAAAATATTTTGTTACTTTATGTAAATTATTTTGGATCAAGTACTCATTACTCATGTGATAGTAATCTGAGATTTTGAAGATGAAATAAAATTAATCACTCTTTTCTCTAAACTACTTTACTTGATACAATCACCTGTTACTACACACATAACATTGTATTGCATATATTTGTATATCTCCCTATGCTTGTCTATGAGTTCCTTGAGGAAATTTTTGCTATATCCTCAGACACTAATACAGTGCTTATTAGCACATCATAGCTGTGATATCTATATATTATATAGATACACAATATATAGATATTCTTGTACTGAGTTATCCCTGAAGATGTCACAAAGCAAATTATTTTTCTGTTTTCTGTCTTTCATCCCTACTTTTCAAATCTCATCTGCTTATGATATAAGTTCTAATAGTATGTTTAGACTGGAATATATCCTGTAAATTGCTTTAAACACAATCTAAATCCTGAATCATCCCTATTCCTTGGAGGCCTGGGGCTGGAGGGTGAAGTTGATTTTCTCAAGACACTAGGATAATGGAAATGTAGCCTAAGGAGTCTTATATTTAAAAACATTCCAAATCCCATCGAAGAATGGATCCAATTCAATGGTTTGACCTTGGAGCTCCTTTTGGTGTTTGAAATACATCCCCAGGTACACACTGGTTTAAACCCTCACCTAACCCTAATCTTAGGCCAGGATAGAAATGTCTGAGAATTCAGGGAAGGTGGGTGAAATAAAGCTGTCGCTCTAATGGGCTCACACACTTTAAAAAAAAAATTACATATTCAAATATTTTGGTTTGGTAGTTAATAGAATTCTATTAACAGTTAGATTTGATTTTAATTTTTGGTAGACTGTGCAATATTAACTATTTAGGTGACTACTTTTCACTTTCCTATGTTTCTTATTTCATATTAATTAGCAAAAATCAACTTAAACATTTGAAATGAAACTGCAATTTAATATTGAATTGTTTATAGATTGTAACACTTGAATTTTAGGATTTGTTTTTGTTTTTGTTTTTCAGCGCATTGTAAGCTGCTGCAAACCAGCTTCTAACTGGGGTCCGTACCTAGAACAACACCGTGGGGAGAGATATAAAGGCATGGTAGATCCTAAAACAGAGACTGACCATGAAATACCCACTGTTAGTGGCAGTAGGATTCCAGAATGAGATCTTGTATTTAAAAATATATGGTTGTATAATGTGATATTTTTTAGACTAGATGAAAACTTATTTATTTGTATGTTGATTGAGTAGAAGATTGTATATGCTATAATAGTGAGAAGCTTTTTTTCTCATTTAAACAGGAAAGTAATATAAAAAATGTGAATCTATTCATGCTTAGCAATGTTTATTGTCATTCCTTTTAGATTATCTATCAGTATAACATATATGCACACACATACACACAAGTGACTTTTTCTAAATAACACTTAGGTAAATATTATCATAATGTTCTTATAATTCATTTAAGACTTTATTTTGATCTGGTTATTTAGAAAATGATTATATTTTCTGTTATTCAAGTTTTTAAAATGTTATTTGCTTAAATTTAGAAAATGAGTATATTTTCTATTGTGCAAGTTTTGAAATATTTGTTTAAATTTTCTAAATAATTTGATTTCTTTCCCACAAAAACTGGGAGAAAAATAAACTAGTATATTAAAAAAAAAGTGTTACCAACTGAAGTCCTCAACTAACTAGAAATTTCATACATCCATGGAAAAAATTGACTTGTGTATAGAATATGAAGACTCTAGTTTAATACTTCAGATCTAAATATGTCTAAAAACTTCATGTGTTTGTAACTGCCTGCTTTTTCTATGTGATATTCTTAGTCGTTATGTTCTTTATATACAAAGATGGCAACAAAACAGAAAAATAAGTATCTTATAGTCAGTAATTGATAATTTAGAAAAAGGGATCCAGAAGCTTTAAATACTTGTTTCCCCACATACTATCCTTCCTCCTTTTGGTTATGTTTGGAAGAAAAATGTGACCCATCTATTTTACATTTTGTTTACAAAATTAAAAGTTGTTCACTATATTCTCTGAAATCTACGTTTCATTCCAAATAGAGCAATCAAATTTAACATTTTATCATCATAACATATGGCTACTAGATAAAATAGAGTGATTTCATCTCATTTAAATAAGTTAATACCTATAAGTGCTAACTCATTTACCTACTTATAGGAGATAAATTTGTCAAACTAGTCAAGAATGTCAGAAGGTAAATTGTAAAAAGTGCTAAATCCCAATCTCCTTCACAAAGACAATGAAAATATATACATCACTAAAAGGTTTATACATTGATTTTGTAATACTACTAATAGGTTTAAATGTCACAGCCTTGGATTATGAACACTGCTAAAATATTCGAATAACTTTTTAGCAATTCATAAGGTTCTTAACCTGGATTTCAGGGAATATATGACGCTAAAATTATATATAATCATAATACATATAATTATATGTAACATTTTCTCTATGTGCATGTTCATTTTTCTAGGGAGAGAGTACATAGATTTTATCAGAATATCAAAGGGATCTTGGACCCAAAAAAGTCTAAGAAGTAAATTTACTACTCATAGCTTTTTGTGCTTGGCAAGGTAGTGAAAATAAAAGGAATAATTTTAAGCCTTGATTTATTATACATTTTAGGTTTCTTTTTCTCTTGATTTTGATCAGAAATTAAAGTATTAAAGGATTAATGTTTCTTTCTTTAAGGTAAGACCTAGAAGTGAACTATCTAAGTGAGTTATGTACAGATACATAAAATAAACTTTTGTTCGGTATTTTAAGGTTTTTTTTTTTTGAGGGTAGATTAAATACTGCTAGTGAACTCCAAGGGACTATCAATTCCTTAGTTATACTGGATTTTTAAAATATTTGAAATAGATGACTGACTTGAGTTTAAAAATCTTCAGACAATTTTAACCGGCACTACATTATTTGCGTTCTAACACTGCATTTTGTTGCTATTTGAGGTATGAATTTTTTTCCTAATAGACATTTTCTGTAAGTGACTCTTGCAACTCAGGGATGATTTAGGCACATTTCTAATCGAAAAATATCTAATTGGTGGAAACAGGGAAAGGGGAAGGGGAAGAAATCCTCTTCAAAAGTTGACCAGAAGGAACAGTTAAGAGTTGGTGCTACTATAATTACAAGTCTGCAAAGTGTAGTACCTAACCGAAGACCTGGCAATGTATAGGTTACTCAGTGATAACTCATCGTTATAACACAGATTCAATAGTGGTAAGAAACAGCATTCTGCTTAATGGCAAATCATTTCATCACATCCCACTCGCTTTAACACAAACTTGAAGAAATCTGCCCTATTATATTGTAAACAATTAGAAAAAAAACTTCTACGCACTTGAGTGAAATTAACTTCACTACCTCTCAACCATATTTTTTAGCTTTTCTTAAAAAAACTGAACTTTATCTTTCTTTCTCTCTGTGCTTCTATCCCTTCCCTTGTAAAATATATGTTAGCAATATGTAATCAAGTCTTTAAATAAAATGTGAGCAAGCAATTTGATAAATGCTTGGATTTTATATCTGACTTAGCACCTCCTCCCCTTTTTAACAGTAATTCATTTGGTATAAACACATTTAATCAAGTGAATCCACTCAGATTGCTTTTAATGATTCCCTCCACTGTCATTACATTCTGTAAGTTTTTCAGTGGATTTCCGGTTAACTAATGCAGTATTAAAACCCTTGATAACTAATAAGTGTTCCAATTCAGCCAGCTTGTATTCCAGGATCCTGAGGTTTACCAGTATTTGCTTCTGCATGGCTATCAAGTCTGGGAAATTATTTAAGATATCCTGAGAGAGGCTGTTGACTGAAAGAATATTATCAGTATTTCTCTTAGCTGAACCAGTAGAAGATGGTCTTACTAGTGCAAGAGAAGTCGAATTTGATGATGCTTCACCAATGTTTCTCTGTAAGAGAAAAATTATACATATGTAATTTATTGAAATTAGTTTCCAAGCACTTAGCAAACAACAATATGGTTAGTCCTGAAAACCAAAATGAACTGCTCATCCTCCCCAATAGAGATTAAAAATGTGTTGAATGACTACATTGCTGATTCCAAAGTCAGACTGAGAAAAAATATTTAAAGTAGCCATTTAGTGCCAAAGTGTCATATCCTTTACTTACATTTCTTTGGCAGCCCAGCAATTCTTTATTTGGACCTCTTCTTCAAACCTTAACTAAAAGCACTTCACTTGCAGCTTTAAAAAACACCAGGGAACCCACATTTTAATTTGAATTATCTGTAAATGCCTGGAAAGCTCCCATAGAGATGACTGAAAAAGAAAATAAAAGGGAGAAACAAGTAGAAAAAGGGAAGGGGGCGTAGAAGAAGCAAGAGGCAGAGAGCAAGAGAATGAGAAAATGTACCTATTCATAAAATAGGATGTGGTGGTGGGGAGTGGGCACTTCAACAAGACTGTTCTCTTCAAGTGGGTGGAAAACTGACTCAGTTACTTGGGTTTTTTTTACAGCAGATCACATGCACGAAATCGCTAGATTCAAATGAAATTTGAGGGTTAACAGTAAAACTCTTGAAAGGGCCCCTTTAAAGAGAAAAAGAAATGAAGTAACCTTTCCTTAACTCTCATGTTACTATTCACTACTTTCTACTCTCTTATACACACACACATCCATCTACGTATATGTACAGTTTCCAATGCGTCTCTTTCATATTTGCCTTTACCTGGAACCGTTTTTTCCAGATTAGAAATAGAAAGGTGAGAATAACGCTACTCATCAGAAGGAGAAACATATTTATAACTTCTTCTCTCTTCTCGGGAATGGAGGGACTCAGCTGGCAGTTGGGAAGCAGGGAACCGTTACTGGTCTGGACTTGCGTGGGCCAGGAAGCTAAGTGGTTTCTCACTGCCTGGTGCAACTGGGGATTCGCTGCAATGCCCAGCGTTATATACTAGAGAGGGTGTATCACCTCACAATAGGAGACGCACATAGCGGAGTTACGTCACAATTGGATAACGTAAAATCCGGCGTAGAGGAAAACTAGGTGGCACTTGGTAACCGCCCACCTGGTTAGTTGGTTACAAGAGACATTGAGAGAGTTTGGGATTTTCAGGAAATTGATAGATAGAATAGTCTGATAGAATTACAGACTCCAAATCGACTGATTAAATATATGACTTAAAAGTACCCCTCCCTACTTTTTATTTTTTAAGATATGTTTGTCTTTGCTGCAGTAACTCCATTATTCATTTCTTACTTAAAAAAAAAAAAAACCAAGAAGGAAATAAACCGTAAGTAGTAGGTACCTCCAAATTATATCTTTGACAGAAACCATACTGCCTCCAGACTCCAACTGCTGTTTTAGGATTTACTACAATGCTACTCACGTTAGGATAATTATTTATATTTGTGTGACTTTACAGTTTAAAGTGTACTTCCCAAATGTTTGTATCACAACGACTTTGTTCTATAGGTGTTTTTAATACTGTGTCTATTTTTTGCAAATGTGGAAACAGATTCAGTTTTAGGTAACCTCATTTGAAGCTAGTAGCAAAAGCAGGACTTGAATTCACTGGTTTTGAGCCCTGAGATGAAACTCCTTATTTCCCTCACCTCCACTCACAACCCCACAACTTCCACCTTCACTCACTGACTTGTGAGCATCATCAAGTAGGGTTTCCCACCAAAATAATTTAGCAACAAATTTGAAATAGTATTAACAGGAAGTAATAGAGATAGGAATCATTATACTAGGCAAGTTAGAAATATTCAAGAAATTCTATTAACTGTATAAGTTGACACCGAACTCAATATGCAAAGTTAAATTCTATAACCAGGGTGATTTTAAGGAGGGTGTCTCACTGCAAACTGCTATCTCCACTTGGGATGAAACTCTCACCTCCTTACAGAAAGGGAGGAGATGGATTACATTTTTAAAAGTGTTCATACCACACTTATTTCTTAATATTGATTTCAAAGATTAGAAATTTATTGATTTAACAAATATTTATTAAATGCCCATGTGCTGGGCACTGGAAATCATATTCAGGGAATACAAATATGACCAAAAATGAAGTCTCTGCCTACCTGAAATCTGCACTCTCTAGTGAGAGATATACATTAATCACATACAGAAATGAATGTAAAGCTGCTAATGAGATAAGTGATAAAAAAGAGAAAGAACACAGTGATATGAGAACTTAGGATATGGGATGTAAACTAAAGTGAAGCTCTGAGTTTTCTGGCTTACTCAACTAGGTGGATGGGAAATAATACAGTTTGGGGTTGCTCATCAAGAATTGGTCTTGGACACAAGTTTGAGGTGACTTCGCAATGTGAAAGAATTGGTCTCAAGGATATAATTGAATATTAAGTGCTGGGGCTCTGAGGGGAGGTCTGAGTTAAAGACATAAAATTATGAGTCATTTTTGTGTAAATAATACTTGAAGCTCTAGATATGGACGGAATTCCCCAGTGACAGTTTACTGTACAAACAGAAGCGAAGCTGGGATAGAACTTTGAAAAGCTCTAATATTTAATGTCTGAGTAATAACACTTTCTTTAGAATGCTCTTGTGGTTGTCTTGACATCTGCATTTCTTGCTTCATCGAACAAAATTTAGCGAGGCCCAGTAACATTGCCTATAACAAAAGCATTTGTTTGTGTGTGTGTGTGTGTATGTGTGTGTTTGGTCACCATCAATCAACCAATTTTTTTTTGTTTACTATTTTATCTATATTAGAGAATTTGGGGGTTTAAAGAAAAATCATGCATTAAATACTGGATTCCCATATACAACCCCACCAAACAACATGTTGCATGGATGTGGAACATTTATTACAATTGATGATTGACCATTCTTATAATTGTACTATTAATTAAAGTCTGGCTTAATTAAGGGTTCACTGTTTGTGTAATATAGTTCCATGGATTAAAAAAAATTATCATGTTACAATATATATTTTCCCTTTAATCATATTCAGATGTATATTTAAGTGTGGTTAATTATGTTCACAATGTCATGCATCTATCACTACCATCTGTTATCAAAATATTTCTATCATTCTAAACAGGAATTCTATCCATTTCAAGCCTTAACTTCCGTTCTCTAACCTTAACCAATCCTCTGAATACCCATATTCTAGATTCTCACTCTATGAATTGATTTATTCTAAATGTTTCAATTGAGTGAGAGTATACAAAATCTGTCCTTCTGTGTCTAGCTTATTTCACTCAGCGTGATGTCTTCAAGATTCACTAATATTGTCACATATATCAAGACTTCATTCTTTTTTACAGCTGAATAATATTCCATTGTATGTACATACCACATTTATTTATGTTGGACACTTGGGTTGCTTTCCTCTTTTGGCAATTGTGAATAACGCTACTATGAATATCTGCTTGAGCCACTGCTTTCAATTCTTTTGGGTATATGTCTAATATTGGGTTTGCCAGGTCAAATGGTAGTACTATACTGAGCTTTCTGAGGAAACATCAAACTTTCTTCTAAAGCAAATACACCATTTTACATTGCACCAATAATGAATAAGTGTTTGTATTTCTCCATATCCTCTCTAATACTTGCAATTTTCCATTTTTTAATAGCAACCATTTTAATGTGCTTAAAATGGAATCTTATTGTCCTTTTGATTTGCCTTTCTTTGATAGCTACTTATGTTAGGCATCTTTTCATGTGCTTTCTGGCCATTTGTATATCTTCTTTGAAGAGATGTCTATTCAAAATTGTGCTTATTTTATAAATTGGGTGATTTGTCTTTTTATTGCTAAGTTGAAGGATATCTTTGCATTTACTGGATAATGTTCCTTTATTGGTATGTGGTTTCCAAATATTTTCTCCGATTGTATAGATTGTCTTTTTATTTTCATGATTAAGTCCCTTTAAGAACAAAAGCCATTGATTTTGATGAGGTCCCATTTATCTATTTTGTATTTTGTTGCTTGTGTGTTTTGGGTGTAAAATCTAAGAAACTATTGCCTAACCGAAGTTCCCGAGGATGCTTCCTTGTATTTTATTATGAGATTTTGATAGTTCTAGCTCTTATATTTAGATCTTTGAATTGTTTTGAGTTGATTTTAGTATATGGTGTGAAGTATGGGTCCTCCTTTTTTTGCAAATAGTGAACCAGGTTTCCCAGCATCACTGATTGAAGAGGCTGTTCTTTTCCAATTTAATGGTCTTTACCACTTTGTCAAAAATCAGTCAGCCATAAATGTGAGGACTAATTTATGAGCTCTTACTTCAATTCCATTGATCTGTATGCCTGTCCTTGTGACAGTACCATAGCGTTTACCATAGTAATGGCTTTGTAATAAGTTTTAAGATTGGAAAATCTTGAGTCCTGCAACTTCATTCTTCTTTTTCAAGATGGCTTTAGGTACTCAGGGCTCTTTACCCTTCCATATAAATTTTTTTTTTTTTTTTTTTTTTTAAAGGAAAGACAGAGAGAAGGAAGGAAGGATAGAAGGAAGGAAGGAAGGAAGAAAGGGAAACATCTTTTAAACATTTTCTTGTTTTTATTGTATTCTGTTTCTCCGTTTTTGGTACATGGGCTGGGGCCGGGAATCGAACCGAGGTCCTCCGGCATAGCAGGCAAGCACTTTGCCCGCTGAGCCACCGCGGCCCGCCCTCCATATAAATTTGATGTTGGCTTTTCCATCTCTGTAAAATAGGTTGTTGAAATTTAGATAAGATTGCACTGAATCTATAATTTCTTTGAGTAGTATTGATATTTTAGCAATATTTACTCTTCCAATCCATGATCATTAAATATTCTTTCATTTTTTTAGGTCTCCTTTAATTTCTTTTAGCAATGTTTTATAGTTTTCTGTGTACAAGTTCATTACACCCTTGGTTAGATTTATTCCTAGATATTTCACTCATTTAGATGCTATTGTGAAGGGAATTTCTTGATTTCTTCTTCCAACAGTTAATCGTGTATAGAGACACCACTGATTTTTGAGTGTTGATCTTATATCCTGTCACTTTGCTGAATTTATTTAACTCTAGGAGCTTTCTTGTGGGTTTATTATTTATTATCTCTTGGAGCTTTCTTGTGGATTTTTCAGGACTTTTTAAATATAGGATCATATCTGCAAATACAATTGTAATGCTTTTTATTTCTTTTTCTTGCCTAATTGCTTTGGTAAGAGCTTTCGGTCCAAGGTTGAATAACAATGGTAACGGTGGGGGATTCCTTCCATTCCTAGTGTTCTAAGTGTTTTTATCAATAAACGGTGCTGTAGTTTCTCAAATGTTATTTCTGCATCACTTGAAATGGCCATGCTTTTTTTCTATTCATTATGCTAATGTGTGTATTACATTAATTGATTTTCTTATGTTAAACCAAACTTGCATAACAGGTATAAATTCCACTTGATCATAATGATGAATTCTTTTACTATGCTGTTGGATTCGGTTTGCTGGTATTTTGCTGATGATTTTTACATCTATATTCATAAAAAATATTGGTCTGTAGTTTTCTTTTCTTATGGTGTATTTTATTGGTATTTGTATAAGGGTGTTATTGACCTTGTAGAGTAAGTCGGGGAGTGTTACCTGTGCTTCAATTTTTGGAAGAGGTTTAACAGAATTGGAGTTATGCCTTCTTAGAATGTTTGTAGAACTCCCCTGTGAAGCAATCTGGTCCTGGGTCTGCTTTGTTAGGAGGTTTGTATTACTGCATCAATCTTAACTAGTAATTGGTTTGTTGAAAACTTCTATTTCTTCCTTAGCCAATGTAGGCAGTTTGTGTGTTTCTAAGAATTTGCCAATTTCTATAGATTATCTAATTTACTGGTGTATAGTGGTTCATAGTTTCCTCATATAGTCTTTTTTATATCAGTAGGCTTGGTAGTAATTTCCCTGTTTTCATTTCTGATTTTCATTACTTGGATACTCCAACTTTTCTTCTTTGTAAGTCTAGATAAAATTTGTTGATTTGGTTGTTCTTAAAGAAACAAGTTTTGGTTTTGTTGATTTTCTCTCTTTTTTTTTTCTAGTGAATTTGTCTCCGCTCTAATATTTGCTGTTATCTTCTTTCTGCTTGATTTGGATTTAATTTGCTCTTCTTTTTCTAGTTCTTCCAGTTTTGAGGTTAGGTATATAATTGAAGTCTTTCTTCATTTTTAAAATAAACATTTAGAGCTATGGCTTGCCTTCTCAGCACTGCCTTAGATGCATGCCATAAGTTTTAATATGTTTTATTTTCACTTTCATTCACTTCAAGCTATTTCCTAATTTTGCTTCTGATTTTCTCTTTAAGCAATTGGCTGTTTAAGAGTATGTTGTTTAATTTCCTCGTTTGTTGATTTTCACCTTCTCCCTCTGTTATTGATTTCTAGTTTCATTCACCTGTGGTTGTAGACTACACATTGTGTAATTTCCATGTTTTTAAATTTATTAAAACCTGTTTTGGAAGCCATTATGTATCTATCCTGGAGAATGATCCCTTTGCACTACAGAAGAACATGTACTCTGATTTTGCAGTGTTGTATATATGTCTGTTTGGTACGATTTAAAAGTACTTCACTTGTTGATCTTTTGCTAGATGTTCTATCTATTATTGAGAGTGGTATATTAAAATCTCCTACTATTAATGTAAAACTGTCAGTTTCTTCCTTCAAATATATCAGTATTAGCTTCATATATTTTGGGGGTCTCCTGTTAGGTGCATATATATTTATAACTGTTACATCCTACTGTTATAATTTCTGTTATATCTTCCAATAATTTATTGGTTTGTAATGACCATCTTTGTCCCTCATAACTCTTTATGACTTAAAGTCTGTTTCATCCATTATTAGTATATCCACCCCAGCTCTCTTTTGGCTACTACTTGCGTTGCATAATTTTTTTCAATCCTTTTACCCTCTACCTAGGTGCGTCTTTGACTTTAAAGTGAGTCTCTTGCGTTTGATTCCAGGAGCCTGCCCATGCCAAAAAATAAAAAGAAAAAAAGAAATGAGTCTCTTGCATCCAATATTTACCCAGGTCATGCTTTCTTTTCCATTATTTCAGTTTCTGCCTTTTCACTGGAGAGTTTACTCTATTTGCATTTAAAGATACTAATAATAGTTCAAGTCTTTCTTCTCCCATTTTTTATTTAGCTTTTGTAAATCTTATACCTTCTTATTGTCCCTCAGTTCTTTTACAGCCTATTATCTATTTATTTACTTTTTTGTATTGTATCATATTTAGTGACTTCTCATTTCCACCTGGATATATTTCTCAACTCTTTACTTTGTAAGTGCCATAGGGTTGAAACTTAGTATCCAAAATATATTACTATTATATTTGGTTTGGTACCAACCTAACATCATTAGCATGAACATGCACTTTTCCTATACCCCTCTGTCCTCCC
Organism: Tamandua tetradactyla; assembly: GCF_023851605.1. Classification (NCBI taxonomy): domain Eukaryota; kingdom Metazoa; phylum Chordata; class Mammalia; order Pilosa; family Myrmecophagidae; genus Tamandua; species Tamandua tetradactyla. The sequence continues at coordinate 52,075,651 of NC_135353.1, read as the reverse complement.
ACCATTTTTTTTTACTTGTTATTGCTTATATCTTTGTACATTGTATGCCCCCAAACCTAGATTTATCATTACCATTTGCATTTGCATTTTAACACCTATAAGATGTAAGAAGTGGAATTACATACCGAACATAAAATGCAATAATACAGGCATTTATATTTACCCAAATAGTAACCTTTACCACTGGTTTTCATTTATTTATTCTGCTTCAAATTACTGTAGGGTGCTTTTTCCTTTCATTTTGAAGAACTCACTTTAGCATTGCTGGTAGCGCTGGTCAGGCAGTGATGCTTTCCTTTAGCTTTTGTTTTATGGAAATTCCTTAATCTCACTCCCATTTTTGAAAGAGGGTCTCACTGGGTATAAAATTCCTGGTTGACAGTTGTTTTTCTTCAGCATTATAAGTATGTTAACCAATGGCCTTCTTGGCTCCATGGTTTCTGATGAGAAATTGGTAGCAATTTAGTAGGGACTCCCTTGTACATAACACATTGTTCACATTGCCTTTTTTTTTCTTGGCATGGGCATGTTCTGGGAATCAAACCCAGGTCTCCAGCATGGCAGGCAAGAATTCTGCACTGAGCCACCATTGCACTACATGACACATTGGTTTTTACTTGTAGCTTTCAGGACTCTCTCTTTGTCTTCTGCCTTCAATAGAATAATCAATAAATGACAGGTTGTACTTTTCTTCATATTATCCTGTTTAGTGTTCTCTAAGTTTCTTGGACGTGTATATTCATGTCATTTTCTAAATTTGGGAAGTTCTCTGTCATTATTTCTTTGATCATTCCTTCTGCTCCTTTTTCTCCTTCTGGGACTTCCATAACATGTATATTGGTGCACTTTATGGTATCCCATTGATGTCTTAGTCTATTTTCATATTTCTTTTTTCTTTCTGCTCTTCAGTCTGAATAAAATTTTTATCTCTTTACATGAAGTCTCATGTTGTTCATTCATTGTTTTCTCTGATATCCTGTATTCCTTTCTCATTACTTTCTTTGATCTTCTTAAGAATTTTAAGGATCATTTTATTTATTTATTTTTTAACTTTTTTATTGTATAAAATAACATATATGCAAAGCAAAGAAAGAAAAAAGCAATAGCACTCTTCAACAAACAGTTACAGGACAGACCAGAGTTTGTCATGGGCTACCACACCATCATCTCAGATTTTTCCTTCTATCTGCTACAGAATATAGGGGGGTAGAAGGAATAAATATTTTTTTATCATCACAATTGACTTTTTTTTCTTTTTGTTGAAAAATAACATATATACAAAAAAGCAATAAATTTCAAAGCACTGCATAACAGTTAGTTGTAGAGCAGATTTCAGAGTTTGGTATGGGTTATAAAAATCCACAATTTCAGGTTTTTACTTCCAGATGCCCTAAGATACTGGAAACTGAAAGAAATATCAATTTAATGATTCAGCAATCATATTTGTTTGTTAAACCCTACCTTCTCTGTATAACTCCACTATCACCATTGATCTTTCTATCCCACTGTTTAGACATATTTGGCTGTGGCCATTCTAGCTTTTTCATGTTGGAAGGGGCTGTCAATAATATGGGGTAGGGAGATGGAACTAGCTGATGTTCTGGGCCCTCTAGATTTCAAGACTTATCTGGTCCAGGGACCCAGCTGGAGGTTGTAGGCTTCTGGAAAGTTACCCTAACGCATGAAACCTTTATAGAATCTCATATATTGCCCTAGGTGTTCTTTAGGATTGCCTGGAATCGTTTTGGTAGGGGGTTGGCAAATGATGATAAGTAGCAATGTTTAACTGTAGCTTACATAATAGCAACCTCCAGAGTAGCCTCTCGATTCTATTTGAAAAACTCAGCCACTGATACTTTATTAGTTACAATTATTTTCCCCCTTTTGCTCAGGATGGAATTGTTGACTCTACGGTGCCAGATCTGATATTCATCCCTGGAAGTCATCTCTGATCCCGCCAGGGAGACTTTCACCCCTGGATGTCATGTTCCATGTAGGGAGGAGGGCCATGATTTCACGTGCAGAGTTGGGCTTAGAGAGAGTGAGACCACATCTGAGCAACAAAAGAGGTCTTCCAGAAGCTTATAGGTAGGCTAAGCTTCTCCACTACCTACATAAGCTTCACAAGAGTAAGCCTCAAGATAAAGGACTTGTCTTATTGATTTGGGTGTACATAATGTTTGACACGGTATCAGGGAAGTCCCTGAAGGTAAAATTTAATACTTCCAAATTTATTCTCCCATCCCTCCAGGGACTTTGCCAATACTTTTTGGTTTTCTGCTTAATATATTCTAGGATTAATCCAAGCATTACATTAAGTGATACAGGATTAAAGGTCCTCATTCTTATTCTGGGCTCCCTGTGTCTCAGTTGTTCAAATGAGCTATCCAGTCAGGTTATGTTAGATTATGTGCTATAGAAAGTTTACGTTCCAGACAAAATAAACCTTTCTTCCTCTGGTCTCAAAGAGTAGGTGCAGTTTTAAAGTATAGACAATGTCTTCCTTACCCCTGTATTCTGAATTACCTTAATCCCAACCTGATATGCCTCATTCTTATCTCTAAATGCCAGGTTATAGATATATAAAGCAGCCTCTCAAAATCCAAAAATAATAATTACCACTCTGGACTAAATGTGTCTGCTATAAGAGCTTACAATCTAGACCCCTGTCTTCTTATAAACATTTTCTAAAGGAGACTATACAATAATTGTTTTTTTATTTCTGGCTTATTTCAGGGTTTGGGAAGCTGTCAGAGATGTTTTTGGTGCACACCTTTACCAACTTCACAGGGCATTGTGGTGCTGAACTGTGCCTTCTGGCCTTATTCAGGCTGGGAAATACCAAATTGGAAAAGTCCACCCTGGGGTTACCCTTCACCAGAACATGCCCTCCAGGCAAAAGAACCATGGAAATAATGAAAGGAGTGTTAAAAACTATAAAGGCAGGGTGGGCCACAGTAGCTCAACAAGCAGAGTTCTTGCCTGCCCTGCGGGAGACCTGGGTTGATTACCAGTTCCTGCCCATGAACAACAACAACAAAAAAAAAACCATAGAGGCAGACAATCTGGAGAATAGGTCTCACAGGTTCATTCCTATCCTCCCATGTCTCATTACTTCATTCTCTTTTGTAGCAGCACAATATTTGACCATATGGTATACACCATCATTTGCCAATGTATTTCTCATTTGATGCATCCTTCAGCCACCTGCATTCATTAGGCATCACGTATAATGCCCAAAGTCCACAGTCCATCAACACTCTCAATTTTAGGTAATTTCATCTTTCACAAGAGAAAGATAACTAATAGACCCACCCTCACCAAATAGGAAACCTAAACATACCCTTAACTCTTGTCCCTCCCCCCATTATTTACCTCTGCTGCTGTTGTGGTACTGCTGTTTTTTAAGGATCATTTAAAAAAGGTTTTGTTAAGTATATCCATATTCTTGTCTTCTTTGTTGATGTTTCCTGTTATTTTATCCTCTTTCTCTGGATAGGCCATCATTTCCTGTTTGTCTTGTATTCTTCTGTTGTACACCATGCATTTTAATATTTGAAGATGTTAACTCATATTTACTACCTGGGATGTCTGTTTCTTGGTTTTATAACCAGCTGTTGGTAAGATAAATATTTTCTTGAGTGTCAGGAAGATCTTCCCAAAGTGATTGCTTTGTGCAGAGTTATTCCTCTTACTGGGCCTCTGTCTTGTTGTGACCTTTTTCCCTTCAGTTGGTTTTAAGTTGCCTTGTTTATAAGAGTTTGGTTGTTCACTCTGTTTCCCAGAGGACCAACGTCCCTCTCCAGGGGACCTGAAGAAGCAGTCCTATTCTCCAGATTGTCTGCCTCTATGTTTTTTTTTGTTGTTGTTGTTGTTCATGGGCAGGAACTGGTAATCAACCCAGGTCTCCGGCAGGGCAGGCAAGAACTCTGCTTGTTGAACTACTGTGGCCCACCCTGCCTCTATAGTTTTTAACACTCCTTTCATTATTTCCATGGTTCTTTTGCCTGGAGGGCATGTTCTGGTGAAGGGTAACCCCAGGGTGGACTTTTCCAATTTGGTATTTCCCAGCCTGAATAAGGCCAGAAGGCACAGTTCAGCACCACAATGCCCTGTGAAGTTGGTAAAGGTGTGCACCAAAAACGTCTCTGACAGCTTCCCAAACCCTGAGCTTTTTTTTGCCTGCCCAGCAAATGCAGCCCTTCAGCTAACTTCCCCATAGCCCTGAGGAAACCTTGCATCCTTGAACCTTCACAGCCTTCACCATGTCTTTGGAAAGTTGAACGATGGACAAACAATGATTTGTCCAAAGAGTGTTGAAACTATTGCTGCCCTCAGAACCAGGACCCAGCTATCTAAATTCATTAATCAAAAGCTGTGTTCAGTAATTAGTCATGCAGACACCTGTTTTTGGTGGAAGATTGCTTTTATGACTCCTTTTTTTCAGCAGCAGCTAGCCAGAGACTGCATTGTGTGGTGGTCTTTCCACAAGGTTTCAGGATGGGCACCTGTAACTGCTGCACAGTGAAAGCAATTTATAACTTTTATTGTCCTCACTCTCTTCCCTGGATGTCATATAGTGTCCTTCTGGCCCCTGAAGTTTCAAAATCATTGTTTCCAAACAGCTCCTTCTTGTTTAATAGTTACTTTGGTGAAAGGACTAAGTCCTGGAGCTCCCTACCTTGTCATCTTTCCCAAAAGTTCCCCTCTGATAATAGTATTTTGAATTGTGATCCTACTGCTGTTCAGGGAAACACTTCAGAGATCTTGGTAAATAATCTCATTAAGCACATTATGATACCGTTGTTTACCTTTGATTTTTGAAACATAAAAACTTTAAGAAATTGTTGACAGTATAGAATATTCCAACATACCAGAAAGTAAAAATAAATGAATAAATGAATAAATAAATCATGTGTATATCACACATATAATTGGCTTTCAACTTTGTTTTCTTCTGTTAAATGTATGTCAAAGGTGAAATGCCCTTTTGTCATTAAGAATTTGAGCCCATTAAATGGTTGCCCACACAGGGATCCGGACACACTTTCCCCCTGTCCCAAGCTCCCCATGCTCCATTTTCCTGCTCACTCAGATCTTTCTCAAGTTTAAGCCAACTAGCACTTCCTTCTCACTTCCTGTAACTGCATCATTCTGACTCCACCACCATGTTCGAGGTGCACCTGGTGCAGTACTCTATCCTGAAGAAAGTGTTGGAGGTGTTCAAGGACCTTTTCAATAAAATCTGCTGGGACATCAGCTCTAGTGTGGTGAACCTGTGGAACATGGACTCATCCCATGTCCATTTGGTGCAACTCAGCCTGTGCTCTGAGGGCTTTGACATGTACTATTGTGAATACAATTTGGCCATGAGTGTGAACCTCACAAGCATGTCCTAACTTCTAAAATGTGTTGTCAACTAAGACAACATTACACTAAGGGCTGAAGATAATGCAAACATTTTGGTGCTAGTATTTGAAGCAGTGAATCAATAAAAAGTTTCAGTGTGGGAAATGAAGTTAATGGATTTTGATGTTGAATGATGTGAAAATCCAGAATAGGAGTATAACTGTGTAGTAAAGATGCCTTTAGGTGAATTTGCACATATATGCCAAGATCTCAGTTATATTGGAAATGCTGTTGTAATTTCCTGTGAAAAAGATGCAACGAAATTTTCTGCTAGTGGAGAACTTGGAAATGAGAACATTAAGTTGGCTCAAATGAGTAATGTCAATAAAAGAGGAAGAAGTTTTTACCCATAGAGATGAATGAGCCAGTTCAACTAACTTTTGCACTGAGATACATGAACTTCTTTACAAAAGCCACTCCACATACTCTTAGAGTAACACTCAGTATGTCTGCGGATGTACCTCTTGTTAGAGAATATAAAATTTCTGATACAAGACATTTAAATTCAAAGATGCAGAAAGATGGTAGGTATACTTAAAATCTAAGAAAATAAAAACTAAGGTCTTTGTGAACTGCTTCTGAGATGGTGGCATGTCTTTTCTCTCACTGAATTTGTACCTCTGAGTACATACGTAGATATATTTTCTGTAAATAACCTATATTTGTCTCTATACTTTACAATTTAAAGAATGAAGTCCAAAGTCAAATCTGGACTTCTTTATCTAGAAATACATCTGTCTTACCTAGAAATACTCAAGATTTAAAAAAAAAAGATATTAACTCTAAATACAGTTTTAAGAATGTTTTCAATTTAAATAAAATGATCTGAATTTCAAAAAATTGAAAATTTCCTCTGTTCTAGTTTGCTAGCTGCCAGAATGCAATATACCAGAAACAAAATGGCTTTTTCTTTCTTTTTTTTTTTTTTTTTGCATGGGCAGGCACCAGGAATCGAACCTGTGTCTCCAGCATGGCAAGAGAAGAACTCAGAATGGCTTTTAAAAGGGGGAATTTAATAAGTTCCTGGTTTACAGTTCTAAGGCTGAGAAAATGTCCCAATTAAAATAAGTCTATAGAAATGTCCAATCTAAGGCATCCAGGGAAAGATATCTTGGTTCAAGAAGGCTGATGGCACTCAGCATTTCACTCTCAGCTGGAAGGGCATATGGCAAACATGGCAGTGTCTGCTGGGTTTCTCTCCAGGCAGGCCTCTTGTTTCATGAAACTCCCTGGGAGGCATTTTTCTTCTTTATCTCCAAAAGTTGCTGGCTGGTGGACTCTGCTTCATGGTTCTGCAATGTTCTGAAGCTCTTCTCCAAAATACTTCTTCTTTTATAGGATTCAAGTAAACTAATCAAGACCCACCTGGATTGGGTGGAGACACATCTCCACCTAATCAGGTTTAATATCCACACTTGATTGAGTCACATCTCCATGGAGATAATCTAATCAAAGTTTCCAACATACAGTACTGAATAGGGATTAGCAAAAACAGTTTCCTTTACAAAATGGGATTAGAAATAAAACATGGCTTTTCTAGGTAAATAAATCCTTTCAAACCAGCACACCCTCCTTTGTTTCCATGCTTCATAGAACAACACATATCAGTTTTCTAAGAGTATGGTTTTCGTGTAATTGGTATTCACTCCAATTATTGTTAAACCACCTGTTGCTATTCTCTTTTGTATTTGTCAAAGTGGGCTTTCCCTGTGTGAACACTCCAGGAATATGTTTAGTCCAGATAAATATTCAATAAATTAAACTATTTGCATTGTGTTACATTAAATATGTTGGCTCTCAAAGTTTTTTCCTTACTAAAACTGTAACTCAGATGAAAAATTTAACATGACTTCAAAGAACAGCCTAGGTTGTTAGGTAACAAAGTAAGCGATAAAGTGAGAGACTCAGAGGTTTGGGGATGATTTCAAGAGTAAAGAGATTTATAAATTTTATTACAGAATAATACATGTAATATTCCCAATAAAAAGATTCATTTAGACAAATTGGAGTGATTAAATATTTGTTTAATAAATTTCATGCCTTCTCCCTGATTTTATCACCATATTAATAGTGATAAAGTTATAATGTTAAAGTTAGTATAAGGCAAGTTTAATTTATCAAGATTTAAATATTTTAATTTTCTGTATGGTTTATAGTTAAAGCAAATTATTATTATTGTTTCTACAAATAGTTTTAAATTACCAAAATATAATATAATGTTTAAGTGAATTTGCAAAATGGATATATTTTAAAGAGTTTAATCGTGTAGGCTTCTATAATCCTACAAGTCATAATGATTTAATGTGTTGGCTTAAATTTTAATTTCCAGATCTTCAGGTAACTTTAAATTCTTAGCTAGATTAATATTAAATTGATCTAATTAGTAAATATTCTTTGGCTATCTGGACAATTTCTAAGAAAGAAAAGTGCATAAAACCTTGGTTATTAAGCATAGCTTTCATTTCCCTTATTCCTTACTCAGTGAATAGCTGTAAATTAACAGGATGAATAAAACATTTGGATATCAATATATGTTCAGTATTGCTACTTTAAAATTTATATATGTAATATGAAACACATGGTCATGAAGAAAAATAGCTATATCATTTTTGGTTTCCTGGCTTCTAGATTTTCTCTGTAAGGCAACAAATTTTGATTATTTGTTTGATTCTGGCAAACATTAATTGTTGAGTTCATACTAGGTACAATAATTATAGAGCAAAAAGAACACATAGGAGATAATGGATATGTCTCCTCATTTATCTAAGGAATTATTACAATCTTAATGGTGATAAATTCAACATAACGTACACATTGTTTCATCTCATATGCTATAGGATTTATTATATATTTATAAACTTTTTTATTGTATAGTATAACATCTATACAAAGCAAAGAAATAAAAAAGCAATAGTTTTCTAAGCATTCTTCAAAAAGTGGTCACAGGACAGATCCCAGAGTTTGTCATGGGTGACCATATGATCCTCTCCTATTTTTCCTTCAAGCTGCCCCAGAATATAGGAGGGTAGAGGACTTACATGCTTTTTATCATCACAATTGAATTTTTTCTGCTTTTTTTGTGAACCATAACATATATACAAAAAAGCTATAAATTTCCAAGCACCACACCACAACTAGCTGTAGAACATATTTCAGACTTTGACATGGGTTACAATTTCGCAATTTTAGGTTTTCACTTCTAGCTTCTCTAAAATACTGGAGACTAAAAGATATCAAGTTAATGATTCAGCATTCATATTCATTTGTTAAGTCCCATCTTCTATGTATAATTCCACCATCACCTTTGAGCTTTCCATACTTCTCATTGGAGTTGTCTGGGCTATGGCAATTCTAAATTTTTGATATTGAATGTGTCTATCTCTAATATGGGGTAGGGAGATGGAACTATTTGATGTTCTGGAGAGGCTGAGCTAGGTTTCAGGGCTTATGTGGACCAGGGACTCATCTGGAGGTTGTAGGTTTCTGGCAAGTTACTCTAGTGCATGGAGCCCTTGTGAAATCTTATATTTTGTCCTAGGTGTTCATTAGGATTGGCTGGAATGGCCCTGGTTGGGGATTGGCAGGTTATGATAGGTAGCAAGGTCTACCTGAAGCTTGCATAATAGCAACCTCAGAGTAGCCTCTTGACTCTATTTGAAAACTCTCTCAGCCACTGATACTTTATTAGTTACAGTTATTTTCCCCTTTTTGTCAGGATAGAATTGTTGATACCAAGGTGCCAGGTCTGGATTTATCCCTGGGAGTCCTCTCCCACATCACCAGGGAGACTTTCACCCCTGGATGTCATGTCCCACATAGGGGGGAGGGCAATGATTTCACTTGCACAGTTGGGCTTAGAGAGAGTGAGGCCAATCTGAGCAATAAAAGAGGTCCTCCAGAAGTAACTCTTAGGCATGCCTATAGGTAGTCTAAACTTCTATGATATCTGCATAAGCTTCAGAAGGGTAAGCCTCATGATCGATGGCATGTCCTATTGATTTGGGTGTCCCTAAAGTTTGACACAGTATCAGGGGATTTCCTGATGGTAAGGTTTAATAGCTCAATAGCCTTTCTCCCCTCTCTCAGGGGACTTTGTCAATGTTTTCTTTTATTATCTGGTTAATATACTCTAGGACTTTTCGAGGCATTACAATAATCTCTACAGAATTAAAGCACCTCTTTCTTATTCTGTGCTCTCTGTGTTTCAATTGTTCAAATGAGCTACACAGATAAGTTAAATTTGATTATGCACCACAGAAAATTTCAGTTCCAGATCAAATAAATCTTTCTTCCATTGGTCTCAAAAGGTATGTGTGATTCTAAAATATGATCATTGTTTTCCTTACCCCTATGTTCTAAATTACTTTAACTCCAACCTGTTTGGCTTCATTCTTAACTATAAATATCAGGTTATATATATACAAAACAGCCTCTCAAAAGCCAGAAATAATAATCACCACTCCAGACTTTATGGGCCTGCTATAAAAACTTACAATCTAGGCTCCTGTTTTCTTATAAGCATCTTCTAAAGGTGACCATACCACTGTTGTTTTTTTGTTTCTGGCTTATTTTGTCTCACCAAATATCCCACATGTTCATTCACATCATTGCATGCCTCATGACAATGTTCCTTTTTGTAGTAGCACAGCCTTCATTCATAAGTATACACCATCATTTGCCATTCTATTTCTCTGTCAGTTCATCCTTCAGCCACCTGCATTCATCTAGCATCATGTAGAGGGCTGGGTTTATTATATTTTAAGGATAGGATTGGAGTTTTATATTTATCACATAACTGTTCGGATGTATATATGTGTATATATATATATGTCTAAAAACATCGATATAAAACTAGAATAAGTTTGTAAATAAAGGAGGCTTATTAATTCTTTATTGTAAATTATTACATGAATGGCATGGCAAAAGTAAAATCAGAATTTGAGTTTTCTTTCTGTTAAAAGACCAAGCTATTATGTACCCAGAAAACAGCAATTACTATTTTTTATTGAAATATTCTGGAAACCCCCTGTATTTCTGGTTTACACATAAATCTTCTTTAAAAATGTTTCTTATTTTTGAAAAAAAAATGTTAAATTCCTCAAATAAATTTCTAGGACATCTGAAGCAAAGGATTACAAACTGTGCACCTTAAAGCAACCAAAATTTATTCTCTTACATTTCTGGAGGTTTGAACTCCAAAATCAAGGTATTGACAGGGCTGCACTCCTTTTCAAGGTTCTAGGGAAAAGGTTTCCTTGCCTTTCCCTAGCTTCTGGTGGCTCCAGATATTTCTGGGCTTGCAGCAGCATAGGTCCAATATCTACTTTTTCCTTAATATGGACATTTTCTTCCTCTTTGTGTCTACTTGTCTGAGTGTTCCCATGACCTTCTTAAAAGGACATCATCATTAGATTTATGGCATACTATGATCCTGCATGACCTGACTTTAAAATTTTTATTTTGTAATAATTTCAAGCTTACAAGACAGTTACAAAAATAATACAAAACCCATACAGAGAATTTCAACCTACCCTAAAACAGATAACCTAGATCTACCAGATTTAACATTTTGTCACATTTTGTGGATCATTCTATCTGTATTTCAGTCAATCCCTCCATCTGTCTTTTCATCTATCAATTTTATAAACCATAATTTAACTAATTATGTCTGTGAAAACCCTATATCCAAATATGGACACATTCACAAATATCAGAGGTTAGGACTTCAACATATCACTTTGAGGCACAAAATGCAGCTCACAACAGATCCTTATTGTTGCTTGTTCATGTGTTTTCAAAATATTAGTGGTAAATATTACTTGCTTTTAAGCTGTTGAGATGTATGTACATATCTTGTTTCCTCTGACATTTTTATTTGGCAAATTCAGTTCCCAAATTCAGAATAATAAAATTATGATTTTTTTAGGCCTGTATTTTCTTTAGGTTTCTTGGATTGGTCACCTGATTTGTTATTTCATTTTACAAAAAGATAATAGAAATACTTGGGATTGAGTTTGTCTCATATTCTTCAAATTTCAATTAACTTAAAATTATTGTGGGAGTTGTTTTTATCTTCCAAAATAAAAATAAAAGAAAAAATAATGTATTAAAAAGAGTTCAATCTTTACAGGTTAATTATTTATCATTAAAATATATAACATAAAATCTGTTTTCAATGGTTGTATACATTTTAGTTAAAAATGAACATACTCATAATCAAGAAGACTCAGAAATACAATAAGCAGAGTGCACTTGGAAAATCAGAAAGGATCTGTCATCTTATAAAAAGAGAGGTTCAAAAAATTTAGTTTTAAGTGATATGTTATGTGTTGCATGGGAACTGTTATTAAATGCGAATTGCTTAATCTTCCCTGGTTACATTAGTATGGGTGAAATATTGATATAAATACTTCAGAATCTGTATAAAGTTTCTAGAGAGTTGTCAATGCCCTCACTGTTCTTGAAGCTCTTGATGTTGCCTTGCTTGATATTAAGCAACAACAATATATTGTTATTGGTCATAATTTCAGTTATTTTTTTTAAATGTTGCACCCACATACACAACCAAATTCCCCTGTCAATTGCATTAGATTCATAATGAACTCTCATCATATCTTTAATCTCAACCATGTTAAGCTTTTTGTCATCCACTGATAGATATTTTTTCTTTTTACTGATGCTTTCTTGAAAAGTGCTTGCAATAAGCTAAGATCCCGAGTGCTTAATCTTCAACCAGAAGGAACTATCTCAAAGCCTCATGGAAAGGACTATGCCAGGTAATCTTGGGCCACAGACTTCTAATTGTCTTGCATAATTAACTTTGAGACCATACCTCTGGACTGAGTTGGGATTTCCAGAACTATAGTGGAGTAGGTTCATGAGAGTGCTAGCACAAAATTGAGAGGAACAATAATTAACTACATAGGACTGAATGAATTGAGGAAGGATGATTATGTGTTTGCTTGGAATACTACTGAATCCTTAATAGTCTATTATCTAGATATAAAGAACACTCCTGTCTCTTAAGCTATCTATAACTCATAATTTAGTAGACCTCAGAAAGATAAGAGAATGCTATCTTTTTCTCCCTGTCTGATGCTTTTAGAATTTGGAAACTCAATGAATATTTTTTATTTTCATGGGAATATAATTATTTGCATAGGCTCAAAAGAATATGTCCTCCACATTAACAGGAAATAATTGGAAACAGAGGTTACAAAGCCAAAACTTTGAGTCACATGTATATGAAAATGATTCTCATATAATCATATATGATGAGACACTTTTAAGGAGTTAAGATTGACTAGATGGAACCAATACTTACAAAGACCTGTTGGAAAAACTGAAATTATGCAATTCCAAAAGTTACAGGTAGAAAGTTTCCTGGTAGGAAACTTAAGGTGTTTAAGGGACATTGAGAAGAGAGGAATTCACTTAAATCAATAGGTACTGCATGTGAAATCTGGTGGTGATTTTTTTTGGCTTGGATTCCTAGCTTCAAGAGACTTTTGCTAGTCTAATCTAAAATTCCTTATAAAAACTTCCAACAAAGAAATCTTTAAAAGGCCCATATAATAAATCACTATTCTTGCTTCATTTATGTAAATATAATCAGGTCATCCTTATGAGACCAGCTTCATATTTTGATCAAGAATAATCTTGCTTTGAGATTATCTTTGATCAAAGGACTATGGAGAGAAAATTTTACGTTTCAATGGAAAACTGTGCCAGTTTGAAAATATTATCTACTGAGAAAAGCCATGTTTTAATCTAGATCCAGTCTTGTGGAAGCAGCTATTTATTTTAATCCCTACTCAGTATTGTAGGTTGGAAACTTAATTAGATTTTCTCCACGAAGATGTGGCATGCACAGTTGTGGGTGTGGCTTTTGATTAGATGGAGATGTGACTCCACCTATTCCAGGTGGGTCTTGATTAAATTACTAGAAGCCTTTAAAAGAGGAAATATTTTGGAAAGAGTCAGAAACAACAGAAAGGACAGAGCCTAAAGGAATGGTAAAGGCCTCAGAGCTGACAGAAACTTCACAGCAGAGCTGACACAGATGTGGACACATGGAGAGCAGAAACATGGAAGTTTGGAGATGCTTGGAGCCCAGCAGACATTTCCATGAGTTATTAAGCAAGCCAGAGCCTGGAGAGAGCCAAGGGATGCAAGAGATGAAAAGTATCCCTGGAGAAGTAAAGTGAGGAACATCCACAGAAGCAGAGGCTAAAAATAATGGTGCTCAGGAGCAACAGACCAGTGTACCATCTTAGGTGACAGAGATGTTCCAGATGTATCTGCCTTTCTTCATCCAATTCCCTGGATATGTTAGTTTGGATATTTCCATAAGCTTACAACTGTAAACTGGTAACTTATTAAATCCCCCCTTTCAAGATCTAGTTTTAGTATATAGCATTCTTGCTTGTAAAGGAACACAGATTTTGGTACCAGAAGTGGGGTGCTGTTGCAGTTTGCAAATAACAAACATTTTGGAACAGCTTTTTAAATGGATAAGGGGAAGACTCTCGAAGAGTTGTGAGGATTTTTATTGAGAAGGAAGAATTGCTTTGAAGATATTGTTGGTAGAAGTATGGAAAATTTAGTCTGGCTGCTCTTTGAAGCTTATAGTAAAATGTTAGTGGAAAGAGATGGATTGAGAACAGAATTCTGGGGTAGAAAGAAAACAGATATTGGAGTTTGGGAAAATTCTGGGCTTCCAGAAAAGAAAACCCTAGAAAGTAGTGCCCCACATGAGCATTTGACCAAACATGGAAACAGTCAGAGGATGTCCTTGCATTACAGGACATGCAAGGATTTGAGATAAAGTTATCCAGGAAGGATTTATGGAAAGTCCTTTTGTCTGATGAGCATGATCACAGATTACTGCATAGAAAACCAATAAGAGCATTGTGGGATCTGTATAAACAGAACCATTGCTGGTCTAGACAAGAATGGACAGAAAAAGGGAAAATTGTAAGAAAAGTAGTTTCAGAGGCAGAAACATGGAATTTAAAATCTGGAGCCAGGAAGCCTCAGGTCAGGAGAGTGAATTGACCCATAGGCGTGGAGAGAGTGAATTTGCCCTGGAAGCCGGGGTGGGGGGCTTCTGCTTTGTTGCTCAGGATGGGGTGTGCCACCTCAGACCTTGGAGAGGATGGAGTGCATAAATAGGGATTGGAGGGAGCCTGGCTGCAACCCCTTGTTCTGGAGGGATTGAGTGTGTGCCCCAGAGTTGGCAGAGTGCCCAGCTGAGGCTCCAATGCTTGGAAAGGGTGGAGGCCAGAAAAGGTGGTCCACTCAATGTCCTCCAAATTTGTCAACTCCACACCAACATTTAGAGGGAACAAAGCAATTGTGTAGACCCTCAGAAAGGTTAGGACCTCTGCTTTCTAAAACTCCAAGGATAAGTGAGTCTTATACTCTTAAATCTAATGGAGTTTTCCCTGCAGGTTTTAGGAGCAGTTTGTGTCCAGTGAGCCCTGTGGTCCTTCCAATTTCTCTCTATGGAAATGTGAACATGTATCTTATGACTGTCACCCCTTCATATATTGGCAGAAGAAACAATTCAAGTTCCACAGATCCAGAACCAGAGGAAAATCTTTGCCTTAAAACAGATCGTGTCTGTAAAAAATTTTGATGAAACTTTGTACTGGTTTTACCCTTATATTGTATTTGTTTTGTTACTGAAATGGTTTAAAGCTTTGTGACATTGTAATGGAGTGAATATGTTTTGTATATGGAAAAGACATGTCTTTTTTAGCGTCCAGGGGGTAGAATGTGCCTGCTTGAAAATATTATGTATCCCCAAAAAGCCATGTTTTAACACGGATCCAATCTTGCAGAAGCAGCCATTTCTTTTAATCCCCATTGAGCACTATAGGTTGGAAACTTTATTAGATGATCTCCATGGAGATGTGGCACACACAACTGTGACATTTGATTAGATGGAACTATGGCTCCACCTATTACAGGTGAGTATTGATTAGATTACTGGAATCCTTAAAAAGAGGAAACATTTTGGAGAGAGTCAGAAACAACAGAAAAGACAGAGTCTAGAGAAATGACACAAGACTCAGAGCTGATAGAAACTTCACAGCAGAGCTGACACAGATGTGGACACATAGAGAACAGAAACATGGATGTTTAGAGATGCTTGGAACCCAGGAAATATTGTCATGAGGTGTTAAACAATCCAGAGCCTGGAGAGAGTCAAGGGAAGCAAGAGATGAGAAACATCCCTGGAGAAGTAAAGTGAGGAACTTCCACAGGAAAAGGGGGTGAAAGAAATGGAGCCCAGAAGTAAAGGACTAGGTGCCTTCCCATCTGACAGGTATGTTCCAGATGTATCAGCCTTTCTTCAATGAAGGTTTCTCTTCCATGATGCCTTAGTTTGAACATTTCCATTCGTTTAGAACTGTAAATTTGTAACTTACTAAATTCCCATTTATCAAAGCTGCTTCAGTTTTTGTATGTCACATTATGAAAGGTTTCATACTAACACAAGCCCACTCTTGTGGATTATCAGAGTCTTGCCTTTCAACTTCTTTTCTCAAACAGGTAACTGATGGCTTTGCCATCACCTTGCATACATTGCCAATTCTTTGATAAAAACGTTTACATTAGAGAGGTTGTGGGTTTACAAAACAGTCTTGTATAAAATACATGTTTCCCATATACCACCCCATAGCTAATACCTTGCATTGGCATGGAACATTTACTACAATTGATGATAATACACTTTTAGAATTCTACTATTAACTACAGTCTATGGAATACTTTAGGATTCACAGTTTGTGTAGTATTGTTCCATGGATTACATTTTAAAATTTCATTCTGTTATAATATTTACTATAAAATATATCATCTTTTAATCATTTTTAGATATATCTCTCAGTGCTGTCAATTGCATTCACAATATTGTGCTACCATCACCACTCTCCACTTTCAAAATATTTTCAACATCCAAAATATGAATCGTGTACATTTTAAGCCTTAACTTCCCATTCCCTATCTCCACCCCATCCACTAATATGCTGTATTCTAGATTTTGACCCTATGAGTTCACTTATTCTAATTGTTTTGAATGTGTAAGATCATACAATATTCATCCTTCTGTGTCTGCTTTTATTTCACTCAACATGATGTCTTCAAGGTTGATCAATGTTGTCCCATTAATTCCTTTTTACAACTGAATTATGTTCCATTGTGTGGAACATAATTAATTCCTTTTTACAACTGAATTATATTTCATTGTGTGTTGTATTAGTTAGTAAAGCTGGCTGAATGCAATATACCAGAAGTTAATTGGTTTTTATAAAGTGAATTTATTAATTTAAAAGTTTAGATCTAAGCCCATAAAAGTGTCCAAATTAAGGTATCCAGAGAAAGATACGTTTACTCAAGAAAGGCCCAATGGTATTTGGGATTTCTCTGTCAGCTGGGAAAGCACGTGGTGATGTCTGCTAGATATCTCTCCTGGCTTCTCATTTCAAGTGACTTCCCCAGGGGCATTTCTTTCTGCATCTTCAAGTATCTGTTATGTGTAGACTCTGAACCTTTTTCCAAAAGATTCCCTCTTAAAGGGCTCAAGTAAGGGACTCACCTTAAATGGGTAGAGATGCATCTCCATGGAAACCACCTAATCAAAAGGTCCCACCCACAGTTGGGTGGGTCACATCTCCATGGAAACAAATTAATAGAAAAGATCCCACCCAACAGTATTGAATCAGGATTAAAGAACATGCTTTTCTGGGGTACACAACAGTTTCAAACCAGCACATATGCATATACCACATTTTATTTACCCATTAAGTTGATACGCTTTGGTTGCTTCAATCTTTTGGTAATTGTGAATAATGTTCATATGAACATCATTGGGCAAATACCTGTTTGTGTTTGAGGTTTCAACTATTTTGGGTATGGATGAAGAAGTAGTATTGCTGGGGTCTTATGGTAGATCTTTACTTAGGTTTCACAGGAAATGTAAAACGGTCTTCCACAATGGCTGCATCATTTTACATTATCATCAGCAATGAATGAGTGTTTGTATTTCTCCACATCTTCTCTAACACTTCTTATGTACTTTTTTAATAGCAGCTATTTTAATGGGTGCAAAATTGCATATCATTGTGGTTTTGCTTTGTATTGACGTGATGGCTCATTATTTTGACCATCTTTTCCTGTACTTTCTGGCCATTTGCATATCTTCCTTGGCTAGATGTCTATTCAAGTCTTTTGACTATTTTAATTGTGTTCTTTGTCTTTTTGTTATGAAGTTGAAGGCTTTCTCTTTGTCAGCTGAATATTACTCCTTTATCAGATATGTGACCTCCAAATACTTTCTTCCATTATTTAGGCTGTCATTTTACTTTCATGATAAAATCCTTTGCAGAACAAAAGTTATTCATTTTGATAAGGTCCCAATTATATATATTTTTCTTTTTTTTGCTTGTACTTTGTATGCAAAGTCTAAGAAATCATTGCCTAACACAAAATCATGAAGATGCTTCACTACGGTTTCTTCAAGGATTTTTGATAGTTCCAGCTCTCTTATTTAGGTCTTTGATCCATTTAGAGTTGATTTTTATAAAATGTATGATATAAAGATCCTGTTTGTTTTTTTTCCGCAAATGGAGATTCAGTTTACCCAACACTGTTTTTGAAGAGATTATTCTTTCCCAATTGAATAGTTTTTGCAACTTGTCAAAAACCAGTTGGCCATAAATGTGAGGGTTGATTTTTGAGCTCTCAATTCTATTACATTGGTATATATGTCTGTTCCTGTGCCAGTGCCATTCTGTTTTGATTACTGTGGCTTTGCAACATGTTTTAAGATCAAGAACTCCAAATCCGTCAACTTCATTCTTCCTTTTCAAGATGGCTTCAGATATTCAAGGCCTTTCATCTTTCATATAAATTTGATGTTTGGTTTTTCCATCTCTGTAAAGTAGGTTGTAAGGACTTTTAATTGGGACTGCATGAACCACAAATTGCTTCTAGTCATATTGACATATTAATTATATTTAGTGTTCCAATCTTTGAACATGGAATATCTTTCCATTTATTTAGGTCTTTTAAAATTTCTTTTAGCCATATTTTCTAGTTTTCTATGTGCAAATCCTTTACATCTTGTGTCAGTTTGAAGCTATTATGTACCCCAGAAAAGCCATGTCTTTTAATCCTCATTCAACATTGCTGGGTGGGATATTTTTTATTGTTTGCATGAAGATCTGACCCACCCAATTGCGAGTGGTAACTTTTGATTAGATGGTGTTCATGGAAATGTGTTGCAACCCATTTAAGGGGAAGTTGCTTTCTGGAGCCCTTTAAGAGAGAACTGTTTTTGGAAAAAGCTACAAAACCAATGAAGCCCACACAGCCAGAGACCTTGGAGCTGTGGAAGGAAGGCATCCCCAGGGAAGCCTTATGAAGTGAGGAGAGAAAGCTAGCAGATCGCCCCTCCCAGCTCAGAGAGGTGTCCAGAACCCAAAAACCCTAGCAGATGCCAAATATGTGACTTCCCAGCTGATGGACCTCTTCTGGATGGTATCAACCTTTCTTGAGTGAAGGTAACCTTTTGGAGCCTTACTTTGGTCATTTTCATGGCCTCAGAACTATAAATATACAACTTAATAAGTTCCTTTTTAAAAGACATTCCATTTCTGGTATATTACATTCCAGCATCTTAACAAACTAAAACATATCCTCAATGAGATTTTTTTCTAGATATTTTATTTTTTTAGTTGCTATTGCAAATTAATTTTTTTCTTGAATTCTTGTTCTGATTGTCCATTGCTTGTGTATAGAAACACTACTGATTTTTGGTGTTGATGTAGTACCTTGCCACATTGCTGAATTCATATATTAGCTCTAGGAAATTTGTTATATATATTTCAGGATTTTCTATATATAGGATCACATCAACTGCACATAGAGAACATTTGTTTTCTTCCTTTCCAATGTGGATGCTGTTCTAGTTTGCAAGCTGCCATAATACAAATAGGATAAACAAAACAGTTTTTAAAAAGGGGAACTTATGAAGTTGCAAGTTTACAGTTCTAAAGCCATAAAAATGTCCAAATTAAAGAAGACTATAAAAATGTACAATCTATTGGATTCAGGAAAAGATACCTTGGTTCAAGAAGGCTGATGATGTTCAGGGTTTCTCTCTCAGCAGGGAAGGTACATGGCAAGATCTACCAGCTTTCTCTTCAATGGCTCTCCCAGGGCTCTGATTGTTCTGTTGGCTCTGTTGGTTCTGATGGCTTTTGTTGCTCTGAGCTTTTCCCTAAATTTTTCCCTTTTAAAGCACTCCAGTAAGCAACCCCACCTTGAATGGGTGGAGACACATCTCCATGGAAACCATCCAATCAAAAATTATGACCCATAATTGGGTTGGTCACATCTCCATGGAAACAATAAAAAGTCTCCCACCCAGCAATACTGAATGAGGATTAAAGGACATGGCTTTTCTGGGGTACATTATAGCTTCAAACCAGCACAAATGCTTTTTATTTATTTTCTTGCCTAATTGCTCTAGCAAGAACTTTCAGTACAATGTTGAATAACAATGGTGACAGTGGCCATCCTTGTCCTCTTCCTGATCTTAGAGGGAAAGCTTTCAGGCTTTCACTATTAAGGAGGATATTAGCTGTGGGCTTTTCATACATGTCTTGTATCATGGGGTGGGGGAATTTCCCTTCTATTCCTAGTGTTCTAAATATTTTGTCAAGAAAAGTGCTGTATTTTTTCAAATACTTCCCCTGTGTCAATTGAGATGATGATGTATTTTTTCCTTCACTGTGTTAATGTGGTGTACTACAATAATTGATTTCCTTTTGGTGAACCAACCTTGAATACTAGGGTTAAATCCCACATGACCATGGTGATTAATTCTTTTCATATCCCTTTGGATTTGGTTTGCTAGTTTTTTGTAAATGTTTTTTGCATCTATGTTAATAAGAAATAATTATACATAGTTTTCTTTTCTTATGGTATATATGTCTGATTTTGGTATGAGAGTGCTGATGGCTTCACAGAATGAGTTATGGAGTATTGCCTCCTCTTCAATTTTTGGGAAGAATTTGAGTAGAGTTGGAGTTAAGTCTTCATGAAATGTTTGGTAGAATTCCTCTGAGAAACCATCTTGTCCTGGGCTTCACTTTTTGTTTTCATTGAGATATATTCACATATCATATAATCATCCAAAGTGTACAGTCATTAGTTCACAGTATCATCTTATAGTTGTGCATTCATCACCACAATCAGTTTTTGAACACTTTCGTTACTCCAAAAAATAAGAATAAAAATAAAACATAATAGCCAGAATATCCCATACCCCTTATAGTCCCTTATTATTTATTTATTTTTTCCTTATTTATTGCTCATCTATCCATGTACACTCGATAAAGGGAGTGTCAGTCACAAGGTTTTCACAATCACATCGTCACACCATAAAATGTATATAGCTATACAATCATTTTCAAGAATCCAGACTTTGGGGTTACAATTCAATAGTTTCCAGTATATTTACTTCTTGCTATTCTAATACACTAAAAGCTAAAGTACATTATATAGTGCATAAGAATAACCTCCAGAATATGCTCGTGACTCTATCTGAAATTTCTCAGCCAAGGAAACTTTTTTTTCATTTCTCTCCCCCTTTTTGTCAAGAAGCCTTTTGCAATCACATGATTCCAGTCCAGGTTATCCTTGGGAGTCATGTTCCACATTGCCAGGGAGATCTATAACCCTGGGAATCATGTCCCACATAAGGGGGAGGGCAGTGATTTTACCCGCAGAATTGGCTTAGAGAGAGAGCTGGGCTTTACTTTGTTGGGTGGGTTTTTAAAATTACTGATTCAATATCTTCACTAGTAATTGGTCTTTTGAGAATGTCTATTTCTTCTTGAATCAATGTAGGTAGTTTGTGTGTTTCTAAGAATTTGTCGATTTCACCTAAGTTACATAAATTGTTGGCATATAGTTGTTCACAGTTTCCACTTAGATTCCTTGTTATTTCAGCCTGGTCAGCAGTATTTTCTCCCTTTTCGTTTCCAATTTGCATTTTCAGTACAGTCTCTTCTTTTCTTTGTCATTCTAGCTAAAGGTTTTTCTAGTGTGTTGATTTTTTTTGAGAATAATTTTTTTTTAGTTTTGTTGATTCTGTTTATGAATTTATTTTGCTTTCTATTTCATTTATCTCCATTCTAATCTTTGTTATTTCTTTCTTCTGCATGCTTGGATTTAGTTTGCTTTGCTTTTTCTAGTTCTTTCTGTTTTGAGGTTAAGTCTGTGACTTGAAGTCTTTCTCTTCTTTTTTAACTTTTTTATTGTATAATATAATATATATACAAAGTGAAGAAAGAAAAAAGCAATAGTTTTCAAAACACTCTTCAACAAATTGTTACAGGACAGATCTCAGAGTTTATCACAGGTTACCATACAATCCTCTCAGATTTTTCCTTCTAGCTACTCCAAAATGTAGGAGGACAGAAGGCTTAAATTTTTTTATCATCACAATGATGATTAAAAAATCATTTTTTTTCTTTTTTGTGAAAAATAACATATATACAAAAAAGTAATAAGTTTCAAAGCACAGAACAACAATTAGTTGTAGAACATATTTCAGAGTTTGACATGGATTACAATTCCACAATTTCAGGTTTTTACTTCTAGCTGCTCTAAGATACTGGAGACTAAAAGAAATATCAATTTAATGATTCAGCAATCATATTTGTTTGTTAAACCTTATCTTCTCTGTTATTGAATTTCCTGTATAACTCCACCGTCACCTTTAATCTTTCTATCTCACTCTTTGGGAGTATTTGTTCTATGACCATTCTAATTTTTTCATTGTTGGAAAAGGCTGTGAATTCTCCTTTGTTTTAAGGTAAGAAGTTAGAACCATTAATTTCCCTCTCAACACCGTCCTACCTACATCCCATAAGTTTTGGTATTTTGTATTTTCATTTTCATTCACCTCAATATATTTCATTTTTATTTTCTCTTTAACATATTGGTAGTTTAAGAACATGTTTAATTTACCCATATTTATGACTTTTCTTTTCTCACTCTGTTATTGAATTCTAGCTTCATTCTGTTGTGGTAATTGTACATTGTATGATTTCCATACTTTTAATATATTGAGACTTTTTAAATTAATTTTAATTTTTTAAAAAATATAACAACAAACAACATGAACATTTGTAACATATGATCATCCCTTTCTACATATGTAATCAGTAATTCACAATATAACCATATAGTTGCACATCCATTATCATGATCATTTCTTAGAACATTTGCATCAATTCAGAAAAAGAAATAAAAAGACAACAGAAAAAAATTCATGCATACCATACTCCCCACCCCTCCCTTTCATTGATCACTAGCATTTCAATCCATTAAATTTAATTTAACATTTGTTCCCCCCATTATATATTTTTATTCCATATATTTTACTTGTCTGGTGATAAGGTAGATAAAAGGAGTATCAGACACAAGGTTTTCACGATCACACAGTCGCATTGTGAAAGCTATATCATTATACAATCATCTTCAAGAAACATGACTACTGGAACACAGCTCTACATTTTCAGGCACTTCCCTCCAGCCTCTCCATTACATCTTGACTAACAAGGTGATATCTATTTAATGTATAAGAATAACCTCCAGGATAACCTCTTGACTCTGCTTGGAATCTCTCAGCCATTGACACTTTATTGTGTCTCATTTCACTCTTCCCCATTTTCGTCAAGAAGGTTTTCTTAATCCCTTGGTGCTGAGTTCCAGCTCATTCTAGGATTTCTGCCCTACACTGCCAGGAAGGTCCACACCCCTGGGAGTCATGTCCCAAGTAGACAGGGGGAGGGTGGTGAGTTTGCTTGTTGTGTTGGCTAGAGAGAGAGGCCACATCTGAGCAACAAAAGAGGTTCTCTTGAGGTGACTCTTAGGCCTAATTTTAAGTAGGCTTGACCTATCTTTTGTGGGGTTAAGTTTCATATGAACAAACCTCAAGATTGGGGGCTCATCTCATTGCTTTGGCTGTCCACACTGCTTGTGAGAATATCAAGAATTCTCCACTTGGGGAAGCTGATTTTCTCCCTTTCTATTGAGACTTTTTTGGGTCCCATTATATGCTCTTTCTGGAGAATGACCCATATGCTCTCAAAAAGAATGTGTATTCTGTTTTTATTGGATCCAGTGTTCTATATGTTTTTTGGGTCTGGCTGGTTTAGAGTACTGTTCAAGTCTTGTATTTCCTTACTGATCTTCTTGGTAGATATTCTATCCATTATTGTGAGTGGCGGATTAAAGTCTCCTACTATTAATGAAGAACATCCAGTTTCTAGTATTTGCCCTGTATATTTTCAGCTCTCTTGTTAAGTGCATATATACTTATAAGTGCTATATCTGCCTTTGGAATTTTCTCATTTAACAGTATGTGATGATCATCTTTGTCCCTCATAACTGTTTTTGACTTAGAGTCTATTTTATCTGACATTAGTATAGCCACATCACATTCTTTTGTTCACTATTTACATGGTATATTTTTCCTCTCATTTTACTGTCAGTTTGCTTGCATCTTTGGCTTTAAGGTGAGTCTCTTGCAGATAGCATATAGTAGGGTAATGGTTTTTTTCCCCATTCTGCCAATCTCTGCTTTATGACTGGAGTGTTTAAACCATTTGCATTTAAAGTTATTTCTGATAATATAGGTCTTATGTCATTTACTTATTTAGAATTTGATTTTTTACATCATTTTTGTCATCAGTTCTGTTAAAGCTTACTTTTCTATTTATTTGTTTTCATGTGTTGAATCATATTGAATGGCTTTGATTTCTAATTGGATATATTTTTCATCTGTTTTTCTTGTGGTTACCATAAGTTTAAAATTTAACATCCTAAATACATAATAATTATATTTGTTCTGACACCAGTGTAACTACAACAGTGGGCTGATATGTTATGCCAGTCTACTTCTTTATTCCCACCATTTTTTCACTTGTTACTGCATATATAATGCACATTGTATGTCTAAAACTAGACTTAGCATTACTTTTTTAGCATTTGTGTTTTAGCACCTGTAGGAAATAAGAAATGGAGTTACATGCCAAATAATGGAGCACAATAGTCTTACATTTATAATTATCAAAATTTGTTACTTTTATCACAGGTCTTTCTGGTGCTTTGAATCACTTTAGGGTGTCCTTTTGTTTCAGTCTGAAGTACTCCTTTTATCATTGTTGTAGGGCCAATCCTGTTATGATGTTCTTACTCAGTTTTGTTTGTCTGAGGATGTCTTAGTCTCTTCTTCGTTTTTTTCTCCTTTCTTTTCTGAGAGGAGATCTTATCATTTTAAGTGCAATTTTATGGAAATATTCACACAGCATAGGGACCATCCAAAGTATACAATCGCTGGTTCACAGAATCATCACATGGTTGGGTATGCAGCACCATGATCAAATTTAGAGCAATTTTATTTTTCCAGAAAAGAAATAAAAAGAAAACCCTAATCCTCCCATAATCCTTATTCCCCATATAATTGACCTATAATGTTGGTGTGGTACATTTGTTACTGTTAAAGGAAGAGCATTAAAACATTACTGTTAACTATAGTCCATTCAATTGGTACATTTTTTCCTATATACCACTTGTTGTAGTTTCCAAGCTGCCAGAATGCAATACACCAGAAACAGAATGGCTTTTAAAAAGGGGAATTTATAAAGTTGAAGGTTTACAGTGCTAAAGCTGTGAATGTCCAAATTAAGGCAAGGCTATGAATATGTCCCAATTAAGGAACCTACAAGAGGTTACTTTCACTCAAGAAAGGCCAATGAAGTTCAGGATTTCTCTCTCAGCTGGAAAGGCACATGGCGGAAGTCTGCTAGCTTTCTTTCCAGACTTCTTGTTTCATGAAGCTCCCCCAGTGGTGTTTCCTTCTTCATCTCCAAAGGTTTCTGGCTGAGTGGGCTCTGTAGCTTTTTCTAAAATGGTCCCCTCTTAAAGGGCTCCAGTAAGCAACCCCACCTTGAAAGGGTGGAAACACATCTCCATGGAAACTACCTAATCAAAAGTTACCACCCACAATTGGGTGGGTCACATTTTCATGGATAATAAAAAATCTCCCACCCAGGAATACTGAATGAGGATTAAAAGACATGGCTTTTCTGGAGTATACCACGGATTCAAACCAGTACACCCCTCTATATTGTTATACATTCTCATGGTTTAATCTTCAACTTTCCTACTGGGAACATACAGGACTCTAAACTTACTCTTTCCACCACACTCTTACACCATTCAGCACTTTTTAATTATTCTCACAATAATATCCTTCCATCACCTCTGTCCATTTCCAAATATTTAAGTTCATCCTCACTAAACATTCTGCATATATTAAGCAACTGCTCCCCATTCTTTAGCCTCAGTCTATATCCTGGTAACCTATCTTCTATGTTTTGTGCCTGTGAGTTTACGTATTACAATTAGCTCATATAAGTGAGGTCATCAAAACTTGTCCTTTTGCATCTGATATATTTCACTTAGCATAATGTCCTCAAGGTTCATCCATGTTGTCACATGCTTCAAGACTTCTTTCCTTTTTACTGTTGAATAATATTCCATTGCATCTATATACTACATTTTGTTTATCCATTCATTTGTTGATGGATATTGCATTATTTCCATCTTTTGGCAATTGTGAATAATGCCACTATGAACATTGGTGTGCAAATATCTGTTCAAGTTCCTGCTTTCAGATCTTCTGGGTATATTCCGAGTAGTGGGATTGATTGGTCATAAGGCAACTGTATATTTACGTATCTAAGGAATCACCAAACCATCCTCTAAAATGGCTGGACAATTTTATATTCTCACCAGCAGTGAATACATCTTCCAATTTCTCCACATCTTCTCCAACACATCTTCTCTTTTTAATAGCATCCATTCTAGTAGGTGAGAATTGATATTTCATTGTGGTTTTGATTTGCATTTCTCTAATAGGTGGTGGAATTTAATATCTTTTATGTGCCTCTTAGTTATTTGTATTTCTTCTTCTGGAGAAATGTCTATTCATGTCTTTTCCCAATTTTTAATTCAGTTTTTTGTTTTGTTATTGTTGAGCTGTAAGGTTTCTTTACATATGCTGGATATTAAACCCTTATCAGATATATAGTTTCCAAATATTTTCTCTCATTGAGTCAGTTGCCTTTCACCATTTTGGCAAAGTACTTTAAAGCACTGAAATATTTTATTTTGAGGTGTTCCTTTTTTATTTTGTTGCTTGGGTTTTCAGTATAAAGTCTAAGAAACTGTCACCTATCACTGGATCTAGGAGATGTTTCCCTACATTTTTTTTCTAAGAGTTTTATGGCACCTGTGATGGTTAGGTTCTGGTGCCAACTTGGCCGAGTGATGATGATGCCTATTTGTCTGGTGAAACAAACACTGGCCTGACCACTCCTGCAAGGATATTTCATGACTGGTTGATAAAGCAGAAGGTTGGTGTATTAAATCATCAATCAGTTGATTGCATCTAGGGCTGATCACATCCACAATCAACTAAGCCATGGTTATGCCCAAAGAGATAATCCAGTCAGTTGAAGACTTTTAAGGAAAAAGAGAGAGAATTTTTCATTGCTTTTTCAGCTGGTAAGCCTGTCCTGTGGAATTCATCCAAACCCATTATCAGAGGTGCAGCTTCATAGCCTGCCCTGAAGATTTTGGACTCTTTCATTCCCACAGTTCTACATGACATCTTTATAAATCTTATATTTGCAGATAGCTCCTTTATGTTCTGTTTCCCTAGAGAACCCAGACTAATACAGCTTACTACTGGGAGTAGCTCATGGGAAATAGAATCATAAAAATTATTTTTTACAATTGGTTTTCTATTCCAACTAGACAAAGAGGCACTAGTGACTCTGTTTCCATTAATCAAGATGGCACTGAGACTCCATGGGGTTAGTTGGCAAGAGAGATACTCAAAGTATCACCATTAGAGTTTGCTAATTGTATGCTTATACAAGGCAAGGGTCTGGATTAGAGTGTTTTTGACACTTTTACAGTGTTTTCTGTAATTAAGAGGTATAATGACATCTACTGGTTGTTGTTAGATATGCTAGATACAGTGATATGGAAAGGGATAAGCTGAATGTATGAACAATGTAAAAGTGTCCATGTTTGCCCTGAAAGAAAATCTTATTTCCTGTGGTCGCAGACTTGAAATCTCTGAAAACCAGACACACAGCCTCACTGTGTGAGTAGCAGATTTACAATGTAAACTAAAATCTCAACCTTGCAGGGCATCTGCTGTTAAAGTAAAGGCTTTGATTGGAAAAGAATTGGATACTGAAATGTAGGATGGGGATATATGGCTTGATAATGATGTTGATGGAGAGATGGAATCCCTGGAATCTGCTGAGCCGTTGCTAGATAGACTTGTAATGGACTGCCCTGTGGAAAGTGCATCTCGACTTCCAGTCTGTCTTGAGGAAGTTGCTTTCCAGCCTTCAGTCTGCCAAGAGGTGTCTGCTATCGAACCTCCACCTAATGAGACTAACCTTTCAATGCTTGCTAACCTTGTAACCACCTCTCCTGGGGTAACAGCACTCACTTCTCTGTCTCAAGCAACTAATCTTGTTTCACCAGATCAAAGTGCAATGGAATGCCCTGAGGTAATTGGCTTGAAAGACATTTCTATTTATTTTCATGACCCACACCCACCACCCTTGCTTCTTTAAAGATCTATAACTATAGTAAAGTCCCAAAAGACCTTGAAAGGTGAGGTACAAACTGTGACCCATGAGTAGGTATGCTATACTCCAAAAGAACTGCATGAATTTTCCAATCTATATAGACAGAAATCAAGGGAGTGTGTGTAAGAATGCATATTAATGGCTTGGGATAATGGTGGAGGGAATGTAAGGTTGGATCAAGCTGAAATTATTGATATGGGCCACTAAGCAGAGACTCTACATTCACTATGGTAGCTCAAAGAGTTAGAAAGGGCATTGACAGCTTGTTTTGGGTGGTTGGATGAAACATGGATCAAAAGGTGGCCAACATTGCCTGAGGTTGAAATGCCAGAACTGCCCTGGTATAACATAGATGAAGGGATCCAGAGGCTTGAAGAGATTAGAGTGTTAGCATGGATTTATCATGGAAGACTTGCTCACACATCCCAGGAATGTCCTGAGGACGCATCTATTTTGTGAGACTAGCTCCATCATCCCTGAAGAGCACTGTAGTTGCCTTTCTCTGTAGGTCAGATTTTACTGTAGGAGCTATCATCATTGAGCTGGAATCCTTAAACAGAATAGGGATGATTGGATCTCGATTTAGCCCAAGACGTGGTGACAGTTAATCACCATAGACAAAGAGGACATTCCCATCATAATGGACAGCAGACTCAAAGCAGGAGTCAAATAATCTGACTCACAGGAACCTGTGGCCTTGGCTAGTAGATCATGGGGTAAATAGAAGTAAAATAGATGGGCAGTTTACTAAATTCTTGTTTGAGATGTATAAGCAGAATTCTAGGTCAAGTCAACAGAAGTCTCACTTGAATATCAAAAACAGAGAGTCACAGTCCCTTATTCAATTTCCAGATTTCAGACAGTTTAAAGACCTAGAGTCCCTTGAATGGGGGGGGCCAGGTATCCTTGGGGAAGGACCTTTTTGGAGGGAGGAAGGACCCTTTTAAACTGCCCAGATTTTGCACTGTTACCCTTCCTTCCAGCCTCCCCCAAGAAGACCTATAGCCTATTACCAGGGTGACTGTGCATTGCAGAAAAGAAAATGATCAGATATTTTGGGACTTATTGGACACTGGCTCAGAAGTGACACTAATTCTAGGAGACACAGATCACCATACTGATTCACCAGTCAGAGTAGTGGCTTATGGAGATCAGATGATCAATGGAGTTTTAGCTATAGTCCTTCCCACAGTGGATCCAGTGGTTCCTCAGACCCATTTTATGGTCATTTCCCCAGTTCCAGAATGCATAATTGGAATTGACATTGGTTCTCTGACTCATGGACTGAGCGCTACTGTGATAGGAAAGGCCAAATGTAAGCCACTAGAACTGCCCCTACTAAGCAAAATATTGCATCAAAAGCAATACTTGTATTCTCACCACCTTTTATTATTAAAACTTTCCCTTCTTCCCAAACAGAACCCTACACCCATTATGCATTAACTCCCCAATTCCTCAATACCTCAATATTGTGAATGTGACTAATCCCATTGAATGGTATGCTTGGAAGTGGTTAAAATGCTAAAGTTTATGCTATCTATAAGTTCCCACAATTAAAAAAAAAAGGAAGACACAAAGACAATTAAAGACAATGTATGATCTTGGATGGGATCTAGGAACAGAGGAGAAAAGGAACCTATGAAAAAATTGGAATATAGGTGATAAACTTCATATCAATGTGAAATTTCTTGAACTTGATAACTGTACTTAAGATGGATACATAAGTGAATTTCCTTGTTTTTAGGAAATATACATGGCAGTGTTAAGTGTTCAAGGAGCACAATATCTGCAGCCTACGTACAAATGTTCATAACATGGAAGATAGGTAGATATGGCAAATGTGGCAAAAAATTAAAATTGTTGGACCCGGATTTCTGGGTGGGAGATATGTTGAAGTTCTCTGCATATGGGGTTTGTGTTATTTTTGTAACTGTCCTGTAAGTTTGAAAGTATTTAAGAATAATAAGTTTAAAATAAAAATGCAAAAGCATTTAAAAAAAGCAATTCTGGATTCCTGGAGGGATGGCACAGAACTAGTGCCACTCTTAAGGACTTGAAGAAAGCAGAGTGGTGATTCCCAACACATCACCATTCCACTCTCATACTTGGCTTTTGCAGAAAACAGATGGGTCTTAAAGGATTACAGTGAATTATTGTAAACTTAATCAGGTGGTGACTATTGTTGCAGTGACTGTTCCAGATGTGGTAACATTGAGCAAATGAGCACATTGTCTGGTACCCAGTATGCAGCTGTTGATTTGGCAAATGCTTTTTTCTCAATAGTTATCAGTAAGGAACACCAGAAACAGTTTGCATTCAGCTGGCAAGGCCAGCAGCATAGCTTCAGTGTCCTGTCTCAGGGGTATATCAACTCTCCAGCCCTATGTCACAATCTTGTCTTCAAGGACTGTTATTGTTTTTCCCTCCTACAAGAACTCATACTCATCCATTATATTGATGATATCGTGTTGATTGGACATAGTGAGCAAGAAATAGCAACTACTCTTACACTTATTGTTAAGGCATTTGCAAGTCACAGGATGGGACTTATATCCAACAAAAATACAGGGTCCTTCCACCTCAGTGAAATTCTTAGATGTCCAGTGATGTGAGGCATGTTGAGATATCCCATCTCGGGTGATGGATAAGCTGTTGCATCTGGCCCTTTCTATGAACAAAAATGAGGCACAATGTCTAGTTGGTCTCTTTAAATTTTGGAGACAATATATTTATCATTTGGATGTACTACTCTGGCTTATTTACCAACTGACTAGAAAATCCACTAGTTTTGAGTGGGGACTGGAACAAAAGGAGGCTCTGCAACAAGTCTAGGATGCTGTGCAAACTGCTTAGCTCCTTGGGCCATATGATCTGGCAGATCCAATGGTGCTGGAAATGTCAGTGGCAAATAGGAACGCTGTCTGGAGCCTTTGGTGGGTGCCCGCAAGAGAATCACAATGCAGACCCTTAAGATTTTAGAGCAAAGCCTTACCATTTGTTGCAGATAACTAGTCTTCATTTAAGAAACAGATTTTATTGGGCTATTGGGTCTTAGTAGAGGGTGAATACTTAACCATGGGCCACCAAGTTACCATGAGAATTGAGTTGGCTATTAGTGTGTTGTCTGACCCACCAAACCATAAAGTTGGGTGTCCACAGCAGCACTCCATAAAAAAGAAATGGCATGTAAGAGATAAGTCTCAAGCAGGTCCTGAAGGCACAAGTAAGTTATGTGAGGAAGTGGCCCAAATGCTCATGGCCCCCACTCCTGCCATGTTACCTTCTCTTTCCCAGACCAGAGACATAGCCTTTTGGGAAGCTCCTTACAGTGATTTGACTGAGGAAGAGAAAACTCGGGTCTGGTTTATAGATGGTTCTGCACGATATGCAGGAAGTGAGCAGCTGCAGCACTACAGCCCCTTTCTGAGATATCCTTAAAGGACAGTAGTGAAGGGAAATCCCCCTAGTGGGTGGAACTTTGAGCAGTGCATCTTGGTTATTCATTTTACTTGGAAGGAGAACTGGCCAGAGGTGCATTTTTATACTGACTCATGGGCTGTTAATGGTTTCACTTGTGGTCAGGGACTTGGAAGGAGCATGATTGGGAAATTGATGACAAAGAGGTATGGAGAACTGATATGTGGATAGACCTTTCTTAGTAGGAAAGGAACATGAAGATATTTGTGTCCATGTGAATGCTCACCAGAGGGTGACTTCAGCAGAGGAAGGTTTTAATAATCGAGTGGATAGGATGACCCAACCTGTGGATACAATTCATCCTCTTTCTCCAGCCACTAATGCCATTGCTCAATGAGATTATGAAAAAAGTGGGCATGGTGGTAGGGATACATGGGATCAGCAACACGGACTTCCATTCACCAAGGCTGACCTGGCTACAGCCACTGCTGAGTGCCCAATTTGCCAGCAACGTAGACCCACACTCATTCCTCAGGCTGATTTCTTGAGGTGACCAGCCTGCTACCTGATGGCAGGTTGATTACATTTGACCACTTCCATCATGGAAGGGCAGTGATTTGTTCTAATTGGAATAGTTACATACTATGGATATATGAGTTTGCCTTCCATGCGTGCAATGCTTCCACAAAAACTACCATCCATGGACTTATAGAATGCCTTATCCATCATCATCGTATTCCACACAGCATTGCTTCTGATCAGGAAACCTACTTAACAGCAAATGAAGTGTGTGAATCGGCACATGCTCATGGAATTCTCTGGTCTTACCATGTTCCCATCACCCAGAGACAGCTGGGTTGATTGAATGGTGGAAGGGCCTTTTGAAGACACAATTACAGTGAAAACTATGTGTCAATAATTGCAGGTCTGGGGCAATGTTCTCCAGGAGGCTGTGTACACTCTGAATCAATATCCACTGTGTGGTGCTTTTTCTACCATAGCCAGGACTCACGGGTCTGGGAATCAAGAGGTGGAATTGGAAGGGCACCACTCACCACCATCCCTAGTGTTTCACTAGGAAAATTTTTGCTTCCTGTCTGTGAAACTTTAAGCTCTACTGGTCTACAGATCTTGTTTCCAAAAGACGGAGCACACCTACCAGAGACACAAAAATGATTCCATTGAACTGGAAGTTAAGACTGCCACCTGGCCACTTTGAACGTCTGATGCCACAGAATCAACAGGCATGAAATGAGATTACTGATCCTGGCTATCAAGGGGAAATAGGATTGCCACTTCAAAATGGGGTTAAAGAAGAATTTTCCTGGAATGCAGGAGATCTCCCAGGGCATCACTTAGTACTACCATGCCCTGTGATTAAAATGTCAGTGGACTTTAATTTCTTATTAAAATTCCCAGAAGGAAGAGTCAAAGAAATAATCTATTAAGTATTTTTCAATCTACCCATTTCTTGCTTCTTGTCCCCCTATTATTTATTTATTGAGTTCAAAAATTGTAATAATAGAAAATGTTATAAAAATTTTTCTAATTGTTATTAATATCAGTGAGAAATTTAAGTATGGTACACAGTTTTTATAGTATACTGATTTGCCTTAAAAATAGTTTAAGAAATGTGTGTGTGTGTGTGTGTGTGTGTGTGTGTGTGTGTGTGCCTGTGTGATGCACTACCAGCTTTATTAAGCAACCATTTGGGATAAATTGGAAAAAAAACAAACCTTCCAAACAACTCTAAAAATGGTATTGTGCCATTCATTCAACAAACATTTACTATGTACAAGCATGCCTCAGACATATTGTGGGCTCAGTTCAAGACTGCTCCAATAGAGCGAATATCACAATAAAGCAAGTCACCTGAATTTTTTTGTTTCAGTGCATGTAACAATTATGATTGCACTAATGTAGTCTATTAAGTATGTGTTCTAGTTTGCTAGCTGCCTGAATGCAACATATGGAATGGTTTTTAACAAGGGGAATTTAATAAGTTGCTAGTTTACAGTTCTAAGGCCAAGAAAATGTCTCAATTAAAACAAGTCTATAGAAATGTCCAATCTAAGGCATCCAGGGAAAGGTACCTTAATTCAAGAAGCCCTATGAAGTTCAGGGTTTCTTTCTCAAGTGAAAATGCACATGGTGAACACAGTCAGAGTTTCTCTCTCATCTGGTAGGGCATATGGCAAACATAGTCAGGGTTTCTCTCTCTTCTGGAAAGGCACGTGGTAAGCACGGTGTCATATGCTAGCTTTCTCTCCTGGCTTCCTGTTTCATGAAACACACTGGGAGACATTTTCCTTCTTCATCTCCAAAGGTTGCTGGCTGGTAGACTCTCTGCTTCTTATGGCTATGTCATTCTGTTTTCTCAGAATCTCTTTTTCTCCAAAATATTTCCTCTTTTATAGCATTCCAGTAAACTAATCAGGACCCACTTAGAATGGGTGGAGACATGTCTCCACCTAATCCAGCTTAACAACTACTCTTGACTGAGTCACATTTCCAGGGAGATGAACTAATTACAGTTTCAAACATACAGTACTGAATAGGGATTAGAATAAACAGCTGCCTTTAAAAAACGAAATTAGGATTAAAACATGGCTTTTCTAGGGTACATATATTCTTTCAAACTGGCACAGTATGCAATAGCATAATCTCTAAAAACACAATGTGCATACCTTAATTTCTTTATTTAAAAATACTTTAGTGTTAAAAATGCTAACCACATTCTGAGCCTTCAGTGAGTTGCAATCTTTTTGCTGGTGGAGCATCTTAATGGCTGCTGATGGATCAAGGCCCTGGTGATGAAGGTTGGGGTGGTTGTGGCAATTTCTTAAAATAAGGCAACAATGAAGTTTGCTGTACTGATTAATTCTTCCTTTCGTGAAAGATTTATCTGCAGCATTCAGTGCTGTTTGATAGCATTTTAACCACACTACAATGTTTTTCAAAATTGGAGTCAATTCTCTCAAATCATGTCACCAATTTATCAACAAAATTCAGGTTATATTCTAACTCCTTTGCTATCATTTCAACAATGTTCAAAGCATCTTCAACAGGAGTGGATTCCATCTTAAGAAACCATTTTCTTTGCTCATCCATAAGAAACAACTCTTCATGTGTCAAAATTTTATCATGAGATTTCAGGAATTCAGTTACATCTTCAGATTCCACTTCTAATTCTAGTTTTCTTGTTATGCCTACCACATCTGCAGTTACTTCTACTCAACCCTTGAACCCCTCAAAATTATCCAGGAGGATTGGATTCAACTTTTGCAAAACTCTTGTTAATGTTGGTATTTTTACCTCCTCCCATGAATCATGACTGTTGTTAGTGGCATTTAAAATCGTGAATCCTTTCCAAAAGATTTGCAACTGACTTTGCCCAGATCCATTAGAGGAATAACTATATATGGCAGCTATAGCCTTACAAAATGTATTTCTTCAATAATAAGATTTGAAAATCAAAATTACTCCATGATTATGGGCTGCTGGATGGGTGTTATGTTAGCATGCATGAAAATGACATTAATTTCATTGCACATTTCCATGAAAACTCTTGGATAACCAGGTATATTATCACTGAGCAATAATATTTTGAAAGGAATATTTTCTTCTGAGCAACAGGTCTCAACAGTTGAGTAAATTGTGTTTTAAACAAATGTGCTGCCATGAAGTCCTTGTTATTCCATTTATAGAGCACAGGCAGAGTAGAATTAGCACAATTCTTAAAGGTCCTAGGATTTTCAGAATACTAAATGAGCATTGTTTTCAATTTAAAGCCACCAGCTGCATTGACCCCAAACAAGAGAATCAGCTTTTCCTTTGAAGCCAGGGATTGTCTTCTCCTCACTAGCAATGAAATTCCTAGATGGCATCTTCTTCTAATGCAAGGCTGTTACGTCTATATTATAAATCTGTTGCTTAGTGTAGATATCTTCATCAGTTATCTTAGCTAGATCTTCTGGATAACTTCCTACAGCTTCAAAATCAGCATTTGCTGCTTCACCTTGTTCTTTTAATGTAATGGGCATATTACTTTTCCTTAAACCTCATGAATTCACCTCTGCTAGCTTTAAATTCTTCTTCTGATGCTTCCTCACCTCTTTCAGTCTTCACAGAATTGAAGAGAATTAAGGCTTTGGCTTAAGACAATGTTGGGCCTGGTTTGATCTTCTGTCCAGACCACTGAAAATTTCTCCATATCAGGAAAAAGTCTGTTTCCCTCTTTTTATCATTCATGTGCTTATTGGAGTAGCACTTCTAATTTCCTTCAAAAACCTTTCCTTTACATTCATAACTTGGTCAATTGTTTGGCCTAAAGCCTAGCTTTTGTCCTATCTCAGCTTTTGACATGTCTTTCTGATTACACTTAATCATTGAATTTCATTAAATTTTAATTTAAGATGAGAGATGTGTGACTCTTCCTTTCACCTGAATACATAGAGGTCATTGTAAAGTTTTTAATTGGTTTAACTTCAATAGTGTTACATATCAGAGAATAAGAAGGCCTAGAAGAAGGAGATAGATGAGTAATGGTGGCCACGAAAAACATTTATTGATTAAATTTGTCACTTATATGGGTGCAGTTTATGGCACCCCAAAACAGTAACAATAATAACATCAAAAATCTCAATAACAGACATAATACATATGAAGAAGTTTGAAATATTGCAAAAAAATTACCAAAATGTGACACAGAGATGAAAAGTGAGCACATTATGGAAAAATGGCACCAATCAACTTGCTCAATGTAAGGTTGCTACAAACCTTCAATTTGTGAAAATAAAACAACAGTATCTGTGATTGCAATAAAATGAAGCACAATAAAAAAGGTAAGCTTGTACCTACTCTATTCTCTGTGCTAGACAGTGGGATAACATTGTGAACAAAGCAGACCAAAATACCTCTTGGAGCTTATCTTCTATTGGGAAGATATATTCAATTTCCCAGATTAATATTTATGTGGTAATTTTTCCATATTTTCATGGAATATATAAATACACAGTAATAACAAAAAAGTAAGAGAATCATAAAACTGAGAAACCTTCCTAAAGCTATGTTTGAAACTAAAATAATTCTGAAATAAAATCTTGCA
This sequence comes from Tamandua tetradactyla, assembly GCF_023851605.1. Classification (NCBI taxonomy): domain Eukaryota; kingdom Metazoa; phylum Chordata; class Mammalia; order Pilosa; family Myrmecophagidae; genus Tamandua; species Tamandua tetradactyla. The sequence continues at coordinate 52,038,955 of NC_135353.1, read as the reverse complement.
AATTATAGCCCAGAGAGTTTAAAGACATTAATTTAAAGTGAAAAAATCTTCAAAAAAGTAAATAAAATATGAACATAATAAAAATAAGAATATTATCAAGTATAATTTATTCCAAAAAGTGTGATGATGGCTTAAAATCAAATATTACTTTATATAATATATCAATAGGTCAAAAGAAAACTAAACTTATAAGACTACCTCAATAGATGACCAAAAGAGGCATATGTGAAATTTTAACTTAAATTCCTGATTAGCTAAGTGAAAGCATTAAATTAAAAAAATCCTAAGCATGAAGGAATAGTCCCTTAGTATGATGATGTCCAGTTTAAAACACTATCTATCATAAACTATAACAGTGGCACCATAGAGATTTTAACATCAGGAATAAGACATGCATGCTCTATTGCCACAGTTAGAGAACTTCTAGTAAGTGCAATTAGAACTATCTTCATAGAAACCCTAAAAGATGGTACATAAAAAAATCTTAGAACTGAAATGCCTGGGTTATACCGCTGGGCCAAGCATGGCCTGTACCCAAGTGGCCTCTGAAGCCTGGATGCTGAAACCACAGTGGCCTGTGTGCCCAGCCAAGCCAGTGTGACCCTCCACTGCTTTGACCAATCTAAATATCAAAAAGCAGAGTGTTCATTTCATGATTTTGAAGAAAACAAAGAACTTTTGGTGGCCCAGGCTCTCTATATGAGATTACCTATGAATGACTGGCTGAGGAAATACTGGACTCTTTAGCAAGGTTTTTTGAAGACATTGCAGATAAACCTGGCATGCATGAGACTATGCTGTTTCATTTGGAAGTGGTGTTTTAACAATTAAACTGGGTAGAGGTCTGGGAACCTTCATGTACAATAAGCAAACTCTTTATAAGAAAATCTGTTTATATTCTTCAATCAGTGGGCCCAAGCACTAATACAGTACTGAAAAAAAACTGTGTACTCCCAAGTGGGCTATCACTCCATGAGCTGCTAACCACACAGCTGACTACAGTTCAGAAAACCAAATTAGGCTTATTTTCCTTGACCTATTTTTGAAAAGGCACCTGGTACCCACTCCATTTTTTTTTTTTTTACATGGGCAGTCACCGGGAATCAAACCCGGGTCCTCGGGCTTGGCAGGCAAGCATTCTTACCTGCTGAGGCACCGTGGCCCGCCCCCCACTCCATTTTTAAAGACATTGAAAACTATAAAGCCAATACCCCAGCTTCCTCCTGCAGCAGAGTGTCTATTCTTTTCCATTCCTGCTTTTGAGGACAGTTGCATTGTATGTAACAACTCTGTGAAAAGTATGTGCTGTTTGTTTCCACCCTCCAATTCTGGCTTTTAGCTTCTAAAGAGTTTTTTTAATGTAACTTCTGATTTCCTCCCTCACATGATCCCCATACTTTCATCATGTGTACATAGTCATACCTTAACATAAAAACTCTACAACAAAGAAAAAGAATAAAAATGGAAAATTCTAGAAGTAGAAATAAATTGGCCTCACTCTTCATTCTTTGAAAGACTCACTGCAAAATTACATGAAACAGTTGGCCAACCTTATTGTTTTTTCTTTCTTTTTTTAAAATTTTAATTTAATTTTATTTTTTTAAATACCAAAAAAACACCAACAAATGCAGACATTCCTATTTTGATCATTCCATTCTACATATATAATCAGTAATTCACAATATCATCACATAGTTGCATATTCATCATCATGATCATTTCTTGAAACATTTGCATCTGTTCAGAAAAAGAAATAAAATGAAAATAAAAAAAAATTCATACATGCCCTACCCCTTACTCCTCCCTTTCATTGATCACTAGCATTTCAAACTAAATTTATTTTAACATTTGTTCCCCCTATTATTTATTTTATTCCATATGTTCTACTCATCTGTGGACAAAGTAGATAAAAGGAGCATCAGACACAAGGTTTTCACAATCACACAGGCACATTGTGAAAACTCTATCATTATACAATCATCTTTAAGAAACATGGGTACTGGTACACAGCTCTACATTTTCTGGCAGTTCCCTCCAGCCTCTCCATTACATCTTGAATAACAAGGTGATATCCACTTAATGCATAAGAATAACCTCCAGGACAACCTCTCGACTCTGTTTGGAATCTCTCAGCCATTGACACTTTGTCTATTTCATTCTTCCCCCTTTTGGTTGAGAAGGTTTTCTCAATCCCTTGATGCTGAGTCTCAGCTCATTCTAGGGTTTTTCTCAATCCCTTGATGCTGAGTCCCAGCTCATTCCAGGGTTTCTGTCCCACATTGCCAAGAAGGTCCACACCACTGGGAGTCATAACCCATGTAAACAGGGCGAGAGTGGTGAGTTTGCTTGCTGTGTTGGCTGGAGAGAAAGGCCACATCTGAGCATATTTTTCTTTCTTAAAATGAGACTCCTTAAAGTGTAGTCTATAAAAATTCCCAGGCTTCTTTGAAATTGTAAATACATATGATCCTTTTGGTACTGAAGTGTGAAAGGCAACTGGAAAATTCTCAAACCAAAGACCATCCACATTCATGCTTTGGGACCACCAGATTGTGGCCTGGTGAACCAGGGAGAAGTGTAGAGGTTTCTTCCATATAAAAGTATATATGCACAAATACTCGCACACATTTTATTTTGTTTGTTTGTTTTTATAATTTAAAGTTTAGTGTAGAAACAGCTTCTGAAACTAGGATCAGAGAAAGCAAAAATTCCCTGAAGATTCTCTCCCAAAGACTCAATTATCAGAATTAATGGGAGTTTAGTAAATTGCCTGGATAGAAAATAAATCAATACACAAAAGAGCTTTCTTGTACACTGATAATAACTAGTTAGAAGATCTAGTAAGGAAAAGAGAACCTCTTGCAATGGCAAAATATTATATATTATAACCAGAAAAAAACCTAATAAGAAACTGGCTGAGAAAATTACAAAACTTTATTGGGAGAGATACATGATCTATGTAAATGTAGAAAAAAATAACATGTTCCTGGATTGGAAGACTAAATATTAAAAACATGCCAAGTGGTCCAACATTTAGATGTATGTTTACTCTAATTCAGATCAAAACCTCAACTGGATTTATAGTAGTTGAGAAAGTGAGTTTAAACATTCATCTGGGAGTTTTAAAAAATGAGGCTGCCAAGAAATCTTTGAACAAAAGGAATAAAAGCATACTTGTTTATATAAAAATACATAAATGAAATATTCTCTAAAATAGTGTGGTGCCAGATATGGAGAGACTGAAAACCTTAATAAAGGCAAATATTCCAATAAGAATTTTAAAATGACATGAAAAAAGAAGAAAACAATTGGCAAATACATTTTAGCAATGTCCAAACTTATTGGTACTCAAAGAAATGAACATTAAAATGTGGTATATATATATACTTGGAAAAGATTTTTGAAATAATAATCCCCAGTGATGGTGAGTATGGGCAATCATTCTGCAAACAGTAAGCGATTGGTGGCCCAAATATTGTCAAAAGCAATTTAGCAAAACATGTATATCAAGAGCCTTAAAATATTCATATCCTAGAAATCCATACCAGAAATATACCCTAAGAAATTCTTCAGAGATGCACATCACAAATGGCCATTTCTTGTTCATTGAAGCATTGAAAAGCTGGCAGGTATCAAAATGACTATATAGCAATGTTCAAGAAGCATCTTCTAGACAACAAATAGCATGTTGTTGGAGATTATTTAATGTCATGGCCAAATACTCATATGCTTACTATAAGATGCTGCAGGAAAAAATTAGTATCAGTGATCATGTGATCCAAATTTACTACACACACATGCATTCTACACAGAGTGACAACATAAGAGAGAAGCACACAAGTTGGAATAAAAGGCATTCATAGGTTAACAATCATAAACTCTTGATGATGGGATTATGGTAGGCTTTATGTTCTTTCTAATACTCTGGACTCTATGAAATCACCATCCAATTAGACAGATGTTAAGATATTGCCATATATATGTTCATGAGCCATTTTTAAAGAATGAAACTTATAGATATGTTGAATCCAGGCTTTTTAGCTTGAACCAATCCCAATATGTTAGAGGTAACCGCATATGCTATTTTATGCTTTTAATACAGCAACATGTTTTCATCAACCATTTACAGTATGGTAATATTGTGATGTGTGAGCTTAAAAATTGATGAACAATTTATCATCATATATGAATATCTTCATAAGTTTTTGTATCTTGCATTTACTGTTTATCCTGATTTTTATTGATTTTAAGCAATTTTATTGAGATAAATTCATACAACATACAATCCATCTAAAGTATGCAATTAATGTCTCTTAGTATAATCACAGAGTTGTGCATTCATTACCACAAACAATTTTAGAAATTTTCATTACTCCAAAAAGAAAAATCCCATACCCCTTAGGTGTAACCTCTCAATCCCTCTATCCCCACCAAACCCTACATAACTATGAATCTAACTCTGTCTCTGTAAATTTATTTATATTTGCATCTTATAAAAATGGAATAATAGAGACTTCCGGAGAAGATGGCGGCTTAGTAAGACACGCGGATCTTAGTTTCTCCTCCAGGACAGCTACTAGGGGAGTAGAAACGATACAGAACAGCTCCCAAAGCCATGACAGAGATAAAAAAGACAGCGTACCCCATCCTGGAATGGCTGGCTGGCTGAGAGAACCTGCTCTGGTGAGATCGCCGAGGGGCGCGGGCTTCAGCGGGCAGGGCAGCAAGTGGCCGGAGTTACTCCCTTCCCCCTCCCCGGGCCAGCTGGGAGAATTGGACAGGCGGTCCCCTCAAACCACGGCGGCTGGTGCCCACACCACGCGCGGCCCCCCGGACCAACTGAGAGAATTGGATTGGAAATCCCCAGGCCGCAGAGAACGGTGATGGGGGGGCCCTTTCCAAACCCGTGACTCCCCGGGAATGTGCACTCTCCCGGCTGGCGCCCTCCCACCAAGCTTGGTGCCCCAGGCCGACTAGGAAATTCGGATGGGTGCTTTCCCAGGCTGCGGCGGCCAGCGACCCTCCCCGCGTTCAGACCCTGGGCCGGCTGGCACTCTTCCAAGCCGCTTCGGCTAGCGAACCTCCCGGACGGCGAGAGTTTTCCGAAGTTAAAGGACCCACAGCACCTTTTATTGGTGGGACCCACAGACAAACGTGTGCCATGAGCACCACCTACTGGGCAGGATAAGAAAAACAGTAACCAGAGATTTCACAGAAAAATCTTACAACCTTGTTGGGTCCGACACCCAGGGAAATCTGACTAAATGCCCAGATGCCAGCAGCAGAAGATAACTGTCCATGCTCAGAAGATTGAGAATATGGCCCAGTCAAAGGAACAAACCAATAGTTCAAATGAGATACAAGCGCTGAGACAACTAATGCTGAATATACGAACAGAAATGGAAAACCTCTTCAAAAAGGAAATCGATAAATTGAGGGAGGACATGAAGAGGACATGGGCTGAACATAAAGAAGAAATGCAAAAACTGAAAAAAAAAATCACAGAACTTATGGAAGTGAAGGATAAAGTAGAAAAGATGGAAAAAACAATGGATACCTACAATGATAGATTTAAAGAGACAGAAGATAGAATTAGTGATTTGGAGGATGGAACATCTGAATTCCAAAAAGAAACAGAAACTATCGGAAAAAGAATGGAAAAATTTGAACAAGGTATCAGGGAATTCAAGGACAATATGAACTGCACAAATATACATGTTGTGGGCATCCCAGAAGGAGAAGAGAAGGGAAAAGGAGGAGAAAAACTAATGGAAGAAATTATCACTGAATATTTCCCAACTCTTATGAAAGACCTAAAATTACAGATCCAAGAAGTGCAGCACACCCCAAAGAGATTAGACTCAAATAGGCATTCTCCAAGACACTTAGTAGTTAGAATGTCAGAGGTCAAAGAGAAAGAGAGAATCTTGAAAGCAGCAAGAGAAAAACAATCCATCACATACAAGGGAAACCCAATAAGACTATGTGTAGATTTCTCAGCAGAAACCGTGGAAGCTAGAAGACAGTGGGATGATATATTTAAATTACTAAAAGAGAAAAACTGCCAACCAAGACTCCTATATCCAGCAAAATTGTCCTTCAAAAATGAGGGAGAAATTAAAACGTTCTCAGACAAAAAGTCACTGAGAGAATTTGTGACCAAGAGACCAGCTCCGCAAAAAATACTAAAGGGAGCACTAGAGTCAGACACAAAAAGACAGAAGAGAGAGGTATGGAGAAGAGTGTAGAAAGAAGGAAAATCAGATATGATATATATAATACAAAAGGCAAAATGTTAGAGGAAAATATTATCCAAACAGTAATAACACTAAATGTCAATGGACTGAATTCCCCAATCAAAAGACATATATTGGCAGAATGGATTAAAAAACAGGATCCTTCTATATGCTGTCTACAGGAAACATATCTTAGACCCAAAGATAAACATAGTTTGAAAGTGAAAGGTTGGGAAAAGATATTTCATGCAAATAACAACCAGAAAAGAGCAGGAGTGGCTATGCTAATATCCAACAAATTAGACTTCAAATGTAAAGCAGTTAAAAGAGACAAAGAAGGACACTATATACTAATAAAAGGAACAATTAAACAAGAAGACATAACAATCATAAATATTTACGCACCGAACCAGAATGCTGCAAAATATATGAGGAATACACTGCAAACACTGAAAAGGGAAATAGACTCATATACCATAATAGTTGGAGAATTCAATTCATCACTCTCATCAATGGACAGAACATCTAGACAGAGGATCAATAAAGAAATAGAGAATCTGAATATTACTATAAATGAGCTAGACTTAACAGACATTTATAGGACATTACATCCCACAACAGCAGGATACACCTTTTTCTCAAGTGCTCATGGATCATTCTCAAAGATAGACCATATGCTGGGTCACAAAGCAAGTCTTAACAAATTTAAAAAGATTGAAATCATACACAACACTTTCTCGGATCATAAAGGAATGAAGTGGGAAATCAATAACAGGCAGAGTGCCAGAAAATTCACAAATACGTGGAGGCTCAACAACACACTCCTAAACAACGAGTGGGTCAAAGAAGAAATTGCTAGAGAAATTAGCAAACACCTCAAGGCGAATGAAAATGAAAACACAACATATCAAAACTTATGGGACGCAGAAAAGGCCATGCTAAGAGGGAAATTTATTGCCCTAAATGCCTATATCAGAAAAGAAGAAAAGGCAAAAATGCAGGAATTAACTATCCATTTGGAAGAACTGGAGAAAGAACAGCAAACTAATCCCAAAGCAAGCAAAAGGAAAGAAATAACAAAGATTAGAGCAGAAATAAATGAAATTGAAAACATGAAAACAATAGAGAAAATCAATAAGTCCAGAAGTTGGTTCTATGAGAAAATCAATAAGATTGATGGGCCCTTAGCAAGATTGACAAAAAGAAGAAGAGAGAGGATGCAAATAAATAAGATCAGAAATGGAAGAGGAGACATAACTACTGACCTCACAGAAATAAAGGAAGTAATAACAGGATACTATGAACAACTTTATGCTAATAAATACAACAATTTAGAAGAAATGGACGGGTTCCTGGAAAGACATGAACAACCAACTTTGACTCAAGAAGACATCGATGACCTCAACAAACCAATCACAAGTAAAGAAATCGAAGCAGTCATTCAAAAGCTTCCTAAAAAGAAAAGTCCAGGACCAGACGGCTTCACATCTGAATTCTATCAAACATTCCAGAAAGAATTAGTACCAACTCTCCTCAAACTCTTCAAAAAAATCGAAGCGGAGGGAAAACTACCTAATTCATTCTATGAAGCCAACGTCACCCTCATACCAAAACCAGGCAAAGATATTACAAAAAAAGAAAACTACAGGCCAATCTCTCTCATGAATATAGATGCAAAAATCCTCAATAAAATTCTAGCAAATCATATCCAACAACACATTAAAAGAATTATACATCATGACCAAGTAGGATTCGTCCCAGGTATGCAAGGATGGTTCAACATAAGAAAATCAATTAATGTAATACACCATATCAACAAATCAAAGCAGAAAAATCACATGATCATCTCAATTGATGCAGAGAAGGCATTTGACAAGATTCAACATCCTTTCCTGTTGAAAACACTTCAAAGGATAGGAATACAAGGGAACTTCCTTAAAATGATAGAGGGAATATATGAAAAACCCACAGCTAATACCATCCTCAATGGGGAAAAATTGAAAACTTTCCCCCTAAGATCAGGAACAAGACAAGGATGTCCACTATCACCACTATTATTCAACATTGTGTTGGAGGTTCTAGCCAGAGCAATTAGACAAGAAAAAGAAATACATGGCATCAAAATCGGAAAAGAAGAAGTAAAACTATCACTGTTTGCAGACGATATGATACTATACGTCGAAAACCCGGAAAAATCCACAACAAAACTACTAGAGCTAATAAATGAGTACAGCAAAGTAGCAGGTTACAAGATCAACATTCAAAAATCTGTAGCATTTCTATACACTAGCAATGAACAAGCGGAGGGGGAACTCAAGAAACCAATCCCATTTACAATTGCAACTAAAAGAATAAAATACCTAGGAATAAATTTAACTAAAGAGACAAAAAACTTATATAAAGAAAACTACAACAAACTGCTAAAAGAAATCACAGAAGACCTAAATAGATGGAAGGGCATACCATGTTCATGGATTGGAAGACTAAATATAGTTAAGATGTCAATCCTACCTAAATTGATTTACAGATTCAATGCAATACCAATCAAAATCCCAACAACTTATTTTTCAGAAATAGAAAAACCAATAAGCAAATTTATCTGGAAGGGCAGGGTGCCCCAAATTCCTAAAAACATCTTGAGGAAAAAAAACGCAGCTGGAGGTCTTGCACTGCCTGACTTTAAGGCATATTATGAAGCCACAGTGGTCAAAACAGCATGGTATTGGCATAAAGATGGATATATTGGCCAATGGAATCGAATAGAGTGCTCAGATATAGACCCTCTCATCTATGGACATTTGATCTTTGATAAGGCAGTCAAGCCAACTCACCTGGGACAGAACAGTCTCTTCAACAAATGGTGCCTAGAGAACTGGATATCCATATGCAAAAGAATGAAAGAAGACCCATATCTCACACCCTATACAAAAGTTAACTCAAAATGGATCAAAGACCTAAACATTAGGTCTAAGACCATAAAACAGTTAGAGGAAAATGTAGGGAGATATCTTATGAATCTTATAATTGGAGGCAGTTTTATGGACCTTAAACCTAAAGCAAGAGCACTGAAGAAGTAAATAAATAAATGGGAACTCCTCAAAATTAAATACTTTTGTGCATCAAAGAACTTCATCAAGAAAGTAGAAAGACAGCCTACACAATGGGAATCAATATTTGGAAACGACATATCAGATAAAGGTCTAGTATCCAGAATTTATAATGAGATTGTTCAACTCAACAACAAAAAGACAGCCAACCCAATTACAAAATGGGAAAAAGACTTGAATAGACACCTCTCAGAGGAGGAAATACAAATGGCCAAAAGGCACATGAAGAGATGCTCAATGTCCCTGGCCATTAGAGAAATGCAAATCAAAACCACAATGAGATATCATCTCACACCCACCAGAATGGCCATTATCAACAAAACAGAAAATGACAAGTGCTGGAGAGGATGTGGTGAAAGAGGCACACTTATCCACTGTTGGTGGGAATGTCAAATGGTGCAACCACTGTGGAAGGCAGTTTGGCGGTTCCTCAAAAAGCTGAATATAGAATTGCCATACGATCCAGCAATACCATTTCTGGGAATCTACTCAAAGGACTTAAGGGCAAAAACACAAACGGACATTTGCACACCAATGTTTATAGCAGCATTATTTACAATTGCAAAGAGATGGAAACAGCCAAAATGTCCATCAACAGATGAGTGGCTAAACAAACTGTGGTATATACATACGATGGAATATTATGCAGCTTTATGGCAGGATAAACTTATGAAGCATGTAATAACATGGATGGACCTAGAGAACATTATGCTGAGTGAGTCTAGCCAAAAACTAAAAGACAAATACTGTATGGTCCCAATGATGTGAATCGACACTCAAGAATAAACTTGGAATATGTCATTGGTAACAGAGTCCAGCAGGAGTTAGAAACAGGGTAAGATAATGGGTAATTGGAGCTGATGGGATACAGACTGTGCAATAGGACTAGATACAAAAACTCAAAAATGGACAGCACAATAATACCTAATTGTAAAGTAATCATGTTAAAACACTGAATGAAGCTGCATCTGAGCTATAGGTTTTTGTTTTGTTTTGTTTTGTTTTGTTCTTACTATTATTACTTTTATTTTTTTTCTCTATATTAACATTCTGTATCTGTTTTGGTTATATTGCTAGTTCTTCTAAACCGATGCAAATGTACTAAGAAACGATGATCATGCATCTATGTGATGATGTTAAGAATTACTGATTGCATATGTAGAATGGTATGGTTTCTAAAAAAAAAAAAATGGACAGCACAATACTACCTAATTGTAATGTAATTATGTTAAAACACTGAATGAAACTGCATCTGAGCTATAGTTTTTTTTCTTATATATTTTTGTATTTTTTATTTTTATTTTTATTTTTTCTCTATATTATCATTTTATTTCTTTTTCTGTTGTCTTGCTATTTCTTTTTCTAAATCAATGCATATGTACTAAGAAATGATGATCATACATCTATGTGATGATATTAAGAATTACTGATTGCATATGTAGAATGGAATGATTTCTAAATGTTGTGTTAGTTAATTTTTTTTAATTAATAGAAAAATGGAATAATGCAATGTATAGTTCTTTGTGTCTGGTTTCTTTCACATAGCATAAACTTTAAAATATTGCTATCTTTAAAATTAGAATGGTTGTGAGTTTACAGAAAAGTCACATAAAAAATACAACATTATCATATACCACCTATTGTTGACATTGTTTTAGTGTGGTACCTTTGTTAGAACTGATGAAATAATATTAATATATTAATGCCAACTGTAGTCCATAGTTTATATTAGGTATATTTTCCCCATATATGACTCTATTATTAACATCTTTTAATAGTGCAATGAATTTATTATAACTCATGAAATAACATTATTATATTTGTACTATTAATGGCAGTCCTTCATCCACAACAGGATTCACTGTGTTATACAGTCCCATAGTTTATGTTTTAACTTGTCTTCTGTAACATACGTGACCTAAAATTTCCCCTTTCAACTGCATTCACCAACATAATTCAGCACTGTTGTGTAATTATTACACTTACACTAATATGCTACTATCACCACTATCCATTTCTCTTACAATCAACCTAAATAGAAAATTCTATACAAATTATTAACTCTACTTTCTCTGTTTACTTATTGTAATTAGTTCATTTCAGTGAGATCAACCAATTCTTTTGTGTCTGACATATTTCACTCAACATTATGTCCTCAAGGTTCATCCAAGTTTTCACATGAATGAGGACTTCATTCCTTCTTACAGCTGAATAATATTCCATTGTATGTATATGCCACATTTCACTTATCCATTCATTGGTTGAGGGACACCTGGGTTGCTTCCATTTTTTTTTGGTAACTGTGATTAATGTCACTATGAACATTAGAGTGAAAATGTCTGCTTGAGTCCCGCTTTCAGTTCTTTTGGGTATATACCTAGCAGTGGGATTGGCAAATGATTTGGTCATTCTGTACTCAGGACCCACCAAACTGTATTGTTCACATGTATGAGTTCACATTCCCACCAGCAAGAAATAAGTGGTCCTATTTCCCCACAGTCTCTTCAAGAATTATAGTATTCTGTTTTTTAAAAATACCTTTATTCATAAAACAACATATAAACATTCTTAACGTACAAATATTTCATATATGTTGTATGATCAATAGCTCACAATATCATTAGGTAGTTGTATATTCATCCATGATCATCTTCCTGAAATTTGCATAATTCCAGAAAAAGAAATAAAAAATAAACTCACACATACCATACCTTCACACCTCCCTCTCATTGACCACTAGTGTTTCCATCTACCCAATTCATTTTAAGCTTTGTTACTCTTATTATTTGTTTATTTTTTATCCATATTTTTTTACTCATCTGTCCATACCCTAGATAAAAGGAACATCAGACACAAAGTATTCACAATCACACAGTCACATTGTAAAAGGTATATCATTATACAATCATCTTCAAGAAACAAGGTTACTGGGACACAGTTCTACAGTTTCAGATACTTCCCTCCAGCCACTCCAATACACCATAAGCTATAAAGGGGATATCTATATAGTACATAAGAATAACCTCCAGGATAACCTCTCAACTCTGTTTGAAATCTCTCAGAATTGACTTTTTACTTGTTCTAATTTCTTTGAGAAAATCAATAAAATTGATGGACCCTTAGAAAGGTTGATAAAAACTGGGAGTCAGGGCCCACATTGCCAGGGAGGTTTACATCACTGGGTGTCATGTTCCATGTAAGTGAGGAGGGCAGTGAGAGTGAGTGCACTTGCCAAGCTAGCTTAGAGAGAGAGAAGCCACATCTGAGCAACATAAAAGATTCTCTGTGGGTGACTATTAAGTATAATTATCAGTAGGCTTAGCCTCTCCTTTGCAGAAATAAGTTTCATGGGGGTGGACCAAAGATTGAGGGCTCAGCCTACTGAATATGCTGTCCACACTGCTTGTGAGAATATCAGGAATTCCCCAGATTGAGAAGTTGAATATTTTTTCTTTTCTCCCAAGTCCCCCAAGGGGACTTTGCAAATACTTTTTTATTCTCTGCCCAAATTACTATGGGATATATCAGGGCATCACACTAATCTGTACAAACCAATAAGATCTCATGCCCTATTAAAGATAGCATGTAATTGTGGTGTTCAAGTAAACTGAACAAAGTTAATTTAGACAAAGTGCTACCCAAAATATAAATTTTGCACCAAATAAACATCTGTCCTTTTGTTTTCACACAGAGGTTGAAGTTTGAAAATATGGGTCATATCATTCTTTCCCCAGTATTCTGATTTACCTTAGTCCTATTCAGATCAGTTTCATTTATGCATCTAGATAAAGAATGATCACATTTTCATTTTTTAAGCAGTTGCTGAATGGGATAATGCTGACTTTCATAGTCTCAGTGCTATAAATTTGAGTCTCAGGTGTCGCATAAATATATGAAGTGTTAGGGAACAACCAGGTTATATACAAATAGCTCAGTACCTCAGGATTTAGAAATGTCAGTTAGAACTCCTAAATATATGTGACTTCGGTAAGAACTTACAATATAAGAAACTTTACAATAGACCTCAACCTGCTCTCAACTTCAATTCTCTGAATTTGTATATTATGGTTAATCCGTGAGTGAGACATGATAATATTTGATAAATTTTGCTCCTGACATTTTATTCAACATATTGTCCTTAAGTTTCATTCACCGAGTAACATGCTTCACAACTTCATTCCCTCTTGCAGCCACTCAGTATTCCATTGTATGTAAACAGCACAGTTCCCTCTTCCATTCCTCAGTTGATGTAACCTTAGACCCCCTCATGCATTGGGAATTGTCAACACTGCCACCATAAACACCCAAGTTCAAATGTCTATTCATGTCCCCAATCTCAGTTCCTTCAGGTATATACCTAGCAGTGGGGTTTCAGGATCATAAGGCAATCACACCTCTTGCATCCTGTGGAACCACCACATTGCCCTCCAGAGGTGCTGCACCTCTGAGCTTCCTGAACAACAGCGAATAGGCAAATCTCTTTCTCCACATTTTCCCCAGCACTTGTTTCTCTCTGTTCATTTAATTTTTGTATGCTGTATGGTGGGGGTCACATTTCATTCTTTTTCCATGTGATTATCCCATTAATGCAGTACTATTTGTTGAATTTTTGTTTGTTTTTCCTTTATGTATGTGCTGTTTGTTTTTTGGAAAGTGTATGGGCCAGAAATTGAACCTAGGTCTGCCACACGGCAAGTGAGAATTGTACCACTGAGCTACACATGTACCTCCCTCTCTCTGTTCATTTTTAAACACTTTTATTCACACATTATATAATCTAACTTAAGTAAACAGATATGCCTTCACCAGCATACTCTCTATGGAGACATATTCTTTTCTTCTGTGTAGAATCCATACCCCTATCCCAATGCCCCTGTTTGTTTACATTTAGTTTTGGCATAATGCCTTTGTTATATTCAGTAGAAGCATATTACAATTTTACTGTTGACTACAGACTCTACCTTGCATTGATTGTACCTTTTCCTATACACCTTCCATTTTCAACCCTTTGCAATGTTGGCATTCATTAGCTCTCCCTGATTTAAAAACATTTTTAAATTTGTACCTTTAATCACCATCACTGTCCACTCTAGGCATTCCTAAATTATACCATCTCAGTCTTAATCCTTTATCTTTTCTTCTGGTTTCATATGTGCCCCCAGCCCTTCTCCCTCAACCATACTCACATTCAGCTTCATTCAGTGTACTTATATTATTCTACTACCATCAGATAGTATTGTTCTATCCATTTCCAGCTTTTAATAATCAGTCCTGTTGCACATTATGTATTCCTTCAACACCAAATGCCCAACCTCTACCCTCTTCCTATCTCCTGATAACCAGTGTTCTTATTAATATTAGCTCAAATTAATGAGGCCATTCAGTATATGCCCTTTTGTTTCTGGCTTATTTCACTCAGCATAATGTCCTCAAGGTTCATCCATGTTGTTATATGCTTCATGAATTTATTCTATCTTACTGCTGCATAGTATTCTATCATATGTACATATCACAGTTTGTGTAGCCAGTTATCCATTTATGAACATTTGGGCTGTTTCAACCTCTTAGCAATCATTAATAATGCTGCTCTAAACCTTGGTGTGAAAATGTCCATTTGTGTCCCTGCCTTCAGTTCATCTGAATATATACCTAGTAATGGGATTGCTGGATCATATGGCAGTTCTATATTTAGCTTCCTGAGGAACTGCCAAACTGCTTTCCAGAGTGGTTGCACTATTTTAAATTTCCACAAGCAGTGTACAGTGTGCCTCTTTCTCTATACCCTGTTCAGTGCTTTTCATTTTCTGTTTGATAATGGCCATTCTAGTAGGTTTGAGATGATGTCTCATTTGGGTTTTGATTTTCATTTCCCTAATAGCTAGTAAAGTTGAGGACCTTTTCATGTGCCTTTTAGCCATTGGTATTTCCTCCTCTGAAAGGTTCCTGTTCATGTTTTTTTAATCATTTTTAAATTGAAGTGTTTATCTTTATGTTGTTGAGTTGAAGAATCTATTTATATATTCTAGATATTAAGCTTTAATCTGATATGTGGTTTCCAAATACTGTCTCCCATTGCAGAGGCTGCCATTTTATTTTCCTAACAAAGTTCTTTGATGCACAAAAATGCTTAATTTTGAAGAGGTTCCATTTATCTATTTCTTTTTTCAATGCTTGTGTTTTGGGTGTAAAGTCTAGGAAAGCACTTGGGTGGGCAACGGTGGCTCAGAGGCAGAGTTCTCACCTTCCATGCTGGAGACCTGGGTTTGATTCTTAGAGCCTGCCCATGTAAAAAAAAAAAAGTTATGAGGTCTAGGAAAGAGCCTCCTATTAGAAGATTTACAAATTATTTCCTTGCAATTACTTCTAATAGTTTTATGGTCTTAACTCTAATGTTTAGGTCTTTGATTCTTTTTTACTTAATTTTTGTGTAAGGTGTGAGATATGGATCCTCTTTCACTCTTTTGCATGTGGATATCCAGTTCTCTAAACACCACTTATTGAAGAGACAGCTATGTTGCAGGTGGGTTGACTTGACTGCCTTATCAAAGATCAATTGCGTATAGATGAGAAGGTCTATTTCTGAACACTCTATTCAATTTGATTCATCCATATATCTGTCTTTATGACAGTACCATACTGTCTTGACTACTGTAGTTTCATAATATGCTTTAAAGCCAGGTAGTGTGAAATCTCCACTTCATTTATCCTTCTCAAGATATTTTAACTATTCAGGGCACCCTGCCCTTCCAAATAAATTTTGTTATTGGTTTTCCTATTTCTGCAAATTAAGTTGTTGGGGTTTTAATTTGTGTTGCTTTGAATCCATAAATCAATTTCAGTACAATTGGCATCATAATATATTTAGTCTTTCAATCCATGATAATGGTAAACACACTTCTATTTATTTAGGTCTTCTTTGATTTCTTTTAGTAATTTCTTGTAGTGTTCTGTGTACAGGTCTTTTGTATACTTAGTTAAATTTATTCCTAAATATTTGATTATTTTGGTTGCTATTATAAATTGATTTTTTCTTGATTTCCTCCTCAGATTGCTCATTAGTAATGTATAGAAACACTACTAATTTTGTGGTCTTGATTAGGTATCCTGCCACTTTGCTGTACTCATTTATTAGTTCTAGTAGTTTTACTACAGATTTTTTTTGAATTTTGGTCACGTCATCTGCAAACAATGAGAATTTTACTTCTTCCATTCCAATTTGGATGCTTTTTATTTCTGTCTTGTATAATTGCCCTGGCTAGAACTAACAGCAAAATGTTGAATAACAATAGCAACAGCAGGCATCCTTGTCTTGTTCCTGATCTTAGAGGGAAAGCTTTCAGATTTTCCCCATTGAGGGTGATGCTAGCTGTGGGCTTTTCATATATTCACTTTAGAATGTTGAAGAAGTTCCCTTCTATTCTCATCCTTTGAAATATTTTAATCAAGAAAGGATGTTGAATTTTGTCAAATGCCTTTTCTGCATCAATCTAGATGGTCATGTGGTTTTTCTGCTTTGACTTATTGATATGGTGTATTACATTAATTGATTTCCTTTTGTTGAAGCAGGTTTGCATACTTGGAATAAATCTCACCTGTTCATGGTCTATAATTCTTTTAATGTGCTGCTGGATTCAATTTGCAAGAATTCTGTTGAGGAGTTTTGCATCTATATTCATTAAATGGATTGGTCAATACTTTTCTTTTCTTGTAGTATCTTTGTATGTCTTTGGTATTAGGGTGATGTTGGCTTCATAGAATGAGTTAGGTAGCTTTCTCTCCTCTTTAATTTTTTTGAATAATTTGAGCAGGATTGGTACTAATTCTTTCTTGAATGTTTGGTAGAATTCAAATGTGAAGCCTTGACTTGGACATTTCTTTCTTGGGAACTTCTTGATGACTGATTCAATCACTGTACTTGTGATTGGTTTGTTGATGTCATCTATTTCTTCTCCGGTCAAAGTTGGTTGTTCATGCCTTTCTAGGAAGTTGTTCATTTAATCTACATTGTCTAGTTTATTAGCATATATTTGCTCATAGTATCATCCCATTAAATCCTCTATTTCTGTGGGGTTAGTGTTGATGTCCTTTTTCCCATTTCTGATTTTATTCATTTGCATCATTTCTCTTTTTTTGTCAGCCTAGCTAAGGATCCATTGATTTTATTGATTTTCTCAAAGAACAAATTTCTGGTTTTGTTGATTATCTTGATCGTTTTCACATTCTCAATTTCATTTATTTTTGCTCTGCTTTTCATGGTTTTATTCCTTCCGTTTGCTTTGGGTTTAGTTTGCTATCTTTCTCTACTTCTTCCTAATGAACACTTAATTCCTCTAGTTTTACTTTCTTCTTCTTAAATACAGGTCCCTAAGGCAATAAATTTCCCTCTCAGCACTGCCTTTGCAACATCACACAAATTTCAATATGATGTGTTTTCGTTTTCACTTGCCTCAAGATATTTACTGATCTCTCTTATAATTTTTTCCTTTACCCACTGGTTGTTTAAAAGTGTGGTGTTTAGTATCCATATATTTGTGAATTTTCTGGCCCTCTGTTAGTGATTTCCATCTTCAATGCATAATTGATCTATGAAGGTGTTCTGTATAATTTCAATCTTTTCAAATTTATTGAAAATTGTCCTGTGGCCCAGCATGTGGTCTATCCTGGGGAATGATCCATGAGCACTTGTGAAAAATGTATATCCTGCTGTTGTGGGGTTCAATGTTCTGTAAATGACTGTCGAGTTAGCTCATTTATCATATTATTCAAAATCTCTTTTTCCTTATTTATCTTCTGTCTAGATTTTCTGTCCATTGATGAGGGCAGGCACTTGAAATCTCCAACCATTATGATAGATGTGTCTACCTCTCCTTGCAGTGTTGTCAGTGTTTGCCTCATGTGTTTCAGAGCACTCTGGCTTGGTGCATAAATATTTATGATTATGTGTTCTTGTTGAATCATTCCTTTTATTAATCCATGGTCCCCTTTGTCTCTTTAATTGTTTTACATTTGAAGTCTAATTTGTCAGATATTTAAATAGCTACTCCTGCTCTTTTCTGGTTGTTATTTGAATGAAATATCTTTTCCCAACCTTACAATTTATTTTTCCCTTGGGTCTGAAGTGAGTGTCCTGTAGACAGCATAAAGATTGGTCCTGTTTTTTAATCTATTCTGCCAGTGTATGCCTCTTGATTGGGGTGTTTAATCCATTAATATTAAATGCTATTACTGTAAAGTCTGTATTTTCTTCTACCATTTTTTCTTTGGAATATTACATGTCATATCTAATATTTTCCTCTTTTTCTCTTTACTGATAGTCTTTGTTTCTACATTCTTCTCCAGATGTCTCTCTTCATCTTTTTGTTTCTGCCTGTAGTGCTCCCTTTATTATTTCTTGTAGAACCAGTCTATTATCCTCAAATTCTCTTCTCAGTGATTGCTTGTCTGAAAATATTTTAATTTCCTCCTCTTTTTTATTTATTTTTTTACATGGGCAGGCAGGTCTCCAGCATGACAGGTGAGAACTCTGCCTGCTGAGCCACTGTGGCCTGCTCCCTCTCACTTTTGACGGACAGTTTGCTGGGTGTAGAATTCTTGCTTAGAATTTTTCTCATTTAGTATATTAAATGTTTCGTACCACTTCCTTCTTGTTTCCATGGTTTCTGCTGAGAAATCCACACATAGTCTTATTGAGCTTCCAAAGGATATAATATGGATTGCTGTTCTCTTGCTGCTTTCAAATTTTCATTGTTTTGGGACATTTGACAATCTGTTTAATAATTGTCTTGGAGAATATCCATTTGGATTTATTCTATTTTGGGTATGCTGCTCTTCTTGGATCAGCAATTTTATGTCTTTGATAATAGATGGGAAATTTTCAGTGATTATTTCCTCCATTAGTCTTTCTCCCCCTTTCCCCTTCTCTTCTCCTTCTGGGACACCCACAACACATATATTTGTGCACTTGATTTAATTCCCTGTGACCCTGCTTATATTTTTCTGTTCTTTTCTCCATATTTTCTTTTGTGTGTCAGATTTCAGATGTCCAGTTCACTAGTTCACTAATACTTTCTTCTGACTCTTCAAATCTATTGTATATTTCCACTGTGTTTTTCATCTCTTCTATTGTACCTTTCATTTCCATAAATTCTGTGATTTGTTTTTTCAAACTTTTGAGTTGTTTCTGTTCATCCAATGTCTTCTTTATATCCTCCCTCAACACGTTGGCTTGATTTTTTATGAGATTTTTCATGTCTGTTTGAACATCCTGAGTTACATGTTTCAGCTCCCATAGTTCATTTGAAGTGTTGGTTTGTTCTTTTGACTGGGCCATATCTTTGACTTTCTTAGTATGACTCATTATTTTTTGATGGGATCTAGATATTTGATTGCCTTAATTACTTTTCTCCGAAGGTTGATTTCACTCTTTTACCTAGGGTTTTCTTACTGGGTGGCATTTCTCACTATTTGTTCTTTGACATTCAGTTCAACTTATTCTAGACCTCTAGCATAGACTCTTTATAACTTGTCAGAATTTTTCAGTTCTTGTTTGTCTATGTATTGTTCTGCCTATATGGAGCCTTTTTTTGAGGAAGGTCTCCTCAGATATTATATACCCCAGTTATATTTACCCAGACCAGACAGGCCCAAGTCTCAGGAGGAGAGAGTAGCCACTACCGGTTTTCCCTAAGAGGGAGATTCAGAAATTTTTCAGGCTATCTTACGAAGCTTCTAGTCTCTGTGCTTTTCCTATCCACCCAGCATGTGGTGTCGTCTGCCTGTAGCTTCCCACCAGTTTATACTTATGCACGCCCTTTAATTTCAGCAGCCTCTCCCTGCCAGTGAGACAGAGGTGATGTAGTAAGGGGTTTTGATTGCTTCTAATTTCCAGCCCCTAGGGCCCGGATTCCTTGAAGGAGGGAATGATTCCACTTGAGCTGGGACCCACCCCCATCCCTTTCCTGAGGGAGATGTGCCCTTCAGGATTTAACCCTTTCATCTGACTAGTTATATTGTCTCAGATTTGACTTAGTTAATTCCTTTCCTGGGGCAGTGCTGGAGCCAGAGAGAGCTTGCAGTACTATTTAATGAGCTATCAAGGAGTAAAAAGGAGAAAAAAAAACTTTTCAGAGCAAGACACCTGTGCCTCAGGTTTGCCAATCAAGAACTTGAGTTGGTACATGGCTTTATGTGCTCCCTTTTCTTGGGTTTCAGCCCTTTTCCAGTTTTTTGTGCTATCCAACTCAAAATATCTCTGGATTGTTTTTCCCATCAGCTCTGCCCCATCTTTGCTGAAGCAAAAACTCCTGGTTCATTTAGTGCTCCAATCCATGTTTATTTGTGCTGGGGACCTGTTTTCAGTAATCAGAATTTGTTAATTCCACAGTTGGGGCTTGGTTGAGCTAAGTTCTTGCTATTACTTGCTACTAGTAAAATCTGTTTTCTTTCCCCTTGGGGAACCAGTCTGTTATGCCCTTGGGGGAAGGGCACCAGCCTCCACCTCTTGGAGAACTTATAGTTCTCTGTGGGATCTCAGCCATTCCACCTGTTCCTGATGGGTGTATGCTGTCTTCCAGTCACTGGTGTTCCCCTATCAGTTTGTTCTGTATCATCCTTCACTATTTCCTAGCTGCTCTCTTTTGCACTTTTCAATTGGGTTGTTTGTCCTTTATTTGTTGTTTTCTAGGACTTCTTTATACAATCTGGATATTGAACCCTTACCAGATACATACTTTTCAAATATTTTCTCCACTGTGTAGGCTGAATTTACATTTTCCCAACAAAATCCAATGAAACAAAATTTTTGTTCAAAAATTATGAGGTCCCATTTATCTATTGTTCCTTTCATTGCTTGTGGTTTTGGTGTAAATTCTAAGATACATTGCCTACCACAGTATTTTTAAGATGTTTTCATACATTTTATTTCTAGGCGTTTTATGGTCCTGGCTCTTATATTTAGATCTTTGGCACATTTTGGGTTAATGTATTTTTGCTTTATTTTACTGTGTAGTATAGCATGTATACAAAGCAAAGAAATAAAAAAGCAATAGTTTTCAAAGCATTCTTCAAAGAAGTAGTTACAGGATAGATCCTAGATTTTATCATGGGCTACCATTCCATCATCTTAGATTTTTCCTTCTATCTGTTCCAGTATATAGGAGGTTAGAAGGAATAAATATGTCTTTATTATCACAATTGACTTTTTCCTTTTTTGTGTGAGAAATAACATATATACACAAAAGCAATAAATTTCAAAGCACAGCACAACAATTAGTTGCAGAACAGATTTCAGAGTTTGGTATGGGTTACAATTCCACAATTTCAGGTTTTTATTTCTAGCTGCTGTAAGATACTGGAGACTAAAAGAAAAATCAATTTAATGATTCAACAATCATATTCATTTGTTAAATCATACCTTCTCTGTACAATTCCATCATCACCTTTGATCCTTCTATCCCACTTTTTGGGTGCTATTTGAGCTATGGCCATTCTAACTTTTTCATATTGGAAGGGGATGTTAATAATATGGGGTAGGGAGATGGAACTAGCTAATATTCTGGAGAAGCTAGGCTCTCTAGGTTTCAGGACTTATCTGGGGACCCATCTGGAGGTTGTAGGTTTCTGGAAAATTACCCTAGTGCATGGAAACTTTGTAGCATCTTATATATTGCCCTAAGTGTTCCTCAGGATTGACTAGAATGGTTTTGCTTGGGTTTTGGCAAGTTATGACAGATAGCAATGCTTCCTTGAAGCTTACATAAGAGTGACCTTCAGTAGCCTCTTGACTCTATTTGAACTCTCTCACCCACTGATATTTTATTGGGTACACTTCTTTTCTCCCTTTTGGTCAGTTTGGTCCACGGTACCAGGGCTAGACTCATTCATGGGACTCATCTCCCACACCACCAGGGTTTCTTTCACCCCTGGATGTCTTGTCCATGTAGCAGAGAGGACAATGATTTCACTTGCAGAGTTGGGCTTAGAGAGAGTGAGGCCACATCTGACCAGCAAAAGTGATCCTCCAGAAGTAAGTTTTAGTCATACCTATAGGTAGGCTAAGCTTCTACACCACCTATATAAACTTCACAAGAGTAATCCTCAAGATCAAGGACTTGGCTTGCTGAGTTAGGTGTCCCGAATATTTGACACAGTAACAGTAGATTCCTTGATGGTAAAGTTTAATATTTCCATACATTTTTCTCCCATCCCTCAAGGACTGTACCAATACTTTTTGATTATCTCTTTAATATATTCTAGAATGTATCCAGGCATTACCTTAAGCTATACAGGATTAAAGGCCTTCATTCTTAATATGGGGTCCCTGTGTTTCAATTGTTCAAATGAGTTATCCAGACAGCTTGCGTTAGATTTTGTGCTAAAAAAAAATAGGTTTTGGACAAAAGAAATCTTTGTTATTATGGTCTCAATGTGTAGGTGTGGTTGTAAAATATAGACAATGTCTTCCTTACCCCTGTATTCTGAATTATCTTAATTCTGACCTGATCAGCTTCATTCTTGTCTCTAAATACAAGGTTGTACATATATAGAACATTCTCTCAAAATCCAGAAATAATAATTACCACTCTGGATTAAATGTATCTGATATAAGGTTTACAATCTAGACCTCTGTTTCCTCATAAGCATTTTCTAAGTAAGACTATACGATAATTGTTTTTTCATTTCTGACATATTTTGCCTCACCAAATGTCCCACATGTTCATTCATATCATTACATGCCTCACGACTTCATTCCTTATGGTGGCAGCACAATATTTGATCATGTTAAACACCATCGTTTGTAAATCTACTTCCCAATTGGTGCATCCTTCAGCCACCTGCATTCGTTAAGCATCATGTATAATGTCCAAAGTCCACAGTCCATCAACACTCTCATTTTTAGATAATTTCATTGTTCCCAAGAGAAAGATAACCAATAAACACATCATCTTGGATTAAATTTTTAATAAGGGGTGACATAATGTTCTTCTTTAATACTTTCAGATATGGATATCCAATTCTCATAGCACCATTTAAAAATATTGAATGCCATGCCATTTGACATGGCAGCCATGTCAAGTATCAATTGTCCATAGATGTGAGTGTTAATTTCTGAACTCTCAATTAAATCCCATTGGTCAGTATATCTATCTTTATGAAAGCACCATGCTGTCTTGAAGACTACTTTGTAGTATGCTTAAAGTCAGGAAGTGTGAGACCTCCAAACTCATTCTTCTTGTTCAATTGTTTTTAACTATATAGAGCCATTCCTTTTCCACGTACATACGATAATTGGCTCTTCTGTTTTTGCAAATTAAGCTGGTGGAATTTTAATTGTGATTACATTTAATCTGGAAATGAGGTTGGGTAGAATTGCCTTCTTAATGATATTTTGTCTTTCATCTGTGAGCACGGATTGCCCTTCCATCTATTTAGGTCTTTTTTTTATTTCCTTAAGCAAAATTTTGTAGATTTTTGTGTACAGTATCTTTACATCCTTGGGTAAGTTTATTCCTAGATGTTTGAATATTTTAGATGCCATTTTAAATATTATTTTGTTCTTGATTTCCTCCTCAGATTGCTCATTACTGATTTTTACATGCTGATCTTGTATTCTGACACTTTGCTGAACTTGTTTATATCCTCTAGTAGCTTCATTGTAGATTTTTCGAGATTTTCTCTATATAGGATCATGCCATCTCATATAGTGAAAGTTTAACTCTTCCTTCCATATGTGGAAGGAAGAATTGCCATTTCTTAACTTCTTTTTCATGCTTAACTGCCCTAGCTAGATCTTTTAGCACAGTGTCGAATGGCAGTTGATAGTGAGAATCCTTATCTTGTTCCAGATCTTAGATGGAACATTCTCAGACTTTCACAATTGAGTATGATACTAGATGTGGGTTTTTCATTTATGCACTTAATCATGTTGATGTTGTCTTCTATTCCTGTCTTTTGAAGTGTTTTTACGAAGCAAGGATGCTAGATTTTGTCAAATGCTTCTTCTACTTCAATTGAGATTATCATGTGGTTTTCCCCTTTGATTTGTTAATGTGGTGTATTCTTTTAATTAATTTCCTTTGTTGAACAAGACTTGCATGCCTTGGATAAAGCCCATTTGATCACGGTGTATAATTCTTTTGACATGCTGTTGAATTTGATTTGCAAGTATTTTATAAAAGAGTTTTGCATCTGTAGTCATTAGAGAAATTAATTTGTAATTTTCTGTTCTTGTAGTATATTTATCTGGCTTTGGTATTAGGATGATGTTGGCTTCATAGAATAAACTAAATAGCATTCTCACCTCTTCAATTTTTTTGGAATAGTTTGAGCAAGTTTGGTATTAATTCTCCTTGGAATGACTGATGTAATTCATTTGAGATGCCATTTGGACCTAAGTTTTGATGACTTATTCACTCTCTTTATATTTTATTGTTCTGTTGAAGTCTTCTATTTGTTCTAGAGTCAGTATGCATTGTCTATGCGTGTCTAGGATTTTGTCCATTACATCTAAGTTGCTAATTTGTAGGTGTACAAGTGTTCTTTATGTCCTCTTATGATCCTTTTTGTTTCTGTGGGTTCATTAATGAGGTCCCCCTTCTTATTTATGATTTTATTTAGAATTTTCTCTCTCTCCTTTTCTTTGTTGATCTAGCTAGCCAACTTCATTTTGTTTATTCTCCCTATTGTTTTATGTTATTCTCAATTTCATTTATTTTTGCTCTTATCTTTGTTATTTATTTATTTCTGCTTAGTTTGGGATTAATTTGCTGTTCTTTTTCTATTTCTTACTGGTGTGTGGTTAGGGCTTTGATTTTAGCTCTTTCTTCTTTTTTAATGTAGGTGTATAGGACTATAAATTTCCCTCTCAGCACTGTATTTGTTGCATCCAATAAGTTTTTGTATGTTGTGTTCTTGTGTTCATTTCTCTGAATATATATATATATTCATAATCATATATATATATGATTTTTCTTGCAATTTTGTCTTTGACCCACAAATTATTTAAGAGTCTGTTGTTTAACCTTCATATATTTTTGCATTTTTCTGTTGTCTAGTTACTTTTGATTTCCAGCTTCATTCCAATGTGGCTGGAGTAAGACTTTGTAAAATTTTCACCTTTTTAAATTTATTAAGACCTGTTTTGTGACACAATATTTGGTCTACCCTGGAGAATGATATGTGAGCAATTGAAAAGAAGGTATATCCTGTTGATTTGGGTTGCAGTGTTATGTATATGTTTGTTAGGTCTACTTCAGTTATCATATTATTCAAGGTCTCTGTTTTTGTAGTGATGATCTGTCTAAATGTTCTTTGATAAGAGTGGTGTATCAAATTGTCCAACTATTACTGTAGAGATGTCCATTTCTTCCTTCAGTTTTGACTGTGTTTGCCTCAAGTATTTTGAGACCCCACAGTTCACGTCAAATATTTATGATTGTTATTTCATTTTGGTGAATTGGTCATGTTATTTATATGTAGTGTCTTATTTGTTTGACTTTTATAGAAGCTTTGCATTTAAAATATATTTTATTCAATAATTTAGCTACCCCAACTTTTTTTTGTTCACTCTTTTTGTGGAATAACTTTTTCCTACCTTTCACTTTCAGCCTATTTGTGTCCTTGAGTCTAAGGTGAGTATCTTGTTGACAACATATAGATGGATCATATTTTTGTTAGGGAGTTAATATATTAACATTCAATGTTTATCTTATAAAGACAGTACTTAGTTCAATCATTTTATCCTTTGATTTTCATATGTCACATCTTATTTTGGTCTCTCTTTTTACCCTTTCAGCTGCCTTTATTGGTAGTCTTTATTTCTACACTCATTTCCAAGCTTCTCTCTCTTACCTTTTCCTGTCATCCCACAGAGCGTCTTTAACAGAGTACTTTAAATTCCCCTCTTTGTTGGCTTTTTAATATTTTTTATTGTGAAATATAACATAAATAAAAAAAACTGTTACTTTCAAAGTACATTTTAAAAAGCAGTTTTAGAACAAATTTCAAAGTATTGTATGGGTTACAGTTCCACTATTTCATATTTTTCCTTCTAATTGATCAAAAACACTGGAGACTAAAGACAAATATGAATACGGTGTTTGAATAATCATACTATTTTGTTAAATCCTATCTTCTCAGATACAACTCTTTTTTCTTTGATTGTTCTCCCAATCTACAGGGATATTTGGGCAATGACAATTCTATCACTTTCATGTTGAAAAGGGGTGTTGACATTATGGATAAGAAGATGAAACTGGTTGATGTTCTTGGATGGACTGGTACCCCTGGGTTTAGATCTTATCTGGTCTAGGAACCATGTGGAGGTTATAGGTTTCTGAAAAATAAACTTGTAAGTGAACCTTTCATAGAGTCTCAGATGGACCCCTGAGTATTCTTTAGGGTTTACAAGGAAACTATTGGTTGGTGGTAGGAATACCATGGCTATTAGCAATATCTAGCTGAAGCTTGCATAAGCATAACCTCTAGAATAGCCTCTTGACTTTATTTGAATGTTAGCCAGTGAGAGTCTTGGCCTATTAACTTTGGATTCACTAATGATTGAGAGAGTACGAGGGATTTCCCAGGTGGGAAAGCTTAATATACTCCCCCTCATTTTTTAAAGGACAGTTTTGTTTGGCTAATTGATTTTTAAATGTAATTTTACTGAGATATCAGTCCAAAGTATACAATTGATGGCTCACAGTAAAAACACATATTTGAGTATTCATCACCATGATCATTTTTAGAACAGTTGTATTACTCCATAAACAGAAATGAAAGAAAAAAAGAAGACCCCAAAACATCCCATACCCCTTATCCTCTATCTTATTGATCAATAGTATTGCATTCTATCCAATTTTAAGACTTGGAATAGAGGTAGGTTAATTAAAACAGTGTATTATTGCTGAAGACAGATGTATAGATCAGTGAAACAGATCAAAACATCTGGAAATAAATCCATTCAAACGTGTAATTGACATGTTTCTGCTATATAGTTATACAATCAATATTAAACATCAAGTCTACTAGTTCAACAATGTCAGGTATTTCTTCTTGTCTATTCTAAAACACTATATATTAAAAACAGTTATCTATGAAATGAGTCAGCAGTCACAGTGAAATTTGTTAAACTCTAATTTCTCAGGTACACGTTCTCCCTGTCACTTGATCTTTCTCTCAATTTTCAGGATATCTGGGAAATCTGGCCATTTCAACTTCTCCATCTTCAAAAGGGGAGTTGACCTTATGAGGTAAAGGGGTGATACTGGTTGATTACCTTGGAAAGACTACTACCTCTGGATTTCAGGGCTTAGCGTAGGATTAATTTGAAGATCTTAAGTTTATGAAAACCTAAACTTAATAAGGAAACTTTTATAGAGACTTAGAGGGAGTCCAGAACACTCCATAAGTTTTCAGGAACACTGATGTTTGGGTGTTGGCATACTCTGGTAGTTTGCAACATCTTGCTAAAGCTTAGATAAAATTAGCCTCTGGAATGACCTCTTGAGTCTATTTGAAATCTTGTAATCACTGAAAGTTTATTTGTGCCAATATATTTCCCCAGTATTGACAAACCCATAATGCCAAGATCAGGTTCATACCTGGAAGTCATATCCCACATTGCCGGGGAGACTTATACTTCTGGGAGTCCTGTCCATGTAGGTGTGTGTGCTGGTTTGAAGCTATTATGTGCTCCATAAAAACCATGTCCTTCAATCCTCATTCAGTACTGCTGGGGAGGATCCTTTTGATTGTTTCCATGGAGATGTGACCCACCCAGTTGTGGGTGGTTTTCATGGAGATGTGTCTCCACCCATTCAAGGGGGTTGCTTACTGGAACCCTTTAAGAGGAAACCATTTTGGAAAAAGCTTTAGAACCACCAGAATCCACGCAGCCAGAGATCTCTGGAAATGAAGAAGGAAAATGCCCCTGGGGATGCTTTATGAAATGAGGAAAGAAAGATAGCAGATATTGCCATGCATGCTCTCATCTGGGATAGAAACTGAACTTCATTGGCCCTTTCCTTGGAGTTAAGGTATCTTTTTCTGGGTGCCTTAATTTGAACATTTTCATGGCCTTAGAACTGCAAACATGCAACTTAATAAATTCCCTTTTGAAAAGCCATTCTGTTTTTGATATATTGCATTCTGGAAGCTTTGGCAACTTAGAACAGATTTTGGAACTGGAGAAATGCAGTTCTGCTGCAGTTTGCAAATACCAAATGCTTTAGAACACTTTTTTTTTTTTTTTTTTAAGAAAGGGAAACATAGACAGATAGAAGGAAGGAAGGATAGAAGGAAGGAAGGAAGGAAGAAAGGGAAACATCTTTAAACATTTTCTTGTTTTATTGTATTTTGTTTTTCCGTTTTTTGTTACATGGGGTGGGGCCGGGAATCGAACCGAGGTCCTCCGGCATAGCAGGCAAGCACTTTGCCCGCTGAGCCACCGCGGCCCGCCCAGAACACTTTTTTTTTATAATGGATAAGGGAAAGATTCTGGAAGAGTTGTGAGGAGCTTGATAGAGAAGGCTTAGAATGCCTAGAATGCTTGGAAGAGGTTTTTGGTAGAAATGTGGATTCTAAAGCTATCTCTGATGAGACTTTAGATAGAAATGAGGCATGTGCCATTGCAAACAGGAAAGAAGGTGACCCTTGTTTTAAAATGGCACAGAATCTTTCCAAATTGTGTACTGCTATTGGATGGAAGTAGGAATTTAAAGGCAACAACCCAGGATACTTAGCTGAGGAGATTTCCAAATTAAATGTGGAAAGCACTGCCTGGTTTCTTCTTGCAGCTTATAGTGAAATGTGACAGGAAAGAGATAAACTAGCTGAGAACTGAACTCTTGAGTATAAAGAAACCAGAAATTGATGTTATGGAAAATTCTGGGCATTCATAAAGGGAGGCCCCAGAGAATAGTGCCCCATCTGAGGATTTAACCAAATGTGGAACTCTTCAACCATTTCATAGAAAGCCAGGATTGGACATGAAGTTATCCAGGAAGGATTTGTGGAAACTCCATTTGTCAGATGGGAATGATCTCAGCATATTGCATAGAAAACCAACAAGAGTGTTGTGGGATGTGTAACCACTGCTAGTCTGGACTAAAAGTGTTGTGGAGTATGTAACCACTACTAATCTGGACTGAAACACTCAGAAAAAGGACAAAGTGAAGGCAAACTGTGTTCAGAGGCACAATCGTGGAGACTAAGTTCTGAAACCAGCAAATCATGGGCCAGGAGAGAGGCACCATCCAGTCACTTGGAGAGGATGGGTTTGCCCCAAACAGAAAGGGTGGATCTTCCACCTCCTTGCTGTGAAAATGTGCTGTTTCAGGCCTTGTAGAAGGTGGAGCACATTCCTTGGGGATTGGGGAGGGCCTGGCTGTCACTACATTGCTCTGGAGTGTGTCCTAGAAATGACAAAGAACCCAGATGTGGCCTCAATGCTTGGGGAGAGTGGACCTGAGAAAAAGGTGTCCTCTGCAATGTCTGCCAAGGTTGCATTCAGAAAGAGGCAGGCTTCTGTGTAGGCTTTTCAAAAGGGTGGAATTACTACTTTCTAAATCTCCAAAGATAAATGAGTCTCAGGCTTTGAAATCTAGTGGAATTTGCCAAGCAGGTTTTTGAAAATGCTCAAGTCTGGTGATCCCTGTGTTCCTTCCAATTTCTATGGAAATGGGAATATATATCCTATGACTCTGCCTCCTTTTTATGTTGGCAGCAAGTAACTTGTTCTGAGTTTACAGATCCAGAGCCAAGGGGGAATTTTGCCTTAGGACAGACCATGCCTGTAGCTGACCTTGGTGGAATTTTTTACTGTTCCTGACTTTCTATTGGATTTGTATTGTTACTATGAAGGTTTAAGATTTTCTGATATTGTTATGGAATAAATACATTTCACATTCCAAAGGCTGGAATGTGCTTTTGAAGCTATTATGCACTCCATAAAAGCCATGTCCTTTAATTCTTATTTAATATTGCTGGGGAGGATCATTTTTATAGTTTCCATGGAGATGTGACCTACCCAATTGGAGGTGGTGACTTTGATTAGATGGTTTCCATGGTGATGTGTCTCCACCCACTCAAGGTGGGGTTGCTTACTGGAGACCTTTAAGAGAGAACCATTTTGGAAAAAGCTTTAAAACCACCAGAGCTTACACAGCCAGAGATCTTTGGAAATGAACAAGGAAAATGCCCTTGGGGAAGTCTTATGAAATGAAGAGAGAAAATTAGCAGATATCACCCTATACCCTCGCAGCTGAGAGAGAAACTGTGAATTCCATTGGCCCCTTCTTTGGAGTTAAGGTATCTTTCTATGGATGCCTTAATTTGGAAATTTTCATGGCCTTAGAATTGCAAACTTGCAACTTAAAAAGGTCTTTTTTAAAAAGCCATTCCATTTCTGGTAAATTTCATTCCTGTAGCTTTTACAAACTATAACAGGGGGAGTGTAGTGAGTTTATTTGCAGTGCTGTCTTAAAGAGAGTGGCCACATTTGATCAACAAAAGATGTTCTCTGGGGATGACTCATGCATAATTACATGCAGGCCTACCTTTGACATTTCAGAAATAAGTTTCATAAGGTCAAGCCTCAAGATTATGGGCTTTAGTCAACTGATTTTAGCCAAGGGGGCAAAGATCATTCAATTGGGAAAGAGTTATTTCTTTAAAAAATCATGCTCAGAAAACTTGATCATTGCTCACAAAAAGGTAAAGAGAAGCCTTGTGTTCCACATTATAAAAATCAAACTAAAATTGATCAAAAACATAAATATTAGAGCCAGACCTATCAAATTCCTAGAAGAAAGATGGAAGCAATTCAAGTGTTCATCACTCAATGAATGGATAAGCAAAATGTGATATATGCATATGATGGGATCTAATTCAACAGTAAGAGATATGATGTCTTAATGTATGCAACACCATGGATGAACCTGATATTGAATGAAATAAGCCAGACAGAAAAGGGCAAATATTGTATGGTCTTACTAATATGAACTAAGTATAATAAGTGAACTCATAAAATTAGAAAATAGAATATGTGTTACCATGAATATATATTAGGGAATAGGGAGCTGTTGTGTACTTTGTACAGAATTTCTATTTAGGTTGATTGTACATGTTTGGAAATGGATAAAGGTGATGGTAGCATATTACTATAAGTGTCATAAACAATACTGAACTGTGTTTGAATTTGGATAAAGGGGATAATTTTAGGCCATGTATGTTACTAGAAGGAAAACTGAAGAATAAAGTACGGGACTGTACAACAGAGTGAACACTGTGGTGGATGATGTCTGTAGTGAGTAGTACAAGTATAAGAATGTTCTTTCATGAACTATAACAAATGGTCATCACTAGTACAAAGTGTTAATAATATGGTGGTATAGGGTAATATATATGTATCACAAACTATGAATTGTAGTTACTAATGTTTTACTATTTCCTAAATATAAATGTATCTACAGGGACAGAATCAGGTTAGTGGTTATGTAGGGCTGGTGAAGGGTAGAAGGATTGAGAGGTGACTGCTAAATGGTATGAGATATTTCTTTTCAGAGTAGTGAAAATGTGCTAAATTGATTGTGGTGATGAGTGCACAACACTGTGATTATACTAAAAGCCATTGATTTTACACCTTGGATTGATTGTATATTGTGGAATATATCACAATAAAACTTTTAAAATATCAGTTGGCAATAAATGTGAAGATTGATTTCTGAGCTCTCAATTTGATTGAATTGATCCATATGCATCGTCTTTGTGCCAGAATATGCTGTTTTGACTACTATGACTTTGTAATTAGTTTTAAGATTCAGAAGTGTGAATCCTTCAACCTCATTCTTCTTCAAGGTGACTTTAGCCCTTGGGGTCCCTTAAACTTCCATATAATTTGATGATTGGCTTTCCTTTTCTGCAAAGAGCATTTTTGGAACTTTAATTGTAATTTCATTGAATCTGTTCATTCCTTGGTTAGGATTGATATCTTAAAGATATTTCATTTTCCAATCCATGAACATGGAATGTTCTTCCATGTATTTGTGTTTACTTTGACATATTTTAGCAATGTTTTGTATGAGTTATTCACATCCATGGTCAGGTTATTCCAGTATTTGTTTCTTATAGTGAACAGAATTTTTTTCTTGATTTCTTGTCTTGATTTTTCATTGCTTGCGTATATAAGCACTACTTTTTTTTTGGTACTGATCTTATACCCTGTCACTTTAGTGAATTCATGTATTAGCTCTTGGAACTTTCTTGTGGATTTTTCAGGATTTTGTGTTTATGGGATCATATCATCTGCAACAGGGAGTGTTTTGCTTCTTCATCTCCAATTTGAATGCTTCTTATTTCTTTTTCTTACCTAATTTTTCTGGCAAGAACTTTCAGTACAATGTCAAAAGAACACTGGTTATGGTGAGCATCCTTTTCCTGTCCCTAATATTAGATTAAAAGCTTTCAGTTTTTCACCATCAAGTAGTATGTTAGCTGTGAGCTCTCTGTATATGACCCTTATCTTGTTGAGGACATTTCCTTCTATTCCTCGTATTTGAAGTGTTTGTATCAAGATGGTGTGTTGGATTTTGTCGAATGAATTTCATGCATCAATTGAGATGATCATGTATTTTTTTCCTTCA
Source organism: Tamandua tetradactyla (assembly GCF_023851605.1). Taxonomy (NCBI): domain Eukaryota; kingdom Metazoa; phylum Chordata; class Mammalia; order Pilosa; family Myrmecophagidae; genus Tamandua; species Tamandua tetradactyla. The sequence goes on along the minus strand of NC_135353.1, from coordinate 52,005,973 downwards.
TTGTGTTAATGTGTTTTATTACATTAATTGGGTTTCTTAGGTTGAACTAACCTTGCATTCCATGGATAAATCTCACTTGATCATGATGTCTGCTTCTATGGATATGCTGTTGTATTCATTTTCATTAATGATTTTTGCATGCATCTTCATAAGAGATATTGTGTGTAGTTTTCTTCAATTTTGGTAACTTTGTATTTTGTAGTAGGATTATTTTGGTTTTGTAGAATGAATTTTGGAGTATACCCTCCTCATCCAGTATCTGGAATAGTTTAAACAGAATTGAAGTTAAGTCTTCTTGATGTGTATGGTAAAATTCCTCTGTGAAGCCATCTCATTTTGGGATTTTCTTTGCTGGGAGTTTTTTGATTACTGACTCAATCTCTTTATTAGCAGATAGTTAGTTAGTTCTCGCTCTCTCTTTATTATCCTTCATATCCTTGAGTATTTTACGATTCTTTCTTGCAATGCTTTTCAGTATGTTCACATTCTGTTCTTCATTGGTGTGTTCTGAATTTTTATCCTCTTTCCTGTAGTGGACCTTTAATTACAGATTCTATGTTCATCGTGTGCTCTTTTCTTGCACACTGTACATTTTAATGTTTTAAAATATTAACTGTTGGATTTTTTGCCTGTGATGTTTGTTCTTGATTCAACCAGCTTGTGATAAGACAGAAATTTTCCTGATCTTTGGCCCTCATTTCAGTAATATCTGCTCAAGGAGAATGAAGTGTGAAGTGTTTTCCCTGTCTTTCTGATCCTTTGTCATGTCCTTGTCTTTTTTTCCCACCAAATATTAAACATTACAACTTAATATTTTCCAGTAAACAAAAATGAAAAGAGGAACATTTGTTATTATTAAACATTTTATAAAATACTTTTAACAGGTTTCTCAAAGACACATCTACAAAAAAGATTTTGTTTTCAAAACAATGACATTGATTTTAGTCACATATGATAAAACATAATGATAAAACACACACTGGGGATTCCATTCTACTCTATTGCACAGGAGGCACACACAATCTCCTTACTCTGAGGAAGGGTTTATCCTCCTATGGAAGGATGGGGTCAGTGTGGTCACTGCCCAGTGCTGTTGAGGACTGAATTCCTTTCTGGTTTCCTTTTTGGCTGCACCAATATAGCCATTATGGTGGAATTGAAAACACAAATATATTTGCACTATTATTAGGCCCCAGTATTTTCTGTACAATTTAGATAAATACAAATGCCTCTAAGCATGTTCTAAGTTTCAGAACATTCTTGTAATGATAGTTGGAATCAGTGGCCCAATGAATACATTAGGGTATGCATGTACATGGAAACTTAGAAAGTGTCTTCAATGTAGAGCATGTTGAGCTGTCTTTGGAAGACTAAACTTCTCAGAAAAAGGAAGTCAAGCATTTGGTGCTGTTTTGAGGATGTTCTTAATAGGCATAGTCAAGAATCAGGAAAATGTGCTTAAAGCTGTTCCCTACTTTGCCTACACATCTCTTGTTTCCTTGTTTGGTGGCTCCAAATCCTCAGTGTATTCGTTAGGTTCTCTAGAGAAACAGAATCAACAGGGAACACTAACAAATATAAATTTATAAAAGTGTCTCACGTGACCGTGGGAACACAGAGTCCAAAATCCACAGGGCAGGCTGTGAAGCTGATGAAGGGTCTGGATAAACTCCACAGGAGAGGCTCATGAGCCAAAGCAGGAAGAAAACCTCTCTTCTGAATCCTCCTTAAAAGGCTTCCAGTGATTAGATTAAGCATCACTCATTGCAGAAGACACTCCCCTTTAGCTGATTACAAATGGAATCAGCTGTGGATGCAGCTGACATGATCATGATTTAATTCTATGAAATGTCTTCATCGCAACAGACAAGCCAGCACTTGCCCAACCAGACAAACAGGTACCATCGCTTGACCAAGTTGAGACATGAACTGGACCATGGCACTCACTAATGGCCTTTTAACTTCTGCATCTGAATCTCATGCAATTAGGGTGGTAAGTTCTACCATGCATCCATAACAAATTGAATTCAGAAAAATATACTTCCAAACATAACCCATGTTGACAGAATATGATATAGGAGACCATTTCTAACTCTAGATTTTATGCTTATACCACAAGTCACACTTATTAATTCAAACTCTAGCATCCAAATCCCAGTCAGAAGCAAGAACAAAGGGTAAAGAAGAAAATATGAAAATGATTCACATAAGAACATACTGTTTTTTTTTTAATCCTACAACTTCCAGGGACCCCGACACACCTCCGTTTTGAAGGTTAAATGAGATTAGTTAATAAGAGACTTCAGTACAATGCTTAGAACAGCATGTATTCAATATATGTGAAGATTTACTAAGGTACATCCCATCTGCTCAATGTGGGATAACAACTGGGTCTTGGATACCCAGGTAATCAGATTGCCTGAGTCTATAGGTCGTATAAGCTCTCAATATGTATCAAGTGATAGATTGTCATTAGAGATACCAGGGTTGGGATTTAGCTTGGTGATGTTCAATGTAATTGCTTTTTTTTTCATGGGAAAGCACCGCAAATAGAATCTGGGTCTCCAGCATGGCAAGCGAGAACTCTGCCACTGAGCCACTGTGGCCTGCTCTTGATGTAATTGCTTTTAAACTGCACCCACTTCCGTTTACACAGCCAAGAGTTGAAATGCAGAATACCAGCTACTGACTTTCTATCCTTGCTGTCACTGGGCTCCTCTCCAAATACTCTGTTCAAAGTCATTGACCTGAACTTGTTTTCTTACTTTCTTAACTGATCCCATCTTTTTATTTAGGGTGATCTTTCCTTCCCAACAGCTTGTCCACTTCTGTCCCACACACATCATGGAGCAGCTCACTTTCTTTCTCTGGGACATTGTCATCCAGTTTTTACAAGCCATCCAGTTTTTAAAAATCAAGAGGATTTGTAAATTTGTTATAAAATTTACAAACCCCTGTGGGTTTGAGAACTTTCAGGGGACACATAAAATGAATTTGAATACAAAGATCTGTATTCTGCACCACAGCTTTGCCTTTGATGTTAAGACTTTGAGTGAGCTACTTAAATTCCTCAAGGCTCTATTTGTTAATCTGTAATGCCAAATTAATAGTTCACTTACGGAGGATTTTTTTTTACCAGTCTAGGGTGAGATGAGGAGAACAACATGAGTTAATATACTTTTTTTTATTAATTAAAAAAATTAACTAACACAACATTTAGAAATCATTCCATTCTACATATGCAATCAGTAATTCTTAATATCATCACATAGATGTATGATCATCATTTCTTAGTACATTTGCATCGATTTAGAAAAAGAAATAGCAAGACAACAGAAAAAGAAATAAAATGATAATATAGAGAAAAAATAAAAATAAAAAATACAAAAAATATATATAAAAGCAAACAAACAAACAAACAAAAAACTATAGCTCAGATGCAGCTTCATTCAGTGTTTTAACATAATTACATTACAATTAGGTAGTATTGTGCTGTCCGTTTTTGAGTTTTTGTATCTAGTCCTGTTGCACAGTCTGTATCCCTTCAGCTCCAATTACCCATTATCTTACCCTATTTCTAACTCCTGATGGTCTCTGTTACCAATGACATATTCCAAGTTTATTCTCTAATGTCGGTTCACATCAGTGAATATACTCTTTGATAAAATATTTATAAACACACAAATCATGTATTAGCAAGGAAAATATCATATGGCACTTCTGATAAAAAGAAGTCTTCTCTGTAAGAAACAATAATGGAATATTGATACCTGGTGATTTCCTGCCACATAAGATCAGTAAGGAAACCCTAACAAATAGCACATGTAATTTTTCACTGGGCCTTTAAATACAGAACAGTTATTTCTATCATAGTGTGAATTTGGGGGACTATTTCATGTGAGTTAATTAGTATGAGGCGCTCTCAGATTATTTACATATATGGCATCTCCTTTCAGTATGATTGTGCACATGGTCTTATAAGGCTTTCCAATATTCACATTTATATTGTTTCTATCCAGTGTGCATCCTCACATTTTTGTGCAGATAAAATCCACTTGATCATTCTCCACATTGTGTCATTCGTAAAATATTTCTTCACTGAGCTTTCTTGCATGATTTTAAAGGATGAGTATCTACTGAAAACTTTCTCATACTTTTTACAATAATAAGTTTCTACCTAGTGTGCATCCACATGTGCTCTGTAAAGCCTGAAAGCCAATGGAAGGTTTTCCCACAATGCTTAATATCTATAGGGCTTCCCTCCAGTGTGAATTCATTCATGTTTTAGAACTGATTTGACAAAACTGAAGGCTTTAATCATACTATTTACATTCATAAGGTTTCTCTTCAGTACACATTCTTACACCTCATTTAAAGGATTCACATGAATGGAAGGCTATCCCACAATACAGATATTTAAACTTCTTTATTTCTAGTGAGGTGTCTCCCATGTTTTCTTTTAAATTTATTTATTTATTAATTAAAAAAATTAATAACAAATGAACTAAAACATTCACATGTGATCATTCCGTTCTACATATATAATCAGTAATTCACAATATCATCACTTAGTTGCATATTCATCATTTCCTAGAACATTTGCATCAATTCAGAAAAAGAAATAAAATGAAAACAGAAAAAAAGTTATACATATTATACCCCTTCCTCTTGCTTTCATTGATCACTAGCATTTCAAACTAAATTTATTTTAACATTTGTTCCCCCTATTATTTAATTTCATTCCATATGTTCTACCCGACTCTGTTTGGAATCTCTCACCCATTGACACTTTGTCTCATTTCACTGTTCCCCACTTTAGTCAAGAATGTTGTCTCAATCCCTTGATGTTGAGTCAGCCCACTCTAGGATTTTTCTCAATCCCTTGATGCTGAGTCTCATTATAAGATTTCTGTCCCATGTTGCCAGGAAGGTCTACACCCCTGGGAGCCATGTCCCACATAGACAGGGGGAGGGTGGTGAGTTTGCTTGTTGTGTTGGTTGGAGAGAGAGGCCACATTTGAGCAACAAAAGAGGCTCTCTTGGGGGTGACTTTTAGGCCTAAATTTTAAGTAGATGTGACCTATCCTTTGTGGGGTTAAGTTTCATATGAACAAACTCCAAGACTGGGGGCTCAGCCTATAGCTTTGGTTGTCCACACTGCTCGTGAGAATATCAAGAATTCAACTTGGGGAAGTTGAGTTTTCCCCCATTCTCACCATTCCCTGAAGGGGACTTTGCAAATACTTTTCCACTCATTGATCAAATCACTCTGGGATTCATTGGAGCATCACTCTGGACAAACCAACAAAATCTCATGTCCTACCCAAGATTCCAAGTACTTATGGTGTTCATTCAAGCTATCTACATAAGTTATATTAGGAAATGCACTAGTCAAAATATAGATTTTGTACCAAATAAACATTTTTTGCTTTAGTCTCATGCATAAGGTGGCATTTTAAAATATTAATTACCATCTATTTTTGGCACCCTGCGGTAATGACATTCCTTTATTCTTCCTCATACAAAAGCATTTTCAAAATTTGTACATTTAGTCACTATTATTATACACTCCAGGCATTCTTAGATTATACCATCTCAATCTTTAACATCTATCTTTCTTTCTGATTTCATTTATGCCCCCAGCTCTCCTCTCTCTGTCATTCTCACATGCAGCTTCATTCAGTGTTTTTACATTATTGTATTACAGTTAGGTAGTATTGTGCTGTCCATTTCTGAGTTTTTGTATCCAGTCCTGTTGCACAATCTGTATCCCTTCAGGATACAGTATTTTTCCTTTTGTTTTTGGCTAATCTCACTCAGCATAATGTCCTCAAGGTCCATCCATGTTGTTACATACTTCATAACTTTATTCTGTCTTAAAGCTGCATAATATTCCATCGTATGTACATACAACAGTTCGTTCAGCCACTTCTCTGTTGATTAGCACAAACATTTTGGCTGCTTCTATCTCTTTGCAATTGTAAATAATGCTGTTATAAACATTGGTGTGCAAATGTCCGTTTGTGTCTTTGCCCTTATGTCCTTTGAGTAGATACCTAGCAATGGTATTGCCGGGTCATATGGCAATTCTATATTCAGCTTTTTGAGGAACCACCAAACTACCTTCCACAGTGGTTGCACCATTTGACATCCCCACCAACAGTGAATAAGTGTGCCTCTTTCTCCACATCCTCTCCAGCACTTGTCATTTTCTGTTTTGTTGATAATGGTCATTCTGGTGGGTGTGAGATGATATCTCATTGTGGTTTTGATTTGCATTTCTCTAATGGCCAGGAAAGTTGAGCATCTTTTCATATACCTTTTGGCCATTTGTATTTCCTCTTCTGAGAAGTGTCTGTTCAAGTCTTTTTCCCATTTTGTAATTGGATTGGCTGTCTTTTTGTTGTTGAGTTGAACAATCTCTTTATAAATTCTGGATACTAGACCTTTATCTGATATGCCATTTCCAAATATTGTCTCCCATTGTGTAGGTTGGCTTTTTACTTTGTTGATGAAGTTCTTTGATGTGCAAAAGTGTTTAATTTTGAGAAATTCCCATTTCTTTCTGTCTTTCTTCAGTGCTCTTGCTTTGGGTGTAAGGCCTATAAAACCACCTCTAAATAAAAGATTTATAAGATATTTACCTACAGTTTCTTCTAACAGTTTTATGGTCTTAGATCTAATGTTTAGGTCTTTGATCTAGTTTGAGTTAACTTTTGCATAGGGTGTGAGATATGGGTCCTCCTTCATTCTTTTGCATATGAATATCCAATTCTATAGGCACCATTTATTGAAGAGACTGTTCTGTCCCAGGTGAGTTGGCTTGACTGCATTATCAAAAATCAATTGTCTATATCTGAACACTGTATTCAATTCCATTGGTCGGTATATCTGTTTTTATGCCAGTATCATGCTGTTTTGACTGTTGTAGATTCATAATATGCCTTAAAATCAGGCAGCATGAGACCTCCAACTTCATTATTTTTTCCTCAGAATACTTTTAGCTATTCAGGGCACCCTGCCCTTCCAGATAAATTTGCTTATTGGTTTTTCTATTTTGGAAAAGTAAGTTGTTGGGATTTTGATTGGTATTGCCTTGAATCTGTAAATCAATTTAGGTAGAATTGACATCTTCACTATATTTAGTCTTCCAATCCATGAGCACAGTATGCCCTTCCACCTATTTAGGTCTTCTGTGATATCTTTTAACAATTTCTTGTAGTTTTTTTTTTTTAACAATTTCTTGTAGTTTTCTTTGTATAGGTCTTTTGTCTCTTTAGTTAAATTTATTCCTAAATATTTTATTCTTTTGTTTTCAGTTGTAAATGGAATTCATTTCTTGATTTCCCCCTCAGATTGTTCATTACTAGTGTATAGAAACACTACAGATTTTTGAGTGTTGATTTTGTAACCTGACACTTTGCTGTACTCATTTATTAGCTCTAGTAGTTTTGCTATGGATTTTTCAGGGTTTTCATCATATAGTATCATATCATCTGCAAACAATGAGTTTTACTTCTTCCCTTTCAATTTTGATTCCTTGTATTTCTTTTTTTCTTTTTTTTGCCAGAAAAAGTCCTCAAACAAAGAGTTGCCAGTGCTAGCAACGGCAAGTGAGTCCAGTGGGCTCAGAAAAGGAACATGTGGCTGGACACCACCATCATCTACCATGACACTATGACTAGAAATATTTAAAATATATGCATTTTAATTGTGTGCTGGTTTGAAACTGTCATGTACCTCAGAGGAGCCATGTTCTTTAATTCTTATTCAATATTGCTGTGTGGGAACTTTTTTATTGGTTCCATGGAGATGCAACCCACCCAACTGTGGGTGGTAACTTTTGATTAGGTGGTTTCCAGAGATGCACCTCCACTCATTCAAGGAGGGGTTGCTTACTGGAGTCCTTTAAGAGGGAACCATTTTGGATAAAGCTTTAGAATCAACACAGCCCACACAACCAGAAACCTTTGGAGATGCAGAAGGAAAACACCCTCAGGGAAGCCCTATGAAATGAGAAGAAAGTTAGCAGATGTCACCTTGTGCCTTCCCCACTGAGAGAGAAATTCCAAACTTCATCAGCCCTTTCTTTGTAGTTAAGGTTTCTCTCTCCAGATGCCTTAGTTTGGACATTTTCATAGCCTTAGAACTGTAAAATTGTAACCTAATAAATTCCCTTTTTAAAAGTGTTCCATTTCTGGTATATTACATTCCAGCAGCTTAACAAACTAAAACAGATTTCAAAATCATTTAAGAAAATTTCAGAGAGCAAGCATACAGAAAGGACCCACTTAGAGTTCAATAATATAGCAAATATAATAGTCATATACAAGTCAGTAAACATGTTAGAATTTATCAAAAAAAGAATGAAGAGGAAAAATAATACTGACTTCAGTAATTTACAATCAAGTAGCAGAACAAAATATATAAATAAAACATTGCAATGCAAGACAGACAGCATTTAGGCTTTGTATTTCTTTTTCTTTTCTAATTGCTCTGGCTAGAACTTCACACAATGTTGAATAACAGTGGTGATAGTGGACATCCTTGTCTTGTTCCTGATCTCCCATGGTTTTGAAAGGATTGGGAATACCTGCAGTTTTTCCTATATTGCCTGCAATGAGAAGTTTCTCCTCTGTGTGAACCCTGTCGTGTCTTTGAAAGAAGGCAGAATAAGCAAAGATTTTAGCACTTTGTTTTACATTTGTAGTGCTTCTCTTGATCGTGTTATGTGTTTTTTTTAAGTATCTGAGATAAATGAATTCTTTCCACAATTCCTTATATTTATGTGCCTTTGCTTAACTAGGAGATCTCACATGTCTAGTAAAATTTGATAATTCATTGATGATGTTCCCATATTGCTGGCATTTGTAGATTTTACCTGAAGTATGAGTACTGGTGCATTGACTGAAGCAAAAGTGATAATTAAAAATTTTCCCACAACATTTTCATACATAGGTTTCTTCATGTTATGAGTTCTCATGTGTATTTTAGGAAGGAAAGAGAATTCCAGGCTGACACACTTCCCTGAGAGCCATGTGGCTTGTGTTCAGTAAGAGATGTGATGTACTGCTTAAGGAAGGAATAATGTATGAAGACTTTTCCACACTCACTGCATTAATGTAGTTTTACTCCAGAAGGAGTTTTCTTATGTATATGAAGATTTGGGATCTGACCCAAGGTTTCTCTACACTGATTACTTTCATTATTTTTACACTATTTCTCCCATCTTACTTCTATAGTGATGTCTCCATAGCGTGGGTTATTAGAGGCAAGGGAGAAGCAATATTGTCCTGGGATTTTGCTTGCAAGCTATTTTGGAGTTCCCTAGTGTACAGAAATTTGGTTGTCTTCTTTGTTTCCAAAGAGACAGACCTCTGTCTCTTGGGTGTTTGAAGCTGGCAAGCTTTTGTCCAGATTGTCCAACCTCTGTAATTTCTTACTCATTTTGTGTTGTCTCAAGTTGTTTTTGCCTGGAAGACAAATTTAGGGAAGAGGGGTACTCCAGAGACAACCTCCTTAAGTCAGCCATTCCTAGCTGAATAGGGCCAGAGATCCACAAAGGATCAAATGTTGGATCCATAATGCCCTAGGGTGGGGATAAACAAGGCTCCTAGAGCTTCTTCCATGAGTTCCCAGAGCTGAGCTTTTTTGACCTGTTCAGCAAATACAACATTTCAACTAACTGTCCATCACACCACTGAAGAAGTGTACCTTTTTAAAGAATACTTTGTGGTAGCCTTTGTTTGGGGAAGGAGGAAACAATGGTTTCCCTCAAACCTGTCCTCCATAGATGCGAAGTTGCTAAAGAAAAACTGTGATCAGGGAACCACCATGCCCACTCCTGGTCTTGGGAAGATGACTTTTATGACCCTTTTTGTGATGATAACTAGTGAGCTAGTCAGATGCTGGATCCCACCACAGCCTGCTGTGAGAGTGGGGATGGGAACCAGTAGCTGCTGCACAGAGGGAGGGATTTACTTTTCTTTACAAAAATTTATCAACTGCTTCCTTTTGCTCTTCCCTGGATGCTCTACAGTGTTCTTCTGGCATCTGGAATTTCATTTGTTTCAGACAGTTCTTGGCAGTGTAATATTTATTTTGATGGAAGGCGCAAGACCTGGAGCAACCTACTCTGTCATCATCCCACAATCTTATGGACTAATTCACACAGCTTCTTTAGTTCCTAAGTTTATTTCCTTTTACAAGTTTAGAATGCTTCAACCACTATTTTTTCATGTTCTCTTTCAAACCAACTTCTTTATCCCCTTCTACTGGGGTTCTGGTGTCATAAATATTAAATCTTATATATACAAAGAAAATGCAGGGAACTCCTCAATATATCATTCTTCAGTTCCCAAGTTCATATTTAATCTGCTTTTTCCTCTTATATTTGCTTTACATATAATATTCAACATTTTTAGTTAAGATTTTTTTGATAAATAGGGAAAATACAACCATATTACTTGAACTGGAAGTCCCACCTCACTTTTACACTCATTCAAGTGCAAATTGTAGTATAAGATTGATTCACATATACACCCACTTGTTTGCACATCATTGCCTTTTGCATTCCCACAACTTCCTTCAAGGTTCATTTCTTTCTTATTGCAGTATAATATTTAGGCATGCTTTAGCTGAAACTTTTTGATTAGTAAATTCCCTCAATATTCATCTGAAAATGTCTTTTATCATATTCACTTGCATATTTAGCTGGTTATAGAATTCTAAGTGGGCAGTTACTTTTCCCTCAGGTGTTGTATTATAGATGTCCACTGTCTTCTGGCCGGGATTATTACTGATGTAAAATTGTCAGCCTATTATTCCTTTGGAGTTTGAAGAGTGTAACTTCTGGTTAAAAATCTATGATGATGGCATGGCAGCCCACGAGAACTCTGGGATCCTTTCTGTAAGTGCTTGTTGAAGAGTGCTTTAAAAGCTATTGCTTTTTTTCTTTCTTTGCTTTGTACATTTGTTATACAATAAAAAAGTTAAAAAACAAAAACAAAATCTATGTACGATCTTTCAGACCCATCCATAGTCAACTATAAAAGATTTACCTGAGAGGCCACATGAAGAAAATTACCTTCCTCACTTCAGACTTGGTGCATAGGTAATGCATCTCTGAAATGAAGTGCAGTCAAGGATTAAGCCTCCCAAACCCCTTTCATTCATTCTGTTCTGAATATCTGTATTTTTATGGCAGGCACCTCTATTTGAAGGTCCCCTAACAGGGGCTCAAAACCAGGGGCTGTCCTCATACACCTCTAGTGAAACCTTATCCTGGGGTGAAAGGGGATAACTTGAAATCACTGTTATCTACTGTGAGTGCTCAGTATTTTTTTCTTTCTAGTCCGTCCTTTTTTTTTGCTCCTTTTGGACCCAGGGTCATTAAAACAGTAGAAGACTTGTGTTTGGGGCTTCCAACTAAAACTTGACAGTGAGAAAACACCCAAGTGCGTATTGATCCATCTGAATCTCATCTAGAGGTACTGTTCCATGGAGAAAAAATGGAGTGATGGGAGTAATCCATTATCCCTGGTTTAGCCTCTTGCTTACACTATCATAGTAAGTGATTAAGAGCTTAACTATTACTTTCACTTTGGTTTATTGTCTTAAATGACGACACTCAAACCTGTAAACTCAGCTGAGTTCTCCCAGCTCAGTTCACCTCTCAACAGAGGTAGCACATCATTCTCAGATTTTTTTATAATTAGAGAAGTTGGGTGTTTACAGAACAATCATGCATAAAATACAGAATTCTGATATACTTCCTTATTATTAACAACTTATATTGTGTGGTGTATTTGTTTCAATTGATGAAAGCACATATTTATGATTGTGATATTAATTATAGCCCTGGTTTAACTTAAGATCCACTGTTTTTATAGTGCTGTTCCATGGATTTAAAAGAATAGTCTATTGGCATGTATTCAACCTAACATTTTCTTTTTTTTAACCCTGCTCAGATATGTATTTCAGTGCTATTAATTATGTTCATATATTATGCCCTCTTCACCACCATCCATTATCAAAATATTTTCAGTATTCCAAATAGGGACTCTGTACATTTTAGGCCTTTTAAATATTATTTTTTCAATCTGATGACTAATATAGTCCTTCTATATTGGAAAATCATCACTTCAAATATTGCTAATTTGTATTTTCTTTTTCTTTTGGAATACATATTAAAGATGTATTACTCTTTCTCACTCACAAATCCATTTCTTTTCAATATTTTCTACCTCAATTCTACGTCAATTAATTTTTAATTGCAGTGAGCATACTTATATTTATAGAAGCTTTAATTATTCTTTGCAATTATTTTCTTCATATATTTTCCTTTGGTGGTATCCACTCCCTTTATTACCTTTACTCAAATAAGAAACTCTTAGTGTTAGGTCACATAGTTGTGTGAATTGTATTGGGTATGTATTGTATGTTTGTGTTTGCACACTCATGCATGTTCATCATCAAGGCATATTTTTCCTTTTGGAAGTTCCTGGCATCCTGGTTTGTGGATATATCATTAAAAAGTGACTTTTGTATTAGCTTCTGCTAGAAGCAGCAGGAATTTCACATGTCTAAATGCAGTCCTTAAAGTTAATTTTCCCATGTCTTCCTGACTACATAAATAATAAAAATCCAAATATTATAGGGATATTTACCACATGCATAAGATTATTATTTATCATGGCATAATTGGTTGTTTGTTGTTTTCCACCCAGAGACATGTTTCATTAAATATTCCCTATGTCATTGGACACTGTATTTTCCCCCTGGTCCTCTAGTCACAGGAGGAAACTTACTTAGAATTCTGGCTCGATTTTCCTATCCTTGGCTGTTCAAACAAATATCATGAAATGAGTCAGGTTAAACAATGTGAATTTATTTGCTTATGGTTTTGAGGTTAAGAGAAAATCCAAATCAAGGCATCATCAAGGCAAAAAATCTCCACAGACTGCAGTTCTGGGGCTAACTTCTGGCAACCTTGGTCCTTAGATTTTCTCATCTCAATGCACATGGCAGCATCCACTGGTCTGTCCTTTCTCTCTCAGGTCCAATTCATGCTTAGCTTCTTGCTTCCTGAGGGCATTTTTTGTCTGAATTTCATTCCCATTATAAAGATCTCTACTAATAGGAATAAACCCATCTTGATTGAGGTTGTCCATACCTTGACTGAAATAACCTCACCAAAAACTGTTACTTAAAATGGCTCATACCCAGAGGAATGGATTAAGTTTAAGAAAATGCTTTTCTGGGATTCATAAAGCTTTAAACTATCATGTGATCTATATAAATATCTACCTTACATAGTTACAAGGTCAGGATTACCTTCCCTGCAAGAGCACTTAAAATCTACTCCACAATTGCATGCCCTATAACCAGTTCAAATAACCCTGAGGCTAGCATAATAGTAGCTAATGTAGTTTTCATTGTGGTTTTGAGTTTCCTCTTCAGTTCTAATAGCTTTGAATTTTGTTCTCAAGATTATTTATAACTTTTAAAGTGATTATATTTTATTTGGCATTTGAATATATTTAGAGTGGAATTTGGTATTAGCTCAATTTGCTCTGTTGATGAAACTAAAATATAAATTAAATTTTATAGTTGAGAATGAAGTGATTCAGGTAGGAGGCAGGGAAAGAGGGTCAAGTAGGGAGGTATGGAATTTAGTTAGTCCTCTAAGAAGCTAGTAAATCAGCAGGAAATTCCTGGTACAACTGTTTGGGGGAACATCTGTGACCAGATACAAAACACACACCAGTATAGAATGTGTGGAAAGGCCAAGATAACTGCCCAGAACTGTAAGTAAATCTCCCAAACTTTGGAGGTTGGCACCTCTTCCCCACTGGAATAGGAGGCTCAGCCAGAAACACTTTCCCATGGGAAAAAGAAGTGGTCTCTTCTGGGAACAAGGGAAGGAAGCTCAGTCAAGCTCCAAGTGTGGTTTTAATTAACAAATTTGGACTGATGAATATAAGCTACAAGCACAGATAAACTGAGAGAGAGCAAGAGAGGAATCTGAGGTTTATTCCAGCAGACAGGAGGTGAGTCTGACAAAAAAATGAACAAACAAAAATGAGACTTTTGGAGTTGGCCCAGCTCAGAATACTGGAAAAGAGCTGTGCCCAAGGCACATAGAGTCAGGTACCAACTTCAGCTCTTGATAGACGTACCTTGGGATCTGGAGACTGGCCCTGAAAAGAGAATTCATTCTTTTCCTGTCTCTCTCTCTCTCTCTCTCTCTCTCTCTCTCTCTCTCTCTCTCTCTCTCTCTCTCTCTTTCTTTTTTTTTTTTTTACAAAAAAACAAACTATTTAAAGTAGCTCATAAGAGAAGGCATCAGGCATTTATAATTGTCAGCCCTGACCTAAGCAAAGGTGGAGTTAAGATAGGTCTAAGAGTAAAAGTAATAAGTCAAATTAAGGAGATAATTACCTAGAGGGCTTACCTTCCACAAGAAATGGGAATGCAGGGCCTGGCTCAAATGGTAGCCACCAATCAGAGAAGTCAAACACCTGGGGTAAGTCCAAAGCCTGCCATTTACCTTAGCTTCTGTCTCATCCATGCCCCTGGCAGGTATAGGGTCAACTCAGAATTAAAGTCACCACACAACTTTACACCAGTGGGGAGCTGTGGGCTGAAAAACACCACCTGCTAGCAATGATAGGAAAAGCACAAAATCTAGATGCTTGACAGGAATCTCTGACAACATATTCCTAACAGAAAAGATCCACATAGACATACTCCAAGATACTTACTAAGTAGATTGTCAAATGTCAAAGACAAAGGAGAAGTTTGAAAGCTGCAAGAAATAAACAATCCATCACATACAAAAGAAGCTCAATAAAACTACATGCAGATTTCTCAGCAGAAACCAAGTAGGTGAGAAGGCAGTGGTATGGCATATTCAATAATAAAAGGAAAAAATAACTGCCAACCGAGAATTCTATACATGGCAAAATTATCATCCAAAAATGAAGAAGACTTTAAAATATTTCCAGACAAACAGTCACTGAGAGATTTGTAAATAAGAGACTGGCTGTACAAGAAACACTAAAGAGATCATTACAGGTAGGTAATAAAAGACAGGAGACAGTGGTTTGGAGAAGAGTATAAAAATAAAGACTATCAATAAGGGCAAAAAGAAAAATGATAAGATATGACATAAAATTCAAAAGAGAAAATGGTAGAAGAAAGTACTGCCTTTATAGCAATAGCATTAAATGTTAAAATCCCCAATCAAAAGATAGAGTAACAGCATGGAATAAAAGACAGGACCCATCTGCACGCTATCTACAAGAGACTCACTTTAGACCCAAGGACAAAAATAGGTTAAAAGTGAAAAGTTGGAAAAAGGTATTCCACATAAACGACAACCAGAAAACAGCAAGGGTAGCTACAAATATCTGAAAAATTAGACTTAAAATCTAAAAGAATTAAAAGAAACAAAGAAGGGCACTATGGATTAATAAAAGGATAAAGTCATTAAGTAGACATAACAATCATAAATATTCAGGCAACAAGCCAGAATACCCCAAAATATGAGGCAATCACTGACAACACTGAAGGTAGAAGTAGAGACTTCTATAGTAATAGTTGGAGATGTCAATACAACATTTTCTTCAATGGATAGACCACCTAGACAGAGGGTCAAAAAGGAAACAGAGATTTTGAATAATACAAAAAATGAGCTAGACTTAAGAGATATTTACAGAACATTACCCCACAACAGCAGGATGGACATTTTTCTCAATGCTCATGGATCATTTTTCATGATAGACCACATGTTGGATCACAAAGCAAGCCTCAATAAATTCAAAAAAGATTGAAAGTATACAAAACACTTTCTTGGATCATAATGGAATGAAGTTGGAAAACAAGAGCAGGTGGAAGACCAGAAAATTAAAAATATGTAGTGGCTAATCAACACAGTCTCAACCAACAGTGGGTCAAAGAAGAAATTACAAGAGAAATTATTAAATTTCTTGAGACAAATGACAGTGAAAGCACAACCTATCAAAACTTATGGGTTTCAGCAAAGGCAGTGCTGAGAGAAATTTACTGTCCTAAATGCCTATATTAAAAAAGGTATGTCAGAGACCTGGGCTTGATTGCCAGAGACATGGGTTCAATTCCCAGTGCCTGTCCAGGCAAAAAACAAAGAGCAAAAATTGAAGAATTAACTATTCATCTACAGGAAGTAAAGACCAGCAAATTAATCCCAAAACAAAGAGAAAGAAAGAAATAACAAAGATTACAGCAAAAGTTAATGAAATTGAGAATAGGAAAACAAAAGAATGAATCAATAAGCCAGAAGTTGCACATTTGAGAAAATAATAAAATTGATGGACATTTAGCTAAGCTGACAAAAAAAGAGATAGAGAATGTGAATTAATAAGATCATATTTGGGAGATGGGACATAACTACTGTCCCCACAGATAAAGGAGGTACTGGGAGGATAATATGAGTAACTATATGCTAATAAACTAGACAACATAGAAGGAGTGGACAATGCCCGTTAACTACCAACATTGACTTGAGAAAAAATAGATGGTTTTCATAAACCAATCACAAGTAAAGAGATTGAATTAGACATCAAACAGCTCTCAAAAAATAAGAAGTCCAGGACCAGTTGGCTTCAAATGTGAATTCTATTAAGCATTCAAAAAGGAGTTAGTACCAATCCTGCTCATATTGCTCAAAAAAAATTGAAGAGGAGTGAAAGCTACCTAATTCATTCTATGAAGCCCTCATAACCCTAATGCCAAGGTGAGGCAAAGATACTATAAGAAAACAAAATTATACCATCCCATTTGCAACACCTTGCAATGTTGACATTAACTTATTCCTACAAAGAAGAAGCTAATCCTGCTCATAAATATGCCTAACAGATACCTACTGAGAACCTCATTGTTGCTCAGATCTGGCCTCTTTCTCTAAACCAACTCTGTAGGTGAACTCACTGCAATCCCCCCTACATTGGACATGATTTCCAAGAATTTGCATTTCCCTGGAAATGTAAGACATGGCTCCTGGGGTTGAGCCTGGTCCTGGCCTCATAGTACCAATCCTGCTCACACTGCTCAAAAAAATTGAACAGGAAGGAAAGCTACCTAACTCATTCTATGAAGCCTTCATCATCCTAATACCAAGGCAAGACAAAGGGACTAAAAGAAAACAGAAATGTATCATCCAATTTCCAACACCTTGCAATGTTGACATTACCTTATTCCTGCAAAGAAGAAATTAATCCTGCTCATAAATATGCCTAAAAGTCACCCCCTGAGTACTTCATTGTTGCTCAGATGTGGCCTCTCTCTCTAAGCCAACTCTGTAAGTGAACTCAGTGCCATCCCCCCTATGTAGGACATGATTTCCAAGAGTTTATATCACCCTGGCAATGTGGAACATGACTCTTGGGGTTGAGCCTGGCCCTGGCCTCATGGGAATGGATAACCTTCTTGATCAAAAGGGGAAAGAGAAATTAAACAAAAAGTTTCAGTGGCTAAGAGATTTCAAATAGAGTTGAGAGGTCACTTTTGAGGTTGTGCTTATGCAGTACATGGATATCCATTTGTGGTTTTGGTGTATTGGTAGCTAGAGGGAAATACCTGAAACTGCTGAATTGTAACCTGACAAACTTGTTTCTTAAAGATGACTGTATAATGATATTGCTTCTAAGGAGTCACTGTGTGATTATGAAAACCTTGTGACTGACTTCCTTTATCCAGTTTATGAACCAAGAAGCAAGAACAAAAATGACAAAAAAATAAATGATAGGGAGGATGGTGTGGCTGGGATGTTTTGGATGTTCTTTCTTTTTCTTTTTCTTTTTGGAGTAATGAAAATGTTCAAAAATCAATTTTGGTGATGAATGCACGGCTA
The DNA here is from genome assembly GCF_023851605.1 of Tamandua tetradactyla. Taxonomy (NCBI): domain Eukaryota; kingdom Metazoa; phylum Chordata; class Mammalia; order Pilosa; family Myrmecophagidae; genus Tamandua; species Tamandua tetradactyla. The sequence continues at coordinate 51,988,080 of NC_135353.1, read as the reverse complement.
TATGATGATGCCATGAACCACTTATTGTACAATTTGTATGATTATATGGTATGTGAATACATAATATATCTCAATAAAAATTGCATAAAAAGATTAAAAAATGAAGTGATTCCAAATGTCTCATTATACAAGGTTAGCTAAACAAAAGGGAAGACAGCAATTTAGGAAAGTGGGGATAAACATTTATATCTTATAAAAAGTAATTTAGCAAAATGGAATAAGCTAGTCTTTCCTTAACAGCAATTACCTTAAATATAAATGGAGGATATTCTCCCATAAAAAGGCAGAGATTGGCAGAAGGTTTAAAGAAACATGACCCAATTATATTCATTTACAAAAGACCCTCTTAGATACAAATATACAAAGAGGTTGAGAGTTTAAGGAAGAAAAATATATATTTCATGCCAAAAGAGTAAACAAAAAGAGACCTGTGACAGTTAAATTAATATCAGACAAAATGAAATTTAAATTAAAAGCTGTTAAAAGAGCAAAGAAGGATACTGTACTCCAACAAAGGGTCAATTTAAAAAGATTCATCAATTATAATATATGCACAAAAATAGGGCCCCAAAATATATGAAACAAACATGGACAGAATACAATATAATAATAATTGGAGAATTCAATACACTGCTTTCAATACTGTATAGAAAGAACATCAGGACAGAAGCTCAATTAGAAAATAGAGGACCTAAACAATACTCTAAACCAACTAGATTTAAAAGACTATAGAAAAAACTTCACCCCTGTTCTAGTTTGCTAGCTTCTGGAATGTGATATACCAGAAACAGATTAGCTTTAAAAAAGGGGAATTATATAAGTTGCAACTTTACAGCTCTATGGCCATGAAAATGTCCCAATTAAAGCAAATCTATAAAAATATCCAAGTTAAATCACCAATAAAAGGTTACCTCCACTCAAGAAAGACCAATGAAGTTCAGGGTTTCTCTCTTAACTGGGAAGTCACATGCTGAACATGGCAACATCTGCTAGCTTTCTCTCCAGGCCTCTTGTTTCCTGAAGCTCCCCCAGGGGCATTTTTTTTCTTCATCTCCAAAGGTCTCTGGCTATGTGGGCTCTTGTGAGTCTTGTGGCTCTCTCCAAAATGCTTCCCCTTTTAAAGAATTTCTGTAAACGAATCAAGACCCCACCTGGAATGTGTGGAGTCACAACTCCATGGAAACCATCTAATCAAAAGTTACCACCCACAGTTGGGTGGGTTACATCTCCATGGACAATAAAAAAGTACTCCTACCCAGTAATATTGAATGAGGATCAAAGGACATGGCTTTCGTGGGGTATAGTACAGATTCAAATCGGCACTACCTTATATGTAAAAATCCTGAAAACCCCACAGCAAAGCCTCTGGAGCTAATAAATTAATTCAACCAAGTGGCAAGGTACATGATCAACATGCAAAAATCTGTATTGTTTTTTATACTGTTAATGAACAATCTGAAGAGGAAATAAAGATAAAATCCATTTATAATAGCATGTAAAAGACTCAAATATAAAAGAACTATCTAAGCAAGGATATAAACAGTCTTCACACTAAAAACTAAATAAAACAATGCTGAAAGAAATGAAAGAAAACCTAAATAAATGGCAAGGCATCCTTTGGTCATGAAGTTGAACAGTTAATACTTTGTGAAGATGACCATATTAACCAAAATGATCTACACAACCAATGCAGTCCCCATCAACATTCCAGCTACTTTTTTTCCAAAAGCGAAAAACCAATCCTCAAATTCATGTGGAAATGCACGGGAGTCCTATGCATTAAAATTGACATTAGAAAAGAAGAACAAAATTGGAGGACTCACACTTCCTGATTTCAAATTGAGCTACAAAGCAACAACAATTGAAACATTGTGGTACTGGCATAAAGATTGACAAATAGAACAATGGAACAGAATTGGAAATCCAGAAACAAACATATACATCTATGGCCAATTGAAATTTTACAAAATTAGTAAGTACATGCAATGGGGGAAAGAATAGTCTCATCAACATATGATGCTGAGAAATTTGATATCCACAAGCAATAAATGAAGTTAAATTCCTACCTCAGATCATGCACAAAAATAAATTATAAATGGATCAAGGAACTGAGATAAAAAACTAGAAATCTGAGAAGACATGCATGAAGAAAAAAAGATAAATTGGACTTCATGAAAATTAACAATGATTCTGCATCAAAGAAAACACCAAAAAAGTATAAAAACAACCTACATAATGGGAGAAAATAGTTGCAAACCATATACAAAAAAAGGGCTTAATATTTCTTCAATGGAACAACAAAATGACAAAATAGCCATTGAAAAATTGGGCAAGGTATCTCTCAGCCAATACAGAAGCAAACTCACTGCCCTCCCCCTCTCTATGTGGGACCTAACTCCCAGGGGTGCAAACCTCCTGGGCAACATGAGACAGAAATCCTAGAATGAGCGGGGACTAAGCATCAAGGGATTGAGAAAATCTTCTCAACGGAAAGGGGAAGAAGGAAATGAGACAAAATAAAGTGTCAGTGGCTGAAAGATATCAAACAGAGTTGAGAAGTTATCCTCGAAGTTATTCGTATGCATTTTATACATATTCCCTTTTTAGTTTAAGGTGTATTAAAGAGATTAGAGAGAACTGCCTGAAATTGTAGAGTTGTTTTCCTGTAGCCATATTTCTTGAAGGTGAATGTGTAATGATATAGCTTTCACAATGTGACTATGTGATTGTGAAAACCTTCTGTCTGATGCTCCTTTTATCTATGATATTGACAGATGAGTAAAAAACATGGATTAAAAATAAATAATAGGAGAAACAAATGTTAAAATAAATTGAGTAGATTGAAATACTAGTGAATAATGAAGGGAGTGGTAAAGGGTATATGAAAAATTGGGGGAACAAAGGTTAAAATCTGTCGAGTAGATGGAATTACAAGTCGTCAATGAGAAGGAGGGGTAAGGGGTATGGTATGTGTGAGTTTTTTCTTTTTAATTATTTTTCTAGAGTGATGCAAATGTTCTAAAAAATGATCATGGTGATGAATATACTACTGTGTGATGATATTGTGAGCCATTGATTGCACAGCATACATGGAATGCTTGTATGTTAAGAATGTTCATGTTTGTATGTTGTTTTGGTTTGATAACATAAAATAAATTTTAAAAATTGGGTGAGGGACTTGAATAGGTATCACTTCACAACTACATGGATGTCTGTTATTAAAAAAAGAGAGAGAAAATAACAAGTGTTGGGGAAGATGCAGAGAAACTGGAACACATGTATTTTGCTGGGAATATAATATAGTGTAGCCACTTTTGAAAGCAGTATGAAAATTCTTCCAAAGATAATCTAGAATTACCACATGACCTGGCAATTATCATGGTATATATCCAAAGAAAGTGAGAACAGTGTGTCCAACAGATACTTTCACATAATTTATAGCAGCATTACTCACAATAACCAAAAGGTGGAAACAACCCAAGACTTCATCAACAAATGAATGGATAAACAATATATAAATGATGGATAAACAATTATACAACATAATAAAATATTATTTGGCTATAAGAAAGAATGAAGTTATGATACATGCTGCAACATGGAAGAACCTTGAAAACATTATGCTCAGTGAAAGAAGCAAGGCATATATGGACAAAGATTTCATGAAATCACTCATAAGTGGTGACTAGAAATAGCAAATTTGCAGAGATAGAAAGTAGAATAGGGGTTACCAGGGGATGGGGGAAAGAGGGAAGAGAGAATAAAAGAAAAATAAACTATCTACTAATGATAAAAATAAGCAGAATCCATTTTCACACAGGATACACAAATATGTTGTTGAGTGACTTCTTGCTGAAACACTCTCAGGCTAATAATACATAGGACTTTGGCCTTCAGGCCTGATATGCCAAAACTATCAACTATCTCCAAGGTAATATGTGTATAGTGATTGAGCCAGACTCACTATATGGCTCAATCCACACTTTAGTATTAATATTTGCTTCAGTTTACTAAAGCTGCCAGAATTCAGTATATCAGAAATGGATTGGCTTTTACAAAGGAGATTTATTAAGCTACAAGTTACAATTTGTATATTGCTATGTCCAAATTAAGTAATCAGCAAGAGGATATCTTCACACAAGAAAGACTGATTATATCCATGTCCTTCTGTCACATGGGAAGGCACATGGCAATGTCTGCTGGCCCTTCTGGATTGGTTTTAAAATGGCTTTGCCAGTTTGAATCTATTGTGTACCCCAGAAACACCATGTTTTAATCCTGATCCAATTTTGCAGGAGCAACCATTTCTTTTAACCTTAATTCAATATTGCAGGGCAGAAACTTTTGACTGAATTGCCTCCACGGAAATGTGACACTCCCAATTGTGGTTGTGAACTTCTGCTTAGATAGAGATGTGACTCTCTCCATCCAAGTGGGTCTTGATTAGTTCACTGGAGTCTTTTAAAAGAAGGGACATTTTGGAGTGAGACCAGAACAGAAACAATAAAGATATTTGGAGACACAGATCCTTGGAGAGCAGAAGTGATAGAGCCCACACAGGCAGAGACCTTTGGAGATGAAGAAAGAAAATGCCCTTATGGAAAGTGTTGAAATAAGAAGCCAAAGACCCCAGCAGATGTCAGCCACATGACTTCTTAATTGACAGAGGTGTTCCAGACCCATAAGACTTTCTTGAATTAAAGTATCTTTCCCTGGATGCCTTAGCTGGACATTTTTATAGCCTTAAAATTGTAAACTTATAACTTCTTAAGTTCCCTTTTTAAAAGCTGTTCCATTTCTAGTATGTTGCATTCTGGCAGCTTAACAAACTAACACACGGTTCTCTCAGCTCCTGTGCTTCCTTCCGACATCTATCAAAGAGCTTTCCTTTTGCATCTCAAAATGTCTGTGTCTAGGCACCTGGTCTCTACATCAGGTCTGAGCTCTTCTCCATGAGCTCCTTTAAGGACTCCAGTAAACTAATTAAGGCACACCTTGAGTGGACAGAGCCACAAACCCATGGATCTAATCTAATAAAAAAAGGTATACCCACTCTGGGGTGGGTCACATCTCTATGGAAACAACCTAATCAAAAGATCCCACCCTCCTTTGCTGGCTTGGAGAAGGCAAGTGGCCATGTTGGAAAGGCACATATGGCAAGAAATTGAAGGCAGTCTTTGGCAACAGTTACCAAGAAACTGAGGCCCTCTGGCAAACAGCCCATGAGGAACTGAATCTTGCTGTCATGGTCAGGCTCATGCATCAACTTGGCCAGGTGGTGGTGTCTGGTTGTCTGGTTGGACAAGTGCTGGCCTGTCTGTTGCTATGAGGACATTTCATGGACTTAGGTCATGACCCTGTTGGCAGCATCCACAGCTGATTACATTTCCAATCAGCTAAGGGGAGTTTTTTCTGCAATGACTGTTGCTTAATCTAATCACCAAAAGGCTTTTAAGGATGACTTAGAAGAGACAATTGCACTTCCTGCTTCAAAAAACCAGACTCTCCCGAGAGTTCATTGAGGACCTTCATCAGAGCTGCCAGCTTGTGGGATTACCTACAGACCTTGAACTCTACATTCTCATGGTTACATGAGACACTTCTATAAATTTAATATTTACAGATATCTCCTGCTGATGTTGTTTCTCTAGAGCACCCTCTAGAGAAGGGTTGCCAATAACCTCATGAGCTTAGAAGCAGATTCTTCACCAGTTGAATCTCAGATGACACCTTGATGACAGCCTGGTGAGACCCAGAGCAGAGGACTCAGCTAAGCCATACTGATTCCTTACCCAAAGAAACTGTCTGAGAAATGTATTCTTTGCCTGAAGAAATACTCCCTCTAATGAATCAAGAAGTGAAGATGGGGAAGAAAGGAAAAAATGTGGGAGTAAGAGAAGCTGTCACTGAAAAAAATGAGCAACCTCCCCCTTATCTTTTCATGGGATGTTTATTTCTGCATATCATATTCAGACATTTACTGGGAATTTGGCTTCCAAAAGACTTGGGTTTAAGCCCTTGCATGCCATTGACTTGTGAGACCTGGGGCAAGTCACTCCACATTTCTAAGTAAAGATAATAAGAGAGGACTCTGGTGAGAATTAAATGAGAAAATGTATGTAAAATGATTTGCACAGTGCTGGGCATGTGGAATTGCTCACTAAATGCTAGTCATCTGTATTTTTATTGTGGAAAATTAGATAAATAAAACCTATCAGAAGGAAAAAGCAAACAAAAGAGGCAAAATAGCCAACCACAAAAAACATTCTTAGTTTCCTAAGATTTATCTAATATAAATCTGTTGTAATGCTTAGTCTATGTAAATTACTACAAAAATAATTTTATTCAATGTACAGCATTTCAATATGCATTGGATTTAAAATTTCTTAACATATTAAGATACAGGACAGAGTGAATTACTATTTAAGAAAACACATGTCAAGAACTTTACGTGATAGCATTAAGAATTTTAAAGCAAGCATTTCTTTTTCAATATTACCACTAGAAATAATTATTCTCAATACAGTAGACTCATTTATCTGGAATCATCAGTGAATGAAGAGTTCATGCCATGTATGTAAAATTTCTAAATCACTAAAACCAAAACCTTAAAAATAAAAGCTTAAAAATATTTTTAGTTTTGTTATGACATATATATTATTTATTATAATTCATGTACACACATAAATATAAAATTTTAGGTGAAGATTTGATTATTTTCCTTACTGTCAGCATTTTCTTACCGATTTTGGTTTATTCCTTTAAACATCAAATATTACACAATGCTGAAGTAAGAAATTGCTCTTAGAAGCTAACGACGCTCATAAAATAGTGCCTGTGCTTGTTTGAAACTGTTATGTACCCCAGAAAAGCCATGTTCCTTTAATCCAATCTTATGGAGTCATACTTACCGTTGGGTGGGACCTTTTGCTTAGAGGGGTATTCATGGAGATATGACCCCACTATTTCAAGATGGCTCATCTGTTTGCTGGAGTCCTTTAAGAGACCCCTGAGAAGTTAGAGAAACTTAGAAAGAAAACACCCTGTGAGAAGCTAAGAGAAAAAAGAAACACCCAGAGACATTTCAGAGTGACCTGATATAGAGAACAGAGAGTTGAAACCAAGTGAAGTGCACAAAGGAAGAGAGATGCCAAGGAGATGCTGAAAGGAGACCTGCAGGACACAAACAGCTCAAAAATGCACCCTGGGAGAAGCAAGCAAGGACCCACAGAAGCACGGAGAGAAAGCCACTGGAAACAGAAGTTTAGAGCAATGTAGCCCAGGTGCAAGAGACCAGCAGATATCACCATGTGCCTTCCTTTTAACAGAGGAACTGGGATGCCAGTGGCCTTTCTTCAAAGTGAAGATATTTTCATTTTTATGCCTTAGTTTCCATATTTTCATGACTTTAGAACTGTACATTTGTAATCTAATAAATCTGCTTTGTAAAAGCCAAAACAAGCAAACAAAAGTTTCCACCCTACAAAAGGTATGCCCTCATAAGATTTGCTTAGGATTAAAAGAGCATTTTTTTACTGGTATTCATAATAGTTTCACACAAGCATGTTCCAACATCTGAACCAAAAAAAGACATGTTCTTTCCATACACAAAATACCTTCGTTCCATCACAAGTGTTCTAGTATGCTGGCGGCTGGAATGCAATATACCAGAAATGGAATGGCTTTTAAAAAGGGAAATTTAATAAGTTGCTAGTTTACAGTTCTAAGGTCAAGAAAATGTCCCAATAACAAGTCTGTAGAAATGTCCAATCAAGGGTATCCAGGGAAAGATACCTCGGTTCAAGAAGGCTGATGAAGTTCAGGGTTCCTCCTCAAGTGGAAGGGCACATGGCAAAGACAGTCAGAGTTTCTCTCTCATCTGGAAAGGCACACGGTGAACACGGTCAGGGTTCCTCTCTCATCTGGAAGGGCACATGCTGAACACAGCATCATCTACTAGCTTCTTCTTCTGGCTTCCTGTTTCATGAAGCTTCCCAGAGGCATTTTCCTTCTTCATCTCCAAAGGTCACTGGCTGGTGGACTCTACTTCTCATGGCTATGTTGTTCTGCCCTGCTCTCTCTGAATCTCTCACTTTCTCCAAAATCTTTCCTCTATCATAAGACTTCAGAAACTTATCAAGACCCACCCAAATGGGTGGAGAAATGTCATCACCTAATCCAGCTTAACAACCACTCTTGATTAAATCACATCTCCAGGGAGATGATCTGATTACAGTTTCAAACATACAGTATTGAATAGGGATTATTCTTCCTCTTCAAAATGGGATTTTGATTAAAAAATGGCTTTTCTAGGGTCCATAAATCCTTTCAAACCAGCACAATATTGCAAAAGACTTAATCCATTTCAGTACAATACAAATAAAATAACAAGTCAGAGCAGTAAAAAAATCACATCAAAGTCAGTTGCAGGCATGATCTCTCTTAAGGCAAAATTTCTCCTCTGGCTGTGGACCTTTGCAGCTTAGAATACAGTATTGTATTCTGCTAATATACAAAGGAGAGACTGTCATAGTATAAATGTTTCCATTTCCATAAGGAGAAATTGGAAGGAATAGAGTGGTCACCAGACCCAAACAGTTCCAAAAACCTGCAGGAAAAATTTCATTAAATTTCAAAGTCTAAATGTCATTTAACCTTGGGACTTGAGAGAGGGGCAGTCCTGCCCTTTCCAAAGGCCTACAAAGTGTCCCTGTTCTCTCCAAAACACTTGGTTGGGGAAGATTGGGGAGACCACCTATTCTCAGCCCTACCATCTCCAAGCATCTGGGTGGCAACAGGACTCTCTTCAATCTCCAGGGCACATGCTCAACCCCCTCAGAAAAGTGGAGTGGCACCCAGCAGGATCTCTCCAATCCCTTGTGAATGAGCTCCATCCTCTCTGAGACCTGAGAGGATAATACTCTTCCTAAGCAATGAAGTGGAAGCCCCACCCTCTGCTTCCAAGGTATACTCACTCTCTCTACATGCATGGATGGATCTGCTCTCCCAAACTGAAATTTCCTTGCTCAAGACCTTAGCTTCCATGATTCAGCCTTTAATGTAAGTTTTCCTTCAATCTGTCCCTTTTCTGTCCCTTTTAGTCCAGATTGGCAGTGGTTCTGTTTATATAGATCTCAAAAAAATTGTTGATTTGGCATGCAGCATATAAGGATCAAATCCATCAGACAGTAAAACTTTTCACAAATCCTTTCTGGATAACTCTATCTCCAATCCTCATTTATCCTGTAATGGCTGACTGCTTCCATGTTTGCTTAAATCCTCACATGGGGCAACATTCTCTGGGGTCTCATTTCTGGAAGCTCAGAGTTTTCCAGACCATCAGCTTCTGGTTTCTTTGTATCCAAGAGTTCAGTTCTCAGCTCATCCTTTTCCTGTCACACTTTTACTATAGCAGCCAGGATGAATTTTCCACATTTAGTATAGAAATCTCTTTAGCTATGTATCCCAGATTGCTGTTTTCAAATTTTTCCTTCCATCCAACACCAGGACTCAATTCTGTCACTTTAAAACAAGGATTGGGCTATGCCCATTCTAACTTTTTCATGTTAGCACAAATACCCCTAAAGAGTGGGAGAAAGATCAAAGGTGATGGTGGATTTATGCAGAGAAGTTGGGTTTAACAAATCATTATGAGTGCTGAATCATTATACTGATATTTCATTTAGCTTCCAGTACCTTAGAGAGGCTAGAAATAAAAACCTAAAATTGTGGAATTGTAATCCATACCAAACTCTGAAATCTGTTCTACAACTAATTGTTGCAATATGTTTTGAAATTTATTGCTTCTATAGATGTTATTTAAAGAGGAGTATAACAGAGAACATAGGATTTAACAAATGAGTATGACTGCTGAATCATTATATTCATTTTTCTGTTGGTCTCCAATGTTTTGGAACAGCTAGAAGAACAAACAAAAAATCATGGAACTGTAACCTATACCAAACTTTAAAATCTGTTGTATAACTACATGTTAAAATGTACTTGGAAATTTATTGCTTTTTTTGTATATATGTTGTATTTCAAAATAAAAAAGGTTAAAAAACAAAAACAAACAAACCAGGATTGCCTTTCTTCCAATTTGCAATGACACATTCATCATTTCTGTTAAGGTCTTATTGGAAAACCATTTAATGTCCATATTTCTATCAGCAGTTTCTTCAAAGCAATCCTGGTCTTTCCTATTCACACCTTCACAATTCTTCCAGAATCTGCCCTTTATCCATGTGAACTGCCATTCCAACATGTTTGTTACTTGCAAACCACAGCACCCCACGTCCCTGGTAGCAAAATCTGTTTCAGTTTGCAAATGCTGCTGGAATGCAATACACCAGAAGTGGATTGGCTTTTTAAAGGGAATTTATTAAATTACAAATTAAAATTCTAAGGCTATGAATATGTGCAAATTAAGGTACCAACAAGAGGATACCTTCTCAGAAGAAAGGCAGCATCTGGGTTCTTCTGTCACTTGGGAAGGTACATGGCTGTGTCTGCTGGTCCTTCTTTCCTGGGTTGATTTCAATATTGCTCTCTCAGCTCCTGTGGGTCCTTCTGGCTTATGCTGGGGAGTTTTCTTTTCCAAGTACCTGTGCTTTTCTCCAAAATGTCTCTCTCTTAAAGGACTTCAGTAAGCAGATTCAGACCCACCTTGAACGGGTGCGGTCACATCTCCATAGAAGCAACCTAATCAAACGGTTCCACTCAACAATAGGTCTTCCTCCGTAAGATTGGATTAAAAGAACATGACTTTTCCTGGATACATAACTGTTTCAAACTAGCACAGTATTATTAATTGTAGCAGCAATGGTAGAATGCAAAAAAAGGCCATTGTTCTCATGTATTTCAGATAACATTGATTCCACACATCGTGGAAGTATATTTGAAATAGCCTTTTCCACTTGTTTTAATAATCATTAATCATGGAGACATGTTATTTTACCATTCTCACAGAAAAAGGGAACACTTCCTGACCTGTTTACTCAGGTCCAAACTTATAAACATACAGGTGTACTTGCAAGCCAAAATGCTACAAATAAAGTTCATAGATTTTATGGAACTGGTATTCCTGCTATGATGAGGCATGTTTGCAGCATTGCTCATATTATTTTTTTTTACAATTAACAAATACCATACAGCATGTGAATCTTTTTTGAGAAGAAATAGCTCATGCCTTGCCTTGCACCATTTCCCAAATTTTAATAATTTATTTTTCTTATCTGGACTTAATTTAATTAAAATTATGTCTAGTAATTTCTGAAGTTGCCCACCTTCACTTAGTGGTCTGCAGATCTGAAATTATTGTAGTTGCATATCAAGCACACTTGAAAACTAGTGAAATAAAAAAGTGAGCCAGTGCAATGAGAAACTGGGTAGAATGATAAGGGCAGGTCACAGGCAGAAAGGACAAAAAAATCATAATGGATAATTGGTTCATCAAAAGATTGGGAACTAAGGCTTAAATGAAAATGAACCTGCTTCAAGCAGTCTTAAGTTAGGTAATAGGGTGAGGATCAGAGCCCACAATGTCCTTTGTCTTGAAACAATCTCTACAAAATGTCAGGTCATACCTTAGATATGTAAACTCTATGGTTTAGTGTTGTTCAACCTTTTTACATGAGACCCCAGAAAGGGATTACGATGGACCCAATGAGTATCTCTTGAAAGTCCTGACCCAAATCACATTGTAAATTCGAAAGAACTGCTGCCCCTTTTTCTCCATTTTAACCTAGTACTGTGACTATTGAGGTGGGAGATTGAATGTTAAAAAGTGGATAAAATTTGGGTATTTTTGATGATGAGAAAAATTGTTCAACTAAACTACAGTCATTTCAATTGAAAAAATATTCATGCTTCTGATATTAATGAATTTTATATATTTTAAGATGACAATTTTTATGATTTACTTTATTCATTCAACTTTGGGTAATGTCTGTATCTGACTGAACATAAAAACATTGGAAGTATATCATAAAAGGGGATATATGTTTTATTTCCATTACATCTCATTTATTTCTTATTCCCTTTCAGTTTTAAGCTTACAAAGATAACAATTCTGGATGCTAATTTAAGAATAGTCTACAGTTACATTGGGCTTGGAATCCTGCTGTTATTGTTGTTCCTTGAATTTACTTTATCTTATATTGTAATAATTCAATACAGAGTATGTTAAAAGTAAATTCAGAAAAAAGTAGTCAAGCTTTAAGAAAGGAAGTATTAATAAAATTATAAAAATTACTAAGAAGATTTGGTAAAAATTAATATCAGACAAAAATCAGAAAACTCAAAATATAGTAACAAAAACTATTGTTTTAACAGGTCATTTAGTTAAATTCATCTATGAAATCTGAATGCTCATTGCTATCTTTTATGTATCAACTTTGCCAAATATTATTATGAAAATGTGTGTGTACTACAAAATGAATCACCAAGTGCTATTTCCCCCCCAGAATCCAGTTGCATCTACTTGATAGTGAAGTAAAAAAAAAATTAAGCCTCTGAGAGATTTTTCAGCCTACCTATCACTTTGACACATTTCCCCAGTTGTCAGGTAGGCAAAATGATATTGTAGAAAGAGTATAAATTCTTGCAATTAGAAATTCACTATTCAAATCTTTTTTGTTTCAGTTACAGTTTTCATGAATTCAATTCAGTTACTTAATATCATGAGAATTCAGTTTCCTCATTTATAAAGTGAGGGAATAAATAACTGCTTTCTGCATGCAGCATCAAAAATAGTGCCTGAAATATAATAGCTGTCCTGTAAATATTAGTCCTGTATTTAGTAAGGTTGACCATTTTATAAGCAGAGCATCTGGCCATAGTGGAGCATGGTTTGAGGAATTCAATGATAATCATCCCCCAAATATTTCCTCCATATGTTTAACTGTAGAGCTTAAAGTTTATATGTTATTTACATTTGCAAATATCAGTTAATGAACATTTATTTAAAATGAATATTACAAAAACTTGGGTAAATCATGTGAACGCATTATTGGATAAAAATGTTAAGGTGGTTGAAATTTTTTCTGTCTTCTAAAACCTGGCTACACTAAGTGTGGCTCCCAAACCAACAGGAATGGGCATCATCCGGAAGCTTGTTAGAAATATATAATCTTAGGCCTCACATACTGAATAAGAATCTGCATATATCAAGATGCCATGTGATACATATACAAATTAAAATTTGAGAAGCACTTATCTAAATGAGTCTTGAAGGAATAGCCTATTTATTGACATGGAAAGTGGTTCAATTCCAGACAAGAGAGCTGATTACCATAGTAGAGTACCTTGTACATTCAAATGACAGCGGAAATACAAAAATACTAAGAGAGAGATGGAGGGTTCCAGAAGGGAATTCCAATCTCTTTTGTGATCTCTAATGACAAAGAGAATTGATTATCTGAAAAAGAAAAATCAAACAAATGACAGAGAGAACTATTTAGCTTCAATGCTAAAGGGGCTATTTTTTTTCATTTTAATTTAAATTTCTATTCAAAAGAACAATTTCTTCTAAGCTAATAAAACTTTCTAGAGTCCTTGGAACCATAAACAAATTTACATGTTGGTTCACATTCATTCTACAAAGCATAAAGTATTTTATGACATGGTACTTAAATCTAGGACATGTTATTAATCTATAAGCCCTATTTCTGAAAAGTAATTAGCATTGAGCCTTATTTATTAAAAGGTCTGTGATTTAATCCAATCAAAGAGACAAGTCTTTGTATAGATCAAAATGTTTTGAAGTTTTGGTAATTATTCCAGTAATTATATAGAAAGGGATTTTTTTTTTAATCTTATTTGAATTTTAGTTCACAGTGTGAATCAGTTCATTGTTACTCCAAAACATAAACTTTGGAGCAACACTTGGAAGGTCAACTGGAAGAAGTACCAAAAAATTTCTGTTCCAATGTTGATTTCTCAGTGATTCACAGCATGACATCATCACCTTTGTCTCTGGAAAATGTAATCAGCTCCTTTGCTCTTTGGAAATAGATGCAGAAGTCAGAATGTGAAGTAAAATTGAGTGAATGATAAAAAATGGTGTATATTCTCTATTAATGAAAATAGAGTGTATGAAGTCATATGAATTCACACAAATATATTTTCCTAAGCATATATTGTTAATGTATACTCTAATACCTTTTATTAAAGCAATATATATTGTCTTGATAGCATGTTCACATGCAATTTTACTCCCCACAGAAGAGCAAAATTTGTTTCATTTTTTAAACAAATATGTTCTGTACCACTCACTATGCCTAAATAATATGACGGGTACAAATTCTCTAAGAAAAACATCTTTTGGAGACAAGACTTTCTAATATAAGGCATAAATGTTATGAACCAAATGTTTCAGGAGTTATGAAAAGAGTGAGAAATGAATTCTATCTTGGGAGAAGTTCAAAAGCACAATGGAGGAAGTAGATTTAGAATGAAATCTCCAAGCATAAGGTTTGAAGCATTTTTCTTCCCCATGGGCAGGTGCCAGGAATCAAACCTAGGTCTCCAACATGGCAGGTGAGAACTCTGCCTGCTGAGTCACAATGGCCCACCCTCCAAGCATAAGGCTTATAACTTACAGACATGTTAGGAGATGGCACTCTAATCAGAGAGAACAGTATAGTACACAGAAGGAAATAAGAAAAGTAGACAGTATTTAAGGACTAGATGTAGTCCTGTTTATGTGTAGGGCAGTAGGAAAGGTGTGTTGAGACAGTGGTTATCAAACCAGTCTACATATCAGAATCTTCTGAAGAACTTTTAATAATATCATATCACTGGACCCAATCCCAAGAGATTTTAATTCAGGTGCTCTGAGATGGGGATTCCAGGATTTTTTTCTGTTGACAAAGCTCACCCATGTGCTCTGAGGTCCAGTGGTTTGGAACCACTGAGATAGGGAAATATGACAAAATTAGACAGTGAGTAATTTAAAAAAGATTATTCTGGCTTCAATGATCAGAAAATTGAAGAGTGGAAAAGGTTCCCTCATTTCACTCAGTGGAAATGGAAGCTGAAGAAGTTAAAGAACTTGGTGAAGATTCTACATCTAGTTATCTAGTTAGTGACAGAGCTAGACAATAAAGAATATGGAGCTAATATTTCTCAAGTGTGTCTTGTATGTGAGAACACTTTAAACATATTCATATTTAAACAACTGCTGCACTGCATGGTAAGTGTAGTCCCATTTTTTATAAACAAAAAAATTTGAAACTCACAATAGGTAAGTTTCCAAGTATCATGTAGTAAGTTGTTGAATTGCAAAGTTCATGCTTATTTAAACTATAGCAACTGAATGAGGAGAGAAGTGAAAACAGAGATCAGAGGTTTTATAGCTTTAGTAGTTAGCAAAAGGTCTTATGTAAAAATCGAATATAGTGGAAGCTACAGTGTAGTCCACTGGAAGGTACCTTTGATAGAGCAGAGCAATATGTCTCCAATAGAATGAGAAAAAGAAATGGATAATTGTTTTTCTTCCCCAGCAGGCAATGTCACTGTGCTCCATTCACATTCACTGTGCAGTTGTTGTCTGCACAAACTTACCAGATGATCTGAGTAGAGAGGAGCAATAAGAAAGATGACACTGGGGAATGCAAATCCATCACTTTTATTGCAGCATTTCTTGGAGTTTGATTGGAATGACATATAGCAACAGTTTCATTTTTTTAGTATGTAGTTAATATCTTTATTTTGGGAACCAATTTATTTTGATATTTTACCCTGGACATCAAAATGATACTCAAAATCAAAAGCTCTCACAGGCTTTCTTAGTTTGTCCCCAGAATGGAGGGAGATTCAATCTCCTAGTTTTGTAGGTTGCAATTCATTAGTAGGGAGAACAAAGAGAACTATTTGAAACAAGCGGACCAAATATTTTAAAAGAATATTCAACCATTCTGTACACACTTCTTAGAAAATCTCAGTAGGCAGAAAGGAGAACTATTTTGACTTAACATGTTTCCAATATATAAAACAATAATAAAAAACAATATTTTAACCGAAAAACTAATCCTAAATATTCAGCTTCAGAATATAAGCATAAGGTATATTTGTGACTTTCTAAACATGAATAACATATAAGAATTGAGGAAAGCCCCAACCTAAGAAAATGGATGAGTTAAAACACTCCTTTGTAAGGTGATGGTTTGGAATTTGTAATACATTTTCCTTCAAAGAAAATTTACAATTCAGGTACCCAGGAAAAGACCAAAACCCAGTATGTAATGACCACTCCAGTCCAGGTTCCTAGTTTGGGGTCATGAAATAAAGGAGAGTGAAAAGGTAGGGAAGATAAGACAGTTTTCATCCTGTTTTCAGGGTGAATGATCAGTTCATGGTGACATTTTAAAAGAGACCAGGTTGATCTTTGATTGGGACATATACTGGTGTTCTCCAGAGAAAATAAAGCTCAGTGCCCTTGGGCTGTGAAAAATACTCCCTCTGTCCACCACTGTGACAGTCCAAGAAGGCCTAACCTTTCTCAAAATGTTCCAGCATCCAAAATTTCCTGGCTTGTTTGTTTCTAATAAAAATTGCTATTCCTTCTTTTTAGCTAATTTTGTCTTATACCCAATGCCAAGAAGAAATCAGAATGGAAAGTTAAGGCTTAAAACATACAGGGTTCCTATATGGAATGATGGGAATGTTTTGGTAATGGATGATAGTGATGGCAGCACAACACTGTGTATGCAATTAACAGCACTGAAATATATATCTGAATATGATTAAAAGGGGGGAAATTTAGGATTGTATATATGGTAACAGAATAACATTTTTAAAAAATATATGGAACTACGCTACACAAACAGTAAACTCTAAGTTAAACCATGGGCCGTAATTAATAGTACAATTATAAAAATTTACTATCATCAATTGTAGCAAATGCTCCACACCAAAGCAAGGTGCTAATAATAGGGTAGTATATGAGAATCCTGACTTTTATACATGATTGTTCTGTTAACCCACAACTTCTCTAATAAAAAATGAAGAAGTCAATATGTTTTAAGTTTTTCTCACCACTGCATGAATGAACAATTATCCCTTACTGTTGGTACATATATTTAAATGATTAAAAAAAAACTTTTGTGAATCCAAGGAAATCACTCCTTAAGCCACTTCATTTGTGTTAATAACATGAAATGAAAACACTCAACCAGTGTAGCAAAATATTTTCTGAGTTGGAGGCCACCAAATAAGCTTGTTATTCCTGAGTCTTTACCTTGCTCAGGATACTTCTCCTCTTAATATATTTCTGATTTTTAGTATCTTCTCCTTTTGTTCTTTTTATATAAAAAATGCACAGTGATTTTCTTGATCAAGACAATATTGGTGGTGGCATCTGCATCTAAGACTCTAGCAAAGATGAAGTATGGAAAGGGATGGGATAGTTATCCTGATATGTAAGGTAGATACTTTAAAGTTGGGAACTGATTACATGCCTTCTCACAATCAATTTCCCAGTTTTTTTAAGTGTATTTAGCAATGCAAGAGAGGGAGGCATTCATTTTTTAGTCTAAGTCCCAATGAATCTATTAGGAGTATAAAAAATATATACATGGCCCCTGATGAAAATAAACTGTAGGATGGGTGAATAATTTAATGCAGATCTTGAGTAAAGCAGAGTTGTGCTTACTCCATGGGGATTAATTTTGGAATACACAAGAGAAAGTCAGGAATAAGCGACATAAACAGAACTACTTAAAGATTAAAATTGAAAGGGCAACATAGATTTCATTAATGTCAGGTGTTATTTTGCAATATAACTAAAAAATTCATAAAGAAAATCAGTGCAACTCATTATAACTACAAGAAAAATATGTTTGAAATTCATTTACTTAGTGTTCTAACCATTATCAAATCTTCAAAACTTTAGTGTCATATTGAAAGTCTGGATGGAGAATAAAATTAAACATATATATGTAATTTACCTCTCTTAAAAGCACTAACCAAGCAAAGGATAGGCCAGTCAAGTGTTTGATATCCTCGAAAGAAAAAAGTAATAAAACTGCTCCAAGGACCGATGGGTTTATTCTCTGGGAACTCAATGATTTGTTAAGCACAGTCATTTGGGAGAGAAAGTCTGGGCATTATCTTAACTGGCTGTCTTCTGAGGATAATCTTCTTTACTGCATAACGGTATTTCCCTGCTTTTCAAAGATGTCCATTCTTTATTTTTTCTACACCCTGTATTTTTGGAGATTCTGAATCTAGGAAAATAATTCTCTAATAATGGCCAAAATTGTTTTGTTAATTATGTGCCAGGTACGGTGGCAATTGTTTTACATGTATTATTTCATTTAATTCTCATAACCCCTTTTAACATCTTCATTTTACAGATGAGAAAAATTTAAGGGTAAATGAGGTTGTCTGTGATACCTGCATTCACACAGCTGGTAAATAATGGAAGAAGAAGTTAAGTCCATAAATTCCTAAGTAGATACATGATCTAAATTCATGGTCTTCAAAGTGGGTACATGCACTCTAAGAAGTGTGCAAGAAGATTCACTTGGATGTTAGAAGTTAGTAATAAATTCTACTTTTATTTAAAAAAACAAGAAACTAAAATTTCCTAAACTTAACATTAACTTAAACATTTCATAAACATAGTAATAACTTTTGAGGAACATATTTTGAAGTTTCTTAATATATTTGTATATGCCTATGACATAAATACATATTCATATATTAAGTGCATGACTTTTTAAATTGATATGAGTGTATGATCACAAATATTTAGAAACCAATGCTCTAAATCACCAATATTGTTACTATTAGGAAAGTGAGACATATTTCTTATCTAAATAATGTTCAATGTTTTTAATACCTTATAGGTCAGAACTACTCAAAACAGAACTGAAATTGTAGTTTCATCATCTTATTTTCTTAAACCAGTTCCTTCCAGTGTACTATATAACATATAGGTGAACTTGCCTACTGTTACATTAGTTTGTAAAATCATATATATTCCTCTTATTGCCTTTACTAATTTCTATCTGGGTTTCCAACCACATGGAGCTCTTATATTAAGATGATTTTCTTCAACAATTGCAAGACAATTCAATACAATTTGTACATTAATATATTTGTATATTTACTATATAAAATATATTTTAAAACTCTATGAACTGGATCATTTGTATTAATTTCCCTCTCTCATGTACACATGACAAAATAGTCAAACTTCTCAAGCTCATCTCACTTAATAGTGTTGGTGTGGACATCCACCTGATGGCAGCTCCCTAAATGGTACCAATTGTGCTTTGTTGCAAAACTGAATTACAATGTATAAGGAGAAGGAAGTGGTAAAGGCACAGAAGGATATCCAGAACAATGAGATTAGATAAACCATTAGGGTAGAGCATGTGAGACAAGGAAGCCCATCCTAGGGGAGAGCTGGTATCAAGGAGGTCCAGAGATAGATATCAAATAGGTAGATATACTGCCAGATAAAAACCCAGAGTCTCAGATGAGATTGGGAGAAAGCAGGAATGATTCACGATTAAAACTCTAGAATCTGTGAGCAAAAGGCAAAAAAAAAGGCAAAATAAATAGAAATTTATGATGCAAGGATTATTGCTATGGAAAATACGACTACCCTATTCCAGAATTGGATCACAAAAGCAGAGCTTGGTTTAGTGTAGCAACTTCTGCTGGTTTGAAAGGATGTATGCCTCCTAGAAAATCCATGTTTTAATAAAAATCCCAATTCATAAAGGTAGAGTAATCCCTGTTTAATACTGCATGTTTGAAACTGTGATCAGATCATCTCCCTGGATGACGTGATTTAATCAAGAATGGTTGTTAAACTGGATTAGGTGATGACATGTCTCCACTTACTTGGGTAGGTCTTGATTGGTTTACTGGAGTCCTATAAAAGAGGAAATATTTTGGAGAATGAGAGATTCAGAGAGAGCAGAGCAGGATGACACAGCCACAAGTAGCAGAGTCCACCAGCCAGTGACCTTTGGAGATGAAGAAGGAAAATGTCTCCCAGGGAGCTTCATGAAACTGGAAGCCAGGAGAAGAAGCAAGCAGATGATGCCGTGTTCACCATGTACCTTTCCAGATGAGAGAGAAACTCTGACTGTGTTCAGCATGTGCCTTCTCACATGAGAGAGAAACCCTGAACTTCACTAGCCTTCTTGAACCAACGTATCTTTCCCTGGATGCCTTAGATTGGACATTTCTATAGTGAAGTTTTAGTTGGGCCATTTTCATAGTGTAAACAAGCAACTTATTAAGTTCCCCTTTCAAAAAACCATTCTGTTTCTGGTATATTGCATTCTGGCAGCTAGTAAACTAGAACGCAACTCAGCAACTGAGTTACTGAAACCAGTATACACTCATAAAGTTCCTAGTATTTAAGCAGGCTTAATGCTTAGCTGACAAGATATGTATCTAAGAGCATATATTCTTTATGGTCCAGAGTTAGCAAGAAGGTTGAGCTTATGTAACCCCATTTTAGGAGCTGAAATCTACAGCAGTACATAGATCAGAGATGTGCTAATCATAGAGTGCCTTGCTAACCAGTGCTGTAGAATGATGGTAAATTCCATGGCTCTTTTAGCTTTTATTTTTCAAACTGAATTTCAACTGGCTATGACCAATGTAAGTGGTAATTGCAACTTCTTTTAAAATAACATTAGCTTATAAAATTGCATGTAATGAGTTCTGTCATTGAAATTGTATACCCTGATGCATGCAGACATTAACAGCAAAAATTATTGCTTACTTTGTTTAAGGTACTATATAAGACACTATGAATCAGTAGAAAAGGGTGAGACTACAGATGGTAATATCAGTTACAACACTATTGCAACATCTTAGGCAACATTTGAGGACTTGAAATAAGGTAGCAAGGGCAAAGAGAATGGAGAGAAATGGACAGACACAATAGGATTTGGTGATTAATTAGATTTAGGGCAGGGTGAAGAAGAAGGCATGTGAACATTTGGGTAGTTGGAAATATAATTTATTAGAACAAGGAATAAGTTAGGGGAAGATGAAGATATTTTGGAACCAGAGATTCCCTAAGAGAACTAGACCAGTGAATAGATTCATGAGAATCCATACTTAACTCTCTGTTCAGGTCAAAAACTACTGTTTTGGTTAGGTAAAGCTGCCAGAATGCCATATACCAGAAACAGATTGCCTTTTACAATGGGGATTTATTAATGCACAATTTACAAATCTTAGGCCATGAATTGTCCAACTCAAGGCATCAAAAGGACAATACCTGGACTCTGAAGACAGGCTACTGGTGTCTGGGACACCCCTGTCACATAGGAAAGCACCTGCCTGACATTTGCTGGTCCTTTGATGCTAAGTTTCATTGTGTTCAGCTTTTGGATTCAGTGGCTTCCTTTCTAAGATTCTGTGGGTCCTTTCTTAGCTTCTGCAGGGCTTTTCTCTATAAACTACTCTTAATTTCATCTCCTAGCTTTTCTCTGTATTTTACCCTTTTATAAAGCACCCCAATATAAGGATTAAGACCCACCTTGAATGAGGTGGTCACATCTAACTTTAAATAACCTAACAAAAAGGCCCGCCTACAATAGCTTTACACTCACAGGAATGGATTAAAAGAACATGGCCTTTTCTGGGGTTACATGCAGCTTCAAATCACTAAAATTACTGAGAAGGATAAGTGACCTGAAATATACAGAGATAAGACATGGATAAGCTACTTAAACAGAAGAAGGATAGAATTACAAAAAGGAAGGAAAATAAGTGAAAATAATATACATTGTTGGTTATATTTTCCCATTTTCAAACCCAATGACTTCTTGTTAAAGCCATTTGAGAACTCTGATAACCATCAAGTCAACATTTAATCAAGACCACAGCTGACTGTTTAGAATCACTTATAAAATAGAAATACAGGGAGATTCAGAGTTAAAGTGTAGCAGGCACCCCCTCTCCTTGCAGGCAAGTGAGATAAGGCACATTTCCTGGTATAGAAACCCCCTCCCCTAGTCTTCAGGAACTGGTAAAGATGCACATAGGCAAAAGAAGACCTCCTGGGTGGGGGCCCCCTCAACGGTTCAGCTCTGGGCCATTCTCAACTTAAATCATCCAATTGTGTACCTTGTCTTTATCATGTCAAAAAGTCTATAAAAGCTAAGGTTGCCTTTTGTTCGTGGCTCAGACTTTGGAGGTGACTCATCTGGGCCCTCATGCACATGAGCTAATAAAACTTGCTTCCCAAAACTGTGGATCCTTAGTCTCAGCCCATTCTAACTTCATGGAATGTTCCTGGAGGCCTGTGGCCTCATTCCTGGTTTTTGCGCTACATTTCTGGGGGCTCATCCGGGATATGAGGCGGGTGTACTGTCACCTCCTTCACCCATGGTGGTGGTGGTGCCCTGACTTAAGACCCGATGGAATCCAGTGCTGGCAGCAGGGCATTTCCCCATCTCTCGGATTCCTGAACTCCCTGGATGGGGCGCCTGTCACCACCAGAGTGGCAATGGATCCGGGACAGTTTCTGTAACCAGCTTTCTGGGAGCACCACCCGTCTGTCTGTTTCTGGGAGCACCACCCGTCTGTCTGGTAAGCACTCGAGTGCATCAGGTTATCAGCCCACTCATACAAGGCTAGGGGGGCCTGAGTGGAAGGGGAGCCTGATCAACTCCCAAACTACCTGAGTACCAGTCTCCAGTTGGAGGACCAGGGAAAACGGAAGTCTTCAGTTTCGTTTCTGGAAAGGGCAGTGCAGGGGGGGAGTGTTGGAATGTGTGTGTGTGTGTGGAATTGTGTGAATTGGAGGAAGTCCTGGGCTGCGCACCAGGCCATGAGTGATTCTGCAAGTTTATGGCAAACCTCTTGTGGCTCAGGGTGAGCAACCCTGAAAGGGGGTGGGGGGCTGGCTTCGGGTTTAGATTACCAATGTCCCCATGGGGAAGCAGCCAGACTGAAAGAAGTAAGTTTATTCAAAACCCTTTGCTATTTGTCTGCAAGCCCTCCCACTAATCATTGGTGCCACAGATGTGAGAGGTGAAGTCAGTAAGACACAATTGAAATGCATGATTTCTAATTTAAAAAAAAAAGGCTTTCACTAATGACTGGGGAATCAAGCTGACCCCTGACTGACTTAGGAAACTGTATGAATTAAAGTGGACCACTTTAGGAAGAATAAAAAGAAGAAATTTTCTTATATTACAGCTTATCATTACTCTGTCTTATAAAGTAAATCTTACACATTTCAGGGTAAAAGGAAAACATCTATGTAAGGGTGTAAAAGGGAATTTTATAAAGCTTAACAGTAGCTAACTTTTCCTGCTTAATTTAGCTATTTACATATATTTTAGCTTCTGAAATATCCAGCAAAAGCATTTGTGTCATTTTATATTCACGGGTATGCATTTGGTGTGAGTTAAGAATTATAAAGAAAAGAATTATGGGCCCCATCAGGCTGAAGATAAACAATCCTGGCACCAAGATTACTTGTTGTAAAACTGTTAAGAAATGCTTATTGTAAAACTGTTCTTATCTGCTTTTTTGCAAAACAGCACCTGTGACCCATGCTCAACCCCCACCCCCCTCATCTTACCCCTTAAAAGGCTTTTGCAAACTCAGACGGGGGCCTCTCTCTTCCTGTGTGTTCAGTGAGCCCCACACATGTGTAGAAAATAAACCCCTTGCATGTTGCATGAGAGAACGTCTCTTGGAGTCCTCCTTTGCATGGCAAAACTCTCGAATTCTCAAATTCTTACATTTGGAGGTTCCACCGAGATCGGCTCTTCATAAGGGGAGGCTCCAACAGCTCTTTCTCTTGGGGTAAGTGAGGCCTTTTTGTCTGAAGTGCGATCGCTTAGTCTGTCAGACTGGCAGTGACTGTTGGAGAGTCACGTGAGCACTCCCTGACCGCAACCAGCAGACGTGTCCAGGGGTTGCAGGTCACTCTCCCGAGGGATGCCTCGGGATTGGGGGACCTCCGGGGATGCCTGGAGGCTTCCTACAGGGCCGACTCTGATTCTGTTTCCCTTCTGATGGGGGAAACTCGATCACAGTCATCAGGCCAGTCTGAGCTGTGTCTCTGAAACTGTGTAAACGTGGTGTGCCGACTCTGTGTATGTCTGTCTGTATTTGTGTGTTGGGAATTGTTTTTGTTTTAATGAAGATGGGTCAGGGAATGTTGACTCCACTTTCTCTGACCTTAAGACACTGGTCTGAGGTCAGGGAAAGAGGTCAGAATCTATCTCTTATTATAAAAAAAAAAAAAAAGACAAATGGCAGACCTTCTGCTCGGCCGGGTGGCCCTCTTTTAACATGGAATGGCCTTGTGAAGGAGCTTTTCATCTACCCTTGATTCGGGCCGTCAAGTCAGTCATCTTCCGCCCTGACCCGTATGGCCACCCGGACCAGCAGCCCTACATCATGGTTTGGCAGGACCTGTGTGAAAACCCACCTCTGTGGGTAAAGCTGTTTCTTACTCCTCTTGGTCAACATGACTCTCCCTCTGTACTTCCAATCAAGGAGCCGGGTCCTTCTCAAGCTCTGAAACTCTATCCTTCTTTGCCTCCTGCAGTCCTACCAGAATCCCAATCGGATCTACTCCTCTTCTATGCAGGTTCTTCTTCCCCTCCTCCCTACCCTTCAGCTCCGGTACAGGACCCCCCTTCTCTCAGCTCACCTTCTCTCTCCTCTAGTTCTCTCTCCCCGCTCTCTTCCATTTCCTCTTCGCAGGTTCACCAAGAGACGATCCCAGATGAACCAGGACCGGCAGACGAGCACTAAGCCCATCTGATGTGGCGGTCACTCTCCCCCTCAGACCGTACGAGCCTCCAGTGGATGATGGACATGGGGGAAAAATGCCCGCTCTACAATACTGGCCCTTTTCCTCCTCTGACTTATATAACTGAAAAAATAATAACCCTCCTTTTTCCAAGGCTCCCACTAGGCTGACTGGATTGGTGGAGTCCCTTATGTTCTCTCACCAGCCCACTTGAGATGATTGTCAACAACTCCTGGGGACTCTCTTCACCACGGAGGAGCGAGATTGAATCCTACTGGAAGCCAGGAAGCAAGTTCCTGGACAAGACGGGAGACCCACCCAACTCCAGCATGTCATCGACGATCGGTTTCCGCTGCACCACCCTAATTGGGAACCAAACACCTCTGAAGGTAAGGAGCATCTGTCCATCTATCGCCAGACTCTAGTAGCGGGTCTCCAATTTGGCCAAGGTAAGAGAGGTTATTCAGGGAGCGGACGAATCGCCCTCAGTCTTTTTAGAAAAACTAATGAAAGCATACCATAGGTATACTCCATTTAACCCTCAATCAGAGGATCAAAGAGCCTCAGTAGCCATGGCCTTTATCAGCCAATCAGCTCCAGACATTAGACGCAAGCTGCAGTGCTTAGACGGGTTGCAGGACCTAGCCTTGCGAGATTTAATCAAAGAAGCTGAAAAAATGTTTTATAAGAAAGAAACAGAGGAAAAAGAACAAAGGAGAGAGAGAGAGATAGGAAAAAGAGTTGATAAGAAAGAAAAGGAGAACGAAAGAATTAACAAAGATCCTGGCCACAGTAGTTGAAAGAAACACTGAAGGTAGAGAACGAGCTAGAGAAAATCCCTTGGGTCGGCGTTATCGTACCTCTCTTAGTCCAGACCAGTGCACCTACTGCAAAGAAACTGGGCACTGGGCCAAAAAAAAAAAAAAACTGTCCAAAAAAATGGAGGGGTACTAGGCCCCCGAATTGGCAACAACTGGCCACGTTGGCTCTAGAAAGTGAAGACTAGGGGAGTCAGGGCTCGGCACCCCTCCCCGAGCTCAGGGTAAAATTTAATGTGGAGGGGGTACCAATTAATTTTGGAGTCGACACGGGAGCAGTAATATCGGCCCTCCAAGAACCTATAGGCCCGCTATCTACAAAAAGGTCCTTGGTGCGGGGAGCAAATGGCAGTCGCTACTGCACCTGGACTACCAAAAGAACCATGGACCTGGGGAAGGGGAAGGTTCAACACTCCTTCCTAGTTATCCCTGAGTGCCCTGCCCCGCTTATGGGAAGAGACTTGTTAACTAAACTAAGGGTGAGAATCACCTTCAATCCTAAGGGGCCAAAGGTGGAATTTTTAAACCCGCTAGTAAGCCAACCTGTAATAACTGCCCTCACCTTGCCAGTCGAAGAAGAATATCAGCTGTATATAAAACCAGAACAGCTCCGCAGTTCTATTCCTCAGGCCTGGCTTGAAGAATTCCCTAATTCCTGGGCAGAAGTTGCCAGGTTAGGGTTGGCAATCAATCAGCCCCCAGTAATAATGACCCTAAAGCCCACCACCTCTCCAATTCGGGTAAAACAATACTACTTAAGCAAGGAAGACCGGGAAGGAATCAAGCCCCATATAGAGAAATTCCTTGGCTTGGGAGTACTTGAGCCCTGTCAATCAGCCTGGAACACTCCCTTATTGCCGGTCAAAAAACCAGGGACTAGAGACTATAGACCGGTGCAAGACTTATGGGAAATAAATAGCAGAGTGCAGGACATACATCCTACTGTGCCAAATCCCTATAACCTGCTCAGCACTCTCCATCCTGAAAAGACTTGGTATACTGTGCTTGATCTAAAAAAATGCTTTCTTCTGCCTGCCCTTGCATAAGGACAGTCAACCCTTGTTCGCTTTTAATTGGATTGATCCAGAGATGGGATCCTCGAACCAACTGACTTGGGCATGTTTGCCCCAGGGGTTCAAAAACTCCCCCACCATTTTTGATGAAGCTCTTCATAGAGACTTAAGCTCCTTCAGAATTCAGCATCCCAGAGTCACCTTGTTACAATACGTGGACGACTTACTGTTGGCAGCAGACACTAAGGAGGACTGTGAGTATGGGACCTGAAAACTGTTAAGTGAGCTAGCCACACTGGGGTACCGAGCCTCGGCCAAAAAGTCCCAAATCTGTAAAAGGGAAATAATCTTCCTGGGATATACTCTTAAGAATGAAAAGCGATGGCTCACTGAGGCTAGAAAGAAAACTGTAACACAAATACCCCCGCCCATGACCCGAAAGCAGCTACGAGAGTTCTTAGGGACAGCGGGATTCTGCCGGTTATGGATCCCAAGGTTTGCAGCCCTTGCTGCCCCATTATACCCCTTGCTCAAAGGGAGCGCTGATTTCCAGTGGGGAATAGAACAGCAGGAAGACTTTGACAGCATTAAGAAAGCGCTCCTGTCAGCTCCAGCTTTAACCCTCCCAGACGTGAATAAACCTTTCACGCTCTACATAGAAAAAAGGAGAGGCATGGCTAGAGGCGTCCTAACACAGGCTTTAGGCCCCTGGAAAAAACCAGTGGCCTATCTGTCCAAGCGATTAGATTCAGTTGCCAGTGGATGGCCACACTGTCTCAAGGCCATCGCGGCAGCTGCCCTCCTGGCAAAAGATGCAGACAAACTCACTCTAGGACAGAAGCTGACCATAATAGCCCCTCACGCCCTGGAGAGCATAATCAGCCAGCCTCCAGATAGATGGATGTCAAATGCCAGAATTACCCACTATCAGAGCATCCTCCTAGACAAAGACAGGGTGACTTTTGGGGCCCCATCAGCTTTAAACCCTGCTACCCTGCTCCCGGACGAGACCGCGGGACCTGTGCTGCACACTTGCCAAGAGATATTAGCTGAAGAGACCGGAATCCACAGAGACTTAAAAGATCAACCATTACCTAACTCGGAGGTAACCTGGTTTTCGGAAGGAAGCAGCTTTCTCCAACACGGTAAGAGGCGAGCGGGAGCGGTGGTAGTCAGTGGGACAAAAGGTATTTGATCTTCTAGCCTCCCGGAGGGAACATCTGTCCAAAAGGCTGAACTAATTGCCCTCACAAAAGCTCTAGAATTAGCAAAAGAAAAGCGAGCAACTATCTATACAGATAGCTATTCTGCCTTTGCTACTGCCCACGTACATGGGGCAATTTACGAACAAAAAGGGCTATTAACCTCAGCTGGTAAAGAAATCAAACACAAAGAGGAAATTCTTAAACTCCTGGCAGCAGTCATGTTTCCCCCCCCCCCAAAAAAAAAACTACTAGCCATTGTCCACTGTACTAGCCACCAAAGAGGCTTGGACCCAATGACCATGGGTAATAAGCAAGCAGATGAAGATGCAAAAGCGGCAGCATTAAGGGACCTTATAAACTTGGTCCTAGTAACCAAAGAAAACCAGCAACCCCCGAAACACTATCTGAAATTACACCCCAAGGAAAATCAGAAGCCCTAGCTTACATACAGCAGGTCCACCAGCTCACTCACCTGGGGACAGAGAAACTACAGCAGCTCCTGTAAGACCAGAGGGAATTGTACCCTCTGGCAGCCTCAAAAAGGAAAGAACTAGCAGATCGCGTAGCCAGAAAATGTCAGGCATGTCAAATTATAAACGCCTACCCCACAAAAGCACCTAACGGAAAAAGACTAAGGGGAACTCGACCTGGGCAGTTCTGGGAAGTTGACTTTACTGAAATTAAACCTGCAAAATATGGACTTAAATACTTACTAGTTTTTATAGACACCTTTTCAAGATGGGTTGAAGCCTACCCAACTAAGAGAGAAATGGCCCAGGTCATAATCAAGAAAATTATGGAAGAAATTTTTCCCCCGTTCGGTCTACCAAAGGTAATAGGGTCAGATAACGGACCCGCATTTGTAGCCCAGGTAAGTCAGGGTGTGGCCAGGATATTGGGGATTAATTGGAAATTGCATTGCGCATACAGACCCCAAAGCTCAGGACAGGTAAAAAAAAAAAAAAATGAACAGGACAATTAAAGAGACCCTAACCAAATTAGCTATAGAGACTGGCTTGAAAGATTGGACCATGCTCCTGCCTTATGTCCTGTTCAGAGCCAGAAATACCCCCTCTGCTCTCTTGTGTAATCTAACCCCTTATAAAATCTTATATGGAGCGCCAACTCCAGTCAAGGACATGACCTCCATTCTAGAGATTAATAATTCCCTTCATACCCCCTTGCTTGACAGGCTGTGAGCCTTGGAAAAAGCCCAGCGGTTCCTGTGGTGGCAGCTCTCCACCCCCTACCAGCCAGGAGATAACAGAACTCCGCATCAATATCAGGTGGGAGACTTCGTCTACATCCGCCGCCACCAGGTACAGACTCTTGAACCTCGCTGGAAAGGACCGTATCAGGTACTCTTGACCACCCCCACCGCAGTCAAGGTCGATGGCATCGCATCCTGGATCCATGCATCTCATCTCAAACCTGCGCCTTCGCCCTCTTAGTTCCAATGAAAACTGGAAAGGACTGACAATCCTCTCAAGCTGCGGGTTCGTAGGATTACTACTCTTTCTCCTCCCTCCCCCACGGGAACCCAATTCCAACCCGCATAAGCCTTGGAAATGAACAATATCCAGATGGGAAAATGGGAAGACTATAAAAACTTGGGAGGGAGCAGGGGAGCCTTCGTTCCTGGTACCCCCTTGTAATCTTACCACTCTGGGGGTAACTGTCGCTGCCGGTATAGGCACAGGGACTGCTGCCATTGTACATAGCAATCAACAAACCAGTCAATTACAAGCCACGATAAATCAAGACTTAAAAGAAATAGAAAAATCTGTCTCAGCCCTTCAGAACTCTCTAACCTCCCTTTCAGAAGTAGTTCTGCAGAATAAGCGGGGACTTGGCTTACTTTTCCTTAAAGAGGGGGAACTATGTGCAGCTTTAAAAGAACAGTGTTGTTTCTATGCGGATCACTCTAGTGTTGTTAAAAAGTCCATGACAAAACTCAGAGAGCACCTTCGTGAAAAAAAAAAAAAAAAGAGAGGCGCAACAGGGATGGTTTGAATCTTGGTTTACTAAGTCCCCCTGGTTAACGACGCTATTATCTGCTCTCGTTGGGCCTTTAATTGTGTTACTTTTAATAATAACTATAGGACCATGTATTCTAAATAAAATTATACAGTTTTTACAGGGGCAGATTGGAAATGTCAAATTAATGCTCATCAGACAACAGTTCTCAGTGTTAAATAATCCAGAAAATCTCTAAGATTAGAGATATATACGAAAAGGATTGGGGAATGTAAAAGGGAATTTTATAAAGCTTAACAGTAGCTAATTTTTCCTGCTTAATTTAGCTATTTACATATATTTTAGCTTCTGAAATATCCAGCAAAAGCATTTGTGTCATTTTATATTCATGGCTATGCATTTGGTGTGAGTTAAGAATTATAAAGAAAAGAATTATGGGCCCCATCAGGCTGAAGATAAACAATCCTGGCGCCAAGATTACTTGTTGTAAAACTGTTAAGAAATGCTTATTGTAAAACTGTTCTTATCTGCTTTTTTGCAAAACAGCACCTGTGACCCATGCTCAATTCCCACCCCCCTCATCTTACCCCTTAAAAGGCTTTTGCAAACTCAGACGGGGGCCTCTCTATTCCTGTGTGTTCAGTGAGCCCCACACATGTGTGGAAAATAAACCCCTTGCATGTTGCATGAGAGAACGTCTCTTGGAGTCCTTCTTTGCATGGCAAAACTCTCAAATTCTCAAATTCTTACAAGGGTTTTAAAATTGATTTCACGAAAAAAATCTCTTCTGTATGTACAATTAACATTGCCGTTGTGTAACCTTGGTAAAACAAACAAAATAGTTAAAATGTGCACTCTAGCTGGGAGGACTGGCTATCCTCTCAGAAGTAGGTGTACTTTAACAAAAATAACTAGGTCCCGGGAAGTTCCTCTTGGTCCCTAGCCAGTTCCCAGAGTACCAAACTGGGCCTAGTCAAACAAACTAATTAGAATTTGGCCACTACTCTGTGAAGTTATCATAAAAAGAGTAAAGAAGAAAAAAATCTTATGAGAAAGGGACAGTACCTCATCAAAATCTTGTGCTTTGCTATGTATCTTAACTAAGGAAACTCTGAATGCTGTCCTCAAAATTGCTATGGATTTTTACTGGAAGTTATAATGCTGCTTCTGAAATTCTCCAGTACTTCTCTTCATGTGGTAATGCCATCTTACCTGGTGATGTAACTATGCTGACAAAATCTATTTTTATGAAACTGAAGACAGTGTTGTCTATGAATCCGAACCTATAAATTAAATGGCCCCAAATATCACATTGTCTTTTATGCACAAAATTGGCACTGGGAGCAGAATTTGCATTTCAGCATGGCTTCATAGTAATAGAGATCAATGAGATAAGCTTTAAAAATTTATGCAGAAACTGTAGAATATGTTCTTCTAAATATTGTGATGCTTTATTAGGACCATACTTGATAAATTGAAAGTTGCTGTTTTCTTGTCTTTTTGTATGCAGAATTGTTTTAAATTTAAATGTTTTGTCTCCCTGGGTTATACTTTCTGGTGCTTTAAGACATTTGGGAATTTTTATGTCAGTAGGCCCTCTTCAAAGTTTACTTAAAGTGAATTAACAGTAAGCCATGGGCTTTTAACATAGATTAGGAAATAATGTCATTTTTTTTAGGGAAAAATATTCTCTAAGCTCAAAAAAAAAAAAAAAAAACCCCAGGATGGGATAATTTACCTTATTCCTCACTTGCAAAGGAATGAGCAAAATGCACAGGACCCTGTAAAAATTGGGAAAATAAAATAAAACAGCAAAAGCCTATGAAAAAGAATTGGTAGAATTACAGGAAAAACTATAAATACTGCAGGATCAAAATTTTGTTTTTGAAGAAATTGTTTTAATTATCAATCAATAGCTGAGAGGGCCACAGTCCATATAGCCCAACATAAATGTAAGAAAGATAAGGTAAAATTAACAAAGGAAATGTACATATGGTATTAGCCACTGCCACTGTGATCAGAACCCTGATAAGTAGTATGTTAATGTATAAAATAAAGCAGATAATAGAAATATTTTTAAATAAAGATTTGTCAGGAAACAAAAAAATACATATATTAATTATCTGGATGGTCAAAATTGCTGATGTGGGGGCTGAAGGAGTGGTATTGGATTATGAAAATTGTATAAAATTTATAAAAATTGGCACCAACCCCATCATATAGACTGCTTTTTAAAAATTTAATTGGCAAACTGGAAAAAGTTCTATCTTTCTGGCATTGGTTGCGCAAAGGTGTAATAAGCAATGCCCTGCTGACATTGTGGCTACAAAACAATCAACTCTGGTATACTTCATAAAGCGGCAAATCTGGGAAACATGGGAGACTGGAATACAGGGAAAGGAAAAGCCAAAAATGAACAAACAACAAAAATTTTTATATGTTGGAATTTCGGTTGTGCATTAACTGGAATATTTTGTGTATTGAACATTATTCTAACAAATTTAATTTTCATAATAACTGTGTATAATGAAATGTTTGCTTGAAGTGGTGACTTAAGTTTGAAGGATATAAAGGATATAAATATTTTTTTTGCTGAGAGGAAAACAGTAGTTTTGTCCTAACATGAAGTAATTGGCCGTTGCAGAATGAAAAATGTTGGACAATGCCTGAATGAATATAATAAGTTATCCAAGGTTTGTAGAGGGGAAATTATGGTCAAAGTTAAGAAAAGTTTTAAATGAAACTAAAAGGAGAGGTATTAAAAATGGTATCCAAACTCTTTAGCATCTACCCTCCCTTACCTGAGGTCAAACCAGGAAACATGGTATGGGTAAAAAGCTGAAGAGGAAAAAAATTTAAAAAAAGAGGCTCCCTCCAGTCTTAATAGAAAGGTCCTTACCATGTTGTTTTAGTAATCCCAACAGCTGTCAAAGCCGTGAGGAGCATCCTATAAATTCACCACTCTCAGGTCTAAAGGGCCACTGCAGACCACCCCGGGAGTGCACCCCTGATCCTGAACACCTGAGATGCACTGTCCTCCAGGAGCCACTGTGCCCTTCTCCATCGCAGCTGAGATGAGCTGAACAGCCCGCGACGGAGGCCAGAGTGACCGTCATTGCCCTGCTCTAGCTCACTGGAAGCAGGTAGTCAACACATGGCCGAAGCCTGAGGAGACCTCTGAGCCCTGCCTCAGTCACCCCAGAAGCTGACTGATCTATGTAGGGCCAAAAATTAGAAAATCAACACATGGACATCCCGGTCTGCTGGGTCTGTGGACTAACTGTCTTTTCTTGTTCTTTGTGTTTGTCTTTCATTTAGCAATTTCAGCCCTCCTGGAAATAGGTCTCCTGGAGTTCTTCCTGAAAACCAACTTTACTCTAATTTGATAGAATCCCTCTTACCTGGGTAACTTCCCCCTTCCTAGTTGCTGCTCAGTGTGTATGTCTACACTAATATTATAAAAAGGTTTTTAGGGTAGAAAATAAGTTACTGTTTGTAGAAGTTAAAAAAACTGATGTTTAACCCCAAGTAGAAGCTGAGATATGCAGATAAAACACAATGAGGTGTGGAAAAGACTTGCTTAAGGGAAATTAACATCCTAGCCTTAGAAATATTTACCTCCCAGAACTTGTTTTTGCATTGTATAGCTTTTGCATGCAAACGACCTTTATCATCTTTCTTGCTAGTAAATAATTTTATGCTTGACTAAAAATATGCACCAGTATACTATAATCCCACCTCACCAGATTCAGGAATGCTGTTTTCGTTACTCTAGGATGGCAAAACTGCGAAGGCCTCCTGGGATTTGGTGCTAACTTTATTTCTTGCCCAAAAGTTATGATGCTAAGCTTTCACTGAAGAAAAAGAAAAAACATGGGCTCCCAAAAGCATGTAACCAAAGCTAATGCCCCATGAGTAGGTGAAAAATCCCCAAAGCAGGTACTGGGCATAGAGGCCAGGGGGCATAGGCTGTCAAAGAGACAGATCAGACCCTCTCAGGGGTTATTACTGCTCCCTCACTTGCACACCTCATATCACCCTGCTGGGCCCTGGAAGATGGCTGGTTAGCCAAAGATGGGCAAGATTCCTCAGGGGAAGAACAACCTAAGACAGGCACAGTCCAAAAGGGGCCATCAGGAGAAAACTTGAGGCCAACAGAGGGAGAACACAGACCTTTACCCTCCCAATTTCACTGGGGCCTAAACCCTGCATGGCTACATTGTTTCCCATGCCCAGCTCAGATCAGAACATACCAGCACCTGCAGTAAATAAATAAAATGAAATATAAGTGATGCTATAACCCCTCCCTAACACTAACAGTTGGAATAAGCATCAAAGGGGGGAAATGTAGCAGGCAGGCCTTGCCCACTTTCTGGTTTAGCTGTGCTCTCTGTGGAAAATCCCCAAACCCCCTCTCCTTGCAGGCAAGTGAGATAAGGCACATTTCCTGGTATAAAAACCCCCTCCCCTAGTGTTCAGGAACTGGTAAAGATGCACGTAGGCAAAAGAAGACACTCCTGGGGTGGGGGCCCCTCAACGGTTCAGCTCTGGGCCATTCTCAACTTAAATCAGTCAATTGTGTACCTTGTCTTTATCATGTCAAAAAGTCTATAAAAGCTAAGGTTGCCTTTTGTTCGTGGCTCAGACTTTGGAGGTGACTCATCCAGGCCCTCGTGCACATGAGCTAATAAAACCTGCTTCCCAAAACTGTGGATCCTTAGTCTCAGCCTGTTCTAACTTCGCAGAATGTTCCTGGAGGCCTGTGGCCTTGTTCCTGGTTTTCACGCTACAAAAGGAAAATGGAAAGGTATAAGAAATGAATATTTCATTAAATTTACTTTATATTACAGTTAGAGAATTTTCAAGAAGTACACTAGAGTCAATAATTTGTTTTGACATATATGAGTAAATTGAACTACTGGACTGTGAAATGACCAGGAAACTAAGGAAGCTCCATTCATTTTTTATTAGGTATAATGATGGATTGTAATTATCTGCTAGGAATCATGGAGGACAGAGGAAAGCAGAGATGAGACTAAGGAAAACCTGGAACAAGAACCAAGTATTAAAAGCAGAAACCACTAAGTAAGGATTTTTATAAAGCCAATTGAGAATGAATAATAATGTCAGATATTATACCTGTAATTTGTCCATTCTATAGAAGGCTTGCATCTTGAGATTCATTTCTCCTTTAGTAAAATGTGCTGATTAAACAAACATTTATTTAAGTAGACTCAATGTGAAAACACTGTGCTGGATCCTGTAGAGATTCAACTAATAGAGTTAATTTATGGGGCCTCTATTATGATAAATGAAGGTGTAGCAAAGAGAAAGATACGAGTAGTAGAAATATCATCTTTGGAAGAGAAATGGCAAGAAAAATGACACCTATCTCCTCTGATGGTAGTAGAAGAAAGATACCTATATCAATCGTACTCTAATTATAGTATATTCTCAAACATTGTAGGGGTACATCTGGTTTCCTGGGTAGGCTGAGCTTGGTGGATTACAAGAACTATAATTTTCTCTCCCATTACTGCCCCCAAATCTGCTACCTCTGATATTTCCTTACTGGGGAGCAAAATACCTCATAATCATCTTTTCCAGAAACCATAATATTCAGAAATACTTCCATTTATTTAAAAATTCATGTAATTTAAAAACTCCAATATCCAATCTCATATAGGAGTCAAAGGTTTCCGCAGAATTATATCAGGGGGTATTTCCCCACAACTGAGAGGAAATCTGACCTTCTTTTCAAGACAAAGCTCCTATAGAATTAGGAGATGGAAGGAAGAATATAAAAAAGAGTAAGGATCAAGTATTCTTAGCAGCTGGTGATTTACTGGATCTTGTTACAGTATTAAACAACACCACAATTTCAGTGGCTGAGCAAAATAAGAATTTATTTCTTGCTTTCAAAGTCTTCTCAGGTCTAGATGGTTTTTCATTTTAAATATCTCCGTATGTTGGCTCAGCAGCCCAGGTTGTTTTAATCATATGGTATCAGCATCAATACATGTTTTTGCAACCACTGCAGTGGGAAAGGATAGGCTAGAGAGTAAAGCACTGGCAATTAAACACTTCAGAAGTGATACATGCTACTTATGCCCACATTTTATTGGCCAGGGCAAAGCACATCACATGGCTACACCACCTTCAATGGGCAATCACACCATGTGCCCCAGAAGTAGAAGGTGTTTGGATACTGATGAATAATGATAATGCTTACAAGAGATAGTGCACTTGGTTTTCCTTGGGACAGTGTTCACCTTACTCTTAGTCAGCCTCCTGTTTGGCTGATGATTTGTTAGAAAAGAGAGGCAATATCATTGGCTCACACCCCCTGCCTATTTTCTGAGTGCAATATCTTTTTACATTTTGACTGCCTATGTAGCTTCACAGTGTTTATTCCCACTTTACTACCTACTCCTTCATGTGGATTCAAGGGGCCTTTTCTGCACTATCCAGTGCTAGGTAGTATTTGGTTGTGTTTTATGGGAGGGTTCTTCTCTTCTTATTAAAAGTGCTATGTTAAATTTTTTCTTTGTCCTGCTGCCACTGGGTGCAACAGCAAACTTCTTGCATTAGATATGTTTTAGGAGAGAAACAGACAACAGTTTCTATGTTTACATATACCACCCAAATTTCAGGATGGACCTATTGAGCTCTTCCAAGAGTTTTCTCACCAACCTCTACTATATTCCAATGGTAGTGCCACAGGCAGTTTTTAGCAAACATCATGCCAAAGTTTGAGATGCTTATCTCCTATTACAGAGAATACAAATAAGAACACTTGACTTGCCTTCCCCCTGCTAGACTTCCGTTTTTGTAGATATTAGTAGTGGACTGCAGAGATTATTTGAAGTTAACAAGAGCTCATTAAGCTAGTTCATTTTAATAACTGAAGGTGGAATCTGGATTCAATTATTGATTGGGCTTTGGAGGTTCTCTTTAAAATGCTGAACATCTTATCTTTTATTTGTGCTCAGATTTGGACTGTAGATAATAATTCTAGGGTCAAATAAAAAGTTCCTCTCAAAATCCTTTTATCTGTGGTTGTCTTAGTTTGCCAGGCTTCTTTGATAAATATCACACAATGGGTTGGTTTAACAGAACTTTATTGTTCCCTGGTTTTGGAGGCTAGAATTTAAAAATCAAGGTGTCAGCAAGGAAATTATTTCCCCCCAAAGTCTGTAGCATTCTGTTGCAGACTTGCTGTAACCCTTGGTGTTCCTTGGCTGGCCTCTGTCACATGGCAATCTATCACTATTCGTGTCTGCTCTTCCAGTTTCCAGTGACTTCCAACTTCTGGATTTTCCATGTGGCATTCTCTGATTCTGGTTTCCTCCCTTTAGAAAGCACCTAGAAATATGGATTAAGACCTAAAGTGATGGAGTTGGGCCATAATTTAACTAAAAATGACATCTTCAAAAGGTCCTATTTCCACATTGGTTCACGTCCACAGGAATGCAGGTTAAGATTAAGAACATGCTTTTTGTTTTGTTTTTTTCTTGTTTGCTTTTTTAGTATTCTTATTGAAAAAATCTTCACACATATACACCATACATGGTGTTCTAGTTTGCTAGCTGCTGGAATGCAATATACCAGGAACGGAATGGCTTTTAACAAGGGGAATTTAATAAGTTGCAAGTTTACAGTTCTAAGGCCTAGAAAATGTCCCAATTAAAACAAGTCTATAGAAATGTCCAATCAAAGGCATCCAGGGAAAGATACCTTGGTTCAAGAAGGCCGATGAAGTTCAGGGTTTCTCTCTCAAGTGAGAAGGCACGTGGCAAACACAGTCAGGGCTTCTCTCTCAGCTGGAAGGGCACATGGCGAACACAGCGTCATCTGCTAGATTTCTCTCCTGGCTTCCTGTTTCATGAAGCTCCCCGGGAGGCATCTTCCTTCTTCATCTCCAAAAATCGCTGGCTGGTGGACTCTGCTTCATGGTACTGCAGCATTCTCTGCTCTCTCTGAATCTCTCTGAATTGCTGAATGTTTCCTCTTTTATAGGACTTCAGAAACTAATCAAGACCCACTCAGATGGGTGGAGACATGTCATCCCCTAATCCAGTTTAACAACCGTTCTTAACTAAATCTCATCAACCAAGGAGATGATCCCATCACAGTCCCAAATACACAGCATTGAATAGAGACTATTCTACCTTTAAGAAATGGGATTTATATTAAAACATGACTTTTCTTAGGGGGCATACTTCCTTTCAAACCAGCACACATGGTGTGCAATCAATAGCTCTATATCATCACATAGTTGTGTATTCATCAAGATGATCATTTGTAGAACATTTGCATCACTCCAGTAAAAGAAATAAAAAGAAAAAAGAAAAAAATCTCATAGTTCCCAAATGACTTGCCCCTCCCTCTCATTTACCAATAGCATTTCAATCTACTCAATTTATTTTACTCCATATACCCCCTATTATTTATTTATTTATGCATTTTTTTATTCATCTGTCCATGCCCTGTATAAAAGGAGCATCAGACACAGGTTTTCACAATCACACAGTCACATTGTAAAAATTATGTCATTATACAATCATCTTCAAGAATAAAGGCTACTAGAACATAGCTCAGTAGTTATAGGAACTACCCTTCAGCCACACCAATACACCATAAGCTGGAAAGGGATATCTATGTAATACATAAGAAAAATCTTCAGAATAACCTCTCTACTCTGAAATTTCTGAGTCACTGAATCTTTATTTTGTCTCATTTCTCTCATCCCACTTTTGATCAAGAAGCCTGTCTCAATCCCTTGATGCTGGATCCCAACTCATCCTGGAAGTTCTGTCCCATGTTCCCAGGGATATTTGCACCCCTGGGAGTCATGCACTATGTAAGGGGAAGGTCAGTGAGTTCACCTGCCAGGTTGGCTTACAGGCCACATCTAAGCAACAAGAGAGGTTCTCTGGGGGTGATGCTTAGGTATAAATTAAGTATACATAGATTATTCTTCTCAGGAAAATGTTTCCTTGGGGTGAACCCCAAGATTGAGGGCTCAGCTTATTGATATGGCTGTCCACAATGTTTGCAAGAATATCAGAACTTCTCCAAATGGGGAAGTTAAATATTTCCTCCTTTCTCCCCAGACAAATACTTTTTTTCTTTGTATGCTGTATGACAGGGTCACATTTCATTTTTTCCCATATTATTATTCTCTTATTGCAGCACCATTTGTTGAATTTTTGTTTTTGTCTGTTTTTCCATTTGTTTGTTTGCTTATTTTTTTGTTTCATTTTTTGGAAAGTGCGTGGACCGGGAACTGAACCCAGATCTCCCACATGACAGGCAAGAATTCTACCACTGAACTACCCTTGCACCCTGAAATACTTCTTTGTTCACTGCCAAAATTGTTGTGGGATATATTAAGGCATCACTCCAACATGGAAAACCAAAATGATTTTGTGCCTTTTTCAAGATTCCATGTACTTAAGGTGTTGAACTAAACTGACCATACCAGTTAAATTAAGTAATGTGCTACTCAAAATATAAATTTTGTACCAACTAAACATCCCTCCCTTTGGTCTCACAGAGAATTTGAAATTTTAAAATATGTATAATATTATCCTTTACCCTGTATTCCGATTTACAGCAGACCTACCCAGATCAGTTTCATTCATATCTCTAGTCAAAGTCTAATCCCTTTTCATCTTTTTAAAGATTTCCTGTATGGAATACTGCTGACTTTCATAGCTTCAGAGCTGTAACTCTGAGTCTCAGGTGTCACATAAATATCTGATGTTTCTGGTAATTATCAGGTTATAGACAAACAGTTCAGTATTTCAAAATTTAGAAATAACAGTTACAACTTCTAAATATATGTGACTGCTGTTAAGAGCTTACAATCTAAGACCCTTTACAATAGGCCCCAACCTGATAATCCATGCTCTTGACTTCAGTTCACCAAGTTTTTATATAATAGTTAGCCCATATAAGTGAGGCATGATAATATTTGTCTATTTGCTTCTGACATTTCATTCATCATATAGTCTTTAAGTTTCATTCACTTAGTTGCATGCCTTATAAATCCATTCTTTCTTGTGGCCACTCAGTAATCCATGGAATGCATACACCACAGTTCCCTCTTCCATTCCTTAGTTATTGTACCCTTACACCACATCCATCCATTGTGAATCACAAACATTGCCTCCATAAACACCAGTGTGCAGTATCTACTCCTGTTCCCACATTAAGTTACTACAGGTATATACTGAGCAACAGGGTCACAGGATCATATGGCAAACCACCCTGTAGCCTCCTGTGGATCCACTACACTGTCCTCCAAGGGGCTGCACCTCTCAGTTTCCTTACCAACAGTGAGTAGGTACATCCCTTTCTCTGCATTTTCTCTAGCACTTGTTTATTTCTGTTCATTTTTAAACAGGTTTATTCACACATCACACAATCCAATTTAAATAGACATGTCTTCACCACCATTATCTATATGAATACATTTCCTTTTCTTCCACAAAGAATCCACACCCTTTCCCTAGGCCTCCTGCCTATTGATATTTCATCTTGGCATAATGCCTTTGTTACATTCAGTGGAAGCATATTGCAATGTTACTGTTGACCATAGACCCTAGCTCATGCTGACTGTACTTTTTCCTGTATATCATCCATTTTCAACACCTTGCAATGTTGACATTCATTTGTTCTCCCTCATGCTAAAATGTTCTTTCACTTGTACATTTAGTCATCATCATTGTTCACTCTAGGCATTCCTAAGTTTTACTGTCTCAGTCTTTATCCTCTATCTTTCCTTCTGTTTTCATATATACCCCCAGCCCTTCTCCCTCAGTCATACATTCAACATTATTCAGTATACTTATATTATTGTGCTATAATCAGGTAGTATTGTGCTATCCATTTCCAAATTTTTACAATCAGTCCTGTGGCACAATCTGTATTCTTTCACTAAATGCCCAATCTCTGCCCTATTTCTATTTTCTGATAAATTGTGTTCTTATTTTCAACTCTCAAAGATCACTCATTAATATTAGTTTATATATAGTGAGAACATACAATATTTGTCCTTTTTTTGGCTAATTTCACTCAGCATAATATCTTGAAGGTTCATCCATGTTGTTACATGCTTCGTGACTTTATTCTGTCTTCCAGCTGTGTAATAGTCCATCATATGTGTATACCACAGCTTTTTAGCCACTTGCCTGTTGGGCTAAGACATTTGGGCTGTTTCCATCTCTTGGAAATCATAAATAATGCTGCTACAAACATTGTATCATGATCAGGTTCACGTGTCAACTTGGCCAAGTGATGGTACTTGTTTGTCTGGTTGGGCAAGTGCTGACCTGTCTGCTGCAATGAGGACATTTCATAGAATTAAATCATGATCACGTCAGCTACATCCACAGCTGATTCCATTTGTAATTATCCAAGGGGAGTGTCTTCTGCAATGTGTGATGCTTAATCTAATCACTGGAAGCCTTTTAAGGAAGATTCAGAAGAGACAGGCTCTCTTCCTGCTGCAGCCAGTGAACCTCTCCTGTGGAGTTTGTCCAGACCCTCCAACGGAGTCATCAGCTTCACAACCTGCCCTGCGGAATTTGGACTCTGCATTTCCACTGTTACATGGGACACTTTTATAAACTTTATATTTGTGAGTGTTTCCTATTGATTCTCCTTCTCTAGAGAACCCTAACTAATACACATTGGCATGCAAGTGTCCATTTGTGTCCTTGCCTTCAGTTCCTCCGAATATATATCTAGTAATCAGACTGCTGGATCATATGGCAATTCTATATTAGCTTTCTAAGAAATGCCAAACTGCCTTCCAGAGCAGTTGTACCATATTACATTCCCATCAACAGTAGATGAGTCTACCTCTTTTTCTGGATCCAGCACTTGTTCTTTCCTATTTTTTATAATCGATGACAATGACACCATTCTAATGGGTGTCAGATGATATCTCATTGGGGTTTTGATTTGCATTTCCCTAACAGCCAGTGAAGTTGAACATCTTTTCATGTGCCTTTTAGCCATCTGTATTTTCTCTTCTGAGAAGTGTCTGTTCATGTCTTCTGCCGATTAGTTTTATTGAGTTTTTTGTGTTTTTGTTGTTGAGTTGAAGAATCTCTTTATATATTCTGCATATTAAACCCTTATTTGATATATTGTCTCCAAATATTGTCTTCTACTGCTTAGACTTCTTTTTTACTTTCCTGACAAGGGTCTTTGATGAACAAATGTGTTTAATTTTGAGAGGTTTACAGCTATTCACTTTTTTTTTCAATGCTCATCCTTTAGGTGTAAGGTCTAGGAAACCTTTTTCTGTTACATGATTTGTAAGATTTTCCCTTCAGTTTCTTCTAAAATATTTATGATATTAACACTAATGTTTAAGTCTTTGATCCATTTTGAGTTAATTTTTTAATAGGGTGTGAGATATGGATTCTCTTTCATTCTTTTCATATGGATATCCAGTTCTCCAAACACAATTTATTGAAGAGGCTGCTCTGTTCCAGGTGTGATGGCTTGTCTACCTTGTTAAAGTAAATTTTTCATACATGAGGGGATCTATTTCTAAACACTCAATTCAATTTCATCAGTCAGTATATCTATATTTATGCCATTACCAAGCTGTTTTAATGACTGTAGCTTCATAATATGATATAAAGTCAGGTAGTGTGAGATCTCATATTTCATTTTTCTATCTCAAACTATTTTGAGATATTTGGCACACCCTGCACTTGAAAACAAATTTGATTATTTTTTCTATTTCTGCAAAATAAGTTGTTGGGGTTTTAGCTGGCATTGCATGGAATCTATAAATCCGTTTGGGTAGAACTGACATCTTAACTATACTTAGTCTTCCAATGTGTTTGTGGATATGCTTTTCCATTTATTTAGGTGTTCAAAGATTTCTTTTAGCAATTTCTTGTAATTTTCTGAGATGTTTTGTATACATAAATAATTTATTCCTAAATATTTTATGCCTTTTGGTTGCTATTGTAAATAGAATTTTTTCTTGATTTCCTCCTCAGATTGCTCACCACCAGTATATAGAAACAGTACTGAGTTTTGGGTATTGATTTTTGTACCCTACCACTTTGCTGTACTCATTTATTAGCTCTAGTAGCTTAGCTGTAATTTTTTTTTTGTATTTTCAACCTATAATATCATGTCATCTGCAAACTGTAATGTTTTTACTTCTTTGCAAACTAGGATACCTTTTATTTCTTTTTCTTGCCTGATTACTCCAGCTGGAACTGCCAGCACAATGTTGAACAACAATGATGAAAATGTGCATCCTTTCACAGGATTCTCCTGTAGACAACATATAGATGTGTCCTGTTTTTTAGTCCATTCTGCTAGTCCATGCATTTAATTGGGGAGTTTAATCCATTGACATTTAATGTTATTACTTTACAGGCATTACTTTCTTCTACCATTTTGTGTTTTGGATTTTATATGACATAACTATTTTTTTCTCTTTTTATCTTTACTCATAATCTTAATTTCTACACTCTTCTCTTATCTACCAGTAGTGCTCCCTTTTGTATTTCTTGCAGAGCCAGTTTCTTCATCACAAATTCTCTCAGTTCTTCTTTGTCTGAAGATATTTTAATCTTCCCCTCATTTTCAAATACCACTGCTCCATGGGACAATACAGGCAATCAGGAGAGAATGACTGGGACTGCTATCCCAAGAGTTGAGTGATTGGTCAGTGTCTTCAGGAGGGTTTGAGGAGGAGAGGGACAAAGTGAGAGGATCAGGTGGGGACAGCAGGTTGGGTCTCATTAGCAAGGATCCACACTAGGGTCTGGCAGTAATGCACAGAGATGCATGGATCAGAGGGTGATGACCTCCCTCTGCTCCAGTCTCCTCAGCTGCTGGCTGGGAAAGCTTCCCTGTGCAGATCAGCATCTGGCAGCACTCATGGTGCTGGGCACCCGAAATAGCACTCCTGTCCAGCACAGTCTTACAGGTCAGCTACTTCACCCCCTCCCACCCCTATCCCCCACACTCTGCTCCCCTCCACCCCCTACCCCCACCCCTGATGCAGATCACTGGTCCTTGCAGGTGGAAGCCAGAAGGGAGGAGGTGCCACCTGCTGGAGGAACATGGTAGGTGCAGGCAGACAGGCTCCTTATTCCCCCAGGTTTTTCTTTCTCAATATATCTTTCTTGTCTATACATATTCTTTATTAGTAGTATTTTTACTTGTATGTTTTTGTCTATTTATATTTTTATTGATTTTTAATTTTTATTTATTTTAACTATTCTATTTTATTTTATTGCATTTATTTACATTTTCTTTATTTTTTTTATTTTTTCTTTTCTGTGGGCACCAGTCTGAGTTCATCCCCAATATATCTTAGGGAGTCTCCTTCTGACTTTGGGGCCTAACAGGTGAGATGTGTTTTTTTGTTATTGGTATTTTTAAAAATATTTTTATTTTATTGTTATTATTTATTTAAATATTTTTGGGGGAATTCATTGGTCAGGAATCAAGCCCGGGTCTTCCATGTGGTGGATTGGCATTCTGCCACTGAATTGCCTGTGCACCCCAGCCTAGCTTTTAATAGACCCTGAATGAAATTATACCCCTACATGAAATCCAAACCTTGGTTTGTTTGTGAATTACTGACAAACCAAGTGCAAAAGGAAACCATCAATGCAAAACAGAGCAAATACAAAGCTTTAAAAGAGTGAAGGGAACCAACTTGCAAAATAACCTTATTAAGATAATCAAATGCTCTGAGCACAACAGATAATCTTAAAGCAGATGAAGATCTGAAAAGAAATAGCCTAACCAAA
Source organism: Tamandua tetradactyla (assembly GCF_023851605.1). Lineage (NCBI taxonomy): Eukaryota > Metazoa > Chordata > Mammalia > Pilosa > Myrmecophagidae > Tamandua > Tamandua tetradactyla. The sequence continues at coordinate 51,943,503 of NC_135353.1, read as the reverse complement.
TGACCAAATCAAAACTCTGGAGGGAAAACAGACCATGAGAAACTACTCAAGAATATATACAAAGAAATAAAGGAAATCAGGAAGATGCTAGAAGAGCATAAAGAAGAATTTGGAAGATTAAATAGAAAAATGGCAGTTCTTACAGAAATGGAAGATACAATAGATCAATATAGAAGTACACTAGAGAAATACAATAGCAGATTCAAAGAAGCAGAAGGAAAAATAAGTGAGCTAGAAGACAGAAAAATTGAACTAGAACACACAAAAGAACAAATGACAAGAATGCTGCAATAAATGTATCTGGATCTTAGGGAAATGATATACAACAAGAGATTGAGAAATATAAGAATCATTGGTGTACCAGGAGGAGAAGAGAAGAAAAGAGCTTGGAAAGTTAGTTGAAAATACACTCAGGATCTTCTGGACTTGGGATGCCCTATGGCTGGGCCAGAGTTCTGGCTAATGGAATCAATCAAGTATGCCTGGAATTCAGATGTGGGTATGCCATATGCTGGTGTTAAATCACTTGGCACTTTCTTGGGTGCTATTGTTAGCACTGCTTTGTTTTTGTTTTGAATAACTGGAAGCACTTAATGATTATTTTGTTTGTTTAATTTCAAATTAGTAATATTGAGAGTCAGGGAAGTAAGGCTTATTTCTCATTTATATTTTTCAGAAAATTAGGACTGTTTGGAGAAGGGATAAAAGGGTTACCTAATGAGCCACTCTTCTAGGTTCTTTAAGGCATGGTCTTTTGGTTAGGATGTGTTAAAATAATTGGCAAGCTTCTAATACTATGCATTCTAGAAATTTATAAGTTTTTTTGTAATGTTTTGCAATTTATGGATTGCACTCAACTTCAACGTGTCTTTTCAGTTTAATCATTGTTGCTTATTGTTTGTTGTCATGTAGGAGGTACACAGTCCCTTCCAAGACATTTCATATTTTTTCTCATTTATTGGGGTGGTATTACCAATGGCCTTTATATGTACATTGCAATGCCTACATGATAGAGTAGCATATTTTATGAACTTCTCTGTCCAGTATGAGTGAATGTAGCTAATGTTTTACATGTAATGTAAAGATATAAAAGAAATGAATGCAATTAATTCTTGATTACACAACATCCATCCTTTTCAGTTTGGCCACAGATATTTTACTAATAACAATCAGGTCTGTTTTTTCATTTTTGCCTTCTAGCAGTTTCATTTATCTTTCTGGGTAGGGAAGATTAAATATGAAATTTACTCCAGTCATTCTGCTCCTGGTTAGCATTTGGTTTGAAGAAAATAAAATTTTTGACTAAAAAAAAAGACATAATGAGGGAAAATTTCTAACTCTTAAAAGAGACATAAATACTCAAATTAAAGAAGTCCAAGAAACCCTAAATAGAAAAAAAATCTGAATATACTTACTCTAAGACACATTCTAATCAAACAGTCAAATATAGAAGAGAAACAGAAAGTCCTGAAAACAGCATAAGAAAAGCAATCTACTACATACAAGGAAAACACATAAAACTGACTTCAGACTAATCAATAGGAACCACGGAAGCAAGAAGACAGTGGTATGATATATTTAAGATCTTTATCCAGACAAGTTATCCTTCAAAATTGAGAGTGAGATTACAATCTTCAAAGGTAAACAAAGATTGAAAGAACTAGTTAACAAGAGACCTGCCCTAAAAAAAAAAAAATACTAAAGGAAGTCATGTCAGCTGAAAAAAAGAGGACAGGAGAGGGAGATCTGGAGAAGAGCACAGAACTGAAGAATAGGAATAACAGTAATTTAAATGATAAAGAAAGAGAAGGAAAACATATGGATGTGACAAATAAAAACTAAAGAATTAGTTGATAGAGTAAAGAACTGCTTTTACAGTAATTACTTTGAACATTAACAGACTAAACTCATCAATTAAAAGATACAGGCTGGCAGAATGGATTAAAAGACAATTCTCTATACACTGCTTAAAAAGAGACACATCTTAGACTTGAGAACATAATTAGATTGAAAGTGAAAGGATGGAAAAAGTTCTTCCATGCAAGTTGTCACCAAGAGAAAGCAGGAGTAGCTATACAAATATCAGAACAAAATAGACTTTAAATGTAAAGATATCATAAGAGACAAAGAAGGACACTGCATATTAACAAAAGGTACAGTTCACCAAGAGAAAATCAAAATCATAAATATGTATGCTTCCAATCAAAGAGCTCCAAAGTACATGAGGCAAACATTGCAAAAACTGAAGGGAGCTATAGACATCTCAACAGTAATACTTGGAGACTTTAATACACTACTCTCCACTTTAGATAGAACAACCAGACAGAGGATCAGCAAAGAAATAGAGAACCTAAACACTGTGATAAATGAATTCGACTTAATGAACATTTATAAAACATAACACCCCAAAACACCAGGATATACATTCTTCTCTAGTGCACATGAAATGTTCTCCAGGATTGATCATATATTGGGACACAAACTGAGTCTTTATAAATTTAATAAGATTAAAATTATTCAAATCACTTTCTCTGATCACAATGGAATGAAGCTGGAAATTAATAATCACCAAAGAACCAGAGCTTTCACAACAAATATATGCAGGCTAAATAAGACACTCTTAATCACAAGGGCAAGGAAGAAATTGCTAGAAAAATTGGTAAATCTGTGGATACAAATGATGAGAATACAACATATCAAAACTTGTGGGATGTGGCAAAGGCAGAGCTGAGAGGGAAATGCATTGCACCAAATTCCTAGGAACACGTGAATTACCTATACTAACTTTAGAAGAAATAGAAGGTTTCAACAGACCAATTGCAAGTAAAGAGATTTAATTAGTCATCAAAAATCTTCCCACAGAGAAAAGCCCAGGACCAGACAGCTTCACTGATGAATTGTATGAAACATGCCAAAAAGAGATAACACCAGTCCAACTCAAATTCTTTCAAAAATTTGAGGAAAAAGAACACTAACTAACTCATTTTATGAAGTTAACATCACTCAAATACCAAAATCGGGGAAAGATGATACAAGAAAGGAAATCTAAAGGTCAATCTCCCTAATGAACATAGATGCAAAAATTCTTAACAAAATACTAGCGAATTGAATCCAATGACACATTAAAAGAATAATCCATCATAATCAAGTTGGATTTATACTGAGAGTGCAAGGGCAGTTCACTATAAGAAAATCAATCAACATAATACAGCACATTAACAAATCAAAAGGGAAAAATGACATAATTATATCAATTGATGTTGAAAAAACATTCAACAAAATTCAACACCCTTTCTCATTAAAAACATTTCAAAATTTAGGAATTGAAGGAATGTTTCTCAATATCATTAGGGCATATATGGAAAACCCATAGCCAGTATCATACTTAATGGTGAGAAATTGAAAGCATTGCCCCTAAGATGAGCCAAGAATGCCCATTGTCAGCACTATTATTCATCATATTATTATAAGTCCTAGCTGGAGTGATCAGACAGGAGAAAGAAATAAAAGGCATCAAAGTAGGAAAGGAAGAAGTAAAACTTCCATTATTTCCAGATAACATGATCCACACTTAGAAAAACCTGAGAAATCTATGGCAAAGGAGCTAAAAGTTTAGCAAACTGGCAGGATAAAAGATTAATGTACAAAGATCAATAATTTTCTATACACAAGCAATGACCTGTCTGAGGTGACAATTAAGGAAAAAATTCCATTCAAAACAGCGACCAGAAGAATCAGGTATCTAGGAATAAGTCTTACCAGGTAAGTCAAGGACTTATACATGGAAAATTGCAAAACATTGCTAAAAGAAACAAAAAGTGACATAAATAGATGAAAGACATTCCACGCTCATGGATACGAAGATGGAATGTCATTAAGATGTCAATTCTACCCAATGTGAGCTACAGATTCAAAGCAATATGAATAAAAATCCCACCAACCTACTTTGAAGACTTGGGAAAATGGTTATCAAATGTATATGGAAGAGAAAGAGACCCCAAATAGTTAAAGATGTTCTAAAAAACAAAAGCAAAGTGGGAGGACTAGCACTTCCTGACTTTAAAGCTCACTATAAATTCACAGTGGCCAAAACAGTATGGTATTGGTACAAAGACAGAAGTATCAACCAATGGAGTAGAATTGAGAATGAAAAATACACCACCAAATTTATGGACATTTGATCTTTGGTAAAGCCCCCAAATCCACTGAACTGGGACAGAATGCTCTTTTCAATAAATGGACATGGAAGAATTGGATAGCAATAGCTAAATAGTCAAAAGAATGATGAGGACCCTTACCTTATACCCTAAACAAAACTTAATTCAAAATGGATTAAAGACCTAAATGTAAGAACGAGTAGTATAAAACATCTAGAAGAAAATGCAGAGAAACATCTTTAATATATAGTAATAGGAGGTAGCTTCTTAAACTTTACACCTAAAGCATAAGCAGCAAAAGATAAGATAGACAAATGAGAACTTCTTAAGATCAGGAGCTTCTGTGCCTTGATGGACTTTGTTAAAATAGGTGAAGGGGCAGCTCAATGGAGAAAACATTTGGAAAGCATATATCAGATAAAGGTCTGAAATCCTGCATACATAAAGAAATTATAAAACTCAACAACAATAAAAACAAGCAACACAATTGTACAACAGGCAAATATATGTTAATTTTCTGTAGAGGAAATGCAGATAGTTAAAAAGCACATGAAGAGATGCTCATTTCCTTTAAGTATAAGGGAAATGCAAATTAAGACAACAAAGAGATATCACCTGACACCTATAAGAATGACTGCTATTAAATGAACAACTACAAGTGTTGTAGAAGATGTGGAGAAATAGGAACACTCATTCACTGTTAGTGGGAATGTATAATGGTGCAACCACTGTAGAAGAGAGTTTGGTGATTCTTCAGAAAACTAAATATTGGGTCACAATATGGCCTGGCAATACCAATACTCAGGATGTACCCAGAAGAAATGAGGACAGTGACAAGAACAGACATTTGCGCACTGATTTTCATAGCAGCACTATTCATAATTGCCAAGAGGTGGAAACAATCCAAGTGCCCATCAGCAGATGAATGGATAAACAAAATATGATACATATATATATGATGGAATATTGTGCAGCAGAAGATGAAATGATGTCCCAAAACATATGACAAAATGGATGAACCTTGAGTACATAATGTTGAGTGAAATAAGTCAGTCACAAAAGGATAGGTACTGTATAATTTCATTTTTATGATTCTGGTAAAAGTAATTGCAGAGGTTACACTGTAGAATATAGCAGGCCTAGAGGTGCACAAAAGTTAGAGATGGAGGAAGGGCTATCCAAAGAAGTTGAATCTAAATACAAGGGAGTGGATAGAAGCGATGATAGCTCATTAGTGGATTTATAAGTAACATTGTCATATTGAAGGTGAATATGATTGAAAGGGGGTGTATAGCTCCAAGTATCACAATGATTAAATTTATGGTTATAAATAAGTTCTCACATGAGATATTTCAATGGTTTGATAGTGGACAAAGAGTCAATAGTAGAAGGATATAGGGGGAAATTAAAATGCATGCTATGACCAATAGTTAACAGGAAAATACCAACAGTATCACAATACTATTGGAGCAACAATCTGGGGAGGGGAGGGACAAGTGATAAGGGGTAGTTTTTTTTACATTTTTTATTAATTAAAAAAAAATTACAAGAAAGAAACACAAACATTCCCAACACATACACTCAGCAATTCACAATATCATCACATAGTTGCATATCATCATCATGATCATTTCCCATAACATTTGCATCAATTCAGAAAATGAAATAAAAACACAACAGAAAAATAAAAGAAAAACAGAAAAAAAATTTATATACCATACCCCTTACCCCTCCCTTTCATTGATCACTAGCATTTCAAACTAAATTTATTTTAACATTTGTTCCCCCTATTATTTATTTTTATTCCATATGTTCTACTCCTCCATTGACAAGGTAGACAAAAGGAGCATCAGACACAAGGCTTTCACAATCACACAGTCACACTGTGAAAGCTATATCATTATATAATCATTATCAAGAAACATGGCTACTGGAACACAGCTCTACATTTTCAGGCAGTTCCCTCCAGCCTCTCCATTACATCTTGGTTAACAAGGTGATATTCACTTAATGCAGAAGAATAACCTCCAGGATAACCTCTTGACTCTGTTTGGAATCTCTCAGCCATTGACACTTTGTCTCATTTCACTTTTCCCCCTTTTGGTCGAGAGGGTTTTCTCAATCCCTTGATGCTGGGTCTCAGCTCATTCTAGGGTTTTTCTCAATCCTTTCATGCTGAATCTCAGCTCATTCTGGGATTTCTGTCCCATGTTGCCAGGAAGATCCACACCCCTGGAAGTCATGTCCCACGTATACAGGGGGAGGGTGGTGAGTTTGCTAGCTGTGTTGGCTGGAAGAGAGGCAACATCTGAGCAACAAAAGAGGTTCTCTTGGGGGTGACTCTTAGGCCTAACTTTAGGTAGGCTTGACCTATGCCCTGTGGGGTTAAGTTTCATATGAACAAACCCCAAGACTGGGGGCTCAGCCTATAGGTTTGGTTATCCACACTGCTTGTGAGAATATCAAGAACTCGGGGAAGTTGAGTTTTCCCCCATTCTCACCATTCCCCAAAGGGGACTTTGCAAATACTTTCCCACTCATTGATCAAATCACTCTGGGATTCATCAGGGCATCACCTGGATAAACCAACAAAATCTCATGTCCTATACAAAGTTCCATGTACTTAAGGTGTTCAATCAACTATCTACATAAGTTATATTAAGAGATGCACTAGTCAACATATAGATTTGTACCAAATAAACACTTTTTGCTTTAGTCACACACATAAGTTGAAATTTTAAAGTATTAAGTACCATCTATTTTCAGCACCCTGCAGTAATGACATTCTTTTGTTCTTCCTCATGCAAAAACATTTTTTAATTGGTTTTAGTCACTATCATTATACACTCTAGGCATTCCTAGATTACACCATCTCAATCTTTATTGTGTATCTTTCTTTGTGATTTCATTTATGCCCCAGCCCTCCTCCCTCTATCATTCTCATATGCAGCTTCATTCTGTGTTTTAACATAATTGCATTACAGTTAGGTAATACTGTGCTGTCCATTTCTGAGTTTTTATGTTCAGTCCTGTTGCACAATCTGCATCCTTTCAGCTCCAATTACTCAATATCTTACCTATTTCTATCTCCTGATGGTCTCTGTTACCAAGGAAATATTCCAAGTTTATTCACTAATGTCAGCTCATATCAATGAGACCATACGGTATTTGTCCTTTTGTTTCTGGCTAATCACACTCAGCATAATGTCCTTAAGTTCCATTCATGTTGTTATATACTTCATAACTTTATTCTGTCTTACAGCTGCATAATATTCCATCTTATGTAAATGTCACAGTTTGTTTAGCCAAATGTCTGTTGATGGACATTTTGGCTGCTTCCATCTCTTGGTAATTGTTAATAATACTGCTATAAACATTGGTGTGTAAATGTCCATTTGTGTCCTTGGCCTCGTGTCCTTTGAGTAGAGACAGCATATAGATAGGGCCTGTTTTTTAATCCATGCTGCCAGACTATGTCTTTTGATGGGAGAGTTTAATCCATTAACATTCAGTGTTATTAGTGCATGGGTAGTACTTTCTTCTACTATTTTGCCTTCTGGATTTTATATGTCACATCTAATTTTCCTTCTTTTTACCTTTACTCATAGTCTTCCTTTCTACACTCTTCTCCACACCTCTCTCTTCTGTCTTTGTATCTGTCTCTAGTGTTCCCTTTAGTATTTCTTGCAGAGCTGGTCTCTTGGTCACAAATTCTCTCAGTGATATTTTGTTTGAAAATGTTTTAATTTCTCCCTCATTTTTGAAGGACAATTTTGCTGGATATAGAATTCTTGTTTGGCAGTTTTTCTCTTTTAATAATTTAAATATATTATCCCACTGTCTTCTCACCTCCATGGTTTCTGCTGAGAGATCTGTACATAGTCTTACTGGGCTTCCCTTGTATGTGATGGATTGCTTTTCTCTTGCTGCTTTCAAGATCCTCTCTTTCTCTTTGACCTCTGACATTGTGAATATTAAATGTCTTGGAGTATGTCTATTTGGATCTATTCTCTTTGGGGTACACTGCACTTCTTGGATCTGTAATTTTAAATCTTTCATAAGAGTTGGGAAATTTTCAGTGATAATTTCCTCCATTAGTTTTTCTCCTCCTTTTCCCTTCTCTTCTCCTTCTGGGATACCCACAACACATATATTCATGTGCTTCATATTGTCTTTCAATTCCCTGAGTCCCTGTTCATATTTTTCCATTTTTTTCCCTACAGTTTCTGTTTCTTGTCAGATTTCAGATGTTCCATCTTCCAGTTCGCTAACCCTATGTTCTGTCTCTTGAAATCTACCATTGTAGGTTTCCATTGTTTTTTTTGTCATCTCTTTTACCTTGCCTTTCATTCTCATAAGTTCTGTGGTTTGTTTTTTCAGACTTTCAATTTCTTCTTTTTGTTCATTCCTTGCCTTCTTTATATCCTCCTTCAACTCACTGATTTGGTTTTTGCTGTGGTTTTCCATGTCTGTTTGTATATTCTGAATTAATTGTTTCAGCTCCTGTATGTCATTTGAATTGCTGGTTTGTTCCTTCAACTAGGCCATATCTTCAATTTTCCTAGTATGATTTGTTATTTTTGCTGGTGTCTAGGCATTTAATTACCTTAATTAGTTTATTCTGGTGATTGCTTTCACTTCTTTTACCTAGGCTTTTCTTGCTGGATAAATTTGTTGTCTATCTGTTCTTTGACATTCAGTTCAGCTTTATCTGTACCTCTAGCTTAAGTCTTGTTTAACAGAGGAGAATTTTTCTGTTCTCGTTTTCTTGTTTCTTGCCCTGCTTGTATCATACCTTTCCCCCACCCCCACCCTTACGAGGATCTACTTAGATATTATAGACCCTCCAGCCAGGTTTTCCCAGACCAAACTGGCCTCCTATCAGGAGGAAAGAGTCACCTGCATCGGTTTTCCATGAGGGTGAGACCCAGAAGGTTGAAAGATTTTCCTGTGAAGTCTCTGGACTGTGTTTTTCTTATCCTGTCCAGTATGTGTTGCTTGTCTGCCTGCAGGTCCCACCAGTGTAAGATGATGCGCTACCTTTAACTTTGGTGGACTCTCCCTGCTGGGGGCATGGTAGAGATAGAGGAGAGGTTGTAGGCTGGTTTTAATGGCTTCAAATTACCAAGCCCTGGTGTCTGAATTCCTTGAGAGAGGATTCCACCTGAGTTGGGCTTCACCCATCCCCTGGGGAAGGCACAGGCTCCAGACAAGCCCCCAAAAGAGCTCACTTCTGCCTATGCCTGGGGCAGTTGCAGCCTGAGAAATCCTGCCATTATATCTAGAGGCAGTCAAGCCTTTGTAGAAACACAGCCACAAAAACCTCTGTTTCCTTCTCCCCCCCCTTTTTTCTGTCAACCCTGCCCCCTTTGCAGTGGGGCAAAAATGAGCAACCTCAGCTTTGATCAAGTTCACCTAAGCTGGGGGTCTATTTTTAGTAGTCAGAATTTGTTAATTAATTCCACAATTGGTGTTTAATTGTGCTCAGTCCCTGCTGCTGGTAAAGTTCCCTTCCTTTCCCCTCTGGGAAGCAGTCTGTGGGGGAAAGGCACTGGCCACCACAACTTTGGGAACTCGCAGTTCTGTGGGGGCTCACAGTGGATCCAGCTGGCCCAGACTGGGGTACGCTGTGTGTCTGGTCACTGATGTGGCCCCAGGAGCTTCTTCTGTACCGTTTCTAGTTATTTAGCAGTTGTTTTGGAGGATGAACTAAAATGTGCACATTGTTAAGCTGCCATCTTGACCCGGAAGAAGGGATAGTTTTTGAGTCCATAGTTGGTGATGGTATGTTTGCTGGTTCTTTGCCATTAGGAACCAATAAAAATTGTCTAAGTTTGAGAGTGCTGTGATTGTACAATGAAATGAAGATTCTGTAAGAAATGGTTTGTTTATTTTGGACATTATCAATGATGCCTACTTGATGGAGGGAGCTGAAGGATACAATGACTGAAAAGTACAATGGAGAATGGTGATACATTTATATAATGGAATTTGGTGTGGTTGCAAAAAGGAAGGATGTTGAGGGGCAAACAAAAACTGAATAAGCCTTGGGAACAATGGGCTGTGCAAAATGGGCCATAAACAAATGGAAAAAATATGGTAAAGTCTCTCTCAGAAAATACTTATTAAAAAAATGAGAGCCTGGATTGTGGGCACTTAGCCACATTTGGTCTGAAATTGTGGATGTATTTTTGGATTCTGAGATGCTTAGTTATGTGTGTATCAGCCAGTATTTCCCTACAACTTTGAGTAGCTCCATGACACCTGGGTCCCAGAATTTGAGTGTTGCAGACCTGAAAGTTAGCATAACTATTATTATGCTATTATTATTATAAATAACAGCTGAAGTAACCAATAAAGAGATAAGGCTTCAGTTAGAGTTTATAATGAACTCAACCTGGCTGGATCTAAGGTAAATTAGAATGCAGGGTAAAAGATGATAGTGTATATACTCTAGACCTTCAGCTGCTGTATGAGATCAAAGGCAGAGAGGTTTATTATATCTAGAATCTAAATTTTCCATAACTCATAGTCTGAATCAGCCTGTCTGGATAGCTCATTTAAACAGATTGGACTCCTGGAGTCCATAACAAGAATGAAGACTTGTAATTCTTTATGACTTGGTGTAGTACCAGGATACATCTCAGACTATGGTGGGATGATAATTTTTAAAATATTGGTAGAGTCTCTTGATGATCTTAAGGGGAAATATATATGGAACTATTAAACTCCCCCATCTGGGAAACCATAGGTACCTTCCCAACAATTGAAAATAAGACAAGTCCTGGAGTCTTGTTCTTATGAAACTTATTTCTGTAAGGGAGAAGCTAAGATTACCTGTAATGAGGTCAAAGAGTTACTTCCAGGAAGACTCTTCATTGCTCAGATGTGGCCTTTCTCTCTCAAAGCCAAACTCTGCAAAGAAAATTGTCCTCCACCCCCAGTGGTACAACCCACTCAGGGATGAAAATCTCCCTGACAATGTGGGGCATGACTCCTGGGGATGATTCTGGCCCTGGCACCATGGAATTGACAACGTCTTCCTAACCTAAAGAGGGGAAATAAGTTTAATAAAATAAGGCAGCAGTAGCCAAGAGAGATCAAATGGAATCAAGAGATTTTTCTGGAGGCTTCTTTCATGCAAGGTTCGGTTAGATAGTGCTATTGGCCATGGTTTGCTAAATTCCAACCAACATCATTCCTTTCGACTCTTAGGAATATCTAGGGCTCAAGGTGAAACTCTATAAATGTTTCATGCACTAGGTTTTTCTTCCAGGGACATTTAAGTTCCAGAGGGTTCTTAAGTCAGGCAAATCAGAAAAAGTCAGAAAAGGCTTTCCCAAATATCCCTATAAATTGGGAGAAGGGTTAAAGGAGAAGTAGGAGGTATAAGAGAGAAGATAGGATTTAACAAACAATTATAACTGCTGAATCACTATATTAATAATGCTTCTAGCCTCTAGTGTTTTGGAGTAGCTAGAAGGAAAAATCTGTTATGATGAAATGGTAGCCCATGGCAAACTTTTGGATATGTTCTATAACTACTTGTTGAAGTGTGCTATAATAATTATTACTTTTTTCTTTCTTTGCTTTGTATATATGTTATATTATAAAATAATAAAAAACATTTAAAAATTAAAAAGTTGATTAGTGGTTGTCAGGGCCTGAAGAAAGGGGCAATGTATGACTCCTAATAAGAATGGGGTTTCTCGCCAGGTGATAAAATCTTCAGAAATTAGTTAGTGGTCATTGTTTCACAAATCCATAAATTTATTTCAAACAACTGTGCTACATTCTTTAAAAGAGTGAATTTTTTATATGAAAATCATATTTCTATAAAAATAAGTGAAAAATGAAAATAAGAAAATTCATAGCCTTAAATGCAAATGTTACAAATGGACTATATATGTATAGAAATTGAATACTATCAGTGTTCAGTAATAAATTATTATTTTATTATATAAATAGCTGGAAGGTAAGCATTCATCTCAAATAATTACAAATATAAATACAAGTTAAACATGAAAAAATCAAGGAAATAACATTTAAGAACTGCAATAATGACATATAAACCAACATAGAGAGAACCATTAAATTCAAAAGTTGGTTCTTTTAAAAAATTATTAAAATTAATAAATGGTGATATTGATGAAGAAGAGAAGGCATACTTAATAAAATGACTATTACAGATTTAAAATATGTGAAACATGATTTTAATTATGCATTAAGAAAATCCCTATTGAAATAAATTTAAAATTGCTGCTTAAAATAGATAATATTCTGAAATAATTATCAAAATAACGAAAATATTCTTGACAAAGATTGAAGTGGTAGAGACCTATTACACAGCTACAGAATTTAAGAAAGGGTGTTTGTTTAAGAATCAGAACAGTGGTTTATTTTAGAGAAAAGTGAAGAGATAGTGATTGGAAAGAGGCTTGAAGGAGTCTTCTGGATTTCTGATAGTGTTCAATATTTTTACTAGGTGTTCCATTTGTTAAAGCTGCCAGAATACAACATACCAAAAATGGATTGACTTTCACAAAAGAAGTTTATTAAATTACAAGTTACAATTCTAAGACTGTGGAAATATCCAAATTAAGGCATCAAGAAGATACCTTCAATGAAGAAAGGCCAACTGCATCCAGGTTCCTCTGTCATATGGGAAGGCGTATGGTAATGTCTGCTGGCCTTTCTCTCCTGGTTTGGTTTCAAAATTGGCTCTCAGCTCCTGTGTGCCTTACTGGTTTCTGCTGCGGGTATCTTCTTTCATCATGTGTCTGTACTTTTCTCCAAAATGTCTCTATCTTAAAGGACTCCAGTAAGCAGATTAAGGCACACCTTGAATGAGTGCAGCCACACCTCCATGGAAACACCTAATCAAAAGGTACCACCCAAGAATAGGTCAGCCCCACAAGATTGGATTAAAATAACAGGGTTTTGTGGAGTACATAGTAGTTTCAAACCAGCACACTTGGGTAGTGGTTACCCAGGTGTTCATTCGCTATAATTCATTTTGCCGTACATTTATTTTGGCCACATGTGCTAAACTTTATTTTAAATATTAAAAAAAAAACCAACAATGTAGAGAACTTTGAAAAATACCAAAAGTACTCTGCTGAAAAGTCATTTGCAATGACTCTTTGTAAATGTGTTCTGGTTACCAACTTGATATAAAGTCAGGTTAATTCATTCCAGTTTTGCTTTTAATTTCTAATAATTTTTGCATTCCCTTAAAAATTGGTTTACTGTGAAATATAGCATATATACAAACAAAGGAATACATTTCCAGTGTATTTTAACAAGTAGTTATAGAGCAGATTTTAAAGTTTAGTGTAGTTTACAGTTACACAATTTTTTGTTTCTGCTTCTAGCTGTTCCAAGACACTGAAGACCAACAGAAATATCAATATAATGATTCAGCAGTCTACTCATTTGTTAAATCCTATCTTTTCTGTCATGTTCCTCCTTCTCTTTAAATAAAATATACACATATAATCAATAAATTTCAAAGTAAATCACAACAGTTAGTTGTAGAACAGATTTCAGAGTTTGGTACAGGTTACAATTCCACAATTTTAGGTTTTTATTTCTAGCTGCTCCAAGGTACTGTAGGCTGAAAGAAATATCAGTATAATGATTTAAACACTCATACTCATTTGTTAAATCTGACCTTATCTATATAATTTCACCATCACCTTGGATCTTTCTTCCAATCTTTAGGGGTATTTGGGGTATGCCCATTCTATGCCCATGCTAAATTTTTCGTGTTGGAAGGGCTGTTGAAAATATAAGATATGGGGATGGAACTAGTTGATGTTTTGGAAGGGCTGGCCCCTCTGAATTTCAGGACATCTCTGGTCCAGGGACTTTGCCAATACTTTTTTATAATCTGCTTAATATACTCTGGCTGTATCTAGGCATTAGTTTAAGTTATACAGGTTTAAAGGCTCTCATTCTTATTCTGGACTCCCTGTATTTAGATCATTTAAATGATCTCTCCAGATAGGTTGAGTTAGATTTTGTGCTATAGAAATTTAAGTTCTGGACATAATAAAACTTTCTTCCTTTGGTCTTAAAGCACAGGTAAGATCTAAAATACAGGAAATGTCTTCCTTAGCTCTGTATTCTAAATTACATTAATCCTGACTTGATCAGCTTCATTCTTATCTCTAAATATGAGGTTATACATATATAAAACAGCCCCTCAAAATCCAGGAATAACAATTACCACTCTGGACTAAATGTGAATGCTGTAAGAACTTACAATCTAGGCCCCTGTTTTCTTAAAAGTATTTTCTAAATGAGAAAATAAGTATTCGCTTTTTTGTTTCTGGCTTATTTTCCTCACCAAATATCCCACAGGTTCATTTACATAATTTCATGCCTCACAAGTTCATTCCCTTTGGTGCCTTATTTGTGCATGTACAGAGCTCAGGGGCAGAGAGCCAGAGTTGCCCCTAACTGGTCTGGGAGCAGATGTGGCCTAGCTGGGAGGGCCATAAATTGAAGTACATATGTACAGAGCTCAAGGGACTGTATGACCTGGGGGGTAGGCATTACCTGGTTATGAAGATAAGTGCCTGCTGCCTTGATGGGCTGGTGACTACTTGCAGGGGGCAGGGAGGGTGTGGTGGGTCTCAGGGGGGGTGGGCAAGACTGAAGTTGCACAGGAGAGGTGGGTTGGCCTGGGGCAGGCACGCACAGTCTTGGTTGGGGTGAGGGGGTGGGGCGGGTACATGTGAGGGATGGGCATGGGGCAGGGGCACTTGGAATGTGGTGAGAGGGAGTGGGTCAAGGGGTTCAGGTGTGTGGGGTGTGGGGTGAGTCACAGGTTGCTGGGCTGCACCAGTGAGGCTAGCACATAAAAGGAACACAGCTTGACTTACTTCCTAGTCCGTCTCCCACACTTAAGTTTTAAAATCAGGGAGTGTTAATCCCACCACTTCATTCTTCTTT
This sequence comes from Tamandua tetradactyla, assembly GCF_023851605.1. Lineage (NCBI taxonomy): Eukaryota > Metazoa > Chordata > Mammalia > Pilosa > Myrmecophagidae > Tamandua > Tamandua tetradactyla. Next base: position 51,928,387 of record NC_135353.1, on the reverse strand, counting down.
TATAGGATGCTTTTAGCTATTCAGAGTCTCTTTCCCTTCCAGATGAATTTGGTAACTAGGTTTTCCAAGTCTTCAAAGAACGTTGTTGGAATTTTGATTGGTACTGCATTAAATCTGTAGATCAATTTGGGTACAATGACATCTTAATTGCATTTAACCTTCTTATCCATGGGCATGGAATGTCTTTCCACTTATCTAGATCTATGATTTATTTTAACAATGTAATGATGCTGTATGAGTATGAGTCCTTTATATTCCTAGTTAAGTTCATTCCTAGATACTTGATTCTTTTAGTTGCTATTTTGAATGGAATTTTTTCTTTAATTGACTCCTTGATTAGGTCGTTGTTTGTGTATAGAAACATTACTGGAAAAGTAAGCAGCATTAAGATGAAATGATGTCCTGAACCACAGAACAAGATGGATGAGTCTTGAGAACATAATGCTGAGTGAAATAAGTCAGACACAAAACAATAGATACTGTATGATTCCACTTTTATGACCATGGTAAAGGTAAAATCAGAGGCTTATAATACAGAAATAGAGAACCTACAGATAAATAGAAGCTGGAGATTATGGACAGTTAGCTAAGGAGGTTGAAGTTAATTCTAAGGGAATAGATAGAAGTGAAGGTGGTTCACCAGTTGGTCTATAAGTAATTTTACCATACTGAAGGTGATCCTGATTGAAAGGGGTTGTATAGACTCATGTGCCCCACCAATCAATACTACAAATTTAATGAAGTATTTTAAATGAAGTACTGCAAAGGTATTTATCTTATACAAAGAGTGTATAATTTCAGGGTATAGAGGGAAATTGCTATTGCTTGCTATAGGCAATGTTCAACAGGAAAACATCAACTGTACTGCAGCAATAACCCACCGAATAACGTGGGTATATAAGGGGGATGGGACAAGAGCTAGGGGGAAGTTTGGATTTTCTATTTGGTGTGGGTGTTTATTAGCTTTCTTCTGGGGACAATGAAATTGTCTAAAATTGAGAGTGTTGATAGACTGTTGGCTTTGGATATTATATATGAGGCCCAATAGACTGAGGTGGCTGAAAGACGCACTGACTGAGAAGTAGATTGGTGAATAATGGCATAAACATATGTTTGTACACAGCGTTGCTATAAAAAGGAATGAAGTTGTAAAGCATGCAAGAATGTGAATGAACTTGTGGGACATTTGGTGAGGCAAAAGAGCAAATACTGTATGATCTCATTTAGAAAATACTTTTAAGAAAACAGGGGTCTACATTTTAAACTCTTACAGAAGTGACATTTAGTCTGGAGTGGTAATTGTTATTCTGGGTTTTGAGCCACTGCTTTATGTATGTATAACCTGCTATTTAGAGGTAAGAATGAAACTGATCAGGTTGGGATTAAGGTAATTCAGAATATATGACTAAGGGAAGACATTGCCTGTATTTTAGAACTCCACCTACTCTTTGAGACCAAAGGAAGGAAATTTTATTTTGTCCAGAACCTACATTTTTTGTATCACACAATGTAACTCAACCTGTCTGGACAGATCAATTAAATAATAGATCTTCCTGAACTCAGGAAGCCCAGAAAAAGAATGAGAGCCTTTAATCCTTTATAGCTTGATGTAATGCCTGGACACATTCCAGAGAAAATTATCCAGATAATCAAAAAGTTTTGACAAAGCCCCTTGAGCGATGTGATAAAAAATTATGAAACTATTGAATTTTACTGCCAGAGAAACCCTGGATACTGTGCCAAACATTAGGGGACACCTAAATCAATAGACCAAGCCCTTGATCTTTAGGCTTGGTCTTGTGGATCTTATGAATGCAGCAGAGAAGATTAGCCTACTTGTAAATATGCCTGCATTCTCCAGAGGATCTCTTTTATTGCTCAGATGTGGCCTTTTTCTCTCTAAGCCCAACTCTTCCAGTAAAACCACTGCCCTCCCCCTACATGGCACATGACATCCAGGTATGAAATCTCCATGGTGATGTGAGAGATGACTCCCAAGGATGAGCCTGGCTTTGGTACCATGAGATCAACAATGCCATCCTGACAAAAAAGGGGAAAAGAAGTATAACAAATAAGGTATCAGTGGCTGAGAGAGTTCAAATTGTGTCAAGAGGTTACACTGGAGGTCACGCTTGCACATGCCTCAGTTAGACATTGCTACCTATAATAATTTGCCAAACCCTAACCAAAGCCATTCCTGCCAATCCTAAAGAATACCTAAGGCATTATATAAGATTCTCAAATGTTCCATGCACGAGGATAACTTTACATTCCAGATAAGTCCTGGAATTCAGAGAGGCTAGCCCTTCCAGAATATCAATTAGTTCTATCCCCCTAGCCCATATTATTGACAGTCTCTTCCAATTTGAAAAATTATGATGGGTATAGCCTAAATACCCCTAAAGAGTGGGAGAAAAATCAAAGGTGGTGGTGGAGTCATACAGGGAAGGTCGGGTTTAACAAATGAGTGTGAGTGCTGAATCATTATACTGAGATATCTTTTAGCCTCCGGTGCCTTAGAGCAGCTAGAAATAAAAATGTAAAATTGTGGAATTGTAACCCATACCAAACTCTGAAATCTGTTCTTCAACTAATTGCTGTGATGTATTTTGAAATTTTTTGCTTATATATATATATGTTATTTAAAGAGAAGAAGGCTATAACAGAGAAAATAGGATTTTAGCAAATGAGTATGACTGCTGAATTATTATGTTGATATTTTTGTTGGTTTTAGTGCTTTGGAGCAGCTAGAAGAAAAAAAATTGTGGAACAGCAATGCATACCAAACTTTAAAATCTGTCCTATAACTGCTTGCTGAAATGTACTGGGAAATTTATTACTTTTTTGTATATAGGTTTTATCTCAAAATTAAGAATAAATTCAGAAAGAAAGAAAACAAAAAAAGGAGTGAACAATGAAATCCAAAGTACATTTCAGCTAGTAAAAAATCATTAAAACTGTACAACAAAATCATAATCTGAATCTAAAACAACAAATTGTTTTAATAAAAGTAGGGAGAAGGTTGATAAATAAATGTTGGTGAATTCCTCATCTTCCACCAAGGAGAGACAAAAGATGTGGTCTCATTCTTGATATGATAGAAAATCATGGGTTCAAATAGAATTATTTAGATTTGTTAAGTTAACCACTAGGATAGTGATTGTCAATCTCTTTCTACCTTCATGCCATTTATATGTAGAACAATCTTCCTTTAGCAACATTTCTCAATGATTCTTAGTCAGTAAGAAGTCTTGCTTGCCCTTAGTCATTTGGACTACCTCAATATTGAAAAAATAGCTTTCAGTCTTTGAAAAGTTAGATTAAAATTTATATGGTTATAAAAATTGAATAATGCAATAAAATATTATATAACAGACAAATATTGACGTTTTCATAAAACATTTATAACCAGTTAGGAAATGATGGGAATACTATTTCCCCATCACAATAACCACATGTTCTATTTTGCTAGCTGCTGGAATGCAACGCACCAGAGATGGATTGGCTTTTAATAAAAGGGGATTTATTTTGTTAGTTCTTCAGAGGAAAGGCAGCTAACCTTCCACTGAGGTTCTTTCTTACGTGGGAAGGCACAGGATGGTCTCTGCTGGCCTTCTCTCCAGGCCCCTGGGTTCCAATAACTTTCCCCGGGGTGACTTCTTTCTCCATCTCCAAAGGCCTGGGCTGAGCTGCGAGTGCTGAGATGAGGAATGCTGAGCTGCTTGCACTGTGCTATATTGTGGTCTCTCATTTAAGCATCAGTCGATTAAGTCAAGCATCCTTCATTGCAGCAGGCACACCTCCTAGCCGACTGCAGATGTAAATCGGCAACAGATGGGGTTCACGTATCATTGGCTCATGGCCACAGCAACAGAATTAGGCACCTTCACCTGGCCAAGTTGACAACTGAATCTAACTTCCACACCACAAGAGAATGATGTCTTTAGAAATAAGCAGAGAGAACTTTTTTTTTTGTTGCTCAGATGTGGCCTCTCTCTCCAGCCAACACAGCAAGCAAACTCACCACGCTCCCCCAATCTACGTGGGACATGACTCCCAGGGGTGTGGAGCTTCCTGGCAACGTGGGGCAGAAATCCCAGAATGAGCTGAGATTTAGCATCAAGGGATTGAGAAAAACCCTAGAATGAGCTGAGACTCAGCATCAAGGAATTGAGAAAACCTTCTCAACCAAAAGGGGGAAGAATGAAATGAGACAAAGTGTCAATGGCTGAGAGATTCCAAACAGAGTTGCGAGGTTATCCTGGAGGTTATTCTTACTATTAAGTAGATATCACCTTGTTTTTCAAGATGTAATGGAGAGGCTGGAGGGAACTGCCTGAAAATGTAGAGCTGTGTTCCAGTAGCCATGTTTCTTGAGGATGATTGAATAATGATATAGCTTTCACAATGTGACTGTGTGATTGTGAAAACCTTGTGTCTGATGCTCCTTTTATCTATCTTGTCAATGGATGAGTAGAGCATATGGAATAAAAATAAATAATAGGGGGAACAAATGTTAAAATAAATTTAGTTTGAAATACTAGTGATCAATGAAAGGGAGGGGTAAGGGGTATGGTATGTATAATTTTTTTTTCCTGTTTTCATTTTATTTCTTTTTCTGAATAGATGCAAATGTTCCAAGAAATGATCATGATGACGAATATGCAGCTATGTAATGATATTGTGAATTACTCATTTTAAATGTAGAACGGAATGATCAAAATAGGAATGTTTGCATTTGCATTGTGTTTTTTGGTATTTAAAAAATAAAATAAAAAATTTTTAAAAATTGAGACATTTATAACAATTTAATAATACAATTAATGAATATTATATAACAGGTAAATATTGAAATGTTTGTACTAAGTTTATAATTAGGACATAATGGGAATAATAGACCCCTTTCACAATAATCACAAATATATGAAACCTTTAGCAATAAACATAAGAAGAAATGTGCAGAATTTATAGGAAGGACACTAATAACACTTTCCTCAGGTATATAAATGAAGAGACCTAAAGTTATTTCTGTATAGAAATATTGTGTCAATTTCCCCATATTAATTCATGATTTAATGAAAATAATCGACTTTTGCAGAAATGGAAAAATCTCAAGTTCATTTGGAAGAATATATTCAGCAGAATAGAAACGGACATTTGTTAGAAAGAGAAATAATACAAGAAGATTGTCTTTCTAGATTATATAATAAAGCTACATATTTTTGAATTGTGTTGAAATAGATACATTAGAAGAATAAACTAGACATTTAATAAATATAAAAGCAGATATGAACATTAGGTATTACTTTATTTTGCAAGTATATGTTGGCCTCATTCTGTGCACCTATCACTCTTCTAAGTCCTGGGGATATAGAAATTGAATAAGAAGACAAAATCCTTGTCCATTTGAAACTTATATGAAGGTAAACCTTTGAGTAGAGACCTGATTAAAATGAAGGAGTAAGCCATGAGTTCTGGGGAAAAGCAAGCATAAAGGTACTTAGGTGGGATGTTAAACACACACACACACACACACACACACACACAAACACTTGCAGGTGCACATAAATATATGTTCTCTTTCTCCTTTGAAGTGACGCCTAATCCTTTTAGGTGGTCACAAGCTCTTTGAGAATTTATGAAAACTATCAAACTTTCTCAGAAAAATGTACATATGCACATACTTACAAATGTTACAAACCTCAATTTGGCCTCAAGCTACCTTTCCAAACTTTTATTTTGCAACTTATTGTCACTGTCTATTGCCCTTAGAACCCTTTTCACAACAGATGTACATTCTCCAGTTGCATAAAACATTTCAAAGATGCAATGCCACTATACATGTGCAGTTTTTATTCTTTCTACCATGCTCTCTCCATCATTTTCCTATGTTCTTAGCTTTGAAAACTCAGCTCATACTTCACTGATAAAGCCTTTCTTGATTTATTTATTCAATTTTTTCTCTACCCTTTGAACTTCTATATCATATTATACATATATTTCTTCTATGTATATTCTACTATAGGACATGTTAGATTGCATTATGATTATTATATGTATCTCTCTATACATTTTCCTCTTTAAATTTGGAATTCCTTTAAATGCAAGTATCACATCTTATTTCTATGAATATTTATTTTAAAAGTAGAATGTGCAAATACAAGAATGTATTAATTGATTGATTAATGACACTAACCAATGACAACTTCATAAGTCAGTCTACTGGTAGTGTCTGACAGGTGTTATTGGACTATTCTGATGTACTATAATATCTGATATGAGTTTGTTCTTTTCCTCTTCCTTTGATAGCTAATTTTGTCTCAAATTGGCTGTGTTATGGTGTCCAGTTGTCTGGTGAAACACTGGTCTAGGTGTTACTGTGGAGGCATTTCATAGATGGGATTAGCATCTACAATCAGTTAACCTTAAGTAAAGGAGATTACCTTTCCATAATATGGGTGGGCCTTGTATTAGTCAGGGTTCTGTAGGTAAACAGAACCAACATGAGGTATCTGTAAGTATTATGAGATCTATACAAATCTCATAATACTTACAGATATCTCATAATACTTACCTAAAATTGTCTAATGCATCTGGATGTCTAAATTTCATAGGGCAAGGTTCAAGTTGGAAATTCCATTGAAGGCTTTTATTGACATCCCCAGGAGAAGGTGGTTGGCTGAAGTAGAGAGGGGAATTCTCTCATCTAACTGTTGGTATCATCACTTCTCCTTTTAATGCCTTCAAGAGTTTGGATGAAATTTCTCCCATTGTTGAAGGCTATCTCCTCAGTTGAATGTAGATGCAATCAGCCATAGATGCATTCAACTTTCTGGTGATTTAAGTCCATGAAATGTTCTCACAGTAGCAATAAAGCCAGTTCTTGCTTTACCAAACAATGGGGCACCAAGACATGGCCAAGTTGACACGTGAACTTAACCATTACAGGCCTTATTCAATTGGTTGGAGGTCTTATAAGGGTTCCAGAGATCAGAAGTTTTTTTTTTTTTCCCTCATGACTTCAACATCCAATCTTACTAGAATTTCCCGCTGGCTAGTTTCATCTATGGAATTTTGACTCAAGACTTTAACATCATCTTAATTGGAATTTCCAGCCTGTTGTCTCCTTATGGAATCTGGACTTTCCAGCCTTCACAGTCAATTGTTTAAGCCAATACTTTAATATAATAAATCTTTATATACAAACAAACACATATGTTATATACTGTTCATTCTTTTTCTCTGGAGAAACCTCACAGATATACTTCACATTCCCTCTCACTGGACTTCTGATTTGCAAGTCACCTCTAATATAAAATATTTCATTATATTGTGACATCAGAGAAAAGTAAGTGTTTCATGTATTTATACTGAGATTCTGGGAGATTTCTTGCATTATATAGAGTTGTGAAAAATGAAAAAAAAATATTGCTGGGTCAGAAGATATGTCACTAAAAAGCTATTTTGACATATAGCCACATAGTATAGTTTTGGAGCAATACAGAGCACGGTACATTTCACCAACAGTAACTTTAAAAGAATTCCATTTCTTGTATCTCCCCAATTTTATGAAGAGAGCACACAGTTCATAGAATTGCACTTTAAAATTCTCTTTTCCCTCCTCTTCTAATTGCTATTTTCATATCTCAGTAACTTTCATACTCATTTCCTTTCAGCATCCCTACTCTATGACAATATACTCCAGCCTTCAGCCCTAAATACCAGTCATAGTGAGCTTTTTATCCTCTTTTGCTACTGATCCTCCACTGCTAAAGTCTGAAAACCTACTTATCAAGGCTGGACTATTGTCAGAGGGGTATATGTCTCTTTAAGAGGTGGTAGGAAATAAATGGTACAAATATTCAAACATTAATAATTTTTAGCCTGTTGTGCCAATTTGAAAGGATTATGTCCCCAAGAAAATCCATGTTTTAATCCTGATCCATTTTGTGGAAATTTAAATATATTAGATTATCTCCACAGAGATGTGACAGACCTAATTTTGGGTATTAACTTTTGATTAGAGGGAGATGTAACTCCACCCACTCCAGGTGGGTCTTGATTAGTTTACTGGAATCCTTTAAAAGAGAAAGCATTTTGGAGAGAGCAATAGAGTCATGAGAACCACCAGAGCCCATGCAGCCAGAGAACTTTGGAGATGAAGAAGGAAAACCCTCCTTGGGAAGCTTCTCTAAACAAGAAGCCTGGAGAGAAAGATGACATATGTTGCCATGTTCACCATGTGCTTTTCCAGTTGAGAGAGAAACCCTGAACTTCATCAGTCTTTCTTGAGTGAAGGTAAACTCTTGATGGTGCCTTAACTAGGACATTTTTATAGACTTCCTTTAATTGGGACATTTTCATGGCCATAGAATTGTAAACTTGCAACTTAATATATTCCCCCTTTAGAAGTCATTCCATTTCTGTTATATTGCATTCCAGCAGCCAGCAAACTAGAACACCTATCACATTATGAATTTCTTGTGTGACCGTAGTCATATAAACTGTCTGCTTTAATTTCCTCATCTGTACCTACTCACAGGTATAAACATGAATGTAAATTGAGGAAAAAATGAAAGCCTTAGAAATGCTTTAATGGCATCTTTTGTATGAACTCGTTTCAGCTTTAGTGACAAGAGATATTAGTCATGGAGAATGTTTTTATATAATGATTGATCTGGTATTTTTCTTTCATGAAAATATTAAAGGTTAGAATTAAAATCATGAGTCTTTTAATACTTGGGCAACATTTAGTTTTGATTTTACCTTCAAAAATCTGAAGGCTTTCAATAATCTTCTTTGACTAATTTTAAAACACTATTGAAATACCCCAGTGAAGATGATTTATAATGTGTTTTATTTGTCTGTCAGAGAATCTGAAATGGTGTATGACTTTTTTTTCAAATTCTTTAGATTTTTCTGCGATTTGATGCCATCAAGAGGGTTATGCATTTTGCTGGTCAAGATCCTGAAAATGACTTTAAGTATTACTTACCTGAGAATGGAACATTAAATGTTGAGAGAATACAAATCCGATTCCATATGGGACAAAGTACAACTAAAGAGAACATAAACCCCAAGAAAATACCCAGAACAGAAGATATGCTAAAAGTCTACAATCAGCAAAATCTTTACCTTTCTTCCATTTACTCTGCAAGTGCCAGCAGCACCAGACTTATTGAGCAAACAGATAAAACCATGGATAGAGTGAGATCTCTACCTGCTGGAGAGCAGAGGAATATCTGGATTTTCCAAAGTTGTGACATATAGATACCATGTTCTACATTTCCACTATATTTTTTAGACTGTAGTTCTGAATTATTTAACAGGGTTGTCTGGTTGAAGATTAATTCCTGAATTGCTGTTGAGAAATAAGTCTCCATCTGCTTTCAAGGGAACTCTGCATATGAAAAGAACAATGTGGATGGGTGATGAATCATCTAGTTGAATCCCTTTGGAGGATTTCCCAGAAATATGTAAAAAAGTAGGGAAGGGGAAAGTATTGAGAAGATACTGATTAAGTGGCCGGGGGGGGGGGGAAGATTTTGGGAATTTTATCATGCTAAAATAAACAAGAAGGGAAATCCAAAATGTGACTTTATACTCTTGAAATGGAAGGAATATCTGTCATGAAAAGAGACTGTTTTCTCTGATACATGCAGAAGGGTCCTTGAAATGCATAGCACATAGGCCCTTAGTAGAGAAAGCAATGATCCCTTGAACCCATCATGAGGTCACCAAGAAAAGTCGTATCACATCATTTCTTTCTTCGATGAGTGGATCAGAGAATAGACTACCCAGACTACAGTGTTCTATCTGCCTTGTCATTTAACACAATTGATTACTTTTATTTATTTTATTATCTTTTTTTGTGTGTGTGGGCAGGCACTGAGACTCGAACACGGTCTCTGGCTTGGCAGGCGAGAACTCTGCCTGCTGAGCCACTATGGCCCGCCCAGTTGATTACTTTTAGATTTACTCTTACTTCATAATTCTACAAGATTTTTCTGGCCTATAGATATTCCTTGCAACCTTCTTTATTTTTCTACACATATATATATTACACACTTATATGTATGCTAGTATTACTGAGCATTTCATCCTCTGAATGATTTTACTATTCCATTGCATGAACTTCTACCAATTAGCTAATGATTCTCAAAGCTATTCTCCACTTGGATTTCCACAGTGAACTGAAGCTCAACACATTACAAAATAAACTCATATCTTTCACCTCACATCTGCTGCTATTCTTGTGTTTCCTGTCCCTCTGAACTGTATTACCCATGTTCAAAGTCAGAAACCTGAGAATCATCTTTGAGTAGTCTCTTAACAATCTGAATCTTAACAAGACCCATTTTTAGCAGGGGTAACCAGAAGGTACTACACTAAGATTCTCAAATCTGTACTGAAAGAGAGAGAGAGAGAGAGAGAGAGAGAGAGAGAGAGAGAGAGAGAGAGAGAGAGAGAGAGAGAGAGAGAGAGAGAGAGAGAGAGAGAGAGAGAGAGAGAGAGAGAGAGAGAGAGAGAGAGAGAGAGAGAGAGAGAGAGAGAGAGAGAGAGAGAGAGAGAGAGAGAGAGAGAGAGAGAGAGAGAAGGGAGGGAGGGAGGGAGGGAAAGAAAAGGAAAGAAAGAAAGAAAGAAAGAAAGAAAGAAAGAAAGAAAGAAAGAAAGAAAGAAAGGAAGGAAGGAATGAAGGAAGGAAGGAAGGAAGGAAGGAAGGAAGGAAGGAAGGAAGGAAGGAAGGAAGGAAGAAAGAAAGAAAGAAAAAAGAAAAAGAAAGAAAGAAAGTAACCCAGATATGTAAATATGATGTGTAGGAAATGTGGTTTATCAGAAGTTCACAAAAATCACCAAATGCTTTAGATGATTTTAAAATTACATAAGCATCAGCAGTTTAATGTGGCTGCTGGAGGAGGTAATACTTCCGCCAGTTACCTTAACAGAAGAAAATCCGGAGTGGGAAACTGATAGGATTAATCTGCTCTTTTTAAAATTGAATTCAAGAGATAGAACTATGAAGTGAATTATAATTTATTCACTTGCTTCTAACACCTCACAGGCTCTGATATGATGAGACAGCCCCTGCAGCCATTGTTTTATCTTTTCTGTTTCCTTTTGATGTCTTGGATTTCCTCTTGTGCCCCACTTGAAAGTTTCTGGAGAAAATAAAGGAAGCAGAAGTGTCTCCTTTCCCCAATACCAATTTCAAGGATTTCTACATGTGTCACCAGTAAGCTTGATCCCATTATTTCAAGCATGTGGATTGGCAAATTGACCAATCAGGTAGAGGTCTGGCTTGGGGACAAAATTGGGTCTCTGGTATCCAGGAGCTAAGGGTTGATTAATGGTTTCTATATTCAGTGCAAGCCCATGGGGAAGAAGAAGATTTGAAGGGCAGTAAATCTAGAATTAATTTGGGCTTTGGGATATGGAAGATTTTTTATATCATAGTTTCATTTTTTATTTGGGATTTTTCTTCCTTTTATTTTGCTGTTGATTTATATTGATGAGAGACACACAGGAAGACATAAAGTCAGCATTATGACAGTATGTAAATAACATCACCCAGAGCCCAGTTATCACAATGAAGCACCAAAAATGACTGAAAAGGGAGGGCCACGGTGGCTCAGCAAACAGGAATGCTTGCCTGTGATGCCAGAGGACCCGGGTTCGATTCCCGGTGCTTGTCCACGGAAAAAAGAAAGAAGTGACTGAAAAAAGTTGCAGGCAATATTTTTGTTAATATTTATATTCGAGAAAAATATCACCTTTCTAAAATGGCTAAATAGGTTATGTTTCACACATATGCAGACACCTCATTTCGGGCAATATGTATCACATAGCTACCATAGTCACTGGGACATAACTCATTTTAAATGATGAGAACCCTGAATGAATTCAAGCCCTGAACATGGCAATCAGTTTGAGTGGAGCTCTGTCATTTTTTTTTTTTCTGGCAGAGGGGTATTTTGTTTTGTTGCCATTGTGATTTCATGTCTTATCTTGGTCATGAGGGGAGGAGTTTCTGCTTCCGGTTTCCTCTAGGATGTTTTGATATGACCCTAAAATAGAGTCCAAGCTTTGTGGGAACAGAAATATCCAGTGGAAATGTTTAGGTTCTGAACTTTCTTCTAATGTCCAATTATCTACTCAAAATCTGTACTTCAGTGTTCCACAGACAACTAAATATCAACATGTCCAAAACTGAACTCATCACCCCCTCTTTTGTTCCCCTCCCTCAAGAAAGCTGCTGTCCTTTCTATGTACTCTATATCAATATGTGGTATCAGTAACCCATTATATCTAGCCAGAAACCTAGGAATCATCTTGACCCCTTATTCTCCCCTTACCCCACCCCACATCAAATTTGTCAGCAAGATCTGTAATGTCTATCCAGGCCATTATCAACTTTTACCTGTACCATTGCAATAACCTATTAATTTGTCTCTGAATATACAATATTAGATGCTTCCCATATACATCCTCTATACTCTAGCTAGAATAGTCTTTGCAAATACAGAAAAATTATTGCCACTTTTTTGCTTGGAGTCACTCAATAATTCCCAACTACTATCAGGATAAACCCTCAGATGCTTAGATCACTTACAAGTCCCTGCATGATCTACTTGTAGTTACCTTTTTAGCTTTATATACCTACTCCACTCCATTTCTTGTATGTTAGCATAAGACAAGATGCTGAGTCAGTCTGCCGTATATTTGGTGCTTAATAAATGCTTGCTGACTAAATGAATAAAGCAGACATAATGTATATGTATCCTGATACTTAGTTCAAAGCATTAGTTTTGCTATATTATTCAGCACAACTTAAGATTTTATATTTTCTCCCTTCCCACTCAGTCCTGGGCCTAATTTTCTGCTTCATATTAGCATGCTTCAACACAGAAACAATTGTCAACCTTTGGAGCTTCTGTTTAAGACTCATTAGTCTGCATTTGTCACTTCTACCCAAAACAAAAGTGAAGAGGTGGTATAGGTCTAAGTAATGAAGCAGTCTCATCTCTTTGATAAAATTGAATTGTTCTATATTATTTTTTGTGTCTTGTGATTTAGCATCATCTGAAAGCTGTGCTTTGGGAACAGAAATAAGATCACTCTGATTTGAGCAACTCCATGACTAAAATTGCTCCAGCCCATTTGTGATACTAGAATAAGCATGGTGAGAGCTACAGTCTGAAATTGAGTTCAGGGATTTCTGCATCTAGTAACTAGCTTCTATTAAATTTTCTGTTGAGACTTGATACTAAGAAGATCTGTGAAACTGAGTGGCTCCTTTCCACCTGTTGTAGGACTCTAATGACCTAGCAAATTATTGACAGATTGCATATCATTAAACTTTTTTCACAGGATGAAAATGTAAAACAGGACTTTATAAAACATTTCCTTTTCATTTCCTTCACAGCCCATAACAATGACTAAAGATCATGATAAACATATAAATGCAGCCTACCCAGTGCACTGTGCTATGCTCTGTTTCCTTCTCCTTTCCCCACATTTTATTTTACCCTCCTTTCACTTTTTTTATTTTTAATTTTATTTTTTATTTATTAGAGAAATTGTGGGTTTACAGAAAAATCATGTAAAAAAATACAGGATTTCCAAACACCACCCCACTAGCAACACTTTGCATTGGTGTGGAATATTTGTCAGAATGTTAGCACATTTTAAGAATTGTATTATTAATTATGCCATTAGGTTTATTTTTCTGATATACTGTTCTATTAGTAACACCCTATACTAGTGATGTACATTCGTTATAATTCATGGAAGAACATTATTATATTTGTACTATTCACTAAAATCATCATGCACTACAGGGTTCCCAATTTTATACTCCCATGTTTTATCCTCTAGCTTTCTTTCTAGCAATATGCACAACCAAAAACTACCCCTTCCATCCACATTTACATACATAATTTAGCACTGTTAATTATACTCACAGTAATGTGCTACCATCAACTATATCCATTTTGAAACATTTGCAATCAACTTAAGTAGAAATTCTGCACAAAATAAGCATCAGTTGCATATTCTCTAAACCCATTATATCTCCTGGTATCCTATATTCTTAATTCTATTTTTATAGTTTACTTATTATACTTGGTTCATATCAGTGATATAGAATATTTGTGCTTTTCTATCTGGCTTATTTCAACTAGCATAATGTCCTCCAGATTCACTTTTGTGGTCCACTGGATCAGGGCTTCATTCCTTCTTACTGCTGAATAATATTTCATTGTAGGTGTATAGCCCATTTTGCTATTGGATTCATCAGTAGATAGACACTTGAGTTGCTCCATCTTCTTGGAATTGTGAACAATGCCACTATGAGCATCAGTGTGCAAATCTGTCCATGTTCCTATTTTCAGTTATTCAGCATATACCTGGTAACAAACTCACCATATCATATGACAATTCTACACTTAGTTTCCTGAGGAACCGCCAAACTCTTCCATAGCATCTTCATCATTTTACATTTCCACTAGCAGCAAATGAGTGTTCCTCTTTCTCCACACCCTCTCCAAACCCTGTGGTAGTCTAATTTTTTATATTGGCCATTCTAGTAAGTGTGAAATGATATCTTATTGAGGTTTGGATTTGCATTTCTCTAATTATTAGTGATGCTGAGGATCTTTTCATGTGCATTTTGCCATTTGTATTTCCTCTTTAGAAAAATGTCTATTCATGTTATTCCCCATTTTTTAATTGGGCTGTTTGCCTCTTAATTGTTGAGCTGTATGATTTCTTTATATTTTCTGAATATTAAACACTTATCAGATATGTGGTTTCCAAATATTTTATCTCATTTCATATCTGCCTTTTCAGTTTCATAACAAACCCCATTGAAGCACAGAAGTATTTAACTTTGATGAGGTCCCATTTATCTATATCTATTTTCATTGCTTGTTCTTTGGGTGCAAAATCTAAGAAACCATTGCCTACCATATAACCTTGAAGATGCTTCCCTATATTTTCTTCTGGGGGTCCTTATGGTACTGATTCTTATATTGAGGTTTTGACCCATTTGAGTAAATTTTTGTAGAAGTTGTGAGGTGTGAGTCCTCCTAGGTTATGGATATCCCGTTCTTCCAGCACCATTTGTGGAGGAGAGTATTATTTCTCAGTTTGGGGGACTTGGCAGCCTTGTCAAATATCAATTGACCATAGATGTGAGGAGGGTTTATGTCTGAACCTTCAATTTGATTTCATTTGTCAGTATATCTATCTTTATGCTAGCATCATGTTGTATTGACAACTGTAATTTGTAGTATGCTCTATTACATCAGGAAATGTGAGAACCCCAAACTCATTCTTCTTTATCAATATGTTTTTGACTATTTGAGGCCACTTCCACTTACAAATAAAATTGGTAATTGGATTTTCCACTTCTGAAAATTAAGCTGTTAACATTTTGATTAAGAAATGCTTTGAATCTGTAAATTTGGGGAGGATTGGCATCTTAATGATATTTCATCTTCCAATCCATCAACACAGAATATTCTTCCATTGTTTAAATCTTCCTTTTTTTCTTTACTCAATATTTTGTAGTTTTCTGTTTATGTCTTTCACATCCTTGGGAAATTTATTCCTAGATATTTATTCATTTTTTGGAATTATAAATGGAATTTTTTTTCTTGTTATCCTTCTCAGATTTCTCATTACTAGTGTACAGGAACACTAATGATTTTTACATGTTGATCTTGGATTCTGCCACTTTGCTGAAGTCATTTATTAGATCCATTAGTTTAGTTGTAGATTTTAGGTGGACTTTCTAGATATATAGGATCATGCCATTTGTATAAAGTGGAAGTTTTACTTTTTCCTTTCTGATTTGGATGACTTTTTTTAATTTTTTTTCTTATTAATTAATGGAAAAAAAGAAATTAACCCAACATTTAGAAATCATACCATTCTACATATGCAATCAGTAATTCTTAATATCATCACATAGATGCATGATCATCGTATCTTAGTACATTTGCATCGGTTTAGAAGAACTAGCAACACAACAGAAAAAGATATAGAATGTTAATATAGAGAAAAGAAATAAAAGTAATAATAATAGTAAAAAAAAAACCCTATAGCTCAGATGCAGCTTCATTCAGTGTTTTAACATGATTACTTTACAATTAGGTATTATTGTGCTGTTTTTTGAGGTTTTGTATCTAGTCCTGTTGCACAGTCTGTATCCCTTCAGGACCTAGAGAACATTATGCTGAGTGCGTCCAGCCAAAAACTAAAGGACAAATACTGTATAGTCCCACTGATGTGAACGGACATTCAAGAATAAACTTGGAATATGTCATTGGTAACAGAGTCCAGCAGGAGTTAGAAACAGGGTAAGATAATGGGTAATTGATTTGGATGACTTTTATTTCTTTTTCTCATGTAACAGTTCTTGCTAGAATTCCAACACAGTTTTGAATAACAGTGGTGACAACGGGCATTCTTGTCTTGTTTGAGGTCTTAGATGGAACACTTTCAGTCTTTGTCCATTGAGTATGACGTGAGCTGTCAGGTTTCATATATGCCCTTTATCATGTTGAGGAAGTTTCCTTTTATTCTTATATTTCAAAGTGGTTTTATTGTAAAGGATTCTGGATTTTGTTAAATGCATATTTGTCAATTGAGGTGATTATGTGATTTTCCCCTTTCATGTGTTTACATGATCTATTCCATTAATTGTGTTTCTTGTATCGAACCACTGTTGCATGTCTGAGATAGAAACAACTTGATCATAGTGTGTAATTCTTTTGATGTGTTGCATTTGATTTGCAAGTATTTTGTTGAGCATTTTTATATCTATATTCATTTAAGAAATTGGTCTGTAATTTTCTTTTCTTGTAATGTCTTTATCTGGCTTTGGTGTTATGGTGATGTTGGTTTCATAGTATGAGTTATGTAGTGTTGTTTCTTTCTTCTTGAATCTTTTGGAGGCACTTCAGCAGGATTGGTAAAAATTCTCCTTAAAATTATTGGTAGAATTAATCTGTGAATTGTTGCTATTGGAAGGTTTTGGTGATGGATTCAAACACTATTTGTAACTGGTCTGTTGAGGTCTTCTATTTTGTCCAGAGTCAGTGTGCATTGTCCATGTGTTTCTATAAATTTTTCTAGTTTATTTAGGTTGCTTAATTTGTTGGCATTGCTGTTCATAATGTCCTCCTATGACCCTTTTTATTTCTGTGAGCTCAGTAGTAATGCCCCCTTCATTTCTGATTTTATTCATTTGCAACTTCTCTCTCTTTTTTCCTTTGACAGTCTAGATAACGGTTTGTCAATTTTATCAATTATTGCAAACAACCAATATTTTATTTTTGTTTATACTATTTTTTATTCTAAATTTCACTTATTTTTGCTCTCATCTTTGTTATTTATCTCCTTCTACCTGCTTTGGGATTAGTTGATATTCTTTCTCTATTTCTTCTTGGTGTGCAGAGGAATCTGATTTGAACTTTCCTTCTTTTTGAATGGTGGCATTTAGGACTATAAATTTCCCTCTGAGCACAGGTTTCGATGCATCTCATAAGTTTTGCAATGTTGTGTTCTTGTTTTCATTCATCTCAAAATATTTACTGTTTTCTCTTGCAATTTCTTTCTTGTCCAAATGATTAAGTCTGTGTTGCTTAAATCTCCATACATTTGTGAATTTTCCAGATCTTGGCCTGTTATTGTTTTCCAACTTCAATTCTCCCTCATTTTTTCCTCTCAGTTTTGCCTGTGTTTGCCTCATGTATGGTGGGGCACTGTTGTTAAGAGCATAAATATTTGTGATTGGTATTTCTTCTTGGTGAATTGCCCATTTTTAAATATATAGTGTTCTTCTTTTTCACTTAGAACATTTTTGCATTTAAGTTTCATATTTTCTGAAAATAGTATAGTTACCCCAGTGTTTTGGTGGCTGTTTGTGTGGAATATTTCCTTCAGTACCTTTGTATAGACTTGGGAAATTTTCAGCCATTATTTCCTCAAATGTTCTTTCTGTCCCTTTCCCCTTCTTTTCTCCTTCTGGGACATCCATGACATGTATGTTTGTGTGCTTTGATACCTTCATATATATTTGGGACATGTTTGGCCATTATTTCCTCTTTTTCTCAACACCCTGGGAAGAGAGTCAGGTAATATGACAGAAAGCCTGAAATTTTCTCCTCCCCAAAGCTGCTCTTTCCTGGCCTACCCACCAGGTAGCAGTTTTCAGGAACTATTCCCTCCAGTACTAATGAGGGGTTGTGATTTTTCAACCTTCAAAGGCCCCACCCCTTGTGGGTCAGTGTTGAAACAAGGTTGGCAGGAACCCTGGCAGGGCAGGCTAGAACTGTGATTCAGAGCAGGGACCCAGTTTTCCAGTTTTGCCAATCAGAAGCAACAACAAATAATACCAAGGATGTTTGCCTCAAGGGTGTGGGCTGGGTGCCAGCATTTGTCACATCGTGATTCACTCACAGGTTTTTTTGGCTATAGCTTCTCAGTCTACCCATCCTGCACTTTCCTGAATGCTATTTAGCACTCCCTTGGCCTCCAAAGCAGCAGAATCATTGTTTCAGTTTATTCCTGTTCACTACCTGCTTTTGTAGGATGAGCGTGGCCTTCAGCTCTCTAGTCTGCCATCTTCCCCACAAGTTCACCATGCTGTTTGTTTTTTACTGTGCCTTTTTAATAAATTTCAATTCAGGAAATCTGAAACCCCCAAAGTCATTCTTGTTTTTAAAGCTGTTTTTACCTATTTGGGTTGCTTACCCTTTTACATAAATTTTATAACTGGCTCTATTTCTGCAAAGAACATTGTTGAAGTTTTTATTGGGATTTCATTTAATATTTAAATTCCTTTATCTTCATGATATTGGTCTTTCAAAGAACACTGAATAACTATTTATTTAGATCTTCTTTAATTTCTTTTAGTAACATTTGTAGGTTTTTTTGTACAAGTTCTTTACATCCCTTGATATATTTGTTCCTAGATATTTGATTCCTATGGTTGTTATTATGAAATGATTTTTTTTTCAGTTCTGTAATTCTGCTTCTGATTATTTATTTCTTATATATATAAACACTACTTATCTTGTGACTCACCACTTTATTGAATTCATGTATTAGCTTTACGAGCTTTATTGTGGATGTTTAATGACGTTTTTGCATATATGATCATATCATCTATGAAAAGGGAAAGTTTTACTTCTTCCTTTTCTGTTTGATTGCTTTTTATTTCATTTCCTTGGCTAATTGACCTGGAAATAACTTCCAGAACCATATTGAATAAAAGTGTTGATGTGGGCATCCTCACTGTTTCTGACTTTCGAGGAAAAGTTTACAACCTTTCACCATTGGGTACAATGTTAGCTGTGGGCTTTTTATATACATCCTTTATTATGATGAGGACATTCCTTCTATTTCTAGTTTTTGAAAGGTGTTTATCAAGAAGGGGTGCTAGATTTTGCCAAATGCCTTTTCTGCTCCTTGCATTCCAGAATAAATCCCACTTGATTATTTTAATATGTGGTTGGATTAAGATTGCTAGTGTTTTGCTGAGTTTTACATCTATATTCTTAATGGGTATTGGTTAGTAGTTCTCTTTACTTGCGGTATTTTTATCTGGCTTTGGTATGAGGGTGGTGTAGGCCTTATAGAATGTGATAGGGAAGGTTTGTTTCTCTTCAATTTTTTGGAAAGAATTTTACAGAACTGAAGTTAAATCTTCCTGGAACATTTGATAGAACTCCCCTGTAAAGCCCTCTGGATTTTGGATCTTATTTATTGGAATGTTTTTGATTACTGATTTAATTTCCTTACCTGTAATTCATTTGTTGAGATCCTCTACTTCTTCATGAATCAATGTAGGTAGTTTGTGTGCTTATAAGAATTTGCCCATGTATTTTAGGTTAACAAATTTATTGGCATACAGTTGTCAGTTGGGTCCTCTTATAGTCCTTTTTATTTCAAAGGGCTTGGAAGTAATGCCCAATTTTCATTTCTTTTTGCGTTATTGCTTTCTTCTCTATTTTTTTTCTTTTTCAGTCTAGCTTAAAGTTTGTCTTTTGAGAGAACCAACTTTTGGTTTTTTGTTTTTTTTTTTATAGTTTTTTTCTCCATATCCTTCATCTCCATTCTATTCTTTGTTATTTCCTCCCTTCTGCTCACTTTGGTTACATTTGCTGTTCTTTTTCAAGTTTGTCCAGTTTTGTGGTTAGGTCTCTGAATCAAAGCCTTTCTTCTTTCTTAATTTAAGCATTTAGAGTTATAAATTTCCTTCTCAGAACTTCCTTTGATGCATTTCATATGTTTTACTATGATGTATTTTCATTTTCCTCAAGATATTTTCTAATTTTCTTCTGATTTTCTCTTTAACTAATTTGTTGTTTGAGTATGTTGTTTAATTTCCACATATTTCTAAATTTTCCATTTCTCCCTTCGTTAATGAATTCCAGATTTATTTCATCATATTAGGAGATTATACATTGTATGATTTCAATAGTTTTATGTTTATTGAGGCTTCTTTTGTGACCTCACATATGATTTATCTTGAAAAATGATCCATGTATCCATGAGAAGAATGTGTATTCTCTTTTTGTTGGGGGGAAGTGTTCTATATACATATCTTAGGGCTACTTGATTTAATGTATCGTTCAAGTCCTGTACCTCCTTACTGATCTTCAGACTAGATTTTCTATCCATTATTGAGAGTGGTGTATTAATGTAAAGCTCTCAATTTATCCCTTTAAATATGTTAGTATGTGCTTCATTTATTTTCGGGCTCTGCTGTTTAGTGCATATAAATTTATAATTGACACACTTCTTGTTGAATTGTCCACTTTATTGGTATATAATGGACATCTTTGTCCCTCTGTCCCTCGTAACTATTTTTTACTTAAAGTCCCTATTTTTTATGTAGAGTAATGACCCAGCTTTCTTTTGGTTACTAGTTGCATACTATATATATTTTTCCATCCTTCTACTCTTAACTTATTTTTATCTTTGAATTTAAGGTGAACCTTTTGCATAAAGCATATAGATTGTTTATGGTTTTTTTTTTAATCCATTCTACCAATCTCTGCATTTTGACTGGAGTGTTTAATCAATTTACATTTAAAGTCATATCTGACAATAGAGGACTTTCCTTTGCCATTTTCTTATTTATCCTTAGCAAGTAGTATACATTTTTGTCCCTGACTTCCATTAAGGCCTACTGGTATATTTATTTGCCATTTTGCATTGTACCATACTGAGCGACTTCTCTTTTCTCTCTGAATATACTCTACATCCATGTTTCTTGTAGTTACCATGGGGTTAAAATTTAACATCCTATTTATATAACATTCATATTTAGTTTGAAACTAACTTCATTTCAATAATATGCACATATACTTTTCCTGTACCCCTCAGTTCCCTGATCCTTTTCGTGTACTAGCTACCAGTTTTATCTTTTTAAACTGTATGTCCAAAATCATAGATTTATCATTACTTTTTGTATTTTAGCACCTTTAAGAAGTAAGAATTGCTGTTAAATACAAACAATTCAATATAATAACCCTAGTTTTTTGTTTTTTTTTTTTACTGTGGTCTATATATATTTAAATTGGGGAAGGAATGCATCAAACAAAAATGGTGATTATCTTTGGGTATGGTAGATTACAGGTGATTTTCAGTTTCTTATTTGCTTTCATTCTTTAATTTACAGTTTCTGAACTGCTTCCATTTTTTAAACTTTTTTTTTACTGTATAGTATAACATACATACAAAGCAAAGAAATAAGAACAAAATAGTTTTCAAAGCAGTCTTCCGAAAGTGGTTACAGGATAGATCCCAGATTTTGTCACGTGCTACCATACGATCCTTTTATATTTTTCCTTCTAGCTGCTCCAGAATATAGGAGGCTAGAGGGCTTAAATACTTTTTTATCATCACAATCGACTATTTTTCTTTCTTATTTGTGAGCAATAACATATATACAAAAAAGCTATACATTTCCAAGCACAGCACCACATTTAGTTGTAGAACGTATTTCAGACTTGACATGGGTTACAATTTCACAATTTTAGGCTTTTACTTCTAGCTGCTCTAAGGTACTAGAGACTAAAAGAGATATCAATTTAATGATTCAGCATTCATATTCATTTGTTAAGTCCTATCTTCTATGTATAATTCCACCATTACATTTGATCTTTCCATACCTCTCATTGGGGTTGTTTGGGTTATGGCAATTGTTTATTTTTTGTATTGGAAGGGTCTGTCACTAATATGGGCTATGGAGATGGAACTATCTGATGTTCTGGAGAGGCTGGGCTAGGTTTCAGGACTTATCTGGACCAGGGACCCATCTGGAGGTTGTAGGTTTCTATAAAGTTACGCTAGTGCCTGGAACCCTCATGGAATCTTATAAATTGTGGTATGTGTTCTTTATGATTGGCTGGAATGGTTCTGGTTGGGGGTTGGCAGGTTATGATAGGTAGCAAGCTCTACCTGAAGCTTGCATAAGAGCAACCTCCAGAATAGCCTCTTGACTCTACTTGAACACTCTCTTCCACTAATACTTTATTAATTACACTGTTCTCCCCATTTGGTCAGGATGGAATTGTTGATCCCATGGGGTGAGGTCTGGATTCTTCCCTGAAAGTCCTCTCCCACATCCCCAGGGAGACTTTCACCCCTGGATGTCATGTCCCACATAGAGGGGAAGGCAATGATTTCACTTGCAGTGTTGGGCTTAGAGAGACGGAGGTCACATCTGAGCAACAACAGAGGTCCTCCAGAAGTAGCTCTTAGGCATGCCTACAGGTAGTCTAAGCATCTATGCTACCTACATAAGCTTCACAAGAGTAAGTCTCATGATGGAGGGCATGGCCTTTTGATTTGGGTGTCCCTAAAGTTTGACACAGTATTGGGGGTTTCCCTAATGGTAAGATTTAATAGTTCCATAGTCTTTCTCCTCTTCCTCAGGGGACTTTGTCAATACTTTTTGATTATCTGTTTAATATACTCTAGGATGTTTCCAGGCATTACAATAATCTAAACAGGGTTAAATAATCTTTTTTCATTCTGTACTTTCTGTGTTTCAATTGTTCAAATGAGCTATACAGATAGGTTGAATTAGATTATGCACTACAGAAAATTTCAGTTCCAGATCAAATAAACCTTTCTTCCGTTGGTCGCAAAGAGTCTGTGTGGTTCTAAAATATAGACACAGTCTTTCTTACCCTTATATTCTGAACTACTTTAACCCCAACCTCTTTGCCTTCATTATTAACTCTAAATATCAGGTTATATATATAAAACAGCCTCTCAAAATCCAGAAATAATAATCACCACTCCGGACTTAATGTGTCTGCTCTAAAAGCTTACAATCTAGGCCCCTATTTTCTTATAAGCATTTTCTAAAGGTGACCATACCACTGTTGTTTTTTTTGTTTCTGGCTTGTTTCATCTCACCAAATGTCCCACACATTCATTCATTCACATCATTGCATGCTTCATGACATTGTTCCTTTTTGTAACAGCACAACCTTTGTTCATAAGTATACACCATTGTTCACCATTCCTCTTCTCTGTAAGTGCATCTTTCCGCCAACTGTTTTCATTGGGATTCATGTAGAGGGCTCAAAGTCCACAGTCCATCAAAATTCTCAATTTTAGATCCTTTAATTGTTCCCAAGAGAGAAAAAACCAATAAACACACCCTCACCAAATAGAAAATCTAAACGTCCTCTTAGCTCTTGTCCCTCACTCCATTAATTATCTCTGCATTGCTATGGTAGTGCTGATGGTTTCCTTTTGAACATAGCTCACAGCATGCAATAGCAGTTTTCCCCCTGTACCCTCGACTTCAATACTTTTTATACAAGAGTCATACCTTTGAAGTAATTCCTATGAGAACTCATTCATATTTCTAGTGTCAGTCGGTGGGACATGTAGGTCTGTACAACCCCTTTCAATCTTGTTCATCTTCAATATGGTAATATTACTAATAGACCCACTAGAGAATCACCTTCACTCCTATCTATTTCCTTAAATTGGATTTCAACCTCATTAGCTAATGGTTCACCCATCTCTAGCCTCTATGTATCGCTAAGTCTCTGTGGTAGTTAGATACATTTGTCAACTTGGCCAGGCGAAGGCACCTAGTTCTGTTGCTGTGGACATGAACCAATGGTATGTGAACCTCATCTGTTGCTGATTTACATCTGCAGTTGGCTAGGAGGCATGCCTGCTGCAATGAATGATGCTTGACTTAATTGGCTGGTGCTTAAATGAGAGAGTGCAATGTAGTACAACCCAAGCAGCTCAGCATACCTCATCTCAGCACTCACAGCTCAGCCCAGGTCTTTGGAGGTGCCGAAAGAATTCACCCCAGAGAAAGTTATTGGAACTCAGAGGCCTGGAGGAAAGGCCAACAGAGATGACCCTGTGCCTTCCCATGTAAGAAAGAACCTCAGTTGAAAGTTAGCTGCTGTTCCTCTGAAGAACTAATGAAATAAATCCCCTTTTATTAAAAGTCAATCTGTCTCTGGTGTGTTGCATTCCGGCAGCTAGCAAACTAGAACAGTCTCCTATATTCTGCATTATAAGTCTCTGATTATACCTTCATGCTGGTCATAAAAGGGAATCGGGAATCATACAGTATCTGTCTTTTTCTGTCTGGCTAATTTCACTCAGCATTATGTCCTCAAGGCTCATTCATCTTGTCATGTGCTTCAGGACATCATTTTATCTTACTTCTGCATAATATTCCATTGTATGTGTGTACCACATTTTGTTGATCCATTTGTCTGTTGATGGGCATTTGGATTTTTCCATCTTTTGCTGATTGTGAATAATGCTGCTATGAACATCAGTGTGAAAATGTCTGTTTGTGTCATTACTTTAACCTCTTCTGGGTATATACCAATTAGTGCTATTGCTAGGTCATACAGCAACCCTATATTTAGCTTCCTAAGGAACTGCCAAACAGTCTTCCGTAGTGACTACACCATTGTACATTCCCACCAGCAGTGCATAAGTGTCCCAGTTTCTCCACATCCTCTCCAACATTTATAGTTTCCTGATTTCTTAATGGCAGCCATTCTTATAGATTTGAGGTGGTATCTCATTATAGTCTTGACCTGCATTTCCCTTAAAGCCAGTGAAAATGAGCATCTCTTCATGTGCTTTTGAGTCATCTGCATTTGCTCTTCAGAAAAATGCCTATTCATATCTTTAGCCCATTTTATATTTGGATTGTTTGTTCTTTTGTTGTTGAGTTGTATGATTTCTTTGCATATACAGGAAATCAAACCTTTGTCTGATATGTGATTTCCAAATATTTTCTCTCATTGAGTTGGCTGCCTCTTACTCTTTTTGCAAAGTTTTTTTGAGGTGCAGAAGCATTTGATTTTGAGGAGTTTTGAGGAGTGTATTTTTTAAAATAAAAAATTATCTATTTTTTATTTTGTTGCTTGTGCTTTGGGTGTCAAGTTTAGGAAGCTACCTCCTATTATGAGGTCTTGAAGATATTTCCTTACATTTACTTCTAGAAGCTTTATGGTACTGGTTCTTATATTTAGGTGTTTGATCCACTTTGAGTTAATTTTTGTGTAGGGTGTATGATAGGGGTCCTCCTTCATTCTTTTGGCTATTGATATCCAGTTATTCCATACCCAATTATTGAAAAGACTATTTTGTCCCAGTTCAGAGGATTTGGGGGCTTTGTCAAAAATCAGGTCACCATAGATTTGGTGGTCTATTTCTGCACTTTTGGTTCAATTCCATTGGTCAATGCTTCTGTCTTTCTGCCAGTACCATGCTGTTTTGAATAGTGTGGCTTTATAATAGGTTTTAAAGTAAGGGAGTGTTAATCCACCCACTTCATTCTTTTTTTGGATGCTTTTAGCTATTCAAGGTCTCTTTACCTTCCAGGTGAATTTGGTACTTAGCTTTTCCAAATCTTCAAAGTATGTTGTTGGAATTTTTATTGGTACTGTGTTGAATCTGTATATCAATCTGGGGAGAATTGACATCTTTACTATATTTAGCCTTCTTATCCATGAACAGGGAATGTCTTTCCACCTATTTAGAGCTCCTTTGATTTATTTTAGCAATGTTATGTACTTTTCTGTGTACAAGTCCTTTACATCCCTAGTTAAGTTCATTCCTAAGTATTTCATTCATTTAGCTGCTGTTTTGAATAGAATTTTTTCCTTAGTTGACTCCTCAGGTAGCTCATTGTTTGTGTTTAGAAATGTTAATGATTTTTGCATATTAATTTTATTTCCTGCCACCTTGGTGAATTTGTTTATTAGCTCAAGTCACTTTGTTGCAGATTTCTCCAGATCTTCCATGTATAGTATCATATCATCTGCAAATAATGAGAGTTTTACTTCTGTTCTAATTTGGATGTCTTTTATTTCTTTGTCCTGCCTGATTGCCCTAGCTAGAACTTCTAGCTAGAAGTGTCTTCAGGAATTTGTCCATTTTATCTAAGTTGTCTACTTTATTGGCATAGACTTGTTCATAGTATCCTCATATGATTTCTTTTATTTCTTCAGGGTCTGTGGTAATGCACCCCTTCTCATTTCTTATTTTGTTTATTTACATCCTCTCTCTTTTTTTCTTTGTCGGTCTTGCTAGTGGCCCATCAATTTTATTGATTTTTTTCAAAGAACCAACTTTTGGCTTTACTGATTCTTTCTATTGTTCTTTTGTTATCCCATTCATTTACTCTGCTTTAGTCTTTGTTATGTATCTTCTATTTGCTTTGGGGTTTGCTCTTTCTCAAGTTTCTCCAGGTTTGCTGTTAAGTCCTTAACTTTTGCTTTTTCTTGTTTTTTTTAATATAGCCATTTATGGCAAAAAAATTTCCCTCTCAGCACAGCCTTTGCCATATTCCATAAAATCTTATAAGTTGTATTCTCATTTTCATTCATCTCCAGATAGCTGCTGATTTCTCTAGCAATTTCTACTTTGACCCACTGGTTGTTTAAGAGTGTGTTATTTAATCTCCATATGTTCTCATTCTTTGGTGATTATTGAGATACAGCTTCATCCCTTTGTGATCAGAGACAGTACTTTGAATAATTTCAATATTTTTAAATTTATAAAGACCTGTTTTGTGCCCCAGCATATGATATATCCTGGAGAATGTTCTATGAGCACTAGAGAAGAATGTATAACCTTGTGCTTTGGGGTGCAATGACCTATATATGTCTGTTATGTCTAAGTCATTATCGAGTTATTATTCTTTATTTCCTTGTTGATCATCTATCTGGTTCTTCTATCTATAGAGGAGAGTGGTGTGTTGAAGCATCTATCACTCCCTTCACTTTTGCCAATGTCTGCCTCTTGTACTTTGGAGCTCCTTGATTAAGAGCATACACATTGTTATATTTTCTTGGTGAATTGACCCTTTAATTAGTATATAGTGTCCTTCTTTGTTTCTTATGTTGTCTTTACATTTAAAGCATATTTGGTCCAATATTAGTTTTAGCTACTCCTGTTTTGTTTTGTTTACAACTTGCATGGAAGATCTTTTTCCATTGTTTCACTTTCAACCTGTTTGTAGCCTTGTGTCTAAGATGACCTTGTAAACAGCACATATCTGGATTATGTTTCTTAATCCATTCTGCCAAATTTTATCTTTAATTGTTAAGTTTAGTCCATTAACATTCAAAGTTATTACTGAAAAGGTGTTGCTTGATTCCACCATCTTATCGTTTTTATTTTATTTGTCAGATCTATATATTCTTTTCCCTCTTTCTCTTTGTAATCTTTAAATTATCCTACGTGGTACTCTTCAATTCTGTGCCCTCGTCCAGACCTCCTTCTTCTGTCTTTTTTTTTTTTTTTCAGCTGGCAGAACTCCTTTTCGTATTTCTTGCAGTGCCTGTCTCTTATTTACAAATTCTTTCAGGTCTTCTTTGGCTGTGAAAGCTTTAATCTTCCCCTCAATTTTAAAGAACAGTTTGCATCAGTACAGAATTCTTGGCTGGAAATCCTTCTCTTTCAGAATCATAAATATATCACACCACTGCCTTCTCGCCTCCAGGTGAGAAGTTGAGTAGTCTGAACTCAGTCTTATTTGATTTCCCTTGTGTGTAGTAGATTGTTTTTATCTTGCTGCTTTCAGGATTTTCTACTTCTCTTCAACAATTGACAGACTGATTAGTATGTGCCGTGGGGAATGCTTATTTGGATTTATTCTGTTTGGAGTTCTTTGGGTTTCTTTGACTTGTATATTTACGTCCTTTATGAAGGTTGGGAAGTTTTCCCCCATTATATCCTCAACTACTCTTCCTAGCCCTTTACTTCTCTCTTATCCTTCTGGGACACCAATGATTCTTATATCTGTGCACTTTATTTTGTCTATCACTTCCCTGAGTTCCCATTCAACTTTTTCCATCGTTTTTGCCATTTTCTGTTTTGAGTCTTTGAAGTCAATTATTCTGTCCTCTATATCACTTATTGTTTCTTCTGTCTCTTCAAATTTGATGTTGTGTGCCTCTAGTATCTTTTTTGTTTGGTCAACAGTCTTTAATCTCTGTGATTTCCACTATTTTTCTATTTATTCTTTGAAATTACTCTTTGTACTCTTCTACTGTCTTCTTTATCTCCTTTATGTTATTTGCTATCACACTTATTTTACTAAGCAGATTTGTATGAACATCTTTGATTAGTTGTTCCAGCATCTCTGTCTCCTCTGGTGTTTTAATTTTGTCATTAGATGAGGCTGTATCTGTCTGCATTGTGATATGCTTAGTAATCTTCTGCTATCTTGTTGCATATAAATATCTTGATTGATTTACTTCGGGAGTTGATTTCTTTCAGTACTCTAAGGCCTTGTGTTTATGGAATGGTTGTACAGCAGGAAGCAGGGCACAGGGTGGAGCACTCAATATAATGATTTGTTTCAGGGTAGTTATGGGCACAGGTTGAGGATGTTATGCTCACGCTTGTGAACATGGGTGCCCTGTGGCCAGGGATTATGTATATGCACCAGTCTGGAGGGCATAACCCTAGTATGTGCTGGTCTAAGGCACAGTGCCTTTTGTGTGCATGCGTGGAGCTTTGGCAGCAGGTCGGTGTTACAGCTTTGTGGATTGGGGACAGATATGACCCGGCTGCATAGGGCCACACTTTTTCAGAATTGGGAAGTGAGGCTGAAGGTTGTGTGCATGTGCAGTTTTAGGATTGCTGTAATGCACAGTTTCCAGAGCTGAATGTCCTGATAGGGGGACTGTGTGTATGCATGGGCCTAGGAGTGCTGTAAATGGATGCATTGAGCTCAGTGAGGGGGCAAGCCTGTGCAACACTATGGGCAGGGGAACAAAGGTAGCCTAGGTATGGAGGCCAGTGCCTGCAACCTTTATGCACTAGTAACAGCGTGCAGGGAACAAGGAAAGGGAGGTAGTGCTTGGGAGGCATGCAGGAGATGTGGGTTGGGCTGCACTTGGGGTGGGGGTGTGGGGCAGGTATGTACACTGGGGGCTGGTGGGGTGGGGGTGCCTGGAGTATGGGGAATGAGAATGGGTGAGGGGCTTCAGGTGCATGGGGTGTGGGGTGTGTCACTGGTCCAGGAGCTATGCCAGTGAGGGTAGTGCACCCAAGGAATGAGGCCTGGCTTACTTCCTAGTCCTGTGTTCCCTTCCGTGCACTCCTGCCAGCTCCACTTCTGCATGCCTCTACACCAGGCTTCAGTTTTCTGCCTCTCAGTTCCTTGGCCTCTGGAATCAGTGTTGCCACATGTGGTACAGAAGGCTCTTCCAGGTCAGCTGCACTCCTGAATTACTGCCTTAGTTGCCCTCCTGTCCTTTCTCTAACTTTTCTGTGGAGCAGGGCTAATCTCAAGCTGCTCTAGTTGACCATCTTCCTGGAAGTCCTGTTTTCATTTTTTAATTTTCCTCATCCTGCTCAGTGGGCTCGGGTCGTCCTGCCAAGTGAGAGCAAAGACCAGAGGACCACCAGTCCCAGGAGTCTGCCCACTGCCAGCAGACTGCCACCTTAGTATTTTTAATTACCCAGCTGTTTACTTTTACTGTAAATCTTTATTTCTTTATGTCACTTTGAACCACTATCTTGTGTAGTTTCCTTTCAGTCTGAAGAACTCTCTTTATTATAGCTTCTAGGGAAGGATTAGTGGTGATGAACTCCCTCAGATTTTGTTTATCTTGAAATTTCTTAACCTCACCCTCATTTTTGAATAAGTGTCTTAATGGATATAAAAGTATTGGTTGGGAATTGTTTTCTTTCAAAAATTTAAGTATTTCAACCCCTTGCCTTCTTGCCTTCATTGTATCTGATGACAAATCAGCACTCAATCTAACTGGGCCTCCCTTGTACTTAATACATTGCTTTTATCTTGCAGCATTCAGAACTATCTCCTTGACCTTGCATTCAATGGTGTGATTAATAAATAATGGGACATATTTTTTTTCTTGTTTATCTTGTTTGGTATTCTCTGAACTTCTTGGATGTGCATATTCACATCTTTTACTAAGTATAGGAAAAGATTATTATTATTATTTCTTTGACTATTCCTTTTGTCAGTTTCTCTCTTTTTGTCCTTCTGAGACTCCCATAACATGTATATTTATGCACTTGATGGTATCAGGTAGCTATTTTAGGCTATTTTCAGTTTGAATATTATTTTTGTTTCTGCTCTTCAGCCTGACTTGTTCAAGTATCTTCAGATTCACTGATTCTGGGCAGGTCACAGTGACTTAACAGGCAGAGTTCTCACCTGCCATGCTGGAGACCTGGGTTTGATTCCTGGTGCCTATCCATTCAAAAAAAAAGGAAAAAATTCACTGATTTTTGTCTTCTGCCAGCTCCAATGTGCTCTTGAATCCCTCCTGGGAATTCTCACTTTCAATTATTGTGGCTTTCAAACTCCAGAATGTCTGTTTGGTTTCTTTATATATTTTGTATCTGCTTACTAAGACTCTCTTATTGTTCACCTTCTGTTTTTCTGATATCATTTAGTTCTTCCTCCATATTTTCCTTTATCTATTTCAGAATTTTAAAGATAATTTTAAAAGCTTTTTTGGTATATCCACATTCTTGTCTTTAATGTGGTTTTCTTGATTTTTATAATTTTCAATTGGATGTGCTATCATTTCTTCTTTCTATGTCTGTATTTTTTTGTACACCGTACATTTTAATATTCTAAAATGTTAACAGCAGGATTTAGTCCCATATATATATATGCTTCTTGCTTTTGTAGCCTACTGATGAATAGACAGAGATTTTCTTGAGTTTCAACTCTCCTACCAGCAATGTCTGCCTAAGGTGAATGTAATGTGCAGGGTGTTCCATGTCTTTTGGGGCCTCTGTCTTGTTCTGAAATTTTGCATGTTAGCTCTTTGGAAGTTCCCATTTATACAGAAGTTTATTGCCCCTTTTGTTTCCCAGAAGATGGACCTCTTTCTCTCCTGTATTTGAAGTTCACAGTTGTTTGTCCCAGATTGTCCATCTCTGTAGCTTTTTTTTTTATGATTATTTCATTGTCTCAAGCTACTTTTATCTGAAGGGTAAATAACGGGAAGAAGAGCACAATGGAGAAGATTTTGCCAAATGAATCTTCCAGTCAAAACAATGTCAAGGATCTATGAAGGTAGTGCAGAGGACACCAAAGTGCCCTGAGTTGCCTTCCCTTCACTTTTATATAGCACCTTCACCTCCCCAACATCATTTCCTGCTGTCTTTTCTTTTCTCCTTCCTTCTGATTTTCTATATGATGAATGATAATTTAATTTCATAGGTTGCTTGAAGTAAATACCATGAAATGGTTTGGCTTGATCAATGGAAATGTATTAAGCTATAGTTTTGATGCCAAGAAAATGTCTAAAGGAAGGTATCAAAAATGTGATGACTTCTTCCAAAAGGCAGTCTTCCACATATTCTTGGCTCTTCTGTAACATGACAAAGTACATGATAATATCTGCTGGTCTCTCCCTTCTCTCCTTTGCTTCCATCACTTTCTGTCTATATGTATATATTCCTTCAGTTTATAAAAGACTTCA
This sequence comes from Tamandua tetradactyla, assembly GCF_023851605.1. Classification (NCBI taxonomy): domain Eukaryota; kingdom Metazoa; phylum Chordata; class Mammalia; order Pilosa; family Myrmecophagidae; genus Tamandua; species Tamandua tetradactyla. The sequence goes on along the minus strand of NC_135353.1, from coordinate 51,896,384 downwards.
GTAATAGGATTAAGGCCCATCATGATAGTACAATATTGTAAGTGTAATGGGCAAAGCTGAGTATGTGTATGGCTGAAAGAAGAAGGTTAGGGTCATCTATGTCACCAGATGGAAAGCTGGAGGATAAAAACTGAGACTGCATAATTAAGCAAAACCTAGAGTGAAAAATGATGGTGGTCAATTTACAAATATAAAGAAGTTTTACATGAACTAGAATAAATGTATGTCACTATTACAAGGTGTTAATAATGGGGAGGTGTGATGGTTAGGTTCGTGCAACAATTTGACCAAGTGATGGTGCCCAGTTGTCTGGTTGGGCAAACACTGGCTTAACCATTACTGTGAAGACATTTTGTGGGTTAAACTATGCAATAAGTTAATTGCATCTATGGCTTATTACATCTACAATCAACTGAGAGGAGGGTCTTCTGCAATGATAAAATCCAATCACTTTGAAACCAGTCAGATTGATTTGATTCAATCAGTTGGATGTGATCCAATCAGTTGAAGACTTTTAAGGAAGAGGTGACAACTTCAGCAATTAGAAGAGAGAACTTTCATTGCTATTTCAGCCAGCCAGTCTCTCCTGGTGAAATTCTTCAAAAACTTTTATCATCGTTGCCAGCTGTGGCCTGTCCTATATAATTTGCATCATGCATCCCACAGTTCTGTGAGACACTTTTATAAAATCTCATATTAGCAGATGTCTCCTGTTTGTTCTGTTTCCCTAGACAGTCCTTACTAATACAAGTGGTATGTGGGAAAAGTACAATTAATGCAAATTAAAGTCTATAGTTAACAGTAACATTGCAATATTCTCTCAATAATTGTAACAAAGGCACTATTTCAAAGCTAAATATCAGTAATAGGGAGAAATGAGGGAGGGGGTATGGAATTTTTTTCTTTATTTTCTGAAGAAATGCAAATGCCTTATATAGATTGTGGTGGTGAATGCATAACTATGTGATTAAAACAGAAGCCACTGATTGTACCTTTGGGATAGACTGTATGGTGTGTAGATGAACTATATTTTTGAAAAGATGCAACCTAAGCGAGGTGTGTTCACCTTAACTGAAGTAGCCTAATCAAATCTTAACTTATAATGGGTCCACGCCTATATGAATGAAATAAATTTTAAAACGCAGGGCTTCAAACCACCACAAATGACATGTGTGTGCTTGTGTATGGTGCATGCATGCGAATATGTGCGTGTGAGTATTGACAATTGCAGTGAGAAAAGTGATGCTTTGATCTTCAAGAATTTGTAAGGTAAGACAGCATATTTTTCCTTCATATTTGCACAAAAGAGGACATAAAATCGACCATTATCCAAGCTTTAAGTGAGATTAGAGTACATTTTGATTCCCACTTAGAGTAACCAAAGTTCAGAAATGTGAAGTTACTTGCATACACCACAAGGCAAATGCACCACAAGCTTAACAATAGAGGGCACAGCAAGTGCAGTACATTAATACAGTGAATGCATCATTTTTAGGTCAAGAGACTTTTCTGAGAAAGAGTATAAGTACATGATTAGAGTGTACAAATAGTTATGAGAGCTACATTTCAAAGATTAAATTGAGGAAGGGGACTGCAGTCAAATTTGTTCACTTTAGTTTGTTGCCTTATTAAATGCTCATGATTGCCTTATACTTGCTTTATTACTATCATGAGTTCTGCTATAATGGTAACCATTATCTTGTAATTTCCCATGTTGGGCCTTGAGCTTAATAGAAGATTATGTATAAATCAAAACAATGAAAAAATAAATGTATAAAGAGGATTGTGGGAAACTGATGGACAAAGAAGCACCAGAAATCAGTCTTCCCTCATAAAAACAACTAAACAAGCAAGAACTATCTGAATCAATTATTTTGAAACTCCAGAATTCAATAGAAAACTGCAGCATCTAGGAAAGAGTGAGAGTAAGAAGCTAATAAATTGCAGTAAGTACCAAAGAGTTGCACTCTATGGGCAGAGGTTACTGTCTCTCATCCTGAACCTTGCATCAGGCCACAGAAAATTACTGGCACACCTTGCTGGTGTCAGAGTGGTGCATAAAGTCCTAGTTCCCTAAGATTGGCGTGGATGTGTGTGCCTGTGTGCACGTGTGTGTGTGTTTGTGTGTGATCATATTGTCAACCACTGCTTTTGATTAGCTACTTCGGATTGTTGGGTGCTGGGCTCTGAGGGAAGCAATTGTCAAACCCAGCTGGACAAAAGCAGTAGAGGAGACATAAAAGCAGTACACTTATTCAGAAGTGCAGAGGACAGTTGAAGGGCTGCATTTGTCAAGAGATGTTGAGAAAATAAAGCACAGCTTTGGGGAGCCTACACTCCTGGTGCTCTTCTTTGCCCCTAACTCATTCCCTTTCTAAGGAAGTTTAGAGCCAGCCATCCTGCCCTTTCTGTTTCTGGCCTTGCTCCAGCTAACAAGGACTGACTTAGGAAGCATCTTTCTGTTGTACTCCCTTCCAAAAATTGGTCTCACAGTAAAAAGGGGGCTTGAAATAACTAAAGCAGACTTAGAAACAATTGAGGTATGTGGCCTGCATCAAAGGCCTGCCTACTTTAAGTCCTGTGGTGCAAAACTGGGAGAAGGAGATGGTCTGTTTTTTAGGAAGTAGAAGGGTCATTCAAACAACTGTAAGCCGAAGAACATCTAAAACCACTAGTGTTTTAGTTTTCTAGTTGCCAAACTGTAATATATCAGAAACAAAACAGCTTTTAAAAAGGGGAATTTAATAAGTTACTAGTTTACAGTTCTAAGGTTGTGAAATTGTCCAAATTAAAACAAGTCTATAGAAATATCCAATCTAAGGCATCCAGGGAAAGATAATTGGGATCAAGAAGACCAGTGATGTTCAGCATTTCTCAGTTGGAAGGGCATATGGTGAACATGGCAGCATCTGCTAGTTTTCTCTCTCGTCCTCTTGCCTCATGAAGCTTCCCAGGAGGTGTTTTCCTTCTTAATCTCCAAAAGTCACTGGCTGGTGGGCAATGGTTTTCTCAGCCTTCTGTTATAGTTCTGCAGCTCTCTTCTTGTTCCCAAATGTAACTCTCTCCAAAATGTCTCCTCTTTTATAAGATTCCAGTAAACTAATCAAGATCCACATAGAATAGGTGAAGACATTTCTCCATCTAATCAAGTTTAATACCCACAATTGATTGAATGACAACTTTGTGGAGATAACCTAATCAAGTTTCCAACCTATAGTACTGAAGAGGGGTTAAAAGAAACTGTTGCTCTCACAAGATTGATTAGGATTAAAACATTGATTTTCTAGGGTACATAAATCCTTTCAAACTGGCACAACTAGCAAGCACAGGAAAAGAAGCAAGCCTTGAAAATGCAGGGAAGACCCTACACCTTACATTCTCATTGTGAACAATGAGAACCTTACATTCTCATTGGGTCAACCTTCCTGATCAGACAGTTGAATTTAGTAAGAGAGCAAAAACCAATGCAAAGTCGATTTGCAAATACTGTGAAAAGTGTTTTTTGCTTAAGTTTCCTTGATTTTATTAGCTCCTGATACTCAAGAAAATCTTAGTCATATCATAAGCAAGATACAAATTTAAAAACTAGCTACCTCAGGGAATAAATATGAGAGTTAACATTAAAAAAATTAAATGTACTGTGGGAAACAAAATAATATCAGACAAACAAGAAATGATGGCCCATACAAATGGAGAATATAAACTGAAAACATAAATGAAAAACATCAGACCATGGACATATTGGTCAAAGAGATAAAATTTAATCAACAAAAATTGAATGTCTTGAGGAGGGGCAAAATGGCACCTGAGTGAGGTGTGGAATTTAGTTCATCCACCAGAGCAGCTAGTAAATAGCCAGGAAGATTACAGAACAACTACTGGGGCTAATCAGTGACTGGACACACAACATACACCAGGTGGGCTAGCTGAGACCCCACATAGAACTGTAAGTCCTTCAAGCCTTGGAGGCCAGTGTCCCTCCCTGACAGGCATAGCAGGCTTGTTCCCCAAGGGGAAAAGAAATATGCTTTACTAGTGACAAGGGCTTAGTTCAATCAAGATCCAATAGTAGAATTAACAAATTCTGACATCTTAAAATAGGCTCCCAGCACAGACAAACCTGGAATAAGCCCTAAAGTTATTAGGAGATTTGCCCATGCAGAGAAGGGGTGGGGCTAATGGAAAATTAAAAACAAAAATAGAGGCTTTTTGAGTAGGACAGCACAAAATGCTACAAAAGGGCTGGAAAAGGGAAAACTTAAACCCTGGAGATACATAGAGTCATGCACCAACTTAATTACTTTGTTAACAAACCCAAGGAGCTGGAGTATCTGCTCTGAAAATGCTGTTTGTTTTTTTTTTTTTTGCTTTTTTTCTACTTCTTAACAGCTCATTAGATAGAATTGGAAGTCTTCTCAAACTGCAGCAGTGCCCCAGGAAACAGAAGAATTAAGCTTGTCTGAGAAAGGAAGTAACTAGTCAGGTGAAGGGAGTTAATTCCCTAAAGGTTGTATCTTCCCCAGGACAAAAGTGGAACCCAACACAAGTGGAATTGCTCCTTCAAGGAATTCAGGCCTCGGGGACAGGAATACTGATGCAATTAATGCCAAACTACAACCTCACTTCTGTCTCGACCATGACCATGGCAGGGATAGTCTGCTGAAATTAAAGCCATCATATTACTTCACACCGGTGGCAAGCCATGGGAAGACAAGCATCACATGCTGGGCAAGATAGGAATAGCAGAGAGTCTTGAGGTTTCTTAGGAAATCTGACAACCTGCTTGGTCTCACCTTCAGGGAAAAATGATGCTGATGAATCTATCCTCCTGAGGCATGAGCCAGCCCAGTTTTGGAAAATCTGATTGGGGTATATAATATCTGAGGAGACATTCTTCAAAAAAATAAAGGCTCCATATCGGCAGGGCAAGAAAAAGAAAATCTGAACTGAAAAATTCTGATCAGTTAAACAGAACCTATGCTAGAGATCTAGAATAAGTTGAACTGAATGTCAAAGAACAAATAGAGAACAAGACCATCCAGCAAGAAAATCCTAGGTAAAAAAGTGAAAACAACCTTCAGAATAAATTAATTGATGAAATCCAATGCCTAGACATTAGCAAAACATTAAGAATCATACTAGGAAAATTGAAGATATGGCCCAGTCAAAAGAACAAGCCAACAATTCAAATGAGAAACAGGATTTGAAACAACTATTTCAGGATATTTAAACAGACATGAAAAATCTCATCAAAAATCAAATCAATGAGTTGAGGGAGAATACAAAGAAGACATTTGTGAATAAAAACAAGAAATCAAAAGTTTGAAAAAACAAATAACAGAACTTTTGGGAATAAAGAGCACAATAGAAGAGATGAAACAAAACAAAAAATCAACGGAAACCTGCCACAATAGATTTGAAGAGGTAGAAGAAAGGATTAGTGCACTAGAGACTGGACATCTGAAATCCAACACACCAAAGAAAATAAAGGAAAAAGAATAGAAAAATATGAGTAGGGTCTCAGGGAATTGTGCATGAATAGCCATGTTCTGGGTGTACCAGAAGAAGAAGAGAAGGGAAAAGAGAAGAAAGACTAATGGAGGAAATTGTCAATGATAATTTCCCATCTGTTATGAAGGACATAAAATTACAGATTCAAGAAGTGCAGCTTACTCCAAACAGATTAGATCCAAATGGACATACTCTAAGACTAATATACTAACATACTCCATACTAACCAGACTGTCAAATGTCAAGGAAAAAGAGAGAATTTTGAAAGCAGCAAGAGAAAAACAATCCATAACAAATAAGGGAAGCCTAATAAGGCTATTTGTGGATTTCTCAACAGAAACCATGGAGGTGAGAACCCAGTGGTATGATACACATAAAATTCTAAAAAAGAAAAATTGCCAACCAAGAATTCCATATTTAGCAAAAATTGTCCTTCAAAAATGAGGGGGAGATTAAAATATTTTCAGACAAGCAATCACTGAGAAAATTTGTGACAAAGAGATCAACTATACAAGAAATACTATGGGAGCACTAGACACAGATAGGAAAGGCAAGAGAGAGAGAGGTCTAGAGAAGAGTGTAGAAATGAAGACTATCAGTAAAGGCAAAAAGAGAAAAAGAATTATATGTGACATGTAAATCTCAAAGACAATATGGCAGAAGAAAGTACTGCCTTTACAGTAATAACACTAAATGTTAATGGATTAAACTTCCAATCAAAAGACATAAATTAGCAGAATGGATTAAAAAGCAGAACCCTTCTATATGCTGTCTACAAGAGAGTCATTTCAGACACAAGGAAAAACTGGTTGAAAGCAAAAAGTTGAGAAAAGATATTTCGTGCAAACAACAATCAGAAAAGAGCAGGAGTAGCTATACTAATATCCAAGAAATTAGACTTCAAATGTAAACAATGGAAAGAGAAAAAGACAGACACTATGTATTAATAAAATCAACAAGCAACAATTCAACAGAAGACATAACAATCATGAATATTTATCACCAAGCCAGAGTACTCCAAACTACATGAAACAAACACTGACAACACTGAAGGGAGAAATAGACATTTCTACCACAATCATTGAAGACTTCAATTCAAATCAATGGATAGAACATCTAGATAGAGGATCAATAAAGAAATAGAGAATTTCAAAACAACAATAAGTGAACTAGACTTAGCACATTTACAGAATATTACACCCCACAATAGCAGAATACACATATTTCTCAAGTGCCCATGGATTATTCTCAAAGACAAACCATATGTTGGGTCACAAAGCAAGTCTCAATAAATTTAAAAAGATTGAAATAATACAAAACACTTTCTCAGATCATAACAGAATGAAGTTGGAAATCAATATCAAGAAGAGGGCCAGAAAATTCACAGCTATATGGAGGTTAAACAACAGAATCTTAAACAAACAGTGGGTCAAGGAATAAATTACTAGAGAAATCAGTAAATATCTCAAGACAAATGAAAGTGAAAACATGACATATCAAAATTTATGGGATGCAGCAAAGGCAGTGCTAAGAGGGAAATTTATTGCCTTAAATGCATATATTTAAAAAAAAAGATGAAATAGCAAAAATCAAGGAAATAACTGTTCACTGGAAAGAATTAGATGAAGATCAGCAAACTAATCCCGAAGCAAACAAAAGGAAAGAAATAACCAAGATTAGAGCAGAAATAAATGACATTGAGAACATGAAAACAATCAAGAAAATCAACAAATCCAGAAGTTGGTTTTTTGAGAAAATCAATAAAATCAATTATCCCTTAGCTAGTTTGACAAAAATAAAATAAAATGAGAAATGGGAGAAGAGATATAACCATTAACCCAGCAGAAATAAAGGAAGTAATGAGAGAATACTATGAACAACTATATGCTAATGCACTATACAACATAAATGCAATGGACAACTTCCTACAAAGGCATGAATAACCAACACTGATTTGAGAAGAAATAGACAACCTCAACAAAGCAATCACTACTAAGAAGATTAAATCAGTCATCAGGAAGCTCCCAAAAATGAAAATTCCCAGACAAGATGGCTTCACATGTGAATTCTACCAAGCATTCAAGAAAGAATAAGTACCAATCTTGTTCAAGCTGTTCAATAAAATTGAAGAGGAGGGAAAACCACCTAACTCATTCCATGAAGCCAACATTACCCTAATACCAAAGCCAGACAAAGGTACTACAAGAAAAGAAAATTACAGACCAATCTCTCTGATGAATATAGATACAAAAATCCTCAACAAAATACTTGCAAATCAAATCCAGCAGCACATTAATAGAATTATAGACCATGACAAAATGGGATTTATTCCTGGTATGCAAGGATGGTCCAACATAAGAAAATCAATTAATGTGATACACACAAACATATGCATCATGAGTGTCTCAGAAGGAGAAGATAAGGGAAAAGAGGAAGAAAAAACATTTGAGGAAATAGTGGCCCCAAATTTCCCATTCCAATTGAAGACATAGATATCCATGTCCAAGAAATGTAATGTACTACAAATAATATAAATCAGAATATACATACTCCAGGACACATATTAATCATAATTTCAAATACCAAACATAAAGAGACAATTCTGAAAGCAACAAGAGAAAAACAGTTTCTCAGCTACAAGGGACACTCAGTAAGACTAAGTGATGGTTTATTATCAGAAACCACGGAGGAAAGAAAGCAGTGGTATGATGTATTTAAGGTAAGAAAAGAGAAAACTGCCAGACAGCAATTCTTTGCCCAGCAAAAATGGTCTTTCAAAAATGAAGGTGAGTTTAAACATATTAACAGATAGAGTTTCCACAAGATAGCAGCATAGGGAGGGGTGGGATTTAGTGTGTCCTTTAAGGCAGCTAGTAAATAGCCAAAAATTATTGAGAAAAACTGTTTGGGGGACCTCCATGACTATAAACACATTATACACCAGCAAGGAACCAGTGGAGGTGCTAAAATTGATAAATCTAAGTGCAGAACTTTAAATAAATTCTTCCACGTTGTGGAAATTGGAACCCCGCCCCCACCCCAGTGGCACAGCAGGCTGATTTGGGTCTCTCCACGGTGTGAAACCAAAGCACTTTCTGCTAGGAGCAAGGAAAAGAAAGTTCATCTGCCAAGCTTCAATTGCAAATTTTATTGACAAATTCAGATTGCTGAATAACAGTCCTGAACACAAATACATCTGCAACTCAAACAAGAAACCCAGGGGGTTGTCCCCATTCAGGGGGAAGAAGGGCTGAGAAGGAAAAACAAACAGCATTTTCTGGAGTTGGCTGAGCTCAGAATACTTGGAAAAGGCTGTGCACCAAGAAAAGGGACACATAGAGCCATGTACAATTCTGGCACTTAATTGGTGAACCAGGGGCTTGGGGATGAACTCCAGGATGAAATCTTTTTTTGTCTTTTTCTCTCTTTCTTTCTCTCATTTTTTGCATCCTATTATATAAATCAGCAGGCATTCTCAGTTTTCAGCCCTTCACCAAGGCAAGTGTGGAATTAAGGAATAACTAAGAGCAAAATATCTGATCATGTGGAGATAGTTACCTAAAGGCCTTATCATTCCTAAGTAAAGGATGGAGCAGGGCTCAGCTCAAGTAGCAACTCTCATTCTGAGAACTTAGATTTCAGGGGCTGGGATATCAGCAGCTGTTTCAACCTACAAAAAGTAGAGCCTAGCCTGCATTTCAAATACACAATAGCTTCTACCTACAAAAAGCTAAATCCATCCTGTCTTAAATGCACTTATCATAGGATTGGAAGGGGGCTGTGAGAGAGTTCTGAAATTTTTCCAGCATGTAGGGATCAGGAGCTGTGGAGTGACTCCTCCTCCCCTAAAAAAAAGGGGGGATTGTTATAGTTTGCTAAAGTTGCTGGGATGCAATACACCAGAAATTCATTGTCTTTTAAAAAGGGGATTTTGTTAGTTACAAATTTACAGTTCTCCAGAGGAAAAGCAGCTAACTTTTATCTAGTTTTCTTGGTCATGATTTAAGTCTACAACCACAGAACAACTGGGAACCATCACCTGGCCAAGTTGACACCTGAGCCTACCTACTACTGTGCTTACCTCTTGTCAACTTGGCAACTATACATATCACCTTAGATTAACCTCTAATAGAAAATGATAACAGACATATTTTTTGCCTGACAGTGTGGATCTGTCTAGCATACAATGCTCTAAATCTTTTCATATACAAAATGAATTCATCACAATGTCACAAAAGGCTTAAATCATTTCATTAACAACACAAATACAATATCAACTCAAAAATGTTTGAGTGGTTGTGAAGGATGGCAGTGGACTTACTAGGGTGGCAAAGAAACCATTACAGTTACATAGAGGAAATAGATAGTTAGCAAGAACTATGGAATAAAGGAAACAAGAGCCCAGCATTCAAAACTAATGATTATACCTTTTACAAAGTTAGAGGCCAACATCCTACAGTTGTAATTCACTGCATCCTTCTTCTCTGGTCAAACAGAGAAGCTGAGTTTAACTGGTTACAAGCACAGGTGCAGAAGCCCCAAAATTGTCCTTAAGATGACACACCCAGAGATGGAGACCTACCATTTTTGAATTTGCAATGAATGAAATAGTATGTCATCAATATAGCATTATATAACTCTAGGGACATGCTCCTAAAATAGTAGTCAACAGATAATTATAGATGCAAATAATGCTAGCTTTATGTAAAACACATGGCCCCAAACTACACAAGACTATATAAGTCAAAGATAGGAAACCTGACTTCTGGACAAGGGTCAGATCCTTGTTTCTGCAGGCACAATTTTTGAATCACCTACTTTTGTTGTGGTTCTTTTAACTTAAAGCACTCACCATTAGTTCTCCTGAGAGTTTGGTGGTCCTAACCTAACAAAAATAGTACAAAATCTCATCAAGTTCAGTTACAGGCATTGTCTGTCTTAAGGCTAAAATTCTCCTCTGGCTGTGGACCTGTGAACTTAAGAGAATGTTACGTGCTTCTGATATAGGAAGGATAAACAGTCATACGATAAATGATCTCATTGCCAAAGGGAGAAATAGGAAGGAAAACAGGGATCACTGGATCTAAACAATTCTGAAAACCTGCAGGGCAAACTCCATTAGATTTTAGAGTCTGAGTGTTGTTCATCCTCAGGGCTTTCGAAAGCAGGAGTCCACCCTTTCCATGGGTTTAGGCAATGGCCCCGTTCTTTCTAAATACACAGATGAGGCTTGCAACATTTGGGAATATTGGAGTGACCACCTTTTTCTCAGCCCACCCTCCTCAAGTATCTGGTAGCACATGGATTCTCTGCCATCTCTGGGCCACAAGCTCAAACCCTTCAGAACAATGGGGTAGCAACAGGCTGCCCCTAATAACAAGTGAATGTGCTCCACCCTCCATGGGGCCTGGAGTACCAGAAAACTTCCTGCACATTGAGGTGGAAGGCCTGCCTTCTGCCTCTAGGGCAAACTCACCTCCACCACATGCATGGGAGGATCTGCTCTCCTGTCTTGAGGTAGCATGGCTTTCAACCTTAGTTTCCATGTTCTCCATTTGCAGTTACTTCTCTTTCAATTTGTCCATTTTCTGTCCCCTTCAGTTCAGACTGGTAGTGGTTCCATTTATACATGTCTCACAAAAAATTTGTTGACTGGGCATATAGCGTATAGCCATCAAAGCCATCAGACAATAAGACTTTCCACAAAACATTTCTGAATAACTCCATCTCCAATCCTGGCTGGTTTTGTAATGACTGACTGGTTCCATGATTGGTTCCATGATTAAATCCTCATGAGGAGCACTATTCACTGGGGTCTTAATTTCTGGAAGCCTAGAATTTTCCAGAACATCGATTTCTGTTTTTTGTGTACATAGTGTTCAGTTCTCAGCTTATCCCTTTCTTGTCTATAAGCTGCAAGGAGAAAACAGACTGCATTTTCAATATTCAGCTTGGAAATCACCTCAGCTAAGTACCCCAGATCATCACAAATTGTCCCTTCCATCCTGCACCAGGACTCAATTTTTCTAAATTCCTGCCAGTTTAAAAGAAAGATCACCTTCCTTTAATATGCAATGACACCTTCCTTATTTCTGTCTAAGGCTTCAATGGAAGTTTCTTTTTAGTCCATATTTCCACCAACAGTCTCTTCAAAGCATTTGGGCTTCCTCTATTAAGCTTCTCACAATTCCTCCAGAATCCTTCCATTACCCATTTCAAAAGCCATTCCAACATGTTTGGTATTTGAAAATGCAGCCGCACCCCATTTCTCAGGAACTAAATCTGCTTCAGTTTGCTAAAGCTGCCAGGGTACATACAGCAGAAATAGATTGACTTTAAGAAAAAAAAAAACATGACTATGGTTTATCAGCACGGTAATAAAATGTTCCTTCATGAATTTTAACAAATGTATCACAGTAATGCAGAGAGTTAATACTAGAGTGGTATATGGGAACACTGTACTTTATTATTTTTTTGTATGCTGTATGGTGAGGACACATTACATTATTTTTCCATGTTAGCATCCCGTTATTGCAATACCATTTGTTGATTTTTTTCTTTGTTTGTTTGTCTTTTATAACTTTTTTATTGTATAACAAAACATATAAAGAAAGCAAAGAAAAAAGCAATAGTTTTCAAAGCACTCTTCAAAAAATAGTTACAGGACAGATCCCAGTGTTTGTCATGGTCTACCATACTATCCTCTCAGATTTTTCCTTCCAGCTGCTCCAGAACATAGGAAGCTAGAGGGAATAAATGCCTTTTATCATTACAATTAACTTCTTTTTCTTTTTTGTGAAAAATAACATATATATTAAAAAGCAATAAATTTCAAAGCACAACACAACAATTGGAGAAGAGATGTCAGAGTTTGGTATGGGTTACAATTTCACAGTTTTAGGTTTTTACTTTATAGCTGCTCTAATATACTGGAGACTAAAAAAATATCCATTTAGTGATTCAGAAATCATATTCATTTGTTAAACCCTACCTCCTGTGGATAATGTCACTTTTATTCCTGCTATTCCACTCTTTAGGGGTATTTGGGCTATGGCCATTCTAAATTTTTCATGTTGCAAGGGGCTGTAATGACACGAGGTAAAGAGATGGAACTATCTGATGTTCTGGAGAGGCTGGGCCCTCTAGGTTTCAGGGCTTATCTGGTCCAGGGAACCGTCTGGAGGGTGTAGGTTTCTGAAAAGTTAATGTAGTGCATGGGACCTTTGTAGAGACTTATATATTGCCCTAGTTTTTCTTTAGGATTGGTTAGAATGATTTTGGTTGGGGTTTGCAAGTTATGATAGGTAGCAATGTCTAACTGAAGCTTGGATGAGAGTGACCTCCAGAGTATCTTCTCGATTCTGAATTCTCTCAGTCACTGATACTTTATTAGTTACACTTCATTTCCTCCTTTTGGTCAGGATGGAACTGTTGACCCCATGGTACGAGGGATGGACTCATCCATGGAAGTTATCGCCAATGCTGCCAGGGAGACTTTCACCCCTTAATGTCATGTTCCAGGTAAGGGGGAGGGAAATGAGTTCACTTGCAGAGTTGGGTTAGAGAGAATGAGGCCAAATCTGAGGGACAAAAGAGGTCCTACTGAAGTAACTCTAAGGCATAACTATAAGTAGTCTAAACTTCTCTGCTACATACCTATGCTTCACAAGATTAAGCCTCAAGAGCAAGGGCTTGGCCTATTGATTTGGGTGTCCCTAATGTCTGACACAGTATCAGAGGATTCCCTGATGGTAAAGTTTAATAGTTTCATATATTTTTCTCCCATCCCTCAAGGGACCTTGTCAACACTTTTTGATTATCTGCTTAGGATGTATCCAGGCATTATATTAAGATATACAGGATTAAAAGCCCTCATTATTATTCTGGGCTCCCTGTGTTTCAATTGTTCAAATGAGCTACCCAGACAGGTTTAGTTAGATTATGTGCTGCAGAATATTTAGGTTCTGGACAAAATAAAACTTTCTTCCTTTGGTCTCAAACAGTAGGTATGGTTCTAAAAAAAAACAAAGTCCTCTTTACCCTTGTATTCTGAATTACCTTAACCCTGACCTTATCTGCTACATTCTTATCTCTAAATACCAGGTTATAGATATATAAAAGAGGCTCTCAAAATCCAGAAATAATAATTACCACTCTGACCTATGTGTGTCTGCTATAAGAGTTTATAATCTAGGTCCCTGTTTTCTTATAAATATTTTGTAAAGGAGACCATACAATAAGTGTTCTTTCTTTTCAGTCTCATTTTGCCTCACCAAATTTCCACAGGTTTATTCACATTGTTGCATGCCTCATGACTTCATTCCTTTTTGCAGCAGCACAATAATCAATCATATGCATACACCATCATGCACCAATGTACTTCTCAGTCGCTGTATCCTTCAGCCACCTGTATTCATTAAATATCATGTATAATGCCTAAAGTTCACAGTCCATCAACATTCTCAATTATAGATAATTTCTTAGTTCCCAAGAGAAAGATAACCAATAAACACACCTTCCCCAAATAAGAAATCTATACCTTCCCATAACCCTTTCCCCTTCCCCCATTATTTATTCCTGGTGTTGCTGTGGTAGTGCTGATGTCTTCCTGTTAAACATAGCCCATAGCACACAATAGCAGTTTTCCCCCTGTACCCTGAACTTAAACACTCCTTGTACATGAATCATACCTTTGAAGTAGTTCATGCAAGAACATATTTATATTTCTAGTGTTAATCAGTGGGACACATAGGTTTATACAACTCCTTTCAATCATGTTCACTTTCAATGTGGTGATATTAATTTAAGACCACTAGAGAACTGCCTTCACTTTTATCTATTCCCTTACATTTGAGCTCAACCTCATTAGGTAACTGTTCACATGTCTCTAGCTTCTATGTACCTGTAAGTTTTCTATATTCTGTATCATATACCTTTGATTTCACCTTTACCAGTCATAAAAAGTGGAGTCATACAGTATCTATTTTTTTGTCTGACTTATTTCACTCAGCATTATGTTCTTAAGGTTCACAAATCTTGTCATGTGCTTCAGAATGTCATTTTGTCTTACTGCTGCATAATATTCCATTGTATGCATATACCACATATTGTTAATTCATTCTTCTGTTGATGGGCATTTTGACTGTTTCCATCTTTTGGTGTTTGAATAATGCTGCTATGAATATCAGCGTGCAAATGTCTGTTTGTGTCACTGCTTTCAAGTTTTCTGGGTATATACCCAGTAGTGTTATTGCTGGGACATAGGGCAACTCGATATTTAGTTTTCTAAGGAACTACCAAACGATCTTCCATAGCGGCTGCGACATTATACATTCCCACCAGCAGTGCATAAGTGTCCCAATTTGTCCACATCCCATCCAACATTTGTCATTTCCTGTTTGTTTAACAGCAGCCATCCTTATAGTTGTGGCATGGTATCTCCTTGTAGTCTTGATCCACACCTCCCTTATAGCTTATGAAAGTGAACATCTCTTCATGTGCTTTTGAGCCATCTATATTTGCTCTTCAGAAAAATTCCTATTCATATCTTTAGCCAATTTTATTGGGTTGTTATTTTGTTGTTGAGTTGTATGATTTCTTTGTGTATGCAGGATATCAAACATCTATCTGATATGTGATTTCCAACTATCCCCCCATTGAGTTGGCTGTCTCTTCACCTTTTTGACCAAGTCTTTTAAGGTGCAGAAGCATTTGATTTTGAGTAGTTCCCATTTATCTATTTTTTACTTCATTGCTTGTGCTTTGGGTGTCAAGTTTAGGAAGCTACCTCCTATTATGAGGTCTTGAAGATGTTTCCCTATATTTTCTTCTAGAAGCTTTATGGTGTTAGTTCTTATATTTAGGTGTTTGATACACATCAAATTAGTTTTTGTATAGGGTGTAAGGTAAGTGCCTTTGTTCATTCTTTTAGCTATTGATATCCAGTTCTTCCATGTCTATTTATTGAAAAGACTACTTTGTCCCAGTTCAGAGGATTTAGCAACCTTGTCAAACTCAGTTGAACATAGATTTGGTGGTCTATTTCTGCACTTTTGATTCAATTCCATTGGTCAATACTTCTATCTTTGTGCCAGTATCATGCTGTTTTTACCACTGTGGCTTTATAATACATTTTAAAGTCAGGAAGTGTCAATCCTCCCACTTTGTTCTTTTTTGGATGCTTTCATCTGTTCATACTCACTTTCCTTTCCAGAGAATTTGGTAACCTGAATTCCCAAGTCTTCAAAGTAGTTTGTTGGACTTTTCATTGGTATTGTGTTGAATCTGTAGACCAATTTGGGTAGAATTGACATCTTAACTGTATTTAACCTTCCTATCCATGAATAAGGAATGCTGTCCACCTATTTAGATCTTCTTTGATTTATTTTAGCAATGTTATGTAGTTTTCTGTGTACAAGTCCTTTACATTCTTAGTTAAGTTCAATCCTAAGTATTTGATTATTTTAGTTCCTATTTTGAATGGATTTTTTTCCTTATCTGATTCCTCAGTTAGGTCATTGCTTATGTAGAAATATCACTGATTTTTGCAGATTAATTTTATATCTCACCACTTGCTGAATTTGTTTATTAGCTCAAGTAACTTTGATGTAGATTTCTCAGCATTTTCCAAGTATAGCATCATGTCATCTGCAAATAATGAAAGTTTTACTTCTTTCTTTCCAATCTGGATGCATTTTCTTTGTACTGCCTGAACATTCTAGCTAGAACTTCTAGTACCATGTTGAATAATAGTGGTGACAGAAGACATCCTTGTCTCATTTCTTGTCTTCAGGGGAAAGCTCAGCCTCTCTCCATTGAGTAAGATGGTGGTTAGCAGTTTTTCATATATGCCCTTTATCATATTGAGGAAGTTACCTTTGATTCTTATCTTTTGAAGAGTTTTTATCAGAAAAAGATGCTGAATTTTCTTGAATGCTTTCTCACCATCAATCAAGATGATCATATAATTTTTCCCTTTTGATTTATTAATGTGAAGTGTTACATTAATTGATTTTGTTGTGTTGAACCCTGTTAGCATTCCTGGTATAAACCCCACTTGGTCGTGTTGCATAATTCTTTTAAAGTGTTGTTGGAATCAACTGGCTAGTATTTTTTTGAGAATTGTTTTATTGATTCTTTCTATTGTTCTTTTGTCCTGCTATTCATTTATCTCTGCTTTAATCTTTGTAATTCCTCTTCTTCTATTAGCTTTAAGGTTACTTTGCTGTTCTTTCTCCAGTTCCTCTGGGTGATCAGTTAAGCCTTTTATTTTTCCTCTGTTTTTTTTTTTTTAATACTGGCATTTAGGCAATAAATTTCCCTCTTAGTAAGCCTTTGCTGCATCTTGTGAGTTCTGATATGTTGTATTCTTGATTTCATTCATCTCCAGATAGCTACTAATTTATTTCACAATTTCTTCTTTGACCTACTGGTTTTTTAAGAGTAGGTTATTTAATCTCCATATATTTGTGAAAGTTCTCATTCTTTGGTGGTTATTGATATGCAGCTCCATGCCACTGTGATCAGAGAAAGTGCTTTGAATAATTTCAGTGTTTTAAATTTATGAAGACCTGTTTTGTGCCCCAGCATATGATGTATCCTGGAGAATGTTCCATGAGCACTAGAGAAAAATGTATATCCCTGTGTTTTGGGGTTTAATGACCTATATATACCTGTTAGATCCAATTAATTTATCACACTGTTTAACTTCTCTATTTCCTTGTTTATCTTCTGTCTGGCTGTCATATCTTAAAGGAGAATGGTGTATTGAAGTTTCCTATTATTATTGTTGAAATATCTAACACTCCTTATAGTTTTGCCAATGTCTGTCTCATGGACTTTGGAGCTCCTTGATTGGGAGCATAATTGTTTATGATTATTATTTCTTCTTGGAGAATTGTCCCTAATGTAGTACCCTTCTTTGTCTCTTATGATGTCTTTAAATTTAAAGTCTATTTTGGTCAATATTAGTATAGTTACTCTTGATTTCTTTTTGTTAATACTTGCATGGAGCATCTTTTTCCATTCTTTCACCTTCATTGTATTTGTATCCTTGTGTCTAAGATCAGTCTCTTGTAAGCAGCATATAGATGGATTATATTTCTTAATCCATTCTGCCAATCTGTTAATTGGTTAGTTTAGTCCATTAACATTCAAAGTTATTACTGAAAATGCATTTCTTGGATTCACCATCTTATCTTCTGGATTTTATTTGTCAGATCTATATATTCTTTTCCCTCTTTCTCTTTTTATTCTTTAAATTTCCCTTATTGGTACTCTTCAATTCTGTGCTCTCTTTCATTCCTCCATCTCTTGTCTTTTTTTGTTGTTGTTGTTGTTCAACTCACAGAACTCCTTTTAGTATTTCTTGTAGGGCTGGTCTCTTGTTGACTTCTTCTTTCATGATTTGTTTGTCTGTGGAAATTTGAACCTGTACCTCTGTTTTGAAGGAATTTGACTTGGTACAGAATTCTTGCTAAGAAGTCTTTCTCTTTCAGGACCACCAATATATCATACCATTGCCTTCTCAACTCCATAGTGCTACTTGAGTATTCTGAACTCTGTCTTATGTGGTTACCCTTGTATGTAGTACACTGTTTTTCTCTTTCCACTTTCAGGATTTTCTGCTTCTCTTCAACATTTGATAGACTGATTATTATGTCTCTTGTGGAAGGTCTGTTCAGATTCATTTTATTTGGAGTTCATTGAGCTTCTTTCACTTCCATATTTATTTCCTTTATAAGGGTTGGGAAAATTTCCCCTGTTATACCCTCAACTAATTTTCTTAGCTCTTTTCTCTTCTCTTCTCCTTCTGGGACACCAGTGATTCTTATATTTGTGTGTTTTGTTTTGTCCATCATTACCCTGTGATCCAATTCAAATTTTCTCATCTTTTTCTGCCATTTGTTCTTTTGAGTGTTTGAATTCTATTGTCCTATCCTCTAGTTCTCTTATTCTTTCTTTTGCCTCTTCAAATCTGCTATCAATTGACTCTAGTATGTTTTATATTTGGTCTACAGCATCTTTAATCTCTGTGATGTCTGCTATTTTTCTATTTATTCTTTAAAATTCCTCTTCATGCTCTTCTAGTGTCTTCTTGATTTCCTTTATGTCAGTAGCCACCCATTGATTTTATTTAGTGGAGTTAAATGAACATCTTTGATTAGTCCTTGTCTCCTCTAGTGTTCTGTCATTAGGGTGGGCTATATATGTCTGCATCATGATATGCTTACTGTTCTTCTGCTGTCTTCATGGCATATAAATAAATTGATTGGTTTATTTCCAGAGTTGGTTTACATCAGTAGTCTAAAGCCTTGTATCTGTGGGATGGATGTGGAAAAGGATTCAGAATGTGGGACAGGGCACAGTAGTGCAGTGATGTGTTGCAGCACAGGTATAAACATAGATTGGGGATGCTCTGCTGCTTCCTGTGAGCATGGGCACCCACCAGGGGGAAAGATGTGGTTGTGCAGGTGTACATGTCTGGAGGTGGTACCCTGGTATGCCCTGGTCTAGGACACAGGGCCCTTTGTGTGCATGCACAGAACTGAAGGCAGTGAGTCAAAGTTGTGCCTTTGTGAACTGGAGGTGTATGTGGCCAGGCTGCACAGGTCAGTGCTTGTCCAGAGTTAGGGGGTATGATTGGGGGCCGTGTGCATACACAGATCTGGGAGGGCTGTAAACTGATGTACATGTGTCCAGAGCTCAGGCTTGGGGTGGGGTATGGTTTGGGGGCTGTATGGGCTGGGGGCAGGTGTAGTCTGAGTATGGAGGTCAGTGCCCCCAGCCTTCATGCGATGGTGACCACCTGCAAGGGGCAGTGAGAGGGAGGTAGGGCTCAGGAATGGTGGGGCAAGACCTCAGGAGTGGTGGGTTGGGCTGGGGCAGGAATGAGTATCCTTGGGTTGGGACTGTGGGCTGAGTACATGTGCAGGTGGTTGGCACGGCAGGTGTGCTTAGAGTGTGAGGAGGGGAGGTGGGTGACAAGGTTCAGGTGTATGGGTATGTGGTGGATCATGGGTCACAAGGCTGTGCTGGTGAGGGTAGTGCATTCAAGAAACAATAAGCTGGGCTTATTTCCTAGTCTCAATCTCCCTGTGCTTGCACTCCTGAGGGCTCAGAGCCTCCAGGTTTGGCTGCTTCAACCAGCTTGATGGTCTCCTGTTCTCTGCTTCTCAGTTTCTCAGCTTTTGAAGCCAAGGGCCTCTGTATGTGGTGCAGAAGACTCTTCCATGTCATTTACACCCTGGAATCCCTGTCTCAGTTTCCCTCCCATCCCTTCTCTAACTGTTTCTTGGAGCAGGGGTGAACATGACCTATCCTATTCCACCATCTTCTCCAAACTTGTACCTTCTTTTTGACATGTCCTTCCCTCCCACCTTTCTTTTACATGGCCAAGTACAACTCATCCTAAGACACTCAATTGAGAAAATCATTCATTTTACTTCCCCATGCTGAGCTGGATGCCTCCACACTGTGCTTTCATAGCACATTTTATCAAGTCTTTATCACTGTTCTCATTTCTACCAACTCCTTGAGGGGAGGAAGGAGTCTTTGTGTCTTACACATTTTCGTATCCCCTTGTATAAATTGTTGCATATAGCAGATGCCCAAATCAGTATTGTTGGATTATTAAAAACAAGTCATTTTTATTGCAAATAAAATCAAGTACTTCATGGACTTCAGCCTCTTGAGCTGATATTTTTAAAGAATTCATGCTATGGCAATTAATTGGTTTGTTAAAGGCTAGAATGTGCTTATTGCCCTGGCAGCTGTACATTTTGGATATTTATATGAACATTGGAGCATTTCTTTAGAAAGTAACCTGAAAAAAGTACATAACTTCAAATCTATCACTTTTTAAATTAAGTTTTTGTTCTAAAAATAAACCTTACTAATTATTATTCCAAAAGTTCTCACAATTTTTTTAAAAATCGAGGTGATTAGATGAGAAAATTTGCTTAAATTAAAAGTGTGATGATTGTGTTCTTACGTGAAAATTCATTTTAAAAACTATTGACATTTTCATCTATATAGACTTGTGCAAGGAAACTAATTAAAACAAAGCTATTTGCTATATGCAAAAGAAGGATATACATGTGTAATGAAAAAATATTAGAAGTTGAACATTTCATGCTTTTTCAAAGTGATTGGGTTGAAATTCTTCACATTATAGCTTCTTAGATATGAAGTAATGAATACCACTTTGGCATTATATACTTTTAATATTTACAAATGCTTAACCTACTTTGTGTCATTTAAAAACATATATATATTATGAGGTTCATCTTTTATTTCTTCCTTTCCAGTTTGTATGTTTTTGGGGGGGAAGGGAGACCCCTTGCAATGTCTAGGATGACCATTACAATGTTTAATAGAAGCGATGAGAATGAAGATCCCTGCCGTGTTTTCCTTCTTAGGGAAATAGCATTCAGTCTTTTACTATTAATGATTTTTGCAGTAGGTTTTTTTTTTCTTGCTGTCCTTTATTGGTTTGAGGATGGCCTTTCCTTTTTCTAGTTTCCTGAGACTTCTTTTAATCATTATTAATGCTGGATTTTTCTCAAATGCTTTTTTCCATTTTTGAGATAACATGTTTTTCTTTTTTAAGCTCTTGATATGATGAGTTACGTTGATTTATTCTCAAATGTAAGACCACCTCTTCTTTCCCATCTCATGATAAACCCATGTATTCATTATTCATTGTCCATTTTATATTTTCCTGGATTCAATTTTCAAATTTTTGTTGAGGTTTTTGCATCTATATTCATGAAAAATATGGGTCTGTAGTTTTGTTTTCTCTGGTAATATATTTGCTTGGTTTTGTTACCAGGGTAATTTTGGCCTCATGAAATGAATTAAGAAGTGCTCTCCTCTACTTTTTGGGAGAATTTGTGTAGAAGTGCTATTACTTCTTCATTTAATATTTGATAGAATTTTCCAGTGAAGCTATCCAAGCCTGGAGTTTACTTTGTTGAAAGATTCTTAATTATGACCCCAATTTCTTTAAGAGATATAGTACTATTCACTTTATATATTTCTTTTTTTCCTTTTTTAAAACATTTTTTATTGTGAAGTATGACATATATATAAAGCAATACATTCAATTCACACTCTGACAAGTAGTTATACAACAGATTTCAAAGTTTGAAATGGATTACAGTTCCACAATTTTAGGTTTTTTCCTTCTACCTGCTCCAAGACACTAGAGACTAAAGGAAATATCAATATAATGATTCAGCCATCATACTCGTTTATTAAATAGTATCTTCTCTGCTATAGTTCCTCTTTCTCCTTTGAGTCTTCTATCGATCTTTAGGCATATTTGGGCTATGTTCATTCTAACTTTTTCGTGTTGAAAAGGGGTGTTGACAATATGGAATAGGGTGATGGAACTAGTTGATGTTTTGGAGAGGCTGGCCCCTCTGGGTTTCAGGACTTATCTGGCCTAGGAACAACCTAGAAGTTGTAGGTTTGTGGAAAGTAATCATAGTGCATGAAACTTTTATAGAATATCAAATAGAGCCCTCGACATTCTTTGGAGTTAACAGGAAAGGTGTTAGTTCAGATTTGATAAACCATGGTAATAAGAAATATCTAGCTGAAAAATGTGTAAGAGTAGTCTCCAGAACAGCATCTCGACTATATTTGAAATCTTTTAGTGTCTGATACCTTATTTTGTTATGTTTCTATTCCTTCTTTTGGCCCAGAAGGTGCTGTTGATATCACAGTGCCAGGGCTAGGCTCTTCCCTAGGAGTCATGTCCTATGTAGTGGGGAAAGTAATGATTTTACTTGCAGAGTTGGGCTTTAAGGGAGAGAGAGGCCACATCTATGTAACTAAAGAGGGTTTTTTGGAAGTAACTCTAGGCATAACTATAGGTAGGCTTGGATTCTCCACTACAGAAATACTTTTCATAAGAGAAAACATGAAGATTAAGGGCTTGGCTCATTTACTTGAGAATCTCTAATGTTTGGGAGAGAATCAAAGGACTTTGCCAATACATTTTTTGGGGTGTGTGTGCATGGTCTGGAATTCAACCTGGGTCTCTTGTATGGGAGACAAGCATTCTACCACTGCACTACCAATGCACCCTCAATACTTTTTAATTATCTGCCCAACTTACTCTGGGATATGGCCAGGTATTACATTAAGCTATACAGAA
This sequence comes from Tamandua tetradactyla, assembly GCF_023851605.1. Lineage (NCBI taxonomy): Eukaryota > Metazoa > Chordata > Mammalia > Pilosa > Myrmecophagidae > Tamandua > Tamandua tetradactyla. The sequence continues at coordinate 51,873,709 of NC_135353.1, read as the reverse complement.
TTATAAACCTTTTTTCTTATTCTGAGCTCCATGTGTTTGGGTTGTTTAAATGAGCTATCCAGATAGGTAGTATTAGATTATGTGCTACAGAAAATTTAAGTTTTGGTCAAAATAAACCTCTCTTTCTTTGTCTCATACAATAGGTGAATTTCTAAAATACAGACAGTATCATCCTTTTCTCTGTTTTCTGACTTACCATGGTCCTGACCAAATTTGTTTCATTCTTATTTCTAAATGAAGCCTGATCTCTTTTCTGGTTTCTTTAATAATTATTGTATACAGCCATCATAGCTTTCTGAGCTGCAGAACTCCAACTCTGAGTCTTGGATGTCACAAGTTACCCCCAAATTTCCAGGTTATACATATATACAACACAGCATCTTAAAATCTAGAAATAGCATATACAGTTCCAGACTAAATGTGTCTGCTATAAGAACTTGCAATCTAGGCCTCATTTTTTAAATCAGTGTTAAATTCAATTCTCTGCAAAAGGCCAGAATCAAAGTTGTAGTGGTATATTATGTTACAGGGCCTGCAGCTTTAAAGACATATATTTTGAATCCTTTGCTAAGACTTTAATCTACCCTAGGAAATTGACTGCCCTTGTATGGCTCTTCCTTGGTGCTGATATAAGATGATCACAGTTCAGCAGTCTCAGTATGCAGCCATTCTTTGATGCAAACTGCAGTCTGATTCTATCACTGGGACACAGTCTAGTATGCATATATGCTACAGAATGTGACAGAATATTTCAGATCATAAACCATGGATTTGAGGTATTAATGTTGACTTGGAAAATAAATTAACTCACACTGGTGACTGGAAATAGGGAAAAAGTGCAAACAACCTGGATAATTTACATTTTTGCAGAAGCCCATCAGTTACTTTAGAAAAATCCCATAAAACTTCAGAACCTGATAACAGTCATGGTATAACTTCATTTAAGAGTATGAAATAAAATTTTAAGTGATATTTATGGACCATTCTGTTATTTGATTGCAAGTGTCCTTCTAGGCCAGGAAAAAGCAAGAATTCCTTTCCACATAAAAATTTAGTCATAATAAATCATTAATTCAAATATTGTCATCAATTATGAATTATCTCTTGGCAGAAATAAATGTGTCTAATTATAATGAATATTTAATCTTATTAAATTAAGGATCATTTGCAAATTACAATGTCATGCATTTCAGCTAAGCAAAGATTCAATCTATTCAAATTGGGCAAAATGTTTAATAGAATAATATATATATATGTAAATCTTATCAATGTGGATTTGTTATCAAATCAGTGTGGAAAAATGAAAAGATATTTTCAAGAAGAATGAAAGATATGAGACTTTAATGTACTGGCAAAATAACAAGGAGCCTGTCAAAATTTCAAAGTTGCTGATAGAAGATATGGAGCTGCTGGGTTGGAGGGAAGGAACTTTATTACTCAAAGCTCATGCCATTTGTATGAGCTTATGTTCATGTTAGTTTCCCTTGCCTACTCCCCAAGTACCACATGATTAACACAGAGTGGTCCAGGTGGATGTTGCCCATATGGTAGGTTTGCATCCCAGCTGAAGAATCCCAACTTTAGATAATCCCAATTATTTATGATGGGCTGTAAGTGAACCTGTACCATCTTTACTCTGGAGGAAGACATCTTTGTTATAATAGCAGTAAACAAACTGTCCTTTGCCCTGGAGAGTGGCACCATTTATTTTCCAAGGCTGTTTACTATACAAGTATCTCTGAAAGGTTAGTCAAGAGCAAAAGAACCTTGCTAAGATGACAAATAGAAATACAATAGGCCCATAGAGAATTGCCTCCCAATAGCCTTTGATTAATGAATTATTATCATATTGTTAAACATTTGTATTTAAATTGCCACCTTCAAACCTGAAACTGTAGTATAGATTACTTGGCTTTTAGCAGAGGCACCAACTTATGATTTTTACTGAGTAGATAGACAACAGTTGCCTTAGACAAGCTGCTTTGTCAGTTATGCTTTAAGTGGTGGGTTCTTGAGAAATTTGCATATTTGGAGTGCCTTTGGAAGGTCATATAATACCCCTGAAGGCACAATATGACTAATGGCTTATAGTAGTGGCTTTGCATGGACCATTCACTTTCATTCTGATGATATAGCTATAGCATGGCTTCACCCAATGATTTTTTAAATGTTTTGTTAAGTTTATGGTTCCAAAGATCATGTTTAGTCAATAGCTGACATTTTGAGAAGGCATAAATTTTGAGAAATGGGGGAATATGTTAGTTTCTTGATATGAGGACGTGCTTGACAAGTGTAGATTTTCACAGATTTTCTTTTAACATGTTTGGCTAAACTGCTAAGAGGTACATTTTATAGATTTTTCAGCAATAATTTTTACTACATATGCATTTGGAAAAAAACATGATATTCTTCCATATTACTTGTTCTTACAAATCATGCATTCACCATTCCCATATTAAATCACAAACCTATGGTTTTATTTTAGTTTTTAAAATACTATGCTATTAGACAAAATTATTTATCTATGGTTGAACTGGGTGATAAAACAATTTTTAAACCTTTTTATTGCAATAAGATGCATACAGATTAAAATTTTTCATTTTATTCACTTTCAAGTATATGATTCAGTGGGATTAATTACATTTCCAATTTTATCCTACCATCACCAATACCTATTACCCCCCATTTTTATCACTTCAAATAAATTTTGCAGCCATTAAGAAATAGCAACCCTATTCTCCCCCTTTCCCAAGTTCCCTAGTAACCTATAGTCTACTCTCTATCTCTATGAATTTTGCTTGTTCTAGGGATTTCATATAAGTGGCATCATACACTATTTGTCTTTTGTGGTTTTTTCTTAACATGTTACCTTCAAGTGCCATCAATGTTGTAGTATGTATCAGAACTTCATTCCTTTCTATGCTTAAGTTCCATTGTATGTGTATAACATTTTGCTTATTTATTCATCTGTTGATGGACATTTTTGTTGCCTCCAACTTTAGGTTATTGTGAATAATTCTGTTATAAAGATTGGTATATGAAACCTGTTCTAGTTCTTACTTTAAAATATTTTGGGTATATATAAAGAATTGAGAATGCTGAGTCATATGGTAATTATATTTTTAAAGTATCTAAGAAATTGCCACCTAATTTCCATAGTGGCTGCACCATTTTACAATGCTGCTAACAATGTATGTGTTCCAATTTCTCCACATCCTTGCCAACACTTATTTTCTGGTTTCATCTTTCTTTTTTTTTTAATAACTGACATCCTAATGATGGTGAAGTGGTATCTCATTTGATGCAAAAGTATTTTGATGGGTTTTCAGGGACTTATGTTTGACTTCGGCCACATAACATGCCTCATATCTATTTAGAGAACATGCAGATACTCACATCTTATTACTGATTATGCAATTATTTTCATGTGACTTTTTCTTTCTTGCCCTTTTGACCTGGCCCATGTTCTTCCCAATGTGCAGAACATGTGAGTCCCTCTTCATCACCTTGTTTGGTTAACTTCAATTAAACTTTCTAGTTTAAATTTTTTCAATTTCCTCTAGGAAGTCACACTCTCATATATATGTTTGCCAATTTGACCAAGTTAACTGTTGGTCTCTGAGCTTCTTGAGGGGAGGATCTGTGACCACGTTATTTCTGCATCCAGGCAGCACAGTGCCTTGAGTGATGGATAATGAATAAATTGTTGAATTCAATTCAAATGAAATTATAAAGATCAATTTGGATAATTATGCCCCTTAAATTGTACAAGTCTAGTAGGTGTTCACAAACAATTTTTTAAATTGAATTGAAGTGGTTATGATCAGTTTAGATCATCAATGTATGTACATAAAGTAGTGATTGGGAATGCATGCAGAATAGTTTTAAGACATCTGCAGGCTCAACATACTCTAAAATTTAAAAAATCTTATAATTTTGCTTTGAAATAAGTTGTCTACAAATTATTTATTTAGTTGTAATTAGCTCTGGTTTCTCTGAAATCATTGTGCATTCTATTTTGAAAATTTTTCAAATTAGAAGATACAACCCATGAAAATTTTTCAAATTATAACTAGATTTTGGTTAAATTTTTATGTGTTTACATATAAAATTTAAAAGTGCTCATATTTACCACTTTTAAATGCACATCTCAGGGGTATTAGTTATATTGAGAATGTTGTGCTATGATCACAAAAATGTATTACCAAAGCATTTTCACCATCCTAAACAGAAATTCTGTACCTTTTAAGCAATAACTCCCCGTTCTGTCCCATCCTACCAGCCCCTGGGAATTTATAATTTGCTTTCTTTCTCTATTAATTTGTATATTCTAGGTAATTCATATAAACAGAACCATACAATATATACACTTTTGTGTTAGAATTATTACACTCAACAAAATGTCTTCTAGTTTCATCCATGTATCAGAAATTCATTGCTTTTTACAGTTGAGAAATATCTCATTGGGTATATGTATCTCATTTTGCTTATTTTGGCAACTGTTGATGGACACTTGTATTGCTTCCACTTTTTGTTCATTGTTGACAGTGTTGCTAAGAAAATTGGTGAACAAATATCTGAGATTCCTTTTTTATTGTTTTAGGTCTATATCTTGAAATGAGATTGCCAGGTCAAATGGTAATCTATGCTTAAATTTCTGAGGAACCAACAACCTGTTTTTCATACCACTGCACTATTTTACATTCCCATTAGCAAAATACAAGGATCCCTGTTTCTGTGCATCTTTGTGAAAACTTGTTATTTTTATTTTAAAAATAATAGCCATCCTAGTGGGTGTTAAGTGGTATCTCAATTTGATTTTGTTTTGCATTCCTTGATGATTACTAAATTTTAGCATCATTTTATGTGCTGATTGACTACTTGCATATTTTATTTGGATAAATATCTATTTAAATCTTTTGACTATTTATAAAATAGGCTGTTTCATTTCTATTCAGTAGTGGCATTTCTTTATTTATTCTAGATACAAAACCTTTATCAGATATATCATTTCCCACTATTTTTATCCCTTCCTGTATTTTTTTCACTATGTTGATAATGTCTTTTGTTGCACAAATATTTGCATTTTTATGAAGTCCATTTTACATTTTATTTATTTGTTGCTTAAGATTTTAGTGACATAATTTAAACATCACTAACAAATACAAGGTCATTAAGATATTCTATTAAGTTTGATGGGTTTTGCTCTTATGAATAGGTCCTTGATTGGTTTTAGTTCATTTTTGCATAGGTGTGAAGTAAAGGTCAAAGACCCTTGTTTCCCATGTGGATATGCAGTTTTTCCAGCCACATTTATTGAGGAGATTATTCTGTCCCACATGATGTACTTGGAAGCCTCATTAAAAATCAATTGGCCTAGGGTGGGCCATGGTGGCTCAGTGGCAGAATTCTTGCCTGGCATGCCTGAGACCCAGGTTTGATTTCCGGTGCCTGTCCGTGCAAAAAACAAATAAACAAACAAAAATCAATTTATCTGAATATCACCTTCATACCAAAGTCAGGTACAGATACCACAAAAAAACTAGACACTATCTCTTGTAAATATAAGGCAAAAATCCTGAACAAAATACTAACATACCAAATTCAAGAGCACATCAAAAGAATCATTCACCAGAATCAAGTGAGATTTATCCCAGGCATGCAAGATTTGTTCAACGTAAGGAAATCAGCTAATGTAATACAGCACATTGAGACAATGGAGGGTGAAAATCCACATGAGAATCATGACAGATGCAGAAAAGGCATTTGACAAAATCCAACACCCTTCAAGATAAAAACACTTAAAAAACTAGGAATAGAAGGAAATTTCCTCAACATGCAAAAGGGTCATTAAGAAAAGCCCTTGCTGACATCCTACCTAATGGTGGAAGACTGAAAGATTTCCCTCTAAAATCAGAAACAAGACAAAGATGCTCACTGTCACCACTGTTATTCAGCATTGTACTGAAAGTTTTTGCCAGAGCAATTGCACAAGGAAAAGAAATGAAAGGTATCCAAATAAGAAAGAAAAAAGTAAAACTTTCTCTATTTGCATGTGATATGATCTTATATACAGGAAACACTGAAAAATCCACAAGAAAGCTCCTAGAACTAATACAAGAATTAAGCAAAGTGGTGGAATACAAGATCAACACCCCAAAATCCATAGTGTTCATATATGTAAGCAGGGAACAACTGGAAGAAGTTGTTTTAAAAAATCTATTCATAATAGTATCCAAAAGAATAAAATATTTAGGAATAAATCTAATGAAGGATATAAAGGACTTATACAGAGAAAACTACAAAACATTGCTAAAATAAATTTTAAAAGGCACAAATAAATGGATAGGCATTCTGTATTTACAGACTGGAAGACTAAATATCATTATGTTTTAAATCTTCTCAAAAACAAAAATTTATGGATTTAATGCAATCCCAATCAATATCTCAGCAACCTACTCTGGAAAAATGGAAAAGCCAACCATCAAATGTATATGGAAGGTTAAGGGGCTCCAAATGGTCAGATACATTTTGAAAAAGAAGAATGAAGTTGGATGAATAATAATTCTCAAACTTAAAATTTATTACCACACCACATTAAAAAAACTGCATGTTACTGGCACAAGGACAGACATATAGACCAGGGGAATTGAACTGAGAGCTCAGAAATCAATCCTCATATTTATGGCCAACTGACTTTTGAGAAGGTGGCAAAGAAGGCTCAATTGGAAAGAATTGGCTAAAAACACTCAATTAGGAAAGAATAGCCCTTTCAACAAATGGTGCTGGTAAGATTGGATCTTCATTTGCAACAAAAGGACTTCTACCTTACAACTTAAAATGGATGAAAGACTTAAATACAAGAGCCAGAAATTTCAAACTCCTAGAAAGCCTAGAAAGCCATCCTTGGGACCTTGAAATAGGCAATAGTTTCTTAGACTTTACACCTGAAGCACAAGCTACAAATAAAAAATTGATAAATAGTATGTCATGAAAATTAAAAACTTTTGCATCTCAAAGGCCTTTGTGATGTAATTAAAATAACAACTTACACAGTGGAAGAAAATATTTGGAAGCCACATATCTGACAAAAGTTAAAAATCCAGAATATATAAAGAAATCCTTCAACTTAACAGCAAAAGTACAAATAAACCAATTGAAAGCTAGGCAAAAAACTTGAACAGACATCACTCCAAAGAAGATACACAAATAGCAAGAAAGCACATGAAAAGATGCTCATAATCATTAAGTATCAGAGAAATACAAATCAAAGCCAAAATGTACAATTTTGAACCTATTAGAATGGCTGCTATTGAAAAAATGGAAAATCACAAATGTTGGAGAGGCTGTGGAGAAAGAGACATAGATAGACATTGTGGTGGTGATGTAAAATGGTGTAGTCTCTGGTGAAGCTAGTTTGGCAGTTCCTCAGGTAGCTCATTATAGAAACTACAATGTGAACCAGCAATACCACTACTCATTAAATACCCAAAAGAATTGAAAGCAGGGATATGAACAGATATTTGAACACCAATACTCATGGCATTATTATTCATAATTTCTGAAAGCTGAAAGCAATGAATGTGTCTATTGGTTGATGAATGGATGAATAAAAGGTAGTATATACATACTATGGAATATTATTCAGCTGTGAAAAGGAATGAAGTTTTGATATATGTGACAATGTGGATAAACCTTGAAGACATCATGTTGAGTGGAATAAGGAAAAATATCATATGATCTTACTGAGTTGAAACATTTAGAATAAGCACAAATATAATCAAAATCTAGAATATAGGTTTCCAGGAATAGGGTAGTGATAGGAAGTGGGAAGTTTCAGCTTAAAATGCAGTGTTCCTATTTTGAATGATGGAAATGTTTTAGTAATGAATTGTAGCACAACATTTTGAATATGATTAACAGCACTGAAATATATATATCTGAATGTGATTAAAAGGGGAAATGTTAGATTGTATATATGGTAACAGAATGAAGTCAGACCAGTTAAACCACTTGCTTCATACCATTTACAAAAATTAAGTCTAAACAGGTCAAGGAACTAAACATAAGGCCTGATAACATAAAATTCCTATGAGAAAACATAGGGGTGAACTTTCATAAACTGGGATTTAGTTGTGATTTCTTAAATATAACAGCAAACAACACAAGCAGTCAAAGAAGAAAGATAAAAAGGGCTTCATTAAAATTAAAACATTTGGGTACATTTAAGGACACTAACAAGAAAGTGAAAAGACAACCTACAGAATGTGAGAAAATAAATGTGAACCATATTTCTGACAAGGGAATGTTTAATATCCAGAATATATAAAGAACTGCTACAATTCAAAAATAAAAATACAGATAACCTATTTAAAAATGGTCAAAGGACATGAATAAACAATTATATAAAGCAGACATATAAATGACCAATAAGCATGTGAAAAGATGCTTAATGTCATTGTTCATCAGGGAAATGCAAATCAAAATCACAATGGGATACCACTTCACCTCTACTGGGATACCCATTAGGATGACCATTATTTAAGAAGAAAAAAAAGAAGATATCATCAACATGGTGATGTAAACAGTTACTGAAAAACCTCTCCCCAGAGATTCTGTGAAAAAGGGATAATTCTCACTTGTTCAACCTCTGGAGGAAGTTATACACTGGAGAAGGATCCCATAAACACTACGTCAAAAAAAGGAGAAAAATTTCACGTAGGAAACTGACATCCCAGACCATCTTGTCCTATCCCCTCCCCATCACTGGGTCTCAAGCAGCTCAGAATTTTTTCCCAGAGGCAGAAGCAAGGATCCCCTCACCTCCCATGGAGGACAAAGATAAAAAAAATCTCTCACAGCAGTGAGACAGATCCCCACCTACATTCAGACACAGAGACCCAAGCCCACAGGGACCCACGGTAGGGGGGGATCAGAATACAAAAGGGCAATATGGAAGAGCTTGCAAAATGGGGGATCAGGGTGGGTACTACAAAGACTTCCCTAAAAGCAGCAAGTAGCCAGGTAATGAACATCCCAAATTAACTGTGTGGGGTCTCTGGGGAGGGGGCTGCATTTCAAGGCCAAGGTCAGTGAAGGATGAAGCATCTGAGAAAATTTAGACAGAGACTGTGTTTCCAACCCCGGGCCCTGGTGCTCATCCCTTCATAACAGACCCATCAAGATAATTAGCTGACCATATATGAGCTAAATATCACATGGCATATTAAAACTCAAGAAGAAATGGCCCAGTTGAAGGAACTTGTCAAACAGAGGAGATACAGAATCTGGAATAACTCATCGAAGATGTGCAAATAAATCTCATGAATCAATTCAAATAAATGAAGGAAATGTGTATGAAGAGATATAGGATGTTATGAAGACACTAGAAGAGCACAAAGAAAAATGTGAAAGAATACATAGAAAAATAACAGATATTATATAAATAAAATGCACTGTAGATGAAATTTAAAAATACTGGAGACACACCACAGCAGAGTTGAAGAGGCAGAAGAAAGAATCAGCAAGCTAGAAGAAAGACCAACTAAACTTGAACAAACAAAAGAGCAAATGGAGGAAAAAAATGGAAAAATTTGATCAGAGTAACAGGGAAATGATTGACAACACAAAGCACACAAATGTATGCGTAATGGGTATACCAGAAGGAGAAGAGAATGGAAAAGAGCCAGGAAGAATATTCAAAGATATAATTGCTGAAAATTTCACAACCCTTAAAAAAAAAACAATATTCATATCCAAGAATCCCAACAGTGTACTCCAAACAGAATAAAACCAAATAGACCCACTAAAAGACAAATCATAACTAGACTCTCAAATTCTGAAAGCAGCAAAAGGAAGGTGATCCACCATATACAAGGAAAGCCAAATAAGACTAAGTGTGGATTTCTCATCAGACATCATGAATGTGAGAAGACAGTGTACAGCATATTTAAGATACTGAAAGAGCAAAATTGCCAGCCAAGAATGCTCTGTCCAGCAAAGCTGTCCTTCAAAACTGAGGGAGAGTTTAAAATACTTACAGAAACTAGCTGAGTGAGTTGTTAATGAAAGAACAGCCTTAGAAAACTACTAAAGTGAGTCCTGCAAGATGTAAAAAAAAAAGACAGGAGAGAGAAGTCTGGAGGAAGGTACAAAATTGAAGAATTTAAATAAACATAACTTAAATTATAAATAAAGAGAGAAAAAATAGATCTGCAAGTGAAAACCAAAAGATATGATGGTTGAATCAATAACTTTACAGGAATAACTTTGAATGTTAATGTATTAAACTCCCCAATCAAAAGACACAGATGAACAGAATGGCTTAAAATATAGGAACCCTCTCTATGCTGTTTCAAAGCAATTCATCTTAGAACCAGAGATGTGAATAGGTTGAAAGTGAAAGGTGGAAAAGGACATTCCACATAAGTAGTAGCCAAGATAAAATTGGAGTAGCTATACTAAGATCTGAAAACTGATTTCAAATGCAAAAATGTTATAAGAGATAAAGAAGGACAAAAATAGTAATAAAAGTTGCAATTCACCAAGAATAATTACCAATCTTAAATATCCATGCTCTTAATCTAGGTACCCTAAAATACATGAGCCCAACACTGACAGAACTGAAGGAAATTGTGCCAGTTTGAAACAGTTGAGTACCTCAGAAAGCCATGCTCTTTAATACTGTTTCAATATGCTAGGTGGGATCATTTTGATTAAGTTGTTTCCATAGAGATGTGACCCACTGAATTGTGGATGGGACCCATTGTAGATGGATTCCATGAAGATGTGTCTCGGCTCATTCAACATGTGGTCACTTCCTGGATTCCTTTAACAGGAACCATTTTGGAAAGAGCAGACAGAGCCCACATAGCCAGAGATATTTGGAGATGTAGAAGAAAAATGCACCCAGGGAAGCTTTATGAAATGGGAAGCCAGGAGTGAAAGTTAGCAGATAACACCATGTGCCTTCCCAGATGACTGAGGTGTCCAGAAGCCAAAGACTAACAGATGTCAATCGCTGACAGTGGTGTTCCAGATGGCATCTGCTTTTCCTGAGTGAAGATAACCATTTGTTGGTGACTTAATTTGAACATTTATGGCCTGAGAACTGTAAACTTGCAACTTAATAAATTCTCCTTTTAAAAGTTGTTCCATTTCTGGTACATTGCATTCTAGCACCTTTAGCAAACCCAATCAGATTTTGATATGAGAGAAGTGGGGTTCTGTGATTTGCAAATACTGAACATGTTAGGATGGCTTTTAAAAAGATAAGGGGAAGATTCCAGAAGAGTTGTGAGGATCTTAACAGAGAGGCAGAAGGGCCTAGAATGATTTAGAGACTGTTGGTAGAAATGTGTACTCTAAATATACTTCTGATGAAGATTTAGACAAAAATGAGGTATGTGTCATTGTAAACTGGAAGGAAGGTGACCCTTGTTTTGAAATGGCAGATAATCTGGCAAAATTCGCTACTGGTTTTGAATGGAAGGCAGATTTTAGAAACCACAAGCTGGGTTACTTAGCTGAAGAGATTTCCAAATTAAATATGGAAAATGTGTCACGGCTTCTATTTGGAGCTTATTGTGTAATGTGACAGGAAAGAGATAAACTGAGAACTGAACTTTTGGTTACAAAGAAAGAGAATTTGATGGCCTGGAAAATTCTGGGCTTCCAGAAAGGGAGATTCCAGAGAATAGTGCCCCACATGAGGATTTAAGCAAACATAGAACCAGTCAGTCATTTCATAAAAAGTCAGGATTGGAGATGGAGTTATCCAAGAAGGATTTGTGGAAAGCCCTTTTGTCTCATGCACTTTGATCCTAGTATGCTGCATAGAAAACCAATGAGTGTTGTGGTGTTGTGGGATCCATATAAACAATGACACTCCTAGTCTGGACTAGAAGGGACAGAAAAGGGATAAATTGTAGGGAAAATAACTCCAAAGGCAGAAACATGGAAACTAAGATCTGAAGGCAAGAAACCTTGGGCTAGGAGAGTGGACCCACCCATGCACTTCAGAGTTTGAGTTTCCTCCCAAGACATAAGGGGGGTCTTCCACCTCTATGTTCATGAAGAGTTTTGATGCCCCAGACTTTAGAGAGGGTGGAACAAACACCCCAGTGTTTGGAGAGGGCATGGTCATTGGGTAGGCCTTGGAAAGTGTGGGACAGCTGCTTTCTAAAGCCCTGAGTATAAATCCCTCTCAGATTTTAAACTTTAATGAAATTTGCCCTTCAGGATTTTGGAACTGTTTGGGTCTGATGACCCCTGTGTTCATTCCAATTTCTCCCTATGGAAATGGAAATATATATCCTATGACTGTCCCTCCTTTGTATGTTGGCAGCAGATAACTTGTTCTGTGTTTCACAGGTCCAGAGCCAGAGAAGAATTTTGCCTTAGGACAGACCATGCCTGTAGTTGACTTTGATTAGCTTTTGTAATGTTTTTTACTCTACATTGTATTTTTTGTTACTGAAATGGTTTAAGAATTTGTGATATTGTGATGGGATGAATGTATTTCATACTTGGAAAGAACATGTCTTTTGACATGAATGTCAAGAGGGTGGAATGTGCCACATTGAAACTGTCATTCACCCCCAGAAAAAAGCATATTTTTAGTCTTGTTACAATGTTGTTGTGTGGGATCATCTTGATTAAGTTGTTTCCATGGAGATGTGATCCAACAACTTGTGGGTGGGACCTGTTGATTAGGTGATTTCCATAGAGATGTTTCCATTCATTTATGGTGGGGTTTCTTACTGGAGTCCTTTAAGAGGAAACCATTTTGGAAAGAGCAGACAGAAACCATACAGTCAGAGAATTTTGGAAATGCAGAAGGAAAATTCCCCCAGGGAAACTTATGAAAGGGGAAGCCAGGAGAGAAAGCTAGCAGACACTGCCATGTCCATTCCCAGCTAACAGAGGCATGCAGATGCAGAACACCCTAGCAGCTGCCAGCCACATGCCTTCCCAGTTGACAGGGTTGTTCCAGATGGCATCAGCCTTTCTTGAGTGAAGATAGCTTCTTGTTAGTACCTTAATTTTGACATTTTCATGGCCTTAGAGATGAAAACTTGCAACTTAATAAATTCCCTTTTTTAAAAGCCATTCAGTTTCTGATATACTGCATTCAGGCAGCTTTAGCAAACCAAAACCAGAGTACTAGGTAACCATACCATAATATTGGGAGACTTCTATGCACCACTCTCTCCAACAGATAGAAAAACTAAACAGAGTATCAGTAAAGAAACAGAGAACCTAAATAATATGACAAATGAACTGGACCTAACAGACATTTATAGAACAATGTAACCCAAAACAGCAGGACACATATACTTCTCAAATGCTCATGGAACATTCTCAAGAATGGACCATATCCTGGGGCACAAAACAGGTCTTAATGAATACAAAAAGATTGAAATTATATAATGAATTTTCTCTGGTCATAAGGGAATGAAGCTGGAAATCAATAGAAAGATTCAGTGAAACCAAAATTTGGTTCTCTGAGAAGATCAATAAAATCAACAAATACATAGCTAGACTGAAAAAGACAAAAAGAGAGAAGCTGCAAATACATAAATCAGAAACAATAAGGAGGAATTACCACAGATACAAAAGAAATAAAAAAGATCATAAATGGTTACTATGAACAACTGTATCCCAATTAGACAACTTAGATGAAATGGGCAACTTCCTACAAACACAAGAACAGCCTCCACTGACTCGAGAAAAAATAGAATACCTCAACAAACCAATCACAATTAAAGAGATCAAATCTATTATCAAAATCTACCATGTAAAGGAAAGCCCAAGACTGGACTGCAGAATGTTTAACTAGGTTGAAGTTAAACATTTGTAAATGAACGAGGTGATGGTAGTATGTTAGTTTGAGAATAAAAGTGACAGTGCTGAATGGTGTGTGAGTGTGGTAGAAAAGATAAGTTTAGAGTCAGGTATATCAGCAGAAGGAAAGTTGGAGGTTATAACATGGGACTATAACAGTGAATTTTGTGGTGGACAATGTCTGTGATTGACTATATGAATATTAAAAAGTTCATTCATGAACTAGAACAGATGTTCAACAGTATTTTAAGGAGTTAACAATTGAGGGACATATCTGAAAAAATGTACCTCTTTCAAACTATGGACTATACTTAACAATAATATTTTAATAACCTTTCACCAAGAGTCACAAAGGTGCCACACCCAATAATACGAGTCAATAATGTGGAGGGGGTTCAGGTTTACTTTTTTCTTTTTATTTCTTTCTGAAGTAGTGACAATGTTCATTTGATGATGGGTCTATCATGCATAATTATGTGATATTTTGAACCAGTGATTGTATACTTTGGATGGTTTCTATACTTAGTGAATATATCTCAATAAAATGGGATTTTAAAAATAAAAAGGTCAATTTAAAATAGAAAAAGAAGAAAAAAGAAAATAATAAGTGTTGGTGAGGATACAGAGAAATATGAACCCTCATAGATTGTAGGTGGCAATGCATAATGGTGAAGTTACTGTGGAAATCAAGTTGGAAATTCCTCAGACGTTGGAAAATTGAATCACCAAATGACCTGCAATTACACTTCTTGGTATGTATCTCAAATAATTGCAAACAAGGACTTTAATATATATTTGTACACCAAAAGTTGAAAACAACCCAAGTGTCTGTGGATAAGCAAAATGTGGTATATACATATAATGGAATATTATCTAGACATAAAAATCTAGCTTGATACACACAAGGTGGACAAATTTTGAAAGCATCATGTTGAGTGAAATGAGCCACACACAAAGGTGTAATTAGTGTAAATAGTGTAATCTCACGTATATGAAACACCTATAAGAAGCACAGTTCATAGAGACATAATGGCTTTTAGTTTACCAGGAGGTTGGACGAGGAGAGGGAATTATAGCTTAATTGGTAAGTAGTTTTTGTTTGAGGTAATGAAATAAAGGAGAGGTAATTTTCTTATGCTGTTACCATAATATTGGGAATATAATTAATATTACTGAATTGTACACTTGAATATGGTTACAATGGGAAAATTTATGCTACAAAATTGTTGGCTACAAAATTAAAAGTTAACAAATAGAAGTAAAAAAATCAGTTGGCCATTGATGTGTGGGTTCATTTCTGGATTCTCAATTTGATTCTTGTCTATATGTCTTTCTTTATGCCATTACCAAACTGGATACCATAGCTTTGTAGTAAGATTTGAAATTGGAAAGTGTGAGGCCTCCAATTCTGTTTTCTTTAAATATTTATTTGGCTATTCAGGGCCCTTTTTGAGTCCATATGAATTCGCAGATCAGCTTTCCCTTTACTGCAGAAAAAGGTTTTAGGATTTTGATGGGGATTGTATTGATTCTGTAAATCACTTTTGGTAATATTGACATTGTGACAATGGTAAGCTTTCTGATCCACAAACACAGCATGTTTTGCCATCTTTTTTAGATTTATTCACTGGGTTTTATAGATTGCAGTATAAAAGTATTTAAGCTCCTTGGTTAAATTTATTTCCAGATGTTTCATTCTCTTAGATGTCACTGTAAATGGGTTGCTTTCTTCATTTCTATTTTAGATTATTCATTGTTGCATAGAAATGCAACTGATTTTTGCTTGCTAATCTTGTACCCTGCAACTTCACTGAATTTGTTTTTAGCTCTAATGGTTTTCCTGTGAATTCTTTGGAATTTTCCACAAGAAAAGATAATATCTTCTATGAATAGGGATAATTTTACTCTTTCTTCTCCAATTTGGATATATTTTATTACTTTTTCTTGCCTAAATGCTCTAGCAAGGACTTTCAGTACAATCTTGAATGACAGTGGTGCAAGCAGACATCCTTGTCTTACTCCTTATCTCTTAGGGAAAAGACTTTCAATCTTTCATCACTGAGTATAAGGACATCAGTGGGGTTTTTTTAGATGCCTTTTTTCATGTCAAGGAAGTTACTTTCTATTGCTATTTATCTAAATTTTTCATCATTAAAAGCTGTTGGATTTTTTTCATGTGTCTTTTCTGTGTCAATTGAAGTGATAACTTGCTTTATCCTTCATTGTATTAATATGGTGTATTATATTGATTGATTTTTTTATGTCAAACCACTTTTGCACTTGTAGCATAGTTCACACTTGGCCATGGAGTGTATTTAATGTGCTATTTAATTTAGTTAGCTAGTATTTTGTTGAGGATTTTTGGATCTATATTCATAAGATATATTTGTCTGTAAATTTTCTTGTACCACTTTTATCTGGCTTTGATATTAAGTTGATGTTGGCCTCATAGAACGAGTTAGGTAATGTATCCTCCTCTTCAATTTTTTTGGAAGACTTACAGCAGAATCAGTGTTAATTATTGGAATTTTTGTCATAATTCCCCTGTCAAACCATCTGTTCCTAAATTTTTCTTTTTTGGGGGAAGTTATTGATAACTGATTCGATCTCTTATAATTGGTCTATTGAGATCTTTTATTTCATCTAATGTCTGTGCTAGTTGTTTGTGTGTTTCCAGGAATTTGTCCATTCCATCTAGATTGTCTAATTTGTTGGCATACAGTTTTCACAATATCCTCTTATAATCCTTTTTATTTCTGTGGGGTCAGTAGTAATGTCCCCTTCTAATTTGTGATTTCATTTATAAGCCTCCTAAATTTTTATTCTTTATTAATGTAGCTAAAGATTTGTCAATTTTATTGATCCTCTCAAAGAACCAACTTTTGGTTTTGTTAATGATCTCTTGTTGTTTTCATTCTCTATTTCATTTATTTCTCATTTAATGTTTATTATTTTTTCCCTTTGCTTGCTTTAGGATTAATTTGTGGTTCTTTTCAATTTCCTCCAGGTGTGCAGTGGGGCTTTGATTTTGGTTCTTTCTTCTTTCTAAATGTAAGAATTTAGGGCTATAAATTTCCCTCTGACAACTAACTTCACTGCATCCCATACGTTTTGTATATTGTGTTCTCATTTTCATTCATCTCCAGAGATTTAATGATTTCCCCTGTGATTTCTTCTTTGATGTATTGATTGTTTAAGTGTGTGTTATTTAACTTCCATGCATTTGTGGATTTTTAATATTCTGCCTGTTGATTTCCAGTTTCATTCCAATGTGTTCAAAGAAGATGCTTTGTATAATTTCAATCTTTTAAAATGTATTGAGACTTGTTTCATGCCCCTTGTGGTCTATCTTATGGAATGCTCAAGTGCACTTGAGAAGAATGTATATCATGCTGCTTTGGGGTATTATGTTATGTATGTGTTTGTTAGGTCTAGTTCATTTATCATTATTCAAGTTCTCTGTTTACTTATTGATCTTCTATTTAGATTTTCTATCTATTGATGAAAATGGTGTATTGAAGTACATAACTATTATTGTAGAGATGTCTATTTCTCTCATCAGATTTGTCAGTGCTTGCCTCAAGTATGTTGGGGCACCATGGTTGGATGAATAAATATTGAAGATAATTATTTCTGCATGATGTATTGGCCCATTTATTAATATATAGTGCCCTTCTTTAGCTCTTGTAACAGCTTTTTACCTAAGGTCTTTTTTGTCCAATATCAGTAGAGCTAATATACTATTTCCATGGAATTTCTTTTTCCATTCTTTCATTTTCAATCTATTTTTGTCTTTGGGCTTAAGGTGAATCTTGGATAAACAACATATAATTGGACTGTATTTTTTATCCATTCTGTCAATATATGTCTTCTTTATTGGGGAGTTTAATCCATTGACATACAATGCTATTGCTGTAAGGCAGTGCTTATGTCAGCCCTTTTTGCCCTTTGTTTTTTATATGTCATATCTTTTTCATCTCTCTTTTCCTTTATTGCAGCCATCTTTTATGTAAAGGTGATCTCTTGTAATATATCTGATTGATCACTTTCTCATTTCTATTTCAGTGTATCTTTAAAATAATTTCATTGTCATCACTCTGGGCTTTGGATTACACAACCTAAGTCTATAGCCTATTTATTTGAAAAGATACCAAGTTAGCTTCAATAAAATGCACTTGCTCTCCTCCCATATGATTCTGTTTCTCTTCTTTATGTTTATTTTTTGATTCCACATTACCTATTAATATTTTGTGTGTGCATTATAAGGAAATATGACTACTTCTTATTCAATTTATTTCAACTCTAACAGGAATTAACAAGTAGAGTAATAAATTGAGGATAAAGTACCACTTGCTTTTGCATTTACTCATTTAGCTAACTTTACTGAAGATCTTCACTTCTTTACACTCCTTGTCATTCTCTCCTGCTTTTCTTTTCCACCTCAAGAATGCCCTTTAGCAATTCTTGTAATGCAAGCTCTTCTAGTCTGTCAAAGCTGCCAGAATACAGCACACAGAGATGGATTGGCTTTTAATAAGAGGGGATTTATTTAATTAAAAACTTATAGTTCTTCAGAGGAAAGGCACCTAACTTTCATCTAAGGTTACCTCTTTCATGGGAAGGTGAAGGGCAATGTCTGCTGGCTTTCTCTCCTGGCTTCTGGGTTCCAGCAGCTTTTCCTGGGTTGATTCCTTTCTGCATCCCCAAACATAAGGACTGAGCTGTGAGTGCTGAGATGAGGCATGCTAAGCTGCTCGGGTTGTGCTGCTGTGCTGCATTGAACACTCTCTTTTAAGACTCCAGCCAATTAAATTAAACAACACTCCTTGTAGAAGCATTCCCCTTAGATAAGTGCAGATGCAATCAGCCATAGGTGAGTTTCACATGCTAATGATTCAAGTCCATAGCAACAGAACTAGGCATTATCACCTGACCAAGTTGACACCTGAACCTAACTACAACACAAGCCTTTGGTGATAACTTATCTCTGCTTCTGCTTATCTGTATTTAAAATCCTATATCATTTTTCTAGAGCAGTGTGCCACTTTGAAATGTTATTTACCCCAGAAAAAAACATGTTTTAATCTTGATTCCATCTTGTGGAGGAAGCTTTTTCTTTTAATCCTGACTCAATAATATTGGCTGGAATCCTTTGATTAGATTATCTCTGTGGTGATGTGATGTGCCCAATTGTGGGTATTAACTTTTAATTAGATGGAGTTGTGATTCCACCCATTCCAGGTGGGCCTTGATTAGTTTACTGGAATCCATAAAAAGAGGAAGCATTTGGGAGAGACCTAGAAACGATGGAAATGTCGGGAGCTGACAGAAATGACAGAGCCTGGAGAAATGACAGAAGCCTCCGAGCCAACAGAAACTTGACAGCAATGCTGACACAGATGCAGACATGTGTGGAACAGACATAGATATTTGGAGATGCTTGGAACCCAGAAGATGTTGCCATGAGATGTTAAGCAAGCCAGAACCTGAGGAGAGCTAAGGGAAGCCAAGAGATGAAAGCCATCCCTGGGGAAGCAAAGTAAAGAGCCTCCATACAGACACAGACTGAAAGCAACAGAGCCTAGGAGGTAGTGACCAGCAGATGCCAGCCACATGATTTCCCAGCTGACAGAGGTGTTCCCAACCAATTGGCCTTCCTCGAGTAAATATAGCCTCTTGTTGGTGCCTTAATTTAGATACTTTCACTTTCTTAGAACTGTAAACTTGCAACTTATTAAATTCCCCTTTTAAAAGCATCCCAGTTCTCATATATTGCATCCCAGCAGCTTGCTAACTAAAAGAAGCAGTGTTTTCCAGATAAAGAATTTTTGGCTGGTAGTTTTTCTCATGAATCTATATTTCTTCATATATTTTCAAGTTACCTTCTAGTGTCCTTTCCTTTTCTTTGAAAGACTCCAGGTAAATGTCTTGCTGGGAAGATCTAGTGGGAATGAGTTCACTCAGTTTTTTTTTTTTAATCTAAGAATGTCTTGATTTCTCCCTCATTAAAAATTTTTTTATTGTATAATATAACATGTATACAAAGAAAAGAAAGAAACAAGCAATAGTTTTCAAAGCACTCTTCAGCAAGTAGTTCCAGATTGTCATGGGCTTCCATATGATCATCTCAGATTTTTCCTTCTAGCTGCTCCAGAACATTGGAAGCTAGAAGGAGTAAACACTTTTTTTTATCATCACAATCAATTTTTTCTTTTTTGTGAAAAATAACATATATGCAACAAAAAAGCAATGAATTTCAAAGCACAGCATCACAATTAGTTGTAGAACTGATTTCAGAGTTTGATATGGGTCACAAAATTACACCGTCATAGGTTTTTACTTTCAGCTGCTCTAAGATACTGGAGAAAAAAAAAAGAGATATCAGTTTAATGATTCAGCTATCATATTCATTCATTAAATTCTATCTCCTCTGTATAACTCCACCATCATCTTTGATCTTTCTATCCCTCTCTTTAGGAGTATTTGGGCTATGGCAATTCTAAATTTTCCATTTTAGAAGGGGCTGTCAATAATATGGGGTAGGGAGATGGAATTAGCTGATGTTCTAGAAAAGCTGGGCCTTCTAGCTTTCAGGACTTATCTGGTCCAGGGACCCATCAAGAGGTTGTAGGTTTCTGGAAAGTTACTCTAGTGCATGGAACCTTTGTCAAATCTGATATATTGCCCTAAATGTTCTTTAGGATTGGCTGGAAAGGTTTTAGTTGGGGTTTGGCAAGTTATAATATGTAGCAGTGTCTAACTGAAGTTTGCTTAAAAACAACCTCCAGAGTAACCTCTCAACTATTTGAACTCTCTCTGCCACTGATACTTTACTGGTTATACTTCTTTTCCCCCTTTTGGTGAGGATGGAATTGTTGATCCCATGGTGCCAGGGCCAAACACATCCCTTGGAGTCATCTCCCACACTGCCAGGGAGATTTTCACCCCTGGATGTCATTTCCCATGTATGGGAGGGGGCAATGATTTCACTTGCAGAGTTGGGCTCAGAAAGAGTGAGGCCACATCTGGGCAACAAGAGATCCTCCAGAAGTAACTCTTAGGCTTACCTTATAGGTAGGCTAAGCTTCTCTGCTACCTACATAAGTTTCACAAGTGTAAGCCTCAAGATCAAGGATTTGGCCTATTGAATTGGGTGCCCACAAAGTTTGACCCAGTATCAGGGCATTCCCTGGTGGTAAATTTTAATAGTTCCATATTTCTTTCTTCTACCCCTCAAGGGACTTTGCCTATACTTCTTGATTATCTGCTTAATATATTCTAGGATATATCCAGTCATTACATTTAACTATACAGGATTTAAAAACCCTCTTTCTTATTCTGGGGTCCCCGTGTTTCAGTTGTTAAAATGAGCTATACAGACAGGTTGAGTTAGATTATGTGCTACAGAAAAATTAGTTTTGAGACAAAATAAAACTTTCTTCCTTTGGTCACAAGGAGTATGAGTGGTTCTAAAATATAGACAGTGTCTTCTTCACCCCAGTGTTCTGAATTAATTTAACCCCAAATTGATCGGCTTTGTTCTTATCTCTAAATACCAGGTTGTATATATATAAATATAAAACAGCCTCTCAAAATCCAGAAATAATAATTACCACCCTGGACTAAATGTGTCTGCTATAAGAGCTTACACTCTAGGCCCCTGTTTTCTTATAAGCATTTTCTAAAGGAGACCATACAATAATTGTTCATTTGTTTCTGGCTTATTTTGCCTCACCAAATGACCCACAAATTCATTCACATGGCTTCATGCCTCACAGCTTCATTCTTTCTTGTATTAGCACAATATTCAATCATGTGTATCCCCCATCATTTGCCAATCTCCTTATGAATCAGTGCATCCTTCAGCCACCTGCATTCATTAGGCATTTGAATTGGCATTGTAAAATGCCCAAAGTCCACAGTCCAACAATGCGCTCAATTTTAGATCATTTCATTATTCCGAAGAGAAAGACAACCAATAAACATGCACTAACTATTCTAGTTTGCTAGCTGCCAGAATGCAATATACCAGAAATGGAATGGCTTTTAAAAAAGGGAATTTAATAAGTTGTTAGTTTACAGTTCTAAGGCCAAGAAAATGGACCAATTAAAACAAGTCTATAGAAATGTCCAAACTGAAGCATCCAGGAAGGATACCTTGGTTCTAGAAGGCCACTGATGTTCAGTGTTTCTCTCTTGGCTAGAGGGGTAGATGGCAAAGTCTGCTAACTTTCTTTTCCAGCTTATTGTTTCATGAAACTCTTCAGGAAGCATTTTCCTTATTCATCTCCAAAACTTGCTGGCTGCTGGACTCTTCTCTGTTTCATGGTTTGGTGTCATTCTCTGCTCTCTCAGAATCTCCTGTCTTTCCGTCTTGTTCTCTTGCTTTTTCTTCAGTTCTTCCTCTTTTAAGGGATTCCAGTAAAACCAAGGAAGACCCACAAGTTTAATACACACACTTGATTGAGTCACATCTCCATGGAGAGAAGCTAATTAAAGTTTCCAACATACAGTACTCAGTAGGGATTATAAGAAATGGCTGCTTTTACAAAATGGGATTTGGATTAAAACATGGCAATTCAAAGGTACATAAATCCTTTCAAATCACCACACTCATCAAATAGGAAATCTAAACCTCCCCTTAACTCTTGTCCCTCCCCACATTATTTACCTCTGTCATTGCTGTGGTAGTGTTGATATTTTCCTCTTAAACCTAGCTTATGGCATGCAATATAAGTTTCCCCATGTTCCCTGGACTTAAACACTCTTTGTAGAGGAATCATACCTTTCAAGTAGTTCCTGCAAGAACTAATTTATATTTCTAGTGTTAATCAGTGCAACACATGTGTCAATATAACCCCTTTCAATCTTATTCACCTTCAATATGGTAATAATATTTATAGACTCACTTGAGAACCACTTCACTTTAATCAATTCCCTTTCATTTGAGTTCAACCTCATTAGCTAACCATTTACTCATCTCTAGCTTCTATGTATCTCTAAGTCCCCTATATATTATATAATAAGCCTCTGATTTTACCTTTACCATGGTCATAAAAGTGGAGTCATACAGTATCTCCCTTTTGAGTCTGGCTTATTTCACTCAGCATCATGCCCTCAAGGCTCATCCATCTTGTCATGTGTTTCAGGACGTCATTTCATCTTACTGCTGCATAATATTGCATTATATGTATATACTACATTTTGTTAAAACACTTGTATGTTAATGGGCATTTGATTGGTCTCTATCTTTTGGCGATTGTGAATAGTGCTGCTATGAACATTGGTGTGCAAATGTCTGTTTATGTCATTGGTTTCAGCTAGTCTCAGTATATACCAAGCAGTGCTATAGGCCAATTTCCTAATGAACCACCAAACTGTCTTCCATAGTGGCTGTACCATTATACATTACCACGAGCAGTACATAAGTTTCCCAGTTTCTCCACATCCTCTCCAACATTTATAGTTTCCTGTTTGTTTAATAGCAGTCATTCTTATAGATGTGAGCTGGTATCTCATTGTAGTCTTGATCTGCATTTCCTTTACAGCCAAAGAAAATGAATATCTCCTTATGTGATTTTGAGCTATTTATATTTGCACTTCAGAAAAATACCTATTCATATCTTCAGCCCATTTTATAATCAGGTTGTTTGTTCTTTTGCTGTTGAGCAGTATGATTTTTTTATGTATACAGGCTGTCAATTTTTTGTCTGATTTTCAAATATTTCCCCCCATTGAATTGGCCACCTCTTCACCTTTTTGACAAAGTCTTTTGAGGTGCAGAAGTATTTGATTTTTAGGAGTTCCCATTTATCTATTTTTTCTTTTGTTGTTTGTGCTTTGGGTATAAAGTTTAGGAAGCTACCTCCTATTACTAGGTCTTGAAGATGTTTCCCTACATTTTCTTCTAGAAGCTTTATGGTGCTAGTTCTTATATTTAGGAACCACTCTGAGTTAATTTTTGCATAGGACTTAAGGAAAGGGTCATGTTTCATTCTTTTGGCTATTGATATCCAGTTCTCCCATTTCCATTTATTGAAAAGACATATTTTGTTCCATTTCAGGAGTTTGGGGGCCTTATCAAAAATCAGTTGACCATAGATTTGGTGGTCTATTTTTCACATTCTCAATTCAATTCCATTGGTCAATACTTCTATCTTTGTGCCAATACCATGCTGTTTTGACCACTGTGGCTTTATCATTAGTTTTAATCCTCCCACTTCATTCTCCTTTTTAAGGATACTTTTAGCTATTCAGGGTCTCATTCCTATCGAGATGAATTTGGTAACTAGCTTTTCCAAGTAGGTTGTTAGAGTTTTGATTAGTAATGCATTGAATCTGAACATTAATTTGGGTAGAACTGACATCTTAACTTTATTTACCCTTCTTATTCATGAACAGGGGATATCTTTCCACCTATTTAGATCTACTTTGATTTCTTGTATCAATGCTACACAGTTTTCTGTGTACAACTCCTTTACATCCCTGGATAAGTTCATTCCTGAGTACTTGATTCTTTTAGTTGATATTTTGAATGGAATTTTTTCCTGAACTGACTTCTCAGGCCATTGCTTTTGTATAGAAACATACATTAATTTTATGTCCCACCACCTTGCTGAATTTGTTTAATACCTCAAGTAACTTTGCTGTGGTTTTCTCAGGATTTTCCAAGTATAGTATCATGTCATCTGCAAATAATGAAAGTTTTATTTATTCATTTCCAATTTGGATGCCTTTTATTTATTTTTCCTGCCTGATTGCTCTAGGTAGAACTTCTAGCACAATGCTGAATAATAGTGGTGACAGTGGGCATCCTTGTCTCATTACTTATCTTAGGGGGAAATATTTCAGTCTCTCTCCATTGAGTATGATGCTTGCTATCAGTTTTTCATTTTTACCCTTTATCATATTGAGGAAGTTACCTTCGGTTCTTATCTTTTGAAATGCTTTTTATCAGAAAAGGGTGCTGAATTTTGTCAAATGCTTTTTCAGCATCAATTGAGATGTTGAAACATCTATCACTCCCTTCAGTTTTGCCTATCTCATATGCTTTGGAGCTCCTTGATTGGGAGCATGAACATTCATGACTGTCATTTCTTCTTCGTGAATTGTCCCTTTAATTAATATATAATGACCTTCTTTGTCTCTTATGATATTTTTACATCTAAACTCTATTTTGTCTAATATGTATATAGCTACTCCTGCTTTCTTTTGTTTACAACTTGCACAGAAAATCTTTTTCCATCCTTTCATTTTCAATTTATTTGTATCCCTGTGTCTAAGATGAGTCAGTTGTAAGTAGCATATAGCTGGAATATATTTCTTAATCCATTCTGCCAATCTATATCTTTTAACTGGTAAGTTTAGTCCATTAACATTCAAAGTTATTACTGAAAAGGAATTTCTTGAATCCACCATCTTATCTTTTGGATTTATTTGTCAGATCTATATATTCTTTTCTCTCTTTTTCTTTTCATCCTTTAAGTTTCCCTTACTGGTACTCTTCAATTCTGTGCCTTCCTCCAGACCTCCCTCTCCTGTGTTTTTTTCCAACTGGCAAAACTCCCTTTAGTATTTTTTGTAGGGCCAGTCTCTTGTTGACAAATTCTTGCAGGATTTGTTGTCTGTGAAAATTTTAATATGTCCCTCAGTTTTGAAGAACAATTTTGCTGCATACAGAATTCTTGGCTGGAAGTCTTTCTCTTTCAGTATCTTAAATATATCATACCACTACATTCTCAAGTCCGAACTCAGCCTTATGTGGTTTCCCTTCTATGTAGTAGAATGTCTTTTTCTTGCTGCTTTCAGGGTTTTCTGCTTCTCTTAAACATTTGACAGGCTGATTATTATGTGAGGGCCTATTTGGATGCATTCTTTTTGTAGCTTGTGGAGTTTCTTTGATTTGTATATTTATGTCCTTTATAAGGGTTGGGATGTTTTTCCCCATTATATCCTCAATTAATCTTCCTCGTCCTTACTCTTTTTTCTCTTTCTGGGACATCAATATTCTTATATTTGTATGCTTTGTTTGATCCATCATTTCCCTGAGATATAATTAAAAATTTTCCATCTTCTTTGCCATTTTTGAGTGGCAAAATCATTTGTCCTGTCTTCTAGTTTGCTTATTCTTTCTTCTGCCTCTTCAAATCTGCTGTTGTGTGTCTCTAGTATGTTTTGTATTTGGACTACAGCATTTTTAATCTCTGTGATATCTGCTATTTTTTTATTTATTCTTTCAAATACTTTTTTATGCTCTTCTAGTGCCTTCTTGATCTCCTTTATGTCATTATTCATGCCATTTATTTTATTTAGTAAGTTATATGGAAATCTTTGATTCATTGTTTCAATATCTGTGTCTCCTTTGGTGTTTTAATTTGGTCATTAGGCTAGGCTATATTTGTCTGTATTGTAATATTCTTAGTGATCTTCTGTTGTTTTCACCACATGTAAATATCTTTCTTGATTTACTTTGGAAGTTTTTTCCCTTCAGTAGTCTAATTTCTTGTGTTTGCAGGATGGATGTGTAGCAGGATGCAGGGTACAGGGCAGAGCACAGCAGTGCATTGTTGTATAGGTTGCAGTTTAGGTAAAGGGATATGTTGGGGATGCTATGCTAGTGCCTGTGAACATGGCTGACCAGCAGTGGGGATGGATTTGGTTGGGTGGGTGCTCAGGCCTGGAGGTCTTGGCCCTGGTCTAGGGCATGAGGACATTTGTGCACATGTGCAGAGCTATGGTAGCAGGTTAGTTTTAGGCCTGCATGAGCTGAGGGTAGATGTGACCCAGCTGCACAGATCAGTGCTTTCCCAGAGTTGGTTGGTGTGTCTGGGGTCCAAGCACCTGTGTGGTTCTAGGTACACCATAAACTGATGTATCTGTGTGCAGAGCTCAGGGATGGGTGGGGTGGGGATGTGTGACTCTATGGGCTAAGGGCAGGTGTAGCCTGGGTATGAAGGTAAGCACATGCAGCCCTTATGTGCTGGCAACAGCCTCCAGGGAGCAAGGAGGGTGAGGTAGTGCTCAGGAGGGGCACAGGAGAGGTGGGTTGGCCTATGCTTGGGGTGGAGGCTTGGGGTGTGCATGTGCACAAGTGTTTGGCAGGCAATGGCACTTGGAGCTCAGAAAGTGTGGGCAGGTGAAAGGGTTCAGGTACATGGGGTGTAGTGTGAGTCACAGATTGCAGAGCTGCGCTGGTGAGAGTAACATGTTCAAGGAACATGGTTTGGCTTACTTTCTAGTCCCCACTCCCCATCCATGTACTCCTGAGGGTTCCGGGATTCTTTGTTAGGCTGTTTGCACCAGTCAGACATTTCTCCAGTGATCTGCTTCTCAGTTCCTCAGCTTTTGTGGCCAGGGACACCCTACGTGATGAAGAAGACTCTCCCAGGTCACTTCCACTCTGGAATCACTGTCTCAGTTGCCCTCCTACCCTTTTTCTAGCTGTTTATTGGAGCAGGGCTGTGCTTGATCTGTCCTATTCCACGATCTTCTCCCCCTAATTTCTGATCAACAGTTTTTTGGGATATAACATTCTTGGTTGATAACTTTTTTCTTTCACCATTTTTGCTTGGTTTCTAATGAGAAATATTCATTTAATCTTATCAAATATCCCTGGTATGTGAGAAATTGCTCCTTTCTTGTTGCTTTTAGGAGTCTCTCTCTGTCCTTGGCCTTTGACAGCCTGATTGTGACATGCCTTGATGAGGATCTCTTAAAGATTATCTTATTTGGCATTGAAGTATATATTCATATCTTTTGACAAATTTGGGGGTTTTTTTCAGCCAAAATTTCTTCAAATATTCTTGCTCATATCTTCTAGTTCTCTTCTTCTCAGACTCCCATAATTTTTTTGCTTCATGGTGTCCCACAGGGCCCTTAGGCTCTGCTCACTTTTTTAATTGTTTTTACTTTCTGCTCCTCAGAATTATTTCATTTACCATTTTCATGTTCAGTTAAACCATCACATGGAGCACTATTGCCTGGATACTAGCTTTTCTGAGGCTGATAATTTTCCAAACCATCAATTTCTAGTTTCTTTGTGTGCAGGAGTTCAGTCCTCAGCTTATACTTTTCCGCTTGCATTTCACCATAGGCTGCAAGGAGAAACCAAGTTGCACTTTCTACATTTAGCTTAGAAATCTCAGCTAAATATCCAAGCTGATTTCTTTCAAATTCTGCCTTCCATACAATATTAGAAATTAATGTTACCAAATTCTCTTCCACTTAAAAGAAGGGTCATCTTACTCCCAGTTTCAAATAGCCCATTTATCATTTATGTCTAAGGCCTCATCTGAAGTAACTTTAATGTCCATATTTCTATTAAGAGTCTCTTCAAAGCAATCTTGGCTTTTTCTATCAAGTGCCTCACAATTCTTCCAGCCTCTACCCATTATTCAATTCCAAAGCTGTTTCCACATTTTTAGTGTTTGTGATAGCACCACCCCACCCTCCTGGTAACAATCTACATTTTAGCTCCCTAGACTGAAGAAAGCAGATACCATGAAATGGGTTGGCTTAAAAAATGGGAATTTACTCACTTATAGTTTGAGGCTGAGAAAAATGTTCAAATCAAGGTATCATCAATGTGATGCTTTCTTCCTGAATACCATCTGCCAGTGATCCTTTTCTCTCTGTCACATGGCAAGGCACATGGCAGCATCTGTGGGTCTCTCCTTTCTCTTCCAAGTTTCATTGATTTCAGCTTCTTCTATGGTTTTGTCTTGTTTTCTTTGTATCCATTTCTCTTATAAAGTACTTCAGTAAAAGGATAAGTCCCATCCTTAATGAAGTGTGTCACACCTTAATTGAAGTAGCCTCATTAGAAGATCCTACTTACAATGAGTTTATACCCACAGGAATGGAATAGATTTAAGAACATGTTTTTTTGGAGTACATACAGCTGCAAGCCTCTACAATACTGAACTTTTGACAGCTTATGGTAAATACTTAGGTGTTTCTCAGGTTTTTCTGCATGGGAGTTTTCCATGGACAAGTGCAGTAACTATAGAAAATTCCCCAGTATGTGAAAATGTTTCTGGATGTCCCCACTTCCCCTACAAAATCAAACAAGCAAACAAACAAAAACTCTCCTCCAGAATACTCTTTCTAAGCCCCAGGTGATTTATTTTGATGTCTCAACAGGTTTCACTGCAGGTTGTTGTTGTTTTGTCAGCTCCATGCCACTTCTTGTCACTGTTTCCCCACTCCACTTAAATTCTGCATTAGGCAAATAGGATGGCTTTGAGTCAATTTTTCAGGCAGTGGATTGGAGTGGGCATATACACAAACTAAATTTGCACATTAGGTTGTGCTACTAAACAGATACCTGGAACCACAGACTGCTGGATTGAGCTGCAGGAGAGGAAGAAGCCAGAGTAAGAAAAAGCCTCCTGCCAATAGCCATATATTACATTTATGGATCAATGTCACACTGATCCAAGACATAGAGCTCAACAGGCAGTTGTCAGCAATTCAGTCTTCTTTCCCTCCATTTTTAAATTCTTCCTAGGCCTTCCCCTCCACTTCCCACTCCACTGCTCCTCCCAAGAGTTAAAAAACAAACATTTTAACTAACATCTGTTAAATCTTGGATTGAGATCTGAAGCTTAAATATAAATGCATATTAGCATTAAAAAAACATGAGAAGAGGAAAATAGAGAGGAGGTAAAGGGAGATTCTTCAAAGAGAAAACTACTGCATTGAGGTAAGCACACTTACTAGTTAAATAAATTATGAGACTGTGTATAAAAAACTGTACATGCTAATTGTTCCAACATTTTGGTTCTCAGTAGGAATTTGAGAGATTGCAATGAAGAGCAAATATTGAGAAGAGAGATAAGATGATTTTCTTTTTATTTTTATGAGGGGGGAAAATAAAAGTTACCCTAACATTTCCCCCATGGGTATGCATATTACTCACAATTTTTTTCTGTTTCTTAATTTTAATAAATGGACATTTATTCAACATTTTGCTAACAGTTCTAGCTAGAGAAATTAGGCAAGACAAAGGAATAAAAAGCATATAAACTGGAAAGGAATAAGTAAAAGTCTCATTGTTTGCAGATGGTATGATACTGCACTTGGAAGATCGTAAGAAATCTACAGCAAAGTTACTTGAGCTAATAAACAAATTCAGCACGGTGCCAGGATATAAAATTAATGTCCAAAAATCATTAACATTTCTATACACAAGAAATGACCTAGCTGAGGAGTCAGTTAAGGAAAAAATTCCATTCAAAATAGCAACTAAAAAATCAAATACTAAGAATGAACTTAACTAGGGACATAAAGGACTCATACTCAGAAAATTACATAACATTGCTAAAAGAAATGAAAGGAAATCTAAATAGGTGGAAAGACATTCCCTGCTTATGTTTCTTTAGCATAAGAAGGCTAAATATAGTTAAGATGTCAATTCTCCCCAAATTGATCTACAGATTCAACACAGTACCAATCAAAATTCTAACAACCTACTGTTGAGATTTGGAAAAGCTAACTACCAGATTCATCTGAAAGGGAAAGAGACTCCGAATAGCTAAAAACATCCTTTAAAAAAAGGACAAAATGGGAGTACTAACACTCCCTGAGGACTAAAACTTATTATAAAGCCACAGCAGTCAAAACAGCATGGTACTGGCACAAAGACAGAAGCATTGACCAATGGAATCAAATCAAGAGTGCAGAAACAGACCACCAAATCTATGGTCAACTGATTTTTGACAAGACCCCCAAATCCTCTGAACTGGGACAAAAAGTCTTAATTGGGCATGGAAGAACTGGGTATCAATAGCCAAGAGAATGAAGGAGGATTCCTATCTTAAACCCTACACAAAAAATAACTCAAAGTGGATCAAACACCTAAATATAAGAACTAGCACCATGAAGCTTCTAGAAGAAAATGTAGGGAAACCTCTTCAAGACCTAGTAATAGGAGATAGCTTCCTAAACTTTACACCCAAAGCACAAGCAAAAAAAGAAAAAAATTAGATAAACGAGAAATTCACAAAATCAAATGCTTCTGCACCTCAAAAGACTTTGACAAAAAGGTGAAGAGGCAGCCAACTCAATGGGGGAAAATGTTTGGAAATCACATATCAGACAAAGGTTTGATTTCTTGTATATACAAAGAAATCATACAACTCAGCAACAAAAAACAAACAATCCAATTATAAAATGGGCTAAAGATATGAATAGGCATTTTTTCTGAAGAGGAAATACAGATGGCTTAAAAGCACATGAAGAGATACTCATTTTGATTGGCTAAAGGGAAATGCAGATCAAGACTACAATGAGATAGCACCTCAAACCTAAAAGAATACCACCAGCTCACACCTATAAGAATGGCTGTAATTAAACAAACAGGAAACTATAAATGTTCCAGAGGATGTGGAGAAACTGGGACACTTATTCACTGCTGGTGGGAATGTATAATGTTTCAGCCACTGTGGATGACTGTTTGGCAGTTCCTTAAGTAACTAAATATCGAGTTGCTCTATGACCTAGCAATAGCATGACTTGGTAGACACCTGGAAGATGTGAAAGCAATGACACAAACAGACATTTGTACACCAGTGTTCACAGCAGCATTATTTACAATCACCAGAAGATGGAAACAAACCAAATGCCCATCAACAGACAAGTGGATCAACAAAATGTGGTATATACACACGATGGAATATTGTGCAGCAGTAAGACAAAATGAAGCACATGGCAAGATGGACAAACCTTGAGGACATAATGCTGAGTGAAGTTAGCCAGACACAAAAGGATAGATACTGTATGATTTCACTTTTATGACCAGCATAAAGTATAATCAGAGGCTTATAATACAGAAGATAGGGGACTTAGAGATACCCTGAAGCTAGAGATGAGTGAACCATTACCTAATGAGGTTGAACTCCAATGTAAGGGAATAGACAGGAGTGAAGGTGATTCTCTAGTGCATCTATAAGTAATAGTACCATATTGAAGATGAACAAGATTGAAAGGGGTTGTATAGACCTACTTGTCCCACTGACTCACACTAGAAATATGAGTGAATTCTTGTTAGAATTACTTCAAAGATATGATTCTTGTGTAAAGAGTGTTGAAGTTGAGGGTACAGTGGGAAAGCTACTATTACATGCTATGAGCTATGTTCAAAAGGAAATCATCAGCACTACCACGGCAACAGCAGAGGTAAAACATGGGGGGAGGGACAAGAGTTAAGAGGAGGTGTAGGTTTCCTATTTAGCCGAGGGTGTTTATTGGCTTTCTGCCTCTTGGAAACAATGAAATGATCTAAAATTGAGAATTTTGATGGACTGTGGACTTTGGGTTCTCTACATGATTCCGGATGAATGCAGGTGGCTGAAAGATGCACTGACAGAGAAGTAGATTGGCGAACAATGGTGTATGCTTATGAACAAAGGTTGTGCTGCTACAAAAAGGAACAATGTCATGAGCATGTATGGTCACTTCTAGAAAAAAGCTTATAAGAAAGCAGAGGCCTAGATTGTAACCTTTTAGAGCAGACACGTTAAGTCCGGAGTGGTGATTAATATTTTTGGATTTTGAGAGGCTGTTTCATATATATAAGGTGATATTTAGAGATAAGAATGAAGCTGAACAGGATGGGGTTAAAGTAATTCAGAACATAGGGGTAATGACAGTGCCTTTATTTTAGAACCACATATACTCTTTGAGATCAATGGAAGAAAGATTTATTTGATCTGGAACTGAAATTTTCTGTAGTGCATAATCTAATTCAACCTATCTGTATAGCTTATTTGAACAACTGAAACACAGGAAGCAAAGAATAAGAAAGAGGCCCTTTAATCCTGTATAGATTATTGTAATGCCTGGAAATATCCTAGAGTATATTAAACAGATAATCAAAAAGTATTGGCAAAGTCCCCTGAGGGAGGGGAGAATGAATATGGAACGATTAAACCTTGCCATCAGGAATCCTCTGATACTGTGTCAAACTTTAGGGACACTCAAATCAATAGGCCATGCACTCGATCAGGAGGCTTACTCTTGTGAAGCTTCTGTAAGTAACGGAGAAACTTAGACTACCTATAAGCATGTCTAAGAGTTACTTTTGGAGGACCTCTGTTGTTGCTCAGATGTGGCTTCAGTCTCTCTAAGCCCAACTCTGCAAGTGAAATCATTGCCCTCCCTACTATGTGGGACATGACATCCAAGGGTGAAAGTCTCCCTGGCAACATGGGAGATGGCTCCCAGGGATGAATCCCGACCTGGCACTGTGGGGTCAACAATTCCATCCTGCCGAAAAGCAGGAGAAGAAGTGTAATTAATAAAGTATCAGTGGCAGAGAAAGTTCAAATAGAATCAAGA
The DNA here is from genome assembly GCF_023851605.1 of Tamandua tetradactyla. Classification (NCBI taxonomy): domain Eukaryota; kingdom Metazoa; phylum Chordata; class Mammalia; order Pilosa; family Myrmecophagidae; genus Tamandua; species Tamandua tetradactyla. The sequence goes on along the minus strand of NC_135353.1, from coordinate 51,840,526 downwards.
GGCTGCTCTGGAGGTTGCCCTTATGCAGGCTTCAGGTAGACCTTGCTACCTATCATAACCTCCTAACCCTCAACCAGGGCCATTCCAGCCAATCCTAAAGAACATCTAGTGCAAAATATAAGATTCCACAAGGGTTCCAGGCACTGGAGTAACTTCCCAGGAACCTACAACCTTCAGATGGGTCCCTGGTCCAGATAAGTCCTGAGACCTAGCTCAGCCTCTCCAGAACATCAGATAGTTCCATCTCAATACCCCATATTAGTGATAGACCCTTCCAATATAAAAAAAATTTTAAATTGCCATAGCCCACACAACCCCAAAGAGAGGTATGGAATGATAAAAGATGATGGTGGAATTATACATAGAAGATAGGACTTAACAAATGAACATGAATGCTGAATTATTAAATTGATACCTCTTTTAGTCTCCAGTATTTTAGAGCAGCCAGCAGTAAAAACCTAAAATTGTGAAATTGTAAACCATGTCAAACTCTGAAATATGTTCTACAACTAATTGTGGTGCTGTGTTTTGAAATTTATAGCTTTTAAGTATATATGTTATTGTTCACAAAAAAAGAAGGAAAAATATCAATTGACATGATAAAAAAGTATTTAAGCCTTCTAGCCTCCTATATTCTGGAGCAGCTAGAAGGAAAAATATGAGACGATCATATGATAGCCCATGACAACTCTGGGATCTGTTGTATAACCACTTGTTAAAGAGTGCTTTGAAAAGTAGTGCTTTATTATTTCTTGCTTTGTATATATGTTATAATATACATTTTAAAAAGTTAAAAAAAAGAAAAGAAACGGGCATGAGGTAGATTTACATCAAATAAGCTAAATGATGAAATGTATTTAAATTAATATTAACCTTCACAGTAATGTAGAATCATGATATCACTCTATATTTATTTGTTTTATAGTTAATTATGCTACTTTTACGAATTCAGTATGGTGTAAGAGCGAAGCTAATTTCCTTGTACACACTAGCTTGTTTGGGGTTTACTTGCTGGTAGGTAGCTTGAAATGACTACATGTTACATGATGATAATTTACTGAACTATGGCATAATCTAGGATGCAGAGAACTCAAGTTTATTTGAGCTTCAAATCATGGGAAACAACAGTCAGGACAGATGTTTATGGGCCAAAAAGAGATAGCAGGGCAGTGTTGAGTGAGGTTACCTAAGTGAGAACACACTCATACTCCCTAGGAGTAATGGTGAGTGTGGTTGCTTCAGTTTTGTGTTCCCAAGGCTGGCACTGGAGAAAAGGAATCCCGCACAAAGCAATGATTTCAGTCTGAACTCTGGATGTAATGTAGAGAAGCCTAGCTATACCGTGGAATTAATTCAAATGAACGGTAGTTTAAGTAGGGCTTAGCAACATAAAGGTTGGAATATATGCATATTCAAATGACCCATCTGCACCATCTAGTTTACACTTGAAGCATATCTGCATGCTTACTATCTAGGAACTTCTTAATAAGGAGTGCAGTTTCAATACCTGAGGTAATTTGCTCCTCCAAAAGAGTATTTTTTTTTGCATGGACAGGCTCTGGGAATCGAACCTGGGTCTCCAGCATGGCAGGCAAGAATTCTACTACTGAGCCACTGTTGCACCCACCTCAAAAGACTATTTTTGATGTGATTCTAAAAGAAAAAATAAGAAAAAGATGATTATTCCATAGAAAATATTTCAGCTATTTCAGCAGGAAAGCCCTCTTTTCATGGACTGTCTCAATCGTCATTGTCATGTCATGAGTAACGTGTAAGATTAATACATGTATCAATAAAAGGAGACACTTTGATTAAATATAAGTAATATAAATGAAGTAGGAAAACACATCGTTAAAATATCAGTTTCTATTATTATTGACTTTTTGGTTTGGAAAATGAGTATGAAACGGTGTATAGTAAAATGTAAAGGTGTAAGTAAAATTAAACATACAAGTTCATGTCAATTTCACAATTATTTGATATTTGACACTGTACTTATTTTCAAAGCAGTCAGCCAACCTATTAAACATTATATATTTTATTTTATATTTTTAGATAATTTGAGCCAATAATTTTATAATTTTACTCCATACCCCACAATACTGATCTCATCACTGGGAGAAATACCACGTTAGAAAACTGTGATTTTGAATATTTTGTAACAATTATCAATTCATATATAGTGGAATAATTGCATATAATAAATATAATATTTCATCAAAAATTAAAGATTTTGGAACAGAAGTATGGTTAAGGCCTTTGTATGTTAAATTATAATGTACATTATTCTTTTAAGAATGTTTATGATCCCGTATAATGATTGAAGACATGTTTCCTTGAATGAAAGCTGTATCCATTACATATGATTTATTTCCTTCAAAATTTCCAATGTTATTAAATATTCTCTTATATGATCTCAGGTATAAAACTAAAGTTTTCTAGGCCTCAGTCTATTCCTTTGTAAAATAGAAGGTTGGAGAAATATTTCCTTAATCTAATTTCTTGTTTATAATGTATATGATTCTTTAATCATGACATTTTTTTTCTTTAAGAGACACTATTCTGTAACTAACCCATATGCACAATGTTTTGTTAGGATGCCATTTTACTGTGGTTCAGGTATTACTGTTAGAGATCACACTTAAAAAAAAGGGGCCCAAGGCCATTTTCCAACTTTTATCAATATTGATTCAGCAAAAAGAATGCTTTTACAGAAGCAACCTCATTTGTAGCCTCTTTCACCATGCTTCCGTATGTCTTTGTGGGTCTATTTCAAAGTGTTCTCTACGTTGTGCTTTACATATTAGGAAAATCTCATATTTAGTGGTGGGTTCATCTATCAGAAGAGTGACCACTTGTGTTCTGTCTACTTATGTAAAGGGAAGGTAGGTTAAGGCCATCAGAATTTTCAACTCCAGTCTGTTGCCTTTGCCTGAGAAGACATGAGACAGAGAGCAGGATGTATTTTTGTTTCTTGCTTCCTCACATTAGTGTGGTAAAATGCAAGATTTAGTTTGAGGGAAAGCAGAAAGAACAGGCTTCTTGAACTTATTCCATTGTAAATTTCTCAGACCAATATGTTCCTATCACAATGAATGTGGTCACCTGGGATCTTTGAAGTTCAGTAGGCAGAATAGAGCCATCAGAACCCTTTGTTTAGACTTTCAATAACACATACACCAAGACAAACAACCCTCACCTAGTGGTATTATAGAGTAATAGAATGATAACGTGCATAGATTGTATATCGATTTATAGAAGAGTAAAGAGAACTGGGAGGGAATTTAAGGACCATTTAATTGAAATCTGTAATTCTTTAGAGAGGATTTCTGAAGCTCAGAGATACTGAGTTACTATAAAAGCAGTTGTTGGCAAGGCCAGGAATAGTTTGTCTTTCCCAAGGCATGAATGCAAGGTCTGTAAAGCTTAAATTCAAATACATACCAAGAAATGTGTTGAATGGTTTGTTTTGTTTACCTTAATTCAAAGACAACTTATCTACAGTGCCATGTCGTTATCTTGAGAGTTTACTAGCTTTGGCTACTAAATTGTACTTCAAACTGAAGCAGCGATTATCTGGCTATCTACACACATTTATATACTTTGCCTATTTTTGCACCCAAATTATAAAATATTTTCTTTTTTCGTGCATGCATTCAATGTATTTTTTTGAAGAAAGAAAAATAATTTTATACTGATTAAATATGGCAAATATATGGCATTAGCTTTTTGCAAAAATGGTAAAATTATCTACATTGATCTACATATTCATTCACACAACACTATTTGAAGCAGGGAACACAAGAACATATTACTCTTACACATATATCTTTCTCTCATCATGTGTTTCCTGGAGTTTCTCTATGTTCATTGGCAGCATTTTGCTTTCCTCTTCCAATGCATTGTTCTCACGCTTCAATGTGTCACAGTCATTTGCAGTTTTAAAATATATTCTCTAAAGTACAGAAAATTTGGATATTGCCATGTGCCTATGACCTGAAAACACGGTTGGGAGGCTAAAGAGAGGGGCCTGAATCCAGATATCAGAAAGGCGTTCTTGATTTTCCAATGCAAAAACATTTCCATTAAAAGACAATTTCTTCTCAATAAGCAGCCTACCTTTAAAGGTACAATTGTTGGGTACTAAGCCTCACAGGCCATACTATAATATTGATACTGCAGGATTTGCCAAGTCTTGGTCCTTGATATTGTGACATCCCTCCAATTCAAATGGAGCTCACATCCTTAAAATCATGTTACCCATGATTTGCTGATTCCATTCAGTGTTTGTTGTTATCCTTCTCTTTATACTCAGGTAATTTTTCTTTGAATATTTTTCCCTCTATGCAGTACTTCATAATCTCAGACATTTCCTCATGTTGATGTAAAACTGTCCCTGAATATAATCTTTGCCCCACATTATCAAGCAGTTTATTTTTTCAGTAGTAAATCCACAAACTTGTTTGGATTAAATCCATTGGGAAGAATCTTAGAATATACCTGGCCTTGGATTACGTTCACATCAACGTGTTCTCCAGTAGTTTCTGCAGGTGCTATAGCTAGTAATTCCCCTGATCATACCTCAAGGTACCTTTCCTCACATCCGTGGGAATGTATGAGTTCAAAATCATTAGGACAGGCTGAGTTGCTGGCAGCTCTGATGAAGGGTCTGGATGAATTCCACAGGAGAAGCTCACTGGCTGAAGAAGCAGAGAAAGAGTCTATCCTCTTCCTGGTGGCTGACTGGGGCCTCCTGGGTGGCCTCTGGGTTGGGGGCTGGGCTGGGGCAGCGACCGGACAGCGGGGACAGCGAGGGGCAGCGGGAGGAGTGGAGGAGCCGGGGTTGCAGCTAGGGGTTGGCGGAACGGTTGAGGTCTCTGGCGTGAAGGCCGTTCGCACCGCTACATTATAGGAGTTTGACCTCCGCAGTGGCCAACCGCCGCTTCCATGTCCAGGGTTGTTTGCCTGGCTGCATTGTGGGAATTTCTCAATGTATATTTATTTTGAGAACTTCTTTCATGCAAAGGGAAAGTACGTATGTTTCAGAGGGAAGGAAACTTCAAGCGTCGGGCTGCAAATTATTATAAACTTTAGAGAGAAAAACATAGTATGTTTCCAATCCCATTTATTTTTAAACTCTGATCATCCTTGTTTTGTGCTACGTTATTAAGACCGTTCTGCCTTATAGCTTCAGAAGGCATTCTGACTTTGTTGCAAAAGGTATCTTATATCTGTTACATTTCCTCCCAAGTCACTTTCAATATACACACATATATCATTACTATTGGGCACTGTTCCATGGGGGGGGGGGACACACAGGTAATTCTGCTTGCCCAGCACCGAAGAAGAATGGCACAAAAGTACTACTAGGTCAGCCAGAAAACAAAATAAGATGAAGCAAAACAAACACTCACTCTTGTTTTCATTTAAACCAAGCACTCTGGAAGTTTTTCTAGCTACACAGAGAATCCAAGGGACCCTAGGAGGTGAAAGCCTAAAGCCTCGTCTAACTCCATATTTGCAAGAAATTTCAGAAGGCAATTATTCAATTCATGCACTGAGTGTCTCAAAATTGGTAACTTCACAAGTTATTCTTCAGGACTCCCAGAAACTCGAGGATGGGTTTAAGAAAAAAAAAAGCAAGCTTAAGTCAAAAACTCTTTCAATAATAGAGGGGATGTCATTTAATTGATTCCTATGATGTACTAAGCTTTCTGATGGGCTTTTTCATATATTACCTTCACTGTTCACAACAAAACCACCAGGTTGATCTTTATTTTTATTTTACAAATGATAAAATTGAGGCTTAGAACGTAAAGTAATCTCTATGCCAGAGTAATGCAGCTGAGATTTGAAGCCACATTCATGTCATTCTAAAGACCATATTTCTTAGGACAACTTGGTCCTAAATCCATACAGCTTTTATATTTTTTATTGGCAGGAGGGATTGAGAAAATATATTCACTATTTTCCAGCACCCTAAACTGCCGCCTGATTTCAGCTTATTAATGAGTTTTGCATAGTCAATAAGCTGTTTTTTCACAGGCTGAGAACCAATTTATCTGGGCCTGGAAATGAACTCCCTTCAGGAAACTGGGTGTTTCCTATCTCCTTACTCACTTAAGGACTCTAGTTCCTTAATCATTGTGTTTGTTCTACTATTTCCAGTTTGAATAACCTTGAAAGAGGTGACCAAACTACGTCAGGGGCTTGAACATTTCTGCTTTCTTTCCAATCATGCTGTATTCCCCATCAATGATTTTCTCCTGTGATCATCAAATGGAGTGCTACAAATTGCATTACCTGTTGAAATCATGGACTGGAACAATTGATAGGCATCTGACTTGTCAACCATATTCTGTCTCTAGAAATCCTTTAGTGATGCTCTGGCCATTTCAAGGGATTAGATTTTTTTCAAAACTTGTGACAGTACAGAGATTCTAGTTCTAAAGTAATTCTAAATTATTTTACAGAATTACAGGCACATTGACCTTAATGCAAAGCATTATATATGTTTGTATTTTATGTGTGATTTTGTGGGAAGAAAACCTTAAATTCATCCTTACCAGCAAGTCCTTTCAGCGTCAATCAGCTCACATTTCCAGAAACATAAACATAAAAGGTATTTAGCACTGGAGAAGTTCAATTTTCCTTTAGAGTAGGTTCTGAGTAGGTAGTGATTCCGATTGTTCTAACGTCTTCAATCTTTCATAGTACATACCCTTGGAGTATAACCCTTTCCAATATATCACAATCCAGAGTTTCTCATTACATGAGAAAATGTTCTCTTGAGTATTATTATATTTTACTTCATTACATAAGTCTTCAATACATTTGGTTTAGCTAATTTTTTTTCCCCTGAGAATGTTAATGTTCAGCCACAGTATAAATCAGTTTGAGAATCATCATGTTCCTGAATAAAGTAAATAATACAGCAATCAAAATTCCAAAGTTTGCATTTTGTTATATAAGGAGAAATATTGTCCAGAAATAAAGGAAGAGAACCATGGTATGAGGATGTTAGACTTTGGAGATCATCTCATCTTGCATATGAGGAAAATAGGGACAAGAAAGATGAAATGAGTCGCTCGTGTCACAGGGCAAGTTCATTACTGAGCCATGAAGAGAACAGATGTTTTCTGAATGCTGTTTGTCCCACTATATCACTTTTTCTTAACCTCCATGGTGAACTTGTATTATTTGGGGTGCTCTTAAAAATAGGTATCTGAGCCTCACCTGCAAAGATTCTGATTGGAGTAGTCTGGGATGAGACCCAGGCATCTGTATTTTTTAAGATACCCCCAGGCTATTCTACTGGGCAGCCAAGAATGAGAATTACCAGACTATATCCTGCTGTCTCTCTAACATTGTTAATATGCATCACTGCCTTTGAGGACACAAAGGAGATGTCTGTTCTCTTGAATGAGTAATAAAGACTTTTTTTGAAGAGTGTGGTTATATGCCTAGAGTGTATAACAATAATGAAATGTACAATGTACAAATTTTAAAAATGTTTTTGCATGAGGAAGAACAAAGGAATGTCATTATTGCAGGGTGCTGAAAATAGATGATAATTAATACTTTAAAATGCCACCTTATATGTGAGACTAAAGCAAAAAATGTTTATTTGTTACAAAATTTATATTTTGACTGGAGCATTTCCTAATATAACTCATGTAGATAGTTTGATCGAAGTACTTGGAATCTCAGGTAGGACATGAGATTTTGTTGGTTTGTCCAGAGTGATGCCCCGATGAATCCCAGAGTGATTTGATCAGTGACAGGAAAAGTATTTGCAAGTCCCCTTTGGGGAATGGTGAGAGCGGGGAGAAATTCAACTTCCCCAAGATGAATTCTTGATATTCTCACAAGCAGTGTGGACAACCAAAGCTATAGGCTGAGCCCCCAGTCTTGGGGTTTGTTCATATGAAACTTAACCCCACAAAGGATAGGTCAAGTCTACTTTAAATTTAGGCCTAAGAGTCACCCCCAAGAGAGCCTCTTTTGTTGCGTAGATGTGGCTTCTCTCTCCAGCCAATACAACGAGCAGTCTCATCACCCTCCCCCTCTCTGTGTGAAACATGACTCCCAGGGGTGTGGACCTTCCTGGCAACGTGGGACAGAGATCCTGGAATGAGCTGAGACTCAGCATCAAGGGACTGAGAAAAACCCTAGAATGAGCTGAGAATTAACATCAAGGGATTGAGAGAACCTTCTTGACCAAAGGGGGAAGAGTGAAATGAGACTGTCAATGGCTGAGAGATTCCAAACAGAGTCAAGAGGTTATCCTGGAGGTTATTCATACGCATTAAGTAGATATCACCTTGTTGTTCAAGATGTAGTGGAGAGGCTGGAGGGAACTGCCTGAAAATGTAGAGCTGTGTTCCACTAGCTATGTTTCTTGATGATGATTGAACAAGGATATAGCTTTCACAATGAGACTCTGTGAATGTGAAAATTTTGTGTCTGATGCTCCTTTTAGCTACTATATCACAGAAGAGAAGAACATATGGAATAAAAATAAATAATAGGGGGAACAAATGTTAAAATAAATTTAGTTTGAAATGCTAGTGGTAAATGAAAGCGAGGGGTAAGGGATATGGTATGTATAATATTTTTTTTCTCTATTATCACTTTATTTATTTTTCTGTTGTCTTTTTATTTCTTTTTCTAAATTGATGCAAATGTTCTAAGAAATGATGAATATGCAACTATGTGATGATATTAAGAATTACTGATTGTATATGTAGAATGGAATGATATCTTAATGTTTTGTTTGCTGTTAATTTTTTTTAAATGATAAAAAAGTTTGTTTTTTTTTTAAAAAAGAGCATGGTTATAAAAGCATGTTGAGGGGTGGGTCACATGGCTCAGCAGGCAGAGTTCTTGACTGCCATGCTGGAGACCCGGGTTCAATTCTTGGTGCTTGCCTATGCAAAAAAAGAAAAAAAAGTGGCATGTTGTTAAAAAAAAGAAAGCATTTTTTTGGAGTGCTGTCCCAGACACTCAGGTGAACAGTCTTTAGTTCAAGATTAAAGAGATTCTGGCTTCATGAATCATGATATTTTGAAGAAAATTATGGGATATTATTTGCATCATCTGCTTCAGGAAGCCATCACTGAAACTTCCTCTCTCCAGGATGACTTAGATGCCCCTCCTAGGTACTCTCATATAGCACCCTCTGCTTATCATACCTATCATGCACTTACCACATTGTGAGAAATTGTTTTTTTTTTTTTTTTTACCTTTTTCTCCTACTAGACTGTAAGAATTCTTTTGGCAAGAATTAAGCCATTCATGTTTGTATTTCTAGAATTTAGCATGCTTTCTGTTGAATCAAACTGAATTTGGGATCCTAAAAGTGTAATTACAATGAATTTAGCAAAATAGCAGAGCAAACTGTTTCCAATCCAGAACAGTTAAAAGTGAGGAAGAGTGTTTCGTGCCAAAATGATAAAAGTATGCATTTCTTTCTATTCTCATAAGGAAAGGATAAGATGAGTGTTGCGTTCTTGCAGTAAGTAAATTTGCATATGCAGTACCATTATATGCTCACAATAACCTTCCAGTTTAGTTATTTTCACTTTTCACAGATAGGTGAGGAAATGATGCTTAGAGAAGCTGCTTGATCAGCTTGACAAAGTCACCCATGGAACGAGTAATAGAAGCAGATTTCTAACTTTGCATTTTCTGGGTCTGCACGCCTCACATTTCTGATTACCCTAGAAATTTCACCTCTTCTATAGTTCAGTTATCACCCTCTGTACAGGCTAAAATTCCAAAGAACAAGGAACTTATTTAAATCCCCATTATCCAGGAATTTTCTAGCCTATTTCTTTCAGTGTTGAATCCCCAGTGCTTTGAACAGCCTGTCAATGTAGTAGGTGCTGAATAAATATTGCTGAGTCAGTTATGAATGAGTGGCTTATATTTTGCTTTCTTCTTAACCAATAGATACATTTACTCATACCAAAACTTATTCTTACCTTATATGTACATTGTCACCAATTATAGTTACATATTCAGATGTTTGAAAATTCCATTCTATGAATTACAAGGGCTACACAGAAGCCAAGGAGGGTCCTGTTGCATCAGATCCTGAATTTGTATAGAAGCAGAGAATTGAGGTTCAATGACAGAGGCAAGACATAATCTTTTATTCTAAACTCTGATCGCATTCCAACATCTGTAAAATGTAGATAGAGAATTGGAGGAGAACCTTTGGTATGGAGCACTATTGGTATATGACCTGCTTCATTGGCTCAGAATCTAAGATAGGCTGAGCTTTCAATTATGCATACTAATGGGTATGCAGAATTGTGGGGAGCTGCGGATGTTAGAATCAAGAGAATAAAGATAGACACAGTTTAAGGTTCTACTGCAGAGTAAATCTAAAAAGCTTACTGGTATAAGGGCTTTTCTTCTTGCCTATTGACTATTTGAGTTCAAGTCATATTTTCATGTTCATGACAAGAATGTGGGTGAGGAAGAGCATGATTGCAGATAGTTATAGTATTTAAATGAGGAATTTCAGAACTATTCTTTAATTTCCCAAATAGAAAAACAAACATATGTTTCATAGAAAATAGAACTTACCCGAGCTGCCTGAAATCTTTTCTGGAGTGAGTCAGAGAATAATTAATACATAATAATATAATTGAGCACATTCAAAACCACATAAGGAAGAAAATAGTGGGGAGAAATTTATAACATTTGAACTGTTTACATAGTAAGCATGCTAAAGAAGATTTTTTAAACAATATTTATCAAGATATAGAAACAAATCTTTGGAAATTAAATTGTGTTAATTTTAAAATACACTACAGAAAATGTAATGGAATTTACTACAGAAATCAGGACAGAGTAGATTTGGCATAAGGATAGATGTATAGAACACTGGAATATAATTGAAAGTCTGTAAATAATCCAACTCATTAATGGTCAATTGACAAGGGTACCAAGAACATTCAGTGGGGAAAAAAACAATTTCTACAACAAATGGTGCTGGAAAGCTGGATTTCCACATGCAAAACAAAGAAGTTAGACCCTTACCATATTACATACCTAAATTAAGAGAAAATAGAACAAAGACCTCAATGTAAGGGCTAAAACTATAAAACTCTTAGAAGAAAGCATAGGTATAAATCTTTGGGGATATACGTTAAGCAAAGACTTCTTAGATATATGATTGAAAGCAAAATGAACCAAAGAAAAATAGATAAATGGGACTTCAGCAAAATTAAAATAATATTACTTCAAATGGCATTATCAATGTAATAAAAAACAACTTATATTAAAATATGGGCATTGGTCTTAAATAAACCTTTCTCTAAAGATTTCTACAAAAATAGCCAATAAGCCCATGAAGAATGCTCAACATCATTAGTGATTAAGTAAATGCAAATAGAATTCACAATGAGATACCACTTGCTACCCACTAGGATGGCTATAGTAAAAAAGATGGAGAAAAAAAAAGTGTTGCCAAGGACATGGAGAAATTGAAATCCCTATCCATGCTGGTGGTAATGTGAAATATTTGCCTTTTCCTTTGAGGCAATTCCTCAGAAAGTTAAAGAGAGATGGTGGATGACCTTGCCATTCCATTCCCAAGAGATTAAAAACTATGTTGATTCAAAAACGTGTATACGAATGTTTGCAAAAGTATTCTTCATCATAATCAAATAATGGAAACAATCCGAATGTCTGTCAACTGATGGAGAAACAAAATGCAGTATATCCATACAACGGATTATTATCTGGCAATGTCCGTAAACTTATGGGAAAACAAAACATGCTATATTATTCAGCAATACAAGGGAATTAATACTGATAACATGTTTAAACATGGAAGAGCCCTCGAAAATATGCTCAATAAGAAGTCAGTCACAAAAACACATTTATTATATGAAGTGTCCAGAAGAGGCAAATAGTAGAAACATAAAATAGATTAGTGTTTGCCAGGGGCTGGAGGGGAGAAGGGAATGAAGAGCAACTGATAATGGTAATGGTGCTTATTTTACCCCTTTCAAGTTTTTATTTAGATGTAATTTCAAACTTGCAGGACAGTTAGGAAAGTAATTCAAACCCCATATAAAGAATATCAACAAACATCCAAAACCCAGTATCAAGATCCACCAATTTTAATATTTTGACACATTGACGTATTTTCTTTTTCCTTCTTTCTCTTCCTTCCTTCTTTCCTTCCTTCCTTCTCTCTCTCTCTTTCTTTCATCTAATCTATCTGCATATCAATTTTCTGAACATTTGAGAGTAGGTTGCATACATCATGTCCCTAGAACTTTAAATACTTTCATGTACATTTCCAAAGAACAAGCATAGTCACTTAACCAACTTAAGTGCAGTTATCAAATTCAAGGTATTTAACTTTAACTTTTTGCCCCCATAGTTTATTTTATTTTATTTTATTTTTTATTAGAAAAGTGTAGACCTACAGAGACAAAGAAAGTACTAAGTTCCCATATAGCCCCTCACATGCAAAGTTTTCCCTATTATTAACACTTTACATTAGTGTAGTAATTTTTACAATAGATTAAACAATATTATAATTATTATTATAGTTATACTATTAACTGTAGTCCAATATCTAAATTAGCCTTCACTGTTGTGTTAAACATTTCTACATTTTTTTTTAATTTTAGGCTGGTTGCATATATACAACTTAAAATTTCCCATTTTAACCATTTTTCAAATGTACAATTTAGTGGTGCTTAGTACAGTTAAAAAAACTCTGCTAACATTGCCACCATCCATTACCAGATATTTTCCATAATAATTATTCTTTTTGGGGTGATGAAAATCTTCTGGAATTAGTGGTGATTTTTGTTTCATTTTGGTGATTTTTCTGTGAATAACTAAACAACACTGAATCAGGGTGCATGGGTGGTTCAGTGGTAGAATGCTTGCCTTCCGTGTTTCCATGTGGGAGACCCGGGTTCGATTCCCGGACCATGCACTCCCCCTAAAAAAAAAAACAAAAAACACTGAATCATGCACTTTAAAAGGATGAGTTTTATGATATGTAAATTCTGTATCTAAAAAGCTGTTAATTAAAAAAAAATGATGGCTTTCTGAAAACCTTTCTAGGAAATATAATGAATTCAGACTATATGTTCCAAAGAGAAATTTTAAAATACACACAGAATATACATACAGAATTCCTAACAGTTTACCACATTATCAAGGGAAAAATATAGCAATTATAGACAGTTTAAATGCATATACAGACCTTTATCTGTTCTGAAACAAGGAATATTTTGCCATGAGCAGCTACAGAAAAAACAAACGTTCTCATTTTAACTTCTTGTGTACCAAGGTCCCATTTGTGTTAAAGTGTTTGAGTCTTGTAACATAACTTGCAGTAACAGTCGTTGGATACTTCAGCATCCATGTAGAGGAAACTTTTTATGCTTTTAGCCTTTTGGCTCAAAAGGGAAACCTCAATACAAACTTAATCAGCTAGCTCCATGAAGTTTCAGGGATGAAAGCAGGATACGAGAGAGAGAAAGATAAAAAAATAATTCTTCAAAATTTAGCGGTGTTTCAGAACTCTGGAGGGTGCATAGGGATGAGAGTATGTATGTATACAAAGGCAATGAGGTGAATACTGAGGCACAATATTCAGAAAATGGTGTTGTAAAAAAGATAACTTGGTAGAGTTGCATATAAATAATGTCAGAGGACATGAAATATTCATTTCTTTCTTTCCAGAAGAATCTGTAATATTTTCAAAGTGGTTGATTATTGAGCATCACAGAACCAAAGCACAAAATGTCAGGAAGTTTCCTAAACAACAACAAACTGTACTTTACTTTTCTTTTTCCTTTTTTAACAAAGATGAACAGGACATGGAACAAGCTCTTTTCTTGAAAGCTTTATTGCCATGTAGTTGATATATAATAGACTGTAATATTTATATTTATTGTGTACAATTTTATAAGTTTGGCAAATGTAACACCTGTGAAACTATCACCACACTCAAGATAGTGACAAATCCAACATCCTCAAAAGTTTTTTAATGTCCCTTTGCAATCTTTCCTTTCCATCCCTCCCAGTCTAGCCTACCTACTTCCACATCCTCTGCCCTTTCCTGGCAACTACTAATCTGCTTTCTGTCTCTATAGCTTATTTTTAATTTTCTAAAGTTTTATACTAATGAAATCTTAGAGTGCTGTTTTAGTCAGCTAAAGCTGTGGAAATGCAACATACCAGAAATGAGTTGGCTTTTATAATGGGGGGTTATTAACTTACAAATTTACAGTTTTGAAGCATGAGAATGTCCAAATCAAGGCAGCATCAAATAGCATCTGGTTTCCTCTGTCGTATCATGATGCTCATGGCTGGCACCTGCTGGTTCTTCTCCCCTGGCTACCATTGCATCAGCTTCTGGCTTCAGTGTTTGGTTTCCTCTCTGTTTTCTGTGTGTCCTTTCTCTGCTTCCCTGGGGTTTCTTCTATATTTTATCCCCTTATGAAGGACTCCAATAAGATGATTAAGACCCACCTTGAGTGAGTTGGGTCACATCTCAACTGAAATAATCTAATCAAAAGGTCCATATCTAATAGGAATGGTTAAAAGAACATGATCTTTTCTGGGATATATAACAGCTTCAGACCATCACAAGTATGTAGTCCTGTTTTCTGGCTTCTTTTACTTATATTATTTTGAGATTCATATGTGTTTTGGTTTGTTTCAACAGCTCATTATTTTTATTGCCTATACTACAATCTATTTATGTTTTTAGCTGTTGATGGACATGTAAATTGTTTTCAGCTTTGGGCTGTTACAAATAAAACTTCATGAATGTTTGTGTATAAGTCTTTGTATGGATATATTCTTTATTTATTGATTGATTATTATATTTTGAAAAGGTACAAATGATTAATATGACTCAGATATAGTACATTGTAGTGTCTTTTATCATTTGTTTTAGCTTCAAGATGAATTTTTTCCAGCTAACTTATAAAATTCTTGCCACAAAATGGCCAAACCACTCCTTATTTAAGTTAGTTCTGGGTAATAAGCTGCCAAATCATCAGTTAATGCAATTATGATAGTTGCCTTGTCAGCAATATAAATTCATATATTTTTAAAATTTAAAAATGTATTTTATGTTAATAGTAGTTATTTTTGAGGTGCAGGTGAGTTTTTCATTCATATTCTTCATCTTCTTTTCTTTCTATATCCTGAATGTTTATTACTTATAAAATGAAGAAAAAAAATTTTTGCTAAAAAATTTTGCCCTTAGCTTAATCAGTTTAAACTTTAAACTACTGTGTAGTATTTTTGCATTATATTTCACTTATGTGCTGGTTTGAAGCTATTATGTACCCCAGAAAAGCCATGACCTTTAATCCTCATTCAATATTGCTGGGTGGGATCATTTCGATTTTTTTCATGGAGATGTAACCCACCCAATCGTGGGTGGTAAATTCGATTAGATGGTTTCCATGGAGAAGTGTCTCCACCCATTCAAGGTGACTTGCTTACTGGAGCCCTTTAAAGGGAACCATTTTGATAAAAGCTAGCAAATATCTCCATGTGCCTTTCTAGCTGAGAGAAACCTCAAACATCATTGGCCTTCTTGAACCAAAGTGTCTCTCCCTGGATGCTTTAGTTTGGACATTTTTATAGTCTTGCCTTAATTTGGACATTTTCACAGCCCTAGAACTGTAAACCTGTAACAGAATAAATTCTTTTTTAAAAGCCATTCTGTTTCTGGTATATTTCATTCTGCAGCTTACAAAGTAAAACAACTAATGACATAGCTAAATATTAAATTAAAAATAAAAATGTGACTTTTTATAAAATTCAAGTGAATTTTTTTCTCTTTAAATTGGCTGCTTTTTAAAAAAAAAATTAAATAAGTGATTTGGACCAGATTTCTCCAGGTAAGTATTTCAGTATTTCTCTACAGTAAATGTGACAGGGTTCACAAACATCATAAGAAAATGAATTTGGTGTCCTCCCTTCTATAAGAAGCGTTTTTTCATATAAATATGTGATATTATATTTAAGATATAATAGCAGCTGGTGAGGTTATCACATTATAATGGACCACAGTTGAAATATAATAGTCATTTAAAAGGAAGGGAAAGGATTTTGGAAAACACTGACTGATTTTCCTGTCACAAACTATTGTGGCTCATTTTTCATATCTTTTCCTCTTTTCACCATGAAAACAATTTAAATATATTGCCCCAATACAGCCTAAATTAATATATTGTGAGAGAATTTTGTGCCTTTTCTTTAGGGGTTAGGTTATTTGAGACCAAGGGTATCTTCAAAATGTTTGCTTTGGAGAAGAAAGAATGACTGATAAGAATTTTGTTGCTCACATCCTGCATATATTTATGTTGGTACATTTTTAAAGTAAGCTCTATTTGTAACATTAATAATAATACTTTATACTTATTGTTTTGTGAGAAGCATCACATATATTATGCCATATTACGCTATAGTACTTATGTGGATCTCTTGGGGTTGGTAATAAGATTAATTTATTTTACAGAATGCTGAGGCTAGAGAAGTTAAATAGGTTGTCTTGGATTAAACAACTGTGAAAAGGCAGTATGGGAATACAACTGCATTTAATGAATACCACAAGGCATTCTTACAGTAGGGAGGAATTATTTAACATTTATTACGGGTTAGAAACTCTGCTAGGTTATAAAGTTATTTGTCTCATATGGTTATCACAATAACCCTAGGAGGTAAAACCATTATAACCTCTATTTATAGATAAAACCAATGCACAAAAAGGTTTAATAATGTGCCCAAATGTCACACACATGGGCAGCAAACAGAAGCCCAGGAAAATAATCTGAGCTTTTTAAATCCTTTGGATAGTGTTCAATTTTTCTATGCTTCAACTAATATGTTAGAAGAATTATCTTGAGAAGACATGGACGACAGTTCTACCTCCTGTGCATTTTTGATCCGAGCTGTGCGTTGGTTTTATGCTTTCTTCCAGAGTAATACTGAAAAGTCTGTATTAGAGATAACTTTTGGGATGGGAAGAAACGAAGTCAACTTCTGTTTTTGACGCTATGCAAAGCACTTCAATAAGTGGTTTAAAAATCTTGTTGAGCCCAAATTGATACCATTCTCTCAATTGTTTTTAAAAAAGATTATAAACAGGACAGAATCAATGGTTTTGTAAAAAAAAAAAAAGCATGTTGGATATTCAAAAACTAAGCGCTTTTCTTCTTTTTGCCCACAATATCAGAACAAACTCATTTGTCAGAACAGTAGCATGAAAGACTGTGAATTTTAATGAAAATTTATTTTTTCTTTTTATATAAAAGACTATAAAGCAACATCATCCTTCCTGCAAAATATACCAGCGCTCAGAGAAATGGAGCCAAACATGGAGCCAAAGAGCATCTAGTAGGTAAAAGACTGTAGAGTAATCAACAATGATGTATGTGCATAGAATACCAATGTCAAATTTTTTAGGCATTTTTTGGTATCTGATGATAGTTACTATGGGTAGCATTCTTGTTTAAAGAGCACATCCATATTTATGACATATTAATCTTATTTAATATTCAAGAATTTTCAATAATTACCAGGAATTCAAAGTTTTATTTATATTTAAATTTGACATGGGATGAGCCTTTAAAATATATTTGTAAAAAACAGAAGTTATATCTAGAGTAAAAATAGTTGAAGGGAATGAATATTTTAATTACACTGAGATGATGTATTAAAATGTCCATTACCACCATTTTAATTTCATAAAGATTTCCATTGCAGTCTATGATTTTAAGGGCAAGCCAAAAATCTTATCATTTATTTGAATGATCAAATACTAGATTTATTTTCTGAAAGTGTAATATATTGACCTAATAAATTTAAAATCACTGAGATAAGTATATGCAAATACCTCAATTTTATGAAACATTAAATAATTATTCCTGATGGTGTCAATTGCTGAGACTTGCATTTAAAATAATCTTTGCTGCATTTTAAAAAATAATTTTACATAGTGTACATACCTAATGTAAACATTTGAAAAATATAAAAACTGTGTGCAGAAGAAAGTTAAACTCAAACATTATCCTTTTATTCAGAGAAAACCCACTGTTATTTTTAGCGTGTTTCATTTTCAGTTTTTCTCTGCCTTTTATGTATTACTTATTTTTTAAAAATAGGGATCTTGCTCTACACTAATTTTTGCATCCTATCATTTCTCTTAACATGATATTAATGAATTTGCCTCCTTACTCTTATTCACTCTTCAGCCCACTCTAATATAGCCACTATATTTGTATTTGGCTATTAAAGTTAAAATAAATTAAAATAAAATTCTAAAATGTTATTCCTCAGTTGCACTAGCCACCTTTGAAATACTCAATGGCCATTTGCATACAGAATTTCATCATGGCAGAAAATTCTATTAGACAGTGCTGTCTCAGCAGCTTTTGACAAAGTTGGTCATTTTTTCCTTCTCAAGAAAGTTTCCTCTCCTGACTTCTATGAAAACATGCTTTCTTGTTTTGCCACATACATTCTTCTTCTCAGTCTCCTTTGCTGGATCTTATTCCTTCCATTTATATGGAAGATATGGATCTTATTATTTCCAATCCAAAAATATTAGATTGCACTAGAGACTTTAGAAAATAAGTAAGATCTTCATCAAGTATATAATAAGACATAACTGTGGAAGCTAAAAAACAAAGTCCTTAATAAATGAAAACATGTGCCATATTACTGCATAGAAGGGTTTGACAGATAGTTTCTAAATGTCATGTCTAAGGGCTAACTAGCCAAGATAGTTATTCATGCAGTACTAGATAAAAATATTTACATATTGTATAGATAATATAAATAATTGAGGAACTGATACAAGAACATAAAGAAATGTTTATATATGCAATCCATCTTTTTGTCTGTGGACTTAAAACTCGTAAAGATGTCATTTCGAAGTAGAAAATTGAATCAGGAAATTGGTTGCTAAGTCACTACTAATCATAGTAGAAAAGGTGAAATACTTCTTAGGATAAAAGAAAGAAAATTCACTAACAAAGTTTTAATATCAATATCTACAAAACTCAAAAACAACCATAATCAAAATTCTAATATCAAGGACTTCCAGGGAAGATGGCAGAGGAGGGAGTTGTAGGACGCTGTCCTCCCGCTAAAACAACTGTTACATGGGCAAGAAATGTCTGAAACAACTGTATAGCATCCAGGGAAGAATAGGCAAAAGAGGGTGATAAATTACAGTAAAGAACTGTAAATTGCTCTCTGTGCAATAGATAACAGTGCCCATCCCCCACTCTCATGGCAGACCACTGCAGGGTCCAATCCCTACTGAGCTGCTGGTGACAGAAAGGGATGTAACGATCCTCTTCCCCAATAGCAGGAGTGGGCATGGTGGATCATTGAGTACAGATTTTGATTGAGCACAGGGAAGGATTGTTAGTTCTTGATTCTGTGGGCAACTATTATTTCAAACTGCCTGGAACAAGGTGGCCTGATAGATGTTGTTCAAACCCACTCTGAAAAAGGTGGTGGAAACCATTGTTTCAACCTCTCTGGACAGGGGCAGAGGGAGTGGAGATTTAAAGATGCAACACTTCCTCAGGGTTGTGGTGGAGAGTTAGTGGAAGGGCTATATTTGCAGGTCAGGTCAGAATACCAAAGTTTCAGAGAAACATTAAAGAAGTTTTTTGAGCCCTTCTTGATTCCCTCCCCAGGGCATTTTGGAGCCAGTCTGTGTTCCCTTCCTGTATCCCTTGCCCTATTCTTAGGAGGGAATGACTGACTTGGGAAATTCTTCATCCTGGAGTGACAGCCCTCCAGGAATTTGCCATACAGGCAATAGTAGCATGAAAGAATGAGTCTAAAAACTATAGAAATTGAGAGTCTGGGACAAAGTCCTGCTGTTATCAAATGCATGGGAGAGGGAAGTCTATCTACTGGCAAACAAAGGGGACAGTCAAGCTCCTATAAACACAGAAATGACAAAAGACTAATGAAAAATTTCAGGACAAGGCAGAGGTCCAGAAAAGCAAGGAAAACCCTTCACACTGCATTTGCCTTGTGCAGATTTTCTAAATAGGAGGGCTGAGGTGGAAGAAAATCTTTGCCTTATCCCAAGCTGGTTACAAAACTGAGAAACAGACATCCCATGAAGTAAGCTCAGAGACAACATCTTAAAATATTAAAATGTACTGTGTGCAACAAGAATACAAGACAAACATAGAAACAGGAATTGATGGTCCATCCAAATGAGAATATAAAAATACAGAAAACAACAATGAAGAAGATGAGAATATGAAAATGCCAAACAAAGATTTTTAAAAATGATCTTAAAATTGCTCAAGGAGATGAAGGTAGTTACAAAGAAAGAACTAAATGATACCAGAAAAATAATGAATGAGAAATATGAGAGACTAGGTAAAAGAGATATTAAGAAGGAACCAAACAAAACTATAAGAGTTGAAAAACATGATAAAAGCAATGAAAATTTCCCAGGAGGGTTTAAGGAGCATGCTGAAAGTGAAAGAAAAATGAATCAGTGAACTTGAAGACAAGGCACTAGAAATGAGCCAGGTTGAGACGCAGAAAGAACAAATAAATTTTAAATTGAAAATAATGTAAGACATCTAATGGGCCACCATCAAGCACACCAATGTATGCATTATGGGAGTGCCAGAAGAAGAAAGAGAGAAAGGGGCAGTGGAAGTACTCAAAGAAATACTAACAAGGAACTCCTCAAACTTAGCAAAAGACATAATGTGATTATCCAAAAAGCTCAGAGAATAACAACAAGATAAACATGAAGGACAACATACCTTAAAATGTATTGATTTCACTGTGAAAAGCAAAGGATAAGGAGTGAATTCTAAAAGCTTTAAGAGAAAACAATGTGTTATGTTGAAGGGAGTCCCGATTTAAATTGAGTTCTAATTTCTCATCAAAAACCATGGAGGCAAAAACTCAGCAGATTTAAATACTGAAAGTGTTGATGGCAAACAACTACCAGGCAAGAATTTTATATCCAGCAAGGCTATCTTTAAAAATGAGGGGTAGATTAAGACATTTTCAGATAAACAATAGCTTCTGGACCACTATACTGGACCTACAAGCAATGACAAAGGAAGTTCGTCAGGATGAAAGGCCACGCTACAATGGTTCAAAACAGCATAAGGAAATAAAGACCTGCAGAAAATGTAATCATTTGGGTAATTTTAAATGCCAGTACTATTGTATCATATTGTTTGGTGTGTAACACCACTTCTTATTTCCTGCAAGTGTTAAAATGCAGATTTAGAAAAATTAATAATAAAATGAGGTTTTGGCCATATCATGTACAAAGATATAAAGGGGTGACAAGTATAAAAAATGGTGGGGTGACAGAGAGGCATAGGAAAAGTATATGCCTATGCTTTTTGTATTAATCTGATATAACAAATATGATTGTTATACATTTGTGATTTTAAATGTTAACCCCATTGTAACCACAAGGATAATTATTGAAAAATATAGCCACACAGAAGTGAGAAGACACTCATTTTGGTAAAATACAAGAATGCAAAAATAATAAAAGTTGTCTTTAATGGAAATGTGCAAAAAGGTATAAGATTTATAAAAGATAAAGAGCGAAATGGAAAACCAAATATTGTGCTATCTATAGTGACTTTAAATGTGAATGGATTAAACTCTACTCAAAGGGCAAAGATTGGCAGAATGGAAAAAAAGCATGCTGCAGTTATATAGTGTCTGCAAGAGATTCACCTTAAATTTAAAGATACAAGAAGGTTGAGGGGGAAAGGAGCGAAAAAATACATATAACATGTATGCAGTAACTAAAAGATAGCTGGGGTGGCTATACTAATATCAGATAAAATAGTCTTTATGTAAAAAACAGGTATGAGGGACAAAGATGGTCATTATATACTGATAAAGGGGATAATTAAACAAGAAGATATTGCAATTTATATGTATACACCTAACAGCAGAGCCCCAAAATTTATGAAGCAAAAACTGACAGATTAGTAGAGAGAAACTGATGATTCTACATTAATACTAGGTGAATTTGACTGACCATTCTCAATAATGGATAGAATATTTAGTCAGAAGTTCTATATGGAAGTACAGAACATGAATAATGTGCTAAACCAAGAAGACCTCACAGACATATATAGGACATTGCAACCACCAGTACAAAAATATATATTATTCTCAAGTGTACATGGATCATTCCAGGATAGACCATATGTTGGGTCACAATTTGTTAAAAAATATTGAAATCACACAACATATATTCAGCGAACACAATAGAAAGAAGCTAGAAATAGATAACAGGGTGAAATAGGAAATTCACAAATGCATGGAAATTAAGCAGCATATTCTTGCACAATCAAAGGATGTGGTGGTTTGAAGCCGTTATATACCCCAGAAAAGGCCATGTGTTCTTAATCCATTTCAAGTGGGTACAAACCTGTAGCAGTTGTGACATTTGGGTTAGGTTATTTCAATTGAGATGTGACCCAGCCCATTCAAGGTGGGTCTTAATCCTTTTACTGGAATCTTTTACGTAAGAATAAGAAGCAGAAAAAGCCCAGACAGCTTAGAGAGAAAGTACAAGAATAGTTAAGAGAGGACCTATGGAGAAATCCACTGGAATCACAAGCTGACAACAAGGAAATCCAGGAGCAAAAAATAAGCAGACACTGGTCATGTGCCTTTCCATGTGACAGAGGTGTCACAGATGCAAGTAGCCTCTCTTCAAAGTTCAGGTATCATCTTGCTGATTACTTAATTGAGACATTTTCATGGCCTAAGAATTGTAAATTGTAAGTTAATAAATCCCTGTTGTAAAAACCAATCAATATTTGTTATATTGCATTTTAGCAGCTTTAGCAAATAGAAACAATGTGTGAAAAAAGAAAGCATAATTTGATTCCTGGTGCCTGCCCATGCAAAAACAAACAGACAAACAAAAACCTGATGGAAAATTATTTTAATAATTATATCATTAACTATAATCCATAGTTCAACTTAAGGTACACGGTTTCTGTCATAGAGTTCTATGGAAGTCCTATTGACTTAAAAAAAACTTTTATACTAAAATAAAAAAACTTTTATACTAGTAATATATAGATAATATAAAATTTTCCCTGTGACCACATTCAAATATATAACTCAGTAATCTTAATTATAGTCACAATGTTATACTACCATCATCATCACAACCATCTGTTCTAGTTTGCTAGCTGCTAGAATACAATATACCAGAAATGGAATGGTGTTTTAAAAAGGGGAATTTAATAAGTTGCAAGTTTACAATTCTAAGGCCACAAAAATGTCTCAGTTACAGCAAGTCTATAGAAATGTACAATCTAAGGCATGCAGGAAAAGATACCTTGGTTCAAGAAGGGAAATCAAGTTCAGGGTTTCTCTTTCAAGTGGAAAGGCAAATGGCGAACACAGCATCTGCTAGATTCCTTTCCAGGCCCCTTGCTTCATGAAGCTGCCCCAGGGGCATTCTCCTTCATCTCCATAAGTCACAAACTGGCAGAATCTCTCTCAGAATCTCATGGCTTTCTCTCTTGTTATTCTGAAGCTTTTTCCAAAGTGCTTTGTCTTTTAAAGGATTCCAGTAAACTAATCAAGACCCACCTGGAATGGGTGGAAACATATCTCCACATAATCAAGTTTAATACCCACACTTGATTGAGTCACATCTCCATGGAGACAATCTAAAGTTTCCAACATACTATACTGAATAAGGATTAAAAGAAAAGGCTGTCTATATAAAGTGGGATAAGGATTAAAACATGACTTTTCTAGGGTACACAAATATTTTCAAACCAGCACATTCCACCCTTTGGACCCTTAAAAAGACATGATTTTCCCATAAACAAAATGTATTCATTCCAAAACAATATTAGAGAACCTTATACCATTTCAGAAACAAAGCAAATACAATATAAGGTTAAAACCAGCACAAAGTCAGTTACAGGCATGGCCTGTCCTAGGGCATAATTCTCCTCTGGCACTGGACCTGTAAAACTCAGGACAAGTTATTTGCTGTCAACACACAAAGGAGGAACAGTCATAAGATGCATATACCCATTTCCCTGGGGTGGAATTGGCAGGAAAACAGGTGTCATTGGACCCAAGCAGTTTTGAAAACCTGTTGGGCAAACTCCATTAGATTTCAAAGTCTGAGAGTCATTGATCTTCATGCCTTTGAAAAGTGGCAGCCTCACCCTTTCCAAGGGCTTATGCACAGGCCCACTTATCTCTGAATGCAGCCTTGGGGGACAATGTGGAGACCACCATCTTCTCATCTCCACCCTCTTCAAACATCAAGGCCACACCTGGACTCTCTACCATCTCTGAGGCACATACTCAGCCCCTCCATGTGGTGGCAGCCAGGTTTTCCCCAATCCCCAAGGAATGTGCTGCATCCTCTGCAAGGCCTGGGGCAGCAGCACTCTTCCACTGAAATGAGGTGAAAGACCCATCCTCTGTGTTTGGAGCAAACTCACCCTCTCCATGTGCTTGGGTAGGTCCATTCTCCTGACCCAAATCTTCCTTGACTTCAGACCCAAGCCTCTAAGTTTCTTCCTCTAGAGTTATTTAACTTTCACATTGTCCCCTTTCTTAGCTCCCCAATTCAGACTGGCAGCAGCTCCATTTAAACAGGCCCTGCAGCACTCTTGTTGGCTTTCTATCAGTAAGCTTGGATCATGCCCATTAGACAGAAGTAATTTTCACAAATCCTTCCTGGATAACTCCATTTCCAATGCTGGCTTTCTCTGAAATGGTTGACTGGTTCTATATTTGGCCAAATTCTGATGCAGGGCACTATTCTCTGGGGTCTCCCTTCCTGAAAGCCCAGAATTTTCCAGAACTTCAATTTCTGGTTTCTTTTTACACAAGAGTTCAGTTCTCAACTTCTCTGTCCTGTCTCATTTCACTATAAGCTGTGAGGAGAAATGAGGCTGCACTTTCCACATTTAATTTGTAGATCTCTTCTGCTAAATATCCAAATTGTGACTTTTAAGTCTTTCTTCCAGCCAAAGCCACTAGTCAATTTTGCCAGATTATCTAATATTTTAGAAGGATTACCTTCCTTCCACTTTGCAATGACATGTGCCCCATCTCTTGTCTAGAGCCTCATTAGAGGTATCCCTAGAGTCCACACTTCTACCAAAAGTCTCTTCAAAACATTCCAGGCCTTCTTTATCAAGCTTTGCAAAACACTACCAGAATCTTCCCTCTATCCATTTAAAATGCCATTCCAACATGTTTGTTATTTGCAAACTGCAGCAGCACCCTACCTCTCTGGTACCAAAATCTGTTCTAGTTTGCTAGTTGCTGGAATATGATATATCAGAAATGATATAGCTTTTTAAAAAGGGAATTAAATGATTTGCAAGTTTACAGCTTCAAAGCTGTCAAAATGTCCCAACTACATCAAGTCAATAGAAATGTCCAATCTAAGGCATGCAGGGAAAGAAACCTTGGTTCAAGAAGGCTGATGACTTTCAAGGTTTCTCTATCAAGTGGAAAGGCATATGGTGAACATGGCATCTGCTAGCTTCCTCTCCAGGCCTTCAGCTTCATGAAGCTGTCCGAGTGGGATTCTCCTTCATCTCCAGAGATTGCTGGTAGGTGGACTCTGTCTCTCTCAGAATTTCATGTCTTTCTCTCTTGTCATTCTCAGGCTTTTTCCAAAGTACTTCTTCTTATAAAGGATTCCAGTAAACTAATCAAGACCCACCTAGAATGGATGGAGTCACGTCTCCACCCAATCAAGCTAAATACCAACACTTTATTGAATCACATCTCTATGGAAATAATCTAATTAGCATTTCCAACATACAGTACTTAATAGGGATTAGGAGAAAGGGCCGTTTATGCAAAATGGTAATAGGATTAAAACATGACTTCTCTAAGGTACATAAATCCTTTCAATACAGCACACCAGCCAATATCAAAATTTTCTATCATTCAAGCAGAAATTCTGTATAATTGAAGCATTAACTCCCCATTGCCTATCCCCACCCTGGCCCCTGGTAACCTACATTCTAGGTTATCAATTATTTTCTAATTTTTTCATATCAATGCAGTAATACAATATCTGACCTTTTGTGTCTGACATATTTCACTCAATATGATGCCTTCAAAGTTCATCCACATTGTCACATGTAACAGAACTTTATTCCTTTTTATAGCTGAATAATTTTCCACTTTATGTGTATAGCACATTTTGTTTGTCCATTGATTGGTGGTGGACACTTGAGTTGCTTCCATCTTTTGGCATTGTACATGATGCTGCTGTGAACATTGGTGTGCAAATATCTCCTCCCCCCTGTTCTGAATTCCTTTGGCATATACATAAAAGCATGGTTGCCAAGTCATACAGTAATATTATGCTTAACTTTTTGAGGAACTGCCAAGATCTCTTCCACAGTGCTGAACCATTTTGTATTTCCACCGACAATGACTGAGTGTCCCTGTTTCTCCACATTCTCTCCAACACTTTTTTATTTTTTAAATATTTCTTTATTGTAAAATGGTAAAAGCAACATATTTTGAAAATACATTTTAACAGGAAGTATTGGAACAAATTTTAAAGTATGGTATGGGTTACAGTGTCACCATGTCAAGTATTTCTTTCTAACTGTTCCAAGACACTGGAGACTAAAACAAAATATCAGTGCAGTTCCAAGAAGATGGCAGAATAGGTTAGATTGAGTTCCACCCTGCTCCAAGGAACAGCTAGAGAACTGATGGGAGGGTGACTGACATGGCAGTTCCAGGGTGTAAGTGATCTGGGATAGTCTTCTGCACTACATAGAGTGGCCCTAGTTTCAAAAGCTGAAGAACTGAGAAGAGAGAACAAAAGACAATCCAGCTGGTGCAAACAGCCTTACACAGGATCCCAGAGCCTTCAGGAGTACAAGGACAGGGATACAGGGACTAGGAAGTGAACCAAGCAGCATTTCTTGTATTCACTACCCTCACCAGTGCAGCTCTGTGATCTGCCACTCACCCCACACCCTGCACACCTGAACCTTGTCACCGACCCTCTTTACTCATGCTCCAAGTTCCCCTACCTCGCCATGCCCTCACCAGTACCTACCCCATAATCCCACCTCAAACACATACATGCCTGCTTGAGCCCAACCCATCTCTTCTGCAAAAGTGCAGTGTTGACACACACTTCCCAAGACCCATCTCTGAGTCCCTGTCCCCTGCAGGCAGTCAACAGTGCATAAAAGCTGCAGGTGCTTACCTCCATACCTAGGCTACACCTGCTCCAAGCCCATACAGTCATTCAACCCTACCTGACCCCCCTGAGATCTATGTACATGTACATCAGTTTATGGCCCTCCCAGATCTGTGCATGTGCATGACCCCAAATCATGCCTCCAGGCTCTGAGCAAGCACTTACCTGTACAGCTGGGCCATATCTATCCCCAACCCAGACAGATGAAACACTGACCCACTGCCCTGAGCTCTGCACATGTGCACAAGGGGCCACACACTTTAGACCAGCACAAACTAGGCCCCCACCCCCCAGACCCATGCACCTGCACAGCCACATCCTCCCCACTGCAGGCATCAGGATAGCATCCCCAATCTGCACCTATACCTGCACTACAATGCATCACTGTGCTTTTGTGCCCTGCCCTGTGCTGTGCATATTACTACACATCCATCCCACAAATACAAAACTTTAGAACACTGAATGAAATCAACTTCTAAAGTAAATCAAGCAAGATACCTACATGCCATGAACACAGGAGAAGATCACTAAGTATCATGATGTGGACAGATAAAGCCCAGCCTAACAACAAAATTAAAGCACCAGAGGAGACACAGATTTTTGGAACAACTAATCAAAGATGCTCATATAACTCTACTAAATAAAATATATGGGATGGCTAATGACATAAAGGATATCAAGAAGACACTAGAAGGGCATAAAGAGGAATTTGAAAGAATAAATAGAAAAATAGCAGATAGCACAGAGATAAAAGATTCTGTAAACCAAATAAACACACTAGAGTCACACAATGGCAGATTTGAAGAGGCGAAAGAAAGAATAAGCAAACTAAAGGACAAAACAGCTCATTTCAAACACTGAAAACAGCAAATGGCAAAAAAGATCAAAAGATTTTAATTGAATCTCAGGGAAATAATGGACAAAACATAGAACTCAAATGTAAGAATCATTAGTGTCACAGAAGGAGAAGAGAAGACTAAAGGCCTAAGAAGATTAGTTGAGGATATAATGAGGGAAAACTTCCCAACCCTCATAAAGAACATAAATGTTAAAGAAGCTCAATGAACTCAAAATAGAATAAATCCAAATAGGCCTTCCCCAAGACACATACTAATTAATCTGCCAAATGGTGAAGAGAAGCTGAAAATCCTGAGAGCAGCAAAAGAAAAACAATCTACTACATACAAGGGTAACCACATAAGACTGAGTTCAGACTACTCAACTGGCACCATGGAGGCAAGAAGGCAGTGTATGATATATTTAAGATCCTGAAAGAGAAAGACTTCCAGCCAAGAATTTGGTACCTAGCCAAATTGTTCACCAAAACTGAGGGAGAGATTGAAATTTTCACAGACAAACAAATCCTGCAAGAATTTGTCAACAAGAGACAAGCCCTCCAAGAAATACTAAAGAGAATTCTGCCATTTGAAAAAAAAAAGCAAGAGAGGGAGGTTTGGAGGAAGACACAGAATTTAAGAGTATCAGTAAAGGTAACTTAAGGAATAAAATGAGAAAGATGAAAAAGAATATATAGATTTCACTAATAAATCCAAAAGATAAGATGGTGGATTCAAGAAATGCCTTTTCAGTAATAATTTTGAATATTTATGGACTAAACTTAGTTAAAATATACATATTGGCAGAATGGATTAAAAGAAGGCTCTACTGAAAGACAGAATAAAGTCATGAGGCATGTAACAACATGGATGGATCTTGAGGATATTACACTCTGCAAAATTACTCAGAAACAAAAGGAGAAATGCTCTATGGTCTCACTTACATGAATTAACATTAATTAGTGAACTTTGAGAGTTGAAGTTAAGAACACAAGTTATCAAGAGATAGAAATAAGGTAGAGATTGGGCATTTGGTGTTGAAGGAATGCAGATTGTTCAATAGGACTAATCATAAAAATTCAGAAATGGATAGGACAATATTACCTGACTGTAGCACAATCATGCAAGTACACTGAATGATGCTGAATGTAATATGACTGTGGGAGAAGGTCTCGGGGTACATATGAAACCAGAAGGTAAGATAGTAGATAAAGACCAAGAAGGTATAATTTAGGAATGCCTAGCATGGATAAGAATAGTGATTAACGGTATAGATTTAAAAATGGTTTTGCATGAGGGAGAACAAATTAATGTCAACATAACAAGGTGTTGAATATGGATGATATACAGTAAAAAGTACAATCAATGCAAGCTAGGGTCTATAGTCAACAGTAACATTGTAATACGCTTCCACTGAATATAACTAAGGCATTATGCCAAAACTAAATGTCAACAGGTGGGGAAGCATTAGGTAGGGGTATGGATTTTATATGGAAGTAAAGGAAATGTCTTCATATAGATTACGGTGGCAAAGGCATGTCTATTTACTTAGGTTGGTTTGTATGATGTGCAAGTGAAACTTTAAAAATGAAAAAGAGAAATATCATTTTCCCCCTTTTTGTCAGGAAGCCATTGTCAATCGTGGCATCAGGGCCAGGCCCATTACTAGGAGTCATGCCCCACATTGTCCGGACGACCTGCAACTCTGGATATCATGTTTCATGTAGAGGAGAGGATAATTATTTTCTTGCAGCATTGAAGTTAGTGAGAGAGAAGCCACATCTGAGCAAGAAAACAGGTTCTCTGGAAATAACTGTTAGGCATATTTGTAGGTAGAATTAACTGCTCTGCTACAGAAATAAATTCATAAGAGCAAGCCTCAAGATCAAGGGCCTGGCCTATTAGCTGGGAATATCAAATATTTGAGAGATTATCAGGGATTTCCCAGGTGGGAAAATATAATAGTTCCATATTTTTTTCTCCAGTCCCTCAAGGGACTTTGCAAATACTTTAAAATTATCTGCCCAACATACTTTTGAATATATCTGAGTAATATATTAAACTATACAGAATTGCAAGATCTCATTCCTAATTCTAGGAGCTATGTGCTTAGGTTGTTTAACTGAACTGGACAGACAGGTTGTTAGATTTTGTGCCACAGAAAATTTAGCTTTTGGGGAAAATAAACCTCTCTCCCTTTGGTCTCATATAGAAGGTGAAGTTCTAAAATACAGATGAAATCATCCTTTACTGTATATTATGATTTACTTTAGTCCCAACCAAGTCAGCTTCATACTTATCTCTAATGGGAGCCTGATCATTTTTTTCCAGTTTCTTTCTTAGTTGCTACATGTAGGCATGCTGACTTTCAGAGGTGCCGAACTCCAACTCTGACTCTTAGGTGTCACACAGGTACCCAAATTCTAGGAAAATACTAGGTTATATACATATAGCACAGCATCTGAGAATTTAGAAATAACACTTAAAGGTCAGGAATAAATGTGACAGCTGTAAGAGCTCATAATCTAGATTCCATTTTTTAAAAAGTATTTTCAAAAATACACTATACAATATTTGTCATTTTGTGTCTGGCTTATTTTGTCAAATATAATGTCTTCATGGTTCATTCACCTCATTGCATGCCTCAAGATTTCATTCCTTTCTGTAGCCACACAATATTCTGTCATGTGTACACATCACAGTTCACCATTCTGCTTCTCAATGTACCCTTCAGTCACTTCCATCCACTTAGTATCATGAATAATGTCATCATAATCATCAGTGTCAAAATGTCTATGTGGGTCCCTGCTTTCAGTTAATTTGGGTGTATTCCTAGTGACAGGATTGCCTAATTATATGGTAACCCTATATTTAGTGTCCCTGGATCCACTAAATTATCATCCATAGGGGCTGCCCCATTCTACTACCCCACCAACACTGAATAGGTATACATCTCTTTCCAAATTTTCTGTTGCACTTGAGTCTCTTTTTATTTATTTATTTTGAATATGCAGATTTTTAAGGTATATTCATATAGTGTATATTCTATCCCAATAAAGCAATCAATGTTTCACAGAATCCTCACTTAATTGTACAATCATTATCACTCACAAGTTTAGACATTTTACATTGCTTCAAAGAGAAAAATAACAGATAGACACACTCACAACATAAAGAAAATCCCAAACTCCCCTTAACTCTTCACACACACCCCATGCTTCTTTGAAACTGTTATGTACCCCAGAAAATCGTTGTTCATCTAATCTTGATTCAGTACTGCAGGGAGGGACTTTTTGATTAGGTTGCTTTCAGGGAGATGTGACACACTCAATTTTGGGATGACCCTTTGATTAGAATGAGATGGGACTGACAATTTAAGGTAGATATCTATTAGTTTCATGAATTCCTTAAAAAAGCTCGCATAGATGCTGACATTTGGAAATGCAGAAGACCCTGGTGATGCCAGGAGCTGAGAGAGCCAACAGAAGCTGCACAGGAACCAGAGTTCAGCAAACATCACCATGTGCCTTTCCATGATATGCTAAGTAAGTCCAAACCTGGAGAGGGCTGAGGGAAACTAGAGAAGAAATCCAGAGTTGCACCAGAGTAGCTAAGATAGGACTAGCAGATGTCAGCCATGTGCCTTACCATATGACAGAGGAAACACAGACACCACTCAACGTTTCTTTGGAGTCAAGGTATCTTTCTCTGCATACCGTTTATGAACTTTTTTTTTTTTGGTCTTTGACTTAATAAATCCCCTTTATAAAAGCTGATCCATTTCTGGCATATTGCATTGTGGCAGCATTTGTAAGCTAACCCCCCCCCCCAATTATTTACTCCTAGTATTGTTGTGGTACAAGTGATATATGCCTGTTAATATAGACCACACCATGCAGTAAGTAGTTTTTCCCATATACCCTTCTATTGTTAACTCTTTGTACAAGTGTCATACTTCTGAAGTAGTTCATGCAAAAATCTCTAGTATTAATTGGTGTGTTTCATGGGTCCAACCAATCCCTTTCAATCATTGTTTACAATTGCTAAAGCTGCTGGAATGCAATATATTTTCAAACATCTGTCACTTGATTTCATCTTTCTACCCTCTATGTTGGCTCTCAGCTCTCTCTACATTTTCATCTTTTATTCTCTTCATACAGGGGTTGAGTAAAAGGATCAAGACCCACCTGGAATGGGCAAGGTCACATCTCTTTCTAATCAAAAGTTTCCATGGACAATTGATGGGTCACATTACCATGGAAACAATGTAATCTAAAGGTCCCACCCAAACAATAGGTCTGCCCTGATGAGATTGGATTAGGGTTAAAAGAACATGGCTTTTCTGGGGGAACATATGTGTTTCAAACCAGCACGTTCATATTCATCTTCAATATAGCACTATTATTTATAAACCCTCTAATGGACTACCACAACTTCTAGCCATTCTTATACTTTTAAGTTCAATGTCCTTAAATAGTTTGTACCTATTAGGCAACTGTTCCCACTTCTCTAGTTCCTAGCTCTAGGTCCCATATATTACACATTTTTAAACTCTGAGTTTATATTTTCCAGGAGGGGTATGTTAATGAAATCATACAGTATCCTTTTGTGTATGACTTATTTCACTCAGCATTTTGTTCTCAAGGCTCATCCATGTTGTCATACACTTCAGGGCATCATTTCTTCTTACTTCTGCATAATTCTCCATTGAACATATATATACCACATTTTGTTTGTCCACTCATCTGTTCATAGACCCTTGGGTTGTTTCCATGTTTTGGCAATTGTGAATAATGCTGCTATGTGCATCAGTGTGTAAGTTCTGTTGTGACACTGCTTTCAGCTCTTCTGGGTATATGCTGAGTAGTGGTATTGCCAGGTCATAGGGCGACTCAGTTTCTGAGGGGCTGCCAAACTGCCTTACACAGTGGCTCTACCATTATACATTCTCACCAGCAGTGCATAAGTGCTGCATTACTCCGCATCCTCTCCAACATTTGCAGTTTCCCAGTTGCTTAATGGCAGCCATTCTTGTAGGTGTGAAAATATATCTTATTGTGGTTTTGATTTTGATTTTCCTTATAGCTAATAAAGATGAACATCTTTTCATGTACTTTTTAGCCATTGCCATTTCCTCTTCAGAAAAATGTCTATTCATATCTTTTTTTCATTTTACAATTGGGTTGTTTGCATTTTTGTTGTTGAGTTGTATGATTTATTTATATATACTAGATATCAAACCCTTATTAGATATAAGGTTTCCAAATATTTTCTCCCATTGTGTTGGCTGCTTCCTCATTTTTTGTCAAAGTCCTTTCAGGCACAGAAGCATTTAATTTTGAGGAATTCCCATTTATCTAATTTTTATTTCATTGCTAGTGCTTTGGGTATAAGGTCTAAGAAGCTACCTGCTCTTACTTAATCGTGAAGATATTTTCCTATATTTTCTTCTAGAAGCTTTATGAGACTGGTTCTTATATTTAGACCTTTGATCCACTTTGATCAAAGACAAATCTTTCTTTATGGTGTGAGGTAGAGGTCGTCCTTCATTCGTTTGCCTATGGCTATTCAGTTATCCAAGTTCCATTTATTGAAAAGATTATTCTGTCCCAGTTCAGTGGATTTGGGGACCATGTGAAAAATCTATTCACTATAGGTCTGGGTGTCTGTTTCTGAACCCTCAATTTGATTGCATTGATCAATAAGTCTGTCTTTGTGCCCATACCATGCTGTTATGGTCTCTCTGGCTTTATCATGAGCTTTAAAATTAGGAAATGTAACTCCTCCCACTTCATTCTTCTTTTTTAGTTTTTTTTTTTTGCTATATATTTTTTTGCTCTACTTTCCAAATAAATTTGATACCTAGCTTTTCTTAGTCTTCAAAGTAGGTTGTTGGAATTTTGATTGATATTGCATTGAATCTATAGGTCAATTTGGGTAGAATTGCATCTTAATGATATTTAGCCTTCCTATCCAGGAATACAGAATGTCCTTCCACCTATTTAGGTCCTTTTATGCTTCTTTTAGCAATATTTTGGGTTTTTCTGTGCACAGATCCTTTACATCCGTTGTTAACTTTATTCCTAGATACCTGATTCTTTTAGTTGCTGCTGTGAATGCATTTTTAAAAAATTATCTCCTCAGTTAGGTCATTCTTATATATAGAAACATTACTGAATTTTGTATATTAATCTTGTATCCCATCACTTCCCTGAATCTGTTTATTAGCTCAAGTACCTCTGTTGTAGATTGCTCAGGATTTTCCAAGAATAGGATCATGTAATGTGCAAATAATGAAAATATTACTACTTCCTTTCTGATTTGGATGACTTTTATTTTTTTTTTTTGCCTGGTTGCTCTAGGTAGGGCATCCAGCACAATGTTGAATAATAGTGGTGACACTGGGCATCCTTATCTCTTTCCTGATCTCAGGGGAAAGGCTTTCAGTCTCTCAGCATTGAGTATCATGCTGGCTGTGGGTTTTTCATATATGCCTTTTATCATATTGAGGAAATTTCCATTGATTCCTATTTTTGAAGTGTTCTTATTAAAAAAAGAATGCTGAGTTTTGTTGAATGCTTTCTCAGCATCAATCAAGATAATCATGTGACTCTTCCTTTCAATATTTCAATGTGCTGTATTACATGGCTTGATTTTCTTATATTGAACCACCCTTACATGCCTGGAATAAAACTACTTGAATTTTATTGTATATAAAAGAGTTAATATTCTTTTAATGTGCTGTTGGATTAGATTTGCAAGCATTTTGTTGAGAATTTTTGTATGTATATTCATTAGGGAGATTGGTCTCTAGTTTTCCTTTCTTGCCATTTCTTTATTTGATATTAGAGTGATGTTAGCTTCATAAAATGAGTTATATAGTACTAATTTTTCCTCAAATTTTTGGAAAGAGTTTGCACAAGTATAGTGCTAGTTCTTTTTGGAGTGGTTGGTAAAATTCATCTGTGAAACAATTTGGCCATGGGCCAATAGAACTCCCTATAGCATTTCATGCAGAGCCAGACTCTTGTAAACAAATTCTCACAGCATTTATTTGTCTGTGTAAATTTTAATTTCTCCCTGAATTTTGAAGGACAACTTTGCTGGATAAAGAATTCTTGACTGAAATTTTTTTCTTTCATAATCTTAAATATATCATACTACTGTCTTATTGCCTCCATGGTGTCTGTTGAGTAGTCTGAAAGTGGTCTTATGTGGTTCACCTTGTATATGGTGAATAAATATTTTCTCGCTTCTTTCAAGACTCAACTTCTCTTCAGCAGTTGACAGACTGATTACTATGTGTCCTGCAGTGGGTCTATTTCAATTTATTCTATTTGGAGTTCATTGGGTTTCTTGATTTGCATATTTATGTCTTTTATAAGGGTTGGGAAGTTTTCCTCAGTTATTTCTTCAAATAATGTTCCTAGCTCTTTACTCTTCTATTCTCCTTATGGAACACCAATGAATCTTACATTTGTTTGCTTCATTTTGTTCATCATTTTGTTGACATCCAATTTAAATTTTTCTGTTTAGCCTTTTGTTTTCTGCATGTGCAAATTAAG
Organism: Tamandua tetradactyla; assembly: GCF_023851605.1. Taxonomy (NCBI): domain Eukaryota; kingdom Metazoa; phylum Chordata; class Mammalia; order Pilosa; family Myrmecophagidae; genus Tamandua; species Tamandua tetradactyla. Next base: position 51,804,848 of record NC_135353.1, on the reverse strand, counting down.
TTTGCCTGTCTTCTAGTTTGCTTATTTTATCTTCTGCCTCATCAAATCTGACATTGTGTGCATCTAATATATCTTTAATCTCCTCTACAGTATCTTTCATTTACAGAAGATCTGCTAGTTTTCTATTTATATGATCAAATTCTTCTTTATGCTCTTCTAGTGTCTTCTTGATATTCTTTATATCTTTAGTCAACCCACTGAACTTGTTTAGGAGATTTTATGAACATCTTTAATTAGTTGTTCCAAATTCTGTTTCTCCTCTGGTGCTTTAATTTGCTCATTTGGCTGGGCCATATTTTCTTACATCTTCAGGTGCTTTGTGATTGTCTGATGCTTTTGAAATATTTCATTATCTTCATAAGGTAATTTTTAAAGTTTATTTCCCTTGATCACCTTAGGTTTTGTAGTTGCTTGGGTTTGTACTGAAGGTCTCCTTTTGCACTTTGCTTGTCAATAATCCCCTAACCAACAAAGGCTGGGACCCCATTCAGGAGTTGCAACTCTAATTGAAGATCTGTTAAAAACTAGGTAGAAAGAAAATTTACTAGACTGTACTTCTTGGTCTTCATAACAAATACTCCTTGGGCCACCCTTTCCACTCATACTCAATTTTCCCTGACTGAGTCAACCATCTGGTCCAGTACCTATAGGTACAATGCCAGTAAAGGCCACAGGTCTCTGTGCTTGCTGAAATCCACAAACCCCAGGGCTGGGGGTTGGGTGGTGTGCAGCTCAGCAGAAAATATGTTATGCTCACTATGGGTCTGTTGTTCCCCAGGCTCCTGCATGGAATGTCTTTGTGCCGTGGTCTGGGTATGTCAACTAGCCCTTCCTACAGTGGCCTGGGAATGCCTGGTGGTGTGGCATGGCTTGCTCTCTCATCCCAACCTCTCCACCCATATTTGCCATGAGCACTCAGGGCCTCTAAGGAGAAAGGATAGAAGCAGTGGGATACAGAGAGCCTCTTTTGCTTGCCAAATGAAAGATCAGCTAATCTCTGTGACCCCTACCACAAGAGGAAGACTCCTCAACATCAGCCCAATCCAGGCATCCACAGTAACCTACCTCAGTGCTGAGGGGTAGACAATGCTCTTGCAAGGTCTCTGTGTATAGGTTTACCAAGTATGCTGGCTTCTAGGTTCCATAATGGAGCTCCTTACTGTGAAGCTGAGGGATAATATTTCTAAGGCTGATATGGAAGGTGTGTGAGTGCACATTTTTCCCTCAGCAACCACTCCAGCCTGCATGTTGCAGTCTGCCCCAGGTGCGGGTACACTCACTCCATCTTCTCTATCATAGTTACTACACTTTTTTCATCCAGGTCCTCCTTATATAATGTAGAATTCCCTCTCTGGGCACTTGCAACCTGGAAATGCTGTCTTGTCACATCTCTAGTTTTTCCATGGAATAAGGATGAACTCAACCTATCTTGTTCTGTTACCTTCCTATAAGTCCTCTGTTCAATTTATTTTAAAAATATTTTTATTGAGAAATAGTCACATGCCTACAGTCCACTGATAGTGTACAATCAATGGCTCACAGTATCATCACATACTTATGTATTCATCATTTTTTGAACTTTTGCATCACTCCAGAAAAAGAAATGGAAATAAAAACCTCATACATCCCATATCCCTTATCCTTCCCTTTCATGGGAAATTAGTATTTCAATCTACCCAAATTTATATCCTTTATCCCCCCTATTGTAGCGCAAAAACCAGGAATGAGGCCGCAGGCCTCCACGAACGTTCTGCAAAGTTAGAACAGGCTGAGACTAAGTATCCGCAGTTTCGGGAAGTAGGTTTTATTAGCTCGTGCGCAGGAGGGCCCAGCTAAGTCACCTCAAAAGTCTGAGCCCCGAACAAAAGGCAACCTTAGCTTTTATAGACTTTTTGACATGATAAAGACAAAGTACACAATTGGATGATTTAAGTTGAGAATGGCCCAGAGCTGAACCGTTGAGGGGCCCCCACCCCAGGAATGTCTTCTTTTGCCTATGTGCATTTTTACCAGTTCCTGGAAGCTAGGGGAGGGGGTTTCTATACCAGGAAATGAACCTTATCTCACTTGCCTGCAAGGAGAGGGGTTTTGGGGATTTTTCACAGAGAGCACAGCTAAACCAGAAAGAGGAAAAGGCCTGCCTGCTACACTATTATTTACTTGTTTTTCATCCTCTTTTTTACTCATCTGTCCATACCCTGGAAAAAGGGAGCCACAGACACAAGGTTTTGACAATCACATGTCACATTGTAAAAGCTATATAGCAATATAATATTCTTCAAGAATCAAAACTACTGGAATATAGTTCAACAGTGTCTGGTACCTCTCTCTAGCCAGTTCAATACACCATAAAATTAAAAGGGGATATCTATATAATGCATATGAATAAATTCTAGGATAAACTTTCAAATTTGTTTGAAATCTCTCAGCCACTTAAATTTTGTTTTGTCTAATTTCTCTTTTCCCACTTTAGATCAAGAAAACTTTGCTAGTTCCATGATGCCAGGTCCTGCCTGGCTCATCCAGAGAGTCCTGTCCCGTGTTGTCAGGGAGACTTATACCACTGAGAGTCATGTAGGGGGCAAGGCAGTGATTTTACCTGCTGAGTTGACTTAGAGAAAGAAGCCACATCTGAGCAACAACAAAAGTTCTCTGGCATGAGGCATAATAATAAGTGGGCTTAGCTTCTACTTTGCAGGACTAAGTTTAATAGGGGTGAACCCTAAGATCGAGGGCTTAGCTTATTGAATTCATTCTCCCTACTCCTTGCAAGAATATCAGGAACTCCCCAGATGGGGAAGTTGAATATTTCCTCCTTTCTTCCCAGTCCCACAAAGGAACTTGGCAAATACTTTTCTATTCTCTGCCCAAATTACTCTGGGATATATTAGGGTAACACATTAACATGTACGAACCAACAAGATCTCATGCCTTATTCAAGATCCATGTAATTATGTTGTTCAACTAAACTGACCATACAAGTTAAATTAGATAATGAGTACCCAAAAAATAAATTTTGCACCAAATAAAAATCTCTCCCTTTGTTCTCACACAGAAGTTGAGGTTTTGCTATATGGATCATATCATCCTCTACCATGTATTCTGATTTACCTTAGTACTATACAGACCAGCATCATTCATATCTTTAGTCAATGTCTGATTACTTTTTCAATATTTTTAACAGTTGCTGTATGTGGCAATGCTGACTTTAATAGCTTCAGTGCTGTAACTCAGAGTCTGCAGTCATATAAATACTGGATTTTTCAGGGAATGAACAAGTTACATGCAAATGGCTAGATATCTCAGGAATGATAAATCACAGTTTAAACTACAGAGTATATGAGACTTCTGTAAGAGCTTACAATAAGCCCCAACATTATAACCCATGCTCTGGACTTCAATTCTCTGAGTTTGCATATCAAGGTTAGTCCATATGAGTGAAGTATGACAATATTTGTCTTTCTGTTTCTGTCATTTCATCTAACATATTGTCCTTAAGATTTCATTTCCCTAGTCATATGCCTCACAACTTCATTACTTCTTGCAGCTGCTCAGTAGTCCATTGTATGTAAAAATCACAGTTCCACTTTCCAAAAAATCACAGTTCTGCTTTCTATCTCTGAGTTGTTGTATCCTTAGGCCATGTCCATTCATTGCAAATCCCCAATACTGCCAGCATTAACACTGTTATGTAAATTTCCATTCATGTCTCCACTCTCAGTTCCTCTAGGTATAAACATACTAATGGGGCTGCAGGATCCTAAGGCAACCCTACTTCTAGCCTCTTGTGGAACCACCACACTGCCCTCTGGAGGGGCTGAACCTCTCAGCTTCCTTACCAACAGTGAATAGGTACATCAGTTTCTCCACATTTTCTCTAGCACTATGTTCTCTCTTTTCATTTTTAAACAGTTTTACTCGCACATCATACAATCCAACCTAAGTAAATAGCCATGCCTTCCCACCATAATATATGTGAAGTATTTTCTTTTCTTCCACTAAGAATCCCTATCTCACCCCCATGTCACCCACTTGTTGGTACTTAGTTTTGGCTAATGTCTTTGTTACATTCAGTGGAAGCATGTTGACTGTGGACCCTAGCTTCCATCCATTATACTTTTTCCTGTATACCATCCCATTTTGAACACCTTGTAATGTTGACATTCCTTTGTTCTCATTCATGTAAGAATGTTTTCATATTTGTATATTTAAGTACCATCATTGTCCACTCTAGGCATTCCTAAGTTATGCCATCTCAGTCTTTATCCTCTATCTTTCCTTCTAATGTCATACATGCCTGCAGCTCCTCTTCCTCAACCATTCTCACATTCAGCCTCATTAAGTGTACTCATATTATTGTGCTACCATCATATAATATTATGCTATTTCTGAAATTTTACAATCAGTCCTTTTGCACATTCTGAATTTCTTCAGCACCAAATGCCAAATTTCTGCCCTCCTTCCATCTCCTGATAAACTGTGTTCTTAACTTTAAGTCTCAAAATCACTCATTAATGTCAGTTCATATTAGTGACACCATACAGTATCTATCCTTTTGTTTGTGACTAATCTCACTTAGTATAATATCCTCAAGGTTCATCCACATTATTATAGGCTTCATGACTTTATTATGTATTACAGGTGCATGATATTCTCTTGTATGTATATATCACAGTATGCTTATCTCTGGGCAATCAAAAATAATGCTGTTATAAACTTCAGTGTGCAAACATCTGATTGTGCCCTTGCTTTCAGGTCCTCTCTCTATATGTACTTAGTAATGATATTGCTGGGTCATATGGTAATTCTATGCTTAACTTCCTGAGAAACAAAAAAACTGTGTTCTAGAGCAGTTGAACCAATTTGCATTCCCACCAATAGTGGTATGTGCCTCTTTCTCCATATTCTCTCCAACACTTGTCATTTTATGTTTCTTTTTGTTATAATGGCAATTCTAGTGGGTTTGAGATGATATCTCATTGCAGTTTTGATTTCATTTCCCTAATAGCCAGTAAGGCTGAACATCTTCTCATGTATTTTTTAGCCGTTTGTATTCTTCTGAAAAGTATCTATTCAGGTATTTTGCACATTTTTAAAATTGGGTTGTTGGGCCTTTTGTTGTTGAGCTGTAGAATCACTTTATATATTCAGGAAATTAAAACATTATTTGATATGTGGTTTCAAAGTATTGTCTCCCACTGCCTAGGTTGCTTTCTTAGTGTTAGGCATGGGGTCGCTAAAGAATTTCACATGAAGCAGTGAGTTAAACCTTAAGGGATTTATTGCTAGGAAGAAACAGACTGAGAACAAAGGTAGAGCAGGCCTGTGGGAGCCAGCAAAAACTGCCAGCAAAAGAGAAAGGGAAAATGGCCCCAATATTCTTTCTGACAGTGTGTGGTTTAAAAAAAAACATGCTGAGAAGGGTGGGGGTGATGTGTGGTTGCAGGCATCATTGGGAGATATTAGGCTGGTGCAGATCATGACTTCATTCTCCTGATTGTCTGGTCTGGCCTCTGGTGGGTGGGGTGTTGGTATGTTTGTGCTCACTATCTTGCTGTCACATCAGGTCCTGTCAGAAGAGCTGCTGAGGGAAAGAAACTGAAGGGGCCCCTATGCCACAGACTCCGTTTTGTATGTTAAGTTTTATTTTCTGACACCTGACACTTACTTCCTGAAAAAGTTGTTTGATGCACAAAAGTGTTTAATTTTGAGGAGATTCCATTCATCTATTTCTTTCTTCATTGCTTGTGCTTTTGGGTTAACATTTCAGAAACCACCTTCTATCACAAGATTTATAAGACATTTTCCTACATTTTCTTCTTAAATCTTAAGGGCTTAATTCTAATGTTTAGGTCTTTGATTCATTTTGAGTTAATTTTGCATAAGATATGAGATATGGATCCTATTTCATGCTTTTACATATGGATATCCCATTCAACAAACACTACTTATTTAAACAACTGCTCTGTCTCAGGTAGGTTATCTTGACTGCCTTATCAAAGATCAAAGATCGATTGTGTGTAGATGAAAGGGTCTATTTCTGAACACTTAATTGAATTCCATTAGTCAGTATATCTATCTTTATGTCAGTACCATGATGTTTTGACCACTGTAGATTTGTAATATGCTTTAAAGTCATGGAGTGTTTGACCTGACAATGCATTTGTCTTTCTCAAGATATTTTCAGCTATTCAGAGCACCCTGCCCTTCAAATAAATTTTGTTATCAGTTTTTCTATTCTTGAAAAGTAAGTTTTTTGGATTTTAATTGGTTTTGCATTGAACCTATAAATGAATTTGGATAGAATTGACTTCTTAACTATATTTAGTCTTCAAATTGAAGAACATGGGATGCCTTTTCACTTATTTAAGTCTTACATGATTTTTTAAAGCAATTTCTTGTAGTAGTCTGTATAGTTCTTTGGTATTCTTAATAAAAGTTATTTGTAAGCATTTGATTCTTAAGTTTGTTATTGTAAATGTCAATTTCCTCCTCAGGTTGTTCATTACTAGTGTATAGAAACACTACTAATATTTGGGGATTGATCTAGTATACTGCCACTTTGCTGTACACATTTACTAGTTCTAATTGCTTTGCTGTAGATGTTTTGGGATTTTAGGCATAGTATCATGTCATTTGCAAACAGTGACAGTTATACTTCTTCCTTTCCAATTTGGATGCATTTTATTTCTTTTTCTTATGTAAATGCTCTGGCTAGAACTTCCACCACAATGTTGAATAACAATGGTGACTATGGGCATCCTTGTCTTGCTCCTTATCTTAGAGGGAAAGCTTTCAATCTTTCCCAATTAAGGATGATGCAAGTTGTGGATTTTTCATATGTTCCATTTATCATAAGGAGAGAATTCCTATCCTTTGAAGGGTTTTCATCAACAAAGTTTGTTGAATTTTGTTAAATTCCTTTTTGGCACATGAAATGATTGTGTTGTATTTTTGCTTTGACTTATTGATATGTAGTATTACATTAATTGATTTTCTTTTATTGAACCAGCCTTGCATAGTTGAATAAATCCCATAAGGTCATGTTGTATAATTCTTTTAATGTGTTTCTGGATTCTATTTGCAAGTATTTTGTTGAGGATTTTTGCATGTATATTTATTAAAATGATTGGTCTCTTATTATCTGTTTTTGTAGAATCTTTGCCTGGCTTTTGTATGAGTGTGAAGTTAGGATGAGTTAGGAATCTTTCTCTCCCCTTCAATTTTTTGAAGAGTTTGAGCAGGATTTGTACTGATTATTTCTTGAATGCCTGGTAGAATGCACATGTGAAGACATGTAGTCCTGGATTTTATTTTTGGGAGCCTCCTGATAAATGAGTCAACCTCTTCACTTGTGATTGGCTTGTGGTGGTCATCTATTTCTTATCAAGTCAACTTTGATTGCTCATGCTTTCATAGGAAGTTGTCCGTTTTATCTACATTGTCTAATTTATTAGCACATAGTTGCTCATAGTATCCTCTTATTTCTTCCTTTATTTCTGAGGAGTCAGTGGTTATGTACCCTCTTCCATTTCAGGTTTTATTTATTTGAATGCTCTTTTTTTTTGGTCAGCCTAGCTAAGTGTCCATCAATTTTATTCACTTAGAGAACCAACTTCTGGTTTTATTGGGTTTCTCTATTGTTTTTATATTTTCAGTTTCATTTATTTCTACTCTAGTCTCTCATTTCTCTCTCTCCCTTTTTTTTTTTGTTTTGGGGTTACTTTGTTGTTCTTTCTCCAGTTCTTAAAATTTAACAGTTACTTCCTTGATACTTACTTTTTCTTTTTAATACAGGCATTTAAGTTAATAATTTTCCCACCCAGTACTGCCTTTTCTGCAACTTGTAAATTTTTAAAAGTTTTTTTAATTGTGAAATATAACATATATGCACAAAAGTGGTAAATTTCCAAGTACTTTTTAACAAGTAGATATGGAACAGATTTTAAAGTTTGGTATGTGTTACAGTTCTATGTTTTTTGTTTTGTTTTCTGTTCTAGCTGCTCCAAGACATGGAGGACCAAAAGAAATATCAATATAATGACTCAGTAGTCATACTCATTTATGAGTATGTCATACTCATTTATGAGTATGTCATACTCATATATGAGTAGTCATACTCATTCAAAGTTTGGTAAGTTTTACAATTCCACAATTTAAGTTTTCATTTCTAGCTGCTCTAAAGTACTGGAGGCTAAAAATAATCAGTATAATGATTCACCACTCATACTCATTTGCTTGTGACTAATCTCACTTAGTATGATATCCTCAAGTTTCATCCACATTATTATAGGCTTCATGACTTTATTGTGTATTGCAGGTGCATGATATTCTCTTATATGTATATACCACAGTACACTTATCTCTGGGGAATCAAAAATAATGCTGTTATAAACTTCAGTGTGCAAACATCTGTTTGTGCCCTTGCTTACAGGTCATTACAGAAGAGTTGCTTACAGTCATTACAGAAGAGTTATACACACTTCACAATCACCTTTGACCTTTCTCTCAGTCTTTAGGGGTATTTGGGCTATGCCCATTCTAACTTTTTCTTGTTGGAAGGGGCTACTGATAATATAGGATGGGGGATTGAACTAGTTGATGTTCTGGAAAGACTGGACTGTCTTCATTTCAGGACTTACCTGGTGCAGGGATGTATCTGGAGGTTGTAGATTTTGGAGAGTTGCCCTAGTGCATGGAAACTTTGTAGAATCTTAGATATTCTTTACGATTGCAGGAATGGTGTTGGTTGGGGTTTGGCAAGTTATGATAGGTAGTGAGGTCTAACTGAAGCATGCATGTAAGTGACCTCCAGTGTAGCTTCTTGACTCTATTTGAACTCTCTCAGTCACTTTACTTCTTTAAAGAAGTCACTTTACTTCTTTAACATTTTTTGCTCAGGATGGCATTGTTGATCCCATGGTGCCAATCTCAGGCTCATCCCAGGGGGTCATTTCCCATGCTGCCAAGGAGACTTTCTTCCCTGGCTGCCATTTCTCACATGGGGGGGGGTGGTTGCAATGATTTCACTTGCAGAGTTGGGCTTAGAGAGATAAAGTCCACATCTGAGCAACAATATAGGTCTTCTGGAGATGAATCTTAGGCATAACTATGAGTAGGCTAAGCTTATCTGCTACATACATATGCTTCACAAGAGTAAGCCTCAAGATCAAGGGCTTGGCTTATTGATTTGGGTGTCCCTAATATTTGGCACAGTATCTGGAGTTTCTCTGGTGGTAAAATTTAACAGCTCCATAATTTTTCTGCCATACTTCAAGGGACTTTGCCAATTCTTTATGATTATCTTCCTAATATACACTGGGATATATCTGGGCATTACATTAAGCTATGCAGGATTAAAGGCTCTCATTCTTATTCTGGGCTCCCTTATTTGGATTGTTTAAATGATCTATCCAGACAGGTTAAGATAGATTCCATGCTACAGAAATTCTAGGTTCTAGGCATAATAAAACTTTCTACGTTTGGTCTCAAGGACAAGGTGAAGTTCTAAAATACAGGCAATGTCTTCCTTATCCCTGTATTCTGATTTACTTTAAGCTTGACACGATTGTCTTCATTCTTTTTTTTTATTTAAAACAAAGAATACATTTAGAACCAACAATGGATATCTTAGTTAGCTTAACCATAGGCATAATTAAATAAGATATCCATATAATCATTGTTAAGCCTGTGTTTGCATGGTAAGTTTCATAAACCAGTTTAAAATTAAAGCAACAAGGAAAAGGTCTACATATTCAGAGAGCAAAGTTCTTAAATTCTAAGTATTAGTCACTAACTTTATCAAATACCATTTGATAAGCTGTCAAAACTGTGAATGTTCTCAAAATATCAAGTGGAAAGTTCTTACAAATATCTACATTGCTATAGTAATGGCTTATGTTAGTAAATATTTTCCTGATTTCAGGAAAATATGAAGATACAAATATTTTTTCAATTAACATATGGAAATCTTAACCACCTGAAATGGATATCTAAGTTGGCTTATTCATACGCATATTAAAAAAAAAACTCAGTAATCATCATGAAGTCTGTTTGTACAATATGTTCACAAACCAATTTAAAATTACAGCAGGGAAAAAATCTATAAACACAGATATTCCAGTTACTTGAATTCTAAATACTAAACAGTATCTTAAATGCCATTTGATTAGCAAGACAGTATGCATTCTCAAAATGTCAAGTAAAAAGTTACTACATATGCCAATTTTGCTGTAGTAGTGAGCTGTTATTAAATATTTTCAAATTTTTGATTTCACATATTTATTTTATCTAATATTAGTATAACTGCCTATAGTTTTTAAACCATTTTTGTTGTAAAATATAACATATACATATGCAAAGAAAAGAAAGAAAAAGTCAACAATTTTCAAAGCACACTTCAACAAGCAGCTACAGAAGAGTTCCCAGAGTTTGTCATGGGCTATTATGCCCTCAACTCAGATTTTTCCTTCTAGCTGCTCCAAAATACTGGTGGCTTTATCAGAGTCATAATAACACAATTATACAGTATCTGTGCTTTTGTGCCTGACTCATTTCACTCAGCATTATTTCTTCAAGTTTCATCCATGTTGTCATATGTTTCAGGACCTCATTTTGTCTAAATGCTACATAATATTCCATCATATGTATATACCACATTTTGTTTATTCACTTGTCTGTTGATGGACACCTGGATTGTGTCTAGCTCTTTGCAATTATGAATAGTGCTGCTATGAACATCAGTGTGCAAATGTCTGTTCATGTCACTCCCCTCAACTCTTCTGAGTATGTGCTGAGTATTGGTATTGCTGGGTCATAGGGCAACTCAGTATTTAGTTTTCTGAGGAATTGCCGATTTGATTTCCACAGCAGCTGAACAATTTTACATTCTCATCAACAGTGAATAAGTGTTTAAATTACTCCACATTCTTCTCTAATGTTTAGTTTCTTGTTTGATTAACAGCAGCCATTATTTTTTATTAATTAAAAAAATTAACTAACACAACATTTAGAAATCATTTCATTCTACATGTATAATCAGTAATTCTTAATATCATCACATAGATGCATATTCATCATTTCTTAGTACATTTGCATCGATTTAGAAAAAGAAATAGAAAGACAGCAGAAAAAGAAATAAAACAATAATAGAGAGAAAAAAATAAAAAATAAAAAAACTATACCTCAGATGCAGCTTCATTCAGTGTTTTAACATAATTACATTACAATCAGGTAGTATTGTGCTGTCCATTTCTGAGTTTTTGCATACAGTCTTGTTGCACAGTCTGTATCCCTTCAGCACCAATTACCCATTATCTTACCCTATTTCTATCTCCTGATGGTCTCTGTTACCAATGACATATTCCAAGTTTATTCTCTAATGTTGGTTCACATCAATGGGACCATACAGTATTTGTCCTTTAGTTTTTGGCTGGTTTCACTCAGCATAATGTTCTCTAGGTCCATCCATGTTATTACATGCTTCATAAGTTTATCCTGTCTTCAAGCTGCATAATATTCCATCGTATGTATATACCACAGTTTGTTTAGCCACTCATCTGTTGATGGACATTTTGGCTGTTTCCATCTCTTTGCAATTGTAAATAATGCTGCTACAAACATTGGTGTGCAAATGTCCGTTTGAGTTTTTGCCCTTAATTTCTTTGAGTAGATTCCCAGCAATGGTATTGCTGGGTCGTATGGCAATTCTATATTCAGCTTTTTGAGGAACCGCCAAACTGCCTTCCACAGTGGTTGCACCATTTGACATTCCCACCAACAGTGGATAAGTGTGCCTCTTTCACCGCATCCTCTCCAGCACTTGTCATTTTCTGTTTTGTTGATAATGGCCATTCTGGTGGGTGTGAGATGATATCTCATTGTGGTTTTGATTTGCATTTCTCTAATGGCCAGGGACATTGAGCATCTCTTCATGTGCCTTTTGGCCATTTGTATTTCTTTTTCTGAGAGGTGTCTGTTCAAGTCTTTTTCCCATTTTGTAATTGGATTGGCTGTCTTTTTGTTGTTGAGTTGAACAATCTCTTTGTAAATTCTGGATACTAGACCTTTATCTGATATGTCATTTCCAAATATTGATTCCCATTGTGTAGGCTGTCTTTCTACTTTCTTGATGAAGTTCTTTGATGCACAGAAGTGTTTAATTTTTAGGAGCTCCCATTTATTAATTTCTTTCTTCTTCAGTGCTCTTGCTTTAGGTTTAAGGTCCATAAAACTGCCTCCAATTGTAAGATTGATAAGATATCTCCCTACATTTTCCTCTAACTGTTTTATGGTCTTAGACCTAATGTTTAGATCTTTGATCCATTTTGAGTTAACTTTTGTATAGGGTGTGAGATACAGGCCCTCTTTCATTCTTTTGCAAATGGTTCTCTAGGTACCATTTATTGAAGAGACTGTTCTGTCCCAGGTGAGTTGGCTTGACTGCCTTATCAAAGATCAAATGTCCATAGATGAGAGGGTCTATATCTGAGGACTCTATTCAATTCCATTTGTCGGTATATCTATCTTTATGCCAGTACCATGCTGTTTTGACCACTGTGGCTTCATAATATGCCTTAAAGTCAGGCAGTGTGAGACCTCCAGCTTTGCTTTTTTTCCTCAAGATACTTTTAGCAATTCAGGGCACCCTGCCCTTCCAGATAAATTTGCTTATTGGTTTTTCTATTTCTGAAAAATAAGTTGTTGTGATTTTGATTGGTATTGCATTGAATCTGTAAATCAATTTGGGTAGAATTGACATCTCAACTATATTTAGTCTTCCAATCCACGAACACGGTATGCCCTTCCATCTATTTAGGTCTTCTGTGATTTCTTTTAACAGTTTTTTTGTAGTTTTCTTTGTATAAGTCCTTTGTCTCTTTAGTTAAATTTATTCCTAAGTATTTTATTTTTTTAGTTGCAACTGTAAATGGAATTTGTTTCTTGATTTTCCCCTCAGCTTGTTCATTGCTAGTGTATAGAAACACTACCGATTTTTGAATGTTGATCTTGTAACCTGCTACTTTGCTGTACTCATTTATTAGCTCTAGTAGTTTTGCTGTGAATTTTTCAGGGTTTTCAACATATAGTATCATATCATCTGCAAACAGTGATAGTTTTACTTCTTCCTTTCCAATTTTGATGCCTTGTATTTCTTTTTCATGTCTAATTGCTCTGGCTAGTACCTCCAACACATTGTTGAATAACAGTGGTGATAATGGAGTGTTTAATTTTGAGGAGTTCCCATTTATTTATTTATTTCCTTCTTCAGTGCTCTTGCTTTAGGTTTAAGGTCCATAAAACTGCCTCCATTTGTAAGATTCATAAGATATCCCCCTACATTTTCCTCTAACTGTTTTATGGTCTTAGACCTAATGTTTAGATCTTTGATCCATTTTGAGTGAACTTTTGTATAGGGTGTGAGATACAGGTCCTCTTTCATTCTTTTGCAAATGGTTCTCTAGGCACCATTTATTGAAGAGACTGTTCTGTCCCAGGTGAGTTGGCTTGACTGCCTTATCAAAGATCAAATGTCCATAGATGAGAGGGTCTATATCTGAGCACTCTATTCGATTCCATTGGTCAATATATCTATCTTTATGCCAATACCACGCTGTTTTGACCACTGTGGCTTCATAATATGCCTTAAAGTCAGGCAGTGCAAGACCTCCAGCTTCGTTTTTTTTCCTCAAGATGTTTTTAGCAATTCGGGGCACCCTGCCCTTCCAAATAAATTTGCTTATTGGTTTTTCTATTTCTGAAAAATAAGTTGTTGTGATTTTGATTGGTATTGCATTGAATCTGTAAATCAATTTAGGTAGGATTGACATCTTAACTATATTTAGTCTTCCAATTCATGAACACGGTATGCCCTTCCATCTATTTAGGTCTTCTGTGATTTCTTTTAGCAGTTTTTTGTAGTTTTCTTTATATAGGTTTTTTGTCTCTTTAGGTAAATTTATTCCTAGGTATTTTATTCTTTTAGTTGCAATTGTAAATGAGATTCGTTTCTTGATTTCCCCCTCGGCTTGTTCATTGCTAGTGTATAGAAATGCTACAGATTTTTGAATGTTGATCTTGTAACCTGCTACTTTGCTGTACTCATTTATTAGCTCTAGTAGTTTTGTTGTGGATTTTTCCGGGTTTTCGACGTATAGTATCATATCGTCTGCAAACAGTGATAGTTTTACTTCTTCCTTTCCTATTTTGATGCCTTGTATTTCTTTTTCTTGTCTAATTGCTCTGGCTAGAACCTCCAACACAATGTTGAATAATAGTGGTGATAGTGGACATCCTTGTCTTGTTCCTGATCTTAGGGGGAAAGTTTTCAATTTTTCCCCATTGAGGATGATATTAGCTGTGGGTTTTTCATATATTCCCTCTATCATTTTAAGGAAGTTCCCTTGTATTCCTATCCTTTGAAGTGTTTTCAACAGGAAAGGATGTTGAATCTTGTCAAATGCCTTCTCTGCATCAATTGAGATGATCATGTGATTTTTCTGCTTTGATTTGTTGATATGGTGTATTACATTAATTGATTTTCTTATGTTGAACCATCCTTGCATACCTGGAATGAATCCTACTTGGTCATGATGTATAATTCTTTTAATGTGTTGTTGGATACGATTTGCTAGAATTTTATTGAGGATTTTTGCATCTATATTCATTAGAGAGATTGGCCTGTAGTTTTCTTTTTTTGTAATATCTTTGCCTGGTTTTGGTATGAGGGTGATGTTGACTTCATAGAATGAATTAGGTAGTTTTCCCTCTGCTTCAATTTTTTTGAAGAGTTTGAGGAGAGTTGGTACTAATTCTTTCTGGAATGTTTGTTAGAATTCACATGTGAAGCCATCTGGTCCTGGACTTTTCTTTTTAGGAAGCTTTTGAATGACTGATTCAATTTCTTTACTTGTGATTGGTTTGTTGAGGTCATCTATGTCTTCTTGAGTCAAAGTTGGTTGTTCATGTCTTTCCAGGAACCCGTCCATTTCCTCTAAATTGTTGTATTTATTAGCGTAAAGTTGTTCATAGTATCCTGTTATTACGTCCTTTATTTCTGTGAGGTCAGTAGTTATGTCTCCTCTTCCATTTCTGATCTTATTTATTTGCATTCTCTCTCTTCTTCTTTTTGTCAATCTTGCTAAGGGCCCACCAATCTTATAGATTTTCTCATAGAACCAATGTCTGGCCTTATTGATTTTCTCTATTGTTTTCATGTTTTCAATTTCATTTATTTCTGCTCTAATCTTTGTTATTTCTTTCCTTTTGCTTGCTTTGGGATTAGTTTGCTGTTCTTTCTCCAGTTCTTCCAAATGGCTAGTTAATTCCTGCATTTTTGCCTTTTCTTCTTTTCTGATATAGGCATTTAGGGCAATAAATTTCCCTCTTAGCACTGCTTTGCTGCATCCCATAAGTTTTGATATGTTGTGTTTTCATCTTCATTCGCCTCGAGGTATTTGCTAATTTCTCTTGCAATGTCTTCTTTGACCCAGTCGTTGTTTAGGAGTGTGTTGTTGAGCCTCCACGTATTTGTGAATTTTCTGGCTCTCCACTTATTATTGATTTCCAACTTCATTCCTTTATGATCCGAGAAAGTGTTGTGTATGATTTCAATCTTTTTAAATTTGTTAAGACTTGCTTTGTGACCCAGCATATGGTTTATCTTTGAGAATGATCCATGAGCACTTGAGAAAAAGGTGTATCCTGCTGTTGTGGGATGTAATGTCCTATAAATGTCTGTTAAGTCTAGCTCATTTAGAGTAATATTCAGATTCTCTATTTCTTTATTGATCCTCTGTCTAGATGTTCTGTTCATTGATGAGAGTGGTGAATTGAAGTCTCCAACTATCATGGTGTATGTGTCTATTTCCCTTTTCAGTGTTTGCAGTGTATTCCTCATGTATTTTGGGGCATTCTGGTTCGGTGTGTAAATATTTATTATTGTTATGTCTTCTTGTTGAATTGTTCCTTTTATTAGTAGATAGTGTCCTTCTTTGTCTCTTTTAACTGCTTTACATTTGAAGTCTAATTTGTTGGATATTAGTGTAGCCACTCCTGCTCTTTTCTGGTTGTTATTTGCATGAAATATCTATTCCCAACCTTTCACTTTCAACCTATGTTTATCTTGGGGTCTAAAATGTGTTTCCTGTAGACAGCATATAGAAGGATCCTGTTTTTAAATCCATTCTGCCAATCTATGACTTTTATTGGGAATTCAGTCCTTTGACATTTAGTGTTATTACTGTTTGGATATTTTCCTCTAACATTTTGCCTTTTGTATTATATATGTCATATCTGATTTTCCTTCTTTCTACACTCTTCTCCATACCTCTCTCTTCTGTCTTTTTTTATCTGACTCTATTGCTCCCTTTAGTATTTCTTGCAGAGCTGGTCTCTTGGTCACAAATTCTCTCAGTGACTTTTTGTCTGAGAATGTTTTAATTTCTCCCTCATTTTTGAAGGATAATTTTGCTGGATATAGGAGCCTTGGTTGGCAGTTTTTCTCTTTTAGTAATTTAAATATATCATCCCATTGTCTTCTAGCTTCCACGGTTTTTGCTGAGAAATCTACACATAGTCTTATTGGGTTTCCCTTGTATGTGATGGATTGTTTTTCTCTTGCTGCTTTCAAGATCCTCTCTTTCTCTTTGACCTCTGACATTCTAACTAGTAAATGTCTTGGAGAACGCCTATTTGGGTCTAATCTCTTTGGGGTGCGCTGCACTTCTTGGAGCTGTAATTTTAGGTCTTTCATAAGAGTTGGGAAATTTTCAGTGATAATTTCTTCCATTAGTTTTTCTCCTCCTTTTCCCTTCTCTTCTCCTTCTGGGACACCCACAACACGTATATTTGTGCAGTTCATATTGTCCTTGAGTTCCCTGATACCCTGTTCAAATTTTTCCATTCTTTTCCTGATATTTTCTGTTTCTTTTTGGAATTCAGATGTTCCATCCTCCAAATCACTAATTCTATCTTCTGTCTCTTTAAATCTATCATTGTAGGTATCCACTGTTTTTTCCATCTTTTCTACTTTATCCTTCACTTCCATAAGTTCTGTGATTTGTTTTTTCAGTTTTTCTATTTCTTCTTTATGTTCAGCCCATGTCCCCTTCATGTCCTCCCTCAATTTATCGATTTCATTTTTGAAGAGGTTTTCCATTTCTGTTTGTATATTCAGCATTAGTTGTCTCAGCTCTTATATCTCATTTGAACTATTGGTTTGCTCCTTTGACTGGTCCATATTCTCAATCTTCTGAACGTGAACAGTTATCTTCTGCTGCTGGCATCTGGGCATTTAGTCAGATTTCCCTGGGTGTCGGACCCAACAAGGTTGTAAGAGTTTTCTGTGAAATCTCTGGGTTCTGTTTTTCTTATCCTGCCCAGTAGGTGGTGCTCGTGGCACACGTTTGTCTGTGGGTCCCACCAGTAAAAGGTGCCGTGGGTCCTTTAACTTTGGAAAACTCTCACCGTCTGGGAGGTTCGCTAGCCGAAGCGGCTTGGAAGAGTGCCAGCCGGCCTGGGGTCCGAATGCGGGGAGGGTCGCTGGCCGCCACAGCCCGGGAAAGCGCCCATCCGATTTTCCTAGTCGGCCCGGGGCGCCAAGCTTGGCGGGAGGGCACCAGCCGCAGCGGCCCGCCCGGGAGAGTGCACGTTCCCGGGGAGTCACGGGTTTGGAAGGGCCCCCCCCCCATCGCCGTTCTCCACAGCCTGGGGATTTCCGATCCAATTCTCTCAGTTGGTCCAGGGGGCCATGCGTGGTGTGGGTGCCAGCCGCCGTGGTTTGAGGGGACCACCTGTCGAATTCTCACAGCCAGCCCGGGAAGGGGGAAGGGAGTGACTCCGGCCGCTTTCCCCCCCGCCCGGTGAAGCCCACGCCCCTCAGCGATCTCACCAGAGCGGTTTCTCTCAGCCAGCCAGCCGTTCCAGGTTGGGGTACGCTGTCTTTTTTTATCTCTGTCGTGGCTTTGGGAGCTGTTTTGTATCATTTCTACTCCCCTAGTAACTGTCCTGGAGGAGAAACTTGTCTCAACAGAGCGGACCTTTCAACTAAAGAACTCCGGGCTGCTGCACAAAATCATCCTCACCCTGGAAAGAGGGAAACTTCCCAGTATTTACCTCCAACGAGCCATCCTGTAAGTTTTGATATGTTGTATTCTCATTATCATTCATCTCCAGATATTTACTGATTTCTCTAGCAATTTCATCCTTGACCCACTGATTATTAAAGGGTGTGTTGTTTAATCTCCATATATCGGTGAAAGCTATGGTTCTTTGGTGATTATTAATTTCCTACTTTATTCTGTTGTGATCAAAGAAAGTGCTTTGAATAATTTCAGTCTTGTTAAGTTTAGAGAGACTCAGTTTATGTCCCAGCATATGGTCTATCTAGGAGAACATTTCATGTGAACTATCGAAGAATATGTATCCTGGTGTTTTGACATGCAATGATTTATATATGTTTATTAGATCTGATTCATTGATCTTATTGTTTAGCTCTCTATTTCCTTGTTGATCCTCTGTGTGGTTGTTCTATCTATAGAGGAGAGTGGTGTATTGACCTCTTCCACTATTAGTGTTGATGTGTCTGTAGCTCCCTTCAGGTTTTCCAATATGTAACTCATGTACTTTGGAGATACTTGATCGGGAGCATACACATTTATGGTTGTTATTTCTTCCCGGTGAATTATCCCTTTTATTAATATGTAGTATCCTTCTTTGCCTTTCATGATGATTTTACATTTAAAGTCTATTTTGTCTTATATTAGTATAGCTACTCTTGCTTTCTTTTGGTTAAAGCTTGCGTAGAAGATCGTTTTCCATCCTTTCACTTTCAATCAGTGTCCTTGAGTCTAAGATGCTTCTCTTGTAAACAGCATATAGATGGATTATGTTTTTTGATACAGTCTGTCAGTCTTTATTTTTAATTGGTGAGTTTAGTCTATTAACATTCAAAGTAATTCTTATCTCTAAATACAAGGTTATACATATATAAAACAGCAACTCAAAATTCAGAAATTGTTTATTTGAGTCTGTCACATTACAGACTCAATGTGACTGCTATAAGAACTTAAAATCTAGGTACCAGTTTCCTCGTAAGTATTTTCTCAATGAGATCATATAATAGTTTCTGTCTTGTTTCTGGCTTAGTTTCCCTCAACACATGTCCCACAGTTTCATTCACATCATTGCATGCCTCACAGCTTCTTTCCTTTTTGTAGCAGCACTGTCTTCAATCATATGTTTACACCATTGTTCACCAATCTACTTCTCAGTCAGTGCATCTTTTAGCCAACTCTATTTACTGGGCCACATGTATAATGTCTAAAGTCAACAGTGCATCAACATTCTCAATTTTAGATGATTTCATTGTTCCCAAGAGAAAGATAGCCAATAAACACACCCCCACCAAATAGAAAATCCAAACCTCACCCCTAACTCTTGTTCCTCCCCCTATTATATGCTCCTGGTATTGCTGCAGTACCGTTGACACTTCCTGTTAAAAATAGCCCAAAGTGTGTAATATAATTTTCTCCCTAACTGCCAAATTACACACTCTTTGTACAAGATTCATACCTTTGCAGTAGTTCAATCAAGACCTTATTTTTATTTGTAGTGTTTATTGGAGGGACAAATGAGTCTATACAACCTTTTCAATCATGTTCACCCTCAATATGTTAGTATTACTTATAGGCCCACTAGAGAATGGCCTTCACTTTGATCTATTCCCTTACCATTGAGTTCAAACTCATTGGCAATTTTTTTACACACTTCAAGCTTCTGTGTGTTTCTAAGTCCCCTATGTTCTGTATTACAAGCCTCTGATTTTATCCTTACTATTGCCATAAAAGTGGAATCATACAGTATCTATCCTCTTGTGTCTGGCTTATTTCAGTCAGCATTATGCCCTCAAGGCTAATCCATCCTGTCATGTGGTTCAGGACATCATCTCATCTTATTGCTGCATAGTATTCCATTATACATACGTACCATATTCTGTTAATTCACTCATCTGTTAATGGGCACATGGATTGTTTCCATCCTTTAGCAATTGTGAATAGTGTTGCAATGAACATTGGTGTACAAATCTGTTTGTGTTACTGCTTTCAGATCTTCTGGGTATATATCAAGTAGAGTTATTACATTTTGGGGCAACTTGATACATTGTTTTCTGAGGAATCACCAGACTGTTGTCCACAGTAGCTGTACCATTATGCATTCCAAATATCGGTGCATAAGAAGCTGTACCATTATGCATTCCAAATATCAGTGCATAGGTGTCCCAGCTTCTCCACATTCTCTCTGCAACATTTGTAGTTTCCTGTCTGTTTAATACCAGCCATTCTCATAGGTGTGAGGTGGTATCTCATTGTAGTTGTGATCTGTATTTCCCTTATAGCTAATGAGAACCAACATCTCTTCATGTGCTTTTTAGTCATCTGTATTTACTTTTCATAAAAATATCTATACATATTTTTAGCCCACTTAATAATTGGCTTGCCTATTCTTTTGTTGTTGAGTTGTGTGATTTCTTTATGTATATATGATATCAAACCTTTATCCAGTAAGTGATTTCCAAATATTTTCCTCCCATAAAGTTGGCTACCTCTTCATGTTGTTGACAAAGTCTTTTGAAGTACAAAAGCATTTGATTTTGAGGAGTTCCCATTTATCTATTTTTTTTTCTTTTGTTGCTTGTGCTCTGGGTGTAAAGTTTAGGAAACTGCCTCTTATTAGTAGGTTTTGAAGATGTTCTAGGAGAACATCTTCATCTCCTACCTTTTCTTCTAGGAGATTTACTGTACCAATTCTTATGTTTAGGTGTTTGATCCAATTTTGAGTTCATTTCTGTATAGGGTGTAAGATAAGGGTCCTCTTTCATTCTTCTGGCTGTGGATATCAAATTCTCCCATGCCCGTTTATTGGAGAGACTGTTTTGTCCCAGTTCAGTGGATTTGGGGGCCTTGTCAAATATCAGATTACCATAGATTTGGAGGTCTGTTTCTGCACTTTCATTTTTATTGCATTGGTGAATACTTCTGTCTTTGTGCCAGTAACATGCTGTTATGACTTCTGTGGCTTTATAATCTGTTTTAAAATTGGAGAGTGTTAATCCTCCCACTTCATTCTTCTTTTTTAGGATGCTTTTAGTTATACAGTTTATTTTCACTTCCAGATGAATTTGGTAACTAACTTTTCCAAGTCTTTAAAGTAGGTTGATGGAATTTTGATTGGTACTGTATTGAATCTGTAGATGAATTTGGGTAGAATTGATATCTTAACTACATTTAACCTTCCTATGCATGAGCATGGAACAGCTTTCCACTTGTTTAAATCTTTGATTTCTTGTAACAATGTTATGGAGTTCTCTGTGTACATGTCCATTACATCCCTAGTTAAGTTCATTCCTAGGCACTTGATTCTTTCAGTCACTATTTTGAATGGAATTTTTCCCTTAATTTACTCCATGGTTAAGTCACTGTTTTTGCATAGAAATATTACCGATTTTTGCACATTAATTTTCAAATTGTCAGCTTGCTGAATTTGTTTATTAGCTCAGGTCACTTTGTTGTAGATTTTCCAAGTATACTAACATGTCATTTGCAAATAATGAAAAGTTGAATTCTTCCTTTCCAATTTGGGTGCATTGTCATTCTTCTTCCAGCCTGATTGCTCTAACTAGAACTTCTAGCACAATGTTGAATAACAGTGGTGACAGAGGGCATCTCTGACTCATTTCTGATCTTAGGAGGAATGTTTCAGCTTTCATAACTAAATATGAAGCTGGCTATGGGTTTTTCATATATACCTTTTATCATGTTGAAGAAACTACCTTTGATTCCTAATTTTGAAAATTCAACATCAAAATTTTGAATTTTTAATTTTTTTGAATGCTTTTTCAGCATCAACTGAGATCATCATTTGGTTTTCCCCTTTTGATTTGTTAATGTGCTATATTACATTAACTGATTTTCTTGTGTTGAAACATCCTTGCAGTCCTTGTATAATCCCCAGTTGGTCATGGTATATAATTATTTTAATGTGCTGTGGATTTCAGTTTGCTAATTTTTTTGATAACTCTTGCATCTATGTTCATTGGGGAGCTTGTTCTGTATTTTTCCTTTCTAGTAGCATTTTTATCAGATTCTGGTATTAAAGTGATGTTAGCCTCATAAAATGAGTTTGGTAGTATTCATTTTTCCTCATTTTTTTCTGGAAATATTTGAGCAGGATTAGTGTTAATTATTTTTGGAATGTTTGATAAAATTCACGTGTGAAGCCATCTGGCCCTGGGCTTTTGTTTGTAGAAAGATTTTTGATGAATGTTTGTATCTCTTTACTTGTGATTTGTTTGTTGAAATTTTCTATTTCTTCTTCAGTCAGAGTAGCTTGCTTGCATGCTTCCAGGAATTTGTGCATTTTTCTAAGTTGTCTGGTTTTTTGGCTTATAGTTGTTCATAGTATCATCTTAGAATTAAAAAAAAAATACTTCAGGGTCTCTGGTAATGGCCACTCTCTCATTACTGATTTTGTTTATTGCATCATCTCTTTATTTTTCTTTGTCAGCCATGCTAGTGACTCATCAATTTCATTGATTTTCTCAAAGAATCAACTTTTAGTTGATTGGTTCTTTCTATTGTTCTTTTGTTCTCCCATTCATTAATTCTGCTTTAATCTTTGTATTTCTCTTCTTCTATCTGCATTGCAGTTGGTTTGCTGTTCTTTCTCATTTCCCTCCGGATGAGCACATAAGTTCTCAATTTTTGCTCGTTTTTCTTTTTTAATATAGGCATTTAGGGCAATAAATTTCCCTCTCAGTATAGCATTTGCTACATCCCATAAGTTCTGATATGTTGTATTTTCATTTTCATTCATCTCAAGATAGCTACTGATTTCTCTAGCTATTTCTTCATTGACCCACTCATTGTTTAATTGTGTGTTAGTTAATCTACATATATTTGTGAAAGTTCTTATTCTTTGGTGGTTATTGATTTTCAGCTTCACTCCATTGTGATCATAATAAGAGCTTTGAATCATTTTTACATTTTTAAATTTATAAACACCTGTTTTGTGCCCCAGCATATCATTTATACTGGAGAATTTTCCATGAGCACTAGAGAAGAATGAATATCCTGGTATTTTGGGGTGTAACAACATATGTGTGTCTGTTAGGTATAACTCATTTATCAAATTCTTTACGTTTATTTCCTTGTTGGTTCTCTATCTGGTTGTTCTCTCTATAGAAGAGGGTGGTGTATTGATGTCTCTTACTATAATCACTGAAACTATTAGTTTTGCCAATGTCTGTCTCACATAGTTTGGACTTCTTTGATAAGGAGCAGAGACATTTATAATTATTATGTCTTTTTGGTTAATTGTTCCTTTAACTAATATAATATACAGTGTCCTGCTTTGTCTCTTATGATATCTTTACTTCTAAAGTCTGTTTTGTCTGATATTAGTATATCTACTCTTGTTTTCTTCTGGTTCCAGCTTGTGTGGCACATCTTTTTTCATCCTTTCACTTACAATTTGTATCCTTGTGTCTAAGATGGGTTTTTTGTAAGCAGCAAATCGTTGGATGATATTTCTTAATCCATTCTGCCAATTGGTGTCTTTTAATTGGTATGTTCAGTCTGTTAACATTCAAAGTTATTGCTGTAAAGGCATTTCTTTTTTTATTTTTTACATACACACACACACACACACACACACACAAGTTAAAGAAAGGAAAAAGCAATAATTTTCAGAGCACTCTTCAATGAGTAGTTACAGGACAGATCCCACAGTTTGTCATGGGCTACATACCATCCTTTCAGATTTTTCCTTCTACATGCTTCAGAATATAGAAGGCTAGAAGGAAAAAAAAATTATTACAGTAGACTTTTTCTTTTTTGTGTTAAATAACATATATACAAAAAAGCAATAAATTTCAAAGGAGAACACAATAATTAGTTGTAGAACAGAGTTCAGAATTTGGTATAGGTTACAACTCCACAATTTTAAGTTTTTACTTTTAGCTGCTCTAAGGTACTGGAGATGAAAAGAAATATCAATGTAATGAGTCAGCAATCATATTCCTTGTTAAACTACTTCTCTGTATAACTCCACCACGGCCTTTGATCTTTCTATCACACTCTTTAGGGGTATTTGGGCTATGGACACTGTATTTTTTCATGTTGGAAGGGCTGTCAATAATATGAGGTAGGGAGGTGGAATTAGTTTATATTCTGGAGAGGCTGGCCCCTTGAAGTTTCAGGGCTTATCTGGTCCAGGGACCCATTTGGACGTTATAGGTTTCTGGAAGGTTAACCTACTGCATAAAACCTTTGTAAAATCTTATATATTGTCCTCGGTGTTCTTTGGGCTTGGTTCGAATGTTTTGGTTGGGGTTTGGCAAATTATAATAGGTAGCAATGTGTAACAGAAGTTGTGTAAGAGTGACCTCCAGAGTATCCTCTCGATCCTATTTGAACTCCTTAGCCACTGGTAGTTTATTAGTTATACTTCATTTCCCCCTTTTGGTCAGACTGGAATTGTTGATCTCATAGTGCAAGGCAAGACTTATCCTTGGGAGTCATCTCCGACATCACCAGGGAGATCTTCACCCCTGGATGTCATGTCCCACATAAGGGGAAGGGCAATGATTTCCCTTACGGAGTTGGCCTTAGAGAGAATAAGGCCACATTTGAGAAAAAAAAGTCATCTCCTGAAGTAACTCTTAGGCATACCTATAGGTAGGCTAATCTTCTCCACTTCTTATATAAGCTTCACATGAATAAGCCTCAACATCAAGGGCATGACCTGTTGATTTTGTGTCCCCAGTGCTTGACACAGTATCAGTGGATTCCCTGATGGTAAAGTTTAATAGTTCCATATTTTTTCTATTTTTCTGATTATCTGTTTAATATATTCTAGGATCTATCTAGATATTACATTAAACCATACAGGGTTAAAGGCCCTCATTTTTATTTTGGGCTCCCTGTGTTTCAATTGTTAAAATGAGCTATCCAGTAAGGTTGAATTAGATTATGTGCTACAGAAAGTTTAGGTTCCGGTCAAAACAGGCCTTTCTTCCTTTGGTTTCAATGAATAGAAGTAGTTCTAAAACATAGACAACATCTTCTTTGCCCTTGTGTTCTGAATTACCTTAATCCAGACCTGATCACCCTCATTATTGTCTCTAAATATCAGGTTATAGATATATAAAACAGTCTCTCCAAATCCAGAAATAATAACTACCACTCAGGAATAAATGTGTCTGCTATAAGAGCTTACAATCTAGGCCCATTTTCTTATAAGCATTTTCTAATGGAGTCCAAACAATAAGTTTTCTTTTATTTCTGGCTTATTTCCTCACACCAACTTACCCACAGTTTCATTCACATCATTTCATTTTTTGTTCATATTTCATGATTTTGTTCCTTTTTTAACAGTACAATATTTGATCATATGTATACACCATCGTTTGCAAATCTACTTCTCAGTTGGTGTATCTTTCAGCCACCTGCAATTATTAGGCATCATGTACAATGCCCAAAGGCCACAGTCCATCAACTCTCTCAATTTTAGTTAATTTCATTGTTTCCTAGAGAATGATTACCAATAAACACACCCTCACCAAATAGGAACTCTAAACCTCCCCTTAACTCTTGTCCCTCCCTCCATTATTTACCCCTGCCATTGCTGTGGTACTGCTAATGTTTTTCTGCTAAACACAGCTTACAGCACGCAACAGCAGCCCTGCCTGCACACCCCAGACCCAAACATCACCCATACATGAGTCACACCCTTGAAGCAGTTCCTGCAAGAATCTGTTTATATTTCCAGTGTTATTCAGTGGTACACATAGGTGTATACAACCTCTTTCAATCTTGTTCACCTTCAATATGGTAATATTACTTATAGACCCACTAAAGAACCATGTAAAGGCATTTTTTGAATCTATCATCTTATTTTTCAGATTTTGTTTATCAGATCTATATGTTCTTTTGCCTCTTTCTCTTTTTATCCTTTAGGTTACCCTTACTGGCAGTCTTCAATTCTGTGCCCCCTTCCAGACCTCCGTCTCCAATCTCTTTTTTTCAGCTAGCAGATCTCCCTTTAGAATTTCTTGTAAAGCTGGTCTCTTGTGACATAATCTTTCAGCCTTTACTTGTCTGTGAAATTTTAATCTTTCCCTCGGTTTTGAAGGACAATTCGGCTTGGTGCAAAATTCTTGAGTGGAAGTCTTTCTCTTTCAGGATCTTAAATGTATAATGCCACTGCCTTCTTGCCTCCAGAGTGCCAGTTGAGTAGTCTGAACTCAGTCTTATGTGGTTTCCCTTGTATGTAGTAGATTGTTTTTCTTTTGCAACTTTCAGGATTGTCTGCTTCTCTTCAACATTTGAAAGACTGTTTAGTATGTTTCTTGGGGGATGCCTATTTGGATTTATTCTATTTGGAGTTGGGCTGCTTTTATTTGCATATTTATATCTTTTATAAAGTTTGGGAAGTTTTCCCCCATTATACTCTCCACTAATCTTCCTAACCCTTTACTCATCTCTTCTATTTCTGGGACACTGATGATTCTTATATTTGAGTGCTTTGTTTTGTCCAACACTTCCCTGAGATCCATTTCACATATTTTTTTGCATTTACTCTTCTGTGTTCCAAATCAGTTGTCTTGTCCTCCAGTTTACTTGTTCTTTCTCCCACCTCTTTAAATGTGCTATTGTGCATCTCTAGAATATTTTTTACCTGGTCTACAGCATCTTTTATCTCTGTGATACCTGCTATTTTTCTATTTATTCTTTCAAATTCTTCTTTATACTTTTCTAGTGTCTTCTTGATCTCCTTTATGTTATTAACAATCCCACAGATTTTATTTAGTAAAGTTATATGAACATCTTTGATTAGTCGTTCCAAAGTTTGTGTCTTCTCTGGTGTTTTAATTTGGTTATTAGAGGACTGTATCTGTCTGCATCTTCATATATTTAGTGATCTTCTGTTTTTTTCATGGCATGGATATTTTGATAGGATTAATTTGGATGTTGATTTCCCTTAGTAATCTAAAGCTTTGTAATTGCAGGATGGTTATGGAGTAGGATGTGGGGTACATGGAGGGGTTCAACAGCCTGGTGTCCAGTTGCAGCACAGGTATTTGCACATGTTAGTGACTCTATGCTGGTACCTGTGAGTGTGGGGTGCCAGTGATGGGATTGTGGACATGTGGTGCAGGGGTTGTGAGGGCAATATGCATCTCAGAGATGTGTTAGAGAGCAGGAGCAAGGTGCCACATGGCAGATACAGAGCTAGGGCATGGCAGGAGCAGGTGAGTGGGCTGAGCAACTGTGTTGGGGCTGGTATATGGGCAAGATGCAGGTAGGTGCATGAAACACATGGGCCATGGGTGTCAAGGTGTGAGGGAGAGCACAGAGTTTGGGTCACAGAGAGGTTGGGGCACAGGAGTGTCCTTGCACAGGGGGAGGGTTCCAGGGTGGCTGGCATGCAGATGCATGAGTTTGTAGGGGTGGAGCACAGGTCACAGAGTTTCTGGGATGAGTTTCAGGGTTGGGTGATGTTGGGTGGGTGGGGCCCTGTTGTAGGTCTGCACAGGCAGGGATAGGGTGGGAGTGCTGCTTGTGCATGGCAGAGTCTATATGGCAGAGATGTGCCCAAGATCATCTACCAGGTGTGCGTAAAGGGCACTTGTGTGGTGAGGTGGGGTAAGGATGTGCACGTGGGTGGCACAGGGGGTTAGGTTGCAGAGATCAAGAGGTCCCTGAACAGATATGTGGGTGCCTGGCTTGTTCCTTGGGTGTAAACTCAAAGGAGTCATTGCCTACCACAAGATCTTTTCCTTTTTTAATTTATTCTTACGGTACATGGCATCATTTTTTATTAGCTTCTCAATCATCATCTGGAAAGAAAAATAAATTCTAAAATATCATCAAAAACAGGTCTGATATAGCATGGTCACTACTATGTATCATAAAATAGGTATGAGATATTTTATGTTCACAGAGGTATGATACAATATTGTCCTACATCTATAATACTAGAAAATACAATAAAAAAGACATTATTTGAGATTTGATTCTACTTTTTCAATAGAGGGTCCAAAGACTGGTGTGACACAGCTCTGGTGAAGAAATGCACCTTCTCAGAAAAGAATTTCCTTAATTAGTGGCACAGTTGTAAGGACATCACTCTTCATAAACATCAGTTAAAACTCATTTTAAGAAAAAGCATTTGATTCATACAAAGATCGTAGAGTGAGGCAAACAGGACCCAACCTAACTAGTATTTTGCCTACCACAAGATCTTGGAGAGAATTCCAAATATTTTCTTCTAGGAGTTTTATTCTCCTGCCTCTTATATTTAGGTCTTTGATCTATTTTGAGTTAAGTTTTGTATAAGGTATGAAAAAGAGGTAACTTTTGTTCTTTTGGATATGGATAATCAGTTCTCTCAGCACCATTTGTTGAAGAGGCTGTTCTGTCTCAGTTCAGTGTATTTGATTGCTTTATCAAAAATCAACTGACCATAGATGTGATGGGCTATTTCTGAACTCTCAATTTGAGTCCATTGATCAGTTTGTTTATTGTTATGACAGTACCATAATATTTTAACCGCTGTAGCTTTATAATATGCTTTAAAACCAGTAAGTGTGAGACTCTTCCATTTTCATTCTTCTTTATCAAGATGGTTTTGGTTATTTGGGGTACCTTACTCTTCCAAATAAATTTGACATTTGGCTTTTTTCCCGCAAAGTAGGCTCTTGGAATTTTGATTGAGATTGCTATGGAATGGTGAATCAGTTTCGGTAAAATTTGCATTGTAATGATATTTAATCATCCAATCCATGAAGACAGACTACATATCCATTTATTTAGGTTTTCTTTGATTTCCTTTAGCAATGTTTTGTAGTTTTCTGAATACAAGTCCTTCACATACTAGGTTAAATTTACTTGTAGATATTGGATACCTTTAGTTGCTATTGCAAATGGAATTTTTTCTTGATTTACATCTCAGATTGCACATTATTGTGTATAGAAACACTACTGATTTGTGCGTGTTGATTTTGCACCCCACCATTTTATTGAACTCATTTCTTCACTCTTGTAGCTTTGGGATGATTATTTGGAATTTCTAAATATAAGGTCATGTACTTGGCAAATAGTGAAAGTTTCACTTCTTCCTTTCCAATTTGGTTGCCTTTTATTTCTTTCTTTTGTCAAATCATTCTAGCTAATACTTCTAGCACATCATTGTGCCAGTTTGAAACTATTATGTACCCCATAAAAGCCTTGGTTTAATCCTGGTCCAATCTTGTTAAGGCAGCTGTTTCTTCTAATCCTGATTCAACATTGTGTGTGGAGGGGACTTTTGTCTAGATTATCTCCACAGAGATGTGGGATGCCCGATTTTGGGTGTGGCCCTTTGAGTATATAGAGATGTGACTTCACCCAACAAGGGGATCTTGATTAGTTTACTGGGGTCCTTTAAAAGAAGAAACATTTTAGAGAAAGCTCAGAAAGATGCAGACCATTGGAGAACAGTTACTTCACAGTTGACAGAACCAAAATGAGACCCGCATGTTTGGAGACACAGGGAACAGCAGATATCACCATGTATCCTCCCATGAGTTGCTAAGCAAACCCAGAGTTGTGCCCCAGTGGAGCTAAATGAAGGCACACAGATTCCAAGTGAAGAACTGCACAAGAAACAGAGGTTGAAAGCAATGGAGCCAGGAGTGAGGGACCAACAGATGCCAGCAATGTGCCTTCCCACTGACATAGGTCTTCCAGATGGCATCAGCCTTTCTTGAGTGAAGTTACCTTTTATTGGTGCCTTAGTTTGAACATTTTCTTGGCACAAGAACTGTAAACTTGTAAATTTTTAAATTCCTTTTTAAAAGCGGCTCTATTTCTGGCATATTTCTACCAGCATTACAAAACTAATATAATGATGAATAAGAGTGGTAACAATGGATATCCTAGTCTTATTCCTGACATTAGAAGGAATGCATTGTCTTTCATCAAATAAGATATTAGCTTTGTTTTTTTCATATATTCACTTTATTATATTGAAGCAGTTTCCTATTATTATTACCTTCTTTCTACATATTTGTAGAAAGAAAAAGTATTAGATTTTTCAAAATGCCTTTTCTTCACAATAGAGATGATCATGTGGTTTTTCAACTTTCATTCGCTAATGTGGTCTATTACATTACTTGATTTTCTTATGTTGAACCATCCTTGCATACCTAGGATAAAACCTACCTGGTTGTGGTGTATAATTTTTTAAACTTGCAGTTAGATTTAATTTCTAAATGTTTTGTTGAGGATTCTTGAATCTTTATTCATTAGAGAGATGGGCCAATAATTTTGTTTGCTGGTGGTATCTTTATCTGGCTTTGTTATTAGGGTGATGTTGGCTTCATAGAATGATTTAGGAATTGGTTCCCTCTCTTCAATATTTTGGAGGATTTTGAGCAAGGCTGATATAACTCTTCTTGGAATGATTGTTAGAATTTACCTGTGAAAGCATCTGGTCCTTGGTTTTTCCTTATTCAGAGGTTTTTGATAACTGGTTCAATCACTTTACTAATGATTTATGTGTTGAGATGTTTGATTTGTTCTAGAGTCAGAGTGTGTTGCTCTGGAAGTTGACCACTTCATCTAAGTTGCCTAATTTGTTGGAAACCAGCTCTCAACAGTATTGATTTATGACATTTTTATTTCTATGTTGTTGGTAGTAATTCCCTGCCTTTCTTACTGATTTTTATTTATTTGCAGCTTCTCCCTTTTCTCTTTGTCATTCTAGCTGTGGGTGCATCAATTGTTGTTGACCCTGTTAAATAAACAACTTTTAGTTTTCACTATCTCTATTTTTATCTCAGTTACATTTATTTCTGGTCTAATCTTTGTAATTTCTTTCCTTCTGCTTGCATTGTGATTATTTTGCTGTTCTTTTTCTAGCTTCTTAACAGTATTGATTTATGACACTTTTATTTCTATGTTGTTGGTAGCAATGCCTTGCCTCTCTTACTGATTTTATTTATTTGCAGCTTCTCCCTTTTCTCTTTGTCATTCTAGCTGTGGGTGCATCAGTTGTTGTTGATCTTGTTAAATAGACAACTTTTGGTTTTCACTATCTCTATTTTTGTCTCAGTTACATTTATGTCTGGTCTAATCTTTGTAATTTCTTTCCTTTTGCTTACATTGTGATTATTTTGCTTTTCTTTTTCTAGCTTCTCCAGGGATGCAATTAGGCCTTAGATATTAACTTTCTTCCTCTTTAATATATATATGTTTAGAGTTTTGCATCATTTCAATATTTTAAAATTCATTTAGAATTGTTTTGTGACAAAATATGCAGTTTATTCTGGAAATTCATCCAGGAGCACTTAAAAGATATGAATCTTCTGCTGTTTTGGGGTGTGACAGTCTATATATTTCTGTTAGGTCCACATCATTTGTAATGTTATTGAATTTCTTTATTTCCTTATTGATCTTCTGTCTAGACCTGTGGCATAGGTGGTATTTAATTGATCAAAATATTTCAGTGCTTGTTTTTCTGTTTCTTGTCAAGCCTATATTGAGCTGTTTTTTTTTATGTGTGAAGGGTCTCCTCAGATATTATAGGCCCCAGTCAGATTTTCTCAGCCAAAACCATGATGGTGAGAAGGCAGTGGTACGATATACTTAAGATACTAAAAGAGAAAAATGACCAACCAAGAATTCTATACCCACAAAACTGTCCTTTAAATGAGGGAGATAATAAAATATTTCAGATAAACAAACACTGAGAGAATTTGTGCCTAAGACTGGCTGTACAAGAAATGCTAAAGGGAGCACTACAAGCAGATAGGAAAAGAAAGCAGAGAGATCTCTGGATAAGAGTGTAAAAATGAAGACTGTGAGTAAAGACAAATAGAGAAAAAAATAGTTATGATATATATATATATATATATTCCAATAGACAAAATGATAGAAGAAAGCACTGCTTTTATAGTAATGGTTTAAACTCCCCAATAAAAAGACATAGACTGGCAGGATGAATTAAAAATAGCACCCGTCTATATGATTTCTACAGGATACTCACTTTATACTCAAGGATAAAAATAGGTTGAAAGTGAAAGAATGGGAAAAGATATTTCACACAAACAACAATCATAAAAGAGCAGGGGTAGCTATACTAATATCTGTCAAATCAGACATCAAATGTAAAATAATTAAAAGACACAAAGAAGGACACTATATTTTAATAAAAGGAACAATTCAAAAAGAAGACATAGCAATCATAAATATTTATGCACTGATTCAGGGAGCTCCAAAATACATGACACAAACACTGTCAACAATGGAGAGAAAAGTAGACAACTATACTATGTCAGCTGGAGACTTCAACTCCCCACACTCATCAATGGATAGAACATCTAGACATAGGATAAGTAAGGAAACAGATTTTGAATAATACAGTAAATGGATTAGATTTAATGGGCATTTACAGAATGTAACACACCACCAAAAAAGATACATTTTTTTCTCAAGTGTTCATGGATCATTCTCTGGGATAGATCATATGTTGGGCCACAAAGCAAGTTTAAATACATTTAAAAAGCTTGAAATTATAAAAAAACCCACTTTCTTGGACCATCATGGAATGGAATTAGAGATAAATAATAAGTAGAAGACCAGGAAATTAAAAAGAAACAGAGTGGCCAATGGGATTAAAAATATGAGTCACACATATGCTATCTCCCAAAAAGCCACTTTAGAAACAATCACACAAATATACCGAAAGTCTAAAGATGGAAAAATATATTTTATTCAAAGAGTCATCAAGAAGGATATGGGGACTTCCGGAGAAGATGGCGGCTTAGTAAGACGCGCGGGTCTTAGTTCCTCCTCCAGAAAAGCAACTAAAGAAATAGAAACAATACGAAACAGCTCCCGGAGTCATGACAGAGACCAAAAAGACAGTGTACCCCATTCTGGAACAGTTGAACGGGCAGGGAGAATCTGCTGCGGTGAGATACCCGAGGGGCGTGCGTTTTCCCGGCCGGGGCGGCTGGCGACTGGGGTCCCCTCCACGCACGTGGCTCCCCGGTCTGACTGGGAACGTTGGATAGCGGGGCCCTCCCATCACGCTTGGCATTTCGGGCCAGCTGGGCAATTAGGACCAGCACTCTCCCAAGCCGCGGCGGCCAGTGACCCCCCCTCCATGCGCGGTTTCCCGGGCCGACTGCCATGCAGACAGATGAGTGCCATGAGCGCCACCTACTGGGCAGGAAAAGAAAAACAGAGCCCAGAGATTTCACAGAAAAACCTTTCAACCAGCTGGGTCCCACACCCAGGGAAATCTGATCAAATGCCCAGACACCAGCAGAAAATAATGGATGATGCTCGGAAAATTGAAGATATGGCCCAGTCAAAGGAACAAACCAATAGTTCAAATGAGATACAGGAGCTGAGACAACTAATGCTGAATATACGAACAGAAATGGAAAAACTCTTCAAAAACCAAATCAATAAATTGAGGGAGGACATGAAGAAGACATGGGCTGAACAAAAAGAAGAAATAGAAAATCTGAAAAAACAAATCACAGAACTTATGGGAGTGAAGGAAAAAGAAGAAAAAATGGAAAAAACAATGGATACCTACAATGGTAGATCTAAAGAGACAGAAGCTACAATTAGTGAACTGGAGGATGGAACATCTGAATTCCAAAAAGAAACAGAAACTATAGGGAAAAGAATGGAAAAACTTGAGCAGGGGATCAGGGAACTGAATGACAATATGAAGCGCACAAATATACGTGTTGTGGGTGTCCCAGAAGGAGAAGAGAAGGGAAAAGGAGGAGAAAAACTAATGGAAGAAATTATCACTGAAAATTTCCCAACTCTTATGAAAGACCTAAATTTGCAGATCCAAGAAGTGCAGCGCACCCCAAAGAGAATAGACCCAAATAGGCGTTCTCCAAGACACTTACTAGTTAGAATGTCAGAGGTCAAAGAGAAAGAGAGGATCTTGAAAGCAGCAAGAGAAAAACAATCTGTCACATACAAGGGAAACCCAATAAGACTACGTGTAGATTTCTCAGCAGAAACCATGGAAGCTAGAAGACAGTGGGATGATATATTTAAAATACTAAAAGAGAAAAACTGCCAACCAAGACTCCTATATCCAGCAAAATTGTCCTTCAAAAATGAAGGAGAAATTAAAACATTTATAGACAAAAAGTCACTGAGAAAATTTGTGACCAAGAGACCAGCTCTGCAAGAAATACTTAAGGGAGCACTAGAGTCAGATACGAAAAGACAGAAGAGAGAGGTATGGAGTAAAGTGTAGAAAGAAGGAAAATCAGATGTGATATATATAATACAAAAGCCAAAATGGTAGAGGAAAATATTATCCAAACAGTAATAATACTAAAAGTTAATGGACTGAATTTCCCAATCAAAAGACATAGAATGGCAGAATGGATTACGACCCAGCAATACCACTGCTAGGTATCTACTCAAGGGACTTAAGGGCAAAGACACAGACGGACATTTGCACACCAGTGTTTATAGCAGCATTATCTACAATTGCAAAGAGATGGAAACAGCCAAAATGTTCATCAACAGACGAGTGGCTAAACAAACTGGCGTATACCTACGATGGAATATTATGCAGCTTTAAGACAGACTAAACTTCTTATGAAGCATGTAATAACATGGATGAACCTAGAGAACATTATGCTGAGTGAGTCTAGCCCAAAACTAAAGGACAAATACTGTAAGGTCCCACTGATGTGAACCGACATTCGAGAATCAGCTTGGAATATATCATTGGTAACAGAGACCAGCAGGAGTTAGAAACAGGGTAAGATAATGGGTAATTGGAGCTGAAGGGATACAGACTGTGCAACAGGACTAGATACAAAAACTCAAAAATGGACAGCACAATAATACCTAAATGTAATGTAACTAGGTTGGAACACTGAATGAAGCTGCACCTGAAATATGGTTTTTTGTTTGTTTGTTTGTGTGTTTGTATCTTTTGTTTTTGTTTTTTTTCTTTTTCCTTTTTATATATATATATATTATTATTAGTATTATTATTTTAATTCTCTTCTCTATATTGGCATTCTATATCTTTTTCTGCTGTTTTGCTAGTACTTTTCCTAAATCGATGCAAATGTACTGGGAAATGATGATCATGCAACTATGTGATGAAACTAAGAATTACTGAGTGCATTTGTAGAGTGGAATGATTTCTAAATGTTGTGTTAATTTCTTTTCTTTTTTTTTGATTAATAAAAAAATTAAAAAAAAAAAGAAGGATATGGGTTAGCTATACCAATTTAGGACAAAACAGACTTTAAATGTAAAACTGCTATAGGCAACTATGAAGACACATATGTTTAAAAAAGGGGCAATCTCACCAGAAGAAATAGTACTACTTAAATATTTATGCACTTAACCAAGGTGCCCCAAAATACATGAAGCATGCACTGGCAAATTTGAAGGGAGAAGTAGATACCAATATAATAATAGTTGGAGACTTCACTACACCACTCTCATCAATAGACAGAATATCTAGATTAAAAACATCTCTTAAGAAAATCCTAAATTAAAAAGTAGGAGCAGACCCTCCCTGTGCGTGGATCCCCGGGCCAGCTGGGAGATTCGGATTGGCACTCCCCCAAGCCGCTTCGGCTGGCGACCACCACTACAGTGAGAGTTTTCCAAAGTTAAAGGAGCCACAACATCTTTTACTGGTGGGACCCACAGACAGATGAGCACTACGAGCGCCACCTACTGGGAAGGATAAGAAAAACAGAGCCCAGAGATTTCACAGAAAAATCTTTCAACCTGTGGGGTCTCATACCCAGGGAAATCTGATTAAGTGCCCAGATGCCAGCAGAAGATAACGGATCACGCTCAGAAAATTGAAAATATGGCCCAGTCAAAGGAACAAACCAATAGTTCAAATGAGATACAGGAGCTGAGACAACTAATGCTGAATATACGAACAGAAATGGAAAACCTCTTCAAAAACCAAATCGATAAATTGAGGGAGGACATGAAGAAGACATGGGCTGAACAAAAAGAAGAAATAAAAAAATTGAAAAAACAAATCACAGAACTTATGGGAGTGAAGGACAAAGTAGAAAAGCTGGAAAAAACAATGGATACCTACAATGATAGATTTAAAGAGACAGAAGATAGAATTAGTGAATTGGAGTATGGAACATCTGAATTCCAAAAAACCTCAGAAACTATAGGGAAAAGAATGGAAAAATTTGAACCGGGGATCAGGGAACTGAATGAAAATATGAAGCACACAAATATACGTGTTGTGGGTGTCCCTGAAGGAGAAGAGAAGGGAAAAGGAGGAGAAAAGCTAATGGAAGAAATTATCACTGAAAATTTCCCAACTCTTATGAAAGACCTAAAATTACAGATCCAAGAAGTGCAGCACACCCCAAAGAGAATAGACCCAAATAGGCGTTCTCCAAGACACTTACTAGTTAGAATGTCAGAGGCCAAAGAGAAAGAGAGGATTTTTTTTTAATTTATTTATTTTTGCAAGGACAGACACAGGGAATCGAAACCGGGTCCTCTGGGATGGCATTCTTGCCTGCTGAGCCACTGTGGCCTGCCCAGAAAGAGAGGATCTTGAAAGCAACAAGAGAAAAACAATCCATCACATACAAGGGAAACCCAAGAAGACTATGTGTAGATTTCTCAGCAGAAATCATGGAAGCTAGAAGATAGTGGGATCATATATTTAAATTACTAAAACAGAGAAACTGCCAACCAAGACTCCTATATCCAACAAAATTGTCCTTCAAAAATGAGGGAGAAATTAAAACATTCTCAGACAAAAAGTCACTGAGAGAATTTGTGACCAAGAGACCAGCTCTGCAAGAAATACTAAAGGGAGCACTAGAGTCAGATACAAAAAGACAGAAGAGAGAGGTATGGAGAAGAGTGTAGAAAGAAGGAAAATCAGATATGATATATATAATACAAAAGGCAAAAAGGTAGAGGAAAATATTATTCAAACAGTAATAACACTAAATGTTAATGGACTGAATTCCCCAATCAAAAGACATAGACTGGCAGAATGGTTTAAAAAACAGGATCCTTCTATATGCTGTCTACAGGAAACACATCTTAGACCCAAAGATAAACATAGGTTGAAAGTGAAAGGTTGGGAAAAGATATTTCATGCAAATAACAACCAGAAAAAAGCAGGAGTAGCTATACTAATATCCAACAAATTAGACTTCAAATGTAAAACAGTTAAAAGAGACAAAGAAGGACACTATATACTAATAAAAGGAACAATTCAACAAGAAGACATAACAATCATAAATATTTATGCACCAAACCAGAATGCCCCAAAAATACGTGAGGAATACACTGCAAACACTGAAAAGGGAAATAGACACATATACCATAATAGTTGGAGACTTCAATTCTCCACTCTCATCAATGGACAGAACATCTAGACAGAGGATCAATAAAGAAATAGAGAATCTGAATATTACTATAAATGAGCTAGACTTAACAGACATTTATAGGACATTACATCCCACAACGGCAGGATACAACTTTTTGTCAAGTGCTCATGGATCATGCTCAAAGATAGACCATATGCTGGGTCACAAAGCAAGTCTTAACAAATTTAAAAATATTGAAATCATACACAACACTTTCTTGGATCATAAAGGAATGAAGTTGGAAATCAATAATAGACGGAGTGCCAGAAAATTCACAAATATGTGGAGGCTCAACAACACACTCTTAAACAACGAGTGAGTCAAAGAAGACATTGCAAGAGAAATTAGTAAATACCTCGAGGCAAATGAAGATGAAAACACAACATATCAAAACTTATGGGATGCAGCAAAGGCAGTGTTAAGAGGGAAATTTATTGCCCTAAATGCCTATATCAGAAAAGAAGAAAAGGCAAAATTTCAGGAATTAACTGTCCACTTGGAAGAACTGGAGAAAGAACAGCAAACTAACCCCAAAGCAAGCAAAAGGAAAGAAATAACTAAGATTAGAGCAGAAATAAATGAAATTGAAAACATGAAAACAATAGAGAAAATCAATAAGGCCAGACATTGGTTCTGTGAGAAAATCAATAAGATTGATGGGCCCTTAGCAAGATTGACAAAAAGAAGAGAGAGGATGCAAATAAATAAGATCAGAAATGGAAGAGGAGACATAACCACTGACCTCACAGAAATAAAGGAGGTAATAACAGGATACTATGAACAACTTTACACTAATAAATACAACAATTTAGAGGAAATGGACGGGTTCCTGGAAAGACATGAACAACCAACTTTGACGCAAGAAGAAATAGATGACCTCAACAAATCAGTCACAAGTGAAGAAATTGAATCAGTCATTCAAAAGCTTCCTAAAAAGAAAAGTCCAGGACCAGATGGCTTCACATGTGAATTCTATCAAACATTCCAGAAAGAATAGTATCAACTCTCCTCAAACTCTTCCAAAGAAATTGAAGCGGACAGAAAGCTACCTAATTCATTCTAAGAAGCCAACATCACCCTCATACCAAAACCAGGCAAAGATATTACAAAAAAAGAAAACTACAGACCAATCTCTCTAATGAATATAGATGCAAAAATCCTCAACAACATTCTAGCAAATCGAATCCAACAACACATTAAAAGAATTATACATCATGACCAAGTAGGATTCATCCCAGGTATGCAAGGATGGTTCAACATAAGAAAATCAATTAATGTAATACACCATATCAACAAATCAAAGCAGAAAATTCACATGATCATCTCAATTGATGCAGAGAAGGCATTTGACAAGATTCAACATCCTTTCCTGTTGAAAAACACTTCAAAAGAGAGGAATACAAGGGAACTTCCTTAAAATGATAGAGGGAATATATGAAAAACCCACAGCTAATATCATCCTCAATGGGGAAAAATTGAAAACTTTCCCCCTAAGATCAGGAACAAGACAAGGATGTCCATCATCAACACTATTATTCAACATCGTGTTGGAGGTTCTAGTCAGAGCAATTAGACAAGAAAAAGAAATACAAGGCATCAAAATTGGAAAGGAAGAGGTAAAACTATCACTGTTTGCAGACGATATGATACTATACATCAAAAACCCGGAAAAATCCACAACAAAACTACTAGAGCTAATAAATGAGTACAGCAGAGTAGCAGGTTACAAGATCAACATTCAAAAATCTGTAGCATTTCTATACACCAGCAATGAACAAGCTGAGGGGGAAATCAAGAAACGAATCAGATTTACAATTGCAACTAAAAGAATAAAATATGTAGTAATAAATTTAACTAAAGAGACAAAAACCTATACAAAGAAAACTACAAAAACTGTTAAAAGAAATCACAGAAGACCTAAATAGATGGAAGGGCATACCGTGTTCATGGATTGGAAGACTAAATATAGTTAAGATGTCAATCCTACCTAAATTGATTTACAGATTCAATGCAATACCAATCAAAATCCCAACAACTTATTTTTCAGAAATAGAAAAACCAATAAGCAAATTTATCTGGAAGGGCAGGGTGCCCTGAATTGCTAAAAGTATCTTGAGGGAAAAAAACGAAGCTGGAGGTCTCACGCTGCCAGACTTTAAGGCATATTATGAAGCCACAGTGGTCAAAACAGCATGGTATTGGCATAAAGACAGATATATCCACCAATGGAATCGAATAGAGTGCTCAGATGTAGACCCTCTCATCTATGGACATTTGATCTTTGATAAAACAGTCAAGCCAACTCACCTGGGACAGAACAGTCTCTTCAATAAATGGTGCCTAGAGAACTGGATATCCATATGCAAAAGAATGAAAGAAGACCCGTATCTCACACCCTATACAAAAATTAACTCAAAATGGATCAAAGATCTAAACATTAGGTCTAAGACCATAAAACAGTTAGAGGAAAACGTAGGGAGATATCTTATGAATCTTACAATTGGAGGCAGTTTTATGGACCTTAAACCTAAAGCAAGAGCACTGAAGAAGGAAATAAATAAATGGGAGCTCCTCAAAATTAAACACTTTTGTGCATCAAAGAACTTCATCAAGACAGTAGAAATACAGCCTACACAATGGGTGACAATATTTGGAAATGACATATCAGATAAATGTCTAGTATCCAGAATTTATAAAGAGATTGTCCAACTCAACAACAGAAAGACAGCCAACCCAATCACAAAATGGGAAAAAGACTTGAACAGACACCTCTCAGAAGAGGAAATACAAATGGCCAAAACACATGAAGAAATGCTCAATGTCCCTGGCCATTAGAGAAATGCAAATCAAAACCACAATGAGATATCATCTCACACCCACCAGAATGGCCATTATCAACAAAACAGAAAATGACAAGTGCTGGAGAGGATGCAGGAAAGAGGCACACTTATCCAGTGTTGGTGGGAATGTCAAATGGTGCAACCACTGTGGAAGGCAGTTTGGTGGTTCCTCAAAAAACTGAATATAGAATTGCCATATGACCCAGCAATACCATTGCTAGGTATCTACTCAAAGGACTTAAGGGCAAAGACACAAACGGACATTTGCACACCAATGTTTATAGCAGCGTTATTTACAATTGCAAAGAGATGGAAACAGCCAAAATGTCCATCAACAGAAGAGTGGTTAAACAAAGTGCGGTATATACATACGATGGAATATTATGCATCTTTAAGACAGGATAAACTTATGAAGCATGTAATAACATTGATGGACCTAGAGAACATTGTGCTGAATGGGTCTAGCCAAAAACTAAAGGACAAATACTGTATGGTCCCACTGATGTGAACCAACATAAGAGAATAAACTTGGATTATGTCATTGGTAACAGGGACCAACAGGACTTAGAGACAGGGTAAGATAATGGGTAATTGGAGCTGAAGGGATACAGACTGTGCAACAGGACTAGATTCAAAAACTCAGAAATGGACAGCACCATAATTCCTAATTGTAAAGTAATCATGTTTAAACACTGAATGAAGCTGCATCTGAGTTATAGGGTTTTTTTTGTTTGTCTGTTTGTTTGTTTGTTTGTGCCTTTTTTTACTATTATTATTATCTTTATTTTTTCTCTATATTGACATTCTTTATCTTTTTCTGTTGTTTTCCTAAATCAATGCAAATGTACTAAGAAATGATGATCATGCATCTATGTGATGATATTAAGAATTTACTGATTGCATATGTAGAATGGAATGATTTCTATATGTTGTGTTAATTTTTTTTTCTTTAATTAATAAAAAAAAGTAGGAGCAACCTCCATAACTAAGCAATTAAGGAAATCAAATACTTGGACACCAGCAAAGATTAGTCATTCATATTAGGAAAATTAATGATATAGCCCAATCGAAGGAACGAACCAAAACTTCAAACGAGATTCAGGAGTTGAAGCAACTATTTCAGGATGTTTGAACAGACATGAAAAATCTCATCCAAAATCAAAGCAATGAGTTGAGGGAAGATATAAATAAGACATTTGGTCAAGAAAAAGAAGAACTCAAAAGTTTGAAAAAACAAATCAGCAAACTTATGGGAATAAAAGGCACAATAGAAGAGATGATAAAGCAACAACAACAATGGAAACCTACAACCATAGATATGAAGAAGTAGAAGAAAGGATTAGTGAACCAAAGGACTGGACATCTGAAATCTGATCCATACAGAAAATACAGGGAAAAGATTAAAAAGTATGAGCAGGGTCTTGGGTAATTCAATGTCAACATAAAGGGCATGAATATAAGTGTTGTGGGTGTCCCAGAATGAGAAGAGAAGGGGAAAGGAGGAGAAAGACAGATGGAGAAAATAATCATTGAAAAATTTCCATCTCTGTGTGGGCCACGGTGGCTCAGCAGACAAGAATGCTTGCCTGCCATGCCAGGGGACCCATGTTCGTTTCCTAGTGCCTGCCCATGTAAAGAAAAAAATTTCAACTCTTATGAAGAACATAAAATTACAGATTAAAGAAGTGTTGCATAACACAAACAGAATAGTTTCAAATAGACATACTCCAAAAAACTTATTAATCAGATTGTCAAACGTCACAGACAAGGAAAAAACTTTGAAAACAGCAAGAAATAAGCAATCTATCACATACAAGCCCAGTTAAGACTATGTGTAGATTTCTCAGATTTTCCCCAAGCAGACAAGCCATTGTTTTAGGAGGAAAGTATAGCCAGCATCAGTATTCCCTGAACAGCAGGTTGACAGACTTTTCTATGAATCCTTTAGACTCTGTGCTTTACCTATCCTGCCCAGCATGTGGCAATTGTCTGCCTGTGGTTCCCCACCAGTGTCCCGTGTGTTTTCAACTTCAACAATGCCAGGGGCATTGTTAAGAAAGAGGTGAGGTTGTAGGATGGCTTTAATTTTTGCAGTTTTCTAGTCTCTGGGCCTGAATTCCTTGAAGGAAGGATTCCACTTCAACTGAGCCCCACTTTTCTCTTGGGGAAGATATGCTTTTAGAGAATTAACTACTTCACCTGACTATTACTTTGTCTCTCAGACAAGTTTAATTCTGCCCTTGCCTGGGACAGTGCTGGAGCCTGAGAGTTCTTCCAGTTCTATCTAATGAGCTGTTAAGTAGTAGGAAAAAAGTAGAAGGCTTTTCCAAGCCAGACAACTTATCCTCAGGTTTGTCAATCAAGAGCTTAAGTTGGTTAGTGACTTTGCGTATCTCTACGCTCTATGTGCCTCCTTTTCTTGTGGTCCACCCATTTCCTAGTATTTTGTGCTGTTCAACTCAAAAAGCCTCTGATTTTTCCCATCAGACCTTCCCACTTTCTGCTGGGGCAAAATCTCCTAGTATCTATAGTGCATATACCAGGTTGATCTGTGCTGGTGGCCTATTTTCAGTAGTCAAAATGTGTTAATGAATTTAACAATTGGAGCTTGTTGAGCTAAGCCTTTGCTGCTAGTAAATTCTGTTTTCTTTCTCCTCTTGGAAAAAATCTGCTATGACCATGATGGAAGGGCACTGACCTTCAAGGCTTATGGAACTTACAGTTCTGCCTGGAGTCTCGGCTGTTCCATCTGTTCCAGACTGGTGTATGCTGTGTATCCCATCACTGATACTCACCCAGCAGTTGTTCTTTCCATTCCTGGCTATTTACTACTTGCTCTTCAGGAAGAACTTAACTGCACCTCATTAAACAGTCATCTTGACCTGTCTCCCTGCCATTTGTTTTTTGAAATTTTGAGTTCTTCTTTATGTTCACTCAATGCCTTCCTTATATTCTCCCTCAACTCAACTTGATTTTTGATGAGATTATGCACATCTGCTCAAGCAACCTAAATTAGTTGTTTCATCTCCTGTATATCATTTGAATTATTGTTTTTTTTTCCTTTGATTTGGCCATATCTTCAATTTTCCAAGTACAACTTGTTATTGTTGCTGATGTTTCTGCATTTGATTTCCTTGTTTTTTTCTGGAGGCTGCTTGCACTCTTTTACATAGGGTTTACTTGTAGGATGGTTCTGTTCTATATCTGTTCTTTGGCTTTGAGTTCATCTTATTCTAGACATCTAGCATAGGCTCTGTTTAACTGATTAGAATTTCTCAGTTATTGTTTTTCTTTTTCTTGCCCTGTGTATATGGAGCCTTTCTTGTTCTGAGAAAGACCTCCTCAGGTATAATTGATCCCCGCTCTATTTCCCCAGACCAAACAGCCCACATGTCAAGAGGAGAGAGTAGCCAGTATCAAGTTTCCCTGAGGGTAGGAACTACCAGATTGTTAGACATTTCTATGAAGCCTCTAGACTCTATGCTTTTCCTACCCTGCCCAGCATGTGGCAGTTGTCTGCCTTCAGCATCCCACTGGCATAAAGTCATGGGGTGCTTTTAATTTCAGGTGCTTCTCCCTGCCGGGGCTGTGGTTGACAGAGATGCTGTGGTAGTAGGTGTGATTTGATTGTTTCTGTTTTCCAATGCCTGTGGCCTGAATTACCTG
The DNA here is from genome assembly GCF_023851605.1 of Tamandua tetradactyla. Taxonomy (NCBI): domain Eukaryota; kingdom Metazoa; phylum Chordata; class Mammalia; order Pilosa; family Myrmecophagidae; genus Tamandua; species Tamandua tetradactyla. Next base: position 51,760,859 of record NC_135353.1, on the reverse strand, counting down.
AAGGAGGGCCTCTACTTGAGCTTGAATTTACCTCTATTTTCTTGGAGAAGATATGTCTTTTAGGGAATTAATCCCTTTCACCTGACTAGTTACTTTGTCACTGTAACATGACTTAATTCCACCCTTGCCTTGGGCAGTACTGGAACCTGAGATTTCTTGCAGTTTTACCTACTGATCTGTTAAAAAGTAAAAAAATAAAGCCTTTTCAGAGCTAGACCTCCAATCCCTGGGTTTCCTAATCTAAAGATTGAGTTGCTACATGACTCTATGTGCCCCCAGGCTCTAAAAGTTCCCTTGACTTGGTGTCCAGCCTTATTCCAGTGTTTTGTGCTGTTCAACTGAAAAAGTCTGTTTTTTGTTTGTTTGTTCATTTCCATCAACCCCATCTCCTCTCTGCCTGTGCAAAACTCCTGTTACCTTTAGTGCTTACTATTGGTTTATCTGTGCTAAGGACCTCTTTTCAGTAGTCATAATTTATTACTTGGTTTCATAATTGGAGCTTGGTTCAGCTAAGTCATTGCTTCTATAAAGATTGTTTCCTTTCCCCTTGGGGAACCAGCCTGCAATGTGTATGGGAGATGAGTGCTAACTTCCATGGCTTGAAAAACTTGCAGTTCTGCATAAGATCTCAGCCATTACACCCATTCCAGACTGCTGTATGCTGAGTATCTGGTCACTCATATTCCCCCAGCAGTTGCTTTGTTCCATCTTGCCTATTTGCTAACTACTCTGAAGGACAAACTAAATTCCACACCTCAGTATGCCACCATCTTGGCCCATATCTCTGGTAAGTTTATTTTTGAAAATGGTTTCAAGTACATTAAATGGGGGAAAGTATAGTCTATTCAATTAATGGTTCTGGGAAAAGAGAATAACTTCATGCCAAAGAATGAAATTGCAACCCTATATCATATTAAATTAATATGATATGGACAAAGACCTAAATATAGGAGCAAAAAGCATAGAACCCTTAGAAGAAAATAGAGGGGTAAATCTTCCTGTCCTTGGATTTTGCAATGGATTCTTAAATATGACACCAAAAGTGTAAGTAGCAAAGGAAATAATAGATAAATTGGACTTTATCAAAATTGGTTTTCTTCATCAAACAATATTATCAAGAAAGTGAAATTTCTAAATACAGAATGGGTTTAGCAAATGTTAGCCATATATCTTGTAAAAGTGGAATAGCCAGAATATACGAAATCCTCTTAAATCTCAATAATAAAAGGACAACCACCCAATTAAATAGGTCCTTGAATAAACATTTCTCCAAAGCAGATATGTAAATGGTCAAAAACATATATGAAAAGATGCTTATCATCATTAGGCATTATGGAAATGCAAATTAAAACCACAGTGGGACACCATTTCATACCCCTTATGAGGGTTATAACAAAATGAGAGAAAACAACCCACTTTTGCAAGGATGTGGATATATTTGGAACCCATCAATTATTGGTGGTAATATAAAATAGTGCAGCCATTGTGTAAAACTGTTTGGAAGTTCCCCAAAAAGTTAAACATAGAATTACTGTATGACTCAGTAATTCCATTCCTAGTTATATACACAGGATAATTGAAAGTAGATACCCATGCAACAATTTCTACATGATTGTTCATAGCAGAATATTCACAATTACTAAGCAGGGAGAACAAGTTGAACATCACTGATGGATGTATAAATATAATGTATATTTGAAATAAATAGATATCATTTTGCCAAAATAGGAACGAAGTACTCACATACTACAACAGAGATGAAACTTTAAAACATTTTGCTAAGTGAAAGAAGATAGACATAAAAAGTGATATATTGCATGGTTCCACTTATATGAAATAATAAAATAGTTAAATTGAGAGAGATGGAAAGCAAATTTTTTGTTGCCATGGTCTGGGGATAGAGTGGAGTTGCTAGTGACTGCTTAATGAGTTTCTCTTTGGAACAAGGAAAATATTTTGTAATTAATTAGAGGTAATTGTTGCACAATATTGTTAATATGCTTAATGACATTGAATTTTTCATTTTAAAAACTAATTTTCTGTCACGTGAATTTCTTTGTTAATTAGAAAATGAGTTGAAAAAGGAGAACAAAAAATAGAGGAAAATAAATTAAACCAAATGTTTGTACATTTAAAGATCCATAAAGCCAATAAATCTCTGGATTGTCTGATGAACAAAAGAAAGGAAGCACAAATTAACCACTTTGGCAATGACGGAGGTGATATGAGAACATTCTACATTCACAACAGGAAAATAAAGGAGACTTATGAAAAAGTTCATGCTAATAATGTTGATAATTTTCAAACTTCTTGAAAAACTCAAATTTCTAAAATTAAAAAATTAGTATATATCTATTAAGATATAGAATAAGAATTTCTCAAAATGATTTTACCATTTTGTAAGACCATTTGGCTGTTTGTTTCTTATAAAGTTAAGCAGACACTTAACCTATAGCCCAGAATTTATAAATTCCACTCATTTATAAATAAGAATAAATAATTTCCTTTTTACCCAAAAGAAATTACAACACAAGTACTAAAAAATTCCTTTTATATTGTTGGTTGTCTCTCTAGCCAGAAAATGAAAACATCTCAAATACCCATCAACAGAATAAACAAATTGAGTTAGGTTCAAATAACAAAAGACTGTTCTGTAATCAAAAAGACATGACTACTGATACAAAAAGATGACATGACATTTCTGAAAGACATAATCGTGAGCAAAAGAAGAAAGTCATAAAATACTATATACTTTTATTCTATGTATATGAAATTCAATAATAGGGGAAATCATTTTGTTGTCGTAGACATCAGAACAATTCTTCCTTCTGATGAGTGCTGACTGGAAGGAAGTATGAGAGAATTGCCTCAGATTGCAGAAATATTCTGCATCTTGAATCAGATGGTTATTTTATCTATGCATCTTTTCATTTAATTAGAGAAGTTGTGCACAAAATACAGGATTCCCATTTATCACCCCACCCCAACACCTTGCATTGGTATGGAACATCCATCACAATTGACAACAACAATTGACAACAGCACACCTTTCAAATTGTACTATTAATTAAGATTGCATTATGAACTCCAGGGTTAAAATTAGGGTTCATTTTTTGGGCAGTGTAGATCCATAGATTTTTTTTTCAAATTTTAATTCTGTTATCCTATCTACAATCAAGGATTTCCCCCAATAATATTCATATATAAAATTCAGTACTGTCAATTGCATCCACTATATTGTGCAAGCATCACCACCTTCCATTACCAAATCGTCTCCATCATTTCAAGTAGGGTAACTGTTTAAGTCTTAACTTCTCATTCTTTATTTCCATCCTGTCCTGTTAGCCTTTATTCCATATTCTGATTCTATGATTTTGTTTATAATGATTATTTCAAAGCAGTGACATCATAAAATATTTGTCCTTTTCTGTCTGGCTAATTTTGCTTGACATGGTGTCTTCAAGTTTCATCCATATTGTCAAAGGTATGAGGACTTCATTCCTTTTCACAGCTGAATAATATTCCACTCTATGTCTATACCACATTTTATTTATCCTTTCATTGGTTGATGGACACTTTTGTTGCTTCCGTCTTTTGACAAATGTGAATAATGACACTATGAACATTGGTGTGCATATATCTGTTCAAGTCCCAGCTTTCAATTCCGATAGGTATAAATTTGTAGTGAGATTTTTGGATCATATAGTAGATCTATTACTTGGCTTTCTGAGTAACAAGCAAACTATCATCCACAGTGGCTGCATCATTTTACATTGCCACCAGGAAACAATCAATGTTCCCTTTTCTCCACATTCTCTCCAACACTTTTAATAGTAAGCTTTCTAATGGGTGTGAAATGTATCTCATTGTGTTTTGATTTGCATTTTCCTGGTGGCTAAGAATGTTGAGCATCTATTCATGTGCTTTCTGGCTATTTTATCTTCTTTGGAGAGATATTTGATCAAGTCTTTTGTTCATTTATGAACTGATTTGTTTCTATTTTTATGTTAAGTTGAAGGATTTATCTAAATAATATTAATCCTTGTGGATATGTGGTTTCCAAATGTTTTCTCTCACTGTATAGGTTATCACTTTACTTTCATGATGAAGTCCTTTGAGGAAGAAAGTTTCATATATTGATGAAGTCCCATTCATCTATTTTTTCTTTTGTTATCTGTGCTTTGGGTATCAAGTCTAAGAAACCAACTCAAGGTCATGAAGATACTTCCCTATGTTTTCCTATAGGGGTTTGATCATTCTCACTCTTACATTAAGGTCTTTGATCCTTTATAAGTGGAATTTTGTACATGATGTGAGGTAGGGGTCCTTCTTTTGTTTTGTAGATGTAAATTAAGTTTTCCAAGCACCAATTTGTGTTGAAGAAAATATTCTTTACCAACTGAGTGGCTTTTGCCACCGTGTCAAAAATGGTGATAAATGTAAGGGTGGATTTCTGAGCTCACTATTTTAGTCCATTGCTGTATGTCTGTCCTTGTGCCAGTAGCATACTGTTTGCATTTCTGTGGCTATGCAATAAATTTTAATGTTTGGAAGTGTCAGTCCTCCAATTTCATTTTTCTTTTTCAAGATGCTTTAGCTTTGGGGGCCCCTTAACTTCTCATACAAACTTGCTAATTATTTATTACATTCATGCAAAGAAGGCTAATGGAACTTTTACTGGGATTGTATTGAATCCATAAATTGCTTTTGGTAGTGTTGACATTTAAATCATATTTAGTCTTCCAATCTATTAGCAAGGAGTATAATTCCATTTATTTAAATTTTCTTTAATTTACTTTTTAAATATCTTGCATTTTTTCTTTGTACAAGTACTTTACATCCTAGCTTAGATTTATTCATAAATATTTGATTCTTTAGTTACTATTGTGAATGGGACTTTTCCTTGATTTGTTTGTCATGTGTTCATTGCTTGTGCATAGAAACATTACAGATTTTCAGGTGTTAATCTTGTACCCTGCCACATTCCTGAATTCATTTATCAGCTGTAGAAGCTTTGCTGTGAATGTTTCAGGATTTTCTATATATATATATGATCATATCATATGCAAATAGGGAAGATTCTACTTCTCCTTTTCCAATTGGGATGTATTTTGTTTTTTCTTGCCTAATTACTCTGAATAGAACTTCCAGTACAATGTTGAATAACAGTAGTGACATTGGGCATACTTGCCTTGTTCTGGATCTCAGAGGGAAAGCTTTCTGCCTTTAAGTAAGATGTTGACTGGGATTTTAATGTGCACCATTTATCATGTTCAGGATATTTCCCTCTATTCTTAACATTCTAAGTTTTTTTTTGTCAAGAAAGTGTTCTGTATTTTGTCAAGTGCATTTTTCTGCATCCATTGAGATGATCACGTGTTTTTCTTTTTTTTCATTCTGTTAATGTGGTATATTGCATTGATTTCTTTACATTTTACTGACCTTGTATATCAGGTAGAAACCGCATTTGATCATGGTGTATAATTCTGTTAATATGCTGTTGGATTTGTTTTACTAGTATTTTGTGGAGAATTTTACATGTATAATCATGAGGGATTTTCTTCTGTGGATTTCTTTTCTTGTGGTATCTTTGTTATTATTATTTTTTAAAACAAGAATGAGTTAGTAAGGGCTCCCTCCTGTTTAATTTTTGGAAGAGTTTGAACAGGATTGTAGCTGTGTTGTTGGAATGTTTGGTAGGATTCCCCTGTGAAGCCACCTGGTCCTTGGCTTTTCATTGTTGAGAGGTATTGATTAATGATTCAATATCTTTGCAAGTAACTTCTTTCTTAGGATCTTCTGTTTTATCTTGAATCAATGTAGGTATTTTGTGTGTTTCTAAGAACTTGTCCATTTCATTTAGGTTATCTAATTTATTGATATACTTTTTTCATAGTGTCCTCTTATAGTCCTTTTCATTTCAGGACTTGTGGATGTAAGTTCTCAATGTTCTGTTCTAATTTTCATTGCTTGTATCCACTCCCCTTCTTATTTTATAAGTCTAGCTAAAGATTTGTCAATGTTATTGATCTTTTTATAGAGCCAATTTTGGTTTTGTTGATCCTCTTTATTGCTTTTTTTTGTTTCTTTTCTACTTCATTTTTCTCTGCTCCAGTTTTTTGTTTTTTCTTCCCTTCTGATTGCTTTTAGATTTAGTTTGTTGCCCTTTTCTTAGTTCTCCCATTTTTGAGGTAAAGTTACTGATTTAAATTCTTTCTTTCTTTTTTTCTTAGTATGTGGTATGGTGGGTGTCACCTTTCATTCTTTTTCCATGTGAGTATCCCATTATTGCAGCACCATTTGTTGAATTTTGCTGTTGGTTGCTTTCCTTTGTTTGTTTTCCTTATTTGTTTATTTTTGGGAATGCATGGGCCAGGAATATAACCCAGATGTCCTGCATGGCAGGTAAGAATTCTGCCACTGAGTTACTCCTGGACCCCTTTCTCCCTTTTTTTGTAAGCAGGCAGAAAATTTATTAGGTACACATGTGAGAGAACATGCAGGCACTCTCACAAAAGCAGAGGTGAGAAAACTAGAGGTTATGGCAAGTTTGAGCCATTTCCTTTTTTTGAAAATATATTTTTATTGCAAACAACAAAGAAATAAACAAACATTCTTGACAGACAAACATTCTTGACATGATTACAATCAGTGGCTCACAATATCATCTCATAGTTGTATATTCATCACCATAATCATTTTTTGAACATTTGTATCTCTCCAGAAAAAGAAAGAAAAAATAAAAAGCTCATAAACACCATATCCCTTACCCCTCCCTCCCATTGTCCACTAGTATTTCAATCTACTCAATTTATTTTAACCTTTGTGTCCCCTATTATTTCTTTATTTCTTATCTATATTTTTTATTCACATGTCCATACTGTAGATAAAAGGAGTATCAGATACAAGATTTTCACAATTACACAGTCACATTGCAAAAGCTATATCATTATACAATCATCTTCAAGAAGCATGGCTATTGGAACACAATTCTACAGTTTCAGGTACTTCCCTCTAGCCACTCTAACACACCATAAACAAAAAGAAGATATTTACATAATGCATAAAAATAACTTCCAGGATAACCTCTTGATTGTTTAAAATCTCTCAGCCACTGACATTTTATTTTGTCTCATTTCTGTCTTCCCCCTTTTGGTTCAGAACATTTTCTCAATAACTTGATGCAGAGTCCCTGCTCATTCTAGGACTTCTGGCCCACGTTTACACCCCCAGGAGTCATGTCCCATGTAGAGGGGGGAAGGGCAGTGAGTTCACTTGCAGTGTCAGTTGAAAGAGAGAGGGCACATCTGAACAACAAAAGAGGTTTTCTGGTAGTGACCCTTAGGCTTAATTTTAAGTAGGTTTAGCCTATCTTTTGTAGGGATAAGTTTCATAAGAGCAAACTCTAAAATTGAGGGCTAGGCCTACTGATTTGGTTGTCCCCACTGTTTGTGAGAATATCAGGAATTCTCCAAATGGAGAAGCTGAATTTTCCCCCATTCTCCTCATTCTCTTAAGGGGACTTTGGAAATACTTCTTTATTCATTGTTCAAATTACTCTGGGATTTATTGGGCCATCACACTGACAAAATCTCATTCCCTATTCAAGTTTCCATTTACTTATGGTGCTCAATTAACCTGTCCATATAAGTTAAATTAGAAAATGCACTAGTCAAAATATAAATTTTATACCAAATAAATATTTCTTGCTTTAGTCTCACACAGAAGTTGAAGTTTTAAAATATGAATTACCATCTTTTTTCAACATCCTCCAATATTGACATTCCTTTGTTCTTCCTCATTCGAAAACATTTTTAAAATTTGTACATTTAGTCACTATCATTGTACACCCTAGGCATTCCTCGATTATACCTTCTCAGTCTTTATCATCTATCTTTCCTTCTCGTTTCATATGTCCCCCCAGCCCTTCTCTCTCTATCATTCTAATATTCAGTTTCATTCAAGGTAGTTACATTATTGTTCTACAATCAGGTAGTATGTGCTTTCCATTTCTGAACTTTTACAATCATCCCCATTTCACAATCTGTATCCCTTCAACTCCAATTACCCCATCTGTACCCTGTTTCTATCTCCTGATAACCTGTGTTTTTAACTGAAATTCTCCAAGTTCACTCATTAATGTTAGTTCATTTCAGTGAGACCATGTAGTATTTGTCCTTTTGATTCTGGCTAATTTCACTCACCATAATGTCCTCAAGGTCCATCCACACTGTTACATGCTTCATGAATTTATTATGCCTTAACAGCAGTACAATATTCCATTGTATGTAGATGCCACAGCCACTCATCTGTTGATGGACATTTAGGCTGTTTACATCTCTTGGCAATTGTAAATAATGCTTCTATAAACATTGGTGGGAAAATGTCTGTTTGTAACCTTGCCCTCATGTTCTCTGAATAGATACCTCACAATGGTATTACTGGATCATATGGCAATTCTATACTTAGCTTCCTGAGAAACCACCAGACTGCCTTCCACAGTGGTTATACCATTTTGCATTCTCACCAACAGTGGGTAAGTGCGCCTCTTTCTCCACATTCTCTCCAGCACTTGTTGCTTTCTATTTTTTTTATAATGGCCATTCTAGTAGATATCAGATGATATCTCATTGTGGTTTAGGTTTGCATTTCCCTGCTAGCCAGGGAAGTTGAGCATCTTTTCATGTGCTTTTTAATCATTTGTATTTCCTCTTCTGATATGTGTCTGCTCATACCTTTTGCTCATTTTTTATTTGAGTTGTTTGTCTTTTTGTGGTTGAGTTGAACAATCTCTTTATATATTCTAGATAATAGACTCTTATCTGATATGTCATTTCCAAATATTGTCTCCCATTGCATGGGCTGCATTTTTACTTTCTTGACATAGGTCTTTGATGCACAAAAGTATTTAATTTTGAGGAGTCCACATTTATCTATTTCTTTCTTCACTACTTCTGCTTTGGCTGTAAGATCCAAGAAATTGCTTCCTATTGCAAGTTTATATGATATTTCCCTACATTTTCTTCTAAAAGTTTTATGGTCTTAGCTCTAATGCTTAGGTCTTTGATTGATTTTGAGATCAATTTTGTATAAGATATGAAATATGGATCCTCTTTCATTCTTTTGCATATGAATATCCAGTTCTCTAGTCACCACTTACTGAAGAGATTGTTTTGTTTCAGGTGAGTTTGCTTGTCTGCTTTATCTAAGATCAATTGTCCATAGATGAGAGGGTCTGTATCTGAACACTCTGTTCATTTCCATTGGTCAGTATATCTATCTTTATGCAAGTGCCATGTTGTTTTGAACACTGTAGCTTCATAATATGCCTTATAGATTGGTAGTGTGAGGTCTCCAATCTCATTTTTCTTTCTCAGGATATATTTAGCTATTCAGGGCACCCTGCTCTTCAAAATACATTTGGTTATTATTTTTTTATTTCTCCATAGTAAGTTTTTAGAATTTTAAGTAGTATTGCACTGAATCTATAAGTCAATTTATGTAGCATTGACATCTTAACTATATTTAGTCTTCCAACCCAGAATGATCTATGTGCACTAAAGAAGAATGCATATTCTGTTTTCATTGGGTGTAAATTTGTACATATGTCTGTCAGGTCTCATTCATTTATGTATCATTCAAGTCTTTGAATTTAAGGTGAATCTTCTGAAGACATCATATAGTTGTGTCATGCTTTTTTTTTTTTTACTTTGTTTATTGCATAATACAACTGTTTTAGTTAGATTCAGTTGTCAACTTGGCCAGGTGAGCATACCTAGTTTTGTTGCTGTGGACATAAGCCAATGGTACGTGAACCTCATCTGTTGCTAATTACATCTGCTGTTGGCTAGGAGGCGTGTCTGCTGCAATGAGTGACATTTGACTTAATTGGTTGGTGCTTAAATGAGAGAGTGCAATGTAGCACAGCCTAAGCAGCTCGGCATTCTTCATCTCAGCACTTGCAGCTCAGCCCAGGCCTTTGGAGATGCAGAAAGAAGTCACCCTGGGGAAAGTTGTTGGAACCCAGGGGCTTGGAGAGAAGACCAGCAGAGACCATCTTGTGCCTTCCACATAAGAAAGAACCTCAGTGGAAAGTTAGCTGTCTTTTCTCTGAAGAATTAACAAAATAAATCCCCTTGTATTAAAAGCCAATCCATCTCTGGTGTGCTGCATTCCAGCAGCTAGCAAACTAGAACAACAACATACATAGAAAGTAAAGAAAAAAAAAGAAAAAAACAAAAAGTTTTCACAACACTCTTCAACAAGTAGTTACAGGAATGATCTCAGAGTTTATCATGGGCTACCATAGCATCTGTTCTGGTTTGAAAGGATGTATGTCCCCTAGAAAAGCCATGTTTTAGTCAAAATCCCATTTCATAAAGGCAGAATAATCCCTATTCAATACTGTATGTTTGGAACTGTAATGAGATCATCTCCCTGGAGATGTGGTTTAACCAAGAGTGGTTGTTAAATTGGATTAGGTGATGACATGTCTCCACCCATTTGCATGGGTCTTGATTAGTTTCTGGAGTCCTATGAAAGAGGAAAGATTTTGGAGAATGAGAGATTCAGAGAGAGCAGAGCAGAACGACACAGCCACAAGTAGCACAGTCCACCAGCCAGCAACCTTTGGAGATGAAGAAGGAAAATGCCTCCTGGAGAGCTTCATGAAACAGGAAGCCAGGAGAGGAAGCTAACAGATGATGCTGTGTTTGCCATGTGCCCTTTCCCCCTTTTGGTCAGGCTGGTATTTTTGATCCCACAGTGCCAGGGCTGGACTCATCCCCAGGAGTCATATCCCATGCTGCCAAGGAGACTTTCACTCCTGGATGTGATGGATCATGCTTTTTTATCCGTTCTTCCAGTCTCTGCTTTAGACTTGAGAGATTAATCCATTTTCATTAGGGTTATTACTGATAATATGGAACTTAATTTTGCCATTTTGCTTTTTAGTCTTTGTAAAACTTACTACTTTTTTGTTCCTCACTTCTGTCAAATCCTACTTTTATACTTATTTGCTTTTTTGTATTGTACTATGTTGAGTGCTGTTCTAGTTTGTTAGCTGCAGGAATGTGACATACAAAAAACAGAATGGCTTTTAAAAGAAAGGACTTTAATAAGTTGCTAGTTTATGGTTCTAAGGCTGAGAAAATGTTCCAGTTAACTCAAGTTTATAGAAATGCCAAATATAAGGCATCCAGGGAAAGATACTTAAGTTCAAGAAGGCTAATGACATTCAGGGTTTCTCTCTTGGCTGGAAGGGCACATGGCAAAGTCTGCTAGCTTTCTCTTGTGGCTTCTGGTTTCATGAAGCTCCCTGGGAGGCACTTTCCTTCTTCATCTCTAAAAGTCACTGGCCGGTAGACTCTCTGCTTCATGGTTCTGTGAGATTCTGTCATCCTTTTCTGCTCTCTCAGACTCTCCAAAGACTGCTGGCTGTTGGACTCTGGTTCTTTCAGCCTTGTGGCTCTGCTTGGCTCTGCTATGGCATTCTGAAGCTTTGTCCAAAATACTTCTTCTTTTATATGATTCCAGTAAACTAATCAAGACTCACTTAGAATGGGTGGAAACATTTCTCTATCTAAGCAAGTTTAATACCCACAATTGATTGAGTCACATCTCTGTGAAGATAACCTAATCAAGTTTCCAACCTATAGTACTGAATAAGGATTAGAAGAAACCATTGCTTCCACAAGATGAATATTAAAATATGGCTTTTCAAGGGTACATAAAGGTTTTCAAACAAGCACAAATGTCTTCTTACTTCTATCAGCATATATTTGTCATCTATTTTCCTTGTGCTTTCAATAGGGTTAAAATTTAACATCATTAATACATAACAATCATATTTGATTTGATGTTAGCTTAACTTTAATAGCATACATATATAATTTGTCTATGCATCTCTGTCCCCCCACCATATATTTTGTATTTTTTCACTATATCTTTGTAAATTGCATACCTAGTAACCTAGATTTATTATTAATGTTTTTGCATTTGCCTTTTAGCAACTGTATGATGTAATAAATGACATTTCACACCAAATAAGGTGATAATACTGGCATTTGTGATTATCCAAATGGTTGCCTTTACCACAGGTATTTATTTCTTTATGCTGCTTTGATCCAACACCCAATATTCTTTATCTTCAGTCAGAAGAACTTCCTTTAATTTTGCTTATATGGTCAGTTAGTGGTGATGAACTCCCTCAGCTTTTGTTTATCTAAGAGTGTGTTAATCACTCTCTCATTACTGAAAGAGCACTTTGCCAAGTATAAAATTGTTGGCAGATAGTTGTCTTCTTTTGGCGCTTAAAGTATTTCAACCCACTGTTTATTTGTCTCCATCATGTCTGATGAGAAACCAATAGTCCATTTAATTGGGTCTCCCTTATGCATAGCATGTTACTTTTCTCTTGCAGTTTTCAGGACTCTCTCCTTGTACATTGCATTTGATAGTGTAATTAATATGTGATGGGGTGTATTTTTCTTCATGTTTATCCTACTTGGTGTGCTGTGAGCTTTTTGGATGTGCATATTCATGTCTTTTGTTAATTTTGGGAAGTTCTTTGCCATTATTTCTCTGACTATTCTTTTTGCCCTTTCCCCTCATTCTTCTCCTTTTGACACTCTTATAATGTATATAGTGTTGTGCTACATGGTATCGGTAGCTGTCTTAGACTATTTTTGCTTGCAATATTTCTTTTCCTTTCTGCTCCTCATTCTGCATTGTTTCAGGTGTCTTGTCTTCAAGTTCACTGATTATTTCTTCTGCCAGCCCCAACCTGCTCATGAAACTCTCCTGGGCATTTTTAATTTAAGTTATTTTGGTCTTCAACTTAATTTATGTGTTTCCTTTTTAAAATTGCTGTCTTTACTTAGACTCTCAGATTGTTCATTTATTGTTCTCCTTATATCCTTTCATTCTTTCACTGTATTTTCCTTCATTTCCTGGAGAACTTTTAAGATTGATTTTTAAAATCACTTGTTTGGTATGTCCACATTTCTATCTTCTTCTTTGGTATTTTCTGTATATTTATCCTTTTCCTTTGGATTGCCCTTTATTTTCTGTTTCTTTGCTTCCCTTTTAGTCTTTTGTTACATATGGTACATTTCGAGATTTAAAAATGTTAATTCTGGGATTTCTTTCCTGGGACATCTGTTTCTTTGTTTTATAACCAGGTGGTGCTAAGTGACTGAATTTTAGGCATGAGCACTCCCATCAGGAAGGTTTGCCCAAGGAAATGTAGTTCACAGGATTTTCCTTATTTCTGTGCCTCTGTCTTGTTCTGGTTTTCACATTTTGTTCTTTTGGAATTACCCTGTTTACATGTGTTTGGTTGTCCCCTCTGTTTCCCAGGCAACAAACTTCCTTCTCCTGTCTGTTTCAAGAGGACAGGTCTTTGTACCAGACTCTTCTCCTCTCAAGTTTTTTACATTCCTTTTGTTCTCTCAAACTGCTTTTTACTGGATGGCAAGCTCTGGGAGAAAGGTCTTAACAAAGCCAATTTTCTCTAACAAAGCAGGGCCAGGGTTACAAGGAGGGAATACAGATGTTCCAAAGTGCCCAGGGAAGGGGATCAGTAAGTGTGCCTAAAGCTCTCTGATTAATTCCCATAGCTGAGTTTTTCTGACCTGCCGAACAAATGCAACCCTTCCGCTGTTACTCACAGCTCTGAGAAATCACTGTCAAAACCTCCACTGTCTTCACTGCTTTCTGGCGAGTTTTCAACAATGGTTGCCACCACCTTTTGGGGGGCAGGGTTTGAATAATGGCTGATGCTGCGTTTTTCCAGAGTTTGCTGAAATAATAGTTCTCGGAGAGTGGACAAAAGGATCAAAATTCACTATTCAAAAACCAATGTCTATAATTGGCCATTACCGCACCATCCTTAAGGAAGAGGATATTTTCTTCCCTTTCTGTGACCAGCTGCTTGCCAAAGATTGGACCCCATGATAGCCTGCCATGAGAGTGGGGTTTTGTCACTAGAAGCTACAACACAGAGAGAGCAATTTATACTTTTTTTAACCACAATTTATCTACCTCTTCCTGTCTCTCTTCCTGTCTCTCTTAATGTCATTTTCTTAGGCCATTTAAGCTAATACCATGCAATGGGCCAGGTTAATCAATGGGAATTTATTTACTCAGGGTTCTGAGGCTGTAGAAATGTTCAAATCAAGGCATCATTAATGTGATTCTTTCTCCCCAAAGACCGGGTCTGGCTGCTGGCAAATATTAGCCCCTCCGTCACACAGCAAGGCACATGACATGGTCTCTTTGAGTCTCCCTTCTCTTCTGAGTCTCATTGATTTAATCATCTGACTGCTTCCTCTGTGGTTTTCTCTCCTGTCTGAATTTCAGTCTTTTGTAAAGGCCTCCATTAGGAATTAAGACCTATGCTGAGGGGAGGCACACCTTAATTGGAGTAAGCCCATCTAAAGGTCTTGCTTACAATGGGTTCACACCCACAGGGATGGAATAAAGAATATGTTATTTTCTTTAGTACATACAGTTTAAATCACCAAACTCAACCTTCTGGAACTCCCAAATTCATATTCTTTCTATAGGCAAAGCACATTAATTCCATCACAATATCCCCAAAGCCATAAGTCATTTCAGAAACAAAGCTTACTATATAGTCACTTCAAAATAAGTTATGGGTGTGGTCTGTCCTGGGGCACAATTTCTCTTTTCCTGTGGCTCTGTGAAACCTAGAGACCAAGTTATCTACTTCTGATGTACAATGGACAGACAGGCATAGGATAAACCTTCCCAGTCTCATAGGGAGTAATTGGAAGGAAAATAAGGATCATGGGTCAACATAATTCTGAAGCCCATCAAGGCATACTCCATTACATTTCAATGTCTGAGATTCATCTCTGGAATGATAGTTTCTCCTCCAGACCTGACGAAGTAGCAGCCCACTCTTCACAAGTGCTTGCATAGTGGTCATGGTCTTCCTGAACATGGCTTTGAGTGCTCCACACTTTCCAAACATTGGTATGGTGGCAAGTTCTCATGAAAACCAGGGCACAGGCTTCACCCTCTCTGAGGCATGGTATGTTGGCCAGACTTCACAATCCACAGGGCACAGACTTCACCTTCTCTGAGGACTATGATGGAAGCAATCTTTCTGAACATTTGGGTTGAAGTCTCCGAGCCCTGGGACAGACTCACACTTACCACAAGAATGACAGGGCCCACTCTCTTAGAGAGAGATGTATTTGGTGAGACCTGAGTGTCCAAGGTTCTTCCCTTGAAGTGTCCTGTCCTACAATTTGCCCATTAACTGTGACTTTTAGACCACACTAACAGTGATTTCACTCATATGGATCTTGCAAAAAACGTATGTTGGTTTGCATGCAGTAGACAGGGTACTAATCATCAGACAAAACAACTTTCCACAAATCCTTCCTGGATCACTGCATTTCCAATTTTGACTTTTAAATACATTGCTGTCTGGTTCTGTGCTAGTTTGAAAATATTATGTACCCCAGAAAGGCCATGTTTTAAGCTTAATCCAATCTTTGAGGGCAACCATTTCTCTTAATCCTGATTAAAAGTGGTAGTGTGCAATTTGAGATTAGACTGTCTTCACAAAAATGTGACATGCCCAATTGTGAGTGTAATCTTTTGATTAGATAGAGATGTTACTCCAACTATTCTAGGTAGGCCTTGATTAGATTGTTAGAGTCTTTAAAGGGGAAACACTTTGGAGAAATGGCAGGAGCCTACAGAAATGATAGAAACCTAGAGCTGACAATTTCACAGAAGAGCTGAGACAGAAGTAGACACATGGAGAACAGACACACAGATATTTGGATCTGCTTGGAGCTCAGCAGATATTGCCATGGGATGCCAAGCAAGCCAGAACTTGGAGAGAACCAAAGGAAACCAAGAGATGAAAGTCAGCAGCAGAAAAGTAAAATGAGGATCCTCTACAGGAACAGAGGCTGAAAGCAATGGAGCCCAGGCGCAAGGGACCAGCAGATCCCAGCCATGCGACTACCCAGTGGACAGAGCTGTTCCTGAATTAAACAGCTTTATTGAGTGAAGGTAACCTCTTTTTGGTGCCTTAATTTGGACACTTTCACTTCCTTATAACTGTAAACTTGAAACTTATTAAATTTCCCTTTTTAAAGGCATTCCAGTTCGGGTGTATGACATTCTGTCAGCTTTGAATCTAACACAATTTCCATAGTTATTTAGACACTCACATGGAGCACTATTCTCTGGGGACTCACTTTCTGGAGGCATAGAATTTTTCAAACCATGCATTGCTGCTTTCTTTGAGCCCAGAAGTTCATTTCTCAGCATATCCAATTCCTCCTGCATTTTACTATAAGCTGCAAGTAGAAACCAGACTGCACTTTCCATACTTAGCTTGGAAATATCCTCACCTAAGTATCCAAGCTCATCATTGCAAAGTTCTGCCTTCCACCAGCATCAAAACTCAATTTTGCCAAGATCCCTGTCACTTTAAAGCAAGGATTGCCTTTCCTCCAGTTTCCATAACACATTCAATGTTTATGTATAATGCCTTTTAGCATCCCTATTTTTACTGACAGTCTCTTCAAGGCAATTTAGGCTTTTTCTGTCAAGTGCCTCACAATTTCTGCAGCCTCTACCTATTACCCAGTTTCAAAATCATTTCCACGCTTTTGATATTTGCAACAGTAGCCCCTCATTCTCCCAGTGACAAAATCTGTTTTAGATACCTAGGCTGCTCAAAGCAAATACCATGAAATGAATCATATTAAATAATTGGAATTTATTCACTCATGGTTCTGAGAACAGAAAATACTTAAATCATCATAATCAAGACAGTGCTTTCTCCCCAAAGTCTATGGTTTTCTAGGGTTGGGTGCCAGTGATTCTTTGTTCCTCTCTCACATGACAAGGCACATGGCATCATCTCTTCATCCTTGTCTTCCAAGTTTTTTCCATCTTCTTTATTCCTGTGGCTTTATCTCCCTCTCTTTGAATTTCATTCTTTTATAAAGGACTCCAGTAATATGAGTAAGACCCATCCTGGTTGAAGTGGGCCGTACCTTAACTGAAGCAACTGCATCATTGTAATATCCTACTTACTATGGGTTTACACCCAGAAAAATAGATTAACATACCTGTTTTTCTTTAGTGTTTACAGCTTATTTAAGCTGTAATATTTTCTGTTATTTGTTTGTGTGGTATTGTGAGGTGTGAAGAATATGCCACAAGTGTAGGTGAAGTGTAGAAACAAGCAGATACATTTAAGTACCATTTCAAAGACATTTTAAAACTCTTTTGATCATTTGTTTTCATGTTAAATGCATACTGCAAAAAATGTCTAAGGTAAAAACATATACTCCATCAAATACAAATTAGGCCTGCATGTGAACTACCCACGCCAAGAATTATAAGTTTGAAAGTATCCCTAAAACAAACTCTCACTCACTCTCCATTCCTTTTGATATCATAATTCCTTCCTAATTCCCTAGGTGTAATTGCTCTCTTTACTTTTATGGTAATAGTTTCCTGGTTTGTCAATATAAATGCAATTATCAATGTATGGATTTCAAACATATATAATTTGTTTTGTCCTGGTGTTCTATGTTATGAAAGTGGAATTACATTATATGTTTTCTAAGTTTTTTTCTCCTTTTACTGATGTTACAGTGATAAAATTCATCTTTTGATCAGTGCTTAAAACTTGTTTCTTCTCATATCTTTAGAAATAATTCTGACTTATTTTACATTTCTCATTATCTCTTATTCTTGTAATCTCAGTCCCTTAATCTTTTTCCTGCCTTATACTCTGATTTTAACTATGCATCACAACTCAATATTTTACCAATAACATCCAAAAATGAGGAAGTTAAGAAATTTTTTAGTAAATAGCTAGCTGCAAATTGACATTTAAATGTAGCTTTGACATATATCTAAGGAAAAAGTACCTTATGTAACTAAGATAGCTTTTTTCGCTGTACTCCATGTTTGCAATGCCTTTTATAGATTATGAATTTATTTTAAAAAGAGTTTATTTTATACTTATTAATTCAATTTCCTGACATAATAATGTACCTGTCTGTGTGAATATTTCAAATATTATAATTCTGGAGAGTAGTAAACTGAATGTCAACTAACAATTGATGTTAAAGAATCTGTAGCTTTAAATAGATTTTTGATTCTTCCAAATGAATAGAAAATGCATTGAAGTTGCAGAGAGTTAGTTCATTGCCTTGCTATTAGTCTCATAAAATAAAATTCAGGGATAAGAACAATTCTTCCTTTCTCTCCCCACTAACAAAGATAAGGGCATTTTATGGAACCACAACACACACACATACACACACACAACACATGCCTTCTCTATTGAGTAGTCCTATTCCAGTAATGTATACCAAACAACAATAGTATTAAAAATCATAGAGATTGCTAAATTTTTACCTCTGTATGAGTTTAAACTCTTCATAAAAATTGTGAAATTTCAAATGTCATTACATATATTTTCAAATGCTCACTAAAATGAGGGTGCAGTTGGAGCTAGTTGTCCAACCTGCTCTTCAACCAATTACCTTGATTGATTTTTGTTTTGGGGTGCGTGTGGGCATGTGTGCACATGTGCATGTTTATGTTCACTTAATATTTTTTAATGACAATGAACTGATTATCACGGCATTCTGTTAGACACAGCACTTACACTTATGAATAAATAACATTAAAAAGAATGTACTATACTTGTCTTATGCCACAGAAAGTACCTGGATTAATACAAACATTCACTTGGATGCATTTCCACTTGATTGTGAATGGAGGTTTAAGGAACAATTGTTTATTTTATATGTTGCCTACTGGCAATTTGAAACAACAAGTGTAACATGCTATAACTCCTTCAAAGATGCTTTGCTTTCTAGCAAAAGATCACCAGGAATATACCTGTAGTTGAACAAATGGGGTTTATTACTCATTGGTGAAATGGAGAATACATGATAATAGGGTGTTAGGAAGAACCTATTACAGAATTTGGGCTTTGGTTGTGTGATTTAGACAGGGTCTAAGGAAGCATGAGTCTGCTTTGGATTGGATGCAGTCAGAAATTGAGGGTAAATCTATGTTTGAGTATATAAATGTTCTACTCAAAGAAGTGGAGTGAAGGAAGAAGAGAGTAAAGCTGTATCTAGTAATTAATTACCATTCTGGTGAAGAGAGGATGTGTATCATTTCCTAGGTCTGCCAGTTTGAAACTCTCATGCAACCCCAGAAAAGTCAGGTTCCTTAATCCACATTCTATATTGCTGGGTGGGAATTTTTATTGATTCCATGGAGATATGACCAATGCAAATGTGGGTGGTAACTTTTTATTCTATGCTGTATGGCAGAGGTCACATTTCATTATTTTTCCATGTGAGTATCCCCTTATTACAGTACCATTTGCTGAAGTTTTGTGTGTTTGTTTGATTTCTCTTTTGTTTGTTTTGCGAAGTGAATGGGCCAGGAATTGAACCCAGGTCTCCCATCAGACAGACAAGAATTCTACCATTGAACTACCCTTGCACCCCCAGTGGTAACTTTTTAAAAAATATTTTTATTGACAAATCTTCACACATATAGTGTTCATACATGGCGTACAATCACTGGCTCACAATATCATCACATAATTGTGTATTCATTACCATGATTACTTTTAGAACATTTGCATCACTCCAGAGAAAGAAATAAAAAGAAAAAAGAAAAAACATACATATACCACTTAACCATCCCCCTAATTGGCCACAAGTATTTCCATTCACCCAGTTTATTTTACCCCTTATTCTCCCTATTCTTTACTTTTTTTCTTATCCATATTTTTACCTACCAGTTCCTACCCTGGATAAAAGGAACATCAGACACAAGATTTTTACCATCACACAGTCACTTTGTAAAATTTATATCTTTATACAATTGTCTTCAAGAATCAAGGCTACTGAGACACAGCTCAACAGCTTAAGTACTTCCCTCCAGCTACTTGAATATGCCATAAGCCAAAAAGTGTATCTATATTATGCATAAGAATATCCCCCAGGATAATCTCCTAACTGTTCTCTCAGCCACTGACAATTTTTCTTTTCTTTTAAATTTTTTATTGTATAGTATAACATATATACAAAGCAAAGAAATAAAAGAGCAATAGTTTTCAAAGCACTCTTCAAAAAGTGTTTGCAGGATAGACTCCAGAGTATGTCATGGCCTACCATATGATCCAGTCATATTTTTCCTTCTCGCTGCTCCAGAATATAGGAGGCTAGAGGGTTTAAATACTTTTTTATCATAACAATCAACTTTCATTCTTCTTTTTTTGTGAACAATAACATATATACAAAAAAGCTATAAATTTCAAAGTACCGCACCATAATTAGTTGTAGAACATATTTCAGACTTTGACATGGGTTACAATTTCACAATTTCAGGTCTTTACCTCAAGCTGCTTTAAAATACTGGAGACTAAAAGAGATATCAATTTAATTATTCAGTATTCATATTAATTTGTTAACTCCTATCTTCTATGTATAATTTCACCATCACCTTTATATAGGGGGTACGGAGATGGAACTATCTGATGTTCTAGAGAGGCTGGACTAGGTTTCAGGACTTATCTACTTATATGAGCCAGGGGCCCATCTGGAGGTTGTAGGTATCTGACAAGTTACTCTAGTGCTGGGAACCCTTGTGGAATCTTATACATTGCCCTAGGTATTCTTTAGGATTGTCTGGAATGGTCCTGGGTGTGGGTTGGCAGGTTATGATATGTAGCAAGGTCTAACTGAAGCTTGCTTAAGAGCAACCTCCAGAGTAGCTTCTTGACTCTATTTGAACTCTCTCTGCCACTGATATTTTATTAATTACACTTATTTTCCACCCTTTTGGTCAAGATGTAATTGTTGATCTCATGGTGCTAGGTCTGGGTTCGTCCCTGGGAGTCCTCTCCCATGTCACCAGGGAGATTTTCACCCCTGGATGTCATGTCCCTTGTAGGGGGGAGGGCAATTTTTTCACTTGCAAAGTTGGGCTTAGAGAGACTGAGGCCACATCTTAGTAATGGCAAAGGTATCAAGAAGTAACTCTTAGGCATGCTTATAGATACTCTGTTTCTCTGCTACCTACATAACCTTCACAAGAGTAAGACTCAGCTTCGAGGGTACAGCCTATTGATTTGGGTATCCCCAAATTTTCAAACAGTATCAAGGGATTCCCTGATGGTAACGTTTAATAGTTCCATAGTCTTTGACAATACTTTTTGATTATCTGCTTAATATACTCCAGGATGTATCCAGGCAGTACAATAATCTATGCAGGATTAAAGGAACTCTTTCTTATTCTGTGCTTCCTGTGTTTCTATATTTCAAATGAGCTATACAAATAGGTTGAATTAGATTATGCACTACATAAAATTTCAGGTCCAGATCAAATAAAACTTTCCCCCATTGGTCTCAAAGAGTATGTGTGGTTCTAAAATATAGACACTGTCTTCCTTATTCCTATGTTCTGATTTACTTTAACCCCAACTTGTTCATCTTCATTCTTATCTTTAAATGTCAGGTTATATATATAAATCAGCCTCTCAAAATCCAGAAATAATGATCACCAATCTGAACTTAATATGTCTGCTCTAAAAACTTCCAATCTAGGGCCCTGTTTTCTTGCAAACATTTTCTAAAGGTGACCATGCCATTGTTCATTTTTTGTTTCTGGCTTATTTTGTCTCACCAAGAGTCTCACATGTTCACTCACATCGTTGCATGCCTCAGAACATTGTTCCTTTTTGCAGCAGCAAAACCTTCATTCATAAGAATACACCAAAGTTCACCAATCTAATTCTCCATCAGTGCATCCTTCCACCACCTGTATTCACTGGGCATCATGTAGAGGGCCTAAAATCTACAATCCATCAAGATTCTTAATTTTAGTTAATGTCATTGTTCCAAAGAGATAGAAAACCTATAAAGACATCCTTGCCAAATAAGAAATCTAAACCTCCTCTCTTTCCCTTCCAGGTGAATTGGTAGTTTGCCTTTCCAAACCTTCAAGGAGGTGGCAGGAATTTTGATTGGTACTGTTTTGAATCTGTAGAGTGATATGGGGAGAATTGACATCTTAGTTATATTTAGCCTTCCTATCCATGAGTAGGGAATATCATGCGACTTACTTATGTCTCCTTTGATTTCCTTTAGAAATACTATGTAATTTTCTGTGTATAAGTCCTTTATATCACTAGTTAAATTCATTCCTAAGTATTTGATTCTTTTAGTTGCTATTTTGTATGAATTTTTTCCTTAACTGACTCATAAGCTAGGTCATTGGTTGTGTATAGAAATGTTACTGATTTTTTTTTTTTTTTTACATGGGCAGGCACCGGGAAAAGAACCCAGGTCCTCAGGCATGGCAGGCAAGCACTCTTACCTGCTGAGCCACCGTGGCCCACCCTGTTGCTGATTTTTGTACATTAATTTTATATCCCACCACCTTGCTGAATTTGTTTATTAGCTCAAGTAACTTTGCTGTAGATTTCTCAAGATCTTCCAAGTATAGTATCATATCATCTGCAAATAATGAGGATTTTACTTCTTCTTTTCCAATTTGGATGCATTTTATTTCTTTGTCCTGCCTGATTGCCCTAACTAGAACTTCTAGTACAATATTGAATAATAGTGGTGACAGTGGGCATCCTTGTCTTGTTCTTGATCTTAGGGGGAAGGCTTTCAGTCTCTCTCCAATGAGGACTAGGCTGGCTCTCAGTTTTTCATATATTCCCTTTAATATATTCAGGTAGGTACCTTTGATTCTTATCTTTTGGAGTGTTTTTTATCAAGAAAGGATACTGAATATTGTTGAATGCTTCTTCAGTATCAATCAAGATCATGTGATCTTTCCCTTTTGATTTGCTAATGTGCTGTATTACATTAATTGATTTTCTTGTGTTGAATCATCCTTGCATTACTGGTATAAACACCACTTGGTCATGGTGTATACTCCTTTTAATGTGTTGTTGCATTTGATTTGATAATATTTTATTGAGAATTTTTACATCTATGTTCATTAGGGAGATTGGCCTGTAGATTTCATTTCTTATAACATCTTTACCCAATTTTTGTATTGAAATGATCTTAATTTCTTAAAATGAGTTAGGTAGGGTTCCTTTTTCCTCAAATTTTTGGAAAATTTGAGCAGGGTTGGTGTTAGTTCTTTTTGGAATATTTGATAAAATTCCCTTGTGAAGCCATTGGGCCTGGCCTTTTCTTTGTAGGAAGATTTTTGATGACTGATTGAATCTCTACTTATGTTTAGCTTGTTGAAATCTTCTGTTTCTAACTAAGTCAGTGTAGCTTGCTTGTGTGTCTCCAGAAATTTGTCCATTTCATCTAAGTTTTCTGGTTTGGTGAGTATGGTTGTTCATGGTGTCCCCTTATGATTTCTTTTATTTCTTCAGGGTCTCTAGTAATGCACCCCTTCTCATTTCTGATTTTGTTTATTTGCATCCTGTCTTTTTTTGGTCATAATGGTTAGTGGCCCATCAATTTTCTCGAAGAACCAACTATCGGTTTTATTTATTCTTTCTCTTGTTCTTTTGTTCTGCCATTCATTTACCTTTGCTTTAATCTTTGTTATTTCTCTTCTCCTATTTACTTTGGGGTTAGTTTGCTATTCTTTCTCAAGTTCTTCCAGGGTCACTTTTAAGCCCTTGAGTTTTGTTTTCTTGTTTTTTAGTATAGGTATATAGGGCAATAAGTTTCCTTCTTAGCATAACCCATAAGTTCAGAGAAGTTGTATTCTCATTTCCATTCATCTCCAGGTAGCTTCTGATTTCTCTAGCAATTTCTTCTTTAACCCATTGATTGTTTAAGAGTGTGTTATTTAATTATCATATATTTGTGAATCTTCTCATTCTTTGGTGGTTATTGAGATTCAGCTTCATTCCATTGTGATCAAAGAATGTGCTTTTAATAATTTCTGTATTTTTAAATTCATAAAGACCTTTTTTGTGCCCAAACATATGTTATGTCCTGGAAAATGTTCCATGAGCATGAGAGAAAAAATTATAGCCTTGTGCTTTGGGGTGCAATGACTGATATACATCTATTAGGTCTAATTCATTTATCAAGTTATTCAACTTCTCTATTTCCTTGTTTATCTTCTGTCTGGTTGTTTTATCTGTAGAAGAGAGTGGTGTATTGAAGTCTCCTACTATTATTGTTGAAACATCTATCACTTTCTTCAGTTTTGCCAATGTCTGCCTCATGTACTTAGGAGCTCCTTTACTGAGAACATTAACATTTATGATTGTTATGTCTTCTTGGTGAATTGACCCTTTAATTATTATGTAGTGTCCTTCTTTCTCTCTTCTGATGTCTTTACATTTAAAGTCTATTTTGTCCAATATTAGTATAGCTACTCCTGCTTTCTTTTCATTAAAACTTGCATGAAAGATCTTTTTCCATCCTTTTACTTTCAATCTATCTTTATCTTTGTGTCTAAGATAAGTGTCTTGTAAGCAACATATAGCTGTATTACAATTCTTAATCCATTCTGCCAATATGTATCTTTGAATTGGTAAGTTTAGTCTGTTAACATTCAAAGTTATTACTGAAATGGTGCTTCTTGATTCCACCATCTTATCATATTTTTTTATTTGTCAGATCTATATAGTCTTTTCCCTCTTTATCTTTGCATTCTTTAAATTACCCTTAGTGGTACTCTCCAATTCCTTGTCCTCCTTCAGACCTTCCTCTCCTGTCTTTTTTTTTTTTTTCAGATGACAGAACTCAATTTAGTATTTCTGTAGGGCTGGTTTCCTGTTGACAAACTCTTTCAGGACTTCTTTCTCTGTGAAAACTTTAATCTCTCCCTCAATTTAGAAGGACAGTTTGGCTGGGTACAGAATTCTTGGCTGGAAGTCTTTCTCTTTCAGGATCTTGACTATATCATACCACTGCCTTCTCGCCTCCAGGGTCCTAGTTGAGTAGTCTGAAGTCAGTATTATTTGGTTCCCCTTGCATGTAGTAGATTGTTTTTCTCTTGCTGCTTTCAGAATTTTCTGTGTCTCTTCAACATTTGACAGACTGATTAGTATGTGCCTTGGGAAATGTCTATTTGGATATACTCTGTTTGGAGTTCTTTTGGCTTCCTTGATCATATATTTATGTCTTTTATGAGGGTTTGGAAGTTTTCCCCCATTATATCCTCAACTACTCTTCTTAGTCCTTTACTGCTCTCTTCTCCTTCTGAGACATCAGAAATTCTTATATTTGTGCACTTTGTGTTGTCAATTAGTTCCCTGAGTTCTCATTCAATTTTTCCATCATTTTCCTATTTGCTGTTTTGAATTTTCCAAGTCAATTATTCTGTCCTCTATGTCACTTATTCTTCCTTCTGTCTCTTCAAATCTGGTGTTTTGTGCCTCTAGTATGTTTTTTATTTGGTTAACAGAGTCTTTAATTTCTGTGATTTCCACTATTTTTCAATTTATTCTCTTTCAAATTCTTCTTTGTGCTCTTCTACTGTGTTCTTGATCTCCATTATGTCATTTGTTATCCCCTTATTTTATTAAGTAGAGTTGTATGAACATCTTTGATTAGTTGTTCCAACCTCTGTGTCTCCTCTGGTTTTTTAATTTGGTCATTAAGCAGGGCTATATCTGTCTGCATTGTGATATGCTTAGTGATTTTCTGCTGTCTTCATTGCATGTAAATATCTTGACTGATTTACTTTGGGAGTTGATTTCTTTCAGTGGTCTAAGGCCTTCTGTTTCTGGGTTGGTTGTTCAGCAGGGAGCAGGGCATGTGTGGTACACTCAGCACAGTGATTTGTTTCATGGCAGGTAAGGTGCAGGTTGGGGATGTTATGCTGATGCTTGTGAATGTGGGCACCCAGCAGCCAGGTGGGTGCAGGTGCACCAGTCTGGGGGGAGCAACCTTGGTGTGTGCTGGTCTAAGGCATAGGGCTCTTTGTGCACATGTGTAGAACTGTGGCAGCAGGTCTTCATTAAACTTCCATGGATTGAGGGCAGATGTGACCCAGCTGCACAGGTCCACACTTTCTCAGATTTGGGAATTCAGGCTGAGGACTGTGCACACATGCATGGTTCTAGGACTGCTGTAAAATGTGGTTCCCAGAGCAGAATGATGTGATTGGGGGCCCATGTGCATGCTTGGTCTGGGAGTGACTTAAAGAGATGCCCTGAGCTCAGGGAGGGCAGGGTGAGGCTATGTGGCTGTGTAGGCAGGGGGCGGGGGTAGCCTAGTTATGAAGGTTAGTGCCCGCAACCTTTATTTGCTGGCAACAGACTGCAGTGGACAGGGAAGGGAAGGTAGTTCTCGGGAGGAGTGAAGGAGTGGTGGGTTGGGGAGGTGGGGTGGGGCAGTTACATGCACTGGGGGCTGGTGGGGTGGGGGTGCCTGGAGTGCAGGAAATGGGAGCAGGTGATAGGGTTCAGGTGCATGGGAAGTGGGGTGAGACATCAGTCACAGAGCTGCACTGATGAGGGTAGCACACTCAAGGAATGTGGCCTAGCTTACTTCTTATTCCTGTGTTCCCATTTGTGCACTCCTACAGGCTCTGTGGCTCCACACCTCCACACCATGCTCCAGCTTTATGCCTCTCAGTTCCTCAACCTCTGCAACCAGGGCTGCCGCATGTGGTACAGAAGGCTCTCCCACATTACCTGCACTCTCATAGTGGCACCTCAGTCACCCTCCTGTCTCCTCTCTAACTTTTCCATGGAGCAGGGCTAATCTTGTGCTACTCTAGTTGGCCATCTTCCCAGAAGTCAGCCACTGACATTTTATTATGTCTCATTTCTCTCTTCCCCATTTTGGTCAAGAAGTCTTCCTCAATTCCATGATGCCAGGCCCCAGTGAATCCTGGGAGTTCTGTCCCACACTGCTAGGGATATTAACAACCCTGGGAATCATGTTCCATGTAGGAGGAAGGGTGGTGAGTGCACCTGTCAAGTGCTTACAGAGAGCAGACACATCTGAACAACAAAAGAGCTCTCTGTGGGTGAGTGAGGCATAATTATGAGTAGACTTGGATTCTCCTTTCCTGGAATAAGTTTCATAGGGCCAAAACCCAAGATCAATGATTCAGCCTATTGATTTGTTACCCTACTGCTTGCAAGAGTATCAGAATATTTCCTCCTTTCTTCCCAGTCTCCCATGGGGACTTTGCAATTACTGAATTTATTGCCCAAATTACTCTGGGGTATATTGGGACATCGCACTGAATTGGTCAAACCAATAAAATCTCACGCCCCATTCAAGATTCTATGTATTCATGGTGTTCAAGTAAACTGACCATACATGTTAAATTAAGTACTGTGCTACCCAAAACATACATTTTGCACCAAATAAACATCTATCCTTTGGTCTCACCCAGAAGTTAAAGTTTTAAATTATGGATGATATCATTCTTTACCCTGTATTCTGGTCTACCCCAGTCCTATCCAGGTCAACATCATTCGCATCTGTATTCAACTTCTGATCTCTTTTTCAATTGTTTTCAAAAGTTTCTGTATGGGATACTAATGACTTTCATAGCTTCAGAGCTCTAAGTTTGAGTCTCAGGTGTCACATAAATACCCAAAGTTTCAGGGAGTGACCAAGTTATATACAAAAAGCAAGTATCTCAGGATTTATAAATAACAGTTACAACTCCTGAATATGTGTGGCTGTTGTAAGAGCTTACAATCTGGGAACGTTTACTATAGGTTCCAATCTGATACCCCATGCTTTCTACTGGAGTTCACCAAGTTTTGTTTTTATACTATAGTTAGTCCATATGAGTGAGGCATGACAATATTTATGTTTTTCTTCATGACATTTCATTAAATATACAGTCCTTAAGTTTCATTAATTTATTTGCATGCCGCACAACTTCTTTCTTTCCAGTGGTTGCTCAGTGGTTCATTGTATGTACACACCATAATTCTGCCTTACATTCCTCAGTCGTTGCACCCTTAGGACAACTCCATTCAATGTGACTCATGAACACTGCTGCCATAAAAAACCAGTGTGCAAATGTTCATTCATCTCACTACACTCAGTTCTTTTTGACATATATTGAGCAATGGGGTTGCAGGATCATATGGCAACCCCACTACTACCCTTTTGTGGAACCACCACACAGCCCTTCAAGAGGCTTCACCTCTCAGTTTCCCTACCAACAGTGAGTAGATATATCTCTTTCACCACATTTTCTGTTGCTCCTTTTTCCTGTGTTCATTTTTAAACAATTTTACTCACATCTCATACAATCCAACCTAAGTATATAGACATGCCTTCACCAACATGCCTTCACCAACATTTGCTTTTCTTCCACAAAAAATCTGTACCACTTCCAAATGCATCCCCACCAATTGACATTTAGTTTTGGCATAATGCCTTTTTTATATTCACTGGAAGCCTCTTAAAATGTTATTCTTGACTATAGAGCATAGTTTGCATTGATTATACTTTTCCTGTCAACTCCTTACAACATTGACAGTCACTTGTTCTCCCTCATGCAAAAGTGTTTTTTATTTGGACATTTAATCACCTTCTTTTTCCATGCTAGGTATTCCCAAGTTTTTGTCTCAGTCTTTATCCTCAACCTTTCCTTCTGATTTCATATATGCCTCCAGTCCTTCTCCCTCAATCATATTCATGGTTAGCTTCAATCACTGTACTAATATTATTATGCTACCATCAGCTAGTATTGTACTATCTATTTTTGAGCTTTTACAATCAGTCCTGTTGCACAATCTGTATTCATTCAGCACCAAATGCCCAATCTCTACCTCTTTTAATCTTCTGATAACCTGTGTTCTTTTTTTTTTTTACATGGGCAGGCACCAGGAATCAAACCCAGGTCCTCTGGCATGCAGGCAAGCGTTCCTGCCTGCTGAGCCACCGTGGCCCGCCCATAACCTGTGTTCTTAACTTTAACTATCAAAGTTCCTTCATTGATATTAGTTCACATTAGTGAGATCATACAGTATTTGTCCTTTCGTTTCTGGCTAATATAACTCAGCATAATGTCCTCAAGGTTCATCCACTTTATTCTGTATAAAAGCCATGTAACATTCTATCATGTGTATATACCACAGTTTGTTTAGCCACTCATCCATTGATGGATATTTGTGCTGTTTTCATATCTTCCATTGAAGAATATGTGCTTATCCATAAACAATGCTACTGTAAACATTGGTGTGCAAATGTTTATTTATGTCATTGCCTTCAGTTCCTCTGAATATATACCTAACAATCGAATTGCTGGATCATATGACAATTCTATATTTAGCTCCTGAGGAAATGTCAAACTGCCTTCCAGAGCAGTTGCACTATTTCACATTCCTACCAACAGTGGATAAGTGTGCCTCTTTCTCCATGTTTTCCCTAGTACTTGTTTTTTATTTTATTTTATTTTTTAAATAATGGCCATTCTAGTGGGTGCCACATGATATCTCATTGTGGTTTTGATTTGCATTTCCCCAATAGCCAGTAAAGTTGAACATCTTTTCACATGCCTTTTAACCATCTGTACTTCCTTTTCTGAGATATGTCTGAGTCTTTTGCCCATTTTTTAATTGGTTCTTTTGCCTTTTTGTTATTGAATTGAAGACTCTCTATTTATTCTGGATACTAAAACCCTTATCTGATATGTGGTTTCCAAATATTGTCCCCCACCATATATGTTGCCTTTTCACTTTCCTGACAAAGTTCTTTGATGCCACAAAGCGTTTAATTATGAAGAGTGTACATTTATCTATTTCTTTTTTCAATGTTCATGCTTTGGGTGTAAGGTCTAGGAAACTGCTTCCTATTACAAGATTTATAAGATATTTCTCTAAATTTTCTTCTAAAAATTTTAAGGTCTTAGCTCTAATGTGTAGGTCTTTGATCCATTTTGAGTTAATTTTTGGATAAGGTATGAGATATGGGTCCTCTTTTATCCTTTTGCCAATGGATATCCGGTTCTCCAAGTACCATTTACTGAAGAGGCTACTCTGTCCCTGGTGAGTTTGCTTGACCACCTTACCAAGGATGTGTTGTTCATAGAAGAGAGGGTCTATTTCTGAATGTTCAATTCAATTCCATTGGTCGGTATATCTATCTTTATGCCATTACCATACAGTTTTGTCTAGTGTAGCTTCATAATATGCTTTATGTCATGTACTTTGAAATTTCCCACTTCATTTGTTTTTCTCAAAATATTTTTAGCTATTCAGGGTTCCCTGCTCTTCCAAATAAATTTAGTTATCTTTTTTTTCTATTTTTGAAAAGTAAGTTTTTGAGATTTTAATTGGTATTGCATTGAATCTATTTGTTGTTGCTGTTTTTATTCTTTTCTGGTATTGCATTGAATCTATAAATCAATTAGGGTAGAACTGAAATTTTAACTACATTTAGTCTTCCAATCCATGAACATGGCATGATCTTACATTCATTTAGGTATTCCATGATTTCTTTCAGCAAGTTCTTGTACTTTTCTGTGTATAGGTCTTTTGTATCCTTAGTTAAATTTATTCATAAATATTTTGTTATTTTTGTTGTTATTATAAATGTAATTGTTCTTGATTTCCTCCTCAGATTGCTGATCACTAGTCTATAAAAATGCTACTGATTTTTGGATGTTGATCTTGCACCTTGCAACTTTGCTATACTTATTAATTAGTTCTGGTAGCTTTGCTTTAGATTTTTAGGGACTTTTGACATATAATATCTTATCATCTGCCAGCAGTAAGAGTTTTACTTCACCCTTTCCAATGTGGATGCTTTTATTTCTTTTTATTCTCTAATTGCTCTTACTGGAATTTCCAAGACAATGTTGAACTACAATGGTGGAAATGAGTATCCTTGTTTTGTTCCTAATGTTAGAGGAAAAACTTTCGAGCTTTCCCTATTGAAGATGATGTTAGTTGTAGGTTTTTCATATATTTCCTTTATCGTGTTGAGGAAGTTCCCTTCTATTCCTATCCTTTGAACTGTTTTCATCAAGAAAGGATGTTGAATTTTGTCAAATGATTTTTCTGGATTGATTGAGATGATCATGTGGTTTTTCTGCTTTCATTTGTTGATGTGGTGCATTACATTATTTGATTTTCATATATTGAATCAGTCTTGCATATATGGAATAAGTCCCACTCTATGTCCTGATGTATAATTCTTTTAATGCGCTTCTGCATTTGATTGGCAAGTATATTGTTGAGGATATCTGCATCTATGTTCATTAAAGTGATTGATTTGTAGTTTTCTTTTTTTTGTATTATCTTTGTCTTGCTTTGGTATTAGGGTGATGTTAGTTTTATAGAATTAGTCAGGTCACTTTTCCCTCCTTTTCAAATTTTTGAAGAGTTTGGTCAGAATTGGTACTAGTTCTTCTTTGCATGCTTGGTAGAATTCCCATGTGAAAATATGTGGTCTTGGACTTTTCCTTTTTCAGGAGCTTCTTGACTGATGCAAATCCTTGTGATTGATTTGTTGAGGTGGTCTATTGCTCCTTGAGACAATGTTGATTGTTCATATCTTTCTAAGATTTTGCCCTTTTCATCTATGTTGTCTTGTTAATTCTCATATAGTTGCTCATAGTATCCTCTCATTACCTCCTTTATTACTGCAGCCTCAGTGGTAATGTCTTCTCTTTCATTTCTGTTTCATTTATTTGCATCTTCTCTCCTTTTTGTCAATCTAGCTAAGGGCCCATTGATTTTCTCAAAGAATCAACTTCTGGCTTTGTTAATTTTCTCAATTGTTTCCAGGTTCTGAATTTCACATATTTTGGAGCACTCTGGCTTGATGCATAAACATTTATGATTGTTATGTCTTCTCGTTGAATTGTTCCTTTTATTAATACATTGTGGCCTTCTTTGTCTCTTGTAATTGCTTTACATTTGAAGTCTATTTTGCTGCATTTTAGTATAGCTGCTCCTCTTCTTTTTTGATTGTTGTCTGCCTGATGTATCTTTTCCCAACCTTTCATTTTCAATCTATTTTTGTCCTCAGGTCTAAAATTATTCTTTCATAAACAGCATAGAGTTGGGAGCATTTTGTAATCTGTTCTGCCAGTGTATGTCTTTTGATTGGTGCATTTAATCCATTAGCATTTAATGTCATTATTGTAAAGGCAGTACTTTCTTCTACCACTCTGTCTTTCAGATGTTATATGTCATGTCTAATTTTTTCTCTTTTTACCTTTACTGAATTTCTATAATTTACTCTGAATTTCTATACTCCCCTCCAGACTCTCTCTACTGCTTTTTCTCATCTTCTGTAGTGCTCTTTTTTATTTCTTATACAGCTGGTCTCTTCATCACAAATTGTCTCAGTAATTGTTTGTTTGAAAATACTATACTCTCACCCTTGTTTTTGAAGGACAATTTTGCTGGGTGTATGATTTTTTGTTGGCAGTTTTTCTCTTTTAGAATCTTAATTGTATCATATTACTACCTTTTCACCTCATGGTTTCTGCTGAGAAATCTACACATAGTCTTATTGGGCTTCCCTTATATGTGATGGATTGCTTTTCTCTTGCTGCCTTCAAAATTTCCTCTGCCTTTGACATTTGACAATTTGATTATAAGTGTCTTGGGCTATGTCTTTTTGGATTTTTTCTGTTTGGGGTATGCTGCACTTCTTGGATCTGTAATTTCATAAGAGATGGGATCTTTTCAGTGCATTATTTCTTCCATTAGTCTTTCTCCTCCTTTTTCCTTCTTTTCTCCTTCTGGGTCACCCACAACAGATATAATTGCATGCTTCATGTTGTGATTTAAGTCCCTGAGATCCTGCTCATATTTTTCCAATCTTTTCCTATATTTTCTTTTCTGTGTCAGATGTCAAACATCCAGTCCTCTAGTTCAGTAATCCTTCCTTCTGCTACTTCAAATCTATTGTTGTAGGTTTCCATTGTTTTTTATTATTCTTATTTTCATCTTTTCAGTTGTGCCTTTCATTCCCATAATTTGTGACTTGTTTTTTCAAACTTTTGAGTTCTTGTTTTTGTTTACCCAGTATCTTCTTTACATCCTCCCTCAACTCATTGATTTGATTTTCCATGTCTGTTCAAACATCCAAAATTAGTTTTCTCAACTCCTGTATCTCACTTGAAATGTTATTGTTTTTCCCTTTGGTTGGGTCACATCTTTGATTTTCCTAATATGACTCATTATTTTATACTGGCATCTAGGCATTTTAATCCTTAATCTGTTTATTCTGGAGGTTGTTTTCACTCTTCTACCGAGGGTTTTCTTGGTGAGTGGTTTTGCTCTCTATCTGTTCTTTTAAATTCAGTTCAACTTATTGTAGACTTCTCTCATAGGCTCTGTTTAACTGATCAAAAGTTTTTAGTATTTGTTTTTCTGTTTCTTTTCCTGCCTATATGGAGCCTTTTTTTTGAGGAGGGCCTCCTCAGATATTATTGACTTTACTTTAATTTTCCCAGACCATACAGGCCCACATCTCATGAAGAAAGAGTTATCAGTATCAGTTTTCCCTGAGTGTGAGACCTAGGTGGTTGTCAGAATTTCCTATGAAGCCTCTAGTGTTTTTATTTTCCTATCTTTGCCCAGCATGTGGTGTCTGTCTGCCCACAGATTCCTACCAGCTTAAAGCAGTGTGGTGCCTTTAATTTCAACAAGCTTTCCCTGCCAGGGGCTCGGTTGAGACAGGTAATGCAGTAGAATGGCTTTAATTGCTTCAGTTTTCTAGTCCATTGGACATGGATGCTTTGAATGAGGGCCTCCAATTGAGCTGAGCCCTACCTTCTTTTTCTTGGGGAAAGGTGCACCTTTTAGGAAGTAAGCCCCTTCACCTGACTTTATCTCACAGACAAACTTAATTCAACCATTCCTGGAGCAGTTCTGGAACCTCAGGGTCCTTCCAATTCCATCTGATGATCTGTTTAAGGAGTAAAATAAAAGCAAAAAAGGTCTTTTCTGAGACATACACTTGCTGTTCAGGCTTGTCAATCAAGAGCGCAGGGTGGTCCTTGGCTCTATGTATCTCTAGGTTTTATGTGTCACCTTTACTTGGGGTTTAGCCATTTTCCAGTATTTTTTCTGTCCAACTCAAAAAGCCTCTGCTGTTTGTTTTGTTTGTTTGTTTTCCCATCAGCCCCACCCCCTCCCTGCTTGGGCAAAAATTCCTAGTTCCTTTAGGGCTTATTCCAAGTTTATTTGTACTGGGGGCTTATTTTCAGTAGTCACAATTTGATAATTCTGCACTTGGATCCTGGTTGAGCTAAGCCCTTACTGGTAGTAAAGTCTGTTTCCTTTCCCCTTGGGGAACCTGCCAGCAGTCCCTCTGGGGGAGGGATGTCAGACTCCATGTCTTGAGGGCTTACAGTTTGGTGTGAGATCTTTAGCTGTTCCACTTGGTCCATATGGTTGTATGCTATGTGTCTGGTCACTAATGTTCCCTAGCAGTTGTTCTGTACTATTCCTGGCTCTTTACTAGCTTCTCTGGAGGACGAACTAAATTCAACATCTCTCTATGCCACCATCTCGCCCCACCCTTTTTTCTGTGGGTGTAACTTTTGATTATTTGATTCTCTTGCAGATGTTTCTCCAACCATTCAAGGGAGCCCTTTAAGAGGGAACAATTTTGGTAAAAGTTTTAGAACCAGCAAAGTCCATGCAGCCAGAGACTTCTGTTTTAATTTTTTGTTTATTTATGTATTTATTTTTTTCATGGGCAGGCTCTGGGAAATGAACCTGGGTCTCTGGCATGGCAGGTGAGAACTCTGCTGAGCCACTGTGGCCCACCCAGCCAGAGGCCTTCAGAGATATAGAAGGAAATCCCCCAGGGAATCTTTATGAAATGAGAAGAGAAAGCCTGCTGACATTTCCATATGCCTTCTTAGCTGATAGAGGATCCTTGAACTTCATCATCTCTTTCTTTGGAATTAAGGTATCTTTCTCTGGATACCTTACTTTGGACATTTCTACTGCCTTAGAAATGTAAACTTGCAACTTAATACATTCCCTTTTTAAAAGGCATTCTCATTCTGTTACATAGCAATCTGGCAGCTTTAAAAAAACTAAAGCAGTAGGTTTAACAGTGGCTTCATTTTGATCAGTCCTTAGACATAATTATAAAATGGCTTTGTTTTTCCTCACTTTATCATGCTTTCTGAGTGACCTGATGTGATGTTTGTGTCTTGTGAGATTGATTGTATCCCAAAGGAGAATAACATGGCCTAGCAGTGAGCATAGGAGCAGCTTCTAAAATCTCTGAAGTCATACTGTGTCAGGCCAGTTCCCAGAAATCAAGAGCTGACCAGGTCCCATAGATCAGGAGCTACTTTTTATTTCTCAAATATTTTATGTTAATATTAGAACTATGGAATTGGATATACTGTTCTTAAAACAGTTTCCAAAGATACATGAGTGGGATGAAGACTCAGAGAGAGAAGAGTAAACAATCAGGTAGGGTGGAAGAATTAGGTGTGCAGTTCCTTCCTGAATGTTAGATATTGATGGATGTATGAGCACTTGGAACCCCATCCTCAAACATACACACAGTATCTTCATCACTTCTGGCTCTTTGCAACCTGTCACATATTAAAGAGATTAAGCTCATTGTCATCAAGTTTTTCTATTATTGTATTTAACCTGATAGTATCAGAAAGACTGATAACCTAAAACCTAGGAAGAAGAGAGAAAGTAAATCTTCAAGTTAAAAATAAACATTACTGAAATCTTACCTCTATTATTTGAAATCTATTTAAACTTCCTCGAGCACATCTTTTCCCCTCCTCTGGTAAAAATCTCACTGGTAGGGACACCACAAAACTCTCCAGAGTCCTAAGATTGCCTTAAGGGTCCTCCTTGGCCTACCTAGAGATAAGAATGTGAATGTACAGAACTTTGGATTCTCTGCAGCCTTCAAGTTTCTAAATTTACACTCCAAGATCTTAGTAACACCTTCCCCAAAAGCCAGTAAGATAGGAACACTCTTGTGTGCACACCTGATATGAAGTCAAGTAAACGTGGTTTCAAATTTTGATCTGATATTTTTTAGTGTAGACAAGCTACTCAACAGTAGCTTGTTTTCTTGTCTGTAAAACTTGAATTATACTAATAATGCATAGATTTTGAGTGCTACAAGAAATAATGTATGTTAAAGATGTTGGACATAGCATAAGAAATGACAACTTGTAAATGAGAAGTTAGGACTTAATGGATGATCATGATAACTGAATCATTATATTGACTTTATTTTTTACTTTCCAGTCTATTAGAGTAGACAGAGGGAAATACCTGAAATTGTTGAACTGTAATCCATGTGTCTTGATCTCTGATAGTGATTGTATAGCCTGTATCTTCTGTCATTCTGATTATAAGAAAACTTGTGACTGACCATTACTTGTACCGATTTTATATGGTTTTTAACTTTGGAGTCTTGTGATCACTAAAGACAGCCCTTAATATTTATTAATGAAGAGATTTTAATCAACCTGGAACTAACTCACCCAAATTCAAAAATTATCTTGATAACCAGAGCTGGATTTAACCAAAATTGCCCTGCTTGGCATGTGCAGTAGCTTAGACTTTAACATATAAGGGGTCTATACCTCATGATAATATTAAAACTCGTGCCTTTTGTTCCAGTTTGCTAGCTGCCAGAATGCAATATACCAGAAACAGAATGGCTTTTAAAAAGGGGAATTTAATACATTGCTAGTTTGCAGTTCTAAAGCTGAGAAAATGTCCCAATTAAAACAAGGTTATACAGATGTCCAACCAAAGGCATCCAGGAAAAGATACCTTGGTTCAAGAAGCCCGATGAAGTTCAGGGTTTCTCTCTCAAGTGGAAGGCACATGGTGAACAATGTCAGGGTTCCTCTCTCATCTGGAAGGGCACATAGCAAATATGGCATCATCTGCTAGCTTCTTCTCCTGGCTTCCTGTTTCATTGAAGCTCCCTGGGAGTCATTTTCCTTCGTCATCTCCAAAAGTCGCTGACTGGTGGACTCTGCTTAGTGGTGCTACAGCATTCTCTGCTCTTTCCAAATCTCTCTCATTCTCCAAAATGTTTCCTCTTTAATACAACTCCAGAAACTTAACAAGACCCACCCAAATAGGTGGAGACATCTCATCACCTAATCCAATTTAACAACCACTTTGATTAAATCACATCTCCAGGGGGATGATCTAATTACATTTGAAAGATACAGTATTGAATACAGATTATTCTACTTTTATGAAATGGGATTTTGATTAAAACATGGCTTTTCTAGGGCATGTACATCCTTTCAAACCAGCACATCTTTCATCATATTAAGACCACCATTTTCTCACATAAATTCTGTGACTAAGCATGCAATCTGTATATGCTCAATAATTAAATCACTTCTAATTAAATCATCTGGAGCCACTGTGCTCAGTACAGTAAAATGTGACTTTCTTTTAATACTATAAAACTGTGAAAATTAGTGCAGTTCACAAAGACAGGTTTTCAGGCTGTTAGGCCATCTGCTCTCCTGCTTCATGCTTAGCGATATACTCTTTCTCTCTCTTTGAAACCCCAGTATCTCAGGCATTGGTCACATGAACACATTGGGCAGAGATACCACTGTCGTTGTCTGGTATCAAACTGCTATTATTATTATTGCTCATATTATTGGTAGCATTATTAAAATTATTATGCCAACAGTTTACATTCTGATTACACAATGGAGAGGGTGCACTGCATGTCTTGAGTCAAGAGTCACAGACAGTTCTTTGAAAATTCACTTGTGCAAGGATTGTATGTTTCTAAATAGAGCTAGGGTTTACAAAATTTCAAGGCTAAAGTTATGGTTGCATCTTTTCTCCAGAGAGGAATTCCATCTTACCTCTGCATAGAAGTGTACCAAGGAAATATTTAAATACAAGAGCAATGTTTTCTTTAAAGTTAATTGTTTTTGTAAAGTCCCTATCATTTATTAGGAAGGGATTACTCCAGGCAATGCACAATGTAGGTAGCCATAATTTTATATGTAATCTCTAAATGATCACATGTAGCAATCTGGTGTATCCTGTCTGCCCCTACACCCTGTACCCCTCCACCTAACCCAACCTTCAATATTACCAGAGACCAAACTCTAATCTTTCATGAAATCATGGTCCGGTCAAATCTGGAATTCTATTCAAATTACTGATTACAACACACAAGTGAGTTTACAGAAGGAGAGTCTAAGAGAGGACACTTTAATCACTTGTGGTGGTACAGAGTACAAGACAGCAGAAATTGTTGCGATCTTTAGATGTGGTTAGTAAATAATAATAGATTAAACATGTTTCATGCTACAAAGCAATTTGAAGTTTCAGAATCATGATATTTTGTATAATATAGAAAGGGATGGCAACATTGTCACAAAAAAGATTGAAGAAAATTTCCTAGAACTGCAAGACATGGCTTTTCAGATCGCAAGAGACTGTCAGTTAATGGGTACAACAAATGAAAAAGACCCAAGCAAGAAGATATCATCATAACATTTCAGAAAACAAAAGACAAAGAGATTATTCTAAAAAACAAAAGAGAAGAAGAATGTTAAAAATATTTAAACATAGAAGGAGAAATCAGAATGGCAACAGGCTTACAAAGCAATACACTCTGAAAAGAAGATCTTCAATATTTTGAGGGTAATTATTTCTAACCTTGATGTCTTCATGAATTGACAGAGCAGAATTTTCCTATACATATGATCTCAAATAACTTGCTTCCACGGCATGCTTTTTAGATAAGCAATGGATTTACTCCACCAAAATATAGATAAAAGCAAGAAAAATAAAGAAATGTTGTCTTGAAAGAGTGGTTCAATGAGAGAGACAAAGGTCTATTGAGCAAATAATGCAGATTAAAACAGGGTGGCAGAGGTCTCTAGAATGGCTATCACCAAGAAAGAGATAAAAATCAATAGATTATGAAAAGTATCTGTATGTATTGTGAGAAAATTCAGTGGAGAATTAGAGATGAGTATATAGATCACTATATAGATAAACAAAGAATATGAGAAGAAGTCCATTATTACCTGCAGGAAAATGAAAACTTGTACCAGGAAAGATAGTTTACTTCTTATATCCGTACCTTGAATGTGGATCTAAACACATCAATAGACTCTATTGGTGGAGAAGGAGTTTCTATTTTTCATAATTGCTTTGTTGAATTATTTGACTTTTTGTTTATGACTGAAAATTGTTAAAAATGTAAAAGTTATCCAAATAATTTGGTTCACAATTGTTGGGTTTCCACTAATAAACAAATCAATTAGATTTACAGTAGAAATCAAAATCTTGGAATCTTCTTGTCACTCTGGCTCAGGGTGATTCTGTCTATTTAACTAATTACTAAAGTTACATATCATTCTTATATAATAAACAGGTTATGTGTTTTTCTTTGTTTAAAGAAGTAGAAGTTAATTTTAAGGCTGATGTATTCTACAAGTTCCATTTACTTTGTTTTTTTGTTATTACTTATTCAGCAGACATAATTTCACATAGCATGGTTTATTATATGATTTATTCATTGTTGAATTCTTAAAGGCATCAATGCAACTGTTAAAACACACATAAATGGAAATTTCCATTTGCATATTTAAGTACATGGATCTAGGATATATTCTTATATCAACATCAACTTGCATGGGATTAGTCACAGCTAAGCTGTTTATTTAGAAGTTTTACTGCTAAATCCTAGGGAGTCTTAGCCCTTGGGTATGAGTTAGATAAATTAGTAAAAATGCCCACACTTTTGGCTTTATGATTTTATATTGAAATGTAAAAGTTTACTCACTGATAAATTGAATTCCATATTGTTGAATGAATAGAATGAGGGAGAAAAACTTAGTTGCATGAACAGGCTTAGCTTCAGAGGTAGATATAGTCAGTAATCAATTACCCATGCAGTGTGATTCACACAGCTCACCCACAATACTCCCTATAAGCAGTACATGAAAAATCCACAGGTAGTGTTTCAATATTGAATGTCATTCATTCATTTTGGGTATTCTCTTACAAAATGAAAATTAGAAGGGTTCCATAATTATTCCTAATTGTGAATACTTTCATAAGATTGATTTCCTATCTGACATGAAAGCTATTTTGGACAACAGGAGAGTACTATGATAGAGTCCATGATACAGTAATGTGCACACGAGGAATGGAAAAAATAAGTTGAAAGAAAAAGAAGACTAGGGCATTAATAATAGATGTTGTCCAATTTCATGATTTTGGTTCCAATTCTCTTCCTAAACCATCCCAAGATAAGATCACAAGACAAATCACCACAAGATAGATTATAGGGCCTGTTGCATTATGATACACAACCTCACCAGAAAAAAGTTCCCCAGCATCTAGATAGCTGTAAGATGGCTGCAAATATAATGGCAGCCATTGGGGAAATTCTATTTTAGCTGAGTTCTGTTCATTCTTTTGTTCTCTCCCACTCCTAAAATACATCCAGCAACACATTTTCTGAGTCCTGTTTCCTCTACCCTTACTTCTCTTTGAACTGGACTAATCCCTTAAAATATATCCTACCTTCTGTCTTTTCTTCATTATTCAAAATCTATATATTCATTGAGGTCCAAGTCAATTTGAAATTTCTTTGAGGCAGGCAAAGTTTAGTTCAGATAATTAAGCACTACTGTACAATGATAACTTCAGTTGTTTTAGTCCTCTCAATCCTTTCATAGGTCAGAAACTTGCGGATAAAAGTTATATATTCTTTTTGTGAAACCCTCCATAACTTTGATTGTCTGGATTTTTATAAAATATCTGTATCTGCTACTTGTCTGCTTCTCAAGAATTTTAATTGTGTCTTCTGTTTGGTTGGTAAACAAGCTCTCAACATTCTCAACCTGATCATATCATTTTCACCTTTATCTCTGTAAAGAGAAAAAACAAGTCTCACTCATTGGTACCACTTCTCCCCCATAGCTCTTGTTGGAGGCCACATACAACCAATCAGTATGGATGTGGTTATAATTGGAGGGCGCTATGGCTGCAGGAGAATTGTGAGTTTGCTTTCTCCCCATGGCAGCTTTCAAATCTCCACTTTTCCACCATCATGAAGTAACGTATTTGCTGTCTGTTCAACTGAACTGAGTTCTACATGTATAGTATATATTTTTAAAACCTTGATTGAACTATATGTATATTACATATTAAATTTTTAAAAGAAGCTTGATTACTGACCTCATAAGTCAAATTTTTCTATCACAATTTTCAACTATACTGGTTTTTAGGTAATGTAACTTGAACTTCATAATTAAACCAAACTTCTTATATGGTCTTAGGACAGATCAAATTAACCTACTGGAATGGGATTATTTACATAAATCAAATGACACAACTGCCTGTCACGAAGTAGGTATAATCTTTAGTTTTTTAACTAAATATAAGATATATGCATATTTTAACTTGAAGATATTATTCTAAATTAATCTTTATACAATAAAATACAATTTAGAAAAAGCTGATTAAGTATTAATATCATAAATCATTTTCCATTGCAGTTTATAATGTTCAAAGAACAGTTTAATTAAATTGAAATTTAATTCATTTTCTTGAAAATTACATTGAGACCATTTAAGTGATGTTTAGCAGAGGAGACAAAAATCACATTAAAATACTTTAAAAACTAATTTCCACTTGAATAAATAAGTTTTAATAAATGAATAAGCACTTCACATGTGCTTGAAGCACTGGACAAAACATGCATCATTCTGAATTTCCTAGAAATATGGCTCATTATCACTGTACAGTCCTCCTTACAAACTCTCTCTAATGAAAATCCTTGTTTCATAAGAAAATTTTTCCATCACATGCTCTTGAATTTCATAGAGCCTTTTTTTCATCTGTATATTAGTTCAGGCACCCCTAGAAGCAATTCCAAAGATTAGTATGCAAGTAGTTTATTAGGGAAGTGACCACAGGAAGAACTAATAAGAAGGAAGAGAAGTGAAACAGGGAAAGGGGGAAAGTCAGAACAGTGTTTTAATTAACAGGTCATGCATAGGTAACTGGTGCTCAACCTTGTTCAGGGACTGCTAGAATACTGGAGAATCCACTTCAATTGTGCCACTCAGGAGAAAAGAAGTTGGGGTGTTCATCTACCAATTCCTGCCTATCACTGCTTGAGGGGTGCATTGGTTTTCTGTGGCTGCTGTAACAAATCACAACAAACTTAGAGACTTTAAGCAACATAAATTTATTATCTTACAATTCTGTACACAAGAAGCTTGAAAGTGGTCTTAATGGTTTAAAATCAGATGGGCAACAGGGCTGAATTTCCTTTTAAAAGCTCTAGAGGAGAATCCCTTTCTTGTCTTTCATAGATTCTAAAAGTTTCCTTCTATCATTGGCTCATTGCCCCCTTCCTCCCATTTTTTTCTTCTTCCCATTTTAATATATATATTTTTGGCATGGGCAGTCTCCAGGAATCAAATCCAGGTCTCTGGCATAGCAAGCAAGAATTCTGCCTCTGAGCCACTGTTGCACTGCCCTTTTTTCTTTTTTTTACACGGGCAGGCACTGTGAATTGAACCCTGGTCTCCAGCATAGCCACCATGGCCCACCATTTTCTTCCCATTTTTAAAGCCAGAAAATTCAGGCAGAGTCCTATGGTGTCATGCCTCCGTTTTTTTTTCTGCCTCCTTCTTCCACTTTTCAAGATCCTTGTGATTTCAGTGGCTACATGGATAACCCAGAATAATCTTCCATCCCTAGGCCAT
Organism: Tamandua tetradactyla; assembly: GCF_023851605.1. Taxonomy (NCBI): domain Eukaryota; kingdom Metazoa; phylum Chordata; class Mammalia; order Pilosa; family Myrmecophagidae; genus Tamandua; species Tamandua tetradactyla. Next base: position 51,718,151 of record NC_135353.1, on the reverse strand, counting down.
CTGACTAGCAACCTAAATTGTCTATTGTCATGTAATCTATTTTCAGATTCCTGGGATTAGGATGTGTACCCTTTTAGAAAACCATTATTCTGACTACCACAAGGGAACTTCCCTGGTTCAATAATTCCCCATGTTCCCAGATACTCATAGTTCCAAAACAGACTTATAGCTCCTGGCAAGCTGTTGGACTGTAAGGAAATGGTGGGTGGCAAAGGAATGTGTGTGGGCTGTACCAACATCTTCTGCTGCAAATTCCTTGCTTTAATTGAAACCTAGAATTTTTCAAAGAACTCCATTTCCCTTTTGGCCTTCTATTAACTCCATGGCCAACGGACTTCAGATCCTATATTTTAGTCTTCTGTTATCATTCAGAACCCTTCTTCTATCTGAAGTTAATGGCACCCTCTGCCCTTTGTCCAATGCCAAGTTAGCATGATAGTGTAGTAAAGAACATGATCTCTGGACAAGATTTCCTGCGTTTCAATCTTAGTAATTTTATTTTTTAGCAGTGTGACCCTTGGCAAGTTACTTAAAATCACTGTGTCTCAGTGTTCTCCTCTGTAAAATATTAATAATAGTATCTTCCTAAAGGATTTCTTGTGAAGATTGCATAAGATAATATATTTAAGTGTTTTGAACAGTTTCTAGTATGTAGAAAGAGCTGTATTAATCTTTTCAAGATGATGAAGATGATTATCTGTTAATGTGTAGGATTTTTTTCCTTGTTTATTAATTTTCCTCTTCACTGCTTGTCTTTTTCACTTTCTTGGATGACTTCAAAGTCCATGAGTAGGAAACATTCAATTTTCTAGCTTCAAAGAACCTTGACTCCCCAAACATTCACATGTAATGGATTCCAACAAACCCATTCCAGTGGTTATACCTTATCAACTTCTGAAGTCTAGTATCCTATCTGAGCCCAATCTTCTATTTTTCTAGATCATTCCCTCCCATTACACCTGCTCTTCAAAACTATTGTGATTTTCCATCCATCCATTCATTGTTGACTCAATTTTGTCTTAGTCAAGGTCTGAAGTGAATTCACTTCTCCCCACCTAGATCCATTGGGGAATCACTTAAATATGATCTGACCAACACTTTTCATTTTATCATCTTGTTATTAAATTTGGAACACTCTTAAAATTACTCTTCTCTGCTCCTATACCAGGGACCTTTGTTTTGATGGATGTGAAACTGTGGAGATTGGTTTTATCTATAAAATATTGTTTCCAATAATAGGAGTAACCTCAGACCTACTAATAAATATATATAATTGTCTTTAATAATTTTCTTCATGACTATTATAATCCTTTCTCATTTTATTCATGCTCCCTACTCAATATCCACTCTGCTCACTTTCAGTAGAATATTTTACTTTCTCCTTGAAGAAAAATATCCATAAGTAGGGATTTCAACCTTTTACTCCACTTGCCATTATTTTACACCCATTGTCTATCCTGTTTCCTTACTTCAAATTTTTGAAGGAGCAGGGTCACTTCCCTAATCCAATGTTAACCCAACCTGTTAACATTGTTAGTTTTTCTGGTTATGATCTCTCTCCACCATCTCAAGGCCAAACTAGATCAATTAATCACTTCTTCTTTCTGAGTATTCAAACTTTCCCTCTATTTTTCCCAATTCTTTGAACATATCAACAGGCTTAATTGTTTCTCATTGGAATCAAAAGTGAATAGATTATCTTCTGTTGTTATACAACTCTGTCTAGATGCACATGTATTTCTCATCATCATGTTGTTGAAGTTACATAAAAGGATTTTTATATTTGCTTTCTTTTTCCTCACTTCAAATGGAATTGCTTTTTCTTTTTTTGAGTTTTAAGCATTTTCAAGCTTTGCTATTTTTATTCTTTAAAAAATTGCAGACTTCCGGAGAAGATGGCAGCTTAGTAAGATGCAGGGGTCTTAGTTCCTCCTCCATAAAAGCAACTAAAGAAACAGAAACAATACAAAACAGATCCCGGAGTCACGACAGAGACCAAAAAGACAGCGTACCCAATTCTGGAACAGCTGAATGGGCAGGGAGAATCTGCTGCGGTGAGATACCCGAGGGGTGCGTGTTTTCCCGGCCGGGGCGGCTGGCGACTGGGGTCCCCTCCACACACGTGGCTCCCCGGTCTGACTGGGAACGTTGGATAGCGGGGCCCTCCCATCACGCTTGGCATTTCGGGCCAGTTGGGCAATTAGGACCGGCACTCTCCTAAGCCGCAGCGGCCAGCGACCCCCGCCTCCACGCGCGGTTTCCCAGGACGACTGCCGTGCAGACAGACGAGCGCCACGAGCGCCACTTACTGGGCAGGAAAAGAAAAACAGAGCCCAGAGATTTCACAGAAAAAGCTTTCAACCAGCTGGGTCCCACACCCAGGGAAATCTGATCAAATGCCCAGACGCCAGCAGAAAATAATGGATGACACTCGGAAAATTGAAGATATGGCCCAGTCAAAGGAACAAACCAATAGTTCAAATGAGATACAGGAGCTGAGACAACTAATGCTGAATATACGAACAGAAATGGAAAAACTCTTCAAAAACCAAATCAATAAATTGAGGGAGGACATGAAGAAGACATGGGCTGAACAAAAAGAAGAAATAGAAAATCTGAAAAAACAAATCACAGAACTTATGGGAGTGAAGGAAAAAGAAGAAAAAATGGAAAAAACAATGGATACCTACAATGGTAGATCTAAAGAGACAGAAGCTACAATTAGTGAACTGGAGGATGGAACATCTGAATTCCAAAAAGAAACAGAAAATATAGGGAAAAGAATGGAAAAAACTTGAGCAGGGGATCAGGGAACTGAATGACAATATGAAACGCACAAATATACGTGTTGTGGGTGTCCCAGAAGGAGAAGAGAAGGGAAAAGGAGGAGAAAAACTAATGGAAGAAATTATCACTGAAAATTTCCCAACTCTTATGAAAGACCTAAATTTGCAGATCCAAGAAGTGCAGTGCACCCCAAAGAGATTAGACCCAAATAGGCATTCTCCAAGACACTTACTAGTTAGAATGTCAGAGGTCAAAGAGAAAGAGAGGATCTTAAAAGCAGCAAGAGAAAAACAATCTGTCACATACAAGGGAAACTCAATAAGACTATGTGTAGATTTCTCAGCAGAAACCATGGAAGCTAGAAGACAGTGGGATGATATATTTAAATTACTAAAAGAGAAAAACTGCCAACCAAGACTCCTATATCCAGCAAAATTGTCCTTCAAAAATGAAGGAGAAATTAAAACATTTACAGACAAAAAGTCACTGAGAGAATTTGTGACCAAGAGACCAGCTCTGCAAGAAATACTAAAGGGAGCACTAGAGTCAGATACGAAAAGACAGAAGAGAGAGGTATGGAGTAAAGTGTAGAAAGAAGGAAAATCAGATATGATATATATAATACAAAAGCCAAAATGGTAGAGGAAAATATTATCCAAACAGTAATAATACTAAAAGTTAATGGACTGAATTTCCCAATCAAAAGACATAGAATGGCAGAATGGATTACGACCCAGCAATACCACTGCTAGGTATCTACTCAAGGGACTTAAGGGCAAAGACACAGACGGACATTTGCACACCAGTGTTTATAGCAGCATTATCTACAATTGCAAAGAGATGGAAACAGCCAAAATGTTCATCAACAGACGAGTGGCTAAACAAACTGTGGCGTATACCTACGATGGAATATTATGCAGCTTTAAGACAGACTAAACTTATGAAGCATGTAATAACATGGATGGACCTAGAGAACATTATGCTGAGTGAGTCTAGCCCAAAACTAAAGGACAAATACTGTAAGGTCCCACTGATGTGAACCGACATTTGAGAATCAGCTTGGAATATATCATTGGTAACAGAGACCAGCAGGAGTTAGAAACAGGGTAAGATAATGGGTAATTGGAGCTGAAGGGATACAGACTGTGCAACAGGACTAGATACAAAAACTCAAAAATGGACAGCACAATAATACCTAAGTGTAATGTAACTAGGTTGGAACACTGAATGAAGCTGCACCTGAAATATGGTTTTTTGTTTGTTTGTTTGTGTGTTTGTATCTTTTGTTTTTATTTTTTTCTTTTTCCTTTATATATATATATATTATTATTAGTATTATTATTTTAATTCTCTTCTCTATATTAACATTCTATATCTTTTTCTGCTGTTTTGCTAGTTCTTTTCCTAAATCGATGCAAATGTACTAAGAAATGATGATCATACATCTATGTGATGATACTAAGAATTACTGAGTGCATTTGTAGAATGGAATGATTTCTAAATGTTGTGTTAATTTCTTTTCTTTTTTTTGATTAATAAAAAAATTAAAAAAAAATTGCAATATAATTTACCAAACATAATATCACCCTTTTCTTTGATATCACCCTTTTTAAAGTGTACCATTCAATGGTGCTTGCACATTCATAAATGCATGTAATTATCACAATTTTCTATTTACAGAACATTTTCATCACTCCAGAAGAATCTCCATAACACATTAGCTTTCATTTCTCCTTCTTCCCTCTCCCAGTTCTTAGCAACTGCTAATATATTTACTGACTCTGTCAATTTGCTTTTTTGGATCTCCAATATAATCAGAATCGTATAATATATGTTTTATTTAAATTTCTGGTGTCTTTCATTTAGCATAATGTTTTCAGGGTCCATCCAGTTGTAACAAAAATCAGGACTTCATCCATAACTGAACATCTGATATTATATTTGAAAAAAATTTTCTGGCTGTGCTGGTTTAAAACTTTTATGTACCCCCAGAAAAATCATGCTTTTAAATAAAATCTTGTGGGGTAGACCTAATGTTGGGTGGGACCTTTTAATTAAGTTGCTTTCATGGAGATGTGACCCACCCAATTGTGGATGGGACCTCTTGGTTAGGTTGTTCCCATGGGGATGTGATCACCCATTAAAGGTAGGTTTTAATTAGCTTACTAAAGTTCTTTAAAGGAAGGCTATTTTGGAGAAATCTCAGACACAGAAGCTTGGAGATGCTGGGTGAGCCCTTTGAATTCAGAAGCCCAGAGAGAAGGACAACAGATGTCACCATGTGCCTTTTCATGTGACAGAGAAAGCCCGGACTCTATTGGCCTTTCTTGAGTGAAGGTACCCTCTTGTTGGTGACTTAATTTGGGCATTTTCATGACCTTAGAATTGTAGCTTGTAACTTAATAAATCCTCTTTATAAAAGCCAGTCCATTCTGGTATAGTGCATTCTGACAGCTTTAGCAAACTGAAACAGATTTTGGTATCAGAGGAGTGGTGTGCTGCAGTTGGCAAATACCAAACATGTTGGAATGCTTTCTACGTGGAAAAGGGGAAGATTCTGGAAGAACTGTGAGGACGTGAATAGGAGAGGCCTAGATTGCATTGAAGAGAGTACTGGTATAAATATGAACACTAAAGGTTCTTCTAATAAGCCTTACACAGAAATGATGAATGTTCAACTGCAAAATGTAAGAAAGGTGACCTTTGTTTTAAAGTGGCAGAGAGTTTGGCAAAATTGAGTCCTGGTGTTGGAAAGAATGTAGAATTTGAAGGCAATAAGCTTGGATATCTAGCAGGGTTCATTTCCAATTCAAATGTGGAAAATACAGCCTGGCTTCTTCTTGAATCTTATAGTAAGATGCGACAGGAATGGTATAAGCTGCAAAATGAGCTATTGCATACAAAGAAACTGGAAACTGGTAGTTTGGAAAATTCTGAGCTTTTAAAAAATGAGAACCCATAAAATATTGCCCCATGTGGGGATTTAACCAAACATGGAACCAGTCGGCCATTACAGGTCATGGCAGGAATGTACATGGAGTTATCCATAAAGGATTTTTGGAAAGCCCTATTCTCTGATGGTTGTGATCTCTGTGTGCTGGATGGAAAACTAAAATTTTTGTGAGATCTGTATAAATGGAAATACTGCCATCCTGAACTAAAGGGGAAAGAAAACAGACAGATTGAAGGAAAAATGACTTCAAAGACAGAATCATGGAAGCTAAGGTCTGGAACCAGGAAATCTTTAGCCAAGATAGTGGACCCACCCATGTATATGGAGAGGGTGTGTACACCAAAGACAGAGGAAAGGCCTTCCTCCTCAATTTCCAAGAAGAGTTTCCTGCCTCAGATTTCTGAGAGAGTGGAGAACACTCTCTGGAGACTGGAAAGAACCTGATGGCTACCCAACTGCTCTGCAGGGTTTAATCATGTGTCCTAGATATGAAAGAGACTCTGGGTGCTTCCCACATGTTTGGAGAGGGTGGGGCCAAGAAAAATGTGGTCTCCCCAATGCTCCCAAATTTTGCAACTCACACCCTAATGTTTGCAGAGATAGGGGCCTCAGTTAAGCCCTTGGAAATGGTGGACTGCCACTCTCTCAAGCCATGAGGATAAATGATTCTCATTCCTTAAAATCTAATGGAAGGGGGTGCAAGGGTAGTTCAATAGTAGAATGCTCACCTGTCATGTGGGAGACCTGTGTTTGATTCCCATTCCATGCACTTACCAAAGAATAAACAAACAAAATAACCAACTAAACAAAAAACCAAAACATCAAACAAACAAAATTAACAAATGGTGCTGCAATAATGGGATACTCACACAGAAAAATAATGAAATTTGACCACATCATATAGCATTCAAAAAAAAAAATCTAATGGAGTATTCCGTGCTGACTTTTTGGAACTGCTTGGGACCAGTGACCCCTATTTTATTTTCAATTTATCCCTATGGAAATAGAAATGTTTATCCCATGACTGTCCCTCCTTTGTATATTGGCAGCAGGTAACTTATTCTGAGATCCCAAGGTTAATAGCCAGTAGAGAATTTTATCTTAGGGCAGACCATGCCTGTAACTGACTTTGATGAGATTTTGTACTTTTTTTTTTACTTTCTATTGTATTTGTATTGTTATTGAAATTTAAGGCTTTGTCATGTTGTGATGGAATAAAATGCATTTTGTATATGGAAAGAACATGTCTTTTTGGGATCCAGATAGTGGATTGTGCTGGTTTGAAACTGTTATGTACCCCAGAAAATTCATGTTCATTTAAAACAATCTTGTGGGAGCTTACCTATAGTTGGGTGAGGCCTTTAGATAAGGCTGTTTCCCTGGAGATATGACCACACCCATTCAAAGTGGGTCTTAATTAGCTTAGTGGAGTCCTGTGAAAGGAGAACATTTTGGAGAAAGCTCAGACACAGATGCTTGGAGGTGCTGTGGGAGCTGTTAGAAGCCAGAAGCCTAGAGAGAAGGACAGCAGGTGTCACCATGTGCCTTCCCATGTGACAGAGAAACCCCAGACTCAATCGGCCTTTCTTGAGTGAATGGATACTCTTTTTAGTGACTTAATTTGGACATTTTCACAGCCTTAGAATTATAATTTCTAATTTAAGAAATCCCCTTTATAAAAACCAATCCTTTTCTGGTATATTGCATTCTAGCAGCTTTAGCAAACTGAAACAATGGCTGAATAATAATTGAATGCATGACATTTGTTTATCTATTCATCTTTTGATGAACGTTTGAGTTGTTCCCACTTTTTGGCTATTATGAATAATAGTGCAATGAATTTGTGTACAAGTTTTTGCATGATCATTTGATGTCATTTGGACTTCACTCAGTTTTTTTTAATCTAGAGGTTTATGTCTTTCACTAAATTTGGGAAATTTTAAGCCATTATTTCTTCAAATACTTCAATTCCATTCTCTTCTCTCCCTCTGAGACTCCAATGATAGCAAAGATAGCTCTTTTGTTATGGTTTCATAAGTCCCTGAGACTGTTGTTTTTCTAGTCTACTTCTCTCTGGATTTCAGACAGGGAAAATTCTATTTATCTTTCCCCAAGTTAACTGATTTTATCCTCAGTAATCTCCACTCTACAATTGAACCCATTTATTGATTTTTTCTATTTTAGGTATTGTAAATTTCAACTTGTTTCTTTTTTTATAACTTATTTTTTTGTTTTCACTTTTCTCAAGCACACTGATAGTTGGTTGTTGAAGCATTTTTATGTTCATTGCTTTTCTTGTCAGAAAATTCCAATATCCAATCCATCTGGTTTTACTGTCTATTAATTGACTTTTCTCATTCATATTTTAATTTTCCTTGGCTCTTGGTATTATATGATTTTCTGTTGTATCCTGGATATTTTTATGATATATTATGAGACTCTGGATCCTATTTACTCTTCTATTTTAGCTAACAGTTACCTTAATGATGTGAAGTGTGAGGATCAGTTGGGTGTGTTATGTTCAGCTTCCCACTAATCCCTGTCAATACCACTTTGAAAAATGTTGAGCACTGACTCACACTTTCACATTACAAATGAGTGAATTAAAGTTCAATTTTCTGCTCATCCTTATTAACATTTTTCTGACAAAGTGGTGAATGAACTTGCACCATTTCAATAACTCCAAGTGGGTATAAACGTAGCTCCCTCCTGAGCCCTACTGTTACCAGAAGTTGGGGGGGGCATGATTTCAACTATCCCACTTCACACTACTTCCATCTGCCTTGTTCATGCTTGAAATACACATGTGGATGCTCAATTTACCACTGGTCTTGCTGGCATGTGTGTGGGTAAAGAAGTGGAGTTCTTACTATCCCCTGCCTGTATAATCTTCTTCAGTTGCATTGGTGCCTGATGAGGGTGGAGGCTCAGCTCACCTATGGGCTCTTCCAATGTGAAGCAAGAGGAGGCAAGGCATGGTGGTAACTTGCCCCACCTCATATCACCTCATTGAGCTATTTGTTTTACTCACTGGAAGTGGAGGTATTGCTTACTGCTGGATCTTTTTGACACTACCCTGGTTTTGAAATTGGAGCACTACCTTTATCTTTAAGGAGGGAGATGAAAATTTAACTGCCTGTAGGCACTACTAATGGGAAATCTGAATGCTGCTCTCTGCTTCTTTGGGAAACAGTGATGGGGTGGGAAGATAATTACTACCCATTTAATCTTGCCAAAACCATGGAGAATGGTGATTTATTTTTCCACTGATGTTTGGATGCAGAATTGTGGGAATTGCTAAAAAAGTTTATTTTCATTAGGCCATGTTTTTACTTGCCCTTTGTCTAGGAGGCACAGGCCTTTCTTGGAACTTTTTTGACTATGCCTGTTGGTAGCTCTGTTTTGGAGTCTTCTCTAGCACTATGTACTTAACATATGGAAAGCAATAAGAGATACTAGGGAAACCATCACCATGTCTTCCTCAAGTTCCAAGGTCCTTCAGCAGCCTATCATTTTTTTCACATTTTAGTCTCTCTATTCTTAGTCATTCTGCTGTGTCCAGGGTTTTTAGTAGTAAGAAGGAGGATATGGAAAGAATGAAGCTACTCAATTTTAGCATAACCAGAAGTCTTATTTACTAACAATTTTACTAAACAAACATATCTATTCAGTGGGTATTAAATGTAATGTATCACACTAGTTGCTGGGAGGAAACCTAGGAATGCTAAGACATGACTAAGCTCTCTTACAATGCAAATAGTAAGAGAGAACATGGTGTCGTAAAGCAGACTACAAGTTTTATACAATAAGTATAAGCATGTAATATAAACCTTTAAAATATGAAAGTAGGAAGGGTTCAGTGTGGGCTAATTTAGTCAGGAGGGAAAGTGAGACAAACTGAGGATACTTATATTAAAGCCAACTTCATAAGAAAAAGTTACCAAATTTTTAAAGGGAATAATGTTCCATTAATATCTACTCATTGCATTTGATTACTTCTTACTTGTTTGTTGAGCGGCAGAACTGGTACAAGTAGAAGAAAAAAAAGTCTAAGAAAGAAAAAGAATTGCATTCTTACTTTAAGCTCTTATTTGTATGACTTTGGATATTTTATACAGCAGTCTAAAAGCATGTTGGCATAAATTCCAATTCCTTGCAAAGCGTGTCTACATTTTTATCCTCTCTGTCTTTAGTATCTCCCTCTCTTCCTCCCTCCCTCCCTTCTTTATTTCATTCCTTCCTTCTTTCCATCTTCATTCAACAAATATTTTCTGAGTATCTTTTCTGTGAAGACAATATTGTAGATGCAGGGTATAACATCCTTCATTCTTAGACCTTATAGTCTAAAATGAGAAATAAGCAAAGTACCCAATTTGTTGCAATATCATAAAATATATATCTTTAAAATGCCATATAAATTTTTTAGACAATACATACTGTAAGAATTCTTAGGACAAATGCTAATAGTTCTGAAAGACCACTTACTGTAAAACTGTACCCAGTATATATTCTGCTCTCCTTCTCTCCCTACCACCTGTCCGAGCCCCTGACCCCAGCCGCCATATTCAAATTTAAATTTGCATTCCAAATGAAGATTAGTAATCAAGCAAAGCCCATAAATTCCACCACATATTTCAATAACCAAGCTAAGCATTCTTTGGAGCACTGTAAAAGGAGGACTGTAAAATACTGAAGGCAAGATGATCAAAGTGATTTTCAAAGAAAAGATGGGAGAAATTAGTGATACATTTTAGCCTTATATCAAATTAATTTAGAATTTCTTGTTTTATAACTCAATAACTCAAGCATTTAAAAGTCCTTTTATAATAATTTGTTATAAAATGTTTTATTCAGTGAGCAGTGAAATTTTTCCTGTATTTGAGAAAAAGTGAGAAGAAAAATAACATGTTGAACTATAGGAATAAGAATTTCAAATGGTTTATTTTCTTTAGAACTTATGTAACTCAAGGACAGATCCATTTTATTTAAATTACATTTTACAGATGGATTGTCTGAGAAGAGGTTCCCCTTGGGAATGGAGCAAAGTGAAAAAATAAGAGAAGGAAACTGAGTTTTCTTCTGATATAAGACTTCACATCTCTGGGCAAGATCCTCCTTATGAATAAATCATTTTCTTTAGCTTACGTTTATACCAAAGATGGGTCAGCTTCACCTCCATTCTAAAAGCACACAGACTGCTTCTCTAATTCCCAGCAGAATGAAATTCTTTTTGCTCTCAAAAATCAAATTTCTTTGCCATTCTCTGCATTAGGTGATTTTCCATAAGAATCAAGTTCACTTTAGGAAAAATACTCTGCTTCCATTCTGTAGCAAATAATCCTCTTTCCCTCACCCAGTTTTTTTTCCTCACCCATTTTTTAAGTGAAAAGAAAAACCTCATGAGAAAGAACTTTGTGAATGCTCTTGCTTTTTAAGGCTGTATTTCCTGAAGGAAATTGTAAAAGCCATATAAATTCCAGCCATTGTTCATCATGACTATATCCCCCTATTCTTCTGCTTCTTGCATGTCTCAGTGTTCTTATTTCTCTCATTCTCTCTCTCTCTCTCTCTGCCCCACTCTTCTTTCCTTCAATTCCCATTCTTGTCCTTTAATACCACCTCTGACTCATTCCTATGCAACAACATATTTCTCTCTATGGTAATTAGCCTTGTGTATGATATATACTTTCACTTAATACCTGAGATTTTTTGATTCAAATGTGAAAAGACTGTTTTGCTCTTTTCCTGCACTTTGTAAGGACTAGGGAGCTCCTTTCAGGAATTTTCTAACAAAACTGAATTTTACCCAAGCTGGTTTTGACTTTAAAAGCTCATTCATTCTTAGACTTTTGCTTTTTTTCCCCATTGTGTATCCTTAATTTATATAACTAGCCATATTTCATTGATAAACTGAATCCCTGCTTTTCCCCTTTCTTTAAGCCCATTACAGTTCATTACAAAATATTAAAACTGCTTATTGAAGTATTATAAAGTAAAATTCCCCTATAACCTTCCACCATGAGATAATCACTGTTAGAGATTAGTTTCTAAGTTTTCATTATTTTAATATTTAAGAAATTTAATTGTAAATAAATTGAGGTAGATGTAAAAAATGGATTTCATTTTCTATCCTTTGCTGAATCCACACCCCATGCAATGTGACTTTGCAGTTTGCCCCCTCAATAAGCAGAATCTATTTATCCACGTTTTGAACATGGTTTGGCCTCATCTTGCTTTGACCAAAATATTTAGAAGGAAGTGCCATTATGAAACTTAGACCTCATAAGCTTTGCTCAATTCTACTTCCCCTCTTGGAACACTGACATTGCCATGTGAACAAGCTAGGGCTAGCCTAGTTGAGAATTCAAGACATGAAACCCAATTAACCCTGTCACTCCTGCCTACAGCTGGCTAATTACCTGAGATATGAATGAGTCCATTCATACCTGCTAGCCTAAGCTGAACCATAATCTGACTTCAAACAGATAAATGAACCTATCTGAGATCACTGAGCCTAGTCTTTATCAGTAGAACCACTCCACTAACCTGTAAACTCATAAACAATAGTAAATACTCAGTAAATGTAAAGCAAGGGATTAATATCTTTTTCTTTTTTTACATAGCACCATACGTATATTAAGGTATTAAGTTTTAGAGTGGTTTATTCTTTAATATTTTTTATTGTGAAATATAATGCATATAAAAAAGCAGTAAATCTCCAAGTACAATTTAACAAGTAGTTATATAACAGACTTTAAAGTATGGTATGGATTACAGTTCCACAATTTCTTGTTTTTTTTCTTCTAGCTGCTCCAAGACACTGAAGACCTACAGAAATACCAATAGAATAATTCAGCAGTCACACTCATTTGTTAAATTCTATCTTCTCTCTATATTCCTCCTTCTCTTTAAATAGCATATATTCATAAAGGCAATAAATTTCAAAGTACATTGCAACAATTTATTGCATAACAGATTTCACAGTTTGGTATGGGTAATGATTCCAAAATTTTAGGTTTTTATTTTTAGCTGCTCTAAGGTACTGGAGGCTAAAATAAATGTCAGTATAATGATTCAGCACTCATATTCATTTGTTAAACCCAACCTTCTGTGTGTAACTGCACCATCACCTCTGATCCTTCTGTCACTCTTTAGGGGTATTTTGGCTATTCCTGTTCTATATTTTCATGCTGGAAAGGGCTGTTGATCATATGGGATAAGTGGATGGAACTACTTGAGGGCTGGTCCTCTGCATTTCAGTACTTATCTGGTCCAGGAATTCATCTGTAAATTGTAGGTTTTAGAACATTACTGTAGTGCATGGAACCTTTGAAGAAACTTATATAATACCCTAGGTACTCTTTAGAATTGGCAGGAATGATTTTGGTTGGTGTTTGGCAAGTTATTAGAGGTAGCAATGTCTAATAGAAGCATTCATAAGAGTGACTTCCAGTGTAGCTTCTCAACTCTATTTGAACTCTCTCAGCCACTGATACATTATTTGTTACACTTCTTTTCCCCCTTTTGGTAAGGATGGCATTGTTGATACCATGGTGCCAGGGACTGGCTCATCCCTGAACATCATCTCCTGTGCTACCAGGGAGACTTTCATCCCTGAATGTCATGTCCCACATGGGGGGAGGGCAATGGTTTCACTTAAAGAGTTGGGATTAGAGAAAGGCCACATCTAAGCAACAAAAGAGATCCTCTAGAGGTGTCTCTTAGGCATACCTATAAATAGGCTGAGCTACTCTGCTACATACATAAGCTTTACAAGTGCAAGCCTCAAGATCAAGGGCTTGTACTAATGATTTGGGCATCCATAACATTTGGCACAGTATCCAGGGTTTCCTTGGTAGTAAAGTTGAATAGTTCCATAATTTGTCTCCCATCGTTCAAGGGACTTTGCAATACTTTTTGATTATCTGTTTAATACACCTTGGGATGTATACAGGCATTGCATTAAGTTATACAGGACCAAAGACACTCATTCTTATTCTGGGCTTCATGCGTTTGGATTGTTTAAATGATTGAGCTAGATTATGTGCTACAGAAAACCTAGGTTCTGGACATAATAGAACTTTTTCCTTCGGTCTCAAAGAGTAGGTGTAGTTCTAAAATACATACAGTGTCTTCCTTACCCCTGTATTTTGAATGACCTTAATCACTACCTGATTAGCTACATTCTTATTTCTAAATACCAAGTTATACATATATAAAACAGCCCCTCAAAATCCAGAAATAACAATTTCCACTTCAGACTAAATGTGACTGCTATAAGTTTACAATCTAGGCCCAAGTTTGCATATACATATTTTCTAAATGAGATCATGCAATATTTGTTCTTTTGTTTCTGGATTATTTTACCTCACCAAATACCCCACATATTCATTCACATCGTTGCATGCCTCACCACTTTAATCCGTTTTTTAGCAACCTTGTATTCAAGCATATGCTTACACCATCATTTGCCAATCTATGTCTCAGTCAGTGCATCTTTCAGCCACCTCTATCTACTGGGCCTCATGTATAAAACCCAAGGTCAAAGTCCATCAACATTCTCAATTTTAGATAATTTCATACTTTGCAAGAGAAAGATTGCCAATAAATGCACCCCTTCTGTGCTGATTTGAAAGGATTATGTACCCTAGAAAAGCCATATTTTAATCCTGATACATGTTGTGGGGGCAGGTGTATCTTTTCCTTATATTTTTAACTTTTTTTATTATATAGTATAACACGTATATAAAGCAAAGGAATAAAAAAGCAATAGTTTTCAAAGCACTCTTCAACAAGCAGTTGTAGGACAGATCCCAAAGTTTGTCATGGGCTACCAAATGATCATGTTTTTCATTCTAGCTGTTCCAGAATATAGGAGGCTAGAGGGCTTAAATATAATTTATCATTGCAATTGACTTTTTCCCTCTTTTTTGTGAAAAATAACATATCTACAAAAAAAGCTTTATATTTCAAAGCACAGCACACAATAAGTTGTAGAATATATTTCAAACTTTGACGTGGGTTACAATTTCACAATTTTAAGTTTTTACTTCTAGCTGCTTTAAAATACTGCAGATTAAGAGATATCAATTTAACGATATAGCATTCATATTCATTGTTAAATCCTATCTTCTCTGTATAACTCCACCATTAACTTTGATCTTTCCATCCATTTCTTCAGAGGTGTTTGGGCTATGCCAATTCTAAATTTTTTATATTGGAAGGATCAGTCACTAATTTATGGTAGGGAGATGGAACTATGTGATGTTCTGAAGAGGCTGGGCTAGATTTCAGGACCTATCTGGACCAGGAACGCTCTGAAGGTTGTAGGTTTCTGAAAAGTTACTCTAGTTCATGAAACCCTTGTGAAATCTTATGTATTGCCCTAATTGTTCTTTAAGATGGGCTAGAATGGTCCTGATTGGGGTTTGGCAGGTTTATGATAGGTAGCAATGTCTAACTGAAGCTCGTGTAAGAGCAACCTCCAGCATAGCCTGTCGACTCTATTTGAGCTCTCCCCATCACTAATACTTTATTAATTAAGTTCTTTGCCCCCTTTGGGTTAGGATGGAATTGTTGATCCCATAATACCAAGTCTGGATTCATTCCTGGTAGTCATCTCCCACATTGCCAGGGAGACTTTCTTCCCTGGATGTCATGTCCCATGTAGGGGTGAGGGCAACAATTTCACCTGCAGAGTTGGGCTTAGAAAGACTAGGGCCACATCTGAGCCACAGCAGAGTTCTTCAGAAGTGACTCTTAGGCATGCCTATAGGTAGTTTAAGCTTCTTCGCTACACTCATAAGTTTCACAAGCATAAGCCTCAGGATCGAAGGCATGGCCTATTGATTTGAATGTCCCTAATGTTTGACACAGTATCAGGGAATTCCCTGATGGTATGCATTTAATATTTCCATATTCTTTTTCCCTCCCTCAGGGGTCTTTGCTAATACCTTTTGATTATCTGCTTACATCTAGGATGTTTCCGGCTATACAGGATTAAAGGACCTGTCTCTTATTCTGTGCTTCCTGTGTTTCAATTGTTCAAATGAGCTATACAGATAGGTTGAATTAGATTGTGCACTACAGAAAATTTCAGTTCCAGACCAAATAAACCATTCTTCCATTGGTCTCAAAGAGTATGTGTGGTTCTAAAATATAGACGCTGTCTTTCTTACCCCTATATTCTGAATTACCTTAACCCAAACCAGTTCAGCTTCGTTCTTATTTCTAAATATCAGGTTATATATATAAAACAGCCTCTCAAAATCCAGAAATAATAATTAACACTACAGACTGACTTTGTTGCTATAACAGCTTACAATCTAGGCCCCTGTTTTCTTATAAGCATATTCTAAAGGTGACCATGCCATTCTTGTTCTTTTGTTTCTGGTTTATTTTGTCTCACCAAATGTCCCTCATGTTAATTCACATCATCGCATGCCTCAAAACTTTGTTCCTTTCTGTAACAGCACAAACTTCGTTCATAAATATACACCACTTTACTTCTCCATCAGTCCATCCTTCAGCTACCTGCATTCATTGGGCATCATGTAGAGGGCCCAAAGTCTGCAGTCCAAAGTAGGTTGTCGGAATTTTGATTGGTACTGTGTTGAATCTGGAGATGAATTTGGGGAGAATTGAAATCATAACTATATTTTGCCTTCCTATCCATGAACAGGGATTATCTTTCCACCTATTTAGCTTTCCTTTGATTTCCTTTATTAATGTTATGTACTTTTCTGTGTACAAGTCCTTTACCTTGCTAATTAAGTTCATTCCTAAATATTTGATTCTTTTAGTTGCTATTTTGAATAGATTTTTTTACTTAACTGATTCCTCAGCTAGGTCATTTCTTATGTATAGAAATGCTAATGATTTTTGCACTTTAATTTTGTATCCCACAAGCTTGCTGAATTTGTTTATTAGCTCAAATAACTTTGCTGTAGATTTCTCAGAATCTTTCAAGTATAATATCATGTCATGTGCAAATAATGAGAGTTTTACTTCTTACTTTCCAATTTGGATGCCTTTTATTTCTTTGTTCTGCCTGATTGCTTTAGCTAGAACTTCCAACACAATGTCAAATAATAGTGGTGACAGCGGGCATCCTTGTTTTGTTCCTGATCTTAGTTGGAAAACTTTCAGTCTCTTTCCATTGAGTATGATTCTGGCTATCAGTTTTTCATACATTTTCTTTATCATATTGAGGTAGTTACCATTGAATCTTATCTTTTGGAGTGTTTTTATCAGAAAAGGATGCTGAATTTTGTCAAATGCTTCTTTAGAATCAGCTGAGATGATCATGTGATTTTTCCTTTTCAATTTTTTAATGTGCTGTATTACATTAATTGATTTTTTGTGTGCCAAACCATCCTTGCATTGATGGTGTAAACTGCACTTTGTCATGGTGTATAATTCTTTTAATGTGTTGTTGGATTCGATTTCCTAAAATTTTATTGAGAATTTTTGCATCTATGCTCATTATGGAGATTGGCCTGTAGATTTCCTTTCTTATAGCATCCTTACATGGTTTTGGTATTAAAATGATGCTAGCTTCATAAAATGAGTTATGTAGAATTCCTTTTACCTCAATTTTTTGGAAAAGTTTGAGCAGAATTCGTGTTCTGTTTGAAATGTTTGATAAAATTCCTCTGTGAAGCCATCTGGTCCTGGGCTTTTCTTTGTAGGAAGATTTTTGATGACTGATTAAATCTCTTTACTTGTGATTAGCTTGTTGAGATCTATTTCATCCTTAGTCAGTGTAGCTTGTTTGTGTGTCTCCAGGAATTTGTCCATTTCATCTAAGTTGTCTAGTTTGGTGAATATGGTTGTTCATGATATCCTTTTATGATTTCTTTTATTTCTTCAGGGTCTCTAGTAATGCACCCCTTCTCATTTCTGATTTTGTTTATTTGCATCCTCTTATTTTTTTCCTTCACCAGTCTTGTTAGTGGCCCATCAACTTTATTGATTTTTTAAAAGAGCCAGCTTTGGGTTTTATTGATTCTTTTTGTTGTTCTTTTGTTCGCCCATGCATTCATCTTTGTTTTAATCTTTGTTATTTGTCTCCTTCTATTTGGTTTGGGGTTGGTTTGCTGTTCTTTCTCATGTTTCTCCATGTGTGCTGTAAGTCCTCCAATTTGGGTCATTCTTGTTTTTTAATATAGGCATTTAGGGCAACAAATTCCCCTCTCAGCACAGCCTTTGTCACATCCCACAATTTCTGATAAGTTGCATTCTCATTTTCATTCATCTCCAGATAGCTATTGATTTGTCTGGTGATTTCTTCTTTGACCCATTGGTTGTTTAGGAGTGTTTATTTAATTTCCATATATTTGTGTATTTTCTCATTCTTTGGTGGTTATTGAGATCCAGCTTCATCCCATTGTGATCAGAAGAAGTGTTTTGAATAATTTCAATGTTTTTAATTTTATAAAAATCTCTTTTGTGCCCCAGCATATGATCCATCATGGAGAATGTTCCATGAGCACTGGAGAAGAATCTATAATGTTGTGCTTTGGTGTGCAATGACCTATATATGTCTCTTAGGTCTGATACATTTATCAAGTTATTTAACTTCTCAGTTTCCTTGTTGCTCTTCTGTCTAGTTGTTCTATTTATAGAGAGTGGTATATTGAAGTATCCTACTATTATTGTTGAAATATCTATTGCTCCCTTCAGTTTTGTCAGTGTCTGTCTCATGTACTTTGGAGCTCCTTGATTGGAAGCATAAACATTTATGACTGTTATATCATAATTGACACTTTAATTAGTATATAGTGCCCTTTTTAGTTTCTTATGATGTCTTTACATTTAAAGTTTATTTTGTCCAACATTAGTATAGCTGCTCCTGCTTTCTTTTGGTTATAACTTGCATGGAAAATCTTTTTTCCATCCTTTCATT
Source organism: Tamandua tetradactyla (assembly GCF_023851605.1). NCBI lineage: Eukaryota > Metazoa > Chordata > Mammalia > Pilosa > Myrmecophagidae > Tamandua > Tamandua tetradactyla. The sequence continues at coordinate 51,699,504 of NC_135353.1, read as the reverse complement.
TTCAATCTATTTGTATCCTTGTGTCTAAGATGAGTGTCTTGTAAGCAGCATATAGCAAGGTTATGTTTTTTCATCCATTCTGCCAATCTGTATCTTTTAATTGGTAAGTTTAGTCCACTAACATTCAAAGTTATTATTGAAAAGGCATTTCTTGAATTCACCATCTTATCTTTTTCATTTGTCAGATCTACATATCCTTTTCCCCATTTCTGTTTGTATTCTTTAAATTACCCTTAGTGGTACCCTTCAATTCTTTGCCCTCCTCCAGACCTCCATCTCCTGTCTTTTCTTTTTTCAGCTCACAAAACTCCTTTTAGTATTTCTTGTATGGCTGGTCTCTTTTTGACAAATTCTTTCAGGACTTCTTGGTCTGTGGAATCTTTAATCGTTCCCCCAGTTTTGAAGGACAATTTGGCTGGGTACAGCATTCGTGGTTGGAATTCTTTCTTTTTCAGGATCTTGAATATATCATACCACTGCCTCCTCGCCTCCAGGGTATTAGTTGTGTAGTCTGAATTCAGTCTTATTTGGTTTCCCTTGTATGTAGTAGAATGTTTTTCTCTTACCATTTTCAGCTTGTCTTCAAATTTTAGCAGATTGATTTACATCTTGGGGAAGGATTTATTCTTTTTGGAGTTCATCGGGCTTCTTTGGCTTGTATATTTATGTCCTTTATGAGGGTTGGGAAGTTTTCCCCCATTATATCCTCAACTACTCTTCCTAGTCCTTTACTCCTCTCTTCTTTTTCTGGGACACCAATGATTCTTATATTTGTGCACCTTGTTTTGTCTATCATTTCCCTGTGATCCAATTCAAGTTTTTTCCATCTTTTTGTCATTTGTTGTTTTGAGTCTTCCAAGTCATTTATCCTGTCCTCTACATCACTTATTCTTTGTCTTTCTCTTCAAATCTGGTGTTGTGTGTCTCTAGTATGTTCTTTATTTTGTCATCAGTCTTTAATCTCTGTGATATCTGTTATTTTTCTATTTATTCTTTCAAATTCCTCTTTATGCTCTTCTACTGTCTTTTTGATCTCCTTTATGTCATTTGTTATCCCACTTATTTTATTAAGTAGAGTTATATGAACATCTTTGATTAGTTGTTCCAATGGCTATGTCTCCTCTGGTGTTTTAATTTGGTCATTAGGCAGGGGTATATCTGTCTGTATTGTGATATGCTTAGTGATCTTCTACTGTCTTTGTTGTATGTAAATATCTTGATTGATTTAATTTGGGACTCAATTCCTTTCAGTACTCTAAGGCCTTGTGTTTCTGGGATGGTTGTACAGCAGGTAGCAGGACATGGGGTGGAGTACTCAGTATGGTGAATTATTTCAGGGCAGATATAGGCACAGGTTGGAGATGTTATGCTGATGTTTATGAATGTGGGCACCCAGTGGCCAGGGAAGATGCAGCTAGGTGGGTGTATCAGTCTCTGAGATGTAACTCTGTTGTGCACTGGTATAAGGCATGGGGCCCTTTGTGCACATGTGTAGAAGTATGGCAACAGGTTGGAGCTATACCTTCATGGATTAGTGGCAGATGTGACCCAGCTGTGCAGATCAGCACTTGAGGCTGAGGGCTGTGTGCTTGCACAGTTCTAGGACTGCTGTAAAGTGTGGTTCCCAGAGCTGACTGATGTGATTGGGGGCCTGTGCACCTGCGTGTGCCTAAGAGTGCTGTAAACTATGTGAAGAGTTTGGGGGGGTGGGGTGAGGTTGTGTGACACTTTGCGTAGGGGAGCAAGGGCTGTCTGTGTATGAAGGTTAGTGCCTACAGCCCTTATCGAACTGGTAACAGCCTGCAGGAAACAGGGAGGGGGAGTTAGTGCTCAGGAGGGGTACAGGAGAGGTGGGTAGGGCTTCACTTGGGATGGGGGTGTGGGATAATTATGTGCATTGGGGGCTGGTGGTCTGGGGGTGCCTGGAGTATGTGGAATGGAAGCAGGAGATGGGTTTCAGGTACGTGGGGTGTGGGGTGGGTCACCAGTCATGGGACTGTGCTGGTGAGGGTAGCACATCCAAGAAATGCATCCTGGCTTACTTCCTAGTCCCCAGCTCCCATCTGTGCACTCCTGCTGTCCTGCTTCCATGCCAGGCTCCAGCTCTCTGCCTCTCAGTTCTTTGGCCTCTGCAACCAGGGTGCTCTACAAGGTGCAGAAGGCTCTTCCAGATCAGCCACACTCCCAAATCAGTGCCTCAGTCGCCCTCCTGTCCCTTCTCTAACTTTTCCATGAGGCAGTGCTAATCTTGAGCTACTCTATTTGGCCATCTTCCAATGCAGCTGTTTCCTTTCATTTCTATTTAGTACTGTAGGTTGTAACCTTGATTATATGATGCCCACAGAAATGCGGCATATCCAGTTGTGGATATTAATGTTTGATTTGAGCGAGATGTGGCCCCACCCATTCATGTGGGTCTTGATTAGTTTACTGGACTCCTTTAAAAGAGGAAACATTTTGGAGAAAGCTAGGGAGTGACCAGAAATGAGAGCCCATGAAGCCAGAAACCTTTGGAGATGAAGAAGGAACATGCCTGTTCTAGTTTGCTAGCTGTCAGAATGCAACACACCAGAGATGGATTAGCTTTCAACAAAAGAGGATTTATTTAGTTAATGTATAGTTCTTCAGAGGAAAGGCAGCTAACTTTCAACTGAGATTCTTTCTTACATGGGAAGGCACAGGGCCATCTCTGCTGGCCTTCTCTTCAGGCCTCTGGGTTCCAACAACTTTCCCAGGGGGGATTTCTTTCTGCACCTCCAAAGGCCTGGGCTGAGCTGCGAGTGCCGAGATGAGGCATGCTGAGCTGCTTTGGCTGTACTAGTTGAGCTCTCTCATTTAAGCACCAGCTAATTAAATCAAACATCATTCATTGCAGAAGGCACACCTCCTAGCCAACTGCAGATGTAATCAGTAACAGATGAGGTTCACATGCCATTGGCTCATGTCCACAGCAATAGAACTAGGCACTTTCACCTGGCCAAGTTGCCGCCTGAATCTAACTACCACAATGCCCTTGGGAGAGCTTCATAAACCATGAAGTCTTGAGAGAAAGCTAGTAGATGTTGCCATGTTTGCTACATACCTTTCTAGTTGAGAGAGAAACCCTGAATATCATCAGCCTTCTCTAACCAAGGTATCTTTCTCTGGTTGTCTTAGATTGGATATTTTTATAGACTTGTTTTAATTTGGACATTTTCGCAGCTTTAGAATTGTAAACTTACAACTTAATAAATTCTGCTTTTTAAAAAGCCATTCTGTTTCTTGTATATTACATTCTGGCAGCTAGCAAACCAGAACACTCACCAAACAGAAAATTGAAACCTTCCCCTAATTCTTTTCCCTTCAAATTTTGGGGTATTATGTGTGTGTGTGTGTGTGTATATATATATATGCATATATATATCATGAAGAATGATAATAAAATCAACATCCATTGACTGACCATCCAATATAAGAAATCCATTTTCAAACATGTTGAAGCACATGTGTTTGCTCCTCAATATCATTCACCTAATTTCTCATAGTGGGTAGCCACTAATTTTAATTATTATGTTGTATTTTGAATGAAGATGGTTTTTAAATTTGGGTATGTAAGTGCCATGCAATGAGAAACTGTGGCCATAATGTATGAGAAAACATAGTTTGCTGCTCATTGGTCTCAGAGAGAGAGAGGTGGGTGCCATGAATGGTCAATGGAAACACTGATTAGCTTGTGTGGCTCACCCAGCAGGTGTAGTGTACACAAACAGAGTGAGAGGTACATGTAGGCTTGTGCCTTTATTGTAGTCCAGGGATGGAGTTTATTAGATTTCCCATGGGTGCCAATGTTATTTTAAAGAAAAAGTGCTTGAAATGGATCACATCCCAGGGTGATGGGGATGTTTAGCTTATGATTTGGGACAGCCTATCGGTTTTGGGTGAGGTATGTGGGTGATGGTTGCAGATGTGGATTTGGACCGTTGGGTTGTTTATGCCCTAGGACTGGAAAGCTGCTTATTAGCCAGGTCAAAGACCAATGATGAAGAATGTGAGTAAGCCAAAGTAAAATGGATGCTGAGATGGCACATAAAATTTTTTTAATAGCTATAACATCTTGCATTTCTATACAGCATTACCACATGTTTATGGAAGCATAATTTCAGTTTAATTTTTAAAAATTTATGTAAAGTGTCTAGAATATATATTTTTCAACAATTTTTTCATTTAACATTTTTTTCTAAAATGCATGCATATTGATGCATATAGATGTTTATTATTTTTCATTGTGGTGTAGTTTTTATTTGTACAAATATGCCACAATTTACTTATGAACACGCCTGATAACTATATGGATTGATTGTAGAGGTTCATTATTACAAATAATGCTGCTAAGTGCATGCCTTTTGATGCAAACATGCAAGTCTTTCTCTAGGGTTTATATATAGAAATGACTTAATAAGAAGTTATGTTCATTTTAAATTTTATAACATAATTTCCAATTAGTTTACCAAGTTGTTGAAACAATGTAGAATGCCAACAGAATTATATTTTATACTGTTAATCTTGTGGAGGAGAATCACATTTCATTGTAATATTAGGTTGTATATCTTTAATAAGCTTGAACTCCTTCCTATGCATGGTGGAATTTGTACTTCATTTTCAGTAAATTTTAAAAATATTACTAATATTTTCCAAGTATACTGCCAATATTTGTATTGGTGTGTTTGCATTTTATTTGGGTAGGATTTTTGCATTTCTAGATATTAATATTTTGTCAGTTTTATGTATGTTTAATAAAGTGAAAAGCACTCATTTCACAAAGTATTTTATATGGCAAGAAGTTCATGTTAAAATTAGGTGGATTTATCAATCTTCTTTCATGGTTAACATATTTTAAATACAATTTAAAGAAATTTTTCTGTACTTAAATAAAATACAATGTATTCATTTAGTTTTTTTAAATGTTAATGTTTTACCTTTAAAATTTCAATTGTGAATATTTAAATGATTGATTTTCTTACGTTGTGAGCAAACTATCAGTTCTTTTACTATATGGATAAACATTCATTGAATTGTCCATTCTTTCCCCAGTTATCTGCAATCCAATCTCCACCACATTCAAAGAAACTATATATTTGAAGCATATTTCTTAACTCTCTAATCTGTTCTACTGACCTTTAAGTGATTATAGAGGGATATCCCGAATATTCTTGAGATTTGAAGCCAACGTCACCCTAATACCAAAGCCAGACAAAGGTTCTGCAAGAAAAGAAAATAACAAATCAATATCTTTAATGAATATAGATGCTAAAAACCTCAAGAAAATGCATGAAAATCGAATCCAGCATCACATTAAGCAATTATGCACCATGAATAAGTGGTATTTATTCCAGGTATCAGGACTGGTTTAACATAAGAAAATCAATTAATGTAATACATTATGTGAATAAATCAAAGCAGAAAAATTACATGATCATCTCAGTTGAGGCAGAAAAGGCATTTGACAAAATTCAACATCCTTTCTTGATAAAAGCACATCAAAGTATAGGAATAGAAAGGCACTTCCTCAACATGATAATGGGAATATATGAAAATCCCACAGCTAACACCATCTTCAATGGGGAAAGCCTGAAAGCTTTCCCTTCAATATCAGACAAGACAAGGAGGCCCACTGTTACCATTGTTATTCAATATTGTGCTGGAAGTTCTAGTCAGAGCAATTCAACAACAACAAGGAATAAAAGGCATCCAAATTGGAAAGAAGGAAGTAAAAATCTCACTGTTTGCAGATGACATGACATTATGTAAGAAATCTTGAAAAAGGCTTTAGCAAAGATATTAGAGCTAATAAATGAGTACAGCCAAGTGGCAGGATACAAGATCATGGCCCCCAAAACAGTATGTCTCCATAAACTAGTCATGAGAAATCTGAGGAGGAAATCAAGAAGAAAAAAAATTGTTTACAATACCAACCAAAAGAATAAAATATTTAGGAATGGATTTAACTAAGGATACAAAAGACCTGTACACAGAACACTGCAATAAATCACTAAAAGAAATCATGGAAGACTTAAATCAATGGAAGGGCAGACCATGTTCATGGACTGGAAGACTAAACATAGTTAAGATTTGAATTCTATACAAATTGATTTATGAATTCAATGCAATACCAATTAAAATCCCAACAATTTACTTTGCAGAAATGGAAAACCCAGTAAACAAATTAGTGAGAATGAAAAATGAGGTAAGATGTCTCACACAACCTGTCTTTAAAGCATGTTACAATGATACAGTGGTCAAAATAGCATGAACCTGGCATAGAGACAGATAGACTGACCAGTGAAAGATAGATATGCTGACAAGTGGAATCAAACTGAGTGTTCACAATTAGACCCTCTCATCTATGGTAAATTGATCTTTGATAAGGCAGTCAAGACAGCTGAACTGGGACAGAGCAGCCTTTTCAAAAAATCATATTTGGAGAAAAGGACAGCCATATGCAAAAAAATGAAATAAGATCCATATCTCACACCCTATACAAAATTATCTCAAAATGGATCAAAGATCTAGACATTAGAGCTAAGACCCTAAAACTTCTAGAAGAAAATGTAGGAAACTATTTTATAAATCTTATAATGGGAGGGGGTTTCCTAGCCTTAAACCCAAAGCATGAGCATTGAAAAAAGAAATAGATAAATGGGATCCCCTCAAAATGAAACACCTTTGTGCATCAAATAACTTTCTCAGGAAAGTAAAAAGGTAGCCTATGCAATGGGAGACAGTACTTGGAAACCACACATCAGATAAGGATTTGGTATCCAGAATATATAAAGAGATTCTTCAACTCAACAACAAAAAGACAAACAGCCCAATTAAAATGGGCAAAAGACGTGAACACTTCTCAGACGAGGAAATGCAAATGGCTAAAGGCACATGAAAAGATGTTCAACTTCACTGGCTACTAGGGAAATGCATATCAAAGCCACAGTGAGATATCATGTGGCACCCAATAGAATTGCCATTTTCAATAAAACAAAAAATGACAAATGCTGGAGAGGATGTGGAGAAAGAGGTACATTCATCGACTGCTTGGAATGTAAAATGGTACAACCACTCTGAAAGACACTGTGGCAATCTCTCAGAAAGCTAAGTATAGAATTGCCGTATAACCCAGCAATCCCATGATGATGTATATATTCAGAGAAAATGAAGGCAAAGACATGAACAGCCACTTGCACACTGATGTTCATAGCAGCATTACTTATTGCCAAGACTTGGAAAGATTCTAAATGTCAATCAATGGATGGGTGGCTAAACAAGCTGTGGTATATATTACAATGGAATATGAAGCTGCTAAATTAGAATAAAGCCATGAAGCATGTAACAACATGAATAAACCTTGAAGACATTGTGCTGAATGAAATTACACAAAAGAAATAGGACTAATACTGCATGATTTCACTAATATGAACAAGCATTAATGGGTGAACTTTGAGAGTTGAAGATAGCACAGGTTATCAGGAGATAGAAATAAGGTAGAGATTGGGCATCTGGTGCTGAAGGAATACAGATTGTGCAACAAGACTGATTGTAAAAATTCAGAAATAGATAGCACAATACTACCTGATTGTCACACAATAATATAAATACACTGAATGAAGCTGAATGAGTATGATTGAAGGAAAAGTGCTGGAGGCACATATGAAACCAGAAGGAAAGATGGAGGATATAGACTGAAATTGTTTAACTTAGGAATGTCTAGAGTGGTCAATGATGGTTATTACATGTAAAAATAAAACAAATGGTTTTGCATGAGGGAGAATAAATGAATGTCAACTTTACAAGGTTTTGATAATGGATGTTATATGGAAAAAAGTACAATGAATACAGGCTAGGGTCTACAGTAAACAGTAACATTATAATATGCTTCCATTGAATGTAACAATGGCATTAGGACAAAACTAAATGTCAACAGGTGAGGGCATGTGAGAGCGGTATCATTTCTTTGTGGAAGAAAAGGAAATGTCTTCATATAGATTATGGTGTTTTAAGGCATATCTATTTACTTAGGTTGGATTGTATGATCTGCATCATACAGTTTTAAAAAAACTGTTTAAAAATGAACAGAGAGGAGGGTGAGCCATGGTGGCTCGGTGGCAGAGTTCTTGCCTGCCATGTTGGAGACTCAGGTTCGACTTCTGGTGCCTGCCCATGCCCCCAAAAAGGAATAGAGAGAAACATGCACTAGAGAAAATACAAAGAAAGAGATATACCTATTCACTTTCAGTAGGGAAACTGAGGTGCAGTCCCTTGGAGAACAGTGTGGTGGTTCCACACAAGGCTAGTGGTGGGGTTCCCATATGATCCTGCAACCCTGTTGCTCAGTATATACCTGGAGGAACTGAATGTAGGGACATGAATGGATATTTACACACTGGTGTTTATGGCAGCAGTGTTCATGATTCACAATGGATAGAGGTGGCCTAAGAGTATCACAACCGAAGAATGGAAGGGGGAATTGTGGTGTATACATACAACAGATTTTGTGGAACTGCAAGAAGGAATGAAATTGTGAGGCATGCAACCAGGTGAATGAACCTTAAGGACGGTATGTTGAATGAAATGTCAGAAGCAAAAAGACAAATATTATCATGCCTCACTCATATAGACTAACTATAATATAAAAAGACAGTGAACTGAAGTCGAGAGCATGGGTTATCATGCCGGAGCCTTTGTAGGGGTCATAGATTGTAAGCTCTTGTAGCATTCACATATACTCAGGATTTGTAATTGTTATTTCTAAATTCTTAGATATTGGACTGTTTTTATATAAGCAGTTTTTTCCTAGAAATTTCAGGTATTTATGCGACACTGATGATTCAGAGTTAGAGCTCTGAACTATGAAAATCAGCACTAAACCATACAGGAGCTGTGTAAAAGTTGAAAAATGGTCAGATTTTGACAAGAGAGATGAATGAAGCTTAACCAGATAGGACTAGGGTAGATCAGAATACAATGAAAAGGATGATAGCATCCATATTTAAAAAGTTCAACTTCTGTGTGAGACCAAAGGGAAAGATGTTTAGTTGGTTCAGAATTTTTATTTTGGATTACCTAACTTAACTTTTATGGTCAGTTTAGTTGAACACCATAAGTACATGGAATCTTGAATAAGGCATGAGATTTTGTTGGTTTGTCCAGGTTAGTGTGATGCCCTAATAAAGCCCAGAATACTTGGGCAGTGAATAAACATTTCTAAAGTCCCCTTGGGGGACTGGGAATACAGGAGGAAGTATTCAATTTCCCTATTTGGAGAACTCCTGATATTCTTGCAAGCATAAGACAAATCAATAGCCTGAGCCCTTGATCCTGGGGTTTTCCCCTATGAAACTTATTCCTGCAATTGACAGGCTAAGCCTACTTAAAAATTATGCCTAAGAGTCATTTCCAGAGAACCTCTTTGGTGCTCAGATGTGGCCTCTCTCTCTCTCAGATGACATGGCAAGAGAACTCATTGCCCTCCCCTGCTCTATATGGGACATGACTCCCAGGGGTGTAAATCTCCCTGGCAACATGTGACAGAAATCCTAGAATGAGCTGGAACTCAGCATCAAGGGATTGAGAAAGATTTCTTGACCAAAAAGTGGAAGAGAGAAATGAGTCAAAATAAAGTTTCAGTGGCTGAGAAATTTCAGAGTTGAGAGGTTATCCTGGAGGTTATTATTATACATTATATAGATATCTCTTTAGTTTATGGTGTATTGGGGTGGCTGGAGTGACGTACTTGAAACTATTGAGCTGTGTTCCAGGAGCCTTGATCCTTAAAGACAATTGTATAACAATATAGCTTTTACAATGTGATGGTGTGATTGTGAAAATCTTGTGATGCTCCTCTTATCCAGGGTATGGACTTACAAGTAAAAAAAAAATGGGCAAAAAAATAAGTACATAATAGGGGAGGTAAAGGCTAAAATATATTAGGTAGACTTAAATACTAGTGGTCAATGAGAGGAAGTGATATGGGGTATGGGATATATGAGTTTTTTCTTTCGTCTTTTTGTTTCTTTTTTTGGAGCAATGGAAATGTTCTAAAATGATCATGATGTTGACTACACAACTATGTGATAATATTGTGAGCCATTGATTTTACAGCATGTATGGACTGCATGTGTGTGGAGATTTGTCAATAAAAATATTTTAAACAATAATAAAGGCAACCTGAAGGAAAAAAATATAACAAAGCAAATGCACCACTTTGCTTTACCAATAGTAGTATAAGAATGTTTCCATTTCTCAACTTACTTGCTATTGTAAGAATGTTTTAATTTCTCAACATACTTCTTATTGTCCTCTTTTATAAAACTTATTAGAGAAATGGTGAGATCAAAGAACAATCATGAATAAAATACAGATTCATATACACCATCCACCACCAACACCTTGCTTTCATGTGCAAAAGTTGTTAAAATTGATAATAGCACTTTTTATAATTTCACTATTTTTAATATTGATTATCTTTGTTACAATTGATGAAATATTATTAAAATAGCACTATCATCTATCACCCATACTTTACATTAGGTTGTTTATTTTCCCCAAATGCCACCCTATTATAAAACTTTTATTGGTTTAATACATTTGTTATAATTAATGAAAGAACATTCTTATATTTGTACCATTAACTGTAGTCCAAGATCTACAACAGAGTTCTGTTGCTTCCTATGAAACAGAGCTTGAACAAAATTAAGGAATGATGAGAAAGAAAGAAAGAAAGAGACAGACAGGATCAGGGGGTCTGAAGCTTAGCAGTAACAGACAACAGAAAACTTTATTCTTAACTAGTTCCTGCTTATATACTGTAGGGTTTACGTGACTAAAAGCATGCATACATTTCATGATAAACAGAGTGCCTACTTCTCAGTATATTACTTCCTACATACAAGCGATAGCTAACAAGACCTTGGGGGTTTAAGAAAAAACAAACATTCTCTCCCTCTCAGACTGTCCTCCAATTAAGCAGATATCAATCTCCACAGTTTATTGCTGATTCCACTCTGAAGCCAGTTGCTCCCAATAAATTTTGCAGATTTTCCATTAACCCTGGCTCCTACATTTCCCTCTTTTTATTTTATAAGCTGAATTGACTGTGCCTGTCTTAGGTTGCCCTTAAACTCTGAAGGAAGGGTCTTACCCATCATTTGCTACCTGTCAAGTTCTCTGGCTTTGATTTGGGAGGGAACCAAGGGCTTTTGCCAGAATCACAGGGATAGCACGGCTCTGCTTAGTGGTGTGGCTTGCTACTTTGAACATTTGTTGTTTGACACAACTGAGGAGGAAGAGAAATAGTATAAACAGCCCCAAACCTAAGCCTATAGTAGTCAAAAAGTGATGTGATTTCCACCAGTAAATAGGATTAAGATTTTTTAGCTCTTGGGTAAGTGCTTGTATAACATCATCTCCATTAATTATATGTAAACTATTCTGAGATACTTCTAATACCTACTTTTGTCATTTTAAAATATCGAGACTTAAACTATTTGAATGCCCCAAAAGATGTCTCTTTACCTTTTCCCATTCTATTTCAGAATGATTATATCTTAAAGGGGTAATACAAAAATTGCTCTCATTCCAGTCACATTTTAAACTTCATAAAAAATGCAAATTATACATTTGATCTCCAATATGAACCAATGCTGTCTCTATATCATTTAGTCTATATTAATTTGCTCATCAATATAAGATAGACTATGCCACAGTTCACTGGTGTTTTTATGCCATCTTCTAACATAATACTGCCTCTGTATAGTTTGATGCAATGCAGTTCCAGCGACCACAGCCACTGTGATAATTCCAATGATTTCAATAACTGCTGCAATAATGAGTCCAATTAGTCTCTTAGTCCTTTTCAGATACTCTTTTGTCAAATGGATCAGAACTTGTGGTTCTGGAGAGGAATGCCAGGATCTTGACATCTGCACCAGCAGCATACCTCTTCTTCTTGCTGCTGCAATCATCTCATTTTCCTGCAAAGTAAATGCTTGGAGACAAGTGAATAGAGAATAATTCTCACAATTAAAAGTTTGATTTCTTATATGCATATGACCTTTAAAAAATACATATGGATCTCTAGTACATATTTGCATGTAATGTTTATGGTTGCTATTTAAAAGGAAGTTATTGATACTAGAATTTGCTATAAAAATTGATCACAGTCCTAGGAAAATTTTCCATAAATTTCTTTGATTAATGTTATATTTATCATTCCATGGATTTGGCACAAATTGTCCTCTATGTATTAAACTCTGATTTAGCTTGCCTGTCCATATAGTCTCAGTTATCTTCAAGATAGAGATGGAAGGCCCCACAGGGGCTGCATCTCTTACAATTCCATAGGAATCATTAATTATGATAACTGCTTGATCCATATAACATAATTGCCATCCATTCCAACTTTCTCTTTCATCTAACAAGCAAGTATTATTTGATTCCATAGCATTAAAAGAGGGATATATATATATAGGTAGTTATGAGAATCATTCTGAATCTTAAACCATGTAGTTCGATTACTCATTGTCATACATGGTAATACATTACCTATCATGGGTCTTTCTAAAAATGGAAGAGTTAAAACTCACACCATTTTTCCTTCTTCCTCAAGTAGTTTTGGAAGCCTTTTGAATCTACTGGACCTGGGAATCCTAAACTAGTATTCAGATATATTGGTAAAGTTCGATCTGCCCATGTTAGGGCTAGCAGCAGAGGTGGGTTAGGAATATAAGCCCAATAAGTATAATTACGTCCATGTCCTTCAGCAATTAAAATTATATGTCCTATAATATACATTACCCATTTAGTTATTTTCATCAGAGCCAACAGGTCTGGGTTTTATTCTTTTTGAGGGAATCCAAACTGAGGTTCTGTCATCTGTAATGATAAGAGCAAATTCCCTACCCCATACCTTTATCATGCCTGGTTTTCATAAATCATCCTTAACATCTTTCCAAAATATTAGGTGCAGCTGCAGTTCTGTTTGAGTCATATCACTTTTCTTTTCCAAATTACTAAAATGTTGTTCTGCAAGAGCCTGTGATGAATTATCATAAATGTTTAAAAAATTTAAAGTAAACAGTGCTTTTGCTAATTGATCTTTTGGTGTACTTATTTTCACAACATCATCCTCCTGATCTCCTCCTTTTTGTTTTATGAGCCAAAACTTTAGCGTCTGGTTTGTTCATTCAATAATTCCTTGCCCAGAGGGACTATGTGGAATTCCTGTGATATGAGTAATATGAAAAGTAGTACAAAATTTATGGAAGTGCTTTCCTGTATAAGCAGGACTATTGTCCATTTTAATAGATTGAGGGCATCCCATAACAGCAAAAGCATTAAATAAATGTGATCAAGCATGGCAGAAACGTTCTTCAGATTGTGCGGTAGCCCAGATGAAATGAGAACAGGTGTCTATGATAACATGTACATATTGCATTTTACCAAAATGTGAAATATGAGTAACATCCATTTGCCATAATTCATTTGCTTTTTGACCTCGAGGATTAACCCCTGATGCAAATGGGGGTGCATTTAAAGGTCCACTTGTTGGATAAGTTCTAACAATGTCCTGAGCATGCTGTTTAGATAAAGACAGAAATTTCTTTTACAGCCCTTTGCCATTAATATGAATCAATTTGTGAAATGTTGTGGGATCTTGAATTATCCCCACAAGAGTATCTGCTTGCTGATTTTGTAATGACAAAGGACCGGGAAGATTGGTATGAGCTCTTATATGCATGATAAAAAGAGGAGTAATTTGACTTCTGACTAAAGTTTGTAAATGTAAAAACATTTGGGACAATTCATCTCCTTCAAAGAAAGAAGCTGACTGACAGTGAGTAACTGTTTGGCAGATGTACTTAGAATTAGAAACAATATTAAGAGATTGTGAAAAATTTGCAATACTTGAATTATAGTTGCTAATTTAGTGCACTGGGCTGAGGTATAAGGTGTTTTCCAGCTTTTGTTTTTATTTGGGGTGACACATGCAGCCTGCCTATTATTACTACTATTAGTAAAGACGGTAATGGCTCTCTCTAGTGGGGAAGCCCGAACTATTTTAGGCAAAATCCATTGTGTTCTTTTTAGAAATTGTAAAAGTTTATTTATTTATTTTTAAAAAATTAACAACAAATGAACAAAAACATTTCTAACATATCATTATTCCGTTCTACATATATAATCAGTAATTTATAATATCATCACATAGTTGCACATTCATCATTATGATTAAGAAATTGTAAAAGCTTTGATATAGACAAATGATTATCAATTTGTTTTTTAAAATCACTTCATGCTATTTGCCAAGAGGTATTGAAGATAAATAGACTTTGAACCTCTCCCTTTGTGAGATCACATACTATACGATTAGAATTATTCCCTCTTTGCTATTAAATAAATGATTTTTTGCAAATACGTATTTAAACATTTTTGTTGACTGTTTGGTAAAATATCTATTTTAAAATACCATCTTGCTGAAATAGGCCTGCGGGAGATTGCAAAGTAAAGAAAATAATAAAATCAGCAGAATTTTCTAGATCTGTTTGAACAAGCTGTCCTTCCTGGATGTGTTGTTCAATTAATTGTAATTCTTGTTCAGCCGCAGCTGTCAATTGCCTTTTGTTTAATACATCAGAATTTCTTTGTAAAATATCAAACAGGTTCTGTAACATATAATTTAGAATCCCTAAAGTGGCAGGTAGCAAAAGTGAAAACAGAGTGTCAATAGTGGCATGTACTTATAGTAAATGATCAGGTTTTGTAAAATGAATTCATTGGATTGATTGAAAAGGTATGCAGGAATGAGGATTTTTTATAATTGGTTGTGCATTTTTGGTAATTTTAAATTTATTGCATGCATTTTTTATGATATTTTCCCACAATAGTGGTCAAATTCCAATTTGCTTACATGACCAGGCCCAGTTAGGTCCTCTGGGAACTGGCTAGGGACCAAGAGGAGCTTCCTGGGATCTAGATATCTTTATTAAAGCACACTTCCTTCTGGGAGGAGAGGCAGTCCTCCTACCTACAGTGCACATTTTAATCGTTTCTTATCAAGGTCATGTGATAGCAGTATCAGTTGCATGTAATGGCAACATCAGGTGAACAGAACAGACTCCACAAGTATATTTTTTCCCTGCATTCAGCCCTCAAATCTGATTTGCTCCCAATATAAGCCATGGCTATTTTGGGATAAATTTAATTTATACATATGTAGTTTATATAAACACTGGACAAAGCATTAAGATATTTTGGCTTAAAGGAATTTAGGTGTTTGTATGATTTAAATATTATTTAGCCAGTAATAGATTCATTTATAGCACTATTACTTAGATTAATAGATTAAACCACCTGGTTTGGGGCAAGAAAAGAAACAGTTTTTTGCCATTATAATGATACTCAGAAGAAAATCGGTATTTCTTATACAGATAATGACATGATAGAAGTTAATGTAAGTTATTTTGATAAAACACAGACTCTTTGCTTTTTATACTGATTATCTAGAAAATTTTTTTATATCTTTTCATTAGAACAGGCTAAGAGTCCAAGAAAACATTGTCATTTTAGATTCATTAAATTTTTCTTGATTTTGACCATAATTTTCATTTTTACAAACCCTCAGCAATTATTATATTAGTTTAGGCTTTGTCCTATATTTTTCTCATTTTGTAACAGTTCTTCATTTCATCTTAGGATAAAACTATTATCTTTTTCCTATTAATAAAAATACATTTTTTATATTTTTCATACTTCTCATTATTTTAAACAAGTATTTTACCACATATAATTATTATCAAAATTAAATTTGTTAAAATAATGTTAAATACTTAAAATACTTTAGTTAATGCATATTTAAAACATCAACATACAGTTTTTAACAAGAATTTTCAGTTTTAAAGTTCTGAAAATATATATATATATTCAAATATGAATAGGAGCTGACCTCATGGCCAGTTTCCAAATTGCTGATTGTCAAAAATCTAAGTCAACAAAAGGAGATGGGGCTGCTATTCCCATTCCTTGTCACAAGATTTTATTTGTAGTATTGGTATACATTTCAGTAGAATAATTCTTTAGATTAAACCAAGGTAACTTAACAGAACACTTTGAGTCAGAGCTACAATCCTGAATTGCATATCCCTTAGGAAACCAACCTGATACAATTCAATAGGATCCATTAATGAGTACTGACTTTTGTTCAGCATGGCATTGTTCCTATTGAATATTTTCTGACTCAGGTGTATATGAATTTTTGTATAAAAGCAGCTCATTAAGAACAAGCTCAGAAATTAATTTTTCTTTATTTTGCTCTCCTAAAGATGTGGTAAAGAAGCAATTTTTAAAATCTATTACAAGAATAGAGCAGTTTTTAGGAATTATAAGTGATGTGGGCAAGCCAGGCTGTAATGACTCTGTAGGTTGAATTGCAGCATTAACTTTGATTAAATCAGTTAACATTCTCCATTTTCCCAATTTCTTTTTTACAATAAATACTGGAGAATTCCAGGGACTATGAGGTACTTCTATATGTCCCACTTTAAGCTGTTCTTGAACTAACTGAGTTAAAGTCTCTAACTTTTCTATAAATAAGGGCCACTGCTCAACCCACAAAGGCTCATTTGTAGTATTGGTAGTGGATGTCCCTGGAGCGTCTCCTCACTTTATGCCTTAAGAGTCCCCCTATCAGATCCCTGTCTGGGCACCAATTGCCCAGTCCAGCTCAAGCAACTGTCCAAACAGGGTCAGAAGGGGCAGTGGGAAATTGAGAAAAAACACAACTCAGAGTTTAAGAGAAAATGAGAGCTAGGTGGTTCATTGCCTGACTGAACACAATGACCAAATAGGAACAGGAATATCTTCCCTGTTTTGTTATGCTCACTGCAAAGCCTTCATAACTAATTTCCATTACTTAAGATTTAAAACATTATGGCCTTAAGGCTGAAACCAATAACAATGCTTTTGAATGAGACCAAATAAGCTTAATAATTCAGATGTTTTAACAGGCACCCCAGTAGCTTCTAACAATGTTTTCAACACACACACATACTCCTCTAGCCACCTATTGTGATTACCCATTACCCTGATGCTACAAGGAAAATGCTTACTTTGCCAATATGACTCAAGTCCTCTTCTATTGACTGGAAATATGTGCCTCTAATGAGACTTTCCTTGGTTCCTTAATATTGTCTTGAGTCTTCTTTTTCTTCTTCGAGACCCACGTTGGGCAGAAGATGTTGCTTCTTATGAAACGGAGCTCGAACGAAATTAAGGAATGATAAAGAAAGAAAGAAAGAAAGAAAGAAAGAAAGAAAGAAAGAAAGAAAGAAAGAAAGAAAGAAAGAAAGAAAGAAAGAAAGAAAGAAAGAAAGAAAGAAAGAAAGAAAGAAAGAAAGAAAGAAAGAAAGAAAGAGACAGATGGGATCAGGGGGTCTGGAGCTTAGCAATAACAGACAACAGACAACTTTATTCTTAACTAGTTCCTCCTTATATACTGCAGGGTTTGCGTGACTAAAAGCATGCATACATTTCATGATAATGAAATGTATGCATGCTTACTTCTCACTATATTACTCCCTACATACGAGAGATAGCTAACAAGACCTTGGGGTTTTAAAAAAAGCAAACATTCTCTCCTTCTCAGACTGTCCTCCAATTAAGCAGATATCAGTCTCCACAGTTTATTGCTGATGCCACTCTGAAGCCAGTTGTTCCCAATAAATTCTGCAGGTTTTCCACTAACCCTGGCTCCTACAGAGTTCACTGTGTTATAAAGTCCTATGCTTCATCTTTTAACTTTTATTTGAGTATCCTAAAGTTTCTACTTTAAATCATTATCACCTATATAATTCTGTGCTGTTAATTACACTAGTAATTATGAGTTACCCTCACCTCTTTCCATTTGCTAACCTATGCGATACCTAAATAGAAATTCTATACAAATTAAGCATCAACTCCCCAAACTATCCCCTGGTAACCCTATTCTAGATTCTGACTCTATGAGTTTGCTTATTATAATTAGTTCATATCAGTGATATTACAATATTTTTCTTTTTGTATTGGCTTATTTCACTCAGCATAATATCCTCGAGTTTCATCCATGTTGTCACAAGTCAAGAGTTCACACCTTCTTAGAGCTGCATAATATTCCACCACACATCCACACAACAATTTGTTTCTACATTCATTGACTGAAGAACACTTCTGTTGTTTCCATCTTTTGACAATTTTGAATAATCCTGCTACAAATATTGGTGTGCAAATATCTGTTTAAGTCCTTGCTTCTAATTTTTTTGATTATATACTTAGTTGTTGGATTGCCAGGGTATATGATAATTCTATATTTAGTGTCCTGGAGAACTACCAAACTCTCTTCCACAAGTGCAGTGCTTGTATTGTATCTTGCCACCGGTAATGAATGAGTGTTCCTATTTCTCCACATCCTCTCCAACACTTGTAGTTTCCTTTTTTAATATTTAGCTATTTTAGTGGGAAAGAAATGATATCATGCTGTGATTTTGATTTTCAGTTCCCTAATAACTTGTGATGTTGAACATCTTTTCATGTGCTTTTTGGCCATTTGAATCACCTCTTTGAAGAAGTATCTATTCAAGTATTTCACCCATTTTTAAATTGGATTATTCATCTTTTTATTGTTGAGTTGTAGGATTTTATTCTATACTCTGGATATGAAACACTTATATGGATATGTGGTTTCCCAATATTTCTCCCATGGTATGTGTTGTCATTTCACTTCACAGTAGGGTACTCTGACATGGAAATGTTTTTCCTTTTTTTTAATTTTGATGAGGTTACATTTATCTACACTTTTCTTCTTTTGCTTTTGCTTTGTATATAAAAGCTAAGAAATCGGTGCCTAACATAAGATCCTGAAGATGCTTTCATACATTTTTTTCAATGAGTTTTAAACTTCTGGTTCTTATATTTAGACCTTTATCAAATTTAAGTTAGTTTTTGTACGGTGTGAATTAGAAGTGCTCCATCATTCTTGGGGTTGTGGATACCCAGTACTCCCCATACAATTTTTAAAGAGACTATTCTTTCCCAATTGTGTAGACTTAGCAGGCTTGCCAGAAATCAATTGGCTATAGATGTAAATGTTTATTTCTGAGCTCTCAATTTGATTCCATTGGAAAATATACATACTCTTTTGCCAGTACCATGCTGTTTTGACCACTATAGGTTTATAATGTTTAAAGTCAAGAATTGTGAGGCCTCCATTTTCTTTCTTTTTTTTTTTTTGGCTACTAAGGGCCACTTACCTTTCCAAATAAATTTGGTGATGGGATTTCCCACTTCTGCAAGGAAGGCTGTTGGATTTTTAATTGGGAGTGCACTGAATCTCTAAATCATTTTGGGTGGAATTGTTATCTTGACATTATTTAGTGTTCCAATCCATTAGCACAGCATGTCCTTCTATTAATTTAGATTTTTGTTGATTTTTTTAGCAATGTTTCAGTTTTCTGTGTACAAGTTATTCACATCTTTTGTTAAATTTATTCCTACATGTTTGATTCTTTTAATTTTAAATGGAATTTTTTGTTGATTTCCTTTTCAGATTGTTCCTTACTCATGTATAGAAACACTAGTTATTTTGACAAGTTAATCTTGTACCCATCACTTTGCTGAATTAATTTATTAGCTCTATTAGCTTTGATGTACAGTTTTGTGGACTTTCTATATATAAGAGCATGTAATCCACAAATGGTGAAAATTTTACTCTTTTCTTTCCAATTTGGATGTGCTTGTCCTAGTTTGCTAACTGCTGGAATGGAATATAACAGAAAAGTGATGTCTTTTAAAAAGGGGAATTCAATCAGTTGAAAGCTTACAGTTCTATGACCATGAAAATGTCCAAATTCAAGTCTATAGAAATGTCCAATCTAAGGCATGTAGGGAAAGATATCTTGGTTCAAGAAGGCCAATGATGTGTGGGGTTTGTCTCTTAACCTGAAAGGCACATATAAACATGGTGACATCTCCTAGCTTACTCTCCAGGCTTCTTGCTTCATGAAGCTCCCCCAGGGGCATTCTCCTTCATCTCCAAATGTCACTTGCTGGTGGACTCTAGTTCTCATGTCTCTACTGCTCTCATCATTCTCCTGCTTTCTTCAAGGTGCTTCCTTTTCAAAAGGATTTCTGTAAAGTAATCAAAATCCACCTAGAATGGGTGGAGTCACATCTCCCTCTATTCAAATGTTAATACCCACAATTGGGTGAAGCATATCCCTGTGGAGATAACCTAATCAAGTTTCAAACCTATAGTATGAATAGGGATTAGAAGAAACGGTTGTTTCCACAAGAGTGATTAGGATTAAAACATGGCTTTTCTAGGGTACATGAATCCTTTCAAATGGCACAGTTTTTATTTCATTTTCTAGCATAACTGCACTGCTTAGAACTTTCAGCACAATGTTGAATAACAGTGGTTACAGTAGGCATCCTTATCTTGTCCCAGATCTTAGAAGGAAAGCTGTCAGTCTTTCATGATTGAATACAATGCTAGCTGTCAGTTTTTCATATATGCCCTTTATTAGGTTGGGGAAGTCTCCTTCTATTCCTGTTTTTTAGTGTTTTTGTCAAGAAAGCATGCTGGACTTTTTGAAATTGCTTTTCTGCATCAATGGAGGTGATTGTGTGGCTTTTCTCTTTTTGTTTTGTTAATGTGGTGTACTAAATTAATTAATTTTCTTACCCGTGTGCACCTGGGATAAAACCCGGTTGATCATGGCACATAATTCTTTTAATGTGCTGTTGGATATGAGTTGTAAGTATTTTCCTAAGGATCTTTGCATATATGAGATGTCTTTGTTCTTTTCTTGTAGTATCTTTATATGGCTTTGTTTTTAGCATGATGGCCTCAAAGAATGAGTTAGGGAGGTTCCTCTTCAAATTTTTTGGAAGAGGCTGAGCAAATTTGTTATTAATTTATCTTTGAATGGTTGGTAAAATTCACCTGTTAAGCCACCAGCACTAGGTTTTGTTGTTGTTGTTACTAGATGAGTTTTGATGACTGGTGTAATCAGTTTTCTTGTATTTGGTCTGTTGAGATTTTGTTTCTTCTATTGTCAGTGTGGGTTTTTGTGTTTTTAGGAGTTTCTCCATTCCATCTAGATGGATTAATTCATTGGCATAAAGTTATTAATAATGATCTTTGATGATCCTTTCTATATCTGTAGGATTATAATAATACCCCACCTCTCAATTCTGATTTTATTTATTTTCATCTTCTCTCCTTTATTCTTTGTCAGTCTAGTTAATGGTTTTTCACTTTCATTGTTCCTTTCAAAGAATGAAATTTTGGTTTCATTGATGCTCTCTATTGTTGTTTTTTAATTTTCAATTACATTTATTTATTTTTTCTCTAATCTCATTATTTTTCTCCTTGTACCTGCTTTGGAATCAGTTTGCTGTTCTTTTTCTAATTCCTCCAAGTGTACAGTTCAGTCTGTCATTTTAGTTCTTTCTTCTTTTTTTCATTTAAGCATTTAGATGCATCCATTTCCCTCTCAGCACTGCCTTCACTGCTTCACATAAGTTTTAATATATTGTTCTTATTTTCATTCATCTCAAGATATTTACTGATTTCCTTTACAATTTCTTCTTTGACTCACTGACTGTTTCAAAGTGTGTTATTTAACATCTATATATTCATGGATATTCATCTGCTACCTATTTCCAGCTTCATTCCATTATGGTTGAGAAGGTAATTTGTATAATTCAAACTTTTAAAGTTTAATGTGACTTGTTTGATGATCCAATATATGGTTTATCTTTGAGAATAGTGTTTGTATTTTTCAGAAAAATGTATATACTTCTGTTATGTGTGCAATACTCTGTATATGTCTGTTATGTCTAGTCCATTAAAAATATATTCAAGTTCTTTCTTCCTTTATTGATCTGTTGTCTAGACATCTATCTAATGATGAGAGTTTAAAATCTCTAACTACTATTGTAGATGTGCCTATTTCCCTCTTCATTTTTTTTTAGGATTTAAATTTTTTTTATTAGAGAAATTGTGGGTTTACTGAAAAATTATGCATAAAATACAGGATTCTCATATACAACCCTATTATTAACATCTTGCTTTGGTGTACTTCTCTTTTCAGTTTTGCCAGTACTTCATGTATTTTTGGATACCATGTTTGGGTGTATAAATATTTATGATTGTTATTTATTCTTGGTGGATTCCTCTTTTCTTAATATATAGAGTCCTTCTTTGTCTCTTAAAACAGCTTTCAATTTTAAATGATTTTTGTCCAATATCCTATAGCTACTACAGCTCCTGTTTGTTTCTATTTTCATGAGATATCTTTTCCCAATCTGTCATTTTGAAATTAATGTGTCTATCTTAGGTGAGTCTCTTGTAAACAACATAGAGTTGGATCATACTTTGTTATCCATTCTGTCCATTTGTGTCTTTTGATTGGGTAATTTAATCCTATGAACCTTCTATGTTATTACTGTAAAGGCAGTTCTTCCTTCAGCCATTTTGTCTTTTGGTTTGTATATGTAATATTCTTATTTTTTGTCTTTCTATTCCTTTATCAAAACCTCATTTTCTGATCTGAATAGTTGATCTTTTGTGATGTATCTTTTTAATGTTATTTTATTGTGAAATATAATGTATATACAAAATGCAGTGAAATTCCACATACATTTTAACAAGTAGCTATAGAATAGATTTTAAAGTTTGGTATGGGTTACAGTTCAATGATTTTTCATTTTTCCTTCTATTTGCTTGAAGACACTGGATACCAACAGAAATATGAATATGATGATTCAGCAGTCATATTTATTTGTTAAATCCTATCTTCCTGTGTAACTGAACCTCAGATGAAAGTTAGCCTCTTTTCCTCTGAAGAACTATATGTTTTTAGCTAAATAAATCCCCTCTTAAAAAGCTGATCCATCTCGGCTATGCTGCATTCTGGCAGCTTTAGCAAACTAGAACAGATACCAACTTAACTTCAATCACATACACATTCTCTTCTCCCATAACCCTTATGTTGCCTTTGTCCCATTTTACCACTTTGTAGTCTTTATATTCTTCATGTCTATTATTAGTCAATTGTTTTCTGACTCTTAAGGGAATTAAAGAGTAGAGTTGTTTATTGAGGATACAGTACTATTCGATTTTTCATTTATCCTTTTAGTTATCCTTATGCGTAATCTTCATTTCTTCATACTACTGCAACCTACTCTCTCCTGTCTTTTCCTTTCAACCTGCAAATCTCCCCTTAGTAATACTTTCAGGGCAGGACTTCTGTCGACAAAATCTCTCAGTTTCTGTTAATCTATTGACAACTTAAACTTCCCTTAATTTTGAAAGATAGTTTTTGACTGAAAATATTTCACTTTTAGTGCCTAAAAATATCATCTTTCTTGTCTCCATGTTCTCTGATATGAAATTGACACTTCATCTTATTGAGGATCCTTTCTGCATGATAAATCACTTTACTCTGATGGCTTTCAGAATTTTTTATCTTTGCATTTGACATTCTTATTCATAAGAATAATAATGATAATGAATAATAATGAATAATAATTCTCAGAGCAGTCTGTTAGGATATATTCTGTTTGGAGTATGTTGTTCTTCTTGGATATGTATATTTATGCCTTTCACAGGAGTTGGGAAATTCTCAGCCTTTATTTCCTCAAATATTCCTTTATTCCCATTTTTTCTCTTCTGATCTGAAACACCCATGATATGTTTGAGTGCTTCATACTATCACTAGAATCCCTGAGACACTGCTCATTTTTTTAAATTCTTTTCACTCTCTGTTTTTCTGATTTGCTTATTTCATTTGTCCTGTTTTTAGTTTGCTGATTCTTTCTTCTGCCTGTTCAAATCTACTGTTGTCTGTCCCTATTGTATTTTTAATCTCTATCATTGAGCCTTTCATCCCCATAATGTCTATGTTTCTTTTTATACTTTCAAATTGTCCTTGATGCTCACAAATAATTCTGTTAATGTCCTTTATCTCTTTATGCATATTTTCCCACATATCTTTGAATTGATTTAGGAGATCTCTTTGAAATTCTTTGAATAGTTGTTCCAAATTCTGTGTCTTCTCTGAAATTTTGATTTGCTCTCTGGACTGAGTTGTATCTTCCTGTTTCTTAGTATGGCTCATAATTTATTGCTGAAGTCTAAGCATTTGATTATCTTGATGAGATAAGTGAACATCATTTTTTCTTTCTTGTTTAGGGTTTTATTTTGATTGGCTTTGCTTTTAGTATTTTCTTTACACTTGATTCATTATTCTAAACATTTATAAGAGCCCTTGATTAACTGACCAGATATTTTTTCAGCTCTTCATCTGATTCTTGTTCTGAATGTGTGGTACAGTTTTGAATATTGTGATTTTTGTATGATTGTTTCAATTCCAGGAGAAAGTTTCCTTTCTCTTGTTCTTCTCCAGAAAACTTAATTTCTTCTGTTGTTTTTGTACTGAATTTATCCCCAGATCCTATAAGTTGATTTGGGTAAATTCTCTCCTTCACTCAGTGCCACATTATCCTTACACTTTGCAATTCTAGGACCTTTCTGTGTTATGACCATTTTGGGTTTTTTGTCCCTTCTCCCCCTTTTTTTTTTAACCTTTTTGAAGATTTTCTGCCTCCAGTTTCTTCCCAAGGAAGTTATCACACCCATGAATAAAGGTGGGGTCAATCCAGAAAAGTGGGCCAGTCCAGAGAAGTTCATTTTGCATTTAAGTGGTCCAATTGACAGTAAGTGTGTTGAGTAACTGTACCACTTGGAAGCAACCTGGCAAACAAAAACTAAAAGATAAGATGGTAGATTCAAGAGTTACCTTGACAGCAATAACTCTGAATATTAATAGATTAAATCACCAATTAAAAGACACATATTTGCCGAAAGGATTAAAAGTATGAGCCATGTATATGCTGCTTACAAGAAACTCATCTTGGACCTAATGATACAGATAGATTGAAAATGAAAGGATGGAAAAAGAATTTATATGCAAGTTATAACCAAGAGAAATCAGGAGTAGTCATATTAATATCAGATAAAATAGAATTTAAATATAAAGATGTTATAAGATATAAGAAGGGAGTCTGGGAAGATGGCTGAACAGGGTAGGTGGAGTTCCACGCTGCTCCAAGGAAAAGTTAGAGAAGGGATAGGACGGTGACTGAGCTGGTGATTCAAGAGTGCAACTGACTTGGTAGAGCCTTCTGCACCACATAGGGTGGCCCTGGTTGCAAAAGCTGAGGAACTGAGAAGCAAAAAACTGGAGCCTAATATGGAAGTATGGAACCCACAGGAATGCATGGATATGAAGAAAGGGACTATAAAGTAAGCCAAGTCATGTTCCTTGAACACACTGCCCCCATCAGTGCAGCCTCATGACCTGTGACCTACCCCACACTGCATGTACCTGAACCCTGTCACTCACTCCCACATCCTGTGATCCAAGTGCCCCTGCCCTACAACCCCCCAGCACATGTACCTGCTCCACACACCCACCCTAAGTGCAGGCCAGCCCACCTCTCTTGCACCCCTCCTGACTACTAGCTCCACCTCTCTGCTACTTTCAGGCTGTCACCAGCACATAAAGGCTGTGGGCACTTACTTTCATACCCAAGCTACACCCATCCCCTGCCCATAGTGTTGCACAGCCTCACCCTGGCCCCCGAGCTCTGCACATCAGTTTATGGCATTCCTAGACCCATGCATGTGCTTGGCCCCAAAACATATCTGTCAGCTCTGGGAACTTCAGTTTACTGCACTCCTAGGCCCACACATACTCATGGGCCTCAGTCACACTTCGCAGCTTTGAGAAAATGTTGACCTGTGCAGCTGGGTCACATCTGCCCCCAGCACAGGAAAGCATAATGCCAACCTGATGCCATATCTCTACACATGTGCATAAAGAGCCCCGTGCCCTAGACCAATGCACACAAGGGTTACACCCCCCAGACCTGTGCACCATACAGCTACATTCTTCCTGGCCACTGGGAGCCTAATTTCACAAGTACCAGCATAACATCCCCAGCCTGCACTTATACCTGTGCTGCATTGTATCACTGCACTATTGCTCCCTGTTTCATATCCAGCATCCTAGCTTTCAAACACCTCCCAAACACAAGGCTTTAGACTACCAAAAGAAATCAACTCCCAAAATAAATCAATCAAGATATTTACATGTGATGAAAACAACAGAAGGTCACTAAGCAAATCACAATGCAGCCAGATATAGCCCAGTCCAACAACCAAATTAAAACACTGGAGGGCTCTGGGCATTGGAACAACTAATCAAAGATATTCATATAACTCTACTTAATAAAATAAGCAGCATGAGAAATGACATAAAGGAAACCAAGAAGACAGTAGAAGAGAATAAAGAGGAATTTGAAAGAATAAAGAGAAAAATAGCAGATATCACAGAATTAAAGACCGTTTGATCAAATAAGAAACATACTGGAGACACACAAGAGCAGAATTGAACAGACAGAAGAAAGAATAAGCAATCTGGAGGACAGGATAACTGATTTCAAACACTCAAAACAACAAATGGCAAAAAATATGGAAAAAATTGGATTGGATCTCTGGGAAACAAAGAACACAAATATAAGAATCATTGGTGTCTCATAAGGAGAAGGAGTAAAGGGCTAAGAAGAGTAGTTAAGGAAATAATGGGTAGAAACTTCCCAAACCTTATAAAAGTCATAAATATACAAGTCAAAGAAGCCCAATGAACTCCAAACAGAATAAACCCTAATAGACCTTCCCCAAAATGCATGCTAATTTGTCTGTCAAATGTTGAAAAGAAGCAGAAAATTCTGAAGGTGGCAAGAGAAAAATGATCTACTATGTACAATGGAAAGCACAAATTATTGAGTTCAGACTACTCAACTGGCGCCATGGAGATGTGAAGGCAGTGGTATGATATATGTAAGATCCTGAAAAAGAAAGACTCCCAGCCAAGAATTCTGTTTACAGCCCAGTTGTACTTCAAAGCTGAGGGAGATATTAAAATGTTCACAGACAAACAAATCCTGAAAGAAATTGTCAACAAGAGACCATCCCTCCAAGAAATACTAAACGGAGTTCTGCCAGTTGAGAAAAACAGACAAGAGAGGGAAGTCTGGAGGAGGACACAGAATTGACTAGTACCACTGAGGGTAATGGAAAGGATAAAAAGAGAAAGAGGGAAAAGAATATATAGATCTAGTAAACAAAATAAAAAAAGATAAGATGGAGTATTCAAGAAATGCCTTTTTAGTACTAACTTTGAATGTTAATGGACTAAACTTACCAACGAAAAGATACAAGTTGGCCGAATGGACTAAGAAATATAATCCAGCTATATGCTGCTTACAAGAAACTAATCTTAGACACAAGGATACAAATAGATTGAAAGTGAAAGTATGGAAAAATATTTTTGTTGTAAACAAAAGAAAGCAGGATTACCTATACTAATATTGGACAAAATAGACTTTAAATGTAAAGCATCATAAAAGACAAACAAGGACACCATATATTAATTAAAGGGTCAATTCACCAAGAAGATATAACAATCATAAATGTTTATACTCCCAATCAATGTTCTCCAAAGTATATGAGAGAGACATTGGCAAAACTGAAGACAGAGACAGATGTTTCAACAACAATAATAGGAGACTTTAGTACATCACTCTGCTCTATAGCTAGAACAACCAGACAGAAGAGCAATGAGGGAAAAGAGAAGTTAAGTCACTTGTTAATGAATTAGACCTAACAGACATATATAGGTCATTGCACCCCAAAACGCAAGGATACATGATCTTCTCTAGTGCTCATGGAACATTCTTCAGGATAGATCATGTGCTGGGGCACAAAACAGGTGTGCCTTTATAAATTTAAAGATGTTAAAATTATTCAAAGCACTTTCTCTGATCACAATGGAATGAAGATGAATCTCAATAACCACAAAAGAATGAGAACATTCATAACTATATAGAGATTAAATAACACACTCTAAAACACCAGAGAGTCAAAGAAGAAATTGGTAGAGAAGTCGATAGCTATCTGGAGAGGAATGAAAATGGGAAAACAACATATCAGAACTTTTGGGATGTGGGAAAGGCTGTGTTGAGAGGGAAATTTATTGCCCTAAATGCCAATATTAAAAAACAATAAAGACCAGAAATCAAGGACGTTAACTGCCCAAATGGGGGAACTTGAAAAAGAACAGAAAACTAACCCTAAAGCAAATATGAAAAATAAATGACAAAGATTAAAGCAGAGTTAAATGAATGGGAGAACAAAAGAACAATAGAAAGAATCAATAAAACTGAAAGTTGGTTCTTTGAGAAAATAAATAAAATTGATGGGCCACTGGCAAGACTGATGATGGGCCACTGGCAAGACTGACAAAGAAAAAAAGAGAGAGGATGCAAATGACAAAATCAACACAGAAAGGGTGCATAACCACAGACACTGAAGAAATTTAAAAAATCACAAGAAGATATTATGAACCACTATATGCCAACAAACTAGGCAACTTAAAGAAAATGGACAAATTCTTGGAAACAGATGAGCTACACTGACTCAGGAAGAAATAGAAGATCTCCACAAACCAATCACAAGTAAAGAGATTCAATCAGTCATCAAAAATCTTCCTACAAAGAAAAGGCCAGGCCCAGATGGCTTCACAGGGGAATTTTATCAAACATTCCAAAAAGAACTAACACCAATCCTGTTAAAACTTTTCCAAAAAATTGAGGAAAAATGAACTCTACCTAACTAATTTTATGAAGCTAATATCATTTTAATACCAAAACCATGTAAAGGATAATATAAGAAAGGAAATCTACAGGCCAATCTCCCTAATTGATGATGAACATAGATGCAAAAGTTCTCAATAAAATTTTAGGAAATCGAATCCAACAGCACATTAAAAGAATTATACACAATGACAAAGTGCGGTTTACACCAGCAATGCAAGGATGGTTCAGTACACAAAAAAATCTATTAATGTAATAGAGCACATTAACAAAGTGAAAAGCAAAAATCACATGATCATCTTGATTGATGCTGAAAAAATCATTTGAAAAAATTCAACATCCTTTTCTAATAAAAATACTCCAAAAGATAGGACTCAATGGTAACTACCTCAATATGATAAAGGGAATATATGAAAAACTGATAGCCAGAATGGTACTCAATGGAGAGAGACTGAAAGCTTCCCAACTAAGAAGACAAGGACCAATACAAGAATGTCCACTGTCACCACTACTATTCAACATTGTGCTAGACGTTCTAGCTAGAGCAATCAGGCAGGACAAAGAAATGAAACATCCAAATTGGAAGGGAAGAAAAAAAACTTTTATTATTTGCAGATGACATGATACTATCCTTGAAAGATCCTACAGCAAATTTACTTGAACTAATAAACAAATTCATAAAGGTGGCAGGATATAAATTTAGTGTGCAAAAATCACTCACATTTCTATATGCAAGTAATGACCTGACTGAGATCTCAGTTAAGGAAAAAATTCTATCCAAAATAGCAACTAAAAGACTCAAGAACTTAGAAATGAATTTAACTAGGGATGTAAAGAACATGTACAAAGAAACTACATAACATTGCTAAAGGAAATCAAAGATATAAATAGGTGGACAGACCTACCCTGCTCATGAATAGGAAGGTTAAATATAGTTAAGATGTCAATCCTACCCAAATTGTTCTACAGATTTAACACAGTACCAATGAAAATTCCAACCACCTACATTGAAGACTTGGCAAAGCTAGTTGCCATACTCAACTGGAAGGGAAAAAGACACCAAAGAGCTGAACATCCTAAAAAAGAAGAACAAAGTGGAAGGATTTACACGTCCTGACATTAAAACCTATTGTAAAGCCACAGTGGCCAAACAGCATGGTACTGGCACAAAGATAGAAACATTTTTAATGGAATAGAATTGAGAGTGTAGAAACAGACCACCAACTGATGGCAACTGATTTTGATAAGGCTCCCAAATCCTCTAAACTGGAACAAAATAGTGTTTTCAATAAATAGGCATGCAGAAACTGGATATCCACAGCCAAAACAATGAAAGTGGACCCCTATCTTACATCATATACAAAGATTAACTCAAGTGGATCAAACACCTAAATATAACAACTAGCACAGTAAAGCTTCTCGAAGAAAATGTAGGGAAATATCTTCAAGACTTAGTAATAGGATGTAGCTTCTGAAACTTTACACCCAAAGCCCAAGCAACAAAGGAAAAAAATAGATAAATGGCAACTCCTCAAAATCAAATGCTTCTGCACCTCAAAAGACTTTGTCAAAAAGGTGAAGAGGTGGCCAACTCAAAGGGAGAAAATATTTGGAAATCACACATCAGACAAAGGTTTGATATCCTGTATACACAAATAAACCATACAATTGAACAATAAAAGAACAAATAACCCAATTATAAAACGGGCTAAAGATATGAATAGGCATATTTCTGAAGAGCAAATACAAATGGCTAAAAGCACATGAAAAATGATCATTTTCATTAGCTATGAGGGAAGTGCAGATCAAGACTACAATGTGATATCACCTCACACCTATAGGAATGGCTGCTATTAAACAAACAGGAAACTATAAATGTTGGAGAAGATGTGGAGAAATTGGGACACTTATGTACTGCTGGTGGGAATGTAAATGGAAGGCAGTTTGGTGGTTCCTAAGGAAACTAAATATCGAGTTGTCCTACAACCCGGCAAGGAAACTATTTGGTATATACCCAGAAAAGCTGAAAGCAATGACACAGACATTTGCACACCAATGTTCATAGTAGCATTATTCACAATCGCTAAAAGATGGAAACAGACCAAATGCCCATCAGCAGAAGAGTGGATTTACAAAATGTGGTATGCACATACAATGGAGTATTATATAACCATAAGATGAAATGATGTCCTGAAGCACATGACAAGATGGACAAGACTTGAGGGCATAATGCTGAGTGAAATTAGCCAGATGCAAAAGGATAGATACTGTATGATTCCATTTTTATGACCATCATAAAGGTAAAATCAGAAGCTTATAACATAGAATATAGGGGGCTTAGAGATGCATAGAAGGTAGAGATGGGTGGATTGTTGGCTAAAAAAGAGAAACTCCAATGTAAGGGAATAGACAGATGTGAAGGTGGTTCTCTAGTGGGTATATAATTAATATTCCCATATTGAAGATGAACAAGACTGAAAGGGTTGTATAGACGTACTGATTAACCCTATCCCACTGTCATTAGTTCATTTCTAAGTTCATTTCTGACACTGTCCCAATGTCTCACTTACTAACAGTAGAAATATAAACTAATTCTTGCAAGAACTACTTCAAAGGTATGATTTATTTACGAAGAGTTTTTAAGTCCAGGGTACAGGGGTAAAACTGCTATTTTATGCTATGGGCTATGTTTAAAAAGAAAATATCCACACTAACAAAGCAACAGCAGTTTAATAATAGGGTAAGGACAAGAGTTAAGAGGAGCTTTAGATTTTCTATTTGGCAAGGGTGTGTTCATTGGTTTTCTTTCTCTTGGGAACACTGTATTTATCTAAAATTGAGAGTGGTGATGGACTATGGACTTTGGGCACTATACATGAAGCTTGATGAATGCAGGTTGCTGAAGGATGCACTGACTGAGAAGTAGATTGGTGAACGATCATGTATACTTATGAGCAGAGGTTGTGCTGCTACAAAAAAAAGATCAAAGTTGTGAGGCATGCAATGATGTGGGTGAATATGTGGGACATTTGGTGAGGCAAATAAGCCAGAAATAAAAGACCAACAATGGTATGGTCTCCTTTAGAAAATGCTTATAAGAAAACAGGGGCTTAGATTGTAAGCTTTTATAGCAGACACAGTAAGTCTGGAGTGTTAATTATTATTTCTGGATTTCTTTTTCTATTTGTGGATTTTGAAAAGCTGCTTTATATAATATATACGTAACCAGATATTTAGAGATAAGAACAATGCTATTCAGTTTGGGGTTAAAGTAATTCAGAAAACATGGTTAAAGAAGATATTGTCTATATTTTGGAACCACACCTATTCTTTGAGATCAAAGGAAGAAACCTTTATTTGGTCTGGAACCAAAATTTTCTGTAGCACATAATCTAACTCAACCTATCTGTATCTTATAGCTCATTGAACAATTGAAATACAGGTAACCCAGAATAAGAAAGAGGTCCTTTCATCCTGTATAGATTAATGTAATTCCTGGATACATCCTGGAGTACATTAAGCAGATCATCTAAAAGTATTGGCAAAGTCCCTCAAGGGATGGGAAGAAAAATATGGAACTATTAAACTTTATCATCAGAGAATCCCTTGATAGTGTGTCAAATTTTAGGGACACCAAATCAATAGGGCATGCCCCTGATCCTGAAGCTTACTCTTGTGAAGTTTATGTAGGTAGCAGAGAAGCTTAGCCTACTTATAGGTATGCATGAGTGTTACTTCTGGAAGACTTCTTTTGTTGTTCAATTATGACCTCACTCTCTCTGAGCCCAACTCTGCAACTGAAATCATTTCCCTCACCCTTATATGGAACATGAGTTCCTGGGGTAGAGGTTGCCCTGGCAGCATGGGAGATAACTTTCAGGGATGAATTCAACCCTGGTACTATAGGATCAACAATTCCATCCTGACCAAAACGGGGAAAAGAAGTGTAATTATTAAAGCATCAGTGGCAGAGAGAGTTCAAATAGAGTCAAGAAGCTACTCTGGATGTTGCTCTTACACAAGCTTCAGTTAGACATTGCTACCTATCATAACCTGCCAAACTCCAACCAAGACCTTTCTATCCAATCCTAAAGAACAACTAGGGCAATATATAAGAGTCTACAAAGGTTCCATCCACTAGGGTAACTTTACAGAAACCTACAACTTCCAGATGGGTCCTTGGACCAGATAAGTCCTGAAACCTAGGGGGCCCAGCCTCTCCAGAACATCAGATAATTCCATCTCCCTACCCCATATTATTGACAGATCTTTCAACATGAAAAAGTTAGAATGGGCATATCCCAAACACCCCTATGACAGGGATAGAAAGATCGAAGGTGATGGTGGAATTATACAGAGAAGATAGGATTTAACAAATTAATATCATTGCTGAATCATTAAATTGATATCTCCAGCATCTTAGAGCAGCTAGAAGTAAAAACCTAAAAATTTGAAATTGAAACCCATGTCAAGCTCAGAAATATGTCCTACAACAAACTGTGGACCTATACCTGCAATTTATAGTTTTGTTTATATATATTATTTTTCACAAAAAGAAAGAAAAATTGATTGTGATAATAAAAAAAAATTATGCCTTCTATCCTCCTATATTCTGGAGCAGCTAGAAAGAAAAGTCTGAGAGGATTGTATGGTAACCCATGACAAACTCTAGGATCTGTCCTGTAACTACTTTTTGAAGGGTGCTTTGAAAACTTTGGCTTTTTTATTTCTTTACTTTGAATACATGTTATATTATACAGTAAAAAGTTATAAAAATAATTACAAATGAATATTATAAGCCTTTCTGTAGGTTTCAATTAAAATCATTTTCTAGGTATTCCATAAATTTAGTTTTGCATTGTTACATCAATATTTGAATGTGCAGCCTGAATTCATAGTAGCATCTTTCAGAATAAATATTTGTAATTGATTTCACTGGCAACTTCAAATTAAGAACAAAATAAGATGTTTATACATTATTCTGTCTCAGTATTATCCAGTAATACTCATGAAAACATTTACTTTATTGATATTATTTTAAATTACAACCATTTTCTGAGTCTTTCATGTTGAAAATTATAAGTTCAGAGGTTTTGATTTTCTTCTTATCTTTAAAGTGAAAAAATAAAGTTACTAATAGAAGTATATTAAACTGCACTTCTTAAAGATTTGATATATATTAATAAGTATTAAGCAAAAATTTAGGAAGTACATTATATATTAATAAAATGGACAGTTAATCAAGAAGAAAGAACAATCATAAATGTTTATACTCCCAATCATGGAGCTCCAAAGTACATGAGGCAAACAATGGCAAAACTGAAGGGAATGATAGATATTTCAACAATATTAGTGGGACACTTCAATGCACCACTCTCCTCAATGGATGGAATGACTAAAGAGAGGATGAATAATGATATAGAGAATTTAAATAATGTGATACATGAATTAGACCTAATTGGTCCATATATAGATCATTACCCTCTAAAATATCAGGATATACATTCTTCACTAGTGCTCATGGAACATTATCAAGGGTAGATCATATGCTGGGACATAAATCTGTTCTTTACAAATTTAACAAGATTAAAATTATTCAAAACACTATGATTATGATTGAATAAAGCAGAAAATTTATAATCATTAAAGAACCATAACTTTTACAAGTATATGGAAATTTTAAAATATGATGTTAAATAATCAGTAGGTTAAAAAAGAAATTGTTAGAGAAATTGGTAAATATCTGGAGGTAAATGAAAAGGAAAATATAGCATATCAGAACCAATGAAATGCTGCAGAGTCTGTGCTGAGAGGGAAAGTTATCATCCTAAATGTCTGTTTTATGAAATTGATGACCTAACTGTTCACATGGAAGAACTAGAGAAAGAACAGCAAACAAATCCAAAGCAAATAGAAGAAAAGAAATAGCTAAAATTAAAGAGAAATAAATGAAATGGAGGACAACATCAACAACAACAAAAAACAATAGAATGAATTAACAAACCAAAAGTTTGTCTTTGTGAAAATCAATGGACTCTAGCTAGAGTGACAAAGAAAAAGAAAGAGAGGGAGGGTGCAAATAAATAAAATAAAATAATGAGAGGGGGCTCATTATCATGGATCCTGAAGGAATTAAAAAAATCATTAAGAGAATATTATGACCAACTATATGTTAAAAAACTAGATAGCTTAGTTGAAATGGACAAATTTCTAGGAACATATGGACTAACAACACTGACTCTAAAAGACATAGAAGATCTTAGCAACCCAATTACAAGTAAAAGGATTCATTTGTTATCAAAATGTTCCTACAAAGAAAATCGCAGGGCCAGATGACTTCACAGAAGAATTTCAGCAAACATTTCAAAAAGAGCCAACACCAAATCTGCTCAAACTCCTCCAAAAATTGAGGAAATAAGTGCACCACCTACATCATTTTATGAAGCTAAAATTACTCTAATACCAAAACTGGATGAAGAAGCAACAAGAAAGGAACCTGCAGGTCAATCTCCCTAATGAATATAGATGCAAAATTTCTCAACCAAATTTTAGCAAACTGAATCTAACAATATGTTAAAAGAATTATATATCATGACCAAGTGGGGTTTATACCAGGAGTGCAAAGATGATTCAACATAAGAAAATCAATCAATATTATATGGCACATTAACAAATTGAAAGGAAAAATCACATGATCACCTTGATTGATGCTGAAAGACATTCAACAAAATTCAGCATTGTTTTTTGATGAAAACCACTTTGAAAGGTAGGAATTAAAGGAAACTTCCTCAGTATTATAAAGGACATATATAAAAATCCACCTCAAGTATCATTCTCAATCATGAAAGATTGAAATAATTCCCCCTAAGGCCAGGTACAAGATGAGACAAGAATGCCCATTGTCAACACTATTTACAACGTTGTACTAGAAGTTCTCCTTAGGGTGATAAGGAAGGAGAAAGAAATAAAAGTCATCTAAATAGGAAAGGAAGAAATAAAAATGTCACTATTTACAGATGACATGATCCTATACTTGGAAAATCCTGAGAATTCTACGACAAAGCTACTTGAGCTATTAAACAAATTCAGCAAAATGATGGGATACAAGATTAATATGCAAAAATCAGTAATGTTTCTACTTAAAAGCCATGATATCACTGAGGAGATAATTAAGGAAAAAAATCCATTCAAAATAGCCAGTAAAAGAATCAAGTATTTAGGAGTAAGCTTAAACAGGTATGTAAAGTACCTGCACATAGAACACTACAAAATATTGATAAAAGAAATCAAAGAAGATCTTCTTTTCAAAGAAGATGTCAATTCTACACAGATTCATCTACAGATTAAATGTAATATCAATTAAAATAACAATAACCTATTTTGAAGACTTGGAAAAGCTAGTGATCATATTTGTTTGGAGGGGAAAGAAACCTCAGATAGTTTAAGATATCCTAAAAAAGAAGAGTAAATTGGGAGGACTAAAACTTCCCAACTTTAAAACTCACTATAAAGTCACACTGACCAAAACAGGATGATACTGGCACAACGATAGAAGTTTTGACCAATGGAACTGAATCAAGAGTGTGGATACTGACCATCAAATCTATGGCCAATTAATATTTGACCAAGCCCCCAAATCCAATGGATTGGGACAGAAGAGTCTTTTCAATAAAATGGCTTGGGAGAATAGGATATCAAAGCCCAAATAAAAGAAAAAGGACTGCTATTTTATACCCTACACAAAAATTAACTAAAAATGCATCAAACACTTAAATATAAGAGCCAGTACTATAAAATTCCTAGAAGAAAATATAGAGAAACATCTTCAAGATCTTATGATAAGAGGTAGCTTCTGGAACTTTACACCCAAAGCTCAAGTTATGAAAGAAAAATAGACAAATGGAACTTCTCACAATGAAGAGTTTCTGTGCCTCAAAGGAGTTTGTCAAAAAGGTGAAGAAGCAACCAATTGAATGGGAGAAAATATTTTGTAACTACATACAAGATAAAGGTTTGATACCCTGTATACATAAAGAAATCATGCAACTCATTAACAAAAAAAACAAACAACTCCATTGTACAGTGGGAAAATATATGAATAGACATTTTTCTGAAGAACAAATACAAATGGCTAAAAAGCACAAGAAGTTATGCTCATTTTCATTATCTATAAAAGAAAATTCAAATGGAAACTACAATTAGATATCAGGTCACACCTATAAGAATGACTGCTATTAAACAAATAGGAAACTAAATATTGGAGGGGATATGGAGAAATTGCAACACTTATGCACTGTTAGTGGGAGTGTATAATGCTACAACTGCTGTGGAAGACAGTCTGGCAGCTCCTTAGAAAAGTAAATATCAAGATACTGTATGACCCAGCAATATCAATGTTATATATACCCAGAAGAGCTGAAGGCAAGTGACATGAGCATACATTTGTATACCAATGTTCATAGTGGCACCATTCATAATTACCAAAAAATGATAACAGTCTGACAAGTGGATACACAAAATATGATATATACACACTATTTTAGCTTGCTAATTGCTCCCAGAATGCAACATACCAGAAATAGAACAGCTTTTATAAAGGAAATTTATTAAGTTACAAGTTTACTGTTCTAAGGCAATAAATTGTCCATACTAAGGCATCCATAAAAAGATATCTTGATTCAAGAAAGGCTGATATTTGCTACATGGGAAGGCATGTGACAGGTGTCTGTCGGTCCTTGTTCCTGGCTCCATTGCTTTCACTTTCTGATGCCAGTGGGTTTCCTCCCTAGGCATTTGCAGACCTTCACTTAGCTTCTCCAGGACACAACTCTGGGTTCAGACTTGCTTAGCATCTCATGGTAAGGCATATGGTAATGTTTGCTGGGCTCTGCACCTCCAACTGTCTGTGTCTAGGTGTCTGCTCTCTCTGTCAGAACTCTGAGCATCTCCAAATGTTTGTGTCTCTTTTGGATTTCTAGCAACAGTTCTCCAAATCTGCTCTCTGTCAACTTTGAGCACTTTCTCCAAAATATTTCCCTTTTTAAAGAAATTCAGTAAACTAATCAAGACACACCTTTAATGGGCAGGGTTCCATCCACAACCCATCAAAAGGTCACAATCACAATTGTGCATGTCAAATCTTCATGGAAACAATACAATGAAAAGGATGCAACTCTACAATATTAAATCATGATTAATTTTCTGGGGTATACAACAGTTTCAAACTGGCACACACATGATGGAAAATTATGCAGAATTAAGATAAAATGAGGTGCTGAAGCATATGACAGCATGATGAACCTGGAAAATATAATGCCGAGTGAAATAAGCCAGACACAAAAGGATAGCTATAGTATGATTTCATTATCATGACTCTGCTAAACAGGACAAACTCCACATCATACAGCTCAGGAAAAAAATCTGTACTCATCATATGTAGCAATGAACTAGATGTTACATCTCTGCAGCTAGAGTATGCAAATGGCTTCAGATTCTTCCATATGTTTTACATTTTTCACATTCACCATTCATGATAAATATTTTATAAAAGAGAAAAAATAGTACTGGGCTGATAATTTATTGTGAAGCCAATGAACATTCAGCTTCATGGCTCTACTTGCAGCAATGCAGACAATGTGTTTATACTGGGAATATGTTTTGTAAATTTTCCTGAATAAAATATTTTTTAAGAAAAGTTAATATAGTGCAGGGAACTGCTGCAGCTATTTGAGTTTCAAATGGGGCAAAGATGCTTAAAACATTCAGGTGTGCAAGTTAGTGCATGGGTCACTGGTCCCACTCCCACCTCCAGCTTAGGGTGTAGGTGAGAAGCACCTGGATTCTCAGGTAACCGATGACATGGAAAATGAGACAGGGCTCAGGGAGGTGGAAAGAATTAGAAAGTTGACCTAATCCTGTTCACTTGCTCTTCTTCCTCTACAGACTCCCGCAACCACATCTTTTCCACCACAATGTCCTGGAACAGACTGCTCTGGAAAAGAGAGATGACTGTGGGATTCTGACCACCTTTCAAAGAAGTACAATATATTTTAAAAACCCATCCTTTGAAAAACTACTATTTGGAACTGCCTGGCCCAGCAGCTTGGGAAGGAGGTTTCGATGAGTAAAGACTTGTGGATTTTCAGTCAAAAACATTGAGTTTAGACATGCATGTCCTGGATGGTCAGCTGGCATGCTCTAAGGTCTGAATGATCTCGATTGAATCCCGAGGTTCAGTGGTGCAATTATTGGTACCGATGGAGTTTATTGAGGGAAGATATGCATTCAGGGTGGGGGAAAGAGCCACTGATCAGAGGCAAAATGGTTAGCAATGTCAGGCTTCAGGGCTGCAGCCCCACCCTAGACAGCTCCATAGGAAACCTGAGAAAGGGAAGGTCAGGCTCTCCTACCCAACCTCCCTGAGCTTCATAGGTGTCTGCAATCAACATGAGTGGGCTTTGCCCAGCCTCAAACTGCCCCTTCAGCATGACCCCCTGCCCTTCATTTCCATAATACTGTCAAGGCTTTATATTCTGTGTATATAAAGAAATTGTACAGCTCAACAAGAAAAAAACAAACAACCCAATTATAAAATTGGTGGAAGAAATGAATAGGCACTTTTCTGAAGAGCAAATACAGATGGTTTAAAAGCACAAAAAGATCATTGGCTATAATGGAAATGCAAATTAAGATGACCATGAGATATCATCTCACACCTATAAGAATAACTGCTATTAAACAAACAAAAAACTATGGATGTTGGAGAGATTGCAGAGAAATTGGAACACTTATTCACTTTTGGTCATAATGTAAAATGGATGAACCTTGAGGACATAATGTTGAGTGAAATAAATCAGACACAAAAGGCCAGATACTGTATGATTCCATTATTATGACTTTGATAAACCTGCCAGTGTTTTGGAGCAGCTAGAAGGAAACATCTGACATGAAGGCATGGTAGCCCATGACAAACTCTGGAACCTATTCTGTAGCTTCTTGTTGAAGTGTGCTTTGAAAATTATTGTTTTTTTTTCTTTATTTTCTGTGTATGTGTATATTTATACACATACAAAGCATGCATGTGTATATACACATACACAGAAAGCAATGGGTTGACATAGTTAAAGTCCCAAAAGAGTAGAACTGCCAACCAAGAATTTTGTGTCTGATGAGACTTTCTTTCAAAAATGAGGGAGAGATTAAGTGGTATAATATATATATATATATTACAACAAAAAAATGTCAAAAAAAACCTATAGGCAGCTATAGTAATATTAGATAAAGCAAATTCCTGAAATTTAAAATTTGAAAATATTTAGTAACATAGTTCACTACTATAGCAAAATTGATATTTGTAATAACTTTTTACTTGATATTTTGAGTTGATCAAGTGGTGTTTAATATTTAGAATTTAAGGAACTGATATATGTATCTATAGATTATTTCCTTCTTTGCTTTAATTTTAAATTGTTTAAGAAACATATTGTGCAAACAGGTTTTATGATGATCACTTAGATTTTTTTTAAAAACACGCCTATGGATAAGCTAACTAAGATATTCATTTTAGGTGGCTAAGATTTTTCATATGTTAATTATAAAATATTTGTAACTTCATATTTTCCTGAAATTAGGAAATTGTTTATTAATATAGATGATTACTATAGCAGTGCAGATATTTGTAAGAACTTTCTTCTTGATTTTTGAGAACATTCACAGTTTTGACAGCTGATAAAATGGTACCTAATATAGTGTTTAGTATTTACAATTTAAGAACTTTGTTATCTGAATTTGTAGATATTTTCTTTGTTGCTTTAATTTTAAATTGATTTATAAAACTTACTGTCCAAACACAGGTTTTACAGTGATTATATGGATACTTTGTTTGATTATGCCTATGGTTAAGTTAACTAAGAGAAAATAAAAAATAAAGACAAACCTCCCTTCCCTCCCTAAATGGTTGGATGAATATCTTTGTGGTGTATTCATTAATTTTCCAATAACTTTAGAGTAAATTTATGAGCATGAGTTTTGAAGGCATTGTTAATTTTATCTAAAACACGTAGACATCCCTCAATGACTTGTGTGATTTCTATGCAAGTTACCAACTTCCTTTCAACCTCCATTTTCTCATTTGTAAATGAGAAAAATAATGTCAACCTTGGAATATTAAAAAAAAATCACCAGGAAAACCAGGATATGGTATACCAAACAAACCCTTTAAAAACATGATTTAAAAAATGCACAAAGAGATGAAGAAAAATATACAGAAATAACTAATGGATATCAGAAAAATAAAGTGAGTAATATGAGAATCTTAATAAAGATATACAAATTTTAAAAGGGAAACAAATGTAACAAAAAGAGTTAAAGACAATAACTGAAATGAAAAAATCCCAGGAAAGTTTGAACAGAGTATTGGAGTTAGCAGAAGAAAGAGACATTAAACTCAATGACAAGACACTCAAAAATAATCAGGCTGAGGAACAGATATATATATATATACAGCAAAAATAGCCTAAGACACCTCTGGGACACCATCAAGCATACAAATATATACAATATGGGAGTCCCAGAAGAAGGAGAGTAAGGGGCAGAATAAATAGTCAAAGAAATAATATTAGAGGACTTTCCAAACTTAGCAAGAGGTGTGAATATGCACATCTAGGAAGCTCAGAGAACAGCAAAGATGACAAACATGAAGAAAAATACACTCTTCATCTTATATTGATTACATTATCAAAAGAAAAGGAGAGGGTTCTGAAAGCTGCAAGAGAAAAGCAAGAGGTTGCCTAAAAGGAGTCCTGATTAGATTGAGTGCTGATTTCTCATCAGAGATGATGGAGGCAAGAAAGTAATGGGTTGATATAGTTAAAATCCCAAAAGAATAGAACTGCCAACCAAGAATTTTGTATCTGATGAGACTTTCCTTCAAAAATGAAGGAAAGATTAAGTCATTACCAGATAAATAAAAGCAGATGGTGTTCATTACAATTAGACATGCCTACAAGAAAGGTTAAATGGAATCCTTCAGACTAAAAGAAAAGAATACTAGATAATTTTTGAAAGTGGCATAAAGAAATAAAGATCAGTAAAGGTAACTACTAGGGTAATTATAAATGCCAATATTATTGTATGGTATTGAATTTATGTAGCTCAACTTTTAATTTTTTATAGGTGTAAAAATGAAAATACATAGAAAGTAATGATAAGCATATGATTTTGGACACATAACATATTCAGACATAAGGGGCAACAAGTAGAAAAAACAGGTGGGGAAACAGAAAGGTATAGGAAATGTACATGA
This sequence comes from Tamandua tetradactyla, assembly GCF_023851605.1. Lineage (NCBI taxonomy): Eukaryota > Metazoa > Chordata > Mammalia > Pilosa > Myrmecophagidae > Tamandua > Tamandua tetradactyla. The sequence goes on along the minus strand of NC_135353.1, from coordinate 51,657,416 downwards.
CTATGCTATTGATAAAAGTATTTTTAAAAACAAAAGCAAAATTGTTGAAGTGATTACTGCTTTCAAGGTAATAGCACTGAATGTTAATAGATTAAACACCCCAATAAAAAGACAGAGATTGGCAAGTTGTATCAAAAACAATGAATGATCTGTATGATGTTTCAGAGACTCAACTTGACTCCAAGGGTACAAATAGGTTGAATGTGAAAGGTTGGAAAAAGATGTTTCATGCAAAAGTAAATGAAAAGGAGCTGAGTAGCTGTGCTAATATCAATCAAAATAGACTTTAAATGTAAAATCTGTCATAAGGGACAAAGAATGACACTATATATTAATAAAATGAGCAACTGACCAAGAATTAATAACTATTGTAAATAATTATATACCTAACTAGGGTGCCCCAAAATACAGGAAGCAAACACAAAACAAAAGGAATAAAGAGTAGTCCCTGAAATAGTAGTTGGAGATTTCAGTACACCACTATCATCAATTAAATATGACAATTGGACAAACAATCAATAAGGAAACAGAGAACATGGACAATATCAGAAACATACTAGACCTAACAGACATATACAGAATATTGCATCCCCAAACAGCATGATATATATTCTACTCTGTTCTGCTCATGGATCATTCTCCATGATCATTCACATCTTGAGTCATAAAACATATTGCAATGAACCTAAAATGACTGTAATTGTACAAGCGTCTTTCTCTGATCATAACGGAATGAATCTAGAAATCAATAAAAAGTGGAGAACTGGAAAATTCACACATATATGGAGGTTTAAAAGCACACTCTTAAATAATCAATGGGTCAAGAAGAAATTTCAAGAGAAATCAGCAAATATCTTTAGATAAATGAAAATGAGAACACGACATATCAAAACTTCTGGAATGAAATGCAAGCCGTGTTGAGAGGGAAATTTATATAATTAAACACCTACATTAAAAGAGACAATAGAGGTAAAATTAAAGACTTTAAAACACACATGGAGGAAACAGAGGGAAAAAAACAGCCAACTAATCCCAAAGCAAGAACAAGGAATGAAATAACACAGATTAAAGTGGAAATGAATGAAATTGAGAACAGCAACAAAAAACAATAGAGGGAATTAACAAAACAAAAAGATGGTTCTTTTCTTTGATAAGTCAATAGAACTAGCAAATCCTTAGCTGAATTAGCAAAAGTAAAAAGAGAGAAGAGGCAGATAAATAAAATCAGAAATGAAAGGTGGAGCTCACAGGAAAGAAAAATGATCATAAGATGATTCTATGATCAACTGTAAAGTAAATTAGAGAACTTAGATGAAGTGAAAAAATTCCTGGAAACACATGAACAACCTCCACTGACACTAGAAGAAAGAGAGGACCACAATTGAATTAGGCATCAAAAACCTCCCAACAAAGACCAGCCCAGGAACAGATGGCTTCACAGGTGAATTCTACAAAACATTCCAAAATTAATACCAATCTTGCTCAAACTCTCCCTAAATTTGACGAAGCGGGAGCCCTACATAATTCATTCTATGGAGCCAATATCATCCTAATATGAAAACCAGATAATAATATTGAAAGAAAATTGCAAGTCAAATTCTCTGATGAATATAGATGCATAAATCCTCATCAAAATGCTTAAAAGCAGAATCAAACAGCACATGAAAAGAATTATACACCATGATCAATTAGGTTTTGCCCCAATTCTACAAAGGTGATTCTATACAAGAAAATTAATTAATATAATACACCACATTAGCAATTTGAAGAGAAAAAAAACACATGATCATCTTCAAAGTTGCAAAAAAGCCACTTGACAAATTCCAACATCCGTTCTTGATAAAAACACTTCAAAAGATGGGAATAGAAGGAAACTTCCTCAACATGATAAAGGACATATATGAAAACCCTCTGCTAAGATCCTACTCAATGGTAAAAGACTGAAACTTTCCACATATTTGTGAATTCTCCCTTTCTCCCTCTGTTATTGATTTCTAGCTTTAGTCCATTGTGGTCAGAGAATATACATTGAATGACTTCAAAATTTCTGAATTTGTTGAGACTTGTTTTTTTTAACATTTTATATTGTGAAATATAAAATATATACAAAAAGCAATAAATTTCAAAGTACATTTTAACAATCAGGTATAGAACAGATTTCAAAGATTGGATGGGTTGCTATTCTATAATTTTTTATTAGAGTGTTTTTCTGCTAGTTATGCTTAATGAATTCACTGATAAGGTAAGAGTTGCACCTGCCATTTTCCTATTTGTTTTCTATGTCTTATTAAATTTTTTGTTCCTCCATTACCACTTTCTTTCATGTTAAGTAGATATTTTCTAGTACGGCTGATATTTTCCTTTCAAACATAGCCCATGGCATGCAATAGCAGTTTTCCCCCATAACCTGAACTTAAACACTCTGTATAAGAATCATACCTCTGAAGTACTTCATACAAGAACTTATTTATATTTGTAGTGTTAATCAGTGAGACACATAGGTCTATACAACCCCATTCAATCATGTTCACCTTCAGGGTGGTAATATTACCTATAGACTCACTCGTGAACTGCTTTCACTTTTGTGTATTTTATATTTAAGTTCAACTGCATTAGCTAACCATTCACCCATCTCTAGCTTCTATGTATTTATAAGTCCCCTATGTTCTGTATTATAAACCTCTGATTTTACCTTTACCATGCTCATAAAAGTGGAGCCATACAGTACCTAACCTTTTGCATCTGGTTTATTTCACTCAGCATTATGTCCTCAATGTTGATCCATCTTGTCATGTGCTTTAGGATGTCATTTCATCTTACTGCTGTGTTATATTCCATCATATGTATATACCACATTTTGTTAAACCACAGATCTATTGATAGACATTTAGACTGTTTCCATCTTTTGGTGATTGTAAATAATGTTGATATGAACATCCATGTGAAAAATGTCTGTCTGAGTCAGTTTTCAGCTCTTCTGGGTATATACCAAGCAGTGCTATGGACGGGTCATAGGGCAACTCAATATTTAGTTTTCTAAGGAACTGCCAAGCTGTCTTCCATAGCAGATGTAACATTGTACATTCCCACTGGCATTGCATAAAAATGACTCAATTTCTCCACATCCTCTCCAACATTTGCAGTTTCCTCTTTGTTTAATAGCAGCCATTGTTATAGGGGTGAGGTGGTATCTCGTTGAAGTCTTGATCTGCATTACCTTTATACCTAATGAAAATGAGCATCTCTTCTTGTGCTTTTGAGCTATCTGTATTTGATCTCCAGAAAAATGCCTATTTATGTATTTAGCCCATTTTATTATTGGGTTGTTTGTTCTTTTGTTTTTGAGTTGTATGATTTCCTTATGTATATAGGATATCAAAGCTTTGTCTGATGTGTGATTTCAAGATATTTTCTCCCATTGAGTTGGCTGCCTCTTCACATTTTTAACAACGTCTTTTGAGGTGCACATACATTTGATTTTGAGGAATTCCCATTATCTATTTTAATTTTAGTTGCTTGTGCTTTGGGTGTAAAGTTTAGGAGGCTACCTCCTATTACCACATCTTGCAGCTGTTTCCCTACATTTACTTCTGGAAGCTCTATAGTACTAGTTCTTATATTTAGGTGTTTTATCAACTTTAAGTTAATTTTTGTATGGAGTGTATGGTAGGGGTCCTCTATCATTCTCTTGGCTATTGATACCCCATCCTCCCATGCCCATTTATTGAAGAACTACTTTGCCCCAGTTCAGTGGATTTGGGGCCCTTATCAAAACTCTGTTGACCATGGATTTTGTGGTTTATTTGTGCACTCTCAATTTAATTCCATTGCTCAAAATTTCTTTCTTTGTGTCAGTACCATGCTATTTTGACCACTGTGACTTTACAATAAGTTTTAAAGTCAGGATGTGTTAAACCTTCCACTTTGTTCCTCTTTCTTAGGATGCTTTGACCTATTCACAGTTTCTTCCCCTTCCAGATGAATTTTGTGACTAGCTTTTCCAAGTCACCAAAGTAGGTTGTTGGAATTTTGATTGTTATTGTGTTGAATCTGTAGATCAATTTGGTTAGAATTGACATCTCAACTATAGTCCACTTTCCTATCCATGATCAGGGAACATATTACCACCTATTTAGATCTTTTTTTGATTTCTTTCAGCAATGTTATGTAGTTTACTGTTTACAAGTCCTTTACACCCCGAGTTAAGTCCATTCTTAGGTACTTGATTCTTTTAGTTACTATTTTGAATGGAATTTTTTCCTTAACTGACACTTCAGTTAGGTCATTGCTTTTGCATAGAAATGTTACTTATTTTCACATCTTAATTTTGTATCCCACCCCTTTGTTGAATTTGTTCATTAGCTCAAGTAACTTTGCTGTAGATTTCTCAGGATTTTCCAAATATAGTGTCATATCCCCTGCAAATAATGAAAATTTTACTTCCTCCTTTCCAATTTGGATGCTTTGTATTTCTTTGTTCTCCCTGATTACTTTAGCTAGAACTTCTTGTACAATGTTGAATAATAGTGGTGCCAGAGTGCATCCTTGCCTCATTTCCCATCTTGGTGGAAAGCTTTCAATCTCTCTCTATTGGGTGTGATGCTGGCTATCAGTTTTTAATGAATGCTCTTTATCACATTGAGGAAGTTACCTTTGATTCCTATCTTCTCAGATGTTTTTATCGGAATACGATGCTGTATTCCATCAAATGTTTTTTCAGCATCAATTGAGGTGATCATGTGATCATTTGATTTGTTAATGTGCTGTATTACATTAATTGATTTCCTTGTGTTGAACCATCCTTCCATTCCTGGTATAAATTCCACTTGGTTGTGGTGTATAATTCTTTTAATGTGTGGTTGGATTCAATATGCTACTATTTTGTTGAGAATTTTTGCATCTATGTACAATAGGGAGACTGGCCTGTAGTTTTTTTTTCTTATAGAATCTTTACCCAGTGCTGGTATTAAAATTATGTTCCCTTCATCAAACTTGTTAGGTAGTATTCGTTTTTACTCAATTTTTTTGAAAATTTTTTTGAAAATTTTGAGCAGGGTTGATCTTAGTTCTTTTTGGAATGTTTGATGAAATTCCCCTGTGAAGTAATCTGGCCCCAGCCTTTTCTTTGTAGGAAGATTTTCGATAAATGATTGAATCTCTTTACTTATAATTGGTTTGCTAAGATTTTTTTATTTCTTCTTGACTCAGTGTAGCTTGTTTGTGTGTTTCCAGGAATTTGTTAATTTAATCTAAGTTGTCTAGTTGTTGGCATATAGTTATTTATAGTGTAATCTTATGATTTATTTCTTTAAGGTCTGTGTCAATTCACTGCTTCTCATTTCTGATTTTGTTTATTTGCATCTTCTCTCTCTTTTTTCTTTATCAGCCCCACTAGTAGCTCATGGATTTTATTGATTTTCTCAAAGAACCAACTGTTGGTTTTATTGATTCTTTTTATTGTTCCTTTGTCCTCCCATTCATTTAACACTACTTTAATGTTTGTTATTGCTCTTCTTCTCTTTGATTTGGGGTGAGTTTGCTGCTCTTTCTCATGATCCTCAAGGGAGCAGCTAAGTCTGCAAATTATGCTGGGACCTTCCACCTCAGTGAAATTTCTAGGTGTGCAGTAGTATGGGGAATGTTAAGAGATCCCTTCTAAGGTGAAGAATAAGTGCTGCTTCTGACCCCTCCTATGACCAAAGAAGGGGCACAAGCCCTAGTTATTCTCTTTGGATTTTGACCAAAATGCATTCTTCATTTGAGTGTGCTACTCCAGCTCATTTATTGAGTGACCAGAAAGGCAGGTAATTTTGAGTGGAGATCAGAACAAGAGGAGGCTCTGTAACAAGTCCAGGCTGCTGTACAAGCTGTTCTTCCACTTGGACCATATGATCCAGCAGATCCAGTGTGCTGGAAGTGTCAGTGGAAAATAAAGATGCTCTGTGTAGGCTTTGGTAGACCCCTATAAAAGAATGACAATGCAGACTCATAAGATTTTTGAGCAAAACCTTACATCTGCTGCAGATAATTATTCTCCTTTTGAGAAACAACTTTTGGCCTGCTACTGGGCCTTAGTAGAGACGGAACATTTAACGATGGGCCACCAAGTTACCATGACACCTGAGTTGTCTATCATGAGCTGGGTGTCTGACCCACCCAACCATAAAGGGGTGTGTGCAACAGCACTCTATGAACAATTAGAAATGGTATATATGAGATGGGGCCAGAGCAGGTCCTGAAGGCACAAGTAAGTTACATGAGGAAGTGGCCCAAATGCCCATGGTCTCCACTCCTGCCACATTACTTCTCTTTCCCAGCCCAGAGCTATGGCCTCTTGGAGAGTTCCTTACAGTGAAGTGACTGAAGAAGAAAAAAAATTGGAGCCTGATAATCAGATGGTTCTGCACAATATGCAGGTACCACCTGAAAGTGGACAGCTTCAGCACTACAACCCCTTTCATGGATGTCCCTAAAGGGCAGTTGTGATGGAAAATACCCCAGTCATCAGAACTTTGAGCAGTGCACCTGGTTGTTCATTTTGCTTGGAAGGAGAACTGGCCAGAGGTGCATTTGTATGCTGAATCATGGGCTGTTGTTAATAGTTTGGTTGGATTGTCAGTGACTTGGAAAGATCATAATTGGAAAATTGGTGACAAAGAAGTCTGGGGAAGAGGTATGTGGATAGCTCTTTTGGAATGGGCTAAAAAGAGGAAGACACTAGAGTCCTTTGTGAATGCTCACCAGAGGGTGACTTTAGCAGATGTAGGTTTTAATAATCAAGTGGATCAGATGACCTCTTCTATGGATACCAGTCAGCCTCTTTCCCCAGCAACTTCTGTCATTGCCCAATGGGCTCATGAACAAAGTGGTCATAGTGATAGAGATGGAGGTTATGCATGGTCTCAACAACATGGACTTCCACTCACCAAGGCTGACCTGATTACAGCTATTGTTGAGTTCCCAGTCTGCCAGCAGCACAGACCCATGCATAGCTCCTGACATGGCAGCAGTCCCAAAAGTGACCAGTCAGCTACATAGTGGCAGGTTGATTACATTGAACCACTGCCTTCATGGAAGGGGCAGCAATTTGTTCTAACTGGAATAGACATGTACTCTGGATATGGGCTTGCTTTTCCTGCATACAGTGCTTCTGCTAAAACTACCATTCATGGTCTTATAGAATGCCTTATCCATTGTTATGGTATTCCACACAGCATTGCTTCTGATCAAGAAACACAACTCACAGCAAATGAAGTGCAAGAATGGGCATATACTCATGGAATTTTCTTGTCTTACCATGTTCCCCATCATCCAGAGGCAGCTTGATTAACAGAATGGTGGAATGTTCTTTTGAAAACTCAATTACAGTGCTAATTAGGTGGCAATACCTTACAGGGCTGGGGTGATGTTCTCCAGGAGGTTGTGCATGCTCTGAATCAGCATCTGCTGTATGTTGCTGTTTCTCCCATAGCCAGGATCCATGGGTCCAGGAACTAAGGGGTGGAAATGGGAGTGGCACTACTTACTATAACCCTTAGTGATTCACTAGGAAAATTTTTGCTTCCTGTGTCTGCAACCTTGAGCTCTGCTGGTCTGTATGTTTTAGTTCCAGAAGGGGGAGTGTTTCCACCAGGAGAAACAACCATGATTCCATTGAACTGGAATCTAAGACTGCCAGCTGCTCACTTTGGGCTACCTATGTCGCTGGATCAACAAGCCAAGGGGATTACTTTTATGGTTCAGGTCTTTTACCCTGTCAGGGGAAAACAGGACTGTGACTACACAATAGAGGTAAAGAAAAGTTTTCCTGGAATATAGGAGATCCCCCTCGGGCATCTGTTAGTACTACCATCCCCTGTGATTAAAATCAATGGGAAACTGCAACAACTCAATCCATGTAGTCCCACTAATGGCTCTGAAATTTCAGAAAGGTTTGGGTCACCCTATCAGGCAAAGACCCACAACCACCTGAAGTGCTTGCTGAGGGTAAAGGGAACATGGAATGGGTAGTGGAAGAAGGTAATGATCAACATGAACTATGACCTCGTGATCAGTTACAGAAATGAGGACTGTAATGCTGTTTTGTTCATGTTATAGTATTTAAGTTGTAAGATATCAAATTTAAGAATGAATATTTCTGGAGGACTTTCACCCTATTCTGGGGAGATTTAATGCATTTCCAGTTGTACATGAGACATTTGAGTATTGTTAGGTGAGGAAAAAAATGTGTCTGTTACTGTTTTCCATTTAGAGACTAAGTATGATTTAAGGTGATGTGTACAGCTGCCAAGTTGATGGGGGTTGAATTGTCATGGTCAGGTTCATATGTCAACTTGGCCAGCAGGTGGTGCCCATTTGTCTGGTTGGGCAAGTGTTGGCCTGTCTGTTGCTATGAGGATATTTCATGGACTTAAATCATGATTATGTCAGTTGTAGCCACAGTTTATTGCATTTGTAATCAGACAAGGAGAGTGTCTTCTGCAATGAGTGGTGCTTAATCTAATCACTGGACGGCTCTTAAGGAGGATTCAGAAGAGACAGTCTCTTCCTGCTTCAGCCAGTGAACCTCTCCTGTGGAGTTCATCCAGACCCTTCATCAGAGTTATCATATTCACAGCCTGCCCTACAGATTTTGGAATCTTCCATTCCTACACTTGTCTAGCCAGCCTTTTCTAGAGTTTGTTGAAGAACTTCATCAGCATTACCAGCTTGAAACCTGCCGTACAGACCTTGGACTCTACATTCTCATGGTTACATGAGACACTGTTACAAATTTTATATCTATGGATATTTCTACTGATTCTGTTTCTCTAGAGAACCCTAGCTAATACACACACTATTCTATCCTTATTATCAGCTTATTCAAACACCATAATTACGTGGGACTTTGAATAGGGAGTGAGATCTTGTTTTGTATGTGTATTTTTGTGTGCTTCAATACATCCCAGGTAATTTGGGCAGACAATAAAAAATATTTGTAAAGCCCCCTTTTGAAAGCTTGTGAAAAAATGTCAAAATATAAAACTTCCCAACTTGCTGATATTGTCTAAGCATTGGGAATTTCCAATTTAATAGGCCATGCCCTGGATCGGGGGGCTTGCCCTTATGCAACATTTTCTGCAGAGTAGAAGCTAAGCTTACTTATGTTAGGCTTAGCTTCACCCCCAGTTGGATGGTGGTTGTATTAGCACAACATATTGACACAAATGCATTATATGTTTGAATGTGTTTAGTAGAGGATATTTTACATTGTATTTATGATACTAGAATCCAATTTTTGAAAGAAACCATAGTGAACCCTAATTTAAACTATGGACTCGAGTTAATAGTGTAATTATTTGAATGTTCTTTCCTCTATTGCAACTATGTTACTATACTAATGCAAAGTGTTAATAATGAGAGTTGTCTGTGGAAACCATATTTTCTCTATGATTTTTCTATATAACTGCAATTTCTCTAATTAAAAGTTATTAAATAAAAAAATCATTTTCCTGCCAGTTATTAACTCTGTCATCTTGGAAATTACTTATTTTCCTTGGGCCTTTCTTTCACTTGTTTTTCATAATATAGGTAAACGTCTTAGTTTTCTTTAGCCATTTCTTGTTAACAGATCATATTTAAGGGACATCATTAAGGGAACAAAGTTTATGCTTAGAATATTCCAGTCACACACATCTCTCTGAAGAAAAATAAATGTGGGGAAATGCACCCAGCTTGTCACAGACATGTACTAGTTCTGCAAATTCTTATATCCTTTTGGCTTAGGACATTTAAGATTACTGCTAAAATGCAAATAGGGAAGATTGTGGCAATATAGTGTGGTAGGAAGCCCCAGGAGTAAGTCCCTCTACCAAAACAACTATTGAACTGACAGAAACTGTCCGAACTATTTTGAAACTCTGGGGTCTAGTTGAACACTACTGCAATATCTATGGAGGAGTGATAAGAAGAGGATAGTAAATTGTGGTATATATAACAGTGAGTTCCAACTTCCCTGCAGACCTATAATCTCCGATCCTCCATGGCAGACAGCAGTAGTGACTAAAGATTTGGTTCCAGATGCAGCTCACTGGTACTAGGGTGGGACATAAAGATCCAGACCCCCAACCTCTGTGGGAAGGGCTGTGGTGTAATCACAGTTCACTGCTTTTGTTAGCCAATTAAAACAGCTGGGGCTGGCTCTGAAGATGGTCATTATCCATCATTCTCTGGCAAAGGTAGCACAGGAATGTTAAAAAAAGAAAATACTCAGAAGTATGGGAAGAGGTCAATAAAGGGCTGCAAAAATTGGGGAAATGCTGGATGAAGAAAACAGAGCTTCAAAATACATAGAAAAAGCTTCTGGTACCCTTGCTGTCTCTCCTCCACCCATTCCATAATGCAGGGTGTTGCCACTTATTATGGGTCCTGGCCCTTTTGCAGAAGGAGAAGAATGGTCTCTGTGTGCCTAGTGAGGTACATATTTTTCAGTGCCAAACTATTGGGTGGAAATCAGAGGGACTGATTTCAGGAATTTGTCTCAGGCTCACCCTCCCTGAATTTGTCCTGAAGGTAGAAAAATGGCTTGCAGACAGCTCAAATAGTGAGAGGAATAACTGCATAACAATGCTCAGAGATAAAGGGCTACCTACATTAAATCACAACCAAGAGCACCAGGAAGGGAAGAAAGTCTATTTCAAAGGGGGTAGAGAGGGCATTCCCTCAAATTCTTGTAAACTGAAAATGGGACAATTCTAAGGTCCCTAGTAAGCATAAGCCCAGAACATGAAACAGGGTCTATGACTCCTTGAAGGCTCAGATAAGACAGAGAGGAACCCAGACTTAACATTTGACTTGAGCTGATATTCTTGATAGGAGCATTAAGCTCTGAAGGAGACTGCCGCAAAGTCAGTGGCAATTTGTAGTCTGTAAAAGGTGCTATTTTAATTTGCTAAAACTGCTGGAATGCAACAAAGCAGAAATAGAGAAACTTTCATAAAGGGGATTTATTTAGTTCCATATTTACAGTTCTTCAGAGGAAGGGCAGCTGGTGTACTTCTGGCTTTCTCTACCACATGGGAAGGCACATGTCAATGTCTGCTGGCCTTCTCTCCCAGCTTCTGGGTCCAAACAGCTTTCACTGGGACAATTCCTTTCTGAACCCCCAAATGTTTGGGTTATAGCTAGCTCTGAGTTCTCTTCTGATCTCTCTTCTTAAAAGGAGAGTCCTTTTAAACCTCCAGATAATTAAATTAAATGTCAGTCACTGCAGGAGGCACTCTCCTTAACTGACTGAGGATGTAATCAGCTATAAATGAATTTCACATGCTGATTATTTAAGTTCCCAGCAACAGAACAACAGGGCACCAACACGTGGCCAAATTTACACCTGAAAGAAATTAATATAGAGTCCACCTCTTGTGAACTTGGCAACTATACACATCATTTTTAACCACACTTAATCTCTAAATAGAAATCAATAATAAACATTTTTTGCCTAATGATGCTCATCTGCTCTCCATAAAATGCACTAAATTTTTCCATATACAAGATAAATTCATTTCATCAGAATATCACAAAAACCTTAAATAATTTCAGTAACAATACAAATACAACACCAAGTCAAAGATAGTATAAAATCTCTTCAAAGTCAATTACAGATATGGCCTTCCTTATGACAAAATTCTCCTCTGGCTGTAGACTTGTGAACTTAGAGCATTTTCTGCTTCAGATATACCAAGAAGGAACAGTCAAAGGATAAATTATCCACTTTCCTAAAGGAGAAAATTGAAGGAAAACAGGGGTTGCTCAGCCTAAACAATTCTGACAACCTGCAGGGCCATCTCCATTAGATTTCAAAGTCTTGGGGCTTTAGAAAGCAGCAGACTGACAATTTTCCAATGGCCTGTGAAGCATCTCTGTTCTCTCCAAACATGGGGATGATGGTTGCAACATTGGGGAACAATGGGGAGAACCCCTTTATGTTTGCCTCATTCTTTTCAAGCATCAGAGTGGCACCCAGATTCTCTATATCTCTGGGGCATATGCTGTAGCCCTTCAGAAAAATGGAGAGACAGCCAGGCTCCATTCAATCCCTGGGAAATATGACCCACTATCTCCAAGGTCTGGTCATCAGAACTCTTCCCAAACATCGAGGCTGGAAGCCTGCCCTCTTCCTCCAGGGAAATACCACCCCCACCTCATGCAAAGGTATATCTGCTCTCATGGACAAGAGGTTTCTTGGCTTAAGACCTTAGCTTACATGCTTCTGCCTGTGAGGTCATTCTTCCTTCAATCTGACCCCTCTCTGTCCCATTTAGTTCAGACTGGCAATGGTTCCATTTATACCAGTCTCACAAAAAAGCATTTTGTCCCCTTAGCATGTAGCATACAGGGTTAAAAGCCATAGACAATAGGACCTTCCACAAATTCTTTTTGGATACCTCCATCTCTAATCCAGGCTTGTCTTCTAATGGCTAACTGGTTCCACATTTGGTAAATCATCATGTGGGGAACTATTCTCTGGGGTCTCACTTTCTGGAAGTCTAGAATATTCCAGACCATCAATTTCTGATTTACTTGCACCCAAAAGTTCAGTTCTTAATTTGTCCTTCTCTTGTCACATTTTACTGTAAAGTGTAAGAAGAAACCAGGCTGAATTGTGTACATTTAGCTTGGAATTTTCCCTGGCCATGTATTCCAGATCATCAAATTGAAATTCTCCCTTCCATACTGCCCCAGCAATCATTTTTCCCAAACTTTCTGCCACTTCAAAACAAGGTCATCCTCCTTCCAGTCTGCAACCACATAGTCCTCTAAGTGTATAACAGAAGAATCTTAACAGTCCAAATATCCACCCACAGTGTCTTCAAAGCCATCTAGGCTTTCTCTACCGAGCTTCTCACAATTCTTCCAGAATGCTCCCTTTATACATTTAAAAGTCATTGGAAAATGTTTGGTATTTACAAGTCACTCCATATCTCTGGTACCAAAATGTGTTTTGCTTTGTTAATGCTCCCAGAATGCAATACACCAGAAATGGACTGGCATTTATAAAGGAGATATGCTTAGTTACAAATTTATAATTCTTAAGTGGAAGGGCAGCTGGCTTTCCTCTGTCTTTCTCTGTCACATGGGAAGGCACACAGTGATATCTGCTGGCCTTCCTTCCAAGATTCTGGGTTTAAATGGCTTTCTGTGTTTCCAGATGCCTGACTCTGAGCTGCTTCTGAGCTCTCTTCTAACCTCTCTTTTTTAAGCCTCCAACTAATTAAATTAAATGTCAGCATTGTGGAAGGCACTCCCCTTAGCTGACCACGGATGTGGTCAGTCAAAGAAGAATTTCACATCCTGCTGATTTAAGTCTACAGCAGCACCATCACCTGGCATAGTTTACCCTGAACCTAACCACCACAGGTGCTTTTTGCTTTAAATTGTTTCTTTACATTAGTCTGCTATTTTAAAATATGTTATATCATTAACTCCATACAAATTAAAGATCAGACAGTACATTATATTAAATCCCACAGTTAACACTTAAAATATTATAATAAATAGTGTGTACAAAAGTTACAAGACAAGGGAACAGGAAATGTTGGCCTATCCAAAGGGACAAGATAAAAATTGAGAAACCATCAGTGAAGAGGGCCTGATTTTGGATTTATCAGTCAAAGACTTTAGAAAAATGATTTTCAGTATGCTTAGGGAAGACAGAAGATGGAGAACTAAGTAAAGTGTATGGGGAAAACAGTGAATGAGCAATATGGGAATCTCTTTGAGAGTTTCATTAGAAACTAAACAGAAAGACTGAAGTTAAAGAGTACAATAACTTACATGAAAATTTCTCTAGAAGGTTTGAAGAATAAATTGGAGGTGGCAGAAAAAATAATCTGTGGTATCAAAGGCAAGGTAATTGACATGATTCAGACCAAGGAGCAGTAAAATGATAAGAGCAACAGAGCCTAAGACTTATGGGACACCATAAAAATACAGATATGTGCATTATCAGAGTCCCAGAGGGAGAAAAAGAGAGAGAAAGGGACAGAGACAGAAGGAATATTCAAAGAAATAATGGAAGAAAATAGCCCACATTTAAGAAAAGACATGAATATGCACCTTCAAGAAATCCAATGACTGCCAAACAGGATGAACTCATAGAGAGTCATACCCAGATACATAGTAATCAAATTTTCCAATGCCAAGGACAAGAAGAATGTTCTGAAAGCTACAAGAAAAAAAAAAAAAACAAGTAGTCACATATAAGGGCATCTCAATAAGATTAAATTGCAATTTCTCATCAGAAACCATGGGGCCAAGAAGGCAGTGGCACTAAATATTCAAGTGCTCAAAGAAAACATGTCAAACAAGAATTTTATATCCAGCAAGATATACTTTCAAAAATGAGAGAGAGAGATTAAGATATTCTCAGATAGGGGTAAGGGGTATGGTATGTATAACTTTTTTTCTCTATTATAATTTTATTTCTTTTTTTGTTGTCTTTTTATTTCTTTTTCTAAATCAATGCAAATGTTCTAAGAAATGATGATTTGCAACTATGTGATGATATTAAGAATTACTGATTATATATGTAGGATGGAATGATATTGTTTTGTTTGTTTGTTGTTAATTTTTTTAATTAAAAAAAAGATATTCTCAGATAAGCAAAGGCTGAGAATGGTCATTACCATTAGACCTACAGTGCAAGAAAAGTTAATCAGATTTCTTCAGACTGAAAGGAAAGGACACTGGGCAGCAGATCAAAGTAACAAAAGGAAATAAAGACCTCAAGTAAAGGTTACTATATTTATAATTATAGGTGCTGGAACAATTGCATTTTGTGACATGTAACTATCTCTCTTACATCTTATAGGTGCTAAAATGAAAATACATAAAAATAATAATAAATCTATGTTTGTGAAAATGTAATGTACAAAGAAATAATGAGAACCTATAAAAGGTTGGGTTGGGACAGAAGGGGAGTAGGAACAGTGTATATGTATGCTTCTGAAGTCAAGTTGGTAGAACATCCAATGACTGTTATAGATTTAGGATGTTCAACTTTTAACCCATAGTAGCCACAAAGAAAATATCTGAAAAATATATTCAGAAAGAAATGAGAAATTATAGAAAAGGGTACAATACAAAAAGTAAAGTAAATATGAAAGTAGGCATAAATAGAATACATTAAGTTTAAAAAATATATGACATACATAGAAAATATACCAAAAGGTCAAATTAAATTCCAATATTATCAGCATTTAAATATCCATCAGACAAAAGGCAGAGATTGGGAGAATGAATTAAAAGCATGTACCAGCTATATGATGGTTAAAAGAGAGTCACTTTAAATTCAAAGACTCAAGTACACTGAAATTGAAATTATGAAAAATATATATACCATGCAAGTAGCAACCCAAAAATGACATGTTATGTATGCACTAATATCAAATAAAATAGACTTTAAATAAAAACAGGGACAAAGAAGATTATTATATACTGATAATGGGCCCAATTCAACAGGGAAATATAAAAATTATAAATATTTATGCACCTAACATAAGAGTGCCAAAATATATGAAAAAAAAGTCAATGGATTTAGAATGAGAAATAGACAGTTTTTCATTAATAGCCAGAGATTTCAATGCACCACTGTCAATAATGGTAGAACACTTAGACACAAGATCAATAATGAGATAAAAGAGTTGTGTGATACTCTAAACTAATTAGACCTAACATATGACCAAAAGCAGCAGAATATATACTTTTTTCTAGTGCACATGGATTGACTTTATGTTAGGTAAAAAGTAAATCTCAATAAATATAAAAATATTTAAATCTGTGAAACATTTTCTCTGAAAACAGTGGGCTGAAGCTAGAAACCAATAATATAAGGATAAATAGAAAATTCACAAATATATACTATTTAAAAATCAGAGGGTTCAAGAAGAAATCACAAGGGAAATTAGGAAATATCTTGAAGTTAATGAAAATGAGTTTACAATGTACTAAAACTTATGGGATGCAACAAAATTATATAAAACAAATAAAAGGCATTCAAATGGGAAAAGAAGAACTAATATCATCCGTAGTCATAGGTGACATGACCCTATATGCAGAAAATCTTGAAAAATCTACAACAAAGCTTCTAGAACTAATAAACAAATTAAGCATAGTGTTGGGGTATAAGATCAACACTAACAAATGAGTGTTGTTAATACGCAGTAGTCATGAACACTGTAAAGAAAAAATCAAGAAAAATTCTATTTGAAACAACAATTACAAGAATGAAACATCCAGAAATTTATCTAATCAACAATGAAAAGGATTTGTACACAGAAAACTAGAAAACATTGCTAAAAGATATCAAAGGCCTACGTAAAAGTAAGAGCATTTGTGTTCATGAATTGGAAGATCAAATATTGTTAAGATCTCAATTCTACTCAAAGCAATCTACAGATTCAGTTAAATCTCACTCAAAATTCCTTCAAACTTCTTTTCAGAAGAGGAAAATCCAATCATCAAGTTATATGGAAGGGAAAGGGGATCCAAATACCAAAAGCCATCTTGAAAAAAGAAGAAAGAAGTTGTAGAGCTCACACTCCCAAAACAGAAAACATTAAAAAGCACGATAATTATACCAGCATGGCACTGTCACAAGGACAGATATACAGGCAAATGGAATTGAGTCAAAAGTATAGAAATCAATGGCAAACTGAATTTTAACAACTTTGCCAAGTCCACTCTGTAGGGAAAGAATAATCTGTTCAGCAAATGGTGCTGGAAAAAGTGGATGTCCATAAGCAACACAATGAGGGAGGACCTCTATATCATACTATTTATGAAAATCAGCTCAAAAGGTATCAAAAATCTCAATTAAAAACCTGAACTAAAAACTTCTAGAAGGAAACAAAGAGGAGCAAATTCAAGATCTTGGGTTAAGCAATGGCTTCCTAGACTTTACAAATAAGCAAAAGCAACTAATAGCTAAATTAGACTTCATCAAAATTCAATATTTTCATGTATTAAAGGAGTTTATCATGAAAGTAAATGGCAATCTAGAGAATGGGAGAAAATTTAGAAACCACATATACAGAAAGGATTTAGCAATGAGGATATATATTATGAAATATTACAATTCAACAACATAAAGACAAATAACTCAATGTAAAAATTGACAAAAGGCTTGAATAAATGTTTCTCCAAAGAAGATATAAAAATTACCAAAAAGTACATGAAAAGATGCTCAACATCTGCTTTAGTTTGGTAAATCTGATGAAACGGAATATATCATAAATTGGTTGGCTTTTACAATGAGGACTAATTAACTTACAATTTGCAGTTCTTAAGCCATAAAAATGTCCAACTCTGAAGACCAGCTGCTGGTACCTGGGACTCACTAGTCAGTTAGGGAGGCACGTGGATGGAGTCTGCTGGTCCTTTTCTTTCTTCATTGCTTTCAGCTTCTGACTTCAGAGGATTTCTCTCTCAGCTCTTCTGAGGCTTTTTTTTGTGAGCTTCTCTTAATTTAATCTCTTAGCTTTGATGTTTTTTAAATTCTGTCTTTTATTCTTTTATATAGGACTCCATTAAGGGAATTAAGACCCACAATGAATGAGGTGAGTTACATCTCACTTGAAATAATCTAAACAAAATCATATGTACAATAGGCCTAGACCCACAGAAATGGATTCAAAGAACATGACTTGGGAAGGGGAAGATGGTGGCACAGGGAGTTCTAGGATTTAGCCCATTCTTCAGGGTGGATAGTAGATAGCCAGGAATTGTCTGAAACAACTGTTTGGGAGACTTCAGAGACTAGATACATCATACACATCCAGAAATGACTGGAATAGTAGAACTGATAATCTATAGAGAAGCACTCCTCTGTCTAAACCATGCCTCTGACAGGGGCAGGATCTGCTGAGAATTAAAAGTACAATACAACCTTAGGTATTTGGAGACAAGCATGCTGATGGGAATCATTTGTTGGGCAAGACAGGGAAAGAACAGAATCAGTATGTTTCATGGGAAAGACTGGAACTCTGCTGGGTTTCATCCACAGAAAATATTGAAACTGATCTATATCCTCTTTGAGAGTCTTGGAACTGTCTTGTTTGGGGAAAACAGACTGGCATAGATCCTCTCAGAGGGACACTCCTCCCAGAATCAGCTCTCCAATTTAAAGTTGCTAGAGATAAAGAAAAGAATGTTAAAAACATATAGAAACAAATAAAAATAAACAGAGCAGATCTATATTTCCTAAGTAGAAAGAGGGAAGAGAAAGCTTTTTCCTGAAGGCAATACAACTTCAGAATCAGGACAATATCAAAAATCAATACATATATGCAGGGCAAGAATCAGATAAACAAGAGCTAGAAAAATCTGATCTGTGGTCTAGAATAAGTTAAACGAATGTCAGAGAAGAATTAGAGTACAAAACTAATCAACAAGAAAACCTAAGGCATATAAGAGAAAATGATCTCCAGAATAAACCAATTAAGCAAATCAGACACCTAGACACAGGCAAAACATTACAAGTTATACTAAGAAGCACAAAAACATGGCCCAGTCAAAGAAACAAAATAAAACTTCGGATGAGATACAGGAGTTGAAACAACTAATTAAGGATGTTCAAAAAATCTTCAAAATCAATTCAATGAGTTGAATGAAAATAAGGTAAAATAGATGAAAGATATAAAGAAGACACTAAGTGACCATAAAGAAGAATTCGGATGTGTGCAAAAAAAAAAATTATGGGGATGAAAGGCGCAATCAGATGACTTAAAATACAATGGAGAAACACAACAGTAGATTTGCAGAGGCTGAAGAATGGATCAGTGAACTAGAAGATAGGCCATCTGAAATCCTACATACAAAAGAACAAATAGAGAAAAGGATGGAAAAATTTGATCAGGGTCTCAGGGAGTTGAATGAATACATGAAATGCACGAATTTACATGTTATGAGTGCTCCAGGAGGAAAAGAGAAGGTAAGAGGGATGGAAAGAATGATTGAGAAATAATCACTGACTATTTCCCAACTCTTATGGAAGACATCAAATTACATGTCCAAGAAATGCAACATACCCCAAACAAAATAGATCCAAATAGACCTACACTGTGACCCTTACTGATCTGATTGTCAAATGCCAAAGATAAAGAAAATTCTGAAAGTAGAAAGAGAAAACCAATCCATCACATTCAAGGGAAGCTCAATAAGATTAAATTTGGACTTCTTAGCAGAAACCATGTAAATGAGAAGGCAATGGTCTGAAATATTTAAGATATTGAAAGGGAAAAACTGCCAACCAAGAATCTATATCTAACAAAACTCTCCCTGATAAATGAGGATAGTTTAAAATAATCACAGATAAACAGATACTGAGAGAGTTCATTAACAAGAGACATGCTTAGAAGAAATTCAAAAGGAGCACTACGGGAAGATAGGAAAAGATAGGAGACAGAAGTTTGGACAAGAATGTAAAAATGAAAATTAGCAGGAAGGACAACTAATATGGTAAAAAAGAATGTTAAAATAAGATATGAAATATAAAATCCAAAGGACAAAATGGTTGAAGAAAGTACAGCCTGTGCAGTAAAAACAAATGAATGTTAATAGATTAAAGTCCCCAGTCAAAAGAGTTAGATTGTTAGAATGGATGAGAAAAGAGGATCCATCCATATGCTGTCTACAAAAGACTCACTTTAGAACCAAGGACAAGTATAGGTTGAAAGAGAAAGGTTAGAAAAAGATATTCCATGCACACAGTAACCAGAAAAGAACAGGGGCAGCTATACTAATATCAGAAAAATTGGACTTCAAATATAAAACAATTAAAGAGACATAGAAGAGCATATTAATAAAAGAGACAATCCATCAGGAAGAAATAACAGTTATAAATATTTATGCACCTAGCCAGAGTGCCCCAAAATACATGAAACAAATACTGGGAGCACTGAAAGCAGAAACAGACACATCTACAATAACAGTTGGAGACTTCAATATAAACCTCTCATCAATGGACGTAATATTTAGATAGAAGATCAATAAGGAAACAGAGATCCTGAAAAATAGAATAAATGACCTAGATTTAACCGATACTTACAGAACATTCACCCTACGACAGCAGGAAATATATTATTCTAAATGCCCATGGATCATTCTTCAAGAAAGACCAAATTCTGGGTCAAAAAGCAAGTCTCAATAAATTTTAAAAGATTGAAATTATACAAAATATTTTCTCAGATCATTATGTAATGAAACTGGAAATCAATAAAAGGTGGAGGACTGGAAAATTCACAAGCATGGAAGTTAAATATCACACTCTTAAACAACCAGTGAATCAAGAAAGAAATCACAATATAAGAAAGTAAATATATCAAGGCAAATAAAAATAAAAACAAAACATATGAAACCTTATGGAAAACTTGCTGGAAGATGGCGGCTTAGTAAGACGCGCGGATCTTAGTTTCTTCTCCAGGACACCTACTAGGGGAGTAGAAACGATACAGAAAGCGCCCAAAGCCACAACAGAGATAAAAAAGACAGCGTACCCCATCCTGGAACGGCTGGATGGCTGAGAGAAGCAGCTCGGGTGAGATCGCCGAGGCGCGCGGGCCTTACCGGGCGGGGTGGCAAGCGGCCGGAGTTACTCCCTTCCCCCTTCCCGGGCCGGCTGGGAGAATTGGAGAGGCGGTCCCCTGAAACAAAGACGGCTGGTGCCCACACCACGCGCAGCCCCCGGACCAACTGAGAGAATTGGATCGGAAACCCCCAGGCCGCGGAGAACGGTGACGGGTGGGGGAGGCCCCTTCCAAACCCGTGACTCCCGGGGAACGTGCACTCTCTCGGGCGGGCCGCTGCCACTGGCGCCCTCCCGCCACGCTTGTTGCCCAGGGCCGACTAGGAAATTCGGACGGGCTCTTTCCCTGGCTGCGGCGACCAGCAACCCTCCCTGCGTTCGGACCCCGGGCCGGCTCAAGCCGTTTCGGCTAGCGAACCCCCAGGACGGTGAGAGTTCTCCAAAGTTTAAGGTCCCACAGCACCTTTTACTGGTGGGACCCGCAGACAAACGGGTGCCACGAGCGCCACCTACTGGGCAGGATAAGAAAAACAGAACCCAGAGATTTCACAGAAAAATATTACAACCTTGCTGGGTCCAACACCAAGAGAAATCGGAATAAATGCCCAGACGCCAGCAGCAGAAGATAACTGTCCACGCTCAAAAGATTGAGAATATGGCTCAGTCAAAGGAACAAACCAATAGCTCAAATGAGACACAAGAGCTGAGACAACTAATGCTGAATATACGAACAGAAATGGAAAACCTCTTCAAAAATGAAATCGATAAATTGAGGGAGGACATGAAGAGGACATGGGCTGAACATAAAGAAGAAATAGAAAAACTGAAAAAACAAATCGCAGAACTTATGGAAGTGAAGGATAAAGTAGCAAACATAGAAAAAATAATGGATAGCTACAATGATAGATTTAAAGAGACAGAAGATAGAATTAGTGATTTGGAAGATGGAACATCTGAATTCCAAAAAGAAACAGAAACTAGAGGGAAAAGAATGGAAAAATTTGAACAGGGTATCAGGGAACTCAAGGACAATATGAACCGCACAAATATACGTGTTGTGGGCGTCCCAGAAGGAGAAGAGAAGGGAAAAGGAGGAGAAAAACTAATGGAAGAAATTATCATTGAAAATTTCCCAACTCTTATGAAAGACCTAAAATTACAGATCCAAGAAGTGCAGCACACCCCAAAGAGATTAGACCCAAATAGGCGTTCTCCAAGACACTTACTAGTTAGAATGTCAGAGGTCAAAGAGAAAGAGAAGATCTTGAAGGCAGCAAGAGAAAAACAATCCATTACATACAAGGGAAACCCAATAAGATTTTGTGTAGATTTCTCAGCAGAAACCATGGAAGCTAGAAGACAGTGGGATGATATATTTAAAATACTAAAAGAGAAAAACTGCCAACCAAGACTCCTATATCCAGCAAAATTATCCTTCAAAAATGAGGGAGAAATTAAAACATTCTCAGACAAAAAGTCACTGAAAGAATTTGTGACCAAGAGACCAGCTCTGCAAGAAATACTAAAGGGAGCACTAGAGTCAGATACAAAAAGACAGAAGAGAGAGATATGGAAAAGAGTGTAGAAAGAAGGAAAATCAGATATGATATATATAATACAAAAGGCAAAATGGTAGAGGAAAATATTATCCAAACAGTAATAACACTAAATGTCAATGGACTGAATTCCCCAATCAAAAGACATAGATTGGCAGAATGGATTAAAAAACAGGATCCTTCTATATGCTGTCTACAGGAAACACATCTTAGACCCAAAGATAAACATAGGTTGAAAGTGAAAGGTTGGGAAAAGATATTTCATGCAAATAACAACCAGAAAAGAGCAGGAGTGGCTATACTAATATCCAACAAATTAGACTTCAAATGTAAAACAGTTAAAAGAGACAAAGAAGGACACTATATACTAATAAAAGGAACAATTAAACAAGAAGACATAACAATCATAAATATTTACGCACCGAATCAGAATGCCCCAAAATACGTGAGGAATATACTGCAAACATTGAAAAGGGAAATAGACTCATATACCATAAAAGTTGGAGACTTCAACTCACCACTCTCATCAAGGGACAGAACATCTAGACAGAGGATCAACAAAGAAATAGAGAATCTGAATATTACTATAAATGAACTAGACTTAATAGACATTTATAGGACATTACATCCCACAACAGCAGGATACACCTTTTTCTCAAGTGCTCATGGATCATTCTCAAAGATAGACCATATGCTGGGTCACAAAGCAAGTCTTAACAAATTTAAAAAGATTGAAATCTTACACAACACTTTCTCGGACCATAAAGGAATGATGTTGGAAATCAATAATAGGCAGAGTGCCAGAAAATTCACAAATACGTGGAGGCTCAACAACACACTCCTAAACAACGACTGGGTCAAAGAAGAAATTGCAAGGGAAATTAGCAAATACCTCAAGGCGAATGAAAATGAAAACACAACATATCAAAACTTATGGGACGCAGCAAAGGCAGTGCTAAGAGGGAAATTTATTGCTCTAAATGCCTATATCAGAAAAGAAGAAAAGGCAAAAATTCAGGAATTAACTATCCATTTGGAAGAACTGGAGAAAGAACAGCAAGCTAACCCCAAAGCAAGCAAAAGGAAAGAAATAACAAAGATTAGAGCACAAATAAATGAAATTGAAAACATGAAAACAATAGAGAATATCAATAAGGCCAGAAGTTGGTTCTATGAGAAAATCAATAAGATTGATGGGCCCTTAGCAAGATTGACAAAAAGAAAAAGAGAGAGGATGCAAATAAATAAGATCAGAAATGGAAGAGGAGACATAACTACTGACCTCACAGAAATAAAGGAGGTAATAACAGGATACTATGAACAACTTTACGCTAATAAATACAACAATTTAGAGGAAATGGACGGGTTCCTGGAAAGACATGAACAAC
Source organism: Tamandua tetradactyla (assembly GCF_023851605.1). Classification (NCBI taxonomy): domain Eukaryota; kingdom Metazoa; phylum Chordata; class Mammalia; order Pilosa; family Myrmecophagidae; genus Tamandua; species Tamandua tetradactyla. The sequence continues at coordinate 51,633,912 of NC_135353.1, read as the reverse complement.
CAACTTTGACTCAAGAAGACATAGATGACCTCAACAAACCAATCACAAGTAAAGAAATTGAATTAGTCATTCAAAAGCTTCCTAAAAAGAAAAGTCCAGGACCAGATGGCTTCACATGTGAATTCTACCAAACGTTCCAGAAAGAATTAGTACCAATTCTCTTCAAACTCTTCAAAAAAATCGAAGTGGAGGGAAAACTACCTAATTCATTCTATGAAGCCAACATCACCCTCATACCAAAACCAGGCAAAGATATTACAAAAAAAGAAAACTACAGACCAATCTCTCTAATGAATACAGATGCAAAAATCCTCAATAAAATTCTAGCAAATCGTATCCAACAGCACATTAAAAGAATTATACATCATGACCAAGTAGGATTCATCCCAGGTATGCAAGGCTGGTTCAACATAAGAAAATCAATTAATGTAATACACCATATCAACAAATCAAAGCAGAAAAATCACATGATCATCTCAATTGATGCAGAGAAGGCATTCGACAAGATTCAAGATCCTTTCCTGTTGAAAACACTTCAAAAGATAGGAATACAAGGGAACTTCCTTAAAATGATAGAGGGAATATATGAAAAACCCACAGCTAATATCATCCTCAATGGGGAAAAATTGAAAACTTTCCCCCTAAGATCAGGAACAAGACAAGGATGTCCACTATCACCACTATTATTCAACATTGTGTTGGAGGTTCTAGCCAGAGCAATTAGACAAGAAAAAGAAATACAAGGCATCAAAATTGGAAAGGAAGAAGTAAAACTATCACTGTTTGCAGACGATATGATACTATACGTCGAAAACCCGGAAAAATCCACAACAAAACTACTAGAGCTAATAAATGAGTACAGCAAAGTAGCAGGTTACAAGATCAACATTCAAAAATCTGTAGCATTTCTATACACTAGTAATGAACAAGCTGAGGGGGAAATCAAGAAACGAATCCCATTTACAATTGCAACTAAAAGAATAAAATACCTAGGAATAAATTTAACTAAAGAGACAAAAAACCTATATAAAGAAAACTACAAAAAACTGCTAAAAGAAATCACAGAAGACCTAAATAGATGGAAGGGCATACCGTGTTCATGGATTGGAAGACTAAATATAGTTAAGATGTCAATCCTACCTAAATTGATTTACAGATTCAATGCAATACCAATCAAAATCCCAACAACTTATTTTTCAGAAATAGAAAAACCAATAAGCAAATTTATCTGGAAGGGCAGGGTGCCCCGAATTGCTAAAAACATCTTGAGGAAAAAAAACGAAGCTGGAGGTCTCGCGCTGCCTGACTTTAAGGCATATTATGAAGCCACAGTGGTCAAAACAGCATGGTATTGGCATAAAGATAGATATATCGACCAATGGAATCGAATAGAGTGCTCAGATATAGACCCTCTCATCTATGGACATTTGATCTTTGATAAGGCAGTCAAGCCAACTCACCTGGGACAGAGCAGTCTCTTCAATAAATGGTGCCTAGAGAACTGGATATCCATATGCAAAAGAATGAAAGAAGACCCATGTCTCACACCCTATACAAAAGTTAACTCAAAATGGATCAAAGATCTAAACATTAGGTCTAAGACCATAAAACATTTAGAGGAAAATGTTGGGAGATATCTTATGGATCTTACAACTGGAGGCGGTTTTATGGACCTTAAACCTAAAGCAAGAGCACTGAAGAAGGAAATAAATAAATGGGAACTCCTCAAAATTAAACACTTTTGTGCATCAAAGAACTTCACCAAGAAAGTAGAAAGACAGCCTACACAATGGGAGACAATATTTGAAAATGACATTTCAGATAAAGGTCTAGTATCCAGAATTTATAAAGAGATTGTTCATCTCAACAACAAAAAGACAGCCAACCCAATTACAAAATGGGAAAAAGACTTGAACAGACACCTCTCAGAAGAGGAAATACGGATGGCCAAGAGGCACATGAAGAGATGCTCAATGTCCCTGGCCATTAGAGAAATGCAAATCAAAACCACAATGAGATATCATCTCACACCCACCAGAATGGCCATTATCAACAAAACAGAAAATGACAAGTGCTGGAGAGGATGCGGAGAAAGAGGCACACTTATCCACTGTTGGTGGGAATGTCAAGGGGTGCAACCACTGTGGAAGGCAGTTTGGCGGTTCCTCAAAAAGCTGAATATAGAACTGCCATACGACCCAGCAATACCATTGCTAGGTATCTACTCAAAGGACTTAAGGGCAAAGACACAAACGGACATTTGCACACCAATGTTTATAGCAGCATTATTTACCATTGCAAAGAGATGGAAACAGCCAAAATCTCCATCAATAGAAGAGTGGCTAAACAAACTGTGGTATATACATACGATGGAATATTATGCAGCCTTAAGACAAGATAAACTTATGAACCATGTAATAACATGGATGGACCTAGAGAATATTATGCTGAGTGAATCCAGCCAAAAACTAAAGGACAAATACTGTATGGTCCCACTGATGTGAACGGACATTCGAGAATAAACTTGAAATATGTCATTGGTAACAGAGTTCAGCAGGAGTTAGAAACAGGGTAAGACAATGGGTAATTGAAGCTGAAGGGATACAGACTGTGCAACAGGACTAGATACAAAAACTCAAAAATGGACAGCACAATAATACCTAATTGTAAAGTAATCATGTTAAAACACTGAATGAAGCTGCATCTGAGCTATAGGTTTTTGTTTTGTTTTGTGTTGTTTTGTTTTGATTTTACTATTATTACTTTTATTTTTTTCTCTATATTAACATTCTATATCTTTTTCGGTTATGTTGCTAGTTCTTCTAAACCAATGCAAATGTACTAAGAAATGATGATCATGCATCTATGTGATGATGTTAAGAATTAATGATTGCATGTGTAGAATGGTATGATCTCTAAATGTTGGGTTAATTTCTTTTTTTCCGTTAATTTAAAAAAAAAAAGAGAAGGGATAATTGGAGATGAAGGGATACAGACTGTACAACGGGACTGGATATAAAAACTCAGAAATGGAGAGCACAATACTACCCAATTGTAATGCAATTATGTTAAAACACTGAATGAAGCTGCATGTGAGGTATAGGTTTTTTGTTTTTGTTTTTTTGTTTTTTTTCTTTCTATTATTGTTTTAATTCTTATTCTGTTGTCTTTTTATTTCTTTTTCTAAATCGATGCAAATGTACTAAGAAATGATGAATATGCAACTATGTGATGTTATTAAGAATTACTGATTGTACATGTAGATTGGAATGATTTCTAATTGTTTTGTTAATTCTTTTTTTAATTAATAAAAAAAAAAAAACCTTATGGAAAACTGAAGGGAGCATGAGAGGTAAATGTATTGAAAAAATTGAGGACTTAACTTCACACCGAGTAGAACAAGAAAAAGATCTGCAAACTAAATCCAAAGTGAACACAAGGGAAAAAATAGCAAAGGTTACAGCAGAAATGAATGAAATTGAGAACAAAAAAGCAATAGAATCAACAAAACCAGTAATCCATAAGGAAACAGAGATCCTGAAATATCTGATAAGTGACCTAGGCTTAACAGACATTTACAGAACATTGCACCCTGAAACAGCAGTTGGTACCTTTGGAAAATCAATAAAATTGATAGATCCTTAACTAGACTGAGAAAGAAAAAAAGAGAGAGGATGCAAATAAATAAAATCAGAAACAGATTAAGGAACATTACTACAGACTGCACAAAAGAAGAGTGATAAGAAGATTCTATGAGCAACTCTTTGCCCACAAACTAGACGCCTTTGATGAAATGGACAACTTTTTAGAAACCCATGAACAACCAACACTAATGTGAGAATAAACAGAACACCTCAACAAACGAATCACAAGAGATTGGATAAATCATCAAAAACCTCCCAAGAAATAAAAGTCCATGACCAGATGGCTTCATATGTGAATTCTTCCAAGCATTCCAGGACAAATTATTTCAAATCCTTGTTAAACCCTTTGAAAAAGTTGAAGAGGAGGGAAAGCTATGTAATTCATTCTATGAAGCCAACATCACCCTAATACCAATAATAGATAAAGATACAAGACAAGAAAATTACAGACCAATCTCTCTAACTAATATAGATGCAAAAATCCTCCACAAAATACTTGAAAATTGAATTCAGCAGCACATTAAAATAATTTTATACAACAATCAAGTGGGTTTTATTCCAGGTATGCAAGGGTGGTTCACCAAAAGAAAATCAATTAGTATAATGCACCTTATCAATAAGTAGAAGGGGAAAACTACATGATCATCACAATTGATGCAAAAAAGACTTTGACAAAATTCAGCATCCTTTTTTAATAAAAACATTTCAAAAGATAGGAACAGAAGGAAATTTCCTCAACATTATAAAGGGCATATATGAAAAGCCAGATAATGTCATAGTCAATGATGAAAGTCTAGAAGCTTACCCTCTAAGATACGGAAGACAACAAGGATACTGACTGTCATTACTGTTATTCAACATTGTGTTAGAAGTTCTAGCTAGAACAATGAGGCATGACAAAGAATTCAAAGATATCCAAATTGGAAAGGAAGGCATAAATCTTTCACTGTTCTCTACACTATATGTAGAAATTCCTGAAAAATCTACAACAAAGCTACTAGACCTAATAAAGAAATTCAGCCAAATGGCAATGCACAAAAATCAGTAGTGTCTCTTTACACTGGTAATGGGCAAGCTGAGGAAGAAATCAATAAAAATTACTCCATTTACAATAGCAGCCAGAAGAATCAAACACCTAAGAAAATATTTAACCAAGGACATAACAGACTTGTACCCATAAAAGAATAACATATTGCTCAAAGAACTAAAGGAAGCCTTAAATAAATGGAAAGAAAGACTGTGTTCATAAGTAAGAAGTAAAATGTAATGAAGATCTCAGTTCTACCCAAAATATTTTGTAGATTCAACACAATATTAATCAATTCCAAAGAACTTATTTTTCAGAAAAGAAAAACCAATAATCAAGTGTATTTGGTAAGGCAGGGTGTTTTGAATAGCTATAAATATGTTAAGATAGAAAAATGAAATTGGACATCTCATCCTTTCTGACTTAATTCCTGACCAATATTACAAAGCTACAGTTGTCAAAAGAGCATGGTAATGCCATAAATTAAAGATGAATATACCAACCAATGGAATAGAATTAAGAGTTCAGAAATAGATCCTCTCATCTGCAGATAACTGTTTTTTTTTTCTTTTCAAGGCAGCCAAGTCCATTTTACTGGGACAGAACAAAATCTTCAAAAAAATGGTGCTGAGAAAACTGGATATCCATATCCAGAATAATGAAAGAGGATCCAAATCTCACACCTTGCATGGAAATTAATTCAAAGTGGATGAAATCTAAATATTAGCACTAAGGCCATAAAACTCTTTGAAGAAAATGTAGGGAAATACCTTAAAAACTTGTGGTAGGAGGTGGTTTCCAAGACCTTACAAACAAAACACAAACAATGGAAGAAGAAATAGATAAATTTGATCTCAAAATTGAATACTATTGAGCATCAAAGGCTTTTACAAGGAAAGTAAAAAGGCAGCCTTCCCAATGGGAGAAAATATTTGGGAAACATATATCTGATAAAGAATTAATATCCAGAATATAAAAAGAGATCCTACAACTCAACAATAAGACAAACATCCCAATTAAAAATGATGAAAAGACAAGGAAAATTTTCCAAAGAGAAAATACAAATGGCTAAAAGACCCATGAAAAGATGCTTAACTTCACTAGATATAAGGGAAATGCAAATCGAAACAATGAGATACCATCTCACACCTTCCAGAATGGCCTTTATAAAAACAAACAAACAAACAAAAAACAACTACTAATGCTGAAGAGGATGTGGATAAATAAGTATATTTATTCACTCTGGGTGAGAATGTAGAATAGTGCAAGGACTCTGTTAAACAATTTGATTGTTTCTCAGGAAGCAAAGTATAGAATTGTCATATGATCCAGCAATCCCATGACTAGGTACACACTTGGAAGAACTGAAAGCAGGGACACGAACAGACATTTTTACATCAACATTTTTAGTGGAATTATTCATGACTGCCAAGAGATGGAAACAGTCCAAATGTCCATCAACTGACATATGGATAAACAAACTGTGGTTTATACATATAATCAAATATTATGCAGCAGTTAGATGTAATGAAGTCATGATGCGTGCAACAATGTGGATGAACCTTGAAGACATTATGTTGAGCAAAATAAGCCAAACTCAAAAGGACAAATATTTATTGTCTCACTTAAGTGAACTAACTATAATGAGCAAACTCTGAGAATTAAATTTGAGAGCACAAGTTATCTGGAGTTAGAAATAGGGTAGAGATTGTGCAATAGATGCCTAAGGAGTACAGAACATTTAATAAGTTTGATTGTAAAGGTTCAGAAATGGACTGCAAAATATTGTGTGATGGTAGCACAATATTGTAAGTATAGCGAACAAAGCTAAGAGTTAGTATGTTTGAAAGAGGATGGTTATGGGCATGAATGTCACCTGAAGGAAAGATAGAGGATTAAAACTGGGACTATATAATTTAATGAAATCTAGAGTGGGTGATGATATTAGTTAATTGTGCAAGTATAAGAAAGTTTGTACATGAACTAGAAGAAATATATGTCTCTGTTAAGGTATTAAAAATGGGATGGAATATGGGAAAATACAATTAATGTTAATGAAGGTCTATATTTAACAGTAACATTGTAATATTATTCAATTAATTGTAATAAAAACACAATGCCAAAATTATCAATAATAGGGGGATATAAGGGAAGGGTATGGGTTTATTTTTACTTCTTCTTACCTTTCAGAACTAATAGGAATATTCTCTTGCAGATTGTCATACTGAACGCATAATTATGTGATTATACCACTGATTTTACACTTAGGATGGATTATATGGTCTGCAAATTAAACTGCTAAAAAAGAGAACATGATACTTTCAAAGGTACATACAGTCTTCAAACTATCACCATCATTACATCATTATCCATTATGGAAATGTACTTCAAACACACACTCAAATAGCTATGATTAGAAAAATCCAGAAAATTACAAGTATTGTAGAGAAATATGAAAACTCATTTATTGTTGATGGAAATGTAAAACCACTGTGAAGCCACTGTGGAAAACAGTTTGGCAGTTTCTTAGAAAGATCAGTTTAGAATTACCATGTGACCTTCCCATCACACATCTAGTGATGCGTCCAAAAGAACTGACAGCAAGGACTCAAACAGTTATTTGCACACTAATGTTCATAGTTTTCAAATAATGGAAGCAACCCTAGTGCCCATCAAGTGATGAATGGATGAACAAAATGTAGTATATGCATGCAATGGAATATTATTTAGACGTAAAATGAATGAAGTTTAATACATTTAACAACATGGATGAAACCTTGAGGACATCATGTTGAGTGAAATAATCCAAGCCCCAAAAGGCAAATATTGTATGACCTGAATGATATGAAACAATTATAAAACAAAAACTCATGGTCAGAAACTAGATTATAGGTTACCAGAGCCTGGGTTGATGTAGGGAATGGAGAGTTAACATTTGAATTGTACAGTTTTTATTTGTGCTGATGGAAATGCTTTGGTAATTGAAAATGAGGATAGTAGCACAACAGTGTGAATGTAATTAATGGTACTGAATTATATGTTTGAATGGTTAATGGGGAAAATTTAGGTTACATATATGTGACTAGGATTAATTTTTTTAAAAGAACAACAAACAACAAGTCTGTACAGGACAAACAATAAACCCTACTGTGAAACAGGTCCTATAGTTAATAATACAATTATAAACATGCTATTTCCTCAATTTTGACAAATATACCACATTAATGCAAGGTGTTAATAATAGAGTGGTATATGGTAACTGTGTATTTTATACATGATTGTTCTGTAAACTTTCAACTTGCCTAATAAAAAACATGCATAAATCTGAGAGAGAATGCATTAAATTAAAGTCAATCAGATATATATTTGGAAAAATTCACTTAGAAAATCTCTGAGGAAAAGGACAAATACAAGAGATGTCATTTATGGGAAGAGGGGAGCAGAGATGGAGCAGATCTTGGACAAGAAAAATCACATGTGGGGTTAATTTTTGAAATGTGTTTGAATGAAATTAAGACCTTATGGGGGCAGGCTGGCAAAGAGAAGGTGAGAGGCTGTTATTAATTTCCCACCTTTGTTTCTTGGGAAAGAGAGGAGAATTACCCATTATTTCTGAATCTTTTTAATTATAAGGTTATTATTATATCTGAGGAATAATCAACTAATCCAGAATGCTTACTTTGTTCTAAAACCATTTTTTTCCTAAACAAAATTCTATATTTTGGAAAATATATTTCCAAGAAACAAAAAAAAGCGCTTGTATATTCTAAATAGAGATAATTGACAGCTATGCCTCTAAAACTGCCCTGCGTAATCTATCAATCTGACATTCTCCTTTTGAAGTAAACTGAAAAGATGCCATAACAAGAAAGTATTGTGAATAAACAACATAATATCTCAAGCTAACAACAAAGTTATACACTTTATTGACATACTTGTCTTCCAAATCATTAAATGCATCCCTACTGACTACAACAAAGGGGAATTCTTTCAGTATTCTATGTATGCTTTCACTAGCTCTGTTAAATGAAAGCAAGTTTATGGATGATCCCTGACCCCCAACACCATCACTGAAAAAAGGCCAAGCAAAGCATGATAAGGGATTTTTGACAGAAAGGAAACTAAGGATTGCTGATGACTTTCCATATGTCAGGCACGATGCTAGACATTAAAGTAGCTCAAGATCTTATCAGACATGATTGTAAAAAAGTTTCAATGCTTCAAAAAGTTAGAAAATAAGAGAGACAAGAAAAGAAATATCACTAAACACCATAAAAGTGGTGACTTTGAAAACAAACTTCTTTTCCTCTGTCAGATATATTACTTCTTAATTAAACCCTGCTTACACATATACATCTTAAACCTACCCCAGAAAATAAGCCAATGCCATCGCTATTATGAGAAAAAATAAACTGATTCAAGGGATATGATTAGGAGAAAATGTGTGCAGCCACTTTGCAAGCATATATTTTAACAGGATACTCACCGACATACAGCAGTACATTTTAGTGAAAGAAGCTTCAGAGTCAAGTAAGTTAAGTTCCAATGCCACCCTAGACCTGTGTGACCTGTGTAACACAACTTAGACTCACTGTGCATCCATTAGGATCAAATGAGATAAGAACAATATGCTTTGAAAGTTTTTTAATTGGGCCACTAGTAATTCATTACTATTAACAGTTTATGACTAGGTCTTTGCATATACAATGTTCTTAAAACAAATAGAAAGCTTTGCCTCATGACAGTTCTAACCACCTGGAGGCAAAGTTTGGCATTTTTTATTTAAAGTCCTCATAGAGTAAAGTTCACAGTAAGTGTTCTGATAAGGAATCTTTATTAAGAACTTAAAATAATTTCCATAATTCTAGATTTCACATTGCTACAAGTAATTGGTGAAGTAAGACTTATATCCAAAAGCTGCTAACTAGAAATTTAAAGAACACAGCCATGAGAGATGTAATTAGTCAAATATAATACAGTTGGCAGTTTCGCAACCAAGCTGTACTCTGAATCACCTTGGAAATATTTGGTTAATTTTTTCTTTCTCATCCAAATAAGCAAGAATCTCCAGAGTATGTATCTTTGTTTTAAAGATTCCAGAAAAATTTTGATGTGAATATAGTTTAGAAAACCACTTTTAAAGTGTTAGGTGTTGTCAGATTTGGGGACAGAAAAGTACAAGGAAGGAGACAAAAAGTCATGATGAAAACATAATTTGAGCTTCCGCTTAAATGGGAAGAATTTGTATAGGCAAAAAGAAAGTAAGAGATTAACACTCTCTTCATGAGGTTTTTTATTAAATCCCTGTCCTCTTTTGTGGTACTTTGTACGCATCTGGCACAAATTAATCATTCAGTGCATGTTAGCTTCTATGCTTGTCTATGTAATTATTCATTCATTTGCTTTTCATGAGTAACTATTATCAATTTGTCAGGGACTATACTAGATGCCAGGAATACAGTTGCAAAATAAAAAACTTTTGTTACTACATCCTAGAATCACAGAATCTAGTGGTAGAAACAGATATGAAAGTAAATATTATTACAGAGCATTTTAATCAGTAATTCTCAAATTTTTCAACTTACGTGTGAAAATGCAAATATGTAACAAAATGCCAAGTATATGGCATGTTGGGATAAATTCTGAGAGTCTCTATTGGACTTGGTGAAAAAAATTCATCTTCTTTATATGAGAAAAATATAATACAAAGTATAAAAGTTGAAGTTGCTTCGTATCTTTTCTAACACTCAGTATTGCCATATTAATTTTATTTTCATATGACCATTTTGATTAGCATAGAATGGTGTGCTGGTTTGAAAGTATTATGTACTCCAGAAAAGCCATGTTTTAATTCTGATCCAGTCTTGTGGAGGAAGCTGTTTCTTTTAATCCTAATTCAATACTGCAGGTTGCAAACATTTGATTAGATTATCTCCACAGATATGTGACAAACCCAGTTGTGGATGTGATATTTAATTAGTGGAAATATGACTCTACCCATTCCAGATGGGTCTTGATTAGTTAACTGGAATCCTTTAAAAGAGGAAACATTTTGGAGAGAGCCAGAAATGACAGAAACCTCAGAGCTAACAGAGTGAGAAAGCTAACAAGGCTTCAGAGCAGAGCCGGCACAGATGCCAACACCTGGAGAACAGAGACACAGATATCTGAATATGCTTGAAGCCTAGAAGATGTTGCCATGAGATGTTAAGCAAGCCAGGACCTGGAGAGAACAAAGAGAAGCTGAGAGATGAAGACCATCCCTGGAGAACCAAAGTGAGGAACTCCCACAGGAACAGAGGCTGAAAGCAATGGGTCCCAGGAACAAGGCACCAGCAGATGCCATTCATGTGACTCCCCAGCTGACAGAGGTATTTCTGACCCATTAACCTTTCCAGAATTAAGGTATTCTTCCTTGGATGCCTTACTTTGGACATTTTTATAGGCTTAGAACTGTAAAGATGTAACTTATTGAATTCTCCTTTTTAGAAGCCATTTCTGGTATATGACATTCTGGCAACTTACAAATTAACACAGTATCACATTGAGGATTTAATTTGAGTTTCCTTGTTTACTAATGATGTTAAGAAACTTATAAACTATTTATTGATCCTGTGGCTAGTCTCTAATGCAAAAGGTCTTTAAAGAGGTTTTTTAACCACTTTTTAATATTAGGTAATCTGACTCACTATTTATTTGAATTACTTCACATACTCTGGGTGTGTGCTTTCAAATATTTTCTCATGCTTGGTGGCTTGCTTTTTCACTCAATGATATTTTTTGAAGAGTGGTCTTCATTTTTTTTTTTTGTATGCTGTATGCTTGTGGTCACATTTCATGTTTTTTTCCATGTGTGTATCCCACTATTGCAGCACCATTTGTTGAATTTTTGTTTGTTAGTTTTTCTTTCTTTTGTTTCCTAGCTTGTCTGATTTGCTTTTTCTAGAAATTTCAAATAAGTGGGAGCAAGAAGATGTAGTCTTTTATCTGGCTATCTCATTTAGCATAATGTTTTCTAGGTTCACCTATATTGTACCACTTCATGTACTACATGCTTCAGCAGTTAATTCTCTTTAATTATAAATGTTATTACAAGATTGGGTAGTTTTTACTTTTTGACAATTATGAATAATGCTGTTATGAACATTTGTGTACTAGTGTTTTGATGGATATAAGTTTTGGAGTGTTTTGGATAGAGATATATGAGTGAAATTTCTGGGTTACATGACAAATGTAAATTTAACTTAAAAAAACTGCTAAAATATTCTCCAAGTATTCGATAAGCAATGAAGGAAAATTCCTCTTTCTCCACCCCCTCACCAACACTTGGTATGGTGTGTACTTTTTGTTTGTTTGTTTGCTTGTATCCTTTTTAATAGCACTTCAGTAAGATGTGCAGTGGTAGCATGTGGTTTTATTTACATTTTTCTAATGACAAATACGTTTGAGAATCTTTCACATACTGATTTGCCATTTGCACATCTTCTTTACTGAAATCCTATTCAAACATTGTATAGTTGTCTTATTTGTAAGAATTTTTATATATTTTGGATAGTAATTCTTTTTAGGATATACAATTTGAAAATACTTTCTCTCAGTCTATGGCTTGTCTTTTAATTTTCTTAATGGTGTCTTTGTAAGAGCTACTTTTCTAATATGCTTTAAAATGTGTTTAGCCTATTCATATTCAATATAATTATTGATACAATTGAATTTTGGCTTGTCATTTTTCTGTTTGCTTTCTCGTTTCTCTAATGCCCTCTGCATTTTATGTTTCTCTTCCTTCCCCTCCTCCTACACCTTTTTTTCTTGACAAACAATTCTTTTACAGTCCAATTTAAATTCATCTGTTGATCATTTTGGTTAATTTGAGTTAATCTCTTTGCAAATTGTCTAAGGATTATATTATGTACTTCTTTGTATAACATACTTGGGAGAATTTTGACTGCTATGCATTTATGCAGGGAAAATATTTCTAATCTTACTTTCTCTTTCTGATTTTGTGTCTTTGAAGAGCTCAAAGGACACTTTTTTTAACCCCCCCAAAAATGTTCTTAATCTTACTTCACATTCCTGTGTACAATATGCATCTTAAACTATTACATTCTACTTATTAGTTAATCCTGCCACAAGTATTAACCATAAAAGAGAGACTTTAAATTTAACTACATATTTACCATTTTTGGTCCTCTTCACTTCTTTCTATAGGTATAATTCATCACCTAGTGTCATCTTCCTTCAATTTAAAGGCCCTTTACTTCAGTATTTCTTATTCAGCAGGAATAGATTCTCCCAGTTTTTCTTTTCTAAGACTATCTTTATTTAGCCTTATTTTTTGAAGAATAAGAGTTTTGGGTATAGAATTTGCTGTTCACAGATTTCTCCTTTCATTATATTGAATGTGTATTGATTGCCTTCAGTCCTCCATTGTTTCTGATGAGAAGTCAGCTACTAATTTGATGTTGTTTCCCTGAGTGATTTTTCTCTTGATGTTTTCAAGATTGTCATTGTCTTTTGCCAGACTATGATATTTATAGATATACCTCTCTAGGTTTATCATAATTGGGGTTTATTCATATTCTTGAAATGTAGATTAAAGTTTTTAATCAAATTTGGGAACTTTTCAGCCCTTATATCCTTAAGTATAGTTTGTTACATTTTCTCTCTCCTCTCTCTCTCTGCACTACCATTACACACATGTTGGTACTCCAGATGTTATCCCACAGTATCTGAGGCTTAATTCATTTCTCTTCAAGTACTCTTCCCTCTGTTCTTCTGATTAGATAAGTTCTTTTATCTATCTTCAAGTTCACTAATTCTTTCTTCTACCATGTGAAATCTGCTATTGAGCCTACCTAGTGAATTTTTCATTTTGGCTATTGTACTTTTCAACCTTGATTCATTTTTTTAAAAGATTTCTGCTTCTTGTTCAGGTTCCCAATTTTTTAAACCATTGCTATCATGTTTTCTTTTAAGTTAAAAATTACATAAATGTTGCATGAATAGTACAAGGAACCCCAAAATGCCTTTTATATAAAATCAATTATTTATATATGCCTGGTTTTTTATACCATGAATTCATGCAGTATTATATGTTTTCTAATATATTTGAGAATAACTTAGAGACATTGTGGCCTTTTACCCCTAAATATTCAATGTAAACACACTATAATACATGATATGCACATATATACACAAAGCTGTTTATATTTCTATGCACCTATATTAACATACATCTACTCTATCAACTCTCATATCATTTATTTTCAAAACCATGAATTCACACTAAGCTCTCCAGTTCTAATACAACATCACAAGGTTATCTCCAGTCTAACCTGTTTTCATATTTTTAACTTATTTCAAAAAATGAGATACATAACTCCAATAATCCTCAATCTATTACTCATTTGTTCAAGCCTATAATAGTTAAAGAACTGTTTATCCATACCAGTGGGAAAAGTAGCACTATATATTAGAGTTCAAGAATTATTTGCAATTCTTTGATTTTGAGATAAACTTTACATATGTGAAGTGTAAAAAGATCTTATATCCTTTTTGCTAACTTTTACAAATGCATGAACCTGCAAAACCCATAGGTGTATAATTTTTAAAACTATATCCGGGATGCAAGGGTAGTTCAGGGGTAGAATTCTTGCCTGCTATGTGAGAGACCCAGGTTCAATTCCTGGCCCATATACTTCCTCAAAAACAAACAAGCAAGCAAACAAACAAAAACAATAAAAAAATTCAACAAATGATGCTGCAATAATGGGGTACTCATACGGAAAAAGAATGAAATGTGACCCCCACCATACAGCATGCAAAACAAAAAATTGTATTAATCTCTCTAGGAAGATTTCTCATTTCTCTTTCCCATGGTCCCTCACAGAGCCAACTACTGTTCAAATTTCTGTTACCATTTATTTGTTTTGTCTCTTCTAGAGCATCATATGAAAGGAGTCATACAGTAAATACTCTGTATCAGGCCACTTCTGCTCAGCATGTTTTTGAGATTCATCTATCTAGTAGTTTTGTAACAGTAGTTAATTTCTCTTCATCACTGAGTAGCATTCCATTGTATAACTAGCATAATTGTTCATCATTATCTTGTTATTGATATTTATGCTTTCTTCTCACTTGGGGTTGTTATGAATAACTTCTATGAGTGTTTTCTACACATTGATTTTTGGATATTTGTCTTCATTTACCTTGGACAAATGCCAAGAAGTAGAGCTGCTGGGTCATAGGGTATGTGTATGTTTTATTTATAATAAAAAATATACTCCCACCAACAATGCAGAGAGTTCAGAATTGTTTCATGTTATTGCCAGTATCAGTCTTTTTTTTAACCTTTCTGTGGAATATACACACTTATCTCATTGCAATTTTATTTTGCATTTGCTTGATGAATAATGATGATAAACAAGTTTCTGTGTGTTTTTTTGGCATTTACATATATCTTCATTTGTGAAATGTCCAAGTATTTTGCTCTTACTTTTGATTGAAAATTTTTATTGACTTGTAGTATCATTGAGGTGTTTGTCTTTTTTTAATTTAGTTATATATTCTGCATATACATTATTCTTCAGACTTAAGTTTGCCATTATTTTATCCTTGCCCATGGCTTACTTCAATTTTTAATGATGTCTTTCACAAAGCAGAAGGCTTTATTTTTAATGAAGTCCAATTAATTATTTTATTTTAGTTTTTTACTTTCTTTCTGTCCCAGGAAATCTCTGACTATTATCAATGTAAAGAAAATCTTCCCCTATCTTTTCTTCCAAAAGCTTCATAATTTTAATTTTTTACATTTAGGACTATTTTCTGCTTAAATTAAATTTGGACTATTATGAGAACCATTAAATTCAATCATATTTACATATGGATATCCAATTCTTCTAGCATCAGTTGTTGAAAAAAATCATTTGAATTTTAATATGAATGAATCATATTAAATGAATGAATCATTTGAATTTTAATATGAGTCAAAGTTCTCCAGAGAAACATATCCAAGAGATAAGAGGAGAGAGAGAGAGAGAGAGAGAGAGATCATAAGTATTGGCTCATTTGACCATGGAGTTTGGAAGTTTTGAATTTGTGGTGCAGGCTGTAAGCTGGAAACTTCATAAACAATGATTCAGAATCTGGTACATGCCAGCTTTGTAGAGCAAGCCACAAGCTGGAAACGCCAATGTAGGTGAGGTTGTATGCCCCAGGAAAAGCTGGCTGACTGAAGAGGCAGAAATTCCTCTTTGCTGATGGCTGAATTCCTCAGTTCTCCTTTAAGACCTCCAAATGATTGAATGAGAGAAACTATTCATAGCTGATGGCAGTCTCCTACATTGATTGCAGATGTAAGCTGACGCAGTTGCAATCAACTGACCATACATGTTAGTCCCTCTACAAAATACCCTCACATTAAAAATCTGGCCAGTTATTGCTTGACCAAACCATTGTACACCATAACCTAGCCAAGTCAACACATGAAATTAGCCATCATGATAAACTTTAGAAACAGTTGCCAACTTCTATTACAAGTTATTTGGATATAATTTGGATTGTGCTTAATATGTAGATAAATTTGAGGAAAAGTGTCCTTTAAATAATATTATGTCTTCCAACCCATGAATATAAATAACTTTTTATTTGTCTAAGTCTTCTTTAATATCTTTCAACCATATTGTTGTAGGTGGAAGTTCAGCAGATCTGCACTTATTTTGTTAAATTTGTTCCTATTCATTTCATGTTTTCAAGGATAATATGAAAACTTTATATTTAAGCATTAGTTTAAAATCTTTACTGATTGAATATAGAAATAAAGTTCATTTTTTATATTGAGTTTGATTCTTGAAATCTTTTTTCAGGGGAGAGTGGGGTGCATGGTCTGGGACACAAACCAGGGACTCCTGCTTGGAAGGCAAACATTCTACCGCTGAACCACCAGTGCACTTCCTGTAATCTTTTTTATATTTTTACTGAGAATTATCAATACACATGCAGTTTCTTTCTTACAATCCTGATAAATTAACTTACATATTCCTTAGATGTTCAGAAGATTCTTTAGGATTGTCTACATTACCATGCATATCACATGTAAATAGACACAAGTCTTTCTTTCTGCCTTTTATTTTTTCCCCTTAATTTATTGGCTAGGACCTATTGTTCCAAGCCTCAGGGGGAAAACATTTAATATTAAACCATAAAGTGTGCTGTTATCTGTAAGTTTTTCATAAATACTTTTTACCGCATTGAGAAACTTACTTTCAATTCTCATTTTGTTGGTAATTGTCCAAGAACTGTTGTTGAATTTGGACAAATGATTTTTCCACAGCTATGAAGACAATTATATATTTTTCTCATTGTTCTTTTATTATGGTAGTTAATTCTGGTTTTCAAATGTTAAATCTATGTTGGATTTTTGGAATATATCCACATATTAATTTGTTTGTTAATTTTTTATCTTTTGTGGTTTAGCTTTGTTATTTTCTTGTAGTGAACCAATTCTGTCTTCTGCTGTTATTTTCTTATACTCTACCAACTGTGTCTTCACATTTTCTGGTAAGAAACAAAGTTTGTTTCCCCAGCCAAGTGAGACTAGAATTTTGGCTTTCATGTTCTGAGCAGTGAACTCAAATTCTCTATGGGAAAAAAGTGGCCAAGAAACTAGGACTCATCTCAGTGTCTGTCTTCCTCTCTGTATTCTTGGTCCCCCAATCCCTGACTTAGTTGCTTCTCTATTTTTTCTGTTTTGTTTAAGGTTTTCTGGGTGGGTTGGCTAGCCTGTCTCCAACATAAACTTCAACATTTCATAACATACTTTATGCTTTCAGTGGCCACACAAATTCCTGCTTAAGACAATTAAGTATGATATCCTGAAATTATTAATATTTATGATCAAGGAGAGAAACTTTGCACAATGGGTGATAAAATTTTTAAAACCTTATTCTAGCAACCCTTCAACATTTTGCAAGCAGTGAAATTATAAAAATTCAAATAGCTCTCCCTGTTCTTTCATTCAGTAAGTCTAATGCTGTAATTTATTGTGATAATATGAATTAACTTTTAATTTCAATATTTTTCATGTCAAATATTTCAATGTATTTATGAAACTCAAATTCAGAGACTATATATGCATTATTAGAATTGCTTGTGTAAGTGAGCTTAGATGAAACACAGCCACAAGAAGTCACCTTACATATGTGAAAACAACAAAAATATGGTCTTGGAGGCTCCCTCAATCTTTAGTTAGACTGAGCAAATAAAAAAGGAAAGAAAAAAAGACTCAAACTTACTAAAGTCATGAATGAGAGTGTGGTCATATTACTGACTTTACAGAAATAAAAAAGATTATAAAGGACTACTATGAATGACTATGTGCCAACAAATTAGATGACTTTGATGAAATTGACCAATTCCTAGAATAATGCAAACAACTGAAATTGACTCAAAAATAAATAGGATGCTGTCTTGACCTGTACCTGCCCAAATGATCTACCTGCTAAAAGATTAATTACCTTCTTTAAAAAAAGTAATTTCAACTGAGTCAGGGTGGACTTAGTTAAGGAAACACAATGGATAAAATTATTTTATATGGTAAATAAATTTAAGTGAAGGGCTTAGCCATGAGTAATGGCATGGAGATTTGAGCACGTATGTCTTGCTTGGTGAACTTTGAGGTTAGAGCTTGAGTATGGGGAAAGCTGCAGTTGGAAAAGAGATTTTAAACATATATAATGGTGCTGGTGGATTAAGGGATTTAAATTTATACTTCAGAATCTAATCTGAATGAAGGAAATTAGCAATCCATAGTTTATTTGCCTAAGGAAGTGATGTGACATGATTTGTATATTCTACAGTTCCCTGTATGTAGAGGATGGATTCAACAGGGTGAGATCAATTAAGAGATATTAAATTAGTACAGAGAAGAGTGATAAGTACATGATATGAGGCAATGGCAGCAAGAATGAAGAGGATACTTTTTCCTCCTAATGTTACCTCATAGAATCATACTTGAGAAATTCCTTTTTCATGAGATAAACTGTATCTCTATATTATCTTATAGTTGACTCTGCCCAAATGAATTTGGTCTCATATATTTTAAGTAGGTAGAGAACATCTTTTTTCTCCCTATACAGAGTTTAGTTTAAAAGAAACAACAAGAGGGAATTGAGATCCATTCATGTTTTGTCATTATTAAGCTTAGGGGTCTCAATTGTGACACTTTTTAAAATGACAGACAGATTGCAAATTAGAGTCCTATGAATTCCTTGCAGGTAGAACCTGTATTTTATACCACAAGTTTAATGCAAAGCTGGTCTAATAGTAGGGATTTAGCAATTTGTTACAATGAATAACTGAAAATTATAAACTGCTCTAATTGTCAATAATTTAATAGCAGCTGTATACTTCAGATTAGCTAAAACAATTCTGAGAGAGGAAGCCAAAAACCAAAACAGCTTTTGTAATTTAGCGCAGGATCTCTGAGTTTCTGGGACTTCCTTCTGAAATTTTTCTTTGTCAAGTATACTTTTGAGCACAGAGCATAGAGTCTAGACAAATTTATTGTTTTAAAGATTCTGTATACATAAGAATTCTTAAATATAAGGAGTGAGAAGTGTTTAGCCTTTTCTGTTTTAAACCCAAAGCCCATAATTCCAAAACCATCATAGCAGGAATAATTATTTTCCCTTATGATGAACATAGAACCACAGGTACAGCTAAAAAAGTATCAAAATATGTAGAAGGATTAATGTGTTCTGAGTACTTGGTTTAAAGTAGGTGAACAAACTAAGGTCCTAAATCACCAGAACTACTCATTTGGTCCAATAGAATCCAATGATGATAAATTGAGCTTAGTGTCAATAAATCTCAAAAAAAATTGCAGCTATCCAGAGATTTGTGGGCCTTTTGTGTTGTTTCATTGATTGTTATACTTGCTTTTATGACCTGCAACACTAAAAAATGATTGAAACTGGAGAAATTAATAGGACATCATAGGTAATATACATTAACTTTCCTTTAGCCTCACATTTGATGATTCTCTTGCTTGAAATCTACTGAAGATAATAAGAAAATAAATGCCTCTACTTTGGTGCTGAAGAAGCTTACTGTTCCTTAGGGATTAAATATTATGGTTATTTGTAATACTCTCACCAGGCAGCTCTAAATCCAGAAAAGAAAACAACTTTTGATTGACATAAAATAGAACATGTTTGGGGCTATGTGGGATAAAATTATATGAAGGGTAGAGGAAGATGGGAATTCATAATCCTTCCAGTAATTAAACCTAAGCAATAAAATGATGATGAGTATGCATTTCAGAACTGCAGATTATAAAGAAAAGACTTGTGAAAATTCCAACTCCCACATTTCAAAAACAAATGCAAGTATTAACAGATTAAATGCAGAGTTCCTTGGCTGAATACTAATTGACACTTCTCATATTGTGCCGCTCAAGCAGACAGATTTCACCTTTTATACTCAACTGATATATTAATAAACAATGTACTGTGTGGTCTCACTTTCATGGGTTTTTCACTGACATGTTGCTGTGAAGGTTTATTATTCTTTTTCTTATGCAACCTGAACATGCCTTTTGTCCTTTATTTTATTTTTTTCATGGGCAGGCATCAGGAATCAAACCCAGGTCTCTGGCATGGCAAGTGAGAATTCTGCCACACATTTTGTCCTTTTTTTAGGTTTAAGCTCACAGGAAATATTTTTCACCTGTCTTAATGTAGATTCCTATGAAAACCTTTGACAACAAAGGTTATGAATGTAAATTCAACTTAAATACATAACTGGAGGGAAGAGAGAATGAGGCTGGCCTTGCATATGAAATTGAGAGGAAAAGGGAGGAAAGAATGAAGGAAGGAATGAAGAAAGAAAGGGAGGGAGGAAGGAAAGGAAGAAGAATATTAATTAAGATCTGTCAGAGGAAAAAGCAAGAAACATGGACCATAAAACTGCAATGTGCTGTCTTTGACAAGTGTATATAATAGTCAATGAGTAGCATGTCTCCATAAGAGGCTAAATGCTTGAGGGTTCTGAAAATTACACAGTTCTTATAAAGCACTGAACATATCTTTGGTGACAAGTCCATAAACATGCAATTAAAGACTTCTTGGGGGAAATATTTTCATTACATAAATTCCTGTTTCAGAGCCTTC
This sequence comes from Tamandua tetradactyla, assembly GCF_023851605.1. NCBI lineage: Eukaryota > Metazoa > Chordata > Mammalia > Pilosa > Myrmecophagidae > Tamandua > Tamandua tetradactyla. The sequence goes on along the minus strand of NC_135353.1, from coordinate 51,613,072 downwards.
TCCCATTCTGGTTGCAAGAAGAATAGCTGAATGGGAGGTAGCATAGCTTTGATATTAATCCTTATGCAAATATGCCATTGACTTTGCCTCACATTTAAAATGTTCTCAAGTCTGTAAAAATTATTATAGTTGATGAAGTAATGTTTGCCTAAATAAATATGCTTCCAATCAAATCAAGCTGCATTATCTATTCAGTGACATGCTATACATGAACGTCAAAAGGGGAAAAATGGTTGTGTGATGATTTAAATGACACATTTTCTATTTCCTTTACTATCAGAGAGAGAAAAGTCCTAGTCTAATTATGCTACAGACATTTAGGCAATTTCTCTAAGAACCCAAATTGAATCAGTGACAGAGATGGGACTAGACCCCATGTCTCCTCTTTCCAAGGATACTGTCATGCACAAGAAATGAACTTGTGAAACTGCAAAGGAAAAAGGTTACCATCTGCTTTAAAACAGCACATACTTCTTAGAGCAGCAAGAGAAAAACAGTTTATTAAGTAAAAGGGAAACCAAAGAAGACTGAGTTAGGATTACTCAACTGCCACTATGGAGGTGAGAAGGCAGTGGTATGACATATTTAAAATCCAGAAAGAAAAAGACTTCCAGCCAAGAATTCCATACCCAGTCAAATTGTCCTTCAAAACTGAAGAAGAATCAAGATGTAATGGAGAGGCTGGAGGGAACTGCCTGAAAATGTAGAGCTGTGTTCCAGTAGCCATGTTTCTTGAGGATGATTGAATAATGATATAGCTGTCACAGTGTGACTGTGTGACTGTGAAAACATTGTGTCTGATGCTCCTTTTATCTACCTTGTCAACAAAGGAGTAGAACATATGGAATAAAAATAAATAATAGTGGGAACAAATGCTAAAATAAATTTAGTTTGAAATGCTAGTGATCAATGAAAGCTAGGGGTAAGGGGTATGGTAGGTATAATCTTTTTTTTTCTTTTTCTTTCCTGTGTTCATTTTATTTCTTTTTCTATTGTCTTTTTATTTCTTTTTCTGAAGTAACGCAAATGTTCTAAGAAATGATGAATATGCAACTAAGTAATGATATTGTGAATTACTGATTATGTATGTTGATGTTTTATTTGGTTTCTTAATTTTTTAATTAATAAATAAATTTTAAAAATTCAAAAAAAAAACTGAAGAAGAAGTTTAAATTATCACAGACAAACATGGTTGAGAGAATAGGTCACTAAGAGATGGGCCGTACAAGAAATACTTAAGGGAGTTCTGGAAGTTGGAAAAAAAAAGCAGGAGAAGGAGGTTTAGAAGAGGGCACAGAATTGAGTGCCAGCAAGAGTTAACTTAAAGGATAAAAAGAGAAAGAGGGAAAAGAATATATAGAACTGACAAATAAAATTCAAAAGATGACATGGTGGATTCAGAAGTGGCCTTACAGTAATAATGTTGAATGTTACCATTAACATTCAATTTATCAATTAGGAGATACAGATTGACACAATAGATTAAGAAATATAATCCAGCTATATGTTGCCTATGAGAGGGGCATCTTAGAGACAAGGATACAAATAGATTGAAAATAAAAGGATGGAAAAAGATGTTCCACACAATATTTTACCAAAAGAAAACAGGAAAAGCTATAACAATATCAGATGTAACAGATGTTGAATGTAAAGACATCATAAGAGACAAAGAAGAACACCAAATAGTATTAAAAGGGACAACTAACTAAGAGGAAATAACAGTCAAAATTGTCTATGTTCCCAATTAAGAAGCTCCAAAGTACATGAGACAGACATTGGCAAAACTGAAGGAAGCGATAGATATTTCAAAACATAATAGTAGGAAGAAAGTAATAGTAAGCAACTACAATACACCACTCTCCTGTATATGTAGAACAACCACACAGAGGTTCAACAATGAAATAGGGAACTTATAAATGTGATAATGAATGAAACCTCTAGACATATATAGATCTTTATACTCCAAAACACTAAGATATACATTCTACTCTAGTGCTCAAGGAACATTCTCAAGGATGGATCATACCCTGGGGCATAAAACTAGTCTTCATACATTTAAAAAGCATTGAACTTATTTAAACCCTTTCTCTGATTGCAATGGAGTGAAGCTGGAAATCAATAACCACCAAAGAATGAGACTTTCACAAATATATGAAGATAAAATAACACACACTTAAAAAAACACACTCTTAAACAATGAGTGGGTGAAAGAAGAATTTGCTGGAGAAATCAGTAACTATCTGGAGATGAATGAAAATGAGAATACAAAATACAAGAACTGAAGGGATGTGGCAAAGGCTGTGCTGAGAGGGAAATTTATTGCCCTAAATGCCTATATTAGAAAAGAAGAAAGAGCAAAAATCTAGTACTTAATTGTTTACTTGGAAGAATTTGAGAAAGAACAGCAAACTAACCCCAAAGCCAATAGAAGAAGAGAAATAATGATTACAACACAGTTAAATGAATGGGAGAGCAAAAGAGCAATAGAAAGAATCAAAGAAACCAAAAGTTGGTTCTTTGAGAAAATCATTCAAATAGATGGGCCACTAGCAATGTTGCAAAGAATAAAAAGAGGATGCAAATAAACCAAATCATAGGTTAGAGGGGTACATTATAACAGATCCTGAAGAAAAATAATTATAAGAAGAGAAAATGAACAACAAACTTGACAACTTAGATTAAATGGAGAAATTCCTGGAAATACACAAACAACCTACACTGATTCAAGAAGAAGTAGAGGATCTCAACAAATCAATCACAAGTAGAGAGTTTCAGTCAGTCATCAAAAATCTTCCTACAATGAAATGTCCAGGGCAGATGGCTTCACAGGGGAATTTTATCAAACATTCCAAAAGGGCTAAGACCAATCCTCCTCATACTTTCCAAAAAAAAAAAAAATGACAGAAAAGGAACACTTTCTAACTCATTTTATGAGGCTAAAATCATTTTAATACCAAAACCGGGTAAAGATACTACAAAAAAGGAAAACTACATACCAATCCCCTAATGAACATAGATGCAAAAATTCTCAACAAAATATTAGCAAATGGAATCCAGCAACATATTAGAAGATTTATACACCACAACCAAGTGGGATTCATACCAGGAATGCAAGGATGGCTCAACATATGAAAATCAGTTAATGTAATATAGTGCATTAAATGGAAATGGAAGAATGATATGATCATCTCCATTGATGCTGAAAAAGGATTAAACAAAATTCAACTTCCTTTACTGAGGAAAACACTTGAAAATGATAAGAATCAAAGGTAGTTTTCTCAATATGATAAAAGGCATATGTGAAAAAGCCATAACTGTCAATGTACTTGTTCTAGTTTGCTAGCTGCTGGAATGCACTATTACCGAAACAGAATGGCTTTTAAAAGGGAGAATTTAATGAGTTGCTAGTTTACAGTTCTAAGGCCAAGAAAATGTCTCAATTAAAGCAAGTCTATAGAAATGTCCAATTTAAGGCATCCAGGGAAATATATCTTGGTTCAAGAAGGCCAATGAAGTTCAGGGTCTCTCTCTCAAGTGAGAAGACACATGGCGGACACAGTCAGGGCTTCTCTCTTGGCTGGAAGGGCACAGGGTGAATACAGCATCATCTGCTAGCTTTCTCTCCTGGCTTCCTATTTCATGAAGCTCCCCAGGAGGCGTCTTCCTTCTTCATGTCCAAAAGTCACTGACTGGTGGACTCTCTGCTTCGTGGTGCTGCAGCATTCTCTGCTCTCTCTGAATCTCTCATTCTCCAAAATATTTCCCCTTTTATAGGACTCCAATAAACCAATCAAGATCCACCCAAATGGGTGGAGACATGCCTTCCCCTTATCCAGTTTAACAACCATTCTGGACTAAATCACATCAACCAGGGAGATGATCTCATTACAATTTCAAATACACAGTATTGAATAAGGATTATTCTACCTTTAAGAAATGGGATTTATATCAAAACATGGCTTTTCTTAGGGGGCATACTTCCTTTCAAACCAGCACAGTACTCAATAGTGAGAGACTGAAAGATTTTCCCCTAAGATTGAGAATGAGTCAAGTATGCCCTCCATCACCAATATTATTCAGCATTGTTCTGGAAATTCTAGGAAGATGAAACAGACAGGAAAAAGAAGCAAAAGGCATCCTAACTGGAAAGGAAGAAATTCATGATTTGCAGATGACATGATACTATACTAGCAAAATCCTGAGAAATCTAGAACAAAGTTAGGTGAGGTAATAAACAAATTCAGCAAGGTTGCATGTTATAACACATATGTGCAAAAATCAGTATTGCTTTTAAACACAAGCCATGACCTAAATGAGGAATCAATTAAGGAAAAAATTCCATTCAAAATAGCAGCTATTAAAGAAACAAATATCTAGGAATGAACTTAACTAGAGAGGTAAAGGACTCGACACAGAACTACATAACATTGCTAATAGAAATCAAAGAAGATCTAAACAAGAGGAAAGACATTCTATGCTTATGGATAGGAGGGTTACATCTAGTTAAGATGTCAAAGTTACCCAAATTGATCTACAGATTCAACACAGTACCAATCAAAATTCTAACAACATACTTCGAAGACTTGGAAAGGCTAGTTCAAATTTATATGGAAGGGAAAGAGTCCTGAATAGCTAAATGCATCCTAAAAAAGAAGAGCAAACTTGGAGGTCTATCACTTCTTGTCTTTTAAACTTACTATAAAACCACAGTGGTCAAAACAGCATGGCACTGGCACAAAGATAGGACTGACCAGTGGAAAAGAATCAAGAATGCAAAGATTGACCATCAAATTTAGGAACAATTGATCTTTTATAAGACCCCAAATCTACTGAATTGGTGTAAAATAGTTTTTTCAATATATGAGCATAGGAGAGCTGGATTTCAATAGTCAAAAGAATGAAAGAGGACCCCTACCTCAAACCATATACAAAAATTAATTAAAAGTGGATCAAGGCCTAAAGGCAAGAGCCAGTATCATAAAAATTCTAGATGAAAATGTAGGGTAACATCTTCAAGATCTACTAATAGGAGGTAGCTTTTTAAACTTTACACTAAAGCACAAGCTGCAAAAAACAAAAACAAAAACAAACAAAAAACAAATGGAAACTCCTTAAGATCAAGAGCTTCTGTGCCTCAAATGACTTTATTAAAAAGGTGAAGAGGCAGTGAACTTAATGGGAGAAAATATTTGGAAACCACATATCAGATAAAGGGCTTGATATCCTGTGCACATAAAGAAATTCTACAATGCAACAACAAAAAAAACAAACATCCCAATTACAAAATGGGCAGAGGAAATTAGGCACTTTTCTGAAAAGCAAATACAGATGATTAAAAAACACATGAAGAGCTGTTCATCTTCATTGGCTACAAGGAAAATGCAAATTAAGATGACAATGAAATATCACCTTACACCTATAAGAATGACTGCTATGAAGCAAACAGAAAACCATAAATGCTGGAGAGGATGTAGAGAAATTGGAACATTTTATTCACTGGTGGTGGGAATGTAAAATGGTTCAGCTCTATGGAAGTCAGTTTGTTGATTCTTCAGAAAACTAAATATTGAGTTGCCCTATGACCTAGTAATACCAATACTCAGTATATACCCAGAAGAGTTGAGGGAAGTGACATGGACAGACATTTGCACACTGCTCAGGTACCCATCAACATAAGAGTGGATAAACAAAATGTGGTATATACATATGATGGAATAATACGTGGCATTTAGACAAAATGATGTCCTGAAACATATGACAATATGGATGAACCTTGAACACATAATACTGAGTGAAATAATTCAGGCACAAATGAACAGATACTGTATGATTCCATTTTTATGACTCTGATAAAGCCTCCACTCTAAGAAGAAAAAACCTCAGATGAGGGTATGGTAGCCCATGAAAACCTCTGGGACCTGTTCTGTAGCTGCTTATTGAAGTGTGTTTTGGAAATTACTGATGCTTTCTTTCTTTTCTTTGTATGTATATGTTATATTTTACAATAAAAAAGATAAAAAGAACTATAGCCAGCTATAATAATATTAGATAAAATAAATTTCTGAAATCAAAAATTTGAAAATATTTAGTAACATAACTCACTACTATAGCAAAGTTGATATTTATAATAACTTTTTACTTGATATTTTGAGAATGCACACCATTTTGAAAGTTAATTAAATTTAAGATAGTGTTTAAAATGTAGAATTTAAGAAACTCTGATATCTGTATCTATAGATATTTTCCTTGCTTTACTTTTAAATTGGTTTATGAAACATATTGTACAAACAGGCCTTATGATTATTACTTAGAATTTTTAGTATACCTATGGATAAGCTAACTAAGATATTTATTTTAGGTGGTTAATATTTCCATACGTTAATTGTAAAAATATTTGCATCTTCCTATTTCCCTGAAATCAGGAAAGTGTTTATTAACATAGGTCATTATTACAACAATGAAAATATTTCTAAGAACTTTCTACTTGATATTTTAAGAATATTCACAGCTGTGACAGATAATCAAATGGTATCTAAGTTAGTGTTTAATGTTTAGAATTTAAGAACTGTGCTATCAAATTTGTAGATTTTTCCTTGTTGCCTTATGTTAAATTGGTTTATGAAACGTACTGTGCACATACAGGTTTTATAATGATTATATGACTACTTTGTTGAACTATGCCTATAGTTAAGCTAATGAAGATATCCATTTTTGGTGGTTCTCCATTTGTTTTCTTCAATTGAAAAAGAAAGAATCATTGGAAAAACATGAAAAAAATCATCTGGAAGGGAAAGATACCCCAAGGAGCTAAAGCATCTTAAAAAGAAGAACAAATGGGAGGATATTTAGACTTATTATAAAGCCACAGTGGTCAAAACAGCATGGTATTGACACAAAAATAGAAGCATTTATGAAGGAAATTGAATTGAGAGCACAGAAATAGAACAGCAAATCTATGGTAAAGTGATCTTCAAAAAATGTCCCTAAATACACTGAACTGGGTCAAAATAGTTTTTTCAATAAATAAGCACAGGACAACTGGATATCAATAGCCAGAACAATGAAAGAGGACCCTTACATTACAGCCTATCCAAAAATTAACTCAAAGTGAATCACATATCTAAATATAAGAACCAGTACCATAAAGCTCCTAGAAGAAAATGTAGAGAAACATCTTCAAGAATTAGTAATAAGAGGTAGCCTCCTACACTAAACACCCAAAGCACAAGCAACAAAAGAAAAAACAATAATGGGAACCCCTCAAAATCAAATACTTTTGCACCTCAAAAGTCTTTTCAGAATGGTGAAGAGGCAGCAAACTCAATGGGAGAAAATATTTGGAAATCACATATCAGAAATATCAGACAAAGGTTTGATATTCAGTATTCATAAAGAAATCATACAAATCAACAAAAAAGCACAAACAACCCAATTATAAGATGGGCTACAGATATGAATAGATATTTTTCTGAAGAGGAAATGCACATGGGTAAAAAGCACATGAAAAGATGCTCACTCTCATAAGCTATAAGGGAAAAGTAGATCAAGACTACAATGTGATACCACCTCACACTTATAAGAATGGCTGCTATCAAACAAACAGAAAAGTACAAATGTTGTAGAGGATTTGGAGAAATTGGAACACTTATCCACTGCTGGTGGGAGTGTATAATGGTACAGCTGCCATGGAAAACAATGTGGCTGTTCCTCAGAAAACTAAATATCAAGTTGTCCTATGACCCTGCAATACCACTACTCACTATATACCTAGAAGAGCTGAAGCAGTAACACAAACAGATATTTCCACATAGATGTTCATAGCAGCCTTATTCACAATCACCAAAAATGGAAAAAATCCAAGTTCCCAACAACAGTCAAGTGGATTAATAAAATGGGGTATATATATATATGATGGAATAATATGCAGCACTATGATGAAATGATGTCTTAAAACACATGACAAGTTGGATGAGCCTTGAGGACATAATGCTGAGTAAAATAAGCCAGACAGAAAAGGATAGATACTGTATGATTCCACTTTTATGACCATGGTAATGGTAAAGTCAGAGACTTAAAATATCAAATATAGGGAACCTAGAGACACATGGAAGCTTGAGATGGGTGAACAGTTACAAATGAATTTGAAGTTAATTGTAAGGGAATAAATAGAAGTGAAGGTGGTTCACTAATGGGTACATAAGGAATATTACCATATTGAAGGTGAACATGATTGAAAGGGGTTGTATAGACTCATGTGTCCCACTGGTTAACAGTACAAATATAAATCAGTTCTTGCATGAATTACTGCAAAAGTATGACTCTTGTACAAAGAGTGTAAAATTTCCTAGTTTAGAGGAAAAATGATACTGTATGTTATGGACTATGTTTAACAGGAATGCATCAACAGTACCACAGAAATACCAGGGTTATATAATGGGGGGTAGGACAAGTATTAGTGGGATGCTTGGGTTTTCTATTTGGTGAGGGTGTGTTTATTGGCTATCTTTCTCTTTGGAACAATGAAATTATCAAAAGTTGAGTGTTGATGGTCTGTTGACTTAGATTTTATACATGAGGCCCAATAGATGCTGATGGCTGAAAGAAACACTGACTGAGAAGTGATCAACAAATCATGGTGAATACATAGGATTGAACAGTACTCTGTTCCAAAAAATAATGAAGTTGTGAGGCATGCAATGCTGTGAATAAACCTGTGGGATCTTTTGTGAGGCAAGTAAGCTAGAAACAGAAGAGCAAATATTGTGTGATTTCATTTAGCAATTACTTATAAGAAAATGGGTGCCTAGATGTAATCTCTTATAGCAGTAGCATTTAATCTGGAGTGGTAATTGTTATTTCTAGATTTTGAGGGGCTGTTTTATATGTTTACAACATGGAATTTAGAGATAAGAGCCAAGACTGCAGCATTCCATTGCTAGCTGCCAGTAATCCTTGCAGTTCCTAGGTTAATATTTCTCCTCCTGTCACGTGATGATGATGATGTCCTCTTCCTTATAGCTTCTGTGACTTTCTGACTCTCTATAAAACCTCCAATAATCTAAATTAAGACCCATCCTGAAAGAGTTGGGCTATGCCTTAACTAAATGTAACGTCTTCAAGAAGTCTTATTTATCATGGGTTCACACGTACAGGAATGTGAGTTAAGATTAAATTTGGTTGTTATTTCCTGAGTTATGTAACTCAATCTGGCACCATCATAAACAAAATCTTAGCTCTTTTGAAAAACCTAGTTCCACTCTCTAGCTGTTCTAGTTTGCTTGCTGCCAAAATGTAATATGCTTGAAACTGAACAGCTTTTAAAAAGGGGAATTTATTAAGTTGCAAGTTTACAGTTTTAAGGCTGTGCAAATGTCCAAATTAAACCAAGGCTATTGAAATGTCCAATATAATGCTTCAGGGAAAGATGCCTTGGTTCAAGAAGGCTGATGAACATTCAGGGTTTTTCTCTCAACTGGAAAGGTACATGGGTAAAATGGCAACATCTGCTAGCTTTCTCTCCAGGTTTGTTTCATGAATTTCCCCAGAGGCACTTCCCTTCTTCATCTCCACAAGTCTCCACTTGCCTGGGTTCTCAAGATTTTTCCAAAATGGTTCCCTCTTAAAGCGCTAAAGTATGCAACCCCACTTTGAATTGATGGAGACACACCTCCATGGAAACCACCTAATCAGAAGTTACAACCCATGATTGGGTGGGTCACATTTCCATGGATAATCAAAAAGCTCCCACCCAGAAATAATGAATGAGAATAAAGGACATGGCCTTTCTGTGGTACACCACAGATTCAAACCAACACATTCCACCCTTTGGAACCCAGAAAGACATGTTCTTTCCAAATGAAAAATGCATTCATTCCATAACACTACCAGAAATCCTTAAATCATTTCAGTAACAATACAAATGCAATACAATGTCAGAAACAGTACAAAATCTCATCAAAGTCAGCTATAGGCATGATCAGTCCTAAGGCAAAATTCTCCTGTGGCTTTGGACTTCTAAAACTCAGAACAAATTATTGATGCCAACATATAAAGGAGGTACAGTGATAGGATTCATAGTCCCATTTCCATATGTAGAAGTTAGAAGGATCACAGTGTCACCGGACCTAAGCAGTTTCAAAAACCTGCAGGGAAATCATTCCATTCTACATATGATTTCTAAATGTTGTGCTAGTTAATTTTTTTTAATTAATAAAAAAAAACCTGCAGGGAAAATGCCATTAGATTTCAAAGTCTGAGAGTCATTTATCTTTAAGGACTTGGAAAGCAACAATCCCACCCATTCCAAAGGGCTACGCAACAGCCTGCCTCTATCTGAATGCAACCTTGAGGGACATTGGGGGGATCGCGTTTTTCATGACTCCACCTTCTCCAAGCATATGGGCTACACCCAGGCTCTCTACCATCTCCAGGGCCCACACTCAACACTTCCATGTGGTGGCAGCCAGATTCTCCTTAATCCCTAAGGAATGTGTCCCACCCCCTCCAAGGCTTGAAGTGGCACAACTTTTCCACTGCAATGAAGTGGAAGGACCACCCTCTGCTTTTAGGTCAAATTCACCCTCTCCAAGTACTTGGGTGGGCCCACTCTCCTGGTCCAATTCTCCTTGGCTTCATACCCCAGCCTCCGTGGTTCTGGTTCTTAAGATATTTTACCTTCATTTCTTCCCTTTTATGAATATTTTAGTCCAGACTGGCAGCAGTTCCATTTATACAGGTTCCACAGCACTCTTGTTGATTTTTTACATCATAAGCAAGGATCATGCCCACCAGACAGGAGTTTTTTCAAAATCCTTCTAGGATAACTCTATCTCCAAGCTTGGCTTTCTCTGAAATGCCTGACTGGTTCCACATTTGTCTAAATCCTCATATGAGGCACTACTGTCTTGGGCTTCCCTTCTTAGAAGCCCAGAATTTTCCAGAACATCAATTTCTTATTTGTTGTTCCCAAGAGTTCAGTTCTAAGCTTATCTCTTTCCTTTCACATTTTGCTATAAGCTGCAATGAGAAACCAGGCTGCACTTTTCACATTTAATTTGAAAATCTCTTCTACTAAATAACCAAGTTCATGGCCTTAAAAATTTGCCTTCCAGCCAAATCCATTAGTCAATTTCACCAGGTTATCTGCCATTTTTAAAACAAGGATCACCTTCCTTCCAGTTTGCAATAGCACATGCCTCATTTCCATCTAGAGCATTGTCAGAGGTATCTTAGGAGTCCACACTTCTACCAACAGTCTCTTCAAATAAAATATTCAAGCCTTCTCTATCAAACTCCTCACAACTCTTCTAAAATCTTCTCGTTATCCATTTCAAAAGCTATTCCAACATGTTTGGTATTTGCAAACTACGGCAGCAAACCGCTTCTCTGGTACTTCTCTGCCACTTCTCTTGCTAGCTGCTGGAATGTAATATTCCAGAAACAGATCAGCTTTTTAAAAGGGAAATTTAAGGCAGGTCACTGTGGCTCCGCAGGCAGAATTCTTGCCTGCCATGCCAGAAATCCAGGTATGATTCCCAATGCCTGCCCATGCAAAAAAAAAAAAGGGGGGGTGTGTGTTATTAAGTTGTCAGTTTGCAGTTCTAAGGCCATGAAAATTTCCAAATTAAAGCAAGCTTATAGAAATGCCCAATCTAAGGCACTCAGGGAACAATACCTTGTTTCAAGAAACCCAATGTCATTAAGGGTTTCTCTCTCCACTGGAGAGGCACATGGTGAACATGCTAGCTTTTTTCCAAGCTTCTTGTTTCATGAGACCCCCTGATGGCATATTCCTTTCTATCTCCAAAGCTGTCTGGTTGCATGGACTCTCAAGCTTTTTCCAAAGTGGTTCCCTGTTAAAGGACTCCAATAAGCAACTACCCTCAGAATGGGTGGAGACAAACCTCCATTGAAAACATCCAATCAAAGTTACCACCCACAGTTGGGTGGGTCACATCTCCATGGATAATCAAAATGCTCCCACCCAGCAATACTGAATGAGGATTAGAGGGCAAGGCTTTTCTGATGTATGCCACAGATTCAAGCTGGCACACTAGCCAACATTGATCATAGCTTCACATCTCTGGCTCTCAGCCCAACATTCAAGTTTTAATTTTTAATGTGTTTTTATTTCCTTAATCATTCAGTACTTTGGAGTTATTCTTGATTATTTCATGGGGCTTGTTTTGTTCCATCAGTTTAAGGGCAAGATCTTTAAGGACATGGGCTATGTTTTCTGCTTCCTTAATTAACACCTCCCAATCTTCTGTAAAACATTCCCTGCAGCTTGACGCAGAACAGATAATAGATATATCTTCTTATTAAAGCTGAATTTTAAGTAACTCACAGGCATTTTCTAACACATTTAAAAATATGCTTAGTTTCCCTCTTCTTATATTTACTTTTTGTATTTCATAAAATGATGCTGCATTCCTTTTTTTATATTCTGTATGGTGAGGGTCACATTTCATTCTTTTTCCATGTGACTGTGCCATTATTGTGGTGACATATGTTGAATTTCTTTTTCTGATGGGGAAGTGCATACTGTATTGATTTTTAAGTAGAAAATTACATACCATTTAAAAATTGAGATTCTCATTTTGTGTTCTCTTCAATTACTTATTTCCTTAGAGCTTCAATTGTCACCTCTATTCTAAAGCTTTCAAAATCTGTAATTCCCGTGGACTTTTCACCAAAACTGTATATGTATATTTCTTTTTGCCCATAATCTATGAGTATCTCTTCAAACTCTGTGTTTTAATTCTATCTCTTTATATGGTTTCTTCACTCACTCAACGAGCATTATCAAGCTCTTGCAAATGTCAGGGACAGCTTTAGTGTTTGGGCGTACATCAGGTAAGGTCATCTAAGGGAACATAACAGGGAGAGATAAACAACACACAGATTATCAAATAATTAAATCTATAATCTGTAATTGGGGAAAGTATATTAGGGGTTCATATTTAGAATCTGAGAGCTGTAATGAATGTGCATGAATTTTAAGCTTTTCTTTTTATTTTCTATACCTATTTTAAAGGCCCAGAAAATATTACTTTCTAACTATTACACAGCAAATCCTAGAGTTGAAGGACTTGGCTCTCAGAAAATTGGTATTTTGTTAATACATCAACCTCTCACCATTCATTTAGATAACACCCATTATCAAAAATACATCTCTTACAAGTACTAACTAAGAAACAAGATGTGCCAGTACCTATACTATATGTTCTAGAGATACAGAGGTGGAAACATCATCAACAATAAAAACAAGTGCAATTTGCCTTCTTAGAACTTGGGCTACAGAAACTAAATCTTAACAGATATTTGTCTATTTTATTAGACCTTTCATAGAACCAGCTTTGGATTTTATTCCTTTTTTGTGATCATTTTTTATTCAATTCTTTTCTTATATTCATTTTTACTTTATCTAGTTCTTTGAGTTTACTATGCTGTATTTTCTCAATCATATTAATTTGGCTACTAATACAAATGCTTAGCCTTACAATTATAAGCTGGAAATTTTTTATTAATGTACATTTTCTTTCTTGTGCCTTTTTATTTTCATCTTACCAATTTGAAATGAATTGTTTTCATTATCATTCAATTACAAATATTTTCCTATTTCTGTTATGATTTTTCCTTGTGCTATAACTTATTTAGAAAAATATTTTTGATTTTCATTTTCTAAATGCATGAGGGTTTTACTCTTTCTTATGATTTCTGACTTTATTATATAATCTTCAGCAAAAATGAGCTATGTATCATATTTTTTTAGGATGTGAGCTATAAATGGTCAACTTTGAAACTGTTGCATGAATGTGTATGTGTATTGTGTAAATAGTAAATGGAGGTAACTGTTTAGGTTATGCTAAGTATTTGTATGTTTCATAAGATCCATATGCTAATTTTTGTATTATTTGTGTAATTTCTCAATATCTTGAGGAAAATGATGCTGAAATCTCAAAACATGATCATAGATTTGTCTATTTTCCTTTGCTAATCTCTGCATTTTTTAATTTTTTAATCATTGATTCCTATGGTGGCATGCTACATTTTTCTGCCTCTTGTCTTTTCCCCTATGGCCTCTTAATTTCCCAAATTTTTCATTTATCTAATTTCTACTTATTCCTTATGGATCATTCCTCAAAAAACTTTCCCCTTTACCCCAGCCTATACTAATTTCTACTTTCTCAGATTCCTAGAGAACTAATGGTTTAAAAGGCATTTGATAGTTTTGTGTCTTTAACTAGACTGGAAAGTATTTAAAGGGAGAAGCTGGATTTTATATATTACAAGGTGGAGGACATCATAGGCATTTAATCCATATAAACACTTTACCATTTTATTGGCACTGTGTTCTAAGTGGAAAAGTTTATATTGATATGTTAAGTTAAGTAGAAACCACGAGTGAAGATACAATATATTGAAAGACCTCTCATGGTAGCTTAGTTTGATTTAATTATTAAAACCCAGTTCATTTTATCTTCAGAGAATAAAAACTTCTTTTTGTTATTGATGAATTAACTTTCATTTTAAGATAAAAAAGAAAAATTACACTTCTAATAATAGCCTGAAAAATGATTCTAGATACAATTCTAGTTGCTGAACTACAGTGAAACACATTTGTGAACTCAGTATTTTATATTCAATGTTACAATTCCTTCTCATATTTGATATGGATCTAAACCAAGGAAAAAGTGCTAAGAAAAGACAGTTCTTTATTCATTTTTGGAAAAAGATCAAATAAATTTGAGAAATTTTCAAAAAGTTAGTTACTAATTCAATCTTTTTCCTGGCAGTTTATTACATGCTTCAGTACACAGGACATTTTCTGCAGAGTGATCACTAATCAATGTCTTATTAGGAAATATTGTTTCTTATAAACCATAGAAAGGGCATCTGTCACAATACCCTAATTTCTTTTCTCATAACTAGATTTTGGGAAGCAAAATTATAAAACACAGAGTTTCATCCATAAAAAATACCATAACAAGGACTGTTATACTACAGTCAATTTCTCATTATCTGAGAGTAGATCTTCCACAGAACATCTTACTTTCAGCTCTTAAGAGTCTAACAGTGTGAATATGGTTTTAAGATATTGTTCTTGTTTACAAGCTGCCAGAATGTGATATACCAGAAACAGAACGGCTTTAAAAAAGGGGATTTATTAAGTTGAAAGTTTACATGTTCTATGGCTGAGAAAATGTCCAGATCAAAGCAAAGTTATAAAAATGCCCAATCTAAGGCACCCATGGAAAGCTATCTTGGTTAAAGAATGCCAACGATGTTCATGGTTTCTCTTTCAACTGGGAAGGCACGTGGCAAATATGACAACATCTGCTAGTTTTCTCTCCAGGATTCTTGTTTCATGAAGTGCCTCCTGGAGCATTTTCCCTTTCGTCTCCAAAGGTCTCTGGTTGCATGAGCTATAAGTATTTTACTAAAATGATTACCTCTTAAAGGGCCCCAGAAAACAAACCCCACCTTGAATGGGTGGAGACACATCTCCATGGAAACCATCTAATCAAAAGTTACCATCCACAATCTGGTGGGTCATAAAAAGCTCCCAATCAGCAATATTGAATGAGGATTAAAGGACATGGCTATTCTGGGGTACACAACGGATTTAAACTGGCACAGATATTTTCTACAATCAGCTCTCCTTATTGAACTTGACAACCATGGCAAACAGGGTCTCTTATTCAGCTTGAATGTCATACAGTCTTTGGCTATCCATGAGTTTACTAGAGTAAGGGTTACTGTTCTCCACTCTCCATGAATTCATGTAGGAGGAGTAGCATAAGAGATTGGTGAATTTCAGGAAATATACTGGACAGGTATGGTTAATCCCATTCTCTCACAAATGGGATCAGCTATACAGCTAAGAGCATGTCTTTCCAGATCATTTATTTCTCATGAGGATAAGGTATGGCTCTGAATGGTAAGGGCTGATTTTCTCCAGCTGTGCCTGTGATATAATGCCCTTAACTATTTTCTGCACTGCCTATAAATTCAGACACTATCTTAAGTTAGGTCAATTGTCCAAAGACACAAACAAGTTGAGGGTCGAAGTTAGAATTCTAACAGAGTTCTAATTCTAATGTTGATTTCTTAAAAATCACTATGTCCAAAATACATGTTAAATTCAAGTAATGGTGAATTTGTTTCTGACTAAGATAGAAATACAAGTACATGATTTTTTCACCCTCCTGGAACAACAAAATATAAATAAATAAAACACTGAAATAGGCAATAAAAGAGAAACAATAGTTTTCAAAACACTGGCTGTCAAGAACTGAAAGAAAGTGATCCCAGAGAGAAGGAAAAGCACTTGTGTAAGAGGAAACTACCTAGAGTTCAGCATATGTTTCTGAACTGGGTTTCCTAAGGTCTAGAAGAACCAACTGAAACTACTAGTCAGGGAGGAAAGAACACGGAGTACAAGAGGATAAATGAAAGTTTATAATGCACTGAAAATGAGACTACAATCTAAAATTCTGATCAGTAACAGCAGGTTCCACAGGTCAGAGTAACAATACTTAAAAGATGCTTAAGGAAAACAGTGATCAATATATAGTATTCTAACTCCAGATAAACTATCATTCAGAAGTAAGGCAAGGGGTAACAAAGACATGAAGGCATAATGAGATTAAAATAGTTCTTAATATTTATATATATATATTTGTAAAAATTCATTTACTTATATAATATTTATATAAGTAAAGGAATTTTAAAGGAAGTCCCCCAAAGAGAAAGCATGGAAATCAAGAATTTAACAGGGAATGCAAACATCAATAAAATATGCATTAAACAACTCTTGGCAATGAAAAGTTTATAAAATTTTTATATTAAAAAAGATAAAATTAAACTCTAGATAGTAAAATGGAGAGGCTGGCATATATCATGGGTAGTTAAGACATGCCAAGGAGGAAAGTATTGATGAATTTTTGGTTTTTGCATAAAAATATATAGTTAATGGGACACTTATGCTCTGCAGGTGGGAATGTATAATGATGCAACCACTATGAAGACTGTTTGGGGGTTCCTTAGGGAACTAAATATCGAGTTGCCCTATGACCCAGCAATAGCACTATTTGGTATATACCACAAGAGCTGAAAGCAAGAACACAAACAGACATTTGCACACTGATGTTCATATCAGCATTATTCAAAATTGCCAAAAGATGGAAACAGACCAAATGCCCTTCAACAGATGAGTGGATCAACATGCAAGCTTCAGTTAGACCTTACTCTCTATCATAACCTGCAAACTCTGAACCAGGACCACTCCAGCCAATCCTAAAGAACACCTAGGGCAATATATAAGATTCTACAAGGGTTTCACACACTAACTTTCCAGAAACCTACAACCTCCAGATGGGTTCCTGGTCCAGATAAGTCCTGAAACCTAGTCCAGCCTCTCCAGCACACCAGATAGTTCCATCTCCCTATCCCATATTAGTGACAGACCCTTCCAATATGAAAAATTTAGAATTGCCACAGCCCAAACACCCATAAAGAGAGGGTTGGAAAGATCAAAGGTGATGGTGGAGTTATACAGAGAAGATAGGATTTAACAAATAAATATGAATGCTGAATCATTAAATTGACATCTCTTTTAATCTCCAGCATATTAGAGTAGCTAGAAGTAACAGCCTAAAATTGTGATTTTGTAACCTGTGTCAAACTCTGAAATATGTTCTACAACTAATTGTGGTTCTGTACTTTGAAATTTATAGCTTTATTGTATATATATTATTTTTCACAAAAAAGAAAGGAAAATTCGATTGTGATAATAAAAAAATATTTAAGCCCTCTAGCCTCCTATATTTGGGAGCAGCTAGAAAGAAAAATATGAGAAGATTGGATGGTAGCCCATGACAAACTCTGGGATCTGTCCTGTAACTACTTGTTGAAGAGTGCTTTGAAAACTATTGCTTTTTTATTCTTTGCTTCATATATATGTTATACTATACAATGAAAAAAGTTAAAAAAAATCAGGACAGAGACCTAAAAAATTATTATTAAGCATTTATGCATTTGGAAAATCAGGATTACCACTGTACATTAATATAACCTATGATTTATTCTTCTATTATCCTGAGTCACTAGGAAATTCTAAGGAAATCTACCTTAGATATGAAGCAGTACCTGAGGCATGGACCGTCTCACTAAAAGTGTGTGAGATCAGCAACTAGCCTGAGCAAACATACTTATATACATGCGTGGAACTTTGTTAAATAAATGAGCTAGCATGAAAAATCAGTAGAGGAAGGAAAAGATATTTAATAAGTGCAGTTGAAAATGCTTGTTATCTGTTTTCAAAAATGGAATTGTTTCATATTTTTCACCATATGGATAAAACAATCTTCAATTGAAATAAGAATTTTAAATGCCACAGTCCTACTTAAAAAATGGTTGGAATAATATGTAGGTTATTATCTTTCCAACATTGGGGGTGGAGAAAATTTTATTTTAAAAGTCACAATGAATACTTAATAGAATGGAATCATTTTGTAAATTTGACAATGTTAAAATGAAGAAATTCTTTCCAATAAAAGATTACCTAAATTCTGGGGATAGTATTGCAACATTTATAACTGACAAAGGATTATTATTGAGAATACATAGAAAATTAGAAAATTCATATATATTCAATAGTTAAGAAAAATAAGTAAAAGTTTGCAAAGTGCATGACCCAATATTTAATAAAAGTGACACATGTGTGAGGAATAAGCGTGCAAAGGTATGCTCAACTTCACAAGTAAGGAGAACACAATTCAAAACCACAGTGTAATAACATCATCACACATTTTTATTTGCATAGAATGAGAAGTTTGATAATATAAAGGGATGAGAAGGATGAAAACCAGTGGACCTTTTAAATGTTGCTATTGAGAATGTAAATTGATAAAGTTCTTAGGAAAACAAATGGACATTTTTTGTTAAAATGAATATTTACATATTATATAAAGGAACAATAGGAGAACGCTTGCACATGTGTGCCAGAAACATTTAAAAGAATGTTTACAGCCACTCTGTTTGTAATAAAAAAATAAATAAAACAAAAAAAGAATGATCCAAATATTTATTGAGGAAAGAATGGATAAATTATGTTAAATTTACTTAATATTCTTGATCTATATGCAACACAATGGAGGACCCTTGGGAATATAATACTCAATGTAAAACCAAAATTGTGTCTTATGATATCTTATTAAATGTTCAAAAACAAGCACAAAATAATACAGGTTTAACATACATATACATATGATGAAACAAAAATAAATTATAACGTTCAAGAGAGTCACTACCTCTAGGGAGGAGAGGGTATAGAGAAGTAACTCATAATGCTCATTGAAATTGAAAAATGAACAGCTATCAATGGTATGTTCCCATAACAGCAAACGAAAGCTCAAAAGGTCATATAGAGGAATTCTGGGAATATGGCAGAATAGGATAGGCCAAGTTCACTGTTGCTCCAAAGAACAGCTGGAGAAAGGATGGAAAGGTGACTGAGATCATGTAAGTGACCTGTGAGAGTCTTTTATACCACATAGGAGGCCCTAGTTGCAAAAGCTGAAGAGCTGAGAAGCAGAGAACTAGAGCGCATCCAGCTGGTGCAAACAGTCTTATGTGTCCCTTTCCAAATGGAAGCCTGGAGCCATCAGGAGTGCACAGACTGGGAGAAAGAGACTAGGAACTAAGCCATGCTACCCTCACCAGTGCCACCCTGTGACCCGGGACTCACCCTACACCCCACATACCTAAGCCCTGTCACCTGCCCCCACCCACACACAAAGCACCCTGCCCCCACCACACCCCCACCCATCAATACCTGCCCCACCTCACCACCTTAAGCATACATGCACTTATCCCAGACCAACCCACTTCTTCTGCACAAGCGCAGTTTCCATTTACCCCTCCTAAAACCCACCTCCTCCTCCCTGCCCAGTGCATATGGTCACCAGTCCATAAAGGCTGTAAGCTGCAGGCACTCACCTTCACACCCAGGTTACACCCATCCCCAGGACATACAGTCATGCAACCCCCTCAATCCCTCAACACTCCAGCTCTGTGCACCTGTACGTCAGTATAAGCCCCCCCCCTCAGATCTGCACATGCACACACTCCCCAGTCACACACCCCCACTCTGGGCAAGTGCTGACTTGCACAGCTGGGTCATACCCACCCCAGCCCACACAAGTACAACCACTGCCTGCTGCCCCTGAGCTCTGCACATGTATGCACCGAGGCCGCACACTTCAGATGCACACACTGCATAGCCACAGCCTCCTCATTGCTGGGTGTCCATGCATTCGTGCACTGACTTCTTGAAGCCTGCACTCCAATCCTTGCCCCACAAATGTACACACTTACCCCACCCCAGCCCAAGCATCTGTTCCCAAAACTGACAGGTGTTCATGGGCAAATCTGTGCTACATAGTCCCAGCCTGGCACTGTACATACCTGATCCAACCCTGTCCATACCAATGTACCTGGGCCAGGGCACTGCCCACCTGATTTCACACACCCCCAACACATGGCCCCCAATCCTGGTGAATTGTACCTGCCCCCATACAGAGACTGTTGGTAGAAATGTGGACTCCTAAGATACCTCTGACTCCCATGTGCGAACCTATGTGCCATCTAACCTACTCCCTGACACTCACAATCCCATGCTCCACACCCCCACTCACATCCTACCTGCACACCAGCCCCAATGCATCCACTGTCTCCTCATTCACCTCATACCACATTCTACTTCTGTGTCCCCCATGCCACACCCTGCTTTTTGTTCCAAATTCTGCCTCAGTTGCACCCCATAACCTCAGCTACTGGACCACACCTCCACAACACACTATGATCACAGGCACCAGTGTAGTGTCCCCAACCTGTGCCTATACCCGCAGTGCAATACATCACTGCACAGTTGTGCCCAACCCTTTGCCTTGCATTCTGCTGTGCATCCATCCAGCAAGTACAAAGTTTTAGACTACTAAGGAAATCAACTTCAAAAGCAAACCTATCAAGATATTTACATGCCTCAAAGACAACAGAAGATGACTAAGCATACAATGATGCATTCAGATATAGAAAAGCCTAATGACAAAATAAAAACAGATGAGATACAGACTTTGGAATAACAAATCAAAGTTGTTAATATAACTCTACTAAATAAAATCAATGGTATAAAGGAGATAAAAAAGACACTAGAAGAGCATAAAGAGGAATTTGAAATAATATATAGAAAAGTAACAGATATCACAGAGATTAAAGATGCTCTAGATGAAATAAAAAATATGCTAGAGGCACACAACAGAAGATTTGAAGAGGCAGAGGAAAGAATAAATGAACTAGAGAACAGGACAACTGATTTTGAACACACAAAAGAGCAAATGGGAAAAAGGATGGAAAAATTTGAATTGGATCTCAGGGAAATGATGAACAAAACAAAGCACACATATATAAGAATCATCAGTGTCCTAGAAAGAGAAGAGAAGGGTAAAGGGTTAGGAAGATTAATTGAGGATATGATAAGGGAAAATTCCCAACAATTATAAAGGACAGAAATATACAAATCAGAGAAGCCCAAAAAACTCCAAATAGAAGAAATCCAAGTAGGCCTTTCTCAAGACACATACTAATCAGTCTGTCAAATGTTGAAGAGAAACAGAAAATCCTGAAATTGGCAAGAGAAAAATAATCTACTACACAGAAGGGAAACCACATAGACTGAGTTCAGACTACTCAACTGACAGCATGGAGGTGAGAAGATAGTGGTATGATATATTTAATATCCTGAAAGAGAAATTCTGTACCCAGCCAAAATGCTCTTCAAAACTGAGGCACAGATTAAAATTTTCACAGAAAAATAAAAGGCTGAGAGAATATATCAACAAGAGACCAGCTCTACAAGAATTGTTCAAGTGAGATCTGCAGGCTGAAAAAAAAGGCAGGAAAGGGAAGTATACAGGAGGGCACAAAATTGAAGAGTATCAGGAAGGGTAACCTAAAGGATAAAAAGAGAAAGAAAGAAAAAATCATATAGATCTGACAAACAAAGTCCAAAGGATAAGATGGTGGATTCAATAAATGCTTTTACAGTAATAACTTTGAATGTTAATGGGCTAAATTTACCAGTTAAAAGATGAAGATTGGCATAATGGATCAATAAATATAATCCACCTACACGTTGCTTACAAAAGATGTATATTAGACCCAAGGATAGGAATAGATTGAAAGTGAAAGGATCAAAACAGATATTCCACACAAGATGTAACCAAAGAAAGTGGAAGTAGTTATATTAATATCAGAAAAAAAGACTTTAAATATAAGGCATCATAAGAGACAAAGAAGAATACTATATGATAGTAAAAAGGAAAATTTACCAATGAGAAATAACAATAATAAATGTCTATGATCCCATTCAAGGAGACAGACATTGGCAAAACTGAAGGGAACAATAGGCGTTTCAACAATAATAAGATATTTCAATGCACCACTCTGCTCTACAGACAAAAAATCAAACAGGATCAACAAGGAAATAGAGAACTTAAACAATTTGATAAATGAATTAGACCTAACAGACATATAGGTCGTTACACCCCTAAACACCAGGATATACATTATTATGTAGTGCTCATGGAACATTCTACAGGATAGATCATATGCTGAGGAACAAAACAGGTCTTTATAAATTTGAAATTATTGAAATTATTCATTGCACTTTATTTGATCACAGTGGAATGAAGCTAATTGTCAATAACCGCCAAAGAATGAGAACTTTCACAACTATATGGAGATTAAATAACTCATTCTTAAACAACCAGTAGGTCAACGAAGAAATTGTAGGGAAATCAGTAGCAATCTGGAGACAAATCAAAATGAGAATACCACATACCAGAACATATGGGATGTGGCAAAGGTAGTCCTGAGAGAGAAATTTATTGCCCTAAATGTCTATATTTAAAAAAAAGAGCAAAAATCAAGGACTTAACTCCTCACCTGGAGAAACATGAGAAAAAAAAGCAAATTAGAAGAAGGGAAATAACAAAGATTAAAGCACAGTTAAATGAATGGGAGAACAAAGGAGCAACATAAAGAATCAATAAAACCAAAAGTTGGTTCCTTGAGAAAATCAATAAAATCAGCGGGTCACCAGTAAGGCTGAGAAAGAAAAAAAGAGAGAGGATACAAATAAACAAAATCAGAAATGAGAAGGCATTCATCACCACAGACACTGAAGAAATAAAAGAAATCATCAGAGGATGCTATGAACCACTATATGCCAAGAAACTAAACAACTTAGATGAAATGGACAAATTCCCAGAAACACACAAAGAGGCTACACTGACTCAGGAAGAAATAAAAGATCTCAACAAACTAATCACAAGTAAAGAAATTCAATCAGTCATCACAAATCATCCTACAAAGAAAAGCCTAGGGCCAGAGGGCTTCACAGGGATATTTTCTCAAACATTCTAAAAAGAAGTAACACCAACCCTGTTCAAGCTTTTCAAAAAAATTGAGAATAAAGGAACGCTACTTAACTCATTTTATGAAGGTAACATCATTTTAATACCAAAACCTGGTAAAGATGCTATAAGAAATAAAAACTTCAGGCCAATATCCCTGATGAACATCGATGCAAAAATTATCAAAAATACTAGTAAATTGAATCCAACAACACATTAAAAGAATTATACACCATGAGACCAAGTGGAGCTTATACCAGGAATGCAATGATTCAGTACAAGAAAATCAATTAATGTAATATAGCACATTAACAAATTGTAAAGTAAAAATCACATGGTCATCTTGATTGATGACAAAAAAGCATTCACAAAAATTCAACATCCTTTTCTGATAAAAACACTTCTAAAAGCAGGAATCAAGGGTAACTTCCTCAATATGATACAAGCCATATATGAAAAACTGCAGCATCATATTCAGTGGAGAGACTGAAAGCTTTCCCCTTAAGACTAGAATGAGACAACATTGTAGTAGAAGTTCTAGCTAGAGAAATCAGGCAGGAAAAAGAAATAAAAGACATCTTAAATTGGAAAGGAAGAAGAAAAACTTTCAATATTTTCAGATGACATGATACTGTACTTGGAAAATCCTGAGAAGTCTACAATGTTACTCGAGCTGATAAACTCAGCAGTTTAGCAGGATATAAAATTAATGTGCAAAAATCAGTAACGTTTCTATACACAAGCAATGATCTAACTGAGGAGTCAGTTAATGAAAAAATTCCATTCAAAATAGCAAATAAAAGAATCTAAAACTTCAGTAAGGACATAAAGGACTTTAACACAGGAAACTTCATAACATTGCTAAAATAAATCAAAGATCTAAATAGGTGGAATGGCATTTCATGTTTATGGACAGGAATTTTAAATATAGATAAGATGTCAATTTTACCTAAATTGATCTACTCATTCAATGCACTACCAATCAAAATTCCAACAAACTACTTTGAAGACTTAGACTTGGAAAATCCAGTTAACAAATTCGTCTGGAAGGGAAAGAGACCCCGAATAGCTAAAAGCATCCTAAGAAAGTAAAATGAAGTGGGAGGATTAACACTCCCTGGCTTTAAAACTCACTATAAAGCCACAGTGGTCAAAACAGCATGGTATTGGCACTAAGATAGAAGTATTGAGCAATGGAATCAAATCAAGAGGACAGAAACAGACCACCAAATCTATGGCCAACTGACTTATGACAAGACCTCAAAATCCACTGAACTAGGGGAGAAAAGCCTATTCAGTAAATGGGCATGGAAGTATTGGATATCAAAAGCCAAAAAAATGAAAGAGAACTTTATCTTACATTCTATAAAAAAATTAAGTCAAAGTGGATCAAACACCTAACTACAAAAACTAGTACCATAAAGGTTCTAGAAGAAAGTGTAAGGAAACATCTTCAAGACCTAGTAATAGGAGATAATTTCCTAAATTTTACAACCAAAGCAAAAGAACCATAAAAAATAGATAAATGGGAACTCCTCAAAATCAAATGCTTCAGCACCTTAAAAGACTCTGTCAAAAAGGTGAAGAGGCTGCCAACTAAATGGGAGAAAATATTTGGAAATCACACACCAGACAATGGTTTATTGTCCTGTATACATATAAATAAATCACACAACTTAACAACAAAAGAACAAAGAATCCAATTATGAAATGTGCTAAAGATATGAATAGACATTTTTCTGAGGCTCAAAAGCACATGAAAAGATTAGCACTTTCATTAGCTATAAGGCTAATGAAACATGCAGACCAAGTCTCCAATGAGTTACAATCTTAGACCTATAAGAATGGCTGCTATTAAACAAAGAGAAAACTAAAAATTTTGGAGAGGATATGAAGAAATTTGGAAACTTATGCACTGCTGGTATGATTGTATAATGGTACAGCCACTATGGAAAACAGTCTGGCAGTTCCTTAGGAAACTAAATATTGAGTTGTCCTATGACCTGGCAAAAGCACTACTTTGTATATACATAGAAGAGCTGAAAACCATGACACAGACATTTGTACACTGATATTCACAGAAGCATTATTCACAATCCTAAAAAGATGGAAACAACCCATGTGACCATCAACAGATGAGTGGATTAACAAAATGTGGTATATACATACAATGGAATATTATGTAGCAGCATGATGAAATGACATCCTGAAGCACATGACAAGATGGATGAGCCTTGAGGGCATAATGCTGAGTGAAATAAGCCAGACACAAAAGGATAAATACTGTGTAACTGCATTATTATGATCATTGTAAAGGTAAAACCACAGGCTTATAATGCAGAATATAGGGGACTTAAAGATACATAGAAGCTAGAGATGGGTGTATAGTTAATGAATGCAGTTGAACTGAAATGTAAGGGAATAGATAGAATATGTTCTATCATGTTTTAGATAAAGTTTTAGATAGCCAAATGATCAAAAATTTCACAGATTTGGCTAGGTGTTGAATTTTGTCAAATGCTTTTTCAAACGACACTATTAACAATGACAAACCTAACTTTCTCCCTATGAAATGGAAGAAAATAACTGCTAGCACTTGTGTTTAATATCTGGAACTGTTTAATATCCAGAATATATAAAGAACTGCCACAACTCAACAACATGAGGACAAATTACCCAATATAAAGTGGTCAAAGAATTTGAGTAGACATTTCTCCAAAGAACATATAAAACTGGTATATATGCTCATGAAAAGATGTTTTTAGTAGGAAATGTAAATCAAAACCACAATGGAGATTCCATTTTACACCAGTAGATGGGTATCATTTAAAAATATATACAGTAAAAAGTGAAGAGGATGCTGAAAAATTGGAGCCATTATATATTGTTGGTGTGATTGTACAATGGTGCAGTCACTATGCAAATCAGTTGGGCAGTTCCTCATATAGTTAAATGCAGAAATATCATATGACCCAGTCATCCTAGTTCTTAATATATATCTAAAAGAATCAAAAGCAGGGATTCGAATGGATATTTGTACATCATAGCATTATTTTCAACTATTAAGTGGTGGAAGCAAGCTGAGGTTCATCAAAACATTAATGGATAAACACCTATAATGGAGCATTTGGTAAAATATGGATGAACCTTGAAATCATTATGCTAAATGAAATAAGTCAGACACAAGAGGATAAATATTGTATGATCTCACTGATTTGAATTTATTGGAGTAAGCAAACTCATAGAGTTAGAATTAAAATACAGGTTACCAGGGAATGAGATTGCATAGGGAATGGGAAGTTGAGACTTAATATGTACAGAATTTCTACTTAGAATGATGCAAATATTTTGGTAATACATGGTGATGATAGCAACAACTTTCTAAATGTAATTACCCTGATTGAAATATATACCCTAATATGATAAAAGGGGCATATTACATTGCATATGTTGTAACAGAATTAAAAAAATAAAATAAAATAAAATCCATTGATCTGTACTACTCAGTGAACCCAAAGTTAAACCATGGACTATAGTTAGTCTTATAAGGATACAAATGCACTATCATCAACTGAAACAAATATTCCGCACCAAGGTAAGGTGTTAAAAGAAAGGTGGTATATGAAATATTGCATTTTATTCATGATTGTTCTGTAAATCCACAACTTCTCTAATAAAGAAAGAAATTTTATTAAGCATGATTTGGATAAAATATTTATGATCTTAGAAAACATAGGATACACATCTATATTAAATTGGAAAAGATATATTTTAGATACACTCCAAGCCTTATTCAACACTTTTTTCACAAATAGAACAATCAAGAATATAGAAGGAACTTATGATTTTAAAAATATTTGGCATTCTAATAAAAGTGTCATATTACCACTTAATATTTTCAATATATCAATTGTATTTAATGCTGCGAATGCACATTGTATCAGTTAGGGTTCTCTTGAGAAACATAATCAACATGGAACACTCACACATATAATATTTATAAAAGTGTCTCAAGTGACCATGGGAACACAGAGTCCAAAATCCACAGAGTAGGCTGTGAAGCCGACGGTTCTGATGGAGGGTCTGAACGAACTCCACAGGAGAGGCTCACCAGACAAAACAGGAAGAGGCTGTCTCTTCTGAATCCTCCTTATAAGGCTTTCAGTGATTAGATTAAGCATCACTCATTGCAGGGGACACGCCGCTTTGGCTGATTACAAATGGAATCAGCTGTGGATGCAGCTGACATGATCATGATTTAATTCTGTGAAATGTCCTCATTGCAACAGACAAGCCATCACTTGCCCAACCACCACTTGGCCAAGTTGACACATGAACTTGACCATAACAGCCTACCCCTTGTCAACTTGGCAACTATACATACCACCTGAAACCATACCTAATTTCTTAATAAAAAAATAATAAAACACACATTGTTTTTTGTTTCACCTAACAATACTCAACTTTCGTGCATATAACTGGGAACACAGTAGATCTTTCCAGAATAGGGTGCAAATCCTTGGGTAATATTCATTCTTAAACTTGATATGTTACAACTTAAATAGTACAACATGAACAAAACTGCATTACAGTCCTCATTTCTGTAACTAATCATGTGGTCCAAGTTCATATTTATCACTACTTTCATCTACTACTCATTCCATGTTCCTTTTACCCTCAGCAAGCACTTCAGCTGGCTGTGGTACTTTGCCTGGTGGGTGACCCAAACCTTCATTCCTGAAGTTTCAGAGTCATTGGTAGTCCTGCCTGGATTGGGTTGTTGCAGTTTTCCATTAATTTTAATCACAGGGCATGGTAGTAATAAAAGACGCCCTAGGGGATGTGCTATATTTGAAGAAAACTCTTCTTTACCTTCATTACGTAGTTGCAGTCCTACTTCCTCCTGATAGTCAGGGTCAATTACCCCAGACAGTAATCTAATCCCTTTCTAGCTTGTTGATGGAGTGGCGTAAGTAGCCCAAAGTAACCAGGTGGCAGTCTTAACTTCCAGTTCAGTAGAATCATTGTTTTTTCTCCTGGAGGAAGCACTCCCCATTGTGGAACTAAAACCTGTAGACCAGCAGAGCTCAGGGTCGCAGGGACAGGAATAAAAAATTTTCCTAGTGAAACACTAGGGGTAATAGTGAGTTGTACCAGTCCCATTTCCACCCATGGATCCTGGCTATGGGAGAAACAGCACCATAAAGTGGATGGTGATTAAGAGCATATACAGCTTTCTGGAGAACATTACCCCAGCCTTTCCAGGTATTGCCACCTAGTTGGCATCTTAATTGAGTTTTCAAAGGCCATTCCACCATTCTATCAATCCAGCTGCTTCTGGATGATGGGGAACATGGTAAGACCAGAGAATTCCATGAGCATGTGTCCATTCCCGCACTTCATTTGTTGTGAAGTGTGTTCCTTGATCAGAAGCAATGCTGTATGGAATACCATGATGATGGATAAGGCATTTTGTAAGTCCATGGATGGTAGTTTTGGCAGAAGCATTGCATGCAGGGAAAGCAAACACATACCCAGAGTATGTGTCTATTCCAGTTAGAACAAACCACTGCCCCTTCCATGAAGGGAGTGGTCCAATGTAATCAACCTGCCACCATGTAGTTGGCTGGTCACCTTGGGGAATGATGCCATATCGGGGGCTGAGTGTGGGTTTCTGCTGCTGGAAGATTGGGCACTCAGCAGTGGCTGTAGCCAGGTCAGCCTTGGTGAGTGGAAGCCCATGTTCCTGAGCCCATGCATAACCTCCATCCTACCACCGTGACCACTTTGTTCATGAGTCCATTGGTCAATGACAGGAGTTGCTGGGGAAAGAGACTGACTGTTATCCACAGAATGGGTCATCTTATCCACTTGATTATTAAAATCTTCCTCTGTTGAAGTCACCCTCTGGTGTGCATTCACATGGAACACAAATATCTTCGTTTTTAGCTCACTCAGAAAGGTCTATCCACATACCTCTTCCCCAGACCTCTTTGTCACCAATTTTCAATTATGGTCTTTCCAAGTCCCTGACCATCCAGCCAAACCATTGGCAACAGCTTATGAGTCCATATACAAATGCACCTGTGGCCAGTTTTCTTTCCAAGCAAAATGAAAAACCAGGTGCACTGCTCAAAGTTCTGCCCACTGGGAGGATTTTCCCTCACCACTTTCCTTCAAGGACACCCCAGAAAGGGGTTGTAATGATGTAGCTGTCCACTTTTGGGTGGAACCTGCATATCATGCTGAACCATCTGTAAACCAGGCCCGAGGTTTCTCTTCCTCAGTCAATTCAGTGTAAGGAACTCCCCAAGAGGCCATAGCTCTGGTCTGGGAAACCATGGGCATTTGGGCCACTTCTTCATGTAACGTACTTGTGCCTTCAGGACCTGCTCTGGTTCTATCTCGTATATGCCATTTCCATTTTACAATACAGTGCTGCTGCGCATGTCCAACTTTATGGCTTGGTGGGTTAGACAACACCCAGTTCATGATAGGCAACTCAGGTCTCATGGTAACTTGGTGGTCCATGGTTAAGCATTCAGTCTCTACTAAAGCCCAGTAGGAGACCAAAAGCTGTTTCTAAAAAGGAGAGTAGTTCTCTGCAGCAGATGGTAAGGCTTTGCTCCAAAATCCTAAGGGTCTGCATTGTGATTCTCCTGTATGGGCCTACCAAAGGCTCCAGACAGTATTTCTATTTGCCACTGACACTTCCAGTACCGTTCAATCTGCTGGATCATACGGCCCAAGTGGCAGAGCAGCTTGTACAGCAGCCTGGACCTGTCACAGAGCCTCCTCTTGTTCAAGTCCCCACTCAAAATTAGCAACTTTTCTGGCCACTCAATAAATGGGCCAGAGTACCACACTCAAATGAGGAATATGTTGTTGCCAAAATCCAAAAAGACCAACTAATCATTGTGTCTCTTTTTTGGTCATAGGAGGGGCCAGATGCAGCAATTTATCCTTCACCTTAGAAGGGATATCTCGACATGCCCCACACCACTGGACGCCTAGAAATTTCACTGAGGTGGAAAGCCCCTGTATTTTTGTTGGATTTATCTCCCATCCTTTGACACGTAAATGCCTTACCAGTAAACCTAGAGTAGTTGGTACTTCTTGCTCACTAGGTCCAACCAACATGATATCATCAATATAGTGGGCCAGTGTGATGTCTCGTGGGAGGGAGAAATGGTCAAGTTCCCTGTGGACAAGATTATGACATAGGGCTAGGGAGTTGATATACCCCTGAGGGAGGACAGTGAAAGTATATTGCTGACATTGCCAGATGAAAGCAAACTGTTTCTGGTGGTCCTTACTAATAGCTATTGAGGAAAAAGCATTTACCAGATCAATAGCTGTGTACCATGTACCTGGGGATGTATTGATTTGCTCAAGCAATGATACCACATCTGGAACAGCAGCTGCAATTGGAGTTACCACCTGGTTGAGCTTACAATAATCTAATGTCATCCTCCAAGACCCATCTGTTTTTGCAAAGGCAAAATAGGAAAGTTGAATGGGGATGTGGTGGGAATAACCACCACTGCATCCTTCAAGTCCTTAAGGTGGCAATAATCTCTGCAATCCCTCCAGGAATCCGGTATTGTTTCTGATTTACTATTTTGCTCAGTAACGGCAGTTCTAGTGGCTTCCACTTGGCCTTTCCTATCATAATAGCCCTCACTGCACGAGTTAGAGAGCCAATGTGGGGATTCTGGCAGTTGCTCAGTATGTCTATACCAATTATATATTCTGAAACTGGGGAAATAACTAGTTATTTCCCAGGGCCAACTGGACCCACTGTGAGACAGACCTGAGCTAAAACTCAATTGATCACTTGGCCTCCATAAGCCCCCACTCTGACTGGTGGTCCAGAGTGACATGTTGCGTCCCCTGGAATTAATGTCACTTCTGAACCAGTGTCTAATAATTCCCAAAATATCTGATCATTTCTTTTTCCTCAATGCACAGTTACCCTGGTAAAAGGCCATTGGTCTCCTTGGGGAAGGCTTGGAGGAAGATTAACAGTATAAATTTGTGGCAGTGTAACAGGGTTCTCCCCCAAAGGGAGCTGGCTTCCCCTTCATTCAAGGGGCTCTGGGTCTGTAAACTGTTTCAAGTCTGGAAATTTATTAAGAAGCTGTGACTCTGCGTTTTTGTAATTCAGGTTAGACTTCTGTTCACTTGACCTAGAACACCTTTGTTTATACAGCTCGAACAATAATTTAGCAGACTGCCCTTCTGTTGTATTTCTAGGTACCCCTGATTTACTAGCCAATGCCACAAATCTCTGCCTGTCATATAATTTTGATGCCTGCTTTGAGTTTGTTGTGTATTGTAATAGCCATGTCTACCCTGTCTTTGGCGATTCAGTTCTGCCACCTGGCTTCTGGCAACTCAGGAGCCTGTCATCCCCATTGTGTTTAAGGATTCCAGCTCAGTGACAGCAGTTCCTACAGTGATATCTGACCTACAGAGAAGTGCAACCACTCTTCTGTTGTTGCTCTTCAGGGATGTTGGTGCTAGTCTCGCAAATTTATTTCTCACTGTTCTGGTAAAAGGTACATCCTCCGGATATTCCTGGGGTGTAAGAGCAGGCTTTGCCTGATAAATCCACTGTAACATTCCAATCACTCTAAGCCCCTGGATCCCCTCATCTACATTATACCAGGGCAGTTCTGGCATTTCAACCTCAGGTAATGTTGGCCACCTTTTCATCCATGTTTCAACCAACCATCCAAACAAAATGTTAATACCTTTCCTAATAACTCAAGCTACAACACTGAATGCAGAATCTCTGCCTAGTGGGCCGTTTCAATAAATTCAGCCTGATTCAGCCTTATATTCCTCCCACCATTATCCCACACCCTTAAAATCCACTGCCACACATATTACCCTGATTTGCGTTTATATAAATGGGAAAACTCACACAGTTCTTTTGGAGTATAACATACTTCCTCATGTGTGATACTTTGTACCTCACCTTTAGGGGCCTGTTTGGACTTTAGTCTAGTTATAGGTCTGGAATAAATAAGGGGTGGTAGGGGTGATTCATGAAAAGAATTAGAAGAATCTTCCAAGCCATTTGCTTCAAGGCCTTCATTTGCAGTTTCATCTGGTGAAACAGGATTTATCACTCTAGAGCTAGTTCCTTCAGGAGGAGGTTGGGTGGCCAGCTTCTCAAGGCAGGCTGGAAGGGAGGTGGTTATGTCCTCAGGGTAAACCATTACAGAGTTATCTAGAGAAGACACAGCATGATCTAGGGTTTCCACCTCACCCCTGACATATCAATCCATATGTAACCATTCCATTTTTCAGGGTCCCACTCCTTTCCAATCAATACCCTCACTTTAACAGCAGACACCATGCAAGATTGAGATTTCAGTTTATGTTGTAAAGTTGCTACTCTATCAATAAGATTCTGAGTCTGATTTTCAAAGATCTCAAGTCTACAGCTACAGGAAATAAGACTTTCCTTCAGGATACTCATACAAATGTCTACATCTTTCAGATGGTGCTTAAACTTCTCATTTGAAGCCTTAAGCCCATCCCTTTCACCCCTTCATGTAGCCAGTGTATCTAATAACAACCAACCAACATCTCTATACCTCTTATTTCTGCAAAACTCTGTAAAGGTGTCAAAAACATTATCCCCCGGAGCCTGGCTTTGTACAGTGAAGCATTAAGAGAATCGAATGGTGATATTTTGACTATCTCTTTTGCCAGCTCACTCCATGGTTTGAGAGTGTCATTCTGATTACAGGAATCAGAGTCCAATCAGAGTAGAAAACCATTCATAAAAAAACATTTTTAAGATTCTGTTTCTTAAGAACCACTCCTGGTACCACGATGTATTAGTTAGTGTTCTCTAGAGAAACAGAATCAACAGGAACACTTGCAAATAATATTTATAAAAGTGTCTACTTGACCACGGGAATGCAGAGTCCAAAATCCACAGAGCAGGCTGTGAAGCTGATGATTCCGATGGAGGGTCTGGATGAATTCCACAGGAGAGGCTCACCAGCCAAAACAGGAAGAGCCTGTCTCTTCTGAATCCTCCTTACAAGGCTTTCAGTGATTAGATTAAGCATCACTCATTGCAGAAGACACACCTCTTTGGCTGATTACAAATGGAATCAGCTGCAGATGCAGCTGACATGATCATGATTTAATTCTATGAAATGTCCTCATCACAACAGACAAGCCAGCACTTTCCCAACTACCACTTGGCCAAGTTGACACATGAACCTGACCATGACACACATATATTATCTGATTTCTAGAAGTTAAGAATAACAGGCTACCCACCAGTCTTGACTTTAAGTGTTAAAATGCTCACAAGAACTTAGAGAAAAGAGTTAAACCAAATTTCATATTCTTTCAACAGTTATGAAGAAAAGGGTAGCAAAATCATATTCCTGAAAATGCTTTCTCTCCAAATAAATACATTAACATAATTAGTTATGTTATTGCTTGATAGATAAGTTCAACATTTTAAGATAGACTGTATTCAAGGCTTCATTAATAAATGTTAAAACCATCATGAAAATATGACTGGAGGATTTCTGTTTACCTCTTGGATTAAAACAGAGTATTTTATTTTCTCACTGTCATGGTCAGATTCACATGTAAACTTGGCCAGGTGGTGGTGCCCAGTGGTCTTGTCAGGCAAGTGCTGGCTTGTCTGTCGCTATGAGGACATTTCATGTACTTAAATTATTATCATGTTGGTTGCACCCACAGCTGATTGAATTTGTAATCAGGTAAGAGAAGTGCCCTCTGCAATGAGTGATGTTTAATCTAATCACTGGAAGGCTTTTAAGGAGGATTCAGAACAGAAAGTCACTCTTCTTCCTGCTTCAGACAGGCACCTATCCTGTGAATTCATTGAGGGCCTTTACTGGAGCTACCAGTTTGTGGCTTGCCCTATAGACCATGGTCTCTACATCCTCACAGTTACATGAGACCCTTTTGAATTTTATATGATATTTCCTGCTAATTCAGTTTTGCCAGAGAACCGTAACTAATATAGCTTGGTACCGGGAGTGGTTCTTAAAAAACAGAATCTTAAAAATGGGTTTTTATGATTGGTTTTCTACTCTGACTAGACTCAAAGGCACTGAAGACTGTTTCCCATAATCAGAATTATATGCCAATCCATGGGGTGAGCTGGCAAAAGAGATAGTCAAAATATCACCATTGGTTTCTTCTAATGCTTGACTTATATGAAGCCAGACTCTGGGGGATAATGTTTTTGACACCTTTATTGAGTTTTGTGGAATGAGGAGGTATAGAGATATTGTCTGGTTGTGGTTAGATATGCTGTATACATTGATGAGGGAATGGGATGAGCTGAACACTTCAAATGAGAAGCTTATGCACCGTATGACAGATGTAAATGTTTCTACGAGTGCCTTGAAGGAAAATTTTATTTTGGTAGCTGCAGACATGAAATATCTGAAAATCTGACTCAGTGTCTCATTGTTAGAGTAGCAACTTTACAACATAAACTGAAATCTCAATCTTGCATGGTGTCTGCTGTTAAAGTGAGGGCATTGATTGGAAAAGAGTGGGACCTTGAAAAATGGGATGGTGACATAGGGATTGATAAATGATGGCAGTGGAGAGGTTGAAACCCTAGATCATACTGAGTCTTTTCTAGATAACTCTGCAATAGTCTTCTCTGGGGGCATAGCCACCCCACCTTCATCCTTCCCTGGGTAACCCAACCTTAACACCTGAAGGGACTAACCCTAGCATGATTAATCCAGTTTCACCAGGTGAAACTGCAAATGAATGTTGTGAAAAAATTGGCTTGGAGATACTTCTAATTATTTTCGTGGCCTACCCCCACTACCCCTCATTTCTCACAGAACTATAACTCAACTAAAGCCCCAACATGCCCCAAAAGGTGAGGTACAAAGTGTCCCGCATGAGGAACTACATTACACTCCAAAAGAACTGCATGAGTTTTCCAATTTATATAGATGGAAATCAGGGGAATGTGTGTGGCAATGGATTTTAAGAGTGTGAGATATAGTGGTGGGAAAAATATCAAACTGGATCAGGCTGAATTTATTGATATGGAGCCACTAAGCAGAGATTCTGCATTCAATGTTACAGTTACATACAATGATCCCCACCACATCCGCATTCAACTCACTTATTTGGTCTGTGCAGAAAGCAGATGCGTCTTGAAGGGTGACAGTGGATTACTATAAACTCAACCAGATGGTAACTCCAGTTGCAGTTGCTGTTCCGGATATGGTATCATTGTTTGAGCAAATCAATACATACGTGATACAGCTATTGATCTGGCTGAGGTTTGGCCCAACCGCTAAACTATCGGGGACCCTCTACTCCTCAGCTTCTCACTGCTTGCTAGACGACACTGCCGCATGCAGAAAAGGGGCTCGAGCCAGGGGTCTGGGTCCAAGGGGCGCGCGCAGGAGACCTCGCTGCGGGTCTAAAGGACTGGAGGCTGAGTCAATTAAGGCATGAAGCGAAGTAGCTTTATTGTTGGTAGACGCTTATGCCAGGGCCGCCAGAAGCTAAAGACCACGAGGCTCGGTGAGCCCTGGGTTATACACAGTTTGAGGAGAGGCGGAGTTAGGGCGTGGCCTCCAGGGGAGGGTAGCCAATCACACAGGGAGGACGGATGAGTGACTGTGACCATAGAGATGCTGTTCCTGAGTGTACTTGTAGCAGTGGATGTTGGGCAGGTGGAGGACTAAGGAGAAGGCCAATAGGGTTAAAGAGACAAGACTGCATCATCACTAGTCGCCGGTGAGGCTTGTAATTCAGAGGCTTAGAAGAACCGGATGTGCCAAAATGGCGAGGGAGGGAGAGAAAGAGACTAAGCCACCAGGCCAAGAATAAAATTATGCCACAATTCCTCTCTTTTTCTTTTTTTTAAAGAACACATTTGTGTGACAAGTGGCGGGCTTGAACCTTTGCTGGGAGGGGCAGTGATAAGATTCCCCTTGTGTGCAAGGCTCAGGGTTTCAGGGGAAGGGTATGTGCTGAGCCGACCCTTATGCAAATCTCATGTGCCCCAGAAGAGCCAGAGGAAGTCTGTTAGAGTGACCCTCTTCTGCGATTCTTGCGTCGCACCCAGCGGTGCCCATCTGGTGGACCCAGATGCATGTACTCTGGTAACATGCAGCCCCTGTGGGGGAGTGTGAGGAATGTGGGCAGGCGATGACTGTTATAGCCTATGGGAAGCAGGAGAGACTAGTCCTCCACTGTCCCCGACCCGAGGGTGATCAGTCCTCAGGAGAGGCTAGGCCTGCGAGTCAAACCTGGGCTTGTCTGCGTTCTTCCACAGAACAGTCCGGGCGAGTAGGCTGAACATAACAGCAGCCAAAACTTGGGCCTTAGCTCGAGACCAGCGACAGAGAATGAGCAGCCTAGAAACGAGAAATGTTGAGGAGCAATAATGAGAAGAGAAAGGGTTTAGAGTTGTTAGAGCAAGAAGTTTTTAGGTATGCGGTGAAGATTTAGTCTCGCAAAGTGAGACGGGGCATAGAATGGTTAGCCGGGATAGGAGTAACACAGATTTTAGTGAAGGGGTACCGTCCGTTGCAAACAGAGGAGGCAAGTTTACAAGCAGCTTTTACATTTAGAACAATTAAGTCTCTTTGCTGTTGTAAATTGAACACAGCGCTATGCATCAGATGGTTGATATTTTCTTGCGTCTCCAAAGCTTGAGAGGTCATTTGGGTCACGTTGAGGAGAGTCTCCGCAGTGACAGAGGCTTGAGTGAAGGTCACGGCGGCAACAGTACCAGCTGCCGGCAGCGATGGGCTACGTGTCGCGCTGGGCAAGTTGTTACTGGATTCCTAGAAACAAGACTTAAAAGGAGAACTTATTTTATGCAATCACGGGGGGCTCAAACGAGTTCCCTTTTTAAACGCATGTAATGAATGTGAGCGATCTCCGTATCCACTCTGTGTATCTGCTGCTTCATAAATTCCATTATTCTTGATAAAATGTATGGCCCAAAGGTTAATACCAACAAAAGCACCAGCAAAGGCCCTGCTATAGTAGAGATTAAGGTGGTTAGCCATGGTGACTGGGCAAACAAATTTTCAAACCAGCTTTGGTGCTCTCTTAATCTTTTTTCCCTAGCTTCTAATCTCTCTCCTAATTTCCTCATGGAATCTCTGACTACCCCTGTGTGATTTGCATAAAAACAGCACTCTTCCTTTAAGGCTACACACAGCCCTCCTTCCTTTAAAAACAACAAGTCAAGGCCCCTTCTATTTTGAAGCACAACTTCTGACAAGGATGTTAAAGATTTTTCCAGAGCTTCCATGGCTTGCTTTATTTACTGATGACATAAACTTGAGAATTGTAAGGACTACGTGATGACTCTATGTGTCCTGCGGCTAATTGCTCTTGCACTAGCTGCTCTAGTATTGTTAACTTGTGGGACGGAAGCGGCCACTGCTCCACCCAGATAGGCTCCTCTGTGTCCCATTGAAGAGGAGTGGGTGCTGGAGGTGTAACGCGAGCAGTGGCACAAACTATTGGGGGGGCTGCGAGGTAGTATCGGTCCCTACGTCTGCGGGAATGGCTCGCCCCCAGAGGGCCTGGCCGATGGTGGTTAGGAAACATTCTTGAGGGGGCCGCATGGTAATATATGCCCCTGAGGCTGCTAGAATGTCTCGCCCCCATAAGATCTGGTCAATGGTGTTTAGAAACAACGGCCTGAAGACGCCTCGGTGGCCTTCTTCATCCTCCCATGTAAGGGGAATGGCGGCTCTCGCCGAGGGGGCAGAGCCCGTGGCACCGATTACTGTGGGCCCTGAGGTAGTTGGGCACAGATTCTTCCATTTTGCAGGAAGGCATGAAATTTCTGCTCCCGAGTCCACAGTACCTAGAAGCCAATCGGCTCCGATTTTTAGTTTATGGGTGGATTTGTTCGGGGTTATAGGAATGGTCCACATTATGGTTTGGGGGTGTTCCTGCTGACACCCCGGGTCTCTTGGGGACAGGGCTGAGACCTGCCCCTTTGGAAGTTTAAAGGTGGGTTAGGTGCGTGGCAATTGCATGCCCAGTGATAGCCATTGTTACACTTTGGGCAAGGGGTTTTGGGCTTTCTCTCTTGCCAGCGTTTTCCTTCCGGTGGCTTGGCCCCCATGTCTCTCGGGTCAGGTTGCTTAGGACACTCCCGAGCAAAATGTCCAGACTCACCGCACCGGTAACATTCATTAGTAGCTCTAAGTGCGAGTGCTAGGGAGTCAGCAAGATCTCTTGTGGAAGGGTTAATGTTGGAACAAGCAAGTACCCAGTCAGAGATGGACTTCTCTCTAATGCCTGCCAGCGCTTGTCTGAAGATGGGACGGGCTCCCTCAAATATGAGTTCCTTAGCTAGTGCATCCTGCCCCTGATGATCATATATTTTGTTTTTGCAAGCCTCTTGTACCCTAGAGACAAAGGAGGAGAAATCCTCGTCTGTTTTCTGAATTAACTTGGTAATTTGTTCTGGTCTGGAGGCTGAACAATTACGGAAGGCCCGCATGGCTACTTCTCATAACTGAACCCAAAACCCATTCGGGGCAGCGGTATAGACCGCTGGGTCGAAGTACCGACCGATCCCTAGAAAAGACTTGAGAGGGATGCCGAGGCCCGGGGGCCCTCCTGGGTAATCTATTTGTCGAGCAGCCCGCTCGGCCTCTGAGTTGAAGTGTGCCTTCCAATCAACATACTGGCCTGGGGTGAGAATAGCTCTGGCTAGGGTTGTCCAATCGTGAGGTGTATTAAGCTGCGTGAACATTTCCTCTAGCAGGTGGGTCGCGTATGGACTCGCAAACCCGTCTTCCTTGACCGCTTTGCGCAGTTGCTTGATTGCCTCTGCACTGTGAGGATACCAAGCAAGTGGGTGCTGCTGCATCGGCTGGAGATTCATAGGGAAGCATCCAACCATGGGCGGCGGGAGGGGCCGCTGGGGCTCAGTAGGCCATGCCGCTGCAGCGGACTGAACAGGTGGGCTACCAGGCCAGACTGGGCCGGTGGCCGTGGCCCTGGAGTCACAAAATGATGGACGGGTCTCACAAAATGGCGGAGGAGGGGCATAAGATGGCGTACCAGGCTCCTCCCCTGTGAGAGGAGGGGTCGAAGGAGTGTCGTTCCGCTTTTTTAACTCCAGAGGAGGCGGAAGTGGGTTGGGAGGGAGTGAGTTACAAGATGGCTCCTGGCCACTCCCTTTTGGGAGGGCGGGGTAGAGGTTCTTCCTGTGGCTTTGTTCTTTACTCGAGGAAGAAGCTGGAAGGCCACCATTTGTATCCCTCAGGGGATCTACCTCTAGCCGATTATTAAGCTGATCGAGCAGCGACTCGGCGACCGTGTCTGACTCAGAATCGGAGCCGTTAGCCTCTGTGGCCCTCGCTCAGGCCGGGCGGCCGTCTGTCGGCGGCGAGGAGCCCTGAAGGCAGGAGCGAATGGCAAGGAGAGTGGGGAGCAACCCCGGAGGGAAACGCTTACCCTCGTGCTCCATTTTGTCCATTACTCTCGCAATTAGCTGATCATAAGTATCTGTACTCCACAGGTGGCAAGTCACTAGCCACGGGTTAAAAGGAAGCAGGAGATCTCAATAAACCTGCAGCTGCTTAACAGAGACTTTACACTTATAAGTGTCTAAAAGTGCCCCTAGGGCACGGACCTGTGGTGCCTGCTGCCGAGTAATTCTGCTACCCATGTTAACCAAAATTTAGTGAGACAACTAGCCACTCTGATCAGGGCCTAGGACTTCCTTGGGAGTTTATTTGGGTGGCTAGTGCTGAGGGCGCTTACCTTGGACGAGGTCCTAGGGTGCCGTGGGAGTTCGCTGGATGAGGAGAGAGGGGTCCCTGTTCGGGCGCCACTTGCGGTTTGGCCCAACCGCTAAACTATCGGGGACCCTCTACTCCTCAGCTTCTCACTGCTTGCTAGACGACACTGCCGCATGCAGAAAAGGGGTTCGAGCCTGGGGTCTGGGTCCAAGGGGTGCGCGCAGGAGACCTCGCTGCGGGTCTAAAGGACTGGAGGCCGAGTCAATTAAGGTATGAAGCGAGGTAGCTTTATTGTTGGTAGACGCTTATGCCAGGGCCGCCAGAAGCTAAAGACCATGAGGCTCGGTGAGCCCTGGGTTATACACAGTTTGAGGAGAGGCGGAGTTAGGGCGTGGCCTCCAGGGGAGGGTAGCCAATCACACAGGGAGGACGGATGAGTGACTGTGACCATAGAGATGCTGTTCCTGAGTGTACTTGTAGCAGTGGATGTTGGGCAGGTGGAGGACTAAGGAGAAGGCCAATAGGGTTAAAGAGACAAGACTGCATCATCACTAGTCACTGGTGAGGCTTGTAATTCAGAGGCTTAGAAGAACCGGATGTGCCAAAATGGCGAGGGAGGGAGAGAAAGAGACTAAGCCACCAGGCCAAGAATAAAATTATGCCACATCTGGCAAATGCTTTTTACTCAATAGCTGTTAGTAAGGAGCACCAGAAAACAGTTTGCTTTTAGCTGGCAAGGTCAACAATATACTTTCATTGTCCTACCTCAGGAGTATATAAACTCTCCAGCCCTATGTTATAAACTTGTCTGTGGGGAACTTAATCATTTTTCCTTTCAACAAGATATCACATTGGTCCATTGTATGGATGATATCATGTTGACTGGACTTAGTGAGCAGGAAGTAGCAACTACTTTAAACTTACTGGTATGGCATTTGTGAGTCAGAGGATGGGAGATAAATCTAACAAAAATGCAGGGGCTTTCCACCTCAGTGAAATTTCTAGGTGTCCAGTGATGTGAGACATGTTGAGATATCCCTTGTATGGTGAAAGATAAGTTCCTTCATCTGGTCCCACCTATGACCAAAAAAGAGGCACGATGCTTAGTTGATCTCTTTGGATTTTGATGATGGCATATTCTTCATTGGGGTGTGCTAATCAGTATAATTGAATTAGTGATATCAGTATATGTCAATCCAGGTCATCAAAACTTCTGCATCAAAAAATCTAATAGTATCCAGACATAGTGAAAGAA
This sequence comes from Tamandua tetradactyla, assembly GCF_023851605.1. NCBI lineage: Eukaryota > Metazoa > Chordata > Mammalia > Pilosa > Myrmecophagidae > Tamandua > Tamandua tetradactyla. The sequence continues at coordinate 51,571,562 of NC_135353.1, read as the reverse complement.
TTCAAGGAGGCACCTTATAAAATAATCTGGGTCATTGAGCAGTTCAGTATAGATATGTCCTAATTAAGAGATGCAAACTGATTTCATAAAGCTAGCATATGGTTCATGAAAACATTCTCCAACATGAAAGAAAAAATGAATATGAGATTAAATCTGTATAGAACACTATTAAGACTCTAGTTTACTAGAGTAAGTATAAGTAATTTTTATAGAGCATCTGCTTCTAGAAAACTTATATAAGTAGGGAATCTTTAAAAGAAGCTGAATATTGAGGCAATATGACAACAAAGTCATATGGAAAGGGAGGTAGGAATGTTTAGGAATTAGAATAAACAAACAAGTAATAACATGGCACAGTGTAAATATTATTAGAAATATTGAACTGCAGAATTGACCTTAAGAAAAATGTCATTTTGTATGAAAATATAAAATACTCTTAAAGAAAAGTGCATATAATAAGTAAAAACACAATTCAAAAAAAATGTTAGCTAAAACTGGAGAGATGGTGGAAAAGGAAATAAAACGCACTCAATTTTTCAAGAGGTCTGCACTTATGATGTTTAAAATTGGAGACTGTTTCCCATTCCACACACCACTACCTTCCTCATTCTGTCCTATTTTTCCCCATAGCACTTATAACTCATCTAAAGTACTGTGCAAAGTTCTTATGTTTATTATTATCTGTTCCTTTAACTAGAATGTAAGTTCAATGAGAACAAAGATTTTTGATTGTTTTGCTCACTGGTTCATCACAAGAACTTAGAAGAGGACTGGCACATAGTAGTAGACTCAATGAATATTTGATTAATGTACAAATGAATGAGTGAGTGATGAATGCATTAATCTAACCATAAGATTAAAATCATATGATTTCTTTAGGATTGCAATGAGATAATATATAATTCTGCATACTGTGTGTTCTAGTTTGCTTGCTGCCAGTACGCAACACACCAGGGATGGATTGGCTTTCAATAAAAAAGGATTTATTTTGTTAGTTCTTCAGAGGGAAGGCAGCTAAATTTCTGTTGAGGTTCTTTCTTATATGGAAGGCACAGGATTGTCTCTGCTGGTCTTCTCTCCAGGCCCTTGGGTTCTAACATCTTTCTCCATGGTGATTTATTTCTGCATCTCCAAAGGCCTGGGCTGAACTGTGAGTGCTGAGATGAGGTATGCTGAGCTGCTTGGGCTGTGCTACATTGTGGTCTCTCATTTAAACATCAGCCAATTAACTCAAACATCATTCTTTGCAGCAGGCATGCCTCCTAGTCAACTGCAGATGTAATCAGCAACAGATGAGGTTCACATACCATTGGCTCATGTCTGCAGCAACCAAACTAGGTGCCTTCACCTGGACAAGTTGACAACTGAATCTAACTACCACATGTCCACCCCTTGTCCACTTGGCAACTACATGCATCACCTTAAACAATATTAAGGTGCAAAAAATTCTCTTCTGGCTGCAGACCTGTGAATCTCAAAACAAGTTGTCTGGTGACAATATGCAAAGGAGGATATTCACAGGATACAGGTTTTCATTTCCATAAGGAGACATTGGAAGAACACAGATGTAAAACCTGCAGGGCAAACACCACTGGATGTCAAAGTCTGAAAGTCATTCATCCTTTTGTTTTAGAAAGTGGCAGTCCCACCCTTTCTGAGGGCCTATGCAGTGGCCCACCTCTTTCCAAATCAACCGCGGGGAACATTTAGGAGACCACCTTTTACTCGGATCCACTCTTTAAAGGTATCAGGGCCACCCCTGGGCTGTACGATTTCCAGGGCACACACTCAACCCCTCCATGCTGTGACAGCCAGGCTCTCCCCAGTCCCCCAAGTAGAGTGCTGTACCTTCTCCAAGGCCTGAGGCTGCACAAGGTGGGAGGCTCATCCTCACCCTTCAGGGTAAACTCACCCTCTCCATGCATATGTTTGGGTCCACTCTCCTGGCTGAGGTTTCTTGGCTTCAGACCTGAGCTTCCATAGTTCTCACTCTGCAAACTCCAATTTTTCCCTTTTGTGTCCTCTTTTGCCAAGATTGGCATTGGTTTCATTTACACCAACAGTCTCTTCAAGCACTCCAGGACTTCTCCATCATTCTCCTCACAGTTCCTCCAAAATCTTCCCCTTAGCCATCCAAAAACCCATTCCAACATATCTGGTATTTGCAAACTGCAGCAGCACCCCACTCTCAAGTACCAAATCTGTTCTAGTTTGCTAGCTGCCGGTACACAACACACCAGGGATGGATTGGCTTTCAATAAAAGGGGATTTATTTTGTTAGTTCTTCAGAGGAAAGGGAACTAACTTTCCACTGAGGTTCTTTCTTATGTGGGAAGGCACAAGATGGTCTCTGCTGGTCTTCTCTCCAGGCCTCTGGATTCCAACATCATTCCCCGTGGTGATTTCCTTCTGCATCTCCAAAGGCCTGGGCTGAGCTATGATTGCTGAGATGAGGTATGCTGAGCTGCTTGGGCTATGCTATGTTGTGCTCTCGCATTTAAACACCAGCTAATTAACTCAAACTTCATTCTTTGCAGCAGGCATGCCTCCTAGCCAACTGCAGATGTAATCTACAACAGATGAGGTTCACACACCATTGGCTCATGTCTGCAGCAACAAAACTAGGTGCCTTCATCTGGCCAAGTTGATGACTGAATCTAACTACCATACCATGTTTAACATGTTTTTTATTTTGTTTGGATCTGAAGAAAAAAGATGTGAATTAATTTTCTTAATTCATGGTGCATTGTTATTATTTGTCACAGGAGGCCCTCTTGTTTATTTTTTAATCCTTCTAAACTTCATACTCTACTTCCATTCCCATCTACATCATTAATTACTACTTTAATATGTCATATGTGCACCTTTATATTTCAATGTTTCCAAAATGGTGTTGTTTTGTGTGCATATGTTTCTACTTTGTATAAGTGGCGCTGTCTTGTCTCATTTTATTAATTTAAACCAATCACTAGTGTTTTGAGGTCCATCTCTGTTGCTTTGTGCGCATCTAAAACATGCTTATAACCACTGTACAATACTCCATGATGTACATTTACCACATTTAACAGTGATGGAGATTTAGTTGCCTCCTACTATCTTCCACAGCAGTGTGCTTCAAAAATATCCCTGAAGAGAATACAAAGGTAGTTCAATGGTAGAGTTCTCTCCTGCCATGTGGGAGACTAGGTTTGATTCCTGATCCACGCACTTCTCCCCCCAAAATAATTCAACAAGCGGTGCTGCAATAGTGGGATAGTCACATGGAAAAAAGAATGAAATGTGATCCCCACCATACAACATACTATATATATATATCTTTGAACATATCCCTTAATGGAGTTATATTATGAGTATTTGGAGTATAAACTTAGGGAAGGAATTGTTGGGTCATAAGATGCACACACACACACACACACACACACACACACGAACACACACACACACATACAGATATATGATTTTCCCTGTGTGGTAAGGTTGCTCTCTAGAAGGGTTGTGCAATTACACTCTTACCAGTACTACATGGAGCATGTTTGCGCTTAAGTTCTCAGAAAGAATGAGACAGGGATTTATGTGCAGCTACTTTATTTGAGAAGTGTTCTTAGAAAGCAGGAATGAGCCACTAGGGAGATGAGAAAGTTCGAGGCAAGCCAGGATGTGTTGGTTGGTCATACCAGGAGCTTAAACAGTGTCAGAAATTGTTCACATTCCCACTAGCCCCAATTTACAGGTCATTAGGCAGAGTACTCAGAAGTTTCCAGCCTTAGCAGTGGGGAAAAATTAGCTCTACCACAAGCATTTCTCTAGTTCCATTTAATGAATCTTAAAAGGAACACCCAAAAGATCAAACTGTTTTCAAATTTAAAAAATGCATTCCAGAACAGAAGTCAAGGATATTTATAGTTATAAAAATTATCCAGCATCCAAAAAGATGAAATTCAAAATGCCAGGCATTTGATAAAATATGTGAAGGAGGAAACTATAACCCATGCTAAGAAAAAGCAATCAAACCAGACCTAGAATTGACACAGATGATAGAATTATTAGTAATATTAATACAGAATTTCATATGCTATTTACTTAGAGGAAAGATCAAACATTATTTGTAGACATATGTATAATATTAAAAATCAAAATTATATTTCTAGAGATGACAACAGCAATGTTTGAGATAAAAAATCCCTGGATGGTAATATAGATGATTAGACATTGCAGCAGAAATGATTAGCACTTGGAGATATAGAAACTATCTAAAATGAAAGACAAAACCAAAATAAAAGACAAAAAAGAAGCAAACACCAGTGACCTAGAAAGCAATTTCATGTGGCCTAACATAAGTGCAACTGATGTTCCTAAAGTATAGGAGAGAAAAGGAGAGAGACAGAAAATTTACTTAAAGAAATCATGCCTGAAAAAATCCAAACTTGTTGAAAGGTATAAATGCTTAGATACTAGACACTGAATGAATTGCAAGCATAAGAAAAAATGAAAAAGAACTACATCAAGGCACATTATGATAAAATTTCTTCAAAAATGGTACAGAAAAAATCTTAAAGACAATTAGAGCAAAAACATGCATTATGTGCAGAAGAAGAGAAAAAAATGAATGATAAATGGTATCTATCAGAAACAATCTAAGTCAGGAGGCAGTGAAATGATAACTAGAGTGTTGAAAGAAAAAAAAATTTGCCTCAAATTATCTACTGTAGTAGTTAGATTCAAGTGTCAACTTGGCCGGGTGCCGGTGCCCAGTTCTGCTGCTGTGGACCTAAATCATTAGCATGTAAATTTATCATACTATAAATATGGAATATGGGTGATTATGCTTGTGGTTGGCTCCTGAGATGAGCAAAGCTTAAAAGGACAAATCAAAAGAGAGAGAAACAGCTCAGCACAGCTCCAATGAGCTCAGCACAGCCCAGCACAAGGCAGCTCAGAGGTCATAGCCAGCTCAGACCCAGTTTTGAAGAGTCAAAAAGGAACCACTCTAGGGAAAGCTGTTTCAACCCAGAAGCCAGGAGGGAAGGCCAGCAGACATTGCCCTGAGCCTTCCCATGTGGCAGATAAGACAGCTGCCTTTCCTCCAAGGAACTGTAAATTTGTAAGTGAATAAACTTCCTTTATAATAGCCAGACTATCTCTGGTGTATTGCATTTCAGCAGCCTTAAAAAACTAAAATATTTACCGGAAAAATATATGTCTTAAAAAGATGAAATAAATATCTATTCAAGCATACTAAAGGTTAAAAAAAGTTTCACTATCAGATTTGTACTACAAGATAATATTAAAGGAAGACCTTTGAGTAGGAAAAAAATAATACCAGCTTCATCTTCTATATAAAAGAAAGAAGAATACAAGAAATATTAAAAAGGGTGACTATAAATATTTTCTAAATTATTTAAGTATCTTTGAAAAATAAATCAAATGCTTAAATAAAAAATAATAATGTATTGTGGGGTTTGTAATACTTATAGAAGTAAAAGATGTGAAATAGAAACATAAGCCTGGGAAGGAAGAAATGGAAATATACCATGGAAAGTTTTTGTTTTCAACAAGTGAGTGGTATACTGTCACTTGAAGGCAGACTGTGGTAAGTTAAATATGAATACTCTAAGCTCTAAAGCTGAAGATGAATTCTATAAGCCCTAAAGATGAATACTATAAAGCAGTCACTAAAATGACTGAAGAAAGAGTTAACCTAAAAATCTAGCAAAGGATATAACTTGGGATCATGAAATATACCCCATTTAATACAAAAGAAAGAATAAAAAGAAGAACACGCAAAAGAAAAGATTGGAAAAATAGAAAACAGATAGCAAGATAGATTTAAACCCAACAAATTAATAATTAAATATATGTATGGTCCTAACACCCCAATGTAAAAGTAGAGATTGTCAGATTGGATAGAAATGTTGCCTTATAGAATACCAATTTTAAAAGTAAATGCAAAGGGAAGATGGTGGAATAAGATAGAGAGAGCTCACTCCTCCACCATGCAATAACTAGGAAGAAAATGACTGGGACAGCAGCTCCAGGTTATGGTTGACCAGAGAGTGACTACTACATCATATAGGGAGAAGCTGGATGAAAAAGCAGAGAAATTATTCCTGACAGGTTTCTGTGGGTTTATTCATTCATGACCATACCTGGGGCTAGCTGCTACCTGTTGGCCAGAATGGGCACACAGAGGATTGCTGCCTGCCCCCATCCACTGCAAGTTGGGAAGATCATCCTTCTCAGTCCTACAGCTGGGAGTTACTGTGTGGGAGTTTGGGAGCCAGCACACTCATTTTATCCACACACAGTGACCTTGCTGTGGTGACCAGTGCCTAACCCTCATCCTTGAGGTAGGCTGCTGCAGACACCTGGTTTTAAGGAAAACTTGGAGTCCCTCCCAATGGGAGGAAAGGTAATGAAGAACAGAGCTGATTTGATAATTGGCCAGTGAGAGAGACACTCTGGGTCCCAAAGTCTCCATCCTTTCTCCATGGAGGCTAGTACTGGTCATGGCATGCATAGGTAGAAAGACAGGGACAAGTCAGCGAGTCATAGTGCAGCACAAGAGCTATTTCCCTACTCCAGAAGCCCGTGGATATACACTGGCCTGGGTCTTGTGGATCAGCAAAAAGAATAGCACTTCCAAGCTGGCTGCAGGCAGAAGAAGCTGAATCTATCAGTTCCACAGCCTAAGGTCATTACATGTGGGAACTTATGAATCACCAGACCCATCATGACCACAAGCAGATTCTCTAGTGAGGCACATAGTGACCACCCATGCTACTGGGGCTGGTGACTTCCAGCATGCATGAGGACCTGCAGCATTAACTGGGCTGCTGCTTATTTGTGTCCCTGCCCAAAGGGTTGCTGCAGTATGGGCGAGGTGGGCTTGTGGGAAAGAATTGGCCTAAGTGTGCTGTTTTTGGGGAAGACAGGGAAAGTGTGCTCTGGCAAACTGCTTTTCTACCAGCCTTTAACAGACTTCCAAAAAGAGTTGCAGCTCTTACATGAGACGCTGGACTTGGTTTGGCAGAGTATTATAGACAAACCAAGTGCCAAAGGGAGACTTCAATACAGCTCAAACAATCACAATATCTTAGGGGGATGAGGGAAATCAACTTTCAAAATGACCTTATCAAGATTAGCAACTGTCTATATAAAACAACAAAAAATCTCACAGCGCATGATGATGCAAAAAGATATGGCCCAGCCAAATGACAAATTAAAACATCAGGGGAGAAATAGAATTTAACAACTAATAAAAGATGTTCATACGAATCTCCTAAATAACTTCAATGAGTTGGCTAAAGACATAAAATATATCAAAAAGACACTAAAAGAGTATAAAGAAGGGAGGGCCACGGTGACTCAGCAGGCAGAGTTCTTGCCTGCCATGCCAGAGATCGGGGTTCGATTCCCGGTGCCTGCCCATGCGGTAAAAAAAAAAGAATATGAAGAAGAATTTGAAAGAATAAATTTAAAAAAACAAGGTATTATGGAAATGAAAGATACTGCAGATCACACAAAATATACTAAAGACACACAATAGTAGATATGAAGAGTAAGAAGAAAGAATAAGCAAACTAGAAGATGGGTAAACTGAATTTAAACACATAAGAGAACACATGGTGAAAAAGATGGAAAAATTTGAATTGCATCTGATAGAAATTATTGACAACATGAACCACTCAATTTTAAGGATCATTGTTGCCCCAGAAGGAGAAGAAAAGAGAAAAGGGGTAGGAAGTTTAGTTGAGGAGATAATTGGAGAAAACTTCACAATCCTTATAAAATACACAAATGTGGACATCAAAGAAACTGAATGAACTCCAAATAAAATAAATCCTAATAGATCACTCCAATACACCTACTAACCATACTGGGAAATGCTGAAAGGAAGCAGAAAATCCTGAAAACAGTAAGCAAAAAGTGACTAAGCGCACACAAATGAAGCCACATAAGACTAAGTGCTGACAACACAATAGGCACCATGGAGGTGAGAAGGTAGTGGTATGATATATTTAAGGTTCTGAATCAGAAAGGATTTTTTATCCAGCAAAGATGTCCTTCAAAAGTGAGGGAGGGATTAAAATTTTCACAGAGAAACAAACACTGAGAGAATTTGTTAACAATAGACCTGCCCTGCAAGAAATACTAAGGAGATTTCTGTTGGTTGAAAAGAAATACAGGAGAAAGAGGTATGCAGGATGGTAAAGAGTTGAAGAATATTAGTAAAGGTAACTTAAAGGACAAAGAGAAAGAGAGAAAAAAATAGATCTGACAAATAAAAATCAAAGGGTAAAATGGTTGAATCAAGAACTGCCCTTACAGTAATAACTTTGAATGTCAACAGATTAAGATCCCCAATTAAAAGATACAGATTGGAAAATGGATTAAAATTATAACCCATATTTATGCTGTTTAGAAGAGACTCATCTTAGACCCAAGGATACAAATAGGTTGGAAGCAAAAGGACATAAAAAAAAAAAATACTCTACCCAAAGTAAGCAGGGGTAGCTAAATTACTGTCAGACAAAAATAGACTTTAATTACAAAGATGTCATAAGAGACAAGGAAGGGTACCACATCTTAAGAAAGGGACAATTCACCAAGAAGAAATAACAATCAAATGTTTATAAACCAAATCAAGGAGCATCAAAGTAGATGAGGCAGACATTGGCAAAACTGAAGGGAGCAATAAACATTTTTACAATCATAGAGGGAGAATTTAATAACCCACTCTCTTCTACAGATAGAACAACCAGACATAGGATCAATAAAGAAACAACAAAAACCTAAAAATATATGATAAAGGAATGAAACTTAACATATATATCTGTTAGTTGCACCCCAAAACACCAAGATATACATTATTCTCAAGTGCTCATGGAACATTCTCCAGAATAGATAATATGCTGGGGCACAAAACAGGTCTGAATAATTTGAAAAAGATTGAAATTATTCAATGCATTTTCTTTGACTGCAATGGAATGAAGTCGGAAATCAATAACCACAAGAAAGCCAGAAACTTTCACAAATATGTGGAAGTTAAACAACAAGCACTTAAATAATCAGGAGGTCAAGAAAGAAATTGCGAGAAAAATTGGTAAGTATCAGAGAGGGGGTCATTAACATGGATCCAGAGAAATATAAGTATCACAAGAGTATAGTATGAACAACTGTACACCGATAAAGTAGAAAACTTAGATGAAATGGACAATTTTCTAGAAATATATAAACAGCATACACTGACATGAAAACAAGTAGAACACTTCAACAAATCAATCACAAGCAAAGAGATTCAATCAGTCATCAAAATTTTCCTACAAAGGAAAGCCCAGAGTCAGATGGCTTCACAGGAAAATTTCACCAAACATTCCAAAAAGAACCAAACATCATTTCTGCTTAAACTCTTCAAGAATATTGAAAAAGGAGGATTATCTAATTCATTCTAAGAAGTTAGTATCATTCTAATATCATAACCTGATAAAGATACTAGTAGAATGGAAAACTACAGGTCAATCTCCCTAATAAATATAGGTGCAAAAATTCTCAACAAAATACATGCAAATCGAATCCAAATTTACATTAAAATAACTATATGGCATGACAAAGTGGGGTTTATTCCAGGAATGCATGGGTGGTTCAGTAAAAGAAAATGAATCAATGTAATAAAAAACATTAACAAATCAAAAGGAAAAATCACATGATAATCTCAATTGACACTGTAAAGGCATTCGACAAAATTCAGGATCCTTTCCTGTTAAAACACTTCAAAAGTAAGGAATTGAAGGAAGCCTCCTTAATATGATAAAGGGCATATTTGAAAAAACCCACAACTGGCATTAATCAATGGTAATAGACTGCAAGCCTCCCCTCTAAGATCACAAGTGAGACAAGGATGCCTGGTGTCATAACTGTCCACATTGTGCTAGAAGTTGTAGTTATAGAAATTAGGCAAGTAAAATAAATAAAAGTGCATCCAAATTGAAAAGACAGAAGTGAAACTCTGGTATGTATGACATTAGAAGGAATGATACAGGATAAAAACTGGGATGGGATAACTTAGCAAACCTAGAGTGGGCAATGATGGTGATTAAACGCACAAATAAAAGAAGGTTTTTACATGACAGAGAACAAATGAATGTCAGCATTGCAAAGTGTTGAAAATGGGATGGCATATGGAATAATCCAATCAATGCAAACAAGGGTTTGCACATGACAAGATCCTTTATTTGGAAAATCCCAAGATGTCTGTGACAAAGCTACTTGAGTTAATAAACAAATTCAGCAAAGTGGCAGGATAAAAGATTCATGTGCAAAAATCAGTAGTGTTTCTATACACTGGTAATGGCCTAACCAGGGGGGAAATTAAGGAAAAAGTCCCATTCACAATAGCAACTAAAAGAATCAAGTATCTAGGAATAAACTTAACCAAGGATATAAAAGACATCTACAAAATACTGCAAAAAGGAATAAGAGAAGACTTAAAGATTTGTAAAGACGTTTCATGTTCATAGATAGGAAGCTTAATGTCATTAAGAGGTCAATTATAAGCAAATTGATATACAGATTCAATGCACTAACAATGAAAATTCGAACAACCCTTTCTGCAGACTAGGAAAAGTTTGTTATCATATTTATTTGTAAGGTAAAGTTTGCCTCGAATAGCCAAAAACAAAAACAAACAAACAAACAAACAAAAAACAAGATAAAAAGGAAGAATGAAGTGGGAGGACCTTCACTTCCTGACTTTAAGCCTTAATATAAAGTCACTGTAGTCAGAAAAGCATGGTGTTGGCTGAAAGATAGGCATTGATCAATAACATTAAATTGAGAGTTTGATACTAGACCCTCAGATCTATGGTCAGTTGGTCTTTGGCAAGTCTCCAAATACACTGAACAGGGACAGAATAGCTTCTTCAATAAAGGGGGCTGGGAGTACTGGATATCCTTGGCCAAAGTAATGAAAGGGAACTTCTACTCCATACCTTATATAAAAATTAAATCAAAGTGACTCAAAGACTGACATATAAGAGCCAATACAACAAAACTTCTAGAAAAAAATATAGGGAAATGTTTTCAAGACATGGTGCTAGGATACAATTTCTTAGACATTACATGAAAATCACAGGTTATGAGGGAAAAACATAAGTGGGACTCTACAAGATAAAGCAATTCTGTGCTTCAAAGGACTTTGTCAAAAAGATGAAGAGGCAGCCAACTTAATAGGAGATATATTTGGACATCCTATGTCTGATAAGGATTTGATATCCAGTTACTTTATATATATATAAAGTAACTCTAAAACTGCAACTGAAGGACAAAAAAAAAACAAATAAAAATGGGCAAAAGATATGGACAGACGCTTTTACAAATAAGAAATAAAAATTATTCAAAAACATATGAAAACATATGCACCTTGATTGGCTGTTAAGGAAATGCAAATCAAAGCCAAAATGAGATACCAACTCAAAGTGACTAGAATGGCCATTATCAAAAAAAACCAAAAAAACTATAAATGCTGGAGAGGAGGTGAGGAGAGACAGATACATGTACTCACTGTTGGTAGGAATCTAGAATAGTGCAAACACTCTTGCAATCAATTTGGCCTTCCTCAGTGTCATGGCCAGGTTCATGTGTCAACTTGGCCAAGTGGTGGTACATGTTTGTCTGGTTGGGCAAGTGCTGGCCTGTCTGTTGCAATGAGGACCTTTCATAGAATTAAATCATGGTCATGTCAGTTGCATCCACAGCTGGTTCCATTTGTGATCAGCTAGAGGGGAGTGTCTTTTACAATGAATGATGCTTAATCTAATCATGTGAAGCCTTTTAAGGAGGATTCAGAGGAGGTAGATTCCATTCCTGCTTCGGCTGGTGAGTCTCTCCTATGGAGTTCATCCAGACCCTCCATTGGAGTCGTCGGTTTCACAGCCTGCCCTGTGGATTTTGGACTCTGCATTCCTGCGGTCACATGAGACACTTTTATAAATTTTATATTTGCAAGTGTTCCCTGTTGATTCTGTTTCTCTAAAGAACCCTAACTAATACACTCAGGGAGAAAAGTATAAAACTGCCATATGATCCAGTAATCCCATTACTAGGTATATGTTCAGAGGAACTAAAGGCAAGGACATGAATAGATATTTGCAAGCCATTATTTACAGAAGCATTGCTCATGATGGCCAAGAGATAGAAGTGGCCCAAATATCCAGCAACAAATAGATAGATAAAGAAAATGAGGTAGATACATACAACGGATTATTACACAGCTGTAAGACAAAATAAAGTTGCAATACATGCAACAACATGGATTAACCTTGAGGACATTGTGTTGAGTGAAATTAACCAGAAACAACTGGACAACTACAGGATGGTCTCACTAATATGAACTAATAAAAATGAGCAAACTCTGAGAGTTGAAATTTAGAACACAGATTATCATGAGATACAAAGAGAGTAGGGGTTGGGCATTTGATGCTGAAGGGGTACAGAATGTACAGCAGGATTTACTGTAAATATCCAGAAATGGATAGCACAATACTCTCAGATAGTAGCACAATATTGTAAGTGTAATGAATGAAGCTTAAAATGAAAACGGAAGGCAAAGGGCATGTATGACATCAGAAGGAATGATACAGGATAAAAACTGGGACTGGACAGCTCAGCAAAACCTAGAGTGGACAATGATGGTGATTAAATGTGCAAATATAAAAAAGTTTTTACATGATGGAGAACAAATTAATGTCAACATTGGAAAGTGTTGAAAATGGGATGGTATATAGAAAAATTTAAGCAACGCGAACAAGGGTTTCACATTAGTAGTAACATCGTACTATGTTACTTCCATTAATGGTAACAAAGGCAATATGCCAAAGGTAGATGTCAATAATATGAGGATATAAAGGAGATGTATGGGAGTCTTGTTGTTACTCCTTTTTATTTTTTTATTCTTCATGTATTTTTCTCTTCTTTCTTTGTAGAAGAAAGGGAATTTTTGTTTTCGCTTAGATTGTGGTGGTGAATGCATAACTACATGATTATACTGGGAACCACAGCTTGTTAACTTAGGATGGATCATATGGTGTGTAAATAAAGCTGTTTAAAAATAAAAAGAAAGTCACAGTCATGCTTCAATTCCCCACTTTCACCTGCATAGAATATATAGGCAGAGGATCAATAAAGAAACACAGAATTTGAATCATATGATAAATGAATTAGGCTTAACAGACTTTTACAGGACATTACAATAGCAAGATGCATATTTTTCTCAAGTGCTCATGAATCCTTCTCAATGATAGACATATTCTTGGTCATAAAGCACATCTCAATAAATTTAAAAAGATTGAAATAATATAAGACACTTGGATCATAATGGAATGAAGTTAGAAATCAATAGGAGGCAGAGGGCCAGAAAATTCACAGATATATGGAGACTAAACAACACAATCTCAAACAACAAGTGGGTCAAGGAAGAAACTATGAGAGAAATCAGTAAATATCTTCAAACAAATGAAAATGAAAGCACAACATATCAACATTTATGGGATGAGGCAAAGGCAATGTTGAGGAAAATTTATTGCCTTAAATGCCTATATTTAAAAACAGGAAGAGAAAAAATTGAGGAATTAACTTTTCATTTGGAGGAACTAGAGAAAGAACAACAAAGTAACCCTAAAGCAAATAAAAGCAAAGAAATAAGAAAGATTAGAGCAGAAATAAGTGAAATTGAGAACATGAAAACAATCAAGAATATCAATAAAAGCAGAAGTTGATTATTTGAGAAAATCAATAAAATCAATGAACCCTTAGCTATGTTGATAAAAAGAAGAGAAAGGACATAAATAAATAAAATCAGAAATGAATGGGGAGACATAAAAACTGAACCTGCAGAAATAAAGGAGGGTAATAAGAGGATACTATGAGCAACTATATGCTAACAATCTAGACAACATAGATGAAATGGACAACATTCTAGAAAGGCATGAATAAATAACATTGACTTGAGAAGAAATAGACAGCCTCAACAAACCAATCACATATAAAGAGTTTGAATCACTCATCAAAAAGCTTCCAAAAAGAAAAGTCCAGGACCGAATGGCTTCACATGTAAATTCCACCAAGCATTCAAGAATGAATTAGTATCAATCCTGCTGAAACACTTTAAAAAAATTGAACAGGAGGGAAAGCTACATAACTCATTCTATGAAGACAACATAGCCCTAATACCAAGGACTGACAAAGATACCACAACACAATAAAATTAAAGACAAATCCTTCCAATGAATATAGATGCAAAAATCCTCAACAAAATACTTCCAATATGAATACAGCAACAGGTTAAAAGATTTATACACCATGATCAAGTGGGATTTATTCTGGGTAAGCAAGGATGATTCAACATAGAAAATCAATCAATGTAATACACCATATCAACAAATCAAGGCAGAAAAACCACATGATCATCTCCATTGATGAAAAAAAAAGGGATTTGACGAAACTCAACATCCTTTCTCAACGAAAGTACTTGAGAAAGCATTCTTGACTAAAAAGGAGAAGAGAGAAATGAAACAAAATGAAGTGTCAGGGCTGAGAGATTTCAAACACAGTCGAGAGGTCTACTGGCATTTATTGTTATGTATTTTATCGGTATCCCTTTTTAGTTTATGGTGTGTTGGAGTAGCTGGAGGGAAATACCTGAAATTGTTGAGCTGTGTTCCAGTAACCTTGATTCTTGAAGGTGATTGTATAAAAATATAACTTTTACAGTGTAACTTTGAGGTTGTGAAAATCTTGTGTCTATTGCTCCTTTTATCCAGGATGTGGACAAATGAGTAAAAAATATTGATAAAAATAAATAAATAATAAGGGAGACAAAGTGTAAAATAAATTGGGTAGATGGAAATATTAGTGGTCGATGAGAGGAAGGGGTAAGGGATATGGTATGTGTATGAGTTCTTTTTATGTATTTTACTGGACTGATTCAAATATTATAAAATTGATCATGATGATGAATACACTACTATGTGATGATATTATGAGCCATTGATTTTCCACCATGTATGGAGTGTATGTATATATAATTATCAGTACAAGTATTTTTTAAAAAGATACAAGTCCTGGAGAAAATGTGGAATGAGGTATACCCATTCACTGTTGGTAGGAAAATATGATGGTGCAGCCTCTCTGTATGCCAGTGTGGTGGTTCCACAGGAGGTAAATATATGTTTTCTATATGATCCTGAAACCCTGTTATTAGGCATAAACTAAAATGAACTGAAAGCCAGGAAATGAATGGACATTTGCACACTGCTGTTTATTTCAGCAGTGTTCCTGATTTGCAATGGATGGAGGTGGCCTAATGGTACATCAACAGATAAGAGGAAAGGTGAATTTTGGTGTATATGTACGATGGAATATTGAGTGGGCACAAGGAAACATGAAGTTGTGAGACATGAAACTATGTGAATGAATATTGATGACGTTGTGTTGAGTGAAATAAGCCAGAAACAAAAAGAAAAATATAATAAGTCCTCATTAATGTGCACTAGTCATAATG
Organism: Tamandua tetradactyla; assembly: GCF_023851605.1. Taxonomy (NCBI): domain Eukaryota; kingdom Metazoa; phylum Chordata; class Mammalia; order Pilosa; family Myrmecophagidae; genus Tamandua; species Tamandua tetradactyla. Next base: position 51,556,006 of record NC_135353.1, on the reverse strand, counting down.
TGCAAACTCTGGAAATTAAATTTGAGAGCATAAGCTATCAGAGGTAGGACATGTGTAGAGATTGGGCAAATGATGATTTAAGAGTTCAGAATGTTCAGTAAGTCTTACTGTAAAGGTTCCTAGATTGTAAGCTCTTACAGCAGCCACATCCATTTTTGAGTTTTAACTGTTATTTCTATATTCTGAGATGCTGAGTTCTTTGTGTATGAGGTTGTAGTTCCCTGGAACTTCAGTTATCTGTGTGACACCTGAGACCCAGATTTAATTTCCTGCAGCTCTGTACGTCAGCATTACACCATATAGCAGCAGCTAAAGAAGATGCAAATACATAGGACTTCAGTTAGAGCTATAAATGAAATTGACTTGGTTAGGACTAAGGTAAATCAGAATACAGGAAAAAGAAAGAGAGTGACTGTATTTTAAAACGTCAACTTCTGTTTGAGACAAAGGATAATATGTGAGTTGGTACAAAATTTAAATTTTCAAAATAAAACAAATGGCTAAAAATCACATCAAATATGTTTTCATTAGCTATTAGGGAAATGCAAATTAAAACCACTATATGATATCATCTCACACCTATAAAAATGACTTCTATGAAACAAAAGAGAAATTGCAAGTGCTGGAGAGGATGTGGGTAAATGGGAACACTTATTCAGTGCTTGTGGGAATGTAAAATGGTATATTCCTGTGGAAGACAGTTTGGTGGTTCCTCAGAAAACTAAACGTTGAGCTGCCCTACAGTCCAGAAATTCCGATACTTGGTACATACCTAGAATATCTGAAAGCAGTGATATGAACAGACATTGGCACATAGATATTCATAGTAGTATTAGTCACAATTGCCAAAAGATGCAATCAGCCCAATCATCCATCAACGACCGAATGGCTAAAAAATTTATGGTACATACTTACGATGGTATATTATTCAACTGTAAAAAGGAATATAAAATCCTGATTTATGCAACGATGTGGATGAACCTTGAAGATATAATGCTGAGGGAAATAAGCCAGACACAAAAGGACAAATATTGTATGATCCCACTGATATGAAATAGACTGTGTAAGCTCATAGAGTTACAATTTATAATATAGGTCATCAGGAAATGTGGTAGGCATGGGGAATGTGGTGTTAATTCTTAATTTGTACAGAATTTCTATTTAGGCTGATTGTAATGTCTTGGAAATAGATGGTAATGTCTTGGAAATGGATGGTGATGTAACATTATGAGTGTAATTAATAGCACTGAATCATCAACGTGAATGCGATTCAAAAATATGGAAACAATTGAAATAGCCATCAACAAATGAATGTATAAACAAAATGCAGTATATTCATACAATGGAATATTATGTAGCTGTAAGATGGAATGAGGTTCTGAAGCATATGAGTACATGGATGAACCATGAGGACATAATGCTGTATGAAATAAACCAGATATTGTGTGATTTCCCTAATATGAACCACCTAGAAAATGCAAACTCAGAATCTCCAAATGAATGTGGGGAACCTAGAGCTAGAAGATAGAGAAGTGGGCTGGTTAACTAATCTGTACAGACTTGGTAATGAGGTTGAACTGAAATAAGTGGGAATGGATAAAGGTGATGGTAGTTGTTACTGAGATTATAAGTAATAGTGCCATAATGTAGGTGAATTTAATTTAAAGGTGTCATTTAAAGTCATGTATCTCACTGATTAAAACTACAAATATAAATGAGTTCTTGCAAGAACTACTAAAAACGTACAATAAGTCAATAATAGAGTGGTACATGGAGACAATTACCTATTGCATTATATGGACTATATTTAACAGTAATACCTTCATAGTCTTTCTTCAAGAGTAACATATTTACACCAATAATTCGGGTAATTAACTGGGAGGGGATATGGGATATGGGGTGTTTTGTGTTGCCTTTGTTGTGTGTGTCTGTTATTTTTCTCTTGGAGAAATAAAGTCTAAACTTGAGAGTCATGTTGATTGCACAACAAAGTAAACATACTGTGAAACATGGATTTTATACTTTGGATAGAAAAGATGGTATGTGACTATATTTGGAAAAAAAAGAACCCTGCAGACTGAAAAATAATAAATGAAAAGAAAGATGCAAGTGCTGGACAAGATGTGGAGAGATGAATTACCTATTCATTGTTGATAGGGAAATATAATGGTGCAGCCTCTAGGGAGGGCAGATTGGAAGATCCACAGGAGGCAAAGTATAGGGTCACTATATGGTCATACAATCCCAATACTAAGAATATATATGGAAGAACTGAAAGCAGGGACACAAATATACATTTGTACTCTGATGTTTATGGGGGCATTATTCATGATTGTCAATGGATGGGAGGTGGCCTAAGGGTCCATCAACTGATGAGTGGAAAGGTGAATTGTGGTGTACATATATGATGGAATATTGTGAGGATACAGAAAGGAATGAAGTCACTAGGGATGTAAAAAGGTGAATGAACCTTGAGGACATTATGGTGAGTGAAATAAAGAAGAAACAAAAGGAAAAATATTGTATGGTCTCATTTAGAAAATATTTATAAGAAAATTAATGTGTAGATTGTAAGTTCTTACAGCACTCTTATTTCTGAGTTTTAATTGATATTTCTAAATTTTCAGATGCTGTGCTCTTTATATATAACGTGGTAGTTCCCTGGAACTTTGGGTATCTGAATGACACCTGAGACTCAGAGTTTAATTTCTCAACAACTGTTAAAGAAGCCAAAAAAAAGAGATCAGATTTCAATTAGAGATATAAATGAAGTTGATCTAGTTAGGACTAAGGTAAAGTAGAATGCAGGATAATGAATGATATCCAGGCTATGTTTTAAAACTTCAACTTCTGTGTGGGACCAAAGGGTAAGATGTTTATTTGATCCAAAATTTAAACCAGCTATCTAAATTAAACTGTCTGGTCAGTTTATTTAAACAACTTAATTACATAGAGCCTAGAATAGGAAATTGTACATGGTATTCTTTATAGCTAAATGTGATACCTTGATAAATTCCATAGTATTTTGGGCAGAAAAAATAAAAGTATTGCTGTGTCCCTTGAGGGACTGTGGAAAAAATCTGAAGCTATTAAACTTTCCCACCTGGGAAGATCCTGATATTTTCTCAAGCATTAGAGACTCCCCAATTAATAGGCCAAGCCCTCGTTCTTGAGGCTTGCCCTTATGGAACTCATTTCTATAATGACATAGCTAAGACTACTTATAAATAGGCCTAAGATTCACCCCAATAGAACCTCTTCTGTTGCTCAGATGTGTTCTCTCTCACTATTAGTCAAACTCTGTAAATAAACTCATCCTCCTTCCCCTACATGGGACATGACTTCCAGGGGTTTGGTTTCCCTGGAAACATAGGACAAGACTCCCAGGGATCAGCCTGGCCCTGACATTGTGGGATTGACAATGCCTTCTTAAACCAAAGAGGAAAAAGAAATGAAATAAAATAAAGTTTCAGTGGCTAAAAGATTAAAAATACAGTTGAGATGTCATTTTGGAGGTTCCTCTTATGCAAGTTTCAATCAGATATTGAACTGGCCACAATATGCCAGGCCCCACCCAACAGTTTTCCTGAAAACCCTAATGAATACCCTGGGCTTTATCTTTGATTCTACAAAAGTCTTTATTGGTAAGCTGATTTTTCACTAACTTAAACCCTTCAGATTGTTCCTATGGCAGATAAGCCCTGAAACTCACAACTACCAGTCACTCCAAGAATATCAACTGGTTTCATCCACTACACCATAGTGTTAACACCCCTTTTCAGCATGAAGAAGTTAAAATGGTCATTGCCCAGATATCCTTGAGGATTGATGGAATAATCAAACGAAAGGGAGGTGTTGTAATAGAGAAGTTAGGAATTAACAAATGATTATGGCTACTGAATCATTACATAAATATTTGCTTTTAGCTTCTAGTGTATTATAAGACATAGAATGAAATACCTGAAATTGTTGAGCTGTAACCCAGATGCCTTGATCATTGACAATGATTGTATAACTATACAGCTTTTAACTTGTGATCATATGATAGTAAAGTCCTTGTCTCTGATACCCCCTTTCTCCAGGCTATGGGTAGATGAGTAATAAAATAAAGACATGCATGCAGAATAAAAAATAAATAGACAAATAGGTTGCAAGTAAAAGAATCTGAAAAAGATATACCACATTAACATAAATCAAAAGATATCTGGATTTACTATACATGCCAGCTTGAATCTGTTGTGTACCCAGAAAAACTGAACTCTTTAATACTCATTCAGTATTGTTGTTTAGGAGCTTTTTGATAGTGTCCATGGAGATGTGACCCATCCAATTGTGGGTGCTAAATTTGATTAGGTGGTTTCCATGGAGATGTGTCTCCACCCATTCAAGGTGGGTTTGCTTACTATAGCCTGTTAAGAGTGATTCATTTTGGAAAAATCTACAGAGCTCATGCAGCCAGAAACCTTTGGAGATGAAGATGTAAAATGACCTTGCAGGAGCTTCATGAAACAGGAAGCCAGGAGAGAAAGCTAGCAGACTTCACAATGTGCCCTTCCAGCTGAGAGAGAAACCTTGAATTAATTGGCTTTTCTTGAGTGAAGGTAGCCTCTTATTGGTGTCAAAATTTGGACATTTTCACAGCCTTAGAACTGTAAACTTGCAACTAAATATATTCCCATTTTGAAAGCTGTTCTGTTTCTGGTATATCACATTTTGGCAGCTTGCAAACTATAACACTATATTAATATCAAAGTATACTCCAGAGAAAAGCATATTACCAAAGATATACAAGCCCATTTTTTTAAGGAAATAGAGGGTCATTAATCAAGTGACCATTACCATCTTATACATGTATGAAACATAATAAGAGAGCTTCAAAATATAAGAAGCAAAATTGATAGAATTGAAATTAGAAATAAGTAATTGCAGCTGAAAATTTCATCACAGCTCTCTCAACAAATGGAAGAACAAGTAATGAGAAAATCAATGAGGATCTAGAAAACTTAAAAAACACTACCAACCAATTTGGCCTGGCCAACTTTTTAGACAACTCCATGCAACAATAGCAGAAGACACATTATTTTTTAGTGTATATGGAACATTGATCAAGACAGACCATACTCTGGGCAATAAAAAAGTCTCAATACATTTAAAAGTATTTAAGTAATACAAAATATTATCTCATGAATGAGAAACAAACATATTTAAGTGTATCTGGTAAATTCCCAAATATTTAGAATATTAGTAAGGCATTTATACATAACTCCTTTTTCATAGGACAAATTAAAAAGGAAATTAGAAAGTAATTTAACTGAAGGAAATGAAAAAACAATATATCAAAATTAAGATTGCAGCTAAAGTAGTACTTAAAAGGGATATATAGCAGTATAAGCCTACATTAAGATAGAAAAACTACCTGAAATCAATGATCGCAGTTTCTATTAAACATTATATTGAAGGTTATAGCACACACAATTAAGCAAGATAATGAATTGAAGACATTAAGATTGGAAAATAAAGGGTAAACCTATCTCTATTTGCAGATACCATGATAATATATATAGAAAATCCTGAGAAATCCACAAAATAATCCATACTATTAGAACTAACAACTTCAGCAAAGTTGGAAGATAATATATTGATATAGAAAAAATATGTATCTCTAGATACTTGCAATGAATAAACAGTAAATGAAAGTAAGGAAACAATTCCACTTACAATAGCATAAAAATTTAATATTTTGGAATCAATTTTACAAGCTATCTGAAAATTTATTCTCAGAATATATGGTTGAAACAAATTAAGAAATGCTCCTGAATCAGAAGACAATAGTGTTAAAATGGCAATATTCTTCAAAATGTTCCACAGGTTCAATACAATTGCTATTAAAATCCCAAAAGATTTATTCTTCTTTTGGAAAAAGGTAAAATGCTATCCTCAGTTACAAATAGAACTGCAATGGGCCCCAAACACCCATAATCCTCCTAAAGAGGTTGAACAAATTTACAGGACTCATACTTCTGGATTGGAAAATATACTACAAGCTACAATAATGAAGACATTGTGGCAATATTGTAAATGTACACAAATATATTGATGGACTAAAATTAAGAAACCAGAAATAAACCTGTATATTTGTAATCAATTGCTTTTTGATAAATGCAGAAAATAATTCAATGGTGAGAGAATAGTATTTTAAACAAGTGGTGTTGGGACAACACACAATACACGTGGAAAAGAACAAAGTTGACCCCTACCTCATACCATACATAATTTGACTCAAATGGATCATAGACAAATTGTAATGGCTAAAATGATAAAACTTAGAAGAAAACTTTGGTGTAAATCTTTCTTACCTTGGATTAGGCAATGGTTTTTTAGATGTAAAATCTGAAGAACAAAAAAAATTGGACTTTGTTGAAGTTAAAGAGAAAGCAAACTTTTATGCTTCAAAGGACACTACCAAGAAACTGAAAAGAAAACCTGAAGAATGGGAGAAAATATTTACAAATCACATATTTGATATGTGCATAGTGTGTAGAATATAAAGAACTCCTAAAGTCAACTATGATAAGATAAATAAACAAACCAATTTAAAAATGGGCAAAGTTACCAGGAATGCAAGGATGGTTCATACAATAAAATCAATTAATGTAATTCAGCACATTAACAAATTAAAAAGGAAAATCACATGTCCATCTTGATTGATGCTGAAAAAGCATTTGACAAAATTCAACATCCTTTTCTGATAAAAACACTTCAAAAAGGAAAGAATCAAAGATAAATTCCTCAATGTGATAAAGGACATATATGACAAACCCATAGCCAGCATCATACTCAATGGCGAGAGACTGAAAGCCTTCCCCCTAAAATCAGGAATGAGACAAGGATGCCCTCTGTCATGATTACTATCCAACATTGTAGTAGAAGTTCTAGCTAGAGCAATCAGGCATTGGGAAGGAAGAATTAAAACTTTCATTATTCACAGATGACATGATACTATACCTGGGAAAATCCTTAGAAATCTATAACAAAGAAACTTAAGCTAATAAGAAAATTCAGGAAAATGGCAGGCTATAAAACTAATGTGCAGAATTCTGTAATGTTTCTATTCACAAGCAATGACCTAACTGAGTAGTCAATTAAGGGAAAAAATCCATTCACAACAACAACTAAAAGAGTCAAGTATCAAGGAATGAACTTAAGTAAGGATGTAAAGGACTGGTACACAGAAAACAACATAACATTGCTAAAAAAAAATCAGAGAAGATCTAAATAGGTGGGAAAACATTCTCTGCTCATGAATAGGAAGGTTAAATGTAATTGTTCTACTTTGCTAGCTGCCAGAATAAAATATACCTAAATGGAATGGCTTTTAAAAAGGGGAATTTATAAAATTCCTAGTTTACAGTTTTAAGGCCATAAAAATGTCCCAATTAAACCAAATATGTAAAAATGTCCAAGTTCAGGCACCAATAAGAGGTTATTTTCACTCAAGAAAGGCCAATAAAGTTCAGGATTTCTCTCTCAACTGGAAAGGCACATAGCGAATATGGCAACATCTGCTAGCTTTATCCCCAGGCTTCTTGTTTCAGGGAGCTTCTCCATCTCCAAAGATCTCTGGTTGCATGGGCTCTCATGGGTCTCATACCTCTATCATGGCTCTGTCTCTTTTTCCAAAATGTTTCCTCTTTTAAAGGATTCCAGTAAATTTATCAAGACCTATGTGGAATGCGTGGAGTCACATCTCCATGAAGATAAGCTAATCAAGTTTCCAACCTATGGTACTGAATAATAATTAAAAGAAATGATTGCTTCTGCAAGATTGAATAACGGTTAAAACATGGCTTTTCTAGGGTATATAATACTTTCAAATTAGCACAATACCTAAGATGTCAATTCTACCCCAATCAACTTACAGATCCAATCAGTGCCAATAGAAATTCCAACAATTTACTTGGAAGATTCGGAAAAGCTAGTTACCAAATTCATCTGATGGGGAATGATACCCCCAATAGCTAAAAGCATCCTGAAAAAGAACTAAATGGGAGGATTAACACTTCCTGATTTTAAAACTTATTATAAAATGACAGTGGTCAAAACAGCATGGTACGGGTACCAAGATAGAAGTATTGCCCAATGGAATAAAATTGAGAACACAGAAATAGACTACCAAATCTATGGTAAACTGATATTTGACAAGGCTCTCAAATACACTGAACTGGGACAAAATGGGTTTTTCAATAAAAGGACATAGGAGAACTGGATATCAATAGCTAAAAGAATGAGAGAGAACCCCTACCATACACTCTATAAAAAATTAAATAAAATTGGATCAGATGCCTAAATATAAGAACCAGTACCATAATACTCTTAGAAGAAAATATGGGGAAACATCTTCAAGACTAAACCATAGGAGGTAGCTTCTAAACTTTACACCCAAAGCACAAGCAACAAAAGAGAAAACAGAAAAATGGTAACTTCTAAAAATCAAATGATTTTGTGCCTCAAAAGACTTTGTCAAAAACGTGAAGAGGCATCCAACTCAATGGGAGAAAGGAAATCACACATCAGATAAATGTCTGATACTCTGTATACATAAAGAAATCACACAACTCAACAACAAAAGAACAAACAACACACCTATAAAATGGGATAAAGATATGAATTGGTATTTTTCTGAAGAGCAAACAGATGTTTATAAAGCACATGAAGAGATGCTCATTTTCATTAGCTATAAGGGAAATACAGATAAACTACAATGAGATACCACCTCACACCTACGAGAATGGCTGCTATTAAACAAACAGGAAACTAAAAATGTTGGAGAAGATATGGAGAAATTGGGACAATTATGCACTGCTTATGTGAAGGTTTAATGGTACAGCCACTATGGAAAGCAGTTTGGTGGTTCCTTAGGAAACTGAATATTGAGTTGCCCTATGACTTAGCAATACAACTACTTGGTATATACACAGAAGAGCTGAAACCGTGACACAAAGAAAGCATTTCACACTGGTATTCATAGGAGCATTATACACAATCACCAAAAGATGGAAGCAAACCATGTGCCCACCAACAAATGAGTGGATTAACAAAATGAGGTGTATACATATGATGGAATTTTATGCAGGAGTAAGATGAAAAGACATCCTGAAGCACATGACAAGATGGATGAGTTTTGAGGAAATATTGCTGAGTGAAATAAGCCAGACACAAAACGATAGATGCTGTATGATTCCACTTTTATGACCATGGTAAATTTAAAATAGGACACATAATATAGAATATAAGACACTAAAGATGTATAGAAATTAGAGATGGGTGAAGGGTTAGTTAATGAGATTGAACTCAAATGTAAGTGAACAGACAGAAGTGAAGGCAATTCACTAGTGGGTCTATAAGTAATAATATCATATTGAAGGAGAACATGATTGAAAGGGATTTTATTGACCCAAGGGTCTCACTTATTAACGCTACAAATACAAGTAAACTTTTGCATGAACTACCGCAAAAGTATAAATCTAGCACAAAGAGTATATAAATTTGGTGTATGCGGGAAAACTGCTATTACGGACCCATGGGCTATGTTTAACAAGAGAATTTCAACAGTACCACAGCAATACCAGGGGTAAGAAATGGGGAGAAAACAAGAGTTAAGGGGAAATTTGGATTTTCTATTTGGGAAGAATATCTGTCTTGGGAACAATGAAATTACCTAAAATTGAGAGCGTTGATGGACTGCTAACTTTACATTATACATGATGCCCAAAGAATGGACGTGGCTGAAGGATGAACTAACTGAGAAGTAAATTGGTGAACATATGATCAAATATTGCTACAACAGGGAATGCAGTTGTGGTACATGCAACATTGTGAATGAACCTGTGAGACATCTGGTGAGGCAAAATAAGCCAGAAATGAAGAAGCAGATATTGTATGGTCTCATTTAGAAAATACTTATAAAAAAGTAGAAGCCTAGATGTAAGCTCCTATAGCAGTCACATTTAGTCCAGAGTGATAATTGTTATTTCTGGATTTTGAGAGACTGTTGTATGTATGTGCACCTGGTATTTAGAGACAAGAACAAAGTCCATCAGGTCAGGATTAAGGTAAATTCAGAATACTCGGGTAAGGAAGACATTGTCTATATTTTAGAACCCCATCTACTCTTTGAGATAAAAGAAAGAACGTTTTATTTTGTCTGGAACTTAAATTTTGTAGCATATAATCTAATGTAACCTGTCTGGATAGATCATTTAAACAATCCAAACCCAGGGAGCCAGAATAAGAAAGAAGACCTTTAATCCTGTATAGCTTAATGTAATACCTAGATAAATCCCAGAGTATTTTAAGTAGATAATAAAAAAAATATTGGCAAAGTACTTTGAGGGATGGGAGAAAAAAACATGGGATTATTAAACTTTGCCAGCAGGGAAAGACCTGATTCTATGTCAAACATTAAGGACACACAAATCAATAGGTCAAGCCCTTGCTCTCGAACCTCTCTCTTTTTTTATATAACTTTTTTATTGTATAATATAACATATACAAAGCAAAGAAATAAAAAAGCAATAGTTTTCAAAGCACTCTTCAACAAGTAGTTATAGTACAGATCCTAGAGCTTGTCATGGGATACCACACAATCCTCTCAGATTTTTCCTTCTAGCTGCTCCAGAACATAGGACCTAGAAGGCATAAATATTTACTTATCATAAAAATCAACTTTTTTTCTTTTTTTGTGAAAAATAACATACATACAAACAAGCAATAAATTTCAAAGCACAGCACAACAATTAGTTTTAGAACATATTTCAGAGCTTGGACATGGGTTGCAACTTCACAATTTTTACTTATAGCTACTCTAAGAGACTGGAGACTAAAAGAGATATCAATTTAATGACCCAGCAATATTATTAATTTATTAAATCTTCTGTATAGCTCCACTATGACCTTTGATATTTCTATCCCTCTCTTTAGGGATGTCTTGGCTATGCTCATTCTAACATTTTCATGTTGGAAGTGTCTGTCAATTATATGGGATGTGGAGATGGAACTATCTGATATTCTGGAGAGATTGGGTCCTCTAGGTTTCAGGACTTACCTGATCCAGGGACTCATGTGGAGGTTTCAGATTTCTGAACAGTTGCACTAGTGCATGGAGCACTTGTGGAATGTTATATTTTACCCTAGTTGTTATTTAAGATTGTCTGCAATGGTCCTGGTTGGGGGTTGGCAGATTATAATAGGTAGCAATGTCTAACCGAAGCTTGCATAAGCTTTCCTTTCTCTCATTAATTGATGAACCAAATAAGAAATATCAGTAAATATACAGATAATTTGAAAAATGTAATAACCAACTTCACTAAACTGACCATTATAAAACAGTACATCATCAAGTACAGAATATATTTCCTTTTAAAATGTGCACTGAACACTCACAAGATAGATTAGATGCTAGGCCATAAAACAAATCTCAACAAATATCAAAGAATTGAAATCACAATGAATTAATTCTTGAAAATAATGACATTAAATTAGATTTGAATGACAATAAAATACTCAAATACATTGGAATAAACCAGCAGACTTATAAATAACATGAGTCAAGAAATAACAAGGGAAATAAGATGTGTTGAACAGCACAATAATGAAGAAATAACATATCAGAAGTTGCAAATAAAATTAAAACAGTGTTTAGAGGAAAATTTATAGCTTTAAATGCCAATATTAAAAACAAGGATGTAAAATTAGTGATTTAATCTTGCACTTAAGAAAGGAAGAGGAAATTAAACACAAAGAATATAAACTAAAAGAAATAATCAAAGGAGTAGAAATAATTGAAATAGAAGCAGGCCAATGGGAGAAAAAGACAAAATCAAATTTTGTTTACTAAAAACTAAAAATTTAGGAATGTATAATTAAAGAGAGAATCACCAACATCAGGAATGTGAAAGGGAATATACGAACAAATCAAAAAGATATTAAAAGGATAATTAGGTGTACTATAAACTATCTTATGCAAAAAACCAATGGCCTAAATGAACAGAACACGTATTTCTTGAAAGACAAAACTTACCAAATACTGGAACAAGGTGTAATACAAACTTACGCAGGTCCATATTTCTAGCTTCATAGCTCCAGACATTGAGTACATTATCAATATCAGCAACACCAAGAGGCTTTACAAAGGAATTATATCAAATTTTGTTAAAGAAATAATGGCAGTGCTACTGAAAATGGATGAAAATAGTACAAGAGAAGAAAATTGCAGGCCAATAGCACTCACCAACATAAAATTTAAAATTCTTTAAAATATGTTAGTAACAGATTATAGGACTTTAATCCAACCAAGATGGTGGTGTAAGATGCTCCAGGGTGCTATTTCCCCCATGGAAACTTCAAATGAATAGCAAAACCTGAAATGAGAATTTATTTATATAAAGAAGAAAAGAGTGCTCAGGATCAAGCCCCATGGTACCTAAATACTTCAAAGTTGAATAAAGATAAGAAGAACCATTAAAACAGAGTAAGTAAAAGGGAATTCCTAATGAGATAGGAAAGAATTGTTTCAAGTAGAAAAGTTTGTCAATTATTCCTAAAGTAGCTGAAAGTACTGGAAAGATGAAGTGAGTGAATGTTCATCAGGCTCAGGAACGTATTGGTCATTGATAATCTTGTGGTACAAATTCCATAGCTTGGAGTAGAAACCAAATTGGACTGACTCAGAGGTGAGTAATTAGAAAAAGCTTATGTAGATAATTATTTCATCATATTTGTTCCAAAGTTAAGGAGTGAAATGTGGTAGTGACTAGAAGGATATGTAGGGTCAAAGGAGTTGTTTGTGTAAAGGACAATTATACAACATGTTTGTATGCTGAGAGCAAATCAGTTTTGTTTGGGCTTACTAAAGCTGCTGCAATGCAATATACTAGAAATGGATTGGCTCTTGTAAAAGGGGTTTATTAAGAGAAAAGCATAATTCTAAGGCCATAAAATTGTCCAAATTAATGCACCATAAAGAAGATATCTTCTCAGAGGAGAGACAGCATTTGGGTTCCTCTGTTACATGGGAAGACACATGGTGATATATGCTGGCCTTTTACTACTGGGTTTTATTGCTTTCACCTCCTGTTTCCATGGTCTCTAACCTCGAAGGATTTGTGCATCCTTTCTTAACTTCTCTCAGTAAACTTTGGATTTTATTTCTTAGCTTAGCATCTCCAAATGTCTGTGTCAGCTCTTCAAGAATCTGAACTCTCTATTTTCTGTTTCAGCTCTTTTAGGACTCTTGTAGACTAATTAAGACCCACCTTGAATGGACATGGTTACATCTCTATGGAAACAGCCTAATTGCAAAAACCCATCCTACAGTAGGGTTTCCCTACAAAATTGGATTAGGATTAAAAGAGCATGGGCTTTCTGGGGTACATAACAGTTTCAAACCAGCACAAGTTGAAAAGGCTGATCTATAAGAGAGAAGGGGGTAGTTGAAGGAATGTGCTCTTTAAGATTATGAGAGGGAATGGAATTTAGAAGAGTACAAGGGACATATTTTCCATTATAACACAAGGCAAGGCATAAATCAGATACGTGATGGTACATTTGTAGAGTTAGTGGTAAGTGCCATCTATTGATGGAAGTAAAGGTATAGAAGGAGGTATTGAGTGTTTGATGAGAAAGGAGTAGATTTGTATAGTCTTTTTGGTAAAATAAGACTAACATAACCAAATCAAAGGACTACTAGGCATTATTGAATGACAGTTTGAGGATTGAGATCATAATACTAAAGTAAACCAAATTAATTCAGTTGATTATCTTTAGCAATATCTGCCATTGGGTGCAGGCACAGAGACAATAGATAGTAGAATCTATACAGAGGTAAGGCATTTCCCCCTCAACTCTGGGCCTAAAGGGCAGTGAAGCTGGGGTGCTTGTAAATGTATGGGTAATATGATTTCCTGTGGAATCTAGATCGAACAAGCAGAGAAGAGAAACCAAGGGCATGATGATGAGTAGTGAGGAGGTGGTGGCTTTAATGGATCGAGGGCCCAGTGGGCTAAATATTTGTGAGAGAATGTATGAGAAAGAGGGCTGGATGGATGGAAGGTAGTTATCAGAGTGAGATATTTGAAATTCATGTTTCAGAAACCAGGGTGTTGGCAGAATCATTGATTTGGACACTAAAGTCTGCAAAGATGTTGGCAGATGCTAGGATGCAAAGAATTTCTGTAATCCAAGTGTCTACAGATTATAGCAGTGATGGATACTGATTAGGAGGTAGGTAATTAAGCCTACCTTCTAATTGAAGGCAATGGAGAAAAGGAAAGGCTGGTATAGCTGAATGGCCTGAGCTGTCGCAAACTGGTGATATTTTTTGTTTCGGATTTGGATTGTATTCTAGGAAAGAATGAAGGAGTATGGAAGGAACAATTAAGATACAGGAATATACTTGCCATACCTCTTGGCCCTCAGATTTGTAGATTGTGAGAGGGAAAAAGGGAAAAAAAAAACACTTCTTTAGGGGAGATTTTCATTAAAGTTCAAGAGGTAAAGAAAACATTTAAATGAGAATTTGAAGAAAATATAGTCTTCTGAAACTGAAGCAGGATTACTAAACTCTCCCTGAAATTATCTGGAAAAGAAGGAAGAGGTTTGAATCATAGTAGGGATCATACAAAAATACAGAGGAAAGAAAATCTGAGTGATGGTACATAACTAGAGAAATCTGAACAGCTGAGGTCACTGATGTAAAAAGGCATGTGAGACATGAAAATCTGTGAGATAAGCTACTACCAAGGTTTCCCCAAAATTCACTTATGTGACTAGAAGGAAATTGCAAAGTAGGTAAAATTAACTTTTGTTTTATATCCTTTAGCTTTCCAGAAACCATATGTTGTCTTCCCAGTGTCTCACCACATTTTATATTTGGCACCACAATAGTTTGTGATCCCATCTTTCAGACCTTTCTTCATCAAAATTGATCACTTTGTCACATTCACAGATAGCAAGACAGATTTTAGCTACAGGGTCAATAGATTATAATGGCCACATTTCCTAACCACTCTTCACATTTTAAGGGGTTGTGAAACAATTAGAGCAAGGGACATGATCAATTTTATCAAGAAAATCAGGAAATTGTTGTTGAGTGCTGGTACTCTTTGATCTGATGTCATAGCATAGTTAAGAGTGTATAAGAATAGCTTTATTATTAATATTTATTGTTCAGTTTGAATGCACTTCAATTTAATGAGTGGTTTCTTTAATTGCAAACAATTATGAGCAAACTGGCAGTTTTCATAGGAGGCAGACCTACGTTTACCTGTTGGAAGATAGGCCAAATTCCAGAACAATACATTCTTGAGAAGCCTTCCTGTTTATCTCTTTTGAAGAAAACCTTGTACTTAGTGAACAGTAGTTATCAAACCTCAATTTTAATTTCTCAACAAAATATGCCTATTATTGAAACAACAAGAAGAAAATATTTTATGATTTGATTTAGCAGATACAAGGAATAATTTGAAATAATTCCATCTTTCAGTAACTTAAAAATATGCAACAGGGTTATAAATTACTCTCTTTCTATTTAGGGATGGTTCTACTGCTGATTGCTACTTTAATATACAGGAGATTAATTTAAATTAGCTATGCATATTGCTTAGATAGTAGAGTTCTAACTCTATATCTATATCTATAGATTGAATACCTGAAGAGTGAATAAAGATATGAAAAGAACAATGAGAGAGTGTTAGTGCAGGCAAAGTTGTACATGGAATATATACCAATTACAAGATAAAAGCATCAAGGCAAAGCAATATTCTTCTACAAGAGAAGTATGTATAAGGGTACTCATCAATGTAGTT
Source organism: Tamandua tetradactyla (assembly GCF_023851605.1). Taxonomy (NCBI): domain Eukaryota; kingdom Metazoa; phylum Chordata; class Mammalia; order Pilosa; family Myrmecophagidae; genus Tamandua; species Tamandua tetradactyla. The sequence goes on along the minus strand of NC_135353.1, from coordinate 51,540,143 downwards.
TATTTGTTGGGAAATAGAGTCATATCTTTAGGTAATTAAAGGGGCAAAAAAAGCACTCCATTGTGAAGCTGGAAATACCCCTGTATCCATCTTGAAGGCATGGGTGACACCTAGGGAGTTATTATTTCAGAAAGATCAGATGAAAAGTTGACAGAATATTGACAGGAAGATTTGTCACAAGCTCCTATTTGGGGTCAGATTTACAAATTGTACATCCACCCCAAATGTGGTAGTTAGGTTCAGGTGTCAACTTGGCCATGTAACGATGCCCCATTGTTCTGCTTCTGTGGACGTAAATCATCAGTACATGAAATTCATCTATGGATGATTACATTTGCCACTGGCTAAGTGGAGTGCCTTTCACAATGAGTGTGGTTTAATTAGCTGGTGGCTTAAAAGAGAGGTCAGAAGAAAGCTCAGCACAACACAGTCCAAACAACTCAGGATACCTCATCACAGCACTCACAGCTCAACCCAGACATTTGAAGATTCAGAAAGGGATAATGCCAGGCACAGCTGTTGGAAGCTGGAAGCCAGGAAAGAAGGTTAGCAGATGTTGCTCTGTACCTTACCATTGACCAAAAATCTCAGATGAAAGATAGCAACCTTTCTTCTGAATGACTGTGAATTTTTTTATAAATAAATCCCCTTCTTAAAAGCCAATCCATGTCTGGTGTGTTGCATTCTGGCAACTTTAGCAAACTAAAACAGGTTCCAGTACCAGAAGTGGGGTGCTGATGCAGTTTGCAAATTCCAAACATGTTGGAACGTTTTTTTAATTGAATAAGGGAAAGATTTTGGAAGAGCTCTGAGGATTTTGATAGAGAAGTTCTGAATTGTTTTGAAGAGATTGTTGGTAGCAATGTGTACTTTAGGGATAGTTATGATGGGGCTTTAGACAGAAGTGATGAATGTGTCATTGAGAACTGGAGGGAAGACATTCTTTGTGAATGGAGGGCAGAATTTGAAAGTGATGAACTTGGATATTCAGCAGAGAAAATTTCCAAACTATGTGTGGAGGTTGCAATCTGGCTACTCTATGAAGCTATAGTGAAATGTGATGGGAAAGAGATGAGTTGAGGACCAAACTCTTGGGTGAAAAGAAACCAGAAATTGATGGTCGGAAAAAGTCTGGGCTTCCAGAAAAAGTGACTCCAAAGTATAATGCCCCACATGAGGATTCAACCAAACATGGAAACAGTCAGCCATTGCAGGACAAGCACGAATTTGAGATGGAGTTATCAATAAAGGATTGGTTGGAAGTCCTTTAGCCTGATGGGCATGATGCCAGTTTACTGCATAGAAAACCAACAAGAGCACTGTGGGATCTTTATAAATGAAACTACTGCCAGTCTGGACAAAAAGGGACAGAAAAAGGAAATATTGAAGGAAAAACAACTTTGGAGGCAGAACCATGGAAGCTAAGGTTTGAAGCCAAGAAACCCTAGGCCAAGAGAGCAGATCCATCCATATACGTGGAGAGGGTGAGTTGCCCCAGAAGCAGAAGGTGGGCCTCCCACCTTGTTGCTCTGAAAGAGTTCTGCCACCTCAGGTCTTGGAGAGGGTGGAGTACATCCCTTGGTGAATGGGGGGAGCAAGCCAACCTGCCACCCCAATTTTCTGGAGTTATTGAGTCTGTGCCCTGGAGATGGCAGAGGATGAAAACAAGAAAGAGGTGATCTCCCCAATGCTCCCACAAGGTTACATTTGGAGAGAGCAAGCAGCTGTATAGACCACTGGAGAGAGAGGGACTGCTATTTTATAAAGCCCTGAGGATGAATGACTCTCTGACTTTGAGATCCAATAGAGTTTGCCTTGTACGTTTTCAGAATTGTTTAGGTCCAATGACCTCTATGTTCCTTCAAAATTCTTCCTATGGCAGTGGGATCATTTATCCTATGACTCTTTTTTTCTTTATATATTAGAAGCAGATAATTTGCTCTAATTCTCAGGTCCACAGCCAGAGGATAATTTTGCCTGAAGATGGACCATAGCTGCTGAAATGACTTTGATGAAATTTTGTACTATTTTTGAGTTGGTATTGCATTAATACTGTTACAAAAATGATGTAAGGCCTTTTTGATACTATGATGAAACAAATGTATTGTGTATATGGAAAGATTTAGTGCATTGTATATAAGAAGATGATCACCATTAGGCAAAAAAAGTCTGTCTTTGTTTTGTATTTAGATATTAAGCATGGTTTAAGGTGACATGCATAGTTGACAAGTTGACAAGGGATTGTGTCATGGTCAGGTTCATGTGTCAACTTGCCAGGTGGAAGGGGTGGGTCTGGTTGGGCAAGCAATGTCCTGTGTGTTGCTATGAGGACATTTCATGGACTTAAATCATGACCACATTGGCTGCATCCAAAGCTGACTGCATTTTCAGTCAGCTAAGTGGAGTGCCTTCTGCAGTGAGTGATACTTAATCTAATCACTGGAAGGCTTTTAAGAAATATTCAGAGGAGATAATCACTCTTCCTGCTTCAGTCAGCCAGCCTTTCCTGAGAGCTTATTGAGGGCCTTCAGTGGAGCTGCCAGCTCATGGTCTGCTTGCAGACCCTGGACTCTACATCCAAATGGTTATGTGAGACACTTTTATAAATTTTATATTTACAGATATCTCCTGCTGATTCTGTTTCTCTGGAGATCCCTAGCTAATATAGAGGATATGTGCTAGTTAGGTTCAGGTGTCATCTTGGTCAGTTTGTGATGCTCTGATGTTCTGCTGTTATGAACTTAAATCATCCCATGTGAAATTTATCTATTGCTGATTACATTTGCAGTCAGCTAAGAGGAGTGCCTTCCACAATAAGTGAGGTTAAATTTAATTAACTGGAGGCTTAAAAGAGAGGTCAGAAGAGAACTCAGCACGACACAGGCCAAGCAGCTCAGCCTTCCTGATCTCAGCACTCACAGCTCAGCCCAGATGTTTGGAGATAAAGAGAGGGATCACACAGTGGTAAGCTGTTGGAACCCAGGAGCCAGGAGAGAGGGCCAGCAGGCATTGACCTGTGCCATGTAACAAGGAACCTGAGATGAAAGCTAGTTGTCTTTCCTCTGAAGAACTATAAAGTTTTAACTAAATAAATCCCCTTAGTAAAGGCCAATCCATTTCTGGTGTGTTGCATTCTGGCAGCTTTAGCAGACTAAAACACGGTGTATTATGATAACAAGGACATGCTCATATAATAGCCTTCCAACGAAGAAGAGAAATATAGCCAAATATTAAATTGAGACAAAGTGTCGTGTGACAAATTGCACACAATAAAAAAAGAATACAAACTGCATAATAATCATAACAGTCATTGGCTACAGGGAAAACACAAAACGAGAGGAGAACAAATAAAGATATTGAAAACTGCAGTTTGTCCTCTATTTCTATGTTTAGTTAGAATTAATTCTGTACCTGCAGGTTTTTTAGAGCCATGGATCCATGAAGGAAGGACACTCTCTTCAAGATCCATATATGTAGAGGGTTGTAGAAAGATGGCAGAATAGGAAACTCTAGGAATATATTCCTCCACCAAAGCAAAAATTAAACTGGCAAGCAATGTTTGAATCAACAACTACCTTGAAACTCCAGAGTCTAATGAAACACTGTGTAGCATCCAAGAGAGTGCTGGAAGTGGAGGCTGGTAAACTGTGGTAAATATTGGTGAATTTCATTCTCCTAGCAATATCTACCATCTGCTATGCCCGCAGTCTCATGGCAGGGAACAGTGAAGACTGTAGAATGGACTGCTGGTGGCATCCTATTGGAGCCATGGTGGGCTATAAGGACTTAGTCATCCAAACTCCAGTGATGTATGGTTTATTCTCTGATCACAGTTTTAGGTTAGCAATTCAAGATCATTGGGGGGCAGGTTAGAGGGCAGCCATTGATTCCCTTCAGGTAAAATCAGAAAAAGAATCTTAAAGGTAGTACCCTTCTTTAAAACTCTGGAAAACATTTAAAGGGCTTCAGTAAGTGGGCTAGTACCAAAGTGGCATGGGACAAAGAACTTCCTGAATTAAGTGACACAAGAGAACACTGAAATGGGGGTGAAAGTCTATTTCAATAGAAGTATAAGTGACATTTGAACTTCTGCAAATCATTATCTGAAAAAGAGGGGTACTCCTAAGGCCCCATGCAAGCATAGTTCATGAAAGGAAGCAGAATCCAAAGCTCCAAATAGGGTTAGATAAGACATTTCACATTCACCTTGCACTGATCTTCTTGTTAGGGCTAAGCTCAAGGAGAGCACCAGCCAAAGTAAAGCCAATTCACAAGATGCAAAAGGCACTTTTTGCTTGTTTTTTTCATTTTTATTTTTTGGTTTTGGTTAACTTTTGGCACACAAGAAAGTCTTTGTCCCATTACTGCCTGTGTACAAACTTAAGGAATAGACAACCCAGGGAACAAATCCTAGAGTTAAGACTTTAAAATAATAAAATATCCTATGTGCAAAAAAACTGATTACAAGACAAAGAAACAGGAAATAATTGCCCCTCCAATGGAACAAGATATAAACTAAGAAACCATCAATGAAGATGTGGTAGTTAGTGTCAGTTGTCAACTTGGCCAGGTGAAGGTGCCTAGTTATATTGCTGTGGACATGAGCCAATGGCCTGTGAACCTCATATGTTGCTGATTGCATCTGCAGTCGGCTAGGAGGCATGCCTGCTGCAATAAATGATGCTTGATTTAACTGGCTGGTGCTTAAATGAGAGAGTTCAACATAGCACAGCCCAAGCAGCTCAGCATATCTTATTTCAGCACTCTCAGCTCAGCCCAGGCCTGTGGAGATGCAGAAAGAAATCACCCTGGTGAAAGTTGTTGGAACACAGAGGCCTGGAGAGAAGGCCAGCAGACATCACCCTGTGCCTTCCCACATAAGAAAGAACCTCAGTTGAAAGTCAGCTGCCTTTCCTCTGAAGGACTAATGAAATAAATCCCCTTTTATTAAAAGCCAATCCATCTCTGATGCATTGAATTCTGGCAGCTAGCAAACTAGAACAGAAGATGACCAAACTTTAGACAGACTGGACAGATACTTTATAAAATGGCTCTCAGTATGCTCAAAGAGACAAAAGAAAATATGGAGAAAGAAGTAAAGGATATGAGGTAAACAATGAATGAATAATATCAGAATCTCTTCGACATTTTGAATAGGAACCAAACAAATACTGGAGGTGAAGAACCCAATAATTGAAATGAAAAATACCCTACAGAGCTTCAGCAGCAGACTGGAGGTGTCAAAAAAAGGAATCATTGAATCTGAAGGTTAGACAACTGAAATGATTCAGACTAAGGAGTAGAAAGAAAACAAAGAGTAAACAGAACCTAAGAGACGTGTGAGGCATCATCAAACATACCAATATATGCATTATGGAAGTCCCAGAAAGAGAAGAAAGGGACAGAAAGAATATTCAAAGAAATAATTGTAGAAAACCTCCTAAATATAACAAAAGATATGAATATGCAAATTCAAGAAGCCCAATGAACCTGAAGCAGGAAAAACTCAACGAGAACCAAGCCGAGACACAAAGAATCAAATTTTCCAATTTTCCAAGGAAAAGGAGAGAGTTCTGAAAGCTGCAGGTGAAAAGAAATGAGATATGTTCAAAGAAATCCCAGTAAGAGTAAGTGCCGATTTCTCATCAGAAAACTTGGAAGCAAAAAGGCAATGGTAAGAAATATTTAAAATGCTGAAAGAAAACAATTTTCAAACAAGGATTTATATCCAGTGAGACTTTCTTTTAAAAATAAAAGACGTTAACATATTCCTGATAATAGGTGAAGGAGTTTGTCAACCCAAGACCTAGCCCACAAACAATGCTAAAGTAAGTTTTACAGAATGAAAGTAAAGAACACTACACAATGAATTAAAAATTCATATAGAAATAAAACCTCTAGGACAGGTAATTGAGTCTGTAATTATAAATGCCAGTATTGTTATATTTTATTTTTTTGTAATCCCACTACTTAGTTTTACAGGTTGAAAAATTCAAATGAATAAAAAAGTAAATATAAATCTATAGATTGGGGCATAAAATAAATAAAAATATAATTTGTAACAAGTATAACAGAAAGGTCAGGGCACAAAGGAGTAAAGGAATAGTGAATATTTGTGTTATTGAAGCTAGTTTTGTATCAAATCAAACATGATTGGTGTATATTTAAGACATTGAAATTTAACCCAATGGTAACTACAAAGAAAATATCTTAAAAATGTATCCAGAAAGAAATGATAGGGTATTCAAAATGGTACAACACACAAAAAATCAAATATTAAATTAAGCAATAATAGATTTCTTTATGCATTCTTGATATTAAATTGTTATCAGATATGTGGTTTCCAAATATTTTCTCCCATGTGTAGTTTGTCTTTTCACATGCATGATAAAGTTCTTTGAGGTGTGAATATTTTTTTCATTAGGTCCCATTTAGCTATCTTTTCTTTGGTGTAATTGCTTTTAGTGTAAAGTCTTACTAAGAAACCATTACCTAACACAAGATTGTGATGATGCTTCCCTACATTTTCAAAAAGGAGTTTGATAGTTCTATCTCTTATATTTAGGTCTTTCATTCACGTTGGTTTGCTTTATGTATATGGTGTGAGGTATGGGTCCTTCTTTTTATTTTTCAAATAGAAGTCCAGTTTTTCCAGCACCTTTTGTAGAAAAGACTGTTTTTTCCCAATTGAGTGGTCTTTGATATCTTGTCAAAAATCAGTTGACCAAGGGTGGGCCACGGTGGCTGAGCATTTAGAATTCTTGCTTGCCATGACTAAGGCCCGAGTTCAATTCCTGGTGCCTACCCATGAAAAAAAAAGACATCAGTTGGCCATAAACATGTGGGTTGAATCTGAGATCTCAAATCGGTTCCATTGTTCTAAATTACCATCTTTGTGTCAGTACCAAGGAAATATTAAAGGTCAAAAATAGTATAAAAGTTACAAAGAAGAAATAACAGAATGACAGAAGAAAGTCCTGCATGATCAGTAGTTACTTTAAATATAAATGAATTAGCCTCTTCAGTGAAAAGGTACAGATTTTCAGAAAGCATGACATGAGGCTTGTAGGAAGATGGTGGTGTACAGAGCTCTAAGACTCAGCCCTCTAAGCAAAGAAAATTATTAAATAGGCAGGAACTGCCTGAAACAACTATTTCAAAACTCTGGATGCCAGAAGAATACTGTACAACGTCCAAGGAAGAGGAAAGGAAGAGGGTGATAAATTACAGTAAAGAACAATACATGGCTGTCTCCATATAGCAGCTACTGGTGACCATCCCTCATTCTCAGCAGGCCAGTTTGTAACCAGGCCTTGTAAAGCTTGCTGATGACAAAAGGTGACGTGAAAATCCTATTCCTAAAGGACAGGTGTGGGGAGCATGGGGTTGAACAGCATTCCTGAACACTGAGCATGGCTTTATTTTTTTAATGGTCAGGCACTGGAAAACAAACCTGGGTCTCTGGTATGGCAGGCAAGAACTCTGCTTGCTGAGTCGCCATGGCCCACTCTGAGCTTGGCTTTTAATGATCAGATTTGGATCACTGGGGGCCTGGCTCTCAGGCCACTAATTGTTCCTGTCTGCCAAGAGAGAGGCAGCAGCAGCCACTGCTTTAACCCTCCTCAAACAGGATCAGCAGTGTTGGACATTTAAAGATGCTTGTACTTCCTTGTGGCTACAGGTGACAGTTGAAGCACTGCATTTGCTATTCAGGCCAGGAAAGCTCAGCCTTGAGGAGTCATAGGAGAGGTTCTTGGCACCCTTCCTGATCTTCTATCCAGGGAAATTTGAAATTGGTCTGCAACCTATTTGTGGGTCCCTGTTTGGCTGGGAAGGACTGACTTGGGAAAGGCCTCTCTGGGGTGACAGTCCTCCCAGAATTTGCACTCCAGGAAAAAGAAACATGATACAACAAAAATGGAGTACAAACTATAGAGGCGGAAAGCCTAGAATGAAGGCCTGCCACACTCAAACACGCGGTAGATGGAGGGCTGTCTCCAGGGGAAAAAAGGGTAATCAGCTCCTGTAGACAGGAGAACTCCTAAATATGTAACAAACAAAATCTCAGGACAAGACTGAGGTCCAGAAAGACGAATACCCTGAATATTGCATTTACCTTGGAAAGAAATTGCTGATAGAAAGGCTGAGGCTCAAGGAAATCTCTTAATACTAGTTGGCTACAAAATCAAGAAACAGACATGTCATGAAATAAATCTCACAGTTAATATTTTAAAATATTGCAATGTACAGTATCAACAAAAGAGTAAAAGACAAAGAAATCAGAAGATGATGGTCCATCCAAAGAAAATGGATAAACATCCAGAAAATACCATGATTAAGATGAGAATGCAGACACATTTAACAAAGCCTTTAAGAAATGATCTTATATATACAAAAGGATGAGTTTCTGATTTAGATGGCAGAAAAGGGAGCTCCAGGAATCAGTTCATCCTGTGGGGAAGCTAGTAAATACCCTGGAACTGTCTGAAACAACTATTTAGGGACTCTGGAGACCAGTATCTGTTCACAATACAGGGAAAAGAACAGAAGGGGGAGACTGATAAAATGTGATAAATAGCTGAGAGATTTCTTCACACTGAGGCTGGTGACCGTCCCCCACTCTCATTGTAGGTTGCCTCAGAATCCTGTCCCTGGCTGGAAATAAAAGTCATCTTCCCAAAGAACAGCATAGGGGCACTGCCAGGTATTGATCTCAGCTTTCATTTAGTGAATTCAGATCACTGGGCCCTGGTTCTTAGGATAGCTATGATTTCAACCCACTCAAGCCAAGAAAAGCAGCCAGCAAGGGAGGAAACAGGGGTGACTTAGAGACAAAGACCCTTCTTGAGACTGTGGGGAACAGTTTTCTGAAGAGCAACTCTTCACTAGGAATGACGGGGGTGGGACATTGCCAAGTAATGATCCTGGAGTTTTATTAATGAATTTGGATCACCTGCATCTTGGCTCTGAGGACACTATAGTTAAAAACCCCTAGAACAAAAGTTGCCAACAGCCTCTGTTTCAACAATGACCCCGAAGGGGAAGAGGGGTGGTGATTTAATGATACAGTGCCATCAACAGGCTGTGGGGAACAGTTTGCTTAAAGGCAGCTATTTCCCCCAAAATAGGTGGGGGGCATGACCCATTATCATTTGAGGCTTTTGATTAGCAAATGCAGATCGCTGGGTCTGAGATGTGAGATACGGATTCAACTGGCATCAAGCAAAGTGGCTGGCAGTCTTTGTTTCAACCATGCCACTGGCTGATGTGTTGTAGGTTGAAACATAAAGGCACATTACCACCTTAAGACTTCAGGGAAATTTACTGGAAGAGAAACATCTCCTGGGCAGGTTAGGAAAGCACAGATTTGGGGAACCATCAAAGAGAAGTTTGGTGTCTTTTGGGGTCTCCTCCTCAAATCAGTACTCCTCCTTGGGTACTGCTCTACATCCTGTGTGTGGGTTCTTGACTTTGTTTTGATATAGAAATACTGATTTGGGGAAGTCGTCTCCAGGATGACCATTCTCCCAGAATTTTTCCTCCAGCTAAGAGCAACTAGAGACAAAAAAGAAGTTTTAAGGAAAAATAAAGAGGAAAATTAAAGCCAACAGAACAGATAAACATTCCCAAAGAAAGAACAAGGTAAATGAAACTTTCTCCTGAGGTTCAAACTAATGAACAAATCGTGCAATCTCAAAAATTGTAGTGTATATCCAGGGCAAGAATAAGATGAATAAGAACTGGAAAAAAACAGATCACTCAAGCACAAGCTATCTACACATCTGGAATAAGTTGAGCCAAGTGTCCAAGAAGAAAATTAGCACAAAGACAATCAACAAGAAAACTCTAAACAAGAGAGAAAAACTGACCTCTAGAAAAAACTCATCAAGATAATAAGATGCCAAGACACCAGTAAAATATTACAAGCCATACAAGAGACAGGAAGATATGGCTCAGTCAATGAAACAAATTAAAACTAATGAGGAGACAGAATTTGGAACAATTATTCAAAGATATTCAAACAAATCTCCTAACTTAATTAAAGGGGATGAAAGAAAATGAGTGTAAAGAGATAAAGGATATTAAGAAGACATCATGTGGGTATGAAGAATTTGAAAATATAAAAAGAAACATAACAGAAATCATGGGAATGACAGACACAGTAGAAGAGAATAAAAATACACAACAGCCATATGACAATATATTTGAAAAGCAGGAGAAAGGATCAGTGACCCAGAAGGCAGGACAGTTGAAATCTACAGACAGAAAAAACAGACATAGAAAAGAATGGGAAAAATTGAGTGGAGACCCAGGGATTCGAATGATAACAGAAAGCACATAAAGGGAATAGTAGAAGAAGTAGAGAATGGGAAAGGGCAGAAAGAATACTTGAGGAAATAATGGCTGAAAGTTTCCTAACTCTTATATAGAGAGTAACTATATGTGTTCAAGAATCACAACATAATCCAAATATAGTAAATCCTAATCTAGCTAGGCCAAGATAAATACTAACAAGGCAATCCTTATCTTCCTCCAGCTCTTAGGGGGAATCCTTTCATTCTTTCACCGTTGACTAAAATGTTTTTGGTGGATTTTTTTATGGCCTTAGTCATGTTCATGAAGCATCCTTCTATTCCTTTATTTTAAAATATTTTTATCAAGACAGGATGCTGGATTTTATCAACTGTCATTTCTGTGTCAATTGAGAGGGTCATGTGGTTTCCCTTTGATTTGTTGATATGGTATTACATTTATTTGATTTTCTTGTGTTGAACCACCTTTGTATAACTGGGATAGAACCCACTTGATCAGGGTGTAGGTTCTTTTGATATGTTTGCTGGTTTAGTTTAAAAATATTTTTGAGGATTTTTTCATCTATATCCATTAAAGAAATTTGTCTGTAACTTTCTTTTTTGTAGTATTATTATCTGGCTTTAGTATTAGTGTAATATCGGCTTGTAATATTGGCTTTTGTGTTAGTTTAGAAGCTGCCAGAATGTAGTATATCAGAAATGGAATGCTTTTATAAAAGAGAATTTAATAAATTACAAGCTTACATTTCTAAGGAAGTGAAAGTATCCAAATTAAGGCACTAACAAGAGGTCATCTTCACTCAAGAAAAGCTGATACTCTCTCGAACAGCTCTTGTCAGCTGGGAAGTCATGTGACTGGCATCCGCTGATCACCTTGCTCCTGTGCGCTCATGCTTTTCACCTCTCTTCTTGTCAGGTGCCCTTCACTTTGCTTCTCTAGGGGTAGCTTTCATCTCTTTGCTTCCCTTGGCTCTCTCCAGGTTCAGGCTTGCTTAACATCTCATGGCAAAATCTGCTGGGATCAAAGCATCACCAAAAATTTGTGTCTCTGTTCTCCACATGTCAGATCAGCTCTGACATTTCTGTCAGCTCTGAGGCTTCTATTGCTTCTGTAGTTTCTCTTGTTTCTGGCTCTCTTCAAAATGTTCCCCATTCTAAAGTCTCTAGTAAACTAATAAAGACCCAGCTGGCATGGGTGCAGTCACATTTCCATGTAATCAAAAGATTACACCCACAACTGGGCACATCACATCACTACTGAGATAACCTAATCAAAAGTTTCCACCCAGCAATACTGAATCAAGATTAGAAGAAACAGCTGTCTCTACAATATGAATTAGGATTAAAGTGTGGCTTTTCTGGGGCATATAATACTTTCAAACCAGCAGAGCTTTATAGAATGAGGTAGGGAATGCTCCCTCCTCTTCAAAACTATTATTATGGAGAAATCTATTTCTCCCTTCAGTTTTGCCAATATTTGCTTCATGTATTTTAGGACACCTGATTAGATGCATAAATATATATGATTAATATTTTCTCTTTTATAGGCTTCCAGTAAACTAATTAAGACCCATGTAGAATGGGTGGAGGCATGTCTCCATCTAATCAAGTTTAATATCCATATTTATTGAGTCACATCTCCATGTAGATAACCTAATCAAGTTTCCAACTCATAGTACTGAATAGGGATTAGAAGAAACTGTTGCTCTCTCAGGATTGATTAGGATTAAAACATGGCTTTTGTAGGATACACACATCCTTTCAAACTGGCAGAGAGTCTTTTAGCTATTTGGGGTCTCCAACCCTGGTGGAGTGGTGTTGAAAAAAATTCTGAGAGGAACACTGTCCAGGGCAGTCAGAACCATGATTCTGAGCCAGGACCTACCATTTCAAACTTGCTGCCCAAAAGCCACACTTGTCACTCAGCCATGATCCACCCATTGTTCCTGGGGAGGAATGCTTCTATTTTTCTCTCCATCTGCAGAAGCCAGACTGTATTGAAGATGCTAGCTTTGATGGTGGGGGATGGGCGCTGGCAAATCCAATGGCACAATTCACTCAGATTTGTTGATGCAACTTCTCAGTTTCCCTGCCACACTCTTTCCTGTATGCAGTGCTTCCCTGGCATACTGAGCCTCAAATCATCGTTTCAGACATTTTTTTTCTATTCCTTTGTTGCTTTTGGAAAACAAATATGTCCTGCAACTCCCTATTCTGCCTTATTCCCCAAATTCTTTCCCTATTGTTTTTGGCATGGGTAGGTTCCAGGGAATCAAACCCGAGCCTCTGGTGTGCTAGGCAAGAATTCTACCACTGAGCCACCATTGCTAGCCCTCTCCTTAAATTTGCTTTTAACTTTTTTTACTGTATAATACAACATATATACAAATCAAAGAAATAAAAAAAGCAATTAAGAAGCTAAAAATGTTGGAGAGAATGTGTAGAAACTGGGACACTTATGCACTGCTAGTGGGAATCTAGAGTGGTGGTTATTATCTCTGGATTTTGAAAGGCTATTTTACATATTTAACCTGATATTTAGAGATAAGAATGAATGATATTAGAGATAAGAATGAAGAATTAACTTGGGGTTAATTCTTAGTGACAGACCTTTCAAAAAGTGGTTACAGGACAGATCCCAGAACGTGTCATGGGCAACTACATGATCCTCTCATATTTTTCCTTCCAACTGCACCAGAATATAGGAGGCTAGAGGGCTTAAATAATTTTTATCATCACAATCAAACTTCTTGATTGAGAAAAATAATATATATACAAAAATCTATAAATTTCAAAGCACAGCACTACAATTAGTTGTAGAATATATATCAGACTTTGATATGGGTTACAATTTCACAATTTTAGGTTTTTGTTCTAGTTGCTCTAAAATACTGGAGACTAAAATTGATATCAATTTAATGATTCAGCATTCATATTCATTTGTTAAATCCTATCTTCACTGTATAATTCTAACATCACCTTTGATCTCTCCATACCTCTCTTTAGGGTTGTTTGGGCTATGGCAATTATAAATTTTTGATATTTTAAAGGTCTGTCACTAATATGGGATTGGGTGATGGAACTATCTGATGTTCTGGAGAGTCTGGGCTAGGTGTACAGACTTATCTGGACCAGGGACTGATCTGGAGTTTGTGGGTTTCTGGAAAGTTGCCCTAGTGCGTGGAACCCTTCTGGAATCTTATATATTGCCCTAGATGTTCTTTAGGATTGGATAGAGTGGTCCTAGTTGGGGGTTGGCAGGTTATGATAGGTAGCAAAGTCTACCTAACCTGCAGCTTGTGTAAGAGCAAACTCCAGAGTAGCCTCTTGACTCTATTTGAACTTTCTCTGCCACTGATACTTTATTAATTACACTACTTTTCCACTTTTGATCAGGATGGAATTGCTGATCCCATGGTGCCAGGTCTGAATTCATCCCTGGGAGACATCTCCCATGTCACCAGGGAGACTTTGACCCTTGGATGTCATACAGGGGAGGGCAATGATTTCACTCACAGAGTTGGGCTTAGAGACACTGAGGCCACATCTGAGCAACAACAGAGGTCATCCAGAAGTAACTCTTAGGCATGCCTATAGGTGGCCTGAGCTTCTCTGTTACCTACATAAGCTTCCCAAGAGTAAAGCTCATGACTGAGGGCATGGCTTATTGATTTGGGTGTCCCTAAAGTTTGACACAGTATCAGGGGATTCCCTGATGGTAAGATTCAATAGTTCCATATTCTTTTTCCCCTTCCTCAGGAAACTTTGCCAATACTTTTTGAATATCTGCTTAATATACTCTAAGATGTTTCCAGGCATTGCAATAATCTATACAATATTAAAGGACCTCTTTCTTATTCTATGCATGCTGTGTTTCAATTGTTCAAATGAACTATACAGATAGGTTGAATTAGATTATGCAATATAGAAAATTTCAGTTCCAGATCAAATAAAACTTTCTTCGATTTGTCTCAAAGAGCATGAGTGGTTCTAAAATATAGACACTGTCTTCCTTATCCCTATGTCCTGAACTACTTTAACCCCAAGTTAATTTTTTTTTTTTTACATGGGCAGGCACCGGAAATTGAACCCGGTCCTCTGGCATGGCAGGCAAGCATTCTTGCCTGCTGAGCCACTGTGGCCCGCCCAACCCCAAGTTAATTCTTCATTCTTATCTCTAATATCATTCATTCTTATCTCTAAATATCAGGTTAAATATGTAAAATAGCCTTTCAAAATCCAGAGATAATAACCACCACTCTAGATTCCCACTAGCAGTGCATAAGTGTCCCAGTTTCTACACATTCTCTCCAACATTTTTAGCTTCTTAATTGCTTAATAGCAGCCATTCTTATAGGTGTGAGTGGTATCTCATTGTAGTCTTGATCTGCATTTCCCTTATAGCCAGTGAAAATCAGCATCTCTTCATGCGGTTTTGAGCCATCTGTATCTGCTCTTCAGAAAAATGCCTATTCACATATTTAGCCCATTTTATAATTGGATTGTTTGTTCTTTTCTTGTTGGGTTGTATTTCTTTGTATATTTCTTTCCAATTCCTACAATGCTTGCTGCAATAGTCTTTTTTTTTTACTTCAGGTTACTCTTGAGCAAAATTCTCTTTGTACTAGCTTCTTTCTATTCTGGGGATCAAAACCATTCTTACTCAAGATTATGTCATCCCTAAGTAAATGCAAAGGATATTGAAAGACCCTTCATATCTCCAAAAATCTGACTGGCTATTTTTGCTGAATGTTCTGTCAAATGGCTCAATGTTAGTCATAGTCCATCTGTCTATCCTGTGCCATTCTACCATAGTATTATACAAATAAAAGGATGGAACTGAACAAAAATTTCATAGAACAATTTTAGTATCCACTAGCAATATATATTTTTAAAAGTCTCAAATCAAAGACCCAATACAATTTTTAAACACAGAATATAATAAGCATAACATGAGTCACCACTACTGACACCATTATCCTACCCTGATATGTATCAGTTCTTTTATCATTTAAGCTATAGATTTAGTGCTTTTTAATATCTTAAAGGGAAACATTAATTACTGAATGTTAGCGTACATAAGCCAAGAGATGTATATAACTTGGAATGTCCTATGCCAGGAAAATAAATCCAAATGACCCTATGTTAACTAAATTAAATGGGGACTAATGGTCAAATGGTATGTGAATATGTGTGAGAGGGTTATTTAGTGGCTCAAAATAAGAATACAGAATATTATAAAACATTACCCTTTATGGGGTTATAGAGCATAATAGGATAAACAAATTGGACAATATAAATTATCTCCTATCTCTAACATAAGAAAGGAATATCAAGAACAATGCCTATGGGAGACTTCTGGGGAAAATGGCAGAGTAATGAGCTCCAGGATTTAATCCCTCTTCCAAAGCACATACTAAACAGACAGAGAATGTCTGAAACAACTACTTTGGGGCTCTAGAGTCCAGAGAAACAGTCTACAGCACCCAAGGAGGAACAGGAAGAAGAGGTTAATGAGCTATGGTAAAGAACAAAGAGTTGATCCGCTTATGCAGTGGCTGCCAGTGCCCATCCCCTCTCTCATGGTTGGAAAGCTAGGGATCCAGCTGCTGGCTAGCTGCCATTATAAGAAAAGGATATAAAAATCTTCCTCTCCAAGAACAGGAATGGGCCTATCTGAGCACTGTTCATCGCTTTTGATTAGCAAATTCGATGGTTGGGTCCTGGCTTTGAGCTACTGTTTCAACTTGCCCTGGACAAATATGATGCTAATCATTGTTTCAACAGTACCTCTCATAGGGGCAGAGCTGACAGAGATTAAAAGACACAGGTCTTACTTAGTTCTATGATGTTGGCATCTTCTGGGCAGACCAAGAAAGTGCAGCTTCAGGAATCATCAAAGAAACTTCTGGTGTCCTTCCTGATCTTCCTCCCTAGGGAACTTTGGAACAGGTCTTCACTCCTTTCATGGGCCCAAGGTTTGGCAGAATGGATTAAAAAGGATGATCCTTCAACATGCCATCTGCAAGAGACATAAATAGGTGTAAACTGAAAGGATAGAAAAAAATGTTGCATGGAAACAGTAACCAAAACAAAGCTGTGTTAGCTATACTCATATTGGACAAAATAAATTTTAAATGCAAAACTGTTACATGAGACAAAGAGGGGCAGGAAATGTTTTGGCTTCAAGATACTGCTGAACTTCAGAGTAAATTCTTCAAAATAATCTTATGCTTAAACATCACCAAAAAATTATGACATACTATGAAACAGGAAAATATGGCTCAGTCAAGGGAACAAATTAAAACTTCAGAGTAGACACAGAATATGAAACATCTAATCAAATATATTCAAACAAATTGCCTAAATCAATACAAGGAGATGAAGGAAGATATGCCTAAATAGATTGAAAAATATTTAAAAGACACTGTGTAAGCATAAAAGAAAACATTCAAAAATATAAAAAGAAATATAACAAATTGTGAACATGAAAGTTACAAGAGAAGGAATTGAAAATAAAGTAGAGGCATACAATAGCAGATCTGAGCAGACAGAAGAAAAGATCAGTGAACTTGAAGACAGGACATCTGAAATCATACAGAGAGAACAGATAAAGAAAAGAATGGAAAAAAATTGAGTAATGTCTCAGGAAATTGTATGCCCAAAAGATGCCCATTAACATATGCATCATGTATGTCAAGAAGGAGAAGAAAAAGAAAAAAGGAAAGAAAAAATATTTGAGGAAATAATGACCAAAAATTTCCTGAATTTTATGAAAGAACTAAATATATATGTCCAAGATTTGCAACATATGCTAAAGAGAATAAATCCTAATAGACCTACTCGAAGACACATACTAATCAGAATGCAAATGCCAAAGATACAGAATTCTGAGAGCAGCAAGAGAAAATTGATTTGTCACATCCAAAGGATCATCAATAAGACCAAATGCTGATTTCTCATCAGAAACCATGGAGGCAAGGTGGCAGTAGTCTGCTACATTTAAGATACTGAGAGAAAAACTGCCAGCCAATAATTCTTTATCCAGCAAACTGTCTTTCAAAATTGAGGAAGAGTTTAAAATATTCACAGATATACAGAAATTTAGGGTTTGTCAACATGAGACCTCTTCTTCAAGAAACAAAAAATGGAGTTCTGCAAGCTGAAAAGAAAAGACAGGTGAAAGATACTTGGAGTAGAGTGAATAAATGAAGATTATCAGTAAGGGTAACTAAAATTGTATAAAGAAAGACACAAAAGATATGATATATAAAAACCAAAGTATAAAATGACTAAACTAATGCTGGCCTATAATAATAACACTGCATGTCAATGGATTAAACTCCCCAAGCAAAAGACATAGATTTGGCAAAATGGATGAAAAAGGATGATCCATCTATATGCTGACTCAAGAGACTCACCTTAGACCCCAAACCATAAATAGCTGCAAACTGAAGGGTGGAAAAAGATATTCCACACAATCACTGAAAAAGAGCTGAGGAAGCTATATTAGTATAGTATATTAGTATAGGACAAAATGTATCTTAAATGCAAAACTTATGTGAGACAAAGAGGCATTATATATTAGTAAAAGGGGCAATCCATCAAGAAGAAACAACAATCATAAATATTTCTGCACCTAACCATGGTGTCCTGAAGTACAGAAGGCAAACACTGGCAAAACTGAAGTGCCAAATAGATGTCTCTAAAATTATAATTAGAGATTCCAATACACCACTCTCATCAACAGATAAAACATCTTGACAGAGTATCAATAAGGAAACAGAGAACTTGTTAGCGGTGGGCATTAAGGAAAATTCTGTCATAACAGTATCTAGATACAAGCTTAAGGAATAGGTGCTTCAAAGACTAAATTCCAGTGGTAACACATTAACATATCAAAATATACAGGCCTCAAAAAGTGTTGCCAAACATACAGCAAAATGAGAAAGTGATGGCCCAGGTGAGGGAGAACATTAGAGTATTAAAAGCCATCATTAAGGAAGACCACACATAGAACATATCTGAAAAAAACTTTTTAAAAATGGTCTAAATATGCTCAAAGAGTTAAGAAAAACAAGGAAAAAGAACTAAAGGAAATCAGGAAAACAAAAGCTGAGCACAAAAATAATGTAAATAGAGAGTTGAAAATTATGAAAAGAAACAAACAGAACTGAAGACCACAGTGACACAAGTTAGAAATTCCCTAAAGGGGAATTATAAGCAGATTGGGCCTGGAAGAAGAAATAATCCAAGTACTTGAAGACAAAACAATTGAAATCATTCAGTCTGAAAATCAGAAAGAAGAAAGGATGAAGAAAAGTGAACACAGTTTGAGGATCCTGTGGGATACCATCAAGCATACCAGTATAAGCATCTGTGTGAATATCAGAAGAAAGAGAAAAAGGGCCAGAAAGAATATTCAAAGAAATAATGGCTGGAAACATACCAAATTAAATGAAAAACAGAATAAATACATCCAAAAATTCACAGTGAATTCCAAGGAGGATAAACCCAAAGAGATTCCTGCCATTGAATAGTATAATCAAACTGTTGAATGCCAAAGAAGAGAGAATTCTGAAAGCTGAAAGAGAGAAGCTACATGCCACATATAAGAGACCATCAGTAAGATTAAGTGCTGATTTCTCTTCAGAAACCATAGAGCAAGAAGGCTGTAGAAAGACATACTTAAAATGCTGAAAGTAAAAAAAAAAAAAAAAAAAAAAAGCCAACTAAGAAATTTACATTTGGCAAAACTGTCTTTCAAAAATGAAGGATAGGGTGGGTCATGGTGGCTCAGTGGCAGAATTCTCGCCTGCCATGCTGGAGACCTGGGTTTGATTCCCGGTGCCTGCCTTTGTGAAAAAAAAAAGCGAAGGAGAGGTAAAGATATTCCCAGATAAAGAAAACCTGAGGGAGTGCATCACCACTAAACTGGTCCTACATCAGATGCTAAAAAGAGTTCTTCAGGTTGAAAGAAAATGACAATAGGCAATACTGAGGTTTCATGAAGAAATAAAGACCTCCAGTGAGGGTAATGACATGGGTACATATAAAAACAAGTACTGCTGAGCTTTGTGGTTTGTATATATACTTTTTACAGGAACTAAAAGGCAAATGCATAAAATGTAATGATAAGTCACAGGGTTTGGACTCAATGTATAAACATGCAATTGTGACAAAAACTACATAAAGTTAGGGGAATGGAGATGTATGGAAATATATTTTGTGTATACTATTGAAGTTATGTTGGTATCAAAACACACGAGATTGTTATTATTTTAGGATTTTATATTCAAGTCTTGTGTTAACTACAGAGAATATCAGAGATACGCAAGCTCATAGGGCAGAAATTAGAGTACAGGTTGCTAGAGATAGAGTGTAGGGGGGAGTGTGGGATTAATGCATAATGGTTGTAAGGTTTCTGTCTGGGGAGATTGGAAATTGCTAGTATTGAATGGTGGTGAGGGCATCCTAATATAATGAATGTTATGCATCTCATTGAATTGTATGCATTAGAGTGGTTGAGATAGGAAAGTTTATATTGCATACATGTTCCCACAATTTTAAACAATAAAGTAACTAAAGAAACAATGATAATTAAATGCAATATACACTCCTGGACAAGATCTAACAAAGAAGTATAAAAAGCTCAAAGAGACATTATTGGGAAATGAAAAATATTCTATTACAAATTGTAAGTTTTATATCAATGTTATATTTCTTGAACTTGATAACTGCATTTAAGGTGGTTACAAAAGTGAGTATCTTTTTTCTTAGGAATGTGCATCTCAGTACTCAAGGGTTCAAAGAACATGATGCTTTCCACCTATGTTCCAATGTTCAGAAAACAGATAAAAAGAAAGGAAGGAAGGAAGGAAGGAAGGAAGGAAGGAAGGAAGGAAAGGAATGTTTTGGTGTTTTAAATGTTGCTGGAATGCAATATACCAGAAATGGAATGGCTTTTAGAAGGGAATTTATTAAGTTACAGGCTTGTAAGGCCATCAGAAAATGTCCAAACTAAGGCATGTAGAGAATGATACCTTGAATAAAGGTACCTCAAGAAAAGCTGATATCTGTCACATGGGAAAGCATGTGGCTGGCATCTTCTGGCCTTTGTTCCTGATTCTATTGCTTCCAGCATCTGATGCCAGTGGTTTTCTCTTTAAGCATCTGTGGGCCTTCACTTACCTCCTCCAGGACACAACTCTGGGTTCTGGTTTGCTTACCATCTCATGGGAAGGCAAATGGTGATATCTGCCAGGCTCTGTATCTCCAAACATCATGCCTAGGCATCTGCTATCTGCCAGAACTCCAAGCACCTTCAAATGTCTGTGTCTCTTTCAGCTCTGAAGCAACTGTTCTCCAAACATCTGAATCTCTGTGGGCTCTGAAGCCTTTTCCAAAATGGTTCCTTCTTAAAAGACTCCACAGAGGGACCCATCTTGAATATGTGGAGACATCTCAATGGAAAACACCTAATCAAAAGTTCTCACCCACAATTGCATAGGTCCCATATCCATGGAAACAACTTAATCAAAAAGATCTCACCAAAAATATTGAATCAGGATTAAAGATCATGGCTTTCAGGGGTATACAACAGTTTCAAACTGGCACATGGCAGATGCAGAAAAATGCTAAAACTGGTGGATCTGTAAATCTGGGGGAGGTAAAGGTATGTTGAAATTCTCTGTATGGGGTTTGTATTATTTTTGTAACTGTACTGCAAGTTTGAAATATTTCAAAATAAAAAAAATTTAAAAATAAAAATAATGGGCTCACCATGCAGCAATTTTTCTTAGAGTTCCTATTAAGGGACTTTGCAGAGGAGTTTAAATGCCAGTGTAAACAGGATGATCTGAAGGGCTTGTATTTCAGTCAGCTGGATAATGATGAACAGCATTCATATTTTTTCATGCTAATAACCAGATTTTATGAAATGGCTGTGAAAGATAAGCAGGATGCTTATAAAGTAATATATTGAACACTCCTGCTATTAAGTCATATGCTATGGCCTACTAGAACATAAGGACTATTTTTGTCTAACAGTTAACAAATGTTCAATAAAAGAAAATATCAATCTAATTATGTGTCTATGGCCAGAACCTTCTTAATGTGACAACTGTATTTGCACTTGTATTAGTTTTTACTGCTGCTTAAATATATTGACACAAACTTAGTGGCTTAAAGAATAAAGACATAATTCTGTAGGCTACAAGTCAAAATGTTAGCTAAAATTAAGGGGTTAGGATGGCTATATTCCTTCTAGATGAATCCTACATTCCCTTGTTCATGACCCCCTTCTTCCATATTGAAACTAACAACATTGCATCTCTTCACACTGTTCCCATCTTCAGATCTCTCTCTCTCTCTCTCTAATCAGATCTTGGAAAGCTTCTCTGATTTTAAAGGCTCAGGATTAGATTGGTCCCACCCTGATATTCCAAGATAATCTCTTCATCTCAAACCCCATAAGTTTAATCATGTCTGCAAATTCCATTTACCATGTAAGAGTGTGGACATCTTAGTGGACCATTGATTAGCCTACCAGAGCTCTGGACACTAGTTTCATAAATTTCATTTCTAGCATAATGAAAACAAAATATCTAAATGTTTTTGGATTGGTGATATGTGGTCTACATATAAGGATCCTGCTTGGTATAATTTCAATACTTAAGTATAATATCTGCTAGCTGTTATTTAACTGGAGAAAGGGATGGAAATGTATGTACAAAATGGCAGTTTTTATTTATTAATTAAATAAACATTTAGTAAGCATTTACATATATCTGGCACTGTGCTTCTTATTAAGCATATTGCAATGAATAAGAAGTAGTCCTTGCCTTCTAATCTCAAAGAATAGTGGAAGAGACACACAACAAGAAAACTGATAGTTGTATAGTAGGTACAATTACACATAAGAGTAAGGTCATCTACATGTTTTTAATTTCAACTGTTAATAATGGCAAACAAAAAGCAACCAGAGGAGTAAAGCCTTCTGATAACAGAAACTTCCAAGTAAGACAACTGGAATATGTTCCATTCCCTCCCTAATTTCAGGTTAGTTTTAAAATTCATCATGCTACAGCTCCATAAACTATTTTGATAATGCCATTAGCAGGCATTATTGTTGTTCTAAGGCCACAGTATTTCTAGGATTTCAGTATTAATCACACTGAACAGCAGTAAAGAAAAGAAAATAACTAAAGCAATAGACATACACTTAATTTTCTTTAAAGTACAATGCAAAGTTTTGAATATGAAAGCCTGAACTTTGAGCAAAAACAAATTTACAGATTATTATTAACCATAAATATTAATCCATTGATGTGAGAAGTGACATGCTTGTGGTGACCCATGTGGATAGGCCTAGGATATGGACATAAAAATACCAAACAAAGGCAATGTAAGAAAATAATAATCCAGACCCAAACTGTGGCAGACACTGTACTACCTGCTTCAAAAAATTGTTTCCACTAATATCTATAGAGAAGAGGTTGGATGTTCACAACAGAGGTTGCAAATTTGTCAATAGGCCACAATTGTTTTACAGATGTCCAGTGATTTAGAAAAATCTAAAATAGAAATTGGATTTCAATTTCTAAAATAGAAATTAAAATCCAAATTTCAAGTTTCTTTTGAAAGCTAAAAATATGTGGCATATGTGTATCTGCATTACCATGGGCAACAATCTGTGTTAGATGCATAGAGATTGCCCTATTTAAGGTGGGCTTATGTTCTCCAGTTTGGCAGGTTCTGCCATTCTCTCTTTACACAAAGTTGTCTAACTTGCTTGAATTATTTTCCTGGGCTTTGTAGGTAAACTGTGCTTTATAATGTTTTGTCAGCATAATATTTGCATTTTGCTCTATATATTTATGATAAAAACATTAATTCTTGCTTATGGAAACTGTTTATCACTTAGTATGGAATTCATTTCAAAATATGCATAGTTATATTTTTATAAAGCCTCGACTTTAGTTCCTATGAGGTATTCTTATGAACAGATACCTACACTGAATAGACATAATGTATATTGGTATGTACTTTCATGTTACCCAGATGATGGAGTTATAGAAATAAGTGGCACTTCTTACAAAAAAAAGGTGAGCACACCAATTGCTGTATCGATGATTATCTCTTACAAAAAGTACTTGCATCCCATAAACCCACTATTACCCACCCCTCAATGGAAATTAATAACAGGAAATGGAAAATGAAGTTTTGACATTAATGTTCTTCAGCCAGGATGTTCTTTCAAATTTAAAAGGCTATTGTTATAGTGGGATATTCACATGGAAAAATAACGGAATGTGACCCTGCAATGCAGCATACAAAAAAACTTAAAAGACTATTGTTAGTGGGAACTTAGAAGAGAAAAAAGTGAGTTACTCCATGTGCTGGGAAAGCCAAAGAATCCAAGGATTGCCAGCAAGCCAGCGCCAAAACAGTATTAACCTTAGGAGAAAACATGATCTTGCCAACAAAATTTGACTTGAACTTTAGGAATCTGACCATATTTTGTGAAATAAACCTTGTGAGTAACTTTGGGATACATGGAAATTTAAAAAATAAGATTCTGTATGTACTTTGGATATTAAAACTTTATTGGAGTGAGTGGCATTATCAAAATGATGACACAAGACATCCTTTGAAAAAAACTTCCCCAGAGATTTAGCCCGTGGAAAGACAAATCTCACTTGTTTAGAACTCTAGAGGATGGTAGGGACTGGAAAAATACTCCAAAAACGTTGAATTGAAGGAAGAGGAAAATACCAAAAAGGAAACTTCCATCCCTTGCCCACCAATCCACTCTCTTCTTCATTTGATGCCACACAGCTTGGGTAGTTGTCAAGACAGTGGCCCAGATCCCTCCCATTTCCCACAAGGTACAGTGGCAATACAACTCCATGCATATCTAGGGACAAAAACACAAGTTCACAGAAACCCAGAGCAGAAAATGTGCAACTGAAGTGTGCTGTATAAAAAACAGTACCCCTCAGGAAAAGGGGACGGGGGACAGGGAAAGAGTTTGCAGTAAAACCTTGGCTGGAAAGTGCAGCACTCACTCTGTCCAGTTTCTGTTGACTGAACCACCTAAACGCAAGACAGACATTTCTGGAGTGACCCAACTTTCTGGATTGACCCTATCTGAGAACCCCAGTTGGGATGCCCTACTGGGAAAGCATCAGAAGTAGAGAGGCTCACAAAGTAAAAGGGGGAATTAAATTGAACTGCTGTAAGAGTGGAGGTTCCCAGATTTGAAAGAATTTAGTAAAATGGGGCAGTGAGTGAGGAAAAGAATTTTTAAAAATTGTAGTTGCTAAGGAGAAAATACAACACAGAAACAATGAGCTAGTTTGCAAACTGCTTGAATGTGATATATCAGAACTGATATTGCTTTCAAAAAGGGAAATTTGATAAATTACAAGTTTACAATTTTAAGGAAGTGAAAGTGCCCAAATTAAGGCACTAACAAGAGGTTACCTTCACTCAAGGATGGCTGATGGGTCAGGAATACCTCTGTCAGCTGAATAGTCATGTAGTTGGCATCTGCTAATGCTCCTGTGTTCTGTTGCTTTCAGCCTCTCTTCCTGTGGGTGCCCCTTACTTTACTTTTCCAGGTCTGACTTTCATCTCTTGCCTTTCCTTGGCTTTCACCAAGCTCTCACTTGCTTAACATCTCATGGTTGCATCTGTTGGGCTCCAAGCATCTCCAAACATCTGTGCCTCTGTTCTCCATGTGCCCACATCTAAGCTCTGCTGTGAAGTATTTGTTGCTCTGAGGCTTCTGTCATTTATGTAGGCTCTGTCATTTCTGGCTCTCTTTCTAAAATCTTTCCTCTTTAAAAGCATTCTAATTAACTAATCAAGACCCACCTGGAATGGGTAGAGTCACATCTCCATTTAATCAAAAGTTAACACCCAAAATTGGATGTGTCACATCTCCATGAAGACAATCTAATTAAAATATTCCAATCTACATTATTGAATCAGGATTAAAAGAAACAGTTGCCCTGATAAGACTGAATCAAGATTAAACATGGCTTTTCTGGAGTACATACTTTCTGATTGGCACAAACAAACAGAACAAATCAAGATTCCAAGAGAATGAACACAGGAAAGAAAGTTTTCTCCTTGATGTGATACAATTATATAAAATTGCAATCTTAAAATTCAACCATATATCCAGGGTAAGAAGAAAATGAAATTAGCCATGAAAATCTGATCAGGTAAGCGTGTGCTATTCTACAGGTCTAGAATAAGTTGGCCTAAGCAACAAAGAAGAATCTTAACAAAATCCAATAATAAATAATACCATAAACAAGAGGGAGTAATTGACCTCCAGAATTAACACATCAAGTAAATCAGATGCCTAGTCATCAACAAAAAACTTCAAGACACATTAAGAAACAGGAAGTTATAGCTGAGTCAAGAGAACAAATTGAAATTGCAGAGTAGACAGAATTTAAAAGAACTAATCAAATTTGTTCAAACAAATCCCTTCAATCATTTCAAGGAGATGAAGGAAAATATGCACGAAAAAGGATATTAATAAGAGAATGTGTGAGCATAAAGAAGAATTTGAAAGTATAATAAGAAATTTAATAGAACTTATTGGGGTTAAAGTCACAATAATAGAGTTAAAAATACCCTAAAGACCAATAACAACAGATTTGAAGAAGTAGAAGAAGAATTAGTGAATTAGAAGGCATGATAGTTGAAATAATACAGTTAGAAGAACAGATAAAAAAAGGAATGTAAAAGACTTAGAAGTTGCTAAGTGATTTAGATGACAGCATGAAGTACACAAGCATAAATGTCATGGGTGTCTCTGAAAGACAAGAAAAGGTAAAAGGGGTAGAAAGGATATTTGAAGAAATAATGACTGAAAATTTCACAACTCTTATGAAAGACATAAATACACATGTCTAAGAAGAGCAAAAATCTCCAAAAAGTATAAATCCTAATAGACCTACTCTGAAACTTATACTAATCAGAATATTAAATGCGAAAGATGAAAAGACAATCCTAAAAGCAGATTAGTAGGTTATAGATGTGAAATGTTAAACATAAACCTCAGTGTAACCACAAAGAAAGAAATTAACATGCAGAAATAGAAATATGGAAGGGAAAACTCAGTTACATCACAAAAGTTCAAATATTCAGAAAATGATGTAACAATAAAGACAGGAGATTTAAAAAAAATAAAAATGAAATGACAAAATGGCTGAAGCAATTACTGCCTTTGCAGTTATAATATTATTGAATGTAAATGGATTAAATTTCTCAATCAAAAGAAAATGGATAAAAAACATGACCCAAATGTATACGATTCTTAAGAGACTCATCTTAGACATAAAGACACAAATAAGTTGAAAATGAGAGTTTGGAAAAAGATATTTTGAGCAAACAATAACTAAAAAAGAGTTGGTATAACTACACAAATAGACTATAAGTTAAAAGCTGTAATGAGAGACAATGGATGACAGCATATATTAATAAAATGGGCAATGTTCCAAGAAGAAATGAAAATCCTAAATATGTATGCACCTATTCAGGTACTCCAAAATAAATATGTGATGCAAACACTGGCAATACTGAAGGGTGAAATAGACAACTCTACAAAATAGTGCGAAAGTTCAATAGATGGATAGAATCATCAATAGATAGAACATCTAGGAAGAAGAACAATAAGGAAAAAGAGAACGTGAATAATATGATAAATGAACTAGACTTAACAGACATATACAGAACAATGCCCCCCAAAATAGTAAGATAAACATTCTTTTCCTGTGAGCATGGGTCGTTCTCCAGGATAGACCATATGTTGGGTCACAAAATTTCTAAATAATTTTTAAAAGATTTAAAATACACACCACACTTCTCTGGCCACAGCTGGATATAAATGTAGGCAGAGAACCAGAAAATCCACAAATATATGGAAGTTAGACAGCACAATCTTGAACAATATGTGGGCCAAAGAGAAATTGCAAGAGAAATCAGTAAATATCGCAAAAAAAAAAAATGAAAATAAAAATACAATGTATGGAAAGTTATGGGATTCAGTAAAGAAAGAATTGAGAAGTGTCAGAGATGATATGTAGAAATAAGAACACTTTTCCATTCCTGGTGGCAATATAAGATGTTGTAGATGTTGTGGAAGAGTTTCCCAACTCCTCAGGAAGCTAAGTTTAGAATTCTGTATGAATGAGCAATCTTGTTACTAGGTATATAACCAGAAGAATTGAAACCATATATTTGCACACCAATGTTCATAGCAAAATTATTTATGATTGTCAAAAGGTGGAAGTAACACATGTCCATCAAACAATGAATGGATAAATAAAATGTGGTATATTCATATGATGTAATAATATTTAGGTGTAAAAAAGAATGAAGTCCTGATGCATGTGATAACATGGATAAGCCTTGAAGATATTATGTTGATTAAAATAAACCAGAAAGAGAAAGATAACTATTTTATGATTTCACTGTTAAGAATTAATTATAGTAAGCAAACTCATAGAGTTACCATCTAGATTATACTTTACCAGGAGGCACATTGGGTTAGAGGATGGGGAGTTGATGCATAATTTGTATAGAATTTCTATTTAGGTTAATGGTAAAAGTATGGAAATGGATGGTGATGATGTTATCACATTACTGTGTGATCAATAGCATTGAACTGTATAGGTGAATGTGGCTAAAAGAGGAAACTTTAGTATGTATATAGTACTAGAATAAAAATTAAAAGATAAAACACAGGACTATACATCACAGTGTACCCTATTGCAGATGATAGACTATGGCTAACAGTACAATGATAATAATGCTCTTTTATTAATTAATATATGATACTAATACAAGGTTTTAGTAATAGCTATTTATGTGAGGAAAAACACCTAATGTAAAGAAGCCATTTCAATATTTGTTCATCTACTGTAACAAAGGCAACTACTGTTTAAAAACAAGTTTTATTTTTAAAAGTGCTATCATTAATAGTAACAAATGTTCCACACCAATATTAGTTGTTGGTGATGGGGTGATATTCAGGAATACTGCATTTTA
This sequence comes from Tamandua tetradactyla, assembly GCF_023851605.1. NCBI lineage: Eukaryota > Metazoa > Chordata > Mammalia > Pilosa > Myrmecophagidae > Tamandua > Tamandua tetradactyla. The sequence goes on along the minus strand of NC_135353.1, from coordinate 51,511,758 downwards.
TGCATGTTTGTTCTGTAAATTCACAACGTTTAACATAAAAAGAAGAAAAGAAATAATTAATGAACTATAAGCTGTTATAGAATACATGATAAAAATCATTGAAATTATTGTAACATGAAAAATTAAATTTCATATTTTAAGTCAATTACTTATGCAGAAATTCATTAAGAAGGGCTAAACTTTGAATAAAAATATTGAAAAATCCCTTTCGTTGCTTCTACCATTAAACTAACAAAGAGGACTGAATATATAAACTTCCTGAAAAATGTTTCAATTTCAAGTTGATTTGACAGGAAATACTGTCATTGATTAAAGAGCACAAAAATCACAATATGCCACTTCAACAAAGAAATAAAAACTATGATTGTTACTTAAGATTAATCACTGCACAAGAAAGTATGTCCTTTCTTGAAATCTTTTAGCACATATTCAGAAGAAATTTAATAGAGACTTTCCAAACTTGACAACCTTCCTAAAAGTGCATATGATATGACTGTGTTCAGAAGCTTAAAAAAAAGTTTAAATATCAATTTATAAATTCAATCAGCCATGCTTGTGGAATGATTAAATGTTATTTCTCTGTTTTCTTTAGAAAATGATACTATAAAATAATTGTCACTTGAAGAGGGAATCAAAAGCCTGTGACCAAAGAAACAGGGGATAAAAGCATTTCAGAGATGTGACAGGCAGTCAATTAATTTATACATTTTTTCTGGACTTTGTGCTTGTGGTCTTTATCAGCACAGGATTTGTAAGTCATTGTGATTTCTTTTCCCATTCTCAATAAATAGTCATATTCATTAAGAAATGCATAGGCAGGTGTGGATGAATGTTTTAAGCTTGGGCCCCACTAATCTGCACAACCTGACCTTATTCTGAGATCTCTCTGCTAAGACGAATATATGTAAAAGCCCTGGAATAGAACAGACATTTAAGATGGATCCAAGAAGTGTTCATTCTCTCACATTCAGTATTTCTTCATACAAATTTAACCAATGAATAGATAAAGCCCCACATTCAATACATTTTCTATCCCTAAGACTTAAAGTTCAGGGGCTTTCTTTCTATATATTCAGATATAGACAGGCTTCAAATAAGTTTAAACAACATTTGACCATACCTCCAGTTTCTCCTTATGCAGAATGAGGTTCATAAAACCTCCTTGTTGTTCAGAGATTTTACTGTGAAGGTAAATTAAAGAATGGGGGAGGCTTGTTTTGAGCTCTTCTTACAAAAAGATACACAATGTTTCCAAAGAACAAATATTCTTGTAAAATGTTCAGAAATCTGGAAGGCTGTTTGGTTCAAAAGGTGAGAAAAGATACTGCCTAGCAAATGTAGTGACAATCTTTGGGTTGCATCCTAAGCCTATTAAACTGTCAGTGCTGAATTATCAGAATATCAAGAAAGATGCTAATGAGCATCTGTGCTTCAGCTTTCCTTGCCATTTGGCAAACAGTAACACAAAAAGAAAATGGTAATTAGCAATAAAGGTGTGTTTATTGGTTTGTGCAATTAACAGAGGCTGTTTGTCTTTTCTGCACAGTATACATCCTTTTCAAAATTGTCAGACAATGGATGCAAAATCTGTTCTCTTTTCCTTAGGCTAGAGCTCCATGACCTTGAATTGTCATCATAGGAAAATAAATTAATAAGAGAATGAGAGCTTATTCTTTTATTTGGAAAACAAAAAAAGAATATCTAGGCATGTAAGTAAAATTTGGACAGCCTTACATTCTTGCTTCCTTCTAAGGACTTCCATAAAGCTTGTCCTCCCACCCCAATCCATCTTCCATACTACGTCCTACAATCTTTATAAAGGGATAATTTGATCATGGACTTCTCCTGATGTAAACCCTTCAATGAGATCTCAAATGGGGGCAAAGTTCCCTCATATGCTCTATAAGTCATTTCATAATCAAGCCTTTACCTACACTCTAGCTTCTTCTCATTCCACTATCCCCCATCCTCTCACAGCTGACACTCTGACAAAAGATAAGTTGGCTAAGACAGGGAAACAGGTAAATTGATACAATTATGGAGAAAGTGCACATTGCCAAAATCAGGTTGAAGGCAATGTGGTAACTTCTGGCAAGATAAAATTCTTTTACAGAATGATGTGTAAGTGATAGCTGCCTGGGACAACTGATAACTGGCTGTGGGACATACAATGCAATACTCAGGATGTGAGGAAACTGTTTCCTAGGGAACAGGGTGCATTCCTATTGGTGTATATGGGATAATTCCCACAGCTGCATGTATGCTCAAACAAGACAACTGTGCAGAAAAGAACATGCTTTGAGCTTTCCCTTGAGATATTTTCTGAAGTCATTTGATGGATAAACTCTGAAGGAAAGCACTCACACATGTCACTCTGCAAAGACTGGAAATGGTGTTTTCTTTTTTCCTTACTTTGTTTCTCTCATTTCCTGGGATTCAAGAAAAGCTGTGTCATAACTCTAGCTGGATATAAACTTAAGGAACAGATGCCTTAGACTCTAAATTCCAGCAACAACACATTTGTTCTCGTTTGCTAGCTGCTGGAATGCAACACATCAGAGACGGATTGGCTTTTAATAAAAGGGGATTTATTTCATTAGTTCTTCAGAGGAAAGGCAGCTAACTTTCCTCTGAGGTTCTTTCTTATATGGGAAGGCTCAGGGTAATCTCTATGGCCTTCTCTCCAGGCCTCTGGGTTCCAACAACTTTCCCCAGGGTGATTCCTTCCTGCATCGCCAAAGGCCTGGGTTGAGCTGCGAGTGCTGAGATGAGGTATGCTGAGCTGCTTGGGCTGTGCTACATTGAGCTCTCTCATTTAAGCACCAGTCAATTAAGTCAAATGTCATTCATTGCAGCAGGCAGGCCGCCTAGCCAACTGAAGATGTAATTAGCAACAGATGAGGTTCACGTACCATTGGCTCAGGTCTGCAGCAACAAAACTAGGTGCCTTCACCTGGCCAAGTTGACAACTGAATCTAACTACCACAACATTTAAATATCAAAATGCCCAGGTTTCAACAAAATATTATAAAGCATAAAAAGAAGAGGAAGAAATGGTCCAGGCAATGGAGATTAAACATTAGAAACCATCAATTAGGAAGCCCACACTTGGTACATACCAGACAAAGACTTAAAAGATGGACTTGCCGCTCAACTGGGCCAGAACAGCCTCTTCAAGAAATGGTGCTGGGAGAGCTCGATATCCATATCCAAAAATAAATAAATAAAAAGAAAGACCCTATCTCACACTTTATACAAAAATTATCTCAAAATGGATCAAAGACCCAAACATTGGAGCTAAGACCACAAAGCTATTAGAAGAAAATGCAAGGGAATATCTTAACTTGTGTGGTAGGAGGGGGTTACCTAGACCTTACGCCCAAAGCACAACCAATGAAAGAGTAAATAGAAAAAAATGGGTTATTCTCAAAACTGAATTCTTTTTTGCACCAAAGAATTTTGTCAATAAAATAAAAAAGTAGCACAAGCAATGAAAGAATAAATTGAAAATATGTGTTATTCTAAAAACTGAATTCTTTTGTGCATCAAAGAATTTTGTTAATAAAGTGAAAAGGTAGACTACTCAATGGGAGAAAATATACAGAAACCACATATTTGAAAAGGGTTAAGCATCTAGAATATGTAAAGAAATCCTACAACTCAAAAACAAGAAGACAAACAATGCAATTTAAAACTGGGCAGAAGACAATGCTGGAAACCCAGGTCCAATTCCCAGTGCGTGCCACTCAAAAAAAAAAAAAAAAGAAAAGAAAAATGAGCAGAAGACATACATAGACACTTTTCCAAAGAGGAAATGCAAATAGATAAAAGGCATATGAAAAGATGCTGAACTTCACTAGCTATTAGGTAAATGTTAATCAAAACCACAATGAGATACCATTTCACACCGATTAGAATGGCCATTACCAAAAAAACAGAAACTGCAAGTGCTGTAGAGGATGTGGAGAAATAAGTACACTCATTCACTGTTGGTGGGAATGTAGAATGGTTCAGCCACTTTGGAAGGTAATTTAGAAGTTCCTCAGAAAATATAATTGCCATATGATCTGGTAATCTCACTACTAGGTATATATTAAAAACAACTGAAAGCAGGGGCACAAACAGACATTTTCACACTGATGTTTATAGTAGCATTATTCATGATTGCTAATAGATGGAACCAGCCCAAATACCCATCAACTGATTAGTGCATAAACAAACTGTGATGCATGCAACAGTGTGGATGAACCTTTAGGACATTACATTGAGTGAAACAAGCCAGAAAAAAATGACAAGTACTACATAGTCTCACTGCTATGAACTAACTATAATGAACCCTCTCTAGAAGTTAAACTTGAAACTATACCTTACCAGGATATATAAAGAAAGTAGAGATTAGGCAATTGATGCTTAAGTACAGAATGCTCAACAAGGTTGATTGTAAAGGTTCAGAAATGGATAACACATTGTTGTCTGATGGTAGTACAATACTGTAAATTTAAGTAGCAAAGCTGAATGTGAGTATGGTTGAAAGAGGAAGGCTATGGTCATGTATGCCATGAGAAGGAAAGGTGGAGGAAAAAATGGGACAGTGTAACTTAGCAAAACCTAGTGAGGACAGTGATGGTGGTTAACTGCACAAAACAAGAAAGTTCCTAGGTGAACTAGAACAAACCTTGTATATCAATATTACAAGGTATAAATAATAGTGTATTTTGTGAGAAAAATGCAGTTAATTCAAACTAAGGTATATAGTTAACAGTAATATTTTAACATTCTTTCGTTAATTGTAAGAAAGGGCCTATACCAAAGCCAAATGTTAATAATAGGGAGATATAAGGGGTATGAAATTATTTCCAAAATAAAGAATTTCTCATATTTACTGTGGTGGTGAAGGTATAACTACGTGATATACCAAGGGTCATTGATTGTTCATGCAGTTTGGATTGTATGGTGTGTGAATAAGCTGTTTAAAAATAGACATATATGCTCAAGGAGCTAAAAGAATACATGGACAAAGAACTAAGGAATCATCATGACGATGGAAACAAAGAATATTGATAGAAAGATGTGGAAATTATGAAAAAGAGCAAAATAAAGCTGAAGACCACAGCAACAGAAATTAAAAAAAAAAATTCTTGGAGTTCAACAGCTAATTCGAGCTGACAGAAGGCAGAATCAGATATCTTGATGACAAGGTAATCAAAATGATCCAGTGTGAGTAGCAGAAAGAATTAAGAAACACACACATAGCTTGAGGAACATGTGGGACACCACCAAGCATAGCACTGTAAACACTCTGGAGTCCCAGAAGGAAAGTAAAGAAAGGGAAAGAGAGAATTTGTAAAGAAATAACAGCTCAAATTATTCCAAATTTAACAAAAGACAGGAATATACATATCCAAAACACTCAAGGAACACATAAGGGAATAAATCCACATATATTCATACCATGCCATATTATAATCAAACTGTCAAAAGCCAAAGATGAAAATAATTCTGAAAGTCCCAAAAGAGAATCAATGTATCAAATGCAAGGGAGCCTCAATGAAATTAATTTCTGTCTTCTCATTGGAACCTATGCATAAAAAACCAAGTGGAATGACATATTTTAAGCACTGTGAACCAAAAATTGCAACTCAAAAATTCTATAACCCTAAAATCTCTTTCAAAAATGAGAGAGAAGTTCTGGGAAGATGGCAGAATAGGATAGATCAAGTTAAACTATTCACCAAGGGACAGCTAGAGGAGGGATGGGAGGGCGACTGAGATGGTGATTCCAAGGTGTAAATGACCTGGGAGAATCTTCTGCACCACATAGGGCAGCCCTGGTTGCAAAAGCTGAGGAACTGAGAAAACAGGGAAATGGAGACCATTCAGCTGGTGCAAACAGCCTAATGCAGAAAGCTGGAGCCCTCAGGAGTGCATGGACAGGGAGATGGGGACTAGGAAGTAAGCCAAACCATCTTCCTTTAATGTGCTACCCTCAAAACTCAGCCCTGTGACCCACAACTCACCCCCACACCACCCACCTGAACCCCATCACCCACCCACTCTCATGCTCCAAGATCCCCCACCCTACCACTCCTTGCACATATCCACTCCACAATCCACAGCTCAATGCACTGCTCCTGCACAAACATAGTTTCACTCCACCACTCCTGAGCCCCAACTCCCAGTCCTGCCTCTAGCAGGCTTTCACCAGCACATGAGGGTTGTGGGCATTTACCTCCATAACCAGGCTACATCTGCCCCTAGCCCACACAAGCCCATAGACCCACCCTGACACCCCCCAGCTCCGCACACAGGTACATCAGTTTGTGACACTCCCAGATCTGTGCATTCTCACAGCCCCCAGTAAAACCCCCCAGTGCTGGGAAAACACTGACATACACAACCTAGCCACATCTGCCCCCACACCATGCAGGCATAATGCCTACCCACTGCCTTAACTCTGCACATGTGCACAAAAGTCCCCACACCCTGAACCAGCACATGCCAGGGTGCTAATCCCCAGATATGTGTACCTGCACCGTCACACCCTCCCTTGCCACTGGGTGCCAATAATCATAAGCATCAGCATAGCACCCCCAACCTGCACCTAAACTTGCACTGCAATGCAACACTGCACTGTGGTGCCTCTGCATCCTGATCCACATCTATTCTGAAAATACGAGGCTTTATACTACTGAAGGATATCAAATTCCAAAGTAAACAAATCAAGATATTTAAATGCTGTGAAAGCAACTGAAGATCACTAAGCATATTACAATGCAGACACTTATAGCCCAACTAGTAAAAGATATTCATATAACTCTACTAAATAAAACAAATGGGATGGCTAATGACATAAAAGAGAGCAAGAAGACACTAGAAGAGCATAAAGAGGAATTTTAAAGAATAAATAGAAAAATAGCAGATATCACCAAGGTTAAAGATGTTGTAGACCAAATTAAAAACATACTAAAGACACACAACAGTTGAGCCAGAGGACAGGACAACTGATTTTAAACACTCAAAACAGCAAATGGCAAAAAAAAACATGGAAAAATTTGAATTGGCTCTCAGGGAAATGATGGACCAAAAAACACACAAAAATATAAGAATCATGGGTGTCCCAGAAGGAAAGAAGAAGAGTAAATGGCCAGGAAGAGTAGTTGAGGATATAATGGGGAAATCTTCCCAACCCTTATAAAGGATATAAATATACAAGTCAAAGAGTCCTAAAGAACTCCAAGCAGAATAAATCCATATACTCTTTCCCCAAGACACATGCTAATCAGTCTGTCAAATGTTGAAGAGGAGCAGAAAATCCTGAAAGCATCAAGAGAAAAATATTCTACTATATGCAAGGGAAACCATGTAAAACTGAGATCAGACTACTCAACTGGTGCCATGAAGTGAGAAGGCAGGAGTATGATATATTTAAGATCCTGAAAGAGAAAGACTTCCAGGCAAGAATTCTGCACCCAGGCAAGTTGTCCTTTAAAACTGAGGGAGAGAGAAGAAAAAAAGAAAAAAAAAAACTTTTGGAGAGATTAAAATTTTTACAGATAAACAAATCCTGAAAAAAACTGTCAACAAGAGACTGGTCCTATAAGAAATACTAAACAGAGGCCTGCTAGCTGAAAAAAAAAAAGACAAGAGAGGGAGGTCTGGAGAAGGTCACAGAGTTGAAGCGTATCAGTAAGGTTAACTTAAAGGATAAAAAGAGAAAGAGAGAAAAAAATACATAAGTCTGATGAATAAATTGCAAACGATAAAATACTGGAGTCAAGAAATGCCTTTTCAGTAATAACTTTGAATGTTAATAGACTAAACTTATCAATTAAAAGACAGATTGGCAGAATGGATTAAGAAATAGAATCCAGCTATACACATCTTACAAGAGACTCATCTTAGAAGGATACAAACAGATTGAAAGTGAAAGGTTGGAAAATGAGTTCTATCCAAGTTGTAACCAAAAGGAAGCAGGAGTAACTTTACTAATATCGGACAAAATAGACTTTAAATGTAAAGACATCATAAGAGACAAAGAAAGACACTAAATATTAATAAAAAGGACAATTTACTGAGAAGAAAAAACAATCATGCATATTTATGCTCCTAATCAAGGAGCTTCGAAGTACATGAGGCAGCCATTTGCAAAATTGAAGCGAGCAATAGATGTTTCAACAATAATAATAGGAGACTTCAATGCATCACTCTCCTCTATAGACAGAACAACCAGAGAGAAGATCAACAAGGAAATAATAAGTTAAACAACTTGATAAATGAATTAGACCTAACAGACATATATAGGTCATTACACCCCCAAACACCAGGATATATATTCCTCTCTAGTGCTCATGGAACATTCTCCAGGATAAATCATATGCTGAGACACAAAACAGGTCTTTACAGATTTAAGAACATTGAAATTACACAAAGCACTTTCTCTGATCACAATGTATTGAAGTTGGATCTCAATAATCACCAAAGAATGAGAACATTCGCAAATATATGGGAATTAAATAACACACTGTTAAGCAACCAGTGGGTCAAAGATGAATTTGGCAGGGAAATCAGTAGCTATCAGTAGACAAATGAAAATGAGAATACAACATATCAGAATTTAAGGGATGAAGAAGAGGCTGTGCTGAGAGGGAAATTTATTGTCCAAAATGACTATACTAAACAAAAAACAAGAAAGGGCAAAAATCGAGGACCTAAGTGCTCACCTGGGGGAACTTGAGAAAGAACAGCAAACTAACCTCAATGCAAATGGAGAAGAGGACTAACAAGATTAAAGCAGAGATAAATGAGTGAGAGAACAAAAGAAAAATAGAAAGAATCAATAAAACCAAAAGTTGGTTCTTTGAGAAAATCAATAAAATTGATGGGCCACTAGCAAGACAGAAAAAAAGAGAGTATGTGAATAAACAAAATCAGAAATGAAAAAGTTGCCTTACCACAGACCTTGAAGGAATAAAGAAAATCATAAGAGGATACTATGAAGGCCTATGCCAACAAACTAGATAGCTTAGATGAAATGGACAAATTCCTGGAAACAAACAATTTACTCTGACTCAGGTAGAAACAGAAGATTTCAACAAGCCAATCACAAGTAAAGAGATTCAATCATTCATAAAAATCTTCCTACAAAGAAAAGCCCAAGATTAGATGGCTTCACAGGAGAATTTTATCAAACATTCCAAAAAGAAATAACACTAATCTTGCTCAAACTTTTCCAAAAAATTGAGGAAAAAAAGAACACTACCAAACATATTTTATGAAGCTAACATAATTTTAATACCAAATCTGGGTAATGATGCTCATAAGAAAGGAAAACTACCAGCCAATCTCCATACTGAATATAGTTGTAAAGATTCTCAACAAAATACTATCAAATTGAATCCAACAATACATTAAAAGAATTATACATCACGACCAATTGAGGTTTATGCTAGGAATGCAAGGATGGTTCAATACAAGAAACTCAATTAATGTAGTATATCACATTTACAAATCAAAAGGGGAAAATTCCATGATCATCTTGATAGACGCTGAAAAAGCATTCAACAAAATTCAACATCTTTTTCTGATAAATCACTTCAAAAGGTAGGAATCAAAGGTAACTTCCTCAATATGATAAAGGGCACATATGAAAAACTGACAGCATTGTACTCAATGGAAAGAGACTGAAAACTTACCTCCTAAGATCAGGAATGAGACAATGATGCCCACTATCACCACTATTATTCAACATTGTGCCTGAAATAGTAGCTAAAGGAGTCAGGAAGGACAAAGAAATGAAAGGTATCCAAATTGGAAAGGAAGAAGTAAAACTTTCATTATTTTCAGATGACATTATATTATACTTGGAAAATCCTGAGAAATCTACAATAAATTTACTTGAGTTAATAAAAAAATTCAGCAAGTTGGCAGGATATAAATTAAAGTACAAAAATCAGTAACATTTCTGCAGACAAGCAATGACATAACTGAAGAGTCAGTTAAGGAAAAAATTCCATTCAAAATACAAACTAAATGATTCAAGTACTTAGGAATATACTTAACTAGGGATGTAACGGAATTGTACACAGAAAATGACATAATGCTAAAAGAAATTTTAAAAGATCTAAATTAATAGAAAGACATTTCCTGCTCATGAACAGGAAGGTTAAAGACAGCTAAGATGTCAAGTCTACCCAAATTAATCTACAGATTCAATGCAATACCAATCAAAATTTGAAAGACCTATTTTGAAGACTTGGAAAAGCTAGTTACCAAATTCATCTGGTAAGTAAAGAGACCCCAAATAGCTAAAAGAATCTATGCCAGTTTGAAAGGATTTATGTACCCTATAAAAGCCATATTTTAATCCTAATCAATCCTGAGGGAGCAACATTTTTTTTTATAATACCTATTCAGTACTTTAGGTTGGAAACTTGATTAAGTTTGATTAGGTTATCTCCACGGAGATGTGACTCAATCAATTTTTGTATTAAACTTGATCAGATGGAGACGTGTTTCCATCTATTCTACATGGGTCTTAATTAGTTTACTGGAATCCTATAAAAGAAGACGTGTTTTGGAGAAATCTTCAGAATGCTGCCAAACCATGAAGCAGAGACCACCAGGCAGCAACTTTTGAAGATGAGAAGAAAAAGTCCTCCTGGGGAGCTTCATGAAACAAGAAGCCAGAAGAGAAAGCTAGCAGATTTTGCCAGGTGCCCTTCCAGCTGAGAGAGAAATTCTGAACATCATCGGACATCTTGAACCAAGGTACATTTACCTGGATGACTCAGATTGGACATTTCTATATACTTCTTTTCTTTTGGACAATTTCACAGCCTTAGATCTGTAAAATAGCAACTTGTAAAATTCCCCCTTTTAAAAGCCATTCTCTTTCTCATATATCACATTCCAGGAGCTTGTAAACTAGAACAGAACTTGGTACTGGAGAATGGGTTGCTGCTGCCATTTACAAATATCAAGCATGCTGGGCTTTTTAAATGGATAATGGGAAGATTTTGGAGGAGTTATGAGGAGCTTGATAGAGAAGGCCAAGAATGATTTGAAAAGACTCTTGGTAGAAATGTGGAATCTAAAGATACTTCTGACAAAGTCTTAGACAGAAATGAGGCATGTTATTGTAAACTGGAAGGAAGGCAATATTTGTTTTAAAATAGCAGACAACCTGGCAAAATTGATTAGTGGCTTTGTCTGGAAGACAGATTTTAAGCACCATGAACTTGGATATGTAGTAGAAGAGATTTCCAAATTAAATGTGGAAAGTGCAGCCTGGTTTCTCCTCACAACTTATGATGAAATGCAACAGGAAAGAGAAAAGCTGAGAACTGAACTCCTGGTTACAAAGAAACTGGAAATTGGTGTTCTGGAAAATTCTGGACTTCCAGAAAGGAAGACCCCAGAGAATAGTGTTCATGTGAGGATTTAGCCAAATGTGGAACCAGTCAGCCATTTCAGAGAAAGCCAGGATTGGACATGGAGTTTTCCAGGAAGGATTTCTTGAAACTCCTTATGTCTGATGGATATGATCCAAGGTTACTGCATAGTAAGCCAATGAGAGTGTTGTGGGATCTGTATAAAGTGAACCACTGCCAGTAGGGACTGAGAGGGACAAAGAAGGGATACGCTGGAGGAAAAATAACTTCAGAGGCAAAACCATGGAGGCTGGGGTCTGAAGTCAAGTAGCTTCCAGCCAGGAGAGCAGACCAACCCAAACTCCTTAGAGGATGAGTTTTCCTCAAAGACAGAGGATAGGTCTTCCACCTCATTGCAGTGGAAAAGCCATGCCACCTCAGGATTTGGAGAAGATGGAGCACATTCCTTGGGGTTTGTGCAGAGCCTGGTTGCCACCACATGGTGGTGTTGAGCCTGTGCTCTGGAGATGGCAGAGAGCCAGGGTAGAGTCCCTATATTTGGAGAGAGTGGATCCAAAAAAAAGGTGGTCTCCCCAATATCCCCCAAGGTTGCATTCAGAGAGAGGCAGGCTGCTGCATAGGCACTTGGAAAGGGAGGGACAACCACTTTCTAAAGTCCCGAAGATAAATGACTCACAGACTTTGAAATCTAATGGACTTATGGACTTTGCCCTGCCGGTTTTGGACTGCTTGGGTCTCATGACCCTTGTGTTCCTTCCAATTCCTTCCTATAGAAATGGGTATATGTATCCTATGACTTTTCCTCCTTTGCATGTTGGCAGCAAATAACTTGTTCTGAGTTTTACACATCCAGAGCCAGTGGAGAAAATTTTGCCTTAGAACAGACCATGCCTGTAACTAACTTTAATGAAACTTTGTACTGGTTAAACCTTGTACTGTATTTGTAATGTTACTGAAATGATTTAAGTTCTCTGGTATTGTTACGGAATGAACGTATTTTGTACATGGGGAAAACATGTCCTTTCTAGAGTCCAGAGGGTGGAATGTGCCAGTTTGAAAGGATTTATATGTACACGAGAAAAGTCATGTTTTAATCCTAATTAATCTTGCGGGAGCAATGGTTTCTTCTCATCCTTATTTAGTATTTTAGGTTGGAAACTTGATTAAGCTATCTTCACGGAGATGTGACTCAATCAATTGTGGTTATTAAACTTGATTAGCTGGAGACATGTTTCCCTCCATTCTACATGGGTCTTAATCAGTTTACTGGAATCCAATAAAAGAAGTATTTTGGAAAAAGCCTCAAAACTCTGTAGAACCATGAAGGAGAGCCCACCAGCCAGTGACTTTTGGAGATGAAGAAGGAAAATGCCTCCTGGGGAGCTTCATGAAACAAGAAGCCAGAAGAGAAAGCTAGCAGTCTTCCCCATGTGCCCTTCCAGCCCAGAGAGAAATGCTGAACATCATTGGGTTTCTTGAACCAAGATATCTTCCCTGGATGCCCTAGATTGGACATTTCTATACACTTGTTTTAATTTGGACAATTTCACAGCCTTTGAACTGTAAACTAGCAACTTATTAAATTCCCCTTTTTAAAAGATGTTCCATTTCTGGTATATCACATTCCTAGCAAACTAAAACAGCATTGTAAAAAGGAAGAATGAAGTCACAGTGGTCAAAACAGCATGGTACTGGCATAAAGATAGAAGAATTGAACAATGGAATCAAATTATGAGTACAGAAACATACCACCAAATCCATGGTCAATTGATTTTTGATAAGGCCCTTAAACAGAATAAACTGGAACAAGATAGTCTTTTCAATAAATGGGCATGGGAGAACTGGATATCAATAGCCAAAAGAATGAAATATGATTGTTACCTTACACTCTATAAAAAATTAACTCAAAGTGGATCAAACACTTAATATAAGTACTCAAGCAATAAAGCTTCTAGATGAAAATGTTGGGAAACATCTTCAAGACCTAGTAATAGGAGGTAGCTTCCTAAACTTTATACCCAAAGCACAAGAAACAAAAAAGTAGACAAATGGGAACTCCTCAAAACTAAATGTTTCTGCACCTCAAAAGTCTTCACTCAAAAAAGGTGAAGAAGCAGCCATTTTAATGGGGAAAATGTTTGGAAATCACACATCGGACAAAGTTTTGATATATTTGTATACATGAAGAAATACAATACAACATCAAAAGAACAAACAACCCAATTATAAAATGGGCTAAAGGTATGAATAGGCATTTTTGTGAAGAGCAAATACAGACAGTTCAAAAGCACATGGAGATGCTCATTTTTATTAGCTATAAGGGAAATGTAGATCAAGTCTACAATGAGATACCACTTCACACCTATAAGAATGGCTGCTATTAAAAAACAGGAAGCTATATATTTTGGAGACGATGTGGAGAATTTGGGATACTTATGCACTGCTGGTGGGAATTTATTATGGTACAGTCACTATGGAAGACAGTTTGGTGGTTCCTTCAGAAACTAAAGATCGAATTGCCCTATTGCCAGCAGTAGCACTACTTGGCATATACGCAGTAGAGCTGAAAGGTATGATACAGACAGACATTTGCACACCGATGTTCATAGCAGCATTATTTACAATCGCCAATAGATGGAAAGAATCCAAATGTCCATCAACAGATGAGTGGATTAATAAAATGTGGTATATACATATGATGGAATATTATGCAGCAGTAAGATGAAATGACATCCTGAAGTACATGACAAGATGTATGAGCTTTGAGGACACAAAAGAATAGATACTGTATGACTCCACTTTTGTGACCATGGTAAAGTTAAAATCAGAGGCTTATAATACAGAATATATGGGACTTAGAGTTACATAGAAGCTAAATATAGGTAAACAGTTAACTAGTGAGGTTGAACTCAAATGCGAGGGAATAGATAGAAGTATAGGCAGCTCTCTAGTGGGTCTGTAAATAATATTACCATATTGAAGGTGAACATGTTCAAAAGGGGTTTTATAGACACATGCATCCCACTGACTAGCACTAGAAATATAAACACATTCTTGCAAGAACTACTTCAAAGGTATGATTCATGTAAAAAGAGTGTTTAAGTCCAGGGTACAGGGAGAAAACTGTTATTGCATGCTATGTGCTATGTTTAACAGGAAAACATCAGCAGTACCACAGCATTAGCAGGGTAAATAGGGGGGCAAGGGACAAAAGTTAAGTGAAGGTATAGATTTCCTATTTGGTTAGGGTGTTTTTATTGGCTATCTTTCTCTTGGGAATAAGGAAATTATCTAAAATTGAGATTGTTGATGAACTGTGGACTCCAGGCTTTATACATGATACCTAATGAATGCAGGTGACTGAAGGATGCACAGACTGAGAAGTAGATTGGTGAATGATGGTGTATACATATGATTGAATATTGTGCTGCTACAAGAATGAATGAAGTCATGAGGAATGCAATGATGTGAATGAAACTGTAGGACATCTGGTGAGGCAAAATAAGCCAGAAACAAAAGAACACTTATTGTATGCTTTCTTTTAGAAAATGCCTATAAGAAAACAGGGGCCTAGATTGTAAGCTCTTATGGCAGACATATTGAGTCAGAGTGGCAATTACTATTTTTGGATTTTGAGAGGATGTTTTATATATCTATAACCTAGCATTTAGAGATAAGGTTGAAGCCGATCAAGTTAGGATTAAGGTAACTGAGAACACAAGGATATGGAAGACACTGTCTATGTTTTAGAACCGCATCTACTCTTTAAGACCAAAGGCAGGAAGGTTTATTTTGTCCGGAACCTAAACTTTCTGTAACACATAATCTAACTCAACCTGTCCGGATAGCTTATTTGAACAACTGAAACATAGGGAGACCAGAATATGAATGAGGACTTTTAGTCTTATATAGCTTAATATAATGCCTGTATAAAACCTACACTATATTAAGGAGCTAAGCAAAAATTATTGGTAAAGTCCCTTGAGGGATGGAAGGAAAAAAAACATGGGACTGTTAAACCTTAACATCAGGGAAACTCCGGAGACGGTGTCAAATATTAGGGACACCCAAATCAATAGGCCAAGTCCTTGATCTTGAGGTTTACTCTTGTGAAGCTTATGTAGGTATGCATAAATGTTACCTCTGGAGGAGCTCTTCTGTTGCTCAGATGTGGCCTCACTGTCTCTTAACCCAAGTCTATAAGTGAAATCATTGCCCTCCCTCCTAAGGGGACATGACATCCAGGGGTGAAATTCTTCCTGATGGTGTGGGAGATGATTTCCCCCAGGGATGATTCTGGCCCTGGCACCATGGGATCAACAATTCCATCCTGACCAAAAAAGGGGAAAAAGTGTAATTAATAAGATATCAGTGGCTGAGAGAATTAAAAAGCAGTTGAGAGTCTACTCTGGTGTCAGCCTTAATGCAAGCTTCAGTTAGACATTGCTACCTATCATAACTTGCCAAGCCCCAACCAAAACCATTCCAGCCAATCCTAAAGAACACCTAGGGCAATACATAAGTTTCTATGATGTTTCCATGCACTAGGGTAACTTTCCAGAAACCTGCAACCTCCAGATGGGTCCCTGAACCACATAAATCCTGAAACACAGAGGGAGCAGCCTCTCCAGAACATCCACTTGTTCCATCTCCCTACCCCGTATTACTGACTTCCCCTTCCAACATGAAAAATTTTGAATGCCCATAGCCCAAGTATCCCTAAAACATGAACTAGCAAGATCAAAGGTGATGGTGGAGTTATACAGAGAAAGTAAGGTTTAACAAGTGAATATGATTGCTAAGGATGCGGATGCATTATCTGTGCTGATGTATTAGTAACAGGCTGTGTTGACATGACTTGTGGAACTTGTGAAGTTGGTTGCATAGTACATAAATGGTATCCTAGGAGTGGCTGGGTAGATAGCACCAGGCATATTTTGGAATGGATGAGATCTGGCACTCTGAGGAATCCAGCAAGGACTTGATCTTCGTAGAGCAATTTGGGTAGGAGGATAGTATGCAGCAAGTTCAGAGTCTGTGGGATAGCCGTCATGAAGTAACCTGAAGGCAGTGCTGGTTGGTTGAGGTTAAGTACAGGATTGGATACAACTCTTACTCTTGCCATTTTCTGCATATACTGGTTAGTTAGGTGAGCGTGGTGCCCTGCTGAGCTAAAGCTATATACAATGGCTTGGTGGCCATAATTTTACCTTTCATTTCGATAATTGATTTAGTAGCTTTTTCTGGGGAGGAGAAACATATAAAACAAAACCTTTTGCTGTGACCACTCTCCATCACAACCTTTGCACTAAATGCAGTAATTTTTTTCCTGGAGATGTTCATTATCAATGCCATCATCATGATTTTTCACATATTGGTTAACATCCTGGTATTTGATGATTCTATCTTGCTTCATCTGTTCAAATTTGTTTAAGTTCTATTATTCCACTTTTTTCTGAACTCAAACAATGTAAATTTGTTTTCCATTCATCTCCTTTCCATTAATCTCACCCACAGCTTTCTGTGCATTTTCATGCCTTTGGAGTCTCACAATTCCAAAACCTTTAGATTTTTCATTACTTTTATATTTAAAGTAAGTCCAAATTTGCCAAAGAAATCCTTAAGGCATTCATCATCCATGCCTTCTCCAAAATTCTTGATGTACACATTGGTGAACTCTTTTGCCCTAGCTCCAAGTTTGGCTTTTCATTCTTTACGAGACTTAAATAGTTCAACAAATACACTACTATCATTTATAAGTATCCCATTCATTTTTTTTTTTCAACTGCTCTTTCAGCTGCTTCCTGTGTCTCAAAATGTAGAGATCCAAAACCCTTGGAACTGTTTTCATCACAAGCCACCCTATATGAAAGGATGATCCCAAAAGCAGAACATGTACCATACAGTGCTTTATTATCACCAGATTTGTCCTTTTTTTTGACATGGGCAGGCACCGGGAATGTCCAAATTTTTAAGGAATATGTTGGCCACTTCACTTTTGGGAAGTGTTGGATCACGCTGAGACCACATGATGCGTGCTCTCTATGACATAGAAAACTCATGATGTCCAAACCACGCTCTGCGGTCTGCAACTGCTGGAAGTTCACATACCTGTAGCCCAAGGAGCAGCAGGTGATCATGTCTGCAGACACGGATGGAAAGCATGGATCTGGCCGGGCTGTCCCGTATAGCATCACCTCGATCACGTCAGGGTGTAGGACTCCCAAGTAAAGCAAGGCCATGAGGTAGCTAGAGGTGCTGGGGTCCATCTCCACAGGGTTGCCCGCAGGGCCACAGACAGCGACATTTCAGTGAGAAGAGAGCGAGTCCTGGGGCCAAGAGCCAGAGACCTGGCGAGGGGAGCAGAGGGAAGCGCAAAGGGACAAAAATCATCCAAAATCGAAAACTCCGCAATAGCCACAGAATGGGATGGATCTGGTTCCTGGCTGCGGAACGTGGGATTGGTGGCAGCTGGAAAGATCACTCTCTTAGTTCCTTCCTGGGGCTGCTGTAGGCCTCTGCTGGGAGGGTCAGTCTTGGCTGCTTCACCGGGTTATTTTCATAAAAGAGGAAGGAAAAAATAATACTAACGTCTTCAGCGGAGGAAGGGGGGGATGCGGAATTTTTGTGCAAATTTATTTCGGGGAGAGGGGGGTAGTTAAAACTGTGTTTTGTTTGTTTGTTTGTTTATATAATAAATGTGTGTTCTGAGCTCGTAGCACACAGTCCACATTCTCAGCTTGAACTGAGCAGAAGTACTACTGTATTTTTGATGTGGAATTCCACTTTTTACTTCTTATAGGCTCTAAAAGACAAATGCATAAAATAAAAAGATGAATCAGTGGTTTTGGATTCATAATATATAAACACGTAATTTGTTAAAAGAACTACATGAAGGTAGGCAGATGGAAGATTATAAGAATGTAGTTTGTATATACATTGAAGTTAAGTTGCTATCAAAGCAAATGAAATTACTATAGATTTAGGATGTTAAATTTAAACCCCATTGAAATCATGAAGAAAGTATCAGAAAATATGTAAGTTCACAGAGACAGAAAGTAGAGTATATGTTGCCAGGGCCATGGGGCAGGGGTAATGGATAGATAATGCATAATGGATGTAAGGTTTCTTTTTGTTGAGATGAAAAAAAATGTTGGTAATGGAAGGTGTTTAGAATGCCACAACATTGTGAAAATGATTACTTCTATTGAATTGTATGCTTGGGGGTTGGTTGAGAAAGAAAGGTTCAATTACAAAAACATCCCCAAGCAACTAAACAGACAATAACGATTAAATAGATGATCCTGAAGAAGATCACATAAGGGAGGAAAAAAGATGCAAAAGGACATTATGGTGACCAAGGAAAAATTGTAAAATAGAGTGGATGCTTTATAACAATGTTAAATTTCTTGAAATTGATTATTGCACTTAAGGTAGTTAACACAAGTGAATATCCTTATTCTTAGGTAATGTACATGTAAATATTGTATGTTCAAGGAGCATAATGTATAAAACCTGCTCTAAAATATTTGATAATTGATAATAGATAAATCTATGGCGTGATAGAGAGAGATATAAGCAGATGGATAAATAGAATGATTTGGAAAATGTGACAAAATGTTAAAATTGATGGAATTGGGTATGGGGAAGTAGAAAAAGCTATGAGGAAGTTCTCTCTGTGGGTTTTGCATTATTTTTGTAAATGTTCTGTAATTTGAAAGTGTTTAAAAATAAAAAGGCTTTTATAAATCATAATTTACATAATCAAATGTTTTATGATAAAATGAAATACAAAACACTTTTAGAGCAGACACATTAAGTACAGAGTGGTGATTATTATTTCTGGATTTTGAGAGGCTGTTTTATACATATAAACTGATATTTAGAGATACAATCGAAGGCAGACAGGTTGGGGTTAAAGTAATTCAAAACATGGGGATAAGAAAGACAGTGTCTATATTTTAGAACCACTCATACTCTTTGAGACCAATGGAAGAAAGGTTTATTTGATCTGGAACTGAAATTTTCTGTAGTGTATAATCTAATTCAACCTATCTGTATAGTTCATTTGAACAACTGAAACACAGAGAGCACAGAATGAGAAAAAGGTCCTTTAATCCTGTATAGATTATTGTAATGCCTGGAAACATCCTACAGTATATTAAGCAGATAATCAAGAAATATTGGCAAAATCCCCTAAGGGAGGGGAGAAAGACTATGGAATTATTTAACCTTACCATCAGGGAATTTCCTGATACTGTGTCAAACGTTAGGGACACCCAAATCAATAGGCCGTGCACTCAATCATGAGGCTTTCTCTTGTGAAGCTTATGTAGGTAGCATAGAAGTTTTGACTACCTATAGGCATGCCTAAGAGTTACTTCTGGAGGACCTCTGTTGTTGCTCAGATGTGGCCTCAATCTCTCTAAGCCCAACTCTGCAAGTGAAATCACTGCCATCCTCCCGACATGGGACATGACATCCAGGGGTGAACGTCTACTTGGCAACGTGGGAGAGGGATTCCAGGGATGAATCCAGACCTCGCACCATGGGATCAGCAATTACATCCTTACCAAATGGCAGGGGGGGAAGTCAAATTAATAAGTATTAGTGGCAGAATGAGTTCAAATAGAGTCAAGAGGCTACTCTGGAGGTTGCTCTTATACAAGCTTCAGGTAGACCTTGCTACCTGTCATAACTTTTCAACCCCCAAACAGGACCATTCCAGCCAATCTTAGCAAACATCTAGGGCAATTTATAAGATTCCACAAGGGTCCCAGGCACTAGAGTAACTTGCCAGAAACCTACAACCTCCAGATGGTTCCCTGGTCCAGATAAGTCCTGAAATCTAGCCCAGTCTCTCCAGAACATCAAATAGTTCCATCTCCCTATGCCATATCAGTGACAGACCCTTCTAATATCAAGCATTTAGAATTGTCATAGCCCAAACAACCCCAATGAAAGGTATGGAAAGATCAAAGATGATGGTGGAATTATGCATAGAAGACAGGATTTAACCAATGAATATGAATGCTGAATCATTAAATTAATATCTCTTTTAGTCTCTAGTATTTTAGAGCAAATAGAAGTAAAAACCTAAAATTGTGAAATTGTAATCCATGTTAAAATCTGAAATATACTGTACAACTAATTGTGGTGCTGTGCTTTGAAATTTATAGCGTTTTTGTATATGTGTTATTGTTCACAAAAAAGAAGGAAAAAAGTCAATTGTGATGATAAAAAAGTATTTAAGCCTGCTAGCCTCCTATATTCTGGAGCAGCCAGAAGGAAAAATAGGAGAAGATCATATGGAGGCCCACGACAAACTCTGAGATCTATCCTGTTACCACTTTTTGAAGAGTGCGTTGACACCTATTGTTCTTTTTTTTATTTCTTTGCTTTGTATATATGTTATACTATACAATAAAAAAAGTTTTAGAAAATGAAATACACAAATAAAAGCCAAAGTGGGCAATGGAAGAGTAGGTGTAGAGGATTGTGTTAGTATGGTCTTCAGTCTTCTTTTTCCTTCTTCCCTTTCAGGAATAGTCCATAAAGTAAATTGTGCCTTCCATGTGCTGTTAAACCAGGGCTTTTTTCTGAATTATGCAATATGTCCTGATTTTGTAGGCATGAGATATGACATTAGATAGAGTGTGGCCTTAGGTATCAAGGTGAGTGGAGATTAAGAATATAATTAACTCTTGTTGAATGTGGCTATTGGGTAGTGTAATTACCACTGATTGTGTTCCTTTTCCAAAAACACCCTTCTGAATTTAGTTGTTTATACTACAAATGGAGTGAAAATTGGTAGAACCACCATGGAAAACCCTTTAGCATTACCTAGTAAAATAAAACTGTGCTTAACATATAACCCAGAGAACCCAGCAATTATACTTCTGTTCTATACTCTGAATAAACCAATAGAAATGTATAACAGGAAACATGGATAAGATTGTTCATGGAAGCTGTTTTTATAGCTAAAAATCCATAGAAGTAATATCATGTCCAAACAATGGAAAATGAATAAATTATGGTAGTCATACAATGAAATTCTGTACAGACAAGGAAATGAATGAACCAGAGGTAAAATGAGCCTCAAAAAAACAACTACAGGATTATTCTGTTTATATAACTCCAAAGACCTGAAAAAATCAACTACATACTTAAAGGATACCTATATATGGAGTAAAATTATGAATAAGCATAGGAATGATGAATACATAGTTTGGGATATGAGTTTCCTTTGGTGGGAAAGAGTGAAAACTAATGGCAGGAGTATATAGAAAACTTCAAAGAAATTGAAAGTGGCCTATTGTTTTGGATTGGTAGTGGTATATATATATATATATATGTTCATTTTAATTATTTAAAAATATATTCATATTCTTTTATGTGTATGCTATATTTTATAATACAAATAATAATTAAAAACTGTTCTGGACATAGTGCACAAAATCTTTTCTCAATAAATATTGGAGGCACAGTGGACCAAGTCATGGTCTTAATAGAGTCATGGCCTTGCAGTCTCCTTTTATCTTTGGGTCTTTGAACACCTTTTAAGCATTTTGTCAGAGTGTTGTGACATTGTATTGTGACTTTTTGGGTGTGTGTGTGTAGAAACAGCATCCTCATTAATAATTACTGTATCTAATGTTGGCTGAAATTTTACTTATAAATGTGCATTTTGTCTTTTGAAAAATTTCTTATTCCCTTAGTTGTTCAAATTGCAGACAAGTTTAAAAGCAATGCCACACAGGCTCTGGTACCTGAGTGTGAATGAAACCATCACTTGCCTCCATGGTAGGCTGAAGACACTGTGTATCTAGGTATCTCAGTATTCAGCAAAACAGGATGGAGTGGGGTCCAGAATGAGAAGTGTGAGGTTCCCACCAAGAAACCTTGTGGACTTCACCACTGTGCTTGTACACTACATAATAAATTGATGGGCTGTTGTAATGCTTAGTCACTGAACAGGGTATTTATCAGACTTCTGGGAAAGGAGACATGTTATAGAAGGACCTTCTGTGATATATACATTGTTCAACAAAGAGCAATAAAATGTGGGCCTAACATTTTATTGAGTGAGTGTTCCAGGATTATTTTCTAAATAAAACAGATTAGACAGAATGTCCAATAAGTTGGAGTGGGGGTGAGAAGCAAAATGTGCAGGATTAATGAAGAGAAGAAATCCAAAACCACAGAAAGCAAGCATATGCAGGGACCCTAAGAAATTTTGAAAATAATGAATTTTAGGGATACATAAGGTATTTTCCATTTAGAAGCTTAAAGTCTGCCAGAAGCACCCAAACGGTGGCAGGCAAAGAATATGTCTTTTTGCATCTATTTTTTCCTCTTGTGGCACACCCACATGAGCATTCAGAAGAAAAAATCTGGGTTTATTTATTTAAAAAGTACAGCTGACTCAAGAGAATGCCCTTGTGCTGGTTTGAAACTGTTGTGTACCCAAGTAAAGCCATGTTCTTTAATCCTCATTCAATAGTGCTGGGTAGGATATTTTTGGTTAAATTGTTTCCATTGAGATGTGACCAACCCAATTATGGGTGGGACCTTTTGATTAGGTGGTTTCCACGGAGACGTGTCTCCAACCATTGAAGGTGGGGTTGCTTACTGGAGCCCTTTAAGAGGGAACCATTTTGGAAAAAGCTTCAGAGTCACCAGAACCCATGCAGCCAGAGACATTTGGCTGTTTGAAGAAAAGAGAAAGCTAGCCATTGCCATGTGTCATCACAACTGAGAGAAACCCCAAACATTCTTTCTTTGGAGTTAAGGTATCTTTCTCTGGATGCCTTAGTTTGGACATTTCTATAGACTTAGAACTGTAAACTTGCAGCTTAATAAATGCCCTTTTTAAAAACCTTTTAAAAAGGGCATTTTATTAAATGCCTTTTCCATTTCTGGTATATTCCATTCTGGCAGGTTTATCAAATAAAAACAGCCCTTCAAACAGAAGATTCAGCATTCAGCTCTTTGTGAGGGAAGGCAGGCCAGAGCTAGTAGCTTCAGCTCTGGCATGCCAATTATCATGAGAAATGCTTTCCAATGAAAGCCAAATTTGACAAATTGGCTGTTTTAATTGATGTGCAGCTGGGTAAAATTGTGTGTGCATAATGGTGCCATTAGCCTTTCAATTACATGTATGCATTCATAAATGTTTTACAAAGGTATAAAGTCATAAAAACACTGCTGGAATATTAATCCAACTCATTTAAAATTTAAAAGACAGTTCCTGGCACACAATAGGTGCTCCATAAATGTTTGTTGAATGAGGTTGAAATCAGAAAATTAGAAGAGATTGTTTGGCTTTCCAACAGCATATTAAATTGTGCACACAATTTCTCAAGATGAAAGGAAGTTAAAGGAAAGGAAATGGGTTTATCTGATTGTTTCACATACACATTGACATGAAGTAATAAAGTATTCTGATTATTTAATCTAAAGTTTGCCTGACATGGACAGATAATTAAAGCTTTCGTTTTTATAAATCTGTATTATTAGGAGAATTTCTCCAATGCTCCATTTCCCCTTATAAAATTTAAAAAGTCCATTGTTTGTAAATATAGTGTGCCTTCCATTTGGTTATAACTATTTAGAGAAAGTGAGTGTGAAGTCTTTGCAAAAGATTCAAAATGCAGACATGACAAACTAAGTGGCTTCTGGACATTCCAACATCTGCTTTCCTTCCTGTTTCTTACTTAGCCAATGAGACCCCAGAAATTCCTCTTTTAAATAGAAGATAAAAGAAAAAGAAAAAAAGAAAAACTTCATTCAGTCCAGGCATAGCATTGCATTCTTATGGCGCAAAAACTAATTTCCATTAGAATACAGCACTGACCTCAGAAAATATCACCCTTAGGGTGATAAAGGGGCATGCTCCAAAGTAGTTCATTTGAGCAGAGAAGAGAGACAACCAAGAGTAGTGTCTTAGGATCATCTGGGAATTCAGTGAGCACTTCAGCCTCTCAGAGTTCACTTCCCCTAAATCAACTTGACCCTAAAGCAGCTTGAAGGAATGCATGGAAAATGACTGAATACCTAAAACAATTGAAGGCCTATAATCAGATGCTTTCCATTGAAAACTATTGCATGGATTACTTATTATATTAACCTGGATTATAGGGTTACACATTCTCTGCCTTGAAAGAAGTCACACTCAAGAGGAAAGAAAAAATGTATAAATTAAATATTAGAATATATATAAAGAATATAAGAACTTCAAAGAGTTGGGGACATATGACCTATATTTTGTGGGTGTGCACAGAATTTTCTGGTAACAAAAGAGGAGGAAGTGAATTCTAGGCAAGAGAGAATAGGATGGACAAAGGCACAGGGTTGCAAAAAGGTAAGAAATGTACAGAGATCAGTGAGACATTTGCTGCAGCTAGTTTAAAGAATGAATGGGGAAAGGGGCCAGTATGTAGGGTTGGAGAGGTTGGTTGGGAAAAGATTGTAAAGTACTTTGGACATGAAACTAAGAAGTTAGACTTTATCCAGCAGATATTCAGGTTTAGAAGCATGGTTTAAATGTTTGAAGAGTTTCCCTCTACCAAGTGACTTTGGTTTCACTGCCTCAGCAATGTTAGCTGAAGCTGTATTTGGAGCTGAGTGGCAGTTTAGGTACTGCAGAAATGCATAGCAGGCTTCAAAGTGTAAAATATGAGACAGGAGACCATTTTAATTTGCATTTATTATATTTCTGGATTTTCCCCTATATATGGTAGACACCTGTAGCACAAGAACAAGTACTTATTTAGTACTTATACTAAATAAGTAGTAAAGTAGTAATCGGATTTAGTACTTATAATCCGATTTATATAGGCATGTTAAATATACAACTTAATCTTGACTATGTGACTGAAACCATCCTCTCTCTGTCTCTCCCCCACCTCTCTCTCTCTCTCTCTCTCTCTCTTTCTCACTCTCTCTCTCTCTCTCTCTCTCTCTCTGTCTCCCCCACTCCCTCCCCCAAGCCACAGATGTCCTGGCAGAACCTGGCCTGAACTAGCACCAAAATATATCATAAGATTATGTTTTATCATTTCATCTTCTTATATCTAATATCCTCAGAAATGACTTGTGTCACCCTTTTTCCTATGGCTCATCATAGGGGAATGGTAGAAGTATTTGGGGACATGGACACACAGGGAACTGTGGTAAGGGAATAGAAAGAACTCTAAGCATGAAATCTTAGTGTTTGCTTCCACATCCAATCTCTGCGGCTCTGCACCAGAGATGATCAGATACCGTAGGAAGATAGCTTTTGGCTATGTGGA
Organism: Tamandua tetradactyla; assembly: GCF_023851605.1. Classification (NCBI taxonomy): domain Eukaryota; kingdom Metazoa; phylum Chordata; class Mammalia; order Pilosa; family Myrmecophagidae; genus Tamandua; species Tamandua tetradactyla. Next base: position 51,486,074 of record NC_135353.1, on the reverse strand, counting down.
TGTTATATGGAAGGAGAGAAACTGGTGTCAAAAAACTAGTTAAATGCCTGTTGCTTAGTTCATGGAAGAACTGAGAATCATCTGGGTCACAGCATTGGTAGTGGGGATTGATTGAGAGGTACGGGCAGGCAAGGGAGTTGCCTACTTTCATGGCAGACTCAGTGGAATTGCATGGCCACTTAGATGAATCGGGAGAGGGGGAGAGAGAGGGAGGAGGCTAATTTTGGATTGGGGGACTGAGTAGTACTATTAGTTGAGAGGCTAGATAATAATGAAGCAGGTGTGTAGAGAGAGATATGTCTACTTAAGGACATGCTGAGTTCAACATGCCAACAGGACATCCAGAGGAGCTATCCAATGACAGTTGAAAGTACTGTATTCTCTTATATTTCTTAGATGGCATCCCCCTACACATACACACATATTTTAACACTTTGAATTTGGAAGGTATTTTACAAGAAATGTAAACATTTAACATCATCATTTAATATAGTATTCTTAACTCAAATGCTGTTATTATGTCAATAATGCATGCTATAATTGAAGTCAAAGTGGAAGTGGCTCAGCACATTGGCCTCTTAATGAGAGCCAGCCATCTATGCTGTTTGCTCCTTGCTAAAAGGAGATGAAAGCCCTTCTGACTTCCCAGAAGCTCCCTTAATAAAACACCAAAAGCAGAGTCTTTCCTATGTTTTTTGTTTGTTTGTTTGTCAACAGTTAATTACCACAAACTGAACCCACTGGAAAGATCACTAGGCATTTCAAATTTCTTTGATTTCTCCATCACAGATAAAGCTAGAACAGCCCTTAATGTCACTTTTCTTAGTCTACAGAGCAACAAAAGAGGGACCCAGTGCTGACACCTGACATTCTCTTTTTCTAAAATCATTAAACAAAGCTTACCAACCCCACACCCAATCATAGCCCAAATCCTGGAAACTTTCACATCTTTTTCCACTTTGAAACTGTCTCCATTACTAGATTCACCTGGGATCATGACCTGTGTTTCTATCCTATTCCCAACCACACATTACTCCTTTTGATCCATTTCATTTCTCCAGTTTGACCTTCATCATTGTTTCTGGTATGACCTCTCTCTCTAGCATGTGTAATACAAAACTTTTAACTTACTCAAACTGAGCCCTGGGAATTATATAACATAATTGCACCACTCTTCACCTTTTTTGATTATTTTAATATGCTGCATGCTCCCTGCTTTTGGGGACTTGGGCATATTGTCTCCATTACCTAGCATGCTTTAACTCTGACTTTGTTCTGCTGAACAATGAGTAATTGGTCAGATCTGTTTAAACATCACCCTTACAGAAAAATTTCCCCTCACCCTTCAAGTTCATATATTACATTTTTTACAGTATAAAAAAGCTCTAGGCTTTTTTTTCATTGTAATATCTATCACAATTTGCATATATGTACCTGAGAGAGGTTTTTATCATTATCTAGATAATAAGCTTTATAATTAAATTAGGTATGTCTGTCATATTTATGATTTTATCACCAGTACATAGCACAGGGTCTGGCACAAACTTTTGTAGAGTAAATTAATGAATTATAAATAAGTTAATGAATGCAGGTGTTAACTGAGATGACTCAGGCAGCCCCTATATACTCTTGAATGTCCAGAACCACTTACTTTAGGCTCTGCCAATTCAGAGCAGAGACCCAAAAGAAGAGATGGTAAGAAAGGAAAAGGTTATTCTCACTAGGTGCTCCTAAAATTCAAGAAGACTTATACGTAGACACCCATCCCATTATCTTAATCTCAACACCAAGTGTTGGGTCGGCCTCTCCCTGTCTATGATGCTCCCCACTTCTTCCACAACTTTCACTTTTCTGACTTTTTCCTCAAATCTGTTATTGGCATTCATTTTAATCTGATTCCATTGGTTTCCAACGTATGTTATTAGGGGTAGAAAGGTGTGCAGAGTGTATTTTTTCTGAATGCATCTCCATAGGACATAACTTGAAATTTTTTTCCTTCCACCTACCAGAGAAGGAACAATCAAACTGAGATCTTATGAAATCCTATTTCTTTCAAATCTCGAGTGTATTACTTCAAGGAAAATTTTCCTATTGTTATAAACAATGGTACCCTGGGAAGTAAACTTGTAATGGCCTTTCATTACACTTATGTATATACTAATTTATCTATTGTATATATGTAAGTAATAGTATCTACAACTTTTTTTGTATGCTGTGTTTCAGGGTCACATTTCATTCTTTTTCCATGTGAGTATTTCTTTATTGCAGCATGGTTTGCTGAATTTTGATTGTTTGTTTGTGTTGTTTTCTTTGTTTGGTAAGTGCATGGGCCAGGAATTGAACCTGGCTCTCCCACATGGCAGATGAGAATTCTACCATTGAACTACCCTGTACCCCTTTATTTACAATTTTTTAGTTGGTTTTGTAGTTACTCATCTGAGACAACATGATGAGACTTCATTTACTTGTAAGTGTGTGGATTGCCAAGTCCTAAGCAACCATCCTGTGTCCTTGAATCAGGAAATCTATGATTTGCTGCAGCATCATTTGCCACATATAATTACAGAATATTGGAGATGGAAGGGACTATAGATAGCAGCTAGTACAAACCTTTTTAAAGATGAAGTGACTGAGGCCAATATGACTCATTTATTCTGGGCCAAGTAATACTAGGATTCTGGCACCACAGAAGGTTATCTCTAAGGCTATCATATTCATTACTTGAAAAGTACTCATCCTCCCCCATTTAATGCCCAAACATCCACTTATTTCCTTCAACTCCATCTCCTTGACTATCCCTATCTCCCATTCTCTCTTACCTATGATAAATTTCAGCAATGCAAGGGTAGCATTAACCTCATTGTTCCCCCAAAACTATACACACATGTTAAGTTTAGTGAGTTATTAAAGTCAATCCCTTCCAGTACTAGGCAAGTACCCCTAAACTAGCTCTGTAGAAGTTTAGCCATGTTTAGTCATACGGCTATGACTTTAGCCAGCCATAACCCTCTCCTATATCTGAACATTTTGATCTCTGCACAAGCACAGCATGTCAGCAGCATTTTTATACCAAAGTTGGGTAGTCCTTTTTATGACAACAGTTTTTTAGACATTGCAATAAGGTACCAAGTCATAAGCTGTCTATAGCTGTTCTAGTTTGCTAGCTGCTGGAATGCAATATACCAGAAACAGAATGGCTTTTAAAAAGGTGAATTTAATCAGATGCTGGTTTATAGTTCCAAAGCCAAGAAAATGTCCCAATTAAAACAAGTCTATAGAAATGTCCAATCAAAGGCATCCAGGGAAAGATACCTTGGTTGAAGAAGAAAGGGTTTCTCTCTAAAGTGAGAAGGCACATGGCAAATGCAGTCACAGTTTCTCTCTCATCTGGAAAGGCACATGATGAACACAGTCAGGGTTCCTCTCTCATCTGGAAGAGCACATGGCAAACATGTTGTCCTCTGCTAGCTTCTTCTCCTGGCTTCATGTTTCATGAAGCTCCCCGGAAGGCATTTTCCTTCTTCATCTCCATAGGTCGCTGACTGATGGACTCTGCTTCTCGTGGCTGTTTCTTTCTGTTCTGCTCTCTCTGAATTGCTTCCATTCTCCAAAATGTTTCCTCTTTATAGAACTCCGGGAACTTATCAAGACCCACCCAAATGGGTGAAGACACATCATCACCTAATTCATCTTAACAACCACTCTTGATCAAATCACATCTCCAAGGAGATGATCTAATTACAGTTTCAAACATATAGTATTGAATAGAGATTATGCTACCTTTATGAAATGGGATTTTGATTAAAACATGGCTTTTCTATGGTCTATACATCCTTTGAAACCAGCACAATAGCTGATTCTAAAAACAACTCTATGCACAGATATGCAATCAAGCAGACTGCTGTCACATATAACTTTGCCAGGATATAAAACATAGAGTGACCTGAGCCTGAAGTGTGGGCTTTATAGAGAATACTGGTTTGTTTTCTAGTTCAATGTGGGCTTAAAAATCATCTCTCCTTTTTCCAAAACTAAGACATACTAACATAATTAATTTATGAGTGTAGAAGTGACCATATGCTAGTGTTAGATTTTTGGTGTCACCGCACAGGACACTAATTCATCTCTAAAACATCCATTTCATTACCACCCAAAAGGGGAAAGAGTAACTCTTGCTGGTGATCCATCCATTCATCTATCAAGGCCACATATGTTAAATGACTGCATAATATGTAAAATTTCCAGGTACTGTGTGAGTTTCATCAAGTCACACATGGCACTTGTTTCCTAGAGCTTTTTTTTTTACTGGAGAATATAACTATTAATTAAATGAAAGTATTAGGTGACAAAGTACATATATTAAGGTTATCTAGCCTTACCCAAGAGAGCAGACCTCTATTTTACTATAATTTGATGGATCTAAGTATACATGACAACACTTTTTATGTTGAAGCGGGTGCTAAAAGGAGTATAAATTTGGAGGAGAAATTAAAAATAAACTTCAAATACCTCACAATATGTCAATCTCGACCCTTGACTAAATAAAGGACAGCTCTTTAATAGTTTCTTCCTCAAAGTAACTTATCATGTTACTACTCTGCTCACAAATATCTTTGTCCCCCTGTTGCTATGAGCATTAAGTTTTAACTCCTTACTCTGACACAATAAAAGGCTCATCATAACTTGGTGCAAACCTTTTTCTCTATTTGAATACATTCTGTCATGTAGGTCTGTACACTTTGGCCAATGAAACTTCACAACTTTTCCATATTCTTCCATGCTTATAGACACCCTATTTCCTAAGATTCTGCCCTCCCCAATCTTCTTTGAAGTAGCAAATATTTTTGCTGGAGAATATAACTTTTCTCCAGTTCACATGTCACCTTTTATGAGAAAGAGGATGTAGATTTGAGATTCAGATACAGGGAAATTTGATTCCTGAGTTCATATCTTCAACCACTTATGTATTCATTCATTCCACTTACTCATTCCATTTATTCAATCTTCAGTGTGTCAGGTACAGAATATAAGATAAAAAATACATCCCCGCTGACTCCCAAAGAGAAAGCACATCAAGGAATGTGCAATAAATCAAACTGAACTCCACTCCTACACAGTAGGCAAGATTTCTATTTTTACCATTGATCTCAGGGTTTATTTCATACTTCATTTGGCATAGATATTTCTTCTATGAATAAAACCAAATAAAATGCAAACATCCTACTGCTACCTCAAGACCCTGCATCAATTGGTAATTGCCTACTTCAAAAACCACTTATTATGTTACTCTACCCCTCTTTAACAGCATTCTAATCACACAGGTCTCCTTTATGATCTTGATAAGCTTCTTTCCATCTCATGACTTTTGTTTCTTTATTATTATCATAATTTTAATAAAATGTAAAATAGCACTCATGTGCACATTATCATATTCAGACTTTCTTTAAGCAATCAATATTACCAGGTTGAAATAGCCTATATGGAACTCTGGAGTTCAGAATCCCTTCCTGAACTTCCACATGTGTTATTTCCAAATTTATAAGAATTATTTCGTACCGCATATAAAATTCTGGAATTTGAATTTATCACTCACTATTAGTCTATGATATTCATCCATGTTGATACAGGTAAATTTAATCCATGCAATGTCACTGGTGCATTCTATTCCATTATATTAATAAACAGCAGTAGTGTCATTAATTTTCCAAATTATAGGCATCTAATTTTTCACAAGTAAAAGCAATATTTCAGTGAATTTCTTTGTGTAAGTGCCCTAGTAAATGGCCAGATTTTGCTGCTATGTTCTTACTATTTACAAGAGACACTGACACCACAGATAAGAAAAATGTTTCATACAAAAGATATGAAGACTATCTTTGCCTGTAACTTAGAAAATCTAGATGAAGTAGACAAATACCTAGAAAAACACAACTTATTACACTGACTCAAGAAGAAATATTCCTATAATCACTAAACAAAATAAAATTAATTTTAATTTATTTTCTAAATAAAATTAGTAAGTAAACTCTCTCTACATAGAAAAAAAGAACTTGATACAGTTTTATCAAAAAGTGTTTCCCATACTTGGAAGGAATGCATGATTTCAATATTTCACAAACTTTCAAAGTATAGAAAAAGAAGAAATAATCTCGATTCATTTTATGGAGCTTAATACCAAATATGACTAGGAAGTTGTGAGAAAAACATGTGATAGTCCAACCTTTTCATGAATATAGTTGCAAAGTTCCTAAACAAAGCATCATCAAACCAAATCCAGCAGTACATAAGAAAGATAGTAGATCATGACTAAATTGAGTTCAATCACACAGATTTACATCACCACATCTGTCATTAACCAAGTTTTCATACATACATGGCTATATTTCAGGACACCTTAGGTTGTCTCATTTGTCATTTCTATGTATCTATGCCAATATATCATTATTTAATTATTAAAACTGTATAACGGGGTGGATAACGGTGGCTCAGTGGCAGAGTTCTCGCCTGCCATGCGGGAGACCCGGGTTCAATTGCCGGTGCCTGCTTATGCAAAAAGAAAAAAAAAAACCCTGTATAATTCATTTTGAAATCCTATAATACATGTTCTTCTACTGCAGACCTCTTTTTCAAATGTCTTAGTATTAGGATTTTACTCTTCTGGATGAATTCTGAAGTAATTTGTTTACTTCAAGAAAATTCTGCTGGGTTTTTATTAGACTTGAATTTAATTTATAGATTAAACTTTACAACAAGAATAGAATATTTTTTCCATTTAAGAGTCTTATGTTTTTCAATTATTTTTGCACAAAGATCTTGAATTTATTTTGTTATATTTATTCATAGACATTTTATATATTTTTTTATTTTCAACAATATTTTTTGTCTTATCACACTTACTAGTTTGTCATTGCTGATGCATGGGGACAAAATTGATTTTGATTTTTTTTAAATCTCTGATGCCCCCCATTTACCTGAAAATGATAGCATAATGAAGATACAAGTAAAAACATGTAAGAAGAAAAATAAAGTGTGATTTGATTATTCATTCTTTTTTTGTTTGCTCGCTTGTTTTAATGGAAAAGCAAAACCACCAAACTCTCCGTTACTTCTAAATGGTCTTTCAAATACTGACTAGGACTGAAAATGATCATGATCAGAAAGGCAGAAATTAATAGAATATGAAAGCTTCAATGGATCTTAGATATCATTCATTCATTCAACTAGTATTTATTTTACAATTGCTATATGTGCCAAGCATGTATTGTGTGACCTCCACTGTGCTAGAAATAAGAAAAACAAGGTTGTGCCCTTTTATTGAGAATGTTTTCTAGTGGGGGAGAAATAAATCTGTAAACACTAAAATAAATATATAATTATAAATTGTGAAACATGTTATGAAGAGAAGAATTTGCAGGGATAAGGTAGTGTGGGAGTTGAGGGAAAATCTACTTATGTGGTCAAGGAAAGCCTCTGATGAAGTAACTTGCTGAAACTTGAGGTGTAAGAAGCAGTCAGCAAGATGAAGAGCTCTTAGAAAATCTGTACTAAATTATACTCCCAAAGAAGTATTTGGGAGCACTCCACACACTTTCCAATAAAGAATATTATTTTATTATTGTTAACTCTTTGCCACTTGATAAGCAAAGAGTAAATTATATTATTCCAATTTGTTATACTGTATTTTGTGGCTGAATAGGTCATTTAGTCCCTTTTGTTCCACAGTTTTGATAAGAATGGTGTGCTGGTCTGAAAGGATGTATGTACCCTAGAAAAGCCATGTTTTAATTCTAATCCCATTTTATAAATCCAGCCATTTCTTCTCATCCCTGTTCACTAGTGTATGTTTAAAACTGTAATCAGATCATCTCCCTGGAGATGTGATGTAATCAAGAGTGGTTGTTAAGCTGGATTAAGTGATGACACATCTCCACCCATTTGGGTGGGTCTTGAGAAGTTTCTGGAGTCTTATAAAAGAATAAACATTTTGGAGAATGGGAGATTCAGAGAAAGCAGAGAATGCTGCAGCACCATGAAGCAGAGAGTCCACAGCCAGCGATCTTTGGAAATGAAGAAGAAAAATGCCTCCTGGGGAGCTTCATGAAACAGGAAGCCAGGAGAGAAAGTGGAGATGACCCCCTTTCTTGCCCTATGCCCTTCCAGCTGAGAGAGAAACTGTGACTGTGTTCACCGTGTGCCTTCTCACTTGAGAGAGATACCCTGAACTTCACTGGCCTTCTTGAACCAAGGTATCTTTTCCTGGATACCTTTGATTGGACATGTCTATAGATTTGTTTTAATTGGGACATTTTCTTGGCCTTAGAACTGTAAACTTGCAATATATTAAATTCCCCCTTTAAAAAGCCATTCCGTTCCTGGTATATTGCATTCCAGAAGCTAGCAAATTCAAACAGATGGCCAAATAATAACTTCTAGAGCAGTGTCTTATATTTGTACACTTCCATATACTTGAAGAGGGGAAAGAGATCATTTCAACCTATACCCAACGTGAGAATTTCACTGATAGCAAGTTTTAACTTCTGCTTCAATCATAGAGTACTGTGCCACTTTGAATCTGTTGTATACCCCAGAAAACCCATGGTCTTTATTCTTTATTCAATATTGCCAAGTGGGAGCTTTATGACTGTGCCCATGGAGATGCTACCCACCCAGTTGTGGGTGGTAACTTTTGGTTAGATGGTTTCTATGGAGATGTGACTCCACCCATTCAAGGTGGGTTTGTTTATTGGAGCCCTTTAAAAGGGAACCGTTTTGGAAAGAGCAACCAGAGCCCATGCAGCCAGAGACCTCTGGAGATGAAGAAGGAAAATGCTCCAGGGAAGTTTCATGAAATGAGAAGCCAGGAGAAAAAGCTGTCAGACTTCACCATGTGATCTTTCAGCTGCGAGAGAAACCCTGAACTTCATTGGTCTTTCTGTGGCTGAAGGTAAACTCTTATTTGTGCCTCAATTTGGACATTTTCACAGCCTTAGAACTGTAAACTTGCAACTTAATAAATTCCTCTTTTTAAAAAGCCATTCTGTTTCTGGTATATTGCATTCCAGTAGCTTGCAAACTAGAACAAGGACTAACTTTAGAAACACAAATTATCCCTAAAAGAATGAACTTTAGATATTACCTAATCATCCATCCATTCATTCATAAATAATTTCATTCATTAATTTAAGTCAACAAATATTCATTGAGTTTTTGAACAAGAAACAGTCCAGTCTATTAATTTTAAATATGAATAACAGAAGGATTTTATCTAGTTTCTCAGGGGTGAGAAAACAATAAATTAGGGACAAAAATCAGAGTACTATATTCCAAGCCCACCGTACTCTTCACTATGAAAGTAATATTTCCCCCCAGAACATTGAGGGAGAAAGTAAAATACACACCCATGTAAGAACAAATCTAAAAACACTTCCTATAGTTTTATAGTTAAGGTTTTGATAAAAGTCAGTGTATTTTCATAAAGCTCCCTCAAGTTATAAAATATGAAGATTTAGAGTCTGCTTTCTTATGTCCTACATTAATAGGTGCCTATCTATGCAATTAGTCAATGTACATATTGTAATTAAGTAATTCTTTTTCTTTTCTGGATTCTGGCTTTTAAAATAATAAATGTGATAAATAACATTAAATAATTTGATAAAATAAATATGTGGCTCTGTCAGTGTTTAAAAATGCCCTATTCAATGTGCTCTCTTAGTATCCAATATGAAAGAAGCCCTGATTCTAGTTTAAAACATTGGCTTTCACATGACATTTTGCTTTTGATAATAAAGAAAGAGAAATAAAAATTGAAGGGAAAAGACTAAAACAAGCAAAAGAAAATATCTACAATTCCTTCCAAATGTATTTAGCTATTAAAGTCAGACAGTACCTGAGGTGTCCAGAAACTAAATGGCACTGTTTTAGCACTAGAGGGTGCTAAAAGGGGAGAAAATAGATAAATAATTACCTGAAAGGAAACAAATCAAATAAGTGATTATTGTATAATTTTAGTCATCATGATATGCTGCCCACATCTGAGAATTAACTGGACAGTGTACTCATGGAAATAATACAGGTATAACTTTATTGTTTATTTGATGTAATCATATAGTCACAAGCACAGAATGACTGTATAATCATCAGAATCATTCCTTGGGTAAAACCATAACTTTTTATTGTGCTACATTATACCTAAAAATAGATATGAAATGATATCAGGAATAATTCTGATGTGCATTAATGAATTGATACCGCATCATAGTAGAACTATGAATTTTTTTATACCATGATGTAATGGTAAGATTCATATGTCAACTTGGCCAGGCAAGAGTTCCCACTTGGCTGGTAGGGCAAGCACTGGCCTATCTGTTGCTTTGAGGATATTTCATGGACTTTAATCATAAGCACATTGGCTGCATTCATGGCTGATTACATCAGTCAGCTAAGGGTAGTGTCTTTGCAATGAGTGATGCTTAATTTAATCACCTGAAGGCTTTTAAGGAGAATTCAGAGGAAACAATCTCTCTTTCTGCTATAGCTGGCCAGCCTCTCCTGGAAATTCATTGAAGATCTTCATCGGAGCTGCCAGCTTGTGGTCTGCCCTATAGATATTGCACTCTTACATCCCCACTGTTGCATGAGACACTTTTATAAATCTAATATTTACAGATATATACTGTTGGTTCTTTTTCTCTAGAGAACCCTGACTAATACACGTGGTAAGTATTGCTGAATTCTAAATCAGATTCTCTCCCTACGTTCATTTGGTTGAAGCTCCTGGTATCCCTGCAAACCCTTCAGATCCACTCACTTCCAAACTGCAGGTTATATTCAGCTTTTACTTCCATTGTGGATCTCTGACCCTGTTCCAGAGGGAGCAGAGTGGACATTATGCACATAGTGGAGTGTATGTATGTCAGTGCCAGTCTACCTGGGGAAATTCTAAGAGACTTAGCCAGGTAATATGTCTCCATTTTGACCTCCAAGATTTGTCCTATAGATAAAGAAGTGGCTTGCAGAGACTCTAGGACAGTGTGAGAAACAATTAAGTTGAAAAGACCTGGGACAAGGAACTATCAGCAATGAGTCACTCAAGAGAACAGGCAGGAGGGAGTGGAAGTCTATTTCAAAGGAGAGTATAAGAGAATTCACTCAAATGCACTTCCATGTGCTTCAGGATGATCTTCTTGATAGTAGGGCTATTCCCTTAAGCAGACCACTAGCCAAAAGAAATCCAGTTTTCAAAAACAGTGAAAGGTGCTTTTGTTTTGATTTATTTGTTTTGATTAGCTCCCCGCATTAAAGGATATAGCTAACATATCACTAGCTCACTAAAAACACAAGGAACAGACAACAGAATAAATAAATCCTAAGTAACATTTAAAAATATTGAAACATACAACAAAAGATCCACAAGAAAACAAAGAAACAAGAATGATGGTCTTTCCAAAAGAACAAGATAAAAATCCAGAAGCCATCATGTAAGAAGAAAAGACTTTGGACTTACCAGGGAAAGACATTATAAAAATGGTACTCAGTATGCACAAAGAAATAAAGGCAAACATGGATAAAGAACTAAAGGATATGAGAAAAACAATGAATGAAAAACATGGCAATCTCTTTTAGATTCCCAATAGGAACCAAGCAGAAATACTGAAGGTGAGGAATATAGTAATGGCAATAAAATAGTCCTTAGATATTTTCAACAGCCACTTGAAAGAGACAGAAAAATAATCAGTGAACTTGAAGAAAAGATAACTAAAATAATTCCAGATAAGGAGCACAAAGGGAACAATATATAAAAAGAGCTGAAGAGACCTGTGGGACACCATCAAGCATACCAATATATGCATTACAGGAGTTCCAGAAAGAAAGTGGCAGAAGGAATAGTCAAATAAATAACAGTGGAAAAGTTCCCAAATTTAATGAATATACACATTCAAGAAGCCTGATTTACCCAAGCAGGATAAACTCAATGAGAACCATGCCCAGATACATAATAGTCAAATTATCCAAAGTCAAGGACAAGGAAAGAGCTAAAGAGTTTTTGAAAGCTGCAAAAGAAAAGCAACACATTAAATGCAAGGGAATCTCAATAATATTAATTCCTTATTTCGCATCAGTAACTACAGAGAAAAGAAGGCAGTGGTATAAAGTTTTTAAAGTGCTGAAAGAAAAAAATTGCCAACCAGGAATTTTATATATAGCAAGACATTCTCATCATAAATCATGGAGGCAAGATGGTACTAAGTTGAAATATGTAAAATGCAGGAGGAAAACAACTGCCAGCCAAGAATTTTATCTCCAGTGAGACTCTTTCAAAAATGAGGGTGAGATTAATCCTTCTCAGATATACAAAAGTTGAAGGGGTTAGTAGCTTTTAGACTGGCTTCACAAGCAATGCTAAAAGGAGTTATTCAGATTGAAAGGAAAGGACATTGGACAATAAACAAAAGCAGTATTAAAAGATAAAGGCCTCTGGCAAAGGTAGCCATATGGATAATTATATACATCAATATTATCAATGTATTTTTTGTTATGCAACTCCATTTCTTACTTACAGATGCTAAAATGCAAATGCATAGAAAGTAATGATAAATCAAAGGTTGTGAATATACAGTGAACAAAGATATAATGTGTAATAAGTACAAAAAATAGGCAGAGAGACAAAGGAGCGAAACAGCGAATGTGCATGTTATTGAAGACAAGTTGGTATGAAATCAAATTTGATTGTTATAGATTTAGGGTTTTAAATTTTAACCACATTGTAGATGTAATGAAAATATATGAAAAATATATTTTGAAGGATTAAGAAGTGACTCGAATGGTACAATATGAAAAATATATACAGAAGCAGAAATTATTGGAATAATTGAAGGTCAAAAAAGGTATAAGATTACAAAGACAAAATAATTAGTTGCATTATGAGTAGTTGCATTAAATGTAAATGATTTAAACTCTCCAATAAAAAGGCAGAGGTTGGAAGAATGCATGAATACCATAACCCAGCTATATGCCATTTACTAGAGACTTTCCTTAAATCCAAAGATGAAAGTAAGGCTAATGGGAAAAAATGGAAACAAATATATCATGGAAGTAGTAATCAAAGGAGAGCTGGGATAGCTATACCAATGTCAGATGAATAAAATTCAAATACAATATTATAACAAGGGAGTAAGAAGTTCATTATATACTGATAGAAGTGACAATTAAGAAGACTTAAAAATTATTAGTACGTATGACCATAACAGGACAAACCCAAAATATATGAAGAAAGTATTGACATATTTTAAGGGAGAAATAGATGGTTCTATATTAATAGCAGATTTCAATATGCCATTTTCAATACTGGATAGAAAATCAAATATGTTTGTTTGAATCTGTGGCAGACAGCATAAAAGCTATGTCCTTTAATCTTCATCCAATATTGCTGGCTGGGAACTTTTTATTGTTTCCATGGAGATGTGAACTCACCTGATTCTGGGCATTAACTTTTGATTAGAGGGAAATGTGACTCCACCCATTACAGGTGGGCCTTGACTGGAATCCTTTAAAACAGGAAACATTTTGAAGAGAGTCCCTTTTTAGAGCCACAAGAGAACCCATGCAGCCAGAGGCATTTGGAGATGAAGAAAGAAAACACCCCTAGATGAGTTTCATGGAACAAGAAGCCTGGAGAGAAAGCTAGCAGACATCACAGACAGACCATGCACCTTTGCAGTTGAGTGAGAAACCCTGAACTTACTGGCCTTCTTGAACTGAGGTATCTTTCCCTGGATGGCTTATTGGACATTTCTATATCCTTGTTTTAATTGGGACATTTTCATGGCCTTAGAATTGCAAACTTGCAAATTAATAAATTCCCCCTTTTAAAAGCTGTTCTGTTTCTGGTATATCACATTCTGACATCTAGCAACCTAGAACATCAAGAGAGAAGATCAATAAATAAACTGAAGACTTGAACAACACTCTAAACCAAATAGGCCAAACATACACATATAGAAAACTTCACACAGTAGCAAGAGAATACATATTCATTTCTATTGCTGTTCCAGGATGTTTCTAGGAGATACTATATGTTAGGTCACAAAACATGTCTCAATAAATTAAAAAATATTGAAATCATAAACCGTATCTTCTTTGACCACAATGGAATGAAGCTGGAAATCAATAACAGAGGTATAAGTGAACAATTCAAAAGTATGTGGAAATTAAGCAATGTCCTGTTAAATAACTAATGACTGTAAGAACAGTGCACATGGGACATTTGGAAATATCTCTTAGGAAAATGAAAATGAAAATATGACGTACCAAAAGTTATGGGATGCAGCAATGCCAGTGATGAGAGGGAAATTTACAGAGCTAAACAGTTGCATTAGAAAAGAATAAAAATCTCAAATCCTAGAGACATAACTTTAAAAGCAGTGGATCCAGAAAAAGAAGAAGAAGCTAAACACCAAGTGATCAGAAGGAAGGAAATAACAAAGGGTAGAGCAGAAATAAATGAAATAAAGAATTTTAAAAATTAGGGAGTCAATAAAACCAAAAGTTGTTTCCTTGATAAGATCAATAAATCCAACAAGGCTTTAGCTATACTTACAAAGAGAAAAAGAGAGTGGACATCAATAACCAAAACAAAAAAATTTTAAGGAGGTTATTATTACCAAACCCACAGAAAGAAAAAGATTTTTAAAAGGATCTATAGACAAGTGTATGCAAAGAAATTAGAAAACCTAGTTGAAATGGACAAATTCCAAGAAACACACAAACTACATACACTAATTCAAGAATAAATATAAAGCACAGAGTTTGAATCAGTAATCAAAAGAATCCCAACAAAGAAAGCCCAGGGTCAGATGGCTTCACAGCAGAATTTTACCAAATATTCCAAGAAGTCTTAAGACCAATCCTCCTCAAACTTTCCCAAAATATTGAAGAAGAGGGTACACTACTGAATTCATTTGATGAGGCCAATATCACACTCAATCAGATAAAGATGCCACAAGAAAATTACAGAGCAATATCCTCCATTAATATAGGCAAAAAGATCTTCAAATAAATGTGAGGAAACTTAATTCAACAGCACAACAAAATAACTTGTTAAGTTTTATGTATCTCAGGTAAACAAGGGTGGATCAGCATAAGAAAATCAATTAATATAATGCTGTACACTGACAGAATGAAGGAGAAAAGTCATGCAAGCACTTGGACTGATGCGGAAAAGGAAAAAAGTCACTTAGAAATATAGGAATAGAGTGAAATTTCCTCAATATAATAAAAGGCATATATGAAAATCTTACCACTAACATCATGCTTTATGGTGAAAGATTGAAAGCTTTACCCATAACATCACAAACAAGACAAGGATGCTCACTGTAAACTGTGTAATTCAACACTGTACTGAAAGTTCTTGCCAGAGCAATTAGGCAAGGAAAAGAAATAAAAGGCATCCAAATTTGAAAGGAAGAAGTGAAATGTTCCATATATGCAAATGACAGGATTCTATATACTGAAAAATCTACAGCAATGCTACTGGAACTGATAAACAAATTTAGAAAAATACTAGTGTTTTAAGTTTGTTAATCGTGCCATAAATGCAATATACCACAAATGCAATATATAAGAAATAGTTTGGCTTTTATACAGTGAATTTATTAAGTTATAAGTTTACATTTCTAAGACCATAAAAATGTCCAAACTGAGGAATCCAGGGAAAGACAACTTGACTCAAGAAAGAGCCAATCACATTCATGGTTTCTGTCAGCTGAGAAGGTACATGGCAATGTCTGATAGCTTTCTCTCCTGGCTTCTCATCTCAAATGCTTCCCAGGGGGCATTTCTCTCTGCATCTCCAAATGTCTCCATCAGCTCTCTAGTTTTTTTCAAAATAGTTCTCTGTCAAAGGACTCCAATAAGAGATACATCTTGAATTAGTGGAAACACATCTCCTTGGAAACCATCTAAATAAGAGGTCTCATACAACAATTTTAAATCAGGATCAAAGCGCATGACTTTTTGAGGTACACAACAATTTCAAACCATCACATCTAGTAATGAACAAATTGAAGCAGAAATCAAGAAAAAATTTTTCACTTATGATAGCAATGAAGATTCAAATATCTAAGAATAAGTCTAACCAAGAAATGCAAAAGACTTATACACAAAATGTGCAGATCATAGCTAAATATATGAAAGAAGGCCTAAATAAATAGAAGGATATTCCATGTTCATGAACTGGAAGACTAAATATTGTTAAAATATCAATTATACCCAATGCAATATGCAATCTCAATGCAATCCCAATTCAAATTCCAATAGCCTTCTTTGCATAAATGGAAAAGTCAATCATGAAAATTGCATGAAAGGGTAAGAGACCCCAAATAGCCAAGCCATCTTGAAAAAGAAGAATGAAGATGCCACAATTCTCAAACTTAAAACTTATTACACAGCCACTGTAATGAAAACATCATGGTGCTAGTACAAGAAAGATATACAGACCAATGCAATGAAATTGGGAGTTCAGAAATAAACCCTCATTTTTAAGGCCAACTGAGTTTTGACAGGGATTCCAAGAAATGAGAAAGAATTGTCTCTTCAACAAATGGCGCTGGAAAAAGTGGATGCCCATGCACAAAATAATGATGGTGGACCCCATCTCAAACAATATACAAAAGTCAACTGAAAAAAAATCAAAGACCTAAATATAAGAACAACCTCCAAATTCCTAGAAAAAAACCTAGGGAAGCATTTTCATGTTCTTGTGTTGGCGATGGTTTCTTAGACTTCAAATCCAAAGCACAAGAAACAAAATTAAAAATAGATAAATGAATCCTCTTCAAAATTCAGTACTTTTGGTTATCAAAGGACTTTATAGTAAAAATAAAAAGCATCACACACAATGGGAGAAAATATTTGGAATCCAAATATCAGATAAAGGTTTAATATGTAGAATATATTTAAAAAATCCTACAATTCAACAACAAAAAGACAAACAACTCAGATTTTAAAATGGGGAAAAACCTTGAATAGACATTTCTCCCACTAAGATATACAAATGGCCAAAAAGCACATGAAAATGTGCTCAAGATAATTAACGATTAAGGAAATGCAAATCAAAGCCACAATGAGATATTTCACACACATTAGAATAGGTACTATAAAAAAATGGAAAATTTCAAGGGTTGGAAAGGATGTAGAGAAATAAGAACACCATTCTTTGTTGGTGGCAATGTAAAATGCTGCATCTGTAGCTGCTCTGTAAGACAGTTTGGTGACTCTTCAGAAAATTAAATACAGAATTACTATATGACTGGCAACCTCACTTCTAGCTAAATACCACAAAAACTGAAAGCAGGGATTTGAACAGATATTTGCACATCCATTGTCATTAGTGGCATTATTCACAATTGTTAAAAGATGGAGGCAATTCAGTTGTCCACCAACCAATGAACGGATAAAGAAATATTGTATTTACATACAATGGAATATTATTCACTTGTGAAAAGGAATGATGTAATAATATATGTGATAACATGAATAGAACCCTGCAGATATCATATTGTGTGAAATTGCCAGATAAAAAAGGAAAATATTGTATGACTTTACTGATAAGAAATAATTAGAATAAGCACATCATAGAATAAAAAACTAGATTATAGTTTCCAAGAGGCTGGGCTGGGGATAGGGAGTAGGGAGATAATGCCTAAAATGTACATTTTCTACTTAGGTTAATAGATAATTTTTGGTAATGGATGGTGGTGATTGTAAAACAATACTGTGAATATAATTATCAGCACTAAATTGTATATTTGAATGTTCTTAAAACGGGAAAATTTTAGGCTTTATATATGTTACTGGAGCAAAATTCAAAAACAAAAAAACAGGAGGGGGAAAGATGGTGGTTTAGTGAGGTGTGGAATTTAGTTCATCTTCCAAAGCAGCTAGTAAATAGACAGGAATAGTACAGACAACTGCTTGGGCTACATCAGTGACTGGACACACATCATACACCAGTCTGGACAAGCTAGACTAGCTGAGAGCCCACACAGACAAGTAAGTCCCCCAAGTCATGGGGGAGGCTGGTGTCTCACCCCCAAAGGTATGGCAGCCTGGTTCTCAGAGGGGAAGGGAAACAGTCTTTACTAGCAGAAAGGGCTCAGCTCAACTAAGCTTCACTTGTGGAATTAAGTAAGAAATTTTGACTACTGTAAATAGGCCCCAGTATAGATCATCCTAGAATAAGTGCTAAAGGCACTCAGAATTTGTACTGAAGAAGAGAGAGGCAGGACTGACAGAAAAAGAAAAAAAAAACTGAGGCTTTTCGAGTCAGACAGCACAAAATATTGGAAAAAGACTGGATCCTAAAAAAATAAAAGGGGTAGGCACATAGAGCCTAGAGATACTTAGAGCCACATACCAACTTAAACTCTTGATTGACAAATCCAAGGAGCAGGGATACTGCCCTGAAAAGGAATTTTTCCACTTTGTTTCTACTACTTAGCAGTTCATTAGACAGAACTGGAAGCCTTCTCAGGCACAGGCTCTGCCCCAGGCAAGGGAGGAATTAAGCTCCTCTGAGAAAGAAAGTAAACAGTCAGGTGAAAGGAATTTCTTAAAGGCTGTATCTCTCCCAAGAAAAAGGTGGACCCCAACTCAACTGGAATCCCTCCCCCAAGGAACTCAGGCCCCAGTGACTGGAAAATGGAAGTAATTAAGGCCAATCTACAAACTCTCCTCTGTCTCAATCATGCCTCCAGCAGGGAGAGTCCACTGAAGTTAAAGGTGCAACATCACTTGATGCTAGTGGGAAGCCAGGGGCAGACAAGCAACACATGCTGGACAAGATAGGAAAAGCAAAGAGTCCAGAGGTTTCTTAGGAAAGTCTGGAAATCTACTGGGTCTCACTCTCAGGGAAAACTGATGCTAGCAACTCTGTCCTTCTGAGACATGGACTAGTCCAGTCAGGGATATCTGATTGAGGTATATAATATCTGAAGAGACCCTCCTAAAAAAGTGCTCCATATAGACAGGTGAAGAAACAGAAAAACAAGAACTGAAAAACTCTGATCAGTTAAACAGAACCTATGCTAGTGGTCTAGAAAGTTGAATTGAATGTCAATGAACAGATAGAGAACAAAACCATCCAGCAAGAAAATCCTAAGCAAAAGAGTGAAAACAACCTCTAGAATAAATGAATTAAAGAAATCAAATGCCTAGATGCCAGCAAAAAATAATGAGTCATGTTAGGAAAATTGGAGATATGGCTCAAAGGAACAAACTAACAATTCAATGAGATACAGGAAGTGAAACAACTAACTTGAGATATTCAAACAGACATGGAAGATCTCATCAAAAATAAAATCAATGAGTTGAGGGAGGCTATAAAAGAAGGCATTGAATGAACAAAAAGAAGAAATCAAAAGTTTGAAAAAATCACAGAACTTATGGGAGTGAAAAGCAGAGTAGAAGAAATGAAAAAAATGGAAACCTACAATGACAGATTTGAACATGCAGAAGAAAGGATTAATGAACTAGAAGACTGGAAATCTGAAATCCAACACACAAAAGAAAATATAGGGAAAAGAATGGAAAAATATGAGCAGGATCCCAGGGAATTAAGTGACAACATGAAGCATACAAATATACATATTGTGGGTGTCCTAGAAGAAGAAAAGGAAAAAGGTGGAGAAAGACTAACAGATGAAATAGTTAGCAAAAATTTCCCATCTCTTATGAAAGACATAAAATTGCAGATACAAGATGTACTGCATAGCCCAAACATAATAGATCTAAATAGACATACTCCAAGACACTTACTAATCAGACTGTCATATGTCAAAAAGAAGGAGAATTTTGAAAGCAGCAAGAGAAAAACAATCCATCACATAAAAGGTGTGTTACATAGGGCTCTCTAGAGAAACAGAATCAGTAGGAGATACCCTAGATATGAAATTTCTAAAAGTGTCTCACATAAACATGGGAATGTAGAGTCCAAGGTCTGTTGGGCAGGTTGCAAGCTGTCAACTCTGATGAAGGTCCGCAATGAACACTCAGGAGAGACTGATTGGGCAACCATGGCAATGTAAGGGTACAAAGTCTGTAGGGCAGGCTGCAAGCCAAGAAATCTGATGAAGATCTCCAATGAACTCTCAGGAGAGGCTGGCTGGACAACTGTGGGAATAGAACAGTCCAAAATCTGTAGGAAAGGCTGTGAAGCTGGCAGCTCTGAAGGCTCTGGATGACCTCCACAGGAGAGGCTCACTGGCTGAAAGAGGAGGAGTGCTTTCTCTTTTGAATCCTTCTTAAAAGCCTTCTGGTGAGTAGATTAAGCATCACTCATTGCAGAAGACATTTCCTTTAGCTTATTACAAATGACTCAGCTGTGGATACAGCCAACAAGATCATGATTTAAATCCATGAAATGACCTCATAGTAACAGACAGACCAGCACTTGCCTGACAGGACAATCGGGCACCACTATCTGGCAGAGTTGACACATGAACCTGACCGTGACAGTCCACCCATTGTCAACATGGCAGGTATACACATCACCTGCTGAACAATACTTAACTGTCCTGTGAACAACCAGGAACACATTAAATCTCCGCAGAATAAGATGTAAGCCCTTGGATAAAATTCACTTTTAAACTTCATATCTTACAACCTTAATACTATAACATGAGCAAATCAGCATTACAGGCCTCATTTCTGGAACTGATCATGTGGTTGTAGTTCATAATTATCACTACCTTTTTCCACTACCCATTACATGTTCTGTTACCCTGAAAAAGCACTTCAGCTGAGTGTGGTTCTATGCCTGCTGGGGTGACCAAACTTTCATCTCTGAAGTTTGAGAGCTGTCATGGTTAGCTTCCTGTGTCTACTTGGCCAAATTGTGATACCTGTTTTTTTGGTTGGGCAGGTGCTGGCCTATCTGTTACAATGAAGACATTTCATAGAATTAGATCATGAGCAAGTCAGCTGCATCCATAGCTGATTTCATTTGTAATCAGCCAAGGGCAGTATCTTCTGCAATGAGTGATGCTCAATCT
The DNA here is from genome assembly GCF_023851605.1 of Tamandua tetradactyla. Classification (NCBI taxonomy): domain Eukaryota; kingdom Metazoa; phylum Chordata; class Mammalia; order Pilosa; family Myrmecophagidae; genus Tamandua; species Tamandua tetradactyla. The sequence continues at coordinate 51,465,027 of NC_135353.1, read as the reverse complement.
AATCACTGGAAGCCTTTTAAGGAGGATTCAGAAGAGACAGGCTCTCTTCCTGCTTCAGCCGGCAAGCCTCTCCTGTGGAGCTCGCCCAAACCCTCCATCAGAATCGTCAGCTTCACAGCCTATCCTGCGGATTTTGAACTCTGTGTTCCCGCAGTCATGTGAGACACTTTTATAAATTTTATATTTGCGAGTGTTCCCTGTTGTTTCTGTTTATCTAGAGAACCCTAACTAATGCATCTTGGTATCAGGAGTGGTTCTTAAGAAACAGAATCTTAAAAATGGGTTTTTATGAATGGTTTTCTACTCTGATGGGACTCAAAGGCACTAAGGACTCTGATTCCCATAATCAGAATGGCACTCCCCATCCATGGAGTGAGTTGGCAAAAGAGATAGTCAAAATATCACCGTTCGATTCTCCTAATCCTTCACTTGTACAAAGCCAGGCTCTGGGGGAAAATGTTTTTGACACCTTTACAGAGTTTTGTGGAAATGAGAGGTATAGAGATGTTGGCTGGTTGTTGTTAGATACACTGGCTACATTAAGGAGTTAAAGGGGTAGGCTTAAGGCTTCAAATGAGAAGGGTAAGCACTGTCTGACAGATGTAGACGTTTCTATGAGTATCCTGAAGGAAAATCTTATTACCTGTAGCTGTAGATTTGAAATCTCTGAAAATCAGAATCTTATTGTTGGAGTAGCAAGTTTACAACATAAACTGAAATGTAAATGTAGCATAGTGTCTGCCGTTAAAGTGAGGGCATTGATTGGAAAGGAGTGGGACCCTGAAAAATGGGATGGTGACATATGGATTGATAATGATGTCGGGGGTGAGGTTGAAATCTTAGGTCATGCTGAATCTTCTCTAGATAACCCTGTAATAGTCTGCCCTGATGACATAGCCACCCCACCTCCAGCCTGCCTTGAGGAGTTGGCCACCCAACCTCTTCCTGAAGGGATTAGCCCTAGAGTGATGAATCCTGCTTCATCAGATGAAACTGCAAATGAAGGCCCTGAAGCAAATGGCTTGTAAGATATTTCTAATTTTATTCATGACCCACCTCCACCACCCCTTATTTCTTCCAGACCTATAACTAGACTAAAGTCCCAACAGGCCCCTAAAGGTGAGTACAAAGTATCACACATGAGCAGGTATGTTATATTCCAAAAGAACTGTGTGAGTTTTCCAATTTATATAGACAGAAATCAGGGGAATATGTGTAGCAATGGATTTTAAGGGTGTGGGCTAATGGTGGGAGGAATATAAGGCTGGATCAGGCTGAATTTATTGATATGGGCCCACTAAGGAGAGATTCTGCATTCGATGTTATAGCTCAATGGGTTAGAAAAGGTATTAACAGTTTGTTTGGATGGTTGGTTGAAACATGGATCAAAAGGTGGCCAACATTACCTGAGGTTGAAATGCCAGAACTGCCCCGGTATAGTGCAGATGAGGGGATCCAGAGGCTTAGAAAGATTGGAATGTTGGAGTGGATTTATCATGCAAAGTCTGCTCTTACAGCCCAGGAATGTCTGGAGGATGCATCTTTTACCAGAATACTGAGAAATAAATTTGTGAGACTAGCACAATCATCCCTGAAGAGCTCTGTAGTTGCACTTCCCTGTAGATCAGATATTACTGTAGGAACGGCTGCCACTGAGCTGGAATCCTTAAACACAATGGGAATGATGGGATCCCCAGTTGGTAGAAGCCAGGAGGCAGCACTTAGTAGCCAAAGACAGGGCAGACATGGCTATGATAATAGACAGCAAACTCAAAGCAGCTGTCAAAATTATATGGCTCACAGAGATTTGTGGCATTGGCTAGTGTGCTGGTTTTAAAGGATGTATGCCCCCTAGAAAAGCCATGTTTTAATCAAAATCTCATTTCATAAAGGTAGAATAATCCCTATTCAATACTGTATGTTTGAAACTGTAATCAGATCATCTCCCTGGATGTTGTGATTTAGTCAAAGTAGTTGTTAAACTGGATCAGGTGATGACATGTCTCCACCCATTTGGGTGGGTTTTGATTGGTTTATTGGAGTCCTATAAAAGAGGAAACATTTCAGAGAATGAGAGATTTGGAGAGAGCAGAGAGTGCTGCAGCACCACGAAGCAGAGAATCCACTAACCAGCGACCTTTGGAGATGCAGAAGGAGAACACCTCCCAGAGATCTTCATGAAACCAGAAGCCAGCACGGAAGAAGCTAGCAGATGATGCTGTGTTTGCCATGTGCCCTTCCAGCTGAGAGAGGAACCCTGAACTTCATCAGCCTTCCTTAACCAAGGTATCTTTTCCTGGGTGCCTTAGAATGGACATTTCTATAGACTTATTTTAACTGGGATATTTTCTTGCCTTTAGAACTGTAAACTAGCAACTTATTAAATTCCTCCTTTTAAAAGCCATTCTGTTTCTGGCAATTGCATTCCAGCAGCAAGCAAACTAGAACAGGTAGTAAGTCATGGGGTATCTAGAAATACAATAGAAGGGCAGTCTACTAAATCCTTTTTCGAGCTGTATAAACAAAAGAGTTTTTAGGTCAAATGAACATGTCTAGCCTGAATTACAAAAACACAGAGTCATGGTCCCTTCATCAATTTCCATACTTGAGACTGTTTACAGACCAAGAGCCCCTTGAATGAAGGGGATGTCAGGTCCCTTTCGGGGAGGACCCTGTTACACTGCCACAGATTTAAATTGTTAAACTTCCTCCAAGCCTTCCCCAAGGAGACCGACGGCCTTTTATCAGGGTAACTGTGCATTGGGTAAAAAGAAATGATCAGATATTTGGGGGATTTTTAGACACTGGTTCAGAAGGGACATTAATTCTGGGGGTCCCAAAATGTCATTCAGGTCCACCAGTCACAGTGGGAGCTTATGGAGGCCAGGTGATCAATGGAGATTTAGCTCAGGTCAATCTCACAGTGCTTCCAGTGGGCCCCCGGACCCATTTTGTAGTTATTTCTCCAGACCCAGAATGTATAATTGAAAAAGACATACTGAGCAACTGGCAGAATCCCCACATTGGTTCTCTAACTAATGCAGTGAGGGTTATTATGGTGGGAAAGGCTAAGTGGAAGCCACTAGAACTGCCTCTACCTAGCAAGATAGTAAATCAGAAGCAGTACTGGATTCCTGGAGTGATAGCAGAGATTACTGCCACTCTTAAGGACTTGAAGGATGCAGGGGTGGTGATTCCTTCCACATCTCCATTCAACTCTCCTATTTGGTCTGGGCAGAAAACAGATGGGTCTTGGAGGATGACAGTGGATTATTGTAAGCTCAACTAGGTGGTAACTCCTATTGCAGCTGCTGTTTCAGATGTGGTATCATTGCTTGAGCAAATCAATACATCCCCAGGTATCTGTTATGCAGCTATTGATTTGGCAAATGCTTTTACTCAATAGCTATCAGTAAGGACCACCAGAAACAGTTTGCATTCAGCTGGCAAGGTCAGCAATATGCTTTCACTGTCCTTCCTCAGGGATATAACAACTCTCCAGCCCTATGTCACAATCTTGTCCACAGGGACCTTTGATCGTTTTTCCCTCCCCTAAGACATCACACTGGTCCGTTATATTGATGATATCATGTTGATTGGACCTATTGAGCAAGAAGTAGCAACTACTGTAGACTTACTGGTAAGGCATTTGTTTGCCAGACAATGGGAGAGCCAACAAAAATACAGCGGCCTTCCACCTCAGAGAAATTTCTAGGTGTCTAGTGTTGAGAATCATGTCAAGATATCCCTTGTATGGTGAAGGATAAGTCCCTGCATCTGGTCACCCCTATGACCAAAATAGAGGCACAAAGCTTATTTGGTCTCTTTGGATTTTGTCGACAGCATATTCCTCATTTGGGTGTGCTATTCCAGCCCATTTATTGAATGTCCAGAAAAGTTGCTAATTTCAAGTTAAGACCTGAACAAGAGGAAGCTCTGCAACAGGTCCATGCTGCTGTACAAGCTGCTGTACCTCTTGGGCCATATGATTCAGCAGATCCAATGGTACTAGGAGTGTCAACAGCACATAGAGATGCTGTTTGGAGCCTTTGGCAAGCCCCTATAGGAGAATCACAATGCAGACCCTTAGGATTTGGGAGCAAAGCCTTACCATCTGCTGCAGATAAATACTCTCCTTTTGAGAAACAGCTTTTGGCCTGCTACTGGGTCTTAGTAGTGACTGAACGCTTAACCATGGGCCACCAAGTTACCATGAGACCTGAGTTGCCTATCATGAGCTGGGTGTTGTCTGGCCCACCAAGCCACAAAGTTGGTTGTGTGCAGCAGCACTCTATTGTAAAATGGAAATGGTATATATGAGATACGGCCAGAGCAGGTCCTGAAGGCACAAGTAAGTTACATGATAAAGTGGCCCAAATGCCCAATGTCTCCACTCCTGCCACATTACCTTCTCTTTCCCAGACCAGAGCTATGGCCTCTTGGGGAGTTCCTTAGAGTGAATTGGCTGAGGAAGAGAAAACTCAGACCTGGTTTACAGATGGTTCAGTACAATATGCAGGTACCACCTGAAAGTGGACAGCTGCAGCACTACAACCCCTTTCTGGAGTATCCTTGAAGGACAGTGGTGAGGGAAAATCCTCCTAGTGGACAGAACTTTGAGCAGCGCACCTTGTTGTTCATTTTGCTTGGAAGGAAAACTGGCCAGAGGTGCGTTTGTATACTGACTCATGGGCTGTTGTTAATGGTTTGGCTGGATGGTCTGGGACTTAGAAAGACCAAATTTGGAAATTTGGTGACAAAGACGTCTGGGGAAGTAGTTGTGGATAGACAATTCTGAGTGGGCTAAAAACATGAGCATATTTGTGTCCCATGTGAATACACACCAGAGGGTGACTTCAGCAGAAGGAGGTTTTAATAATCATGTGGATAAGATGACCCGTTCTGTGGATACCAGTCAACCTCTTTCCCCAACAACTCTTGTCATTGCCCAATGGGTTCATGAATAATGTGGTTATGGTGGTAGGGATGGAGGTTATGCATGGGCTCAGCAACATGGACTTCCATTCACCAAGGCTAACCTGGATACAGCCACTGCTGAGTGCCCACTCTGCCAGCAGCAGAGATCTACACTCAGCCCCTGATATGGTACCATTCCCCAATGTGACCTGCCAGCTACATGGTGGCAGGTTGATTACATTGGACCACTCCCTTCATGGAAGGGGCAGTGATGTCTTCTCACTCAAATAAACACATAATCTGGATATGGGTTTGCTTTCCCTGCACACAATGCTTCTGCCAAAACTACCATCCATGGGCTTACAGAACGCCTTATCCGTCATCATGGTATTCCACATAGCATTGCTTCTGATCAAGGAACACACTTCATAGCAAATGAAGTGCGGGAATGGGCACATGCTCATGGAATTCTCTGGTCTTACCATGTCCTTCATCATCCAGAAGCAGCTGGATTGACAGAATGGTGGAATAGCTTTTTAAAAACTCAATTACAGTTCCAACTAGGTGGCAATACCTTGAAAGGCTGGGGTGATGTTCTCCAGGAAGCTGTATATGCTCTGAATGAGCATCCGCTGTATGGTGCTTTATCTCCCATAGCCAGGATCCATGGGTCCAGGAACCAAGGGGTGAAATGGGAGTGGCACCACTCACTATTACCCCTAGTGATCCACTAGGAAAATTTTTGCTTCCTGTCCCTGCAACTCTGCACTCTGCTGGTCTACAAGTTTTAGTTACAAAAGGGGAAGTGCTTCCACCAGGAGAAACAACAATGATTTCATTGAACTGGAATCTTAGACTGCCACCTGGTCACTTTGAGGTATTCATCCCTCTGGATCAACAAGCCAAGAAGGGGATTGCATTATTGTCTGGGGTGATTGGCTCTGACTATCAGGGGGAAATAGGGCTGCAACTGTACAATGGAGGTAATGAAGAGTTTTCTTGGAATATAGGAGATCCCCTAAGGTGTCTTTAAGTACTACCATGCCCTGTGATTAAAATCAATGGAAAACTGCAACAACTCAATCCAGCCAGGGCTACCAATGGGTCTGAAACCTTAGGAATTTAGATTCAGGTCACCCTACCAGGCAAAGAACCATGGCTAGCTGAAGTGCTTCCTGAGGGTAAAGGGAACATTGAATGGGTAGTTGAAGAAGGTACTGATAAATAAGATCTATGACCACGTGATCAGTTACAGAAACAAGGACTGTGATGTTGTTTTGTTCCTATTATACTATTTAAGTTGTAAGATATCAAGTTTAAGAATGAATATTACCCAAGGACTTGAACCCTATTCCGTAGAGAGTCACTCTGTTTCGAGTTATATGCAGGACAGTTGAGAGTACTGTTAGGCGAAAGAAAAAAAAATGCGTGTTTTAATGTTTTTTATTTAGAAATTAAGTGTGGTTTAAGGTGCTGCCAAGTTGACAAGGGGTGGACTGTCATGGCCGGCTTCATTTGGCAACTTGGCCAAGTGGTGGTACCAGTTTGTCTGGTTGGGAAAGTGCTAGCCTGTCTTGCAATGAGGGCATTTCATAGAATTAGATCATTAGCACGTCAGCTGTGGATCATCCACAGCTGATTTCATTTATAATCAGCCAAGGGGAGTGTCTTCTGCAATGAGTATTCCTCAATCTAATCACTGGGAGCCTTTTAAGGAGGGGTCAGAAGAGACAGGCTCTCTTTCTGCTTTGGGCAGCAAGCCTCTCCTGTGGAGTTCTTCCAGACCTTCCATTGGAATCATCAGCTTCACAGCTTGCCCTGCGGATTTTGGACTCTGTTCCTGCGGTCACATGAGACACTTTTATAAATTTTATATTTGCGAGTGTTCCCTGTTGATTCTGTTTCTCTAGAGAACCCTAATACTACCCATTCCATGTTCCCTTTAACATGACCAAGCACTTCAGCTGGGTGTGGTTCTTTGCCTGGTGGGATGACCAAACCTTCATTCCTGAAGTTTGAGAGCCATTGATAGTCCTACCTTAATTTGGTTGTTGCAGCTTTCCATTGATTTTTGTTGTAGTTTGGTAGCTGCCAGAATGCAACACACTAGAGATGAATTGTCTTTTAATAAAGGGGAATTTATTTCATTAATTCTCCAGAGGAAAGGCAGTTAACTTTCAATTGAGGTTCTTTCTTATGTGGGAAGGCACAGGGTGATCTTTACTGGCCTTCTTTCCAGGCCTCTGGGTTCCAACAACTTTCCCCAGTGTGATTTCTATCTGCATCTCCAAAGGCCTAGGCTGAGCTGCGAGTGCTGAGATGAGGTATGCTAAGCTGCTTGCACTTCCTATGTTGCACTCTCTCATTTAAGCCCCAGCCAATTAAATCAAACATCATTCACTGCAGCAGACATGCCTGCTAGCCAACTGCAGATGTAATCAGCAACAGATGAGGTTCACACGCCATTGACCCATGTCCACAGCAATAGATCTAGGCACCTTTATATAGCCAAGTTGACAACTGAATCTAACTACCACATGTCCACCCCTTATCAACTTGGCAACTGCACACATCACCTCAAACAATGTTAGGGTGCAAAAATTCTCTTCTAGCTGTGGACCTATGACTCTCAAAACAAGTTATCTGGTGCCAATATGCAAAGGATGGACAGTCACAGGATCCATAGGGCGAAATTGGAAGGAAAACCTGCAGGGCAAACACAGTTGGATTTCAAAGTCTGAAAGTCAGTTATCCTTTGGCTTTGGAAATTGGCAGTCCCACCCATTCCAAGGTCCAATGCAGTGGTCTGCCTCTTTCCAAATCAACCTCAGGGAACATTGAGGAGACCACCTTCTTCTCAGCTCCACTCTCTCCAGGCATCAGGGCCACACCTGGGCTCGCTGCTATTTCTGGGACACATGCTCAACACCTCCACGTAGTGGCAGTCAGGTTCTCTGCAGTCCCCAAGGAGCATGTTGTACCTTCTCAAAGGTCTGAGGTGGCACAACTCTTCCACTGCAACAAGATGGGAGACTCGTCCTCTGCCCTCAGGGCAAACTCACCATCTCCATGTATATGGATGGGTCCACTCTCCTGGCCTGAGATTTCTTGGCTTCAGACCCAAACTTCCATGGTTCTCACCCTGCAAACTCCAACTTTTCCCATTTTTCCCCCTTTGTCCAGACTGGCAGTGGTTCCATTTATACCAACAGTCTCTTCAAGAACTCCAGGAATTCTGCATCATTCTCTTCACAGTTCCTCCAAAACCTTCCCCTTAGCCATCCAAAAAACTGGATGCAGACATGGTCAAACATGTCTGGTGTTTGCAAACTGCAGCAGCACCCCACTCTCTGGTACCAAATATGTTCTAGTTTGCTAGCTGCCAGAATGCAGCACACCAGAGATAGATTGTCTTTTAATAAAAGGGGATTTATTTCATTAGTTCTTCAGAGGAAAGACAGCTAACTTTTAACTGAGGTTCTTTATTACATGGGAAGGCACAGGATGATCTCTACTGGCCTTCTCTCCAGGCCTCTGGGTTCCCACAACTTTCCCTGGGGTGATTTCTTTCTGCATCTCCAAAGGCCTGGGCTGAGCTGCGAGTGCTGAGATGAGGTATGCTGAGCTGCTTGGGCTATGCTACATTAAGTTCTCTCATTTAAGCACCAGTCAATTAAATAAAACATCATTCATTGCAGCAGACATGCCTCCTAGCCGACTGCAGATGTAATCAGCAACAGATGAGGTTCACATTCCATTTGCTCATGTCCACAGCAATAGATCTAGGCACCTTCACCTGGTCAAGTTGCCAACTGAATCTAACTACCGCAATTTAATCACAGGGCATGGTAGTACTAAAAGACGCCCTAGGGGATCTCCTATATTCCAGTAAAACTACTTTACCGCAATTGTGAAGTCACCATCCCATTTCCCCCGATATTCAGGGTCAATCACCCCAACCAGTAAAGTAATCCACTTCTTGGCTTGTTGATTCAGGGTTATGAGTAGCCCAATGTGTCCAGGTGGAAGTCTTAGATTCCAGTTGAATGGTATCATTGTTGTTTTTCCTGGGGAAAGCACACCCCTTCTGGAACTAAAACTGTTACACCAGCAGAGTTCAAGATCGCAAGGACAGGAAGTAAAAATTTTCCTAGTGGATAACTAAAGGTAATAGTGAATGGTTCCACTCCCATTTCCACCCCTTGGCTCCTGGATCAATGGTTCCTGGCTATAGGAGAAATAGGACCATACAGTGGATGCTGATTCAAAGCATGCACAACCTGCTGGAGAACATCATCCCAGCCCTGCAAGGTATGACCACCTAACTGGCACTGTAATTGAGTTTTCAAAAGGCCAATCCACCATTCTATCAATTCAGCTGCCTCTGGATGATCGGGAACATGGTAAGAACAGAGAATTACATGAGCATTTGCCCATTCCCACACTTCATTTGCTTCGAAGTGGGTTCCTTGATAAGAAACAATCCTATATGGAATACCAGGGGGATGGCTAAAGCATTCTGTAAGCCACCAGATGGTAGTTTTAGCAGGAACATTGCATGCAGGGAAAGCAAATCCATATCCAGAGTACATGTCCATTCTAGTTAAACAAATCACTGCCCCTTCCATAATGAGAGTGGTCCATTGTAATGAACCTGCCACCATGGAGCTGGTTGATCACCTCAGGAAATGGTTCCATATCAGGGGATGAGTGTGGGTCTCTGCTGATGGCAGATTGGGCAATCATCAGTGACTGTAGCAAGCTCACCCTTGGTGAGTGGAAGTCCATGTTGCTGAGCCCATGCATAACCTCCATTCCTACCACCATGACCATTTTTTTCATGTGTCCATTGGGCAATGACAGGAGTTGCTGGGGAAAGAGATGACTGCTATCTACAGAATGGATCATCTTATCCACTTCATTATTAAAAATTTCCTCTGATGAAGTCACCTCCTAGTGTGCATTCACATAGGACACAAATATATTCATGTTTTTAGCCCATTCAGTGAGATCTATCCACATACCTCTTCCTCAGACCTCTGTCACTGATTTTCCAATTATACTCCGTCCAAGTCCCTGAAAATCCAACCAAACCATTAACAACAGCCCATGTCAGTATACAGATCCACCTCTGGCAAGGTCTCCTTTGAAGCAAAATGAACAATGATGTGCACTGCTCAAAGGTCTGCCCACTGGGAGGATTTCCCCTCACCACTCTCCTTCAGGGAGGTCCTGGAAAGGGGTTGTATTGCGGCAGCTGTACACTTTCTTGTGCTACCTGTATAGCATGGAGAATCATCTGAAAACCAGACCCAAGTTTTCTCTTCCTCAGTCAATTCACTGTAAGGAACTCCCCAAAAGGTCAAAGCTCTGGTCTGGGAAAGATAGGGTAATGTGGCACGAGTGCAGACCGTGGGTATTTGGGCCACTTCCTCATGTAACTTGCTTGTGCCTTCAGGACCTGCTCTGGCCTTATCTCTTATATACCATTTCCATTTTATGATGGAGTGATGCTGCACACACCCAACTTTATGGCTTGCTGGGTCAGACAACACCCAGCTCATGTTAGGCAACTCAGGTCTCATGGTAACTTTGTGGCCCATGGTTAAGCATTAAGTCTCTACAAAGGCCCAGTAGCAGGGCAAAAGCTGTTTCTCAAAAGGAGAGTAGTTATGTGCAGCAAATGGTACAGCTTTGCTCCAAAATCCTAAGGGTCTGTGTTGTGATTCTCTTATGGGGGCCTGCCAAATGTTCCAAACAGCATCTCTATTTGCCACTGACACTTTCTGCACCATTGGATCTGATGGATCATATGGTTCAATTGGCAGATGTGCCGGTTTAGCAGCCTACACCTATCACAGAGCCTCCTCTTGTTTAGTTCCCCACTCAAAATAAACTGCTTTTCTGGTCACTCAATAAATGGGTTGGAGTAGCACACCCAAATGAGGAATATGTTGTCACCAAACACCAAAGAGACAAACTAGGTGCTGTGCCTCTTTTTTCATTGTAGAAGGGACCAGATGCAGCAACTTCTCCTTCATCTTACATGGGATATCTTGACATGCCCTAAACCACTGGACACCTAGAAATTTCACTGAGGTGGAAGGTCCCTCTACTTTTGTTGGATTTGTCTCCCATCCTTTGACACACAAATGTCTTACCAATAAGTCCATAGTAGTTGCTATTTATTGATCACTAGGTACAAACATCATGATATCATCAATATCATGGACAAGTGTGATGCCTTCTGGGAGGGAGAAATAATCAAGTTCCCTGCAGACAAGATTATGACATAGGTTTGGAGAATTGATATACCTCTGATGTAGGACAGAGAAATTATATTGCTGATATTGCTAGGTGAAGGCAAACTGTTTCTGGTGGTCCTTAATAACAGCTATTGAGAAAAAAGCATTTGCCAGATCAATAGCTGCATACCAGGTACCAGAGGATGTATTGATTTACTCAAGCAATGATACCACATCTGGAACAGCAACTGCAATTGGAGTTACCACGTGGTTGAGCTTATGATAATCCACTGTCATCCTCCAAGACCCATCTGTTTTCTGCATGGGTCAAATAGGAGAATTGAATGAGGATGTCATGGGAATTACCACCTCTGCATCCTTCAAGTCCTTAAGAGTGGTAGTTATCTTTGCAGTCCCTCCAGGATTCTAGTATTGCTTCTGATTTACTATTTTGCTTGGTAGGGACAGTTCTAGTGGCTTACACTTGGTCTTTCCTACCATAGTAGCCCTCACTCCATGAGTTAGAGAGCCAATGTGGGGATTCTGCCAGTTGCTCAATATGTTGATTCCAATTATGCATTTTGGAACTGGGGAAATAATACAGATGTCTCCTGGTGGGGGAGGGGGGTAATGGATCCACTGTGAGATGGAACTGAGCTAAAACTCCATCAATCACCTGATCTCCATTGCTCCCATTCTAGCTGGTGGACCAGAGTGATGCTTTGAGTCCCCCTGAATTAATGCCACATCTGAACCAGTGTCTTATAATCCCTGAAACATCTGATCATTTCTTTTTCTCCAGTGTACAGTTACACTGGTGTTTCCATTTGCTAAAGTTGCCAGAATGCAACACACCAGATATGGATTGGATTTTAATAATGGGAGGTTTATTTAGTTAAAAATTTATAGTTCTTCAGAGGAAAGGCACCCAACTTTCATCTGAAGTTCTCTCTTACACGAAAAGACACAGAGCAATCTCTACTGGCATTCTCTCCCAGCTTCTGGGTTCCCACAACTTTCCCCATGGTGATTCCTTTCTACATCTCCAAAGGTCTGGGCTGACCTGTGAGAGCTGAGATAAGATATGCTGAGTTGCTGCTTGGGCTGCACTGCATTGAGCTCTCTCATTTACGCATCCAGTCAATGAAATTAAACATCACTCATTGCAGAAGTCACTTCCCTTAGCTGACTGCAGATGCAATTAGTGATAGATGAGTTTCCCATACCAATGGCTCATGTCCACAGCAACAGAGCCATTCACCTGACCAAGCTGTCACCTGAACTTAACTAACACTCCTGGTAAAAGACCATAGGTATCCTTAGGGAAGGCTAGGAGGAAGATTAACATTATAACTTTGTGATAGTGTAACAGGGTCCTCCCCCAAAGGGACCTGGCATTCCCCTCATTCAAGGGGCTCTGGGTTTGTAAACTGTCTCAAATCTATAAGTTGATTAAGGGGCCATGACTCTCTGTGTTTTAGTTCAAGTTGGACTTCTATTCACTTGACCTGCAACTCTGTTGCCTATACAGCTCAAGCAAGGATTTAGTAGACTGCCCATATTATATATCTCTAAGTACCCCATAATCTACAAGTCAACACCACAAATCTCTGTGAGTCAGATTATTTTGACTACTGCTTTGAGTCTGCTGTCCATTATGATAGCCACGTCCACCTTTTCTTTGGCGATTAAATGCTGTCACCTGTGGCATCCCACTGTGTTTAAGGATTCCAGCTCAGTGACAGAAATTCCCACAGTAATATCTGACTTACAAAAGAGGGCACTATGTAGCTCTTCAGGCATGATGGAGCTAGTCTCACAAATTTATTTCTCACAGTTCTGGTAAAAGCTGCATCCTCTGGACATTACTGGGTTGTATGAGCAGGCTTTCCATGATAAATTCACTCTAACATTACAATCTTTCTAAGCCATTGGACCCCTTCGAGCTATCACATTGAATTCAGAATCTTTACTTAGTGGACCCATATCAATAAATTCAACTTGATACAGCTTTGTATTCCTCCCACCATTATCCCACACCCTTAAAATCCATTGCTACACATATTCCCCTGATTTCTGTCTATATAAATTGGAAAACTTATGCGGTTCTTTTGGAGTATAACTTAACTCCTCATGGGTCATACTATGTACCTCATCTTTAGGGGCCTGTTGGGACTTTAGTCTAGTTATAGGTCTGGAAGAAATAAGGGGTGTTGGGGGTTGGTTATGAAAATAATTAGAAGTATCTTCCAAGCCAATTGTTTCAGGGCATTCATTCGCAGTGTCATCTGATTAACAGGATTAATCACTGTAGGGTTAATCCCTTCAGGTGGAGGTTGGGTGGCCAACCCATCAGGGCACACTGGAGGTGGGGCATCTATGTCCTCAGAGAAGACTATTACAGGGCTACCTAGAAAAGACTCATCAGAATCTAAGTTTCATACCTCTCCATTGCCATCATTATTAACACAAATGTTGCCGTCCCATTTTTCAGGATCCTACTCTTTTCCAATCAAGGTCCACACTTTAATGGCAGACACTATGCAAGATAGAGATTTCAGTTTATGCTGTAAAGTTGCTACTCTAGCAATGAGATTCTGAGTTTGATTTTCAGAGATCTCAAGTCTGTAGCTACAGGAAATAAGATTTTCTTTCAGGGCACTTGCGCTAGTTTGCTAGCTTCCAGAATGCAACACACCAGAGACAGATTGGCTTTTTTTTTTTTTTTTTTTTTTTTTTTTTTTTTTTTTAAAGGAAAGACAGAGAGAAGGAAGGAAGGATAGAAGGAAGGAAGGAAGGAAGAAAGGGAAACATCTTTAAACATTTTCTTGTTTTATTGTATTCTGTTTCTCCGTTTTTGTTACATGGGCTGGGGCCGGGAATCGAACCGAGGTCCTCCGGCATAGCAGGCAAGCACTTTGCCCGCTGAGCCACCGCGGCCCGCCCCAGATTGGCTTTTAATAAAAGGGGATTTATCTCATTAGTTCTTCAGAGGAAAGGCAGCTAACATTCAACTGATGTTCTTTCTTATATGAGAAGGCACAGGGTGATCTCTACTAGCCTTCTCTCCAGGCCTCTGGGTTCCAACGCCTTTCCCTGGAGTGATTTCTTTCTGCATCTCCAAAGGCCTGGGCTGAGCTGAGAGTGCTGAGCTACTTGGGCTGTGCTATGTTGAGCTCTCTCATTTAAGCACCAGTCAATTAAATCAAACATCGTTAATTGCAGCAGATAGGCCTCCTAGCTGACTGCAGATGCAATGATCAACAGATGAGGTTCACGTATCATTGGCTCATGACCACAGCAGCATAACTAGGCACCTTCACCTGGCCAAGCTGACACCTGAACCTAACTACCACAGTGCTCCTAGAAACTTTCACATCTGTCATATGGCATGTAAACTTGTCATTTGAAGTCTTCAGCTCATCCCTTTCCCTCATCAATGCACACAGCATATCTAACAGCAACCAGCTGATATCGCTATACCTCCTATTTCCACAAAACTCTGTAAATGTGTCAGAAACATTATTCCCCCAGAGCCTGGCTTCATATAAGCAAAGCATTAGGAGATTCCAATGGTGATATTTTGACTATCTCTTTTGCCATGTCACTCCATGGATCGGCAATGTCATTCTTATTATGGGTAACAGAGCCCTTAATACCTTTGAGTCCAGTCAGAGTAGAAAACCAATAGTAAAAACCCATTTTTAAGATTCTGTTTCTTAAGAACCATTCCTGGAACCAAACTGTATTAGCTAGGGTTCTCTGGAGAAACAGAATCAGCAGGAAATATCCCCAGATATGAAATTTATAAAAGTGTCTCACATAACTGTGGGACTGTTGGGCAGATCTGTTGGGCAGGCTGCAAGCTGGCAGCTCTGATGAAGGTCCTTGACAAACTCTCAGGCAATGCTGGGTGGGCAACCTTGGGGATGTAAGGGTCCAAGAACTATAGGGCAGGCCACATTCTGGCTACTCTGATAAAGGTCCTTAATGAACTCTCAGGAGAGGCTGGTTGGAAAACCATGGGAATTGAAGGGTCCAAAATCCATAGGGCAGGCTGTGAAGCTGGCATCTCTGATGAAGGTTCTGGATTAACTCCACAGGAGAGGCTCGCTGGCTCAAGCAGTAAAGGTGACTGTCTCTTCTGAATTCTCCTTAAAAGTGTTCTGATGATGAGATTAAGCATCACTCACTGCAAAAGACAATCCCCTTAGCTAATTACAAATGCAATCAGCTGTGGATGCAGCCAAGTTGATCATGACTTAAGTCCATGAAATGACCTCGTAGCAACAGACAAGCCAGACAACTGAGCTACACTACCTGGCCAAGTTGACACATGAACCAGACCATGACACAAGGGAAGCCCAATAACACTTTGAGTGGATTTCTCAGCAGAAACCATGGAAGTGAGAAGGCAGGTATGATATATTTCAGATTCTAAAAGAGAAGAGCTGCCAACAAAGAATTCCATATCCATAAAAATTGTCCTTAAAAATCATGGGAGGTTAAAACAGTTTCAGACAATCACTGAGAATTTGTGACCAAGAGACCATCTCTGCAAGAAATACTAAAGGGACACTACAGGCAGATCAGAAAAGACAGGAGAGAGAGGTCTGGAGAATAGTGTAGAAATGCATAATATCACTACAGGTAAAAAAAGAGAAAAAAGTAAATATGACATATAAAATCTAAAGGGAAAAATGCTTGAAGTAAGTACTGCTTTTACAGTAATAAGACTAAATGTTAATGGATTAAACTCCCCAATCAAAAGACATAGAATGGCAGAATGGATTAAAAATGAGGACCCATCTCTATGCTGTCTACAGGAGACTCATTTTAGACCCAAGAACAAAAATAGTTTAAATATGAAAGTGTGGGAAAAGATATTTCATGCAAACAACAGTCAGAAAAAAGCAGGAGTAGCTATACTGATATCTGACAAATTAGACTTCAAATGCAAAACTATTAAAAGAGACAAAGAGGTACACTATGTATTAATAAAAAGAACAGTTCAACAAGCAGAAATAAAAATCACAAATATTTATGCTCTGAGCCATAGTGCTCCAAAATACATGAGGTAAACACTGACAATACTCAAGGGAGAAATAGACACCTCTTCCATAATAGTTGGAGACTTCAATTTCCCACTCTCATCAATGGAGAGAACATCCAGACAGAGGAGCAATAGAGAAACAGAGAATTTGAATAATACAATAAATGAACTAGACTTAAAATACATTTACAGAACATTAAACCCCAGAACAGCAGGATACACATTTTTCACAAGTGTTCATGGATCATTCTCAAGGATAGAACAGATGCTGGGTCATAAAGCAAGCCTCAATAAATCAAAAAGGATTGAAATCATGCAAAACACTTTCTCAGATCATAAATGAATGAAGTTGGAAATCAACAATAGGCAGAGAGCCAGAAAATTCACAAATATATGTAGGCTAAACAACACACTCTTAAAGAACTAGTGGGTCAAGGAAAAATTAGAAGAGAAATCAGTAAATATCTCAAGGCAAATGAAAATGAAAATACAACATATCAAAATTATCAGATGCAGCAAAGGTCATTTTAAGAGAGAAATTTATTGCCTTAAGTGCTTATATTTAAAAAGAAGAAAAAACAAAAACTTTGAAATTAACTGTTCACTTGGAAAACCTAGAGAAAGAATAGCAAACTAACCCATAAGCAAACAAAAGGGAACAATAACAAGGATTAGAGCAGAAATAAATGAAATTGGGAACATGAAAACAATTGAAAAAATCAAGAAAACCAGAAGTTGGTTCTTAGAGAAAATCAATAAAATAGATGGACCCCTAGCTAGAGTTACAAAAAGAAAAAGAGAGAGGGTGCAATAAATAAAATCAGAAATGGAAGAGGAGACATAAACACTGACCCCACAGAAATAAAGAAGGTGATAAGAGGATACTTTTAGAAACTATATGCTAATAAACTGGTAATAAACTAGATAATGCAGATGAAATGGACAACTTCGTAGAAAGGCATGAACAACCAACATTGACTCAAGAAGAAATAGATGACCTCAACTAACTAAACAAAAGCAAAGAGATTGAATGTGTCATCAAGAAGCTCCCAAAAAAGAGAAGTCCAGGACCAGATGGCTTCACATGTGACTTCCAGCAAGCATTCCAGAAAGAATTAGTACCAACCTTGCTCAAACATTTCAAAAAATTGACAAAGAGGGAAAACTACCTAACTCATTCTATGAAGCTAACATCACCATCATACCAAAACCAGACAAAGACATTACAAGAAAATAAAATTACACACCAATCTCTCTAATGAATACAGATGCAAAAATCCTCACCAAAATACTTGTAGATCAAATCCAGCAGCACTTTAAAAGAATTATACAGCATGATCCAGTGGGACTTATTCCAGGTATGCAAGGATGTTTCAACATAAGAAAATCAATTAACGAAATACACTATAACAACAAATCAAAGCAGAAAAAACACAAGATCATCTCAATTGATGCAGAAAGGCATTTGACAAAATTTAACATCACTTCTCATTGAAAACACATCAGAGAATAAGAATAAAAGGAAACTTCCTCAACATGATAAAGGGACTATATGAAAAACCCACAGCTAACATCATCCTCAGTGGGGAAAGACTGAAAGCTTTCTCCATGAGATCAGGAAGAAGACAAGGATGTCCACTGTCACCATTGTTATAAACATTGTGCCAGAAGTTCTAGTCAGAGAAATCAGACAAGAAAAAGAAATAAAAGTCATCCAAATTGGAAAGGAAGACATAAAACTCTCATTCCTTGGAGACCATGTGATACTACACATTGAAAGTCCAAAAAAAAAAAAATCCACAGCAAAACTACTAGAACTAATAAATGAGAACAGCAAAGTGGCAGGATACAAGATCAGGACCCAAAAATCAGTAGTGTTTCTATACACTAATAATGAGCAATCTGAGGAGGAAATCAAGAAAAAAATCCATTTACAATACCTACCAAAAGAATCAAACATTTAGGAATAAATTTAACAAAGTATACAAAAGATCTATACACAGAAAATTACAAGAAATTTCTAAAAGAAATTTTGAGATGCCTAAATGAATGAAAAGGTATATGGTGTTTATGAATTGAAAGACTAAATATAGTTAAGATGTCAATTCTACCCATACTGATTTATAGGTTCAATACAATAACAATTAACACCCCAAAAACTTACTTTGTGGTAATAGAAATACCAAAAACCAAATTTATTTGAGAGGGTAGGATGCCCTGAATAGGTAAAGATATCTTGAAAAAGAAAAATGAAGTTGGAGGTGTCACACAATCTGACTTCAAATCATATTACCAAGCTACAGTAGTCAAAATAGCATGGAATTGACATAAAGATAGATATACTGACAAATGGAATCAAATAGAGTGTACAGATATAGACTCTCACATCTATTGACAGCTGATCTTTGATAACACAGTCAAGCCAACTCACCTGGGACAGAGCAACCTCTTCAATAAATGGTTCTTGGAGAACTGCATATTCATATACAAAAGAATGAAAGAGGATCCATATCTCACACCTCATACAAAACTTTACTCAAAATTGATCAAAATCCTAAATATTAGAGCTAAGACCATAATATTTTTTGGAATAAAAGGTAGGGAAATATCTTATAAAACTTGTAAAAGAAATTGGTTTCCTAGATCTTAGGTTCAAAGCATGAGCATTGAAGAAATAAATAAATAAATAGGAATTCATCAAAATTAAACACTTTTGTACATCAGAGAAATTTGTCAAGAAAGTAAAAAAGCAGCCTATGCAATGAGACACAATAACTGGAAACTACATATCAGATAAGAGTTTAGTATCCAGGACATATAAAGAGATTCTTCAACTCAATAACAAAAGACAAGTAACCCAATTAAAAAATGGCCAAAACAGATTAACAGACACTACTCAGAAGAGAAAATACAAATGGCTGAAAGGCACATGAAAAGATTATCAACTTCACTGGCTATTAGGGAAACGGAAGTCAAAACCACAGTGAGATATCATCTGACACCCAATAGATTGGTCATTATCAATAAAACAGAGCATGCAAGTTATGGAGAGGATGTGGAGAAATAGGCACAGTTATCCACTGTTGGGGGAATGTAAAATTGCACAACTGCTATGGAAGACCATTTAGTGGTTCCTCAGGAAGCTAACTATAGAATTCCCATATGATTCAACAATATTATTGCTAGGTACCTATTCAGAACATATGAGGGCAAGGACACAGATATTTTCACGCCAATGTCTATAGCAGCATTATTTACCATTGCCAAGAGATAGAAACAGCCCAAATATTCATCAATGGATGAATGGCTAAATAAACTGTGGTACATACATACAAAGGAGTTTTATGCAGCTGTAAGACAGAATAAAGTCATGAAGCATGTAACAATGTGAATGAACCTTTATGCTGAGTAAAATTAGCCAAAACAAAAGGGCAAATATTGTATGGTCTCACTGATATGAACTAACATTAATGAATGAACTTGGAGAATTGAAGTTAAGAGCACAGGTTAACAGGAGATAGAAATAGGATACAGATTGAGCAATTGGTGTTGAGGGAATACAGATTGTGTAACTGGACTGATTGTAAAACTTCAGAAATGGATAGCACTATACTACCTGATTGTAGCACAATAACATAAGTACACTGAATGAAGCTGAATGTGACTTTAATAGAGGGAGAAAGTCTGGAGGCATGTATGAAACCGGAAGGAAAGATAGAGGATAAAGACTGACATGGTATAATTTAGGAAATCCCAGAGTGTACCATGATGGTGATTAAATATACAAATTAAAAAATGTTTTTGCATTAGGGAGAACAAATGAATGTCAGTATTGCATGGTATTGAAAATAGACAGTATGCAGGAAAAAATACGGTCAATGTAAGCTAGGGTCTAGCATCATCAGCATCAAGGGATTGAGAAAACTTTCTGGATCAAAAGGGGGAAGAGAGAAGTGAGACAAAATAAAATGTCAGTGGCTTATAGATTTCAAACAGAGTTGAGAGGTTATCCTGGAGGTTATTCTTATGCATTATATAGATATCCCCTTTTTGGTTTATGGTTAATTGGAGTGGCTGGAGGGATGTACCTGAACTGTAGAGCTATGTTCCAGTAGCCTTATTTCTTTAAGATGATTATATAATGATGCAACTTTTACAATATAACTGTGATTGTGAAAAATTTGTGTCTGATGCTCTTTTAAACTAGGGTATGGGTAGATGAATAAAAAATATGGATAAAAAATAATAGGAGAACAAAGCTTAAAATAAATTGGGTAAATGGAAATACTAGTGGTCATTGAGAGGGAAGGGTGAGGAGCATGATATGCAAGAGTTTTTTCTTTTTTATTTCTTTTTCTGAAGTGATGCAAATGATCAAAAGAATTATCTTGGTGATGAATACACAGCTATATGATGATAAATGTGGGCCATTGATTGCATACCATGCATAGAATGTTTGTATATGAAGTATGTCTGTGTGTTTTTATATTTTTTTATTAATAAAACTATTTAAAAAGCAATTAATGGAGAAAAGAATTTTCTGGCCCATAAAAAAAGACATGGGACTGTATAAACAGTGTGCCTTTATATAAACCATGAACTATAATTTATACTACCATTATAAAAATTCTCTTTCATGAATTATAACAAATGCACCACACTAATGCAAGGTTTTAGTAATAGGACAGTACATTGGGACACAATTTTATGAATGATTTTTTGGTACAAGTACACCTTCTGTAATAACACTATTAGGATCTATTAAGTTTAATAGGTAGAGACATTAGAGGTAGAGGGAATAAAAATATTGAAGGCCAAAAATTTTATTAGGTGCAGGGATATGCAAATAATTCTATATTATTTTGGTGTAATGTAGTGCAGAGATAGCCTAGACATAAATGGCATTGTATATTATACTAAGAAGGACTTTGGATTTTGTCGTATCTCTATGGGTAGGGTAGCCATTGACTGATTTCAAGCAGTAGAATTACATGGTATGAAGTGCATTTAAAATAGATTTTATTAGAAGGAGGAGGGAAAAGATACAAAAGAACAGGCAGGAATCTAGGGCAGTAATCCCAAAGAGAGAAAACTGTCTTGTTCTAGGATGGTGGCAGATGGTAGGGGTTTGTGAAGGGAAGTAGATGAAATCAAGATATTTTTGAAGGTAAAATCAACTGGAACAGGTGATTGAACTTAGGAGAGAAGTAAAGGAAGATGAAAGGAAAATATACATAGAACTCTATGAATGTTGGTGCTATTAAATTAAATAGGGAATACAGGGTAAGGAGCAGGTCATTCAATTTTAGGATAAATGTGATGGTGAGAAAAGATAAGTTTTGTGTATCTATTACCTTAATCAGGGTAAAGCCATTTAATTTAGCTTTTTTATGGGACCACAACCCTTTCTGAACAAAGGGAATCAGTACTGGGCAAGCAGAGCTTTGAAATTTTATCCTGAGACAAAGGATAACAGTGTTTCTGAGGACTGTTTTGTCACATAAATCCCTTGTGACACAGAAGTTAAAGCAAGGAAGCTGGAATATTATCAAAGGCTAAATTACATTGATAGGAAAAAAATGGCCACTTTGTGGAGCACATGAGCTCTTTTGCAAACCATTGTGCCATTTGGTTAACTGCTTTTCCAGCATTTTACTGCTGAACTCAAGCACTATATATATCCCATCAAAACTTCACATTTCTATTTCAGGACCAGGCAACGAAGGCAAAAATCATTTTACTGACAGGTCAATAATGTGTGAAGATACCATTTAAGATATAGCAATAAAAGGAAACTGAAGGAACAATCAAAGAACAAAGCAGAAAGAAACTCAGACCAGAGAGTGACATTAATTATATCTCATAGAGAATAATATACTTCAAAGGCTCTGGAGTTAGACTACTTTTGTTGATGTTTTGGACAAAATAAGTGTTATATATCTAACACTGGAAAAATTACTTAACTTCCTCGGGTCTGTTTCCCCATTTCTAATAGATTTCATAAGTTACAAACCTGGTTATCCAGAAAATCATATATTATGCTATGTAGATAAGTATATTAATACAGCATACTCCATGCACTTAAATAAATACTTTGTTTATTCTATTCAAAGATTTTTGAATTGCATTCAAATTAATCTTTAAAAAGGAAATGTATTATATGAACACATCTGCCAATTCATTTGATATGCAAAAGAGGAAATGGGTCTCACAAAAAGTAGAAATGGAAAGCCAGAAACTCCAGTTACATTCCACCACTCAGGGATCTAGAGTATCTCTTGCTTTTTGCTTCTCTTTGAAAATCTCCATTCTTTTCCATCTTAACAGTGACTTTTCCTGCTCACTTAGATGAGAAAAAATCCTGAGCCTCAACCATTGAATTTACATGCCTCAGACTACTGCGGATTTACTACAGCAAGTGTCAAATTCCCAAAAGAGATAATGTGACTGTACTAGGAAAATGCATCTGGCTCTTAAATAGTTCAGCTCTATTACCGTGCAAAAGGAGCCATGGACAGAGCACTTTAAGGTTGGAAAGGCAATTTCTTGAGCCCACAGGCCACCTTGATTGATAGATCTGGTCCAGCCCCAAGAAACAAATGCCTGCTTGAAGACTTAACAATACCTAACTTTTGAATCTACAAGACTGAGGTCCAGGTCTTCCCACTCAGCAAGTAATGCATTGCCACCCTATAACCCAGTTTAGGTCACAGAGTCACTCCATGTCCTCAATAAACATTAAGATATCTTCCACAACCTTTTGGAAACATCTGCATTAATTTACCTATGCTCTCACAAGCTTCTTCTTGTGAGGGGTAGGGCAGGACATGGTCAGACCACAGAAGATGTGCACAAGTAATATGCAAAGAATTCCATTAAGCTTTTGAGAGAGGGAGTACAAGCCTATGGAGAATGCCAATGACCAGTTTGCTTCCCACATTCATCCACAGCTCAGGCTCGATTTAGAATTGCCAGCTTGAAACCTTTTGAAACCATCACATAGGAGAACATAAGTTGAAAGTCTAAAAACAGTCACTTTCAAAGATTTTTTTTAATAAATATTCTTAGTGTTCACCTTATGCTTAATTCTCATACACTTTCAAACCTTGAGCACATAAGTGATTCATTTTTAATGCAATATTTTTCTCAGAGAAGTATTTACCTAAATGGCAGCCAGTCCAAAAAAAATTCACCTCCTCTACTTCTCAGTTAAATGTGTCTTTGACATGTAGAATGATACTAGAAAAAAATCCAGAATTCAATTTAATGTAATCAGTAGCACAGGATGCAGGGACAATAACACTCCTTCCATCATCCACCAGGACATCTCCACCCATCACAGCCTCAGACACAACTATCTTAAAGATTTAAAAGCCTCAAAGTACAATTCTCTCTACACACCTCAATTTTGACTCCCAGGAAGATCCCATCATTCTCCTTATCCCTGCTTTTTATAATTCTGAGCCATGCTTCACCTCAAATAGTAGTTAATTAGCTTCCAAGTCTAATACTTTGTATGTTCTCCTACAAACCACCCCGCCCCTTTCATCTTGTGGTGGTATAAATAAGGCACTGTCTTCAAAAGATGTCTATGTTCTAATTCCTAGGACCTATGAATATGTTAACTTACATGGCAAAAGGGACTTTTCAAATGCAATTAAGTTTATGAGATAAGTGGTAGTTTGAAGTTGTGTTGCACCCCAGAAAAACATGTCCTTGACTCAAATCCATTCCTGTGGGTGCAGACCAATTGTAATTAAGGGCCTTTTGTTGAGGTTACTTCAGTTAGGGTGTGTCTCACCTCAATCAGGATGGGTCTAATCCTTTGACAGGCATCTTCTGTAAATGGAATTAACACACACAGAGAGAGGGAGAAAACCTAGTAAGCAAGAAACTGAAATCAATGAAACCTGGAAGAGAAAGGAGAGAACAGCACATGCCACTGTATGCTTTGTCATGTGGCAGAGAAGCTGAGGATCTCCAGCAGCTGGTCTTTGGGAAGAAACATCACCTTGATGATGCTTTGTTTTCAACCTTTTTACAGCTTCAAACTGTAAGATAATATATTTAGCCAGTGTTCACGGCATCTGCTTTAAGCAGTTTAGGAAACTAAAACAGGACCATGAAGTGCAGAGTACTTCTGGATTATTGTTCTAGTTTGCTAGCTGCTAGAATGTGATATACCAGAAACAGAATGACTTTTTTTAAAAACTCTTTTTTATTAATCAAAAAAATTAACAAACAAAACATTTAGATATCATTCCATTCTACATATGCAATCAGTAATTTTTAATATCATCACATAGTTGCATATTCATCATTTCTTAGTACATTTGCATCGATTTAGAAAAAGAAATAAAAAGACAACAGAAAAAGAAATAAAATGATAATAAAGAAAAAAAAAGACTATACATACCATACCCCTTACCCATCACTTTCATTTATCACTATTTCAAACTGAAATTATTTTAACATTTGTTCCCCCTACTATTTATTTTTACAGAGTGACTTTTTAAAGGGGGAATTTAATAAGCTGCTAGTTTACAGTTCTAAGACCAAGAAAATGTCCCAATTAAAACAAGTCTATGGAAATGCCCAATCAAAGTCATCCAGGGAACGATACCTCGGTTCAAGAGGGCTGATGGAGTTCAAGGTTTCTCCCTTAAGTGAGAAGGCACATGACAAACACAATCAGGGTTTCTTTCTTGGCTGGAAGGGCATATGGCGAACATGGAGCCATCTGCTAGGTTTCTCTCCTGGCTTCCTGCTTCATGAAGCTCCCCAGGAGGTGTTTTCCTTCTTCATCTCCAAAAGTCGCTGACTGGTAGACTCTCTGCTTCGTGGTGCTACAGCATTCTCTGCTTTCTCTGAATCTCTAGCTTTCTCCAAAATGGTTCCTCTTTTATAGGATTCCAGTAAACTAATCAAGACCCACCCATCTCCACCTAATTCAGCTTAACAGCCATTCTTGATTGAGTCACATCTCCAGGAAGATGATCTAATTACAGATTCAAACATACAGTACTGAACAGGGATGACACGAGATAGCTGGATTTATAAAATGGGGTTAGGATTAAAACATGGCTTTTCTAGGGTACATAGATCCTTTCAAACTGGCACAATTATCCAGTTGGTCTAATAACAATATGGAGTCCTTTCTCTGCTGCAGCGAGAGAGAGATGTAATGGTGGAAGAAAGATCAGAGAGATGGCAGCATGAAAAGGATTTGAGTCCCCATTGCTGGTGCTGAGACAAAGAGATTATATGCAACTATCATAGGGAGACCTCTAGGAGCTAAGGTTTGCCCCCAGCAACAGCCAGATAAGAAATGAAGATCTCAACACTATGACCACTTGGAACAGCCTTCTTTCAGCATCTTAATGAGCAAAGACCACATTCTCCTCTAGAGCATATGAAAAGGTATATAGCCCTGCTGACACCTCAATTTATCCTGATGAGATCCAAATTGAACTTCTGATCTTCACACTATAAGATAATAATTTAATGCTGTTTAAACCACTAAATATTTGTAATTCATTATGAGAGCAATGAAAAATGAGTATATATTGATTCCTTTCTAACTGAGACAGAGGTTTTTTTTGGCTTAACTATTGAAATACTATCTTAACTAGTTTTTCAACCTTCATATAGCCTACTCTGGTAGCGGTCAGATTAACCATGCTAAAATGCTACTTTGCTTGGGTTCCTCTATTTCTCAGTTAATAGATTCATATTTCCACCAGAAAAAGTAACCAAACGTCTTGACCTGGCTGTCAATAGTCTCAAAACCTATCCTTTGTGCTTTATATTCAATTATTTCTCCACATGAGCTTTGTTATATCCATTGCAAACAGGACATTATTGACTCAGCATCTTAATTCACACATTCAATTCAATTCACTTCCACCAATACTATACTTAGTTAAATCTTACTATGATACAGGTTAGTTACACAGAGATGCAAAAGCTAAGTTTTATAGATGGCCTCAGTGGACCCTAATCAGCATCATTGCAGTCATAACCACAAGGTCAACAACCAGCTGCTGCCAGCTCACTTTCCAATACTCAGTGCCAAAAAAATATCTGGTACCATGAAATTGGTCATCTACTGGTGAACCAGGATGCCTAGACAGGGCATAGAAGAAAGAAAGCATATTAATCACATGAAAATTTGTAGGAACAGTAAAATGATAAGTGTAGGAAATAGCATACCAAGAA
The DNA here is from genome assembly GCF_023851605.1 of Tamandua tetradactyla. Taxonomy (NCBI): domain Eukaryota; kingdom Metazoa; phylum Chordata; class Mammalia; order Pilosa; family Myrmecophagidae; genus Tamandua; species Tamandua tetradactyla. The sequence continues at coordinate 51,438,594 of NC_135353.1, read as the reverse complement.
ATAGAAATTTGTACATCTGACTCACATAAAGAATAACTCAAAGAAGTACCTTGACACTACAATGGATAGAGATACAGTGGATATGATGTTGATGAGAAGAGGAAACAGGTTCTGTGCAGCTATCCACAAGTATTCCTTCTATGGCAGTAAGGGTCTTCCCTGCATTTGCCAGCAGAATTACCAAAACGTTCATAGTTGTGGCATGGTTGAAAACCAAGTGATTGAATAGAGCTTCTGGAAGGTCAACTCCAAAACTACCCAATCTTGGACCCTATCTAGTATTCCAAACTTCTTCTGAATGGAAGAGTGATGGAGGATGCTGACAAGTTAGGTGCAGGAGAACAAAAAGTAGTGATATGGACTATGTGTCAGAGTTATAGAGCATGATGCTGCAGGGCTGTTTATCTAGATAGCCTAAAAGAGATTGAGCTAGTGTCTGCAGCCATGTCAAAGGCATTACCACCATAGTTTCAGTTACTGAAAAAGACCCAGAGAATATCCTAAACCACAAGATGACAGAGGCAAAAGCAGCAGATCCACCAAAAGAGAGCAGGATATTCCCTATGAGAAGAGCAGTGCTGGAAAAATTCCAGTCAACCTATCATTGGCTTTAATCATCTATAGCAGTTAGGTTCAGGTGTCAACTTGGCCAGGTGATAGTGTCTAGTTGTTCTGTTGCTGTGAAGTTAAATGATAAAAATGTGAAATTCATCTATGTCTGATTGCATCTGCGCTTGGCTAAGGGAAGTGCCTTCTGCAATAAGTGATGTTTAATTTAATTAGCTGGAGGCTTAAAAGGAGAGGTCAGAAAAGAGCTCATCAGCTCAGACAAAGATGTTTGGAAATGCAGAAAGGGAACACCCTGGGGAAATCTGTTTCAACCCAGAAGCCAGGATGGAAGGTAAGCAGACATTGTTATGTACCTACTAATGTTACAGAGAAAGCCATAGGAAAGTCAGCAATCCTTCCTACTAATTTATTAACTGTAAATTAGTAACTAAATAAATCCCCATTTATAAATAAACTAAATAAAATCCCCAATTCCAGTGTCTTGTATTCCAGCAGCATTAGCAAACTAAACAGATTTTGGTACAGAGAGTGGAATGCTGCTGCCATTGTAAATACCAAACATGTTGGAATGGCTTTTTCGATGGATAAGTGGAGGATTCTGGAAGAACTGTGAGGAGCTTGACAGAGAAAGCCTAGATTGCTTTCAAGAGAATGGGGTGGAAATTTGAACTCTAAAAATAATTGCATTGCAGATTGGAAGAAGGGCAACCCTTGTTTTAAGGGGGCAGAGAATCTGGTAAAATTGAATTCTGGTGCTGGATGAAAGGGAGAATTTGAAGGTTATGATCTGGGATCTTTGGCTGAGGAAATTTCCAAGCTAAATGTGGAGTTTGCCAGGAAGGTTTTCAGAATTATTTAGGTCTGGTGACCTCTGTTTTCCTTCCAACTTCTGCCTATGGCAATGGGATCACTTACCCTATGAATGTTCTTTCTTTGTATATTGGAAGCAGATAATTTGCTTTAAGTTCACAGGTCCTCAGCCAGAGGAGAAATTTGCTTTTAGACAGATCATGCCTATAAATGACTTTGATGAAATTTTGTGCTATTTTTGAACTGGTATTGTGTTTGTATTGTTACTAAAATGATTTAAAGCTTTTGTGATATTGAGATGAAATGGAGGTATTTTGCACATGGAAAGATTTAGCATATTGTATTTGAGACAGATGATCATTGTTAGGCAAAAAAAATAAAAATGTCTTATTGTTTTTCATTTAGAGATTAAGGATGGCTTAAGATAATGTGTATAGTTGCCAAGTTGACAAGGGGTGGACCCTGTAGTAATAAGGATCAAGTGTGACTTTGGCTAGGTGATGGTACCCAGTTGTTCTGTTCCTGGCAACTTAAATCATCATCCATTTCTGGTGCATTGCATTCCAGTAGCATTAGCAATCTAAAATATATCCAATGAGAATAAACAAATGTGAAATTCAAGAAATAAGAAAAAAAGAAAATATTGGAACTGAAGAATTTAAGTATTTGCTTTTAGTTTCTTGATTCAATTTCATGACTATATGTGCTATTGTATGTGGCATGTGGTTTTATTATTTTTATCTTAAATATCTCTTTTTGGGTAGTGCCAAACTTATGTTTAATGTTATTTTTTCTCAAATTCCTCTTAAACATTTTAAATTTATTTATCTGTAGGCTTATATCAGGATTTTTAGAAGCACTATTTGAATGTGTGATATAACAAGACTGGATAACTTTCTAATCCAACAGTCTATAAGTACCTTTTTATAAATGTCTTGAATAGCAGAGGGCAGGGGTAGATAGGGGAAGAGAGTTACTGCCACTAGGAAACTTATTCTAGTGGGAGGAGATATTAAACAAGTATGAGTGTAATCGTTAACAGTCTACAGAGAAATAGAACAAACAGGATATGTATGTGTAGATAATCGATCAATCATTAGATAGATATAAACAGATAGATATATAGGTAGATGATATAGATTATTGCTAGACAACAGATTTATTACAAGGAATTGGCTAATGCAATTGTAGGGGCCAACCAGTTCAAATTATATATGGCAGGCTGGGGGCTGGAAACTCTAGTAAGAATGATGTTGAATTATTTTTTTCATTTTTTGGGGGGGGATACATGTTGAAGTTTTGCATATGAATTTCTTAAGGAAGGAGTGGAAGGCCTAGTAGTAAGAAATAATTCCTTCTGATCCTTGGAACCCTCAGTTCTCATTTTTCTTAAAACCTCCAACTGATTGGATGAGGCCCATACATATTAGGAAGGATAATTTTTACTTAAGTCAACTGCTAATCCCATCTATAAAGTACCTCAATGGGAAACTAGGATATTGCTTGACCAAACAACAGGACACCACAACCTAACCACGTTTAAACATAAGTTTAATCATCACAGTGGGCTGAGAAAAGAGGCAAGAGCAATTACTTATGCACATGGGTGATGAAATTTGTCAGTATTACAGAAAATAAAATAGTTGAGCAACTTCTAAAAATATGAGAACAGTATGTGTTAGAGAGAATTTTAAGCAAACAAAATAGTTTAAGCAGAGGCCTAGAGATTTCAAAATAAATAGCATATAAAAAGAATGTCATCTTCTTGATAAAAGTAAACATCTAATTCAACAAATATTTACTGGGTGCCTATATGTACCTGGCCCTATTTTAGGCACCAGAGATGCAAAAGTGAAAAAGACAGACAAGGTGCCTGCTTTGTTTGATGGAGTTCTTCATTCCAGTAGGATATAAAGGCAGGAGATATAGTTGAAAAGGCAAATTGGGGAAAATCTGTGAAGCCCTTTAATGACCAATCAAGGGCCATATACTTTGTCCTATCAGCAATAGGGTATCATCAAAAGTTTTTGATTTAAAAAAAAATCTGTTTTTCAGAAAGATCACTTTGGATGAAAGGTTAGGGATATTTTCTTGGAAGGGGTTTATTAATGGGTAAACAGCAGAGATGATAGGCATGGCAAATACACAGGAAGATATTTCAGCTGACATTTCTAGAGAGGATAAGGGTCTGATCTGGAGTAGTGGCAGTGGGAATAGAAAATGAAGGTCAAGAGAGATTTTCATCATCAGGGCACTGTAACTGAATAGACCTGGGGATATAAGAAAGCAATCAAAAGTAACCTCCAGGTTTCAAATTTAGACAGTAGAAAGGAATTGAAAAATCAAATTTCAGTTTGGGTTGGAAGGGTCAATTACCTCACTTTAGGGCCAGATTGCAGGACATCCAAAAGCATATACAGATCTGGTGATATACATAAAGATATACCATGTAGGAGTCAAGTGGGTTGGAGGTTAGGAGGAGACCACTTCTAGATAAAGAAGAGAGTAATAAGAAAAGAGGGTTGAAAAACTCTAGGGGAGAGTACATTGTGAGAAGATGGTGGAGTAAGGAGCTCCAGAACTTCATCCTTCCATGAATTATACAGGCAGGCAATGTCTGAAACAACTATTTTGAAATTACAGACATCAGAAGAACACCATACAGCACCCAAGGACCAGAGGAAGACCAGAGGAAGAGGATGCTAAAGCATGTCAATGGCAGTAAATTGTTCTTTCCAAACAGTGGCTACAGGTACCCATCATCCATTCTCATAGCAAGCTACCATGGTGCCCAGGCCCTGGCTAAGTTGCTGGTGACAGAAAAGGAGGTATAAATCCTCCTACCCAATACAAGGTATGGGCATGACAAATCACTCAACAGGATTTTTATTACAGATAACTTAGAGCTGGAGGCCTGGCTCAGAGGTTCATCAATGTTTCAACCTGGCCCAGACAAAGGCAGTGATGGAAGAAATGTAAAGATGCTATGCATTCTCAGGCTTCAGGGGACATTTAGCTGAAGGGCTTCATTTTCTGGGCAGGCTAAGAAAGCTCAGCTTTGGGGAACAGTCAGAGATGCTCTTGACAGCTTTCTTAATCACCTTCCCAGGGCACTCTGGAGCTGATATGTGATGCATTCCTGTATGTCTAGCACTGTTTTGGCTGAGAAAGACATACTTGGGAAAGTCCTCTTTATGGTGACCTTACTCCCAGAATTTGCCCACTAAGCAAATGCAGCCTGAGACAATGAAAGGAGTGTAAAAAAAGCATAAAGGACAGTCTGGGGAAAAGGTCTCTGCTTCAAACATACAGGAAAGAAAGGTTTGTCTCTGGGAAAAGGAGGGTACAACCAAACTCCTGTAAACAAGAGACCTCCAAAACAAAAACAATCAAAAGTCCAGGACAAGACAGAAATCCAAAAAAGACAGGGAAAACTCCACATATTGCATTCACCTTAGACAGACCTTCTTAATAGGAGGTCTGCAGCTTAAAAAAATCTGTCTTATTACCAACTAGTTAAAAAAAAAACAAGAAACATACATACCAGGGAGTGAATCTCCTGGAGTTAATATTTAAAAATCTTAAAATATAAATGTACAACAAAAGAGTATAAGACAAACAAAGAAACAGGAAATGTAGGTTCATGCAAAGGAAGAGGATAAAAATTGGGAAAATATCAGGAAAGAGAAGACCAGAGTGCAGATGAACCAAAAAAAAAAGCCTTTTAAAAATGATTTTAAAATACTCAAGAAGTTGCAGGAAAGTACAGAGAAAAACTAAAGGATATCAGAAAAAATGAATAAGCAAATAAGAAATTTCTAGAGAAATCAGCAGCTATCTAGAGATGAATGAAAATGAGAATATAGCATATCAGAACTTATGGCATGTGGCAAAGACTGTGCTGAGAGGGAAATTTATTGCCCTAAATGCCTATGTTAAAAATAAGAAAGCAAAAATCAAGGACTTAACTATTTACCCAGAGGGACTTGAGAAAGAACAGCAAGCTAACCACAAAGCAAATAAAAGAAGAGAAATAACAAAGAATAAAGCAGAGTTAAGTGACTGGGAGAACAAAAGAACAATAGAAAGAATCAATAAAACCAAAAGTTGATTCTTTGAGAAAATCAATAAAATTGATGGGCCACTAGCAAGACTGATGAAAAAAAAGAGGGATGTAAATAAACAAAATCAGAAGTGAGAGGGGGGTGTTACCACAGACCCTGAAGAAATTAAAGAAATCATAAGAGTGTACTATGAACAACTATATGGCAACAAACCAGATAACAGTTGAATTCCTGGAAACACAAAAACAAGCTACACTGACTCAGGAAGAAATTAAAGATCTCAATAAAACAATCACAAGTAAAGAGATTCAATCAGTCATCGAAAATCTTCCTACAAAGAAAAGTCTAGGGCCAGATGGCTTCACAGGGGAATTTTAACAAACATTCCAAAAAGAACTAAGGCCAATCCTGCTCAAACTCTTGCAAAAAGTTGAGGGAAAAGGAACACTACTAACTCATTTTATGAAGCTAATATCATTCAAATAGCCAAGCTGGGTAAAGATGTTATAAGAAAGGAAAACTACAGTCCAATCTTTCTAATGAACATAGTTACAAATATTCTCAATAAAATACCAACAAATTGAATCCAATAACACATTAAAACAATTATACACCACGACCAAGTGGGGTTTAGGTGACAAATGCGAGGATGGTTCAACACAAGAAAATCAATTAATGCAATGCAGCACGTTAACAATTTGAAAGGGAAAAATCATATGATCATCAAGATTGATGCTGAAAAAGCATCTGACAAAATTCAATAACCTTTTCTGAAAGAAATACCTCAAAAAGGTAGGAAACAGAGGTAACTTCCTCAATATGATAAAGGACATATTTGAAAAACCAATAGCCAGCATCATCATACTCAATGGAGAGAGACTGAAAGCTTTCCTTCTAAGATCAGGAATGAAGCAAAGACGCCAGTTGCCAACATTCTGATTCAACATTATGCTAGAAGTTCTGGCTAGAACAATAAGGTGGGACAAAGAAATAAAAGGCATCCAAATAGGAGAGGAAGAGGTAAAACTTTGTTTATTTGAAGATGATCTGATAGTATACATGGAAAATCCTGAGAAATCTACAACAAAGTTACTTGAGCTAATAAATTCAGCAAGGTAGTGAGATATAAAGTTAGTCTGCAAAAATCAGTAGTTTTTATACAGAAACAGTGACCTAACTGAGGAGTTAGTAAAGGAAAAAAATCCATTCAAAATAGCAACTAAAAGAATCAAGTACTTAGGAATGAACTTAATTAGGGAAGTAAAGAGCTTATACATAGAAAACTACATAAAATTACTAACAGAAATCAAAGAAGATCTAAGTAGGTGGAAAGACATTCCCTGCTCATGGACAGGAAAGTGAAAGATGGTTTAGATGTCAATTCTACCTAAATTGATCTACAAATTCAATGCAGTACCATTCAAAATTCCAAAAACATACTTTGAAGGCTTGGAAAGAGAGTTACCATATTTATCTGGAAGGGAAAAACATCCCAAATAGCTAAAAACATCCTAAAAAAGAAGAAAGTGGGAAGATTAATACTCATTGACTTCAAAACTTATTATAAAGCCACAGTGGTCAAAACAGCATGGTACTGACGCAAAGATAGAAGTATTGACTAATGGAATCAAATCAAAAGCACAGATATAGACCACCAAATCTATGCTAGACTGAGTTTTGACAAGGCCCCCAAACACATTGAACTGGGACAAAATAGTCTTTTCTGTAAATGGACATGGGAGAACTGGATATCAATAGCCAAAAGAATGAAAGAGGACCCTTACTTTACACTCCATAAAAATTACTCAAAGTGGATCAAACACCTAAATATAAGAACTAGTGCCATAAATCTACTAGAAGAAAATGTAGGGAAATATCTTCAAAAACAAGTAATAGGAGGTGGCTTCCTAAACTGTATACCCAAAGCAGAAGCAACAACAACAAAAATAAATAAATGGGAACTCTTTGAAATCAAATGTTTCTGAACCTCAAAAGACTTTGTCAAAAAGGTGAAGAGGCAGCAAACTCAATGGGAGAAATCACACATCAGACAACGGTTTGATATCCTGTATACATAAAGAAATCGTACAACTCAACAACAAAAGAACAAGCAACCCAAGTATAAAATGAGCTAAAGATATGAATAGGCATTTTTCTGAAGAGCAAATAGAGAAGATTCAAAAGCACATGAAGAAATGCTCATTTGCATTAGCTATAAGGGAAATACAGATCAAGAGTACAATGAGATACCACCTCATACCCCAAGAATGGCTGTAATTAAAACACCAGCAAACTACAAATGTTGGAGAGGATGTGGAGAAATTGGGACACTTATGGACTGATGGTGGGAATGTATAATGGTACAGCTGCTGTGGAAGATGGTTTAGCAGTCCCTTAAGAAACTAAATATTGAGTTGCCCTATGACCCAGCAATAGCACTTCTTGGTATATACCCAGAAGAGGTGAAGGCAGTGACACAGACATTTAGACATCAATTTTCATAGCAGCATTATTCACTATTGCTAAATGATGGAAACAATCCAAATGCCCATAAACTCTCATGCAAGCTTCAGTTAGACATTGCTAACTGTCATAACTTGCCAAACCCCAACCAAAACCATTCCAGCCAATCCTAAAGAAGATCTAGGGTAATATATAAGATTCTGCAATGTTTCCATGCACTAGGGTAACTTTTGAGAAACCTACAACCTACAGAGGGGTCCCTGGGGTACATAAGTCCTGAAACCTAGAGGGCCCAGCCTCTCCAGAATGTCAGCTAGTTACATCTCCTTACCCTATATTAGTGACAGTCCCTCCAACATGAAAATATTAGATTGACCATACCCAAATACCTCTAAAGAGTGGGATAGAAAGATCAAAGGTGATGTTGGAGTTATACAGAGAAGGTAGGCTTTAAAAAATAAGTATGTTGCTGAATCATTAAACGGATATTTCTTTTAGTCTGCAGTATCTTAGAGCAGCTAGAAATAACTTAAAATTGTGGAACTGTAACCCATACCAAACTCTGAAATCTGTTCTACAATTAACTGTTCTGCACTGCTTTGAAACTTGTTGCTTTCTTTGTATATATGTTATTTTCACAAAAAAGAAAGAAAAAACCTATTGTGATGATAAAAAAAATATTCCTTATAGCCTCCTATATTCTGGAGTAGGGAGAAGGAAAACTCTGAGATGGTATAATAACCATTACAAGCTCTGGGATCTGTTCTGTAGCTACTTGTTGAAGAATACCTTGAAAACGATTTATTTTTTCTTTCTTTGCTTTGTATATGTTATATTATACAATAAAAAATAAAAATGAAGAAAGAAAACAGGGGCCTAGATTGTAAGCTCTTATAGCAGGCACATTTATTCCAGAGTGTTAATTATTATTTCTGGATTTTGAGAAGCTGTTTTATATATCTGCAACCTGGTATTTACAGATAAGAACAAAGCTGATCAGTTCAGGATTAAGGTAATTCAGAACAAAGGCATAAGGAAGACATTGTCTATATTTTAGAACTGCACCTACTCCTGGAGACCAAAGGAAGAAAGGTTTACTTTGTCCAGACACTGAATTTTCTGTAGCATATAATCGAATTCAACCTGTCTGGATAGCTCATTTGAACAATTGAAACACAGGGAGCTCAGAATAAGAATGAAGGCCTTTAATCCTGTATAGCTTAATGTAAGTATGGATATATCCTAGAATATATTAACCAGATAATAAAATAGTATTGGCAAAGTCCCTTGAGGGATGGGAGAAAAAAAATGGAACTATTAAACTTTACCATCAGGGAACCCCTTGATACTGTGTCAAATATTTGTGACACCCAAATCAATAGGCCAAGCCCTTTATCTTGATGCTTACTGTAATGAAACTTATGTAGGTAGTGGAGAAGCTTAGCTTACCTATAGGTATGCCTAAGAGTTACTTCTGGAGGACCTTTTTTGTTGCTCAGATGTGGCCTTACACTTTCAAGCCCAACTCTGCAAGTAAAAGGATAGCCCTCCCCCCTGAGAGGAACATGATATCCAGGGGTGAAAGTCTCCCAGGTGGCATGGGACATGACTCACAGGAATGAGTCCTTCCCTGGCACCATGGGATCAACAATTACATTCTGACCAAGGGATAAAAAGAAGTGTAACTAATAAAGTATAAGTCGCCGAGAGAGTTCAAATAGAGTTGAGAGGCTACTCTGAAGATCACTCTTATATACAATCTTCAGTTTTACATTGCCACCTATCATAACTTGCCAAACCCCAACCAATGCCATGCCAGCCAATCCTAAAAAAAACACCTAGGCCAATATATAAGACTTTACAATGTTTCCATGCACTAGGGTAACTTTTGAGAAACATGCAGCCTCCAGATGGGTCCCTGGGCTACATAAGCCCTGAAACATAGAGGACCCAGCCTCTCCAGAATGTCAGCAAGTTCCATCCCCCTACCCCATATTATTGACAGCCCCTTCCAACATGAAAACATTAGAATTGCCATAACCCAAATACCCCTAAAAAGTAGGATAGAAAAATCAAAGGTGATGGTGGAGTTATACAGAGAAGGTAGGGTTTAACAAATGAGTATGATTACTGAATCATTAAATTGATATTTCTTTTAGTCTTCAGTATCTTAGAACAGCAAAATGGCAGGGTAGAAGACCAACATCCCTAAATTAGCAGTGTTTATATACTCAAGCAATGCACAAAGAAAAAAAATCAAAAGAAAAGTTTCATTCAAAATAGCAACTAAATGAATAAAATATATAGAAATAAGTCGAATCAAAGATGCAAAATATTTGTACACAAAACTACAGAACATTGCTAAAAGAAAGCAAGCAAAGAAGACCCAAACAAATGGGAGGACTTTCTGTGCTCATGGACTGGAAGGCTAAATATCATTGCAATGTCATTTCTACTCAAAGAAATTTATGGAATCTATGCAATTCCAATCAAAATGCCAACAACCTTCTTTGCAGAAATGGAAAAGTCAACCTTCAAATTTATATGGAAGGGGGAAGGGACCTGGATAGTCAAAGGATCTTGAAATAAAAGAATGATGTTGGAAAGCCCACACTTCCTAATCTTAAAGCTTATTGCAAAGCCACAGCAATTAAAATAGCATGGTACTGGCACAATTTTGTGGAAAGACATATAGAAAAATGGAATAGAATTGAGAGCTCAGAAATCAACCTTCACACTTATGTTCAACTGATATTTTAAATGCAATTTTTCTGAGATACATTCACTTATCATCTAATCAACCTAAGTGTACAATCAGTGGTTCACAGTATTATAATATAGTTATGCATTCTACCACAATTAAGTTTTGAACATTTTCTTTACTCCAAATAAAATGGAATAATAAAAATTAAAATAAAGATAAAAATAAAAAGAACACATAAAGCACGCAATTCCCTTTATCCCCCATTATATATTTATTTTGTCTTTATTTTTTTACTCATTTATCCATACAATGGATGAAAGAAATGTCAGCTATAATGCTTGCACAATCACACAGTCACAGTATAAAAGTTATGCATTTATACAAATGTCTTCAAGAATCAAGGCTACTGGAATACAATCCATCAGTTTTAAGTATTTTCTTCCAGCTATTCTAATCCACGAAAAACTAAAAAGGAAACATAGATAATGCATAAGAATATCCTCCAGAATGACCCCTCGACTCTATTTGAAATCTCTCAGCCACTGAAACTTTATTTTGTTTCATGTCTCTTCCTGCTTTTGGTCAAGAAGTCTTTCTCAATCCCACAATGCCAGGCCCAGGCTCAATCCCTGGAAGTCATGTCTGAAATTGTCAGGGAGATTTCGACCCCTGACTGTCATGTCTCACAGAAAGGGCGGCGGGCAGTGAGTTTACCTGCTGAGTTGGCTTCAAGATTGAGGCCATTTTTGAGCAACAAAAGAGTTTCTCTGGGGGTGACCATTATTCATAATGATACTTAGGCTTAGCTTCTCCTTTGCAGGAATAAGTTTCATAAGGGAAAACCTCAAGATCGGGGGTTTTACCTATTAAATTGGTAGTCCGCAATGATTGTGAGAATATCAGCAATTCCTCAGGTGGAGAAGTTTAGTACTTCCACATTTTCCCCCAGTCCCTCAAGGGGGCTTTGCAAATATTGATTTTATACCCAAATTATTCTGGGATGTATTGGAGCATCGCACTAACCTGTACAATATTTCACTCACTATTCAAAGTTCCATGTAGTTATGGTATTCAAATAAGCTGACCATTGAAGATAAATTAGATAGTGTGCTACAGAAAATATAAATTTTGCACGAATTAAACATCTCTTCTTTTGGCCTCACACAGAAGTTGAAGTTTTGAAACACAGTCAATATTCTCCTATACTCTACTCTTTAGTTTGATTTGCCTTAGTCCTAAAAAGATCTGCTTCATAAATATCTCTAATTAAAATCTGATCTTCTTTGCAGTTTTTTAAACAGTTGCTTTAGGGGGTAATACTGACTTTCAGAGCACAGAACTCTAGCTCTGAGTCTCAGGTGTCACACAGATACCCAAACTTTCAGGGACCAACCAGGTTATACACAAAAAGTTCAGCATCACATAATTTAGAAATAATATGGTCAACTGATTTTTGACAAGGGGGCTAAGACCATTAAATTGTGAAAGAATAGGCTACAAAGACTGGTGCTGGCAAAAGAAAGGAGGATCCCTCCTTCACACCCTTATTAAAAATTAACACAAAATTGATCAAAGACATAAATATAAGAGCCAGAAATATTGACATCCTAGAAGAAAACATAAGAAAGCATCTTCAGGACCTTGTGTTAGGGAATAGTTTCTTAGACCTTGAACACAAAGCACAAGCCAAAAATGAAAAAAAGAAAAACCCTAGATAAATGGCATGTCATCAAAATAAAAAAAAACTTTTGCACTTCAAAAAGCTTTGTCGTGAAAGTGGAACAACAACTACACAATGGGAGAAAATAGTTGAAGAACCACATATCTGATAAAGGTTTGCTATCCAGAATATATAAAGAAACTCTTCAAATTCACAGCCCAATTTAAAAAATGGTCCAAAGACTTGAATACACATCCCTGATATGAAATAAACAAATTGTCAGAAAGCACAAGAAAAAAATGCTCATCATCATTCCCTGATCTGTATGATGGAAATGCAAATCAAACCGCAATGAGATACCATTTCATACCCTTTACAATAGCTGCTATTAAGATAAAACAGAAAATAAGAAGTGTTGTAGAGGATTCAGAGAAACAAGAACACTTACTCATTGCAGGTGGCAAAGTAAAAGTTGCAAGCACTGGTGAAGGCGGTTGGCAGTTCCTCAGAGAGCTAAAAGTAGAATTACCATACGACCTGACAATCCCTATACTAGTTCCCAAAGCATTGAAATCAGATTGTTGAACAGGTATTTGTGCACTGAGGTTCATAGTCATTATTCACAATTGCCAAAAGACAGAAGCAGCCCCAAGTGTCTTTCAGCAAGTGAATGGATAAATACAATGTGATATATATATATATATATAATGAAATATTAAATATCAGCAGTAAAAAGTAATGAAGCTCTTTCCACAACATGGATGAACCTTGAAGACATCATTTTGTGAAATAAGCCAGACACAAAAGGACAAATATTGTAGCCTCTTACTGAATTCTAATAACTCATAGAGTCAGTACCCAGATTATAAATTACCAGGGGATGGCATGGAATATGGAATGGCAAGTTTAGGCTTAAAATGTACAGGTTTCCAATTTGGAATGATGGAAATGTTTTGGTAGTGGACAATGTTGATGGTGGCACAACATTGTAAATGTAAACAGCAGGACTGAAATACATATTTGAATGTGATCAAAAAGAGCAAATGTTAGATTGCATATATTGTAACAGAATAATTTTAAAACAATCCATAGAACTACACTACACAAACAGTGAATCCTAGGTTAAATCATGGAATATAATTAATAGTACAATTGTTAAAAAGTAATATCATAAATTGTAATAAATACTCCACATGAATGCAACCTGTTAATAATAGGTTGGTATATAGGAATCTTATAGTTTATGCATGATTGTTCTGTAAACCCATGACTTCTCTAATAAAGAAAAACCCTAGAGGAGGCAAGAAGACAGAAGTTACATGAAGAGGAATCAGAGGAAGAAAATGAAGCAGAACTTTCCAAGTCTAGAACCTGAAAGGGAAATGTATCCTCAGTCAAGAGGAGAGCAAGTTCCAAGAAGAAAGAGGTGGTGATTTCCTTTTGTCACGATTTGTGAGGAAATAGATGTTTGGTCAGATCCCACACACCTGAATCCACCACAGTGCATTCAGTCATTAAAGACACACACACACCACCATGGAAACATCAGCTAAATACATATTCTTTAATACTAATTAGACCAAGAAGCCACCTTCATTCTATTTCCCTTCTTCACTATGCTCAATTAAATAATTCAACTTAGCTCAACAGAAAGAGTGCTTATTCAATGTTTATCAGACAAAAGCAGCAAATGCTAAAAGTAATAGCAAATGCCCAAAACTTACCAGATTCCAATCTAGTCCAAGTCTTTTCTTCCCAGAGATAAATTAAACTTCTGACCTATCACATCTCTATTACCTTTTTCCCACAGTGTGGGTAAAGCGTCCTTGATTATGCATGAAGCATTTCCCCTGCATTTTAAAATTTTCTGATTCTATTCAAGCTCAGGAGGAACAATACCTGGTTAGAACCTCAGTCATATTTTTACAGCCACTGCTGCAACAAGGTGCAAAAGCAGGTGTATTAGAGATAAGTCTGTAAAATGGCGTGGGTGGAATATGAATTTGGATGTTAGAGAAGACCCTCTTAAGCTATACAGAAAATTAAAAGGCATAAAAATAGCATAACTATTTTTGTTTTATAGAAATAAATAAGGAGAGAGTGCGAGGGTAGTTCAATGGTAGAATTCTTGCCTGCCATACGGGAGACCCGGGTTCGATTCCCGGCCATGCACTTCCCCAAAACAACAAACAAATATAAACAAAAATTCAGCAAATTGGTACTGCAATTAGGGGATACTCATTTGGAAAAAGGATTAATTGTGACCACTGCCATACAGTCTTCAAAAGAAAAAAAAATAAGTTTGAGAAAATATATCATTAACAAGCACAAAAGACAAAGAATATAAAAGGAGAAATATTGTTAACACAAATTCAGACAGAGTATTCACATCTATGATATACAAAGTGAGCTCTTAGAAATCAAAAAGTAAAAAGGCAAAGAACATATTATTGATTCTGTTAAGAATAGTAAAAGATATTTCATATAAAACAAAATCCAAATGGGCAATACATTTTTGATGATATTTGATTTCACAAGAATTGATTTAAATGTATATTATAATGAAAATTAAACATATGTAGCATCAGTCTTGAAAAACACCATGCACACAGTAGGTTGGCTTAAACAACAGTAATTTATTGTCTTTCAGTTTTGGAGGCTAGAAGACCAACATCAAGTTATTGGTAGCATTTGCTTTTGCCTAGACTATAGGGTTCTGGCAATACTCCATCACATGACAATTTGCCTCTCTTTATGGATACTTCTCTGATTTCCACTGGCTTTTTGCTTCTAGCATTCTTCTCAATTTTCTTTGCTTATAAAGACTTCAGCCAAATGTATTAAGGCCTTCCTTATGCAGTCTAGCCATACCTTAACTAATAATACAATATTCAAGGGTCCTATTTATGAATATGTTCAAACCCACAGGAACATGGATTAAGGCTTGAATGTGTCTTTTTGTGGGAATATGATTGAATCCCCAACACCTATTTTTACCCATCACATGGGTAATAATGCTGCTGCTGTTGCTGCTGCTGCTGCTAATGATGATGATGTTGGGAAAACCCTGAGTGATGGAGAGAATGCAGATATAGACTTTTTTTAAGAAGGAAAACATGTACTTTTGTTTTCCAATTCCAGACAACAATCAAAAAGAAATTAGAGAAAAATCATCCTAATATCAAAGCCAGGTAGAGGAACTATAAGAAAAGAGAATTACAGACCAATCATTTTAATGAATACAGATACAAAAATCCTCAACAAAATACTTGCAAATCGAATCCAGCACCTAATTAAAAGAATTGTACACCATAACCAAGTGGGTTTTATTCCAGGTATGCAAGGGTGATTCAACACAAGAAAATCAATTAGTGTAATATACTATATCAATAAATTAAAGAGGGAAAGCCACATAATCATCTCGATCAATGTAGAAAAGACATTTGAAAAATTCAGCATCCTTTCTTAATTCAAACACTTCAAAAGATAGGATTAGAAGGAAACTTCCTCATCGTGATGAAGGCAATACATAAAAAAATCCAAAACTAACATCATATTCAAGGGAGAAATGCAGAACGTTTTACTTCTAAGATCAAGAACAAACAAGGATGCCCGCTGTCACAATTGTTTTTCAACATTGGGCTGAAAGTTCCAGTTACAGCAATTAGACAAGAAAAAGAAATAAAAGGTAGGTGAATTGGAAAGAAAGAAAAAAGCTTTGTTTTCAGATAACATGATTCTATATGTAGAAAATCCCAAAAAATCTACAGTAAATCTCCTAGAGCTAATAAATGAGTAGAGCAAAATGTCAGGGTAGAAGGTCAATGTGCAAAAATCAGTAATATTTTTATACATCAGATATGAAAAGTCTGAGTGGGAAATCAAGAAAAAAATTCCATTTACAATAGCAGTAAAAAGAATGATATATTTAGGAATAAATTTAACCTAGGATATAAAAGACCTATATACAGAAAACTATAAAATATTGGTAAAATAAATCAAGGAAGATGTACATAAATGGAAGGAATACCATGTTCATGCATTAGAGAACTGAATTTAATTTAGATGACAATTCTATGCAAACAACCATTAAAATCCCCACTACTTAGTTTGCATAAATAGAAAAACAAAATTATCAAATTTATTTGGAATGGTAGGTACCCTAATTAGCCAAAAATATCTTGAGAAAGAAAAATGAAGTGGAAGATCTCACACTTACTCACTTTAAAATACAGTACAAACTCAAAGTGGTCAAAACAGCATGGTACTGACACAAAGACAGATGTACTGAACAATGGAATCAAGTTGAGAGTTTAGAGGTGGACCCTTTTTTCTATGGCCAACCAAACTTTGATAAGGCAGTCAAGATGACTCAACTGAGACAGAGCCACCTCTTCATCAAATGGTGTTTGGAAAACTGGATATCCATTTCCAAAAGAGTGACAGAGGACTCCTATCTCACACCTTATGTAAAAATTAACTCAAAATGAATCAAATACATAAACATTAGAGCTAAGAACATAAAACGTTTGAAGGAAATGTATGGAAATATCTTAAGGATCTTGTAACAGAGGTGGTTTCCTCGACCTTACACCCAAAGTATAAACAATGAAAGAAGAAACACATAAATGTGATCTCTTCGAAACTGAATACTTTTGCACATCAAAGGACTTTGTCAGGAAAGTAAAAAGACAGCCTGCACTATGGGAGACAATATTTGGAAACCACATATCAGATAAGGGTTTAATATCCCAAATATATAAAGAGATCCTACAACTCCACAACAGAGAGATAAACAACCTAATTTTAAAAATTGGCTAAAGGCGTAGATAGTCACTTTTCCAAAGATGAAATTTAAATGGTTCAAAAATATATGAAAAGGAGTGGGCCACAGTGGCTCAGCAGGCGGAGTTCTCGCCTGCCATGCCGGAGACCCGGGTTCAATTCCCGGTCCCTGCTCATGCAAAAAAAAATATACCTATATATGAAAAGATGCTCAACTTCACTAATGATGGGGAAATGCAAATCAAAACCACAATGAGATCTCATCTTACACCTACTAGAATTGCCATTGTAAAGAAAAAAACAACAGAAAACAACAAGTTCTGGAGGGATATGGATAAATAGGTATACTCATTCCCTGGGAATGTAGAATGGTGCAATTGTTCTGGAAGGCAGTTTGATGATTCCTCAGGAAGCTAAGTTTAGAATTGCTGTATGATCCCACAATCCCATTACTAAGTATATACATGGAGGAACTGAAAGCAGGGACATGAAAGGATATTTGGACACTGATATTTATATCAGCATTTTTCACAATTGTCAAGAGATGAAAACAGCCCAAATGTCCATCAACAGATAAGTGTATAATCAAAATGTGGTATATAAATACAATGGTTTCAGTTCCCAGAGCCTGCTTATGCCAAGAAAAAATAATAAATATAAAAATATAAAAAAATACAATGGAATATTGCATAACTGTAAGAAAGGATAAAGTAATGAAGCATGCATCAATGTGGATGAACCTTGAGGACTATATGTTGTGAGAAATATGCCAGAAACAAAAGGACAGATACTGTATGGTCTCACTGATGTGAGCTAACTTTAATAAGCAAACTCTGAGAGTTAAATTTGAGAACATAAGGTTATCATTTGATAGAAAGAGGCTAGAGTTTGGAAACTTGATGTTGAGGGAGTAAAGAACATTCAACAGGATTGATTGTAAAGATCCAGAAATGGATAGCACAATACTATGTGAAAATTGCAAAATATTATAAGTATAATGAAAAGAGCTGAAAGTGAATATGGTTGAAAGAGGAAGCCTAAGGGCTTGTATGACACCAGAAGAAAAGAAAGAGGATAAAAGCTGGGACTGTACAGCATAGCAAAACCTAGAGTGGACAAAGATTGTGATTAAATGTAAAAATATAAGAAAGTTTTTATTTGAAGGAGAAAAATTGAATTTCACCATTGCAAGGTGTTAAAAATAAGATGGCATACAGAAAAAATACAATTACTGCAAAGGAGGGTGTATAGTTAACAGTAATATTGTACTGTTCTTTCATTAATAGTAACAAATCAATATACCAAAGCCAAATGTAAATAAGAGAGGGATATAAGGGAGAGGTATGGAATTCTTGTTGATGTCGTTGTTTCTTTTCTTTTTTTCTCTCTTCTTCTTTATTTGTGGAAGAAATGGCAACTTTCTCATATAAATTGTCGTGGTAAATGCCTAACTGTATGGTTATACTCAGAACCATGACTGTATAGTATGTGACTAAAGCTGATTAAAAAATAATCAGGACAGGGCAGGCGATGGTGGCTCAGCAGACAGAGTTCTCGCCTGCCATGCCAGAGACCTGGGTTCAATTCCTGGTGCCTGCCCATGCAAAAGAAAAAAGAAAAAATCAGGACATAAGTGCTGGAGATCATGTGAAGAGGGAGATATACCTATTCACTGTTGGTAAGGCAGTGTGATGGTTCCACAAGACTGTAAGTACAGGGTTGCCATATTATCCTGCAACCTTATTACTATACAAAGACTTGGAAGAACTGATAGTAGGAACATGAATAAGCATTTGCACATTGCTTTGGATGGAGGTGTACTAAGGATACATCAACTGATGAATGGAAAGGTAAACCATGGGCATACATATGACAGAATATTGTGTGGCTGTATGAAGGAATGAATTCAGGTGGCATGCAACTAGGTGAATCAACCTTGAGGACATTATGTTGGGTGAAACCAAGCAGAAATAAAAGGACAAAGTGTGCCTGGTGCCATTAATACAAAGTAACTATAACAAGCACACTTTGAGAATTGAATTTGAGTGCATGTATTAGGGAACAGAAAATGGGCAAAGACTGGGCAATTTATGATTAAGGAGTACAGAATGTTCAAATAAGGCTCATTGTAAAGGTCCATAGATTGCAAACTCTTACAGCAGTCACATCAATTCCTGAGTTTTAATTGTAATTTCTAAATTCAGAAAATCTGTGCTCTTTGTGTATAATCTGGCAATTCCTTGAATCATTGGGTATCTGTGTGACACCTGAGACTCAGAGTTAAAGTTCTGCAGCTATGAAAGTCAGAATTACTACATATAGCAACTTTTAAAGAAGCTGCAAAAGAAATCAGACTCCAATTACAGATGTGAATGAAATGGAACTGGCTAGGACTAAGGTAAATCATGATACAGGGTGAGGGATATTGTCTGTATTTTAAGACTCAAGTTCTGTGGTAGAACAAAGAAGAGATGTTTATTTGGTACAAATTTTAAATTTTCCATAGCACACTATCTAATTGACCTTTTTGGTCAGTTTATTTAAACAGCCTAATTACATGGAACCTAGAATGAGGAATGAGATCGTATTATTCTGTACAGGATAATGTAATACCCAGATACATTCCAGCACAATTGGGGCAGGAAATTCAAAGTGTTTGCAAAGTCCCCTTGAAGGACTGCTGAAAAATGTGGAGTATTAAACTTTCCTACCTGAGGAATTCCTGATATTCTCTCAGCCACTGTGAACTCCCAATTTAATAAGCCAAGCCCACAATCTTGGGGTTTGGGACTGGTATATGGGCAGTATACAGATGGGCACGTTAAGTGTGTGGTTCATGGGTATCAGGGTATGTGGTACAAGGCACACAGAAGTCAGGGTACAGAGAGGTTGGATCGTGAGTGTGTACTTGCACAAGGGGAATGGTCCAGGGGTGCCAGGATTGAATGTGCAATTGTGTAGGGGTGGGGCAAAGGTCATGGAGGTTGTGGGATGTTTTGGGGGTGGGTGATTATGGGTGCACAGGGCCCTGGGGCCGGTCCACTGGTTTAATGGTGGGGTGGGGTAGGGGTACACACTTGTGCAGGGCAGAAGCTATGTGGCACAGATGTGCCTGAGAACACCTGCCAGTTATGGTAGAAAGACACTTGTGCTGTGGGGTGGGGCAAGGGTGTATACATGTTTGGGGCAGTTGGGGTGTCATGCAGGGGTCAAGAGGCCCATGCATGTACGTGGGTTCCCAGCATGGAGGATGTGGTTATGCTGGTGTGTGGATCTGTAGGGCAGGGCCCTGGTATGCACGGGTCTGGGGCATGGGCCCTGGTGTGTATGTGAACAGAGCTTAGGGACAGTGGGGTGGGATTATGCCTACATGGGCTAGGGTTGGGTGTGGCCCAGATGTGCAGTTCAGTGCTTGCCCAGAGCTGAGGTCGCGTGACATGAGTGAGCGTATGTGCATGCACACATCTGGGTGGCTGGGTTCTGATGTGCACATATTAGTTTGATGTGTGCATATCAGTTTGATGTACACATCAGATTCTGATGTGCATACATCCTGTACAGAATAATATGATTCATTCCCTTTTCTCGGTTCCATGTAATTAGGTTGTTTAAATAAACTGACCAAACTGATCACAGTTGGGGGGGTAGGGGGCGTTGAGTGACTATATGGGATGGGTTAGGACAGACAAGCACAGGCATGCTGCAGTGGTGTGGGGGCGGGAATGCACAGGGATGGGGTCAGGGCTGGGGTGTTTGGAGCACGGTGGGGTGTTGGGTAATGGGGTTCAGATGTTTGGGGTGTGGGGGGAGTCATGGGTCACAAGGTGGGGGTAGGACACTTGAGGTTAGCACATTCAAGGAAGGCTGCTTGGCTTACCTCCTTGTCCTTGATTCCCTGTCCATGCACTCCTGAAGGCACTGGGCCTCATTCTGAAAATGGACATGCGAAGCTACTTGCTGGCTGGTCTTTGGTTTTCTGAATCTCAATTTTTCTGCTTTTTTAACCAGGGCATCCCTATGTGGTGTAGAACACTCTCCCAGTTACTTACACCCTGGAATCACTCTCCTGGTCTTTTTCCTGTCCCTTTTATAACTGTTCTTTGGAGCAAAGGTGAACTCAATTTATCCTATCCCACCATCTTCTCCATTTCTTTTTAAATGGGACTTAATTCTCCTAGGGCTCAGAGGTAGAAGCAGAGAAAATGTCCAGTTGGAAACAATGGAGAGCTGATGAGTCAACATGAACTGGAGAAACTAAAGCTTGGGACTAGAGAGAAGTGCAAAGGAATAAGCTGACTTCTGAAGGCATTTTAAGCAGGGGCATTTATCATTTCTGGAAAAAAGCAGGAAGCTATGAATCTCGGCTTTACACCCATAGAGAGCATTGTCAGGGTTGAGAAAATCATGTCTGAACGAAAACCCATTGATGGAGGGCTTAAATACCTTACCAATTTCACCACATCATTTTTGAAATTCTAGAACTCACCTTGATGAAAGCCAATCAATCTAAATGGAAAGTCCTTAATTGTGGTTGGGGATATGCAGAAGCAGATACTGAGATTCAGTTTGGGGTGCAAGATGTTTATTAGCAGTCAAGACTTTCTAATGGGAGGGGAGCAGAAATGAGCAGAGGGAGAAGTCAAACTTTAATGCAGGTCCATCAAACACTTGACCAACCCAGAACAGCAGTCTGAAACAAGTATTGCGTCTTTGAATCATTACCCAAAATGCTGTTATGGCCAATCCTTTACACTTTCACCTCACACTGTCATGGGATGTGAGCTGCCCAGAAATGTTTACCCCTGTCTTGGAGATTCCCTGAAGCTGAGGAGCTGAAATCTAGAAGCTGACTGCTGGCCCCACATTCCCCATATTTGAGCAACAAATCATTCCTTAAAGGGGGAAGGGATAAGGCACTTAAGTAATTTGTTTTAACTGTACATTTTGAATTATAACTCAAATAATTCCTCAGTTATAGTTAGCAATTACAGCAGTCACATTTTTTGACACAATAAAATCAGAAACTAATAACAGAGTATTAAAGAAACAAAAAAACAGCAATTTAAAATTATTCTTTAGAAAATACAGGGTCAAAAAAGAAACCCAAACTGCAAGCCTGTATTGTGAAAAATAAGGACATTTAGTTTTGTGATACGACCAAACTCTACTCAGAAGACTTGAGTAGTACTAAATGTCCTTGATAAAAAAAAGAAAAGAAAAGAAAAGAGAAATAATAACAAAATAAGTTAACTAATTTAACTTATTCAAATTAATTTCTTCAGTTTAACTGAAGAAACTAGAACAACAATAAAATAATCTGAGGAAAAATATAATGAAATTAATAATCAAAGCAGAAACCCATGAGATAAAGTAGTGGAATGAATGAATAAATGGTTAACTGAAGTTTTGAACAAAATTTTTAAAAATACTGAAACATAGTACAGCATAGGTAGAACCACAAAAATATTGTGCAAAGTGAAAGATGTCAAAGTCAAAGGATCACATACAGTATGATTCCATTTATATGAATTGTCAGGAAAAGGGAAATAAATGGGTAGATTAAATAGGACACTTTTTGCCTGGGGATGCTGGTAGGAACGAGGATTAATTTTTTTTCTTTGTCAGTCTAGATAAAGGTTTGCTGATTTTATTGATCTATCCAAAGAATCATATTTTTGTTTTGTTGATTCTCTCCATTGTTTATTTTTTTCAACATTTTATGAGGAAGCACTTTATTGTTGCTCAAAGTTTATGAATTTTCATGAATAACAGAAAATCAACATTTTCAGAATATCTCTCACATATTCCTGCTCAGCTTCTGAATTGTGATTTTCGCAGTCATATCAGCATATTCCTCTCCAATATGGACAATCATTCAACCCATGATTGAAGGATCAGTCTTAATCTCCAATTTCAATACTTGACCTTTACTTAAGAAGCTGTTCAGGACCATTTTTAATTCAGAAAGTTCGGCTTCACCTAAAGGAGATGCCATGGTAATGGTGCAAGTTACTTCACAGTGGATACTCATCATGGTATTAAAAGGCAGATATGACTTCCTGGGGATTGCTCAAGAGACCATTTTCAGCAAGCAAGTTGTTCAGGTTGGATATGAGGGGAGAAAACATCTCTTTTGCTGTGATGTCACTTAGGCTTTTCACTTTAATGGATCATTTTACACAGAGATTCAGAATAGAAGCATCCACTTTAAGTTCCTTGAGAAGTTGTGTAATTCTTTTTTTTTAAAGCTGTCTACATAAGTTATATTAGGAAATGCACTAGTCAAAATATACATTTTGTACCAACTAAATGTTTTTTGCTTTAATCTCACACATAAGTTGAAAATTTAAAATATTGTGTAATTCTTGACAACTCCTTTCCTACTTGCTCCAACTCATTCTGTTTAGATGCAGCAGAATAAAGAGTATAGGCATAGTGACCTTCAACAACATATATTTGAATAGGTGGCCTCACAAGCTTGGCAAGTGGACTGACCACAAATATACCTGCCAGGACAGGCCAGACACTGTTGGGGTGGCATCTTCTCCCAGGTGACTGTAGGTCAAACCTCTCCATTGTTTTTTGCTTCCTATTTCATTGATCTCCTCTCTAAACATTACTTCATCCTTTTGCTTCTTTTGGGTTTAGTTTGCTGTTCTTTTTCTAGTTCTTCCAGTTTTGAGGTTATGTCTCTGATTTGAAGTCTTTTTTTTTTTTTTGCATGGGCAGACATTGGGACTTAAACCTGGGTCTCTGTCATGGCCGGCGAGAACTCTGCCACTGCACCACCATTGCCCAGCTCCTTCTTTTTAATGTAAGAATTTAGAGCTATAAATTTCCCTCTCAGCATTGCCTTCAATGCACCCCATAAGTTTTGGTATATTGTATTTTCATTTTCATTCATCTCAAGATATTTTAAAATTTTGCTCCTAATTTCCTCCTAAACCAATTGGTTGTTTAAGAGCATGTTGTTTAGTTTTCATATATTTTTGAGTTTTGCATTTCTCCTTCTGTTATTTATATCTTCATTCTTTTGTGGACAGAATATATAAAATGTATGATT
The DNA here is from genome assembly GCF_023851605.1 of Tamandua tetradactyla. Classification (NCBI taxonomy): domain Eukaryota; kingdom Metazoa; phylum Chordata; class Mammalia; order Pilosa; family Myrmecophagidae; genus Tamandua; species Tamandua tetradactyla. The sequence goes on along the minus strand of NC_135353.1, from coordinate 51,414,475 downwards.
TCAATATTTTTGAATTTATAGAGACTATGACTGAACATACGTTTTATCCTGGAAAATGATCCATGAGCACTTGAGAATACATATTCTGTAATCATTGAGTGCAGTGTTCTATATATGTCTATTAGGTCTATTTGTTTAGTGCATCATTCAAGTCTTGCCCTTCTTTATGGTTCTTTGAATAGGTGTTCTATCCATTAGTGAGGGTGGTGTGTTAAAGTATCCTACTATTAAGGTAGAATATTCAATTTCTCCCTCCAAATCTATCAGTATTTGCTTCATATGTTGCATACATATTTATAATTGTTACATCTTCCAGCTGAACTGTCCCATTTATCAGTATATAATGACCATCTTTATCCCTAGTAACTGTTTCAACTTAAAGTCTATTTTATCTGATATTAGCATAGCCACCCCAGCTTTCTTCTGGTTAGTCTTTTCATGGGATATTTTTTCCATCCTTTCCCACTCGACTTAATTGTACCTTACATTTTAAGGTGAGTCCCTTTTAGACAGCATATAATTGGGTCATGCTTTATTATCCATTCTGCCATCTCTGACTTTTGACTGGAAAGTTTAATGCATTTATATTTAAATTTACTCCTGATAATACAAGATTTTCTTCTGCCATTTTGTTCTTTATTTAGCCTCTGTAAGTCTTATACCTTTTTTGTCCCTCGCTCCTGCTAAAACCTAATTTTTTTTTCATGTGTAGGCACTGGGAATTGAACCCTGGTCTCCAGCATGGCAAGCGAGAATTCTGCCATTGAGCCACTCACACTGCCCCTACTTTTATATTTATTTTTCCTTTTTATGCTGTACCATATTGAGTGCTTTTCCACTTCAATTTAGATATAGTTTTCACCTGTTTTACTTGTGGCTACCATGAGTTAAAATTTAACATCCTAAATATACAACAATCATATATGCTTTGATACCAACTAAACTTTAACAGCATGCAGTATAAATTTTATTATACTCCACTGACCATCACCATTTTTGAACTTGTTACCACTTATATCTTTGTATATTGTATATCCCAAAGTGTTGAATTATCATTACTTCAAATGTATTGCATTTTAGCACTTGTAGAAAGTAAGAAGTTGAATTACATACCAAACAATACAATACAATGATATTCCATTTATAATTACCCAAGTGGTTACATTTACCTCAGGTCTTTATTTCTTTATGCTGTTTTGAACCACTGTGTGTTGTCCTTTCTTTTCAGTATGAAGAACCCCCTTTTAGCATTGCTTGCAGGGCTGGCTAATGGTGCTGAATGCCCTCAGCTTTATCTGTGAATGTCTTAGTTTCTCCTTCATTTTTGAAAGAGACTCAATGGGTATACATTTCTTGGCTGGCAGTTGTTTTCCTCCAGAACTGTAAGTATTTAATCCACTGTCTTATTGCCTCCATGGTATCTAATGAGAAATTGGCACTCAATCTAATTGGACTCTTGTATATAATATGTTGCATTTCTTTTACAGCTTTTAGAACTCCCTTCTTGTCTTATGTGTTTAATAGTGTAATCAATACATGATGGGATATATTTTTCTTCAAGTTTATCCTGTTTAGTGTTCTCTTAGCTTCATGGATGTGCATAACATATCTATTGCTAAGTTTGGTTATTTCTCTGCCATTATTTCTATGGTTATTCCTTCCACCCCTTTCTCTCTTTCTTCTCCTTCTGGGACTCCCATAATATGTATATTGGCGCACTTGATGGTGTTCCATAGCTCTCTTAGGTTATTTCTGCTTTTAATATTTTGTATTTCTTTCTGCTCAGGATGACACATTTCAAGTGTTGTGTCATCAAATTCACTGATTCTTTTTTCTGTCAAGTCCATCTGTTCATGAAATCCTCCTTGGAATTTTTCGTTTCAGTTATTGTGATCTCAACTCCAGTAGTTCTGTTTGGCTTCTTTTTGAAATTTCTATCTCTTTACTTAAACATTTTTTATTGATATTCTTTAGTTCTGTCTTGGTACTTTCCTTCATCTCCTTGAGCATTTAAAAAATCATGTTTTAAGGTTTTGTTCGGTATGCCCACATTCTCATATTCTTCTCTGGTGTTTTCTGGATTTTCATCCTATTCCTTTGCATGGCCATCATTTCCTGTTTCTTTGTCTTGTATTCTTTCGTTGCACAATGAACATTTTAATATACATTGCTAACTCTGGGGGTACTCCCTAAGATGTTTGTTTCTTGCCTTGTATCTAACTGGTGATAAGGCAGAAATTTTCATGAGCTTCAGCCCTCCTATCAAGAAAGGTCTCTCCAAATTGAATGCAATGTGCAGGGTTTTCCATGCCTTTCTGGGCTGCTTTCTTGTCCTGGATTTTTGTTTGTTAGTTAATTTGAAGCTCCGCTGTTTACAGGAGTTTGGTTGTCCCCTCTGTTTCCCAGGAGACAGTCCTCCTACTCCTGGAGATTTGACTGCTGCAGCTTTTGTCCAGGATGGCTTGAAATGATAACTGCCCTCAGAGGCAGGAACCAGGGATCAGAATTCATTAATCTTAAGTGATGATCAATAATTGATCATCCACCCCTGTACATCATTAACCTCTAGAAATATTGGATCAAATGTAACAGATATCCTTTTATATGAATAGTTGAAGGTTGCAAGAAACAGTGCGAAACTTGTTTTGTGGTCATAAACAAAGAGAAAACCTGAAAACCAAAGATGTAAGCACAGCTGAAGATGAAGCTGTTTAGGGTAGGATATGACAGGGTAGGAAACTGCAAGAAAAAAGTTCCATTTCTCTGGTAAAAAAAAAGTTGAATCACTACTTGAGGACAGAATATGAAATATTTGGATTGAGGAAGATGATATTTAAAAGAAACCCAGAATGATTGAAATGCTATATTCTGTGACAGAGTAAGCTGGAAAATTATCCACCTGCAGTTAGTACATTTAATAAAATAGGAGCATCCAGAACATAAAAACTTTCAAAACTTGGTAAAAATAAAATAAACAACCCAATTAACACCTTGCAAATATTTGAACAAACATTTCACCAAAAAGGACATTCAACTGGTCAGTAAGCACATGGAAAGATGTATAATATCATTAGTCATTAGAGAAGTACAAATCGAAACTAAAATGAGATACCACTTCACACTGATTAGAATGGCTAAAATATCAAAAAAGTAACCATACCAATTTTTAGAAAGCATGTGGGGGAACAAAACTTTCCTATTCTGCTTGTGAAAAAAGTTTGGGCATTACTTAAAAAGTTAAAACACCTACATGTGATACTATAATAATAATATATTTATTATTATTATATAATAATATAATTTTTTATTCAAAAAATAAAAAAGGAAAGCGAGGTAAGTGCTACGAAAATCAAATTTACCTCTGCCAGGGAAAAGATGAAGCTAACATCAGATTTAAACATTTAAGGGGCTTCTGGGGTCCTGGAAAATTTGTTTCTTGACCTGTTTGTTTTCTTGTTGGTTCTTGACTATTCATAATATTTAGTCATTATACTGTCCATATATGTTTTCTCTGTTTTTATGGATATATATTTTATTTCTCAAGGAAAATGTAAAAGAATAAAGCAAAATTGATTTTTTAAAACTCTTAAATGTTATGCTAAATGAAAATAAGTATTGAGTGTATAAAACTAATTTGGTCAAATTTAAAAGCAAGGAAACAAATTGGGGTTAATATATCTAACAACTATAACATCTAAACCTTGAAATATTTCAATGTTCCTTTTCTTCTCTATTTACATTTATTCCTTAGGGAATCTCACCTAGACCCATTGCTTGTATATTTACAGTCTGACAATTCCCACATTTTTACCTCTGTTTTATCTCTCTTATTCTCTAGATTGAAATATCCAAAAGCTCATTCAAAAAATAAAAAAATAAATCTAAAGATAACTTTCTCTAAAGAAAACTGTTATTTCCTCTTCTTCCCTAACTAAATTTACTTCTCTTCAAGTCTTTTTCATCTCTAAGAATTTCAATAACATTCTCTAGTTTATTCATAACCAATGCACTGTAGTCATCTTTGATTCTTTTCTTTTTCTCAATCCAACGTCCAATCCACCTGCAAATAATATTGGCTCTACCTTTGAATATATCCAGAATACAATCACTACTTATCATTTCCATTGCCACTATTCCACTCCAAGACTATTGGAGTAGCTTCATAACTGATCTCCCCTTTTGCACTCTTGGTCCACTGCATCCACCATCATAAAATCCACAAACAGTATTTAAATGAGTAATTTGGATCATTTTATTCCATTGCTCAATACTCCCCAGTGGCTACTCATTCAAATAGAAGTCTTTACCATGGCCCACAAATATCTATTTAGTACTCTGCTATACTCTTGTCCTCGCCCTTGCTGCCACCCAAGATATTTTTAAAATCTGTAATTCTTCACAAGTATGTATGTGTTGTGACAGCAGGGATTTTGTCTTGTTCACTGCTGTATCCTAAAGATAAAAGTAATTTTCAAACGAATTGGAGGAAATTACAAGGAAAAAAGAAAATTTGATCTAGCAAAGTTGAGAAAAGAGAAATAAGCATCAAATAAAAGGCATTGCAATTGAAATACAGAAAATAAATAACATAAATGGGCCAAAATATATTAATTATTGCATGAAAATTCAAACAGAAAAATTCTCCAACTATTAAGAGATTATTGTATTGGTACAAAATGGCATACGCTGCTAAAAGAATGCACTGAAAGGTATACAACATGAAAAGTTTGAAAAAAAGATAAAAAATAGTATTCAAAGAAAAAACAACCAAATGCAATATGGTATAGCAATAATAATACAATTTTCTAGCAGTTACCAAGAGGTATACTGCACAATGATGAAAAAAAAAAGTACAGAAAGAAGATATAGCAGTCAGGAACCTGTAAGCAAAATAAACAATGGCTCAAAATATTTAGGAACAAAAATGGACCGTAATAAGGGAGAAATTTTCAAATCTTCAAGTACTTTTATAGATAACTCATTTAATGGTAAACCAAGCAGCAAAATTAATAAATATGCATATAAATCATGCAACAAAAATGAATATGGATAAAATATGAAAACAATTAATTGGATTAAAACAAAATATTTATTTAGATACCTACACCATGCTAATACAAATGTATATTATTTTTAAGAATACACAGAGCCCTAATAAGAATTTTCCAAATGCTTGGCCACAAAAGATATCTGATTGACTCCATGTAATCAATATTATTATCCCAAATTACTCATTATAAAGCAACAATGAACATAGGAACAAAAGCCTTCCTGAAACACCTAAATAAGCCATGGAGGAAAAAAGGAAATATCAATGAGAAAATTTTAATTTTACAACAGTATGACAAATGAAATTGCAACATGTCAAATTTTGCATAAAAATTCAAACAGAAAAATTCTCCAGCTATTAAAAGATTATTGTATTATGTAATATGTAATTATGTAATATTGTATTAAATAATATGAGAAGGAATTGTGAACTTTTAAATATATTTATTATAAACAAAAATAAGAAAGCTGGAAAATAAGTATTCAACTCGAAGGAACCAGAAAGGTGCAATAATGTGAATTGAAAGAGAGAAGAGAGAAGGATTATAATAATATAAACAACCAAAAATTAAGCAAATAGAAAGCAATGACAACAATAATCCATAGAGATGATTAACCAAACCAAAACCTGGTTTCAAATAAGGATGAACTAAAATACCTAGACATAAAGCAGAGCAGAGACCATGAGTAAATGTAAAATTCATAAATAAAAAAGTAATAGGAAATTCTGTAAATATTTAAAACATGGAAAACTCTGAAAATCATTATACCAATAATTAAAAATATTTAAAATGAAGATTTTCTAAAACAATATAAACAGCCATATTTTACTCAGGATGAAATATTAAATCTTAATAAATGAGTTATCATCAATTAATTTCCCTGTCCAAACAAGAAGCAGGGCCTAAATACTTAAGGAAGAAATAATTTTTATTATAAACTTAACAAATTCAAAGAATGAAAAACCAGAAAATACCAAATTCTTATATATGTCTAGTGTAAACCTGATACCAAAACCAGTAACAATAACTAGACCTCTCTTATTCCATAACACAGATGCAAATATCTTAAGGACAGTATTATCTGATAATAATGATAAAATAATAATAATAAACTATTACAAAGTTGTATGTATCCAGGAATGCCACGTAATCTGGTTAAATGTTATAAGATTCATTAACGTACTTAACAGCCTCAAAAAATGAAAGAATCATGTAAAAGAATCATGTAAAAGAATAAAAGAATCATGTAAAAGAATCATGTATATATATTTACATATATTTAATATATGTAAAGCACATATTTGATAAATATAAATTTTAGTTACTGTGATGGATTAAAACTTTGTGAACCCCAGATGATCATGTTCTTAAAGCTAGTCCAGTCCTGCGGGTGTAAACCTACTGTGGGTGGGACATTTGATTAATTTATTTCAGCTGAGGCATGCCCCAGGTGGGTCTTAACCCTCTTCCTGGAGTCTTTTATAAGAGGATGAAGCTCACAGAGAAAAGGCACAAAAGTGGGGAAAGAATGACACATACAGGAGCTCAGAAAGGAAGCCACAGATGAAGCAGCCAGAAGCTGAAAGCAATGAAACTGGAAGAGAAGGACCACAAGACACCACTATGTGTTTTGCCATGTGACAGAGGAGCCCAGAATTGCCCAGTCACGTGTTGATGCCTTGATTTGGGCATTTCCACAGCCTTAGAACTGTAAGCTTGTAAACTAATAAATCCCATTGTTAAAAGCTAGCTTGTTTCTGGTAAATTGCATTTTGGCAGCTTTAGCAAACTAAAACAATTGATATTTCGTCTTCTAAGGCTGTTGTATTTAAGTACCAGAATTGAATACTTTAAAAAAATAGAAATTCATTGCCTAAAACTTCTGGAGACTAGAAGAGGGCTGTGCTCCCTCTGGGGTCTCTAGGTAAAAATATTTTCCATGCTTCTTTCCTGGCTTCTGGTGGCCCAGGGATTCTTTAGTTTACAGATGCGCCTCTCCCCATTGTCATATGGCCATTTTCTCTCCTTGCATCTGTCTGTCTCCTCTCTCCTTCCTATAAGGACACCAGATCTATTGGATTAAGTGCACACCCTACTCCAATATGACCTCATTTTAACTTGTCTATTTCCAACTGTACCATCCTTATTTCCAAATAAAGTCGCATTATGGGTACTAGGGAAAAAGATTTTCAATATATATTTGGTGGAACACCATTGAACCCACAACACTTGCAATAAAAGTTGAGAGAAAACTAGTAATTGACAGGAACAATGTTAAACCAATGAAGAATATTATGAACACTTCAAACAAAATATAACAGTGACATAATTTTAGAATAATTCCTATTAAAATAATAATACAAGGTTGGTTACTTTAAACACTATCTTGCAAATCATCTTGCAATAAAATGAGAAAGTAAATGAACATACGAAAGATAGAGGAAGGTAGGGTAAGGGAAGAAGGGAGAGAGGGAGGAAGGTAGAGGATTAAAAATAGAAAAGACTAGAAGGGAGATGAGAGGTGAGGCATACAAGAATCATGAAGGAGAGATAAATCTGATGTTATTTGGAGATGATAAATTGTTTATATAAAAGCATCTAAGAGAAATTATTACAGTGAATAAAAAATTCAGTGTCAAGAATATTACAGTGCTTCCCCAAACAATCTAGAAACTCAAAATAACTCTAAACAAATTAACAACTAGATATTTTTTCAGGAGGCTGCTAAATAAAATAAAGCAGTAAAAAATGAGTTGAGTTCCCATACATGAAAAATTATCAATCAGATAATATAATAGAAAGATGTAATACAAAGTAGAAAGAAAAAGATTAGGTACCTATGTATAAATATAAATAAATGCTATTTAATAATAAAATTATAAAATATTATTAAATGAAGTAAAATGACATGGCAGAAAACTAGAATAAATAGAAATATGTGTCATGATTACCAAAAAGAAAATTCAGTATCAAAAGGGTGACAGTGTTCCCCAAAGTAATCTATAAACTCAAGATAACGCCAACCAATTTCACAAGTGGATTTTTTTTAAGGAACTATATTGACTGACTCTAAAATTAATAAGAAATATTTAGTATCCAAAAGTAGCCAAGAAAGTTCTAAAAAAACCAAATAGGACAAGAATGTGGGGACAGGGCCTTTCCCTTTCAGATTTCAAGGTTATAAATAGCTGCAATAATTTAAGTGTCAGGTATTTTTGCATAGATTAATGAAGACTATTAGTGGAACAGAAGAAGAAACTCAAAAGTAGATATTACCACACATAGGGGCTTGCTATATAAAAAATGCAGTCTTACAAATCAAATTGAAAAGAACAAAATATTCAATAATTTGATATTGTAATGATTGTCTCTCTGGAGAGGAAAATTTAAATTATATTCAAACTACACACCATCTGCAAATATTAATTCTGTATAGATTAAACAGTTAAATTGAAAGAGCAAATTTTAAAATGTATAGAAGAAAGTACAAATTATTATATTTATGACCACATAATATTAAAATATTCCTCTAAAATACAAATACAGCTCATAAAAGCAAACAATAAATTTGAATAAAATGTTAATATATAGAAAATATTTAGAAATCCATTAATATATACAAAAGATGAAAGAATAGAATCATGTACAAATGATGTGTGCAAGCTTATTTCCTCACATTTGTGAGGAAATTTACACTCACTAGATTCATAAAAAGAAAAACCCTTGAAAATACCAAAAGCACTTCTGGGGAATCTGAAAATTTGCATACGTTTCTAGTAGGAAGATAAATTGGCATAAACATTTCGAAGACCAAGAAGAAATATCTGGTACATGAGAAAATATACATAGTCTATTGTCTGATAATTCCAATTCTTTGTATATTCCCTAGAGATATTCTTAGATATGCACACAAGGGCACAATGCATGCGTGTTCATTATAGATGAACATCACAACTCTTCCAAGATCTTACCCTTTTCTGTTTAAAAAGCTGTTCTAACATATTTGGTATTTGCAAACCACAGCAGCACACCACTTCTCCAATACCAAAATCTGTTCTAGTTTACTAGCTGCCATAATGTGATATACCAGAAACAAAATGGCTTTTAAAAGGAAGAATTTATTAAGTTGCAAGTTTAAAGTTCTAAGTCCATGAAGATGTGCTAATTAAAGCAAGTCCATAAAAATGTTCAAATTAAATCACCAACAAGAGGTTACCTTCATTCAAGAAAGGCCAATGAAGTTCAGGGTTTCTCTCTCAGGTGGAAAGGCACATGGTGAACATGCTAATGTCTGCTAGCTTTCTCTCTAGCCTTCTTGTTTCATGAAGCTCCCACAGGGGCATTTTCCTTCTTTACCTCCAAAGGTCTCTGGCTATGTGAGTTCTCACAGTTCTTGTAGCTGTCTCCAAAATATTTCCTCTTTAAAGAATTCCAAGAAACTAATCAAGACCCACCTGGAATTGGTGCAGTCACATATCCCTCTAATTAAATGTTAATACCCACAATTGGGAGTATGTTATCTCAGTTGAGATAATCTAATCAGCTTTCCATCCTACAGTACTGAATAGGGATTAAAGGAAGTGCCTGCCTCTCCAAGATCAAGATTCAAACATGGCTTTTTGGGCAGTGCGACAGTGGCTCATTTGCATAATTTTAGCCTGCCATGCCAGAGACCTGGGTTTGATTCCTGGTGCCTGCCCATGCAAAAAACAAACAAACAAACAAACAAACAAACAAACAAAACATGGATTTTCTATGGTAGATCATCCCTTCAAAGTGGCAAAGAAGATAATTGGGATGACTCATCTTGATCTGTGATGTTAACATTTGTTATTTCCAGTTGATGGGTAGAAGCGGATTTGCAATTATTTTCCTTTTACTTATCTGTGCTTGGACATAAGAAATATAGCTGTTTTTGCTTAGAAAATGTTAGAGAATAAATATCTGCAGCAACTTTAACTTCAGATCCATTCTGCCTAATTAAAGAGCATAAAATCCATCCTAATTCAATTTAGCCACACTTAAGCTGGAATATTTCAAATGTATTATTACATTTAATAATCTTCCATATCACACTATCAATTGGTTATTTTCTCATTATTTTATAACAGAGGAAATTCAATTGAAATAATTTGTCCAAGATGAAGATTATATTTGAACTCAGGCTTGTCTGACTGATGCTTTTAACTACTACCCCATACTGATACAAAAAAAAGAAAAAAACAACAACATATATAATTTTTAATCTTAATATGCACCTCCACTATGTCTGTTATGTGTTTGGATCATAGTTGGATAAAATCTGAAAAGCAAGGTTTCCTCTTCCATATTTCATTTACTGCCCTCTGTCATCTGTACCCATTGGGCCATAGCAATAAATTGCCTCATTTGGTGTTCATTTGCCTCAGAGAAGAGCTTGGAGAAACAAGTCAATTGAATGTTCAAATCATTTGTAAAATTCAAGCAAAACCAATAGTAATGAAAGCTAAGTCCTTTTCTGATTTTATAAAATGTAGGTTAGAACTCCAGGAATAGGAAATGTTTTAAGTTACAGAAGCCTGAATATAAGTATGAAAGTCCAAAGATTTAAAGGAGTCTTTGCATAAAATTGATGCCATAAAAAATGGGCAAAAAAATTAACGATGCTGTGCAAACTCTTTTATCACCCAAAAAATAAATATATTTAAACTAGCAGGGACAGAGAGAACACAAAGAATCTGTCTTACTGTACAGGTTGTTAACTGGTAATATTGCAAGATATGCATTCTGCAGTGTGCTGGAACTCTTGAATTGCAAAGGGTGAGGAAAAGAGAAAGCAGATGAACCTGCATGTAATCCTGAGTTCTATGCCCCACATTGAGAAAACTCTGAAAATCCCTCTGCCTCTGAGATGGATGGAGAGAAGGCTGAAATAAGGTGACACAACTAGATGTAGATGAGTGGTTAGGACATGGATTACATAGAGCACATGGACTATCAACCAGAGAACACAGTGGGACCAAGATCATCACAACAAATGCCAGTGGGGAAGAAGAGCAAAAAACAACAGAGATTACCCACAGCTTAACCTATGGTAGAAAAAACATAGGGTAAGTATGGAACAGAGATCTATTCCATCTATTCCTATGCAAAGATAATATGGAATTCTCCAATTTCCACTCCACCTTTTCTATTAGATATACAAAAAAGAAGAGGTGTTCCCCAGGGCATGTAATTATTTTTTAAAAAGAAAACAAAAGCAAAAATTATAAACAACTCTGAAATCATATTAGCATATGGATCAACTGATGATGGTTCCTGTGTATTTTGGTTGTGGTTTGACTTTTTAACCTTTATTTAAAATAATTTTATATTTAGAGAAAAATTGCAAAAGTAATGTAGAGTTCTAGTTTTAGTTCCCTAACTGCTAAAACAAATACAATGAATTCACTTAAACAATGGGAATTTATTGGCTCATGGGTTTCAGGCTAGGAGATATCTAAAATCAAGGTGTCTAAAAGGTCATGTTTTCTTCCAGAAGACTGTGGATTCTGGGGCTGGCTGCCAGGGATCCTGGGTTCTTGACTTCTCTTTCACATGTATAGAGTGGCATCTTCTCCTTTCCCTTACAGTTTCCATGGACTTTCAGAATCTAACTGCTCCCTTGTGACTTCCCTCTGTGGCTTTCTCTATAAAGAACCCAGTAATAAGAATAAGACCCATCCTAATTCATCTGGGCCACACCTTAATTGAAGTAACTTCATCAAAATGTCCTACTTGTGATTCACACCATTAAGAATGGATCTGATTTAAGAACTTATTTCTGGGGTATATAATGTTAAATCAATTTGGTTGCCATATACCCTTCAGTCAGTTTCTCCTAATTTAACATCTTATATAACCACAACATTTATCAAAACAAGAAATTAACATGTATACAAAGTTATTAATCAAACTATTTTATTTGTATTTTACAAGTTTTTCTACTAATGTCTGTTTTCTGTTCCTAGATCCAATTCTGGATATCATATTGCATTGAGTCATCATATTTCTCTTGTCTGCTCTGATATGTGAAAATTATTCAATCTTTCATATTTCTGAAGAGCACTGGTCAGTTATTTTCTAGAAGTCCCTTAAGTTTGGCTTCTCTGACACAGTGTTTGGAAGGATCCTACAGAAGTATTCTCAGTGCATCATATCATGGGGTACATGAATGTCATTATTTCTTATTACTAGCATGTTAACCTTGATTGCTTAATTAAGATAGTGTCTTCTAGCTTTCTCCACTGTAAAGTTACTATTGTTCTCATTGTAAGTAATAAATATCTTAGAGAAGGTACTTTGATATCCATGCAAATATGCTAGTCCAAAATTTTGCCCACTAATCTTAGCATCTTTTAGTACATCTTAGCAGCAACAATTATTACTGTGATGATTTTCTATTGCCCTCATTCCTTCCTCCATTTATTTTTTCTCTAAGGAAAAGCAGTTTCTTTTTCAACTGTTAATTAATATCAGTATGGACTCTTGGATATTCACTTTGCTATATTAAATGTAATCCAATGACATTGTTATTTATTTTGTTCAAAATTTTCCATGTTAGTCAATTTGGAGTTCTTTTGGGTTGATTGCTGTACCCTTTTGACTTAGAGAAGTGGTTGATAATTTCTTTGGGATAGGGAAAACATGAAAAGTACTCCCTTGCATTTGTAAAAGAAAAACACAACCATAACCAAAATCACTTTATTCTCTACTGACTGTTACAGTTTCCAAACATTTAACCATACTAAATCTCTTTTCACTTTCATAATTTTCATATCCCTTAGTTTAATTATAATTTTCAGAGGACTTTTGTAACAGTAATGTCAATTCCTAGCTTCTAAGAATGTACCAAACTTTTTATATCATTAAGTCTGCTAACAATTTTGTTTATAACACAACATTGGAAAGTTTCCCTATGTTCCATTTCCTTGCCAGATCTTCCACATAAATACCCTCCCCATGGAGAGCCTAGTCATAGTCTTTGATAGATCAAATGAAGGAATTTACAGTAACCTTCATTTAACCAGCTACAGACTCCCCAAGTAGCAATCACAGCTGAGAAGTTGAGAACTCACAGCAGGAAACAAGAAAGAGTTCAAACATTCCCATTTCAAGGATGCATGTCTGAGGCTGAAGCTTTAAACAAAAGACACAAAAATTTTGAGTAATTTCATTTTTGCTAATTGTATCCAAAGGGCAGTGAGTCATGGATAGTTTTACTAGCCTAAACAAGCAAATATAAAATATTATTTACGTATATAATTGAATGCGTGTGTGTGTGTATGTACACATACAGATACCTTTTGGTGGTTTATTTTTTATTTGTAGCTTCAGATGGCTGTGATATATGCTATAAAATGAAAAATAATACATTATGGGGAGTGACATGTAAAAATATATCATTAAAACATTAATTTCAGGTTATGGATTTACAGGCATTATTTTCTCTAACTGCTTTAAATAATGGGCTTATATATTGTTAAGTAAATATAATTTAAAAAGCCATCACAGAAGAAAACATACATCAATAAAAGTTGCTCCCTTAAAAATGTTACCTTAGAAAGACACACATTTTACAGTAATTGTACAATAGTTTCAAAATTCTTTCAGAGCTCCATTTTGAAAAACACCTTTGCAGTAAGCTTATAAGACACATAAAAGATATGTGATCACGATTAAGAGTCATGCCCTATTTTTTAAATTAAAATCATTTTACCTAGCTTAATCACCCACTTTATTCACATCTTTGGATCCAAATATTGGTTGCTTCTAAAAATAAAACTGAAGCTTTGAAAAATGTCTTAATACTTAGTCTATTCAAATAACCTGGGACAGACCCCATAAGTAATTTCAACTGGCTTCTACTAACCTTCAAGTTTCCTTTATCATTTGTTATCTAAAGAATTGCATGCAGTTGTCACATCAATTACCACATCCAAGGTTATACCACTTTCTCTCTTAGTATAAAAACTGCAAAAACCTAAGAGAGATTCGCATCAGTTTTCCTAAAATGTGAAATTATTAAAACTGAAATAGTAATTGATTTTTTACAAGCAAGCAATCTTCTCTCAACCCTTAGCACAATGCTTTATATATAGTCATGTTCAATTAATGTTTATCTAAAAAGCAATAATTGTGTGAATAAGTGAAAATGCTATCCCAGATACTGATTTTTACCACTTATCAATAGTTAATACACTGCTCAAAGTATCTCTGCTATTTCAATTGGCCTAATGGTCATTTACCAAGATTAAATGAAAGTTTCTATTATATTCTATAACTAAAAATTCCATTTAAATTTCATTATTTAATTTGATTCTCCTCATTGCCCTATGAGGTAGTTACTTTTGCTATTTAATACTAAAGATAATGAAATTAAAACAGGGGGTTGTTCTTCCATAAAGTATCAAGTTTAATAGAGGTGGAATTGGGATTTTAACCCATATATAGTCATATATACTGAGCTTTTCTCTTTCTATTGAACTACCTTCTCTCTACCACTTCTTTTACCCCTTATTCCTAAAACTGAATTAACATTTTGGACTACCTCAAGGTAAAATTCTCCACTGGGATTCAATCAAGCCTCACAGTGTGTATTTGAAAGAGACTTTATCTACGCTTCTCCAACAACCCCAAACAATGAGAAACCACCTTCCAAGAAAACTGACTGTCCTCCTTCAGCATGGCAATTTTAGGGTCCTGGCCCTGAATTCAAAATATCAGTAATGAACACTAGTCTTACTTAGAAAACAAACCAATCTTCAAAGTAGAGGGGCCCGTTCATTTTTTTTTTCTTCTTTCACATTAGCAGGCTCCAAAAATCAAACTGAGGTCTCTGGCTCAGCAGGTGAGTATTCCTGCCACTGAGCCACTATTGCACCACCCCTGGGGCCCCTTCATTTTAAGCCATACTTTGACCTTCTGGCCTCATCACTGGGAAGAATTGTGAGGACATAACTCCTATCAACAATATTCACATATTTCTCCCTTGATCTTGTTTATATAAGGGATTGGGAATAAAAGAAGATGCACTATTGAGTTTCTTCTAGGTTGACGCACCATCTGGTTTGCCCAGGACTGGGGCTTTCTGGGATATGGATTTTCACTGCTAAAACCATGACAGTACTGGACAAACTGGGACAGTTGGTAACCCTACCCAACCCTTGCATGTGTGCCCCACATTTATATACAAAACCCAGGAACATGAGAAACTTTCAATAAAGTGATCGCAAGAAGATGAGAAAGTAATCTCCTAAACCTATTGCTCAAAACCTATTGCAAATTCCTTAGAAGCCACAACTAAGCCATATAAGCCTACTTCAGCACTCAATACATACTGCTTGATCAAAAGATTGAAGGAAAAGATCAAAAGATTTTGTAAAGTAGAAACTATAAAACAATTGCCAAAAAAAAGTTTTGCAATCTAAATGATTACCTGGAAGGGTGGGTCTGAAAATAACAAGGCCATAGAAGACGCTGCTTTAATTCTATCTTCTCCATACAGTTCTTGGATTCACTCAAGACCACAATGATCTATCCTACATTGACCACAAAATTATTCATTGTATACTAGATCTGTAGTCTCCAACAAAGGAGAAGTCTTTGTTCTCAAGGAATTTATAGTCTACTATGGAAGGTACATAAATAAACATATTACAATACTGTGTAATACGCACAGAAACAGATATATGTACAAGTAACAGTGACAGCATAGGGGGGTGATTATTTATCCCTATGTTTGGAGGGAATCTCAGAGAAAATGAAAAACTATGAAGTAGGAGTTCTCCAGGTGTGCCATTAATAGAGTATGCACAGGAAATTATAAACATTTTGATATTTTTGAAACATAAAGTACATGAGTGGGAAGAGCTTAAAATAGATGAAATGCTGAATAATTTGTGGGTCAAATCACAAAAGTATCTGCTAAGATTATTGAATCCTATACTAAGGTAATGAAAAGTTACTGAGGATTTTCAAGCAGGAGAGTGATGTGCGTAGGTAAGGCTTGAGGTGGTTTAGAGCTATGTACACCAGAAAAACATGTTTTTAAATTTAATACATTTCTTTGGGTGTGAATCTATTGTAAGTAGGACCTTTCAGTGATGTTATTTCAGTTAAAGTGTAGCCCAACCCAATAAGTCTCTGTCATCATCCTATTATTGGAGTCCTTTAAAGCAGAATTATATTCATACAGAAAAAAAAAATGCATGCAGAAAGCAGCCAGAATCTGAACATCAGTGGAAACTGCTAGGAGGGTAGAGACCAGGAGAGGCCACCATGTGCATTGCCATATGACAGAAGAGCCAAGGATCAAGGATCACTAGAAGCCAACCTCAGAATACTAATTTCAGGA
Source organism: Tamandua tetradactyla (assembly GCF_023851605.1). Taxonomy (NCBI): domain Eukaryota; kingdom Metazoa; phylum Chordata; class Mammalia; order Pilosa; family Myrmecophagidae; genus Tamandua; species Tamandua tetradactyla. Next base: position 51,398,050 of record NC_135353.1, on the reverse strand, counting down.
AGAAAGTATAGTGTTAATGACACCTCAGTTTTGGAATTCTCTTAGTCTCAAACCATGAGACAATAAAACCACGTTGTTTAAACCAACCTATTGCATCTTATTTTTTGAGAAGCCAAGAAAACTAAAGCATGCTTTTAAGAAAGATCAATGTGGAGTATGAAATGGATTTTCAGAGGAATCATGAAAGAGCTAAATTAAGGAATGAGAAAGCACAGTGTTTGTGCTGGTTTGAAACTGTAATGTATGCCAGAATACATGATCTTTAATCCTCATTCAATATTACTGGACAGAATCTTTTTTATTGTTTCCATGGAAATGTGATCCACCCAATTGTGAATCATAACTTTTGATTAGATGGTTTCCACAGAGATGATCTCCAACCATTCAAGGTAGGGTTGCTCACTGGAGCCCTTTTAGAGGGAACCATCTGTGAAAAAGCTCAGAACCAACAGAACCCAAACAGCCAGAGAACATTGGAGCAGAAAGAAAATGTCCCTGGAGAAGCCTTATGAAATGAGGAGAGAAAAATAACAGATATCACCATGTGTCCACCTAGCAGAGAGAGAAACCTTGAACTCCATCAGCCCTTTCTTTGGAGTCAAGGTATCTTTCTCTAGATGCTTAGAAATGTAAACTTGCAACTTAATAAATTTCCTTTTTAAAAGCCAATCCATTTCTGGTGTATTGCATTCTGGTAGCTTACAAACCAAAACAGGTTTTGGTACCAAAGAAGTGGGATGCAGCTGTGATTTGCAAATACCAAACATATTGGAACAGCTTTTGAAATGGATAAGGTAAGATTCTGAAAGACTTCTGAGGAACTTGATAGAGAAGCCCTAGAATGCTTTGAAGAGATTGTTGGTAGAAATGTGGACCCTAAAAATACCTCTGATAGGCCTGAGACAGAAATGATGCACGTGTTATTGCAAGGTAGAAGGTGGCAAAGGATCTGGAAAAATTGACTGCTGGTTTTCAAAGGGAAGCAGATTTTAAAAAGCATGAGCTGGGATATTTCACATAAGAGATTTCCAAATTAAATATTGAAAGTGTGGCCTCATTTCTCCTTGCATGTTATAGTGAAATGCAACAGGAATGAGATAAGCTGAGAAATGAACTATTGAGTACAAAGAAATCAGAAGTTGATGAGCTGGAAAATTCTGGGCTTCCAGAAAGGGAGACCCTTTCTGGAGAATATTGAGAATATTGCCTCATGTAAGGATCTAACTAAACACAGAACCAGTCAGCAATTTCAGAAAAAGCCAAAATTAGAGATGGTATTATCCAGGAAGGATTTAGAGAAAGTTCTTTTGTCTGATTGTTATGATCTCTGCCTACTACATAGAAAACCAACAAGAGTGCTGTAGGATCTGTACAAACAGAACCACTGTCAGTCTAGAATAAAGGAGACAGAAAAAGAACAAATTGAAGGAAAAATAACTTCAGAAACAGAACCATTGGAGCTAAGTTCTGAAGCCAAGAAACCTTAGGCTAAGAGAGTGGACCCACCCATGGACTTGAGAGGGTGAGTTTGTGCTGAAGGTAGAGGGCAGGAGTTTCAGTGCCCTGGGCCTTAAAGAAGGCAGAGCACATTTCTTGGAGATTAGGGAAAGCCTTGCTGCCACCAAATTGTTCTAAGGGAATTGAGCCTGTGCCACAGAGATGGCAGAGTGCAGATGTTGCCCTGTTGCTTGGAGAGGCTGGAGCTGAGAAAAGGGTGATCTCTCCAATGTCCTTCAAGGTTGCAAATCTCACCCCAGCATCTGGAGAGAACCAGAACACTGCATATGCACTTAGAAATGGTGGGACAGCCACTTGCTAAATCCCTGAGGATAAATGACTCTCAGACTTTGAATTTTAATGACGTTTGCCCTGCATGTTTTCAGAAATGTTTGGATCCAGTGACCCCTGTGTTCCTTCCAATTTCTCCCTATGGAAATGGAAACATGTATCCTATGACTGTCCCTTCTTTGTATATTGGCTTCAGATAATTTGTGCTGAGTTTTACAGGTCCACAGTCAGAAAAGAGTTTTACTCTAGGACAGACCATTCCTGTAGCTGACTTTGTTGAGATTTTGTAATGTTTCTGACTTTGTATTACATTTGTGCTTTCACTGAAGTGGTTTAAGGATTTGTGATGTTGTGATGGAATGAATGTATTATGCATTTGGAACAAACATCTTTTGGAGGTCCAAAAGGTAAAATGTGCCAGTTTGGAATTGTTTTGTTCCCCAGAAAAGCAATATTTTTTAATCCTCATTCAATATTGCTAAGCGAGATCTTTTCTTATTGTTTCCATGGAGATTTGACCCACCCTGTTGTGAATGGCAACTTTTGATTAGATGATTTCCATGGGGATGTGACCCATTCAAGGTGAGATTGCTTACTGGTGCCCTTTAATGGAACCATTTTGGAAAGAGCTCAAAGCTAACACAGCCCACACAGCCAGAAACGTTTGGAGCAGAAATAAAATACCCCTGGGGAAGCTTTATGAAATGAGGAGAGAAAGCTAGCAGACATAGCTATGTGGCCTCCCAGCTGAGAGAGAAACCCCAAACTATATTGACTCTTCCTTTGGAATTAAGGTACCATTTTCTGGATGTCTTAATTTGGACATTTTCATGGCCTTAGTACTGTAAACTTGCAACTTAATAAATTCCCTTTCTAAAAGCTGTTCTGCTTCTGGTGTATTGCATTCTGGCAGCTTACAAACTAAAACATTCTTCAATATTTTTCACATTGTAATAGCAACTGTTCCCATTTCACTTGGATTTGAGAAATACCTGAATCCCAGTCCCAATTTCCATCTTCATACTTCTGTCCTTAATTATCATAAATTCAAATAAAAAAAAAATCCAATTCTCTAGTTCATCCCACCTTGGCATCTAGCTTGCTACCTTGTGCTATTGACATTTATGTGGTCACACTAGCTCAATTTCCTTCTATCTCCCAAGCTCAGCAAACAGAAACCAAGGCACCAAAAGCCCCAACTGCTTAGTTTGGATTGCATGTGGTGATTTTAAAACAGAAGTGATGTTTTATTTCATTGGTTCCACTGGTTCCTTTATATTTAATCCATTGTGAAAATCTTTACATTTAGAGGTTCTTCTCATTTTCTCCCCCAAAGACTTATCATGTAGAGACAGACTTTCCATAGGTTGTATGTTAGAAGATAGTAGATAAGAACAAGACACAGGTGGAATCTCCAAACTCAGTGGTTCCATGAAGATATGGCTTAATGTTACTTTTGAAATAACAATTGGTGGTATGAGAAAATTTAAACCTCTCTATGAATTTAACACCGGTTTTCTTCAGTCTTATTTTTGTACAGCACACGTTTTGAATTTTCTAGGTATAAAGGGCTTTGCTACCCAACAGTAGTTGGCAACCTCTGTTTTCTACCTGCACCCCACCACAACTCCACCACCACAATATAAATGGCACCAAGACTACTTCTTGGAAGACAGTAGCATAGGATAGGTCAAGTTCAACCCTGCTCCAAGAACAGCTAGAAAAGGGACAGAAAAATGACTGGGAGAAGGATTCTAGGTTGTAAGTTACCAGGGAGTGTCTTCTACACCACATAGGGAGATCCTGGGTGAAAAAGCAGAAAAATTGAGATGCAGAAAACAGCAGATAGCTAGTACAAACAGCCTAGCACATCAATTTCCAGATGGAGGCAGAGAGCCATCAGGAGCACACAGACAGGGAGACAGGGCAAGGAAGCATGAGCATAGAGTCCCACTGTGCATATACTTACACAGCAACCCATCACTGTATTGTTGTTCCTCTCCCAATGTCCTGAATGCCTGCCTGCTCCATGCCCATCCCAGAAATGCAAAGCTTTAGATTACTGAAGGAAATCAATATCCAAAGTAACCCTATCAAGCTATTTACATGCTAGAAAACAGAAGATCATTTACCATATGAAGATGGAGACAGATACAGCCTAGCTTAATGATCAAATTAAAACACCAAATGTAGACAGATATAGCCCAGTTTAATGACCAAATTAAAATACTACAGGAGACACAGAGTTTGGAATAACCAATCAAAGATGTTCATATAACTTTACTAAATAAAATCAGTAGATGGCTAATGACATAAAAGAGATAAAAAAGACACTAGAAGAGCATAAAGAGGAATTTGGAATAATAAAGAGGAAAATAGCAGCTATAACAGAGATTAAAGATGCTGTAGACCAAATAAAAATATATACTAGAGAAATACAAAAGGAGATTTGAAGAGACAGAACAAAGAATAAGTGAAATAGAGGAGAAGACAACTGATTTTGAACACACAAAAGAGAGAAATGAGAAAAGAAATAGAAAATTTGAATTGCATCTCAGGGAAGTGTTGGACAAAACAAAGCAAACAAATATAAGAATGATCAGTGTTCCAGAAAGAGAGAGAACAGTAAAGGGCTAGGAAGATTAGTTGAGGATATAATGGGTAAAACTTCCTAACCTTTATAAAAGAAATAATATTCAAATAAAAGAAGCTCAACTAACTTCAAATAGAATAAATACAAATAGGTCTTACCAAAGACACATACTAATCAGTCTGTCAAATGTTGAAGAGAAGAAGAAAACCTGAAAGCAGCAACAGAAAAAAATCAACTATTTACAAGGGAAACCACATAAGACTGAATTCAGACTAGTCAACTGGCACTATAGAGGTGAGAAGGCAATAGTATTGTGGTAGTTTGAAGGAATTATGTAGTCTAGAAAAGCCATGTTTTAATCCTGATCCATCTTGTGGAGTCAGCAATTTCTTTTAATCCCTATTCAGCACTGTAGGTTGGAAACTTGATTAGATTATCTCCACAGAGATGTGATGCACCCAGTTGTGGGTATTAGCAATTGATTAGAGGGAGGTGTGACTTCACCCATTGCAGGTGGGTCTTTATTAGATTACTGAAATCCTTTAAAAGAGGAAATATTTTGGAGAAAGCCTCAGAGCCCATGCAGCCAGAGACCTTTGGAGATGAAGAAGAAAAATGTCCCTGGGTGAGCTTTATGAAAGAAGCCTGGAGAAAAGCTAGCAGATGTTGCCATGTTCTCCAGTTGAGAGAGAAGCCCTGAATGCCATCAGCCTTTTTGAACCAAAGTATCTTTCCCTAAATGCCTTAGTTTGGACATTTTTATAATTTTCTTTAATTTGGACATTTTCACAGCTTTAGAACTGTAAACTTGCAACTTATTCAATTCCCCCTTTTAAAAGCCATTTCACTTCTGAAATATTGCATCTCAGCAGTTTGCAAACCAGAACAGGTATGAGAGAGAAAGACTCCCAGCCAAAAATTCTAAACCTAGCCAAATTATCCTTCAAAACTGAAGGAGAGATTAAAATTTTCACAGACAAACAAAGGCTGAGAGAATATGTCAAGAGGAGACAAGCTCTACAAGAAATATTAAAGGGAGTTCTGCTGGCAATAAAAAAAAACACAGGAGAGGGAGATCTGGGGGAGGGCAGAAATTTGAACAGTATGAGTAAAGGTAACCTAAAGAATAAAAAGAGAAAAAAGGAAAAGAACATATAGCTATAAAAAATAAAATCCAAAGGATAAGATTGTGGATTCAAGAAATGCCTTTACAATAACAACTTTGAATGTTAATGGGCTAAACTTACCAATTGAAAGGTACACATTGGCAGAATGGATTAAAAACATCCAGCTATATGTTGCTTATGAGAGACTCATCTTAGACATAGGGGTACAAATAGATTGAAAGTGAAAGGATGTAAAATGGTGTTCAACAGAAGCTGTAACCAAGGGAAAGCAAGAGTAGCTATACTAATATCAGATAAAATAACCTTTAAATATAAACACATTGTGAGAGATAAAAGAGAACACTATATATTATTAAAAGGGACAATTAACCAAGAAGAAATAACAGTCATAAATGTCTATGCTCCCAATCAAGGGGTGGCAAAATTTTGAGACAGACATTAGCAAAATGGAAGGTGCAATAAATGTTTCAACAGTAATAGTTGGAGGCTTCAATACACCACTTTCTTCTACACATAGAGCCATCAGATAGAGAATCAACAAAGAAATAGAGAACTTGAACAATTTGACATATGAATTAGACTTAAAGACATGCATAGGTCATTACACTCCAAAACACCATGATTTACATTCTTCTCTAGTGACCAGAGAACATTCTACATGACGGAACATATGCTCTGGCACAAAACAGGTCTTTATACATTTAAAAGCATTGAAATTATTCAAAGCACTTTCTCTGATCACAGTGGCGTGAAGCTGGAAATCAATAACTGCCAAAGAACAAGAATTTTACAAATATATGGAGATTAAATTACACAGTCTTAAGAAATGACTAGGCCAAAGATGAAGTCGTGAGAGAAATTAGTAACTATCTAAAGACAAATAAAAGTGAGAATACAACATATCAGAACTAATGGGATGCAGCAAAGACTGTGCTGATGAGGAAATTTATTGCTCTAAATGCCTTTACTGAAAAAGAAGAAAGAGCAAAATTTGAGGGTTTAACTGCTCACTTGGAGGAACTTGAGAGAGAACAGCAAACTAACCCCAAAGCAAATACAAAAAGAAATAACAAAGATTAAAGCAGAGTTAAATGAATGGGAGAGCAAGAGAACAATAGAAAGAAACAATAGAACCAAAAGTTGGTTGTTCAATAAAATAAATAGATGGGTCACTAGCAAAGCTGACAAAAAAAAAAAAAGAAAGAGGTTGCAAAAAAACAAAATCAGAAGTGAGAGGGGAATTATTACCAAGTACCCTGAAGAAATTTTTAAAAATCATAGGAGGATATGATGAAAAAATATGCACCAAGAAATTAGGCAACTTAGATGAAATGAACAAATTCCTGGAAACACACAAGCAAGCTACACTGACTCAAAAAGAAATAGAAGATTTCAACAAAATAAAACATGTAAAGAAATTCAAACTGTTGCCAAAATCTTCCTACAAAGGAAAGCCCAGGACCAGATGGCTTCACAAGGTAATTTTACCAAACACTCCAGAAAGAACTAACACCAAACCTCTTAAATTTTTTTCAAAAAATTGAGGAAAAAGTAACACTACCTAACTTATGTTATGAAGCTAACATCACTTTAATACCAAAGCCAGGTAAAGATGCCGCAAGAAAGGAAAACTCACAAACCATTCTCCCTAATGAACATAGATGCAAAAATTCTCAACAAAATATTAGCAAATCAAATACAATAGCACATTAAAAGAATTATTCACCAAGACAAAGTGGGATTTATACCAGGAATGAAAGGATGGTTCAACACAAGAAACTACTTTAATGCAATTCAGCACATTAACAAATCAAAATGAAAAAATCATATGAGCATCTTGATTGATGCTGAAAAGGAATTTGACAAAATTCAACATCACTTTCTGATAAAAAGCACTTCAAAAGATAAGCATCAATGGTGACTTCCTGAACATGATAAAAAGCATATATGAAAAACCCATAGCCAGTATTGTACTCAATGGTGAGAGCATGAAATCTTTGCACCTAAGATTGAGAATGAGGCAAGGATGCCATCTGCCAGCACTACTATCCAAAATTGTATTAGATATTCTAACAAGAGCAATCAGGAAGGAAAAAGAAATAAAAGACATCCAAATTGGAAAGGAAGAAGTAAAACTGTCATTATTTACAGATAATATGATACTGTACTTGGAAAATCCTAAGAAATCTACAACAAAGTTTCTTGAGCTAATAAACAAATTCAGCAAGGTGGCAGGTTATAAATTCAATGTGCAAAAATCAGTAGTGTTTCTATGCTCAAGCAATGACCTGAGGAGTCAATTTGGGAAAAAATATATTCAAAAGCAACTGGGCAGTGCAAAGGTGGCTCAGCAGGCAGAATTCTCACCTGTCATGCCAGAGACCTGGGTTTGATTCTCAGTGCCTGCCCATGCAAAAAAAAAAAAAAAAAAAAAAAAACCAAGCTGACAAAATTGTAACTAAAAAATTCATGTATCTAGGAATGGATTTAACTAGGGATATAAAGGACTTCTACAAAGATAACTACATATCATTGTTAAAAGAAACAAAAATGTCTAAATAAGTGGAAAGACATTCCATGCTCATGGAAATGAAGGGTAAATGTAGTTAACATTTGAGTTCTACCCCAATTGAACTAGAGGTTCAGTGCAATACCAAACAAAATTCCATCAACCTACTTTGAAGGCTTTGAAAAGCTAGTTACCAAATTTATCTGAAAATAAATTATCCCCAAATAGTGAAAAGCATTCTACAAAAGAAAAATTAAGTGGGAGGATTTACACTCTCTGATTTTAAAACTTATTATAGATCCACAGTGGCCAAAACGGCATGGTACTACCACAAGATAGATATACTGACCAATGTAATCGGATTAAGAGCACAGAAATAGTCCACCAAATCTATGGTAAACTCATATTTGACAAGCCCCCAAATCCACCAAACTGGTACAAAATAGTCTTTTCCATAAATGGGCATGGGAGAACTGAATATCAATACCCAAAAGAATGAAAGAGGCCCCCTTTCCTTATATGCTATACAAAAAATTAACTCAAATTGAATCAAATACCTAAACATAAGAACATACTATAAAGCTCTTAGAAGAAAACATAGGGAAGCATCTTCAAGATCATGCAATAAGAGGTGCTTCCTAAACTTTACACCCAAAGGACAAACAATGAAAGAAAAAAATAGACAAATGGGAACTCCTCAAAATAAAATGCTTTTGCACTTCAAAAGACTTTGTCAAACAGGTGAAAAGGCAACCAACTCAATGGGAGAAAATATTTGGAAATCATGCATCAGACAAATGTTTGATACCCTATATACATAAAGAAATCATACAACTCAATAACAAAAAAAAACCAAGTGATCCGGTAATAAAGTAGGCAAAAGATAGGAATAGACATTTTATTGAAGAGCAAATATAGATGGCTAAAAAGCACATGAAGAGATGCTCATTCTCATTTGCTATAAAAGAAATGCAGATCAAGACTACAATTAGATACCTCCTCACACCAATGAGAATAGTTGCTAATAAACAAACAGGTAAAAAAAAAACTACAAATGTTGGAGAGGATGTGGAGAAATTGCTAAACTTATGCACTAATGGTGGGAATGTATAATGATACAGCTACTATGGAAGACAGTCCGGCTGTTCCTTAGAAAACTAAATATTGAGTTGCACTATGACCCGGCAATAACACCAGTCAATATATACCCAAAGGACCTTAAAACAGTAACATAAACGGAGATTTGCACACCGATGTTCATGACAGTACTATTCACATTCACTAAAAGATGGAAGCAATCCAAGTTCCCATAAACATAGGAGCGGATTAACAAAAAGTGGTATATACAATAATGAAATATTGTGCAGCAGTAAGACAAAATGACATCCTGAACCACATGACAAAATGGATGAGCCTTGATAACATAATGCTGAGTGAAATAAGACAGACACAAAAGGGCAGGTACTGTATGATTTCACTTTTATGACGATGGGAAAGGTAAAATCAGAGGCATGCAGTACAGAATATAGGGAACATAGAGATACAGAAGCTTCAGATGGAGAAACAGTTTGCTAATGAGGTTGAACTTAATTACAAGTGAATAGACAGAAGTGAAAGCACTTCACTATTGGGTCTATAAGTAATATTACCATATTAAAGGTGAACATGAGTGAAAGGGGTTTTATAGACTCATGTGCCCCACCAATTAACACTACAAATATAAATAAGTACTTGCATGAACTACCGCAAAGGTGTGAATCTTGTACTGAGTCTATAATTTCAGGGTATAGGGGAAAAATTATATTGCATGCTCTGGCCACTGTTCAACAGGAAAACATCAGCAGTATTGCAACAATACTAGGGGTACATAATGGGGGGAGACAAGAATTAAGAGTAAATTTGGATTTTCTATCTAGTGTGGGTCTGTTTAGTCACTATCTTTCTCTTGTGAACAATGAAATTATCAAAAACTGAGAGTGTTGATGGACTGTTTTCTTTGGACATTATACATGACATCCAGTAGGTAGAGGTGGCTGAGAGGCAGATTGGTGAATGATAGTATAAACATATTATCAAACATGGTCTGCTATAAAAAGGAATGAAGTTGTGAGGCATGGAATGATATGAATGAACTTGTGGGACATTTGGTGAGACAAAATAAGCCAGAAACAAAAGAACACATATTGTATGATCTCATTTATAAAATACTTATAAGAAAACTGGGACCTAGATTGTAAGCTCTTATAGCAGGCATGTTTAATCCAGAGTGGCAATTGTTATTTTTGGATTTTGAGGAGCTGTTTTATATATGTATAACGTGGTATTTAGAGATAAGTAATGAATTCAATCGGTTCAGGATTAAGGTAATTCAGAATACAGGGGTAAGGAAGACATTGCATGTATTTTAGAACTTTATGTACTTTTTGAGAACAAAGGAAGAAAATTTTATTATGTCCAGTACCTAGGCTTCCTGTAGCATATAATCTAACTCAAGCTGTCTGGATAGATCATTTATACAATCCAAACACATGGAGCTCAGAATAAGAATGAGGACCTTTAATCCTGTATGGTGTAATGTAATGTCTGGATATATCCCAGAATATATTAAGCAAATAATCAAAAACTATTAGCAAAGTCCATCGAGGGATGGGAGAAAAATTATGGAACTGTTAAACTTTATCACCAGGGACACCCCGGATACTGTGCCAACATTGGGGACACCCAAATCAATAGGCCAAGCCCTTGAAGCTTATGTATGTGTAGTGAAGAAGCTTAGCCTACCTATACATATGCCTAAGCATCATATCCAGAGCACCTCTTCTGTTGCTCAGATGTGGGCTTTCTCTCTCTAAGTGCAACTCTGCAAGGAAAACAATTACCCACCCCACATAGTGGGGCATGACATCCAGGTATGAAAGTCTCCCTGGTGTCTTGGGATATGACCCCCAGGAATGAGCCTTAGCCTAGTACCTTAGGATCAACAATGCAATCCTTATCAAAAGGGGAAAAAAAGGAAAACACATAATGTATAGAGAGTCCAAATAGAATTGACAGACTCCACTGGTGGTCATTCTTATACATGCTGCTATTGGACATTGTTACCAATCATAACTTGTCAAACCCCAACTAAAACCATTCCTGCCAACCTTAAAGAATGCCTAAGGGGTTATATAAGATTCTACGTAGGTTCCATGCAATAGGGTAGCTTTCCAAAACCTACAACCTCAGATGGGTCCCTGAACCAGATACGTCCTGAAATGTAGAAGAGCCAGCCCTTCCAGAACACCAACTAGTTCCATTGCCTTATTCCATATTACTGACAGCCCCCTTCCAACATGAAAGATTAGAATGGGAAGCCCAAATACTTCTAAAGAGTGGGAGAAAAGCTGACGTTGTTGGTGGAATTATACAGAGAAGTTCTGGTTTAACAAATGACTATGAATGTTGAATCATTATGCTGATATTTCTTTTTTCCTTCAGTACCTTAGAGCATCTAGAAATAGAAACCTAAACTTTATGGAATTGTAATCCATACAAAATTCTGCTATCTGTTCTACAGTAATTGTTGTGAAGTATTTTGAAATGTATTGTTTTTATGTGTATATGTTATTTAAAGAGAATAAGAACTGTAACAGAGAGGATAGGATTTAACAAATGAGTATGACTACTGAATCATTATATTGTTATTTTTGTTGGTCTCCAGTGTCTTGGAGCAGCTAGAAGAAATAATGGAAAATTGTAGAACTATAACCCATACCAAATTTTAGAATATGTCCTTTAACTACTTGTTAAAATATACTTGGAAAAAATATATATATACTTGGAAATTTATTGCTTTTTTGCATATATGTGATATTTCACAATAAAAGCATTTAAAAATTATATTTAATTATAATTTAAATATATATTTATATTTATAAATATATATTTATATTATATGTATACATATTTATGTTTTAATATAATTTTAATATAATATAATGAAACATGTTTCATTACATTTTGCTTTGTGACTTCTTCATTTAACAATAAATCTGGTGATGTCATCAACATAGTGACATAAACAACTATGGAAAATCTCTCCTCAGAGATTCAACATTAAGAAACAGCAATTCCGAATTATTCAGTAATATAGAGGAGGATATGGAATGGAGGAGGACTCTACAAATCTCTAGTTGAAGAGGTAGAAGAATATCAGGTAGGAAATTTCCATCCTGGGTCAGCCAGTCTTCCCCTCTCCCCCTCAATCAGTCTCATAGAATGGGATGGTAGAGACACAGCAGCAGGGACCCTTCAACAGGGACACAGAATATGTATTCTATCAAAGCAGTGGGCCATACCATCATCTTTTGATGACTGAGGGGACAGGGGAGAGTATTTCAAGGCCCAAGTCAGTGAGAGAGAAAGAGTCTGTGAAATGTGGACAGAAGCTGCGTTTCCAGCCCTGGATCCAAAAGTCCTCTCCCCATCTCCATGAAAAATGGCAGTGAGAGACTTTATACCAGCCCGGGGGGAGGTAAAGACTGGGACAGCTTGGGGTGTACCCCACCACAAATAAAGTGGGAGACACAGATCCACATTGAGCCAGATTTTGGCCAGCAAAGAGACAGAACAGGAAACCTGTAGTTGCAGACTGTCCTAAAGAGATGCAATAGTGTTCTGTGGATGATTAAGCTGTCAAACAACCTTATATGCTGGGCAGAACAAAAAGTGCAAGAGAATTGAAGGGCTTTTTCAGAGACTAACTAGAAAACTGATTCAGGGCAATTGTGGGTCTGGACCCCCTGCACATGAACCCACTCCTGTTCTGGCTGAGAAGCACAGATGATCCAACTGTTGAAGCAGTGCCCTAAAACAAACCCAGGACTTTCTTTATGGTGAAAAACAAAGCACCGCTTGGAGAGAACAGATTTGTTTTACCTACAGAGACATTGCTGTTGTGCCCAGTGCCTACTCTCATCCCTGAGGCAGGCAATTGTAGTTGGCTAATTTTGGGGGGAGAAAAAGGGACAGAACAAGTCTGACAACTGGCCACTGAGACAGATGAAAAAATCCAACCAAGAGGAAAACCCTAGGGAAAAAGATAAAATGACCTCCAGAATAAAACTAAGCAAGAAAATCAGATGCCTTGATCCCAGCAGAAAATCGTGACTCATATCAGGAAAAATAATGATATGGCCCAACCAAAGGAACATTCTAACACCTCGACTGAGATACAGGAATTGAAATCACTAGTTGATGTTAAAACAGACCTTCCAAATCATTTCAGGTTGAGTTGAAGGAAAATATGGAAAAAGACAGGGAGGATATAGAGACCCAGAGTGTCCATACAGAAGAACTTGAAAACTTGAAAAAACAAATGGCAGAACTTATAGGAATGAACATCACAACAGAAGTGATGAAAAACAAAACAGAGACATACTACAACAGATTTGAAGAGGCAGGAGAAAGGATCAGTGAACTTGAAGACAGGACGTCTAAAATTCCACACACAAAAGAACAGATAGGGGAAAAATGGAAAAATGTAAGCAAGGTCTCAGGGAGCTGAATGACAACTTCATGTGCATGAATATACATATTATGTGTGTCACAGAATGGGAAGAGAAGGGAAAAGGGCAGAAAGAATAATGGAGGAAATATTCAATTAAAATATCCCAACTTTTATGAAGGACATAAAACTACAGGTCCAAGAAGTGCAATGTACCCCAAACAGTATGAATCCAAATAGACTCAGGCCAAGATGTCTACTAATCAGATTTTCAAATGTCAATGACAAAGAGAGAATTCTGAAAGCCATAAAAGAAAAGCGATCTATCACATAAAAGGGGAGCTTGATAAGACTAAGTGCGGATCTCTCAGCAGAACCTATGGAGTTGAGAAGGCAGTGGGATTACATAATTAAGATCATGAAAGAGAAAAACCGCCAACCAAGAATTCTATATCCAGAAAAACTGTCCTTCAAAAGTGATGGAGAAAAAAAAAAAGGAGAGTTTAAAACATTTACAGACAAACAGATACTGAAAGAGCTCATGAACAAGAGACCTGCTCTACAAGAAATACTAAAGGGAGCACTGCAGACAAATAGGAAAATAAGGAAAGAGTGCTTTGGAGAAGAGTGTAGAAATGAAAATTAGCAGGTAGGATAACTAATAGGGTTAAAAAGCAGGAAAAATATGATACAACAGATATAATCTAAAAGGAAAAGTGTTTGAAGAAAGTACAGCCTTTATGTTAATAACATTAAATGATAATGGATTAAACTCCCCAATCAAAAAACATAGTTTGGCAGAATGGATTTAAAAAATAGGATCCATATATACGTTGTCTACAAGTGACTAAATTAAGAACCAAGGATAAAAATAGGTTGAAAGTTAAAGGTTGGAAAAAATATTCCATGCAAACAGCAATCAGAAAAGTGTAGAGGTAGCTATACCAATATCAGACAAATTAGACTTCAAATGTAAAACAATTAAAACAAAGAAGGATTTGATGTATTAATAAAAGGGACAATTCATCAGGAAGATGTGACAATCACAAATATCTATCTACTAAGCCAAGAATGCCCCAAAATACATGAGGCAAACACTGACAACACTGAAAGGAGAAGTAGACATCTCTATAATAGTAGTCAGAGACATCAATACCCCACTCTTGCAGAACATCTATACAGAGGATCATAAGGAATCAGAGATCTTGAAATAATATGATAAATGAACTAGACTTAAGAGACATTTACAGAACATTAAATACAACAACAAGGTACACATTATTCTCAAGTACTCACAGATCATTCTCCAATTTAGACCACATGTTGGGGCACAAAGTAGGTCTCAGCAAGTTAAAAAAATATGGATATTATACAAAAAATTTTCTTGGATCATAATGGAATGAAGCTGGAAATCAATAACAGATGGAAGTCTAGAAAATTCACGAATATATGGGAGGTTAAACAACACATTCTTAAACAACCAGTGGGTCAAAGAAGAAATTACAAGAGAAATCAGTGGATATTTTGAGGAAGCTGAAAGTGAGAACCCAATACATCAAAACTTATGGGATTCAGTGAAGACAGTACTGATCAGGAAATTTATTGCCTTCTATGCCTATATTAAAAGAAGAAAAAGCAGAAATTGAGGAATTAACTGCTGTCCTAGAGACATTTGAAAAAGAAGAGCAAGCTAATCCCCAAGCAAACTGTAGGGAAGAAATAACAAAGACTGAAGCAGAAATAAATGAAATTGAGTAAATGAAAACAATAGAGAGAATCAATAAAACCAGAAGTTGGTTCATTGTGAAATTCAGTAAAATAGATGGATCATTAGCTAAGCAGAAAAAGAGATAAAGATAGAGGATACAAATAAATAAAATAAAAAACGGAACGAGAGACATAACTATTGACCATACAGAAATAAAGGAGATAATGAGAGGATACTATGAACATCTACTTGCTAATAAACTAGACAACTCGATAAAATTGACAATTTCCTAGAAAAGCAAGAATAACCAACATTGACTTGAGAAGAAATAGAAGACCTCACCAAACCAATCACAAATAAAGAGATTGAATCAGTCACCAAAAAACTCAAAAAAAAAAAATACAAGGCCAAATGGCTTCCCATGTAAATTCTACTAAACATTCAAGAAAGAATTAGTACCAATCCTCTTCAAATTCTTCAAGAAAATTCTTGAAGAGTAGGGAAAGCTACCTTACTCATTCTTTGAAGGCAACATAGCCCTAATATCAAAGCCAGGCAAGGATACTATAAGAAAAAAAATTACAGACCAATCTCTTTAATGAATACACATGCAAAAATCTTTAACAAAACACATGAAAATCAAATCCAGCAGCACATTAAAAGAATTATACACCGCGACCAAGTGGGTTTTATCCCAGGTATGTAAGGGATGTTCAACACAAAAAAATCAATTAATATAATACATCATATCAATAAATTGAAAAGGAAAAATCACATGATCATCTTCATTGATGCAGAACAGGCATTTGACAAAATTCAACATCCTTTCTTGGAAACATTTCAAAGGATAAGAATAGAAATAAACTTTCTCAACAAGATACAGGGAATATATTAAAAAAAACCTACAGCTAACATTACATTCATTGTGGAAAGACTGAATGCTTTCCCTCTGAGAAGACTGAGAGTGAGAAGTGATGTTTTCATCCAAAGGACTCTTGAGTGGGTACTAGAAGGAATGAAGTCATGAGGCTTGCAATTAGGTGAATGAAACATGAGGACAGAAAGGTGAGTGAAATAAGCCAGAAATGAAAAGACAAATAGTATAATGCCTCACTAATATAAACTAACAATTATGTGCAAACTCTTGAGAATTCAATTTGAGAGAATAAATTATCAGATTAAAGCCTACTGTAAAGGATCCTAGATTATGAGCTCTTACATCTATTCTGGAGCTGTAACTGTTATTTCTAAATTCTGAGATAATGAGCTCTTTGTGCATAACCTAGCCATTTTATGGGACTGTGGGCATTTGTGCGATACCTGAGACTCAGAGCTAGAGTTCTCCAGCTATGAAAGTCAGCATTACCCTATCAACAACTGTTAAAGACACTGAAAAAGTGATCAGACTTCAGGTGATTCAATGGTGGCACAATGGCAGAATTCTCACCTGCCTTGCTGGAGACCCAGGTTTGATTCCTGGTGCTTGCCCATGCAAAAAAAAAAAAAAAATAGAAAGAAAAGTGATCAGATGTCAATTAGAGATATGAATGAAACTGATCTGGATAGGACTAAGTAAATCAGACTAAAGAGTAAAGGATGTTATTGACCATATTTTAAAACTTCAACTTCTGTGTGAGACCAAAGGAAGGGATGTATTTGGTGCAAAATTTACATTTTTGGTAGCACACTATCTAATGTAACTTGTATGGTCAGTTTATTAAAAAAAAAAACATAACTATGTGGAACCTTGAATATGGAGTGAGATCTTGTTGGTTTGTACAGGTTGGTGTGATGTTCCAGTACATGCCAGAGTAATCTGAGCAGAAAATAAAAAAGTATTTGCAAAGTCTCCTTGAGGGACTGGGGAAAAAGGTGAAAATATTAAATGTCCCCACCAGGGGAAAATCTGATAAAGTTTCAGTGACTGAGAGATTTCAAATAGAGTCAAGAAGTCATTCTAGAGGTTATTCTTATGCATTATATAGATAACATTTTTCAGGTTTTTAGAGTAGTTAGGGGGAAATATCTGAAACTTTTGTACTATAACCCAATAGCTTTGATCCTTGAAAATGACTGAATAAATATAGAGCTTAAATTCATATTTAAGCTGAATATGTGAGTATGACAACCTTGTGACTTACACTCCCTTTATGCAGTGCGTGGACAGATGAGTAAGGAAAAAATAAAAAAATAAGCAGTGGGGGAAATAGGGAATATGGAATGTTTGGGGTGTTTTTTCCTACTTTTGTTTTTGTTTTTACTGTTTTTGGAGTAGTGAAAATGTTCAAAAATATATTGTAATGATGAATGCACAGCTTTATGATGATGCTTTGAACACTTTGTACACTTTTTATGATTATATCACAATAAAAAATCATTGCAAAAAGTGGCACCAAGGCTGTTTTTATTGCATACAGCCACCACTACTGGATCCAGGAGAGTTTGCAAAGAGGGAGCTTCACCTTTGGTTTTGGAAACTAAAAATCCATGATTTTTGTGTGACTGGATCTTCATCAGAGATTTATTGCCCTATACATCAGTCATAGTTCACATCCCTATCTATTCCAATGTTAGGTTCACATTGCCCTACACCTGTCACACACACACACACTCATACAATCAGTTGACCCCACCTCCATTTCTAAGAATATCTTCCCTTTCCTGATCATTCTTGGCATCCAACAAAGCAAAAAACTTGGGACAACCATGTCTACAAATCAACCTGGGACAACCCAGTTACTTCAATACCAATTACCCCTACAGAGTGCATTCATTGCATATATTTCAAACCTACTATCATCCTTTAGTGTCCCAGTGGCTGCAGTAAGCACTTAAAAATGTTTATTCTTATTCTGTGAACTGCAAAGGATTTTTATTTTGATGAGGTCCAATTAACCTATTTTTGTTTTTGTTGTTTTTGCTTTGGGTTTAAAATCTAAGAAACCATTGCTTAATAAAAAGTTCTGAAGAAGCTTTCCTATGTTTCCTTTTAGAAATTTGATAGTTCTTTCTCTTATATTTATGACTTTGATCCATTTTTAGTTGATTTTTGTATAAGGTGTGAGGTAAGATTCCTCCTTTTTTGCAAACGGAAATCCAGTTTTTCCAGTACCATTTGTTGAACAGACTATTCATTCACAATTCGGTGGTCTTTGCCATTTTGTCAGAAATCAGTTGGTTATAAATGTAAGGGTTGATTTCTGAGTTCTCAATTCAACTCCATGAATCTATATGTCTATACTTGTGAAAATGCCACGCTCTTCTGATTACTGTGGCTTTGTGATAAGTTTTAAGATCAGGTAGCTTGAGTCCTCCAACTTCATTCTTTTTTTGCAAGATAGTTTTAGCTATTTGGGGCTCATTACTCTTCTCTATATAGTTAATGACTGGCTTTTACATTTCTGGAAAGGAGGTTGTTGGAATTTTGATTGGGATTGAGTTGACTATATAAATTGACTATATAAATTGTTTGGATAAGAATGACATCCAAATGGTATTTAGTCTTCCAACCAATGAACAAAGAATGCCTTCCATTTATTTAGGTCTTTGATTTCTTTTAGCAATTATTTGTAGTTTTCAGGACATTCTTGATTACATTATTTCTTGGATGTTTGAGTCCTTTAGTTAATATTGTGAATGGATTTCTTTCCTTAACATCTTCTGATTGCCCATCTTCTACATATAAAAACACAACTGAATTTGGTGTGTTAATCTTATACCTCACCACTTTGCCAAATCCATTTATTAGCCCTAGGAACTTTGTTGTGGCTGTTTCAAGATTTTCTGTGCATAGGATCTGTTCATGTGCAAAGAAGAAAAGTTTTATTGTTTTCTTTCCAATTTGAACCCTTTAATTTCCTTGTTTTGGCTAATTGCCCTGGCAAGAACTTGTAGTGCAATGCTGAATAACAATGGTGACAGTGGGCATCCTTGTCTTGCTCCTGATCTTAGAGGGACAGCTTTCAGTTTCCTGCGTTAAGTATGATGTTAGATTTGAGCTTCTCATCTATACACTTTATCATGTTGAAAAGGTTTCCTTCTATTCCTAATATTACAAGTGCTTTTATCAAGAATGGGTACTGGAATTTTTCAAATGCATTTTCTGAGTCAATTGAGTTGACCCTGTGTTTTTCTCCTTCATTGAGTTAACATGTTGTATTACATTAGCTGATTTCCTTATGTTGAACAAAACTTGCATATCAGAGATAAATCCCAATGTTTATGGTGTATAGTTCTTTTAATATTCTGTTGGCTTTGATTTGTTAGTATTTTGTTCAGGATATTTGCATCTGAATTCATAAGAGATATTGCTCTATACTTTTCTTGTGGTATCTTTATTTGCCTTTGGTGTGAGAATGATGTTGGCCACATAAAATAAATTAGGCAGTGTTCCCTCCTCTTCTTTTTTATGAAAATGTTGAGCAGAATTGGAGTAAAGTTTTAGAATGCTTAGTAGAAATCCCTGATGAAGCCATTAGGTACTGGGCTTTTCTTTGTTGGAAGGTGTTTGGTTACTGATTCAATCAGTAATTGGTATGGTGAGATCTATTTTTCTTAATCAAAGTAGGATGACTGTGTGTTTCTAAGAATTTTTCCATTTCATATAGGTTATCCCATTTATTGGTATACAGTTCTTCATATTATCCTCTTATAGTTCATTTTACTTCAATGGGGTCATTAGTAATGTCCCCACTTTCATTTCTCATTTTCATTATTTGTATTCTCTCTTTGTTCTTTTTCAGTTTAGATAAAGTTTTGTCAATTTTATTAAACTTTCCAAACAACAAACTTTAGGCTTTGCTGATTCTATTGTTTTTTTTCCACTTCATTTTTCTCTCCTCTAATCTTTGTTATTTCCTTCCTTTCACTCATTTTGGGTTTAATTTGCTCTCCTTTTTATCTCTTCCAATTATGAGGTAAGATCTCTGATTTGAAGTCTTTCTTCTTTTTTATTGTAAGCATCTGCAGCTATAAATGTTTCTCACAGTGCTGTCTTTTCTGCAATCCATAGGATGCTATATATATTGTGTTTGAATTATAATTTGTCTCAGGTTAGTGCCAATTTTTTCTTGTGATTTCCTAATATCCCATTGATTATTTATGAATTTATTGTTTAATTTCCACAAATTTGTGGATTTTCACTTGTCTCCCTGCTATTGATGTTTAACATCATTCAGTTGTTGTTAGAGAACATACCTTGTATGATTTCAATATTTTTTTAATGTATTGGGACTTTCTTTCTGACCTGTCATATGGTTCTATCCTAGAGAATGATCCACATATACTGAAGAATGTTTATTCTATTTTGTTTGAGTAGTAAGTCTATTAGGCCTAGTTCATTCACAGTATTATTTCAGAGTTTTATTCCCATATTGATCCTCTGACATCATGGTATATCTATCATTGATAGTGTTATATTAAATTCTCCTACTATCATTGAGGAACAATCAGTTTCTCTCTTCAAATCGGTCAATATTTGTTTCATGTATTTTGGAGCTCTGCTGTTAGGCCCATATATATTTATAATTCTTACATCTTCTTGTTGAATTGTCCCCTTTACCAATACATAATGGCCATCTTTGTCCCTCCAAACAGTTTTTGACTTAGAGTCTCTTTTACCTGATATTAGTATAGTTATTCCAGGTCTCTTTTTGTTACTACTTGCATGGTATATATTTTTTCCATCTATCACTTTTATCCTACTTATATCCTTCAATTTAAGGTGAATATCTTGAAGGCAACATATAGTTGAGTCATTGTTTTTTAATCTATTCTGCTAATATTTGAATTTTCACTGGAGAGTTTTATCCATTTACATTTAAAGTCATTACTGATATTACAGGTCTTTCTTCTGCCATTGTGCTATTTATTTAGTATTTGCCATATACCTGTTTTGTCCCTCAGTTATTCCACTAACACCTGCTTTTGCACTTGTGTAATTTTTTGTTGTTGCTTTCTACCATATTGCATGACTTCTCTTTTCTTTCTGGATATATTTTTTCACCTATTTTGCTTCTGATTATGATGCAGTTAAAATTCTACATCCTAAGTAAATATCAATCATATTTTTTCTGATACAAACTTAATTTCAATAGCAAACACATGCACACTTACTCTCCCTTTCTGTTTCCCAATTTTAAAAATATTTCTTACTGCTCCAGTTTGCTAGTTGCTGAAATGTGATATACCAGAAACAGAAAGGCTTTTAAAAGGTGGAATTTAATAAATTGCAAGTTTACAGTTGATGTTTACAGCTCAGGATTTCTCTCTCAGCTGGAAGTGCACATGTTGGGCATGGCAACATCTCCTAGCTTTCTCTCTAGGTTTCTTGTTTCATTAAGAACCCCCAGAAGTGTTCTCATTATTCATCCGCAAAGGTCTCTGGCTGTGTGGGCTCTTTTAATTCTCATGGCTTTCTCATGGCCCTCTCATGGCTCTTTCCAAAATGTTTCCTTTTTAAAAGTTTTCTGGTAAACTAACCAAGACCAACCTGGAATGGGTGCAATAACATCACCCTCTAATCAAAAGTTAATACCTTCAATTGGGTGAGTCACATGGCTGTGGATATAATCTAATCAAGCTTCTCACCTACAGTACTGAATAGGGATTAAAAGATACAGCTGCCTCCACATGATGGATCAAGATTAAAACATGACTTTTCTAAGGCACATAATCCTTTCAAACCAGCACTCTTACCATTTACATCTTTGTGTATTGTATGTCGAAAATCTAAATTTAGCATTACTTTTAATGCATTTGAATTTTACCAGCTGTTGGAAGTAAGAAATGGAGTTACATGGGAAACAATATAATACAGTAATGCTAACATTTATAATTACCCAAATCGTTATCATTACAGCAGTTTTTTTTTATTTCTTTACGCTTCTTTGAAACACTCTCTCGTGTCTTTCTCTTTCAATTTGAAGACCAACAATTAGCATTGCTTATATGACTGGTCAAGTAGTATTGAACTCCCTTAGGTTTTGTTTATCTGGGAATGTCTTAATCTTTCCAGCATCTTTGAAATAAACTTACTGGATATAAAATTATTAGTTGGCAGTTGTTTTCTTTCAGCACTTTAAATATTTCAACCCATTACCTTCTTGCCTTCGTGGTTTCTGATGGGAAATTTGCAATTGATCTAATTGGAATTCCCTTGTATGTAGCATAGGTTTTCTCTTACAGTGTTCAGAACTCTCTCCTTGCCCATTGCAAGGAGATAGTATGATGCCCATTTGATAGTATGATTAATGTATGACATGGTTTATTTTTCTTCATGTTTATTCTGTTTGGTATTCTCTGAGCTCCTAGGATGTGTGTATCATATCTTTTGCTAAGTTTGGAATGCTCTCTGTCATTATTTCTTGTCTCTTCCTTCTGCCCTTATATCTCTTCTCCTTCTGGGACTCCTGTAATGCATATATAGGTATGCCTCATTTTGTTTGAGAGGTGTTATGCAAGTTTGAATTTGTTGTGTACCTCAAAAAAGCCAAGTTATTTAATCCTCATTCAATATTGCTGGGTGGGAGCTTTTTGATGGTTTCCATGAGGATGAATCCACCCAATTGTGGGTGGTGACTTCTGATTAGATGATTTCCATAGAGATGTGTCTCCACCCATTCAAGGTGAAATTCCTTACTGGAGCCTTTTAAGATTGAACCATTTTGTAAAAAGCTTTAGAGACATCAGAACTGACAGAGACAACAGAACAGACAGATTCCCAGGGAAGCTGTTAAAGAGAAAGCTAGCAAATCTCACCATCTGCCTTCCCAGCTGAGGAACCCTGAATGTCATCAGCTTTCTTGAACCAAGGTATCTTTCCTGGATGCCTTAGATTGGACATTTTTATAGCTTTTCTTTAATTTAGACATTTTCATGACCATAGAACTACAAACTTGCAACTTAACAAAACCCCCCTTTTCAAAGCCCTTCTATTTCTGGTATATGTCATTCTAGCAACTTGAAAACTAGAACAGGTGTCTTAGGCTGCTCTTCTATTTTATGATTCTTTTATTATCCTGATCATCAGCCTGAATCATTTCAAATGTCTTGTCTTTGAGTTAACTCATTCTTTCTTCTGTTACCTCCTTTCTGTTTTTGAAACACTTATGGGACAGTTTTCATTTCAGTTACTTTGGTCTTCAACTCCTGAAGTTCTGTTTGGTCCTCTTTGTGAAATTTCTATCTCTTTACAAGTATTCTTATATTATTCTCTTATTGTTTTCCTGATATCACGTAGTTCATTCTCTGTATTTTCCTTCATCTCTTTGAGAAAATCTAAGACCATTTAAAAAAATCTTTCTTTGGTAAACCCACATTTAAATTTTCATTATGGGTATTTTCTGGATTTTTATCCTCTTCCTTCGGATGGAGCATCGTTCCCTATTTCTTTGCCTTAAACTCTTTTATTGCACACTGTACACTTTGATATTTAAAAATGTTAAATATAAGATTTATTCCCTGAGATGTTTTTTTCTTGATTTGTGACCAGGTGGTGATAAGACAGAGATTTTCTTGAACTTCAACCCTTCTATCAGGAAGACCAGCCCAAGGTGAATGCACTGTGCAGGGTGTTCTGTGTATTTCTAACCCTATGTCTTGTACTTGACTTTTCCTTGTTAGCTGTTATTGAGTTTGGTTGTCCCCTCTGTTTCCCTTCTGTTAACCAAACAGTAAAGCTCTGTTTACTGATTTTAAAGTATTGTATACCTCAGAAAAGTCATGTTTTAATCCAGACCCAATCTCATGGGAGTGGCCATTTCCTTTAATCCTGATTCAATACTGTAGGTTGGAAATAAGATTATCTCCAGAAGATGTAAAATACAAAATTGTAGGTAAGATCTTTTGACTAGATGAAGATGTGACTCCACCCTTTTCAGGCGGGTCTTGATTGGTTTGCTGGGACCATTTAAAAGAGGAAACATTTTGGAAACAGAAACAAAAAAAGTGACAAAAGCCTCAGAGCCAACGGAAGCTTCACAGCAGAACTGACACAGATGCAGACACATACAGAACAGATTCATGGATATTTGGAGATTCTTGAAGACCAGTAGACATTACCATGAGATGTTAACGCAAGCAAGAACAAGGAGAGAGCCAAGTGAAGCCAAGAGATGAAAGTCAGCCCTGGAGAAGTAAAATGAGGAGCCCCCACAAGAATACAGGATGAAAACAATGGAGCCCAGGAAGAAAGGACCAACAGATGGCAGCCTTAATTTGGACACTTTCACTGCCATGTGTCTACACAGCTGACATAGTTGTCCCTGACCCATTGGCCTTCCTGAGTGAAGATAACCTCTTGTTTGTGCCTTAATTTGGACACTTTCACTGCCTTAGATCTATGAAATTGTAACTTATTAAATTGCCTTTATAAAATCTGTTCCGATTCTGGTATACTGCAATCTGCAGCTTGGAAACTAAAACAGATTTTGATACCAGGAGCAGAATGCTGCTGTCGTTTGCAAATATCAAACATGGTGGACAGTTTTTTAAATGGATAAGAGGAAGATTCTGGAAGAATTGAGAGAAACTTGATAGAGAAGACCTAGAATGCTTTGAAGAGATTGTCAGGAGAAGTGTGGACTCTAAAGATATCTCTGATGAAGCTTTAGACAGAAATCATGAATGTGTCATTCAAATTGGAAGGAAGGCACTTTTTGTAGATGGAAGGCAGAATTTGAGAATGATGAACTTGGATATTTAGCAGAAGAAATTTCCAGCCGAATGTGGAAAATTTAATCTGGCTTCTCCTTGCAGATTTTAGTAAAATGCAAGAGGGAAGAGGTAAGTTGAGAACTGAACTCTTAAGTAAAAAGAAAACAGAAATTGGTTTTCCAGGAAATTCTGGGCTTCCAGAAAGTGAGACCCCATTTAATAGTACCCCATGTAAGGATTTATTCAAGCATAAAAGTAGTCAGCCATTATAGTACAGGCAAGGATTGAGATGGAGTTACCAAGAAAGGATTTGTGGAAAGTCCTTTTGTCTGAGGAGCATGATCCCAGGGTATTGCACAGAAAACCAACGTGAGTTTTGTGGGATCTTTATAAATGGAACCACTGTCAGTTTGGACTAAAAGGGACAGAAAAAAGACAATGTGAAGGAAATGTGTCTTCAGAGGCAGAACCATGGAAGTTAAGGTCTGGATCTAGGAAACCTTAGGCCAAGACAGCAGATCCACCCATACACATGGATAGGATGAGTTTGCCCCAGAAGCAGAGGGTTGGCCTTCCACCTCAGTGATTAGGAAAGATTGTGCCACCTCAGGACTCAGAGAGGGTGGAGCACATAAAAGGTGGATTAATAAGTGCTTGGCTTCCATTCTATTGCTCTGGAAAGGATGAGCATGTGTCCCAGGTGCAATCTCAATGAATGGAGAGGGTGGAGCCAAGAAAAAGTTGGTCCCCCTAACGAGCCACAATGTTGCAACTTACCTGAACATATGGACAGAGTACAAGGCTGCAACATAGCCCTTGGAAAGCTTGGGACTGCAGCTTTCTACAGACTGAGGATAAATACTCTCAGACTTTTAAATCTAATGAAGACTGCCCTACAAGTTTTCAGAACTGTATGGATCCAGTGACCCCTGTTTTCCTTCCGATGTATCCCTATAAAAATGGAAACATGTATCTTATGAATATTCCTCCTTTATATATTGGCAGCAGATAGCTTGTTCTGTGGTCCAGAGCCAGAACAAAATTTTTGCCTTAGAACAGACCATGCCTGTCAAAAACTTTGATGAGATTTTGCACTTGTTTTAACTTTGTATTGTATTTATATTATTACTGAAATGCTTTAAGGTTTTGTGATATTGTTAAGGAGTAAATGGATTTTGTATCTGGAGAAAAAGCATGTCTTTTTTGAAGTCCAGAGGGTGGAATATGCCTGTTTGAAAGAATTATGTACTCCAGGAAAACTATGCTTTAATCCTGATTCAATCTCATGGGAACAATCAATTCTTTTAATCCTGATTCAATACTATAGGCTGGAAACTTTCTATCAGATTACCACCATGGAGATGTGAGACACCTAATTGTGGGTGTGATCTTTTGATTAGATGGAGATGTGACTACACCCATTCTAGGTGCGTCTTGATTAATTTACTGGGATTCTTTAAAAGAGGAAACATTTTGGAAAGAGTTAGAAATTAAATAAATGACAGAAATGATAGAAGCCTCTGAGCCAACAGAAACTTCACAGCAGAGCTGACACTAATGTGGACATGTGGAGAACAGTGATGCAGATGTTTGGTGATGCTTGGAGCTCAGCCCACATTACCATGAAATGTTAAGCAAGCCATAACCTGGAGAAAGCCAAGATAAGAGATGAACGCTAACCTTGGAGAGGTAAAGTGAGGAACCACCACAGGAATAGAGGCTGAAAGCAATGGAATCCAGAAGCAAGGGACCAACAGTTGCCAGCCACATGACTACCCAGTTGACAGAGATGTTCCTGATCCTTTGGTCTTTCTTGATGAAGTTAATCTCTTGTTGTTGCCTTAATTTGGAAACTTTCACTTCCTTAGAACTGTAAAGTTGTAGCTTATTAAATTCCCTTTATAAAAGTCATTCCAATTCTGGTATATTGCATTCCAGCAGCTTGCAAACTAATACAACCAGGAACAGACCTCCTTCTTCTGGGTGTTTGAAACCATAAGTATTTTCCCAAGACTCTCCACCTGTGTCATTTCTTACATTCCTATCGTGTCTCAAGCTGCTTTTGCCTGGTGGGAATATTTTTGACAAGAGTGACATGCTAGAAAGGACTTTCTCATGCCACTGTTTCCTAGACAAAACTGGGACAGGGACCATGAAGGGGACACACACCCACTCCAAAGTTCCCTGGGGAGAGGATAAAGAATGGCACCAAGAGATTCTCCCATAAAGCTGTGGTTTACTGGCCTGCCAAGAAAATCCAGACCTAGCTGTCCACCATATAATGAATGAAGTGTAGCATCTTTAAGTCTCCTCTGCCATGGCCTTTGGGGCATTTTGAAAAACTGGTCACCCTCAGAACCTGGTCCTGAGTGGCATGATATCTCTAATCAAAATCTATGATCACTGCTTTGCTATGCCACTCCTGTTCCTTGGGATCAGGAATTTTATGTTTTCTGTCACAATGACCTAGCAAGGACCTGGACACAGGATGACCTGCTATGAGAGTGGGTGTTGAGTCCCAATAGCAACAAGAGAGAAATGTACTTTGCTTTACTGCAATTTTCAGCCTTTCTAACACTGGATGCTATACAATATTCTTCCGATGCCTAGCATTTCAAAATTGTTGTTTCAGACATTTCCTGCTTGCTAGTAATGCTCTGTTGGAAGAATTGGGTCCTTGTTACTTTTTCAGAATTTTTTCTTATCCCATTCCTTTCTGAGTTTGCTTATTAAAAATCATTTACACTTTTAGGAGGCAGAACAAGACAGTGAAGTTAGTAGGTTTGTGATTTAGCTCATTCTCTTAGTGAGCTATTCAATAACCAAAATGAGTCTGAACGATGGTTTGAAGGAGTTCTGTGATCAGCCTGGAATGGGTGGAAGGGCCAAGATCACAGCACAGAACTGTAAGTAAACTTCCATGTTGTGGATTTGGTGCCTCTCCTCCACAGACACAGCAGGCTATCTCAGAGTCTTGCCTCAGTGGGAAACAGAAGCTCTCTGTACTAGGAGCAAGGGAAAGAGAGCTCAACCAAGCTCTAATTGTGGATTTGATTAACAAACTTAGAATGCTGAATACAAGCTCTGAGCACTTATCTATCTACAGGGAAAGCATGAGAGAAATCAGGAGGTCTCCCCTTATCAGCAATTAGGTAGGGCTGGTGAAAAAGCCAGAAACTACTGAACTAGATGATCTCTTAGTACTGGAAAAGATCTGTGCCTAAAGAAGAGGGCCACATAGTGCCAGGTATACAAACTATGGCCCTTGATTGCCAAACCTGGGAAGCGGGGATAAGATATGAGAAGAATTCTCTCTGTCTCACTCTCTCTCTCTCTCTCTCTCTCTCTCTCTCTCTCTCTCTCTCTCCTTTTTAGCATCCCATTAAAGAAAACAGTTGGCATTAAATGCCTGAGAGCAAAGTAACTAATCAAATGAAGCAGATAATACCCTACAGAGAGTATCTTCCCCAGGAAAAGGGTGGACAGATCCCTGCACAAATAATGGCTTTCATTCATATAATTAAAACCCCAGGGGCTGAGGTAGTAGCAGCAGTTGCAACCTACTAAAAGTGGAGACCAGCCTGTCTCAAACAAATTTCTGGCAGAAGGTAAAAGAAGTCTTCTTAAGAAACCTGGAATTTTTACAGCCTGCCAGAAAAAAATGGGATGTAGAGTGACTACCCCACAAAACGAAAATGAGAGGGGAGGCAAGTCCCAGCACATGGAGTAACAATTATTTACAAAAATCTAATCCCAGGAAGTGAAAACTGGATACATTTTAAGTCTGTCTTCAGCCTCAGCCTCTGTCTCAACCACACCCCTGAGAGGACAGGATCTGCTGAACATTAAAGATACCATAGCACTTTATGCAGATGGAGAAGGGAGGGAAGACAAGTGTCATCTGTTGGACAGGACAGGAAAAGCACAGAATTAACAGACTTCACATGAAAGAGTGGAACCTTCTGGGTCTTATCCCCAGGGAGACTTGATACCAATTATACCCTTGTTGTGAGCCCTGGGCCTGTCTTGTTTGGGAAAATCTGACAGAAGTAAGTTCTATATGGGGAGATCCTCCTCAGAAAGCCAGACATACAGGCCAAAATTGCAAGAGATAACGAAAGGAGTGTTAAAAATATATAAAGGCAAAAACAAAACAAA
Organism: Tamandua tetradactyla; assembly: GCF_023851605.1. Classification (NCBI taxonomy): domain Eukaryota; kingdom Metazoa; phylum Chordata; class Mammalia; order Pilosa; family Myrmecophagidae; genus Tamandua; species Tamandua tetradactyla. The sequence goes on along the minus strand of NC_135353.1, from coordinate 51,369,025 downwards.
GAGTAGGTTAACAGTACATGAGAAGGAAGAGGGAAGAGAAAAATTTCTCCTGGGGGTGAAACAACTGCACACACAGAAAAGGAAAGTCTCAAAAAATTTCCATATAAGCAGAGCAAGAACTAGTAAAACATGAGGTGAAAAATTATGATCAGTTAAAGAGAAGCTATGCCAGAGGTCTAGAATAAATTGAACTAAATGTCAAAGAAGAAAACAGAGAAAAAAACCAAGCAACAAGAAAAGACAACGCAAAAGAGAGAAAATGACATCCAAATTAAAGTAATCAAGAAAATCAGATGCCTAGACACCAGGAAAAACTATGAGGCACACTAGGAAGTACAAAGATATGGCCCAGTCAAAGGAACAAACTAACACTTAAGTGAGATACAGAAGTAGAAACAACTAATTTAAAATATTCAAACAATTCTTCTAAATCAATTCAATGAGTTGAAGAAAAATGTGGTAAAAGAGCTGAAGGACATAAAGAAGACACTGGATGATCATACAGAAGAACTCAAAAGCTTGCAAACAAATGGCAGAACTTATGGGAATGACAGTCACAATAGAATAGATGATAAAACAGTGGAGATATACAACAGAAGATTTGAAAAGGCAGAAGAAAGGATTAGTCAACTAAAGGACAGGACATCTGAAACTTTACACGCAAAAGAAAAGATAGAAAAAAGAATGGAAAAATATGAGTAGGTCTCAGGGAATTGTATGACAACATGAAGCACATAGATATACATGTTATGGTTGTCTCAGAAGGAGAAGAGAAGGGATAAGGGGCAGAAAGAATAATGGAGGAAATAATCACTAAAAATTTCCAATCAAGGTCACAAAAACTTATATGCAGAAAACTTCAAGAAATTGCTAAAATAAATCAGAGAAGTCCTAAATAAATGGAAAGACATATCGTGTTCATGGATTGTAAAACTAAGTATAGTAAAGATGTCAATTCTATGCAAATGTATTTATAGACTCAATGCAATATGAAAAAATACCCCAAAATCTGCTTTGCAGAAATAGAAAAACAAATAAACACATTTATTTGGAAGGGTAGATTGCACTAATTAGCTAAAAATATCTTGAGAAAGGAGAATGAAGTGAGAGATCTAACCCTACCTGACTTTAAAGCATATTATAAATCTACAATGGTCAAAACAGCATGGTGCTGGCCTAAAGATAAATATAATGGCCAATGAAATAGAATAAAAAGTTCACAAATAAACTCTTTCGTTTATGGGCAAAGGATCTATTTTCACAAGGCAATCAAGTCAGTTCAACTGGGACAGAACAACCTCTTCAAGAAATTGTGCTTGGAGGACATGATATACATATCCAAAAGAATGAAAGAGGATTGTATCTCACACCTTATACAATAATTAACTCAAAATCGATCAATAGCCTAAACATTAAAGATAAGAACATAAAAATTGTAGAAGAAAATGAACAGAAATGTATTAAAGATTTGTGATAAGAAGCTGTTTCCTAGTCTTACATTCAAAGAGTAAGCAATGAAGAAAGAAATAGACAAATGGGATCTCTTCAAAACTGAACACTTTGTGCATCAAAGAACTTTGTCAGGAAAGTAAAAAGGCAGCCTACGCAATGGGAGACAATATTTGGAAACCACATTTCACATAAGGTTCTCTATCTAAAATATATAATGTGATCCTAAAATTCAATCACAAAATGACAAAAGAAAACATTAAAAATGTGGAAAATTCATAGACAGATACTTTTCCAAAGATGAAATACAAATGACTCAAAAACATAAAAAGAGGCTCAACATCACTGGTTATTAGGGAAATGCAAGTCAAAACCACAGTGAAATATCATCTCACACCTACTAAAATGGTCATTATAAAAAAAACAGAAAACTGCAAGTGCTGGAGAAGATGTGTTGAAAGAGGTACACCTGCTCACTGTTGGTGAGAATGAATAATCGTGCAACTGCTCTGGAAGGCAGTTTCCTCAGGAGGTGAAGTAGATAATAGCCATATGATCCAGCAACCCATTACTTGGTGTATATTTGGAGGAACTGAAAGCAGGGACATTAACGGACATTTACACACTGATGTTTATAGTGGTATTTTCACAAATGTCAAGAGATGGAAACATCCCAAATGTCCATCAACAGACATATGGATAAACAAACTGTGGTATGTACATACGATGGAATATTACACAGCTGAAAGACCAAACAATGTTATGACACTTGTAACAATGTGGATGAACCGTGAGAAAATTACATTGAGCAAAGTAAGCCAGAAACAAAAAGACAGGTACAGTATTGTCTTGCTAATATGGACTAAATACAATGAACAAAATCTGAGAATTAAAGTTGAGAAAACAGATTATCAAGATGTAGAAAGAGGGTAGAGATTGGGCATTTGATGCTGAAGGAGCAAGAACATTCAACAGAATTGGTTGTAAAAATTCAAAAATGTGTAGCACAATACTGTGAGACTAACAAAGTTGTGTGAGAGTGTCTTTAAAAGAATGAAACTAAGGGCATATATGGCACCAGAAGGAATGATTTGGAAGAAAAACTGAAAGTGTATAATTTAGCAAACCCTATGGTGGACAATGATGTTGATTAAATATACAAACATAAAAATACTTTTACATGAGGGAAAACAAATGAATGTCACCATTGCAAGGTGTTAAAAAGTGGCTGGTATATGGAAAAAATGCAATGAATGCAAGCTAGTAACATTTACAGTAACATTGTTGTGACCAATTATCAATTGTAACAAATGTATACAAAGCTAAATGTAAATAACAGAAGAAATAAATGAAAATAACAGAAGAATATAAGGGAGGAATATGGAATGCATGTTGCTGTTTCTTGTTTTTCTTTACCTCTTATTTGCAGAAGAAATGGTAATGCTCTCATACAGATTGTGGTGGTGAATGCGTAATTATGTAATTATATAGGGAGACATTCCTTTAAAACTAAGGATGGATTGTATGGTGCATGAATAAAACTTTAAAAATAAACAGAAAGACACTAGTGCTGGAGAAGATGTGGAGAGAGAGAGATACACCTATTAACTTTTTGTATGGAAGTAAAATGGTGCAGTCCCCCTGGAGGGCCATGTGGTGCTGTCACAGGAGGCTACGCATATGGTTACCATACTAATCTGAAACCCTGTTATTATGTATATACCTGGAAGAACTAAAAGCAGGGACACAAATAGACATTTGTACATTAGTGTTTATAATGACATTATTGAAGATTTGCAATGGATGGTAATGGCCTAAGGGCATATTGACTGATTAATACAAGAGTGAATTGTTATGTATGCATATGATGGGATATTGAGGCACTGCAAGGGGGAATGAAGTTTTGTGTCATGCAATTAGGAAACTAGATGAAAGATCCTTGAAGACACTATGTTAAGGAAATAAGCCAGAAACAAAAAGACAAATATTGTATGGTCTCACTAGTATCCACTAGCTATAATGAGCAAATTCTGAGAGGTAAAGTTGAGAATACAGATTATCAGGGGATAGCAAGAGGTTAGAGATTTAGTATTTGATGCTGAAGGAGTAAAAATATACAACAAAATTGATTTTAAAGATGCAGAAATGGATAGCACAATACTATCTGGTGGTGGTAAATTATTGTAAGTATAATGAACAAAGCTGAGTGTGAGTAGGGCTGAAAGAAGAAGGGTGAGATCACGTATGAAACCAGAAGAATAGGTAGATGATAAAAACTGAGAGTGTATAGCTTAGTGAAATTTAGAATGGACAATGATGTTGATTAAATGCACAAACATAAGAATGTTTTTACATGAGAGAGAACAAATGAATGTCAACATTGCAAAGTGATAAAAATTGGATGGTTAGGCAGACAATCAATAAAGAAATAGACAATTTGAATAGCACAATAAATGAACTAGAGTTGGCAAACATTTACAGAACATTACACCCCTCAAAAGCAGGATACACATTTTTCTCATGTGCTCATGAGTAATTCTCAAGGATAGACCATATGCTGTGTCACAAAGCAAATCTCAGTAAATTTAAAAAGATTGAAATTATACAAAGCACTTTCTCAGATCATAATGGACTGAAGTTGGAAATCAATATCAGAGAGATGGCCAGAATATTCACAAATAAATGGAGGTTAAACAACGCACTCTTAAACAACCAGTGTGTCAAGGATGAAATTACAAGAGAAATCAGTAAATATCTCGAGGAAATGAAAATGAAAACACAACATATCAAAATTTATGGGATGCAGCAAAGGCAGTGCTAAGAGCAAAATGTATTGCCTTAAGTGCCTATATTTTCAAAAAAAGTAAAAAATGAGGAATTAGTTGTTCACCTGGAAGAACTAGAGAAAAACAGAAAACTAGCCCCAAAGCAAACAAAAATAAGTAAATAATGAAGATTAGGCCAGAAAAAAATGAAATTGAGAGTATCAAAAAAATGAGAAAAAAAAGTTGATTCTTCAAGAAAATCAATAAAATTGATGGATCCCTAGCTAGGTTGACAGAAAAAGAAGAGGAGATGCAAATAAATAAAATCAGAAATGGAAGAGGGGACATAACCACTGACCCTGCAGAAACAAAGGAAGTAATGAGAGGATAAATGAGCAACTATATGCTAAAAAAATAGACAATGTAGACAAAATGGAAAACTTCCTAGAAAACCATGAACAAGCAGCATTGACTCTAGAAGACATAGACAACATCAGCAAACAAATCAGAAAAAAAGAGATTGAATCAGTCATTAAGAAGCTTCCCAAAAAGAAAAGTCCAGACCAGATGACTTCACATGTGAATTCTACCAAGCATTCAAGAAAGAATTAGTCCCAATCCTACTCAAACTCTTCAAAAGAATTAAAGAAGAGGGAAAGCTACCTAACTCATTCTAAGCCCACTTCACCATAATACCAAAGCCAGACAAAAATACAAGAAAAGAAAATTACGGACCAATTTCTCTAATGAAAACAGATGCAAAAACCCTCAGCAAAATATTTGCAAATCAAATCCAGCAGCACATTAAAAGAATTATGCACCATGATCAAGTGGGATTTATTCCAGGTATGCAAGCATGATTCAACATAAGAAAATCAATTAATGTAAAAGAGCATATCAACAAATCAAAGCTGAAAACCACATGATGATTTCAATTAATGCAAAAAAAGGCATTTGACAAAATTCAACGTCCTTTTCTGAAGACAACACTTCAAAGGATAGGAATAGAAGGGAACTTCCTCAACATGATAGACGAAACATATGAAAAACCCACAGCTAACATCATTGTCATTGGGGAAAGATTGAACTCTTTCCCTCTAAGGTAAGGAATGAAAAAAAAGATCAATACTGTGCTGGAAGTTCTAGCCAGAGTAATTAGACATGAAAAAGAAATAAAAGACTTCTAAATTGGAAAGTAAAGTAAAACTCTCACTGTTTGCAAATGATATAATACTATTTATCAAAAATCCAAAAAAATGTACAGCAAAGCTACTAGAGCTAATAAATGAGTATAGCAAAGTGGCTGGGTACAAGATCAAGCCCCCAAAATTCATGCTGTTTCTACACACAAGTAATGAGCAATCTGAGAGTACATCATGAAAAAAGATCCATTTACAACAGCAACCAAAAGAATAAAATATTTTGAAATAAATTTAACTAAGAACACACAAAAACCTATATGCAGAAAACTATAAGAAATTGCTAAAAGAAATCATGGAAGTGCTAAATAAATAGAAGAGCATACTGTGTTCATGGATTGGAAGACTAAATATAATTAATTTGTCCATTCTTAGTTAAGATTTCCATTTTACCCAAATTGATTTATAAATTCAATGCAATGCCAATTAAAATCCCAAAAACTTACTTTGCAGTATTAGAAAAACCAATAATCAAATTTATTTAGAAGGGAAGAGTGCCCCAAATAGCTAGTATCTTAAGAAAGAAGAATTAAGTGGGAAGTCTCACACTACCTGACTTTAAAGCATATTATGAAGTTACAGTCATCAAAACAGCATGATACTGATATACAGATAGATGTACTGACCAATGGAATCAAATAGAATGGCAGATGTATTCCCTCTCACTTATGGACAATTGATCTTGGATAATGTGGTTAAGCTAATTCACCTGGAATGGAGCAGCCTCTTCAATAAATAGGGCTCGAAGAACTGGATATTCATTTGCAAAAGAATGAAAGAGGATCCATATCTCACACTCTATAGAAAAATATACTCAAAATGGATAAAGACATAAACATTAGAGCTAAGACTATAACACTTTTAGAAGAAAATGTCTGTAAATATCTTGTAAATCTTCTAATAGGAGGTGGTTTCCTAGAGCTAATACCCAAAGCATGAATATTAAAAAAAGAAATAGATAAATGGGAACTATTCAAAATTTAATACTTTCGTGCACCAAAGAACTTTGTCAAGAATGTAAAAGGCAGCCTATGTAATGGGAGACAATATTTGAAAACCACATAGTAGACAAGACAAGGGTTTAGAGTTCAGAATATATAAAAAGATTCCTCAACTCAATAACCAAAGGACAAATAATCCAATTAAAAAATGGGCACAAGACATGAACAGACACTCTTCAAGAGGAAATACAAATGGCTAAAAGGCACAGGAAAAGATGCTCAAATTCACTGGCTATTAGCAAAATGCAAACCAAAACCACAGTGAGATATCATCTGACACCCACTAGAATGGTTTTCATAATGTTTTTCATTATAAAACAACAACAAAAAAACAGAAAAGACCAAGTGCTGGAGAGGATGTGGAGAGAGGCACAGTCATCCACTGTTGGTGGAGATGTAAAAGGGTATGACTACTCCGGAAGGCAATTTGACTGTTCCTAGGGAGCTAAGTATAGAATTTCCATATGATTCAGCAGTCCTATTACTAAATATGCATTCAGAGGACCTGAGGGCAAGGACACAAATGGACATTTGCATACCAATATTTAAGCAGCATTATTTATAATTCCCAAAAGATAGAAACAGCCCAAATGCCCATCAATGGATGAGGGGCTAAACAAGTTGTGTTATATGCATATGATGGAACATTATGTAGCTGTAAGACAGAATAAAGCCAGGAAGCATGTAACAACATGGATGAACCTTGAAGACATTATGCTGAGTGAAATTAGCCAGAAACAGAAGGACAAATGCTGTATGGGCTCACTAATATGCACTAATATTAATGAGTGAACTTGGAGAATTGAAGTAAACAACACAGATTATTAACAGATAGACATAGAGTACATATCAGGCAATTAGTGCTGAAGGAATACAGATTGTGCATCCGGACTGACTGTAAAAATTCAGAAATGTATAGCACAATACTACCTGATTGAAACACAATAATATAAGTTCACTGAATGAAGCTGAATGTGAGTATAATTGATGGAGAAGGGCTGGAGGCTTTTAGGAAACCAGAAGGAAAGATAGAAGATAAAGACTGAGATGGTAATATTTAGGAATGCCTGGAGGGACAATGATTGAAATAAAAAAAGCATTTTTGCATGAGGGAGAACAAATGAATGTCAATATTTCAGGGTGTTGAAATTAGTATATGGGGGAAAAGTACAATCAATGTAAACAAGGGTCTATAGTCAACAGTAACATTATAATATGCTTCCACTGCAGGTAACAAAGGCATTATGACAAAACTAAATGCCAGCATCTGGGGCATGGGTGAGGGGTATGTATTCTTTGTGGAAGAAAAGAAAATGTCTTCATATAGGTCAGATGAAGGCATGTCTATACACTTAGGTTGAATTGTATGAAGTGTGAATAAAACTGTTTAAAGATGAACAGAGAGAAACAAGTGCCAGAGAAAATGCAGAGAAAAAGATGTACCTATTCACTGTTGGTAGAGAAACTAAGATGTGCAGTCCCTTGGAAGACAGTGTGGTAGTTCCATAGGAAGCTAAGGGTTGGGTTGACATATGATCATGAAGTGCCATTTCTCAGTATATACCTGGAGGAACTGGGTATGGGGACACAAATGGGCATTTGCACACTGGTTTTTATGGGGGCAGTGTTATTGATCCACAATGGATGGAGGTAGCCTAAGGGTACAATGACTGAAGAATGGAAGGGGGAACTATGGTATATATATATATATATACAATGAACTACTGAGCAGCTGCAAGAAGGAATGAGGTTGGGAGGCATGCAACTAGATGAATAAACCTTAAAAGCTGTACGTTGAATGAAATGTCAGAAACAAAAGACAAATATCATCATGTCTCTACCATATGGACTAACTATAATATAAAAACACAGTGAACTGAAGTCAAGAACATGGGTTATCAGGTTGGGGCCTATTGTAGAGAGTTCTAGATAGTAAGCTCTTACAGCAGTCACATATGTTCAGAAGTAGTAACTGTTAATTCTCAATTCTCAGATACTGAGCCATTTGTACATAACATGGCCATTCCCAAAAACTTTGGGTGTTTATATGACACCTGAGACTTAGAGTTAGAGCTCTAAAGTTATGAAACTCAGCTGTACCCCATATAGAAACCGTTTAAAAGTTGATCAGATTTTGACTAGAGATATGAATGAAGCTGATCTGGATAGGACTAATGTATATCAGAAAAAAAAGGGATGATATCATCCATATTGTAAAACTTCAACTTTTGTGTGAGACTACAGGTAGAGATGTTCATTTGGTGCAAAATTTATATTTTGGGTAGTGCATTTGCTATTTTATCTTATATGGTCAGTTTAGTTGAACAACACAAGTACATGGAATCTTAAATAGGGTGTGAGATTTTCTTGGTTTGTCCAGGTTAGTGGAATGCCCTGATATATCCCAGAGTAATTTGGGAGGTGAAAACAAAAGTATTTGCAAAGGCACTTAGGGGACTGGGGATAAAGGAGGAAATAGTCTTTTCTCCTACATGGGACATGACTTCCAGAGGTGTAAATCTCCCAGGCAATGTGGGACAGGAAACCCAGGATGAGCCAGGATCCAGCATCAAGGGATTGAGAAAGCCTTCTTGACAAAATGGGGAAGAGAGAAATGAGACAAAATAAAGTTTCAATGGCTGAGAGATTTCAAACAGAGTCAAGAAGTTATCCTGTAGGTTATTCTTATGCATAATATAGATATCCTTTTTAAATTTATGGTAGGAGAGGCTGGAGGGCAGTACCTGACACTGTTGAGCTCTATTCCAGTAGTCTTCATTCTTGAATACAATTGTATAAAGATACAACTTTTACAATGTGACTGTATGATTGTGAAAACCTTGTGTTTGATGCTCCTTTTATCCAGGATATGGACAGATGAGTAAAAAAATCTAGATAAAAAGTAAACAAATACTAGGGGGGGAAGAGTAAAGTAAATTGGGAATTTGGAGATACTAGTGGTCAATGAGAGGGAGAGGTAAGAGGTTTTATGCACGAGTTTTTTTCTGTTTATTTCTTTTCCTGATATGATCCAAATGTTCAGAAAATGATCATGCTGATGAATACACAACTATGTGATGATATTGTGAGCCATTAATTGTATACCGTGTATGAACTCTAATATGTGTGGAGATTTCTCAATAAAAATATTTTTTAAATGGGTGGTATAAGAAAAAAATACAATTAATGCAAACTAGTATCTATGGTTAACAGTAACATTGTTGTGATCTTTCAATAATTGTAACAAAAGCAATATACCAAAGCTAAATGTCAATAAGATGGGGATATATTCATGGGGAATGTGATTCTTGTGGTTGTTTTTTGTTTCTCTTATTTTCCTCTTCATTGATTGTGGATGAAATGGAAATGTTCTCATATAGATTGCAGTGGTGAATGCATGACTCTATAATTATAATGGGAGCCATTGATGTTACACTTAGGATGGATTGTACGGTGTGTGAATAAAATTGATTAGAAAATAAACATAAAGATACAGGCTACTGAAGATTTGGAGAGAGTGATACCCTTATTCACTGTTGGTATGGAAGTAAAATGGTGCAGTCCCACTAGAGGGCAGTATGGTTTTTCCACAGAAGTTAAATATCTGGTTGCCTTAAGATTCTGCAACCCTATCATTATATATATACCTTGAAGATCTGAAAGCAGGGACACAAAAAGACATTTGCACAATGGTGTTTATGGCAGCAGGACTCACAATTTATAATTGATAGAGATGGCCTAAGGGTACATCGACTGATGAAAGGAAGGGTGAAATGTTGTTCATACATACAACAAAATACTGAGCAGCTGCAGGAAGGAATGAAGCTGTTTGTCATGTTACTAGCTGAATGATCCTTGTGGACATTATGTTGAGTGAAAAGAGCCAGAAACAAAATGAACGAATAGTGTATGGTCTCAGTACCATTACCTAAAATGAGCAAATTTTGAGAATGGAATTATAGCTCATAGGTTATTAGGGGGTTGAAAGTAGGCAGAAATTTGAAAATCAATGATTAAGGAGTACAGAATGTTAAAAAAGACTCATTGTAAAGGTTCTTAGATTGTAAAATCATATTACTAAATTCTGAGATGCTGTACTCTTTGTGTATAACCTGGTTGTTACTTGAAACTTTGGGCATCTATGTGACACCAGAGACTCAGAGTTACAGTTTTCAGCCTGAAAATCAGCATTAATCTATACAACAACTGCTAAAGAAGCTGAAAAAGATCAGACTTCAGTTAGAGATATGAATGTAGCTGCTCTGGTTAGGACTAAGGTAAATCAGAATACAGATAAAGTATGATCTTGTTTGTATTTTAAAACTTCAACTTCTGTGAGAGACCAAAGGAAGAGATGTTTATTTGGTCCAAAATTTAAATTTTTCAAAGCATACTAGCTAATTTAACCTTTCTGATCAATTTAGCTAAACAACCGAATTACATAGAACCCAATATAAGGAATGACAACTTCTTATTTTGTACAAGTTGAGGTAATGCCCTAATACATTCCAGAGTATTTGGTACAGAAAATAAAAAAAGTATTTGAAAAGTCCCCTTGAAAGACTCAAGAAAAATGTGGAACTATTAATCTTCCTCACTTGAGGAATTCCTGATATTCTCTCAAGCATTAGAGACTCTCTCAATGTAATAAGCTCAGCCCTTGATGTTTATGCTTGTCCAAACTTTTCTCTACAATGGCAAAGCTAAGCCTACTTATAACTATACCTGAGAGTCACTGCAGAGAACGTCTTTTGTTGTTTAGATATGGCCTCTCTCTCTAAGCTAAGTTTGCAAATAAACTCACTTCTCTCCCCTAAGGTGGGACATGAAACCCAGGGGTGTAAGTCTCCCTGGCATCGTGGCACATGACTTCCAGGTACGAGCTTAGCCTAGGCATTGTGGGATTGAGAATGTCTCCTTGACTGAAGAGGGTGGGGGACAAATGAAACAAAACAAAGTTTAAGAGACTGAGGTATTTCATGTAGGGTCCAGAGGTCATTCTATAGATTATTCTTATGCAAGTTTTAGCTAGATGTTGTAAACTGCCACAGTATGCCAAAGCCCAACCAACAATATTACTGAAAACCCTAAAGAGCACCCTGGGCTCTATCTAAGACTCTCTATATGTTTTACCTAGGAAGTTTGTATTTTCCAGAAACTTAAGACCTTCAGATTGTTCCTATGCCAGATAGGCCCTAAAATCCAGAGTTACCAGTCTCTCCTAAAACATCATAGTTCTGTCTTACAAGGTCAAGATCCCTTTCCAAAAGTAAGAATTTAAAATGGTCACTGCCTAGATACCCCTGAAGATTGAGAGAGTGATTAAATGAGAGGGAGGAGGTTTAATAGAGAAATTTGGATTTAATAAATGATTAAGACTTGTAACTCATTGTATACATATTTCTTTTTATTTTCTAGTGTATTAGAATAGTTATATGGAAACACCAGAAATTGTTGACCTATAATACATTAGCCCTGATCTTTCATAATAATCCTATAGCTATATAGAAAAAAAAGGTTTTGATTGCCTTTGTTTGCATGGATCTACTTCTGGATGTTATTTTCTGTTCCACTGATCTATATATCTATCTCTAACAATACTACACTGTATTTGTTAACTTACCTTTATTGTATTTCTTTAAATTGGGAAGAATGCAATATTAGGGGTCAGTAAGGGGGAAGATGAGGGGAATGTAATGTTTGGGGTTTTCTTTTTTTCTTTTTATTTCTTTTTCCAATGTAATGCAAATGTTCTGAGATTGATCATGGTGATAAATGCACAGTCATGTGATGATACTGTGAACTACTGTTTGTATACATTTGATGGATTGTATGGTGTATGAGTATATCTTAATAAAATTAAATTTGAAAAAATTAATGCCAAATTCCTTCATCAAGGAATGTTGAAAGACACCTGGATAGTTGATTTCTTGCGTGGATATTTTATGCTGTGTATACTGGAATTTCTATTTCTCAATAATCCTCCAGTTTGATGAAGACTAGTTCTTCCTATTGTGTTTTCAATCTAAAACATCTACTGTCAGCTCCTCTTATACATGCCTCACATCCATTGGTAGTTCCAGAATTTCTATACAGAAGGGATGTAATGAGAACTATCTCTTTGTAAAGACGGTCTAGGACAATCATCATGAGGTTTTATTTACATAGTCAACATAGAGTTTTGATTTTAAAGTCTGCTTCTTTGGGGTAAGTTTCTGTACATGAGGGCCTATTGGAGATAATGGCAAAGCTAAACCTGTTTGGCACTGCCACTAATTAGCTTTCTCATGTCTAAGAGACAGGATGAAAATCATAAGACCTTGTTTAATTTCCCTTATCTCTTTAATCATTCCTTGAGTTTCAATACACAATCCCTCTGTTCTTATACTTTAATTTATTTCAGTTCCCATTTTTATGTCCAGTCCTTACTTCTGCCTATTTCTAATTATCCTAATCTTGTAAGACCTGAAATTCAGATAAATACTTGAACCAAGATTCTCATGGGAGAGGCAAAGTTAAACAGAATTAAATCCACATATACTAAAATTTCACGTAAGTTAAACTGAAGCATAGAGATAATCATATCTTCACTTTTATTTTAAAAATGGATAAAACAAACAAATCTGAGTCTCAGAAAAATGTTAATCATCTTGCCCAAGATCATATACAGTGGTCAAGCTCGAATTTTTCTATTTCTAAAGTCCATGTGTTTTGACTACTCATTGCCGACTCTAAACAGTAGGCACATTGTGTCAAAAAACAAGGCAGATTTGGCACAATTCCTTGAGACGAAAAGACCAGTCATGTGAAAAAAATGTGGTTGAAATCATGGGTTCTTTTTCATTGTTTTCTTATAATGCCTTTTTTTGTATGCCTTGCATGAAGGGGAAGACCCGGAAAGCCCTTTTGTATATTTATTAAGTTATTAGTATCAATAGAAACCTTTTTTACCATGACTAACCAGCTGTCTCCTGCTTTTCTTATTCTTTGTGCTAAAAGCAACATGGTGCTTCTGAAGAAAAAGAAGAAGGAGAGATCGAATAGGGGACATTTCTTATAGACGTGATAACCTTGAGTTTTTTATAGTGATAGTAACATTAAGGTCTCTGTCATCCCCCAAAACATGTACAGACACATTTAAAAACACACACACTAGGATCCCAGGGTGTCTTTTATCCTAATAGGCCTTTTCCAAAACCAGGGATCACTAGTAAATGCTTATTGGTAGATCTAGTGAGGCCAGGTTTTGAACAAGCAAATATTTTGAATTATATTGACTTTTCCTTTCCTAAAGACATACCTTTTTTGAAATTACTAGTTTATCCTTCAGACTAACGAATATTCAAACATGTTTCAAAATCATGCTAAAGTATCTTAATTAGCTAAAGATTGTTAAGTTATGTGCAATTTTTCTCCCCCAAAAAAGGTTTCCAAAGTACACCTCTAACCTAAATCATTGAATAACATACCTCTCTGAAAATTAAATCAGATGATTTCCCAAATCACCATTGTTATCTGATCACTGTCTATAGTGATATTTCACTTAGCATTTCTCTGAAGGGGCGAGGCATGCTTATTAGTCAGAGCCACTGTCTAAAAATAACTATGTACAATGTTAAACTTTCTTAGATACCACCTATTCTTTCCATCTTCTCTTACTTAATATAGCACATATTTGGAAATATTTCAAAACCTTTGGCTTTATTCATTATACTCTGAGCTTTATAAGTAGTAAAACTCCTGAAAGCATTGGAACAAATTCCTTATGCATTCAGTTAAATATGAGAGAGCATGGCATTAGCTTTAAAGGAAGAAACATATATACATATATATGTATATATATATATAATAGATTTATAAAAGTTGAAAAATTACTCTGTTCATTTATTTTAAAAGTAGGTGATATCTAGAAATAGCTTCCTACACTGTGCCAGTGTGTTCTATAAATAGGCAATGAAGCCACAGGAGTCTCTTCAGGCAAAGCAGACACCTCCCTGGCCGGGAACACAGCCTGTATTAACATACCTGCCTGGCAGCTCCAAAGCATATGAATAATTTTAAACCTAAATAAAGGTCTCCTTTACATGTCTTAAGACAGATTGAAACTTGAGTATTTTTAGAAACTTGGGTATTTTTACACAGAATGAGAATGTGTAATTCTTCTTTATTTGCTGAGTTACTTGCTGAATTTAATTATATATTAAAATATATAGTATTCTATCCTATTATGAAGAATCAGGGCAAGCAAATGTGCAAGTTTCATCCTTATATTTTAAGACTTTTCACTGAAAGATAAGCTATATATATATTTTCTCACTCATATCTTCCTAAGGGGAAACATTTGGTCTTTGACAATTAAAGGCCTCAAGATTTAGTTATTTTATCATCAGATGAGGGTACTTTTTACAAACGAATCCAAAAAAATAAGGAAAAATTTTTATTAAATCAGTATAATTTACAAATGAACCTATAATTTATATGTTACATCTGCATATAACAGATGTAACCTCTTTTTTCTCACAGAGCCAATCTCTAACAAATTACTCACTCAGAAAATAACTCTAAAACCTACATAGACCTTTCCTAGCATATTCTCACTGCAAACTAAATCAGACACTCTTGTTTCTTCATCGTTCTGTAATAACCAAGGCAAAATATGTTAACTAATTATAGTTGAGCATTTATTACGTGTGTTAAGAACTTTATACTCATACCCATTTATCTCATTTAATGTAAACAACATTATCAAGAGGTTGTAATGCCTAAGTATTATTACCCATGCTTCCATATTGTGAGCACTAAGTGAACAGATTGCTCTAAGGTTATTCGACCCCGAAATAAGCTTGTGTTTATTTCAGTCACAAGCAGAATTTGAAATATTGAAACTGGACTAGGAGTGCCCAGTTCTTACTTAATTTATATGGAAAATGCATCACATCAAATATGTCACTGGTCAAATGGAACAAGGCTTGGAAGAAAAAATACAGTAAGCCTTTAGAAGTCCTACATAGTGTAAAAAGCATAATACTTCCCTTCACATGTATATGAGTCATAATTACTCAGGTGTCAAAGTGTTCTCATGGAAAAACATATGAAAATGTAATACAATAGAGAGAATAAATAGAGAAAAAACAAGAGGAAAGGTAATTTTATAGCATGGGTATTTTCTGATGTCAGGTCCAAATAGGATACTAAGAGCAGCATGAGTAGAGCTGCTTATCTGAGAATGAATAGGATCAATAAAATATGGAAGAACAGGGCTGCATAGGTGTTTCAGTGGTAGAATGTTCCCCTGCCATGCGGGAGACCTGGGTTTAATTCCTGGACCATGTACCCCACAAAAAAATCGTGGAAGAAGATTGTGGGAAGAGGAAATCAGGAGCATCACAGTTTCTCTGATCAGCTCTGCTGACTCACCTGATTGGGCTGGAAAGAATTTCAGCTTAGTTAGAAAGACACATTCAGTTTTGTGAGTATTCTTATATAAATTCATTTTCAGTTCAGTTTTCATTGGACAATATCTGCACAATTTCCCAATGTCATGAAAGCATAAACATGATTTCTCATTTTACAGGTGAGTAACTAAACTAGAATGCACAAGGATTAAATAAATTACCCAATGCCCACCCATGAGGGGCAAGCTGGAATAGAACATAGTTACTGTAATGCCAAACATGCCATTTTCCCTGCAGCCACCCCCTACCATTGTTACCTGCTTCAAGATTCCTGATGGACTAATTTGATTTTGATAAGCTCAGGCCTGCCATTTTCTCACTGTAAAGTGTTACTTCAATCTTTTGAGGGAAAGGATCTCTCTAGTGCAAATTCTCTCCAAATAACACCATCTCAAATGAGACATTTTATACCCACCCAATGTGTGCAATATGTTATTTTCTGATGGATAGTTTGGCACTTTGGGAAGAAAATTGGTCTTTTATAGCCACTTAGTAATATTTTTAAAGTCCTACAGCAGTATTCTGCTAAATGGCATCCAGTTCATCTGGATGTGTTGTGCTTCCAGATCATAAAATCCTAAAGGGCAGAGTCTATGACTGGTTAATTTTATATCAATTGTGACTATGAATGCTTTAATAAATATTATTTCATGGTAATGATGGTGATGACAAGTAACTGCCCATCAAAGTGTCAACCAACCAGGCAATTTAGTGAAAGTCAAACTGGTCATTTGTTGTCATAAAAAAATCCAATAACTTGATTGAATGAGTTATTCATATAAAAGCTGGCTACTTTTATGCTTCTATAGACAACATTAATGTTACTTCCATATTGAGATGAATTAGGAGAATTGTACCACATAGATATATATTAGTAGTCACAGCTTCACATCAATCAGAAACCATGAAAAATATGAGTAATAACATTTTTGAAATTAACAAAATATAATCATATATTGGTTTGGAATTTCAGGAATTTCCTTCAGGTAGCATTCTGAAACCACGAATTTATTTCACAATATTTCTTGCAGATAAGAACTTGGCTCAACTTAATCAATAATTGTCTAGTACAATTAAGAATAATGAGTACCCCAAGAAAGAAACTTCACGTGCCATTTTCTGGCCTACATACTTTCCACATCCATACCTATATTAGTAAAATAAAGTATAAAAGTAAATCAATTGAAAATATTAAGCAATGGACCCTGAAAGCAATAGAATTACATTATTGATAATTGCTTTGGAGTACCTTTTTAGTCACATATTAAGCTGTTATGATTCAGAAAATGTCCAGGGAATATGTCTGTCTGATTCATTACTGCATTTTTTCATATTTTGCGCAGTTCTTAGTACAGAATTTACACTTAAAAACACATCTAGTGGAGATTTTTGCCTGCAGCCAACATGGATTATCAGGAACCAGATTTATCCTCCTACAATAAACTAAAAACTGGACAAAATATGTAAATGATAGATTTTGGACATGGGGCAACATACAATGCAGACCAGTGACCATTTAGAGGGTGGGAAAAAATGAGGTGACCCTAAAATTGCCCCAACTTACTGTCTAAAGAAAGTCTGAAGGCCACAGTACGTAGAGGGAGGACCCAGGCAGAGCTCAGCAATCTCCCTGAGTTAAGAGCACAGATTTGGAAATTCAAGGATGTCAAGGTGAGTAGAGTATTTCGAGGGGCAGAATATCAGAGAAGAGAGCTCTCTGTTCCAAGATCTGAAGAGGTTTCCCCCTAACTATTCTTTACCTGAGTACTTAAGAGGGCAAATGTATGAGAAAATAACTTGAGAAAAGGGAAAATAATACCTGAAAATAGCAGGTAGGCAAACTCCTGGTGATCACACTAAGCTAGGAGTAGTTCAAGTTCCCACCGCAGAATACATAGGGAATTAGGTGCAATAATCTCAGAATACATAAGGAATTGGGTAGAATACTATGTAGAGATTGCTTCAGTAGTGAGGGAAAGTTAGTATTAGACTAAACTCTGCTCCAGTCTCACCTAACAAAACCTAAACGAAAGTCTTGAAAGGATTAAAACAATTTCCGAGAAACTAAACTACACATCAGAATAAAGCTCAAGAATATTTAAAATAAAATAAGTATACTAAGCCTTAGGGCACAATCTTAGCCACCTTTGATTTGACAAAGATTTCTTAAATACAACACAAAAAACACAAACTGATAAAAAAAAAAACAGCCAATAAATCAGATTCCATCAAAATTAAAAGCTTTTGTTCTTAAAAATGGGCTGATTCAGGTGAGAAAATGTAAGCCATAAACAGGGAGAAAATATTTGAAAAGCAAATACCTAAAAACATTCTATCTAGAATTTGTAAAGTACTCTGGAAAATCCATAATTCAAATACAAATAAAACAGTTAACATGAGCAAAATTGTCTGGAACGCTCACCAAAAATGAAAATCAGATAGTCAATAAGCACGTTAAATGATGTTCAACATCAGCAGTCATTAAAAAAACTATTTAAACCAGAATGGGATACCACTACACACTCACTAGAAAGGCCAAAATTAAAGGCATAAAATATCAAATTTAAGTGATGAATGCAAAATAATACAACCATTTTGGAAAATGAAAAAGCCATGTTTTACTTCTGATCCTATCTGTGCAGGGAAGCCATTTCTTTTAATCCTGATTAAGTGGAAAATTTTAATTAAATTATCCCCACAGAGATGTGGCATGCCCAACTGTGGTTTTGACTCCACCCATTCCAGGTGGGTCTGGATTAGTTTACTAGAGTCTTTAAAAGGGGTAACATTTTGGAGAAACCTCCGAAACAGCAAAGCCAACAGAAACTTCAGAGCAGAGGTCTCACAGATGGTGACACTTGGAGAACAGACATGTGGATGCTTGGAGATACTTGGAACCCAGCAGATGTTGCCATGATATGTAAGCAAGCCAGAACCTGGAGAGAGCCAGTGGAAGCCAAGAGATGAAAGCTAGCCCTGGAGAAGCAAAGTGAGGAACCCCCACAGGAACAGAGGCTGAAAGCAATGGAGCCCAGGACTAAGGGACCAGCAGATGCCAACCACATACCTTCTCAGCTGAACAGAGGTGTTCAAAAATGCCATCAGCCTTTCTTGAGTGAAGGTAACCTCTTGCTGGTTCCTTAATTTAGACACTTTCATTTCCTTAGAACTGTAAACTTGTAACTCATTAAATTCCCTTTTTAAAAACCACTACTGTTTCTGGTACAATGCATTGCAGCAGCTTAATAAACTAATACAATGGTTTAGAAGTTTCTTCTAAGGTTAAATATGCAACTGCCATATGAATCACCCAATCCACTCATAGACACTTACCCAACAGAAATAAAAGTATATGCTCACCATAAAGATTTTCACATTAATGCTTACAGCAACTTTATTTATTATAACCTCAAACTGGAAACAGTCCCAACATCCACCAATAGATAAATGAATGAGCAAATTTTGGTGTGCCTATACAATGATATAACACTCACCAATAGAATCTAATGAATTAATGATGCAGGCAACAGCAGATGAATCTAAAAATTATGCTGAGTGAAAGAAGTTAGAGAAACATGAGTACATACTGTAGGATGGAGGATCCATTTACATAAAGTTCTATAAAATGCAAACTAATTTAAAGTAATAGATCAGTAGTTGTCTGGGAAGGTTAGGGATGGAGAGTTCACAAATGGGTACAAGGAAATGTTTTGAGATATGGATATGTTCATTATCTTGAGTTTCGCAAAAGGACACATATATAAAACATTAAAGTCTAAATTTTAGATGTTTGTATATGTACATATTTTAGTGATCTGGGTATCTGTGGTAACTGAAGCTGGAAGAAGCATCATAGAAAAAAAAATCGATGGGTTCTAGGAACAAATCTCAACTCTAACATATAATGGCTGGGTACAGGAGGATGAGCCCATAAAGGAACAGAGAACAACTGGGAAGAAAAGTAGAAGTTAAGGGAAGAAGGGGGTTTCAAGAAGGGTTGCATACTTTGTCAAACAGTGAGCATTGTTCTTAAGAGGTCAAATAAAATATGAACTTTAAAGTATTTTATTTAGTGACAAAGGTGAACTTAGCCATATCAGTTTTATGAAGGAATGGGACAGAAAGTTAAATTGGAGTTGGTGAGCAGGAGATGGATAAATGGAGACAATGAATATAAGCAATTTTTAATTTTTTTGGTGGATAAATACAGAAAAGAGAAGTATGGAAGGAAGGGCCCAGAGGGTGAAAAGGAACTGAGCAAGCGTTTTTATTTTTAACTGAAGAAAAAATTTAGGAAGTTTTTATGCTGGAACTGGATCATGAGAGCCAAATATTAAATTTTCAGCAGTTTTGCAGAGCCATTATTAAAAATTAACTTAGATAAACTTAGAATTAAATAAAGTATATTAAAACCAAGGTAATAAGTACTAAAAAATTCACCACTTCTTAGCTATGGGGTTATTTTTGTTTATTGTATGTGTATGGTGATAATATTATATAACGGTTTGCTACTGCACATCTCAACTCTGTGTTCAGTGGTGTCATGTCAGTGGCTTGAAATGAGCCATGGTGGTAGTATTTGCACCAAAAACAGTGGCCACCATTAAAAATAAAGATTTTATTTACTTATTTCATTGTTGTTTCTGATTGTCTAAAAATAAAATGATGGACAGAATCTTAGCAATGGAGATTGAACTTAAAATTTGTCCTGTTTGCAGCTGTTACATTGTGAATAACACAAGAAATTGAGGAAATATTCCTTCAGCATTCAAAACTTATTAATAAGATTGAGCAAATAAGTCACTCACATCATTGATGAACACGTTAAATTATGGCATAATTTTTAATTCTTTTACTCTCATCTTTAATCAGAAATGTAAACAAAAATATCAATCAATATTCATGTTGGAACTACTACAATCATTTGTGAATTACAACCATAGATTGGCTATGAATGCAAAAGTTTGTCAAAAACAATGAAAGCCAAAGGGAAAAAACCACCACAATAATAAAACACTTACTGAGGATCAGTTATTTATATGGAATTTATAATAAAATGCATGGTATATTTTATTATTGTTGTAAATTATGTGCTATACATCCTTTGTCTCACTAAATTATATAAAAAAGTTAACTACATATACCCATGCAGTTGATTTTCCAGAGCAGGCAATTAAATATTTACCAGCACATTCAGACCTCAGTGAAGCTACAATAAAACAAATCTGCAAAAGAAAAAATTTCTCTCTCTCTCTCTGTCCATCTGTCTATTTGAATCAATATTTTCTGAGAATATGAAATGGACTTTAAAGCATGGATGGGAGAATGTAGGACTAGGCAGAAACTAGAATATAGAGATAGGATATATATATAGTAAGGGACATGGCTGAGATCAGGTTCAGGAAATCCTGAATTTATAACTTGAATCAATAAATTGGACTTATGCCAGACCACAATTAAAACTCATGCAGTTCATCTAAATGTTATTCAATTAAGGACCAATAATAAAAGTAAAAATTACTTAATGGGAACCAGTCGTGTTAAATATTTTAAATACATTAACTCATTCCAGTACTTTAAAAATCATTAAGTTGTAGGTATTATTCTTACTACACCACACATAAGAAGAGAAAAGTGAGGCTCATGGAGGTTCATTAACTTGCACAAGTTCACAGAGCTGGTGGAGCTTACATTTGAACAAAGCTCTGCCTGGCTCCAACTACAAAGTAGCCTTTATAGCTAACTACTATGCACTACTGCTTCCTTCTAATCTAAGCTTAAGTGGTTAGAACTTCCTAAGCCTCTGTCTGGCTTCTCTAACACGATAGTAAATCTTATGAAGAAAGGGATTCTCAAAAATAAACAGACATTTTAAAGGTTCAATTTAAATTTAATGTCCCCTTGAAAGTTTCAATTATCTAATTGGAAGAACAGAATGTACCTGCTGGAAAACAGGGTAAAATCAGAAGTGATGTGAATTTAAATTTACTTAAAATTGGATCGAAATCCAAAGTCAGGACAGTTATTCTTTCTTTCCATTAGAACTTACCTCTTCTATTAAGACCAGACTCCAAAGTCAATATAAACTACTGCACTGATTCAGAGATGAATGAAAAAATATGCAATATAAACTAAGGTGAAACCGATTCCCCCCAAGAAACAGGTACAAACGACAAAGATAAAAGATCAGGCAACTTATACAGAAGTTAAAACAGATCCTTCAAACTTCAGTAGAAGACAACAAGAATTGAATCATCTAAAGAAAAATGATTTTCAGTTCCATTTCCCTAGCATCTCATCATAATGATTCTTGGAAACATTTGTTTCCTTCCGCTTGTAAAAATTGGAATCTTCAGATTTGTGGTGATTTAGATGCCTGCCCTGATCAAGATGGTAGAATGAGATACCTCAGGACTCTGTCCCCCAATAGAAACTTTGAACAACCAGGAAGAGCTGGCAGGAACATCTCTCCCAACTTTCATTCTGTAATTGATTTCCAGCTTTATTTCTTGTGGTTTAAGATAATGCATTGCTTGATTTCAAAATTGTTAAATTTTTTTGAGACGTGTTTTATGACCAAACATGTGGTCTGTCATGGAGAATGATCCTTAAGTACTTGAGAAGAATGTATTCTGCTGTTGTTAGGGGTAGTGTTTTATAAATGTCTATTATGTTTAGTTCCTGTATATGATTGTTCAAATTCTGTTTCCTTACTATTTTGTCTGGATGTTCTATCCATTAATGAAAGTGGTGCATTGAAATCTACAATTATTATTGTAGAAGTATCCATTTCTCCATTCAGTTTCGTAAATGTTGACCTCATGAACTTTGAAGCTTTGTGATTAGGTACTTATATGTTATAGTTGTGCTATTTTCTTGGTAGATTGACCTTTCTATTAATATATAATATCCTCCTATGTCTCTTCTGTTTTTTACTTAAAATCTATTCTGTCCATTACTACTCTAGCTGCCCAACTCTCTATAAGTTAAATTTTGCATTGAACATTTTTTCCATCCTTTCGCTTTAAATCTATTTGTGTATTTGAGTCTAAGGTGAGTCTCTTGTTAACAACATATAGTTTGATCATGTTTTTAATCCATTCTGCCAATCTGCCTCTTCTGATTGGAGAGTTTAACTCATTTACATTCAGAGTAATTGCAGTTAAGGCAGAACCTACTTCACCCATTTTGTCTTTTGTTTCTGGTAGGTCTTATAAAATTTTGTCACTCTTTTCCTTAATTATAGTCTCTTTTTATATATAACTAATTTTTGCAATGAAACAAGTTGATTCTGTTATAATTTCCATTTCTGCATATATTTAAATATATTCTTCATGATTAATATGGGGTTTGAATTTAATGACCTAAATCTATATTCAATTAGTTTGAAATACTAGCATTTTAACTTCAATAGTGTACATGATCTCTTCTCCTACTCCTCTCCATCACCCCTCTTTTTGTTGTCTTTTCACATATCATCTTTTTTTTTTTATTTTCCATGCCTATAACAGATATATGATTATTTCTTACTCAAATGTGTTCTAAATCTTATGAGAAATCAGAGGTAAAATTATATGTGAGGAATGCAGTAATACTGACATTTATATTTACCTATGTGGTTGCCTTTACAGGCATCACTCTTTCCTCCTAAGGCTACAAGCTTCCTCTACTGGCCTTTTCCTTCGAATTTGAGGAATTCCATTTAACATCTCTTGTAGGGCAGATCTCATAGTAATGAATTCTGTCAGCTACTAATCTATGAATGTCTTCAACTCACTTTTGAAGGGTAATTCTGTGAGAAACAATATTTGGTTGGCATTTTTTCTCTTTCAGAACTTCAAATATGTCATATGATTGCCTTCTCATCTCCATTGTTTCTGATAAGAAATCAGCACTTAATCTTTTCTTGCAATTTCATTGAGATATATCCACACACCACATAAACCATCAAAGGTATGCAATCAATGGTTCACAGCATCATCATATATTTGTGCATTCAACACCACAATAAATTTTAGAACATTGTCATTAATCAAAATAAAGAAATAAAACTACAAGAATACCCAAATCATCCTATACCCTTTATACCCACACTATACATATATATATAATTTTGTATTTATTTTACTACTCATCTACTCATATGTTGGGCAAATGGAGTGTCATTGACAAGCCTTTTCCAGTCATACAGTCCATGACCAAAGCTGTACCATTACAGAATCATTATAAAAGGTCATAGCTACTGGATCACACCTCAATGATTGCAGGTATTCCCCTCTAACTATTCTAACACACCAGCACCTAAAAGGAAATATCTATATATTGACTGAGTAGTCTAAATTATTTGCCAAATACTAATTTCTCGTTACAACTCCTCCCTCTCACCTCTTACCTGATTAAAAGATTAAAAGATTTCAAATAGTGTTGAGGGGCAATTTTTGAGGTTACTGATCACTCACCTGATCACTCTCTCAATCTTCAAGGATACCTGGGCAATGACCATTTTAACTTGTTTGTGCTGGAAAAGGGGTGTTGGTTTTATGGGATAAGGGGTTGTAACTCATTGATATTCTTAGGAAGACTGGTACCTCTTAGTTTCAGGACTTATCTGGCTTTAGAACATGCTTGATACCTTAAGGTTCTGAACAAATGCACTTACTAAGGAAAACATTTATAGAATTTTGATAGAGCCCAGGATATTCTTTAGATCTCTCAGGAATACCATTGGTTGAGATTTGGCTTTCTTTAGCAATCTGCAATATTTTGCTGAAGCATTCAAGAGAGTAACCTCAAAAATTACCCCCCAACATTATTTGAAATCTTTTAGCTGCTGAAACTTCACTTTGTTTCACTTATTTCCCCCTTTTTGGTAAAGAAGGCATTCTCAAGCCCACAATGCTAGGGCCTGGCTCATCCTTGGAAGCCATGTCGTATGTCACAACGGAGTCTTACACACCTGGGAGTCATGTCCCATGTAGGGGTGAGGGTTTATTTGCAGAGTTGGCTTAGAGAGAGAGGTCACATCTGAGCAACAAAAGAGATTATTAGGGTGACTCTTAAGCATAATCATAAATAGGCTTAGCTTCAACATTACAGAAATAAGTTTCATAAGGTCAAGTCTCAAGATCGAGGGCTTGGCTTATGAAACTGGCAATCCCTAATGTTTAAGAGAACATTAGGGATTTCCCAGTTGGGGAAGTTTAATAACTCCACATTTTTCCTAAGTCCCTCAAGGGAACTTTGTAAATATTGTTATTTTCTGCCCAAAATGCCACAGAGTGTATCAGGGGATTACAGTAAACTCTAGAGAGCAAAAAGGCCACATTCCCTATTCTAGGTTCCATATATTAAGTTGTTTAAGCAAGCTGACAAGACAAAATAATTTAGTATGCCACCAGAAAGTTTAAAATTTGGACCACATAAACCTCTCTTCCTTTGGTCTCATACAGATGTTGAAGTTTTAAAATACAGACAATGTCATTTTTTACCCTGTAGCTTGATTTACCTTAGTCCTGTCAGTGTCCATTTCATTCATATCTGTAAGTCATGTCTGATCTCTTTTTCACCTTCTTTATCCATTGCTGTATGGGGTAATGCTGACTCTCAGAGCTGTAGAACTCTCATTCTATGTCTTAGGTGTCACACAGATACCCAACGTTCCAGGAAATCAGAATTCAGAAATAACTCTTAAATCTCAGGAATAGATGTGACTGCTGTAAAAGCTTACAGTCTAGGAAACTTTACAGTGAACCGTATTGAACATTCTGTGCTCCTTAATCATCAATTGCCCACTGTCTGCACACTTTCAATCCCTTGATAACCTATGCTCTCGAATTAAATTCTGAGTTTGCTCATTATAGTTAGATTATATGAGTAAGACCATACAACATTCTACTTCCCTACCCACTGCGAATAGGTGATTTCAGTGATTATTTCCTTGATTATTTGTTCTACCCCTTTTCCTTCTAGTACACCAATAACACATCTATCTGTGCTTGTGCATGCTTTCATTCAACTCCTTGAGACCCTGCTCATATTTTTCCATTTTTTTCCCTATCTGTTCTTTTGTATGCAGGATTTCAGATGTCCTGTCATCAAGTTCATTAACAATTTATTCTACTTCTTCAAATCTGCTGCTGAATGCCTCCATTGTTCTTTTTTCATCTCTTCTATTGTGATTTTCATTCCCATAAGTTCTGCCATTTGTTTTTGCAAGCTTTCAATTTCTCTTGTATGGTCACCCAGTGTCTTCTTTATTTCCTACATCTCTTTTGTCTCATTCTCCTTCAACTCTTTGATTTGAATGAGAATATTTATTTGAACATCTTTAATTAGTTGTTTCAAGTTCTTTATCTCAGATGCAGTATTAGTTTGTTCCTATGAGGAGCAATATCTTCATATTTCCTAGTATGACTCATGTTCAATTTTCTGGGGATAAGGCATCTGATTTCTTGATTAGTTTATTCTGGAGGTCTTTTTCTTTCTTTTGCTGCAGGGTTTTCTTGTTCTTTCACTTTACTCTCTATCTGCTATTTGTCTCTCTCACTGGCCAGTTGTCATATTGGCCCTTCCCCCCCCGCCCCAGTCTGCCCCTAAAATCAGGTGCACACTGCATCCTGCTTAAAGGATGGGGGTTGGCACTTGGCACTACAGTGTGTAGGTAAGAGAATTCTACTGGCTCCTAGGGCTGCTCTGCTTTTTGCAGACCAGCAAGACTTGGATTTGTTTTAGAACACTACTTTAGCAGTTTGCTGTTTGGATTTTCTCAACCAAAACATGGCTGGTTTTTCATGCAAGGGGTTGTAGACCAGCTCCAGTGGGCCTAAGATAGGCACTGAGAAGACTGTAAAAAGCCTTGTCATTCGCTTGCACTTATGGATCTGCCAAGGTGATGGTGCTGTTTGGCAACTAATTGTCCTCAGAAGGTGCTTACCCCCTTGTGCTTAAGCTGTGTCTGAAACTTAATGGTTCCCCTCAGTTTGTTGACTGAAATCAACTCAATGTGGAGCTGTGTGCCCCACTTTACTTTTGACAGAGGACCTCTCTAGTTTTCTCAGTTTTCTGTCACCCCCAGGCAAAGATCAAGCCACCTGCTGTTGTTTCTCACAAGGCTGGGGAGAAGGCTTTCAGAGCCAGGGCTGAAATACAGCCTGTCCATGTTTCCTCAGACTTTTCATACCTTCTGACCTGGGCAATGAAATGTCCTCCCGTGTCCTCCAGTTCTCCAAATGTTGGAGATGTGTCTCAGTACTGTGAGAGATTTTATAGTCTGTGTCCTTGGGGGAGGTGAGAAGAATCCTGGATGCTATTTGTGTGCCTTTCCCACATTTTGCAAGACTGAGTGAGCAGGAGGCAGAGGACTGGCAGTGTGGGGCAGAAATTTCTTACCTGATATTCTTCTTTCTTCAATTTGGCATTTGTGAGGTCCTTCTCCAGTCTATATATTTCTCCACAGTTCTGAACAAGTCAGAATTGTCCCTTTTTTCTGAATCTCTTGGAAGAGGTTTTCAATAGCTGTTTACATCACCATGTTCATGGCCAGCACCTAATCTTATTGTAGATCCCTTGTATGTGACAAGTTGCTTTTATCTAGTTCCTTTTGTGATACAATCTTTATCCTTGGCATTTGACATTTCAATTATGAAATGTCTTGAAATGTGTCTATTGGGTTTTATCCTGTGGGAATTCATTGGGCTTCTTGGATGTTTATGACTTTCATCAGATTTTGGAAATTGGGGACCATTGCTTCATCAAATAGTATTTCTGTCCCTTTTGATTTCTCCACATGTTCTGGGACCACCCCCCATAATATGTATATTGGTATGATTCATTGTCCACCGTGTTCTTTAGACATTGTTCACTTTTTTCCTTTCCTTTCTCTATAATTCTTCAGACTGTATGATTTCCAATGTGCTATGTTATAGTTCACTTATTATTTCTTCTGGCTGATCAAATCTGCTATTGAACACCTCTAGTGTATTTACATTATCCATATTTTTTATTCACAGAAGCTTTTTTTGGTTACTTTCTAAATTCTCTAATACTCCTTTCATTCATATGTCACCTTCTTTATTTCATTTAGCTCATTGAAATTATTAAGGAGATTAATAGAATGTCTTCAAATTCATTTAGGAGATTTGACTATCTTTGACTTCTCCGTTGCTTATTGTGTTTTTTTTTTTCATAAGCAGGCACCAGGAATCAAATCTGGGTCTCTAGCATGGTAGGTCAGAACTCTGCCTGCTGAGCCACCATGGCCTGCCCTATTGTTTGTTTGTTTTTCATTTGTTTTTGCATGCTGTATGGTAGTGGTCACATTTCATTCTTTTTCCATTTGAGTACCTCATTATTGAAGCACCATTTGTTGCATTTTTTTTATGGGAGTCGGGGGGGAGAGAAGTGCATAGGCCAGGAATTGAACCCATGTCTCCCACAAGGCAGGTGAGAATTCTACCACTGAAATACCCCCTCTATTGTTTTTATTTTTTCCATTATATGGGCCATCTCTTCTTGTTACTTTGTATGAATTGTGATATTTTATTGATTTCTTGATATTTGATTATTTTGATGTGCTAATTCTGGAAGTTAGTTTCTCCCTCTTCCTTGAGATTTTAGTGTAAGATTGGTTACATTAAAGCTTTTCTTCAACACTCGGCAAAGAAAACAGCACTGTTTTCTTCAACAACAGCCCATGGTTAACAGATGGATTTTTATCTGATCTCTTAGAACTTGCAAAACTTTGAAAAACTCCCTAATATGTGTGAATATTTTCTCTCCAGGAGAGGATTTCCTCCTTCCAGTTCCTCCACCAAGATGTACTATTTGCTTTTATAAGTTTTTACTTCCCCCCAGAAATTGCAGTTAGTTCAGCTTCACTCCCTCACTTTGTACTGCTTTTTTACTCAAGATTTCAGCCCTGGGTTCACTCTGCTGTTCAGCAACTCTGCCCACCTCTTTCTTGCACCTTTTCTTTTCCCCCAGTACCTTTCAGGTTTAACGACATAGAACCACACATTCTGTCTTCCACACAGCCAGTTGGGGTCAATGTACAGACACACACACAATAGTTTCATTTAGGTGCACAAATAATCAGACACTAGGGGCATAGACTTTGCCAAAGTCTCAGTGTTGGTCAATTCAACTACAAGGAGCTGTACTTGAATATTCATACATGGACTGCCACTATGAGTCAATGGGTTCTCAGGGATCTTGTTTCAGTTTGCTAATGCTGCCAGAATGCAATATGCCAGAATTAGATTGGCTTTTGCAAAGGAGATTTGTTAGGTTAAAAAATTACAGTTCTAAGATGATGAAAATGTCCAAATTAAGACAGCAATAAGAGGATGCCTTCACTCAAGAAATGCCTATTGTGTCCAGGATTTCTCTGTCATGTGGGAAGGCACATGGTGTCATTACCTGGCTCTTCTCCCCTGGGTTGGTTTCAACATGGCTCTCTAAGCTCCTGTGCATCCATCGGGTTTCTCGAGGGACATTTCCCTTCTTTAAGCATCCTTCACTTGGTTTCATCTCTCTGCACTCTTTGTCAGCTCTGAGGTCTCTCTCTATTTTCCCCAATTTATTAGCTTCATAGAGGACTTCAGCCAAAGGATTAAGAGTCACATTGAATTGGATGAGTCACATCTTCATGAAAACAACTAAATCAAAAGGTCCCACCCAATAATAGGTATGCCCCCATGAAATTGGATTAAAAGATCATGGTTTTTCTAGGGTATATAACAGTTTCAAACCAGCACAGCCCAATATTTGTATGTCTGTAGGTAGCTCAACTACCACTATGGGTGGTTTGGTAGTTAGCAGCTGGCAGTAGAATATGACCTGGCCATGGAACCCCCATGCTGAGTTGGCCAAACCGCTATGAAGATCTGATGATGGGATAGGCTCCCAGACTTGCATATTTGTCTTGTTGCTTATTATCATTTTTAGTTGCATTTTTCTTCTAACTCAGCATTCATTGAGTGTTTTTCATTTGTCTTCCAGAGATAAGAGAGAGTTGATTCTGCCCCTATATCTTAATGCTTCTAAGGGAGAGCATTCAATAGGATGTCCTACTGCCATCTTGATGACATCATTCTGACTCTCAGATTTTAGCTTGAGCAATTACTCGGGGCAGGGGTGCTGTTAATTGTGTTGCACAATTCCCAGAGAACAGCAGATTTGGACAAATGTTTGCAACAAGTGTTGCGCTTATACTTTGTAGAGATAAAGCACCTATTAGATATCCAAATGTAGTCTTCAGTAGTCAGTTGTATATAAAAATATACAATTCAGGAAAGTTGTTCAGGCTGGAGAAATAAAATTGAAAGTGATCATCACATAGAAAGTGTTTAAATTCATGAGCTTGGTTGAGATCACCAAGGGAGTCAGTTTAGACAGAGAAGGGGACCATAAATTAAACATCATAAATGCACAAAAAACATTAGGAGTCACTGAGTCAAAGAGGCCTCATGTTTTTATGAGTAGTAGATACTACCATTACCATCTCCCCACACATCTGACATAATTAATAATAAGGTCCTAAGTGCAATTGGTAATTACCTTCAGGAAATCCTTAATGGGGCAAGAGATGTAATGAAAACAGCCACTTCTATGGAAAATAAATCTTGATGACGTATTAAATGGAGAAACTTGTCCTAGATCTCTTGTTGCTGAGTAAGGTGAAATAGGTTAAATACATCCACCTGCTACTCCAAGAAGCTCAGTAAATTCCAATGAGGATTCATATAAAGAAAACTACATGAAGGATATCATGATCAAGGCAGTGAAAGCCAAAGATAAAGAAAACATTTAAAAGTTTTGTAGAACAATAGCTAGATGAGGAGTATAAGATAACTCCCTGCATTACCCTACCAACTTTTCTGTACATCTACAATTATTCCAAAATAAATGTTTATTTTTAAAATATATGTATACCATATAAGAAGCACCTTACAAATTATGACTGACTTCATATCACAAGCAATGGACTTCTGATAAAAGTACATAATGAACTAGTAATGGAAAGGAACTTCCTCAACATGATAAAAAGCATCTTCAAAAAACCCTCAACTAACGTCATACTTAAAAGTGAAATAGTGAAAGTTTTCCACCTAACATCAGGAATAAGGATGTCCTCTCTTTCACGTCTACTCAATAATTTACTGGAGGTTCAAACCATGACAATAAGGCAGGGCAAAAAAAATAAAAGCTATCCAATTTGTAAAGAAGGAGCTATTCACATACAACATGATCTTATATCTAGATGTCCTTTAGAAAAATCCATGCAAAAAAAAAAAACTGTTAGAGATAATAAACAAGTTCAGCAAAGTGGCAGGATGCAAGATCAAGTGTATTTCTACACACTAGCAATGAATACACTATATTTCTATACACTACCAAAAATAATAAAAGAAAATAATTTTATTTACAATAGTATAAAAAGAAACTAAAATAGTTAGTTTCTACACTAAAACTATAAATGATTGCTGAAAGAAATTAAAGAAGATTTAAATAAACAAAAAGACATCATGTTCTTTTCATCATGTTCATGGAATGAAGTATTAAGATGGAAAGTATTTATTATTGTTAAAATGGTTATGCTTCCAATATTGATCTACATATTCATTGCAATGCCTTTTAAAATTCCAGATGCATTTCATGCAGAAACTGACTAGTTAATATTAATAAAGAAATGTGAGAGATCCAGAATAGCAAAAACCCATCTTGAAAAAGAACAAAGTAAGAGGACTCAAATTCAAAACTTATTATAAAGTTGCAAGAATAAAGAAATAAGCCCATATATTTATGGTCAATTAATTCTTTTTTTTTTTTTTTAACATGGGCAGGCACCAGGAATCGAACCCGGGTCCTCTGGCATGGCAGGCAAGCATCCTTGCCTGCTGAGCCACTGTGGCCTGCCCGTCAATTAATTCTTAAATAATAATCTTTCAACAAGTGATAATAGGATAACTGGATATCTACACACAAAAGAATGAAGTCAAACACCTACGTCATGCAAAATTTATATAAGAAATATATAAGAACTAACTCACAATTGACCAAAGAACTAAATGAAAGGGTTAAAGATATAAAACTCTAAAGAGAAAATGAAGATATAAATCTTAAGAGAAAATTAACTTTGCATTAGTCCCAGTTTCTTAAGTATGACACCTAAAGGGCAAGCAACAACAATAAAAACAGGTAAAGTGAACTTCATACAAAATGAAAAACTTTGCGACATCAAAGGCCTTTATGAAGACAGTGAAAATACAATCTATATAATAGGAGAAAATATTTTCAAGACATATATCTGATGAGGGCTAATACCAAGAATTTAAAATCAACTACAATAGTCAAGAAGAAAAAGACAATCCAATTTAAAATGGGTAAAGATGTTGAAGAGAAATTTCTCCAAAAATGATAAGAAATGAAAAATAAGTACATGAAAAGATGCTAAATATTAATGATCACTACAGAAGTGCAAAGTAAAACCATAAGGAAATACCGCTTCACACCCACTGTGGTGGCTATTAACAAAAGAACAGAAAATAAGTGTTGGCTAGGATGTGAAGAAATTGGAATTTTTGTGCATTGCCAGTGGGACTTTTAAGTGTTGTAGTCACTGTGGAAAACAGTTTGACAATTACTCAAACATTGAGTAAGAATTTACCATATAACCCAGCAATCCCAATCTTAAGTATGTTACTGGAAAAGGGGATGGATTAACTGCCTGATGCACTCAAATGATAAATTCCTGAGACACCACCATTTCAAGAGTGAGAGAGCTTTTTGCTAAGCATGAATCAAGAGAGCAGATCGCATATCAGCCCAAAATTCTGTCTCCTTGAACTGATAAAATTCTGATAGTTTTACAGTATTAAAAGATGGGCAGGTTTCAGGAATATCAGCACAATGGCTCCAGATGTTGTTATTAGAGGTGATCTAATTATTGACCATGCACAGATTACATGCTTAGTCAAAGAATGTAAGTAAAAAATGGCAGCCTTAATATAACAATGGACAAGATTTTTATTATTATAACGAGATATAGGTCACTTATAGGTTAAGCTTAAGTTATTGTGTATGTCAGGATGGCCATTTTGTTTAGATCCAATTTTGATTATCACGATAACTTTGGAATTGGGGTGGGTTAGTTCTGTGCTGACCAAGGCCCTTCAGTAATAAGCATTAGTGGTTGTCTTTAGTGATCACAAGGTTCCAAACTAAAAAACAATGGATAAAATGGGTACAAATGAGGGTCAATCATGAGGATTTACAATCAAGACAGCTGGATTACAGTTAAGGTATTTCAGACATTTCCCTCAGCATACTCTAATACACCAGAAAGAAAAGAGGAATATCTATATAATGATTCAATAGTCATTATCACCCCTTAAATCCTAAATTCTTAGTACAACTCCTTCTTCTCATTTGCTAATTCTCTCAATTTTGAGGGCTATCTGAGTGACGACTCTTCTAACTTCTTTAAGATAAAAAGTGACATCAGTTTATCTTGTCTTAAAGCTGCATAATATTCCATCGTATGTATATACCACAGTTTGTTTAGCCACTCTTCTGTTGATGGAGATTTTGGCTGTTTCCATCTCTTTGCAATTGTAAATAATGCTGCTATAAACATTGGTGTGCAAATGTCCGTTTGTGTCTTTGCCCTTAAGTCCTTTGAGTAGATACCTAGCAATGGTATTGCTGGGTCGTATGGCAATTCTATATTCAGCTTTTTGAGGAACCGCCAAACTGCCTTCCACAGTGGTTGCACCCTTTGACATTCCCACCAACAGTGGATAAGTGTGCCTCTTTCTCCGCATCCTCTCCAGCACTTGTCATTTTCTGTTTTGTTGATAATGGCCATTCTGGTGGGTGTGAGATGATATCTCATTGTGGTTTTGATTTGCATTTCTCTAATGGCCAGGGACATTGAGCATCTCTTCATGTGCCTCTTGGCCATCCGTATTTCCTCTTCTGAGAGGTGTCTGTTCAAGTCTTTTTCCCATTTTGTAATTGGGTTGGCTGTCTTTTTGTTGTTGAGATGAACAATCTCTTTATAAATTCTGGATACTAGACCTTTATCTGATATATCACTTCCAAATATTGTCTCCCATTGTGAAGGCTGTCTTTCTACTTTCTTGATGAAGTTCTTTGATGCACAAAAGTGTTTAATTTTGAGGAGTTCCCATTTATTTATTTCCTTCTTCAGTGCTCTTGCTTTAGGTTTAAGGTCCATAAAACCGCCTCCAATTGTAAGATCCATAAGATATCTCCCAACATTTTCCTCTAACTGTTTTATGGTCTTAGACCTAATGTTTAGATCTTTGATCCATTTTGAGTTAACTTTTGTATAGGGTGTGAGAGATGGGTCTTCTTTCATTCTTTTGCATATGGATATCCAGTTCTCTAGGCACCATTTATTGAAGAGACTGCTCTGTCCCAGGTGAGTTGGCTTGACTGCCTTATCAAAGATCAAATGTCCGTAGATGAGAGGGTCTATATCTGAGCACTCTATTCGATTCCATTGGTCGATATATCTATCTTTATGCCAATACCATGCTGTTTTGACCACTGTGGCTTCATAATATGCCTTAAAGTCAGGCAGCGCTATGAACCATGTAATAACATGGATGGACCTAGAGAATATTATGCTGAGTGAATCCAGCCAAAAACTAAAGGACAAATACTGTATGGTCCCATTGATGTGAACGGACATTCGAGAATAAACTTGAAATATGTCATTGGTAATAGAGTTCAGCAGGAGTTAGAAACAGGGTAAGACAATGGGTAATTGAAGCTGAAGGGATACAGACTGTGCAACAGGACTAGATATAAAAACTCAAAAATGAACAGCACAATAATACCTAAATGTAAAGTAATCATGTTAAAACACTGAATGAAGCTGCATCTGAGCTATAGGTTTTTGTTTTGTTTTGTTTTGTTTTGTTTTGATTTTACTATTATTACTTTTATTTTTTTCTCTATATTAACATTCTATATCTTTTTCGGTTATGTTGCTAGTTCTTCTAAACCAATGCAAATGTACTAAGAAATGATGATCATGCATCTATGTGATGATGTTAAGAATTAATGATTGCATGTGTAGAATGGTATGATCTCTAAATGTTGGGTTAATTTCTTTTTTTCCGTTAATTAAAAAAAAAAAAAAAAGAGAAGGGATAATTGGAGATGAAGGGATACAGACTGTACAACGGGACTGGATATAAAAACTCAGAAATGGACAGCACAATACTACCCAATTGTAATGCAATTATGTTAAAACACTGAATGAAGCTGCATGTGAGGTATAGGTTTTTTGTTTTTGTTTTTTTTGTTTTTTTTTCTTTCTATTATTGTTTTAATTTTTATTCTGTTGTCTTTTTATTTCTTTTTCTAAATCGATGCAAATGTACTAAGAAATGATGAATATGCAACTATGTGATGTTATTAAGAATTACTGATTGTACATGTAGATTGGAATGATTTCTAATTGTTTTGTTAATTCTTTTTTAAATTAATAAAAAAAATAATAATTAGCAGGAAAAAAAAAAAAAAGTGACATCAACATTATGGGGCAGAGGGATGAAACTGGTTGTTTGTGGAGAGTGGTACCTCTGGGTTTCAGGGCTTATCTGGCACAGGAACAACCTGGTGGCTTTAAGTCCCTGAAAAAAAAAGTAAATTTTTATAAAACCCAGGGTATCCTTTAGGGTTTTTGGGAGCACTGTTTGTTGGAGCTCTCCATACTGTGACAGTTTTCAATATCTGAATGAAACTTACATATAAATAATACCCAGAATGACCTTTTGATTTTATTTGAAGTCACTTAGCCACAGAATTTACTTCCTTTTCCCCTTTTGGCCAACTAATCTCACAATACCAGGGCCAAGCTCATCCCAGGAAGTCATGTCTAACATTGCCATGGTCAGGTTCATTCTGGAAGCCATGTCTCATGTTGCCAGTGAGACTTACACCCTCAGAGGTTATGTCCCACATAGGGGGGAATGTAGTGAATTTATTTTCAGAGTTGATTTCAAGAGAATGACCACATCTGAGCAACAAAATATGTTCTCTGTGGTGACTATTAGGCATTAATTATAAGTAGGATTTGTTTTGTCATTAGAGAAATAAGTTTCCTAAAGGAAAGTTTTAAGATTGAGTACTTGACTTATTAATTTGGAAGCCCCTATTGTTTAAGAAAATAGCAAGGATTTCCCAGGTGGAGAATTTTAAAAGTTATATATGTTATCCAGTCCCACAAGGGAATTTGCAAACAATTTTTCATTTTTTGCCCCAAATAATTTGAAATGACTGAGAGTATAGCATTAATTTGTACAGAATATCTAGATTCTATTCCTTATTCTAGGTTAAATGTCAAATGAAGTCAAATAAATTTGTTTAAATAAACAGATTAGACAAGTTAAATTAGATAGTGTACTACAGAAAATTTAAATCTTGGACAAAGTAAACATTTCTAATTTGGTCTCACACAGAAGTTAAAATATTAAAATACAGACAATACCTTCTTTTACCTCTATTCTATTTATCTTAGTCTTAACTGTATCAGCTTCACTCACATTCTTAATCAAAATCTGAATTATTTTCCAGCATTTTTAACAGTTACTGTATCAAATAGTGGTGATTTTCAGATTTGGAGATCTCTATCTCTATCAGATGTCACACTGATACCTAAAGTGCCTGGGAACTAACAGGTTATACAAAGAGCAAAGCATTTCATCTTTTCAAAATAACAGTTAAAATTCAAGAGTAAATATGGATATTTTCACAGTCTTAAAGCTGTAAACTTGCCAATTAATTAATTCCCTCTTTTAAAAGCTATTCTATTTCCGATATATTACATTCCATCAGATTTCAAACTAAAACAGGCACATAGTTAGGCTGACAATGAAACAAAGAGAGAGGCTACAAATAAATAAAACAAAAAATGGGAGGGGAATTTAACTTACTGACCCAATAGAAGTAAATGAAATAAGAGGATACTATGAAAAACTATATGCTAACAAACAGAACAACTTAGATCAGATGGACGAATTCCTGCAAAAACACAAACAACCTACATCGACTCAAGAAGAAACATATAACCTCTACAAACTAATCACAAGTAAAGAGATTGAATCAGTCATCAAAAAAACACACAAAAATGGAAAGTCCAGGAACATATAGTTTTACATGTGAATTCTACCAAAGATTTGGGAAAGAATTAGTAACCATCCTGCTCAAACTCATCAAGAAGACTAAAGAGGAGGAAAAGCTACTTAACTCATTCTATGAAGCCAACACCACCATAATACCAAAAACAAGCACAGATAGTACAAGAAAAGAAAATTTCAAACTAGTCTTTTCAATGAATATAGATACAAACCTTCTTAACAAAATAAATGCAAATGAATTGAGCAGCACATTAAAAGAATTATATATATATGACAAAATGGATTTTATCTCAGGTATGCAAAATGAGCTCAATACAAGAAAATAAATTAATGTAATACAACTCATCAATAAACGAAATAGGAAAAATCACATGATCTAGATTGGTGAAAAGGCATTTGGGAAAATTCAGCATCCTTTCTTGATGAAAATCCTTGAAAATATAGGAATAGAAGGAAACTTACTCACCTTGATAAATGGAATATATAAAAAAACTCC
This sequence comes from Tamandua tetradactyla, assembly GCF_023851605.1. Taxonomy (NCBI): domain Eukaryota; kingdom Metazoa; phylum Chordata; class Mammalia; order Pilosa; family Myrmecophagidae; genus Tamandua; species Tamandua tetradactyla. Next base: position 51,331,487 of record NC_135353.1, on the reverse strand, counting down.
ACAGCTAACAAAATACTCAATGGGGAAAGACTGAAAGCTTTCCCTCTAAGATCAGGGAGAAGACAAGGATGCCCGCTGTCACCGTTGTTACTCAACATTGTACTGGAAGTTTTAGCTAGAGCAATTAGAAAAGAAAAACAAATAAAAAGCATTCAAATTGGAAAAGAAGAAGTAAAACTTTCATCGTTTACTATATTTAGAAAGTCCTTAAAAATCTAGAGTAATGCACCTGTAATTAACATATGAATACAGCAAAGTGGTAAGATACAAGATCAACATGCAAAAATCAGTTGTTTTTATATACCAGCAATGAGCAATCTGAGGAGGAAATCAAGAAAAATCCTCTTTTTAAATTTACTAAATGCTCCTGGAATGCAATATGCTAGAAATGGAAGCTTTAAAATAGAAATTTATTAAGTTACAAGTTTGTAGTTATAAGGCCATAAAAGTATCCAAACTAACACATGCAGATAAACATATCTTGACCAAGAAAGGCTGAGGTCTGCACATGAGAAGGCATGTAGCTGGTATCTGCTAATCCTTGTCCCAAGTTCCATTGCTTCTAGCTTGATTCCAGAGATTTCCTCTCTAAACGTCTGTGGACCTTCACTTATCTCCTCCAGGAAATAATTTTCAATTCTGGCTTGCCTAGCATCTCATGGGAAGGCACGTGGCAACATCTCCTGGAATCTGCATCTCCAAACATCCATGTCTAGGCTTCTGCTCTCTCTGTTGGCACTCTAAGTGCCTCCAAATGTCTGTGTCTCTGTCAGCTCTGAGCTTTCTCGAAAATGTTTTCTCTATTAAAGGACTCCAGTAAACTAATCAAGATCCAATTTGAATGGTTGAAGTCAAACCCCATCTTATAAAAAGGCCATGAATGGTGTGTCACATCTTCACAGAAGTAATCAAATCAAAAGGTCACACCCCAATTGAGTGAGCCAATCTTCATGGAAACAACATAATCAAAGGTTTCTGCCCTACAATTTTGAGTCAGGATTAAAGGACATGGCTTTTCTGGGGGGTACATTTTTTTAAACCAGCAAAAACTCCTTTACAATAGCAACAAAAATTAAAATATTTAGGAATTTAACCAAAGATATAAAAGACCTATGTGCAGAAAACTACTAAACTTTCCTAAAAGAAATCAAGGAAGACCTAAATAAATTTAAGGACATACCATGTTCATGGATTGGAAGACTAAATATAATTAAGATGTCAATTCTACCCAAACTGATTTATAGATGCAATGTAACACCAATTAAAATCCAAAGAAGTTACTTTTCAGAAATAGAAAACCAACAATTAAATTTATTTAGTAGGGCAGGGTGCCCCCAAATAACTGCAATTTTATTGAGAAAGAAAAATGAAGTGGAGGTCTTGCACTACCTGAATTTAAAGCATAATACAAACTACAGTGATCAAAACAACATGGTACTAGCATAAAGATAGGTTTGCTGAGCAGTGGCATTGAATTGAGTGTTCAGAGGTGGAACCTCATATCCATGGGAAATTGATCTTTGTTAAGGGGGTCAAAAGTCAATTCAACCAGAACAAAGCAGCCTGTTGAAGAAATTGTGCTTGGAGAACTGGGATATCCATATCCACAAGAATTAAAGAGAACCACACATTAAACAAAAAATATCTCAAAATGGATCAAAAACCTAAACATTAGTACTAAGACCATAAAAGGTTTAGAAGAAAATATAGGGAAATATCTTAAGGATCTTGAGCTAAGTGGTGGTTTCTTATACCTTACACCCAAAGCATGGGCAATGAAGAAAGAAATAGATAAATGGGATCTCTTCAAAATTGAACACTTTTGCACATTAAAGAACACTGTCAGGTAAGCAGAAAGCAGCCTATGCAATGGGAAACAATATTTGGAAACCACATATCAGGTAAGAGTTTAATATACGGAATATGAAAAGAGATCTTACAACTAAACAGCAAAAAAGACAAACAATGTGGTTAATAAATGGGCAAATGACATGGACAGACACTTTTCCATAGAGGAAATACAAATGACTCAAAAACGTATGAAAAGTAGCTCAACCTCACTGGCTATAGGGAAATACAAATCAAAATGCAATGAGATATCATCTCACATGTAGTAGAAATAGAAAATGCTGGAGAGGATGTGGAGAAACAGGCACACTTATTTACTGTTGGTAGGAATATAGAATACTGAAGCCACTCTGGAAGACAGTTTGGCAGTTCCTCAGGAAGATAAGTATAGAAATGCCATATGATCCAACAATCCCATTATTAGATATATAATTGGAGGAACTGAGGGCAAGGACACAAATTGATGTCTGCATACTGATTATTTCAGCGGCATTATTCACAATTGCCAAGAGATATAAACAGCACAAATGTCCATTAATGGATAAGTAGTTAAACAAACTGCTGTAATGATGTAATATTACACAGTCACAAGACAGAATAGAATCATGAAACATATAAGATCAATGAACCTTGAAGACATTATGTTGAGTGAAATTAGCCAGAAACTAATGGACAAATACTGAATGGTCTCACTAACATGAACTAACATTAATGACTGGCATTTGAGAGTTAAAGTTGAGAACACAGGTTATCAGGAGACAGCAAGAAGGTAGAGATTGGATATTTGATGCTGAAAGAGTAAAGAATGTTCAACAGGACTGAGTGTAAAGACCCAGAAATGAATAGCACAATACTATCTGATGGTAACACAATATTGTAAGTACACTGAACAAAGCTGAGTATGAGTAGAGTTAAGGGAGAAGAGCAGGGGGCATGGATGAAACCAGAAGGAAATATAGAGTATAACGACTGGGATGATACAAGTTAATGTGCCTTGAGTGAACAACGATGGTGATTAGATGTGTAAATATAAGAATGTTTTTGCATGAGGGAGAATAAATGAATGTCAACATGGCAAGGTGTTTAAAATGGGATGGCATAAGAGTAAAAATACAATCAATGAAAATCAGGGTCTATAGTTAACAGTAACCTAGCAAAATGTGTAATGAATGTAACAAAGGCAATATACCAAAGCTAAATGTCAATAAGCAGGGGATATGTGTGTGGGGTGTGAATCTTTGCAGAAAAATTGGAGATGTCCTCATATAGATTGCAGTGGTGAGGACACAGCTATATGATTATACCAGAAACCACTGATTTCTTACTTAGGTTGGATTATATGGTATGTGAGTAAAATTGATTAAAAATGAGCAGAGAGGAGTTCCAGGAAGATGATGGGATATGATAAAACAAGTTCAGACCTCCCCCAAGGAACAGTTAGAGAAAGGATGGGAAGGCAAATGAGAAGGTGAATCCAGGGTTTAAGTGACCTTGAAGAGCCTTCTGCACCACACAGGGTGGCCCTGGTTGCAAAAGCTGAGGAACTGAGAAGCAGACAATGTGATACCATCTGACTGGTACAAACAGCCTAACACGGAAGCCTGAAGAATTTCAGGAGTGCACAGATGGAGAGACGGGGACTAAGAAGGAAGTCAAGACACATTCCTTGAATGTGCTACCCTCACCAGGGCAGCCTAATGACCTGTGAATCACCCCACACCCCACAAACCTGAATCCCTTCACCTGTCCCAACTCCCCATGCTCTAAGCATTACCGCCCTGCCAACCTCTCATGTGTGTACCTGCCCCACACCCCCACCACAAGTGCAGTCTAACACACCACCTCTCCTGTGTCCCTTTCAAGCACTACCTTCTTCTCCCCGCTCCCTGTAGGCTGCCACCAGCACATATGGGTTATGGGCACTTATCGCCATACCCAGGCTATACCCACTCCCAGCCCATACAGTTGCACAACCCCACCATGCCACCCCTGAGCTCTGCACACATGTACAACAGTTTGCAGCAAGGCTAGACCTGTAAATGTACATGGCCCCCTGTCATGCCCCACAGACCCGGAAAAGCACTAACCTGTGAAGCCAGGTCACAGCCACCCCCAGCCCATGCAAGTGTAATGCCAACCTGCTGCCATAGCTTTGCACATGTACACAAAGGCACTCAGGCCTTAGACCAACACACACCAGGGTCATGCCCCCAGACCCATACACCCACACAGCCACATCCTCCACTGTCGTAGGGCACTCATGGTCACAGGCACCAGCATAGCATCCCCAACTTGCACCTATACCTGTGATACAAAGCACCACTGCACTGTTGTGCCCACTCTGTGCCATGCATCTTGTTACACATCCATCCCACAAACACAAGGCTTTAGACTACTGAAAGAAATCAACTTCCAAAGTAAATCACTCAAGGTAATTATATGCATGAAAACAACAGAAGATCACTAAGAATATCACAATGCAGACAGATGTGGCCCAGCCTAATGACCAATTTAGAACACAAGAGGAGACACGAACATTGGAACAACTAGTCAAAGATGTTCATATAACTCTATGAAATAAAATAAATAGGATGGCTAATGACATAAAGGAGATCAAGAAGTCACTATAAGAGCATAAAGAGGAATTTGAAAGAATAGGTAAAAAATAGCAGATATCAAAGAAATTAAAGACTCTGTAGAGCAAGTAAAAAACATACTAGAAACACACAACAGCAGATTTGAAGAGGCAGAAGAAAGAATAAGTGAACCAGAGGACAAGAAAACTGATTTCAAACACTCAAACCAGCAAATGGCAAAAAAAGGGAAAAATTTGATGGATCTCAGGGAAATGATGGACAAAACAAAGCACAAATATATAAGAATCATTGGTGTCCCAGAAAGAGAGGGAGAGAGTAAAGGGCTAGGAAGATTAGTTATGGATATAATGGGGAAACTTCCCAACCCTTATAAAGGATATAAATATACAATTCAAAGAAGCTCAGTGAACTTCAAATAGAATACATCCAAATTGGACTTCCCCAAGACACATACTAAACAATCTGTCAAATGATGAAGAGAAGCAGAAAATTCTGAAAGTAGCAAGAGAGAACAATCTACTACATTCAAGGGAAACCACATGAGACTGAGTTCAGACTACTCAACTGGCACCATGGAGGTGAGAAGACAATAGTATGATATATTTAAGACCCTGAAAGAGAAAGACTTCCTGCCAAGAATTCTGTACCCAGACAAATTATCCTTCAAAACTGAGGGAGAGATCAAAATTTTCACAGACAAAAAAATCCTGAAAGAATTTGTCACAAGAGAACAGCTCTACAAGAAATACTAAAGGGAGTTCTGCCAATTGAAAAAAGAAGACAAGAGAAGCAGTTTTGGAGTAGGGCACAGAATTGAAGAATACCAGTAAGGGTAACTTAAAGGATAAAAAGGGAAAGAGGAAAAAGAGTATACACATCTGACAAGTGAAATCCAAAAAATAAGATGTTGGATTCAGGAATGTGTTTCAGTAATAACATTGAATGTTAATGGAATAAATTTACCAATTAAAAGATGCAGACTGGCAGGATGGATTAAGAAATATAATCCAGTATATGCTGCTTACAAGAGACTCATCATAAACAGAAGGATACAAATAGATTGAAAGTGAAAGGATGAAAAATATTTTCCATGCAAATTGTAACCAAAAGAAAACAGAAGTAGCTATCCTAATATCAGAAAAAAATAAAATTTAAATGTGAAGACATCATAAGGGACAAAGAAGGACACTATATATCAATTAAAGGGACAATTCAACAAGAAGAAAGAATGATCATAAATGTTTATGTTCCCAATCAAGGAGCTCCAAAGCGCATGAGACAGACATTGGTGAAACTGAAGGGAGCAATAGTTTTTCAACAATAATAACAGGGGACTTTAATATACCCCTCTTCTCTATAGACAGAAGAACTAGACAGCAGATCAACAAGAAAATAGAGAATTTAAACCACTTGATAAATGAATTAGACCTAAAAGATATACACCCCAAAAACACCAGGATAGATCAAATGCTGGGACACAAAACAGGTTTTTATAAATTTAAAAAAAAACATTGAAATTATTCAAAGCACTTTCTCTGATCACAATGGGATGAATCTGGATCTCAATAACCAAAGAATGAGAACATTCACATATATATGGAGATTAAGTAACACCCTCTTAAATAACCAGTGAGTCAAAGAAGAAATTGCTAGAGAAATCAGTAGCTGTCTAGAGATGAACGGAAATGAGAATACAATGTATCAGAACTTATAGGATGTAGCAAAGGCTGTGCTGAGAGGGAAACTTATTGCCCTAAATGTCTATATTAAAAAAAAACATGAAAGAGCAAAAATCAAGGACTTAGACTGCTCACCTAGAGGAGGGTGAGAAAGAACAGCAAACAAACCAGAAAGCAAATAGTAGAGAAATAACAGAGGTTAAAACAGAGTTAAATGAATGGAAGAAAGAAAGAACAATTGAAAAAATGAATTAGGCCAAAAGTTTGTTCTTTGAGAAAATCAATACAATTGATGGAGCACTAGCAAGACTGAAGAAGAAAAAAAAGAGAGAGAAGATGTAGAAAACCAAAATCAGAAATGAGAAGGGGTGCTTTACCACAGATCCTGAAGAAATAAAAGAAATCATAACAGAATAGAGTGAACAACTATATACTCACAAACTAGGCAATGTAGATGAAATGGACAAATTCCTGGAAACACACAAACAACCTACACTGACCCAGTAAGAAATAGAACATTGCAACAAACCAATCATATTTTTTTAAAGAGATTCAATCAATCATTAAAATCTTCTACAATGAAAAGCCCAGTATCAGATGGCTACACAGGGGAATTTTATTTTATCAACATTCAAAAAAGAACTAACACCAATCCTCTTCAAGCTTTCCAAGGGAAAAAGAACATCACCTACCTAGTTTTATGAAGCTAACATCACTTTAGTACTGAAACTAGGTAAAGATGCTACAAGAAAGGAAAACTACAAGTGAGTCTCTCTAAAGAACATAGATGTAAAAATTCTCAAAAGCAATTATAACAAAATATTAGCAAATCAAACCAAATATCACATTAAAAGAATTATAAACCATGACCAAGTGGGGTTTATACAAGGAATACCAGGAATGCAAAGATGGTTCAAAGATGTTGCTTACAAGAGACTCTTCTTAGACAGAAGGATACAAATAGATTGAAAGTGAAAGGATGAAAAAGGATTCTCCATGCAAATTGTAACCAAAAGAAAAGAAAAGCAACAAAAGAAAAGCACTTAATGTATTTCATTAATAAATTGAAATGAAAAATCACATGATCATCTTGAGTGATGCCAAAAAAGCATTTGACAAAATTCAACAACCATTTCAGATAAAAACACTTCAAAAGATAGGAATCAAAAGTAACTTCCTCAAAATGATAAAGGGCATATATGAAAAACTGATAGCCAGCATTATATTTAATGAAGAGATACTGAAAGCTTTGTCCCTAAGATCAGGAATGAAACAAGGATGCACACTGCACCACTATTATTGAACATTTTGCTACAATTTCTATATAGCACAATCAGACAAGACAAATAAATAAAAGGCATTCAAATTGGAAAGGCAGAACTAAACTTTTGTTATTTGCAAATGACATGATCCTATGTTTGGAAAATACTGAGAAAACTACAGCAAACTTACTTGAGCTAATAAACAGATTCAGCAAGGTGGTGGGATATATAATTAAAGTGCAAAAATTAGTAACATTTCTATACACAATCAGTGATGTAACTGAGGAGTCAGCTAAGGAAAAAATTCCATTCAAAATAGCAACTAAAAGAGTGAAGTACCTAGGAATGAACTTGACTAAGTATGGAAAGGACTTGTACACAGAAAACTATATACCATTGCTAATAGAAATTAAAGAAAATCTGAATAGGTGGAAAGACATTCCCTGCTCATGGATAGGAGGGTAAAATATAGTTTAAGATATTCTACCCAAATTGACCTATAAATTCAATGTAGTACCAATCGAAATTCCAGCAACGTATTTTGAAAACATGGAAAAGCTAGTTGCCCAATTCATCTGGAAGGGAAAGATACACCGAATAGCTAAAAGCATCCTAGAAAAGAAGAATGAAGTGGGAGGATTCACACTCACTGATTTTAAAACTTATTATAAAGCCACAGTGGTCAAAACAGCATCTTACTAGTACAAAGATAGAAGTATTGACCAATGGGATCAAATTGAGAGTAGAGAAATAGACCAACAAATCTATGGTCAACTGATTTTTCCAAGGACCCCAAATCCACTGAACTGGGACAAAGTAGTCTTTTCAATAAATGGGCATGGGAGAATTGGATATCAATAGTTGAAAGAATGAAAGGGGAACCTTACCTTACACCCTATACAAAAACTAACTCAAAGTGGTTAAAACACCTAAATAGAAGAACTTGCACCATAAACTTTCTAGAAAAAAATGTAGGAAAACATCTTCCAAAACTAGTAATTGGAGGTAGCTTTCTAAACAGTGCAGCCAAAGTGCAAGCAACAGAAGAAAAAATAGATAAATGGGAACCCCTCAAAATCAAATGCTGCTGCACCTCAAAAGACTTTGTCAAAAGGTAGAAGACGCAGCCAACTCAATGGGAGAAAATATTTGGAAATTATGTATTGGACAATGTTTTATGTATACATAAAAACATCATACAGACCAGGTGAGTGCCTGGCTTCTTGCTGCCCGTTTCTTCTCCAGGACAGCTACTAGGGGAGTAGAAACGATACAGAACAGTGCCCAAAGCCACAACAGAGATAAAAAAGACAGCGTACCCCATCCTGGAACGGCTGGCTGGCTGAGAGAAGCCGCTCGGGAGAGATCGCCCAGGCGCGCGGGCTTCACCGGGTGGGGCGGCAAGCGGCCGGAGTCACTCCCTTCCCCCTTCCCGGGCCGGATGGGAGAATTGGAGAGGCGGTCCCCTGAAACTGCGGCGGCTGGCGCCCACATCACGCGCGGCCCCCCGGACCAACTGAGAGAATTGGATCGGAAATCCCCAGGCCGCGGAGAACGGTGACGGGTGGGGGAGGCCCCTTCCAAACCCGTGACTCCCCGGGAACGTGCACTCTCCCGGGCGGGCCACTGCCGCTGGCGCCCTCCCACCACGCTTGTCGCCCGGGCAACTAGGAAATTCGGACGGGCGCTTTCCCGGGCTGCGGTGGCCAGCAACCCTCCCTGCATTCAGACCCCGGGCCGGCTCGAACTCTTTCAAGCCGCTTCGGCTAGCGAACCTTCCGGACAGCGAGAGTTTTCCAAAGTTAAAGGTCCCACAGCACCTTTTACTGGTGGGACCCGCAGACAAACGTGTGCCACGAGCGCCGCCTACTGGGCAGGATAAGAAAAACAGAACCCAGAGACTTCACAGAAAAATCTTCCAAACTTTTGGATCCAATACCCAGGGAAATCTGTCTAAATGCGCAGATGCCAACAGAAGATAACGGATCACGCTCAAATAATTGAAAATATGGCCCAGTCAAAGGAACAAACCAATAGTTCAAATGAGATACAGGAGCTGAGACAACTAATGCTAAATATACGAACAGAAATGGAAAACCTCTTCAAAAACGAAATCGATAAATTGAGGGAGGACATGAAGAAGACATGGGCTGAACATAAAGAAAAAATAGAAAAACTGAAAAAACAAATCACAGAACTTATGGAAGTGAAGGACAAAGTAGAAAAGATAGAAAAAACAATGGATACCTACAATGATAGATTCAAAGAGACAGAAGATAGAATTAGTGATTTGGAGGATGGAACATCTGAATTCCAAAAACAAACAGAAACTATCCAGAAAAGAATGGAAAAATTTGAACAGGGTATCAGGGAACTCAAGGACAATATGAACCGCACAAATATACGTGTTGTGGGTGTCCCAGAAGGAGAAGAGAATGGAAAAGGAGGAGAAAAACTAATGGAAGAAATTTTCACTGAAAATTTCTCAACTCTTATGAAAGACCTAAAATTACAGATCCAAGAAGTGCAGCGCACCCCAAAGAGATTAGACCCAAATAGGCGTTCTCCAAGACACTTACTAGTTAGAATGTCAGAGGTCAAAGAGAAAGAGAGAATCTTGAAAGCAGCAAGAGAAAAACAATCCATCACATACAAGGGAAACCCAATAAGACTATGTGTAGATTTCTCAGCAGAAACCATGGAGGCTAGAAGATAGTGGGATGATATATTTAAATTACTAAAAGAGAAAAACTGCCAACCAAGACTCCTATATCCAGCAAAATTGTCCTTCAAAAATGAGGGAGAAATTAAAACATTCTCAGACATAAAGTCACTGAGAGAATTTGTGACCAAGAGACCAGCTCTGCAAGAAATACTAAAGGGAGCGCTAGAGTCAGATACGAAAAGACAGAAGAGAGAGGTATGGAGAAGAGTGTAGAAAGAAGGAAAGTCAGATATGATATATATAATACAAAAGGCAAAATGGTAGAGGAAAATATTATCCAAACAATAATAACACTAAATGTTAATGGACTGAATTCCCCAACCAAAAGACATAGAATGGCAGAATGGATTAAAAAACAGGATCCTTCTATATGCTGTCTACAGGAAACACATCTTAGACCCAAAGATAAACATAGGTTGAAAGTGAAAGGTTGGGAAAAGATATTTCATGCAAATAACAACCAGAAAAGAGCAGGAGTGGCTATACTAATATCCAACAAGTTAGACTTCAAATGTAAAACAGTTAAAAGAGACAAAGAAGGACACTATCTACTAATAAAAGGAACAATTAAACAAGAACACATAACAATCATAAATATTTACGCACCGAACCAGAATGCCCCAAAATACATGAGGATTACACTGCAAACACTGAAAAAGGAAATAGACACAAATACCATAATAGTTGGAGACTTCAATTCCCCACTCTCATCAATGGACAAAACATCTAGACAGAGGATCAATAAAGAAATAGAGAATCTGAATATTACTATAAAGGAGCTAGACTTAACAGACATTTATAGGGCATTACATCCCACAACAGCAGGATACACCTTTTTCTCAAGTGCTCATGGATCATTCTCAAAGATAGACCATATGCTGGGTCACAAAGCAAGTCTTAACAAATTTAAAAAGATTGAAATCATACACAACACTTTCTCGGATCATAAAGGAATGAAGTTGGAAATCAATAATAGGCAGAATGCCAGAAAATTAACAAATAAGTGGAGGCTCAACAAACACTCTTAAACAACGAGTGGGTCAAAGAAGAAATTGCAAGAGAAATTAGTAAATTCCTTGAGGCAAATGAAAATGAAAACACAACATATCAAAACTTATGGGATGCAGCAAAGGCAGTGCTAAGAGGGAAATTTATTGCCCTAAATGCCTATCTCAGAAAAGAAGAAAAGGCAAAAATGCAGGAATTAACTGTTCACTTGGAAGAACTGGAGAAAGAACAGCAAACTAATTCCAAAGCAAGCAAAAGGAAAGAAATAACAAAGATCAGAGCAGAAATAAATGAAATTGAAATCATGAAAACAATAGAGAAAATCAATAAGACCAGAAGTTGGTTCTATGAGAAAATCAATAAGATTGATGGGCCCTTAGCAAGATTGACAAAAAGAAGAAGAGAGAGGATACAAATAAATAAGATCAGAAATGGAAGAGGAGACATAACTACTGACCTCACAGAAATAAAAGAGGTAATAACAGGATACTATGAACAACTTTACACTAATAAATACAACAATTTAGATGAAATGGACGGGCTCCTGAAAAGAAATGAACAACCAACTTTGACTCAAGAAGACATAGATGACCTCAACAAACCAATCACAAGTAAAGAAATTGAATTAGTCATTCAAAAGCTTCCTAAAAAGAAAAGTCCAGGACCAGATGGCTTCACATGTGAATTCTACCAAACGTTCCAGAAAGAATTAGTACCAATTCTCCTCAAACTCTTCAAAAAAATCGAAGTGGAGGGAAAACTACCTAATTCATTCTATGAAGCCAACATCACCCTCATACCAAAACCAGGCAAAGATATTACAAAAAAAGAAAACTACAGACCAATCTCTCTAATGAATATAGATGCAAAAATCCTCAATAAAATTCTAGCAAATCGTATCCAACAACACATTAAAAGAATTATACATCATGACCAAGTAGGATTCATCCCAGGTATGCAAGGATGGTTCAACATAAGAAAATCAATTAATGTAATACACCATATCAACAAATCAAAGCAGAAAAATCACATGATCATCTCAATTGATGCAGAGAAAGCATTTGACAAGATTCAACATCCTTTCCTGCTGAAAACACTTCAAAAGATAGGAATACAAGGGAACTTCCTTAAAATGATAGAGGGAATATATGAAAAACCCACAGCTAATATCATCCTCAATGGGGAAAAATTGAAAACTTTCCCCCTAAGATCAGGAACAAGACAAGGATGTCCACTATCACCACTATTATTCAACATTGTGTTGGAGGTTCTAGCCAGAGCAATTAGACAAGAAAAAGAAATACAAGGCATCAAAATTGGAAAGGAAGAAGTACAACTGTCACTGTTTGCAGACGATATGATACTATACGTCGAAAACCTGTAAAAATCCACAACAAAACTACTAGAGCTAATAAATGAGTACAGCAAAGTAGCAGGTTACAAGATCAACATTCAAAAATCTGTAGCATTTCTATACACTAGTAATGAACAAGCTGAGGGGGAAATCAAGAAATGAATCCCATTTACAATTGCAACTAAAAGAATAAAATACCTAGGAATAAATTTAACTAAAGAGACAAAAAACCTATATAAAGAAAATTACAAAAAACTGTTAAAAGAAATCACAGAAGACCTAAATAGATGGAAGGGCATACCGTGTTCATGGATTGGAAGACTAAATATAGTTAAGATGTCAATCCTACCTAAATTGATTTACAGATTCAATGCAATACCAATCAAAATCCCAACAACTTATTTTTCAGAAATAGAAACACCAATAAGCAAATTTATCTGGAAAGGCAGGGTGCCCAGAATTGCTAAAAACATCTTGAGGAAAAAAAACGAAGCTGGAGGTCTCACGCTGCCGGACTTTAAGGCGTATTATGAAGCCACAGTGGTCAAAACAGCATGGTACTGGCATAAAGATAGATATATCGACCAATGGAATCAAATAGAGTGCTCAGATATAGACCCTCTGATCTGTGGACATTTGATCTTTGATAAGGCAGTCAAGCCAACTCACCTGGGACAGAACAGTCTCTTCAATAAATGGTGCCTAGAGAACTGGATATCCATATGCAAAAGAATGAAAGAAGACCCATCTCTCACACCCTATACAAAAGTTAACTCAAAATGGATGAAAGATCTAAACATTAGGTCTAAGACCATAAAACAGAGGAAAATGTTGGGAGATATCTTATGGATCTTACAACTGGAGGCGGTTTTATGGACCTTAAACCTAAAGCAAGAACACTGAAGAAGGAAATAAATAAATGGGAGCTCCTCAAAATTAAACACTTTTGTGCATCAAAGAACTTCATCAAGAAAGTAGAAAGACAGCCTACACAATGGGAGACAATATTTGGAAATGATATATCAGATAAAGGTCTAGTATCCAGAATTTATAAAGAGATTGTTCATCTCAACAACAAAAAGACAGCCAACCCAATTACAAAATGGGAAAAAGACTTGAACAGACACCTCTCAGAAGAGGAAATACAAATGGCCAAAAGGCACATGAAGAGATGCTCAATGTCCCTGGCCATTAGAGAAATGCAAATCAAAACCACAATGAGATATCATCTCACACCCACCAGAATGGCCATTATCAACAAAACAGAAAATGACAAGTGCTGGAGAGGATGCGGAGAAAGAGGCACACTTATCCACTGTTGGTGGGAATGTCAAATGGTGCAACCACTGTGGAAGGCAGTTTGGTGGTTCCTCAAAAAGCTGAATATAGAATTGCCATACGACCCAGCAATACCATTGCTGTGAATCTACTCAAAGAACTTAAGGGCAAAGACACAAACGGACATTTGCACACCAATGTTTATAGCAGCGTTATTTACAATTGCAAAGAGATGGAAACAGCCGAAATCTCCATCAACAGAAGAGTGGCTAAACAAACTGTGGTATATACATACGATGGAATACTATGCAGCTTTAAGACAGGATAAACTTATGAAGCATGTAAAAACATGGATGGACCTAGAGAACATTATGCTGAGTGAGTCTAGCCAAAAACTAAAGGACAAATATTGTATGGTCCCACTGATGTGAACAGACATTCGAGAATAAATTTGGAATATGTCATTGGTAACAGAGTCCAGCAGGAGGTAGAAACAGGGTAAGATAATGGGCAATTGGAGTTGAAGGGATACAGACTGTGCAACAGGACTAGATACAAAAACTCAAAAATGGACAGCACAATAATACCTAATTGTAAAGTAATCTTGTTAAAACACTGAATGAAGCTGCATCTGAGCTATAGGTTTTTGTTTTGTTTTGTTTTGTTTTGTTTTGACTTTACTATTATTACTTTTATTTTTGTCTCTATATTAACATTTTATATCTTTTTCGGTTATGTTGCTAGTTCTTCTAAACCGATGCAAATGTGCTAAGAAATGATGATCATGCATCTATGTGATGATGTTAAGAATTACTGATTGCATATGTAGAATGGTATGATTTCTAAATGTTGGGTTAATTTCTTTTTTTCCATTAATTAAAAAAAAAGAGAAGGGGTAATTGGAGCTGAAGGGATACAGACTGTACGACGGGACTGGATATAAAAACTCAGAAATGGACAGCACAATACTACCCAATTGTAATGCAATTATGTTAAAACACTGAATGAAGCTGCATGTGAGGTATAGGTTTTTTTTGTTTTTTTTTTCTTTCTATTAATGTTTTAATTCTTATTCTGTTGTCTTTTTATTTTTTTATTTCTTTTTCTAAATCGATGCAAATGTACTAAGAAATGATGAATATGCAACTATTAAGAATTACTGTTATTAAGAATTACTGATTGTACATGTAGAATGGAATGATTTCTAATTGTTTTGTTAACTCTTTTTTTAATTAATAAAAAAAGATTTATCTATGTAACAATAAAAGATTTTCCATTAATAAGAAACTCAATAAATGAACAGTTAGAGCCATAAAAATAAATGCTATATAGCTAAAAAAAAAAAACATCATACAACTCAACAATAAAAGAATAAACATCCAATTGTAAAATGGGCTAAAGATATGAATGGGCATTTTTTGAAGAGCTAATACAAATGGCTCAAAACACATGAACAGATTTTCATTTTCATTGGCTATAAGGGAAATGCCGATCAAAGTTACAATGAGATACCACTTCATGCCTATAAGAATGGCTGTTATTAAACAAACAGAAAACTATAAATATTGGCAAGGATGTGGAGAAATTGGGGAACTTATGCACTGTTGGTGGGAATGTATAATGGTGCAGCCCTATGGAAGACAGTTTGGCATTTCCTAGGAAGCTAAATATAGAGTTGCCCTATGACCCAGAAATAGCACTACTTGGTATATACCCAGAAGAGCTGAAAACAATGGCACAATAAGACATTTGCACACCGATGTTCCTAGAAGTATTATTCATAATCACCAAAAGATGGAAACAAACCAAGTGCCCATCAAAAGATGAGTGGATTGTCAAAATGTGGTACATACATATGATGGAATATTGTACAGCAGTAAAACAATGATGTCCCGAAGCACATGACAATATGAATAAGCCCATAGATACTGTAAGACTCCACTTTTATAATCATTGTGAAGGAAAACTTAGAGACTTATAATACAGAATGTAGGAGACTTAGAGATACATAGATGTCAAAAATGAGTGAACAGTTAGCTAATGGGGCTGAACTCAGGTGTAAGGGAATAGATAGAATTGAAGGCAGTTCTCTCGTGGGTCTATAAGTAATATTACCACATTTAAGGTGAACAAGATTGAAAGTGGTTGTATAGACCCATGTGTCCCACTAATTAGCACCAGAAATATAAATTAGTTCTTGAAAGAACTACTTCAAAGGTATGATTCATATGCAAAGAGAGTTTAAGAGGGGAGTACAGGGGTAAAACTGTTATTGCATGCTCTGAGCTCTGTTTAAGAAAAAAACATCAGCACTACCATAGCAACAGCAGAGGTAAATAATTGTGGGAGGGACAAGAGTTAAGAGGAGGTGTAGGTTTCCTATTTGGTGAAGTTGTGTTTATCGGTTATCTTTCTCTTGAGTACAATGAAATTACCTAAATTGAGTTTGATGATGGACTGTGGACTTTGGACATTATACATGATGTCTAATGAATGCAGGTGGCTGAAGGATGCACTGACTGAGAAATAGATTGGTGAATGGTGGTCGATACATATGATCAAATATTGTGCTGCTAGAAAAAGGAGTGAAGTCATGAGGCATGCAATGATGTGAATGAACCTGTGGGAAATTTGGTGAAGTAAAATAAGTCAGAAATGAAACAACAATTATTGTATGGTCTCCTTTAGAAAATGCTTATAAGAAAACAGGGCCCTGGATGGTAAGCTCTTATAGCAGACACATTTAGTCTGGAGTGGTAATTATTATTTCTGGATTTTGAGAGGCTGTTATTTATTCTTGGTATTTAGAGATAAGAATGAAGCTGATCAGGTTGGAGTTAAATTAATTCACAACACAGGGATAAAGAAGACACTCTATATTTTAGAACCACACATACTCTTTGAGACCAAAGGAAGAAGCATTTATTTTGTCTGGAACCTAAATTTCTGTAGTACCTAATCTATCTCAACCTATCTGCATAGCTCATTTGAACAAGTGAAACACAGGGAGCCCAGAATAAGAAAGAGGGCCTTTAATCCTGTATAGTTTATTGTAACAGCTGAATATATTCTAGAATATATTAAGCAGATAATCAAAAAATATTGGCAAAGTCTGAAAAAATATGGAACTATTAAATTTTACCATCAGGGAATCCCCTGATAATGTGTCAAATTTAAGGGACATCCAAATCAATAGGCAAAGCCTTTGATTTTGAGGCTTACTCTTGTGGAGCTTAGTAGATAGTGGAGAAGATTAACCTATCTATAGATATGCCAAAGTGTTACTTTAGGAGGCTCTCTTTTGTTGCTCAGATGTGGCCTTACTCTCTCTAAGCCCAACCTGCAAGTGAAAGCATTCCCCTCCCCCAAGTTGGGACATGACATCCAGGGCTGAAAGTCTCCCCGGTGGCCTGATAGATGACTCCCAGGGTTGAGTTCAGCCCTGGCACTGTGGGATCAACAATTCTATCTTGACCAAAAGAGAGAATAGAAGTGTAACTAATAAAGTATCAGTGGCAGAGAGATTTCAAATAGAGTTGAGAGGTTACCCTGGAGGTTGCTCTTTAGACTTTGATACTTATCATAACTTGCCAAACTCCAACAAAAACAATTCCAGCTAATCCTAAAGACTTAGGGCAATGTATACAATTCTACAAAGGTTCCATGCATTACAGTAACTTTCCAGAAACCTACAACCTCCAGATGTGTCCCTGAAACAGATACATCCTGAAATCTAGAGGGTACAACCTCTCCAAAGCATCAACTAGTTCCATTTCCCTACCTCATACTAATATGACAGACCCTTCCAACATGAAAAAGCTAGAATAGCCATAGCACAAATATCCCTAAAGAGAGGGATAGAAAGATCAAGGTGATGATGTAGTTATACAGAGAAGACAGGATTTAACAAATGGATATGATTGCTGAATCATTAAATTGATACCCCTTTTAGTCTTCAGTATCTTAGAGCAGATAGAAGTAAAAATTTAAAATTTTGAAATTGTAACTCATACCAAACTCTGAAATTTGTTTTCCAACTAATTGTGGTGTTGTGCTTTGAAATTTATTGCTTTTTTGCGTATATGTGATTTTTCACAAAAAAAGGAAATAAAAGTCAATTGTGATGATAAAAGAGTAGGATTTACTCCTTTTAGCCTCCAATGTTCTGGAGCTGCTAGAAGGAAAAATCTGAAATGATGGTATGCTAGCCCATGACAAACTCTGGGATCTGTCCTGTAACTATTTGTCAAAGAGTGCTATGAAATCTAATGCTTTTTCCTTTCTTTGCTTTGCATAAATGTTGTATTATACAATAAAAAATTTAAAAAAGGAGAAAGCTTACTAATGAACTAAGGATATATAAACCTTGGCAATTATTGTTTTCAAATCAACAGAACTTAATTTTCTGACATATTTTCAGAAAATATAAATATTGTCACAGAGAAAAATATTTTCAAAGTGAAAATTAACTACCCTCTGCCAATCTACAGTTTTTACTAATACCACTCAGGCTTTTCTTCTACCCTCTATCTCTATGGTGGCACTCACTATTCTGTATTACATATAGGCGTACACATATCTGTTCCCCTAATAACCTGAGATGTGCTTCGGGGCAAAAAAAATGAACAGAGACATACAAGTGCTGGAGAAAATGTGGAAAGAGAGATGTAACTATTCATGTCTGTAAGGAAGTATAGAGGTGCAGCTCATCTGTAGGGCAGCATGGAAGCTTCACAGTAAGCCAGGTATGGGACTTCCATATGATCTTGCAACCCCATTATTTTAGTTTGCTCATGTTGGCAGAATGCAGCAGACCAGAAAAGGACTGGTTTTTATAAAGAGGATTTATTTAGTTACATATTTACAGTTGTTCAGATGAAAGGCAGCTGTCTTTCATCTGGGTTTCTCTGTCACCTGGAAAGGTACATACTGACATCTGCTGGGCTTCTCTGTCAGCTTCTGGGTTCAATGGTTTTCCCTGGGTGTTCCTTCTCTGCATCTCCAAGCATTTGTGTTTATGTCTGTTCTGAGCACTGAGCTGCACTGGGCTCAGCTGGGCTACAGAACTGCACTGCATTTAATTGGGTTGCCTCTCTCTCTTCTGACTCTTCCTTTTAAGGTTCCAGCTAATTAAATTAAATATCACTCATTGCAGAAGGCACTACCCTTAGCTGAATATAGATATAATCACCCATAGATGAATTTCACATGCTAGTGATTTAAGTCTGCAGCAAAAGAACAACTGGGAACTGTCACCTGACCAACTTGACACCTGAACCTAACTACTATATCCATAGTTAGGTTTATACCTGTAGAACCTGAGAGCAGGGGCAAGAATGGACAATTGCACACTATGTTTATGGCTGTATGGCTCAAGGTTTGCAATGGATGGAGGCATCCTAAAGGTACAATGGCTGAGGAATGGAAGGGGAAACTGTGGTGTTTACATATAATAGACTACTGACCAGCAGCAAGAATGAATGAAGTTGTGAGGCATGCAATTAGGTGAATGAATCTTACGGACAGTAAGTTGAATGAAATAAGTCAGAAATGAAAAAAAAAAACAAATATTATTATGCCTCTCTAATATGGACTATTATGTGCAAACTCTGAGAAGTGAATTTGAGACCATAGACCATCAGATGAAGATCAATTACAAAGGTTCTTACATTGTAAGCTCTTACAGCAGTCACATCTATTCTGGAGTTGCAACTGTTATTTCTAAATTCTGAGATGCTGAGTTCTTTGTATATCCTGGTCATTCCCTGGAACTTTGGGTATTTGTATAACACTTGAGGCTCAGATCTAGAGTATGACAGCCAATAAAGTCAGCATTACCCCATACAGCAACTGTTAAAAATACTGAAAAGTGATCAGACTTCAATTAGAGATATGAATGAAGCTGGTCTGGTTGGACTAAGGTAAAGCATACTAAAGAGTAAAAGAAGATGCTGCCTGGGTTTTAAAACATCAACTTTTGTGTGAGACCAAAGAAGAAGATGCTTATTTGGTGTAAAATATATATATTTTAAAAATGTTTTATTGAGAAACCTTTACACATAATTGTTCTAGTTTGCTAGCTGCTGGAATGCAATATACCAGAAACCGAATGGCTTTTAAAAGGGGAATTTAATAAGTTGCTACTTTACAGTTCTAAGGCTGATAAAATGTCCCAATTAAAACAAGTCTATAGAAATAAACAATCAAAAGCATCCAGGGAAAGATACCTTGGTTCAAGAAGGCCGATGAAGTTCAGGGTTTCTCTCTCATGTGGAAGGGCACAAGGCAAGCACAGTCAGAGTTTCTCTCTCATCTGGAAAGGGATATGGTGAACACAGTCAGGGTTTCTCTCTCACCTGGAAGGGCACATGGTGAACATGGATTCATCTGCTAGCTTCTTCTCCTGGCTTCCTGTTTCATGAAGCTCCCCAAGAGGCAATTTCTTTCTTCATCTCCAAAGGTCATTGGCTGGTGGACTCTGTTCTTCGTGGCTATGTCATTCTGCTCTGTTCTCTCTGAATTGCTCAAATCTCCAAAATGTTTCCTCTTTTATAGGGCTACAGAAGCCTATCAAGACCCACTCAAATGGCTGGAGACATGTCATCACATAATCCAGTTTAACAACCGCTCTTGATTAAATCCCATCTCCAGGGAGATGATCTGTTTATAGTTTCAAACGTACAGTATTGAATAGGGATTATTCTGCCTTTGTGAAATAGGATTTTGATTAAAACACGGCTTTTCTAGGGCCCAAACATCCTTTCAAATCAGCACAATAGGGCAGTCCTTCCACAATATAGAATGAATGGCTCATGGTATCATCACTTAGTTGTGTACTCATTACCATGATCATTTTTGAGAGCATTTGCATGACTCCATAAAAGCAAATATAAAGAAGAAAGAAAAAAACTCATACATCCATTACCCTTCAACACTACTTCTCATTGACCACCAGTATTTCAATCTACCCAATTTTTACCCTTTAAACCACCTATCATTTATTTCTTTATCCTTATTTTTTTTACTCATCTGTCCATATCCTGGGTAAAGAGGGCATCAGACACAAGGTTTTCACAGTCACATAGTCACATTGTAAATGCTATACAGTTATACAGATGCTATCAAGAATCAAGGCTACTGGAACACAGCTCAGCAGTTTTAGGTACTTCCTTCTACCCATTCCAATACACCATAATCTAGAAAGGGATATCTATATCATGCACAAGAGTGACCTCCAGGATAAACTCTCAACTCTGTTTGAATCTTCTCAGCCATGGGACCTTTATTTTGTCTCATTTCTCTCTTCCCCCTTTGGGTCAAGAAGGCTTTCTCATCCCCATGATGCCATGTTCTGGCTCACCCCTTGGAATCAGGCCTATGTTTCCAGGGAGATTTACACCCTTCATGTCCCACATGGAAGGGAGACCAGTGAGTTCACTTGCTGAGTTGGCTTACAGAGACAGGCCACATCTGAGCAACTATAGAGGTACTCTGAGGGTGCCCCCCCTTAGGCATAATTATCAGTAGGCTTAGCTTTTTCTTTGCAGGAATGAGCTTCTTGGTGGGGGGAACCCCAAGACTGAGGGCTCAGTCTATTGAATTGGATAACTCCACTGCTGTGAGAATACCAGGTGTTCCACCAGACAGGGAAGTTTAAGATTTCCTCCTTTCTCCCCAGTTCCCCAAGGGGACCTTGCAAATACTTCTTTATTCACTGCCCAAATTGCTCTGAGATGTATCAGGGTATCACACTAACCTGAACAACCCAACAAAATCTCATGACCTATTCAAGATTCCATGTATTTATGGTATTCAATTAAACTGATCATACAAGTTAAATTAGGAAATGCAGTACCCCAAACATAAATTGTGCACCAAATAAACATCTCCACCATTGGTCTCACTCAGAAGTTGAAGTTTTAGAATATGGACAATATCATCCTTTACCGTGTATTCTGATTTACCTTAGTCCTATCCAGGTCAGCTTCATTCATATCTCTACTCAGAGTTTGATCCTTTTTCCAACTTTTTAAACAGCTCCTATGTGGGATATTTTTGAATTTCATAACTTCAGAGTTGTAAGTGTGAGTATCAGGTGTCACATAGTTACTTGAAGTTTTGGGGAATGACCAGGTCATAAGTAAACAGCTCAATATCCTGGCATTTAGAAATAGCAGCTACAACTCTTGAATATATGTGACTGCTGTAAGAGCTTACAATCTAGGACATTTTACAACAGACCTTAGCCTGATAACCCATATTCTTGACTTCAGTTCACCAAGTTTTTATATTATAATTAGTACACATGATTGAGGTATGATAATATTTGTCTTTTTGTTCCTGACATTTCATTAAACATACATTCCTTAAGGGTCATGCACCTAGTTGCATGCTTGA
The DNA here is from genome assembly GCF_023851605.1 of Tamandua tetradactyla. Taxonomy (NCBI): domain Eukaryota; kingdom Metazoa; phylum Chordata; class Mammalia; order Pilosa; family Myrmecophagidae; genus Tamandua; species Tamandua tetradactyla. The sequence continues at coordinate 51,309,339 of NC_135353.1, read as the reverse complement.
CAGCTTCATTCCTTCTTGTAATTGCTCAGTAGTCCATTGTATGTATACACTGTATTTCCCCCTTCCGTGCCTCAGTTGTTGTGCCCTGAGGCTTCCTCCATCAATTGTGAATCTGGGACACTGAAGTCATAAACACCAGTGTGCAAATGTCCATCCCTGTCTCCACAGTCAGTTCCTCCAGGTGTATATGGAGCAATGGGTTTTCAGGATCATATGGCAAACCCACCCCTAGCCTCCTGTGAAACCACCAGTCTGCCCTCCAAGGAGTTTCACCTCTAACAGTGAATAAGTACACCTCTTTCTCTGAATTTTCTCTAGCCCTTTTTCTCCCTTTTCATTTGTTTTGTTTGTTGTATGGCGGGCATCACATTTCATTCTTTTTCCGTGTGAGTATCTCCTTATTGCGACACCATTTGCTGAATTTTTGTTTGGTCAGTTTTTCATTTGTTTGTTTGTTTGTTTGGGAACTGCATGGGCTGGGAATCGAACCTGGGTCTCCCACATGGCAGGCAAGAATTCTACCACTGAGCTACACTTGCACCCCTTCTCTGTTCATTTTTAAATAGTTTTACTCACACATCCTAGTATTCAACCTAAGTGTATAGACATGCCTTTGCCTCCATAATCTATATGAAGACATTTCCTTTTCTTCCACAAAGAATCTATACCTCTCCTCCATGTCTCATTGTAATTTTGATGAAGTCCCTCAATTATCCATTTTTCTTCTGATGCTCATGATTTGGTATAAAGCCTAAACCAAGGTCCTAAAGTTGTTTCCCTATGTTTTCCCTTATGAGTTTTTTTTTTTTAGTTTTAGTTCTTATATGTACATATCTTTGCACCTTTAGTTAATTACTGTGCATGGTTTGAGATATAAGGGCCCACTTTTACTCTTTTGGATATACTAGCCAATTTTCTCAGCACCATTTGTGGAAGAGAAAATTGATCACGTATTGAGTGGACTTGGCACACTTGTCAATATTCAATTGGCCATCAGTGTGATTTTTATTTCCAGAACTCTCAGTTTGATTCCATTCATCTATATGCTTGTCCTCATATCAGTATCATGCTGTTTTGATTCCTGCAGGTTTTTAATAAGGTTTAAAACCAGAAAGCATCAGCCCTTCAACTTTGTTCTTTGTAAAAATGATTTTGGTTATTTGGGGCCACTTACCTTTCTAATAAATTTCATGTTTACCTTTTCCATTTCTGCAAAGAAGACTATAAGAAATTTGACTGAGATTGTGTTGAATCTGTAAATCACTTCAGATAGAGTTGACATCATAAAAATATTTAGTTTTCTAACCCATGAACATGGCATGTCCTTCCATTTATATAGGATTTCTTTTATGAATGTTTCATTATATCCCATGTATAAATTCTCTACATCCTTGGTTAAATTTAATTTTTTTTCATATTTTGTATTCTTTTAATTGCTGTTTGTATTAGTTTGCCAATATGCTGGAATGCAATATACCAGAAATGGAATGGCTTTTAAAAAGGAAATTTGATAAGTTAACAACTTCACATTTCTAAGGCTATAAATATGCTTTAACAAGGGCATCCCAAGAAACATACCTTGACTCAAGGAAGGCCAATCTGGGAAGGCACGTGGTTGTAGTTTGCTGGTCCTTGCTCCCAGTTGCATTTTTTCCAGCTTCCAATGCCAGTGGTTTCCTCTCTCAGCATCTCTATGCCTTCACTTAGCTCCTCCAGTACTGAACTCTGGGTTCTGGGATGCTTAAAATCTTTTTGGAAGGCACATGGGCTCTTCCCATGTCTAGGTATCTGCTCTTTCTGTCAGCCCTCCAAGCATTTCCAAACATCATGTCTCCATCAGCTTTAAAGCAACTGTTCTCTAAACATCTGCACCTCAGGTTTCTTCAAAATGTTTCCCCTTTTAAAGGACTCCAGTAAACTAACCAAGATCCACCTACAGTCAGCGGAGTCACATCTCCCTATAATCAAAAGGCCACACCCACAATTGGGTGCACTACATAGCCATGGAAATAATCTAATCAAAATATTGTACCCATAACTGGGAGTGCCACATCTATATGGAGATAATCTAATTCTTATTGAAATAAGATTAAAAGAAAGAGCTGCCCCTCAAAATTGGCTCAGGATTAAAACATGGCTTATCTGGGGTACATAATAGTTTCAAACTGGCACAATGTCATAACTGGATTTTTTTCCTTAATTTCCTCTGCATATGTACATCATTAGTCTGTAGAAACACTACTAATTTTTGCATGATGATCTTGCACCCTATCGTATTGCTGAATTTGTTTGATATATCTAGGAGATTTGTTGTGTATTTTCAAGATTTTGCATGTATAAGAGCATGTCTTTTGCAAATAGGGAGTTATACTTCTGACTTTTCTATTTGAATGCCTTTTATTTACTTTTCTTGCCTAATTGCTTTGGCAAAAACTTCCAGTACACTATTGAATAACAGCATTGACAGTTTGCATCCCTGTCTTGTTTTATATTTTAGAGGACAGCTTTCAGACTTTTACCTTTAAGTAGCATGTTAACTGTGGGCTTTTCATATATGCCCTTTATCATGCTGAGGAAGTTTCTACTTTCAGTTTTCTAAGTGTTTTATCAAGAAAGGGTACTGGATTTCATCAAATGCATTTTCAGCATCAATTGACATGATCATGTGGTATATTTTCATTTGTTCTATTAATATGGTACATTACATTAATTGATTTTCTAATGTCAAATCACCCTAACATACCTGGGATAATCCCATTTGATCATGCTGTATAATTTTATTTGTTTTGCTAGAATTTTGATTTGAAAATTTGTATCTATATTCACATGGAATATGGTCTGTAATTTTCTCTTCTCATGGTGTGTTTTTCTGGTTTTCATATAAGAATGATGTTAAGCTTTAGAAGGAGATCGTAAATGTTCCCTCCTCTCAAAACTTTTTGGAAGAGGGTGGGCCACGGTAGCTCAGCAGGCAAGAATGCTCACCTGCCATGCCAGAGGACCCGGGTTCAATTCCCGGTGCCTGCCCATGTTAAAAAAAAAAACTTTTTGGAAGAGATGGTGAAGGATTGATATTAATTATTCTTGCAATATTTGGTAAAATTCACAAGTGAAGTCAAATTGTTGTGGGCTATTATTTGCTTTTATTTGTTGGGATGTGGTTTTATAATTGATTCAATCTCTTTACTTATTATTTCTGTGTTGATATATTCTCTTTCTTCTTGAGTCAGTGAAGTTAGTTTGTGGGTTTCTAGGAATAAGTCCATTTCATTTAGCATAGTTTGTTGGCATATAGTTCATACTATTTTCTCATAATCATTTTTATTTCTGTGGTGTTGCTAGTCCAACCTTTCAATTCTGATTTTTGTCATGTGAATCCTTTACCTTTTGTTTATTGTCATTCTAATGAAAGCTTAGTCTATTTTATTGATCTTTTCAACTAACCAACTGTTTTTTTTCATTGATTCTTTCTATTTCATTTGCCACTCTTCTAATTTTTGTTAATCACTTCTTTCTGCTTACTGTTGATTTGGTTTACTCTTCATTTTCTAGATCTTCCAGTTATGAGGTGTTCTAGTTTGCTAGCTGCCAGAATGCAATAAACCAGAAACAGAATGGCTTTTTAAAAGGGGGAATTTAATAAGTTGCTTGTTTACAGTTTTTAGGCCAAGAAAATGTCCCAATTACAACAAGTATATATAAATGTCCAATCAAAGACATCCAGGGAAAGATACCTTGGTTCAAGAAGGCTGATGAAGTTCAGAGTTTCTCTCTCAAGTAAGAAGGCATATGGAACAAAGTCACAGTTCCTCTCTCATCTGTAAGGGCAAATGGCAGACATGGCATCATCTGCTAGCTTTTTCTCCTGGCTTCCTGTTTCATGAAGCTCCCCGGGAAGCATTTTCCTTCTTCATCTCCAAAGGTCGCTTGCTCATGGTCGCTGCTTTGTTGCATTCTCTGCTGTCTCTGAATCACCTTTGTTCTCCAAAATGTTTCCTCTTTTATGGGAGTTCAGAAACTTATTAAGACCCACATAAATGGTTGAAGACATGTTGCCACCTAATCCAGTTTAACAACCACTCTTGATTAAATCCCATCTCCAAGGAGATTATCTGATTACAGTTTCAAACATATAGTATTGAATAGAGATTATTCTGCCTTTATGAAATGGGATTTAGATTAAAACATGGCTTTTCTAGGGAACATACATCCTTTCAAACCAGCACATGAAGTAAAGACTCTGATTTGAAGTTTTGTTTCTTTTTTATTGTAAAAATTAGAGATGTAAATTTCCCTCTCAGTATTCCTTTTGCTGCATCACATAAGTTTTGGTATGTTGTGTTTCCTTTTTCATTAACTTCAGTATATTTCTCAATTTCCCTTGTGATTTCTTCTTTGACTCATTTGCTATTTGTATACATTGTTTGATAGTCACATATTTGAGACTTTTCCAGTTGTCCCTCTGTTATTAATTTCTAGCCTCATTCTATACATTTTATGATTTCAATATTTTTTAATAATATGAGATTTGTTTGTCGGCCCCCGTATGCTCTATCCTGGAGAAAGATCGATGGGTAACTAAAAAAGAATGTGTACTTTTTCTCTTTTGGGTGGAGTCTATATAGATCTGTTAGGAATAGTTAGTTCATATTATCATTCAAGTCTTCTAGTCCCTTACTGATCTTTTTTCTAGATGTTCTATCCATTAATGAAAGTGGTGTGTTGACATTGCCTACTATTAGTGTATAACTCTATTTCTCCCTTCATATCTGTTGACATTTGTTTCATATATTTTGGAGCTCTGCTGGAAGGTGCATATGTATTTATAATTGTTTTGCTTTCTGTTGAATTTTCACCTTTTTCAGTATATAGTGTCTTCTTTGTCTATCATAATAATTTTTTACTTAGAGTCTACTTTGTCTGATGTTAGCATAGTTATCCCAGCTGTTTTTGGGTTATTGCTTGTATAATGCATTTTTTAAGTATCCTTTCACTTTCAGCTACGAGTATCTTTGAATTTAAAGTGTGTCTCTTTTGGACAGCATATAATTGCATCATTCTTTTTATCCATTCTGCCAATCTCTGGCTTTTGACTGGCGAATTAATCCATTGATTTTTTTTTCACACTTACACAGTTTATTTCTTAATTCATTTTAATAGTTCTGTGATTCTCTCAGATATATTTTCCTCCCGAAATCTCAGGAGGTCATAAATGGAAACTCTGTATTTAATTCTTACTGGAACTCTCCCCTTAAAGCTTCATTACATAGTTCTCATCTTCAGAAGCCAGAATACATTCCCTTGCCCACATGTGAGAGGGCTAATCAACCTGTTTTAACAACTCAGACCTCTTGCCTTTAGGATTTATTATTCATCTTGATTTCTAATTAATTTACTTGTAAATTGTTCCCACATCAGCAAACATGTAAGAGCTTCATGTATCCTTAATGGTACTTCTTGAAGAGTCTCTCTCATTTTCAGTCCTGGGTTCTGAATGTTCATCTTGAATTTCTAATTCCATCATCAAAAGTTTATCTCCTTTCCTCAAAAGTAATATTTTATCTAGTTTGAAGAGTTGATATTCCACAGACAGCAGGTTTGTAATGTTCCTCACTATAGCATCTTGGTACAATTTCCTCTGGGCGGCATCCAGCAGCCCATTCCTTCATGGGGAAGACCACAGCCACATCCTTGAATATCACTTCTTCCTGAAATCTAGTCATCTTCTTTTGTTCCTCTGAAGGAGATGAGAATCCTGGGTAGGCAAAGCTTCTGAGGGGACTCAGTCAATTGATATTTAAAGTAAGTACTGATACTGCAGGACTTTCCTCTGTCATTTTGCTTCATGGTGTCTATAAATCTCATAAATTTTTCTCTCAATTTTTCTATTTATGCTTACTTTCATATACTTAAAATTTTTTTTGTACTGTATCATTTTGAAACCTGTGGTAGCTTGGAGCTATGTATCCCACAAAAAACACTTTCCTAGACTTAATCCATTCTTGTGGATGTGAACTCTTGTAAATAGGACCTTTTGATGAGGGTACTTCAGTTAATGTATGGCCCAGTGTAATCAGGATAGGTTTTAATCCTGTTACTGAAGGCCTTATAGGGAAGGTTATAGGAAGGGAGAAAGCCAGAGGGAGCAGCCAGAAGCTGAAAGTCAACAAAATAAGGAAGAGGTAATAGAAGTCAGGAGAGGTCACCATGTGCATTGCCTTGTGACAGAAACGAAGGATAAAGGATGGCCCAGAATGCCACATTTCCTTGATGACACTGTTATTTTGGGCTTCAACTAGCCTCAAACGGGTAAGCCAATAATCTCTGGTTGCTTAAATCAACCCATTCTACGGTTTTGTTTTGACACTCTAGAACCTAAAACAAGTCCTTTCTCATTTCTCTTTATATATATTTTTCATATATTTTCTTTTTGGTTACTATGGGTCTAACATTTAATTTTAATTCTATAACAATCACATTTAATTTTTTGTCACATTAACTTCAATAGCATAAATAGTGTGTTCCTATATTTCTTTCTCAGCTTCCTTTTTGTTTCGCTTGTTACAAATTATATTTTTATACATTGAAGGTCAGAAAGCATAGATTTATCATTACTTTGTGTGCATTTGCAGTATAGAACCTGTAAGAAGTGAAAAATGGAGTCATGTAACAAGTAATGCAGTACAATAATAGTGCTTTTTTTTTTAAATAATCAAGTTGGTTGCCTTTACCAGTATTCTTTATTTGCTTATGCTGTTTGATCCAGTGTCCAGTGTTCTTTACCTTCAGTCTGAAGAACTCCATTTAGCATTAATTGTAGGCCAGGCCTAATGGCGTTGACCACCCTCAGCTTTTATTTACCTGGGCCCTTCCTCATTTTTCCTTCATATTTGAAAGTGCATCTTACCAGATATAAAATTAATTGTTAATAACTATTTCTTTCAGTGTTCTAAATATTTCATCCCACTGCTTTCATGTTTCCATGGTTTCTTATGAGAAATCAGCATTTGGTCTTATTGCAGTTTTGGTCAGAAGGCAAGATACCTGAGATGTTGTTCTAGTTTGCTAGCTGCCAGAATGCAATATACCAGGAACAGAATGGCTTTTTAAAAGGGGAATTTAACAAGTTACTGGTTTACAGTTCTAAGGCGGAGAAAATGTCCCAATTAAAACAAGTCTATAGAAATGTCCAATCAAAGGCATCCAGAGAAAGATACCTCAGTTCAAGATGACTGATGACATTCAGGGTTTCTCGCTCAAGTGAGAAGGCACATGGCAAACATAGTCAGGGCTTCTCTCTCAGCTGGAAGGGCACATGGTGAACATGGCATCATCTACTAGCTTTCTCTCCTGGCTTCCTGTTTCATGAAGCTCCCTGGGAGGCATTTTCCTTCTTCATCTCCAAAGTTCACTGGCTGGTGGACTCTGCTTCTTGTGGCTAAGTCATTCTCTGCTCTTGCAGAGATCTCTCATTCTCCAAAATGTTTCCTCTTTTATAGGACTCCAGTAAGCTGATCAAGACCCACCCAAATGAGTGAAGACACATCTCCCCTAATCCAGCTAAACAACCACTCTTGATTGGGTTACATCTCCAGGAAGATGATCTAACTACAGATTCAAACATGTAACATTGAATAGGGATTATTTTGCCTTTGCAAAATGGGATTTTGATTTACAAGGTCCATACATCCTTTCAAACCAGCACAGATGTCAACCCAATCCAATGCAGTTTGGGGTCACAAGCAAAAGTATGACTCTCAGACATTCTGGAGAAAAGACCATTTACTCAAAAAGAGAAGACAGAGCAAGGTCTTCTTCACTAGTGAACATTTGTTTCCCATAGGTAGCAAGTCCCAATCCATAGCTGGTGCAGGGAGATGTGTCCATAGCACTCTTCTCTTGTATTTGTGTGCTGTAGTGGAGAAAACCTTCTTCTTTCCCATCAGGGACACATATACCACTGGAGTGTGTCCTGTAGTCACAAAACATGCCCATAAGAATCTGACTGTTTCCAGTGAATATTTATATGTACTCAGGGCAGTAGGAGAAGGAAGGTTTTAGCAGTCTCCTTAGCTACTGAATATTTTACCTTATTCCTCTAGACCAACATACCTGGTACTGATCACAGGATGTTTTTATGGGGCCAAGGAAAAGTAACAGGCTGGGCTAGGACTGTACCCTACCACAGGCACTCTTTTGTATATGGCCTGTTGCTTTTCTCTTGCAGCTTTTAGACCTCTCTCTCTTTTTCCTTAGCATTGAGCAGATTTACTACTATGTTTCTGGGCATGATTCTCTTTGAGACTATGCTTTTTGTCATTCATGGGCTTATTGAATATGCATATTAATGTGTTTTTGTTAAATTTGAGAAGGTTTCTGCCATTATTTCTTTGAATATTCCTTCTGGGCCTTTTTCTCTTTCTCCTTCTTCTGGTACTCCATTATATGTATATTGGTATTCTACAGGTCTCTTAGTCTCTAGTCACTTTTTCCCATTCTTTTTCCTTTCTGTTGCTCAGTCTGAATGATTTCAAGTGTCCTTGTCTTTGAGTTGACTGATGCTTTCTTCTATCAGTTCTAATCTGTTGTTGAAACCCACTATAGAATTTTCATTTCAGTTATTGTGGTCTTCCACATCAGAATTTCTGTTTGCTTCCTTTTTACAATTTCTATCTCTTTGTTGAGTTTCTCATGTTGTTTATTCATTGCTTTCCTGTCATCCTTTAGTTCTTTCTCTGTGTTTTCTTTGATCTTCTTGAGCATATTGAGGGTCATTTTTTTTCAAATCTTAAGAGAGTATTCCAAAGTCTTGTCTTCCTCATTGTTGGTTTCTGAATTTTTAACCTGTTCCTTGGATGGTACATAATTTCCTTCTTTGTATTGTAACCTCTGTTGCACACTCTACATTTTAATATTTTACAAATGTTAACTCTGATATTTATTCCCTGAAATGTATGTTCAGCTAGTGATATGTTCAGAGATTTCCTAGAGTGGAGGCTAAAACAAAAAAAAAACAAACCAAGATAAAAAAAAAAAAAACACTTCTTACAGTCTTCAGAAATTAGCTCTGAATTAGGGGTTACTGTTCTACATAGTCAAGTTCACCTATCAAGATCAGCACAAGGCAAATGCAAAGCGCAAACTTCTCTGTCTTTCCTGACCCTTTCTTGTCTTGGGCTTTATTTTGCTTCTGGCTTTAGGAATTACAGGAACTAGAATACCTCCACTACTCTCTATGGAAATGGACATACTTCCACTTCTAGGTTTTCTATTCTATGACTTAAATCTGGTAATCCTTTTCCCCAGTCCACTTTCACTTAATTGTTTAGTATACTGCTTTAGTTGTTTGTATGCTGCTTCTGCCCTCACTGCAATTTCTGGGAGAGAGAACCATAGATGAATTTGCTGTTTCAGTCTTTCAACCTGGAACTGAGGTATAAGCAATGCAATATGCAAACAAGGTTTACCTTGCTCCCTCAGAATACAGCCAAGTACCCACAGTGGAAGTGTAGACTGTTTCCACACTGTACCATAGAAGGGGTTTATAAGGTGCCAGAAAGGGGGCCATGAGCTTCCCTTACCATTTTTCAAATCTGCGTCTCTTTGATTCTTCACTCACCCAGGTACTGTGACATTTTATTTTTTTCCACAATTCTGAGGAAGATGGATCTGCCAGTTTTGTTAGTTCAGATTTACGCATGGAAATCCACCCTGGAGCATCTTAAACTACCATGTTGGCTGACTGAAAATCAAGAAATACATGCTTTGAAGGTAAATTACATATAGAACCATAGAGAATCAGAGAATGAAAGACCCTAGAAATGCTTTAATTCATCACTCATGGAGCAGTTGAGGAAATAGACTTTTCACTGATATACACACTAAGATGATAATCATAGTGAAAAAGCAATGAGCCTACTACATACTTTAAAGAATACTAAGTATATCCAAAACACTGTGCTATAAGGTGAAGAAAGGTTAGGAAGTGAATAATACATGCTCTCTGCTCTCAAAAGCCTTATGATCTAGCAAGAAGAACCAGGCATGTGCATACATAACCATAGTATGAGGTTGTTCATTATAAGTCATTGAAAATGCTACAGGAATGAAGATGTTAGAAAAAGTTATCTTTAGAAAGTCATATATTGAGGAAAACTTTTTGGGCAGGGTGGTGCTTGAATCCACTCTGAGAACTCTGAGGGGGGAAGGGCAGGAGACAGCTGTGTCAGGGAAATGCAGGACAGAAGAAAGGAATGGAGGGAAAATAAAAGAGTGACAGATAGGACATAGGAGAGTAATAGACTTCAATTTCAACCTGAGCCCATCCAGACCAAAGCCTGTAGTTAGGAACATACTTCTTCCCACATCTGCCATACATTTGTTACTGTGAAATTACCTGGATCAACAATATCCCTTGGGGGCCATTATAGTCTCATTTTTAATCTGACATGTTCAATAATAAGGACTTTGGATTCTTTGTATATGTCTAGACTTGGATAGGGGAAAGAGATGTAGGAATGAGAAAGCATGGCCGTATAGGCAGATATGATCATTTATATTTTCATAATGTCTTTATTTTACAGTGTACATTTCCTCATATTTCTCTTTCACATCCTCTATATAGAGACCCACATATGGAATTTGGTCAGATGTTCTCATGTTCTTATCTAACCCAATATATTTGAGGGATATGATATACCGCTACCAGCACCAGTGACTCATTAAGGAAATTCTTACTATAGTGTCGAGCATGAACATAATTCTAGCTGACCCTTAGGGTATAGAAGAGTCTTCCCAACATTTTTCACTTTGCAGCATACCTAGAAAATGATATTAAAAGTGTGGTACACTGAAGTGATGAGGAAGATACACAAGATCCCACCCAGCCACCTAAAGGCTGAAGAGGGCAATCTCTGAGCACATTTGTTACCCATTTCAGGAACACCAATTGGGAATACCAATCTGATTTAATGAATGAAACATGAGGTTTTCCTTTTCTTATCTCCCCCTTCCAACCTCACTCTTCTGTCACAGAAGAGTGGTATCTGTAGGCCATATCAATTTGACAATGCTGAAATATTATAGTCCCCCTAAGCACTAGTATTGTGGGTTTTTTCCACTTGAGATCAATGTTAGCTTGAAGATAAGTAAATAATACCTCTAAGTAATAACTAACAGAAAATTTATGAAATAGAGTCCTATTGTATTGTGGCTGATGATTATTAGCTAATGATAAGACGTGGACCTTTCTGAGAATTATACCTATTGCATAATATTGCATGTGAATAAAGCACAGTGGCTTCCCCTTAGGAAATACAAGATATGTAATTCACATCTCATCAAATTTAAACTTGTCAGACACTACCCACATCAGATATAAAATCACTCTCACTGAAACAAAAGACAAGTGTAGCTAGGATGCTAATTAGTAAAGGTGCTCACAACTGTGCCATTTTGAGCTGAACCCAGCCTTAGCTCCCTGGCAATACCTTTCAGTTTGCAGTTGTATTCATGTTTTTTTCAACCAATACTTAAAAATAACAAGTTAGGACAATTTCTGTTAGTTATATGGCAAAACATCATGTAGAAGCCAATATCTATGCTGTCTTGAGTGGTTTTCAAACTTTAAAAAAGCCCTATCTTTTGAGAATGAACTTTTTTTCTTCTTGTTGGCAGTCACACTATTTATTATATGTATAAATGTAGTGATTAATTAATAGTAGGGAGTTAGGAAACAGTGATCTTCAGCTGTAATGGAAGAACTTGGTGACAGAATGGACTTCTGAATATAATGAAGACTTGAAAATGAAGTCTACTTTATCTGGAGAAAATCTCTCCCAGCCACTGAAGATATAAATTGGGGAAAATCTATTAGTTACAGACTAGAATTGAAAATCACGTGGTCTATTAGATAATGAAATTATTTTGGTGTGGGAAAAGCAAACGAATCTGTGACCAAGGATGATAATGCTAATAGTCTTCTCTGGAAAGGTGGTTTGAAAGTAAATGCTAGCAAATTAATACCCTTCTTTCTTCATTATTTAGTTTCCTGCTAAGATTGTGGGAAATATGTAATTTTCATGATCAAAGGATAATAGGAAGATTAGATTAAATCCTGCTATGGAACAAAGAAGAAGGAAAAGTGCACCAAATAACTACTTAGTTCAAAGGAAATGCTTCAAAGAAATAAGGGCTGCAAAAGCAGAATTTAACAAAGAAAGAAGGAGGTAAAAACCCTTATTTCATTCTCACTCAGGTCACATGTACCCTGAAGCTCTAAGATACCAATGTGCCTTTCCTCATTATAGTTTCAAAGTGTATTGGTGATGTATAGAGCAGTTTTTTTTACTTATCACAATGGGGAATATTGACAAAATGACAGATTCACCCAAATACTTTGTAGAGACAGTCATGTATGCTATATCTCTAGTTGGAGATCCATTATCAAATATAAAGACTCTCAAACATATCCAGGGAGCACAATACATTGGTCTCTTTTCAAAAATGATAAAACACCAGACTCTCACAGCAAGAAGGATATTGAAAAATAATCTAGTTTATTTTTTTTCCAGATTGGGAAATTGATAACAAGGTTGCTTATTGTTAGTAGACCACTTCATCATCTCTGACTCTAAATCATTTCGTTAAACCATGCTACTTTAGTTGCTGAAGTTTGAATCAATGACAAACTAGAGGCACTTCCTCCTTTATTCTCTCACTCACTTATTTGAATAGGGTTGCTGGGCTTAGCAAATAATCAGCATATTTATTAAGTATAAGTATGTTCTAAATATTGCATGGGATATCTGTATACTAATATCTATTTTCTTTTTATCTGAAGTTGAAGTTTAACCAAGCATTCTGTTTATCTGGCAACTCTACAGTTAAAACACATCTCTTCAGTCTTACTCCATGACAGACATTTCATTATTGTTCATGCCAATAAAAGAAGGAGAGAATGGACTGAAAAATTTACTATACAAGGATGAATCCACTGAAGCTTGAGAGAATCAGTGAATAAAGTTGTTCCTTCTGCATACTGGAGCCCTGATAAGCCACTACACTGCTTCATGCATTCAAAAGACTCTCTTATGTATGGTATCACTTACTTGGAGTTTCTCTTTCCGGTGATTAACAGTGATGCTGTTTAGCAGGACAATGATAAAAAAACAAGAGGTATTTGTGAAATGATAACAATTACATAAACACCTTACACTCAAATAATATTTTTTAATTATTATAGAAGTTGTGGGTTTACAGAGCAATCATACATAAAATTCAGAATTCCCCAAAACCACTATATTATTAACAAATGGCATTGGTGTGGAACATTTGTTACAATTGGTGAAAACACGTTTTTATAACTGTACTATTAACTATAGTACATGGTTTAATTTAGGGTTCACTATTTGTGAAGTATAGTTCCATGGATTTTTAAAAGTTGTATCCTGTTACCATATATACAACCTAATATTTCCCATTTGAACCATATTCAGATATATATGTCAAAGTTGTTAATTACATTCACAATGTTGTGCCACCATCCACCATCCACTACCAAGATATTTCCTTCATTCCATATAGGAACCCCATGCATTTTAAGCCTTGTCTTCCCATTCATGTTGCCCAACCCATCCCTTGGTACTCTATATTTTAACTTCTAAGTCTATGAGCTTGCTCATTCTAATTATTTCATATTAGTGAGATCAAACAATCTTTGAACATTTCTGCCTGTCTTATTTCACTTAACTTGGTGTCTTCAGGGTTCATCCAAGTTGTTCTATGTATCAGAAATTCGTTCATTTTTATGACTGAATAATATTCCATTGTATGTATATGCTCCATTTTGTTTATTCATTCATCAGTTGATGGACACTTTCATTGTCTGCAACTTTTTGACATCCAAGAATAATGCTGCAATAAATATCAGGGAGCAAATATCTATTTGAGTCCTGCTTTCAAGTGTTTTAGTTATATACCTAATGGTATGATTACTTGATCATCAGTAATTTTATACTGGAATGTCTGAGAAACTGCCAAATTGTCTTCTACAGTGGCTGCACCATTTTACATTGCCACCAGAAATGAATGGGTGCTCCTAATTCTCCACATCCTCTTCAACACTTGTTATTTTCTACTTTATTAATGGTAATAATTCTAATGAGTGTGAAATGGTATTGCATTGTGGTTTTTGTTTGTATTTTCCTGATGGCTAATGAGGTTGAGGATTTTTTCATGTGCTTTTTGGACTTTTTTTTTGCGTGGGCAAGCACCAGGAAGTGAACCCAGGTCTCCGACATGGGAGGCGAGAACTCCACCTGCTGAGCCACCATGGCCCGCCCTTTGTGGACATTTTTATATCAGCTTTGAAGAGATATCCATTAAAGCCTTTGGTCCATTTTATAAATGAGGTGCTTGTCTTTTTACTGTTGAATTGTAGAATTTCTTTATATATTTTGTATATAAGTCTTTATTGGATATATGGTTTCCAAATATTTCCTCCCATTGTATAGGCTGTCATCTTACTTTCATGATAAAGTCCTTTCAGGTATAAAAGCCTTTTACTTTGAGGACACATTTATCTATTTATTTTTCTGTTGCTTGTGCATTGGACTTAAAGTCTAAGAAACTACTGCCTAATACAAGGACCTGAAGATGATCACCTATGTTTTATTCTAACAGTTAGACAATTATGACTCTTATATTTAGGTCTTTGACCCATTGTGAATAGATAGTGTAAGGTGTGAGGTAGAGTTCTTCCTTCTCTCTCTCTTTCTCTTTTTTTTTCAAGCATAGCTTCAGTTTTCCCAGCATCATTTGTTGATGAGACTATTCTTTCCCAATTATCAAAAATCAGTTGCCTATACAGGTGAGGGTTGATTTCTGACTTCTTAATTAGATTCCATTGATCTATCTGTCTATTCCTGTGCAAGAACCATGCTATTCTGATTACTGTGGCCTTGTAATAAGTTTTAAGATTGGGTTGTTTGAGTCCTCTTATTCTATTCCCCTTTTACAAGTTTCTTTTGGTTACCCAGGGCCCCTTACCCTTTCATATAAACTTGATGAATGTTGTTGTGAAGAGTGTTTTCAGTATTTTTATTGGGATTGCATTTAATTCATAAGTTTATTTGTATCGACATTTTAATGATATTTAGTCTTCCAATCTATGAACATACAACGTGTTTCCATTTTTTGTCTTATTTGATTTATTTATTAATGTTTTGTGTTTTATGTGTATGAGTTCTTTACATCCTTAATTAGATTTTATTCTTAGGTATTTGATTCTTTTAGTTTCTATTGTGAATGGAATTCTTTTCATTCCATTGATTTCCTCTTCTTATTGTTCATTGCTTGTATATAGAAGCACTATTGATTTTGGGGGTGTTGATGTTGTGTCCCTCCACTTTGCTGATTCACTTATTAGTTCAAGGAGCTCTGTTGTGGATTTCTCAAGATTTTCTGAATAGGATCTTATTGTCTGCTAATGAGGAAAGTTTTATTTCTTCTTTTCAACTTGGATGCCTTTTATTTTCTTTTCTTGCCAAATTGCTCTGGGAAGAACATCCAGTACAATGTTTAACAGCAGTTAACATTTGTCACCCTCGTCTTGTTCCTGGTTTTAGATGTAAAGTTTTCACCTTTAGGTAGGATGTTGGCTATGGGCATTTCATATATGCCCTTTATTATCTGTGGAAGTCTTCTTCTATTCCTAATGTTCTAATTGTTTTATCATTAAGGTGCTGGAGTTTGTAAAATGTCTTTCTGTATCATAGATATGATCATGTGTTTCTTTTCCTTCATTCTGTGAATGCAATGTATTACCTTGCTTGGTTTCCTTATGTTAAACAGACCTTGCATATCAGAGATAACTCCCACTTGATCATCATATATTATTCCTTTGATATGCTGTTGGATTCCTTTTGCTCATATTTTTGAGAGAGTTTTTGCATCTATATTCATAAGACATATTAGTTTGCACTTTTCTTTACTTGTGGTATTTTTTTTAACTGATTTTGGCATGAGGGCAATGCTGGCCTCATGGAATGAATCAGGGAGTGCTTCCTCAGCTTCAATGTTTTTGGAAGAGTTTGACCAGAATGGGAGTTAAATCTTCTTGGAATGTTTGGTAGAACTTCCCTGTGAAACCAACTCATCCAGGCCTTTTCTTTGGAGCTTTATGATTAGTGATTCAATCCCTTTGCTAGTAATTGGTTTGATTAGATCCTCTATTTCTTCTTCCTTCAATGTTGGTAGTTTGTGTATTTCTTTTTTATTTTTAGGCCAAAGCAGAAACTTATTGAAAACACATTTTAGAGGACATGTGGTCACTTTTATAAAGGCAGAAGTGAGAAAAGTGAGAGATCTCAGCACTGTGGGACCACTTGTTTTTACAGATTAACTTCACTCAGTCCCTTTCCCCCTTCCTTCTCCAGGGCTCTTTCTCCTACTCTCCCTTTTCTCCAAGGCAGTACCTGACAGTAGATAGTGCATTTTGGGTGGGTCAGTTGTCTCCATCCTTATCCACAGATAACTCACACAGGTGGAGTTCCTTTGGCCCTCAGGTGCTATTTATTGCTGTTCTTCTCAGTGATATCTTTCTCCGTGAGGACTAACTATTTCTGGGAATATTCCCTTTGCTTACTCAGGTACCACCTTAATTTGACCATAGTACACTACTTCATTTGCCCCTGAGAGACTTCTAACTCCCCTTGAAACTTAAGGGAATTTGGGTCAATGGTCCGTTTTCTGTAATTGCTTCAAGCTGTCAGTGGGTGGTGGGCCCTACTTGTTGGAGCATAGTAGTCTCTGATTGTGCTGTCAAGGGTGGCAGGTTGAGTTTGGGGAACAGGAGTGTAGCCTCTGGCAAGAGGTTTGTTGTGAAAGGCTTCTAATCTGGAAGTAATAAACTGGGTGAGAAATTGTATACATGGTTTGAAAAGAAGAAGGAGCAAGATGGAGCATGCTTGTTTTTTTGTTTTGTTTTGTTTTTAGAGTTTTTAAGAACACTGTTGGTTAAGGCTTGGTATTCTACAATGCAAGGGACAGACTCGTCCTTGAGAGTCATGTTTCACATTTCTAGGGAGTCTTACAGCCCTGGAAGTCATGTCCCATGTAGGGAGAAAGTTTATTTGTAGAATTTGGCTTAGAGAGAGAGAGCACATTTGAGCAACAAAAGAAATTCTCTAGGGGTGACACTTAGGTGTTTATATAAGCAGGTTTATTTTTGCTGTTACAGAAATAAGTTTCATAAGGGCAAGCTTTAAGATTGGAGGTTTGACTTATTAAATTAGGACCCTTTATTACTTAAGAGAATAGCAGGAATTCCACAGGTGGGGATGCTCAACAGTTTCATATTTTTTATTAGTCCTTTAAGAGAATTTGCAAATACTTTACTTTCTGAGTAAGATTTCATTCCTTATTCTAGTTTCCATGTTAAAATAGCTGAATAAGGTTGGTTAAATACACTGACTAGATAGGCCAAATTAGATAGTGTGGTACAGAAACTTTAAGTTTTGGAAATTTTAGAGCAAAATAGTATAACTGACAAGTAAATTTAGTTGTTCCATGGTCTGTAATCCTGAGCGTCATACAGATCATATTAGGATAAGAGATAGTTAAGTTTTTAGGAACTTTTTAAATTTTTTAATTTTGTTTTAAATATAGCAACATACAAACATAAACATTCTTACCATATGATCATTCCATTCTTGATATATAATCAATAACTCACAATATCATCACATAGTTGTATATCATCCATGATAATTTCTTAGAGCATTTGCATCAATTCAGAAAAAGAAATAAAAAGAAAAATGAAAAAAATGCATACATACCACACCCCTTACCCATCCCTCTCATTGACTGCTAGTATTGTCATCTACCCAATATATTTTAACCTTTGTTTCTTATCTTTTTTCTATACCCCTTACCACTCCCTTTCATTGATCACTAGCATTCCAATCTATTAAATTTATTTTAACATTTGTCCCCCTATTATTTATTTATTTATTTATTTATTTTTAATCCATATGTTTTACTCATCTGTCCATACCATAGGAAAAAAGAGCATCAGACACAAGGCTTTCACAATCACACAGTCACATTGTGAAATCCATATCATTATACAATCATCTTTACAAAACATAGCTACTGGAACACAGCTCTACATTTTCAGGCACTTCCCTCCAGCCTCTCCAATATTCCTTAACTAAAAAGTAGTATCTATATAATGCTTAAGAATAATCTCCAGGATAACCTCTCGACTCTGTTTGAAATCTCTGCCATTGACACTTTATTTTGTCTCATTTATCTCTTCCCCCTTTTGGTTGAGAAGGTTTTCTCAATCCCTTGATGCCAGCTTCCACCTCATCCTGGGATTTCTGTCCCACATTGCCAAGCAGTTTTACACCCCTGGGAATCATGTTCCATGTAGAGAGGGGGTAGGCAGTGAGTTTTTAGGAATTTTAAATGATTTCTAAATATATGAATAAAATTTCACCCATACAAATTTAGCTAACAGAAAGATTGAAAATATCTTTGATTTATCGTAATACTTCTTAAATACTTTTTTCTATCATATGGTAAATTATTTTAATGCCACTTTTACAAGGTAAGAAAACAAATCCTTTGTTACAGCTTTTCTTTAAGAGTGAGAAGATATGTTCTCTGAAATAAAGGATGAAAAGATCAGCATAAACATTACAAGGGTATTATTATGATATTATACAAAATGTTTATCTTTTAGACAAAGTATTCAGATGGTTAAGTAAAATTTTTATAACTTTTCATTAATAGTAGACCAACAATTACTTTGAAAAATTCACTTTTTCAAACCTTTCACATCTTTCTATATCCATCTAAGGTTTGTAGTTAGCAATAACAATAAACAAAATTCACTTTTATATTAGGAATATGTTAGCTCACAAAATTAGTACTTTGCAAGACTGTGCTCTGAAGCAGATGGGGATCAGTAAGGACTGCTGCAAAAGCATTCCTAAAGTTATGGGGATCATTTTGAAACCCTTGGGGCAGGACCGCATAAGTAAGCTTGGCAAAAATCTTATTGTTAAGCACTTACCATTCAAAAGCAAATAGGTATTCAGAGTCAGGGAAAAGAAGGATAAAAATGCATTTTAAAGATATAGGATTGAAAATTTTAATGCAGGCAGGGCTACTTAGCAGACTTGCCCTGGGATGCTTTCATCTCTCACAGACAGCTTTATTAGCTTAAGGACCTCCTCTGGGATGCCAAGAGACCTTGATTTAGAAGAGGCGTCAGGGAAAACTAGGGGGTAAATACTAACTGGGTTTACTTGTCTTAAGATGAACCCAGAGAGTGAAGATGATCTCCTAGAATGGGGATGTGGGATTCAAGGACGATGAAAAAATGATGCAACACTAGAATGTCTCCAAGCTTGCAAAGGTGAGAGGTAGTGAAGGCTCTAGTTTTGGCTTTACTCTCAACTCCCATAATTAAGCAATTCTGAGTGGAGGTAGGCCCAGAGTGGTAGTTCAGAACAGAAGAAGTGGTCCTATTATTTTATTAAGAAATTAGTAACCTTACTTACCATGTCTAGTGTCACCCAAGTCTCCTCTAAGATGATGGTCAGATGTGAAGTCAGCAGAGTCACATGTGGACTTGGGCTCCCTCATTCTTCTTTACCTGCTATAAGTAGGGCTTGAAGAGCTATCTGCTCCACCTCAGGAAACAGTGCCATCTCTGGACCCCATGCCCATGTTGGTGGCACTAGTGAAAAGACCCGAAAGGTTCCTGGGTTTAAGTCTTGTCTTGAGGTTTCTGGCACCATCTCTCCCAGTGGTTCTTTGACCCATAGTTTCAGGACATTTAAGGTTTGGTCCATGGTTCAGGTGGTCAAAGAGGGCAGGACGCTTTTAACAGTGACTGTAACAAATTGATTTGTTTTGTATGTTAAAAACAGAAGAGGGACTTTTGGGAAGATGGCTGACTAGAGTAGCTTGAGATTAGCCCAGCTCCATGAAAAAGTTAGAGAAGGGACAGGAAGATGACTGAGGTGGCAATTCAGAAGGGGCTGACCTGGGAAAGCCTTCTGCACTGCATGTGGCAGCGCTGGTTGCAGAGACCAAAGAACTGAGAAGTAGAAAGCTGGAGCCTGACATGGAGGTGCAGAGCTGCAGAGCCTGAAGGAGTGCACAGATGGGAACACAGGATGAGGAAGTAAGCCAGGCTGCATTCCTTGGGTGTGCTCTTCTCACCAGCACAGCCCCATGATCAGTGACTCATCTCACACCCCATGCACCTGAATCCCATCACCCAATCCATTCCCATGCTCCAGGTGCCCCATTCCACCAGGCCTCAGTGAAGATACCTGTCCCCCACCCCCACACCAAATGCAGCCCAACCCAGCTCTCCTGTACCACTCTTGAGCACTACCTCTCCCTCCCTGTTCCCTGCAGGCTGTTGCCTGCACATAAAGGTTGCAGGCACTAACCTCCATACCTAGGCTAACCCTGTCTCTGTGCCAATAGTGTCATATAACCTCATCCCACCCTCCCTGAGCTCAACACATCCAATTATGGCATTCCCAGGCCCACACATGTACATGGACCCCCAATAAAGTCATTCAGCTCTGGGAACACACTTTACAGCAGTCCTAGAAGTGTGCATGCACACAGCCCTCAGCCTCACATCCAAACTCTGAGAGAGTACCGACCAGCACAGCCAGGTCACACCTGCCCCCAATCCACTAAAGCGTAATGCTGACCTGCTGCCATAGCTCTATGCATGTGCACAAAGGATCCTGAGCCTTAAACCTATGCACACCAGGGTTATACCCCCCCCTGAGACCAGTGCACCCACACAGCTACATCTTCCCTAACCACTGGGCACCCAGCTTCACAAGCATCAGTGTAACATCCCCAACTGCACTCATACATGCCCTGAAACAAATCACCATACTGAGTGCTCTGCCCCATGCCCTGCTCCCTGCTGTACAAGCAACCCACAAACACAAAGCCTTAAGCTACTGAAACAAATCAATTCCCAAAGCAAATCAATCAAGATATTTTCAAGCCACAAAGACAGTAGAAGATCACTAAGCATATTACAATGCAGACAGATATAGCCTTGTCTAATGATGAAATTAAAACACCAGAGGAGACATAGATGTTAGAACAACTAATCAAAGATGTTCATACAATCCTACTTATTGAAATAAGCAGAATAGCTAATGACAAAAAGGAGATCAAAAAGAGAGCAGAAGAGCACAAAGAGGAATTTGAAAGAATAAATAGAAAAATAGCAGAAATCACAGAGATTAAAGACTCTGTTGACCAAATTAAAAGCATACTAGAGGCACGCAATGCCAGATTGAAGAGACAGAAGAAAGAATAAGTGATATAGGGGATGGAATAATTGATTTTGAAGACTCAAAACAACAAATGGCCAAAAAGATGGAAAAAATTGAATGAGGGCAGGCCACGGTGGCTCAGCAGGTAAGAATGCGTGCCTGCCAAGCCCGAGGACCCGGGTTCATTTCCCGGTGCCTGCCCATGTAAAAAAAAAAATAAAATAAAAAAAAAATGAATGAGAACTCAGGGATATGATAGAAAAACAAAGCACACAAATATAAGAATCATTACTGTTCCAGAAGGAAGGGAGAGGAGTAAAGGGCTAGGAAGTGTAGTTAAGGATATAATGGGGAAAACTTCCCAACCCTCATAAAGGAAATAAATATACAAGTCAAAGAATCCCAAAGAACTCCGAACAGAATAAATCTATACACATCTTCCCCAAGACACATGCTAATCAGTCTGTCAAATGTTGAAGAGAAGTAGAAAATCCTGAAAGTGGCAAGAGAAAAGCAATTTACTACATAAAAGGGAAACCAAATAAGACTGAGCTCAGACTTCTCAACTAGCACGCTAGAGGTGAGAAGGCAATGGTATGATATACTCAAGACCCTGAAAGAGAAAGACTTCCAGCCAAGAATTCTGTACTCAGCCAAACGGCCCTTCAAAATTGAGGGAGAGATTAAAGTTTTCGCAGGCAAACAAGTCCTGAAAGAATAAGTCAACAAGAGACCAGATCTATAAGAAATAATAAAAGGAGTTCTGCTGGCTGAAAAAGAAAAGACAAGTCTGGAATAGGGCACAGAATCGAAGAGTAGCACTAAGGGTAATTTAAATAATACAAAGAGAAAGAGGGAAAAGGATATATACATCTGACAAATAAAACAAGATGGTGGAATCAAGAAATGCCTTTCAATAAGAACTTTGAATGTTAGTGGACTATATTTACCAATTAAAAGAGACAGATTGGCAGAATGGTTTAAGAAACATAATCTAGCTATATGCTACTTACAAGAGACTCATCTTAGACACAAGGATACAAATACATTGAAAATGAAAGGATGGAAAAAGATTTTCCTTGCAAGTTATAACCAAAAGAAAGCTGGAGTAGCAATACTAATATTGAACAAAATAGGCATTAAATGTAAAGACATAATAAGAGACAAAGATAAACATTATATGATAACTAAAGGGTCAATTCACCAAGAAGGTATAACATTCATAAATGTTTATGCTCACAGTCAAGGAGCTCCAAAGTACATGAGACAGACAATGGCAAAACTGAAGGAAGCGATAGATGGTTCAACAATAATAGTAGGAGACTACAATACACCACTCTCCTCTATAGATGCAACAACCAGACAGAAGATGAACAAGGAAACAGAGAAGGTAAATAACTTGATAAAGGAATTAGACCTAACAGACATACATAGGTCATTGCACCCCAAAACACAAGGTTATACATTATTCTCTAGTGCTCAGGGAACATTCTCCAGAATAGATCATATGCTGGGGCACAAAACAAGTCTTTATAAATTATAAAATATTGAAATTATTCAAAGAAATTTCTTTGATCACAACGAGATGAAGCTGGATCTAAATAACTACCAAAAAATGAGAACATTCACAAATATATAGAGATAAAATAATACACTCTTAAACATCCAGTAGGTCAAAGAAGAAATTGCTAGAGAAATCAGTAGCTATCTGGAGATGAATGAAAATGAAAATACAACTTATCAGAACTTATGGGATGCAACAAAGGCTGGGTTGAGAGGGAAATTTGTTGCCTCATATGACTATAGTAAAAAACAAGAAAGAACAAAAATCGAGGACTTAACAGCAAACCTGTAGGAACTTGAGAAAGAATAGAGAACTAACCCAAAGCAAGTAGGAGAAAAGAAATAACAAAAATTAAAGCAGAAATAAATGAAAGGGAGAACAAAAGAACAATAAAAAGAATCAATGAAAGTTGGTTCTTCGAGAAAATCAATAAAATTGATGGGCCACTAGCAAGACTGACAAAGAAAAGAGAGACAAAGATGCAAATAAACAAAATAAAAAATGAGAAGGGAGGGCGGGCCGCGGTGGCTCAGCGGGCAAAGTGCTTGCCTGCTATGCCGGAGGACCTCGGTTCGATTCCCGGCCCCAGCCCATGTAACAAAAACGGAGAAACAGAATACAATAAAAACAAGAAAATGTTTAAAAATGTTTCCCTTTCTTCCTTCCTTCCTTCCTTCTATCCTTCCTTCCTTCTCTCTGTCTTTACTTTAAAAAAAAAAAAAAAAAAAAAAAAAAAATGAGAAGGGGTGAGTTACCACTGACCCTGAAGAAAAAAAATAAATCATAAGAGAATACTATAAAGAACTATATTACAACAAACTAGACAATGTAGATGAAATGGGCAAATTTCTGGAGACACACAAACAAGCTACACTGACTCAGAAAGAAATAAAAGATCTCAACAAAACAATCACAAGTAAAGAGATTCAATCAGTCATCAAAAATCTTCCTATAAAACCCAGGGCCAGATGGCTTCACAGGGAAATTTTATTAAACATTCCAGAAAGAACTAAAACCAATTCTGCTCAAACTTTTCCAAAAAATTGAGGAAAAAAGAACTCTATCTAACTCATTTTATGAAGCTACTATCATTTTAACACCAAAACTGGGTAAAGATGCTGTAAGAAAGGAAAACTACCGGCCAATCTCCCTAATGAATACAGATGCAAAAATTCTCAATAAAATATTAGCAAATTGAATTCAACAGCACATTAAAAGAATTATACACCATGACCAAGTGGGGTTTATGCCAGGAATGTAAGGGTGCTTCAATGCAAAAAAGTTATTTAATGTAATACAGCACATTAAGAAATCAAAGGGAAAAATCACATGATCATCTTGATTGATACGGAACAAGCATTAGACAAAATTCAGCATTCTTTTCTGATAAAAACACTCCAAAAATTAGGAACTAAAGATAACTAATTCAGTAAGATAAAGGGAATATATGAAAAACCTATAGCAAACATCATACTCAATGGAGAGAGACTGAAAGCTGTCCCCCTAAGATCGATGATGCCCACTGTCAACACTATTACTGAACACTGTGCTGGAAGTTCTAGCTAGGGCAATCAGGCAGGACAAAGAAATAAAAGGCATCCAAATTGGAAAGGAAGAAGTGAAATTACCATTATTTGCAGGTGATATGATACTATAGTTAGAAGATCCTGAGAAATCTACAGCAAAGTTACTTGAGCTAATAAAGAAATTCTGCAAGGTGGTGAGATATAAAATTAATGTGCAAAACTCAGTAACATTTCTGTACACAAGCAATGACCTAGGTGAGGAGACAGTTAAGGAAAAAAATTCCATTCAAAATAGCAACTAAAAGAATCAAATACTTAGGGATGAACTTAACTAGGGGCATAAAGGACTTGTACTGAGAAACATTGCTAAAAGAAATTAAAGGAGGTCTAAATAGGTGGAAAGACATTCCTTACTCATCGATAGGAAGGCTAAATATAGTTCAGATGTCAGTTCTCTCCAAATTGATCTACAGATTCAACAAAATTCCAATCAAACTTCCAACAACCTACTTTGAATATTTGGAAAAGCTAACTACCAAATTCATCTGCCAAGGAAAGAGACCCCAAACAGTTAAAGGCATCCTAAAAAAGAACGAAGTGGGAAGAGTAACACTCCCTGATTTTAAAACCTTTTATGAAACCACAGTGGTCAAAAAAAGCATGGTACTGGCACACATACAGAAGCATTGACTAATGGAATCAAATTGAAAGTGCAGAAATAGACCACCAAATCTATGGTCAACTGACTTTTGACAAGGTCGCCAAATCTTGTGAACTGGGATGAACTAATCTTTTCAATATTTGGGCATGGAAAAACTGGATATCAATAGCCAAGAGAATGAAAGGGGAATCCTATCATACACGCTACACAAAAATTAATTCAAAGTGGGTCAAACACCTAAATATAAGAACTAGCACCATAAAGCTTCTAGAAGAAAATGCAGGGAAATATTTTCATGACCTAATAATCGGAAGTAGCTACCTAAACTTTACACCCAAAGCACAAGTAACAACAACAAACAATAGTAAATGGGAAAGCCTCAAAATCAAATTCTTCTGCACCTCAAAAGACATTGTCAAAAAGGTGAAGAGGCAGCCAACTCAATGGGAGAAAATATTTGGAAATCACATATCAAGTAAAGGTTTGATTTCCGGTATATACAAAGAAATCATACAACTCAACCACAAAAGAACAAACAACCCAATTATAAAATGGGTAAAGATATGAATAGGCATTTTTCTGAAGAGGAAATACAGGGAGCTCAAAAGCCCATGAAGAGATGATCATTTTCATTGGCTATAATGGAAATGCATTTCAAGAGTACAATGAGATACCACCTTAAACCTATAAGAAGGGCTGCTATTAAACAAACAGGAAACTATAAATGTTGGAAAGGATGTGGAGAAACTGGGAAACTTATGCGCTGCTAGTGGGAATGTATAATGGTGCAGCCATGATGGAAGACTGTTTGGAAGTTCCTTAGGAAACCAAATATCAAGTTGCCCTATGACCCAGGAATAGTACTTCTTGGTATATACCCAGAAGAGCTGAAAGCAATGACACAAACACACATTTGCACTCCAATGTCCATAGCAACATTATTCACAATCGCCAAAATATGCAAACAAACCAAATGCCCATCAACAGACGAGTGGATCTACAAAATGTGGTAGTACATACGATGGAATAATATGCAGTAGTAAGACAAAATGGCATTATGAAACACATGATAAGATGGATGAGCCTTGAGGATATAATGCTGAGCGAAATTAGCCAGACACAAAAATGGTAGATACTATATGATTCCACTTTTATGACCAGCATAAAGGTATAATCAGAGGCTTATAATACAGAATATAAGGGACTTGGAGATACACAGGAGCGAAAGATGGGCGAACCGTTAGCTTTTGCGGTTGAACTCCAATGTAAGGGAATAGATAGGAGTGAAGGTGATTCTCTAGTGGGTCTAGAAGTAATATGACCACATTGACAATGAACAAGATTGAAAGGGGTTGTATAGACCTATGTGTCCCACTGACTCACACTAGAAGTATAAGGGAGTTCTCATAAGAATTACTTCAAATATATGATTCTTGTATAAAGAGTGTTTAAGTTCAGAGTACAGGAGGAAAAGTGCTATTGCATGCTATTAGCTATGTTCAAAAGGAAACCATCAGCTCTACCACAGCAAATGCAGAGGTAAATAATGGGTTGAGGGACAAGAGTTAAGAGGAGGTTTAGATTTCCTATTTAGTGAGGGTATATTTATTGGTTTTCTGTCTCCTGGGAAGAATGAAATTATTTAAAATTTAGAATGTTGATAGACTGTGGACTTTGTACACTCTGCATGATGCCCTATGTCTGCAGGTTGCTGAAGGCTGCACTGGTGAAGAAGTAGATTGGCAAACGATGCTGTATACTTATGAATTAAGTTTGGGCTGCTATAAAAAGAAAGAATGTACTGAGGCATGCAACGATGTGAATGATCATGTGAGACATTTGGTGAGACAAAATAAAACAGAAAAAAATAAACAAAAAGAAACAACAGCAATGATATGGTCACCTTTAGAAAATGCTTATAAGAAAACAGAGGCCTAAATTGCAAGCATTTAGAACAGAAATGAAGCCCGGAGTGGTGATTATTATTTCTAGATTTTGAGAAGTTGTTATATATATGCATATAACCTGGTGTTTAGAGATGAGAACAAAGCCGAACATGTTGAGGTTAAAGTAATTCAAAACATAGGGGTAAGGAAGACAGTGTATATATTTTAGACTCACACATAATCTTTGAGTCCAATCAAAGAAAGGTTTGTTTGATCTGGAACTGAAATTTCCTGTGGCGCATAATCAAATTCAATCTATATGTATAGCTCATTTGAACAATTGAGACACAGGAAACACAGAATAAAAAAGAGGTCATTTAATCCTATATAGATTATTGTAATGCCTGGAAATATTCTCGAGTATATTAAGCAGATAATCAGAAAGTATTCACAAAGTCCCTTGAGGGAGGGGAGAAAGACTATGGAACTGTTAAACCATTGGGGAATTCCCTGATACTGTGTCAAAATTTAGGGACACCAAAATCAATAGGCCATGTCCTCAATCATGAGGCTTACTCATGTGAAGCTTATGTAGGTAGTGGAGAAGCTTAGACTACCTATAGGCATGCCTAAGGGTTACTTCTGGAGGACCTCTGTTGTTGTTCAGATGTGGCCTCACTCTCTCTAAGCCTAACTCTGTAAGTAAAATCATTGCCCTCCCCCTACATGGGACGTGACATCTAGGGGTATAAAAGTCTCCCTGGTGATGTGGAAGATGACTCCCAGGAATGAATCCAGACCTGGCACCATGGGATCAACTATTACAACCTGACAAAAAGGGGGAAAAGAACTGTAATTACTAAAGTATCAGTGGCAGAGAGAGTTCAAATAGAGTTGAGAGGCTACTCTGGAGGTTGCTTTTATGCAAGTTTCAGGTCGACCTTGTTACCTATCATAACTTGCCAACCCCCAACTAAGACCATTGCAGCCAATCCTAAAGAACACCTAGGGCAATATATAAGATTTCACAAGGGTTTCACAAAGTAACTTCCCAGAAATCTACAACTTCCAGATGAGTCTCTGGTCCAGATAAGTCCTGAAACCTAACCCAGCCTCTCCAGAACATCAGATAGTTCCATCTCCCTACCTCATAGATACTTCCAATAAAAAAAGTTAGAACTGTTGTCCAAAAAAGTCACAGATACTTCCAATATAAAAAAATTAGAACTTTTGTCCAAAAAAATGTCTATACTCTAAAAAAACCCAAAGAGTAGTTTGAAAAGATCAAAGGTGATGGTGAAATTATACATAGAAGATAGGACTTAACAATGAATATGAATGCTGAATCATTAAATTGATATCTCTTTTAGTCTCTAGTATTTTAGAGTACCTAGAAGTAAGAATCTAAACTTGTGAAATGGTAACCCATGTCAAAGTCTGAAATATGTTCTACAACTAACTGTGATGCTTTGCTTTGAAATTTATAGCTTTTTTGTATATATGTTATTGTTCACAAAAAAGAAGGAAAAAAGTCAAATGTGATGATAAATTTATTTAAGCCCTCTAGCCTCCTATATTCTGGAGCAACTAGAAGGAGAAGTATGAGAGGATTGTATGGTACCCATGACAAACTCTTGGATCTGCCCTGTAACCACTTGTTGAAGAGTGTTTGAAAACTATTGCTTTCTAATTTTTTTTTGCTTTCTATATATGTTATACTATACAATAAAAATGTTAAAAAAAAATAAGAGGTTAAGAGGTTATTATTTGGAGGCAATGCAAGATGGTGGCATAGTGAGGTGTGGAATTTAGTTCGTCCCCAAGGGTAGCTAGTAAATAGCCAGGAATTGCATGACACAAGTGTTGAGGGGACCTCAGTGACCAGACACACATTGTACAACAGTCCAGAATGGGTGGAATGGGTGAGATCCCACCTAGAACTGTAAGTCTCCCAAGTCACAGAGGCTGTTGCCCCTCCACAGTGGGCATGGCATGCTGGTTCCCCAAGGGGAAAAGAAACAGACTCTCCCAGTTGCAAGAAAGTTATCTCAACCAAGCTCCAATTGTAGAATTAATTACCATATTTGGACTGCTGAAAACAAACCCTGAGCACAGATAAACCTGGAGTAAGCACTAAAGGAACTGGGCATTTTTGGCCTGACAAAGAGGAGGCAGGGCTGATTGGGAAAAAAAAAAGTCTTGTGAATTGGACAGCATAAAATACTGGAAAAGAGCTTGACTCCAAGGAAAGGGAGTACATAGAGGCTGGGGAAATATTGAGCCATGTACCAATTCCAGCTCTCAATTGGTAAACTCAGGAAGCTTGATTGGTAAACCCAGGTCTGGCTCTGAAAAGACATTTTTTCTCTATATCTTTTTTGTGTTTTTAAAATTCTTAACAGTTCCCTAGGTAGAACTGTGAGCATTCTCAACCTGAAGCATTGATACAGATAAGGGCAGAATTAAGGCATGTCTCAGAGATGAAGTAACTTGTCAAGTGAATGGGGATAATTCCCCAAAGGGTACATCTTCCCCAAGAAAAGGAGCGTGCATTCCAACTCAAGTTGCAGTCTTCTTTCAGTGAATTCAGTCCCCAGTGGCTGGAAAACAGAAGCAACCTAAACCAACCTACTGTCTCAACCTCCGTCTCAATCACACCACTGGTAGGGAGAAGCTGCTAAGAATTAAAGGCACTGCATCACTTTACACAGGTTTGAAGCTGCAGGCTGGCAAGTGCCACATGCAGGGCAGGATAGGAAAAAGACAGAGTCCAAAGGCTTCATACGAAAGTCTGACAACCTGCTGGGTTTCACCCTCAAGGAAACCTGTTACTAATTATTTCCCTACTCCTGAGATGTGAACATGTCTAGTCTGGGAAAATCTGAATGGGATAGATTATATCCATGGAGATCCTCCTCAAATAAAGTTGAATATAGAAAGGAAAGAGCCAGCAAAGCAAGAGCTGAAAAATTATGATCAGTTAAACAGAAGCTATACTGGAGATGTAGAATAAGCTGAACTGAATGCCAAAGAAGAGATAGAGAATAAAGCCAAACAACAGGAAAGCCCTAGGTGAAAGTGTGAAAACAACCTCCAGAAAGAACTAACTAGGAAATAAAATGACTAGACACCAGCAGAAAATAATGAGTCATACTAAGAAATCAAAGATCTAGCCTATCAAAGGTAAAAAATATTTCAAGTGAGATACAGCAGTTGAAACAACTAATTAAGAGTGTTTGAACAGACATGTAATATCCAGACATAATGAATATTAATGAAAAATCAAATCAATTAGTTGAGGAAAGATATGGCAATGAGATGAAAGATATAAAGAAGACATTGGGCAAACATAAAGAAAAAGTCAAAAATTTGAAAAAACAAATGGCAGAAATAACAAGAATGAAAAGAACAGTAGAAGAGATGAAAGACAATGGAGACCTATGACAGCAGATTTGAAGAAGTAGAAGAAAATACTAATGAACTAAGGGACAGGACATATGAAATCCCATACAAAAGAACAAAGAGGGAGAAGAATGGGAAAATATGAGTGAGATCTCAGGGAATTGAATGTAAATGTGAATCACATGAATATACATGTTATGCATGTCCCAGAATGAGAAGAGAAAGGAAAAGGGGCAGAAAGACTAATGTAGGAAACAAACACTAGAAATATCCCATCTCTTATGAAAGACATAAAATCACAGAACTGAGAAGTGTAGGATATCCACAAACACAATAGATCCAAATGGACCTAAATCAAGACACTTACTAATCAGATTGTCTAAAGTCAAAAACAAAGAGAGACTTCTTAAGCAACAAGAGAAAAGCAGTACATCACACACAAGGGAAGCCCAATAAGACTATGTGTGAATTTCTCAGCACAAACCATGGAGGTGAGAAGGCAGTGGTATAGTATGTTTAAGATTCTGAGAGAGAAAAACTACCAACCAAGAATTCTATACCCAGCAAAACTGTCCTTCAAACATGAGAGGAGTTTAAAATATACAGACAGTCACTGGGAAGGTTTGTGACTAAGAATATTGGGCTACAAGAAATACTAAATGGAGCACTGTGGGCAGATAGGAAAAGACAGGAGAGATAGGTTTGAAGAAGAGTGTACAAATGAAGACTATCAGCAAAGGTTAAATGGTAAAATGAGAAAAAAATTAGATTTGAAATATAAAAGCAAAAGACAAAATGGTAGAAGAAAGAATTGCCTTTACAGTAATAACTTTAAGTGTTAATGGATAAAACTTCCTAATCAAAAGACATAGACTGGTGGAATGAGTTAAAAAACGGGACCCATCTATATCCTGTATACAGGAGACTCACCTTCAATACAAGGACAAAAACAGGTTGAAATTGAAAGGGTGAAAAACAACTTTCATGCAAAAAAAAAAAAAGAACAGAAAAATGTGGATGTAGGTCTACTAATATCTGGCAAATTAGACTTATAATGTAAAACAATTAAAAGAGACAAAAAGGTGACTGTGTATTAATAAAAGGAACAATTCAACAAGAAAACATAACAATTGCAAATATTTATGCAGTAAGTCAGAGTTCCCCAAAATACATGAGGTAAACACTGAAGGAAGAAGGAGACACATCTACCATACTACCTGGAGATTTTAATTCACTTCTCTCATCAAATTGATAGAACATCTAGACAGAGGCTCAATAAAGAAACAGATTTTGAATGATACAATAAATGAATGGGACTTAGATACTTACAGAACATTACACCCCACAAAAGCAGGATGTACATTTTTCTTATGTGCTCATGGATCATTCTCAAGGATAGAACATATGATGGGTAACAAAGCAACTCTCAATAAGTTTAAAAAGATTGAAATTATGCAAAACATTTTCTCAAGCCATAATGGAATGAAGGTGGAACTCAATAACAGTCAGAGGGTCATAAAATTAATAAATATATGGAGGCTAAACAACACAATTTTAAACAACCAGTTGATCAAGGAAGGAATTATAAAAGAAATCAGTAAATATTTTGAGGCAGATAAAAATGAAAACACATCATATCAAAACAAATGGGATGCAGCAAAGGCTGTGATGAGAGGGAAATTTACTGTCATAAATGCCTATATTAAAAAGGAAGAAAGAGACAAAATTGGAAAATTAATTGTTCACTTGGAAGAACTAGAGAATGAACAACAAACCAATCCTAAAGCAAACAGAAGGAAAGAAATAAAAAAGATTAAAGCAAAACTAAATGAAATTGAGAATATGAAAACAATAGAGAAAATCAGTAAAACTGGAAGTAGATTCTTGGAGAAACTCAATAAAAATGACGGATCCTTAGCTAGGTGTTTTAATTGGTAAGTGGCCAGAATGTGGTATATCAAAAATGGAGCATCTTTTGAAAAGAGGAATATAATAAGTTGCAACTTACAGTTCTATGCCTACAAAAGTGTCCAAACTAAGGCATTGAAAGGAAGATACCAAAATTCAAGTAAGGCCTGAGGTTCTGGAACAGATATCTCAGCTGGGAAGTCATATGGTTGGCATGTGATGGTCTCTTGCTCCTGGGCTCTGTTACTTTCAGCTTCTGTTAATTTGGGGGTACCTCACCTTGCTTCTCTGGGGCTGTCTTTAGTCTTTTGGCTTCCCTTGGCTCTGTCCAGGTCCTGGATCACTTAACATCTCATGGTGACATATGTTGGGCTCCAAGCATCCCCAAACATCTGTGTCTCTGTTCTCCAAGAATCAGCATCTATGTCAGCTCAGGGCTCTGAAGTTTCTGTTGACACTTTCTCTGTCATCTCTGTCATTTCTTTTAAATGTTTCCCTTTTAAAGGCCTCCAATGAGCTAATGAAGACCCTCTTTGAATGGGCAGAGTCAAATCTCCTTTTAATCAAAAGGTCACACAGACAATTGATCATGTAACGCAATCTAATAAAAATATTCCAATCTACAGCATTGAATTAGGATTAAAAGAAACAGCTGCCTGTTCCCTGCAGGCTGTTGCCAGTGCATAAAGGTTGTGGGCACTAACTTCCATACCCAGGCTAACCCTGTCTCC
Organism: Tamandua tetradactyla; assembly: GCF_023851605.1. Classification (NCBI taxonomy): domain Eukaryota; kingdom Metazoa; phylum Chordata; class Mammalia; order Pilosa; family Myrmecophagidae; genus Tamandua; species Tamandua tetradactyla. The sequence goes on along the minus strand of NC_135353.1, from coordinate 51,276,329 downwards.
CTACCCATACTGTCATATAGCCTGACTCCACCTACCCAGAGCTCTGTGCATCAGTTTATGGCACTCCTAGGCCCATGCATGTGCATGGGACCACAATCACATCAGTCAGCTTTGAGAACCACAGTTCACAGCAGTCCTAGAACCACAAATGTGCACAGCCCTCAGGCACACATCCCAGCTCTGAGAAAGTGCTGACCTTTGCAGCCAGGTCACAATTGCCCCCAATCCATGAAGGCTCTACACATGCACACAAAGGGCCCTGTGCCTTAGACCAGCACACATCAGGGTTCTGCCTTCCAGACTGGTGCACACAACTACATCATCCCTAACCACTGGGCACCCACATTCACAAGCATCAGTACAACATCCCCTACCTTTGCCTATACCTGCACTGAAATGAATCACCATACTGTTGTACCCTGCCCTGTACTCTTCTCCCTACTGCACAAGCATCCTGTAAACACAAGGCTTTAGAGTACTGAAAGAAATTAACTCCCAAATTAAATCAATCAAGATAGTTACATGCCACTAAGATAATAGAAGATCACAAAGCATATCACAATGCAGACAGATATAACCTTGCTTAGCGACCAAATTAAAATGCCAGAGGAGACACAGACATTGGAACAAATAATCAAAAATGTTCATACAACTCTACTTAATAAAATAGGTGGGATAGTAAATGATATAAAGGAGATTAAGAAGATAGTAGAAGAGCATAAAGAGGAATTTGAAAGAATAAATATAAAAATAGTAGATATCATGGAGATTAAAGACTCTGTTGAGCAAACAAAAACATACTAGAGGCACACAACACCAGATTTGAAGAGACAGAAAAATAAAATGATATAGAGTACAAGAAAGCTGAGTTCAAAGATTAAAATAGCAAATGACAAAAAGGATGGAAAAGTTTGAATTGGACCTCAGGGAAATGATAGACCAAACAAAGCACAGAAATATAAGAATCATTGGTGTCCCAGAAAACAAACAGTGGAGTAAAGAGCTAGGAAGAGTAGCTGAGGATATAATAGGGGAATGCTTCCAAATCCTCATAAGAGACATAAATATACTAGTCAAAGGAGACCAATGAACTCCAAACAGAATAACTACAAATAGGCCTTACCCAAGACAAATATCAATAGGTCTGTAAAATATTGAACAGAAGCTGAAAAACCTGAAAGTGGCAAGAGAAAGACAATCTACTACATACAAGGAAAACCAAATAAGACTGAGTTCAGGCAACTCAACTAGCACCCTGGAGGTGGGAAGGCAGTGGTATGATATATTCAAGATCCTGAAAGAGAAAGACTTTCAGCCAAGAGTTCTGTATCCAGTCAAATTGTCCTTCAAAACTGAGGGAAAGATTAAAGGTTTCACTAAGAAGTCCTGAAAGAACAACAAATGACCAGCCCTACAAGAAATACTAAAAGGAGTCCTGCTGGCTGAAAAAAAAAAAAAAAAAGACAGGAGAGGGAGGTCTGGAGGAGAGTCCAGAATTGAAGAATATGAGTAGGGGAAATGTTAAGAATACAAAAAGAAAGAGGGAAAAGAATATATAGATTTGACAAATAAAATAAAGATAAGATGTTGGATTCAAGAAATGCCTTCTCAGCAATCATTTTGAATGTTAATGGACTAAACTTGCCAATTAAAAGGTACATATTGGCAGAATGGACTCACAAACATAATTCAGCAATATCCTGCTTACAAGGCACTCATTTTAGACAGAAGGATACAAACAGATTGAAAGTGAAAGGATGGAAAAAGATTTTCCATTCAAGTTGTAACCAAAAAAAAAGCAGGAGTAGCTATACTAATATCTGGGAAAAAAAGACTTAAAATATAAAGACATCATGAGAGACAAAGAACATTATATACTAATTAAAGGGTCAATTCACCAAGAAGGCATAACAGTTATAAATGTTTAATGTTCCAATTAAGGAGCTCCAAGGTACATGAGACAGACATTGTCAAAACTGAAGGAAATGATAGATGTTTCAACAATAATAGTAGGAGAATTCAATACACCACTCTCTTCTATAGACAGAACAACCAGACAGAAGATCAACAAGGAAATAGAGAAAGTAAGAAAGTTGATAAATGAATTAGACCTAACTAATATATATAGGTCATTGCACCCCAAAGCACAAAGATATACATTTTTTCTAGTGCTGATAGATCATATGCTGGGACACAAAACAGGTCTTTATAAATTTAAAACCCTGAAATCATTCACAGCACTGTCTCTGATCACAATGGGCTGAAGTTGAATCTCAATAAACACCAAAGAACAAGAACATTCACAAATATGGAAATTTAAAAACACAATCTAAAACATCCAATGGGTTAAAGAAGAAATTGGTAGAGAAATCAATAGCTCTCTGGAAATAAATGAAAATAAGAATACAACTTATCAGAACTTATGGGATGTGGCAAATCATTTGCTGAGAAGAAAATTTATTGCCTTATATGCCTACAGTAAAAAACAAAAAAGAGCAAAAATCGGGAACATAACAGCGCACTGGAGGAACTTGAGAAGAACAGCAAACTAACTCCAAAGCAAATAGAAGAAGGGAAATAATAAAGATTAAAACAGAGCTGAATGAACAGGGGAGCAAAAGAACAATAGAAAGAATCAATAAAACCAGAAGTTGGCTCTTTGAGAAAATCAAGAAAATTGATGGGCCACTAGCATGACTGACAAAGGAAAAAAGGGAGAGGAAGCAATAAACAAAATCAAAATGAAAGGGTGCATTATCACAGATTCTGAAGAAATAAAAGAAATAATAAAAGGATGCTATGAGCAACTATATGCCAACAAACTAGACAACTTAGATGAAATGGAAAGATTCCTGGAGGCACACAAACAAGCTACGCTGACTCAGGAATAAAAAGATGTCAACAAACCAATCACAACTAAAGAGATTCAATCAGTCATTAAAAATCTTCCTACAAAGAAAAGTTCAGGGCCAGATGGCTTCACAGGGGAATTTTATCAGATATTTCAAAAAGAATTAACACCAATTCTGCTTAAACTTTTCCAAAAAATTGAGGAAAAAGGAATTCTACCTAACTCGCTTTATGAAGCTAATATCATTTTAACACCAAAACTGGGAAAAGATGCTGTAAGAAAGGAAAACTATAGGCTGATCTCCCTAATAAACATAGATGCAAAAATTCACAGTAAAATACTAGCAAATCGATCCAACAATGCATTGAAAGAATTATACACCATGACCAAGTGGGGTTTATAGCAGGAATGCATGGGTGATTCAACACGAGAAAATCAATTAATGTAATGCAACACATTAACATATTGAAAAGGAAAAATCACATGATCATCTCCATTGATGCTGAAAAAGAATTAGAAAAAAATTCAGCATCCTTTTATGATAGAAACACTCCAAAGGATAGGAGTCAAAGGTAATTACCTCAATATGATAAAGGGAATATATGAAAATGTGGTGACTTCAGTCTAAGGAGCACACATAGCTGCATTCAACCAGGATGAAGAACAGCTGAATACACCACATTGTGCTCTGCTAGATGGTGACAAACCACCAAAAGATCTGTTCTGAGGCACTGGGAGAGAACAGTCAATGCACTGGGCTTTGTCCTCAGACCATTCTTCCCCCATAAGTGTTATAAATAAAGATTAAACATTAAGCAAGAAATATACATGCGTTAAGAAGAATAAAAAATAAGCATGCATGCACTTTCTGTTATGATTCATGAATAAAAACTGAGTGGGAAGACAAGACAGGACCTTTGACTGCTTCAGTCATTGACCCCCTGTCCCCACTCTTTTACTTTACTTGTGTTTCTTCTCTTTCTTTTGTGTCCCCACTTTCACTTTCATTACAGGTCTGAGCATGACAAATGGCGCCCAACGTGGGGCACAAAAAGAGTGAAAGTGGAAGTCATTTGGTAGGAGGTCCGTCAGCCATGAGAATCCATACTTCTGAGGGTGAAAGTAAGTAACAGGGGTTTTTCTGCAGGGTAAAAATGGGGTGTTCTGGTTTGCTAGCTGCCAGAATGCAACACACCAGAGACGGATTGGCTTTTAATAAAAGGGGATTTATTTTGTTGTTTCTTCAGAGGAAAGGCAGCTAACTTTCCACTGAGGTTCTTTCTTACGTGGAAGGCACAGGGTGGTCTCTGCTGGTCTTCTCTCCAGGCCCCTGGTTTCCAACAACTTTCCCTGGGGTGATTTCTTTCTCCATCTCCAAAGGCCTGAGCTGAGCTGCTAGTGCTGAGATGAAGAATGCTGAGCTGCTTAGCAGTGCTACGTTGCAATCTCTCATTTAAGCACCAGCCAATTAAGTCAAACATCACTCATTGCAGCAGACACGCCTCCTAGCTGACTGCAGATGTAATTGGCAACAGATGAAGTTCACATACCGTTGGCTTATGTTCACAGCAACAAGACCAGGTATGCTCACCTGGCCAAGTTGACAACTGAATCTAACTAACACATGGGGCAAAATCAATTTTCTTTTAAACAGTATAAAAAATTGTTGAAATCATTATTAAGAGTGCTTGGAGTTAGAGTGAACTCACATTCTTTGAATACGATGTTTGGAATAATACAAAAAGATTGTTACTGGCTGTCAGATCAGGGAACTTTAGGTCACAAGCAATGGGAGGAGATTATAGTTAAAGGCTATATATATAATTTAAAGGCTGCTTATAGGAAGGGTGAAAGAATACCATTGCCTGTTTGGTCCGTATTGAATGTTGTTTCAGCAGTACTAAAGAATTTTTCAGTGACTGTTCCAACACCATCTATTACTCCTTCAGCTCCAATGTAGCCCTCTGCATTGGTTAATTGTTCTGGCAATGCAGAAGGGAGTCAATCCGAAAAAGATTTTCATTCTCAATTCTTGGACAGTATATATGTAGATAGAGGGACATCCCCATTCGTTCAAAGTCAATGTTCTCACTCATCTGCTTCTTCTTCATCATCTGAATCAGAGAAAGAGGAAGAGGAGAATCAAAAAATAATAAGAAAAAATGAAAGTAAAATTAGGAATACCAACCCATTTAGAATGGATTGGGAATTATTCTCTCCTCCTGTACAGGATGAGAAGTTATCTTCTCCGTGGTCTAATCCTTCTCTGGTCATGGAGAGCACCTCTTTTGATGGACCTCATGGATTACTGAAAAGAGAATTAGAAATCACAAAAAGAGGAAACATGGAGGCTTATTCCTTATTCCTTATTACTTTAACTCAAGTCCCTCAGGGGGTACAAGCAAATCATGAAGATATCTCATATAATGTTCTCAAAGATTTAAAGCAAGCATGTTCTACTTGTGTTTGTAATTCTCCTTATATTTATGGGATATTAGAAGGTATGGCAGTCACAGAAAGATTGATTCCTTGGGATTATATTCATTTGGCAAAAATGGTTTAAAAACCTTCCAAATACTTACAATTTAAAACATGGTGGCAAGATGAGGCTCAGAGTCAAGAGCAGCATAATCTGGCTGCAAACCCATTGGTACAGATAACAGTCAATAGATAATGGGTTTAGGGCAACATGCAGCAGCAATTGTTTATGAATGATTAGGAAATTACTCAAACTTGTCTTCTATGTTTGAGAGCATGGAAAAAAATATCTCCACCAGGGCAAGAAACTCCTAGTTTTACAAAGATTTTACAAGGAGCTAATGAACCATATGTAGACTTTGTAGCTCATTTAAAAGAGGCAATAGAATAAAACTGTTTCTCAAGTTAGTTTAAAAGATATGTTATTGGAAAAACTTGCCTTTGATATGCTAATCAGGATGGCCAAAAGGCTTTAAGGCCTGTTAGAGTGGCAAGAGGAAAATTAGAGGATTACATAAGAGCTTGCAATGATATTACAACTGGGCATAAAGCTTTTCAACCAATGGTTGAGGTGATGGCAAATATGAAAATTGCATGGAAAAATACTAGCTGTTTTGAATGTGGAAGATTAGGCCATATTAAACAGGACTGTCTTAATAAAAATAAAAAAATCAAGGGTCTAATTTCACCCTATAGAAAATAAACTTCATTCAGGGAGATGTCCTAAATGTAAAAATGGAAATCATTGGGCAAACCAATGTAGATCTCAATTTAACATTGAAGGAAAATATATAGGGTTGGGAAACTTCCAAAGAGGGCAGTCTCAGGGACCCCACAATACAGACACCAGGATCCATTACCAATACCCAGTTCAAGGTTTGTGAACTGCCACAAATCAGCAAATTCAGGATCTGTCCATTACTGAATTGCAGCCTGCAACCAAACACGGTGTAGATTTGCCTGCAGCTTCCTCTCATATTTGGATCCTCAACATAATCCACATACTATTTCCATTATATTATTGGGCCTATTCCTGAAAATACAGTTGGTTTAATATTAGGAATAAGCAGCTTGCAATCAAAGGTATTATTGTACACCCAGGAGTAGTGGAATCAGATTATATGGAATTTTATAAAGAATTATTTCTGTTTGTGTTCCTTATCAAGTTGAAGCAGAGAAGGAATTGCCCAGCTTTTATGTTTACCACATTTCTTGGGGAAAGGAATACAAAAAAGGAAGGTGGTTGCAGAAGCACTGGAAGGTTTAGTGTTTGTTGCCAATCCCAATAAATAATAGACCTGAATGTATAGTAATTATTGAAGGTAAGCAATTTAAAGGTCTAATTGACACAGGAGTAGATCTTTCTATAATAGCCAAAATACATTGGCCTTCTTCATGGCCAATCATACAAGAAAATGTGACATTGCAAGGAATAGGACAAATGTCAAAGGTCACTAAAAGTTCTAATGCCTTACAATGCTTAGGGCCTGACAATCAGGAAGGTTACACTCAACCAATATATTGCCGATATTGCTGTAAATTTATTTGGAAGAGATCTATTATCTCAATGGGGAGCTTTTGTTCATATCCCTTTTCTGTATCCTCAAGTAAAAAATATGATGTTGAAAATGGATTATCAACCACAAGTGTGTGAAAAAAATCAAATAAATCCAATTATATCATATGATAGAAGTGGTCTGGGATATCAAAATTTTTAGCAAGGGCCATGAAGAAAGGCATTCCTCACCAATTAAACTTAACAAGGCTGAGAAATTTGTGTGGGTAGAACAGTGGCCCTTGACACCAGAAAAAAGGATGCTTAAAACAATTGATTGCTGAACAATTAAGTTGTGGACATTTAGAATCCTCAACCAGTCCATGGAATTCTCCTATTTTTATAATAAAGAAAAACTCTGGAAGATGGAGAATGTTAACTGACCTTAGACAAATTAACAAAGTAATTCAGCCAATGGGAGCAGTTCAAAAAGGACTCTCCTCTCCTAGTTGATTCCCAAACATTGGTATCTTAAAGTTATAGATTTGAAAGATTGTTTTTATACAATACCTCTCCACCCTCAGGATTATGAAAAATTTGCTTTTACAATATGGCTATGAATAATCAGCAACCTGCTGAATGTTATCATTGGAGGGTCTTACCTCAGGGAATGATTAATAGTTCTATTATGTGTCAATTACATGTGGATAAAGTTTTACAACCTTTAAGAAGGAATTTCTACAGCAATTATTTTTCATATGGGTGACATTTTGTTAGCTACAATGACAAAAAGGGAATTGGAAGCATTATGGGCCATATTTCAGTCACTAATTCCTTGAATCAGGACTTTGTATTGGAAAAGGTTCAAGATGTTGAGCCATATCAATATTTAGGGATAAAAATTATGAAGACTGTGATAATTCCTCAAAAGGTAGAAATAAGGTGAGATACTTTTAAAACATTAAATGATTTCAGAAAATTTTAAGAGATATTAATTGGATGCAACTTACTACAGGCATTCCTACCTATGCTTTACAAAATCTATTTAAAATTTTAGAAAGAGATTTTCAATTAGATAGTCCATGAATGTTAACTCCAGAAGCAAAATCTGAATTAAAATGGATTAAATTACATATTCAAGAAATGCAATTAGACAGGATAGGCTTTGGAGAATGGTGTGATATCCTAATATTGCCTTCTTTACATTCTCCCATTGGAATTTTGGTACAGCACATTCACAAAATAGAATGGGTATTTTTGGCTAATAAAGAGGCAAAACAGTTAAGTACATACATTGGTAAAATTGGGAAATTAATTCATATCAGCAGACAGAGACTTACAAATTACTTTAACAGAACCACAAAATATTATTATACTTTTATCTAAAGAGCAGATTAATGCTGTCATACAACAAAGTGAATGGTGGCAAATAGTGATTGCTGGATTTTCGGGACAAATAGATAATCACTATCCAAAATTAAAGAAGATTCAATTTCTTAAATTATCATCATGGATAATACCTAAGATAATCCATTTGTTCCCATTGCTGTAGCAGATTCTTACTTTACAGATGGAAATGCAAAAGTATAGGCTTTATATACAGGACCCACAACAAAATACATACAAGCAAAATTTAATTCACTTCAAAAGGATGAGTTATCTGCTATAATTTTATGGTTATAAGATCATCTTCTCATGTGTTAAAATATTATTTTTGATTCTGCTTATTCAGTATATGTTGATAATCACATTGAGATAGCCACCATACTAGGAAGGAGTGAAATTAATCAATTATTCATAAAATTACACAGGTTGTGTGAAACAGAAAAGCTCCAATACATATCACTCATGTGAGAGCACAGACTTCCCTTCCAGGGCACATTACACAAGGCAACAGAACAGCAGATGAAACGATTTGTTGTTTCTATTCACCTAAAGAATGGCATCAACTTACCCATTGCAATTGTACAGCTTTAAGAAAAAAGTTTAACTTTGCAATCTGCTCAAAAGATCACTAACTCTTGTGCAATTTGTCAAAAAATAAATCAATACTCCCTTCCTGAAGGCGCTAATCTTAGAGGAACCAAACCCAATCATATTCGGTAAACAGACTTTACACATATTCCTTCTTTTGGAAAATTACAATATGTACATGGTACTGTTGATACTTTTTTCTTTCTTATATGCTACCACCCATACAGGAGAAGCTGCAAAACATGTGAAACAACATTGGCTAACAGTATTATCTATTCCGGGACTACCAGAGACTATTAAAACTGACAATGGCCCTGCATACACCTCTATTGCAGTTGAAAAATTCCTAAAAGAACATAATATCATTCATACTTTTGGCATTCCATACAATCCACAAGGCCAGGCTATCATTGAACGTGCTCATTTGATTTTAAAATATCAATTATTAAAACATAAAGGGGAAGATGACTTATACAGTCCAAAAGAACAATTAACAAAAGCCTTATCTACTTTAAATTTTGAAAATATAAGAAAAACTAATGGTAGTACATCAGCAGCTAGACATTGGGGAAAACTAATAAAGGAAGTCCCTACTGTTAATCAGCCAGTTTATTGGAAGGATATATTGGATGCTCAATGGAAAGAAGGGGAAGTCATAGTATGGGGAAGAGGGTTTGCACAGATAAAAACCAAAAAAAAATGAAAAAGAAATATGGGTTCCACATTGTTTTATTAAATTTAGGGTTCAACATGAGTCAGAAACAGATTCATTTTGACGTTGACCCTCCTACACATGAAATGGAACAGTTATTCTTGCAAGCACGGAGTGCACTGAATACAACTCGCAATTCTTCAATTGTTACTTGGGGGCAATTGAAAGCTACCACAAATAAAGCTCAAAAAAATGCTAAATGATACCGGTCTTAGACAAATGCCAGAGAATGTATTTATGGCCATGCTGGCTATCGTAACAGTGATAAGTATGATAATTTCTGGTGTTAATAGTCAATATGTATATTGGGCATATGTACCTAATCCTCCATTACCAAGACCTATTACCTGGCAGGACAATCCTGTAGCTGTTTATATTAATGATTCAACTTATCTTCCTGGACCAGTTGATTCTCATCTTCCTTACTTCCAAAATGAGGAAGGAGAAAAATTTAATATTTCTGTGATGGTATTTCAAGGCTTTCCTTTATGTCTCTCAAGCCATGGTAATATGCTTTGTTTAAAATTAGAATGTCAGAAATGGGTAGGTTATACTGCTAAGAAAAATAACTCTCTAGCTAAATTGCATTTACTTTCTGGACTAAGCTTTGCCTATAAAGAAAAATCAATTTCTGAGCCTGTTCCTAATAGACTGTTTTCATGTAAAAATACACATACATGGATGCCTGAGTCAGAACATAAACAAAAATCAGTACTTGTTAATGGTTCCTATGGAATTGTAATGGATTGGTCCCCTAAGAGGTATGCAATACAGAATTGCAGTTCTGACAGTAATTGTTCAGTTAGATTTCCTTGGTATAACTTCAATGATTGTTCTACTGAGATTTATACCAATGTAACAAATAAAATCTTGTGGCATGGAATGGAAATGGTAGCCTCATCCCCTTTCATTGGCTTGGGTCTGTGACAAACAGCAATCTGGAAATTAGCCATGAGTCTACCACCTTTTCATATTTGGAAAGGAAATTACTCTTCAAATAATTCGGTATATTTTCTTAAATTTAAAATTGGTCAAACAAATTATATTCAAGCTTGTATGATTAATCCTTATGTAATTTTAGCAAGAACAATTGCTTTTAAGGCATCTTCATCAGAAATACAGTGTTCTGATTGTGAATTATTTACCTGTCTCAAGTCTTCTATTTTGAAAAATCAGACTTTTCTTCTTTTATGAAGGCACCTTGGGGTATGGCTTCTTGTGAACCAAACTTGACCTGATATACACATTTTATTCAAGACACTGCAGTACATGCTTAAATGCACCAAAAGATTTACTGGTACTTTAATTATGGTAATTTCGGGAATCATAGCCCTCACTACCACAGCAGTGGTAGCTGAAGTGACTTTAACACAAGTGTTCTGAAGCTTTCTCCAAAATCTTTCCTCTTTTATAGGATTCCAGAAAACTAATCAAGCCCCACCCAAATGGATGGAGTCATGTCTCCACCTAATAAAGTTTAATACCCACAATTGATTGAACCACATCTCTGTGCAGATAACCCAATCAAGTTTCCAACCTATAGTACTGAATGCAGGTTAGGTGAAATGGTTGCTCCCACAAGACTGATTAGGATTAAAACATGGCTTTTCTAGGGTACATAAATCCTTCCAAACTGGTACAGCAACTATATGCAAATAAATAGAAAGTGTAGATAAATGGAAAATTTCCTAGGAAAGCATGAACAAACAACATTGACTCAAAAGGAAATAGATGACCTCAATAAACTAGCCACAAATAAATGATTGAATCAGTCATCAAGAAGCTCCTCCAAAGAGAAAAGTCCAGGACCAGATGTCATCCCATCTGAATTCTACCAAACATTCAAGAAAGAATTAGTACCAATCCTGCTCAAACTCTTCAAAAAAACTGATGAGGAGTGTTCTGGTTTGCAAGCTGTCAAAATGTGATAAAGCAGAACTGGAAAAGCTTTTATAAAGGGGAATTTAATAAGGTACAAGGTTATGGCTACAGTTCTAAGGAAGGGACAGTGTCCAAATTAAGCTACCAACAAGATGTTATATTAATTCAAGGAAAGTCCATGGGTTAGGAGCACTTTTGTCAGCAGGGTAGTCATATAGCTGGCATCTGCCTCTCCAGGTTTTGGCTTGGTTAACATCTCATGGAAATATCTGCTGGTCTCCATGCATCTCCAAATATCTGTCTCTATTCTCCATGTGTCCATGTGTCCATCTGGGTCAGCACTGCTTTGAAGTCTCTGGTGACTCTAAGACTATATCATTTCTCTAGGCTCTGTTGCATCTATCAGCTCTCTCAAAACACTTCCTCTTTTAACGGGTTCCACTAAAATAATCAAGATTCACCTGGAATGAGTGGATTCACATCTTTATACAATCAAAAGTTAATATCCATAGTTGGGTGTGTCATATTTCCTGGGGATATTCTAATAAAAATTCCACCCAACACCATTGAATCAGAATTAAAAGAATCAACTGCTTCTACAAAACTGAATCATGATTAAAACATGGTTTATTGGGGTACATATTTTCAAACCAGCACAAAGAGAGAATGTTACCTAACTCATTCTATGAAGGAAACATCAACCTAATACCAAAGCCAGACAAAGTTACTACAAGAAAAGAAAACCACAGACCAATATCTTTAATGAAAATAGATACAAAAATCTTCAACAAAATACTTGCAAACTGAATCCAGGATAACATCTAAAGAATTATGCACAAAGACTAAGTGGGATTTATTCCATGAGTGAAAGGTTGGTTTAACGCAAGAAAACCAATTAATATAAGACACCATATCCATAGGTCAAAGCAGAAAAAACATATGATCATCTCAATTGATGCAGAAAAACCCTTTGATGTAATTCAACTTCTTTTCTCTGTTTTAAACATGTTTTATTGTATAAAATTACATATCTAGAGAGTAAAGAAAGAAAAACCAATAGTTTTCAAAGCACTCTTCAACAAGTAGTTACAGGACAGATCCCATACCATCATCTCAGATTTTCCCTTCTATCTGCTCCAGAATATAGGAGGTTAGGAAGTATAGATTTTTTTTTATCATTACAATCAACAATTTTTTGTGAAAAATAACATATATACAAATAAATGATAAATTTCAAAGCACAGCACAATAATTAGTTGTAGAGCAGATTTCAGAGTTTGGTATGGGTAACAATTCCACAATTTAAGGTTTTTACTTCCAACTGCTTTAAAATACTGAAGCTTGAAAGAAATATCCATTTAGTGATTCAGCAATCATATTTATTTGTTAAACCCTGCCTTCTCTGTATAACTTCATGCTCACCTTTGATCTTTCTATCCCACTCTTTAGGGGTATTTCTGCTATGGCCATTCTAACTTTTTCATGTTGGAAGGATCTGTCACTAATATGGGGTAGAGAGATGGAAATAGCTGATGTTATGGAGAGGCTGGGCCCACTAGGTTTCAGGACTTATTTGGTCCAGGGACACTTCTGAAGGTCGTAGATTTCTGGAAAGTTACCCTACTTAATTGAACCTTTGTAGAATCATATATATTGCTCTAGATGTTCTTTCGAATTGGCTGGGGTGGTTTTGATTGGGGTTTGGCAAGTTATGATAGGTAGCAATGTCTAACTGAAGGTTGCGTAACAGTGAACTCAAGAGTAGCCTCTCGACTTTATTTGAATACTCTCAGCCACTGATACTTTATAGTTACACTTCTTTCCCCCCTTTTGGTGAGGGTGGGTTGTTGATCCCACAGTGCCAGAGCTGGACTCATCCCTGGGAGTCATTTCCCATGCCTCCAAGGAAACTTTCACCCCTGGATGTCATGTACAACCTAGAGGGAAAGGCAATGATTTCCCTTATGGAGTTGGGCTTAGAGAGAGGGAGGCTACGTATGAGCAGCAAAAGATGTTCTCCAGAAATAACTTAGCCATACCAATTGGTAGGCTAAGTTTCTCTGCTACATACATAAGCTTCACAAGAGTAAGCCTCAAGATCAATGGCTTGGCCTACTTGGTCTCTTGATCTGGGTGTCCCTAATGTTTGACACAGTATCAGGGGATTCCCTGATGGCAAAGTTTAATAGTTCCATATTTTTTCTCCCTTCCCTCAAGGGACTTTGCCCATACATTTTTTTCTTTGTATGCTGTACAGCAGGGGTCACATTTTGTTCTTTTTCAGTGTGGGTATCCCCTTATTGCAGCACCATTTGTTGAATTTTTGTTTCTGTTTGATTTTTCATTTGTTTGTTTGGTTTTGGGAAGAGCATGGGGTGGGAATCAAGCCCAGGGCTTCTGCATGGCAGGCAAGAATTCTACCACATAACTACCTTTGCACTACCTTCCCATACTTTTTGATTATCTGTTTAATATATTCTAGAATATATCCAGTCATTATATTAAGGTAAACAAGATTGAAGGCCCTCATTCTTATTCTGGGCACCCTGTTCTTCAATTGTTCAAATGAGCTATCCAGACAAGTTGAGTTAGATTATGTGCTACAGAAAATTTAGATTCCAGACAAAATAAACCTTTCTTTCTTTGGTCTCAAAGAGTAGGTGCAGTTTTGAAATATGGACAATGTCTTCCTTACCCCTGTGTTCTGAATTATCTTAATCCCAACCTGATCATCTTATCTCTAAATACCAGGTCATAGAAATATAAAGCATTCTCTCAAAATCCAGAAATAATAATTACCACATCCTTTCTTGATGGGAAGACTTCAAAAGATAGGAAGAGAAAGGAACTTTATCAACATGATAAAGGTAATATATGAAAAGCCCATGATCTTGAATGGGGAAAGACCGAAATCTTTCCCTCTAAGATCAGCAAAAAGACAAGGATGCCCACTGTCATCATTGTTAGACAATATTGTGCTGGAAGTTCTGGCCACAGCAATTAGAAAAGAAAATAAACAAAAGGCATCCAAATTGGAAAAGAAGAAGTAAAACTCTCACTATTTTCAGATGACACGATATTATATGTCAAAAATAAAAAAAAAACATACATATATATACAGCAAAACTATTAGAAGTAACAAATGAGAACAGCAAAGTGGCAGGGTACAAGATCAACACTCAAAAAGCAGTAGTGTTTCTGTACATTAGTAATGCATAATGTGAGGAGGAAATCAATAAAAAAACTTTCATTTACAATAGCAACCATAAGAATAAAATATTTAGGAATAAATTCAGCTATAGATACAAAAGACCTATACTCAGAAAACTATAATAAACTTCTAAAAGAAATCATGGATGATGTAATAAATGGAAGGGCATACTGTGTTCATGAATTGGAAGACTAAATATAGTTAAGATGTAAACTCTACCCAAATCGATTTATAGATTCAGTGCAATATCAATTAAAATCAAGACAACTTATTTTGCAGAAATAGAAAACCAATAACCAAATTTATTTGGAAGGGCAGGGTGCCCTGAATAACTAAGAATATTGTCAGGAAGAAAAATGAAATGGAAAGTCTCAGACTATCTGACCTAACAGCATATTACAAAGCTATGACATGTTACAAAACATGAGCAATGAAAATAGAAATTGACAAATGGGATCTCCTCAAAAGTTCAGTTTTGTTCATCAAAGAACTTTGTCAGGAATGTAAACAGCAGGTGATGCAAAGGGAGACAGTATTTGGATACCACATATCAAATAAGGGTTTAATATCCAGAATACATAAAGAGATTCTACAACTTGACAGCAGAAAGACAAACCATGCAATTAAAAAATAGGTAAAAAGACATGAAAGGACACTTTTCAGAAGAGGAAATACAAATGGCTAGAAGACATATGAAAAGATGCTCAACTTCACTGGTATTAAGGAAATGCAAATCAAAGCACAATGAGGTATCATCTCACACCCACTAGAATGACCATTATCAAAAGACAGAAAATGACAAGTGCTGGAGAGGATGTGGAGAAAGAGGTATACATATTCATTGTTTTGTGAATGTAGAATGGTGTAACTGCTCTGGAAGGCAGTTTGGCAGTGTCCCAAAAAGCTAAGTAGAGAATTGTCATATAATCTACCAATCCCATTACTAGATATACGTTCAGAGGAATGGAAGGGAAGAACAAATGCAAACATTTGTACACTGACATTTTTAGTGGCATTATTCATGATTGCCAAGAGATGGAAATAGTCCAAATACCCTTCAGCTGATGAGTGCTAGATAACTTGTGGTATATACAATCAATGGAATTTTGTGCATCTCTAAAAGAATAAAGTCTTGATGCATGTAACAATATGGATGAACCTTAAGGGCATAACACTGAGTGAAATTAGCCAGAAAGAAAAGTACAGAAATTGTTTAGTTTCACTAAAATGAACTAATATTAATGAGTGAAATTTGAAAGTTAACAACACAGGTTATCAAGAGTTAGAAAAATGTTAGAGACTGGGTATTTCATCTGAAATATTACAGAATGTGCAACAGGACTGATTGTAAAGATTCAAAAATGAATAGCACAATAAATTATTTGATTTTAGCAGAATATATAAGTACATTGAATGAAGCAGAATATGAGAATGGTTGAGGATGAAAGGTGGGGGTATGTATCACACCAGAATGAAATAAAGACTGATGGTATGACTTCAGAATGCCTAGAGTGGACAATGATGGTGATTAAATGTTCAAATTTAAGAATGTTTTTGTATGAAGGACAACAATTCCGAGGTGTTGAAAATGGGATGGTATACAGAAAAAATACAGTCAATGCAATGCATGGTCTATA
The DNA here is from genome assembly GCF_023851605.1 of Tamandua tetradactyla. Lineage (NCBI taxonomy): Eukaryota > Metazoa > Chordata > Mammalia > Pilosa > Myrmecophagidae > Tamandua > Tamandua tetradactyla. The sequence goes on along the minus strand of NC_135353.1, from coordinate 51,260,090 downwards.
GTTACAGTAACATTGTAATATGCTTCCACTGAATGTAACAAAGACAATATGCTAAAACTAAAAGTCAATAAGCAGGGAATATGGGGGAGGGTTATAGGATTCTTTGCAGAAGAAAAGGAAATGTCCTTATATTCACTGTGGTGGTAAAGGCATGGCTATGTGATTATACCAGGAACCATTGATGTTTTACTTAGTTTGGATTGTATGATGTGCAAATAAAACTGTTTAAAAATTAACAGAGAGATACAACTGCTGGAGAAAATGTGGAAAAAGGGAAGTATCTATTCACTGTTGGCAAGAAGCAGAATGGTGCAGCCTCTCTGGACAGTAGTATGGTGATTCCACAGGAGGCTAGAGTTGGGTTTGCCATATGATTCTGCAACCCTGTTGCTAGGTATATATTTGGATGAACTGAGAGTGGGGACAATAATTGACATTTCCACAATGGCGCTTATAGTGGTAGTGTTTGTGATTTAATATTGATGGATGTGTCCTAAAGGTACATTTACTGAGGACTGGAAACATGAACTCTGGTGTATATATTCTACAGGCTACTGAGTGGCTACAAGAAGAATTGACTTTTGACCAATGCAACTAAGTGAATGAACCTTGAGGACAGTTTTCAATGAAATGTCAGAAACAAGACAAATATTACAATGGCTCACTTATATGGGTTAACTTTAATATACAACTTTGTAGAATTGAAGTTGAGAACATCGGTTATCAAACTCAGTCTTACTGTAAAGATTGTAAGCTCTTACAGTAATTATATCTATTCCTGAATCATAACTGTTACTTCTAAATTCTGAGATGCTGAGGTATTTCTGTATAACCTGGTCATTCCCTGGAAATTTGGGTATTTGTGTGACACCTGAGATTCAGAGTTAGAGCTCTGAAACTATGCAAGTCAGCATTACCCCTATAACAACTGACAAAAAGGAGGTGAAAATATGATCAGAATTTGACAAATGAATAAAGATGATTTGAATAGGACTAAGGTAAATAAGAATATATGGTAAAGGATCACATGATGTATATGTTAAAACTTCAACTTCTGTGTGAGACAAAAGATGAGATGTTTATTTGTTGTAAAATTTATATTTTTGGTAGTGTATTATCAAATTTAACTTCTATGATCAATGTATTAGTTAGGGTTCTCTAGAGAAACAGAATCAACAGGCAACACTCGCAAATATAAAATTTATAAAAGTGTCTCACATGACCATTGGAATGCAGATCCAAACTCCACAGGGCAGGCTGTGAAGCCAACAACTCTGATGGAGGGTCTGGACGAACTCCACAGAAGAGGCTTGCTAGCCGAAGCAGGAATAGAGCCTGTTTCTTCTGAATTCTCCTTAAAAGGTTTCCCGTGATTAGATTAAGCATCACTCATTGCAGAAGACACTCCCCTTTGGCTGATTACAAATGGAATCAGCTGTGGATGCAGCTGACATGACCATGATCTAATTCTATGAAATGTCATCATTGCAACAGACAGGCCAGCTCAGAGTCACAGGGACATGAAGCAAAAATTTTTCTAGTGGATCACCAGGGGTAATAGTGAGTGGTACCACTCCCATTTCCACCCCTTGGCTCCTGGACCCATGGATCTTGGATATGGGAGAAACAGGATCATACAGTGGATGCTGATTCAGAGCATATACAGCTTCCTGGAGAATGTTACTCCAGCCTTTCAAGGTATTGCCACCTAGTTGACACCTTAATTGAGTTTTCAAAAGGCCATTCCACCGTTCTATCAATGCAGCTTCTTCTGGATGATGTGGAACATGGTAAAATCAGAGAATTCCATGAACATGTGCCCATTCCCGCACTTCAGTTATTGTGAAGTGTGTTCCTTGATCAGAAGCAATACTATGTGGTATACCATGATGATGGATAAGGCATTCTGTAAGCCCACGGATGGTAGTTTTGGCAGAAGCATTGCATGCAGGGAAAGCAAACCCAAATCCAGAGTATGTGTCTATTCCAGTTAGAACAAATCACTGCTTCTTCCATGAAGGGAGTGGTCCAATGTAACCAACCTTCCAACATGGAGATGGTTGGTCACCTCAGGGAATGGTGCCATATTGGGGGCTGAGTGTGGGTCTCTGCTGCTGGCAGATTGAGCACTCAGCAGTGGCTGTAGCCAAGTCAGCCTTGATGAGTGGAAGTCCATGTTCCTGAGCCCATGTGTAACCTCTATCCCTACCACCATGACCACTTTGTTCATGAACCCATTGGGCAATGACAAGAGTTGCTGGGGAAAGAGGTTGAATGGTATCCACAGAATGGGTCATCTTATCCACTTGATTATTAAAATCTTCCTCTGCTGAAGTCACCCTCTGGTGTGCATTCACATAGAACACAAATATCTTCATGTTTTTAGCCCACTCAGAAATGTCTATCCATATACTTCTTCCCCAGATCTCTTTGTCACCAATTTTCCAATTATAGTCTTTCCAAGTCCCTGACCATCCAGCCAAACCATTAGCAACAGCCCATGAGTCAGTATACAAACACACCTCTGGCCAGTTTTCCTTCCATGCAAAATGAACAGCCAGGTGCACTGCTCGAAGTTCTGTCCACTGGGAGGATTTCCCCTCACCACTGTATTGCAAGGACACTCCAGAAAGGGGTTGTAATGCTGCAGCTGTCCGCTTTCAGACGGTACCTGCATATCGTGCTTAATCATCTGTAAACCAGGCCTGAGTTTTCTCCTCCTCAGTCAGTTCACTGTAAGGAAATCCCCAAGAGGCCATAGCTCTGGTCTGGGAAAGAGAAGATAATGTGGCAGGAGTGGAGTCCATGGGCATTTGGGCTGCTTCTTCATGTAACTTAATTGTGCCTTCAGGACCTTCTCTGGCTGTCTCATATATGCCATTTCCATTTTTCAATAGAGTGCTGCTGTCCACGCCCAACTTTATGGCTTGGTGCATTAGACAACACCCAGTTCATGATAGGCAACTCAGGTCTCATGGTAACTTGGTGGCCCACGGTTAAGCATTCAAGTCTCTACTAAGGCCCAGTAGCAGGCCAAAAGCTGTTTCTCAGAAGGAGAGTAGTTATGTGCAGCAGATGGTAAGGCTGTGCTCCAAAATCCTAAGGGTCTGCATTGTGATTCTCCTATAGAGACCTGTCAAAAGTTCTAGACAGCATCTCTATTTGCCACTGACACTTCCATCACCATTGGATCTGCTGGATTGTACAGCTCAAGTGGAAAAGCAGCTTGTACAGCAGCCTGGACCTGTCGCAGAGCCCCCTCCTGTTCAGGTCCCCACTCAAAATTGGCAGCTTTTCTGGTCACTTGATAAATGAGCAGAGTAACACATCCAAATGAGGAATATGTTGTTGTCAAAATTCAAAAAGACCAACTAGGCATTGTGCCTCTTTTTGGCTGTAGGAGGGGCCAGATGCAAGAACTTATCCTAGACCTTAGAAGGAATATCTTGACATGACCCACACCACTGGACACATAGAAATTTCACTGAGGTGGAAGACCCCTGTATTTTTGTTGGATTTATCTCCCATCCTCTGACACACAAATGCCTTACCAGTAAGTCTAGTGTAGTTGCTACTTCTTGCTCACTAGGTCCAATCAACATGATATCATCAATATAATGGACCAGTGTGATGTCATGTGGGAGGGAGAAGCAATCAAGATCCCTGCAAACAAATTATGACATAGGGCTGGATAGTTGATATACCCCTGAGGTAGGACAGTGAAAGTATATTGCTGACATTGCCAGCTGAAAGCAAACTGTTTCTGTGGTCCTTACTAATAGCTATTGAGAAAAAACATTTGCCAGATCAATAGCTGTGTACCAGGTACCAGGAGATGTATTGATTTGCTCAAGCAATGATATCACATCTGGAATAGTAGCTGCAATTGGAATTACCATCTGGTTGAGTTTATGATAATCCACTGTCATCCTCCAAGACCCATCTATTTTCTGCACAGGCCAAATAGGAGAGTTGAGTGAGAATGTGGTGGGAATCAACACCCCTGCATCCTTCAAGTTCTTAAGAGTGTCAGTAATCTGTGCAAACCCTCCAGGAACCCAGTATTGCTTTTCATTTACTATCTTGCTAGGTAGGGGAAGTTCTAGTGGCTTCCACTTGGCCTTTCCTACCATAATGGCCTTCACTGCACAAGTTAGAGAGCCAATGTGGGGATTCTGCCAGTTGCTCAGTATGTATATACCAATTATACTTTCCAGAACTGGGTAAACAACTACAGGATGTGTCTGAGGGCCCACTGGACCCACTGTGAGACAGACCTGAACTAAAACTCCATTGGTCACCTGGCCTCCATAAACCCCCCCCCGGCTGGTGGACCAGAGTGATGTTTTGGGTCCCCTGGAATTAATGTCACTTCTGAACCAGTGTCTAATAATTCCCAAAATATCTGATCATTTTCTTTTCCTCAATGCACAGTTACCCTGGTAAAAGGCCATTGGTCTCCTTGGGGAAGGCTTGGAGGAAGATTAACAGTATAAATTTGTGACAGTGTAACAGGGTTCTCCCCCATAGGAACCTGGCCTCCCCTTCCTTCAAGGAGCTCTGGGTCTGTAAACTGTTTCAAGTCTGGAAATTGATTAAGGGGCCGTGACTCTGTGTTTTTGTAATTCAGTTTAGACTTCTATTCACTTGACCTAGAACTCTTTTGTTTATACAGCTTGAACAAGAATTTAGTAGACTGCTCTTCTGTTGTATTTCTAGGTACCCCATGATTTACCAGCCTATGGCACAAATCTCTGTGTGTCATATAATTTGACGCCTTCTTTGAGTTTGTTGTCTGTTATGATAGCCACATCTACCCTGTCTTTCCCAATTAAGTTCTGCCACCTGGCTTCTGCCAACTCGGAATCCCGTCATCGTCATTGTGCTTAAGGATTCCAGCTCAGTGATAGCAGTTCCTACAGTAATATCTGACCTACAGAGAAGTGGAACCACAGAACTCTTTAGGGAAGATGGTACTAGTCACACAAATTTATTTCTCACTGTTCTGGTAAAAGGTGCATCCTCCAGACATTCCTGGGGTGTAAGAGCAGGCTTTGCATGATAAATCCACGCTAACATTCCAATCTCTCTAAGCCTCTGGATCCCCTCATCAACATTATACCAAGGCAATTCTTGCATTTCAACCTCAGGTAATGTTGGCCACCTTTTGATCCATGTTTCAACCAACCATCCAAACAAACTGTTAATACCTTTTCTAATTGCTTGAGCTGTAACACTGAATGCAGAATCTCTGCTTAGTGGTCCCATATCTATAAATTCAGCCTGATCCAACCTTATATTCCTCCCACCATTATGCCACACCCTTAAAATCCATTGCCACACATATTCCCCTGATTTCTGTCTATATAGATTGGAAAATTCACACAGTTCTTTTGGAGTGTAACGTACCTCCTCATGTGTGATACTTTGTACCTCATCTTTAGGGGCCTGTTAGGACTTCAGTCTAGTTATAGGTCTGGAAGAAATGAGGGGTGGTGGGGGTGGTTCATGCAAAGAATTAGAAATATCTTCCAAGCCATTTGCTTCAGGGCATTCATTTGCAGTTTCATCTGGTGAAACAGGATTAATCACTCTAGGGCTAATCCTTTCAGGAAGAAGTTGGGTGGCCAGCTCCTCAAAGCAAGCTGGATGTGGCGCGTTATGTCCTCAGGGCAAACTATTAGAGGGTTATCTAGAGAAGATTCTGCATGATCTAGGGTTTCAACCTCACCCCCAACATCATTATCAATCCATATGTCACCATCCCACTTTTCAGGGTCCCACTCTTTTCCAATCAATGCCCTCACTTTAACAACAGACACGATGCAAGATTGAGATTTCAGTTTATGTTTAAAGTTGCTACTCTAGCAATGAGATTCTGAGTCTGATTTTCAGAGATCTCAAGTCTACAGTTAAAAGAAATAAGATTTTCCTTCAGGATACTCATAGAAATGTCTACATCTTTCAGATGGCACTTAAGCTTCTCGTTTGAAGCCTTAAGCCCATCCCTTTCACTCCTTAATGTAGTCAATGTATATATCAACAATGAACCAACATCTCTATACCTCTTATTTCTACAAAACTCTGTAAAGGTGTCAAAAACATTATCCCCCAGAGCCTGGCTTCATATAAGTGAAGCATTAGGAGAATCAAATGGTGATATTTTGCCTCTTTTGCCAACTCACTCCATGGATTGGGAATGTCATTCTGATTTCATCAGCCAATCTATCCTTGAAATTCAGAGAAATCTACAGAAGCTCTCCGAGTCTTCATTTGGGGAATCAGAGTCCTTAGTGTCTTTGAGTCCAGTCAGAACAGAAAACCATTGTCTTTGAGTCCAGTCAGAATAGAAAACCATTCATAAAAGCCCATTTTTAAGATTTTGTTTCTTAAGAACCATTCCTGGGACCAAGATGTATTAGTTAGGGTTCTCTAGAGAAAAAGAATCAACAGGGAACACTTGCAAATATAAAATTTATAAAAGTGTCTCACGTGACTGTGGGAATGCAGATCCAAAATTCGCAAGGCAGGCTGTGAAACAACTGTGACAGAGGGCCTGGATGAACCCTACAGAAGAGGCTCACCAGCTGAAGCAGGAATAGAGCCTATTTCTTCTGAATCCTTCTTAAAAGGCTTCCTGTGATTATATTAAGCATCACTCATTGCAGAAGACACTCTCCTTTGGCTGATTACAAATGGAATCAGCTGTGTGTGGATGCAGCTGATGTGACCATGATCTAATTCTATGAAATGTCATCATTGCAACAGACAGGCCAGTGCTTGCCCAACCAGACAAACAGGTACCACCACTTGGCCAAGTTGACACATGAACCTGACCATGACAGTCAGCTTATTCAAACACCATAATTAGATGGGACCTTGAATAGGGGGTGAGATCTAGTTGGTATGCACAGATTAGTGTGATGCCCCAATATATCCCAGAGTTATTTGTGCAGAGAATAAAGAAGTGTTTGCAATGTTCACTTGGAGGTATGGGGAGAAATGAGAATATATTATTCTTCCCCATCTGGGGAATTCCTGATATTCATACAAGCAGTCTGGAGAATCAATTCAATAGTCTAATCCCTCTGTCTTGGGGCTTCTCCTTATGAAACTCATTCCTGCAACAGAGAAGCTAAGCATATTTATAATTACGCCTAAATGTGACCCACAATGAACCTCTTTTGTTGCTCAGATGTGGCCTTTCTCTCTAAGCCAATTTGGCAAGTGGACTCACTGCACTCTCCATACATGGTACATGACTCTCAGAGGTGTAAATCTCCTTGGCAACTTAGGACATGACTACTGGGAATGAGGTGGGACCAGACACCAGGTCCACCCCTATTAAGATAGCCATCTTGGCCAAAAGGGGGAATAGAGAATGTGACAATATAAAATTTAATTTGCTTAGAGATTTTGAATAAAGTCAAGAGGCTATCTTAGATTTTATTCTTACACATTATATATAGATATCCTGTTTTATTTTATGGTGTATTGGAATGGTTAGAGATAAGTACCTAAAACTGTTGAGCTGTATTCCACTGGCCTTGATTCTTGAAGATGATTGTATAACTCTATAGCTTTTACATTGTGATCATGTGATTGTGAAAAACTTGTGACTGATGTTCCCTTTATCCGGGGTATGGACATATGAGTAATAATATATGGATTAAAATATATAAATAATAGAGGGGCAATGGGTAAAAAAAAAAGGGTCGATTGCAACACTTTTGCTCAATGAGAGGGAGGGGTAAGGATATGGGATATATGTTTTTTTTATTTTTATTTCTTTTTCCAGAATGATGCAAGTGTTCTAAGAATGATCGTGGTGATGAATATACAACTATATGATGATACTGTGAGTTATTGGTTGCAAATTTTGGATGGACTATGGTGCCCAATAAAAATACTTCAGAAAAAGAGATTATAAATGAGATTTTGTGGGTCCTTAGAAAGCGTCTGTAGATTTCTCTGAATTTCAAGGACAGACTGGCTGATGAAATGAGCGCCCAGCAAAATCTGACCTTCCTGGGAATCTGGACTGACATTGGTATGGTTAGTGGAAAACAATTGATATTGGTTTGCCATTGACCTACCATGGAATAAGACCAGGTTTTTCTCTTTTTCCTGAATATATCCTTTACCATGTTGCAATGAACTGGCATGGTGGTACATTTTCTCATGCCTTTTAGCAGACAAGTTTTAAAAGGGGATTATTAAGATCTTTTGCAGTAGAAATTGAGACATGGACATAACACAAGTCACATGTCCCTCTCAGGTCCTTGTCTTGATTTTTTTCTAGAAAATGAAATAGAAGAGACTTACTAGCACTAGTGTGACTGTGTGGCATCCCAACACACACCAGAGCAAGAAATGTCCCTCTCCACTGTCCCAAATAGGAAAACAGGAAGTACAATTGCCAGGCATCCCCAGAATACTCCCTGAGAAATTTCTGGATCTATGCTTTCAGGGGTGTCCAGGAAAATATTCTTGAGGAGTCCTTCCTCTCTGCCAGCCCAATCTCTTGGAAAAAGAGGAAGTAAACTCACCAGCATCCCCCAGGACATGTCACTGTGTGTCCCTGGCACATTCCTCCGCTGGAGATGTCTAGACTTGCAGTCCTGAGGTGGGGGCACTCACCTCCTGAGGTGGCAGCATTCATCTCACCTGAGAGAATTCTTAGAATAATGCTTCTGGGAACACGTTGTCCTCTAAGTTTCCTATTTCCTGAGGGCTTAGAAGTGAGAATTCTCTAGATGGGGAGTTTTATATTCAGCTGCAGTGTGTCTCAATAGAGAATAAAAAAATATTAAGGTCTGGTGTTAATAGAGACTAAACAATTAAAGCCTGGAGGGGAGACACATCATTGGCTTAAACCAGAGCTGACTCCCTAGAATGTTAAAGAGAACATCTTGTTTGGTACAAGAATCTTTAGCTCATAATCCTGTGCTACCAAAGATGAAATGTCTCAGAAGGCATTGAAAGCCAGACAGGAGAAAGAGGGAGATTCTTACAGAAGCAGAGGAAAACATCTGTGAAAGAGGTGTATGATAGGTTCAGGTGTCAACTTGGCCAGGTGATGATGCCCCGTTGTTCTGTTCCTGTGCACTTAAATCATCAGCATCTGAAATTCATCTATGTCTGAATACATCTGCAGTTGGCTAATGGGAGTACCCCAGGGAAAGCCATGTGAACCCAGAAACCAGGAGGGAAGCCCAACAGACATCCACAGTATGCCTTCCAATGTGACAGAGAAAGCCAGAGGAAAGCCAGCTGCCTTTCCTCTGAAGAACTATAAATTTAAAATTAAATGAATCCCCTTATTAAAAGTCAATCCAACTTTGGTGTGTTGGATTCTGGCAGCTTTAGGAAACTAAAACAGATTTGGTACTGGAGAAGTGGGGTGCTGCTGCAGTTTGCAAATATCAAACATGTTGCAGCAGTTTTTTAAATGGATCTGGGCAAGATTTTGGAAGAATTGTTAGAAGCTTGATAGAGAAGGCCAAGAGTGCTTTAAAAAGACTGTTGGTGTAATGATGGACTCTAAAGATAATTCCATTGCAAACTGAAAGGTGATCTTTGTTTTTGAGTGGCAAAGAACCTAGCAAAATTAACTACTGGCTTTGAATGGAAGGCACAATTTTAAAAGCCATGAACTCGGGTATTTGGCAGAAAAGATTTCCAAATTGAATGTGGAAAGTGCATCCTGATTTCTCCTTACAACTTATAGTGAAATGTGATAGGAAAAATATGAATTGAGAATGGAACCCTTGGATACAAAGAAATCAGAAATTGATGGCCTGGAAAATTCTGGGCTTCCAGAGAGACCCCAGATAATAGTTTCCCATATCAGGATTTAACCAAATGTGGAAGTAGTTAATCATTACAGGACAAGTGAGAATTTGAGGTGGAGTTATCCACAAAGGATTTGTGGAAAGTCCTTGTGTCTCATGGGCATGATTCCATGATCATGGAAAACTGAAAATAGTACTGTGGAATCTGTATAACAGAACCATTGATATTCTGGAATAAAAGGGTCAGAAAAGAGACAATGTGAAGGAAAAATAACTTCAGAGGCAGAATCATGCAAGGTAAGGTTTGAAGCCAAGAAACCTTGTGCCAGGAGAGTGGACCCACTCAAGTACTTGGTGAGGGTGAGTTTTCCACAAAGGCATAGTGTGGGCCTTCCACCTCAATGTGCTGGAAAAGTAGTGTCCTAGGCCTCAGAAAGGGTGGAGCACATTCCTTGGGGATTGGGGAGAACCTGGCTGCCACAACATTGTTTTAAGCAAGGAATTGAGTGTGTTCCCCAGAGATGGCAGAGAGCCTGGATATGGCCCTGATGTTTGGAGAGGGTGGAGCCAAGAGAAAAGTGGTGTCTCCAAAGTCCTCCAAGATTGTATTTGAAAAGAGCTAGGCTGCTGCATGGGCCCATGGAATGTTTGGGACTGCTACTTTCTCAAGTCCCAATGATAAATGACTCTCAGATTTTGAAACTGAATGGAGTTTTTCCTGCAGGTGTTCAGAATTGTTTAGAACTAGTGACCCCTGTTTTCCTTCCAATTTCTTCCTATGGCAATGAGATTGTTTATCCTATGATTGGTCCTTGTTTATATATTGGATACAGATAACTTGCTCTAAGTTCACAGGTCCACAGCCAGAGGGAAATTTTGCTTTAGGACAGACCATACCTGTAAATGACTTTGATGAGATTTTGTGCTTTTGTATTTTTTTTAATGTATTTTTGAGTTGGTATTGTATTTCTATTGTTACTGAAATGATTTGAGGCTTTTGTGATATTTTGAAGAAATGAATGTATTTGGCATATGGAGAAATTTAGTGCATTGTGTGCAGAACAGTTGATCATTGTTAGGTGAAAAATATCTGTTATTGTTTTCTATTTAGAGATTAAGTATGGTTTAATATGATGTATATATTTGCCAAGTTGACAAAGGGTGGACATGTGATAGGTTCAGGTGTCAACTTGGTCAGGTGATGACATCTAGTTTTTCTGTTATTGTGGACTTAAATCATCAGCATTTGAAATTAATCTATGGGTGACTACATCTGCCATTGGCTAAATGAAGTATCTTCCACAATGAGTGACATTTAGTTTAATTAGCTGGAAGTTTAAAAGAAAGAGATCAGAAGAGAGCTCAGCAGCTCAGAATACGTCCTCTCAGCACTTATATCTCAGACCCATATGTTTAAAAACGCAGAAAGGAATCACCCTGGGGAAAGCTGTTTGAACCTAGAAACCAGGAGGCAAGCCCAGGTGTTATCTACTGTGTGCCTTCACATGTGACAGAGAAAGCCATAGGAAAGCCAGCTGCCTTTCCTCTGAAGAGCTATAAATTTGTAACTAAATAAATCCCCTTATTATAAGCCAATTCATCTCTGGTGTGTTATACCCTGTCAGCTTTAGTAAACTAAAACAAAGTCAAAAGAGGAACAGATTCAGCAGGAAGAAGGGCATAAGAGAACGAGTAAGTCTCAGAGGAGAGAGAGAGAGAGATTTGATTTGGCTCCCATTGGGCCTCCTGCTCAACATGGGGAACCAGAGGGTCAGAGTCCACCAAATTTATGTTCTGGAGAGCCAGAGCAGTGCCCCTAGATTCCTAGAGAGAACAGTGACAATGATTCCACCACTTTGGGAGGACACAGAGTTCCATGAGGCATAGAAGAGGATAACAATGAGCCAAGCAAAATGGAAAGCTAAAGTACATGGTGAAGCCTCCTGGTCAATAGTAATGACTCAACAATCCAGATGTTGAACAGAATAAGTGCCTTCTGGCTGGCTCAAAAAATTATGTTGCTAGATTTAAGTTCATGCTGCAAGAAAGAATTTAATCACACAGCACAGCATAGAGTAATCAGGTAGAAAATTAATTGAGAACATAGGTGAGAAGACATGCAGGCACTCTTGTAAAGACAGAGGTGAGCAAAATGAGAGGCCAGTTTGTGTATTTCTAAGACTCTGTCCATTTAATTTAGGTTATCTAAGTTTTTGGCATGCAGCTATTCATAATATCCTCTTAAGTCCATTTAATTTCAGTGGTGTTCTTATTAATGTCCCCCTTTTCATTTCTGATTTTAGTTACTTGAATCCTCCCTCTTTTCTTCTTTCATTCTAGCTATGGGTTTGTCAATTTCATTGATCTTTTCAAAGAACCAACTTTTAGTTTTGCTGATTCTCTTCATTTTATTATTTTTTTGCATGTGTTTTGTTTCCTAATTTTGCTTCTGATTTCCTCTTTAACCCATTGGTTGTTTAAGAGTATGTGGTTTAATTTTCACAAATTTGTAAATTTTCCATTTCTCCCTCTGTTATTGATTTCTGGCTTCATTCCATTCTGTTGCATTGTAGGATTCTCAAAAATTTTTAATTTATTTAGATTCTTTTGTGACATAACATGAGATTTATTCTGGAGAATGAACAATGTACACTTGAGAAGAATGTGTATTCTGTCTTTGTTGGGTGGAGTGTGTTAGGTATAGTTGGCTTAGAGTATCAGTTGATCTTTGTACTTGCTTTATCTTCTGAGTCAATATTTTATCAATTATTGAGAGCAGTGTATTAAAGTTTAGTATTATTATTGTAGAACCATCAATTTCTCCTTTCAAAGCTGTCAGTATTTTCTTCATGTATTGTGGGGCTCTGATGTTACAAGTGTATACATTTATATTTGGTACATATTCCTGATGAATTCTCCCCTTTCACAGTATATGTCTATTTTTGTCCCTCATAACTGTTTTTGACTTAAAGTCCTGTTTTTTTCAGATATTACCTCACTTTTACTTCTCACGTGGTGTATTTTTTCTCATGCCTTCAACATCAATCTGCTTGTATCTTTGACTTTATGTGGGTCTCTTGCAGACAGCATATAGAAGGGTCATGATTTCTAACTCATTCTGCCTATCTCTGTGTTTTGTCTACAGAGTTTTGTCAATTTACATATAAATGACTACTGATATATAGGACTTTCTTAGCCATTTTGTTATTTACCCTTTGTAAGTCTTATAAAGTTTTTGTTCCTCACTTCTGGAAGTAATTTTATATCAACTTGATTTTATGTGTTGTAACATATTGAGTGCTTTTTCATTTCTGTCTGGATATATTTTCCATCTAATTTATATGTGGTTACTATGGCATTAAAATTTGACATCTTAAATATATAACAACCATATGTGGTTTTATATGAACTTAAAGTCAATAGTAGGCACAAATAATTTCCCTATACTCACCTGTCCCCAACCACTTTTTTTTTGCTTGTTACTACTTACACCTTGTACATTACAGAATCTAAACCCTAGATTTATCATTACTTTTTATGCATTTGAATTTTAGCACCTGTAGAAAGTAAGTGGAGTTGCATACCAAATAGCATACTACAAATATACTGACATTTATAATTACCCAAATGGTTGCCTTTAATTCCTATTTTATTAACTTTCTGCCACTTTGAACCACTGTCTATTGTCTTCCTTTCAGTCTGAAGAGCGCCATTAAGCATTGCTGTTAGGGAAGGTCAAATAGTGAGGAACTCCCTCAGCTTTTGATCATTTTACAATCTCTTAATCTCCCACTCATTTTAAATATTTTTACCATATAATGTAGCATATATAAAAGCAAAGAAAGATAAAAGCAATAGTTTTCAAAGCACTCTTCAACAAGTAGTTATAGGAAAGATCCAAAAGTTTGTCATGGGTTAGCATATCATCTTCTCAGATTTTTCTTTCTGGCTGTTCCAGAGTATAAGAAGCTGAAAAGAATAAATATTTTTTTAATCATCAAAATTGACTTTTTTTTCATTTTTGTGAAAAACAGCATATAAACAAAAAATCAATAAATTTCAAAGCACAGCACCACAATTAGCTGTAGAACAGATTCCAGAGTTTGGCATGGGTTACAATTCCACAATTTTAGGTCTTTAATTTTAGCTGCTCTAAGATACTGGAGACTAAGAGATATCAATTTAATACAGCAATCATATTCATTGTTAAATCCCATTTTCTCTGTGTAACTCCACCATCATCTTTGATCTTTCTATTCCTCTCTTTAGTTGTATTTGGGCTGTGGCCATTCTAACTTTTTCATGTTGAAAGAGGTTGTCACTAATATGGAGTAGGGAGATGGAACTATCTGATGTTCTGGAGAAGCTGGGCCCTCTAGGTTTCAGCACTTATCTGATCCAGGGGCCCATCTAGAGGTTGTAGGTTTCTGGAAAGTTACTCTAGTCATTGAACTTTTTAGAATCTTTTATATTGCTCTAGGTGTTATTTAGGATTGGCTAGAATGGTTTTGGTTGGAGTTTGGCAAATGATGATAGGTAGCAATGTCTAACTGAAGCTTACATAAGAGCAAACTCCAGAGTTGTCACTTGACTCTATTTGAACTTTCTCTACCACGGATATTTATTAGTTACACCTCTTTTCCCCCTTTGGGCCAGGATGGAATCATTGATCCCACATATCCAGGGGTGAACTCATCCCTGAGAGTCATCTCCCATGCTACCAGGGAGACTTTCACCTCTGGGTGACATGTCACATGTAGGATGGAGGGCAATGATTTCATTTGCAGAATTGAGCTTAGAGAGAGTGAGGCAACATCTGAGCAACAAAAGAGGTCCTCCAAAAGTAATTCTTAGGCATACCTATTGGTAGGCTAATCTTCTCCATGACTTACATAAGCTTCACAAGAGTAAGCTTCCAGATCAAGGACTGGGTCTATTGATTTGGGTGTCCTAAAGTTTGACACAGTATTAGGGCATTTCCTGTTAGGAAAGTTTAATAGTTCCATATTTTTTCTTGCATCCCTCAAGGGACTTTGTCAATACTTTTTGATTATCTGATTAATATATTCTAGGATGTATCCATGCATTACATTAATGTATATAGGCTTAAAGATCCTCTTTCTTATTCTGGGCTCCCTGTATTTCAATTGCTCAAACAAGCTATACAGATAGATTGAGTTAGATTATGTGCAACAGAAAATATAGGTTTCAGACCAAGTAAACCTTTCTTCCTTTGGTCTCAAAGAGTATATGTGGTTCTAAAATATAGACAATGTCTTCCTTAACCCTGTGTTCTGAATTAGTGTACCCCTAACCTGATCAACTTTATTCTTATCTGTAAACACCATGTAATACTTTATATATGCTACTTTAAATATATGATGTATATATATAAAGTAGCCTCTCAATATCCAGAAATGGTAAGTACCATTATGGAGAAATGTATCTTCTATAAGACCTTACAATCTAGGCCATTGTTTTCTTATAAGCGTTTTCTAAAGGAGCCCATACAATAATTGTTCTTTAATGTCTGGTTTATTTTGTCTCAATGCCCCACAGGATCATTTACATTCTTGCATGCCTCACGATTTCATTCCTTTTTGTAGCAGCACACTATCGACCATATGTATCCACCATCATTCACCAATCTACTTCTCAGTCAGCGCATCCTTCAGCCACCTACATTTATTAGGCATCATGTATAATGCCCAAAGTCCATACTCCATCAAAACACTCAATTTTAGATAATTTCATTGTTCCCAAGAGAAAGATACCCAGTCAACACACCCTCACCAATTAGGAAATATAAACCTCCTCTTAACTCTTGTTACTCCCCCTGTTATTTACTTCTCCTGTTGCTGTGGTAATGCTGATGTTTTCTTTTAAACATAGAAAATAGCATGCAATAGTAGTTTTTCCCCTGTACCCTGGCCTTCAATAATCTTTGTACATGAATCAAACCTTTGAAGTAGATCTTGCAAAAACTAATTTATATTTCTGGTGTTAATCAGTGGGGCACGTAATTCTATACAAGCGCTTTCAATCATGTTCACCTTCAGTATGGTAATATTACTTATAGACCCACTAGAGTACAGCCTTTACTTCTATCTATTCCCTTACATTTTAGTTCAACCTCATTAGCTAACAGTTCACCCATCTCTAGCTTCTATATATCTCTATATCCTGTATTATAAGACTCTGATTTTAACTTCACCATGGTCTTAAAAGTGGAGTCATATAGTATCAACCCTTTCTGTGACTTATTTCACTCAGCATTATGTCCTCAAAGCTCATACATCTTGTCATGTGCTTCAGGATGTCATTTCATTTTACAGTTGCATAATATTCCAATGTATGTTTATACCACATTTCATTAATCCACTTGACTGTTGATAGGCATTAGGCTTGTTTCCATTTTTTGGTGATTGTGAATAATGCTACTATGAAAATCAGTGTGCAAATATCCATTACATTCAGCTCCTCTGGGTATATAAAAAGTAATGCTATTGCTAGGCCATTGGACAACTGAATATTAAGTTTCCTAGGAACAGCCAAACTGTCTTCCATAGTGGCTGCACCATTATACAGTTACACCAACAGTGCATAAATTTCCCAATATCTCCACATCCTCTGCAACATTTATAGTTTCCTGTTTGTTTAATAGCAGCCATTCTTTTAGATGTGAGGTGGTATCTTATTGTAGTCTTGATCTGCATTTCTGTTATAGCTAATGAAAATGAGCAATTCTTCATGTGGTTTTGAGCCATCTGTATTTGCTCTTCAGAAGAATTCCTATTCATGTCTTTAGTCCATTTTATAATTTGGTTGTTTGCTTCTTTGTGGTTGAGTTGTATGATTTTTTAAATGTATACAGGATATCACCTTTTGTCCAACATGTGATTTTCAAATATTTTCTCCCATTGAGTTAGCTGCCTCTTCAATGATTCTGAGGAGTTCCCATTTATCTATTTTTTTCTTTTGTTGCTTGTGTTTTGGGTGTAATATTTAGGAAGCTACGTTCTATTACTATGTCTTGAAGATGTGTCTCTATATTTTTTTCTAGAAGATTTATGGTGCTAGTTCTTGTATTTAGGTGTTTGATCTACTTTGTGTTAATTTTTGTATAGAGTGCAAGGTAAGGGTCCTTTTTAATTCTTTTGGCTATTGATATCCAGTTCTCCCATGCCCATTTATTGAAAAGACTTTTGTCCATGTTTAGTAGATTTGTGGTCCTTGTCAAAAATCAGTTGATCATAGATATGGTGGCCTATTTCTGCACTGTTGATATGATTCCATTGCTCAATACTTCTATCTTTGTGCCAGTACCATCCTGTTTTGAACACTGTGGCATTATAATAGGTTTGAAAGTCAGGGAGTGTTAATCCTCTCACTTTGATCATCTTTTTTTAGGATTCTTTAACTATTTGGGATCTCTTTCCCATTCAGATGAATTTGGTAACTAGCTTTTCCAAGTCTTCAAACAAGGTTGTTGGAATTTTGATTGCTACTGCATTGAATCTATAGATCTATTTGGGTAGAATTGATATCTTAACTATATTTAACCTTCATATCCATCAGCAGGGAAGGTCCTTCCACCTATTTAGATCTTCTTTTATTTCTTTTAGCAATGCTATGTAGTTTCCTGTGTACAAGACCTTTACATCCCTAGTTAAGTTCATTCTTAGATACTTGATTATTTCAGTCGTTATTTTGAATGGAATTTTTGCCTTAACTGACTCCTCAGTTAAGTAATTTCTTGTGTATAGAAATGTTACTGATTTTTGCATGGTAATATTATATTCTGCCACCTTGCTAAATTTGTTTATTAGCTCCAGTAACTTTGCTGTAGGTTTCTCAGAATCTTCCAAGTACAGGATCATGCCATCTGCAAATAATGAAAGTTTTACATCTTCCTTTCAATTTGGGTGGGTTTTATTTCCTTGCCCTGCCTGATTGCTCTAGCTAGAACTTCTAGCACAATGTTGAATAAGAGTGGTGATAGTGGGCATCTTTGTCTCATTCCTGATCTTTGGGGGAAAGCTTTCAGTTTCTCTCTATTGAGTACAATGATGGCTATTGGTTTTTCATATATGCTCTTTATCATATTAAGGAAATTACCTTTGATTCTTATCTTTTGAAGTGTTTTTATAAGAAAGAATTTTGAATTTTGTCAAATGCTTTCTCAGCATCAATCATGATGATCATGTGACTTTTTCCTTTTGATTTGTTAATGTGCTGTATTACATTAATTAATTTTCATTTTGAATCATCCTTGCTTTCCTAGTATAAACCCCACTTAGCTGTGGTGGATAATTCTTTCAATGAGTTGTTGGATTTGATTTGCTAATATTGTGGGTGTTCTTTTTATTAACTTTTTTTTTTTTGCATGGGCAGGCTCTGGGAATTGAAGTGGGGTCTCCAGCATGGCAGGCAAGAATTCTGCCACTGAGCAACCATTGCACCACCCTCAATTTGCTAATATTTTGTTGAGAACTTTTGCATGTATGTTCATTAGGCAGATTGGCCTGTAGTTTTTCTTTCTTATAGCATCTTTACCCAGTTTTGGTATTAAAAGAATATTAGCTTCCAGCGTTGTGACAGTGGCTCAGTGGCAGAATTCTTGCCTGCCATGCTGGAGACATGGGTGTCTGTCATGCAAGAAAAAAGAAAAAAGAAAAAAAATGATATTAGCTTGATAAAATGAGTTAGGTAGTGTTCCATTTTCCTCAATTTTTTTGGAAAAGTTTGAACAGGACTGGTTTTATATCTTTTTGGAATGTTTGATAAAATTCTCCTGTGAAGCCATCTGGTTCTGGGCTTTTCTTTGTAGGAAGATTTTTGGTGACTGAATGAATCTCTTTACTTATCATTGGTTTGTTGAGATCTTATATTTCTTCCTGAGTCAGTGTAGCATGTTTATGTGTTTCTAGGAATTTGTCCATTTCATCTAAGTTGTCTAGTTTGTTGTCACATAGTTGTTTATGGTACCTTCTTAGGTTTTAGCTTTGTCTTCAGGGTCTGTGGTAACATACCCCTTCTCAGTTCTGATTTTGATTATTTGCATCCTCTCTCCTTTTCACTTAGTCGGTCTTGTTATAAGCCAATCAATTGTATTGTTTTCTCAAAGAACCAACTATTGGTTTTATTGATTATTTCTATTGTTCTTTTGTACTCCCATTCATTTAACTCTGTTTTAGTCTTTGTTATTTTTATTCTTCTACTTGCTTTGGGCTTAGTTTGATGTTCTTTCTCACATTCCTCCAAGTGAACAGTTAGGTCCTTGATTTTTTTCTTTGTTGTTTTTTAAATATAGGCATTTAGGGCAATAAATTTCCCTCTCAACACAGCCTTTGCTGCATCCCATAAATTCAGATATGTTGTGTTCTCATTTTTAATTAATGTCCAGATAGCTACTTTTTTCTCTAGCAATTTCTTCTTTGACCTATTGTGTTTTTTATTAATATGTTATTTAATCTCTATATATTTGTGAATGTTCTCATTCTTTGGTGGTTATTGAGTTCCAACTTCATTCCATTTTGATCAGAGAAAATGCTTGAAATGATTTCAATGTCTTTAAATTGATAAAAATCTGCTTTGTGTCTCAGCATATGATCTTTCTTGGAGAAAATTCCATGAGCATTAGAGACGAATATATATTCTGATATTTTGGGATGCAATGACCTATATATATCTGTTAGGTCTAATTCATTTATCAAGTCATTTAACTTGTATAATTCATTGTTGATCTTCTGACTGGTTGTTCTTTCTATAGAAGAGAGTGGTGCATTTAAGTCTCTTACTATTATTGTTGAGACAGCTATTGCTCCCCTCAGTTTCACCATTGCCTGTCTCATGTACTTTGTAACTCCTTGATTGGGAGCATAAACATTTATGATTGTTATTTCTTTTTTGTGAATTGTCCCTTTAATTAATATGTAGTGTCCTTCTTTGTTTCTTATGATGTCTTTGCATTTAAAGTCTATTTTGTCTGATATTAGTATAGCTGCTCCTGTTTTCTTTTGGTTATAAATTATGTGGAAAATCCTTTTACTTTCAAACTATTTGTATCTTTGTATCTAAGATGAGTCTCTTGTAAGCAGCATATAGCTCAATTATATTTCTTAATCTATTCTGCCAATCTGTATCTTTTAATTAGTGTAGTCCATTAACTTTCACATTTATTACTGAAAAGGCATTTCCTAATTCAACCATTTTACTTTTAGATTTTTTTAGATTTATATTTTCTTTTCCTTCTTTCTCTTTTTGCCCTTTAAGTTATCCTCACTAGTACTCTTCAGTTCTGTGCCTTCTCAAGACCTCCCTCTCCTGTCTCTTTTTTTTTTCAACTGGAAGAACTCTCTTCAAAATTTCTTGGAGAGCTGATCTCTTGTCAACAAATTCTTGCTGGATTTGTTTGTCTATGAAAATTTTAAACTCTCTCTCAGTTCTGAAGCACAATTTGGCTGGGTACAGAATTCTTAGCTGGAAGTCTTTCTCTTTCAGGATCTTAAATATATCATACCATTGCCTTCTTACCTCCATGGTACCAGTCGAGTAGTCTGAACTCAGTCTTAATGTGATTACACTTGTATGTATTAGATTGTTTTACTCTTGCCTCTTTCAGAATTTTCTGCTTCTCTTCAACATTTGATAGACTGATTAGTATATGTCTTGAAGAGGGCCTATTTGGGTTTATTCTATTTGGAATTCATTGAACTTCTTTGACTTGTATATTTATGTTCTTTATAATGGTTAGGAAGTTTTCCCACAGTATATCCTCAACTAATCTTCCTATCCCTTTACTCCTATCTTCTACTTCTGGGACACCAATGATTCTTATATTTGTGTGCTTTGTTTATGCATCATTTCCCTGAGAGCCAATTCAATTTTTTTCACATTTTTTGCCATTTGCTGTTTTTGAGTTTTTGAAATGTTTTCATGTCCTCTAGTTCACTTATTCTTTCTTCTGACTCTTCAAAGTTGCTGTTGTGTGTCTCTAGTATGTTTTCTATTTGCTCTACAGAATCTTTAATCTCTTTTATATCTGCTATTTTTCTATTTATTCTTTCAAATTTCACTTTATGTTCTTCTAGAGTCTTCTTGATCTCCTTTATGTCATTAGCCATCCCATTTATTTTATTAAGTAGAGTTATATGAACATCTTTGATTATTTGTTCCAAAGTCTGTTTCTCTGGTGTTTTAATTTGGTTGTTAAGTTAGGATATATTTGTCTGCATTGTAGTATGCTTAGTGATCTTCTGTTGTTTTTGTTACATGTAAATATCTTGATTAATTTATTTTAGAAGTTGATTTCCTTCAGTAATCTAAAGCCTTGATTTGTAGGATGCTTGTGTAGTGGATACAGGGCACATGATAGGGCACAATAGTGCAGTGATTTGTTGCAGTGCAGGTATAAGTGGAGGTTGGGCATGCTACGTTGGCGCCTGTGAACATGGGCACCCAGAAGCTAGGGAAGATGTGACCGTGCAAGTGCAAAGGTCTGGGATTATGGCCATGGTGTGCACTGGTCTAGGGCACATGCCTTTTGTGCACATGTGCAGAGCTTTGGCAGTGGGGAGGCATTATGCCTGTGTGGGATGAGGGTGGATGTGACTATGCTGCCTAGGTCATAACTTTCCTAAAATTGGGTGGTGTGACTGAGGGCCATGCACATGCACAGGTCTAGGAGTGCTGTAAAGTGTTTTACCTGTGCACAGAATCAAGGGGGGGGGGCTGGGGGGAGGCTGTGCGACTGTATGGGTTGCTGGCATGTGTAGCCTGAGTATGTAGGTAAGCACCTACAGCCTATATGTGTTGCAGACAGCCTGCAGGGAACAGGGAGGGGGAGGTAGTGCTCTGTAGGAGTGCAGGAAGGGTGGGTTTGGCTACTCTTGGGGTGGGGATATGGGACGGGTATGCACATGAGGGTTTGGTGAGGTGGGGCATTTGGAGCATGGGGAGTGAAGATGGGTGACCAGGTTCACTTGTGTGGGGTGTGGGGTGAGTCGTGGTTCTCTGCTAGTGAGAGTGGCATGTTCAAGGAACATGACTTAGCTTACTTCCTAGTCCTGTCTCCCCATCTGTGCACTCCTGAATGCTTTGGGCTTCTGCATTAGGCTGTTTGCATCAGCCAGTCTCTGGTTCTCTGCTTCTCAGTTCCTCAGCTTTTGCAAGCAGGGCCACCCTATGTAATGAAGAATACTATCCCAGGTCAGTTACACTGTGTAATCGCTGTCTCAGTTGCCCTCCCATTCCTTCTCTAATTTTTCCTTGGAGCAGGGCTGAACTCAATCTATCTTATTATGCCATCTTCCTGGAACTTCCTCTCCCAATCGTTTTTAAAGGAAGTCTCAGCAGATGTAAAATTCTTGGCTTGTAACTGTTTTCCAGTCAGCACTTTAAGTAGTTCCATCCACTGTGTTCTTCCTTCTATGGTTTCTAATGATAAATTGGCACCCAATCTATTCTGGACTCCCTTGTATACGGCATGTTGCTTTTCTCTTGCAGCTTTTAAAACTCTCTCCTTGTCCTTTGGATTCAGTAGTGTGATCAATATATTATAGGGTATATTTTCTTCATATTTATCCTGTCTAGTCTTCTCTTGGCTGCTTTGATGTTCATATTTACATCTTTTGCTAAGTCTGTAAGTTCTCTGTCATTCTGTCTTTGAATATTTCTTCTGCCCCCTTTCTTCTCCTTCTGGGATCCCCATAATGCATATATTGGCATGCTTGATAGGTGTTCCATAACTGTTTTAGGCCTTTTTATCTTTAAGTATTTCCTTTTTTACTGTCTACTCCTCACCCTGACTTATTTCAAGTGTCTTATCTTCGAGTTCACTTATTCTTCCTTCTGTCAGTTCCAATGTACTTTTGAAACCCTCCTGGGCATTTTTTCATTGTATGTGTTGTGATCATTATCTTCAGTAGTTCTTTTTGGCTCTTTTTTTAAAAAATAGTTTTTTTATTGTTAAATATAACATCAATAAAACAAAATAAAGAAAAAGCAATGATTCTCAAAGTATACTTCAGCAAGTAGTTGCAGAACATATTTCAGAGTTTGTATGGGTTACCATTCTACTGTTCCACATTTTTCCTTCTAGCTCCTCCGAAACACTAGAGGCTAAAATAAGTATATACTTTTTTCTTTCTTTGTGAAAGATAACATTATACAAAAAGCAGTACAATTCAAAGGGCATGGTAACAATTAGTTGTAGAACAAATTTCAGAGTTTGGTAAGGGTTACAGTTCCACAACTTTAGGTTTTTACTTCTAGCTGCTCTAAGATACTGGAGATTAAAAGAAATATCAATATAATGATTCAACAATCATATTCAGGTGCAACATTGTTGATTGCATTTGAACTGTGCCTTTAAATAATAAGCTAGGTCTCAACATGAAGAGACGGAAGAAAAAATCATTCTAGGAAAGGACACCATCACTAATGATTTAATCTAATGTTTGTGAAACCTGGGTTATTATGAGAATCACCTTTAGAGTTTTGTAAAATTTGTTTGGGAACATGTTCCCAAATCACTGCCTCTTTATACACATTATACACAATTACCAAAAGATGGTAACAACCCAAGTGTCCATCAACAGAGGAATAGATAAACAAAATGTGTTATATACATACAATGGAATATTACTCAGCAGTAAGAAGAAATGAAGCTCTGAAACGTGTGACAACATCAATGAACCTTGAGAACATTGTATTAAGTGAAATAAGATAGAAAAGGACAAATACTGTGTGATCTCACTGATATGAACTGATTATAGCATGTAAACTCATAGACATAAAATATTGTATACAGGTTAACAGGATACAGAATGAGGCTAAAGAATGTGGAGCAGTTGCTTATTATACACAGAATGTTTAAGTAGGTTGAAGTTAAATGTTTGAAATGGACAAAGGTGATGGTAGATACCATGTTATGTGAGAATAATTAACAGTGCTAAATGATGTGTGAATGTAATGGAAAGCAGATGTTTTGAGTCATGTATGTCACCAGAAGGAAAATTGGGGTTTAAAATATGGGAATGTATAACACAGTGAATCTTGTGGTAGACAATATCTATGATTAACTGTACAAATATAAGAAATTATTTCATGAACTAAAAGAAATGTATGACCCTATTACAAGGAGCTAACAATAGAGGGGTATATGGGGAAAATGTACTTATTGCAAATTATGGACTATACTTACCCATTATATATATATATATATATATATATATATATACATATAATATATATACGTATATATAAAATTTTTTGCATGGGCAGGCACTGGGAATCGAACCCAGGTCTCCAGCATGGCAGGAGAGAACTCTGCCTACTGAGCCACCATGACTCACCCAACAGTAATATTTTAATGCTCTCCAGCAACATTAAAAAATGTACTACACTAGTAGTATGGGTCAATAATGGGGGCAGAGATAATGAGTAATTGAGGATTTGGGTCTTATTTTTTTTTATATTCCTTTTCTGGAGTAATGAAGTGTTCTAAAATTGATAATGGGATTATGTGCAGAACTATATGATGAAACTGTGAGCCAGTGATTGTATGCTTTGGATGGTTTGTATAGTGTGTGAATATATCTCAATAAAATTGCATGAAAAATTCAATGCTTCATCCACAGATCAAGCATGGAATTGAATCCTGGATTCTGCCTTTTTAAGAAAACTCGTCAAGCAATTATAATGCATAATTGGGTTTAAGAATTATTGGGCTCAAGTATGGGCAGCTGAAAAATAAAGAAGTAAAGAACCTGCCAAGATTTGAATCTTTTTTTTTATTGGTCCAAGAATAATTAAGGATGACTCTTCACATGCTGCAAGTCTCTATGATGTCTACTATTTTGCTGTTATGAAGACAGATATGGTTTAAGGGAGTGCATTAACATGCGTTATTTCTATAAAACAAACAATGAATCTACTAAGAAGAGGAGTGTGTGGAAGTGAAGCACTGACCTGCATTAACATAAACAATAATAAATGACACATCACTAGTCATTATTTTGACCCTCAGAATCAATAGACTACCTTAAACTTACTGTGCATTATCCAGCAATCTAGATGTGCTTCTGAGAGCTCCTCTGATGGAGCGGGCTTCTATCAGAGTAACAGATAGTTCAGACACTATATGCCTAGTAGCCCAGAAAAAGAGATTCAATTTATGTCTTTGGAGAAATTCTAATGCTCCAGTGCCAATTCTATGTGTGTATATGTGTGCGTGTGGGCACGTGTGTGTCAGCAAAGATTTAATCCCTAATTATTGATCTGGATCCTGAAATAATGTTCTAGGATTAAAGATACTAATGCAGATAATGCAATTAGTGAGCCAGAATGGTATATGTTGTGGGAGTTGGGAAATATCCCTATTGACTTATTGATGTGATCTATGAGATTCTCCTCATGATGTTCATATGTGTTTGTATATATTAAATCCTTTCATCATAATAGCAAGAACAATAATAACTACTTCTAGTATCATTTTTGGGTGCTTATGCGTGCCTGTTACAGTGGTAGTCCCTATATATACATATTATTTTATTTAGTTCTTAAAACATCCTACAGAGATAGATATTATTAACCTCATTTCATGAAAGAAAAAGCTGTGAATGAGAGAAGGTGATCGCTTCCTTCACTCACTCATTCATTCATTCAACAAATAGTATTGAGCACTGACTATTTGCCAGGCACTGCTCTGGGTTCTGGGAAAACAGCAATAAATGAAATGAAATATTTTCTCTCATAAAGCTTAAATTCTCCTGGAGAAATGCAGATTCAAACAAATAAACATTTATCAGGTGGTGAGAAGATAAATATAAAGTAAGAGGGATAGAGAGTAGTAGTATTATTTTAGAAAGGGTAGTCAAGGGAAGGCCTCTGACAAAGTAGCATTTTAACAAAGGTCTGCAGGAGATAAGGGAATGAGTGATGTAGACTCCACTCACCATTCCACTGCCAGAAGAATCTATGCTTATGCCCCTTTCAGCACCACAAAATGCCTCTGCCCAAAGTTCCCCTATCTCACAAGGTACCCGTATGTTTCAGAAAAAAGACAAAAACAGATATTAGAATTAACCATGCACTTCCTGTAAGACATCTAAATTGTTTCCAGTTTTGGAATAATTTAAAATGGTTTTAATTTTAACTAAATTTTAACTTCATGTTTAAAGTGGTTTCAATTTCAATTTCTACATTTTCCTTCTTAGTATTTTAGCAGACAATTACCCTGTTTTGGTTTGGCATACGTTCTGACTTACATGAATACATTGTAATTCCAATGGCAATCTGATTGTTAGAGACTTTGTGATGCTATAGTGGTCCTGGTTTACTTAGAATAGCTGGGTTTCTCACCTGTTCTGAATGGGGCTTCTCGAGGAAGTGAAAGGAGGTTCCACAGGGTGAACAACTTACAACTTGGTGCCTCCAGGTGGTGGAAATGAGTCTCTGCCCCATTGGCACCAAGAGAGCTTCTCAGGCTGGCATTTGTGGTGGGGCACCTGCCTGTGGGGTAGGAAGAGTGCTCTGCTTGTTGTGGTGGGATGCCTTTTGCTGGTGTTGACCTGGCATCTCTGAGAACAGGAGGGGATTCTCAGGGGGTTGGGGAAGAGGAGCCTTGTTGGGCTGAGTGCTTATGAAATAGTAAATAGTATTTCCTTTGCTGGTGGCCCATCCCTCATTTACATGTCTCTAGGTGGGATGGGGAGTCTATACACTGGTGAATTTCCAAATTTTTATCTTCATCCTACTCCTTTATCTGAATTCCATATTTGTTTCTTCCATTATTCATTTAATATCTCCATTTTCAAATCTAACATGTATTGCTTGATTTCTTTCATTATCATCAACATTCACTTATTTATTTAGACCATCTCATAGTTTGGGTTCTTCTGTAAGTAGACTTTAGTACCCAGTAGAGTTTGGTGGCCAGAATATTTATTAAGGAGTGTTATTATTAACAACATTTGTGGAAAGGAAAAGAAGAAAGCACGGTAGGGCAGGGGAGAAATCAAGCTGTGACACACACCCAATAAGACCTTCTTGGGAGTTCTGGAGTTAGATTGGTTGTTCAGAATTATCCTAAGTTGGGTCGAGATGGCTGAGCCTTTATATTCCCACAGAAGCAATCTTTTGATGTGGACAACCATGGAAGTTATGTGGCCTTGGGTAATGCAGTTCTCTGGAGGTTGAGAGAGAATCCCTGAAGGGGTTGGGAGCTGAATACTGTCTGCAGTCAGCAATCCAAACAGTTGGGGTAGCAAGTTTTTCATCATGGGATCTAGGTTGCACATGTCCAGTACAATCCCTGTGTAATATAACCAAACTCCTGATGACATTGGCCTCATCTCCAGCATGGATGGATCAGGTTGGCCAGCACATGGTGAGTGTTCAGTAGGATGGTAGGGGGAGGGAAACTGGCCAGCTAAGAGTTCTCCCCTTAATCCCAGAATCTCCTATAAATTTTCCTGGATCCAGTGTTGCTCCCAGGGTGCATACTGGCAAAGAGTATACCCTGTTTCCAGTAGAACGCCAAATGATAGCTCTCCTTGTCCTTTCTGAGGTATATCAATTCACACTGGTTCATGCTGACCAAGATTTCCTCCCTAGCCTCCCTGCCACTTGAGATTTCCCTGCCTGAGTCAGTGATATGCTGAGTTTCCAGGACTTCCCCACCGGCTATCCCTGCAGGAGTGGAAAGTTTCCTCCCTAGCACCACAGCTCTCGAAAATTTCCCCTCTAACCCCCACATATGCCCAGTTGAGGGCCCTCCTGTCTTTTCTAATATTTTAATTTTTGTGGGTTTTCTTTTCTAAGCATCTTTGGTGTCTGTGTGTGTGTGTATATAAAATAATAATGATGAATAATGATGTGTTGCATATTTTTATGTATGCTATTGGCCATTTGTACTCGTTTTGTGAATATTCAGTTTAATTTTTTGTCCAGTTTTGGGGGATATTGTCTTTTTATTGCCTTGTATGCCATTTAAAAAATTTATATTCTATATGCATCTGAAGAGAAATAGAATTCTTGAATGACTGGCTCTTTCTTTCTACTTTATGTTATGTCCCCAGATATGCTTATCTGCTCTTTTTGAGCTAAGATTGCCAGTGGAGAAGCTAATTAGCATGCTATCTCTGGACCAGAACTTATTTTAGATTATTTATAGAGCATGATTGTTTATAATTTGACCACAAACAATTCTGGTCTTTATTTGAAACATCTGGCTAGAACCCAGAAGCCTAAGAATCTCCTGTATAATTTCAAAACAATATAAGTTTTTATTCTTTATCATTTGACTTCATAGATAATTCCTCTCACAACCAAGTATTCACCATCATACTGTTTGATATTCCAAGCCTAAAAATTCACATCTGAAAGTTCAGTTCACAAAATGAGACCACAAATCTAAACCCACCCCAAATGAATTGCTTGAATCCTTATCTCTAATGAAAATGCTGTGTAACTCCTCCTCAAACAACAATCATCTTTTACAAGGAAGGCACAGGCAAAAGTTAGTTATAAATTAGGCACTGTTTTCACTCAAACAGGAGGCTAAGACTAGTTTTCTTGTTCAGAGATTTAGAGGTATGAAATGCAGAGAAACATCAGCAATCAAACTGAACTGGAGTTAGGGTCGATATACTCAGTTGCCATTTAACTTTTCTTGTACGTGGTATCAAGCAAAGCACATGGTTTTGCCTCTCTACTTCTGGGATCCAAGGAACATATCTTTACCTTGCAAATGCACCCCAATTCTGGAAATAGTACATACTTGAGTTGAAACTCATTTTGAATTAATACAATCCTAATCTCTCACTTCGTAAAAGGGAAAGCCTGCCTGAAAGGAAAAGCTTTCCCAAAGATGATTGAATTTGTCTCTGATTGAGGTTAGCAAAGTATTAGTCTGATACTCTTTTCTCTAAACTACTTATTTAAATTACATTGAAGTTTGGTTTGTATTAAATGTGTTCTGAATCTTATTCCTGGTGCCGTCCTAAAGGGGAAAGTGACATATCTAGTTTGTTTGTTTTTTTGTTTGTTTTTCAAAAGGGGAATTTAATAAGTTGCTAGTTTACAGTTCTAAGGCTAATAAAACATTCTAATTAAAACAAGTCTATAGAAATGTTCAATCAAAGGCATCCAGGGAATGATACTTGGTTCAAGAAGGCCGATGAAGTTCAGGGTTTCTCTCTCAACTGAGAAGGCACATGGTGAACACAGTCAGGGCTTCTCTCTCAGCTGGAAGGGCACATGGTGAACATGTCATCTGCTGGCTTCCTCTCCTGGGTTCCTGTTTCATTAAGCTCCCCAGGAGGGGTTTTCCTTCTTCATCTCCAAAGGTCACTGGCTGGTGGACTCTGCTTCTCATGGTTATGTCATTCTGCAGTGTTCTGTCATCCTTCTCTGCTCTCTCCAAATCTCATGGCTTTTTCTGTTGTAGTTCTCTAGTTTTTCCAAGGTTTTCCTCTTTCAAAAGTTTCCAATAAAACAAATCAAGACCCACTTGGAATGGGTGGAGTCATATCTTCACTTAATCCAGTTTAACAACCACTCTTGATTGAGTCACATCTTTAGGGAGATGATCTAATTAATGTTTCAAACATACAGAACTGAATAGAGATTAGAAGAAATGGCTGTCTTTACGAAATGGGATTAGGATCAAAACATGGATTTTCTAGGGTACATACATCCTTTCAAACCGGCACATCAGGGTTTGCCTAACCCCAACCAAAACCATTCCCGTTAACCCTAAAAACCATCTAGGGCTCTATCTGAAATTCTACAAAAGTTTCATGCACTAAGATTACTTTTCAGAAACCTACAACCTCCAGATGGCTTCTTAGCCAGATAAACCCAGAGCAGTCAGCCCCTCCAAGAGCACCAACTGGTTACATACCCCATCTCATATTATTGACATCCTTTCCAACATGAATAGGTTAGAATGGGCATAGCCTAAATACCCCTAAAGATTAGGAGAAGGAGCAAAGGAGAAGGATAAGTTATAACGGAGAAGATAGGATTTAATCAATGAGTATGACTGCTGAATCATATTGATAGTTCTTTTAGTCTCTGGTGTCTTGGAGCAGCTAGAAGGAAAAAACATTTCAAAATGTGGAACTGTAACCCATACCAATCTCTAAAATCTATTCTATAATTACTTTTTACAATGTACCTTCAAATTTATTGTTGTTTTGTATATATGTTATATTAATAGTTTCTTGATGCCTTTTGAGCTTGTTTCTTATTGCTTCTATTTCTACTCAAGTGGTGTTCTTAATTTTTGTTCACTGAGACCCGTCATTTTTTAAAAATTCTCTCTTTATTTAAGTCTGAATTGCAAATGTATACCACTGGATTATATAAATTGAATATATCCCTGGAGAGAGCTCTATTGCCATTTCAGAAAAAAGGCCTGCTAATGAGAGGTATTTTGCAAAAATGGTGCATAGGATCTGAGGAGATGACTAGGTTTACAGAATTGTCTATAATTCAATAGCATAGAAAGACGTGGTTTATGTAGGTCTCCCCGCCAGGTGCACTTATTTAAAAGGAAACAAACAACAACAAGAAAAAACAATAACAACTGGAAGTTCTCTTTTAGGAGGATTCCATGGCTAATTGTTTCAGGTGAAACTTATTTCTGGAATGTGTGTTATAATTATTATTGTGACCACATCTATGAAGAAATAGCTCACAGTTCTAAGCAAGCGTGGGATAGTTTATTTGGTCATGGGGACTGATTTCTTTATTAAACTATGCTGTAAAATCATACCACTCAGATGCTCATTTTCATTATCTATAAGGGAAATTCTCATTCTCATTAGCTATAAGGGAAATGCAGATCAAGACAATAATGAGATACCACCTCACACCTATAAGAATGGCTGCTATTAAACAAACAGGAAACTAAAAATGTTGGAGGGGATGTGGAGAAATTGGGACACTTATGTACTACTTAATGGTGGGAATGTATAATGATACAGCTGCTATGGAATACAGTCTTGCAGTTCCTCAGAAAACTAAATAGTGAGTTGCCTTATGATCCAGAAATACCAGTACTTGGTATACAACCAGAAGAGCTGAAAGCAGTGGCACAAACAGAGATCTGCACACTGATGTTCATATCAACACTATCCACATTTGCTAAAAGATAGAAACAATCCAAGTGCCCATCAGCAGACAAATGTATTAACAAAATGAGGTATTTACATACGATGGAATATTATGTAGCAGTAAGACAAATGACATCCTGAACCACATGGCAAGATGGATGATCCTTGAGGACATAATGTGGAGTAAAATAAACCATTCACAGAAGGACAGATACTGTATAATTCCACTTATATGACCACGGTAAAGGTAAAATCAGAGGCTTATTATACAGAATATAGGGGAACTAGAGATACATGGAAGCTTGAGATGGGTGAACAGTTAGCTAAGGAGGTTGAACTCAAATGTAAGGGAATAGATAGAAGTGAAGGTGATTCTCTAGTGGGTCTATAAGTAATATTACCATATTGTAATATACCATATTGAAGGTGAACATGATTGAAAGGGGTTGTATAGACTCATGTGTCCCACCAATTAACACTACAAATATAAATAAGTTCTTGCATGAACTGCTGCAAAGGTATGAATCTTGTCAAATAGTGTATAATTTGGGGGTATAGGGAGAAAAATGCTAATACATGCTTTGGGCTATGTTTACAGTAAAACATCTGTAAACAGATGCAGTAGCAACAGGCGTACATAATGATGGGAGAGATAAGTGTTAGGGGGAGGTTTCGATTTTCTATTTGGTGAGGGTATATTTATTGGCTATCTTTCTCTTGGGAACAACGAATTTTCTAAAATTGAGAGTGTTGATGGATGGCTCATTTTGGACATTTTACATGAGTTCCAGTAGATAGAGATGGCTGAAAGATGCACTGACTGAGAAGTAGATTGGTGAATGATGCTGTAAACATGTTTGAACATGGTTCTGCCAAAAAAAATGTGAACAGTTGTTAAGCACGCAAAGATGTGAATGAAACTGTGGGACATTTGGTGAGGCAAAATAAGCCAGAAACAAAAGACCAAATATTGTATGATCTCATTTAGAAAATATTTAAAATAAAACTGGGACCTAGTTTGGAAGCTCTTATAGCAGTCACATTTAGTCTGAACTGGTAATTGTTATGTCTGGATTTTGAGAGGCTGTTGTGTATATATATATATATATATATATATATATATATATATATATATATATATATACTCTGGCGTTTAGAGCTAAGAATGAAACCAATTGGGTTGGGATTAAGGTAATTCAAAATGCTGTGGTAAGTAAAACATTGCCTGTATTTTAGAACATCGCCTTCTCTTTGAGACAAAAGGAAGAAAGTTTTATTATGTCCAGAACCTAGGTTTTCTATAGCACATAATCTAACTCAACCTGTCTGGTTAGAGCATTTAAACAATCCAAACACAGGGAGCCCAGAATAAGAATGAGGGTCTTTAATCCTGCATAGCTTAATGTAATGTCTGAATATATTCCCAGAGTATATGAAGTAGATAATCAAAAAGTGTTGGCAAAGTCCCTTGTGGGATGGGAGAAAATTATGGAACTATTAAACTTTACCACTGGAGAAACCCCAGATACTGTGCGAAACATTAGGGACTTCCAAATCAATAAGCCAAGTCCTTAATCTTGAGGCTTGCTCATGTGACGCTTGTGTATGTAGTGGAGAAGCTTAATCTACCTTTAGGTATGCCTAAGAGTTACTTCTGGAGGACCTCTTTGATTGCTCAGATGTGGCCTTTCCCTCTCTAAGCCTAGCTCAGCAAGTGAAATCATTGCCCTCTCCCTACATGGGATGTGACAACTAGAGATGAAAGTCTCCCTGACAGCATGGGAGATGACTCCCAGAGATGAGCCTGGTCCTGATGCCGTGGGATCAACAATGTCATACTGACCAAAAGGGGGAAAAGAAGTGTAACAAATAAGGTATCAGTGGCTGAGAGAGTTCAAACAGAGTGAAGAGGCTACTCTGGAGGTCACTCTTGCACAAGCTTCAGTCAGATGTTGCTACCTATCATAGCTTGCCAAACTACAACCCAAACCATTCCTGCCAATCCTAAAGATTACCTAAGTCATCATATAAGATACTACAAATGTTCCATGCACTAGGGTAACTTTCCAGAAACCTACAACCTTCAGATGGGTCCCTGGACCAGATAAATCCTAAAATGCAGAGGGACCGGCCCTTCCAGAACATCAAGTATATTATTGACAGCCCAAACATAAAAAAAAAACTTAGAATGGCCATAGCCCAAATATCCCTAAAGAGTGGGAGAAAGATCAAAGATGATGGTGAAGTTATACAGAGAAGTAGCGTTTAACAAATGAGTATGATTGCTGAATCATTATACCGATATTTCTTTTAGCCTCCAGTACCTTAGAGCAGCTAAAAGTAAAAACCTAAAAATGTGGAATGTAGTCCATACCAAATGCTGAAATCTGTTCTACAACTAATTATTGTGCTGTACTTTGAAATTATTTGATTTTATGTGTATATGTTATTTAAAGAAAGGAGGAGAATAACAGAGAAAATAGAATTTAGCAAATGAGTATGACTGCTGAATCATTATATTGATATTTCTGTTGATCTCCAATGTCTTGGAGCAGCTAGAAGAAAAAATGAAAAATCATGGAAATGTAACCCATACCAAACTTTAAAATCCATTTCATAACTACTTGTTAAAATGTGCTTAGAAATTTATTGCATTTTTTTGTATATATATTTCACAATAAAAAGTTAAAAATCATACTTCTCAATTATAGTAGCAATTTCTCAGTTGAAATTGGGAAGATTTTCATAGTAGTCCAGTGGTTTTCAACATTTGGAAGTGGGGTACAGGATTGTTTAAGAAAAAAAATGGAACCAAGTGCTTCTCATGTGTAAATTCGATTGCAAAACAATGAATCCAAGAGTGCAGTGTAGATATTTGACAATATTATAAATTAGATAAAGTTGCCTTTGTTTGATTGAGTTATAATTTTCCTACAATAAAATATACTGATTTTAAGTGTACATCTCAATTAATTTTGAGAAAGTTAATACCTGTTAAGTACCTTCACCCAAGCAAATTCTGATCAGATCTGATTTCTCCTACCATAAATTAGTTTTACTTCTTCCAGCCATTTATATATATGCAATCATATACCTGTACTCTTTTGCATATGGGTTTTTATACTCAGCAAAATGTTGGTGGGATTTATATGTGTTTTTGTGTATATAAAATTTGTTTCTTTTTGAGTAGTAATCTATTGCACAAATATTCCACAATCTATTTATCCATGTTCATATTGATGGGCATTCTTTCCAGTTTGAAGCTTCTTCGAATAAGGTTGCCATAAATATTCTTGTACAGGTACTTTTGTGGACATATATTTTCATTTTTCCTAGATGAATGCTTAACGCTTCTGGAGGTGTATGCTTAACTTTATAAGAAACTGCTAAACAGTTTTTCAAAGTGATTTATTATTTTACATTACCCCAGTGATATATGAGAATTCTAGTTGCTCAAAATTCTTGCTGACATTTGGTATTGGAGACCTAATTTGCACTTATGCCATTCTGTCAGGTTTGAAGTGCTATCAGATTATGGTTTGAATGTGCATTTTCCTCATGACTAATATTTAGCATCTTTTCATGTGCTTGTTTTCCATTCATATATCTTCCTTCATGAATTGTCTGAAGTTTTTGTCATTAAAAAAATCAACTTTATTTGGTTATAATTTTCAGGATAAAATGTGTACGTTTTAAGCATACAGTTTGAGTTTTGGCAGTTAAATACAGCTGTGTGACCATGATCTCAGTCAAGATACAGAACTTTTACTGTAAAACAGTAATGTGCTCTGAAGTGTTTAATTGGCTTTCCATGGGAAAAAACGGCCTGATTTTTAGTATTGGCCAAATCTGTGGTGCAAATACTTCCACCAAGGCTTATTCAAGCTTCCAGTGATATCAAGGAATGTGAAGTTAGTTGGCTAGTGATGAGCACAGTCTCTCTAAACCTCATATGAGCCAACTCCAGCATATTGCTTGCTCCCTTAAAATGTCCCCTTGTGCATCTTCCCCCAAAATCCTTACCTTCAACCCTGGTCCAAGATAACCACTGATTGCTTTCTGCTATTATAGATTAAATTTTTCTTTCCTAGACTTTTATATAAAAGGAATCATGCAATATGTGCTCCTTCATGTCTGGCTTCTTTTGTATGGACATAGCACATTTTATTTTAACCATTCACCTGTTGATGGAAATGATTTAGGTTGTTCCAAGTATTTGATTATTTTAAATAAAACTAATATGAACACTCATGTCCAAACAAGTCAGTGTATACTGGTTCTTATTTATTTGGGGTAAATATAGAGGATCTAAAGTTTTTTTTTATCATATTATAAGTGTATATTTAACTTCAAAGAAATACCAAACTCTTTGCCAAAGTGTGCACTTTTATATTCCCGCCAGCAATGTATGAGATTTCCAGATGCTACATGTATTCACTAATGCTTGGCTTGTCAATCATTTTAATTTTAGATATTGGACAAGGCATATAATGGTATCCCTACTGGGTTTTAATGTGTATTTCTCTCATGGCTAATAATATTGAATATCTTTCATTTGCTTACTGGCCACTATAGATTTTCTTTTGAAATGTGTTCAAGTATTTTGCCCTCTTTTTAATTGTGTTTTTTTTTACTATTCAGATATAATAATTTTGATATATTCTGGATACAATTCATTTGTCAAATGTAAATAATGTAAATATTTCTTCCAGTCTGTGACTTCCCATTTCATTTTATTGAAGGTTTCTTTCAAAGAACATTAGGTTTTAATTTTGCTGAAGCAGTTTATAAATCTTTGGTCCTATCTAAAATAAATGTCACCTATCACAAATCACAAGGATTTTCACTTAGGTTGTCTGAGATATCCTGACTCTAGTGCTTTATGTTCAGAATTTTTGAATAAATAACTTTCTTTAGGTTTCATATGATAAAAGATGAGGGTGTGATCTTTTCCTGGGTACTTTTCATTACCATTGGGATTTTAGAAGCCTCCTTTGACTCTAAGATTCATAAAACTTCATATCTGGTAGTGGAATTCATATATGTAACAGATATTCCTAGACTATCTACAATGAAGCTATTTTGATAGAATCCTCTAAAATGGTAACACATAAGTTATTGTCTATTTCCCCCATATTTATAGTCAAAATCATAGAAAGGGGAATAGAATTTGATCATAAATGTACACCTAATACTGCAAGCACAAATCATTTGTGGGCTAAAAGGAGAACAACAGGAAAAAGATAAAGTGAGAATTTTAGGAGATGGGCATTTTAGCATAAGAGTAGAACTTGAGAAGAAACAAAGCAGGAGGCAAGGCATTTGGCAATACATCACCCACATTTACAGTTGGCCTTCTATAGTCTTCATGACCTACTACTGTACTGAGCAAAATTTTTTTATGCTTTCTACATCAGATTCTATTCTTATTATTTTCTTTGAAAGTGTTTATGTTTATACTGTACCTTCATGGGTACAACATTTGTTTAGCTATGGCATTCTATAGGTTTACGAGTAATTGAGTTTTGGCTACCAGGAAATGATTTAGGTATTATCTTAGGTACCTCAACTCCACTAGGATTTTTACTTGTTTTGTTAATTTAGAAATTCTTTAAAATTAGATTATTTAATAAGTACATAATAAAAAAGGTTTTATGTGGACTGTAGTAACTGAGCACTTCGGGTAAACTAAGAAGAACACTAATTTGTGAGTCAAAAAGCTGTACTTCCATTCCCAGTTTTTTCATTAAGTGCATGACTGTTGGAAAGTTACTTAATGTGAGAGCTGAGTTAGATAGTCTCTAAGGTCTCTTCCTGCTATAAGATATCATTTACAAACAAAATACTTTTATTTCATCTCCTAACATTTTTTAAACAATTTAATTCACACACCATACAATCCATCCTAAGTGTACAATCAATGGCTCCTGATATAATCATAAAGTTATACATTTACCACTACAGTCTATATGAGAACATTCTTCTTTCTTCCAAAGAAAAGAATCCCATACCCATTACATCCCGCTCTTATTGACATTTAGTTTTATTATACTGCATTTGTTACAACTAAAGAAAGAATATTACAATGTTACTGTTAGATATAGAACTTAGTTAGCATTAATTGTATTTTTTCCATATGCCATCCCTTTTTAATACCTTGCAATAGTGGCATACATCTGTTCTCTTTCATGTAAATACTTCCTTATATTTGTACAATTGACCACCACTATTGTCTTCTCTAGGTTTCACTAATTTATACAGTCCCAGGTTTTATCCTCCAGCTTTCCTTCTGGTGATGTACATAATCCTAGCACTTACTCTTTCAACCATACACTCAGGTTTCTTCATTATACTTACAATATTGCACTACCATCACATAGTATTTTATCATTCATTTCTGCACTTTTGCAATCAACCTTTCTGAACATTCTGTGTTCCTTTTTATCAAATGCCCAATCTCTACCCTCTTTTTATCTCCTGATATTCTGTTTTCTCAAATTTAACTCTGAGTTTGCTCATTATAGTTAGTTCATATTAGTGGACCATACTGTATTTGATCTTTTGCTTCTGACTTATTTTGCTCATAAGGTCATCAAGACTCATCCACGTTGTTATATGCATTGTGACTTTATTCTGACTTACAGTTGCATTAATATTCCTTTGTATGTATATACCATAGTTGTTTATGCATTTGTTAGTTGATGGGCATTTATGCTTTTTCCAGTAATTTTGAATAATACTGCTATGAGTATTGTAATGCAAGTGTCTGTGTCACTGCTTTCAGTTTTTCCTAGTATATACCTAGTAATAAGATTGTTGGATCATAAAGCAATTCTATATGTAGCTTCCTGAGGAACCACAAAACTGCTTTCCAGAGTGGCTGAATTATTCTACATTTCCATCAACAGAGCATAAGAGTACCTGCTTTTCCACATCCTCTCCAGCACTTGTAGTTTTGTTTATTGATAATGACTACTGCAGTAGGTATGAGATCATTTCTCATTGTGGTTTTGATTTGCATTTTTCTAATAGTTTAGAGAAGATGAGCATCTTTTCATATGCTTTTGAGCCACTTGTATTTTCTCTTTGGAAAACTGTCTATCCATGTCTTGCGTCATTTTTAAAATTTGATTATTTGTCTTTTAGTTGTTGAGTTTTGGATC
Source organism: Tamandua tetradactyla (assembly GCF_023851605.1). Lineage (NCBI taxonomy): Eukaryota > Metazoa > Chordata > Mammalia > Pilosa > Myrmecophagidae > Tamandua > Tamandua tetradactyla. The sequence continues at coordinate 51,222,008 of NC_135353.1, read as the reverse complement.
TCTATATGTTCTGGATATTAAACCCTTATTTGGTATGTGGTTTTCAAATATTGTTTCCCATTGAGTAGTCTGCCTTTTTACTTTCTTCACAAAGTCCTTTGATGCACAAATGTATTCACTGTTGAGGAGATCCCATTTACCTATTTATTTCATTGCTTGTGCTTGGGTATAAGGTCTAGAAAACCAACTTCTGCAAAAGAACTTTAAGATATTTCCCTACATTTTCTTATAATGTAAATTTTCTTATAATTTTTATAATCTTAACTCTATAATTTCAATCTTTGAAGCATTTTGAGTTAATTTTTGTATAAGGTGTGAGAAAGGGGTCCCGTTCCATTATTTGGGCATGGATATCCAGCTCTCCAAGCACCATTTGTTGAAGAAGCTGTTCTGTCCCAGATGAATGTTTTAGCTGCCTTGTCAAAAATCCATTGGCTGGGGAAAAAGAATAAAAGAAAATAAACCAACAAAAAAATCAACAACAAAAACAGTCAATTAGCCAGGGGGTGCTAGGGTAGTCCAGTGGTAGAATTCTCATCTGTCATGCGGGACACCCGGGTTCAATTCCCGGCCCGTGCACTTCCCAAACAAACAAACAAAAGAAACCAACAAAAACAAACAAAGAACAAAAAAAAAATCAACAAATGCTGCTCCAATAACAGGATACTCACATAGAAAAAAGAATGAAATATGACCCCATCATACAGCATACAAAAAAAAAAATCGGCTGTAGATTACAGAGTTTATTTCTGAACTTTCAATTCTAGTCCATTGGTCAGTGTATCTGTCTTTATGCCCTGCTGTTTCAACTACTGTAGTTTTGTAATGTGCTTTAAACTCAGGTAGTCTGAGACCTCCCATTTCATTTTTCATTCTCAAGTTATTTTTAGCTATTTGGGGCACCCAGCCCTTTTAAATAAATTTGGTAATTGGTTTTTCTATTTCTGCAAAATAAGTAATTGGGATTTTTATTGGTATTATGTTGAATGCTTATTGGTATTATGTTGAATTTGGGTAGAATTGACATCTGTACTTCATTTTCCAGTCCATGAACATGATATGTTCTTCTATTTATTTAGGTCTTCCTTGACTTCTTTTAGCAATGTTTTGTAGTTTTCTGTGTATAGTTCCTTTAAGCCCTTGGTTACATTTATTCCTAGATATCTGATTATTGTGGCTGCTATTGTAAATGGATTGTTTTTCTTGATTTCATCCTCAGATTGCTCATTACTACTATAGAAACACTACTGATTTTTGCATATTGACCGTGTATCCTGTCACTTTGCTGAACTTGTTTATTAGCTCTAGTAGCTTTGTTGTAGATTTTTCAGTATTCTCTATGTATAAGACCATGTCATCTGTAAAACTCACATCTGTAAGTGAGTTTTATTTCTTCCTTTCCAATTTGAATGCCTTTTCTTTCTTTTTCTTACCTAATTGCTGTAGCTAGAACTTTCAGCACAATTTCAAATAGTGGTGGTGACAGTGGGCAGATATCCCTATCTTCTTCCAGATCTTAGAGAGAGAGCTTTCAGTCCTTCCTCATTGAGTATCATGTTAGCTGTGGGTTATTCACATATTCACTTTATCATGCTGAGGATGTTTCCTTCTATGCCTATCCTTTGAAGTGTTTTCAACAAGAAAGGATGTAGAATTTTCTCAGTGCCTTTTCACCATCATTTGAGAAGATCATGTGGGTTTACTGTTTTGATTTATTATGTGTATTATATTAATTGATTTTCTTGTATTGAACCAACCTGGCATTCCTGGGATAAATCAGACTTGTGCCTGTTGTTTAATTCTTATAAGGTGATCCTTGATTCTATTTGCAAGCATTTTGTTGAGGGCTTTTACATTTATATTAATGGAAAAAATTGTTCTGTAATTTCCTTTTCTTGAAGTATCCATTTCTGGCATTGGTATTAAGTGACATTTGCATCATAGGATGAAATAGGTAGCTTTCTATCCTCTTCAATATTTTTGGAGTAGTTTGAACGGGATTGATACTAATTATTACTGGGATGCTTGGTAAAATTCGCATGTGAAGCCATCTGGCCCTGGCCCTTTCTTTCCTGGGAGATTTTTGATGACTGATTCAGTCTCATTACTTGTGACTGATTTGTTGTGTTCTTCTAATGCTTCTTCAGTCAGTGTTCATTGTGCTTGATTTGTTGAGTTCTTCTATTTGTTCTTCAGTCAGTGTTCATTGTACATGTGTTTCTAGGAAGTAGTCCATTTCATTTAAGTTATCTAGTTTATTTGTATACAGTTGCTCATAGTATCCTCTCATCATCTCCTTTATTTCTGCAGGGTCAGTAGTATTGTCCCCTCTCTGATTTCAGATTTTATTTATTTACATACTTTCTTTTTTTCTCTGTCAGCTTAGCTAAGGGTTCATCAATTTTGTTGATTTTCTCAAAGAAGCAATTTCTGATTTTGTTGATTCTCTCTGTTAGCTTTCTGTTCTCAATTTCATGTATTTATGCTACTATCTTTATTATTTTTTCCTTTTTCTTTGAGAGTTAGTTTGCTGTACTTTTTCTATTATTTACAGGTGTGCAGTTAAGTACTAATATTAGTTCTTTCTTCATTTTAATGTATCCATTTGGGGCATTAAATATCCTTCTCAGCACTGCCCTTTGCTGAGCCATATCCATTAAGTTTTCATATATTATGCTCTTATTTTCATTTGCCTTGAAATATTCTTATTTCTCTTGTAATTTCTTCTTTGATCCACTGTTTGTTTAAGAATGTTTTGTGAATTTTCAGCACTCTGCCTTTTATTAGTTTCAGTTTTATTTGATTATGATTTGAGAAACTGTTTTGTATAATTTCAATCTTTTAAAATTTATTGAAACCTGCTTTGTGACTCACCATGTGTTCTGTCCTGGAGAATGATCCATGAGGACTTCAGAAGAATATATATTCTGCTGTTGTGGTGTTCAGTGTTCTCTAAATGTTAAGTCTAGTTATTTATCATATTATTCAAGATCTCTCTTTCCTTATTGATCCCCTATCTAGGTATTCTGTCCATTTATGTGAGTCATGTATTGAAGTCTCCAACTATTATTGTAGAGGTGTCTATTTCTCCCTTCAGTGTTGCCACTGTTTTCCTCATTTATGCTGGGGCACTCAAGCTGAGTGCACAAATGTTTATGATTCTTATTTGTTATTTGTGAATTTTCCCTTTTAGTGATACATAGTGCCCTTCTTTGTCTCTTTTACCTGTTTTGCATTTAATGTCTAAATTGTCTGATATTAGTATAGCTACCCCTACTCTTTTCTGGCTGCTGTTGGCATGGAATATATTTTTCTAATCTTTCACTTTCAATCTAATTTTGTCCTTAAGTCTAAAGTGATTCTCTTGTACACAGCATTTAGATGTATCCTATTTTTTATCCCATTCTTTCAGTCTATGTCTTTTTTCAATTTTTACATGGTCAGGCACCAGGAATCGAATTCAGGTCCTCTGGCATGGCAGGCAAGCATTCTTGCCTGGTGAGCCACCGTGGCCCACCCTCAGTTTATGTCTTTTGATTGGGGAATTTAATCCATTAGTATTCAGTGTTGTTACTGTAAAGGTAGCGCTTTCTTCAACCATTTTATCCTTCAGGTTTGTACATCATATCTTATTTTCTTTCTCTTTTTATTCTTTTACTACCATTTCTGATAATCTTCATTTATTCACTCTCCTCCAAACCTCTCTCTCCTGTCATTCCCTATTAGCCTGTAGTATTCCCTTTAGTATTTTTGAAGACAATGTATCTTTTTTTTTTTTTTTTTTTTTTTTTTTTAAAGAGAGAGGGAGGAAGGGAAGGAAAGACAGAGAGAAGGAAGGAAGGATGGAAGGAAGGAAGGGAGGAAGAAAGGGAAACATCTTTAAACATTTTGTTGTTTTATTATATTTTGTTTGTTTGTTTGTTTTTTACATGGGCTGGGGCCAGGAATCGAACCGAGGTCCTCCGGCATGGCAGGCAAGCACTCTTGCCCGCTGAGCCACCGCGGCCCGCCCAGACAATGTATCTTTTTAACAATCTCTCAAGTGTCTGTCTGTAAATATTTTAAGTTCTCCCTCATTTTTGAAGGACAGCTTTCTCAGATATAGAATTCTTGACTGTCAGCTTTTCTCTTTCAATATATTAAAAATATCATATCGCTCTTCTTTCCATGGTTTCTACTAAGAAATAAGAACTTAATCTTATTGCACATTCCTTGTATGTAATGGATTACTTTTATCTTGCTGCTTTCAGTATTCTCTATTTTTATTTGGCATTTGAGAACCTGATTAGTTAATGCTTGGAGTAAGTCTGTTTGGATCTATACTGTTTGAAGTATGTTGTGCTCCTTGGACCTGTAATTTGATGTCTTTCATAATAGTTGGGAAATTATTGGTGATTATTTCCTCAATTATACTTTGTGCCACCTTTCCTTCTCTTCTCTTTCTGAGACACCCATAACATATATGTTCCTGCACATCTTGTCCTTCATTTCCCTAAGACACTGTTCAAGTTTTTCCACTCTTTTTCCCTATCTGCTATTTTCTGTATAAAATTTCAGATATCTTGACCTCTATTTCACTAATCTTTTCTTCTGCATTTTCAAATCTCAAATCTGGTGTTGTATATTTCCATTGTATTTTTACATCTCTTCCATTGTGCCTTTCATTTGCATAAGTTCAGTTATGTATTTATTTATTTATTTTGCAAGCTTTTAAGTTCTTCTTTATGGTTACCCAGTGTCTTCTTTATATCCTTCATTTCTTTTCCACATTTCCCTTCAACTCATTGAATTGATTTAGAAGATGTATTTGAACATCTTTAATTAGCTGTTTCAATTCTTGTACCTCATCTGAAGTTTTAGTTTGTTCATTTGACTAGGCCATATCTATATGCTTCCTGGTTTTACTTGTGATATTTTGCTGGTGTTTAGGCATCTGATTTTCATGAGTAGTTGTTTTTGAAGGTTGTCATCTCTGTTTTGCCTTGTGTTTCAGTTTGATAAAACTGCTGGAATTCAATATACCAGAAATGGGTTGCCTTTTTCAATGTGGATTTACTTTTTCACAAATTTACAGTTCAAGGCCATGAAAATATCCAAATTAAGGCATCAAGAAGAAGATACCTTCTTTGTGGAAAGGCTGATGGTATCTGGGGTTCCTCCTTCACATAAGAAGGCACATGGCAACATGTGCTGGTCCTTCTGTCCTGGTTGGTTTCAGTGCCTGTCTCCAAATGTCTCTTGGCATTTCTCTCTCTTTTTCTGAGCTCTCTGAGTTCACCTGTTTTTTATCTTCTCATAAAGAACTCCAGGAAGGGAATTAAGACCCAACCTGAATGGGCTGGGTCACATCTCCAAGGAAACAATGTAATCAAAATGTCCCACTCAACAATAAGTCTGCCCCCCACAGGGATTGGGTAAAAGAGCATGGCCTTTTATGGGGTACATAACAGCTTTAAACCAGAATATATAGGGATTTCTTGTTGGTTTTGGTTATGCTCTAACTATTCTTTGACATTGGGTTCAACTTATTCTAGACATTTAGCACAGCATCAGTTTATCTGATCAGAATATTTTTAGCTCTTATTTTTCTGATTCTTGCCCTGTATGTGTGGAATGATTTTTGAGCTTTCCCTCTTTGTTCAATTGTTTTATTCCCAAGAGAAAGACTTTTCCTCCCATTTCCTCTTCATTGAACATTGATCTGCTGGTTTTTTTTTTTATTTGCTTGCTTGTTTATTTACCTCTATATGTCTTTAACACCTTTTATTACCTCTAGTTCCTTTTACTTGGAGAGATGATTCTGGGAGGAGGGTCCCATCAGAAAAGATCTACCTAGTTTTTCATGGTGAGAACTCATGAGTTTGGTGTGTATCTATACCAGGGTTTTCTCTTGATGAAAACAATAGTGTGTCTGTGGTCTCTTCCTGTGAAGCCTCCTGATTCTCCTTTCCTGTCCTTCCCAGCAAATGACATTTGTCAGCTTGCTGCTCCCCACAGGCCTAAAGTGGTGCAGACCTTGTCCCTGCCAGGGATGTGATTGAGGCAGAGGCTGAGGTGAAATAGGGCTAAAACCTTCTCTATTTTCCCAGCTCCTGGGATCTGAATTCTCTAAATATCAGTCAGTGCCTGTGATGGGCCTTGCCTCCAACCACTTTTCACAGGATGGGGGGAGTCTCTTTTCAGTGCCCTTGTTCCCTGAACCGTGGAAAAATTACAGTGATCCCTAAGCAGCCCCACTCTTTTCCTGCCAGAGCACATTAGAGAAACAGGCTTCATTCTTCTTTTTGTAGGTTGAAACTTTTGTTGATATACCAGCTTCTGAGACCTAAATTCTCTGAATGAGAGTTGTCACTTGAGCTGGGCCCTGCTCCACTCCTTTTTGTGGGGGGAAGATATGTCCTTCATGGAGTTATCTCCACCGCCTGATTAGTTAGTTTGTTTCTCAGTCAATCCTACTTCTACCCAGGCCTGGGACAGAGATGAAAACAGAGAATGCTGGCTGCTTTCTTTAATGGGCTGCTTTACAAAAATGCTCTGTTCTCAGAACTGGTCCCCAGCACCCCTGATTCACCAATCAAGAGCCAAAGTGTTACCAGCTTGATGTATGTTCTTTCTTGGGACCCAGGCCTCTTCCTGCAATCTGAACACAGCCCTGCTTCCTCCCTGCTGAGGATGGGGCTGAAACAGAACTCCTCATTTCTGGTTTATTTCTTCATTGTGTTGTAAATTTATCTGTGCTTGGAACTGGGGTTCAGCAGTCCAAATTTGTTCATCAAATCTGCAATTTGAGATCACTTTGCATTGCTCCTAAGAGAGAGGGCTTCTGTTTCCCACCAGAGAGTGACTGCTGTGTCAGCCTGCAGTGCAAATGGGGAGAGGCACCAGCCTCCACAGCATAGAAGGATTTACTTACAGCTCTTCACTGCGATTTATCAGTCTCACACTTCCACTACTGGCTGTGTGTATGTTCTCTGTCATCCCCTAAACAGTTGTTCCAGACAGTTCCTGTCTATTTGCCAGCTTTCCTGGAGGATAGATTAAATCCCACAACTCCCTATGCCATATCGTCTTTCATCCCAGCCATCTTCCTTCCATCCCTTCTCTTATAATTTTTGTGTGCTAAGTTTGCATTTCTTTTCCAAGGCTTCTTGGTATTACCTATTTGTGTGAACAAAGCATGTCCCAATGGTCAAACTTGTAAACTCAACCCAAACTCACTTTATCGCCTCTGCCTTAATCCTTTTGTCTCCCTACTCTAGTATCTTCCAACATCTTTCCAGGCAGTCTTGCTAAGATATTCACTATAAAAAAAAAAAAAAGAACTATGGCTGTTTGAATTTCCTTACCTGCTCAAGAAAATAACATGTAATGGTTTATCTTAAAGTGAATTTATTTTCTCATGGTTTTGAGGCTAAAAGAAAGTCCAAATCAGGACATCATAAAGGTGACGTTTTCTTCCCAAAGACTATGGCATTCCAGGGCTGGATGCCAGTGATTTTTAATCTTTGTCTTGTCATGTGGCAAGGCAAATTTTTACCAATGCCAGTGTAAGATGATTATTATCATTACATGACATTTAGTTTCCTTTCCATAATTCCAATTCTATTTGAACTTGAAATTCTTAAATATTATTGGGTACACTTGGCAAATTAGGGGACTATACAGAACATGACAAATGATCCAGTTTTATAGAAATTTGGCCCATTATCTTGTTGGTTTGTTTCTAAGACTATAAACACTTCATTTGAGTGAGTATTTGAGTGATAATTTTGGCAAAGACTCCATGTGCCAGTGTAAAGGGAAGGAGAGAGGGATTTGTTAGGACAATTTGATACCACAGAAACTGGAAGCTGGGAGGGCTCTTAGACATCTGTTTCCATATCTTCACTTATATATGAGAAAATCCAAGCCTTAAAGATAAATATTTAAATAATATCTTGAATAATTATGATAAAGGAGGCTGGGTGTGGGATTTAATTATAACAGTTAATATTTGTTCCATTTAACCTGTGATGTACTATGTAATCAATACTTGTCATTGATTATATCATTCAATGCTTAGAACCACTCTTTGAGTTACATAGTATTATTATTCCTATTTTACTGACACAGAAGGATAAGTGAGTTGCCCAAGATCATATGGCTAATAAGTGCTAAAGTTGGGATCCAAATCCAGACAGATAGCTTGACTAGTTAGAACCACACTTTTATACAGCCTCCCAATTATTAGCAATGGCTGTGTCCTTGACTTTGTAAACTATTGTGTGTCTGGTCCCAGAAAAGTAGGAATTCACCCCAAATATCATTAACTATTCACCAAAACAAACTACATTCCTTCAGAGTTCTTGTTTCTGGAGAGACATAGATGTTACTTTGCTTCAAATTTCAGGATTTATTTTAGAATAAATCATTTATTTGTCACTAATTACTAATAATCTATTTAGTAGAAAATCTAACTTCATCTAGGAGAATTTTTACATTATTTACAAGGAAGCTGTAAAGCACAGAGGCTAAACACAGGCTTTAGGTTTGGATGAACATAGGTTCTAATCCAAGCTCTGTTATTTTTCAGTTGAATGACCTTGGATGAATTACTTAATTCTGTGGATTCTTGGTTAATTCATCCTCCTGGCCTTTTAGTTATCTCATCTTCCCCTTTGTTTTCTCATTCTGAAAGTAGGAATGATATTAATAGCACCCATTGTGGATTATAATGTCTACTTCATAGTTTTGTTATGAGGATTAAATTAGAATGCTTGACATATGATAAGTGCTCAAAATGTTGCTTATTATTAGGATGGTAAAAATACCCATTAGGATTGATAATAATAGTATGGGCTTGTTATGAGGTTTTGATTACAGTGACTATAAAGCCCTTACCACAGTGCCTGACATGTAGTAAGTGTTCAAAAATGTTTATTCTCTTCCTGCTCTACCTCCTCTTCCTCCTATCATCCCATCCCTGCTTTCCCCTTTACCTCCATCTCTTCCTTAGATATCATGTCTCCCTACTACTACCCATTCTTGATCCAACACCTTCTTTGCTAGGTTCTTAACTCAATACTTCTTCACTTTTACCCATGCCTTTGGACAGTCCCATCTAATATGGGAGAGCTGGTGGAGTGGGTTGCAGTGTTTAAGACTTTCCAAGTAGTTTGCATTTCTTGCCAAGTTCCACTCTGTTTCTGACCCCACTTTTAAACTCAAGTGTCTCATAAACCGTTGATCACTGTGTGACAGCACTAAGGGTTTACTCTGTTATAAACACTTCACAATTATGATATCACTTAAAATCCTTTTTGTGTAGATCAGTAAGAAATAGACATGAATAGTTACACAACTTTGGAATCCATTTTAACCTACCTTTCCATTTCTGATCCTCTAGAATATCATCTTACTTTGCAGAGTAAGTTTTCAAAAAATGAATCTATGTCTAACTCTCTTCTTTGAACCCTTTAAGGTTTTCTCATAATTTTAAGACAGCAGTTTTCTAAGTATGGTCTAGGGAGTCCCAGGATCTGATAAAGACATTTGTTTGCAAGATCAAACACTATTCATAATTATCTTAAAATATTTTTGCCATTTTCACTTGCATTATTTCATGAGTACACAGTAGTATTTTCCAGAGGTTATGTGATATGTAATACCACAACAAACTGACTAAAGAAACAGATGTAAGAGTCAAGCTGTTTTCTATTAAGCCAAATATTGAGATTTGCAAAAAAATCTCCTTGTTATTTATGTCAATATATAATAGGTTGCTCTTATTATTTTAATTGAATAATACATATTTTGAAAAAAAATTACCAGTTTTCTCCAATACTGTAAATTTTGATTGATATGACACATAAACAAAAGTTCTTTGGATACCTCTGTAACTTTTGAGACTATGACAGGGTCTCGTGATACTAAATTTGAGAACTTCCGCCTCAAGCTAAAGTCCAAACTCTGTTTTATGGTTCAACAGTCATCATATTTTGGCCCCTGCATTTCTTTTCCAGCTTTATCTTTCTTCCTACCTCCCACACATGTTCTAACCACACTGACTTTTATACTTCACGCTCCTTCACCCAGAGGACTTGTTATTCCTTTTGCTAGGAATCCCCTCCTTTTTCACTTGACTATTTCTTACCCATCCTTTAAATTCAAAATTAAATATTATCTCCACCACATCTGTACCTCTCTTGACACTTATAATGCCCCATTATAATTGCATTGTTTTATTTGTTTCTTTCCAACTACATTACAAACTACTTGAGGACAGGCACTATATGATAATCTTACTGTTTCTCTTGTGCCTAGGTCAAGAAATTACTAAATACACTTTTTTTTAATTGACTGACAGAATGAATTGAACTGAAGATTCAGTGAGCTCCATTTAACAAATGTAGAATAAAGGACACTGAGAAAATGACTTATTCTTTTCATATAACAAGTCCAAAAAAGTTCTAGAGCAACAATTAAGTTTTTCTAGTTCTACTTTTAGTGATTTCTGGGCCAGGCATTCTTCTTCATTAAGTAAAATGAATGCTCTAACAAATGAAATCATCAGCTTATGGAATTCTGAAACCTATAAGTCTATGCAGATGAATCTCTTGGTTCTATGACTCCTAATGACTTGACCAAGTAAATCAACCAGACTTTTTCTGAGGTGCAACCAGAAGAACCAGAAAAAATGTTCCTTTACTCCTGGTAGAATCAGCCCATGCAGTTAAACAAAGACTTAAACCATAAGATATGTTTAATAAGACAGTGGGTCAAAAATTATTTTGTGAATAATAATTTGTATTTAACAAAACCAAGAAACAATTCCTTTTTTGCTCAGTCTCATTTTAATATCCTCAAGTGTAATCATTAAGATCTTGTTACTTGTAGTACTTAGTATGATTGAAGAGGATTAGACTGAATTAATAAAATGGTAAGTACCTCTCTATGTTATACTATTTGCATTTGATTAAGAATATATTTAATTTTCTTATAAGAAATTAAAAGAATGAGATCTGGATATTTAATCAGAAATTTTCCATGAAACTCACATGATAGTAAACTTTAGAGAATATAGGTCATATTCTACTTTGCTAGCTGCCAGAATGTGATAGACCAGAAATGGAATGGCTTTTTAAAAGGGGAATTTATTAAGTAGCAACTTTACAGTTCTAAGGCTGTGAAAATGTCTAAATTAAACAAGGCTATGAAAATGTCCAATCTAAGGCATCAAGGGAAGCATAACTTGGTTCAAGAAAGCTGATGACATTCAGGGATTCTCTCTCAGCTGGAAAGGCACATAGTAAGATCTGCTAGCAATCTCTTCAGTGGCTTCCCTGGGGCTCTGTCCATTCTGTTAGCTATGTCAGTTCTGGTAGATCTGGTGGTTCTAAAGCTTTTTCCAATATGGGTCCCTCTTAAAGGGCTCCAGTAAGCATCCCTACCTTGAATGGGTGCAGACACATCTCCATAGAAACAATCTAATTAAAAGTTACCACCCACAATTAGGTGGGTCATAGCTCCACGGAAACAATAAAAATGATTCCTCCCACCAAACTTGGATGAGGATTAAAGAACATGGCTTTTCTTGGGTACATAATAGCATCAAACTGGCACAGGTCATAAACTGGCACAAGTCATAGTGATTATGACCAGGGAGGTCATAATCAGCAAACCCTATGTTTAAGGTTGAAAAAAATCATAATGAAAGCACACTCAACCACACATCCCTGATATCCATTATCACTCATGAGTCTTTGAATGATGGTGTGCTATATTCTTGACACTCTGTGTATGGACATGCATTCCATAGAGAATAGGCATTCTGTTAGAAATACAGAATTGCAGGCCTCAATCCAGACTACCTGTATAAGGTTTCTATTACTGTATAATATATAGACACAAATTTATCAGCTTAAAGCAACACATATTAATTTTCTCTCAGTTTGTGTGAATCAGGAGACCAGGCACAGATTAGCTAGGTTCTCAGCTCTGGCTCTCACAAAGCTGTAATTAAAGTGTCAGCTAGGACTATAGTCTTATCTAAGAATTGGTCTCCTCTCCAAAGCTCATGTAATTTTTGGCAGAATTTGTTTACTTTTAGCATAAAACTCATGGCAGCTGCTTTAAGGCCAACAAGAGAGAAAATCTCTGACATCTTCCACCTCTGACCACTAGATCCTCTTTTTGAAGGCTCACCTAATTTAGTCATGTCCATGAAGATATTTCCCTTCTCTGAAGTCATAATGAAATGACTTTGGTATATACATAGAAGTTTGATCTTTAAGTTTCTAAGCAACTGCAAAACTGTTTTTCACAGCAGCTGAAACATTTTGCATCCCCACTGGTAATGTGTAAGGATTCCAATATGTGACAACACTTGCTAATTTCCATTTTTTAAAAACTAAGGGCCATTCTAGTCGTGTGAAGTGATAACTCATTGTGGTTTTGACTTACATTTTTCTCATGTTGAGCTTCTTTTCATTTGCTTATTTGTATATCTTCTTTGGAGAAATATCTATTCAAGACTTTTGCTCATTTTTAATTGGGTTGCCTGTGTTTTTGTTATGCATAACATTATGAATGTGATTATTACCACAGAATTGTATACATGAAAGTAGATAAAAGGGGAATATTGAATTATGTATATGTTACCATAATAAAAATTTAAGAAAAAACATGAAGGGGTAAGACAAGGTGCTTCAATGTAAAAATAATCAAAGAATACAGAAACAAAATGAATGCACAAATACAACACAAAATGAAGACACAAGCAATGTTTATTGAAAAAGTTCATCTGATTTGGGACCTTAAGTACATTTGAAAAATCCCTTAAGCTTTACCATATAATATAACCTAACCATGGGAGTGATAGCCCATCACACTCTCAGGTCCTGTACACCCTGAAGGGTAAGGGATCATATAGGGTATGTACACCAAGGGGCAGAAATCTTGGGGGTCATCTTGGAATTCCGCCTACTAAGATTTCTGAACCTGCATTTCAACAGCATCCTCAAGTGATTGATATGCATATTAAATTTTGAAACATTCTGCTTTATTACCTCTTGAGATATAAAAGAACTAAAGTAGCCACAGGTTAAGTAATTTACATTAATGCCATAGCTGATTAGTATAGGACAATTAAACCCAGGTCTTAAGTTATTGATGAACATGTGGTTTGTTCCATGTTGGGTAGGCAAAGGGCAGTTAGAGAGAATATGTATCTAGACATCTGAGATTTATGGGGAGACACTGGAAAGAGAGGGAGCTAATATATTTTTTTGAGCATCACTATAGATAATATATTATACTTGGCATTTCCACATGTCATCATACTTAATTCTCACAATAAGAAAGTGAGGGTCAGTGAGGCTAGGTAGGATCATTTATGAGTAAATAAAGCCAGAATTCAAACAAAGCATGCTTAGTAATGGACCTGATCTTTCTCACAACATTTTAACTTAAACAACGTTCTTTCTCCAACACTGTGCTGTTTCCTAAGTGGGAAAAGGGGACTGGCCAAAGAGAAGGCATATAGACCCTGAAGTCAAAGCTCACCTACTTCATATTGCCAAACTGACCATATTATAGTTTTGAAGATGTCTTTCTTCTGCAGTACCTTGAAATATACTGGGAACTCCTGAGTTTCTTAGAGTTTTTAAGAAACTGGTAAGTAGAGATAGAACCAGTCTAAAGAATAGGTTCTGTTCCAGTAGATACTGCTCCACTCACTGAGATTACCTAGAAAAAGACTCTTGCTGTCAAGAGAAAGCAGACTTAGGGGCTCCTGCTGGATGACAATGGGAAAGACTGATTTCTTAGAACATATAGATTCTTGAAAGCTAAAGTAGAGATGGAATAGTTGTCAACTAAATAGTGGCTGCAAATTTCACTTTAGAAAATGTGGTGCTGCTTCTTTTCTAAAAAAAAAAATCTAGATTTATTTTATTATTTATCTGTTTTTATTCTAGATGTATTTATACATATATGACATAAAATTTCCCGTATTTACCACTTTCAAGTTTAATGGTATTAATTACATTGACAATGTTGTGCTATAATAACCTTCATTACTAAAATTTTTCCATCACTTCCCACAGAAAGTCTGGACCAGTAACTCTGCATTCTGTTTTCTCCCAAGGTCCTGATAAACTCCAGTCTACTTTCTGTCTTTATAAAGAATTTGCTTATTCTAGAGATTTACATAAATAGAGTGATACAGTATTTGTCTTTATGTTCCTTGTTTATTGTGGTGGTGTTTTTTTACCTCTCTTTCTCATTTTTCTTTCTTTTTTAGAAAAAAAAAATTTATACTTCAATATTTTCTTCTTCAGTTGGTCTTCAGGATAGAATTAATTTCTTCAAGACCAGAAAATCATTTAAGATTTTATCCAATAGAAAGTTACCTAGTAAAGACAAAAGGTAGATTAGGGAATAGGGAGTGACAACTATAGGGAACAGGATATCTTTTTGGGGTCATGAAAATGCTTGAAAATTGATTGTAAGGATGAAAATAAAACTCTGTTAATATATTAAAAGTCACTATATTGTAAATTTAAATTGGTGAATTTAATGACATGTGAACTCTATTTCAATAAAGATATAAGAATATAAAGATGTAAAGGTTTTAAAAATAATTGATTTGCATTCAGTCTATAAGAACAGACTTCAAATTGAGGAGATCAAAACACTTTCTTCCAAATAACCAAATTTGCAACCTTAACATTAATTTCATAGCAGTATGATTGGGAACAATGTTTTTAGATTTTTCTCTCTAACTTCTTCCTTGCATGGGTAGCAAAAAAATAATAAATCAACTCCCTAAGAAATAATCACTTGGTCCCAAAACCTGAATGAGTAGAAATAATTACTTTTGGCAGAGCTGAAAAGGAAACTTCCAAAAATTGTCAGGCAAACCACTGTTGGATAGTCTTCTTGTCATCATATGTCCCAAAACTCAATGCCATTCTATACAGCAGACAGAAGAGATTTTATTTTGTTCCACTGAGTAAGTGTGGGATGTTTTATGTCAAAAATTAGTTGATGGGGTGCAAGGGTAGTTCAGTGGTAGAACTCTTGCCTGCCATGCAGGAGACCTGGGTTTGACTCCCGGGCCATATACTTCCCCAAAGCAAATAAACAAAAAGAAAAACAAATAAAATTTCAACAAATGGTACTGCAAAAATGGGATTCTCACATGGAAAAAGAATGAAATCTGACCCCTGCTGTATAGTATACAAAAAAAAGTAATTGATGGAGGAGAGGGGATTATTTGGCTCCCCCTTCCCATCACTAATCCCTCCTAGTATCCAATTTATGTTTCTCCAGTGCCTTTTAGTAGCAGGGATCTCTTCTTTAACTAGTCCCCAGAATATTTTTGTTTGTTTTATAGGACAGTTAAGCGTTGTAGAAAGAGCATCTCTGGCTTTGGAATAAGAGCTGTGAATGACTTCTGGCTCTCTCAGTTATTGTGCTACCTTGGACAATATATTTTTAATATCTCTTTTTTTTCTTTTTTTGAATGGGCAGGCACCAAGAATTGAACCTGGGTCTCCGGCACGGCAGGCGTGAACTCTGCCTGCTAAGCCACCGTGGCCTGCCCAATTTTTAGCATCTTTAAACTTCACATTTTTTTATTCCTAAAATGGGAACAGAATATTAGTGAGCATGAGGATTACACTGTGCTCAGTAATAACCAGTAGCCATTGTCATGCATATCGCTCACTGAATATTAACTTGGAACATTTTGAGTTTTATAGTTTTATAAACAGCCTTATAGAGGTGGCTTATAACCCCTAAGTTCTGTGCCTGTAAGTAAAGATGCTACTATCATATTCTACATTCTTGAAGACTGATGGCATATAAATTAAACCATCCAGTAGAGCCCCATGAATTTATTTCTAGAAATGCTCACTGCACCCATATGATAAGAAGATGATCTACAAATAGAATGAACACTGTTACTATATCCCTTATCAGGGAAGGGAGGTACAGTCCATGCCAAAATAGTCAGCCAAACAAGAAAATGCATGGAATACTGAAGAGAACTCAATGTAGATTTTTATCTCAAGTTTAAATGGTATGATCTCTCTCACAAACATAGAATAAGGTGTTAGAGAGTCAGATGTGGCTTTCTCAGTAGATTTAATTTGTCTTCAAAGCTCACATATGGAAGTGGGGCCTTAAATTCTAAAGTCATAGAATGCATCATGTAGTCAGTGCTTTAGTTTTACCTATTCTCTACCATCCTTCATAGTTTCTTGTCATTTCAAACCAACTGAAGCCTTAACCTCTAATATTTGGCCATATGGTAGAAATGGTCAGTAAGTTTGCGTGTTATACTCAATTCAGTCAATGGGTGGAAAACTAAGAGTTTTGGATCTTGATGGTGGAGAAAAGGATAAGAAATGAGCCCTTAAGGAGGTCTGTGGTTTAGGTGTATTCAAGAAAAACCAAAACCAGGCCATTTACACTAAGAAGAGTAGCTACCCCATAGTATTATCCCCTACTCTTTTTATGCTAAAAAGTATTCTTCACAGCTAAAATTTATATTACAACAGGTTCCTTTCATAGCCTCCAACCTTTATAATCTCCAGGAAAACAAAGGTGAAGAGAAACTCTATCTTTTTTTTTCATTTTTAAACAGTTTTATTAGTACAGCATGCAATACAGCTTAGTAAAGCATCAGTGGTTCCCAGTATAATCACATAGTCATACTTTCACCATCACAATGTATATGAGAACAGAGAATATCTATCTTACCACACTTAAGATAATTAAAAATTATGAAACCCAAGGAGGCATATTTTATACGGATACCTACACTGATTTAATTTCTGCTTTTAAATTATTGCATTTTGGACATTTTTAGATGTAAATATGCAAGATCATTTTAAATGTTTACATAATATTTTAATTCATGTATTATAATTTATGTAGCTGTTCTCCAATTGTTTGGGGTTTGGGCTTTAAACCTAATACATAATAATAAACTGCTTTGTTAAGTCCCATTGTATGGATTCAATAATATAAAGAAAAGTGGAAAGAATTTGTTGTGAGACTCCCAGGGCCAAATTCTATTTTCTAATACTCGTTATTTAATTGTGAATACTTAGCATGGCCATTTTTTACTTCATCACAATGATTCTGGATTTTGATTATGAGAAAATAAATGGATATAAAGAAAAACTTGACTGCTGACAAAAGCAGAATCCTTAGAGATGCACTTCCATCATTCAACATGAAACCAAGCAGCACAAAACAAAATACATTGGGCACTTTTTGCCAAGAGTCAGCACTTCTGTCAATGCATGGCTAGCACTTTCAATGGAGCTGTGCAGTGTGACTTAGCAAAGCAGTTTAAGACTCTATTTTAGGTTTAAAATCCAAATTAGAATTTTTCACCTTTGTGACTTTCTGATGTGGATTTACTATAAAGCACTGTGATCAAAGATTATGGGGGAGAAAGCAGAGGAAACTGTAGCACAATCAAATTCTAACTGCAATTTCTTATCTCAAAGTTGCCATCTTGGTAGATAATTGTGTTCTCAGAAAATCTTCATAAAATAGCAAAAAGAAATGCATCATTTTATCAAAGTGAAGATAAGATGGACAAAGGTAAAATGATCAGTTGGGCTTTGCTTGTGAAAACTGTCATGGACATTAATTTCTGTGGTTGAACTATATAAAAGTGTGAAAGAATCCATCATTCATCACAAAGATGCATAGGATATTTGGGCTCAAACAATTATCAATTCTGTCCAAATATGCTTTGTGGGTAATAAGATACTTCCCATTATTAACCCCCTAAAACTTTCAGAAACTTTTTCCATTCCTTTTGTGGCCCAAATAATGATGATTTAATTCAAGTTAACAAAGATGCTTAGCTCCTAAACATAAAAGACACAGAGAAGAATGATACTATGTTGTCACTCAAGCATCTTATAACCTACATTTTAGCAGTGTAGAGAAATGAAGGAGAGGTTGTGGGAGCAAATATGACAAGGCAAGGATACAGTGAGGATGATTGTGGTTAGTGCCATAAGTATATATGAACTGCTGTGTAATTTCAGAATAGGAAAGAAGGAAGGGAAATACAGCAAATAGCAGTTCAGTGCCCCCTAAGTTCATACAGGCACACATATACACATACAAACACACACAATATTACAATTTAAGTCAGAGTGTGGTAGGCAGAAACATCTGCTCAACTGTCTACTGTGGGTCAGTCACCTTATTTCACATTTTACCTATCATTTTATCCTCAAAATAACCCTGAGAGTTAGTTATGATTGTGCCTGTTTTATGTATGAGAAAGTTAAAACAGCAAATATGGATTTCAAATAAAAAAGATGAAGGAATTAGAAGGCTGAAACTGTAACCTGAAAAAGAAGCAGGTGTAAAGAAAAGTGCTATAGATTAGAGGAAGATTAGCATATGTCTCTGAACAAAGGGAAAGAATCAGTGGAAGGGAGATAATGAAGTTGGAGACGATTGATGGAATGAGGTGCCAGAAAGACAGTAAGAAATGGGAACAAGAGCGTAGCCAAAAGGTTAGTCTTGGAATACAGGAAGGACGCTTCTTTCAAGATAGAAGGGAAGAGGAAAGAATAGGTAGAGATAGAAAATATAAAATAGAGGAAAGGCAATTTTTAGAATTCTGTGTTGGATGGCCTCAATTTTCTACATAAAGTAAGGGGCACATCCATCTGGTACCTATGGACTATTTCATAGATTGAAAGGTTTAAGGTATTAAAATACAAATAATCCTAGGGTTATTTGCATTCTATCAGCCTGATGAAACTTCTTTATGTTTTCTTCACATTTCTCATTTCTGTTTAAATTATTTTTAAGAGCTTTGTTCCAAAAAGCTTACTTCGGCAACTAGTAAACCCTTTATCAGAAAGCAGTAATATGGGAAAGCAGTTGTTCTATTTAATTCTATGCGTGACAGTTACTATAGAAACAATCGAATGCAAACTTGATTTTATGTAACACCCAGCTAACCTATTGATCAGGTGGGAGGAAGAGAGCATCAAGCCATTTTACTCAAGAGAAGAAAAGAGAAAAACTGGAAATGTTGTTCAGTGGAGTAACCTTTTCATTGGGAAAAGCAAGATCATGGTTTTCACATAAGCAAATGTAGGGCTTTGGCTGTTGGGGCTTTATCTTTCTGTTTTTAACAAACAAAAGGCACTGGCATCATGAGTGCTCTGAAAGTCCAGCAGGAAAAATGACATGAGGCCTTAGCAGTTAGACAGCAGCAATAAAAAAGACTATACTCACAGATGTGAGGGACGAAAGAGGACTGGGTCATTAAGTCTAAGTGAAATTAGAGCAGAACCAATGCCCGGGCTATGACATCGAATATAGCAACTAAGTAGAGAGGAGCCAGAGAAAATGGCAAAGGTGAAAAAAAAAATCTTGAACTCAATTAAAGTAAATTACTCAAATTATTGGGCTTTTAAATATTTTCTAATGTTATAAGAGACATTAACCCTTGATATGCTATGTACGTAACATGTATTTTTCCAGGCTATTATTGCCTTTCAATTTTTGTTTAAGCATTATATATCATATATCATAATAGTATAGTTGTACTGTGTGTAGCTTTGTTTTAGGAAATTGCTTGGAGAGTTCAGGTAAAGAATAATGCACTATGATTTTTTTCATGTAAAGAATTGGAAATAGTCCATTAGTATTTTAGCATACATCTGCTTTTCAGTAATGGATTACTGATGTTTAGTAGGACATATCTATATCTTCTCAACATTGCACACAAATACACACACATTCATATAAATACTCAAATGTGACAAATTAGGGACATTTGATTCTCTTATACTCATTATCTGAATAATGTATCAACGCATTTTAAAAATGATTTCTTTGATATAATAGCATAAAATCTGCTAGTCTTTTACTTTAAACAGTTTTCTAGTTTTTCTATTTCATCATACAATGGAGTTGCTTCTTCAAATTACAGATAAATCCAGTCATAGTTTTATAGCTTTTATTGGAAGTGAATGAGCTTATATGTTAAATTTTGGAAGAACTGCGATTTTTACAACCTGTATTCCCATCAGGGAGCATTTATTAAAGTAAACTTGTGTGTATCATTGCTGCATATATTTGTAACTGTTGCCTCTTATCTGCCTTAACATGCCCTAACATATCCAGACATCTCTCGTTCTTGCAAGCCTTGCTATTCTAACCCCCTGCCTAGCAACTCCTGAGCATATATCGCACCACCTTTTCACCTCTTCTTCATTAGACCATGTACACTCCTCACCTCACCACCCATTATAATATTCAACACACCTCCTAACCAATCCACATCCTATACGACACCATACCAGCTGCCCATCAAAGTTTCTTCACCCCTAATTAACTCCCCCTCACCAACCCTATATATTCTTTGTGTTTCCTCCTGTCGGGGTCTTAGCCTGTAAGCCTTGCCAGCCAGCTAAGTCCCGCGAGCCCTATGCAATAAATTACTACTATTATTCTTTAGTCTCGGTTTATTGTGCTCGTGCGCCCTCCAAACCTTCGAGCCCCGTGGTCTTGGCTGACGCCGCTCTCCAGCCGAACCACATCTGAGGACGAGACCCCAGTGCGGTCGGGCTAGGCAAGCCCCAAGCCGCATATCATCCTTAGGAAAATTTAAACATTTTATTCATACAGCCATTGCATTTTTCTTGCTAACTTTATGCCTTGCTTTAATTTTATATACATAATATATATGTATTAACATATACTATATATATAGTAGAATTTGCTCATAATATCTTGTGGCTATTTCTAGCATTTAGAGAAGCTCTTGATATCATTGAATAATTATTTTTAAACTGTTCTTTGTACAGAGATTTTGATACATCTGATACTATTCACTTCATTCTCTTTAGTTTTTTAGGTAAACAATCATTATCTACAAATAATGATAATTTTCTTTCTATATATATATACATATATATATATGTATATATATGTATATATATAGTTTTTGAGTCTTATTTTATTAGTCAGTACTTCCAAAACATTTTTTTTAAGTCAGGAATGAGTATTGAATTTTAACAAATGCCTTTCGGGCAGCTATGGAAATTTTCACCTTTTTCTGCTATATCCTCTTGATGTTGTACTGAAACCACTGTAAACCTCCTGCTTGGCATGTACTTAACCCTTCTTCCCTACAATATAGAAAAACAGTAAATGTTCTAAACCAATCTTGCCTCCCAGCCCTCCTTTAGTGCATGCACCCTTATATCAAAACTCTAACCTCAAGTAACTTTTTCTGTGGCCCCTTCCCCACGGATCATGCTAAGGACATCATTTTTATATCATGTGATGTATGTGATACATCTGTAAGTACTTCTTCCTACCACACATGCACAGTCCATCATCCCTAGTGCCGCAGAGATAAAAACCCAAGTCAGGGAGACAGATTTGAGCTCACCTTCTATGACCTTGTTTGCCTGCCCCATAATAAAGCTCTTTCTGTTCTCAGAATCCTGGTATCATGATATTGACTTCTGTGTGCATTGGGCCATGCGCCCATCACTTGGTAACAGTAAGATATATTAATGTATGCCTAATAACAAGCCACACTCATCTTCATTGGATAAATGCAAGTGAGAGATTTTATCAGCGAGAACTTCATAGTTTTGTTTGTGCATATTCGTAAGAGTGATTATTTTGTAATTTCTATTTTCTGTTCTCATTGTCAGATTTAGAATCAAGACGTCTAATTTTCAATGATCAATTTAGAATCTTCCAATTTTCATATATGTTCTAAAACAATTTCTGTGCCAAAGAAATATGCTCCTTAAAATCACAGAATCACCTATCTTGGTCCAAAAACTTCTTTGAAGCCGATTGCTTCATATATTTTCCATTTGTTCTCATGGTTCTTAATCTTCTCAGGAATTTTGGTTCTCTACTAATTAACATTGACAATTCAGCTTTTTAAAGAAAATAATTCATTTAAGGAAGTTTATCACATTTATATTTAGAGGTTTAAATAATAATTTCTTTTAACGCTTATATATTTCATCTCTGGGTATTTCATTTTTATCAGTTTCAGTTGTGTATGCTTATTCTCTCTTTTCCTCAATCAAGGGCTTGTGGAAACATGTTTAATTCATAACTTTCTTTTATTTATGCTTCACAGAAGCCATATGTTATTGTATCTTATTAAGAATGAAACATTTGAAAATAATTTTCCTCTTTTTCCTGTGTTACATAATTTTCAGATGTATGTTATAAATTTTTTAATGAAGTTCCCCATTTCTGGTTCTATGGTATTTTTTATAATCTCAATATATATGATTTGGGTATTTTTAAATTTGGTTTTGTTCTCCTGAGAACATTTACGGAATAGAGATTTTTTAGAACAATTTTTTACTAATAGGAAAGCCTATTATAGCTTTTCCTTTTCTCTACCCAATATCTATTTGGACAATATTGCCAGATAATTTCACAAGAAATACTACATAGTAAGGAATACCCACCTGTAACTACACAACAAATTGGCATAGTTAATCACATGGTGAAAGCCTCTAGGTGTGAGGGATGCTTGTGCACAAATCGCTTCTAAGTTCTTCCTTATTTCCAGGACACAAAAACTTAAATTCCAGACTACCTTGTTAAAAATTAGGAAACCCTACTCTTGGGTGTTAGTACAGTTCTCTTCTCATACCTGCCCTAAAGAGCAGGTTTATATGGATGCTTTCTAATCTAATTTCCCTTTCCTACTTTATTCAATGTGGCTCAGCTGAAATGAGGTACAATTGCCTATTCCTAGGGGAAGGTCTTTGCCATGGTCCCATGGAAATCTTTGTTGCATAAACTATAGAAGCAAAGACTTGAACTCTAACCTGTATGAGTCTTGAAGGGATATCTTGTGATCCTCCTGGAACATGAGAGAATAGGAGGCCTATGAGAAGTTACTATCTTCCCTGGGACATTGTCATGAGAGAATTTCTCATAATTTCCTTAGTTCTGATGAGATATCAGACTTTTAGCCCTGGGCCCATCAATATAGAGCTGCAAAATATAAAACTTCTTCACTGTAGTCTAGAATGAGCTCAATGAAGTATCCCATAACTCATGATACAATCATCTGCCACTTTTGTTTCAATGTCTTCCTTTTTGACATGTAGGTCAAGGATCATGCAGAGATGGCTAATCTCCCTTTTGCTTTCTACATAAGTAATAATCTGTCTGAATTTAGAAGTGTCTCAATATCATTACCAGCCAGATCAGTTAGGGTTTGGCCTTAGCCTTGCTTTGCATTTCTTGCATGATTGAAACCTCCACTACCACTTTCTTTCAAACCCTGAATTAAAGATCTCAAGAAAATAATTAAACACTTAATATTTGTACAGTGAAGGGATGGCTCCCAATTTTCTATTTGCTATAGCCCTTAGATCTCTGAGTCAGGATGGGGGCAATAGTAAAAGGATCATGTAAGTCCATATTGTCTTTCAGGACATTTTGGGTTTATTCTCTTTCAAGTGACAGTGCTTAAGTCAATATTTAGTGGTGGTTATGATTCCCATTTTAAAATAGTAGATTTTATTATTGAAAATGTTTCAAATATTATGGCAATAGATGATTGCTAGCTAGTTTTGGTTTTCAGAGTGGTTACCAGATTTTTCTTTTGCTGAATCTTCATGGACATCTGTGCTGGAAACAAAGAGTCAGGCAAGAAGCCTCACCAAACAATATTTTAATTAGAGTAATAATAATAATAGAAAAGAATTACTGAGAAATTACTATGTGTTAGTCCTTGGGCTAAGTGCATCACATGCATTTAGTTCTTTTGTTCTCTCAGGTACTTGTGAGAGGTAGTTACCATTGTAATCCACACTTTAAATATGAAGAAACTGAGTTTTTAGAAAGGCTACATAACTTGCCTAAAGACATACTTCTAGATAGTCAGTATTTGGTAGCATGGGTTATGACAATGCAAATATTCTGGTCTTTATAACAGTTTTATTTTTTAAATAACAATTTATACTTTGTTCTGATTTTATAAATTGATATCTCTGGTATTGGATTAAAATTTCTACCTTGAGCATTGTACTTATGTTCTGAATTTGATAAAAGTAATTTTTCTCAGCCTTCTAGTATGAGAGTAAACCTTGGACTGAGGTGAACTCTGAAAGGGAAATGCCACTTGATATGGACTTGTCTGAGCAGCTAGTTGACATTCCCTGGGCACCACTCCAATTTCTTCATTGGTAGGCACCTTTCCAGTAGAACTTGTAAAAACAGTGAATATCAACATTTAGGATTATCACCTGGGTGTGCCCTATAATGTACTTACTCTGAAGAGAAATATTTTTATATTTACTCTATTATCTTTAGTCAGGAAGTACAATGCATGTTATAGAAATTGTGCTATATAAGACTGAAGCCAAATGGATTTTCTGATCTGTCCTCAATTATTGGAAATGACTCCATTGAGGAGAACAACCTTGTCTGTTTAAATGAGGTTTTATTGTTAAATACCTCTTGAGTATAGTGGAACTGGGGGTATATGTATGTTTTACACAGCTGGAAGGCCTGGAAGCTTCTATGCTTCGTTAGTTTCCCCGTAGATTACTGTTGACAATTGTTGAACATGTAAGTCATTGCCGGAAGCAACCCCAGATTCACATTGATGCTCCTAACAGGGCCCCAGAAACAGATGATTGCTCAAACTTGTACTTTACTCTTACAGCTGTTCAAGTCATTAGAGTGTGTCTGAAAAATTTTCAGGCATCCACATTCATTGCTTTGGGGTAGGAACTTTAAGTTTGATACAAATTTCAAGGAAGTGAATTAGCACATTCATTTTCTCCCTTTTAAATTTTACTTATCACTTATTTACCCTGCTTAGACAAGCAGAAAAGACCCACTATTTACAAAGATAACAACCTGGCAAGGTTATCATGTGTTATCTTAGGCCCCGGAGGTATCAGTAATGCATTGTGCTAATCTTCTCAGGGTTCATTGCGCTTTATTTGAAGATCTCAGAAAAGGATTGCTTATCCCACTGGAATGTATCTCCAAAACACTCCTGCAATGTGGTTAAGAACACAGAATTTGGCCTCATAGAAGCTTGTATTCTAATCTCGGTTCCATTACTCTCAAGTGTGTATCTTGCACAAGTCCTTAACCTCTCAAATCCTCAATTTCTTCATCTATCAAATGGAGATAATAATGGTTTCTATCCTATATAGCCTATCATATTTTAAGTGTTAATTATAGTGCTTGGAAAGCACTAAGTGCTAAAAATAGTTAGATATTATTACTGCAAATACCATTTTTTTTCCTTTCTAACACACCCTGCCTGAAATTCACCTACTCTACCAAATGATCAAAGTCACTCATAGGTTTTATGATCTCTACTGGGGTATAGCAGTGATAGGGACCTAGTATCCTGTGCTGCACACTCAATTAGTGGTAGTAATTCTCAGTGAAGGAGAATGAGATATAGTGTCAGGAAGATGCAACTTGAAAAAGTTTCCTGGAGTTTCTGAAATTTTTCCCAAAGTACATGTGTCCACACAGAGGGAAAATCATGGCTTTAGTGGTAAAATTTGATGTTGTGGCACTGAGATTGTTTAAACACTTTGGGATATCTAGGGAATTTCCAAAGTACTCTTTGAATTATAGGTATGTCAGTGTTTCTCAAATGTGGTTTGTGGATCACCTTCATGAAGCTCACCTAGGGACCTGCTAAAACATGCAGATACCTATGATCCTCCCAGATTCAGACCTGCTGAAATAGAATCTCAGCAGTTAGTACTCTGGGTTATATATTTTCAACAAGCTTTCCGTGTAGATTCTGCTGCACTAGGGTCTGAGAATCACTTAACAGTTCAGCTGTATAATATGTCCACAGGATAGGCCAGTCTAGAACCTTGGGAATAAGTGATTGATGGTCTCAATATAGCAATGTTAATGTTATATTTTGCAGAATTCTTAGCTCTAATGTGGGCTGTGGGAGCAAAAGAAAATCCTGAGTTGAAAATCATACAGGTAATTCTGTTTACTTTCTATCCAGGGAAGTTCCAACCCCATGAAGATAATTGTAAACCTAGAGATAGCAGTCCCAAACTGGCACGTCTTTCCACTGAAGACTGTATCCAGGCTGCCCAACCCCTCCAAAAAGTCTTAAAAGAATATTCACTAACTTCAATCCTCTGTTTACTAACTGTCCTGTTTGAGCTATTTGGCTACTCAGTGCCTCCACCTGAAGGCATTTTGACCTTCCCTATTTTGGGCCACAGATTAGGTAGCACTGCAAATCCACCATTATCTGTAAGACCCCTGCTGAAGACTTTTAAATTTTTTTCCTCTTTTCTTACCATTGCCACCACAGAGAACATTCCTGGCCATGGCCATTCTTGATCATTCTCCAAGAGATGTATGAATCCATTTTTCTGCTTTTCTGCATAAAAGCAAACACAAAAACAATAAGCAACAAGATAACAATCAAGTAGAGACCTAAAACTCCCCTCATGGCATGCACCAAATTCCTTTCGGGTCTTTGGCCACTCATTTCAGAAAGGTGAGAAATATGAATTCTTGCACCCACCATGTGATTTCAAGATTTCTTTTCAGGGAGGCATTTGGATTAAGAAAAGTATCCTAATCGTTGGCACAGAATTACTAGAGAGTACACTTTACCTTTTTGATTCATGGCCTACGCAGACTTAGGGCAATGAATCTGAAGATCCTATATTATCACCACTATTATTACTATTACTACCATTGTTACTATTGCCACTAATAATACTTATAATACTATCACCATGAATAGTATTGGTTAACATTTGTTTTGTGCTTACTTTGTGCCAGGCACTATTCCAAATGCTTTACCTGTTGTACATCATTTATTCTAACAATAACATTGTGAAGTGGGTTCTACAGTTATCCTCAACTTTTTTTTAAAGATGAGGAAACTGAAGTATAGAGGAGTAGAATTACTTGTCAAAATTCAAATATCTGGTAAGTGGTAGAGCTGGATTTAGAATCCAGGCAGTCTTCCTGGATTTCCACCCTGAATTAACAAAATCTTTGAAGAAGAAGGAGCTCTTTGTTCCCCTTGAAATAGCCCTGGTCTATGTATGTAGACTTTCAAGGGATAGTCACAGTGTCTGATACTTTTTGTCCAGTGCTAAAGAGTTTTATAGCATTGGTTTCATTGTTGGGTTATTAAGTTGTTGGCTATGCATTTTCTTGATGAGGCAAATAAGCCATGGGTTTTTACAACCCCTTTTTTCTTTTGAAAATTGAGGTTTAAAGAGATTAACCCACTACTATTCAACTCAGTAATGACAAAGCCAAGATTAGAATTAGACTTGAAGCCAAGCCTTCAGTATTCCATTTTTAGACTAGAAGTTAGCAGAGAATGGAAGGGATGGCAGGGCCTTATTGTAGGAATTATAAGTTTCCAGCCTTAGGAGTTTTTTCTAAGCTGTTTAGCAGACACAATATATCACATTGCAAATTTATGTTGCAAGAGCAATTAACTTCCTGTCATCTATTTTGAGTTATTAATTCTATTTATCATGTAAAGATAAAGAGTAAAGTTTTACAGCCTTTGAAGAAGCAATTCATTAAATGTTGATCTATGCCTTAACAGCTCAAAGATATCACTGTGTACTGAGCATTGTTTCATTTAGACACATTGTGCCTTGTGCAGTATTCAAGTCAACAAATCAGGGTGGAACTGGTTTGGAAGAGAGGAAAAAATGGTGAGGATATAGCTAAAAATGCAAATTCTTATTTATTTTAAAAAATAAATGCAAATGATGGAAACAGCTATGGTTGGGAGCCTTGAAATTTCTTCTGAAAACTCTGCTTTGTACGAGAAAAAAATGAATTTAAGAAGTGAAACTTCCTGATATGAGGATGTGTGCTTCAAATCAATATGATTTGCATAGTTTATTATTTGAATGACTGTTACTCATAGAAAGAAATATAAAATTACATGATTCAAGAAGGCAGAATTAGCACAGATTGTCCTATATTCTGAATATGAGAACATAACTAAGGAAAACTGCCATTTCTTGACTTTGGCTTTGAGAAAGAAGACAGTTTGATATTTTCATGAAACACTGATCCATATAGAAATGAAATGTTATTTTGAAAGTGGACTGGCAGAGGATAGAGCTGAAGATCCAGGAAATTTCTTTTCTGTCATTTTCAATATGCATAGTCGAAACTATTTATACTTTAGAGTAAAATGGTATTGGTCAAAGGCCAATGTTTCCAGCTAACTCAAGAGTTACATATTTAGAATATCAGATACTAAACTTCAACAGTTGAATTTACACAAAATCTTCAGAGACACTTGGCTGGCAGAGAGAGTATAGTACTCAACTGATAATCACAGAAATTAAATAGAATTTCTGGAAACCAAAGGCTGAGTTTGCCATAATGGAAATGCAGCTGAGAAATGTAATCACCATTATGATTAAATAGGATAATTAAGAATAAACACAGAACTATTGAGTGGAAGAAATGGAAAAAAGATTTGATATTCTATTGATAATATTAGAGTTATGGTATAAATTACTGTAGACTATGTTCCTTCAGTCTGCATACAATCTGATGATATATGTTCAAGTGCTAGAAGATAAATTTAACTTTGTAAAATGGAGTGCCCATCAGTAAAAATGTAAAAACATTTTTTTTTATTTCAATGATGATGAATGGAGGAAATAACTGAAGAAATGAGTGTGTTCCCTGAGATGCTGCATGAGGGGAAACAAGAGCATACAGGAGAAAGAAACACACACTTTTGAAAAGATTATTTGAGACAGCAATGCCTCAAGTTGTCTGAGGCTGCAGCAAATATTAGGAACGTAAATAAGGACTTTAAAAGCTAGTGTGACAAACTGTCCTGGTTTGCCCAAGACTGAGGGGTTAACTAGGACATGAGATTTTCAGTGCTAAAACTAAGACAGTCTTAGGTAATCTAGAATGAGTTTAACAACCTTTTAAGGATGTGTACAGAACAGTAAGATGGCCAAAAAGAAATTTGCATGCTTGGAGTAGCAACTAGTTATGAGGAACTTAGTGGAGAGATATAGAGAACATAACTGTATCAAATGAGTTCAAATTTAATTTATTGAGCATTCAATGCACCATAAACCATTTCTTAGTCCCGGGGATGCAAAATGAACAATGTCTCTCACTAGCATATCTACTTGACACCCTGCAATCAACAGTAGTGTTAGACTCTGAAACCTGGTCATTGGAGTTGCTTGCTCACCCCAATAGTCTACTTACAGAACCACTGCAACCCTCTTTTTCTGTAAATTTGTGATAACCAAGATGCATAGCTCTATAAATATCCACTTATTTTTTCTCATCACCCTTCCAAATACAATCACCTTCTTCCACCTCTGGGTTTTTCCTCTGGTCAGAGCCCTCACCTGCACTGCACTCTTTGAACCTGTCTCCTTTTCTTCCTTTGAAACCTGCTTGAAACTCACCTCTTCCAGGAAGTTTTTCTTGATCGAGCTCACTCTAAATACTCATTATGTCATGTCCACTGAAATCTTGGATAATCAGAACATTAATTAATAGTTCAGTCTCCAGTCTCAGATGAGTGACCTCTCAGGGCATTGACAGATATTTCATTGTTTAACTTCCTGAAAGGCTAACATAGCCATCTACTCACTATGGAAAACTTAATCTTTTATGTATGTAGTCAAAATATTTTTATGAACATATTTAGTAGAATTAAGTGTTTCAGTATCCTCCTTATAATAAATTGGTTGTTGAAAAATTAGAAACAGGCCAAAAGCTTCTTAATTTTTCAGAAACAACAGTGACCCCGAGATTGATATTGAGCCAAATTCTAGAATGACTTATTAGAGACATAGTTTGTGAGGTGCTCGGTGCATAATTCCTACGGTCCAACTTGG
Organism: Tamandua tetradactyla; assembly: GCF_023851605.1. Lineage (NCBI taxonomy): Eukaryota > Metazoa > Chordata > Mammalia > Pilosa > Myrmecophagidae > Tamandua > Tamandua tetradactyla. The sequence continues at coordinate 51,192,096 of NC_135353.1, read as the reverse complement.
GCTTACTAAAAACAAGTCATATCAGTAGAACTTAATATCCTTTTTAACAAGGTAACTAGGATGGGATATCAGAAAAATTCATTAAACAAGTCAATCTGAACGTCATCGATGAAATTTGATTGGTATTTTACTGACATGTAAAATGATGTGAGTGTAAAGTGGATAAAATTAGCTAGTTGTTAGTACAGTTAGGTCAATTATCTGCTTGAATGACCGCAACAAAGGGGTTGCTCTTCTGAAAAGAAATTCCTGTAATGTTTTAGTTATTTGTTTTCTGGTATCTGCCTGCAAGTAAGGAACTGAGATTTTTTGAGGTTTTTGGGGACAAGTAGGGTGTTTTTAGTGTATCTGATATTCACCTAGGCTGCTGCCTTCATGATCTGCCTTATTGAACTGAACTTTTTTGTTGTTGTTGTTGACTCAAGAAAAATAAAAAAGGAAAGGGAAATACTCAAGGCAGCTCTCGGTCTACTATTTATTGGCATGACTATGCTTATTTGAGGCAGTATTAGAGAGGTAGTAAGAAGAAGTCAGTATTTTGTTTCAGGGTCACATGTGAATGTATAATTGGGGTTGATGGAGATGAGGGGATAGCTGTATGGACAGAGACATGACACATCTCATTGCAGTGCAGGCTAAAAATGGTTTCAATGGTTTAATCAGGTGAAGAGCATCCAGTCCATTGGGAACCGAGTGATCTGTTTTGGAGGTAGGCAGGTGTGTGGCTAGTAATCATCGTAATCATCCAAGAGATCTATGCATAAGGAGAGACTGTAGCTGATTAGGGTATTCTAGAGCATTAGTTAAACTAATTCCTCACATCATGGCTCAAGGAAAGCTCCTGACTTACAAGGGAATCTGGATACCAGGCAGGTTATTTGAGTGATTAAGGATAATAGTAACAATAACTAACATTTAACATGCACTCATCATGTTAAGGCACTCTGTTAAATGAATTAAATGCATCATCTCATTTAATCTTCCACAACATTATTAGGCAAGTATGATTATTATCCTAATATTACTTTTTAAAACTTTTTATTGTCATAGCATATGTCCAATTCAGTATTTCCCATTTAAATGATTTTCAAGTATACAATTCAGTGGTATTAATGACATTCACAATACTGTGTGTGCTACAATCACCACATCCATTACCTAATTCTATCATTTTTGAAAACTGAACTTCAAAAATGTGAGTTATTGCCCAAGATCTCAAAGCATGTAAGTGGCAGAGTTAGGATTTGAACCATGAAGCCTGATTCTAGAACCCAGGCTTTTCAACTTTAGAGTGAAAACAAAAACATTGAACAGCACTGGGATGGCAATTGCCCCACAGAAATGAGATCTGGGAACAAGCCAGGCACCTGCACCTAGTGTTTATAAGCACAAAACCACAGATATATTTGGCAGCCAGGTATAACCATGAAATAATTTAGGGGCCCTGACTTGGTCCTACCTGGCAGTGATAGCTTACTTCTAAGCCCCACTGACTTTGAGACCAAGATTACAGATAAACTGCTTGCTTCAGTCAGGAGCCGCGGCACACCTGGACCTAAAGGAGGTACCCTTAAAACTCAGCTTTGAGAACTGGAGGAAGTAGAAGCAACATTATGGGGTAAAAAAAATCTCTCCTTTCTCTGCCTAGTGCAAATCCTTTTCACACAGAAAGGAGATCTGAAGTAGGATCAACTTGAAAGGATGAGGTGGGAGTGTCCTTTTCCTTTTGCCTGGAAGTCCTGTAATTCTTCTGTATTTGTTATGCAGTTTGCACTGTTTGCCTTTTGATCCAGTTGTCCCTGCTTGAGAATGATTAGATGTTTGAGGCCTTCATAGGACCTTTGAGCAAACTACTTAGAATTTCTTCTTTTGGGTCCTTTGCAACTGAAAGGTTAAACATTCCTTCTTAAAGTGAATACTACTCATAAAGTACCAGGGAAGCACAATCCCTCTATCTGTGGGAAAGCACTCCCCTACAGCAGATTTGTAGCCTTTTAGCTTTCACAGAACAGAATCAGCTGCTGAAGGAGAATTTTGGCTTTCTCCTATTGTGAATTATTAAAAGTCACAGATGTTCCAGGAAAGGATTTTAAATTATGTATTAGAATAGTGATTACCATCAGTCTGTCTTTGAACCCTCCTGTGCCTTGTATTAGCACCTCTTTTAGGTAGTGCTTGAACTTTCCAACAGTGGCAAACAAGGAGCAGGCATGAGTCTGCAGTATTCGTTCTTTTCTGTTTGGACAAGCTGTGGATAGAAAAATAAAAACTAATACATAACTTGAGTCATGCGCCATTTTAGTTTGAATATAATAGTACAAAGCCAGGCTGACATCAGCACAATTCCAAAATCCATAGGAGCTCTGTGTTGTCGCTTGTTCCGCAACCAGCAAATCAACATGTCTTATGCAAGAACCTGCCCTCTAAGGACATTTGCACTTCCCAGAGAACCCGAGGCACTGCAAGATGAGAGACAAAAATGATAGAGCCTTTATGGTTAGGAACTTCAAATACCATTCCTCCTTGGAAACTTTTCTAAATTCTCATAGTTTGTTTTATTTGATAGCTGCCTTGAAAGGTGACACTATTAATAGGTGATTTGGTCAGCTATCAAGGAAGAAACTTAGCAGCCTTTTCACTCTTCTTTTAGTGCTTTCTTGACAGATGAAGAAATCATCTGCATTGTGAAGGTCATTGGCTAGCTAGATGTTCTTGGGGCACAGAAATTAAGAAGTCACACTGATGGATGAATAAAAAAACTCTTCTCAAAGTTCACTCACTGCCTGTGGGCAGCTAAGAAAAAACATTGCATACATTAACCTGGAATCTCTGCAAACATAAATCATTTGGGTCTTATCAATTGTTTTGCGAAAACACGCTGACATATTAAAACACAAAGACTCCAGATTGAAGTTTTTTCTAAAATAATCTGTTTCTTAAAGATAAAGCCCTATCTAGGTCCTAGGTTTCCATCTCTCAGGGCAGTGTCAGAACTCCTGTTTGAAATGCAGATTTGATTATGAATATGTACTGATTGTGGATCATATAATCTATATTCAAATCCTGGCATAAAATTTACATGTTTAGCAATGATTTATCTTCATCCATCCCTGCCCTTAATTCCCTAAGCCACCAATTGATGCCTCCTCTACAACCTAAGATTAATAGGGTGTTTACTCTGCTAAGAAAACTTCAAAGCAAGTCGCTTACCACTTCCCTTTGCTTTACCACTCTTAAACCCCTCCTTTGCAAAAATTCTGGAGTTATTCTCTCACCTTGTTCCATGTACTTTTGAAACTCTGATTTCACAAAAAGTATTATGACTCAAACTATGTTTCAATGTAAGAGATTGAACAATACATGTAAATATTATCATAATATTTGAGACATAATCACCACTCAATAATTGGTAACAGCAATTTTTAAACTTTTTTTATTGTGGAATATATCATATATACAAAAAAGCAATAATTTTCAAAGTACATTTTCACAAGTAGTTACAAAACAGATTTCAAAGTTTGCTGTGGGTTACCATTCTATATTTGCAGGCTTTTCTTTCTAGCTGCTCCAAAGCACTGGAAGCTAAAAGAAATATCATTATAGTGATTCAGCAGTCATACTCTTGTTAAATCCTATCTTCTCTGTTGCAACTCCTCCTTCTCCTTTGATCCTTCTCCCAATGTATAGGGGTCTTTGGGATATGCCCATTCTAACTTTTTCATGTTGCAAAGGAGCATCCGCAATATAGGATAAGAGGATAGAATTACCTGATATTCTTGGAGAATATCAAATATCAAAGCTGGCCCCTTTGGCATTCAGCACTTAACTTGTCTAGGAATCCTCTGGAGGTTTGAGCTTTCAGGAAAGTAAACTTTGTACATGAAACTTTTGTGGAGTCTCAAAGTCCTATGTGTTCTTTAGGGTTAACAGAAATGATGTTAGTTGGGGTATGGCAAACCATGGCAATTAGCAATATCTAGCTGAAGCTTGCATAAAACTAACCTCCAGAATAGCCTCTTGATGCCGTTTGAACTCTCTTAGACACTGATACCTTATTTTGTTATGTTTCTTTTCCCTTTTTAGTACAAAAGGTATTGCCTATCCCACAGTGCCAGGGCCAGTCTCAACCCTGGGAGTCATGTTCTCTGTCGTCAGGGAGACTTTCACCCCTGAATGTCATGTCCCACATAGTGGGGAAGGTAATGATTTTACTCTCAGAGTTGGGCTTAGAGAGAATGAGGCCACATCTAAGTAACCAAAGAGTCACCTTGGTTTGCCTAAGAGTTGGAAGCAACTCTTAGGCATAGTTATAGATAGTCTTAGCTTCTCCACTATAGCCATAAATTTTGTAAGGGCAAGCCTCAAAATCAAGAGTTTGGCCTATTTTCTTGGGATCTCTAGTGTTTGAAAGAGTACAAAATTTCCCAGATGGGAAAATTTATTATTTCCATTTTTTCCTCCAATCCCTTGGGGACTTTACCAATAGATTTTAATTTTCAACCCACCATAGTCTGGGATGTCTCTGGGTATTACATTAAGCTATACAGAATTACAAGGCCTTGTCCCCATTCTGGGCTCTGTGTGTTTGGGTTGTTTAAATGAACTATCCAGACAGGTTGATTAAGATTGTGTGTTACATACAATAACAGTTAATGTAACAAAAAAAGAGATCTGGCTTCAAGTAGAGATAAAATCGAACAGGATCTGATTAGAATCTTTTTATTAATAGCACTAATATTATTAAAACAATAAAATAACAATACTTTGCTTTTGTTATTGATCAAGTGTTTAGCTTGACTTAAGTGATGCCTTTTCTCCTGGCCTAATTTATTTCTTGATTTTTCTTTTTTGGTTCTTATATTTATACCACATAGGTGACAACCACACCTGAAACTGTTTAAACAATTAAGATTTATTGCATGCATCTTATTTTAATGCTTCATACTAAGAATTCACATTTCGTGCAAATCCTTCAAATATATATTTATTCCTACTATGTGCAAGGTCCTGTGTCAGGAAATGTCATTTTAAGATTAGGCTTGATTTGCATAATGATACTAAAATTGAAAAGTATGAATGATTCAGAATCAGGAAACAAGATGCCTCTCCAAGATTGGAGGAAGCTCCGCAGAGACAAACCGAAATGTAGGTGCTAAAAAAAGACTAGCCCAACAGGCAAAACATGATATTAAGGAGACCAGAGATAAGTTCACTACTAGAGTCAACATCAGGTAATCTATCAGAGAGCAATGAGTTAGGTGGACAGAGGATAGCAATAAGTAGTCTAGGATAAGCAAATAGTGAACAATTGAGGCAGATAATTGGAACAACTTCTCTCTGGTAGCAGGTTATATAATTGTAGTCACTAGTTTAGAATACACTATAAAAAGTTAATCCCTGATGTTGAAGATATAGAATAGGGTAAGAACCATAGATTCTCAAGTCAAGTGAGTCCGGTTAAACTTCCTGCCACTTATCTTCCAAATGACTTTAGACACATTCTATAATTACTATGTGCTTAGATCCCCATATTGAAAAAACAAAGGTAATGGTATCAATGATTCAGAATTTTAATGAAAATTAAAACAATTACATTTTATGGCATGTAGTGTGATCTCTCCTCTATTATTAATATTAATAAAATTCTGAGCATGTAGTAGAAGCTCCAATTTTGAGATTTTGGTTTGAAGGATTTTAGCCCATGGAAAGGAAATTGGTAAGAACAAAAGGTCTCCTGTCCTAGAGGAACTGTGGACCAAGGCTGGCTATAAGACACTCTGGCTTAGGGAACAAATACAAGTAGGAATCCAACTATGATAACAAGGACTCAGGGAGTCTAGTTTAACTTAAAACAAGGTGGAAATCCAGTTATAAGAACTAGAGCCCAAGGCAAGGGTGGGATTATGAGCAAAAGCAATTCATTATTGAGTTCTCCAATACTAAAATTCTTTCTGTCTTATCAGGATTATGATCTCCTGTACAAACCGGATTGAGTTTATAGATGTGGTGGGTCTGGGGAAGGGGGAGGAGAGTATTTTATAAAAGAAGAGAGGAGAGAATTAGAGACTAGGGAGTAAGGAAGGCCAGACATGATTACATGAGACATTGGCCTTACTCTTTATGTCAGTGCTAACCAGTAGAACTTTCTGCAACGAATGACTTTTTCAATATCTACATTGTCCAATATGATAACCATTAGTCACATGTGACAATTGAGTGCTCAAAATGTGGCTAGTGCAATCAAAGAACTAATATTTTAATATTTATAAATTTATCCATCTTGGAGTTTGTTGAACTTTTTGAATGTGTAGATCAATGTTTCACATCAAATTTGGGATATTTTTGTACATTATTTATACAAGTATACTTTCTGCCCTTTTCTCTCCCGGGACTCCCATGTTGGTGCACTTTATGGTATGTGACAGATTTCTTAGATTCTGTTCATTTTACCCTTTTTTTTTCTGTGCTCCTCAGACTGGGTAATCTCAATTGATGTATTTTCATGTTCACCAATTTTTCTTCTGCCAGCTCCAAACTGCTTTGAACCTTTCTGATGAATGTTTTCATTAAATTTATTGTATTTTTCAGCTCCAGAATTTCTGTTTGACTACTTTTTATAATTCTATCTCTTTATTGATGTTCTCTACTTGTGAGGGATTGTTCTTATGCTGGCCTTTAGCTCTTTATATATGTTTCCTTTAATTCTTTGAACTTATTTAAAATAGCTGATTAAAGTCTTTGCTTAATAAGCACAATATGTGAGGTTCCTCAAGCACAGTTTCTATTGATCGCTTTTGTTCCTGTGTATGGACATATTTTCTTGTTTGTCTGCATGTCTCATGATTTTTTGCATTGTTGAAAACTGGATTTTAAAATAATGTGACATGGGTGGTGCAAAGGTGGCTCAGTGTCAGAATTCTCGCCTGCCATGCCGGAGACACAGGTTCAATTCCCGGTGCCTGACCATGCCAAAAATAAAAAAAATAAAACTAATGTGACATCTCTGGAAGTAAGTTTCTTCCTTCCTTTGACATTGTTGTTACTATAATTGTTGTTTGTTCAGTGATTTTTCTGAATGAATTTTTTAATATATGTAATCTTTGTCATTTACAGCCACTGAAGTCTCTATTTGGTTAGCTTAGTGCTTAGCTAATAACTGGTTAATTTTATTTCACTTAAATTCATTTAAATTCAAATCTAAATCACCACATAAGTCCACTCCATTGGAAAATATAGCTCAAGTTCTTACAATTAAATATTTGACAACACATATATATGAAGTGCTGTTTAATAATTCATCAATAAAGTAGATTTCAAATTGGTGTTCTCTCACATAATAAAAAATCAGTTTTCAAAATAAGATCACTAAAGACAAATCTTTCCCCAATAGATAGACTTTAATTTGGGCTTGGATGTATATTTTAGAGTTTGTAATTAGGAGAGATGTAGAATTTTTAAGTGGTTAGACAAATAATTTAAGAAAAGCACAATGGAAGGCATGATCTGGTGACAATGGTTAGTTTAGTTTGTCTTGAACACAGAGTTCAAAAAGGTTATTGATCGAAGATAATTTGGGGAATTTAGATTGAGGACAGATCATGGAGGGGCTTGAGTAGTAGGCTGAGATATTTGAAACTAGTGTAGAATAGGGATCCATTGGACTTTAAAAATTATAAGTTTTAATGTTTCTCCTTTTCCAACTAGAGAAGTTAATTCATGTATATTGATTTGCTACTGGTTTTCAAGGGACAAAGACTTCTACTTTTTTCCATTTGTTTATAACTTATTAAATAATAAAATAATACATATATATTTGAAAACATTTGGAAAACCAAGAATGGTATGGAGAAGAAAATAAAATCACAAATAATCCCAGCCCATTTGAGGTTTTCTAAGAAAAGAGTAACATGATTACAATATTAATCTGGTGATGGTGTGCAGGATAGATTGTATTGGGTGGGTATAATCTAGTCTCTTCCAAAGCAAAGATGTTTGTGAAGCCTGAAGTTTGTCTCTCAGAAATCTAGTACGGCCTGAGACCCATGTATACATAGACAAATTATAAAGGCAGAAAGGTGTTCTTCCAAATAGGCAACTCAAAACATAACCCTTGAACCTCTTTTCTTGCTCAGATGAGGCCTCTCTCTCTATGCCAACTCTGCAGGTGAACTCACTGCCCACCCCCTACATGGAACATGACACTCAAGGGTAAAATCTCCCTGGCAATGCGGGACATGAACCCTGGGAATGAGTCTGTCTCTAGCATCATAGGATTGAGAAAGAATTCTTGACCAAAAAGGGGGAAGAGAAATGAAACAAAATAAAGTTTCAGTGCCTGAGAGATTTCAAATAGAGTCAAGAGACGTCATTCTTCAGGTATTCTTATTCACTACAGAGATGTCCATTTTAAGTTTTTGGAATATTGGAGTAGCTAGAGGGATATATTTGCAACTGTTGAATTGTAATCCAATAGCCTTGATTCTTGATATTTTGCATTCAGTATTTATGATCCTTAGGTGTGATAGCTATGCTAGTTTATCAAATGTCATTGAATAAACCTAAGGGTCTATCCAACTGTTACATTGCTTGTGGTTTCAAATATGCTGCCCCAAGAATTTCAGGGAAACTTGAAAAATCTGCTTCTTATGGATTTTTATATTAGATTTTAAGATACCTGGCAGTTCAATCCATCAATAGCATGTACTGTTTGATGAAACTGAGCAACTTTTTATTCTTTCAACATCTGACATGTGATGGATGTTGGGTGGCACCTTCAGGGTACTATTAAAATTTTTGTTCTAATTGCCTCTTTAACTATCTGAGGAGACGTGTGACTATGGAAAATGTTTCAATGTTTTTTTTCTTTTTTAATGTTTTGTTTCTCCACAGGGAAAAGTTATGGTAGGAAATTTGGGAAATAGAAATTCATATTTTAAATTATTGTGTCTCAGCAGTGAAAGAATCCTTGGGGCTGTTACTTGCTGTATTCTTAGTCTGATGTGGCAAGCAATTGTTTCTGTAAATTTACTGTTGACAATACAATGAGATAGACTGATTTGCAAGGTTCTTAGGCATGGCTTGAAAACATTTCTAGAGATTTAGATTACTTGGTTTTAGAAAGCATTACCACAGACTCTGAACTATATATTTGGGTTAGGGGATAGCATGATTTTTGTGAAACCAACTGTGCTATAAATGACTCCATTACTCTTGTGAGACACTTCAGGATGCAAAGTGACTCCATTTGGTTCTCCTGTCCTGCTGAATATTCTCAATGATACAATCATGTTATTTTAGTCTAATCCATGCTAGCGTCAGGTTATTTATCAGCAGAGGATTGGAAAAGGATAGGTAAAGAAAATAGAAGTTTGGACAAGGATAGGTAAAGAAAATAGAAGTAGTGGAAAGTGATAATAATGTTGAAATTTGGTAAATAGAATATTTATGAGTACTGAGAAAAGTCATTGATTTCCTTGGTTGTTTGCAGACATTTGGGACATTTCTAGTTCAGCCTTTACCCAACTGAGACAGTGAGGATCAGTTTCAAAATATCCTTCCTTAATTGATTACAATCGGTCACTGCAGATTAATGTTTTAACAATTGGCAGAGGGCTGCATGAGGAACGGGTATGATTTCGTACCATTTGCTGATTTCTGTGCTGTAAATACTGCCACCATAGCTGATTTCAAGCTATCAACATATCATTGAGCACAAAGTTGGAAATTGATGTATGCAATCTGCTTTTAAGACCACTGTTAAGTCTACTAAAACATAATGGGAGGTGAACCTAAAATTTCCACTGATGTTTAATTCTGAATCTTTACTATCTTAGGCTCTGTTAATAAGGAATGCAACATAATAGATCCCAAAACACATTTTGTCTTTGTTGTTTAGGTAACTATTAAAAATTAATTGTGAGAAGGCCATGGTGGCTCAGCAGGCAGAATTCTCACCTGCCATGCTGGAGACCCAAGTTCGATTCCTGGTACCTGCTTATGCAAAAACAACAACAACAAAAAACAAAACACAACAACAAAAATAAACAAATAAATGCTTCTTCCAGGAAGATGGCAGAATAGGATAGGCTGAGTTCACCCCTGCTCCAAGGAACAGCTAGGGAAGGGACAGGAAGGCAACAGGGATAGTGATTCCATGGTGCAGGTGACCTGAACAAGCCTTCTACACCACATAGAGAAGTTCTGGTTGATAAAACTGAGACACAAAGAACCGAGGACCATCCAGCTAATGCAAAGAGCCTAATGTGCCTCTTTCCAATGGAGGCCCGAGCCCTCAGGTGTGCCCACACAGGGAGATGGGGACTACTGAGTAAGCCAAGCCACATTCCTTGAAGGCACTACAACTATGCCTGCTGGCTGACCCTGACAACTCGCAACTACCGCAAGACCTGAAGCCTGCCTCCAACCACTGCCATGTTCCACAACCGACCCCCTGTGCCCTATGCAACCAAGCTCCCACCTCTGGGCTTCCCAAGCACCCTTTTCCTGGCAACCCTTCAAGACCTGTGCATCTGCACCCCGCCACCATATCCCATGCACTTGCTCACCCCTGTCCTTGCCCCATACCCCTGCCCCAGGGCACACCCTCTGTCTGCCCCTCTAAGAACCTGCCCCTATCCTTCTCCATGCCCCATGCATGCACACTCACATGCCCCATCTCCACCACACCTGCACACCTGCACACCTGCATGAGATCCCCTTGCTGCATCCATGACCTATGCACATGGGTCCCACCCCCACCCAGTGGAACACCCCCCTACCTCCACCATGACAGATGCACCTGTGGTCCACCCCTGTGCACAACCATGTCCTAGCCCCCCTTTCCACAGGTAAACTCATGCACATCCATGCTACAATCACATCCACACACATGCACATCCTTGCCCAGCTCCCCTACTATATGCAGACATGCAGCCTCAACCTGGTCCCCCACAGTGCTCAGCACCTCCTGCAACTGTGCACCCATGTCAGGCCCCCAGCTGCCCATGACCTGAGCATGTGCACCCTGCCCATAAGACCCATGCCCCATACCCCCTGCAACATGAACACATGCAACCTGCGCCCATACACATTTGCAACCACATCCTGGGCCCCCCTGCCATTGCCCCTCCTGAACCATGCAAACATGTACCCATACCATGCTCCCCCACACTCATGCTATGCCTGCCCTATCTCAGCACCCACCTTCCTTGCCCCCTTTGCACGTGCATCATGTGCAGATGCACCTTAGCCTCCACACCTTGATACCCATGACCGACAAGCTCCATGCATGCACCCATACCCTGTCCACACAACAGCCCTGTGTATCCATACAGCCCCCCAATCTGCCTCCCACTGTGCCCTGCCTTCATGTCTTCTATGCTGCAACTTGTCCCCGCACTCTGAGACCTGCTTGAGCTTCACCACACCCCCATAGCCCCTGTGCTATCCATCTACAAACTCAGGCCCCACACTGTATTCTCTTGAGCAGTAACCCCACCCTGTTCCTAGCCCTAAACCACAACCTGCCACCGACCCACTCTGCTCCTCCCAATGTCCTATGTCTTGCTGCACACCTGTCATGAAAACACAAAACTTTACATTGTTGAAGGAAATCAACTTCCAAAGTAACCCTATCAAGATAATTAAATACCTCAAATGGAACAGAAAATCACAAAGTATATGAAGATTCAAACAAATGTAGCCCAGTTTAATGACCAAATTAAAGCACAAAAGGAGACACAGACTTGGGAACAACTAATCAAAGATGTTCCTACAACTCTAGTTAAATTCAAGCGGTTGGCTAATGACATGGAGGGTATCAAGAAGACACAAAAGAACATGAAGAAGAATTTGAAAGAATAAGTAGAAAAATAGTAGATATCACAGAAATGAAAGATATGGTAGACCAAATAAAAACTATACTAGAGACACACAACAGCTGATTTGAGGAAGCAGAAGAAAGAAAAAGTGAACTAAAGAACAGGAAAATTGATTTCAAAAACACAAAAGAACAAATGACAAAAAGGATGGAAAAATTTGAATTTAATTTCAGGGAAATGAGCAAAATGAAGTGCACAAATAAAAGAATCATGGGTGTCCCAGAAGGAAAAGTGAAGAGTAAAGGGCTAGCAAGATTAATTGAGGTGATAATGGGGGAAAACTTCCCAACCCTTATAAAAGACATAAATACACAAATCAAAGAATCACAATGAACCCCAAATAGCATAAATCCAAATTGGCCAACTCCAATCTGCATAATAATCAGTCTTTCAGATGTTGAAAAGACATAGAAAATCCTGAAAGTGGCAAGAGTAAAGCAATCTACTACATACATGGAAAATCACATAAGTCTGAGTTCAGAATACTTAATAGGCACCATGAGGTAAGAAGAGAGTGGTAATATATTTAAGATCCAGAAAGAGAACCACTTCCAGCCAAGAATTCTATACACAGCCAAATTTTCCTTCAAAAGTGAGGGAGAGATTAAAATTGTCACAGATAAACGAATGTTGAGTGAATTTGTCAACAGAGACCAGCCCTGCAAGAAATTCTGAGTTCTGGCAACTGAACAAAAAAAGTCAGGAGAGGGGGATCTGGAAGAGGGCACAGAATTGAACAGTACCAGTAAGGGTAACTTAAAGGATAAAAAGAGAAAGGAAAAAGAATATATAGATCTGACAAATAAAATCCAAAGTACAATTTGGTACATTCAAGAAATGCATTTACTTTATTAACTTTGAATTTTAACAGACTAAACTCACCAATTAAAAGACACAGATTGGCAGAATGAATTACAAAATATAATCCAGTTGTAAGCTCCTTAAAAGAGACTCATCATAGACATAAGTATATAAATAGATTAAAGGTGAAATGATGGAAAAAGATGTTCCATGCAAGCTATAACCAAAAGAAAGCAGGAGTAGCTATACTAATATAGACTTTAGATGTAGACATCATAAAAGACAAAGAAAGACACTACATATCAATAAAAGGGACAAATGACTAGAAGAAATAACAATCATAAATGTTTATGCTTCCAATCAAGGATCTGTAAATTACATGAAAGAAACATTGACAAAACTGAATAAAGCAATAGATGTTTCAACAATAATAGTGAGAGACTTCAATACAGCACCCTTTTCTATAAAAAGAACAGCCAGGCAAATGATCAACAAAGAAATAAAGAAGTTAAACAATTTGATAAATGAATTAGACCTAACAGACATATATAGATGGTTGTACCCCAAAACACCAGGATATAACTTTTCCTCTACTGCTCATAGAACATTTTATAGGATAGATCATATGATGGGGCACAAAACAGGTCTTAATTAATTTTAAAACATTGAAATTATTCAAAGCCTTTTCTATAATCAAATGGAATGCAACTGGAAATCAATAATCAACAAAGAACCAGAACTTTCACAAACATATGGAGGTTTATAATGTACTCTTAAACAACCAGTGGGTCAAAGAAGAACTTGCTAAAGAAATCAGTAACTACTAAAGACAAATGAGCATCAGAATATGATGTATCAGAACTTATGGAATGTAGCAAAGGCATGAAAATGAAATTCATTGCCCTAAATGACTATATTAAAAAAGAAGTAAGAGCAAAAATTAAGGACCTCACTGCTCACTGGAATAACCAGAGAAAGAAGAGCAGACTAACCCCAAAGCAAATAGAAGAAATTAAATAACAAAGATTAAAACAGAGCTAAATGAATTTGAGAACAAAAGAACATAGAAAAAATTAATAAAATAATATATTGGTTCTTTGAGGAAATCAATAAAATTGATGGGCCCCTAGCTAAGCTGACAAAGAAAAAGAGAGACAAGACACAAATAAACCAAATCAGAAAAGAGAGGTGGGTTGTTACCAGGTGCTCTAAAGAAATAAAAATATCATAATAGGATATTAAGAACAGCTATATAGCAACAAACTAGACAATTTAAATGAAATGTGCAAATTCCTAGAAAAACATGAACAAGGTACCCTGACTTGAGAAGACATAGAAGATTTCAACAAACCAATCACAAGTAAAGAGATTCAATCAGTCATCAAAAATCTTCCTGCACAGAAAAGCCCAGGGTGGGATGGCTTCAGAGGGAATTTTATCAAACATTGCAGAAAGATTTAACACCAATTCTGCTCAAACTTTTCCAAAAACTTGAGGAAGAAGTAACACTACCAAACTCATTTTATTATGCTAGCATCACTCTAATACCAAAAATGGGGGAAGATGCTGTAAGAAAGGAAAACAACAGACAAAACTCACGTCATGAATATAGATGCAAATATTCTCAACAAAATAGTAGGAAAACAAATCCAGTGACACATTAAAAGAATTATTCAACACAACCAAGAGGGGTTTATGCCAGAAATGCAAGGGGGTTCAATGCAAGAAAATTAATGTAATACAGCACATTAACCAATGAAAAGGGAAAAATCACATGGTCATCTCGATTGATGCTGAAAAAGCATTAAAAATATTCAATATCTTTTTGTGATAAAAACACCTCAAAAGATAAGAATCAAAGGTAACTTCTTCAATATGATAAAGGGCATAAATGAAAAACCCATAGGCAGCATCATAGTGATGAGAGACTGAAAGGTTTCCCCCTAAGATTGAGAATGAAACAAGGATGCCCTCTGTCACCATGATTATTCAACATTGTACTAGAAGTTCTATCTAGAATAATCAGGAAGGAAAAAGAAAGCAAAGGTATCCAAATCAGAAAGGAAGAAGAAAAACTTTCATTATTTGCACATGACATGACATATACTTGGAAAATCCTGAGAAATCTATGACAAAGCTTCTTGAGCTAATAAACAAATTAAGCAAGGTTGCCAGATATAAAATTAATGTGCAAAAATCAGTAATGTTTTAAAACATAAACAATGACATAACTGAGGAGACAATTATGGAAAAAATTCCATTCAAAATAGCAACTAAAATAATCAAATATTAAGGAATAAATGTAACTAGGGATGTAAAAGACCTGTACACAGAAAACTATATAACATTGTTACTAGAAATCAAAGAAGATCTAAATAGGCCAATAGACATTCCTGCTCATGGATAAGAAGGTTAAATATAGTTAAAATGTCAATTCTACCCAAATTGACCTACAGATTTAATGCAATACCAATGAAATTCCAACAACCTACTTTGAAGATTTGGAAAAGTTAGTTGCCAAATTCATTTGGAAGGAAAAGAGACCTTGAATAGTTAAAAATATTCTTAATAAAAAGAACATAGTATGAGAATTAATACTTCCTGATTTCAAAGCTTATTATAAAACCACAGTGCTCAAAACAGCATGGAACCAGCACAAAGATAGAAGTATTGACCAAAAGTATTTAATCAAAAGCTCAGAAATGGACCACCAAAACTATGGTCAACTAATCTTCAGCAAGGCTCCCAAATCCACGGTACTGTGATAAAACTGTCTTTTCTATAAAAACTCTAGAGAGAACTGGATATCAACACTCCCAAAAATGAAAGAGGACTCTTACCTTACCCCAACCAAAATTAATTCAAACTAGATCAAACATCTAAATATAAGGACTAGTACCATAAAACTCCTAGAAGAAAATACGGAGAAACATCATCAAGACCTAATAAAATGAAGTAGTTTCCTGAATTTTACACCAAAAGCAGAAGTAATGAAAGAAAAATAGATAAATGGGAACTCAAAATCCAATGCTTTTGTATTTCATAGAGTTTGTCAAAATGGTGAAAAGGCATCTAATTCAATGGGAGACAGTATTTGGAAATCACATATTGGATAAAGGTTTGATATTCTATACACATAAAAAATCATACAACTCAACAACAAAAGAACAAATCTAATTATAAAATGGGCTAAAATATGAATAGGCATTTTTCTGAAGAACAAATACAGACAGCTAAAAAGCACATGAAGAGATGCTCATTTTTATTAGCTATAAATGAAATGCAGAACAAGAATAAAATGAGATACCACCTTACACCTTTAAGAATGGCTGTTATTTAACAAACAGGAAACTACAAATGTTGGAGAGGATGTGGAGAAATTGGGACGTTTATGTGGTGCTTTGGTGTATGAATAATGGTACAGCCACTATGGAAGACATTCTGTGGTTCCTTGGAAACCTAAATATCCAGTTGCCCTATGTCCTGGCAATACGAATGCTTGGTATATACTCAGAAGAGCTGAAAGCATTGACACAAACAGATATTGGCACACCGGTGTTCATAGCAGCATCAATCACAGTTTCCAAAAGATCAAAATAATCCAAGTGCTTGTCAATAAACAAGTGGATATCGCTTCTCGGCCTTTTCGCTAAGATCAAGTGTAGTATCTGATCTTATCAGTTGGATATCTCATGCATCCTCTATCCGAGTACAATATATTAAATGGATTTTTGGAATTAAGAAATGGAGTGGGAGCTTGCTCCATCCACTCCACGCATCGACTTGGTATTGCGGTACTTCCAGGAATGGTGCACAAAAATAAATAAATAAATAAAAACATAAACAAGTGGATAAACCAATTGTGGCATATACATATTATGGAATATTATGCAGCAATAAGACACAATGATGTCTTAAGCACATGACAAGATGAATGTGCCATAAGGACACAATGCTGAGTGAAATAAGCCCGACACAAAAGGATACATACTGTATGACTTCACTTGTATGACCATGGTAAAGGTAAATGCAGAAGCTTAGAATATAGGGCATATAGAGATATACAGAACTTAGAGATTGGTGAATGCTTAGCTCTTGAGGTTGAACTTAAATGTAAGCGAATGGATAGAAGTGAAGTCAGTTCATTAGTGGGTCTATAAGTAATATTGCCTTACTGAAAGTAAACATGAATGAAAGAGGTTGTATAAAGCCATGATTAACTTTACAAGTATAAATAAGTTCTTGGATGAACTACTTCAAAGGTATGAATCTTGTACAAACACTTTATAATATAGGGCCATGGGGGAAAACTATCATTGCATGCTATGGGTTATGTTTAACAGGAAGACATCAACAGTACTATAGCAAAAACAGGGGTAAACAATGGCGGGAGAGGGGCGAGAGCTAAGGGGAAGTTTGGTTTATCTGTTTGGTGAGGGTGTGTTTATCGGATATCTTTCTCTTGAGATAATGACAATTTTCTAAAATTGAGAGTGTTGATGAACTATTGACTTTGGACATTATACATGATGCCTAATGGATGGTGGTGGTTAAATAATACACTCACTGTGAAGTAGAATGGCGAACTCTGGTAAATACATGCGATCAAATATTGTGCTGCTACGGAAGGGAATGAAATTGTGGGGCATTCAATGATATGAATGTACATGTGGGGTATGATGTAATGCAAAATAAACCAGAAGCAAAAAAGCAAATATTGTATGGTCTCATTTAGAAAATACTTATATGAAAATTGGGCTTGTGAGCTCTTATAGGACTCACATTTAGTCTGGAGTGGTAAAAGTTCTAGATTTTGAGAGACTGTGCTATATATGTATAACCTGGTATTTCCCTGGAACTCTGGGTACCTGTGTGACACCTAAGACTCAGAGTTAAGAGTTCTGCAGTTCTGAAGGTCAGCATTGCCACTTACAACAATTGTTAAAGAAATTGAAAAAGAAGTCAGACTTCAATTAGAGACAAGAACAAAGCTGATCAGGTCAGGACTAAGTTAAATGATAATACAGAGGTATGGAAGATATTGTCTTTATATTTTAGAACTTCACCTACTCTATGAAACCAAAAGAAGAGAAGATTGTTTTGCTCACAACCTAAGTTTTCTGTAATGCATAATCTAACTCAACCTGTCTGGAGAGATCATTTAAACAACCCAAGCACAGGGAGCCCAGAATAGAAATGAGGGCTTGTAGTTCTGTATAAATTAATGCAATACCCAGGTACATCCCAGAGTATGTTGAGCAGATAATTAAAAAATAGCTGCAATGTCCTTTGATGGATGAGAAAAAATATGGAACTCCTAAACTTTACTAGCAGGGCAACCTCTGATACTGTTTCAAACATTAGGGACTCCCAAGTCAATAGGTCAAGCCCTTGATCTTGAGGCTAGCTCTTGTTTATTAAGTAGCAGAGAAGCTTAGCCCACTATAATTATATTTATAGCAACAAGAGAGTCCATCTCTTCCAGAGGACCTCTTTTGTTGCTGAAACGTGGTCTCTCTTTCCCTTATCCCAACCCTACAAGTGAAATCATTACCCTCCCCACTATGTGTGACATGACATCCAAGGGTGAAAATCTCCCTGCCAATGTGGGATGTGACTCACAGTGAGGAGCTTGTCCCTCACTCCATGGGATTAACAATGCCTTCCTGACCAAAGGAGGGAAAAGGGTTGTAACAAAAAGGATTGTACTAGTGGCTAAGAGAGTTCAAATAGAGTTGAGAGGTGACTCTGGAGGCTACTCTTATGTAAGCTTCAGTTAAACATCACTACTTATCATGGTTTGCCAACCCCCAATGAATCCATTCCTTCCAACCCTAAAGAACACCTAGGGCTTTACCTGAGATTCTACAATGGTTTCATGTACTATGATTTCTTTCCATCAACCTACAACCTCTAGATTAATTCCTAGGCCAGATAAGCCTTGAAACCTAGAATGGTTAGCCTCTCCAGAACATCAACTAATTCCATCCCTCTATCCAGTATTATCAACAGTCATTTCCAACATGAAAAAGTTAAAAGAGGCACAGCCCAAATACCCCTAAAGGTTGGGAGAATGATGAAAGAAAAATGTGGAAATATAACAGAGAAGAGAGAATTTATAAATGAATATGATTTCTGAATCACTATATTGATATTTCTAACCTTGGGCAGGCAGTGGTGGCTCACTGGCAGAATTCTCACATAACATACCAGAGATCCAGATTCAATTCCTTGAGCCTTCCCATGCAAAATAATAAAATAAAAAACAAATCTAATTACTGATAACAGAGGAACTTCCTTGGTTGATGGCCAGTGGAGAGCTTTGTGACACAGTCCTTCCACCAAAATGGCTGTTGAACAGGCAGTAACTGAGACAACTGTTCTTGTGTTTCAGGGGCTGGAGAACTCTGAAGAACATCCAGGGAAGAGAAGAATAAAGAGGCTAATAAACTATGGTGGAGAACAGTGAGTTGCTTTCTCTGTATGCTGACCGCTGCTGCCCATCCCCCACTATCATGATGGGACACCTTGGAGTCCAGTCTGTGGCAAGCTTGTTGGAGGCAGAAAGAGATATAAAAATTCTTTTCCCTAAGAACAGGGATGGAAATGGCCTATCAATGATCTTGTCTTTTGATTAGCAAAGATGGATTACTAGCTTCTGACTCTAAACTACTGTTTCAACTTTCCCCAGAAAAGGGTAGCTACAGCCATTATTTCCACCCTACCCCTCACTGGGGCACAGGTGCTGAAGATTTAAAGGCATAGTGCTTCCTTTAGGGCTGCAGGGAACAGTTAGTAGAAGGGTCACATTTGCAGACCAGGCCAGGAAATCACGGCTTTGGGAAGCCACCAAAGAGGATTTTAGCATCCTTCCTGATCTCCTCCATAAGACATTATGAAGCCAATCTCTGCCCCCTTCGTGGGAGCCAGGTCCTGTTTTGGCTGAGAAATATTGATGTGGGAATGTTCTCTCCACGATGAGCCTCTTCCCAAAATCTTCCCATCTAAGCAGAAGCAGCTAGAGACAATGAAAAAGTGAAAAATCCAGAGGCAAAGCAAACAAACAAAACAGAACTGAACAAGGTCCCCAGAGAAGGGACAGAAGAAAGAGCAATCTTAAAAATTGTACCACATATACAGGACAAGAAAAAGATAAAGAAGAGCTGGATAAACTGATCAGTTAAACCTGGGCTATTCTAAAGGTCTAGAATAAGTTGAACCAAGTGTCAAAGAAGATTTAACATAAACCCAATCAACAATAAAACTCTAGGCAATGGGGGTACGTCAGTAGTTCAGTGTTTGAATTCTTGCCTGTCATGCAGGAGACCCAGGTTTGATTCTTGGCCCTTGCACTTCCCAAACAAACAAACAAGGAAACCAAGAAAGACAAACAAAAATTTCAACAAATCATGCTGCAGTAATGGGATACTCACATGGAAAAAGAATGAAATGTGACCCCATCATACAGCATACAAAAATTTTTTAATTAAAAAAATAATTTAAAGAAACCTAAGCAACCGAGAGAAATTAAACTTCACAGTAAACTCATCAACATTATCAGATACCTAGACATCAACAAAAAAATAAAAAGACATACTCAGGAATAAGAACTCATCCAACCAAGAGAACAAATGGAAACTTCAGAAAAGACATACAATTTAGAAAACCTCATCAAACATGTTCAAACACATCTCCTAAATTAGTTCAAGGAAATGTAGGAAAGTATGGCTTAAGAGATCAAAGATAGTAAGACAATCTTTGAAACTAAATAATCTGAAAGTATAATAAAAAATAAAACAGAAATTTTGGAGATGAACAGTAGGAGAGATTAAAGTATATATGATGCATACAACAGTATATTGGAGCAAGCAGAAGAAATAGAAAAATGGAAGGAATAGAAAGCATTGATCAGTGTCTCAGGATTTGAGTGACAGCATGAAGTGCATTAACATATGCATGATAGATGACTAGAAGGACAAGAGAAGGGCAAAGGGACAGAAAGAATATTTGAGGAAATAATGGCCCCACATTTCCTAACTCTCATGAAAGATATAAATATACATGTCCAAAAAGCAGAAAGTATTCTTAGCAGAATAAATCTGAATAGATTTACTCCAATACACAATATTAATCAGTATGTCAAGTACCCAAAGATAAAGACAATTCTGAAAACAGCAAGAGTAAAGCAATTCCTCAAATCAAGGGACAATTTTTCACTAGAAATCATGGAGGTGAGAAGGCAGTGGTAAGATATTTAAGTTACTGAAATAGAAAAACTGATAGCCAAGAA
The DNA here is from genome assembly GCF_023851605.1 of Tamandua tetradactyla. NCBI lineage: Eukaryota > Metazoa > Chordata > Mammalia > Pilosa > Myrmecophagidae > Tamandua > Tamandua tetradactyla. Next base: position 51,171,126 of record NC_135353.1, on the reverse strand, counting down.
TTCTTTATTCAACAAAACTGTCCTCCAAAAATGAAGGGGAGTTGAAAATCTTCACAGAAGATATACAGAACTGGGAGAGTTCATCAAAAAGAGACCTGCCCCATAGAACATAAAAAAAAAAAAGAAATTCTGTAGGTTGAAAGGATAAGACAAGAAAGAGTGGCTTGGAGTAGTGTGAGAAAATGAATGTTATCAATAAGGGTAACTAAAAGGGTAAAAATGACAGGCAAAAAAGATATGACAATTAAAACTAAAGGATAAAATAGCTGAAGTACTGCCTTTACAATAAGAACATTGAATGTTAATGAATTAAACTTCCCAAACAAAAGACATAGTTTGGAGGAATGGTTAAAAACAAAAGAATGATCCAATTATATGATGCTTACAAGAGATCCATTTAGATCCAAAGACACAAATAAATTGAAAGTGAAAGGTTGGAGAAAAATATTCCATGCAAATAGTAAGCAAAAAGGGCTGGGGTACCTATACTGATAAAGGACAAAATAGACTTTAAATGTAGATATTTTATGAGATAAAGGATACTATATATTAATAAAAGGGACAATTCACCAAGAAGAAATAAAAATCAAATATTTATGCTCCTAATCAAGGTGCTTCAAAGTACATGTGGCAAACAATGGCAAAAGTGAAGGGAGTAATAGACGACTTAACCATAATAGTAGGAGACTTCAACACATCACTCTTTTCAATACCTAGAACAACTAAAGAGAGGCTCAATAAAGTAGGGAACTTAAATATTATGATGAATGAACTAGACCTAACAGGTATATATAGAACATAAATGAATTGGAGAACAAAAAGTACACTAAAAAGAATCAATAAAACCAAAAGTTGGTTCTTTGAGGAAATTCAATAAAATTGATGGATCCCTGGCCAGGCTGACAGACAAAAGAGAGGTGATATAAATAAACAAAATCTGAAATGACAGGGGGTCATTACCATGGACCCTGAAGAAATAAAATAATCATAAGAGTATACTATGAACAACTACATGCCAACAAACTAGACAACTTAGATGAAATGGATAAAGTCCTAAGTAAACATTAACCTACACTCACTCTAGAAGAAACAGAAGATCTTAACAAACCAATCACAAGTAAAGAAATTCAATCAGTCATCAAAAATCTTCCTATAAAGAAAAGCTCAGGGCCCGATGGCTTCACAGGGGAATTTTACCAGACATTCCAGAGACAACTAACACCAATCCTGCTCAAACTCTTCCAAAAATTTTAGGAAAAAGGAACACTAACTCACTTTATGAAACTATTATCACTTTAATACCAAAACCAGATAAAGATTCTACAAGAAAGAAAAGCTACGGGCCAATCTCTGTAATGAATACAGATACAAAAATTCTCAACAAAGTACTATCAAATCAAATCATGACACATGAAAAGAATTATACATCATGACATGGAGGGGTTTATACCAGGCATGCAATGATAGCTCAACACAAGAAAATTAATCAATGTAATACAACACATTAACAAATCAAATGGGAAAAATCACATTAACATCTTGATTGGCACTGAAAAAGCATTTGCCAAAATTCAATACCTTTTACTAAACCAGTTTGAGATTATTATGTTTCAAGAAAAGCCATTTTTTAATCCTAATCCAATGTTGTGGGTCTAGACATAATGTTTAGGGTGGGAAATTTTGATTGGATTGTTTCTGCGGAAATTTGACACACCCAGTTATGGCCATGACCCTTTGATTGGATTACATCCATGGAGATGTGGCACACCCAACTGTGGGTGTGGCCTTTTGATTAGATGGAGATGTGACTGCACCCATTTAATGTGGTTGTTGATTAGTATACTAGAGTCCATTAAAAGGGGAAACATTTTGGAGAAACCTCAGATGTAGACTCTTGGAGAACAGTTGTTACAGATCTCATAGAGATACAGATGTTTGGGAATGCTTGCAGTGCTGACAGAGAGAGAAGATGTTTAGACACAGGCAGATCCTAGCAAACATCACCATGTTTCTTCCCATGAGATGCTAAACAAGTCAGAACCTGTAGAGAACCAAGGGAAGCCAAGAGATAAAACACAGCCCTGGGGAAGCCATGGGAGGAACCCCCACAGGAAACAAAAGCTGAAGGTATTGGAGCCCAGGAGGGAGGGACAAGCAAATGCCAGCCAGGTGGCTTCCCAGCTGATAGAGGTATTGTGGAGAGCATCAGTCTTTCTTGACTAAAGGTAACCTCTTGTTGATGCCTTCATTTGGATATTTTCATGGCCTTAGAATTGTAAACTTGTAACATTATAAATTCCCCTTTAAAAAACCATTCCATTTCTGGTATATTGCATTCTAATAGCTTTAAAAAATTAATACATTTACTGATAAGAACACATCAAAAAGTAGGAATTGAAGGAAACTTACTCAATATGATAAAGGATGCATATGAAAAACCAACAACCAGCATTTCACTTAATGGTGAGATACTGAAAGCATTCTTACTAAGATCAGGAACAATACAAAAATGCCCTTTGTAGCTCCTATTATTCAACATTTTGTTAGAAGTTCTAGCTGGAACAATCAGGCAAGAAAAATAAGTAAAAAGCATCCAATTTGGCAAGGAAGAAATAAAACTTTCACTATTTGCAGATGACAAGATACTATACTTGGAAAACCATGAGTAATGTATGACAAAGCTGCTTGAGCTAATAAATTCAGCACAGTGGCAGGTATAAGAGGAATATGAAAAAATCAATAATGTTTCTATACAACGTAATGACTTAACTGAGGAGACAGTGAAAAACTCCATTCAAAATAGCAACTAAAAGAGTCAAATATTTAAGAATAAAGTTAACCAGAGATGTAAAAGTCCTGTACACAGAAAATGACAAAATGTTGCTAAAGGAAATCAAAGATCTAAATATGTGGAATGACATTTCCCGCTTATGGATAGGAAGGTTAAATGTCATTAAGATGTCAATTCTACACAGATTCATCTACAGATTCAACAAAATACCAATAAAAATTCCAACAGCCTACGTTGAAAACTTGGAAAAGCTAGTTATCAAATTTATTTGGAAGAGAAAAAAACCTCAAATAGCCAAAAATATTCTGAGAAAGAATAACAATGGGGTGACTAAAACGTCTTGATTTTAAAGCATATTATTAAGCCTCAGTGATAAAAATGGCATGGTGTTGGCCCAAAGATAGACACACTGATCGGTGGAATCAAATTGAGAGTGCAAAAATAGGCCACCAAATCTGTGGTCAATGAATTTTTGACATTGCTCCCAAAACCACTGAACTGGGACAGAATAGTTTTTTTAATAAATGGGCCTGGGAGAACTAGATATCAATATCCAAAAAAAATTGACAGAGGACCCTTAACTTATACCCTAAAAATAATTAACTAAATGTGTGTCTTAAATACAAGAACCAGTGCCGTAAAACTTCTAGAAGAAAATACAGGCAAAAACCTTTATAAGAGCCAGTACCATAAAACTCCTAGAAGTAAATATAGGGAAACAACTTCAAGACTTAGTAATAAAAGGTAGCTTCTTTAAAAACATAAGCATTTTTTTAAATTGTGAAATAATACATATATACACAAAAATGGTAAATTTCAAAGTACATTGTAAAAAGTTGTTTTGGGTAGATTTCAAAGTTTAATATGGCATGCAGTTCCACAATTTCAGGTTTTTTCTTCAAGCTGTTCCAAGACACTGGAGATTTAAAAAATTATCACTATAATGATGTAGCAGTCATACTCATTGGTTAAATCCTATCTTCTCTGTTATAACTTCTCTTTCTCCTTTTATCCTTCTTGTAATCTTTAGGGTTTTGAGGCTAAGCCAATTCTAACTTTTTCATGTTGGAAGGAGGTGTCAACATATTGGGGTATGAGGATGGACCTAGTTGATGTTCTTGGAGAGTCTGGCCCCTTTGGGTTTCATGACTTATCTGGCCTAGGAACCATTTGAAGGTTGTAGGTTCCTGAAAAGTAATCTCAGTGCTTTCCTAGGAGCAAAATTCCACATCATAGGCTTGGCTTATAAAATTGGGAGTCCCTGAAGTTTGAGAGAGTATCAAGGGTTTCTCAGATGGGAAAGATTAGTTGTTCCAAATTTTTTCTCCAGTTCCTCACAGATCTTTGTCAACACCTTTTTATTATCCAACATAGCAAAGTCTGGAATGTTTTTAATGTTTTTTAATCATGACCCAATATTTTAGGTTGAAATTTTTAGTTAGATTGTTTCCATGGAGATGTGGCACAACCAATTGTCTGTATGACTTTTGATTAGATGGATTTGTGACTCTGCCCATTCAGGGTGGGTCTTGATTAGTTTCCTGGAGTCCTTTCTTAGACATAGATGTTTTGAAATGCAGAAACACCAGGAGACACCAAGAACTCAGAGACATAACATAGACATTTTGAGATGCTTGGAGAGCCTACAGAGACACTGATATTTGGAAATGCAGAAGCTCCAGAAGATGCCAGGAGCTGAGAGAGCTGATAGGAGCTAGACAGAAGCCCAAAAGATGTTACCATATGTCTTTCCATGAGATGCTAACAAGCCAGAAACTGGAGATAGCCAAGGAAATCTAAAAGAAGAAATCCAGAGTTGTATTCAGAGAGGCTAAGAAAGGATCAGCAGATGCTGGCTACTTATTATCCCATGTGAGAGAAGAAACCTGTACACCATGCAGCCTGTCTTTGAAGTCAAGATATCTTTCTCTGGATGACTTAATTTTCTCATCGTATGACTTAATAAATTCCTTTTATAAAATCTGATCCATTTCTGGTATTTTGCATTCTGGCAGCTTTAAAAAACTAAAATATTGACCAATGGAATAAAATCAGGAGTTCAGATAGACCACCAAATCTATAGTCAGTTGGTCTTTGGCAAGGCCCCCAAATCCACTGAACTGGAAGAAAACAGTCTTTTCAAATAAATAGGTATGGGAGAATGGATATCAATATCCAAAAGAATGAAAGAGAGCCCTTACATTAAACCCTATACAAAAATTAACTCAAAGTACATCAAAGACCTAAATATAAGAGCTAAGATCAAAAAACTTCTAGAAGAAAATATAGGGAAACATCTTCAAGACCTAGTACTAAATAGCTTCCTGAACTTTACACCCAAAGCACAAGCAATGAAAGAAAAAATAGATAAATAGGAACTCCTCAAAATCAAATACTTCTGTTTCTCAAACGATTTTGTCAAGGGGTGAAGAGGCATCCAGCTCAATGGGAGAAAATATTTGGAAATTACATATTGGATAAAGGTTTGATATCCTTCGTGCATAAATAAGTCATACAACTCAACAACAAAAGAACAAGCAATCCATTTAGAAAATGGACAGTAGATACAGATAGCTAAAAAACATGGAAAGATGCTCATTTTAATTAGCATAAGTGAAATGCAAATGAAGACTACAATGAGATATCATATCACACCTAAAAGAATAGCTGCTATTAAACAAACAAGAAGCAACAAATGATGAAGAGGATTGGAGAAACTGGAGCACTTATTCAGTTCTTGCAGGAATGTATAATTGTGTAGCCATTATGGAAGACAGTTTGGCAGTTACTCAGAAACCACATACTGAGTTGCCCTATGACCTGGCAATACCACTACTTAATCTATACCTAGAAGAGCTGAAAGCTGGGACTATAACAAGAAGGAGGTGGGCAAGGTGGGTGATAAGATCCTGCTGGCTATCAAGGGGCAAAAGAAGAAGGTGCTCATCATGGGGCATCGCATACCTGGTGCACGGATGACCCCCAGTTCAACTCCACAGCATGGTCCTCATAGAGGACAATGGGAATCCTGTGGAGATATGAATTAATTCATCCATTCCCACCAGTTTCCACCAGAGGGGAGGTGAGTATTCCAAGGTGCCAGCCATCTCTCAGACCTTTGTGTGAGAAGAGCCCAGACTTTTGGACAGAGCGGGGCTTGTGAGTGGAGCAGGTCCAAGTGCTGCATCTTTGCTGAGAGGGACTTGAGGCTGGAATGCAGCTCCCTTCACACAGAGTAAAAGTCCTGTGAGAAAAGAAACACTTCATGTCTGGCTTCAGAAAAAAAAAACTGCAAACACGTTTTCACACCAATGTTCATAACAGCATTGGTTACAATTACCAAAATCTGGAAATACTCCAAATACCCATCAACAGACTAGTAGATAAACAAATGTGGTATATATGATTGAATATTATGCAGCAATAAGATAAAATGAGGTCTTGAAGTCTATAGCAACATAGATAATCCTTGAGGACATAATGCTGAGTAAAATAAGCCAGCTCAAAAGTTTAGATACTATATAATTTCACTAACAGGACCCTGGAAAAAATAAACTCAGAGTCTTATAATGTAGAATATAGGGAACCTACAGCTACAACAGAATATGGAGATAGAAGAATGGTTATCTAATGAGGTTGAACTTGAATGTATGGGAATGTATAGAAGTGATAGTAATTCATTAGTGGATTTATAGGTAATATTGCCATACTGAAGGTGAATATGATTGAATGAGGTTGTTCAGAGCTATGTATCTCATCGAGTAACACTGAAAATACAAATAAGTTTTTGCATGAATGATTTCAAAGGTATGAATCTTATACAAAGGATGAATAAGAGAGGGGTATAGGTGGAAAAATACCATTGCATGCTATCACCTTTACTCATCAGGTAGACATCACCAGTACCACAGCAATACTAGGGCTAAATAATTGGGTGGGATCAAGAGGTAAGGCAAGTTTTGGATTTTTGTTTTGGAAAGAGTGTGTTTATCTGTTATTTTTTCTCTTTTGGAGCAATGAAAAGTGTCTAAAATTGAGAGTGATGATGATTCTACAACTAAGTGAGGATTCAGTGAGACATGAATTTTTTAATTTGGATATTATCCATGCTGCCCAACTGGTGGAAGTGGCTGAAGAGTATAATGACTGAAAAGCAGAAAGGAGGACTGTGGTGCATACATATGATGGAATGTTCTGTGGCTGCAGAATGTAATCAAGTTGTGAAGCAGGTAACAACATTAATGAAGCTTGAGAACATTGTGCTCTGCAAAATAACTAGAAATAAAATAACAAATATTTTATGGTCTCTTTTAGAGAATACTTATAAGAAAGTGTGGGTGTAGATTGTAAGCTCTTACAGCAGTAACATTTATTCATGAGCTTCAAGTGTTGTTTCAAGATTCTGAAGTCCTGTGCTATATGTGCATAACCTTGTATTTTCCTGAAATTTGGGGTACCTGTATAATGCAAAGACTCAGAGTTGGAATTCTGCAGCTCTGAAAGTCAGCATTGCTACATACAGCTGTTAAAAAAAAGTGATCAGGCTTCAATTAGAGATAAGAACAAAGCCAATCAGTTGGGACTAAGGTGAATCAGAGTACAAGGTAAAGGATGACAGTGTCTGAATTTTAGATCTTCACCTACTGTATGAGAACAAAGGAAGAGAGCTTTATTTTGTCCAAAATTTAAATTTTCTGTAGCACACAATCTAACTCATTTAAATGTCTATATATTTCATTTAAACAACCCAACATATGGAGCCCAGAATGGGAGTAAGTGCTTTTCATTCTTTATGTGATACCACAATACATCCCAGAGTATGCTGGGCAGATCATTAACAAGTATTGGTAAAGTCCTTTGAGGGACTGGAGAAAAAATATTGAACTATTAAACTTTCCTAATTGGAAAACCACTGATACACTCTCAAACATTAGGGACTCCCAGGTTAATAGGCCAATTATGTGATCTTGATGTTTGCCCTTAGGAAAGTTATTTGTGTAGTGGAGAAGCTAAGCCTATTTATAATTATGCTGAAGAGTTACTTTCAGAGTAACTTTTTGTTGCGCAAATGTGGCTTCTCTCTCTCTAAGCCCAACTCTGCAAGTAAAATCATTATCCTCTACCCTACATGGGATATGACATCCAGGGGTGTGAGTCTCCCTGGCAATGTGGGTCATGACTCCCAGGCATGAACCTGGTCCTGGCACCATGGGATCAACAATGCCTTCATGATGAAAGGGTGGAAAAGAAACATAACAAGATAAGATATCAGTGGCTAAGAGAATTCGAATAGAATCAAGAAGCTACTCTGGAGGCTATTCTTATTCAAACTTCATCTAGATACTGCCAGTTGTCACAGTTCGTCAAACCCCAACTACCATGCTTCCTGATAACCCTAAAGAACACCCAGGACTCTATCTGAGATCCTACAAAAGTTGTACCTACTAAGGTGACTTTTCAGAAACCTAAAATCTTCAGATTGTTCTTAGGTCAGATAAGTCCTGAAACCTAGAGTTGCCAGTCTCTCCAAGAAGATCAACCAGTTCCGTCCTCCATCCCATGTTGTTGACATCCCTTTTTAACATGAAAAAATGTTAGAATGGGTATACCCAAATACCCCCAATGATTGGGAGAAAGATCAAAGGAGAAGGAGTTATCAACAGAGTAGATAGGATTTAACAAACTGTAACTCATACCAAACATTGAAATCTGTTCTATAGCTAATTTTTAAAATGTGTTTTGAAATTTATTGCTTTTTGTACATATGTTTTATTTCACAATAAATAGTTAAAATAACATAAGCCAACAAAAATCAATAGAAATAACAAATCCACAATTTGGTTCTTTGAGAAGATCAATAGTATTGACCAAGTCTTAGCTAGACTCTCAAAGAGAAAAAGAGATGTGATGCAAATAAATAAACTCAGAAATGAGAGCTGGAACATTACTAATAACTTCACAGGAACAAGAAGATTCATAAGAGTATACTATGAAAAACTGTATAACTACAAATTAGACAAATTTTTTGTAATGTAAAAAATCCTAGAAATGCATTGACAACCCAGACTGATTCTAAAGGAAATAGAGACCTCATAAGAAATATTACAAGTAATATACAAAGTATATATATGTATGTGTGTGTGTGTGTGTGTGTGTATTCTTTTATGAACCAGAGCAAATATATGATATTTTTACAAGGAATTATAATAGAGTGGCATATGGGAAAAATGTACCTATTGCAAACTATGGACTATAGTTAACAGTAATGCATTTGTATTTTTTCATCATCAGTAACAAATGTACCACACCAACACTAGGGGTCAACAATAAAGGGAGTTAAGGAATATGGGATATTTAGGGTTTTCTTTGAAATTTTTATTTCTTACGTTTCTTTTTGGAGTAATGAAAATGTTCAAAAATTGATTGTATGGATGAATGGAAAAGTATGTGATAATTCTGTGCACCATGGATTGTATGGATTGTATGGTGTATGAATATATCTCATATAGTTGCGTTTAATAAAATCTCCAGGAGAGGGGTGATATGGGATATTTTGGGTGTTCTTTTTGACTTTTATTTGCACATTTATTATTATTTTTTGGAATAATTGAAATCTTCAAAAATTGTGATGATGAATGCCTAGCTATGTGATGATGCTGTTAACCACTCGTACAATTTGGATGATAATATGGTATATGAATATACAGTATATCTCAATAAACTTGCATTTAAAAAGAAACTCCCAACAAAGTGAATCCCAGAACCAGCAGGCTTCAGAGGTGAATTCTGCCAATCAGTTCAAGAGGAATTAATAACAATCTTGTTCAAACTCTTCCAAAAAATAGAAGATAAGGGAAATTACCTAACTCATTCTGCAAGGCCAACATCACCCTAATATCAAAGCGAAATAAAGACTCTATGAGAAAAGAAAATTACAGACCAATTTCTTTGATGGCTATTGATGCAAAAATCCTCAATGAATTACTTGCAAACCAAATTCAACAGCACATTAAAATAATTTTACACTATGATCAACTGAGATTTATCATGGGTGTGCACAAGAAAATCAATTAATGTAATCTAGTATATTAACAAAATGGAGGGTAAAAACCAGTAATTATCTTGATTGATACAGAAAAAACATTTGACAAAAGCCAGCATCCTTTTTTTTGATAAAAACACTTTGAAAAATTGGAATAAAAGTAAACCTCTTCACATGATACGGGCATACTTGAAAAAACTACAAATAACCTTGTAGTCAATGGTGAAGACCTGCATCTTTCTCTTTAATATCTAAGTCTTCCCAGTGTCACTACTTATTCAATAATGTGCTAGAATCCTAAACAGAAGTCCTAGGTAAGAAAAAGGATTAAAAGGCATCTAAATTGGAAAGGAAGAAGTAAAACTTTGACTATTTGCAGATGATATGCTCCTATATAGAGAAAGTCCCCAAGGATCTACAACAAAGCTTATAGAGTTCATAAACAACTTCAGCAAAGTGGCTGGATACAAAATCAACATGTAAAAACTAATATTGTTTAAGCTTATACAGTTCATAAACAACTTCAGCAAAGTGGATGGATATAAAAATCAAAATGTAAAACCTAATATTGTTCCTATACCTTAATATTGATCAATCTGAGGGGGAAATAAAGAAAAAGGGAAAACAAATTCATTTACAATATGAACGAAACAAACCACATATCTGGGGAGAAATTTAACCATGAATGTAAAGGACTTGAATGCAGAAAACTAAAAAAATTTTGCTAAAATAAATCAAAGAACACCTAAATACATAGAAGGGCATTCTGTGTTCACAGATTTGAAGACTAAGTCTCATTAAGATTGATTTACAGATTCAATGCAATACCAATACAAATTCCAACAGCCTACTTTGCAGAAATTGAAAAGAAAATTATCAAATTTATTTGCAAGGGGAAGCAACCCCTAATATCCAAAATCATCTTGAAAAGGAAGAACAGTTGGAGAGGATGTGGAGAAACTGGGACATTTATGCACTGCTGGTGGGAATGTGTAATGGTGCAGCCACTATGGAAGATTGTTTGGCAGTTCCTTAGGAAACTAAATATCGAGTTGCCCTATGACCCAGCAGTAGCACTACTTGGTATATACCCAGAAGAACTGATAGCAATGGCACAAACAGCATACGTTCATAGCAGCATTATTCACAATCACCAAAAGACGGAAACAAACCAAATGCCCATCAACAAATGAGTGGATCAACCAAATGTGGTATATACATATGATGGAATATTATGCAGCAGTAAGACAAAATGGCATCCTGAAGCACACGGTGAGATGGATGAACCTTGAAGACATAATGCTGAGCAGAATTAGCCAGACACAAAAGGACAGATATTGTATGCTTCCACTTTTATGACTAGCATAAAGGTGTAATCAGAAGCGTATAATACAGAATATAGGGAACTCAGAGATACATAGAAGCTAGAGATGGGTGAAAGATTACCTAATGAGGATGAACTCCAATGAAAGGGAATAAATAGAAGTGAAGATGATTCTCTAGTAAGTATATAAGTAAAATTACGGTATTCAAGATGAACAACAATGAAAGGGGTTGTATAGACCTATGTGTTCCACTGATTCATGTTGCTTTCTGTAGAAACAGCTTGAAGGATATTAAGGAATGATGAGAAAAAAAGAAAGGAAGAAAGAAAGACACAGATGGGCTCAGGGGGTCTGAAGCTTGAGTTTACTTCAGACAGACTTCAGACAACTTTATTTTCAACCAGATCTTAGTTATATACCACAGGATGTCAATAGATATGCAGGCATTTCCTGAGGGAGCAAGATTTTTATCTCACAGTGTTCTTCATACTTAACATAACTGTTTGGGGTAAGCATTCTCTTCCTCCCAGACTGCTCTACATAACAATCGCCACAGTTTACCGCTGCCATCCCGAGGCCAGCAGCTTGCAACAAATTCTGTAGGTCTTGCTTTAAACTCTTGGCTTCTACATTTCCCCCTTTTTATTTTATAAGCTGAGGAAAACAAAATCACCTTTTTAGGGTGACTATAAACAGAGGTGACCGCGCCTGGCTTAGGTTGCCCTTAGGCTCTGAAGGGTCTTACCCGTCATTGGCTACAAGCTCTCCGACTTTGATTCACAAGAATCACATTGTTATAAGCAGAGGTGGCCAGCGCCTGTCTTAGGTTGCCCTTAGGCACTGAAGGGTCTTACCCGTCATTGGCTGCCAGTCAAGCTCTCTGACTTTGATTCAGGAGGGAGCCAACGAGTTTCTGCAAGAATCACCTTTTTCTTTGTTGTTAAACACAGCTGAGGAGGAAGCGAAGTATAAACAGCCCCAAACCTAAGATTTTTTAGCTCTTGGGTAAGTGATTGTGTAACATTACTTCCATAGGCTATATGTAGATTATTCTAATTTACATTCCAATACCCCTTTTTTTGTAATTCTAAGATATCAGGACTTAAACTATCTGAAAGCCTTAAAAGATGCCTATTCCCTTTTCCCATTCTATTTCAAACAAGCCATATGTTAAAAGAGGGTAATACAAAAGCTGCTCTTATTCCTTTTACACTTTAAACTTTGTAAAAAATTTAAATTATACATTTGATCTCCAATATGAACCAATGTCATTTCTATATCATTTAGTCCATTATTAGTTTGCTCATCAATGAGATTGTCTATGCCACAGTTCATTGGTGTTTTTCTAACAATGCTGCATCTGTATAGTTTGCTGCAATGCTGTTCCAGCGACTGCAGCCACTGTGATGCTTCCAATGATTCCAATGACAGATGCAATAATGAATCCAATTAGTCTATTAGTCCTTTTTAGATATTCTTTTGCCAAATGGATCAGTATATGTGTTTCTGGAGAGGATTGCAAAGATCTTGACATCTGCACCGGCAGCCAAATACCTCTTCTCCTTGCTGCTGTAATCGTCTCATTTTCCTGCAACATAAATGCTTGGGGACAAGTGAAAAGAGAATAATTTTCACAATTAGAAGTTTGATTTCTTATATGCATATGAACTTTAACAAGTATATATGGATCTTTAATACGTATTTGTATATAGTGTTTATGGCTGCTATTTAAAAAGAAGTTATAGTTACTAGAATTGGCTATAAAAATTGGTCTCAGTCCTAGAAAAATTTTCTGTCAATTTCTTTCACTAACGCTATATTTATCATCCCATGAATTTGGCACAAATTATCCTCCATGAATTAAACCCTGATTTAGCTTGCCTGTCCATATAGTCTCAGTTATCTTCAAATTAGAGATGGGAGACCCCACAGGGGCTGCATCTCTTACAATTCCATAGGAATCATTAATTATGATAACTGCTCAATCCATATGACATAACTGTCATCTATTCCAACTTTCTTTCCCATCTAACAGGCAAGTATCCTTTGTATCCATAGATTTATGCATATAGGTCTTTCTAAAAATGGAATTAAATTTGACACCAGTTTTCTTTTTATTGGATCTAGAAATCTTAAACTTGTGTTCAGATTATTTTGGTAAAGTTGGATTGGCCCATGTTAGGGCTCACAGATAATCCAAGTATAAATATGTCCCTGTCCTTCAGCAATCAAAATTGTATGTCCTATAGTATACATTACCCATTTAGTTATTTTTGTCTGGGTTGACATGTCTGGGTTTTATTCTCTTCGAAGGAATCCAAACTGAAGTTCCGTCATCTGCAATGACAAGAACAAATCCCCTACCCCACACCTTTACCATTCCTGGTTTCCATAAATCATCTTTAACATCTTTCCAATAGATTGGTTGCAGCTGCAGTTCTGTTTGGGAGATATCATTTTTCTTTTCCAAATTGCTAAAATGTTGTTCTGCTGGAGTCTGTGATGAATTATCATAAATGTTTTAAAAATTTAGAGTAAACAATGCCTTTGCTAATTGATCTTTAGGAGTACTTATTTTCATAACATCGTCCTCCTGATCATCGTCTCCCCCTTTTTGTTTTAAAAGCATAGACTTTAGCGTCTGGTTTGCTCGTTCAATAATTCCTTGCCCTGAGGGATTGTGTGGAATTTCTGTAATATGAGTAATATTAAAAGTAGTATAAAATTTATGAAATTATTTTCCTGTATAAACAGGACCATTGTCCGTTTTAATAGATTGAGGGCATCCCACAACAGCAAAAGCATTAAGTAAATGTGATTGAACATGGCAAAAACGATCTCCAGATTGTGCGGTAGCTCAGATGAAATGAGAACAAGTGTCTATGATAACATGTACATATTGCATTTTACTAAAATGTGAAATACAAGTAACATCCATTTGCTATAATTCATTTGCTTTTTGACCTCTAGGATTAATCCCTGATGCAAATGGGAGTGCATTTAAAGGCCCACAGGTTTGACAAGTATCTGCTTGCTGATTTTGTAATGATAAAGGACCTGGAAGATTGGTTTGAGATTTTTATATGCAGGATAAAAAGGGGAGTAATTCAGCTTTTGACTAATGTTTGTGAATGTAAAAACATTCAGGACAATTCATTTCTTTTAAACAAAGAAGCCATCTCAATGTGAGTAACTGTTTGGTAAACATATTCAAAATCAGAAACAATATCAAGAGATTGTGGAAAACTTTGCAATACTTGAATTACAGCTGCTAATTCAGTATGCTGGGCTGAGGTATAAGGCATTTTCTAACTTGTTTTCCACTGGGGTGACATATGCAGGCTTCCCATTAATATTATCATTGGTAAAGACAATAATAGCTAGCGGGGAAGCTGGAACTACTTTAGGCAAAATCCATTGTGTTCATTTTTTAAAAATTGTAAAAGTTTTGATATAGCAAATGATTATTCATTTGTCCTTTAAAGTCACTTAATGCTATTTGCCAAAAAGTATTGAAAATATATAGACTTTGAAACTCTTCCTTTGTGAGATCACACACTATGAAATTAGGGATCATGACCTCTTTTTTTTTTTTTTTATTAATTAAAAAAAGAATTAACAAAACAATTAGAAATCATTCCAATCTGCATGTACAATCAGTAATTCTTAATAACATCACATAGTTGCATATTCATCATTTCTTAGTACATTTGCATCGATTTAGAAAAAGAAATAAAAAGACAACAGAATAAGAATTAAAACAATAATAGAAAGAAAAAAAACAAAAAAAACAAAAACAAAAAACCTATACCTCACATGCAGCTTCATTCAGTGTTTTAACATAATTGCATTACAATTGGGTAGTATTGTGCTGTCCATTTCTGAGTTTTTATATCCAGTCCCGTTGTACAGTCTGTATCCCTTCATCTCCAATTATCCCTTCTCTTTTTTTTTTTTTTTTTAATTAACGGAAAAAAAGAAATTAACCCAACATTTAGAGGTCATACCATTCTACACATGCAATCATTAATTCTTAACATCATCAAATAGATGCATGATCATCATTTCTTAGTACATTTGCATTGGTTTAGAAGAACTAGCAACATAACCGAAAAAGATATAGAATGTTAATATAGAGAAAAAAATAAAAGTAATAATAGTAAAATCAAAACAAAACAACACAAAACAAAACAAAAACCTATAGCTCAGATGCAGCTTCATTCAGTGTTTTAACATGATTACTTTACAATTAGGTATTATTGTGCTGTCCATTTTTGAGTTTTTGTATCTAGTCCTGTTGCACAGTCTGTATCCCTTCAGCTTCAATTACCCATTGTCTTACCCTGTTTCTAACTCCTGCTGAACTTTGTTACCAATGACATATTTCAAGTTTATTCTCGAATGTCCGTTCACATCAGTGGGACCATACAGTATTTGTCCTTTAGTTTTTGGCTGGATTCACTCAGCATAATATTCTCTAGGTCCATCCATGTTATTACATGGTTCATAAGTTTATCTTGTCTTAAAGCTGCATAATATTCCATCGTATGTATATACCACAGTTTGTTTAGCCACTCTTCTGTTGATGGAGATTTTGGCTGTTTCCATCTCTTTGCAATTGTAAATAATGCTGCTATAAACATTGGTGTGCAAATGTCCGTTTGTGTCTTTGCCCTTAAGTCCTTTGAGTAGATACCTAGCAATGGTATTGCTGGGTCGTATGGCAATTCTATATTCAGCTTTTTGAGGAACCGCCAAACTGCCTTCCACAGTGGTTGCACCCTTTGACATTCCCACCAACAGTGGATAAGTGTGCCTCTTTCTCCGCATCCTCTCCAGCACTTGTCATTTTCTGTTTTGTTGATAATGGCCATTCTGGTGGGTGTGAGATGATATCTCATTGTGGTTTTGATTTGCATTTCTCTAATGGCCAGGGACATTGAGCATCTCTTCATGTGCCTCTTGGCCATCCGTATTTCCTCTTCTGAGAGGTGTCTGTTCAAGTCTTTTTCCCATTTTGTAATTGGGTTGGCTGTCTTTTTGTTGTTGAGATGAACAATCTCTTTATAAATTCTGGATACTAGACCTTTATCTGATATATCATTTCCAAATATTGTCTCCCATTGTGAAGGCTGTCTTTCTACTTTCTTGATGAAGTTCTTTGATGCACAAAAGTGTTTAATTTTGAGGAGTTCCCATTTATTTATTTCCTTCTTCAGTGCTCTTGCTTTAGGTTTAAGGTCCATAAAACCACCTCCAATTGTAAGATCCATAAGATATCTCCCAACATTTTCCTCTAACTGTTTTATGGTCTTAGACCTAATGTTTAGATCTTTCATCCATTTTGAGTTAACTTTTGTATAGGGTGTGAGAGATGGGTCTTCTTTCATTCTTTTGCATATGGATATCCAGTTCTCTAGGCACCATTTATTGAAGAGACTGCTCTGTCCCAGGTGAGTTGGCTTGACTGCCTTATCAAAGATCAAATGTCCATAGATGAGAGGGTCTATATCTGAGCACTCTATTCGATTCCATTGGTCGATATATCTATCTTTATGCCAATACCATGCTGTTTTGACCACTGTGGCTTCATAATATGCCTTAAAGTCAGGCAGCGCGAGACCTCCAGCTTCGTTTTTTTTCCTCAAGATGTTTTTAGCAATTCGGGGCACCCTGCCCTTCCAGATAAATTTGCTTATTGGTTTTTCTATTTCTGAAAAATAAGTTGTTGGGATTTTGATTGGTATTGCATTGAATCTGTAAATCAATTTAGGTAGGATTGACATCTTAACTATATTTAGTCTTCCAATCCATGAACACGGTATGCCCTTCCATCTATTTAGGTCTTCTGTGATTTCTTTTAGCAGTTTTTTGTAGTTTTCTTTATATAGGTTTTTTGTCTCTTTAGTTAAATTTATTCCTAGGTATTTCATTCTTTTAGTTGCAATTGTGAATGGGATTCGTTTCTTGATTTCCCCCTCAGCTTGTTCCTTACTAGTGTATAGAAATGCTACAGATTTTTGAATGTTGATCTTGTAACCTGCTACTTTGCTGTACTCATTTATTAGCTCTAGTAGTTTTGTTGTGGATTTTTCCGGGTTTTCGATGTATAGTATCATATCATCTGCAAACAGTGATAGTTTTACTTCTTCCTTTCCAATTTTGATGCCTTGTATTTCTTTTTCTTGTCTAATTGCTCTGGCTAGAACCTCCAACACAATGTTGAATAATAGTGGTGATAGTGGACATCCTTGTCTTGTTCCTGATCTTAGGGGGAAAGTTTTCAATTTTTCCCCATTGAGGATGATATTAGCTGTGGGTTTTTCATATATTCCCTCTATCATTTTAAGGAAGTTCCCTTGTATTCCTATCTTTTGAAGTGTTTTCAACAGGAAAGGATGTTGAATCTTGTCGAATGCCTTCTCTGCATCAATTGAGATGATCATGTGATTTTTCTGCTTTGATTTGTTGATATGGTGTATTACATTAATTGATTTTCTTATGTTGAACCATCCTTGCATACCTGGGATGAATCCTACTTGGTCATGATGTATAATTCTTTTAATGTGCTGTTGGATACGATTTGCTAGAATTTTATTGAGGATTTTTGCATCTGTATTCATTAGAGAGATTGGTCTGTAGTTTTCTTTTTTTGTAATATCTTTGCCTGGTTTTGGTATGAGGGTGATGTTGGCTTCATAGAATGAATTAGGTAGTTTTCCCTCCACTTCGATTTTTTTGAAGAGTTTGAAGAGAATTGGTACTAATTCTTTCTGGAACGTTTGGTAGAATTCACATGTGAAGCCATCTGGTCCTGGACTTTTCTTTTTAGGAAGCTTTTGAATGACTAATTCAATTTCTTTACTTGTGATTGGTTTGTTGAGGTCATCTATGTCTTCTTGAGTCAAAGTTGGTTGTTCATGTCTTTCCAGGAACCCGTCCATTTCCTCTAAATTGTTGTATTTATTAGCGTAAAGTTGTTCATAGTATCCTGTTATTACCTCCTTTATTTCTGTGAGGTCAGTAGTTATGTCTCCTCTTCCATTTCTGATCTTATTTATTTGCATCCTCTCTCTTCTTCTTTTTGTCAATCTTGCTAAGGGCCCATCAATCTTATTGATTTTCTCATAGAACCAACTTCTGGCCTTATTGATTTTCTCTATTGTTTTCATGTTTTCAATTTCATTTATTTGTGCTTTAATCTTTGTTATTTCTTTCCTTTTGCTTGCTTTGGGGTTAGCTTGCTGTTCTTTCTCCAGTTCTTCCAAATGGATAGTTAATTCCTGAATTTTTGCCTTTTCTTCTTTTCTGATATAGGCATTTAGAGCAATAAATTTCCCTCTTAGCACTGCCTTTGCTGCGTCCCATAAGTTTTGATATGTTGTGTTTTCATTTTCATTCGCCTCGAGGTATTTGCTAATTTCTCTTGCAATTTCTTCTTTGACCCAGTCGTTGTTTAGGAGTGTGTTGTTGAGCCTCCACGTATTTGTGAATTTTCTGGCACTCTGCCTATTATTGATTTCCAACATCATTTCTTTATGGTCCGAGAAAGTGTTGTGTAAGATTTCAATCTTTTTAAATTTGTTAAGACTTGCTTTGTGACCCAGCATATGGTCTATCTTTGAGAATGATCCATGAGCACTTGAGAAAAAGGTGTATCCTGCTGTTGTGGGATGTAATGTCTTATAAATGTCTATTAAGTCTAGTTCATTTATAGTAATATTCAGATTCTCTATTTCTTTGTTGATCCTCTGTCTAGATGTTCTGTCCCTTGATGAGAGTGGTGAGTTGAAGTCTCCAACTATTATGGTATATGAGTCTATTTCCCTTTTCAATGTTTGCAGTATATTCCTCACGTATTTTGGGGCATTCTGATTCGGTGCGTAAATATTTATGATTGTTATGTCTTCTTGTTTAATTGTTCCTTTTATTAGTATATAGTGTCCTTCTTTGTCTCTTTTAACTGTTTTACATTTGAAGTCTAATTTGTTGGATATTAGTATAGCCACTCCTGCTCTTTTCTGGTTGTTATTTGCATGAAATATCTTTTCCCAACCTTTCACTTTCAACCTATGTTTATCTTTGGGTCTAAGATGTGTTTCCTGTAGACAGCATATAGAAGGATCCTGTTTTTTAATCCATTCTGCCAATCTATGTCTTTTGATTGGGGAATTCAGTCCATTGACATTTAGTGTTATTACTGTCTGGATAATATTTTCCTCTAACATTTTGCCTTTTGTATTATATATATCATATCTGATTTTCCTTCTTTCTACACTCTTTTCCATATCTCTCTCTTCTGTCTTTTTGTATCTGACTCTAGTGCTCCCTTTAGTATTTCTTGCAGAGCTGGTCTCTTGGTCACAAATTCTTTCAGTGACTTTTTGTCTGAGAATGTTTTAATTTCTCCCTCATTTTTGAAGGATAATTTTGCTGGATATAGGAGTCTTGGTTGGCAGTTTTTCTCTTTTAGTATTTTAAATATATCATCCCACTGTCTTCTAGCTTCTATGGTTTCTGCTGAGAAATCTACACAAAGTCTTATTGGGTTTCCCTTGTATGTGATGGATTGTTTTTCTCTTGCTGCTTTCAAGATCCTCTCTTTCTCTTTGACCTCTGACATTCTAACTAGTAAGTGTCTTGGAGAACGCCTATTTGGGTCTAATCTCTTTGGGGTGCGCTGCACTTCTTGGATCTGTAATTTTAGGTCTTTCATAAGAGTTGGGAAATTTTCAGTGATAATTTCTTCCATTAGTTTTTCTCCTCCTTTTCCCTTCTCTTCTCCTTCTGGGACACCCACAACACGTATATTTGTGCGGTTCATATTGTCCTTGAGTTCCCTGATACCCTGTTCAAATTTTTCCATTCTTTTCCCTATAGTTTCTGTTTCTTTTTGGAATTCAGATGTTCCATCCTCCAAATCACTAATTCTATCTTCTGTCTCTTTAAATCTATCATTGTAGCTATCCATTATTTTTTCTATGTTTGCTACTTTATCCTTCACTTCCATAAGTTCTGCGATTTGTTTTTTCAGTTTTTCTATTTCTTCTTTATGTTCAGCCCATGTCCTCTTCATGTCCTCCCTCAATTTATCGATTTCATTTTTGAAGAGGTTTTCCATTTCTGTTCGTATATTCAGCATTAGTTGTCTCAGCTCTTGTGTCTCATTTGAGCTATTGGTTTGTTCCTTTGACTGAGCCATATTCTCAATCTTTTGAGCGTGGACAGTTATCTTCTGCTGCTGGCGTCTGGGCATTTATTCAGATTTCCCTGGGTATTGGATCCAAAAGTTTGGAAGATTTTTCTGTGAAATCTCTGGGTTCTGTTTTTCTTATCCTGCCCAGTAGGTGGCGCTCGTGGCACACGTTTGTCTGCGGGTCCCACCAGTAAAAGGTGCTGTGGGACCTTAAACTTTGGAAAACTCTCGCCGTCCTGGGGGTTCGCTAGCCGAAGCGGCTTGAGCCGGCCCAGGGTCCGAACGCAGGGAGGGTTGCTGGTCGCCGCAGCCAGGGAAAGAGCCCGTCCGAATTTCCTAGTCGGCCCTGGGCAACAAGCGTGGCGGGAGGGCGCCAGCGGCAGCGGCCCGCCCGAGAGAGTGCACGTTCCCCGGGAGTCACGGGTTTGGAAGGGGCCTCCCCCACCCGTCACCGTTCTCCGCGGCCTGGGGGTTTCCGATCCAATTCTCTCAGTTGGTCCGGGGGCTGCACGTGGTGTGGGCGCCAGCCGTCTTTGTTTCAGGGGACCGCCTCTCCAATTCTCCCAGCCGGCCCGGGAAGGGGGAAGGGAGTAACTCCGGCCGCTTGCCACCCCGCCCGGTAAGGCCCGCGCGCCTCGGCGATCTCACCCGAGCTGCTTCTCTCAGCCAGCCAGCCGTTCCAGGATGGGGTACGCTGTCTTTTTTATCTCTGTTGTGGCTTTGGGCGCTTTCTGTATCGTTTCTACTCCCCTAGTAGGTGTCCTGGAGAAGAAACTAAGATCCGCGCGTCTTACTAAGCCGCCATCTTCCAGGAAGTCCCGAATGGATCATGACCTCTTAATTGATAATATCTTTGGTGACCTTTGACTATTAAAGAAATAATCTTTTGCAAGTATGTATTTAAACATTTTTGTCAATTGTTTGGTAAAAAAATCCATTTTAAAACAGTGTCTTGCTAAAATAGGCCTGGGGGAGATTGCAAGGTAAAGAAAATAATAAAATCAACAGGCTTTTTTAGATCTATTTGAACAAGTTGTCCTTTTTGAATGCATTGTTCAATTAATTGTAACTCTCATTCAGCTGCAGCTGTTTACTGCCTTTTGCTTAATAAGTTAAAATCTCCTTGTAAAATATCAAACAAGTTTTGTAACATATAATTAGGAATCCCTAAAGTGGCAGGTAGCAAAAATGAAAGCAGGGTGTCAATAGTGACGTGTACCCATAGTAAATGACCAGATTTTTAAAATTGAATTCATTGGATTGATTAAAAAGGAATGCAAGAATGTGGATTCTTTATAATTGGTTGTGCATTTTTGCTAGTTTTAAATTTATTTCATGCAGTTTTTATGATATTTTCTCACAATAGTGGTCAAATTCTGATTTGCTTACATGACCGGGCCCAGTTGGGTCCTCTGGGAACTGGCTAGGAACCAAGAGGAGCTTCCTGGGACCTAGATATCTTTATTAAAGTACACCTCCTTCTGGGGGGATAGCCAGTCCTCCCAGCTAGAGTGTACATTTTAACTATTTCTTACCAAGGTCATGTGATAGCAATATCAGTTGCATGTAATGGCAACATCAGGTGAACAAAAAAGACTCCACAAGTATATTTTTTCCTTGCATTCAACCCTCAAATCTGATCTGCTTCCAATATAAGCCATGGTTATCTTGGGATAAATTTAGTTTATACATATATAGTTTATATAAACATTGGACAAAGCATTAAAGTATTTTGGCTTAAAGGAATTTAGGTATTTAAATGATTTGAATATTATTTAGTCAGTAATAGATTCATTTATAGTAATAGTACTTAGATTAATAGATTAAGCCACCTGGTTTAGGGCAAGAAGCACTTTTTGCCAGTATAATGATACCCAGGAGAAAATCAGTATTTTTTATACAGATAATAACATGATAAAAGTTAACATAAGTTATTTTGATAAAACACAGACTCTTTGCTTTCTAAGTAATTATTTAGAATTTTTTTTTTATCCTTTCATTAGAACAGGCTAAAAGTCCAAGAAAACATTGTCATTTTAGACTCATTAAATCTTTCTTGATTTTAACCATAATTTCTATTTTTATAAACCCTCAGCACTTATTATATTAGTTTAGGCTTTGTCCTATATTTTTCTCACTTAGTAACAGTTATTCATTTTAGGATAAAACTATTCTGTTTTCCTATTAATAAAAATACATCTTTCATATTTTTCATACTTAAATCATTACTTTGAACAAATATTTTACCACATACATAATTACCATCAAAATTAAATTTGTTAGAATAATGTTAAATATTTAAAATTCTTTGATGTTTCAAATATGCATTAACTATCAATATATAGTTTTTAACAAGAATTTTTAGTTTTAAAGTTTGTAAAATATATTTCTCTTTTCAAACATGAATAGGAGCTAAACTCATGGCCAGTTTCCAAATTGCTGTTTATTGAGGATTTAAGTTAACAAAAGGAGATGGGGTTGCCGCTCCCATTTTGAGTCATAGGACTTTACCTGTAGTATTGGTATAAATCTCATAGAATAATCATTCAGACTAAACAAAGGTAACCTAACAGAATACCTTGAGTCAGAACTACAATCCCAAACTGCACACCCCATTGTTTATTCACTGCAAAGCCTTCATAAGGAATTTCCATTACTTAAGATTTAAAACATTATGGCCTTAAGGCTGAAACCAACAACAATGTTTTTGAATGAGATCAAATAAGCTTACTAATTCAGATGTTTTAACAGGCACCCCAGTAGTTTTAACACACACACATACTCCTCCAGCCACCTATTATGATTACCCGTTACCCTGATGATCCAAGGAAAATGCTTACTTTACCAATATGACTCGAGTCCTCTTCTATCGGCTGGACACACGTGCCTCTACTGAGACTTTTCCTTGGTTCCTTAATATTGATTTGGAGTCTTCTTCTTCGAGCCCCACGTTTGGGTGCCAAATGTTGCTTTCTGTAGAAACAGAGCTCGAAGGATATTAAGGAATGATGAGAAAAAAAGAAAGGAAGAAAGAAAGAAAGACACAGATGGGCTCAGGGGGTCTGAAGCTTGAGTTTACTTCAGACAGACTTCAGACAACTTTATTTTCAACCAGATCTTAGTTATATACCACAGAATGTCAATAGATATGCAGGCATTTCCTGAGGGAGCAAGATTTTTATCTCACAGTGTTCTTCATACTTAACATAACTGTTTGGGGTAAGCATTCTCTTCCTCCCAGACTGCTCTACATAACAATCGCCACAGTTTACCGCTGCCATCCTGAGGCCAGCAGCTTGCAACAAATTCTGTAGGTCTTGCTTTAAACTCTTGGCTTCTACAGACTCACACAAGAAATCTGAATGAGTTCTCATAAGAATTGCTTCAAAGCTATGGTTCTCATAGAAAGAGTGTTTAACTCCAGGGTACAGGGGGAAAACTGCTATTGCATGCTATGAGCTATATTGAAAGGGAAACCATCAGCAATACCACAGCAACAGCAGAGGTAAATAATGGGGTGAGGGACAAGAGTTAAGATGAGGTTTAGATTTCCTATTTGGCGAGGGTGTGTTTCTTGGTTTTCTGACTCTTGGGAACAATGAAATTATCTAAAATTGAGAATGTTGATGGACTGTGGACTTTGGGCTCTCTACATGATGCCCAATGAATGCAAGTGGCCAAAGGATGCACTGATGGAGAAGTAGATTGGCAAATGATGGTGTATACTTATGAATGAAGGTTGTGCTGTTACAAAAAGGAACAAAGTTGTGAGGCATGCAACAACATGAATGAACATGTGGGACATTTGGTGAGACAAAATAAGCCAGAAACAAACAAACAAAAAATGGTATGGTCACCTTTAGAAAATGCTTATAAGAAAACAGGGGCCTAGACTGTAAGCTTTTAGAGCAGACACATTAAGTGTGGAGTGGTGATTATTATTTCTGAATTTTGAAAGGCTATTTTATAAATATTACCTGATATTTAGAGATAAGAATGAAGTCAAACAGGTTGAAGTTAAAGTAATTCAGAACATAAGGCTATGGAAGACAGTGTCTATATTTTAGAACCATGCATACTCTTTGAGAACAATCAAAGAAAAGTTTATTTGATCTGGAACTGAAATTTTCTGTAGTGCATAATCTAATTCAACCTATCTGTGCAGCTTATTTGAACAACTGAAACACAGTAAGCACAGAATAAGAAAGAGGTCCTTTAATCCTGTATAGATTATTGCAATGCCTGGAAACATCATAGAGCATATTAACCAGATAATCATAAAGCATTGGCAAAGTTCCCTGAGGGAGGGGAGAAAGACTAGGGAACTATTAAACTTTACCATCAGGGAATCCCCTGATACTGTGTCACACCTTAGGGATACCCAAATCAATAGGCCATGCCCTCAATCAAGAAGCTTACTCTTGTGAAGCTTATGCAGGTAGCAGAGAAGCTTAGACTACATATAGGCATGCCTAAGAGTTGCTTCTGGAGGACCCATGTTCTTGCTCAGATGTGGCCTCAGTCTCTCTAAGCCCATCTCTACAAGTGAAATCATTGCCCTCCCCATTATGTGCAACATGACATCCAGGGGTGAAAGTCTCCCTGACGATGTGGGAGATGACTTCCAGGGATGAATCCAGATCTGGCACCATGGGATCAACAATTCCATCCTGACCAAAAGGGGGAAAAGAAGTATAATTTAAAAAGTATCGGTGGCAGAGAGAGTTCAAATAGAGTCAAGAGGATACTCTGAAGGTTGTTCTTATGAAGCTTCAGGTAGACCTTGCTACCTGTCATAACCTATCAGCCCCCAACCAGGACCATTCCAGCCAATCCTAAAGAAAACCTAGGGCAATATATAAGATTCCACAAGGATTCCAGGCACTAGAGTAACTTTCCAGAAAACTACCACCTCCAGATGGGTCCTTGGTCCAGATAAGTCCTGAAACCTAGCCCAGCCTCTCCAGAACATCAGA
Source organism: Tamandua tetradactyla (assembly GCF_023851605.1). Classification (NCBI taxonomy): domain Eukaryota; kingdom Metazoa; phylum Chordata; class Mammalia; order Pilosa; family Myrmecophagidae; genus Tamandua; species Tamandua tetradactyla. The sequence continues at coordinate 51,145,796 of NC_135353.1, read as the reverse complement.
TAGTTCCATCTTCCTATCCCATATTAGTGACAGACCCTTCCAATAGCAAAAATTTAGAATTGCCATAGCCCAGGCAACCCCAAAGAGAGGTATTGAAAGATCAAAGGTGATGATGGAATTATACATAGAAGATAGGACTTAACAAATGAATATGAATGCTGAATCACCATAATGATATCTCTTTTAGTCTCCAGTATTTTAGAAAAGACAGAAGAAAAACCTCAAACTGTGGAATTGTAACCCATTCCAAAGTCTGAAATATGTTCTACAACTAATTGTGGTACTTTGCCTTGAAATTTATAGCTTTTTGTATATATATTACTGTTCACAAGAAAAGGAGGAAAAAAATGGATTGGAATGATAAAAAAGTACTTAAGCCCTCTTGCCCCATATATTCTGGAACAGCTAGAAGGAAAAATATGAGCAGATCATCTGGTAGCCCATGATAAACTATGGGATGTGTCATGTAACTACTTTTTGAAGAGTGCTTTGAAAAGTAATGCTATTTTATTTCTTTGCTTTGAATATATGTTATACTACACAATAAAAAAGTCAAAAAAAAGAGGAAGAACAAAGTTGGAAGATGCACACTTCCTGCTTTAAAGCATATTAAAATGCTACAGTGATGAAAAAAGAATGGTACCTGCATAAAGATAAATATATTGGCCAACTAAATCAAACTGCAAATTCATAAGTGCACCCTCATATCTAGAGCCAATTGATATTTGACAAGACTGCCAAGTCCATTCACCTGGGAAAAAATGATCTTTTCCACACATGGTGCTGTGATAACTGGATATCCAGATGAAAAAGAATGAACCTGTATATCATAGCATATACAAGAATTAACTAAAAATGGATCAAAGGCCTATATCTAAGAACCAGAACTATAAAACCCTTTGATGAATATGTAGGGAACCATGTACAGGTTCTTGCATTAGGCAGTACCTTCTTAGACTTTACACCAAAAGCACAAGTAATTAAGAAAAAATAGAAAATCATACCTCCTCAAAATTAAAAACTTTTGCACATGAAAGGACATGGTCAAGAAAGTGATCATTTAATCTAATCAATGGAATAAAATATTTGGAGACTATATATAAAATATTTGGAGACCTGATAAAAGTTGAATATCCAGAATATATTAATTATTACAAGTGAACCTTAAAAGCACAAATGACCAAATTTCAAAATAGGCCAAATACTTGAATAAACATTTCTCCAAAGAGGATATACAAATAACTAAAAGCACATGAAAAGATGTACAACATAACCAGCTACTAGGGAAATGCAAATGAAAACCACAATGAGTTATCATTTCATACCTACTAGAATGGCCACTATTAAACAAACTGAAAACTACAAGTGCTGGAGAGGATGTGGAGAAATAGGAATATTCAATCATTGCTATTGAGAATTTAAAATGGTGCAGCCATTATGTAAAACCGTTTGGCAGTTCCTCAGGAAGCTAAGTGTAGAATTACCATATGACTCAGTTGAGTGAAATAAATCAGAAAACCAGAGGACAAATACTCCGTGATCTTACTGTTATAAACTAATTATAGTATGTAAACTCACAGAATTGGAATCTATAATATACACTACCTGTAGATAGACTGGGATTAGAGAATGGAGAGTTGATGCTTGACTTGTACAGAATTTTTATTTACAGCCTGATGGTATAGGTTTGAAAACGGATGGTGGTGATGGTAGTACATTATTGCGGGTATAATCAACAGCACTGAAATATGTAGATGAATGTGGTTAAAAATGGAAACATTAGGTTGTATATATTACTAGAATAAAAATTAAAAGATAAAACATAGGGCTGTACAACACAGTAAGCCATGAGAGAGATGATGTACTACACTTAATAGTACAAGTATAAGAAGGTTATTTCATGGATAATAACAAATGAACCATACTATTGCAAGGTGTTAATAATAAGGTGGTATATGAGAAAATTATACCTAATATGAACTATTGAAAATAGATGGAATTATTTTGATATTCTTTCATCAATTATAAAAAAGGTAACTAATGTTACAAAACATGACACATTTTTAAAATTGCACTATCGTCAATTGTAACAAATGTTCCACACCAATGTAAGTTGGTGGTGGTGGGTAATATATGGGAATCCAGTATATGTGTGATTTTTTTGTAACAATTTTGTCATAATGTAGCTAATAAAAAAAATCCGTAATATATATTGAGCTCTTATTATCACCCCAACTACCCTAATTGCTATTTGTATGTAAATCATTTCACATGATCCTTACAGAACACATGAGTCAGAGTTATTATCATCACCATTTTACAGATGAGAAGACTAAAATCAGTCTAAAAAATTAGTTTTTCTAATGTCACAATTTTTAGATGGTGGGGCTGGGATTCCAAAGCACAATTTTGTCTGGTTTCAGTGCTCCTATGTTCTATGACAGTATTCAAAAGACACCGTAGGCCTGAATTGCTGGGTTAGTACTTCAATTCTTGCCTTTCCTTCACCAGTTTGCAGGCACAGATTCAGCCTGAGGCCTGCAAGTTGTCTCATGAGCTATCCAACTGAGTTTTCCAAGTTTTCTGTTCAAACACAATATGTTTGTCCTGCCCACATGACTTGACCTGTCTCATTGTCCTGGCTCTTCCTCCATCAGAGAAGGCAAATACAATTAGACTTTTCATCATACAGTGGACATCTGCTCAGAATGTCTTTCTAGCTGCCAAGGGCACTTTGAAAAGCAAGCATTCAGCTAATAGGGAGAGGTTTGAGAACCATGATGCTCTGTACTAATGCCATCACATCTGAATATGCAAATTAAAATGGCTGGAGTCTATCATATCTTCATTAGATGGTCTTGAGAGGCATTTTCTGCTTTACTGTCTGGCAGAGAAACAACTGTATGTGGAAGCTGTTTCTCCCTCTAACTCCTTAACAACCCTTCTGCTTTCACTCCCTCCTCTGCTCTTAGTTCTATTTTGAGCTTATGAAAACCTCTCAATGTTCTGAACTAAAAGCTTGGCATTTCATCTAAAATGATCTTGTCATTGGTGCTTTATCAAAGGATGGCTGATTTGACCTTCAAACACGAGTGAAATCATTTAGTTTAGGAACATGTCAATAAGCAATATTCCCAGGCCTTGTACATTTAATAGCATCTATCAAACATTTTCCTTTAAGAACTTGTTAATGTTCTTTTAATAAGGTATCCTCTAAAACACACAGGTTCTATTCATCACATTGTCTGAAGATTGATGTCAAATTCATTCCACTAACTGATAAATTAGGTAAAAAATTAGCAGCAGCAGGAGTAAAGATTCTAAGTTCACCATTTTGCATTAAACTAAGCACAGAGCCTTAAGTCACTGCTCAAATCTCAGAACATTATGTTTGCTTGCTCTTCTTTGGTATGATAAGGTAGAAAAATTGCATCTATGGCACAGTGTTGATGTTATACCTTTGCTTGGTTTCAAGGATCAGTATATAAGTAAAGTCAATCGTGAAATATTAAATATTTAACAATAAAATTCATTTTAATGAGTTAGTTATCAAATTATTTTATAGTTGACATACTATAGAAAAAAGTCACAGAAATTTGAAGTTTGTAATTTTTAATTTAATATGATAGTTGTCTTGAGACAATGCATTTCCTAGATGTTTCTCTGATTCAAATTAATTTCAAATTTAAGTGAGGGAGATTTTTTAACTCCTCAAATGAATGTCTTTCCTTTTTCTAAGGGAAAGCAAATAGATTCTGAATTTCAACGTGAAATTTTAAAATGGAATATAACATTAATATCAAATGAACTATTATATGTAATAGTGAAATACATTCAAATGAATTCCACTGGCATCTATAAATTAGAAAAATTGTCAATTCCAGATAGAAGCTTGAGATCAGCACATATTTGGGGTTTTATGAATAGTCATTTATGAACTTTTAGTTCACAGTGCTTCCTATAAGGTGTATAAATAATTTCAACTAATGTATCCAATGTGGAAAGATAACAGCCATCATTTCTGCATTAAGACAAATAATATTAACAAAGCCTGCAGTGGCTATACAAATATTATTTTATTTTATTGAATAAAGTGCCCTAACTTTATGGAAAAAGCATCACAGAATTTTCAGTAATCATATGCTTTTTAAATACTTCATTCTTTTAAAATTATTCTATAGCTGTAGAGAAATCTGATCTGTCACTGAGATGGAATTTGCAGATGCAAATGAAAGACTGAGCAGATGGTGTGTTGGAGGAATTTGAATATTGAAGTGCCTTCCAGAATAAAAAGCACTTTTTATGAGTCCACTATGAATTAACTGAAAGAGCAATTTTCATTTATCTCAAATTCTATGTAAATATATTGAATTTCTGTTCAATGTCATATTGCTAGAGGTCCTTCAAAAACAAATTGGAAAAATGCAATGTAGATATTCATACTCAGATCAAAATCTAAGCATTGAGTTAAGTTAGACCAAATTCGCCATCCAAACCTAGTTTTTCAAATGTTCTTGCCATTCCATGACACTACTTTGTTACATTATTCATTTTCCTCTCCTCTTTTCATGATAGCTTTCCAAATTCCTGTATTTCCTAACTGCATATGTAGTTGTTCTTCTCAAAAATGTCTCCAAAAAACAGGGAAAACTTTAGAGAAGGCAATGTTTCCTTAAAAATTATGGAAGCCAATGGATATGTTTCCATAATATTTAAAATCTGAGTCATTTGAGAGCATGCAAAGTTTTATGACTTTGATTTTGCTATGTCAACATAGTCTATGAAGGACTCCTGGGGTACATCAGAATCACCTGAGAGGTGTATTAATATGCAGATTCCTGGGCCTCATTCCCAGAGATTCTTTTTTGACTAAGACTAGGCATACCAACAACCATATTTTGAGAAACACTAAGATAATCATTATAAACACCTTGCTACCTCTTCACCACACAATTACTCATTCATTTTGTTCATATCATTACCTATTTTTCAGGATTCAGATTAAATTTTGACTTCCTGTAAAGCCTCCCATGAATCCTACCTGTCCCCAAGCACAAAGCTGCTATCTCTTGTGTTGTGATGGAATAGAATGTGGGGTTTTGGGGTATCACAGTGCAAGTAGTGTGGTCATGAGTACACAGAGAAATGTTGGATATACTGGGACGGGATAGCTTGGATAGATCTGCAGCATTTTACACTGAGATTTTGTACCTGAGATTGTACAATGGAATTGGATGCTACATGATTTGCAACCTGGATACACCAATAGCAGCAAACCTTGTGACCTGATTGACTGCGGCAGTGAAATCCAACCATATAACTTTCATGTCTTGAGGGGAGGTTTTGCCGCCATTTTATGACAAGAGACTGGGAATGTATGAAGGTAACATAATGGCTACCCATTAGTAGTTGTACCTGTGCAATGAAGAAGAGACAGGTAACATTCAATGAGGTGACTTAGGTTGAATACACTCACGTTGAGTACAGGCATTTCTAACTGAAAATATGAAGCTATGAGCTTTGAGAGACTTACATAAAAAATGAACTGGATAGAGGAATTGTGTAAGAGATGTGAGAGTGGGGAGTTGATAAGACATGATTAGGATGGAGGCGACCATAATCAAAACCATTAAGTGGTAGAACAGGGATATAAGCGTAAACATATCTTATTGCAACCAGCAGAATAGTAACATTTTATCAGTGTTTTTGTATTTCATAGACAAATTTAAAAGTACAACTTTCCAGGCTCTACTCATAGAGGTTCTTATTTAATACATCTGGTGGGGCCTAGGAGTCTGCATTTTAATAATTACCTGAAGAGATTATGATGCAAATGTTTCCCAGGCTAGTCTTTTAGAAACAGTAATATAGCTGCTGCTTAGTTTTTGGTGATTATGCCTACCATCTTGATACTCACCACTAGAATTAGAATTTTAGAGATCAAACTTGAGACCCAGAAAATATGCAATATGATCCAACTATCTTCCTGCTAAAAGTGGTTTTTAATGTGCTTGAAAAATATTTATCTTTGGAAAAGGTAATCACCTTAAGTTCAAACACTGACATCAATAATATTAATACTATAGACTTTAGGAGAAACTTTTTCAAAATAGAATACTTTTGCTTTAGTGGAGACTCAAAGCTGGAAAAATGGATTGAGGAATGGCAGGTACCTAAACTGCAGCAATTCTAACAACAAAATCACAAATTATCTGAATGAAAAGCAAAGAGGTCCTTAAAGTAGTAGTACCCAACATTTCTCTAACCCATGAGGTGTCGGTACCTTGATACACTTTCACATGCTATGCCTTTCCTTAAAGTATATTAAAATACAGTATATGTGCTAATAAATATCAAGGAAATGAAACACCACACTACACTGATCTATTTTTAAAGATTTTGTTGCAGAGTCTTAAGAATACCTACTCTCTCTACACTTACAAACAAACTCATGGTCAGTTCATAATCACTTTTCTATAGACATCACAATACCACTGTAAATAGCAAGTCCAGATAAAAGGAAAAGATCATGATCAAGTTTAAGTATAATAGTAGTATGAATCACTATAAAGAGCATTAAGAATTTCAAACCCCAAAATTAATTATTTAATTAACACATATTTCCTGAATAGCTATTTGTGCAAGTGCTAGAGTGGGAAACATTCGAGCAAGGCTGAAAATTTATTGCTCAGAAATGTTTAAAGAAAATTCTTCTTGGGGTTATCAGGCTGGCATAAACAACTTCTAAAATTATTTCCAAACCTAAAATTCCATGATTTCATAGGTACAATTACTTCAATAATTCAATAATATAACTCTTAATAAGGTACAATCTTAAGTAAGACATTTCCTGGTGACATTGAATTTTTAATAAGCTAGTACTCCCCAGAGGGTGCTTGCTTGGTCATACTTCATCTTAAATGAGCCTTTGCAAGGGCACTAACCATATAAACAAGTCTCTTTATATTAGTGGGCCACCTCTCTTTGAAGAACAAAGAGTCATTAATTTTACCATTTCTTCCAATCATATCACACCTGTGCTTAAAATCTTTTAACAACTTTCTGTCTCTCAGTATATTTTGAAGATAGCAGCTAGAATGTTCTTTCTCAAAGAAATCACATCATATTATTCCTTTAAAATCCTTCAAATGAGTTACCATCTCATTCAAAGCCAAAGGTCACTATAAAGGTCTACAAGATTTTGTAGGATACGCCCCACATCTGACCTCATTTCACTAACATCTTCCTTTTACTCATCCCACTCCAGCCACCGGACTGACTGATTCCATCAAAATTCCATACACATTCTGTCTGGCATTCCCTTTTTTCAATCATCCCTCCAGAAGACAAGCCCCTAAGATGACTTCCCAATGAGTCGTGCCATTGCATAATTCCCTCATCTTGAGTGCAGGTAGAATCTATGACTCACGTCTAACCAATTAAATATGGCAAAAGCAATGGTATGTCAGAACTTTGATTAATTATGTTGTGTGGCAAAGGTGGAGGGATTTTGGTGATGGAATTAAAACCTCTAATCAAGTGATTTTAAATTAATCAAAAGGGTCATTCTGGGTAGGCCTGACCTCATCAGGTGTGCTGTGTAAAAAGGATCAAGGGGTCAGAGACATTCTGTCTCCTGCTGGACTTGAAGAAGCAAGCTTTTTGTGTCCTACAGCTGCAGTGAAATGAATTTTACCAACAACCACAGGAAACTGGGAGAGAGCCCAAGACAGCACCTTGAATTGTTAACTTATGCCAAGGCACTAGTCCCAGTGAAACTGTGAAATAATAAATATGTGCCGTTTTAAGCTCCTTGTGCTGTTTTAAGCTCCTTGTGGTATGTGCTGTTTTAAGCTCCTTGTGGTAATTTGCTATATGGCAGTAGGTGACTAATTTAATCCTTAAGGATCCCTCTTACATTTCCTTCAACGTTTTGCTCAAATTTCATCTTTTTTTTATTAATTAAAAAAAGAATTAACAAAACAATTAGAAATCATTCCAATCTACATGTACAATCAGTAATTCTTAATAACATCATATAGTTGCATATTTATCATTTCTTAGTACATTTGCATCGATTTAGAAAAAGAAATAAAAAGACAACAGAATAAGAATTAAAACAATAGGAAAAAAAAAAAAAACCTATACCTCACATGCAGCTTCATTCAGTGTTTTAACATAATTGCATTACAATTGGGTAGTATTGTGCTGTCCATTTCTGAGTTTTTATATCCAGTCCCGTTGTACAGTCTGTATCCCTTCAGCTCCAATTATCCCTTCTCTTTTTTTTTTTTAATTAACGGAAAAAAAGAAATTAACCCAACATTTAGAGATCATACCATTCTACATATGCAATCATTAATTCTTAACATCATTACATAGATGCATGATCATCATTTCTTAGTACATATGCATTGGTTTAGAAGAACTAGCAACATAACCGAAAAAGATATAGAATGCTAATATAGAGAAAAAAATAAAAGTAATAATAGTAAAATCAAAACAAAACAAAACAAAACAAAACAAAAACCTATAGCTCAGATGCAGCTTCATTCAGTGTTTTAACATGATTACTTTACAATTAGGTATTATTGTGCTGTCCATTTTTGAGTTTTTGTATCTAGTCCTGTTACACCGTCTGTATCCCTTCAACTCCAATTGGCCATTATCTTACCCTGTTTCTACCTCCTGCTGGACTCTGTTATCAAGGACATATTCCAAATTTATTCTCGAATGTCTGTTCACATCAGTGGGACCATACAGTATTTGTCCTTTAGTTTTTGGCTAGACTCACTCAGCATAATGTTCTCTAGGTCCATCCATGTTATTACATGCTTCATAAGTTTATCCTGTCTTAAAGCTGCATAGTATTCCATCGTATGTATATACCACAGTTTGTTTAGCCACTCTTCTGTTGATGGAGATTTCGGCTGTTTCCATCTCTTTGCAATTGTAAATAACGCTGCTATAAACATTGGTGTGCAAATGTCTCAAATTTCATCTTTTTATTGTTTAAAATCTATTTAAATTAATTATCTAAAATTTATTTAAATTATTTATTTAAAATTGTAACAACTTCAGAACACATTCTCTATTTGCTCTCTATATTTTATTTTTCTCCATAACATTTATAACCATCTGACAAACTATATATTGTACTGATTTATTTTGTTTATTGTCAGTGTCCCCCATTACAGTGTAAGCTCCATGAGAGCAGAGGTCTTGTGTTCCCAGCACTTAGAAGAGTGCCTGAAGTCTATGAATATTTCTGGGAGGAAGGGAAGGAGGGAAGGAAGGTAGGAAGGAAGGATTTTTTACATGATAAACATCAGGATCATCAGCATAACTTCCAAAGCCCTGCATTTTTTGGGGCCTGTCAACTTTTCCAGTCTTAACTTACTCCACCTAAGCATTTGCCCTTTCTTTTCTAGCCACATTAACCTTTGCTTAATTACTTCAATTTCCCATGCTTAGGGCTTTTGCATGTATTTACCCCACCATTTTTACCCTTCTAATTTATTCTTAAGAGTTCACATTTAGTGTAGATTCCTCAGGGAAATATTCTCTGAACTTCTGGATTAGGTCTGGTCTTCTTGATACATAACCCCATATCTTATGCTCTTTTCACACCTTTCATCTCAGTTGTAATCACTTCTGTAATCACTTGTTCAATGTCTGCCCCTCCCTCATTTTGTAGATTTTCTGGGAAGAGAGACAATGTCTCTCTTGTTTACCTTTGTATCCCCAGTGCCTAGTGCAGTTTTCATCATTGTAAGAGAATATAGTTATTTCAGTCATCAGATTGCAAAATATGGTGGAGTTTCTATTCATTTCTCTCTAGTTACATAGTTTGCTTCCTAAGCATATCTAATGAATGTTTCCAAAGCATTGAAAGAATTTCTTCAATAAAACACTGCCAATTAATTAACGTATTCAAGTTGGAAGCAAACAACCTCTCACTGGAATGTTGCCCTCCCTACCTCCTGAAGTTTTTTCAAGACATTTTGAAAAGTACAAAATAAAAATATATACATTTTTTAAAATCCAGTAATAGAGTTTTCTTCATTCACAATTTGGATGCTATGTATGTAAAAGCTATACATAACAGGCCAGCAGGTGAGGACAACACATTAGGAGGCCAAAGGTCAAAAGACCCTGAGAAAATCTTTAATTCCTCAAAAAGAGAAAGTAAATGAAATTTGCCTGGAATATTAATAACTATCATCATCATCATCATCACCGTTATCTAATGTCTCTATTTCTTCTAATAGAAGGATCTGATTCTAGACTTTGGCTGTGAAATGCATATATTAAAGCTGTAGTTTAGGGACTGTGTAATACTTTCCCCAATTTAGCCATTGTACCTTGGGACCTATTCACTGAAATATTTGTGTTTGTAGGAAATTTCCCAGTATGAACTAGATTATAAGAATGATGCATATCTTTTTAACCAAAGTGCATAAATTTGAGAATCTTTCACTTTATTTGGTAGCCATTGCTTGCCTGAAAGACATTTATGGAATAAATCATCATCATCATCATCTTCATCATCTATCTGCATAAAGATGTTGGGTGAATCTGCATATGCATGTTGGGTGAATATTATTTCCCTTGTATCTTTACAATAGTCTCCTTTTGAGTGTTATTGGCTTGTGGTATCAGTGTTGTTAGGGACCCCTAAGATTCTTCCTTGAGCCAAATTCTGTGATTGTTAGAGTTTTGTGAAAGATGTAATTTGAAGAGCATAGACCCAAAATAAAATTTTGTCAATAAATGGAAAACAGCAAACTTCTGATAGGTGTTAATCTACAAACTGAATTGTACACTCATCTTTTGCATGCAAGCCTCATTTATAATTCTTGCAAGCTACATACATTTGCCATATTGATTTATTTTCTGTTTTGTTTTATTAAGCTATTAAGGAAGAAGACAGATTATACTGAGTTCTGGGCTTGAGTTGTTCATTTGTCTGTCTGTGAATCGATCTGTCAAGGCTGATGCTTTTCCCAACTGAACTGGACGGGTATTACCTTTACTTCCTCTATCTCATGTCTTTGGTTAGGAGTAGATTTTTATTCTTAAGGCTTAGCTGCTTTTGTAAACCTTCCGCATCATTCTGGCTACCTCATGGAAGGGAAACTGAAAGACATCATTGTGATACACAAAATTAAGAAGTGTTTTGCTCCCTTCCCTATCAGTTTCTTCTTCCTCCTTGGAAATGCGTCCTTTAAAAAAAAAAACTTACCCCTACTGAGTACCAATTCTGTTTTTAATTTTCCCTCTTAGTTTCCATCTAATCCATCTCCACTTTATTTAATTCATATTTATGTCTGTGTGTATCATATCTCTTCACCTAAGGTGCATAAATTCCTTGATGGAAGGGACCAGATCACATTTATTTTTTAATCCTCAAAAAGTATATTGTACATAGTAGATAACTGATATATTTGTTAAAAGAGTGAATGGAGGCATGTCTCTCCCCTGGGCATGTCCATGCTAACCTCCCTAACGTGTGCTCTCTCTTTTCGATAAACTTCTCCTTTTAATAAACTTTACTATTTATTCCTAATGACCCTTTCATCTCTAAATTCTTTTACTTTTGAGACTATAAAACTTGGGTCAGGGCTTAACTGGCTGCATTGCCAATGGGGCACCAGTTGCATATTCTGGAGAGCCCAGGAGGAGTGATTTCAAAAGATCCCAGGAGAGCGGTATCTTCCAGGTAAGACTGGCCTCTGAGACCTGCACTTTGTAAGTCATGCCCCCTCCTTTCCCTACCCTTTCCCCAAGGGAAATTCTTCAGCTATTCTTGCTCACCTTTTCCTTTGCATATGGCCTATGTATCATTTCCATACTCTTAGTAATATCGACCTTCTCCTCCCAAAGGGGAGTGCAGGGCTTAGCTAAACGGGACCTCTATCCTTTCTTGCTGTTTGTAGTGGTTTTAGATTGGGTCATACATAAAGTTTACTTTCTGCCTCCAGACTTTGGAAGGGAGCAGAGTTTCAGCTCAGAGCTGCCAGGGTGAGAAATTCAACTCACCAGCCCTCTGAGTCCTGGAAGGAGCCACTGGGGTGAGAAGTCTGGCTCTTCAGCCCTCTGGATCCAGCTTAGGAGTCAAGGGATGAATCCAGAAAATCCATGTCCTAATAATGTTTAGGGTTTCTCTCCCCTACAGGGGCTCTATGGGCTGAGAAGGTGTTTCTAGGGTACTATTCAGCTGATGGATAAGACTTCAGACCCCAGTGAATGAGTATCCCATTATCACTTTCTCCTTTCAAAATAACAAGCAGTGCATCCAGCATCCCAATTGATAGCTACATGGGCTGCACCCTGAAAAATTGAAATAATCTACTGACCACCAAACTGAAAAAGAAAAAGTTGATATCTTACTATAATGTTCCTCGGCCTCGAGGAGGTGGAGAAAAATGGCCAGAAAATGGCATTCTTGGCTTTAATGCCATTCTCTAAATTAGATCATATTTGTAAAAGAGAACAGAAATGATATGAAATTCCTTATGTCCAGTTTCTATGGCTCTGTATCAGGACATGGCCATGAGGAGAGTTTGTAAAAGATATTCTCTAAAGGGGGAGTTAGAAGATGAGTCCTTTCTGTCTCAGGAAGAGAAGGAAGCAGATACTTAAATGACCCATTGTTAGCTAAACCCCAATGAAAACTCAAAAAGACTCAGGATTGATCTTCTCCCAAATGCAGACCCAGAGCCCATTGGGCCTGAGGCCCCCATAGACCCTCCTCCTTTAAAAGCAGAGGCTTCCAATCCCACTGTGCCTCCTCCTTATTCAATTCCAGCAGAACACATTTGCAGTGGAGCCCCTTACCATCCCCTGAAGAAGGGAAAAAGAAGCTCTGAAAAAAATGAAATATATCATTTCTGAGAAGTAACCAATGTAGATATAGTAACCATAAAGGTCCATGTTGCTTTTTCTATAACTGACTTAGCAGAGTGCAAGAAGTAATTGGGAAAAGAAATTCTCTAAGGACCCCTCCAAGTTTCTGAAAGAATTTAAAAACCTGGTCCTCACCTATGAGTTCACCACGGTGATTCTCTCCCCCTGCTGCACTCCCAAGGAAAAATGAAGGATTAAGGTAGAAGCCCAAGGACATGCAGACAAGTTGCCTGGGAGAACAGCAAAGACAAATGCAGACAGAGGAGACTAGTGGAGGCTATAAAAATATATATACTAAAGTAGATCCAGACTCTGAGGAAGAACACGTCATGTTAAAAACCTGCTTTATAGGCCAGTCAGCTTCTAACATGAGAAAACTGCCAAAGATGTCCTCAAGACTTCTTAGAATGACCTTATGAGTACTGCCCTTTCTGTCTTTAATAACCGAGATAGGGCTCCAGAAGAAAAGAAAGCAGAGAGACCTGAATAAGTCGAGGCTCATAGCTTTGTCTTAGAACTATAAATGGCCACCTCAGGGCCATTCAGGTCAGAAGCCACTGGAAACCTGTCATCAATGTGGGGAGTTAGGGCACTGGAAGGGGGAGTGTTCCCAAAGAACAAAGGAGCTCCGAAGATGGAGAGAGCCTCCAGGGCCCTGTCCATGAGGCAGTGTTACCAGACAAAAGCTATGGATTCTTTGGCCTGATGTGCTCAATAACCAATATCTGAGACACAGGAGTTTCAAAGAGAGAAAGGATTTATTATTAGGCATGTGGTAGGAGAGCATATGGTCTAGCGGCCCAAAATCTACATCCCTGAGTTTAGGGGGTTCAAGATTTTTAAGGAATTTAACAAGGGGAGATGAAGTCATTTCAAATAGCAAGTTCAAAGAAGAAAAGAAGACAATGTTGTTATCATTTCAATGAAGAGAACATAAGTTGAAGGAGGGGAGGCAGAGCTATTACTTCAGTACTAAAGGTGCAAGCCAAAAGGAAGGGGGCAAGCTATCTTTCAGAAGCAGAATCTAGCTGATAGTATTTACAAATGTCCCAGACTAAAGCTGGCTAATTGCTGACTTCAAATTCTTCATTAAAACTAAGGCCCTTGGAAAAAAAAAATTAGGGCCCTTACTCTATAAAAAAAAAAAAATGACCACTTAAAGGGCTTAACAGCTCTTGCATTCACAAAGGCATGAGATACAGACTTTTACAGTCATTTCAGATATCAGGGCAGCTGAATTATAGTTTAGAGATTTCAGAGATTTCCCTCTGTCTACTCCAATATACCAGAAAGCAAAAAGGAATATCTATATAATGATTCATCCCTTAAATCCTCATTTCTTGGTTACAATAGAAAGGCAGGACACTGGGCCTGAGATTGTGTCGAACATCCAAGGGGGAGCAAAGCCTCTCCAAAAGCCCTATTGGCTGCTCCTGTCCAGGACTACAGGGGCCTGGGGCCAATGACTCCCTGGATCTTACTGAAGAATATCAAAATAGTGAAGGCTCAGATATCTCTAGTGGTGGCTGTTAAGACCATTAACTTTTTAATTGACATAGGAGCCACATATTCTGTAGCTTCTCACTCTGGCCCTCTCTCCTCTAAAACCTGTCCAATAGTGGAAGCAGATAGGAAATCACAGTTTCCAGCTTTCTCCCCAATTCTCCCCCAACAAATTGGTAGTACTTTTTTTTTGTCCATCACTGTTTATTTGCTGGGCAGCCACCAGCAACCTGGTGGGGGGAGGGGAGGAGCCCCAGGAAACACCCCCAGCCTGTCTGCCCCCTCCCCCTGACATGGCCCTGGCTTCCGAGAACACTGGGAGGAAAGGACGTGGACAGCATGAAGGGCACGGGCCCAATCCCTGAGAATGGCAGCACCCTTTTCGGCTCTGAGATGTTCTGGCAAAAGTAATTGTTACAGCCAGCCAGGCCCGGGGAAGGCCAGTGTCGGGGTGGGGGAGCCCTGGAAGATAGAGGGGGGTGTCCAGTGGCCATGAGCCCTCCCAGCTGCCCCCAGGCCCTGGCAGTCTGCCTGCTGACCCTCCCCTCCCTGCACTTCACCCAAGGGCACGATAGTCCAAGAGTAGAGGGGGGAAGTCTGCCTTCGAGATCTTGGTAAAAGCGATGGTCCCTCATCAAATAAGACTTGTGAACAATTCTCAGGGCCCAATCACACTCCTCAGCTCTGGGAAGATCAGTTTATGGCACTCCTTGACTCATGCATGTGCACAGCCCTCAGGCATGGTTCCCAGCTCTGACAAAACACTGGCCTGTGCAGCCAGATCACAACCACCCCCAGCCCATGAAGGCACAAGGCCAACCTGCTGCCATAGCTCTGCAAGTGCACAGAAATGGTCCCACACCCTAGACCAGTGCACACCAAGGTTATGCCCCCCAGACCTGTGCACCCATACAGAAACAGCTTCCCTGGCCACTGAGCAACCATGCTCACAAGCACCAGCATAACATCCCCAATCTGAGCCTATGCATGTGCTGTAATGAATCACTGCACTTTTGTGCCCTGCCCCATAACTGGCATCTTACCACACAACCACCTGCAAGCACAAGGCATTAGACTATTGAAGGAAATCAACTCCCAAGGTAAATCAATCAAGATGTCTACATGTGGTGAAAATAAAAGAAGATCACTAAGCATATCACAATGCAGACAGATATAGCCCAGACTAATGACTAAATTAAAACATCAGAGAAGGCACAGACATTGGAACAACTAATCAAAGATGTTCATATAATGCTACTTAGTAAAATAAGTGGGATGGCAAATGACATAAAAGAGATCAAGAAGACAGTAGAAGAGAATAAAGAGAAACTTGAAAGAATAAATAGAAAAAGAGCAGATATCACAGAGATTAAAGACTCTGTTGAGAAAATAAAAAACACTAGAGGCACACAACAGCAAATTTGAAGAGACAGAAGAAAGAATAAGCAAACTAGAGGAACGGATAATTGATTTCAAAAACTCAAAACAGCAAATGGCAAACAAAAGGGAAAAATTTGAATTGAATCTCAGGGAAATGATAGACAAAACGAAGTGTACTGATATAAGAATAATTGTGTCCCAGAAGAAGAGAGGAGTAATGGGGCTAGGAAGAGTAGTTGAGGATATAATTGCAGAAAACTTCCCAACCCTCATAAAGGTCATAAATAAACAAATAAAAGAATCCCAAAGAACTCCGAACAGAATTAATCCAAATAGGCCTTTCCCAAGACACGTGTTAATCAGTTTGTGAAATGTTGAACAGAAGCAGAAAATTCTGAAAGTAGCAAGAGAAAAACAATCTACTACATGCAAAGGAAACCACATAAAGCTGAGTTCAGACTACCAGCTGGCATCATGGAGGCAAGGAGGGAGTGGCATGATATATTTAAGAACCTGAAAGACAAAGACTTCAGGCCAAGAATTCTGGACACAGCTAAATGTCCATCAAAACTGAGGGAGAGATTAAAATTTATACAGACAAACAAATCCTGAAAGAATTTGTCAACAAGAGACTGGCCCAACAAGAAATACTAAAAGGAGCTCTGCAAGTTGGAAAAAAAACAAAAAGACAGGAGAGCAAGACCTGGAGCAGGGTACAGAATCCAAAAGTACAGGTAAGGTTAACTTAAAGGACAAAAAGAGAAAGAGGGAAAAGAATATATATTTTTGGCAAAATGAAAGGATTAGATGGTGGATTCAAGAAATGCCTTTTCAGTAATAACTTTGAATGTTAACAGACTACACTTACCAATTGAAAGATACACATTGGCAGAATCATTAAGAAACATAATGCAGCCATATGCTGCTTACAAGAGACTCATTTTAGACACAAGGATACAAATAGATTGATTTTTTTTGGGGGGGTGCATGGTCCAGGAATTGAATATGGGTCTCCCACATGAAAGGCAGGAATTCTAACCACTGAACTACCTGTGCACCCCAACAAGGATACAAATAGATTGAAAGGGAAAGGATGGAAAAAGATTTTCCATGCAAGTTGTAACCAAAAGAAAGCAGAAGGAGCTATGCTAATACTGGAAAAAATAGACTTTAAATGTAAAGGCATCATAAATGACAAAGAAGGACACTATATATTAATTAAAGGGACAATTCACCAAGAAGATAAAACAATCATGAATGTATTTGCTCCCAATCAAGAAGCTCCAAAGTACATGAGGCAGACTGGCAAAACTGGAGGGAGCAATAGATGTTTCAACAATAATAGTAGGATACTCCAATACACCACTCTCCTCTATAGACAGAACAACCAGACAGAAGATCAATATGGAAACAGAGAAGTTAAACAACTGGATAAATGAATTAGACCTAATAGACATATATAGATCATTGCACACTAGAACACCAGGATATACATTCTTCTCTAGTGCTCATGGAACATTCTCCAGGATAGATCATATGCTTGAGCACAAACAGGTCTTTATCAATTTAAAAACACTGAATTATTCAAAATACTTTCTCTGATAACAATGGAACAAAGCTGGATCTCAATAACCACCTAAGAACAAGAACATTCACAACTAAAACGAGGTTAAAAAACACACTCTTAAAAGACCAGTGGGTCAAAAAGAAATTGATATGGAAAGCAGTAATTATCCGGAGGTGAATCAAAATGAGAATGCAAGTTATCAGAACTTATTGGATGTGGGAAAGACTGTGCTGAGAAGGAAATTTATTACGTTAAATGCGTATATTGAAAAACAAAAAACAGCAAAAATTGAGGATTGAACTACTCACCCTGAAGAACTTGAGAAAGAACAACAAACTAACCCCAAAGGAAATAGAAGAAAAGAAATAACAAAATTAAAGCAGAGTTAAATGAATGGGAGAACAAAAGAACAACAGAAAGAACCAATAAAATCAAAAGTTGGTTCTTTGAGAAAATCAATAAAATTGATGGGCCACAAGCAAACCGACAAACAGAAAAAGTGAGAGAATGCAAATAAAAATCAGAAATGAGAAGGGGTGTGCTACCATAGACCCTGAAGAAATAAAATAAATCATAAGAGGATACTATGAACAACTATATGCCAACAAACTAAACAACTTAGATGAAATGGACAAATTCCTGGAAACACACAAACAAGCTACACTGACTCAGGAAGAAATAGAAGATCTCAACAACCCAATCAAAAGTAAAGAGATTCAATTAGTCATCAAAAATCTTCCTATAAAAAAATGCCAAGGGTCAGATGGCTTCAAAGGGGGAATTTTATCAAACATTCCAAAAGGAACTAACACCAATGCTGCTCAATTTTTTCCCAAAAAAAATGAGGAAAAAAGAGTACTACCCATTTCATTTTATGATGCTAATATGATTTTTAATAGCAAAACTGGGTAAAGATGCCGTAAGAAAGGAAAACTACAGGCCAATCTCCCTAATGGACAAAGAAGCAAAACTTCTCAACAAAAAACTAATAAATATAATCCAACAACACATTAAAAGAATTATAGACTACGATCAAGTGGGGTTTATACCAGGAATGCAAGGATGGCTCAATGCAAGAAAATCAAATAATGTAATACAGCACATTAAAAAATCAAAAGAGAAAAATCATATGATCATCTCGATTGATGCTAAAAAAAGCATTCAACAAAATTCAACAGGCTTTTCTAATAAAAACATTTCAACAGTTAGGAATTAAAGGTAACTACCTCAATATGATAAAGGGACTTTATGAAAAACAGGTAGCAAGCATTGTACTCAATGGAGAGACACAGGGAGCTTTCCCCCAAAGATCAAGAATGACACAAGGATGCACACTGTCACCCCTGGTCAACATTCTCCTGGAAGTTCTAGCTAGAGCAATCAGGCAGGACAAAGAAATAAAATGCATCCAAATTGGAATGGAAGAAGTAAAAATTTCATTATTTGCAGATGGCATGATACTATATTTGGAAAATCCTGAGTAATGTAATGCAAAGCTATTTAAGCTAATAAATAAATTTAGCAAAGTGGTGAGCAATAAAATTAATGTACAAGAATCAGTAACATTTCATTACACAAGCAATGGCTTAACTGAGGAGTCAAGGAAAAAAATCTGTTCAAAATAGCAACAAAAGTAATCAAGTACTTAGAAGTGAACTTAACTAGGGATGTAAAGGACTTGTTTCCAGAAAACTATATAGCATTACTAAAAGAGATCAAAGAAGATCTAAATAGGTGGAAAGACATTCCCTGCTCATGAACAGGAAGGCTCAATACAGTTAAGATGTCAATTCTAACCAAGTTGATCTACAGATTCTACACAGTACCAATCAAAAGTCCAACAACTTATTTTGAAAGCTTGGAAAAGATAATAACCAAATATATCTGGAAAG
The DNA here is from genome assembly GCF_023851605.1 of Tamandua tetradactyla. Lineage (NCBI taxonomy): Eukaryota > Metazoa > Chordata > Mammalia > Pilosa > Myrmecophagidae > Tamandua > Tamandua tetradactyla. The sequence continues at coordinate 51,126,545 of NC_135353.1, read as the reverse complement.
GAGAATTATCCCAAATAGCTAAACACAAACTAAAAAAGAGGAAAGAAATGGGAGGATTAACACTTCCTGACTTTAAAACTTATAATAAAGCCACAGTGGTCAAAACAGCATGGTATTAGCACAAAGATAGAAGCATTGACCAATGGAATCAAATCAACAGTGCAGAAACAGACAACCAAATCTATGGTCAACTGATTCTTGACAAGGGCCCCAAATCCTCTGAACTGGGATAAAATAGACTTTTCAATAAATGGATATGGAAAAACTGGATACCAATACCCAAAAGAATGAAAGAGGACCATATCTTACACCATATACAAAAATTAACTCAAAGTGAATCAAACACCTAAATATAAGAACTAACACCATAAAGCTTCTAGAAGAAAATGTAGGGAAACCTCTTCAAGACCTTGTAATAGGGGTAACTTCCTAAACTTTGAACCAAAAGCACAAGCAACAAAAAGAAATAGATAAATAGGAGCACCTCAAAATCAAATGCTTCTTTACCCCAAAAGACTTTGTAAAAAAAGGTTGAAGAGGCACCCAACTCACCGGGGAAAAATATTTGGAAATTACCTGACAGACAAAGGTTTGAAATCTGGTATACATGAATAAATCATATAACTCAACAGCAAAAGAAAAATAACCCAATTATAAAATCGACTAAAGATATGAATAGGCATTTTTCTAAAAAGCAAATACAGATGGCTTAAAAACATATAAAGAGATATTCATTTTCATTGGCTTTAAGGGAAATGCAGACCAAATCTACAATGAGATATCACCTCACACCTATAAGAATGGCTGGTGTTAAACAAACAGGAATCTACAAATGTTGGAGAGGATGTGAAGAAATTGGGACACTTATGCACTGCTGTTTGGAATGTATAATGGTGCAGCCAGTATGTGAAACTGTTTCGTGGTTCCTTAGGAAACCTAATATCAAGTTGCCTTATGACCCAGCAATACATTACTGGATATATACCCAGAAGAGCTGAAAGCAATGACAAAAGCAGACATTTGCACATCAGTGTTCATAACTGCATTATTAACAATTGCCAAAAGATGGTTAACAAACCAAATGCCCATCAGCAGATGAGTGGATCAACAAAATGTGGTATATACATAAGATGGGATATTATGCAACAGTAAGATGAAATGATATCCTGAAACACATGACAAGATGGATGAGCCTGGAGGACATAATGCTGAGTGAAATAAGGCAAAAGGATACAAACTGTAGGATTCCACTTTTATCATTGTGGTAAAGGTAAAATCAGAGGCTTATAATAAAGAATATAGGGAAATTAGAGATATATAGAAGCTAGAGATGGGTGAACGATTAGCTACTGAGGTGGGCCTATAAGTAATAATTCCATATTGAAGATTTACAAGATTGAAAGTGGTTGTGTAGACCTATGTGTCCAACTGATTAACCCTAGAAATATAAATTGATTCTGGCACTAACTACTTCAAAGGTATGATTTGTGTACAAAGAGTGTTTAAGTCCAGGGTTTGGGGGAAAACTGCTATTGCATGTTATGGGCTATGCTGAAGAGGAAAATATCAGCACTAATGCAGCAACAGCAGAGATAAATAATGGGGAAAAGGACAAAAATTAAGAGGAGGATTAGATTTCCTACTTGGCCAGGTTGTGCATTGGTTATCTTTCTCTTGGGAAAAATTAAATTATCTAAAAATGAGAGTGTTGATGGACTGTGGGCTTTAGGAACTATACATGATCCCTGATGAATCCAGGTGGCTGTAGGAGGCACTGACTGAGAAGGAGATTGGCAAACAATGATGTATATTTATGAACAAATGTTATTCTGCTACAAAAAAAATCAAACAAAATTGTGAAGCAAGCAATGATTAGAATGAATGTGTGGGCATTTGGTGAGGCAAAATAAGTCAGAAACAGAAGAACAATAATGGTATGGCCTTCTTGAGAAAATGCTTACTAGAAAATAGAGGCCTAGATAGCAAGCTTTTATAGCAGGTACATTTAGTCCAGAGTGTTAATTATTATTTTTGGATCTCAAGAGGCTGCTTTACATATATATATATATATATATATATATATATATATATATATATATATATATATATGTAGCCTGATATTTAGAGATAAGAATGAAATGGAACAGGTTGGGGTTAAAGTAATTCAGAACACAGAGTTAAGGAAGACAATGTCTATATTTTAGAATAACACATACTCTTTGAGACCAAAGAAAGAAAGATTTACTTGGTCTGGAACCCAAATTTTCTGTAGCACATAATCTAAGTCAACCTATCTGTATAGTTCATTTGAACAATTGAAACACTGGGAGCCCAGAATAAGAAAGGAGTCCTTTAATCCTGAATAGCCTAAGGTAATACGTGGACCAATCTTGAATATATTAGGCAGATAATAAAAAAATATTGGCAAAGTCCTCTGAGGGATGGGAGAAAAAATATGGAACTATTAAATTTTACCATCAGGAAATCCCCTGATACTGTGTCAAACTTCAGGGACACCCAAATCAATAGGCCATGCCCTTGATCTTGAGACATACTCTCGTGAAGCTTATGTAGGTGGTGGAAAAGCTTAGCCTACCTATAGGTACGCCTAAGAGTTACTTCTGGAGGACCTCTTTTGTTTCTCAGATGTGATCTCACTCTCTCTAAGTCCAACTCTGCTAGTGAGATCATCGCCCTCCTCCCTACTTGGGACATGACATCTAGGGGTGAAAGTCTCCCTGGTGATGTGGGAAATGACTCCCAGGGATGAATCCAGGCTTGGCACTGTGGGATCAACAATTCCATCCTTACCAAAATGGGGAAATGAAATGTAACTAATAAAGTGTCAGTGACAGAGTTTAAATAGAGTTGGGAGCACACTCTGGAGGTTGTTCTTACACAAGTTTTGTTAGACACTGCTCCCTATCATAACCTGCCAAACCCCAAACATGACCATTACAGCCAATCCTAAAGAACACCTAGGGCATTATATAAGATTCCAGAAAGGTTACATGCTCTAGTGTAACTTTCCAGAAACCTAAATCTTCCAGATGTTTCCCAGGATCAGATAAGTCCTGAAACTTAGAGGACCCAACCTCTCCAGAAAATCAGATAGTTCCATCATCCTACTCTATATTAGTGGCAGACACTTTCAAAAAGTAGGAGTGGCCATAGCCCAAATGCCCCTAAAGAGAGGGATAGAAAGATCAAGGTGATGGTGGAGTTAAGCAGAGAAGATAAGATTTACCAAATGAAAATGATTGCTGAATCAATAAATTGATATCTCTTTTAGTCTCCAGTATCTTATAGCAACTAGAAGTAAAAACCTAAAATTGTGGAACTGTAAGCCATATCAAACTCTGAAATCTGTTCTACAACTAATTGCAGTGCTGTGTTTTGAAGCTTATTGCTTTTTTGTATATATGTTATTTTTCACAAAAAATAAAGAAAAATAGTTGAATGTGATGATAAAAATAATTTAAGCCTCCTAGCTTCCTATATTCTGGAGCAGCTAAATGGAAAAATCTGAGAGGATCATATGGTCGCCCAGGATAAACTCTGAGATCTGTCTTGTAACTACTGGTTGAAGAGTGCTTTGAAAACTATTGCTTTTTAATTTCTCTGCCTTGTATACATGTTATACTATACAGTAAAATAGTTATAACATAACAGAATCCTCTTCTCCCTCAATTTTTCAATATCCTATTTCCACTGCACACCTATGAGGCCTAAAACCAATCATTTCTGTGAAGCTGTAAGGGTAGTTCAGTTGTAGAATTCTTGCCTGCTATGTGGGAGACCCATGTTTGATTCCCAGTCCATGCGTATCCCAAAAAGCAAACAATTAAGCAAAACAAACAAAAAATTAAACAAATGGTGCTGCAATAATGGGATACTCACATGGAAAAATAATGAAATGTGACCCTACCATGCAGCATACAAAAATAAGCAAAAAAATCATTTCTTAGCTCCTCTCAAGGGGCCTACTCCAACCAACCCATTCCCATGCAATACCTCTATTCTTCCTGTAAAGAAATCTAGTGGCTCATTCTAACTAGTCCAACATCTCTGTGCCATTATTAAAGCTGTAATTCCCCTCCAGCTAGTAGTCCCCAACCCCTATACCCTCTTATCCATAATTCCAGCTTGTACAACCTGTTTCTCAGTCCTAAATCTCAAAGACTTCTTCACATTTCCCTTACATCCCAAATCCCCAAAACTTTTTGCCTTCACCTGGAAAGACCCTGACACTAACCACTCTTTTCAATATACCTGGACAGTCCTCCCCCAAGGGTTCTGAACTCTGCCCATCTTTTCGCACAAGCTCTAGCACAAGGTCTCATAAAATTCAAAACCAGTAGCTGTCATCCTATAATAGGTTGATGACCTCTTAATCTATTACCTATCTGAGCCTGAATGTTTCAACAACACCACTTACCTCTTAAATTTCCCAGCACCAAAAGAATACCGTGTTTCTTGGTCAAAAGCCCAACTAATTCTTTGACAAGTTACTTACCTAGGCCTTACACTAATTCCCACTACCCATGCAATCATGCTGCCGTGCAAAACCCTCATTACTATCATGTCTTGCCCAACCACTAAAAAGGTCCTTTCTTTCTTAGGCCTTGTGGGCGTTCCTGTATCTGGATCCCCAACTTTCTTGTTCACCCCTATACTGAGCCACAAAAGGAGACTTTGCAGAACCTCTCTACCCATCTACCACCTCCACAAACCCTTCCAGGCTGTAAAAACTTCTCTTACAACAGCCCCTGCTCTCTCTCTTCCAAAGTTTAATCTCCCCTTTGTCCTCTATGCCATGGAGTCTCATAACATTGCCCTAGGATTACTCACCCAAATAAACAACACTTTCCCTCAACCCATAGCATATCTTTAAGTGACTATCCCTATTACCAGTGGCTGGCCTGCATGCCTATGAAAACTTGGGGCCACAGTGCCACTTACACAAGAAGCTCACAACTTTATACTCCAAGCCCCACTCACTATTCACACTCCACACAATTTACATGATCTAACTTCTCCTAAAATCCTCAGTCTTCTCCTTCCCTCCTGAGTATAGGAATACCATCTCATCCTCACATCCTGCCCCAATATGGTTATAGGGAAATCTACTAAACTTAACTCAGTTACCCTGTTACCCCTTGCAGACCCTATTGCACATGGCTGCACTGAAACAATTCAAATTGCCCAACATCTTTTCTCAAACATCTCTCTTAATGCTCTACCCCACCCCACACAAAACTGGTTTATCGATGGAAGTGCATACACAAGTGTGGGAAAACACGTAGCCAGATATGCCATCATCCAAACACAAACCACAATTATTGAAAAAACAAGTCCTCCCCTCAAAACAATCTCCTAAAAAGCTGAACTCATAGTCCTCACTTGCACACTCACTCTAGCTGGGAATAACCTCACAATCATTTACACAGATTTGAAATGTGCCGATCACATAATATACCACATCACCATCTGGGTTGAAAGAGGATTTCTTAATGCCGATGGCACAACCATTACAAATAGACCTCAAATTTAAAAACTTCTTACAGCCATGTTCCTCCCCTCTAAAGTCATTCTAATCCATTGCAAGGGCCATCAATCACTCCCATTGCCTATCTCAAAGGAAACAATCTATTGACTGATATGACACATCCACATCTTTACTTTCTTCCCTGCGAGTTTCAACACCCCTTTATTCCCACACATCACTCTTAATTATTCAGCTGATGAAATCCACAAATACACAAATAATCAACACCCCTTTTCTCATGGATGGTTCACACTTAATAACTACATAATCCTCCTTCACTCTCAAAGCAAATTTATCCTTACTCACTTCCACTATCTGTTTCACATAAGACTAAAACCACCCACAGCATTCCTAAAATCTGTCCTGCACTGCCTTATGCTCTCAACCCTCCTCCATCACATCACATCCATGTGTCACATTTGCACTACCAGCTTACCACAATGAGCATTATCTCCAATCAGAGGAAAGCTTCACCAAGCCCAGGGCCAAGTGCCAGGACAAAACTGGCCAATAGACTATATCCATATTTTCCTGGTTAAAAAATATAAATATTTTTTTCACCTTAGTTCACACATTTTCTGGGTGGATTGAAGCATTTCCCACAACCTCTTAAAAAGGCAACTGACATCTCTATCCTGCTTTCTGACATTACTCCCCACTTTGGAATCCCCCATTCACTACACTCTGATAATGGCTCCACGTTTATCTCACAGCTCACACAGGGAATCTCCATAGCTCTAGGAATCACCTAAGATTTAAACATCTCTCATTGCCCCCAATCTTCAGGAAAAGTAGAAAAAGCTAATGATTTACTAAAAACACATCTCACCAAACTAGCAACAGAACTCCACTCTCCCTGAACAAAATTCTTACCCTTCACTCTCCCTCAACTCAGAGCACTCCCTTAACAACCCTCCCTTCTCAGCCTATTCAAACTCATGTATGAATGTCCTTCCCTCTTAGGCAACCTGCATGCTCCTGAGTCCCCCATGGGAGACTACTTTCCCATACTTTCTCAATTAAGAACCCTTCTCCACAAACATGCAGACACTCTCCTCCCAAGCCCCAATACCAATATCACATCTGCACTAAGCTCTGGAGACCTCATCCTACTCAAAACTATGCAACCCACAAAGCCCCTCCAACCCACTTGGGAAGAACACTGCACAATAATCCTAGCAACATCTTCAGCTGGTAAACTAGCTGAAAAGCCCACTGCCTGATACCACATAAGTAGAATAAAACTCTATCATACTCTTAATTCAGTCTATCAATGTACACCCACAGGGCTGACCTCACTCAAAATAACTAAACTTCCAGAGATGGACCTTCATCCCCAGATCCCCCTCCAACTCCTCACTGAAATCATCTCTCTACTTTCTCACCTCCCAGAGTCTTTAAAACAACAGCTCCTGATATTCCTGCTAGATGAATTCTTCCAAGGCACCTTCCTAGATTTCCAGTGGCAGCAAATCCTCTACTCTCCCAGTTCATACACTGAGTCATCTGGTAACAACTCAAGAATACATGGTTGATGGCTCCCAATATTAGAAGGAGCAGAAACAACTTTTTCTTCTGTCTTGCAGTATCTCTGGCCATCCCCCAATTCTTTCCCCTTAGGACAAATATGCCCTATTTCAGCAGGAAGCAATTACAGAAAATAGACCATCGCCACCATTCCCACTATTACCAAAAAGACCAAAATGTTAGGCCTGGAAGGAAGGGTTCCTCCCCCACATGATGTGACCTACTTCTGACAGATATATCAAAGAGCCTTTCCCACCACAACCACATCAGCCCATGTCTTCTTGGTCAACCTCCTGAGTCCTGCTGTAAACTCCCCTTATTCAATATCCACCCTCTGGCAGTTACAACCCTGAATGCCTAAGGCAGCACTTAAATTTTAAAGTTTACCAATGGAAAGCTGCCAACTCCTAACTTAGCCACTTATTTCTGAAAGCTAGCCAATAAGTACCTGCCTAACCTTTGCCCCCAACTCTCTAACCCCAAGCCATAAAAACCCTATACCCTGCCACCTCAGGGCAATCATTTCTCTCTCTTGAAATATTGCTTGGCTGCTCTGTTTCTTTCTGAAATAAAGCCTTTGCCTAAACTCCTTTGTTCCTGCCTCATTCCTGGTGAGTTTTCTAGTTTGCCTTTCACTACCTGTTAATGAAACTCTAGTTATATCTTTTTTTTTTTTAAAGTAAGCCTCTGTTTTAGCTTAAATATTTGGCAAGTATGTTTTAGCTTTAAATAACTCTAGCTACCCAATAAATATTACTGTTAATCACTCATGTTCACTGAAGTGGAAACTACCTAAATCTAATACTCTCTACAACTATCCCCTCTCTGTTCTGTATGTTATCTGTATTTTCAGAGTACATCTAAACAGGGCCTGCCCATCTGCGATACGTTTGGAACAGCTCAATCTGGATAATTACTAAAGGCAGTATCCTGATTCAAACTGATGATTCAACTGCACACCAGTACATAGGATGACTGTCCACATTCAAGTGGGATCAGGGTACAATTATATTACAAAATAAATGAACAGGAGGCCAAAGCAGCTCTAAGTGAGCCAGAGCATACGTGCATTCCCCCCAAGGCTATTGTTTTCTCATTTCTCAACAGATTAAAGGGATTTGGAGTTCCAGGAAAATGGTGAGATATGATAGAATGAATTCAGCTCTGCCTCAAGGAACATTTACAGAAGGGATGGGAGGGTGACTGAGATGGCAATTCCAGAGTGTAAGTGACCTGGGAGAATCTTCTGCACCACATAGGGTGGCCTTAGTTGCAAAAGATGAGGAACTGAGATTCAGAACCAGAGAAATGTCTGACTGATGCAAACAGTCTAATGCAGAAGCCCAGAACCCTCAGGAGTGCACTGATGTGGAGACAGGGACTAACAAGTAAGCCAAACCGTGTCCCTTGAACACACTACCCTCACCAGCACAACCCTGTGACTCAGAATCACCCCACACCTCATGCAACTGAAACCCTTCACCTGCCCACACTCCCAGAGCTCCAAGCACCCCCACCCTGCCAACCCCTTGAGCATGTGCCCACCCACATTCCTAACCCAAGTGCATCCCAGCTCACCTCTTCTGCACCACTCACAAGTTCGACCTTCCCCCCTGCTCGCTGCAGGTTGTTGCCAGTGCATAAAGAATGCAAGCACTTACCCCCATATCCAGACTACCCTCGCACCCAGCCCATACAGTCACACAGCCCCACCCCACCCCACCTGAGCTCTGTGCACAGGTACATTAGTCTGCAGCACTCCTACACCTGTACGTGTACATGAGCCCCAGTCATGCTACTCAGCTCAGGGAAAGCACTGATCTGCACAGCTGGGTTGCATCTGACCACAGCCCACGCAGGCTTAATGCCAACCCAATGCCATAGCTCTGCACATACATACAAAGGGATCAATGTGCAAGACCAAGACACACCAGGGCCATGCCCCACAGACCCATGCACCCACACAATCACATCTATCCTCACCGCTGGGTGCCCACATTCACAGGTAACAGTATAGCATCCCCAGTCTGTGCCTATACTTGTGCTGCAACACATAATCATACTCTTGTGTCCCATCCTGTGCCCTACATACTGCTACATATCCATCCCACAAATATAAACCTTTAGAATACTGAAGGAAATCAGCTTCCAAAGTAAATCAATCAAGATATTTACATGTGGTGAAAACAATAGAAGATCACAAAGCATATCACAATGCAGACAGATATAGCCCAGCCTAATGAACATATGAAAACACCAGAGGAGATACAGACTTCAGAACAACTAATCAAAGATGTTCATATAGCTCTACTAAATAAAATAAATGGAATGGCTAATGACATAAGGGAGATCAAGAAACACTAGAAGAGATAAAGAGGAATTTGAAAGAATAAATAGAAAAATAGTAGATGTCACAGAAATTAAAGATGTTGTAGACAGAATGAAAAACATACTAGAAATGTATAACAGCAAATTTGAAGAGGCAGAAGAAAGAATAAGGGAACTACATTATTTCAAACACTCAAAAAGCAAATGACAAAAAAGATGGAAAAATTTGAATTGATCTCAGGGAAATAATTGACAAAACAAAGTGCACAAATAAAAGAATCATTGATGTCCCAGAAGGAGAAGAGAAGAGTAAAAGGCTAGGAAGACTAGTGGAGGATAAATTGAGGGGAAACTTTCCAACCCTTATAAGACATAAATATAAAAGTCAAAGAAGTTCAAACACTCCAAATAGAATAAACCCAAATAAGCCTTCCCCAAGACACATACTAATAAGTCTGTCAAATATTGAAGAGAAGCAGAAAATTCTGAAAGCCACAAGAGAAAAACAATCTACTACATACAAGGGAAATCACACAAGGCTGAGTTCCGAGTACTCAACTGGCACCATGGAGGTGAGAAGAGAGTGATATGATATATTTAAGATTCCAAAAGAGAAAGACTTCCAGGCAGGAATTCTGTACTGAGGTAAATTATCCTTCAAAACCGAGGAAGATATTAAAATTTTCAAAGACAAACAAGTCCTGAAATTATTTGTCAATAAGAGACTGGCCCTACAAGAAATACTAAAGAGAGCCTTGTGGGTTGAAAAAAAAAGATAGGAGAGGAAAGTCTAGAGAGGGGCAGAAAACTGAAGAGTACCAGGAAAGGTAAATTAAAGGATAAAATGAGAAAGAGGGAAAAGAATACACAGCATATATAATATGACAAATAAAATCCAGATGATAATATGTTGGATTCAAGAAATGCATTTTCAATAATAACTTTGAATGTTAATGGACTAAAGATGCCAATTGAAAGATCCAGATTGGCAGAATGGATTAAGAAATATAATGTTGTGTTTAAGAGGAAAACATCACCACTACCACAGTAGCAGAGAGGTACATAATGGGGTGAGGGACAAGAATTAGGAGAAAGTTTAGCTTTCCTATTTGGTGAGGGTGTGTTTATTGGCTTTCTTTCCCTTGGGGGCAATTAAATTATCTAAAATTGAGAGTGTTGGTGGACTGTGGACTTTGGGCATTATACATGATCACTAATGAATGCAATTGGCTGAAGCATGCACTGACTGAAGAGTAGATTGTTGAAAGATGGTGGATACATATGGTCGAATATTGTGCTGCTTCAAAAAGGAACGAATTCATGAGGCAGGCAAGGATGTGAATGAAACTTTGGGACATTTGTTGAGACAAAATAAGCCAGAAATTAAAGAACAATTATTGCATGGTCTTCTTTAGAAATTGTTTAGAAAACAGAGGCCTAGATTGGACAGCCCCTTCCAAAATGAAAATGCTATAGCAGACATATTTAGTTTGAGTGGTAATTATTATTTCTGGATTTTGAAAGACTGTTTTATATATATATTTAGATTGGTATTTAGTGATAAGAACAAAGCCAGTCAGGTCAGGGTTAAAGTAATTCAGAATGCAGCAGTAAATGAGACACTGTCTATATTTTAGAACCACGCATACTCTTTGAAACCAGAGGAAGAAAGATTTACTTGGTCTGGAACCTAATTTTTCTGCAGCATATTATCTAACTCAACCTATCTGTATAGCTCATTTGAACAACTGAAACACAGGAATTCCAGAATGAGAAAGAGAGTCTTTAATCCTGTATAGCTTAATGTAATGATGAGATGCATTCTAGAATATATTAAGCAGATAATCAAAAAGTATTGGCCAAGTGTCTTGATGGTTGGGAGAAAAAAGTATGGAACTATTAAACTTTATCAACAGGGAATCCACTAATACCCTGCCAAAATTTAGGGACACTCTAATTAATAAACCAAGGCCTTGATCTTGAGGCTTACTGTTGTGAAGCTTATGTAGGTAACAGAGAAGCTAAGTGTACCGATAGGTATGCCTAAGAGTTACTTCTGGAGGACCTATTTTTTGCTCAGATGTGGTCTCACTCTCTTTAAGACCAACATTCCAAGTGAAATCATTGCCCTCTCCCTACATGGGACATGACATCCAGGGGTGAAAGTCTCCCTGGCAATGTGGGAGATGATTCCCAGGGATGAGTCTGGCCTTGGCACCATGGGATCAACAACTTCATCCTGACCTAAAAGGGGAAAATAAGTAATAACTAATAAAGTACCAGTGGCAGAAAGAATTCAGATGAAATAGAGATGCTACACTGAAGGTTGCTCTTACCAAGCTTCAGTTAGACATTGTTACCGATCACCACTTGCCAAACCCCAACCAAAACCATTCCAGCCAATCCTAATGAACACATAGCTCAATATATAAGAATCTACAAAGTTTCCATGTGCTAGAGTAACTTCCCAGAAACCTACAACCTCCAGATGGTTTCCTGGACTAGGTGAGTCCTGAAACCTAGTGGGTCCAGCGTCTCCAGAACATCAGATAGTTCCATCTCCCTACCCCATATAATTACAGCCCCTTTGAAAATGAAAATTTAGAATGGAAATAGACCAAACACCCCTAAAGAGGGATAGAATGATCAAAGGTGGTTGTGAAGATTTACAGAGAAGATAGGATTTAACAAGTGATAATGATTGCTGAATAAGTAAATTGTTATCTCTTCTAGTCTCCAGTATCTTAGAGCCATTAGAAGTAGAAACCTAAAGTTGTGGCATTATAACCCATGACAAACTCTGAAATCTGTTCTGCAACTAATTGTGGAGTTCAGTTTTGAAACTTATTGCTTTTTTTAATACATGTTATTTAAAAAAAAATCAATTGTGATGATAAAAAGGTATTTACTCCTTCAAATCTCCAATGTTCTTGAGCAGCTAAAAGGAAAAATCTGAGCTGATGGCATGGAAGCCCATGACATCTGGGATCTGACTGTAACTACTTGTTGAAGAGTGCTTTGAAAACTATTGCTTTTTTTCTTTCTTTGCTCTATTTATATGTTATATTTTACAATAAAAAAGTTTTAAAAAAGATTAAAGGGATTTAACTTTTTGGGGGGTGAGAGTGGGGATTGAAGCAGAATAATATAGGACAGCTGTAAGTCCCTGGTTTCTTAGTTCTGAAAGAGTTAAGAGACCACTGTAAGTACCTTGTTTCTTATTTAGCTCCAAAGGAACTAATCCAGAGTTGCAAACTGCAGCTGCAAACTTCTTGGGACAAAAATTACTCCAAAACTCCCAAACCTTCCCAAACCATTGAAATCTCCCCAAACCATAAAAGTTTGTAAAATTCTAGGCCCAAAGCAAACTTATAATAATAGGAAACATAGGGCCATGAAGATAGTTGATCATTTGCCCAAAGACCAATTTTAGGTATGTGAGGACAAATGATGAATTCTGCTATCTATCTCCTCCTAGAACAAAGATAACACCTAGTATTCAAAGGTTACTATGGAAACCTGCTACCAACAAAACTTTCCTATAAAGCAAGATAGCCAACTCCACTCAGTGCCTGTCTCTCTGGCACATCTTCATTAACCACTCTAATGTGTACTCTCTTCTTTTGATAAATGTATCTTTTTAATAAACTTCACTAATTCTTAAAAAAAAGAGTGAATGGATTAATATATACAAAATATCTTATTTTATGGGGAGTCCCTGCACAGAAACATTGACATTCTCATAGGAAACTCAGGAAGACAAGAATGCTCAGGTCCAAAAGGAATAAAATTTCTTACTACACCCCTATATGTGCTTCTTAAAGCACACTATAGGGACAACACCTAATCATCAGGCTGCCTCTAAAATTCACTGTATACATGTGTAAAATCTATAGCTCCATTTCATAACAATTTCTTCCAGTGATGCAAGAGTTTACAAACTATGAAATTAAAGAAGCTTTGCCAAGTATTTCTGCTTAATGATCTAACACATGAATTTTAAAGCTATTTCACATCCTCAAAGTGGAGACAAAATTTATTTTTATCATTTACAAGTGGAGGCAAAATTTATTTTTATCATTTACAAGAGAAAGATATTGGCTTTTGCCCAGTGGACAGTCTTATATCTTTACAGTTTTAGGAATTATACAAATATTTTTAAGAGAGACACCTGAATAGAATTTAAATGAACTGATGTTTTCAAGTTGAACCATAAAACATATTTCTCTATCAAAGATTCATGATAAGCATTTCCTTCTTCTATTCCTCTGTACAAAACATCTTCAGCATATAACCACAGCATACTTTGTGTTGATAAATTATTATTTCTGAGCATCAGTCATTCCATGCACAAGCAGATGATTCCATGTCTCATTATCAACAGACTGCTTAAAATTTTCAAGAAGCAGTAAGTTATTTTTTAGGTCAAACTCATTAGCATATATCATTTATTATAACTTGTTTGATTAAGCAAGCCCAGTTGAATACATACTTATGTGTATCTTAGTGTAGTCTAAACAGCCCATCATTTTAACCTGGCAGCATCCTATTGACATAGCCTTATAAAATGTACATGCTTGAGAAAGTTCCAGACATAAGGAGAAACTGGGTTTTCATGCTTATAGGAAATCAAAGAAACTTCTTCTTGGAAACTTCTAAACATGACAAAACACCTGATAAAGAGAGATCAAAGGAAACAAATGCAACATATGTGCTCAGCATTGCAATAATCTAACCTAATGTTTCTTTTGGGTGCTGTACTAAAGATGCTCACAGATTAAGCATTTTGTAAGATTCTTCATTGTTATATTGAAAACATTTCCTCAAACTAAACAGCCACTGAAACAAAGACAGTTTGTTTATTTTCCACTAATTTTTGGAACAGGAAATAAACCATATAGATTATGAATTTAAAACATAGTGATTGTGGTCCAAATTACTCATGGTTCTCTAATCTGGATACTATCAGTAAGGGGAAAATTAGTAAAATGCCCAAATAAAATATCATGTGAAATTAACCCATCTGTAAAATATATCTTGTCACAAAGGAATTAGAAAACTATATTTGCACCCCAGGAAATTGTGGTTTAGAGTTTTGAAGAACTGGCTTGTCAGAGAAATTATGCACCCAAATACTTTCCATAAAAGTCTATTGGAAGTGACATCATCAACGTGGTGATGTGAGACATCCCCTAGTATAATATCCCCTCAGAATCAACTAATAAAAGTACATCTCATTTTCTTAAATCTCTGGAGTACAGAGAGAAAGATGAAGCCCTCCACAAATCTGATTTGAAGAAAAATAAATACCAAAATTACGTAAGCAATTTGTACCCCAGGCCTGCCAGACAAGGCCCCACTGGGTCCTTTGCAACTTAAGATTCAGTCACACAAATAAATAGCTACAGCATCATTCTCTTTTGCTTCTTTCATGAAAATTTGGGCATTTTTTAAAGACATATTATAAAGTATAAACACTACGTTCATTTTTCTAGTTGTCTTTATATCAAAGCATTGCCTTCCAACTGAACTAATATTTACTGACAAAGAGATGATTACAGATCATAGTAAGAGGAACTCAGCTGCATCTGTAAGAATTTGTCTAGACTCTGGGTATTCAACAGTCTTATGAATATTAGTAATCTAATTGTTATAATTGTATTTGACTGTAACAACCTCATGCTTTCTCTCTCCATCACAAAATATTTTGGGAACAGTTTTCTCTTTCCTTTGGAAAAGATAAATAGTCTCACTAGCTTTAGCGCTTTTAAACATTTTTAAATTTGAAATAACATATGTACAAAAAAAACAGTAAATGTCAAAGCACAGCACAACAATTAGTTATAGAACTGTTCTACTTTGCTAGCTGCCGGAATGCAATATACCAGAAACGGAAAGGCTTTTAACAAGGGGAATTTAATGAGTTGCTGGTTTATAGTTCTAAGGCCGAGAAAATGTCCCAGTTAAAACAAGTCTATAGAAATGTTCAGTATAAGGCATCCAGGGAAAGATACCTTGTTTCAAGGAGGCCGATGAAGTTCAAGGTTTCTCTCTCAAGTGAGAAGGCACATGGCAAACACAGTCAGGGCTTCTCTCTCAGCTAGAAGGGCACATGGTGAACATGGCATCATCTACTAGCTTTCTCTCCTGGTTTCCTGTTTCATGAAGCTCCCCGGGAGGTGTTTTCCTTCTTCATCTCCAAAGGTTGCTGGCGTGTGGACTCTGCTTCATAGTGCTGCAGCATTCTCTGCTCTCTCTGAATCTCTTTCTCCAAAATGTTTCCTATTTTATAGGATTCCAATAAACTAATCAAGACCCACTCAAATGGGTGGAGACATGTCATCCCCTAATCCAGTTTAACAACCATTCTTAACTAAATCACATCAACCAGGGAGATGATCTCATTACAGTTCCAAACATGCAGTATTGAATAGAGATTATTCTACCTTTATGAAATGGGATTTATATTAAAACATGGCTTTTCTTAGGGGGCATACTTCCTTTCAAACCAGCACAAGAACAGATTTCAAAATTTGATATGGGTTACAGTTCCACAATTTTAGGTTTTTCCTTCTAGCTGTTCCAAGGCACTGGAGACTAAAAGAAATAACAATATGATTCTGCAATCATACTCATTTGTCAAATTGTATCTTCTCTATTATAATTCTTTCTTCTTTGTTATTTCTCCCAGTTATTAGGGGTATTTGGGCAATGACCATTCTAACCTTTTCATGTTGGAAAGGGCTGCTGATAATTTGGAATAAGAGGATGGAACAAGTCTATGTCCTGAAGAGACTGGCCCCTCTGGGTTTCAGGACTTATCTAGCCTAGGAACCAATCCGGAACTTGCAGATTTCTGGAAAGAAACCATAGGACACGCAACCTTTGTAGAATCTCAGATAGAGTCCTAAGTATTCTTTTGGGTTGGCAAGAATGGGTTTGGTTGGGCTTTGTAAAACCAAGTTAAATAGCAATAACTATCAGAAGCTTGTGTTAGAGTATCTTCCAGGATAGATTCTTGACTCTATTTGAACTATCAGCCATGGATAGATCATTTTCTTACAATTCTTTCCCCCCATTTGGTCAGGCAGGCATTGCCAATACCACAGTGTGAGGGCCAGGCTCCTCCCTGGGATTCATACCTCATGTTGCCAAGGAGACCTTCCCCCATGGATGTCATGTCACAATAGTTGGGAGGGTAATGGTTTTACTAACAGAGTTGGGCTTAGAGAGAGAGGGAGACCACATCTGAGCAACAAAAGAGGTCTTCTGGACACAACCTTTAAGTGTGACTTCAAGTAGGTTTTGCTTCTCCTCTACATAAATAAACTTCACAAGAGCAAGCTTCAAGATTAAGGGCTTGGACTATTGACTTGGGAGTCCCTAATGTTGGAGAGCATATCAAGGCTTTCCCTGATGGTAAAGCTTAGTGTTTGCATATTATTCTTCAGTCTCTCAAATGACTTTGTGAATACTTTTTAATTATCTGCTCAACATACTCTGTGATGTATGTGGGTGTTACATTAAGCTATACAGAATTGCAAGCCCTCATTCCTGGGTCCCATGTGTTTGGATTGTTTCAATAATCTATCCAGACAGGTTAAGTTACATTGTATACTATAGAAAATTTAGGTTTTGGACAAAACAAATCTCTCTTCCTTTGGACTTATTGGGTCAGAGAAGTTCTAAAACACAGAAAGTGTCCTCCTCACTCCTGTATTCTGATTTACCTTACTTTCAACATGACTGGCTTTGCTCTCATCTTGAAATTAAGCCTGATCTCTTTTCAGGTTTCTTTAACAGTTGTTGTATGTGACAGTGCCAACTTTCAGAACTGTGGAACACCTACTCTGCATCTTATGTGTCACACAGTACCCAAAGTTCCAAGAAATAAACATTATTTTATTTTTAAAAATAAAAATAAAATGCATATTGTGTCAATTTGAATCTGTTCTGTACCCCAGAAAAGCCACGCCCTTTAATCATCATTCACTATTTCTGGGCAGGAGCTTTTTAATTAACCATGAAGAAGTGATCCACCCAATTGTGGAAGGTAACTTTTGATTAGATGGTTTCCATGGAGATGTGTCTCAACCCATTCAAGGTGTGGTTTGCTTATTGGAGCCCTTTAAGAGGGAACGATTTTGGAAAAACTTTAGAGCCCACACGGCCAAAGATCTTTGGAGATGAAGAAAAATTTCCCCAGTCAAGCTTCATGAAACAAGAAGCCTGGAGAGAAAGCTTGTAGATGTTGTCATGTTCACCATGTGCCTTTCCAGTTGAGAGAGCAACCCTGAATGTCATTTGCCATCTTGAGCCAAGGTATCTTTACCTGGATGCCTTAGATAGGACATTTCTAAAGCTTGTTTAATTTGGACATTTTTATGGCCTTAGAACAGATAAATTGCAACTTAATAAATTCCCCTTTTTAAAAGCCATTCCATGTCTGGTATATCACATTTTAGCAGCTTGCAAGCTAAAAGAGATTTTGGTAGCTGAAAAGTGGAGTGCTACTATGGCTTACAAATAACAAGCATGTTGGAATGGCTTTTTCAATGGATAAGGGGAATATTTTGGAGGAGTTGTGAGGCACTTGATGGTGAAGGCCAAGAATGCTTTGAGAGACTGTTAGAAAAATGTGGATAAGGCTCTAGTCAGAAATGATGTACATGTTATTGCAAGTAGGAAGGAAGGTGACTCTTGTTTTACAGTTGCAGAAAATTTATCAAATTGACTGCTGGCTTTAGATGGAAGGCAAAATTTATGAGCCACAAACTTGGATAATTAGCAAAAGAGATTTCCAAATTAAGTGTGAAAAACGTGGCCTGGTTTCTCCTTGAAACTTATAGTGAAATTCAATAAGAAAGAGATAAACCAAGAACTGAACTCTTGCATATAAAAAAGCAGAAATTGATGGTCTGGAAAATTCTGGGTTTCCAGAAAGGGAGACCTCAGAGAATAGTGCCCCACACGAGGATTTAGCCAAACATGAAACCAGACAACCATTTCAGAAAAAGCCAAGATTGGAGCTGGAGTTAACTAAGATTTGTGAAAATCCTTTTGTCTGATGGGCATAATCCTTGCCTACCATATAGAAAGTGAACAAACATTTTGGGAGCTGTATAAACAGAACTGCTGCCAGTCTGGACTAAAAGACTCAGAAAAGGGAAGAGAAAATATCTTCAGAGGCAGAACTATGGAAGATGAGGTCTGAAGTCCAGAAACCTCAGGCTGGAGGAGTAGACCTTCTCAAGCACTTGGAGAGGGTGATTTTTCCCAGAAGACAGAGGGTGGGCCTTCCATCTCTATGCAGTGGAGCACTTGTGCTGCCTCAGGCCTTGGAGAGTATACAGCATATTCCTTGGGGATTGGGTAGAGCCTGACGGCCACCACATGGAAGGGTTGAGCATGTGCCACAGAGATGACGGAGAGCTTAGGTGCAGCCCTGCTGCTTAGAGAGGGTGGAGCTGAGATAAAGGTGGTCTTCACAATGTCCTCCAAGGTTGCATTTAGAAAGAGGCAGGCTTCTGTATAGGCCCTTGGAAAGGGTGGGACTGCTGCTTTCTAAATTCCCAAAGATAAATGACTCTCAGATTTTGAAATCTAATGGAGTTTGCTCTGCAGGTTTTAGAGACTGCTTAGAACTGGCGACCACTGTATTTCTTCCTATTTCTCCCTATAGAAATGGGAATATGTATTCTACGATTGGCCCTCCTTTATATGTTGGCAGCAAATAAATTGCTTTGATTTTTATAGGTCCAGAGCCAGAGGAGAATTTTGCCTTAGGACAGACCATGTCTGTAACTGATTTTGATGAGATTTTGTACTGTTTCTGACTTTGTATTGTATTTTTATTATGACTGAAATGGCTTAAGCTTTTCTGATATTGGAATGGAATGAATATATTTTGCACTTAGAAAGAACATATTTATGGGGGTCCAAAGGGTGGATATATGCTGGTTTGAATCTGCTTGAATCCAGAAAAGATAATATCCTTTAATCCTCATTCAATATTGCTGGGTGGGAGCTTTATGATTATCCATGGGGATGTGACCCACCCAACTGTGAGTGGGTACTTTTGATTAGATGCTTTCTGTGGTATGTGTCTCCACCCATTCAAGGTGAGGCTTGCTAACTGGGGCCCTTTAAGAGGGAACAATTTTGGAAAAAGCTTTAGAGCCCCTGCAGCCAGAGACCCTTGGAGATGAAGAAGAAAAATGCTTCCAGTGGAGCTTCATGAAACAGGAAGCCTGGGGAGAAAGCTCAGAGATGCCGCCGTGTTCACCATGTACCTTTCGAGCTGTGAGAGAAACCTGAACATCACTGGATTTTTTGAACCTGTGTATCTTTCCCTGGATGTGTTAGATTGGTCATTTCTATAGCCTTGCTTTAATTTGGACATTTTCACGGCCTTAAAGCATGTAAATTTGCAACTTAATAAGTTCTCCTTTTTAAAAGTCACTGTTTCTCATATATCACATTGTGAAATCTTGAAAACCAGAACACCTATATAGCACAACCTCTCAAAACCCAGAAAAAACAATTACAGCTCTGAACTAAATGTGACTGCTATAAGAGCTAAAAATCTAGACCCCAATTTTGTTATGTGCTATCTAAAAGAGATACACAATATTTACTGTTTTGATTCTGGCTTATTTTGTATCACAAATTGTCCCCCAGTTTCATTCATCTCATTGTATGCCTCACGACTTCATTCCTTTGTGTAGCCACACAATATTCAATCACATGTTTATATTACAGTTCACCATTCTACTTTTCAGTTAGTGTATTCTTCATCCACATCCATCCATTGGGCATCATGTGTAATGTCCAAAGTCAATCATCCATTTCTCATATTATCCTCACTTAAGTGTATAATCATCAAGACTCTTTGATAATTTTCATTATTCCAAGAGAAAAAAAACAATAAACACACCCTTACCAACTAGAAAATCCAAACTTCCCCTTAAGTCTTGTCCCTCTCCCCATTATTCACCTCTGCTGTTGCTGTGGTACTGTTAATGTGCTACTGTTAAACATAGACCATAGCATGCAATAGTAGTTTTTCCCTCTACAACTCCTCTATTTGTATATTATTCATAACTTTGCAGTAGTTCATGCAAGAACTTATTTATATATGTAGTATTAATTGGTGGGACACATGGATCTATAAAACCCCTTTCAATCATGTTCACCTTCAGTATGGTAATATTACTTACAGACCAACTTGTGAACCACCTTCACTTCTATCTATTTCCTGACAATTAAGTAAAACTTCATTAGGTAACTGTTCACCCATCTCAAGTTTCTGTTTATCTCTAGGTCCTCTTTATTCTGTATTATAAACCTCTGATTTTACCTTTATCATGGTCATGAAAGTAAAATCATATGCTATGTATCTTTTTTCTGTATCTGGCTTATTTCAGCATTATGTCCACAAGGCTCTTCCATCTTGTCATGTCTTCAGGACATCATTTCATCTTACTGCTTCATAACATTCCATGGTATGTTTATACAACATTTTGTTTATCCACTTGTCTATACATGGTTAGATTGATTGTTTCCATCTTTTGGCAATTGTGAATAAGGCTGATATGAACATTGGTGTGTAAATGTCTGTTTTGTGTCACTAATTTCTGCTCTTCTGGATATATATGGGGTAGTGGTATTGCTGGGTCATAGAGAAATTTGATATTCGTTTCCTAAGAAAGCAGAAAATTGTCTTCCATAGTGGCTATACCATTATACACTCCTGCCAGAAGTGCAGTTTTCTAATTTTTTTCACATCCTCTCCAACATTTGTACTTTCTTGTTTGTTTAATAGCAGCCATTCTTATAGGTGTGAGGCATGATGTCATTGTAGTCTTGATCTGTATTTCCCTTCTACTTAATGAAAATGAGCATCTTTTCATGGGCTTTGCAGCCATCTGTATTTGCTCTTCAGAAAAAAAAATGTCTATTCATATCTTTAGCCAATTTTAAAATTGGGTTGTTTTTGTCTTTCTTTGTTGAGTTGTATGATTTCTTTATGTATACAAGATATCAGACCTTTATCTGATGTGTGATTTCCAAATATTTTGTCCCATTAAGTTTCCTGCCTCTTCACCTTTTTGACAAAGTTTTTGAGGTACAAAAGTATTTGATTGTAAGGAGTTCCCATTTATCTATTTTTTAATACTTGTGCTTTGGGTGTAAAGTTTAGGAAGCTACCTACTCATAGTAGATATTGAAGCTCTTTCCCTAAATATTCTTCTAGAAGTTTTATATTACTGGCTCTTACATTTAAGTCTTTGATTCATATTGACTTATTTTTTGTATAGGGTATAAAGTAAGGGTCCTCTTTCATTCTTTTGCCTACTGATATCCAGTTTGCCCACGCTAAGTTAATGAAAAGACTGTTTTGTCCCAGTTCAGTGGATTTGTGGGCCTTGTTGTGAGATTTAGTGGTCTACTTCTTAATACTTCTATCTTTGTGCCTGCCCCATGCTGTTTTGATCACTGTGGCTTTAAAATAAGTTTTAAAATCAGAAGTGTTAATCCTTCCACTTTGTTCTTCTTTAGTATATTTTTAGTTATTCAAAGTCTTTATTTCCCTTCAAAATGAATTTGATAAATTGCTTTCCCAATCTTCCATGTAGATTATTAGAAATTCTACTGGTATTGCATTAAATTTATGGATCAATTTGGGTAGAATTTAAGTGTTAACTACATTTAACCTTCCTATCCATGATTAAGGAAGGTCTTTGCACCTATTTAGATTTTCTTTGATTACTTTTCCCAACGTTATGTTGTTTTCTGTGTATGGGTCCTTTACATCCCTAGTTTATTCCTAGACACTTAATTCTTTTCGTTGCTACTTTGAGTCAATATTTTACTTAATTATTTCATCAATAAGATCATTCTTTGTGTATAGAAATACTACTGATTTTGCACATTAATCTTATATGACTCCACTTCGCTAAATTTATTAGCTCAAGAAGCTTTGTCATAGATTTCTCAGGAGTTTCCTAGTATGTCATCTACAAATAATGCAAGTTTTACTTCTTTCTTTGTGATTTGGATAAATTTACTTCTTTTTCTTGCCTGACTACTCTAGCTGGAAGTTCTAGTACAGTATTGAATAATAGTGGTGAATCAGTTTGAAAGTAATATGAACCCCAGAAAAGCCATATTTTAGTCCTGATCGAATCTTGTGGGAGAAACTCTTTCTTTTAATCCTGATTTAATAATGTAGGTTGGAAACTTTTGATTAGATTACCTACATGGAGATGTTGCACACCCAATTATGGGTATTAAGTTTTGATTAGATTGGAGATGTGACTCCACCCATTACAGGTATGTCTTGATTAGTTTTCTGGAATCCTATAAAAGAGGAAACATTTTGGAGAGAATCAGAGATGGCAGAAGTCTCAGAGCCAACAGCGAGAGCAGATGTAGATGCTTGGAGAATAGTCACTTCAGAGAACAGAGGCACAGATGGTTGGAGATCTTTGGAGCCAGCAGATGTTGCATGAGATGTTAAGCAAACTAGAATTGGAGAGAGCCATGAGAAGCCAAGAGATGAAAGCTATCCCCAGAGAAGCAAAGTGAGAAACCCACACATGGACAGAGACTGAAAGCAATAGAGCTCAGGAGCAAGGGACCAGCAGATGCCAGCCACGTGTCTTCCCAGCTGACAGAGATTTTCCAGACCAATGGGCTTTTCTTGAGTAAAGATAACCTCTTTTTGTGCCTTAATTTGGACACTTTCACTTCCTTAGAACTGTAAACTTGGAATTAATAAATTCCCCCTTTAAAAGTCCTTCTGTTTCTAGTATACTGGATTTCAGCAGCTTGCAAACTAAAGAAGGTGGTGATAGATGGCATCCTTGCCTCATTCCCAATCTTAGGGTAAGAATTTTGTCCAACCATTGAGTAAGATGCTGGTTATTGGTTTTTTTCATGTATGTCCTTTATCATATTCAAGAAATTTCCTTCGATTCCAACCTTTTGAATTGTTTTTATCAGAAAAGGATGCTGAATTTTGTCAAATGTTTTTTCAGCATCAATTGAAGTGATCATGAGATTTTTCCTTTTTGATTTGTTAAAGTGCTGTATTACATTGATTTTTCTTGAATTGAACCACCCTTGCATTCTTGGTATAAACCCCACTTTGTTGGGTGTATAATTTTTTTAATGTGCCATTGGACTGGATTTGCTGGTATTCTGAAGAGAATTTTTGCATCTATATCCATTAGGGAGATTGGCCCTGAAGTTTTCCTTTCTTATAGCATTTTTACTCAGTTTTGGTATTAGAATGATTTTAGCCTCATAAAATGAATTAAGTAGTGTTTTTTTCTCTTCAATTTTTTGGAAGAGGTTGAGCAGAATTGGTGTTAGTTATTTCCTGAATGCTTGATAAACTCCTATGAAGTCATTTGGTCCTGTGCTTTTCTTTGTAGAAAGATTTATGATGACTGAATTTCTTTACTTGTGATTCATTTGTTAAGATCTTTTATGTCTTCTCAAGTCAGTGTGGCTTGTTCATGTGTTTCTAGGAATTTGTCCATTTCATCTAAGTTGTTTCGCTTGCTTGAATGTAGTTGTTCATAATTTTTTTTTATTTACTCAGGGTCCTTGGTAACAACCCCATTCTCATTTATGATTTGGTTTATCTGAATCCTCTGTCTTTTTCTTTTTTTATTTTTCAGCCTAGCTAGAGTTCCACCATTCTTTTTATCCTCTCAAAGAATCAACTTTGGGTTTTGTTGATTCTATTCTTGTTGATTCTCCCATCCATTTAACTGTGCTTTAGTCCTTGTTATTTTTTTATTATAATTAAAGAAAAAAAGAAGTTAACACAACATTTAGAAATCATTCCACTCTACATATGCAACCAGTAATTCTTAACATCATCACATAGATGTACGATCATCATTTCTTAGTATATTTGCATCGATTTAGGAAAAGAACTAGGAAAACAACAGAAAAAGATATAGAATGTTAATATAGAGAGAAAAATTAAAAAATGATAAAAAGAAAAGGAAAAAGAAAAAACATAAGACACAAACAAACAAACAAACAAAAAACTATAGCTCAGATGCAGTTTCATTCAGTGTTTTAACATAATAACATTACAATTAGGTAGTATTGTGCTGTCCATTTTTGAGTTTTTGTATCTAGTCCTGTTGCACAGTCTGTATCCCTTCAGCTCCAATTACCCATTATCTTACCCTGTTTCTAACTCCTGCTGGACTCTGTTACCAATGACATATTCCAAGTTTATTCTCGAATGTCAGTTCACATCAGTGGGACCATACAGTATTTGTCCTTTAGTTTTTGGCTAGACTCACTCAGCATAATGTTCTCTAGGTCCATCCATGTTATTACATGCTTCATAAGTTTATTCTGTCTTAAAGCTGCATAATATTCCATCGTATGTATATACCACAGTTTGTTTAGCCACTCGTCTGTTGATGGATATTTTGGCTGTTTCCATCTCTTTGCAGTTGTAAATAATGCTGCTATAAACATTGGTGTGCAAATGTCCGTTTGTGTCTTTGCCGTTAAGTCCTCTGAGTAGATACCTAGCAATGGTATTGCTGGGTCGTATGGCAATTCTATATTCAGTTTTTTGAGGAACCGCCAAAGTGCCTTCCACAGTGGTTGCACCCTTTGACATTCCCACCAACAGTGGATAAGTGTGCCTCTTTCTCCGCATCCTCTCCAGCACTTGTCATTTTCTGTTTTGTTGATAATGGCCATTCTGGTGGGTGTGAGATGATATCTCATTGTGGTTTTGATTTGCATTTCTCTAATGGCCAGGGACATTGAGCATCTCTTCATGTGCCTTTTGGCCATTTGTATTTCCTCTTCTGATAGGTGTCCGTTCAAGTCTTTTTCCCAGTTTGTAATTGGGTTGCCTATCTTTTTGTTGTTGAGTTGAACAATCTCTTTGTAGATTCTGGATACTAGACCTTTATCTGATATGTCATTTTCAAATATTTTTTCCATTGTGTAGGCTGTCTTTCTACTTTCTTGATGAAGTTCTTTGATGCACAAAAGTGTTTAATTTTGAGGAGCTCCCATTATTTCTTTCTTTCTTCAGTGCTCTTGCTTTAGTTTTAAGGTCCATAAAACTGCCTCCAATTGTAAGTTTCATAAGATATCTCCCTACATTTTCCTTTAACTGTTTTATGGTCTTAGACCTAATGTTTAGATCTTTGATCCATTTTGAGTTAACTTTTGTATAGGGTGTGAGATACGGGTCGTATTTCATTCTTTTGCATATGGATATCCAGTTCTCTAGGCACCATTTATTGAAGAGACTGTTCTATCCCAGGTGAGTTGGCTTGACTGTCTTATCAAAGATCAAATGTCCATAGATGAGAGGGTCTATATCTGAGCACTCTATTCGATTCCATTGGTCGATATATCTATCTTTATACCAATACCATGCTGTTTTGACCACTGTGGCTTCATAATATGCCTTAAAGTCTGGCAGCGTGAGACCTCCAGCTTGTTTTTTTTTCCTCAAGATACTTTTAGCAATTCGGGGCACCCTGCCCTTCCAGATAAATTTGCTTATTGGTTTTTCTATTTCTGAAAAATAAGTTGTTGGGATTTTGAGTGGTATTGCATTGAATCTGTAAATCAATTTAGGTAGGATTGACATCTTAACTATATTTAGTCTTCCAATCCATGAACACGGTATGCCCTTCCATCTATTTAGGTCTTCTGTGATTTCTTTTAACAGTTTTTTGTAGTTTTCTTTGTATAATTTTTTTGTCTCTTTAGTTAAATTTTTTCCTAGGTACTTTATTATTTTAGTTGCAATTGTAAATGGAATTCGTTTCTTGATTTCCCCCTCAACTTGTTCATTGCTCGTGTATAGTAATGCTACAGATTTTTGAATGTTGATCTTGTAACTTGCTACTTTGCTGTACTCATTTATTAGCTCTAGTAGTTTTGTTGTGGATTTTTCCGGGTTTTTGACATATAATATCATATTGTCTGCAAACAGTGATAGTTTTACTTCTTCCTTTCCAATTTTGATGACTTGTATTTCTTTTTCTTCCCTAATTGCTCTGACTAGAACCTCCAACACGATGTTGAATAATAGTGGTGATAATGGACATCCTTGTCTTGTTCCTGATCTTAGGGGGAAAGTTTTCAATTTTTCCCCATTGAGGATGATATTAGCTGTGGGTTTTTCATATATTCCCTCTATCATTTTAAGGAAGTTTCCTTGTATTCCTATCCTTTGAAGTGTTTTCAACAGGAAAGGATGTTGAATCTTGTCAAATGCCTTCTCTGCATCAATTGAGATGATCATGTGATTTTTCTGCTTTGATTTGTTGATATGGTGTATTACATTAATTGATTTTCTTATGTTGAACGGTCCTTGCACATCTGGGATGAATCCTACTTGGTCATGATGTATAATTCTTTTAATGTGTTGTTGAATTCGATTTGCTAGAATTTTGTTGAGGATTTTTGCATCTATATTCATTAGAGAGATTTGCCTGTAGTTTTCTTTTTTTGTAATATCTTTGCCTGGTTTTGGTATGAGGGTGATGTTGGCTTCATAGAATGAATTAGGTAGTTTTCCCTCCGCTTCGATTTTTTTGAAGAGTTTGAGAAGAGTTGGTGCTAATTCTTTCTGGAATGTTTGGTAGAATTCACATGTGAAGCCGTCTGGTCCTGGACTTTTCTTTTTGGGAAACTTTTGAATGACTGATTCAATTTCTTTACTTGTGATTGGTTTGTTGAGGTCATCTATTTCTTCTTGAGTCAAAGTTGGTTGTACATGCCTTTCCAGGAACCCGTCCATTTCATCTACCTTGTTATATTTATTAGCGTAAAGTTGCCATAGTATCCTGTTATTACCTCGTTTATTTCTGTGAGGTCAGTGGTTATGTCTCCTCTTCCATTTCTAATCTTATTTATTTGCATCCTCTCTCTTCTTCTTTTTTTCAATCTTACTAAGGGCCCATCAATCTTATTGATTTTCTCATAGAACCAACTTCTGGTCTTATTGATTTTCTCTATTGTTTTCATGTTTTCAATTTCATTTATTTCTGCTCTAATCTTTGTTATTTCTTTCCTTTTGCTTGCTTTGGAGTTAGTTTGCTGTTCTTTCTCCAGTTCTTCCAAGTGGACAGTTAATTCCTGAATTTTTGCCTTTTCTTCTTTTCTGATATAGGCATTTAGGGCAATAAATTTCCCTCTTGGCACTGCCTTTGCTGCGTCCCATAGGTTTTGATATGTTGTGTTTTCATTTTCATTCGCCTCGAGGTATTTACTAATTTCTCTTGTAATTTCTTCCTTGACCCACTCGTTGTTTAAGAGTGTGTTGTTGAGCCTCCACGTATTTGTGAATTTTCTGGCACTCGGCGTATTATTATTTTCCAGCTTCATTCCTTTATGATTCGAGAAAGTGTTGTGTATGATTTCAATCTTTTTTAATTTGTTAAGACTTGCTTTGTGACCCAGCATATGGTCTATCTTTGAGAATGATCCATGAGCACTTGAGAAAAAGGTGTATCCTGCTGTTGTGGGATGTAATGTCTTATAAATATCTGTTAAGTCTAGCTCATTTATAGTAATATTCAAATTCTCTATTTCTTTATTGATCCTCTGTCTAGATGTTCTGTCCATTGATGAGAGTGGTGAATTGAAGTCTCCAACTATTATGGTATATGTGTCTATTTCCCTTTTCAGTGATTGCAGTGTATTCCTCACGTATTTTGGGGCATTCTGGTTTGGTGCATAAATATTTATGTTTGTTATGTCTTCTTGTTTAATTGTTCCTTTTATTAGTAGATAGTGTCCTTCTTTGTCTCTTTTAACTGTTTTACATTTGAAGTCTAATTTGTTGGATATTAGTATAGCTACTACTGCTCTTTTCTGGTTGTTATTTGCATGAAATATCTTTTCCCAACCTTTCACCTTCAACCTATGTTTATCTTTGGGTCTAAGATGTGTTTCCTGTAGACAGCATATAGAAGGATCCTGTTTTTTAATCCATTCTGCCAGTCTATGCCTTTTGATTGGGGAATTCAGTCCATTAACATTTAGTGTTATTACTGTTTGGATATTTTCCTCTACCATTTTGCCTTTTGTATTATATATATCATATCTGATTTTCCTTCTTTCTACACTCTTCTCCATACCTCTCTCTTCTGTCTTTTCGTATCTGACTCTAGTGCTCCCTTTAGTATTTCTTGCACAGCTGGTCTCTTGGTCACAAATTCTCTCAGTGAATTTTTGTCTGAAAATGTTTTAATTTCTCCCTCATTTTTGAAGGACAATTTTGCTGGATATAGAAGTCTTGGTTGGCAGTTTTTCTCTTTTAGTAATTTAAATATATCATCCCACTGTCTTCTAGCTTCCATGGTTTCTGCTGAGAAATCTACATATAATCTTATTGGGTTTACCTTTTATGTGATGGATTGTTTTTTTCTTGCTGTTTTCAAGATTCTCTCTTTCTCTTTGACCTCTGGCATTCTAACTAGTAAGTGTCTTGGAGAACGCCTATTTGGGTCTATTCTCTTTGGGGTGTGCTGTACTTCTTGGATCTGTAATTTTAGTTCTTTCATAAGAGTTGGGAAATTTTCAGTGATAATTTCTTCCATTAGTTTTTCTCCTCCTTTTCCCTTCTCTTCTCCTTCTGCGACACCCGCAACACATATATTTGTGTGCTTCATATTGTCATTCAGTTCCCTGATCCTCTGCTCAAAATTTTCCATTCTTTTCCCTATAGTTTCTGTTTCTTTTTGGAATTCAGATGTTCCACCCTCCAATTCACTAATTCTCCTTCTGTCTCTTTAAATCTACCATTGTAGGTATCCATTGTTTTTTCCATCTTTTCTACTTTGTCCTTCAATCCCATAAGTTCTGTGATTTGTTTTTTCAGTTTTTCTATTTCCTCTTTTTGTTCAGCCCATGTCTTCTTCATGTCCTCCCTCAATTTATTGATTTGGTTTTTGAAGAGATTTTCCATTTCTGTTCGTATATTCAGCATTAGTTGTCTCAGCTCCTGTATCTCATTTGAACTATTGGTTTGTTCCTTTGACTGGGCCATATCTTCAATTTTCCGACTATGATCCGTTATTTTCTGTTGGCGTCTGGGCATTAATCAGATTTCCCCTGGTGTGGGACCCAGCAGGTTGAAAGATTTTTCTGTGAAATCTCTGGGCTCTGTTTTTCTTATCCTGACCAGTAGGTGGCGCTCGTGGCGCTCGTTTGTCTGCGGGTCCCACCAGTAAAAGATGCTGTGCCTCCTTTAACTTTGGAAAACTCTCGCTGTGGGGTAGGGTCTTCAGCTGAAGCAGCTTGGGGGAGTGCCAATCCGAATCTCCCAGCCGGCCCAGGAATCCGCGCATGGGTAGGGTCACTGGCCTCCGCGGCTTGGGGGAGCGCCTGTCCAAATTTCCCAGCCAGCCCAGGGCGCCAAGTGTGGTGGGGGGGCACCGGCTGCTGTGGCTTGGGGGACTGCCTATCCACCATTCCCAGCTGGACCGGGAAGCCACTTGTTTGGAAGGGACCCCGGTCGCCGGTCTCCGCGGCTTGGGGGATCTCCGACCCAATTCTCCCAGCTGGTCTGGGGGTCCGCACGTGGGGGGGGGGGTGCCAGCTGCCGTGGCTTGAGGGGATCGCCTGTCCAATTCTCCCAGCTGGCCCGAGAAGGAGGGTGGGAGGGACTCCGGCTGCCTGCCGTCCCATCCCGGGGAAGCATGCGCCCCTCAGCTATCTCACCGCAGCAGGTTCTCCCAGCCAGTCAGCCATTCCAGAATGTGGTACGCTGCCTTCTTGGTCTCTGTCGTTGCTCTGGGAGTTGTTCTGTACCGTTTGTACTTCCCTAGTAGCTGTTCTGGAGGAGGAACTAAGACCCGCGCATCTTACTAAGCCTCCATCTTCTCCGGAAGTCCGTCCTTGCTATTTTTCATCTTCTATTTGCTTTGGGGTTAGTTTGCTGTTCTTTATCTAGTTTCTCCAAGTGAGCACTTAAATCCTTGACTTTTACTTTTCTTCCTTTTAAAATATAGGCAATTAGGGCAATAAATTTCTCCCTCAGCACTGACTTTGCCACACCCTATATGTTCTGCTATGTTGTATTGTTATTTTCTTTCATCTGCAGATATTTACTGATTTCTCTAGCAATTTAAATTTGACCCATTGGTTTTTTAAGACTGTGTTATTTAATCTTCTTATGTTTGCATATATTCTGGTTGTTTTTGGTAGTTATTGATTTCTAGCTTCATTCACCTGTGATCAGAGAAAGTGCTGTGAATAATTTCAATCTTTTAAAATTTATAAAGATCAGTTTTGTTCCCCAGCATAAGATTTATCTTGGAGAATATTCTATGACTACTAGAAAAGAATGTATATCCTGGTGCTTTGGTGTAAAATTATAAATATATTTTTAATTCATTTTTCAAATGATTTGTTCTCATTTTCCTTGTTGATCTTTTGCCAGGTTGTTCTATCTATAGAAAAGAGTGGTGTATTGAAGTCTTCCACTATTATTATTTAAACATCCATCACTTCCTTCGATTTTGCCAATGGTTGCCTCATATGAATTGGAACTCCTTGATTGAAAGCATTAACATTTATGATTATTATTTCTTTTTGGTGAAGTTTCTCTTTTATTAATACATAGTGTCCTTCTTTGTCTGAAGGTGTCTTTGCATTTAAGTCTATTTAGTCTGATCGTAGTCACTACTCCTGCTTTCTTCTGGTTATATTGACATGGAGCATCTTTTCCCACTGTTTCACTTACAATCTATTTATATCCTTGGGTCTAAGATGAATCTTTTGTAAGCAGTATATAGATGGATA
Organism: Tamandua tetradactyla; assembly: GCF_023851605.1. Taxonomy (NCBI): domain Eukaryota; kingdom Metazoa; phylum Chordata; class Mammalia; order Pilosa; family Myrmecophagidae; genus Tamandua; species Tamandua tetradactyla. Next base: position 51,095,320 of record NC_135353.1, on the reverse strand, counting down.
ATATTTCTTAATCCATTCCTCCAATCCATACCTTTTAATTGTTGAATTTATTCTAGTAACTTTCAAAGTTATTACTATAAAGGCATTTCTTGTATCTACCATCCTATCTTTTGGTATTTATTTGTCAAATTTACATACTTTTTTTCTTCTTTTTCTTTTTGTTCTTCTTCCTCTTCTTATCCTTTAAGTTACCTCTACTGGTACTCTGCAATTTTGTTCCTTCCTCCAGACCTCCCTATTCCATCTTTTTTTTTTTGAGCTTTCAGAACTACCTTTAGCATTTCTTATAGTGTCAGCCTCTTGTTTACAAATTCTCAGCCTCTGTATGTCTGTGAAAGTTTTAATCTTTTCCTTACTTTTGAAGGACAGTTTGACTGGATACAGAATTTATGACTGGTTGTCTTTGTCTTTCAGTATCTTAAATGTTTCATACCACTGCATTCTCACCTCCATGGTGCCTGTTGAGTATTCCAAATTCAGTCTTATGTGGTTTCCTTTGTATGTGATTGTTCTAGTTTGCTATCTACCAAAATGCAATATACCAGAAATGGAACAGCTTTTAAGAGGGGGAATTTAATACGTTACTAGTTTACAGTTCTAAGGTGAAGAAAATGTCCTAATTAAAGCAAGTCTATAAACATGTCCAATTTAAGGCACCAATGAGAGGTTACTACCACTTAAAACAGGCTGATGTAATTCAGGGTTTCTCTTTCAACTGGAAAGACATGTACTGAACATGGCTATGTCTGCTAGTTTCCTCTCCAGGCTTTTAGCTTTATGAAGGTCCCCCAGGGGAATTGTCCTTTACCTCCAAAGGTCACTGGCTGGTGGACGCTGTGGTTCTCATGTGTCTTCTGCTCTTGTCATTCTCAAGCTTTCTCCAAAATGCTTCCTCTTTTAGAGAATTCCAGTAAAGTAATCAAGACCCACATAGAATGGGTGGAGTCATATTTCTCTCTATTCAAAACCTAATACCCACAATTGGGTAAGTCACATCTCCATGGAGATAACTTAATCAAATTTCCAACCTTTAGTACTGAATAGAAATTAGAAGAAACGGTTGCCTCCACAAGATTGATTAGGATTAAAACATGGCTTTTCTAGTGTATATGATGCTTTCAAACCAGCACAGTGATGATTGCTTCTCTCTTGCCACTTTCAGGATTTTCTCCTTCACTTCAACATTTGACAAACTGATTAGTGTGCACCTAAGCAAAATAGGCGTACTTGGATTTATTGCATTTTGGGTTCATTGCTGTGCCTGTATGAAGCAGTTGTGTACCCCCAGAATAACCATGTTCTTTAACCAGAATTCAGTATTGTTGGGTAGGATCTTTTCATTCAACTGTTTCCACAGATATGTGACCCAGCCAATTGTGGGTGGAACCATTTTCTTAGGTGTCTTCCATGGAGATGTCTGCACCCATTCAAGGTAGGGTTGTTTGTTGGAGTCTTTTAAGAGGGAATGATATTGGAAAATGATTCAGAGACAATAGGAGACCAGATGTTTGGAAATTAAGAAAGAAAACGACCCTGGGGAAGCTGTTTGAACCAAGAATACAAAGACCCCAGCAGATGCCAGCCACATGCCTTTCCAGCTGACAGAGGTGTTTTAGAACCATTAGCCCTCTTGAGCCAAGGTATTTTCCCTGGATGCCTTACTTTGGCCATTTTTATACCTTCCCAATTCTGGTAGCATTACCAAACTGATACAGATTTTGGTACTGTGAGTGGGGTGCTGTAATTTTCAAATACCAAACATGTTGGCGTGACTTTTTAAATGGATAAGGGGAAGATTATGGAAAAGTTGTGAGGCTCTTGATAGAGAAGTGCTAGAATTCTTTGAAGAGATTGTTGGTAGAAATGTGGATTCTAAATGTGATGAGGTTTTAAACAGAAATGACACATGTGTTACTGCCCATGGGAAGGAAGGCAATCTTTGTTTTAAAGTGGCAAAGAATCTGACAAAATTGACCACTGATGTTCTACAAAAGGCATATTTTAAAAGCCAGAGGCTGAGATACTTACCTGCAGATATTTCCAAATGGAATGTGGAAAGTGCAGCCTGGTTTCTCCTTATAGCTTATAGTGAAATGCCACAGGGAAGAGATAAGCTGAAAACTGAATTCTTGGGTGCAGAGAAACAAAAAATTGATCATCTGGAAAATTCTGGGCTTCCAGAAAGTGAGACCCTAGTGAATAGAGCCTCATTTGAGGATTTAACCACACATAGAAGCCGTCAGCCATTATAGCACAAGTGAGAATTGCAGATGAATTTATCCAGGAAGGATTTGTGGAAAGTCCTCTTGTCTAATGGTTATGAGCCCTGTACATTACACAGAAATCAAACAAGAGAGTTGTGGGGTCTGTATAAGCAGAATCACTATCAGTCTGGAAAAAGAAGGACAGAAAAGGAACAAATTAAGGGAAAATGTCTTTAATGGCAGAACCATGGAAGATAAGATCTGAAACTAAGGAAACTCGAGTGAGGAGCACAGATTCACCCATGCACTTGGAGAGCTTCAGTTTGCACAGAAAGCAGAGCTCCAGGACTTCTGCCTAGATGCTCTGGAACAATTTTTGTGCTACAGGCCTTGTGGAGCAGGAACCACATTCCTTGAGGATTGGAGAGGGCCTTGCAGCCACCTCATTGTTTTGAGGGGGGTATGCATGTGCCTCAGAGATGGAAGAGAACCTCGGTATTGTCCCAAAACTTGGAGAGGGTGGAGCTGAGAAAGGCAGACTCCCCAGTGTTCATCAAGATTGCAACCCTCACCAGTGTTAGGAGAGAGCCAGGTGACTGTGTAGGCCTTTAGAAAGGTTAGGACTGCCACTTTCCAAAGCCCCAGGAGAAATGACTCTCAGACTTTGAAATCTAATGGAGTTTGCTCTGCTGGTTTTTGGAACTGTTTGTGTTCAGTGACCCCTGTTTTCCTTTTGATTTATCCAGGAAACATGTTTCCTATGACTGTTTTTCCTTTGTATATTGGCATCAGAAAACTTGTTCAGTGTTTTATAGATCCACAGTAGAGGAGAATTTTGCCTTAGCACAGATGATGCTTGTAGCTGACTTTGATGAGATTTTGTATGTTTCTGGCTTTTTGTTATGTTTCTATTGTTATCAAAATTGTATAAAGCTTACTGATATTGTTATGGAATGAATGCATTTTGTATATAGAAACCACGCTCTGAGTCATTTTTCTGTCACTTCTATAGCTGGTCCTTGGAGTAGGGTTGAAATCAGCCTATCCTATTCCACCATGTTCTCAGAATTCTCTCCACTGGCTTTAGTTTTGAATGCATCTTGCTAAGCAACTGGATGAAAAATGAGAAATGCAGTCCATTATTGAGGTTTTTCTAAACATCTGGATGTGTAATAAACAGATACTGTCTGTCTTTCACTAAATAAATATTTTTTTTAATTTTTATTAATAAAACCAATCAACATACAAACATGAACATTCTTAACATATGAACATTCCATACTTGGTGTGCAATCAATGGCTCACAATATCATCACCTAGTTGTATATTCATCACCATGATCATTTCTCATAACATTTACATCACTCCAGAAAAAGAAATAAAAAGAAAAAACTCATATATACCATATCTTTTATCCCTCCCTTTCATTGACCACAAGAAATTTCCTCTACCCAATTTATTTTAACATTTGTTCCCCTTATTATTTATTTATTTTTACTTCATATTTTAAACTCATCTGTCCATACCACAGATAAAAAGAGCATCAGGACAAGGTTTTCACAATCACACAGTCACTTTGTGAAAACTATATCATTATATAGTCATCTTAAAGAGACATGGCTACTGGAACACAGCTTTACAGCTTCAGATACTTCCCTCTAGCCTCTATAATACACCTTAAACTAAAAGGGAGATATCTGTATAATGTATAAGTATAACCTCCAAGACAAGCTTTCAAGTCTGTTTGAAATTTCTCAGCCACTGGCACTTTATTTTGTCTCATTTCTCTCTTCCCCCTTTCAATCGGGAAGGTTTACTCAATCCCTTGATGCTGAGTCCCAGCTCATTCTAGGATTTCTGTCCCACATTGCCAGGGAGGTTTACAACCCTGGGAGCCATGTCCCACACAGAGAGAGTAAGGGCAATGAGTTTTCTTGCTATATTGTCTGAGATATAGGCCACATCTGAGAAGCCAAAAGAGGTTCTCTGGGGGTGACTCTTAGGCCTAATTTTAAGTAGGCTTAGTCTATCCTTTGTGGGGATAAGTTTCATATGAACAAGATTGAGGGTTCAACATATTGATGTCCTCACAGCTTGTGAGAATATCAGGCCTTCTCTAAATGGAGAAGTTGAATTTTCTCCCTTTCTCAGCATTCCCCCAAGGGGACTTTGCAAATACTATTTTATTCACCATTCAAATCACTCTGGGATTTATCAGGTATCACTCTGGACAAATCTACAAAATCTCATGCCTTACTCAGGGTTCCATGTACTTATGGTGTTCAATTAAACTGTCCATATAAGTTATATTAGGAGATGCACTAGTCAAGGTATAAATTTTGTACCAAATAAACATTTTTTTGCTTTAGTTTCACACATAAGTTAAAGTTTTAAAATATGAATTACCATCTATTTTCAAAACCCACCAATATTGACCTTCCTTTGTTCTTCCTCATGCAAAAATATTTGTTAATTTGTACATCTGGTCACTATCATTGTATGCTCTAGGCATTCTTAGATTATACCATCTCAGTCTTTATTATTTATCTTTCCTTCTGATTTCATTTGTGCCCCCAGCCCTCCTCCCTTCAGATTCATTCAATGTACTAACATTATTGTACTACAGTTAGGTAGTATCATGCTATCAATTTCTTAATTTTTATAATCAGTCCTGTTGCACAATCTGTATTCTTTCAGCCCCTATTACCCAATATCTATCCTATTTCTATCTCCTGATGGTCTCTGTTCTTAGCTGATTTCTCTAAATAAATGTAAGGGAAAGTTTGAGTTAGCTCTCCTCATTCCGGTTAAGATATGCTTTAGATTGAAATGTTCAGAAATTGCAATAAAGGTGTGAAACTACTGAAATTATTTAGAAACTACCTCAGATCTCTTCACTTTGCATTTTTTTTTTTGACCTGGGCAGGGTCCTGGAATCAAGCCTGGGTCTCTGGCATGGCAGGTGAGAACTCTGCCACTGAGCCACTGTTGCCCACTGTTGCCCACATTTTTTTTGCATGGGCAGGCAGCTGGAATTGAATTCTGCTTGCATAGCCACCATGGCCCAGCCTCTTCACTTTGCATTTTTAGAGACAATCTTTGTCACTATCAATGCCAGCTGCTAAGATGCTTTACGTATTTGGTCCCCCCCCCCACTGCTTTCAATTCAAACTCTTTGATATATATTTTTTCCTTTTGAGAACAGCAATTTTCATTTTTTAAAAGGAATTAAGGCTTCATCAAGGTTATGGAAAATGTATTAAATTATTTTGATTATTAAAAGCCAGGTTACAAGGGTCGTTCAGTGGTAGAATTCTCACCTGTCATGCAAGAGACCCAGGTTCAATTCCCAACCCATGCACTTCCCAAACAAACAAGCAAACAGACAAATGAAAAACCAAATAAACAAAAATTCAGCAAATTATGCTGTAATAAGATGATGCCCACATGGAAAAAGAATGAAATGTGACCCCAGCCATACAGTATACAACAAAAAGCAAAACCTTTTTGAAAGAAAAAAAATGATTTGTCATTTTAGGTAACCCACATAGAAATACAAGATTTGTTAGTAAATCTGGTAAACCCAGCCTTACTTGTCAATGGAAACCTCTCCCACATACCAAGCCTGCCATCTAAGCTGAGTGCCCTTAATCAGAAGCTCCTTTCAAGACATTCTATCAGACCAAGCTAAGACTGTGCTATGTTTCCCCTAACATTTGTAGATTGTCTCTCACAAGACTTCAGAGATTCAATATTGAATGTGATAAATTTATTTTCTGACTCTGTGAGATACTTACTGTGTTCTTGTGCCCCAAGACATAGGCTAAGGCTTTGCATCACTTATCATGATAGATATCCAGCTAACTACTCAAGAGTAGTGTTTCAGTTTGCTAAAGCTGCCAAAATGCAATGTACCAGAAATTGGTTGCTGTTCACAATGGTTATTTATTAACTTACAATTTACAGTTCTTCGGCTATGAAATGTCCAACTCAAGGCATCAGCAGGGTGATATCTGGACTCTGGAGACAGGCTATTGGCATCTGGGTATTGCTGTCACATGGCAAAGCACATGGCAATGTCTACCGCTTCTTCTCTCCCAGGTTTTTGCTTTCAGCTTTTGGATTCAGTGACTCCCTCTCTCAGTTTTTCTGGTGTTCTCTGAATTTCATCTATGAACTTTTTCTGTGTGCCCTTTATCCTCTTTTAAAGGACTCCAGTAAGGATATCTGAATGCAGTTGGTTCACATTTCAATTGAAATATTCTAATCAAAACATCTGTGCCCACAGGAATGGATGAAACAAACATGGGCCTTTTTGGGGTACATACCAGTGTCAAACTATCATAAATGGTTACAGTTACTTTCTTATTAAATGTTACCCAACGTGTCCCAAATCTGCCCTTGTTCATGCTCCATACCCTTTTTATTGTTCTTCTGACCATTGTCTTGGGATTATTGAGCAAGTATTACTTACTAGTTTTAATTTCACTATGGGTTGATAAGCCATATGTACTTGAGACATACAAAGGAATTGTTTATTGTGAAGTTACGCTCTATAAAATTGTTTTTCCTTAAGAGTCATGATGATTAAAAATACTGGATTCAATTTGGAATTAAAATATAGTGCATTGATTGAGAATTTCTCTACATGTTAATTGACTACATGGAAAACTAAGCTTTAGGAATGTTGTTAATAGGGGAGAAATATTACCTCTGGGCATGCAGTTACAGATATGACAACTCAGGAATCATACAAGCTCAGAGTAATAGCCTGGGAGTGGATATGTATGAAGAACCCTGAGAAAGGCCTACTAAATATTTATTTCTTAGTACAAAATGCATTATTTGAGTTCCAGAACTGAATAATATACAGAAAGGAGCTGTGCAAGAACGTATTTGGACTTAAAGCTCAAAGGATCGAAGCAAAGCAGAAGACAGATTCTCTATGACTTTAGGTAACAGTGATAGCAAAGAACCTTAGAAATGAAGAAACAGGACAAAAGAAAAATGCTGTCTTCCAAAGTGGCGCCCACTTTAGCATTGTGAGCCATGTGCTTCTGAATTATCTTTAATACACACACACAATGTGATGATAAAGCCAGGGCACTAATTACATAATCAGTGAGTAAAAGTAATCTGAATTCTTTGTAGTCTCATCTCACATGTTTTGCACTCTGAGAATTAACATGCTGTAACAAATTACAAGGGAAGTGGGACAAGGGGGTGAGGGTTGGGGAGGAGTGGGGAATTAGTGCTTTATTTGTAGAGAGTTTGTTTGCATGATGAAATGGGTAATGGATGGTGGTGATGGTAGCACAACATTGTGAATGTAGGTAATACCATGGAATGTACCCTTGAAAGTGGTTGAAATTGGAAATTGAATGATATATGTTACCACAATAAAAATTTTTTAAAAATCTGGTGAGGGTTGCCACAAACCAGAAGAATGCATGAAAATGCCATTCACCAGAACCCTAATGAAACAATGGTATCATTTCCCCCACCAGACACTGTTCTAGAACATTACCCACATTACTTTATTTAATCCTTACAACAATAAATTGAGGAAAGTTTTGTCCCATTTTAGAGAGAAAGGAATTGAGGCAGAGAGAACCAAAGTATATTTCAGGCTATACAGCTAATAGGTTGTATATTTGGGATTTAAACTCAAGAATTCTGGCTCCAGAGTTAGACATCTGCTCCCATGCTATTTCCCTGGTTTTATTCTCATACAGTAGGAACAAGGTTTAACCAAGGAACTCTACTGGACATTTTTTTGAGAAGCAAAGATTACATTTAATTAAAAAAAAACAGTATATACTGTGCATTGTACTTATCAGTAACTGTAAGGCAAATAGAAGATCCAAGTTTTGAAACCCAGTCTACCTGATGTGAAGGCTCATACACTTTTCTATATAACATGCCATATCAAAGGACAGGGATAGAGCTGATGATATTGGGTCTAGAGGAAAGATATAGACTGTTGTGTTAAAATTAAAGAATATGAGATAATTTAAGGGTTATCATGTAAAATAGGGACATGACCAGGCCCAAGGAACAGAAACAGGACTTCAGGTGAACTTTAGGAAACCAGAACCACATCAATATAAGGGAGAAGGTCCCAATAACTAGAGCTTCTCTGACTAGAGAAAGGGGGTGCCTATAAGTGCAGTACACGGCCAGGCCAGGAGTGGTCTAGGCACAAGTGGGGCAACCACCTGTCATGGAAGTGGTCCAGCTCCAGGCTTCTGTGCCGTGCCATTATTAATAGATTTATTTTAAGTCTGTTTGACAAATTTGGAATCCAGACCTCCAAACCTTCCTAGATTTAACTCAGAGTAGAGAATGAAGGATAGTTGTTATGGTGAGGTAAGTCCCTTAAAAAATGTTTTCCCCTTAACCTTACAATGAATGCACATTGTCTCCTAGATTTCTCTAGGAGAAATATGTGAATGTGTTCTTGTGCAATATTTGCACACCTGTTGGTTTAAACTGCTAATGTTCAGGTTAATCAAAAACTAGTTTTTGCCCCCCAAAAGCTACCAGTCATATTTGTAGTTTGATAAACAACCAAAGTTAAACCAGCTGTGCTTACAGGAAAAGATTCTGTGAGGGTATTAATTAAATGCTGACTTTAGACACAGTATATTTTTAAATGGCCAATATAAGGTAAATTATTGAAATAATAAATTGGAAAAAGGATTTTTGCAGAGTATTGGATCATCATTGGTGACGAGTTTAGTACAGGGGTTTTATGTAACTCACCTTGGCCTTTTAAAATTGTAGCTGAACAGATAGTTGAATTGGACTGAAATAATTAGTTTTCTCTTCATAGAAAACTGCCTCATGCTGCTTCTTCCCCATTTCAACATTCGCTCTATTGTTGTTATACTTAATTTTCATCAAGTCACTTCTCTTTATTTAACAGAAACTGCATTTTGTTTTTCTAGAATGCTTTTAATAATCATATTTAAACATGATTAATTTGAATTTCCCCCACTTTCACAAACATTAATGGAAATCAGAGTTTCAGGAAGATGGCAGAATAGAGTAAGTTAAGTTCACACCTCCTCCAAGGAAAAGCTAGAGAAGGGACAGGAAGGTGACTGAGATGGTGATTTCAGGGTGTAAGTGACTTGGGAGAGTTTTCTGAACCACATAAGGTGCCTTGGTTGCAAAAGCTGAGGAACTGAGAAGCAGATCACTGGAGAAATGTCCGACTGGTGCAAACAGTCTAATGCAGAAGCCTGGAGCCCTCAGGAGTGTATGGATGGAAGATAGGGATTAGGAAGTAAGCCAAGCCACGTTCCTTGAGTTTTCTACCTTCACCGGCACAGCCCCATGACATATGACTCACCCCACACCCCATGCACCTGAACCCAGTCCCCTGCCCCTTCCCCACCCTCCAAGTGACCCACCCCAACACCCCCCATATGTAACTGCCCCCCACCCTCACCCAAAGCACACACATGCCTGCCCCAGCCCAACCCACCTCTCCTGCAAAAGTTCAGTCTCACCCTACCCCTCCTGAACCATACCTTCCCTCCTTGCCCCTGCAGGTGGTCACCAGCACATAAAGGTTGCAGGCACTTACCTCCATACACAGGCTACACACATCCCCAGCCCATACAGTCATGTGACGCCACTCTACCCCCATGCTCTGCACACATGTGCATCAGTTTATGGCCCTCTCAGATCTGCACATGAACACAGTCCCCTGTCACATACCCCAGTTTTGGGGAAGTTCTGACCTGTGCAGTAGGGCCACATATGACCCCAGCACTTGTAGATGCAATACCAACCTGCTGCCCTGAGCTCAGCACATGTGCACAAAGGGCACTGCACCCTAGACCAACAAATACCAGGGACCTACCCACCAAACCCATCCACACAAATAGCTGCAGCCTCCCTCTTGCTGTGTGTCCAGGCTCAAATGCACCAGTGTGACATCCCCAACCTGCCCTTATCCCTGTGCTGCAATGCATCACTGCACTATTGTGCCCCACCCTGCACCCAGAAACTTGCTTTACATCCTGCAATACGAGTCTTTAGACTATTGAAGGACATCAACATCCAAAGTATCAGTCAAGATATTTACCTGCCATGAAAACAACAGAAGATCACTAAGCATATCATGATGTAGACGGATATAGTCCAGCCTAATGACAAAATTAAAACACACACACTTCATAACAACTAATCAAAAATGTTCATGTAACTCAACTAAATAAAATGAACTAATGACATAAAGGATGGGTAATGACATAAAGGTGAACAAGAAGACACTAGAAGAGCATAAAGAGGAATTTCAAAGAATAAATAGAAAAACAGCAGATATGACAGAGACTAACGATGTTGTAGACAAAATTAAAAAAGAAAACATACACAAGATACACAACAGCAGATATGAAGAAGCAGAAGAAAGAATAAGTGAACTAGAGGACAGAACAATTTATTTCAGACACTCAAAACAGCAAACGATAAAAAGATGGAAAAATTTGAATTGAATCTCAGGGAAATGATGGAAAATAAAAAGCAGTCAAATATAAGAATCATTGGTGTCCCAGAAGAAGAAGAGAATAGAAAAGTCTAGGAAGATTAGTTTAGGATATAATGGATGAAAACTTCCCAACCATTGAAAAGGACATACATAATGAAGTCAAAGAAGCTCAATGAACTCCAAATAGAATGAATTCATATAGCCTTCTCCAAGACACATGCTAATCAGTCTGTCAAGTGTTGAAGAGAAGCAGAAAATACGGAAGGTGGTAAGAGAAAAAATCTACTGCATACAAGGGTAACCACATAAGACTGAGTTCAGATGACTCAGCTGGCACTATGGAGGAAAGAAACCAATGGTATGATATATTTAAGATCCTGAAAGAGAAAGATTTCCAGCCAAGAATTCTGTACCCAGCCAAATTGTCTTTCAAAACTGAGGAAGAGATTAAAAATTTCCCAGACAAATAAATCATGAAAGAATTTGTCAACAGGAGATACAGCTCTAAAGCAAATACTAAAGGGGGTTTTGCCAGTTGAAAAAAAAAAAGACAGGAGAAAGAGATCTGGAGAAAGGCACAGAATTCAAGAAAACCAATAAGGATAACTTAAAGGATAAAAAGAGAAAGATGGAAAATAAAATGAAAAAGAAAAGATAAAATGGTGGATTTAAGAAACACCTTTTCAGTAATAGCTTTGAATGTTAATGGAGTAAATTTACCAATTAAAAGATACAGATTGGCAGAATGGATTAAGAAATATAATCCAGCTATTGCTGCCTACAAGAGACTCATCTTAGAGAAAAAGATATACATAGATTGAAAGTGAAAGGATGGAAAATGATGTTCCATGCAAGTTGTAACCAAAAGAAAGCAGGAGATATACTAAAATCGAACAAAATACACTTTCAACGTAAAGACATCATAAAATTCAAAGAACAAAACTATATATTAATAAAAGGGAAAATTCAACAAGAAGAAATAACAACCATAAAAAAAAATGCTCCCAATCAAGAGAACTCCAAAGTACATGAGACAGACATTGGCAAACTGAAGGGACCAATAGATGTTTCAACAATAATAGTAGACTTCAATACACCACTCTCCTCTATACATAGAAGAACCAGAGTGAGCATCAAAAGGAAATAAGTTAGACAACTTGAGAAATAAATTAAACCTAACAGATATTTATAGGTCATTACACCACAAAACATCAGGATATGCATTCTACTCTAGTGCTTATGGAACATTATACAGGATAAATCATATGCTGGGGCAGAAAACAGGTCTTTATAAATTTTAAAATACTGAAATTATTAATTCGATTTCTCTGATCACAGTGGAATGAAGTTGGATACCAATAACCACCAAAGAATGAGAATTTTCACAAATATATGGAGACAAAAACCACTTTTTTTAACTTTTTTATTAATTAAAAAAAGAAATTAACACAACATTTAGAAATCATTCCATTCTACATATGCAATCAGTAATTCTTAATATCATCACATAGATGTATGATCATCATTTCTTAGTACATTTACATCGATTTAGGAAAAGAACTAGCAAAACACACTCTTAAACAACCAATGGGTCAAAGAAAAAATTGCCAGAGAAAAAAATAGCTATCTGGAAATGAATGAAAATGAGGATGCAAAGATGCAGCAAAGGGTATGCTGAGAGGGAAATTTATTGCTGTAAATGCTTGAGAAAACAAGAAAGAGCAAAAATCGAGGACTTAACTGCTCTCCTGGAGGAACTTGAGAAAGAACAGCAAACTAACCCCAAAGCAAACAGAAGAAGAGAAATAACAAAGATTAAAGCGAAGTTAAATGAATGGGAAAACAAAAGAACAATGGAAAGAATCAATAAAACCAAATGCTGGTTCTTTGAGAAAATCAACAAAATTGATGGGCTAGTAGCAAGACTGATGATGTAAAAAAGAGAGAAGATGCAAATAAAATAGGAAATGAGAAGGGGTGCATTACTGCAGACTCTGAAGAAATAAAAGAAATCATAAGACAATATTATAAGCAACTATATACCAACAAATCAAATCATTTAGATGAAATGGACAAATTCCTGGAAACACAGAAATAGGTTACACTGACTCAGGAAGAAATAGAATATCTCAACAAGCCATCACAAGTAAAGAGATTCAATCAGTCATCAAAAATCTTCCTACAAAGAAGAGCCCAGGGCCAGATGGCTTCACAGGGGAATTTTTATCAAACATTGCAAAAAGAAGTAAAACCAATCCTCCTCAAATTTTTCAAAAAATTGAGGGAAAAGGAACACTACCTAACTCATTTTATGAAACTAATATCATTCTAATACCAAAACGGGGTAAAGATACTAAGAGAAAGGAAAACTGCAGGCCAATCTCCCTAATGAACATAAATGAAAAAAATTCTCATCAGAATGCAAGCAAATCAAATTCAACAACACATTCAAAGGTTTATTCACCACGACCAACTGGGGTTTATACCAGGAATACAAGGATAGTTAAATGCAAGAAAATCAATTAATGTAATACAGCACGTTAACAAAATGAAAAGAAAAATCATATAACCATCTCGATTGATGCTGAAAAAGCATTTTACAAAATTCAATATTCTTTTCTAATAAAAAGTCTTCAAAATATAGAGATCAAAGGTAATTACCTGAAAATGGCAGAAGACATGAATGAAAAACAAATAGCCAGCATTGTACTCAATGGAGGGAGACTGAAAGATTTCCCCCTAAGATCAGGAATGAGACAAGGATGTCTTCTGTCACTTCTATTATTCAAAATTGTACTAGAAGTTCTAGCTAGAGCAATCAGGCTGGACAAAGAAATAAAAGTCATCCAAATTGGAAAGGAAGAAGTAAAACTTTCGTTACTTGCAAATGGCATGATACTTTACTTGGAAATCTACAACAAAGTTACCTGAGCTAAAAAACAAATTCAGCAAGGTGGCAGGCATAAAATTAATGGGAAAAAATCAATAATGTTTCTATACACAAACAATGACCTAACTGAGGATTCACTTAAGGAAAATATTCCATTCAAAATTGCAAGCAAATGAATCAAGTAGGTAGAAGTGACTTTAATTAGGGACATAAAGCATGAGTACATGAAAAACTACATAACATTGTTCAAAGGAAATCAAAGAAGATATGAATAGGTGGAAAGACAGACCCTGCTCATGGATTGGAAGGTTAAATACATGAAGATGTCAATTTTACCCAAATGAATCTACAGATTCAATGCCGGACCAATAAAAATTTCAACAATGTACTTTAAAGACTTGGGAAAGTAGTTACCCAATTCATCTGGAAGGGAAAGAGACCCTGAATAGCTAAAAGCATCTTTAAAAAGAAGAACAAAGTTGAAGGATTACCATTTCCTGATTTTAAAACTTATAAAGCCAGAGGGTCCAAACAGCATCGGACTGGCACAAAGACAGACATATTGACCAATGGAATTGAATTGAGAGTAGACAAATAGACAACTAAATCTATGGTCAACTGATTTTTGACAAGGCTACCAAATCCACTTAAGTGGAACAAAATACTCTTTTCAATAAATGGCCATGGGTGAACTGGGCATCAATAGGTGAAAGAATGAAAGAAGACCCTTATCTCACACACAAAACAAATATTAACTCAAAGTGGATCAAACACCTAAATATAAGAACTAGCACCATAAAGCTTCTAGAAGAAAATGTAGGGAAACATCTTCGAGAACTAGTAATAGGACACAGGTTCCTAAACTTTACACCCAAAGCACAAACAACAAAAGAAGAAATAGATAAGTGGGAATTCCTCAAAATCAAATGTTTCTGCACCTCAAAAGACTGTCCAAAAGGTCAAAAGGCAGCTAACTCAGTGGGAGAAAATATTTGGAAATCACACATCAGACAAAGGTTTGTTATTCTGTATGCATAAAGCAATCATACAACTCAAAAACAAGAGAACAAACAACCCAATTGTAAAATGGGATAAAGATATGAATAGGCATTTTTCTGAGGATCAAATACAGATGGCTCAAAGGCAGATGAAGAGATGTTCATTTTCATTGGCTTTAAGGTAAATGCAGATCAAGAGTACAATAAGATACCATCTCACACCTATAAGAATGGCTGCTATTAAACAAACAGGAAACTATAAATGTTGGAGAGGATGTGGACAAATTGGGACACTTATGCAATGCTGGTGAGAATACCCGGAACAGCTGAAGGCAGTGACACAAATCGACATCTGTACACTGATATTCATTAGCAGCATTATTCACAATCACCAAAAGTTGGAAAAAATCCAAATGCCCATCAACAGATGAGTGGGTTAACAAAATGTGGTATATACGCATGGTGGAATATTATGTAGTAGTAAGATGAAATGATATCCTGAAGCACATGATAAGATAGATGAAACTTGCATACATAATGCTGAGCAAAAGAAGCCAGAAACAAAAGAATAGAGATACCTTATGTTTCCTTTTATTACCTTAACAAAGATAAAATCAGTGGCTTATAATACAGAATACAGGGGAATTAGAGATATATAGAAGCTAGTGATGGGATAATGGTTAGCTAATGAGGTTGAACTCAAATGTAAGTGAATAGATAAAAGTGAAGGTGGTCCTCTAGTGGGTCTATAATTAATAATACCATATTGAAGGTGAACATGATTGAAAGGGGTTTTATAGACCTATGTGTCTCATTGATTGACACTAGAAATATAAATAAGTTCTTACAAGGAATACTTCAAAGGTATGATTCATGTACAAAGAGTGTTTAAGGCCAGGACACAGGGGAAAAAGTGCTATTGCATTCTATGGGCTAGGTTTAACCAGAAAATATCAGCAGTACCTCAGCAATAGCAGAGGTAAATATTGGGAGGAGGGACAATGATTAAGGAGAAGTTTTGATTTACTATTTGGTAAGAGTACATTTATTGATTATCTTTCTCTTGAGAACAATGAAATTATCTAATATTGAGAGTTTTGATAGACTGTGGACTTTGGGCCTTATAAATGATGTCCAATGAATGCAGATTGCTAAAGGATGCACTGACTGAGAAGTAGATTTGCGAATGATGGTGGGTACATATGATCAAATATTGCGCTACTACATAAAGGAATGAAGTCGTGAGGCATGCAATGTTGTGAATGAACTTATGGGACATTTAGTGAGGCAAAATAAGTCAGAAATGAAAAAACAATTATTATATGGCCCCCTTTAGAAAATGCTTATAAGAAAATGGGGTCCTAGATTGTAAGCTTTTATAGAAGACACATTTAGTCCAGGTTGGTAATTATTATTTCTGGATTTTGAGTAGCTGTTATATATATATATAACCTGGTATTTAGAGATAACAATGAAGCTGAGCAGATAAATAATAAGGTAATTCAGAACTCAGGGGTAAGGAAAACGTTGCCTATATTTTAGAATCATACATAGTGTTTGAGACCAAAGGAAGAAATTTATTTTGTTTGAAACCTACATTTTCTGTAGCACATAATCTAACTCAACCTATCTATATAGTTCATTTGAACAATTGAAACACAGGGATCCCAGAATAAGAATGAGGACCTTGAATCCTGTATAGTTTAATGCAATGCCTGGCATTATAGCACCATAATGAGTATATTATGCAGATAATCTAAAAGTATTCACAACATCCCTTGAGGTTGGGAGAAAAAATATGGAACTGTTAAACTTTTCCATCAGAGAATCCACTGTTACCGTGCCAAACATTAGGGACACCCAAATCAATGTGCCAAACCCTTGATCTTGAGGCTTATGCTTGTGAAGCTTATTTAGGTAGCAGAGAAGCTTAGCATACTATAGGTATGCCTAAGAGTTACTTCTGGAGGACCTCTTTTGTTGCTCAGATGTGGTCCCACTCTCTCTAAGCCCAACCTTGTAAGTGAGATCATTGCCCTCCCCCCTATATGGGACATGATATCCAGAGGTGAAACTCTTCCTGGTCACATGGAAGGTGACTCCCAGGGATTTGTCAGGTGCTGGCACAGTGGAATCAGCAATTCCATCATAACCAAATGGGGGAAAGAAGTGTAAGTAATAAAGTATGAGTGGCTGAGAGAGTTCAAATACAGTTGAGAGGCTACTCTGAAGGGCACTCATACACAAACTTCAGTTAGATATTGACACATATCATAACTTGCCAAGCCCTCATCAAAATCATTCCAGTCAATCCTAAAGAACACCAAGGGCAATATATAAAATTCCAGAAAGTTTCCATGTACTAGGATAACCTTCCAGAAACCTAAAACCTCCAGATGGGTCTCTGGACCATAAGTCCTGAAACCTATAGGCCCCAGAGTCTCCAGAACATCAGCTAGATCCATCTCCCTGCCCCAGATTATTGGCAGCCCCTTCCAACATGGAAAGTCACAATGGTCATAGCCCAGATGCCCCTAAAGAGTGGAATAGAAAGATCAAAGGTGATGGTGGTGTTAAACAGTGAAGATAGAGTTTTTCAAGGGAATATCATTGCTCAATCATTATATTGATTGTTCTAGTTTTCTAGCTGCCAGAATGAAATATACCAGAAATGGAATGGCTTTTAAAAAGGGGAATTTAATAAATTGCTAGTTTACAATTCTAAGGCTGAGAAAATATCCCAGCCAAAGCAAGTCTATAAAAATGCCCAAATTATGGCACAACAAGAGGGTACCTGCACTCAAGAAAGGCTGATGAAGTTCAGGTTTCTCTCTCAACTGGACATGCACATGGCAAATATGGCGATGTCATCTAGCTTCCTCTCCAGGCCTCTTGCTTCATGAAGCTCCCCCAGGGGTATTCTCCTTCATCTCCAAAGGTCACTGGCTGTTGGACTCTGTAGCTCTCATGTTTCTGATGCTCTTATCATTCTCATCATTTTTGTGGCTCTCTCATATTGCAAACCTTTTCCAAATGCTTCCTCTTTTAAAGAATTCCAGTAAAGTAATTAAGACACACATGAAATTAGTGAAGACATGTCTCCATCTATTCAAGTTTAATATCCACAATTGTTTGAGTCACATCTCCATGGGGATAACCTAATCACATTTCCAACCTATAGTATTGGATAGGAAGTAGAAGAAATGGCTGCCTTTACAAAATGGGATTAAGGATTAAAACATTGTTTTTCCAAAGTACATAAATCCTTTCAAGCTGACACATTGATATTTCTTTTAGTCTCCAGTATCTTAGAGCAGTTAGAAGTAAAAACCTAAAATTGTGAAATTGTAACCCATACCAAACTGAAATCTGTTCTACAGCTAATTTTTGTGCTATGGTTTGACATTTATAACTTTTTTTGTATATATGTTTTTTCTCACACTCAAAAAAAGTCAATTATATTGATAAAAAATATTTATTTCTTCTAGCCTCCTATATTCTGGGGCAGCTAGGAGGAAAAATCAGAGATTATAGTATGGTAGCCCATGCAAATTCTGGGATATGTCCTGTAACTACTTGTGGAAGAGGTCTTTGTAAACTATTGCTTTTTTATTTCTTTGCTTTGTATATATGTTATATTATACAATAAAAAAGTTAAAAATATATATAAAGTTTAAAAAATCAAAAATTGATGGAAACCAATTTCATGGCAAATTTAGCATTAAAATGTGTTAGTTGAAGTTTGGCAGAATAGTCTAGAATATGTCTTGTGTGTGATGAGAACAGCAGTGTTCAGTTGTTAGTGTGGTCATAAATGAATGAGATTGGTGGGGCAATTCTGTGATCAGGCAGTAAAAATTCCTGTTTGTAGATGAAAGTCACAGTGACTTTCAAAGTGTGTTCCTTCAACACCTGTATCAGAATTACCTGTGTGACCTTTTGTGTTAGTTAGATTCAGTTGTCAACTTGGCCAGGTGAGCATACCTAGTCTTGTTGCTGCAGACATAAGCCAATGGTACATGAACCTCATCTGTTGCTAATTACATCTGCAGTGGGCTAGGAGGTGTGTCTGCTGCGATGAGTGACATTTGAACTTAATTGGCTGGTGCTTAAATGAGCAATCGCAACATAGCACAGCTAAGCAGCTCGGCATTCCTCATCTCAGCACTTGCAGCTCAGCCCAGGCCTTTGGAGATTCAGAAAGAAGTCACCCCGGCAAAAGTTGTTGGAACCCAGGGGCCTGGAAAGAAGACCAGCAAAGACCATCCTGTGCCTTCCATGTAAGAAAGAACCTCAGTAGAAAGTTAGCTGCCTTTCCTCTGAAGAACCAACAAAATAAATCCCCTTTTATTAAAAGCCAATCCGTCTCTGGTATGTTGCGTTCTGGCAGCTAGCAAACTAGAACACCTTTCAAGTGTCCAGATTCCCCAACCTCACCCCAGAACCACTAAGAATTTCATTGGATGGGAGACTTGGTAATGTTTAAGAACCACTGCCTTACAAGCATACACTTGCACCTGTTCCATATGTGAACACAATAGCTTTCCAGGCTGGTTCTAAAACAGAAATATAGAAGTTTCCAGATTTAAGAGTCCTTAGAAGTCACCTGTGTCAAACCCTTCTGTGCTTGCCATTTATCCAGAGAATACCTAGATTTGGAAAGTAGTAACACAATACTCCCAATTAGTATTGAATTCCAGGTAGACAATGAATAATTATATTTTGGTATAAATATCCCATGCAATATTTGAAACATATTTATACTAAAAATTCATTCTTTATCTAAAGACCAGTTTAACCAGGTATTTTTCATTTTACTTCATAACCATATGACTAGGAAATTGGGGTCCAGAGAGGTGGAATGAAACTCCACAACCTATGCATTCTCTACGATTTTTTTCTACCTTTTTATAAGTCACTGATTTCTGTTTTACTGACAGCTTTCATTTTTGACAAGTACATACTCTTGTGAAAATACATGAAGTATAGTATCACATGACCTTCTAATGCCTAATGAATTAAGATATTTATTTCATAGCAGAGAAATTACTATATATTAAAGTGTCATCCTTTCACAAATCACTCAATGCTAATTAGTTTTTCACAAGAAAAAATAACAGGAACAGGTTTCTATAGTTAAGATTATTTTACACAGATTTCCCCTTCTTACTTGTAATTTCTGTTAAGTCCCTTTATCTTTCTTTCCATTTATTTATCTCTATTATCTGTCTATATTTATGCATTTTATTTTATTTTTATTGAATGGATTTGCACAGCATTGATATGGTTTCATACTCATCCAAACTATATCATCCCCAAAAGAATTCAAGCATTGTTTTAAGGGATTACTCATGCATATATATAAGTGTATCTATTTAGCATAGCAGGACCAATTCTACTCTGAAACATAATTCATATGCAAAAAAAGCCCTTCAAATACAGTATTCTGTTTTGTCTCCTTGGGGGGGTGATGTTGCCCATATAAGAAACTTTTTTTTTTTTTTTTTTTTTATAGAAGGAAGGAAGGAAGGAAGAAAGGGAAACATCTTTAAACATTTTCTTGTTTTATTGTATTCTGTTTCTCCGTTTTTGTTACATGGGCTGGGGCCGGGAATCGAACCGAGGTCCTCCGGCATAGCAGGCAAGCACTTTGCCCGCTGAGCCACCGCGGCCCGCCCCCATATAAGAAACTTTTAATGAGCTATTAGTGGTTTGTTCACATCTGACCTTATTTCTAAGCCCAATTCAGTTCCAAATAAATGACAAGGAAATGTCTAAATTTTCTGTAACATATATTCTAACTCAACCTGTCTGGAAAGATCAATTAAACAACCCCAATACATGGCACCCAGAATGGGAATGAGGGCTTACTAATTCCATATAGCTTAATATAATGCCAAGATACATCTCAGAGTATGTTGAGAAGATAATTAAAAACTATTGGCAAAGTCCAAAAGGAATGGGAGAAAACAATAGAGAACTACTAAACTGTACCATGGGAGGAAACTCCTGATACTGTCTCAAACATTAGGGACTCCCAAGTCAATAGGCCAAGCCATTGTTTTTGAGGCTTGCTCTTGTGAAGCTTATTTATGTAGCAGAGAAGTTAAGCCTGCATTAGTTATTCCTAAAGGTTACCTCCAGAGAACTTCATTTGTTGCTCAAACAGGCCTGGTCTCTCTCTATGCCCAACTCTTCAGGGAAAATCATTACCCACCCCCTCACATGTAACATGACATTTGTGGGTGAATGTCTCCCTAACAACATGGTGTATGTCTCCCAGGAATGAGCCTGGCCCTTGCATTTGGCATTGACAATGCCTTCCTAACAAAAAGGGGAAAATAATTATAACAAAATGATACATCTGTGGCTGAGTGAAATCAAATAGAGTCAAGAGGTTCTTCTGAAGGCTACTCTCGTGCAAGCTTCAGCTAGATATAGTTATTTACCACGGTTTGTCATAGCCCAGCCAAAACCATTCCTGTCAACCCTAAATAATGCCTAGGCCTCTATTGGGTATTCTACAAAAGTTCCATGCACTATGATTACTTTCCAGAAACCTGCAACCTCCAGATTGGTTTCGAGGCCAGATAAGTCTTGAATCCTAGAAGGGCCAGCTTCTCCAGAACATCTACTGTTTCCATCCCCTTATCCCATATTATCAACAGCCCTTTCCAACATGAAAAAGTTAGAATGGGCATAGCCTAAACACCCCTAAAGATTGGCAGAAAGATCAAAGGAGAAAGCAGGGTTATAACAGAGAAGATAGGATTTAACAAATCAGTATGACTTCTGAACCATTATATTGATGTTTTTTTTAGTCTTCAGTGTCTTGGAGCAGCTGGAAGGAAGAACTTAAAATGGTGGAAGTGTAACCCATAGCAAACTCTGAAATCTGTTCTATAACTAATTGTTTTCATATGCTTTGATATTTATTGCTTTTTTATATATGTTATTTTTCACAATAAATAAATAAATGTTATGGACAAAACTAAGAAGCAGCTTTATGTCAAGCAATGCTTATCTTTTTTTTAACATACCAAACAGGCTTACACAGACTACTTTTTGTAGAAATAATCATTTAGGCTTCTATTGAATTTATTAAGAATCAATATGCTTGCATAGCCATTATCACATGTGCCTCTTATAATTTAACTTTGTGTATGCATAGCAATTATTATTATAATCAGATTCTAGATTTCATATTTTATAAAACTGAAGCTCAACAAGATGAAATAACCTGCTTCAGGTCACACAAGTATTGTGTCATAATCCCATGCTCTCAAACATCATTCATCATCATCACCAAAGTTACCATTACCACCTCTTACTTCTCATTCTTGTCTTCCTCCAGTTTCCTTTTTCTCCTCCAACTGCCGCATTCTAATTCATCTTCTATATAACTGCCTTTCCTTCCTTCTCTTCT
This sequence comes from Tamandua tetradactyla, assembly GCF_023851605.1. NCBI lineage: Eukaryota > Metazoa > Chordata > Mammalia > Pilosa > Myrmecophagidae > Tamandua > Tamandua tetradactyla. Next base: position 51,073,302 of record NC_135353.1, on the reverse strand, counting down.
TCCAGTAGGGTCTGTTGGATGTACTATTGTCAGGTACAATTCCAAGTGTTTTGAATAGGATGTTATATTTAGTTCATAAAACTACCTTACAAAATGAAGGGCAACATGCCGGTGTAGGGAAGTATGGAATTTAGTCAGTTCTCTAGAGCAGCTAGCAAATACCCAGGAATCATCTGTAACAACTGTTTGGGGGACATATATGACTGGACACACATTGTACACCAGTGTGGAATGGCTGGAAGGGCCAGGATCACAGTGCAGAGCTGCAAGTAAAGCTCATGAACTGCTGAGGTAGGTACTTGTTTCACATTGGCCTGACAGGCTGTGTTGGAGACACTTCCCCATGGGAGAAAGAAACAGCTTTTACTAGCATCAAGGGATGGTAGCTCAAACAAGCCCCACTTGTGAATTTTTTATTAACTTTTTTTTACTGTATAATATAAAATAAATACAAAGCAAAGAAAGAAAAAAAGCTATAGTTTTCAAAGCACTCTTCAAAAAGTACTTACAGGAGATATGCGAGTGTTTGTCATGGGTTGCCACACCATTCTCTCAGATTTTTCCTTCTACCTGCTCCAGAATGTAGGAGACTAGAAAGAATAATTATTTCTTTTATCATCACAGTCAACTTTTTTCTTTTTTGTTCATGAAAAATAGCATATATACTAAAAAGCCATAAATTTCAAAGCACAGCACAGCAATTAGTTGGAGAACAGCTTTAAGAGTTTGACATGGGTCACAATTCCAAAATTTTGTTTTACTTTTAGCTACTCTAAGATACTGGAAACTAAAATATTTATCCATTTAGTGATTGAGCAATCATATTTATTTCTTAAATCCTACCTTCTCTATATAACTCCACCATCACCTTTTATCTTTCTATCCCACTCTTTAGGGGTATTTGGGTTACGCCCATTCTAACATTTTCATGTTGGAAGTTGCTGTCAATGATCTGGGGTAGGGAGTTGGAGCAAGCTGATGTTCTGGGGAGGGTGGGCTTTCTAGGTTTCAGGACTTCTCTGGTCCAGGGACCCATCTGGAGGTTGTAGGTTTCTGAAAAGTTACCCTAGCACATGGAAACTTTGTAGAATATTATATATTGCCCTAGGTGTTCTTTAGGATAGGCTGGAATGGTTTTGTTTGGGGTTTGGCAAGTTATGATAGGTAGCAATGTCTAACTGAAGCTTGATAAGAGTGACGTCCAGAGCATCTTCTCAAGACTATTTGAATCTTTCAGACACTGATACTTTATAACTTATACTTCTTTTCCCTCTTTTTGTCAGGATGAAATTGTTGATCCCATGGTGCCAGGGATGGACACATTCCTTGGGGTCATCTCCCATGTTGCCAGGTAGACTTTCACCTTTGGATGTCATGTCCCATATAAGAGGGAGTGCAATGGTTTCCCTTACAGAGTTGGTCTTAGAGAGAGTGATGCCACTTCTTAGCAACAAAAGAGGTCCTCCAAGGTAATTCTTAGGCATACCTATAGAAATGCTAAGCTTTTCTGCTACCTAAATAAGCTTTACAAGGATAAGCCTCAAGATCAGGGCTTGGCCTATTGGTTTGGGTGTCCCTAATGTTTGGCACAGTATTAGGGGATTCTCGATGGTAAAGTTTAATAGTTTCATATTTTTTCTCCCATCCCTCAAGAGACTTTGCCAATACTTTTTAATTCTCTGTTCAACATATTCTAGGATGTATCTGGGCATTAAATTAAGCTATACAGGATTAAAGGCTCTCATTCTTATTCTGTGTTCGCTGTGTTTCAATTGTTCAAGTGAGCTATGCAAATAGGGTGAGTTAGAGTATATGCTACAGAAAATTTAAGTCCCAGGAAAAATAAAACTTTCTTCCCCTTGTCTCAAAGAGTAGGTGTGGTTCTAAAATATAGAAAATGTCTTCCTTACCCTTGTGATCTGAATTATCTGAATCAGGACCTGATCAGTTTCATTCTTACCTCTAAATACCAGGTTATACATACATAAATCAGCCTCTCAAAATCCAGAAATAATAATTACCACTCTGAATAAAATGTGTCTGCTATAAAAGCTTATAATCTAGCCCCCTGTTTTCTTATAAGCATTTTTCTAAAGGAGACCATACAGTGATTGATCTCTCATTTCTGGCTTATTTCACCTCACCAAATTTCCTACAGGTTCATTCACATCATTACATGCCTCACAACTTCATTCCTTTTTGTAGCAGCACAATATTCAATCATATATACACCATCGTTCACCAATCTACTTCTCAGTCAGTCCATCCTTCAGCCACATGCATTCATTAGGCATCATGTACATGCTGATTTGAAAGGTTGCATGTCCCTTAGAAAAGCCATGTTTTAATATAAATTCCAATTCATAAAGGTAGTATAATCCCTATTCAATACTGTATGTTTGAAACTGTAATCAGAGTGTCTCCCTGGAGATGAGACTTAATCAAGAGTGGTTCTTAAACTGGATTGACTGAAGGCACCTCTCCATCCATTTGGGTGGGTCTTGATAAGTTTCTGGAGTCCTATAAAAGAGGAAACATTTTGGAGAATGAGAGATTCAGAGAGAGCAGAGAATGCTGCAGCACCATGAAATAGAGAGTCCATGAGCCAGTGACCTTTGGAGATGAAGAAGGAAAATGCCTCCTGGGGAGCTTCATGAAACTGGAAGCCAGTAGAGAAAGATAGCAGAGACACCGTGTTCACCACGTGCCCTTCCAGCTGAGAGAGAAGCCCTGGCTGTGTTTGCTATGTGCCTTCTCACTTGAGAGGGAAACCCTGAACTTCATTGTCCTTCTTGAACCAAGGTGTCTTTCCCTGGATGGATGCCTTTGATTGGATATTTCTATAGACTTGTTTTAATTGGGACATTTTCTCAACCTTAGAACTGTAAACTAACATCTTATTAAATTCCCCTTTTTAAAAGACATTCTGTTTCTGGTATATTGCATTCTGGCAGCTAGTAAACAAGAACAATGTATAATGCACAAAGTCCACAGCACAGCAATATTCTGTTTTTGATAATTTCATTGTTCCCTAATGATAACCAATAAATGCACTTTCACCAAATAGGAAATCAAAACCACCCCTGAACACTTGTTGCAGCCCCCATTATTTGCCCTTGCTGGTGCTGTGGTACTGCTGATGTTTTCCTGTTAAAAATAGTCTATAGCATGCAATAGCATTTCCCACCCCCTGTACCTTGGGCTTAAACACTGTAAAAGAATTATACATATGAAGTAGTTTATGCAATAACATTTATGTTTCTGGTGTTAATCAGTGGGACACATAAGTCTATACAACCCCTTCTAATCTTGTTCACCTCCAATATGGTAATATTAGTTATAGAACCAATAGAGAACCACCCTTACTTCTGTCTACTCCCTTACATTTGGGTTCAACATCATTAGATAACCATTAACCCATCTCTAGCTTCCATGTCTCTAAGTCCCTTATATCTTGTATTATCAGCCTTTGATTTTATCTTTACCATGTTCATAAAAGTGGAGTCATACACTGTCTGTCCTATTGTGTCTGGCTTATTTCACTCAGCATTATGTCCTCAAGGCTCATCCATTCTGTTATGTGCTTCAAGATCTCATTTCATCTTACTGCTGCATAATATTCCATCATATGTATATATCACATTTTGTTAATCCACTGGTTTATTGATGGGCATTTGGATTATCTCCATCTTTTCATGATTTTGAATAATGTTGCTATGAACATTGGTGTGCAAAAGTCTGTTGTGTCACTGTTTTCAGTTCTTCTGGGTATATACTGAGTAGTGCTGTTGCTGGGTCATAGGGCAACTCGATATTTAGTTTCCTAATAAAATCACCAAACTGTTTTCCATAGTGGCTGCACCATTATACATTCCCACTGGCAGTACATAAGTGTCCCAATTTCTCCAAATCCTCTCTAAAATTTGTAGTTTCCTGCTTGTTTAATAGCAGCCATTCCTATAAGTGTGAGGTAGTATCACATTGTAGTTTTGATCTGCATTTCCCTTATAGCTAAAGAAAATGAATATCTCTTTATCTGCTTTTGAGCCATCTGTATTTGCTCTTCAGAAAAATGCCTATTCATACATTTATCCCATTTTATAATTGGGTTGTTTGGTCTTTAGTTCCTGATTTATATAATTTATTTATGTGTACAGTATATGAAACCTTTGTCCGATGTGCAATTTCCTTTTTTTTTTTCCTATTGAGTCGGCTGCCTCCTCACCTTTTTGACAAATTCTTTTAAGGTGTAGAAGCATTTGATTTTGAGAAGTTCCCATGTATCTAGTTTTCTTTTTTTTGCTTGTGCTTTGCGTGAAAAGTTTAGGAAGCTACCTCAGATTACTAGAATTTGAAAATGTTTCCCTATATTTTCTTCTAGAAGATTTATTGTGCTGATTCTTATATTTAATGTTTGATCCACTTTGAGTTAATTTCGGTATAAGGTGTAAGGTAGGGGTCCTATTCTGTCTTTTGGCTATTGATATTCAGTTCTCCTGTGCCTATTTATTTAAAAGACTATTTTGTACCCATGCAGTGGATTTGGGGGCCTTGTCAAAAATCAGTTGACCATAAATTTTGTCTTCTATTTCTACATTCTCGATTCGATTACATTGGCCAATACTTCTATCTTTGTGCTAGTACCATGCTGTTTTAACCACTGTGAGATTATAATAAGTTTTAAAGTCAGAAGGTGTTAATCCTCCCACTTCATTCTTCTTCTTTAAGATGCTTTACCTAATCAGGATCTCTTTCCCTTCCAGATGAATTTGATAATTAAGTTTTCCAAGTCTTCAAAATAGATTGTTGAAATTTTGATTGGTACTGCATTAACTCTGTAGATCAATTTGAGTAGAATCGACATCTGAACTATATTTATCCTTCCTATCCATGAGTAGGGAATGTCTTTCCACGTATTTAGATTTTCTTTGATTTTTTTAGCAATGTTATGTTATGCTGTTTTCTGTGTATAAGTTTTTTACGTCTCTCATTAAGTTCATTACTAAGTATGAATTATTATCTTAGTTGCTATGTTGAATGGAACTATTTTAGTTGCTTTTTGAATTGATTTTTTTTTCTTTAACTGACTCCTCAGTTAGGTCACTGCTTGAGTATAGAACCATTGCTGATTTTTGTACATTAGTTTTATATCTCACCACCTTGTTGAATTTGTTTATTAATTCAAGTAACTTTGTTGTAAATTTCCAAGTATAGTATCATGTCCTCTGTAAATAATGAAAGCTTTACATTTTCCTTTCCAATTTGGATGCCTTTTGTTTCTTTGTCCTGCACGATTTTTCTAGCTAGAATTTCTAGTATGATGTTGAATAATAGTGGTGGCATTGGACATCCTTGACTCCTTCCTAATCTTAGGGAGAAAGTCTCTGTCCATTGAGTACATTGTTGACTATGGGTTTTCATATATGCCCTTTGTCATGTCGAGGAAGTTACCTATGATTCCTATATTTGAAGTGTTTTTATCAGAAAAGGATGTTGCATTTTGCCAAATGCTTTCTCAACATCAATCAAAATGTTCATGTGATATTTCCCTTTTGATTTGTTAATGTGCTGCATTACATTAATTGATTTTTTGCGTTGAATCATCCTTTCATTCCTGGTATAAATCCAACTTGATCTTGGCATATAATTATTTTAATGTATTGTTGGATTTGATTTGTTAGTTTTTTGTTTAGAATTTTTGCATCTACATTCATTAGGGAGATTGGCCTGTAATTTTCCTTTATTATAGCATCTTTACCCGGTTTTGGTTTTAGAATGTTATTAGCTTCATAAAATGAGTTAGGTAGTATTTTTTTTCCTCAATTTTTTTGAAATGTTTGATCAGGATTGGTGTTAGTTCTTTTTGTAATATTTGATAAAATTCCCCTTTGACACCATCTGGCCCTGGGCTTTTATTTGTAGGTACATTTTCCATGACTAATTGAGTCTCTTTTCTTATGGTTGGTTTATTGAGATCCTCTATGTCTTCCTGAGTCAGTGTAAGTTGCTTCTGTGTTTCCAGGAATATATCCATTTCGTCTAAGTGGTCTATTTTGTTGACATATAGTTCTTCATAGTATCATCTAATGATTTCTTTTATTTTCTCAGGACCTGTGGTAATGCACCCTTCTCATTTCTGATTTCCTTTTTTTTTTTTTTTTTGCATCCTCTCTTTTTTCTTTGGCAATTTTGTTAACATCCCATCAATTTTATTGATTTTCTCAAGGAACCAACTTTTGTTTTTATTGATTCTTTCTATTCTTCTTCTGTTTTCTCATTCATTTAATCTTTCCTATTTCTCTTCTTCTGCTTTGGAGTTAGTTTGCTGTTCTTTCTCTAACTCCTCTAGGTGAAGAATTAAGTCCTTGATTTGTGTTTTTTCTGGTTCTTAATATACGCATTTAAGGCAATAAATTTCCCTCTCAGCACAGCCTTTGCCAAATCCCATAAGTTCTGTTATGTTGTATTCTAATTTTCATTGTTTCCAGGTAGCTACTTTTTTCTCTAGCAGTTTCTTTTTTTATCTACTGATTGTTTAAGAGTGTACTATTTAATCTCCATGTATTTGTGAATCTCCTTGTTCTTTGAAGGTTATTGAGACCAGCTTCATTCCATCATGATCAGATAAATTACTTTGCATAATTTCAATGTTTTTAAAAACATAAAGATCTGCTTTGTGCCCCAGCATATGATCTATCCTGAAGAATGTTCCATGAGCACTAGAGAAGAAATTTATTATGTCCTGGTGTTTGGGGGTGTAATATATATATATGTATGTTAGGTCTAAATCATTTTTCAAGTGGTTTAACTTCTTTACTTCTTTGTTGATCTTCCATCTTGTTTTTCTGTCTATAGTGGAGCATGGTGTATTGAAATCTCCTACTACTATTCTTTAAACATTTATTGCTCCCTTCAGTTGTCAATGTCTGCTCATGTACTTTTGATCTCCTTGATTGGGAACATAAACATTTATGATTGCTGTTTCTTCTTGGTGAATGCCTCTTTTATTAATATACAATGTCCTTCTTTGTCTCTTATGATGTCTTTAAATTTAAAGTCTATTTATCACATATTATTATAGCTACTTTTGCTTTGCTTTGGTTACAACTTGTGTTGAACATCCTTTTCCATCCTTTCACTTTCAGTCTATTTGCATCCTTCTAAGATGAGTTCTTGTGAGCAGTGTATAGCTGGATTATATTTCTTAATCCAGCCTGCCAATCTGTATCTTTTAATTGGTAAGTTTATTCTGTTAGCATTCAAAGCTATTAGCAAAGGGGTGTGTCTTGAATCCGCCATCTTACCTTTTTTATTTTATGTGTCAGGCCTATATATTCTTTCCCCTCTTTCTCTTTTTATTGTTTAAGCTACCCTTACTGGTGCTCTTAAATTCTGTACCCTCCTCCATACCTCCCTCTCTAGTCTTTTTTTACAACTGACAGAGCTCCCTTTAGTATTTCTTGTAGGGCCAGTCTCTTGTTGACAAACCCTTTCAGGATTTGCTGGTTCGTGAAAATTTTAATCTCTCCCTCAATTTTGAAGGACTATTTGTCTAGGTACAGAACTTTTGGTTGGAAGTCCTTCACTTTCAGGATTTTAAGTATATCATACCACTGTCTTCTTGCTTCTGCAATGCCAGTTGAGTATTCTGAACTCAGTCTTATGTGGTTGCCCTTGTATGTAGTAGATTGTTTTTCTCTTGCCATTTTCAGGATTTTCTGCTTTTCTCCAACATTTGACAGACTGATTAGTATGTGTCTTGGGGAAGCCTTATTTGGATTTATTCTGTTTGGAGTTTGTTGAGCTTCTTTGACTTGCATGTTTATATCCTTTATAAGGATTGGGGAGTTTTCCCCCATTATATACACAACTAATCTTCTTAGCTCTTTACTCTTCTCTTCTCCTTCTGGACACCAATGATTCTTATATTTGCGTGCTTTGTTTTGTCCATCATTTCCCTTATATACAATTCAAATTTTTCCTTTTTTTTTGCCTTTTGCTGTTTTGAGTGTTTAAAATCAGTTGTCTTGTCCTCTAGTTCAATTTTCTCTTTCTTCTGCCTATTCAAATCTGCTATTGTGTGTTTCTCATATGTTTTTTATTTGGTGTATGACATCTTTAATCTCTGTGATATCTGCTATTTTTCTATTTATTCTTTCAAATTCCTCTTTATGCTGTTCTAGTGCCTTCTTGATCTCCTTTATGCCATTAGCCAGCCCATTTACTTTATTTAATAAAGTTATATGAACATCTTTGATTAGACAATACTGTGTCTCCTCTGGCATTTTCATTTGTTCATTAGGCTGGCTATATCTGTGTGCATTGTGATATGCTTAGTGATCTTTTGTTGCTTTCATGGCATTTAGATATCTTGATTGGTTTACTTTGGAAGCTGATTTTCTTCAGTAGTCTAAAGACTTGTATTCGCAGGATAGATGTGGAGCAATTTTCAGGGCATGGGATGGGACACAACCATGTGGAGATGTGTTGCAGTGCATGTATAGGTGCAGGTTTGGGATGCTGTGCTGTTGGTTATGAGCTTGGCTCCCAGGGGCAAGGAGGATGTAATTGTGTGGGTGCACAGGTCTGGGGGGTGGTGCCCTGATGTGTGCTGGCCTAGGGCATGGAGCACTTTGTGCCCATACACAGAGCTCCAGCTTTGGGTTGGAGTTGCACCTGCATTGGCTAGGGGTTTATGCCCTGAGGGCATAACCACCCCACCTCCAGCCTAACTTGAGGAGTTGGCCACCCAACCTCTGCCTGAAAGGATTATACCTAGAGTGATTAATCCTGTTTCACCAGATGAAACTGCAAATGAAAGCCCTGAAGCAAGTGGCTTGGAAGATATTTCTAATTATTTTCATGACCCACCCCCACCACCCCTCATTTCTTCCAGACTGATAACTATACTAAAGTCCCAATGGGCCCCTAAAGGTGAGGTAAAAAGTATCATACATGAGGAGGTACAGTATACTCCAAAATAACTGTGTGAGTTTTGCAATTTATATAGACAGAAATCAGGGGAATATATGTGGCAACAGATTTTAAGGGTGTGGGATAATGGTGGGAAGAATATAATGCTGGATCAGGCTGAATTTATTGATAGGGGCCCACTAAGCAGAGATTCTGCATTCAATGTAATAGCTCAAGGGGTTAAAAAATTATTAACAGTTTGTTTGGATGGTTGGTTGAAACATGGATCAAAAGGTGGCCAACATCATCTGAGGTTGAAATGCCAGAACTGCTCTGGTATAATGTAGATGAGGGGATCCAGAGGCTTAGAGAGATTGGAATGTTAGAGTGGATTTATCATGAAAAGCCTGCTCTTACAGCCCAGGAATGTCGAGAAGATGCACCTTTTTATCAGAACAGTGAGAAATAAATTTGTGAGACTAGCACCATCATCCCTGAAGAGCTTTGTGATTGCACTTCTCTGTAGGCCAGATATTACTGTAGGAACTGCGGTCACCAAGCTGAATCCTTAAACACAATGGGGATGATGGGTTCCTGAGTTGACAGAAGCCAGGTGGCAGGACTTAATTGCCAAAGACAGTGTAGACATGGCCATTATAATAGACAACAAACTCAAAGCAGGCGTCAAAATTATATGACATGCAAAGATTTGTGGCATTGGCTAGTAAATGATGGGGTACCTAGAAATACAATAGAAGAGTAATCTACTAAATTCTTGGTCTAGCTGTATAAGCAAAAGAATTCTAGGTCAGGTGAACAGAAGTCTAACCTGAATTACAAAAACACAGAGTCATGGACCCTCAATCAATTTCCAGACTTGAAACACTTTACAGACACAGAGACCCTTGAATGAAGGGGAGGGCAGGTCTCTTTGGGGGAGAACCCTGTTACACTGACACAAATTTGTACTGTTAATCTTCCTCCAAGCTTTCCCCAAGGAGACCGACAGCTTTTACCAGGGTAACTGTGCATTGGGGAAAAGGAAATGATAAGATATTTCAGGGATTATTAGACACTGGTTCGGGGGACCCAAAACATCACTCTGGTCCATCAGTCAGAGTGGGGACTTATGGAGGCCAGGTGATCAATGGAGTTTTAGCTCAGGTCCATCTCACAGTGGGTCCAGTGGACCCCCAGACACATCCTGTAGGTATTTCTCCAGTTCCAGAATGTATAATTGGTATAGACATACTGAGTAACTGGCAGAATCCCCACATTGGCTCTCTAACTCATGCAGTGAGGGCTATTATGGTGGGAAAGGCCAATCAGAAGTCACTAGAACTGCCCCTACCAAGCAAAATAGTAAATCAGAAGCAGTACTGGATTCCTGGAGGGAGTGCAGAGATTACTGCCACTCTTAAGGACTTGAAGGATGCAGGGGTGATGATTCCCACCACATCCCCATTCAACTCTCCTACTTGGCCTGTGCAGAAAACAGATGGGTCTTGAAGGATGACAGTGGATTATCGTAAGCTCAACCAGGTGGTAACTCCAATTGCAGCTGCTGTTCCAGTTGTGGTATCATTGCTTGAGCAAATCAATACATCCCCTGGTACCTGGCATGCAGCTATTGATCTGGCAAAAGCTTTTTTCTCAATTGCTATCAGTAAGGACCACCAGAAACAGTTTTCTTTCAACTAGCAATGTCAGCAATATACTTTCACTCTCCTAGCTCAGGGGTATATCAACTCTCCAGCCCTATGTCACAATCTTGTCTGCAGGGACCTTGATCATTTCTCCCTCCCACGAGACATCACACTGGTCTATTTATTGATGATATAATGTTGATTGGACCTAGTGAGCAAGAAGTACCAACTACTCTAGATTTACTGGTAAGGCATTTGCATGTCAGAGGATGGGAGATAAATCCAACAAAAATACAGGGACCTCCCACCTCAGTGAAATTTCTAGGTGTCCAGCGGTGTGGGGCATGTCGAGATATCCCTTCTAAGGTGAAGGATAAGTTGCTGCATCTGGCTCCTCCTATGACCAAAAAAGTGGCACAACACCTAGGTGGTCTTTTTGGATTTTGGCGACAATATATTCCGCATTTGGGTGTGCTATTCTGGCCCATTTATCGAGTGACCAGAAAAGCCGCTAATTTTGAGTGGGGACCTGAAGAATAGGAGGCTCTATGACAGGTCCCAGCTGCTGTACAAGCTGCTCTTCCACTTGGGCCATATGATCCAGCAGATCTAATGGTGCTGTAAGTGTCAGTGACAAATAGAGATGCTGTCTGGAGCTTTTGTCAGGCCCGTATAGGAGAATCACAATGCAGACCCTTAGGATTTTGGAGCAAAGCCTTACCATCTGCTGCAGATAACTACTCTTCTTTTGAGAAACAGCTTTTGGCCTGCTACTGGGCCTTAGAAGAGACTGAACACTTAACAATGGGCCACCAAGTTACCATGAGACCTGAGTTGCCTATTATGAGCTGGGTGTTGTCTGACCCACCAATCCATAAAGGTGGGCATGAGCAGCAGCACTCTATTGTAAAATGGAAATGGTACATATGAAATAGGGCCAGAGCAGTTCCTGAAGGCACAAGTAAGTGACATGAAGAAGTGGCCCAAGTGCCCATGGTCTGCACTCCTGCCACATTACCTTCTCTTTCCCAGACCAGAGGTAATGCCTCTTATGGAGTTTCTTACAGTAAATTGACTAAGAGAAAACTCAGGTCTGGTTTACAGATGGTTCAGCACAATATACAGGTACCACCCAAAAGTGGACAGTTGCAGCACTATAGCCTCTTTATGGGGTGTCCTTGTAGAACAGTGGTGAGGGGAAATCCTCCCAGTGGGCAGAACTTCGAGTAGTGCACCTGGTTGTTCATTTTGCTTGGAAGTAAAAGTGGCCAGAGGTGCATTTGTATACTGACTCATGGGCTATTGCTAATGGTTTGGCTGGATAGTCAGGGACTTGGAAAGACTATAATTGGAAAATTGGTGACAAAGGGGTCTGGGGAAGAAGTATGTAGATAGACCTTTCTGAGTGGGCTAAAAACATGAAGATATTTGTGTCCCATGTGAATGCACACCAGAGGGTGACTTCAGCAGAGGAAGCTTTTAATCATCAAGTGGATAAGATGACCTCTTCTGTGGATGCGTCAGCCTCTTTCCCCAGCAACTCCTGTCATTGCCCAATGGGCTCATGAACAAAGTGGTCATGGTGGTAGGGATGGAGGTTATGCATGGGCTCAGCAACATGGACTTCCACTCACCAAGGCTGACCTGGCTACAGCCAGTGCTGAGTGCTCAATCTGCCAGCAGCAGAGACCTACACTCATCCCCCGATATGGCACCCTTCCCCGAGGTGACCAGCCAACTACATGGTGGCAGGTTGATTACATTGGACCACTCCCTTCATGGAAGAGGCAGTGATTTGTTCTAACTGGATTAGATACATACTCTGGATATGGGTTTGCGTTCCCTGCATGCAATGCTTCTGCCAAAACTACTATCTGGGTGCTTACAGAATGGCTTATCCATCATCATGGTATTCCACATAGCATTGCTTCTGATCAAGGAACACACTTCACAGCAAATGAAGTGTGGGAATGGGCACATGCTCATGGAATTCTCTGGTCTTACCATGTTCCCCATCATCCAGAAGCAGCTGGAATGATAGAATGCTGGAATGGCCTTTTGAAAACTCAATTATGGTGCCAACTAGGTGTCAATACCTTGAAAGGTTGAGGTAATGTTCTCCAGGAAGCTGTACATGCTCTGAATCAGCAGCCGCTGTATGGTGCTGTTTCTCCCATAGCCAGGATCCATGGGTCCAGGAACCAAGGGGTGGAAATGGAAGTGGTAACACTCTGTATTACCCCTAGTGATCCACTAGGAAAATTTTTGCTTCCTGTCCCTGCGGCCCTGAGCTCTGCTGGTCTCCAGGTTTTAGTTCCAAAATGGGGAGTGCTTCCACTGGGAGAAACAACAATGCTTCCATTGAACTGGAATCTAAGACTGCCACCTGTTCACTTTAGGCTACTTATGCCCCTGGATCAAAAAGCCAAGAAGGGAATTACATTATTGTCTTGGATGATTAACCCTGACCATCAGGGGAAAGTAGGACTGCACCTACATCATGGAGGTAAAGAAGAGTTTTCTTGGAATATAGGAGATCCCCTAGGGTGTCTTTTAATACTACTATGCCCTGTGATTAAAATCAATGGAAAACTGCAACAACCCAATTCAGGCAGAACTACCAATGGCTCTGAAACTTCAGGAATGAAGGTTTGGTTCCAACCACCAGGCAAAGAACCATGGCTGGCTGAAGTGCTTGTTGAGGGTAAAGGGAACATGGAATGGATAGTGGAAGAAGGGAGTGATAAATATGAACTTCGACCACGTGATCAGTTACAGAAATGAGGACTATAATGCTGTTTTGTTCATGTTATACTATTTAAGTTATAAGATATCAAGTTTAAGAATGAATGTTGCCCAAGGATTTGTGCCCTATTGTGGAGAGATTTAATGCATTTCCAGTTATATGCAGGACAGTTGAGTATTATTAGGTAAAAGAAATAAAGTGCATTTTATTGTTTTTATTTGGAAATTGAGTATGGTTTAAGGTGATATATATAGCTTCCATGTTGACAAGGGGTGGACTGTCATGGACAGGTTCATGTGCCAACTTGGCCAAGTTGTGGTACATGTTTGTCTGTTTGGGTGAGTGCTGGCCTGTCTATTGAAATGAGGACATTTCATAGAATTAGATCATGATCATATCAGATGCATCCACAGCTGATTCGATTTGTAATCAGCCAAAGGGGAGTGTCTTCTGCAATGACTGATGCTTAATCTAATCACTTAAAGCCTTATAAGGAGGATTCAGAAGAGACAGGCTCTCCCTGTCTCAGCTAGTGAACCTCTCTTGTGGAGTTCATCCAGACCCTCAATGGAATCATCGGCTTCACAGCCTGTCCTGAGGATTTTAGACTCTGTGTTCTCATGGTCACATGAGACACTTTTATAAATTTTATATTTGTGAGTGTTCCCTGTTGATTCTGTTTCTCTAAAGAGCCCTAACTAATACACTTGTAAACTAATAAATTGCCATGGTTAAAAGTCAACCCGTTTCTGATCTATCACCTTTCAGCAACTTTAGTGAACTAAAGCATGCACATAGCCACTCCTGGCCTGCTGATCTATCATACTGTATATGAACATTGATAGCCTAAAATACTATTTCTCAATTTTGACTGAGTATAAGGATCACCAGGAAGGCTTTTTAAAAATATATATACTCATACCATTCCCCAAGAGATATGATTCAGGTCATCTGGGGCAGGTTCAGGAGTCTGACGTTCATCCACATTTGGAAACACTGAGCTAATGGAATCCAGTAAGTGACAATGGTTATTATTCGATATGTCCTCAAATTTGTGTTATTGTCATCTAGGATAAATGCAGTGGGGTAGAAGCAATACTTAAGCTTTCAACTTTCAGAGTAATTATGATTTCTTCCTTTCCCAAGATGAGAGTAAATCATGTTTCCAGTGTGATTTTAGTTCTTCTTCATTAGATTGCTGTACTATATTAACAAATATCTCCAGTCATATTTTGTTGTGAGTAAGAAGTTCAATATTCTTTCATCAATAAAGAACTAACATTTCTATTATCACAGCTCACTCAATGTAACAGGAAATATTCTATCATTTATTTTTAATGGACTTTATATAATGAGGAACATTTAAAGGCAAGCCAGATACTGTTGTATTTCATAGATATATCTTGATTTATCTTAAACTTGTTTAAACTTATGTTTCACAGGAAAACATTTATTTTCAGCATTAGGTGCTATTCTAGTTTGCTAGCTGCCAGAATGTAATACACTAGAAATGGAATGGCTTTTAAAAGGAGGAATTTAAAAGTTGCAAGTTTACAGCTCTAAGGCCATGAAAATGTTTCAATTAAAGCAAGTCTATAAAAATGTCCAAATTAAGGCACAAACAAGAGGTTGCCTTCATTCAGGAAAGGCTGATGAAGTTCAGGGCTTCTCTCCACTGGAAGGGTACATGCCAAACATGGTGGGATCTTCATGCTTGCTCACCAAGTCTTCTTACTTGATGAAGCTCCCCCAGGGGCATTTTCCTTCTTCATCTTCAAAGGTCTCTGGCTGCGTGGACTTTCATGGTTCTTGTGGCCCTCTCAAGCTTTTTCCAAAATGTTTCCCCTTTAAAAAGATTCCATAAACTAATCAAGACTCACCTAAATTATAAGGAGTTATATCTCCTTATAATCAAAGGCTACTACCCATAATTAGGAATGTCACATCTCTGTGGACATAATCTAATCAAGTTTCCAACCTACAGTTGGAATAAGGATTAAAACATGGCTTTTCTAAGGCACATAATCCTTTCAATCTGGCACAGATGCCAGATGTAAATGTATGCTATTAAGTAAAAATAATTACTTTATAAAAGCAAGGCTTTTTTAATAAAAGCATAGCTATCAATCATGAGCTTATGTTCTCATGGCATACTTTGACAGAAGTTATACCATTCAAGTGCCCTACTTTGCTCCACCTGCAAAATAAAGAAAATACACATGCACACAAACCAAGGCACAAAAGACGCTTATCTCCACTAACTACATATTTAAGTGCAACCTGGTAAAGTAGCTTCTATAGTCTCTGAAGCATTTCAGACAATGTTGAGACGTAGTAGCTGCTCAATAAATAGGAATTAAATAACAGAAGCAAAGGACATGCTAACTTTTTATTGTTATTTTTGTTTGCTTTGACTATTTTGTCTGAAGAAATCCAAGGAAAACTCAGCAAGAGGATCACTTAATTTTCTTGGGTCATTTGCCATGTGATTTAGATATTGATAAATCAAATGAAATAACCAGGGAAACTTTCTTTTCAACATTGAACTTTACATAACAATAGGAGGAATATAACCTCTCACTTCAACTAGTTCTGTGTAAAACATAAAATAAATATCTTAAAGGAACCAGAAAACCACTTTATTCCACTCTTTTTAAAATATCTTGATGAATGAATGCCAGGATTCATTGCACACCTTTTTTAAAGAACGTACCTCACTAGATCCTAGAGAAAGAGGATTTTAGAAATAAATAATGTTTATTAAGCCATAAATTATTCATATTTTTGTACCAGTAATTCTTTATCTCAGTATCCATTCTAAGACATAATCACAGATGTGAATAGATTTATTTTTTATATCAAAAAAATTTTAAAATACTAGGTGACCACCAATAGTAGAACAACCAAATGAAATGTAACAGAGCTGTGCTATGGAAGAGTATACAAATTAAAAAAAAAATGTTTTCAATGCTACTTAGGCTTAAGGAATGCTCCAAATGAAATTGTAATAATAAATTCCATAAACATATTAACCCAATTTTGTTTTATAAACATATAGAGAAAAAAGTCTGGAAGGATAAATATTGAAACAAGGTTAACAAAATTTATCTCAGGGTTTTGAAGTTGAGTGTTTATTTTAGTTATATATTTTTGTCCCTCAAGATTTCATTAGGAAATAGTTAACTTTTTCTAAAAATAAGATCTGGCTTCAAAAGCAGGCAGAGGATAGGCATTTAACTGCTCTACCTCCAAGGATGCTATTAAAATGACAGAAAAGGGAAAATAATGTAGAAATACAAAACTTTTAAGAGAATACAAGGGAATGAATACCAGGAAATGTGCACATCATAAATTACTGAGTGAAGATGGAGGAATGGTAAGTAATAAAGCAAGACTAAGTAAGTCACAGTACAGAGGATGGGTGCAATCATAGCTGAACTTTGGGATCATCTGACCAACTACTAATGCCTGGCCCTCTCCCACACAGATTCTAGTTTAACCATTTAGAATGAAAATTAGGCATAGGGACTTTTCAAAGCTCTCTGAGTGATTCCGTAAGTGCAGATAAAGCAGAGTACCACTTAGCCAGAGAGATCAATGTTTTAAAATGTTAATGTGTATATGGAACACTTAGGGATTTCATTAAAATACACATTCTGATGCAGTAGGTCTGGGGTGATGTCTGTAAATTTGCCTTTCTAACATGCTCCTGGGTGTTGATGGTGCTAGTGGTCTATGGACCAAACTTGAATTCCTTTGCCCAGTGTCTCAAATTTGAACATATATCACAATGGGCTCGAGGGTTTGTGAAACACAGATTTCTGGGGCCTACCATCAAAGTTTCTGATTCAGTAGGTGGAGGGAGGGTAGAGCCCAAGAATTTACATTTCTAACCAGTTTCCACATATACTGCTGCTGCTGGTCCTGGGACCATACTTTGAGAATCACTGCTCAATAATATTTTCCACTGAGGAGGAAACCAATACACTCTCCAAAACTCTGGAGAGGCTCTGATCTCCACAGATTAAAGGTCAGTGTATGTGAAACATTTCTATCCCTACTTGTATCTCTCATTTAGAACTTTGGACAGCCAGGTTTCTCCTTCTCATATAAAAACTCAAAGGGTTCTTCCCTAATGAAATTAAACAGCCCCAAAGCAAAATCTGTTGAATTCTGGTGCTCTGATGTTCTGTTTTAAAAGAAAATATCCTTATCCAAGCTGCTGAAAAAGAACTAGTGTTCAGGACTGAAAACATTTGAATATATATCTGAGACTAAATAAATGTGAAAGTTATAGTTTTAGAACATAGTGTCAACCTTGAAAAAGTACAAATAATACAGAGAAAAATTGCAAGGTGGCTGATTGGAAAAGAAGTGCCAGGATGTTAATTTCCACATCTTTCATAGAGAATTAATAATAAATTTTAGAATTAAAAGGTGGAATTAAGAAAGACTATAATGACTTCATCAATTTCTTAATTATTTTTAATAATTTTTTTCTTACCCATAGACAGATCTTTTAGAAATTAATACCATTTTTGTGGTAAAACATTTATCTGAGGCTCACCAATTATTTTCAGTTTTAGTTTCTTTCCAGTTTCTTTTTCTTATCCTAAATTCAAATTATGCACTTAAGAGTTTGGCTGTCATATTTGCATTCTCCAGGAGATAGATCACTGTGATTGTTGCCTAGTTGCCTCTGGTACATCAAACATACATTAGATAACATGAAAGATCAGAGAGCTGTTGGCTCCTGAGTAGCTGACAGCTTTTGAAGTAGTAATAGGTCTTTGTTGCAGATGACAGAGCCTGGGGATGAGACCCAAGATGCTGTGAGAACTTTGGGCCAAGTCCTCTGCTTCCAACTTTGAGTGTAGTAAAGGCTAAGAAGAAGGGGCCCAGTCATGCATGGCTAGAAACTGGTGGGAAGAAGAGGAGGCTGTCATGGAAGTATTACTGGCATTGGAGCATATAGGCAGCCATAAAAGGCTTTGCCATGCAGGAACAATAAAGGCTAGAGCCCCTGGAAAGTCCCATGGCATCATATGACCCATGCTGCAGCACTTGGGAGTCTGCAGTCTTGCAGGGGAGCTGAAGAGTGAGAGTGGCACCCTCAGTAAGAAATTAAGCACACCACTTAGGCTTCAAGACTTATAATATTAGTGCAATGGTTCCTGCCTAATGAAACTAACCAACTAAAGGTGCTGTGCTGGAGAGGGAAATAACCTGGACTTATAGCTAAGGGTCCTTCCAAGTCTGCCTCTGAATAAAGTAGCTGGAATTCTAAGGAAGAGTCTACATAGCAATCGATGGATACGGACAGGCTGGATGTGGGAACCAGAGGAGACAAATCTGGGCCTTAATGAGGGACCCAAGCAACCAGAAAAAGCGAAGGAAATTTGTCCCTCTGCTCAGTAATTCTTCTGTAGTCTTATGTGTTTTGACTGCATTTTCCTCACTTACATCCATGTTTTCTTATGTCATAAATACTTAATAAATTTTGATATTGAAAAAGGAAGCTAATAAAAACCATCCCAGTCTTCATTCCCAGCCTAAATTATGTTCCTGTAAAGTACACTGGTACTGTGAAATCCTTAAAAGGGAAGTTTTATGCCTTTCCCTGGATGAGTGGTACTTGCTAAAGTTGAGATATATTTATTGCATATGCTTGTGTCTGCTTAACCCAATCCCTCTTAATTATAGGCACTGATACCTGCAACTACAGGCTCAGCCACTGAGATTATTCTAAGCACCTCTCCAATCATTTCTCTTTCCATTCACTGTCAAAAATGCAGAGTGCCTTACAAATGAAACCAGTCATATTTTTATAATTCCTCATTATTTTAACATAACTGCCATCAGAGACTTTAGGATCTAGCCATTTTGCTCTTTTTAAGTTTCAAATAATCATAAGGTATGTACAACAGCATAATTATCCAACTAAATCATGGTGTCTCCATATTTTGGCTCAAGCCTTAAATTAAAGGGATCTGTAAGAGGTAGAGCGCTTATGACAGCTGATTAAGAATGCCAAAATAATACAAATAGAAATCCTCAGTCCAGTGATATTTGGAGTCACTTCTTAGATCTGGATTTGCAAGATTTATGTTTTTAGAGTCTTTCATTCTGGCCTCATTACTTGCAGTTCACAGATGATATCAGCAGGTAAATGGTGATGCCAGCTCATGCTCCTATGGTCAAAAGTGGGGTTCCCTACAGGCATGAAAAATGGAGTAAAATATATATGTGTGCAATATTCTTATTCTCATGTATGTATTGTAAAGAAAATGCTATTACAATCACAACATCTACTTTAAGAGTTAGAAATTTAGATTATACAGAAATAAGCCCCAAGACAAAAACAGCTTCCTGATCAAATGTAGATTGTTAGCTGTTTCCTCTAACCTCACTGAGTTCCCTTGCTCTAGAATAAAGGGAAACTCTAAACCCTTCACTGACACTGCTTCACGTTGTAAGAGATCATGAGCCTTTACAAACATATCCGTACCTAACCCTCCCAACCCCACTTTCTCAAGTTAAAGTGCTCTAATCTTAAAATGAAAAGTTATTTTCAGCTAATCTCCTTACTGCACTCACCTGAGATAAGCTATTTCTCTCAACCAAAAAAGAAATTGGCTTTCTGTGTTTTCTTACTTTTTAAAAATAAACACCAGTAGTAAAAAAAAAATCATAAATGTCGATTTACACCATGATTCCAATAATAAATTTTAGCTATAAGGCTCATTTTTTCTGTCCTTAGACCCAATTTTATATAAAAAAATATATATCTGCATCAAATACACATGACTATTTATTTACTAGTGGAAAAAGTTTCTTTGTCTCTAATAGGCTTCTTGTATGTTGTTGTGTATTTTGAATAAACCAAGATATTTTTCCCTTTGTGCTTAACTTTAAGGATATGCAAGTAATGTGCAAAGGATTTCTGATTTCAAAGTTCTCTTTGCAACTATACATAAACAATTGTACCTACTAAATACTCTGTCCGTATGACAAACCACATTAAGGATTTGCATTCATTATATGTATAATCCATGGGTAAGTAGCAAGTGATTAAGATGTCTACTGTTAGCATACAAATTAAAGGAAAATACCATGATTTGATTAAAGCAAAAATATTCTAATTTGATAGGTACTTTTTCTCAATTCAGTATGTTTATTTCTTTGGTACTATTGCATTTCATTTTCTTCTATAATTTATCTGGTTTGTTTCATTTTCATCAAGAATTCTTGGCTACTTCATCTGCCTTGATAAACTGAGATCAATCTAACTATTACCTGATTTTTGCCTCATGATATCTATCTACGCTCCTAAAGTCTCTGAGAAATGACTCTTCACACTTTGAAAAATTGTACACAACAGAATTGCAGTTACGTATCAAACAGAATTGGGTAAAGTTGCTGGTGATTTGATAAAACAGGAAAATATAGAAGAATGTCTTCACCTTAGTAACTCTTAGAATTAAATCTCTGTTACTGGGTGGGCCACAGTGGCTCAGCAGGCAGATTTGTTTCCTGCCATGCCAGAGACCCAGGTTTGATTCCCAGTGCCTGCCCATGCAGAAAAAACAAACAAACAAAAACAAAAAAAATCTCTATTACTTACTTATTTGGAGAAAGTCATCTCTTATCAGCAATTCCACTACTTGTGATAGCACTTACTACAGGATAATTTTGAGGCTTCAATGAGATTGCAAGGGAAAGGACTGAATGCTTACCATATACAGCATAAGGAAGTATTAAAATGAAGGTGACTGCCTTGTTGTACAAGCACACCATTGAATAATTGTTTCTAGTGAGCTCACATCTCATGTTCATAGCAGAATTACATGGGCATATTCAATTACTGAAGATGATTTTCTTCCACTAGTGCCAACTATAAAATAATAATTAGTAAATATGCCTCCTTTGCTTCAGTTGCTCATGTTATCTTAGCAACCACTTGAAATATTTTCTGTATGCAATGAACTCCAACAAAGAATTATTGAGCAGAGACAGGAAATCTTAATGGACACTTCTCTACAATGGCCTTTTAAAGACATCAGCACTATTTATTCATCCCATGCCCCCAAACCATCAATACAGTCCAAAATTCAATCTGAAAGCAGTTTCAGCATCATGTAAACCAAAACAATCTTGTGTGCATGTGTTTGATTTGCCCCTCTCCCAAAGATAGATAGAACTAGTCTTAAGCATACAGAGCAGGTAAAGTATTTATAATATGTCTGCATATGAGTAACAAAGAGTTCTCTATATATTAGAAATGTGGGGGCCAAGCTATACCTTTGGACTGGGGCAAAATCAGTTGGCATTTCACTGACACAATTCAGGTTCTTGAAGTACAAAGACTTCATACAGTTATCTGTTCTAGACATATGTTAATAATCTTGGGACATTGCTCAGTGAGAGAGCATGCCAAGCAGTTCTGGAAACAATCACAGTCTGTTTTATATAAGAGAACTCCCTAATGTTGGCTTGATTTGGGCTTCCCTGTCAGGTGTCACCATAAGAGGGGTTTCTAGCCAGGGTTCTGCCAACACTGAAAAGGCATGTCATTCATGTTTTCAAATAAGAGGAGAAATCAGCCATTTCCTATAGATTGGAAACAAGGACCACATATCATTTGATTTTAAAAGCTGTCACTGAGGTATCCTTCCAGGTTACCAAATGATTCCCTAACCTCAATTTGAATAATAAATTTTTGCTAATTTATCACCTGGGAAGTTTGAATCTATTTCTTTCTCTAGTCCGCATTTATTGACTCCCATTGTATATAGCAAAGTCTAATTCTTATAGGACTTACAAGTAGGACTGTTTCAGACTTTGGTCAAAATATAGTGGAAGACCTCACCAACTGTGAGTATTAAGACCATTTCCAGCCACTGGACTGTCAACATTCCAGAAAATGA
The DNA here is from genome assembly GCF_023851605.1 of Tamandua tetradactyla. NCBI lineage: Eukaryota > Metazoa > Chordata > Mammalia > Pilosa > Myrmecophagidae > Tamandua > Tamandua tetradactyla. Next base: position 51,051,070 of record NC_135353.1, on the reverse strand, counting down.
TGACATCAGGCTGAACCGTCACAGTTATGGTGAATGGCCCCAGAGGAATACTGCAGAGGGACTTCACATCAATGTAGAATTCAGTCTCTTTATAAAGAAAAAGAAGAGGCTTCAGGTATGTCACCATTTGCCCCTTTAAGGCTTTTAACTGATAGTGTAACTAGTACTCATTTGGCAATGATGCCAGCTGAGCCCTGATCCAAGTTTGTGAGTCATGAAATGTTTAGAGACAAGAGGGACAGTAAAGCTGTAAAGTTTATTAAAATGAAACAGAAGAGTACACATTAAAGAGGTTAAAATGGACATGCCCATGGAAGGGACATGCACTGAGTGGAGTGGGTTAGCTTGTTTTATAGGAAAGTTTTACTGATGGCAGGTTTCCATAATAACCTTTGAATACTAGGTGCCTTCTTTGTTCTAGGAGGTAGCTAGCAGAATTCATGGTTTGCTGTCACATATTTAAAATTTGTCTTTGGGCAGATAGTGTTAAATTTAACATCCTAAATTTATAATAATCTCATTTGCTTTGATAGAAACTTAACTTCAGTAGCATACATAAATTTTACCTTCCTATAATACTCTGTCCTCTTAACATTTATGTAGTTCTTCTCAGAAATTATATGTTTGCATATTATGAGTTCATGATGATTTTTTAATTATAATTTTTTAAACTAGGGAACTTGTGGGTTTACAGAACAATCATGTATAAAATACAGGATTTCCATACAACCCCTCACCACCAACATTTACATTGGTGTGGAAAATTTATTACAATTGATAATGCTTCTTTTGTAATTCTACTATTTTTCACAGTTACTATTGATAAAATTGATACAATTGATAAAAGATTATTAAAGTAAAACTATTAACTATTGTTCATAGATAACATAGGGATTTTACCTCATATTCCCAACCTATTATTATTATTAGTTTTTTATGCATGCCTTTATTTTGTTTCTCATCTGCCCATATACTGGATAAAGGAGTGTCAGTCACAAGGTTTTACAGTCACATATTCACACAATAAAAGCTATATAGTTATACAATAATCAAAGATCAAAGCTACCAGATTACAGTTCAACAATGTCAGATATTTCTTTCTGGCTCTTCCAATACACTAGAAACAAGAAAGAAATATCTATATAATGAGTCAGTAGTCATAATCATTTGTTAAGTCCTAATTTCTCAGTTACACCTCTTCCCTCTTATTTGATCATTCTCTCAATCTTCAGGGATATCTGGCCAACAACCATTTTAATTTCTTCATACTGGAAAGGGATGTCATCCTTAAGGAGTAGAGAAATGAAACAGGTTGATGTTCTTGGAGAGACTGATATCTATGGTTTTCAGGGCTTATCTGCCTTAGGAAAAATCTGGAGGTGTTATGTTTCTGAAAAAGTAAATTTACTAAGAAAAACATTTTTAGAGTCTTAGATAGAGCCCAGAGTATTCTTTAGGGTCTTCAGGAATACTGTTGTTGGGACTTGGCATACTGTGGCAATTGGCAATATCTGGTTGGAGTATGCATAAGAGTAACCTCCAGAATGACCTCTCAATTCTATTTGAAATCTCTTAACCACTGAAATTTGGTTCATTTCTTTCCCCTGTTTGGTCAAGAAAGCATTCTCAATCCCATAATGTCAGGGACAGGTTCATTCTTGGGAGTCATGACCTACTTATTGGGAGACTTATTGATTTTTAGCTTTGGTATATTGCCTTTGTTACAATTAATGAAAGAATATTACAATGTTACTGTTAGCTATAGACTCTAGTTTGCATTGATTGCATTTTTCCATACAGCATCCCATTTTTAGCACTTGCATTGGTGACATTCGTTGTTTTCCCTAATGCAAAAATGTTGTTATATTTGTGCATTCAATCACCAGCACTGTCCACTCTAGAGTTTCCTAAATTGTAAGTCCCAGTTTCTATCCTTGATCTTTTCTTCTGGTGTCATGTATGCCCCTAGCATAGTCCAGTGCCTGGACTGGGAATCAAACCTGAGTCTCCTGCATGGCAGGTGAGAATTCTACAGTGAACTACCCTTGCACCCCCATCTTATCACTTAAAATTTTGAATTGAAGTAAAACTGAGATAGTCCTGGTACAAATTATATATTACAAATTCAAGGATATATATTACAAATTGTGATGTTTAGAATGCTAATTTTTAAATAACATTTTATATATTTTGACTTGAATGTCATATTCTATATCTATTGAGAGTTTTTACCCAAGAAAATGATTTTTTCCCATGAAGTCTTAAGCAGATTATTACAGTATTTAAGACAAATACAATTATTTTGATAATATTTTCAAAGGAAAATCTAGCATGAAAATTTCACAAATTATTCATGAACAATCAGAAAAATGAAATACTTTTTATCTTTTAAAAATCCATTAATACTTCAATTAAGCCATAAATTACTTTAAAGCCAAGCAAATAATTGCAATGGTATTTGACAGCTACACCAGTGACCATCCAGTTACTGCTATTTCCTGGATTTAATTTTATGGGAAAATTTTGTTATTCAACATGTATTTAGTGTCTTGTTACTTTAACTTTAATTGAAATGAGCATAAAGAAAATAAGAGTGGTGTTTGGACAGAAATTGTTTCTGCTGAATACTTAAGAAGTGTGAGGAAGATGGTTGTAATTAGGGAAATAGCGTCATTCAATATGCTAAGCAATGAACTAAAATATAATAAGATAACTCCAAGTGTCCTAAGGGGTCATTAACCCAATCACTTAATTATTTATATAAGGAAACTTAAATGCAGAGAAGTGAAGTGAGTCATCTATGATCAGTCCTCAGGGCAGAATTAGTTGTGCCTTTCATTATCTCATGCTTTTTTTTGAGGGTAAGTTTCTAATTCCTGGTTTCGTTTGCTTGGTGACCTCAGGTACTTGCTGAATTACAAAACGACTAAGAAGGTGAGTCTTCATTTTATCAAAGGATTCAAATCAGGGGGCCTTTAAATAGCTTAAAATGCATTTAATTTACTGTAACATATTTTTTCATATGTACACACAACTTTTTAAACAGATATGTATAAAGAAGGCACCTGCCACAGCCTTGACGACAGTACATTCAAGCAACCTATCCCTGGCATCCTGCTAAGACCAACTCTCCCTCCCCTAAATCCTTCACCAGCTGACCAGCCATAAAAAAAAAAAAAGCCTGCTGAAGAATGAGGAAATGTCACTTCTTGTACTATCAGGACTTGAAAGTTTCAAATCTTTTGTACTCATACCCCTAGCAAACAGTGAAAGCATGCATTGCTGAGAGAAAGCACAAGATAAAAAAAAAAGTGTCAACCATCTGAAAGATGATCAGGAGAGCAAATCAAAGCCAAATATTAAAAAGGAGGCAGGAATAAATTTGTCTTTAATCTATGGTACATGCCATGCAGATGATTGCTGTTTTTCTGGAAGATTTTTTTAATTTATGTAAAATTCACATAACATAAAATTAACTATTCTAAAATATATGATTCAGTGGCACTTAGGACATTCACAATGCTGTGCAAACATCACCTACATCCATCTTCAAAACAATCCACTACCCCAAAAGGGAATGCCATGCTCAATAAGTAGTCACTTCCCATCTCTCCACCCCTAACCCCTGGCAATACCCAATCCAATTTCTGTCACTGTAGACCTATCTTGAATATTTCATATAAAAGCAATCATACAATATTTGACCTTTTGTGAATGGCTTTCACTTTGTATAATGTATTTGAAATAGAGAGGGAAATTTTCCCTCTTGACTGCTGAAATCATCACTTCTCCATTTATATCCTTCAACTGATTCTATGAGACTTCTCTCATTGTTGAATGCAGTCTCCTTAGTTGATTGTAGATGTAATCAATCAGAGATGCAATCAATTTACTGATGATTTATGTCCACAAAATATCCTCACAGTAACAATCAGCCAGTACTTGTTTAACCAAACAATTGAACACCATCACCTGGCCAAGTCGGCATATAAACTTAACCATCACAGATATGCTCCCTCCTCTTCTGTTTTTTGGAAAAGTTTGATAGATTGGTGTAAATTCTGTGTTTGATAGAATTTTCCAGAAAAGCTATCTGAACCTGGAGTTTTCCATGTAGGAAGGTTTTAAATTTCTAATTAATTCTCTGTATCTCTGGATTGGTCTACTAGCATTTTCTCTTTTTTAATTACTACCAATAATTTGTGTCTTTCTAGGGATTTTGTACACTTCACCATGTTATCTAATTTGCGGGTACATAGTTATTCATAGTATCCTTTATAATCCTTTTTTTCTCCATGTAAGGTTGATAGTGATATACCCTCTTTCATTCCTCAGTTCAGTAACTGGTGTCTTGTCTCTTTTATTCATGGTTGTTCTTGCTAAATGACTGTCAATTTTATTGATCTTTTCAAAGAAACAACTCTGTTTTCTTTAATTTTCTCTGTTGTGTTTCTATTCTCTAGCACATTTATTTCTACTCAAGTTTTTCTTTTTGTCCCCCCTGTACTTGTTTTAAGCTTCGTTTGCTCTTCTTGATCCTGTGTTCTAAGGTGAAAGTTAAGGTATGATCTGAGATCTTTTTTCCTCTTTTTAAAATAGAAATATTCACTGGTATAAATTTACCTCTAAGAACTGCTTTAGATATATATATAATAAGTGTTGATATGCTGTATTTTCATTCCCATATATCTTAAAATGTTTTCTCTTTCCCTTGTGATTTCTCCTTTGTCCTATTTGTTAGTTAGGAATGTGCTGCTTAATTTCTACACATTTTTGAATTTTCCAAATATCTTTCTGCCATTGATTTTATGTTAACTCTATCATTGTTGGAGGATATGTGTTGGTTGATTTCAATCTTTTCAAATTTATTGAAGCTTGTTTTATGGAATAACATATGATCCATATGTGTTTCAGAAGAATGCATATTCTTCTCTTGTTGTGTGGACAGATGTATTGATGTCTGTTAGAATCACTTGGTTTATAGAATTGTTCATGTCTTTTATTTCTTTGTTTATTTTCTTCCTAGATTTTCTATCAAATATTGAAAATTGGTTATTGAAATCTCTTATTGACATTATTGACTTGTATCCTTCTCCATTCAGTCCTCAGCGTTTGCTTCATGTACCTTGGGGCTTTGTTGTTTGATGCATTTTTGTTTATAGTTATTATATATACTTGATGGACAGACTCTTTAATCATGTTTTTAATCCATTCTGCAAATCTCTAATTTTTTATTGGAGTTTTTAATCCATTTTCATTTAATGCAATTACTGAGTAGTCTTTACATTTGAATTTTGACATTGGTTTTCTTCACATTTTATGTCTTTCCCTCCCTCTGCCTCTCTTTCATTGTCTTCTCTTGTGTTAAATAGACATATTCTTATGTACCTTTTAAATTCCCTTGTAGGGTCTTTTAAAAGTAGCTTTTTGTGATTGGCCTGTGAATTGCAATTTATATTTTACAATATGGCTTTGTAAAGAGCACAAAATCTTTGCATCTATATAGCTCTGTTTTCTCCTCCCTCCTTTGTTCTGTTATTGTAATACAAATTATTCTATATATTTTTAAGCCTAGCAACATTGTTTTTACAATTAGTTTTATGCAATAATCTTTTTAATAAGAGAGGAGCAGAAAAAGATTAAAAATACATTTATACTGTCTTTTACATTTACTTATGTAGTTACCATTAGTAGCGATCTTTATTTCTTTGTGTGGATTTGAGTTTCTATCTAGACATCTATCATATCAGATCTACCTTTAGTATTTCTTATAGAGCAGATCTATTATACCTAATCTCAGTTTTGTTTATCTGAGACAATCTTAGTTTCTTCTTCATTTTTGAAATGCAGTTCTGATGTATATAGAATTTTGGGGTGATAGAATTTTCCTTTCATTACTTTGAATAAGTAATCCCTCTGCTCTCTGGCCTTCATGGTTTTTCATGAGAATTAATCCATTAATATTACAGAAGATCCTTTTATATAATGAATCATTTCACTCTTGTGGCTTTCAAAATTCTCCTTTTGCCTTTTGGCTTCCAACAGCTTGACTATGATATATCTGAGTGTGAATTTAATTGAGTTTACCCTACTTGGAGCTCATTGATTTGATAGGATATAAAGATTGATGTATGTATTTTTAAATCAACTCTGCAAAATTTGTGGCTGTTATTACTTCAAATATTAGTTCTTCACTTTCATTTCTTACCTCTCCTCTGGGACTTCAATTATACCTATATTTGTGCACTTGATGGTATCCCACAGGTGTCTTAGGCCTTGTTCACTTTTCTTCATTCCCTTTTCTTTCTGTTCCTCAGAATGCATAATCTCAATCACTGTACCTTCAATTTCACTCATTGTTTATTTCAGTTACTCAAAGATACTGTTGAACACTTCTACTGAATTTTTCATTTATTCTTCTACTCTTCAACTCCAGAATTTCCAGATGATCTTTTAGTTAATAATTATCTTCTTTATTATTATTTTAACTTTGGTGAAATATTGCTGTGTTTCTTTCCTTAATTATTTATAAATGGCATTTTAAATTTTTGAATATACTTATTTAGGTGATTTAAACTTTTTATCTAGAAAGACCAACATCTGTGAATCCTCAAGGACAGTTTCTATTGACATTTTTCCCTATATGCAAGGCCTATTTTCCTTTTTCTTTGCATTGCTCATAATTGTTTTATAAAACTGGACATTTTAGATAATATATCATGGCTACACTTTTTTCTGCCTTTTAAAAAATGTTTTAGTCATGAAATATATACAGAAAAAAAGGAAAACACAATTCATTTTCAAATTATATTTTAACAAGTAGCTACAGAACAGATTTCAGTTTGTTACATGTTACCATTCCATCATTTCACATTGTACCTTATAGCTTTCCTCCATAACAGTGGAGGCTAAAAGAAATATCAATAGTGATTCAACAGTCATATTCATTTGTTAAATCATATTTTCTGTGTTATAACTCCTCCTTCTTCTTTGATATTTCTCCAAATATATAGCGATCTTTGGACATTGCCCATTCTAATTTTTTCATGTTGAGAATGGGTGTTGACAATAAATGATAGAGGAATAGTATTAGTTAATAATCTTGAGAGGCTGGGCCCTCTGGGTTTCAGATATCTGGCCTATGAACCATCTGGAGGTTATAGTTTCAATAGAGCAAAATTAGTTCATGAAACTTTTATAGAGTCTCTGAGCCCTAGCTGTTCCTCAGAACTAACAGGAGTGATGTTGGGTTCAACAAACCAAGTCAATTAGCAATATGCAGTTGAACCTTGCAAAAGAGTAGGCTCCAGAATTGCCTCTTGACCCCATTTGAATTCTCTTAGCTACCAATTTCTTATATTGTTAAACTGCTTCTCTCCTTTTTGGTCAGAAGCTGCTAGGGCAAGACTTACCTCTAAGAGTCATGTCCCACATTGTCACGGAGATTTTCACCCCTAAATGTCATGTTCCATGCAGGGGGAAAGGATACTGATTTTCCTTGCAGAGTTGGGCTTAGAGAGAGTGGCCACATAGGAGCAACAAAAGGGGTTTCCTGGAAGCAACTATTAGGCCTCATTATAGATAGTCTTAGCTTCTCCACTACAGAAATAAGTTTCATAAGGGCAGGCCTCAAAATTAAGGGGTTGGCCTATTATTTTGGAATTCCCCAATGTTTGAGAGAGTATCAGGGGTTCCCAGAGGGGAAAGTTTAATAGTTCCATATTTTTCCTTTGGTCACTCAGGGGACTGTATAAATAGTTTTTATTTATCAGCCCACAATAGTCTGAGATTAATCCAGGTATTACATTAAGCTATATGGAATTACAAGGCTTCATCCCCATTCTAGGCTCCATAGGGTTTGGGTTATTTAAATGAGCTATCCAGACAGGTTGATTTCGATTGTGTGTCACAGAAAATTTAAGTTCTAGATACAACACACTTCTCTGCCTTTGGTCTCAGGCAGTACATGAAGGTCTAGAGTACACACACTATCATCTTTTACCCTGTACTATGAATTACCTTAGATCCAGCCAGATCAGCTTCATTTTTATCTCTATTTGGAACATACACTAGTTTTTTGTTATATGAGCTGTTGTTGTATGTGAAAATGCTGACTTTCTGAGCTGAGAATTCCAACTCTGAGTCCTAGGAGTTACAGAGTACTCAAAGTTTCAGGGAAATACCAGCTTATACACATATAGTCCTGTGTCTCAGAGTACAGAAAAATAGCTACAACTTCAACTAAGTGTGGTTGCTATTTGAGATTGCAATCCAGGCTGCAATTTTCTTATATACATATTCTGAAAAAGACCATAGCATAATTGACCTTTCATTTCTGGCTTATTTTGCAGAACACACTGTCCTCAAGGTTTAATCAATTCATTGCATGCCTCCCAACATCATTATCTTTGTAGCTGCACAATATTCCATCATATATACACACACACACACACACACACACAGACAGCACAGTTCACCTTTCAGCTTCACTGTACTCTTCGGCTCTCTCCATCCATCATCATGAATAATGTCCAAAATAAACAAGCCATGTTTTTCAGTGACCTCAACTGATTGAACCATCAGCAACATTTTCAATTTTAGACAATTTTCATTGGTCCAATGAGATAAAGAGCAAATAAACACAGTTCTCTTAAAATATCAAATGAAAAGTTTCCCTAATATTTTGTCCCTCTCCCCAAGTATTTACCCCTGGTACTGCTGTGTTACTGTTTATGTCTTCCTGTTAACTATAAGCCAAACTGTGCTATTTTAGTTTGCCCCATACCCCTCTTTTATTGACTCTGTACAGGAGCAAACCTCAGAACTAGTTCATGTGAGAATTTATTTATAATTGCAGAGTTAATTAGTAGGATACATGGCACTATATGTTCTTTGTTTCAATAATATTCACCATGCATATGGTAATGTTACTTATATCCCCACTAATTTGCTACCAACACTTTTATTTGTTTTTTTAGCATTTTTATTGACAAATCTTCACACACATGCAAGCCATAAATGATGCAAAATCAGTGACTCACAATATCATCACATAGTTGTGCATTCATCACTATGACCATTTTTAGAACATCTGCATCACTACAGAAAAGGAAATAAAAAAGAAAATAGACAAAAACTTCATACATCCCATGCACTTCAATGCTCCTTCCCATTGACCACTAGTATTTCAATCTACCCAATTTATTTTACTCCTTACCCCCTATTATTTATTTTTTGCTCATCTATCCATACCATGATAAAATGAGCATCAGACACAAGGTTTTTGCACCACACAGTCACATTGTAAAAGTTATATCATTATACAATCATCTTCAAGAATCAAGGCTGCTGGAATATAGCTCAACAGTTTCAGGTACATCCCAGCAGCCACTTCAATACACCATAAACTAAAATGGGATATCTATATAATGCATAAGAATAATTTCCAAGATAACATCTTAAATGTGTTTGAAATCGCTCAGCCACTGAAACTTTATTTTGTCTCATTATGCTCTTCCCCTTTTTGGTCAAGAAGTCTTTCTCAATCCCATGATGCCAGGTCTCAGTGAATCCCAGGAGTTCTGTCCCATGTTGCAAGGAAGATTGACACCCCATGGAGTCAGGCCTCACATAGTGGAGGAAGACAATGAGTTCATCTGCTGAATTGGCTTAGAGAGAGAGGCCACATCTGAGCAGCAAAAGTGGTTCCCTGGGGATGACTCTTAGGCATAATTTAAAGTAAGCTTAGCCTACCCTTTGTAGGAATGAGTTTCATAGGAGTGAAATCCAAGATCAAGGCCTCGCCATATTGACTTGGTTGTCCTCACTGCTTGCGAGAATATCAGAAATTTTACAAATGAGGAATATTTCCTCCTTTCTCCGCAATCTCCAATGAGACTTTGTAAATACTTCTTTATTCACTAACCAAATTACTCTGGGGTAGATTGCAGCATCACACTAATCTAGACAAACCAATACAGTCTTCAACCTTAATCAAGAGTCCCTGTATTTATGGTATTCACCTAAACAGACCATACAAGTTAAATTAGGTAATGCACTATCCAAAATACAAATTTTGCACCAAATTAACCTCTCTTCCTTTGGTATCACACAGAAGTTGAAGTTAGTTTTAAAATATGGACGAGATCATCCCTTATCCTGTATTCTGACCCACCCCAGTCCTATTGAGATCAGCTTTACTCATACCTCTAGTCAAAGTCTGTTTGGTTGTTCATCTTTTTAAACTGTTCCTGTATGGGATATTGCTGACTTCAATAGTTTCAGAGCCCCAATTTTGACTCTCAAGTGTCACATAAATACCTGAAGTTTCTAGGAATAACCAGTTTATATATAAACAGCTCAGTGTGTCAGAATTTAGAAACAACAGTATCAACTCCTGAATATATGTGACTTCTGTAAGTGCTTACAGTCTAGGACACTTTACAATAGGCCCAAACCTGATGACCCATGCTCTCATCTTCATTTCACTGAGTTTTTATGTTATAGCTAATCCATATGCGTGAGGCATGATAACATTTGTCTTTTTGTTTCTGACATTTTTTTCAACATACTGTTCTTAATGTTCATTCACCTAGTTGCATGCCTGACAATTTCCTTCCTTCTTGCAGCTGCTCAGCAGTCCATTGTATGTATAAACCACAGTTCCCCCTTCCATTCCTCAGTCACTGTACCCTTAAGCTACCTTCATCCATTGTGAATCATGAACACTGCTAACATAAATACCAATGTGCCAATGTCCATTTTTTGTCCCCACACTCAGTTCCTCCAGGTATATACTGAGCAATGGGGTTTCAGATCCTATGGCAACCCCATCCCTAACCTCCTGTAGAAACACCATACTTTCCTGCAAGGGGTTGCACCTCTCAGTCTCCCAAAAGACAGTGTGCAGATACATTGCTTTCTCCATGCTTTTTCTAGCACTTCTTTCTCTCTGTTCATTTTTAATTTATTTTATTTGTACGTCATAAAATCCAACCTAAGTAAATAGACATAACTTGGCTACTACAATTGATATAAATGCACTTTCTTTACTTCCACAAAGAGTCCACAGCCCTCCCCAATGCCTCCCCACTTGTTGAAATTTAGTTTTGATATGATGTCTTCTACATTCAATGGAAGCATATTGCAATATTACTGTTGACTATAGTTCCTAGCTTGCATTGATTGTACCTTTTCCTGTTTACCATCTTTTTTCAACACCATGCTATGTTGACATTCATTTGTTTTCCCTCATGCAAAAACATTTCTTTATTTGTACATTTAATCAACATCATTGTACATGCTAGGCATTCATAGGTTTTACCATGTCAGTCCTCATCATCTGTCTTTTCTTCTGGTTTCATACGTACCCTCAGCCCTTCTCCCTCAATCAAACTCACATTCAGCTTCATTTAGTGTACTTACATTGTTGGCTACAATCATGTAGAACTTTTCTTTCCATTTCAGAATTTTTGCAATTAGTCCTGTTGCACAATCTTTACTCCTTTAATACTAAATGCCTGAACTCTACGCTGTTTCTATCTCCTGATAAACTGAGTTCTTAACTTCAATTCTCAAAGTTCACTCATTAATTTTTGTTCATATTAGTGAGACCATACATTATTTATCCTTTTGTTTTTGTATAGCTAATCTCAGCATAACGTCCTCAAGGGTCATCCACATTTTTACGTGCTTCATGGCTTTATTCTGTCTTACCACTACACAATACTCTATTGTATGTATATGCCACAGCTCATTTAGCCACTTGTCTGTTGATGGACATTTTGGCTGTTTCCTTCTCTTGGCAATCATAAATAATGCTGCTATAAACATCATTGTACAAATGTCTGTTTGTGTCCTTGACTTCAGATCCTCTGAATATATACCTAGTAACAGAAATGCTGGATCATATGGTAATTCTCTACTTAGATTCCTGAGGAACCACCAAACAGCTATCCAGAGCAGTTGTACCATTTTTCATTCCCACCAACAGTGGATAAGTTTGCCTCTTTTGAGCATTCTGTCTCAGTGCATAAATATTTATGAATGTTACATCTTCTTGTTGAATTATTTCTTTTATTTGTACATAGTATCATTCTTTGTCTTTTTTAATTGCTTTATATTTGAAGTCTAATTTGTCAGATATTAATATAGCTACTCCTGCTCTCTTCTGATTGTCATTTGCATGAAATATCTTTTCCCAACCTTTTCCTTTCAATATTTTTTTCCTTTGGTTTAAAATGAGTTTCCTGTAGACAACATATAGATGGGTCCTGCTTTTAATCCATTCTGCCAGTGTATGTCTTTTGATTGGGGAGTTTTATCTATTAATACTTGATGTTATTTCACTAAAGGCAGTACATCCTTTTACAATTCTGTGTTTGATCTTATATGTCATATATAATTTTTTCTCTTTTTACCTTTTTCCCTTTACTAATAGTCTTTATTCTACTCTTTTCTCAGACCCCTCTTTCCTGCCTTTTCCTATACTTTTGCAGTGTTCACATTAGTATTTCTTTCAGAGCCAGTCTATTAGTCACAAATTATTTCAGGGATTGTCTGAAAATATTTTAATCTCCCACTCATTTTTTTCTGCATGGGCAGGCACCGGGAATCGAACCCAGGTCTTCAACACGGCAGGGGAGAACTCTGCCACTGAGTCACCATGGCCTACCCTCTCCCATTCATTTTTTTTTATTAATTAAAAAAAATTAACTAACACAACATTTAGAAATCATTCCATTCTACATATGCAATGAGTAATACTTAATATCATCACATAGATGTATGATCATCATTTCTTAGTACATTTGCATCAATTTAGAAAAAGAAATAGCAAGACAACAGAAAAAGAAATAAAATGATAATATAGAGAAAAAAATAAAAATAAAATATATATATATATATATATATATATATATAAACTATAGCTCAGATGCAGCTTCATTCAGTGTTTTAACATAATTACATTACAATTAGGTAGTATTGTGCTGTCCATTTTTGAGTTTTTGTATCCAGTCCTGTTGCACAGTCTGTATCCCTTCAGCTCCAATTACCCAATATCTTACCCTATTTCTAACTCCTGATGGTCTCTGTTACCAATGACATATTCCAAGTTTATTCTCTGATGTTGGTTCACATCAGTGGGACCATAAAGTATTTGTCCTTTAGTTTTTGGCTAGTCTCACTCAGCATAATGTTCTCTAGGTCCATCCATGTTATTACATGCTTCATAAGTTTATTCTGCCTTAAAGCTGCATAATATTCCATCGTATGTATATACCACAGTTTGTTTAGCCACTCGTCTGTTGATGGACATTTTGGCTGTTTCCATCTCTTTGCAATTGTAAATAATGCTGCTATAAACTTTGGTGTGCAAATGTCCGTTTGTGCCTTTGCCCTTAAGTCCTTTGAGTAGATACCTAGCAATAGTATTGCTGGGTCATATGGCAATTCTATATTCAGCTTTTTGAGGAACCACCAAACTGCTTTCCACAGTGGTTGCACCATTTGACATTCCCACCAACAGTGGATAAGTGTGCCTCTTTCTCCGCATCCTTTCCAGCACTTGTCATTTTTAGTTTTGTTGATAATGGCCATTCTGGTGGGTGTGAGATGATATCTCATTGTGGTTTTGATTTGCATTTCTCTAATGGCCAGGGACATTGAGCATCTCTTCATGTGCCTTTTGGCCATTTGTATTTCCTCTTCTGATAGGTGTCCGTTCAAGTCTTTTTCCCAGTTTGTAATTGGGTTGCCTATCTTTTTGTTGTTGAGTTGAACAACCTCTTTGTAGATTCTGGATACTAGACCTTTATCTGATATGTCATTTTCAAATATTTTTTCCATTGTGTAGGCTGTCTTTCTACTTTCTTGATGAAGTTCTTTGATGCACAAAAGTGTTTAATTTTGAGGAGCTCCCATTATTTCTTTCTTTCTTCAGTGCTCTTGCTTTAGTTTTAAGGTCCATAAAACTGCCTCCAATTGTAAGTTTCATAAGATATCTCCCTACATTTTCCTCTAACTGTTTTATGGTCTTAGACCTAATGTTTAGATCTTTGATCCATTTTGAGTTAACTTTTGTATAGGGTGTGAGATACGGGTCGTATTTCATTCTTTTGCATATGGATATCCAATTCTCTAGGCACCATTTATTGAAGAGACTGTTCTGTCCCAGGTGAGTTGGCTTGATTGCCTTATCAAAGATCAAATGTCCATAGATGAGAGGGTCTATGTCTGAGCACTCTATTCGATTCCATTGGTCGATATATCTATCTTTATGCCAATACCATGCTGTTTTGACCACTGTGGATTCATAATATGCTTTAAAGTCCAGCAGCGGGAGACCTCCAGCTTCGTTTTTTTTTCCTCAAGATGTTTTTAGCAATTCGGGGCACCCTGCCCTTCCAGATAAATTTGCTTATTGATTTTTCTATTTCTGAAAAATAAGTTGTTGGGATTTTGATTGGTATTGCATTGAATCTGTAGATCAATTTAGGTAGGATTGACATCTTAACTATATTTAGCCTTCCAATCCATGAACACGGTATGCCCTTCCATCTATTTAGGTCTTCTGTGATTTCTTTTAGCAGTTTTTTGTAGTTTTCTTTATATAGGTTTTTTGTCTCTTTAGTTAAATTTATTCCTAGGTATTTCATTCTTTTAGTTGCAATTGTAAAAGGGGTTCGTTTCTTGATTTCCCCCTCCGCTTGTTCGTTGCTAGTGTATAGAAATGCTACAGATTTTTGAATGTTGATCTTGTAACCTGCTACTTTGCTGTACTCATTTATTAGCTCTAGTAGTTTTGTTGTGGATTTTTCCGGGTTTTCGACGTATAGTATCATATCATGTGCAAACAGTGATAGTTTTACTTCTTCCTTTCCAATTTTGATGCCTTGTATTTCTTTTTCTTGTCTAATTGCTCTGGCTAGAACCTCCAACACAATGTTGAATAATAGTGGTGATAGTGGACACCCTTCTCTTGTTCCTGATCTTAGGGGGAAGTTTTCAATTTTTCCCCATTGAGGATGATATTAGTTGTGGGTTTTTCATATATTCCCTCTATCATTTTAAGGAAGTTCCCTTGTATTCCTATCCTTTGAAGTGTTTTCAAGAGGAAAGGATGTTGAATCTTGTCAAATGCCTTCTCTGCATCAATTGAGATGATCATGTGATTTTTCTGCTTTGATTTGTTGATATGGTGTATTACATTAATTGATTTTCTTATGTTGTACCATCCTTGCATACCTGGGATGAATCCTACTTGGTCATGATACATAATTCTTTTAATGTGTTGCTGGATTCGATTTGCTAGAATTTTGTTGAGGATTTTTGCACCTATATTCATTAGAGAGATTGGTCTGTAGTTTTCTTTTTTTGTAATATCTTTGCCTGGTTTTGATATGAGGGTGATGTTGGCATCATAGAATGAATTAGGTAGATTTCCCTCCACTTCAATTTTTTTGAAGAGTTTGAGCAGAGTTGTACTAATTCTGTCTGGAATGTTTGGTAGAATTCACATGTGAAGCCGTCTGGTCCTGGACTTTTCTTTTTGGGAAACTTTTGAATGACTGATTCAATTTCTTTACTTGTGATTGGTTTGTTGAGGTCATTTGTTTCTTCTTGAGTCAAAGTTGGTTGTTCATGCCTTTCTAGGAACTTGTCCATTTCATCTACATTGTTGTATTTATTAGCATAAAGTTGTTCATAGTATCCTGTTATTACCTCCTTTATTTCTTTGAGGTCAGTGATTATGTCTCCTCTTCCATTTATGATCTTTTTTCTTTGCATCCCCTCTCTTCTTCTTTTTGTCAATCTTGCTAAGGGCCCATCAATCTTGTTGATTTTCTCCTAGAACCAACTTCTGGTCTTATTGATTTTCTCTATTGTTTTCATGTTCTCAATTTCATTAATTTCTGCTCTAATCTTTGACATTTCTTTCCTTTTGGTTGCTTTGGGGTTAGTTTACTGTTCTTTCTCCAGTTCTTCCAAGTGGACAGTTAATTCCTGAATTTTTGCCCTTTCTTCTTTTCTGATATAGGCATTTAGGGCAATAAATTTCCCTCTTAGCACTACCTTTGCTGCGTCCCATAGGTTTTGATATGTTGTGTTTTCATTTTCATTCGCCTCGAGATAGTTACTAATTTCTCTTGTAATTTCTTCCTTGACCCACTCGTTGTTTAAGATTGTGTTGTTGAGCCTCCACATATTTGTGAATTTTCTGGCACTCTGCCTATTATTGATTTCCAACTTCATTCCTTTATGATCCGAGAAAGTGTTATGTATGATTTCAATCTTTTTAAATTTGTTGAAACTTGCTTTGTGACCCAGCATATGGTCTATCTTTGAGAATGATCCATGAGCACTTGAGAAAAAGGTGTATCCTGCTGTTGTGGGGTGTAATGTCCTATAAATGTCTGTTAAGTCTAGCTTATTTAATGTAATAGTCAAATTCTCAGTTTCTTTATTGATCCTCTGTCTAGATGTTCTGTCCATTGATGAGAGTGGTGAATTGCAGTCTCCAACTATTATGGTAGATGTGTCTATTTCCCTTTTCAGTAATTGCAGTGTATTCCTCACGTATTTTGGGGCATTCCGGTTCGGTGCATAAATATTTATGATTGTTATTTCTTCTTGTTTAATTGTTCCTTTTATTAGTAGATTGTATCCTTCTTTGTCTCTTTTAACTGTTTTACATTTGAAGTCTAATTTGTTGGATATTAGTATAGTTACTCCTGCTCTTTTCTGGTTGTTATTTGCATGAAATATCTTTTCCCAACCTTTCGCTTTCAGCCTATGCTTATCTTTGGGTCTAAGATGTGTTTCCTGTAGACAACATATAGAAGGATCCTGTTTTTTAATCCATTCTGCCAGTCTATGCCTTTTGATTGGGGAATTCAGTCCATTAACATTTAGTGTTATTACTGTTTGGGTAATACTTTCTTATACCATTTTGCCTTTTGTATTATATATATCATATCTGATTTTCCTTCTTTCTACACTCTTCTCCATACCTCTCTCTTCTGTTTTTTCATATCTGCCTCTAGTGCTCCCTTTAGTATTTCTTGTAGAGCTGGTCTCTTGGTCACAAATTCTCTCAGTAACTTTTTGTCTGAAAATGTTTTAATTTCTCCCTCATTTTTGAAGGATAATTTTGCTGGATATAGAAGTCTTTGTTGGCAGTTTTTCTCTTTTAGTAATTTAAATATATCATCCCACTGTTCTTGCTTCCATGGTTTCTGCTGAGAAATCAATACATAGTCTTATTGGATTTCTCTTGTATGTGATGAATTGTTTTTCTCTTGCTGCTTTCAAGATCCTCTCCTTCTCTTTGACCTCTGACATTCTAAGTAGTAAGTGTCTTGGAGAACGCCTATTTGGATCTATTCTCTTTGGGGTGCGCTGTACTTCTTGGATCTGTAATTTTAGGTCTTTCATAAGAGTTGGGAAATTTTCAGTCATAATATCTTCCATTAGTTTTTCTCCTCCTTTTCCCTTCTCTTCTTATTCTGGGACACCCACAACACATATATTTGTGCACTTCATATTATCATTCTATTCCCTGAGCCCCTGCTAAAATTTTTCCATTCTTTTCCCTTTAGTTTCCTTTTCTTTTTGGATTTCAGATGTTCCATCCTCCAGTTCACTAATTTTAACCTCTGTCTCTTGAAATCTACCATTGTAGGTTTGCATTGTTCGTTTCATCTCTTCTACTGTATCTTTCATTTTCATAAGTTCTGTGATTTGTTTTTTCAGGCTTTCCATTTCTTCTTTTTATTCATCTAATGTCTTCTTCATGTCCTCCCTCAATTTATTAATTTGGTTTTTGAAGAGGTTTTCCATTTCTGTTCGTATATTCAGAATTAGTTGTCTCAGCTCCTGTATCTCATTTGAGCTATTGATTTGTTCCTTTGACTGGGCCATATCTTCAATTTTCCTGGTGTGATTTGTTATTTTTTGCTGGTGTCTGGGCATTTAATCAGGTTTCCCTGAGTGTGGGACCCAGCAGGTTGAAAGACTTTCCTGTGAAGTCTATGGGCTCTGTTTTTCTTATCCTGCCCAGTATGTGGTGCTTGTCTGTCTGCGGGTCCCACCAGCAAAAGATGTTGTGGCTCCTTTAACTTTGGAAGACTCTCACTGCTGGGTGTGTGGTGGAGACACAGGAAAGGTTGTAGGTTGGTTTTAATGGCTTCAAATTGTGAAGTCCTGGGATCTGAATTCCTTGAGAGAGGGATTGCACCTGCGTTGTGTTTCACCCCTCCTGCGGGGAAGGTTCAGGTGGTAGAGAGCCCTGAAAGCAGCCTGTTTCTGCATTTGGGGCAGTTGCAACCTGTGTAATCCCGGCGCTGAGCCCAGAGGCAACCAGGCCTCCATAGAAACAGCCGCAGAAGGCTCTGTTTTGCCCCCTTTCCTCTTTTTCAGTTAGCCCAATAGGCGACTTCTGCCTTGATCAGTTTCACCTGAGCTGAGGGCCTATTTTTAGTAGTCAGAAGTTGTTCAGTAATGCCACTATTGGTGTTAGGTTGGGCTCATTCTCTACTACTGTTGGAGACTCTTTCCTTTCCCTCCGGGAAGTCGCCTGTGGGGGAGGGGCGCCAGCCACCGTGGCTTGGGGAACTGCTGATCCGAGGCTCCCAGCCAGCCTGGGAAGCCGTGTGTTTGGGAGAGGTACCGCAGCTTGGGGAACCGCTGATCTGAGGCTCCCAGCCAGCCCGGGAAGCCGCGTGTGTGGGAGGGGTTCCATTCGCCAGCCGCTGCGGCATGGTGAACCACTGATCCAAGGCTCCCAGCCGGCCCGGGAAGTTCCCACTCATTTTTGAAGGACACTTTTGCTGGGTATAGATTTCTTTTTTGGTAGGTTTTCTTTCTTTAAGTATTAAATATATCATACCACTGCCTTCTTGACTCCATGCTTTCCATTGAGAAATTCACTCATACTCTTATTGAGCTTCCCTTATATGTAATGAATTGCTTTTCTCTTGGTGCTTTCAAAACTCTCTTTTTGTCTTTGAGATTTGACAGTCTGATTAGTGTCTTGGGGCTATGTCTATTTTGATCTATTCTGTTTAGGGTACACTGTACACTGTACTCTTGGATCTTTACTTTGATGTCTTTCTTAAGAAAGACAGTGATTATAGCTCTATTAGTCTTTCTGGGTTTTTTTTCTCTTCTCTTGTCCTTCTGGGATGCCCATAACTAGTGTATTTATGCTCTTCATGTTGTCATTCAATTCCATTTGATCTTGCTTATATTTTTTCCATTCTTTTCCCTATACTTACTGCTTTGTTTCAGAATTCAGATGTCCAGTCTCTAGTTCATTGATACTTTCTTTGGCCTCTTCAAATATATTGTTGTAGCTTTCCATTATTTTTTCATCTCTTCTATTGTGCCTTTCTTCATTCCCATACTTTCTGTGACTTCTTTTTACAAACTTTCAAGTTCTTCCTTTTGTTCACCCAATGTCTTTTTTATATCCTCCCTCAACTCATTGATTTGATTTTTGATGAAATATTCCATATTTATTTGAATAACCTAAATTAGTTGTTTGAACTCCTGTATCTCATTTGAGGGTTTGGTTTGTTCCTTTGAACTGAGCCATATCTTTGATTTTTCAGGTATGGCTTATTATTTTTATTGGCATTTAGGCATTTTCTTGCTGGATGGCTTTATTCTTTATCTGTTCTTTGATATATAGTTCAACTTATTCCAGACCTCTAGCATAGATTCTTTTGAACTGATCAAAATTTTTCAGTTCTTATTTTTTTTTCTTGCTATGCTTACATGGAGCCTTTTTTGAGGAAGGTCTCCTCAGATATTATAGACCCCAGTCTGGTTTTCCCAGACCAGACAGGCCCACTTCTCAGGTAGAAAGTGTAGCCAGCATATGTTCTCCCTGCGGATGAGACCCCCAATGTTGTCAGACATTCCTATGAAACTTCTAGACTCTGTGCTTTTCCTATCATGCCCAGCACTTGGTGCTTGTCTGCCCATGGCTTCCCACCAGCTTAAAATGATGCAGTGGTTATAATTTCATCAAATTCTCCCTACCAGTGACATGATTGAGACACAAGTGAGGTAGTAAGATGGCTTTAATTGCTTCAGGTTTCCAGTCCCAAGGTACCTGAATTTCTTGAAGGAGGGATTCCACTGGAGCTGGCTCCTCTCCCTTTTTCTTGGGGAAGGTACACCCTTTAGAGAACTAACTCCTTTCACATGCCTAGATACTTTGTCTCTCAGACAAGCTTAATTCCACCTTTGTCTGGGGCAGTGCTGGACCACAAGAGTCTTTCCAGTTTTATCTAATGAGCTGTTTTAGGAGACAAAAAAAGCAAATAAGCCTTCTCAGAGCCAGGCTCCTGCTCCTCAGGTTTACTGATCAAGCATTTGGGTTTTTAAATGACTCTGTGTATCTGAAGGTGCTATGTGCCCCCTTTTCTTTGGGTCCAGCCCTTTTCCATTGTTTTGTGCTGTCCAACTCAAAAGCCTCTCGTTTTTATTTTATTTTTCAGTCAGTCCCACCCCCTCTTCTAGGGCAAAAACTTCTGGCTTCTTTAGTGCTTGTTCCATGTTTATCTGTGCTGGGAGCCTACTTTCAGTAGCCAGAATTTGTTAATTATTTCTGCAATTGGAGTTTGGTTGAGCTAAATCCTTGCTATTGGTAAACTTTGGGTTGCTTCCATATTTTGGCAATCTGAATTGTGTCAGTATGAACATTGGTGTGTATTGTGAATATTCTTGAAATCAGACATCCTGCCCCCCAGAGTTTGTTATTGCTCTTTTGTTGTTTTGCTGTAATTCGTTTGTTAGGTTACTTCCCCAGGCTAATTCCAGAAAGTACGTTTTTGTTATATGTAGATAAATGGACAACGTTTCCTTTGCTCACTTAGGTTAATGGTCAGCTAATTATTGGGCAGAGATGTCCTTAAGCATCATAGTCTTTCCTGAGGGACTCTGCATGTGTTGGAGTATGACTTCAACTCTCAGCCAGACAGATTATAATTGTGCCACAGCTTTAGGTTCCTGCTTGTAGAAGACCTCAAGTTCAGCCAGGGGTGAGAAATTGGCTTCTTCTCAGGTCTTTCCTGAGCCTGTGCACAGTTCTGCATTTGTATATGGCTTTCTAGATTGCCTAGAAATATTTAAAACTTCTCAAATCTCCTAATATGCATCTTGTTCCTCACTTCTTACTTTTAAGGTCTTCAACAGCTTCTTCTTTTCTTTACTTTTATTGCTATCTCAGGTAGCTTTGATGTTAAACAATTTTTATTGATTATTTTTGACAAATGCCATAGTAATAGGACTATACCACAGAACAAAATTTGTATCAGAGTGAACAATGACAATGATCCAGGAAAGTTTTCTTTTTTCCCCAGAGGGCTACAAGATAGACCAAATAGTAGTAATGCTTCTGGAGTGGACCTTTTTGAGGATCGTTAGCCAGGTTTGACTCATTTTTTTTTACAAGCCTGCTAATTCTCATAATGAGTGTTTGTAAAATTTCTGGTGTTTAAGGCTACTGAAGATTGCCAAAAAGGGTGATGGGCAGTAGGTTAAACTACAGCACCATAAATATCATTTTTCTTACTGCGATTCAGCAGTTTTTCTTTTAAAAATGTTCCTCAAATTGTTTTGAACTTTTGGTTACTTTCCAGAGTTCTGAAAATGTTGATTCTGGCCATTTTTAGTGTTTTACTTGCTTTTCTGGTACTGCAGATTTACAGAGATCCGCATTCTATCATTTCAGAAGTTCTGCATTGGCTCACACTTGTGGAAGAACTCAATTCTCTTGTATGTTCTGACTCTTCCAATCTCTACAGTAAAACATATATTTTTGTTTTCAGGCCACAAACAAAGCAAGATATTAATGAAATTGAAATATCAAGTGTAATCTAAGAAAGGTGGCATAGTTATCACTAGTCGCACAACCCTGTGGAAAATATCTTTCCTATGCAGACACTAAGTTTTATGTACACTGAAATGATACTATTAATGCAACACCAACAGAGCTTATCAGTGTAATAATGGTGATGAAGCTATACCTATTCACACACACTTCCATATCCACTTTCCTGGTGATACATACAGCATACTCTCAGGAAAATGAATAAACTTAATTGGCAATGAGAATAGAATCCAGTACTTTGGCTTCCATTGCATGATTTTCCAAGTTAATTATTCCAACATTAATTCTGTGATGCTAGAGTCAACTCTGTTACTCCTGGAAAGAGAGCATGGATAAAAGAAGAAATAATATTCACTTGAATAAGGGTTTCAATCTTACCTGAAATATATTTGACCAAATCCTTCGGTATCATTCACATAGTTATGTTCTGATATGAAAGCATTAACAAAGGGAGAAGCAAATCAATTTACCAATTAATTGCTTATTGAAAAAGTGAGGACTGACATAGGAAACCACATACATTGAGGGAGATCATTGTTTTCAGATATAATTTTTCCAATTTTATTTTAATTTTTTTAATTCACAAATAAAAAACAGCATACAAACATAAACATTTTTAATATACAAACACTGCATACATGGTGTACAATCAATGGCTCACAATATCATCACATAGTAGTATATTCATCACCATGGTCATTTTTAGAACATTTGCATCACTCTGAAAAAGAAATAAAAAGTAAAAAGAAAAAAACTCAAACATACCATACCCCTTACCCCTCCCTCTCATTGGCCACTAGTATTTCCATCTACCCAATGTATTTTAACCTTTGTCCCCCCTATTTTTTTCTATACCACTTGCCACTCCCTTTTATTGATCATTAGTATTTCAAGTTACTACATTTGTTTTAACATTTGTTCCTCCTTTATTTATTTATTTTTAATCCATAATTTTTACTCATCTGCTCATCTGTCCATACCATACATAAAGGGAGCATCAGACACAAGGTTTTCACAATCACATAGTCACATTCTGAAAGCTCTATCACTATACATTCATTTTCAAGAAACATGGCTACTGGAACACAACTCTGCATTTCCAGGCACTTCCCTCTAGCCTCTCTAATACACCTCAAACTAAAAAAGGAATATCTATATAGTGCATAAAAGTAACCTCCAGGATAACCTCTCAAATCTGTTTGAAATCTCTCAGTCACTGAAACTTTATTTTGTCTCATTTCCTTCTTCTTCCTTTTGGTTGAGAATGTTTACTCAATTCCTTGATGTTGAGTCCCAACTCATTCTAGGATTTCTTTTTCACATTGCCACGGAAGTTTGCACCCCTGGGAGTCATGTCCCACATAGAGTGGGGGAAGCTGATGAGCTTGCTTGCCATTGGTTGAGAAAGAGTGATAGGCCACATCTGAGCAACAACAGAGGTTCTCTTGGTGTGACTCTTAGTCCTAATTTTAACTAAGCCTAGCCTATCCTTTGCAGTAATAAATTTGATATTACCAAACCACAAGATTGAGGGCTCAGCCTAATGATTTGTTTGTTTCCACTGCTTGTGAGAATATCAGGAGTTCTCCAAATGGGGAAGTTGAATTTTCCCCCCTTTTCACCGTTCCCCCAAGGAGACTTTGCAAATACTTCTTTAATCACTGTTCAAATCACTCTGGAATTTATTGGGTCATCACACTGGACAAACGTACAAAATCCTATTCCTTATTCAAGGTTCCCTGCACTTGTGGTGTTCAGTTAAACTATACATATAAGTTACATTAGGAAATGCACTAGTCAAAGTATAAATTTTGTAACAAATAAACATTTTTTGTCTCACAGAGAAGTTGATGTTTTAAAATATGAATGATCATATTGACATTCGTTTTTCCTCATGCAAAAACATTTTTTTAAGTTTGTACATTTAGTCTATCATTGTACACTCTGGGAATCCCTAGATTATACCATCTCAATCTTTATGTTCTATCTTTCCTTCAGGTTTCATATGTGCTCCCACTTCTCTTCCTTCCATCATGCTTGCATTCAGCTTCATTCACTGTATTTACATTATTGTGTTACAATCAGGTAGTATTGTGCTATCCATTTCCGAATTTTTACAATCAGTCCTGTTGCACAATCTGTATCCCTTCAGCTTCAATTACCCAATATCTACCCTACTTCTATCTCCTGATGACCTCTGTTCTTAACTGCAATTCTCCAAGCTCATTCATCAATTTTAGCTCATATCAGTGAGTCCATACAGTATTTGTCTTTTTGTTTCTGACTAATTTCACTCAACATAATTTCCTCAAGGTCCATTCACATTGTTACATGCTTCATGAATTTATTCTGTCTTACAGCTGCATAATATTCCATCATATGCATATACCACAGCTTGTTTAATCACTCATCTGTTGATGGAATTTTGGCTGTTTCATCTCTTAGCAATTGTAAATAATACTGCTATAAACATTGGTGTGCAAATTTCCATTTGTGTTCTTGCCCTCATGTCCTCTGAATAGATACCTAGCAATGGTATTGCCAGAACATATGACAATTTTATACTTAAATTCCTGAGGAACCACCATATTGCCTTCTACAGTAGTTGTACCATTTTACATTCCTACCAACAGTGGATAAGTGTGCCTCTTTCTCCACATCCTCTCCAGCACTTGTCATTTTCTGTTTTATTGGTAATGGCCATTCTGGTGGGTGTGAGATGATATCTCATTGTGCTTTTCATTTGCATTTCCAGAATAGCCAGGAATGTTGAGCATCTTTTCATGTGACTTTTAGTCATTTTTATTTCCTCTTCTGAGAAGTGTCTGTTCATGTCTTTTGCCCATTTTATAATTGGGTTGTTTGCCTTTTTGTTGTTGAGTTGAACAATCTCTTTATATATTGTGGATACTAGATCCTTATCTGATATGTCATTTCCAAATATTATCTCCCATTGTGTCAGTTGTCTTTTTACTTTCTTGACAAAGTTCTTTGATGCAGAAAAGTGTTTAATTTTGAGGAGTTCCCACTTATCTATTACTTCTTAAATGCTCATGGTTTGGATGTAAGATCTAAGAAACCACCTCTTATTACAAGTTTTATAAGATATTTCCCTACATTTTCTTCTAGAAGTTTTATGGTCTTAGATCTAATGTTTAGGCCTTTGATCTATTTTGAGTTAATTTTTGTATAGGGTGTGAGATATGGATCCTCTTTCATTCTTCTGCATGTGGATATCCAGTTCTATGGATCCCACTTATTGAAGAGACTATTCTGTCCCAGGTGAGTTGGCTTGACTGCCTTATCAAAGATCAATTGTCCATAGATGAGAGGGTCTATATCTGAACACTCTATTCAAATCCATTGATCAGTATATGTATCTTTATGCCAGTACCGTGTTGTTTTGACCACTGTAGTTTCATAATATGCCTTAAAGTCAGATAGTGTGAGACCTCTGACTTCATTTTTCTTTCTTAGAACACTTTCACAGATATAATTTAAAGGAATAAACTGGCATGTTAGTCTACTTTCTTATGAACAAGAGGGAAATTTTCTTTCATAATTAGATATTTATAACTATAGAGTCTCCTTAATTACTTTTCAATCTTGCAATTTTAGAAAAAACAATCAACTTCCTTGTCATAATACTGAAGTAGAAATAGCAATGGGCCAATAAATGTCATTTCTGTTTAACTATAGGTGTTGAAGGAACTTTATTCTTCTTAGTTAATGACTTAAAAAGCAGTTAGACCTGCTCGACATAAAAAAGATCCCTCCCATGTGCCCTTCCATTACATCTCGTAACATATGTAAGATGAAATCTGAAAGTAGTAACATGTGTGAGTCATGGGGAAATTTAGAAAGGAAGAAATTATGGCATATTATAAACAGTGCTTCTCAAATTTTAATATGCATGTGAATCACCTAGGGGAGCCTGAAAAACACAGGTACTAATAAAGAGGTTGGGGTAAGACCTGAGTTTCTGCATTTCTAACACCCTCTCATGTGACACTGAGGCTGATGTTCCTTGGTTAACATTTTTTGATTAGTGAGAAAGTGAAAATACCAGCATTCTGGTTTTGACTCTACCATAACACACCATTTGTTATTTGTATTTTTCTGTTTTTAGTACGCTGTTTTTCCAAGTTATCTTGAATATTTTCAGGCACAATAATGTATATATACAAATGGGAAAATACCAAATTACTAAAAGCATTAAAAAATCATATATTCAATGAATTAAGTAAGGCATGTTCACATATTTTAGAACTAAGAATATATAGCAAAATATCTGAAATATGGTTCAGCCAGATTTGATTGAAAAGGACAGAGATTTTAATCCTGCTTTGAACAAGAGCACTGGTTTGGTGTGAGGAATCTGAATTATAGCATGGGCTCTACCTTAACTATCTACATGTGCAAGACCTTAGGCAGTGCCTTGGACTTCTTTTCTTTGGGTCCAAAAGAGAGGAATAATTGATCTCCAAGTTTCTTTATAGATATAACAATTTTTTCTCTATTTCTGGTGTGAAACACTTGGCCATTGTAGAAACCCTTCTCCTCTTCCAAATCTCTGTTTGGGCACTTTTTTCAAAATCTGAGAGATGCCATAAATTCTTTTTTTTTTAACATGGGCAGGCACCAGGAACTGAAACACGGTCTCTGGCATGTCAGGTGAGAACTCTGCCACTGAGCCACAATTGCCTGAGATGCCATACATTCTTTAGATTGAAAAATCTGAAGTTACTTTAAAGTGAATAACTGAACCATGCCAGGTTTAGAGAGAGAAAGAATTCATCTGCTGGCCTTTCATGTCCCCAGTGAACTCAATAGACTTCATTCCCCTTGACAAAAAATTGGCCCAGCTGGACTTTACTCAAAGCCACAATTCCAAGTGCGGATTCTGCCAAAGGCCAATATCAGAGTCTGGAGTAAAACCTACTTTAAGTACTTCTCTGGTATCACAGTCTGAATTGCTAATTAATTACAGATGGAGTTTTCTGCCCATTTATATCCAGGTTAGGCCAATGAAAAGACCAACCAAATCCTTTCCAGATATTTAAGGCCTCCACCATTGTAGGGAGATCATTTAATAGGTTCAGTGCCATTGCATCTGTAGAACTGACCCTTCAGATAAATATAGAAACCTGTCATTCAAATGTAAAAAATCCTGTTTATCCCTCTATAACTGAAGAGCAGTAGGATGTGTTGGTTATGAGTAAGAGATGATTCCTTCTCCCATGGAGTGACAATGGAGCTGACTGACCTTTCCTTAGCTCAATTTCTTCTCTGTTCAATGTGATATTTTTGAGGATTAAATGAAGTAATGTATATTCTTTCTATTCAAAATGTGGCTAGTCACAGAGCACCAGTATTGGCATCATCTGGGAGTGTGTTAGAAACGCAGAATCTTAGACCTGACCCCAATTTATTGGATTAGAATTTTCAATTCAATAAGATTCCTAGGTGATTCAGATACACATTAAAGTTTGAGAAGCACTGCCGTATTGCCTAACATGGAGCTCTTACCTGCTTCATAGTAAATTTGAAGCCATTGTTTTAGGATCTTTTTTCTCACTCTATACTTAAAACCACTCTATGAGGTTGCTAAGACAACTATTTCAAGATTCCCTGACTCTCTAAATTCATTATCAGTGTCCACCACTGGCTTCCTCAAAACCAAAAGACAGTCTGTTATTCTTCTGCTCTAGTCTCCCCAATTCCTTTCCATATCTGAAGTTTTGAAAGTTTCAAGGTCCATTTTAAGGAACACCAATTAGCTGATATATGGAGATTCTTTCCAGATTTTACACACTTATCCTCTCCTGATGGACTCATATCATGTTCTATTCGACATTTTAGTTATTTGGAGTATAGGTGTAAAGAATACAGGCTAGTGTTAAAATCTTGTCTCCACCGCTTAATAGCATTGTAACCTTGGACAGTTCATGTAACTTCTTTGAGATTTTTATGTGAAATATAATATAAATGTGATAATATAGGTTAAACAAGCTATAGTAACTATAAATGATAGCTGTTAATATTTATCATGCTTGAGTTTATTGCTACTTTCATGTTCACATTGTCATGTTACCCTTTCAAAAATTAGGTATGCAGTATTATGTATACTTGCAGATAAAGAAATGAAGTCTTAAAATGTGGAGTAATAACTTCACCAAAGCCATACAGTTAATTGATACAGATCAAGTTTAGAACCCTTCCCACTGTATCATACTAATTCATAGGACAAGAACATGGAATAATAGAATAGACTCTATATATGGGCATGAGGACAGGATAGAGAATGCCAAGCGAGGATATAATGAACAGTCAGTGTGTGGAATTGGCCACCAGTTCAATTCAGCAGTATCAACATCAAACCACACCAGGATGTAAGTTATAAGTCTAAAATTAGATGGAGAACAGGATCCTAAACCAAGCAACAATCACCACAAGATCAGCTTTAGGAGTAGTCCAGGTGCTACTGACTAAGCAAATGAAGCTTTTTCCTGCCCTCCCATCATGCACCTATGACTGGGCCCTTCAATCATGGTAAACCCTTGGGGGCAAATGAATTTATTAAGGAAAGAATTATTGGCAAGTCCAACGGGTCTGACCTCACTTATGGTAATGGTTTAAAGAAGCATTTAATATAGATTGGAAGGGAATGGCACATGAACAAAGGTGGAGTTGGGTTAAGCTTTTCCTTTACTGTATTCAGCATGGTGGGGGTCACATTTTATTTTTTTCCATGTGACTATTCTGTTATTGAGGTACCATTTACTGAATTTTTTTTGGCGGGGGGGGAGAAGTGCATGTGCTGGAAATCAAATCCAGGTCTACCACATGGTAGTCAAGAATTCCACCACTGAACTACCCATGCACCTGGATTCAGTTTTAAACAGAAAAATAGCCACATCATTCTTGAGAGACTGAAGGAAAGATGAAAGAGACGTGATTGAAGAAGAATTGATATTTGGAGGAGTTGATGGTCTCATTATTGCTAATAGCCACAGAAGTTGATATAAGCTTTTTGGAGAGCAATTTCATAATATGTATCAAGAGCCTTAAAATGTTCATAGTCTTTGACCCTACCATTCCATTTCAGGAACTCTATCTACAGAACTAAAACTAAATACAGAAAAGTTTTATTCTCAATAAAAGACCTACGACAGGTTTGGCAATCTTAAAAGGATGAGCAATGAATGTGAAGTTTGAAAATGTTTTTCCTCATAAGAATCCATTAGTCATGCAGGAAAAAAGGTATAATCTGGTAAGGACTTTACTGCCCCTAATTTATGTCATAGGAACTTGAACTTCTGAATTTAACCTTTTGCATTCATCCTCACACTAAGAATAACAGCCATCACCAAAGGATTAATCACCTTACAAAAGAGTTTAGCACAGATTTTCTTAAATTCCAGGTACTATTCAGCACTTTTTACAGGGAAATTTTGAGCTGAAAAGTCGGCATGTCCTCCTCTGTGCAAGTTCCTTCCATGGAATAGTGTATAAGGCCCCATTTTCAACTGAAAGTCAACAGTACTATTTCCCAAAGCTGTATTGTCCTTACAGGAAATAGATTTACATGTAATTCTTCAGGGCCACCTATATTTCATGAAGCCAAGTACATCTGAAGGTATTTTCTTGATTTAGATCTATTCTCCACAGTAAGATTTAATGCAACTTTTTTGCTTATTTTACTTTGAACACATATCTGAATACAAAGCACCTTTTTTGACTATTACAGAAAGACCTAACAGACAAATTTAGGATAGACTAATAAGGTTTGGAGAAGATAGTAAAACATTTAAACTAAGCTTATAATATTTCTACTAAGAGAATATTCGGATTTTGTAGTTTTATGAAAATAGTCACCTTCTTTATCTGAAAATATCATTGGGTACTAGAAAATTGATTTTTAGTAGATCATCTGTTTATATAATTAGTGTGATTCTTTTATTAGATAATTAGTGTAAGTACATGTTTAATTTGCTAAAGCTGCCAAAATGCAGTACTCCAGAAATGGAATGACTTTTATAAAGGGGATTTATTAAGTTACACGTTTATAGTCCTAAGGCCACAAAAAGGTCCCAAACGACCTTTTTGTCCCATGTCTGTCACATGGGAAGGCATATGTCTAGCATCTGCTGGTCCTTGTTCCTGGTTCCCTTGCTTCCAGCAGCTTCCTCTCTAAGTGCCTGTGGTTTAGCTTTCCCAGAGCAAAGCCCTGGTTCTAATGGAAAGATGCATGGCAATGACTTCTGGGCTCGATGCCTTCAAATGTATTGCTTGTCTTCTTGTGGCTAAGCTGAAGCATTTCTTTATATATTCTGGATATTAATAATTTCTAGGATATTTGGTTTCCAGATATTTTCTCCCATTGTGTAGATTCTCATTTTACTTTCCTGATAAAGTCCTTTGAGGACCAAAAGTTTTTCATTTCGATGAAGTCCCATTTATCTCTTTTTCTCTATTGTTGCTTGTACTTTGGTGTAAAGTCCAAGAAACCATTGCCTAACAAAATGCTCTGAAGGTTCTTCCCTATGTTTTCTTCTAGGAATTTGATATTTCTAGCTCTTTTATTAAGGCCTTTGATACATTTTGATTTGATTTTTGCATAAGGTGTGAGGTAAAGGCCCTCTTTGTTTTTTTCTTGAGAATGGAGTTCCCGTTTTCCCAGCATCACTTGTTAAAGAGGCAATTCTTTCCCGATAGAGTGACCTTTGGCACCTTGTCAAAAATTAGTTGGCCATAAATGTGAGGGTTGATATCTGAGCTCTCAATTCTATTCCTTTAGGCTATATGTCAGTCCTTGGTCTAGTTACATGCTGTTTTTTTATTACTGTGGCTTTGTAACAAGATCAGGAAATGCAAGTCCTCCAACTTCATTCTTCCTTATCAGGATGGTTTTAGCCTCTTACCTTTTCATTAAAATTTGATGATTAGCATTTACATTTATGCAAAGAAGGTTTCTGTAATTCTAAATGGGATTGAATTGAATCTATAAATGGCTTTGGGTAGTATTTTCATTTAATTATATTTAATGGTCTAATCCATGAACACAAAATACCCTTCCATTTATTTTTGGCTTCTTTAGTTTCTGTTAGCCAAGTTTTGGAGCTTTCAGTGTGCAAGTCCTCTACATCTGGCTTAGATTTAGTCTTAGATATTTGCTTATTTTAGTTGTTTTGTAAATGGAATTATTTACTTGATTTTTTGTTCCATGTGTTCATTGCTTGAGTATATAAACACTACTGATTTTGGGGTGTTCATATTGTATCTTACTACTTTGCTGAATTGATAATTGGTGCTAAGATATTTGTTTTGTACATTTTTCCATGCTCTTCTGCATATAGAATGATATCATCTGAAGCCAGGGAAACTTTTACTTCTTCCTTGCAGCTTTTGCATATTTCATTTCTTTTTCTTGCCTAATTGCTATGGCTGGAACTTCCAGTACAATGTTGAATAACAGTCATGACAATGGGCATCCTTGTCTTGTTACAGATATTAGAGGGAAAACTTTCAATCCTGCATCATTGAATATGATATCAGCTGTAAGTGTTTCATTATGCTTTTTATCATGTGAAGCAGTTTCCTTCTATTCCTATTTTTCAAAGTGTTTTTATCAAGAAAGAATGCTAGGTTTTGTTAAATGCCTTTTCTCCACCAAATGAAATGATTATGTGGTTTTTCCCCTTCATTCTGTTAATGTGGTGTGTTACATTAACTCATTTTCAAATGTTGAACAAACCTTGCATGCCAGGGATAAATCCCACTTGATCGTGGTGCATACTTCTTTTAATATGCTGTTTGATTCAGTTTGCTAGCAGTTTGTGGAGGAATTTTATGACTCTATTCATGTGAGATATTGGTCTGTAGTTTTCTTGCAGATCTTTATCCAGCTTTGGTATAGGGGAGATTTTGGCATTTTAGAATGAGTTAGGGGGGTGTTGCCTCCTCTTCAGTGCTTCAGATAAGTTTGAGCAGGTTTGGAGATGCCTTCTTGGAATGTTTGGTAGAATTCCCTTGTGAAACCATGTGGCTCTTGGCTTTTATTTGTTGGGATGTTTTTGATGACTGACTCAATCTCTTTACTAGCATTTGGTCTCTTGAAATCTTCTATTTCTTCTTGAGTCAATGTAGGTATTTTGTGTGTTTCTACGAATGTGTCGATTTCACCTAGGTTATCTAAATTATTTGCATATAGTTCATAACGTCTTCTTATACTCTTTTTTATTTCAGCAAGGTCAGTAGTAATCTCTTCCTTTTCATTACTAATTTTCATTATTTTATACTCTCTCTTTTTAATTTTCAGTCTAACTAAATGTTTGTCAATTTTATTTCTTTTTTCAAAGAAACAACTTTTGGTTTTGATGATTTTCTTTATTTTTATTTAATTAATCTTTGATTTAAAGTTTATTATTTACTTCCCTATATCCACTTTGGGTTTAGTTTCCTTTTCTTTTCCTACACTGAGGTTAGTTCCCTGATTTGAGGTCTTTCTTCTTTTTAAATGTAAGTATTTAGAGCTATAAGTACCCCTCTCAGCCCTGCCTTCACTGGATCATATAAGTTTTGGTATGATGTATTTAAACATTCACTCACCTCAAAATATTTCCTAATTTTGCTTCTGAATTCCTCTGTAATCCTTTGTCATTTCAGAGTATGTTGTTTACTTTCCACCTACTTGTGAATTTTCTATTTTTCCCTCTGTTATTGATTTTTAGCTTCATTCCATTTTTGACCGAGAATACATATTGTAGGATTTCAATATTTTTTATTTTGTTGAGATTTGTTTTGTGACCCAATATTGGTTTGTCCTGTGGAATGACCCATGTACAATTGAACAGATTGTGTATTCTACTTTTGTTCTGTGAAGTGTTCTATGTATGTCTATTAGATCTTGTTGCTTTAGTGCATGACCTCATTGATCTTCTAAGTGTTCTATCCATTATTGATAGTGGTGTATAAAAGTCTCCTTCTATTAAGGTAGTATTGTCAATTTCTCCCTTCAAATCTGTCAGTATTGGCTTCATATATTTTGGGTCCCTGCAGTTAGGTGCATATACGTTTATTTTATCCAGTATTACTGTAGCCACCGGTTTTAGTTTGTCAGCTGCCAGAATGCAGTAACAGAAATGGAATGACTTTTTTTGGGGGGGGGGAGGTGCATGGCCCAGGAATCAAACCCAGGTCTCCTGCATGGAAGGTGAACATTCTACTACTGAACCACCAATGCACCTTGGAATGACTTTTTAAAAGGGAATTGAAGTTGCAAGTTTACAGTTGTTAGGCCATGAAAATGTCCAAATTAAGGCAATGTTATAAAAATTTTCAAACTACAGCATGCAGGGAAAGATACCTTGGCTCAAGAAGGCCGATTTTATTTGGGGTTTCTCTCTTAGCTCGAAAGACACATGGAGATGTCTGGTAGCTTTCTCATCAGGCTTCTTCAACAGCTTCCCCATGGGCGTTTTCCTTCTCCCTCTCCAAAAGTTCCTGGCTATGTGGGTACTGTCCATATTGAGCTTTTTCGAAAATGGTTCCCTCTTAAAGGGCTTCAGTAAGCAATCCCACCTTGAATGGGTGGAGAAATAGCTCCATAGAAACCACAATTATTCAATTGTTCACATCTCCTTAGAAACAATAAAAATTATCCAACCCAGCAATATTGAATGATGATTAAAGAGCATGGCTTTTGCTGGAGTACACAAGAGTTTCAAACTGACACACCACCCTTTGTCAGTTTTGGTTACTATTTGCATGGTATATCTTTGCCATCTTTTTATCCTCAATCTACTTGTTTCTTTGACTTTAAATGAGTTTTTACGGATAGCATATAGTTGGGCCATGCTTTTTTATCCATTTGCTGGTCTCTGACTGGAGAGATTAATCTCTTTATATTTAAAGTCACTACTGATAATGCAGGTTTTCTTCTGCCATTTTGATATTTAGCCTTGGTAAGTATCATACCTTTTGTATCCCTCACTTCCATTAAACCCTATTTTAAATTTATTTCCTTTCTTATGTTGTACCATATTTAGTGCCTTCTAATTTCTATCTGGATAAATTTTTCATCTGTTTTCCTTGTTCCTGTTCCTTTTACAATAGTGTTAAAATTGAACATCCCAAATATATAACAATTATATTTAGTTTGATAACAACTAAACTTCAAAAGCATACACATATTCTTTTCTTATACCTATATGTCATCCCACCATTTTTTGTATTTGTTGTTACATATATCTTGGCATATTGTGTGTTTAAAATATATTTATCCTTACTTTTTGTGCTTTTGCATTTTAGAACTTTAGGAAGTAAAAAATGGAGTTACCTACAAAACAATATGTACATTATGATAATACTGGAATTTATAATTATCTGATGGTTGCCTTTACCACAAATCCATATTTTTTTATGTTGCTATTGTTACAAATCCCTTCAGCTTTTGGTTATCTGAGAATACTTAATCTGTCTCTCATAATTGAAAGAAAGCTTTGCAGGATACAAAATTCTAGGCTTCTAGCTGAGAATTCTTTATCCAGCCAAGTTGTCCTTCAAAATGTAGGTAGATTAAAATCATCAAAGATAAAAAAAAGACTGAAAGAACTAGTCAACAAGAGACTGGCCCAGGAAGAAATACTACAGGGAGTCCTATCAGTTGAAAAACAAAAGACAGGAGAGGGAGGTCTACGGGAAGGCACAGAATTGAAGAACACCAGTAGGAGTAATTTAAAGGACCAAAAGAGAGCAAAGGAAAAGAATATGTAGATATGACATATGAAAACTAAAGGATAATATGGAAGATTAAAGAACAGCTTTTACAGTAAGAACTTTGAACATTAATGAAATAAACTCACCAATTAAAAGAAACAGATTGGCAGAATGGATTAAAAATATGATCCACATATATGCTCTTCACAAGAGATGCATCTTATATCCAAGAACACAAAAGGATTGAGTGTGTAAGGATGGAAAAAGATGTTCTATGCAAGCTGTAAACAAAAGAAAGCAGGAGTAGGTATACTAATATCAGATAACACAGAGTTTAAGTGTAAAGACATCATAAGAGACAAAGAAGGGCAGTACATATTATTAAAAAGGAAAATTCATCAAGAAGAAATAGCCATCACAAAAATATATTCTGCCAATAAAGGAGTTCCAAAATGCATTGGCA
The DNA here is from genome assembly GCF_023851605.1 of Tamandua tetradactyla. Taxonomy (NCBI): domain Eukaryota; kingdom Metazoa; phylum Chordata; class Mammalia; order Pilosa; family Myrmecophagidae; genus Tamandua; species Tamandua tetradactyla. The sequence continues at coordinate 51,015,986 of NC_135353.1, read as the reverse complement.
AAACAGAAGGGAGTGACAGATATTTCAGCAATAATAGTAGACTTTGATACAGCACTCTCCTGTATAGATAGAACAACACACAGCCTTAAATAATCAGTCAAAAAAGAAATTGCTAGAGAAAGGTAAAATGTTGGGAGATGAATGATAATGAGAATACAACATATCAGAACTTATGAGATGCAGCAAAGCCAGTGCAGAGAGAGAAATTTATTGCCCTAAATGCCTATATCAAAAAAGAAGAAAGAGCAAAAATCAATGATGTAACTGCTTTCTTGGAAAATTAGAGAAAATACAGCAAACTAACCTAAAAACAAATAAGAGGAGAGAAATAACAAAGATTAAATCAGAAACAAATGAATTGGAGGGAAAAAACAATAGAAAGAATTTTAAAAAGTAAGCTCATTGAGAAAATCAATAAAATTGATGGCCCTCTAGCTGGACTGACAAAGAAAAAAAGGAAAGGTTGCAAATGAACTAAATCTGAAATGAGAGGGTGCTCCTAACCATGGATTCTGACAACATTTAAAAAATCATAAGAGAATACTATAAACAATTACTACCAACAAACTAGATAACTTAGATGAAATGAACAAATTCTTAGAGATGCACAAACAATCTATACTGACTCAAGAAGAGATAGAAGATCTCAACAAACCAAAATCATTTAAAGAAATTCAGTCATCAAATATCTTCACACAAAGAAGAGCCCAGGACTAGATGGTATCAACCACAGGGGAATTTTTCAAATATCCCACAAAGAACTAACTCCAATCCTGCTCAAATTTTTCAAAAAAAAATGAGGAAAAGGAAAACTACTGTGCCTATTTGAAAGGATTATGTGCCCTAGAAAAGCCATGTTTTAATCCTGATCCATCCTGTGGAAGCAGGAGTTTCTTTTAATCCCTCTTTAATACTGTAGGTAGGAAACTTGATTCAATTATCTCCATGGAGATGTGACACACCCAATTGGGTGTATTAACCTTTGATTAGAGGGAGATGTGACTTCACCCATTCTAAGTGGGCCTTGATCAGTTTATTTGAACCCTTTAGAAGAGGAAACATTTTGGAAAAACTATAGAGCCCAGTCAGCCAGCGACCTTTTGGAGATGAAGAAGGAAAATGTCCCCAGGAAAGCTTCATGAAATAAGATGCCTGGAGAGAAAACAGATGCTGCCATGTTCATCATATGCCTTGCCAGTTCAGAGAGAAACCCTGAATGCTATTGGTCTTCTTAAACCAAAGCATCATTTCCTGGATGCTTTAGATTGGACATTTCTATAGCTTTGCTTTAATATAGACATTTTCACAGCCTTAAAACTGTAAACTTGCAACTTAATAAATTCTCCTTTTTAAAAGCCATTACATTTCTGATATATTGCATTCCAGCACCTTGCAAACTAGAACTACCTAACTCATTTTATAAAGGTTGCATCATTCTAATACCAAAACATATAAAGATACTATCAGAAAGGAAAACTACAGACCAATCTCCCTAATGAACAAAGATGGAAAAGTTCTCAGCAAAAATATTATCAAACCAAATCCAACAATGCATCAAAAGAATTATGCATCATGACAAATTTGGGTTTATATCAGGAATGCAAGGATGGTTCAATGCAAGAAAATCAATCAAAGAAATTCAGTGCTTAGAAAATCAAAAAGGAAAAATCACATGATCACGTTGATTGATATGTAAAAGCAATTGAAAAAATTCAGCATACTTTCCTGACAGAAACACTTGAAAATATAGGAATCAAAGAAAACTTCCTCAGTATCATAAAGAACATTTATGAAAAATCCATAACCATCATAATACATAATAGTTAGAGGTTGAAAGCATTTACCTGAAGATCAGGAACAAGACAAAGATCCCATTATCACCACTATTATTCAACATTCTACTAGAAGTAATAGCTGGAGCAATTAGACAGGTGAAAGAAAAAAAAGCATTCAAATAGGAAAGGAAGAAGTAAAACTTTCATTATTTGCAGATGTCATGATCCTATACTTGGGAAACCCTGAGAAATCTATTACAAAGCTACTTGAGCAAATAAACAAGTTCTGCAAAATATCAGGATACAGGGTTAATGTACATATATGAGTAATGTTTCTATATGCAAGTAATGACTTAACTGAGGAGATAATTTGAATGAATTCCATTCAAAATAGCAACTAAAAGAATCAAATATCTAGGAATAAGCTTAACCAGGGAAGTTAGGTACCTGTGCACAGAAAACTACAAAACATTACCAGAAGAAATCAAAGAAGGTCTAAGTAGATGAAAAGACATTCTATGCTCATGGATAGAAAGTTGAATATTGTCAAGATATCAGTTCTACCCAAATTGATATACAGATTCAAGCAATACCAATAAAAATCCCAACAACTTACTTTGAAGACTTTGAAAAGTTAGTTACCACATTTATCTGGGAAGGAAAGAGACACTGAATAGATAAAGATACCCTAAAAGCTAAGAGCAAAGTAACTTTTAAGCTTACTTTAAAACTACAGTGGTCAAAGCAGCATGGTACTGACAAAAAATAGAAGTATTGATCAATGAAATTTAATTGTGAGTGTGGAGGTAGACCACAATTGCCTATGGACAATTGATCTTTGATAAGTCCCCCAAATCAACGAAATTGTGACAGAATATTATTTTCAATAAATGGGTGTGGGAGAATTGGATATAAGGAGTCAAAAGAATGATAGAGGATCCCTAACTTACACTGTAAGCAAAAATCAATTCAAAATGGATTGAAGACCTAAATATAAGAGCCAGTACCACAAAACTTCTAGAAAGAAATGTAGGGAAACATCTTCAAGATCTAGTAATAGGAGGTAGTTCCTTAACTTCACAACTAAAGCAAAAGCAGTGAAATAAAAATAGATAAATGGGAATTCCTTAAGATCAAGAGCTTTGGTACTTCAAAGGACTTTATTGGAAAGATGATGAGGCAGCTTATTTAATGGGGGAAAATATTCAAAAACCACACATTGGATAGAGGCTTGATATCCTGTGTGCATAAAGAAATTATACAGCTCAACAACAAAAGAACAAATAACCCAATTATAAAATGGACAGAGGCTATGATGAAGCATTTTTCCAAAAAGCAAATGCGAGTGTCTAAAAAACACATGAAGAGATGCTTATTTTCATTAACTGTAAGGGAAATGAAAATGAAGAGGATAATGAGATATCACCTCCCACTTTTACGAATGGCTGCTATTAAACAAACAGAAAACTTCAAATGTGAGAGAGGATGTGGAGAAATTGGAACATTTATTCTCTCTTGTTGGAAATGTATAATGGTGCAGCCACTGTGGAAAACAATTTGACAATTCCTCAGAGAGCTAAATATAAAGTTGCCCTATGACCCTCCAATACCAATAGTCAGTATATAACCGGAAGAGCTGAAATCAGTGACATGAACAGACATTTCCTCTCCAGTGTTCATAGCAGCACTACTCACAATTGCCATAAGTTGGAAACAATCCAAGTGCCCATCAGTAGACGAGTGTATGAACAAAATGTGGTGTATACGTATTGTGCTTGTTTGAAAGGATTACATGCCCTAGAAAAGCCATGTTTTAGTCATGATCCAATTTTGTGGGAGAAGACTTTTCTTTTAGTCCCTAATCAGTACTCTAGGCTGGAAATTCTATTAGATTATCTCCACGGAGATGTAACTCACCCAATTTTGGGTATTAAACTTGGATTAGAAGGAAATGTGACTCTACCCATTCCAGGTGGGTTTTGATTAGTTTATCAAAATCCTTTAAAAGACGAAGAATTTTGGAAAAAAGCTTGAGAACACAGAGCCATGAGAGAGCCATGAGAACCACGAGAGCCCAGGAAGTCACAGACTTTTGGAGATGAAGAAGGACAGCACCACTGGGGGAGCTTCATGAAACCAGAAGCCTGAAGAGAAAGCTAGCAGATGTCACCATGTTTGCCATGTGCCTTTCCAGTTGCAAGAGAAACCCTGAAAATCATTGGCCTTTCTTGAGTGAAGGTAAACCCTTCTTGGTGCCTTAATTTGAACATTTTTATAAACTTGCTTTAATTGGGACATTTTCACAATCTTAGAGCTGTAAACTAGCAACTTAATAAATTCCCCTTTTTGAAAGCCATTCTGTATATTGCATTCCAGCAGCTAGCAAACTAGAACACATGTGATGGAATATTATGCAGCAGTAAGACAAAATGAGGTCCAAAACATGAAACGTGGATGAACCTTGAGGAAATAAAGGTAAATGAAATGTCATATACAAAAGAACAGATACTGTATGATTTGCTATTATAACTTTGGCAAAGTTAATCTCTGAGATTACACTGTAGAATATAGCAGATCTAGAAGTAAGCAGAAGCTAGAGATGGGAAAATACTACCCAGTGAGATTGAGCTTAAATGCAAAGGAAAGGATAAAAGTGAAGATAACTAATGGAGATAACTAATAGAGTTATAAGTAACATTGTCATGTTGAAGGTGAATATGATTAAAAGGGGATGTATAGTGTCATGTATCCTACTGATTAAATCTACAAATTATAAATAAGTTCTTGCATAAACTATTTCAAAGGTTTGAGATTGGAAAGAGAGTCAATAGTAGAGAGGTATGGGGTAAAACTAAAAAAACGTACTATAGCCAATAGTTAACAGCAAAACATCAACAGTACCATAGCACTACCAGGGGCAAAAATTGGGGAGGAGGGACAAGTGATAAGGGGTAGATTTTTGTTTTGTTTTTTTGTTTTTTTGCGTGGGCAGGCACTGGGTATCGAACCTGGATCTCTGGCATGGCAGCCAAGGAATTCTGCTACTGAACTACCATTGCACTGCCCAGATAAGGGGTACTTTTGATTTGCTATTTGGTGAGGGTGTGTTTATTGGTTCTTTGTCACTATGGGCCAATGAAACATGTATAAAATTGAGTGCTGATAATTGTACAACTAAGTGAGGATACTGTGTGACGTGGTTTGTTTATTTTGGATATTATTCATAATGCCCCAAAGATGGAGGGAGCTGAAGTGCACAATGGCTGAGAAGCAGAATGATGAACTATGATACATTTATGTGATGGAATATAGTGTGGCTCCAAAAAGGAACGATGTCTAGAGGCATGCACATGAAATGAATATCTTGAGGACAATGTGTTGTGCAAAATAAGTCAGAAACTAATGAAAAATATACTAAAGTCTCTATCAGAAAATACTTATAAGAAAATTGAAATTTAAACTGTAAACACTTATAGCAGCAACACTTAGTTTAAAGTTAAGTGTATTGTCAGATTCTCAAACACTGAGCTATATGTATATCAGCTGGTAATTTCCTGGAACTTTGAGTAACTTCGTGAAGCCTAAGACCCAGAAATAGAGTGTTGCAGCCCTGAAAGTTATCATAGCTACATATAATAACAGTTAAAGTAACCAAAAAGGAAATCAGGCCTCAACTAGAGATAAAAACAAAGACAGTCGGGCTGGGGCAAAGGTAAATAAGAATACAGGATAAAAGATGGCATTGCATGACTCTAGACCTTCACGTGTTGTATGAGACCAAAGGCAGAGTGGTTTATTATGTCTAGAATCTCAATTTTCTATAATACACAATCAAAGTCAATCTGTCCTGATAGATCATTCAAACAATCCAAACTCCTGCAACCCAGAAATGGAATGAGGCCTTTTAAATCTACATAGATTAATTTAATACCTGGATACATCTGAATCCAGGTATGTATGGTGGACTGATAATTTAAAACAGTGCTGGTTGAGTCCACTGAAGGTGTGAAGGGACAAAATATGGAACTATTAAACATTCACATCTGGGAAACCCTGGGTACCCTCTCAGCTATTGAGGGCTCCCAAGAAAATATAACAAGCCCTTTATTTTGAGACTTGCCCTTCTGAAATATATTTCTGTAGTAAAGAAGCTAAGAGTGCCTATAACGAGGCCTAAGGGTTGCTTCCAGGAAACCTCTTTTATTGCTCAGATGTGACCTCTCTTTCTCTAAGCCCAGATCTGCAAGTAACATAATTACCCCCCACCCTACCTGGGGCATGACATTCAGGGGTGAAAGTCATGATGTGGATCATGACTCCCAAGAATGAGTCCAGGCCTGGCACCATGGACAAAACATTCCTTACCAAAAGGAGGGGGAGGGGGGGAATAATGTAAGGCATCAGTGGCTAAGAGAGGTCAAATAGAGTCAAGAGGCTATTCTGGAGCCTACTCTCATGCAAGCTTCAGTTAGATAGTGCTAATTGCCATGGTTGCCCAACCAACATTATTCCTGTTAACTCTTAAGAACAACGGGCTTGAAGGGAGGCTCTATAAAAGTTTCATGCACTGAGATTGCTTTCTTATAATTTCCAGAGGGGTTCTAGATCATATAAAATCTGTCAGAACAGTCATTGCCCAAATATTCCTATATGTTGGAAGAAGGATCAAAGGAGAAAGGAGGAATTATTACAGAGAAATATGATTTACAAAAGGAATATGACTACATGATCACTATATTGAAATTTCTTCTAGTCTTCAGTGTTTTGGAGCAGCTAGAAGGAAAAATCTGAAATAGTGGCGTGGTAAACATAAAAAAAAAACTTCAAAATCTGTTCTGTAGCTATTGTTGAAGTGTACTATGAAAATTACTGCTTTTTATTCCTTTTTCTATATATATATTATATTTCTCAATAAAGATATTTTTAAAAAGAAAACTGTTCATATCTAAAGAAGAAAGCTTTCTTGTTTGTTTCATTTCGTTTGTTAGTTTTGTGATGGAGTGGGTTTCCTAAAATGAAAACTGTGCTAGCAATGATAGTCTTGGAGGATATCTTAAAGGGAATCTGTGTAGGAATATTAAGTTTTACTAGTTGACTCATGAAATACCTTCTAAGTCTTCAGTTCTACAAAGTCTTTTTTTTATAACTTCAGGCATTTTGAAGAGCAGTTTAGTTATAATAGGAAGGAAAGCATCACATTGGTACAGATGTATCCTAAACCCATAAGAAAAGCCAGGAGTGAGCCAAACAGAATAAGGCAAAAATCATCCCTGCTTATTAATAATACTATCAAAAGACACTCAGGATATTTCTTATTCTCAGTTTTTGTCTGTTACAAGCAAAGCAACGTGAAACATATTTTCGCACATATCGCTGTGTAGCTATCTAAATCTTTCCATTGTATAAAGCTTAGAAATGAATCTTCTGGGTCAAAGTATATACACATTAAAATTTTTCATATATACTGCTAAACTACTTGCTGCACACACCAGAAAGATTACAGTAATTTGTACTCTGACCTGAATATATTTTGATTTGATAGTCATTTAGTGATATCTTGTTCTTTGTTGGTACTCCTTTTATTTCTAATGAAGTGATCATCTTTCTGGGTATTTTCTGATCACTTATATACAATATTCTGAGTGACAGTATAAAGAAATGGTCAACCAGATGTGACTGACTGCCTCTTTTTAAATGGCCCATGAACTGAGATGTTTTCACATTTTTAAATGGTTTTAAATATCAAAATGAGAATGATATTTCAAGACATGATTTTTTTTTTTTTTTGCGTGTTCAGGCTCCAGGAATTGAACTCAAGTCTCCAGCTTGGCATGTGAGAACACTTGCCACTGAGCATGTTTCACTGCCCCATGTCACATGAAATTTATATCAAATTTGTTTTTCTGTGTCCATAAACAGAGTGTTATTGGACCACAGCCATGTCCATTCATTATGTATGGTCTATGGCTGCTTTCACACTACAACAGCTCAGTTGAGTAGTTGTGACCAAGACCAGTAATGCCTGAAATATTTACTGTCTTGTCCTTTACAGAAAAAGTTTTGCCAATATGTGGTATAGAGAGAAGATGAAAATATAGACTTCAGAGCCAAAACAGCTTGGATTCACATATCTGCTTTACCACTTGCTATTTATGTGAAATTGGACAATTTACTTATCTCTGCCTCAGATTGCATGTATTGGTAAAATGGAGATAATAATAGTACTCACCTTAAAATGCTTTGAGGATTAGGTGAATTTAGAACTTAGAATAGTATAAACTCTGCATAAATATTAGTTATTATTTATATTATTTTTAATATGAATTGTTTCTTTATCCTTTGCTTATCTTTCCTTGGATTGTTCATTGTCTATTAATTTAAGGAAGCTTTTGCATATTACAGATTTTAGCCCTGTAAATTTTTTTCCAGTTTATGAATGATTTTTCAACCTTGAAGTTTATTCTAAGAAAAGATGCTTTCAATTTACTCTGTTAATTCTAGTCATAATTTTATAAAATGTAAGTAAAGAGAGATGGCAAAGTGTTGCATCTAGTCCAACCACCCTTCCAAAGCTTGAGTACCCTCAAAATATCCTTGAGAAGTAGCTGATAATTCATTACATCCTAGTGATGTGGGACCACCCACTGGTCCAAATTTTATCTCTTAGGATCACAAACAAGTGTCATCCTTCTTCCTTGTGAGAAACCTCCTGGGAAAAAAGCTATACTTTCACTTTCACTTTTACATTCTTCTACCCACACCTCCATTTCGTGTCTTTTTTTTTTTTTCATGTTTAACCTACCTAGGGCCTTCAAATTATTATCCTGTGACATGGTTTCACTGAGTCCCTTCACCATTATAGTTTTCCCTCTTAAAACAATTCAATTTATCATTATACCTTTGGTTTTTTGCCTTATTCTACAATGAGAAAGCATCACCTTTAACATAGTGTTGCAATTAATGTTTAATATCTCATCACATATAATAACCTGTTAAGGCTTGGGGAGTTCACAGTTCAAAATTCTGGAAGAATGTGTTTTTTAATGATAAAAAATTATATTTTAAATCACTTGCCCCTTTGACCTATCCATACATGGTTATACTATATACTATTTAAAATGGAATACATGGACTTTGTAGAGCATATTATGAGAGCACTTGTGGAAGCTTTGGCTTTCATAATATTTGGTATACTAACTGCTGTCCTTAATAATCTGGGGCACTGGCACAACTCCTCATGGTCACAATGATACTTTGGGCTTTCATATGCACCCATCCCAAAAGTTAGAAATGAGGCATACTTACATTGATATAAAATCTTAGCCTTCTGTAGAATGAGAACAGTCTCTCTCTCTCTCTCTCTCTCTCTCTCTCTCTCTCTCTCTCTCTCTCTCTCTCTCTCTCTCTCCCCCCCCCCTTTCTATCCCTCTCTTTCTCCTCTCTCCTCTCTATCTTTCTATCAGAACTAAGCTTATTTCCTTGAGCTGGCAGAATAAATTTTAGACATAGAAATATGATTTATATTGGCTCATGATAGAACACTTACCAGAAAGATATTAATAATTACCCCTGCCATCCAGCTGGTATATGGAGTCACATTAGCAATTTCATAAAGCTACTATTTAAGTGGAGCTGGTCCAACAGTAAACAACTTTGTGAAAAATAAAGTTCCTTTGAGTAAGTGTTGTTTTTTATTTTTCCCAATTAGAATGAAATAGACACTTAAATTCCAAGCAGGGATACATAATCACATATATGTCATTAATAAGAAAACAGTTCAAACATCTAGGAAAATGTCTGTTGTTTTCTTATTTTGTAAAATCATAAAATTTCCATGTTTCTAGAATGTTATCCCCTTCCTAAATACACATTATCACTAATGCTTAGGCAATATTATCAAAGGGGTTCTAAAAATAAGAAATGCTTCAACTGAGTCATCCCCACAGTTTTGTCTGTTATTCTGTAGCCATGGCCCCTTAGTTGTCCTGTGATGCTTCTGAGAAGCAAGGCACGAGCATGAATGGTAGGATCAGAAGAGCTTTTAAGTATGTTCCTTTTTCTTCTTTGTCATAGGAGAAAGACAGTCTCCTGTCTAATTTGAAATACTATGTTGTGAAATTATATTAGAGAAAATTCCATGCTCCAATTGTAGCATTGCAAAACTCTCAGGTCAGTATCCTCCTATCACCACACCAACCAAGGGGATTATAGAGAGGATTTGGATTTCCACTATGACCTTCAACTCACTCTGGATTTTTAGGGGCTGAGAAGTCTCTTCTGATCATTTTGTATACTCCAGAGATCTTGTTAACAATCTATCTGCTTAACATCTTCCCATTTGTCTAGAACCAATAGATCATACAAATACTTTCAGATTAAATAGATTCTACTTTAAACTGGAAGAAAAGTGAGAAGAATTCTGAAGTAATAAGAAAGTGCAGTCTATTGATAGCAGCTAAGTTTAATGGAATAGGAAACTCTAGATGACAAAAGGCTGTAATATGACCTAATCTTAAGGAACATGAGGAAGCTTTGATAAACTGAGTCTAATTTGCATCTAGATTCCTGCTAATTGAAAGCAAAACCAGTATACTTCCCATGATTCTGACTGAAGTCATCTTTCTAGTTAGCCCAGGATGGCTAGCCATTAATGAGAATGGAGATTTGAGAACAAGATGAAGTCTGGAACAGAAAATTAAATTACACCTTTTCTTGAATTTCCAAGTCAAAAGTTGTAAAATTTGGCATGCGTATGTACATACATACTTAAAAATACCTATATATATATGCACTTAAGCCAATTACTTATATATTTATTCTTTGACTCAAGAAGAGTATGACATTGGTATTCTCCTTACAAGTGAGCAAAACAAATTATATAAAACAGTTTGAAGGGGAAAATTTTCTATGAAAATTTTTTCTACAAGTATGATTTATAGGGAAAAATCTATTTTTTCTTCCAGAATCTTCACATTTTTAAGTAAAATAGATATCAATGTTATTAGTGAACAATTCCTAAAAAATGTATATTATGTTTCAAAACCAAAAATATGTTTCAAAAATAATTACAGTGAAAGCCTGCACAAATTCAAGTAGAATACATTTAGGATTGTCTTTTGGCTCCTACAATTCCTATTTTCAAACAAAACCAGGCTAATATTCTTAGTTTCTGGAGAAGATGGACAATTCCAATTGATAGGGAGAAGAAGGTTAATGTTAAATGAAGGGGAAAGCATGAACAGCCCCTTTAATTTCTCATTATGATGCACTCATGAGAAAGAGTGTTCTGAGTGACTATTAAAAAGTTCAAGACTTCCCAAACTTAACTGCCTTCAGGATCACTTAGATAGCTTGCATTTTCCCCAAATATTCATTTATGAGCTCCACCTTTACCTGCTGAATCAAATATTAAAGGGTCTAAAGATTTGGTCTTTCCTTATTTGTAATTGTTCAAAGCATAAGTATGGTTCAAAATTCAGATGGTACAGTAAGCTTTTTTTTCACTCTTCTCCCCTAGTTCTTCTATCCAGAGGCAGCAATTGTTACCAGTCTAGGTATTTTATGAAAATCATTTATGTATATTCAAGTAAATACGTATATGTGTATCATTTTATTTCAAAGAATTGCATATTATACATACTGTTCTGTACCTTACTTTATCCACTTCATGTAATGGATTAGATACTTTTCATATTAATACACAAGAGAGTTTCCCCTTTATTTTACAGCTGCAATGCATTCCACTATTTAAATAAACAATAGTTTATTTAAACAGTCCCCTGCTGCTATTGGTTTAGACTTTCTCCCCATCATAAATAATGCTATGGTTAATATCTGCATTTGTGCAAATTTATACATAACATAAATTCTTAGAAATATAATATATGAGATTATGCACATATTTTCAATTTAATGGATTTTGCCAAATACACCCCCACAGAAAGTGGACCACTTTTCATTCCTTAAATGATTCTAAAGATCAGGCTGCATTGGAGACAACTGGTCCAAAATATCAGCTACTGTTGAAGCTTGGACTTGTGTCCTGAATACTTTTCCTGTTTTCCTTCAGAGTAACTTCTATGAAGCTTTCCCTGTATTATCTTGTCCAATACTCCTGAAACTTTAATAGGCATATGAATCACTGGAAACATTCTACATCTTGTTATAAAGCAAATTCTCATTTGGTAGGCTTAAAAATTCTCTCTTTCTAGAAGCTCCTAGGTGAGGCCAAAGCTGCTAGTATATGGACCACACTTTGAGTAGCAATGTCCTATGGGAATCCAGCTGTCAGCAGTACATAGCTTAGCACTTAGATTGTATTGTTTAATGTAGCAGTAATCAGACTTTTAGTCTCGGTACCTGTTCTAGTTTGCTAGCTGCCAGAATGCAACTCACCAGAGATGAACTGGCCTTCAATAAAAGGGAATTTATTTAGTTAACATATAGTTCTTCAGAGGAAAGGCAGCTGACTTTCAATTGAGGTTCTTTCTTACATGGGAAGGCACAGGGCAGTCTCTGCTGGCCTTCTCTCCAGGCCTCTGGGTTCTAAAAACTTTCCCTGGGGTGATTCCTTTCTGTATCTCCAAAGGCCTGGGCTGAGCTGCGAGTGCTGAAATGAGGTATGCTGAGCTGCTTGGGCTGTGCTATGTTGCACGCTCTCATTTAAGCACCAACCAAGTAAATCAAACATCATTCATTGCTGCAGGCATACCTCCTAGCTGGCTGCAGATGTAATCAGCAACAGATGAGGTTCGCATGCCATTGGGTCATGTCCAAAGCAATAGAACTAGGCGCCTTCACCTGACCAAGTTGACACCTGAATCTAACTACCACCATACCCCTCAACTATCTTAAGAATATAGAGGACCTCAAAATGCTTTCATGTGGATTGGTTACCCCTATGGTTGTTTACCATGCTTGAAATTAAAACAGAATTTTAAAATTATTTAATTCATTTCAAAATAACAATAATAGACACATTCCATGTAAACATACAAAGCATAATTTTAAAGAATATATGGAAACAAAAAAATTCATGAGGAGAGAGGCATTGTTTCACATTAAAAAAACATTTTTGTATCTGGCTTAATGAAAGACAGCTATTCATGTCTGTTTCTGCATGCAATCTGCTGACATATCAATTGTTATATAGATTCTGAAGAACTCCACTGTATACTTGTAATAGAATAAGAATGCAAAAAGCAAATATCATAGTATTATAAAGAAAATAGTTTTGAATTGTAAGAACCCTCACCAAAGGGTCTTGGGGGCACCCCATGTGTCCTTAGACCACATTTTAGAACCACTGGTTTAGGGTGTGCTCTTTCTGTCTCCCCACTGAGACCATACACTTCTTGAGGATAGAGACCATATCTTATTCTTGTTCATTCTTTCCACAAAGATAACTGAGATTAAATGCTAATCAATCCCTTTTTATTAACTGACCTATGAGAATGAGATTTAGCAATGACTCCCCCTATTTCCTTACAAGGGCTGTCATGAAATATAACATGGGGATATCAGTGGAGAAGGGAAGTAAGCCTCCCTTCACCTACTTCCTTGTTAAAGGAGGGTACACAGTAAAAGATATGAACCCTATCAAAAAGAAAATAATTCCATCAGGGTATTAAAAATCACTTTTCCTCAATTATTTTATTTGGTATTAAAATAAATCTGGATCTTCTGGACTACCAAGATGCTGACATAAGTTTAGCCAGGGTGCTATTGCCCAACAGAGTCTTTAAATAACTATTAAAACAGACAGATCTACCTTCCTCAAAATTCCAGATAACAATTAAAGTTTCTGTAAGTAAGCAAGTGCTGAATCAAGATAATATAGCTTTAAAAACAGAAGGAGAAGCTCACAACATCTTTGCTGGTCCACCTCCAGCCACTCTCAAACATGATGTGAAGCCAGCCTGCATTCCTGTTGTGGGTCCCTGGCCCTCTTCTGGAGGGAGCAGGAAAAACCCTAAGCACATACTACAGAGCCTGTAAGTCTGGTCCAATCAATTGGGAGACAGCTGTGAGACTGAACTAGGAAATTCCTCTCCAGAATGTCCTCCCTGAACTTGCCCTACAGACAGAAGTAGCTTGCTGACAATTGAAGCAGTATAAGAAACAATTAAATCAAAGAAGCCTGGAGTGAAGGATAAACTGTGTAATACAATTCTTCCATTTCCCCCCTGGAGGGGGAAAATGTCTATTTCATAATGAGTAGAAGTAAATTTGAATTCCTGTAAATAGGGAAATCCCAAATCTACAAACAAGCTCAATCACAGGACAAGAAGCAAGTTCAGAAAATCCAGAGAGTACTGAATTTTGCATTCACCTTGGGCTGATTGGCTTGGGACTAATCTCTGAAGGAGACCATCAGCCAAAGCAAACCAATATGGAAAGAATGTGAAAGGTGATTTTTGCTTTTCTTTGTTTTAATTAGCTCCTGGAATTCAAGAAAACCCCCATTATATCACTAGCTAAATACAAACTTAAGGGACAGCCCAGGGACTAACAACCAGAGTTGATGTTTTAAACCTTTTGTAAAGGTTACAAGACAAACAAAGAAACAGGAAATGATGGTCCATCTGAAGGAACTAGATAAAATAGTGAAATCCATTAATGAAGAGAACCAGACTTTGGAATTACTGGGCATAGATTTTAAAAACTAGTCCCAATTATACTTAAGGAGATAAAGAAAACAGAAGAAAACTAAAGGATATGAGGAAAACAATGAATGAACAGTGTGGGAATCTCTCCAGAGAAATGCTGGAATTGAAGAACACAATGAGTGGATCAAAGCAGCATGAAGAAATAAGACCTCCAGTAAAGGTAATCACATGGATAATTACAAATGCAATTACTGCTATATTGCATTTTTGTTATGTAACTCCACTTCTTGCTTCAAACAGAAGCTAAAAGTACAAATGCATAAAATTATGATAAATGGATGGTTTGGAACATACAATGTACAAAGATACAATTTGTATCAAGAACAAAAAATGGAAGATGATGGAACATAGAAATAGTGCATGTGTATCTTAATGAAGATAAGTTGGTAGCAAAACAAATTATTTCCATAGATTTAGGGAGTTAAGTTTTAACTACATGGTCAGTATAAACAAAATATGTAAAAATACATTCAGGAAGAAATGAGAAGGGTCACAAAATGGTGTAATACAAAAAATAAATATTGAAGTAGGCATTAATGGAAGGATTGAGAGTCAAAAAATTTTAAGACTTACAAGCACAAAAATATCAAAATTGCCAAAGAGAATCCTGCATTAGTAGTAGTTACTTTAAATGTCTATGATTTAAACTCCCCAGTTAAAAGGGAGAGATTAGCAGAGTGAATTAAGAATCATGACCCAAACATGTGTAACTTACAAAATATTCACCCTAAATTCAAGGATATATGTAGGTTGAAAGTGAAAGAATATAAAACAATATATACAATGTAACTAGTAATAAGTAGAAAACTGGAGTATCTACATTAGTGTTGGACAAAATAAACATTAAGTCAGAAACTGTTATGAAAAACAAAGTGGTCAATTCAACAAGGAGAAATAACAATTATAAATATATATACATCTAATAGCAGAGCACCAAAATGTATGAAGAAAATATTGACAGATTTGAAGGGAGAAATGGATAGGTCTACATTAATAATAGGATCCACTTTCAATAATGGATAGAACATCTAGAAAGAAGATCAAAAAATTCATAGAGGACATGAATTATACTCTAAATCAACAGCAAAAGAACACACATTCTTCTCCAGTACATGTGGATCATTCTCCAGAATAGACCACATTTTAGGTCACAAAAAAGTCTGAATAAATTAAAAAATATTGACATCATTTAATGTATCCCCTTCAACCGCAATGAAATGATGCTAAAAACAAATAACAAAAGGAGAAATGGAAAATTCAGAAATATGTAAATCTTAAACAAAGCATAATTAAGCAACCAATGGGTTGGGCCTTCTGTTACAACTATTAGTCAACATTGTACTAGAAATCCTGACTAGAGCAATTCAGGCAGGAAGAAGAAATAGAAGACATCTAAATTGGAATGGAAGAAGTAAAACTTTCATTTTTTGCAGCTGACATGACACTATACCTGGAAAATCCTGAGAAATCTATGAGCTAATAAACAAATTCAGCAAAGTGGTAGGATAAAAAATTAATGTGCAAAAATCAGTAATGTTTCTATACACACAAAATGATCTAACTGAAAAGACAGTTAAGTAAAATATTACATTCAAAATAGCAACTAAAAGAATCAGGCATTGGGTGCACAGGTGGTTCAGGGGTAGAATGCTTACCTTTCATGTGGGAGACCCAGGTTCGATTTCTGGACCATGCACCACCACCTCCAAAAAAGAGGAATCAGGTATTTATGAGTAAACTTGACTAGAGATGTAAAGGACCTGGACACAGAAAATTAAATAACTTTGCTAAAAGAAATTTTAAAAGATTTAACTTGGTGAAAAAACATTCCTTACTCATGGATAGATGGGTTAAAAATAGTTAAGATGTCAATTCTACCCAAACTGATCAACAGATTCAATGCAATACCAATAAAAATTCCAACAACCTACTTTGAAGAGTTGGAAAAGCTAGTTATCAAATTCATTTGAAATGTAAAGAAGCCTTGAATAGATATAAATATCTTTTAAAAATGAAGAGAGAAGTGGGGGGGATAACACCTCCTGATTTTAAAACTTATTATAAAGTTACAGCGGTCAAAACAGAATGGTACTGGAAGTTCCGGTAAGATGCCGAATAAGGTAAATCGAGGT
The DNA here is from genome assembly GCF_023851605.1 of Tamandua tetradactyla. Classification (NCBI taxonomy): domain Eukaryota; kingdom Metazoa; phylum Chordata; class Mammalia; order Pilosa; family Myrmecophagidae; genus Tamandua; species Tamandua tetradactyla. The sequence continues at coordinate 50,999,411 of NC_135353.1, read as the reverse complement.
CAGCCCTGCTCTAAGGAAAAGTTAGAGAAGGGACAGGAGGGTGACTGAGATGGTGATTCAAGAGTGCAATTGACCTGGGAGATCCCGCTGCATCACGTAGGCTGGCCCTGGTTCAAAAGCTGAGGAACCTAGAGGAAGTATACTAGAGCCTAACGTGGAGGGTCAGAGCCCACAGGAGTGCATGGACAGGGAGATGGGGACTAGGGAGTAAGACAAGCCATGTTCCTTCAGTGAGCTACCCTCACCAGCACAGCCCCACGACCCGCAACTCACCCTATACACCATACTCCTGAGCCACATCACCTGCCCCCACTCCTGTGCTCCAAGTGCCCTCATTCCACCAACCCCTAGCTGACATACCCACCCCATTCCCCTACCCCAAGTGCAGCCCAACCCACCTTTCCTGCACCCCTCTTGAGCACTAACTCCACCTCCCTGCTCCCTGGAGGTTGTTGTCAATGCATAAAGGCCGTGGGCTCAAATCTCCGTGCCCAGACTACACCCATCCCCCATCCATAGTGTTGTACATCCTCACCATGCCCTGCCCCGAGCTCTGTGCATTAGTTTACCCCACTACTAGATGTGTACATGCACACAGGCCCCAATCACGACCTTCAGCCCTTAGAACATCAATTTACAGCACTCCTACAACCGTGCATGCAGGCATGGCCCTCAGTCATGTTTACCAGCTTTGGGAATATTAGTTTATGGCATTCTTAGACCCATACATATGCATGGGGCCTGACTATGCCATTTAGAGCTGAGAACATCAGTTTATGGCACTCCTAGACCCACACATGCGCATGGTCCTTAGTCACTCTTCCCTACTCTGAGAAAGAGCTGACCTGCACAGCCAGGTCACATCAACCCCAAGCCTATGAAAGCTGTCATATCTCTGCACATGCACACAAAGGGCCCTGTGCCCTAGATCAGTGCATACCAGGGTTATGCACAACAGACCAGTGCACACCACAGCTACATCCTCCTGCCCGATGGGCACCCATATTCATGAGCACCAGCATAACATCACCAAACTGCACCTATACCTGCACTGTAATGAATCAGCACACTGTTGTGCTCCACCCCATACCCCGCATCCTGTTACACATCCTCTCCACAAACATAAGGCTTTAGAATACTTAAGGAAATCAACTCCCAAAGTAAATCAATCAAGATATTTACATGCAGGCAACAACAGAAGATCATTAGGCATATCACAATGCAGACAGATATAGCCTAACCTAATGACCAAATTAAAACACCGGAGGAGACACAGATGTTGAAACAATTAATCAAAGATGTTCATACAAATTTACTTAACAAAATAAAAGGGATGGTTAATGACATAAAGGAGATTATGAAGACAGTAGAAGAACATAGAGAGAAACTTGAAAGAATAAATTAAAAATAACAGATATCATAGAGATTAAAGACTCTGATGAACAAAGAAAAGCATACTAAAGGCACACAACAGCAGGTTTGAAGAGACAGAAGTAAGAACAAATGTACTAAAGGACAGGATAACTGATTTCAAACAGTCAAAACAGCAAATGGCAAAAAAAAGGAAATTTTTGAATTGTCTATCAGGGAATTGATAGACAAAACAAAAAGTACAAATATGAGTCATTGGTGTCCCAGAAGAAGAGAGGTCTAAATACCTAGGAAGAGTAGCTGAGGATATAATGGGAGAAAGCTTCCCAACCTTTATAAAGGACACAAATATACAAATCAAAGAAGTCTGATGAACTCCAAACAGAATAAATCCAAACAGGCCTTTCCCAAGACACATACAAATCAGTCTGTCAAATGCTGAAGAGAAGTTGAAAATTCTAAAAGTGGCAAGAGAAAAACAATCTGCTATATACAAGGTAGACAACATAAGACTGATTTCAGACTATACAACTGGCACCATAGAGGTGAGAAGACAGTGGTATGATATATTTAAGATCATGAAAGAGAAAGACTTCCAGTCAAGAATTATGTACCTAACCAAATTGTCCTTCAAAAATGAGGGAGAGATTAAAATTTTCACAGAAAAACAAATCCTGAAACAATTTGTCAACAAGAGACCAGCCTTACAAGAAATACTAAAGGGAGTTCTGCCAGCTGAAAAAAAAAAGACGGGAGAGTGAGGACTGGAGTAAGGCACAGAATTGAAGAGCACCAAGAAGGGTAACTTAAAGGATAAAGAGAGAAAGAGGGAAAAGAATATATACATCTGACAAACAAAAAAAAAGGTAAGATAATAGATTCAAGAAATGTCTTTTCAGTAATAACTCTGAATGTTAATGAACTAAACTTTACCAAATGAAAAGATACAGATAGGCAAAATCAATTAAGAAATATAATCCAGCTATATGCTGCTTACAAAAGATTCATTTTAGACAGAAGGATACAAATAGATTGAAAGTGTAAGGATGGAAAAAGATTTTCCATGCAAGTCGTAACAGAAAGAAAGCAGGAGGAGCTATACAAACATTGTAAAAAATAGACTTTAAATGTGAAGGCATCATAAAAGACAAAGAATGATACTATATATTAATTAAAGGAGCAATTCACCAAGAAGATACAACAATCATAAATGCACAGGCTTCCATTCAAGGAGTTCCAAAGTACATGAGGCTGATATTGGTGAAACAGAAGGGTGTGATAGATGTTTCAACAATAATAGCAGGAGACTACAATGCAACACTCTGCTTTGTAGATAAAACAACCACACAGAATATAAACAAGGATACAGAGAAGTTAAATAATTTGATAAATACATTAGGCCTAACAGATATATATTTCATTGTACCCCAAAACACAAGGATACATATTCTTCTCTACTGTTCATGGAACATTCTTTAAGATAGATCGTATGTCGGGGCACAAAACAGTTCTTTATAAATTTAAAAACATTGAAATTATTCAAAGCACTTTCTCTGATCACGATGGAATGAAACTGGATCCCAACAACCAACAAAGAATGAGAACATTCACAGATATATAGAAATTAAACAACACACTCTCAAACAATCAGTGGGTCAATGATGAAATAGCTAGAGAAATCAGTAGCTATCTGGAGATGAATGAAAATGAGAATACAACTTACCAGAACTTATGGGATTCTGCAAAGGCTGTGCTGAGAGGGAAATTTATTTCCCTAAATGCCTATATTAAAAAACAAGAAAAAGTGAAAATCGAGGACTTAACTTCTCACCTGGAGGAACTTGAGAAAGAACAGCAAATTAACCCCAAAATAAATAGAAGAGGAGAAGTAACAAAGATTAAAGCAGAGTTAAATGAATGGGAGAACAAAAGAACAATAGAAAGAATCAATAAAATAAAAAATTGGTTCTTTGAGAAAATCAATAAAATTGATGGGCCACTAGTAAGACTGACAAAGAAAAAAAGAAAGAGGATGTAAATTTAAAAAATCAGAAATAAGAAGGAGTGCCTTACCACATACCCTGAAGAAATAAAAGAAATCATAAGAGGACACTATAAAAAACTATATGCCAACAAACTAGGCAACATAGATGAGATGGAAAATTCCTGGAAACACACAAACAAGCTACATGACTCAGGAAGAAATAGAAGATCTCAACAAACCAATCACAAGTAAAGAGATTAAATCAGTCATCAAAAGTCTTCCTACAAAGAAAAGCCCAGGGACAGATGGCTTCAAATGGGAATTTTATCAAACATTCTGAAAAGAACTAACACCCATTCTGCTCAAACTTTTCCAAAAAATTGAAGAAAAAGGAACTATACCTAACACATTTTATGAAGCTAATGTAATTTTAATACCCAAACCAGGTAAAAGTGTTGTAAGAAAGGAAAACTACAGGCTAACTTCCCTAATGAACATAGATGCCTGAATTATAAACAAAATATTAGCAAATCAAATCCAACAGCACATTAAAAGAATTACACACCATGATCAAGTGGGGTTGATACCAGTAATGCAAGGATGGTTCAAAGCAATAAAATCAATTCATGAAATACAGCACATTAACAAATTGAAAGGGAAAAATCATTGTCATCTCGATAGATATTGAAAAAATGCTCGACAAAATACAACATTCTTTTCTAATAAAAACACTCCAAAAATAGGAATCAAAGGTAAGCACCTCAATATGATAAAGATAATATAGGAAAACCAATAGCCAGCATCATACCCAATGGAGCGAAAAACTTTCCCCTAAGATCAGGAACAAGACAAGGATGCCAACTGTCACACCATTATTCAACACTGTGCTAGAAGTTCTAGCTAGAGTAATCAGGCAGGACAAAGAAATAAAAGGCATCCAAATAGGAAAGGAAGAAGTAAAACTTTCATTATTTGCAGATGACATGATACTATACTTGGAAGATCCTGGGAAATCTACAGCAAAGTCATTTGAGCCAATAAACAAATTCAGCAAGGTGTCAGGAGATAAAATTAATGTGCAAAAATCAGTAATGGTTCTATACACAAGCAATGACCTAAGTGAGAGTCAGTTAAGGAAAAAAATCCATTAAAAAAGCACCTAGGAGAATCAAATACATAGGAATGAACTTAACTGGGGGCATAAAGCACTTGTACACAGAAAACTGAATAACATTGCTAAAGGAAATCAAAGAAGATCTATATAGGTAGAACTACATTCCCTGCTCATGGATAGGAAGACCAAGTATAGTTAAGATGTCTATTCTACCCAAATTGATCTACAGATTCAACACAGTACCTATCAAAATTCCAACAATCTACTTCGATGGCTTGGAAAAGCTAGTTGCTAAATATATCTGGAAGGGAAAGAGACCCTGAATAGCTAAAAGCACCCTAAAAAAGAAGAACAAAGTAGGAGGATTAACACTTCCTGACTTTAAAACCTATTATAAAGCCGTAGTGGTCAAAACAGCTTGTAACTGGCACAAAGATAGAAGCATTGACTAATGGAATTGAATTGAGAGGGCAGAAACAGGCCACCAAATCTATCATCAACTGATTTTTGACAAGGTCCTCAAATCCTCTGAACTGGAACAAAATAGTCTTTTCAATAAATTGGCATGGAAGAACTGGATATCAATAACCAAAAGAATGAAAGAGGACTCCTATCTTACACCTTATACAAAAATTAATTCAAAGTGGGTCAAACAACTAAATATAAGAACACTATAAAGATTCTAGAAGAAAATGTAGAGAAACATCTTCAAGACCTGGTAATAGGAGGTGGCTTCCTAAACTTTACACCCAAAGACAAGCAACAATATAAATAATATGTAAATTGGAACGCCTCAAAATCAAATGCTTCTGCACCTTGATTGGTTTACTAGTCCTTTTAAAAGGGAAAACATTTTGGAGACACCTCAGATGCAGGATGCTTGAAGAACAGTTGCTTCAGAGCTGACAGGGACAGATGTTTGGGGACTTTTGGAGTGCCAACAGAGAGAACAGATGCTGAGACATGGGCAGAACCCAGAAGATTTTGCCATATACCTTTCAATAAGATGCTAAGCGAGTCAGAACCCAGAATTGTGTACTGGAGGAGCTAAGTAAAGTCTCACTGATTCTTAGAGAGGAAACCCTGGCATTAGAAACTGGAAGTGATGGAAGCAGGAACAAGGACCAGCACACACCAGCCATGTGCCTTCCCATGTGACATATATCAACCTTTCTTGAGTCAAGATATCCTTTCCTGAATGTCTTAGTTTGGATATTTTTCTGGCCTTAGAACTGTAAACTTTTAGTGTAATAAATGCCCTTTATAAAAGCCATTCCTTTTCTGGCATATCGCATTCTGGCAGCTTTAGCAAACCAACACAAACCCTGAATCGCCAAAAGCAACTTTGAAAAGAATGATGTTGGGTGACTCACATTTCCTGAATTCAAAGCATATTACGAAGCAACAGTGGTCAAGACTGCATGGTGCAAGTAAAAACATTGATATACTGCCCAAAGCAATCAAATCGAGAGTTCAGAAATAGATCCTCATATGTATGACCAATTGATATTTTACAAGCCTGCAAGTCCACTTAGCTGGGAAAGAATAGGCTCTTTGGAAAATGGTGTTGGAGAACTGGATACACATCTGCAAAAGAATGAGAGTACCCATTTTTCCCACCATATAAAAAAGTTAACTCAAATTAGATCAAAGAGCGAAATTTAAGATTCAGGACCATAAAACTCCTCATAGAAATTTTGGGAAAACATCTTCAGGGTCTTGTGGTAGATAATGTTTTCTTAGACCTTACATCTGAAGCACAAGCAATAAAATAATAGAAAATGGGGCCACTTTTCAATTAAATACTTTTGTGCATCATAGGACTTTGTCAAGAAACTGAAAAGAGAATATACTCAATGGGACAAAATATTTGGAAACCACTTATTTAAAAAAGGTTTAATATACATAATATTAAAAAATTCTACAATTTAACAATAAAAGGACAAATAAGTCATTTTAAAAATGGGCAAAATCTTGAATAGACTTTGTTCCAAAGAGAAAAGTTCCCTTTAATCAATTGATAAGATCAGGTGGTTTTTCCCCTTTGATTTAGTAATGTGGTGTATTACATTAATTGATTTTCTTATGTTGAGCCACCCTTTTATATCTAGGATAAAATCCATTTAATCACAGTGAATAATTATTTTAATGTTCTGTGGGATTCAATTCAGAATTATTTTGTTGAACAATTTTGCACCTATGTTCATGAGAGAAATTGATCTGCGGTTTTCTTTTCTTTTAGTATCTTTAGCTGGCTTTCCCGTTAGGGTGATATTGGCCCCATAGAATGAGTTAGGTAGTGTTCCCTCCTCTTCAATTTTTGGAACACTTTGAACAGCATGGGTGCTGATTCTTCTTGGGAGGTTTGGTAGAATTCACCTGTAAATACATCTGGTCCTGGGCTTTTCTTTCTTGGGAAGCTTTTGATGACTGGTTCAATCTCCCTACTCCTGATTGGTCTGCTGAGATTTTGTATTTCTTCTAGAGTCAGTGTAGATTCTTTATGTTTTTCTAGGAATTCATACATTTAATCCAGATTGTTAATTTGTTGGCATACAATTGTTCATAGCATCTTACCATCCTTTTTATTTCTGTGAGTTCACTTGTAATGCTCCCTCACTTTTTAATTGTATTTATTTGCCTTTTCTTTATTTTTTAATTTGTCAGTGTATCTAAAGTTTTGTAAATCTTATTAATCTTTTCACAGAGCCAATTTTTTGGTTTTGTTAATGATCTATATAGTTTTCTTATTCTCTGTTTCATTAATTCTTCTCTAATGTTTGGTATTTCTTTCTCTCCTTTTGAATTCAATTTGTCATTTTTTTCTATTTCCTCCAAGTGTGTAGTTAGGTTTTTGAATTTAGCTCTGTTCTTCTTTAATGTAAGCATTTAGGGCTATAAATTTCTCTCTCAGCACTACTTTCACTGCATCCAATAAGTTTGGGTATGTTGCATTCTGATTTTCATTTATCTCAAGATATTTATTGATCTGCCTTTCAATTTCTTCCTTGAACCACTTACTGTTTAACAGCCTGTTTTTTAACTTTCACATATTTGTGGATTTTCCCATTGTCTACCTGTTATTGATTTTCACCTTCATTTTATTGAGAATAGAGAAAATTCTTTGTGTAATTTTAATCTTTTGAGATGTATTGAGACTTGTTTTGCATTTTCAATATATGTTCTATTTTAGAGAATGAACCAAGTGCCCTTGAGAAAAATGTATATCCTGCTGGTTCAGGGTGCAATGTTTTTTAACATTCTGTTAGGTCTGGTTGGTTTATCATGTTATTGAAGTCTTTTTTTTTCCTTATTGATATTCTAGCTCTTTTATATATTGATGAAAATGGCATGTTGTAGTATTGAACTATTATTGTAAAGGTGTCTATTTCTCTTTCAGTCTTACCAGTGTTTGCCTCATGTATTTTGGGGCAACATGGTTAGGTGCATTAATATATATAATTGCAATTTCTCCTTGGTGGATTGACCCTTTTATTAATATACAGTCCACTTGTTCTCTTGTAACAATTTTTTATTTAAAGTTCATTTTCTTCAATATTAGTATAACTATCTCAGCTGTTTTAATGTTCCTATTTGTATAGATTATCAATTACATCCTTTCACTATCAACCTGTTTGTGTCTTTGAGTCTAAGGTAAGTCCCTTGTAAACACATATATATATGGATGGTGTTTTTAATCTTTTCTGCTACTCTGTGTTTTTTCATTAGGGAGTTTAATTAATTAACATTCAGTGTTATTACTGTGAAGACAGTATTTACTTCACCCATTTTGTCATTTGTATTTTATGTCTTATTTTTTTTTTGCCTTTGTTTTCTCTTGTTGCATTTTCCTTTCCTGTATAGTTGATCTTTTGTGCTATATTTTTCTGATCGTTTTCTCATTTCTGTTTATTCTATTTTAAAAATAACAGTCTTTGGGTTACCCTGGGGTTTGTATTCACAACCTATGTCTACAACCTACTAAATTGAATGATAACCAACCTAGCTTCAATAGAATTCATGTTCTTTGCTCCCATTTCACTCTGTTTCCTCTTTTTACTGTTTTTGTCTGACTCTACCAATGTCTGTTTTCATGTCCATTATCAGGAAATATGACTTTTTCTTCTTTAATTGTATTTTGACTCTTATGGAATTAAAGAGAAGAGTTATATATTGATGATACAGTACTATTGGGTTTGGGCTTACATTTGCACTTGTAGTTACCTTTACTGAAGTGCTTCACTTCTTCACACTAATCCAAGCCACTCTGTCCTGTCTTTTCTTTACAACTTGCAGAACTCCACTTAGTAATTCTTTAGGTGAGGTCTATTGTTGGTGAACTCTCTCAATTTCTGTTTAACTGCGAATTTATTAAACTTCCCCTTACTTTGAAATACAATTTTGCTTGACAAAGGATTTTGACTGCCAGTTCTTCTCTTTCAGTACCTGAATTATGTCATGCCACTGCTTCTCAACTCCCTGGTTTCTGATGAGAAATTCACTTTTGGCCTTATCGAGGGTCCTTCTTTGTGATGAATCTCTTTTCTCTTACTGCTTTCAGAATTCTCTATTTTTGGAATTTGACATTTTGATTAGTATGTATTTCGGAGTAGCTCTGTTAAGATTTATTCTGTTTGGAGTATGTTGTGCTTCTTGGACATGTATATTTATGTCTTTCTTAAGAGTTGGGAAATTTTCAGCTATTATTTTTGCAAATATTTTTTTTCTTCCCTTTTCCCTGCTCTTCTCCTACTGGAACACCCATGAGAAATATGTTTGCATGCTTCTTACTGTCACTTAATCCCTGATATGCCTCGATTTTTCTAATTTTTTCTCTGTCTATTCTTCTGACTATATAATTTCAATTGTCTTTTTTTGTATTTCATTAATCCTTGATTCTGCAGTTCAAATGTGATGCTGTATAACTCTCATGTGTGTTTAATTTCAATTATTATGCCTTTCATCCCCATAATTTCTGTCATTATTCTTTTCAAACTTTTTGGCTCTTCGTTATGCTTCCATATTTTCTTCTTAAAGTCCTTTAGCTCTATATCACTATTAATTTATTCTGATCTATATTTTCCTTCATCCTCCTTGAATGGATTTAGGAGATTTGTTTGAGCTTCTCTGATTAGTTAGTTCTTCCTCATTCTGTGTCTCCTATGAAGTCTTAATTTGTTTCCTTGACTGAGCTATATCTTCCTGTTTCTTGCTTTGGTTTATAAATTGTTTTTCTGACATCGGGACATCTGATTATTTTGATGATCTAATTCTGAAGGTCAGTTTCTCATGCTTGATTAAAGTTCTATTGTTGATTGCTATTTTTAAGGTTCTACTTTTTCATTTGGTCCAACTTATTCTAACTCATTAGAAAGGCCCGTGTTTAAAAGCTCAGATTTTTACAACTCATCTTATCTGATTCTTACCCTGTATAGATGGTACAATTTTTAATATTGCCCATTTTGTATGCAACTGTTTCACCTCCATTAGAATGCTTCCTTCCATTCTCTGGAAATCTTAATCTGTTTTGTTTCTTTTGTGTAGAAATTTCTCTCTAGCTCCTATGAGTTGTTTAAATTCTCTGCCTCACTCAGTATTTCCTTTTCATTACAATTTTTAGTTCTGGTTCCATCCTTTCTTACAATAGTTCAGTCACCCCTGCTTTTTGTTTTCATGAGGCTTTTTTGTCTCTGGTTTCTTACCCATTAGGGTATCATACTTTGGGGATCCCAATGGAGTCAATTCAGAAAGATCAGTTTTGTGTTTAGGTGATCCGATAGACACTGGATTGAGTGTGTGCACCTCTTTCCAACAATTCTGCTGGAGTTTTTCTTTTCCCCTGAGAGCATTTTTGTGCATGGCACTCCTCAGCCACTTATGTTCCACCCTGTATCTCTGTAGATTTGTGTCCCTGTGCTGGATATTCAAGGGGCTCTAACTCAGTGTTATGAGTAATTCTATGTTCTGAATCCACAGCATGCAGAACCATGTTGCACTGTATGACTCTTAAGCTGCATGGAACCTAGTAAGGTGGAAGTGTCCAGACTATCATGTTCAGAATGAAAACTTCCTACCTTATTTTCCTATGATTTTGGATCCGCATTGTACTCCACAAATCCAAGTAAGTGGGATTTGTGCTTTTATTAGTTGATTCTGAGGGATAGATTTTTCCAGGTGATGTCTTCCCTCACCATATTGATGGCATCAATCTTCTCTGCTATGATTTTTGGGATGGCCTTTTGCATAACATGTTCACTTTAAAAGAGAACTGTCAGGAAAAGAAGATGAAGTATTACATCTTTCAAGAAAACTTTTATGAGGCCTTGGATAAATACCTCTAATTCTAAGATGCTTTTCAGTAATTGTTTCATCTTGAAATACACCTCCACCCAAACCTGACTGCTTTGCTTATCATTTCTCTTATTGCAGCAATGATTTTTAAAAGGGCTAGGTACCACTGTAGGTTGCAGTTGACCAAATTCTCAAGATTTTATTAAGAAGCAGGATAGGAATTATATTTTAAAAACAACTGATGTATTAGTGATTCTGTTTTAAAATTCCCAGAGTACTCATTGGCCATTGTGGTACTGATTCAATGATGCCATGTCCCAAATTTATAACCAAAAACCAAAGACAGAGCAAGGTACAATGTTCTGGCACTTTGACAGGATAAACATATACTATACTAGTTTCACCTCCACTTTATAGTTGATGACTAGAAAGAAAAGGAAGTTCTGTAAAACAATACAAATGGGATGCGGAATCAGGAATTTAAAAAAATCTATAAGAGATCAGTCTTAATGCAAAATATTTTTTTCATTTTGCATGATGTACAGCAGGGCCACATTTCATTCTTTTTCCATGTGAATATCCCATTATTGCAACATCATTTCTTGAATATTTTTTTGTTTGTGTTTGTTTGTTTGAGAAGTGCATGGGCTGGGGTCCGAACCTGGGTCTCCTGCATGGCAAGTGAGAATTATATCACTGAACTACTCTTGTGTTCCCCAATGCAAAACATTTTATTGATACACATTCCACAATTATGTATGTTGTTTGATTCCCTCATTTTAATTATCCCAAGGATCTTGGGAGTATAATATATGCTTAGGTGAGACAGTCATTAAAAACAAACAAATAGTCATATTGTGAATGATATTACAGATATAACCTTGGTTTAAAGGTACTTAAATGTATTAGTAGCTATCAAATTCCAAGCCATCACCACCACTCACCAGCACACATGTACTACTTTAGATCAGAAGCTGAATCAGAAGAAGGAAAATATAATAACATTCATACATGTCATTGATATGTATCAATGTATCATGTATCATTGATACGTGATAGCCATGTTATACTAGGTTTCCCATTTCATTCACACAGCAAACATAGTGGGTAAGTGATAGCACTTTAATTATACAGGTGGGAATCCTGCAGCTTAAGTAGCATGACTATGGTTCTAGAGTTAATTATAGGAAGAACAAAGATTTTAAAGTAGGTTCTTGCAGAAAGTTTACACTTTATTAACTATAGGACAAAATATGATGTAGTACTTGAAAGGTGTTGTGGGATACGTTTTCACCTCTTTCCATTGTTTAATTTCACCATATCACTCATTTACCAAGTGAGACACTGCATTTTTTAATTTAAATTTTGGGTGTGTTTTACCTTTTTGGTATGCTCTGATTTTAAAAAATATACAAAAATACAATGGTTTCAAGAAGCCTTTGAAATGAATTGTCTTTAACATGCATACATGCAAATGAACATGTACATGCACATATGCATACATTATATGCATGGTGTACATATAATATATTTTTGGCTACAGATTAATTGAGATAAAATCTGCATGCCAAACAATGCACTCATTTAAAGTGTACACTGCAATAGATTAAGTATATTCACCCATATCTGCAATCATCATCAATTTTAGAATATTTTCACCACCCCAGAAAACCACCCCATACATTTTAGGTTTCATCCCCAATTCTTCCTCCCCATCCCAACCCTAGGCAACCACTAATTTCTTTTCTATCTCTAAGGCTTTATCTATCATGGACATTTCATATAAATGAAATCACATGTGACCTTTTGTTTCTATTTTTTCCACTTAGCATGTGTGATGTCTTGGGGTTGTGTACCCCACAAAAGCATGTCCTTAAACTTAATCCATCCCTATGGGTGTGGATCCATTGTAAATAAGATCTCTTCAAGATGTTTCTTCAGTTAAGGTTTGGCCCAGATGAAACAAGTTGGGCTTTAATCCAGTTTACCGGAGTTCTTTATCAACAGAGTGAAAGCCAGACACACACACACAAAAAGACAAAGGGAGCATCCAGTAGCCAGAGAACAACAGAATTATGAAGCCAGGAGAGGCTACCATGTGTACTGTTGTGTAACAGAAAAGCCAAGAGCCAAGATTACCAGCAGCCAGCCCCAGAATGACACAGTCTTCTGGGAGAAAGCATTTCCTTTATGAGGCCTTGATTATGGACTTCTTTTATGCTCAAAACATGTGCTAATAAATTCCCATTATTTAATCCAACCCATTTCATGGTATTTAGGTTTTAGCAGCTAGGAAACTAAAACAGCATGTTTTCTTAGTTCATTCATCTTTTAGGTTGCTTCAGTATTTCATTTTTGATTATGACTAAACAGTATTCCATTATATGGATATACTATATTTTATTTATCCATTCATCTGTTACTGGACATTTGGATTGATTTCATTTTTTGGTTAATATGAATAATGTTGTTATGAACATTCATGTACAGATTTTTATGGGGACAAAAGTTTTCATTTCTTTTGCGTGTACTCCTAGGAAAGAATTACTGGGTCATACGGTAACTCTATTTTAAAATTTTGAAGAACTGCCAGACATTTCCAAAGCAGTTGCACTATTTACATTCCTACCAGCAATGTACAAGTGTTCCAACTTCAAATATTTGTCAACACCTGTTATTTATTATTCTTTTTATAGCTATGCCAGTAGATGTGAAGTTTTATCTCATTGTGGTTTTGATTTGCATTTCCCTGTTGATTAATAATGTTGAGCATCTTTTGTGCATATAAAGTTATTGACATTTAACTTTTATTGACTTCCTGCTACATAGCAAGTATAATGGTTCCAGGGAGATATAGATGAATAGGCACATAACCAGACTATAATAAAATAAAAGTTTAGATGGACTTTTAAAATAGCCCTGATTTTAATTCTTAATTCAACCATGTGAGGAATATTTGATTTTTGACAGATTACTTAATCCCTATCTACCTCACATTCCTCAATTATAAAGTGGGTTTAACAATACATATCTCAAAGATAATTTGTAAGGATTAAATGAGTTAATTCAATGAAAAATGTAGTATGTGCATATTCCGTGTCTTTGCACTCTACATATATATACATATGTATATAAACAAGGTGCATTAAAGTGCATGGCCCCAAACCCAGCACCACTTTTTAGTAGCAATGCTAGTAATGACCATGATGGTAGTGATGACAATGTTGACAACACAATGAATTGTGGTGTTCTTGTATATATTTTCCTGTATGATTGTGATGCAGAAATAATTTTAGAAGGAGGTGTTTTAGAAGGCTGAACAGCTGACTTTGAATAGAAAATCTACTTCAGTGAAGTGCTTCTAGACCATATTCCCTAAATCAAATCATTGGCCCCTTCTGCCTGTTCCTCACTGTGAGTCTGTGTGCGTACGTTCCCCCACAGCCATATTGGCAGTAATTGGCTTGCAGGTAGGTAGTTCAGGCAAGAGATCAAGAACTGACAGGTTAGAGAAGCTCTGCCTTTAGTGAACACAGAAGCACCTTGGCAGAATAGAGTGGAAAGCTTACCTGTCACTGCTCTCTGCTGTTTTAAGAAACAAGATAGCCATTGGAGACACAAGTTTGATATCTTTAGAAAAACAAATTTCACTATGAGAAAGAAATTAGGAAACCAACCTAGGCACAAGCTATCTGTCTTTAGACCCTATCTCAATACAGGACTATTAAGGTTACATAGGATATGTAGAAATTACATTTATTTAAATATAAGAATAAAACAAAAAGTAAAGAAAAAGAAACAAAAGAGAAAATATAAACTCCTTTTGTATTCGATTTGATCTTGTGAAATAGAAAACTAAAGCACTCTAGCTAATTAATAGGTAACCTATAAAATATAATGGTATGAACAATATACTCAGGATAATATTTTTCAAATAATTTCTGATGGATATAACATTTTGCAGTGCACATAGCTGGATTGATTTTCAAATCAACACCTTGAAAGACCAATACATATTTTAATGTCTCGGAAAATTAATATATGTAAAATCATACAAGATATTTATTAGTTTTAATGTTAATACACATACTTATTTTATAATGCTTATTATAAAAAGATAAAGGAATAATTATTATAATTTGATTTATAAAAACATATTTGGTTTTACATATAGATTTTCCATAGGATTTCTCCAAACATGCTTTCTAGTTAATTTTCAATATGATTAGATTTGTGAATAAATTATATTAGATACACAAATTTTTAGGCTTTTTTACATAAAATGTGCATAACTTCATTATTTATAATCAAATTGTATTCTCAAATGTTGATATATTTTTAAGAAAGCATTTATAATTTTTCAATTACAAAAATAATAAATACTTATCATGTAGAACCTGGAAACTGTAGATTAAAAACAGTTGTTTATGAGAATGAAAGTACTCCAAGAGCCTTATAAATACTCATTGTTATTATTTAAAACATTCCCAATCTGATAGGCAGAACATTTTTTTAAGATTCCTGTTTTAGATTACTACTAATTTTGAAATCCATTTGCTTTTCTCATTCTCATTGGTATTTCTACTTTTGCAAACTTCTTTTGCAAAACTCAGCCTAATTCTCTACTGAAGTGTTCAAATTTTACTGATTTGTAAAGTCTCAATGTTAAAATTTTAACATTTTATCCATGACATTTATTGTAAATATTTTCATTCATTAGTTTATATTTTTGTGTAATGCTTAGATAAGTCTTCTGAATCTAGAAAGTGGCTATATATAAGCCATTTTTTATTGTCTAATTTTGTTCATTTGTCCTTATTTAATGCTTGAGAAACAAGACTGATGACATCAATATGACATTTCATTTTTTCATAAGCATTTTATATAATTATCTAAATAAACCCTCAAAGAATTCTGGTAGATAGACATCTTTATTATTTTATTTCCTATTCCTCAAAAAAGTGCAATCATTCATTAGGCAGTGGAGCCCAACTATATCCTGAATTAACATTTTATACTTCTCCTGCAGTCACATAGACTTTGGTTCACCTAAAGATTCTGTTACTACTTGAATATTTCATTAACAGAAAACATAGAGATGAAGAAGACCAAGCTTAATACACTAACTACTAAAATCATTCAGTGTTTACTTTTAATTGATTTTAAGAGTATGATGTTCTTAGTTTATGAAGTTTTGGGAAATCTAGAAATACAGATGCAACAAATTTTTTTTTAAATCCCCATATTCTCACTATTCAATGACACAAACACTGATAATATTTTAGAATGTATGGTTCTCAGTTTTTGCTTACCTCTCTCTTTGAGTATATTCATATATGCACTTTGGTTCATATTGTATTTATAGTATTACATCTTGTTTTTTCACTTAATATATTATAAAAATGTCCCATCTTGTTAAATATTACTAGATTATCTATTAGCTGCATAGTATATCCAAACATTTTTTCAACATTTAATTTTTTTCTGTATTACCACTATAAAAATGCTTTCCCGACTATCCTTGTCCTGTTATCTAGTGAACACAGTTACTGCATCATTAGCTATTCAACTTTAAGGTTATTTGATGCAAATTTTCCAATGACTTCCAGAAAGTATGTTTACTTGTCCTTGACCTTTATTAGACAGTGAACTTCAAATTTGTGTGCTCAGTATGTAGCTTACAACCTGTAACACAATAGATGCTTAATATATATTTGTTAAATGATCAATAGGTAAATGAGGAAAAGGAGAAAAGTATAAGAAGAAGAGAAAGGCAATAATGAATGCCTGATTAATGTAAGGAGGAATCTAGACTTGTGTATTCATCTAAATCAAATTGGGCTTTAACTATCCTGATTGTGGGCCCCCTGGCCTATCTCTGTAGTTTCATTATCTAGCAATATATGAAAGAATATGAACAATTCAATAAAATGATACTCTTGCGATTTATTCAAATAATACTCTTGATGGAGATGGTGGCAGCAAATAGACAAAAAAAAAGCTTTCTCTGGCTCTGACTTCCTCATACGATTAACCTTTCTATTCCTCTTTCTCCTCGATGCCATGACAAACCTCCAAATTCCTCTTCCATTTTTAAGAAAAACAATTTCAACTCTCAAGTTTCACCCCAGACTAGACCTACTTTTGCATAAACAAAAAGACCCAATAATGAACATTTCCAAACAAGGGCCATCTGTCACAGACCTATACACTTAGCAGCTCAAAGAACAGATCAATGTTTGAAAAGATGGTTTTTCTTTAGCCAGAATTAGATAGTTTTTAAGCATAATTTTCTCCCCTAAATCCAAAGCAAACCATAAGGATGTTGTTTTATTTTCCTTATGGTTACATTAAAAAACACCCAACAATTTATAAAATATGTGAAGCAGAGTAATGTCTGTTGATCTTTGCAGCCAGCCATGACAAAAATTCTCTTCTATTTTTATTTGTCCTACCAAGGGGTAAATAGGAATAGGTCTTTACTATCCATAGCCACATCTTCTTGCATCATTTCCTTTGCCCATGGTTTTCTTGCACTTTTTTCACCTTCTGCCCTATTAAATCAAAGAAGATTTTGATGATATTACTGACCCTTGCCAAATTGAGTGGCTGATGGCTCACACATTTCAGCTGCTTTGCTGCTTCAATCAGGCATTCAAATTTCAAGGCATTTACCTCCAATTGTACCTCAAAGGATTTTTGGTTGTTAAAGGGATTTCAAGCCTCAGCAAGCAGTTAAAAAGGTACATTTTAGATAGATTCCATGTAGTCTCACAATGCCTATGTCTTATACTGGCTCTGTAGGAAATCCTCCTTAGTACTGGCCATCCACTATGTGCTAGGCACTATGCTTGCGAACTCAAAATGAGAGTAGGTCAGTGCTTGTATTAATTTCCAATTGCTGCTGTAACAAATTCCCACAAACTTAGTGGCTTAAAACAATATAAATTTATTATCTTACAGGTCCAGTTCTAAAGGTTAGAAGTCATAAAAATAATGATGTCAAAAGTGTAGCATTGGGCAGGCCACAGTGGCCCAGGTAGGGCCACAGTGGCTTAGTAGGCAGAGTTTTCACCTGCCATGCCAGAGACTTGGGTTCAATTCCCAGTGTCTGCCCCCCAGAAAAAGTGTAGCATTCTTTCTGGAGGCTCTAGGTGAGAAGAATCTGTTTTCTGGCCTTTTTGAGCAGTGTAACACCTTTCTGCCTCTCTAATTCCAGCTTCCATCCTTGCATCTTCTCTTTCTATGTATCTGATGTTTCTGCTTACCCGTTTATAAAGACTTGTGATTACATCGGCCCCATCTGACGAATAGAGGATCATCTCCACATTCTCTAGGTCCATAATCATAATCACATTTTCAAAGTTCCTTTTGCCATGTAAGGAAACATATTCACAGCTTATGAGGATTAGGCCCTATATTTGTGGAGCCATTATTCAGCCTACCTAAGTACTCCTTCCCTTGATATGGGGATGTAAACTGACATAAGAAAGTAAACACTAAATATATTGTTATAATTAAATGTGATAAATTCTAAGATAAGGTCTGCACAAATTAATATGGGACACAAAAGAAAGGGCATCAGACTGCTTTGAAGAAGTAGGGCAGGACTTCACAGAGGAGGTGATGTTTATTTTGAGTCTTAAAACAAGAGGAGTTCAGTAAGTGAAGAAGAAGGAAGAGGAAATGGTAGGCAAAAGGAGAAGAAGGTTTGAAAGAGCACGATTTTCTCAGTTAGCACAAACCAGTCCCGTGCAACTGGGATGTAGAAGACATGATGCAGTGGCAGAAGATGAAGGCAGAAAAGAGAAAGTTGGGGATAGTTGAAGAAAGGGCTTATATCCATATGCCATAATAATAGATTTGTATGCTATTTTTCCTTAGACGGAGGAAGGCATGGAAATAATAAGTATTTCAGAAAGAACATACTGGCTGTAGTGTGGAGCATGTGTGGCTATAGGAAGAGAAGAATAACTGAAGGCAGAGTGGTTATTGATCTAGTTGTAACAATGATCTGTTGGATTGTATGATCCAAGTGGCAAAACAGTTTGTACAGCAGCCTGGACATGTTATAGAACCTCTTCTTGCTCAGGTCCCCACTCAATATTAGCTGCTTTTCTGGTCACTCAATAAATGGGCCAGAGTAGCACACTCAGATGAAGATTACGTTGTCACCAAAATCCAAAGAAACCAACTAGGCATTGTGCCTCTTTTTCAGTTGTAGGAGGGGCCAGGTGCAGTAACTTATCCTTCACCTTAGAAGGGATGTCTTGACATGCCCTGCACCATTGAACACCTAGAAATTTGACTGAAGTGGAAGGCCCCTATATTTTTGATGGATGTATCTCCCATCCTCTGACACACAAATGCCTTACCAATAAGTCTACTGTAGTTGCTATTTTTTGCTCGCTAGGTCCAATCAACATGATATCATCAATATAATGGGTCATTGTGATAGCTTGTGTGTGGGGGGATGAACAAGTTCCCTGTGGACAAGAATATGACATAGAGCTGGAGAGTTGATATACCCCTGAGGTAGGACAGTGAAAGCATACTTCTGACCTTGCCAGCTGAAAACAAACCATTTCTAGTAGTCCTTACTTACAGCTATTGAGAAAAAAAAAAATGTTTGCCATGTCAATAGCTGCACATCAGGTACCAGGAGCTGTATTCATTTGCTTAAGCAATGATACCACATCCAGAACAGCAGCTAGAGTTGGAGTCACTACCTGGTCGAGTTCATAATAATCCACTGTCATCATCCAAGACCCGTCTGTTTTCTGTGCAGGTTAAATAAGAGAGTTGTATGGGGGTGTGTTCGGAATCAACATCCCTGCATCCTTCAAGTCCATAAGAGTGGCACTAATCTCTGCAATCCCTCCAGGAATTTGGTATTGTTTGTGATTTACTGTTTTTCTTAGTAGGGGCAGTTTTAGTGGCTTCCAGTTGGCCTTTCCTACCATAATAGCCCTCACTCCAAGACTCAGAAAGTCGATGTGGGGATTCTGCCGGTTGCTCAGTGTTTCTATTCCAATTATGCCTTCTGGAATTGGGGAAATAACTACAGAATGGGTCTGGGAACACACTGGACCCACTGTGAGATGAATCTGAGCTAAATCTCAATAAATCACCTGACATTCATAAGTACCTACTCTGAATGGTGGACCAGAGTGACATTTTGGGTCCCCTAGAATTAATGTCCCTTCTGAACCAGTGTCTAATAAATCCCAAATATCTGATCATTTCCTTTCCCCCAATGCAAAGTTACCCTGGTAAAAGGCTGAAGGTCTTCTTGGAGATGGCTAGGAAGATGATTAGCAGTATAAATTTGTGGATTGTAACAGGGTTCTCCCCCATAGCGAACTGGCCTCCCCCTCACTCAAGGGGCTCTGGTTCTGTAAATTCCTCAAGTCTTGGAATTGATTAAGGGGCCATGACTCTGTTTTTGTAATACAAGTCAGTCTTCTGTTCACTTGACCTAGAAGTTTTCTGCTTATAAAGCTCAAACAAGAATTTAGTAGACTGTCCATCTATTGTACTTCTAGGTACCCCATTATCTACTATTCAATGCCAGAAGTCTCTGCAAGTCAGATATTTTGACTCCTGCCTTGAGTCTGCTGTCCATTATGATAGCCATGTTCACCTTGTCTTTGGCAATTCAGTGCTGCCACCTGGCTTTTGCCAACTCGGGATCCAATCGTTCCCATTATGTTTAAGGATTCCAACTCAATGACAGCAGTCCCCACAGTAATATCTGACCTACAGAGAAAAGCAACTAGGGAGCTCTTCAGGGATGATGGAGCTAGTCTCACAAATTTAATTCTCACAGTTCTGGTAAAAGGTGCATCCTCTGGACATTCCTGGGGTGTATGAGTTGGTTTTTCATGATAAATATGCTCTAATATTCCAATCTCTCTAAGCCATTGGATCCTCTCATCTACATTATACCAAGGCAGTTCTGGCATTTCAATCTCAGGTAATGTCAGCCACATTTTGATCCGTGTTTCAGCCATCCATCCAAATAATCTGTCAATGCCTTTTCTAACCCATGAAGCTGTAACATTGAATACAGAATCTCTAGGGGCGTTTCCCTTCTTCACCTCCAAAGGTCTCTGTCTCTGTGGGTTCTGTGGATCTCATGGCTCTGTGCTCACTCCAAAATGTTTTTTTTCAAAGGATTACAGTAAACTAATCAAGACCCACCTGGAATGGGTGAAGTCACATCTCCATGTAATAAAAAAGTTAATACCCACAATTGGGTGTGTCACATGTCAATGGAGATAACCTATTCAAAAGATTTTAACCTACACTATTGAATAGGAATTATAAGAAATGGTTGCTCCCACAAGATTGGATCAGGATTAAAACATGGCTTTTCTAGGGTACATAATTTTTTCAAACCAGCACACCAGGTAAACTATATTCTAGATTCTAATTCTATGTATTCATCATAGTTAGTTCATATCACTGAGATCATACAACATGTGTGCTTTTGTGCCTGACTTATTTCACTTAACACAATGACATCCAGTTTCATTCATGTTGTTGCATGCATCAAAACCTCATTCTTACAGCTGAATAATATTCCATCATATGTATATACTACAGCTCGTTTATCCATTTCTCTGTCAGTGGACACTAGGGTGGATTCCATCTTTTGGCAAAGGTTAATAATGACTCTATGAAGATTAGCGTGCAAATGTCTGTTCATGCCTCTGCTTTAAGTTGTTCCCAGTTTAGACCCAGTAACAGGATTGCTGAATCATATGGCAATTCTATGCTTAGATTCCTGAGGAACCACTAAGCTGTCTTCCATAGTAGCTGTGCCATTTACTCAGCTCAGCAGCAGTGAGTGTTCCTATTTCTAAAGATCCTCTTCAATATTTGTAGCCTTCTGTGCTTTTAATAGTGGACGTTCTAGTAGATATGAACAGATATTTCATTCTGCTTTTGTCTTGCATTTCCCTAACAGCAAGCGATGTTGAGCATCTTTTCACATGCTTTTTGGCCATTTAAATTTCTTCTTTGGAAAAAATAACTTGGCTTTTCTGGGGTACACAACAGATTCAACCCAATACATTCTGGTCTTTGGACCCCAGAATGACACGTTCTTGCCAAATGCAAAATATATTCATTCCATCACAATATTAGAAAGCTTTAAGCCACTTTAGTAGAAATACAAATACAATACAAAGTCAGGAACTATAAAAAACTCATAAAGTCAGCTACAGGTATGGCCTGTCCTAAGGCAAAATTCTTCTGTGGCTCTTGGCCTGTAAAACACAGAAATAGTTATCTGCTGTGAATATACAAAAAGGGACAGTCACAACATATATATTCCAATTTCCATAGGGAGAAATTGGAAGGAACAAAAGGGTAACAGGATCCAAACAGTTTTGGAAACCTACAGGGAAAACACAATTAGATTTCAAAGTCTTTGAGTAATTTCCCTTCAGGGCTTTATAAAGCAGCCATCCCACCATTTTCAAGGGCCTATGCAGTGGTCACCCTCTGTCTGAATGTAACCTTGGGGAAATTAGGAAGACCACCTTTTTCTCAGCTTCACCTTCTCCAAACATTGCGGCCATGCTCGGGTTCTCTGTCATCTCTGGGGCACATGCTCAATCTCTCCATATGGTGACAGCCAGGTTCTCTCCAATCCCCAAGGAATGTGCTCCACCCTCTCCAAGATCTGAGGTGGCACAACTCTTGCACTGTAATGAGATGGAGGGCCCATCCTCTGCCTTTGAGGCAAGCTCACCATCTCCAAGTGCTTGGGTGGGTCTGCTCTCTTGTCTTGAGGCTTCTTGACTTCAGATCTTAGTCTTCATGGTTCTGCCTTTGAAGACATTTAACTTTCACTTTGTCCCTTTTTTGAGACTTTTAGTCCAGACTACCAGTGGTTCCATTTATATAGATCCAAAAGCACTTGTGCTGGCTTTCTATGCAATATGCTAGAATCATGCTCATTAAACAAAAGGAGTTTTGATGAGTCCTTCTTGTAGTGTTCCATCTCGAATCCTGGCTTTTTGTGAAATGCCTGACTGGCTACATGTTTGGTTAAATCCTCATGTGGGGCATTATTCTCTCTGGTCTTGTTTTCTTGAAGCCCAGAGTTTTACAGACCATCAATTTCTGGTTTCTTCATACCCAAGAATTCAGTTCTCAGCTTATCTCTTTCCTCTCATATTTCACTATAAGCTGCAAGGAAAACCCAGGCTGAACATTCCACATTTAATTTGGAAATCTCTTCTGCTAAATATCCAAGTTCATGATTTTAAAAATCTACCTTCCAACCAAAGCCACTAGTCAATTTTGCCAGATCGTCTGCCATTCTAAAACAAGGATCATCTTCCTGCCAGTTTGCATTAACACATGCCTCATTTCTCTCTAGAGCCTCCTCAATCCTATCTTTAGAGTCCATGTTGTTACCAACAGTCTCTTCAAAGCATTCTAGGCCTTCTCTTAAAATTTCCTCACAACTCTTCCAGAATCTTCCCCTTATCTGTATAAAAAAGCCATACCAACATATTTGGTATTTGCAAACTTCAACAGTACCCCACTTCTCTTGTACCAAAATCTGTTCTAGTTTGCAAGCTGCCAGAATGTGATATACCAGAAATGGAAAAGCTTTTAGAATGGGGAGGGGGGTTATTAAGTTGCAAGTTTACAGATTTAAGGGTATGAAAATGCCCAAATTATGGCAAAGCTATGAAAATATCTAAATTAAGGCAAAAAAGAGGTTACCTTCACTAAAAAGGAAGATGAGGTTTAAGGTTTCTATCTTAGCTGGAAGGGCACATAGTGAAGTCTGATAGCTTTCTCTCCTGGCTTCTTGTTTTCTGAACCTCTCAGGGTGCATTTTCTTTTTCAATTCCAAAGGTCTCTAGCTGTGTGGGCTATCAAGCTTTTTCCAAAATGGTTCCCTCTTAAAGGTTTCCAATAAGCAACCCCACCTTGAATGTGTAGAGACACATCTCTTTGGAACCCATCTAATCAAGTTACCACCCATGATTGGGTGCATCACATCTCTATGGAAACAACAAAATACTCACACGCAGCAATATTGAATGAGGATTAAAGAACATGTACTTTCTGGGCTACAGAACAGACTCAAATTGACACAAATACAAACTCAGAAATCGAGCAAAATCTTGCCAAAATGATTTACAGCCATGGTCTGTCTAAAGGCAAATTTATCCTCTGGCTTTGGAACTGTGAACATAGAGCAAGTTATCAGCTTCCAATACGCAAAGAAGGAATAGTCATAAAATAAATGATCCCATTGCATTAGGGAGAAATTGGAAGGAACACAGGGGTCAGTGGTTCTAAAGAATTCTGAAAACCTGCAGGGCAAACTCCATTAGATTTCAAAGTCTGAGAGTCATTTACCCTCATAGCTTTCGAAAATGTCATTCCCACACTTTCCAAGGACCTACATGGTGGCTTTGCTCTCTCCAAACCCTGGGTTGGTTGCAATATTGGGGAACATTTGGGAGACCACATTTTTCTCAGCTTTACCCTCTTCAAGCTTCAGGGCAGCAACCAAGATCTCTGTCATCTCTGGGGTACACTCTCAACCCCTCCAGAATGATTGAATTGCAGCCAGGCTCACTTCAATCCCTGGTTTATGCGCTCCACTCTCTCTAATGGCTGGGTTGGCACAACTCTTCCCGAGCAACGAATTGAAAAGCCCACCCCTGTTTCTGGGAAAAACTGATCCTCTCCATGTATGCAAATGAGTCTTCTCTCCTGGCCTGAGATTTCCTGGCTACAGACCTTAACTTCAATGATTTTGCCTCTAAAGTAATTTTTCCTTCAATTTGTCTCCTTCCTGTCCCTTTTAGTCTAGATTGACAGTGGTTCTATTTATACACATCCCATAACAATCTTGTTGGTTTTCTGTGCAGTGCACTGGGATCCTGCCCATCAGACAGAGGACTTTCTACAAATCCTTTCTGGATAACTCCATCTGAAATCCTCCTTTATCCTGTAATGGCTAAAAGCTTCCATATTTGGTCAAATCCTCTCATGCGGCACTACTCTTTGGGGTCTCCTTCCTGGAAGCCCAGAATTTTCCAGATCATCAATTTCTGGTTTCTTTGTACACAAGAGTTCAGTCCTTAGTTTATCTCTTTCCTATTGCATTTTACTATAAACTTCAAGAAGTAACCAGACTGAATTTTCCACATTTAGTTTCAAAATTTCTTCTATTTAATATACAAGCTCATTACTCTCAAATTCTACTTTCCATCTACAAAGAATGTCTTCCTTTCAGGTTTCAATGACATGTTCATCGTTTCTGCCTAAAACCTTATCAAATGTATCCTTAGAATCCACACCTCTACCAACAGTCTCTTCAAAGCAATTCAGGCCATCACTGTCAAAATCATCACAAGTCTTCCAATATCTTCCCCTTATCCATTTAAAAAACTGTTCCAACATGTCTGGTATTTGAAAACTGTATCAGCACTCTTGCTACCAAAATCTGTTTTAGCTTACTAAATCTGCTGGAATGCAACACACCAGAGATGGATCAGCTTTTAATAAGGAGATTTATTTAGTTACAAATTTATAATTCTTCTCAGGAAAGGCAGCTAGATTTCATTTTAGTTTCTCTATCCCATGGGAAGGCACCCAATGATGATTGCTGTCCATATCAGTGTCAAATCAAAGAAATTGTCATGGAATGCCAGGTCAAAAGTCTGACTTTATGCTTTTTTTTTTAAGAATTTTATGGTTTTGGGCTCTTGTATTTAGGTCCTTGATCCAATTTGAGTTCATTTTTATACATAGTGTGAGGTAAAGATCCAACTTTACGTTATGCATGTGAATATTCAGTTTCCCGACATCTATTATTGAAGAGACTATACTTTCTGCACTGCATGTACTTGGCACCCTTTTCAAAAATCAATTAGCCTTAGATGTGTCAGTCTATCTCTGTATTTTAAACTCAATTTCATTGGTCTATTTGCCTATCTTTATTCCAGTACCATGTTGCTTTGATTTCTATAACCTTGTAGTATGTTTTGAAGTCAAGAAGTCTGAGTCCTCCTACAATATTCTTCTTTTCCAAACTACTTGTGCATATTCAGAGACCCTTATATTTCCATATGAATTTTTATTACATAAAATTTAGGTTTACAGAAAAATCATGTAAAAAGTATGAGGTTCCATATACCCTGCCATATGCATAGTTTGCATTAATGTGGTAACTTTGTTACAATTATTAAAGCATTGTAACTATAATTATATCATTAAATATAGTCCACAGTTTACATTAGCATTTACTCTTTGTGTTGTAAATTTCTATTTTTCTCTAGCATATAAAACTTAAAATTTCCCATTTCATCCGTGTTGAAATGAATAAATTACTGGTGTTAATTATGTTCACATAGTTCTGCCTCCATCATCATTATCCATTGCTAAAATTTCCCATCATGCCAAAGAGAAACTCTGGGCCAACTAAGCATTAATGTCCCATTCATATTAATGGGTCCCAGTAACAACTATTATAGCTTCTTAATCTATAAAAGTGCATATTCTACTTATTTCATAAAAGTGAGATTGAACAATATTTTTTCTTTATATCTGGCTCATTCCACTCAATATGGAGTGTTCAAGGTTCATTCATGTTGTAGCATGCATTAGAATTTCATTGATTTTTAGTACTCACTAATATTCCTTTGTACGTGTTATGCCACATAGCATTTATCCATTCATCTGTTTATTGACACTTGGGTTGCCTCCACTTTTTTACTATTTTGAAGAATGCAGCTATGGAAATTCGTTGTGAAAATATCTGTTCAGCCCCAGTGTCTAATTTTTGGGGGCATATATCTAGAAGTGGGATTGGCAAATCATATGTTAATTCTGTATTTATCTTTCTGAGGAATTACCAAACTGTTTTCCACAGATGCTGCACCAATTTTCATTCCCCAAAACAAAAATGTGTTCATGTTTTTCTGTTATTTTCCATTTTAATTAACTAGTAACCATTCAAATGGGTGTGAGATGGATTCTGTTCTAGTTTGCCAACTGCTGAAATGCGATATACCAGAAACAGAATGGCTTTTAAAAAGGGGGATTTAATAAGTTGCCAATTTGCATTTCCAAGGTCAAAAAAAGTCCCAATTAAAACAAGTCTATAAAAATGTCCAAGTTAAGGCATCCAAGGAAAGATACCTTAGTTCAAGAAGGCCAATGAAGTTAAGGGTTTCCCTCTCAAGTGGAAAAGCACATAGAGAACATGGTCAGGGTTTTTCTCTCATCTGGAAAGGCACATGTTGAACACAGCATCTGCTAACTTCCCTTCCAGGCTTCCTGCTTTATGAAGCTCCCTGGGAGGCATTTTCTTTTTACATCTCCAAAGGTGGCTGGTTGGTGAACCTTCTGCTTTGTGGTTCTGTAGCATTTTGAAACTTGCTCCAAAATACTTCATCTTTTAAAGGATTCCAGTAAACAAATCAAGGCCTTAATTTGGACATTTTCAAGGACTTATACCCGTAAACTTGCAACTTAATAAATTCCCCCTTTTTAAAAGCTGTTCTGTTTCTGGTATATCACATT
The DNA here is from genome assembly GCF_023851605.1 of Tamandua tetradactyla. Classification (NCBI taxonomy): domain Eukaryota; kingdom Metazoa; phylum Chordata; class Mammalia; order Pilosa; family Myrmecophagidae; genus Tamandua; species Tamandua tetradactyla. The sequence continues at coordinate 50,972,082 of NC_135353.1, read as the reverse complement.
CTGGTAGCTTGCAAAGTAGAATAGAATTGTAATTGTATTGTTACTAAAATGATTTAAGGCTTTTGTGATATTGTGGTGAAATGAATGTATTTTGCATGTTGAAAGAATTAGTGTGCTGTATACAGGATATGTCATCACTGTTAGGTGAAAAATATAACTCTTATTGTTTTCTATTTAGAGATTAAGTATGGTTTAATATGATATATATATATAAATGTGTATGTATTGCCAAGTTGACAAGGGGTGGATATGTGATAGTTAGGTTAAGGTGTTTACTTAGTGAAGTGATGATGTGCCATTGTTCTGCTGCTGTGGACTTAAATCATCAGTATGTGAAATTCATCTATGGCTGATGACATGATTTACGATATGGCTGCAGATTGATATCTGCAGTCAGATAAGGATTGCTTTCCACAATGAATGGGTTTTAAAAAGGAGAGTTCAGAAGAGAGAGAAGCAGCTCAGCATAACTCATGTCAGCACTCACAGCCAAACCCAGACATTTGGAGATGCAAAAGGAATCACCCAGAGAAAGCTGTTGGAACCCAGATGCCAAAAGGGAAGGCGAGCAGTCATCACCATGTGCCTTCCCATGTGACAGAGAAATGCATTCTGGCAGCTTTAAACAGATGTCAAAACACATGAGTGACAAAAGAAATGGTATATAATTTAAACTTCACCAAAATTGAAAGACCAAGTGAGAAGACAACATAGAGAAGAGAACATTAGAAAAAACTTACATCTGTTAAAGTTCAATATACATAATACATAAAGAACTTTTACAAAACAATAAAAAAGAGAACAAACAACCTAATTTAAAAGTGGCAATGCACTTGAACATTTTCCAAAAGAGGTTGTATAGATAACCAATAATATATAAAAAGATACTTAACATCATTAGAAATAAGAAGTACAAATCAAAATCATAATGAGATACCACTTCACACCCATGAAGATGACCAGTATGTTTCGATGGAAGAAAACAAGTGTTGCATAAAATGCAGAGAAATTGGAATTTTAGTGCATCATTGGTGGTGATGTCATATAGCACAGCCATTCTGGAAAGCAATATGTGTTTCCTCAGAACTTTAATATAGAATCAACACATGACCCAGAATTGCACTCCTAGGTATGTTCACAAAAAAATTGAAAGTAGGGCTTCAAACAGATTTTTGTACACCAATGTTCATACCAGAATTATTCACATTAGTCTAAAACAAACAAACAAACAAAAAACAAAACACAAAGCATCCATTAACAAATGATGGCTTAACAAATGTGGTCCATACACTCAATAGACTGTTATTTAGCCATAAGAAAGAATCAACTTCTGAGATATGCTGAAACATATAAGGACCTTGAAAGTATGCTTTGTGACATAAGTGAGACACATAAGGACAGATATTATAGATGTAACTTATATGAGAAATCTGGGAATAGCAAATTCAAAGAGACAGAAAGTAGATTAGAGTTTACCAAGGGATGGGGTTTAGGGAAAATGGGAAGATGGGGGGTCTCTTGGTGCATATAAAGTGTTTTTAAATAAAAATTAATTATAAAAGGAAAACTTTTAAATTTACAGCATCAAAAAGAATGCAACATTTAGGAGCAAATATAACAAAAATAGTGCAAGATTTCCATAAACTGAAATCAATGAAACATAATTGTAAGAAATTTTTAAAGCCTTAAGGAAATGTAAGGATACACGCTTATTGTTTTGAAAACAATATTGCTAATAAGATAATACTCCCAAAATTGACCTATAAGATTCAACTTAATTCTTATTTAAAAATTCTAGTTCACTTTGTTGCAGATATTGAGATGCTAACCCTAAAATTCATATGCAAAGACAAGGGATACAGAATAATCAAAACAATCTTTAAAAAGGATAAATTTGGAAGACTCACTCTTCCCAACTTCAAAAATTACTACAGTGCCCAAGATAGTTGGTATTGCAATAATGTTAGACATATAGATCAATGGATTCCAGGAAAGAGTAATAACTAAACCCATTCATCAACTGAGTTTTGATGAGTGTGCCAAATTGATCCAATGGGAAAAGAATGGTCATTTTAACAAAAGGTGCTGAAACAACTGACTATCCACATGCAAAAGAATGAAGTTGCATCCTTACCTTATATCACATATAGAAATTAACCCAAAGTGTATCAAAGACCTACACGCTAGTACCAAAATTATTAAACTCTTAAATGAAAGACTAAGAGCAAATTTCAGTGACCTTGTGTTAGGCAATGGTTTCTAAGATATGAAATCAAAAGTGCAAGCAGCAAAAGAGAAAATAGATAAATTGGACTGCAAGAAAATTAAATTTAAACATTGTGCGCTTTAAAGGACACCATCAGAAATTGTAAAGATACACCACAGAATAAAGAAAATATTCACATATCATTTCTCTGATAAGTTTCTTAGTATTCAGAGTGCAGAAAGGTAACTCAAGAATATAAAACAAATAACCTAGTTTAAAAAAAATGAACAAAGGATTTGAATGGTCATTTCTTGAAAAAAGATGTACACATAGACAATAAACACTGAAAACATGCTTAATGTCTTTAGTTATTATGGAAATGAAAGTAAAAAACATAATTAGATACTTATTCATACCCACTGGAATAGTGGGTATAATCAAAAAGAAAATAATCAAAAAGAAAATTAACTTTTCATGAAGATGTGAAGAAATTAGATCTCTCATATCTTGCTTTTGGAAAACTAAAATGGTAAAATCACTTTTGAAAACTATTTCTTTGTTCCTAAAAAACATTAAACAGGGAGTTACCATATGTGCTGGTTTGAAAGGATTATGTACAATAGAAAATCCATGTTTTAATACTGATCCAATTGTGTAGGAGCAACCTTTACTTTTTAATCTCTATTCAGTAATGTAGATAGGAATCTTTTGATTAGATTGTCTCCATGGAGATGTGATTCACCCAATTGTGGGTATTACTGATAATAGTCAAAAGGCAGAAATCATCCAAATGTCCATCAGGGATGAATAGAAAACCAAAATGTGCTATACCCATAGAAAGGGTAAAAGGTAATGAAATACTGATACACATTACAACATGCATGAAACTTGAAATCATTATGCCAAGTGAAAGAAACCAGATACAATAATCAATGTATTGCATGATTCACCTTATATAGAATGTCTAAAATTGACAAATCCATAGAAACAGAAAGAAGTTCATTGTTTGACAGGGGTGGGGAGAGTCGGGAATGGTGGGCATATGTTCTAGAATTAGTGGTGATGATTGTAAAACTCTGAATATACCTCAAGCCCCTCAGTTGTACATTTTAAAGGGTTAATTTTATGAAACGTAATCTATATGGCAATTTTTTAAAAAAGAAGAGTTGATAACAAATAATGCTTCTTTAAAATCGAAGATCATTTCTCTAAAACCAAAGTTTGCTGCTTTCAACGTTTTTCTGTCCCCAATCTATGTTAACAGCAAACTGTACTTTGAGATAGGGACAAGAATACAGTAAGAAAATAATAGCAAATGTCCTCCTGCTTTACAAATATGACAATTAAGATAAATCCAAAGCTTATGTCTTTGTTGTAGATGCATTCTCCTTGAAAACATAACTTCTAGATTATTTGCTATCCTACAACTCCTTGAAAAAATGGCAAAGCTTTTCCTAGAGGATTTTGTCATGGAAGAGAATCTTAGGAACCTCTGCCATAAAAGGCTTAGAAAAGGTAAGCAGATAAAAAAAATTCACAGAAAACATGCTAAGTTGACATAGATGAACATTTCTCAAATTGTTCTCCTCAGGTGTGTTGAACAAAATATACCTTGAGAAGAGTACACCATGATTGAACAGGTTTATACTCTTTCTTGAATATATATGGTGCATATTAAAGACCAGAACAATTCTTCAGTAAATCCATATTACCTTTAATAGATTTGGCCAACAAATGATTTCAGACTTTTCTCTATATCTTCTAGTACTGAAATTGCAAAGTACACACAGTGAAACATTTATTAGATGTTTAACAGTTTTGGAATAATCTCCAGTGCCTAAAAAATATATAGACATGACCCTTAGTCTATTTTTAAATTCTTGATGCCTAACCACAAGAATGGCTAACATAAACCCAGCTGAGACATTTGCATGGAACTATGGCAGTAAGAGGCAGGTAGGAAGGGCCAGGGCAGCTGTGGGTTCAGAGGAAACATGCTGGATTTCATTATTCTTCATTACTCTAGGTCTTATTCTCCTAAGAATTTTCCAATAGAATGTAGTGCTTTCATTAGAAACCCTAACAAGAACATAGTGGGAGGTAGAAAACAATAATCTCTCAGTCCAAGAATAATAATACCAGAAAAACAGGTCTCTTGGGGCATGTTAAGAGACCAACAATTGAGATTTTGAAATAACAAGTGACTAGCAGACCCAATATGCATTTCTCTCAGCCACTTTTCACCAGCCCTCAGGAGGGAATCTCCAAAACCAATATCCAGAGATCTTAGTCACTGCATCTAGGAAAAGATTTACATAGGGCCAATGGGTCTCTGCCCAACTAACAACCTATAATCAGATTAAGTTGAATTTATGAGAATAAGCAACTAACATGGTATGATGGTTAAGTTCAGGTGTTAAATTGCCCAAGTATTGATGCCCTGTTTTGTTGCTGTGTACTTAAATCATCAATATGTGAAATTCATCTACAGCTGACTATATTTGCTGTTGCCTACAGGGGGTGCCTTCCACAATGAGTGAGGTTTAATTTAATTAGCTGGAGACTTAAAAGAGAGAGGTCAGAATAGAGCCCAGCCGTGCAGCATACCTCATCTCAGCACTTGTAGCTCAGCCCAGACATTTGGAGATACAGAAAGGAATCACTCTGGGGAAAACCATTGGAACCTAGAAGCCAAGAAAGTAGACCAGCAGTAATCACCGTGCACCTTCCCATGTGACAGAGAAAGCCTGAGGAAAGCCAGCTGCTTTTCCTCTGAATAACTATGATGTTGTAACTAAATAAATTCCCTTATTAAAAACCAATCCAGACTTCTGGGTCTAATGTACCTTTCATATCAGTCCCTTGAGGATACTATGTTGAGTGAAATATGTCAGGTACAAAAGGACATGAACGGAGGTTTATGGGAAGATGGTAGAATAGAGTAGCTTGAGATCAACTCTGCTCCATGAAAAAGTTAGGGAAGGGACAGAAGGGCAATTGAAGTGGAGATTCAAGAGTGCGCTGACCTGTGAAAGCCTTCTGCACCACATAGGGTGGCCCTAGTTTCAGAAGTCAAGGAACTGAGAAGTAGAAAGCTGGAGTCTGGCATGGAAGCACAGAGGCTACAGGAGGGCATGGATGGGAGCCAGGGACTAGGGAGTAAGCCAGGTTGCATTCTATAGGCACGTTACTCCCGCCAGTGCAGCCCTGTGACTGGCAACTCACCCCACACCCCACGCACCTGATCTCTACCACCTGCTCTCATTCTCTATGCTACAGACACCCCCATCCCACCAGTACCTAGTGCACATATCTGTTCCACACCCCCACCCCAAGTACATCCCAATCTACGTCCCCTTCTCTGTTCCCTGAAGGCTGTTGCCAGTGCATAAAGGCTGTGGACACTAACCTCCATACCCAGGCTACCCCTGCCCCCCTGCCCATAGGGTTGCACAGCCTCACCCTACCCCCGCTGAGTTCAACACATCAGTTAATGGCACTCCTAGACCCATACATGTGCACAGGCCTCCAATCACATCATTCAGCTCTTGGAACCTAAGTTTCCAGCAGTCCTAGAACTACATATGCACACAGCCCTCAGCCACAATTCCCAGGTCTGAGAAAGTGCTGACTTGCACAGCTGGGTCACATTTGCCCCCAATCAATGAAAATTTTAGACCAACCTGCTGCCACATCTCTTTGCATACACACAAAGGGCCCCATGCCTTAGACCAGAACACACCAGTGTTAAGCCCCCCAGACTGGTGCACCCACACAGATAAATACTCCCTGGCCACTGGATGTCCATGTTCACAAGCATCAGCTTAACATCCCCAACCTGTGCCTATAAATGCCCTGAAACAAATCATTGCACTGAGTGTCCTACCCCGTACCCTGATCCCTGCTGTACATCCATCCCACAAACACAAGGCCTTAGACTACTGAAAGAAATCAACCCCCAAAGTAAACCAGGCAAGATATTTACATGCCATGAAGACAGCAGAAGATCACTAAGCATATCACATGCAGACTGATATAACCCTGCCTAATGACCAAATTAAAACACCAGAGGAAGCACAGACATCGGAACAACTAATCAAAGATGTTCTTACAACTCTACTTAATAAAATAAGTGGGATTGTAAATGACATAAAGGAGATAAAGAAGAATGTAGATGAGCATAAAGAGGAGTTTGAAAGAATAAATAGAAAAATAGTGGATATCACAGAGATTAAAGACTCTTTTGACCAAATAAAAAACCATACTAGATAAATTCGGTTATTGGTTTTTCTATTTCTGAAAAGTAAGTTTTTGGGATTTCAATTGGTATTGTATTGAATCTGTAAATCAATTTAGGTAGAATTAGAATCTTAACTATATTTTGTCTTCCAATCCATGAACACAGTACGCCCTTCCATTTATTTAGGTCTTCCATGATTTCTTTTAAGAATTTCTTGCAGTTTTCTTTCTATAGGTCTTTTGTCTCTTTAACTAAATTTAAATTTATTCTTAATTATTTCATTCTTCTGGTTGTAATTGTAAGCGCAATTTTTTTCTTGATTTACCCCTCAGATTGTTCATTACAAGTGTATAGTAACACTACAGAGTTTTGAGTGTTGATCTTGTAACCTGTCACTTTGTTGTACTCATTTATTAGCTCTAATAGTTTTGCTATGAATTTTTCAGGGTTTTCCACATATAGTATCATATCATCTGCAAACAATGAGTTTTACTTCTTCCTTTCCAATTTTGATGCCTTGTATTTCTTTTTCTTATCCAATTGTTCTGGCTAAAACTTCCTACATAATGTTGAATAACAATGGTGATAGTGGACATTCTTGTTTTCTTCCTATTCTTAGGGGGAAATTTTTCAGTTTTTCCCCAAGGATGATGTTAGCTATGGGTTTATCATATATTCCCTTTATCATGTTGAAGAATTTCCCTTTTATTCTTATCCTTTGAAGTGTTCTCAACAGGAAAGGATGTTGAATTTTGTTAAATACTTTTTCTGCAACAATCGAGATGATCATATGATTTTTCTGCTTTGATTTGTTGATATGGCGTATTACATTAATTGATTGTCTTATGTTGAACCATCCTTGCATACTTGGGATGAATCCTACTTGGTCATGGCATATAATTTTTTTAATGTGCTGCTGGATTTTATTTGCAAGAATTTTGTTCAGGATTTTTGGGTCTATATTTATTAGAGAGATTGGTCTGTAGTTTTCTTTTCTTGTAATATCCCTTACTTAACAACCTGTACAAAAATCAACTCAAAGTGGATCAAATACCTAAATATAAGATTCAGTAACATAAAGCTCTTAGAAGAAAATATACGGAAAACTTTCCAAGACCTAGTAATAGGAGGTAGCTTCCCAAACATTACACTCAAAGCATAAGCAAGAAAAAAAAACATGGATTAACTGGAACTCCTCAAATATCAAATGATTTTGCCCCTCTAAAGACTTGGTGAAAAAGTGAAGAGGGAGTCAAATCAATGGGAGAAAATATTTGGAAATCACACATCAAATAAAGCTTTGATATCCTGCATACATAAAGAAATCATACAATTCAACAACAAAAGAAAAAGCAACCCAATAATAAAGTGGACCAAAGATATAAATAGTCATTTTTCTGAAGAGCAAATCCAGAAGGCTCAAAAGCACATGAAGATATGCTCATTCTCATTAGCTATGAGGGAAATGCAGATCAAGACTACAATAAGATATCACCTGTGCTGGTTTGAATGGATTTATATAGCCTAGAAAAGGGTGCTTTGGGTGTAAGGTCTAGGAAATCACCTCCTATTATAAGATTTATGAGATATTTCCCTACATTTTCTTCTAACAGTTTTATGGTCTTAGATTTAATGTTTAGATCTTTGATCCGTTTTGAGTTAATTGTTTAATTATTTCTGTCTTTTGGCTATTATCAGCAATGCTGCTATGAACATTTGTGGACAAGATTTTGTGTGAATATGTTTTCGACTCTCTTGAGTATATTGATGGGAATGGAATTTCTGGATCATATGGTGTTCTTGTTTGCAAGCTGTTAGAATGTGATATACCACTGGAATGGCTTTTAAAAAGAGGAATTTAATAAGTTACAATTTATAGGACTAATGTCATAAAAATATCAAAATTAAATCAAGTATATAAAAATGTCCAAATTAAGGCACCAACAAAAAGTTACCTTCACTCAACAGAGGACAATGAAGTTCAGGGTTTCTCTCAACTGGAAAAGGCACATGGCAAACATGGCATCTGCCAGCTTTCTCTCCTGTCTTCTTGCTTCATGAAGCTCTCCCAGGGGCATTTCCTTCCTCATCCCCAAAGTTCTCTGGTTGTGTGAGCTCTGGTAGCTCTTGTGGCTCTCATGGATCTTCTCTCTCCAAAACGCTTCCTCTTTTAAAGGATTTCAGGAAACTAATCAAGACCCACTTGGAATGGGTGGAGTCACATCTCCATCTAGTTAAGGTTAATATCGACAATTGGGTGTGAGATGATATCTCATTGTGGTTTTGATTTGCATTTCCCTAATCAGCAGGGAAGTTGAGCATCTTTTCATGTGCCTCTTGGCTGTTTGTATTTTCTCTTCTGAGAAGTGTCTGTTCAAGTCTTGTGCCCATTTTGTAATTAAATTGTCTATCTTTTTGTTGGTGAGTTGAGCAATCTCTTTATATATTCTAAATACCAGAACTTTACCTGATGCATTGTTTCCAAATATTGTCTCCCATTGCATAGGCTGTCCTTTTACTTTCTTGACAAAGTTCTTTGATGCACAAAAGTGTTTAATTTTGAGAAGTTCCCATTTATTTTTGTATAGGTGTGAGATACAGATCCTCTTTCATTCTTTTTTTTTTAATTTTTTTTATTAATCAAAAAAAAGAAAAGAAATTAACACAACATTTAGAAATCATTCCATTCTACAAATGCACTCAGTAATTCTTAGTATCATCACATAGATGTATGATCATCATTTCTTAGTACATTTGCATCGATTTAGGAAAAGAACTAGCAAAACAGCAGAAAAAGATATAGAATGTTAATATAGAGAAGAGAATTAAAATAATAATACTACTAATATATATATATATAAAGGAAAAAGAAAAAAACAAAAACAAAAGATACAAACACACAAACAAATAAACAAAAAACCATATTTCAGGTGCAGCTTCATTCAGTGTTCCAACCTAGTTACATTACACTTAGGTATTATTGTGCTGTCCATTTTTGAGTTTTTGTATCTAGTCCCGTTGCACAGTCTGTATCCCTTCAGCTCCAATTACCCATTATCTTACCCTGTTTCTAACTCCTGCTGGTCTCTCTTACCAATGATATATTCCAAGCTGATTCTCGAATGTCGGTTCACATCAGTGGGACCTTACAGTATTTGTCCTTTAGTTTTGGGCTAGACTCACTCAGCATAATGTTCTCTAGGTCCATCCATGTTATTACATGTTTCATAAGTTTATTCTGTCTTAAAGCTGCATAATATTCCATTGTAGGTATATGCCACAGTTTGTTTAGCCACTCGTCTGTTGATGAACATTTTGGCTGTTTCCATCTCTTTGCAATTGTAGATAATGCTGCTATAAACACTGGTGTGCAAATGTCCGTCTGTGTCTTTGCCCTTAAGTCCCTTGAGTAGATACCTAGCAGTGGTATTGCTGGGTCGTAATCCATTCTGCCATTCTATGTCTTTTGATTGGGAAATTCAGTCCATTAACTTTTAGTATTATTACTGTTTGGATAATATTTTCCTCTACCATTTTGGCTTTTGTATTATATATATCATATCTGATTTTCCTTCTTTCTACACTTTACTCCATACCTCTCTCTTCTGTCTTTTCGTATCTGACTCTAGTGCTCCCTTTAGTATTTCTTGCAGAGCTGGTCTCTTGGTCACAAATTCTCTCAGTGACTTTTTGTCTATAAATGTTTTAATTTCTCCTTCATTTTTGAAGGACAATTTTGCTGGATATAGGAGCCTTGGTTGGCAGTTTTTCTCTTTTAGTAATTTAAATATATCATCGCACTGTCTTCTAGCTTCCATGGTTTCTGCTGAGAAATCTACACATAGTCTTATTGGGTTTCCCTTGTATGTGACAGATTGTTTTTCTCTTGCTGCTTTCAAGATCCTCTCTTTCTCTTTGACCTCTGACATTCTAACTAGTAAGTGTCTTGGAGAATGCCTATTTGGGTCTATTCTCTTTGGGGTGCGCTGCACTTCTTGGATCTGCAAATTTAGGTCTTTCATAAGAGTTGGGAAATTTTCAGTGATAATTTCTTCCATTAGTTTTTCTCGTCCTTTTCCCTTCTCTTCTCCTTCTGGGACACCCACAACACGTATATTTGTGCGCTTCATATTGTCATTCAGTTCCCTGATCCCCTGCTCAAGTTTTTCCATTCTTTTCCCTATAGTTTCTGTTTCTTTTTGGAATTCAGATGTTCCATCCTCCAGTTCACTAATTGTAGCTTCTGTCTCTTTAGATCTACCATTGTAGGTATCCATTGTTTTTTCCATTTTTTCTTCTTTGTCCTTCACTCCCATAAGTTCTGTGATTTGTTTTTTCAGATTTTCTATTTCTTCTTTTTGTTCAGCCCATGTCTTCTTCATGTCCTCCCTCAATTTATTGATTTGGTTTTTGAAGAGTTTTTCCATTTCTGTTCGTATATTCAGCATTAGTTGTCTCAGCTCCTGTATCTCATTTGAACTATTGGTTTGTTCCTTTGACTGGGCCATATCTTCACTTTTCCGAGCGTCATCCATTATTTTCTGCTGGTGTCTGGGCATTTGATCAGATTTCCCTGGGTGTGGGACCCAGCTGGTTGAAAGGTTTTTCTGTGAAATCTCTGGGCTCTGTTTTTCTTTTCCTGCCCAGTAGGTGGCGCTCGTGGTGCTCGTCTGCATGGCAGTCGGCCTGGGAAACCGCGCGTGGAGGCGGGGTCACTGGCCGCCGCGGCTTGGGAGAATGCCGGTCCTAATTGCCCAGCTGGCCCGAAACGCCAAGCGTGACGGGAGGGCCCCGCCATCCAACGTTCCCAGTCAGACCGGGGAGCCATGTGCGTGGAGGGGACCCCAGTCGCCAGCCGCCCCGGCTGGGAAAACGCGCACCCCTCGAGTATCTCACCGCAGCAGATTCTCCCTGCCCGTTCAGCTGTTCCAGAATGGGGTACACTGTCTTTTTGGTCTCTGTCGTGACTCCGGGAGCTGTTTCATATTGTTTCTGTTTCTTTAGTTGCTTTTCTGGAGGAGGAACTAAGACCCGCACGTCTTACTAAGCCGCCATCTTCTCCAGAAGTCCTCTTTCATTCTTTTGCATATGGATATCCAGTTCTCTAGGCACCATTTATTGAAGAGACTGTTCTGTCCCAGGTGAGTTGGTTTGACTGTCTGATCAAAGATCAATTATTCATAGATGAGGGGGTCTATATCTGAATACTCTATTCAATTCCATTGGTCAGTATATCTATTGTTATGCCAGTACCATGCTGTTTTGACTACTGTAGCTTTATAATATGCCTTAAAGTCAGGTAGTGTGAAACCTCTGACTTCATTTTTCTTTCTCAGGATACTTTTATCTATTTGGGGCAACCTGCACTTTCAGATAAAGCTATGATTTAATCATAATCAATTTTGAGTTCTTTGCATGTCTTTCCAGATGAGAGAGAAATCCAGAACTTCATCGGCCTTCTTGAATCAAGGTATCTTTCCCTGGATACCTTAGATTGGGCATTTCTATAAAATTATTTTAATTGGGACATTTTCTCAGCATTAGAACTGTAAACTATCAACTTCTTAGATTCATCTTTTAAAAAGCTATTCCATCTCTGGTATACTGTATTCTGGCAGCTAGCAAAGTAGAACATCACCTTACACCTATAAGAATGGCTGCTTTTAAACAAACAGGAAACTACAAATGTTGGAGAGGATGTGCAGAAATTGGGAAACTTTTGCACTGCTGGTGGGAATGTGCAGTTGTACAGCCTCTATGGAAGACAGTCTAGCAGTTCCTCAGAAAACTAAGTATCAAATTGCCCGGTGACCTGGCAATACCATTACTCAGTATAAGCCAAGAAGAGTTGAAAGCAGTGAAACATACAGATATTTGCACACTGATGTTCTAACACTCTATTCACAATCACCAAAAGGTGGAAATGATTCAAGTGTCCATAAATAGATGAGTGGTTTAACAAAATGTTATATATACATATGATGGAATACTTTGCAACATTAAGAAAAAATGACATCCTGAAGCACATGACAAGATAGATGAGCTTTGGAGACATAGTGCTGAGTGAAATAAGTCAGACACAAAAGGATAGATACTGTATGACTCCACTTTTATGACCATGACAAATATAAAATCAGAAGCTAATGATAGAGAATATAGAGGACCTAGAGATACACAGAAGCTTTAGAGGGGTGAATGGTTAGCTAATGAAGTTGAGCTTAATTGTAAGTGAACAGATAGAAGTGACCACAGTTTACTAGTGGGTCTATAAGTAATATTATTACCATATTGAAGGTGAACATGATTGAAATGGGTTATATAGACTCATGTGTTCCACTGATTAGCACTACAAATACAAATAAGTTCTTGCATGAACTACTGCAAAGGTATGACTATTGTATGTAGAGTGTATAATTTGGGGGATTTGGGGGTAAACTTATTGCATGCTATGGGCTATTTAACAGGAGAACCTCAACAGTACCACAGCAAAACCAGGGGTACATAATGGGGAGAGGGACAAGAGTTATGGGGAGGTTTGTATATTCTATCTGGTGAGGGTGTGCTTATTGGCTATATTTCTCTTGGAAACAATGAAATTATCTAAAATTGATGGACATTGACTTTGAACATTATACATGAGGCCCAGCAGTTGAAGGTGGCTGAACAATGCACTGACTATGAAATAGACTGGCAAACAATGGTGTATACATATGACAGATCATTGTGCTGCTACAAAAAGGAAAGAAGTTATGAGGGATGCAATGATGTGAATGATTATGTGGAATATTTGGTGATGCAAAATAATCCAGAAACAAAAGAGCAAATATTGTGTGATCTCATTTAGAAAATATTTATAAGAAACCTGAGGCCTAGAATGAAAGCTCTTATAGCAGTCACATTTAGTCTAGGGGGGTGTCATGGTTAGGGACAGGTGTCAACTTGGCCAAGTTGTGGTACCTGTTCATCTGATTGGGCAAGCGCTGGCCTGTCTGTTGCAATGAGGACATTTCATAGGATTAGGTCATGATCACATCAGCTACATTCACAGCTGATTCCATTTGTAATCAGCCAAGGGGAAGTGTCTTATGCAATTAGTGATGCTAAATGCAATCATGGGAAGCCTTTTAAGGAGGATTCAGAGGAGACAGGTTCCATTCGTGCTTTGGCTGGTGAGCCTCTCCTGTGGAGTTCATCCAGGCCATCCATCGGAGTCATCGGCTTCGCAGCTTGCCCTGTGGATTTTGGACTCTGCATTCCTACGGTCACGTGAGACACTTTCATAAATTTTATATTTGCAAGTGTTCCCTGTTGATTCTGTTTCTCTAGAGAACCCTAACTAATACATCTTGGTACCAGGAGTGGTTCTTAAGGAACAGAATCTTAAAAATGGGTTTTTATGAATGGTTTTCTACTCTGACTGGACTCAGAGACACTAAGGGTTCTGATTCCCGTAATCAGAATGACACTCCCAATCCATGGACTGAGTTGGCAAAGGAGATAGTCAAAATATCATCATTAGATTCTCCTAATGCTTCGCTTGTAGGAAGCCAGACTCTGGGGGATAATGTTTTAGACATCTTTGCAGAGTTTTGTAGAAATAAGAGTTAGAGAGATGTTGGTTGGTTGTTGTTAGATACACTGTCTACATTAAAGGGTGAAAGGCATGGGCTTAAGGCTTCAAACAAGAAGCTTAAGTGCCATCTGAAAGATGTAGAGGTATCTATGAGTATCCTGAAGGAAAATTTTATTTCCTGTAGCCGTAGACTTGAGATCTCTGAAAATCAGACTCAGAATCTTATTGTTAGAGTAGCAACTTTACAACGTAAACTGAAATCTCAGTCTTGTATGGTGCCTGCCATTAAAGTGAGGGCATTGATTGGAAAGGAGTGGGACCCTGAAAAGTGGGATGGTGGCATATGGATTGATAATGATGCTGGGGGTGAGGTTGAAACCCTAGACCATGCTGAGCCTTCTTTAGATAACCCTGTAATAGTCTGCCCTGAGGACATAGCCACCCCACCTCCAGCCTACCTTCAGGAATTGGCCACCAAACCTCCTCCTGAAGAGATTAGCCCTAGAGTTATTAATCCTGTTTCACCAGATGAAACTGCAAATGAAAGCCCTGAAGCAAATGGTTTGGAAGATATTTCTAATTCTTTTCATGACCCACTCCCACCACCCCTCATTTCTTCTAGACGTATAACTAAACTAAAGTCCCAACAGGCCCCTAAAGGTGAGGTACAAAGTATCACACATGAGGAGGTACATCATACTCCAAAGAACTGTGTGAGTTTTCCAATTTATATAGACAGAAATCAGAGGAATATGTGTGGCAATGGATTTTAAGAGTGTGGGATAATGGTGGGAGGAATATAAGGCTGGATCAGGCTGAATTTATTGATATGGGCCCACTAAGCAGAGATTCTGCATTCAATGTTATAGCTCGAGCAGTTAAAAAAGGTGTTAACAGCTTGTTTGGATGGTTGGTTGAAACATGGATCAAAAGGTGGCCAACATTACCTGAGGTTGAAATGCCAGAACTGCCCTGGTATAATGTAGATGAGGGGATCCAGAGGCTTAGAGAGATTGGGATGTTAGAATGGATTTATCATGCAAAGCCTGCTCTTACACCCCAGGAATGTCCAGAGGATGCACCTTTTACCAGAACAGTGAGAAATAAGTTTGTGAGACTAGCACCATCATCCCTCAAGAGCTCTGTGGTTGCACTTCTCTGTAGGTCAGATATTACTGTAGGAACTGCTGTCACTGAGCTGGAATCCTTAAGCACAATGGGGATGACAGGATCCCGAGTTGGCAGAAGCCAGGTGGCAGCACTTAATCACCAAAGACAGGGTAGACACGGCTATTATAATAGACAACAAACTCAAAGGAGGCATCAAAATTATATGACATGCAGAGATTTGTGGCATTGGCTAGTAAATCATGGGGTGCCTAGAAATACAATAGAAGGGCAGTCTACTAAATTCTTGTTGGAGATATATAAACAAAAGAGTTCTAGGTCAAGGGAACAGAAGTCTAACCTGAATTACAAAAACACAGAGTCACGGCCCCTTAATCAATTTCCAGACTTGAAACAGTTTACAGACCCTGAGCCCCTTGAATGAAGGGGAAGCCAGGTCCCTATGGGGGAGAAACCTCTTACACTGCCACAAATTTATACTGTTAACCTTCCTCTAAGTCTTCCCCAAGGAGACCGATGGCCTTTTACCATGGTAACTGTGCATTGGGGAAAGGAAATGATCAGATATTTCGGGGATTATTAGACACTGGTTCAGAAGTGACATTAATTCCAGGGGACCCAAAACGTCACTCTGGACCACCAGTCAGAGTGGGGGCTTATGGAGGCCAAGTGATCAATGGAGTTTTAGCTAAGGTCCATCTCACAGTGGGTCCAGTGGGCCCCCGGACCCATCCTGTAGTTATTTCCCCAGTTCTGGAATGTATAATTGGCATAGACATACTGAGCACCTGGCAGAACCCCCACGTTGGTTCTCTAACTCGTGCAGTGAGGGCTATTATGGTGGGAAAGGCCAAGTGGAAGCCACTAGAACTGCCCCTACCAAGCAAAATAGTAAATCAAAAGCAATACCGTATTCCTGGAGGGATTGCAGAGATTACTGCCACTCTTAAGGACTTGAAAGATGCAGGGGTGGTGATTTCCACCACATCCCCATTCAACTCTCCTATTTGGCCTGTGCAGAAAACAGATGGGTCTTGGAGAATGACAGTGGATTATCGTAAACTCAGCCAGGTGGTAACTCCAATTGCAGCTGCTGTTCCAGATGTAGTATCATTGCTTGAGTAAATCAATACATCCCCTGGTACCTGGTATGCAGCTATTGATCTGGCAAATGCTTTTTTCTCAATAGCTATTAGTAAGGACCACCAGAAACAGTTTGCTTTCAGCTGGCAAGGTCAGCAATATACTTTCACTGTCCTACCTCAGGGGTATATCAATTCTCCAGCCCTATGTCATAATCTTGTTCGCAGAGACCTTGATCGTTTCTCCCTCCCACAAGACATCACACTGGTCCATTATATTGATGATATCATGTTGATTGGACCTAGTGAGCAAGAAGTAGCAACTACTCTAGATTTATTGGTAAGGCATTTGTGTGTCAGAGGATGGGAGATAAATCCAACAAAAATACAGGGGCCTTCCACCTCAGTAAAATTTCTAGGTGTTCAGTGGTGTGGGGCATGTCGAGATATCCCTTCTAAGGTGAAGGATAAATTGCTGCATCTGGCCCCTCCCACAACCAAAAAAGAGGCACAATGCCTAGTTGGTCTTTTTGGATTTTGGCTACAACATATTCCTCATTTGGGTGTGCTACTCCGGCCCATTTATCAAGTGACCAGAAAAGCTGCTAATTTTGAGTGGGGACCTGAACAAGTGGAGGCTCTGCAACAGGTCCCGGCTGCTGTGTAAGCTGCTCTGCCACTTGGGCCATATGATCCAGCAGATCCAATGGTGCTGAAAGTGTCAGTGACAAATAGAGATGTTGTCTGGAGCCTTTGGCAGGCCCCTATAGGAGAATCACAATGCAGACCCTTAGGATTTTGGAGCAAAGCCTTACCATCTGCTGCAGATAACTACTCTCCTTTTGAGAAACAGCTTTTGGCCTGCTACTGGGCCTTAGTAGAGACTGAACGCTTAACCATGGGCCACCAAGTTACCATGAGACCTGAGTTGCCTATTATGAGCTGGGTGTTGTCTGACCCACCAAGCCATAAAGTTGGGCGTGCACTGCAGCACTCTATTGTAAAGTGGAAATGGTATATACGAGATAGAGCCAGAGCAGGTCCTGAAGGCACAAGTAAGTTACATGAAGAAGTGGCCCAAATGCCCATGGTTTCCACTCCTGCTACCACATTACCTTCTCTTTCCCAGACCAGAGCTATGGCCTCTTGGGGAGTTCCTTACAGTGAATTGACTGAGGAAGAGAAAAGTCGGGCCTGGTTTACAGGTGGTTCAGCACGATATGAAGGTACCACCCGAAAGTGGACAGCTGCAGCATTACAACCCCTTTCTGGGGTGTCCTTGAAGGACAGTGGTGAGGGCAAATCCTCCCAGTGGGCAGAACTTCGAGCAGTGCACCTGGTTGTTCATTTTGCTTGGAAGGAAAACTGGCCAGAGGTGCGTTTGTATACTGACTCATGGGCTGTTGCTAATGGTTTGGCTGGATGGTCAGGGACTTGGAAAGACCATAATTGGAAAATTGGTGACAAAGAGGTCTGGGGAAGAAGTATGTGGATAGACCTTTCTGAGTGGGCCAAAAACATGAAGATATTTGTGTCCCATGTGAATGCACACCAGAGGGTGACTTCAGCAGAGGAAGATTTTAATAATCAAGTGGATAAAATGACCCGTTCTATGGATACCAGTCAACCTCTTTCCCCAGCAACTCCTGTTATTGCCCAATGGGCTCATGAACAAAGTGGTCATGGTGGTAGGGATGGAGGTTATGCATGGGCTCAGCAACATGGACTTCCACTCTCCAAGGCTGACCTGGCTACAGCCACTGCTGAGTGCCCAATCTGCAAGCAAGCAGAGACCCACACTCAGCCCCCGATATGGCACCATTCCCCGAGGTGACCAGCCAGCTACATGGTGGCAGATTGATTAAATTGGACCACTTCCTTCATGGAAGGGGCAGCAATTTGTTCTAACTGAAATAGACACATACTCTGGATATGGGTTTGCTTTCTCTGCCAAAACTACTATCCGTGGGCTTACAGAATGCCTTATCCATCATCATGGTATTCCACATAGCATTGTTTCGGATCAGGGAACACACTTCACAGCAAATGAAGTGGGGGAATGGGCACATGCTCATGGAATTCTCTGGTCTTACCATGTTCCCCATCATCCAGAAGCAGCTGGATTGATAGAACCGTGGAATGGCCTTTTGAAAACTCAATTACGGTGCCAACTAGGTGGCAAAAACTTGAAAGGCTGAGGTAATGTTCTCCAGGAAGCTGTGTATGCTCTGAATCAGCACCCGCTGTATGGTGCTGTTTCTCCCATAGCCAGGATCCATGGGTCCAGGAACCAAGGGGTGGAAATGGGTGTGTTGCCACTCACTATTACTCCTAGTGATCCACTAGGAAAATTTTTGCTTCCTGTCCTTGCTACCCTGAGTTCTGCTGGTCTACAGGTTTTAGTTCCAAAACGGGGTATGCTTTCTCCAGGAGAAACAACAGTGATACCACTGAACTGGAAGTTAAGATTACCACCTGGTCACTTTGGGCTACTTATGCCTCTGGATCAACACACCAAGAAGGGGATTACATTATTGTCTGGGGTAATTGACCCTGACTATCAGAAGGAAGTAGGACTGCAACTACATAATGGAGGTAAAGAAGAGTTTTCTTGGAATATAGGAGATCCCCTGGGGCGTCTATTAGTACTACCATGCCCTGTGATTAAAATCAATGGAAAACTGCAACAACACAATCCAGGCAAGACCACTAATGGCTCTGAGACTTCAGGAATGAAGGTTTGGGTCACCCCACCAGGTAAAGAACCACGGCCAGCTGAAGTGCTTGCTGAGGGGAAAGGGAACATGGAATGGGTAGTGGAAGAAGGTAGTGATAAATATGAACTTCGGCCACGTGATCAGTTACAGAAATGAGGACTGTAATGCTGTTTTGTTCGTGTTATATTATTTAAGTTGTAAGATATCAAGTTTAAGAATGAATGTTGCCCAAGGATTTGCACCCTATTCTGGAGAGATTTAATGTGTTTCCAGTTGTATGCTGGACAGTTGAGTATTGTCAGGTAAAAGAAAAAATGTGTGCTTATTTGTTTTCATTTGGAGATTGAGTATGGTCTATGGTGATATATATATAGGTGCCAAGTTGTCAACGGGTGGACTGTCATGGTTAGGGACAGGTGTCAACTTGGCCAAGTTGTGGTACCTGTTCATCTGATTGGGCAAGCGCTGGCCTGTCTGTTGCAATGAGGACATTTCATAGGATTAGGTCATGATCACATCAGCTACATCCACAGCTGATTCCATTTGTAATCAGCCAAGGGGGAGTGTCTTCTGCAATTAGTGATGCTAAATGCAATCATGGGAAGCCTTTTAAGGAGGACTCAGAGGAGACAGGTTCCATTCCTGCTTTGGCTGGTGAGCCTCTCCTGTGAAGTTCATCCAGGCCATCCATCGGAGTCATCAGCTTCGCAGCTTGCCCTGTGGATTTTGGACTCTGCGTTCCTACGGTCACGTGAGACACTTTCATAAATTTTATATTTGCAAGTGTTCCTTGTTGATTCTGTTTCTCTAGAGAACCCTAACTAATACAGGGGGTAATTGTTATTTCTGGATTTTTGAGTGGCTGTTTTATATATGCATAACCTGGTATTTAGAGATAAGAACAAAGTCTATCAGGTCAGGATTAAGGTAATTCAGATTACAAGGGTAAGGAAACATTGTCTGTAATTTTGAGTTTTGCCTACTTTTTGAGATCAAAGGAAGAAAGATTTATTTTGCCCAAAACCTAAATTTTCAGTACCACATAATCTATCTTAACCTGTCAGTATAGTTCACTTAATCAATCCAAGTACAGGGGTCCCAGAACAAGAATGAGAGCCTTTAATCCTGTATAGCTTAGTATAATGCTTGGACACATCCCAAAGCGTATTAAGAAGTTAATAAAAAAGCATTGTCAATGTCTCTTGAGGGATGGGAGAAACAATATGGAACTATTAAACTTTACCACCAGGGAAACCCCAGATACTGTGTCAATCATTAGGTACACTCAAATAAATAGGAAAGCCCTTGCTCTTTTTTTTTATATAAATAGAACACTTCATGAATTTGCATGTCATCCTTGTGCAAGGGCCATGCTAATCTTTTCTGTATCATCCCAATTTTAGTTTATGTGCTGCCAAAACAAGCACAAGACCTCGATCTTGAGACTTGCTCTTGTGAAGCTTATGTTTGTAATGGAGAAACTTAGCTTATCTTTAGGTATACCTAAGAGTCACCCCTGGAGGACCTTTTTTGTTGCTCAAATGTGGCATCTCTCTCTCTCTCTAAAACCAACACTGCAAGTGAAACCATTGCCCTCCTCCCTATGAGGGTCATGACATGAAGAGATGAATGTTTCCCTGGCAGTGTGTGAGATGACCCTCAAGGATGAGGCTGGCCCTGGAACCATGGGAACAAACAATGTCATCCTGATGAAAAGGGGTAAAAGAAGGGTAACAAATAAGGTATCAGTGGCTGAGAGATTTCAAAGAGTTGAGAGGCTACTCTGGATATCACTCCTATGCACACTCCAGTTAGACACTGCTACTATCATAAGTCATCAAATCCCAACCAAAACCATTCCTTCCAATCCTAAAGAATTCCTATGGCATTACATAAGGTTCTACAAAGGTTCCATGTGCTAGAATAACTTTCCAGAAGCCTACCTCCAGATGGGTCCCTGGACCAGATAAGTCCTGGAATAGAGAGGTACTAGCTTTCCCAGAATGTCAGCAAGTTCCATCCCCCTATCTCATATTATCAAAAGACCCTTCCAACATGAAAAATTGAAGTAGCCATAGCCCAGATATCCCTAAAGAGTGAAAGGGTTCAAGGGTGGTGTTGAAGTTGTACAGGGAATGTTGGTTTTGACATATGATATGGGTGCTGTATCAGTATATTGATATTTCTTTTAGCCTCCAGTACCTTAGAGCAGCTAGAAATAATAAGATAAAATTGTGCTATTGTAACCCATACCAAACTCTGAAATCTGTTCTACAACTAATTGTTGCAATGTACTTTGAAATTTTTGACTTTTTTTGTATATATGTTATTTTTCACAAAATAAAAAAAAATGAGGCAGTAGGATATAATAAAGAAGGTAAGGTTTTCAAATGAATAAGACTGCTGAGTCAATATATTGATATTTTTTTTGGTCTCCAGTGTCTTGGGACAGGTAGAATCAAAAATGAAAAATTGTGGAACTGTAAACCATACCAAGCTTTAAAATCTGTTGTATAACAACTTGTTAAAATTTGCTTGGAAATTTATAGCTTTTATGTATACATATTATTTTTCACAATTAAAAAATTGAGGGAGAGATTAAAGTCTTCAAGGACAAGCAAAGACTGAGTTTTTTTTTATTTCTAGCTGCTCTGAGGTACTGGAGACTAAAAGAAATATCAATATACTTATACAGCAACCATATTAACAAAAGATTTTCTCTACAAGAAATACTAAAGGAAGACCTGTCAGCTGAAAAACAAAGACAAGAGAGGGAGATCTGGAGGAGGGCACAGAATTCAAGGCTACCAGTAATGGTAATTTAAAGGATAAAAAGAGAGTGAGAAAAGAATATATAGATCTGACAAAGACTAAAGGATAAGAGATTAGACTCAAGAACTGCTTTCATAGTAATAATGTTGAACGTCAATGGACTAAACTCACCAATTAAAAAATACAGAATGGCAGAATGGAAAGAAAATGTTATCCATCTATTTGTTTACAAGAGATGTGATTTACACCCAAAGACACAAATAGATTGAAAGTGAAATGATGGACAAAGCTGTTCTATGCAAGTTGTAACACAAAGAAAGCAGGAATAACTATACTAAAGTCTAATAAAATAGACTTTAAATGTAAAGACATCATAAAGATAAGGAAGGACACTGCATATTAACAAAAGGACAATTCACCAAAAAGAAATAACAATCATAAATGTTTATGCTCCTAATCAAGGAGCTCCAAAGTACATGAGGCAAGCATTGGCAACACTGAATGGAGCCACAGATGTTTTAACAATAATAGTGGGAAACTTCAATACATCAATTTTCACTGTAGATAGAACAACCAGACAGAGTAACAACAGGAGAATACAGACCCTAAACAATGTAATAAATGAATTAAGCCTAATAGACATATATAGATCAGTACACCTCAGAACAACAGGATACATACTCTTTTCGAGTGCACATGGAATGTTCTACAGGATAGACCATCTGCTGGGACACAAAATAAGTCTTTATAAATTTAATAAGATTAAAATTATCCAAAGCAATTTCTCTGACCACAATGGAATGAAATTGGAAATTAATAATCATTAAAGAACCAGAGCTTTCACAAACATATGGAAATTAAACAACATACTCTTAAATAATCAAAGAAGAAATTTCTGGAGACTTAGTAAACATCTGGAGAGGAATAACAATGAGAATATAACATATCAGAACTTATGGGGTATAGGTAGTGCTGAGAGGGAAATTTATTGCCATAAATGCCTATATTAAAGAAATAAGAATGAATTGTTTTTTTACAATTTTGCTTAAATTCAGGACTTAACTTCTCAACTGGAGAATTTAGAGAAAGATCAGCAAACTAACCACAAAATAAATAAGAGATATAAAAAGATTAAATAAGAAATAAATGAACTGGAGAACAAAAAAAAAACTAGAAAGAATAAAAAAATACAAAATTGGTTCTTTGATAAAATCAATAAAATTGATTGACCCTTATGTAGAAAAATTAGAGAGGATGGAGATAAATAAATCAAGTATGAGATGGGAGTCATTATCATATATTCTGAAGTAATTTTAAAAATCATAAAAGAATACTATGAACAACCATATGCCAGGAAACTAGCTAACTTAAATGAAATGGACAAATTCCTAGAAACACTGGAACTACCTATACTGACTCAAGAAAGAACAAATGATCTTAATACACCAATTATAAGTAAAGAAATTCAATGTGTCACCAAAAATCTGTGCATAAAGTAAAACCCAGGAACAGATGGCTTCACAGAGGAATTTTATCAAACATTCCCAAAAGAGCTAACACGAATTCTATTCAAACTCTCCCAAAAATTTGAAGTAAGGGAACACTACCTAACTCATTCTTTGAAGCTAACATCACTGTAACACCCAAAACAGATAAAGACACTATAAGAAAGGAAAACTTCAGACTAACTTCATTAATTGACATATATGTTCAAATTCCAAAAAGTACTAGCAAATTGAATCCAATGACACATTAAAAGAACTATACATCATGACTGTGCTGGTTTGAAGGTATTATGTAACCCAGGAAAGCCATGTCCTTTAGTCTTCATTCAATATCGCTGGCTGCAATCTTTTTTATTGTTTTCATGGAGATATGTTGCACCCAATTGTGGGTGATAACTTTTGCTTAGATGGTTTCCATTGAGATGTGTTTCCACCCATTCAAAGTAGGGTTGCTTACTGGAGCCTGTTATGAGGGAACCAATTTGGAAAAAGCTGGAGAGTCCACACAGCCAGAGACCATTGGAGATGAAGAAGGAAAACACCCCAGAGGAACTTCTTGAAACAAGAAGCCAGGACAGAAAGCTAGAAGATGTTGCAATGTTCCCTCTCAGCTGAGAGAGAAACCCTGAACTTCATTGGCCTTCCTTGAATGAAGGTAAAATTTTGTTGGGCTTTAATTTGGATATTTTCACAGCCATAGATCTGTAAACTTACGACTTAATAAAGCCCCTTTTTAAAAAGCTGTTCTGGGCGGGTCATGGTTGCTTAGCAGGCAAAGTTCTCACCTGCCATGCCAGAGACCTGAGTTTGATTCCTGGTGCCTGCCCATGAAAAAAAATATCTGTTCTGTTTCTGGTATATCACATTCTGGCAGCTTTTGCAAATCAGAACAATGACCAAGTGGGGTTTAGACCAGGAATGTAGGGATGATTCAACACAAGAAAATAAATCAATGTAATACAGCACATTAATCAATCAAGTAGGAAAAATCTCATGATCATTTTGATTGATGCCAAAAAAAGCATTCAACAAAATTCAGCATTCTTTCTGATAAAGCATTTCAAAAAGTAGGAATTGAAGGAAAGTTCTACAATATCATAAAAGACATATATGAAAAACTTAAGGCCAGCATCATACTTAATGGTAAGCATTCCCCTTAAGATCAAGAATGAGACAAGGATGCCCATTGTCACCATTATTATTCAATATTATACTATAATCCCTAGCTGGAGCAATTAGGTAAAAGAAAGAAATAAAAAAAAATCCAAAGAGGAAAGGAAGAAATATAAGCTGTAATCATTTGCAAATGACATGGTCTTATACTTAGAAAACACAGAGAAATCTATGATAAAGCTACTTGAGCTAATAAAAAATTCAGCAAAATGGCTCAATGCCACTCTGACCCAAATGGGGAAAAAGAAACCTATCAAATAAGGTATCAGTGGCAGAGATTTCAAATGGAGTTGAGAGACTTCTCTGGGGGTCACAGTTATGCAAGCTTCAGTTAGACATTGCTCTTTATCATAGATTGCCAAACCCCAACCAAAACTATTCCTGCTAATCCTAAAGAATACCTAGGGCATTATATAGCATTCTACAAAGGTTCCTTGCACTAGAGTAACTTTCTAGAAATCTAAAACCTCCAAATGGGTCCCTGGATGAGATAAGTCCTGAAATGTAGAGGGGCCAGCCTCTCCTGAGTATCAGCTAGATCCATCTCCCTATCCCATGATATGGACAGTCTCAACATAAAAAAGTTAGAATGGAAATACCCCTAAAAAGTAGGAGAAAGATCAAAGGTAGTGTTGGAATTATCCAGAGAAAGTAGGGTTTAACAAATGAGTATGGTTGCTGAATTATTATGTTGATATTTCTTTTGGTCATCAATATCTTAAATTAGCTAGAAGTAGAAACCTGAAATTGTGAAATTGTAACCCATACTGAGCTCTGAAATCTGTTCTACAACTAATTGCTGTGATGTGCTTTGAAATGTATTACATTTTTGTATATAGGTTATTTTTCACAAAAAAAAGAAGTAAAAGAGTGTTTGGGAAAGACTACCTTATTTGGTGGAAGGAAGAAGTAGATAAAAAAACAATATGTTAAGAAGAAAGACAAACTTGGTTTTACTCACATTACCACATGGAGTGGATATGCTGTGAGACATTGAATTTCAAGGGTTTTCTGAGTGTGGGATTATTGTTAGACCACAATAAGGATATTATCTCAATTATGTAGGAGGCATGTAACAAATACAAAGCCCAGAGAACATCACAGGACTTATTATCAAAACTTTTAAGGAAAAACATTTTACAAGTGTAAATTATACATTCTGATTTCTGTAATTATAACTAAACCACACACTCCTACATATTGAAGATTTCAATATGTAATTCCTTCAGACTTAATTTCAAGTTTTCTTTATAAAGAAATGTACCATCAAAAAAGATAATAATAATAATTATAAAAGTAGTTTACAAAAACCAGTCCAGGGGCAAAATTAAGGTGTGGAGATAAATAGTGGCATGAGGATAAATGCATCCATCATGATCTGTTCTGCTCGTCTCCCAATAGTCCTCCATTCTGTCTGCCCAGCATAAGCCTTGCCAAAACCAACTTTCAGATTTTCAACTAACATTGTTGATCTCACAGTTGCTTATTTCACAATGACTGGCAGTTGGGAAGTTGATGACAAAAGGGGTCATCTATGGAGAAATCCATAAGATAGTTTCTTCGGAACAGTACTTCCCAAAGTGTAGGCCCAAACCATGCACATCAAAAATATTTCTAAGTTCTGTTCTTGATCTGCTTCATCAGAAATGCTGAGAGTGGACTAGAAGGCTTTGAACTGTATAAAAGCCCACTAAAATTTAAGTGTCTCTGCCTTTGTGCAAAGTGAGATAAAAATGAAATCCCTTCTGACACTAAGGGTGGATGAGGTGCATCCTAGTAGTGAAATTTGAAAAAGACAAATTAAAGGTAGAGCTTTCCTATTTTACAGCTTACTTTAAGTTTTATCTCAATTCTAACCACTATAGATTTAAACCAAACTAAAAGGTGCTCTGAAAGCATGAGCTACATATGGTAGGGAATGTTTGTGTTAAAAACCTCAAAACTGAAGCTGCTTCTAAACTTTCATTCTGCCAGACACAGGGGAGCCCCAAGATGGAGTTTCTGTCCTAGAAGAGACAGAAAGGTAAATTAACAAACTTTAGTGTGGACTGTGAAGCACAAGCGGGTAACCCTTATATAAACCATGGACAATAATTAATAGTATAATTATAATAACTATGTTTCATCAGTTGTTTCACCTATTGCAAGATGTTAACAATGGGAAGCACATAGGAGAACACTGTACTTTATGCATGATTTTTCAGTAAAACTACAACTTTCTCTCTACAGAATAAAATTCAATATGACCTACAATGAGGCATAATTTCACATCCACTAGATTGACTATAATAAACAAAAATGGACAGTAACAAGTGTTGATAAGGATGTGGAGAAATTGGAACCCTTACTCATTGCTGCCAGTGTAAATTTCTGAAATAATAAAGAGTTCAGTCTCTTTGTAAAATAAAAATCAGTCATGTTTCTATATGCAAGAAATTATCTATTTGAGGAGAAAATTAAGGGTAAGTAATGCATTAAAATTGTGACCAAAAAAGTCAGCCATCTAAGACTAAGCTTAACCATGAATTTCAAGGACTTGCACATAGAAACTTACAAAACATTGCTAAAAGTAGTAGAAAGTGACCTAAATACATGGAAAGACATTCCATGGTCATGGATTAGAAAGCTGAATGTCATCAGGATGTCAATTCTACACAAATTGATCTAAAGATTCAATGTAATACAAATCAAAACTCCAACAACCTACTTTGAAGACTTGAAATAGCTAGTTATCAATTTTCTTTGGAAGGAAAAGAAACCCCAAATAGCCAAAGATATTTTAAAAAAAGAAGAGTGAAGTGGGAGCACTAACACTTCCTAACTTTAAAGCTTAGTATAAACCCACAGTGGTCAAAACAGCCTGGTACTGGCACAAAGAAATATCCACCAATGGAATGGAATTAAGAGTACAGAGATAAAACACCAAATCTTTTGAAAATTGGTCTTCAATAAAACCACCAGATTCACTGAAGTGGGAGAGAATAGTATTTTCAGTAAACAGCATGTGAGAATTGGATATCAATAGGTGAAAGAGTGAGAAAAGACCTCTACCTTACACCCTGTTTGAGTTCATAAAAGCTTCTAGAATGCAACATATCAGAAACTGAATGGCTTTTAAAATGGGGAATTTATTAAGTTTCAAGGTTATGGTTCTAAGGCTGTGAAAAAGGCTATAAAAATGTCCAAACTAAGGCACATAGGGAAAGATACCTTGGTTCGAGGACGGCAGTGATGTTCCTGGTTTCTCTCTCAGCTGGAAAGGTACATGGTCATGTCTATTAACTAAATTTCACTCTAGGCTTCTTCAGTGGCTACCCTGGGCAGGGGGTACAGTTCTTCATGCATCTTCAAAGTTCTCTGGCTGTGTGGGTTCTGTAGATTCTGAAGTTTTTTTCCAAAATGGTTCCATCTTAAAGGAATCCAGAAGACACCCCACCTTGAATGGGTAGAAACACATCTCCATGGAAACCATCTAATCAGTTACCACCCACAATTTGGTGAGTCACATCTTCATGGCAACAATAAAAAGATCTCACCCACAAATATTGAATGAAGATTAAAGGACATGCTTTTTCTGGGGTACACTACAGTTTCAAATCAGCACAGTTCATCACCCTTTGTGCCTCAAAAAGACATTTCATTCCAAATGTAAAATACACTCATTTCATCACAATATTGCAAAGCCTTAAACCATATCAGTAAAATACAAATATAATACAAAGTCAGAAACAGTGCAAATCTCAATAAAGTCAGCTACAGGTGTGGTCTGCCCCAAGGTAAAATTATTCTCTGGCTGTGGTCCTGTAAATCTCAGAACAAGCTATGTACTGCCAACACATGAAGAGGGACAGTCATAGAATACATATTTAAATTTCCATAGGGAGAAATTGGAAGGAAAACAGGAGTCACCAGACCCAAAGAGTTAAAAAAAATAAAAACCTGTAGGGCAAATTACATTAGATTTCAAAGTCTGAGAGTCATTTACCCTCAGGGCTTTAGAAAGTGGCAATTCCACCCTTTCTAAGGGTCTATGCAGCTCTCTCGAAATGCTGGAGTGAAAATTGCAACCTTGTAGGATATTGGGAAAATCACCTTTTTCTGAGCTCCACCTTCTCCAAGCATTAGGGCAACACCTGGACACTCTGCCATCTCTGGGACACAAGTTCAACCACCTCAGCCCCTTCAACTTCCCCCAAGGAATTTGCTTCACCCCCTCTGAGGCCTGGGGCATAGAAAACTCTGCCTTCTGCCTTTAGGGCCCTCTCCACGTGGGTTTGCTGTCCTGCACAGAGGTTACCTGGCTTCAGCCCTTAGCTTCTATGGTTCTGCCTCTGAGGTTATTTTTCTTTCAGTTTGTCTATTTATTGCCCTTTTTAGTCTAGACTGACAGTGCTTCTGTTTATACATATCCCACAAAACTCTTGTTGACTTTCTATTTTTTAGGCATGAGTAGTAAAGTTTATTAAAAGAAAAGTTTATCAAAAAGAGAGAGTACACATTAGAGAGTTTAATGTGAGCATGCCCAAGGGAGGAACATGCACTGAGTGATGTGGGCCAGCTTACTTTAAAGGAAAGTTTTACAAGTGGCAGGTTTTCCTAGTAACTTTTGAATACTAGATTTCTTCTTTGTTATAGGAGGAGATAGCTAGAAGAATTCATAGTTTGTTGTCACATACCTGAAATTTGTCTTTGGGTAAATGGTTAGCAATCTTTATGGCTCTGTGCTTCTTATTATTAATTAAGAGTTTTCTTTGGGCTCAGAATTTTACAAGCTTTTATTGTTTGGGGAAGTTGCAATGGTTTGTGGAGGGTTGGGGGCTTTAGGGAAATTTTTGTCCGAGGAAGTTTGCAGCTGAAGTTTACAGTTCTATATTAGTTTCTTTGGAGCTATATAAGAAACAAGAGACTTGGAGTTGTCTCTTTGGGAGCTGAATAAGAAACCAGGGGCTTAGTTGTCCTACTTTATCCTTCTTTAATCCCCCCTGAAAGAGTTCCATCCCTTTAATCTTAAAAGGAGTTTGAGAGATAAACTTTTGATAGTTTCACAGATTTGAGGGAGCACATGTAGAAATATGCATTATTGCTGACAAGGTAGGAAGGGTTGGGGAATATTGGAAAATGCAGAAATATTATTATGTTATAACCCAGCCCATCCACATAAGTCTCTGAAATAGGAATGGGAGGTTACACATTTGCAGCTTGCAATGTTGAGATATGAGAAATTGTCATATAATGATATCTTAGTCACACTTGACTGTGGACAGCCATCCTATGTGTTGGTGTGCAGTTGAATTAGAAGTTCTGATATCCAAAATGCCACCTTTGGTAATTATCCAGATTGAGTTTTTTTAAACAAGTCACAGATGGGTAGGTACTGCTTAGATATACTCTGATAATAGAGATCACATATAGAACATAGAGTGAATAGTTGTGTAGAGAGTATTAAATTAAATAATTGGCACTTGGGAGGCATGGATGATTAACAGTAATATTCCATGGGAGGTGTGCTGGTTTGAAAGGATGTGTGTCCCCTAGAAAAGCCATGTTTTAATCAAAATCCCATTTCATAATGGCAGAATAATCCCTATTCAACACTCTATCCTTGAATTTGTAATTAGATAATCTCCCTGGAGATGTGATTTAATCGAGTTGTTAAGCTGGATTAGGTGACAACATATCTGCACCAATTTGGGTGGGTCTCCATAAGTTTCTGGATTCCTATAAAAGATGAAACATTTTGGAGAATGAGAGATTTGGAAAGAGCAGAATGACATAGCCATAAGAAGCAGAGAATCCATCAGCCAGCAGCCTTTGGAAATGAAGAAGGAAAATGCCTCCCGGGGAGCTTCATGAAGGGAAGCCAGGAGAGAAACCCAGCAGATGATACCATCTCTGCCACATGTCTTTCCAGATGAGAGAGAAACCCTGACTCTGTTTGCCATGTGCCTTTTTACTTGAGAGAGAAACCCTGAAATTCATTGGCCTTCTTGAACCCAGGTATCTTTCCCTGGATGCCTTAGATTGGACATTTCTATAGACTTGCATTAAATGGGATATTTTCTCAGCCTTAGAACTGTAAATTAGGAACTTATTAAATTCTCCTTTTTAAAAGCCGTTCTGTTTCTGGTATATTGCATTCTGGCAGCTAGCAAACTAGGACAGATTTTGGTACCAGAGAGTGGGGTGCTGCTGCTGCAGTTTGCAAATACCAAGCATGTTGGAATGGCTTTTTAAAGGGATAAGCAGAAGATTTTGGAGGAGTTGTGAGTAGCTTGATAGAGAAGGTCAAAAATGCTTTGAAGAGAGTGTCAGTAGAAATGTGAACTCTAAAGCTACCAGTGATGAAGCTCTAGACAGAAATGAGGCATGTATTATTGCAGACTGGAAAGAAGGCGATCCTTGTTTTAAAATAGCAGACAATCTGGCAAAATTGATGAGTGACTTTGGCTGGAAGGATAATTTTAAAAGCCATTAACTTGGATATTTAGCAGAAGAGATCTCCAAATTAAATGTCAAAAGTGCAACCTGGTTTCTCCTCACAGCTTATAGTGAAATGTGACAGGAAAGAGATAAGCTGAGAATTGAACTCTTGGGTACTAAGAAAGCAGGAATTGAAGTTCTGGAAAATTCTGGGCTCCCAGGGGGGTAGACCACAAAGAATGGTGCCCCATGTGAGGATTTGGCTAAATGTGGAACAAGCCAGCCATTTCAGAGAAAGCCAACAAGAGTGCTGTGGAACCTGTATAAACAGAGCTGCTGCCAGTCTGGACTAGGGGATTCAGAGAATGGACACATTGGAGGAAAAATAACTTCAGAGGCAAAACCAAGGAGGCTGAGATCTGAAGTAAAAAAGCCTTGGGCTGGGAGAGCGGACCCACCCAAGCCCGTGGAGAGGGTGAGTTTGCCCCAAAGGCAGAGGATGGGCCTTCCACCTCGTTGCAGTGGAAGAGTCATGCTGCCTCAGGACTTGGAAAGGGTGAAGCACATTCCTTAGGGTTTGGGGAGAGCCTGGCTGTCACCACATGGAGGAGTTGAGCATGTGCCCCAGAGATGGCAGAGAGCCTGGGTGCAGCCTCAATTCTCGGAGAGGGTGGAGCCGAGAAAAAGGTGGTCTCCCCAGTGTTCCCCAAGGTTGCATTCAGAGAAAGGCAGGCCTCTGTGTAAGCCTTTGGAAAGGGTGGGACTGCCGCTTTCTAAAGCCCTGAAGACTCTCAGACTTTGAAATCTAATGGTCTTTTCCCTGAGGGTTTTCAAAACTGTATGAGTCCAGTGACCCCTGTGTTCCTTCCTCCCTATGGAAATGGCATATGTGTCTTATGACTGTTCCTCCTTTGTATGTTGGCAGCAAATAACTTATTTTGACTTTTTATAGGTCCAGAGCCAGAGGATAATTCTGTCTTAGAACAGACTATGCCTGTGACTAACTTTGATAGGAGTTTGTGCCTTTCTAACTTTGTATCTCGTGTATTGCTACTGAAATGGTTTAAGGTTCTCTGATATTATTATGGAATGAATGTGTTTTGTATATGGGGAGCACATGTCTTTTTAGGGTCCAGAGGTTGGAATGTGCTGGTTTGAAAGAATGTATGTCCCCTGGAAAAGTCATGTTTTAATCAAAATTTCATTTCATAATGGCAGAATAATCCCTATTCAACACTCTATCCTTGAATTTGTAATTAGATAATCTCCCTGAAGATGTGATTTAATCGAGTTGTTAAGCTGGATTAGGTGACAACATATCTGCACCAATTTGGGTGGGTCTCCATAAGTTTCTGGAGTCCTATAAAAAAGGAAACATTTTGGAGAATGAAAGAGATTCGGAGAGAGCAGAACGACATAGCCACAAGAAGCAGAGAGTTCATCAGCCAGCAGCCTTTGGAAATGAAGAAGGAAAATGCCTCCCGGGGAGCTTCATGACGGGAAACCAGGAGAGAAACTAGCAGATGATGCTGTGTTTGCCACATATCTTTCCAGATGAGAGAGAAACCCTGACTCCATTCACCATGTGCCTTCTTATTTGAGAGAGAAACTCTGAACTTCATTGGCCTTCTTGAACCCGGGTATCTTTCCCTGGATGTCTTAGATTGGACATTTCTATAGACTTGCAATAATTGGGACATTTTTCTCAGCCTTAGAACTGTAAACTAGCAACTTATTAAATTCTCCTTTTTAAAAGCCATTCTGTTTCTGGTGTATTGCATTCTGGAAGCTAGCAAACTAGAACCGGAGGCTTGAGTTATTAACATTAGTATATTTTTTCATAGTCTCCACTAGTCTCCTATGTCTGCCTTTGTCCCTTTCCCATGCAACTTGTTGGCATGCCCTTGGGCTTTATACAGATCCTTTATTTCTCCTCCAGAGTACAATAGGAGAAGTGAATGACTTGAACATTTCCCCCATGGACTCATAGGTTAAGTACCAGGTTTTTAAATTCCTCCAAACACGTGAAGGGGTCTTTAGAAAATTTTCCCAATTGCTTCTTACACGCTGCTAAGTCAGTCATAGAAAAAGAAACATGGACGCTTATAGTTCCCATAACCCCAATGGCTACTTCCAAGAGCAGATATAGCCTACTTCCTTCAGAGCTGCTTTTTCCTTCCTACAGAGAGTGGTAAGAGGCTCCACTGGGAGTGTGCCCAGCAGGACTTGAATAGAGAGGGAATTCAGTGGGCTTGGAACCTTTTTATTTTAAGTCTCTTTGAGGTTTTAACTTTGGAAGTTTATCTGACAATGGGTCATTTAAAATATCTGCCTCCTTTACCTGGGACAGAAAGGATTGATCATTTAATTCTCCCTTAAGATAACACATTTTACAAGCTCCCCTCATGGCTTTTTCCTGATAAAGAGCCATAAAAAGCTGGACATAAGGAATTTCAGACCATTTCAATTCTCTTTTACAAAAAATATTTAATTGGAGAATGGCATTAAAGCCAAGAGTGCCTTTTCCAGGCCATTCTTCTTCACCTTCCAATTTAGATTGAGGCCAAGCAATCTTACATTAAGAAATCAACTTTTCCTTTTTCAATTCAGTGATCAGCATATTATTCCAATTTCTCAGGACACAGTCCAGAGGGCAATCAATCCAGATTTTGCATGCACTGCCCATTATTAGTTCTTCAGGGCCAGTGTATTAGGTGGAAGATATTGTTCTCCTGAGATCTTTTGAAATCACTCCTGCTGGGCTTACTAGAATATATAACCACTGTCCTGCGGGGAGTGGTGCCAGATGAGCCCTGATCCATGTTCAATATTGTTGAAACTAAAAGAATTTGGAAATGAGAGGGCCAGTAGGCAAAGGTAGTAAAATTTATTAACAGAGAAGTTTATCAAAAAAAGAGAGTACTTGATGTTAGAGAGATTAACATGGGCATGCCTAAGATAGGGACACACCTCTTATCGGTTTTCTATGCAGTACACTAGGATCATGACCATCAGACAATAGGACTTTCCACAAATCTTTACTGAATAACTCCATCCCCAATTTAATTTTCTTCTGAAATGGCTGACTGGTTCCATGTTTGATTAAATCCTCACATGGGACCCTATTCACTGTTGTTTCACTGTCTTGAAACCCAGAATTTTCTAGACTATCAATTTCTGGTTTCTATGTACCCAGTTTTTCAGTTCTCAGCTTATCTCTTTCTTGTTGCAGTTTACTATAAGCTGCAAGGAGGAGCCAGGCTTCCTTTTCCACATTTAGTTTGGAAATCTCATCAGCTAAGTATCCTGGGTCATCACCTTTAAATTCTAAGTTCCATCTAACAGCAGTAATGACTTTGGCCAAATTATCTGCCATTTTAAAATGGGGATCACCTTAATTCCAGTTTGGAATAGCATATGCATCATTTCTGTCTAAGGACTTACTAGAGGTATGTTTAGAATCCACATTTCTACCATCAGTCTTTTCCAAGTATTCTAGGACTTATCCATCAAGCTCCTCAGAACTCTTCCAGGATATTCTTCTTATCCATTTAAAAAGTTGCTTAAACATGTTGGGTATTTTCAAACTGCAGCAACACCCCACTTCTCCAGTACCACAATCTGTTTTTAGTTTGCTAAAGCTGTTGGAATACAATATACCAGAATTGGGATGGCCTTTAAAAGGGGAAACTTAGTAAGTTACATGTTTACAGTTCTAAGTCCATGAAAATGTCAAAACTAAGGCATCCAGTGAAAAATATCCTGATTCAAGAAAGGCCTATGTGTCCAGAACACCTCTGTCAACTGGAAATACACATGGTGGTGTCTGCTAGATTTCTCTCCTAGCTTCTTGCTTCATAAGGATTCCCAGTGGTGTTCTCCTTTTGTGTCTGCAAAGATCTTTGACTGTGTGGCTCTCTAAGATCTAAATCTTTTTTACAAAATGGTTCCTTTTTACAGTGTTCCAGTAAGTATCCTCACCTTGAATGGGTGGATACACATATCCAAGGAAACCATCTAATCAAATTTACCACCCAATGAAAAGGTCCTACCTAGCAATACTGAATGAGAATTAAAGGACATGGATTTTCTGGGGTACATAATAGCTTCAAACCTACAAACACCCTACACAAAAATTAATTCAAAGTGGATAGAAGACCTGTGTGTAACAGCCAGCACCATAAAACTTCTAGGAGAAAATTCAGGGACACATCTTCAAGATCTAGTAATAAGAGGTAGCTTGTTAAACTTTAAACATGAAGCACAAACAGTGAAAGAAAAAAATAGATAAATGGAAACTTCTTAAGATTGAGGCTTCTGTGCCTCAAAAGACTTTGTCAAAAAAGGCAAAAGGCAGCCAAATCAATGGTAGAATATATTTGCAAACAACTAATGGGATAAAGGTTTAATATACTGTATACATGCAGAAATTATGCAGATCAACAATAAAAGAACAAACAACACAATTATGAAATGGACAGAGTACATGAATAGACACTTTTCTGAAGAACAAATACAGATGATTTCAAAGCACATGTAAGAGATGCTCATTTAAATTTGCCATAAGGGAAATGCAAATGAAGATGACAATGAGACATCACCTCACATCTGTAAGAATGGCTGCTATTAAACAAACAGAAAACTTCAAATGTTGGAGAGGATGTAGAGAAATTGGAGCACTTATTCACTGTTCATGGGAATGTATAATGGTGTAGCCCTGTGGAAAACAGCTCAGCATTCTTCAGAAAACTAAATATTGAGTTGCCCTATTTCCTGGCAATGCCATTAGCCAGTACATACCCAGAAGAGCTGAAAGCAGTGACATGAACAGATATTTCTATAATGATGTTCATAGTAGCACTATCCACAATTGTCAAAAAAAGGAAACAATTCAAGTGCCCATTAACAGTTCAAGTGAATAAACAAAATGTGGTATATATATATGATAGAATATTATGCAGCTAAGATGAAATGAGGTCCTGAAGCATATGACAATATGAATGAACATTGAGGACATAATTCTGAGTGAAGTAAGTCACATAAAAGAGGACAGATGCTGTACAATTTCACTATTATAACTCTGGTAAAGTTAATCTCAGAGGTTACACTGTAGAATATAGCAGACCTAGAGGTACACAAAAGGTAGAAATGAGGTAAATGCTGTGCAATGAGATTGAACCTAAATGCAAGGGAACGGATAGAAGTTATGGTAACTGGAGTTATAAGTAGCATGGCCATATTGAGGAAAATATGATTAAAAGGGAATGTATAGTACCATGTATTCCACTGGTTAAATCTACAATTATAAACAAGTTCTCACATGAACTATTTCAAAGGTTCAATATTGAACAAAGAGTCAACAGTAGATGGGTATAGGTGGAAAACTAAAACTGCATGCTATGGCCTGCTATGCTATTTGGCATATATTTGGCATGCTATGCTATTTAATTGGTTAAATATACCATTTTAAATAAGTTCTCACATGAACTATTTCAAAGATTCAATATTGAACAAAGAGTCAACAGTAGATGGGTGTAGATGGAAAACTAAAACTGTATGCTATGGTCAATAGTTAACAGGAAGATATCAATAGTACTACAGCAATACTAGGGTCAACTAACTGGTGGAGGAGACACAAGTAATAAGGGGCAGCTTTGATTTGATATTTGGCAATGCTGTGTTTGTTGGATTTTGCTGCCATGTTTCAATGAAAATTATCTAAACTTGAGAGTGCTGTTGATTGTACAGCTAAGTGAGGATACTGTAAGGCAAAGTTTGTTTATTTTGGACATTATCCCTGATGTCCAATAGATACAGGGATCTGAAGGGTACAAAGGCAGGGAAGCAGAATGCAAACTGTGATGCATCTATATAATGAAATATGGTGTGGCTACAAAAGAAGGCTTTGAGAGACACAGAACAAACTGTATAAATCTTGGGGAGTGTGTGTTGAGCAAGATAAGCCAGAAAGAAAAGAATAATTATGTTATGATGTCTCTTAGAAAATACTTATAAGAAATTTGGAGCCTAAACTGTAAGTACTTTTAGCAGACACACTTAACCTGAAGTTGTAAATATATTTATAGATTCTGAGACACTGAGCTATATGTGTATCAGCAGGTGTTTTCCTGAAATTTTGAGTAACTCTGTGACACTTAAGACCCAAAAATGAAGTGTTGCAGCCCTAAAGTTAGCATAGCTATATACAATAACAGTTAAAGTAAACACAGAAAGATAAGATCTCAACTAGAGTTAAAAATGAAGCCAATACGGCTGGGACTAAGGAAAATCAGAGCACAGAGTAAAAGATGCTATTTTATGTACTCTAGACCTCCACTGACTATATGAGAACAAAGGCAGAGAGGTTTACTATGTCTAGAGCCTAGATTTTCTATATATCATAATCTCAATCAACATGTCTTGATAGCTTATTTAAAGAACCCAAACTCTTGGAGTCTGGAACAGGAATGAGGGCTTCTCTGTATAGGCTGATGTAATACCAGGGTACATCTCCAAACATGGCAAGCTGATAATTAAAAAGGATTGGTAGAGTCCCTTGAGGGACCAAAGGGGAACTATATAGATAGGTAGGTAGGTAGGTAGGTAGGTAGGTAGGTAGGTAGGTAGATAGATAGATAGATAGATAGATAGATAGATAGATAGATAGATGGATAGATAGGTAGGTAGATAGAAAATAGATAGATAGATACATAGATACATAGACACACAGATAGATAGATAGATAGATGATAGATAGATAGATAGATAGATAGATAGATAGATAGATAGATAGGTAGATACATAGATACATAGATACATAGATACATAAGATACATAGATAGAACTATTAATCTTTCCAGCTGGGAAACCCTGAGTACCCTCTCAACCATAGGGGACTCCCAAGAAAATCGACCAAGCCCTTGATTTTGAGGCTTGCCCTTATGAAACTTATTTTGGTAAGGGAGAAGCTAAGACTGCTCATAAGGAAGCCTAAGGGTTGCTTCCAGGAAACCTCTTTTGTTGCTCAGATGTTGTCTTTTGCATTCTAAGCCCAACTTTGCAAGGAAAATAATTACCCATGCCCCATGTGGTATATGGCATTCAGGTGTGAAAATCTCCCTGACAACATGGGTCATGACTCCTGGGGATGAGTCTGAGACATTAAATACAGTCAAGAGACTATTCTAGAGAGTACTTTAATGCAAGCTTCAGTTAGATAGTGTTAATTGTCATGGTTAGCTAAACCCCAACCACCATAATTTCTGTTAACTCTTAAGAATATCTAGGACTCAAACTGAGAGTCTATAAGTGTTTCATGCACTAAGATTGTTTTTTTTTGGAACCTATAGTTCTCAGAAGGTTCCTTGTTCATATAAATCCTGAAGTCCATAGGGACCAGCTTTTCCAAGAACAATTAATTGCACCACCCTATCATTTAGTGTCAACACCCCTTCTCAACCTGAACACTCAGAACTCACATTGCCTAAAGATCCCTATAGATTGTGAGATGGACAAAAGGAGAAGGAAGAGTTATAACAGAGAAGATAGGATATAACAATTAGCGTGACTGCTGAATCACTATATTAAAATTTCTTCTAGCCTCCAGGGTTTTGGAGCAACTAGGTGGAAAAATCTGAAATAGTGGAATAGTAACCCACAAACTCAGAAATCTGTTCTGTAGCTACTTGTTGAAGCAGACTTTGAAAATTATTTTCTTTCTTCCTTTTCTTTGTATATATATTATATTTCATAATAAATATTTTTTTTAAAAAAAGCATTGCCTAACTCAAGATCCTGAATTGCTTCCACACGTATGAATTTTATAGTCCTGGTTCTTATATTACTATATTTTTGGTTGTGGTGTGACATAGGGGGTCATCTTTCATTATTTTCATTTGTATGTCCAGTTCTCCCCACACCATTTGTTCAAAAGACTTATTTCCAAGTTGAATGGACTTGGCAGCTTTTTCAAAAATCAACTGGGTATGCATATGATCATCTCTTTCTGAGCTCTTATTTCTATTCCTTTGGTCAACATATCTATTCTTTGTGCCTGTAACATGTAGTTTTGATCACTGTAGAAGTGTAACATGCCTTAATGTCAAGACCTGTGAGTCCTCCAACATTGTTCTTCTTTTTCAAGATCTTTTTGGCTATTTGGGGCCCCTTAATCTTCCAAATAAATTTGGTAGTTGAATTTTCTATGTCTTCAGTATAGGCGCTTCAAGTAGCATTGAATATGTAAATAAATTTGGATAAAATTGATATCTTAACATTTAGTCTTCCAATCCATGAACAACAAATGTCCTTCCAATTATTTAGGTCATTGATTTCTTTTATGTAAAACATTGTAGTTTTCTGTGTACAAGTTCTTTTCATTCTTGGTTAAATTTATTCCTGGATATTTTATTCTTTTCATTGCCATTGTAAATGGAATTTTTTAAAATTTCCTCTTCAGTTTTCCTCTTATTAGTGTATAGAAACACTACTGATTTTTGCATGTTGATCTTGTATCCTGCCACTTTGCTGAATTTATTAGCTTTTGCTGGCTTGAATCTATTATATAACCCCAGAAAAGCTATCTTTTAATCCTGGGTTAATCTTGTGGGGGCATCCATTTTTTTTAATCTTTTTTTTTTTTACTTTTTTTATTAATTCAAAAAAATTAGCAAACAAAACATTTAAATATCATTCCGTTCTACATATACAATCAGTAATTGTTAATATCATCACATAGTTGCATAGTCATCATTTCTTAGTACATTTGCATCGATTTAGAAAAAGAAATAAAAAGACAACAGAAAAAGAAATAAAATGATAATAGAGAAAAAAACTATACGTACCATGCCCCTTACCCCTCGCTTTCATTTACCACTATTTCAAACTGAATTTATTTTAACATTTGTTCCCCCTATTATTTATTTTTATTCCATATGTTCTACTCTTCTGTTGATAAAGTAGCTAAAAGGAGCATCACACATAAGGTTTTCACATTCACAGAGTCTCATTGTGAAAGCTATATCATTGTTCAATCATCATCAAGAAACATGGCTACTGGAACACAGCACTACATTTTCAGGCAATTCCCTCCAGCCTCTCCACTACATCTTGAACAACAAGGTGATATCTACTTAATGTGTAAGAATAACCTCCATGATAACCTCTCGACTGTTTGGAATCTCTCAGCCATTGACACTTTGTCTCATTTTACTCTTCCTCCTTTTGGTCGAGAAGGTTCTCTCAATCCCTTGATGTTAATTCTCAGCTCATTCTAGGGTTTTTCTCAGTCCTTTGATGCTGAGCCTCAGCTCATTCCAAGATCTTTGTCCCACATTGCCAGGAAGGCCCACACCCCTGGGAGTCATGTCCCATGCAGAGAGGAGGAGGGTGGTGAGACTGCTCATCATATTGACTGGAGAGAGAGGCCACATCTGAGCAACAAAAGAGGCTCTCTTGGGGGTGACTCTTAGGCCTAAATTAAGTAGACTTAACCTGTCCTTTGTGGGGTTAAGTTTCATGTGAACAACACTTCTTTTAATCTTGATTCAATAATGTAGGTTGGAATAGTTTGATTAGATTATATCCATGAAGATGTGGCACATCCAATTGTCGGTATTAACATTTGATTGCATGGAGACGTGACTCCATGTATTCCTGGTGGGTGTTGGTTAAATTACTGGAATCCTTTAAAAGAGGAAACATTTTGGAGAGAGTCAGAAATGACAGAGCCTAGAGAAATGACAAAAACCTAAGAGTCAACAGAGTGAGAGATGATGGAAAATTCAGAGCAGAGATGACACAGATGCCAACATTTGAGGAAGAGAGACACAGATGTTTGGAGATGTGTGGAGCCCAGTAGATATTGCCATGATATGTTAAGCATGCCAGAACCTGGAGAGAACAAAGGAAACCAAGAAATGAAACCCAGTCCCAGAGAAGCAAACTGAGGAATCTCCACAGGAAGAGAGGCTGAAAGCATGGAGCCCAAGAGCGAGAGACCTGCAGTTACCAGTCTCATGAATACCCAGCTGACAGAGATCTTACTGACCCATTGGCCTTCCTTTAGTGAAGCTAACCTCTTGCTATGCCTCAATTTGGACACTTTAACTTCCTTAGAACTGTAAATTTGTAACTTATTAAATTTCCCTTTATAAAAGCCTTTCCAGCTCTGGTGTATCACATTCTGGCATCTTGCAAAGTAACACATAGCTTTAGTAGCTTTGTTCAGAACTTTCTATATATAGGATCATGGCATCTGCTAATAATAAAGATTTCACTTTTTCCTTTCCAATTTGGATGACTTTCTTTTTCTTGCCTAACTGCTAAGGAAAGAACCTCCAATAAAATGTTAAATAATAGTGATGACAATGGACATCCTTGTGTTTTTCCAGATCTTAGAGGGAAAGATTTATGTCTTTCAGCATTGAATATGGTGGTAGCTGTGGGTTTTCATATATGCCCTTTATCATGTTTAGGATGTTTCCTTCTATTTCTATTTTTCTAAGTGCTTTTATCAAGAAAGGATGCTGATATTGTCAAATGCCTTCTGTGCATCAATGGCAATGATCATGTGTTCTTTTCCATTCATTTTGATTAAGTGATGTATTACATTAATTTTTTTCTCATGATGTTATATTCTCTGACTTATTATAGACCATTAAAATAGCCCCTGTTTATGTGATCAGATTTTATCAGCTCTTCTTCATCTGATTTTTGCCATGGACACATTGTATAAGTTTAAGATTGCACTTTTTGTGTAATTGTTTCATCTCTGGAAGAAAAATCCTTTTCCTCTGTTCTCTATATGGGAATCTTGATCTGTTCTGTTTATTTTTGTGCAGAACTACATCCCAAATTCTATGATTTGTTTAAATTCTCTCCCTCACTCGGTGCCCCATTTTCCCTACTTTCCTCACCTCTAGGACCCTTCTCTCTTATAGCAGTTCAGTTTACAAACTTCCCCTTTAGTTTCTCTATGAGACTTTTCTACTTCTGGTTTCTTCCCCAGTAGGTTATCCAACCTTGGAGAATCAGAAGGGGTCAATCCAAAAAGTTGGATCACTCCAGAAATGTCTGTTTTGCATTTAGGTGGTCCAGTCAATGGAAACTGGCTTGAGTGAAAACAGCAGTTTCCAGTCACAGTTTTACCGCATTCTCACTGTGTTCCTTGCTGAGACTATTTAGCAGCATATGTTCTGCCCTGGGTCTCTGTTGATTTGTGGCCTCTTGCTTGTATATGCATAGGGTTCTTTAGATGCTGTCATTGGTGGGAGGTGGACAGAATCTGGGTGACTGAATCTGAGCAAATCCTGAAGGTGTTTCTGACAAGTGGGAGTGGGAGTGGACCAGTGGGTGAGGGACAGAAGTTTCCTACTTGCTTTTTTTCCTTTTTCTTTGATTCAGCATTTGTGGAGTACTTCTCCAGTTTTTACCATCCTCCAGAGTTTTAAGCAGGTGAGATTTATTTTTTTATTTGCTGAATTTCTGGGTAGGTTTTCAGGAGATATCTTATAACAAAATGTTGATGTCCCTCACCCAAATAAGGTATTTTCTATTGTGATATCTTCACACACATACAGTCTATCCAAAGCATACAATCAGTGGCTCACAATGCCATCCTATAGTTGTGTATTCATCACCATGATCAGTTTTTGAACATTTGCATTATTCCTGAAAAAGAAATAAAAAGAATAAAACACATACATCCCATACCCCTTACCCCTCCATCTCATTAACCACTAGTATTGCAATCTACCCAATTTTTATGTCCTATTCCTCCTATTATTTATTTATTTATTGTCCTTATGTTTTTACTCATGTCTCCATACTCTGGATAAGGGGAGTGTGTGCCACAAGGTTTCCACAAACACATGGTCACAGTGTAAAAGTTATGTAGTTTTATATATATGTTGCATATAAGAATCAAGGCTACTGGAATACAGTTCAATAGTTTCAGGCATACCCCTCTAGCCACTCCAGTACATGATAAACTAAAAAAGAATATCTATATAATGCATAAGAATAACCTCCAGGATAACCTCTCAACTCTGAAATCTCCCAGCCACTGAAACTTTATTTTGTCTCATTTCTCTCTTTCCCCTTTTGGTCAAGAGGCTTTCTCAACCCCATGATGCCAGGGCCTGGTTCATCCCTGGGAGTCATGTCCCACATTACAAAATATATGAGTTATATCCTATATATGGGCCATGGCAAAATAGCTCACCTATTGGATTGGTTTAGGGAGAGAAGCCACAAATGAGCAAGAAAAGAGGTTCTCTTGGGGTGATTCTTAGGCAT
Organism: Tamandua tetradactyla; assembly: GCF_023851605.1. NCBI lineage: Eukaryota > Metazoa > Chordata > Mammalia > Pilosa > Myrmecophagidae > Tamandua > Tamandua tetradactyla. The sequence continues at coordinate 50,928,969 of NC_135353.1, read as the reverse complement.
AATTAAAAGTAGGCTTGGCTTCTCCTTTGCAAAAATAAGTTTCATAGGAGTGAGCCTCAAGATTGAAGGCTCAGCCTATTGAATTCATTGTCCCCACTGCTTTCAAGAATATCGGGAATTTCCAAGATAGGTGCTCTGGTTTGTCAGCTGCCAGAATTCAATAATCACGAACAGTATGGCTTTTAAAAATGAGAATTTAATAAGTTGTGATTTTACAGTTTTAAGGTCATGAAAAAGTCCCAATTAAAGCAGGCATCCAGAGAAAAATACCTTGGTTCAAGAAGGCTGGTGATGCTCAGGTTTTCTCTCTCAGGTGGGAAAGCACCTGGTGAACCTGGTAATGTCTGCTCTTTTCTCTCTGGGATTTTTTCATGATGCTCTCCTGGGGGTGTTCTCCTTTATCTCTAAAGGTCCCTGGCCTCTGGACTCTGTCCTGGTTCTGCTCTCTCAGAATTTCAAGCTTTTTCCAAAATGCTTCCTCTTTTAAAGGATTCCAATAAACTAATCAAGACCCACCTGGAATGGGTGGAGTCACACCTCCATGGAAACAAGTGAATCAAGATCCCAAACTGCAGTACTGAATAGGGCTTAAAAGAAATGGTTCCTCCCACAAGATTGGATTAGGTTTAAAATTTGGCTTTTCTAGGGAACATAAATCCATTCAAACCAACACAATAGGGAAGTTTAATATTTCTCCTGTTCTCCCCAGTCTCCCAAGGGGATTTTGCAAATACATTTTTTTAATTCTCTGCCCAAATTACTCTTGGATGTATCAGTGCCTCACACTAATCTGTAAAAATTAATATTCAAGATTCCATATAATTATCGTGTTCAAATAAATTGATCATACAAGTTAAATTAGATAATATGCTATGCGAAATATAGATTTTGCACCAAAATAAACATCTCTTCCTTTGGTCACACACTGAATTTGAAGTTAAAATTTGGACCATATGATCCTTTACCCTGTATTCTGTTTTACCTTAGTCCTGTCCTGATCAGCTTCATTAATATCTCTCATCGAAGTTTGATCACTTTTTCAGCTATTTAAACAATTGCTGTATTGGCTAATGCTTCATTCCTATTATAGCTATACCACATTCATAGCTTCAGAGCTCTAATTCTGAGTCTCACTTTGTCACACAAATATGAAAAGTTTCATAGAACAACTATGCTGTACACAGATAACTCAGTACCTCTGAATATGGGAATAACAGTTACAATTCCAGATTATATATGACTGCTCTAAGAGGTTACAATCTAGGAATCTTTACAAAAGGCCCCAACCAGATAACCCATGTTCTTGACTTCAAGTTTCCAACTTTGTATATTATAGTTAGTCCCTATGAGTGTAGCATGAAAATATTTGTCTTTTTGTTTCTGACATTTCATTCAATAACTGTCCTCAAGTTTCATTCTACTAGTTGCATGCCTCACAACTTCATTCCTTCTTGCAACTGCTCATCAGACCATTGTATGTATACACCATAGTTCACCCTTCCATTCCTCAGTTGATGTACCATTAGGCTACTTCCGTCCATTGAGAATCACAAACATTGTGTCATAAACACCAGTGTCTAAATATCCGTTTGTTTTCTACTCTCAATTCCTCCACGTTATACCTAGCAACAATGTTGTTCGTTCATCTGTCAACACCAAGCCTAGCCTCCTATAGAACCACCACTTGCCCTCCAGAAGGTCTTGCATCATTTGGCTTCCCTATGAACAGTGAGTAGATGCTCTAACTTGCCACATTTTATCCAGCACTTGTATCTATCTGTTCATATTTAAACAGTTTTATTCATTCATTATATAATTGAACCTAAGTAAAAAACCATTGGATGCTGTCATAATCACCTAGCCACACCTTCACCACCCCAATTTATATGAAGACATTTTCTTTTTTTCCATAAAGAATTCCATACACATCCCCATATCCCCAATTTACTGACATTTAGTTTTAGCATATTGCCTCCATTACATCCAGTGAAAGCATATTACACTGTTATGCTTTACACTGTTACCCTCACATCTATGGACAATTGATCTTTGATAAGGCCATCAAGCCAATTCACCTGGGACAGAGCAGCCTCTTCAATAAATGGTATTTGGAGAACTGGATATCCATATGAAAAAGAATGAAGGAGGATCCATGTCTCACATCTTATAGAAAAAATTAGGTAAAACGGATCTAAGGCCTAAACATTAGAGCCAAGATCATAAAACTTTTTGAAAAAAAAAATGTCAGGAAATAGCTTATAAACCTTGTGAGAAGAGGTGGTTACCTAGATCTTAAACCCAACATATAATATGTTAACTATAGACCCTAGCTTTAATTTTTACTTGTATATCATCCCATTTTTAACATGTTGAAATGTCAACATTAATTTGTTCTTCTTCCTACAAAAACATTCTTATATTTGTACATTTAATCAACATCATTGTTTACTCTAGGCATTCCGGAGTTATACTGTATCATTCTTTATCCTTTATCTTTCCTTCTAGTGCCATAATACCCCCAGACCTTCTCCCTCAACTACACTCACATTCAGCATCATTCTGTACACTCATATGATTGTGCTACCATCAGATAGTATTGTGTTATCCATTTCTGAATTTTATAATCAGTCCTATTGCACATTCTGCACTCCTTCAGCACCAAACATTCAATCTCTATTTCAATCTCCTGATAACATGTGTTCCTAACTCAATCTATATTTCAGTCTTCTGATAATATGCATTTCTACCTTTCACTTTCAAAGTCTGTTTATTAATATTAGTTCATATTAGTGAGACCATACAGTATTTGTCCTTTTGTTTCTGGCTAACTTCACTCAGCATAATGTTCTTGAGGTTCATCACCATTGTTGCATACTTCATGATACTCTGCCTAACAGCTGTGTAATATTCCATCATATGTATTTACTATGGCTTGTTTAGCCACTCATCCATTGATGGACATTTATGCTGTATCCATTTCTTGGCAATCATATATAATGCCACTATAAACATTGTTGCATAAATGTCCATTTGTGCCCTTGCCTTCACTTTTTCTGAATATATATCTAGTAATGGGAGTGCTGGATCATATGGCAGTTCTATACTTAGCTTCCTGAGGAACTGCCAAACTGACTTCTAAAGCATTACACCCTTTTACATTACCACCAACAGTGGATAAGTGTACATTTTCCTCCACATCTTCTCCAACACTGGTTGTTTTCTGTTGTGTTTTTTATAATGGCCATTCTAGTGAGTGTGTGATGATATCTCATTGTAGCTTTGACTTGCATTTTGTAGGAGCCAGTGGAGTTGAGCATGTTTTCATATGCTTTTAGCCATTTGGATTTCCTTTTTTGGAAAGTGTTTGTTCACATCTTTTACCCATTTTGTTGTTGTTGCTTTTTTTTTTTTTCATGAACAGGCACTGGGAATCGAACCCTGGTCTCTTACATGGCAGGTGAGAACTCTGCCTGCTGAGCCACCATGACCCATGATTTTATCCGTTTTTTAATTATGCTGTTTGTCTTTTTGCTGTTGAGTTGTAGATTCTCTTTATATACCCTTGATATTAAACAGTTTTCTTATACGTTGTTTCCAAATAACCCAAATATCGTCTCCCACTGCATAAGCTGCCTTTTTACTTTCCTTACAAAGTTCTACGTTGCACAAAAATATTTAAATTTTAGGAGATCCCATTTAGAAATTTCCATTTTCATTGCCTATATGTTGGGTTTAAGATCTAGGTAACCACCTCTTCTCACAAGGTTTATAAGCTATTTCCTGACATTTGTTTTTCAAAAAGTTTTATGATCTTGGCTCTAATGTTTAGGTCTTAGATCCGTTTTACCTAATTTTTTCTATAAGATGTGAGACATGGATCCTCCTTCATTCTTCTGCATATGGATATCCAGTTCTCCAAATACCATTTATTGAAGAGGCTGCTCTGTCCCAGATGAATTGGCTTGATGGCCTTATCAAAGATCAATTGTCCATAGATGTGAGGGTCTATATCTGAACACTCTATTCGATTCCATTGGTCAGTATATCTATATTTATGCCAATACCACGCTGTATTGACCATTGTAACTTTGTAATATGCTTTAAAGTTAAGCACTGTGGGACTTCCCACTTCATTTTTCTTTCTCAAGACTATTTAAAGGTATTCTTGGCACTTTGTCCTTCCAAATGAATTTGGTTATGTCTTTTGTTCTATTTCTGCAAAGTAGACTGTTGGAATTTAAAATGGTATTACATTGAATCTATAAATCAATTTGGGTAGAATTGACATCTTAACTATATTTAGTGCTCCAATTCATGAGCACAAGATGTCCTTCCATTTATTTAGGTCTTCCATGATTTAGCAATTTTTTTTAGATTTCTATGTATAGGTCTTTTGTGTCCTTAGTTAAATTTATTCTTAAATATTTAATTCTTTTCATTGCTATTGTAAATGGACTTTCTTATTGATTTCCTCCTCATACTGTGATTAGTATGATATAGAAGCACTACCGATTTTGAGGTGTTGATTTTGTACCCTGCCACTTTGAAGTACTCATTTGTTATCTCTAATAGTGTTGCTCTATATTTTTCAGTATTTTTACATATAGTAAAATTACTACATGTAAATTATATAGTAAAATTACATATAGTGACATTTTTACATATGTCATCAGCAAACAGTGAAAATTCTACTTCTTCCTTTCCAATTTGGATCTCTTTATTTCTTTGTCTTGTCTAATTGCTCTGGCTAGAACTCCCAGTACAATGTTCAATAACAATGGTGATGGTAGACATCCTTGTCTTGTTCCTGGTCTTAGAGGGAAAGCTTTCATTCTTACCCCATTGAGGATGATGTTAGTTGTGGGTTTTTCATATATTCCCTTTATCATGTTGAGGAAGTTCCCTTCTACTCCTATCTTTAGAAATGTTTTCATTAGGAAAGAATGCTGAATTTTGTCAAATGTCTTTTTTGCATCAATTGAAATTATCATGTGGTTCTTCCACTTTGACTTATTGGCATGGTATTTTATATTAATTGATGTTCTTGTGTTGAACCAGCCTTGCACACCTGGAATAAATCCCACTTGGTTAGCTGTATAATTCCTTTAATGTGTTGTTGGATTCGATTTCCAAGTATTTTGTGGTGGATTTTTGGATCTATGTTCATTAAAGTGATTGGCCTGTAACTATTTCTCCTGCAGTATCTCTGTCTAGCTTTGGTATTACTGTGATGTTCACTCCATGGAATGAGTTAGGAAGCTTTCCCTCTACAATTTTTTGAGGAGTTTGAGCAGGATTGGTACTAATTCTTTTTTGAATTCTTGGTAGAATTCAGATGTGAAGCCATCTGATCCTGGACTTTTATTTTGGGGAGCTTCTTTATTACTCAGTCAATTTACTTGGCTTATTTTTTTTACACAATCTATTTCTTCTCAAGTCAATGTTGTTTGTTCATGCTTTTCTAAACATTTTCTATGTTGTCTAGTTTATTACAACATAGACGCTTTTCATAACGTCTCATTATCTCCTTTATTTCTGCATGGTCAGTGGTTATGTCCCCTCTTTTATGTCTGATTTTATTTATTTGCATCCTCTCTTTTGTGTGTGTGCCAGCCTAGCTAAGACTCCATCAATTTGATTGATTTTCTCAAAGAACCAACTTCTGGTTTTGTTGATTTTCTTGACTGTTTTCATACCCGCAATTTTATTACTTCTCTTCTAATCTTTATAATTTCCTTGCTTTTTGTTTGTTTTGGGGTTAGTTTCCTGTTCTTCCTCTAGTTGCTCTAGTGGACAGTTAATTCCTCGATTTTTTTCTCTTTCTTCTTTCATAAGGTGGGAATTTAGGGCAAAGATTTCCATGTCAGCAATGCCTTTGTTACATCCCATAAATTTTGATATGTTTTATTTTAATTTACATTTGCCTTGAGAGGTTTACTGATTTCTCTTTTAATTTCTTCTTTGACCCACTGGTTCTTTAAGAATGCATTGCTTAGCTTTCATATATTTATGAGTTTTTCAACTTTACATCTGTTGTGGTTTCCAACTTCATTCCATTATGGTCTGAGAAAAATGTATTGTATAATTTAATTCTTTTTCAATTTATTGAGACGTGCTTTGTAACCCAGCATATCGTCTATCCTTGAGAATGATGCATGAGCACTTGAGAAAAATGTACATCCTGCTGTGGGATGTAATGTTCTATAAATGTCTGTTAAGCCCAGTTCAGTTATCTGATTATTCAGAAAATCTGTTTCCTTATTGATCCTTTGTCTAGATGATGAACGTGATGAATTGAGGTCTCCATCTGTTGTTGTATAGGTGTCTACTTTTCCCTTCAGTGTTGTCAGTGTTTGCCTCACATATTTTTGGGGATTGTTATTCGGTACATAAACATTTGTGATTGTTGTGTCTTCTTGATGAATTTTTCCTTTTATTAATGCATAGTGTGCTTCTTTGTATCTTTCAATCATTTTAAATTTAAAGTCTAATATGTCAGATATTATCATAGTGACCTTTGGTCTTTTCTGGTTGTTATTTGCATGAGATACCTTTTTCCAACCTTTCACTTTGCTCTGTTTTTGTCTTTGGATCTAAAGGGTGTCTCCTGAATAAAGCCTATAGATTGGTCCTGTGTATTATTCCGTTCTGCCAGACTGTCTTTTGATTGGGGGATTGAATCCATTCACATTTAATGTTATTACTGCAAAGGCAGTACTTCAACTCTTTTGTCTTTTGGATTTTTTCAAACTGCATTTTTTTTCTATTTTTAACTTTACTGATAGTCATCATTTCTACACCCTTCTACAGACTTCTTTCTTCTGTCTTTTCATATCTGCCTGTAGTGCTTCCTTCAGTATTTCTTATAGAGCTGATTACTTAGTCACAAACTTCTTTAGTGACTGCTCAAACATTTTAAACTCACTCTCTATTTTTTTTTGTATGGGCAGGCACAAGGAATTGAACCCAGGTCTTGGCATGGCAGTTGAGAATTCTGCCACTGAGCCAAGTTCACACTGGCCTACTCCCCCTTGATTTTAAGTGATAATTTTCTGGGTATAAAATTCCTGGTTGGCAATTTTTCTCTTTCAGAATCTCAAATATATCATGCCACTGCCATCACACCTCCATGGTTTCTGCTGAAAAATCCACACATATTCTTATCATGCATCCCTTTTATGTGAGGGATTGCTTTTCTCTTACTGCTTTCAAAATTCCCTTGGTCTTTGACACTTGTTGATCTGATAAGTAAGTGTCTTGGAGTATGTCTATTTAAATCTATTCTGTTTGGGTATGCTGCACTTTTTCGATCTGTGATTTTATGTCTTTCAGAACATATGGGAAATTTTCAGTGATTATTTCCTCCATTAGTTTTTCTGCTGCTTTTCCCTTTTGCTTTCCTTTTGGGAAACCTTTAACATATATAGTCATGTGCTTCATGTTGTCGTTCAATACCCTGAAGCAGTACTTATACTTTCCCATTTCTCCCCTATATTTACTTTTGTGTGTAGGGTTTCTGGATGTACTATCCTCTAGTTCACCAATCCTTTCTTCTGCCTCTTCAAATCTGCTGTTGCCAGTCTCCACTGTTTTTTCATCTCTTCTACTGTGCATTTCATTTCCATAATTTTTGCAATTTGTTATTTCAAATTTTCAAATTCGTTTTTCTGTTTGATGCCCAATGTCTTCTTTATATCCTTCACCTATTGTGTGAGTCAGGGTTTTCTAGAGAAACAGATGAAGCAGGAGAGATTGTAAATGTGAGATTTATAAAGGTGTCTGACACAACCATGGGAATGGAAGAGTCCAAACTCTGTAGGGCAGTCTGTGAAGTTGGTGACTCTGATGAAGTGCCTGGACAAACTCCACAGGAGAGGTTCACTGGTTGAAGGAGCAAGAAAGAGTCTCTCTTCATCCTTAAATGCCTTCAACTGATTGGAACATCTTGCAGGTGACACACCTTAGTTAATTGCAGGTGTAATCAACCACTGATGCAATTAATTTAATGATGACTTAATACACCAGCCTCCAAGTTTATCAACCAGCCACAAAATATCCTTGCAACAATGGTTAAGCCAGTGCTTGCTTGACCAGACAAATGTGCATAATCATTTGGCCAAGTTGACACCAGAACCTAACCATCATATCTCTTTTGCCATGTCTTCCCTCAACTAATTGATTCCATTTTAACATGATTTTGCATGTTTTTTGAACATACTGAATTAGTTTTTCAACTCCTGTATTTTATTTGAAATGTTGGTTGATTCCTTTGACTAGACCATATCTTTTGTTTTCCCAGGATGATTTGTTATTTTTTTTCTGGCATCTAGGCAATTGCTTTACTTAATTAGTTTATTCTAAAAGTCATTTTCACTATTTTACCTAGAGTTTCCTCATGGGTTGGCTTTGTTCTCTATCTATTCTTTGGCATTCAGTTCAACATATTCTAGGCCTCTAGCACAGGTTCTGTAAACTGATCAGAATTTTTCAGCTCTTGTTTTTCTGGTTCTTGTCCTACATTTATAGGAACTTTTTTTGAGGAGGGTCTCCTCAGATATAATTGATCCAGTCAGATTTTCACAGAAAAGACAGGTTCATATCACAGGAGGATGGAGTAGCTAGTATCAAGTTTCCCCAAGGGTGGGACACAGCAGATTGTCAGACATTCCTATGAAACCTCTGGACTCTGTGCTTTTCCTATCTTGCCCAGTATGTGGCACATGTCTGCCTACAGTTTCCCATCAATATAAAATGATGTGGTGCCTTTAATTTCAGCAGCTTCTCACTTCCAGTGGTGTAGTTAAGGCAGTGGCTGAGGTAGAGGGTGGGCTTAGGTTGTTTCTTTTATCCAGATGCTGGGGCTGAATTTCTTGAAGGAGGCTAGCCATTTGTGCCATGCCCTCCCCCTTTTCCTTGGTGAACTTGCACCCTTTTGGGAATTGTCCTCATTCACCTATTTCTTTGACTCTCAGACTTGCCTTAATTTTGGCTTTTCCTGGGGCCATGCTGAGACCTGAAAGCACTCACACCTCTATATAATATGTTGAGGTAAAAAAAAAAAAGAGAGAGAGAGATAAAAAGCCTTTTCAAAGCTTGATCTCAGCTCCCTTTGTTTGCCAATCAAGAGCTGGAATTTGAGTAGGCCACCATGGCTCAGCTGGCAGCATTCTCACCTGCCATGCCATTGGACATGGGTTCAATTCCTGGCACTTGCACATGCAAAAAAAAAAAAAAAGAAGAAGAAGAAGAAGAAAAAAGAGCTGGAATTTGTATATGGATCTATGTTTCCTCAGGCTTTATGTGCCCCCTTTTCCTGGGGTCCAGTCTTTTTCCAGGATTTTTTGCTGTCCAACTCAGAAAGACTCTCTTTTTGTTTTCTTTTTCTTCCTGTAGCCCTGACTCCTTTCTGCTGTGGCATAATGCTGGATCCCTTAATTGCTTACTCTAGGTTTACCTGTGCTCAGGGCCTGTTATCAGCATTCTGAATTTCTTAATTAATTCCACAGTTGGGGCTTGGTTGAGCTAACATCCTTGCTACCAGTAAAGTCTGCTGCCTTTTTCCTTGTGGAAACAGCCGGCCAGGCCTGTGGGGGAGGGGCAGTGTCTTCTGTGACTTGGAAGACTTACACTTCAGTGTGGGATCTCAGCCATTCCACCAGTTCCAGTCTGGTGTATGAAATATGTCCAGTCAGTGATGTACCTCAAACAGTTGCTCCATACAGTTCCTGGCTATTTGCTAGCTTCTCTGGAGGATGAGCTAAATTCCACACCTCACTATGCCAATATATTGTCCTGCCTCACAATAAGGTTTTAATATAAAGAATACATAAGAAATCTTATTTATAAAATTGCCATGTATCCCAAAGTTTCACCCAAGTTTTATTTTTAAAAGTGTGGCCCCAGAATCCAGAAGTTCAAGTTAAGGTGTGTTGGCAAGATAGTGATTTCCCCCCATAGTCAGCAGTGTTTTGGTGCTGGCTTACTGAAAATCCTGATTCCTTGTTTTCCAAGTACAGGGAGAAATGTGATGCTTTCTCATTGACAGGTCTCACTAACAATGGCGTTTCTTGTTTTATGCTTTATGGTATTTTGTTTTTTGTTTCCATTTTTATATTTTTATTTATTTATTTTTATTGATATATATTATATATTCACATACCAAATAATCATCAAAAGTGAACAGTCAAAGGTTTACAATATTATCATATAGCTGTGCACTTATCATCACAACCAACATTTTTAGTTTTGTTTAAAAAGTAACGTATGTATAAAAAAGCAATAAATTTTAAAGCAAATCACAACAATTAGTTGTAGAACAGATTTTAGAGTTTCCTAAGGCTTACAATTACACGTTTTTAGATTTTTACTATTAGATGCTCCAAGACACTGGAGATTAAAAGAAATATCAATATAATGATTCAGCACTCATACTCATTTGTTAAACTTTACTTTCTCTGAATGACTCCACCATCACCTTTGATCTTTCCCCCACTCTTTAGAGGTATTTGGGCAATGCCCATTCTAATTTTTTCATGCTGGGAGGGGTTGTTGATAATATGGGATAAAGGAATGAACATAGTTGATGTTCTGGAGAAGCTGGACCATCTGCGTTTCAGGATTTATGTGGTCCAGAGACCCACCTGGAGGTTGTAGGTTGTTGAAAAGTTGCCCTAGATCATAGAATCTTTGTAGAATCATATAACACCTTAAGTGTTCTTTAGGATAGGCAAGAATGGTTTGGGTTGAGGTTTGGAAAGCCATGATAGGTAGCAATGTTCAACTGATACTTCATAAGAATCTCCTCCAGAATAGTCTCATGAATCTATTAGAACTCTCCAAGTCACTGATATCTTATTTGTTACACTTCTTTTCCCACTTTTGGTCAGGATGGCATTGTGATCGCATGGTGCCAGGGACAGGCTCATCCCTGGAATCACCTCCCATGCTATCAGGGAGATTTCACCCCTGGGTGTCATGTCCAACATAGGGCAGAAGGCAATGTTTTAACTTACAGAGTTGAGTTTAGAGAGAGATGCCACATCTGAGCAACAAAAGAGGTCCTCTGGAAGTAACTGTCAGACATATCTACAGGTAGGCTAACCTTCTCTGCTTCATACATAAGTTTCACAAGAGCAAGCCTCAAGATCAAAGGCTTGGATTATTGATTTGTGTGTCTCTAATGTTTGACATAGTATCAGGGGTTTCCGTGATGGTAAAGTTAATAGTTACATATTTTTTTCTCCCATCCCTCAGGGGACTTTGTCAATATTTTTTGATTATCTGCTTAATATACTCTAGGGTGTATCCAGACATTACATTGAGCTATACATGATTAAAGGCCCTCATTCTTATTCTGGGCTCCCTCTGTTCGAATTATTCAAATGATCTATTATAACGGCTTGAGTTAGATTATGTGCTAAAGAAAATTTAGGTTCAGGACAAAACAGAACTTTCTTCTTTTTGTCTCAAAGAGTAGGAGAAATTCTAAAATACAGATGTCTTCCATTTCCATGCATTCTGAATAACCTTAATCTCGACCTTATTGGCTTTCTTCTTCTCTCAAAATACCAGGCTTAATGTTTGAAACAGTCTTCCAAAGTCCAGAAATAACAGTTCCCACTCCAGACTAAATGTGACAGCTATAAGAGTTTCCAATCTAGGCCCCAGTTTTCTTGCAAGTATTTTCTAAATGAGACTATACAATATTTGCTCTTTTGTTTCTCACTCCTTTTGACTCACCAACTGTTCCACAGGTTCATTCACAAGGTCGCATGCCTCACAACTTCATTCCTTTTTGTAGCAGCACAATAATTGATCACATGTATACACCATCATTCCCCAATCTGTTTTTCAGTCAGTACATCCTTCAGACACCTCCATCCATCGGTATCATGTATAATGTCCAAACTCAACTGTCAATCAACACTCACAATTTTAGATAATTTCACTGTGCCCAAGAGAAAGATAACCAACAAATACACCCTCACCAAATAGAAGTTCCAAACCTCCCTTTGAATCTTCTCCCTTCCCTCATCATTTACTCATGGTATTGCTGTGACACTGTTGATGTTTCCTTGTTAAGCATAGCCCATAGCAAGCAAAAGTAGTTTCCCCATCTACCCCCAAATTATACACTCTTTGTACAAAATTAATAACTTTGTAATACTTCCAGCAAGGACTACAGATCTCTGGGACATATGGATCTACAAAACCCCTTTCAATCATGTTCACCTTCAATATGGTAATATAATTTATAGACCCACATTTGAACCACCTTCACTTCTATCTATTCCTTACATTTAAGTTCAACCTCATTAGCTAACCCATGTTTATTTTCCTTATATCTCTCGATCTATTATTTTTTATATCATAAGCTGGTGATTTTACCTTTACTATGGTCATAAAAGTGGAGTTATACAGTATCTATCCTTTTGTGTCCAGTTTATTTCACTCAGCATTATGTCCTCAAGGCTCATCCATCTTGTCATCTGCTTCAGAATGTCATTTCATCTTACTGCTGCATAATATTTCACAGTATATATATATATACTACATTTTGTTAATCCACCCATCGATTGATGGGTACTTGGATTGCTTCCATCTTTTAGCATTTGTGAATAATGCTGCTATTAACATTGGTGTGCAAATGTCTGTTTGTGTCACTGCTTTCAGCTATTCTTGGTACATACTGAGTAGTGGTATTGTTGCATCATGGGACATTTTGATATTTAGTTTTCTGAAGAACCACCAGATTGTCTTCCATAGTGCTGTGCCATTATATATTCCCAATAGCAGTGCATAAGTATCCCAATTTCTCCACATCCTCTCCAATATTTTTAGTTTCCAGATTGTTTAATAGCAGTTATTCATTGTTACTGGTACTCTTGAATTATGTGCCTTCCCCCAGATCTCCCTTTCCTGCCTTTTTTGTTTCAGCTGGCAGAACTTCCTTTAGTATTTTTTATAGGGCCAGTCTGTTGTTGGCAAATTCTATCAGCATTTGTCTGCTGTGAAAATTTTAATCTCTCCCTCTCTTTTCCTATATATATATATATATATATATATATATATATATATATATATATATATATATATATATATATATATATATATATATTTTTATTTTCATGGGCAGGCACCAGGAATATAACCTGGGTCTCTGGCATGACAGGTGAGAATTCTGCCACTGAACAACCATCATACCACCTTCCCTCACTTTTTTTGGGGGGTAGTGGTGTATTGTCCAGGAATCCAACCCAGATCTCCTGCATGAAAGGTGAGCATTCTACTACTGAACCACCCATGCACCCCATCCTCCTTCACCTTTGAAGGACAATTTGAGTGGGTACAGAATTCTTGACTGGAAGTCTTTCTCTTTCAGGATCTTAAATATATCATACTACTTCCTTCTTACCTCCACAGTCCAAGTTGAAATAGTCCAAACTTAGTCTTATGTGGTTTCCCTTGTAAGTAGTAGATCGTTTTCTTTTGCCACGTTCAGGATTTTCTACTTCTCTTCAAAATTTGACAGACTGATTATTATTTATCTTGGGATAGGTCTATTTGTATTTATTCTATTTGGAGTTCATTGGGCTTCTTTAGTTTGCATATTTATATCCTTTATAAGTGTTGGCAAGTTTTCTCCTATTATATCCTCAACTACTTTTCCTACCCCTTTACTCTTCTCTTCTCCTTTTGGGACATGGATGATTCTTATATTTGTGTGCTTTGTTTTGTCCATCATTTCCATGATATCCAATCCAAATTTTTCTGTCTTTTTTGCCATTTGCTTTTTTGTGTGTTTGACATCAGTTGTCCTGTCTTTTAATTTGCTTATTCCTTCTGCTTCTTCAAATGTGCTGTTTTGTGTCTCTAGCATATTTTTTATTTGGTCTACATCTTTAATATCTGTGATGTCTACTATTTTTCTGTTTATTCTTTCAAATTCCTCTTTACCCTCTTCTAGTGTCTTCTTGATCTCCTTTATGTCATTAGCCAACCTATTCTTTTTATTTTGTAGAGTTATATTAACATCTTTGGCTATTATTTCAAAGTCTGTGTCTCCTCTGGTGTTTTAATTTGGTCATAAATCTGGGCTGTATCTGTTGGTGTCTTCATAAGCTTTGTGATCTTCTGCTGCCTTTGAGTCATATAAATATTTTGATAAGTTTACTTTAGAAATTGATTTCCTTCAATAGACCAAAGCTCTGCATTTTTCAAGTGATATGGAGCGGGATGCAGGGCATGGGGTGGGGCACAACAGTGTTGTGGCAGTTAGGAGTGCAGGTGTAGACACAGGTCAGTGATGTCATGCTGGTGCCTGTAAGTGTGGGGTGTGGGACAGACATGGGGCCAGGTTGTAGCTCAGACAGGCCTAGGGGCACATGAGTAGGGTGCACCATGGGGGACATAAGGTGCAGCCAGAGGTAGATGGGAGAGTCTCTGCAGATGCACAGGTGCTTGTGTGTAGGCAGGATGTGGGTGCATATGTGGCACATGGGGTCATGGCTTTCAGGGTGTGGGATATTGGGCACAGAGGTCAGAGTCATAGGGAGGACAGGGCATGGTTGTTTTCTTGTGAAGTATAGGGTCCAGGGGGCCAAGGACATGGATGAGTGAGATTGCACTGTCAGTGCACAGGTCATGGGTCATGGGGGTTGCAAAACATGGGTCAGGGGTGAGTGTTGTTGGGTGGATGGAGCCCTTGCTGAGGTACTCACTTCCATGGAGGTGGGGCAAGGGTGCATTCATGTGTAGGGCAGGGGCTATGTCCCACAGATGCGCATAAGAGTGCCTGCCAGGTCAGAGAGCAGGGCACTGGTGCCAGGGGTGGGACAAGGGCATGTACATGTGCAGGGCAGGGGTGGCAAGGTACAGAGGTCAAGAGGTCAGTGCACAGATGTGTGGACACATGTGGTGGGCCTGGGGGACAGGGGCCTGATATGCATGGGTCTGGGTGGTGGGTCCCTGGTGTGTGGGTGTGCAGACCTTGGAGGGGCTAGGCAGGGTTGTTCCACTGTATGAGCTGGGGCAGGTGTGACTCAGGAATGAAGATGAGCACCTGCAGCCAGAGCATGTAGGTGAGTGCTTTCAGGTGGCAGAGAGGTGGAGGTTGGCATCAAGGGGCTGGGCAGAAGAGTGCAGGTCTTGGGCGGGGCAGGCTGAGACTATGCACTTGTGTAGGATTGGTGGGGCAGGCTGGGGCAGGAGTGCATGCATGGGTGGGGTATGGGTGTGGGTGGTGCTGTGTGGTGGGGCATTTGGGCAGAGGTGCAAGGAGTACAGTTCAGGGGCAGGTGGAAGGGTTCAGGTGTGTGAGGTTAGGAGGTAGTCGTGGGTAACAGGTAAAGGTTGGCATGTGTGGATGTAATGTGTTCAAGGAGTGTAGTTTGGCTTACTTCCTAGTTCTTGTTTCCTAGATCATGCACTCCTGAGGGCTCTGGGCTTCTGTTTGGAAAGGGGCACATTAGGCTGTTTGCACTAGCTGAATAATCTCTTATTCTCTGCATCTCAATTCTTCAACTTTTGCAACCAGGCCTTCTTTATGTGGTGCAGAAGACCCTCTCAGGTCACCTACACCCTGGAATAACTGTCATGGTTGTTTTTCTGTTACTTCTCTAGCTGTTCCTTTGGAGCAGGGGTGAGCTCAACCTATCATTTCCCAACATATTCCCAGATCTATGAAAGCAGTCACAAGTTTTCCAGGTGGGTCCTGCCAAACTGGTCTTCATGGAAAGGTGGCACAACAGTCTTTCTGGGTAGAACACTGACATGCTTCCCCAAACAATAGCCTTTTAAAATTGAAGAATGTCCTGACTGAAAAGCAATAGTAATAAAAAACTTCATTTTACTTTGCCTATTATTATTTTCCATAAAGTGGTGGATAAAAGTGGACTTACAGAATCAAGTATGTTTTGTAAGAGATGATCACCAAGAAAGTAATTGATTTTGTTCACCTTTTTCTATAACAGGTGCTTCTTACTCTTAGATATGCATCTACTGGGAACCATAAAACTGCCTACAAATATATGTTATGTCTACCTAGTGCTGATCTGTCCTTAATAATTCCACCGGGCCTAAACTCAAGGTTTTGTAAAGTTATAACCACCCACACAGTGTAAGGAACTATTTACTGAATGTTAAACCATTGTGATAAACACAAATGTATATACTGCATTGTAAACATACATGGTAAATTACAAATGTTATATTGATATAACTTTATAAAGCATAGGTTACCTGCAAATCCCAAAAAGGTAATAAAAGTATGTTAGTCATCTGTAAGGAT
The DNA here is from genome assembly GCF_023851605.1 of Tamandua tetradactyla. NCBI lineage: Eukaryota > Metazoa > Chordata > Mammalia > Pilosa > Myrmecophagidae > Tamandua > Tamandua tetradactyla. The sequence goes on along the minus strand of NC_135353.1, from coordinate 50,912,681 downwards.
ACAGAGAATGGTAGAAACTGCCAAATTGGAGAACATATGGCACCTTAAATAGGGCAGCTACTACTCATATGTACTGGTCTGAAAGTATTATACACTTCAGAAAAGACATGTTTTAATTCTGATGCAATCTTGTGGAAATAGATGTTTCTTTTGTTCCTGATTTAATACTGAAGGTTGGAAGTTTTTGATTAGGTCTACTCCATGGAGATATGATACACACTATTGTGAGTGTGATCTCTTGATTCAATAGAGATGTGACTCCACCTATTCCAGGTGGGTCTTGATTAGTTAACTGAGTCTTCTTTAAAAGGAAATATTTTGGAGGGACTCAGTGCCTACAAAAATGACAGAGCCAACAGAAAGGGAGCTGACACAGGTGCCTGAAGCCCAGCAGACACTGTGATGAGATGTTAAGCAAGCCAGAGCCTGGAGAGAGCCATGGGAAGCCAAGAGATGAAAGCCAGCCCTGGAGAAGCAAAGTGAGGAACCCCTACAGGAACAGAGGCTGAAAGCAATGAGCCCAGGAACAAGTGACCAGCAGATGCCAACCACATGACTATCCGGCTGACAGAGGTGTCCCCAACCCATTGACCTTCTTTGAGTTATGGTATCTTTCCCTGAATGCCTTAGATTAGACATTATCATATGCCTAGAATTGTAATGTTGTAAATAAAGTCCCCTTTTTAAAAGTCATTCCAGTTCTGGTATATCATATTCTGGCAGCTTACAAACTAACACATCATCTAACACAGATTGTTACCACCTGAAAATACAAGCATACATATGTCATATCTTCTGAGTTTTCAAAAGAAACTGGAAAGTTGGATTTATATTAAAATTTCTAACTTTCTAAATCACTGGTCATCTTTAGGTCAAATGTGGCCTATTGGCCAATTTGCACCTCTGTTCTGAGCTGCCAAACTCAAGTGGAAACACTTGACTGAAGAAGGCAGGATATCGCTTGCCCCAGTTCAGGTCTGGTTTATTTTCTTGCTTTGCCTTTGGTATTTGTATGTCCATATTCTGGGGTAATCCAGATTCTATATGAGTCACATTGTGCATGTCACTTTTCATATGGCTTAATATTTATAGCTAATAATGATCTATAAATTTGCTCCTGTTCAAAGTTCAGCCTTTAGTATTCAAAACCTTGCATTGTACTATAAAGAAAATTATCTGTCTATTGCTTTTACTTTCATTTCCTATTTACTACTGTTCAACATGATTGGTACTGACAAGTTAGAAAAACCATAACCCTAAAAAAAACTGCAGGGTCTGTTAATAGCATTTTCAAAATAGCTTTTGGAGTTGTAATGGGATGAATTTTTTAACTACACTGACTTTCAGAAGAGAAAAGAACATCTTCCAAGATGTTCTTGCTTGGATGTTTCTGCTGTCAGAAGGCTTTATTGCTCTAGTTGTTTCCTGTTTTTCAATATTAACAGTTGAAATTAAAAGGTGTAAATGACCTTATTCTTATGTGTAACTGCACCTGCTATAAAATTCTATCATTGTTCTTGTTATGCATATGCTCCATTAGACTAAATCTGAAGACAAGGACACTCTTATTCATTGCAATATGCCTAATGTCAAGCACAATGATGGACAAATGTAGAGGCTCACTAAATGTTTGTCGAATGAATGAATGAATAATACTTCCATGTTGTACAGACATTTCCTAGCCCTCCCTTCAGTGAGTTAAGTCAGAGCTAGCAGGAAAATTAATCATGATGAAGTGTGGAAACTATACCAAGCAGGATCTTTATATGTGTTCTAAAATATCATCAATCAAAAACATTCAGATATTTTCAAAAGATTATTTTGGAAATGGAATTTGTGGAACTCTTCCACAGAGCTCTTGGTAGGCTGAATGATGGCCCCCAAAGATGTCCACAGCCTTAATGAAATGGAACTTTGCAAATTTGATTAAAGTTATGGAACTTGAGATGAGGATAGTATGCTGTAATATTGTTTATATTTAACAGCCATTTCATAGAATCTGTTAATTCACATGAAAATATATGAATGCTATATATCATAATCTATCCGACTGGAAATACAAGTCATTCACATGGTGCTGTTAACACTAGTATTTAAACTCTCCTACAATGTCCCCAGTAGTGGCTATAATAAGAATTTCTGAACGAGTCCATTTTTTTATTTTTTAAATTTTTTATTTTGAAATAATTTTGAACTTATAGGACAGTTACAAAAAATAATGCAAACTGCATTCAGAGAACTCCAACATATCCCTACATCCCCCAAATATATAAATCCACCAATTTTAACATTTTTTCACATTGCCATTTCTTTCTTTCATTCTTTCTTTCCTGCCTTCCTTCTTTCTTTCTTTCCTTCTTTCTTTCTTTCCTTCTTTCTTCTTTCTTTCTTTCTTTCTTTCTTTCTTTCTTTCTTTCTTTCTTTCTTTCTTTCTTTCTTTCTTTCTTTCTTTCTTTCTTTCTTTCTTTCTTTCTTTCTTTCTTTCTTTCTCTCTTTCTCTCTTTTTCTCTTTATTCCTCTTTGTCCCTTCTCTCCTTCTCTCTATATATTTTCTGAACACTTGAACATAGGTTGTATACATGATGCTCCTTGAACACTTGAGTACTAGCATGCAAATTTCCTAAGAACAAGGATATTCTCTTTTGTAACTACCTTCAATCATTTAGCAAATTCAAGAAATATAACATTGATATAAAGCTTACAGTACAATCCAATTTTTCATATGTCCCAACAATGCCCTTTTGAGTCTTATCTTCTCCCTTGCTAGATCCTATCCAAGAAAATATGTGTGTTTAATTGTTATTGTCCCTTTATTTGCTTTTTTTTTTTAATTGAGGGAATGTATATGCAATATAAACTTTCCATCTCAGCAATTCCAGTGCATACGATTCAATGGGATTCATATCATTCACAATATTGTGGCACCTTCATCACCATGCATTACTAGAAAATTCTGATCCCCTCAAACAAAAACCCTACAACCATTATGCAGTAGCTCCTCCTTCCACCTGCCTCCACCCTTGGCACCTTTTACTTCAATTTCTGTTTCTATGTAGTTGCATATTCCTTAATATTGTCCCTCTATTTATCACAGGCTTTAAGTATAACATCCTAAATCTATAACAATCTCACTTGATTTGATATTAAATTAACTTCAATAGTATGCACATAATATGAACCTATACCCCTTCATTTCCCCTACTTTTATGTGGTTTTTGTAACAAATTGCATTTTTATATGTTGAGTTTAGTATCCATAATTTATCATTAAATTTAATGTGTTTACCTTTTAGGTTCTATAGAAATTAAAAAGTGGAGTTACAAACCAAAAATACAATAGTATTCGCATTTATATTTACTCATGTCATTACCCTCACTGGATATCTTTATTTCTTCTAGCAGCTAAAAAATCTATTATCTATTGTCATTTCCTTTTGACTTGCAGAAAGCTGTTTAGCATCTCTTGTAGAGTCAGTCTTGTGTATATATATATATATATATATATATATATATATATATATATATATATTCATATCTTTCATTAAATTTGGATAGTTTTTGGCCATTTTTTTAAAACTCCTTCTTGCCTTTTTATCTTTCTTTTCCTTCTGAGATTTACACAGAATGCATACATTGGTATGTTATGGTATCTCACAAGTTCCTCAGGCTCTTTTCACTTTTCCACATTATTCTTTCTCATTCTCAGACTGAATGATTTCAATTGTCTTATCTTCAAGTACTCTGCTTCTTTCTATTGCAAGGGCCAATGTGCTGATAAACCAACACTAGGGAATTTCTAATTTGTTACTCTGGTCTTCAGTTCTGTTTGGTTTCTTTTCATAATTTTCATCTCTCTATTGATATTCTTTTTTGTGCTCTTCTCATGTTTTCCTAATGTGAGGACCTAGAGGCCAAGCCTCCAGGCTTGTTTTGTAAAACTCTAATGCATGCAGCCATTTTCATGATCTGGATCAGTCAGTATTTAAGTTAAACTCCCTGAGGAAGGAGGAATGTGCAGATGATCAATATACATAAGGAACCAGACTGTTCTTTGCATAGGATGTTAATCTATACTTTGCTTTCTTCCTGTCATCTTTGTGATGTTATCTAATCTATACTTTGCTTTCTTCCTGTCATCTTTGTGATGTTATCATGTTTACTGTTATCTACAAGGCAATTTATAATCATACCCCTGTGCAAGAAGCTATAATCAATCCTATCCTTGTGTGATGAGACCCCTCTGCTGTACCCATGTTCTCATACACAATGGAATGTTTTTGTCTCCAGCCCCTATAATTGACCCTGTTGATTCCTGCTTAAGTGTAGAGTGTTTTCACCTGAACTCTGAATTGACCACCTTCAGAGGCATGTGATTCCCTGGTTAACTTCCTTCTTTACTTCTGCAAGTAAATTCCTATAATAAGGTTCATGTCTCAGTCTGCACTTTCTTTTGTCTCTCAGCTGGAAAGGCCCTTATGGGCCAGGACACTTGATTTCCTTTAGTTTCTTCTCTATGTTTTCTTTTAGCACTTTGAGCATACTTAGGACCATTTTTTAAAAAGTGTTTTTCTGGAGTGTCCCAGATATTGGTCTTTCTCATTGATGGTTTCTAATGTTTTAATCTTCTCCCTTGCCTGGATCATCACTTCTTTATTTCTTTGTATGTTTTATAACATTTTGTTGAAACCTGAATATTTTGATTTTTAAGATGTTATCACTGGAATTTAGACTATGAAGCACCTTTTCCTTAAGATTGTATCTAGCTAGTGTTATAACAGAGCTTTCCTTAATGTCTATAGCTAACAAAAATTAGAAGGGAACAATGAAGACCCCTTTCCCTGCCTTTGAAGATTGACCTGTATAAGTGCTCTCCTTCAAAGCTCATCTATAAAATGAATTTAGAGATTACATCCAGCACAAAGTGTAGGGGCCTCCCTGATCCTTTTTGCATAAGCATCCTGTCCTGGGTATGCATGTGTGACCTTAGGAATTCTCCTATTTGCATGGTTATAAATGTCCCCTTTGTCCTAGGAAATGATTTCTTTATAGTCTGGGATACTGTGAGTGATGTTCTACAGCCAGCACTGCCTTGCTTCAGGCAGCATGACTTGACTGCTTGCCCACAACATTTTGTAGGACAGCTCAGTAAGCTGCCTTTAACATGCAGAGCAAGCTCTGGGATGGTGAGTCCCTCAGCTTGCAACCAGATATATTGAGCCAGAAATGCATGCTCTCAGTGTGTGCAGAAAGATTAATCCACTTCCTCCAGAACCAGGGCAGGGGATCTTCACTGGGAGCATGGCTGGCTCTGTGCCAAGCCAGTGAATGGTAGGGGACAGGCTAACTAAGGTGTCAAGAGAAACTACAACTTTTAAGTAGCTTTTCTCTTGATTTGGTATTCACCCTGTTACTCCAGTCCTTTAACTATGTCTGAAGTTTTAGAAAGACATATCTGCCAGTCTTGATGTTTGTTCAAAGATTCTATGGGAGGAAGGAACTCTGAATGTCTCAGCAGTTTTGATCCTGATCTCAAGGTTTGCCCATTTTTAAAAAGTACTTTATGTCAGACAAATTGGAAAATGAAAAGCACTGTGGGCCAGATAATTATTACTCATTTACAGAAAAATCTCTCTGAGCTCGAAAACAAATGGGCCTTCTTTACTTGTCCTGCAGAATCAGACTGATTATATGGCATTTCAAGATCATCACCAATAATCTTTCAATGACACTCATATATGAAAGCACCTGGAAAACTATCAATTGTTATATAAGTGTAAGGTACCATTATTACCACCAACCTCCATTCAATCTATTCACATTCATTTTCAAGACTCTAGTTCCACCCACCATCTTCATTAATAATCACAATTTTAACTTGTATATGCAGAGATATTTTAAACTTACAATTCTCCTTTACTTGTAACTTTTCATTTTCCCCTCAATAAAACTATTATGAAAAAAGGTCAGTGTTATTAATCTGTTATGGATTGAACTGTGCCCTCAAAAAAGATTTGTTCATGTCCTTATCTCCACTCTCTTGAATATGATCCTATTTGGAAGTAGGATATTTGAATATATTGTTAAAATGAGGCCAAATTGGACTCATAAGGACAGTCCTCTGGTGTCCTCATAAGGAGAAGAAAAATTGGACACAGGCAGTCAGAGAGAGAACAAGGTCATGTTAAGGAAGAGATTGGATTATGGTTCAAACCAAATACCATAGATTGTTGGCAACCCATTGTCTGAATCCTATGGACTTCAGGGGATGCATGGCCATGCCAACACCTTGATTTCAGAGGTCTAGCCTCCAGAACTGTGGGACAATAAATGTATGTCATTTTAAGCCATGAAGTTTGTGGTAATTTGTTATGGTTGTCCTAGAAAATTAAGACATAACCCCATGGACAAAGGAGCACACTGAGGACTGTTTCAGTTTTCTAAAGCTGCCCACCAGAAATGGGTTGACTTTTTCAATGAGGTTATGTTAAATTACAAAGTTACAGTTCTAAGGCCATGAAAATGTCCTAATTAAGGTATTAAAAAGAGAATACTTTCTGGGAGGGAAGCCTTCTGGTGTCTGGGATTCCTCTGTTACATGGGAAGGCATATGGTGATGACTGCTGGTCCTTCTTTCCCAGGTTCTGCAGCTTTTAGTTTCTGTGTGTCCCTGATTGCTTCTCCAGGGACACCTCTCTGAGTTTTCTGTGTCCTGTGGCTCTTCCCTTAACATCACTGGAGCATTTTTCTCACTGCATCCTTCCACTTGATTTCATCTCTTGCTCTCTATATCTGTCTCTCTGTGTTTTCTGTCTTTATTCTCTTCATAAAGGATTCCAAAAAAAGGATTAAAACCCACTTTGACTTGTATGTGTCATATCACCATGGAAACAACCTAATAAAAGGGCCCTATCCACAATAGTTCTACCCTCTCAAGGGTGGATTTAAAAACACAGGCTTTTCTGGGGTACATAACAGATTCAGAGCAGTAAAAGTACTCTGTGTATTAAAAACCAATGAATTTAAATGGGTGAATCATGTGGTGTGTAAATTAAATCTTCATGAATCTGTTAGATAAAATCATTATTACCCGCAAATAAAAAAAATAAGTGACTGGGCCAACGTTTCCTAGGTAACTATAGTCAAAGTTGGATCTTACTGGCAACTATGGAGAATTAAGTAAATAGAAAATACAAGGAATCTGAATAGTGATGATTAACCCACCAAATGACAAATCACCAAAATGATAATTTCAACTTCTGCTCAAAATTGAGTTGTCCTCATCACATCCAACACACACTCCTTGTGGAATGCTTTAATTTTTTTCATGTCTTGATCAACTTTTAAGGCATTTTGTTAAATGTTGTGAAGGCTAGTTTCTAAGGATAGGAAAATTTGGACACAGGCCAAATGATTATGCCCAGTTGTTTGGTCAGACAAGAACTGATGTAACCATTGTTACAGTGATATTTCATGGCTGGTTGATAAACCAGAAGGCTAGTAGATTAAGTCATCAGGCAATTGATTGCATCTGTGGCTGATTACATCTACAATCAACTAAGGTATGTCTTTGAAAATAAGGTAATCAAATCAGTTGAAGGCCTTTAAAGAAATAGAAAGAGTCATTCACTGCTTCTTCAGACAGTGAGCTTCTCATGTGGAGTTCATCCAGACCCTTTATTGGAGTTACAAGCTGCACAGTCTCTCCTATGGATTTTGGGTTGTTCCATTCCCACGGTTGTGTGAGACACCTTTACAAATCTCATATTTACAGATCACTCTTGTTGGTACTGTTTCTCTAGAGAACCCTAACTAACACAGCTTGGTACCAGGAGTAGTTCTTGAGAAACAGAATATTAATAATGAGTTTTACAATTAGTTTTCCACTCTGAATAGATTCAGAGGTAATAATTACTCTGTTTCCAATAATCAAGGTGGCACTGACAGCCCATGGGGTGAGTTAGCAAAAGAGATATTCAAAATATCACCATTAGGTTCTGCTAATTATATGCTTATATGAGTCAAGGCTCATCATGGTGACAATTTTCTTGACACTTTAATGGACTTTTGTGGAATTAAGAAGTATAATGATTTTGGCTGGTTGTTGTTAGATATGCTGGATAGAGTGATTATGGAAAAGGATGAGCTGAAGGCTTTAAATTTGAAACGTCAGTGCTGTATGAATGATGTAAAAGTTTCCATGTGTGCCCTGAAAGACAATCTTAATTCCTGTGGTCACAGACTAGAGATCTCCAAACACCAGACACAAAGCCTCCTTGTGTGAGTAGCAGATTTACACTGTAAATTAAATCTCAAATTTTCAGGGTGTCTATTCTTAAAGTAAGGGCTTTGATTGGGAAAGAATGGGATCCTGAAATGTGGGATAGTGATATATGACTTGATAATGATGGTGATGGGGAGATGGTATGTTCATTCGCAAGCTGCCAGAATGCAACACACCAGAATTGTAATGGATTTTTAAAGGGGGAATTTAATAAGTTACAAGTTTACAGTTCAAGTGCCCAAATTAAGGCACCAACAAGAGGTTACCGTCACACAAGAAAGGATCAGGAACACCTCTGTCAGCTGGGTATTCATGTGGCTGGCATCTGCTGATCCCTTGTTCCTGGGCTCCGTTTCTTTCAGCCTCTATTCCTGTAGACATTCCTCACTTTACTTTTCCATGGCTGGCTTTCATCTCTTGGCTTCCCTTTGCTCTCTACAGGTTTGGGCTTGCATAACATCTCATGGTGATGTTTGCTGGGCTCCAAGCATCTCCAAAAATTCATCTCTGTTCTCTGAAGCAGCTGCTCTCCAAGCATCTACATCTGATCTGTCAGCTCTGTGGCTTCTGTCATTTCTGACCCTCTTCAAGATGTTCCTCCTTTAAAGTATTCCAGTAATTTAATCAAGACCCACCTGGAATGGGTGGAGTCACATCTCCCTCTAATCAAAAGTGACACAAAAAAATGGGTGCGTTAAATCTCTGTGGAGATAAACTAATCAAAAGATTCCAACCTAAAAGATTGACTCAGGATTAAAAGAAACAGCTGCCACAAGACTGAATCAGGATTAAGACATGGCATTTCTAGCATACATAATACTTTTAAACAAGCACAGATAGGATCCCTGGAATCTGCTGAGACTTTGTTAGATAGATCTGTAATGGACAGCCCTGAGGAAAGAGCTTTAGGACCTATCACTAGCCTTCAAGAAACAGTTTCAAGGCCTCCAAACTCCTCAGAGAAGGCTGCCATCCAACCTTCTTCTAAAGAGATTAATCCTTCACTGCCTGATAACCCTGTAACTACCTCTCCAAGGGAAACAGCACTCTCTCTTCTGTCTGGAGTGACTGATTTTGCTTTACAGAGGAAACAACAACAGAATTCCTAAAGTAATTGGCTTGAAAGACATTTCAATTTCATTTTATGACCCACAGCCACCACCCCTCTTTTTTCAAGACCTATAACTAGACTAAAGTCCCAACAGGCCCCAAAAAGTGAAGGACAGAGTGTGCTATACTCCAAAAGAGATGCATGAGTTTTCCAATTTATATAGACAGAAATCAGGGGAATATGTGTGTGAATGGATATTAGGGATGTGGGATATGGTAAAAGGAATGTAAAGTTGGGTCACTGATATGGGCCCACTAAGGAGAGATTCTGCATTTAATGTTGTAACTCAGGAGTTAGAAAGGACATTAACAGTTTGTTTGAATGGTTGGTTGAAACATGAATCAAAAGGCAGCCTAGGTTACCTGAGGTTGAAATGCCAGAGCTGCCTTGGTATAATGTAGATGAGGGCATACAACAGCTTAGAAAGATTGGAATGTTAGAGTGGATTTACCATGGAAGATCTGCTCACACACTGCAGGAATGTCCACAGGACATGCCTTTCATGAGAACCATGAGAAGTAAATTAGTGAGACTAGCTCCACCATTTCTGAAGAGCTCTGTAGTTGCCCTTCTCTGTAAGTCAGATATTTCTGAGTCACTGAGTTGTAATCCTTAAACTGAATGGGAATGATCATATCCCATGTTGGCAGAAGCCAGGTGGCAACAGTGAATCACCATAGATAAGGTGTGTGTGGCCACCATAATAGATGCAGACTCAAAGAAGCAGTCAAAATAATCTGACTCACAGAGAATTGTTGCATTGGCTAGTAGATCATGTGGTACTTAGAAGTAACACAGACCACAGTCTACAAAATTCTTGTTTGAGCTGAATAAGCAGAAGAATTCAGGTTAAGTGAGCAGGAGTCTAATTTGAATTACAAAAACAGTGACTCAAGGCCTTTTAATCAGTTCCTAGACTTGAGACAGTTTACTGACCCAGAGCCCCTTGAATGAGGGAATGGCCACATGCCTTTGGGGAATGACCCTTTTACAAGGCCCAAAATTTACACTATAAACCTTCCTCCTAGCCTTCCCCAAGGAGACCTATAGCCTTTTACCAGGTTGAGACTGTCTACTGGGGAAAAGGAAATCACCAAGTATTTCAGGGATTATTAAACACTGTCTCAGAAATTAAACTAATTCCGGGAGACCTAAAAGGTCACTCTGGTCTGCTAATCAGAGCAGAGACTTAAGCAAGTCCGGTGATTGATGGAGTCTTAGCTGAGGTCCATCTCATTGTGGGTCCAGTAGGTCCCTGGACCCTTTCTGTGGTCATTTCCCCAGTTCCAGAATGCATAATTGGAATTGACATACTCAGAAACTGGCAGAATCCCCACATCGGTTCTCTGACTTGTGGAGTGAGGACTCTTATGGTAGGAAAAGCCAAGTGGAAGTCGCTGGAACTGTCCCTGCCTAGGAAAATAGTGAATCAGAGGCAATACCATATTCTTGGAAGCATTGCAGAGAATTACGCCAGTCTTAAATACTTGAAGGATGCAAGGGTTTTGACTCTCACCACATCCCCTTTCAACTCTCCTACTTGGACTGTGCAGATAACAGATGGGTTTTGGAGAATGACAGTGGATTATTGTAAACTTAACCAGGTAGTGACTCCAATTGCTGCTGCTGTTCCAAATATGATATCATTGTTTGAGTAAATCAAGACATTGCCTGGTACCTGGTATGCAGCTATTGATCTGGCAAATGCTGTTTTTCTCAATAGCTGTCAGTAAGGACCACCAGAAACAGTTTGCATTCAGCTCTAAAGGCTAGCAATATACCTTCACTGTCCTACCTCAGGGGTATGTCAACTCTATAGTCCTATGTCATAATCTTGTCTGCAGGGACATTGATTTCTTCTTCCTCCAGCAAGGCATCATGATGCTTCATTATATTGATATCATACTGATTGGATCTAATGAACAAGAAGTAGCAACTACTCTAGACTTATTGATAAGGTATTTGCAGGTCAGTGAATGGGAGATAAATCCAACAAAAATACAGGGGTCTTCCACCTCAGTGAAATTTCTAGGTGTCCAGTGATGTGGAGCATGTCAAGGTATCCCTTCTAAGGTGAAGGATGGGCTATTACATCTGGCCCCTGCTATGAACAAAAAAGATGCGTTATGCCTAATTGACCTCTTTGGATTTTGGAGACAACATATTTCTCATTTGTATGCTACCCTGGCACATTTTACCAAGTGACCAGAAAAGGTGCTAGTTTTGAGTGGGGACTGGAACAAGAGGAGGTTCTGTGGTATGGGAAAGATGTCATGTGAAACATGAAGACTAGAATCCAAGTTCTCTAGTGTATTTCTGTTGGTGCCACTCCAGACTTTAACTGTTCATGGATTTATATATTTGCCTGTCTTTTCACCTTGGAGTTTCCTAAACACTACTCACCACTCATTTAGCCTGTTTTTTGCTCTTTCTGTGTCCCTCATCTATAGTCACATAATATTCCTTGCATTCTTTTACTTATAATACTCATCATGCTATCCTGATATAGTTGATTTTCTTGTATGTCTTTTTCTCCAGTGGACTGTGGATTTTTTAGAGAAAGAACTGAGTCTTGTTCAACTCTGAATCTTAGTGCACAGAACTACACTTGGCACAAAATAGGTACATATCAAATATTTGTGTAAAAAAGTTGGATTTTACATTTTTGTCTCAACATTCAAATTAAAACTACATTAAGATACCATTTTTTTCAACTCAGCTTAACCCATACGTTGGTGAGGTCATGGGGGAATAGACGTCTAAATCATTGCAAAGTAATGTCACCTTGGTGGAGGGGAATCTTGCAACAGACAGGGAAATTATGCAGACTTTGTGTTTATCACAGCAATAGGACTTCACAAATAGTAATGATGCTCAGAGTCAGATTGATAGCATCCTCTTAGTCCATGTTGCTTTATCCAATAGAAGAAGGATCATAACTAGTCTAAGAAGGTAAGGGTTTCAGGACCTAGCTTCCAACACAATGGATTATCATGAGATAGGCAAGGCATCTAGAATCCTCGCAAGTAATCTAGCATTCAGAAGCAGCTAAGAGTTCCATAAAAGGATTGGTGTACAAGTTAAAGAATCAAGGCTGAATTTGTGTGATATATATTTGACAAGTCTACTAGTAATTGGGGAAAGACTGTAGCTTAGAAACTCATAGCATCATAGTTGTTCATGGCCAATGAAATAAACCCAGCTTATGAAGAAAAAACCTGGGTAATTTATATGATCATAAACACTGGCTGACTTTTCAAGTTTGGCTTAAAAAATAGGTGGGTCTAAGCTTACAGACTAAAGACATTCAGCACCTGCAGCTAAGCAAGGAAGGGACAGTAGTTACTAACACAAACCACTTGCTGCCAGGCTGTTTAGCCCTGCTTGTAAAGCAGATCTTGTTGAGGTACCATTAGTCCTTTATTAAAAATCAGGTCAAATGTCATCTCTTTTAGGAAAACTTTCTTTATCTCATAAGATTGCTCCTTCTTTAAGCCCCCAGTGTATTCTGCCTATAACTCTTTTATGGCATTACTTTACTTTGCCATTTTACTTTCCTTGTGTACTTATCTTACCCCTGTGAGATTATAAGCTCTTCAAAGGTAGGGAACATGTCCCCATCTTTTTAGCTCTCTCATTGCAAAATATACTATAAAAATAAGTGTTTGATTGAAATTCTGACTTCCTTCAAGTTGAAAAATTGATTCAGAACATCAAGTTTAAACTGGTATCAGCTAACAGCTCCTATTTCAAGCGTTCTACCTCTTTCAAACAATAATACTTATAAAGACAGGGAAAAAACAAAAAAACCCTAATATGGATAAAAATAACATTGACAAGAAAGTTATTACCAGAACCCAAAGCATTTTTTCTCTAATTATAAGTCATACAAAATGAAATTGACTATCACAATTGGAAGCTGACACATACTTTGTAAGTTGAAATGAAGTAAGCCTGTTGCTTTGAAAGAAATGGAAAGAGGTGCCATATTTCCCACACTGCCTGGTCCCAGGATATGTACTAAGAAAAATAGGTAGCCTAACCAATACATGCAGGTATTTTTGTACTTCAAGTGACCACAGTACTAGTATACTCTTCCATCAGTTTTTACTTTTTAAAATTCATGATGTGACTGTAACTCAAGAAATCAGTGTGGCAGAAGGTATGACATGAGATAGGAACTCGGAGTGACATAACATATTCTGAAAAAAAAAGCAAAAAAGAAAAACTTGATTCAAAGTCACTAGCTATGTTTAAATTTGGAAAAGATGTTTTCTTCTGGTATGGCTTCACACAGACACATCTTGAAGAATGAAGTACATGTTAGATTACAGTCTCTGCCCCACCAGATGCCCTTGTGTAGAAAATAACCTCCACAACAATACAGGGCAGTTCTGAAGAGTCCCAGTAAGTGAAATGTTGTATCTGGAGAAAGAGATGGAAAAGCAATTGATAATAATGAATATTGGAGCTTAAAGTTTTAAATTTTCTTCTCTAGCTCAGTGTCATCAAAATGAGCACACAGAGAAAAAATAAACATAAAAGGAGATTTCACATCAATCTAATAAAATCTGCTTAGACCAGTGGTTATTAACTTGTAACCATACGCAACCTTGCTCCATAGAGGTTGTTCACCAAGTCTGGAGACATTTTTTGCTGACACAGCTTGGGTGGGGGTGTGCTACTAAGATTTTGTGGGTAGAAGCCAAGGATGCTGTTAAACATGATAGAATACATAAGGCAGTCCTCACAACAAAGAATTATCTGGCCCTAAATATCAATAGAGTCAACGTTGAGAAATGTTGGCTTACATGAATGAATGCTTGCTAGAACTACAAATTGAGCCAGGAGATGGAAATGTCAATCTAATTTGAGAATGAGATTTTATCTATAGAAAAGCTGGAAAAGACCAGGAAAAAGTGATGCTTCACGTATCTCACAATATTGAGACAGAATTGAGATCTCCTCGTTCCAAGAGATGGAAAAAAATTATTAATGTGAAGTCTATGAAAGGATACTGCAGGGAAAAAAGGTAATATCTTTGGAGACTTAAAGGAGGAGAAGACTTCTCACAATTACTGACAAAAAAAGGAAATGACTTTATAATTCAGGCTTCTAAGTTAGATTCAGCAAGACACAATCTCTATAGAATAGGAACAGAGAAAATAAATAAAGGATAAGAGGTATTCCACATGGGAAAAAAAAAACATTTCACACTTCACACATGTTCTTTAACATATGCAAAACTACATATTGGATGGATGGGTAGTTCAGTGGTAGAATACTCACCTTCCATGCAGGAGACCCAGGTTCAATTCCTGGAGCATGCAACCCCTCCAAAAAACACTATATGTTAATACTCATGCAACTCATATAGAATTCTGAGAAAGGTTGTGCCCCAATAACTCTGTACAATAAATTGTCATTTATTGACAACAGACATGCAAGAGACTAGAAAATGGACCAACCAAAAGCCCCTCTTAAAAAAATTATATGACTACATATTCCAGCCAACTGAGCAAAGAATCTAGGTGGATAAATCAAGCAAAGGAAATTTCTACTATCAGATGACTGACACTGATCAATGAATTGAATGAAACATGGAATCCTCAAAACATGATAAACATTATTGTGAAACTGAATCCAAATGGAAAAAATAGTATTGTAACAAATCTATAAGGAGATATACATATACCAAAACCTGGGTCTTAAACTCTAATGGAGGAGTGCAAGGGTAGTTCAGTGGTAGAATTCTTGCCTGTCATGCAGGATATCTGGGTTCGATTCCTGGCCCATGCACGTCCCAAAAAACAAACAAGCAAAGAAAGAAAGAAAACAACCAAAAATTAAACAAGTGGTGCTGCAATAATGGGATGCTCACATAGGAAAAAAAATGTAATGTGACCCTGGCCATATAGCATACAAAAAAAATTTCTTATGAGGGGAATGGGCAATTAATAAGGAAATTAATGGATACCTGTATAAACAGATACATGCTTAAATAAACAAATGAAGTCATTACAGACACTATTAATACCATGAAGGAAATAAATAGAGTTATATGATAGAAAATAATAAAGGTTACCTACTTTAAATAGGGTGATCAGGGAATAACTTTCTTAGGACATTTCATTTAAGCTAAGACCTGAAGGGTGAGAATGTGAAGAGCTGTGTGTAAAAGGAGCAGTGTACTATGCATAAATGTTAAAACAAGTACACAGAATTCCCATGGTGGGGAGGAGAATGGTACTCTGGAAGAGCTAAGCTGCAGCCTCACTGGTTTCTTTCAAAGTAAGCTCCAGGAAGCATGATGAGAGATGATGCTATGGAGATAAGCAGAAGCAGCCATGTCACGCAGGCCCTTCTAGGCCATGGCAAGTGTTTGTGGATTTATTCCAAAAGCAACAATAAACTGGTGACAGATTATAAGTGGAGAAGGGATGTAACCTGATATACTTTTTTCTTTTTTTTTTTTGCACGGGCACCTGTTATATAACCATAATTCAGTAGACATTATGTAAACTTTTGGCATGTTGCCCCTTTGTGTAACAATGGTATAAAAACCCATTGCTGCAAAGCTTGCAGCATGGGGGGAAATGATTAAAGCCTGATCACTCTATTGATGACTCCTCATGCTTTCTTTTCACTGCCAGGCTGGAATGACCAAAACTTTAGTTGGGTTCTGATATTTGGCATAGTTGGCAGGGTGCAATAAGTGGCCCCTCTACCCTGAAGGATGAAGAACTGGATCGGATGTGTCCCCCCACAGGTTTATGGTATCCTATAGCAACTTTATTGCTGTATTGGTGTATTCCGAGGCTTGGGATTAGGTGGATCCCACCCCACGGGATTGCCAAGGTTTTGAAGGACTTCGAAGATGACATCCTGGTTCCCCAGCAAGGTATGGCAGGGAAAGTGTCTTATTTTTCTCAACCATACTGTGGGAATAGCATTAGGAAACTTTAGCAGCACAAGCACATACAAGGAAGCTGCAAGAACAAGAATTGGAAACCTGGGTCCAAATCCTGGAAGAGGAAACAGCAGTGCCAGAGCGAGTCAGAAGTAAGTCAGCACTGTCCCAGGAAAGTATTCCCCCCTTATTTCATGTCCACCACATGATAAAACAACAGGTCAAGCATGACCAGCCACTGGCTCCAGGGGATGTACCCGTGGGCCTCCTATGGATCCACTGATGGATGACATGCATGACATATGCTCTGGAGTGATTCTAGGATCTTACAAAACAGCATATACAAAGCAACCAATGGCTAGCACAAGGTAACCATTCATTGATCAATTGGCTGATGACTCTGGCCCAATAAGTCTGGTAAAATATGGGAGAACTCCCAAAGAATTTAAGTAAATGGACTCTGTATATGGACTTAGTCCAAATCATTCAGGAAATTGGGATACAGCATATGATGTTCAAGGTTCATTATGGAACCACTGATTATGAGCCATTATCCACCCATATGAAGGAAAAAAATTTTGCTATGACACCTCCTGATACCTTTGGTGCCTTGGCTGTGATTCTGGCCCCCTATGTGGACCACAGTGTGCATGAAGTAACCACAGCCATGGCACAATTAGGGGATTTGGAGATACACAAATGAGAAAGAGGGTGTACACAGTGCAGAAAGAAGTAAGGCCACCATCTGAGTGAAAAATGTCCCGTGAATGGAGAAGGACTGGAAAAACTGATGGTCTCACCAAGATATCTCAGTTACAAATGTGGGTGGACCTGTTGGCCACAGGGGTGGATATGGAGAAGATGGACTAACATCCCAATGAAGTATTATTGGTTTTGTGGAAAGAGTTGCCCAGAAAGCAATGATTAACCAACCTAAAAGGCAAAAAGCAAACAGAAAGTCACCCATTATGCTTGCATGATGTCTTACAAAGTGATGGGGGTAATTTGAACTTATTTGACTGACAAGCTGGTCAAGAAGCCCAGGTGGTTGGGGAACTAGGAGACCGGAGGTCACATGTACACCTATCCATATACTGGTCCCCCTGCAACATACAATGCATTTTAGCCCTAGTGGATATATTGGGCATGGACATTTTATAAGGATTGACTTTGAGGACAATCCAAGGAGAATTCCAGTTGTGAGTATGAGTAGTGAAACTGGTGTGCCAACCAGAGCCCTTAAGAGTCATAAAGTTATGACAGTACCAGTTGCCTGGGGGACATGAGGAAGTTGGGCAAATGATCCCACCACTGGAAGAGGCAGGAATCATAAGGATGGCCCACAGCTCCATTCTCTCCAATATGCCCTGTTCAAAAGCCAAATGTCATGTGGAGAATGACTGTTGTCATTGACCTGGCTCTAGAGAGCCAGGACCAATTTGTTTTCACATGGAAAGAGTGGCTACATAGCTCTACCATTTGCCATGAGCCATAAGTCCACAGTTTCTCTATATCATTATATAGATGATAGTATGTTGACCTCTGATTCTCTTACAGATCTAGAGGAAGCCACGGATGGCCTGTGTCATGCCCTAGATACCTGGGATTGGGTAATCAATGAAGCCAAGGTCCCCGGGTCTGGATTGTCTGTCAAGCTCTTGGGAGTTACCTGGTCAGGTATGATAAAAGTGAAATTCTTCAGAGTTACCTGGTCAGGTAATACCAAAGTTATCCCAGAAGTGGTAGTAAATAATCTCTAAGCATGCCTGAGACTGACTACTATAAAGCAGCTACAACCTTTTGTAGGCCTCTTGAGGTACAGGAAAGTGTTTGTCCCATATTTGGTTCAGATTTTATAGCCCCTGTATGCCCTGGTTAAAAAAGGAACACCCTGGGACTGAGGGGATGACAAGGGATGTACATTCATAGAAACAAAAAGGGCAGTAGCACAGGCCCAAGCACTACAGGTGGTGGACAAGGCAGTTCCTTTCCATCTGGATGTGACCCTGGTCATGAAAGGTACTCCCTAGGACTGATGGGATGAGCAGGAACATGCCTTTGTAGTAGCAAAAAAAGCAGTAGTGCAGACCCAAGCACTATAGGTGGTGGATAAGGCAGTTCCTTTTCAACTGAACATGATAGTCCATGATGCGGGTTTTGGATGGGGCCTTTGGCAGTATCAGGATAAAGACAAGGTTCCCATGGCATTTTCATCCCAGTTGTGGAAGGGAGCAGAGGTGAGATACTCCCCATTGAACAGCAATTAGCTGACATATATGCTCTCCTGCAAGTGAATCCATTATGGGCCTGTAATGGAAGACGAGCAAGTGAGAGAGGTAACCCCTGCATTGGATGGCAGTGGGTTTATGGTTTACGATTGGGCCAAAGGTCTGGCCAGGATTAGGCCAAGGGTCTGGCCAGGATTCGGCCAAAGGTCTGGATATTCAGTGTACATTGTATGTCCCATATAAACTGCAAACTGTGGGAATGATTGAAAAGTACAGTGGCCACCTAAAAGAGAAGCTTTGGGTTTTATCTCTGGGAGAGCTGACATTGGAGGGATGGGCTACCTGATTGACTATTGTTGTACTCTTACTGAATGAGCAGCCTCGGCATGAAGACTACTTCCCTTTAGACTTGGTAATAAGGGGTTGGGCATTGTTCTTGGACATACAAGTAGAAGGAAGCAAAGTGTTGAAAAGACCCCATATGCAAGAAGGAGAGTTATTATTACCAGCCCCCGTGTTTTGCAACTTGGGGCAACAGATGAATGGACCTGGCCATAGGAAATGCTAAAAGAAGCACCTTCCTGGGCAGTATGTCCTTTACCTTCGGGTAATGAGATAACCCAGGGTTACAGGTGTAAACTTGGATTGTGAGGTAGCCAACTCCTATACATCTGTCCCTTCTTGATGATGAGGAAGGTTCTTTGTTTTGCAGAACTTATGTCTTGCATCCTAATTGTGCTGGCATGGCCTGAGGGGACCTAATTTGGTACTCCCATCCAGGGCAGAAAACCCCTGGCTGCCACTGTTCTTTTGTAAGACAAGCAAGTGGCATGTATTCTGCCCAAGAGACAAGATTTGCCTATAATGGTTTCTAAAGCTTTGTTATCTCTTCAACCAGGCTGATTGCAGCCAACACCCTGGCATCATGGGCCCACACCTATGCATGAGTCCACAACATATCACGTTGCTGGATATGTACTGAACTTCCAGCAGATGCAGCCAAAAGACTCCCATGGCAGATAGCACTGGCTACTGAACAGAACTGGACCTTAGCTAGTGCAGACTAATTACTGTTCCCCAGCCTGGGAAGAAGCATGGCAAGCAGTTGAAGGTTTGCTCCACTGTGACTTGGCAATGGGTGATAGTCACCTTGGGTTTCCTGCCTGGGTTTTGATAGACTTTTGGGTTCCCTCTATTGTTGTTGTGGTTTGTGGGCCCAAGATGCTGCCCTGTGGGGTAAGGTATCCCCCAAAACACAGGCCATTTAAGGGGTAGAGTGTGGGACCCAGGTTATTTGAAGATGTAAACAATCTGCTAAAATGGGTGCCTAAAGTACTTCTGAGTCTGAACTTCAGGGAGAGAATGACTCAGCTTATGTTATAGAACCATAATTCAGCACCTGTTACATACCATGATTCAGTAGACTTTACATAACCTTTTGTCATGTTGCCACCTTTGTGTAGCAAAGGTATAAAAGCCTGTTGCTACATAGCTTGCAGCATGGAGGGAAATGATTAAAGCCTGTCCACTCTACTGAAGGTTCCTCATACGTTTTTCTCCAGGCTGGAACAACCGAACCTTGAGCTGGGACCTGACACAATATAGAATAAAAAATGTGTAAACATTTGGGTAAAATTTAGGAATAAATACAGGATTAAACTGCATAATTATAGAGAAGATTAGCAAACAAATACTTTAAGACATATTGTTTAATGAAGACAGTACTCAATATTGGGCATTTGCTCATCCTTCCCAAATTAATATATAATTCAATTCAATTACAATGAAATTATCATTTGAATGCTACACTTTGACAAAGGATGCCAATATACGCAAAATAGTAAATGGAAGAGATCTATGGAAAATTTGGAATAAGAGTAGTGAGTAAAGATTTTCCCTTCCAGATAAACATGCATCATAAATCAAAGAAAAGTATGATTATCAGTATTGTAAGAATATACTATCAGATAAATACACAAAAATATAAAGCCTGAAAAGGAGACTTTAATATATAAAATAATATAGAATAAAGTAAACATTGCATTTCAAATTGTAGTACAATGATGGATTGATCAATAAATTTTTCTGATGCAACTGATTACCTACTTGGGAAAAATATTATAATCCAATTTCCTTTCACAACAATAAAATGCATAGTAATGTATCAGGTAAATCAAAAAAATAAAGTGTAAAGCAATGAATACTTTATAAAACCAGTAGGAAATTTCTCATAACTTAAATTATTTTCGTAATAGAATACTGCCATCATTTGGGGGAAAATAACTAAAAAAGTGCTTCTCTAAGTATAAATATCAATAGCCCAATAGAAGTAAGGTAGGGTACATAACAAGACAAGTCATTAGAGGGAAAATACAAACAGCAAATTGACAAATAAAAATTCAACAAAAATAAAAGTATGATCTTGGGCAATGTCATATTTAACATCTATAAGTCTCAATTTACTGATGAAAAAATAAGGAAAGGGTCTGGCTTGTTTTCACTGTCCATAAATGTATGGGGACAACTGGTTACTAAATATCACTCTGATAATAATGCAATAAAGTCTTTGAATTGAGCCTTCCATTTACCACATCAAAGAAAAGTAGGCTCTAGTGAATTACAATTTAGACTTCTTGGTAGGAAAAGTGGGACACAATGTTCTTTCAGGATGGCTAAAGTGTAGCTCAGCCATCAATGTTTTTTAAAGAATCATTTTTTTACTAGCTGTATATGTGATTCAAGCCAAGTTTATATTTCTGTTGCTGGGAAAGATGAACTTGTTAGATGTTTTTGTCACTTGCAATATCATAAGACACAATTCTACTATTATTGTCTCTTGGAAATATACAGTGCATTAGAAAAGGTATCAAATTATGTTGCCCCTCATGTCCTTTGTAAAAAAAATAAATACTTTGATGGAAAGAATTGCACTCATAAGAGAAAAACATATCTATGAATGTGTTTTTAAAATCTGAGGGAAAATAGTTTTATAAAAAAGATACCAGGAGTGCAAGGGTAGTTCAGTGTTAGATTTCTTGCCTGCCATGTGGGAAACTCAGGTTTGATTCTTAGTCCATGCATTTCCGAAAAACAAACAAACAAATATAAACCAACAGAAATTCAACAAATGGTACTGCCATAATGGGATACTCACATGGAAAAAGAATGAAATGTGACCCCGGACATATAGCACACACACACACACACAAAAGATACCAAAATATGGAGAGGAAATGTCACCTCTCACTACTATCTTGCTGCAATTTTATACATCAAGTTTTTAAATGGAGGATAAAAAAGAAAGTAAAGTCCTTTGCTGATCTGGAGTCATTCCATGTTATCAATAATATTTGAATAAAAATCTTTCCTGAATGAGTGAATTTAAAAATGGAAAACTTTGTTACCTGGTTTCCCATGTCACAACACATTACAAGCAGCAAGTTAAAAGAGGGGGAAAATTGAACAAACTGCTAGATACTGATGCCTATAATAAAAGAAACAGCTGACAGCAATAGAAACAGGAAATTTTTTTCCAAAAAAATGCCCACATTTTTTTAGAGCTATTATCTCCAGGAAAAAATAGCCCTACAAGCTTGATTTTCCCAAGTAATGTCTATGTGTTACAAATTCATGCAGCAGTTATATATGTAATAACAGCTACTGTTGATTGAATATGTATTATGCAGTCAGGTACCATGCGAAGTGCTTTATCCATGCCATCTTATTTCATCATCACAACAATTTAATGAGATTAGTACTGTTATTAATCCAAGGAGGAACCAGAAAGATTGAGCAATTGTCAAAGGTTGTGCAACTCAGATTGAATTCCAGGTCTCTCTGAATCTAAAGCCCTGAAGGTTTATCCTTTCTACTGTGCTGTCTTCCTCAGTCAGATTCACCCACCCAATTGGCAGGTCCAAACCTCCATTTCTTATCCAATGTCACTTGTCCATCTCCCATTTAATGAATATTTTCAATACATATTGGGACCATCACTGTTCTAGAGACTGTACTGAAAGATCTCCCATTCCAGTGAGGGAGAACATATATAAAAAAAATTATGAACAATGCTGCAAAGGAGCTCTAGCATTTTTCTTGGTTGGTAAGGACAGAAAGCGAATTATCATGACATACTTTGCAATGGAATCTAATTTCAGTATGTATTATTCATTTCAATTTCATTAATGGTTATTGAAAAATGCAGCCTCCAGATCATTGTGATATTATTGAGGAGATTGTGGGAAGATGGTGGGGTAGGAAGCTCCAGAAAACAGTTCCTCCACCAAAAAATCTACTAAGCTGGTGGAAACTCTCTGAACCAACTATTTTGAGACTCTGGAGTCAAGTGGAACACTGCAGAATCCAAGGAAATGCTGGAGGGAGGAAGAAGCTGGTAAATTGCAGTAAATGCCAGTGAATTTCACCCTCCATGCATTAGCTACTGTCCTGCAAACCCCAGCTTGTGTGGCAGGCAGCAATGGGGTCTATAGTCCCAGCTCAACCCTTGATGCAGCTTGCTGGTGCCAGTATGGGATACAAAGACACACTTGAAAATAAGAGTGTCTGTGATTTGGCTGTTGACATTGTATTTGATCAGTGATTTCAGAACAAGGCATTCCAGCTCTGAGGGCATCCATTGTTCCAGCACCACTCAGGCAAATGCAGCAGAGGAATCTTAAAGATAATACCCTTCTTCAAAACTAAGGAAATCAAGGACACCAAGGCCACTCAATTGTGAAAGAATAATCTCTTCAACAAAGGATGCTGGGAAAACTGGATATCAATATGCAAGAAATGAAGAAAGTAGCCCCTATCTCACACTATATAAAAAAATTGACACAAAGTGGATAAAAGACCTAAATATAAGAGCAATTGGTATAAAACTAACTGAAAACATAGGGAAGCATTTTCAGGACTTTGTATTAGGAAATGGTTTCTTAGACTAAACTCCAAAAAAGCAACAAAAGGAAAACGGAGGTAAGTGCAACGTCATCAAAATTAGAAACTTTGTGCATCAAAGAACACCAACATGTAAGTAAAAACACAAACTACAGATGTGAGAATATATTTGGAAACCACATGTCTAACAACAGTTTAACATTTAGAATTTTTTAGAAAAATCCTACAACAATGATAAAAATAATAACAAACCAATTAAAAATGGTCAAAGGCTTGAATAGACATTTATTCAAAGAAGATAAACAAATGGCCCCAAATCACATGAAAAGATACTGAATATGATTAGTCATTAGGGAAACTCAAATCAAAATGCCAAAGAGATACCATTTCAACACCATTAGAATGCCTACTATTAATATGGAGAAATAGAGACACTCACTTGTTCATTGTTGATGGCAATATAAAATGGTGCAGCCTCTGTGGAAGACAGTTTGGCAGTTCCTCAGAAAGTTAAGTATATAGTTATAATATAGCCTGACAATCCCACTTCTAGCTAAATATCCAAAAGAACTGAAAGCAGGGACTCAAACCGATATTTGCACACTCATGTTCATAGTGGCAACTTTTTGACAAAAGTCAAAATATGGAAGCAATGCAAGTGTTAATGAACACCTGAATGAATTTAAAAATGTACTATATACACATAATGGAATATTATTCAACCATGGAAAGGAATGGATTTCTGATACATTTAACAACATGAATGAAACTTGAAGATATCATATTGAGCAAAATAAGTCAATGACAAAGGAAAGATACTGTATGATCTCACTGACATGAAATAATTGGAATAAACAAATACATAGTATCAGTAACTAGACTGCAGTTTACCAGGAGCAGTGGTGAGGGCTGTGATTGGGGATTTAATGCTTAATTGGTAAAGAATTTCCATTTAGATTGTTGGAAAAGTTTTGGTAATGCATGGTGATGATGTTATCACACCATTATGAATGTAATGAGCAGCACGGAGTTACATATTTGAATGTGGTTTGTTCTAGTTTGCTAGCTGCCAGAATGCAACACACCAGAGATGGATTGGCTTTTAATAAAAGGGGATTTATTTTGTTGGTTCTTCAGAGGAAAGGCACCTAACTTTCCACTGAGGTTCTTTCTTACGTGGAAGGCACAAGATGGTCTCTGCTGGTCTTCTCTCCAGGCCCCTGGGTTCCAACAACTTTCCCCAGGGTGACTTCTTTCTGCATCTCCAAGGGCCTGGGCTGAGCTGCAAGTGCTGAGATGAGGACTGCCAAGCTGCTTAGCTGTGCTATGTTGCACTCTCTCATTTAAGAACCAACCAATTAAGTCAAACATCACTCTCCTAGCCGACTGCAGATGTAATTAGCAACAGATGAGGTTCATGGACCATTGGCTTGTGTCCACAGCAACAGAACTAGGTATGCTCACCTGGCCAAGTTGACAACTGAATTTAACTAACACATGGTTAAAAGTGGAAGTTTAGGTTATATCTATATATTACTAAAAGAAAAAAATTAATAGAAACCAACCATAGGACTGTACAACACAAATAGAAAACCCTAATGTAAACTATGAGCTATGGTTACTAGTACAATTATAACAATATTCTCCCATCTATTGTAACATAGTTACCACACAAATGCAAAATGTTAAAAATGGGGGTAGGTATATGGGAACTCTATATTTTCTGAATGGATTTCCTGTAAACCTACATCACCTTTATTAAAAATAAATTTAAAATTGCTGCTTCCTGAATAGTTCAATGACATTTACAGCAGAACTTAAGGAATGATGGAGAAGGGAATGTGAGGGTAGTTCAGTGGTAAAATTCTCACCTGCCATGTGGGAGACCCAGGTTTGATTCCTGGTCCATGCACTTTCGAAGCAAAGCAAACAAAAAATTCAACAAATAGTGCTGCAATAATTGTATGATCACATGGAAAAATAATGAAATATGACCACACCATACAGCATGCAAAAAAAAACTGATGGAGAAAAGGAGGGAATTCCAAATGTTGGTAAGAGGATTCATAAATGCATGAAAAGCAATACAGAATAGTAATGAATTCAGAGACTTGGGAGTGCTCTGGGTAGCTAATAGTGGTTCTCAAACTTGAGCCACCAGGAGCACTTTCCAAAAATTGAGATTCCAGTGTTCCACTCCCAATCATTCTGTTTCACCATGTCTGTAATGGAGCCTGAGAATCTGATTTCTTGTCAATCCTCACCCCTCACCCAGAAGAAATCTGCTGCATTCAGAGAAAACCCTGGTAAAGTTTTCTGAGGGTGATGAAAGTCCAGACTTAGTGTGTCTAAAAACTTTGTTCATCCTTGGCATCAAGCCTGAGGTGATCTCTTCAAGTCCAGTTCTGGCTCCTTTCTTTGCTTACCATCCTAGAGGCTGCAGACCACACAGATCACTGAGGCATGCTTGTCAGTTGTGGGCCATACAGACATGTCCAATCAACTGTGGCCTTTCTTCTTAGCTCTAGTTCTAAGGAGAGCTCAAAATGAGGTTGAGGTAACAGACCAGTTGGGTCCTAAAGCAAGAAATGGGGCCATTTTCTGGCTATTCTTATAGTGTGAAGCTGTGTGACTGTGTTGAAAACACATTGATTTTAAAATCTTCCTCTGTGAGCTTTTAAATAGGAAGATGTGAAAATGAGGCTGCAGTAAGGGAAAACAACTACAACATTACAAAATTTAGAGCCAATTCAATACTCGAATAGTATTCATCAAGGAGTGTGTATACACCTAACACTGTACAAAATTCTATAAGAGAGAGAGAGACAAAGCATTACTCTTGTTCTCAAGCAGTTTAGAATGTAAATGTGAGAGAGAAACCTGAAAGAACAGGAAAGTGTTTGAAATTGTATAGGTCATTTTTCGTGTTAGGACACTTCCTTTGCTGCAACTGACTTTGCATACAAGTGTGTGAGTATGCATGTATGAGTATATGTGTGTGGTGAGTGTATGTGTGTGAGCATATGTGCATGTGTGTGTGGGGGGTGGACTATTTCTCTCTGTGCAAAGCCTATGACCTGGTGGTCAGTGAAGATCATAGGTAAGCACCTCCCCTCAAACTGATTATATACATTAACGATTCCAAGACAGGACAAAACACTTGGGAAAACTACCCGGACCAAAAAGAACAAAAATGTAAACGAATGCATTCATAATCTGTAACAGCTAGACAAGTGTATACAAAACATAATTGAGTAACCAAATCCCTCAATTTTTCAGGTTTTTCTTATACTCTGATTTTAAGGCAGAGGCAAATGAAAAATGGGAGATGATACAAGAAATTAAAACATCAACAAGAATACTATCTGTAGATATGTCTGAGCCAATTGGGACTAACTTCTTTCTTTCAATTAAGAGTCCTACGTGAGGGGCCAGCCTCTCCAGAACATCAACTAGTTCCATCTTCTTATCCCATATTATCAACAGTCTCTTCCAACATGAAAAAGTTAGAATGGCCATAGTCCAAATACCACTAAAGAGTGATAGAAAGATCAAAGGTGATGATGGAGTTATACAGAAAAAGTCAGGTTTAACAAATGAGTATGAGTGCTGAATCAGAAAATTGATATTTCTTTTAGTTTCCAGTACTTTAGAGCAACTAGAAATAAAAGCCTAAAATTGTGGAGTTGTAACATGCTGAACTCTGAAATCTGTTCTACAATGAATTGTTGCAATGTACTTTGAAATGTATTGCTTTTTGGAATATACATTATTTTTCAACAAAAAAGAAGAAAAACATAAAGGGGAGTATACTAGAGAAGATGGTATTTAACAAATGAATATGACAGCTGAGTCAATATATAGATATTTCTATTAGTCTCCAGTGTCTTGGAGCAGCCAGAAGAAAAAATGAAAAATCAGAGAACTATAATCCATACCAAACTTTAAAATCTGCCATGCAACTATTTGTCAAAATGAACTTGGAAATTTATTGCTTTTTTGTATATATGTTATTTTTCACAATAAAAAAGTTAAAAAACAATCCTGCACGAAAGTTACTGAGAACAATAAAGTATATTTGCATATAACTATGTGATTGATGAAGAACTGTTCATATATATTATCTTCTTTAGTCCTCATATGAACCAGGGAAATAAGAATTTGTATGACTCACATAAAACAAAAAAGAGGAAACCTAGGTTTCACTGTCACTGAAAGGCCCTCAGTTACCAAAATGGTTTCCATTTTACCTAATGTCTTAGCTTCCTAGGGCTGTTATAACAAAGTATCACAAACTCAGGGGCATAAAATAACAGAAATTGATTCTCTCAGAGTTCTGGAAGGTAGAAATCCAAATTCAAGGAATTAGTATGGCCATGCTCCATCTATAGGGGAGTTACTTCCTTACCCCTTCTAGCTTCTGCTGTTTTCAAGAAATCACTGACATTGGCTTTTTGATGCATTGCTCCAATCTCATGACTCTATCTTCACACTGTCTTCTCCCTGGGTGTGTCCCTGTGTCCACATTTCCCTCTTCTTAAAAGGATATCAGTCATATTGGATTTGGGTCCACCCTAATCCATCTTAAGCTCATCTTAACTAATCACATCTCCAAAAACCCTATTTCCAAGCAAAATTGCATTCACAGTACCTGGGTATTTGGACCAATCCACCCATAATATGCAATGTGTTTGTTATTTTTACTAAGATGTAAAAGCCATCATAGATATCTTTAAAGGATTTTCAACAAGAATTGAAACAAACAAAAACAGGATAAAAATAAACAAATAATAGGGAGAACAAAGGTTAAAATAAATTGAGTGGATTGAAATACTAGGGGTCAATGAGAGGGAGGGTTAAAGGGTATGGTATGTATGAGTTTTTCCATTTTCATTTTAATTTTTTTTGCTGGAGTGATGCAAATGTTCAAAAAAAGATCATGGTGATGAATACACAAGTATGTGATGATATTGTGAGCCATTGTGCATCATATATGATAGAATGTTCATATGTCAAGAATGTTTGTATCTTTGCATGTTAAGTTTTTAAATAAAAGTATTTTTTAAAAAGGCAAGATTTACACCACAATGCATAGAAAACCTCATCTCAACATCAAAAATAGTTAATTTCTATAAAGACTTTTACTGGCGTTTCTTCCTGGAATAGTCTGGGATTGCTATCAAGGAATGCCTATCAGCCTAAAACATGAATCTGCCCCTCCCCCTTACAAAATGTGTTACCAATTAAAACATAAACTTGTGAGGGTGACTACAACAAAACTAAGTAACTAGAGAGAGACCAACAGCAAATAAACTGCTATTTGGTTAACCTGGTATTTCAATTTCCTTGGCCGCTCAACCAAATACCATAAAATCGGTTGGTTTCAACACAGGAATTTATTGGCTCATGGTTTTCAAACTATGAAAAATGCAAATCAAGGGGTCATTGAGATGATGCTTTCTTCCTGAAGACTGGTGTTTTGATGCTGGCTGCCAGAGATCCATGAACCTGGGCTCCTCTATCACATGGTGTATTGGTTTGTTAAGTGATGCCAAAATGTAATATACCAGAAATGTAACAGCTTTTTTAAAAAGGAGAATTATTAAGTTACAAGTTTACAGCTCTAAGGCCAAAAAAATGTCCAAACTAAGGTACTTTGACTCAAGAAAAGTGATGTCTGTCACATCGGAAGGCATGTGGCTGGTGCCTGCTGATCCTTGTTCCTGGTTCAGTTGCTTCCAGCTTCTTATGCCAGTAGTTTCCTCTCTAAGCATCTGTGGGACTTCACTTAGCTCCACTGGCACACAACTCTGGGTTCTGGCTTGCTTAGCATCTCATAGAAAGTCTAGGCATCTGATCTCTCTGTCAGCACTGCAAGTATCTCCAAATATCTGTGTCCCTGTCAGCTCTGAATCAACTTTGTTTCCTTGGGCTTTGGCATTTCCAAATGTCTGTGTCTGTGTCTGTGTCTGTGTCTGTGTCTGTGTCTGCATCTGAGGTTTCTCCAAAATGTTCCACTTTTAAAAGACTCCAGTAAACTAATCAAAACCTACCTGGAATGGGCAAAGGCACACCTCCATCTGATCAGAAGGTCCTATGCATGATTGGGTGTGTCACATTTTCAAGGAAACAATCCAAAGTTTCCACCCCACAATACTAAATCAGGATTAAAAGAAACAAGACCGCCCTGACAAGACTGGATCAGGAAAAAAGGCATGGCTTTTCTGAGGTACATAACAGCTTCAAACAGGCACACAAAGGCACATGGTGACATCTGCTGGGCTCTGCATGTCTAAATGTCTGTATTTAGGCATCGGCTCACTCTGTTAGCATTCCAAGAATCTCCAAATGTCTGCATTTCTGTTGGCTCTGAAGCAGTTGTGCTTTCTCCAAAATGTCTCATCTTTTACAATAGTCAAGGAAGCTAAACAAGAACCATCTTGAATGAGTGGAGTCACATCTCCATCTAATCAAAAGGTTACACCTACAACTGGGTGTGTCACAACTCCATGGAAACAATCCAAAGTTTCCACCCTAAACATTAGGTCTGCCCCCCACGAGATTGGACTAGGAAAGAAAATATGGATTCTCTGGTGTACATAGCAATTTCAAACCAGCACATTCCACCATCTGGACTCCAAAAAGACATTGTCTTTCCATGTGCAAAGTACTTCATTCCATCTCAATATCATCAAAACCTTTAACCATTTCAGTAGCAATATAAATACCAAACAAGGTAAAAAACAGTACAAAATCTCATTAAAGTCAGTTACAGACATGGTCTGTCCTAAGGCAAAAAGTTCTCCTCTTGCTGTTAACCTGTGAAACTCAGAGAACATTATCTGCTGCCAATACATAAAGAGGAATAGTCATAACGTACATGTTCCCATTGCCATAGGGAGAAATCTAAAGGAAAATGAGGATCACTGGACTGAAACAGTTTGAAACCTGGCAGGGCAAGCTCCATTGGATTTCAAAGTCTGACATTAATTTATAATCAGAGCTTTAGAAAGAATCAGTTACAACCTTTCTAAGGGCTTTCATGCAGCAGGCTTACTGGGGCTGTTACAACCCTCACCCCAACAACACTGGGGTGAGAGTTGCAATACTTGGGAACATTGAGGGGATAACCTTTTTCTTGGCTCCACCCTCTTCAAGCATAGAAGAACCACCCAGGCTCTCTGCTAACTCAAGGGCACATGCTCAGCTCCCTCAAAATGATGAAGTGATTGCCAGGCTTCCCCCAATACCTGGAGAATTTTCTGTAACGTCTCCAAGACATGAAGCATCAAAATTCTTTTTGAGCAATGAAGTGGAAGGCCTGCACTCTGCCTTTTGGGCAAACTCACCCTTTCTATGTGGATGGATGGGTCCCCTCTCTTTTTCATTCCCTTAGCCCACGATTTCTTGGCTTCAGACCTTATTTCCATAGTTCCATCTTAGAAGTAATTTTTCCTTCAATCTACCCCTTTTAGTCCAGAATTTCAGTGATTCCATTCATACAGTTCTTGCAAAAAAAATGCTGATTTTCTATATAGCACACAGGGATTAAAGCGATCAGACAATAGACTTTTCACAAATCCTTTCTAGATAACTCTTTCCATTTCTGTCTTTTTCTGAAATGACTGGTTGGTTCCATGTTCACTTAAATCCTCATGTGGGGCCCTATTCTCTGAGGTCTCATTTTGTGGAAGCCCAAAATTTTCCAGATCATCACTTTTTGTTTCTTAGTACTGTTCTAGTTTGCTAGCTGCTGGAATACCATGCACCAGAAATGGAGTGGCTTTTTGAAAAGGAATATTTAATAAGTTACAAGTTACAGTTCTAAGGCTGTGAAATTGTCCAAATTAAAGCAAGTCTATAGAAACCTTGATTCAAGAGGGCTGATGAAGTTCAGATCTTCTGTCTCTAGTGGAAAGGCACATAGTGAACATGGCCAGGGTTTCTATTTCATCTGGAAAGGCATGTGGCAAACATGGTATCATCTACTAACTTTCTCTCCTGGCTTCCTGTTTCATGGAGCTCCCCAAGAGGCATTTTCCTTCTTCATCTCCAAAGGTCACTGGCTGGCAGACTCTCTACTTCTCATGGCTATGTCATTCTGCAGCTTTCTCCAAAATGTTTCTTCTTTTCTAGGATGCCAGTAAACATATCAAGACCCATATAGAATGGGTGGCGACATGTCTCTATCAAATCAAGTTCAATACCCACAGTTGATTGAGTCCACATCTTCATGGAGATAACCTAATCAAGTTTCCAGCCTATAATACTGAATAGAGATTAGAAGAAATGGTTACTCCCACAAGATTGATTAGGACTAAAGCATGACTTTTATATACCAGAAATGGAATGGCTTTTTAAAATGAGATTTATTAAGCTACAACTTCATAGTTCTAAGGCCATAAAGATGTCCAAACTAAAGCACCAGAGTAAGATACCTTGATTTATGAAAGGCAATGTCTGTCACATGGGAAGGCATGTGTCTGGCATCTGCTTGTCCTTGTTCCATGTTAAATTGCTTCCAGCTTCTGGTGCCAGTGGTTCCTTCTCTAAATGTTCATTGGCCTTCACTTAGCTCCTCTGGGATACAATTCTGGGTTCTGGATTGCTTAGAATTTCATGGGAAGAGGCTTGGCAATGTCTGCTAGGCTCTGCATCTCCAAATGTCCATATCTAGGCACCTACTCACTCTAGTGGCACTCCAAGCATCTCCAAATATCTTCCTCTCTGTTGGCTCTGATGTGACTGTGCTTTCTCCAAAGTGTCTCTGCTTTTAAGGGACTCCAGTAAACTAATCAAGACCCACCTTGAATCATTGGAGTTACATCTCTATCTAATCGAAAGGTCACACCCACTACTGTGTGTGTCACCTCTCCATGGAAACAATCCAAAGCTTTCAACCTAAACAATGGGTCTTCCCAAACAAGATTGGATTAAGACATATAACATGGCTTTTTTGAGGTGCATAACCATTTCAAACCAGCACACATAGCAATGCACACAACAGCCTCTCATGTCCCTTCCATTCTCTTCCAGACTGTCTTGAACTTCAGCTTCTTGCTTCCCATGACTTCCTCTCTTTTTGGTCCAAATTTCATTCTGCCTATAAAGGACTCCTGCTGCAGGATTAAGACCTATCCTGATTGAGTTGGGCCACCCTTAACTGAAATAACCTCATCAAAATTCCTACTTATAAGGGAATCTACATAGGACTGTATTGAATTTAAGAAAATGTGGTTTGTGGTGTATATAGCTCCAAACCACCTTACCCGGTAGTGTACTATAGTGAAAAAGCTATAGGCTTTGGGGATACAGAGACCTGAGTTGGATTCCTGACTATTGACTTGAACAAGTTACTTAACAGCTCTGAATATCACATTCCTTAAAGGTTAATAATATCTCTAATATTTACCAAAATCCCCCACTACTCAGGGTTTTGGTAAATATTAGAGATATGTAAAGAGCCTGGCTAGGGCCAATATTAGAGTCTCCATAAAGGAAGTCTTTACTACTATAAACTGTATTTATCTTTTCAAATCAAGGTAACAGATTTAGGTAATTATTTTTTCCTTGTGGTGAAATTCATATAACATAAAATTAACCATTTTAAAGTATACAATTCAATGGCATTTAGGACATTCACAATGCTATGCAAACATCCCTTCTATCTATTTCCAAAATGTTTTCATTACCCCCAAAAGACTACATGTATCCATTTGGCATGTACTTCCTGCCCTAATGCCTATGCCCCTCCCCACACACATATGGCAGTCATTAATCTGCTTTCCATCTCTATGAATTTTCCTACTCTGGATATTTTATATAAATGGAATCATGCAATATGTGGCCTTTTGTGTTTGGATTCTTTCCCTTAGCATGTTTTCAAGGTTCACTTATGTTGTAGCCTGTATCAGTACTACGTGCCTTTTCATGGCTGAGTAAGATTCTATTGTATGGATATAATAAACATGCTGTTTATTCATTCATAAACTATCGGACATTTGAGTTATTTTCACTTTTTGGCTATTATGAGTAATGCTTTTATGATTAGTCTTGCATGCACAAGTTTTTGTTTGGACATGTGTTTTTGTTTATCTCTAATAAATACCTAGGTGTGGAATTGATGGGCAACATGGTAAATCTATGTTTAAATTATTGAGAAACTACCTAACTGTTTTCCTTAGTGGCATCATCATTTTACACTCCTAAGGCAAGTTATAATGGGTCCAATTTCTCCACATCTTCTCTAAACCTACTTATTTTCTTTTTTTGATGGCAGTCATCCTAGTGAATGTTATGTGGTATTTCATGATTTTCATTTTCATTTTCCTAGTAACAAATGATATTCAGCATCTATCATGTGCCCTTTGGCCATTCCTGTGTCTTATTCAGAGAAAATTCTATTTAGATCTTTTATCCATTTTGTTTTCTTTATTTAATCATGCTTTTTATAGGTCCTTAATTAGAACTATACCAACAAACTGAGGATAGCCAGGTACTGCTCAACACCCTCAGTTTAAAGTACTGCAATTTGTAATCACCTAAATTATTATTTATGAAGCCTAATAAATATTCAAAATGGAGTCACTGATGATCTTTAAAATCATGTTAGTCAAATGCATTTTTTTTTGCATGGGCAACCACCAGGAACTGAAACTGGGTCTCTGACATGGCAGGTGAAAACTCTGCCTGCTGAGCCACCATGGCCCGCCCCCAAATGTTTTTTTAAAATGAAATTTTATTGATATATATTAGCACACCAAACAATCCATCCAGAGTATACAATCAGTGGTTCACAGCATCATCACGTAGTTGTGCATTTATCACCAGGATCATTTTTAAAACATTTGCATTACTTCAGAAAAAGAAATAAAAAGAAAAAAGAAAACCCCAAACATTCCATACCCCTGACCCCCCATACTAACCACTAGTTGCACTCTACCCAATTTTAAGACTTAGGTAGAAGTAGTTTAACTAAGACAGAGTGTATTTCAGAGATAGATATATAGATCAGTGAAATAGAACAAACCATCCGGAAGTAGATCCATACAAACTTGGGCAACCGAATATTTTTCCTATATAGTTATGCATCCGTTATCAAAGATCAGTGCTACTGGATTATATTTAACCAAATTGAGGTAATTCCTCCTGCTTATTCTAAAATACCAGGCACTAAAAAGAAATATCTATACAATGAGTCACTAGTCATGGTCATTTGTTAAATCTTAATATCTCAGTTACACCTCCTCCTTCTAATTTGATCATTCTCTCAACCTTCAGGGAATCTGGGGAATGACCATTTTAATTTCTTCATGTTAGAAAGGGCTGTTGACCTTACAGTGTAGAAGAATGAAACTGGTTGATGTTCTTGGAGAGACTGGTATCCCTGGGTCTTAGGGCTTATCTGGTATAGGCTAAATATTAAGACTTTGGTTTCTGAAAAAATGCACTTACTAGTTAAAACTTTTATATACACATACAGAGAGCCCAGGGAATTCCATAGTGTTTTCAGAAATACTGTTGGTTTGAACTTGGAATACTGTGATAGTTTGCAATATCTAGTAAAGCTTGCATAAAAGTCACCTGCAGAATGACCTTTCCAATTCATTTGAAGTCTCTTAGCAACTGAAACTTCATTTTATTCCATTTTTTACCCCCTTTAGTCAAGAAGGCATTATGCATCCCACAATGCCAGGGCCAGGCTCATCCTTGAGAGGCATGACCTACATTGCAAGAGTGACTTACACCTCTTGGAATCATGCCCCATGTAGAGGAGAAGGTAGTGAGTTTATTTGCAGAGTTGACTAAAAGAACGAGACCACATAAAGTAACAAAAGGGGCTCTCTAGGGGTGACTGTTAGGCATAATAACATGCAGGCCTACCTTTGCCATTGCAGAAATAAGTTTCATAAGGGAAAACCTCAAGATCAAGGGCTTGACTTCTTAAATTGGGAGTTTTTAATGCTTGAAAGAATATCATGAATTCCCCAGGTGGAGAAGTTTAATAGTTCTACATATTTCCCCAATCCTTTTATGGGTCTTTGCAAATATTTCTTTATTTTCTGTCTGCAGTACTCTGGAAAGTATCCAACTATTACATTAATCTGTATGGAATAAAATGTTCTCATACAGTATTCTAGGTTCCCTTTAATTAAGGTGTTTAAGTTAACTGAGCAGAGAGGTTAAATTAGATAGTGTGCTACACAAATTTAAATTGTGGCCCAAATAAACATCTCTTCCTTTGATCTCACACAGAAGTTGAAGTTTGAAAATACATACAACATCATCCTATTCCCTATATTCTGATTTGCCTTAGTCCTAACCATGTCCACTTCATTCATATCTCTAATTGGAGTCTGATCTCTTTTTCAGCTTAAAGATTTGTTGTATGGAGGAAAGCTGACTTTCATAGCTGCAGAACTCTAATTCTGAGTCTCAGATGTCATACAGACATCCAATGTTCCAGGAAACTACTAGTTTATACACAAAGAACACATATTCTCACAATTTTGAAATAATAATTAAATCTCAAGAATAGATGTGACAATGAACCTTATTTGAACATTCTGAGCCCTTTAATCATCAATTGCACTATCTCTGCCTACTTACTATCCCCTGAAAGCCTATGCTCTCAAATTCAATTATCAGAGGTTCCTCATTATAGGTAGTTTATATTAGTGATGCCATACATTACTTATCCTTTTGTTTCTGGTTTATTTCACTCCACATAATATCTTCAAGTTTCATTCACCTATTTGCATGCCACATGACTTCATTCCTTCCTCTAGCCACTCAATATTCAATTGTATGTATACACCATAGTTCACACTGCCATTAACCTTTAATGTGCCGTTAGGCCATCTTCATCTATTGCAAATCTTGTATAATGCCACCATAAATGCCAGTGTGCAAATGCCTATTCATATCCCTATGTTCAGGTCTTCCATTTCCTTGTCTAATAATAAGGTTGTGGGATCATTTGGCAACTCTATATTTAGCCTCCTTTGGAATCACCACACTGCACTAATAGAGGAGCTGCAGCATTTTACCTTTTTACCAACAGTAAATAGGTATGTCTCTCTCTCCATATCTTCTCCAGCACTTGTAACCTTCTGTTCATTTATTAAACAGTTTTATTCACAAACTATACAATCCATCCTAAGTGTATAATCAATGGTTCCTGGTGTAATCACATAGTCATGCATTCACCACCACACTCTATCCAAGAACATATCAATTTATTTTGCAAAGAAAGAAAAAAGGGTGAAAATAAAAAAGAAAGAAGAAGCAGCAAGAATCCCATACCCATCCCTGATATCCCCTTCTTGTTGACATTTAATTTGGTATATTGCCTTTGTTACAATTAATGGAAGAATATTACAATGCTACTGTTAGCCATACACCCTAGTTTGCATTGATTGCATTTTCCATATACTAACCCATTTTCAACACCTTGCAACGGGGGCATTCACATATACTCCCTCAAGTAAAAACTTTCTTGTATTTGTATATTCAATCACCATAATTACCACTCTAGGTTTTTCTACATTATATACTCCTAGCTTTTATCCTTGTTCTTTCCTTCTGTGTACTGAATGCCCCTAGCCTTCCTTTTTTGGCTATAATCACACAAGCTTTGTTCATTACATTTACAATATTGGGTTACCATTACATAGTATAGTGGTATCCATTTTTGGATCTTCACAAGCAATCCTGTTGAATATCTTTACTCCGTCAGCATCAAGTGCCAATCTCTATCTTGTTTCTATCTACTGATAATCTGTGCTTTCAATGTTATATATCAAATTTTGTTCACTATAGTTAGTTCATATTGGTGAGAATATGCAGTATTTTTGCTTTTGTGTCCAGTTTTTCACTCAAAATAATGTACTAAAAGTTCATCTATGTTGCTGCATGTGCCATGACTTTATTCTGCTTTACAGCTGCATAATATCCCATTATAAAATATATCACAAGTTGTTTCTCTGTTGATGGACCTTTGGGCTATTTCCATCTCTTGGCAATTGTGAATAATACTGATGTATATATCATTGTGCAGGTGTCCATTTGTGCCCTTGCTTTCAGGTCCTCCATGTATAGGCCTGGTAATGGGATTGCTAGATCATATGGCAATCCTATACTTAGCTTCTGGAGGAACTGCCAAACTGACTTCCAGAGCAGTTGCCACATTCTATATTCTCAGCAACAGTGAATGACTGTTCTTATTTCTCAACATCCTCTCCAGCAATTGTAGCTTTCTGTTTTTTGTGATAATGGACATTCTAGTAGGTGTGAGATGATATCTCATTGTGGATTTCATATATATATATATATATATATATATATACATATATATATATATATATATGCGTATATATACACATATACACAAAGTTTACAATCAATGGTTCACAATATCATCATACAGTTGCACATTCATCGTCAAAATCAATTTTTGAACATTTTCCTTACTCTAAGTAAAATATAATAGCACACCCCTATTATTTATTTATTTTATTTATTTTCTTACTCTTCAGTCCATAGATTGTGTGAAGGGATTGTGAGTCACAAAGTTTTCAGAATCACATGGTCACACTATAAAAGCTATATAGTTATACATTTATCTTCAAAAGTTAAGGCTACTGGTTAACAGTTCAGAATTTTCAGGTATTTCCCTTTAGCTATTTTAATCCTCTAAAAAATAAAAAAGGGATATCTATATAATGGAGCAATAACCTCCAGAATGGCATCTCAATTCTATTTGAAATCTCTCAGCCACTGAAACTTGATTTTGTTTCATTTCTCTTCCCCCTTTTGATCAAGAAGTTTTTATAAAACCAAAATTGCCAAGGCAAGCTCATCTCACAGAGTCATATCCCACATTTCCAGGAAGATTTACACCACTTGGAGGCATGTCCCATGTAGGTGGAAGGTCAATGAGTCTACCTACCAGGTTAGACTTATAGAGAGAGGCCACATCTTAACAACAAAAGAGGTTCTCTCAGGGCAACTCTTAGGCATAATTATAAGTAGGCTTACCTTCTCCTTTGCAGGAATAAATTTCATAAGAGCAAGCCCTAAGATCAAGGGCTGGCCTATTAAGCTGGTAGTCTCCAATGATTGCAAGAACATTAAGAATTCCCCTGGTAAGGAAATACAATATTTCTACATTTTTCCCAGTTCTTCTAGGGGATTTTGCCAATATGTTTTGTTTTCTGCCTAGGTTACTCTAGGATGTGTCAGGATATCACACTTACCTGAACTAACCAACAATTTCTCACTCTGCATTCAAGGTTCTATGTAGTTATGATGCTTGAACAATCTTACCATACAGGTTAAATTAGATAGTGTGCTACAGAAAGTATAAATTTTGCACAAAATAAACATCTCTTCCTTTGACCTCACACAGAAGTTGAAGTTTTATAATGCAGCCAAAACTGTCCTTTACCCTTTAGTCAGATTTACTTTAGTCTTAACCAGATTAGCTTAATTCATATCTTTGATTGAAATTTGATCTCTTTTTAATGTTGTTAAACAGTTGCTGCATGGGGTAATGCTGACTTCCATTACTTCAGAATTCTGTCTCTGAGTCTCAGGTGTCACACAGATACCCGAACTTCTAGGGAATGACCAGCTTATATAAAAACAGCCTCACATCTCATAATTTAGAAATAACAGTTACATCTCAGGAATAGACGTGATTGCTGTAAGAGCTTATGACCTAGGAACCTTTACCATAAGCCTTCCCCTGATAACTTATGCTCTCACATTCAATTCTCATAGTTTGCTCATTATAGTAAGACCACATTAGTGAGGTATTATAATATTTGTCTTTTTGTTTCTGGCTTATTTCACTCATATTCTCCTCAAGGTTCATTCATCTGGTTGCGTGCCTCAAAATTTCATTCTTCATGCAGCTGCTCAATATTTCATTGTATGTATACACCCCAGTTCACCCTTCCATTCATCCATTCATGTACCCTGAGGTCACCTCCATCCATTGCAAATAATGAATAATGCCACGATAAACACTCATGTGCAAATGTCCATTCACGTCCCTGCTTTCAGTTCCTCCAAATATGCACCTAATAACAAGGTTGCAAGATCATATGGCAACCCTGTACTTAGTTAGTGCCCTTTGGAACTGCCACACTGCCCTTCAGAAGAGCTGTGCTATTCTACTTCCCTACCAACAATGAATAAGTATCTCTCACTCACCACATTTTCTCCAACACTTGTAGCTTTCTATTTATTTTTAAACAGTCTAATTCACACACCATATAATGCATTCTAAGAAAACAAAAAATGGGTCTCAGTTTAGTCACATTGCTTTGCATTCACCATGATATTCTATGAGAAAATGTCCATTTCTTCCACTAAGAAATAAGAAGAAGAGAAAATGAAAAATACAAAATAAAACACAATAGATAAAAAGGAGAAACAGAAGAACAACTGATTCCCATAACATTCTCTTATATCCCCCTCTTATTAATTTTTCTTTTTTGCATGGGCAGGCACTGGGAATCGAACCCAGGTCTCAGGCCTGGCAGACAAGAACTCTACCTGCTGAGCCACTGTGGCCCGCCCCACTTCTTATTGATTTTTAGCTTTGGTATATTGCCCTGTTACATTTAATGGAAGTGTATTACAATGTTACTGCTAATTATAGACCCTAGCTTTCATTGATTGCATTTTGTCCATAATCAATCCAACTTTCAGACCTTGCAATATTGACATTCATTTGTTCTACTTCACATAAAAACATTCTTATATTAGTACATTTAATCAATATCATTGTCCACTCTAATTTTTTCTATGTGATACAGCCCCAGTATTCATGTTCTACTTTTCCTTCTGGTGTCATGCATGCCCCTAGCCTTCCTCTTTCAACCACACACTCAGCTTTGTTCAGTGTACTTGCAATATTGTGCTATCATCAGATAGTATTGTGCTAACCATTTCTGGATCTTTATGGTCAATCCTGTTGAACATTCTTTACTTCTTCAGGATCAAGCACCCTATCTCTATCCTCTTTCTAACTCCTGATAATCAGTATTCTCAACCTTACCTCTCAAACTTTGCTCATTAATGTTAGCTCATATTAGTGAGACTAAAGGGTATTTGTCCTTACTTCTGTCTAATTTAATGCAACATAATGTCCCAAAGGTTTATCCATGTTTTTCATGTGTTATGACTTTATTCTGCCTTACAGTTGTGTAATAATCCATCAAATATGTATACCAGTTTGTTTATCTATTCA
This sequence comes from Tamandua tetradactyla, assembly GCF_023851605.1. NCBI lineage: Eukaryota > Metazoa > Chordata > Mammalia > Pilosa > Myrmecophagidae > Tamandua > Tamandua tetradactyla. The sequence continues at coordinate 50,871,993 of NC_135353.1, read as the reverse complement.
TCCATCGATGGACCTTTGTGCTGTTTCCATCTCTCAGTTATCATGAATAATGCTGCTATAAATATCAGTGTGAAGATGCCTGCTCTCTCTCTGCTTTCAGTACTTCTAAGTATTTACCTAGTAATTGGATTGCCAGATAATATGCAGTTTTATATTTAGCTTCATAAGGAACTACCAACTGCCTTCCAGAGTCGTTGTACCAGTCTATATTCCCACCAACAATGAATAAGCATGCCACTTTTTCCTCATCCTCTCCAACATTTGCAGTTTTTTTTATACATACAGTAACCATTCTAGTAAGTGTGAGGTGATATGTCATTCTGTTTTGATTTGCATTTCTCTAATATTCGTTGAAGTTGACTGTCTTTTCTGTTTTTCAGCCATTTGTATTTCATCTTTGGAAAAGAGTCCTCAATGTCTTAAAGCCCTTTTTGATTTTGGTTTTGGTTTTAATATTTTTATTGAGATATCTTCATGCACCATATAGTACATCCATAGTATACAGTTAATGGCTCACAATATCATCACATAGTGGTGTATTCAACACCATGATCACTTTTAGAACATTTGCATCATTCCAGAAAAAGAAAGAAAAAAGAAAAAAATTCTATACCACTTATTCCTCCCTCTTATTAACCACTTGTATTGTAACTACCTGTTTTTTTACCCCTCATCCCCCTCTGTTATTTATTTACTTATTTTGTACTTATTTTTTCACTCATCTGCCCACATCTTGGATAAAAGGAGCACCAGCCACAAGGTTTCCATAATCACACAGTAACCTTTTAAAACTATATAGTTATACAGTCATCTTCAAGTATTGAGGCTATGGGAATAAAGTTCAACAGTTTCAGGTACTTCCCTCTAGCCACTCCAGTACACCATAAACTAAAAAGGGATATCTATATAATGCATAAGAATAACCTCCAGGGTAACCTCTCAACTCTGTTTGAAATCTCTAAGCCACTGACCCTTTATTTTGTCTCATTTATTTTTTGCCCCTTTTGGTCAAGAAAGCTTTCTCAATCCCATGATGCTGAGTCCAAGATTGGATCTGGATCAAAACATAGCTTTGCTAGACTACATAATCATTTCAAACCAGCATAACCAGGATTCATTCTAATTCTTTCTTAAATGCCTGGTAGAGTTCACACATGAAGACAATTGTTCTTGGACTTTTGAAGGAGAAAGTTTTTTGATCACTGATTCAATCTCTTTGCTTGTGATTGGTTTGTTGAGATCTTCTATTTCTTCTTGAGCCAGTACTCAACTTCTATGAAGTTGTCCATTTCCTCTACATTGCCTAGTTTGTTGGCATATGGTTGTATACTGTATATGCTCATTATTTCTTTTTTCTGTGGAGTCAGTAGTTATGTACCCCCTGCCTATTTCTGAATTTATTTATTTGCAACCTCTCTCTTTTTCTCATTGGCAGCCCAGCTAAGGGTTCATTAATTTTATTGATTTTCTCAGAGTCAACTTCTGTTTTGTTTTTATTCTCTCTACTTTTTTCAAGTTCTCAATTTCATTTTTTTTTCTGCTCTAATCTTTGTTATTTCTTTCCTTCTTTTTCCTTTGGGTTAGTTTACTGTTCTTTCTCTAGCTCCTCCAGGAGGAAATTTGAGTCCTCCTCTTTCAATTTTTCCTCTTTTTTAATATAGTCATTTAGGGCAATAAAATTCCATCTCAGCACTGCCTTTTCTGCATCACAGAATATATATATATTGGCATGGGCAGGCTCCAGTAAGAATTTTGATGTATTGTGTTCTTATTTTCATTTGACTCAAGATATTTACTTACTTTTCTGATAATTTCTTCCTTGACCCACCAGAGTTTTAAGAGTGTACTGCTTAGCCTCCATTTATTTATGAATTTTCTTGTCTTCTACCTATTATTGATTTCAACTTCATTCCATTGTGATCTGAGAAAGTGTTTGTAAAATTTCAATCTTTTAAAATTTATTGAGACTTGCTTTTGACCCTAAGTGTATTCTATCCTGGAGAATGATTTATGAGTACTTCAGAAAAATGTATATCCTGCTGTTGTTAGGTGAAATAGTCAGTAAATATCTGTTAAATCTAGTTCATTCATCATATTCTTCAAAATCACTGTTTCCTTATTGATTCTCTGTCTAGATGTTCTGTCCTTTGATGAGAGTAGTGTCTCCAAATATTATTTTAAAAATCTCTACTTCTCCCTTCAGTGTTATCAGTGTTTACATCATATACTATGGGGAAGTCTGGGCTGGTGCATAGATAATTATGATTGTTATGTCTTCTTCATGGATTGTCCCTTTTATTAATATAGTGTCCTTTTTTTGTCTATCTTAATTGTTTTACATTTGAAGTCTAATTTGTTTTATATTAGTATAGCTAACCCCACTTTTTCTTTGGTTATTGTTTGCATGAAATATCCTTTTCCAACCATTCACTTTCAAACTGTTTTTGTTCTTGCATTTAAAGGAGTCTCTTTAGGATCGAGCCTATAGATGGATTCTTTACGTTTATCCATTCTGTCTGTCTTTCTCCTTTTTAAAGCTGAAATAGCATACCATTTTATTTAAACAAAATTTAAAAATTTTAAAATATGACCATACCCTGTATTGGCAAAGATACATAATAATATAGCTAATGGAGGTATAAAATGATAAAACCCATTTGGGAAAACAATTGTAAATATCCAATAAAGTTGAATATGTGCTTAAAAAAATTTATTGTGAAATATAACATGTATACCAAAAAACACTGAATTTCAAAGTACATTGTACCAAATAGTTATAGAACAGATTTCAGAGTTTAGTACGGGTTACAATTCCACAATTTTAGTTTTTTCCTTCTAGCTGCTCTATGACATTGGTTACTAAAAGGAGTATTTATATAATGATTCAGAAGTCATACTCATTTGTTAAATCATATCTTCTCTGTTATATCTCCTCCTTCTCCTTTTATATTTCTCCCAATCTTTATGGGTTGGAAAGAACTGTTGATAATATGGAATATGGGGATGTAAGTATTTTCTGTTCTGGAGAGGCTGGCCCCTTTGGGTTTCAGGACTTATCTGGCCTAGGAAGCCATCTGGAGTTTGTAGATTTCTGGAAAATAATCACATTTCATGAAAATTTTGTAGAGTCTCAGATAGAGCCTTAGGTGTTCTTCAAGGTTGACAAGATCAATTTTGGTTGGGGGTTAGCAAAGCATGGTAAAACAGCAATATCTAGCTGAAGGTTGTATAAGAGTAGCCTCTTGAATAGAACAGCCTCTCAAATCTACTTGAACTCTCTCAGCCATTGATACCTTATTTATTTGCAATTTTCCCCCATTTGGTTAGGCAAAGATTGTTAATCCCATAATGCCAGGATCAGGCTCATTCCTGGAGTTCATAGCCCACATCGCCAGGGAGAATTTTATCCATGGATACCATGTCCCATGTAGGAGAGAGGGTAATGATTTTTCTTGCAGAGTTTTGCTTAGAGACTTGCCACATCTGAGCCACAAAAGAGGTCCTCTGAAAGTAACTCTTAGCCATAATTATAGGTAAGCTTAGCTTCTTCAATACATAAATAAGCTTCACAAGAGCAAGCCTCAAGATCAAGAACTTGACCTATTGACTTGGGAGTCCCTAATATTTGAGACAATTTTAGGGTTTTCCCTGGAAGTAAACCTTAACAGTTCCTTATTTTTTCTTCCATCTCTCAAAAATGAAATACTTTTTAATTACATGCTCAACATACTCTTGGATGTGTCTGGGCATTGTATTAAGCTATACAGAATTACAAGTCCTCATTCTTTTTCTGGGAGCCATGTGTTTGGGCTTTTTAAAGGATCTATACAGACAGTTTGAGTTAGATTATGTGCTACAGAAAATTTAGGTTTTGGACAAAATAAACCTACCTTCCATTATTCTCAATGGGTAGGCAAAATTCTAAAATACAGGAAATGTCCTGCTTAGCACGATATTCTGATTTACATGAGTCCTGATCTAATCAGCTTTGTTCTTTACTCTAATTGAAGACTTATCTATTTTTTGGTTTCATTAATGGTTGTTGTATATAGCAATGTTGACTTCCAAACCTGAAAGTCTTTAGTGTCACACAGGTACCCAAATTTTCAAGCAAGTACCAGTTGTACATACACAGTACAGCCTCTCAAAATCTAGAAATAACAGTTACAGCTCCAGACTAAATGTGACTGATAAAAGAGCTTATAACCCAGGCTCCAATTTTCTTATAACTATTTTCTAAAAGAGACCATACAATACTTGCTCTTTGTTTCTGGCTTATTTTGCACCACGTAATGTCCCCCAGGTTTGTTCATCTCATTGCATGCCTCCTTCTTTTCTATAGCCATGCAATATTTGATCATATATATACACCGTAGTTCATCATTCTGCTTCTCAGTCAGTGTATCTTTCAGCCACCTCCATCCATTGGGCATCAAAGGTAACGTCCAAAGTCAACAATCCATGTCTCATATTATCCTGTTAGTTGTATAATCATCAATATATAAACCATAGCATGCAGTAGTAGTTTTCTGCCTATACCCCTCTATTGTTGACTCCTCATAAAAGATTCAGGTCTTTGAAGTAGTTGATGCAAGAACTTATTTATATTTGTACTGTTATTTAGTGGGATATTTGGATCTATACAACCCCTTTCAATTATGTTCACCTTTGATATGGCAATATTGCTTATAAAGCCACTAAAGAAATGCCTTCATTTCTATCCATTCACTTACACTTAAGTTCAACCTCATTAGCTAACCATTTACCCATCTCTAACTTCAATGTATCTCTATGTCTCCTGTATTCTATGTTATAATCCTTTAAGTTTACCATTACCAAGTTCATAAAAGTGAAATCAATCAGTATCTGCCCTTTTGTGTCTGGCTTAATTCACTAAGTATTATGTCCTCAAGGTTCATACATGTTGTTGTGTGCTTCATGACCTTATTTCATCTTAGTGCTCCACAACATTCCATCATATGTATATGTCACATTTTGTTTATCTGTACCTCCGTTGATGGGCACTTGAATTGCTTCCATCTTTTGGCAATTATGAATAATGTTGCTATGAACATCAGTGTGCAAATGTCTGTTTGCATCACTGCTTTTACTCTTCTGAGTACATACTGAATAGTGGTATTGCCAGGTCATAGGGCAACTCTATATTTAGTTTTCTAAGGAACCACCAAACTGTTCTTTCATAGCGGTTGTACTATTATACATTTACACCAGCAGTGCATAAGTGTCCCAATTTCTCCGCATCTTCTTTAACATTTGAACTGGATTTGCTAATATTTTGTTGAGAATTTTTGCATCTATATTCATTGGGGAAATTGGCATGTAGTTTTACTTTCTTATAACATCTACACCCGGTTTTACTATTATAGTGATATTAGCTGCATAAAATGTGTTAGGTAGTTTTACTTTTCTTCAACTTTTTGAAAGAATTTTAGCAGAATTAGTGTGAGTTCTTTTTAGAATGCTTGATAAAATTCCCTCTGTGAAGTCATCTGGCCCTGGGTTTTTCTTTGTAAGAAGAGTTTTCCTGACTAATTGAATCTCTTTACTTGTGATTGATTTGTTGAGATCTTCTATAACTTCTTGAGTCAGTGTAACTTGTTCGTGTATTTCGAAGAATTTGTCCATTTCTTCTAAGCTATCTAGTTGGTTGGTGAGTCTGTGTCTTTTGACTGTTGAGTTTAATCCATTAATATTTAATGTTATTAGTGTAAGGGCAACACTTTCACCAGCCATTTTGTCTGTTGGATTTTATATATCATACCTGAATTTTTTCTCTCTCTCTTTACCTTGTTGGTTACCCTTACTGTTAATCTTAATTTCTACACTCTTCTCCAAACCTCTTTCCTATCTTATCCTATCTGCCTGTAGAACTCACTTTACTATCTCTTGTTCATGAACACTCTCAGTGTCTGTATGTCTGAAAATATTTTAATCGTTTCCTCATTTTGGAGGGACAATTTTACCAGATATTGAATTCTTGCTTGTCAGTTTTTCTCTTTCAGTATTTTAAATGTATCATACTGCTGCCATCTTCCCTCAATCATTTCTGCTGAGAGATCCACACTTAGTCTTATTGAGCTTCTCTTGTAGGTGATGGATTGCTTTCTTCTTCCTTCCTTCAGAATTTCTGAATTCTGTCTTTGTTTTTACATTTGACAATCAGATTAATGTCTTCCATTAGGTCTATTTGAATGTATTTTTGTGGTGCATGCTTCACTTCTTTGACTTGTAATTTTATGTCTATCTTAAGAGTTGGGCAATTTTCAGTGATTATTTCTTCCATTATTCTTTCTGCCCCTTTTCCCTTTTCTTCTCATTCTGGGACACCCATAACATGTATATTCATGCAGTTCAGGTTGTCATTCATTTCCTTGAGACAGTCTTCAAATTTTTTTCCATTTTCCCCCTCTCTGTTATTTTGTTTTTAGGATTTCAGATATTCCATCTTCTACTTCATTAATCTTTTCTTCTGCCTCTTCAAATCTGTTGTGTGTCTCCATGGTGTTTTTCATCTCTTCTGTTGTGTCTTTCATTCCTCTAAGTTCTACCACTTGTTTTTTCAAGCTTTCAAATTCGTCTAAATGGACACCCTTTGTCTTCTTTATATCTTTCATCACTTTTACCATGTTTTCCTTCAATTTATTGATTTGATTTAGAAGATTTGTTTGAACTTCTTTAATTAGTTGTTTCAACTCCTGTATCTTAGTTTCTTCCTTTGACTGGTTCATATCTTCATGTTTCCTCGTATGAACTATGAATTTGCTGCCATTGTCTAGGCTCCTGATTTTCTTGATTAGCTTATTCTGGAAGTCATTTTTATCTATTTTCCATAGGATTTTATTTTTGGTTGGCCTTGCTTTCTATCTGTCTCACTGGCCACTTGTCAGATTGACCTGGCCCAAAGTCTCCCCTGAAAACCAGGCACCTACAGCCACCTGCCTCAGGGATGGAAGGTAGGCAATAGGCAACACAGCAAGGCCTCTGAGTTTGGGAAAAACAACTCTCCAGGCTCCCAGCAGTTCTCTGTTTTTCATCAGCCAGGAACACCTGGGTTTATATTAAGGCATTGCTTTAATAAGTTTGGCCTTGTGTAGGGTCTGGAGAGTCTCTGAAAAACTTTTCAATTCTCTTGCACTTTCTGGTTTGTACAGCAGCTGACATTGCTTGATGACTTACTCCTCTTCAAAAGTTGTTTACCTCCAAGCCCAGGCTGCATTTGATTGGGCAGGTCTGAAATGGCAGCGTTCCTGTACTGTTACTTTTCTGGCCAAAATCTGACTCGATGTGGGGCTGTATCCCCCACTTTACTTGTGGCAGAGGTCTTCCCCAGTTGTCCTACTTTTCAGCCATCCACCAGACAATAATCAGGCCATCTGCTGCTGTTTCCCTCAGGAGTGGGTGAAGGGTTTTCAGATCCTGGGCTGAAAACACAGTCTTTGTCTCTGTTTCATCAGACACTTTCCCTCACTGACCTGGGCCTTGAAATGTCCTCCCCTATCCCCTAGGTCTCCAAATCATGGAGGTTCTTCTCACTGCTGTGAGATATTGTATAGTCTGTGCTCCCAGTGTGTGGGATCTCAGCTGCTGTTTCTGTACCCTCCCTGTGCTCTGTGAGACTGAGTGAAGTTGAGGGGAGAGGACTGACCTGTGTGGGATGGAAGTTTCTTACCTGATATTCTTCTCTTTCTTCTATTTGGCATTTATAGGGTCTGTTCTAGTTTGCTAGCTGCTGGAACAGAATATACCAGAAATAGAATGGCTTTTAAAAAGGAAAATTTAATAAGTTACAAGTTTACAGTTCTAAGGCTAAGAAAATATCCCCATTATTATGTCTATAGAAATGTCCAATGTCCAAATGTCCTTGGTTCAAGAAGGCTGCAAGGGCGCATGGCAAACATGGTGGCTTCTGCTGGCTTTCTCTCCAGGCCTCTTGTTTCATGAAGCTCCCTGGGAGGCAGTTTCCTTCTTCATCACCAAAAGTCACTGGCTAGTGGACTCTGCTTGTGGTTCTGCAGCATTCTGAAGCTTGCTCCAAGATATTTCTTCTTTTATAAGATTCCAGTAAACTGATCAAGACACATAGAATGGATAGAGACATGTCTCCATCTAATCAAGTTTAATACGCACAGTTGAGGCGCATCTCCATGGAGATAACCTAATCAAGTTTCCAACCTATAGTGCTGAATAGGGATTAGAAGAAACTATTGCTCCCACAAAAATTGATTGGGATTAAAACATAGCTTTTCTAGGGCACATAAATCCTGTCAAACCAGCACAGGATCCTTCTTCAGTCCACAGCTTCCTCCAGAGTTCTGCACAATTTAGAATTTTTCTTTTATTTGTTGAATCTCTGGAGAGAGATTTTCAATAGCTGTTTATGTAGCCATGTTGATGACATCACTCTAGCTAATACTTTAAAACTTCTCTTTCACTCAGTCACTTGATAATTAGAAGAAAAAAAAAGAAACAAAACAAATGATCTCAGTTTCTATCATTTTTATTTCTTTTCCCTGCCTGGTGAAGTTGATGATAGATTGTTAGGTAGCAATACAAAAATATATGAACATTTATTGAGCTCCCAGTATGTTGCAGGTACTGTGTTAGGCATTTTACATATATTATCTCATTTTAGAAGTACAAAATTCCTAAAGCATAGAAATTAATTTTGTCTCCATTTTACAGATGGAGAATTGAGGTTAAATACCTTGCGCAAGTCACATAGCTAATAAATGGCTGAGTCAGATATTGACACTACACTTTGTTCTTTTTATCACAAAGAACATGAATTATGGTTGCTGAACTTCTCTAGATGTCAGATAATGAGAGGGACATTACTGATAAAACAGTAGTGGTAATTTTACTTCTTGTATGTAGTGTGTTGTGTCTAGCCATAGTGTTAGCAGACCAGATTCAAGAAAATGTAGGCCCATTTCCATTTCTAATACCTATTAACTTACTTAAGTTGCTCTGAGCTATGCTGTCCATTGTTCTCTTCACCTATTTGTTTAAAGATTTGCTAATTCAATGATTTTGTTCTCCTGATATTGATCCTCACATGATGCTCTAAACCTTGACTGGACCTCTTCCCTGAATTACAATGATTTCCCATCAAGTTTTAATTCTGAATTTCACTCAATTAGATCAACATCATCTTTTCCTTGGTATTCATCTTCCAAGATTTTCTTATTAGACTTTAAAATTAGATTTCTGCCTAAAGCTGGGTCTTTTACTTCTCTGAAATGGCAGAATGATTTCAGCACCTTCCCAAGAAAGCTGTATATGGAGCTACAGCTCAATTTTTTAAGCAAGGAATAATACAACCCAAGACTAATGCAGTTCAGAGGTTTGAAATGGAGATCAACCCCACAAAAAAGTCTATTATAATTGATTATTGATTCAGGTATGCTTGATTTTTTGCAGTGTATAATGGAATATTTTTAAAAGTCTTTTAATGGGAAAGCGTAAAGTAGATGAAGGATGATAAGATTGACAAGAGGGGGAGTGAATGACAGTGATTCACAATCAAGTCAGAAGCATTGGGGCTAAAGTACTTGAAGAAATGACAAATGGAGTAATTATATGCCACTTTTTCTCATGAGAGCCTTTCTTGTCTTCTCTGATATCCTATATATTGACAACTATAAAATCCATCGCTTAGATCCAAGATATAAGGAGTATAATTGAAAAAAACATGCCATTGGAATTAGCTAACATATTTGTCAGGAGTCAGTATGATGTGGGTATTTGAGCACTGGACTAAGAATAGAGAGAATCAGCCTCATGATGAGAGCAGATTTAGTCAAATATTGGATCAGGAGCCTGCAGTTAAGAACCATTGGTAAAAAATAATTGACAGCCTCCTTTAAACTTTAGTTGTGCTGAAAGGTAATGAGTGGTTATCAGGGACATGGGAGAATTGTTTTAGTATAGGAGAAATTGAGCTTCATTAATATCATCATTAGCATAATAACTAACACAATTCAGATCTTTCCATATGCCAGGTCCTTGGATAAACACATTATGTAGATTATCTAACTTAATTCTTGAAACAATTCTGCTTACAAATAGGAAATATAGCTCACAAAAGGTAGGTCACTTATCCAAATCACACAAGGCTGAACTGGTAGAATTGGAGTTCAAGTATAGGTAGTTTGACTCTAGAATCTGTGCTTACAAGTATATTGGCTTTTAAGTATAAGTAGAAGGAAAGAAACGAAGAGATAAGAGCTTAAAAGTTCTTGGAGAAAATAAAAACAGGTGGTGCCATGGAAATGAAAAGGAAACGTCTTTCTTGCTACTGTATCAAGGAGGGGATAAGCAAAAGAAGGGAGAGAAAGAGAGACTGAGAGAGAATCAGAGAGAGATTTTTAGATGGAGAGAATGGATCTTAAGGAAGTACACAATGTACAAGCTAAACAGGAGTTCACATTCTACAAAGTCTGGAATAGCAATTTAAAATTGATAGGGAGGGCGGGCCACGGTGGCTCAGCAGGTAAGAGTGCTTGCCTGCCATGCTCGAGGACCCGGGTTCGATTCCCGGTGCCTGCCCATGTAAAAAAAAAAACTGTTAAAAAAATTGATAGGAAGTCCTTAAGTGTACAATAATTCTTAAATATTTTGAGGGCCTACTAAAACTAGGGAAGATGGATTGCAGCAAACCCAATTAACACAGTTTAATAGCTTTCTCAATGTGATTCCCTATAGACCAAGATAAGGAATGTGAGAGGCTAAAAGAAGACATGAGATCAAAGGGGTGAGATTCTAGGAAGAGAATGAATCCATCCTGAATTACCTGACAATAGGATCAGGTTGAAGCTACAGTAATGTACTTAACTAGAATACTGGCAGTAAGGGTATATGAGAGAAAGATTTGGGATGAAAATGACAGCTAAAAAACATGAACAGAGAAATAATAAGAGAACGTAAAATAATAGAGGTTGAAATTAGACATTGAGATTTTATTATGTAAAATCTTTAAAATGGAGTGTTTTTCAGCAGATGACAAGATCTAAAGTGTAGTACATTATACACCATACCATAAAGCTCTAAATCCCTTAACACTGCTTCTAAGGTTTTCCATGAACTGAATTTCACCAACCATCTGTTATTTTTACTTCATCATCCTCTCCAATGTTCTCTTCAGTAACAATGGTTTGATTTCAGCCCTATAAATATAACCTTATCTTTTCAGTAGACACTGGCACTTGAGTCTACAAGTATTTGAATGCTTGTTATGTGCCAGATATTATTGTAAATTCTGTGACTACTGTAATGAACAAAATAAGAAGTTCCTTACCCTCTTGAAGCTTACCAGTCTAGCAGGGGAGTTATCCATCAAACAAATCATAAAGTTATCATCCCAAATTATCATAAGTGCTATGAGAAAGAAAAAAAATGAGAAAATGGAATATTCTTTTACCCCCATACCTCCTCCCCAATTGCACTCGGGAAACCAATGCTCATTTTTTATAGTGAAACTTAAATATCACTTCTTAAACAAAGCCTCTAGATTACGTGAGAGTCCCCTTATCATACACTCCCATTGTACTTCCACTCTTCTTTCAGAGGTCTTATCAAATTTGTTAATCTTTGTTGAATAATTGTGTCCCCCATCTCCATCCCACAGGACTTTAAGCTCCAGGAAGACAGTAACTATATCTGTTTTGTTCATCTCTAGACCTCCTTCTGCTGGCACTATGAAGCTTGAAAGAGAGGGGAAAAGAATAGGAGATGTTTAGAGGGACTAGAAAGGCATTTTAAAGGCAACTTTATTTTGTTTGTTTTATTTAAGACTAACATGTGATGGGGACATTCCATGAAAAGATGAAATTATCATCTGTGAAAATATGTGGGAGGAAGGTAAAATATATTGACTTAAAGACATATATTACAAAAGAGAAAAGTTAAAAATTAAGTTCTAAGCATTCACTTCAAGAAGATATCATGAGATATCAACACGAATGAATTGGATGGAAGAGAAGAGGAGGAAAATGAGTTAGAACAGAGTAAGAGTCAAAGAGAAGATAGGTTTAGCATGTGATTATGTATTACATTTAGTTGTTATTGTCTCTTTAGACTCTTTTTTAGATTGTGAATGCATACACAGTATGAACTTTCCCATCAACTACTCCCTAGCACACAATTCAGTGGGATTATTCACATTCACAATGTTGTTTAAGCCTTACCTCCATCCATTTCCAGAATTTTCCATCCCCCTCCAATAAAATCTCTGCATCCATTATGCATTAACTCCCGGTTCTCACCTCCCCAGCCATACCCCACAATCTAATTTCTGTTTCTAAGAATTTGCATATTATAACTTTCAAATAAGTGGAATGATGCAATATATACCCTTTTGTGTCTGACTTACTTCACTGAATTATGTTATTAAGGTTCATCCATGTAATAGCATGTATCAGAACTTCATTATTTTGGGGGCTGAATAATATTCTATTGTATGTATATTCTACATTTTGTTTACCCATTATCTCCTTGTGGTTATCTGGGTCACTTACGCCTTTTTGACTATTGTGAATAATGCTATGAAAATTGGTATATAAATATCTGATTGAGTCCCTGCATTTAATTATTTTGAGTATATTCCTAGAAAATGGGATTGCCAGGGGATATGTTAGTTCTATGTATACCTTTCTGAGATTCCCACCAAAAATGTACTATGGTTCCTATTCCTCCACATCTCTTCCAGAACATGTTATTTTCAGATTTTTATATAATAGCCATTCTAACAAGTGTGAAGCAGTATCTCACTGTGGTTTTAATTTGCATTTCCCTAGTGGTTAATGATATTGAGCATATTTTCACATGCTTATTAGCAATTTGTATATTTTCTTTGGAGCAATGTCTATTCAAGTCTTTTGCCTATTTTTAATTGGTTTGTTTTGACATGCATGATTCTACATCTCTTAAATAACCTGTGGTTTAAGGAATTGGGTGATTTATTAATGTATATGTATTAATAGATGTCATGAAAGAGAAGTTAGTTATCCTAGTTTTTTCCTATTACGTTGATCTTTAAATTAGAAAGCAAATCTTGAGAAATTTAGATTTTCCTTTGGACTATGTTTAGGGTTTTGAGACATTATGAGCCTGAAGTTCAGAAACTATGTTTTTGTGAGGCTGTTCTTATCCCTGAATTGAGAGTTTTCCAGACAATTGCTACAATTGCCCTCCTTAAAGCCAAAGGCCAATGAAAGAGTTTAATCAATTTAATTAATAATAATGCTATTAAATAGAATTTGCCCTTCCTTTCTATTTTTAACATGAAGAGAAACATTTGCTGGTAGGGTAAGGCATAGGACAACTGCACCACACTGAGTCAGGAATCTCTAATATTTTCTGATCCTAGCTGACTTCACTTTGAACCCACATTGCCCTCTGGCATTTTTGTGGCATTTGAGATGTCACACTATCTGGACTAGTAGCCCTCAGTTGTGACACTGGTCTGCTGTGCGGGGCAAGTTAGTTACAGATCAAGGTTTTTTCTTTCAGTATTTCTTCACTTGGCTCAAATAAATTGGTAACAAAAAAATAAGCTTGTTTGAGCAAGGAAAGATAAAACTAATAACCCTTACTTTTGACTACCAGTAATTTGAAGCACTTGAAGTTTCCACTTTCTGCTCCAGGTCTGCTGTTGCCCTCCCAAAGTGTTCCAGAATGTTCAATTTTCTTCTTCATTTTTTCCCCTGAGGATAGGCTTGCATTAGGTAACCCCCCCCACACACCTTAGTTTTTAAAATATGTAGGGACATTAGCTGTTTACAAATCCAACACATTGAATGAGAAACCTGACTCAATTAAATATTTTATTTGAACAAATCCTTTCTTATTAGCTTTTTAAAAATATAAATGGCTTAGTTGGATTAGTGAATTGTGGGCAGGCTTTAAATCCTCATTACTCCAGCGCAAATAATTGTACAAGAAAGAGTATCATCAACTGATGAGATATTTCAACATTTCTGGAGGATAGAATATGGATGAGAGATATTTGTTAAATATTGCACCCCAAAACTGAAATTGGAAATATCCATCCCACTTTAAACATGTAAATTTAAAAAACTAAATTTTTTATAAATAAAAAAATTATAAAAATTTTATTAGCCTTTATAGAACTACATTACTTTTAAGAAAGTGTGAGCTAGTGTCTATATGTATTATTTTGAAACATAAAGTAGTTCTACAAATCTTATTATGAAAAACAGCATCTTTGCCCATCTTTGATCCTTGTATTGGGGATTGAATCATATAACCCACAAAAGAACCAGTTCCAGTCTTAATCTGCATTCCTGTGGGTATGAATCTATATGGAAACTAGACCTTTGAAGATATTATCTGTGGATTCATTTGTGGACAGAATCTTGGAAGATCCTTTAGATGAGGCCAAATTGAATCAGGATTGGCCTTAATCCATATTACTGGAGCCCTTATAAAGAAAGGAAATTTGGACCTAGTTGATCAACAAAAGTCACAGGAGAATACCAAGGAGAGAGATTACCATGTGATGGAGCAAGAGATGCAAGCCAAGGAACCTCAGGGATTGTGGCGAATCATCAACAGAATGCTACAGACTGTAGGTGAAAGCACGGTCTGTTGAGACCTTAATTTTGGACTTCCAGCCTACAAAATGAGAGACAATGCATTCCAGATGTTTAAGCCTGCCAGTGTGTGGTATTTGTCATTGCAGCACTGGCAAATTAAGATACCTAGGAACTTTCGATAAATTTAATTACTTCTCCTGAAATTAATTTTTTCTCCTGAAATTAATTTTATATTTAAAAAAAACACAAGTAGGGTGGTACAATGTTGGCTCAGTGGCAGAATTCTTGCCTGCCATTCCAGAGACCCAGGTTCAATTCCTGATGCCTGTCCATGAAAAACAACAATAACAACAAAATATCATTGTGCTTCTGTTTATTTATTTTCATTGTTAGATAATAGGAAGTCTAAAAATCTTCTAATACATAAGATGAGGATTTAGCATTTACTTACACTTCCCACATATATCCTATCATTGTAGTTCTAGCATAACTTTTACATTATAATGACTCTATTAATCTTTCTTTTTCTGATTTTCTCAATCATTTTTATTAATTGGCTTTATAGGCTAAAGTGCATAGTAAAGACAAAAAAGGAACTGCATAATAGGAAATGGACAAAAAATGAAATGTTTTTTTCACCAACATTAGAAAAGACCTGAGATACCTAAATGCATGTTCTAGGGAACACTGGATGGAGGGGATGTGTGTGCAGGCAGGAGGTCTAAGGTCTGTCTTCTGGTGTGGGTCTGGAGTTTGCAGAATCTGCTGGCATGCTAACCCTTCTCAGTCAAAAGCCACAGTACAGTATCAGGGTGAAAGGTCATACTTTGGATAGGTGTTGCTGAAACTGAATGCAAGCTTGTCTCCAATTCAAGACCCAGGAGGAATAGCACTGTGGCTGAACCTTTCTACAGACAAAGCAGCATCCATCATTCCAAAGGCTCTCTTAATCTTACTCACACTTGTGTCACATGATGTACTATGATTAAATATATTTTAACATCTTTCATGATGTAAATGACTGCCTTATTATTTTCATAATTTTCTATGTACCTAATACCAGTTCTTCCTCAAATTCTCCATCAAAAATATATGTGCTTGTACGAAGGTATTATGTACCCTAGAAAAGCTATGTTTTAATCCTAATCCAATCATGTAGGAGCAGCCACTTCTTTTAATTCAGATTCAAAACTGTACAGGCTGGAATCTTTTGATTAGATTTTCTTCAGGGAGATGTGACACACCCAATTGTGGGTATTAACTTTGACTAGATGGAGACGTGACTCCACTCATTCCAGGTGGGTCTTGATTAGCTTATTGGACTCCTTTAAAAGAGGAAGCATTTTGGAGAAACACCAAAAATGACAGAGCTGACAGAAGCAGATAGAGCCTAGAAAATGACAGAAGCCTCAGAGTTGCAGAATCTGCACAGCACAGCTGACACAGATGCAGACACATGGAAAACAGAGGCATGGAGGTCTGGAGATACTTAGAGTCCAGTAGACATTGCCATGAGATGTTAAGGAAGCTAGAACTTGGAAAGAGCCAAGGGAATCCAAGAGATGAAAGCCAGCCCTGGAGAAGTAGTGAGGAACCTCCACAGGAACAGAGGCAGAAAGCAAAAGACCCCAGGAGCAAGGGACCAGTGTGCCTTCCCTGCTGACAGAGGTTTTACAGACTCATCAGTCTCCCTTGAATTAAATTATCTTGCCCTGGATGCCTTAGTCTGGACATTTCCACACACCTAGAACTGTAAATATAACTTATTAAATTTCCCTTTATAAAAGCCATTTAAGTTCTGGCATATCACTTTCTGGCAGCTTGCAAATTAATATAATATATATTATTTTATTATAATGCAAAATATAAGTTGAATTGTTACTTTCATCTATTTTTGAGACAATCTTCTTGGAGTCTGCTGTATGCCTAACACATATGTCTACTCTGGTTGTTCTCCAGGCCTCCTCGGATCTTCCTTCAAAAGGAATTCTCTTAGTCTTTATACTGTCTTGGAGCCCTATTTCTTATAAGTTTCTTATTGGTATTCTTTATATTGGTGTGTATAAGTCAGGGGTCTCTAGAGAAACAGAACCAACAGGAGAGATTTGTAAATATGAGATTTTTATAAAAGTGTCTCGTGCAACTAGGGGTGCACAAGTCCAAATTCTGTAGGGCAGGCTGTGAACTGATAACTTGAATGAAGGTCTTGAATGAATTCTCTTGGAAAAGCTGGTTGGCTGAGGTGGAGAGAGAGATTCTTTCTTCTGATTTCTCTTTTAAAGCCTTCAACTGATTCGATTAAATGTCACTCATTGTGGGAGACACCCTCTTGGCTGATTAGCCACAGATGCAATCAACATGCTAATGATTTAATAAACCATCTTTCTGGTTTATTAACTAACCACATAATGTCATTGTAGTAACGAATATGCAGTGCATGCCTGATCAGACAACTGGGCACTATCATATGGCCAAGATGACACAAGAACCTACCATACATGATGTAACGTATCTTCCAGTAGATTCCTAAGAAAACGTAGAAGGAAGATAAATTTTTAGAAGCTTGACATGTCTACAAACATTTTTTTTCTACCATCTCACTTAATGGATAAGTTTTTGGCTGAGTATAGAATTCTAGATGGAAAATATTTTTCTCAGAATTTTGAAGACATTGCTACATGGTCTTTAAGCTTTCTGTACTGCTATTGAGAAATTACATGCCATGCTGATTCCTGATCCTTTATAAGTAGCCTATTTTCCTATCTGGAAGCTCTTACAATTGTCTTTTTGTCCATATTCCTTTGAAATTTCACTACAATGTGCCTTTATGTTTGTCTTTGTCCACGTATTAAGGACCCCCTTGAAAACTCATGTACTTGAAAGTTATCTTGAATCACATTTTTTAAATTGATTCCCCTTCTGTTCATGTTTTTTTCTTTTTTTGGAATTTCTGTTATTCAAACATAAAACTTCCTATAGTGAACTTACCAATTTTCTTGTATTTTTTGTTTTCACATATATTTTTCCAGTTTGGTTTTGTGTGAGATTTCCTCAACTTTGTCTTTCATCCTTTCATTAATTGTTTTATTTCTAGTAGCATAAGATTAAGACAATTGCTCAATATCAGAAATTACTTTGGTGTAAGCATTATATTATTGATTTAAAGACATATTATTATCCCAAAGTATGAATGAAAATATTTTAATCAATTTAACACTCATTCATAATTTTTAAAATGTATATACATATATATAATTAGCAACCACGGAGAGGAAAGAACTTTCTGACATTGATGATGCAAATATCATACTTGCGGACGAATCAGAAAGCATGTTCATTAAAGCTAAAAACAGGTCAGATTTTTTTTATCACTGAAATTACTCAACAATGTGCTAGAAGGTTTAAATAATGTAATGAGACAAAAATAAATATATGAGACATTTAAGAATTGAAAAGAATAAATTATTGTTAGGATTTGTAGATAACATGATTTTATGCACATAAATTCCAAGAGACCCTTAAGACAAATTATTAAAAGCAATAATCAAGTTTAGCAGGCTTTCTGTATATAATTTCTATATGTAAGAATAAATAGCAGCAATAATCAATTAGACATTGTAATGGAAGAAGCAATCCTACTCAGAATATGATAAAAATTTTTAATAATACACCTTGTTATCTTGGATTAAACAATAAAAAGCTATATACAATGTTAAAGAAGATAATTATGGAATGTCACTGAAGAATATAAAAGAAAACCTGATGGAGATACCCAGTGGCAATGAATAGTGAGGGATATGTAGTGGTTAAGCATGGGAAAATTCAGTATTGTAAAGATTTGAGTCAGCCCCAAATTAAGCAATCCATTGCATTCCCAATTTCAATTTGATGTAAAGATAAAAGAGTGATGGGAACCCCACTTGGCAGAGTGCATCTTTTCAAAGAAGAACAAAGTAATTCTTGGAGAAAATATGCAGAAGACTTGCCCTACAGAATATATGACTTACAATTTTGTAATTATATTTAACCATTCTACTTCTGGTAGTATGGGAGACTAGAAGTCCTCTTAATACAAAACAATAAAATATTTCTTTAAAAAATAAATTTCTGTCACATTACTGGCAGTACAGGAAATATGAAAAAAATTCTGAAAGGAAAAAAATTTTTTAAAGAAAAATTAAATTTATTGAGCTGAAATGGTGTTTGTAAGTATGTAAACAAGATGGATTCCCACGAATGTAAATGCACTTTACACTGTGAGCTGGAATCCAAAGTTTGGCCCAGACTTTATTTAGATTCTTGAACTATCAGACAAGAATATAAAATATGAATAGATTTCTGGAATGGAGGAGGTTATTTGTCAAGGTTCAACCAAGGAATCAGAAACAGTAAATTTATAACTATAAATACAGAGAGAGAGAGAGAGAATACTTGATTATAAGGAATTGGCTTATGCAATTGTAAGAATAAGCCAAGTAAGTCCAAAGTCCTCAGGACATGTTCTCAAAACGGGAACATCACAAGCTAACAAACTCAACCTCCACGGACATAGTCCAATGTTGTCACTCACAGAGAAGATTTCTTCTTTCTAGCTCCAAAAACCCCAGCCCTTTGTTTAAACCCTTCCAAAACACTCCATCAGACTCACCACCAAGACTAATTAGAATAATCTTCTTTACTTAAATTTAAGTGATCATGGACGTTAAGTACATCTGCAAAATACCTTCAATGCAACACCTAAATTAGTGTTGTATCGAATAACTGAAAACTATAGCCTAGCCAACAGATATATCAATAAAGGCATCATGGGGGGTAACCTTCTCATACATCAACCCTCCTGTAGATAAATATTAACTTTAGATAAAATAAAAAAATCAACCTCTTGAAGGTTTGGGAATGAAGTAAAAAGCAGGCAGATTTGGGGCAGAAATTAAAATTTGAAAGATGAGGCAAGCTTAGGTAGGTTTATTATTTTTTACAAATATAGCTTAACTATAGGTCACTGTAAAAAGTACAATATGAAGTGGCTAAACTTCTGATGTTATAAAAGCAAACACCTTTAGGGATTCAAGGGCAATTCAGTGATAGAATTCTCACCTGCCATGTGGGAGACCTGGGTTGGATTCTTGTCTCATGCACTTCCCAAAAACAAACAAGCAAATGAAAGAAAAAACAAACAAAAATTCAACAAATGGTACTGCAATAATGGAAACTCACATGGAAAAAGTATGAAATGTGACCCCTGCCATACAGCATATGAAAAAAAAGCAAACACCATTTTTCTCTTCTCAGAACCAAAGAACAGAGCCACTAAACAATAACCACTGGAAAGTGAGGAGGGAATCTCATAGAGGAAAGAAAAGATGAAAGGGAAACTCAAATTTAGTGTGTAAATAATGTGAATATCTGGCTGATGTGTAGGACAATGTATAGCTGGATTGAACTAAAGCTGAAAAAACTGACCTGAGATTATAATTTCTGCCCACCACAGGCCAGAGAGAGATTGAAATTTGAGCCTAGGAAGGTAATTGTTTGTGAAAACAAAAATACCAACACTCTTCAATATATATTTCATAAGGTAAAGGAAAACACACTTGAATTCAATGAAAAGACAGGAAATCCAGGCAGAAAAATAAAAGCAATAAGAAAGAACCAAGCATTAACCTATTTCACACTTCATACAAAAATCAACTCAAAATTGATTACTGATTTAAATGTAAAACTTAATCTGTAATATTTTAAGAAATAGAAAATCCTTGGGTTCCAGGAAAAAGAAAAAAATCATAATTGGATTCAATTGAAATTAAAATTTTTTTTTCTGCAAAAGATCCTGTGAAAAGAATGAAAAGACAAGCTTATATACTGTCAGAATATATTTGCAAACCACATTGACAAACAATTTTTTTTTTGTATGGGCAGGCACCAGGAATTGAGCCCAGGTCTCCAGCATGGCAGGCAAGAACTCTGCCTGCTGAGCCTCTGTGGCCTACCTGATTATTATCTTCAATATATAAAGAACTCTTCAAACTTAGCAGGAAGAAAGAAAGCAATTCAATTAGAAAATGGACAAAATACATAAACAGAAAATTTCACCAAAGAGAATATACACATGACAAATTAGCATGTAAAAAAAATGCTCAAAACCAATAGCTGCCTGAGAAATGCAAATTAAAACCACAGTGAGATATTACAATAAACCTATCAAAACAACTAAAATTCAAAATAATAACAACATCAAATGCTGGTGAGAGTGTGAGGAAACTATGAAATATACATTTATGGCAGAAATATAAAATGGTTCAGTTATGTTGGAAAAGATTCTGGTAGCTTCTAAAAAAGCTAAACATGCAACTACCGTATGATCCAGAAATTGCACTATTGAATATTTATTCAAGAGAAATGAAAATTTATCTTCACAATAAATGCCTTTATATGAATGTTTCTAGCAGTTTTATTTTAATAGCCAAACTAGAAACAATCTAGCTGTTCTTTTACAGGTAAATGGTTGTATCAACTGTGGTACATCCATACTATGGAATACTAGTAAGCAATACAAAGAAGAAACAATTGATACATGCAATGAGCTTGATTAATTCCCAGATAATAAAGTTGGGTGAAGAAAGATGCCACAAATTTCCATAACTGTATGATTCCATTCACATTACATTCTTGAAGTGAAACACTATAGAAATGGAGAAGAGGTTAGTGTTTGCCAAGGGTTAAGGAAGGAAGTAGCTGTGGTTATAAAAGGGCAACAGGAGAAAAACTTTTGGTGATGGAAATGCTCTGAATCTTGACTGTATCAATTTCAATAGGCTTTCAAGATGTTGCCATTGGGAAAACTGGATAAGGGTATATAGAATCTCTCTGAACATTTTCTACTTGTAACAGTTTAAGATATAATTTACATAACATACAATTTAACCATTTTAAGCATACAATCCAATGACTTTTAGCATACTCACAGAATTATATGAATAGTTTCTTAACACCAAGTAGAAACTCCATGACCATCACCAATGACTCCACATTCACCTTCACGCCAGACTCTGGCAATCACTAATCTATTTTTCTCTATGGATTTGCCTATTCTGGGCATTTCATAGTATTAGGATCATACTTTATACAGTTCTTTGTGACTGGTTTCTTTTCTTTTTTTTTTTCCCATGGGCAGGCACCAGGAATCAAACCCGGGTCCTCTGGCATGGCAGATGAGCATTCTTGCCTGCTGAGCCACCATGGCCCTGTGACTGGTTTCTTTCAATGTAATGTTTTCAAGATTTATCCAGGTGGTAACATGCATTAGTACTTTAATTTTTCTTGCCAAATATATCCTAATGTATGAATAAACCATACTTTTTATCCATTCATCATTTTATGGGCATTTTATTATGCAATAAAAAGAAGTGCAATACTGATACAAATTACATATTATTTCTTACAGCTGTATGTGAATCCATGATTATCTTAAAATAAAAAGTTTAATTTTAAAAAGAAAAAACTGGATATTCTAGAACTGAAAAATAAACTATCTAAATATTCTTGAAAAATCACTGATTGGGCTAATCAACAGAATTGAAATGACATAGGAAATATTTAGTGAACCTGAAGATAGATAAACAGGAATACTCTGATCTTAATAAGAGAGAAAATAATGAAAATAAACATCAACAAAATCAGGGCTATATGGGAAAGTATTAAGACATAAACATGTGTTATAGAGGTCCCAGAAGGAGACAAGAGAGATAAAGCATCAGGGAAAAAGCATGTGGAAAAATAATAAATGAAAGCATCCCAGATTTAGAATAAAATATAAAGTTTCAGAAGCAAGAAACTGTAAACCCCAAATATTATAAACACATGTTCAAGTTCTTAAAAGCCAAAAATAAAGAAAAATTTCTGAAAGCACCCAGAATAAAACAACACATTTTATACAAGGGAGTGATAGTTGAAATGGTTATGGCCCTCTCATCAGAATTTACAGAATCCAGAAGACACTGGAACAATATATTTAAAGTGCTAAAAGAAAAAATAAGTCAACCTAGGATTCTTTATCCAACAAAAATATCATTAAAGTACAGAGGCAAAATAAAAACATTCTCAGATAATTGAAAACTGTGAGAATTCAACACCCAAACACCAGTTTTACAAAAAAATGCTGAAGACATTTCTTTGAGTGGATGCCAGACATAAACTAATAACTTCAGAAAAGAATGGAGAGCATCAGAAATGATAAACATCTGGGTAAATATGAAAGACTAGTATTCTCCTCCTAATTTCTCTAAAATATATGTGATTGTTTAAGGCAAAAATTACAAGATAATCTTGTTATTGGTGTAATAATTTAAAGGTAATAGAAATTACAACTAGAGCATTGAAGACGGCAGAGCATTACAGAAAAAAGGACGTGTACATTGCAGAACTATAAAGGGTCTGAGATTTTACCCTGCTTGCAAGCTAACAAGTTTGCCTGCCAGTTTCATAGATGTTGGCAGAAGACATAAAGCTCCTAGAATAGACAATGGACTTTATTACTCATGGCAGAGTGAACAACATAAGTTTCATGTTTGGGTTGGTTCCTCTTGCTCCTAAAGCTCCACGGCTGTGACACTAAGAGGCTCAGGTGAGCATAGCACACATGTGAATATGCATCATGGCTGGGGAATCCCAAACTTAAAAAAACCGAATACATTACAATTGAGCTAAAAGGACTTCTGCCTGATCTCTGTCCCAAATGGATAATTTTTTTCATTTTACTTAACAGTAAACAAATCTGCTGTTTGTTCAAAAGAGAGACACGATCTCTTTCTTCCAAGCTTGCTATACAACATTTTTGAAAAAATAATCCAGAAATAAAGATGTTAGTGCCTCTACACACAAGACATGTGGAAACATGAGTGCCCCATGGAGAATTGTCCCCTCATACATATTTACAGGGTTTCTACATTTTACATTAACTGAAATAGTATCATCTGTAAGTAGACTTTAAAAACTTAAGAATGTATGTTGCAATTCCCAGAGAAACCACTAAACAAAATGCAAAGATATATGGATAAATAGTCAACAGATAAATTAAAATGGAATCCTAATAAATATTCAAATAATCAAGAAGAAAGTAGGAAACAGTGAAGAGGGGAGCAAAGAACAGTGTGGACACATATAAAAGCAATAATAAAATCATAGTCCCAAGATGATTTAATAGTTATTTTAAATGCTGATGGCCTACACATTCCAAATAAAAGGCAAGTGCTGTAAAAATATGTGAAACAGAAAGAACAAACCATACACATCTTACGAGAGACAATTTTAATATAAAGATACAGATAAATTGAAAGAAATTTAATGGAAAATTATATAACATGCAAAAAAATTCATAAGAAAGCTAGAATATCTATATGGATATCAGATAGGATAAATTTCAACATAAAAGTACTGCCAAAGTTTAAAAGGAATATTTGATTTTTATAATATAGTCAATTCATTTGGAATGCATACCAATAGGTATTCACATTATAATAGAGCTTCAAAATACATGTCGCAAAAAATATAGAGATATTATCATGCCTCAATCATACGAACTAACTATGATACAAAAATCAGTGGACTAAAGTTGAGAGCATGGGTTATCAGATTGGAGCTTATTGTAAAGAGTCCTAGATTGCAAGCTTTTATAGCAGTTACACATATTCAGGAGGTGTAGCTATAAATTCTAAATTCTGAAATACTGAACTGTCTGTATATAACATGGTCTTTCCCAGAAACTTCAGGTATTTATGTGATACCTGAGACTCAGAGTTAGACCTCTGAAGCAATGAAAGTCAGCACCACCCCGTACAGGAACTGTTTAAAAAGTTGAAAAACTGATCAATTATCAAGTAGAGACATGAATGAAGCTGAGCTGGATAGGATTGATGTATATCAGAAGACTGGGTAAAGGATAATATCGCCCATGTTTTAAAACTTCAACTTCTGTGTGAGACTAAAAGGAGAGATAAATATTTGGTGAAAAATTTATATACTGACTAGTGCATTTCCTAATTTAACTTGTATGGTCAGTTTAGTTAAAACCATAAGCACATGGAATCTTGAATAGGGCATGAGATTTTGTTGGTTTGTCCAGGTTAATGTGATGCCCCAATAAATCCCAGAGAGATTTGGACAGTGAATAAATATTTGCAAAGTCCCCTTGGGGGACTGGGGAGAAAGGGAACAATATTGAACTTCCCCATTTGGAGACGTTCTGATGCAATGCTGCAAGCAGTACAGACAACTAAATCAATAGGCTGAGCCCTCAATCTTTGGGGTCACCCCTGTGAAACTTATTCCTGCAAGATAAGCTAAGCTTACTTACGATTAGGCCTAAGAGTCACCCCCAGAGAATTTCCTTTGTTGCTCAGATGTGGCCTCTCTCTCTAAGCCAACATGGCAAGTGAACTCACTCTCCTCCCCCTCTACCTGGGACATGACTCCCCAGGGTGTAAGTCTCTCTGGAAATGTGGGACAGAAATCCTGGGGTGAAATGGGACTCAGCATCAAGGGATTGAGGAAATCTTCCTGACCAAAAGGGGGAACAGAGAAATGAGACAAAATAAAGTTTTTTAGTGGCCCTTTTTTTCATTTATGGTGTACTGGAGTGACTGGAGGGAAATATCTGAAACTGTAGAGCTATGTTCCAGTCATCTTGTTTCTTGAAGATGGTTGTTTAATGTTGTAGTTTGTACAATGTGACTGTGTGATTGGGAAAACCTTGTGTCTGATGCACCTTTTATCTAGGGTATGAACAGATGAGTAAAAATACGGATAAAAAATAAAAAAATAATAGGAGGAACAAAAGTTAAAATAAATTGGGTAGATGGAAGTACTAGTGGTCAATGAGAGGTAGGGGTGAGGGATATTGTATGCATGAGATTTTTCCTGTTTTATTTCTTTTTCTGGAGTGATGCAAGTGTTCAAAAATAAATGACCATGGTGATAAATACACAGCCATGTGATGATATTGTGAGCCATTGATTGTATGCCATGTATGGAATGTTTGTATATTAAGAATGTTTTTATGTTTGTATGTTATTTTATCAATAAAAAATTTTTTAAATATAGAGAAATAGAAAACTACATAATTATAGGAAGAGTTTTTATCATTGTTCTCTCAACAATTGATTTAAAAAACATGACTGCCTCCAGTAAACAAACTCAAAACAATAAAATCATAGATGATTTGATCAGCGCAATCTACTCACTTGATATAGTTGACATTTATAAAATCCTAAATCCAACACCTATGAAAACGTATTCTTTTGAAAATGCATATGGTATGTTCAGAAACATAAACCACATGCTGGATCATGATACACTTAAAAGGATTCAAATGAAATAGAGTATATTCTCTGAACATGACAGAATTAAATCTGAATCAGTAGCAGAAATATTTCCAAGAAACCATCTAAATAATCTATAGATCAAAGAAAACATTACAAAGGCAACTAGAAAATATCTCAAACTTGATGACAATGAAAAGACAACACATAAAAATTTGTAGGAAGAAGCTAAAGCAATGTTTAGGGGAAAACATATAGCTTTAAATGCAACTTCTAGAAAAGTAGAACTGTTGAAAATTGAGGAAGCACTTTCCAACTAATTTTAGAAGGCTTACATAACATTAATCCCCAAACCTAAAAAAACATTAGAAAAATACATAAAACTAACATCCCTCATTAACACATATGCAACAATTTTTAACAAAATATTTGAAAATCAAATTCAGAGAAATGTAAAATGAGTAATAGACCATGACTGAATAGGTCATATTTTAAATATATAATTTTTTTGAGAAATATCCACACACATACAGTCCAACCATATTATACAATCAATGGCTCACAATATCATCACATACTTGTATATTGTTCACCATGATCACTTTTGAAACATTTGCATCACTGCAGAAAAATAAATAAAATGTAAAGAGTTCATAAATCCCATACCCCTTATACCTCTCTCTTTGACCCACAGCATTTCTATCTACCCAGTTTGTACCCAATTATCTTCTCCTATTATTTAATTTTTATCCTTTTCTTTTTTTTTTATGCATCTGTCCATATCCTGGATAAAAGTAGCACCAGACACAGGGTTTTCACCATTACACAGTCATCTTGTAAATGCTATATAGTTATACAGTCTTCTTCAAGAATCAAGGTTATTGGAACACACTTGAAGAATTTCAGGGACTTCCCTCTAGCCACTCCAATACACCACAAACTAAAAAGAGAAGTCTATGTAATGCATAAGAATAACATCCAGGATAACCTCTTGGCTCTGGAATCTCTCAGCCACTGAGAATTTATTTTGTCTTAATTCTCTCTTACCCCTTTTCATCAAGGATGTTGTCTTGTTCCTATGATACTGGGTCCTGGCTCATCCCCAGTCAGATCCCACATTGCCAGAGAGATTTACACCCCTGGGAGCCATGTCCCACTTTGGGGGGAGGGCAGTGAGTTCACCTGCCAGGATAGCTTATAACCACATCTGAACCACAAAAGAGGTCTTCTGTGGGTGAGTCTTAGGAAAAAATTATCAGTAGGCTTAGCTTCTCCTTTGCAGAAATGAGATTCATATGGGTGAGCCCTAAGATTTAGGGCTCAGCCTATTGAATTGGTTGTCCCCACTACTTGTGAGAATTCCCCAGTTGGGGGAAATTGTATATTTCCTACTTTCTCTCCAGTCATCCAAGGGGACTTTGTAAATACTATTTTATTCACTGCCCAAATTACTCTGGGATATATCAGGGCATTACACTAACTTGTACAAACCAACAAGATCTCACACACAATTCAAGATTCCATGTAATTTTGGTGTTCATATAAACTGGCCATACAAGTTAAATTAGATAATGCGCTATCCCAAATATAAATTTTGCACCAAATAAATATCTCCCATTTTAGTCTTGCACAGATGTTGAAGGTTGAATATATGGGCCATATCATCCTTTACCCAGTATTCTGATTTGCCTTAATCCTATCCAGATCAGCTTCATTCATACCTCTAGATGAAGACTGATCACTTTTTCAGTTTTTTTAAATGGTTGGTGAATGGGGAAATGCTGACTTTCACAGCTTCAAAGCTTTAACTCTGAATCTCAGGTGTCATAAATATCCAAAGTTTCAGGGAATGACTACTTATATACAAATAGTGCAGTATCTCAGAATTTAGGTATATCATTTACAATTCCTAAATATATGTGACTGCTGTAAGAGTACAATCTAAGAAACTCTACATTAGGCCCCAACCTGATAACCCATGCCATCAACTTCAATTCTCTGAATTTGTATTTTACAGTTAATGCATATAAGTGAGGCAGGATAATATTTGTCTTTTTATTTCTGACATTTTATTCAACATATTATCCTTAAGGTTCATTCACATAGTTGCATGCCTCACAACTTCGTTCCTTCTTGCAACTGCTCAGTGTTCCTTTGTATGTAAGCACCACAGTTACCCCTCCATCCCTCAGTCATTGTACATTTAGGTCCCCTCCATCCATTTCAAATCATGAATGCTGCTGCCATAAACACCAGTGTGCAAATGTCCATTTGTGTCCCCACTCTCTTCTCCTCTAGTTGTATGTGTAGCAAAAGGTTTATAATGTCATATAGCAAACACAGTCCTAACCTCCTGTGGAACCACCATACTGCTCTCTGGAGGGGCTGTACCTCTCAGCTCCCCTATCAACAGTTCATAAGTATATCTCTTTCTCAATGCTTTCTCTATCACTTGTTTCTCTGTGTACATTTTAAAACAATTTATACATCATAAAATCCAACCTAAGTAAATACATGCATTCACCATCATAATCTACATGGAGACATTACCTTTTCTTCCACATAGAATCCATACCCCTCCCCCAAGTTGAGGAAGTTCCCTTCTGTTCCTATCCTTTGACATGTTTTCATACAAGAAAGGATGTTGAATTTTGTCAAATGCCTTTTCTGCATCAATCGAGATGATTATGTGGTTTTTCCACTTTGATTTATTGATATGATGTATTACATTGATTAATTTTTTGTGTTGAATCAACCTTGTGTACCTGGAATAAATCCTATTTGGTCATTGTGTGTAATTATTTTAATGTGCTGCTGGATTTGATTTCCCAGTATTTTGTTGAGGATTTTTGCTTCTATATTCATTAAATAGATTGGTCTGTAATTTTCTTTTCTTGTAGTATCTTTGTGTGCTTTGCTATTAGGGTGATTTTAGCTCCATAGAATGAGTTGGGTAGTTGCCCTTCCTCTTCAATTTTTTGAAGATTTTTGAGCAGGATTGGTACTAATTCTTTCTTGAATGATTGGCAGAATTCATATGTGAAGCCATCTGGTCCTAGACTTTTCTTTTTTGGGCGCTTCTTAATGACTGAATTGATATCTTTATTTGTCATTTATTTGTTGAGGTTGCCTATTTCTTCTCAAGTCAGTGTTGGTTGTTCACGCCTTTCTAGGAAGTCGTCCATTTCACCTACGTTGCCTAGTTTGTTAGCATATAGTTGCTCATAGTATCCTCTCTTTATCTCCTGTATTTCTGCATGGTTAGTATTATGTTCCTTTTTCAATTTCTGATTTTATTTGCATGCTCTCTTTATCTGTCAGACTAAGGGCCTAATGATTTATTGATCTTCTCAGAGAACAACTTCTTGTTTCATTGATTTCCTTTATTGTTTTCATATTCTAAGTTTCATTTATTTCTCCTCTAATCTTCATTATTTCCATCATTTTGTTAGTTTTTTTGTTAGTTTGCTGTTCTTTCTCTAGTTCTTCCAAAAAAACATTTATTTCCTAGATTTTTGCTCTTTCTTCTTTTTGAATATTGACACTTAAGGCAATAAATTTCCCTCAGCACTGCCTTTGCTGCATCCCATAAATTTTGATAAGTTGTGTTTTTTATTTTCATTTGCCTCAAGTTATGTACTGACTTCTCTTGTATTTTCTTCCTTGACCCACTGGTTATTAAACATTATGTTGTCTAGCCTCCACATATTTGTGAATTTTCTGGTCCTCTACCTCTTTTGGATTTCCAACTTCATTCCATTATGATGTAAGAAACTGTTTTGAATAATTTCAATCTTTTTAAATTTATTGAGAGTTGTTTTGTGACCCAGCATATGGTTTCTACTTGAGAATAATCCATGAACACTTGGGAAAATGTGTTTCCTGCTATTTTTGTTGAGGATTTATGCTTCTATATTCATTTAAAAATATTGGTCTGTAATTGAGGTGTAACGTTCTGTAAATGTCTGTTTAGTCTATTTCATTTATCCTATTATTTAAGTTCTCTGTTTCTTTATTGATCCTCTGTCTAAATGTTTTATCCATTGATGTTAGCCTGGAATTGAATTCTCCAAATATTATGGTAGAGGTATCTACTTCCATTATTTTCTCAGTGTTTGCCTCATTTATTTTGGAACACTGGTTTGGTGCATGAATATTTATGATGGTTATGTTTTCTTGTTGACTTATTCTTTTTAATAATATATAGTGTCCTTATTTGTATATTTTAATCATTTTACATATTGAAATCTAATTTGTCAGATATTAATATAGCCACCCCTGCCCTTTTCTGGTTGTTACTTGAATGAAATATCTCTTTCCACCCTCTCACTTTCGAATTATTTTTGTCCTTGTTTCTTAAGGGAGTCTCCTGAAGAGAGCAGATAGATGGGCCGTGTTTTTAATCCATTCTGCCAGACTATGCATATTGGTTGGGGAGTTTATTAACATTTAATGTCATTACTGTAAAAGCAGTATATATACCATTTTGTCTTTTGGGTTTTTTGTCATATCTATTTTTTCCTCTTTTTACCTTTGCTGACAGTCTTCATTTCCACACTCTTCAACAGACCTCTCTCTCCTGCCTTTTCATATCTGTGTGTAGTGCTCCTTTTAATATTTCTTGTAGACTGGGTTTCTTAGTCACAAATTCTCTCAGTCATTGTCTGAAAATATTTTAATCTCCCCCTTTTTTTTGAAGAAAAGTTTTGCTGGGTATAGAAATCTTTGTTAGCAGTTTTTCTTTTCAATATCTTAAATATATCATACCACTACCTTCTCACCTCCATGGTCTCTGCTGAGAAATCCACACACAGTCTTATAGAGCTTCCCCTTTATGTGATGGATTGCTTTTCACTTACTGCTTTCAAAATTCTCTTTTTCTCTTTGACATTTAATAATCAGATTAGTAAGTGTCTTTGAGTATGTCTATTTTGATTTATTCTGTTTGGAGTATGCTGCACTTCTTATAGCTGCAATTTTGTGTGTTTTATATGAGATGAGAAATTTTCAGTGATTATTTCCTCCATTAGTCTTTCTCCTACTTTTCCCTTCTCTTTTCCTTCTGGGACACCCACAACACATATATTCACATGCTTCATGTTGTCATTCAGTTGCCTGAGACTTGGCTCATATTTTTCCATTTTTTCCCTCTATTTCTATTGCCTGTCAGATTTCACATGTCCAGTCCTCTAGTTCATTAATCCTTTTACCTGCCTTTTCAAATATACTGTTGTAGGTTTCCATTGTTTTCTTTTTTTTCATCTCTTCCATTGTGCTTTCATTCCCATAAGTTCTGTGATTTGTTTTTTTTAATTTTCAAATTCTTCTTTATATTCTCCCAAGTCTTCTTTATATCCTCCCTCAACTTACTGATTTGGTTTTTCATAAGATTTTGCCTGTTTATATAAACATCCTAAGTTAGTTTTTTCAACACCTGTATCTAATTTGAAGTGTTGGTTTTTTCCCTTTGACTGGGATATATCTTTGATTTTCCTAATATGGCTTGTCATTTTTTTTGCTGGCAGCTAGGCATTTGATTTCCTTAATTATTTTAGTTTGGAGGTTGTTTTCACTCTTTTACCTAGGGTTTTCTTTCTGGATGGCTTTGTGCTCTATATGCTTTTTGGCATTCAGTTCAACTTATTTTAGACCTCTAGCATGGGTTCTGTTTAACTGATCAGAAATTTTCATTTCTTGATTTTCTATTTCTTGCCATGTGTATATAGAGCCTTTTTTTGAGGCACCTCTCCTCAGATACTATAGACCACAGTCAGATTTTCCCAAGCCAGATAGGCCCATGTCTCAGGAAGGGAGAGTAACCAACATCAGATTTCCATGAGGGTGAGACCCAGCAGGTTGTTAGACTTTCCTATGAAGCTTCTAAATTCTCTGCTTTTCCTATCCTGCCTAGCATGTGGCCCTTGACTGTCTGCCACTTCCCACCAGTTTAAAATGATTTGGTACTTTTACTTTCATCAGACTCTCCCTGTCAGGGGCATGGTTGAGACAGAGGTGAATTAGTAGGTGGGCTTTGATCGCTTATGTTTTCCAGTCCCTGGGACCTGAAGTCCTTGAAGGAGGGATTCCACTTGAGCTGGGTCCTTTCCCTTTTTCTTGTGGAAGATATGCCCTTTAAGGAATTGATGCCCTTCCCCTGACTAGTTACTTTGACTCTCAGACTTGTCTTAGTTCTGCTCTTGCCTGGGGCAGTCCTGGAGCCTGAGAGTGCTTGCAGTTCTATCTAATGAGCTGTTAAGGAGTAAAAAAGAAAAGCAAAAAAGTCTATTCCTTACTAGACTCCTGCCCCTTGAGTTTGTCAACCAAGAGATTGAGTTGGTGTGTGGCTCTGTGTATCTCCAGCCTCTATCCTCCCCTTTTCTTGTGATACAGCTATTTTCCAATATTTTATGCTGTCCAACTCAATAAAGCTCTGTTGTTCTTTTTCTGTCAGCTCTTTCCCCTCTATGCTGTGGCAAAAACCCCTATTTCTTTTAGTGCTTATTCCAGGTTGATATGTTCTCTGGGCTTGTTTTCAGTAGTCAGAATTTGCTAATTCCACAGTTGGTGCTTGGTTGAACTTATCTCTTGCTACTAGTAAAGTCTGTTTTCTTTCCTCTCAGAGAATCAGTCTGTTATGCCTATGAGGGAGGGCCACTGGCCTCCACATCTTGGGGGACTTACACTTCTGTGAGGGGTCTTAGTTGTTTCACCTGGTCCAGACTGGTGTATTCTGTGTGTCCCGTCACTGATGTTTCCCCAGCAGTTGTTCTGTACCATTCCTGGCTATAAACTAGATGCTCTTGAGGATGAACAAAATTTCTTACCTCACTATAAGGCTATCTTGCCCTGCACAAAAATACTGGTATTATCTTATTAATGAAAAGATACTTCAAAACTGATCAGTATGATTCACCATACTGCAAGAATAGAAAAGAAAACGCATGTAACTATTTCAATAGGTGAAAGAAAGTTGTTTGTTATAGTGAATCAAAATGATTTCACTATAAAATAATAGAAAAACACTCTCAATAAAGGGTATCTTTAAATATGAAATTTTATAAAAGTGTCTCATACAATGATGGTGATGCATGAATCCAAATTCCACAGGGCAGGCTATTAGCTGGCAACTCCAAGGAAAGACTTTGATGAATTCTGCAAGAAAGTGTGGCTGGTTGAAGCAGAGAGAGAACAAAAAGATATATTTTTCACTTAACAGTACTCAACTGTCCTGCATATAACCAGAAGTGCACTAAATCTCTCCAGAATAGTCAACAAGTCCTTGGGAAACATTCACTCTTAAACTTGATATTCTATAACTTAAAAACTATGACATGAACAATATAACTTATATCATATGATAATAGGATAAAATAGAGAAGAGAACGAAGGCATTTGCTTTACATACAAATACAAACATATTCATAAAAAAGCAATAAATATTCATATCACTGCAATCTTCATTTCTATAACTGGCAATGTGCTTGTAGTTCATATTTTGTTGTTGTTGTTTGTTTCTTTTTATTTGTAGTTCATATTTATCACTGCCTACTTCCACTACCCATTCCATGTTCTCTTTACCCTCAGCAAGCACTTCAGGAGGCCAAGGTTCTTTGCCTGATGGCGTGATCCAAATCTACATTCGTGAAGTTTCTGGTCCACTGGTATTCCTGTCTGAAATGGGTTGTGCATTTTTCCATCAACTTTAATCACAGGGCATGGTAGTATTAACAGATGCACTAGGGGATCTCCTGTATTCTAGAAAAACTCTTCTTTACCAACATCGTGTAGTTGCAGTCCTATTTCCACTTGATAGTCAGGGTCAATCACCACAAGAAGTATGGTAATCCCTTTCATTGCCTGTTGAATCAGAGACATGAGAAGTCCAAAGTGGCCAGGTGGCAGTTACAACTTCCAGTTCAATGGATTCATTCTTGTGTCTCCTGGTGGGAGCACTCCTCATTTTGGAACTAAGACCTGTAAACCAGCAGAACTTATGGTAGCAGGGACAGGAAGAAAAATTTTTTCTAATGGATCACTAGGGATGATAGTAAGTGGTGCCACTCGCATTTACATCCCTTGAGTCCTTGCACAGCAACCTGATCCTGTTTCATGGCATCCTCTTATTCTAGTCCCCTCTCAAAACTAGCAGCTTTTCTTGTCACTCAAATAATGGATGAAAGTACCACACCCAAATGCAGAACATGCTGTCTACAAAATCGAAAGAGGACAACTAAGTGTTGTGCTTCCATTTTGGGCCTAGGAAGGGCCAGATGAAACAGTTTATCTTTCACCTTAGAAGGGATATTTTGGCATTCCTCACACCACTGGATACCTAGAAATTTCACTGAGGTGGAAAGCCTCTGTATTTTTTTGGATTTCTTTCTCATCCTCATGCAAATGCCTTTCCAATAAGTCTGGAGTAGTTGCTACTTCTTGCTTACTAGGTCCAGTCAACATCATATCTTAAGTATAAAGGACCTTTGTGATGTCCTGTGGGAGAAATAAAGGATCACAGTCTCTCTGGACAAGATTATGACAAAGAGCTGGAGAGTTGATTTACCCGAGGTAGGGCAGTGAAAGTATGTCACTGGTCTTGCCATCCTAAAGCAAACTATTTCTGGTGGTCCTTACTAACAGCTATTGAGAGAAAACCATTTCCCAGATCAATAGCTGCACACCAGGTCCCAGGGGATGTGTTGATATTTTCAAGCAATGATACCACAGTCTGGAACAGCAGCTGCAATTGGAGTCAGCCACTGGTTAAATATATGACAATCCACTTTCATCTTCCAAAACGTGTTTGTTTTCTGCACCAGCTAAATAATAGAGTTGAATGGGGATCTGGTGGGAATCACCACCCCTGCATCCTTCAAGTCTTTCTAATCAATGCAATCCCTCCAGGAATCCAATATAGCTTCTGATTTACTATTTTGTTTAGTATGGGCAATTCCAGTGGCTTCTACTTGGATTTGCAACCATAATATACCTCACTCCATGAGTCAGAGAATCAATGTAAGAATTCTGCCAGTTTGTGAGTATGTTTGTTCCAATTATATATTCTGAAACTTGGAAAACAACAACAAAATGGGTCCAGGGACCCATGAACCCACTGTGAGAGAGAATTGAGCTAAAACTGCATTGATCACTTGACCTCCATAAGACCCTACTCTGACTGGTGGACCACAGTGACATTTTGGGGTTCTTAGAATTAATGTCACATCTGAGCCAGTTTCTAGTAATCCCTGACGTAGGTGATCATTTTCTTTTCCTACCCTGGTAAAAGGTTGTAGGTCTCCTTGAGGAAGGCTAGGAGGAAGACTAGCAGTGTAAATTGTTGGCAGTGTAACAGGGTTCTTACTTAAGAGTTCCTGGCCTCCTCATCATTCAAGGGACTCTGGGTCTGTGAGTTGTCTCAAGTCTTGGAATTAAGGGGCCATGATTCCCTGTTTTTGTAATTTTGAAGGGAGAGTGCATGGTTTGGGAATAGAACCCAGGTCTCCTGCTTGGAAAATGAGCATTATACCACTGAACCACCGGTGCACCCCTCTTTTAGTAATTTAAGTCAAACATTTTTACACTTACAAAGACCAAACAAAAATTTAGCAGACTGCCTATCTATTTCTGTGTCATGTGATCTATTACCCAACATGATTAGTTTCTGGGAGTCAGGTCATTTTGACTGATGCTTTGAGTCTGCTGTCCATTATTGTAGCCACACCCACGTTGTCTCTGGTGAGTAAGAATGACCACATGGCTTCTGCCAACTTTGGGATCTGATTATTCCCATCATGCTTAATATTTCAGCTCAGTGACAGCAGTTCCCACAGTAATATCTTAGTGACAGAGAAAGGCAACTACAGAGCTCTTCGGGGATGAAAGAGTTACTTTCATGAATTTATTTTAAGTTCTGGTGATAAATCCACTCTAACATTCCAATCCCTTCTGAGCCTTTAGATCCTTTATTTACATTATACCAGGGCAGTTCTGTAATTTTGACCTCAGGTTATGTTGGCCACTTTTAAATCCATGTTTCAGCCAACCACCCAAACAAACTGTAAGCAGCCTTTTTTTTATTAATTAAAAAATTAACTAACACAACATTTAGAAATCATTCCATTCTATATATACAATCAGTAATTCCCAATATCATCACATAGATGCATATTCATCATTTCTTAGTACATTTGCATCGATTTAGAAAAAGAAATAAAAAGACAACAAAAAAAGAAATAAAATGATAATAGAGAGAAAGAAATAAAAATTAAAAAAAACAAAAAAAACTGTACCTCAGATGCAGCTTCATTCAGTGTTTTAACATAATTACATTACAATTAGGTAGTATTGTGTTATCCATTTCTGAGTTTTTGTATCCAGTCCTGTTGCACAGTCTGTATCCCTTTAGCTCCAATTACCCATTATCTTACTCTATTTCTATCTCCTGATGGTCTCTGTTACCAGTGACATATTGCAAGTTAATTCTTGAATGTCGGTTCACATCAGTGGGACCATACAGTATTTGTCCTTTAGTTTTTGGCTAGTGTCACTCAGCATAATGTTCTCTAGGTCCATCCATGTTATTACATGCTTCATAAGTTTATTCTGTCTTAAAGCTGCATAATATTCCATCGTATGTATATACCACAGTTTGTTTAGCCACTCGTCTGTTGATGGACATTTTGGCTGTTTCCATCTCTTTGCAATTGTAAATAATGCTGCTATAA
Source organism: Tamandua tetradactyla (assembly GCF_023851605.1). Lineage (NCBI taxonomy): Eukaryota > Metazoa > Chordata > Mammalia > Pilosa > Myrmecophagidae > Tamandua > Tamandua tetradactyla. Next base: position 50,835,381 of record NC_135353.1, on the reverse strand, counting down.
ACATTGGTGTGCAAATGTCCGTTTGTGTCTCTGCCCTTAAGTCCTCTGAGTGGATACCTAGGAATGGTATTGCTGGGTCGTATGGCAATTCTATATTCATCTTTTTGAGGAACCACCAAACTGCCTTCCACAGTGGTTGCACCATTTGACATTCCCACCAACAGTGGATAAGTGTGCCTCTTTCTCCACATCCTCTCCAGCACTTGTCATTTTCTGTTTTGTTGATAATGGCCATTCTGGTGAGTGTGAGATGATATCTCATTGTGGTTTTGATTTGCATTTCTCTAATGGCCAGGGACATTGAGCATCTCTTCATGTGCCTTTTGGCCATTGGTATTTCCTCTTTTGAGAGGTATCTGTTCAAGTCTTTTCTCCCATTTTGTAATTGGATTGGCTGTCTTTTTGTTGTTGAGTTGAACAATCTCTTTATAAATTCTGGATACTAGACCTTTATCTGATATGTCATTTCCAAATATTGTTTCCCATTGTGTATGCTGTCTTTCTACTTTCTTGATGAAGTTCTTTGATGCACAAAAGTGTTTAATTTTAGGAGCTCCCATTTATTTATTTCTTTCTTCAGTGCTTTTGCTTTAGGTTTAAGGTCCATAAAACTGCCTCCAATTGTAAGATTCATAAGATATCTCCCTACATTTTCCTCTAACTGTTTTATGGTCTTAGACCTAATGTCTAGATCTTTGATCCATTTTGAGTTAACTTTTGTATACGGTGTGAGATACGGGTCCTCTTTCATTCTTTTGCATATGAATATCCAGTTCTCTAGGCACTATTTATTGAAGAGACTGTTCTTTCCCAGGTGAGTTGGCTTGACTGCCTTATCAAAGATCAAATGTCCATAGATGAGAGGGTCTATATCTGAGCACTTTATTCAATTTCATTGGTTGATATATCTATCTTTATGCCAGTACCATGCTGGTTTTACCACTGTGGCTTCATAATATGCCTTAAAGTCAGGCAGCGTGAGACCTCCAGCTTCGTTTTTTTTCCTCAAGATACTTTTAGCAATTCGGGGTACTTGCCCTTCCAGATAAATTTGCTTATTGGTTTTTCTATTTCTGAAAAATAAGTTGTTGGGATTTTGATTGGTATTGCATTGAATCTGTAAATCAATTTAGGTAGAATTGACATCTTAACTATATTTAGTCTTCCAACCCATGAACATGGAATGCCCTTCCATCTATTTAGGTCTTCTGTGATTTCTTTGAACAGTTTTTTGTAGTTTTCTTTGTACTAATTCTTTCTGGAATGTTTGGTAGAACTCACATGTGAATCCATCTGGTCCTGGACTTTTCTTTTTGGGAAGCTTTTGAATGACTGATTCAATTTCTTTACTTGTGATTGGTTTGTTGAGGTCATCTATTTCTTCTTGAGTCAAAGTTTGTTGTTCATGCCTTTCTAGTAACCTATCCATTTCATCTACATTGTTGTATTTATTAGCATAAAATTTTTCATAGTATCCTGTTATTACCTCCTTTATTTCTGTGAGGTCAGTGGTTATGTCTCCTCTTCCATTTCTGATCCTATTTATTTGTGTTCTCTCTTCTTCTTTTTGTCAATCTTGCTAAGGTCCCATCGATCTTTTTGATTTTCTCATAGAACCAACTTCTGGTCTTATTGATTTTCTCTATTGTTTTCATGTTCTCAATTTCATTTATTTCTGCTCTAATCTTTGTTATTTCTTTCCTTTTGCTTGCTTTGGGGTTAGTTTGCTGTTCTTTCTCCAGTTCTTCCAAGTGGACAGCTAATTCCCGAATTTCTGTCCTTTCTTCTTTTTTGATATAGGCATTTAGGGCAATAAATTTCCCTCTTAGCACTGCCTTTGCTGCACCCCATAGGTTTTGATATGTTGCGTTTTCATTTTCATTCGCCTCAAGATATTTACTAATTTCTCTTGTAATTTCTTCCTTGACCCACTGGTTGTTTAAGAGTGTGTTGTTGAGCCTCCACGTATTTGTGAATTTTCTGGCACTCTGCCTATTATTGATTTCCAACTTCATTCTTTTATGATCTGAGAAAGTGTTGTATGTGATTTCAATCTTTTTAAATTTGTTGAGACTTGCTTTGTCACCCAGCATATGGTCTATCTTTGAGAATGATCCATGAGCACTTGAGAAAGAGGTGTATCCTGCTGTTGTGGGGTGTAATGTCCTATAAATGTCTGTTAAGTCTAGCTTATTTATTGTAATATTCAAATTCTCTGTTTATTTATTGATTTTCTGTCTAGATGTTCTGTCCATTGATGAGAGTGGGGAATTGAAGTCTCCAACTATTATGGTATTTGTGTCTATTTCCCTTTTCAGTGTTTGCAGTGTATTCCTCACGTTTTTTGGGGCATTCTGATTTGGTGCATAAATATTTATGATTTTTATGTTTTCTGGTTTAATTGTTCCTTTTATTAGTTGATAGTATCCTTCTTTGTCTCTTTTAACTGTTTTACATTTGAAGTCTAATTTGTTGGATATTAGTATAGCTACTCCTGATCTTTTCTGGTTGTTATTTGCATGAAATATCTTTTCCCAACCTTTCACTTTCAACCTATGTTTATCTTTGGGTCTAAGATATGTTTCCTGTAGACAGCATATAGAAGGATCCTGTTTTTTAATCCATTCTGCCAGTCTATGCCTTTTGATTGGGGAATTCAGTCCATTAACATTTAGTGTTATTACTGTTTGGGTAATACTTTCCTCTACCATTTTGCCTTTTGTATTATATATATCATATCTAATTTTCCTTCTTTCCACACTCTTCTCCACGCCTCCCTCTTCTATCTTTTCGTATCTGACTCTAGTGTTCCCTTTAGTATTTCTTGTAGAGCTGGTCTCTTGGTCACAAATTCTCTCAGTGACTTTTTGTCTGAGAATGTTTTAATTTCTCCCTCATTTGTGAAGGACAATTTTGCTGGGTATAGAATTCTTGGTTGGCAGTTTTTCTCTTTTGGTAATTTAAATATATCATCCCACTCTCTTCTTGCCTTCATGGTTTCTGCTGAGAAATCTACACATAGTCTTATTGGGTTTCCCTTGTATGTGATGGATTGTTTTTCTCTTGCTGCTTTCAAGATCCTCTCTTTCTCTTTGACCTCTGACATTCTAACTAGTAAGTGTCTTGGAGAACGCCTATTTGGATCTATTCTCTTTGGGGTGCGCTGCACTTCTTGAATCTGTAATTTTAGGTCTTACATAAGAGTTGGGAAATTTTCAGTGATAATTTCTTCCATTAGTTTTTCTCCTCCTTTTCCCTTGTCTTCTCCTTCCAGAACACCCACAACACGTATATTTGTGCACTTCATATTATCATTCAATTCCCTGAGCCCCTGCTCAAATTTTCCCATTCTTTTCACTGTGGTTTCTGTTTCTTTTTGGATTTCAGATGTTCCATCCTCCAGTTCACTAATTGTAACCTCAGTCTCTTGAAATCTACCATTGTAGGTTTCCATTTTTTTTTCATCTCTTATACTGTGTCTTTCATTCCCGTAAGTTCTGTGATTTGTTTTTTCAGACTTTCCATTTCTTCTTTTTGTTCATCCCTTGCCTTCTTCATGTCCTCCCTCAATTTATTGATTTGGTTTTTGAAGAGGTTTTCCATTTCTCTTCGTATATTCAGAATTAGTTGTCTCAGCTCCTGTATCTCATTTGTACTATTGTTTTGTTCCTTTGACTGGGCCATATCTTCAATTTTCCTGGTGTGATTTGTTATTTTTTGCTGGCACCTGGATTTTTAATCAAATTTCCCTGAGTGTGAGACCCAGCAGGTTGAAAGACTTTCCTGTGAAGTCTCTGGGCTCTGTTTTTCTTATCCTGCCCAGTATGTGGCACTTGTCTGTCTGCGGGTCCCACCAGCAAAAGATGCTGTGGCTCCTTTAACTTTGGAAGGCTCTCCCTGCTGGGTGCGTGGTGGAGACAGAGGAAAGTTTGTAGACTGGTTTTAATGGCTTAAAATTGTGAAGTCCTGGGATCTGAATTCCTTAAGAGAGGGATTCCACCTGAGTTGCGTTTCACCCCTCCCGTGGGGAAGGTTCAGGTGGTAGAGAGCCCTGAAAGCAGCCTGTTTCTGCGTTTGGTGCAGTTGCAACCTGTGCTATCCTGGCACTGAATCTAGAGGCGACCAAGCCTCCATAGAAACAGTGACAGAAGGCTCTGTTTTGTCCCCTTTCCTCTTTTTCAGTTAGCCCAATAGGCCACTTCTGCCTTGATCATTTTCGCCTGAGCTGGGGGCCTATTTTTAGTAGTCAGAATTTGTTTATTAATGCCACTATTTTTTTTGGTTGGACTCAGTCCCTGCTACTGTTGGAGACTCTTTCCTTTCCCTCTGGAAAGCCACCTGTGGGGGAGGGGTGCCAGTCTCTGGCCGTCGTGACTTGGGGAACTCGCTGATCCGAGACTTGCAGCCGGTCCAGGAAGCCGCCCATGAGGGAGGGGTGCTGGCCGCCGGCCACCGTGTCTTGGGGAACTTGCCTCTCCGAGACTCTCAGCCATCCGGGAAGCCACCCGTGAGGGAGGGGTGCTGGCCAACAGCCACCGTGGCCTGGGGAAGCACGCGCCGCTCGGGGAACTCACTGCTGCAGAGTCTCACAGCTGGTCCAGCTGGTCCAGACTGGGGTACGCTGTGTGTCCGGTCTCTGCTGTGGCTCCGGGAGCTGTTCTGTACTGTTTCTGGTTATTTAGTAGTTGTTCTGGAGGAGGAACTAAGATGCGCTCACCTTACTAAGCCACCATCTTGGCCCCTCCTCTGTAAGCAGCCTTTTTAATCCCTCAAGCTACAACACTGGATGCAAAATCTCTGCTTAGTGAACCTACATTAAGAAATTCAAACTGATCTAACTTTATATACCTACCACCATTATCCCACACTCTTAATATCCATTTGCACATATATTCCCTTGATTCTGCCTATATAAATTGGAAAACTCGTGCAGTTCTTTTGGAGTATAATCTACTTTCTCATGGATCATGCTTTGGACCTCACCTTTCAGGGCCTGTTGGGACTTTAGTCTAGTTAATAGTCCTGAAGAAAAGAGGAATTGTGGGGAGAGGTTGTAAAAAGAATTAGAAATGTCCTTCAATTCAATTACTTCAAGTGATCCTATTGCAGTTTCATCTGTTGGAACAGGATTAATCTCTCCAGACAGAGAAGTTAGAGCTGCTTCCCCAGGGGAAGTTGTTACAGGCTTAACAGGCACTGAAGAGTTCATTTCCTCAGGTGGAGTTTGGGTGGCAGATTCCTCAGTGCAGACTGGAAATTTGTTGACTGCATTCTAGAGGCAGGCTGGAGGTGGGGTCTATTTCCTTAGGGCAGACTATGACATGTTTATCTAGCACAGACTCAAAAGAATCCAGGGTTCTAATGTCCCCAGTGCCAACATCATCAGCTCATATGTCATATATCTCCATTCCAATTTTCAGAATCCCATTCTTTCCAATCAATGCCTTCACATTAATAGTAAACACCCTGCAAAGTTTAGATTTTAGTTTATGCTGTAAATCTGCTATTTGTACAATGAGACCTTGTGCCTGGTTTTCATAGATAGCAAGTCTGCAAGTACAAGAAGTAATATTTTTTTCCTGACCACACATAGGAACTTTTTGTTCACACATAGGAACTTTTACATTTTTCATATGACACTTAAGCTGCAAATTTGAAGGCTTCAGCTCATCTCTTTATTTTATGACTATATTGCCCCTCTTAATTCCACAAATCTATCTTAATGTGTCAAAAACGCTATTACCCTGAGCTTTGCCTCATATAAGGGTATGATTATAAGAAACAATTGGTGTTATTTTGCATATATGTTTTGCTACCACATGGTAAGGGTCGACAGAGTCACCTTAATTACTGTAAATAGAGTCGTTAGTGCTTTTAATCTAATCAGTAGAAAATGAATTGTATAAACTCATTTTTTACAGATTGTGTTTCTCCACATCAATTCCTAGTACTAAGTTGTATTAGTCAGGGTTCTCTGGGAAAACAGAACCAACAGGTGCTAACTGTAAACATGAGATTTGGTAAAAGTGTCTTGCATAACTGTGGGGATGCACAAAACCATATTCCATAGGGCAGTTTGAGAGCTGGCAACTCTAATGAGGGATTCTGATGAATTTCTTCAGGAGAGGCTGGCTGGCTAAAGCAGAGAGAGAGAGAGATTCTCTCATCTGGCTTCCCCTTTAAAGGTTCCAACTGAGTATATTAAACACCACTCATTGCAGAAGACACTCCCTTCAGCAAATTGCAGATGTAATCATCCATACATGCAATCAATCCGCTGATGATTTTATGACCAAGTCTTCTGATTTATTAATCAGCCATGAAATGTCCTTGCACTAACAAGCCAGTGTCTGCTTGACAAGACAACTTGGCACCATCACCTCACCAACTTGACAAATGATGTCAATCTAACCATAAAGACTAGTAAGGGGTAATCTGAGGAGTAAGCCAAGAACAAAATTCCAATTACAATAGCAACAAAAAAAGTATTGAATGTTTAGAAATAAATTTAATCAATGGCATAAAAGAAAGCAACAAAAAATGCTAAAAGAAATTAAGGAAAGCCTAAAGAAATGGAAGGAACTGCTCATGGATTGGAAGAATAAATACAGTTAAGATGTCAATCTACCCAAATTTTCTTACAGTTTCAGTGCAATACAAATTAAAATCACAACAACTTACTTTGCAGAAATAGAAAAAACAATCATCATATTTATTTAGTAGGGCAGCGTGCCCTGAATATCTAAAGATATGTTGAGAAATAAAATAAAGCAGGGGGTCTCACACTCTCTGACTTTAAAGCATATTACAAAACTACAGTTGTCATAATAGAATGGTACTGTCATGAAGATAGGCTTACTGACCAATGGGATCAAATTAAGTGTTCAGAAATAGACTGTCTCATCTATGGACAATTGTTTTTTGATAAGGTGGTCAAGTTGACTCAACTGGTGCAGAACAGTCTCTTCAACAAATGGTGCTTGGAAAACTGATTTTACATATCCAAAAGAATGAACAAGGACCCTTATCTCACACCTTGTACAAACATAAACTCAACATGGGTCAAAGGCCTAAACAATAGAGTTGAGAATATAAAACTTTTAGAAGAAAATGTAGGGAAACATCTTAAGGTTCTTGGGATAGCCATAGGCTTCCTAAACCTTACATCCAAATTGCCAGCAATGAAGGAAGAAGTAGATAAATGGAATCTCCTCAAAACTGAACACTTTTGCATACCAAAGGACTTTATCCTCAAAGTAAAATGGCAGACTATGCAGCAGGAGACAATATTTGGAAACCACACATCAGATAAGGGTTTAATATCCAGAATATATAAAGATATCCTACAACTCAACAACAAAAGACAAACAACCCAATTTTTAAAATGGGCAAAAGAAATGGAAGACACTTTTTCAAAGAAGAAGTACAACTCACTCAAAAGCATATGAAAAAATGCTCAACTTTGCTTGTGATTAGGGAAAAGCAAATCAAAACCGCAGTGAGATATCATCACACACCTTCTAGAATGGGCATTATGAAAAAAAAACAGGAAACAACAATTGCTGGAGAGGATGTGGGAAAAGAGGTACACTTATTCACAGTTTGTGTGAACGTAGAATGGCGAAACTGCTCTGGAAGGCAGTTTGGTGGTTCCTCATAAAGGTAAGTATAGAATTGCCATATGATTCAGCAAGACCATTACTAGGTATATATATATATATATACTCAGAAGAACAGAAGGCAGGGTCATGAATGGATATTTTTACACAATTGTTTTTAGTGGAATTATTCATTTTCATCAAGGGATGGAAACAATCCATATGTCCATCACTGGGTGAGTGGATATACAAATTGGTATAAACATAGAATGGAATATTACACAGCTGTAAGACAGAATAAAGTCAGGACCCATTCAACAATGTGAATGAAGCTTGAGGATATTATGCTGAGTGAAATAAGCTGGAAACAAAAAGGCAAAAATTGTATTATTAAAATGAACTAAACTAAAATGAGCAACCTCTGAGAGTTAAAGTTAAGAATACTGGTTATCAGTAGATAGAAAGAAAGTAGGGCATTTAATAGGAAGGAGTAAGGAATGTTAAACAGAATTGATTGGAAAGATCCAGAAATTGAGAGTACAATATTATCTGATGGTAGCACATTTTTGTAAGTATCATGAACAAAGCTGTGTGTCAGTATGGTTGAAAGAGGAAAGCTAAGGGTATTTAGGACACCAGAAAGAGAGGATAAAAACTGGGACTATATAATTTAATGACACTTAGAGTGAACAATGATGGTGATTAAAAGTACAAGTATGAGAAAGTTTTTATATGAGGGGGAACAAATAAATATCACCATTGCTAGGTGTTGAAACTGGGAAAACATTTGGAAAAAATGCAATCAATGAAATCTGTGGTCTATGGTTGTGAGTTACATTGTCATATTCCATTAATTGCAGGAAAGGCAATATACCACAGCTAAATTTCAGTAAGAGGGTAATATAAAGAAAGGGTATGGGATTAGTGTTGTTGTTGTTTCTTCTTTTACATTTTTTATTATTTTAGCTTTAATTTTTTCCTCTTCTTTCCTTGTGGAAAAAATGGAAATGTTCTTATATGGATTGTGGTAGTGAATGCATAAATATGTGATTATACCAGGATCTATTGATTATTCACTTAGGATGGATGGTATAGTATGTAAATAAAAGTTATTTTAAAAATAAACAGAGTTCTCGCCTGCCATGCTGGAGACCTGGGTTCAATTCCCGGTGTCTGCCCATGCAAAAAAATAAAAATAAACTGAAAATACAAGTGCTGGAGAAGATGTGGAGAGAGAGAGATACCTATTCATTATTGATAGGGAAGTAGAAAGCTGCAGCCCCTCTGGAGGACAGGGTGTTGATTCCAGAAGATGCTAAGTATGTGGTTGCCATATGATGCTGCAACATTATTATTTGGTATATACATGGAAGAACTGGAAGCAGGGACACCAATAGACATTTGCATGCTGGTGTTTATGGTGACATTATTTACAACTTGCAACTAATGGGGGTTGCCTAAGGGTACATCAGTGGATAAAAAGAAGCACGAACTGTGGTGTATACAAACAAGGTATTTTTGAGTGCCTGCAGAAAGGAATAAAGTTGTGAGATGCACTAATCGAATGAATCTTGAAGAAATTACATTGTGTGAAATAAGCCAGAGATAAAAGGAAAAACATTGTAAGGCCTCACTAACATAAACTATTATGCACAAACTCTGAGAATTGAATTTGAGAGCATAATTTTTCAGGGAATGGAATGTGTACTGATATTGGACAATTGATAATTAAGGAGTACAGAATAGTTAATAAGGGTTATTGTAAAGGTTCTTAGATTTTAAGCTCCTACTGCAGTCACATCTCTTCCTGACTTTTAATTGTTATTTCTAAATTTGAAATGCTTAGCTCTTTGGTATAACCTGGTAGTTCCCTGGAACTTTGGGTATCTGTGTGACACCTGAGACTCAGGATTGGAGTTTTGAAGCTCTGACAGTCAGTATCCCTGCATACAGCAACTGTTAAAGAAGTAGAAAAAAATATCAGACTTCATTTAAAGAAGCCTGGTTAAGACCAAGTTAATCAGAATATATGTAAAGGATGGTTTAGACTCTGTTCTAATACTTCAATATCTGAGAGTGAGACCAAAGGAAAAAATATTTATTTGGTACAAAATTTATACTTTGTTTAGCACACTATCTAATTTAAACTGTATGGTCACTTGATTAATACAACATATTTACATGGAACCTAGAATAGGAAATGAGATCTTATTATTCTACACAGGTCAATGCAATACCCCAATATATCCAAGAATGTCTTTGGCAGAAAATAAAAAAGTACTTTTAAAGTTCCCTTGAGGACTGCGGGAAAATGTGCAACTATTAGAACTTCCCACCCGGGTTATTCCTAATATTCTTTCCAGCATTATGGACTCACAACTTAATAATTCAAGCCCACAGTCTTGGGGCATGCCCTTATGAAATTTATTCCTGCAAAGGAAGAGCTAAGCCTACTTCTAATTATGCCTAAGAGTTACTACCAGAGAACTTTTATTGCTCAGATGTGGTCTCTCTCTCTCTCTCTCTCTCTCTCATCCAACTCTGCAAATAAACTCAGTGCCCTTCCCCCTATGTGGGACATGACTCTCAGGTGTGTATGTCTCCTTGGTGTCATGAGACATGACTCCCAGTGATGACCCAGATCCTGGCATTGTGGGATTGGGAATGCCTTCTTAACCAAAAGGCAGAAGATAAATGAAACAAAATAAAGTTTCAGTGGTTAAGATATTTCATAGAGTTAAGAGGTTATTTTAGAAGTTGTTTGTGCTGGTTTGAAAGGAAGTATGCCCCCTAAGAAAAGCCATGTTTTAATATAAATCCCATTTAATAAAGGTAGAATAATCTCTATTCAATACTGTATGTTTGAAACTAATGAGATTATCTCCCTGGTTGATGTGATTTAGTCAAGAATGGTTGTTAAACTGGATTAGGGGATGACATGTCTCCACCCATTTGAGTGGGTCTTGATTGGTTTACTGGAGTCCTATAAAAGAGGAAATATTTTGGAGATTCAGAGAGAGCAACACTACAAAGCAGAGAGTTCACCAGTCAGTGACCTTTGAAGATGAAGAATGAAGACGTCTCCCGGGGAGCTTCATGAAATAGGAAGCCAGGAGAGAAAGCTAGCAGATGATGCCGTGTTCGCCATGTGCCCTTCCAGCTACAGAGAAGCCCTGACTGTGTTCACCATGTGCCTTCTCACTGGAGAGAAAAACCCTGAACTTCATCAGTCTTCTTGAACCAAGGTATCTTTCCCTGGATGTCTTTGATTGGACATTACTATAGACTTGCTGTAATTGGGACATTTTCTCGGCCTTAGAACTGTAAACTAGCAAATCATTAAATCACCCCTTTTAAAAGCCATTCCGTTTCTGGTATATTGCATTCCAGCAGCTAGCAAACTAGAACATTGTTCTTATGCATCGTATAGATATTCCTTTTCCCTTTCTAGTGTATTAGAGTAGCTAGAAGGAAATACCTGAAACTGTTGAACTGTAATCCAGTAGCCTTGCTTCTTGATGATGATTCTATAACTATATAGCATTTATCATGTGACTGTGTGGTTGTATAAAACTTGTGACTGATACTCGCTTTATCTAGTGTGCAGACAGGTGAGTAATAAAATAAAGACAAAATAAATAAATAGGTAATAAGGGGATGAGGGGCGTGGGATGTTTGGGTGTTATTTTTAATTTTTATTTTATTTTATTATTTTATTGAGTAATAAAAATGTTCTATAACTGTGGTCATGAAAGCACAATGATATTATGATACTTTATATACTTTGGATGGATTATATGGTATGTGAATTTATCTTAGTAGAATTACATTTTTAATAAAAGCCAGCCTAATTGTGGTATATTGCTTTCATCAGTCCAGCATACAATAAAAGTGTTTTATAAGATTTGAACATTATCAAGGAAATTCTTGCTCTCTCTCTCCTTTTCTATTATACACACAAACATACATGCACAAATATAGTTCCTAACTACAAAGCATACATTCTTTTCCATGTGCATGTGGAATGTTTACCAAAAAAGCCATATTTGAGGCCAAATGGCAAAATTTAAATATTAATACTTAATATTTCAAAGGACTAAAATCATACAATATAAATTTTCTGATCACAGTTGAATTAAGGTAGAAGTTATTAACAAGATAATTAGAAAACCTACAAATGCTTTGGATTTAAGTAATACAATCTAAGTAACCCAAAGGTCAAAGAAGAAATTGTAATGAAAATAAAAATGTCATCTTTGAAAAGATGTGGGAGGAAGGTAAAGTAGTGTTTACAAGAAATTTGTAGGCTGAAGGACATTAGAGAAAAGGAAGACTGAAAATTACATTCTAAACATTCACTTCAAGAAGATGGAAAAGGAATCTCAAATTAAACAAAGAAAAAGAGAACAAATCAATAAAAAATTCAACAGAGAAAATCGCTACAGTCAAAACTTGGTTCTTTGAAAAGACTCAAAATTGATGAATAGTTTGCATATATGCACACAAAATACTATAGTAAATTGATAAAGACTGAATTCTGCTACAAGCAACAGCATAATATGAATGATTTTTAATCACATAATTTTGAGTGAAAAATGTGAGGCACAGTATTGTACATCTATATTATTCCAATTTATGAAGTTCAAAATCATACAAAACTATCTGGTTATTAGGAGTCAAATAGTATTTGCTTACTGAGCCAATGGCCAAGAGTGAACATGGGAGAGGCATTAATATTGCTAATAATGTTCAATGTCTTGATCTGAGTAGTGGTTTCAGAAAAAGAACAAGAGAAGAGGTGTTTTCCATTTGTAAAATTTTTTTGAGGTATGCACATAAGATTTATGAATCTCACTCTATATATTGTACTTTGATACAACTTTTTTTTGTTTGTTTTACATCCACTTTTGAGATACAGGTACCTATATGGAAAATTAGATATCCTAGTCTAGTAACTTCATATCTAGTAATAAACTCTGGGGTGTAAGATATATTTTTGTAGTCCCCTCCATCCTTAGGCAGAGTGATGGACAGAAATTTATGGTATATTTATAATATGGGAAACAAAACAAGGCAATTGAAGTGAGTGAACTAGAGCTATGTATCCACATGGATAAAACTCAAAAACATAATTTTGATTCACAAGTTACAGCATGACATGTTCAGCAATATAGTATTTTAAAATATTAAACCCAATATTTCTGGATTCATACATATGTATATAAATTATAAAATACAGATTATAAGGATATGCACCAAGTTCATGATGATGTATGCCTCTGGAAGGGGAGGCGATGAGAGGAGTGAATCTATTTAAGAGAAAAACATTTTATCATTAATATCTTAATCTTTCACCTGAAAATATCTAAGACAGAAAGAACAAAAGGTTAATATTTGTGCATTCTGGGTGGTAGGTGTAAAGACATTTGCCATATTATTCCCTCGACTTTTCTATATTTTAAATATTCTTCAAAATCATAAAATAGACTATAGGAGTAAGTTGAAGGATGAAATGAATAGTGAAATCCCCAGCTACAAGTGGGTTTCAGAGAAGATGGGAACTAATTTACCACTAGGAAGTCTGAAGATACTTGGACTCTATGCACATTGTGTGATGCCAGCATTTGCTGTCAGGTAAAAACCCTATGGTTCATCTATGAAAACCCTATGGTTCATCTATGAAAACAGAAGGAAATGCTAGGTGGAAAGCTAAAGCTTCTAGTACAGATGTTGAAACATTAGAACATGATTCCCAAACTTTAGCATACATTAGAATCAACTGGAGAACTTGTCAAACTCTAGATTGATAGGCCCGACCTGTGGACTTGTTAAAGATGCAAACTCCTGGGCCCTACCTAAGATATACTGAACCAAAAACTGTGGGGGTGGAGCCCAGGTGATAGTGATATTGCTGTTCTAGGAACCAGGGGTTGAGAATCACTGCTTTATAATAAAGCTTTCTTCTTTCTGTATTTGGAATATTTGCATCCTGACAGCTGCTTCCTAACTGCTCTCCCTAAAGTAATCTTGTTATTTGATTTGCCCTTCTCCCTCCCACATAGGTGTTCCAGTCAGATTTCCTCCTGGTTTAGGGGAAAATCCAAGTAGGAAAGTAGTTCTACCTCAAAGTAGTGAAGGAAAACCTTACCAGTTACCAAGTCTTTCTGCCTTAAATGGAAGAAAAAAGTAAACCAGGCACATAAAGAATTTCAGCAGAGAACAAGATAACAAAATTAAAAAAAAATTAGACTGAAGAGTAATTAGAGATGTTTTAGAGTAACAGAAGATATATATATTTATAAATATGCAAAATGCTATTGTCCTGGGCAGTGCAATGGTGGCTCAGTGGCAGAATTCTCGCTTGCCATGCTGGAGACCCAGGTTCAATTCCTCCAGCCTGCCCATGCAAAAAAAAAAGAAAGAAAAAAGATGCTGTTGTCCTCAGAAACATGCCAGAAGGATACAATCCAATATGGTACCTAATAGATACATTTGGCTATTTAAATTTAAATTAATTTAAATGGAATAAAATTAGAAATACATTTGCTCAGTTACGCTTACCATATTTCAAGTGCTCAATAGCTACATATGCCTAGTGGCTACCACTTTAGACAGTGATGAACATTCCCATCATTACAGAGCTCAATCAAAAAGTGCTGTTCTGGAAGACATTACTGCTCACTTAAGATATAAAGTGCTAAAATTGTAAGAATACAGAAAATGTATCATGGGTCCAGCACAAGGACGATACAGATTTCTGAACTATCTCATATTGTATATTGCTTAAGAGGCTTGACAACACGAAGAGAAGTTATTCCATGTGACTTTCTAAAGATTTTTTTTATTCTGAAATATAACATATATACAAAGAAAAGAAAGAGAAAGCAGTAATTTTTAAAGTACACTTCAATAAGTAGTTACAGAACAGATTTCAGAGTTTGTTATGGGTTACCATTGCACTATTTCAGATTTTTTCTTCTAGCTGCTCCAAAACACTGGAGGCTAGAAGAAATATCAATGTAGTGATTCAGCAGTCCTACTTATTTGTTAGATCCTATTTTGTCTGTTATAGCTCCTCCTCCTTCTTTGATCCTTCTCCAAATTTACAGGGAACTTGAGGCAATGCCCATTCTGACATTTTCATGTTGAAAAGGGGTGTTGACACTAAAGGATAGTGGGATGAGTTAGTTGATAATCTTGAACAGGCTGGTGTCTCTCGATTTAAGAATTTATCTGGCCTCAGAACCCAGAGGAAATTATAGGTTCTAGGAAGGAAAACATAGTGCAAGAAAATTTTTTGTGAGTATGGAATAAACTTTTATAGAGTCTTAGTTCAAGGTGTTTTTAAGAGTCAACAGGAGTGATATTGATTGGGGTTTAGCAAACCACAGCAATTAGCACTACCTAACTCAAGCTTGCATGAAAGTAGCCTCCAGAATGGCCTCCTGACTATAATTAATCATTTTTAACCACTTAAGGCTTATTTATTTATTTATTTATTTACATACCATGTAATCATCCAAAGTGTACAATCAATCATTTAAAATATCATCATATAACTGTACATTTATCATCATCATAAACTTTTTTCTTTTTGTGAAAAATAACATATATACAAAAAAGCAATACATTTCAAAGCACAATTAGTTGTGAAACAGATTTCAAAGTTTCCTATGGGTTACAATACCATGATTCAGCAATGACACACATTTGTTAACCTCTACCTTCTCCACCATCACCTTTGGTCTTTCTCCCGCTCTTTGGGGTATGTAGGCCATGCCTATTTTAACTTTTCATGTTGGAAGAGGCTGTTGATAATGGGACAGGGGGATGAAACTAGTTGATGTTCTGTAGAGGCTGGTCCCTCTACATTTCAGAATTTATCTGGTTCTTGTACTTTTCTGGAGGTTGTATGTATCTGGAAAGTTACCCCAGTGCATGGAAAGTCTGTAGAAACTTTTTTTTAAATTGCAAAATATAGCATATATATAAAAGAGTGGTAAATTTCCAAGTACATTTTGACAAGTAATTACAGAACAGATTTTGAGTTTGGTATTGGTTACAGTTCCACAATTTTTTGTGTTTTTCTTCTAGCTGCTCCAGATATTGGAGGTCAACAGAAATATCAGTATAATGATTCTGCAGCCACACTAATGTGTTAAATCCTATCTTCTCTGTTCTACTCCTTCCTCTCTTTCAGTAACATGTATACAATAGCATACACACACATACAGACACACACATATATATATGGGCCCAGGGACCCATTTGGAGATTGTAAGTTTTGGAAAGTTACCCTAGGGCATGGAAACTTTGTAGAATCTAAAATAATGCCTTAGGCATTCCTTAGGATTGGCAAGAATGATTTTGGTTGGGGTTTAACAAGTTATGATAGGTAGCAAGGCCTACCTGAAGCATGTGTAAAAGTGATCTCTGGTGTAGCCTCTCAACTCTATTTGAAACCTTTCAGCCACTGATACATTATTTCTTACACCTATTTTCTACCTTTCTGTCAGGATGGCATTGTTGATCCCACAGTGACAGGGCCAGGCTTATCCCTGAGAGTCATCTCCCACACCACCAGGGAGATTTCCATCTTTAGATGTCATGTCCCATGTAGGGGGAAGGGCAAAGATTTCACTTTCAGAGTTGACCTTAGAGAGAGAGGCCACATCTGAGCAACAAAAGAGGTCCTCTGGAAGTGACTCATAGCATACCTATAACTAGGCTGAGCTTCTCCACTATCTGCATAAACTTCACAAGAGCAAGTTTCAAGATCAAGGGCTTGGCCTATTGACTTGAGCATCCCTAAAGTTTGCCACAGTATCCAAGTTTCCCAGGTGTTAACATTTCAGAGTTCCATATTTTTTCTCCTGTCCTTCAAGGGACTTTCTCAACGCTTTTTGATTATCTGCTTAATATGCACTGGGATGTATCCAGACATTACATTAAGCTATACAGGATTAAAGGCCCTCATTCTTATTCTGGGCTCCCTCTATTTGGATTTTTTAAATGATCTATCCAGATAGGTTGAGTTTGATTATGTGCTACATAAAACTGAGGTTCTGGAAATGATAAAACTTCTTCTTTTCATCTCAAAGAGTATGTGAAATTCTAAATTACAGGTAATGTCTTCCTTACCCCCTGTATTCTGAATTACCTAAATCCTGACCCTATCAGCTACATTCTTATCTCTAAACACCATGCCCTCACCAAATAGAAAATACAAACCTCCCCTTAATTCTTGTCCTTCCCACATTGTGTACCCCTGGTATAGTGGCACTGTTGATATTTTCCTATTAAACATAGCCCAGAGCATGCAATATCATTTCCCCATATCCCCAAATTATACACTCTTTGTACAAGATTCATACATTTGCAGCAGTTCATACAAACAGTTACTTATATTTGTAATGTTAATTAGTGGGACACAAGAGTCTATACAACCTCTTTCAATTATGTTCACCTTCAATATAGTAATGTTACTTATAGATCCACTGGTGAAATGCCTTCACTTCTGTTTATTCTATTACAATTAAGTTCAAAATCATTAGCAAACAGTTCAAAAATCTCAAGCTTCTGTTCTCCGTGCCCCCTATATTCTGTATTATAAGCATCTTATTTTACCTTTACATTGGTCATAAAAGTAGAATCATACAGTATCTGTCCTTTTGTGTCAGTTGATTTCTCTCAGAATTATGTCCTCAAGGCTAATCCATCTTGTCATATGTTTCAGAACATGATTTCATCTTACTGCTGTATGGTATTCCATTGTATATATGTACCGTGTTTTGCTAATCCTCTTGTCTGTTGATGGATACTTGGATTGTTTCCATCTTTTAGTGATTATGAAGAGTGCTAGTGTGAACGTCGGTGTGGAAATCTCTCCTTCTATCACTGCTCTCAGCTGTTCTGGGTATATACTGAGTAGTGGTATTGGTGGGCCATAGAGTAACCTGATATTTAGTTTTCTGAAGATGTCCAGACTGCCTTCCATAGTGGCTGTGCTGGTTTGAAAGGATGTATGTCCCCTAGAAAAGCCATGTTTTAATCAAAATCCCATTTTGTAAAGATAGAATAATCCCTATTCAATACTGTATGTGAAACTGTAATCAGATCATCTCCCTGGAGATGTGATTTAATCAAGAGAGGTTGTTAAGCTGGATTAGGTGATAACATGTCTCCACCCATTTGGGTGGGTCTTGATAAGTTTCTGGAGTCCTATAAAAGAGGAAACATTTTGGATAATGAAGATTCAGAGAGAGCAGAGAATGCTGCAGTACCACGAAGCAGGGAGTCCACAAGCCAGTGACCTTTGGAGATGAAGAAGGAAGACGCATCCCAGGGAACATCATGAAACTGGAAGCCAGGAAAGAAAGCTAGCAGATGACACCATGTTCACCACGTGCCCTTCCAGCTGAGAGAGAAGCCCTGACTGTGTTCACCATTTGCCTTCTCACTTGAGAGAGAAACCCTGAACTTCATCAGCCTTCTTGAACCAAGGTATCTTTCTCCGTATGCCTTTGTTTGATCATTTCTATAGGCTTGCTTTAATTGGGATAATTTCTGCACCCTAAAACTATAAACTAGCAACTTATTAAATTCTCCTTTTTAAAAGTCATTCTGTTTCTGGCATATTGCATTTTGGCAGCTAGCAAACTAGAACAGTGGCTTTACCATTATACATTCACACCAGCAGTGCATAAGTGTCCCAGTTTCTCCTCAGCTTTCCAACATAGGCAGTTTCTTGTTTTTTTTTAATAACAGCCATTCTTTTTTAAAAAACTTTTTTATTGCATAATCTAACATGTGTACAAATCAAAGAAAGAAAAAAGCAATAGTTCTCAAAGCACTCTTCAACAAGTAGTTACAGGACAGATCCGAGTTTGTCATGGGTTAGCATATGATCCTCTCAGATTTTCCTTTCTAGCTGCTCCAGAATATAGGAGGCTAGAATGCTTAAATATTTTTTATCATTACAATAGACTATTTTTCTTTCATTTTTTGTGAAGAATAACATATATACAAAAAACAATCCATTTTGAAGCACAGCACCACAATTAGTTGTAGAACATATGTCAGAGTTTCACATGTGTTACATTTCCATAATTTTAGGTTTTTACTTCTAACTGCTCTAAGATACTAGAGACTAAAAGAGATATCAATTAAATGATTCAGCAATCATATTCATTTGGTAAATCCTCTGTTTAACTCCACCATCACCTTTGATTTTCCCATCCCTCTCTTCAGGGGTGTTTGGGCTGTGGCCATTCTAACCTTTTCATGTTGGAAGGGTCTGTCACTAATATGGGGTAGGCAGATGGAACTATCTGATGTTCTGGAGAAGCTGAGCCCTCTAGGTTTCAGGATTTAACTGGGCCAGGGATCCATCTGGAGGTTATAGGTTTCTGGAAAGTTACACTAGTGCATGGAACCCTTGCGGAATCTTATATATTGCCCTAGGTGTTCTTTAAGATTGGCAGAATGGTCCTGGTTGGTGTTTGGCAGGTTATGATAGGTAGCAATGTCTAGCTGCAGCTTGTGTAAGAGCAACCTCCAGAGTAGCCTCTTGATTCTATTTGAACTCTGTGCCACTGACAATTTATTTGTTACACAGAATTCTTTCCCCCCTTTTGGTCAGGATGGCATTATTGATCCCATGGTGCCAGGGCTGAACTTTCACCACTGGATGTCATGTTCCACATAGAGGGAAGGGCAATGATTTCACCTGGAGAGTTGGGCTTAGAGAGAGTGAGCACATCTCAGCAACAAAAGAGATCCACCAGAAGTAACACTTAGGCATATCTATATGTAGGCTAAGTGTCTTTGCTACCTACATAAGCTTCATAAGATTAAGCCTCAAGATCAAGGTCTTGGCCTATTGATTTGGAAGTCCATAAAGTTGGACACACTATCAGGGGATTCCATGATGGTAAAGTTTAATAGTTCCATATTTTTTCTCCCATTCCCCCAGGGACTTTGTCAATATGTTTTCATTATCTGTTTAATATACTCTAGGATGTATCCAGGCATTACATTAAGCTCTGCAGGATTAAAGGATCTCTTTCTTATTCTGGGCTCCCTGTGTTTCATTTCTTCAAATGAGCTATACAGAGAAGTTGAGTTAGATTATGGGCTACAGAAAATTTAGGTTCCAGACCAAATAAATCTTTGTTCCATTGGTCTTGAAGACTATGGGTAGTTCTCAAATATTGGCAATGTCTTCCTTAGCACTGTGTTCTGAATTGCTTTAACCCCAAGCTGACCAGCTTTATCCTTATCTCTACTTACCAGGATATATATATACAAAACAGCCTCTCAAAATCCAGAAATAACAACTACTACTCCAGACTAAATGTGTCTGCCATAAGAACTTGAAATCTAGGCCCCTGTTTTCTTATAAGCATTTTCTAAAGGAGACCATAGCATAATTGTTCTTTCTTTTCTGGCTTACTTTGCTTCACCAAATGTCCCACACATGCATTCACATTGCTGCATACCTCACAACTTCGTTCCTGTCTGTAGCACAGCATTCGATTATATGTATACATCAGCATTCACCAATTGATTTCTCAGTGAGTGCATCCTTCAGCCACCTGCATTCATCAGGCGTCATGTATAATGCCCAAACCCCACAGTCCATCAACACTCTCAATTTTAGATAATTTCATTGTTTTCAAGAGAAAGATAACCAGTAAATGCACCCTCACAAAATAGGGAATCTAAACCTCCTCTCAACTCTTGCGCCTCCTCCCATTATTACATCTGATGTTACTGTGGTAGTGCTGATATTTTCATTTTGAACATAGACCACAGCATGCAATGGCAGGTTTCCTACTGTACCCTGGACTTAAACACTCTTGGCACATGAATCATGCCTTTGAAGTAGTTCTTGCAAGATTTATTTATATTTCTAGTGTTAATCAGTGGGACACATAGGTCTATATGAACCCTTTCAATATTGTTTATCTTCAGTATAGTAATATTACTTATAGAACAACTAGAGAACCACCTTCACTTCTATCTATTCCTTTACATATGAGTTCAACCTCATTAGCTAACTGTTCATCCATGTCTAGCTTCTATATAACTCTAAGTCTCCTATATTCTGTTTTATAAGCTGCTGATTTTACCTTTACCATGGTTAAAAAAAAGTGGAGGCATACAGCATCTATCCTTTTGTATCTGGATTATTTGACTTAGCATTATTTCTCAAGGTTTATCCATCTTGTCCTGTGCTTCAGGGAGTCATTTCCTCATACTGCTGCATAATATTTCATCATATGTATATACCACAATTTGTTAATCCACCCATCTGCTGATGGGCATTTGGTTTCTTTCCATCTTTTGGTGACTGTGAATAATGCTGATATGAACATCAGTGTACAAATGTCTGTGTCATTGCTTTCAGCTGTTCTGGGTATGTACCAGAAGGTGCTATTGCTGGCTCATAGAGGAATTCTATATTTAGTTTCCTAAGGAACTGCCGAACTGTCTTCCATAGTGGCTACACCATTATACATTCCCAACAGCAGAGCCTAAGTGTCCCAATTTCTCCAAATCCTCTCCAACATTTAAAGTTTCCTGTTTGTGTAATAGCAGTCATTCTTATAGGTTTGAGGTAGTATCTCATTGTGGTCTTGATCTACATTTCCCATGTATCCAATGAAAATGAACATGTCTCCATGTGCTTTTGAGCCATCTGTATTTGCTCTTCAGAAAAATACCTATTCATATCTTTAGCCCATTTTGTAATTGGGTTGTTTGTTCTTTTGTTGTTGAGTTGTATGATTTCTTTATGTATACAGAATATCAAACATTTGACTGATAGGTGATTTTTGAATATTTTCTCCCATTGAGTTGGCTGCCTCTTCACTTTTTTGGCAAAGTCTTTTGAGGTGCAGAAGCATTTGATTTTAAGGAGTTACCATTTATCTATTTTTTCTTTCACTGCTTGTTCTTTGGGTGTAAAGTTTAAGAAGCTACCTCCTATTAAGAGTTCTTGAAGATGTTTCCCTACATTTTCTTCTAGAAGCTTTATGGTACTAGTTTTTATAATTAGATATTTGATCCACTTTGAGTTAAGTTTTGTATAGGGTGTAAGGTAAGGGTCCTCTTTCATTCTTTTGGCTGCTGATGTCCAGTTCTCCCAAGTCCGTTTATTGAAAAGAGTATTTTATCCCAGTACAGTGGATTTGGGGACCTTGTCAAAAATCAGTTGGCCATAGATTTGGTGGTCTATTCCTCTAGTCTAAATTCAATTCCTTTGGTCAATGCTTCTATCTTTTTGCCAGTACCATGCTGTTTTGACCACTGTGGCTTTATTATAGGTTTTAAATGCACAGAGCGTTAATCCTCCCATTTTCTTCTTTTTTAGGATGCGTTTAGCTATTTGGGGTTTCTTTCCCTTCCAGATGAATTTGGTTACTAACTTTTCCAAGACTTCAAAGTAGGTTGTTGGGATTTTGATTATTACTGCATTGAATCTGTAGAAAATTTGGGTAGAATTGATATCTTAACTATATTTAGCCTTCCTATGCATGAGCAGAGAATGTTTTTCAACCTATTTAAATCTTATTTGATTTATTTTAGCAATGTTATGTAGTTTTCTGTGTACAAGTTCTTTTTGTCCATAGTTAAGTCCATTCTTAAATACCTGATTCTTTTAGTTACTATTTTGGATGGAATTTTTTCTTAGTTGCCTCTTCAGTTAAGCCATTGCTTATGTATAGAAATATTACTGATTTTTACACATTAATTTTATATCCCACCACTTTGCTGAATTTGTTTATCAGCTCAGGTAACTTTGCTGAGATTTCTCAGAATTTTCCAAGTATAGTATCATGTCATCTGCAAATAATGAAAGTTTTGCTTTGTATTTTCCAATAAGGATGCCTTTTATTTTTTTTCCTGCCTGATTGCTCTACCTAGAACTTCTAGCACAATGTTGAATAATAGTGGTGACAGTGGGCATCCTTGTCTAGTTCTTAATCTTAGGGTGAAAGCTTTCAGTCTCTCTCCATTGAGTACAATGCTGGCTATCGTTTTTTCTTATATTCTCTTTATCATATTGAACAAGTTACCTATGATTCCTATTTTGGAAGCGTTTTAACAGAAAAGGATGTTGAATTTTGTTGAATGCTTTTTCAGCATCAATTGAGAAGATCATGTGATTTTTCCCTTTCAATTTTTTAATGTGCTGTATCACATTAATCAATTTACTTGTGTTGAACCCCCCCCCTTGCATTCCTGGTATAAATCCCACTTGATCATGGTGTATAATTCTTTTAATATGTTGGATTCGATTTGCTAATATTTTGTTGAGAATTTTTACATCAACATTCATTAGGGAGATTGCCCTGTAGTTTTCCTTTCTTATAATGTCTTTACCTGGTTTTGTTATTGAAATGATATGAGCTTCATAAAATGTGTTAGTAGAATTCCTTTTCCCTCAGTTTGTTGGAAATGCTTGAGCAGGATTAGTGTTAATTGTTTTTGGAATGTTTGATGAAATTCCCCTGTGAAGCCATCTGGCCCTGGACTTTTCTTTGTAGGAAGATTTTGATGACTGATTGAATCTCTTTACTTTGATTGGTTTGTTGAGATCTTCTTTTTCTTCCTGAGTCAATGCATTAGTTTGTGTGTTTCCAGGAATTGATCTATTTCATCTAAGTTGTCTAGCTTGTTGACCTGTAGTTGTTCATAGTACCCTTTTATGTCTGTCTTATTTCTTCATGGTCTGTGGTAATGCACCTCTTCTCATTTCTGATTTTATTTATTTGCTTCCTCTCTCTTTCCTTCTTTCTCAGTTTTGCTAATGCCAATAATTTTTTTTGGCTTCTAGTAATGGGAATTTATCAAGTTGCAAGTTTACATGTTCTAAGGCTGTGAAAATGTCCAAATTAAAGTAAGGCTATAGAAATGTCGAATCTAAGGCATCCAGGGAAAAATACTTTGGTTCAAGAAGACTGAATTGACTTTCAGGGTCTTTCTCTCAACTGTAAAGACATATGGCAAACATGGCAATGTCTGATAGCTTTCCCTCCAGGCTTCTTGTCTCATGTAACACCCTAAGGGTGTTTTCCATTTTCATCTCCAAGGTCTGTGACTGCCTGGGCTTTTGTGGCTCTTGTGGCTCTTGCCAAAATGGTTACCTCTTAAAGGGACCCAGTAAGCAACCCCACTTTGAATGGGTGGAGACACATCTCCATGGAAACTGTATAATCAAAAGTTATCACCCATAGTTAGGTGGGTCATATCTCCATGGGAGTAACAAAAAGTTCCTACCCAACAATGTTGAATAAGGATTAAAGGACTTGCATTTTCTGGGGTTTACAAAAGATTCAAACTGATACACATGTATTTTTGGTCTATCAAATTACTCAAGGCTCTATGCTTGTTAGTCATTGTTCAAAAGGTCACTCCTCTAGGCAAGAGATCTTGAAATGTTTGTCAATAAATTTTATTGATTTTCTCAAAGAACTAACTTTTGGTTTCATTGATTCTTTCTATTGTTCTTTTGTTTTCCCATTCATTTACCTTTGCTTTAATTTTTATTATTTCTCTTCTGTTTGCTCTGGGTTTAGTTGCTGTTCTTTCTCAAGTTCCTTCAAGTGAGCAATTATGTCCTTGATATTTTCTCTTTCTTGTTTCTTAATATAGGCATTTAAAGCAATAAATTTTCCTCTCAGCACAGCCTTTGCCACATCCCATAAGTTCTGATATGTTGTATTCTCATTTTCATTCATCTCCAGATAGCTACTGATTTCTCTACCAATTTCTTCTTTGACCCAGTGGTTGTTTAAGAGTGTGTTATTTAATCTCCATATATTTGTGAATGTTCTCATTATTTGGTGGTTATTGAGATCCAACTTCATTCTAATGTGATCAAAGAAAGTACTCTGAATAATTTCAATGTTTTTAAATTTATAAAGACCTGCTTTGTGCCCCAGTATATGATCTATCTTAGAGAATGTTTCATGAACACTAGAGAACAATGTATATCCTGGTGTTTTGGGGTGCAATGACCTATACATGTCTGTTAGGTCTAATTCATTAACAAATGACTTAACTTCTCTATTCCCTTGTTACTCTTCTGTCTGGTTGTTCTATCTATAGAGGAGAGTGGTGTATTGAAGTCTTCTATTATTATTGTTAAAACACCTATTCCTCCCTTCAGTTTTGCCAATGTCTGTCTCATGTACTTTGGAGCCCCTGGATTGTGAGCATAAACATTTGTGATTGTTACTTCTTCTTGGCGAATTGCCCCTTTTATTAATATATTTTGTCCTTTTTTGTCTCTTATAATGTCTTTACATATAAAGTTTATTTTTTCTGATATTAGTATAGGTAATCCTGCATTCTTTTGGTTACAACTTCTGAGGAAAATCTTTTTCCATTCTTTCACTTTCAATCTATTTGTATCCTTGTGTCTAAGATGAGTCTCTTATAAGCAGCATATAGCTGGATTATATTTCTGAATCCATTCTGCCAATCTGTGTCTTTTAATTGGTAAATTCAATCCATTAGCTTTCAAAGTTATTACTAATGAAATAAAAAAGCATTCTTGAATCCACCATCTTATCTTTTGGATTTTGTTTGTCTGATCTATATATTCTTTCCTTCTTCCTCTTTTTATCCTTTAAGTTACCCTTACTGGTATTCTTCAATTCTGTGTCTGCCAGACCTACCTCTACTGTCTTGTTTTTTCAACTGGCAGAACTCACTTCAGTATTTCTTGTACGGCTGGACTATTGTTGACAAATTCTTTCAGGATTTGTTTGTCTGTGAACATTTTTATGTCCTCAGTTTTGAAAGATAATTTGGCTTGGTATTGAATTATTGACTGGAAGTTTTTCTCTTTTGGGATCTTAAATATATCATACCACTGCCTTTTTGCCTCCAAGATGCAGTTATTTAGTCTGAACTCAGTCTTATGTCCTTTCCCTTGTATGTTGCAGATTGTTTTTCTCTTGCTGCTTTCAGAATTTTCTTCTTTTCTTCAACATTTGACAGAAGGATTAGTATGTGTCTTGGGGAAGGCCTATTTGGATTTATTCTATTTGTAGCTCATTGAGCTTCTCTGGCTTGTACACTTATGTTCTTTATAAGTTGGAAAGTTTTCATCCATTATGTCCTCAACTACTCTTCCTAGCCCTTTACTCCTCTCTTCTCTTTCTGGGACACCAATTATTTTTACATTTGTGTGCTTTGTTTTGTCCATCATTTCCCATGATCCAGTTCAGATTTTTCCATCTCTTTTGCCATTTACTAGTTTGAGTGTTTGAAATCAGCAATCTGTCCCCTATATTGCTTATTTTTTCTTCTGTCTCTTAAAATCTGCTCTTGCATGTCTCTAGTATGTTTTTGTTTGGTCTACAGAATCTTTAATTTCTGTGATATCGTTAGTTTTTTATTTATTCATTCAAGTTCCTCTTTATGCTCTTCTAGTGCCCTTTTGTTTTGTTCTGTTTTTGCATGGGCAGGCTCTGGGAATCGAACCCGGGTCTCCAGCAGATCAGGTGAGAAAATTCTGCCACTGAGCCACCATTGCCACTCCTTCTAGTGTCTTTTTGATCTCCTTTATGTCATTAGCCATCCCACTTATTTTATTTAATAAAGTTATATGACCTTCTTTGCTTATTTGTTCCAATGTCTGTGTCTCTTCTGGAGTTCTAATTTGGTCATTAGGCTGACTATATATCTGTTTACATTGTGATATGCTTAGAAATCTTCTTTTGTTTTCATTGCATGTAAATATCTTGATTGATTTAGTTTGGAAGTTGATTTCCTTCAGTAGTCTAAAGCCTTGTGTTTTCAGGATGGATGTGTGGCAGAATTCAGGGTATGGGGCAGACAGGGCATAAAGTGTGGTGATGCATTGCAGTACAGGAATAGGTGTGGGTTGGGGATGCTATGCTGGTGCTTGTGAACATGGGTGCCCAGTGACTTGGGAGGATGTGGCTTTGCAGATGCAGGGGTTTGGGGGCCATGGCCCTGGTGTGTGATGGTATAGGGCACAGAGAACTTTTTTTGTGTGCTTTCATAGAGCTATGGCAGTGGGTCAGAGTTATGCCTGCATAAGCTGGAGGCAGATGTTATCTGGCTGCACAGGTCAGCACTTTCCCAGAGCTAGGTTGCGTGACTGGGGACTGTGTGCATGTGTGGGCTTAGGAGTGTTGTAAACTGATGTACCTGTGCAGAAAGATCAGGGGGGTCAGGGTGGGGTTGTGTGACTCTGATTTGGGGATGACTGTAGCGTGGGTATGGAGGTGAGCACCCGCAGCCTTTATGCACTTGAGACAGCTTGCATGGAGGAGGGAGGGGGAGGCAGTGTTCAGGAGGAGCACAGGAGAAGTGGGTTGGGCTGCACTTGAGGTGGAGGTATGGAACAGGTATGCATGCAAGGTGTTGGCAGAGTGGGGGCACTTGAAGCACATGGAGTGGTGATGGGTGATCAGGCTCAAGTGTGTGGGTGTGGGGTGAGTCACGGGTTGCGGGGTTGCACTGGTGAGGGTAGCGCATTCAAGGAAAATGGCTTTGCTTACTTCATAGTTCTTGTCTCCCCCTCCGTGCACTCCTGAGGGCTCCAGGCTTCCACGTTAGGCTCCAGTTCTTTGTTTTTCAGTTCCTCAGTTTTTGCAACCAGGGTCACCCTACGTGGTGCAGAAGACTCTCCCGTCAGTTATACTCTAGAATCACCATCTCAATCACCCTCCCAACCCTTCTGTAACCTTCCCTTGGAGCAGGGCTGAACTCGATCTATCTTGTTCTGACATCTTACTGGAACTCTCAATAGCAGCCATTTTTATAGGTGTGAGGTGGTATTTCATTGTAGTCTTGATCTGCATTTCCCTTACAGCTAATGAGAATAAGCATCTCTTCATGTGCTTTTTAGTCATCTGTATTTGCTCTTCAGAAAAATGTCTGTTCACATCTTTAGCCCACTTTGTGATTAGGTTGCTTGTTCTTTGGTTGTTGAGTTGTATGATTTCTTTATATACACAGGATATCAAACCTTTATCTGATGTGTCATTTCCAAATATTTCCTCCCATTAAGTTGGCTGCCTCTTAATCTTTTTGACAAAGCCTTTTGAGGCACAAAATAATTTGATTTTGAGGAGTTCCCATTTATCTTTTTTTCTTTTGTTGCTTGTGCATTGGGTGTAAAGTTTAGGAATTTGTCTTGTATTAATACATTGTAAGGATGTCTTCTGACATTTCCTTCTAGGAGTTTTATGGTATTGGTTCTTATATTTAGGTGTTTGATCCAATTTTAATTAATATTTGTATAGTGGGTGAGGTAAAAGGGTCCTTTTTCATTCTTATGACTATTGATATCCTCTTCTACCATGACAATTTATTGAAAACACTATTTTGCCTCAGTTCAGTGGATTTAGGGGCCTTGTCAAAGATCAGCTTACCAAAGATTTGGTGGCCTATTTCTGCACTCTCATTTCAATTCCTTTGGTCAATACTTCTATCTTTCTGGCAGTACCATACTGTTTTCACCACAGTGGCTTTACAATAAGTTTTAAAATTGGAGAGTTTAATCTTCCCACTTCGGTCTTCTTTTTTAGGATTTTTATTTTTCTATTTGGGGTGTCTTTCTCTTCCAGAAGGATTTCATAACTAGCTTTTCCAAGTCTTCAAATTAGGTTGTTGGAATTTTGATTACTACTGCATTGAGTCTGTAGATCAATTTGGGTAGAGTTAACATCTTAACTATATTTAACTTTCCTATCCATGAGCATGGAATGTTCTTCCACCTATTTAGATCATTTTTTATTTCTTTTAATTATTTTATGTAGGTCTCTATGTACAAGCCCTTTACATCCTTAGTTAAGTTTGTTTCTAGTTACTTCATTCTTTTAGTTGCTATTTTTAATAGATTTTATAACTAATTTAATTCCTCTGTTAGATCATTGCTGGTATAGAAACATTACTGATTTTTGCACATTAATTTTATAACCTGCCACCTTGCTGAAGTTTTTTATTAGCTCAAGTAACTTTGTAGTAGATTTTTCAGTGTTTTCCAAGTCTAGTGTCATTTCACCTGCAAATAATGAAAGATTTGCTTCTTTCTTTCCGATTTGGATGCCTTTTATTTCTTTTTCTGGCTTGATTGCTCTCGCTAGAACTTCTAGCACAATGTTGAATAATATTGGTGACAGAGGGCATACTTTTCTCATTTCTGCTCTTAGGGGAAAAGCGTTCAGCCTCTCACCTGTGAGTATGACGCTGGCTATGAGATTTTTGTATATGCCTTTTATCATATTGAGGACGTTACCCTTGATTCCTACCTTTTGAAGGATTTTTAACAGAAAAGGATGTAGAATTTTTTCAAATGCTCTTTCAGCATCAATCGATGATCATTTGATTTTTCACTTTCAATTTGATAATGTGCTGTTTTACATTAACTGATTTACTTGTATTGAATCATCCTTTAATTCCTGCTATGAATCCCACTTGGTCATGGTACATATTTCTTTTAGTGTGCTGTTGGTTTAGATTTCTTTAATTTTGTTCAGAATTTTTGCATCTATGCTCATTAGGGAGATTGGTCTGCAGTTTTTCCTTTCTTGAAGCATCTTTACCCAGTTTCGGTATTAAAGTGATGTTAGCATCATAAAATGAGTTAGGCAGTGTTCCTTCTTCCTCAATTTTTTGGAAAAGTTTAATCAAGATTGGTGTTATTTCTCTTTGAAATGTTTGATAAAATTCTCTTGTGAAGCCATTTGGCCCTAGGCTTTTCTTTGTAGGAAGACTTTTGATGACTGTTTGAATCTTACTTGTGATTGGCTTTTTTTGAATTCTTCTATTTCTTCTTGAGTCAGTGGAGCTTGTTTGTATGTTTCCAGGAACTGTTCCATTTCATCTAAGTTGTCTAGCTTTTTGGCATATAGTTATTCATAGTATCATTCTATGTTTGTTTTTTTTGTTTTATTTCCTCAGGGTCTGTGTTAATGACCCCCCACTCATTTATGATTTTGTTTATTTGCATTGTCTCTCTTTTTTCTTTGTCAACCTTGCTAGTGACCCATCTACATTATTGATTTTCTCAAAGAACCAAATTTTGGTTTTATTGATTCTTTCTATTATTCTTTTGTTCTCCCATTCATTTTACTCTGCTTTAATCTTTGTTATTTCTCTTCTTCTGTTTGCTTTTGGATTAGTTTTCTGTTCTTTCTCTAGGTTCTCAACTGGAACAGTCAGGTCCTTGATTTTTGCTCTTTCTTCTTTTATAATATAAGCATTTTCGGCAATAAATTTCCATCTGCACAGCCTTTGCCACATCCCGTAAGTTCTGATATGTTGTATTCTTGTTTTTACCCATCTCCAGATAGCTACTGATTTCTCTAGCAAATTCTTCTTTGACCCACTCATTCTTTAAGAGTGTGTTAGTTAATCTCCATATAATTGTGAAAATTCTTATTCTTTGATTGTTATTGATTTCTAGCTTCACCCCATTGTGATCAGAGAAATTGCTTTCAATAATTTCAATGTTCTTAAGTTTATAAAGACCTGTTTTGTGCATCAACATATGTTCTATCCCAGAGAATGTTCTTTGAGAAATAGGGAAGAATATATATCCCAGTGTTTTGGTGTGTAATGACCTATATATGTCTTTTAGGTCTGATTAATTTATCAAATGTTTTAAGTTCTCTGTTTCCTTGTTGATCTTCTGCCTGGTTCTTCTGTCTACAGATAAAAGTAGTGTATTGAAGTCACCTACTATTATCATTGAAAGCTCTTTCACTCCCTTACATTTTGCGAATATCTGTCTCATGTACTTGGAAGCTCCTTGATTGGGAGCATA
Source organism: Tamandua tetradactyla (assembly GCF_023851605.1). Lineage (NCBI taxonomy): Eukaryota > Metazoa > Chordata > Mammalia > Pilosa > Myrmecophagidae > Tamandua > Tamandua tetradactyla. Next base: position 50,804,964 of record NC_135353.1, on the reverse strand, counting down.
GATATTTAAGATTGTCATTTTAATTGGTTAATTCTCCTTTTTACTAATATATAGTGTCCTTCTTTATCTCTCATAGTGTCTTTACATTTAAAGTCTATTTTGTCTGATATTTGTGTAGCTACTCCTGCTGTCTTTTGTTTACAACTTCCATGGTACATCTTTTTCCACTCTTTTACTTTTGATTGATTTGTGTCCTTGTATCTAAGATGAGTCTCTTGTAAGCAGCATATAGTTGGATTATAATTCTTAACCCATTCTGCCAATCTGTAAATATGAATTGGTAAATTTAGTCTGTTAACGTTCAAAGTTATTACTGTAAAGGCACTTCTTGAATCCACCATCTTATCTTTTGGATTTTATTTGTCAGATCTATATATTCTTTTCCTGCTTTCTCTTTTTATTCTTTAGGCTACCCTTACTGGTACTCTTCAATTCTGTGTCCTCTTCCAGCACTCCCTCTCCTGTCTTTTTATTTCAGCCAGTAGAACTCCCTTTAGTATGTCTTGTTGAGCTGGTCTTTTGTTTACAAAAACAGCTTTTGTTTGTCTGTAAGAATTCTAACTTCCTCAGTTTTGAAGGACAATTTGTCTGGTTTCAGAATTCCTGGCTGGACATCTTTGCTTTAGTGATCTCACTACCTTCTCATCTCCATACTGCCAGTTGAGTAGTCCGAACTCAGCCTTACATGCTTCCCTTGTAGGTAGTATATTTGTTTTTCTTTAGTTGCTTTTAGGATTTTCTTTTTCTCATCAACATTTGACTGTCTGAGTGGTATGTGTCATGTGGTAAGCCTATTTAGATTTATTCTATATGGAGTTTGTTGGTTTTCTTTGATTTGCATATTTATGTCTTTCATAAAGGTTGGAAATTTTTCCCCCATTATATCCTCTACTAATCTTAACCCTTTACTCTTCTCATCTTCTTCTGGGACACTGATGATTCTTATATTTGTACACTTTGTTTTGTCCATCATTTCCCTGAGATCCAATTCAGATTTTTCAATCTTTTTTGTCATTTGCTCTTTTGTGCTTTCAAAATCAGCTGTCCCATCCTCTAGTTCACATATTCTTTCTTTTCCTTCTTCAAATTCTCTGTTATGTGTCTCTACTATAGTTTTGATTTGATTTACAGCATCTTTAATCTCTTTGATATTTACTATTTTTCCTTTCAAATTCCTCTTTATGTTCTTCTTGTGTCTTCTTGTTCTCATTTATGTCATTAACTATTCCATTGATTTTATTTAGTAACATTATATGAACATCTTTGATTAGTTCCAAAGTCTGTGTCTCTTCTGGTGTTTTAATTTAAACCTTAGACTGGACTGTTTCTGTCTGCATCTTCATATGGTTAGTGATCTTCTTTTGTCTTCATAGCATGTAAATATCTTGATAAGGTTACTTTGGATGTTGATTTCCTTCAGTAGCCTAAAGTTTTGTATTTTTAGGTTGGGTATGGAACAGGATGCAGGGCATTGAGAGGGGCACAACATTCCAATGATTGGTTGTGATGTAGGTGTATGCATGGGTTGGGGACTCTACACTAGTGCCCATGAGCTTGGAGTGTGGGTTGCAAAGTTGTGGCATGTGGGGTGGGGACTGTAGGGGTGAGGTGCTGATCAGGGAGGCCTTGGAATGCAGCAGGAGATTGCGACATGGTGAACAGAGAAGTAGTGCACTGCAGGAGGTGGATGGGAGTCTGTGCAGATCTGCTGGCCTGGTATGTAGGCAGGATGTGGGTGGGCATGTGAAGCATATGGGTCATGGGTGTCAGGGTATGGAGTACAGGACACTGAAGTCGGGGCACTGAGAGGATGGGTGGTGGGTGTATCCTTGTGCAGCAGGAGGGGTCCACGGGGATAGGATGTGGATGCACGAGTGTGTAGGACTGGGGTATACATCACAGAGTTCATGAGACCTGTGTCAAGGGTGGGTGATGATAGGTGGGTGATGATGGGCAGGTGGGGCCCTGGTATGGGTCTGTAGGTGCAAGGGTGAGGTAGGGGAGGGTTCCTCTCTTGTGCAGGGCACAGACTATGTGGTACATATGTGGTCAAGAACACCTGCTAGGTGTGGAAGGAAAGCATTTGTGTCATGGGGGTGGGGCAAGTGCATGCATGCATGGCAGGGGGATCAGGTGCAGGGGTCAAGAGGTCTGTGCACAGATGCATGGGTGCCTGGCAGGGAGGAATGGCTGTGCCAGTGCATAGATCTGGAGTGTAGGGCCCTTGTTATTGCATGGGTCTGAGGAACAGGGTTGGTGTGCATCTGTGCAGTACTCAGGGACAGCTGGGTGTGTTTCTACCTGCATGGACTGGGGTGGGTGTGTCCTGAGTATGCAGGTCAGCACATACCCAGAGCTGAGGGTGTGTGGCATAAGTGGGCATTTGCATGCAAGCGTTTGGGGAGCCAGGTGCTTATGTGCGCATGTGCAGAGCTTAGGGGTGGCTGGGTGGGGTTGAGAAACTGTATGGATTGGGTGTGGGTGTGGCCCGTGTATGAAGGTAAGCACCTGCAGCCCTGGATGCACAGGTGACTCCTTTCAGAGGGCAGGGAGGGGGAGATAGGTGTCAGGAGCTGGCCGAGGGTGTGTGGGTTTCCGGAGGGGTTATGTGAAACTGTGCACTTATGCAGGAGAGGTGAGTGGGGCTAGGACAAGTTTGTGCACAGAGGTGGAGTGGAGGGAGGGGAAGGGATGGGTGGGGAGGTGGGGCAGGGCAATGGTGCTCGGAGCAAAGTGGTGGTAGGTGACAGGGTTCAGGTGTGTGGTGTGTGAAGGGAGTCTCAGATCGTGGGGCAGGGGTGGTGCATATGAAGATAGTGAGTTCAAGGAATGTAGCTTGGCTTCCTTGCTAGTCCCCGTCTCCCTGTCTGTGCTCACTTGTTGGGTCCAGGCCTCCATCTAGAAATGGACATGCTAGGCCATTTGCACTAGCTGGCTGGTCTCCAGTTCTGTGCATCTCAATTCTGCTTTTTAAACTAGGGCCTCCCTATGTGGTGTAGAAAAACTCCTAGGTCACTTACACCCTGGAATCGCTCTCCTGGTCTTTTTTCTGTCCTTTCTCTAGCTATTCTTTGGAGCAGGGGAGAACTCGACATATCCTATCCTGTTATCTTGCAGAAAGCCTCCATGTGACTTTAAAATACAGTAATTTGATTATATATCCTAGTCAGATATATCTAAGGACAAAAAAGAATGTTGAAATGCATTCAGTTGTCTTATTGTTACAGTAATGATGATAGTTGTATTGAAAATCTTTTTAGTAATTATACTGTTAATAATAATATTTGTGTTGTTATTTTAAAACTAGTATGTCTGTATATAAAAAGAAAAGTAATTATATTAACATGATAATATGATGAGGAGCTTATATTTTTCAGTTTAGGAGAAAAGGGACACAAATACAAAAAAAATAAGTAAAATTGGGTAATCCTAAATTTGAACTGAAAATTTTAATATGAATTCAGAATGTTTTCTTGCTCTTTCTTTGGCTCTGTCCAACAGAAAGATCAACCAGTAGCAATGATCAGCCTTGGTGCCAACATTATGAACCTTAAATACAAGTTTTACTTAAAAAAAAACAGGGCTACCTAAAGAAACGTCTGATACCAAGTTGGAAGCAGGAAATTTTCAAAATGAACTGGAGCATCATGTTGTATAAAAAAGGAAGGAAATTACCATAAACAAAAGAGATAGTGTAAAAAGACTCAAGAGCCAACTTCAATTGGCTCCCACTGAGTAAAGATGAGACGATTTGTGCATAAAGAATAGTAATAATTATAATGGATTGAAACACATTATATGTTAAGGGTAATGATTTCTTAATGATAATTTAAAAATCATCAGTCACCTTTGAAGGATTTGACAGTAACAAATCGATATTCTGAAAATGGATGACTTTCAGAATTTCAGAATGGAAGGAACCAAGCAATTATACTGTCACTTCTGTACAAAGTGTGTCTCAAAATAACCAAAGAGTTCATGAGAAAAAGTTTCTCTTTATAGAAGTCTTCTAACAAATAAATTAAGAGAGAATTGCAGTCATCTTTTTGCATATTGTATCAGTTTTCTTTGGCTGCTATAACAAAGTACCGTAAATTGGGTGGCTTTAAAAAACAGAAATTTATTATCGTACAGTTCTGGAGGCTACAACTCTAAAATCAAAATATCAGCATGGCCTGATTCATGTGAAAACTGTAGCCCAGAATCTTTTGGTTCAATTTTCTTGGCTGTTCAATCAAATGCAATGCGATGGGTGGTTTAAACAATGGAAATTTATTGGTTCATGGTTTTTAAGCTAGAAGACTACAAATCAAGTCCAAACAAAGCCTCATCGAGGTGATGCTTTCTTTCCAAGGACTGGTGTTCTGGAGCTGTGTGCCACTGAGCCTTGGTCCTTTATCCTCTCTCATATAAGAGTGCACATGGTGACCTCTCCGGACCCTTCCCTTCTCTCTTGTGTTCTGTTGACCTTCAACTTCTTGCTTCCTGTGGCTTTCTCTCTATTTATGTGAATTTCATCCTTCTTAAACATGAGTCCAGTAATGGATTAAGAGCCATTTGAGTTGGGCCACACCTTAACTGATGTAATCTCATCAAAATGGCCTATTTACAGTGGGATCACACCCAGAGGAATGGATTAAGTTTAAGAACACATTTTCCTAGGGTACATACCCTAATTCACCAGCCCTTCCTTGCCTCTTTCAGTTTGGCAGCATCTTAACTAATCATATTGTCAAAGATGCTATTTCCAAATCAGATCCATGACCAAAGTTTAAGCCTTGAACATATCTTTTGGAGGGTCAAAATTCAATCCATAATACATCCCTAATGAAACTGTGGATTTACCCATTATAGAGCTAGTGAAATAAACTAAAAATAAGGAAAAAAGTATGGGATGTTTAAGGAAACTTGAACATTGATTAGACCCTTGATATTAAAGAAATAATTTTTAGATGTAATAATGGCATTGTGCTATGTAAAACTATTTAGAGACAAAATTATATGCTGGCTGGAATGTGTTTCAAAATAATTCAATAGGAAAATGGCTAAGGTTATAGACAAAACAAGATTGGAGACATGTTGATAAATACTGAAGCTGAGTGATAACTAAAATAAAGGTGTGTTTATTATTTCTCTGTAATTTTGTATGCATTTGAGAGTTTCCATGACATGAGCTTAAAATGTAGACATTGCAGCTATTTAAACAAGATCACAATAGTATGATACTGGAATAAGAAGAGCTTGTAAAGATGAAAAATATTATGGAAAACTTAAAATCATTGTAGAAACTGGTAAACAAAATGAAGGAAATCTTCCAAAAATGTAGAACAAAGATGTGGAAATGTGACCAGACATATAGAGAGGGACAGTCCAGTAGTTAGGATAGCCAACTTATAAGACATCTAGAAAGAGAGAGTGAAAAAAAGTAAAGTGAGGAAATCACCAAAGAAGCAATACAACAGAATTTCCCAGAGTAAAACATGAGTCCTGAGACTCATGAGTCTACTAAGGTTTGAACTTAATTAGTCATAAAATATTCACACTGTTACACATCTGATATTGAATTTGTAAAGCACTAGGATAACTAAACTAAAATTTTCTAAAGAGGAAAACAAAATAAGTCATCTTGCAGAAATGAATATAAGTCTGGCTGAAGACTTCTCATTTGTAATACTGGAACAAAGCCTTCAAAGGTCTGGGAAGGAAAATATTTCCCAATTAGAATTCTATACCAAGAATGAGAATAGAATTAAAACACTGCCTTAATTTGGGTTCTCTTGGAAAATATTCAGACTATTGTGGGAAAAACTATTTTGGGGAGCATTCTATAAGAAAGTGAAGAAGGTCCATTGAGCAGAGGAAGAAGCTGACCACAATGAGGTTGCATCTGAGGTCTTAGTAAGTCCTTGGGAAGTTCTAGGATGTGGTGGCCTTTCACAGTCATCTCTAATTGAGATAGGTGAGCTGTGCCTTTGTATCTCTCCATAAACCGGTCATTTGGTGTAATTAATCAGCTTGGAGAGGGCTTAAATTTAGGCCATTCCCTGTGGCCAGTGATGGATGCAGTTGTAAGTCATCAGCAGCTTTATTCCTAAAAGATAAGGCTGAATAGGTTGGCTTTAGAGAAGGATCTGGGCAAAGAAACATAGTATCCACTACAGGCCATGTCTTAAACATGTCATACCTTCTTGTTTTTTATAATAAGTCTGTTCCATGTGTAAAGACTTCTGGATTCTGGTTTGTTTTTCCTGGCAAAATATATAAAAGGATTGGATTACTGGGACAAAATTCAAGACCCACTGCTAAAACTGGTATTAAAGTTATAGCTGATATTAATGAGCCATCTCTCCCATTGTTGATTCCAAATTTCCCTCCTCTTGGTTAGTGTCTTTGTTTGTATAGTCAGTGTACGTGGTGGCATGTCCCAGATCATCATTCGAAAGGACACTGAGCTCCAATTTACCATGTCCTCACAGATCACGTTAGTTGTTTTTATCCATTTACCATTAACAATCTGTATGGAAGCAACAAGATTTGTGACTGATTACCAAACATATTTTAGTCTTTGTGGCTCTGGAAAATCATGTTTTCAAAAGAAATTGCCATTCTTTGCTTTTTTTGGGGGGGGGAATGCATGGTCTGGTAATCGAAACTTGGGTCTCCTGCACAGAAGGCAATCATTCTACCACTGAACAAACCGTGCCCCCAGAAACTGCCATTCTTTAATTGACATATCAGTGAGTACATTTTTAAACAAGAAAGATATTGTTCAGTAATCTTTCTTTCACCACAAGTCATTCAATAAGTGCTTTATTTTAGAATAGTTTCAGATTTCCAGAAAATTGCAAAGATAGTACAAAGATTTTCAATATTCTCCACGCAGTTTCCCCTATTGCTAACATCTTATATTAGTATGTTTGTCAAAATTAATGAACAAATTTATTGCTATATTGGGCGGGCCATGGTGGCTCAGCAGGCAGAGTCCTTGCCTGCCATGCTGGAGACCCGGGTTCAATTCCCAGTGCCTGCTCATGTTAAAAAAAAAACTGTAAGGTATTTGGGTGGGCCACAGTGACTCAACAGGCAGAGTGCTCGCTTGCCATTCCAGAGAACCCAGTTTGATTCTCAGTGCCTCCCCATGGAAAAAAAAAAGACAATTGTTATATTATTTCCATACTTTATTCAGATTTCCTTAGCTTTTACCTAATTTTCTTTTTCTGTTCTAGGATCCCATCCATGGTATAGTATCACATTTAGTAGTCATGTCTCCTTAATCTCTTCTTGTCTGTGATGATTTCTCAGGCTCACCTTGTTTTTGATGACTTTGACAGTTTTGAGGAGTACCAGTCAGGTATTTTATAGAATGTTCCTTAATTGTAATTGATCTGCTATTTTTCTCATGACTGGACTGGGGTTATGAGCTTTTTGGAGGAAAACTACAGAGGTAAAGTGCCTTTCTCATCTAACTTATCATTGTTGATTTTAATGTTGATCACCTGAATTGGATTGCTGTTAGCCAATTTTCTACACTAAAAAATTACTCTCTTTTCTTTCCCTTTCCCGTACTTGAAGGAAGTTACTATACACAGGCCGCACTTAATGAGGAGAGAGTTATGTTCCACCTCCTTGTAAACAAGGTCTTTACAAAAATTATTCAGAACTGTTCTGCATGGAGGATTTGGATCTTCCCCATTTATTAAGTTATTTATGTATATAACTATGGGCTTATGGGTATTTGCTTATAATTTGGGTTATAATCCAATATTATCATTATATATTTTATTGTTCAATGTGTTCCAGTGTTTGCTGCTGTGAGGTCTTTCAGGTTGGCTTCTGTGTCTCTTTGGTATTCTCCATTCCTCATGGGATTTTTTTTTTTTTAGCATTTCCTTAGTTTCTGGTATCACAAGATGATCCAAGCTCATTGGCACATTCCCAGCTTTAGAATCAACCATTTTTCCAAGGACCCTAGTCTCTTTTATTAGAAAGTAGCATTAGGAACCATAATCTGCTCATTAGTACTGGGGTTCTGTTGCTTTTACGCCCTCTCAGCTGATAGATCAAAGAAATATATGTGTTTATACTAATTGGTGAATGTATTTATATCAATAAGAATTTCTGTAGGTAACCATCATGTCTATATTTAGCTGAACATAGGTTCATACTAATGTCTGCATCTCTAATCCAGTACCACATGGATCTTTCTAGCCTCCCCTTGCCTGTCCGTAATGTTCCAAGCAGTAAGAAACCTAGTTCTCACTTTTTTCATCTATTTACTTTATGGTTTATTGCCACTATATATATATATATATATATATATATATATAGCACTATCAAAATTGTAAATATATATCCCTGGGGAAAATAATTTTATCAGTTACAGTAGAACTTTCTGCAATTCCCTTTGCCCTTAGTCTATAGATTCCACTTGTTTTACTTCCTTGGCTGCTATGACTTTAATGACAGGAATTTATTGGCTCACAGTTTCAGAGGCTTGAAGGCTTACTTCCTCCCATGTTCAGTAATCTCCTGGCAGATGGGCAAGCTTTCTGATACTTGGCTTTTCTGTCACATGCCAATGCACCTGGTGGTCTTCTCTTTCCTTTTGTTTCCGCTGACATCCAGTTTCTGGCTGCTCACCATAGTGTCTTCTTCCATATCCAATTTCGTTTGCTTATAAGATTTCAGCCATATTGAAATAAGACCATTCTCATTCAGTTGGGGTACAACATAACTAATAACTTCTTCAAAGGCCCTTTGTACAAAAGATCTGCAGACATAAGACAGGGTTGGGACCTCAACATGACTTTTGTGGGGACATGATTCAATGTCCAGCAACCACTAAGGTCTTCTTCATTTCTATAGTTGTATCATCTCAAGATTGTTATATATGGAGTCATACAATGTGCAACCTTTTAGGATTGGCTTTTTCCTTACCATAAGTCCCTGGAGATTCAACAAGGCTGTTGTGTGTGTCATTTGTCTGTTCCTTCTTATTTCTAAGTAGTATTCCATAATATATTCCACACTTTTTTTTAAATCTATTCAACTGTTGAAGGACATCTGGGTTGTTTTCATTTTTTGTTATTACAAACAAAGCTGCTATAAATAGTCATAAAAATGTTTTTGTGAGAGCATGACCTCTGGGATAAATGTCCAAGGGCAATTTCTGTATTGTATGATAGTTGTCTGCTCAGTTTTCAAACAAACTGTACCAGTATCATTTTATATACCCAACAGGAATGGATGAGTGATACAATTTCTTTGCCTCCTCTGCAGCATTTGGTGTTATCATTATTTTTTATTTTAGCCATTTTCATAGATGTGTAGTGATACCCTATTGTGATTTTACTTTGTGATTCATGTACGCCTGATGATGTGGAACACCTTTTCATGTGCTTATTTTCAAGGTGCAAAAATATATATCTTATTTGGTAAAATATCCATTCATGTCATTTTCTTGTTTTCTAATTGAATTATTTATTTTCATATTGTGGAGATTTCCTGTTATTTTTCTTTCTCTCTTTTAAAGAGCTTTACAGAAATATAATTCATATACTACAATTCAACCATTTAACTTATACAATTCAATGGGTTTTAGTATATTCACAGATATGTATAACCATCACCACAGTCAATGTAAACAAAATTTAATCACCTCAAAAAGGTTGAAACAATCTTGCATCCCTAGGATAAACCCCACTTGGTTATGGTATACAATAATTTTAACATATTGCTGGATTTGGTTTGCTAGGATTTTGTTGAAGGATTTTGCATATATATTCATAAGACTTATTGGTTTGTAGTTTTGCTTCTTGTGATGTCTTTTCCTGGTTTTGGTATCAGCTTAATACTATCCTGATAAAATGTGTTAGAATGTGCTCCTTCCTCTTCTATTTTTTGGGAAGTATTTGTGAAGAATAACTATTGGTTATTTTTTGAATGTTTGTTAGAAATCAGCAGTGAAGGAATCAGGGCTTGGGGTTTTATTTGTGAGTAGGTTTTTTTAATGACTAATTCTATTTCTTCACATATTATAGGTCTATTCATAATGTCTATATGTTCTGGAGTCATTTCGGTAGTTTGTGTTTTTGAGGAATTTTTCCATTTCTTCTAAGTTATCTAATTTGTTGGCATACAAATATTCTTAGTGTTCCTTTATATTACCTTTTATTTCTGAAAGGTGAGTAGTGCCTTGTTTTTCAATTTTTTTGCAGCATTTTAAGTCTTCTCTCTTTTTTAGTGGTCAATATGGCTAAAGTATTGTCAATTTTGTTGATCTATTCAAAGAACCAGATTTTTTGGGGTCATTAATTTTCTTATTGTTTTTCTATCTTCTATTTCATTTGCCTCCCATCTAATCTTTATTATTTCCTTTATTCTTCTTACTATAGTTTTAGTTTGCTCTTCTTAGGTAGTGTCTTTAGGTGGAAGGCTAGGTTATTGATTTCAGATCTTTCTTCTTTCTTAATACAGGTATTTGTAGCTATTAATTCCTTTTGATTTCTGCTTTATCTTAATCTGGTAAATTTTGGTATGTTGTGCCATTATTTTCTTTGACCAATTAGTTGTTTAGGAATTTTCCCAATTTTTAATTCACTGTTCAAACTGGGATATTGAAATCTCAAGTTATTATTGTTGAGTTATCTGTATCTCCCTTCATTTCTGTTGGTTTTTGTTTCATGCTCTGTTATTAGGTGTCTATATATTTATATTTGTTATATCTTCCTGATAGATTCACCATTTTATCATTACAAAATGTCTCTCTTTATCTTTGGTACACTTTTGTTTTAAATTATATTTTCCCTAATGTAAGTATATCTGTTCTAGTTGTTTTGTGTTGGTATTTGAATAATATACCTATTTTCATCTTCTCACTTCCAAGTTATTTGTATCTTTAAAGCTGAAGTATGCTTTGTGGAGAGAGTATATAGTTGGATCAGGTTTTTCATTTGTTTTTTTACGAAAAAATCCAGTATGACAATCTGGGCCTATTGATTGGGTTGTTCAATCTATTCACATTTCATGTTATTATTGACAGAATTGGATTTACGTGTGCTATTTTACTTTTTGTTTTCCATATATCTCATGTCATTGTGTCATGTCTTTTTGTCATGTGTCATGTCGTTTTGGTTTATCTATTCCTCTTTTACTCTTTCCTTTGCATAATATGAAGATTTTCTTATGTTACATTTTAATTGCCTTAATTATATTTGTGCTCTTTAGTGGTTGCTGTACAGCTTACTATATACATATTAACTTATCCTAAACTATGAAGGATTTATGATAACTTAATTGAGATATGAGATACATAATCATTACTCCAAAATAGCTCTACACCCTTTTGCCTCTTTATTTGTGGTATTATTTTTGTACATATGTTTACTAATGTTATAAAACCAACAACACATTATCATATTTATGCTACCATCTGTAATCACTTCCTTTACCCAATACAGCTTAACTTCCACCCACTACTATTGTTTTATGATTTACAAATATATTATACATATATTACATTTTTACATGTTACAGGCTCAACAGAACTTTACATAGATATTACATTATACAAAAATTTAATAAACACAAGAAAATAAAAGATGAAATATACATCTTACCATCTTTTATGAGTACATAATTATTTGTTCCTGTTCTCTTCATTTTTGTGTATGTGGATTAGAATTACTTTCTAGGCTCATGTGCTTTCACCATGAATAATGCCCTTTACTGTTTTTTTTTTTTTAGGTGGAGTCTGCTTGCAACAAATTGTCTCAGTTTGTGTTTATCTGGGTACGTCATTATTTCACATTCATGTTTTTTTCTTTATTAGAGAAATTGTGAGTTTACAAAAAATCATTCATAAAATACAGGATTCCCATATACAGCCTTATTATCAACACCTTTCACTGGTTCAGATGTTTGTTAGTATTGATGATCACAAACTTTTATAAGTGCAGTATTAAATATAGTGCATGGATAAACTTAGGGTTTGCTATTTGTGTGATGTGGTTCAATAAATTTTAAAAATATTTTTTATTATGTTACCATATGTTCTAGTTTGAAAGCTGTCAGAATGTGATATACCAGAAACAGAATGGTTTTTAAAATGGGGAACTTAATAAGTTGCAAGCTTACATGTTTTAAGGCAATGAAAATGTCCAAATTAAGGCACCAGTGAGAGATTATCTTCACTCAAGAAAGGCTGATGAAGTGCAGGGTTTCTCTTTCAGCTGAAAGGGCACATGGCAAAGTTTGCTGGCTTTCTCTCCTGGCTTCTTGTTTTATGAAGCTCCCCTGGGGGCTTCTTCATCTCCAAAGGTCACTGGCTGGTGGACTCTCTGCTTCATGGTGCTGCAGCATTCTCTGCTCTCTCTAAATCTCCAGGTTTCTCCAAAATGTTTCCTCTTTTATAGGATTCCAGTAAACTAATCAAGACCTACCCGAATGGGTGGAGACATGTCTCCACTTAATCCACTTTACCAACCACTCTTGATTGAGTCACATCTCCATGGAGATAATCTAATTAAAGTTTCAAGCATACAGTACTGAATAGAGAAAAGAAGAAATGGCTGCCTTTACAAAATGGGATTAGGATTAAAATATGGCTTTTCTAGGGTACATACATCCTTTCAAACTGGCACACTCAATAAGATTGATCAGGATTAAAACATGGCTTTTCTAGGGCACATAATCCTTTCAAATTGGCACACTATATATACAATCTAACATTTCCCATTTTAATCACATTCAGATATATATTTCAGTGCTGTTAATTACATTCACAATGCTGCCTACCAATACCATTATTCATTACAAATGTTTCCATCATTGCAAATAGGAACACTATACATTCTAAATCTTAACTTCCCATTCCCTACCCACACCCCATCCCCTGGTAACCTATATTCTAAATTCTGACTCTAGGAGTTGCTTATTTCAATTTTTTCATGTCAGTGAGATCATACAATACTTGCCCTTTTGTGTTTGCCTTATTTCTCCTGATATGATGTCTTCAAGGATCATCCATGCTACACATATATCCGGACTTCATTTCTTTTCACAGCTGAATAATGTTTCATTGTATTTATATACCATATTTTACTTATTCATTCATTGGTGGATGGGCACTTGGGTTGCTTCCATCATTGACAATTGTGAATAATGTTGCTGTTATCATTGATGTGAAAATATCTGTTCAAGTTCATGCTTTCAATTCTTTGGGGTATAGATATCCAATAGTGGGATTGCTAAGTCATATAGTAATTCTATAGTTAGCTTCCTGAGAAACTGCCAAACTGCCTTCCACAGAGGCTGCGCCACTTTACATTGCCACCAGCAATGAATGAGTCTTCCTATTGTTCCACATCCATTCCAATACTTGTTATTTTCCGGGTTTTTAAAATAGTTTTAATTCTAGTGGATATGAAATGATAACTCGTTGTGGTTTTGATTTGCATTTCCTTGCTAGCCAATGATGTTGACCATCTTTTCATGTGCTTTCTAGCCATTTGTACAGCTTCTCTGGAGAGATTATTCAAATTTTTTGCCTTTTTAAAATCAGGTTGCTTGTCTTTTTGGTGTAAAGTGAAAGGATTTCTTTATATAGTCTAGATATTAAATGTTTACTGAGTATATGGTTTTCAAATATTTTCTATCATAGTGTAGGTTGTCATTTTATTTTCATGAGAAAGGCTGGAAGGTACAAAAGTTTTTTTATCTTGATGAGGTCCCATGTATCACTTTTTTTCTTTGTTTTGCTTCTACTTTTGTTGTAGTCTAAGAAACCATTACATAACACAAGGTACTGAAGATGCATCCATATGATTTCTTCTAAGAGAATGATAGTACTGGCTCTTATACAGTTATATAAGATACTGGCTCTTGATCCACTTTGAGTTTATTTTTGTATAAGGTGTGAGGTAAGAGTCTTTCTACTCTTTTTTTTTTTTGCAAATGGAGATTCAGTTTTTCCAGCATGACTTGCTAAAGAGAATATTTTTTCCCAATCAAGTTGTCTTTGCTTCCTTGTAAAAATCAGTTGGTCAAAATATGAGTTGACGTCTGAATTCTCAATCCAATGCAATTGGTGCATATGTCTGTCCTTGTGCCAATACTATGCTGCTTTGATTACTGTGGCTTTGTAATAAGATATAAGATCATGAAGGTTGAGTCCTCCAATTTAATTCTTTTTCAGGATGTTTTTAGTTATTACTTGGAGTCCCTTATGCTTCCATATAAAGTTGATGATTGTTTTTTCCATTTCTGTAAAGAACTTTATTTGAATTTTGAGTGGGATTATTTTGAATCTGTAAATCAATTTGGGTACAATTGACATCTTAACGATATTTTGTCTTTCAACCCATGAACATGAATGTTCTTCCATTTATTTAGGTCTTTCTTAATTTCTTTTCGCAATATTTTGTAGTTTTCTGCATACAATTCATTTAAGTCCTTGGTTATATTCATTCTAGACATTAGATTCTTTTGGTTGATATTGTAAATCGGATATTTTACTTGATTTCTCCATCTAATTTTTCATTGCTTGCATGTACAAACGCTACTGTTTTGGTGGATGTTGATCTTTTACCCTGCCACTTTGCTGAATTCATTTATTTGCTCCAGGTGCTCTCTCATAGATTTTTCAAGATTTTCTGTATATAAGGTCATATCATTTGCAAATAGGGGACATGTTATTTATTTATTTCCAATTTGAATACATTTTATTTTATTTTCTTGCCTAATTGCTCTGGCAAGAACTTCCAGTACAATGTTACATAACAGTGGTCACAGTGTGCATCCTTTTCCTGTTCCTGATCTCACAGGGAAAACTATCAGTCTTGCCATTGAGTTTGATGTTAGCTGTGGGTTTTTCATATATTCCCTTTTTCATTTTGAAGAAGATTTCTTCCATTTCTAGTGCTACAAATGTTTTTATCAAGAAGGGATCCTAAATTATTCAAATGCCTTTTCGACATCAATTGAGTTGATCCTCTGGTTATTTTCCTTCATTATGGTAATGTGGTGCATTGCATTAGTTGGTTTTCTTATGACAAACCAAGCTTGCATACCAGGGATGAAATAAACTTGATCATGGTATACAATTCTGTTAATATGATGTTGGATTCAACTTGCCAGTATCTTGTTGAGGATTTCAGCATCTGCCTTAATTCAAAATATTGATCTCTAGCTTTCTTTTATTTTGGTGTCTTTATCTGGCTTTGTTATGAGTGTGATGGCCTTGTGGAATGATTTGAGTGTTCCAATCTCTTCAATATTTTGGAAGATTTTGAGCAGAATTGGAGTTCAGTCTTCTTGGAATGTTTGGAAGAATCCCCCTGCTAAGCCATCTGGTCCTAGACTTTTCTTGGATGAGAGGTTTTTGATTACTGATACAATTTCCATTAATAATGGGCTTATTGAAATCTTAACTCTTCTTGATTCAATGTAGGTAGTTTAGGTGTTTCTAAGAATTTGTCCATTTGATCTAGGGTATCTAATTTATTGACATATAAGCTTTTCATTTAATCTTCTTATAGTCCTTTTTATTTCAGCAGGGTTGGTATTAATGTCCTCCTTTTCATTTCTGTGTTTAGTCACTTGTATTCTCTCTCTCTTTTTCTTTGTTAGCCTAGCTAAGGATCTGTCAATTTAATTGAAAACCACCTGTTGGTTTGTTTGGCTCTCTGTCTTTTCCTGTTTTCTCTTTCATTTATCTCTCCTCAAATTTTGGTTCTTCCCTTCCCTCCCCCTCACTTTGGATTTAGTTTGCTTTTCATATTGTGCTTCCAGTTTTGAAATTAGGTCTTTCTTGTTTTTCAATGTGAGCATTATGAGCTATAAATTTCCCTCTCAGCACTACTGTTTATATTATATCCCATAAGTTTTGGAATGCTGTATTTTATTTTTCATTTGTCCCTAGATTATTCCAAATTTTGCTTGTGAGTTCCTCTTTAACCTTTTGGTTATTTACGAGTATGTTGTTTAATTTCCACATATTTGTGATTTTTCCATTTCTCCCTCTATTATTTATTTCTAGCTTTTGTTCACTGCTGTCAGTGTGTATATATTGTGTGATCTCAATATTTTTGAATTTATTGATACTTGTTTTCTGATCATATGATGTATCCTGAACAATGACCCATGTATACTTGAAAAGAATGTATATTCTTATTTTGTTGGGTGAAGTGCTCTATATAAGTCTGGTTCATTTAGAGTATCATTAAAGTCTTGTATTTCCTTATTGACCTTCTAGCTAGATGTTTTATTCATTATTGAAAATGATGTACTAAAGCCTCCTACTATTAATGTAAAGCTGTCAATTTCCCCCTTCAAACCTGTCAAAATTTGCTTCATATATTTTTAGGCTCTGCTGTTAGGTATATATATATATATATATATATATGTATAATCATTACATCATCTTGTTGAATTGTCCCTTTTATATCATCCATGCATAATGGTCATCTTAGTCTCTCCTGTTTTTTACCTAAAGGCTATTTTATCTGATATTAGTATAGCTACCCCAGTACTCCTTTGGTTACTGCTTACATGTATATTCTTTCCATCCTTTCAACCTCCTTGTATCTTAAATTTAATGTTAGTCTCTTGCAGGTAGCATAGGGTTGGGCCATGCTGTTTTATCCACTTGGCCAATGTCTGCCTTTTGACTGGAAAGTTTAATCCATTTACAGTTAAAGTCACTACTAGTAAATAATGCAAGACTTTGGTTGACCATTTTGCTAATTAAACATTGTATATCTTATACCTCTTTTATCCCTCAATTATTCCATTAATGCCTACTTTCATATTTGTTAGATTTTTTGTAATGTACCATATTGGGTATCTTCTCTTACCTCTCTGGATATTGTTCTTCATCTGTTTTCCTTGTGGTTACAATGAGGTTAAAATTTAACATCCAAAGTATATAACAATCATATATGGTTCAATATCAATTTAACTTCAATAACATACAAATATATTTTCCTATACTCCACTATCCCCCACCTTTTGTATGCTTTTACCAGTTATTTGTACACTGTATGTTCCAAGTCATAAATTTATTATTACTTTTTCAACTTTTGTAATTTAACCCCTGTAGAAAGTAAGGAGTGTAGTTACATACTGAACAGTACTTTACAATAATATTTGCATTTATAATTACCCAAATTGTTACCATAAAGGAATTTATTTCTTTATGCTGCTTTGAACAATTGTCTATTGTCCTTTACTTTCAGTCTGAAGAATTCCCATTAGCGTTGCTTATATAGCAGGTCTAGTAGTGATGAGTTCCCTCAGCTTTTTTTTTATGCTCCTGAGAAGGTCCTTATTTTTCCCTAATTTTTGAAAAAAGATACCTGATGGATATACATTTTTTGGTTGGTAATTGCTTTCATTCAGCACTTTTAAGTATTTCAACTCACTTCCTTCTTGCTTCCATGACTCCTCATGAGAAACTCAGATGAATCTAATTGGGATTCCCTTGTATGTAACATGTTACTTTTCTCTTGCAGCTTTCAGAACATTTTCCTCGTCCTTTCTATTTGAAAATGAGAGCAATATATGATGGCTTATGCATTTTTTTCATGTCTGTCCTGTTTGTTTCTCTCTGGGCTTCTTGCATTTGCCTAATAATATCTTTTGCTAAATTTGGGAAGCTCTTTGCATTCATGTCTTTGAATATTCATTCTGCCACTTTCTCTCCTGTTCCTCCTCCTGAGACTCCCATACTGCATTGAATTAGTCAAGGTTCTCTAGGGAAACAGAACCAAGAGTACAGATCTGTAAATATGAGTTTTATAAAGGTGTCTCATGCAACCATGGAATGGAAGAGACCAAAACTCATAGGACAGGCTGTGAAGCTGGTGGCTCCATTAAAGTGTCTGCATGAACTCCAAGGAGAAGGTTCTTTTCTCACTCAAAAGCCTTCAGCTGATTGGATTATTGCATTGTGGGAGACATGCCTTAACTGATCACAGATGTAATCAGCCACAGATGCAATCAACTGACTGATGATTAAATACACCAGTCTTCCCGTTTAACCAGCTGAGAAATATCCTTGAAGCAATGGTCAGGCCAGTGCTTCCCTCACCAGACAAGTCGGTATGATCACTTGGTCAAATAGACACCAGAACCTACTCACCATGCATATATTGGTATGCTTGATGGTGTATCAGAGGTGTCTTTAGGCTATTTTCATGTTTTACAATTCTTTTTACTTTTTGATCCTCAGCCTGATTCATTGATGTGTTGTGTCTTCCAGTTTACTGATTGCCTCTTCTGTCAGCTGTAATCTGCTCTTGAAACTCTCCTGGAAATTTTTCATTTCATTTATTGTGGACTTTTGCACTAGTAGTTTTGTTTGGTTCCTTTTTAAAATTTCTATCTCTTTACTAAATTTCTCTTATCTCTCATTCATTGTTTACCTGGTATCCTTCAGTTCTTTCTCTGTATTTTCATTCATCTCATTGAGCATTCTTAAGAACATTTTTAAGGCTTTCTTCTATGTATCTACACTATTTTCTTCTTTGTGTTTTCTGGATTTTATCCACTTCCTTCGATTTCCATCATTCATTTTTCTTGGTTTTCTTTGTTATCTTTTGTTGCATATGATTATTTTAATACTTTAAAATGATAATTCTGGGATTTATTCCCTGAGTTGTCTGTTTCTTGATTTTGTAACCAGCTCATGATAAGATATAAAATTTCTTGAGCTTCAACAGAAGAGCTGCCCAAGGTGAATGCAATGTGTGAGGTCTTTGCTCTCTGTCTGAGCCTCTGCCTGACCTGGATTTGTTTGTTGATTGTTTTGGATTTCCCCTATTTATAGGAGTTTGGTTGTCCCCTCTGTTTCTCAGTATACAGATCTCCTTCTCCTGAGTGTTTGAAGGCAGCAAGCCTTTGTTCCAAATTGTCCACCTCTATAGTGTCTTTTACTCCTTTCATTGTCTTAAGCTGCTTTACCTGGAGGGTAAATTCTGGAAAGAATGGCACCCCAGAGAGGACTTTCCTGTCAGTGTTTCCCAACCACAATAGGGCCAGAGACCCATGAAGAGGATGCAGACTGGTTCCAAGTTTCCCTGTAGAGGATGGCGGGAAAGATACCAAGAGCTTTTGCCATAGCTTACCAAAGATGAGCTTTCTTGGCTGGCCCAGCAAATGAAGTTCTTCAATTAACTGTCCTGAAAGCCCCAAGGAATATAACATCTTTTAGTATCCTCCAGCATATCCTTTGTCCAGGGTGAGCTGGAAAAATGGCCACCACTTCTTGTGTCCAGGGAAGATCGAAACATTGGCTGCCCTCAGAACTGGGTTCCCAGTAATTTGAAGTCACTGACTAATAGCAGTGATCAGTGATCTCTTATACCCTTTCCTGCCCACATGGGAAAGAGAATTTTATGTCCTTTTCTATCAAGAGTGATTTAGCAAGGGGCTGGACCATATTCAGCTTGCCTCTCATAGAGCATGAGGGGCAGGTCCCAGTAGCCACCGTGCAGTGAAAGGAATTTATTGTTCTTTACCATAATTTATCAGCTTCTTCCTCATGCTCTTCCCTGGATGCTGTACAGTGTTCTTCTGGCTCCAGAGTTTCAAAATGTTGTTTCAGGCAGTTCCTTTGTGTTTACTAGTTGTTCTGGTGGAACAACTGAATCCTCGTACTCCCTACTCAGCCATCTTCATATAAACCTCACTTTCATGTTTTTAAGATATATTTTCTGGTTATAAGATTCTTGGCTTACAGATTTTTTTCTTTGGGCACTTTGAATATGTTATTCTACTACCTTCATGCCTTCAGCGTTTCTGGTAAGTAGTTAGTTGTAAATCTTATTGGGGCTCCTTTTTGAGTGTTAAGTCAGTTTTTTATTGCTGCTTTGATGAATTTTTTCTTGTCTTAGATTTTCAGCATTTTTACTATAATGTGCCCATTTGTAGATATCTACTTGGAGTTTGTTGGGATTCTTGTATGTGTAAGTTACTGTTTTTCAATAAATTTGAGAATATCTCTTCAATTATTTTTCTTCTCCTTCCTCTCTGTCCTTGTCTTCTCGTACTTCCAATATGCATGCCTGTGTCAGTTTGTTAAATGGTGTCCCACATTTCTCACCATTGATCTATATTAATTTCTTTTTCTTCCAGTCCCTGGTTTGCAAAATCTCTATTTATCTATCTTCAAGTTATTTGATTCTTCTGCCTGTTCAAATCTACTGTTGACCAACACTAAAGAATTTTCTATTTTAGCTATTTTATTTTCAACTCCAGAATTTCCATTTGGTGTTTTTTAATACATAATTTCTATCACTTTCTTGGTATTCTCTATTTGATCCAAAATTGTCATCATACATTCCTTTGCTTCTGTAATTATGTCTTCATTTAGTTCCAGAAACATATTTATAGTGGTACTTTGAAGCCATTTTTCTGTAAAATCTGACATCTTGTCACATTCACAGGTAGTTTTGGTGGGCCGCATTTTTACCAGTGCACGGGTTATACTTTTCTGCTTTTTTAGTATGTCTTATAATTTTTTTTGGAGACTGTACATTTTAGATAACATAGTGTAGCAACTTGGGATACTTGCCCCCTCCTACCCCCTGCTCTGAGGTTTGTTATTGTTATATGCTTATTTATTTGGTGACTGGATGGATTATATTAGTGAAGTCTATTCCCTCCAACCCCCAACCTCAACCCCACCCTCACTGTTAAGCTTTGATGTTGCCTTCAGTCATCCCAGTATGACAGTGTTATTGGTATTGCGGTATTCCTGTCTTTACCTGACCACATTCAGTTATTAAACTCCACTAATTTCCAGCCAATTGTTCTATTTGTCCAGGGGATTAAACTGATTTACAAAGTAATCTAACCAAACTGTGTCCTTTGAAGGAATAGTTTCTAAAGTCCATTTTTGGTGTTTGTTCTGACATTAGGGGTGCTTCTCCCAGCTATCTTATTTCCCAGTTGTCAATGTGACTTAAATTCCATGAATCTTTTCCAAATTGCCTTTCACCATAACCTCCATCTTTTTGAAAGTAACCTGTGGTGGTTTGGAGGCTTTATTGACCCCAGAAAATACATTCTTAAGTTAATCCATTCTTGTAGGTGTAAACCTATTGTGGGTGGTACCTTTTGATTAAGCTATTTTAATGAAATGTGATGATGCCATTCAAGTTGAACCTTAATCCCTTTACTGTAGTCTTTTTTTTTTTTTTTTTTTTTTTTTTTTTTTTAGAGAGAGGGAGGAAGGGAAGGAAAGACAGAGAGAAGGAAGGAAGGATGGAAGGAAGGAAGGGAGGAAGAAAGGGAAACATCTTTAAACATTTTCTTGTTTTATTGTATTTTGTTTGTTTGTTTGTTTTTTACATGGGCTGGGGCCGGGAATCGAACCGAGGTCCTCCGGCATGGCAGGCAAGCACTTTGCCCGCTGAGCCACCGCGGCCCGCCCCTACTGTAGTCTTTTATAATAAGATAAGGGATACACAGAAAACCCAGAGAAGCTCACAGAAAAAGCCGCAGAGTAGCTAACAGACAATGACACACCCACAGTAGAAGAGAGAAGATGTCTCTGAAGCCAGAAACTGGAAGCAATGAAACTTGGGGAGAAAGACCTTCAGACATCACCATGTGCCTAGCTATGTGACAGAGGAATCTAGATTGCCAGCAGCCTTCCTTCAGGAAAAAGGTATCATGCTGTTGATGCCCTAATTTGGACATTTTCATAGCCTTATAATCATAACTTGTAAGCTAATAATCGCCATTGTTAAAAGCCAGCCCATTTCTGGTATATTGCATTTCATCAGCTTTAGCAAATGGAAACAGTACTCTAAGGCTTGAACTTTTCCAGGGTCTGTTGCAAATAAATTCTGTTCTTTAAGCAAGAGATTAGGAGCTATTTGTTTTACATCTTGCTTGTCCCCTAAGCAAACTCTCTGGGCTAGTTCTCTGGAGTTGGGGTCGTGCACAATGCCAAATATCTTTTTAAGTGGCAATTCCCTCTCTAGGAATTGAGTGCTTGGGCAGGGAGCAGGAGCCTAGGGTCCTCTTGGCTTCACTCTCCCATTATGGAACCACTACTTCATGAATCAGGGCAAGAATGTTCATATCCCCAGTATTTTTGTTTTATCATGCCTGAAGTTTAGCATCTCTTCTATCAGGGTGGACTAGGCTATGGATGTGAGATCCCACCTTTCAACTGCATTTACCCAGTAATTAGCTTAAGCAACTGATAGCTGGGTAAAAGATGAGAAACTCTTACATCCTGCTCCTCTATAGGACAAAGCCCTCTGACTGAGATCTGGGGAGAGTGGGAGCTCTATATTTCTTGCTGCTACATTCTGTAATAGAAAATTTGACTCAATGAACTGGGAAGGGAAGAGAGATAGCAGTTGTAGTTATAATAACAACACAGACTCTGCCTTTCTTACCAAACGTTCATAAATTTTCTTGAATTGTTATCTCTTCATTTCAGAGGCTTTAGATGATTATTTGTTATTTTATAATAATCACCAGTTTTACTAAAGGGACAAGTCAGGGTTGTTCCTCACACTGTCATGCCAGAAATCAATCTCCTTTTCCAATTATATTTCTGTTATTTGTTCCATTACTTTGAATTTTTTGTGTTCAGAGAACACCTCTATGTGATTTCAATTCTTTGAAAGTTTTGAAGTTTGTTTTATGACGTAGAATATGGTCTAACTTGGTATCAATTCTGTGGGCAATTGGAATGATTGTGTCTTTTGCTGCTCTTGGAGTGTTCTCTAAATGTTGATTAGACCATGTTGGTTGATGGTGTTGTAGGGTTCTATATCCTTGCTGATTTTTTGTCTACTTGTTTTATCAACTGTCGAGAAAAAGTATTGAAGTCCACAAGTACACTTGGGGAATCATCAATTTCACCCTTCAGTTCTATGAGTTCAGTTTGATATATTTGACAGTTCTACTGCTCAGTGTATTCAAATTTATGATTGGTATGTCTTCTTAGTGAAACAACTCTTTTATCATTATGTAATGTGCCAAGTAAATTTACTCTTCCCATTATATTTTTTTGGTTATAAGTCTAATTCATATAACATTAATAAAGCCGCTCTTGCTTTTCCAAATTAATTATGTCATTGAATTTGAAGTGAGATTTTTGTAGACTGTATATAATTGAATAATATTTTAGATCAATCTAACAATCTTTGTCTTTTAATTGATATATTTAACCCATTCATATTTAAGGTAATTATTGATGCGTTAGTCTTAAGTCTGCCATTTAAGCTTTCTTTTCAGTTTATTAGCTCTGCTATTAATTTCTGTATGTTCATTTTCCTGCCTTCTTTTGATTTATTTGAACAAATTTTATAATTCCTTTTCAATTTATCTATGGTATTTTTCAGTATATCTTTGTATACCTTTTTTAGTGGTTGTGCTAGGGATAAAAATGTATATACATAGCTTACACAATTGGCTGATATCATTTTATCAGTTCACATAAAATATAGAAACCTTACCTCCTTTAAGTTACTTTACCCTCCCCTATTTATAATATAATTGTCTTAAATTTTTCTAAAACCTACATTGTGTATCACATGATACAATGTTATATCATGCTTTGCTTCAACCATCACACATAATTCAGAAACTCAAGATGAACAGATAAGTGCATTTTACTTACCCCTATTTTTGACTTCTCAGTTGTTCTTTTTCCCTTTCTGATGTTCCAAGATACCTTCTTTTATAATTTTCTTTATGTTGAAAAAACTGCTTTCATATATTCTTTTAGGGTAGTTCTGCAGGGGTGCATATGTTCTTAGTTAACTTTCCTGTTAGAATGCTTTGATTTCTTCTTCATTCCAGACAAAATTTCACCAGTTATAAATTTTGCAGTTTGCAATTCTTTTATTTAATACCCCCCCCCCCAAATTGTGCCACTTCCTCCTGGTCTTCATGGCTTCATATAGGAAATCAGCTTTCATTCTAATATCTCATCTCCTATTTGTAAGGTGCTATTATTTTACTTCTTTCCAGAATTGTTTCATTGTCTTTGGTTTTTTAGGAATTTGATTATGATGTGTTTTTGCAGAGATTTATTTGGGCTTATCTGGTTTGTGGTTCACTCAATTTCTTGAATCTGTAGGTTTATGGGTGTTTTTGCAAAATTTGGGAAGTTTTCAGCCCTTAAATCTGTGAATAATTTTTTAGTAAAACCCTCTTTCTGCTTTTAATTGAGGACTTCAAATGAGTTTCAGATGTTTCTTTTTAGCTTGTAGATACCTGAAGCTCTATTGATTGTTTTTCTCTAGATTACTCTCAAGTTCACAGATTCTTTCTTTTGCTCTCTCCATTCTGCTAATTTACAGGAATTCTAGCTAACTTGCCAGAGGGAGAAGCAGAATTGTGTCTGTTCCTTTTTGTCCCTAGCTAGAATTTCCTATAAGCTTGCTTTTAAATAACCTGAAGCTATGGACAAGCTTGTCTGTGGAAAGCACTTCCATGGACAGAAATGAAAAAAATCCTAAGTCCATCATCATAGGTTTACAATAGAAAAGATTGCTACCATGTCAATGTAACAAGTCTTTCTTATCCTGGGGAATATGAGGCCTTGGTGAAATGACTTGTTGACTACTAGATTTCTCTTCTTATATGGTAGTATATATTGTGTCTGGTTGCTGAAATAGTTGATGGTATAAAGAAAACAGGATAGACAAATAACTTTTCTAAGGTCAAATAGAAAAGATTTCAACCCTGTTCTTGCTGACCTAAAGTTGATACTTATTTCTCTATATACTTCTATATCTCATCCAAGGTGGCAGTCACAAAATCCAGGGATCACTAAAGAAGTCAGTGAGAAAAATGTCTATTTGAGTAGTGCTACACAGTGACCCTATTCCCTACAGTATAGGAAAACCAAATAACAACAAATATGCTCAATACCAGTTACCTAACACAGAGTTGACTATTACTTTTTTCCCTTGAAACTGAATGAGACTATTCCCATGTAGGAGTTACATGGCAACTCTAAAAACATTTCTATGAAACGTGATATATTTTCTTGTCCCTTGCATATATTGCTATATCTGCCAATCATGTATTTATCCAACTACTAAATAAACTAAATTTTCCCTGTAACATTTCTCATGCAAATTTTCTATAATGTTTATTGTTTCACAATAAAAAATATTATATATATACATATATATATCACAAAATTAGATCTGCCAAACCCTTTCTTCTCCTACTTTCATATGCTTCTATAGTGAAAATCGACAGTTATGGCCTGTTTAAAATTTTTTGCTGGTCTCTTTTAATATTCCTCCACTATTGGTTTAAAAGAGAGATAGGGAAGATGGTGTGTGCTTTAATAGGAGATTTCCAGGGGACTAAAAGTGGCAAAGATTAGGTAATAGATAATTTTCTAAAATTACATGGGGTTGAAATTGACCTGATCTGGCAAATAATAGTCTATGTAGGCAAGAAGGTGGGAACAGTCAAAGATGATACCACCTTTTTAAATCCGTGTGACTGAGAGGTATTTGCACTATTAAAAGAACTAGAAAACACATTAAAAATTGAAAATGTAGAGATGAGACAGGATATTCAGCTCAATAGGCCTTTGCAAAATAGGGGCCAAAAACTTGAAGGGAGAAGTGAGAGTCAGAAATACAGAATTTTCATTAAAATTTTATTCATTGTAAGTTTCTAGATGCTGTGCTACACTCTGGGTTGCATTTGCAGAGAAGTTAAACTTTCAGTCCTTATGAATGGATGATACTAAAGAATGAATATGAGGAGAGTACAGAGTAGAAGACCCAAAGAAAGATGCTTGTGTTAGTTGTTTAATTTCCTAAGCTGCTTCAGCAAATACTATGAATTGGTTGGTTTAAACAATCGAGAATTATTATGTTATGTTTCATGACTAAAACAAAGTCCTAATCAAGGCATCATCAAGGTAATGCTTTCATCCTCAAGACTGGTTATCCATAATCTGTGGCTCTTCTGTCACATAGCAAGGCACAGGATGGCATCTCCTGTAATCTTCTTTATCTTGTGGGTTCCATTAATGTATTTTTTTGCTTCTGGTGCATTTCTCTCTCTCTTTGTCTGAATTTCATTTTCTTATAAAGGACTCCAGTAATAAGATTAAGAGCCATCCTGATTGAGATGGGATCCCAACTTAACTGAAGTAACCTCATCAAAAGGTGTACTTACAATGAGTTTACACCTATAAGATGGATTAAATTTAAGAATATGTTTTTCTGAGATATTACAGCTTCAAATTTCCACATCACATTTACGCTTAGGACATGGGAATAAAGAAAGTGTAGAAGGAAACACCAAAGAGATTGCAGAAAATACAGGAGCATGCAATTGATGGAAGCCAAAGGAGGAGAAAATTTCAAGAAATTGATGATAAAGAACAAGAGAAGGGTAAGAGAGTTTGAAGAAACTGAAAAAAAAAATAACACCAATTCCATGTGTAGGAGAAAACTTGTAATAATGATAACATTTATTGATCACTAAATGCTTCACATACATGATGCCATTTAATCCTCACAGCAATTCTGTGACAGGGTCATTTATTTCCACGTTTATAGATTGAGAAAAATTGAGACTCAGTGGTTAACTATCTTGCTGAGGGGAAACCGTAGAGAAGGTATTAAACCTCAGCTCTTTCTGACCCTAGACTCATCTGCTTCTTAAGTTAAGAGTAAAGATTCTCAGTCAGTGTGAAAGGAAGCTAGACTTTAAGTGACTAAGCAGGGGTTCCCAAATTTTGCTGCACATTAGAGTCATCTGCACTCTTTCAAAATCTCAGTGCCCATGATATACCCTCATGCCAAATAAACCAGTGTGTCTGATGGTGAGAGCTAGTCATAAGTATTTTTTAAGGTTTCCAGGTGATTACAAGATGCAGCAAAGTTTGGGCACCACCACACTGATGTGCAAAAAGGCCAAGAAGAAAGAGACTGCAGTGTAAATTATGTCCTGAAATAATTTGCTGCAGAAAAGAAGGGAAGTAACTAGACAAGTCAGGAGATAGCAAGATTGAGAAGATTTTCTATTCTTTTCTTTTCTTTTTTTATGTAGGGAAATGAAAAAGTTTGCAAGCCAAAGGGGAGACAGACATGCAAAAAGTGGACATTGAAAATGCAAGAGGACAGAAGGTATGGATGTTTCCAGAGCAGGAGAGAAGCTGCATCATCAAAAATCTAAGTGAAATGATAAGTTTAGATCAGGAGAAGGGAAGCTTTTTTCTCTGAAAAGAGAGGGTAGAGATTCCAAGCTGAAATTTTTTGGAAGGAAAGAAGTTATCTTACTCCCATCTCTGTGATTAACAGTGTTCTTCTATTAGAAGAAGATGGTTCTGTTCTTCATCTTCAGGGACGAAATCCACTTTCAACAGTAATATTCTAGTGCTGGCCCGTTTCAGGAGGATGCAATTAATAGCAGCATCACTTCAATCTTGCCCTTTCATGAGGAAAATTAAAACAGACAATGCCAATGATTTATTTGAATTTGCTCTGATTAACATCACCAAAATATTCTGCCATCATAATCAAAGGCCTTTTGTTTCCATGCTGTCCAAGACAAAGGGGAACTCTGTCATATATGTTAAAGCTTAATACTTTTTGAAAGAGGTCTTTCTATTTCACTTGACCAAGACTTCTTTTATAAATGTGACAGGTCAAATAGGGTTATCTCTGAAAAACACAAAGAGGAAAATGGAAAATAAGTTAAATACAACTTGAAGTTTTGTTTTCTATTCCTGTTGCCACTCCACATTTCCATCAAGTTTTAAGTGTCCTACATACATACAAGGTCATTTGAATCACTATTAAATACTCAATGACACATTTTTTATCTTCATCTATTTAAAATCATTGGTTGAAGTAATAAAAGGTAAAATCTTAGATGACAAGGCCGAGTTTGTATAGAATTGTACGCTAATGAAGACGTGGTAAATTGAAAGGTAAAGCTGCAAGGCCAAATAGGATTGTAGAGTGAAAGCTTGAAACAGTAGAAAAAACATAGAGAAAAGGTTCTAATGTCAATCTTTCCCAAATTCCAAGCTGGGTGACCTAGGGTAATGCTTTGAGCTATCCCTTCTAGGCCTCAATTTCTTCATTTGTGTCATAGAAGTGTTGGATTCCATGACTTATCCTCCAAATCAAAAAAATTCTGTGAACCTATGAATAAGAGGCTTTTCTCTACTTCTACTGAAAGAGGAACAAGATAAAATTGGTTTAAAAAGCAACATAAGTGATTCCTAGCCCATGCACTTTCCCAAAAAATAAACAAACCAACAACAAGAAAATAAAATTCAACAAATGGTGCGGCAATACTGGGATACTCACATGGAAAAAGAATGAAATGTGATCCCCAACATACAAAAAACAAATGAAAAATGTAACAAGGAGTCAAGACCTCATGTGAGTAATAATTTCCAAATCACTAGAGCTATTAAGAGAAAAATATTGACCAAAGAACCTGGAGATTTTTTGGTAAAAGCAAACTCCTTATGTATGAAACAATTGTGGATAAAGATAAGATAAAAAGTCTCACTCAGTGGTCCTTCCTGGCCTTGAATATACCTGATTCTACTAAAATAAGTAAATGAAACATTTACTAGAAGCCAGTGTCACTGTGAAATCAGGCAACTGGAAATGAAAAATTTTTTAACTCATGCACCTTGGGTGAGCACCTCCTCATCAGATCTAAAAGCAACTTGACCAACAGAACGTTCTGAATCTGTCTCTAGAGAGAGCATTATCATTTTTATTACTTTATGATCTATCCACATCCATATAAAAGTAATTTACTCCCTTAGCATATGCAATGTAATATCAAAGGATTAACACTGGAATGGCCTCAGGGGTCAATTATCCCAAACCTGGAATTTTCAGCAGTAGAGATTAGTTTTTGAAATGTCTCCCAGTAACTAAATCTAGCAAAGAAGGTGATCCCACCACTTTCCTAAGTACCTTATTAAAAAAACTCTTTTAAATGTCCCTGAGTCTAAGTTCCTTCCACGTATAAAAAGCTCTTAGGAATGGTTATAAGTACTTAGACACATAGAAGTGTTATTGTAGATTAATTTGTCCCTGTGTTCCTTCAAGACCTCCAGGAGAAACTATGGCCCTCAAAAAGATTATTGCCTATTCATATGAAACTCAGAGAAGAACCCTCTACACTGAGTAGAAGATAAAGCAATTTAATCAGGCAAAAAGGTGCTTCAAAGCCAAATTTTTCTCTGTGTGTGAATGTGTGATTGCTAATGTCCAAACAACAGTGATTATTCACAAGGGAAATAAATACAATTGATGAATTTTCAAGTGGATCAACCAGCCCAAGAAAAGAGAAAGCAAGGGTGACAAGGGTTAGACCAATTTCTGTAAATCGTGGAAAACCAGAGGATCTAAACTGCTGGTTTGAAACTGTTGTGAACCCCAGAAAAGCTATGTTCTTTAATTCTAATCCAATATTGTTGTGTAATATCTTTGTGAACAAGTTATTTCCATGGAGCTGTGACCCACTCAATTGTGGGTAGTAACTTTTGATTAGGTGGCTTCCTTGGAGATGTAGCTACACCCATTCAATTTGGGTCTTAATCTGCCTACTGGAGTTATTTACAAGAGAACAATTTTGGCAAAAGCTTCCGCACTGACACAGAAAAGAGACCTTTGGAGATGCAGAAGGCAAACACCCCCAGGGAAACCATTTGTAGAAACTGGGAAAGAAAACTACCTTGAGTCAAGGTATATTATCCTGGATGCCTTAGTTTGGACATTTTTATGGCCTTAGAATTGTAAACTTGCAACTTAATAAATCCCCTTCTTAAAAGCCATTCCATATCTGGTATATTGCATTCTGGCAGCTTTTGCAAACCAAAACAGGTAGCTAGGAGCCATGTTCCCTTACATCTGGCATGCCCTTTGATCATTTATTACCTAGGGTTAAATGCACTTTCTAAAAGCTAATACTGTCCTGTCATTAGCTTGGTACTTCTGAGGATGAATCTCTCTGCAATATTGAAGGGCAAACTTTCTCAAAGATGAATCAGAAATGGATTCATCAATGACAGTCCCAGAATCACAGAGTTGAGAAGGGAATGAACTTAAGAAATCACATGCAGAAACCCTCTACAACACCTTAGCCTCATGAGTGTTTAGTTTCTGATTGAATACTTCCAGTGATCAGAGCCCATTTGGTTGCAAGGCAGTTCACTTAATTGGAATAGCTCCAAATATCAGAATAGTCTCCCTTTGGTTGAGCAGGAATCTTCTTTCCATAACTTATGTTCATTCAATTCTGTCTACAGAAGCTGCAAAAGATACACAAATAACCCTACTTTTGTTACCAGACAAAGGTGGTAGATCCTTTTGTCCAATGTGCTTAAGAGACCAATTCCTTAGACACTGGGGTTTCAAAGAGAGAAAAAGTGTATTTCTAGGTACATAGAAGGAGAACAGATGACTTACTGGCCCAAAATCTGTCCCCTTGAGTTTAGGGGGTTCAAGATTTTTGTGGACTTTAGCAAGGAGAGATGGAGTCATTACAATTTCAAATAACAAGTTCTAAGCAGAAAAGGAGACAGTTTCAAAAGAAAAACATAAGCAGAATGGAGAGGAGGCAGAGTTATCATTTCAATACTAAAGATCTAAGTCAAAAGGAAGGGAGATAGTTATCTTTTCAGTAGCAGAATCTAGCAGATGTAATTTACAAATGTGAGGGGCTGGAACCCTAGTTAATGGCTGACATTAAATTTTTCATTAGCTTTAGGGCCTTTGCCTTGCAGGTACTTTAAGAAAATGACTGGATAAAGGGAGTAGCAGTTTTTACAATCACAAAGGCACAAGATAAGGGCTTTCACAAGCATTTCAGATATCATGGCAGCATTTCTGAAATTTAGGAATTTCCCCTCTCTCTACTCCAATATACCAGAAAGCAAAAAGGGATATTTATATAATGATTCAGTATTCAAAATCATCCCTTAAATCCCAATTTAGTGGTTACACTTTCATGTTATAGTTCTTCAAATATCTGGAGACAGGCCAATTTACCTTTTACAGTGATATTGTAATGACTAAATGTTTAAATTTAAACCCTGCATTATAATTAAAACACTGCATTCTTCATATAACAGAGCTGAAAATGTCACTATAGATATATTCTGACCAGCCCAATCAAATTTAGATTATTTTCCCTCTTGATAGATGTCTTTTGTTTGTTTGCTTGTTTTTTGCATGGGCAGGCACCAGATATCAAACCCGGGTCTCCAGCATTGCAGACGAGAATGCTGCCTGCTGAGCCAGCATGGCCTGCCCTATAGATGTCTTTTCATATAGCTTAAAAGTGTTTCCTTTTTTACCTACTTCACACTGGCGGCACTTATCAACTAAAATCTCCTTGCATTTTGCACATAACTGTGCTGTTTATCCAAAGCAACCCCCATCCTATCTTTGATTCTTTAATTCCTTGACCTTTAATGAAACACATGTATATCCTACTGAATTTCATCTTAGGTTAAGCCCATCATTATGATCTGTCCAGAACCTTTTGAATCTAAGTTCTGTTGTCTAGCATCTTAAGTTATGCATCACTTGCAAATTTCATAAGTGTACTTTCTATGCCTTCCTTCAAATTATTAATAAAATTGTTGAATCTGATTATCAAGGTCAGAGCTCTCCAGCAGGATAAGTCCCTTCAGTCTGATCCATTAACTTCTTAGTGTTAGGCCTCGAGAAGAGGACCCCTTCCCCCCATGATGTGATCTACCTCTGTCAAATATTTCAAACAGCTTTCCTACCCTTGTCTGTATCTTTCCATGCTCCAGCAGCTGCCCTCTTATAATGACCCCCATTATTCAACTTTCACTCTTTGGCAGATACATTCTTCTGGTACATACCTCTTACTCAATACCTGTCCTCCAGCAATTACAACCCTGCAGCTTTCAGGCAGTGCTTAAATTTTAACTTTACCAATGGAAGACTGCCAACTCCTAACCTAGCCCTCTAATTCTGAAAGCTAGACAATAGAAATTTTCCTAGCCCTTGCCCCCACCTCCCCAACCTTAAGCCATAAAACCCTATCCCATGCCACCTTGGTGCAGTCATTTCTCTCTCTTGAAATGCTGCCCAGGCAGCTCTGTTTCTTCCCCAAATAAGGCCTTTGCCTGAATTCCTTTGCTATTGCCTCATTCCTGGTGAGTTTGCTAAGTTTGCCATTCACTTAGGATAGTTGCCAACAACCTACAGATTCTCCTAACATTTATTTGTCTTCACAGAGATCATGAGACACACTGCCAAATATCTTATTTGTATCCAGATGCCTTATATTTGCGTGTTTCCTCATCTAACTTCCTGGGTAACTATTCTTTTAAAGTCACACAAACTCTTCTAGAACTCTGAGTTGGAAGAGAAGAGCATTGAAAAAGTATCCTCTTTCATCCTATTTCTCTTTTTCTCCTTCAAAAACAAAAGAGCTGTAAGCCAAAACAAGCTTATTGATATGGAACAATTAACAGAATACCTGTATTTCCCTTTGCCATTGAGAAAAATCGGTTTGATAATTTCATCTTTTTACTTCCGGGGTTCAGGTCTGACTCATTCTAATGAATGGAATGTCCCTTTCACAATTAATACTGTATATTTGTTTAGGGCTTTGCTAGTTCCTGGTATTTGTCTTGAGAGATCCTAGCAGGAATAGGCTGCCTTTAGCCTGTATTCTCTCTTTTAGCAAATAAGGTTCAAAGTTCATAGACATAGCGGACTACATTGATGCTTTGAGAAAATTTGTTTCCCTTCAACCGAACAAATATTTAAATAAGTTTCTCTGCCTCTGGTCTCTTTCATTTGATATATGCTTATGAATAATTCTTGAAAGGGGAACACAGGGATTAAGTCTTCTGAGTAATGTGAATAGTTTTTGGATGAGGTGAAGTAAATCCTATCCAGAATTATAAATATGTGAACAAACTATATAAATAGTAAACACATATGAAGATACTCACTCAAACAATAACAGCAATTACATAGGTGATAATGTAGGTTGTAAGTGTGAAATGATGACAATTTCTTTAGATACCTGCCCCTTCTTAAGATGTCTATTGAAAATATAATAGCCCTGACAAGAACTGAGTCTTTTTGATTTGACTATTTAAGGTTGTGGACCTTTTGACCCTTGGACCCATAAACATACACCTCTGAAATTAACTTTCTCAGGAGGTACACAGGAGCTGTGCTGGTTTGAAAGGATGTATGTCACCTAGAAAAGCCATGTTTAATTCTAAATACCATTTCATAAAGGCAGAATAACCCCTACTCAATACTGTATGTTTGAAACTGTAATCAGATCATCTCCCTGGAGATGTGATTTAATCAATAGTGGGTGTTAAGCTGGATTAGGTAATGACATGTCTCCCATTTGGGTGGGTCTTGATAAGTTTCTGGAGTCCTATTAAAGAGGAAACATTTTGGAGAATGAGAGATTCAGAGAGAGCAGAGCAGAATGACATAGCCATGAGAAGCAGAGTCCACCAACCAGCGACCCGTGGAGATGAAGAAGGAAAATGTCTCCTGGGGAGCTTCATGAAGCAGTAAGCCAGGAGAAGAAGCTGGCAGATGATGCTGTGTTCAGCATGTGACCTTCCAGATGAGAGAGGAACCCTGACCGTGTTCACCATGTGGCTTTCCAGATGAGAGAGAAACTCTGACTGTGTTTACCATGTGCCCTTCCACTTGAGAGAGAAACCCTGAACTTCATTGGCCTTCTTGAACCAAGGTACCTTTCCCTGGATGCTTTTGATTGGACATTTCTATAAACTTGTTTTAATTGGGACATTTTCTCAGCCTTAGAACTGTAAACTAGCAACTTATTAAATTCCCTTTTTAAAAAGTCATTCCATTTCTGGTATATTGCATTCTGGCAGCTTGCAAACCAGAACAGGAGCCAATTGCAAGATATATCTCTATGCCTCTCAAGAAAATAAAACAGCATTCCATTGTTCTTTAATATATTTTACTCATGGAAATAAATGAACAACACCCAAATAAGAATGTAGACTATTTATTAAGAGGTTGCTATCATAAAGGAGTCAGCCACCACCACATGTGTTTGACAGACTCAAAAACAGGCAGCTTAACAGGAAGGCTTTATAATGGAAAAAAGGGAATACAAGGTATTCCCTCATTGGAGGTGTTGGCATTGAGGAGGCTGTAGGCAAGCTAACTAGAAGCAGGGCATCATTTGTGTTTGCTTAAGGGAGTGTACTTTAGTTTCTCTGATTGGTCTTAAATTCGGAGGAGGAGCAGCAGTTAGAGAAGTTGTCATTTATCAATCAAGTCTTGGCTACTTTGGATCAAATGTTACAGGAATCATGTTTTTACTTCCAGGGATATTTGCTATAGATTTAAGGACCGTCTTCTGGGACCAATTGTTGCAAGTAGTGGACCAAATTTCCGTGGCCTGGTTGTTGCTGATAATGGGTCAGAGTTTCCTGGTCATTGCCTATACGTATATTCAGTCTGTCATACTATACAAATTTGTATGAATTCTGTCCAGACTTGTAAGTCTGTCCAGTCTGCCCTGCTGCCTTATGTGCATGTAAATGTGATAATGATTGCTCAATATTAAATTGTATTCTTTCTCTCCTCTTTTGGTATGAGGGGTCTTTTGTTGGCAGGATTGTTTTATTTCCTTATCAAGATGAAACTAGGATATGTAATCATTCCTCATTAGAGCAAGAATGAAGATTTTTGTTATTTTTACTACAGTAGTCCTGAATTCCCACAGTATTCCAGAATCATTTCCTAATTTCATTATTCTGGTTCTACAGCCCTAATTCCTAGATTCACCTCTGTATTGCATACTATTGCATGTTGATCTGTTTGGTTTTGCTGATATTGCTGTGCTAATAGCAAAGCACTTGCAAACTGTGTCTGTCATTAAAGCTATTCCTCTACCCTCTGCCCCTACCCACGTATACAGGTGAAGACTGATAATTTAACATACAACTAAACTTTCATCAGTTCATGTGAGCAATAGAATGTTTTTCAAAACTGATATTACTAGACCCCCAAGTTTTCAGAGGTATTAAACAATAATATTCATTTTTCTAAGTGATTTTTTGGTCTTTGAAAATTATTGTTTGAGGCTAAACTTTACTAGGTCCTCAAGTGCTGAAAATCACTGATTTACATGGACATCATAATAAGATTATAATAAATGGAAAAATGCTTTAGCAACCCTTATTAATGTGCCACTGATTTTTAAAAAGCAGCATTTTAAAAACAGGAATAAAGTATCCAGGACAAATTTCATTTACTCACAGTGCCAGCTTGAAAATATTATGCACCCCAGTAAAGCCATGCCTTAATCCTGATTCAGTCTTGTGGAGGCAGCCATTTCTTTTAATCCTAATTCAGTATTGTAGTTTGGAATCCTTTCATTTGATTATCTCTGCAGAGATTTGACTCACCCAGCTGTAGGTGTGATCTTTGATTAGATGGAGATGTGGCTCCATGCATTCCATGTGTGTCTTGATTAGTTTACTGGAATCCTTTAAAAGAGGAAATATTTTGGATAAAGCCAGACAACAATGGAAATATCAGAAATCACAGAGCTGACAGAGAGAACACCTATAAAAAAGACAGAAGCCTCAGAGCCAACAGAGAGAGCAGATGTAAATACTTGGAGACCAGTTACTTCAGAGAACAGAGACACAGACGTTTGGAGATGCTTGGAGCCTAGCAGACATCACTATGTATGTTAAACCAGCCAGAACCTGAAGAGAGCCAAATGAAGCCAAGAGATGAAAGCCAGCCCTGGAGAAGCAAAGCGAGCAACACACACAGGAAGAGCAGATGACAGCCACATGACTACCCAGTTGACAGAGGTGTTCCTGACCCACCGGTCTTTCTTGAGTGAAGGTAACCTCTTGTTGGTGCCTTAATTTGGACACTTTCACTTCTTTAGAATTGTAAACGTGTAACTAATTAAATTCATCTTTTTAAAAGCCGTTCTAGTTCTGGTATTTGCATTCCAGCAGCTTACAAACTAACACATTTACCCTCACCCTGTTCCTATAGTTATTTCAATGGTTTATTCATCTCTCCTGTAAAACAAATCAGATGTTCTACATTAACACTTGGAAATACTGAGTCATTTTTTTCAGATTAATGAACACAATAGTGAACAGTGAAAACAAAGTAAGAAATGTAATTCTACCTTAATTATTATTGATGGGATTAAGACACATTTCAATGAATAGGAATAGAAAAATATAATTTCTTCTTCCAATTTCAGAATGAATCATTTCATTGGATTTACGTGGTAGCCAGAAAAGTTTCCAAAAAAATTTTCCAGGACCTCAAACTCTTCTTATTAAATGTGATTGTCAATTTCCTGCTCTGGATGGTTCTGCTCTGAGTGAGGTCAGGACTACATAATAAAAGGCACATGTAACATCAGATTCATAGACAAAATTCTTGCTTCCTCCAGTTCAAATAAGTAGGAGATGAGGTGTGATATCTAAGCCTCAAAAAATTCCATATTTTCTACCAATTTGAAACTTGCTACTTCAAAATTGTGTGACTTCAGGGTGGGCCACGGTGGCTTAGTGGGCAAGAATGCTTGCCTGCCATGCCAGAGGACCCGGGTTCAATTCCCAGTGCCTGCCCATGTTAAAAAAAAAATTGTGTGAGTTCCAGCAAGATCAAGGAGAGCTGGCTACCTCGGTAAAACATAAATACTGTTATAATTTCAAGCAATTCAGGACAGCTGGCCTGGATTTGGTTTGGATTCCATGGAAATAATTTGGAATATTAAAGCTGAAATAGAAAGGTGTATTTATTTGGTGAGGGGGATGGATCAATTCATTTTGATTAAATGTAAAGAAAGGCTTAGTTTTAACTCCATTTTAAATTTTCATCTTGATGCCTCATCCAATACTTTGTTAGGTGCAAAAGTACCAATACTCATTGAAGTTCTTCAGTAAATTGCTGAGCTCCTGTTCTCAAGCATGGTATCAATACAGGACATATATTTATGTTTTAATGCCTAAGGTAAAGGAGGCAACTATAGAACAAAGACACGGTTTTTATTGCTTTTCTGAGTTATATATGATCATAGTTTTTTTTCCTCTTGAGCACAGATGCACAAGTAGTGGTTAGAAAGATTGCAAATTCATAAGCTTGATTTTGAAATATACAAATTGAAAGATTTAAAATAAAATCTGTTCCAACCTTTTTCATTCTTCAGCTTTGTCCTTTTGTGATGTTATTTATAGTCCAAGCTTTGGGAAAAATTTCAAGTCAATTCATAAAGTAGATTAAACCACTGAAAAATGGCGACTGCGAGATGTATTCAACAGTGTTCCATAAAATAATTCATTTCACCACTATAATTATGATACACCTGATATCTGGCAAACTGATTCCATAGATTTATGGCTTCATCATCTGCTTTGCTGATTGCTAGTCTCTCAAGGACAAATGAGCTTTCAGACACAATTGAAAATATACAGTATAAAGCAACGTTATGTCTACTCTGAATAGTTATGCCATAATCAGGAAAAAGTTGTTAAATAAACCTAATTGAGCATTTAGAAGGCTATATAAAACATTCCTATTTATTTCTTCCCTAGAGATCCTTGTTAGGTTTTTGTTTCAAAATGTCATCCAAATCTTTCATCAGCAATCTCTCTTTCCTTTTATTTGTTAATTGCCTGGGTGGTGTTTTTCACAGAGATGTGAAACCCCCAGGATTCCTTTTATTTCTTCATACTGGAGGAGCGTAACATAAAATACTCCAGTTTAACACTGGAAGAGAATGACTAAGTCCTTTAGGTATGAGATGAAGAGAAGAGTTTGAGAGAATCACAAGAAACTTTAGAGAGAGAAATATGTTTGCAAACAAAAACATGATTCTACTGAAACTTTACAGCAGGGAAAATAGCATTGAACAAGAGAAAGCAATGATTAAACACTAAAGATGGTTCCTCTCAATCAGCTCTTGACATTTATGTTGTGTCATAACATCTCTGGCAACTCATCTCAGGTTTATGAAAACAACAACAGAACCATTGAAATGACTCAGTGATTTTTTCTTAAAGCAACTGACAAATTCATTGCATTGAAAGATTTTTTTAGTTAGTAAGGCAGAGAAATATAGCTGTAGGGATGCCTGTTAGGAAAGCCTTGCACATATTCAAAGCAGTATATTTAACCTGTTTCCAGCTTTTGCAAATACAAACAGTATTGCTGACAGCCTCATATAGGAATCTTTGTTCAATTGGGTGGGCATGGCTGAAACATACATTTATAGGAAGGGAGTAGCTTGGCTAAAGAAACCATACATTAAATACATTGAAAGATATCACTAAATTGTTCACCAAAGAGGTTGCATAGTGCATGAATGTGCTCAATTCCCTGCACTTGCCACAATGTGATATTGTCAGTGGCTTAATCTGCTTCAGTCTGATGGAAGGGGGAGAGCTGGTTGCATAAAGCATAAATTTATGCATATATTGCATAAAGTGCTTGATGTGTATCTGGCACTGTTCTAAGTCCCTTATATTTAGTATATTACTTATTCTTCACAACAACATATTTACTATTGAGGAAACGGATTCAAAGAATTTAAGCAACTTACTTAAAGCCCTGAAATTACTAAATAGCAAATCTAGAGCTCAAACTGAGAAGAAAAATAGAGATTTACTGAGACTTACCAGCTCTATTTGTGACCTTAGGTGAGTTGTTTAACCAATCTGAGCTTCCATTTCCTAATGCAAAAATTTAGATTACAGTAATTCTCACTCTCTAGTATTGTCATGAGGATTAAATTATTAATATGTATAAAAGGTTTTAAAAAAATCACCTGTTTGGTACATAGCAAAGTTCAAGTAATTCTTAACTAATATTATCCAAATCCTATACCTCCTAATGAAATGTCCTAGAACATTAGCTTTCTCATCCTCTATTCCAGTACTGCTTAGACTATCAACTGCAGTAAAAGGAATTTTCACCTACCATCTTCACATAAAGTATTTGTCCCTCTTGCTTCTGGGTGCAGAGAACATATTATTTCCACTCCCTTTATTTCCCATCCCTTTCTTCACTTTTTTTCTGTGAAACTCCAGCTATACCTTAGCATTTAAGATGCCAAGTAATGATTTGAACCCTCTCACTTGCTACTATCTGTCTACCTAGTTCTGCAAGCACTATGAGGACAGAATTGCTAATGTTACCACCCAACAGCAAATCAGAATCACAATCCCACTCAGAACTTAAGTTCTTCATCAAGCCCTTCTATGTTTGTAGAAACTATTCCCATTTTTGTATGTAAAATAGTGACCATCAGAATTCTTGGGGATAAAACTTTGGAAAAACAATTTTTAAGGCCCTTCAAATGGGGAGTGAGATACTGAGGACATAGGTTTCATCTACACCCAGGGTAACAGAACTTGATGGCTAGTCTGTGCTACATGATACAGAGAACGAAATGCATTTATTTTACTCATGAGAAGATTGAAAGGAAGAGAAGGAAAGAGTGTAGTACTTCCAAAATGATGGAATATTGAGTCTTATATTGGGTGAAGGACCAAAAAGAAGCCTCCTCAGTGCCAAGGTGGTCTGCTTTTCTTTCCTTTTATAAATTGAGGTAACTGTAGATTCAGATGCAGTTGTAAGAAATTATACAGAGAGATGTCTTATACGCTTTGTTTAGTTTCCCCCAGTGGTAATATTTTGCAAAACTATAGCATAATACTAATACAGAATATTGACATTGATACAACCTACCAGTCTTACTCAGACCTTCATAGCTTTCTTGTGCTCATTTGTGTGTGTGTGTGTGTGTGTGTGTGTGTGTGTGTGTGTGTGTGAAAGACTTTTAAAAACAGGGTGTGTCCACACAATGGGGCATTATACAGCCATAAGAAAGAATGAAGTTCTGAGACATGATGCAACATGAAAGAATCTTGAAAACATGCTCAGCGAAATAAGCAAGGCACATAAGGACAAATATTGTGTGATATCACTTAAAACAGATGACTAGAAATAGCAAATTTACAGAGATATAGATTCCAAGTTACTGTGAGAGAGTGGAAGGAGGAGGAGAGATAGGGGAAAGATAAGGGGGAGTGTTTATTTGGGAAATTAAAGCAAATGTGTATACTGCACACACCAGGGCTCTGCCCCCAGATCCATGCACTGGCACAGCCACATCCTCCCTGCCAAACACCCACATATCTGTGCACAGACCTCTTCACCCCTGCATCCTACCCACCTGGACTTGCACATGTGCATACGCTTGCTCCACCCTACAGCACAAGTGCCCTTCTTCCACACCTGGCAGGAGCTCTCAAGCATATGTGCCACATAGCCTCTGCCCTGCACTAGCAGGCACCCCTACACCATCCAACCCCAGCAAAAGCAGACCCATGTGAGGGCCCCATCCACCCATCATCACCCACCCAACACACATTCTGCAACCTCTGTGACATGTGAACCAGCCCTAAACACTCACTCATCTACATCCAGGCTCCCCCTGGACCCTTTCCCCTATGCAAAGACATACCCATGCACCAACCTTCCTAGGCCTTGATTTCTGTGCCCTGAACCCCACACCCTGACACCCACAACCCACATAATTCACATGTCCACCCACAAGCTGCCCACATACCATCCCCTATGCATCTGCTCAGCACCCCTATCCTGCTGCACCATTGTCCCTAATGTGGCACACTGCTCATGCACTCCTAGGCCTGCCTGGGCTGCACCTCACCTCTATGACCCCTCCACTACATGTCCTCAATACCACAATGCACACCCCATGCTCACAAGCACCAGTGTTGAGTCCCTGGCCTGTGCATATACCTGCACCACAACCTATCACCACACTGTTGTGCCCCCCACCACACCTCACATCCAGCTCCACATCAGTCCTGCAAATACAAAGCTTTAGACTACTGAAGGAAATCAATATCCAAAATAACCCTATAAAAATATTTACATGCCATGAAAACAACAGATCACTAGCCATATGAAGATGCAGACAGATACAACCCAGTCTAAGGACCAAATTAAAACACAGAAGAGGCACAGACTTTGGAATGACTAATGAAAGATGTCCATATAACTCTACTAAATAAAATCAGTGGGGTGGCTAATACATAAAGGAGATCAAGAAGACACAAGAAGAACATAAAAAGGAATTTGAAAGAATAAATAGAAAAATAGCAGATATCACAGAGATTAAAGATGTTGTAGATCAAAACAAAACTCTACTAGAGACACACAACAGCAAATTTGAAAGAGCAGAAGAAAGAATAAGTGAACTAGAGGACAGGACAACTGATTTTGAATGCACAAAAGAAAAAATGACAAAAAAGATGGAAATATTTGAATTGGATCTCAGGGAAATGATGGACAAAACAGAGTACACAAATATAACAATCATCAGTGTCCCAGAAGGAGAAGAGAATGGTAAGTGCTAAAAAAATTAGTGGAGGATATAATTGGGGAAAACTACCCAACCTTTATAAAAGATATAAGTATGCAAATCAAAGAAGCCCAATGAACTCCAAATTGAATGACTCCAAATAGGCCTACCCCGAAACACATACAAATCTGTCTGTCAAATGTTAAAGAGAAGCAGATAATCCTGAAAGCAGCAAGAGAAAAATAATTTACTACGTGCAAGGGAAACCACATAAGATTGAGTTTAGACTAATCAACCAGCAATATGGAGGCAAGAAGGCAGTGGTATGATATATTTAAGATCCAGAAAGAGAAAGACTTCCAGCCAAGAATTCTGTACTCAGTCAAATTGTCCTTCAAAACTGAAGGAGAGAGAAAAATTTTCACAACCAAGCAAAAGTTGAGAGAATATGTCAACAAAGGGCCAGCTCTATAAGAAATACTAAAGGGAGTTCTGCTGGCTGAAAAAAAAAAGAGAGGGAGTTCTGGAGGAAGGCACAGAATTGAAAAGAAACAGTAAGAGCAACCTAAAGGATAAAAAAAGAAAGAAGGAAACGTTCAGGAATTGGAAAAGGATGCCCTCTGTCACTGCTATTATTCAACATTGTACTAGCAGTTCTAGTGAGAGCAATAAAGCAGAAAAGTGAAAAAAAAAGGCATCCAAATTGGAAAGGAAGAAGTAAAATTTTCATTATTTGCAGATGACATGATACTATACTTGGAAAATCCTGAAAAATCCACAACAAAGTTACTTGAGTTAAAAAACAAATATAGCAAGGTGACAGGTTATGAAATTAATGTGCAAAAATTAGTAATATTTTTATACAGAAGCAATGATGTAACTAAAGAGTCAATTAAGGAAAAAAATTCCATTCAAACTAGCAACTAAAAGAATCAAATACTAGGAATGAACTTAACTAGGGATGTAAAGGATTTAAAAAACGAAATCTTAGAAGATATAAATAAGTGGAAAGACATTTCCTGCTCAAGGATAGGAAGGTTAAATGTAGTTAAGATATCAGTTCTACTGAAATTGATCTACAGTTCAATATAGTGGCAATCAAAATTCCAACAACCTAATTTGAAGACTTGGAAAAGCTAGTTAGCAAATTCTTCTGGAAGGGAAAGAGACCCTGAATAGCTAAAAGCATCATAAAAAAGAAGAATGAAGTGGGAAGATTTACAGTCCCGAATTTAAGAAGTTATTATAAAGCCACAGTGGTCAAAACAGCATGGTACTGGCAGAAAAAGAGAAGTATTGACTAATAGAATCAAATAGAGAGCCACAGATAAATCACCAACTCTATGGTAAATTGATCTTTGAGAGGGCCCCCAAAACCAGTGAACTGGGACAAAAGTATTTTTAATGAGTGGGCATGGGAGAACAGGATATCAATAGACAGAAGAATTAAAGAAGACCCTTTCTTTACACCCTATACAAAAATTAAATCAAATTGGATCAAACACCTAACTATAAGAACCAGTACCATAAAGCTCCTAGACGAAAATGTAGGGAAACATTGCTTCAAGACCAAGTAATATGAGATAGCTTCCTCAACTTTACATCCAAAGCACAAGCAACAAAAGAAAAAAAAAAGATAAATGGGAACTCCTTAAAATCAAAGGGTTTTGCACCTCAAAAAACTTTGTCAAAAAGGTGAAGGGGCAGTCAACTCTATGGGAGAAAATATTTAGAAATTACACATCATACAAAGATTTGATATCTTGTATGCATAAAAAAATCAAATAACTCAACCACAAAAGAAAAAGCAACCCAATTATAAAGTGGGCTAAAGATATGAATATACATTTTTTTGAAGAGTGAATACAGATGTTAAAAAGCACATGAAGAGGGCTGGACCAGCTGTGAGACTCCGCCGCAGTGAACTCCCGAGCGGCATGCGCTTCCCCGGGTCGCGGCGGCTGGCGGCCAGCACCCCTCCCTCCCTCCGTTCCAGACCAGCTGAGAGTCTCAGAGAAGCGAGTTCCCCAAGCCATGGCAGCCGGCGGATGGCACCCCTCCCTCGCGTGCGGCTTCCCAGACTGGCCGCGAGTCTTGGATCAGCAAGTTCCCCAAGCTACGGCAGCCAGCGACCGGCGGCCCTCCCCCACGGGTGGCTTCCCGTTCTGGCTGTGAGGCTTGGATCAGCAAGTTCCCCAAGCCACAGCGGCCGGCGACTGGTGCCCCTCCCCCACAGGCAGCTGTCCAGAAGGAGAGGAGGGAGTCTCCAACAGAGGCAGGGACTGGGTCCAACCAAACACCAATAGTAGCATTAATAAAGGAGCCACAACATCTTTTGCTAGTGGGACCCGCAGACAGACAAGTGCCACATACTGGGCAGGATAAAAAAAACAGAGCCCAGAGACTTCACAGGAAAGTCTTTCAACCTGCTGGGTCTCACACTCAGGGAAATCTGATTAAAAATCCAGGCGCCAGCAAAAAATAACAAATCACACCAGGAAAATTGAAGATATGGCCCAGTCAAAGGAACAAAACAATAGTTCAAATGAGATACAGGAGCTCAGACAACTAATTCTGAATATACGAACAGAAATGGAAAACCTCTTCAAAAACCAAATCAATAAATTGAGGGAGGACATGAAGAAGGCAAGGGATGAACAAAAAGAAGAAATGGAAAGTCTGAAAAAACAAATCACAGAACTTATGGGAATGAAAGATACAGTATAAGAGATGAAAAAAAACAATGGAAACCTACAATGGTAGATTTCAAGAGACTGAGGTTAGAATTAGTGAACTGGAGGATGGAACATCTGAAATCCAAAAAGAAACAGAAACCATAGGGAAAAGAATGGGAAGATTTGAGCAGGGGCTCAAGGAATTAAATGATAATATGAAGTGCACAATATATGTGCTGTGGGTGTCCCAGAAGGAGAAGAGAAGGGAAAAGGAGGAGAAAAACTAATGGAAGAAATTATCACTGAAAATTTCCCAACTCTTATGAAAGACCTAAAATTACAGATCCAAGAAGTGCAGCGCACCCCAAAGAGAATAGATCCAAATAGGCGTTCTCCAAGACACTTACTAGTTAGAATGTCAGAGGTCAAA
This sequence comes from Tamandua tetradactyla, assembly GCF_023851605.1. NCBI lineage: Eukaryota > Metazoa > Chordata > Mammalia > Pilosa > Myrmecophagidae > Tamandua > Tamandua tetradactyla. The sequence goes on along the minus strand of NC_135353.1, from coordinate 50,760,450 downwards.
GAGAAAGAGAGGATCTTGAAAGCAGCAAGAGAAAAACAATCCATCACATACAAGGGAAACCCAATAAGACTATGTGTAGATTTCTCAGCAGAAACCATGGAGGCAAAAAGACAGTGGGATGATATATTTAAATTACTAAAAGAGAAAAACTGCCAACCAAGAATTCTATATCCAACAAAATTGTCCTTCAAAAATGAGGGAGAAATTAAAACATTTTCAGACAAAAAGTCACTGAGAGAATTTGTGACCATGAGACCAGCTCTGTAAGAAATACTGAAGGGAGCACTAGAGTCAGATACAAAAAGACAGAACAGAGAGGTGTGGAGAAGAGTGTAGAAAGAAGGAAAATTAGATATGATATATATAATACAAAAGGCAAAATGGTAGAGGAAAGTATTACCCAAGCAGTAATAACACTAAATGTTAATGGACTGAATTCCCCAATCAAAAGACATAGACTGGCAGAATGGATTATAAAACAGGATCCGTCTATATGCTGTCTACAGGAAACACACCTTAGACCCAAAGATAAACATAGGTTGAAAGTGAAAGGTTGGGAGAAGATATTTCATGCAAATAACAACCAGAAAAGAGCAGGAGTAGCTATACTAATATCCTATAAATTAGACTTCAAATGTAAAACAGTTAAAAGAGACAAAGAAGGATACTATCTACTAATAAAAGGAACAATTAAACAAGAAGACAAAACAATCATAAATATTTATGCACCGTATCAGAATGCCCCAAAATACGTGAAGAATACACTACAAATACTGAAAAGGGAAATAGACACAAATACCATAATAGTTGGAGACTTCAATTCCCCACTCTCATCAATGAACAGAACATCTAGACAGAGGATCAATAAAGAAACAGAGAATTTGAATATTACAATAAATGAGCTAGACTTAACAGACATTTATACGACATTACACATAACAACAGCAGGATACACCTTTTTCTCAAGTGCCCATGGATCATTCTCAAAGATAGACCATATGCTGGGTCACAAAGCAAGTCTCAACAAATTTGAAAAGATTGAAATCACATACAACACTTTCTCAGATCATAAAGGAATGAAGTTGGAAATCAATAATAGGCAGAGTGCCAGAAAATTCACAAATACGTGGAGGCTCAACAACACACTCTTAAACAACCAGTGGGTCTAGGAAGAAATTACAAGAGAAATTTGTAACTATCTTGAGGTGAATGAAAATGAAAACACAACATATCAAAACCTATGGGGCACAGCAAAGGCAGTGCTAAGAGGGAAATTTATTGCCCTAAATGCCTATATCAAAATGGACAGCACAATAATACCTAATTGTAAAGTAAGCATTTGTAGAATGGTATGATTTCTAAATGTTGTGCTAATTTCTTTTTTTTTCTTTCCGTTAATAAAAAAAAATGCATTGGATTAAGTATGTAAATGACATATTAATAGATATATTCCACTCAAGGGAATAACTTGTTGGGCCAGAATGTTTTAAATCACCACAGTACATTTAGGAGAGACTGAAAAGACAGGTTATAATTTGAAGAAAAGTGGGTAATACGACCGGTCAGGCAAAGTGAGATATGATGACAAAAAGCCTTGACTATCAAGTGGGCATACTTAAAGACGCTAAGCCCAGCACTGAGCACTCTCCATGCATCCCTGTGTTCAAGCTGCACTGTGACTGTGGGCAGCAGGCTCCATCACCATCCACCCTGCCGATTAGAACACTGGAGCACGGCAAGGCTGAGAAACTTGTACAGAGCCTCACAGTCCATAAAACAATGAAGCCAAGACTTGAAGTGGTAGCTGAGTTACCTCTCTGGGCGGCAGTTGTCAAATGAAGGACTTGGACTAAGTGGTCATGCAGAAATCATTTGATTGTAAGATTTAATATGAAAAAATAACAGATAATATGTGAGAGCGTTGGTGAAAATATAATTGGCTTTCCCTTCCTTTTAGGAAACTTGTTTTATGTTAGAGTTATTTGATCAATGAATGAATATTACAAGACAAGAAATGATACCAGGATAAAACTAGGGTTTGTAAAATTAAAAAACAAAAAAGAAAAGAAGAAAGGGCAAAAATTAGGGAATTAACTGTCCACTTGGAAGAACTGGAGAAAGAACAGCAAACTAACCCCAACGCAAGCAAAAGGAAACAAATAACAAAGATTAGAGCAGAAATAAATGAAATTGAGAACATGAAAACAATAGAGAAAATCAATAAGACCAGAAGTTGGTTCTATGAGAAAATCAATAAGATTGATGGGCCCTTAGCAAGATTGACAAAAAGAAGAAGAGAGAGGATGCAAATAAATAGGATCAGAAATGGAAGAGGAGACATAACCACTGACCTCACAGAAATAAACGAGGTAATAACAGGATACTATGAACAACTTTATGCTAATAAATACAACAATGTAGATGAAATGGACAAGTTCCTAGAAAGGCATGATCAACCAACTTTGACTCAAGAAGAAATAGATGACCTCAACAAACCAATCACAAGTAAAGAAATTGAATCAGTCATTCAAAAGCTTCCCAAAAAGAAAAGTCCATGACCAGATGGCTTCACATGTGAATTCTACCAAACATTCCAGAAAGAATTAGTACCAACCCTGCTCAAACTCTTCAAAAAAAATTGAAGTGGAGGGAAAGCTACCTAATTCATTCTATGAAGCCAACATCACCCTCATACCAAAACCAGGCAAAGATATTACAAAAAAAGAAAACTACAGACCAATCTCTCTAATGAATATAGATGCAAAAATCCTCAACAAAATTCTAGCAAATCGAATCCAGCAACACATTAAAAGAATTATACATCATGACCAAGTAGGATTCATCCCAGGTATGCAAGGATGGTTCAACATAAGAAAATCAATTAATGTAATACACCATATCAACAAATCAAAGCAGAAAAATCACATGATCATCTCAATTGATGCAGAGAAGGCATTTGACAAGATTCAACATCCTTTCCTGTTGAAAACACTTCAAAAGATAGGAATACAAGGGAACCGCCTTAAAATGATAGAGGGAATATATGAAAAACCCACAGCTAATATCATCCTTAATGGGGAAAAATGGAAAAATTTCCCCCTAAGATCAGGAACAAGACAAGGATGTCCATTATCACCACTGTTATTCAACATCGTGTTGGAGGTTCTAGCCAGAGCAATTAGAAAAGAAAAAGAAATACAAGGCGTCAAAATTGGAAAGGAAGAAGTAAAACTATCACTGTTTGCACATGGATATGATACTATACATCGATAACCCGGAAAAATCCACAGCAAAACTACTAGAGCTAATAAATGAGTACAGCAAAGTAGCGGGTTACAAGATCAACATTCAAAAATCTGTAGCATTTCTATACACTAGCAATGAACAAGCTGAGGGGGAAATCAAGAAAAGAATTCCATTTACAATGGCAACTAAAAGAATAGAATACTTAGGAATAAATTTAACTAAAGAGACAAAAGACCTATACAAAGAAAACTACAAAAAATTGTTCAAATAAATCACCGAAGGCCTAAATAGATGGAAGGGCACACCATGTTCATGGATTGGAAGACTAAATATAGTTAAGATGTCAATTCTACCTAAACTGATTTACAGATTCAACACAATACCAATCAAAATCCCAACAACTTATTTTTCAGAAATAGAAAACCCAATAAGCAAATTTATCTGGAAGGGCAGGGTGCCCCGAATAGTTAAAAGTATCTTGAGGAAAAAAAACGAAGCTGGAGGTCTCACGCTGCTGGACTTTAAGGTGTATTATGAAGCCACAGTGGTCAAAACAGCATGGTACTGGCATAAAGATAGATATATCGACCAATGGAATCAAATAGAGTGCCCAGATATAGACCCTCTCATCTATGGACATTTGATCTTTGATAAGGCAGTCAAGTCAACTCACCTGGGACAGAACAATCTCTTCAATAAATGGTGACTAGAGAACTGGATATCCATATGCAAAAGAATGAAAGAAGACCCATATCTCACACCCTATACAAAAGTTAACTCAAAATGGATCAAAGATCTAAACATTAGGTCTAAGACCATAAAACAGTTAGAGAAAAATGTAGGGAGATATCTTATGAATCTTACAATTGGAGGCGGTTTTATGGACCTTACACCTAAAGCAAGAGCACTGAAGAAAGAAATAAATAAATGGGAGCTCCTCAAAATTAAACACTTTTGTGCATCAAGGAACTTCATCAAGAAAGTAGAAAGACAGCCTACACAATGGGAGACAATATTTGGAAACGACATATCAGATAAAGGTCTAGTATCCAGAATTTATAAAGAGATTGTTCAACTCAACAACAAAAAGACAGCCAATCCAATTACAAAATGGGAAAAAGACTTGAACAGACACCTCTCAGAAGAGGAAATACAAATGGCCAAAAGGCACATGAAGAGATGCTCAACGTCCCTGGCCATTAGAGAAATGCAAATCAAAACCACAATGAGATATCATCTCACACCCACCAGAATGGTCATTATCAACAAAACAGAAAATGACAAGTGCTGGAGAGGATGTGGAGAAAGAGCACACTGATCCACTGTTGGTGGGAATGTCAAATGGTGCAACCACTGTGGAAGGCAGTTTGGCGGTTCCTCAAAAAGCTGAATATAGAATTGCCATATGACCCGGCAATACCATTGCTAGGTATCTACTCAGAGGACTTAAGGGCAAAGACACAAATGGACTAAAATAACTATTGAAAGATATATTTTAGCAAGACAGAAAGTAAACTCAGAGGAATGGTGTTATTTTTAAAACAGGGGTGAGTATAGGAATTGATCAAATAGCTTGGTAAATTTACTTTTTCTCAGTAAAATGCAATTGTTGTTTTTTAGGACAAAACTAAAGCCCTAAACCAGTGGTTGGCAAATCTGATTTTTCAGTTAGGTGTCAGATAGTAAATATTTAAACTTGCGGGCCATAAAGTTTCTGTTGCAACTACTCAATTCTGCTTTTGTAGGGTAAAACCATCCATAGAAAGTATGTAAATAAGTATGGCTATGTATCAATTAAATTTTATTCATAAAAAATATAGTTTGTTTTGCTGTAGTTTATTGACTCCTCCTTTAAACAGAGATATTAATATGTTATCATTAAAGCATGCTACTTTCTTTTTGTAGTTAAAAGAAGGACACAAATATTGGTTAATTGTAGACTCTATTGAATTATTTCTGGAAGGGAACGTGCTTGAGATAATACTACGGTTTGTACTCGGTGGAGAACAAGGCCTTTTGGAAATACAACACAAGATAGAAATCTGTCATAGACACTCATAAAAAAAAGAAAGGTGTTAAAGGGAAGAAATTTTATCCATATTTTATTTTTATCTTACTCTGGAGTTTACTGCAATAGTAAGTAAGCATAAGCCATTTGCCACCAGCTAGTTGCCATTCAGCTTTCAGGTTCAGCCTAACTGTTCCTTACTCTCAAGTTTGGGTGAAGTTTTCTTCCTATATGCTTCCCATACCAACTTATACTTACATCTAGTGGAGCACTTAATAAACTTGATCACATTTGCCAGACTGTGCTTGCTCATAGAAAATTAGTTCTGTGAGGGGAGATGCCATGTTTATTTCATTCACTTTTATATCCCTCATGCCAAGATTGCCTGGCATAATGTAGATACTGCACAAATATTTGCTGATTGAATAAGTGAATAAATAACTACTTCTATTGAATAAATGACACATGAACACATGCCGAGATATACCAACTTTATTTCTGGGGTTAAAGTATCCTCTTGATCTTTCAAATTCATTCAATCAACAAATAACAATTTTGTACTCACAATATGCAAAGGACTATTCTAGGTACTGAGGACATAGCAGTGAAAAAATAAACAAAGAACTGATCTCTTGTAGCATACATTGTAATAGGAATAAACAAGAATAAATGTATAAAAAGTGTTTACTAATGAAAACCCTCTATTAACAATGTATGAATTGTTCTTTGATAGTTCAAGACCCTAGATCTTCAGCATTGACACTGACCATCTCTAAGTTAGAAAAATGGCAAAGACAAATGAAGAAATTGACATATTTGCTCATTCAGTCCTGACATATTACAATGTCATATTACAATGTCCAGTAAATTCTTAATATCAAAATATCCAGATAATTGATGCTTCTGCTTAAATAGTAAGGTTGGAAGAAAAGTACGGCAGTGGAAACTAGACTTGAGTTCTAGACTTAGCTTTGACATTTACATTCTGTGTGATCTTAGGCAAGTTGTTCTCTCCCTCTGGGCCTCAGTTCTTTCCATGAAATAGATTCAAACAGCATTTCCAAATCTTCAGTCATTTTCATATCACGCTCATGATTTTTACCATATTTGCATATACCTCTATTATCATTTACCTACTAACTTTATTTAAATTAAAAAAAATTAATATTTGTGTACTTAGCTTTTTCTTTAGTAATGAATAATATTGGTGAAATCACAGTGAGATGTGCTAGTTATAGTGTTACTGAACCCTATTTAGGTTCATAACTATCAAGATGTTTTTAAGTATCACCCAAAAGGATTCCACATACCATAGCTGGTATTTCTATTTCATCAGGAAACACTGGTTTAAATGATTTCCACATCCTCTTTGAGCTCTAAATACTATCTTAAGAGTTTCCTTGGTATGCTCATTTTATCACAAAAGGCTCCAGATATTTTCTTCTTGCAATATGCAAAATACCTTCATTTAAATAATAATTCTTTAACATTCAAAAATGAATAAAGCTCATGATTTCTTTGCATATCTTTTTTCCTCTCTCTTTCATTTAACCTACTACAGTGTTGACCAGGGGAAATTTATGGACCCTTCTCAAACACATTTGTAAACTTGTTTGCATTGTTTATCTTGTTTTATCCTTTTTATTTCAGCCTATCTGTGTCATTAAAGTATGTCTCTCATAGTCAGCATCTAGTTGGGTCTTTTTTAAAAATCCAATCTGGCAAATTTCTGCCTTTTCTCTGGAGTGCTTAATTCATTTATATTTAAATTAATAATTAATATGGCTGGTTTTATGTTTACCATCTTTTATATTGCTTTTTGCAGTGGGTGCTCTATAGCAACCTAAAATTATCAGATACATTTCTAAATGAAAGTTATGCAGGTAGAATGCCATTTAACAAGTTATAGAGCAGAACAAAATCTCTAAATCCCATCCAATCACTCAACAATCAAAACCCCAGGGCTATTTTTTGCCTATGAGTCATGCTCTACTGCTTATAGAAAACAGATGTTTAGTACAACTTAAATTTGAAAGCAAAATAGGTAGAGGGGATGCCTCTAGAAGGACTGTGTGAAGAAAGCTATATCAGCCAGGATGGTATAAGTTATACTGAAGTTATAAGCAACTCCAAAATCTCAGGGATGTAAAACAAGTAAAGTTTAATTTTTGCTCATGCTACATGTTCAGCAAAGGTAAGCTGTGGCTCTGCTCCATGTTGTTCTTAGGCTGATGGAATAGCCACTCTCTGGAACATCACTTGATGGAACAGTCACTCTCTGGAACATCACATGTCCTCATGACTAAGGGAAAGAAAGCCCTGATTGATACATAATTAATTAAATGATAAGCCAGAATTGATACAATTGCTGCTTGCAATTTATTGGCTAGAACTGGTTGCAAGCCTACCCAACTTCAGGGGTGCAGTAAATGTGAGCCTATCATGTGCCCAGAAGGAAGAGAGAATTGAAATATTTGGCAAATATCATTAATGATTACCACATGGGGCTTTTTTTCCCAGAGTCTTAGCTCCTGAAAGTTTAATGCTGCTTGGTCCTTCTGATTTCATTAGATTGAAGGGTAATAAAAAATATTCATAACACTTGGAAAAGCATTTATAAAACAATGATAAGTAAATGATTTGGGAGAATGGTATCGTTGGGAAGAACAGGAGTGAGTGCTCAAGTTTTGTAATAATGCTCCTTTCCACTGGGCTTGGAGATGCTCTGGGCTACAGTGGCATTTCTGGCCTCAAATCTGTTCCTAGTGTGAAAGGGAAAACACAGGAGTAGATTTTATTGGTTGAAAAACGGAACAAGTCAGTTGTATCCAAAGCTAAAGGAATCTGGAAGTGACGTTTTGAACGAAATAAAGGCAGAGAATCTCAGAGAAAGGCAAGGCAGTTGTGACCAAAACTATACATGTAGTTCTAGAGACTGTTTGGGATCTCTACCTTTTCTGAGGGAGACTCTTAAATAAAGGCTTTCAGACTAGATTAATACTCCTCTAAAATTGCTACCATTAGCTATGGGATTTCCAACTCTGCCTACTCCCTATCCTCAGAAAATTGGAACAAATCTGAGGAGGGGAATTACAAAGTAGCTGGACAAGTCAGGAATGAATAAGAAGGGCAGATGACTGTCATTAATTGGGTATTGGTAAAACTATAGGTATTCTAGGTGTTTGAAACATCACTATGAAGTTGTAATTCAGAATTCAGTACTGCAGAAAACATCTATCACAGTTCTTAGGGAAAAAACACAAGAGAGAGGATTATATGATACACAAACCTAAACAGAATTAGAAACAAAGCCATATCTTTCCTCCTTGTCATATGCTTTTGATTTCACTTGCATTCATTTCTGTTTCATTTAAAAATTCCATTTAATATAAAGCAGATATTGAAATAAAAGTGATAGTGATTAGTGCTTGCTGCACTTATATAGCCATAAGTAAGAGTTTATAGACGTATTTGCTGAAAGAGCTATCTTTTCAGTATTATGTGGGAAGGAAAATCAACGGAATTTTCCAGGTAGAGTGACATGGACTATGTCTTACAAATCAGATAAGAATGTACCTTTCAGGCAAGTCACCAACTTTTCTGTATCAGAATATACTGTTTAATCAGAAGTGCAATTTAAGAATCCTAGGAGGGTGCCAGCTCTTTTAGAAAGAGCCAAAAAAAATTTAAAAGGGACTCTGCTGCTAAAGAATCATGGTCTAGATTGGTGTAACCAAAGTGTGGTCTGAGGACGAATGCTTGTTTACAGATTGCTTATTGTCTGTGAGCTATTTACTGGTCTGCCTCAAGATTAGAAGCATGTGTCAGAAAAGTGAGTTAATATTCTACTTCCATCATCAAGAATGTCTTGTTAAAAATATGTATATGCATATATATTCATTATATCATTTTATATATCCAGATACACATTTAATATATATATATATCCATGTATATCAGTATATATATATAATATATAATTTACAAAAACACAACTGCACAGTGTGCTAAATTACATCATTAAGTTATACTTTAGAGCAAGCTCCATATCTTATTGCAGACCAGGAAGAAACAACTCATGGATCAGCACTTTGAGGAACACTTGTATAAATAAGCCTGTCAGTTACAAGAGGATATTGTGGATAGCCCTGTGGCAATAAAAATGCATGGTTTTGGACTTTTTGAGAAATATCAACCAGGCATAATGAGTTCAAGAGCTGCCCAGAAACACTGATACCCCCTTTTGACACCAGGTATGCCCTGAGAAACCAGATCTAGCAACAAAGACTTTAGACATTAGATAATGGAGTTCTTTTAAAATTCCAGGGCTTTTTCTTTCAGCTGTTTTGTTGACATGTCTGGATTATTTCCTTCTCAGTTATTTCCAAATATCACATATTGTTGTTAAATATTTTACAAAAAGGCTGTCTTCATTAAGTCAGTTATCTTAAGAGTGTAATAAAATACTACCTAGTACTTTTGATGGCTTGCTCTGTGTCAGGCACTGTTCTAAGGGTCCTTCACATTATTTAAGATATTGAGTCCTCACAACAATCCTATGAAATTGGTACTATTAAAATCCCCATTTTACAGTGAAAAACAATGAGAATCCTTGATTAAGTGAGTTGCCCAGAATCTCATACTAGCAAGGAAACAGAATAAAGGATCCCAGCTAATGCATAGTACCCACAGAACCTATGTTCTTAATGATCTCAGCATATTTACTCTCTAGGGGAAGAAAAGCAAAATACATTTAGCAGAAAGAATCTTGGACTAAGAATCAAAAGCAATTTTAATCCCTGTCTTGTCATTGATAAGCCATGTAATTTAGGACAATTTTTTTCCTCTATTTGAGATTCAATTCCCTAATCTACAAAAATGAACATGGTAGAGTGAACATTTTCTCAGATCCATTTCAGCTTTTAGGTCCTATGAGTCTCTAAGTACAGCTTTCTTACTAAAAGCAGAGTCTTTTGAATATACCTTTTATATAGAATTTCTCATTCAAATAGAATTCTTTGTTTCTAAGTAAAAAAGCAGTCTTGCTCTGGACTGTCTGCCTGGATGTAGGAAAACCCTTACAATATAAAACTGGATGCTAGCATGAGGGTAACTGAAATGGGATCCCAACCCATTGCTTTCTGTTAAAGACAGGATGTAACAATTACATGCAAATAATAAGTATGACTTTTGATCTTTTCACCATTTTGATTTTTCTTACTGATTTTCTTAAAGAATAAGGCCAACCTATCTGTGGCTTGACTTGACTTCATAAGGAATGAATTTTCCTACATGTCTAAAGTCTTGTCAGTTTGGAAATGTTTAGGTATTCTGTTTCTGGCAAAATATGGCAAATTTTGCCATGTTTCATAGCTCGATAGTCCACCATTTTTAGTACTAAGTCATAATGTACAAAGAATGCAGTGAAATCTTCTCCTCAGTGAGATGGTATGATTTGTAATGAATGGTGGGTGTTAATGCCTACAGATTTAGATCCACTTGTACCTCAAGTAATCAGTTTGGAAAGAAAAACATTCCTGTTCTCTAATTTGAAGAAAAAGCAAACAAAATATAAGTAACCAGCTATTTTTCTTCCAGTATGTATGTAAGGCATAATGATGGCTCAGCACTTCTGTCTGGGCTGAGAAGTAAATGGCAGAAGAAGTAAATGGCAAGAATATCACCGTTTTTAAATGTCAGGTTTACCACCTTTCATTGTCATTTTGTTTTGCCGGTTGAGTGATTTTAGATTTAAGCTTGCAGTGATAATCTTCAGCATCATTTCACTGGGAGTTGAGAACATTTTGTCCAGTGATGCTGGTAACCATAGGGAGTTTTTCCTTTAGCTGATAAATAGTTTAGTTGAACAGAATGGGGTTTTTTTGAGGTTCTTTATATACATAAGTAAAGGTCATGAGGCTGGAGTCAGCTAAGCCAGCAGTAGAGTTGGGCCAGGGTCCCTGTGGGAAACCGAAAGGCCCAATTCTAACAGAATGACTCCTTTCATCACTATAAATGGTCTTTGTGTTGAGAGATGATGGACCAGCACTCAGGGTATTCAGATCCTCAGACAATAAATCTGGATGATCACCATTACCAGGAAGTGTTCTCATATTTACCATCATAGATCCCTTGATCCAGAAAAGTGGTAGAACTAATAGCAGATATAAATGGTCATTTAGATCAGTATTTTCAGTTGTTCAAAGGCAAACTGTGCCAGGAAGTATAAAATTAAAGTTTTCTACTAGCCTGACTTTTAATGGAAGTCAATTTATAGTCCCTTTCTTATCTGTATAGTGCAGTGAAGAGATCTGAATTAGAATTCTCATCCGCTAGTAACTACATGACCTTGAAAAAATCCCTGAATTCTCTTGGCCTCAGTTTCGGCATCTGTTAAAGGTGGCATTGGACCATATGATCTGACTTTTCTCTTGAAAAAAGTTTAGGATTTTATGGCATAATGATTTAAAGATTAGGTCTTCTTAATAACATAACCTAGTTTTCTTTCAAATCCTGATTCTCTGGTTTCCTCAAGACACGTGGACTCAAATAGAGCCCAATGTCAATTCTGTTGCAAAGATGCTTGATCCAAGGAAATGTTGCAACTTTCATATTAAATTCAATGGGGAATACTGCTTACCTATTATAGCCTAAATGATTAAGAGATAGTATTTACCAGTCATATTCTATAAGCAGGTTTACTGAAATTTTAACTAAATTGCATAATTTAAATCTCATAACAACCTGTTGAGGACATCATGGAAATAGAATCTTTTTCCTGCTCTAGTTCTGATCGAATTGAGAATTAAAACCACAAATATCAGCATATGAAAATTAAATTTTACCTTTATAACTAATACAATTAAAAATAAATTGGGACAGTGTTAGAATGTTTGCCTTCCATGAGGGAGTTCTGGGTTTGATTTCTTGATTATGCACCTAAAAAAATAAATAAATAAGTATATTAATAAATAAATTGTGAGGTGCAAGGGTAGTTCAATGGTAGACTTCTCACCTGCCATGCAGGAGATCCGGATTTGATTCCAGGTCCAAAAAATAAATAGAAAACGAAACAAACAAAACATTCAACAAATGGTGCTGCAATAGTTCACATGGAAAAATAATGAAATGTGATTCCACCATACAGAGTACAAGTAAATAAATAAATTGGATTTCTGGGTTTTGTATTTTTTGTAACTTTCTAGTACATTTATAATTTCAAAATAAAAAGTTTAAGAAAAATAAATAAATTGAAGAATATGGTTTAATATATGCACAAGTAGATTTCTTAACACTGAGTAATAGAATTGGATAGACTGAACATCCAAAACTGGACAGATGAATAGGGCAACTAGTCCAAGGTTGTACTGGATAATTTCAGGTTTTCTCTGCCTCCAATACTCTGTATGACTTGGAGGAGCAGAGCAGAATGTACACCCCTTACAACCATCCTGGCCCCCAAGAGAAAAGAAAACAGCATGTGTGCCTGGGAGTCAGACAGAACCCGGTTTGAATCCTAACTCTTCTATTTACATCTTGAAGGGCTTTGGAAAAGATAGTTTCTCTGAACCTCAGTTTTCTTAAGGGTTATTCATTTTTCTCCCACTTGTGATGTTCCTTTGTATTTGAATGAATTATGCTTCAAAACTGGTTGTCCCACCATTTTAACCCTGGTGCTTCTTAAACTAGACCATGCAATAATGAACAGCAATGAACATTCATTCTAATGGAATATTTTTCTAAGGTGAGACAACATCTGATAATGTCTTCCAAGTTTGCAGATTCTGATCATATACTATGATACTTCAATTAACAATTTATCAGGGGTCAGATTTCATTATCACAAAGTTATACTGGAGTCAGAGGAACCGGGATAAATTCCAGTCTCTCCAGAAAGGAGGAGTTAAAGAGAAAGCAGTATGCACTGTCACAAGTACATGAGCTGAACCCAGCAGAGCAAAGACTGTGTACCTGGGTCCCAGAGTGAGAGGAATAAATATTTTGTGTCAATAGGGATCGAAAAATCATTGCAAGTTAGACAAGAGCCCCTCAGGTAGTAGAAAGTTCTAAGAGTGGGGAAGAAGTGTGGCGACACGGGGCTAAAATTTCTCACCCTAAGTCTCCTTATTATATTTGTTACCTTTGCTAACAAAGTTTTTTTACAAAAATCTGATATTGAAGTACATCCTCTTCATTAATAGAAGTCTAGCTATTTTGAGTAGGTACTTAAGTTTTGGATGCTCCTTATCTTCTAAGTCTGTATTACATGAAAGAGACAAAAAGCGTACAAAATTTCCCAGCAAGTGATGGTGTAACCATCCCATAGTTCCTGAGAAATGTTATGAAAAGCTTTAAATGTATTGAAATTGAAATAATCCAAGGACAGATTTATTCTTAAGCCTGAGACACATTATACAGGGAGTTCTGGAAGAGATCATAGTAAAAATGCCCATTAAATGCATCACCAACTCATGTAAATTCAGAAGGCTGTCAGAAATTCACTGGTTGCATTTTATTCTCTGCTACAGAAAACATGTCCTCATTACTGCCACGAAACTGGGAAGCTGTTGACGTTATCATTATTCTAATATGGTTATTTATTTATTTTCTTCTTGATGGTGACAAGAGCTAGTACAAGAAGGATGGGGAGGAAAGACATCATTACCAAGTACCTATATATTATTTCCAGGGAAGATATTATACTATTTGTGTAGATTAGGAGTAATAAATGAGATGACATCATATAATAAAGGGCTGGTTTTCCAGAGAAACTATCTAAATTTAAATAAAAATCCTAGCCTGTTAAAGATGTCTATAAGGAAATCTTATCCAGCCATATTAAAAACATTTTCAAGATTAAAATTGATGCTGGAAATTTATAAATATTATATTTCCATAGTATTTAACCTCTGGGGACCTACCTAATCATCGTGTAAAAGAATATTGAAAAGGTCAGTCTTTTTGTCTGTTTTGTCTGGGCAAAACAAAGAATTTTGAGTCAGAACTGAATCTCTGGTTATCACAGGCGAGTACTTTGCTCTTAATACATATTTCAAAATGCACAAAGGAGCAAATGGATTGTCCTGTGCTACAGTATGCCTGACATATAGCAGTGAAAAAGACAGACATGTTGTTTAATGATTTCAAAGTTTTTAAAGGAAAAAAAACAGAGATTTGTCATCTCAATCATTCAGCAAACATTTATTGAAAACAACTATATGCCAAGTGCTCTGATAGGCCCTAGAATTATAAAGAATAAAGGAGGCAGAAACTGTCCCTGGTTCACAAGGAACTTAAAGCAATCAAGGAAAGCAGACACGACATAATTAAATAATTAAAATACTATAGTGGTGATGCATGCTAAAAAAAATAAGATTTGTATTACACTATCACAACATACATTTGAGTATGCTACTCTGGTCTAGGGGATTAAGAGGCCTTCTCTGAAGAAGTCATTTAAGCTGAGCTTGAAGCATGAGTAATAGTTAGCCTGGCCAAGAATAGGGTGAGAGTAATTAGAGAAGCAGCACAAAGGTTAGAGAATATGGCACGATAAATAAAATAAATTTATTGTAGTTGGAGTAGAGAGAGGGACGACATGACTGATGTGAGATGAGACTAGGGAGATAGGCAGAGCCCAGATCACCTTATGAGGTTAATGAAACTATTTGAACCCCAATGGGAAGCCATTAGATGTTTTTTTTAAATTAAAATTTTATTGAGATCACTGTAGGTTCACATTGAGTTATAGGAAATAATACAGAGAAATCAGTTTCCCCCAGTAGTAACATTTTGCAAAATTATAGTACAATACCCCAAGTAGGATATTGTCATTGGTAAAATCAAATAATCTTATTCCCCCAATTTCACTTGTACTCAATCACTTGTGTATGTGTATAAATATGCATATAAAATCCATATACTTTGAAGTAAACCTCAGGCATCATATAATTCTCCTATAATGATTACTGTATGTATCTTTATGAAATAAGAACTCTTTTTTTGCTATATATGTATATATATGATAAATATATATTATATATACATAAGTGCTAGCATCATATGCTTATTTTCTATTTTTAACCTTTATTTATTCTGAAATATAACATATATATATATATACATAAAAAACCAATAATTTTCAAAGTACATTTTAACAAGTAGTTACAGAACAGATTTCAAAGTTTGGTATGGGTTACCATTCCACAATTTCAGATTTTTCCTTCCAGCTGCTCCAAAACACTGGAAGCTGAAAGGAATATCATTATAGTGATTCAGCAGTTTGTTAAACTCTACCTTATCTGTCATAACTCCTCTTTTTTTATTTTTAACATATATACAAATCAAAGAAGTGAAAAAGTAATAGTTTTCAAAGCACTCTTCAGCAAGTAGTTACAGGACAGATCCCAGAGTTTGTCATGGGCTACCATACCATCCTCTCAGATTTTTCCTTCTGGCTGCTTCAGAATTTAGTAGGCTAGAAGGCTTAAATATTTTTTTTATCATCACAATTGACTTCTCCATCTTTTTTTATAAAAAATAAAATATATACAAGAAAGCTATAAATTTCAAAGCACAGCAACACAATTAGTTGAAGAACGTATTTCAGAGTTTGACATGGGTTACAATTCCACAATTTTAGGTTTTACTTCTAGCCATTCTAAAATACTGGAGACTAAAAGAGATACCAATTTAATGATTCAACATTCATATTCATTTGTTAAGTCCTATCTTCCTGTATCATCATCACCTTTGATCGCCATCACCTTTAATCTTTCCATATCTCTCTTTAGGGGTGTTTGAGCTATGGCAATTCTAAATTTTTCATAGTGGAAGTGTCTGTCACTAATATGGGGTAGGCAGATGGAACTATCTGATATTCTGGAGAGGCTGAGCTAGGTTTCAGGACTTATTTGAACCAGAGACCCATCTGGAGATTGTAGATTTCTGGAAAGTTACTCCAGTGCATGGAACCCTTCTGGAATCTTATATATTGCCCTAGGCATTCCTTAGGATTGGCTGGAATGGTCCTGGCTGGGGGTTGGCAAGTTATGATAGGGAGCAAGGTCTAACTGAAGCTTGCATAAGAGCAAAATCCAGAGTAGCCTCTCGACTCTAATTGAATGCTCTCTGTCACTGATACTTCATTAATTATACTTCTTTTCCCCTTTCTGGTCAGGATGGAATTGTTGGTTCGATGGTGCCAGGTCTGGATCCATCCCTGAGAGTCATCTCCCACATTGCCAGGGAAACATTCACCCCTGGATGCAAAGTCCCATGTAGGGGGGAGAGCAATGATTTTACTTGCAGAGTTGGATTTAGAGGGACTGAAGCCACATCAGAGCAACAACAGAGGTCCTCCAGAAGCAACTCTTAGACATGCCTATAGGTTGTCTAAACTCCTCTGCCACCTACATAAGCTTCACAAGAGTAAGCCTCATGATTGAGGGCATGGCCTATTGATTTGGGTGTTCCTAAAGCTTTTGACACTTGACATCAGAGGATTCCCTGATGATAAGGATTAAAACTTCCATATTCTTTCTCCCATCCCTCAGGGGACTTTGCCAATACTTTTTGATTATCTGCTTAATATACTCAAGGATGTTTCCAGGCATTACAATAATCTATACAGGATTAAAAGAACTCTTTCTTATTTTGTGCTCCCTGTGTTTCAATTGTTGAGATGAACTATATAGATGAATTGAATTAGATTGTGCACTACGGAAAATTTCATCTCCAGACCAAATAAATGAGATCCAAATGGATGAGATCCAGCTTCATCCCATTGTGATCAGAGAAAGTGCTTTGAATAATTTCAATGTTTTTAAGTTTATAAAGACCTGTTTTGTGCCCCAGCATAGGATCTATCCTGGAGAATGTTCCGTGGGTGCTAGAGAAGAATGTATATCTTTGTGCTTTGTGGTGCAATGACCTATATATGTCTACTAGGTCTAATTCATTTATCAAGTTGTTTAACTTCTCTATTTCCTTGTTGATCTTCTGTCTGGTTGTTCTGTCTATAGAGGAGAGTGGTGTATTGAAGTCTCTTACTATTATTGTTGAAACATCTATCACTCCTTTCAGTTTTGCCAATGTCTGTCTCAGGTACTTTGGAGCTCCTCAATTGGGAGCATAAACATTTATGATTGTTATGTCTTCTTGTTGAATCGACCTTTTAGTTAGTATATATTGGCCTTCTTTGTCTCATATGATGTCTTTACATTTAACATCTATTTTGTCCAATATTAGTATAGCTACTCTTGCTTTCTTTTGGTTACAATTTGCATGGAAAATCTTTTTCCATCCTTTCACTTTCAATTTATTTGTATCCTTGTGTCTAAGATGAGTCTCTTGTAAGCAGCACATAGCTGGATTATGCTTCTTAATCCATTCTGCCAATCTGTATCTTTTAATTGATAAATTTAATCTGTTAACATTCACATTTATTATTGAAAAAGAGCTTCTTGAATCCACCATCTTATCTTTTCTATTATATATTATATATTCCTTTCCCTCTTTCTCTTTATATTCTTTAAATTACCCTTAGTAGTACTCTTCAATTCTGTGCCTACCTCCAGACCTCCCTCTCCTGTCTTTTTCTTACAGCTGGCAGAACTCCTTTTAGTATTTTTTGTGGGGCCAGTCTCTTGTTGACAAGTTCTTTTAGGACTTCTTTGTCTTTGAAAACTTTAATCTCCCCCTCAGTTTTGAAGGACTATTTGGCTGGGAACAGAATTTTTGGCTGGAAGTCTTTCTCTTTCAGGATCTTGAATATATCATATTACTGCCTTCTCACTTCCAGGGTGCTAGTTGAGTAGTCTGAACTCAGTCTTATTTGGTTTTTTGTATGTAATAGATTGTTTTTCTCTTTTCAGGATTTTCTGCTTCTCTTCAATGTTTGACAGACTGGTTAATATGTGTCTTGGGGAAGGCCTATTGGGATTTATTCTGTTTAGAGGTCGTTGGGCTTCTTTGGCCAACCCTCAAAAGGACATGTATGTTCATGTCCTTTTGAGGGTTGGGAAGTTTTCCCCCATTATATCCTCAACTACACTTTCTAGCCTTTTACTCCTCTCTTCTCCTTCTGGGAAACCAATGATTCTTATGTTTGTGTGCTCTGCATTGTCTGTCATTTCCCTGAGCTCCCATTCAAGTTTTCCATCTTTTTTGCCATTTGCTGTTTTGAGTCTTTGAATTGAGTTATCCTGTCCTCTATAACACTTATTCTTTCTTTTGTCTCTTCAAATCTGTTGTTGTGTGCCTCTAGTATGTTTTTTATTTGGTCAACAGAGTCTTTAATCTCTATAATATCTGCTATTTTTCTATTTATTCTTTGAAATTCCTCTTTATGCTCTTCTATTGTCTTCTTGATCTACTGTATGTCTCTTGCTATCCCACTTATTCTATTAGATAGAGTGGTATGATCATCTTTGATTAATTGTTCCAACATCTGTGTCTCCTCTGGTGTTTTAATTTGGTCATTAGGCAGGGCTATATCTTTCTGCCTTGTGATATGCTTAGTGATCTTCTGCTGTCTTCTTGGCATGTACATATCTTGATTGATTTCCTTTGGGAGTTGATTTCTTTCAGTAATCTAATGCTTTGTATCTGCAGGATGGTTATACAAGACGGAGCAGGGCAGAAGGTGGGACAGTCAGTACGGTGATTTGTTTCTGGGCAGGTATAGGCACAGGTTGGGGATGTTACACTGATGCTTATGAATGCAGGCACCCAGTGGCCAGGGATGTAGCTGTATAGGGTGCCCCCATCTGGAGGGCATAAGCCTGGTGTGTGCTGGCCTAAGTCATGGGGCCCTTTGTGCACATGCATAGAGCTGTGGCAGCAGGTCAGCATTATGTCTTCATGGATTAGGAGCAGATGTGACTGGGCTGTGCAGGTCAGCACTTTCTCAGAGCTGGGAAGTTTGGCTAAGGGCTGTGTGAATGCACCGTTCTATGACTGCTACAAAGTGCAGTTCCCAGAGCTCAATGATGTGATTGGGGGCTTGTGCACATGCATGGATCTAAGAATGCTATAAACTGATGTGCAGAGCTCAGGAGGGTGGGACAAGGCTGTGAAACACTATGGGCAAGAGTCAGGGGTAGTCCAGGTATGGAGGTTAGTGCCCCAACCTTTATGCACTGGCAACGACCTGCCGGGAACAGATCAGGGGAAGTAGTGCTTGAGAGGGGGCATGCAGGAGAGTTGGGTTGGGCTATGTTTGGGGTGGGGTTGTGAGGCAGGTATGTGCACTGGGGACTACTGAGGTAGGTGTACCTGGAGTGCAGGGAATGGGAGCAGGTGATGGAGTTTGGGTGCATGGGGTTTGGGGTTAGTCCCTGGTCATGAGGCTGCACTGGTGAAGGTAGCGTGCTGAGAGAACATGGCCTGACTTACTTCCTAATCTCTGGCTCCTATCTGTGCATGCCGGCAGGCTCCATGACTCCATACCAGGCTCCAGCTTTATGCCTCTCAGTTCTTTGGCCTCTGCAACTAGGGCTGCCCTATGTGGTACAGAAGGCTCCCCCAAGTCAAACACACTCTCAAATCACTGCCTCAATCGCCCTCCTGTGCCTTCTTTAACTTTTCCATGGAGCAGGGTTAATCTCAAGCTACTTTATTCAGCCTTCTTCCCAGAAGTCCTCTATTAGATGGTTTTAAATAGGGGTCAGATTTATTCTGTTGAAAGGCAGCATTGACAGCAGTGTGTGACTGTGTGTGTGCATTTGACTACATTCTCTTCATTTTACATACCATCTTAGAGTACCTATGTACCTGACCACACTGTGTCAAGAATGTCTAGTTCACAATATTCACAGTGCATTGTGAGATCAGGTACCTTTGCTCCTGCCTTTCATGGTGGGAAATGTGGAAATGAAAATTCAGGGAGATGGTGCCCATGGCCTAATAACCTTACTGAGAGAAGGGAGGAAGGAAAAGAGTGGTTATTCTTCCTTCAAGTCTGTCTATTATGTAACTTGGTCTTTTACCTCACCAAGTAGAAAGTCATCTAGTCCCACACTTCAACTGTAGAATGGTTAAAAGAAAATAACAGGAAATTGGAGAATGACTGTGTAATGTTTACTCCCAAATTAAAGGCTGAATCTCCTAATTTCCTTAATGGGCTTAATGTTAGTCAGGCAAATTATTAGCATTTTGGATTTGATTCAAAATTTTGGTTATACATTTCATTAAGCTCATATTTACTGGAGCACAAGGAAACCCATAGTAGCAAGCAGCAAAAGCCTAGTTTACAACCCATGTTATGAGCAGATGGAGTATAGATATATAAAAATGCCAAACATTTTGATTAAGAGCCTGATTATAGTCAGATCAGAATGAAAAATAATGGCCCTATATAAAGGCTCTTTGCATTTGAAAATACGACTGTACCTTTACTTGACTTCTTTGAAATCAGATAGTAAAGTCTTATAAAATTTGAAATTTGAAAAACAAAAATGAACCCAAACCACAGTGAAATGAACAGAGACAGGAAAGGGATTGTTTGCAGCAGATCAGGGCAGATTTCCCCACAATGTTATAAGGTAAATGAGTTATTTTTACTGTTATCACACAGCAGGGAGTAAACTGTTGGGAATAATGGTTTATAAAGACAGTGCCAGGCTGAAAACAGGTACACGTATAGGTTCTGAATACATTTTGATAAATAAATCAATATTTTAGATCTTTGATGAGGTATTAAAGAAAATCAGGGTGATCTGGAGAACATCTCTGCACTTTTGAAATTGATACCACAAATGACCTATTCTGGCACAAGGAAAGACCAGATGTTGGAAATAATAGGGCTCCTGTGAAAAGTCCTTCTTCTCCCACATAGAATAACAATAATTAGCCCTGGGGCCTTGCTATACAAGTCCCTAGAGAATTAACATTCCCTTAGGATACCACAATCTATCTAAATTCAGAAGCTACTAAAAGAGAGCAAACCTGGTAAAAAAAAAAAAAACTAGTGAGGGTCTTTCAAATACTGAGACACAAAGAGGGCAGATTTGAAATGCTTCCACCTAATGGAAAGTGTGATATAGCAGTACATGGGTATTAAAGAGACTTGGGTTCAAAACCCACTTATCCCATTGTATTAGCTGTATAATCTTAAGTAAGTTATTTATTCTTTATATCTCAGTTTTGCCATTGATGAAATGCGTCAACATAGTATCAAACTTTTCATAGGATTCTTGTGAGGATTAAATAAAGTATGTAAAGAGTCAGGAACATAGTTAGCATTCAATTTTTCAAAGTATCAGAAGTGCCCTAGAAATGTTTTGAACAGCAATTAGCAACTACTAATCTATTTGGATTTGCAACAATCAACAATCTTTTTGGATTTCTATATTGATAGGCTCCTATATGCTCTCCTACATTGTTCCTTAAACTTTCACTTTTCTGATGTCTTGGACACTACTTGAGACTCCTGGAGTGATATATTACCTTCCTCAAAACAGACTTATAAGTGGCTTATAATAAGATAGAATCTACAACAAACACATACTTGTCTTTTCCTGTTATCTCCCATCTGAGGCCCTATGCTTCTGCAAGACAGTACTATGCAATGGTGAAAAGGGTGGGCCAGGTTTTCTGAGCTCTAATCCCAACTCTCCTTCCATTTACTAGCTAGGTGACACAGTTATAATTTCTTTGGGTCTCAGTTCTCTGATATGAAAATATAAAAAACAGAGATGATAATAAAAGTACTTACCTCATGATTTTCTTGGGAGGATTAATGAGTTAATAAATGTAAAGTACCTGGCACATAACAAGCAAGGAATAAATGTTGGCTTTTATCATTTTTTTCTTTCACTTAAACACTCATGACCCAGACTCACTACCAAACGATGGCAGTCCTCTGTTGACAGCACTGAGAAGCACACCCAGATGCAATAGATGGAAACCTATCAGACAGAAGTGCTAAGCCTTCATTATGCCTTACGTACATACTGGAAGAAAAATAGCTGGTTACTTATATTTTGTTTGTTTTTCCTTCAAATTAGAGAACAGGAATGTTTTTCTTTCCAAATTGATTACTTGAGGTACAAGTGGATCTAAATCTGTAGGCATTAACACCCACCATTCATTACAAATCATACCATCTCACTGAGGAGAAGATTTCACTGCATTCTTTGTTCATTATGACTTAGTACTAAAAATGGTGGACTATCGAGCTATGAAACTTGGCAAAATTTGCCATATTTTGCCAGAAACAGAATACCTAAACATTTCCAAACTGACAAGACTTTAGACATGTAAGAAAATTCATTCCTTATGAAGTCAAGTCAAGCCACAGATAGGTTGGCCTTATTCTTTAAGAAAATCAGTAAGAAAAATCAAAATGGTGAAAAGATCAAAAGTCATACTTATTATTTGCATGTAATTGTTACATCCTGTCTTTGACAGAAAGCAATGGGATGGAATCCCATTTCAATTACCCTCATGCTAGCATCAGTTTTATATTGTAAGGGTTTTCCTACATCCAGGCAGATAGTCCAGAGCAAGACTGTGTGAACTAGAAACAAATGTTCCCAGAGTATAAGCAGCAGACCCCTAAGAGGTCATAGAGTTATGGCAAGCCATCTACGAAACCATATGTATAACCATCTTTCTTCAGAGTGGCAATTAAAATATATACCGTAGAGGTAGGCTTCAGGTTGTTTTGATGTTAAAACAGAGTCCTGCTATATATATATATGTGTGTGTGTGTGCGCTTATATAGAAATATACATGCATGCACACACATATTTTAAAGACCAATATTCTTGTGTCCCATCAAGTTATGAAAACAGATAATATTGAAAGGGATTGGAGCTTTGATGACTTCTTGGTTTGTATATCATTATTCCATATTCCTCAAAAATACAATTTGCCCAGCAATTAGAAATATGGTTATATTATATGGCATTAAAATAACAATATAGTACTAACTCAAAAAATGTGGGTTGTTAATAGTGCCTCATTTATTAAAAGACTATATCAAGTGATAATTAACCATACCCAGGCTTCCCAGAGACACAGAAGACCAAAGCATTTGGTATCTACAAAGTCCCAAGTCACCTGAAACACATGAGTCTTAGAAAACTAAAGTTTAACAACACCAAAAAATCAATCTGATACAAACTTCATTCTAGTTAATTTCCATAAAAATAATTTATTTTAGATTTTTTGTTAAATGTGTTTTGAAAGTTTAGATTCAATCATATGCCAAAAAAACATGTCCTTTCAGAAGCTGTAAAACAAAATTTATATAAAGGATTTTAAGTATATCCAGCTGATGGCTGTATATGAATCTTATCGAGAATGTGAGGCTTCAACATTTTTTTGTTATCTTTCATGTATGTTTCCTTTCAGTTTTTCAACTTTTCTATCCATAGTAGGTTAAGTCATTAATTGTTGAGATCCCCACATCCATTTATGAATTGACCATGGAAAAATGGGAGGTACAGAATTTCTAGACATCTGGACATAAATGTAACACATATATTTAGAACACACAACTATTATAAATATATTCAATTAATTTATACTAAACAGACCTAGCATTAACTAATATCAATGTAAAGAGCTATTACAAACTTCCATTTCTTCTAATAAGACAGACTTGATTCGTTTAGAAATCTCCATATGCAAGGGATTGAGAAATGCTTGATAAAATATGTTGAACGTTCTTTTTAAATGTTTGGTTGATCTCACCCAAAATATGGAGAATCTTCAAGGTCAAAAACTATAATGAGATGGTTCAATGGTAGAATGCTCGCCTTCCATGTGGAAAACCTGGGTTCGATTCCCAGACCATGCAACTTAAAAAAAAGAAAACATAATGGTAAGTTCACAAAGTTCCTATGGGTACCCTAAAAATATTTGAAGACTTTTATAACCAAAAGGTTTGAGTTTTAACCACCATGAAAAACAAGAGACAAGGCTTTGGGCACAGGCAAGGTGGAAGTTAGAACTGAAACCCTAGCATTAATATTTGAAGGGCTAATTATTTTCTGAAAAGAGACTTAGAAAATAATTCACCTGCTGGGTAAGGGACACCATAAAAAATTTCTCCATCTTAGCCTCGACACTGGTTGAGGAAAACTAACAGCAAAATATCTCTTCCATGAGAATGCTGAGCCCTGAGGACTACCTGGCTAAGAAACCACAACTAGAAAATTAATACCACATACTTTTAGGTTTGTAACAGGAGATAATGGCTGGAAGAAGTAAACACAAAACATTGATGCAAGGACACATCTCCTCTCAAGCCTCAGAATAGGCAAAATATAAATGCACACCAAGTAATAATACACACGGAAAATTTTACAACACAATGGAAGCAGAACTTCATGAGAATAATAAGAGACAGAAGCAATCAGTGAAAGCAGAATTAGGACTTCAAATATTTCAAATACAAAAATTATTTAAAGCTGAATATAAAATAAGTAACATAAATGTTTAAAGATATAAAAGATAGAATAAAATATATAAGCAAGAATAAGAAACTTCCACAAAGACATAAAATTTGAACAAGAACGAAATATAACTTTAGGAAATGAGGAACATTCATTAAGAGTAAAATGCAATGTAATGCTTAAACATCACATTGGAGTCAACTGAAGAGAGGAGCAGAGAAGGTAACAAAGAGAAACAGAGATTGAAAATATGAAAGACCAGGTTGAGAGACATGGATGATAGACAAGAAGTTCCAATATATCTATAACTGAAATTTAGAAGAAAAGTACAGAAAAATTTGAGGTGAGGGTGATGTAATATGAAGAGATAATGGCTGAGAATTTTCCAAACGGATAAAAGAAATGCATCTTTGGATTTAGGAGCCTGAAAAACTCTAAGAAAGATAAAGATAGTAGAATATATAAACATAGCAGTAAACCCAATAAATGCAAATTGGCTAAACTTTATAGTTAAAAAAGAGTTTGTAAAATTGGATAACAATATGTAATCCAGTTATACACTGTTGATGAGAGATATGTAGAGTATTAGGATGCAGAGAGGTTAAAATTAAAAGGATAGAAAAAAGAACGCAAGAAAATAATTCTAAGAGAAAGTATTGCTATATTAATCAGACAAATAACTTTAAGTAAAAAAAAAAATACTACATTGCACCAGAAGGATAAAACAATTCTAAAATTTGTATGCAATAACATACAAATATACAAAGCAAAATGGAGAGAATAACAAAGAAAAACAAAGAAGTTCATCATCACACTGGGAAACTTTTTTTACTACATGTCTCTCAATAAATGGAAAGTTAAGGACACAAAAACATAATAAAACATTTAAACAGCTCAGTTTACAATTTGGATCTAACACATGGAGACTATTGTCTCCAAATATATTGTAATTTTTCATAAATGTTCAATGTATGCTGGTAAAAAAAAATAGTGATTCCCCAAGTAGAAAGTGTGCATGCTTTAGAAACACACATTGAATACTAATGAAAATTGACAATGAATTTTGCCAAAAAACATGGTTCAGCTGACTCAGAGAATCTATGTCAGAGACTGTGCTCTTTGCCCACATGCAATTAATCTAGAAATCAATATGTAAAGTAAATTTTTAAAAATCTTCTTCATTTGGAAATCTAAAAACACAGTTCTAAATAACTTACAGCTCAGAAATGAATTTAAAAGGAACTCAGAAAATAACTAAAAAAGAATGTAAATTAAAATATTATACATATATTGAAATTTTGAGGACTCAACTAAGGGGTATTTAGACAGAAATTCTGCTCAGTTTAGGTAAAAAATATTTGAATGTTTGTGAACAAAGCATCCAGTTTGAGAAATCTGAAAAGTAAAAATAGGTTAAACCCAAATAAAGTTGAAGGAAAAAAATAAAAATAAGAAAAGAAAATAATGAAATAAAAATAAAAATACAATAGAAAGGACCAACAAAGTCAAATTTAGCTCTTTGAAAATATTTAAATTGACAAATTTATGGCATTGAATAAAAGAGAAAGTGCAAATAAACAACATTAGCAAAGAAAAAAGGCATAAGTATACAAACAGTAATTTTTTCATCTCCCAAGATAATTCTATGGAAGATGCAAATAAATTTGCATACTTAAATAAACTGAACAATTTCCTAAATCAAAGCTGATCCAAGAAGAAACAGGAAAAATGTTTAGAATCCATATCTATTTTCTTATTTTTTTTGCATGGGCAGGCACCAGAAATCGAACCCAGGTCTCCAGCGTGGCAGGCGAGAACTCTGCCTGCTGAGCCACCGTGGCCTGTCCAAACCCACATCATTTAAAAAAAATTAGACTGCTAGTTAAAACTCTTCTCTCATGAAAGACACCAAACTCAAACACATTTGAAGAGGAATTCTACCAAGCTGGATTTTTTCCATGATGGCAAAGATGGTTTTATATTAAAATATTCATAATTTATACATTCATGGATTAAAAGAGAAGATCTATATTATCAGTTCAATGAATGTTGAAAAACTAACATTTAAAACTCTAGTCATGATTAAAAGGCTTAGTAAACTAAGAACAGAAGGATATTTTCTCAAACTAATAAGAGTATCTTCCAAAAATTTAAAGCAAATATAATTAATGGTGAAAGTTAAGAAATATCCCTTCTAAAATCAGGAAGAGGAGAAAGATGCCTGCACCATTGTTTCTAGTCAACATGACGCTGGAGGCACCAGTAAGCACAGTAAGGCAATAAAAAGAAGTGAAAGGTGTAGGATGGAAAAGAACAGTCACTAATTTCATTTGACATGATTATGTATGTAGAATTAATAAGTGCTTAGAAAGACTATTAAGATTATAGGTTCATTCTCATTTTACAGATGAGGAAGAGGAATCTTGGAGAGATTGTCCAACATCACACAGTTACTATGCAGTCCCCCTGTCTCATGAGGAAATTGAAGCACAGAGGACTTAAAAGAAACAAAATTTGTCTGCTTTTAAAACACAGTTGTTTCCAAGAAGGATAGAAACACTAAGTGAATTTACACTAAGCTATCAGAGACTAAGGAAAGGGCATAGAAAGGTAGAGGATAAATACTGCCCTATTTCCTGGTTTTACTGGGGTGCAAGTTTGATCATGTGGCTCTCATGGCCCAGCAAATTCTATAGTCCTTGTCCTTGTGATACATATACCTGACCTTTGGAAAAACATGTGGTGTGGTACTGAGCAGTAGACTTTTAAGCTATACATATCCGCCTGTGGCATTTGGGTTGTCTTGCTGACTTTGATTTGCATCTAGTAGAGATATTTTGCCAATGTTATTATGTGATATTTATTTTACTCCCTAAAACTTGGAGAATACTATGGACCATAAAGAGCCATTTACTGTCTGAACTCCAGATTAATTTCAACAAACTCCAGGTCAAATCAGGTACTTTCCCCTCTACTTCTTAAACATCATCAATTGCAGCTTTATCTAGCCCTTTTTTTATCTCTAGCTTTTGGCTAGAAATTTTTTTCCTATTTACCCTAGATTATTATCATATAGTGAAACCCTGACTGGAGTGAATATATCACTTTAACATTTCAGATCAGTTTGACCACAAAAGTCTTAAAGTTTCTCTCAGCAAAAAAGCGTAAGTATTACTGTTTCAGAAACCATTTGTGTAACTGTCCTTATTTAAGGAATGTTTCTGAAGCTACTACCCTCTGATTTCAGCTCTTTCAGAGCTTTTCCCCTCTTTTTTTCTACAAGGTGGAAGGGAGAGAAAAAAAAGCCACTAAGTCCACACTACCTCAAAGCTGAAAATGTTCTTCAGCCGTTATATTATTTTTTTCATAGACTCCTTCAAATCTTCTGGTACTTTTCACCTAGAACAGACAAATTGATCCACCAAAATCGTCCCATATAGACAGTTCTCTTAATAGTACTAAAGCATTGACTCTGAAACCTTAATAATTGACAAGTTGCCCCAGCAAGAATGTTTTAAAGCATATGTCTGATCAGGTTGTCATCTATGAGAAGGAGAAGATTTTTCACCGATGAATAAATATTAAAGGAACAACAGGAGGTAAAACAAAGATGATTTCAGATTATATACTATGAGTTTGTGCAATCACCACTTATATTGACTTTTCCCATTCATAAAAGATGAACACTAAAACTTGCCCTGGATACCTTAGAATAGTGGATCTCTAAGTGTGCTACCTCAACCAGCAGCATCAGCTGCACTTGGGAGCTTTTACAATTTCAAATTCTGAGTCCCCACTCCAGATCTATTGAATCAGAAACCCTGGAGTAGGGGCCACCTCGTTGAGTTTAAGCAAACCTTCCAGCTGATTCTGATATAGGCTAAAGTTTGAGATTTATTGCCTTAGATGATATTGTGAAGGTAAGGCAATGTATCTAAAAGTGATGATGATAATATCTAATAATCCTTAAGTAGTTACTATGGGCCAGGAACCATGCTAAGAACTTTAAATGGATTAAATAATTTAATCACACAATGGTCATAAAAATAAATATTTTTATTATTATCACTGTGCGTTGCATTGACATTTCCATTTTTTGCCAACCAAGGTGTAGCAAAAGACCTTGGCTAACAGTACAGATATAACGCAGTTTGTGCTCTGGCAGAATGCAAAATATTTGGCCTGATATTTCTCATAGTATTGGTAAAGACAAGATATTTACTTATCTTTCTGTTCTATACTCTATTAAAACTAAATGTGATTCCGGCTATCTAGACACTGTTCCTGGAAAATTAAGTCTTCTGTAAAGTATCACTTTGCCTTGCAATATTTTTGTTCCCGTTCTATAAATTAGAGATAATAGCATTTACTCCCTGGGATTCATTGATCTCATGCTTTTGACACATTTCCAGGGGTAGCAGTCAAGATCATGTCCAGTAAAAAAGTCAGTACCCCAAAACCATGTCTAAATCTATAGATATGGCCTCATTATCTTCTGTGAGGAATGACAAAAGCAAGTCTTCTCTAAATAAATGTTCTAGAGTAATAACCATAGACAATCAAAACAAAACATTCTATGGGAAACAAGCAATTTGGTTAACATATTTCTAACTCTGTAGTTGTATGTCTTTAATAAATGACATGACAAAAATCCCCTAACATCACCTTAATTTGGAAAACTGATTAAAGTGAAGGTTGAGCATTCTCTCCATGCTTGCCATTTATGGCGTTTCCACTAAGGTGATTTCTCCAGTTTCTTTCTCCAGTCTATATCTCACTGCTCATTGTCTAGTAGAGTTAGGAGACAATAAACTATCCACAAATAATGACATAAAGAGATAATTTAATACATCTACAAAACAAACAGGATTGAAAGTACTGAAAGAAAGTATTGATTTTTATCGTCCTTTTTCTTTTTTTGTACTCTCACTTCTCATTCTATTATCTAGAAGAAAACATTAAAAATTTAAGTGTAATTAACAGTGATAAAACTTTTCAGCACTGAAGCTTCTCTTCAATGTCGCTCATTACCAATTATTTGATTTTCTGAAGGTTGGTCTGTCAACCTTCATGTACCCTTCATGTCAGCTACTGTCTGAGGCTGACGTCTGAGGCTAAGCAGTGCCTTTAAGTGACAAAGTCTTCTGCTAAATAGAAACCACATTACATGAGAAAGAAAGAATTTGGAACATCTTGCAAAACTTCTCTGAAACCCAATTCCTATTACCCAGTTCATAACTGTGCATCCCGATTTCCAATCTCAGCTTCCTCTCTACACCATGGCCGTGGATTGTTCTTACTAGGTTCTCAACCTCTGACATTATTTCTCAAGGTATGCGTTGTGCCTGTCTTCCACAAAGGGCTCATGATCTCTACGTAAATCTCAAACAGGACAATGAATAAAAGCAGATTAATTAGCAAGCAAAAAATTTTAAGTCTGGAGCCAATTTCTCCCTCTTGAGCTCCACTTCCCAAAGTCCAATAGGATATCACTTGAATGTCCCAAACACTGTAAAATAAACCCACATATCCAAAAACTAAACTTTTCATCTCTCTGCAACCACACCTCTCCTTCAATGTGCCCTATTTCAGGACCTTCCCTTGCCATTTCTTATCTGTATATTCTGATATGCATAAGTGATGTTTTCACTCCTCTGATGAGATCTATTTATTATCTTGCCATTGAGTTTAGTATAAAATCCAACCCTCTTAACATAATATAGAAAGCCCTTGATGGTTTGGCCTCTGAGCAAACTTCAAACTTCATCATCTCTGACAATTTGCAGTTCCTTGAACGCGCTCTGCTTACCTATCTCTCCATGTTTTCCCTCTGCTTTAATCCCCTCAAGCTCTTACTTCTCCAGGATAACTCCAATTTATTCCTTCAAAATCTCCTCAGGCATCACTTCCTCTTAGAAGACTGGTTCCCTTCAAGCCACTGAGGCTGGGTTGGACATATCTCCTTTGTGTTCCCACAATACCCTATGCATATATGTTGTAGCATTTTTCTCACTCTATTACAGTTACCTAATTTTTTCTTTTCTCCAACAGACTGTGAACTCCTTGAGTGTAGGATCTATATCTGGTTTTCCTATCCCCAAGGACCTGGATAATGGTGTGATACATAAAGCATATGCCGAATAAAGACTAAATAAGTGATGGAAGCACTTTGACCACAACATATGAAAAAGAAATATTCAAATAAAAATGGTTCTGTCATTTGATGTAAGCATTGCTAACAATCAAAATGCATTTCTTTAGTAGTCCCTAAAGTTACAAAGTAATCCTTCCACCAATGTGATCCACTACAGCTTAGCCCACAGTATATTCTCCATGTTCACACAAAGTTTATCAGATGATATTCTCGTTTTCAGGTCAGTGACAGGTGAGGAGGTGCATCTTTCCTAACGCAGTACCTTTTTCATTCCTTTCAAAGATCATAAGGTTGTCTCATACAGCCCTCCCTCCTTCCTCCCTCTTCAATACTCTTTGCCCTACATATGTAATTATTCCAGTAATCAG
The DNA here is from genome assembly GCF_023851605.1 of Tamandua tetradactyla. Lineage (NCBI taxonomy): Eukaryota > Metazoa > Chordata > Mammalia > Pilosa > Myrmecophagidae > Tamandua > Tamandua tetradactyla. The sequence continues at coordinate 50,729,268 of NC_135353.1, read as the reverse complement.
GAATTTCTGTTCCTATGGAAATCAATTTAACCTCCTGATTTAACCAATGATGAAATCTTCCAATAGTGTGAACACTTTCTAGAAAAGTGTGAAGTTGACAAGTTCCTTTTTCAGAGGTTGTTCCTTTGGTTATAAGGTAAAAACAATGCTCAGTTATATCCAAAGTCCTGATGACTACAAATCATTAGAGGGTATTTGTCCCACTCCCCTTCACTCTTGTTTAGTTATATCATTATTTGGAGTTTAGAAGGCAATCAATCTTAATTATTATCTATTTCATTTCATTGAATTCTTGAAGCAAATATGCAAATTGTGTTTTTAAAACTGACAAAACACCATTAGTAACAATCACCTTTTGCTCATCACAGTCCCAGAGTTCATCATACTTATCTTCACTTCACTGCTTTTTCTTCTAGCACCAATATAAATTCCATCCCTCATTCAGCCCCTATGATCTCCACAAATCCTTCCTTCCCAAACTGCTTTAGCCTATTTGGATTTTTTCTTTTGCTGATTGCCTAGAATATTTACTATCTCCACCACACAGAGACTATTTGATCTAGAAGTGATGTTAAAGACATCTATTCACATCCATTTATCTTTTAAAATGAGTGAAAATAGTTTATTGAATGGCAGGGTTCAAGTATGTTCCAACCAGGAAGTAATGTTCTTTTACTCTTACTACTGTCTTCAAATCTACTCTAGTCAATATTTCAGGTCCCTGTTCAATATTTCAAGTAGCTCCCTTAGCTTTTCAGATCACTACTAGGAGTGACAAATAGTTGCATTGATAGGAATTAAAAGTCCAGTCTGATCTACATTTAAGACCTCCATCTTCCATCCAATTTAGAGCTTCTCTCAAGCCCCACCTTGGGCCCAACCAGCAAATTTCACAGATTAGCTATAAAGGAGGATGTGTTCTGTTTCTTCTCTACTTTTCTACCTTGACCTTCTCTTTTTCTTCCTTCCCTCACTATGCTGCCTCTCTCTGGCTTCTCTGGGTGAGGGTGGGATTGGAGGAAGTAGTAAAAAGAAAGGGAAGAGAAAAAAGGGTCTGCTTTGGCTGGTGCATTATATACTTGATGTGACAGATGTCCAAATACTGGCTCCTTCTCTTATAGAATGCTTTCAAGGATTATTTGGTGACCAGCCACATTCTCCTACTGAAGACCCAGAAAGGCACAGGAAATATACTCTTCAGATGACTTACTACACCCTCTCAGTTCTTGCATTGTAGTGGTAACTCCTTCAAGCAGTCTCTTTCTGCTGAATATATCTTTCTCCAGAAGACAGTACTCTTAAATGGGCCCTTTAAGACATCTCTAATATGGCTTCTTTCTTTGGTGTTGTTCGGTTCCAGATGGAGTTCATGCAAAGCACAGGCTGTTGCTGCTGCGAGATTGAAAAACACACCAGAAACAGAAGTAGACATAGATTTATTGGGACTTAGGAACTGGAGAGATTCTTTGGTGGCAGAGGGTTAGTGCTCCAAGAAGGGATCTGGGGCAGGGGGTGGAGGACCAATGTATGATTTTAGAACAAAGACATTCCATATAGCATAAGGATATTGGGCCTCTAGCATAATTGTTAAAGAGGCTTAAGACCTGAGGTTTTATTAAGATTGATGTTTAAGACTAAGATACGATCAGTGCCCTTTTATATCCATAGTTATATTCTCCCTGCCCCAGGGAGACTGTTTACTTTCTTGACCTTTGTTTTTGGCTAAAGCAGGCATGCTATGTGCAGTTTATTTGGGGGCCTGGGCCTTAGACCACCACAGTGCCCTCTTGGCCATTGGTGGAACAGAACCATTGGTGGAGGTGCAGCCTGTAATCACTGTAGCCCTCCAAATTCAGTTCCCTTTAAAGTCCGGGGATTGTTTATCAAGCAGTCCCTTAAGAGTTTACTCCATATTCTACTTTAGTGCCATGGTAGCCCTGGGCCCAAGGAAACCCCTTACTTGGCTTCAAATAGAAAATGGAAGGAAGATCCCCTTTCTTCTCTGTTGGCAACACTGCAGTGCTCTATTTCCAGTAGGTCAAAAATCCCTTCTCACCAATCTCCCATCAATTTCTACTTTTACATATGGGTTTGAGGTGGGTGATGGCACATGAGATGCAGGACCTGTTTGGAACCATTTCTTAGCAAGTCTACATATGTAAGCTTCTGTTTAGAATATAGGGGGTCTTGTCACCTCTTGTTAGTTGTTTTGAGGCCACAGCCAGAAGTCAGAAACAAAAAGCAAAGTCCCATTTAATATCCTGCTACACAAGGATATTAAGACCCTGATTGACATAACCAACACTAAACAGTAAGTGTCAGATAAAAGAGATAGAAGGCTGTATAGAGCTCATTTTATGACACAATTAATTTTCTTCTCAATTACATAATTCTCTAGTTTCTTCATATATCCAATTTATCAACAGATTTCCTACAGCCTTTGAAGGATAAGGTGGTATCAAATTGCTTTTGTGGGTCTGATCTCCATTTTGACCCTGAAGACCATCCATATTTACCCCCACATACACATATATACAAACACACATGCAAAACTGTCCTAGGCATGGTGCTGAGGTTGTAACTACAAAGTAGGTGTTCAAATACTTGTTTTGATTTGACAGTATAAAGATACAAAAATGTCTCCTTTTTTATTTTGGTGCTGTTTTTCATTCATTTATTCCACGGAACACAATGAATGAACATTATATGAAAGAACCTCTGTAAAAATTCATAGAATTTCAGCAATCATAGAATAGTCAATGTAGAAGCTATCTTAACATCATTGGAGTCAAAACTTTCAACTTAAATACTTGTAAACTGAGGCTCAGAGGGAAAGTTAATTGCACAAAGTCATGCAGTAAATTAGTAGATGGTTTCACACTAATATGACTATTTGTGTACAGTTGCTGATTTTTATCAACTGCTGAAGTTAACATTTAGATCTGCACCAGCTCATCCAGAATTTACATTTCTCTTTAATAGTCATACTTTCACACTTTTGTCACTATATCTGAATTTCCAATTTAGTGTAACTAAAATGGCATATTTATTGATACTACTGTACTCCTGTATAATTGGAAGTACAACATCCTCATCAAGAGCTGCCTTATACTTACATTGTTTAAATGAAATAGAAAATGTCAGAAGCAACACTATACTAGAAAAGCATTCACTTAGGAGTTAGGCCACCCTGTGTATGAATCATACTTATTCAATTATCTTGTTTTAGATTCAAGATATAGTAATTCTCTAAGCCTTAGTTTTCTTACCTACAATCAAACTATAGTTCTAAAGATTAATTCAAAAAATGCATCAGTTCAAAACATGCAATTTATGTAGTAGACCAACAATAGTCAAATATGGCAATTTTATATGCTCCAATCTTATTGTACAGAGCACAGTGCTTGGCAGCTAATATAAGCTCTATAAACAGTAGTTGTGGTTTTTTTTTTAAAGAATGAGAGGGGACATATAAGAAAATTGTTTTGTAAAGTACATCATGAAATACACTTGATTAAAAAAATCCTCAGCATTTTTGTAAATTATATATATTCTTCATCCCCTATAAGAGTCAGTTCTGGAATATTAAATGGACATTTAACCTTTGTACATAGAAACTTTTTATTGCACTCTTGGGAAAAAGATACATAAATCTAACTATGTGTTCTTCTATAAGCAAAAATTGCTTGGAAAAGTTCATCTTTTCCCAAATTTCTGGTTGGTAAACATGGAATTTTTGTATGACTAGGTTTTGTGAAAACTGGGAGATGGGAGATTCTTGTATTTCAGTATTTTATTTCAGATCCCCAAAACTTATTTATCAAATAGTACTATACCAGTCACCATAGGTAGTTCTTAACAGCTATACTGAAATTAATCAACTCCGCTTTAATATTGTAATTTGCATTAATAGAGGCAAAGATTAACGTCACCATCAGGACCATAAATGAACCATCCTTTCCAGTAGACCTGAGGACTCTTTCTGCTTCACTGTCAACAGGTATGGATGTTTTCCACAGTGATGGGATTTGTTTGTTTCTTTCTACTTAAAAGTTTGTCGTTTCGTGGAAAATGCATAGGTCATAATTTCAACTTTCCCTTGTGGTGGTTTGAAGCTCTATGCAGCCCATAAAAACATGATCTTAAATCTAATCCAGGGTGGGCCATGGTGGCTCAGCGGCAAGAACGCTTGCCTGCCATGCCAGAGGACTCGGGTTTGATTCCCAGTGCCTGCCCATGTAAAAACATAAAAATATTTTTTTAAAAAAGATCTAATCCATTCCTGTGGATGTGAACCTATTGTAAATAGGACCTTTTGATGAGGCTACTTCATTAAGGTGGGAACCCTTCATTAAGGATGGGTCTTACTCCTATTACTGGAGTCCTTTATAAATGGAATGAAGAGAGAGAGAGAGGAAGATAGAGAAAGAGAGAGAGAGAAAGCCATGGAAGCAAGAAACTGAAAGCCATGAAACCCAGAAAAGAAGGGAGAGAGCAGCAGACATTGCCATGTGTCCTTCCATGAGACAGAGGAGCCAAAGATCACTGACAGTGGGTCTTTGGGAAGAAAGCATCACTTTGATGATGACTTGCTTTGGACATTTTCCTGTCCTCAAAACCGTAAGCTAATAAATTGCCAATGTTTAAATCAATCCCTTTCAAGGTATTTTCTGGAGCAACCTAGGAAACTAAAATGCCCCTAGTTCTACAACATTTTACTGGCTATCTTGTCTGAAATTTATTGCTGCTTTTGTTTGGTTCTTTATCATCACTAAGTGAATGAGTTCTGCTTCAAAATCTATTTCCACCAAATATGTAGATCAAATAATGCATTTATTCACATAGTAAAAATGAAACCCCATTAATTTAGGGGAGAGCAAAAAATTGTTTTTACCATATCAAGCATTTCAGCAAAGTTATTTAGAATTTTGGGAATGTTAAGTAATACATCATCATCTAAGACATATTTAATAAGAAATAGGAATTTCAGAAACATGGTTTATAGAAAAAGCGCATATCATAAACCTGGAAAAAAATCTCAAATCTACGTAAGCAATGACCATGAGATAGAAAGAGTACTTTTAGCTGCTGTTCATTGGTTTTATATAGTGAAAACACATTAATTTGGTACCTATTTATCCAAAATACTTCAGAACAAAAAAAATGTTCTTTAGGAAGCTGAATTTAAAATGTCTAAATCTAGTCAATTCAAAATAAAATTATTACAATTGCAATGTTCATGAGTATGCTTCCCTTTCAGAGTTCCTTTATTAAGAACAGTTCAATGGCTTGCAGAGTCATGTACTTATAAGACATAGTGTGTATTAGCCATGGTAAATTACCTGACAGTCTAGTCTATTACCTCACTTTGAATGGCTTTTAGCAGTGAAATTTGGTTTGCAACTATTCTTAGGTGGCAGAATAGCTATTAGGTGGTTTCAGAATCTTATTAAACCTGTTGTTCCCAATGGTTTTCAACTTGATTACACATTAGAATCAACTGGGAAAATTTTTTAAAACATCTATGCCCAGGCCACACCCTGAACTAACTAATTCATTAGAATTTCTAGGGGTTAGCCTGGACATTTTAAATTTATTTTTTGTATGCTATCTGGCAGGACATATTTCAGTGTTTTTCTATGTGAATACCTGTTATTGAAGCACCATTTGTTAAATTGTTTTTTCTGTTTGTTTGTTTGTTTTTACTGGTTTCTTTGTTTGTTTGGGAAGTGTATGGGTGGACATTGTATTTTTAAAGCTTTCTTGGCAATTCCAGTCAAGGTTGAGAACCACTGATATAGCCACATTGGTCAAAGGAACAACATAAATGGCTAATAAACTTGTTTCGTAAACAATTTTGAAGACATTTTTAAGGATGACAACATTGGAATAATTGTGTAGGTTCTCATATTGACTACTTTAAATGTCAGTGTTCAATAGCATATGCATTGTTGATGAAAGCAATCTCATTACTTTCCAATCCTTTCTCATACAAAAAGCAAGGACTTTCAAACAGTTCAACTTAAAAGTAAAAGAAGGAGAAATAACTTGTGAAGGAGCAAAGACTTGGAATCCAGGGATTTGATGAAAACAGATGGAAAGGATAACTAAAATTTCTGGAATTGACATTCAGAAATACTTTGTTCTCTTCCCTATGTTTCTATCCAATTTGTTGACATAGAATACCCATGGTATAAAAGACTGATTTCTAAAATATGTATTAATTTAGATAGTGAATGCTAGTTGTAACAGAGAGAAAAGCATTTTGTAATTAAGTGACTTACTTTTTCCTTATGTGTTCCAACAGGGATTTTCTGTTTCTTATTCAAGAACTGAAATCATCTCTCATCACAAAAAAGAATGATGCAATGTCAGCAAGTGCAGAAGCCAAACTTTAGAATGTAGATAGAAACCAATCAGAATTAAAATACTATATTATTTTTTTTACTGCACAATTCCATTTGCCTCATTCTTTACCATTTTGGGGAAAACACCAAGGTCACAACAGGCTAAACTTTCTATCTGTAAATAGAAAGCATATTTGATATTTCAAACTAATTGATCAAAATATAATCCCTTGATCCTCAAACATTAAAAATTGGCTGGCTAACTCTGAAGCAACCAAGAAAAGTAATCAAAACAGGAAATATTCAAAAGTCAGAATCTTGTTGGACAGAATGAATTTTAATATTTCTTCCAATCCCAAAGATCCACAATTCCAAATGAAAACACCCAGACCTTAATCCTAGCAACATAAATAAAACTGCTGTATTATTTTGCACATGCAGTTTTGTGTTAAATCTTGACCTCAGAACAATTTCAATACTACTTGAGTCTCTGGACAATGTCAAACTAGGGGATAAATTATACAAAGCTATTTACAGTGCAAATTGCCTTTTATTGAATAAACTTGGGATGCAGCACTTTCCTGTAATATTTGTGTCTAGCTCCTGAATATCACCGGGCTCTTTAAAGCAGTGGTTCTTTTTATGCAATTTTATTGAGATATATTATATATTCATATATCATATAATCATCCAAAGTGTACAATCAGTGGTTCACAGTATAATCATATAGCTGTACATTCATCATCACAATCAACTTTTGAACATTTTCATTACTCTAAAGAATATGAATAAGAATAAAATAAAAGTAAAAAAAAACATCCAAAACATCTCATACCCCCCAGAGCCCGTATTATTTATTTTTTTGGTCTGATGCTTTTTATACTCATCTGTCCATACACTAGATAAAGGAAGTATCAGTCACAAGGTTTCCACAATCACATAGTCACACCTTAAAAGCTATATAATTAACACAGTCATCTTCAAGAAGGAAGATTATTGGATTAAAGTTCAACAGTTTCAGATATTTCCCAATAGCTAGTCCAATACACCAAAAAAAAAATGTAAAGGAATATCCATATACTGCATGAGAATAACCTACAGAATGACCTTTTGACTATCTGAAATCTCTCAGCCATTGAACTTTTATTTTATTTCATTTCTCTTCCCCCTTTTCATCAAGAACGATTTCTCTCTCCCATGATCCCATAATCCCAGGCCAGGCTCATCGCCAAGAGTGATGTCCCACATTGCCAGGGAGATTTACACCCCAGAGAGTCATGTCTCATATAGTGGGGAGGGCAATGAGTTCACCTGTGGAGTTGGCTTAGAGAGAGTGGCCACATCTGAGTAACAAGAGAGGCTTTCTGGTGTTGACTCCTTTGCAGGAATAAGTTTCATAAAGGCAAGCCCCAAAATCAAGAGTCTGGTCCATGAAATTGGCAGTCCCCAATGCTAAAGCAGTTGTTCTTAACCTAAACTCAATCATGAGCAACTGGAGATCTGTAAATAACTTAGAATTGTTGTGCAAAATATTTCTGGAGCAATTGTCCATAGGTTTCATAAGATTTTTGAAGGAGTCTATGAATCCAATTAGATAGGGAATATCAATCTACAGGACCCTATGTGGAGTAATCAATGGTGAAAGCAAAATCTGTTCAGGTCAGGTTCAAGTAGCAAGAACATTACGTTTCCCTCCATGGAGTTGAGAAGCAGTTCTGAAGCACCTGACAATTTATGGAGGAAAGGCTTGAGTCAGGCTGGTCTTCTTTTTAAATTTTGTCTCTTGTCTAAGCACCAGAACAAAGAACAGGACTATAAAGGAATTCCTGTGGCTGATACAAAGGGTCATAAATCATCCAGAAGAGAGAGACAGGGTGGGGACATTAATACAATTTCACATGCTACAGGCCTTAATATGGGGACTTCAGGAAAGCAACTAAATAAAAAACCAGGCAGGCCTAGAACCATGAACATAACAAGAGAGTAATGGTGATTAAATATGTTTATATTCTTTACATATTTCACTTGAAAGGAAAAAATTTATTAACTATATTTGTATTTCATAGCTGTTCACTTAGATCGATTGCAAGTCTGTTTTAATTGAAAGCATTTCAAAAACTTGATCCAAAATTTATACTCCAATCCTTAATGTATGAACTCATCTGTATTGTTATTAATCATTTATTAAATGCCCACACTGTTCTAAGTATCATAAGGAACTAGTGTAGACATGACCCTGCAAATTATTTCTGGCCCCTTATGAAGAGATGGACGGTATATTGATTTCATTGTTCAATTTATTCATTAAGTATCAAGCTATTACAGTTATAACCATGAAAGATATTCATGAAAAAATGATAAATAACTTTGCACATTATAATAATGATAATTAAGCTAAGAAAAAGCACTATTTCTTTGGAACTTGTTTGATATGTTTTATTACTGTACAAGGCAAGGTGCTGTAGATTCTGCTTCATTAAGCAATTATCAACTCATGACTATTGTGCTGGTTTGAAACTGTTATGCATTTCTGGAAAATTGCATTCCAGCAGCACAAGCAAAATGGAACAGATTTGGGTACCAGAGAAGTGGGTCACTGTGGTTTACAAATACCAAACGTGTTGGAACAGCTTTTTAAATGGATAAGGGGAAGATTTTGGAAGAATTGTGAGAAGTCTGATTGAGAAGGCCTAGAATGCTTTAAGGAGACTATTGGTAGAACTCTGGACTTTAAAGCACTTCCAATAAGGCCTTAGACAGAAATAATGCATATTTTTTTGCAAACTGGAAGGAAGGTGATCCTTGTTTTAAAGTGGCAGAGAATTTGGCAAAATTGTCTACTGGTGTTGGATGGAAGGTAGGACTTCAAAGTAGCTAGCCAAGGCACTTAGCAGAAGAGATTTCCAAACTAAATGTGGAAAATGAGCCTGGTTGTCCTTGCAGCTTAAAGTAAAATGAGACAGGAAAAAGAAAAGTTGATAACTTAACTCTTGGCTACAAAGAAAATAGAAATTGATGGTCTGGAAAACTCTGGGCTTCTAGAAAGAGAGACTCCAGTGAATAAGGCCCCACATGAGGATTTAGCCAAACATGGAAGGGTTTAGCCATTACAGAACAAACAAGAATTGGAGATGGAGTTATCCAGAAAGGATTTGTGGAAAGTCCTGTTGTCTGATGGATATGATCCCTGTATACTGTATAGAAAATCAACAAGTTTCTTGTGAGATCTGTATGAATGGAAAGACTGCCAGTATGGACTTAAAGGGGCAAAAAAAGGTATAGACTGAAGGAAAGATTACATCTAGGCAGAATCATGGAAGCTAAAATCTGGAGCCAGGGAATCTCAGGCCAGGAGAGAGACCCACCCATACATGTGGAGAGGGTGAGATTGCCCCAGTAGCAGAGGGCTGGCCTTCTGGCTCAATGTCCAGGAAGAGTTTTGGGGCCCCAGGTCCCAAAGATGGCAGAGTACATAAACCAAGGATTGGGGGGAAATGGAAATCTCCCCACTGCTCTACGGGGATTAAGCATGTACCCCAGAGATGGCAGAAAGCCCAGGTGCTGTCCTGATGCTTGGAGAGGGTAGGGGTGAGGGCAAGGTGGTCTTCCCAATGTGCCCCAATCTTGCACCCCTCGTCCCAGTGTTTGGAAAGAATGGGAATACTGCATAAGCCCTGGGAAAAGGCGGGACTGCTACTTTCTAAAGCCCAAATGATAAATGACTCTCAGATTTGAAATCTAATGGAGTTTGCCCTGCAGGTTTTCAGAACAGTTTGGATCCAGTGACCCCTGTTTTCCTTTCTATTCCTCATTATAGCAATGGGAGCATGTATCCTGTGACCATTTCTCTTTATATATTGGCAGAAAATAACTTGTTCAGAGTTTTCACAGGTCCATAGCCAGAGGAGAATTTTGCCTTAAGACAGACCATGTCTATAATTGACTTAGATGAGATTTTTACTGTTTCTACTTTTTATTGCATTTGTATTGTTACTAAAATGGTTTAAGACTTTTTTTCATATTGTGATGGAATGAATGTATTTTGCATATGGAAAGAACATGTCTTTTTGGGGTCAAGAGGGTGGAGTGTGCCAATTGAGGCTATGTACCCAGAAAATCCATGTCCTTATTCCTGATTCAATCTTCTGGAAACAGCCATGTTTCTTTTAATCTTGATTCAATATTGTGGTGTGGAAATGTGGATTGTTTCCATTGAAATGTGACACCCCCAATTACGGGTGTGACCTTCTGATTAGATGGAAATGTGACTCTACCCATTCATGGTGGGTCCTGATTAGTCTACTGAAGTCCTTTAATAGGGAAAACATTTTAATTCTTTATTTTTATTGATATATAATATATACTCACATACCATGTAATCATCCAAACTGTACAATGCATGGTTTACAATATCATCATATATCTGTGCATTTATCTCACAATCAACATTTTATTGTTTTTTGTGAATAATAACATATATACAAAAAAGCAATAAATTTCAAAGCACATCACAACAATTAGTTGTAGAACAGATTTCAGAGCTTGGTATGGGTTACAATTACACATTTTTAGGTTTTTACTACTAGCTACTCCAAGACACTGGAGATTAAAAGAAATATCAATATAATGATTCAACACCCATACTCATTTATTAAACCCTACCTTCTCTGTATAATTCCACCATCACCTGTAATCTTTCTCCCACTCTTTTGGGGTATTTGCACTATGCTCATTCTAGCTTTTTCATGTTGGAAGGGGCCATAATATTGGATGGGGGGATGGAACTAGTTAATGTTCTGGAGAGATTGGCGCCTCTGAATTTCAGGACTTATCTGGTCTAGAAACCCATCTGGAGGTTGTAGGTTTCTGGAAAGTTACCCTAGTGCATGGAATCTTTGTATAATCTTATATAATGCCCTAGGTCTTCTTTAGGATTAGCAGTAAAGGCTTTGGTCAGGGTTTGGCAAGTTATAATAAGTGAAAATATCTACCTGAAGACATAAGCATGACCTCCAGGGTAGCATCTTGACACCATTTGAACTCTAATAAGGGAAACATTTTGAAGGAAGCTCATACACTTGGAAAACCACAGAGATGCAGACATTTGGAGATGCTTGGAGTGCTGACAGAGAGAGCAGATACCTAGACCCAGACATTTGGAGATGCAGAGCCTAGCACATGTAACCATGTGTCTTCTCATGAGATGCTAAGCAAAGCAGAACCCAGAGTTGTGTCCTGGAAGAGCTATATGAAGGCCCACAGATGCTTAAAGAGGAAAACGCCGGAATCAGAAATTGGAAGCAATGAAACCAGGAACAAGGACCAGTAGATACCAGCCATGTGCTTTCCTATGTGACAGACTATGCTGGTTGGAAGCTATTATGTACCCCAGAAAAGCCATGCCCTTTAATCGTTATTCAGCCATTGTTGGGTGGAATCTTTTTTATTGTTTCCATGGAGATATGATCCACCCAACTGTGGGTGGTAACTTTTGATTCGTTGGTGTCCATGGAGCTGTATCTCCACCCATTTCAGACAGAACCATTTTGGAAAAAGCTTTAGAGCCACCAGAACTGACAGAGCAACCAGAACCAACAGAGTCCACATGGCCGGAAGCCTTTGATGATGAAGAAGGAAAATGCCCCCAGGGGAGCTTACTGAAACAAGAATACAGGGGAAAAAGCTAGCAGACATTGCTATATACCCTCCCAGCTGAAAGAGAGAAATCCTGAACTTCATTAGCCTTTCTTGAGAGAAGGTAGCCTCTTGTTGGCCCCTTAATTTAGATATTTGCACAGCCTTAGAACTGTAACTTGCAACTTAATGAATTCCCCTTTGTAAAAGCCATTCCTTTTCAGGTATATTGCATTCTGGCAGCTTACAAAGTAAAACACAGACATTGGGCTTTCTTGACTAAAGGTATCTTTCTCTGGATGCTTTGGTTTGGACATTTTATGGTCTTAGAACTATAAACTTGTACCTTAATAAATTTCCTTTATATAAACCAACCCACTTCTGATATATTGCATTCTGGTGGTGTTAGCAAACCAAAACACCTATTAAAGAGATTTTAGATCTGGATACTTAATATATATCTCCCATACACATATAACCTATTCTAATATATCAGAATGAACTTCTCTGTCCCTCCTAGTTTTCTCCATTATTTTATCCGTAGGCTAAAGATCAGCTAATGTGTATACTAAAAGGATATATACCCCAGATACCTAGCACTGAGATTTAAAAATGGCTCTTGCTATTTCAGAATCAATAATGATTTAGGATTTTAGATGAGAAGACCTTTACTAAAAATTTTTTTAAAAATGTTTTTTACATTATATCAAAATATGAATCTCATCACCGAGTTAATGCATTTAAAACATGAAAATAGTTGATGATATGTATTTCTCTAAAACATTAATTTCAGGGAACTGTCCACAGGATATGATAACCTTATGTCTTTTCCTCCAACAATAGCCCATTTCTCTTTGCTGTATCCCTAAAGAAATTGAATACAATTATGCTTATAACCTTATTACCATCCTTCAGAAACTTGAAGATGATTAGAAATTCACTGTTCAGACTTCATTTACCCTGAAAAGCAATTCTATTTGCATTTTTCCTTTCCTCTGTAATGATATTTAAAAACATTTAATAGTCCTGAATATTCTTCTGAAATGTATTCACATTCTTATGGTCATGTGATCTTGCAAAAATCATTCAACCTCACTGGGCTTCAGTTCTCTTATCTTTAAAATGAGGATAATAATGCCTGTATTAATCAGGGTTTTCCAGAGAAACAGAACCAAAATTTTATTTCTCTGTATGTGTATATATAAGTGTGTATGTACATATATAAATATCAAGAGATTTGGTATAGAAATTTGTTCACACAATTGTGCAGATGCACAGGTCCAAAATTCCATAGGGCAGGCTGCAAGGTGGGAGCCCAATGAAGGTTTCATTGAATGCCCAAGAAGAAATTGGCTGGCTAAAGTAGAGATAGAAATTCTTCTTTCTGACTGATGAAAATTCTTCTTTCTAACTGATGAAATCATCAGTTCTCCCTTTAATACTTTCAACTGACTGGATGAGTCTTCTCTCATGCTGAAGGTAACCACCCTTGTTGATTGTAGATATGATCAGCCATAGTTGCAATCAACTAGCGATCTAATCCATGAAATATCTTCACAGTAACAATCAGGCCAGTTCTTGCTTGACCAAACAACTGGATAGCATCCTAGCCATACTGACACATGAACTTAATCATCACCATACCTAGATCTTAAAGGATAAAAAGTATTAAGTAAAATAAGGCATGGAAAAGTGCCTCAACATGTCCTTAGCATACAGTAAGTATTCAACAAATTGCAACTATTATTATTATTATCATTACTCCAAAAGTAACTCATTCTGGAATGAGTACACTTGTAGCATGCTGAGCCATGTTCAATATAATGGGAGAATTTCTTATGTATGACTAAGATACTTAATGGCTTTAAGAAGCATTGATTGAGAAAATGAGAATAATCTGGAAAATTTCAATGTTAAAGCTTCTCATTGCTTGCATGTAATATTCACTTTCAAGGTTAATGTAATAGCAATAAAAATAATCAGAAAAGAGGACAGTATATATAAATATATGCTCAATTAAAATATAAATTTAATATGGATTAAAAATGAAGAAATAATGGGGGAACAAATGTTAATATATATATATATAAATTTAGAAGATTAAGAGGTTGGAGGAACCAGTGTAGGAAGTAAAAGAAGAATCTTTGTATTTCCTTCCCTGATAGAATAATAACTCAGTTGATCACTTGTGTAATTCTTGCATAGAACTTTCTTCCCTTCAGGACCCCTTTCCTCTCTCTACTTAAGATATTCAGAGGCTCACCCAAAGGGACACACCCATTAGAGGTTTCCAATTTGATTTGTTCAATTATCATTTGTTCAAATATTATCTTTATAAAATCCCTAATCGATGCCAGGTAGCCAATATACTAAACGTTTTGCATGTGCTGCCTTGTTTAATTTAAAGAATTTATGGAGGCTGATAAATAGCATAAACCATACCCATTTTATAGACTGGAAAACTGAGATGTACTCCATGACACTAATTGTACTCTCAAAGAAAGCTCTTAAAACCTACCTGTATTTGGAGTATGTATCACTTCTCAAGATACTAATGTCTAGTCACACTTGGGCAAATGAGGTACATCAAGTTTCCTACAATTTACTCATTAGGTTCTAGATGAGAATGCACAAGTTACCAGGGGCCCATTCAACCTTCGTGTTTCGTCCATCTCCCGCCTAATCCTGAAAGAGTGATACTTTAAACAAGTTTCCCTCAGCAGGCTGTTGCTTACCATTCTCAGGTCTAGATTGTTGGGGGAGACCAGTGATCACAATTATTACTCTAATTACCTGGGGTAACACTTATTTGAAAAATGTATTCAGGAATCTGCCAATATTTTGTTTGTTTAAATAACATCTGTCGGGAAGTTGTCAAAAGCCATGCAGGGCTTTTAATTTGGAAATAATGATAAACAGCTGCAATTCATTAAGAATATTCCCAAAGAGAAATTACATACTTTTATAACTGAAAAATGTTGTAGACTTCATAATTGCATAAGGTAGCTATAGTCCATGGCCCTGTCTTTATAAAAGAGGCTATTTTATACATCTAGGAAGACAGATTTCTAATATCAAGATAGGTTTACAGACAAATAACTCAAATTGATTTAGCCACTTCCCCTCAAGGCACAAAAAAACATTTCTCTGGTGTTTGAAAACATAGCTGAAAGCTGTCACATGTTTCATTGAGTGTCTCACTTAGTACAAATTGTACTAGCCTAAGCAATCAATTTCAAAAGCCTTCTGCTCCTTCTTCTAAAAGCAGTACGTCATAAACTGGCCTTTGTTCTGTTATTCTCATGTAAACGCATTTGCATTAACAGCAACATTTTCAGGTAAAGTTATCCACTCATAGATTTCTGAAAGTTTTCAGTTTGTTGCTGAACATTGTACTTGGAAGAAAAGATCTCAACTGAAGAGCCTAACAAGGTTCGCTTTGGGAACAATTGCAGTCTGCTGAAACACGGACTGCTCAGGGGCATCAGTAAAGAGTCCAGCCTGAGTGTTCAAAAGCCTCACTACTCCAGCTAAGAATGCATTTTTCCAAGGGGTCAAGATAGTAAAAATAATCTTACTCTGAAATAATGTCTATCCCGAAGAGACAGAGAAGCAGGCAAACATATTGGAGTGAGGACATTCATTTGACTCATCATGCATATACCACGGTTCTGTCTGACCTAGGATATTCCTCTAAGACAATGCAGAATAAAAAATAAGAGTAGCGGATAATAACCTGCTTTTCACGACTATATTACGGATATTTTATATATCCCTTTATAGATTTTTTTCTTTATTAAAGAAGTTGTGGTTTCGAGAGCAATTATGCATAAAATACAGAATTACCATACACTATCCCACGAACTACACCTTGTATTAGTGTGGAATATTTCTTACAACTGTTGATAGGACTTTTTTTTTCCATTTTTTAAACAGCAATATTCCAAATTACTCAGTTCACAAGATATTAACTGCAATAACCATAAACCCATTGTAGTTAGCAGTTACAATTCTCCCTTATTTTTGCTCAGTCTTCAATTCTGAGGAATTTGGGCTGATGACAACTCTGCTTGCTTGAAGTTGAGGAGGGCTGCAGATATTATGGGGCAGAGGAAAGGAATTATTTTGCTTGATGTTGAAGATACTGCTTTTTTTCAGGATGGAGATGATCCATCCTTATCTTTTTGTTAGTTGTCCATGGAAGGCCAGAAGAACTGGAGAATGGGAGTTGACACTATCTGCTGGGTTTCAGGACTCGACTGGCATAGGCACAATCTGGAGGCTTTGAGTCTCTGAAAAATAAACTGAATTAGTAAAATGAAAATTATAGGTTCAAGTAAAGAAGTTGAAAAACTATGTTTATGGTTTTATAAGTGAATATAAGTATGTTATTTGGGGAAATAGCTTAGAAATTAGACTTAGTTTCATTATTACAAATAAAGCTCAGAGCTGCATGATTCTAAAATCAAGAATGTGGCATATTAGCATATTTTGTTTTATTATGCAAGGCTTATATATTCCATGCCTTTTGGTCATATTTGAAATAGTAGCAGAAGTTCCTGAGGTGGGAAAGTTTAGTAGTTTTTTAGGTGCTGTGAAGGCAATAGCCTTGTGCAATTAAGCATCTATTTTCCCCCCAAAATTGACTTTTGGCAACAAGGACACATTTATATTCGAAAGAAATATATGGCTAGATAAATTTCAAGATATCCAAAAGAGCTCTGTCAGTTGAGACCTTGTCCCACCTTTACATTATTACAAAGGTTATTTTAATTGATAGGTTGAACACAATTTATATACTTGTCTTGCTTGTTGCATAGTTTTTTGTTTGTTGATTTTTTGCTGAAGATGAAGCTTTAATCTGTAGCTGACTGCATGCACTTTCAGAGAAGCATTAGTGTAAAACAGTGTAACTGTCAAGTAAATTCAGTTGTTTTCGTGGCATGTAACATTTTTCTAAGAATAAAAAATACAGCATTTCTATATACACCACAATTTTCAACTCTTAGCATTGTTGTGGTATCTTTGATCCAACTGAGTCAGTAATTTTTAAATATTACTGTTAATTATAGGTCATATTTTTCTTTAGGCTTGTTTTCCCATATACTACCCTATTATTAATACCTTGTAATAGTGTTATACTTTGTTTTAGTTCATATAAGACTATTAACCACATTCATTGGTTCACAGTATTATACAGTCCCATGTTTCATAGCTTTTACTTTCTTTCTAGTGACATACACAATCCCAAACTTTCCCTTTCAACCACAATCATACTCACAATTCAGCATTGTTAACTACTTTCATGATGACATGCTACATAACCTCTTCAATTTCCAAATATTTACAATGAATTGTATTAAAAATTCTGTGCATATTGAGCATCAGCTCCCCATTCTCTGCAGTCATTCTACCTCCTGGTAACGTTTAGTCTAGATATTAACTCAATGAGTTTGTTCACTATACTTAATTCATATTAGATCATGGAGTATTTGTACTTTTGTTCTCAGTTAATTCACTCAACACAATGTCCTCCAGGTTCATTCATGTTGTCACATCCACCAGGACTTTTTTGTTCTATAGCTGAATAATATTGCATTGTATTTATATATCACATGTTGTATGTACATTCATATGTTGATGGACACGTGTTATTTTCATCTTTTGGCAACTGTGAATAATGCATGATGAATATTGGTGCACAAATGTTGGTTCACTTTTCTGCTTTCAATTCTTCTGTGTATATAGCTAGCAGTGGGATTGCTCAATAATATAACAGTTCTATACTTAACTTCCTGAGGAATTGCTGAAATGTCTTCAACAGCAGCTGTACCATTTTACATTCCCACCAGCAGTGAATAAGTGCTCCTACTTCTCCACATCTTCTACAACACTTGTATTTTTCTGCTTTTTTTAAAATATGGCTATTCTAGTAAGTGTGAAAGGATATCTCATTGTGGTTTTTATTTGTATTTCCCTAATTTCTAGTGTTGTTGAGCATCTTTTCATGTGCTTTTTAGCCATTTGTATTTCCTGTTGGAAAAATGCCTATTCAAGTCTTTTGCCCATTTATTAATTGGGTTATTTGTCTTTTTATTGTTGAGTTGCAGGATTTCATTATATATTCTGGATATCAATCTCTTTTCAGATATGTGATTTCCATATTTTCTCCCATTGAGTAGAGTGCCGTTTCACCTCCTTGACAAAGTCCTGAGAATATTTTAAACTCACCTTCTTTTTTGAAGAATAGTTTTGCTGGATAAAGAATTCTGGCGTGGCAGCTTTTAATCTTTCAATACCTTAACTATATCATACCAGTACCATTTCACTTACATCGTTTCTGATGAGAAATCAGCAATTTAATCTTATTTGGTGTCACTTGCATGTGATGGATCACTTTTTTCTTGACACTTTCAATATTCTCTCTTTATCTTTGGCATTTGACATTCTGATTAGTATGAGTCTCAGAGTATGTCTATTCAGATTTATTCTATTTGGAGTATGTTGTGCTTCTTGGATATAGATGTCTATGCCTTTCATAAGAGTTGGAACATTTTCAGTCATTATTTTCTCAAATATTCTTTCTGCCTTTTCCCTTCTCTTCTACTTCTGGAACATCCATGATGCATATTTGTGCTCTTCAGGCTGTGATTCAATTCCCTGAAACCCTGCTCAATTTTTACCATTCATTTCTCTGTCTGTTGTTTTATCTGTTCTATTAAGGATGCCTTGTCTTCTAACTCCCTGATCCTTTCTTCTGCTGTTCAAATTTGCTGTTATATGCCTCTAGTGTATTTTTAATCTCATCTGTTCTGCCTTTCTCCCATAACTTCTGTCATTTTATTTGTACGTTTCCAAATTCTTCTTTATGCCCACTTAGTGTCTTCTTAATATCATTTATATATTTAGCCATATTTCCCTTCATCTCCTTGAACTGGTTTGGGAGATTTGTTTGAACATCATTGATTGGTTGTTTCAAATCCTGTGTCTCATCTGAAGCTTTTATTAGTTTCCTGAACTGGGCAATGTATTCCTTTTGCTTAATATGACTTGTAATTTTTTGTATATGTCTAGCATCTGATTACCTTAATGACTTTATTTTGGTGTTCAATTTCTCTCTCTTTCCTAGGGTTTTAATGTTGATTGCTATTGTGTTATGATTCTTCTTTGACTTTTGGTTCAAATTATTCTAGATCTTTAGATATTCCCATGTTTAAGTGATCAAAACAAGGAAAGGGACCCCAAAATAGGATGCAGACCCTAAAGGGCCCTGGATACAGGGACAGGAAAGATGTAAAATCACCTTTTTTTTCTTTCTGCCTCCCCAAAGGGGCACTTTCTTAGCCTTCCCAACAAATGGCAGTCTTCTGAAAATCTTTCCCTGCAATGGAGGGAGGGTAGTTTTTGAACCTCCTCTGTTCTGTGTTGAAATAATGGCCACTGGGATCCCTTTTCTGGGCCAGCTAGCACGGCGATTCAGAGCTGAAACCTAGCAGTCCACACTGGCCAACAGAAGCCATTCTCAGGACTTGACCATGTCCTCCACCATTCCTAGGAAGGGAAGCCGTCACTCCCCTCTCTGTCCACAGAGCAACACATGGACTGGACCTGAGGCAAGCCTCAAAGGTGGAGGGTGTGCATCGGTCACTGCCACAAGAGCAATTCACTCAGATTTTTTTTTAATAGTAATACCCAACATTTATTGAGTTCTTACTAAGCAGGATAGGGATTTTATACAATTCTTTCACTATCCACAAACATATATATGAATATATGTGTAGAAGGTTATATTCAATTTATAGATGAAGAATATGAGACATTTGAGATCTCAAAAAAATTTTCCCCAATGCCACACAGGTAGCAACTGTGAAATTGAAATTCATAATCAGACTCTCTGATTCTGAACACTTATACAGTAGAAAAATTCCTTATATCTCTACATAGAAATAAATTGCATTAGACATTTTTTTCTTTCAATGAAAGATTCTCAAACATATCAGATTTTGATCATGCAGAATGGTGGATATTATAAATTTGTATTAGTTATACTGAAAAGAGTGTTAAGAATAGAGTAATAAATTCATATAGCTAGTGGACAAAATATAATGCCTTTAAAATCAACATCACAAGGACAGAATTTCTGGAAAACTAGTTCTCTATCACAAACATGTAAGCTGCAAATAGATCACTCAGATTTTACTGCAACTTCTCAGTCTCCTTGTCCCGCTCTTTCCTGGGTGCTGCTCAGCACTGTGTGGACTCTGAAGCAACAGCATCATTGATTAAGACAGTTTCTACCTATACAATAGCTGTTTTTTTTGTAGGAGAAAGGAGCCTTAATTCTCCCTATGCCACCATCTTCCCTGGAGCTCCACTTCATAGTTTTTAACTATTTTTTCACCTTCAGTGATTTAATTCTCACTGAAACTTTATGAATTAAGCCCATTCCAAGCTCCATTTCAAAGATGAGGAAATTGAGGTTTCAAAAAGTTGTGACCTTCATTTTGTATGGAACAATATCATAGTTTCTCCAAAACTCTATCTTCAATGAAGGTAGAGACTCAGTCCTGAGTGTTTGTCACAATATAGACAATTCCTCATTTGTGTATATGAGCATTGCCCACAGTCATCCAGAAAACAGGAAATCCATTAGAAATGCAGTAAATATATGTTTGTTACAGAATGATTTTATTACACACATGTATTTACTCTCTTTCATTCAATTCAGAATATTATGTCTTCAATATTTGGGAATGATGTATCAACGTGACATCACTGATAGCAAAATCAGATATGTGCTTAAAGAAAATGCTGCTTTCTTTCATGAGAACCTAAGTCAGAATAGAATAATATCACAGAGTAGAACCTACATGTAGAGAATAAAAAGAAGCCAAAACAAGCTCCAGGGAAAGGGAGTAGATTACATCATGTAGCTTTAAGGATAAGAACTTTGATGTCCAGGATAAGCCCAGGATGTGATTCTGACTCTGCACTTCATATACTTAAATCTGCTCCTGAAGAAGCTGTATGTTGTACATTTGAAATTTCCCATACATTAAAAAAATTTTTTATCACATAATGTAACTTATATACAAAGCAAAGAAACGTTAAAAAGTAATAGTTTCAAGGCACTCTCCAACAAGTAGTTACAGGACAGATCCCAGAGTTTGTCATGGGCTACCATACCATCATCTCAGATTTTTCCTTCTAGCTGCTCCAGAATATAGGAGGTTAGAAGGCTTAAATTTTTTTTATCATCACAATTGACTTTATTCTATTTTTTGTAAAAAAATAACATATATGCAAGAAAACAATAAATTTCAAGGCACAACACCACAATAAGTTGTAGGACATATTTCAAAGTTTGGCATGGATTACAGTTCCACAATTTTAGATTTTTATTTCTAGCTGCTCTGAGATACTGGAAGCTAAAAGAGATACCAATTTAATGATTCAGCAATCATATTCATTTGTTAAATCCTTTCCTCTCTGCATAACTCCACCATCACCTTTGATCTTTCTATCCCTTTCTTTAGGGGTGTTTGGGCTATGGCCATTCAAACTTTTTCATCTTGGAAGGGTCTATCAATAATACGGGGTAGGGAGATGGAGCTATCTGATGTTCTGGAGAGGCTGGGCCCTCTAGATTTTGGAACTTATCTGCTCCAGGGACCCATCTGGAAGTTGTAGGTTTCTAGAAAGTTACTCTAGTGCATGGAACACTTGTGGAATCTTAAATATTGCCCTAGGGCTTCTTTAGGCTTGACTAGAATGCTCCTGGTTGGGGTTTGGCAGGTTATGATAGGTAGCAATGTCTAACTGAAACTTGCATAATATCAACCTCCAGAGTAGCCTCTCAACTCTATTTGAACTTCCTCTGCCACTGATAGTTTATTTGTTACACTTCTTTTCCCCCTTTTGGTCAGGATGGAATTGTTGATCCCATGGTACCAGGGCTGGACTCATCCCTGGGAGTCATCTTCCATGCCGTCAGGGAGAATTTCACCCCTGGATGTCATGTCCCATGTAAAGGGATGGACAATGTTTTCACTTTCAGAGTTGGGCTTAGAGAGAGTTAGGCCACATCTGAGCAACAAGAGGTCCTCCAGAAGTATCTCTTAACATACCACCTGTAAGTAGACTAAGCTTCTCTGCTACCTACATAAGCTTCACAAGAGTAGGTCTCAGGATCAAGGGCTTGGCCTATTGATTTTGGTGTCCCTAAATTTTGACATGATATCAGTACCCTGATTAAAGTTTAAGAGTTTCATGTCTTTTCACCATTCTTCAAGGGACTTTGCCAATACTTTTTGATTACCTGCTTAATATACTCTAGGATGTATCCAGGCACAAAATTAAGCTACACAGGGTTAAAAGACCTCTTTTTTATTCTGCGCTCCCTATGTTTCAGTTGTTCAAATAAGCTATATAGATAGATTGAGTTAGATTATGTACTACAGAAAATGTAAGTTCCAGACCAAATAAATCTCTCTTCCTTTGGTCTCAAAGAGTATGTGTGATTCTAAAATATAGACAATGTCTTTGTCACCCTGGTGTTCTGAATTACTTTAACCCTGACCTGATCAGCTTCATGCTTCTCTCTAAATAGCAGACTTTCAAAATCCTGAAATAATAATTACCACTCCGGACTAAATGTGTATGCTATAAAAGCTTACAATCTAGGACTTTGTTTTCTTATAAGCATTTTCTAAAGGAGACAATATCGTAATTGTTCTTTCATTTCTGGCTTATTTTGCCTCACCAAATGTCCCACATATTCATTCACATCGTTGCATGCCTCATGATTTCATTCCTTTTTGTAGCAGCACAACATTGGATTATATGTATACACCATCATTCACCAATTTACTCCTTAATCAGTGCATCCTTCAGCCACCTGCATTCATCAGGCATCATGTATAATGCCCAAAGTCCACAGTCTATCAACATTCTCAATTTTAGATAATTTCATTGTTTCCAAGGGAACAATAACAAGTAAACACACCTTCAGCATATAGGAAATCTAAACCTCTTCTTAACTCTTGTCCATCCCCCCCTTATTTAACTCTGCAGTTGCTGTGGTAGTGCTGGTGGTTTCCTTTTAAATATAGCCCTTACCATGCAATAGCAGGTTTCCCCAGGATCCCAAAATTAAACAATCTTTGTGCACAAATCATAGATTTGAAGCAGTTCTTGCAAGAAATAATTTATATTTCTAGTGTTAATCAGTGGAACACATAGGTCTATATAACCCTTTCAATCTTGTTAATCTTCAATATGGTAATAATACTTAATATGGTAATATTATGTATAGACCCACTAGAGAATCACCTTCACATGTATCTATTCCCTCACATTTTCGTTCAACTTCATTAGATAACTGTTCACCCATCTTTAGTATCTGTATGTCTGTATGTCCCCTATAGTCTGTATTATAAGCTTGTGATTTTACCTTTACCATGATCATAAAAGTGGAATCATACAGTATCTGTCCTTGTGTCTGGCTTATTCCATTCAGTGTTATGTCCTCAAGGTCATCCATTTTGCCATGTGCTTCAGGACGTCATTTTGTCTTACAACTGCATGATATTCCATCGCTTTTATATACCATGTTTTGTTAATCTACTCATCTGTTGATAGACATTTGGTTTGTTTCCATCTTTTGATGTTTGTGAATAATGCTGCTATGAACATTGGTTTGCAAATGTCTGCTTCTGTCATTGCTTTCAAATCTTCTGGGCATATATCAAGGAGTGCTATTGCTGGGTCTCAGGGCAACTTGATATTTATTTTCCTAAGGAACTGCCAAACTGTCTTCCATAATGGCTGCACCATTTTGCATTCCCACCAGCACTGCATAAGTGTTCCAATTTCTCCATATCCTCTCCATCATTTATAGTTTCCTGTTTGTTTAATAGCAGCCATTCTTATAGGTGTGAGGTGGTATCTCATTGTAGCCCTGATCTGCATTTCCCGTATAGCCAATGAAAAGGAACATCACTTCATGCACTCTTTTTTTGCAAACAAACATTCCTTATTCTAGTCCAACCTCCCACAAACATACTATACACGGTCATATATGGTATAAAACAAGGGAAAACGTCTCTGTCTGTTCAATTTAACAAAACAGAAAAACAAACCAATTAAGGCTTTAGGGAATTTGAAAGTATAAGAAAACAAAAATAGTTATTAAAAATTGCTCAGCTTTTTACTGTAAACATTTGTCATTTAACAGACATAGTGTTTGATATAGTTTCTTTTTCTTTTTTTAATTTTTTTTGCATAGTATAACATATATACAAAGCAAAGAAATAAAAAAGCAATAGTTTTCAAAGCACTCTCCAACAAGTAGTTATAGGACAGATCCCAGAGCTTGTCATGGGCTACCATATGATCCTCTCAGATTTTTCCTTATAGCAGCTCCAGAATATAGGAGGCTAGAAGGCTTAAATGCTTTTATATCATCACAATAAACTTTTTTCCTTCTTTTTCATGAAAAATAACATATATACAGAGAAGCAATAAATTTCAAAGCACAGCACCACAATTAGTTGTAGAACATATTTCAGAGTTTGACATGGGTTGTAACTCCACAATTTTAGGTTTTTACTTCTACCTGTTCTAAGATATTGGAGACAAAATAGATATAAATTTAATGATTCAGCAATCGTATTCATTTGACAAGTCCTATCTTCTCTGTATAACTCCACCATCACCTTTGATCATTCCATCCCTCTCTTTAGGGGTGTTTGGGCTATGGACATTTTAAATTTTTTCATTTTGGAAAGGTCTGTAACTAATATGGGGTAGGGAGATGGAACTATCTGATGTTCTGGAGAGGCTGGGTTAGGTTTCAGTACTTATCTGGACCAGGGACCCATCTGGAGGTTGTAGGTTTCTGGAAAGTTACTCTAGTGCATGGAACCCTTGTAGAATCTTATATATTGCCCTAGGTGTTCTTTAGGATTGGCTGGAATGGTTCTGGTTGAGGTTTGGCAGATTATGATAGACAGCAATGTCTACCTGAAGCTTGCGTAAGAGCAACCTCCAGAGTGACCTCTCAACTCTACTTGAACTCTCTCTTCCAATGATATTTTATTTGCTACACTTCTTTCCCCCCTTTTTTTCAGGATGGAATTGATGATCCCATGGTGCCAGGACTGGATTCATCCTTTGGGGTCATCTCTGACATCACCACAGAGACTTTCACCCCTGGATGTCATGATCCATACACGGGTCATGGCATATTTATAAAGACTGGGAAGTTTCCCCCCATTTTATACTTAACTAATCTTCATAACCCTTTACTCCTCTCTTCTCCTTCTGGGATACCAATAATTCTTATATTTGTGCACTTTGTTTTGTCCATCATTTCCCTGAAATCTAATTCAAATTTTCCCATCTTTTTTTTTTTTTGCCATTTGCTTTTTTGAGTGTTCAAAATCAGTTATCCCAGCCTCTATATTGCTTATTCTTTCTTCTGCCTCTTCAAATCTGCTGTTGTGTTTTCTAGTATGTTTTTTATTTGGTATACGGATCTTTAATCTCTGTGATATCTACTATTTTTCTGTTTATTCTTTCAAATTTCTCTTTATGCTCTTCTACTGTCTTCTTGATTACCTTTATGTCATTAGCCATCCCACTTATTTTATTTAGTAGAGTTATATGAACATCTTTGATTAGTGGTTCCAATGTCTGTGTCTCCTCTTATATTTCAATTGGTCATTAGACAGTGCTATATGTGTCTCCATTGTGATATGCTTAGTGATCTTCTGTTGTTTCAAAGCATGTAAATATCTTGATTGATTTACTTTGGAAGTTGATATCCAAAGTTGTGTTTGTGGGATGGGTGTGTAGCAGGATGCAGGGCATGGGGCAGATCATAACAGTGTGATGATGAGTCACAGTGCAAGTATAGGCACAGGTTGGGGATGCTATGCTGGTGCCTGTGAATGTGAGTGCTCAGCGACCAGGGAGGATTTAGCTGTCCGGTGCACCAGTCTGGGGAACATAACCATGATTTATGCCGGTCTAGGTCATGTGTCCCTTTGTGCACATATGCATAACTATGGCAGTGTATTGGCATTGTGTCTGCATGAGATGGGGGGGATGTGTTCTGGGTGTGCATTTCAGCACTTTCCCAGAGCTAGGGAGCATGACTGGGAGCTGTGCACATGCCCGGGTCTAGGATTGCCATAAACTGATGTTCCCAGAGCTGAGGAGTGTGGCTGGGGCACATGCACAGGTCTAAGATTGCCTACACTGATGTTCCCTGTGCACAGAACTGGGGGATGGGGCAGGGTGGGACTGTGTGACTATATGGGCTGGGGGCAGGTGTAGCCTGAGTATGGAGGTATGCTCTGGAGACAGCCTTCAGTGAACAGGAAGGGAGAGGTAATGCTCAGGGGGGTGCAGGAGAGGTGGGTTGGTCTACAATTGAAGTGGGGATATGAGGTGGGTATGTGCACTGGGGATTGTTGGGGCAAGGGTGCTTGGAGTGTGGGGAGTGGGGACATTTGATATGTTCAGGTGTGTGGGGTGAATCACAGGTCTGAAGGCTGCATTGGTGGGGGTATCATGTTCAAGAAATGTGGTTTAGCTTACTTCTTAGTCCCCATCTCCCATCCAAGCACTCCTGTGGGCTCTGGGCCTCCATTTTAATTTCCAGTTCTCTGTTTCTCAGTTCCTCAGCTTTTGCAACCAGGGCCACACTATGTGGTGCAGAAGACTCTCGCTGGTCAGTTCCCGTACACTTTTGTATAAGTAACTTCAGGCATAAAGATAAACAAATTTGCAAAAACTGAAATTATGTAACAAGACCCCATATCCATCAATATTTAAAGAAATAAGTGTCAAAACTCTAGGCAAATGCTTTTGTTTACTTTCAAATGACTGCTATAAATTCAAAATGAAGCCATAATGGGGTGAACTATTTTCCTTAAAGTCACACCAGATAGAACTACCTTGCTCTCTTCTCTTTTTTTAGGTTCAGAGGACATATACTGCGTGCTCCAAATTAGAGACACTGAGGGCCAAAATAGTAATGCTGCTTCTGCTTCTGCTCTGTTGGTACCTTGCATCTGATAAATTGTGTATTCTTGACCTAATAAATCAGGAACTTACTGTGTGCATGTGTGTGAGAGAAATGAAGAGAGAAAGAAAGAAGCTCTACTTAACAATTTGCAGAATGCCTGAAAAATGCTATATCTCATTTATCTGTTAGACTGTAAGTTGCTAATGATCCTGCTGCTCATATGTTTTCTTTTTATAGCATTCATATTATTTATATATGGCTGTGTACTACTAAGTGCTCAATAAATATATTGAATGGATAAAGTGAAGTTTCAGTGTATGGCTTCTGTGTGAGTTTCTTATGTTGTTGTAAGAAATTGTCACAAAATTCTTAAAACAGCACAAATTTATTATCTTATGGCTCTGGAGGTTAGAAGACTCATTTGAGTCTGACTAGGTTGATCCATTTCTGAAGACTCCATGGAGAATGCATTTATTTGTCTTTTCCAACCTCTAGAGGCTACTGGCATTACTTGGCTCATGGCTTCCATCTTCAAAGTCAACAATGTCTAGTGGAATCTTTTTCTTCTGTCTCTCTCTTTCCCCTTCAATGACCTTTGAGATTACATTTTGTTTACTTGGATAATCCAGGGTCATTTCTCCATTTTAAGGTTATCTGATTAACAACCTTAATCCCCCTTGCTAAGTAACACAACATATTCACAAGCTTGCAGAGTTAAGGTATGTACATCTGTTTTGTTTGGGGGTATTCTGGATATTACACCTTCTTTAAAAACTTAATTTTTCTTTTATACTGTTTTTAAACATTTGTGCCTTTTGAAAGTGTTGAGTACCCTTGAAAAACAATGTCCCTTAATCCTGATTCAATATTGTAGGTTGGAAACCCTTTTGATTAGATTATCGCCACAGAAATGCAACCCTCCCAGTTGTGGGTGTGACCTTTTGATGAGTCTGTCTCCATGACAATGTGGTATGCCCAACTGTGGGTGTGGTGTTTTGGTTAAATGGACATGTGACTCTGCCCATTCAGGTTGGGTCTTCATTAGTTTACTGGAGTCTTTTAAAAAAGGAAGCATTTTGGAGAAAGTGCAGAGCTGATGCAGATGGTTGAAGAGCAGTTTCTTCAATGTTCAGAGACACAGGTGTTTGGAGATGCTTGGAGGGCTGACAGAGATAGCAGATGCCTAGCTCTGGGTAGAACTAAGCAGACATTGTGATGTGCGTTTTCATGAGATGCTAAGCATGGCAGAACCCAGAGTTCTGTCCCAGAGGAGATAAATGAATGCTCACAAATGCTTACAGAGGAAATCACTGGCATCAGAAGCTGGAAGAAATGGAACCAGGAACAAAAATGAGCAGATGCCTGGCACATGCCTTCCCAGCTGACAGAGGTGTTCTGGATAGCATCAGCCCTTCTTGAGTGAAGGCAGCCTTTTGTTGGTGCCTTAATTTGGACATTTTCAAGGCCTTAGAACAGCAAATTTGTAATATAATAAATTCCCTTTGTAAAGCCATTCAATTTCTGGTATCCGGCATTCTGGTAACTTAACAAAAAATGCATTTAACAAAATAATAATTTCTTGAAAAGTAATTATATAATGTTTCTTTTCACTTTTACTTAGAAGTCCAATTTCCTGCCATAGATCATTCTCACCAAAATAAGTAGGAAAAAATGGAGACACTGTATAACTTTTTGCTGGCAAGGGTGTTTCTAAATAAATGACTTAAGAATTAGTAGAATTGTATAAAACTTTTTAGTGAAACTTGAAGCTATATATGCTTATCTTACATTTAGATTTACATAATAAATGCAAGTTAGCTGAAAAAGTCCCATGCAAATGTCCAGATTTTCCTGTATAAAATTTCAACCTTCTTCCTCCATATAATTCTCTCGCCAGAATGTCAAGGACAAAAAGTGTTCGAAAGGTGATCTACAAAATGATATTCTGATATTATTTATATTTTTATAATATTAGTAATAAACTCTGGATGGTATTTATAAGGTCCCCTAAAGTCTAGAAAAATAAAACTATTTATATTAGGACCTTAAGAAGCATTGCTGAATTGGTGTCAAGAACTCCTTTTCATGTGAGGCTACATTAATTTAGTTCTCTTGTTCGTTCAGTAAAAGCTGTACTAAATCAACTTTAATCATAGATAAGAAAAGAAGAATCTACAAGCTTCCCTGCTTATAGAAAAGTACTAGATACACAAACTTCTGATTAAATATGGGAAATTGAACATATGAGTTTATCTTGTTTCCCTCTCAAACCTTTATTAAAATGCCAAGATAAGTAAAAGAAAGATGTTAACCCACAAGGTCTAAGAGAATAGGAGATGAAGCAACAGCAGACAATAGAATTCAATAGATTTTTAGGACATGAACATCAGAAAGAAAAGTGTAATTTGATTCAGAATTGTAGAGAAATTTATAAGTTAAGTGCCTGCAGAGGGAAAAGAGGAATTAATAGGTCTGAAAAATGCAATACTCACTGCTTGGAGACACCAGACACTGCAGAGGCAGGGAAGAGGCATGGAACTGAAAGCAAGCAGATTGGTTAGAAGATAATAAATAGAAGGTTGGACTCATGAGGGCCCCTCTTTTGATCTATGCAGATGATAAGTATCCTTCCTCCACTTACAGGAGACCAGAAGCTTAGTCTCTGGAAAAATTGACCTCAGGAGTCTCCAGACTCAAGAACTAAAGTGCAGCATGGGATAAAGATTGGGGTTAATAACAGGAATATTAAGTGAAAATCTCAGATTGAGCAGTAGAAGACTTACCCCCTAATGTTGTAGATAAAGCCAGATACACACCATTACCGCTCTACTCAGGACAATATAATGAATAACTATTCTTGGAGAAACTAAGATACCTAGATAAAATATCTATGACATTTGGGATATCCCTATGAGAAAGCCAGCTCCTGCCCTAACACCATTCGAGCAAGCCTACTAATCCATAAGCCACAACCCCTTACCTGACATACACAGAGTGCTTCTAATCAGCTTTCGGTATATCACTCTTATATAGTGGAGAATTGCCAAATGATTCTCCAACTTGAAATAAACACTATAAAAAATAAAAGGCTATAAACAGGACTCAAAAACTTTGCTTTCCATGTACCTTTCCTCAGGTACCATTTTCTTCATCAAAGTGAGGGAATAAAACATGAAAGATAATGAGACCTGGAAAATAAGTGACACAATACAGAAGGATGATGAAAGGAGATTACAGAACAATTCTGTTCAAGGCATAAAGAGCAGAAAGAAGCCATTCTAGATTGACATATGAGGTTTCAGGACTCTGAGCAAAAGTTTATAAGGAAAAATGGAACTGGTAAGGCTTTTGCAACATTTTCCAAGTATTTGAGTTTCTGTAAAAACATCAGTGGGCACATAACAATTATGGAGAGAAATTTTGGGAAAAAGTTAGTATTAGGTAAGTGAAAAACATGACAAAAAAATAAAAAGAAAAATAGCAATTAATTACTAAAAAGTTGTAAAAGAAAAGAAATAGACTCATGGTAGAGCAGTTAGTTCATCAGTGAAAATTGTTTAACAGGCATATTTTTAAAATAATAGAACAAGTAAATGTTATGCATGAGGGAAATTAAAGCTTAAATCTTAATCTTCCATTAAAAGAACTAATAGACAATGCATAAAGAAGATATATCAAGAAATTGCAGCAAAAGTGTATCACTTAGAAATATGAAGGTAAATATCAAAAGAAATAGCTGAAAGAGTTACAAATGGATCTAGGGAGTGAAGGGATATGTATAAAGGGGCTAATTTTTCAAAATAAATTTTCTATTTTAGCTATATCCATTTTACTTTGAAAACGCTAACAACATTTTTAGAAAAAGAAAGTAAAGAAACAAAGCAAAAGGAATTTCCCCAAAACAAGCTGTGAGTGCAATGGCCTGGATGTTTGTCAAAATAAGAACTTTAAAAAGTTAGGGAAATGGATACTGGTGATACTGTGCTATTAGCACAATACTAAGAATGTAATTAATATCACTAAATTTTACACTTGAGAAGTAATTGAAATGGGAACAATTTCAGTTGTATATGTTATTACAATAAAAAGTTTAAAAAATAAGCAATGTGCAAGGATAATACCAGATGTCATAGTCAGGGTTATCTAGAGAATTGGAACCAACAGGAGATATCTGTAAATATGAGATTTTATAAAAGCATCTCATGCAACTATGAGGATGAATGAGCCAAATTCCATAGACAGGCTGCAAGCTGGTAATTCCAATGAAGGTTTCCAATGAATTCCCCATGAGAAGCTGGCTGGCTGTAGTACAAATGAAAACTCTCTCTTGACTTGTGAAGTCATCACTTCTTTTAACACAATCAACTGATTGGATTAGGTGCCTCATTGCTGAAGACATTCTCCATACTTGGTTGTGGACAGAATCAGTCATAAATGCAATTAAATTACCATGACTTAAGTAGAAAAATTGTCCTCACAGTAACATTTAGGGCAGTGCTTTCCTGACCAGACAACTAGGCACCATCACCTGGCCAAGTAGACACATAAACTTAACCATTACAGTCCACCCCTTGACAGTTTGGCAGTTATACCCACCAATATAAACCATATTTCATCTCTAAATAAAAAATAATAACAGATATGTTTTCACCTAACAATACTCAACTGTCCTGTGTACAATTAGAAAGTAAATTTTTCCAGAATAGGGAGCAACTGCTTCAAAAATATTGACTCCTTAATCTTAATATCTTATAACTTCCATACTATGCCATGAACAATACAATTTATATCATGTAATACAGGAATAAGATAGTATGATGGTTAAGGCTTGGTGTCAACTGGGCCAAGTGATTATGCCCAGTTGTCTGGTTAGGCAAGCACTACCCTGACCATTGAGGAAAGAATATTGTGTGGCTGGTTGATATACCAGAAGGCTGGTGTATTAAATCATCAGTCAGCTGATTTCATAGTGGTTGATTGCATCAGTGATCAACTAAGGTATGCCTCCCACAATGAGATAATCCAATCTGTTGAAGGCTTTTAAGGAAAAGAGAAAGTCTTTCACTGCTTCCTCAACCAAGCTCTTCTGTGGAGTTCACCCAGACATGTCTTCAGAACTGTCAGCTTCACACCTTAACCTACATTGTCCATTCTTCCATTCTCACAGTTGCATGAGACAACTTTTAAAATCTCATATTTAGAGCTTCCTCTGGTTGTTCTGTTTCTCTAGAGAACTTGACTAACACAGCTTGGTACTGGGAGTAGTTCATGAGAAACAGAATCTTAGCAATGAGTTTTATTATTGGTTTTTTACTCTGACTAGACTCAGAAGCACTAATGACTCTGTTTTCAATAATCAAAATGGCAAAGACAACCCATGGAGCATGTTAGCAAAAGAGATACTCAAAATATCACAATTAGATTCTGCTAATAGTATGCTCATATGAGGCAAAGTTCTCTACAAGAATGTTTTTGACGTTATTGGCTACCTGTTGTTAGATATGCTGTATAAACAATGATGAGGGAAAGGGATGAGCTGAATGATTCAAATTTGTACCTTAAGTGCTATATGAATGATGTAAAAGTTTTCATGTGTGCTCTGAAAGAAAATCTTATTTCTTGTAATTGCAGACTTGCAATCTCTGAAAACCAGGCAGAGATCCTCATAGTGTGAGTAGCAAATTTACAAAGTAAACTACAATCTCAACCTTGCAGGGTGTCTGCTGCTAATATAAGGGCTTTTTTTGGAAAGTAATGGGATTCTGAAACATGGGAAGGTGATATATGGCTTGATAATGATGGCAATGGGAAGATGGGATCCTTGGAATCTACTGAGCCTTTCCTAGATAACTCTGTAATGAACTGCCCTGAGGAAAGAGCTTCCTGACCTCCAGCATGCTTTGAGTAAACAGTTTTCGGGCTTCCAACCTCCCCAAAGGAGTCTGCCATTCAACCTCTACTTAATGAGATTAACCGCTTAGTGCCTCCTAACCCTGTAACTACCTTCCCTGGGAAAATAGCCCTCACTTTTCTCTCTGGGACAACTAATTCTGTTCACCAGATAAAACTGCAACAGTATGCCCTGAGGTAATTGGCTTGAAAGACACTTCCATTTCTTTCCATGGCCCAACTCCACCACCCTCTTTACTTCAAGACCTATAACTAGACTAAACACCCAACTGGGCCTAAAAGATGAGGTACAATGTGTGACCCATGAAGAGGTATGTTATACTCCAAAAGAACTGCATGAGTTTTCCCATCTAAATACACAGAAATCATGGGAATATATGTGGAATTGGATATTAAGGGTATGGGATAATGGAAAGAATATAAAGTTGGATCAAGATGAATTTATTGATATAGGGCCACTAAGCAGAGATTCTGCCTTCAGTGCTGTAGCTTGAGGGGTTATGGAGGGCATTAATAGTTTGTTTGGATGGTTGGCTCAAACAAGGATCAAAAGGTAGCTGACATTACCTGAGGTCAAAATGTCAGAACTACCTTGGTATAATGTAGATGAGGGGACCTGGAGGCTTAGAGAGATGGGACTCTTAGAGTGGATTTATCATAGAAGACCTGCTCACACACCACAGGAATGACCAGAGGACACATATTTCAGCATAACCTAGAGAAATAAATTCACAAAACTAGCTCCATCATCCTTGACGAGCTCTGTAATCACTCTCCTCTGTAGGTCAGATATTACATGGGAACTGCAGTCATTGAGCTGGAATCCTTAAACAGAATGGGGATGATCAGGTCCCAAGTTGGTAGAAGCCATGTGGTGACAGTTAACCACCATAGACAAGGTGGGTGTGACCACTATAATGGATAGCAGACTCAAAGCAGCAGTCAAAATAATCTGACTTGCAGAGACGTGTGGTGATGGATAGAGGTCACAGATTATCTTGAAGTAAAATAGATAGGCAGTCTACTAGATTCTTGTCTGAACTGTATAAGCAGAAGAATTCTAGGTTAACTGAACAGAAGCCAAACTAATATTACAGAAACAGAGTCACAGTCCCTTAATCAATTCCTGGACTTGAGACAGTTTACAGACTCAGAGCCCTTCATGTGAGGGGAGGGCTGGGTGCACTTGGGAAAGGATCCTTTTTTACTGCCCAAAATCTATATCGTTAACCTTCCTCCAAGCCTTCCCCAAGGAGACGTACAGCTATCAGTGTGATTGTGCCCTGGGGAAAATGAATGATCAGATATTTGGGAGATTATTGGACATTGGCTCTGAAGGGACACTAATTCCAGGAAACCCAAAATGTCACTTTGGTCTGCCAGTCAGAGTAGGGGCTTATGGAGGTCAGATGATTGGTGAAGTTTTAGCTCAAGTCCAGCCCACAGTGAGACCAGTGGGTCCCTGGACCCATCTGTGGTCATTTTCCCAGTTCCAGAATGTGTAATTGAAATAGACATACTCAGCAACTGGCAGAATCACCACACTGGTTCTCTGATTCATGGAGTGATGGCTTTTAGGGTAGGAAAGGCCAAGTTGAAGACACTGGAACTGCCTCTACCTAACAAAATGGTGAATCAGAAGCAATAACATATTCCTGGAGGGAATGCAAAGATTAATGCCACCCTTAAGGGGTGGTCAACCCCACCACATCCCCATTCAATTCTCCTATTTGGCCTGTTCAGAAAACAGGTGGATCTTAGAGGATGACAGTTGATTATCATAAACTTAACAAGGTGGCGAATCCAAGAGTAGCTGCCATTCTAGATGTGATATAATTGCTTGAGCAAGTCATCACATCGCCTGGTAACTGATATGCAGCTATTGATCTGGAAAATGCTTTTTTCTCAAAAGCTCTCAGTAAGGACCACCAAAAACAGTTTGCAACGCCATCAGCATGCCTTCATTGTCCTGTCTCAGGTATATATCAACTTGCCAGCCCTATTTCACAGTCTTGTCTGCAGGAATCTTCATTGTTTCTCTCTCCTATGAGACATCACACTGGTCCATTTTATTGATGTTATGCTGAATGGACCTAGTGAGTAAGAAGTAGCAACTACTCTAGACTTACTGGTGAGGCTTTTGCATGTCAGGAGTTAACAAAATACAGGGGCCTTCCACCTCAGTGAAATTTCTGTGTCCAATAGTGTGGGGCATGTCAAGATTTCACCTCTAAGGTGAAGGATAAGCTATTGCCTCTGGCTGCTCCTCTGACCAAAAAAAGAGGCACAATGCTGAGTTGACCTCTTTGGATTTTGGAAACAATATATTCCTCATTTGGGTGTGCTACTCTGGCCCATTTACTGAGTGACCAGTAAAGCTGTTAGTTTGAGTGGGGACCAGAACAAGAGGAGGCTCTGCAACATGTCCAGGCTTCTGTGCAAGCTACTCTACCACTTGGGCCATATTATCCAGCAGATTCAATTGGCCTGGTAGTGTCAGTGGCAAATAGAGATGCTCTCTGTAGCCTTTGGCAGGCCCCTACAAGAGAATCACAACACAGAGCCTTAGGATATTGGAGCAAAGCATTACCATCTGCTGCAGATAACTACTCTCTTTTTGAGAAACAGCTCTTAACTATTTCTGTGCCTAGTATAGACTGAACACTTGACCATGGGCCACCAACTTATCTTGAGCACTGAGTTGCCTATCATGAGCTGGGTATTGTCTGACCCACCAAGCCATAAAGTTGAGTGTGCACAGCAGCTCTCCATCATAAAATGGAACTTAAAAATTAGAGATAGGGCTTGAGTAGGTCCTGAAGGCACAAGTAAGTTACATGAGTAAATAGCCTAAATGCCTGTGGCCTCCACTTCTGCCACATTACCTTCTTTTTCACAGACCAAAGCCATGGCATCTTGGGGAGTTCCTTCCAGTCAATTGACTGAGGAAGAAAAAACTGATACCTGGTTTACAGATGGCTCTGCACGATATGCATGTACCACCCAGAAGTGGACAACTCCAGCACTATAATCCCATTCTAGAATGTTTTTAAAAGATATTGGTGAGGGGAAATCTTCCTAGTGAGCATAACTCTGAGAAGTGCACCTGGTTGTTCATTTTCCTTGGAAGGAGAACTGACCAGAGGTGCATTTGTATAATGACTCTTGTGTACTGTTAATGGTTTAGTTGGATGTTCAGGGACTTGGAAGGCGCATGTTTGGAAAATTGGTGACAAAGGGGTCTAGGGAAGAGGTATGTGGATAGACCTTTCTGAGTTGGCAAAGAACACGGAGAAATTTGTGTCCCACATGAATGATCACAAGAGCATGGCTTCAGCAGAGAAAAGTTTTAATAATCAAGTGGATAAGATGACCCGTCCTGCAGATAAAAGTCATCCTGTTTCCTCAGCCACTCGTGCCATTGCCCAATGGGCTCACCAACAAAGTGGGCATGGTGGTAAGGATGGAGTTTATGCATGGGTTCAGCAACATGGACTTTCACTCACCAATGCTGACCTGGCTACAGCCACTGCTGAGTGTCCAACTTTATGGCTTGGTGGGTCAGGCAAATACAGCTCATGATAGGCTACTCAAATCTTATGGTAACTTGTTGGCCTATGGTTAAGCATTGAGTCTCTACTAATGCTCAGTAGCAGGCCAAGACCTGTTTCTGAAAAGATGAGTAGTTATCTGTAAGGAACAGCAAAGGCATTATTCAAAAATCACAAGGGGTTTCATTATGATTCTCCTATAGGGGCCAAGTAAAGGCTCCAGAAAGTGTCTCTATTTACCACTGACACTTCCAGAACCATTGGATATCATTGATAATATGGCCCAAGTGGCAAAGCACCTTGTACAAGCTGTTTAGACCTGTCACAAAGCTTCTTCTTTTTCTAATCTCCACTCAAAACTGGAAGCTTTGTTAGTCACTCAGTAAGTGGGCCAGAGTAGTGCACCCAAATGAGGAATATGTTCTCTCAAAAAACCAAAAAGGCAAACTAGGTATTGTGCTTCCTTTTTGACCATGGGGTGAGCAGAAGCAAAAGTTTAACTTCATCATAGAAGGGATATATTGACATGCCTCACCCTATTTGACATCTAGAAATTTCACTGAGGTGGAAGGCCCTTGTATTTTTATTGGATTTGTGTCCCCTCCTCTGACATGCAAATACCTTAACAATTAGTCTAGAATATTTTCTACTTCTTGCTCACTACGTCCAAACATCATGATGGCATCAATATAATGGACCATTGTGATATCTTGTGAGTGGGAGAACTGATCAAGTTTCCTATGGACAGGATTATGATACAGGGCTAGAGATTTGATATACCCTTGAGGTAAGACAGCGAAGTCATACTTCTGATTTCCAGCTGAAAGCACACACTTTCTGGTGGTTTTTACTGACAGCAAGTGAGGAAAATCATTTTCTAGATCAATAGTAGAAAAAGAGGTACAAGGTATGTGCTTATTTCCTAAAGCATTAATGCCATATCAGGAATAGCACCTGCAATTGGAGTCACCACCTGGTTAAGTATACCATAATTGACTGTCATCTTTTTTGACCCATTTTTTTTTCTTCACAGTCCAAATAGGAGAGTTGAATGAGGATGTGGTGGGAGTCACCACCTCCCCATCCCTCAGGTCCTTGTGGTAACACTAATCTTTGAAATTTCTCCATGAATCTAGTATTGCTTCTTATTTACTATTTTGCTAGGTAGAGGCAGTTTTGATGGCTTCCACGTGACTTACTTACTATAGTGGTGCTGGTTCCAAAATTTGGGGTCTACCAAAATAGCCCTCACTCCAAATTTAGGGATCTAATGTGGGGTTTTTGCCAGTTGCTGAGTATGTTTATTCCAATTATCCATCCCAGAACTGGAGACATAACCACAAAATGGGTCTGGGAACCCACTGGACATACTGTGAGATAGACCTGACCTAAAACTCCATCAATCACTTGACCTCCACAAGTCCCTTCTCTGACAGGTGGACCAGAGTGACATTTTGGGTTTCCTGGTTTTAATGTCACTTCTGAGCTAATGTCTAATAATCCCTGAAATTTCTGATCATTTCCTTTTCCCTAATGTACAGTTACCCCAGTAAAAGGCCATAAGATTCCTTTGGGAAGTCTGGGAAGAAGATTAGCAGTGTAAATTTTTGGCAGTGTAACAGGGCCCTTCCCCAAAGGGACCTGGCCTTCCTCTTACTCAAGGGATTCTCAGGTTGTAAACCATCTCAAGTCTGGGAATTGATTAAGGGGTCATGTTTCCCTATTTTTTAAATTCAAGTTAAACTTTTGTTCAATTGACCTAGTATCCTCCTGCTTATACAGATCAGTAGGAATTTAGTAGACTGCCCACCTATTTTACTTCTATGTACCAAATGATCTGCTAGCTAACACCATAGGTCTCTGTGAGTCAGATTTGACTGCTGCTTTGAGTCTGCTGTCCATTATGGTAGCCACGTCAACCTTGTCTTTAGTGATTAAGTGCTGTCACATGGCTTCTGCCAACCCGCGATCCAATCATTCCCATTGTGTTTAAACATTTCAGCTCAGTGACAGCAGTTCCCACAGAAATATCTGACCTACAGAGAAGGGTAAGTACATTCTACAGGAATGGTAGAGTTCCACTCACAAACTTATTCATCACAGTCCTAGCAAGAGCTATGCCCTCTGGACATTCCGGGGGTGTGTGAGCAGATCTTCCATGATACATACATCCTAATATTCCAATCTCTCCGAGCCTTTGGATCCCTTCATCAGCATTATACCTGGGCATTTCTGACATTTTATCCTGAGGTATTGTCAATGTTTCAGCCAACTACACAAACTGTTACCTACCTTTCTAACCCCTTGAGGTACAGCATTGAATCCAGAATCTCTGCTTACTGAGCCTAAATCAATTAAATTCAGCCTGATACAGCTTTATATTCCTTCCACCATTTTCCCACACCTGTACTATCCATTATCACTCACATTCCACTGATTTTGTCTATATAAATTTGAAAACTGCATTTCTTTCAGTTCTTTTGAAGTATAACATACCTCCTCATAGGTCACTTTATACTTCACCTTTCAGGGTCTGTTGGGACTTTAATCTAGTTATAGGTCTGGAAAAAAAGAGATAGTGGGGGGAGGGTTATGAAAAGAAATAGAAGTGTCTTTCAAGCCAATTACCTCAGGGCACTCCAATGCAATTTCATCTGGTGAAACAGGTTTAATCTCTACAGACAGAAGAATGAGGGCTGTTTCCTCAGGGGAGGTGGTAACAGGATTAGCAGGCACTGAAGTGAGTTAGGTGAGTTTGGTTGGCAGAATTTCACACTGGAGATTGGGAAGCTGTTTCCTCAAGGCATGATGCTCGAGATTGGGTGACAATTTTCTCAGGACAGCTGAAGGTGGTGTGGTATTCCCTCAGGGAAGGCTGAAGGTGGGGCAGCTGTGTCCCCAAAACAGATCATTACAGGTTTATCAGCAAAGACTCAGAAGAATTAGGGTTTCAATGTTCCCACTGTCATCATTATCAATCCATATGCCCCATCCCAATAGTCAGGATCCCATTCCTTTCCAAACAGTGTCATCACTTAAACATAAGACACCCTACAAGGATGTGAATTTAGTTTATGCTTTAAATCTGCTACTTGTACAATGAGATTCTAGGTCTGCTTTACAGAGATCTCAAGTCTGTAACCACAAGAATACATAGATTCTTTATATCTTGCATACAATGCTTAACTTACAAATTTGAAGCCTTCATCTCATCCCTTTATTTCATAACTGTATCCAGCATATCTATGAACAATCAGCCAACATCATTATACCTTTTAATCCCCCAAAAAAACTCTGTTAAGGTGTCAAAAATGTGGTCACCCAGAGCCTTATCTCATATAAATGTATGAGTAACAGAATCAAATATTTTGCATATCTCTATTGCCAAATCATGCTAGGCATTGTCAAGGCCATCTTGATTATTGGAATTAGAGTCATTAGTGCCTTCGAATCTAATCAGAGTAGTAAACCAATCACAGCAACCCATTTTTAAGATGCTGTTTCTCAAGAACCACTCTCAGTACCAAAGCTGTATTTATCAGGGTTCTTTAGGGAAATAGAACCAACAGGAGATATCTGTAAATATGAGATTTTATAAAAGTGTCTCATGCAACTATGGGGATGCATGAGTCTAAATTTTATAGGGCAGGCTACAAACTTGCAACTTCAATGAAGATTTTTGATGAATTACCCAGGAGAGGCTGTCCGGCTGATGTAGAGATTAAAATTCTCTCTTCTGACTGCTGAAGTCATCAGTACTCCTTTTAAAGCTTTCAACTGATTGGATTACGTGTCTCTCAGTGCTGAAGACACTTTCCTTAGTTGATTGTAGATGTAATCAGTCATAAATACAATCAACTTACTGATGATTTAAGTCCACAAAATGTCCTCACGGTAACAGTTAAGCCAGTCCTTGTTTGATCAGACAACTCTGCACCATTACCTGGCCAAATTGACCCACTTGACTAACTATCACACCAGGCAACCTCAAAAAATGCTATCATGCCTGGTTCCCATTATTCTCTGGAGCTTATTCAGGGCTTTTAACAATGATTTTAAGAACCATCCATGCCACAAAATAGATTTTTCTAAGAACAACTGGCAATTTTCATTACTAATAACATGCTATCATACACAGGGATAACCCAAGGAATTCGTGTAGGGTTATTTTTCCATTAGTGTGGGTGGATATGGGCTGATGTATCTGATTTTTGGTCCAGTTGCCCTGGGGCCAATAGCATGCATTTGCAAGATAGCTCACTAAATTTAGGAGGTACAGCCTAGAGCAATGTAACAGAGCTAAGCCAACTGGACTCACTTCAGGGAAATAAATTCAGGGCCTTTGCAGAGTGTTCTATCAACAAAGCCAATATTTATTCCCAAGTTATTTGAGTTTCAAGCTATCTGCTTTAGTAAACCTACATTATTCATAGGTTTATTTTGGTAGAATCAACCAAAGAAGAATTCAAGATCCTGTTTTGCATCTATGTATTTGTTGTTTCCTAAGTATTCTGATAAGCCTACTATACCACTCTTGGATTAGAGAAGTACTGCACAG
The DNA here is from genome assembly GCF_023851605.1 of Tamandua tetradactyla. NCBI lineage: Eukaryota > Metazoa > Chordata > Mammalia > Pilosa > Myrmecophagidae > Tamandua > Tamandua tetradactyla. The sequence goes on along the minus strand of NC_135353.1, from coordinate 50,688,234 downwards.
AAAAACTCCATTAACTATAACCACATTATATTTCTTATACAATGTAATTCTGATGACAGAATTGCACCCACTCTCTGAATGGCATCCAAAGAGTCTTTCATACTCTGATTTGTAGTTCTCAAGATACTTCCCAGTTTCTTCTTCTCTGATGGTAAAAACAAGACTGACATTTTCCATACAGTTATTGCATAGAAATTACTATCAAAGTTTAATGTATTTAATACTGTCAAAAACAGTGAAAATGTGATAGAAGCATAAAAACAACACTATTTATTAACACTTTCAACATCTTAGAGGCATCAGAGGAGAGGATAAATGTCATTATTATTTTGATCCAGGATATTCTCTCATTTAAGTTTAGGCAAAAGAAAATGTGTTATTTCTTCAGTTAGAATTGAGAGTGCCATAATTAATAAAGTTTAGTTACTCTCTGTTGCTTTCAATTTGTTCAGGTTTAAATATCCTTGCATTTTAAGTATGGACAAGGAAATGACTTATTTGGGGTAAATTCTGATGTAGCCCTATGATGGGATTAAAGAATCAGATTTTAAAACCCAGAAAGAATTCCTCAGTGTAAGAAGGTCAACTAGTCACTGATAAAGGATTATTACCTTTGATCTTTTTCTCCCTTCATATACTCTATAGGGAGAAATGTTTCCATTTCCTTTATCTAAGTCTTGCTACTGGAAACAGAAAGGACCAACATTCATGCTTCTCATTATTTTCAGCAAAAATTATGAGGTTGCAGTTTACATCATGTCCCACATAATATACACTCAAGACTTCTTGAGAATGTACTTACTTCTTGAGAATGTACTTGACAACAGCAGATATAAGAGAAGAGAGATTCTTCCTTTGCCTTAGGCACTAAATGTAACTTTTAAATTTTCTCTGAGCCCTAGAAAGCCCTATAATATCTCTTCCTCAAAGCTTCTAAATTCTTACTTATGCTATTCACAATAATGCATCCTACCCGTGAATTTTAAGTTAATGCTCTGTGGGTTAAGGTTATGGGAATTTATTCAGAACCCAGCTCACCATTGGTGTTTAAGCTTCACATAGGACTGAATCCTTGGCTTAAATTGTCCTTGGGCTTTGGTTATAAACCATCTAAGTGTAATACTATACATAAGTGTGTATGCTTATGTGAGTGAATGTGTCTGGTTGTTCTCTCTGTGTGTGTGTATGTGCATATGTTTTAGACTTTTCTAGCACCCTTGGTGTCTATTTATTTTCCAAAATGGTCTTGACCTTCTTTGTACTTTACAAATCTGGCTTTAACAACAGCAGAACTGAAAGGGAGCTCATATAAGATTCAGTATATTTTCTTGCATCCCTGGAGAGCCCCTCCTTCTTTGTTCTTTTATAGCTTTCTGTGTCTCCCTTCCCATTTTACTAAACTAGGTTTGTGCTGTTCCATCACAATTTCTATCCTCAAGAGTCCCTTTGCAGAGGCTATGCTATCACCTTATAGGATTTGGATTTTTGCCTAATCAAAGCCCTGGCTCCCATATGACCACCCAAGGATGAAAAAAGGAACATCATGAAACACTATTCCATGCTTCTGTTGAAGTTTTTTCAACAGAAATAACTAAATTAAAATTGAGTTTCAATTTAGGGCCAATCATTCCTCTTCTTATTAACTCTTAAATTCATAGTGTCTCAACTTAATATATCAATTTTTAATTTTTAGGGATTTTGTTGGGAAATCTTCACATGTATCCAGTATGAAATTTCTCTCTTTATGTGCTCATAAATGATTTTTAATTTTTTAATCCTTCTTAATTTTGATGCACTGCCTTCTCTTTTTAACTACAGTTGTTACTGTTTCCATTTTTTGCTACATTTCTTATCATACAGAGGCCAAGAAGCTATATATTTTGGATGATCTTTGCAGAGTACACTGCATGTTACATTCCTCTTTCTGTCTTATAGTGAAGCACACACACAAGAAACAAAGAACACATAACTTTGGGTGGGCCTCATACAATCAGTTGAAAGTCTTCAAAGGGAAGATTGAAGGTTTTAAGAATCTGGTGTAATTCTGCCTCAACTCTGCACACTCCACTCTTCCCTGGCCTCCCCTACAGACTTGGATTTAGGACCTTAGTGTCTCTCTTACTGGAATTTCCAGTCTCTCACCTGATCTACAGAATTTGGATTTGACAGACCCCACAATTACATGAGCCAATTCCTTACAAATACACACACACACACACACACACACACACACACACACACACACACTATTGGTACTGTTTCTTTGGGCAACCCTGATAAATACATTCCTTGAACCCAAGTTCCTTCAAGATTGTCTCTTTATGGTTCCTTGAAGATGCCCCAGACACTACCTGGGTCCCCAAGATTATTTTTCTATTATTTGTACCTTGATCCTCCAAAAGGCTAGGCATAGAACAAAGTCCTACATGTATCTTTTCCTTTTCCCTGCCTCTGAGATGAAGTGTAGCAGAATAGTATAACAGGGCTCTGGAGCTAGACTGCCTTAATTCAAATCCAACCCTCCCCATTTACGAGCCATGTGAGCCAATCTACCAACCTCTTTGTGTCTGTTACTCTGAGTCAAAAAATGGAGATGATTACAACAATGCCTACTCCAAAAATCTATACATAGATTACATAAGTTAATATACTTTAATGCTTAAAATATTGCTTGACACATAGTATATTTTCAATCAATCTTAACTTTTTTTTTTCTCTAGCACAAAATGGATACATCATACTCCTGTAAATAATAGTGATTCTCAGGATTTAGGGAAGACAGTATCAGAGAATTCTGAAAGGAAGAAACTGTACATTGAATTCCACCTTCCCAAATGGTTTGGATAAAATGCCCATATATGCAAACAAGAATCATGTCTGCCTTAAGTAAGGCAGATACCATGAAATGGACTGGCTTTAAACAATGTAAATTGTCTTAATTTTCCAGACTGCTGGAAGCAATATGCTAGAACTGGGTTGGCTTTTAACAACAGGAATTTATTAGCTTACAAACTTACAGTTTTGTAGTAATGAAAATGTCAAACCAAGGCATCATCAGGATGATGCTTTCTTCTTGAAGACTGGCTGCCAGCAATCTTGAACTCCTCTGTTACATGGTAAGGCAATGCTGGCATCTGCTTGTGTCTCCCTTCTCTTTTCCAGGACTCATTGCTTTCAGCTTCTTGTTTCTGTGGCTTTCTTTCTCTTCATCTGAATTTAATTCTCTTATAAATGGTTCCAGTAAGAATATTAAGACCCACTTTGGGCCATGCCTTAACTAAAATAAATTTCTCGAAAAAAACTCTACTTACACACCCATAGGAATGGATTAGATTTAATAGCATGTTTTTCTCTGGTACATACTGTTCTAAACCACAACACTTGACCCTCTGGACCCACAAAAGACATGTTCTTTCTACATACAAAATACACTAATTTCATTAAAATATCCCAAAAGCCTTAAACCATTTCAGTAACAATATTAAGTGTAAACTCTAATCAAAATTGGTTATAGGTGTGGTCTTTTCTGGGACATAATTTTCTCCCCCTTCCCCCCTCAGCCAGTTGTGAGCCTGTGAAACTTAGAAAACAAGTTATCTACTTGCAATATACAATGGAGGAACTGTCATGGAATAAACATTCCCTTTGCCGTAGGACAAAATGGAAGGAAAGCAGGGCTCATAGGTCCCTGAAAATTCTGAAACCCTACAGGATATGCTCCATTAGATTTCAAGGTCTGAGGGTCTTCTATGGATTGAATTTTTCTCCTCCAGGCTTGATGGAATGGCAGCCCCACCCTTTCCAAGTGTTTGTGCAGTTGTCATGCTCTCCCCAAATACTGAGGTACTGCTCTCCCTGAATATTAAGGTGAAGTTTCCACATTCATCAAGCATTAGGATGGCAGCCAGAGTCTAGACTCCACCCTCTTCAAGCACTGACGTGGCAGCAAACTCTCTGTAAACTTTCTGGCTTCTGAGAAAACTGGGGTGGTAACATTTTTCTTGAATAATGTGGCAGAAGGCCTGCCCTCTCCAATTACCAGGGCATGTTTACCTTTTTCACACACATGGGTGGGTCTGCTTTCTTGGCTTGAGACGATGTCTTCATTCCAGACCTTAGTTTCCATGGTCTTGCTCTTGAAGTGAATTTTCCTTTAAAATCTCTCTTTTCAAGTCACTTTTAGTCCAGGCTGGCAGTGGTTCTCTTCATACAGATGTTGCAAAAAATTTGCCTGTTTCACATATAGTACACAAGGATCCAAAACATCAGACAAAAGAATTTTCCACAAATGCTCTCTGGATAAATGCATTTACAGTCCTGACTTACACTAAATTGCCTGACTTTTCCCATGTTCATCTAAACCCTCACATGGAGCCTTGTTCTCTGGGGACTTGTTTTCCAGAAGTTCAGAAATTTCCAAAACATCAATTTCTGGTTTCTTTGTGCCCAAGAGTTCAGTTCTCAGCTTATCCCTTCCCTCTCACATTTTATTATAAGCAGCAATGATAAGCCAGGCCACACTTTTCACATTTAGTTTGGAAATCTCAGCTAAAAATCCAAGCTCATCACTTTCAAATTCTGCCTTCCATACAAAATCAAGACTCAATTTTGATAAGTTCTCTGCAACTTTAAAATAAGGGTCACCTTTCTCCAAGTTTGCAATAACACATTTATCATTTCTGCCAAAAGTCTTATCCAAAAAACCTTTAGCATCCTTATTTGTGCCAACAGTTTCTTCAAACCAACCTAGGCCTCTTCTATTAAGCATTTTGCAATTCTTTCCACCTCTATGCATTACCCAATTACAAAGCCTTTTTTTGTATCTTGTGACATTTTATTGTAAAAGATAACATATATACAGAAAAGAAATAAATTTCAAAGCACACTACAGCATTTAGTTATATAACTCATTTCAGAGTTGGGTATGGGTTACAGTTCTACAATTTTAGGTTTTTCCTTCTAATTGCTCCAAAACACAGGAGACTAAAAGAAATATCAATATAATGATTCAGTAGTCATACCCTTTTGTTAAATCCTTTCTTCTCTGTTATAATTCCACCTTCTCCTTTGATTTTTCTCCCAACCTTTAGGATTTGAGCTATGCACATTCTAACTTTTTTCTTGTTGAAAAGGACTGTCAAAACATGAGATAGGGAGCTTGAACTAGTTAATGTTATGGAGAGGCTGGGCTCTCTGGGTTTCAGGACTTACCTGACCTAAGAACCCATCTGGAGATAGTTGGTTTCTGGAAAGTAATCATAGTACATGGAGCCTTTGTAGAATCTCAGGTAGAGCTCTAGATGTTCTTTAGGGTTGACAGGGATAGTTTAGGTTGGAGTTTGGCAAACCATGATAAATAGCAATTTCTAGCTTACACTTGTGTAAGAGTATCCTCCAGAGTGGCCTCTCAACTCTATTTGAATGGTCTCAGCCACTGATACCTTACTTGTTACAATTCTTTTCCATTTTGGTCAAGAAGGCATTATTGATACCCTGGTACCAAGGCCAGGTTCATCCCTAGACGTCATATCCCACATTTGCCAGGGAGAGTTTCACCCATGCATGTCATATCTCATGTAGTGGAGAGGGTAAAGATTTTGTTTGCAGATTTGAGCTACAAAGACTTTGTTACATTTTTGGTATTTGCAATAGCAGAAGCTCATTCTCTGGTACCAAAATCTGCTTTAGATTGCTAGGCTGCTGAAAGCCATATACTATAAATGGGTTGGCTTTTAGCAGTGGTAATTTATCATCTTAAAAGCTTATAGTTTTGCAGACATGAAAGTGTCAAACCAAGACATAATTAAAATGTTTTCTTCTTGAATACTGGCTGCCAATGATCCTAGACACCTCTGTCATGGGGCAAGTTACATGGTAGCATCTGATGGTCTTTCCTTTTTATTCCCAGTTTCATTGCTTTCAGCTTCTTGCTTCCATGGCTTTCTCTCTCTGAATTCCATTCTCTTATAAAGGACTCCAGTAAGAGGATTAAGACCAATCCTGTGCAATGCTTTAACTGAAGTAACTTTATCAAAAGATCCTACTTACAATTGGTTCACACACACATGAGTGGATTAGATTTATGAACATGATTTTCTGCCATACATACTGTTCCAAACCACTGTAGGAATTCATTACCTTAGATTTTGATGCCATGACAATGTTCAAATTAAGTCATCATCAAGACAATCCTTTCTTCCTGAACACCAGCTGCTGGTGATTCCTGGTTCTTTCGCCACTTGGCAAAACACTTGAGTGCATCTGTCATTCTCTCCCTTCTCTTTCTGGTACTGTTTATTTCAGCGTCTTGCCCCTGTGCCTATTTTTCTCTCTCTCTCTGTTTTCATCACTTTTATAAAGGACTCCATTAAGAGGATTAGGAACCACCCTAGCCATGACATAACAGAAGTAACCTCATCAAAAGGTCCTACTTACAACAGGTTTACATCCACAGGAATGGATTATCTTTAAGAGCATGATTTCATGGAGTACATATGGTTTCAAATCACCACACTGACCTACTCAGTTGCTAAGCTAGACTTCTACATACTCTTTTGTTTCCAATCATAGATTCCAACCTATCTTAATATTCTGTTACTACTGCCCGTAATCCTGACACTGAGCTTCTCTAGGCTTCCTCAATAGTCATAACCCCACAAGCCACCTGAGCAGGAACCATGTTTGCATAATATTATAGTCCAAATATACTAGACAGTGTAATTCTTACACTCATAGCTGGGGGAGAGGAAATTAATCTGTCCCCAAGATATTCACTGAGCATTAAAAACATTAACATACAAAGTCCAGACTAAGGAAAAATAAGTAGTCAGACAAGGGATAGTTTATCTGGAGATAAGGATGGAACTCACTATGAAATTCCAGGGAAAATTTTGCTGAGGAAAAATTCATGGGGAATTAGGAGGACAGGAAGAGGGCTCACTAAGAAATCTTCCCAAGCAATATGGAATTATCAAATACATTGGGAGATTTCTCATGTCTCATATAAACATAGCCTGAAAATGTAGGAGGACTAAGATTTACAACTCATAAATTCTGTTCCTACTTCTGCAATACCTTTGATATATGACACTTGAATATCTTCTTATCCTTTGTGCTGGTTGAAAGGTTTGTGTACCCTAAAGAAGTCATGTTTTAATCCTGATCCAATTTGGTGGGAGTAGTCTTTTCTTTTAATTCCTATTCAGGACTGCATTTTTGGAAACTTGATTAGATTTTTTCCACAAAGATGTGACTCATGCAATTGTGGGTATTTACCTTTGATTAGATGGAGATATGACTCAACCCATTCCAGATGGGTCTTGATTACTTTACTGGAATACTTTAAAAGAGGAAGCATTTTGGAGAGAGTGCCTTTTAGAGCCACGAGAGAGCCATGAGAACCATGAGGGCCCAGGCAGCCAGAGACTTTTGTAGATGAAGAAGGAGAACATACCTGGGGGAGTTTCATGAAAACAAGAAGCCAGGAGAGAAAGCTAGCAGATAGCACCATGTTCACCTTGTGCCTTTCCAGTTGAGAGAGAAATTCTGAACTTTATCAGCTTTTCTTGAGTGAAAGTAACCTCTCCTTTGTACCTTAATTTGGACATTTTTATAGACTTGCTTTAATTGGGACATTTTCTTGGCCTTAGGACTGTAAACTTGCAACTTAATATATTTCCCCTTTTAAAAGCTGTTCTGTTTCTGGTATATCACATTCCAGCAGTGAGCAAACTAAAACACCTCTCACTGCCCCTTATATTCACCATTCCTGAAATTGGGAGAACTGCCCTTGACCCCAATTTTGGTAAAATAATACAAAGAATTATATCAGTACCTGCCTTCAGGAGCAGCAACAGAGATAAAATATTGTGTCTTGATTTTGATTCTCTAGACTTATGTATAAACTGGACTCGAGACAGAATCACGAAGAATGGTTTAGGTGATGATAATATGTTTACTTCCAATATACTGCTTTATAGGGAGAAAGCATAAAAGTAATTAGGAGTCCAAGGTTTGGAATCAGATCCTGGTTCTAGCGTTACTTTGCCGATTATCTCCACTCTTTCTCAAATGTAGACAGTAAGTAATTATTCTTGTGTCATCCACAAAAGAACTGAGCAGCCCTCTTTTGAATCATAGAATTTGTATTCATGATTGCCTGGCTTGATTCAGAACACTGTTTCCTTACCAAGTACAGTTTTCTTGATTCAATTCTCTGACTCACCTTTCACAATGCTATTCCCAGAGTAAACACCTCCCTAGGTCAAGGGTTTACCAGCTGTGTCAAAGACCTCTTGAACATGTTGCAGTGTTTCTGAAAACATTTAACTGAATTATGACAATTACATTTTTAAACCCTTTTCAAAATATAGTAAAATTAAAACATACTAAGATTCAATATATCACAAAGTTTAATAAACTGGAAACCACTAAAGTGTTCATTTGTGCTGCCAGGTAAATTAGTTTTTGATGCAGATCTTGATAGAAAGCTAATCCTACCATCTCTCTCTCTCTCTCTCTCTATATATATATATATATATATATATATTTTTTTTTTTTTTGCATGGTCAGGCACCAGGAAGCAAACCCAGGTCTCTGGCATGGCAGGTGAGAACTCTGCCTGCTGGGCCACTGTGGCCCCCTACCATATCCATTTAATTCATTAATTTTCTGAGATTTCAAGTTGATCTATCCAAAACACTTGCTTCTATTTACAATTTATCCATGTGTATAAGGAATGTCTCTACATTGTGCAACCAAAACCTTTTAGAAAAAATCTATACTGAAACTGAATATAAGAATACAATTGCTATTTTCTAAGTGACCCCTTATTTCAAAGACCTTTATTCATCAAAATTTAATTCAAATACTCTTTATATTGTAAATAGATGGTATAAATTTGATCTTAAAAGTTTTAATATCTGTTTATATATCACAGTTCTTTGTAAGATTCCTTTGATTTTTTTTTAAATCTACTGTCAAAAAAAATACAAAAAAAAACATGTCTAAGTAAACTCTGAGCTGCCTGCAAAATATAATGACACAGGGTGGGCAACAGCGGCTTAGTGGCAGAGATCTCACCTGCCATGCTGGAGACTTGGCTTCACTTTCCAGTGGCTGCCCATGCAAAAAAGAAAAGAAAAGAAAAAAATATATGTATAATGGCACGTGGTCAATTACAAAGAGTAAGCAAATACATAGTATTCCAAATGAGGACACTTCATGAGAGAGATACCTGGAAAAAATTTGCACATGTGTTTCCATATCAGCCTATTTCTTCAAAAAGTTGAATGACCTTTTGATAGGGCTCTTTGCCAGTGTTAAGACTCATAAGCCTCACAGTACTTTAGTTATGGCCACTGTCCATGTCACTCCTCTTTCCACTGACCACAACTAAAGTTGACCCTGTTCTGTTGCCATGTCTATAGCTATGTCCAGTAAAGCAGTAAATGACTCATAATAATATGAAGTACAGATTAACCTGGACTCTGAATTCTTCAGAAAGACAGCTCAGTACTTACTGAACTGGGAAAAATTTGGGCCAAAGTATTCTATATCTGAGAATCAACTATAGCTGACCCGCATATAATTGTGCTTCACCTGGTTTGGCTTTAATCTGCCCCACTAAATTCAAGCTCTTCCCACATCACTAGTGGCAGAAGCCTTGGAGTTCTGCATATCTAAAATCAGGCAATATTAGTACAATTAACTTCCATAGTGTAACTTCTCAATATTTGCCCATTATTTTGCCAGTTCTGTTGCTTGGCCCTCAAACTTGCCCAGTGACAGTATAGTTGAATGGTCCTTAGGCTTTTTTTCTTCCTGTATCTTAAGAACCTGTCCTCTTCAGTCTAACTCCCTTTGTCCTCCAATTCTCTCTTAGCATGGCCCTGACCCAGCTCCTCATGTTCTTGTCTCAACCCTGCCAACTTTAGACTTCTCACTGCTTCTGGACCATCAATTTCTCCAATGATCACACCTGCCTCAGTCAATACCATTTTTGTCTGAAATGAAACAAAAATCGATATTATCCCATTTTTTGTGAGCATGTGGAGGAATAAAGGTGATTCCATCTTTCACAAGAATTACAAAGTAGAGGATACTTGCAGATACTTTTTAAACCAGAATTCAGACTGCTTATTCACTTGATTTTGTAAACACATAACAATAAAATTGGTAAAGACAGGAAAAAAAAATATATAATATAGTTAACAATTCAAATAAACCCCTCTGAGGCTGGAGATTTTCAAACACATGTTATTCTACTGTCATTTTGCATAGTCAAGTGCCTCCACTCTCTGCTTCTTATAAACGGCATTCTGCTAGGTTTTTGAGAATTTCCCAAGTTCCTTTCTTTACTTATGTTGATAAAAGCCTGACTGTAATTTAAATTATATCTAAAAGCATCTGATTATAGTCCATCTGAAGCATATCTGGGAAAGGGAGGAAGAAGGGAAGTAGACAGGTTCTGGAAAAATCCCACTGGTTACCTCTATGACTTTCTCCCCTTCAGATACATTTATCCAAATGAAATCATATTAAGGTGAGGATCAAAGGCATTCTTGAGCAGTAGGGCAAACAAAAGCTTGCAGGGAAATGCTTTGGATAGGAGGTGGTAGTTTAGAGGAAAATCTAACCAGTTTGTAACCTTTAGTTGATTTCTCATTATTTCCCCCATCATGCCACAGCCCACTGCTTCCCCAAATCAGCCCAGCCATTCAGTCCCCTCAGAAGAAAAGGAATCCTTGACTAAAGAACTGTGGCAAAGAGACATAATAAATTATGATACATCCATATAGGAATACTAAGCTGATATTAAAAGACATCTATATAATGAAATACTAATCTGATGTTAAAAGTACATTGCTATGTGCTGATGTGAAAAGATTTCCAGAAAGTATTGCACAAAAATTAAAAACGGGGACTAGATGGCAGCTAAGTGAGATATGGAATTTAGTTTGTCCTTCAGAGCAGCTAATAAATAGCCAGGAATGGTACAGAACAACTGTTGGGGGAACATCAGTGACAGGATACACAGTGTACACCAGTCTGGACCAGGTGGAACAGCTGAGATTTTACCCAGAACTATAAATCCCCCAAGCCATGGAGACCAGTGCCCCACCCCCATGGTCATGGCAGGCTGATTCTCCAAGGGGAAAGGAAACAGACTTTACTAGCAGCAAGGGCTTAGCTCAATCAAGCTGCAGCTGTGGAATTAACAAATTCTGACTACTGAAAACAGGTCCCCAACACAGATAAACCCAGAATAAGTACTAAAGGAAGTAGGAATTTTTGCCCTGGCAGAAAGGGGGGTAGGCTGATGAAAAAAGAAAACCAAACATGTTTTTTGAGTTGGACAGAATAAAACACTGGAAAAGGGCTGGAGTCCAAGGAAAAGAGGCACATAGGGCCTGGAGATACATAAAGCCACATACCAATGTAAGGTCTTGATTGACAAACCCCAGAAGTGGGGTCTGGCTCTAAAAAGCTTTTCTTTATTTCTTCTTCTTCTTTGTTTTTTTACTCCTTAAAAACTTCATTAGATAGAACTGGAAGACTTTCAGGCTCCTGCACTGCCCCAGGCAAGGGCAGAATTAAGCCTGTCTGAAAGACAAAGTAACTAGTCAGGTGAAAGGAGTTAATTCCCTAAAGGGTACATCTTACCAAAGAGAAGGGTAGGGCCCAGTTCAAGTGGAATCCCTCCTTCAAGGACTTCAGGTCCCAAGGACTGGAAAACTTAAGCAATTAATGCCAACCTACAATCTCACCTCTGTCTCAACCATTCCCCTAGATGGAAGAGTTTGCTGAAATTAAAAGCACCACATTGCTTTAAGCTGGTAGGAAGCCATTGGCAGACAAGTGCCACATGTGGGTCAAGATAGGAGAATCACAGAGTCTAGAGTCTTCGTAGGCAAGTGTGACAACCTACTGGGTCTCATCCTCAGGGAAAATGGATGCTCTTTCCTTCTGAGATATGGACCTGTCTGGTCTGGAAAAATCTGACTTGGGTCTGTAATATCTGAGGAGAGCCTCAGAAAAAAATGAAAAATGGAAGAGTTTTATATCAGTATCTTTATCTATATCTATATACCATGGTACAATTTAAGCTTTAAAATTCCCAAAGCTGTATTTGTGGTTGTTAGGTCAATATAAAAGAAGCAAAGGCCAGCAAGATAAATATTATTAATGGTGAATACTTCTGAAAAGATGAGCAGAGGGGTATTGATGGGCACTTTCACCTCTTATTTTAAATACTTTGGAATGCTTTAAGTAATTAATGAGGATTAATTTTTTGTACCATACAAAAGAAGATAAAAAGGGAAGAATATTTCAAGACTGGAGGTGAAACCAGTATGATGCTGATAAACCTTGCCCTCCTTCCCTCTATTCTTCTCATCCACTAATAAGAATTCAAAACGACTCAGGCTACAGGTTGCAAATTCAGTTCCTCAATGTCCGCACTCCTACAGGCTATTACACATGCTTTCATTTCAGTCTAGAATACCCTCCTTCTCCACCTTCCCCCATTTTCATTTCATTAATTTCTTCTTGTCCTCCTGTTTCTACATAGAGGCACTGGTTCCAAAAACATTTCCCCACACTCTGCCCACATAGTTTTGCTCCATTCTCCCACCCACCATACCTATAAGGTAGAGCTCGATCAAGGAACACAGGGACTAGAGTGAGCAAGCCATCAATTGACCTAGCTGAATGTCCAGTGAATAGGAGAAATGACAAGTTCAAGAACTACCAGAGAAGAGTTACACTTCTAAGGTGAGTTGCTTCCAATTACCTGGTCTTAAGAGATAGATACTGTACTCCAAAAAAACCTAGACTTCACTAATCACAGCACCTACCATTCAGTGCTGTGGTTGTCTACTTGCTTATTTCTTTCCCTCACTAAATCACAAATGCTATGGAACTGTGGGTGAAGACAACTAGTCAATCTTATTCCCCACTATAAATCATAACTGACATAGTAGGCAGTAAATACATGGAATAGGTGTAAAAATCACAAACTTCAGACACACATCATGTTGCAGATGAAAAAAAGAATTATATCCTTTAGTATAGGGACTATAGATTCACCTAACCATGGAGCTGAGAGAAATAAGAGTAACCCAGAACTGGGGACTAAACCCAGCTTTTGGTGGAAATATTAAACATTGTTTCTCCCTGAAAGACTACTACCTGGACATAGGGAAGGGTTTCCTAACCTTGAAACTACTGATATGTTAGGGAGGATAATTATTTGTTGTGTGAGGGCTGTCCTGGGCCCCACCTCCTGAGATGCTTCTGGATGTTTAGCAGCATCTCTGGCATCTACCCACTAGATACCAGTGACACTCTCAAACACACATGTTGTGGCAACCAAGAAGTCTCCAGAGTTTGCCTTTTGTTGCCCAGGATTGGGGATGGGGCACAAATTGCTTTCAAAGGGCCTTCACAGATAATGTGGAACAGTGCAGTGAAAAAGAGCATCATGCTCATGCTTATATGCATTCCCCCTTTGAGAAATCATGATTTGGTACTTAAATACAAGCAGAGGAGCCCTGCATGAGTGATTATGATAACAGGATAGATAGGGTCTTGAACCAATAGTCTTATTTTAACTAGGTGACACAAAGATTAGTGTATAGTTCATCTTTACTAAATTTTCACAGGTTTGAAATTCAGTTTCAGTTATTCTCAAATCATTATGAAGGCTTATGTCACATATTCATTTGTCAGTGTGCTGAGGCATGAAATTGCACCATGTGCTCTCTGTGGCTAGTGCACGGAGGTAAGTTGCTTACCTAAGAGTGTAGTGGCTTATATTAGTGGTAGAATTATTTTAAGGATCTTATGAAGTATTTTAAACCTGTATTTATAGGATCTATAAAGACCTAAAGTGCTTCCTTAAAATTTTCAGTCATACTCACTGTGGTTTATGGAGAAATTACGTGCAATAGTAGTATTCATGAATTTTGGAATCTGCAAAGTTCTGAAGACATAACCCTGAAGAATGTTGAGGTTCTACTAAAACTGAGAGTTCTCAGATGTGCCCCTTGAAGCCTAGTGGGTGATTTGTTGTTTCTTTAATGCTTCCAAACCTTTCTCTAAATGGTAACGAGTAAATATGTTCCCTATGTGATACTCAGGTTATGTAACTCCCCCATTCTCAAGCTTGTGGTGTATCACCCTCACAATATATAAAATTCAAATAAAAATCTGACTGTGAGTGAATATTTTAGGCTCTGCTCCAAATGCCTACACTCCATGATTTACCATCTCTCATTTTCCTGAATATTCTCACTCAGGTTTTCACTGTGGCCTTCCTTCCATAATCCTAGGTCCTTTCTTGCTACCTCTACATTGTCCACCAGGCCAGGAGAAGTCCAACCTAAGAGTCTTCCTTACTTCCTCTCCACTCTACCATATCATTTCTTACTTTCCACATTCTACTAAAAACTCAATACCATAAAAATTCCCCTTATGAAAAAGGCTGGGTAGTAGAAACAAAAAAAATCATGGCCTTTCAAATGAGAAAAAGTAACTTAATGCAATATGTTTCAATCCTAACTCCAAAATAGACCATGAATTCATCCATTTCCTTTCGTTTTCACCCTGATCCAAGCCATCATCTCTTGCAGGGATTCCCATAAAAGTTCTTCCTACTGCTTGCCTTGCCCCCTCCAAACCATTCCAAATGTAGAAGCCGGGAGATATTTTGAAAAGTTCAATCTTATCGGCTCCCTCTCCTATTTAAGATAGATCCCCATTTACTTAAAATCAGTATAGCAAAATGGTTAATGGCTGGGCTCTGGGGAAAAATTGACTGGGTGATTTTGTATCCCACTTCCACTTACTCGCTGTAGAACCTTGAAAAGTGACCTCCCTGAGAATCAGTTTACTTAACAATAAATATACTAAAATATTTCCTAACGATATTGTGAGGCTTACACAGAAACCATAAATGTCACTTTTGTTGATCACTTAAAATCTTTAAAGACAGCTCAGTGGAACCAGCAAAATCTGATTCCTACTTTCATTTCCAGACTCCTCTTTTGCCATTTTTTGCTTTGCTCACTTTACCACTTCAGCCATCTTTCAGGCTCTCAAGCAGGCTCATGGTTCTCAGACTTTATTTTGGATCATAATTCTTTTTTTTAATTTAATTTTTCTCTTCCAGTCATTTATAATCATATAAAATGTATAATCAGTGGTTCACAGTATCATCATAAACAGGTGCATTCATTACAGTCAATTTTTGAAAATTTTCATTACTCCAAAACCCAGAAAAATAGGAATAAAAGTAAAAAAAAATAGTATAACACAAATGCTCTATAAACCCCATACACCCTTATTGTTTATTTATATTTTTTATCTTTTCTTTTCTTACTCTTCTGTCCATACACTGGATAAAGGGAGTGTCAGTCATAAGGTTTTCACATGCATAGTTATTTAATCATCTTCAAGAATCAAGGCTATTGGATTACAGTTCAACAGTTTCAGGTATTTCCTTCTCATGGGTTCTTTTTATATTTTTTAAACATTTTTATTGTATAATATAACACATTTACAAAACAAAGAAAGAAAAAAGCAATAGTTTTCAGAGCACTCTTCAGCACGTAGTTACAGAACAGTTCCCAGGGTTTGTCATGGGCTATCATATGATCCTCTCAGATTTTTCCTTTTAGCTGCTCCAGAATATAGGAGGTTAGAAGGTTTAAATATATTTTTATCATCACAATCAACTTTTTTTCTTTTCTTTGAGAATAACACATATACAATAAAACAATAAATTTCAAAGGACAGCACTGCAATTAGCTGTAGAACAGATTTCAAAGTTTGACATGGGTTACAATTCCACAATTTTAGGTTTTTTGCTTCTATCTGCTCAAAGATACTGGAGACTAAAAGAGATACCAATTTAATGATTCAGAAATCACATTCATTTGTTAAATCCTATTTTCTTTGTATAACTCCACCATCACCTTTGATCTTTCTATCCCTTTCTTTAACGGTGTTTGGACTGTGTTCATTCTAACTTTTTCATGTTGGAAGTGTCTCTCATGAGTTTTTTATATGTGTTCTACTTCTCTGAAAATAATAACTTTGCTTTTTCTTTTCTAGTATTATTCTTCATATCTTTTTTCATCTTATTGCATTAATAAGAATTTCTAGAACAATGATAAATAAGAATTAAAGGGAGGGAGGTTCTGCAGAAGTTTAGGAAACAGAAGGACATGGAATACCTTCACTTATTCTGTAATAACATGAATGTTCCAGATAAATCAAATAATCATACTCTTCCTAAAGTCATTGAAGAACTATGGCTATAAAGAAATCTTAAAAACAACAATTGAAAAAAAAACTACTGAACACTAGAGGTATAAGCCCTTCGTTTTATACTTGTGGTCAGCTGCTAAGCTTGGGGTTAAGGCTGGCAGAAGAATGAGGTGCCAGAAGACAGTCTTTCCTGGGATGGGAGAAACCAGCCAAACTTTTGAGAATCCTATGTCAGATTTGAATCTGAAGGGCCCAAATGCAAAGATAATCACTCTCTACCCAATAAATCCTTCATGGGAAAATTTTGCTGAGACTGGGAGAAGACTGGAAAGTGGGAAGAGATCTCATGATCTGTCAGTCTCATGGCTTCACAATTTTGAAGTCTCAGAATCTCAGAGTCTCACAGACTCATGGCTCCATAGTCCTGAAGTCTTGTAGTATCATGGTTTGTGGTCCCATGTCTTCACAGTCTTAAACTCGTTGCAGTCTTGTAACTTCAAGGTCCAAATCAGGAATTGGTCAAACATATCTTAAAGAGGCAAATAGTAAATATTATAAGCTTTGGGCCATATGATCTCTGTTGTAATTGCTCAACTCTACTATTGTACACAATGACAGCCATAAACAATACATAAACAAAAGTTCTGATAATCTCTATTTATATAACAGATGACCAGTCTTCTGCCCGTAGTTTTCCAGCCCCTGGTCTAATAGAGTCAGAATTTCAAGAACTAGCAGTTGCATGTCAGTCACTCACCTAAGAATTTGAAGCAGAGATAAACTGAAGTCTAGCAAAGATGGAACCAGGCTCCCACCCAAAATCGGATTATATGAACTGGGCATTTCCTGTGGTATTAATTTCTTTGTGTGGGTAGGGATTTCCGTTTGGTATCATTTTCTTCAATCTACTTTGCAGTGCAGGGTTTTTAAAAAATATTTTTCTTGAGATATTTTCATGCACCATACAGTTCATCCAAATTATATAATCAATGGCTCAAAATATCATTGTGACAATTGTGTATTTATCACCATGATCATTTTTAGAACATTTGCATCACTCCAGAAAAAGAAATAAAAAGAAAAACCCCAAATCTCCCATATCCCAAACCCTTCTCTCTCTTTGACTACTAATAATGCAATCTACCCATTCTTTTATCCCTTATTACCCCTATTGTTTATTTATTGTTGCCCTTATTTTTTATTTTTACTCATCAGCCCATAACCTGGATGAAGGGAGTATTAGCCACAAGGTTTCATAATCATATGGTCACATTTTAAAACCCATATAGCTATACAATCATCTTCATGATTCAAGTCTACTGGCATAGAGTTCAACACTTTCAGGTACTTCCCTCTAGCCACTCCAGGACACCAGAAACTGAAAAGAGATGTCTATATAATGCATAAGAATAACCTCTAAGATAACCTCTTGACTCTGTTTGAAATCTCTCAGCCACTGAAACTACTTTGTCTCATTTATCTAATCTCCCTTTTGGTCCAGAAGGCTTATTCAATCCTGTGATGCCAGGTTCAGGCTCATCCCTGGGAGTCATGACCCACATTGCCAGGGAGATTTACACCCCTGGGGATCATGCCCCATGTAGTAGGGAGGGCAATAATTTCACCTGCAGAATTGGCTTTGAGAGAGAGGCCACATCTGAGCAATTGTAAAGGTTCTCTGGGGGTGATTCTTAGGCATAATTTTAAGTAGGCTCAGCTTCTCTTTGTAGGAATAAGTTTCATAGGAGCAAGACACAAGAATGAGGGCTTGGACTATTAAATTGTTTGTCCCCAATGCTTGCAAGAATACCTGTAATTCCCCAGATGGAGAAGATTAATATCTTCTCCTTTCTCCCCAGTCCCTCAAGAAAACTTTGCAAGCACTTTTTATTCTCTGCACAAATTACTGATATATAATATAAAATATATAAATATATCAGGGCACCATGCTAATCTGGACAAACCAACAATATCTCACTCCTTATTCAAGACTCCATGTAATTATGGTGTTCAAATAAACTAACCATACATGTTAAATATGATAAAGTGCTCATAAAACTATAAAATTTGCACAAAATTAATATCTCTTCCTTTGGCCTCATGCAGGAGTTGAAGTTTTAAAATGTAGACTATATCATCCTTTAGCCTGTATCCTGATTTACCTTAATTCTATCCATATCAGATTCATTCACATCCTCAATTGAAGTTTGATAACTTTTTCAACTTTTTAAACTGTTGCTGTATAAGGTACTGCTGACTTTCATAGCTTCAGAGCTCTAGCATAAAATACTCAAAGTTCCAGGGGATGGCCAGGTTATACACAAAGGGCTCAGCATCTCAGAATTTAGAAATAACAGTTACAGCTTTGAAATAGATGTGACTGCCATAAGAGCTTACACTCTAATAACTTTTACAATAGTTCTTATCCTGATAACCTATGCTCTAGATTTCAGTTCTCTGAGTTTGAATATCATATTTTTATATTTCTTTTGAGGGCTCACTATAATATGGGCCTCACTCTAGTATTTCTGATTGAGTAGGTTTGGTGTGGGTCCTGAGAATTTGCATTTCTAACAAATTAACAGGTGATGCTGATGTTACTGATCCTGTACCATACATTGAGATGTGCTGCAATTGCTGCTCTTTCTTACCCTCAAGCATGCCATTCTCACCCATATACAAGCCCTCCCCTTCCTCATATATCAAATATCTTCTTAAACAGTCCTCCTTAGGGAAGACTTCCCTTAACTCAATAGACTATTAAAGTCTCTTGGTAAATGTTTTCACAGCATGCGTATTTTTAATTAGGTATTTGTTTAATTATCTTTTAAACTTTTTTATTGTATAGTATAACATATATACAAAGCAAAGAAACACAATGCAATGGTTTTCAAAGCACTCTACAAAAAGTGGTTACAGGATAGATCCCAGAGTTTGTCATGGGCTACCATATGATCCTCTCCTAATTTTCCTTCTAGCTGCTACAGAATATAGGAGGCTAGAGGGTTTAAATACTTTTTTATCATTACAATAAACTTTTTTCCTTCCTTTTTTGTATGTAGCATATATATATAAGCTATAAATTTCCAATTAGTTGTAGAATGTATTTCAGACTTTGACATGGGTTACAATTTCACAATTTTAGGTTTTTACTTCTAGCTGCTCTAAAATACTGGAGACTAAAAGAGATATCAATTTAATGATTCGGCATTCATATTCATTTGTTACATCTTATCTTCTATGTATAATTCCACCATCACCTTTGATCTTTCCATACATCTCGTTGGGGTTGTTTGAACTATGGTAATTCTAAATTTTTGATATTGGAAGGATCTCTCACTGATATGGAGTAGGGAGATGGAAGTATCTGATGTTCTGGGGAGGCTGAGCTAAGTTTCAGGACTTATCTGGCCCAGGGACCTATCTGGAGGTTGTAGGTTTCTGTAGAGTTACTCTAGTTCATGGAGACCTTGTGGAATCTTATAAATTGCCCTAGGTGTTCTTTAGGATTGTCTGGAATGGTCCTGGTTGGGGGTTGCCAGGTTATGATAGATAACAAGGTCTACCTGAAGCTTGTCTAAGAGCAACCTCCAGAGTGGCCTCTTGACTCTATTTGAACTCTCTCTGCCACTGATACTTTATTAATTACACTTCTTTTCCCCCATTTGGTCAGGATGTAATTGTTGGTCCCATGGTACCAGGTCTGGATTCATTACTGGGAGTCCTCTCCCATGACACCAGGGAATCTTTCACCCCTAGATGTCATGTCCCATGTGGGGGGTAGGGCAATGATTTCAGTTTCAAAGTTGGGCTTAGAGAGGCCACATCTGAGGCCACATCTGAGCAACAACAGAGGTCCTCAAGAAGTAACTTTTATGCATGCCTATAGGTAGTCTAGACTTCTATGCTACCTACATAAGCTTCACAAGAGTAAGCCTCATGTTTAACTGTGTTTTATATAAAGAAATATATACCAGACTGTCCTGTATCTCTTTTCTCAGACTAGCATATCAGGCTGGATTTCTCTAATCAATGAATTATTGATTACAGCTTCCTTTTTTCTCTACCTTACTAAATAGAGTAGTTTCAGCTCGGGCTGCAACTTAAAACCACCTGACAAGATTTACAAACCAAATGCCCAAGTCATATTTCAGACCAGTTGAATAAAAATTTCTATAAGTGGGGTTTGTGGATTTGCATTTCTTTAAAAAATTTCTACAGGAGACTCTGATACACAACAAGGCCTGAAAAACACTAAGCATGAATAGGTCTATTTCTCAACCTAAAAGAAGATGGGTACATACTGATTATTCTACAAGAGTACTAGGTCCATAGTCAGCATTCATCTGATGCACTCTCAAAAACATTTATCTTGCTGCCTTCATTGTATTATAAGCTCCTAGATTGTGTTTCTCAATCTGTGATCTAAACCCTTGCATAAGTATGGCCTTGTGTTCTTGTCAAAAATGCATATTCCCGGGCATACCCCAAACCTATTGAATCAGAATCTTGGGCGGGGGGTGTTGAGGGCCAGAATCTGGGCAATTTCAAACTAGTTCCCTGGGTGATTCTGATATGCAGCAAAGTATGAGTACCACTGTGCTAAAGAGTGGTGGGGCATAGCAAAAGCAAAAGGAAACAAAATAGCCAAGCTTCTACCTCAAAATAGAAGTCTAAACACATGCAGTCAAGTGTTATAACTTTTCAGTCAATCTACAACGAAGGAACCAACATAAGCCCTCTGATTGATCAGAACAGTGAATTCAAATCACAAAGAAACTATATTTGAGAAGGCAGATTGTTTACCATTTTAAGGCAGAAGTCTAGCAGGAAAAAATGGTTGCCAAATATATGTGAGTAGTAAGACAGAAGAGGTCAGAAGTGGGTAAGAAAATAGAACTGTCAATGATAAGCAAAAAGAGTGGATGTCATAGGTAGATTACTAAGTGACAACAGTTGTAACTTGAATCCAGTTCTCATATTCTTCACCTTTATAGCAGTGGTTTACAAACTTCATTACGCATCAAAATCACTTGGAGAACTTGTTAAAACACAGATTCCTGAGAGTCAACCCCAAAGTTTCTGGTTAATTACATTGAGGCTGCGCTTGAGATTCTGCATTTCTAACAAATTTTCAAGTAATGTTGATGCTACTGATCTTAGATCATAATTTGAGAACCATTGTACTATAGCATTCATGCCTTTGTTCATATTGGTGCTTCTTTCAGAGATGCCCTTCCCTTTCATCAATGATATTGAATTCTACCCATACTTCAATGCACAGCTCGAATATAGCCTTTTCTGTGACATTTCCCTGAATGCATGTCCTCCATTCCTAAGAGCTAAAGATTATCTTCTCTGGCTGAAGGATGGGATATGAGGAGTCAGCAGTCCTGGAATCAAAAAGCAAGATAGGCATAGAGAAGATATTCTTCCTATGAGTTCTGTGCATTGTAGCTGTGGTTGTTCCAAAAGAATTATAAACTGGGGTGAACCCAAAGCAAATCCACAAACATTTAGGTCTCAGACTAATTAGAGCAATGAAGATAAGCCACACAGCAAAAATGACTGGGGAGGAGAACTGGAAACCATTTCAAGACAAGGAACTAGAAGAAAGAGTAGACAAAACTATAAGACAAATGGACATGCACAGTGAGGGAAAATTGGGAATAATCAGAGTTCTTGAGAAGGCTGTCCCTGCCCCAGGCCAGAGGAGAATGCCTTACTGGAGTATGCACAGAAAAAAAGTATTATGACAGGGCAGAATGGTCTCCAGGAGGCAGATCATTATTTTTTTTTCATTTTTAAACAGGTTTATTCACATATCATACTATCCAAACTAAGTATATAGACATGCCTTTGCCACCATAATCTATATAAAGATATTTCCTTTTTGTCCACAAAGAATCTGCACCCCTCCCCTATGCCCCCACCTGTTGACATTTAATTTTGGCATAATGCCCTTGTTACATTTAGTGGAAGCATATTATAATATCACAGTTGACTGTAGATTCTAGCTTGCATTGATTGTACTTTTTCTCATATACCACCCATTTTCAACACCATGCAATGTTGACATTCATTTGTTCTCCCTCATGCAAAAAATGTTTTATTATTTGTACATTATTTGTCCATTCTAGGCATTCTTGAACTGTACCATCTCTGTCTTTATCTTCTATCTTTCCTTCTGGCTTCATACGTGCCTCTAGCCCTTCTCCCTCAGTCATACTCACATTCAGCTTCATTCAGTGTACTTATATTGTTATGCTACAATCAGGTACTATCGCTATCCATTTATGAATTTTTAAAATCAGTCCTGTTGCACAATCTGTATTCCTTCAGAACCAAATGCCCAATATCTACCTTATTTCTATCTCCTGATAATCTGTGTTCTTAACTTCAACTCTCAAAGTTCACTCATCAATGTTAGTTTATATAAGTGAAACCATAAAGTGGTTGTCCTTTTCTTTGACTAATTTCATTCAGCATAATATCCTCCAGGTTCATCCACATTGTTACATGCTTTATGACTTTATTCTGTCTTAAAGCTGTGTAATATTCCATCATATGTATATACCACAGCATGTTTAGCCACTCACCTGTTGATGGACATTTGGACTGTTTTGACCTCTTGGAAATCATAAGTAACACTGCTATAAACGTTGTTGTGAAAATGTCTATTTGTGTTCTTACCCTCGGGTCCTCTGAATATATACCTAGTAAGGGAATTGTTGGATCAGATAACAATTTTAACTTAGCTTCCGGAGGAACCACCAAACTGCCTTCCAGTATTATTGTTACATTTTTCAATCCCACCAACAGTGGATAAGTGTGCCTATTTCTCCACATCTTCTCCAGCACTTACCATTTTCTGTTTTTTATTTTAATAGTCATTCTAGTGGGTGTGAGATGTGAGATGATATCTCACTGTGGTTCTGATTTGCATTTCCCTAATAACCAGTGAAGTTGAGCATCTTTTCATGCACCATATAGCCATTTGTATCTCCTCCTCTGAAAAGTGTCTGTTAATGTCCTTTGCCCATTTTTAAAATGGATTGTTTGTGTTTTTGTTGTTGAGTTGAAGAATCTTTTTACATATTCTGGATACTAAACTCTTATCTGATATCTGGTTTCCAAGTATTGTCTCCCATTGTGTAGATTGTGTTTTTACTTTCTTGACAAAGTTCTTTGAGGCACAAAAGTGCTTAATTTTGAGGCGTTCCCATTTATCTATTTCTTTTTTCAATGCTCATACTTTGGGTGTAAGGTCTAGGAAATTGCCTCCTATTACAAGATTTATAAGACATATCCCTACATTTTCTTCCAAAAGTTTTATCATCTTAGTTCTTCTGTTTAGGTCTTTGATCCATTTTGAGTTAATTTTTGTATAGGGTGTGAGATAAGGATCCTCTTTCATTCTTTTCCATATGGATATCCAGTCCTCCAAACACCATTTATTGAAGAGGCTGCTCTGTCCCAGGTGGGTGGGCTTGACGACCTTATCAAAGATCAATTGTCCATAGATGAGAGGGTCTATTTCTGAATCCTCAATTCAATTCCATTAATCAGTATATCTATCTTTACACCTGTACCATGCTGTTTTGACCAATGTAGCTTCATAATATGATTTAAAGTCAGGTAGTGTGAGACATCCCATTTCATTTTTCTTTCTCAAGATAATTATAGCTATTTGGGGCACCCTGCCTTTCCAAATAAATTTGATTATTGGTTTTTCTATTTCTGCAAAGTAGGTTGTTGCATTTTTAATTAGTATTGCATTGAATATGTAAATCAATTTTGGTAGAATTGACATCTTCACTATATTGAGAGTTCCAATCCATGAACAAAGTATGCCCTTCTAATTATTTAGCTTCTTCCATGATTTATTTGAGCAATTTCTAACAGTTTTCTGTGTATAGATCTTTTGTATCCTTAGTTAAATTTATTCTAAATATTTGATTATTTGGTTGCTATTGTAAATGGAATTTATTTCTTGATTTCCTTCTCAGATTGTTCATTACTAGTGTATAGAAACACTACTAATTTTGGAATATTGATCTTGTATCCTGATATTTTGCTGAATACACTTATTAGCTCTAGCAGCTTGTTTTATATTTTTCACAATTTTAGACATATAGTATGCTATTATCTGCAAACAGTGAGAGTTCTACTTCTTCCTTTCCAATTTCAATGCGTTTTATTTCTTTTTCTTTTCTAATTGTTCTGGCTAGAACATCTGAAACAATGTTGTATAACAATGGTGACAGTGGGCATCATTGACTTGTTCCTAATCTTAGAGGGAAAGCTTTCAGTCTTGTTAGCCTTGGGTTTTTCATATTCCCTTTATCATGTTGAGGAAATTCCCTTACATTCCTATCCTTTGAAGTGTTTTCATCAAAAGGGGATGTTGAAGTTAGCCAAATGCCTTTTCTGCATCAATTGAGAATATTATGTATTTTTCCTGCTTTGATTTGTTGATATGGTGTATTACATTAATTGGTTTTCTTATGTTGAAAAATCTTTGCATGCCTGGAATAAATCCCATTTGGCCATGGTGTTTAATTCTTTTGATGTGCTGCTGGATTCAATTTGCAAGTATTTTGTTGAGGATTTTTGCACCCATGTTCATTAGGGAGATTAGTCTGTAATTTTCTTTTCTTGTAGTATCTTTGTCTGGCTTTAGTATTAGGGTGATATTGGCTTCATAGAGTCAGTAAGGTAGCTTTCCCTACTCTTCCATTTTTTTTTGAAGAGTTTGAGCAGGATTAGTATTAATTCTTTCCTGAATGCTTGGTATAATTTACATGTGAAGCCATCTGCTCCTGGTCTTTCATTTTGGGGAGCTTTTTGATAATTGATTCAATCTCTTTAATTGTGATTGATTTGTTAGGTTTATCAGTTACTTCTGGAGTCAATGTTGGTTGTTCATGCCTTTCTAGGAAGTTGTCTATTGCAGCAAAGTTGGCTACTTTATTAGCATATAGTTGCTCATAGTGTTCTCTCATTACCTCCTTCATTTCTGCAGGGCCAGTAGTTATGTCTCTTCTTCCATTTCTAATTTTATTTATCTGCATCTTCTCTCTTTTGTTTTTAACCTAGCTAAGAGCCCATCGATTTTATTGATTTTCTCAAAGAAATAACTTCTGGTTTTGCTGATTTTCTCAATTGTTTTCATGTTCTCAATTTCATTTATTTCTCCTCTGATCTTCATTATTTCTTTGCTTTTGTTTGCTTTGGAGTTAGTTTGTTGTTATTTCTCTAGTTCAACCAAGTTGTGCTGGGTTGAATCTGTTGTATACCCCAGAAAAGCCAAGTTCTTTTAATCCTCTTCAATATTGCTCAATGGGAGCTTTTTTTATTGTTACAATTTTTATTGTTAACCCACTCAATTGTATGTGTTAACATTTTTTAAATTTATTTTCATATGTGTTAACTTTTGATTAGGTATTTTCCATTGGGGTGTGTCACCCCCCTTTCAAGGATGAAGGTTAATTACTGAAGCCCTTTAAGAGGAACTATTTTGAAAAACACCATTAGAGCCACAAGAGCCCATGCAGCCCCAGGGGAGCTCCATGAAACCAAAAGCCAGGAAAACAGCTGGCAGGCTTCACCATGTTACCCTCCAGCTGAGAGAGAAACCCTGAAGTTCATCAGTTTTTCTTGAGTGAAGGTAACTTCTTGTTGGTACTTTAATTTGAGAATTTTCATAGCCTTGCCTTAATTTGGACATTTTCACAGCCTTAGAACTGTTAACATGCAAATTAATAAATTCTGCTTTTTAAAAGCCATTCTATTTCTGGTATATCTCATTCTGTCAGCTTTCAAACTAGAACACAAGTAAACAGTTAATTCCTATATTTTTACTCTTTCTTCTTTTTTAATATAGGCATTTAAGGCAATAAATTTCCCTTTTAGCACTGCCTTTTCTGCATCCCCTAAATTTTGATATGTTGTGTTTTCATTTTCATTTGCCTCAAGATGTTTACTGATTTCACTTGTAATTTCGTGCTTGGTCCAATGTTTGTTTAAGGTTGTGTTGTTTAGTCTCAATATCTTTGTGAATTTTCTGACCCTTTGTTCAAAATTCTCTCTGTCTTTCATGTCTGACAATCTGATTAGTAAGTGTCTTGGAGTATGTCTATCTGGATCTATTCTTTTGGGGCTGTGCTGTATTTCTTAGATCTGTACTTTTATGTCTTTCATAAGAGATGAAAAATTTTTCAGTGATTATTTCCTCCATTAGTCTTTCTCCTCCTTTTACCTTCTCTTATCCTTCTGGTACATGTGCAACATGCAGGTTCATGTGCTTCATGTTCTCATTCAATTTCTTGAGATTCTGATCATATTCTTCCATTTTTCCCTATTTTTATTTTGTGTGATGGATTTCCAATGTCCAGTCCTCTAGGTCACTAATCCTTTCTTCTACTTCTTCAAATCTATTGTTGTATGTTTCCATTGTTTTTCTTCATTTCTTCTATTATGACTTTCATTCCCATAAATTCTGTGATTTTTTTACATGGGAAGGCACCATGAAATGAACCCAGGTCTCTGGCATGGCAGATGAGAACTGTGCCACTGAGCCACCATTACCCGTGTGATTTGTTTTTTATTTCAAACTTTCAAGTTCTTCTTTTTGTTTGCCTAATGTTTTCTTTATATCCTGCTTCAACTCACTGTTTTGCATTTTTGATGATATTTTACATGTCTGTTCAGACACCCTGAAATTGTTGCTTCAACTCCTGTATCTCATTTTGAAGTGTTGATTTGTTCCTTTGACTGAACCATATCTTCAATTTTTCTAGTATGACTTGACATTTTTTGCTGGTATCTAGGCATTCGATTTCCTTAATTAGTTTATTCTTGAGGTTATTTTCACTCTTTTACCTAGGATTTTCTGGCTGCATGTCTTTGTTCTCTATCTGTTCTTTGACATTCAGTTCAACTTATTCTAGACCTCTAGCATAGGTTTTGTTTAACTGATCAGAATTTTTTGCTTCTTGGTTATCTGTTTCTTTACCTGCCTATATGCAGCACTGTTTTAGGAGGATCTTCTCAGATATTTTAGACCTCAGTCCTATTTTCACAGACCAGACAGGCCCACATCTCAGAAGGAAAGAGTAACAAACATCCATTTTCCCTAAGGGTGAGATCCAGCAGGTTGTTAGACTTTCCTATGAAGACTCTAGACTCTGTGTTTTCCCTATCCTGCCCAGCATGTGGCACTTGTCTGTCTGTGGCTTCCCACCAGTCTTTAATGCCTTTAATTTCAGCAGACTCTTCCTGCTGGGGGTATGACTGAAACACAAGTGAAGTTGTAGGATGGTTTTAATTGCTTCAGTTTTCCAGTCCCTGGGGTCTGAATTCCTTGGAAGGATTCCACTTGATTCGGGCCCCACTTTTCTCTTGGGAAAGTTACATGCTCTAGAGAATTTACTCTTTTCACCTAATTATTTACCTATTATCTTAAACAAACTTAATTCTGTCCTTGCCCAGGACAGTGCTGGAGCTTGAGAATGATTTCAGTTCTATCAAATGAGAGTTTTCTTTGGGGTCTCAGCTGTTCCATCTGGTTCAGACTGGTGTACACTCAGTGTCCAGTCACTGATGTTCCCCCAGCAGTTTCCTATACCATTCCTGGCAATTTACTAGCTTCTCTGAAGGATGAACTAAATTCAACACCTCATTATGCCATCATCTTGCCCTGCTTCTCCCTAGAAGGCAGATCTTAAGGAAGAATTTTAAGTATCATAACTTTTCAAAAGTGGAATTGGCTACATGAAAACATTGTGAGTTTATCCTTACTGGAAATGTTATGGTAGAGGTAAGAGAGGCCCTTCTTGACTGTTGAAGGTCAATATTTCTCATTGTGGAACATGATTCACTTGAATCATAAGCATCCAAGGGCATCTTTTATTAATGCACGTTGGCCTCCACCAAAAATCAACTGAATCAGATAACCTAGGGATGGAGCCTGGTGATGTGTCCTTTGAAGAAGCCCCCACCCCCAAGTAATTCTGATGCAGGTGGACCATGGTTCACACTTTAGGAAACAATGGTAAGATTAAGTGCATGTGCTTTGCATGAGACGGAATTGTGCTTAAATTTGTACACAAGGATCTTATCAAATCCAATATTGGGTGTGGATTAAATAAGAAGTGATCGAGAGGATGAAGGATGATATAAGAGCAGTCTCAGTACTCACTAGGTCAGTGTTTCTCTGATATAATTGGCATTGACACTCTAGAATTGTGTCCTGAGGATTTGCTTTAAAGGAGATCTCCCCAGAAGATTCCAATGCACTGCAAATGGTAAAAAGAAAAAAAAAGAAAGAAAAAAAGGCCACTATGCATGTGTGTGTCTATTCTTAGAGCTAAAAGTAGCTGATCCAAAAATCACCTACATCAGAATCTTGATGGAAGGATTATTGAAAATGCAGATTGCTAGATTTTACCCAAGACCTAACAAATATAAGCCTCTAAGACTGGGACCCAGTAAATTTGTATTTAACCAAACACTCCAATTTATATCTATAAATGCTAAAATTTAAGAACCACAGCTCAAGATGTAATGTATGTCCTTGGTTTCCTTTACATTTTCTCTCAGTGAGGTTAATTTTGTATTTGGTGCTGCAATGTGGATTTCAGTAAATTTCATTGACCACTTGACAGATACAGCTGATATTGTCAAAATACATTTTTTTCTAAAAAAATATTTATTAAGATTTTGGTTTGCTTTTATTTATAGTGAACCAGTGGTCTATTAAGGAGTATTCATTCAAGAGAAGTAAAATAAATAAAATATACCCAGTATTTTTTATTCTTTAAAATAGTCAAAACACTTCTTTAAAGGATTGGGTTTTGGACAGTGAATATACTTGGTTTTCCAACTGCTGAACTCATATAGCTGAAACAGTTTTCTAGAAATAAGCAGATAGAAATGGGTAGGGATAAAGCTTTTTGTGATATCAAAACCATAAAAAAGCCAAATTTAGTACATTATATAGCTGTTGCTAAATACACTGGCAATTTACATCTAGGTAGATAAGCAATTGAGATGGTTCTTTTGCTTTTATATTTTTCACAAAGCTGTTTTATATATTTAAACATATTAACCTAGTCATCATAAAGTGCTAACATTCAAGTTTGCTATAATGTCTAGCTTATTTACTTGAGCACTTAAAAATATATATTTTTACCCATAATCCTATAAATAGACCAAATAATTTCTAAAGCAAGATATTAAAGACTTTGGAAATATTATTACAATTATTTTCTACTACTGTTTATAATTATAATCTCAAATGATTTTAATATATTTCTATGGATTTTCAGTACAATTTCAAATGCAAATGATCTTTCCCAAGAAGATGTATACTCATGCAATAACAGTTTTAGATTATATCTTCAAATATGCAATAGCAATTCTACCATCTCTCTCTCTCACTGTAGCATAAACTTTGGAAATCATTGTTCATGGTGGCATAGGTGGGGGGAGACTGGGATCATGAACTGTTTTAGTCCTTTCCCCTAACCTCGTCTACCTTTTCCTGATGCCATAGGGCAGATAGATAGCCCCAGAAAATCATCTCTGCCCCAAATCTGCCTTATCAATACATAACATCCTTATCTCAGTTGTGGCCTTTCCAGATATGTTATCCAATGCTTATTAGTTGCATATCAGTCCCTGTGGGTCTCAGTGTTTAGCTTTGAGCAAAACGTCCTGGAGATAGGACATGGCACCATCATAATCAGCAATAGCAACAGTAGCAGTAGCAACAGGGCAGTATTTATTTAGTGCTAAACTAGTCCCTACATATAGTATCTATAATCCTCACAACCAAATGACAAGTACACGAACAGTATTCTTATCCTCAGCACATGGTACAGACACAGAGAATTAGAATGATTAAGAAACTTACCCAAGATCACAAGTTAGTGACCTTGAACAACCATAATTTAACTCAATACCATATCTAGTTAGTCCCCTATACAAATGTTTAAGAGAAGCATGGTGTTTAACAACACTGGTTCTGGGGCCAGATTCTCTGTGTTTGAATCCAGAGTTTCTATCAATTACTGACTATGTAACCTTGAGCAAAGTAACCTCTCTAGACCCCGGTTTCCTCATCTGTAGTAATAGTATCTACCCCATAGAGTTGCTGTGAGAATTAAAAGAGCTAATGGATCAATAAATGGTAGGTAGTATTAAGAGAGTTTTGTAAAGATGATGACCTCTACTCACTGTTTAAATGATAAAGGAAATTGGCCTTTCCACATTAAGACAGCACTACTTTTCTATAGCTGGGAAAAGATGCTTCAAGTTTTGACTAGAAATGTAACAGTTAATATTTCACACTACTTTACAGACACTGGGCTCCTTTCTAGATCTTAAAATATTTTCCAGAACACATGCTGTTCCCTCATTCAAATGCATGCCACCAGCACCCTTTTCAAATGGGCTTTTGTTTGAAATTTGCTAATTTATGACTATGGGGTCCTCCCTCCCCACCCTAAGAGAATATTGACAACCAAAACTAATTTAGTATCTCTTTTTTACTAGTGAAGCACATTGGACTCCTGTAATCAGCAAGTCTGCATGCAATGTCTTCTCAGTTTTTCTCATGTAAGGGAAAATCATCCCCTAAGAAGTCTATGGATTATTGTTCCCAAGGTGATCACTGCTTGCTCTTTAGGTATTCATGGGCCTTTTCAAGTCTATAAGTAGGATACCATTTAGTAATACTCAATTTCCTTCAAACACAATTAAGTTTTTGTTGGCTGTAAATGGCAAAGAAATGGGTGCAAAACTTTCTAATACCCTCTTTCTAAAATATCCAATAGCTTGGAGTTGTTCATATGTCAGGAAGAATGGCAGGAGAAATGGCAGGACAAGAGAAAAACATTCAGCATCTCTTAAGGCTTTGGCTCAGATAGTCCGTCTAGCCTGTTCCTTAAACTTGATCAAGACTTAGTGTTATTAATCACATCTTGTAGCTGTTTTGTTGGATGGGGTCTTCTTGCTGGGATCCTTTTTACTCTTCTTCTAAGGTTGAGTTCTCCATACATATATTATCATCAGATTGTGGTAAGAATAAGATAATTTTCCACCTGTGGAAGAAAAAATAACTCAAGAGGGACACTAAAACCGTATACTTCTATGAGCTTGAAGACCTTAAATTATGTTTCTGGAAATACCGGGAGTGAACACACACCTTGTCTACCACAACCCTCTAGATTTGGAGCTTTTGAAATATTTTGTCTTCTTCTCTAATTCCTGCTTGGTTTTTTTTATATATATACTATATGGCAAGGATCACATTTCATTCTTTTTCCCTGTGAGTATCTTATTATTGCAGCACAATTTTTGAATTTTTTGTTTGTTTTTTTTTCTTCATTTGCTTGTTTGTTTTGTTTTGTGGAAGTGCACAGGCTGGGAATTGAATCCAGGTCTCCCACATGGCAGATGAGGATTCTACCACTGAACTACCCTTACACACCCCTTCTTATTCCTGTTTTCAAGTAAAATGATGATGCTCATATCACAGTATCAAAAGGTGAAGATCAGAGATGTTATTACTGGCTTATTATAATGATGAAAGTATTAGTATTAGTACTAAATATTATGCTGAATATGGTACCCAACCTTCTAATTACTATTACAGAATATCAAATCACCCTGAAACTTAGTGGTTTAAAACAACAGAAATCAATTTATTATATCTCTTGGTTTCTGTGGGAAAGGAATTTCAGGAAGGGCTCAGCTGCATGGTTCTGGTTCTGGATATCATACACCATTGAAGATGGTGGCTGGAGCTGGAATTGCATAGGGCACTGAAGCATCTGGGGACTGGCAAGACATTCTTTTCACTTCATACAGTCTTAGAGCCTCACCATGTGTCCCCTCCATGTGGACTAATTTGGACTTCCTTATGGACAGTTGTGTTGTTTACTTGGCAGCTCAGGGTTCAAAGCAGATATCCAAAAGAACCAGGTAGATGCTGTATCACTATTTATGGCCTGGCCTCAGAAGTCACATTTTATCATTTCTGCTATATCACAAGCCTTAAGTCTGCTGAGATTCAAAGGTAGACAATATATGTCCCCAGTTCAATGAAGAAGAAATATCAAGTCTACTTTGTAAGAGAAATATGTGGGATTGGGGATGTTGTTGCAGCCATCTTTGGAAAAAGTAATCCTTTACACTTGGAATTTTTAATTCTTTATATATTGTTTATTTGTACATCAAATTTAAACAACCTCTTCTTTTGTGTTTTGATAAGTAGTTTATTTTCATAGAAAAGACATAATTGAGTGGGTAGATATGCTTTCCTGCATTTATGTAGGACTACAGCAAACCTTTAGCAATTAGGAGGACATAGCTAAAGAATGTCCACCCACCACTTCTAAAACTTATTTGATTGTGGAGCCTTTTTACATAATACTGCAATTAACACTTCCTGAAATAGTATTCCATGGAATATAGTTTGAAAAATCCAACTGTGAAACAACTTTCTCTGAAGTTTTGCTATTTTAAAAAATTATAAATGGCCCATTTTAAGAGTATCAACATAACTGCTAATACATCTCTAGTAAACAATTACAGGAAATATTATTTCTTCTGTGTTTGCATTATGTGTGGAAGGGTTGCCTCATTTTTGTTGAGATTTATTGTTGAATAATATTTATGCTATGATGAATGAACTTTCTAATTAAATTATATATTTTTAATGGTAAACATGATTTTGCACATTATATCAATTGGCATTTCCAGTGAAGGAAAAAAAAGTAAAGATCTGTTTTTAACCATCTAACAAGAAATTACATTAGTGTATTTGATTCATTCTGCTTCGTGTTATTTCTTAAAAGATAGGTATATATCCCACGATCCAAAATCTTTAAAATTAGGGCTTTATAGTAACTCAATCACAGAGCATAGATTACAAAATATAACAGATAGCAAGTGAATATGTCATTTAATATTCTTGGCCATGTTTAACTAGAGAATAGTTTCAAATATTTTAATTGATATCCACCATGTATTTTTGTTTAATTAGTTTTAAATAAGAGAAGAGAACAATGGTGACCTTTAAATATCCTATTCATTTTAAGACTGCAGTACATGATTTTAAACCAATTAATGATATTTATTATAAATAAATGAGTTATTAGCATTCATGAATTCTATAACAACCAGTTTTTTCCTGTTCCCAAAGCCCTGAAGTGCTTATTTTATAATTTCTTGAAGATGTAGCGATAGGAATTAAGTGATTGTCAATATAAACCTTTATAATTAATGAGGTAAGTTTTCACTTTTTAAAATCATATTGAAATATGTAGAGAACCCAGGTAATATTCCTCAAGAGCTATAGTTGTTTAAAAGTTAAATAGTTGTCTTATTGGTCTTCACTTCCTACAGCTAATTAATTCAACAAGCA
Source organism: Tamandua tetradactyla (assembly GCF_023851605.1). NCBI lineage: Eukaryota > Metazoa > Chordata > Mammalia > Pilosa > Myrmecophagidae > Tamandua > Tamandua tetradactyla. The sequence continues at coordinate 50,654,528 of NC_135353.1, read as the reverse complement.
TTTATGTAGCATTTATTTGTTCCAGGTACTATATTAGATTCCATGAGGGATAAAATAGGAATCAAACATAGTCATTACCATCCAGAACCTTAAAGCGTAGGAAGAGAAATACAACATTTGCCCAGGTTATCTGTTATTGCCCACAATGTGTTGCATGTCTTAAGAGAGAAATAAACTAAGTTATTTCTTGTAACAATCACTTTTGTACAACTATAGTAAGCAATAATATACCATGCTTAGTATCACTTCCCCCATAAAGAACTATGAAAATGCAAATAAAGTACTGTTGATCTATCATTCTGGCAATACATACAAATTTACAAAATGAATAAAGGCATTGATCAAGAATATGTTATGGATTTTCCTTTTCATTTGCAAATGTCCCAAAATGAGAATTACAATCTCTCTACCTCCTTTTCCCCTTTTCCCCTAATCCCAGTCTTATTCTTCCCTTATGATTAATTATGCGTACACCTACACCCACATATATCTGTGGGGGGTATGTGTGTGTATATATAGAGAGAGATGTTGCAAGATGGAGGAGAGGAATAAGGGGAATACAAAGAAAGAAAGAGCACAAATAGAAGAGGCAGAAATAAAAAGTGAATGTACCTAGTATCTTTCTAGAATGAGAGAGTTGAATGATATCCAACAGAAGAACCAAAGAATTTATTCTCACTTCACTAACCACTACAAATATCTCAAGCATTCCATGAAGGATATGACTCAATAATCTCCATAATTAACTGAGTCAATCACAGAAACTGATTGGTTGTTGACTTTCTTGTTTTAATTATACTAATAATGCATGTCTATATAAATAACAAATTATCCAAAACACTGACTCACTTATTGTGGTGGCTTGGAGATATGTGCCCCCAGAAAACATATTCTTGAACTTAATCCATTCCTGTGGGTATAGAACCACTGTAAATAAGATCTCTTCCACATGTTACCTCAGTTAATGTGTGGCCCACATGAATCAGGTTGGGTTTTAATCTGGATCACTGGAGTCTTTACATTAAGAATGAAAGTCAGAGCAGTCAGAACCTGAAGGTCAATAGAACCTGGAAGGGAAAGGAGTAGCCAGAAGAGAGACTGCCATGTGCATTGCTGTATGACATAATACCCAAGGACAAAGGATCAGTCAATCGACCCCAGAACACCCATTGTATTAGTTAGGGTTCCTAGAGAAGCAGAATCAGCAGGAGATATCTGCAGATATAAAATTTATAAATGTGTCTCACATAACCAACCATAAGAATGTAGATTCCAAGTTGTGTGGGGCAGGCTGCAGGCTTGTATCTGATGAAGGTGCTCAACGAACTCTCAGGAGAGGCTGGCTGGGCAACTGCGGAAATGTAAGGTTCCAAGTTCTGTAGGGCAGGCTGCAAGCTGGTAACTCTGATGAAGTTCTTCAATGAACTCTCAGAAGAGGCTCACTGGACTATCATGGAAATGGAGAAGTCCAAAATCCATACGGCAAGCTGTGAAGTTGGTGACTCCAATAAAGTGTCTGGATGAACTCCACAGGAGAGGCTCACCAGCTGAAGCAGGAAGAGTGACTGTCTCTTCTGAATCCTACTTAAAAGCCTTCCAGTGATTAGATTAAGCATCGCTCATTGCAGAAGACACACCCCTAGCTGATTGCAAAGACAAGCAGCTGTAGATACAGCCAAGGTAATATGACTTAAGTCCATGAAATGTCTCATAGCAACAGATGGGCCAGTGTTTGCCCAACCAGACCACCAGTCACCACCACCTGGCCAAGTTGACACATGAATCTGACCATTAGAGTCCGCTTCTTGGAAACTTGGCAGCTATACACATCACCTTAAACCATACTTAATCTCTAAACAGAAATCAATAACAGACTAATTTTTACCTGGCCTAACAATAATCAACAGTCCCATGCACAACTGAAAATGCATTGAATCTCCCCAAAATAGGGTGCAAGTCCTCGGGTAATATTCACTCTTAAGCTTAATATCTTACAATTTAAATACTATAACCTGAACAAAACAGCATTACAATCCTCATTTCTGTAACTGATCATATGGTCTTAGTTCATATTTATCATTACCTTCTTCCACTATCCATTCCATGTCCCCCTTATCTTCAGCAAGCACTTCAGATGGCCATGGTTCTTTGCCTGGTGGGGTGACCCAAACCTTCATTCCTGAAGTTTGAGAGCCCTTCCTTGGATGGGCTGTTGCAGTTTTCCATTGATTTTAATCACAGGGCATGATAGTACTAAAAGATGCCCAAGGGGATCTCCTATATTTCAGGAAAAATCTTCTTAACCTCCATTGAGTAGTTGCAATCCTATTTCCCCCTAATAATCAGGATCAATCACCCCAGCTAGTAAAGGAGTCCCCTTATTGGCTTGTTGATCTAGGGGATGAGTAGCCCAAAGAGACCAGGTGGCAGTCTTAGATTCCAGTTCAATGAAATAATTGTTATTTCTCCTGGTGGAAGCACTCCCCCTTCTGGAATTAAAACAAGGTCACAGGGGCAGGTAGCAAAAATTTTCCTAGTAGATCGCTAGGGGTAATAGTGTGTGGTGCCACTCCCATTTCCACTCTTTGGTTCCTGGACCCATAGATCCCGGCAATGGGAGAAACAGCACTATACGGCGGACACTGATTCAGAGCATACACAGCCTCCTGGACAACATCACCCCAGCCCTGCAAGCTACTGCCACCTAGCTGGCACTGTAATTGTTTTCAAATGGCCATTCCACTGTTTTATCAATCCAGCTGCCTCTGGGTGATGGGGAACATGGTAAGACCAGAGAATTCCAGGAGCAAGTCCCCATTCTTACACTTCATTTGCTGTGAAGTGGGTTCCTTGATCAGAAGTAATGCTGTGTAGAATATCATGATGTGGGATAAAGCATTCTGTGTGTCCACAGATGGTAGTATTGGCAGAAGCATTGCATACAAGGAAAGCAAAACCATATCCAGAGTATGTGTTTATTCCACTTAGAGCAAATCACTACCCCTTCGACGATGGGAGTGGTACAATATAATCAATCATCCACCATGTAGCCAGTTGGTCACCTTGGGGAATGGTGCTGTATTGGGAGCTGAGTGTGGGTCTCTGCTGCTGGCAGAGTAGGCACTCAACATGGCTGTAGCCAGGTCAGCCTTGGTGAGTGAAAGTCCATGTTGCTGAGCCCATGCACAACCTCCATCTCTACCACCATGACCACTTTGTTCATAAGCCCATTGGACAATGACAGTAGTTGCTGGGGAATGAGGCTGACAGATATCCACAGAACAGGCCATTATTAAAAAGTTCCTCTGCTGAAGTCACCCTCTGGTGTGTATTCACGTGGGACACAAATATCTCCATGTTTTTAGTCCCACTCAGAATGGTCTATCCACATACCTCTTCCCCAGACTCCTTAGTCATCAATGTTCCAACCATGCTCTTTCCAAGTCCTTGGCCATCCAGTCAAACCATTAACAAAAGCCCATGAGTCAGTATGCAAACGCACCTATGGACAGTTCTCCTCCCAAGCAAAATGAACAACTAGGTTCACTGCTCAAAGTTCTGCCCACTGGGAGGATTTCTTCTCACCACTGTTCTTCAGGGACATACCAGAAAGGTGTTGTAGTGCTGCCACTGTCCACTTTCGTGTGGTACCTGCATATCATGCAGAGCTATCTGTAAATGAGACCTGAGTTTTCTCTTCCTCAGTCAATTCACTGTAAAGAACTACCCAAGAGGCCAAAGCTCTGCTCTGGGAAAGAGAAGATAATGTGGCAGCAGTGCAGCCCATGGAAATTTGGACCACTTCCACATGTGGCTTACTTGTGCCTTCAGGACCTCCTCTGGCCGGATCTCATATATACCATTTCCATTTTATGATGGAGTGCTGCTGCACACGCCCAACTGTATTGCTTGGTGGGTCAGACAATTCCCAGCTCATGATAGGCACTCAGTTCTCATGGTAACTTGGTGACCCCTGTTTAAGCATTCAGCCCATACTAAAGCCCAGTAGAAGGCCAAAAGCTGTTTCTCAAAATGAGAGTAGGTATGTGGAGCAGATGGTAAGGCTTTGCTCCAAAATCCTAAGAATTTGCAGGCCAAAGTCTCCAGACAGCATCTCTATTTGCCACTGACACTTTCAGCACCATTGGATCTGCTGGATCATATGGTCCAAGTGGCAGAGCAGCTTGTACAGCAGCCTGGACCTATCACAGAGCCTCCTCTTGTTCAGGTTCCCACTAAAAATTATCTGCCTTTCTGGTCACTCAATAAATGGACCAAAGTAGCACACTCAAATGGAGAATATGTTGTTGCCAAAGTCCAAAGAGATCAACTAGGCATTGTGCCTTTTTTTGGTCATAGGAGGGGCCAGATGCAGCAACTTATCATTCACCTTGGAAGGGATATCTTGACATGCTCCACACCACCGGACACCTGGAAATTTCACTGATGTGGAAGGCACCTCTATTTTTTTAATTTCTATTAATAAAATTTATTAATAAAATCAATCAACATACAACACAAACATTATTAAAGTATGAAAACTCCATACTTTGTGCAATCAATGCCTCACAATATCATCACATAGTTATGTGTTCATCACTATGGTCATTTCTCAGAATATTTACAGCACTCTGGAAAAAGAAATAAAAAGATAAAAGAAAAAACTCATACATACCATACTCCTTACCCCTCCTCTCATTAACTGCTAGTATTTTCCTCTATCCAATTTATTTTAATATTTGTTCCCCCTACTATTTACTTATTTTTAATCCATATTTTTTGCTCATCTGTCCATACTGTAGATAAAAGGAGCATCAGAACAAGGTTTTCACAATCACACAGTCACTTTGTGAAACCTTTATCATTACACAATTATTTTGAAGAAACATGTCTATGGGAGCACAGCTCTACAGTTTCAGGCACTTCCCTCTAGCCTCTCTAATACACCTTAAACTAAAAAGGGGTTATCTATCTAACACGTAAGTATAACCTCCAGGTTAACCTCTTGTCTCTATTGGAAATCTCTTCAGCCACTGACACTTTATTTAGTCTCACTTTTCTTTTCCCCTTTTCAGTTGAGAAGGTTTTCTCAATCCCTTGATGCTGAGTCCCAGCTCATTCTAGGATCTTTGTCCCAAGTTGTCAGGGAGGTTTACACCCCTGGGAGTTATATCACATGTTGGGGGGGGGCAATGAGTTTGCTTGCCATGTTGGCTGAGAGATAGGCCACATCTGAGTAACAAAAGAGGTTCTCTGGGAGTTACTTTTAGGCCTAACTTTAAATAGGCTTAGCCTATCTTATGCAGTGATAAGTTTCATATGAATAAACCCCAAAGTTGAGGACTGGGTCTATTGATTTTTGTCGTCCTCACTATTGTGAGAATATCAGGCCTTCTCCAAGTGGGGTAGTTGAAATTTCCTTCTTTCTCACCATTCCCCCAAGGGGACTTTGCAAATACTTTTTAATTCACTGCTCAAATCACTCTGGGATTTATCGGGGCATCACTCTGGACAAACCTACAACATCTCAGACCCTACTCAAGGTTCCATGTACTTATGGTGTTCAGTTATATTAGGAGATGCAGTAGTCAAAATATGTTTTGTGTCAAAGAAACATTTTTTGGTTTAGTCTCACACATAAGTTAAAGTTTTAAAATATGAATTGCCATCTATTTTCAACACTGTGCAATATTTTATTCCTTTGTTCTTCCTCTTGCAAAAACATTTTTGATTTGTACATTTAGTCACTACCATTGTACACTGTAGGCATTACTAGATTATACCATCTCAGTCTTTATCATCTATCTTTCCTTCTGATTTCATTTGTGCTCCCAGACCTCCTCCCTCTATCATTCCATATTCAGCTTCATTCAGTGTACTAACATTATTGTATTACAGTTAGGAGTATTGTGCTATCTCTTTCTGAATTTTTACAATCAGCAGGCCCTTGTATTTTTGTTGGATTTTTTTCCATTCTTTGACATGCAAATGCATTACCAATAAGTCTAGAGTAGTTACTATTTCTTAGTCATTAAGTCCAATCAACATGATACCATCATGTCCTGCAGAAGGGAGAAATGATCAAGGCCTTATGGACAAGATTATGACATAGGAATGGAAAGTTGATATACCCCTGATGGAAGACCATGAATGTATATTGCTGACCTTGCCAGCTGAAAGTAAACTGTTTCTGGTGGTCCTTATTAATAGTTATTGAGAAAAAGAGCATTTTCCAGATCAATAGCTGAGTACCAGGTACCACGGGATTGATTTGCTCAAGCAATGATATTGCATCCCTTACAGCAGTTGCAATTGAAGTTACCACCTGGTTGAGCTTACAATAATCCACTGTCATCCTTCTAGACCCATCTGCTTTCTGCACAGGCTAAATAAGAGAGTTGAATGGGGATGTGGTGGGAATCACCACTCCTGCATCCTTCAAGTCCTTAAGAGTGGCACTAATCTTGGCAACCCCTCCAGAGAATCCAGTATTTCTTCTGATTTACTATTTTCCTAAGTAGGGACAGTTCTAGTGGTTTCCACTTAGCCTTTTCTACCATTACAGCCTTCGCTCCACAAGTTAGAGTACCAATGTGGGTATTCTGCCAGTTGCTCAGTATGTCTATTCCAATTATGCATTCTGGAACTGGGGAAATAACTACAAAATGGGTCTGTGGGCACACTGGACACACTTTAAGATGGTCCTGAGCTAAAACTCCATCAATCACCTGACTTCCATAGGCTCCTACTCTGACAGGTGGACCAGAGTGATGTTTTGGGTCCCCTGGAATTAATTGCACTGAAGTAGTGTCTAATAAACCCTGAAATATCTGATCACTTCCTTTTCCTCAATGCACAGTTACCCTGATAAAAGACCTTCGGTCTCCTTGGGGAAGTCTGGGAGGAAGATTAGCAGTATAAATCTGTGGTATTGTAGCAGGTTCCTCCCCAAAAGGGACTTGTCCTCCCTCTCACTTAGGGGGCTCTGGGTCTATAAACTGTCTCATGTCTGGAAATTGATTAAGGGGTCATGACTCTGTTTTTGTAATTCAAGTTAGACTTCTGTTCACTTGACCTAGAACTCTTTTGCTTATACAGCTCAAACAAGAATTTCATAGACTGCCCATCTATTGTACTTCTAAGTACCACATGATCTATTAGCCAATGCCACAAGTCTCTGTGAGTCAGATTATTTTGATTCTTGCTTTAAGCCTGCTGTTCATCATGATAGCCACGTCCACCTTGTATTTGGTGATTAAATGCTGCCACCAGGCTTCTGCCAACTCAAGATCCAATCATCCCCATTGTGTTAAGGATTCCAGCTCAATGATAGCAGTGCCCCTAGTAATATCTGACCTACAGAGAAGAACAACTACAGAGCTCTTCAGAGATGATGGAGCTGGTCTCGCAAATTTATTTCTTACAATTCTGGTAAAAGTTGCATCCTCCAGACATTCTTGGGGTGTAAGAGCAAGCTTTTCATGATAAATCCATTCTAATATTCCAATTTCTCTAAGCCATTGGATCCCCTCATCTGCATTACACCAGGGTGGTTCTCGCATTTCAACCTCAGGTAATGTCGGCCACCTTTTGATCCATGTTTCAGCCAACCATCCAAACAAACTGTAATGCCTTTTTTAACCCCTTGAGGTATAATGTTGAATGCAGAATATCTGCTTGGTGGGCCCATATCAATAAATTCTTCCCAATCCAGCTTTATATCCCTCCCACACCCATAAAATCCATTGCCACACATATTTCCCTAATTTCTGTTTGTATACATTGGAAAACTCATGTGGTTCTTTTAGAGTAGAGCATGCCCATTCATGGATGACATTTTTTACCTCACCTTTTGGGGCCTGTTGGGCTTTTAGTCTAGTTATAGGTCTGTAAGAAATGAGGGGTGGTGGGGTGGGTCATGAAAAGAAGCAGAACTATTTTTCATGCCAATTGCTTCAGGGCATTCATTTGTAGTTTCATCTAGTGAAACATGATTAATCATTCCAGGGTTAATCCCTTCAGGTGGAGGTTGAGTGGCCAACTGCTTGGGGTAAGCTGGACATGGGGTAGCTATGTCTTTAGAGCAGACTATTTACAGGGTTATCTAAAAAAGACTCATTGTGACCTAAGGTTGCAACTTCTCCACTGACACCATTATCAGTTCATGTCACCATCCCATTTTTCAGGGTTCCACTCCTTTCCAATCAATACCCTCAGTATAATGGCAGACACCATGGAAGATTGAGATTTCAGTTTATCTTGTAAAGTTGTTATGCTAACAGTAAAATACGAGTCTTATTTTCAGAGATCTCAAGTCTGTGGCTGCAGGAAATAAGATTTCCCTTCAGGAAACTCATAGAAACATTTATATCTCTTATACAGCTCATAAGCTTATCATTTCAAGCCTTCAGTTCATCCCTTTCCCTCATTAATGTATACAGTGTATCTAACAACAGCCAGTCAACATCTCTATACCTCCTATTTCCACAAAACTCCATAAAGATGTCAAAAACATTATCCTCCAGAGCCTAGCTTCAGACAAATGAAGCATTAGAAGAATCCAATGGTGATTTTTTGACTATCTTTTCTGCCAGCTCACCCCATGGATTGGCACTGTCATTCTGATTATGGAAAACAGAGTACTTGGTGCCTTTGTGTCCAGTCAGAGTAGAAAATCAATCATAAAAAAAAAAAAACATTTTTAAGATTCTGTTTCTTAAGAACCACTCCTGGTATGAAGCTTTAATAGCTAGGGTTCTCTAGAGAAACATAATTAGCAGGAGATATCTGTAGATATAAAATTTAATAAAAAGTGTCTCATGTAACCATTGAAATATAGAGTCCAAGGTCTGTAGGGAAAGCTGCATGCTGGTAACCAATGAAGGTCCTCAATGAACTTCTCAGGAGAGGCTGGCTGGAAAACTGTGGAAATGGAAGAGTCCAAAAGCTGTAGGGCAGGCTGCAAAGCTGGTGACTCTGATGAAGTGTCTGGATGAACTCCACTCCATTTGTTGAAACAGGAAGAGTGACTCTCTCTTCTGAATCTTACTTAGAAGTTTTCCAGTGATTAGATTAAGCATCATTCATTGCAGAAGGCACTCCCCTTAGCTGATTACAAGCACAATAAGCTGTAGATACAGCCAATGTAACCATGATTTAAGTCCATGAAATGTCCTCATCACAGCAGACAGGCCAGTGTTTGCCCAAATAGGTGACCAGGCACCACCACCCGGCCAAATTGACACATGAACCTGACTATGACATCAGTCTTCTGGGAGAAAGCATCACCTTGATGACACCTTGATTTGAACTTCTTGCCTCAAAACCATGAGCAAATAAATTCTCATTGTTCAAGCCAACTTATTGCATGTATTTGCTTTAATGGTTAGGAAATTAAAACAATCATGCTGCTGTTTTTTTGTCAAATAAGCACAGTTTTGGTTTCTTCTCTAAATTTTTAGATCTTGGAATTGAAATGCAAAGCTTTAGAACAAAAACTCAGTATTTAGCCACAATTGAGTTCACTAGATCTTCTGTGGTATTGGAGTTGATTTACATCATGGACAAGAGATGTCCCTTATATGTCTAGAGTTGAATATATGTAGTTTGAATCACCTTTTGCCTTAACTTTCATTAAAGCATATAGTCCTTGGAAAAGAGAAAATGAAAAAAAAATCATAGTCATGACATTATAAATGCCTTTGAATTTACACCTTAAAATGGTTAATTTTATTTAATATGAATTGTACCTCAATAAAAAAATGCATCATAAAACACAATAAATAATCATATTATATTATTTTAACTGTATAATCTGGGAAAATATGCTAATTTTATGGCAAAATTCTACTACTATTAAACTATAGTGCTTAAATTTAATTATAGTCAACAAAATCTTTAGGATCCTAGATGTTATAAAGAAAGAGCTTATGGCCTCATTAAATGAAATCCACTAGAAAAAACCTTTACACAATTCATATCAAGCAACTCCTCTTTCACAAGTTCCTATGGTCAAATATAAATGCATTTTGGAGTCATATTGCCTATGGCTTTGTTAATGCCACAGTCTAGTTTCCAAATGTGAACACTGGACAGACCAGAGAGGAGAATAGGGAAACATGAAAAAGGCAAGGAAACAGCAATTCATAGATTTAAAAAATGGATAGTTCTTCTAATTGCATAAGGTTATGGAGTGGTGCTGGGGATTTAAAGAAACTTATGGTAAAGGAAAGAATAAATTCTAAATATTATCAGCATAATATACAATATACATTATCAGACTCTGGATTTCAGATATTTGAAGGTTCTATTTTTTCTTTATCAAATTTCCATTTATCAAGCCATTTTTCCCCTCTGAAATACTATTTTATTTGCTAAATGCTATGGCCATTTAGCCTTCTTCTCTGCAAAGTCTTTGACCACGAATCAAGGGACTTGCCTAAACATACTTTGCCAGTTATTTCTTCTCCCACCGCTGCATTTCTCTTTCCCATCCACTTTGATATTGGTTCAAATAGTCCTTCAATGATGCCCTTTATATTGCTTTAATCAAAACATCAACTTATTGGAATCTTGAATAGGGCATGAGAATTTGTTGACTTGTCCAGGTTAGTGTGTTGCCCCAACATATCCCAGAGTAATTTGGGCAGTGAATGAAGAAGTAGACGCATAGTCCCCTTGGGGGACTGGAGAGAAAGGAAGAAATATCCAACTTTCTCATTTGGAGCATTTCTGATATTCTCACAAGCAATGGGGACAACCAAATCAATATGCCGAGTGCTCAATCTTGGGGTTCACCTCTATGAAACTTATTCCTGCAAAGGATAAGCTAAGCCTACTTAAAATTATGCCTAAGGGTCACCCTCAGAGAACATCTTTTGTTGCACAGATGTGGCTTCTCTCTCTAACCCAACTCAGCAAGTGAACTCACTACCCTCCCCCATACCTGAGACATGATTCCCAGGGGTCTAAATCTGCCTGGCAACATGGGACAGAACTCCCAGGATGAGCAGGGACCCAGCATCATGAGATTGAGAAAGTCTTTTTACCAAAAAATGGAAGAGAGAAATGAGACAAAATAAAGTTTCAGTGGCTGAGAGATTCCGAGAGTCTAGAGGTTATCCTGGAGGTTATTCTTATGCATTATATAGAGATCCCTTTTTAGTTTACAGTGTATTGGAGTGGCTGGAGGGAAGTACCTGCAACTGTTGAGCTGTGTCCCAGTAACCTTGATTCTTGAAGATGACTATATAACTATATAACTTTTACAATTTGGCGGTGTGATTGTGAAAACCTGGCGTCTGATGTTCCTTCCATCCAGGATAGGGACAAATGAGTAAAACAATTGATAAATAATAAATAAATAATAGGGGAGAAACAGATAAAATATATTAGGTAGATGGAAATACTAGTGATCAATTAGATGAAGAGGTAATGGGTATGGGATACTTTTACTTTTATCTTTTTATTTCTTTTTCTGGAGTGATGCAAATGTTTTAAAAAATTATCATGGTGATGAATACACAGCTATGTGATGGTATTGTGAGCTATTGGTTGCATGCCTTGTACAGAATATATATGTGTGAAGATTTGTCAATAAAAACATTTTAGAAAATCAAAAACAAACTTTATTGATAACATAATAAATGATTTTGCTGAAATGAAGATAAGAAAAACAAACTTCAAGGAATGATTATAATAACAAAAATTTGTTTGGTTAACTTTTCTTTGCTGGGGTTTGACCTAATCTTTAGCTGAGATATGAACCTCTCTCTTTGACAGCAACAGCAACATCCTATGCCCAATGGTATCTGTACAAGAGTGACATTTGTGCCCTTCCACTCAAAGCTCAAGCCAGGGCCTTTTGCTGTCCTTTTCTTAGGTGAGACTTCAAAGACCAGATTAACTCAATATGCCTTTCCTGTCATCCTTTAGAGCTAGAAAATATTTTCCCAGGGTTTGAGAATTCATCTAAGTTTACAATTCTGCCATTTAGGTGGCTCCCTGAGATAATGGAATACGGTGCCCAAAATTGGGCTCAGAAAGTAAACCACAACTTTCAGCTTGCTTTGCTTATTTTCTTCTCCATCTTGAGTTTGCAGTTGTTTCATTTTCCAGATTAGGTAAAATTCAAACATCAAATAGAAATTATAAACATGCCTTAAGCATGGACTCCTTGTAGTGATAGGATAATATGGGTTCCTGGTAGTTATGAGATAAGTAATACACAACAGAGCCATTTGATTCATTATTATTAATAAATAATAATGATAGCTTTTCAGAGTACTTGTCAGTTAGTCTACATGCCATTTATTATATGAAGTTTCCTTTGACTTTCCCAGCTGGAACTACTTCCTTCAAATTCCCACCAGATTTTATGCTTTTCTTTTCCCTTTTTTTCCACAGCACTTTATTTCCTACCTGCTAATAGAGTTCATTAAAGTGTTGTTTCTTTTTAATTTCCAAGACTTATTAAACAATTTTCTCTGTTTCTTATTCCCCACTCCCACCCCCAAATTTCATGTACCTACATGCTTAGCCGGGAGATAAGGGCACATAAGGTGGGTTTATGATCAACCATTGCCAAATTAGGTAGACCCTCTTGTGTGAACATCACCAGGCCTCAGCCCTATCTTAACTCAGTTAATCAATTCTCAAATAATTGATTGTTGACTCATATTTTAATCTTAATTTGAAGAAAGAGTCTTGACCCTTTCTTCACTCTCTCAACTCTAGGAAGAAGGGTTGATTGTGTATGCATCTTATATTAGTTAAATTAAGTTCTCAGAATAGCTTTGCATAGTACCTTACACAAGAAAACAGGAACATTATTCAGAAGAAGAAATGCCTGCTACTTCTTACATAACATCCGCTAAGGCATGTGTTCAGTTTCACCAATCAATGTAATAGGAATCAAGCTCAAATGAAAGCCATCGTGCATTAAAAATGGAATACCAAGAATCAATTGGTATAAATGGGGATATCTGGGCATGAATCAACTTTTGGTATCCTAAAATCATACCACTTAGAATTTTCATTCAATACATTTTTCCTTAATGAAAAGAATACTTGATTTGTTTCTCCATGAAGCCTAAGTTGTCTTTGAAGCTGGAAATCTATAGTGGTACCTACCTAAACAGTTGTCTCAACAATTCTGAGGAGACTTTTCTCAATTGAAAGTGTTAACTATCAATGCATGAAATTTTCTTCCTGATTTATGTACATTACCCTCTCTGGCTCCACTTGGTCCAAACATTCTGAGGAGTGACTGCGTAGGGAGAGCCACATGATTTGGGTCAAATTAAATGGTTGGAAGTATTCTTCTCCTGTCATCTGGTCTAAATTCCACATTTTAATTCATTTTACTTTCTATTCCCATACCCACACCCATATCCCTAACCCTACAGCCATCACCATCACCTTTTGTACATCCTATGCTCAGGCCACATATTTTCAACCCTCTTTCTTACCATGATTCAGATCCAGTGTATCTGGGATATAATCAGAAGTATATATTCTAATAATCTTTCCAGGTGATTCTCACATGCAGCCAAGTTTATCAGTCATTGATCTAATGGAAATTTCTCATTTAAAAAACGCAGAAACTGAGACCTAAAGCAGGTGAGTATGTTACCTAAAGAAGCAGAAAAAAACTAAACCCACGATTTTTACTCTCAGTGTAGTGATCCTTTCACTGTACTAGGATGCCTCTGTCAGTGCATATATCTAGTACTTATATTTAAAATCACTAGCAGTCAGTAAGGAACAGGCATCATTCAGAAGGGATGCCCAACCAATTAGAACAGATGCATGATAATTCTGAAAGATTACCAGTCATAAAACTTTGGTATGGCTCTATGGGTGTATACTTCACTGACTATCAGCTCTAAGTATTGCTTGAGAGGACTAAATTTGAACTAACAAATAAAAAATTTAAGGATGTAGATATCAGCTTGAAATAATGAAGGTCCTTTTAGCAATGAAATATGTCCAATCATTAAAAGTATTAGAACTGTTTAAATACCTCTCAGGTGTCAAAAGGGATATTTATACTGACTGAACTATTGAAATAGATGGCTTGTACAATCACTTCAAAATTGAAAGTTCTGTAAAGTAATACATAACTACTTTTAGCTAAAATAATGAATTTTCTTATGTTGCTTTTTTTTTTTTTAATTTTTTTATTAATCAAAAAAAAGAAAAGAAATTAACACAACATTTAGAAATCATTCCATTCTACACATGCACTCAGTAATTCTTAGTATCATCACATAGATGTATGATCATCATTTCTTAGTACATTTGCATCGATTTAGGAAAAGAACTAGCAAAACAGCAGAAAAAGATATAGAATGTTAATATAGAGAAGAGAATTAAAATAATAATACTAATAATATATATATATATAAAAAGGAAAAAGAAAAAAACAAAAACAAAAGATACAAACACACAAACAAACAAACAAAAAACCATATTTCAGGTGCAGCTTCATTCAGTGTTCCAACCTAGTTACATTACACTTAGGTATTATTGTGCTGTCCATTTTTGAGTTTTTGTATCTAGTCCTGTTGCACAGTCTGTATCCCTTCAGCTCCAATTACCCATTATCTTACCCTGTTTCTAACTCCTGCTGGTCTCTGTTACCAATGATATAGTCCAAGCTGATTCTCGAATGTCGGTTCACATCAGTGGGACCATACAGTATTTGTCCTTTAGTTTTTGGCTAGACTCACTCAGCATAATGTTCTCTAGGTCCATCCATGTTATTACATGCTTCATAAGTTTAGTCTGTCTTAAAGCTGCATAATATTCCATCGTAGGTATACGCCACAGTTTGTTTAGCCACTCGTCTGTTGATGGGCATTTTGGCTATTTCCATCTCTTTGAAGTTGTAGATAATGCTGCTATAAATACTGGTGTGCAAATGTCCGTCTGTGTCTTTGCCCTTAAGTCCTTTGAGTAGATACCTAGCAGTGGTATTGCTGGGTCGTAATCCATTCTGCCATTCTATGTCTTTTGATTGGGAAATTCAGTCCATTAACTTTTAGTGTTATTACTGTTTGGATAATATTTTCCTCTACCATTTTGGCTTTTGTATTATATATATCATATCTGATTTTCCTTCTTTCTACACTTTACTCCATACCTCTCTCTTCTGTCTTTTCGTATCTGACTCTAGTGCTCCCTTTAGTATTTCTTGCAGAGCTGGTCTCTTGGTCACAAATTCTCTCAGTGACTTTTTGTCTATAAATGTTTTAATTTCTCCTTCATTTTTGAAGGACAATTTTGCTGGATATAGGAGTCTTGGTTGGCAGTTTTTCTCTTTTAGTGATTTAAATATATCATCCCACTGTCTTCTAGCTTCCATGGTTTCTGCTGAGAAATCTACACATAGTCTTATTGGGTTTCCCTTGTATGTGACAGATTGTTTTTCTCTTGCTGCTTTCAAGATCCTCTCTTTCTCTTTGACCTCTGACATTCTAACTAGTAAATGTCTTGGAGAACGCCTATTTGGGTCTATTCTCTTTGGGGTGCGCTGCACTTCTTGGATCTGTATATTTAGGTCTTTCATAAGAGTTGGGAAATTTTCAGTGATAATTTCTTCCATTAGTTTTTCTCCTCCTTTTCCCTTCTCTTCTCCTTCTGGGACACCCACAACACGTATATTTGTGCGCTTCATATTGTCATTCAGTTCCCTGATTCCCTGCTCGAGTTTTTCCATTCTTTTCCCTATAGTTTCTGTTTCTTTTTGGAATTCAGTTGTTCCATCCTCCAGTTCACTAATTGTAGCTTCTGTCTCTTTAGATCTACCATTGTAGGTATCCATTGTTTTTTCCATTTTTTCTTCTTTGTCCTTCACTCCCACAAGTTCTGTGATTTGTTTTTTCAGATTTTCTATTTCTTCTTTTTGTTCAGCCCATATCTTCTTCATGTCCTCCCTCAATTTATTGATTTGGTTTTTGAAGAGTTTTTCCATTTCTGTTCGTATATTCAGCATTAGTTGTCTCAGCTCCTGTATCTCATTTGAACTATTGGTTTGTTCCTTTGACTGGGCCATATCTTCAATTTTCCGAGCGTCATCCATTATTTTCTGCTGGTGTCTGGGCATTTGATCAGATCTCCCTGGGTGTGGGACCCAGCTGGTTGAAAGGTTTTTCTGTGGAATCTCTGGGCTCTGTTTTTCTTTTCCTGCCCAGTAGGTGGCGCTCGTGGCGGTCGTTTGTCTGCGGGGCAGTCGGCCCGGGAAACCGCGCGTGGAGGCGGGGGTCGCTGGCCGTGGCTTGGGGGAGTGCTGGTCCAAATTGCCCAGCTGGCCCGAGACGCCAAGCGTGACGGGAGGGCCCCGCTATCCAATGTTCCCAGTCAGACCGGGGAGCCACGTGCGTGGAGGGGACCCCAGACGCCAGCCACCCCAGCCGGGAAAACGTGCACCCCTCGGGTATCTCACAGCAGTGGATTCTCCCTACCCGTTCAGCCGTTCCAGAATGGGGTACGCTGTCTTTTTTGGTCTCTGTCGTGACTCCGGGAGCTGTTTTGTATTGTTTCTGTTTCTTTAGTTGCTTTTCTGGAGGAGGATCTAAGACCCGCGTGTCTTACTAAGCCGCCATCTTCTCCGGAAGTGCTTATGTTGCTTTTTAAAAAAATTTCCTCCTACACGTTTCAAGGTCTTTTGGCAATGGCTATAGCATATAGCTGCTGACTTGTTTTTTTTTTTCAATAATGTGTGATTTTTTGCTAACTTATGTTAGCAAATCAGACTCACTTAATCATGACTCCAGGTTGAATTCAATTAAAATATAAAGCTAGTGAAAGTTAGTGGGAAAAAAAGAAAGTGAATGTGATCAAAAAATAATGATAATATCCTATGACTAATAGATAATTACAGAGACTGAGCAATCGAAACTGATGATTTTATTTAAACCCATCAATTGTTTGTTTCTCCAAAGCTAATTTTCTCTTTAATTCCTCAGCTTCAAGACATTTGAGTAAAAATTTCCTTCTTAATCAGTGTTTCAAATTTTGACTCACCTACAAATCATAACAATGATGTGGCCAATGAGAGGTTTTCCAGAATTGTATATTCCTTTAAAAACACAATGGTTTTCCAATTAAAGATATGGTAAAAATTCGGTAGTCTTTCAATATTATGCCAGGCCACTTAAAGATCTCTATTTTTAAACCAATGAACTAAATTTATAGGCCCTAAGATATAATAAGAAAAGTGATTTTCAGAAATACCTAGTTATTTGGCTCACAAAATTTCTTATAGTACCCATTTGGCACAGAATACAAAGAGGAATATGCAAAGAGTCAGGGGACCAAGATTTTACTCCTGGCTCCAACGCTAATCTGGGTGACCTTGGACAAACTATGTAACCCCTGGGAGGTTTATTTTCTCATCTGTAAATTTGTGTTGGAGCAGATAATCTGTTTCGGACCAGATTTAACATCTCAACTGGCTTAAAAAATGCATGGCATTTAAAATATAAAAGCACACTAAAACAAGGTGTTAATAATAGGGTGTTACATGGGAAAAATACACCTAATGTAAACTATAGACTATAATCAATATACACTTTTAATATTCTTTTATCAATTGTAACAAAGTGTTACTAATAGGGGGATAATGGAATACTACAATTTTAACATGATTGTGCTGTAAACTTATAACTTTTCTAATTAAAAATATTTTTTAAATGCAAAATAAAAATTATATGATAGATATAGGAGATCCTGGAAGATGGTGAAATAGGATAGGTTGAGTTCACCCCTCTTCCAAGGAACAGCTAGAGAAAGGAGAGAAAAGTGACTGAGATAACAATTTCTGGATGTCAGTGACCTGGGAAGGTCTTTTACACCACACAGGGAGGCCCTGGTTGCAAATGTTGAAGAACTGAGATGCAGAGAACCAATGACCATCACAGCTGGTGCAAGCAGCGTAGCACGCCCTTTTCCAAACAGAAACCTAGAGTCCTAAGTAGTGCATGGAAGGGAAGATGGACACTAGGAAGTAAGCCAAGCCATGTTCTTTGAATGTGCTACCCTCACCAGCACAGCCCCGTGACCCATGACTCATCCCACATCGGACATCCCTGTGCTCAAAGCACCCTGCCCCACCCTCCTCCAGCGCGTACTCACACCAACACTCCCACCCCAAGCACATGCATGCCTACCCCAGCACAATGCACATCTCCTCCACAAGCATAGTCTTGGCCCTCCCAAGACCCACCTTCCCATCCCTGCCCCCTGTAGGTGTTCACAGTGCATAAAGGCTGCAGATACTTACCTTCCTACCCAGGCTATACCTGCCCCCAACACATACAGTCGTGCTAACCCACTCCACCTGCCCCAAAACTATGCACACATATACATCAGTTTATGGTCTTCAGAGATCCATGCACGCACATAGCCCCAAGGCATGCCTCTCAGTTCTGGGTAAGTGATGACTTGTGCAGCCAAACCATATACACACCCCACCCACACAGGAGCAACACTAGCCTGCTGCCCCTGAGTTCTCCACATGCACGCACAAGGTTCCCCTCAGTCCTGTATACCCACACAGTCACATCTGCCCACCATCAGGGACCCACTCATTCATACACTGACTTCTTGATCTCCAAACCCTTGTTTGACAAATGTGCACACTTGCCCACCCCCAGCACAAATGCCTTGTTCCCACACCTGGTAGGTGCTCATGGACAAATCTGTGCTACATAGCCCTCACCCTGCACACGCACGTCCACATGCTCCAAAACCCTCTACACCTGTGCACCCAGCCACAGTATCACTCACCCAATGAAACACCCTCCCTGATCCACATTGCACAACCCCGGTAACCTGTACACACCCCTACACACTCCCACATCTGCATCCAGAGCCCTCTGGACACATCCCTGTGCACAAGAACACACCTGCACCTTGCCCTTCCATGCCCCAACCTCTGTGCCACCTATCCTACATCTTAATTTTGACAACCCCCATGCCCCATGTGCCCACCCACATCCTACTTGAAAACCAGCCCTCATGCAGTTACAGCCTCCCATCCGCCTCCCACCATGCTTTACTTCTGTGTTCTCCATGCCACACCCTGCTCTTGCACTCCAAGGTGAGCCTGAGCTGCACCCCACACCCGTGACTCCAGCCCTGAACCTCCACAGCCCCACAACCCACACCACAGGCACACAAGCACAAGTGTACCATCCCCAAACTGTACCTATACCTGTCCTGCAATGCATCACTATGCTGTTGTGACCTGGTCCATATCCTGTTCCACACCCATCCTGCAAAACCAAAGCTTTACACTACTGAAGGAAATCAACTTCCAAAGTAAGCCTATCAAGATATGTAAATGCCTCAAAGACAGCAGAAGATCACTGAATCTCGATGCAGACATATATAGCCGAGCTTAATGACCAAATAAAAACACCAGAAGACACAGACTTTGGAACAACTAATCAAAGATGTTTATATAACTCTATTAAATAAAATAAATAGGATGGCTAATGACATAAAGGAGATCAAGAGGACATTAGAAGAGTATTAAAAGGAATTTGAAAGAATAAATAGAAAAATAGCAGATATCACAGAGATTAAAGATGCTGTAGACCAAATAAAAAATGGACCAGAGGAACACAACAGCAGATTTGAAGAGTCAGAAGAAAGAATAAGGGAAACAGAGGACAGGACAACTAATTTTGAACAGGTAATGGCAAAAAAGATGGAAAATTTTGAATAAGATCTCAGGGAAATGATTGGCAAAACAAGAGAAATATAAGAAACACTGGTGTCTCAGAGGGTGAAGAGAAGAATAAAGGGCTAGGAAGATTAGCTGAGGATATAATGGGGGGAAACTTAACAATGTTTATAAAAGACATAAATATGCAAATCAAAGAAGCCAAATGAACTCCAAATAGAATAAATCCAAATAGGCTCTCCCCAAGACACATACTAATCTGTCTGTCAAATGTTGAAGAGAAGCAGAAAATTCTGAAAGCAGCAAGAGAAAAATAATCTACTATATATAAGGGAAACCACATAAGACAGAGTTCAGATTACTCAGTGGACACAATGGAGGCAATAGGCAGTGGTATGATATATTTAATATGTTGAAAGAGAAAGACTTCCAGCCAAGAATTCTGTGCCCAACCAAATTGTCCTTCAAAACAGGGAGAGATTAAAATTCTCCTGAAAGACTTTTTCAACAAGAAACCAGTCCTGCAAAGAAATACTAAAGGAAGTTCTACCAGTTGAAAAAAAAAGACAGGAGAGGGAGGTCTGGAGGGGGGCACAGAATTGGAGAGCACCAGTAAGAGTAACTTTAAGGATAAAAACATAAAGAGGGAAAAGAATATATAAATTTGGCAAATAAAATCCAAAGGATAAGATAGTGGATTCAATAAAACCTTTTCAGTCATAACTTTGAATGTTAACAGACTACACTTACCAATAAAAAGACGAAGATTGGCAGAATGGATGAAGAAATATAATCCAGCTGTATGTTGCTTACAAGAGAATCATCTTAGGCACAATGATACAAATTGACTAAAGTGAAAAGATGGAA
Source organism: Tamandua tetradactyla (assembly GCF_023851605.1). Classification (NCBI taxonomy): domain Eukaryota; kingdom Metazoa; phylum Chordata; class Mammalia; order Pilosa; family Myrmecophagidae; genus Tamandua; species Tamandua tetradactyla. The sequence goes on along the minus strand of NC_135353.1, from coordinate 50,633,968 downwards.
AAAGATGTTCCATGCAAGTTGTAATCTAAAGAAAGCAGGAGTAACTATACTAACATCAGACAAAATAGACTTTAAATGTAAAGACACCATAAAAGGCAAAGAAGGACACTATATATATATTAATAAAAGGGTCAATTCATGAAGGAGATATAGCAATCATAAATGTTTATGCTCCCAATCAATGAGCTTGAAAGCATATGAAACAGACATTGGCAAAACTGAAGGGAGTGATAGACGTTTCACTATACTACTAGGAGACTTCGATACACCACTCTCCTGTACAGATAGAACAAATAGACAGGATCAGAAAGGAAATACAGAACTTAAACAATTTGATAAATGAATTAGACCTAACAGAGATATATATGTGATTATACCCCAAAACACCAAGATATACATTCTTTTCTGGTGTTCATGGAACATTTTCCAGGATAGATCATATGCTAGGTCACAAAACAGACCTTTATTAATTAAAAAAATTGAAATATGTCACAGCACTTTCTCTGACCACAATGGAATGAAACTCTATATAAATAACCACCAAAGAATGAAGACTATCACAAATATACAGAGATTAAATAACACACTCATAAACAACCAGTGGGTAACAGGAGAAATTGCTACAGAAATCAGTAGTTATTTGAAAATGAATGAAAATAAGAATGAAACATATCAGAACTTATGGAATGCAGCAAAGGCTCTATTGAGGGAAACTTATTACCCTAAATGCCTATATTACAAAATAAGAAAGAGCAAAAATCGAGGACTTAACATCATTTCAATACCAAAACAGGGCAAAGATGCTATTAAAAAAGGAAAACTACAGGCCAATCTCTCTAATGAATATAGATGCAAAAATTCTCAACAAAATACTAGCAAGTTGAATCCAACAACAACCTAAAAGAATTATCCATCATGATCAAGTGGGGTTTATACCACGAATGCAAGGATGGCTCAACACAAGAATATCAAATAATGTAATACAGCATATTAACAAATCAAAAGGAAAAATCATGTGATCATCTCAACTGATGTGGAAAAAGCAGTCAATGAAATTCAACACCCTTTTCTAATAAGAACACTTCAAAAGGTAGGAATCAAACGTAACTTCTTCAATATGATAAAGGACTTATATGAAAAACTGACAGCAAGCATCATAATCAAAAGAGAAAGACAGAAATCTTTCCCCCTAAGATCATGAATGAGACAACGGTGTCTCTGTTACCACTATATCAGCATACTACTAGAAGTTCTAGCTAGATTAGACAGTAAAAAGAAATAAAAGGCATTCAAATTGGAAAGGAGGAATTAAAACTTCATTATTTGCAGAAAACATAATACTGTACTTGGAAAATCCTGAGAAACCTACAACAAAGTTACTTGGGCTAAAAAACAAATTCAGTAAGGTTACACGATATAAAATGTATGTGCAAAAATCAGTAACATTTCTATAGACAAGCAATGATCTCACTGAGGAATCAGTTAAGGAAAAAATCTATTTAAAATAGCAACTAAAAGAACCAAGTACTTAAGAATGAACTTAATTAAGGACGTAAAGGATGTGTACACAGAAAACTACATAATATTGCTAAAAGAAATAAAAGATGATCTAAATAGGTGGAAAGACATTCCCTGCTCATGGATAGGAAGGTTAAACATAGCTAAGATGTCAATTCTACCTAAATTAATCGATAGATTCAATGCATTGCCAATAAAAATTCCAACAACCTTCTTTGAGGATTTGGAAAAACTTCATGCCAAATTTGTCTGGAAGGGAAAGAGACACCAAATAGCAAAGAGCATCTTAAAATGGAGAAAAAATGGTAGGATTAACATTTCCTGATTTTAAAGCATATTATAAAGTCACAGTAGTCAAAACAGCATGGTAGTGGCACAAAGTTAAAATATTGACCAATGGAATAGAATCAAGAAATAGACTACCAAATTTATGGTGAAATGATTTTTGACAAGTTCCCCAAACCCAATAAATTGGGACAAATAGTTTTTCAACACATGGGCATGGAGAACCAGGTATCAATAGCCAAATGAATGAAAGAGGACCCTTTCTTCATACCCTATAAAAAAATTCACTCAAAGTGGAGTACACACACAAATGTAAGAAGTAGTATCATGAGGCTTCTAGAAGAAAATACAGGGAAACATCTTCAAGACCTAGTAATAGCAGGTAGGTTCTTAAACTTTACACCTAAAGCACCGCAATAAAAGAAAAAAAAATAGACAAATAGGAACTCCTCAAAATCAAATGCTTCTGCACTTCAAAAGATTTTGTCAAAAAAGTGAAGAGGCAGGCAACTCAATGGGAGAAAATATTTGGAAATCACACATCGTACAAAGGTTTGATAACCTGTATACATAAATAAGTCATATGACAACAAAAAAGAGCAAACAATGCAATTATAAAATGGGCTAAAGATATGAATAGGCATTTTTATGAAGAACAAATATAGATGGCTCAAAAACACATGAAAAGATGCTCATTTCACTAGCTATAAGGGAACTGCAGATCAAGACTACAATGAGACACCACCTCACACCTATAAGAACGGCTGCTATTAAACAAACAGGAAACTACAAATGTTGGACAGGATGAGGAGAAATTGGGACACTTATGCACTGCTGGTGGGAACATATAATGGTTCAGCCATTATGAAAGACAGCATGGAGTTTCCTTATGAAACTAAATATCGAGTTGCCCAATGACCGAACAACAGCAGTACTCATTATAGATACTGAATGATACCATTTTATGACCATGGTCAAGGTAAAATCAGAAGCTTATAACACAGAATACAGGGGACTTAGAGATACATAGAAGCTAGAGATGGGTGAACAGTTAGCTAATGAGGTTGAATTCAAATATAAGAGAATAGATAGACATGAAGGTGGTTCACAATTGGGTCTATAAGTAATAATACAATATTGAAGGTGAACATGACTGAAAGGGGTTGTAAGGCTTATGTGTCCCACTGATTAACAGTACAAATATAAGTAAGCTCTTGTATGAGCTACTTCAAAGGCATGATTCTTGCACAAAAAGTTTTTACATTTAGGGTACAGGGGGAAAACTGCAATTGCATGCTATGAGCTATGTTTAACAGGTAACATCAGCAGTACCACAGCAACACCAGGAGTAAATGATTGGAGAGGGAAAAGAGTTAAGGGGAGGTTTAGATTTCCTATTGGTGAGAGTTTGATTATTGATTATCTTTCTCTTGGGAGCAATGAAATCATCTAAAATTGAGAGTGTTGATGGACTGTGAGCATCATACTTGATGTCTAAAGAATGCAAGTAGCTGATGGATGCATTGATGGAGAATTAGATTGGCAAATGATTGTGTATACATATGATTGAATATTGTGCTGCTACAAAAAGGAATGAAGTTGTGAGGCATGCAAAATTGTGATTGAACCTGTGGGACTTTTGTGAGGCAAAATAAGCCAGAAAGAAAAGAGCAATTATTTTATGGTCTCCTTTAGAAAACTGCTTATAGGAAAACATGGGCCTATATTGTAAGCTCTTATAGCACTCACATTTAGTCCAAAGTAGTAATTATTCCTGGATTTTGAGAGGTTGTTTTATACATGTACAAACTGGCATTTAGAGATAAGAATGAAGGCAATCTGGTTGGGATTGAGATAATTCAGAATACATGGGTAAGGAAGAGATTGTCTATATTTTAGAACCTCACCTACTTTTTGAGACCAATGGAAGAAAGGTTCATTTTGTCCAGAACCTAAATTATCTGTAGCACATAATCTAACTCAACCTGCCTGGATAGCTCATTTAAACAATTGAAACACAGGGAGCTCAGAATAAGAATGAGGGCCTTTAATCATGTGTATCTTAATATAATGCCTGGATACATCCTAGAATATATTAAGCAGATAATGTAAAAGTATTGGCAAAGTCCCTTGAGGGATGGGAGAAAAAATATGGAACTACTAACCATTACCACTGGGGAAATGTCTGATACTTTGTCAAACATTAGGGACATCCAGATCAATAAACCAAGCCCTTGGTCTTGAGGCTTGCTCTTTATAAGCTTATGTATGTAGTGGAGAAGCTTAGCCTTCCTATAGGTATGCCTAAGAGTTAGTTTTTGAGGACCTCTTTTGCTGCTCAGATGTGGTCTCACTCTCTCTAAGCTAAAATCTGCAAGTGAAACCATTGCCTTCCCCCCTATGTGGGACATGGCATGCAGGGGTGAAAGATCTCCAGGTAGTGTGAGACGTGACTCCCACGGAGGAGTCTGCCCCTAGCCCTGAGGAATCAACAATGCAATCCTGACCAAAAGGGGGAAAATAAGTATAAAAAATAAGGTTTCACTGGCTGAGAGAGTTCAAAAAGAGTTGAGAGTCTACTCTGGAGGTCACTCTTATGCAAGCTGCAGTTAGACATTGCTACCTATCATAACTTGTCATACCCCAACCAAAACCATTCCAGCCAATCCTAAAGAGCACCTAGGGCAACATACAAGAATCCACAAAAGCTCAATGCACTAAGGTAACTTTCCAAAAACCTATAACATCAAGATGGGTCCCTGCACCAGGTAAGTCCTGAAACCCAGAGGGGCTAGCCTCTCCAGAACATCAGCAAGTACCATCTCCATATCCTATATTATTGATAGCCCCTTCCAACATGAAAAAGTTATTCTGGCCAAAGCTCAAATACCCCTAAATAGTGGGAGAACGATCAAAGGTGACGGTGGAGTTATGCAGAGAAGGTAGGGTTTAACAAATGAGTAGGATTGCTGAATCATTATATTGATATTTCTTTTAGTCTCCAGTGTCTTAGAGCAGCTAGAAGTAAAAACCTGAAATTGTGGAATCATAACCTATGCCAAACTCTGAAATCTGCTCTACAACTAATTGTTGTGCTGTGCTTTGAAATTTTTTGCTTTTTTACATATATTTTATTTTTCATAAAAAAGAAAAAAAGTTGGTTGTGATGATAAAAAAATATTTATACCTTCTAGCTTCCCATGTTCTGAAACAGCTAGAAGGAAAGATCTGAGATGATGGTAGAGTAGCTCATGACAAATACTGGGATTTGTCTTATAACCTTGTTGAAGAGTGTTTTGAAAATTATTGCTTTTTTCTTTCTTTGCTTTGTATATCTGTTATATTATACAATAAAATGCTTTATAAAAATTATATGATAGAGAAGAATAAAAAGCACAGTGTTAGTTTATTTCATTTTTAAGTTCTACAACTGTACATTAAAAAGCCAATATGAATAGGCCATTCAATTTTTTTCTATCATGGAAATCTTATTAGATTTGTTGCTAGTAATAGTAGTTTCATACCATTATATTTTATACTCTTTATTAGAGTATTTATCTACAGCCATTTCAGATTAAAGTTGACAACTCCTTAATTTGTAAAGCTCAGAAAGATGGAATGTTCCACATATAGCAGAAAGTTATCTTAGATTAGCATCAGTTTTTATAATGTTCATTACCATTTGTAAAATTCACTTAATTTAAAAATTAATGCTACACTTTCAGAAATACAAACATAGTTCACTGTACATTCTCCAAAGTCTAAAGTTCTATAATAATTTTTCCTCATAAGTCTGTTAGGAATAAAGAAGTCAGGCTTCAGAGTCAGACAAATCTGGGTATGTATCCACTCCCCACCAGTGCCCTCAAATGCATTACTTTACAACTCCAAGCTCAGTTTCCACATCTGTAAAAGAAGGATAATATTAGCATCTATTTATTAAAGTTTGCAAAAGCTAAATTAAGTTTTAAAAGGGTTAATGTCTTGCTCAAGTTAATACCCTTAATAGTATCAGACAATTAAAAGTTCAAATTACCTTACTGAGAGTACAATTTATTTAGTTTTCTATGAATAAAATGAAAGAAATGTTGAGAAAAAGTTTCTCTGGGCCTCATTTCTCCAAGAACCAATTCAAGAGATAACATTATATACTGGAGTAAAAATTCATATGCAGTTTCATTATATCAATTAATCCTAAAAATATAACCTGATTTATATAACTTTTAAATACTAGATTTGTCTCTTCAATAGCTCACATTAAATTCATCTGCAAGATTTTAATTATTAGCTTTTATATATCTGCATATTTAAAATTAATTATCTGATTTCTAAATGAATGTGAAAGAGCTCTGTAAGCTGTAAAGTGCAATACAAAAGTAAGTTATTATTAATAGTAACATCATAGCAAATCAGGATTTTCTTTTACTTTTCAACCCTTATTATTTTCTTATAATTACTTCCTGAAATATTTTGCATTAAGTAAACAAAATGGTTCAAAACAGTTATGCCATCTATTACTAAGGGTTTGGGCTTAATATGTTTGCACCTCTAATTATACTTTCTATAATCAAACTATTTTTTGACTGATTCTCTCATTTGCCCCATATGCATTGATATTGGATGTACTGTATACATTGGTCTAATTTGCATTTTCTTCCTTTTATTTTCACTCCAGAATAGGATGTGAAGATTATACAAGCATCTGGGTCCCAATGCATCTCTCTGGAACTCTGTTATATTTTTTATATTCTTAACACTATTTGCTAAGCATTAGTGAATTATTCATATTTAAACAGGAATTAGTGTTCAATGTAACTGGAATTAAATTACCCATCCATTTTCCCCTTCCTTCAGCAATTTCTTGTTGTTTAAAAGCAAAGACTAACCATCTGAAAGTCAGTGAGAAGCATAATTTTCATCTAGGGTTTTCTCTTTTTTAGGTTTCACATATAGCAATTAAAAAATTTACCTCATATTGAAATCTTTTTGCAGAGAAAAATGTAAATTATTATTTTGTCTATAACTAATTTGATCTTCCTCTTGAGTTTACTACCAGCTTCTCTGTGGGGGGTAAAATTTAATTTAATGTCCAATCCACTTCAATTTAGTCTGATCTAATAGTTTAAGGCACTGCTTAGCTTCTCTTGGATAAAACAGCTTTCTCTCTAAGACAGCTTCCTGCTTTCCCCTTGCTTTTCTCCCTAGGTTGAAGTCTAGTTGTATGTAGGAGGAGGATATGGTTTTTGTGGTCCCATAGCAGAGGAATGTGGCAGTATCCTTGTGTATTATGTCCCCAACCTCCTCATGCCTCTGGGGTGATATCACTTGCCCACCCAGTTGCACATCAACTTGCTGTCATGCAGAGCCAAAGCATATGGCTAGTATAACTCATGACCCTCATCTCTCTCTTGGCTTTGTCAGAGCAGGTGTCATTCCTGACTAAATAAAAGTCATCTCAACATTGGGTGCTTTCTCAACAGTTTCTGCCATATCCTCCATTGAGCCCACTGGCCCAGTAGTCCAGTCACAGCCTCAGCTTCTGGGTCACCTTTCCTTGTCTTGTAGGGTCTACAGGCAGATGACTAGCTCTCAAGCTTATATCTAAGCCACACAGGAATGAAAGTAGCTCAATGAAGCTAAACTTTGAAAATTCAGTTTGCATAGCTGCACTGATATGGAAGTACCACAGGATTTTTTTTTTTTTTTATATTTCAGGTGCAGCTTCATTCAGTGTTCCAACATAGTTACATTACACTTAGGTATTATTGTGCTGTCCATTTTTGAGTTTTTGTATCTAGTCCTGCTGCACAGTCTGTATCCCTTCAGCTCCAATTACCCATTATCTTACCCTGTTTCTAACTCCTGCTGGTCTCTGTTACCAATGATATATTCCAAGCTGATTCTCAAATGTCGGTTCACATCAGTGGGACCACACAGTATTTGTCCTTTAGTTTTTGGCTAGACTCACTCAGCATAATGTTCTCTAGGTCCATCCATGTTATTACATGCTTCATAAGTTTAGTCTGTCTTGAAGCTGCATAATATTCCATCGTAGGTATACGCCACAGTTTGTTTAGCCACTCGTCTGTTGATGGATATTTTGGCTGTTTCCTTCTCTTTGCAATTGTAGATAATGCTGCTATAAACACTGGTGTGCAAATGTCCGTCTGTGTCTTTGCCCTTAAGTCCTTTGAGTAGATACCTAGCAGTGGTATTGCTGGGTCATAATCCATTCTGCCAGTCTATGTCTTTTGATTGGGAAATTCAGTCCATTAACTTTTAGTGTTATTACTGTTTGGATAATATTTTCCTCTACCATTTTGGCTTTTGTATTATATATATCATATCTGATTTTCCTTCTTTCTACACTTTACTCCATACCTCTCTCTTCTGTATTTTCGTATGTGACTCTAGTGCTCCCTTTAGTATTTCTTGCAGAGCTGGTCTCTTGGTCACAAATTCTCTCAGTGACTTTTTGTCTATAAATGTTTTAATTTCTCCTTCATTTTTGAAGGACAATTTTGCTGGATATAGAAGTCTTGGTTGGCAGTTTTTCTCTTTTAGTAATTTAAATATATCATCCCACTGTCTTCTAGCTTCCATGGTTTCTGCTGAGAAATCTACACATAGTCTTATTGGGCTTCCCTTGTATGTGACAGATTGTTTTTCTCTTGCTGCTTTCAAGATCCTCTCTTTCTCTTTGACCTCTGACATTCTAACTAGTAAGTGTCTTGGAGAACGCCTATTTGGGTCTATTCTCTTTGGGGTGCGCTGCACTTCTTGGATCTGTAAATTTAGGTCTTTCATAAGAGTTGGGAAATTTTCAGTGATAATTTCTTCCATTAGTTTTTCTCCTCCTTTTCCCTTTTCTTCTCCTTCTGGGACACCCACAACACGTATATTTGTATGCTTCATATTGTCATTCAGTTCCCTGATCCCCTGCTCAAGTTTTTCCATTCTTTTCCCTATAGTTTCTGTTTCTTTTTGGAATTCAGATGTTCCATCCTCCAGCTCACTAATTGTAGCTTCTGTCTCTTTAGATCTACCATTGTAGGTATCCATTGTTTTTTCCATTTTTTCTTCTTTGTCCTTCACTCCCATAAGTTCTGTGATTTGTTTTTTCAGGTTTTCTATTTCTTCTTTTTGTTCAGCCCATGTCTTCTTCATGTCCTCCCTCAATTTATTGATTTGGTTTTTGAAGAGTTTTTCCATTTCTGTTCGTATATTCAGCATTAGTTGTCTCAGCTCCTGTATCTCATTTGAACTATTGATTTGTTCCTTTGACTGGGCCATATCTTCAATTTTCCGAGCGTCATCCATTATTTTCTGCTGGTGTCTGGGCATTTGATCAGATTTCCCTGGGTGTGGGACTCGGCTGGTTGAAAGGTTTTTCTGTGAAATCTCTGGGCTCTGTTTTTCTTTTCCTGCCCAGTAGGTGGCGCTCGTGGCGCTTGTCTGTCTGCGGGTCCCACCAGAATTTTTAATGAAGGACGTTCTGAGAGGTGATCACTTTGCAGAATATTAAATGGAGAGTTGGGATTGGGGTGACTCTGCCCTCAGGATTCCTCTCACTCCTATTAATACACTAATTGGGACACAGAACTTGGATGGCATTTATTAATACATAGCATCAGTCTCCTTGTTATAATCCCCTGTGGCCAGAAAAACACAAATTTTCCATTGTCTTCACATATGAATACTCCTTCTGTAGAATTCTGGCTTAGCCTGGCCTTTAAAATTCTAAAGGAGGTAGAGAGGATCCTTATAAGACTACTGCTTGGATTGGGAGGCTATTATTTGCTTGTACAACCAGATTTTGAAAGTCAAAAGATGAATATCCTCTTTCCTTACATTCCTTTTGTAACATTCTGATTTTCTCATACATCATTGTTCCCTGCAGACACCTGTAGGTGTTTGGGATCAATTAACATGAGCTTCTACACTGGGAAAAACAAAAGAGGGAATTTATAACTAATAACTTTTAATGCTATCACAGGGGCAAGAAGAAGGAATGGCATTCCTATATTCCTGCAACAGAGAAAATAGAAATTATAGTTTTGTTATCTTTTTTAAGTGAGAGATGTGAGGTGCAGCTTCTGTTATCCAATCCCCCTTTCCCATGCTATTCACTACTCCAAGCAGTTGCAAACATCTGGTAACCCTCTAATTTTCCAGATCTGCAAAGATGAAGATAATTCTACTTAGAGACATTGCCACTGCAATTGATATTTAAAAGTAAAAAAAATTAGGTGAGGAGAAAAATTGGCGGGCTTATACATTTTCTCCTCCTCATCCTCCTCTTCCCCTCCTACTCCTTGCTATTCATATTTCTATTCCTCTAAATGTGGAGGAGGAATTCTTTGATGGAGAAAACTATGAAAGCAAATAAAATATTACTTTAGGTGACAATTTACCAAATAATTTATTGAACATCTGCTAAATTATTTCCAAAACCTTCCAAAGGTTAGATTGAGGGGTATTTTTTCACAGCAGGTTTGGTGATGTGTTAGACCTACCTCTTATACAAGTGCACTAGCTAAATTTAACTATTATCCTCAGAATAGGCAAATGGTGCCTCATTAGCTAAAGATGAAAATATCTAACTACCAGTCACCAGTTTAGGAAATTCTATATTTTGAAGTACCTTGAGAAAAATAATCCTACTACCTTGGATACTGAAAAAAAGATAGTGCCATAAAAATGGGAATACACTTTATTCTATTGTGAAGTTCTCTACCCCTAAGATGATAGAAACCTGAGTTCTGCCTATATTACTTCCTAGCTGCATTCCAAGTCTATATCTTTTTGTGCTTTTGAGCTAAATTGAATGGAAGTTTCCCTGAAATGCCAATTTGCATGGGATCTTGGAAGTGATCTAGTTCTAGGGGGAGAAGAAAAGAGCACACAGAGAAGATGGCATTTTCATCCATGATTTTGCAATCTCAGCTACAAGAAACAGACTGACAAAATATTAAGGTTCCTAGATTCAAGATGTGTTAGCTAGGGATCTCTAGAGGAACAGAATCAGCAGAAGACATCTGCAAATATTTCATTTATAAAAGTATATCATATAACCATGGGGCTGTAGAGTCCAAGGTCTGTAGAGCAGGCTGCAAACTGGCAGCTCCCATGAAGGTCCTCAATGAACTCTCAGGAGAGGCTGGCTGGGCAATCATGGGGATGTAAGGGTCCAAGATCTGTAGGGCAGGCCACAAGCTGGCAGATCTAATGAAGATCTTCAATGAACTCTCGGGAGAGGCCAACTGGCTGAACCAAGAGGAGTGATTGTCTCTTCTGAATCCTCCTTAAAAGCCTTCCAGGGATTAGATTAAGTGTCACTTATTGCAGATGATACTCCCCTTGGCTGATTTCAAATGCAATTAACTGTGGATTCAGCCCAAGTGATAATGATTTAAGTCCATGAAATGTCCTCATAGCAACAGACAGGCCAGTGCTTGCTTGACCAGACAACCAACTACCACCACCTGCCAAGTTGACCCATGAACCTGATCATGACACAGGCTTTCAAGCAAAATTTTAAAATGCATCACAATATAGGGTCAATGAGAAATTAGGGTAAACCTTAAGAAAATCAGGCAATAGACTCAACAAAGTAAAAATAGTCTACCTCTTCTTCTAGTCACTATTTGCTTAAGTGATATAAATTAATAGTGGCTAAGAGGAACTGAGAACATTTATTATGAGCAAATATGTGTATTATTTTAGGCCAGTGAGATGGGAAATAGTAAAAGGAGATTGAATTGCAACATAACAGTTAGGTAGCATTGAAATATGTGGATTGGATTAATGCAGCTGAGTTTTGGAGAACAGATTTTTACATCTATGCATATAGTGGAACTGGGAAAGATGGTCGCTTTCCTAAGATAATAATATTATTCTGAATAAGTAATTTTCCCTCTCTTAACTTCACTTTCTTCATTTATTAAATTAAGCAATTGCATTAGATTATTTTTGTTTAATAAACTATTTATTTTGTAATAATTTTAGATTTACAGAAAACTTGCAGATAATACAGAGTTCCTATATAGCCCTCACCCACTTTCCCCTATTATTAACATCTTACACCACCAACATAGATTTCTCAAAACTAAGGAACCGATATTAGTATATCACTATAAACTAAACCCTAGACTTTACTCTTATTTCACAAATTTTTTCTCTATGGACCTGTCTCTGTCCAAGATCCATATCGCACTTCATCATCATTTATCTTCAGCATTCTGTGGTTTGTAACAATTTCTCAGTCTTTTGTTTTTCATGACTGATAGCTTTGAGGAATATTGTTCAGGTATTTTTTAGAACGTCCCACAAATGGGGTTTGTCTAATGTTTTCCTTCTGATTAGGCTGGGTTTATGGGTTTTTGGTAAGAATACTAGAAAAAGTGCCCTTATCACATCACATCAGAGATACATGATATCCACATGTTTTATCACTTTTAGTGTTAATCTTGATCACTTGGTTGAAGTAGATTTGTCTTAGACTTCTGTAGCTGCTATAACAAATTACCACAAACCACAGCAAAAAAAAAGCAAAGCAAATTCAGTATCTTACTTTTCTGTAGGTTAGATGTCTAACATGGACCTCATTGAGCTAAAATCAAGGTTTCAGTTCTAGGGTAGAATTGGTTTACTTATTCTTTCCAGTTTCTAGAACCATAAGCATTTCTTTGTTCATGGCCCCTTCCTATCTCAAAGTTAGCAATTATTGGTCAAGCTCATTGGATACTGCATCCTTCTAACTTCTTTAGTAGTCACATCTCCCTCTGACCCTGACTACTCTCCTGCCTCTCTCTTCCACTTTAAAGGCCCAAGTGATTGCATTGGACCCATCAGGTTAATCCATTATATTTTTCCTATCATGAGGACAACTGATTAGCAGCTAACTTAAATTCAATCTGCAGCCTTAAATATTCACAGACTCCTGGGATTAGTGCATGGACATAGTTAGAGAAGAGGCATTAATTTGCCTACCACAGGTGGTGTTTGCCAGGTTTCTCCACTATAATGTTACTATAGTTCCCTTCCCATAGTAATTTCTTTGTAAGAGAGTCATTCAAAGGGGAGAGGTTGAAGATTTATCTCATGGAGGAGGCGATATCTAGCTACTAGATAACTACCTGGTTAATTCATTATCTAATCTATCAACATTTGGATTTCTTCTATAAGGAAGACTTGCTTCTTCTTATTTATTTATTTATTTACTCAAACATCTATTTCTATCAGTGTGGGCTCATGTATGTTTATTTTATACTTTGGGTTAAAACCCAGAAGTATGTTATTTCTTTTCTTACTCTAATGATCATTTCTTTTCTTTACTTTTGTTGTTTAAATTATCAAAATCATGCACAATTCTTATTTACAAAATGATACATATAGAAATGTGTACTATAAAAATCTTCTCTTCACACCCTGCAAATCCTATTCCCCAAAGACAACCATTATTATCTGTTTTACATATATTTTAGACCTTTTTCAATAAAGAGACAATCATATAAGTATAGTATATGCAGATATGGGAAGTGATTTTTTTGCTTTGAATATGATCATACTTCACATAATGTTATGAAACTCATTTTCTCATATATTAATATGTCTTTGGGATTGCTGCATCTAAGTGCATTTATATATGCCTACTTCATTCATTTTAATGACTACACAGTGTTCCCCTATTAGGTATGTACCTTATTTACTTAGTCTATTATTGAGGTTGTCTCCAGATTTTCTCTCATGCAAGCAATGGTGCAGTGAAATTTTTTGGAAATCTTGTACAGCTTTGTACACATGTGTAGTGTTTCCATGGGATTAAAAACTTTCAGGCCCTTTCTCTTAATCTTTTCTCCCTCATAATTTCTAGAAAGCTATACCAAGAACAGGTATTAAAGAATAATTTTCAAATAATCAAATAATCAAAACATAACTTTCATGTAAATGAAAAATGAGGATGTCAAAGATTTTGTTGAGTTCATTAATTAATGAAGTAAGCAGTAATATGTTCATACCATTCAAATAAAATGTTGAGGCCAGATAATTTTCAGACCATTTCAAACAAGGGAAATCAGGAATGCTGAAATATATTAATTTGCTTGTAGCTGGAAAACTGATTAATATCCTATCAGGCAATAAAATATAGTATTTGGGATTATCTTTTCTACAGAGCAGAAATCAGTGATTGTTTTGATTGCTATCCATTTTCTACAACTTAGCTAACCATACAAAGTTGTACAATAGCAAGTCAATTAAAGGTGCATACATCTATGGAATCAGATAAATTTGACTGTGTCTGCTAGAAAACTCACAACACTCTTCTGAAATGGCATCTAGTAATATTATTTTCCCATTTTCAAGTCTTGGACAATTATTCCTAACACTGGAACTAGAATAATGAACAGAGATGCTATAATTATACCTGGAAGTCTAAACCATTGTTCAATCACTCTTATTTACAAGAAGAAAAATTTTCTCCCTAATTAGACTTCAAGAAACTAATAATAACTTTTTTTGTCTGTATACTTGTGATGAATAGGTTCTGGTGTGAACTTGGCCAAATGATTATGTCCAGTTCTCTGATCAGGCAAGTCCTGGCCTGACCATTGCTGCAAGGACATTTCATGGCTGGTTGATAAACTGGAAGGTTGGTGTATTCATCATCTGTGACTGATAGCATCTGTAATCAAGTAAGGCATGTCTCTCACAATAAGATAATCTAACCAGTAGAAAGCTTTTATGGAAGAAGAGACTTTCACTTCTTCTTCAGCCAGTGAGCCACTCCTGAGGAGTTTGTCCAGAACTTTCATAGAAGCCACCAGTTTCACAGCCTGCTCTATGGATTTTGGACTCTTCCATTACCACAGTTATGTAAGACACCTTTATAAATCTCATATTTACAGATATCTCCTGTTGGTTCTGTTTCTCTGGAGAACTCTAACACAGCCTAGTATCAGGAGTGGTGCTTGAGAAATTGAATCTTCAAAATAGATTTTTACAATTTGAAGACACTAGAATTGCCCCTACCAAGCAAAATAGTGAATCAGAAGCAATATCTTATTCCTGGAGGGATTGCAGAGGTTAGTGCCATTCTTAAGGACTTGAAGGATGCAAGGATGGTGATTCCCCCCTACATCCCCATTAAACTTTCCTATTTGGCTTATGCAGAAAACAGATGGGTCTTAGAAGATGAGATCGGGTTGTCATAAACTCAACCAAGTGGTGATTCCAATTGCAGCTGCTGTTGTAGATGTGCATCATAGCTTGAGCAAATCAACACATCACCTGATACCTGGTATGCAGCTATTGATCTGGCAAATGCCTTTTTTCTCAATAGCTCTCACTAAGGACAACCAGAAAAAGTTTGCATTCAGCTGGCAAAGCCAGCAGTATACCCCAACTACCCTGCCTCAGAGGTATATCAACTCTCTAGACCTATGTCACAATCTTGCCTGCAGGGATCTTGATCATTTATCCCTCCCCCAAGACATCATACTGCTCCATTATATTTATGATATCATGCTGATTGGACCTAGTAAGCAAGAAGTGGCAACTGCTAGACTTATTGATATGGCCTTTGCGTGTCAGGGTATGGGAGATAAATCCAACATAAATACAAGGGCCTTCCACTTCGGTGAAATTTCCAGGTGTCCAGTGATGTGGGGCATGTTGAGATATCACTTCTATGGTGAAGGATAAGTTGCTGCATCTGGCTGCTGCTATGACATGAAAAGAGACACAATGCCTAGTTCGCCTCTTTTGATTTTGGAGACAACATATTTCTCATTTTGGTGTGCTACTCTGGCCCATTTACTAAGTGACCAGAAAAGCTGCTAGTTTTGAGTGGGAACTTGAGTAAGAGGAGGCTCTGTGACATATCTAGGCTGCTGTGCAAGCTTCTCTGCCACTTGGACAAAGAAAATCCAATGGTGCTTGAAGTTTCAGTGGCAAATAGGGATTCTGTCTTCTGCCTTTGGCAGGCTGCTATAGGAGAATCTCAGTGCAGACCCTTAAGATTTTGGAGTAAAGCCTTACCATCTGCTGCAGATAACTACTCTCATTTTGAGAAACAGGTTTTAGACTGGTATTGGGCCTTAATAGAGACTGAATCCTTAACCATGGACCACCAAGTTGCCCTGAGAGCTGAGTTGCCTATCATGAGCTGGAAATTATTTGACCCGCCTAGTCGTAAAGTTGGGCATGCATAGCAGCACTCCATTATAAGATGGAAATGGCATATATTAGAAATAGGGCTCACACATGTCCTGAAGGCACAAGTAAGTTACATGAGGAAGTGGCCCAAATGCTCATGACCCCCAATCCTGCCACATTACCTTCTCTTTCCAAGACCAGAGCTATGGTCTCTTGGAGAGTTCCTTACATTCAGTTGACTGAGGAAGAGAAAACTCGGGTCTGGATTACAGATGGTTCAGCACGATATGCAGATACCACCCGAAAGTGGACAGCTGCAGCACTACAACTCCATTCCGGGGTGTCCTTGATGGACAGTGGCGAGGGGAAATCCTACCAGTGGGCAGAACTTTAAGCAGAGCTCTTGCTTGTTCATTATGCATGGAAGGAGTACTGGATAGAGGTGCATTTGTATACTGATTCATGGGCTATTGCTAATGGTTTTGCTGGACGGTCCGGGACTTGGAAGGAGCATGATTGGAAAATAGGCGGCAAAGAATCTGGGGAAGTGGTATGTGGATAGGCCGTTTTGAGTGAGCAAAGAACATGAAGATATTTGTGTCCCATGTGAATGCTCACCAAAGGATGATTTCAGCAGAGGAAGGTTTTAATAATCAAGTGGATAAGATGACCTGTCCTGTGGACCCAAGTCATCCTTTTTCCTCAGCCACTCCTGCCATTGCCCAATAGGTTCATTAACAAAGTGGGTATGGTGGTAGGGATGGAAATTATGCATAGGCTCAGCAATATGGACTTCCACTAACCAAGGTTGACTTGGCTATGGCCACTGTTCAGTGCCTAATCTTCCAGCAGCAGAGACCCACGCTCAATCCCCTATATAGCACCATTCCCCCAGGTGATCAGTCTTCTACTTGGTAGCAAATTGATTACATTGGACCACTGCCATCATGGAAGGGGCAGCAATTTGTTCTAACTGGAATGCACACATAATCTGGATATGGGATTTCATTCCCTGCATACAATGCTTCTGCAAAACTTACCATACATGAACTTACAGAATACCTTATCCACCAACATGGTTTTCTACACAGCATTTTTCTACGCAAGGAACCCCTTTTACAGAAACTGAAGTGCAGTAATGGGCACATGTCCATGGAATTCTCTGGTCTTACATTGTTCCCCATCATCTAGATGCAGCTGGTTGATAGAAATGGAATGGCCTTTTGATGACCTAATTACAGTGCCAACTAAGTGGCAACAGCTTGTTGGGCTGGGGCAATGTTCTCCAGGAGGTGGTGTATTATCTGAATCAGCATCCAGTCTATGGTGTTATTTCTCCCATAGCCAGATTCACAGGTCCAGGAATCAAGGTGTGGAAATGGGAGTGGCTCCATTTACTATCACCCCTAGTGATCCATTAGAAAAATTTTCTTCTTGTCCCTGAAACCTTAAGCTCTGCTGATCTACAGGTCTTACTTCCAAAAGGAGGAGTGCTCCTTCTAGAAGACACAACAATTATTCCATTAAACTGGAAATTAAGATTACCACCTGGCCACTTTGGGCTTCTCATGCCACTGAATCAAAAGGCATGAAAGGGGATTACTGTTCTGCCTGGGGTGATTGATCTTGACTATGGAGGGGAAATAGGACTGCAACTATAAAATGAAGGTAAAGAAGAGTTTTCCTGGAATTAGAACCCATGGGGCATCTCTTAGTACTACTATACCCTGTGATTAAAGTCAATGGAAAACTGCAACAACCCAATCCAGGAAGGACTAGCAATAGCCCAGAACCTTCAGGAATGAAGCTCTTGGTCACCCCATCTGGTAAATAATTACTACCAGCTGAAGTACTTGCCGAGGGTAAAGTGAGTATGGAAAAGGTAATAGAAGAAGATAGTAATAAATATGAACTTCAACCACATGACTAGTTATAGCCATGAGGACTGATTGCATAAATGTTTCCTCCCTGTTTTGTTATGAATATGTTTGCATTTATACATAAGAAAATATCTTATTTTCCTCTTATCATATGTCATAGATTATGTTATTCATGTTATAGCATTTATCAAATGCTATAACATAAATAACATGAATAATAGATGTATACATATATTCATGATATAGTATTTAATAAGTCATTGAATATGAAGTTAAAAGTGGATGTCACCTAAAGACTTGCACCCAGTTCTGGAGATATTTAGGGCATTTCCAGTTGTAAGCAGAATAGTTGAGTATTGTTAGGCAAAACATTTATCTGTTACTGCATTGTCTGTGGATATTAAGAACAGTTTAAAGTGATATATATATAGTTGCTAAGATGAGAAGGGCTAGAGTGTAATTGTTGGGTTCAGGTGTCAACTGAAGGGTGATGATGCCTAGTTGTCTGGTCAGGCAAGCACTGACCTGACATCTCTGCAAAGATATTTTGTGGCTGGTTGATAAGCCAGAAGGCTAGTGCATTTAATCATCAGTCAATTGATTGCTCCTGTGGCTGATTACATCTGCATTCAACCATGGCACACTAATAATCCAATCAGTTGAAGGCTTTAAGGAAGAACAGATACTTTTTCACTGCTTTTACAGCCAGTAAGCCTCTCCCATTGTGTTCATCCAGACATTTTATTTAAGTTTACAGGTGTAGGGTAGCAGCAGGTCTTCTTACCTTTGCTTGTAATTAGAGCATGTTGCCACCAAGCAAGGGGTGGTGCATTGATTATAGCTTCCCATAATATGGATCACATACAAGTTAGAACTCTGTCCTCTGAATATTAAATGAATATTTGCATGAACTACACACACACACTAATTGAGACACAAATCTTCGCATTCCACTTGTGATCATTTGAAACCATACATGCCCAAGGAAATATGTTCTTACAGCTAATCAATTCCTGTGGGAATGAACCCATTGTAAGTAGAAACATTTGATGATGTTACTTAAGAAGGTGTGGCCCACCTCAGTTGAGAGGAGTCTTAATCCTATTACTGGAGTTCTAATTGAGACAGAGTGAAAGCCACAGATGGAGCAGCCAGAAACTGAACACTAGTGGAACCAGGAAGTGAAGGAAGAGACCAAGGGACACTGATGTGTGCCCTGCCATGTGGCAGGAGAGCCAAGAATGGCCATCAGCCAGCCCAAGAATGCCAATCTTTAGGAAGAAATCACCTTTATGAGGCCTTGATTTGAATTATTTCCTAGCCTCAGACCATGTATTCTAGTTTTCTAGAATGCAACACACCAGAGATGTATTGGCTTTTAATAAAATGGGATTTATTTAGTTAACATATAGTTCTTCCAAGGAAAAGCAGCTAACTTTCGACTGAGATTCTTTCTTATATGGGAAGGTACAAGGTGATCTCTGCTGGCCTTCTCTCCAGGCCTCTGGTTCCCAACAACTTTCCCCAGGTTGATTCTTTTTTGCATCTCCAAAGGCCTGGGCTGAGCTGTGAGTGCTGAATGAGGTATGCTGAGCTGCTTTGGCTGCGCCACATTGAGCTCTACCATTTAAGCACCAGCCAATTAAGTCAAACATGATTCATTGCAGCAAGCACACCTCCTAGCTGACTGAAGATGTAATCAGCAACAGATGAGGTTCACATGCCATTGGCTCATGTCCACAGCAATAAAACTAGGCATCTTCACCTAGCCAAGTTGACACCTGAACCTAACTACCACACCATAAGTGAATATATCCCCACTGTTTAAGCTGATCAATTTCCTGGTATATGCTGGAGCATCCTAGGAAACTAAAGCAGTATTCCATTGCATTAGAAAAAATTTTCAGCCATAATACACAGAACACTTTCAAATATATTTTTAAAGAACTTAAGGCTTTAAAACTGAGGCATAAAGTATAGCATATTTATGATGAATCCACAAATACAAAGTCACCAACCTAATTAACTCTAAGCAATGGTTTAATTTAGGGGTCACTGTTTGTGTAGAGATATGTATTAGTCATGGTTCTCTACAGAAACAGAACCAGCAGGAGATTTATAAAAGTACCTAAGGCAACCATGGGGAAGTAAGAGTCCAAAATCCATACGGCATGCCATGAGAGTAGCAACGCTGGTGAATATCCTTGATGAACACCCACAGAAGGGGCTGACTGGCTGAAGAAAAATTGAAAGTTCTCTCTTCTCCCTTGAAAGCCTTCGATTGAAATTGGATTCTCTCCTTGCAGAAGACACACCCTTATTTGATTCTAGATGTAGTCAGCCACAGATGCAATCAGCTGACCTGTAATTTAATAAACTAGCCTCTGGTTTATCAACCAGCCATGAAATGTCCTTGCAGTAGTAATCAGGCCAGTGTTTGCCTGGCCAGACAACTGGACACCATCACCTGGCCAAGTTGACACCTGAACCCAACCATCACAAGGTTGTTTCATAGATTATTTTAATGATTTATTCTGTTATCATATACATAATTGAAAATTTCCCCTTTTACTCATTTCAGATATATATTTCAGGGCTGATAATTACAGTCACAGTGTTGTTCTGCCGTCATAAAATCCATTATCAAAACATTTCCGCCATTCCCAAAAGGAACTCTGTATTTTAAGCTTTAACTTTCCATTCCCTATCCCCACCCCATACCCTGGTAACTCATATTCAAGATCCTGATCCTATGAGTTTGCTTATGATAATTATTTCAAATCAGTGTTTGTTTTGTAAACCCACAATTTCTCTAACAAAGAAAAAAATAATATCCCCTAATAAAAAAAATCACTGACCCTGCATTATCTCATTTAAATTCCACAATAACCCAATAAGGTAGGTAAAGCTAGTACCTGTTTACAAATGAGGGCACATGGGTTGGCAAGATTGTGTAAATTGTCCATGGTCACACACAGAAGAGTAATTTTCATAATTAATATTAGAATTTCAATTTTTGACTAGTCCAGTGCTCTTTCTACTGCATATCATTTGCAAGTCATTCTTTGTGAAATATATGTGGTCTAGAAAGATCATCCATTACTCTGTGTATAAAATCCTATACTTACTTAAACTGATCCTTTAACTGTTTCTAATTTATCAAAATTATTTCTTACCTAATATCTATAAGTAACTGGGCTGGTGCTGTGAGTGATGCTCAGAGATGTAGAAAATGGTTTAACCTTCACTGGAACTGTCAAATCTAGTTTTGCATGTAATATTCATAAATTTAACAAATATTCATTGAATATCAGCAATATGTTGGGTGCTGTTCTAGGCATGGAATTACATTAATGATCTTAGTATAAGGTAATAAAGCAAGGATCACAAACTCAAATGTCTACAGGTGCTAGCAGGTAACATACATGACTGAAACAGGCCTGGTGGAAGTGTTGAGGACAATGACAAATAGATGAACATATCCCCATATAAAGGGAGTGGCAGCTGCTCAGTTCTAGCTGATTGTTATCATGTGGGAAGAGACATTCAGAGTTGCCAGTTCTTCAGATTTCTATAAAAACAGGAAATGTGGACATTTATGCAAAACATTGAAAACCAAGTAGATTCTGTATAAAATGCTGAGTGGGCCAAAAAAACACATCTGCCTGCCAAATCTAGTTTATACACTGGCAACTTATGACCACTGCATTCAAGGATAACATCCAAATGGAAGCACAGAGACAATGGGCATTATCAAAGTTTCAGAGAAATAAAAAGTGACTTTATCATGTGGAAGCCAGTGTAGATTTCATAAAGAAAGTGAGTATTGAAAAAGGCCTGAGAGACTGAAGTACAAAATATGGGAGTCTTGGCTTCAAGACATTTCATGTAACTCAGGCCTTTTGGTAACTGAAATCGCCATGAATCAATGGCATCATGTATCTCTGAGAGATATGGCCACTGAACTGCAAGGAAGATGGACTCATGACCGCTTTCAGTCTTAAGACTCTTTCTAGATTCAAAACACTATTTCTTCTAAACATTCCTGGATATATAAGGATACATTCTTATCTTTTGCTTCCTTATTCCCCATGCATCATACAGACCACTTCCCTTTATGATAATGACCATTTCTTAGAATTTTTTTTTTAAGTGGAGCATACCTAGATTCAGATAACCAGAGTAGTAAAATAATTGGAAATCATAAGGGACAGGTGTGTATAGCCAGAACGCACCATTAAATATATAGATTGACTCATAATCTCCTTCCTTAAAATCCTTCTGGGGGCTCTTTGTGTTATGGCCATTGTAACTTTTTCATGTTGGAAATGGCTGTTGATAATATGGGATAGGGGGATGGAACGAGTTGATGTTCTGGAAAGGCTGGCCCCTCTTGGTTTCAGGACTTATCTGGCCTAGGAACCATTTGGAGATATTAGGTTTCCAAAAAAGAAACTTAAAGCATTAACTGTTTTGTAGAGTCTCAGATAGAGCTCTGGGTGTTCTTTAAGGTTAACAGGAATGGTTTTGGTTGAGATCTGGCAAACTATGGTGATAAGCCATACCTAGCTGAAGCTAATATAAAAGCAGCCTCCAGAATATCTTTTTGACTCTATTTGAACTCTCTTAGAACTGATACCTTATTTTGTACATTTTTTATCCCTCTTTTGATCAGGAAGTTGTTGTCGACCCCATGGTGTCAGGGCCAGGATGGTTCCTGGGACTCATGTCCCACATCCAACACATTTTAATAGTGGCCATTCTAGCAGATGTGAGATTATATCTCATTGTGGTTTTGATGCACATTTCCCTAATAGCTACTGAAGGTGAGCATCTTTTCATGTGCTTTTTAACCGTTTGTATTTCCTCTTTGGAGAAATGTCTATTTAAGTCATTTGACCATTTTTAAATTGGGTTGACTTTTAATTGTTAAGTTGTAGGATCTAATTAAATAACCTGGCTATTAAATCCTTATCAGATATGTGGTTTCCAAACATTTTCTCTCATAGAGTAGGCCTCATTTTCAGCCTCTTGTCAGACTCCTTTGAAACATGAAAATATTCAGTTTTGATGAGGTCCCATTAATCTATTTTTTCTTTCATTGCTCGAGCTTTGGGTGAAAGTCTAAGGAACAATCTCTTACCAGAACATCTTGAAAACACTTCCCTACATTTTTTCTAGGAGTTTTATGGTTCAGGCTTTTATATTTAAGTCTTTGACCCAATCTGAGTTAATTTTTGAATAAAGTATAAGGAGTCCTCTTTCGTTCTTTTGGAAAGGAATATCCAGTTCTCCCAGCACTATTTGTTGAAGAGACTCTTCTAAAATTTGTGAGAGGGATCAAAGGAGAATGAGGAGGTATAATAGAGAAGATAGGATTTAACAAATGATTATGACTGTGAATCATATTGATATTCTTTTAGTCTCCATTGTCTTGAATAGCTGAAAGGAAAAACCTGAAATTGCATAATTGTAACCCATACCAAACTCTGAAATCTGTTATATAACTGCTTGTTACACGGCACATTGAAATTTATTGCTTTTTAGTGTATATGTTATATTTCACAATTTAAAATGCTTAGAAAAAACTGTAAGAGAGAATGTGGAAAAATAAGAACATATAATCACTGCTGGTGGGAATGAAGAGTGGTGCAGCAGTTGTGGGGGATGGTTTGGCAGTTCCTCAGAAAGCTATGTATGGAACTGCATACTATCTGGCAATCCCACCACTCCAAATATCCCCAGTAGATCTGAAAGCAGGGATGTGAACAGACATTTGCACACTGATATTCATTGGGGCATTATCCACAATTGCCAAAAGAAGGAAACAATCCAAGTGTCCATCAACGAATCGATAAATAACAAAATGTGGTCTATACATTTTAGCCCTAAGAAGGAATGAAGTCCTGAAGCATATGACAACATGGATGAATATTGAGGACATTATGTTGAGTAAAATAAGTCAGACACAAAGGGCCAAATATTATATGACCTCACTGATATGAGCTAAATATAACTAGCAAACACCTGGTGTTAATATCTAGAACATGGGTCACCAGAAGATGGAATGAGGGCAGAAAATGGGGGATGATGCTGAGTTTGTGCAGAATATGTATTAAGGTTGATTGTAAATGTTTGGAAATGGATGGTGGTGATGGGAGCACATTATAGAGAGAGGAGCCAGATGAGAAATTTAAATTTTATTTTAAGGACACTACCCTAAAAATTCCCTGGAAGGAATTTTTTAAGAAGATTTAACTAACAGTGTGGTATGTGTGTGATTGTGGTTGAAAGGGGAAGTTTAGGGTCATTTCCTCCACTAGAAGGAAAACCCAAGGATGGAATATGGGACATAGTGAACCCCCTTCAGGGTGAAAGTGTTCTAGAATTGATAATGGTGATGTATGCACAATTCTGTGACTATACTAGAAGGAAGTGATTGTACACGTTAGATGGACTTTATGGTATGTGAATTTAACGCAATAAATCTTAAAAAAAATTCCTTCCAGGGGAATTTTAGGGTAGTGTATTTAGAATAAAATTTAAATTCCTTATCTAGCTTCTGTCTATATGTTTGCCTTCATTTTGCACCATACTCTCTATCACTTATTAAATTCCAGCTAAAACGGCTTTTCTTCCCATTCTTCCTAATTGCCACCATTTGCCTATGATGTTCCCTCTGCATGGGAGCCCCTCCACCAGGTTTCGTTTTGTTTTTGAGTAACTGGTTTGCTTTCATCCTTCAGGTCTCAGTTTAAATGCTATATTTTCAAAGAGACATCCCTGACCACCACATGTTAACTACTTATCTACCTTTGTTCTCTCCCAAATCATCATCTTCTTCTCAATCTGAGCTCCAGGGGACAGATGATATGTCTACCTTATCCACTGTTAAATCCCCAGATCATAGTACAGTGACTAGCACAGATGCACTAAATAAACATTTGTTGAATGAAGAGATGAATATAAATGGATGTGGCATATGCACTTTTGCCCATCTGCAGAGATATCATGAGGAATGGAGAACTCCTTAAGGTGTATGGATTCATGCAAGTACCTAGAAACTGTTCTGGAAACAATATACGTGGAAAGTAAGGAACAGGGAAATAGTGGATGGATGTTGAGGCACTTTCAGGATCCTGTTAATCATAAATACTCATAAAACACACATTCTCTCATAAACAGGAACAATGGATATTTTGTATATGCAGATAGGAGGAGAAGTGGTTTGAACATCTCTCTCAGGTCCTGTGAGAATAAGAATAAATTACATGGGTACAGTAGTCACATATGCTAAAGCAGAATTTTAATAACCATGTCATAATTGAGTCCAGTTATGTCTGGCAAACAATACTAGTCTCCAGCCTCACAACTATGCAGTGATAGCCTCTCAATGGACATGTCTCCCTACAGTCCCTAGCCCTTCCTTTATCTGGCAACCAGAGTGAACTAACCAGCTCAAATGAAAATACTGCAGAGAGTCCAGTGAATAAGGACCACTGCACTATTTTTTAACACAGATGTTGTGGTAGTTAGATCCAGTTGTCAACTTGGCCAGGTGAAAGCACCTAGTTCTGTTGCTGTGGATGTGAGCCAATGGCATGTGAACCTCATCTGTTCCTGATTACATCTGCAGTCATCTAGGAGGTGTTCCTGCTGCAATGAATGATGTTTGAGTTAATTGGCTGGTGCTTAAATGAGAGAGCACAAAATAGCACAGCCCAAGCAACTCAGCATACCTCATCTCAGCACTTGCAGCTCAGCCCAGGCCTTCGGAGGTGCAGAAAGGAATCATCCTGGGGAACGTTGTTGGAACTCAGAGGCCTGGAGAGAAGGCCAGCAGAGACCACCTTGTGCCTTTCCACGTAAGAAAGAATCTCAGTTGAAAGTAAGCTGCCTTTCCTCCGAAGAACTAATGAAATAAATCCCCTCTTATTAAAAGCCAATCCATCTCTGGTGTGTTGCATTCTGGCAGCTAACAAACTAGGACAGATGTCAAAAGAAAGAAAGAAATATTCAGAAAGTCACGTGGCAGGTTACTGAAGGAAGTGGAAATTTGGGAGGAGATGTAGAAAGATGAGGGAAGCATCAGGTGTAAATGAAAAATAGGAAAAAGTACACATTGTTCTACTAAGTTCGTGTGAGAGACAAAGCAAAAATTCAAGTTTAGCATCTACATGCATGGAATGACTAAAAGTGGTCAGGCACACACATAGACTAAATTTGTGGACTATACACACAGGGATGAAACAAAGCAAGGAAGGCATTATATAGATAACAAGAGTTTTAATAATTTAGTATGCCTTAATGCTATCTTCAATGCTTTCTCATTTGAGGCACGTCCAGGGCCAGAGAACCAAATAAATGATAGAAAGTTAGCAGTATATTACCCTGATGCTAGTCCCATTAATAAATTAGCTAATTTAGCCCTTATTCTTATATTTTATTCATTTTATTTGAGCCACAGACCTAATACATACAGATAAAGTCTTAATTATCCTAATAAATAAAAAGTATAGGTAGACTAGGGAAGTACAATAGACCAAAAATGTGTTGAACTTGAAATTGCAACTCCTTCAAATGCTAAGATTTAGCTTTAACAGGAGTTCCCAACCCAGTCAAGATGGTTGAGTGAGATGCATCACGGTTCTGTTACTCCACAGAATCTTTGAGAAAGAAGAAAAATGGGCATAAACAATTTTCTCAAAACTCCTGAAAACAGTTAAGAGATTGCACTATCAGAGTGAGCACCAAACCAAGAAAAATGCATCTTGAAAATGTTATAATATACTGGCACTATTACTGGCCTCTCCACCATCCCCTCATCAGCATGATGTGGACTCCCAGTGTAGGCCCCTTTTCCTGAATCCAGAGGTAGTGGGGCAACCTCTGTGCACATTCTAGAGTGCATGTATATCTATACCAATCCTTCTAGGGGAAACATGAAGGACTGAACTAGGACACATGTCACAGACTCACCAGACCATAACTTGCCCTGTACCTGGAGGTGACTATTCTTGTTTACTAGATGCTGGAATGCAATATACCAGAAACAGAATGGCTTTTAAAAGGGGGAATTTAATAAGTTGTGAGTTTACAGTTCTAAGTCTGTGAAAATGTCCCAATTAAAGCAAATGTATAATAATGTCCAAATTAATGCACCAACAAGAGGTTACCTTCACTGAAGAAAGGCCGATGAAGTTCAGGGTTTCTCTCTAAACTGGAAAGGTAAATGGTGAACATGGCAAATATGGCAAAGACTGCCAGCTTTCTCTCCAGGCTTCTTGTTTCATGAAGCTTCCCCCAGTGAAGTTTTCCAAAGTTTTCTGGCTACATGGGTTCTGCAATTCTCATGTTTCTGTTCTGTTGCTCTCCCATTATTCTGAAGCTTTATCCAAAATGCTTCCTCTTTTAAAGTATTCCAGTAAAATAATCAAGACCCACCTGGAATGAGTGGAGTCACATCTCCTCCTAATGAAAGATTAATACAGACAATTGTGTGAGCCACATCTCCATGGAAATAACCTAAGAAAATTTCCAACCTACATCATTGAATAGGGATTAAAATAAATGGTTGTTCCCACAAGATTGATTAGGATTAAAACATGGCTTTTCCAAGGCACATAAATCCTTTCAAACTGGCACAGTGACTCACAGGGGTCTCCTACAGAGCCATGTAGTAGAACAATCAAATCATAGCCGCCTGAGGCAAAGGAATGCCAGCTGTGGAACATACAGTGCAGCACCTGAGACCATGAGAAAAGACTATTTCCTAGAGGAATGAGGATATTGTGTAAGTGTAAACAGGTAAATTCCTTGAGCTAGCTACTTGTACATGCCTAAGATAAGACACATGTTCAGAAGAAAATGGGAATTTTCTATGTCTTTGCCATGTCTGTTCTATAAACTCATTGCTTGCCTAACCTCTGAAGGAGAGAGCGCACCAACAGGGCACTCTCCCAATACTGGAAGTGTTTTTTTTTTCCCCTTTCTTCTTGTTCTTAGCTCCAGGCATTCAAGGGAATCACTGTCATAACCTAGCTGGGTACAAGCTTAAGGAACAAGAGTCCTCAGAGTCTAAGTTCCAGCCATAACACATTCAATGTCCATATTGTAACAAAAGATTACAAAGAAATAGGACTTAATGGTCCCTTCAAAGAAGATAATTAAAACATTAGAACCACTCAACAAAGAGGACCTGACTCTGGACATACCAAATACTTTTTTTAAAAGGTCCTAAATGTGCTCAAAGAGCTAAAGGAAAATGTGGACAAAGAATTGAGGACATTAGGAAAACAGTAGATGAACAAAATTAAAATATCAGTAAAGAGATAGAAATTATAAAAGGAACCAAAGATAGTCGAAGACTACAGTAACATAAATAATAAAAATATTTCCTATAGGGGTTGTACTTGTTTGAAACTGGTATATACCTCAAGAAAGCCATGTTCTTCTAATTCAATCCGATGGGTGCAGACCTATTGTGGGTGGGACTTTTTGATTAAGTTTTTCCATGGAGATGTGATCCACCCAATTCAAGGTGAGTCTTAATCCTTTCACTGGAGTCCTCTATGAAGAGAATAAAAGGCAGAAAATATAGAGTGTTCTGAACTGATACAGAGAACAGAGAGGTGAACCAAGAGATGCTAAGAGAGAAATAAAGCATCACAGGAGAAGCCTGAAGGATCCACAGGAGCTGAAAAGCCATTTTGAAATCAATGCAGGGGAGAAGAGCCAGGAGACATCATCTTGTGCCTTCTCATGTGACAGATAAACCCCAGACGTGATTGGCCTTTCTTGAATGAAGGTATCTTCTTGCTGATGCCTTAATTTGGACATTTTCATGGATGTAGAACTGTAAATTTGTTACTTTATAAATCCCCTTTGTAAAAGCTAATCCATTTCTGCTGTATTGCATTATGGCAGAATTCGCAAATCAAAACAGATTTTGGTACCAGAGAAGTGGGGTACTGTGATGGTGATGAGCAAATACCAATAATGCTGGAATGCCTTTATGGATTGATAAGGAGAATGTTCTAGAAGAATTGTGATATGCTTGATAGAAAAAAAATGTGAATTGCATTGAACAGACTATTGGTAGAAACGTGGACTCTAAAAATATTCTTGACAAGGACTTAAACAGAAATTATGAATGTGTCATTGCAAATTGGAAGAAAGGCAACCCTTGTTTTAA
This sequence comes from Tamandua tetradactyla, assembly GCF_023851605.1. Lineage (NCBI taxonomy): Eukaryota > Metazoa > Chordata > Mammalia > Pilosa > Myrmecophagidae > Tamandua > Tamandua tetradactyla. Next base: position 50,604,934 of record NC_135353.1, on the reverse strand, counting down.
AGTGGCAGAGAATTTGACAAAATTAAGTCCTGGTGCTGGATGGAAGGTAGAATTTTAAATCAATGAGCTGGGGTACTTAGCTGAAGAGATTTGCAAATTAAATGGGTAAAATGCAGCCTGGTTTCTCCTTGCAACTTATCATAAAATGTGATAGGCAAGGAATAAGCTGAGAACTGAACTATTGGACACAAAGAAACCAGGAATTGATGGTCTTGAACATTTTGGAGTCCCAGAAAGTGATACCACAGAGAATAGTGATTAACCAGTCAGCCATTTCAGACAAAGTCAGGATGGGAAATGGAGTTATCCAGAAAGTATTTGTGGAAAGTCTTATTGTTTGATGGTTTGATGATTATGACCCCCATGTGCTGCATGCCAAGCCAACAATTTTTTGTGAGATCTGTATGAATGGAACCACTGCTAGACTGGGCTAAAAGGGACATAAAAGGAACAGATTGAGGGCAAAATTACTTCAAAGGCAGAACCATGAAAGCTAAGTTCTAGAGCCAGTAAACCTCAGGCCAGGAAAGTGGACACAACCATGCATGTGGAGAGGGTGACTTTGCCCTGGAGTTCACAGAGGGTGGAGGATATTTCCTGGGGATTGGGGAGATCCTGATGATGACTTCTCTGTTGTGAAGTGGTTGCACATCTATCTGCCCTAGAGATGGCAGAGAGTCCACATGTCACCCAGATGATTAAACAGGGTAGGACCAAGAACAAGGGTGTTCTCCCCAATGCTTGCCAATATTGTTACCCTCATCCCAGTGTTTGAAGAGAGCAGAGCCTCTATATAAGACCATGGAAAGGCTGAGACTGCTGCTCTCTCAAACCCTGAAGGTAAAACATCATTCTATAAATGACATTCAGACTTTGAAATATAGTTAAGTATTTTCTGCAGGATTTTAGTATTGTTTGGGTGCAGTGACTGCTGCTTTCCTTCAAATTTCTCCCTTTGGAGATGGGAATGTTATCCAATGACTGTTCCTCCTTTGTATATTGGATGCAGATAACTTGTTCTGAATTCCACATGTTCACAGCCAGAGGAGAATTTTGCCTTAGGAAAGACCATGCCTGCAGTTGATTTTGATGAGATTTGGTACTGTTTTTTGCTTTATATTGTATTTGTATTTTTACTGAAATTGTTTAAGGCTTTTGTGATATTGTGGTGGATGCATATTTTGTATATGGAAAGAACATGACATGTCCTTTTGGGATTGATATGGTGGAATGTTCTGATTTGAAAGTGTTATGTACCCCAGAAAGCCATGTTTTTCTAATCCAATCTTGTGGGTGCATACCTATTGGGAGTGGGACCATGTTATGAAATAACATTTTTTATTGTGAAAAATACATATATACAAAGCAGCAGTAAATTTCAATGTACATTGTGGCAAGGAATTGTAGAATATATTTCAGAGTTTGGAATGGTGTGCTGGTGTGAAAGGATTATGTACCCTGGAAAAGCCATGTGTTTTAATCCTGATAATTTAGTGGAGGCAGCCATTTCTTTTAATCCATGTTCATACTGGAGGTTGGAAACTTGATTAGATTATTTCCACGGAGGTGTGACGCACACAGTTGTGGATATTAACCTTTGATTAGAGGGAGATATGACTCCACCCATTTCAGGTGGGTCTTGATTAATTTACTGGAAATCCTTTAAAAGAGGAAATATTTTGGAAAAAAGCTTGAGAGCCATGCGAACCATGAGAGCCAACACAGGCAGAGACCTTTGGAGATGGAGAAGGAAAATGCCCCTGGAGGAGCTTCATGATACTAGAAGCCTGGAGAGAAAGCTAGCAGACATTGTCACATTCGCCAGTTGCCTTTCCAGTTGAGAGGGAAAACTGGAATGTTATCAGCTTTCTTGCACCAAGGTATCTTTCCCTGGATGCCTTAGATTGGACATTGCAAGAGCCTTGCTTTAACTTGGACTTTTTCGACAACCTTAGAACATGTAAACTTGCAACTTAATAAATTCCCCTTTTAAAAAGCTATTCCAATTCTGGTATATCACATTCTGGAAGCTTGAAAACTAGAACAAATGGGTTACAGTTCCACAATTTTAGGTTTTTCCTTCGAGCTGCTCCAAGACACTGGAGACTAAAAGAAATATCATATAATGATTCAGTAGTCATACTCACTTGTTAAAAACTATCTTCTCAGGTATACACTTCCTTCTCCTTTGATCCTTCTCCAAATCAATAGGGGTATTTAGGATATGCCCATTCAAACTATTTTGTGTTGGAAAGGGATGTCAGTAATGTGGGATATGGGGATGGAACTAGTTGATGTTCTTGGAGAGGCTGGCCCCACTAGGTTTCAGGACTCATCTGGCCTAGGAAACCGTCAGGAGGTTGTAGTTTTCTGGAAAGTTATATTAGTGTGTGAAACTTTTGTTTCACAAAAGTGATAGAGCCCTAGGTAGTTTTTAGGGTTAACAGGAATGGTTGTTTATTTGCTCAAGAAGCTTTGTTGTACACTTCTTAGGATTTTCCAAGTGTAGTATGCCATCTGCAAATAATGGAAGTTTTACTTCTTCCTTTTGATTTGGATGCTTTCTATTTCTTTTTCCTGACTGTTTGTTCTAGCTAGAAATTCTTGTACAATGTTGAATAATAGTGATGGCAGAGGGCATCCTTGTCTTATTCCCAATCTTAGGGGGAATGCATCCAGTCTCTAGCCATTAGGTATGATGCTGACCCTGGGTTTTTCATATATGCCCTTTATCATATTGATGAAGTTTCCTTTGATCACTACTTTTTGAAGTGCTTTTACCAGAAAAGAATGCTGAGTTTTGTTGAATGCTTTTTCAGCATCAACCAAGATGATTATGTGATTTTTTTCTTTTGATTTATTAATGTGCCCTACTACACTGATTGATTTTCTTATGTTGTACCACGCTTGCATGCCTAGTATAAACCCCATTTAGTTGTGGTGTACCATTCTTTTAATGGGTAATTCGATTTGATTTGCTAGTATTTTACTTGAGAATTTTTTCTTCTATATTCATTAGGGAGATTGGCCAGTAGTGTTTCTTTCTTGTAGCATCTATACCTGGTTTTGGTATTAGAGTGATGTTCACTTCATAAAATGAATTACATAGTGTTCCTTTTTCTTCTGTTTTTTGGAAGAATTTGTGCAAGATTGGTGTTAGTTCTTTTGGGAATGTTTGATAAAATTCTGCAGTGAATCCATCTGGCCCTGAGCTTTACTTTGTAGGAGGATTTGTGATGAATGATTGACTGTTTACTTGTGAGTGGTTTGTTGAGACCTATTTATTTTCGAGTCAGTGTAGCTTGTTCTTGTGTTTCTAGATATTTGTCCATTTCATCTAAGTTGTCTAGTTTATTGATGTATAGTTTTTCAGAGTATCCTCTTATGAGTTTTTCTTTGAGGTCTGTGAAAACAACCCTCCTCTATTTCTGATTTTGCTTATTTGCACACTCTGGTATTTTTTGTTTGTCAGCCTAGCTAGGAGTCCATGGATTTTTTTTTTTTATCAAAGAACCAGCTTTTGGTTGTATTCATTCTTTCCATTGTTTTTTCATTGTTATTGTTGTTCTTCAATTCATTTATTCCTCCTTAGTATTTGCTACTTCTCATCTTCTATTTGCTTTGGGGTTTGTTTGTTGTTCTTTCTCTAGTTCCTGTAGGTGAACAGTTAAGGCCTCAATTTTTACTCCTTATTCTTTTTTGATGTGGTCATTTAGGGTAGTAAATATCCCTCTCAGCACTGCCTTTGCCACATCCCATAAGTTATGATATGTTATATTCTCATTTTCTTTCATCTCCAGATATTTACTGGTTTCTCTAGAAATTTCTTCTTTGACCCACTGGTTGTTTCAGAGTGTATTATTTAATCTCCAAGTATTTGTGAAAGTTCTGGCTTTTTGGTGGTTATTTCCACCTTCATTCCATTGTGATCAGAGAAAGTGCTTTGAATAATTTCAATCTTTTAAAATTTAGAAAGATCTGTTTTGTGCCCCAGCATATGATCTATCCTAGGGAACATTCCTTGAGCACTAGAGAAAAATGTATACACTGGTGTATTGGATTGTAACAATCCATATACATCTGTTAGGTCTAATTCATTTATCCAATTAAGTTCTCCATGTCCTTGTTGATCCTCTCTTTGTTTGTGCAATCTATACAAGGAGTGGTGTATTGAAGTCTTCCACTGTTATTATTGAAACATCTATTTTTTCTTTCAGTTTTACCAATGTTTGCCTCATGTACATTGGTGCACCCTTGATTGGGAGCATAAATATTTATGATTGCTATTTTTTCATGGTGAATTTTCCCTTTTATTGATATGTCATGTCCTTCCTTGTCTCTTTTGATGTCTTTACATTTAAAGACTACTTTGTCTGATATTAGTATAGATATTTCTGCTTTTTTTTGGCTATAGCTTGCATGGCACATCTTATCCTATCCTTTCACTTTCAGTGTATTTGTATCCTTGGTTCTAAGGTGAGTCTCTTGTAAGTGGCATAGGGATGGATCAAATTTCTTAATCCATTCTGCCAATTGGTATATTTTAAAGGTGAATTTATTCTGTTAACATTCAAAGTAATTACTGTAGAGGCATATCTTGAATCTACCATCTTATCCATTGGATTTTATTTGTCAGATCCATATATTCTTTCCCCTCATTCTCTTTTTATGCTTTAAGTTACCCTTACTGGTACTTTTCAGTTCTGTGCCCTCTTTCAGGGCTCCCTTTTCAGTCTTTTTTCCCAGCTGACAGAACTCCCTTTAGTATTTCTCATAGGGTTTGTCTTTTGTTGAAAAATTCTATCAGCCTTCATCTGTCTGTGAACATTTTTATGTTTCCCTCACTTTCAAAAGGCAACTTGGCTGTAAAAAGAATTTCTGACTGGAAGTCTTTGTCTTTCAAGATCTTAAGTGTATCATAGCACTACCTTTCACTTTCATGGTGCCTGCTGAGTAGTCTGAACTCAGTCTTATGTGATTTCCCTTGTATGTGCTGGGACACTTTCCTCTTGCCCTTTTAAGGACTTCTTGCTTCTCTTCAACATTTGATAGATTGATTAGTATGTGGTAGTTGATTAACTTTTTAGGGTTATTTTGAAAGTTGGTTTCCCTCAACTGTCTGAAGTTTTGTATTTCCTTCGGTTTGCATTGAAGGTCACCTTTTGCAGTTGGAATGTCAGTCATGCCCTGCCAAACCAAGGCCAGGACCTCATGCAGGGAATGCAACTCTACTTGAGGATCTGTTTTAAGCTAGACAGATAAGAAGTTTGCCAGACCACACTTTCCATTTCTTCCTAGCAGATGGCACTCTTTGGCCTCTCTTCTCCTCAGGCCTGCCTCTCCCCAAGTGTGGCAGCTGGCTGAGCTGGATGGATACCTGTCATGATGATGTGGAGACATAGGGCATGGCATGGCTTACTTCCTTATCCCCACATCCATGTCCATGCACTACTGAGTGCTCCAGGCCTTTCTATGGAAAAGGGAGAAATGAGCTCTGTGCACTAGCTAGATATTCTCTATGAGCAGAGAACTCAAGTTTACTGGCTTCTGTGTTTCCTAGGGAAGCTCTAGGCCATGGAGCTGAGTGGACTGACATCTCAAGATACCTGCAGTGGCAGACATTTTCCCGATTGTGGCTTCTTGTCTCTTATGAAGCCCCAATGGAGCCCATTTACCCCATTCTCTGTTTTTCAATTCATCAGCTTTTTCATCCAAGACCTCCTTACATAGTGTAGGAGATCTCTCAGGTCACTCACAACCCAGAACTGCAGTCCTCATCAATTTTCTGTATCTTCTTTAGTTGTTCCTTGGAGCAGGTGTGAACTCAGCCTATCATATCCCTCCATCTTCCTAGAAGTCTGAGTGAGACATTTTAATTAGTTTGCTTCCATGGAGATGTGACCCACCCATTAATATGAGTCTTAATCCTTTTACTGTAGCCCTCTATGAAAAGAATAAAAGGCAGAAACATAGAGAGTGCTCAGAGCTAATATAGAGAGTAGGGAGATGAACTGAGAGGAGCTAAAAGAGAAAGAAAATGCCCCAGGAGAAACCAGAAGGAGCCAAAGAGCTGAGAAATAATTTTGAAACCAGCTCAGGAGCAAAGGGCCAGCAGACATTACCATGTGCCTTCCCATGTGACACAGAAACCCCAGACATGATTAGCCTTTCTTGAAAGAAGGTATCCTCTTATTGATGCCTTAATTTGGACATTTTCATGGCCTTAGAAATGTAAATTTATAACCTAATAAATCCCCTTTGTAAAAGCTAATACATTTCTGGAATACTGCATTCTGGCAGTATTAGCAAACTGAAACAGGGATCAAGAGCAAATTGGACCCAGGCAAGGAAAGAATCAGTGAACTTAAACATGAAACAAATGAAATTATTCAGTCTGAGCAGATAGAAAGAAGTTTGAAGAAAAGTGAACTGAGCCTGTGAAACATGAGACACATCAATAAATGTATCAGTACACACACTGTGGGATTCCTAGTAGGAAAATAGAGAAAGGGGCAGAGGAAACATTGAGAGAAATAATGGCTGAAAACCTTTCAGTGACAAAGGTAAGGAGAGATTCCTGAAAGTTGAAGGACAGAAAAAATATGTCACAAACAAGGGAGTCTCAAAGAGATTAAATGCTGGGTTCTCATAGGAAGCCATGGAGGCAAGAAAACAGTGGAATGGCATATTTAAAGTGTAGAAAGGAGAAAATTGCCCACCAGGAATTCTACATCTGAAGACTGGCATTCTGGGACTGACTTCTAGCAGTCTTTTGTCCTTGACAACTCTGCCACATGTCAATGCATATGACAGCATCTCCTAATCTCTCCATTCTCTCCTGGATTCTGCTGAATATAAGCTTGTGGCTGATCCTTACATTTCTTTTTCTCTACCTACCTGAATTTCATTCTTCTGATGAAGGGCTCCAGTAATAGGATTAAGACCCATCCTGATTGAGATGGGCCATGCCTTAACAGTAGTAACCTTATCAAAAGTTCTACTTGAAATGGGTTCACACTCACAGAAATGGATTATGTTTAAAAACATGTTTTACTGGAGTGCATACAGGTCCAAAGCACCAAAATGTTAGACATAAGCTCAAAGGTAGCTAAAAATAAAATATTGGAAACATGCACAGAAGGAAATTGGAATGGATTCTAAATGATTCACTACAAAAATCAACAAAGATTTTGAATAGACATTCATCCAAAGAAGATAAACAAATGGCCAAGCAAGTACATGAAAATACGTACAATATCATTAGTAATTGGGGAAATGCAAATCAAAACCACAATGAGATACCACCTCACAGCCACTAGAATGGCTATTACTAAAAACACAAAGTAGAAAGTGCTAGCAAGGGTGTTGAAATTTGTAACCTTAGTGCATTGTTCATGGGAATATAAACTGATGCTGTCACTGTGGCAAACAGTTTTCTGGTTCCCCCAAAAGGTAAACATTGAACTACCATATAACCTGGTAATCCTGCTTCTAGGTATATCCCAAAAAGAATTAAAAGCAGTTCAATAATAATGTTCACAGCAGCATTATTCAAAATAACTAAAGGATGGAAGCAACCCACCGGTCCATCAGCAAATGAGTGGATAAAGAAAATGAGGTGTACAAATGCAAGGAAATATTACTTGGCTCTAAAAGGAAAGAAGTTCTGATACATTCTGTTATGTAGATAAACCTTGATGATATCATGTTGGGTAAAATAAGGCAGACACAATGGGGCAAATGTTGTATATGAAATGACTAGAATATGTGAATTCACAGTGACAGAAAGTAGGGTACTGGTGACCAATGCAGGGTAAGAAGGACATGAGGAATTTAATGCATAATAGATGCAGGGTGTATGTTTCTGATGGGAATGTTCTCTTAATGGATGGTAGTGAGGGGAGCACAATGCTGTGAGTGCAGTTAACCCTACTGAATTGTATGCCTAGGAGTGAATAAGATGGGAAAATTCATGTTGTATATATCTATATGTTTCCACAATTAAAAATGAGAGAAATTAAATAGAGAATAACAAGAAAAGGCAACGCATGATCCCAGCCTGGATCTAGTAATGGAGGAGAAAATGTTCAAAGGATATTATCGGACATATGACAAAAATTGTATATGGACTGTAAGCTTTGTATGAATGTTAAATTTTTGAACTTGATAACTATATTTATTGTGGTTACATAAGTGAATATCCTTGTTCTTGGTATATAGAAGTATTAAGTACTTAAGGAGTATGATGTTTTGACATATCGTGGATAATATAAATAAAAATGCTTAAAAATAGAGAGATAGACAGTAGGTAAGTAGATCATAGATGGATAGATAGATAGATAGAATTTTATTGCAAATGTGGCAAAATGTTAAGATTGGTAAATCTGGGAACTTAGAGAGTAATGTGGGATATATTTGACTTCTCTGTATAGGACTTGTTATTTTTGCAACCATTCTGTAAATTTGAAATTATTTCAAAATAAAAATTTAAGGAAAAAGAAGTTAATTTCCATGCATACTGTTCCCAAAACATCCCAGGTATTAAATGGAGAATACCATATATGCTTCATTTATTTATGATGGTTCAATGCTTTTCTAGGAGATGAGATTAGTTGGCTATAGAATGGTGCTCAAAAAACCAATATTGTGGGTTTACATTTTTATTCATCTATATAAACCATTCATTCATGCACAAGCACTGTATGAGCATCTGAGTACAGCAGAAAGGGCATGGAATAGAGAATCAGAATACTTAGATTTCAGCCAAAACTCTGTCACTTATTAATTTTGACTGTCTTGACACTGAACAAACAACTTAAACTTTTTAAGTCTCATAAAATGTGGATGATTGCAGCTTTACTTCCTGCTTTTCAAGGCTGTTGTAAGATAATGGATGTGAAAAGTCTTTTGTAAACTGACAAATGCCACTCAAATATTACAAGTACATGTCAACTACCTCTTGCATAGGACAACTCTTGTCCAGTTTCACAAGACTATCATGGTGGACCTTAGGCAGGGTTTCAATTTGAAGATTTGGCTGGAAGAGCTAAGACAAAGGCTGGAAACTTAAGGAGGAGGGCTTGTGTTTTGCCAATGGAGTACCACAAAGGTGGATTTTCAAAATAGATGTTTGCAGAAACAAAAAATCAGGAAGACATCTGTTTTCTGCAGGGCAACCCTTCCATTTGAGCTCTTGATTTCCATCCCTTTCTGTCTTCACCACTACATTCTATTAAATGCTCCTTTCTCCTACATTGTCAATCTCTCCCTCTCTGTTAGCTCTTTTCCATAACCTTGTTAGCATGCTTCACTAACTACCCATCACCCTCAAAGCAAAGTTAAAATTTTATTAAGCAAAAAATATTCTTCCATAACCTGGCCTCTGTATTCCTACCTTGTGTTTAATTCTCTGCTACTTACTCTCTGAACCTCTGAACTGAGTGCAGTTTTCTTTCATATACGATGCTCTTTCTCAGCCCTGTTGCCTCATGCTATCAATTCTACTTAATCTGGCCTCAATATTCACTTTATTTAGCTAAATTTTACTCCTCAGTCCTAGCTCACATCTTTTCTTCTATGTTACCTTCCTTGCCACCTCAAGAGTATATTAAGTGTTATTCCTCTATAACATACTATATCTCTATCATTAGATGGATTACAGTGTAATATATTAACAATCTCCAGCTTATGTCTTCTGCAGTCTCATAACTCTAAGCTTAACCTATCACAATCTGCCAAGCCCCAAACAAAACCATTCCAGTCAATCCTAAAGACCACCTAGGGCAATACATAAGATTCTACAAAGTTTCCATGCACTAGGGTAACTTTCCAGAAACCTACAACCTCCATATGGGTCCCTGAACCAGATAAGTCCTGTAACATAGGGGGCTCAGCCTCTCCAGAACATCAGCTACTTCCATCTCCCTACCCCATATTATTGACATCCCCTTCCAACATGAAAAAGTTAGAATACCCGTATCCCAAATACCCTTAAAGAGAGGGACAGAAAGATCAAAGATGATGGTAGAGTTATATAGAGAAGGTCAAGTTTAACAAATGAATGTGATTGCTGATCACTAAATTGGTATTTCTTTTAGTCTCCTCTATCTTAGAGTAGCTAGATGTAAAAACCTAAAATTATGAAATTGTAACCCATACCAAACTCTGAAATCTGTTCTACAACTAATAGCTGTGCTGTGCTTTGAAATTTATTGCTTTTTTTGGTATATATGTTATTTTTTACAAAAAACTTCAATTGTGATGCTAAAAAAGTATTTATTCCTTCTAGCCTCCTATATTCTGGAGCAGCTGGAAGGAAAAATCTGAGATGATGGTATGGTAGTGTATGACAAACTCTGAGATCTGTCCTCTAAATACTTGTTGAAGAGTACCTTGAAAACTATTGCTTTTTTTCTTTTTTTGCTTTATATATGTTACATTACACAATTAAATAATAGCATAAAAAAAGTCTAAGCTTATTGATAATTGGGACTATCCAGCCCTTTGTAATTTCAGTCCATAGGAAAAGGTTCTGGCACAAAGAAACCACTTTTACTGGATGGATGTTGTTGCCTAAAGCCAGCAAAACCATATGGAAGAATAAGGAACTTCTAGTCAGTCATTGATATTTGTGCTCATTCAAAGAGATGTATGTCCCCTAGAAAAGCCATGTTTTAATCTAAATCCCATTTTGTAAAGGTAGAATAATCCCTATACAATACTGTATGTTTGGAACTATAATCAGATCATCTCCTTGGAGATGTGATTTAATCATGAGTGGTTGTTAAGCTGGATTAGGTGATGACATGTCTCCACTCATTTGGGTGGGTCTTGATAAGTTTCTGAAGTCCTATAAAAGAGGAAACATTTTGGAGAATGAAGGCAATTCAGAGAGAGGAGAAAATGCTGCAGCACCATGAAGCAGAGTCCATGAGCCAGAGACCTTTGGAGATGAAGAAGGAAAATGTCTCCTGGGGAGCTTCATGAATGGAAGCCAGGAGAGAAAGCTAGCAGATAATGCTGTGTTCGCCATGTGCCCTTCCAGCTGAGAGACAAGTCCTGATCGTGTTCACCATGTGCCTTCTCACTTGAGAGAAAAACCCTGAACTTCATCAGCCTTCTTGAGCCAAGTTATCTTTCCTTGGATGGATACCTTTGATTGGACATTTCTATAGACTTGTTTTAATTGGGACGTTTTCTTGGCTTTAGAACTGTAAACTAGCAACTTATTAAATTCCCCTTTTTAAAAGCCATTCCATTTCTGGTATATTGCATTCTGGCAGCTAGCAAGCTAGAACAACATATTAGAGTGAATGAGCTGAAAATTATTGCTTTCTCTTGATGTACAACTGAAATAAGCTGTGTCAAGGAAATGGGGATTTTATTGGAATGGGGATTCAAAAGTAAGCAACTTGAAGACATGGGATATTTGGGGTATTAGGGAAGCCCTGGGCAAAGTACCATAATGGAAAGCACTTATCAGGTCCAGCAGAAAAATCAAGAGTGATATATGAGCATATGTGTGAACCAATTTGGCCCCAAGAAACATGCAGATTACAGAAGCAGACACAGTATCCCAAATATGAGAGTGTGAAAACTCTCTCCCTCTCATTCTTTTCTTGCTACATAATGGCCAGCCTAGGTCTGAAGTGCCAATGCTAGTATGCACATCCCAAAGGACAGAATAGTACGTTGGTGATAGTGAACAACCTAATCTTGTAATGATAACCCCCCTCCTGCTCATAGTACATTCTAAGGAGATAGTATGATGTATAATAGCCCACAAGTACCATTGGGAAATAACTACCAAGCCCTTAAAGGGGGTGAATGCTATTATTTTCATATACTGGGGATATGTTCTTTCATTTAGCATGACAGGGAGCAGAGACAAATATGTATATTTGACAGTTAGGTAGCTAGATATTCACTTTGGCTCACTGGCACAGACAGCTGCTGTGGGAGCTTCAGGATAAGTTCCTCAAACAAAAGAAAGTGTGTCATTAGTTCTACCTATTAACAACTGAAACAAAAGTCACAATATAAGCTGCAGCCTTTTATAGAAGGCATTCCTGGTAATTGGACAATTCACTTGTTTATCTGACTCTCTTGTTGCCACTCCTGACTGTTTGTAATAATACAGCTCATAGGTCACGTTAGATCTTTTCTATTGGCATGTTATTTGGAAATGTCTACATCACCTCAAACCAACCTAATCATCATTTCACACTTTCAAAGCTGATTGGCAGTGACAGGACTAATGCATGACCAGAGACTCTGAGCAGAGTATAAATCATTCATTACAATGAACTTGTGAAACACTGGATGAATTACAGATGATAATAATAATAATAAAAATAGCTACTATTGATCCAATATTATTATATACCAGGATTTTGACATATATTATCTCATCAAATCCTCACAAGAACACTGGGAGATATGTTTATCACCTCCATCTCATAGGTTGAGAGACTGGGAATCAGAATGATTAGCAAACTTGTCCATGATCACACAGAAACAGTAAGTACACAGCAGGTCCAGGATTTAAGACTAAGTAAAGTACCAAAGCTTTTGCTATTAAACATGATGCTGGACTGTCTTAACCGTACTTTTCTCTGTTTTCCCAAATTTTCCAGAATAGTTGTATGCTATTTGGTAATGAAAAAAATATCATCTAAAATGTGTAAAACAGGAAATCAATTTAACTCCAAAAAATATTTGTTGAGCTTTGTAATGAATTGAATCATGTTTCCCACAAAAAGACATTCAAGTGCTAATCCCCAGGCCTGTGTACGTGAACTTATCTTTAAAACAGAATATTCGAAAATCCTATTAGTTAAAATGAGGCCAGACCAAATAAGGTTGGGCCATAATCCAGTATGACTGGAATTCTTATAAGCACAGGAAAATTAGACACATGAGAAGAGTGAGTAGAAGATAGGAGACATATGGTCACATGACTGAGGTAGAGATATAGCTGAGGTCAGTTGGCAAGCCAACACCAGACTGCTATAGCCTTCAGAGAAAGCATGTTCCTGCTGAAACCTTGATTTTGGAATTCTAACCTCCAATATTCTGAGAAAATGAATTCCTGTTTTTAAGCCAGCCTGTCTATGATATTTACCCTGGCAGTCATGACAAACTAAGACAAAATGCTTCTTACAAATATATGGAACTGTGCATGATGTTTAGAAGCAAAATGTACTCCCTACCCTCAAGGGAGTCCAAATGGTATAATTCATACAAACACTCCTACAATACACTACAGAATGGTCTTAATCCTAACTAAGATGTGCAAACTAAGGGCTGGGAAAGCACTAAACAGGGAGAGATTACTTCTGACTAGAGAAGAGGATAAAGAAAGATTTCACAAAGAACATAACATACATAAAAACTAAGGTCAGGTGTCAACTTGGCCAGGTGATGATGCTCCATTGTTATGTTGCTGTGGACTTAAATCATCAAAATATGTCAAACTCATCTATGGTTAATTATGTCTGCAGTTGGCTAAGGGGAGTACCTTCTGCAGTGAGTGACATTTATTTAGTTAGCTGGGGATTTAAAGTGAGTGCTCAGAAGAGAGCTCAGCAGCCCTGCATATCTCAGCTCAGCACTTGGAGCCCAGGCCCAGAATGTTTGTTGATGCAGAACGGAGTCACCCAGGGGAAAGCCATTTGAACCAAGAAGCTAGGAGAGAAGCTCCACAGATGCTTAGCTGTGTGCCTTCCCATGTGACAGAGAAGCTCAGTTGAAAGCTAGCTGACTTTATTCTGAAGAATAATAAATTTGTAACTAAATAAATTCCCTTATTAAAAGCTGATTCAAAATATAGGGAGATATCTTATGAATCTTATAATTGGAGGCAGTTTTATGGACCTCACACCTAAAGGAAGAGCACTGAAGAAAGAAAGAAAGAAATGGGAGCTCCTCAAAATTAAACACTTTTGTGCATCAAAGAACTTCATCAAGAAAGTAAAAAGACAGCCTACACAATGGGAGATAATATTTGGAAATGACATATCAGATAAAGGTCTGGTATCTAGAATTTATAAAGAGATTGTTCAACTCAACAACAAAAAGACAGCCAATCCAATTACAAAATGGGAAAAAGACTTGAACAGACACTTCTCAGAAGAGGAAATACAAATGGTTAAAAGGCACATGAAGAGATGCTCAATGTCCCTGGCCATTAGAGAAATGCAAATCAAAACCACAATGAGATATCATCTCACACCCACCAGAATGGCCATTATCAACAAAACAGAAAATGACAAGTGCTGAAGAGGACACGGAGAAAGAGGCACACTTATTCACTGTTGGTAGGAATGTCAAATGGTGCAACCACTGTGGAAGGCAGTTTGGCGGTTCCTCAAAAAGATGAATATAGAATTGCCATATGACCCAGCAATACCATTGCTAGGTATCTACTCAAAGGACTTAAGGGCAAAGACAGAAACGGACATTTGCACACCAATTTTATAGCAGCACTATTTACAATTGTAAGGAGGTGGAAACAGCCAAAATGTCCATCAACAGACGAGTGGCTAAACAAACTGTGGTATATACATACGATGAAATATTATGCAGCTCTAAGACAGAATAAACTTATGAAGCATGTAATAACATGGATGGACCTAGAGAACATTATGCTGAGTGAGACTAGCCAAAAACTAAAGGACGATTACTGTATGGTCTCACTGATATGAACCAACATTAGTGAATAAACTTGGAATATGTCATTGGTAACAGAAACCATCAGGAGATAGAAATAGGGTAAGATAATGAGTAATTGGAGCTGAAGGGATACAGACTGTGCAACAGGACTGGATACAAAAACTCAAAAATGGACAACACAATACTACCTAATTGTAATGTAATTATGTTAAAGCATTGAATGAAGCTGCATGTGAGGTATAGTTTTTTTTTCTCTCTATTATCGTTTTATTTCTTTTTCTGTTGTCTTTTTATTTCTTTTTCTAAATCGATGCAAATGTACTAAGAAATGATGAATATGCAACTATGTGATGATATTAAGAATTACTGATTGTATATGTAGAATGGAATGATTTCTAAATGTTTTTTAGTTAATTTTTTATTAATAAAAAAATCAAAATCAAAATCAAAATCAAACTATCAATATAAAAAAAAAGCTGATCCATCTCTGGTGTGTCACATTCTGGCAGATTTAGCAGATTTTAAGATATTTCAGACTTGTTTTCCCATTTATTTTTCATTAATTTTCAAAGCAATAAGCAGCTCATTGTGGAAAATATAAAAGTGAGGAAAATGTAAAAAGTACAGGAAATGACCTATAAAGAACTGCCATTAGCATTGTGTATTATTTCCTTACAGATTTTTTCCCTACTCAATCTTTTTCCTTTAAAAATGGGTGACTATACAGCAAGTATTGTATCCTGTTTCTTCAGTAACATCATAACCTTAGAATTTTTCCATGCTTTTTGACCACTGCAATATTTCTCTTTTCTTTGCCATCCCCCAAATACCAAAGTAAGACTCATTCCAGTGACTGTCAAAGTGTTGTCAGAGGGGGCCTATGGTCCCAGATCTCCCTTAAGTGGATACAAGATGTAGAGGTCTTGCATGCATAAAGGATCCTCCCAAAATGAAAAACAGATGAAAGGACTTTAAAATAACAGAATATGAACAGTTCATTGACAGGATTTCAGATTCCACATTGAAACTGACCTTTAAGAAACTGCCATTTGTTGTTTTGTTGTAGTGTCAAAGAATATCCACAATTATCTGACAAGGCTTTAAAAATATTCCTCCATTTTCCAACTACATAGCTATGTGGGACTACATTCTTTAACTAAAAGATCATGTCACAAAACATTGAGAGTAGAAACTGATGTGAGAAATGAGCTGTCTTCTATTAAGCCATTAATAGAACATTAACATTAATGTGATTAGTAAAAATGTAAAACAATGACACTCATCTCAGTAAATTTTATGTTTTGGAAAATTTAGTTGCCATAAAAATGTGTGTCAGCATATTTATTATTACCATTTTAAATTCATAAATACTTAAAAATTTCTACCACAGTGAATATGGATAAATATAACCCATGTTAACAAAAGCTCTTTGAAGATCTCAATTATTTTTAAGAATATAAAGGGATCCTGAGACTTAGATGTTTGAGAATCACTAACTTATCATATGTTTCAGGTCACTCCTTAAGCATCACTACCTCTAAGAATTTTCCCTTATCCCTAAACATGGTTAAATTTCCACATCATCCTACACTTACTGACTACATACTGACTCAGCATGCATTCATTTGTCTCCTCAATGTCTAAATTCCCAACTCTAACATAAGCTTCATGATGGCATCCAGCTGTGTTTCTCCTATTCACCTCTGTATCCTCAGCACCTAGCAGTATGCCTGACATGTAGGAAATATTCTCTATTATGTGTAACATAAATGAATGAATGAAATTGAAATCCTTTGTAAACTATTATCTTAATGACCACAAACTAGTCAATTATATGAATACAGCATCAATTATTTAATCATTCAAAACTGATAGGATTTTGACAGGTAGAGGTAGAAGGACATCTAGACAGGAGGAAAAAGTCTGGCAAGGCACAAAGGGAAAACATATAATGAAATTGTGATGTAATTGGGTGTACTGGAGAACAGGGAAAATGAAAGGGAGTAGTAGAATATGAAGACATAATTAAATGAGAGCAGATTTTCAAATATCTTGAATGCTATATTAATTAACTTAGACTTTTTTGGTAGATAATGCAAAGACATTGAATATGCTTGTGTATGGGCATGACATTTTAGATTGGGGACTTATAAAGATAAATCTAGGAGTAGTATATAGGATTGTTTAGAGTAGAAAAAAACAACAAGCTGGAAGATAAATAACAGGCATCCCTACTGACTTCTTTCTGACAGTTACTGAATACATATTTTATCATATAGAATAGAATCAACAGTCATCGGAACAAAGAAGTGCAGTATAGCACAAACAGAAGAGATCTGAATATACCAATTCCAAGACACTAATCAGATTGTCAAATATCAAAGACAAAGAAATAATTCAGAAAGCAACAACAGAAAAGTGTTCCATCACATAAAAGGTAAGCTCAACAAGACTATGTGTAGATTTCTCAGCAGTACCCATGGAGTGGAGAAGGCAGTTCTATGATATATTTAAGATATTGAGAAAGAAAAACAGCCAACCATGAATTCAATATCTGGCAAAGATGTCCCACAAAAATGAGAGAAAGCATTAAATATTCTCAGGCAAACAGACACTGAAAGAGTTTGTGAACAAGAGAGCTGCTCTACAAGAAATACTAAAGGCAGTACTACTGGCAGATAGGAAAGGACAGGAGAGAGAGGTTTGGAGAAGAGTGTAGAAATGAAGCTATTAGTAATGGTAAAAAGAGAAAAAATAAGATATGATATATAAAAACCAAAAGAAAAAATGAAAGAAGAAAATATTGCCTTTACAGTAATAGTATTTAATGTTAATGGATTAAATTCCCCAATCAAAAGAGGTAGACTGGAAGAATGGATTTAAAAACAATACCCATGTATATGCTGTCTACAAGAGACTTACTTTAGACATAAGGACAAAAATAGGTTGAAAGTGGAAAGGTTGGGAAAAGATACTTCATGCAAATAACATTCAGAAAAGAGCAGGGGCAACTATACTAATACCAGACAAATTATATTTCAAATATAAAACAGTAAAAGGAGACAAAAAACACATTATGTATTAACAAAAGGGAAATTCATCAAGAAAACATAACAAACATATATATATATATATATACGCCAAGCCTCAGTGGCCAAATACATGAAGCACACACTAACAACACTGACGGGAGAAGTACACATCCATACAATAATAGTTGGAGACTTCAATACACCATTTTCATCAATGAAGAGAACAGCTAGAAAGATGACTGATAAAACAGAGATTTTGATTAGTATGATAAATACACTAAATTTAACAAACATTTACAGAAAATTGAACACCACAATAGCAGGATACATGTGTTTCTCAAGTGCCCATAGATCATTCTCCAGGATAGACCACATATTGGGTCACAAAGCAAGCCTCAATAAATTTTAAAAGACTGAAGCTATAAAAAACACTTTCTCGGATCATAATGGAATGAAGCTGGAAATCGACAGATAGAAGCCTGGAAAACTCACAAATATATAGAGGCTAAATACAGTCTTAAACAATCAATGGGGCAATGAAGAAATTACAAGAGAAATCAGTAAATATCTTGAGTCAAATGGAAATGAGAACACAACATCAAAACTTACAAAATGCGCTAAAGGCAGTGCTGAGAGGGAAATTTATTGCCCTAAATGCCTATATAAAAAAAAAGAAGAGGAAAAGTCAAGGAATTAACAGATTAACTGGAAAAACTAGAGAAAGAACATAAAACTAACACCAAAGCATAGAGAAGGAAAGAAATAACAAAGATTAAAACAGAAATATTTGAAATTGAAACAATAGAGGAGATCAACAAAACCACAAGGTGGTTTTTTGAGAAAATCAATAGTCAATGGATAATTAGCTAGACTGACAAAGAGAAAAGATGCAAATAAAGAAAATCAGAAATGGGAGAGGGGACATAAGTAATGACCCCACTGAAATAAAGAGGATGAGAGGACACTATAAGCTGTATGCTAATAACTTACACAATTTAGATGAAATTGATAACTTCTTTAAAAGCATGAATAAGCAACATTGACTCAAGAAGAATTAGAAGACCTCAAAAAAAAATCACAAGTAAAAACTCCCCCCAACTAAAGTCCAGGACCAGATGACTTCACATTTGAATTCTACCAAGCACTCAAGAAAGAATTAGTACAAAACCTGCTCAAAATCTTCAAAAAAACTGAAGAAGAGGGAAAACTACTTAACTCATTGTATAAAGCCAACAGCACCCTAATAACAAAACCAGACAAAGGTACTATAAGAAAAGAAATTGCAGACTAATCCCTTTAATGAATCCTTAAGAAAATACTCAAAAATACAAAAATCCTTAAGAAAATACTTGCATATCGAATCCAGCATCACATTAAAAGAATTATACATCATGACTAAGTGGGATTTATTACAGGTATGCAATGTTTCTTCAACACAAGAAAATCAATTAATGTAATCCACTATATCGATAAAATCAAAATGGAAAAACCACATGGTCACATGATTGATGTAGAAAAGGCATTTGACAAAATTCAATATCCTTTTTTGATGAAAACACTTCAAAGAACAGGAATAGAAGGACCAACATGATAAAGGGAGTATACAAGGAGCACAAGTTAACATCATACTCAACAGGGAAAGACTGAAAGTTTTCCCTCTAACATCCAGAATAAGACATAGGCATCCTTGTCCTTGTTATTCAACATTTTGCTCAAAGTTCTAGCTAGAGCAGTTGGAGAAGAAAAATAAATAAATAAAAGGCACCCAAATTGGAAAGGAAGAAGTAAAATTTTTACTGTTTTGCAGATGACATGCTCCTATATATAGAAAATCCCTCCAAAAAATCTACAGAAAAGCTACCAGAGCTAATATATTAGTACAGCAAAGTATCAGGGTAAAAGATCGGCACACAGTAGTCAGTAGCCTACACTAATAATGAGCAATTTGAGGAGGAAATCAAGGAGAAAATTCCATTTACAAGAGCAACCAAAAGAATCAAATATTTAGGAAGGAATTTAACCAAAGACATGAAAGACATACACACAAAACCTCAAAAATTGCTAAGAGAAATCAAGGGAAACCTGAATATATTGAAGGACATGCTGTATTCATGGACTGGAAGACTAAATATTTAATATATCAATTCTACCCACAATGATTTATACATTTAATGCAACACCAATTAAAATCCCAGCAACTTATTTTGAAGAAATAGAAAAACTAGTAACCAAATTTATTTGGAAGTGCATGGTGCCTCAAATAGTTAAAAAATATCTTGAGAAAGAGAAATGAAGTGCAAGGTCTCACACTAACTGACTTTAATGCCTATTACAAAGCTACAGTAGTCAAAACAGCATGGTACTGGAATAAAGACAGATCTACTGACCAATGGAATTGAATTGAGCATTCACAAATAGACCTTCTCATCTACAGACAAGTGATCTTTGAAAACTTAGTCAAGTCAACTCAACTGAGATAGACCAACCTCTTGAAAAAAATAGTGCTTGGAGAACTGGTTATCCATAGCCAAAGAATGAAAGAGGATCTCTATCTCATACCTTATACAGAAAATAACTCACAATTGATCAAGGATCTAAACATTAGAGCTTAAACCATAAAATGTTTAGTAGAAAATGTAGGGAAATATCTTAAGGATTTTGTGGCATGAAGTGATTTCCTAGGCCTTCCACCCAAAGTGCAAGCAATGAAAGAAGAAGCAGATAAATAAAATCTCCTCAAAATTGAACACTTTTGTGGTACCAAAGGACATTGTCAAGAAAGTAAAAGGGCAACCTAAGCAATGGCAGACAATATTTGGAAACCTCATGTCTCAGAAGGCTTTAATATCAAGAATATATAAAGAAATCCTACAACTCAACAACAAAAAGAAAACAACCCCATTTAAAAATGAGCAGAAGACATGGATAGACACTTTTCCAAAAAGGAAGTACAAATGGTTCAAAAATTTGAAAAGAGTAGCAAAATAACTTCAATGGATATTAGGGAAATGCAAAAAAAAAAAAACCACAATGAGATATCATTCCACACCCACCAGAAAACTACAAGAGCCATAGATGATGCAGAGAAAGAGGTACACTTAGTCACTGTTGCTTGGAAAGCAGACACTAACCTCTGGAAGGCAGTTTGAGAATTCTTCAAGAAGATAAGTATAGAATTGCCATATCTTCCCACAATCCAATTTCTGTGTATATATGTGGAGGAACTGAAGGCAGGGCCATGAACAAACATTTGCACATCAATATTTATAGTGACATTATTCACAATTGCCTAGAGATGGAAGCAGCCCAAATGTTGATCAACAGATCAGTGGCTAAACAAACTGCAGAAAATGCATATGATGAATTATTGCATAGTTGTAAGACAGAATGAAGTCATAATGTATACAACATGGATGAACCTTGAGTATATTATGTTGAGTGAAATTAGCCAGAAACAAATGGAAAAATAGAGTATTGCCTCAATAATAGAACTAGCTAAAATGAGCAAATTCTGTGTTAAAGTTGAGAACACAGGTTATCAGGAGATAGAAAGAGGGTAGAGATTGGGCATTCAATGCCGAAGGAGTACAGAGGGAGAACAAATGAATGTCACATTTGCATGGTATTGAAAATGGGATGGCACATGGGAGAAAACACAGTCAATGAAAACTAGGGTCTATAGTTCATAGTAACTTTGTTATATGCTCCCATAAATTCTAACAAAGATAATATACTAAAGCTAAATGTCAATAGGAGGGGAATATAAAAGAGGTTCTTTTTGTTGTTTATCTCCATTTTATATTTTTCATTCTTTATATTTTCCTCTTCTTTCTTTCTAAAAAATGCAAATGCTCTCATATAGACTGCGGTGATGAATGCACTACTATGTGAATATTCTAGGAACCATTGAATTATTTACTTAGGATGGATTGTATATTGTGTGAATAATTTTTTTTAAAAAAATAAACAGAAAGATAAAAGTGCTGGAGAAGATGCAAGGAAAGAGATATATCTATTCACTGTTGGTAGAGATGTAGATTGGTGCAGCCCCTCTAGAGAGCATTTTGGGGGTTCCTCAGGAGGCTAAATATAGAGTTGCCATGTGATCATCCAACCTGTTATTAGGTATATGTTTGAAAGAACAGAAAGCAGGGGCACAAATGGGCATTTGCACACTGGTGTTTATGAAGGCATTATTCACAATTTGCAATGGATGGAGATGGCCTAAGCATATATCAAAAGAGAAATGAGAGGGCAAACTGTGGTCTATACATACAATGGAACATACAGCAGCTTCAAGAAGCAAGAAGTTGTGAGGCATGCAACTAGATGAATGAACATTGAAGACATTATGTTGAATGGAATAAGTTAGAAATGAAAGGACAAATATTGTAGGGCTTCACTAATATTGATTATAATGAGCAAAGTCTGAGATTGAATTCAAGAGTATAGGTTATCAAGGGATAGAACATGAGCAGAGATTGGGTAATTAGTGATTAAAGAGTCCAGAATGTTCAACAAGCCATTTTGTAAAGTTTCCTAGATTGTAAGCTCTTACAGCAGTCACATCTATTCCTGAGTTATAACTGTTGTTTCTAAATTCTGAGTTGCTAGCATGTTGTGTATAACCTGGTAGTTCCTTATAACATAGGGTATTGGTATGACACCTAGGACTCAGAATTAGAGTTCTGCAGCTCTGAAAGTCAGCATTGCTCCACACAGCAACTGTTAAAGAAGCATAAAAGGAGATCAAACTTCAATTAGAACTATGAATAAAACAGACTTGGTTATGATTAATTTATGTCAGAATACAGAGTAAAGGATGGTATTAATTGTAATTTAAATCTTAAATTGAAATTTAAATCTTCCACTTCTGTGTACCAGCAAAGGAGGAGATATTTAGTTTGTAAAAAATTTACATTTTCTGTAGTACACTATCTAATTTAACCTGTATTGTCAGTTTATTTAAACAAAATAATTACATTGAACCTAGAACAGGAAATGAGATCTCATTATTCTGTAGAGATTAATTTAATATTCCAATACATCCTAGAGTATTTGGGAAAGAAATTTTTTTTATGTATTTGCAAAGTTTCCTTGAGGGACTGGGGAAAATGTGGATGTATTAATCTTTCCCATCTGGGAAATTCCTGGTATTCTCTTAAACATTATAGAATTCCAATTTAATCCCAATTTAATAAGCCAAGCCCTCAATTGTAGGGCTTGCCCTTATGAAACTTATTCCTGCAAAGGAGAAGCTAAGGCTACTCATAGTCATACCTATGAGTCATCCCCTCCCCAAAAGAACCTGTTTTGTTGCTCAGGTATGATCTCTGTCTCTAGGGAACTCTGCAAATAAGCTCACTGCCTTGGCCACTATATGGGACATGACTCCCAGGGATGTAAGTCTCTCTGGCAACATGGGACATGACTCCCAGGGATGATCCTTGCCCTAGCATCATTAGATTAAGAAAACCTTCTTGACAAAAATGGGGAAAGTAAATGAAATGAAATAAAGTTTTAGTGGCTAAGTGATTTCAAATAAAATCAGCAGGTCATTCCTGAAAAACTATTCTTATAGTTTCTAGTGTATTAGAATAGCTAGAATGAAATACCTGAAACTGTTCAACTGTAATCCAGAAGTCTTGATCCTTGATGCTGACCACATAATGATATAGCTTTAATGATGTGACGATGTAATTGTGAAAAACTTTGTGACTGACACTCCCTTTATCCAGTGTTTGGGCAGATAAATTAGGAAATAAGTACAATAAATAAACAATAGAGGGGTATCCAGATATAGGATGATTTGGGTGTTCTTTTTTATTTTTATTTTTACTATTTTCAGAGTAATGGAAATGTTCCAAAATTAATTGTGGTGAGCATATGATGATATTATGAACCATTGATTGTATACTTTGTATGATTATATGATATGTAAGTATATCTCAATAAAATTTCATTTAAAAAGAGTCACTTGCTAATAGAACTGTCTAGACTAGTTACTCAGAAAGTTCCAGGTAGAAAAAAAAGAGTTAAAAATGTGACCCAAGTTCTTCAGTCTGAGTGACTAACAGGATAGTAGTGCTATTAGCAGAAACAGAGAACAGACAGAATACCTTCATTCCCAGGTGAGCTGGTGGCTTCAGCTTGGGCATGTGAATTTGAGATAGTGGTGGTGTCAACTACCACCTGTTAAGTTTAAGATTTTAGGGCCAAGATCCTGTCAGGTGTACTTAACCCTTTAAAAATAAAAAAAATAGGTCTAGAAAAAAGAATGTCCCCTAGAATTATGTTTTTTACATTGTGATTCTCAAGGTGGAAAGAATTGGGAAGTCTGCCACCTAGAAAGGTATACTGATATCTCCTGGTTGGGAAAGGGATGAGACAAGGAGGAAGAAATAACAGTGTAGGTACAATTTGAAAAATAATACAGAAAAAGGCCTGTAGTTATTATGGTACAAACAACTGAGAATAATGCTTTTTAACAATTTCCCCAATTTCTAATCATTTCTGTATCATTTCTATTATTTTTTTAAATTAATCCACATTTTAAACTTTGTGCCATTGCATGCAACAGTATCTGTTAAACGTGGATTTTGACTGTTAGTACAATTATTAAAGTAAAAAAAGTTTATCCTTGTGATACTTAAAATCATATCATGAAATCCCAGTAGTGAGTGCAACAAATTTGGAGTAGCACAGCTCCATAAATCCTCGTAGGTTGATGGGGATATACTAAAAACAGATTAATCAATCACTACAGGTGTACAGGTCTAATAGTTAAGTATAGAAGCACTGATTTAGTAACTGTTCCTTTTTACTGTGCTTGGGACATTTCCTAGTTCCTGATCAAGGAAGATGAGCACTAAGAAAACGTCTCACCACGGACCTTTTAAGAGGGAGTTTTTCTTAGTCAGGGTTCTCTAGGGAAACAGAACCAACAAGAGATATCTGTAAATATGAGATTTATAAAAGTGTCTCATGCAACTCTGGGAATGCACACATCCAAATTCTGTGGGGCAAGCCACATGCTGACAGCTCTGTTGAAGGTCGTTAATGAACCCTTCAGGAGAGCCTGGCTGGTTGAAGTGTAGAGAGGGATTTTCACTTCTGACTTCTACTTTAAAGCCTTCAATTGATTAGATTAAATGTCAGTCATTGTGGAGGGCACTCCCCTTAGCTGGCTGCAGATGTAATCAACCATGCATGCAATCAGGGTGCTGGTGATTAAATAAGTCATCCTTTTGGTTTATTAACTGGCCATGGAATGTCCATTCAGTAACTGCTAAGGCAGTGCTTGCTTGATCTGAAAACTGGGCACCATTCCCTGACCAAATTGACACATGAACCTAACCATAACAGGGCTTATAAACTTCAACACATAGGCCAAATCCAGCACACTGTTTTTGGAAATAAAATTTTACTGACATGTGATTACTTCCATTTGTTTACATATTGTCTGTAACTCTTCTCACACTACAAAGGTAGAGTAGAATAGCTACAGAGACTACATGGCCTTCAAAGCCTAAAATATTTACTGTCTGATCTTTCACAGAAAGTTTGCTGAGCTAACATATAAGGTATTGGTTTTCAAACTTTTTATGCCTTGGAATCCTTTCTTCAAATGAAATCTTACAAAGAAAAATATATATATAATGCTAATAAAATACATTATAAAGTGCAGCTTCTCTGTTGAAGCAAGATGAGGGTGGGGTCACAAATTTTCTTACTTGCCAACCATAATACCACATGCAAAATTTCACCCCCTAGAGTAAATGTCTGTTGATTTTCCTGCCCAACATCTCTTGATTTTTTAAATATTTTATTCTAGCCATGGCACTTACTTTCTTTATGGGGAGCCCGACCTACCCCACTCCATGTAATTCTGCAGTCACCAAGACTGGCAGTCTAGGGGCTCATGCCAGAATATTTTATGTACCTAGACACAATGGTTGGTTTGGGGACAGGCATGTAAACAAAGTTGATTCCATGAGATTCAACAGATCCCAAAAGAGTTATCCTCTTTCTTCCTGAGTCAGATTTCCCTCCTCATTTTTAACGCTACCTGCCCAATTATGCTTTTGAGTATATTTTTTTCTTACCTTGTTCATCAGCTGACTTGCTTTCCCAATGTTTTTTTTCTCTTCTTCCTAAACACATGTTCACTCTTTCCTGATCTCCTAAAAATGAATTCTTGAAGACTATACTTAAGTAAAGTGATTTTCAATGTGATTCATAGAGTCATATGGTTGCCACCATAAGAGGAATACTGTCAAGAACTCAATAGATTGCAAATGATAGAAATCCAACTCAATCTGGCTGAAGAAAAAAATCAATGGAATTTATAATGTCATAACTTAAAAGTCTAGGGATATACCGTGATGTCCCGATGAATCCCAGAGTGATTTGATCAGTGAGTGGAAAAGGATTTGCAAAGCCCCCTTCAGGGAATGGTGAGAATAGGGCAAAAGTCAACCTCCCCAAGTTGAATTCTTGATATTCTCACAAGCAGTGTGGACAACCAAAGCTATAGGCTGAACCCCCAGTCTTGGGGTTTGTTCATATGAAACTTAACCCCACAAAGGATAGGTCAAGTCTATTTAAAATTTAGGCCTAAGAGTCACCTCCAAGAGAGCCTCTTTTGTTGCTCAGATGTGGCCTCTCTCTCCAGCCAACATGATGAGCAGTCTCACCACCCTCCCCCTCTCTGCATGGGACATGACTCCCAGGGGTGTGGACCTTCCTGGCAACATGGGACAGAGAACCTGGAATAAGCTGAGACTCAGCATCAAGGGACTGAGGAAAACCCTAGAATGAGCTGAGAATTAACATCAAGGGATTGAGAGAACCTTCTCTACCAAAAGGGGAAGAGTGAAATGAGACTAAGTGTCAATAGCTGAGAGATTCCAAACAGAGGTGAGAGGTTATCCTGGAGGTGATTCTTATGCATTAAGTAGATATCATCTTGTTATTCAAGATGTAATGGAGAGGCTGGAGGGAACTGCCTGAAAATGTAGAGCTGTGTCCCAGTAGCCATGTTTCTTGATGATGATTGTATAATGATAGAGCCTTCACAATGTGACTGTGTGATTGTGAAAAACTTGTGTCTGATGCTCCTTTTATCTACCTTGTCAACAGACAAGTAGAACATATGGAATAAAAATAAATAATAGAGTGAACAAATGTTAAAATGAATTTAGATTGAAATGCTAGTGATCAATGAAAGGGAGGGGTAAGGGGTATGGTATATATGTATATATTTTTCTGTTTTCATTTTATTTCTTTTCCTGTTGTCTTTTTATTTCTTTTTCTAAATTGATGAAAATGTTCTAAGAAATGATCATGATGATGAATATGCAACTATGTGATGATATTTTGAATTGCTGATTATATAGAATCAGAATGGAATTCTAGAATGGAATTGATCAAAACAGGAATGTTTGTATTTTTTTAAAAATCTGGGGATAAACAGTATTATATGCTCTCTCTCTCTCTCTCTCTTTCACTGTGTGTGTCTTTGAGTGTGCATGGCAACCTGTCTCTCTTTCTGATTATTTTTCTATGTTCATCTATCTTTCTCTTTTGCATTTCTCTGTTCTGGTTTCACTTTCAGGAACTCTTTCTTCATGCAGCGGCCCCCACCAAATTCAGGCTAAAACTATCATCATAACTAGAAATCCCAATAATCCCAATGGAAAATGAGCTCTCTGAAGATGCAAGGAAGAGAGAAAAACATTATTCCATTTCCTGCCCTCTTCCACCCAATTGAGGGCAGAATTGGGATATGAATCTTGAAAAAGAATAGAGAACCCTCCTCTAAATAAGAGGGAAGCAAAAAGTGGGACTAATAAAATTTGAGACTGCTCATATTAGATGACTTCAAACTTCCTTATAAAGTAAAATATACAGTGACTTGTTGAGAATAAGAGAAGCAAAAGGTGAAATGTGGCTTGAGAAGACCGGATGAGTTTGAATATCTGCTATGGAGAATTTAATAGTTGAATAAAGACACTGCTAGACAACGGTATGAACCCAGCTGAGTTAAAAAATGTCTCTACAATGGTGAATCCAATCAGAAAAGTGATTATTCATTAATGCTTAGCATCCAAGGAGTAAAAGTACAAAAAGTAGATCATGGGTTTAATAAAGGGTTGGAGGCAGTTAGTGAGAGCAGAATAAACCTACTCCACCTCACATCTGCTGATTTGTTGGTGTATGCTCTATGAGGCATTAAATTTTTTAATATCATCCTTGCATAAATAACCAATATACTAGAGTAGACAAAGTATAAAGATTAATATGCAAAATAGAAGTATGACTCATAAATAATTAGATGGAATATAAGATTCAAAGAAAAAGAATATACCTGACTTCTTTCAACAAAATAAGAATTGTAAAAGATTGTTTTATTGTGTTCAAATGATTGTTAAAAGTAGTAGTGATAACAGAAAGAACTTAAATTTATGAGCACCAGCTATGTTTTCCTGGTTTAAATTAAATCCTCCTTGATGACATCATGAGATACACATTGTTGTTCCTATTATACAGATGAGAAAACTTAGGCTTAGAGAAGTTACATATATAACTCACCCAAGAGTTCCAGAATATTACAGCCAGGATTTTAAACCAATCTGCCCGACGCTAAAAACTCATCCAATTAATTGTTATTTGATTTCATTGCCTTCTAATATATTTTAATTCTCTATGAATTATTTCCTTCTTTAAAATTAGCAAAATAAGTTCCAACTCAATTTCTGTAAATTATAAACAATAAAACACAAGAGTATTAAAAAATAATGATTTATGGTTGTACTGTATATGAATTAAGTTCAATGAGTTGGATTTATTTCATTAAATTGATTTAATGGTTTATTTCAAATGACTCAAACAGACTTGCTCTAATACATCTAAATGTAAGGGAGAATGTCATGCAAAGCAATTAGAAATGCAATACAAACTTCATTTATTGAAAATTTAATTATGGACAAGTGAAAAAGTTATTGTTACTGAGATCATGCAAAAAAAAAAAAAAAACAATTATAAGGAGAATAGACATATTTGCACCAAACATCAATAATTTAGCAACATGCCTACTATGAGTCCTGTTACCAGTTTTGAAAATTAGCTCCACTAATTTCTGTTAAGAAAGACTAGCCCTAGGAAAATGTATTTTAAGAATTTTCATCATAACAATAGCTACATTTACTGAGCAATTATTATGTGGCAAGCTTTGTGCAAAATGCTTTGTGACAGTAAGTTTTCTTTAATTCAATCTTCACATGAATCTGTATTTAAAAGAAGGGTTTCTTATTCCCAGGTTTGAAGGGAAATATCAAGAGATTAATAATATAAGCATGCTAAGCATCTATTTTTAAGAGAATCTAAATTTTCAAGTATGACTAAAATTGAGTGGAAATAGGGTCATTTAACCCAACCATTTACCAACTGCAGGCATTCTAGTGAGTGCTTCACTGCCTTTATGGCTTTAATGTGTGAAGTCTGCTCCACTTATTGCTCACACACACACAAAAAAATGGGCTGCAAATATCCTCTTGTTATCACATCTGTGCTGGACTCATGATCCAATTTATACTCTACTTTTAACCTTGTCCTGGATCATCCTAACTTGTTTATTGCACAACTCTTAAGTCTCCCATTGGCCCCTCAGAATACATGCTTCAATAGCTTTAGACCTTTGCCTCCATGCTTACCTGTGTTTTAAATTCCCTCTTGGGATGGATTGTTTATTGGATCCTGCCTGACTTCCAAGGCATGCATCTCAAACCAAGCACTTGAAAGTGGCACCTTGATTTGAAAGTCCTTTCTTATTTCTGGCTAAAATTGGTCTTCACACATTTGCTTTTTTTATTTTAGCTGGTTATAAAATGGCTTTTAACAATAAAATTTAATTTTTTCACCCAACTTTTGTCTTTATTCCACATCCAATGCAAAGTGATATTAGAAAACATTAACATTAAAAACAAGGTGTGGTGCCCTCAAGGAGTGCACGGACAGGGAGACCAGGAGAAGAAATTAAGCCAAGTTTAATGAGTGCTACACTCATTCATGCTGCCCCTGCCTCATGACCCGTGATTGCCCCAACACCACATCAGCCTCCACCAGACCAAACCACCTCTCCTGCACAAGCACATAGTCTCACCCACCCCTTCCAAGACCCAAGCACCTGGGCCCAGCCCCTCAACTAACACCTCCCATCCATGTACCCTGCAAGCAGTTCTGTGTGCATCCGGGCTGCAGGTACTCACATTAATGTCTGGGCCACACTTGTCCCCAACCCATACAGTCAAACAACCCTGCCTCCGAGCTCTGCACAAACACACATAAATGTCTGGCAACCACAGATCCTTCTAGCATGTGCACCCACACACCCACACCATGCCCCCTCAACCCTGGATAAGCTCTGATGTGCATTTGGGGGACACCTACCTCCAGCCCACACAGGCACAACCATGCACCACTGCCCCAGAGCTCTGCACAAATGCACACCAGGGCCCTGGGCCCAGACACACACACACCAGGGCCCCACCCACCAGACACGTGCACTAACGCAGCCACATCCTCCCAGACAGGTGCCCATGCATCCGTTCACCAAATTCTTGACCACTACACCCCAATCCCCTGTCCCACACATTTGCACACACTTGCCCTGCCACCTGCATAATTCCCTCTTCCCAGACCCAGTAGACGTTCATATGCACATCTGTACTAATAACCCTTGCCTTGCACACGTTTGAATCCCTGCCCCAACCCCATATACCAGCACACCCAATTCCTGACCTATGTCCCAAAACCCCTGCAAGCTGTGCCCTGCCCATATACACTCACACATCAGCATCCTGGCCTCCCCGAACACTTGCCCCTGGGCAATGCCACACCTGATCCCTACCCTCCTTGTGCCCCAACATCTGTGCCCCATACCCCATACCCCGGTACCCATGAGCTCCACAATTCACATGCCCACCCATATCATGCTGTGCACCAGCCCCTGTGCATCCACACAGCCCCCCCATCCACCTCCCACTGCACCATACTTTTGTGTCTCCCACACTACACCCTACTCTTGTGCCTCAAGACCTGCCTGGGTTGCACTCTGCCATGACCCTTGCAATGCAACTTCACAAGCCCATACCCCACACCCCATGCTCACAAGTACCAGTATAGTGTCCCCAACCTGTGCCTATACATATGCCACAACCTATTACCACACTGTTGAGCCCTGCTTCATGCCCCACATCCTGCTCCACATACACCTAGAAAATACAAAGCATTAGACTACTGAAGGAAATCAACCTATGAAGATATTTATATGACTTGAAGGCAACAGAAGATCAGAAATCATATCAACATGTAGACAGATATAGACCAGACTAATGACCCAATTAAAACACCAGAGGAGACACAGACTTCAGAAAACTAATCAGAGATGATCATATAATACTACCAAATAAATTCAATGGGATGGCTAATGATATAATGTAGATCAAGAAGACACTAGAAGAACATAAAGAAGAATTTGAAAGAATAGAAAAAAGCAGATATCAAAGAGATTAAAGATGCTGTAAACCAAATTAAAAATATACTAGAGACACACAACAGCAGATTTAAAGAAACAAAAGAAATAATAAGTGAATTAGAGAGAGCAACTGATTTTGAACATACAGAAGAGCAAATGGCAAAAAAGATGGGAAAATTTGAATTGGCTCTTAGGTAAATGATGGACAAAACAAAGCACACAAATATAAGAATCACTGGTGCCCCAGAAGAAGAGAAGAATAAAGGGCTAAGAAGTTTAGTAAGGATATAATGGGGGAAAACTTCTCAACACTTATAAAAGGCACAGATATGTAAAGCAAAGAAGCTAAAGGAACTCCAAATAGGCCTTCTCCAAGATATATACTAATCATTCTGTCAAATGTTGAAGAGAAGCAGAAAATCCTGAAAGCAGCAACAGAAAAATAATCTGCTACATACAAGGGACACCAATTAAGACTAAGTTCAAAATACTCAACTGGCACTATGGAGGAGAGAAGGCAGTGGTATGATGTATTTAAAATTCTGAAAGAGAAAATTTTCCAGCCAAGAATTCTGTATGCAGCCAATTTGTCCTTCAAAGCTGAAGGAGACATTAAAATTTTCACAGACAAACAAATGCTGAAAGAAATTGTCAACAAGAGACAGGCCCTACATAAATACTAAATATAGATGAAACAAAAAGACAGGATAGGGAAGATGGTAGAATACGATAGGCTGAGCTCACCCCTACTCCAAGGAATAGATAGAGAAGGGACAGGAAGGTGACTGAGACAGTGATTCCAGGGTGTAAGTGGCCTCAGAGGGTCTTCTACACCACTAGCGAGGCCCTGGTTGCAAAATCTGAATAACTGAGAAGGAGAGAACCTGAGATCATCAGGCTGGTGCAAATAACCTAATGTGTCCCTTTCCAAACGGAGGCCTTGGAGTCCTCAGGATTGCACAGAGGGGCATATGGGGACTAGGAAGTAAGCCAAGCTATGTTCCTTGAATGTGTTACCCTCACCAGTGCAACTCAGCCACTTGTGACTCACCCCACACCCCACGCACTTGTACCCTTCCCCACCACCTCCCCCACCCCAGGATTACCTGCTCCACAGCCCATCCGAGCATGTGCATGCTGACCCAGCCCAATCCACCTTTCCTGTGCAAGTGCAGTTTCACCCCACCCCTCTAAGCCCTACCTCCCACCCCCTGCACCCTGCAGGAGGTCACCAGTACATGAAAGCTGTGGGCCTTTACCTTCATACCTTGGCTACACCTGCCCTCAGTCCATAGAGCCCCAAACCCCAACCTGCCCTACCAAGCTCTGCACACATGTACATCAGCTTACAGCCCTCCCAGATCCATGCATGCACACAGCCCCTAGTCGCAACCCCTAGCTCTGGGCAAGCATTGACATGTGCAGCCAAGCCACATCTGCCCCCAGCCCACACAGTCACAACCCCTGTGCTCTGTCCCTGAGCTCTGCATGTGTGCACACATGGGTCCCACCCACTAGACCAGTGCACATCAGGGACCCAACCCCCAGACCCTAAACACACTTCTGGGTGCCCATGCACTCATGCACTGATTTCTTGATCCCTGCACCTCTAACCCCTGACCCACAAATGTGCACAATTGCCTCAACCCTGGCACAAGTGCCCTGCTCCCACACCTTGCAGATGCTCACAGGCAAATTTGTGCTAAATAGCT
Source organism: Tamandua tetradactyla (assembly GCF_023851605.1). Classification (NCBI taxonomy): domain Eukaryota; kingdom Metazoa; phylum Chordata; class Mammalia; order Pilosa; family Myrmecophagidae; genus Tamandua; species Tamandua tetradactyla. The sequence continues at coordinate 50,571,980 of NC_135353.1, read as the reverse complement.
CCCACCCTGTACATGCATGCACACCTGTTCCAAGTCCCTCCAAACCTGCACACCTGTGCCATAGCACTGCCCATCCAGCACCACCCCACACCCAACCTATGTCCCACAACCAGGGTAACATGTGCCTACTCCTACACACTCAAACATATGCATTCAGGGCCCTCTGGACACCTCTGCATACCCTGACCCCATATGGCCTTTGTACCACCTACCCTACAAGCTGATGTGCACAACCCAAATATCCATATACCCACCCACATCCTACCTGCACACCAACCCTTGTGCATCCCACACAGCCTCCCTATCCACCTCCCACCATGCTCTACCTCTGAGCAGTCATACTGCATCTTGCTTCTGTGCTCCAAGTTCTCCTGAGCTGCACCCCATACCCTCAGCTCCCACACTGCACCTCCACAACCCTATGAGCCACACCTCATGCCTACAGGCACCAGCATAATGTCCCCAAGCTCTGCCTATACCAGCACTGGAATGCATCACAGCACTGTTGTGCCCTGCCTCGTGCCCCACATCCTGCTCCACATCCATCCCACAAATACAAAGCTTTAGAGTACCAAAGGAAACCAATTTCCAAGGTAAACCTATCAAGTTATTTACATGCCTGGAAGACAACAGAAGATCACTAAACATATAATGATGCAGACAGTTACAACCCAGCTTAATGACCAAAATAAAACACCAGAAGAGATACAGACTTCAGAACAACTAATGGAAGTGATCATATAATACTACTAAATAAAATCAATGGGATAGCTAATGATACAATGGAGATCAAGAAGGTGCTAGAGGTTCTTACAGCAATCTGGAGTGGTAATTATTATTTCAGCATTTTGAGAGGCTGTTTTATATAATTTGGTACTTAGAGATAAGGAGCCAATCAAGCAGGATTAAGGTAATTCAGAAACAAGGGTAAGGAACACATTGTTTATATTCTAAAACCTTACCTAATCTTTGAGACTAAAAGAAGAAAGGTTTATTTTGTCCAAAACCTAAATTTTCTATGGCACATAATCTAACTCAACCTGTCTGGATAGCTCATTTAAACAATCCAAACACAGGGAGCCCCCAAAAAAGCGAAGGTCTTTAATCCTGTATACCTTAATGTAATACATGGATGCATCCCAGAAAAAAAATACAGAATTGGGGTTTATACCGGGAATTCAAGGGTGATTCAACAGAAGAAAAATAAAATAATGCAATATAGCATGTTAACAGATTGAAAAGGAAAAATCAAATGATCATATTGATTGATGTTGAAAAAGCATTTGACAAAATTCAACATACTTTTCTGATAAAAACACTTCAAAAGATAGGAATCAAAGGTAATTTCTTCAATATGATAAAGGGCATATATGAAAAAACAATAACCAGCATCATACTCAATGAAGAGAGACTGAAATCTTTCCCCCTAAGATCAGGAATGAGAAAAGGATGCCCTCTGTCACCACTATTATTCAACATTGTACTAGAAGTTCTAGCTAGAGCAATCAGTAAAAAGCAGTAAAAAGAAATAAAAGGCACCCAAATTGGGAAGAAGAAAGTAAAACTTTCATTATTTGCAGATGGTATGATACTATACTCGGAAAATCTGGAGAAATCTACAGCAAAGTTACTTGAGCTAATAAACAAGTTCAGCAAGGTGGAGTGATATAAAATTAATGTGCAAAAATCAGTAACTTTCTATACACAAGCAATGACTTAACTGAGGAGTCAGTTAAGAAATAAAATCCATTCACAATAGCAACTAAAAGAATCAGTACCTAGGAATGAACATAACTAGGGATATAAAGGAATAGCACACAGAAAACTTTGTAATATACATAAAAGAAATCAAGGAAGATATAAATAGGTGGAAAGACATTCCCTGCTCATGAATAGGAAGGTTAAACATAGCTAAGATGTCAATTATACCCAAATGGATCTATAGATTCAATGCAGTGCCAATAAAAATTCCAACATCCTTCTTTGAGGATTTGGAAAAATTTCATGCCAAATTTGTCTGGAAGGGAAAGAGACACCAAATAGCAAAGAGCATCTTAAAAGGGAGAAAAAAGTGGTAGGATTAACATTTCCTGATTTTAAAGCATATTATAAAGCCACAGTAGTCAAAACAGCATGGTAGTGGCACAAAGCTAGAATATTGACCAATGGAATAGAATCGAGAAATAGACTACCAAATGTATGGTCAAATGATTTTTGACAAGGCCCCCAAACCCAATAAATTGGGACAAATAGTTTTTCAACACATGAGCATGAAGAACCAGATATCAATAGCCAAATGAATGAAAGAGGACCCTTTCTTTATACCCTATAAAAAAATTCACTCAAAGTGGAGCACACACACAAATGTAAGAAGTAGTATCATAAGGCTTCTAGAAGAAAATATAGGGAAACATCTTCAAGACCTAGTAATAGCAGGTAGATTCTTAAACTTTACACCTAAAGCACCGCAATAAAAGAAAAAAATAGATAAATGGGAACTCCTCAAAATCAAATGCTTCTGCACTTCAAAAGACTTTGTCAAAAAAGTGAAGAGGTAGGCAACTCAATGGGAGAAAATATTTGGAAATCACACATCGTAGAAAGGTTTGATATCCTGTATACATAAATAAGTCATATGACAACAAAAAAAGAGCAAACAATGCAATTATAAAATGGGCTAAAGATATGAATAGGCATTTTTCTGAAGAACAAATATAGATGGCTCAAAAGCACATGGAAAGATGTTCATTTTCACTAGCTATAAGGGAACTGCAGATCAAGACTACAATGAGATACCACCTCACATTTATAAGAATGGCTGCTATTAAACAAACAGGAAACTACAAATGTTGGACAGGATGAAGAGAAATTGGGACACTTATGCACTGCTGGTGGAAATGTATAATGGTTCAGCCATTATGAAAGACAGTATGGAGTTTCCTTATGAAACTAAATATCGAGCTGCCCAATGACCCAACAACAGCAGTACTCATTATATGCCCAGAAGAGCTGAAAGCAGTGACATTAACAGACATTTGCACACTGATGTTCACAGTTACATTATTCACAATCACCAAAAGTTGGAAACAATCCAAATGCCCATCAACAGATGAGTGGATTAACAAAATTTGGTATATATATATATATATATATATATATATATATATATATATATATATATATATATATATATATATATATATATGATGGAATAGTATGCACCAGTAAGCTGAAATGACGTCCTGAAGCACATGACATGGATGAACCTAAGGACTTAATCCTGAGTGAAATAACCCCTATACAAAAAGATAGATACCATATGACTCCTTTTTTATGACCATGGTAAAGGTAAAATCGGAGGCTTATAATACAGAATATAGGGCACTACTGGTGGCTCAGTGGCAGAATTCTTTCCTGCTGTGCCAGAGACCTGGGTTTGATTCTTGGAGCCTGCCCATGCAAATTATAAATAAAATAAAATAGAGAATATAGGTGACTTAGAGATACATAGAAGTTAGAGATGAGTGAATGGTTAGATAATGAGGTGGAATTCAAATGTAAGAGAATAGATAGATGTGAAGGTGGTTCACTAGTGGGTCTATAAGCAATATTGCCATATTGAAGGTGAACATGATTGAAAGGGGTTGTATAGACATACTTGTCCCACTGGTAAACCTACAAATGTAAATAATTTCTTTTATGAGCTACTTCAATGTTATGATTCTTGTACAAAGAATTTTTAAGTTCAGGATCCAGGGGGAAAACTGCTATTGCATGTTATGAGCTATGTTTAACTGGCAAACATTGGCAGTACCACCAGAACAGCAGGGGTAAATAATGAAGCAGGGACATGAGTTAAGAGGAGGTTTAGATTTCTTATTTGTGAGGGTGTGTTTTTTGGCTAACTTTCTCTTGGTAACAATGAAATTATCTAAAATTGAGAGTGTTGATGGACTGTGGACTTTGTGCATTATACGTGATGTCTAATGAATTCAGGTGGTTGAAGGATGCACTGACTAAGTAGATTGGTAAATGATGGTGCATACATATGATCAAATATTGTGCTGCTACAAAAAAGAACAGAAATCTAAGGTATGCAACATTGTGAATGAACCTGTGGGGCATTGGGTGAGGCAAAATAAGCCAGAAAGAAAAGAGCAATTATAGTATGTTTTCCTTTAAAAAATGCTTACAAAAAACAGGAGCCTAGATTGTAAGCTCCTATAGCAGTCTGGAGTGGTAATTATTATTTTGGCATTTTGAGAGTTTGTTTTATATATGTATAACTTGATATTTAGAGATAAAGACAAAGCTGATCAAGTCAAGATTAAGGTAATACAGGACATTGAATTATTATATTGATATTTCTTTTAGTCTCCAGTATCTTAGAGCAGTTAGATCACAATGGAATGAAGCAGGAAATCGATAACCACCAAAGAATGAGAACTTTCACAAATACATTGAGATTAAATAACACACTCTTAAACCACCAGTGGATCAAAGAAGAGAAATTGGTAGCTATCTGGAGATGAATGAAAATGAGAATACAGCATATCAGAACATATGGGATGCAGCAAATGTTATGCTGAGAAGGAAATTTATTGCCCTAAATTCTATTTTAAAAAGAAGAAAGAGAAAAAAAACTAGAACCTAACTGCTCACCTTGAGGAACTTGAGAAAGAATACTAAACTAACTCAAAAACAAATAGAAGAGAAATAACAAAGATTAAAGCAGAGTTAAATGAATGGAAGAACAAAAGAACAATAGAAAGAATGAATAAAACCAAAAGTTGGTTCTTTGAGAAAATCAAGAAAATCAATCAACCACGAGTAAGGCTGACAAAGAAAAAAAGAGAGACAATACAAATAAACTATATCAGAAATGAGAGGGAAGTCATTACCACAGACCTGTAGAAATTAAAAAAAAGAATCATAAAAGGATACTGTGAACAACTATTTGCCAAAAAATGGACAACTTAGATGAAATTGACAAATTCCTGGAAACACATGAACAAGCTATACTTACTCAAGAAAAACTAGATGATCTCAACAAACCAATCACATGCAAAGAGATTCAGTGGCTCATCAAATGCTTCCTACAAAGAAAAGACCAGGTTCAATTTCTGGTCCATGCACTTCACAAAAAACAAACAAACAAAAATTCTACAAATGTGCTGCAATACCAGAATATTCGTATGGGAAAAAATGAAATGTGACCCTGCTATATAGTATACAAAAAAAAAAAAGAAAGAAAGAAAAGCCCAGAGCCAGACGGCTTCACAGGGGGATTTTATCAAACATTCCAAATAGAGCTAACACCAATTCTGCTGAAACTTTTTCAAAAAAATGAATTAAAAGAAATACTACCTAACTCATTTTATGAAGTTAACATCACTTTAATACCAAAACTGGGTAAAGATGCTGTAAAAAAGGAAAACTACAGGCCAATTTCCCTAATAAACATGGATGCAAAAATTTTCAACAAAATACCAGCAGTTTGAATTCAACAACACATTAAAATAATTAGACACCAGGACGAAGTGGGATTATATCTGAAATGCAAGGGTTGTTCAACACAAGAAAATCAATATTTGTGTCCCATGTGAATGCTCACTTGAGGGTGACTCCAGCAAAAGAAGGTTTATTAATCAAGTGGATAAAATGACCCATCCTGTGAATACAAGTCATCCTCTTTCCTCAGCCACACCTACCATTTCTCAATGGGCTCATGAACAAAGTGGGCATGGTGGTAGGAATGGAGGTTATGCATGGACTCAGCAACTTGCACTTCTACTCACGAAGGCTGACCTGGCTATGGCTGCTGCTGGGTGCCCAATCTACCAACATCCAGAGGCAGCTGGGTTGATAGAATTGTGGAATGACCTCTTGAAGATCAAATTACGCTGCCAACTAGGTGGTGATACCTTTCAGGGCTAGGGCAATGTTCTCCAGAAGCCTGTGTAGTCTCTGAATCAGCATCCACTCTATGGTGTTGTTTCTCCATAGACTGGATTCATGAGTCCAGGAATTAAGGGGTGAAAATGGAAGTGGCACCACTCACTATCGCTCCTACCTATCCTAACAGGCAATGGAATTATTGTTCTTATTTACCGTATAAAGAAACTTAGGTCAATAGAAATCAAATAACTTACATAAGATCACATTGATAGAAATAGTTAAATATAAGTCTCAAACCCATACCTTTAGGTATCTAAAACCCATTTTCTTTCCACCATTTTTTGTGGTTGTGTACCACATTAACCACATTTCAAATGAAATCCACTGGGCTGACTCCCAGTTGGCATGACCTTACTACTTGTCCTCCCCCATATAAAGAAGGATTACCCTGGACCACTGATTCACAGTATCATTAGAAAATAAGTAATCAGAGAGTTGACTTACTGCTTCAGAGATATTGTGGAGGTTGCATTAGGCCACTATTGGTAAGATTTTATGACAACCATTGGTCAGCTATAAAATGCTATCATCCTTTCAGTGAAAGGGCTAGGAACAGTATTAGGGCCAGAGGTCCTAAGAATGAAAAAGCAAGATGTTTTCCTGTAGACATTATTCCATAGGAGTTGGAAGGAAACTTCAAAATCTAGTGCACTTTCTTATTTTTGCAGATGAAAGCTATTGCCATACTAATAACAAATGAGCAGTCATTAGTTAATTTATTCATTCTTCCTGCTTTCTTCCAAGTCTACCAAAATCAGAAATGGCATCCATATATGAAGACCTCTCTTAGGTGGCCTAATTTTCCACATTAAATAGGCCTATTAGCTACGGCTAACTAGTTGGTATAACAGTCAGCATCAATTAAGTGTATATGTAAGGGAGCTATTCAAACACATTTGGATTAATAAATTAGGAAAGCTGCCATTACAGAGAAAAATGTTGTTAAAAATTGGGAAATAAAAGGCTAAATACTATATTACTTGTTTCTAGATTAAGCAGTAAGGCAAGAACGAGGTTTCAAGTGGTGAATGGAGCAGGCCCAACATTGGGGGAACTGGGAGTAAGCAGAGGTAGTGGAAATGAGCTTGACTCCACTGTACCTCCTTTAGGTCTATTGAGAAGTTGCTATTGCAGAGTTTATAATATTCAAGGTGTTTTTTTTATTAGTATAAGCAAGCTTATACAAAGACTTGTATTATATTTTAGTTATTTTTAACCAAAAATGAAATGAAATAAAAACAAAACAGCAGTGATACATTTTTTCATTTGAGACAAACTGGAGTTAATAAGAAATGACTTCTAATGAGAGTGCAGAACACTTATATCATGCCATAATATATACTCTATAGTTTATATATTAAACTATAGATTATACTAGAACTAGTTCAAATGGAAAGTGCCTGATGCAACAGATTGCTTAATTCTGATTTTAGCTTGTAATTTGCAAAAAAAAAAAAAGCAAATCAACAATTAATCAACTTTTGAAACAGATAACTTTTCTTTAGGTAGTGCTGTCGGGCAGGCAGAGTCATCATTTAAGCTGATTTTTTTTTTCTAAAGGGATTTTTAATTGAATGTGTTCCTAGAATGTGTTCCTAGAGATCTGTCAAATTGAATCAACAGAATAAATGGTGTTTTAATATGTTGAATTTGCTTCAGGATGCACCTAAATATGCTAATAGTCTAGATGAAGAACTCTTATATAGGTTTATCACCTCCCTTTCCACATCTCCAACTATTCCCTGGAGCTCCTGGCCATAAGAATCAGTCAAGAGAACTTTTTAACAAGCCTTTCTGGTAGTCTTCTCAATTAGACTTTTATGGAACCCTCCAACTAGAATCAGCCTCTCTTCTTATAATGTCATTGAAGACATGCCAGGCTCAGTCACCAGCTTATGAAAATTAGCCTTCATTTTGTGTTTCAACTGCCAACCACACCTGATGCACTTTGAACATTTAACCAGGTTCAAAGGTATTTGGCCTTTGAACATTGCTAATTGATTTTATTTTCTAATTATTTAGCTTCTTTTTTCTCTTTCATGTTCAAACTTAATGGGCTAAATAGCAAATTAGTAGGCCATTTTAAATAATTTGTTCATAATGTTTCAAAAAGTAAGCAAACTGTTTTATACTACTTCCACAAAGTTAAAAATAAAATTTCTACTTAGGCCAAAATAAACATTGAAGTGAAACTTCTTTTTGAATGCAAGAATGGCTGCTTTTAGAAATGCACAGGAGCATTTTCAAAATGCAAGTTTTATGCCAGAAACCTGGGTTCAATTTCCGGTGCCTGCCCATGCCAAAAAAAAAAAAAAAAAAAAAAATGCAGGTTTTAATTCCCTAGTCCAGGATATAAAGATGAAACTTGGAATAACCTAGAGGTTTATAACATATAAACAGATATACAACCGAGCCATCTCTCTTGCTCACTTACCCCATCCAATTCATTAGTATTTCCTGTTGATTCTGTGTCCTAAATGATTTTCTAATATGACTACTTTTCTCCACCTACACTGCTACCTAGTTCAACTTGCCATCATCTCCTGCTTAGTCTACCACAATAGCTTTGTAACTGACCTTTTGCTTTCATTCTTGATCTTAGTGGTAGGCCAAGTAATGATCCCACAAGAATGCCCCTGACCTAATCCCCAGAACCTAGAAATATGGACCCTATTTGGAAACAGATACTTAACAGATGTGACTAGTTAAAAATCTCCAGAGGGAGAGATTATACTGGACTATCAGGGCTGGTCCAATGTAATCACAAAAGTACATGTAAGAAAGAGGCAGGGGGATCAGAGTCATAGAGAGATGTAATGATGGTGCAGAAATATAAAAGTAGAGAAGATGCTATGCTGCCAGCTTTAAAGATGGAGGAAAAGACCATGAACCAAGGAATACAGGCAGCCTCTAAAACCTGGAAAAGGTAAGGAAATGGATTCTCCTCTAGAGTCTTCAGAAGAAAGGCAGCCCTGCTACCACTTTGATTTCCAATATTTGACCTCCAGAACTGTAGGAAAATAAATTTGTATTGCTTTAAGCCATTAAGTTTATGTCAATTTGTTACAGAAGCAATAGGAAGCAAATACCATACCCTCACATTTATTCTTCATAGAATAAGTGATCTTCAAAAATTAAAATCCTTCAATGACAGCCATAGGCACATAGAAAGGAATCCAAAATACGTAACATGGCCTCCAAGATCCTACATGACCTGGCCTCAACATACACTTCCATGTTTATTTTGAGCTATTCTCCCCTCATGGCTCTCCAGCAACATAGACCTCTCCCTTCCAAGCCTTTGTATATGCTCCCTGAGATACTTCTCAGCCTTACCCCTCTTTACTTGGTTAACACTTATTCAGCCTTCAAGTCTCATCTTAAATGTCACATTCTGAGAGATGTTCCCTGGCCACCAACATAAAGTTGCCATCATGCTCATTATTCTCTCATAACATCCCGACTTTTTCTGTACTAGCTCATATCAAAACTTTTACTTAAAAATATATTTTGGAGATTTTTCTTTTACTGTCTGTCAATGACCATGCTTATATTGTTAAGCTTTTTACACATTGCACCTAAAACCTAGCCTAGTACTTAATAGATACTCAATAAATTTTTGTTTAATGAGTGAATGAATTCATGCACTGATACAAATTTTTTTTCACAAAACTCACTTTGAATTCATATTCTCTCTTCTAGACCTCATTCCAAGAACAGAAATCTGATAGTCTACTCCCTTGGGGTCTTGGTTATGGAATGATTGACAAACGAGTCTTCTTTCAACTCTTACCTTGAAAATTGAGGACCCAGTCTCACAGAAGAATAAACATCATGACTGACAGCTAATCAGATTCTGTTCTGTTCTGAACTCAGAAGAACATCTTGTGTACTTGTGAAGGAAAGATAAATCTTTAGAGTTTGTTCTGTTCAACTGATGTTGCCATTATGTGACCTTAGTAATAAATTGTTGGAATGTGCACTTCAGCTGGGAAGACTGGCTATCCTCCCAGAAGGAGACATACTTTGGTAAAGATATCTCAGTCCCAAGAAGCTCCTCTCGGTCTCTAACCAGTTCCCAGAGGACCTAACTGGGCTCAGTCATGTAAGCTAATTGGAATTTGGCCACTATTCTGTAATGATACCATATAAACTGTATGCAAGCAGTTAGAGGAAGGAAGAAGAAGAGGAAGGAGAATCTCTTGAGAGAGAGAGAGACAGAATCTTTTTTTTAACTTTTTTTATTAATTAAAAAAATTAACAAACAAAACATTAAGATATCATTCCATTCTACATATACAATCAGTAATTCTTAATATCATCACATAGTTGCATATTCATCATTTCTTAGAACATTTGCATTGATTTAGAAAAAGAAATAAAAAGACAACAGAAAAAGAAATAAAACGATAACAGAGAAAAAAAAGATTATATATACCATACCCCTTACCCCTCGCTTTCATTTACCACTAGCATTTCAAACTAAATTTATTTTAACATTTGTTCCCCCTATTATTTATTTTTATTCCATATGTTCTACTCTTCTGTTGATATAGTAGCTAAAAGGAGCATCAGACACAAGGTTTTCACATTCACAGAGTCTCATTGTGAAAGCTATATCATTGTTCAATCATCATCAAGAAACATGGCTACTGGAACACAGCTCCACATTTTCAGGCAGTTCCCTCCAGCCTCTCTGCTACATCTTGAACAACAAGGTGATATCTACTTAATGCATAAGAATAACCTCCAGGATAACCTCTCAATGAGACAGAGAACCTTACATGAGAGGAGAGGAGGATGCTTTGCTCAAGACTTGTCTAGTCAGACCCTGAAAATGTTGTCTCTGGGATTCCCCAGAGCTCCTCTTTGGGTGTCAGTGCAGTCCCGTCTGATGAAATAACGATGTCTTATTTATAATAATCTTTTCATTACTTTCCTAATAAATTCTATTTTTATGTCACTGAAGTCTGTGTTGTCCATGAATCCGAGCCTATAAATTAAGTGGTCACAAATATCATGCTGCCTTTTGTGCAACAAAATTGGCATAGTCGGCAGGATTCACATTTCAGCACAGATTCATAATGATGATGGTCAATAAGATAAGCTTTAGAAAATCTGTGCAGAAAATATAGACTGTGTTCTTCTGGATATTTTAATGCTTTATTAGGACCATTCTTGATAGATTTGAAGTTGCTGGTTTCTTGTCCTTGCTGTATACAGAATGTTGTTTTGGATTTGAATGTTTTATCTCCTTTGTTTTTTTTTTTTTTTTTTTTTTTAAAGGAAAGACAGAGAGAAGGAAGGAAGGATAGAAGGAAGGAAGGAAGGAAGAAAGGGAAACATTTTTAAACATTTTCTTGTTTTATTGTATTCTGTTTCTCCGTTTTTTGTTACATGGGCTAGGGCCGGGAATCGAACCGAGGTCCTCCGGCATAGCAGGCAAGCACTTTGCCCGCTGAGCCACCGCGGCCCGCCTCTCCTTTGTTTTTACCTTCTAATGTTATAAGACATTTGGGAATTTGTAATTCAGTAACTGCTTTTCAAAATTTGGTTGAGATCAGTGAAGGCTGAAAACTAAAAATCAAAAGGTGCCATCTCCTTTATCTTTCTTGGTTGTGCATTGACTGTCACAGACATTAGTGAGAAACCTGTTCAGAAGTTGGGAGATGCATTCAGCAATATCTGAGGTGAGAGCTCACAGCCTCCATCCAAATAGCACTAAGAGATTAATAGTGGGCCATAAGCTTTGAACATTGATTAATTGATTATGTCATTTTTGAAAAAGTCCTCTAAGCTCAAGGCAAAGAACCAGCAAGTCCCAGGATGGGATGATTTACCTCACTTTTCATTTATGAAGGAATGGGCAAAATACATGGGACCCTGTGAAGATTGTGGGAATAGAATAAACTGGGAGGCCCTGTTCAAGTTACTCTTTGTCTAAAAAGCTTTCCATTAGAAAAAGGGGAAGAAATGGTTGGAATGTGTTAAAGAGGATGGGCTTTATTAATGGCACATAGAAAAATGTGTGAGCAGAGAGACCAAGCAATTTCTGAAAAGATTAATTGTGAAAAGGAATTGGCAGAGCTGCAAGGAAAACGGTCCATGCTGCAGAATCAAAATTTTATTTTGTAAAATCAAATTTTTAATTATCAGTCATTAGCTGAAAAAGCTGCAGTCCATGTGGCCCAATATAAATATAAGAAGAAATGAGTTAAAGTGAACAAAAAGAAAGTATATATGGTAATAGACACTGCCACTGCTGATTTGAGCCCTGATAAGTGAGATGGTGATGTGTGGAATGATACAGATAATGATGATGATGATGATGAAAAAGATGGGAATATTTTAGATGAGAAAATTTGTCAGAAAGTAAAGAGTAAATATCCTCCAGAAATAGGAGCTCACCCAATCTAAAGGCAAAAAGAAGAGAAACAGGGCAATCAGACTACTTTCAAAACCTCTATAGAAGATTATACTCAACAAGAAAGAACTGACATTCTTAGCTGTTTTACTCAGAACCTTGGAAAGTCATTAATTGGCTGGATGGTCAGAAATGCTAATGCAGTGGCTGGAGAAATGGTGCTGGGTGATGCCAATTGCATGAAATTAGTAGAGTTAGCACTATTTCCTTTATACAGGCTGCTTTTCAAGAGTTTAGTCAGCAGGCCAGAGAAAGCTCTAACTTACTGGCATTGGCTGTGCAAGGGTGTAATAAACAATACCCTACTGACACTATGTGACTGGGAAGTGATCACCCTTGGTACGCTTTGCAAGATGCTATGCAGAGATTGAAAGAGTAAGTTATGAAGTCAGCAACTGTGTTAGGAGAAGCCAGCACATACCATCTCCTCCATGTCAATGCTTCACAAAGAAATGCTGTAATTAAGAAAGCACCTCCAGCATATAAACACTTGATAATGACTTTATTGTTAGGAGAAATAGGCAATCCACTTAAAGAAATCTTAGATAAAATGGCGGAGCTGGGAGACATGGGAGCCTTGAATAGAGGAGAAGGAGAGACCAAGGGATATAATGAGAGTTGGCTCCCCAATACCAGTAACAGGATTTCCTACAGAGACATGTTCCAAGCCCTGCTGAAAGCTGTAATCAACCAAGAAAATATTAACAGTTTGCCAAATAATGAGATGAAGAGAATGTATGAAGAAAAATGTAAACAAAGTTATAATCGTACAGTTAATACTGATGATACTCTTACTCCTGGCAAAGCAAAAGACCTGCATTCAGCTTCCTTGGCACCTCTGTACCATAATTTAGTCCCTTTCTTTCAGAAAAAAGGGGTTAAGCCAAACCCCATTATCTGTGACTCCAAATCTGTGGCTCCTCTTTGGTTTTGTATCTTACATTGTTGAATTGAAGGAGCCATTTAATATTGAGAAGCTCTTGTTTGCATGTTTTATCTTCACAGTTTACTTACTTTTAAGTTAAAAATTCTTTTGTCTTTGAAAAAACTCCTGTCTTGATATGTGCCATTAATTATTATTAAAAATTGTATACTGATGTCTCAAATATGCATTGACTAAAGCATTTTAAGTATTTGACATTATTCTGACAAATTTGATTTTGATGGTAATTGTATGTGGTGAAATGTTTGCTTGAAGTAATGAGGAAAAAGAGAGTAGTTTTGTCCTAAGATAAAATAAATGGCTGTTACAGAATGAGGAAAATGTAAGACAAAGCCTGAATAGCTATAGTAAGTTGCTGAACGTTTGTGGAAAAGAAAATTATAGTCAAAGTCAAGAAAGATTTAATGGGTCTATCTATAAAATTTTAGAAAACTTTATCATAAAATAATATATTGATACAAGACTAAAATTCCTTTGTTAAAGTGACAAAGTTTTCTTGGACTTTTGGCTTGCTTCAGAGAAAAGTTATAAAAGTATTTTCTAAGTAATCAGTGTAAAAAGTGAGAGTCTGTGTTTTATCAAAATAGCTTCTTGCACATTATGTCGACTTTATCATATCCTTGGCTGTGTAAGAAAAATGAATCATCTCATTATTTTAAAAGGCTAAGTTTTTCCCTCAGCTTTAGTTAAAGTAAGGAAGCAAATATTTTTTTCAAACCTGATAACTTTTGACATCTTGCTTTCTCAAAGTCAAACTATAAAGGGTATCTTTTATTTTTATTTTATTTGTATGGGAAGGCACCGGGAATCGAATCTGGGTCTCTGGCATGGCAGGTGAGGACTCTGCCACTGCACCACCACTGCCCACCCTAAAGGATATCTTTTTATTCCAAACTGTTGTACAACATTTGTTCTTTAACTTTATAAAAATGAAATGCTAAAAATAAAGTTCGTTTGTTATATTTTAAAGTTTCATAAAAATGTTTTTAAAAAGTTATGGAAATTAAGACAGCTTCTAACCTTCTGTCAGTAATTCATTTTTTTACATAATATTAGACAACAGTATAATAATTTGTTTAACCAAACCTTCTCAATCTTGCTTACAGAAATAAAATAACAGAAGAGCATCAAAAACACTGTGAAACTCTGTAAATCAGTGATTTCCTCCTCAAAAGACAAAAGTTTTAAAACAGTCATGACAAAAGGGCAGTAGTCAACTAGCAGAATTGAAGGCAGTGCACAAAAAGGAGGGGAATGTCATTTGCTCACTGACTCATGGGCAGTAGCCAATGAATTAACTACTTGGATGTCTATCTGGAAATAGAATAATAGAGAAATACATGGAAGAGAATTATGGGAGAAAAATATTATGGGAAGAAAAATGGAAAATTGTTCAATGTACTAATGTATCTGTTTTTCATGTAGATGCCCACTTGATCCTAAATTTACCTGAATATGAATACAATGCCACCACAGATGCCCCAGCATAAATTGCTGTGAATGCTATTACTAAAGATGACTCCACTCTTGTACAATGGGTGCATCAGCAATCTGGACATTAAGGCACACAAGCTATGCACAAGTGGGCACAAGCCAGAAGGATTGATTTATCTTTTCCTGTATGCACCTGTGTAGACACCTACTCTGTAGTGTATTTTGCCTGGGCATAGTAATGTGTGACCCCAAATAAATAATTATATTATTACACTGCAGGTCAAAGGTTCCCATTTTAAAGGCAATTAATAATCATTCCTTATAAAAAGGAAACTGGGAAGAGCTAAATCATGCTCTTAATGTAGCAATTCATGCAGGAGGATTTGGCTCCACTTATCAAAATTAACTCTAAAATCTGAATAAAAGAAACACAGTCAAGATAGGCCAAGGGCCATTGAAATAATAACAGAGAGAAAACAATAATACAATGGCAATGACTTATGCTAAAAAGAATGAATTAAAAATATTTGTCTATTAATCTTTTTTCTTTATAAATAAGTATGTTACAATGTTCATCATCTTCAACTGAATGATTGTCAGAAGAATAACTAATGTTCTGATATCATGGGCTCATGATATCAGAGACATCATGAGACATCGGAGACATCTGCTGGATCTGTGCTGAACTCCAGACCGATGCAGCTGAAGGAATTCTGTGATGAATAACACCAACCATTGAACAGAACTGGACTTGGCTAAATTTAACAACTGCCCAAAAAAGAACTTGTGTTGTTATACATGAAGAAAGTTGTATATATATACCTGATAATTAAGATTCTGTTGAAAATATTTTACAAGAAATGGATGAGGCAGTAAAATTCATATGTACTCTCCCAATACCCTTTGCAGTTATGGTGATCCTCTCTCACTGGTACATGGTATTTGGAATTAATAACATCAGCTGGTGTATTAGTTAGGGTTCTCTAGAGAAACAGAATCAACTGGGAACACTCACAAATATAATATTTATAAAAGTGTCTCAAGTGACCGTGGGAACACAGAGTCTGAAATCTGCAGGGCAGGCTGTGAAGTCGATGATTCCGATGGAGGGTCTGGACGAACTCCACAGGAGAGGTTCACCAGCCAAGACAGGAAGAGCCTGACTCTTCTGAATCCTCCTTAAAAGGCTTCCAGTGATCAGATTAAGCATTACTCATTGCAGAAGACAGTCCCCTTTGGCTAATTACAAATGGAATCAGCTGTGGATATAGCTGGCATGATGATGATTCAATTCTATGAAATGTCTTCATTGCAACAGACAAGCCAGCACTTGCCCAACCAGACAAACAGGTACCACCACTTGGCCAAGTTAACACATGAACCTGACCATGACAGCTGGTATAATAGCATCTTTGATCCTATTCTGTTGTTTGCTCCCTTGTCATTATACTGTTTGTCAAACGTTTAATAGGAAACTTTACAAAGTGTGGCCACTATTTAGAGTTCCATATACTCTGCTTAATCTATTAATCTGAGAATATTGTCCCATGGAAGAAGAATACTGTATTGGCTGGTTGATATTTCTTTTTCTTGACTCAGACAAGGTAGTTTAATCCTTTATACTCTTATACTGGTTAAACAATGTTCAAATCATGTAAATTCTATATAAGGTGTTTTAATGCTTTGTCCAATATTTAAATGAAAATATATGTATAAATTAAATTTATCCCCAAAATAACCATGGCTTACATAATGAACAGATCAAACTCTAAGGGCCAAATGTGAGGAAAAGATAAATTTGCAGTCTGTTCCATTCAACTGATGTTGCCATTGCATGATCTTAGCAATAAATTGTTGAAATATGCACTCCAGCTGGGAAGACTGGCTATCCTTCCAGAAGGAGACATACTTTGATAAAGATATTTAGGTCCCAGGAAGCTCCTCTTGGTCCCTAGCCAGTTCCCAGAGGAACAAACTGGGCCTGGTCATGTAAGCTAATTGGAATTTGGCCACTATTGTGTAATGATACCATATAAACTGTACATAAGCAGTTAGAGGAAGGAAGAAGAAGGAGAATCTCATGAAAGAGAGAGGGAGGGGGTGGGAACTTTATCTGAGAGAAGAGGATATTCTTTGCTTGGAATGTGTCTAGTCAGACCCTGAAAATGCTGTCTCTGGGATTTCCCAGTGCTCCTCTTTGTGTGTTGGTGCAGTCCTGCCTGTTGATGTAGCTATGTCTTGTTTCTAATAATCTTTTAATTACTTTAATCTTTTAATTACTTTCCTAATAAATTCTACCTTTATATCACTGAAGTCTGTGTTGTCTGAGAACCCGAGCATATAAATTAAGTGGTCACAAATATGTTGCCTTCCATGCAATAGTACTATGTCCTTAGGATAGTAAAATTCTGATATGGACAAACAAGGAAAAAGTTCGGTAAAGGAGATAACGTTAACTACCACATATTCACCATTACAAAAAAACAAAGTAAATTGAAAAGGAGAAAAAGTTTTAGGGCAATTTGATTCTCAACATTTGTGGATTTCATGTCCCTATCCAATCAACCATTTTGCCCATTACCACATACTATAACTGTAAGAATTCAAGAGTTTTGCCATGCAAAGGAGGACTCCAAGAGACGTTCTCTCATGCAACACGCAAGGGGTTTATTTACCACACATGCGTGGGGCTCACTGAACACGCAGGAACAGAGAGCCCCTAGCCTGGGTTTGGGGAAGTTTTTAAGGGGGAGGAGGAGGGGGGTGGGGGTCGAGCATGGGTCACAGGTGTTGCTTCATGCAAGAAGCAGGTAACGATCATTTTCACAACAAGCATTTCTGGTGCAAGGAGTCATGGGGGTTGGGAGAGGCAGATAACCACCCCGGAAGGTCCCGAGTTGTTTTTCTTAGCCTGATGGGGCCCATAACTCTTTCTTTTACAATCCTTAACTCACACCAAATGCATAGTAGTGAATATAAAATGACACAAATCCTTTTGCTAGATATTTCTATCATTCAGAAGCTAAAATACATGTAAATAGCTAAATTAGGCAAGAAAAGTTAGCTACTGCTAAGTTTTATAAAATCCTTCTTTACATAAGAAAAGTTAGCTACTGTTAAGCTTTATAAAATCCTTCTTTACCTAAGAAAAGTTAGATACTGTTAAGCTTTATAAAATCCTTCTTTACATAACCAGAGTCGTCCTGATAATTGTTTCAATCTTTCCTTTCACATTGTATGTATAATCACTGAAACCAAGTTATATATGGAGCCAAGTCATAGAACTAGATGGATACTTAAGCTTTAATGTATACAAATCTTTGCCTCATACCACAATCCTTTCTTTTGTAGCTGTTAATGTCATTTATTTTCATACAATTTCCTAATATGTGGTAAAATCTCACTTCAGAATATAAAACAGCAAGTAGCACAGGTAACAAATTGCAAGGACTCCTTTTTAAAATTGCTTTTGTGTGACAAGCTTATGAGTCATGATGTTTGTGCTTTAAATTCTTTATAGATTCTCATATCATGACCCATAATTTTACTTTGCCATACTTTCAAGGCTTCTCAATAATAATAATAATTTATTGTTTTTTTATTCTACCCTTCCCAATGTAATATAACTTTATGGAAAATTTGAAAATAACTCCAATTAAAGCTGTCTACTGCAATACTAATTCTGAGCTTGCCATCAAGACCCAACTTGAACCTGAAAATCAATCAAGCTTTGGAGTTTCTATGTTAGTATCTCTTTGATAAGTTGGATATCTTTGATAAGTTAACACATCACCATTGATCCAATTGTTTTCAGGGTTGAATTGGTTGTTTAAGTCATCATTCCAATCAAGCCATCTGGTTCTTTTGACCACTAAGAACACCAAATAAAATCAACTGTTCAATCACTCAGCAATTGGCCTGTAAAATAGTCAATCTAATCAATTCTGTCAACCCAGACTCAATCCTGTAAAGGAAATATGTTAAAACATCATACTTATAGGGAATGCAGATTGCTTTGCTTCCCCCATCAGCTAGTGCAGAATAACATTTTACTGCTTCTATCATAAAGGCATCTTTATAAAATAATGACAGCTCAGTACTTATATTGGTTGAGTTCCAGGTTTTTAAATATTGAAGTTCACAAAACACCTATGCAAATGATGTCAGTCTTTTAAAATATATATAAGTAGTGATGGGTTTTCTTCAATCATCCATAAAATTCAGTGTGCATTTCCTTATGTGACCAGAATCTTTAAAATAAAACAGCTGAGAAATGAAAAAGCAGATATGAATCACAATGAATTACATAAAGGCAGCTATAGGACCACTAAACATAAAAGAAAAAGCAACAACAAAACACTTTCACTGTAAAAATTAATTATTTTGGCGTATATACACTTGGAGGCTTCAAGAAACAAATAATTTTGGAAAGTATGGGCATTCATCAAGATGCAAATAAATCATAAAATATCAACTAAAACATTCCTAGAATTAAAGTGAACTTTTTTCAAAAGTCCTAATTCTTGAGAACTTTTTGTTAGAATTCAGTTTCAGCAAACAACACTTTTCATTATTTGTAAATGAGATTTTTAAATATTTTAATCATAATGTTTCTAGCCTATGATTTTTTTAAAATTTTTTTTTTTGTTACATGGCCAGGCACCAGGAAATGAACTTGGGTCCTCTGGCAAGCATCCTTGCCTGCTGAGTCACCGTGGCCTGCCCTCTAGCTTATGATTTTATATATCAGGAGCTGCATGAAATTTTAAATGTTTGTTTTTCTTTGTCAGGGAGACAAAAAAAATGATATTAGCTATATCATTTCAACATAAATTTGGACCATTCTATTTTACCTCTTAAAACTGGGTCACAGCTGCCAAAAAAAAAATCACACCAAAATTGCAGTTCATGGACATACAGGCACAGTTGTCAAAATATTCTCATCAGCTGAATAAATTCCTGCTCAGAGCAAAAACAACAGACTGGAAAATGCAAGTACCCTATAAACTATCAATTAGCTCATACATGTAAATAAACTCATATAAAAATAAATTATGATGTCAGTCTTTTAAAATACATATAAGTAGTGATGGATTTTCTTCAATCATCCATAAAATTCAGTGTGCATTTCCTTATGTGACCAGAATCTTTAAAATAAAACAGCTGAGAAATGAAAAAGCAGATATGAATCACAATGAATTACATAAAGGCAGCTATAAGACCACTAAACATAAAAGGGCATACACACACATACAGACACACGCAGCCACACATTTAATGGCATTTCTTTGGAACACACAAGTTTCTAGAGAAAGTCTCCTTGGCAGACATTCTTGCCAATGATTAGAAAAGAGGAGACATCATCATCATCTAATTTAAATTATAGGAACAAATTTCAGTGTATTAAATGTCAAGGTAGCAACAGAATCAAGAGTTGCATGCTAACTTTTGACATAGGAACCTATAAAGGAACCTAGAGATGAAGAAATTGGTAACAACCCACTGCTCTCATCCATCACGGCAACAGGCTGAAACCTGGGGTCAGAAAGGAGGAGGTTATGCGGTTTCTCCAGTAGGGGCATTGTTTCTGGGAAACATTTTTCATGAGGGCTCCACTAGCCATATGCAAGGGAGATTTTGAGTGGATGAAACTATAGAGAAGGAGACTAATTATAAGACCACCCTGGTCACTCAGGTATAAATTGACAAGGTCCCAGATTAGGGTTGGTTACAAATGGCCATGAATAAATGGTTTGGGGATGAAGGAAGATTCTATAGGACCAATTGCAAAGTGGGTTAAAGTGCTGTGATGTTCCCATCCCCACCCCCATGTGATTAAGGCATCCACTGTGTTCTTTATCTGTTGTAGAAACTTGCTCTGTTAATTATTCCTTTCTCTCCTGTATCGTCAGTCTTCCTGTATTCACTGACTCTTCTCTGCCTACAAAGACCCACCACAGGTATATACAGCTTCAAAATTATGCAAAAAAAAAAAAGCAATAAAAAACTTCCCTCAGACCTGCTTCCTCCTCAAACTATCAGACTATCATTCTCCTTCCCTCTATTACTAAGCTTCATGATAAATTGGTCTATAATTGATCTTCCCTTCAGCTTATTTAAATAGTTCAATGAATGTTTAATGAACACCTAATATGTTCCAAATGATATGCAAGAGGCTAAACATACAAAGGCAAATAAAGACATGATCTTAACCCTTAAGGAGAGTACAGTTTAGTAGGGAAAAATACATAAACAAATACAAGTATTCGACTATCTGAGTTTTTGTAATGCAAAGTCTGGAAGCAGCATTTTAGGATATTTTTTGAGTTAGAACTGGTATATATCCCTCATTTCCGACTCCCATTACCTATTACCCAAAAAATCAGGAACTAAGTATATTTAGATCATGTGGTATTCTTTGTTATCAAAACCCTAACAATCTGGACTTGGAACAAAACTGACTTAGACAATGAGGGATTCTTAACTTTATAATATGATGTGATAATTCAAAGAGCATGAGTATTTCCCCTAAACTTAAGTAGTAAAATTTTTGCTATAATGTCAATACCGTTTTCATGTTTGACAAAAGTAATCTTGAAGTTCAAAAAATTGTTGGCCTTCCCTTCATTCTTTTTTCTTAAGCTCTTTATTGTAGTAACATATACACAATTAAACATTTCTGATTTAAACTACTTTCAAGTGTATAATTCAGCAGTATTAATTATCCACAATATTGTGCTACCATCACCAACAGCCGACCTCAATTAGAAACTCTGCACCCTTAAGCAATAACTTTCTATTCCCTTCACCTCTCAGACATCTGGTAACCTATAATCTACTTCCTATCTCTATGAATTAGCTTACTGTAGGTATTTCATATATGTGAGATCATACTATATTTCTTTTTGTGCTTTACTTATTTCATACAACATGATATTTTCAAGGTTTTCCCATCTTGTCACATGTCTCAAATTCATTCTTTTTTATGGCTGAATAATATTTCATTGTATGTATATACCATGCTATGTTTATACATTCATATGCTGATGGAAATTTGAATTGCTTCCACCTTTGGCTATTGTGATAATAGTGGTATGAACATTGGGGAACAAATATCTCTTTGAGTCCCTGCTTACAACTCTTTTGGGTATATGGCAAGAAGTGTGATTCCTGGGCCATATGGCAATTCTACGTTCAACTTTCTGAGGAGCCATGAAACTGACACCCACAGTTGCTGCTCCATCTTACAATCCTCCTAACAAGGCATAAGGGTTTCAATTTCTCTGTGTCCTCATCAATACTTATTTTCTTTCTTTCTTTCTTTTTTGTATTCTGTATGGCAGGGTTACATTTCATTATTTTTCCATTTAAGTATCCCACCATTGCAGCACCATTTGTTGAATTTTTGCTTGCTTGTTAGTTTTTGTTTGCTTTGCTTTTTCCTTTGTTTTTTGGGGGAAGTGCGTGGGTTGGGAACTGAACCCAAGTCTCTGCATGGCAGGCAAGAATTCTACCACTGAACTACTCTTGTACCCCTAATCACTTCTTTAAAAAAAAATAATAGCCAAACTAGTGGTTTTGAAGTGGTATACTATTGTGGTTTTGATTTGTACTTCTCTGATGCCAATGATTTTGAGCACCTTTTCACATGCGTATTGTCCATTATTATATCTTCTTTGGAAAAATGTCTATTCAAATCCTTTGCCTATTTATCTAATTGAGCTATTTGTTTTTTTGTTGTTCAGTTGTAGAAGTTCTTTATTCTGGATAGTAAACTCTTATCAGATATATGGTTAGCAATTATTTTCTCACATTCTGTAGATTGGCTTTTCACTTTCTTGATAATATTCTTTGACATACAAAAGATTCTAATTTTGATGAAGTCCATTTAATTTATTTTTTCTTTTGTTCCTTATTTTTTGGTGTCATATCTAAGAAATCACTGCCAAACTCAAGGTTACAAAGGCTTCTCCTTATGTTTTCTTCTAAGAGTTTTATGGTATTAGCACTTATGTTTGGTTTTTGATGCATTTAGAGTTAATTTTTGTATGTGGTGTGAAGCACAGACTCAATTTCATCCCAGTTTTCCCAGCACTATGTATTAAAGAGACTGTTCTTTTTCCCAATAAATTTACTTGGCACCCTTGTTGGAAACCGGTTGGCCATAAATGTTTGGGCTTATTTCTGGACTCTTTCTTCAATTCCATTGGTCTATATTTCTATCTTTACAGCAGCCATCCCTTTATACCTGGTACCTCCTTGATTGGTCTCCATGATGAACTTTATTCTCCACATTTAATCTTGCATCTCTGTTCCTTTCTAAGCATCCTTAAGTAGTGCCTCCCCTTCAAACCACAGAGATACTCCCTTTGTCCTTGTTATTGAAACAGTGGTCCACAACCAGCAACATCAATATCACCTCAGAGCTTATTAAAATGCAGAATATTAAGCCCCATCCCAAACTGAATGAATCAGATTCTGAAATTTAACACATTCACTAGATGGTTAACATTTATCTTTACTTACAACAAGTGCAGCAAAAGCATTTAGCAAAATCCAACATCTATCCTGACAAAAGCCCTCATCAGAGTAGGATTAGAAGGGAACTTCCTCAACCTGATAAAAAATATGAACAAAACTGCAGATTTCATATTTAATAGCAGGAGACTGAATACTTTCCCCAGTTGAAGATCTAGACAAGGCAGGAATGTCTGCTTTCACTATTCTTATTTCATATATTTTTGGAGGCTTTAATCATACAATGAAATATCATTCATATATAAAAAGAAATGAAGTACCCTACAATGTACAATATGGATAAGGCTCAAAAACATTATTTTAAATGGAAGAGGTCAGACACAAATGGTCAGATATTGTATGATTCCATTGATAAGAAATGTCTAAAGTAGGTAAATTCATAAAAACAAAGTCTAGTCATGGTTGACAGGGACTGGAATGAGGGATGATTAGGGAATTATTACTCAATAGATAAAGGGTTACTTTAAATAGTGATGAAAATGGTCTGTTTTTTTGGAAATTCAATATAGCATCTGTCAACTTTATTAGTCGTAGTAGTAATGTAGACATCTATTTTTACATTTGACTGTGAACTCATTGATGGAGAGAGATTTATCTCTCTAATATTTAGCAAAGCTGGTCTTTGCACAGAGTTGGGTGTTCCGGAAATATTCTAAGTGAAAGAGAAGAAGATCTCAAATGTTTATAAACCTGGATGAATAAGGCCATGATGGTACCACTGACAACAGCATGGAACAGAGAAAGGAAAACCAAGAATTAGAAATAAAGGGCATCAAATGGCATGATTTACCTGGTCCATTGCAATCTCTTCACTCCACTACATGCTGCAAACCTTTAGAGCAAGCAAAAGACAAAGCCCAATGTGGATGATGTTAGAATTTCCATATAGAAAAACCTAGAGACTAGGCGAGGCTAAAACAAGTATGATAAGTAACTGAAATCAGCATCATAGAATGCATGTCAGAGCTGGAGATACAGTGACTGAAGAAAAAATACAAAATCTAAAGGCAGCAAAATGCAGTGGGGTTTCGACAAGGAAGGCAGGAAAGAAGACAGCATCTTCGAAAAGCTTGATATAGAGAGAATAATCTGAAATGTAAAGCATAAAATTTAATGACAACGATAATGGCATTTGCATAGTGCTTTCTATTTTCCAAACTGTTTTCCCAGATATTATCTTGTTTGGTTTTTGTAAGTTTTAAATTAGCAAAGGTATTTATATATTATACATATTTATCATTCTTTTCCCGGCACCAAATAAAACAATAACATTTCCACAGACACTTGATTTATTTCTTATTAGCTCAATACTCTTGAAGTGACCATATTTTTACTTCACATAATTCAGTCCCCTCTTTTTCTTCAAGGTGGCTTGTTCTACAGGCCAATGTTTCTCCTGGCTCTATTGTGTACAGACAATAATGTTGGCTATCAGAGAGTTCTTGGCTCCCAAATCATGTTATATTTTCTCTCTTTTCTGCTTTCTTTTTTATTTAATTGCTTTTTATTTCTCTGGTTTCACTATTTATTGTGACTTGAGTTAGAACTCAACAACCTATGCGAGTGTTGATGAGTGTGAATGCATGTATTAAAATACATTAATTTTATGGAAATCGTTCACATAATTGTGGGGGCTGACAAATCTGAAACCTATAAAGCAGGGTGGCAGTCTTGAAATTCTGGTAAGAGTTGATGTTGCAATCTTGATTCCAAAATCCATAATGAAGACTAGAATTCTGGAAACTCAGAGAGGACCTGATGTTGCAGTATTAAGCAGAATTTCTTCTTCCTCAGGAACCCTCAGTTCTTTGTTGTTAAGGCCTTTGACTGACTAGATAAGGTATACCCACATTTTCAAGGGATATCTCATTTACTTAGAGTCAACTGATTGTAAATGTGATTAGCATCTTCACAGCAAATCCCTTCACAGCAACATCTGGGCAGTGTTTGGCACCATAACGTAGCCAAGTTGATACATTCAATTATCCATCACAACAGCTTACTTAAAAAATGTTTTCCCCAGGATGCTTTCAAAGATGAAGAGCTAAAGTGTTTCTTTCTCCTCTACATACTCTTCTTTTGAGCAGGTAGAGTGTCTCCTCACATATTTTACTTTAATTTTAAGTATTAATAAGTTATATAGAGCAAAGCATTAAAAATTGGATTCTGGTTCTTCTAATTCCTGCAACCTCTTAAAGACATTTAACTTTTTCTCTCCATTGAGTTCATTAGTCTGAATACTACAAGCAGAGTCTTCTAATTTCTTTCTTTATGACCTCTTCAACCTTCACTTGTTCTAAGTCCTCAGTTTTGATCATCTAATCTGCAACCTTTTTAGTTTTGTAAACTTCTTTTTACTTTTACCAAAACCAGAAATGGTTCTCATTAGAACCATAAAGTGCATTGGCAAAGACAATCTTTCTCTTCAAATTTTAAGAAAACAGTCTTTGGAATGAAATACTCATCTATGCTACAACATGGAAGAATTTCAAACATTAAGCTAAGTGAAGAAGCCAGTTACAAAAGACCACGTATTGTATGACCCCATTAATATGAAACATCCAAGATAGACAAATCCATAAACACAAAAAGCAGATTAGCAGTTGCTTAGGGCTGAGGAGAGGAAGATAAGAGGATGGGGAGTGTCTACTAATGGATATGGGCTTTCCATATGGGGTGATGAAAATCTAAAACTAGATTTAGATTTAGGATCTAGATTTAGATTTAAAACTAGATTTAGGATGGCTACTCAACTGTAAATTTACTAAAAAGCCATTGAATTGTACATGTAAAAGAATTGAATTTATGGTATGTAAATTATACCTCAATAAACTTATTTTTTTCATTTTTTATTGATTAAAAAAATTAATGACAAACAAACAAAAACATTAATATATCATTCCATTCTACATATATAATCAGTAACTCTTAATATCATCACATAGTTGTGTATTCATCATTTCTTAGAACATTTGCATCGATTTAGAAAAAGAAATAAAAAGACAACAGAAAAAGAAATAAAACGATAACAGAAAAAAAATTATACATACCATGCCCCTTACTCCTCGCTTTCATTTATCACTAGCATTTCAAACTAAATTTATTTTAACATTTGTGCCCCCATTATTTATTTTTATTCCATATGTTCTACTCACCTGTTGATATGGTAGATAAAAGCAGCATCAGACACAAGGTTTTCACAATCACACAGTCACATTGTGAAAGCTGTATCATTGTTCAATCATCATCAGGAAACATGGCTACTGGAACACAACTCTACATTTTCAAGCAGTTCCCTCCAGCCTCTCCACTACAGCTTGAACAACAGGATGATATCTACTTAATGTATAGAAAAACCTCCAGGATAACCTCTCAACTCCATGTGGACTCTCTCAGCCATTGACACTTAGTCTCATTTCACTCTTCCCCCTTTTGGTTGAGAAGGTTCTCTCAATCCCTTGATGTTAAGTTTCAGTTCATTCTAGGGTTTTTCTCAACTCATTCAAGGATCTCTGTCCCATGTTGCCAGGAAGGTCCACACCCCTGGGAGTCATGTCCCACACAGAGAGGGGGAGGGTGGTGAGACTGCTCCTCATGTTGGCTGGAGAAAGAGGCCATATCTGAGCAACAAAAGAGGCTCTCTTGGGGGTGACTCCTAGGCCTAAATTTTAAGTAGACTTGACCTATCCTTTGTGGGGTTAGGTTTCATATGAACAAACCCCAAGACTAGGGGCTCAGCCTATAGCTTTGGTTGTCCACACTGCTTGTGAGAATATCAAGAATTCAACTTGGGGAAGTTGAATTTCTTCCCGTTCTCACCATTCCCCAGAAGGGGCTTTGCATATACTTTTCCACTCACTGATCAAATCACTCTGGGATTCATCAGGGCATCACTCTGGACAAACCAACAAAACCTCATGTCCTACCTGAGATTCCAAGTACTTACGGCGTTCAATCAAACTATCTACATAAGTTATATTAGGAAATGCACTAGTCAAAATATAAATTTTGTAACAAATAAACATTTTTTGCTAATAAACTTATTTTTAAAAAGACAGCCAACAGCAGCTATGGAACTGAAACTTTCTCTTACGTATATGTTTTAAAAACAAGTGGCTAGGCAGAAATCTGCCTGTATTTCAACATCTGTAGAAGTATCTAACTGAACTTAGAAACCTCTATGGAATGATGAATAAATACAAACATATAAAGAGTGTTAATCAATCAGTCAATGCCTAATCCTGTCTCTTTATTCCACATGTAGAATGGATTCCCCATAATATGAATCAACCATTCCTTCAACCCAAATCCAAAGTCAGAAACAGAGATTACCAAACAAACAAAGCTGAACAAGATGGGTAGTGAGTGCTATAATAGTAAAATACTAATACACTACTAATAAATAGGCTGACAATAAACCATCAGGATCAGAGGATTCCATTTCCTCTGAACAGTAGCTCAGTTCTGATCTAGGACCTTAAATATGGGCCATCCAAGAATCACCACCTGGCTGCTAGAATTCAGGAGAGCCTCTTTATCAAATACCTGGGCAAAGAAGTAGAAAATAAGAAGCCTCAAATAACCACAATCTCCATCCCTTAATCCAAGGACCACTTCTGGGATCTAATTTTGAATTCTATCTTCCTCATAGCTCCCTATGGACATTTGGAGAAAAAATATGAATGGAAAGAGGCAGGCAATATGCCAGTCTTCATTGACCAAGATGGCAAAGTTCCAAGAGGCATGTCTAGAGAAAGGGACAGTGAACTTCACCTCTATCACCAACTCAGCTAATGCATAGCTTTAACCCAAGCAGGCTACACAAATCTCAATATGATAGCATTTATCCTGGTAAATCCCCTAATATTGCCCAGCTGTAAGAACTCTTTCTAGTATTATAGCAAACGCTGGATGAGGATAGCATTTTTTGCAAATATGCACATTGCATATGAAACTAAGAGGCTCCCTTAGCCACCCAGATGGTTCTGGGAAATAGTGAAACAGTAGTCCAGGCTTATGGTTAGCACCAGGCTGTCTCTCTGTATAGAGGCTAAAAATGATCCACATGGTGTGGTTCAATCTGGTATTAGAACCCAGGTCTCTTGATAATCTTTCTTGGACCTTATCTACTATAATATCCACTCTTTTGTAAGTTGGTAGCATTTTAAGTGTTTTATGACAAAGATTTGCATTCTGATTGTTCTAGTTTGCTAGCTGCCAGAATGCAATATACCAGAAACAGAATGGCTTTTAAAAGGGGAATTTAATAAGTTGCTAGTTTGCAGTTCTAAGGCCGAGAAAATGTCCCAATTAAAAGTCCATAGAGAAAATGACAAGTGCTGGAGAGGATGTGGAGAAAGAGGCACGCTTATTCACTGTTGGTGGGAATTTCAAATGGTGCAACCACTGTGGAAGGCAGTTGGGCAGTTTCTCAAAAAGCTGAATATAGAATTGCCATATGACCCAGCAATAGCATTGCTAGGTATCTACTCAGAGGACTTAAGGGTAAAGACACACACGGACATTTGCACACCAACGTTTATAGCAGCAGTATTTACAATTGTAAGGAGGTGGAAACAGCCAAAATGTCCATCAAAAGACGACTGGCTAAACAAACTGTGGTATATACACATGATGGAATATTATGCAGCTTTAAGACAGAATAAACTTATGAAGTATGTAACAACATGGATGGACCTAGAGAACATTATGCTGAGTGAGACTAGCCAAAAACTAAAGGACAAATACTGTATGGTCTCACCGATATGAACCGACATTAGTGAATAAACTTGGAATGTGTCGTTGGTAACAGAGACCATCAGGAGATAGAAATAGGGTAAGATAGTGGGTAATTGGAACCGAAGGGATACAGTCTGTGCAACAGGGCTGGATACAAAAACTCAGAAATGGACAGCACAATAATACCTAACTGTAATGTAATTATGTTAAAACACTGAATGAAGCTGCATGTGAGAATGATACAGGGAGGAGGGCTGGGGACACAAATGAAATCAGAAAGAAAGATAGATGTTAAAGATCGAGATGGTATAATCTAGGAATGCTTAGAGTGTATAATAACAGTGAAATGTACAATGTACAAATTTTAAAAATGTTTTGGCATGAGGAAGAAAAAAGGAGTGTCATTACTGCAGGGTGCTGAAAATAGATGATAATTAATACTTTAAAATGCCACCTTCTGTGTGAGACTAAAGCAAAAAATGTTTGTTTGTTACAAAATTTAGATTTTGACTAGATTATTTCCTAATATAACTCACATAGATAGTTTGATTGAATGTCATAAGTACTTGGAATCTCAGGTAGGACATGAGATTTTGTTGGTTTGTCCAGAGTGATCCCCCGATGAATCCCAGAATGATTTGGTCAGTGACTGGAAAAGTATTTACAAGCCCCCTTTGGGGAATGGTGAGAGTGGGGAGAAATTCAACTTCCCTAAGTTGAATTCTTGATATTCTCACAAGCAGTGTGGACAACCAAAGCTATAGGCTGAGCCCCCAGTCTTGGGGTTTGTTCACATGAAACTTAACCTCACAAAAGATAGGTCAAGTCTACTTAAAATTTAGGCCTAAGAGTCACCCCCAAGAGAGCCTCTTTTGTTGCTCAGATGTGGCCTCTCTCTCCAGCCAATATGATGAGCAGTCTCACCACCCTCCCCCTCTCTGCATGGGACATGACTCCCAGGGGTGTGGACCTTCCTGGCAACATGGGACAGAGGTTCTGGAATGAGCTGAGACTCAGCATCAAAGGACTGAGAAAAGCCCTAGAATGAGCTGAGAATTAATATCAAGGGATTCAGAGAACCTTCTCAACCAAAACGGGGAAGAGTAAAATGAGAAGCTGTCAATGGCTGAGAGATTCCAAACAGAGTCGAGAGGTTATCCTGGAGGTTATTCTTACGTGTTAAGTAGATATCACCTTGTTGTTCAAGATGTAGTTGAGAGGCTGGAGGGAATTGCCTGAAAATGTAGTGCTGTGTTCCAGTAGCCATGTTTCTTGATGATGACTGAACAATGATATAGCTTTCACAATGAGACTCTGTGAATGTGAAAACCTTATGTCTGATGCTCCTTTTAGCTACTATATCAACAGAAGAGTAGAACATGTGGAATAAAAATAAATAATAGGGGAAACAAATGTTAAAATAAATTCAGTTTGAAATAGTGGTAATTGAAAGTGAGGGGAAAGGGGTATGGTACGTATAGTTTTTTTTTCTCTATTATCATTTTATTTCTTTTTCTGTTGTCTTTTTATTTCTTTTTCTAAATCGATGCAAATGTACTAAGAAATGATGACTATGCAACTATGTGATGATATTAAGAATTACTGATTGTATATGTAGAATGGAATGATATCTAAATGTTTTGTTTAATTTTTTTTAATTAATAAAAAAAGTTAAAAAAAAAAAGTCAATAGAAATGTCCAATCTAAGGCATCCAGGGAAAGATACCGTGGTTCAAGAAGGCTGATGAAGTTCAGGGATTCTTTCTCAAGTGGAAGTACACATGGTAAACACAGAGTTTCTCTCTCATCTGGAAAGCCACATGGTGAACACAGTCAGGTTTCCTCTCACACCTAGAAGGGCACATGGCAAACATGGCATCATCTGCTAGCTTCTTCTCTTGGCCTCCTGTTTCATGAAGCTCCCCGGGAAGCATTTTCCTACTTCATCTCCAAAGGTCGTAGCTAGTGGGCTCTCTGCTTCTCGTGGCTGTGTCGCTCTGCTCTGGCTCTCTCTGAATTTCTCTCATTCTCCAAAATGTTCTCTCTTTTATAGGATTCCAGAAACTCATCTGTGTTTCTCATCTAGAAAATGGGGTAAATAATAATAAGCCTGTTGTGAAGAGTAAACGAGTTAATATGTGTAAAGTGTGTGCTTGACACAAAGTAGATGCTATAACAATGGCAGCTATTAGTACTTTCTTACTAGTGATTATTAGTCCACTGAGCCACCATTGCAGTGCCCTGATGGAGAGTTTTGTTGAGCTTCTTAAGCTGAAGGAAAAATTTTCCTTTTCTCATGGTCTTAGGCAAGACTCAATTGCAAGCAACATAACTAATCTTATATCAATTTGAGCTCCACACTCTGTCACTTCCTATATTTAGTTCAAATTCCTGAAAGAGAAAATGTGATTGCCTACTGGTCATTTAGTAGGTTGTTTACTCTTCAGTTTGGTGTCTACCTCTGTGGGTAGGGGATGGCGCAGTTTATATAGATATGTTTTTCTGGGGTACATACAGCTTCAGACTACTACACTCAACCCTCTGGATCCCAAAAAGACACTTTCTTTCCATATGCAAAGTGCATTCATTCCATCACAATATGCCCAAAGCCTTAAATTATTTCAAAAGCAATGCTTAGTGCATAGTCCCACCAAAATCATTTCTGGGTGTTGTGTCTTCTGGGACACGATTCTCCTCTGTCTATGGACCTGTGAAACCTAGAGATCAAATTATCTGCTTTCAATATACAATGGAGGGACAGACATAGGATAAACATCACCATTCCCATAAGGAGAAATTTGAAAGAAAACAGGGATTGCAGGTCTCAAAAGTTTCTGAAACCCTGTAGGGAATACTCCATTAGATTTCACAGTCTGAAGGTCATCTATGAAATGAGGTTTTGTTCTCCAAGACCTGATGAGGCAGCAGCCTCAGCCTTTCCAAGTGTTTGCACAGCTGCCATGCTCTCCCCAAACACTGGAGTGAAGATCCCACCCTCTCCAAGCATTTTAGTGATGACCAGACCCTCTGCAAGCCCAGGGGCATAGGCTCCACCCTTTCTGAGCTCTGGGATAGCAGCAGTCTTCCTGAACAGCAGGGTGGAAGGCCTGCCTTCTCCAAATACTGGGCAGGCTCACCCTTTTCACACACATGGTTGGGCACACTCCTGGTCTAAAAGATTTCTTTGATCCAGACCTCATCTTCCATGGTTCTGACTTTGAAGTGAGTTTTCATTTAATTTTTTCTTTCCTGTCTCTTTTAGTTTAGGCTGGCAATGGTTTGATTCATACAGAATTCACTAAAAACTTGTCAGTTTTCATATAGTACACAGGGGTACAAACCATCAGACTAAGGAACCTTCCACAAATCTTTCCAGGATAATTTCATCTTCAATCCTGACTTTCATGAAAATTACCAACTGTTTCTATGCTCAGTTAAACCCTTACATGGAACACTATTCTCTGGGGATTCACTTTCCACAAGGTCAGAAATTCTGAAAGAGTCTATTTCTGGTTTCTTTGTAATGAGAAGTTCAGTTCTCAGCTTATCCTTTTCCTTTTGCATTTTACTATAAGCTGCAAAGAGAAACCGGGCTTCACTTAGCTTGGGAATCTACTCATCTAAATATGCAAACTCATCATTCTCAAATTCTCCCTTCCACATGACATCAAAACTCAATTTTGCCAAGTTCTCTGCCACTTTAAAACAAAGATCATCTTTCCTCCAGTTTCCAAAATGTCATCTTCTTCTAAGACCTCTTCAAAAATGCTTTTAGCATTCATATTTCTACAAACAGAATTTTCAAAGCAATATAGTCCTTTTCTATCAAGTGCCTTACAAGTCTTCCACTTTTTACCCATTACCAAATTCTAAAAACATTTCCACATTTGCAATAGCAACACCCCACTCTCCTGGTACCAAAACCTGTTTTAGTTTCCTAGGTTGGTTAAAGAAAATATCATGGAATGGGTCAACTTAAACAATGCAAATTCATTATCCTAGGGTTTTTAAGGCTAAATAAAAGTCCAAATTAAGATGCCATCAAAGCTCTGTTCTTTTTCCAAGGACTTGGCTGAGGGTTCTCCTAGGCTCCTTTGTTACATGGCAAGGCACATGGCAGCATCTGCTGGTCTCTCCCTTCTATTCCAGGTTTTGTTGCTCTCAGCTTCTTGCTTCTGTGGCTTTTTGTCTATCTGAAGTTCATTCTTTTATTAAGGATGCCAGTATAGGATTAAGACATCCTGGTTGAGGTGGGACGCATCGTAACTTAAGTCACCTCATCAAAAGGTCCTACATAAAATGGATTTACACCCACTAGAATGGATTAGATTTAAGGACATGTTTTTGTGGGATACAATGGGTAGATAGTTTCTTTTGGGGGTGATGAAAATGTTAGATAGTAGTGATGCTTGCACAACATTATGAATGTGCTAAATGCCATTACAGGTAAATTTTATGTTACATATATTTTACCACATTTTTTTTAAAAAAGCTAACCTTCACCGTGAAACCTTTAACTTCCCCAGGAAGAGTAAATCATGTCCCCTTCTGCATTCCAGTTGTGTTTTTTTTTCTATGTACCTTTGCATAGTACTTACCATATCACATTGCAACTTCCTAATTATATGTCTCTTTTCTCCACTAAACTGAAAGCTCATTATCAGAAAAGACTGGTTTGTTTACATTCTATTCCCAGCATTTAGCATAGTGATTGATGTACAATAGGTGCTCAATAACTGCTTTTTTAATGAAGGAAAGAAATATCTGTGCCTTTGGTAGGCACAATAATGCTTCCTCAAACTGTCTATGAACTAAAGTGTAAAACCTGTGAATATGTTACCTTACATGACTAAAGGGGAATTACAGTTTACAGAGGGCATTAAATTTGATAATCAGCTGGCCTTAAGGGAAGGAGATTATTCCAATTTATATTGATGGGTTCAATATAAGCAAAATGGTCCTTAAAATTGAAAGAGGATTACATAACTGGGGTCAGGGTGAGAGAGAGATGTTGCTAAGAAAGAGAGAATCAGAGCAATTTCTAAGAAAGAATCAGTTGTTCCTATGTTGCTGGCTTTGAAGGGGACATTGAGTCAAGGAATATGGGTGGCCTTTAAAAGATGGAAAATGAAAGGAAACAGATTGTCTTCTAGAGCCTCGAGAAGGGAATGGGGATTTGCTAGCACTATCATTTTAAATCAATGAAACCCATGATTTAAAGAACTGATTTATAGAACTTTAAGATTCATTTATACTGTTTTAAGTCACTAAAGTTTTGGCATCAGCCATAGAAAACTCATACAAATCCCCAAGTAAGCTTTGCTTCCCTAAAGGAGTACTGCCATTTATTTTGTGATAGCTAACTTAACTGCAGGTCCAAATTTTTATATCCACAAAAATCTCTTGAGTTTCAGGTCAACATGCAGATTCTTGAACTCTTAATCTGAGATACTCTGAATCTTTGGCCAGATAGGTTGAGGCCCAGAAAGGTGCAGTCTGAAAAGTGCCTGCAGGTGATTAAAATGCAGGTAGAATGAAAACCACACTTGAGAACACTAATATTGTTGTTGTGCATGGGATTGAAGTTAAAAGGTCCTGAGTCCAAACCTACATTATAGTGGTATGCATGGCTCCCACTCATACACCACTCTTTCCTCTGCACTTATAATGCCCTTTACCTCCTTACCAGTCCTTACCTTTATTGGATAATCTGGGTCCCAAATCCACATGCTCAGTTAGTGTGATGCTAGGGTTTATATGTCAACTTGACCAGGTAATGGTGCCTTGTTGCTTAGTCAAGCAAGCACTGAGCTGCTACTGTGATGACATTTCATGGACTTAAATCATCAATGAGTAGATTGCTTCTATGGCTGATTACATATACAATCAACTAAGGAGAGTGTCTTCACCAATGAGAGACATTTCATCCAATCACTTGAGGCTTTAAAAGGAGAAGTGGTGATTTCAGCAATCAGAAGAGAGAATTTTCATCTCTATTTCAGCCAGCCAGCTTCTCCTGGGGAATTTTGTTGAATACCTTCATTGGAGTTCCCAGCTTGCAGCCTGCCCTACAGAATTTGGACTTGTGCATCTCCCGAGTTATATGAGAGAATTTCATAAAATCTCATAATATTTACATACATTTCTTGTCAATTCTGTTTCCCTAGAGAACAGTGACTAATATAGCTCTGGTACCAGGAGCGGTTCTTGAGAAATAGATTTTTAAATGGGATTTCTGAATTGGTTCTGGGTTTTTTTTAAATTTGTTCTCCACTAATGAGATTCAAAAATCATAATAACTCTGTTTTCAATAATCAGGATGGCACTGATAGTCCATAGTGTGCTTCAGCAACAAAGATACACAAAATATAATAACTAGATATGGCAACTCAAATGCTTATAAGATGCAAGGTTCTGGATGAGAGAGTTTTACACCTTAATAGTTTTGTGGAGTTAAAAGCTATAATGATGTTGGTTGGTTGTTTCTAAATACACTGAAAACAGTTATAAAAGAAAAGGATGAGGTGAAAAGTTTCAAATTTGCAACTTAAGCAGCACAAGAAGGATGTGAAAGTTTGTATATGAGCCATGAAAGAGAATATTTCTGTTAGCTGCAGATTTGAGATTTCTGAGAACAAAACCCAGAGTCTCATTGTGTGAGGCAGAATTACAGTGTAAACTAAAACCCCAACACTACAGGGTGTGTGCTGTTAAGGTGAGGGCATTGATTGGAAGGAATGGGATTTTTGTAATTGGAATGGGGTCATAAGGTTTAATAATTATGCCCCTGGGGACATTGAAACTATAGCTTCTGCTGAGTCGTTGCCAGATAAACCTGTAATGGTCTGCCCTAAGGAATCTGCCATCTAACAGATTAATACTGAGGAGATTAATACTGCTGTGCATGATAAACCAATAGCCACTTCTCCTAAGGAAACATTCCACACTCTTCCACCTGGAGAGATTAATCCTCTTTCACTACATGAAGCTGCAAGTAAATGCCCTGAAGTAACTGGCTTGCAAGACATTTCTAGTTCTTTTCGTGACCTACCCACATCAAATCCTCTTTGCCTCCAGACTTATAACTAGACCAAAGTCTCAACAGACACCAAAATGTAAGGTACAAAGTGTGACCCATAATGAGAGCCAGATATCACTAGAGAAAAGAATGAAAGAAGACCCATACCTTACACCCTATACAAAAATTAACTCAAAGTGGATCAAACACATAAATATAAGTAGTGCCATAAAGCTTCTAGAAGAACATATAGAGAACCATCTTCAAGACCTAGTAAAAGGAGGTAGCTTCCTAAAACTTTATAACCAAAGCACAAGCAGCAAAAGAAAAAATAGGTAAATGGGAACTCCTCAAAATCAAATGCTTCTGCACCCCAAAAGGCTTTGTCAAAAAGATGAAAAATCAGGCAATTCAATGGGATAAAATATTTGGAAATCACACAATGGACAGAGGTTTGATATCCTGTATACATAAAGAAGTCATATAACTCAACAACAAAAGAACAAACACCCAATTGTAAAAATGGGTTAAAGATATGAAGAGGCATTTTCTGAAAAACAAATACAGATGGCTCAAAAGTATATGAAGGGATGCTCATTTTCATTAGCTATAAGGGAAATGCAGATCAAAACTACAATGAGATACCATGTCACACCTATAAGAATGGCTGCTATTAAACAAACAGGAAACTACAAGCGTAGGAGAGGATGTGGAGAAATTGGGACACTTATGCACTGCTGGTGGGAATGTATAATAGTACAGCCACTGTGGAAGACAGTTTGGTGGTTCATTAGGAAACTAAATATCGAGTTGCCCTATGACCCAGCAATAACACTACTCGGTACATACCCAGAAGAGCTGAAAGCAGTGATACAAACAGACTTTTGCACACCAATGTTAATAGCAACATTATTCACAATCACCAAAAGATGGAAGCAAAACAAATACCCATCAACAGAGAAGTGGATTACAAAACGTGGTGTATGCATATGATGTAACATTATGCAGCAGTAAGATGAAATGATGTCCTGAAGCACATGACCAGATGGATGAGTCTTGAGGACATAATGCTGAATGAAATAAGCCAGACACAAAAGGATAGATACTGTATGACTCCACTTTTATGACCATGGTAAAAGTAAAATCAGGGGCTTATAATACAGAATATAGGGGATTTAGAGATATATGAAAGCTAGAGATGGGTTAACAGTTAGCCAATGAGGGTGAACTCAAATGGAAGGGAATAGATAGAAGTGAAGGCAGTTCACTAGTGCTCTATAAGGAATATTACCATACTGGAGGTGAACATGATTGAAAGGAATTGTATAGAACTACGTGTCCCACTGATTAACACTACAAATATAAATACATTCTTGCATGAACTACTTCAAAGGTATGATTCTTGTACAAAGACTAAGTTCATGGTCCAGAGGGAAAACTGCTATTGCATGCTATTGGCTATGTTTAACAAGAAAATATTAGCAGTACCACAGCAACATCTGGGGTAAATAATGCGGGGAGGGACAAGAGTTAAGGGGAGATTTAGATTTCCTACTTGGTGAGAGTGTATTTATTGATTATCTTTCTCTTGGGACAAATGAAATTATCTAAAATTGAGAGTGTTGATGGACTGTGGACTTTGGATATTATTCATGATGCCTAATTTTGCAGGTGGCTGATGGCTGCACTGACTAAGAAGTAGATTGGTGAATGATGGCTTATACATGTGATAGAATAGTGTGCTGCTACAAAAGGAACAAAGTTGAAACATTGTGAATGAACCTATAGGACACTGGGTTAGGCAAAATAAACCAGAAAGAAAAGAGCAATTATTTTATGGTCTCCTTTATAAAATACTTATTTAAAAAAAAATAGGGAAAAACATATGACCCATGAGGAGGTATGCTATACTTCAAAGAACTGCATGAGTTTTACAATTAATATAGACAGAAATCTGGGGAATATGTGTTGAAATGGATACTGCAGATGTGGGATGATGGTAATAGGAATATAAAGTTGGGTCAAGCTATATTTAATGATTTGGTGCCACTAAGCAGAGACCCTGGATTCAATGTTAGCAAGGGCTTCAACAGATTGGGCAGTTGGATGAAACATAAAAAGGAGGCCATTGTTACCCGAGGTTGAAATTACAGAACGTCCCTGGTATAATGTAAATGAGGGGATCCAAAGTATTACAGAGATTGCATGTTAGAGTGGATTTATCATGGAAGACCTGCTCACACACCCCAGGAATGTCCAGAGGAAACACCTTTCAGCCAAACACTGAGGAATAAATTCATAAGTCAATCTCCATCATCTATGAAGAGCTCTGTTGTTGCTCTTCTCTGTAGGTCAGATATTACTGTGAGCACTGCTGTCACAGAACCAGAATCCTTAAACACAATGGGGATGATTAGATCCCAAGTTTGTAGATGCCAAGTAGCAGCACTTAATCACCAAAGACAAGGTGAGCATGGCTACCATAATAGACAACAGACTCAAAGCAGTAATCAAAATAATCTAACTAGCAGAGACCAATGAAGTCAATTAGTAGATCATGGGGTACCTAGAAATAAAATAGAAGGGTATTCTACTAAATTCTTACTTGATGGTATAGGCATAAGAGTTTTAGGTCAAGTGAATAAAATTTTAACTTTAATTACAAAGACAAAGAGTCACAGTACCTTAATCAATTCTCAGACATGAGACAGTTTGTACACTCAGAGACCCTTGAATAAAGGGAAAGCCAGGTACACTTGGAGAAGGAACCCGCTACACTGCTAAAAATGTACACTGCTAATCTTCCTTCCAGTCTTCCTCAAAGAGATCTACAGCATTTCACCAGAGTAATTATGCATTGTGGGAAAGGGAATGATCATGCATTTCAGGGATTAGACATAGGCTCAAAGGTGACATTCATTCCAGGAGACCAAAATATCACTGCGGTCCACCAGTCAGAGTAGGGTCTTATGGACTACATGGGGATAGATTGAATTTTAGCTCAGGTCCATCTTAAAATGGGTTCTGTGATTCTCTGAACTCATTCTGTGGTTATTTCCCCAGTTCTGGAATGCATAATTGGAAAAGAAATATTCAGCAACTGGCAGAATCCCCACACTGTTTCCCTAAAGTGAGGGCCATTATGGTAGGAAAGGCCAAGTGGAAGCCACTATAACTGCCCCTACCTAGCAAAATCATAAATCAGAAGTGATATTGGATCCCTGGATGGATTGCACATGTTAGTGCTACCATCAAGGATTTGAAGGATGTTGGGGTGGTGATTCCCAACACATCCCATTCAACTTTCCTATTTGTCTTGCACAGAAAACAGATGGATCTTGGGAGATTACAGTGGATTATCATAAACATAACCAGGTAGTCACTCAAATTGCAACTGCTGTCCTAAATGTGATATTATTGCCTGAGCAACTCAACACATACCATGGTATCAGGTATGTAGCTATTGATCTGGCCAATGTTTTTTTCTAAATAGCTGTTAGTAAGGTCCCCCAGAAACACTATGCTTTCAGCTGGCAATGCTAGCAGTATAACTTCTCTGTCCTACCTCAGGGGTGTATCAACTCTCCTGTCTTCCTGTCTTAATCTTGTCCCAAGGGACCTTGATTGTTTCTCCATCCTATAAAATATCACACTGGTCTGTTATATTGATATCATGTTGATTGGACCTAACGAACAAGAAGCAGTAACTACTTCAGATTTATTGGGAAGGCATTTCATGTCAGAGGATGGGAGAGAAATCTAACATAAATACAGGGGCCTTCCACCTCACTGAAATTTCTAGGTGTCTCAGGGGTGTGTGTTTTGTTGAGATAGTCCTTCTGTGCTGGTTTGAAAGGATGTATGTCCCCTAGAAAAGCCATGTTTTGATCTAAATCCCATTTCATAAAGGCAGAATAATCCCTATTCAATACTGTATGTTTGAAACTGTAATCAGATCATTTCCCTGGAGATGTGATTTAATCAAGAGTGGTTGTTAAACTGTATTAGGTGATGACATGTCTCCATCCATTTGGGCAGATCTTGATAAGTTTCTGGAGTCCTACAAAAGAAGAAACATTTTGGAGAATGGAAGAAATTCAGAGAGAGCAAAGAATGCTGCAGCACCACAAAGTAGAGAGTCCACAAGCCAGCAACCTTTAGAGATGAAGTATGAAAATACCTCCCAGAGAGCTTCATAGAACTGGAAGCCAAGAGAGAACGTTAACAGATGACATCGTGTTCACCATGTGCCCTTCCAGCTGAGAGAGAAAACCTGACTGTGTTTGCCATGTGCCTTCTCACTTGACAGAGAGACCCTGAACTTCATCAGCCTTTTTGAACCAAGGTATCTTTCCCTGGATGCCTTAGATTGGACATTTCTATGGACTTTTTTTAATTGAGACATTTTCTCAGCCTTAGAACTGTAAACTAGCAACTTATTAAATCACGCTTTTTAAAAACCATTCAGTTTCTGGTATATTGCATTCCAGCAGCTAGTAAACTAGAACACCTTCTAAGGGAAGGATAAGTTGCTATATCTTGCCCTACCTACAATTTAAAAAAAAAAAGAGGCACAATACCTTGTAGGCCTCTTTGGATCTTGGGGAAAACATATTCTTCATTTGGGCATGCTACTCTGGACCATTTACTGAGTGACCAGACTATCTGCTAAGTTTGAGTAGGGACCAAAACAAGAGGAGGCTCACTGACAGGTCCAGGCTGCTTTTCAAGCTGCTCTGCCACTTTGGGCCATATGACCCAGCAGATCCAATGGTGCTGGAAGTGTCAGTGGCAAATAAAGATGGTGCCTGGAACATTTTGTTAGGTCCCTCTAGGAGAGTCACAACTCACACCCTTAGGATTTTGGGGGAAAGCCTTGCCATCTTCTCCAGACTGTTGTGGGGTGCACCAAAAGAGAGACTACATAATTCAAAACTGCAAGCCAATTGGGAGTCTTTATTAGCCAGCCGGTGACTGTCTCAGAAACTTCCAAGAAAGAAGATTCAGAGAGCATTCCCTAGAGGTTTTCAAGGTGTGCTTATAAAGTCTAAAATTTTGTTGTGGTTTTGCAGTTGTTAGCAAGCAAGTGTATCATAGAAACAGAAAAATACCGTTAGCTGTTTTCAAAACACATCCCGTTCTCTCAGTTTCTTAACATTGGTTATTGTTTAACTCTTGGGTACATTCCACCCCAATGTTGTGGGGACTTTCCCTGTTTGGGCCTGATTAATTGCTCCTGCTTGGGCTTGATTGATTGTTCCTGGCCTTCCACAAGACAACTACTCATCTTTGGAGAAACAGTTTTTGGTCTGCTACTGAACCTTGGTAGAGACTGAATGCTTAAGATAGGTGACCAAGTTACCATGAGACCTGAGTTGTGTATCATGAGCTAGATGTTGTCTGACCTGCAAAGCCATAAAGTTGGGTGTGCACAGCAGCACTCCATCATAAAATAGAAATAGTATATATGAGGTATGGCTCAGGTGAGTTCTGGAGGCACAAGTAAGCTACATGACAAAGTGGCCCAAATGTACACAGCCCCCCTCCTCACACATTACCTTCTCTTTCTCATTCCACAGTTATGACCTCTTGGGGAGTTCCTTAAAATCAATTGAAAAATAAGAGAAAACTCATGCCTGGTTTACAGATGGTTCTGCACGAGGTGCAGGTATCACCCAAAAGTGGACAGCTTCAGGACTACAGGCCTTCTCTGGGATATCAGTGAAGGACAATGGTGAGGGAAAATCCTCTCAGTGAGCAGACCATTGAGCAGTGCAGCCGGTTGTTCATTTTGCTTTGAAGGAGAAATGGCTGGAGATTCATTTGTATACTGATTCCCGAGCTATCACCAATGGCTTGGTTGGATGTTCAGGGACTTAGAAGAACATAATTGGAAAACTGGGTAAGAGGTATGTGGATAGACATTTCTGAGTGGGCAAAAAAACTGAAGGTATGTGTGTCTCATGTGAATGCTCTCCAGAGAGTGAGTTCAGCAGAGGAAGATTTTAATAAACAAGTGGCTAAGATGGCCTATTCTATGTATACCAGTCAGCCTCTTTCCCTAGCTACTTCTCTCATTGCCAATTAATGGGTTCATAAAAAGGTGGTTATGGTGGTAGGGATGGAATTTATGCATGGGCTCAGCAACATGTGCTTCTTCTTGCCAAGGCTGACCTGGCTACAGCTACTGCTGAGTGCCCATTCTGCCAGAAGTAGGGACCTACACTGTCCCAGATATGGCACCACTCCCTGAGGTGACCAACCTTCTACCCAGTGACAGGTTGATTAGCTTGGACCACTTCCACCATGGTAGAGGAAGGGATATATTCTAACTGGACTGAACACATCCTCTGGATATTGGTTTGCCTTCCCTGCATACAATGCTTCTGCCAAAGAACATCCTTGTACTTAAAGAATGCTGTATCCACTCTCATGTCATTCCACTCAGCATTGGTTCAGAATAAGGAACACACTTCACAGTAAATAATATGCAGAAATGAGCACATGTTCATGGAATTATCTAATCTTACCATGTCATCATCTTCATAAAATGCTGGAATGGCCATTTGAAGACACAATTACAGTGCCAACTAGGTGTCAATACCTAGCAGAGTAGGAGCAATCTTTTCTAGGAGGCTTTGTATGCTCTAAATAAGCACCCACACTATAACACTGTTTCTTCCATAGCCAGGATTCACAAGTCCAGGAATCAAAGGGTGGAAATGGGGTGACACCACTCACTATCACCCTTAGTAACCCACCAAAAGAAATGTTTGCTTCCTGTCCCCACAACCTTAGGCTCTGTTGGTCTACAAGTCTTAGTTCCAAAAAGAGGAGTACTATCACCAGGAGACATAATGATTACTCCTTTGAGATGGAAGTTGAGACTTCTACCCGGCCACATTCGGCTTCTTATGTCTTTGAGTCAACAGGCAAAGAAGGGAATTACTGTACTGGATGGGTGATTGATCCTGACTATCAAGGGGAAATAGGACTGAAGCTACAAGGTAAACAAGATTTTTCCTGGAATACAGAGATCCCCTAGGGCATCTCTTAATATGGCCATGCCCTGTGATTAAAGTCAATGGAAAATTGGAACAAACCAACCATGCAGGACTACCAATGCCCCAGGAAGTGAAAGTTTGGGTCAGTCCTCCAAACAAAACCATAGCTAGCTGAGGTGTTTGCCAATGGTAAAAGGAATACGGAAAGGGTAGTGGAAGAAGATAGTGATAAATATGAACTACAACAATGTATCCAGTTACAGAAATGAGGACTGCAATACTATGGATATTTCTTCCTTGTTTTGTTATGGGCATGTTTGTATACGTTTATAATGCTAATATCTTTGCCTTCTTCTCTATCTTTTCCCCTTACCATATGACAT
This sequence comes from Tamandua tetradactyla, assembly GCF_023851605.1. NCBI lineage: Eukaryota > Metazoa > Chordata > Mammalia > Pilosa > Myrmecophagidae > Tamandua > Tamandua tetradactyla. The sequence continues at coordinate 50,528,539 of NC_135353.1, read as the reverse complement.
AACATGCATTAGTTTATATTCTGGTATTTAAGTTATAGGATACCAATTTGAGAATGAATATTACCCAAGGGCTTCCACCCTATTTTGGAGAGAGATTTAGTGCATTTCTGGTTGCACACAGGACAGCTGAATTTTGTTAAGTGAAAAATATTTTTGTTACTGTTTATTTAGTGATTAAGTATGTTTTAAGATAATGTGTATAGCTGCTAAGTTGACAAGCAGTGGATTGTAACAGTTAGTCTTATATATCAACTTGTCCAGGTAATGGTGCCCAGTTCTTTGTCAAGCAAGCACTGCCCTGTTACTGTGAGGACATTTTGTGGGCTTAAATCTTCTATAAGTTGATTGCATCTATGGCTGATTACATCTACAATCAACTTAGGAGAGTGCCTTCAGCAATGAGAGCTATTTCCTGCAATCAATTGATCGGCTAGCTTCTCCTGGGGAATTCACTGAAAACCTTCATTGGAGTTTCCAGCTTGCTTCCTGCCCTATGGAATTTGGACTTGTGCACCTACTCAATTACATGAGACAATCTTATAAAATCTCATAATATTTATAGATGTCTCCTGTCAGTTCTGTTTCCCTAGAGAACCCTAATTAATATAGTTAGATAAGCACTCTGTTTCTAGTTAGAAAAAACCTCAGTGAAAGTTATTAACTTCCCCCTCTCTCCTTCACCTCTCTGTCCCCTGATACTCACTGTGCAAATGCAGTTGACTAATGGTCAACTATTTTGTCTCCTTTCCCTCCCCCAGATGCTACATGTTCTCCTAAGCATGGTTCTTAAGTATATGACTGGCATTCCAATCATATACTCGCTCTGACCAATCAAAGTTTGAGTTTTGCTTTCTTTGGTATTGATTTGTCAAGCTTACAACTCTTAAATCCTTATGTTTCAATTGCTGTTCTGAGCCAAAGACTTTGACTTAGATTTTCGACCAACATGTCCTACTACCCTTTAGAACAGTGGTTCTCAAATATTAGTGTACAAGAGAATCACATGAAGAACTGGTTAAAAATGAAGGTTCTTGACTCTACCCCTAGAGGTTCCACCTGAATAAATTTAAGGAACTGAGTGAAAATCTACATATTAAATAAGCACATTGTGATGCTGATGCAGGTGGTCCATGGGCCACACTTTGAGATGCGCTTATCTAGGCAGATTTAATTAACCCTCATGGGACTTAAATTGTCCCTCTTGTATTAACTTAGCGATAGAAATATCACAACTTTTCTGAGCACGATAAATATTTTTACCCAAGTCACTTTCTTTGCCTTCCCTTAGTGCTAATTTAATTGTATTCATGGTACAAGGCTTCCAAACAATTTCCTTGTGAATCCTATCTGTCTCTAGACTTTAAATATCATCATAACATTTCCTTTGTTAAATGTTATGAGACAATTTTTCTTGGAATACAAGATTTAATGAAGGGTAAAATATCATTTTAGAAATACATGAGGCTTCTAAGTGGAGTAAACCCAGGATGAAATTCTAGTAAACAGAGGTTCAAAAGATATCATCTAATGTACAACATAGGAAAACACCATTGTGACTATATACCATTAGTGTTGTATCTCTGGAGAAGAATAGCATAATAGAATTACAATATAACTAGGGCAATGTTGTATGCTTTTAAGCCTCCATTTAGTAGATTTTTATGATAGGGAGTGTCTCCTAATTTAATCAGTCTGACATTTGCCACTGTCAACACTTTATTTCTTGACTGATTGCCCATTCTGCCTCTTTCGCAAGTATCATGGAGCCATTTAAAAGAAGAAAATAACATGAGCTCCCAAAACAAATCACTCCTTGAAAATGTCAGAGTAATGCCTTTTTTGTTCTATTCCAAAAGAAAAGATGTAAATTCTAAATTGTATAGCCCTCAACCCCACCGATACAATGTACAAATGCTCTTCTAAAAGTTGATCTTTGATGTTCAGCAAATCCCATTAAAACACATGAGATTGTACTTGTTCAGTTAAAATCTTTTCAGTCTATAAATTACTCTCTGGGGCTTTCAGAGGTGCAGCCTCTCTTTGAGGCCTTGTGTTTGAGTAAGTGCATCACAGCAGTCATTTACTAATCCACCCTGTAGCTAAATGCGTTAATATGCTCCCCAGGAAACTGACTGACTTAATAGTCATCTACTCTTAAAGGCCTTAATAATGAATGCCATTATGGTGACATTATATTTTTGATATAGGTCTTAGGCCTACCCCACACTATTATAATTAAAATATTCTGATTCTTGGAATGAAGGTTTTTAGAGCTAAGATTCACATGCTCTTGATCAGCTCACTCTCATCTCCATTAGTATGAAAGAAACTCTTCAACAATGAAACAATGAGTAACTTAAGCCATCTCAAAAACTAATAATTCATCTTAATGAGGTGTTCTAGAAAAATGACTAGCATAGTTTAACCATTAAAATAATGTGGAGATATAAGACAAGTTTTAGCATGGTCCTACATCTTATAAGAACTTGGAAATCTGCTACATGTTGAAACCTTCCTGAAATGACATAGGCAGAGGAAATTAAAGTCACTGGGGACATGGCAACTGGAGACAAGTATAGACACAGCACTCTGATCAGACTTTTCCTCAGATCTTTATATAAAAATATGGTATTGTTTATTCAGACAATGACACATATTGGTTAACTAACTCCTATTTATACACTGCAAAATATTCACATCAAAGCATAATTTTATTACAAGTATTCCCCTGTAGCTACTTCAATACACTGTAATCTAGTAGCCTTGATTCTGGAACACAATTGAATAACTACAGAGCTTGTAAGATGTGACCATGTGATTTGCAAACCTTGTGACTGATATTTCTTTTATCTAGTATATGAACAGATGAGTAAGACAAACAATGACAAAAACTAAATAAATAATAGAGGTGGCGAGTATGGGATGTTTTGGGTGTTCTTTCTCACTGTTTTTTAATTTTTCTTATTATCTTTTTGAGTAAGGAAAATGTTCAAAAATCCATTGTGATGACAAATGCACATCTATATGATGATACTGTGAACCACTGACTACAATTTGGATGATTACAGGGGATGTGAATATATAATATATCTCAATAAAATTGCATTTAAAATATGAAGCACAATTTTAAAAGCAAATGAAAGCTCAAGTAAAGTACTTATTACTAAACTAATTAATTCCAATTAATGAAACTAATGGCTTATTTTTTCTCCCACCTACAGGTTGTTTCAAGCCCTTTTAAAATTCTCTGGCCCTATATTTCTATTTCACTCCCCACCCAGCAACTGTCTGTGTACAGTTATTAATTTAACATTTACTTATTTATACCTTATATTGTTTTAAAATGGAGTTAAAGCAGGGCAGGTATTAATAATCGATTTTAAATCATTTTTAGCTCCCTTGAGTATAAAAGACTGGAAGATACTAGTATGTTCTTAACTGACACTTTTCTTCCTCCCTTTTCCTCCACTTTTGAATTCTTCCTTGTCCCATTGCCGCCCAACTTTTATGGTGTTTCTAATTCACACATTCAAGTCTGTTCACTTTGGGTGAATAAACCTAATCTAACTCTTTAAAAGTACCATCCACAATGAACATCAAACAATGTGCCTAAAACACTTGAAGTTTATTCATTTCCATGCTTTTAATATAAGCTTTTGTCTTCAATTGCATCTACAGGCACACGGAACATTGAATCTGTGTTTGTGTACATTTCCTCCAAGGTAGCAGCAGCTGCTCACATAAAATAAACTGGCAAGCATAAAATGAAACTTATTACTGTCAGTCATAAGGATGGTAAAATACACTTGATCAATCTCAGCCTTGCTGAACTGTTTACATCATTTAGACATAGTCTTAACATTAAGAGAGTCCAGAAGATTACTATCAACATTCATCCGGATGCTTCTTTACAATCCACAAGCTCTTTTACATACTGAGTCACCACTTAAGAGATAAGGAAGACTCCAAGAAGTCATTTGATTTTCTCAAGATCACACAGTTAATAAGTATCAGAATGTGGAATTTCCACTTTGAATTTCGCAATCTGTGACTACACAAATTAGACAAATAAACAGACTAGATTTAAACCCCACGGGAGCAGACAGTGGCTATTTTGTTCTTTATTGCAACTCAGTACCCAGAATAAAGTGATTATAGATTTTTGACAAATATTATTTTTGATAAATAAATATCCACAGAAATACTCTAAGATATTTGGTATAATAAATAGGAGTCTATGAAGCTTTAATTCCCTGCCATTCCTATAGCCCATTTTGAGTGAACAGGCTCAGTTCCTTCTGCATGAAGCTGCTATGGCTCACATGAAAAATATGCCCTTCATGTTAGCCATAAATGAATGGTCAGAGGACAAATGCAATTGTGTTTGGGTTAGGCACAAGAAAGGCCATATACCTGTAGCTTGCTTGAAACTCTGCCTAATGAGGATGATTGAAATTACATGATAATTAATTGATTAGATTCTATCTTTTGGGAAGTATGAAGTTCAGTGCATACAGAGCTCAGATTGTACCTCAAAGTGTAGTATCCCAAAGTCTCAGAGTCCAATAGTCCTAATGCACACCCCAGCCTTGGAAAGACTAACACTTCCTAGTACTTAAAGCATCAGTCTACACTCTCACTCTCAGGTATCCTTGCCATAGACCCCCATTAATGAATATAGCATGGTTTATCTCTTGTGTTCACACTTAATGAGCCAGAATAATATATTTGGGCTCATCTTTCCTCTTTTATTATATAGAAACAGTGATTTGAATCACAGGGTTACTATACCACTGTGTAGACTATACCTTATAGCCATTGACTGGTAAACACACATAAACTTTTACCTATTGGCACTGCAGAATTATTAAATAAGAAGATTCATCTTTAATTTTTCCTCTCTGATGGATCCTTCTAGAAATCAGTTAATCACTAGGATCCATAAGCATTCATTGGTAGCTGGTCAATTTTAGGTAAAGAGAAAACAACAGGTTTACTTTCTTGGCCAAATAAGGATCTACTTAACTTCGCTTGAGAAATATCCAAATACTATTTAGAATTCCCTTAAATGCAATTTTTGAGAGGAAGATAAAAGATCATGTCTTAGCTATCTGTTTGACCAATTGCCTGTAGGTTTTAAATGAAAAATCAAATGCACATGCATTATAATGTTAAGGAAAAAAATTGTGTGAGGCTAATATTAGGACTCCTAAGAGAACCTTCCACTGTTCTTAAGTTTTATATATATATATATGTATAAAATATATTTAAATATATATATTTTATAGTTAAATATATATATATATTTTAGAACATATTTCTGAATACACAATGGATGTGAAATGACAACACATAGTTCAGTATTCACGTATCTTCGTAATAAAGAACTTTTTATGGTGGGCCCACGGTAATAGAAAAGAACATCTAGTAAATGCCTTTATATACATAGAACAATGCCCCCTCAAAGATAACTATGTCCTAATTTCTGGAACCTTCAATGACAAAAAGACTTTCAGATGCCATTAAGTTAAGAATTTTGAAATGGGAAGATTATCCTGGATTATCTAATGTAATTACAAGGGTCATTATAAAGGAAAGAGGGAGGTGGGCAAGTCAGAAGGGAAGATGGGATGATGGAAGCAAAAGGTGGAGTGATGTAATTTTTGGAAGGGCCAGGAGTCAAGGAATGGGGAACACCTCTAGTAGCTGGAAAAAGCAAGGGACATATTCTCCATTAAAATCTATAGAAGGAATGAATCTGTGCTGAAACCTTCATTTTAGTTTAGTCGGATCTGTGTTGGTCTTCAAACCTCCAGAACAGTAAGATAGTAAATTTCTGTTGCTTTAAGCCACTGAGTGTGCAGCAATTTGTTTCAGCAATCAAAAGAAACTAATATATTATCATTTTTTATCCTGTTTTTATGCTTTCATTTCACTAAGTCAGGACTTGCTTATGTTTTAAGTGAGTTTGGTCACTGGCAATAAATACAAAGATGTGACATACAGATATTTTTGCAATGAAAAATAGCATACTTATTTTTCAACAGTCTCTATAAAACTTTAGTCAAACTATTATTAATTCAAGAAAAAGCATTGTTCAGTTGATGTGTGACTATAGGATAATCCAGGAATGTAACTGTTGTTCTTCTCTGCTGCACCAAAAGGTTGTGGGCAAGAATTTGATAAGATCTGAGCAAGATGTCACTCATAAGACCTCCCATCATTATCACAGAAAAGGAAGCCAAACTCCAAATGAGAATGCAGCACTACCTTTAGATAAAAGACATGGAGGGATGTTAGGTAGATTAGGTCACAGCCTCTGACTCTTTCAGAACAAGCTCTGCCTTATTGCTTGATCTGTGAGGATGATTTAGGCCAGTTTTAGAAAGAAATGTCTAATTCATCTTGTTACTTATTGGAATAATCAACTTCTCACAAAGCTCAGACTTTGACCTTAAACTTGCCTCCCAGTAATCCTGACCTGCAGAATTCTTGATTCTGATCACTGTTGACTACATCCAGTAGGTACAGACAATCAGTTTAAATGTAGCTTGGTCCCACTACATATTGATTCAAAATATGTGTTTTACAACTCTCCTGTACCCCAATCCATTTATTCTTAATTTTCATTCTTTGTTGGCTTATCCCCACAGTAATTCCGTAAGTTGGACAATAAGGATTATTTTAAGCAATAAAAATTAAATATATTGTGATTTGTGCAGTAATATTAAGGTGTCTTTGAGACTGTGAAAGTTTGAAGCACCTGCACTTAGCAAACAAAAAAGCTAGAACTCAAACCTGGTAGGCCTGTTTTCGTAAAAACTGTATTATATTGTCTCACACAGAAAATTTCAAATATTTTCTCATCTACCATCAATATAGGATCATTCGATCCTTAGAAAAATGATTTTCTATCCCCTTTGTCCTTCAATAATTATCTAGTGCCCACATGCTGTCAGAATATCCTCACCACAGCTCTCGCCTAATAAATTGCAGAACTCCAGTACTGCTCTTGAGCCCAAAGTTCTTTTCACCACCCATATCTTAGATAACTTTAGTTAATCTGATAAACTTCTTGTGAAAAATAGTAACACTATTGGGTAGCATTTCATCAAAGAACTTACACCCACAATCCAAAGCAATGATGGATGTGGGAATTTCAGGACCTGTAGCATGTGCATATTGTAGTGATGCCTCTCTATGTCTGTAAAAGTATCTGAGAAGGAAGCTGTCTGCTTTAAATATAGGAGTGGCTATGTTCACAAAACGCTTGAATTAATATCCAAAAAGGAAAGAAAGCTTCTTGGATTCTGTTTGGTGCCTCCTAAAAACTAAAGATAAATAGTTGTTTCACAAAAACACTTTTTCCCAGAAGAAGTTCTAAATCCAGTGTGTGCTTATATTTCTAAAGAAGAATGAGTGCAGTACCACTCTGTTCTGGGGTAACGCAAATTGAAACAGTAGCTTGTTGAGGGTGGATGAGCCCTGGACACATTTTGCAATTGCAGAATGTGATTTTCCTACAATAATGTTCTCTTTCAGAAGGCAAGCTTTAAATAAGCAATGGCTATACTTTTAAGGAAGGAGAATTTGTAACAAAATATAAGATAAGCAACATTTGTGAGGGTTTCATTCACTTCCTTCAGTGTCCTTTCTTCTTGTTACTGTATTTTCCCCCTTGCACAGCTGTTTTGGAATGTGCTACCTGGAAGCAGTAGAGTATAGTGATTATGAACTGTACAAACTCAGGGTTTGCAGTCAGAGAAATTTAGATTCAAATCCCAGTTCTGCGATTCAATAACCATGAGTCTTAGGAAATTTTAACTTCTTTGAATGTCAGAGAGATGCTCTGAAAATTAAGTAATACAGCCGTTATTTAATACTTCTAAAGACATGTTTCTTGTTGCTGCCAATTAAAATGTCTTCTAAAACTAGAACTTTTCTAGAAATTTCGCAAACCAAGCCAAGATTAGAAAGCTTTTTTTCCACTAAAAATGTATAGAAATAACAGATAAAATATATGGAAAGTTTATATAGTGTGGTGAGGACTTTTGCTTCCAGCCATGACATAGTAATTGGCACTGGACTTGGCATTTAGTTGTTAAAAAAAAAAAAAGACTAGAAAACTGAACAAAAATGTTAAATGATTCTTTTCATACATTGGACAATAGTCAGCACAGATTGGATATCTCTGCAAACAGGAAAACAATAAGATGGGCTTCAGAAATATGCCTAGGAGTTCCCTAAAGTCTTTCACTGAATATGAAGCTGTTCATCTGTAGGAAAGAGCTCTGTGGGGCCAGAAAGAGAACACCTATAAGGGAGTTGGAGGCTGAATAATTTCCAGTGCTCATATATAATTGGAAAGTATTCTAGATCAGCTAGCAGAGGTCAACAAGTATTTTCATTAAAGAGCCAGATAGTAAATATTTTAGGCTTTGTGGCCCACATATAGTCTCTGTCACATAATCTTCTTTGTTTTTTATTACCTTTTAGAAATGGAAAAATAATTCTTAGCACTCAGTTCCTACAAAAACAGGACATGGGCTGGATTTGACCTACAGGTGATTGTTTTCTCAACCTCTAAGCTATAGAGGGTCAATCTTGAGCAACAGAGGTATGTAATAGAGACTCCACTTAGTACATACCTTAGCACTAAACTAGACGTGGAACATATGATACTCTCTTGACCAACACTAACAAAGCTTAAAACAGTCCTGAAATAAATCAAGGCAAAGAAAATACCAATTATCAACATAAGAATGGGAAAGGGAATGTTCTGAAATCCTGTAGACATTAATAGGATAATTAGAAAATAGTCACAATAAATGTATGCCAATAAATTAAACAATTAGATGAAATGGGCATATTTCTTGAAGGACAACATTTATGAAAATTGACTTAAGAATAAATAGAATGAAATTCTGATGCATGCAGCAGCATGGATGAACCTTGAAGACTCAAGTTGAATGAAATAAGCCAGACATAAAATGACAAATATTATATGATCTCACTGATATGAAATAATTGGAATAATCAAACTCATAGGGTTAGAATCTAGAATATAGGCTACCAGGAGATTGGATGGGTAGAGGGAATAGGGATTTAAGGCTTAAAACATAGAGTGTTCCTACTTGAAATGATGGACATATTTTGGTAATGGGTGGTGGTGATAATAGCACAGAACGGTGAACAATGTTAACACTGAAATATGTACCTCTATATCTGAATGTAGTTTAAAGGGGAAATGTTTGGTGGTGCATTTTGTATACAAATATTGTATAGAAATTACTTTTGTGTGTTTGGCAACAGAATAAAAAAATTAAAAATCAAAAAAAATTTAAAAAAAGAATAAATAGAAACTCTGAATAACTTCGTGACCATGGAAGTATTAATTGAAAACTTTTATGCAAATAAAACTCCAACACCAAATGGTGAATTCCATGAAACATTTAGGAAATAAGCAACACCATTTTTTCACAAATACTATCAGAAAATAGAGGAGAAAACACTGTCCAACATTCTATAAGGTACATTACCCTTGTTCCAAAGCTACTCTAAGACATTAAAAAAAATAAATCTATTCACAAATATCCCTCATGAACATATTAAAAAGTCCTTAATAAATACTAACAAATTGAACCAGGAATATATAAAAAGGATGATACATCATGACAAAGTGGGGCTGATCCCAGGATTGCAAGACTATTTGAACATTCATAAATCATTCACTGCAATTTCCAATTCAACATATTAACAGACTAAAGAGAAAAAACACGATCATCTCAATAGATATGGAAAAAGCATTTAACACAACTTTCACACCTATTCATGATAAAAACACTCAACAAACTAGGAATAGAAGGAAAATTCCCTCATCTGATAAAGGATATCTTTGAAAAACCTACAGCTAATATCACACTTGATAGTGAAAGTCTGAATGCTTTCCTCCAAAATTGAGAACAAGGTAAGAATATATGTGCTTACCACTTCTGTTCAACATTTTTTGCCAAGATCTAGCCAATGCAATAAGACAAGAAATATCAATAAAAAGCATGCATTTTGGAAAGTATCAGGCACTTTCCTAACAACACAGATGAGTTTTGTTTGCTTTGGTAAGTTATGTTTTGTGTATTGAACTTTAATCCTGTGACCTTGCTAAACTCAATGATTAATTATAGTACTTTATTTTTGTAGATTCTTTGCAGTTTTCTCAGAGAACGTTTTACGTTTTCCTTACTAGTATGACTCCATTTTTCATAGAAATTTACAAAACAGACAAAATGCATCTACGCTGATAAAGGAGTATTTAATATTTGGCAAGGACTCAGTAAATGTTATTTATTGTATTTGAAATATAAATGGTTGAAATTAAATTTTAAAAACTAGAGTTATGCCAGTACAGTATACACTGATAGCAGTGATTTCCCAATCTGTAGACATATGCAAGATGACTTTGTGCCTTATCTGTCAGGCTTTCTGTAAAAGAGAGTTTCCTGGGGATAAGAGGTTGCTTTATCTGTAGATGATGTGTGTGACTAAATGATTTCAATGAATATACACTAAACTATTAAAGTTGTCCTCTCAATGTCCTCTCTTATTTTTATTGAGGTGTAATTTACATATGGTGAAATGTGCAAATGTTTAGGGTACAATTTCATCAGTTTTAATAAATGCATACACTTGTGCGATGAACATTCCTATCATTATGCAAACGTTGTTATCACCTCAGAAAGTGTCCTGGTTCCCCTTCTTAGTCACCTCTCCCCCCAAGAAAACCAGCTTTGTTTGTTTTAGAACTGCATAAATGAAATCATATAGTAGTATTTTTAGTACTGGGCATCTTTCACCCACCAGAATATTAATCTTTTATTTTTAGAATAGACTATCTGGAGATGTCAATACAGAAGTAATTAACCTAAAGAAATGAATGGGCTATAGAACACAGGTGCAAATGTCCACGGAAAGGTAGCTCTTTCTAGACTCCCTAGGAAGAGAGATAGGTTAGAGTATAATACTTCAAAATATTAGCCATGGTTTTTTTCTTCCAGTAATTCACTTATACCACACCAACCCACACACTTCAAGTACCTATGCAGTACTGTAATCATTGCTTCATTTGAGAGATGCAACAGAAAAAGAAGTAGCAACAAAACCTGCCTTGGTTTTTAGAGATCTTATGGAAGACAGAAGACTCCGGGCATAGACAGAAGTTTGGGGGGAAACATCAGTGAGCTCAAGAATTTGACGTATGTGGTCCACCCTCTACAAGCCAAAAGAAGATTCCTAGGTGATGGGGTGAAACAAAGTATTAGTGATGAGAATGGCAAGGTTGTTAGGCTAGAGAGGAAAGATCTGTAGGGACCAGAGCAGGAATAAAGAACTGCACTGCAAAGGGCTACTATGAGGGCATTGTTCCAATGTCTAGGAGCTTCATGGGAGCATTTTATCCTGACATCATTTAAGCAAACACAGTCCATTTGTCTTGATTTTCCAGGGCTACAGTAGCAAAGGACGAGAAACTGGGTGGTTTAAAATAACAGGAATTGGTTGTTTCACAGTTCTGGAGGCCAGGATTTCAGATCAGTGTGTCAGCAGGGTCATGTTTCCCCTGAAGTCTGTAGGGTTCTGTCAGTGGTTTGTTGGCAGTCAATGGCATTCTTAGGTTTATAGAATAACTCAATTTCTGGTTCCATCACATGACTATCCTCTCTCTGTGTCCAAATTTCCTCTCCTTATAAGGACACCAGTAATATTGGATTAGGGTCCACCCTAATCCTGTTTGTCCTTTTCTTAATGAAAAACATCTTCAAAGATCTTATTTCTAAATAGGATTATATTCATGAGCTCAGAAGTCAGGACTTGAGCACCATTACATACCCAAAAAGGCTAAGATGCCAGTACTTTTCCTTGGTATCTTTTGTAAACTTCCCTTCAACAACCAGAATTGCATGCAGTGAGTATCAAGTGTGACATCTCTCTGGCCACCAGAACACCCAATATGAACAACATCCTTGGAGTGTCCAAGGATATCAAGTAGCCCAAAAGGGGTGGTAGTGATGGCTTGTAAGATCTTACACTAGTACCTGTGACTGGAAGAGAACCAGCCTGTAGTTTCCCTGGAACCAGAACAGTGATTAAATGTTCCTGTCCTCCACTACCCTCCATTGCAACAATACATGGAGAATCATCAAATCAACCAACCAAAGCCAATGCAAAAGCCAATGTTTTGTTTATTTTCCTTCAAACTGTTGAAGTCTGAGGGCATTATGATTATATATTATACCTTTCCCAAAGCAAAACTCATATATATTTTGACTGAATGTTGAAGATTACATTATTCCATAAAATGGCTTTATACTCCCTATTTTCTTCAGACATTGTTATATAACAATGGAGTGAGGCAATATGTCATATAGAAAGAATATAGGGTTTGGATCAACTACAGGTACTAATTCCAGCCCCACCACATACTAGTTGTGCATTATTGGATAAGTTACTTATGCTCTATTAGCTTCAATTCCTAATATGAAGTGGGGCTAATATATCTTTCTTTGCCAAACATTAGTGAAAATTCAAGATAATAATCTGATACCTGATCCTTAAAGCACCTATTACAATACCTGGCACATAGAAAACATTTAGTAAATTGAATTATTAATGAAAGGTCTTTCTGCAGAAGTGCCATAAAACTTCACTCCTTTGGGTTAATGACCTACTCATTTAAACAAAGGCATTCCTAAGCAAAGCTGTGAAATACATCATTTCTCTTTAGCATCTACATTAAGACTCCCCTTTTTGTGTCCTTCTGTCTTTAAATCAGTATTTGGGGAGGGACAAAGAGAGGTCAGAGAATGATTTGGAGAAAATGGCACAAAGAAAAATTCCTATTTCTAAGTTAGATTTATGATTTAGGAAGTCAGGTGATAAATGTGACATAGAACTTGTTTTTTTCCAGAAAATAGAGCTGAACCAGGCAAATAATATGAATTTCACTTATGCTCCGATAGAATAAGAGCATTATCATTCAAATATTACTCTTAAATATGACTAACTATATGTGTTTGTGTGTGTGTGTGACTTCCTCCTAACTTTATTTCCAGTTACATTAATCATGCATTATTTTCTTAAATATTATAATATAAAAAGGAGGAATGGCCATTTCTTAAGAAAATTTGCAAGAGAGGATATAATATTTTGGAACAGCTACAGCCATGAATTTAATGAATGACTTGGTGAAAGTAACATTAAATAGCGTGTTGGTTTGCAAGCTCCTGGAATGCAATATACCAGAACTAGAATGGCTTTTAAAAAGGAGAATTTAATAAGTTATAAGTTTACACTTCTAAGCCTATAAAAATGTCCAAACTAAGGCACCCAGGAAAAAATACCTTAATTCGAGGAAGATCAACGGGTATGTCAGTTGGGAAGTCACGTGGCTGGCATCTGTTGGTCCCTTGCTACTGGGCTCCATTTCTTTCAGCCTCTGTCACTGTGGGGATTCCTTACTTTGCTTCTCCTGGGATGCTTTCATCTCTTGGCTTCTTTTGGCTCTATCCAGGTTCTGGTTTGCTTAACATCTCATGGCGACCTCTGCTGAGTTCCAAGCATCTCCAAACATTTGTGTCTCTGTTCTCCAAATGTCGGCATCTGTGTCAGCTCTCTGTCTGTCATTTCTGACTCTCTCCAAAATGTTTCTTCTTTTAAAGGATTCCAGTAAACTAATTAAGACCCACTTGGAATGGGTGGAGTCACATCTCTATCTAATCAAAGGGCACACCCACAATTCAGTGTGTCACATCTCCATGGAGATAATCTAATCAAAAGTTTCTAACCTACAGTATTTAATCAGGATTAAAAGAAATGGCTGCACCCACAAGATTGGGTCCATATCAAAACGTGGCTTTTCTGGGGTACATAATAGATATAAACCAGCACAAATGCAAAATCAGTTCATAGATGAACTGTGCAGTAAGTGTTTTATACATGTGAATAATTTATCACTTTTCTATATTTAAAACAACACAGAATAACTTACTTTCATTTTTATTTGATAGAAACCATTATTATCATTATCATCCCTTTATTGAGGACACAGAATATGGAGGGCACTGTGCAAGAAATTGTTGACAAAGACAATGTGCCTATAATCAAAGTACTTAAATCAAATTAGGTAACAAGCAGTGTAAGCATGAAAGCACTATATCAAAGTCACAGTTGGTTGGCAAAGTATACCTGCTCATCAGGAATACCTGGTTTCTGGGCTCTTCATCCTTCCTATACTCAAAATAGAGACCCCTTACCCCCAACCTAAACAGTTAATTTCTGACCTCTGTCATCTTGGAAGACAAGTGGCTTACCATCTGCTGATCCTTGACCCCCATTCATTGCTCTCTCTCACTAAGCATCTGTGAATCTTCTCTTAACTTCTCAGGGGCAAACTCTGGATTTCCTCTCTTAGCTTCTTTCAGCTCGCTCCGGGTTCTGGGTCCTTAAGGTTCTGTGAGTTTTTGCTTAGCATCTTCTAGGGCAGTTCTGTCTGATTTTTCCAAGAAATGTCTCCCTCTTAAAGAACTCCAGTAAGCAGATTAAGACCCATTTTGAATGGGCACGGTCACACCTTCATGGAAACAATCTAATCAAAAGGCCAACCTGACAATAGGTCTGTCTCCACAAGACTGGATTATAATAAAGCTCTTTGGGGGTACATAGTTTCAAACCAGCATGTCAGATTAACTCAGTGATCCAACTTAGTATCACTAATGCTGAATCAACCCCACATGGTGTGCTTCTCCAGTAATGCAATATGCAACATACAGCAGCACCTAAGAAGTAGTTCTACCAAAAAAATCTCTAACTGAATAAAATTATCCTTAGTTCTAAATTCCAGTTTTCAGAACTACAGAGGATGGAGGAACAAATTCAAAGACACCACAGTGAAAAGGCAAACCCAAATGATTTATTGTAAAGGCCAATATTCATGGTCTACTCAATAAGTCAAAATTATGAAAAGGAATGAAGAATGCTCTTTTAGAGTAAAAGAAAATTAACAGATATAACAAACAACAGGATTGAATCCAAGTTGGAAAATAACTATATAATACATTTTAAACAATCAAAGGAATTTGAATATAGACTGCATTAGAAGATATTATTGGAATTAATGTAATGTTTTGGAGTTAATGTAATTTTGAGGTATGATAATGGTATTGTAATTATTTATGAGAATGGGAGAGTGTCTTTATTCTTAAGAGATGAATACTGAAGTATTTAGAGGTGGCATGCCCTGAGGACTGCAACTTACTTTAAGATGGCTCAACAACAACAAAAATGTGTGTGTGTGTGTGTGTGTTCATATGTGGAGAGAAAGAGAAAAAGAGTGAGGGAGAAAGAGATTGAGAGTTAACAATTAAAAACATAGGCACAGAAATTCATCAAGCAAAGAAAATTCAATATAAGCAAAAGATGATTCAATCATTCATCTAAAGAGAAATGGTTGGCATAGTATCTGACTACAGCAGAAGTTGTGTGTACAGATACAGATGACCACTAGCTCGCAATGGTTCAACTTTGTAACCATTGCTGGGGAGTCAATTAGATATTATTATAGGTCTTCCAGGATTTTTACTTTCTCCTACCTATCCATTCCTTCACTAATTTCTCCTCATGAGAATCAGCTTAACCATCTTCCACATAATTTTGTTTTAGATCTCTGCCTATGTGTTCCCACAGTGACCTATACTTCTATCATAGTATTATTACACTAAATTATGTATCTGTCTCTCTCTCTGGGTGGAAAGCCCCAACAAAAAAAGTCTAGAATTCCCCATTATTTTCCAAGTACTTAATCCATTACCTGGTACAGCATACACACTCAGTAAATTTGGCATATTTTGGCATTTAAAATTGAATTATTGCTATAATCTAATTCAACCCCCTTGATCAAGAGGCTTACTCTTGTGAAGCTTATGTAGGTAGCAGAGAAGCTTAGACTACCTATATGTATACATAAGAGTTACTTCTGAAGGACCTCTTTTGTTGCTCAGATGTGGCCTCAGTCTCTCTAAGCCCAACCCTTCAAGTGAAATCATTGTCCTCCCTCCTAAGTGGGACATGACATCCAGGGGTGAAAGTCTCTCTGGTAACATTGGAGATTACTCCCAGGGATGAATCCAGACCTGGCACCATGGGATCAACAATTGCATCCTGACCAAAAGAGAAAAAGAAGTGTCATTAATAAAGTATCAGTGGCAGGGAGAGTTCAAATAGAGTCAAGAGGCTACTCTGGAGCTTGCTCTTATGCAAGCTTCAGGTAGACCCTGCTACCTATCATAACCTGCCAATCCCCAACCAGGACCATCCAGTCAATCCTAAAGAACACCTAGGGCAATATATAAGATTCCACAGGGGTTCCAGGCACTAAAGTAACTTTCCAGAAACCTACAACCTTCAGATGAGTCCCTGCTCCAGATAAGTCCTGAAACCTAAAACATCCACTCCAGAAGATCAGATAGTTCCATCTCCCTACCCTGTATTAATGACAGACCCTTCCAATACGAACAATTTAGGATCATCATAGTCCACACACTCCTAAAGGGGAGGGATGGGAAGATCAAAGGTGATGGTGGAGTTATACAGAGAAGATAGGATTCAATGAATGAATATGAATGCTGATTCATTAAATTGATGTCTCTTTTAGTTTCCAGTATTTTAGAGCAGCTAATAGTAAAAACCTAAAATTGTGAAATTGCAACACATGTCAAACTCTGAAATAAGTTCTACAACTAATTGTGGTGCTGTGCTTTGAAATGTATAGCTTTTTCTTTTACATATATGCTATTTTTCACAAACAAGAAGGAAAAAAAGTCATGTGATGATAAAAACATATTTAAGCCCTCTAGCCTCCTATATTCTGGAGCATATAGAAGGAAAAATCTGAGAGGATCATATGGTAGCCCATGACAAACTCTGGGATCTGTCCTGTTAGTGCTTGTTGAAGAGTACTTTGGAAACTATTGCCTTTTTCCTTCTTTGTTTTGTATATACTATACAATAAAAAATAAAAGTACTAGAATTAGTGAGTGAGTTTAGCAAGGTTTCCAGATACAACGCCAATAGACAAAAATCAATTTTATTTATATATTTGATATAAAGAATCCAAAATTTAAATAAAAAAAAAATCATGCATGCGGTGCATGGGTGGTTCAGTAATAGAATGATTGCTTTCCATGCAGGAGATCTGGTTTTGATTCCTGGACCATACACCCACCAAGAAAAATTTAATAAATAAAAACAATCATGCATAAAGTACAGGATTTCCTACACCACACCACCACCAACACGTTTCATTTCTGTGGAACATTTGTTACTATTGATGATAGCACATTTTTCTAATTGCACCATTTTTAAACAATAATTATCTTTCTTTACAGTTGATAAAAGATTATTAAAATAGTTCTACCTATCTTAGTTACTTATGTTACATATATTTCCCCATATTATTATTATTATAACCTTGTGTTAACATCTGCTTTAGTTTGCTGGCTGCTGGAATGCAATATACCAGAAACGGAATGGCTTTTAAAAGGGAGAATTTAATGAGTTGCAAGTTTACAGTTCTAAGGCCGAGAAAATGTCCCAATTACAGCCAGTCTATAGAAATGTCCAGTCACAGGCATCCAGGAAAAGATACCTTGATTCAAGAAGGCTGATGAAGTTCAGGGTTTCTCTCTCAAGTGAGAAGGCATGTGGCAAACACAGTCAGGGTATCTCTCTCAGCTTGAAGGGCATATGGCGAACATGATGTCATCTGCTAGCTTTCTCTCCTGGGTTCCTGTTTCATGAAACTCCCCGGGAGGCATTTTCCTTCTTCATCTCCAAAGGTTGCTGGCTCGTGGACTCTCTGCATCTCATGGCTACATCGCTCTGCTCTCTCTGAATCTCTCATTATCCAAAGTATTTCCTCTTTTATAGGACTCCAATAAACCAATCAAGACCCACCCAAATGGGTGGAGACATGTCGTGTCCCTTAATCCAGTTTAACAACCACTCTTGACTAAATCACATCCAGGGAGATGATCTCATTACAATTTCAAACATACAGTATTGAATAGAGATTATTCTACCTTTATGAAATGGGGTTTATATTAAAACATGGCTTTTCTTAGGGGGCATACTTTCTTTCAAACCAGAACAACATCTATTACAACCCATGAAAGAACATTCTTACATTGGTACTATTAACTATAGTCCATCATATGTAGTAGGGCTCACTGTACTGCATGTCCTGTTTTTAACATTTCTGTTTGTTTGTTTGTTTTTGTTTTTTGCTTGGGCAAGCACTGGGAATCGAACCTGGGTCTCTGGCATAGCAGGCAAGAATCCTGCCTGCTTAGCCACCATGGCCCCTCCTGTTTTTAACTTTTAATTTTAATTCTAGCAGTATATACATCTTATGGCTTCCTTTTTAAAACCATGGTCACCTATAAAGTTCATTGCTGTTGATTACACTCACAATAATGTGCTACATCACCATCATCCATTTCCAATCCTAAATGGAAAGCCGTAAGCATAAACAGAAATTCCATACAAGTTAAGCATAAACTCCCCATTCTCTCACCCCAATCTATTCCCTAGTAGCCTATATTCCAGATTCTAATTCTATGAGTTTGTTTTATTATGATTAGCTCATAACAGTAAAATCATGCAATACGTACCTTTTGTGTCTGGCTTATTTCACTAAACATAATATCTTCAAGTTTCATCTATGTTGTCACATACATCAAGAGGCACTCCTTTTTGCAGCTGAATAATATTCCAATGTATATATGTACCACTATTTGTTTATCCATTCATTGGTGGATGGACACTTGGGTTGATTCCATCTGTTGGTAATTGTGAATAATGCCACTATAAACACTGATGTGCAAATATCTGTTAGAGTCCCTGTTTTCAATGCTTCTGGGTATAGACCTAGTTGTAGGATTGTCAGATCATATGGCACTTCTCTACTTAGATACCTGAGGAACTGCTAAACTGTCTTCCGCATGGCTGAACAATGTTACCTTCCCATCAGCAATGAATGAGTGTTCCTATTTTTCAACATCATCTCCAACACTTGTGCTTTTCTATTTTTCTAATAGTGACCATTTATAGTAGGAGTGAAATGATATATCATTATGGCTTTAATTTTCATTTCCCTGATAGCTAGTGATGTTGAGCACCACCTTCTCATGTACTCTTTAGCCATTTGAATATCCTCTTTGGAGAAATGTCTAATCAGGTCTTTTGCCCATTTTTTATTTGAGTTGTTTGTCTTTTTATTGTTGAGTTGTAGGATTTCTTCATATATTCTGAAAATTAAACCCTTACCAGATATGATGTTTCCAAATATATTCCCCCCACTGAATAGGTTGTCTCTTCATTTTTTGACAAAGTTCTTTGATCTGCAAAAGTTTCTAGAGGAGGCCCCATTTATCTTTTTGTTGTGTTTTTGATTTGACTAAAATCTAAAATCTAAAAAACATTGCCTACCACAAGATCTTTTCTTTTTAAACTTTTTATTGTAGTAATATATACAACTCAAAATTTCCCATTTTAATCGCTTTCAAGTGAACAATTCAGTAGTATTAATTGCATTCACAATACTGCATTACCATCAACAATACCCCACCTTTTTTATGACATCAAACAGAAACTCTGTCCCCATTAAGCAGTTATTCTTTCCCTGTTCCAACTTGTCTCTTTGAAATTTACGAAAGTTGCTTCTTCTAGGTATTCATATAAGCAAGAACATACAACACTTGTCTTTTTGCATCTGACTTATTTCATGCAACCTGATGTCAAGGTTCGTCCATGACATCCCACGTATTGGATCATCATTCCTTTATAAGGCTGAATAATATTCCATTGTATGCATTTACCACATTTTATTTATCCATTCATCTCTTGATGGACAGTTGGGTTGCTTCTACTCTTAGGTTACTGTGAATAGTGCTGCTATAAATATTGGTGTGCAAATATCTGTTTGAGTCCCTTCTTTCAATTCTTTTGGGTATATGCAAAGAAGTGGGATGGTTGGGCCATATGATAATTCTATTTTCAACTTTCTGAGGACTGCTAAATTGATTTCTACTT
Source organism: Tamandua tetradactyla (assembly GCF_023851605.1). Classification (NCBI taxonomy): domain Eukaryota; kingdom Metazoa; phylum Chordata; class Mammalia; order Pilosa; family Myrmecophagidae; genus Tamandua; species Tamandua tetradactyla. The sequence goes on along the minus strand of NC_135353.1, from coordinate 50,508,403 downwards.
GGCTGTACTATTTTACAAAGTCATGCAGTGTGTATAAGTGTTCATATTTTTACACATCATTTATTTTCTGATTATTAAATAATAGCACATGTTAGTGAGTATGAAATGGTATCTCATTTTGATTTGCATTTCCTTTATGACTAATCATATTAGGCATCTTTCTATGTGCTTATTGGTCATTTTTATATCTTCTTTTGAGAAATATCTATCCAAGTCCTTTGCCCATTTTCTAACTGGATTGTGAGCCTTTTTGTTGTTGAGTAGTGGGATTTCTTTATATATTCTGGATATTAAAACCTTATCAGATATATAGCTAAGGATATAATAGAATAGCCTAGCAGTAGGAAGGGGAAGCTGAGTCCCCACATTCTTCATCAGGGACCCATTACATAGCATGAGAACTTCTGTATGTCTGAAGTCTTCTCTCTAGGCACCATACATTTTAGCACCAAGTTCCTGTCTGACTGGCTTCTGTTATTTATACTGCAAATCCTTGGTGACCACTTGGCATAAGCTTTCTAGTTCTGTGGCTGGAGGAATTCTGAATGAGCAAGGTAAGTAGGTCAAGGCTGCACTTGAGGCCAATTATATTTTTGTATATGTCTATATATACACACATACATATATATACACATATACACATGCATATATATATATATATATTTCAGAAAACTGAACATAAAAACTTTCATGCTTTTCATGGCAACAATTTAAAATTTTTTTGACACCACAGTTATACTTTGTGGTTGAAGTCCTACGTGTAAGTGCACATCTTTTCCAGATAATTTCCTAAATGCAATTTTATTGAGATATATTATATATTCACATACCATATAGTCATTGAAATTATTCAATCAGTAGTTCACAGTATCATCATATAACTGCATGCACTGATCATTACAATTGATTTTTGAACATTTTCATTATTCAAAAAAAGAGTAAAAGTGAAAAAGAACACTCAAAACATCCCATATTCCCCATTACCCCACACATTATTTATTTAATTATTCTTTTTTTTCCTACTTACCTGTCAGAGTGTCAGCCACAGGTTTTCACAATTATATGTTCACAACATAAAAGTGCTATAATTATTCAATCAACTTCAAGAATTAAGGCTATTGCGAAAGCAGCCACAGACAATACATGCATAAATGTGTGAAGCTGTGTTACAATAAAACTTTATTTATGGACACTGAAATCTGAATTTCATGTAATTTTCACATGTTACAAATATTCTTCTTTTGATTTTTTTCTGACCATTAAAAAATATAAAAACTATTCTTAGTTCATAGGTCATACAAAAACTAGGGGAAGGCCTGGAAGGCTGGGTTTGCCCCCTCACTTAGAGAACTGTGGTACTGACACAGTTGTCTGAAAACATGAAAGCTTGTTTGGCTATACATTTCATAGCTAAGAATTGGAAGCTTTGGGGCTTTGCAAGTGTATATATGTACTATAACATAAGACTCATTAAAATGAACTTAGATTTAGCGTCTATATTGTGTACCATAGTGCACTCTTAAAATTTATTTTTACATGCAGTTTGTTTTTTTAAGTTTACTTTTTATATATCCACAGCTTATGGTTTTCAATTTTCACAAAATGAATTTAGAAAGATGTATAATTTAATGTCTACTGAGCTGTGGCATATTAACAAGGAACTTAACCATTTTTTAAAGCAAAAGTGGACTGAATTTGTGTTTAAATTTATTTATTTTAGAAAGGTTTGCACTGAAACTGTACTTATATATTTATTGTACTTGGTTTTGCATATAGAGTAGAAGCATTAGTGGTGGTAGCTCATTATTTGAAGACATATCTCTTAAAAAGAAAATGTATCCTCTGAATATTTGAAATGATGTAAAAAAGCTTCAACCTCATCTCTGATTAACTGAAAAGCTATTGATCTGAGACATTCTTCGCCATTTAACATTAATTGGTTTTAAAACCTTGCTGTATAAAACTGTCATTTAACTTTAAAAGTTTCTTCTTATTCTTGGCATGTAGCAAATTATGGCTTTTTAAAATGAAATATCTGTGTCCTATAAAGTAAAATCCAAACTTAAAAAAAATCAAGTGTATTGAATTACAGTTCAAGTACTTCCCTCTAGCTACTCCAATACAACAAAAACTGAAAAGGGACATTTATATACTGCCTAAGGATAACCTCCAGAATAACCTCTCAGTCTATTTGAAATCTCTCAGGCACTGAAAATGTATTTTGTTTCATTTCTCTTTCCCTTTTTAGTGAAGAGGGCTTTCTCAATTCCATGATGTCAGAGCCAGGTTCATCTGCTGGAGTCATGTGCCACATTGTCAGGGAGATTTATACCCCTGGGAGTCGTGTCCCAAATAGGGAAGAGGGCAGTGAGTTCACTTGGGGAGTTGGCTTTGAGAGAGAGGCCACGTATGAGCAACCAAAAAGTTCATCTTGGGGTGAATCTTAGCCTAATCATTAGTAGGCTTAGCTTCTCCTTTTCAGGAATAAGTTTCATAACAGCAAACCCCAAGATCGAGGGCCTGGTCCATCAAATTGGCAGTCGTCAATGATTGTGAGAATATTAGGTCTTCACCAGTGGGGAAGTTTAATATTTCCACCTTTTTCCCAGTTCCTCATTAGGTCTTTACAAATACTTTTTGTTCTCCTGTTCACATTACTCTGAGATGTACCAGTGTATCACACTAACCTGTAGAAACTAAAATGATCTCAGGCCTTATTCAAGGTTCCATGTAGTGTTGGTGTTTGAATAAGCTGATCATACAAGTTAAATCAGATAGTATGTTACAGAAAATACAAATTTTGCACCAAATAAACATCTCTTTCTTTGGCCTTACACAGAAGTTAAAGTTTTAAAATACAGTCAATATCATCCCTTTACCATTTAGTATGATTTACTTTAGTCATATCCAAATCAGCTTCATTCATATCTCTAATTGAAGACTGATCATATGTTGAGGGTTTCTGACAGTTGCTATATGGGGTAATGCTGATTTTCATAGCTGCAGAACTCTAACTCTGAGTATCAGGTGTCACAAAAATACCCGAAGTTCCAGGGAAGGAACAAGTTATACATAAAGTGCTCAGCATCTTAGAATTTAGAAATAACAGTTACAACTCCAGAACAGATGTGACTGCTCTAAGAGCTTACAACCTAAGAACCTTTACCATAGGACTTCACCTGATAACCTATAATCTCAAATTCAACTCTCAGAATTTGCACATTATAGTTAGTCCATATTAGTACAATGTTATATTTGTCTTTTAATTTGTGTCTTGTCTCATTCAACATACCATTCTCAAGATTCATTCACATAGACGCATGCCTCACAAATTCATTCCTTCTTGCAGCCACTCAATAGTTCATTGTATATATATACACCACAGCGCCCCCTTCCATTCCTCAGTCAGTATACACTTAGGCCACCTCCATCCATTGCAAAGCATGAACACTGCACCATAAACACCAGTGTGCAAATATCCAATCTGTCCATGCTCTCATGGTTGCAGGATCATAGGGCAATCATATCCCTAGCCTCCTGTGGGTCCACCACACTGCCCTCTGGAGGGGCTGCACCACTCTATTTCCCTACCAACAGTGAATATGTACATCTCTGTCTCCACATTTTCTGCAGCATTTGTATCTCTCTGTTCATTTTAAAACTGTTTTATTCACACATCATACAATCCAAACTAAGTAAAAAAAAACTTTCTGGTATAATAACATAACAATGCCTTCACTATAACCATCTACATGAGGACATATGCATTTCTTCTGCAAAAACTCCACACCCCTCACCCATATCCTCCACTTATTGACATTTCACTTTAGTATATTGACTTTGTAATATTCAATGGAAGCATATCACAATGCTACTGCTAACTATAGACCCAAGTTTACACTAATTTTATTTTTCTCTGTGTACCATCCCATTTTCAGCATCTCCAATTCTGACATTAAGTTGTTCTCCTGCATGCAAAGTTATTATTGCATTTGTACATAAATTCACCATCATTATCTAATCTAAGCATCTCCAAGTTATACATCTTAGTCCTTATCTTTTCTGGCTGGTGTCATATATGCCCCCAGCCCTCCTCCATCAACCATACTCACATTTACCTTCATTCAGTGTACTTACAATATTGTGCTACAATCAGTGTATTGTGCTATTCATTTCTCCCACAACTGATATAATCCAATCAGTTGGATACTATTAAGAAAGAAGAGAGAATTTTCACTGTTTCTTCAACCAGTGAGCCTCCCCTGTTGAGTCTGTCAAAACACTTCACTGGAGCTGCCATTATCAGCGAACCATATGGGTTTTGGAGTCTTCCATTCCCACAGTTGCATGAGACACCTTTATAAATTTCATATCCTCAGATATCTCCTGTTGGTTCTGTTTCTGAGGAGAACTTTGATTAATAGAGCTTGGTACTGGGAGTCAGTCTTAAGAAACAGAATCTTAGAAATGGGCACTAATGACTCTGTCTCAAATAATCAAGATGGCACTGAGCATACATGGTGCACTGGTTTGAAAGTATGTATGTCATTGAGAAAAGCCATGCTTTAATCAAAATCCCATTTCATAAAGGCAAAATAATCCCTATTCAATACTGTATGTGTGGATCTGTAATTAGATCATCTCCCTGGAGATGTAACCCAATCAAGAGTGGTTGTTAAGCTGGATTAGGTGATGACATGTCTCTGCCCATTTGGGTGGGTCTTGATATGTTTCTGGAGTCTTATAAAAGGGAAACATTTTGGAGAATGAGGCGATTTGGAGAGAGCAGAGAATGCTGCAGCACCATGAGGCAGAGTCCACCAGCCAGCAACCTTTGGAAATGAAGAAGGAAAACACCTCCCAGGGAGCTTCATGAAACAGGAAGCCAGGAGAGAAAACTAGCAGATCATGCTCTCTTTGCCATATGCCCTTCCAGCTGAGAGAGAAACCCTGACTGTGTTCGTCATGTGCCTTCTCACTTGAGAGAGAAACCCTGAACTTCATCAGCCTTCTTGAATCAAGGTATCTTTCCCTGGATGCCTGTGATTGGACATTTCTATAGACTTGTTTAATTGGGACATTTTCTCGGCCTTAGAACTGTAAACGAGCAACCTATTAAATTCCCCTTTTTAAAAGCCATTCTGTTTCTGGTATTTTGCATTCCAGCAGCTAGCAAAGTAGAACATATTTTGGTACCAGAATAGGGTGCTGCTGCTGCATTTTGCAAATACCAAATATGTTGGAACGGCTTTTTAAATGGATAAGGGGAAGATTCTGGAAGAGTTATGAGAAGCTTGATAGAGAAGGCCTAGAATGTTTTGAAGAGACTGTTGGTAGAAATGTGGACTCTAAAGACATGTCTGCTAAAGCCTTAGACAGAAATGAGGCATGTGTTATTATAGACAGGAAGGAACATAAGCCTTGTTTTAAAATGGCAGATAATCTGGCAAAATTGACTAGTGGCTTTAGCTGGAAGGCTGATTTTAAAAGCCATGAACTCGGATATTTAGCAGAAGAGATCTCCAAATTAAATGTCAAAGATGCAGCCTGGTTTCTCCTCACAGCTTATAGTGAAATGCGACAGGAGAGAGAGAAGCTGAAAACTGAACTCTTGGGTACAAAGAAACCAGAAATTAATGTACTGGAAAATTCTGGGCTTCCAGGAAAGGAGACCTCAGAGAATAGTGCTCCATCTGAAGATTTGAGCAGATGTGGAACCAGTCAGCCATGTCAGAGAAAGCCAGGATCGGACATGGAGTTACCCAGGAAGGATTTGTGGAAACTCCTTATTTCTGAAGGGCACAATCCAAGGCTACTACATAGAAAGCCAACAAGAGTGATGTGGGACCTGTATAAACAGAGCCGCTGCCAGTGATTGGGGGGTTCAAAGAAGGGACATATTGGAGGAAAAATAGCATCAGAGGCAAAACCATGGAGGCTGAGGTCTGAAGTCAAGAAGCCTCAGGCCAGGAGAGTGGACCCACCCAAGCCAGTGAAGAGGGTGAGTGTTCTAGTTTGCTAGCTGCCAGAATGCAATATACCAAAAACGGAATGGCTTTAAAAAGGGGAATTCAATAAGTTGCTCATTTACAGTTCTAAGGCTGAGAAAATGTCCCAATTGAAACAAGTCTGCAGAAATGTCCAATCAAAGGAATCCATGCAGGGAAAGATACCCTAGTTCAAGAAGGTCAATGAAGTTCACGATTTTTCTTTCATCTGGAAGAGCATATGGCAAGCACAGTCAGAGTTTCTCTCTCATCTGGAAAGGCACATGGTGAACACGGCATCATATGCTAGCTTCTTCTCCTCGCTTCCTGTTTCATGAAGCTCCCTGGGAGGCATTTTCCTTCTTCATCTCCAAAGGTCACTGGCTAGTGGACTCTGCTTCTCGTGGCTATGTTATTCTGCCCTGCTCTCTCTGAATCTCTTATTCTCCAAAATGTTTCCTCTTTTATAAGACTTCAGAAACTAATCAAGACCCACCAGAGTGGGTGGAGACATGTCATCACGTAATTCAGTTTAACAACCACTCCCGATTACATCACATCTCCAGGGAGATGATCTAATTACAGTTTCAAACATGCAATGCTGAATAGGGATTTGAAGGAATGGCTGCCTTTACAAAATGGGATTAGGATTAAAACATGGCTTTTCTAGGGGGCATACATCCTTTCAAACCAGCACAGTGTGTTTGCCTTAAAGGCAGAGGATGGGCTTTCCACCCCATTGCAGTGAAAGAGTTATGCCGCCTGAGGCCTTGGAGAAGGTGAAGCACATTCTTTGGGGTTTGGGGAGAGCCTGGCTGCCACCACATGGAGGGGTTGAACATGTGCCCCGGAGATGGCAGAGAGCCTGGGTGCAGCCCCAATTCTTGGAGAGGGTGGAGCCAAGAAAAGGTGGTCTCCCCAATGTCCCCCAAGATTGCATTTTGAGAGAGGCAGGCCTCTGCTTAAGCCCTTGGAAAGGTTGGGACTGCTGCTACCAAAAGCCCCAAAGATAAATGACTCTCAGACTTTGAAATCTATTGGACGTTGCCCTGCAGGTTTTCAAAACTGTATGGGTACAGTGACACCTGTGTTCTTTCCTCCCTATGGAAATGCATATATGCACCCCATGGCTGTTCCTCTTTTGTATGTTGGCAGCAAATAGCTTGTTATGAGTTTTCAAAGGCTCAGTGACAGAGGAGAATGTGTCTGAGCACAGACCACACTTGTACCTAACTTTGATGAGACTTTGTACTGGTTTTAATTTTGTATTGCATTTGATTGTTACTGAAATGCTCTAAGGATTTCTGATATTGTTATGGAAATTCAGAGGTTTAGATATCATGGAAGACATGCTCACACACCCTAGGAATGTCCAGTGGGCACATCTTTCATCATAACCTTGAGAAATAAATTGATGGGACTAATTTGATCATCCCTGAAGAGCTCTGAAGTCACCCTTATCTGTAGGTCAGATATTACTTTGGGAACTGCTGTCACTGAGCTGGAATCCTTAAACACAATGAGAAAGATGAGATTCCGAGTTAGCAGAAGCCTTGTGGTCACAGTTATTCACCATAGACAAAGTGGACATGGCTATCACAATGGACAGCAGACACAAAGTAGTAGTCAAAATAATCTGACTCACAGAGACTTGTGATGTTGGCTAGTAGATCATGGGGTACCTAGAAGTAAAATAGATGGGCAGTCTACTAAATTCTTGTTTGAGCTGTATAAGCAGAATAATTCTAGGTCAAGTAAACATAAATCCAACTTGAACTACAAAAACAGAGAGTCACTGCCCTTAACTTATTCACAGACTTAAGACAGTTTATAGACCCAGAGCCACTTGAATGAGGGGAAGGTAGGTACCCTTGGGGAAAGACCATGTCACACTACCAAAAATTTACACTGTTAACATTCTTCCCAGCCTTCCCCAAGGATACCTATGGTCTTTTATCAGGGTGACTGGACTGGGGAAAAAGAAATGATCAATTATTTGGTGGATTATTAGACATTGGCTCAGAAATGACACTAATTCCAGGAAACCTAAACCATCACTCTGGTCCATGAGTCATAGTAGGGGCTTGTGGCTGTCAGGTGATCAATGCAGCTTTACCTCAGGTCCATCTCACAGTGGGTCCATTTCACAGAATGTCTATTCTGTGGTCATCTCCCCAGTTCAGGAAAGCATACTTGGAATCAACATACTCAGCAACTGGCAGAATCCCCACATTGGCTCTCTGACTCAAAGAGTGAGGGCTATTATGGTAGGAAAGGCCAAATGGAAACCACTAGAACTGCCCCTTAGATAGCAAAATAGTGAATCAGAAGCAATAGCACATTCCTGGAGGAATTGTGTAGATTAGGGCCACTCTTAAGGACTTGAAGGATGCAGGTATGATGATTTCCTCTACATTCCATTCAACTCTCCTATTTGGCCTGTGCAGAAAATAGATGGGTCTTGGAAGATGACCGTGGATTACTGTAAACCTAACCAGGTGGTGACTCCACTTGCATCTGTTGTTCCAGATGTGGTATCATTGCTTGGGCAAATCAACATATAGCCTGCTACCTGGTATGCAGCTATTGACCTGGCAAATGCTTTTTTCTCAATAGCTGTCAGTAAGGACAACCAGAAGCAGTTTGTGTTCAAATGCCAAGGCCAGCAGTATATATTCACTGCCCTAACTCAAGGGTATACCAGCTCTCCAGTCCTGTCTTAATTTTGTCCACAGAACCATGATCATTTCTCCCACAAAGACACCATACTGGTCCATTTTATTGATGATATCATGTTGATTGGAACTATTAGCAAGAAGTAGTAACTACTCCAGTCTTATTTGTAAGGTATTTGTGTGTCAGGGCATGGGAGACAAATTTAACAAAACTACAGTGGCCTTCAACCTCAGTGAAACTTCTAGGTGTCTAGTAGTGTGGGACTTGTTCATATATCTCTTCTAAGTTGAAGGATAAGCTGTTGCATCTGGCCTCTCTTATGACCAAAAAAGAGGCACAATGCCTATTTGGCCTCTTTGGATTTTGGAGACAACATATTCCTCATTTAGGTGTGCTACTCTGGCCCATTTACCACCTGACAAAAAAAGCTTCTAGTATTGAGTGTGGATCAGAACCATAGGAAGCTTTGTGACAAGTCCTGGCTGCAGTGCAAACTGCTCTGCAACTTGGTCCATATTATTCAGCAGATATAATGGCACAGGAGGTATCAATGGTAAGCAAGGATGCTGTCTGGAGACTTTGACAGGCCCTTATAGAAGAATCACAATACAGACCCTTTGAATTTTGGAGGAAAGCCTTATCACCCACTGCAGAAACCATGCTTTCTTTGAGAAACAGCTTTTAGCCTGCTACTGGGCTTTAGTACAGACTAAATGCTTAACAATGGGCCACCAAGTTACCATGAGACCTGAGTTGCCTATCATGGTCTGGGTGTTGTCTGACCCACCAATCCATAAAGTTGGGCATGCACAGCAGCACTCCATCATAGAATGGAAATGGTATATAAGAGACAGGGCTCAACCATGTCCTGAAAACACAAGTTAGTTACATAAGGAAGTGGCCCAAATAGCCATGGCCCCCACTCCTGTCACATTACCTTCTCTTTCCCAGGCCAGAGCTATGGCCCCTTGGGGACCTCCTTACACTCAGTTGACTGAAGAAGGGAAAGCTCGGGCTTGGTTTACAGATGGTTCTGCCTGATACACAGGGGCCACCCAGAAGCAGACAACTGGAGCACTACAACTACATTCTGGGATGTCCTTAAAAGACAGTGGTGAGGGGGAATCCTCCCAGTGGGCAGAACCTTGAGTAGTGTATCTGGTTGTTCATTTTGCTTAAAAAGAGAACTGGCCAGAGGTGTATTTTTATGCTGACTTAAGGATTATTGTTAATGGTTTGGCTGGATGGTCAGTGACTTGGAAGGAGCATGATTGGAAAATTGGTGACAAAGAAGTCTGGGGTAGAGGTATGTGGATAGACCTTTCTGAGAGGGTAAAGACATGAAAATATTTGTGTCCCACGTGAATGCTCACCAGAGAGTGACTTCAGTAGAAGAAGTTCTTAATAATCAAGTGGATAAGATGACCTGCCCTGTGGATACAAGTCATCCTCTTACCTCAGCCACTCCTGCCATTGCCCAATGGGCTCATGGACAAAGTGAGAATTGGGGTAGGAAATGAGGTTGTGCATGGGCTCAGCAACATGGACTTCCACTCACCAAGGCTGACCTATGTACAGCCACTGCTGAGTGTCAAATCTGCCAGCAGCAGAGACCCTATTAATAATCCTATCAATTGAAGATTATTAAAGAAGAAGAAGGACTTTTTCACTGCTTTTTCAGCCAGTGAGCCTCTTCTGTGGACCTCATCAAGACCATTCACTGGAGCTGACAACTTCACAGCCTGCTGTATGGATTTTGGGTCCTTCCATTACCATGGTTGCATGAGACACCTTTATAAATGTATTTACAGATGTCTCCTGTTGATTTTGTTTCTCTAGAGATCCATGAGTAACACACTGCTTTTAGTGCTCCGTTTAGTATTTCCTGTAGCCCTGTATTATTTGACACAAACTCTCTCAGTGACTATTTGTCTGAAAAATGTTTAAATGGCTCCTCATTTTTGAAGTACAGTTTTGCCAGGTAAAAATACTTTGTTGGCAGTTTTTGTCATTCAGAATCTTAAATATATCATACCACTGCCTTCTCACCTTCTTGGTTTCTGCTTAGAAATTGGAACCTAATGTTATTAAGCTTATCTTTGCATGTGATGGATCACATTTCTCTTGCCACTTTCAGAATTTTCTCTTTTCCTTTCACATTTGACAATCTGATTAGTGTGTGTCTTGAAATAATTCTAAGTGGATCTATTCTATTTGTGGTATGTTGTACTTCTTGATGGGAAAGTTTAGTGATTATTTTCTCCATTATTCTTTCTGTCCCTTTTGCCTTTTCTTCTTCTGGGTCACCCATTACATGTATATTTATACACTTCATGTTGTTGTTTAATTCCCTGAGACCCTGCTCATACTTTTCCATTCTTTTCTCTATCTCTTCTTTTGTGTTTTCAATTTTCAGATACCCTGTACTCTAGTACACTAATCCTTTCTTCTTCTTCTTCATATCTGTTTTTGTAAGTCTCTGTTGTATTCATCTCTTCTATAGTGCCTTTCATTCCCATATGTTCTGACCTTTTCTTTTTACAAATTTTTGAGTTCTTCTTTATGGTTGCCCAATGTCTTTTTATATCATTCATCTCATCTCTTTTGTCATATCTTCCTTCACCTCTGTGCTGGTTTGAAGGGATGTATGAACCCTAGAAAAGCCATGTTTTAGTCAAAATCCCATTTCATGAAGGTAGAATAATCCCTATTCAATCCTGTATATTTGAAACTGTAATCAGATCATCTCCCTGGATGATGCGATTTTGTCAAGAGTGGTTGTTAAGCTGGATTAGGTGACAACATTGTCTCCACCCATTTGGGTGGGTCTTGACTGGTTTACTGAAGTCCTATAAAAGAGGAAACATTTTTGAGAATGGGAGATTTGGAAAGAGCAGAGAATGCTGCAGCACCACGGAGCAGAGAGTTCACCAGCCAGCAACCTTTGGAGATGAAGAAGGAAAATGCCTCCTGGGGAGCTTCATGAAACAGGAAGCCAGGAGATAAAGCTAGCAGATGATGCCATATTCACCATGTGCCTTTCCAGCTAAGAGAGGAACCCTGACTGTGTTCACCATGTGCCTTCTCACTTGAGAGAGAAAACCTTAATTTCATTGGCCTTCTTGAACTGAGGTGTCTTTCCCTGGATGCCTTAGATTGGATATTTCTATAGACTTGTTTTAATTGGGACATTTTCTTGGCCTTAGAACTATACACTAGCAACTTATTAAATTCCCCTTTTAAAAAGCCATTCTGATTCTGGTATATTGCATTTCAGCAGCTAGCAAAATAGAACAGCCTCATTGATTTCATTTTTGACTTGATTGAGCATTTTGATTGAACATTATTTACTTCCGCTACTGTATCACGTTTGAAATGTTACTTTATTCCTTTGGGCCATGTACTCATTTTTTCTAGTATGACTTGGAATTTCTTGTTGGTGTCTTGGCATCTGACTTTCTTGATTAGTTTATTCTGGAGGTTGTTTTCCCTCTTTTACCTAGGGTTCTCTTGTTGGGTAGCTTTGTTCTCTATTTGTTTATTCGTTCTCAGTTCAATTTATTTTAGACCTCTTGCATAGCTTCTATTTAACTGTTCATGATTTTTTAGCTCTTATTTTTCTGGTTCTTGCACTGCCTAAATGGGACATTTTTTGTTTGGATGGTCTCCCCAGATATCATCAACCACAGTCATATTTTCCCAGAAAGTACAGACCCAGTTCTTAGGAGGAAGGTGTAATCATTACCAAGTTTCCCTGAGGATGAGACCCAGCACATTGTTAGAGATTTCTGTGAAGCCTCTAGATTTTGTGCTTTTCCTATCCTTCCCAGCAGATTGAGCATGTCAGCCTTCACCCCTCCACTGGCAAAAAGTAGTGTGGTGCCTTTAATTCTAAGTAGACCTTGTAGCTGCCAGGGGTGGGGTTGAGACAGAGGCTAAGGTAGAAGGCAGGCTTAAGGCTTAGCCCCTGAAGTTTGAATTCTCTGAGTGCTGCCATCCCCCCTTTGCCTGGGGAAGATAAGACCTGTAGGGAATTATCTCCTTCACTTGACTTGTTACTTTGTCTCAGAGCTACCTTAACCATGCCCTTGCCTGAATTAGGTCTGATAATTGAAAAGGCCTAAGTTTTCTCTACTGAGCATCTTAGAATGGTTTTTAAAAAGACAAAAAGAAAAAAATAATAAATCCTTTTTCACAGCCAGCCCCTATCCCCAAGTTTCCCTTGCCAAGAGCCAGAGTTGGTACCTGGCTGGATGTGCCATAGGGTACAGCACTTTTCTCATATTCGTAGTTGAGCTGACACCAAAATTCTCAATTTTTAAATTTCCATCAGCCCTGTCTCCTGTCTGCCAGGAGAAACCTCCAGATTCCTTTCTTGCTTGTTCTTGGTTTATCTGTGCTTGAAGCTTGTATTCAGCTGTCCAAATTAAAACCACAATTGGACCTTTGAAATGTATTGTTTTTTAATATATGTTATATATATATATATTATTTTTCACAAGCAAGAATATATATATATATATATATATATATATATATATATATATATATATATATTTCTTCTAGCATTCAGTGTTTTGGATCAACTAAAAGGAAAAATCAGAAATAGTGGAATGGTAACTCATAACAAACTCTGAAATCTGTTCTGTACCTACTTGTTGAAGTGTACTTTGAAAATCAGTGCTTTTTTCTTTCTTTTCTTTGTATATATGTCATATTTAACAATAAAAAACATTTAAAAAATGTAATTGGAGCTTGGATGGTTGGCCCTTCTTTGCCCCAGCAGAGACCTCTTCTTTTTTCCACAGGGAATTGTTTCTGACTGAGCCTGCCATGCCAGTGAGGAAGGGGCACCAGTCTCCAGATTTTGTTGGCTTTACTTACAGTTCTATTATATGATCTTGGTCTTTCCACCCATTTCAGACTAGTGTACAATGTGCGTCTGGTCATGGATGCCCCCCGAGCAGTTATTCCAGACTCCTCCCGATATTCATTAGCTGTTATAGTGGACTCACTAGATTCCACAACTCCCTATGCCACCATCATGCCCCACCTCACACCACAATTTAAAGATGATTACCTACATTTTCTTCTAAGGGTTTTACGGCTCGGTTCTTATATTCAGCTCTTTGATACACTTGAATTAATTTTGTATATGGTGTAAGATATGAGTCTTCTTTCATTCTTTTACATATGGATATCCAGTTTTCCCGGCATGATTTGTTGAAGGAACAATTCTGTCCCAGTTCAGTGGACTTGGTAACCTTGCAAATACCAATTGGCCATAGATGTGAGGGTTTATTTCTGAATTTTCAATTTGCTTCCATTCATCAATATAACTATCTTTAATGCTAGTACCATGATATTTTGACCACTGTAGCTTTTTAATATACTTTTAAGTCGGGAAATTTGTGTCCTCCAAGTTGTTACTCTTTTACAAAGTTTTTTGGCTATTTGTGACCCCCTACCCTTCCAAATACATTTGATTATGGTCTCTTCCATTTCTGCAAATTAAGCTGTTGGAATTTTATTGGGATTGTGCTAAATCTGTAGATCAATTTGGGTAGAATTGACATCTTAAATATTTAGCCTTCCATTCCATGAACATGAAATGTCCTTCTATTTGTAATGTCTTCTTTGATTCCTTTTAGCAATGTTTCATAGTTTTCTGTTTACAAGTCCTTTACATCTTTGGTGAAATTTTTTCCTAGACATATGATTCTCTTAGCTGCTATTATAAATGACATTTTTTCTTGATTTTCTCCTGATCGCTCATTGCTACTGTATAGAAGGACTACTGATTTTTGCACTTTGTTCTTGTACCCCGCCACTTTGCTGAACTCATTTATTAGTTCTATTAGCTTTGTCATAGATTTTTTTTTACTTTCTACATATATATATAATATCAACTGCAAATAGTGAAAATTTTGCTTCTTCCTTTCCAGTTTCTATGCTTTTATTTGTTTTTCTTGCATAACTGCATTAGCTAGAACTTCTAGCACAAAGTTGAATAATAGTGATAACAATGGGTATCCTTGTCTTGTTCCAGATCTTAGAGGAAAGCTTTCAGTTTTTCACCATTGAGTATGATGTTAGCAGTGGGTTTTGCCCTTTATTATGTTGAGGAAGTTTCCTTCTATTCTTAATTTTCAAAGTTTTTTTGTTAAGAGAGTATATGGGACTTTGCCAAATGCTTTTTCTTTGTCAATCAAAATGATCATGAGGGTTTTTTCCCTTATATTTGTTAATGTAATGCATCACCTTAAGTAAGTTTCTTGTGTTGAATCACCCTTGCATACCTGGGATTAAACCTACTTTGTCATGGTGTATAATTCTTTTAATGTGCTGTTGGATTTGTTGTGCCAATATTTTGTTGTGGAGTTTTGCATCTATATTCATTAGAAAATAAGCCTGTAATTTTCTTTTCTTGTAACATATTTTCCTGGCTTTGGTATTAGGGTAATCCTGGCTTCATAGAATGAATTTGCTAGTGTTCCCTTGTTCTAGTATGCTAGCTGCCAGAATGCAATATACCAGAAACGGAATGGGTTTTAAAAGGGGTAATTTAATAAGTTGCTAGTTGGCAGTTCTAAGGCTGAGAAAATGTTCCAATTAAAACAAGTCTGCAGAAATGTTCAATAAAAGGCATCCAGGGAAAGATACCTTGGTTCAACAAGGCCAATGAAGTTTGGGGTTATTCTCTCAAGTGAGAAGGCACATGGCCAACACAGTCAGTTTCTCTCTCATCTTGAAAGGCACATGACGAATGCATTCAGGGTTTCTCTCTCATCTGGAAGGGCGAATGGCAGACATGGCATCATCTGCTAGCTTCTTCTCCTGGCTTCCGGTTTCATGAAGCTCCCCGGGAGGCACTTTCCTTCTTCATCTCCAAAGGTTGCTGGCTTATGGACTCTGTGCTTCATGATGCTGCAGCATTCTCTGCTCTCTCTAAATCTCCTCTTTTATAAGACTCCAGAAACTTATCAAGACCAACCCAAATGGGTGGAAACATGTGTTGTCACCTAATCCAGTTTAACAACCACTCTAGGTTAAATCATATCTCCAGGGGGATGATTTGATCACAGTTTCAAACATACAATATTGAATAGGGATTATTCTACCTATAAGAAATGGGATTTAGGTTAAAACATGGCTTTTCTATAGGACACACATCCTTTCAAACCAGTACAGCCCTCCTCTTCAATATTGTGGAAAATTTTGAGTAGCATTGGTATTAATTCTTCTTGGGATGATTGAAAGAATTGACCAGTGAAGCCATGTGGTCTGTTTTTTCTTTCTTGGGAGGTTTTTGATATCTGATTTAATCTCTTTATTTGTAATAAGTCTGCTATTCTCTATTTCTCCTAGAACCAGTGCAGATTGTTCATGTGTTTCTAGGAATTTTCTATTTCATCAAACTTGCCTAACTCATTGTCATACAGTTATCCATAGTATTCCCATACGATTTGTTTTATATCTATGAGGTCAATAGTAATACCCCCTCTCATTTCTGATTTTATTTATATGCCTCCTCTCTTTTTTATTCTTTCTCAGTCTAGCTAAGCATTTGTTAATTTTATTGATCTTCTCAAAAATCAACATTTTGGTTCTTATTGATTCTCTGTCTTTTTATAATTCTCAATTTCATTTATTTCTTCTTTAAGATTTGTTATTTCTTTCTTTCTCTTTCATTGGGATTATTTTGCTGCTCTTTATTTCATGCCCCCAGGTGTACAATTAAGTCTTTGATTTTATCTCTTCTTTACCAATGTAGTTGTCCAGGGCTAAAAATTTCCCTCTAGCATTGCCTTTCTTACATCTGATTAGTTTTGACATGTTGTGTTCTCATTTTCATTCATCTCAAGCTATTTATTGAGTTCTCTTGCAATTTCTTTTTTATCCACTTATTGTTTAATATTGTCAATTATAAAACTTCCATATATTTGTGAATTTTCCGGTTCTTTGTCTATTATTGATTTCCAGCTTCATTCCATTATGGTTAGAGAAAGTACTTTGTATAATTTCAATCTTCTTTAATATACTGAGACTTGTTTTTTTGACCTAGCATGTGGTCTATCCTGGAGAAGAATAAATTAGCACTAGAGAAGAATGTATATCCCACTGTTCTGGGGTATAATTTTCTGTGTATCTGTTAGGTCTAGTTCAATTATCATATTACTTAAGTTCTATGTTTCCTTATTCCTTCGTCTCAATCACCTATCTGTTGATGAGAGTGGTGTTTGGAAGTTTCCACCTATTATATTGTAGAGATATATATTTCCCCTTTCAGTTTTTTTATTTTCTTTTATGTGTCTCCCTATATAAATATATATATATATTTTCTATATCTAATCATACATACACAGAGAGTCAGACATGTGGTATGTATATGCTAGGGAATTTTGTTCTCATTTTATTTTTCTTTTTTTGGCTGCGTGGCCTGGTAATTGAACCTGGGTCTCTGGCATGGCAGGTGAGGATTTTACCAACAAACTCTGTGCATGCTCTCCCTGTCAGTGTTTGCGTCATGTATTCTGGGGAACCATGGTTAGGTGCTTAAATATTTATGATTTTTATTTCATCTTGGTGGATTGCCCTTTTATTAATATACTGTGTCCCTTTAAAAATAATCATAGTGAGGAATACAAAACTATGTGATGATATTGTGAGCCATTGATTGTACACTATGTATGGATTATATGTGTGTGAAGGTTTTTCAACCTTGTACAAGGTTTTGACAGTGTGTAAATACCAATTGGACATAGATGTGAATGTCTATTTCTGAACTTTCAGTTTGCTTCCATTCATCCATATAATATCTTTAATGTTAGTATCATGATGTTTTTACCATTGTAGCTTTTTAATATGCTTTTATATTAAAAAATATATAGTGTCTTTCCTCATCATTTGTGCCAGTTTGAAACTATCCTGTACCCCAGAAAAGCCATGTTCTTTAATCTTCATTCAATACTTCTGGGTGGGATCACTTTCATTGTGTCCATGGAGATGTGATCCACTCAATTGTGGGTGGTAACTTCTGATTAGATGGTTTCCATGGAGATGTGTCTTCACCCATTCAAGGTGGGATTGCCTACTGGAGTTCTTTAAGAGGGAACCTTTGGAAAAAGCTTTAGTGCTGACAAAGCCCACACAGCCAGAGATCTTTGGAGATGCAGAAGGAATATGCCCCTGGTGAAAGCTTAAGAAATGAGGAGAGAAAGCTAACAGATGTCACCATGTGCTTTCCTAGCTGATAAAAGTGTCCAAAAGCCAGAGACTCCAAGAGATGCCAGCCACGTGCCCTTCCCAGCTAACAGAGGTGCTCTGGATGGTTATCAGCCTTTCTTAAGTGAAGATGGCCTCTTGTTGATGCCTTAATGTGGACATTTTCATGGCCTTAGAACTGTAAACTTGCAACTTAATAAAATTCCCTTTATAAAATCCATTCCATTACTGGTATATTGCATTCTGGTACCTTTAACAAAACAAACTTATAACAGCTTTGCATTTAAAGTATATATTTTTTCTGATATTAGTATAGTTATCCCTTCTCTTTTTTTGGTTGCAGTTTGCATGGAATATCTTTTTCTGGATTTTCAGTTTAAACCTGTTTGTGTCTTTGGGTCTAAGGTGAGTCTCTGTAGACAGCATGTAGTTGGATCATACTTTAGATTTATTCTGCCTGTCTGAGTATTTTAATTGGGGAGTTTATCCACTAAAATTTATTGTTGGGTGGGCCACAGTGGCTCAGCAGGCAGAATTCTTGCCTGCCATGCCAGAGAGCTGGGTTCGATTCCCAGTGCCTGCCCATACAAAAATTTAAATAATAATAATGTTATTACTGCAAAAGGTGTTCTTACTTCAATACATTTGTCCTTTGGTATTTATATGTCCTATCTGGTTTTTGCTTCTCTTTTAACCTTTTTGTTACTCTTACTGATCATCTTCATTTCTACACTCTCTTCCATGCCCTTGTCTCCTGTGTTTCCCTTTCAACCTGCAGAAGTCCCTTTAGTTTCTCTTATAGGGTAAGTCTCTTTTTGATGAATTTTCTCAGTTTCTATTTGTCTGTAAATATTTTAAGTTTGCCTTCATTTTTAGAGGATAATTTTTCCGGATAAAGAATTCTAGGATGACAGATTTTCTCTTTTATTGCCTTAAATATGTCATGCCATTTCCTTCTTGCCTCCATTATTTCCAATAAGAAATTGACACGGCCTTATTGTGGTTCCCTTTTATGTAATGAACTGCTTTGCTTTTGCTGCTTTAAGAATTCCCTCTTAATCTTTGGCATTTGCCATTCTGATTAGTATGTGTCTTGGAGTAGGTCTATTGGTATTTATTCTGTTTCAAATATGTTGAAGTTCTTAGACATGTATATTTATGTTTTTTCATAAGAGTTGGTAAGTTTTTGACCATATTTTCCTCAAATATTCTTTCCCTTCTTTCCTGCTTCTGGGACACACATAATGTGTACATTTAAGTGCTTATTTTTCTTATTCAAATCCCTGAGGCACTGCTCAATGTTTTCCATTCTTTACACTGCTTTTCTATCTGTATGACTTCAATTAGCATCCTGTTCACTAATTCTTTCTTCTGCCTGTTCAAATCTTCTCTTGTATGCCTCTAGCATTTTTCTAATTTCCTCTATCGTGCCTTTCATTCTCATCATTTGTTATGTTTCTTTTATTACTATTGTTTTGATGTGGAAGCTGCCAAAATGCAATATACCAAAAATGGAATGGATTTTAAAAAGGGGAATTTAATAAGTTACAAGTTTACAGTTCCAAGCCTATAAAAATGTCCAAACTAAGGCATCCAGGAAAAGATGACTTAATTCAAGGAAAGCTGATGGGTCAAGAGCATCTCTGTCAACTGGGTAGTCATGTGGCTGGCATCTGCTTTCCCTGCTACTGGGATCCATTGCCTTCAGCTTCTGTTCCTGTGGGGGTTCCTCACTTTGCTTCTCTGGATCTGGCTTTCATCTATTGGCTTCCCTTGGATATCTGGTTTGCATGGCATCTCACTGCAATGTCTGCTGGGCTCCAAGAATCTCCAAGCATCTGTGTCTCTGTTTCCAAGTGTCAACATCTGTGTTGTTTCAGCTCAGAAGTTTCTGAAAGCTCTATCATTTCTGACTCTCCCTAAAATATTTCTTCTTTTAAAGGATTCCAGTAAACTAATCAATACCAACCTGTAATGGGTGAGTCATATTGCCATATAATCAAAGAAATCATACACACAATTGGGTGTATCACATCTCTGTTGAGATAATCTAATCAAAAGTTCCCAACCTATAGTATTGAATCAGGATTAAAAGAAATGGCTGCCTCCACAAGATAGGATCAGGATTAAAATAT
The DNA here is from genome assembly GCF_023851605.1 of Tamandua tetradactyla. Taxonomy (NCBI): domain Eukaryota; kingdom Metazoa; phylum Chordata; class Mammalia; order Pilosa; family Myrmecophagidae; genus Tamandua; species Tamandua tetradactyla. Next base: position 50,488,380 of record NC_135353.1, on the reverse strand, counting down.
GGCTTTTCTGGGGTACATAATATTTCCAAGCCAGCACATTTCACCCTCTGGATCCTGTCCTCCAAAAGAATGTGCAAAATATATTCACTCCATCATATTATCACAAAGCCTTAAAATATTTTGGTAGCAACACAAATACAATACAGAGTTAAAGCCAGTACAAAATCCCATCAATGTCAGCTACAGGTATGGTCTGTTCTAAGGCAAAAAATTTTCTTCTGACTCTGGACCTGTGAAACTCAGACCAAGTTATCTGTTGCTAATATACAAAGGAGGGGCAGTCATAGTATACATGTTCCCATTGCCATCTGGAGAAATTAAAGGAAAAATAGGAGTCACCAGATGCAAATAGTTCTGAAAACTTGAAGGACAAACTCCATTAGATTTCAAGTCCAGAAGTCATTTATCCCCAGGACTTTAGAAAGCAGCAGTAGTAGCCCAGCTCTCTCCAAATGCTTGGGTGAGAATTGCAACCTTGAAGGACATTGGGCAGTGACCTTTTACTTGGCTCCACCCTCTCGAAGCATCAGATCCCACCCAGGCCCTCTGCCATCTCTGGGACACATGCTCAACCCCTCCAGAACAATGGGGAGAGAGCTAGGCTCTCCATAATCCCCGAGGAATGTGCTCTGCCCTCTCCAAGGCCTGGGGCAGAGTTTTCCAGAGCAGTGATTTGGAAGGCCAGTTCTCTACCTTCAAGGAAGACTCACCCTTTCCAAGTGCTTTGATGAGTCCACTCTCCTGGCCCTAAGTTTCATGACTTTAGCTTCTATGTTTCTACCTCTGAAGTCACTTTTCCTTCAATTTGTCCCTTTTCTGTTCCTTTAGCTCACACTGGCAGTGGTTCTGTTTACACAGGTCCCACAACACTCTTGTTGTTTTCTTTGCAGTATTTTGGGATCATGCCCATTAGAAAAAAGGACTTTCCTCAAATTCTTTCTCAGATAACTCCATCTCTGCTTGTCCTACAATGGATGACTGTTTTCATGTTTAGTCAAATCCTCACATGAGGCAGTAATCACTGGGGGATCACTTTCTTGAAGCCTGTAATTGTTCACACCATCAATTTTTTCTTTCTTTGTACCCGAGTTCAGTTCTCAACTTATCTCTGCCCTGGCGCATTTTACTATAAGCTGCAAAGAGCAGCCAGACTGCATTTTCCGCATTTAATTTTGAAATTTCTTCTAATAAACATCCAAGTTCATCACTCTTAAATTCTGCCTTCCATCCTCAAAGAATGCCTTCCTTCCAGTTTTCAAGGACATGGTCATCACTTTCATGTAAATCCTCATCAAACATATCTTTGAGTCCACATTTCTAACAACAGTCTTTTCAAAGCATTCTAGGTCTTCTCTGTCAGGTTCCTCACAATTCTTCCATAATCTTCCTCTTATTTATTTAAAAAGCCATTCCAACACGTTTGGTATTTGCAAACCACAGCAGCACCCCAATTCTCTGATATCAAAATCTGTTTTGGTTTGGAAGCTGCTGGAATATGACATACCAGAAATAGAATGGCTTTAAAAAAAATGGAAATTTGATAAGATGTAAGTTTACAGTTCTCTGCCTATAAAAATATCCAAACTAAGGTGTCCAGAAAAAGATACCTTAATTCAAAGAAGGCCAACAGGTCAGAAACACCTGTCAGCTGGGTAGTCATGTGGTTGGCATCTGCTGATCCCTTGCTCCTGGGCTCCATTTTTTCTGTTCCTGTGGGAGTTCCTCACTTTGCTTCTCTGGGGCTGGCCTTAATCTCCTGGCTTCCCTTGGCTCTCTCCAGATTCTGGCTTGCTTAACATCTCAAGGCAATATCTGCTGGGCTCCAAACATCTCCAAATATCTCTGTTTATATTCTCCAAGTGTTCGGATCTGTGTCAACTCAGCTCTCATGTTTCTGTCAGCCATCATTTCTGAATCTATCCAAAATGTTTCCTCTTTTAAAGGATTCCAGTAAACTTATCAAGGCCCTCCTGTAATGGATGGGGTCACATCTTGATCCAATCAGGAGATCACACTCACAATTGGGTATGTCTCTGCTCCATGGAGATAATCTAACCAAAAGTTTCCAACCTACATGTATTGTAGTAGAATTAAAAGCAATGGCTGCCTCCTGACAATTGAATCCAGATTAAAGCATCTTTTCTGGGGGTTATAATATTTTCAAAACAGCACACTTACAAATTTTTCTCTATGCTCACTCAGTGTTTTCTTAAAATCCTTTATCTCTGTAACCATATTTTCCTTCATTTCATTGATCTGATTTAGGAAATTTGTTTGAGCACCTGTGTCCCTCTGAAGTTTTAATTTACTCCTTTGACTGGGCCATGTCTTCTTGTTTCTTACTGTAGCTTGTAGTCTAGGCCTCTGATTTTCTTGTTCTGTTTACTGTAAAGGTCAGTTTCACCACTTTGCTTACGGTTTTATCATTTATTGGCTTTGTGTTCAGGCTCTTCTTATTTTAACTTACTCTAGACCTTTAGAATATTCCATGCGTAACTCATCAGATATTTTCAGCTTTTCTTCATCTGATTCTTGCCCTTGGATATGCAGTAAACTTTTTAAGATTGCACTATTTGTGCAATTGTTTTATCCCCATATAAAGCTCTCTTTCTTTGGTTCCTTCTCTGGGAATCTTGATCTGTTCTGTTTACTTTTTTTGTCCCTAGAAGGATTTTTACACTACTTTCGTTGTCTCTCACTGCTTTTGCCTGGATGGCAAATTCTGGGAGGAGAGTCACTCTGGAGAGGACTTTCTCAAGCTGTGTTTACCAGTGACAACAGGGCCAGGAACACATGGGGAGGTATAGCTTGGATCCAAGCGTCCTGTGGATAGGGCCAAGATAGATGCCAAAAGCATTTTTGGCATCTCCAGGAGCCTGTGCTTTCCTGGCCTGCACAGCAGAAGTCACACATCTTTCAAATCTTTCCCACAGCCCTGAGGCAGTATGTGTCATCAGACCTCCACCGTTGTGCGGAGCAAGTTTGAAACAGTGGCCACCTCCACCTTCGTGTGGAGGCAGGTTGAAACAGTAGATCAGAGAACAGAGAAATCCAAACTTGCTTATGAAATCTGTGGTCAGTGTTCAGCCCTGCCCCCACCCATTCTTGAGGAAGAGGATTATTATGTTCCTTTCTGACAGTGGCAGCTAGCCAGGGACTGGACTCCAACACAGCCCACAGTGACAGTAGGAAATGGGCACTGGCATCTACCATGCAGAAAGAGCTATTCATGGTTCTTTTCAGTAGTTTATCAGCCTCTTCCTTCTGCTCTTCTCTGAATGTTGTACTGTTTTCTCCTGGCCTCTGGAACCCCAGAACAGTTGTTTCAGACAGTTTCTGACAGTTTCTGACAGTATACTATTTGTTTTGGAGGGAGGAGTGATTCCTGGAGCTCTCTAATCTACCATCTTCCCCAGAAGTTCTCCTCACTATTCATTCTTGTTCTATCAAAATACTGATGTATTCTGTAGAAAACTTTAAATAAATGAGATGCAAATGGGTTCAATAGCAGTTTACTGGCATCTTAGTCTAGAAATCCATTTGTTGAATGGTATTTAGACCACGTAAAAGAGTGGCATAATTGAGTTGTTTTTACTGTGCATGATCGAAATAACCAGTTATTATTTTTGTCAGTCTACATTAATTGCCAACTCTTTTCCCTGTAAAATCCTAAAGAGGCTATCAAATGCAAGTCTACTTCATATATTGAGTGTATTTCACTAGTTCTGGGCTTGTGGGCATCACTTTGACAGTTAAAGTGGACATATCTATAAGTATTCAGCTCTTCTAATAGTGAAACTGCATGAATTCATAGTAGAGTGCATTTAGTAGAAACGTTATTTTGTAGTGATGAATAGAGAAGTACTTCTAGTATTAGAGGTCAGTTATCATCAAATCTAGCAACCATTATACAGCCTTATAACATAAGAATGTTTATTAGCTACCTATATAGTTACATTATTTGAAAACACCTTCAGTATGTGTTAGGGTTAAGCTCATGTGTCAACTTGGCCAAGTGATGGTACCCAGGAGTCCAGTCAAGTAAACACTGGTTTCACCATTATTGCGAGGACATTTTGTGGCTTTTTAATAAAAAGTCATTGATTGCATCCATGGCTAAGTGCATCTTCAGTCAGCCAAGGGGAGTGTCTTCCATAATTAGTGATATTTAATCTAAACAGTATAAGGTTTTAAAGGAGAAGACAGAAAAGAGAATTACTTTCTCCACTTCAGGCCATGAGCCCCTCCAGGGGGATTCATTGAAGACCTTCTTAGTGCTGTCAACTCACAGCCAGCCCTCTGGAATTTGGATGTGTGCATCCCCATCATTGTATGAGATACTTTTTAAAAATTTCATATTTACAAATATCTCCTATTGGTTCTGTTTGCCTAGAGAACCCTGACTAACACAGCTTGGTACTAGGAGTTGTTCATAGAAACAAAATTATAATGGGTTTTTGCTATTGGTTTTCTACTCTGATTAGACTGAAAGGCACTAATGACACTATTTCTAATAATCAAGATGGCACGACAGCTCATTGTGTGAGTTGGCAATAAAAATATGCAAAATATCACCATTTGATTCTGTTACATTTACACTTATATTAAGTCAAGGCTCTGGGCGAGAGTCTTCTTGATACCTTAACAAAGTTTTGTGGAGTTAAGAGATATAATGATGTTGGCTGGTTGTTCCTAGATATGATGGATACAGTTAGGAAAGAACAAGATTAACTGAAGCCTTTAAATTTGCAACCATATGAAAGATGTAAAAGTTTCCATGTGTTCCCTGAAAGAAAATCTTATTTCCTGTGGTCACAGACTTGAGAGCTCTGAAAAACAGACCCAGAGCCTCATTGTGTAGTTGGCAGATTTACAACATAAACTAAATTTTAAAACTTGCAGGGTGTCTGCTGTTAAAGTAAACACTTTGATTGGAAAAGAATGAAATCTTGAAACTTGGGATGGGAACATATGGTTTAGTAATGATGGCAGTAGGAACAAGGAAACCGTGAATGCTGCTGTGTCTTTACTAGATAGACCTGTAATAGTCTGCCCTGAGGAAAAACCACCCAATCTCCACTGCCCTGAAGAGAGCTTCCCTAACTCCTGCCTACCTTTAGGAATCAGTTTCCCAGCTTCAAGTCTTCCCTGAGGAAGCACTGGCCTACCCATTACTTTAAGGATATTTCATGGCTCATTGATAAGTCAGAAGGCTGGTTTATTAAATCATCAGTTAGTGGTTGCAATCTGTGACTGATTATGTCTATGACCAACCAAAATTGTGTCTTCTACAAATGAGAGAATCCAATTGTTGGATGATCCAGTCAGTTGGTTTGATCCAATCAGTTGGAGACTTTTAAGGGAGAAGAGAGAATTTCCAGGGCTTCTTCAACCAGTGAGCCTCTCCTGTAGAGTCTGTCTAGATCCTTCATCAGAGTTGCCAGACTTGCAGTCAAAGCTATGGATTTTGGAGTCTTGTCTTCCCATGGTTGTATAGACACCTTTATAAATCACAGTTCCAGAAATCTCTTGTTGGTTTTGGTACTCTAGAGAACCTTGACTAATTCACTAAGAGAAAACTCAGGCCACATTTACAGGTGGTTCTTCAAGATAGGTTGGTACCACCCAAAAGTTGACAGCTGCAGCACTGCAACCTCTTTCTGTGATGTGCCTGAAGGACAGTGGTGAAGGGAAATCATCCCAGTTGGCAGAACTTCATGCAATGCCCCTGGTTGTTCATTATGCTTTGAAGGAGAACTGGCCAGAGGTGCATTTGTATATTGACTCTGGGCTGATACTAGTGGTTTGACTGGATGTTCAAGGACTTGGAAAGAGCATGATTGGAAAATTGGTGGCAAAAAGGTCTGGAGAAAAGGTATGTGAATAGACCTTTCTGAACGGGCAAAAAATATGAAGATATTTGTGTTCCATATGAATGCTCATCAGAGGGTGACTTCAGCAGAGGAAAATTTTAATAGTCAAGTGGCTAAGATGACCCATCCTGTGGATACAAGTCAGTCTCTTTCACCAAACACCCATTTCATTGTCCAGCGGGCTCATGAACAAGGTGGGAATGGTGGTAAGGATGGAGGTTATGCATGGCCTCAGCAACATGGACTTCCACTCACCAAGGCTGACCTATGTACAGCCACTGCTGAGTGCCCACTCAGTCCCTGATATGGCAACATTCCCCAGGTGATCAATCTACTACCTGGTGGCAGGCTGATTACATTGGACCATTTTCATCAAAAAGGTGCAGTGATTTGTTCTAACTGGTATAGATACATACTTTGGATTTGGGTTTGCCTTCCCTGCATGCAGTGCTTCTTCCAAAACTATGATACATGAAATTACAGAGTGCCTTTTCCACTGTCACTGTATTCCACACGGTGTTGCTTCTGATTAAAGAACCCACTTCGTAAGCAAATGAAGTGTGGGAAAGGCACATGCTCATGGAATTATCTGGGCTTACCATGTTCCCTATCAGGGCTGTGGAAATGTTCTCCAGGAGGTTGTGTATGCTCTGAATCAGCGTCCACTCTATGGTGTTGTTTCTCCCATAGCCAGAATTCATGGGTCCAGGAATCTAGGGGTGGAAATAGGAGTGGCACCACTCACTATCACCTCTAGTGATCCAGTATGAAAATGTTTGTCTCCTGTCCCTGTAACCTTAATCTCTGCTGGTCTATAGCTCTTAGTTCCAAAAGGAGGAGTGCTCCTACCAGGAGACACAACTATGATTCCATAGTTGTGGAACTTAAAACTGCCACCTGACCGCTTTGGACTTCTCATGCCTTTGAATCAGCAAACAACTAATGAGATTACTGTATTGGCTGGGTGATTTATCCTTACTACCAAGGGAAAATAGGACTGCAACTACACAATGGAAGCAAATAAGTGTTTTCTTTGAATACAGGGGATCCCCTAGGGTGTCTCTTAGTACTGCCATGCCCTGTGATTAAAGTCAATGGAAAACTGCAACAACATGATCCAGGTAGGACTACCAATGGTCCAGAAACTTCAGGAATGAAAGTTTGGGTCACCCCATCAAGCAAAGAACCACAGCCAACTGTAGTGTTTCCTGAGGGTAAAGGGAACATGGAATGGGTATTGAAAGAAGTTAGTGATAAGTATGAACTATGATGACATGACCAGTTAGAGAAATGAGGACTGTAAGGGTGTGAATATTTATTCCTTGCTTTGTTTTGATATATTTGTATTTGTATATAAAGCAAATATCTTGTTTTCTTCTCTATATTATCCCTTATCTTATGACATAAGTTCTATTGTTCATGTTATAGTATTTATGTTCTAGGGTATCAAGTTTAAGAATGAATGTTATCCAAGGACTTGCACACTATTTTGGGGAGATTTAGTGCATTCTGGTTTACACAGGACATATGAGTGCCCTTATGTGAAAATATGTCTGTTGTTTTGTTATACCTACAGATTAAGTGTGGTTTAAAATGATGTGTGTAGCTTCCAAGTTGACAAATTGTGAACTCTTATGGTTAAGTTCATGTGTCAAGTTGGCCAGGTGATGGTATCCAGTTTTCTGCTCAAGCAAACAGTAGCCTAATCTATTACTACAGGGACATCCTGTGGCTTGCTAATAAACCGGAAGTCTGCTTATTAAATCATCAACATGCTGATTGCCTCCATGGCTGATTTTATCTGTGGTAGGCTTAGGGAGGTGTCTTTTGCAATTAGTGACATTAAAAATCTGATCAGTCTAAGGCTTTAATGGAGAAGTCAGAAGAGAGAATCACTCTGTACACTTCAGCCAGCCAGCTTCTCCTAGGGGATTTATTTATAGATATCTCCTGTTGGTTCTGTTTCCCTGGAGAATGCTGATCAATATAGCATGTTTCATGCACAGAATACATGGGCTGCAATAAATTTCCATACATTTTATGAAACCTCTAGAAAGCAATCTATTACTCATTCTAAAGGCTAATAAAAGAAAATAACAAATTTTATTAACATTAAAAATATGAATATTTTGGTCAGTTTTTCCAGAAGAAGCGAACATAATTTTTAAATAATTACAGAGCCTTATGCATTCTCAGATCTTCACAAAGAAAACATTTCATTTCTACTTGTATCACTAATGGTTTTGTTTAATTGTTAATGGGACTTTCTGCAAAATGATGCTGCAGTTTCCCAAGCTGTTGTCAGCACACTCCAGCCTTTTTGATCATCTGCCATTCCAGGTTTCAGCTGTAGCACCCAGCATAAATGGCCAGTACTGTGATTTGCCAACCAGCCCCTCCTTTTCCCCTTAGTCAGCATACTCCAAGCCAGTGTGTTACTCATTCAAGGACATCAAAGGATACTAAACTGATTACCTTCTCTCTCCATTTTTCTTCAAAGCAATTACTACTGTAACTGTCTTCCCTACTGGAGTGTAATCTCTGTGATAGATATTTAGCCTTCTTATTCACCAGCACCTACAAAAGTATATAGTGTGCACAATAAATGTGTAGACTGAGTAAGTAATCAAAATTAACATTTCTTGAATGTGTTAACTGAGTAAGTAATCATAATAACTAAAATTTCTTGAAAATTTACCATGCCAGGCACTCCTGCTTTTTATCACCATGAACATTGCTAAGAATGTTATCACTAATCCCATTTTAGAGAGGATGAAATTTAGACTCAGAAAATTGGATTGTGCTCAGGAAGGCTACACTTGTGATAATTGCCAATATGTCAACCTTCCAAAAGGAATAGTAATGGGAATAAGAGATGGTTAGTAAGTAAACATAGCCAGGTTACCAATGCATATTAATAATAATAGCTAACATTTATTGACGAATTTCTACAGGCTAAGCAATATTAGTCACTTAACACGTAATAACAAATTTAAATCTCACAAAAACCCTATATGATAGGTACTATTGTTATTCAAGTTTCACAGGTTAGGAAACTAAGGCACAAAGCAGATAAATAGATGCTAAGATGTCTTTTCACAATGACAGCTAGGAATATTGCTTCGGATATGGTATAATATTAGTAGCACAGATAACTTTAAAAGCACGGTTCAACTAGGTTCAAGTCCTTATAGAGTGATTTAGTAGCTTTCTGAATATGGATAAGTCAAATTAATTCTAGGAGCCTCGGTTTCATCATCTATAAAATGGAAACTATATTTTAGTGCCTTACTTGCAGAACGATTGGGAAGATCGCCTAGCGTATAGAATGTACTCATTAAAATCTACCTGCCTTTATTGTTGCTAGTGGAATAAAAAGGAACAGACAAATGCTCGGTTTCATTGAATCTACTCCCCAGCCACTCCTGACCTGGTCCCTGCTTTCTCCAGATGGCCTCCAACCTTCAGGTCCTGATCTGTTAGGATTCACATTGGCCTTTCCCTACCTACCTGAACATTCTGAGTGACTGCTACCTAAAAGATGGTGTCCAATTACAGTCCAATTTGACTCATTTGCTCTATGGATTAATTTCAGAAATACCAATAAATCAGCCTTCTTCCAGTCACTTTGTCTCATGTAATGAAATTGCCAGTATCATTTGCCAGTCTGTATTTCTGAGCTTAGTTTTGTCTCAACCTTAGTGCCTCAGCCAACTGACTACCAAATAACTGGTTCTTCATCTTCTGAGAACAATGAATTTGTCCTTGGCTACTTGAATAAAGTGAAAAGTGTGCATTAAGAACTCTGCTGGGAACCTTCAAGTGCATTATCTTTCTGAATCCTAGCAATAACACCAGGAGGTTAGAATCTCTTTCCCCATTTTTCAGAGAAGCAAGCTAAGTCTAAAAGAGGACAAGTATTTAGTGGCAAAACTGAAATATGTAAAAGGGAACCATCAGACTCTAAGACCAATGTCCTTTCTACTCTGCTATTTAGCTGATCTTTAGGATGGCCTATACTTCAGCTCAAGCACATTCTTTCTGCTTGTAACTTAAGGATATGAGGCAGATTGTATATTCCTGAGGTCCTAGTGAAAATACATTTTTGCTGGAGAAATGATAGTAATGGTAATTTCTGAGGAACTATCTATTAAGGGGCTAAAATGTGCTACATCCTTCTGTGCTTCTGCTGAGTACATTCTGCTCCTTTACCTTTGTTCTTTAATTGACAAATTCCTATCCTAATGTGTTAGACAAAATAATGGCCCTAAAATATGTCCCTATTCTAGTGGAAGATTATCCTGGATTATCCAGGTAAGCTTAATGCAACAAGTACCTTTATAAATTACAGCAGGAGGCAAGAGTGTCAGTGTCAGAGAAATATTTGAAGATGCTATTCTGCTGGTTTTTAAGATGGAAAGAGGGCCATAAGCCAAAGAATGCAGGTGGCCTTTAGAAACTGGAAAAGGCAAGGGAATGGATTGTCCCTTAGGTCCTCCCCAAAAGAAACACAGCTCTGCCAATATCTTCATTTTAGAACTTTTGATATCCAGAACTATAAGATAATAAATTTTTTTCATTTTAAGCCAGTAAGTTTATGATAATTTGTTATAGCAAAAGTAAGGATCTACTATATCCACTTTAAGGCTTAGATGAGGTATTATCTCCTCCTGGAAGGTTTTCCTATTACCCAAGGCAGGTCCAGGTACCAGTGTTCTCATTGATTGACATATGCCTCTATCTCCATCATAGGATACATCACCAAAATGCTTATTTCCACTCCATTTTAATTTTTATCCTTTCATCTCCTCAATGTTTGTTGGTATGTGAAGTAAAAAGGAAGAGAAGTTCAGATCACTTCCATACCTCAGACTCAAGTGGCATCCTGGGAAGTAAATAGAAATTTCCAAAGGACAAACACCGATCATTCAATAGGTGAATGTATTTCTTCTTCCCCCTTTTGGGGGCTTTTATGGTGTGGCAAGTTTGTCTACCTGGGTCAAAAACAGTTTTGCACCAATCTGGTCCTGACCATCTTTCCTGCTTTACCATCTCCACTGCATCAGTCAGGATCCAGTCAGTAAAAAGAGAACCCACACCAGGCAGTTCAATAAAGGAGCTTTAAAACAAGGCACCAATTACAAAGGTGGCAGAAGACCAGAAAGAGCAAATAGGGGAAAGGTGAGGCAAACTAATTCTTAGTAACTGCAAGAATCTGCTACCATCCAGACTCTGAAGGATAAAGGCAGGAAGTAAGAGCATAGAAATCTGGATAAGAGCCCAGGACCTGGAGCTAGGGCTACCAGGAAGGAGCTGGAACCATGCGGAGAAAACTTCTCAACAGAAACTGGGACCTTGGGGCTTCCCAGTAAGAATTAGGATGACAGAAAAGACAGTGCCAACTCAGAAACCCTCACTGAAGCAGAGAATGAGAGAGAAAACTACCATGGCTTCTTCTCTTCTTCTGTCTTCCATTCTCTGATCAGTGTCTTCCATTGGAAAAATCTAGCCAGAGGCCATTTGGCAAGCAAGCCCAGGAAAAACAGTTTGCAAAAGGTCAAAACCTTTGCAGAGCAGGGGAAAGACAGAGAATGGGTCTAAAAGCAAAACTAATCGTCTTGCAGTCTCCCAAACACATCATGTCCTTTCTTATTCACTTCACTTCAGTTGCAGTCCCCTTCTCTTCTAATATAAAATATTATCTCCTTTTTGATGCCTTCTCTGACAACTCCATGCTTCTGAACTCTGCTTTCTCTCTGTTCACGTCCTTATTAGTAATTTACACAGTCAATATCGAACAGCATCACTGTTAGCTATCTTTACTTGCATGGATGGCATGCCCACTTAACAACCCTGTATGCTCTTTGTGGACATGGAAATTTACACATCTACATCAACTTTCATGTGACAAGTTTTGCTTGGCTGCCTGGAGCCAAATTTTAACTGCAGTGTGATATTTTCTGGCATAGTAATATTTCCTATGACATACAGAGGTAACGTTCAACTAATTATCAATTGCTATGGCATGGGAACCAATCAAACAAAATGTACCCCAGCCCCAAAAGAACAGAACCTGGCTATAAGCAATTAGTATGCCTCTACTGGTGCACAGGTGTTGAATATCTGGCTGGGCTCTATTGGATGGAGAACAAAAATATGTAGCTAAAAGAAATGTCCTAAGTGAACTATTTGGTTATATGTGCCCATTGATTAAATTTAAAAAAACAGAAAGCAATAAAGAGATTATAAAATAGCATGTTCCCTAAAAATATAGTAAGGTGTGTGCGTGTGTCTATAGGTATGTATATACATACTTATGTGTGTATATACAATAATGCATTCACACCAGTGCATTATTGTCTATATATATTTTCATATGACATTTTACCTATGGGTACTATTAAGTGTGACAATTATTCTTCCTTATTTTGCTTATTTGTAGTATTTGGATTTTCCTAATACTCAAGTAACACTTATTTGATCTTAAAAGTTTATAAACCAAATTAACTTCTTTCCTTCAAATATTTCATTAATCCTTAGCAGGTGGGTGTGGAATGTAAGGGAGAAGCAGGGATGGGGATTATCATACATGCAGTAACAATACATTTTTAAAATACTCTAGAGCATGGAGAGATTTTATACTCTCTTCGTGCTCCCCAGTTCTCAAAGAATCAAAGTGAAAAATTAAATTTCACCCAAAAGCACTGTTCCTGAGCACTGTTCTATATAAGAAAAGAAAAAGCTTATCAAAAGGCAAGACTTAAATTTTAAATGGAGATCAGTATTTCATAACATTTTGGAGAGATTGGTTTAGAAAATCATCTCTTTTCCTTTTCACTAAGCCTGCCTGCCACCTCTAATGTCACCATGGATAGCAGCCTTTGCATTTCACTCACTATCAAAGCTGTAAACATCCTGTGCTTGGCTGCTCAGGTCAACAGTAATCTTTGTCGCCTCCACAATCAGGCCAAGCTGGGGGTTCATGGCCAGCATTTAGAATTCACCACAGGTAAATACAGAGGCCAGGAAGACAGGCCAATCAGAAATGTAGATCCACAACTGATTCATGTTCTGACACTTCATATGAGGTTAGCTACCAATTGTGGGTGCCCAGTCATGACAACATAACTGCCTCTGACTAAAACACAGTTTCCAGCATGACATATTTGGTGATCTCCCTATAAATCATTGATTTTCTTTACTGAGGTTCTTATGGGTATTTTAGTTCTACAATTACTTCACAAAAACCTCCTTTCATGGAGACTCCTCCATTCTGCTGTTTCACCTCAGGCTATTATCAAGACAGCAACAAATCCCATGTTTTTCCAAACCTGGTTGCTTTCCATTAACTTTCACTTTGGCTTGGACCTCTAAACTAGGACAGCTCAAAGTCTGAGCGTCTAATTTCTTCTTTTCTGAGAATTAACATAATTTATTAATAAGACATATTTAAATAAAAACGTTTAGAAGATGTCAACCAAATCCCTAGTCTATAAAGATAAGAGCTATATTTAGCTAGTTCTAATTTAAAATAGCTAAAGTGCTGCTTAGTATGGGAGGAAGGGCAAATCAGTTTAATTCATGTCTTATTTCAAAATATTTGACATTTTAGTTTCTTTAGTGCAGTTTGTTGTTTGAATTAACATAGTTCCATTTATTTTGAAACGCAGTAAGCACCTAAAGTGTATTATTGATTCTTATAAAGCATGTCAATTTCACCAGTCACACATTCAGCAAATCCTAGGCATGTGAAAAGAGCTTTGTGACTTTCGTTAGTTACAGGTATCCTTACCAGAGAAATAGATCGTAGATGAATTGCCCCCAATAGTTATATAGTCTGTCCCCTGCAGTAATGGATATTAGGCTTCCAGTTAGTCTGATATACAATCATTGCCCTTTGACCAAATTTATAAAGCAAAATCTCAAATTCTGAACTAATCAGAGACCTGTGGCTCAGTTTCATGTGGAGCATAAAACGAATAGCTACATACTCACAAACCAGTGTCAGTGCATTTACTTTGGCCTCATGTTCCTTTTAAACATTTCCTCTTGACAAAATTCCCTCCATTAATAAGAACTCACACAGTGTTAAGGGGGTGAACAGAGTAAGCTGTTGTGTCTGGCCCTCCTTGGGATAAGTGTTCAAATTCTCTATGGAAGGAGAACCATAAGGAGAACTGACATGTCCCACCCTTCTAGTTGCATGGTGCCAATTTTGGGGACTGGCAATGGACCATTGAATTCAACTCATTTAACAATCTTAGCACTAAACTCAATGGAACACAGAAAGCAGCAGGAGCTAGTGCTGGGTTCAGGGCTTTCTGGTATACATATGTGTGTATGTGTGCATAGGTATTTGTGTGCATGCCTTTGTATATCAGTGTGTATGCTAGGGAGGATCAGAGTATTTGTGTGAATTTGTGTATGCATCTGTGCATGTGAACACCTGAGGACCTAGTTGTATATATATGTAGGTCAAGGGAAGCGTCCAAAGCCAAAAATAGAAATAGGCCCAGATATCATCCATTCTGATCTCTTTCTGGCTTGGAAAAAAATGCCCTTTTTATTCTTTGAGAGAATTAACTATATCCTTTAACATTAAACCAGGATGGTAGAGAGAGGAACCAAGACACAGTAGATGAAAAAAATTCCACTTTTATGATAAGAAGGGTAATCTGTATATCACCTTATGATAACTGGTTGACTGCTCCTTCTCCGTTTTAGTGATCCTTTAGAATTATCAAATCTGCCAAAAACACGCAACAAGAAGGTAAGAAACTGGGCCTTCAAGGATCTATTCTCAAATTAGCTGTCTTCAGTATCTAATCAGTATCAGTAACCCAGATGGCTTTCCTCTCTGTTTCTCACTTCTTACCTTTCCTAACCTCACTTTAATAAACTGGGAGCATCTTAAACACAAAATTCTGTCTTAGTCATCTCTCTATCCCCAATACAACTTAGCACTTGTCAGGAAAGATGGACTTAATAAATGTTGACTGAATCATAACAAGTTTTTCTACTCTCAAATCAGCTAAATCCTCTTATTTCAAAACAAGATTGATACTTCAATTAAGCTATATTTTCTCAAATTCATTCATGGGAAATATCAGTCCAGAAGCCCTGAGATGATTAATTGCATCATATTTTCAAGTGTCTTCTAAGCCTAACATGCTGAAGATGTCATTTCCCTCCTTAAAGCTCTGAAATTAAAAGCATATCATACATGAATTCATTCAATTAATATTTTCTGAAGCCTTGCTTATGTGCTAGGCACATTACGTAGGCCCTGCGAGGGATAGAGAGAGATAAAAAGACATATTCTCTGTTTTTGAGTATTTATCCTTTAGACAAAAAAAATTAAAAAAAAAAATAACATGGTACTTGGCTCTATGTGATAAGTGCCATATAAGTGTGGTCAACAAAGGGGCCGGGTCTTAGGAAAAAGGGTTCTTTTGCCTACATTATAGTCAGTAAATATTTCCTGAAGGTGGCACCCAAACAAAACCTTAAATAATGGGTGGGATTTCAAAGAGAAAGAGATTAGACACTGGACATAGAAGGAAAAGAGTGATAATAGTTGCAGAATTAGAAGCGTGAAAATCCTCATCTAGGGTTTTAATCTGTATGCTTTTTATAAGAGGTAAAAATGCCATGTGAATGGGCAGTGTGATGGTGGCTCAGTGGCAGAATTCTCACCTGCCATGCCAGAGACACAGGTTTGATTCCTGGTGCCTGCCCATGTCCTCTCCCCCAAAAATGTCATGTGAATATAATGTGGAAAATCTATCAACTTCCAGAGTACAGCACCAAATGCTGTGCTTTACAAATCAGATAGGGAGAAAGTAGGCAGTTTCCTACAGTGATATAAATTCTCCAATGACATACCACAAAATGCGTTGTTCTTGGGTTTCCATATGTCTTTCCCTTGAATAATGTCATCGACTGTTTAACAGACAGCTTCATTTTAAAGAGAATGGGGGTGGAATGAGAAGGAGCAAAAGTAAATTTTCAGCAGTTTCTTAACAATTGTATATTTCTACCAAGATTCAAAGTTCACAAAAAAAGTTCCACAAAAACTTATCAATAGAAATTTTTCTCATCATGAATAAAGTTTTTGTCTATAGAATGCCAAGCAGCTAACTAAAACAAACACACAAAACCTCCAGCAAATATGCTGCCTACTAGATATTAAATACTTGAAAATATCCAGAAATACTTGAATAGAGGGCCAGAGTTCTCAGTTTGCCCAGAAGAATCAGCATTGGGTATACATAGCCTTTCTCTACTTATTGGCATGCCAAATCACTGTGCAGATTCCCAATCAAAACACTGAGCACATCTGTTTGAGCTACCAATACCTCACTGATCTTGAAGAGGAAATATGTGCTTTGGCATGGATAGATTGGTTTTTCTATAATAGCAATTCACCTAATTTGCCCTCAATTTGATACCAGTCATACTACCACAACGATCTGAAGACACCCTTCCCTCTCAACCGATCGATTTAAAAGAGGATTCATATTTGGTCTGAAAGTTTGACGTGAGTGCAGAATGGTCCTAACTTGCTTTAGAATCTTTTACCTAGTGTCGTTAATGCTAAAGGTATTTAAAATAGATTAAGAATAGAATAAAGAAATGAAGTGTAACTGTGACTGTGACTGTGACAGGGTATGAATATTAACGATGCTTTTTCTCATTCCCTTGCTCATATAGTATAATCCACTGTGCTTTTGATTCAAGATCTTAACTTTTGCTGCAATGTTAAATGCCAGCCCTGGGTGCTCTGTGATATGATACATACATAAAGATACAATTAATCTTCAGTCTAATATCTGTCTAAGAGATAAGGCACTAAACTTCAGTCTTAAGGTTCCCCACTGCCTAGGTGATAAACCTCATTCTCTTTAGCCTAATATATATGAGACCCTCCACAGACTGGCCCCTGTTGGCTTTTCCAAAGTCATCTCTTGTGATTCCTTTGCACAAATCCTTCACTATGGCTAATTTGGTCTCTTCCACTGTCCCTGAAGTAGCCATGATTAGTCTTCCCCCTACATATTTACTTATACCATCATATCCATTTTAACCCTTACATTTTTCAACTTTTACTATTCCTTAAAGATCAGCACAAATTCTTCTTCTATGAAGCTTCCACCTTCCACTCCAAGCCACAATGATCTCTTCTCTCCTCAAATTACATCAGCCCTGTGACATACAGTCTTGTGTTGATTTGAAAAGATTTATGTACCTTAGAAAAGCCATGGTTAATCCTAATCAATCTCATGGGGGCAATGGTTTCTTCTAATCCGTATTCAGTACTATAGGTTGGAAACTTGATTAGGTTATATCCATGGAGATGTGACTCATCAATTTTGGATATTAAACTTGATTAGATGGAGATGTGTCTCCACCCATTCTACGTGGGTCTTGATTAGTTTACTGGAATCCTATAAAAGAGTAGAATGAGGAGAATGACAGGAGAGCAACAGAGCAGAGTCACGAGAATAAGAGAGAACCACAGCGTCCACCAGCCAGCAAACTTTGGAGATGAAGAAAGAGAATGTACCCTGGGAGCTTCATGAAGCAAGAAGCCTGGAGAGGAAACTACATGTCACCATGTTCGCCATGTGTCCTTCCAGGTGAGAGAGTAACCCTGAACTTCATCTGACTTCTTAAACCAAGTTATCTTTCCTTGGATGCCTTAAATTGGACATTTCTATAGCCTTCTCTTAATTGGGACATTTCAACAGCCTAAACACTGTAAACTTGCAACTTATTAAATTCCCCTTTTTAAAAGCCATTCCATTTCTGGTATATTGCATCCTGACAGCTAGCAAACTAGAACAAGTCTTATTCAAGTTATATCTATATCCAACTATAAACCCCTTAAACTAAGGGGATGTTTATGCTATGTTACTTTACAGCACTCGCTGCTCTTAGAAATGTAGAATAGAGCTCGATAAATCACTTATAAAGTAAGTAAATAAATAAATGAATAGCTGTAGAGAATAATATGAAAAGGCCTATAGGTAACCCCATCATTTCTGCTTTGATTTTATGTTGAAATACCCCCGTCTTAATTTTCCAGGTTGCTTAAAGAAGATACCATGAAAAGCATTGGCTTAAACAATGGGAATTTATTAGCTTACAGGCTTCCAATTTTGAGTCCATGAAAATATCCAAATCAAGGCATCATCAAGGTGATGCTTTCTTCATGAATACCAGCTGATGATGATCCCTGGCTCCTCTGTCACATGGCAAGGCACATGACAGTTCCACTTATAAAGGATTCCAGTAATGAGATTAAAACCCACCCTGACTGAGGTGGGCCACACCTTAATGAAAATAACCTCATCAAAAGGTCCTACTTACAACTGGTTCATGCAGGAATGTGTTAAGTTTAAGAACATGTTTTTCTGGAGTATGTGCAGCTCCAAATTACCACACCAGCCTTGCCAGTTTCTTCTCTCACTATACCACATACAAATCACACAAGACAATGAATAAATATATGAAGTCCAGTTTCTACCACTTATATGCCATATAGGCTCAGGCAAATAATCTTCCAGAAACTACAGCCACATCCTTCACAAGCCTTCTCAGAGCTCTTAAGTTAGAATTACAGCCTCCATTTTCTTCCAATATACTGTGTTTATGCCTCTATTCTGACACTTACCATAGGCTTCCTTAGTCATCTTGGACGAGATAGATAAATCCCACAGCATTAAACACTGAGCTCATGACATGGAGGGACATTTATTAGCCATGGTGGTTAAGATACTACCTTGCCCATAGCAGGAGTTCCATGCAATGAACTGCCCTGGGATGAGTTAAGACACCATGGGTTCAGTTCTGGTGCTGTCTCCATATAATAGAGGTATCTTAAAAGATTCACTCTTACAGATTTTGCCTCAAGTTTTCTCAAGGATAACATGTGGAGCCTTCCCCACTTGCAAATATTTCTTACTAATAAACATGTGCATTGTAGGAACTTCATGGGATCTGATTATGAATCTCAGTTCTGCCACTTACTAATTTACTAGCTATGTGACCCCAAACAAATCTCTTAACTTTGCACCTCAGTTTCATCCCCTGAAACAGGAATAATAAGACATTTATTTCAAGGATTAAAAATAGCATGTCTAAAATGCTTCAGGCATGCTGGAACTCAGTTGAAACTTATTAAGTGTTAAACTATTCTCTTATTCACCATTCCCACCCTGGTAAGAAGTATTATCCAAGCTATGCTTTTATTCCTGCCCCCAGTGCCCCAGGGGAACAATCAGTAAGTAGAGTACTTCAGCTTGGATGCTAGGTCTTCCATAAATTCTGAATTACTGGCAAGTGCTCAATGTTAATTGACTAAATTTTTAAAAATGAATACTTCTATAATGTTAGAACTATTAGGGACCTAAGAAATAATCTTATACCCTCACAATTCTCCTTCCTGTTTATCGTTTTAATCCTTCCCTCCTGCATCTTCACAGTCTTAATAATACCATTATGCAATACAATGTCTTTTACTGGGGCCTCCTAGCATCTATCTTGCCCCTTATTTTTTAATACAATTTTACTGAGATACATTAAAATACTCTATAATCATCCAAAGTGTTCAATCAGTGGTTCACAGTATCATTATATAATTGTGTATTCATCACCACAATTTTTGAACATTTTCATTTCTCCAAAAGTACATACAGGAATAAAAATAAAAACAAAAATGAAAAAGAATACCCATAGCATCCCATGCTCCTTATACCCCCTTATTATTTATTTTTTGTCTTTATTTTTTTAGTCATCTGTCCATACACTGGTTAAAGGGAGTGTCAGCCACAAGGTTTTCACAGCCACACTGAAAACACTATATAGTTATACAATTATCTTCAAGAATCAAGGCTACTAGAATACAACAGTTTCAGGTATTTCCTTCTAGCTATTCTTATCCACTAAAAACTAAAAACAGATATCTATATAATGCATAAATATAACCTCCACAATGACCTCTAGACTCTACTTGAAATCTCTCAGTCACTGAAATTTTACTTTGTTTCATTTCTCTTCCTGTTTTTGATCAAGAAGTCTTGCCTAATCCCACAATGCCAGGGTCAGACTCTTCACCAGGATGAGTGCATTGCCAGGGAATCACCCCTTGGAGTCATTTCTTATGTATAGGGGAAGACAGTGGGTTTACCTGCAGAGTTGGTTTAGAGAGAGAGGTCACAGCAACAAAAGAGGTTCTCTGAGGGTGACTCTTAGGTGTAATTATAAGTAAGTTTAGCTTCTTCTTTTCAGGAATGTTTCATAAAGGCAAACACCAAGATCAAGGGCTTGTCCTATTAAATCTGTAGTCCCCAATGCTTGGGAGAATATCTGGAATTCCCCAGGTGGGGAAATTTAGTATTTCCACATTTTCCCCCAGTCCATCAAGGGGGTTTTATATCTTGCCCCCTTCTAATCCATCCTCTGTTTGGCTCTCAGGATAATTTTTCTCAAAGACAACTCTTATCATGTCAGACTCTTGCTTTTAGAACTCTTCAATGGTCTTCCATTGCCTTTAGAATAAATAAAAAATGCCTTAGCATGGTAGTCCAGGACTTCATGATTGGCCTCTGCTTGTTTCTCTCTGTCATTGCTTCTCCCCAGCTAAACTTGTATTGCAGTCTTATTGAGCTCTTTTCCTTTGCCAAACTTTGTCCTCTACTGCCTGTGGACCATTGCCAGTGTCTAGACTGCCTGAGAATATTTCCCTTCACCTACTACTAGAACACATTCTTCATTCTGTCCTTCTAGATTCCACTTATATGATTTTTTTTAAATTTTCATCTTTATTACTCATCGGCCCATACACTGGATAAAGGGAGTGTCAGTCACAAGGTTTCCACAATCATGTGATCATACAATAAAAGCAATACAGTTAAACAATCATCATCAAGATTAAGTCTACTGGATTACAGCTCAACAGTTTCAGGCATTTCCTTCTAGCTATTCTAATAAACTAGAAACTAAAAATGAACACCTGTATAATGCATAAGTAATAACTTCCAGAATGATCTGTAGACTGTATTTGAACTCTCTAAGCCACGGAAACTTTATTTTGTTCCATTTCTTTCCCCTCTTTTGGTCAAGAAGGCATTCTGAATTCTACAATACCAGGGCCCAGCTCATCCCTAGAAGTCATGTCCCATGTTGCCAGGAAGACTTACACCCTGGGAGTCAAGCTCACATGTCTTTTTGCCCAAGAAACTTTTTGTCTTTTTTTTCTTCTAGTTTCAACTAAGTGATCTCCCCTCCTGCACACTTAGCACATTTACCACAGCACTTAGACATTTACACGTACTCTTATACAATGTGATGCGGCCTCTACAAAACCTGAATGCCATGGGAACAAGGATCATTTTATTTCCTTTCTGTATGCTTAGGTTCAACGACAGTACATAGAGTAGGCCATAATAAGTGATGTGTGAATGAATGACATACAAAGGTCACCAAGCTAGATAACAATGCATCACTATTATGGCCTGTGTTCTCCTTATTCCCAGGTAGAGACCCTTGCCACCTAAGTAGGATAATCATACCCTGGCCTCCCTCACAATACAAAGCCTATTAAGCTTAGCTCCTGAAATAATTTCTTGATCCAATAGTTAGAGTGAAATAGCCATTGTGTTCAAGGGAAATTCCAAAGTGTTGCTCATAACTTTCTACCTACTCCTTCTATAGGCAGCCCTACCTAGACAAGCTCAAGCTACAAAACATAAAGAAAAATAAGAACTCTAAGAGGAAGAAGGAACCTCTGAAAACCATCTAGCATAAAATGCTCCCATGCAACAATAACAATCTCTTCTGATCGTACTCCTAACTTGTGTCAACACTCCCTGCACAATCTAATATAATAGATTTCTGTAAATATATTTTAATTATGTTAATAATATTTAACATGCACTTTTAAAAGCGCGGGTATAATTGCATATCAGCGACACTGAGGTAGGCTGTGTGAGTAATACAAATGGTCAGAAAGCATTGGTGTATAAGAGCACTGGTGAACATTTCCAACAGGAAAAAAGAAATTCTTCCCAATGGCCATTTTTTTTTCATCAAAATGGAGTTTGAAAGATTTCTAGAGGAATTTTCTAGGCCCAAATGGTCAATGAATACCTTGTAGAAATCATGTAATGTAGATATCAGTCTATTTCCCTATTTCTGTCCTTGCATATGTTTTATGAGGAGTAGGTGATAGAGTTAAAATGGCACTGGGTTAGAATAGAGTCAAGAGATCTAGTTTCTAGTCTTGGGTCAGCTACTAACCATCTGTGAAATCCTGGTTAAGATAAATTGCTCACTCTTTATTAGCATCACTTTCCTTGTCTATAAATAAGCAGGTAGAAATACATCTGTATTCCCTCAGAGACCTATTTTAATATTTTTACATGCTCTGGGTATACATTGGCAAAAAGATTTCTAGTGCTTTAAAAATGTTTGCAAATTATTGAACTGAAACTCTTCATGATCCTTTCCTGCTTAACCATCTCTTAATTACCTAAGTTATTGCACAAGGATCTAGACATGTAACAGGTTCAAAATGGGAGCTATCACCAGGAATGCAGCTCTCTGACTAGAAATGGTTACTTTCTGAAAATGAAACAAAGTAATGGACAAAGCCAGCTTTCTACAGAAGTCTTTCCACCCTAAGAGAAGGCTTGTAAATGTGCTGTTGATAAGTTTCCAGTTTCAACTCAGTTTCCATTAAGAAGAGAAAACTTTGATTACCCTTTGATTGCTGTGACATGCAATGGCATACAAGTCAGAGTGGGAGAGTGTTTGCATGGATTATAGATAAAGGTAAAGTGTGAGAATGTCTAAATATGCTCTGTCAAGGAGAATCAGTTTTCTAATTCTAAAAACAAATATCAGTTCTCTAGAGGGGAATATTTTTGGAGTGGAGAAGGACAATTTGTCATGCCACCATAGTTTGATGGGAATGTTCCCTGAAAGTATCAGTTCCCTTTGTTCTAATTGTAAGCTCACAAAATAATATTCTGATACATCATTTCATCTCCAGAGTGAACTTGCCAAGCCTGTGCAAAAAACTGACACCAGCTATACTACTGAACACAATTCTTATCATAAATTAAAATAAGAGTTTTCTGAATTTAATTAGCACAGATAAAAAGAACAAATTGAATTTTTATTCTGAAAAAACTAAGACCAAACCCAGGATCTGGAGTGGCCTCACTGCTCTAGCCTGAAATGCTCAATACCTAACTAGCACTGATTCATCCTTTAACACTTACTGCAATATGGCAGATTTTGTCTGTTTCTTATGACTCAGTACTAATGAAGCAAAAGAAATACATCTGACTTTTTAAACTAGACATATTAACCTTTGCTCTTTCAGGGCAATAATTTCAGCCAAATAGCTTGCCAAGAGGTTCAGAGTCGATGAAGATTTAATAATTACCCAATAAATAAAAGGCACAACTATAAGGGAAAGTAGATGGAAAAAAGATGCCTGTATTCTTGTAAGCATGAATAATCCTAGAAATAAAATGCAAAGCTCTTTTCCTTCTAAGTATGAATCTATGGCTTTACCCTGAACTCCCCAAAATGGTACATATGATGTTGCATACTGTAACCAATTCCTGTTTACCTCTCTGATCTCATCTCCAATCATTTCCCCAACACGCACCATACCCTCTAGTCATAAAAATATTTGACATTTCCCTGTGTGCAGCATGCTGTCTCTCATACCCATGCTTCTACATATGTAGTTTCTTCTGCCTAGAATACCTTTCCCACTGAAATTCTTTCTGATTCAGCTCAAGTATCACCTTATTTTTAAACCTCCACTGAGAATGAGTTAAGTGACCTGTGTGTCTCCATAGAACCCTGCACATGTCTATCATAGCTCTTACAGTATTGTATGGTAATTACCTGTATTCTTGTCTGCATTGCCTCTTATGCCTCTTACACATCCTCGAGGGATGAGGTAGCATCTTGTTCATGTCTGAATCCCCAGTTACCTAACAAACACTAGACTCTTATTAATATATACTTCCCATTTAAATGACCAAACCCCAGTATAGGAAACCATACAGCAGAACACCAGTGGTATTACACAACCACTGGTAGCTATGAACTTAAGTTATAATCAATTTGCTCCATATGATCACAGATTGAACTTTCCAAAGTGGTTTATCCACATATCAGGCTTCCTTTCCAGCAACTCTGCCATAGTAAAGCCATTGAACATTAGATATTTTGTTTTTCATTGTTGGTCACTTTTTTTTTTTTCTTCTAGTGGGTCCAAAGAAGTGTCTGGACAAACTCCATGGGAGAGTCTCATTGGCTGAAGAAACAGTGAAAGAGTCTCTCTTCTTCTTAAAAAGCCTTCAACTGATTGAATTATCTCATTGTGGCATAATTATCTCACTTCCTTAATGAAACAATCATTCTACAGTGGGCAGAGTGAGCTCACCAATTGGAGGCTAAGTTAAAGAAAGAAGGAAAATTCGTACTAGACCAATATTGTAGTCTAGAAAAATGTCATGATGCCTTTCCATACGTGGATATGTATCACATATTCATCTTTACTTCTGGGTATTTGAAATAATGTCAGACTAACTAATTACAAGTGTCAGAAGAACTGAAAAATACCTGTTTGAGGGGTCACCATTTCTTCCACAGTTTAAGAAAGACTATTCAAAATTTCCCACATAAATGTGGCTTTCAAACATTTATAGACCTGAGGCAATGTTGCATATTCCGGGGAGGTAAGGAGGATCTCTTTCCTTGTTCCTCCTCCAACTTTTCAACAAACACCTCCTCCTCCTCTCAGCGACATTGCACTTTAGCTTATCTTTTTTTTAAAAAAAAAGGAAGAAAAAGGAATGAAATAAAAGGGGAGATTCTATCAGTTTTAGTACAAAATTATTGCCTCAAACGGACAGTTTTTGAGCTAACTTCTATCATCTAGCCTATAACAAAGTTTAAAAACATGTCTCTTTTCAAACACAGGCTCCTCTTCCTTTCAACTCTCTCTCTCTCTCTCTCTCTCTCTCTCTCTCTCTCTCTCTCTCTCTCTCTCTCTCTCCCTCTCTCTGTCATCTCTGGAGTAATTTTCCAATGTCTTTACATATTTTATAATTTGGCTTCAGTTAGAATTACTGAATGCAATTTTTGTGCCATTTTTTTCTTTTTCACACGTATTGATTTAAGTTTTAGGTGCCTAATTCCATGCTATAAGAAACAAATTTTAATTTTTATAGTTCAAAGTCAAAGATGTGTGTTTATGGCTTGAAATATACTACCCATTATTTGCTTAATATTTCAATTTTATTGCCTTTTATAACCCAAGAGATACTTTGTATTGAGAGTAAACTAAAATGATTGATGAATAAATACCCTGGGTCTTTTCATAGTCCTAGTGGGAGTTTTCTATACAAAGCAGTATGAACTACTAATGTTTCTGTCTTTCTGCATTAGAGAACAATACAGTGCAGACTCTTCGATTAGGTATTAGATGAATATCAGGAGACCTGGGCTCAGGTAAGTCATTAAATTCAGTCCAAAGCGAAATTGGGCCTCCCTCAAAATTGTGCCTAGGGGTGACCCACGTCTGTCTGCTGGATGCATCTCGGTGAAAAGATTTACCTCACTTTTTCAACACAGTTTTCTCTTTAATGACAACAACTTCCTCTGCTTTTTCATCCATCCACATAACTTTGTGCCTGCTCTAGTTTGCAAGCTGCTGGAATGTGATATACCAGAAAAGGAATGGCTTTTTAAGGGGTATTAAGTTTACAGCTCCAAGGCTTTGAAAATGTCCCAATTAAGTCAAGTCTATGAAAATGTCCAAATGAAGGCATCCAAGGAAAGGTACCTTGGTTCAAGAAGTCCAATGATGTTCAGGGACTCTCTCAGCTGGAAAGTCACATGGAGACATCTGCTTGTGTTCTCTCAGGCTTCTTCAACAGCTTCCCCAGGGCTCTGTCCATTGTGTTGGCTCTGACACTTCTTGGGGTTCTCAAACTTTTTCCAAAATGGTTCCCTCTTAAAGTGTTCCAGCAAAAGCAATCCCACCTTGAATGGGTGGCGACACATCTCCATGGAAACCATTTAATCAAAAGTTACCACCCACAATTGGGTAAGTCACATCTCCATAGAAATAATAAAAAATATGCCACCCAACAATATTGAATGAGTATTAAAAGACATGGCTTTTTGGGGGGTATACAACATATTCAAACAAGCACATTATACCCTTTGAACCCCCAAAAGACATGTTCTTTCCAAATGCAAAATACATTCATTCCATCACAATATCAGAAAGCTTTAAAGCATTTAAGAAGCAATACAAATGCAATACAAAGTCACAAACAGTACAAAATCTCATCAAAGTCAGCTACAAGCATGGTCTGTACTAAGGCAAAATTCTCTTCTGACTCTGGACTTGTAAAACTCAGAACAAGTTTTCTCCTGCCAACATACAAAGGAGGGACTATCATAGGAGAAATACCCCCATTTCCATAGGAAGAAATTGGAAGAACACAAGGTTCAATGGACTCAAACAGTTCTAGAAACCTTCAGGGCAAACTCCAATGGATTTCAAAGTCTGAAGGATATTTATCTTCAGGCTTTAGAAAGTAGCAATCCCACTCTTTCCAAGGGCCTATGCAGTGGCCTGCCTCTCTCCAAAGGTGATCTTGAGGGACACTGGGGAGACCACCTTTTTCTCAGCTGTCCACCATCTCCAAGCATCAGGATCTCACCCAGGCTCTCTGCCATCTCCGGGGCATACACTCAACCCCCCCATGTGGTAGCAGCCAGGCTCTCCCCAATCCCCAAGGAATGTCCTCCACTTTCTCCAAGGCATTAGGCAGCACTACTCTTCCTGAACAATGACGTGAAAGGTCCACCCTCTGGCTTATGGGCAAACTCACCCTCTCCAAGTGCTTGGGTGGGTTTGCTCTCCTAGCTCTTGGTTTCTTGACTTAAGATCTTAGCTTCCATAATTCTGCCTTTGAAGTTATTTTTCCTTCAATTTGTCCCTTTTCTCTTCCATTTAGTTCAGACTGGCAGTGGTTCTGCTTATACAGATCTTACAATACTCTTGTTGGTTTCCTGTGCAATAGACTGGGTTCATGCCCATCAGATGAAAGGACTTTCCACAAATTCTGGATAACTCTATCTTGCATCCTGGCTTTTTCTGAAATGGCTGACTCATTCCATGTTTGGTTAAATCTTAATATGGGACACTGTTTTCTGGGATCTCCTTTTTGGAAGTCCAGAATTTTCCAGACCATCAATTTCTAGTTTCTTTATACCCAACAGTTCAGTTCTCAGCTAATCTCTTTCCTGTTGTATTTCATTATAAGCTGCAAGGAGAAATCATTTAATTTGGGACTCTCTTCTGCTAAATATACAAATTCATGGCTTTTAAAATCTGCATTCCAGCCAAAGTCACAAGTCAATTTTGCCAGATTATCTGCCATTTTAAAACAGGGGTCACCTTCCATCCAGTCTGCAATAACACACACCTCATTTCTGACTAGAGCCTCATCAGAGATATCTTTAGAGTCCACATTTCTACCAACAGTTCTAGGCCTTCTCCTTCAAGCTCCTCAGAAACCTTCCAGAATTTTCCTCTTATCCATTTAAAAAGCCATTCTAACATGTTTGGGATTTGCAAACCACAGCAGCTCCCCACTTCTCTGGCACCAAAATCTGTTCTAGTTTGCAAGCTGCCAGAATGTGCTATACCAGAAATAGAATGACTTTTTAAAAGGGGGATTTATTAAGTTGTAAATTTATAGTTCTAAGGCTGTGAAAATATACAAATTAAGGCAAATCTATGAAAATGTCCAAATTAAGGCATTCAGGGAAAGATGCCTTGGTTCAAGATGGCTGAGGACGTTCAATGCTTCTCTCTCAGCT
Organism: Tamandua tetradactyla; assembly: GCF_023851605.1. Lineage (NCBI taxonomy): Eukaryota > Metazoa > Chordata > Mammalia > Pilosa > Myrmecophagidae > Tamandua > Tamandua tetradactyla. The sequence continues at coordinate 50,460,577 of NC_135353.1, read as the reverse complement.
GAAAAGGCACATGGTGACATCTGCTAGCTTTCTCTCCAGGAATCTTCAACAGCTTCCCCAGGGCCATGTTCGTTGTTGGTTTTGTCAGTTCTGGTGGTTCTCAAGCTTTTTCAAAAATTGTTCCCTCTTAAATGGCTTCAGTAAGCAACCTCACCTGGAATGGGTGGAGACATATCTCCATGAAAACCATTTAATCAAAAATTACTGGGCGGGCCACGTTGGCTCAGCAGGCAAGAATACTCACCTGCCATGCCAGAGGACCTGGGTTCGATTCCCGGCGCCTGCCCATGTAAAAAAAAAAAATTACCACCCACAATTGGGAAGGTCAAATCTCCATAGAAACAATAAAAAAGATACCACTCAGCAATATTGAATGTGAATTAAAGGACATGGCTTTTCTGGGGTACACAATAGATTCAAACCAGCACAGTGCCCTTTTGATTTTCCATATGAGAAGGTAAAACAAGTATTCAATCCTTCTGACAGAAGCATTTATCATTTTAAATTAATAAATTGACTTTTAAACACTACTCTGTGTTTTGGTGGTATAAATTTGATTTGCAAGAGCAAAATCAACCTGGGGTGAACACCAAAAAGGTCAACCCATGAAATTGAAAAAACCAGTCAGAAATAGTGACACCTAAATCTTCAACAGCTTCATTATTTATAGTATTTATGTTATAATATACAAACATCTTAGAATAACATTTCAGATCCCTTATAAGCTGACTTCTACCATGGTTAGCATTATCAAGCCCTCAGAAAAAGAAAGAATAATGACAAAAGAGAAGATGGAATAAAGCAAAGTGAAGAAAAAGTTTGGAGTGCTCTAAATTTGCATTTTCCCAAATACAAATTTGTCCTTGAAATCTGTGTTATGGGGCAACTATATAGAAAAATCAACCCGATAATAAAATCTGTTGAGTACCCTAAATTGAGATAGACCTAAGTTATACTGGCTTCCACACAAGAGAAAAATAATAGAACAAGATTCCAGTCGTATCATTCTTCTCTATTTCCATTTCTTACCATGACAGGTGTCTTCCACTTTCTCCCTTATCACAAACCATCTCCTCTTAGGCAATTGCAATCATGTTTCTTTTAAACTCTCACTTTTTAAGAACGAGTGCAAATTTCCTTTAAAGCAGTTGCCAATGTGCTAAAACACTGTAATTTGTGATATTTCTAGAAAAAAGAAATAGTATAGTTCTATCTTTTAATAAAGAAATGTGGAAATTATTATGGATTGAGCTACAGTTCTCAAATCTTTACTAAGGCATCAGTAGATTAAATCATTCAGCAAAGAATGTATGTGTATGTGTAGTTGGTAGGCAGTAGTGAAATTTCTCTATTCATTTAAGTCTATAAAGAATATTGTTTTATCTTAATAAATGCAGTTCCACATAATAGCTTTTTAGTAGTTGAATAATATACCTAATCATATGGATATTGCAGAGTTTATTTAAATATTCTCCTGTTATTTGTTATTTAAGTTGTTTAGACATTTTTATTATATTCAACCCTGCTATGAATACCATTATAACTAAACTGTTTTAAAGGACTTTGTTTATTTTCCAAGGAAAAACCGCAAGAACTGAAGGATCAAAGGGGATGCAAATATTCAATACTTCTAAAAGATATTGTCAAAATGTATTTCAGAAAGAATGCGCAATTTACACTTACCTGCCATTAAAAATAATAATGTTCATGACAATAACCATAATATAACAGTCACCAGTTCCTCTGCAGTCTCACCAGTACTGGGTACTATCATTCTTCTTAATATCTGTTAATTCAACAGGCAAAAATATATATGGTATCAGTCAAATTAGATAGTCTTTTTAAATTAATAAATCAACAAACATTTGTTGAATATCTACTATGTGTCCAGTACTATGTTAAGCTCTGGAAATCACAAAAGTGAATAAGATGCCAACCTTGACTCCAAAGAACTTACAATCTAGTGGAGAGTTCAGACATATTCACAAATGATTAGGGTATGAGGTATGCCAATTTGAAGCTATTACATACCCCAGAAAAGCCACATCCTTTAATCCTCATTCAATATTGCTGGTTGGAATCTCTTTTATTGTTTCCATGGTGATGTGACCCACCCAATTGTGAGTGGTAACTTTTGATTAGATGCTTTCCATGGAGATGTTTTTCCACCCTTCAAGGTGAGGTTGCTCACTGGAGCCCTTTAAGAGGGAACCAGTTTGGAAAAAGCTTTAGAGCCACTAGAACCAACAGAGCCAACAGAATGGACAGAGCCCTGAGGAAGCCATTGAAGAATCCAGGAGAGAAAACTAGCAGAAGTCACCATGTGCCTTTTCAACTGAGAGAGAAATCCAGAACATCTTTGGCCTTCTTCAACCAAGGTATCTTTCCCTGGATGCCTTAATTTGGACATTTCTATAGCCTTGCCTTAATTGGGACATTTTCACGGCCTTAGAATGTAAACTTGCAACTTAATAAATTCCTCTTTATAAAAGCCATTCTAGTTCTGATATATTGCATTCTGGCAGCTTGCACAAACTAAAAACATGAAACAAGCTATGACCAAAGCTGTAACAGAAGTATAAATAAAATATTATGATTATAGGTTACTAGGGGATGGGATGGAGGTAAGGAATAGGGACTTAAGTCTTAAAATATACAGAGTTTCTATCTAGGACAATGGAAAAATAGGTAATGGATGGTGGAGATGATAGCATAGCACTGTGAATGTAATTAACAGCACTGAATTATATATTTAATTGTGTTTAAAAGGGGAAATTTTAGGTACTATATGTGGTACTAGAATAAATTCTAAGAAAAATCCATGGAACTGCACAACACAAACAGTGAAACCTAAGTCAAACCATGGACAATAGTTAATTTTACAATTATAAAATTACAATTTTATAACTGTAAATTTATTACAGTTATAAAATGTGCTTTCATCAGTTGTAACAAATCTGCCACATCAATGCAAGATATTAATAATAGGATGGTGTATGAGAAGCCTGCATTTTATGCATAATTGTTCTGTAAACCCACAACTTCTGTAATAAAACATGTTATGAGAGGTATTCTTCAACCCAGTTCAGCACACAAAGGCATTTCCTCTTTCCATAATCTGACAGATCCAGTATACAAAAGCCAGGTCCTTAAATAAAAGAGAACTGATAACCACATGTACTTGAGAGTAAAGCAAATAGACGCTACAAAATTAGGTATGCCAACAAAAAAGAAGAAATAACAAGGGCTGCATAAGCCAAGAAGTATTAGGTCTGGCTAGACCAAGAAATAGAGCTACGTTCCTCACAGAGAAAACCAAATGAAATTTCAAGCTGTGCGCTCTACTTTTGGCAGAATTTCCAAGGGAAAGTTTCATTGTTGATCCATACCTAATCACCTTTATACTATTTCAGCACAGAAAGGGAGCAAAATATTTAGGGTCAAACATAAGAGCATTTTTGAAGCTTAGTATGTTCTTTTTACCTCCCTCCCTTAGTGATAGAAAGGGAAGTATGATCGATGGAACACTGCCATGTACCAGAGTTTTCATACATTACTTCCTTTAATCTTCCACATTTTCCAAAACATAATCCGTTTTTAATCAGAATAAGAGTATAAACTCAGACAGGTTAAGATATCTTGTGCATAATCTAGAATTTAAAGATTTCCTCATTTCTAGGGACAAATATTATTTTGGTCCTATCTGTACTATATTCCTGGAACAATCACTAGTTTCATGAAGCAGCCTAGACATCTCTATCTCAGAAAGCACAGATCTTTCAAATACTGTATTTAGCATAAATAAAATTAGAGTTTTTTATATTATTATTTATTTTTCCTCTTTGGAGTTGGAATTTTTATAGAACTTCAATGCAAAATCAGATGGCATTTTAATGTAAAATACAAAAATGTGTTTTTTCAGTCCATTAATGGTTCTAGAAATGTATTTTGCACAGTTTGCAGTCTTAGGCTGTTTCCAAACATGCACACACATAATGAAACAATTATAAATATCACTCTAATAAAAATCTCTTTCTGCCTTAATTTTTACACAGTTCTAAATAACCCAGACACTTTCTCAATTTTTTTTAAGTTCAAGGAGGTACAGATAATTATACATTATTAATTATACCCCAAAAAGTCACCAGGTTAATAGTAAATTAATGACTCTTGCTCTTTATGTCGGCATAGAGAACTGTAAATGTGTTCTATAATATGGCTACAAATACTCTCCTATAAAATTAGGTCATTTTTACAGCTGTTTTTTTTTTGGTTATTGTTTATAGTACAGTCTTTTTGTTCTGCTTCCTTTGAAAAAATTTTCAGTGATTAATTTTATTTACAATGAAATCCTCTTAAATGTTTTTTCCTCCAGCTAAGTTGTACTATGAGTGGACACTCATTAGACTTAGATTTTCCGTTTGTATTTTAAGAGGCAGAAAAGCACTTCATGATGCCCCCACCACCACCAATTTTCCTTCATCGAAACTAGAGTGCATGTTGGTGCCCGTCTGCATTTTGCACTTCTAGCCCTTGGAAAGCTTTTCATACCTCATGCTACCTTGAAGACCTTACATTAGCATTTTAAAACTTCAAATGCAAGTAACCACCCTCTTGGATATCATATCCTGTAAATAAGAGCCAACCTATGTAAATGTCATGGTCATTTGCAAAATGGAAGACTTAAGCTGACCTGAAAACCTGGACAAATGTCACTGGTTAGCCAAATGGCTGGGACAGAGGGGATTCATTTTCTATATCACTTAGTAAATCCTATACAAAATAAGGTGCTATGTAATATTGTTTTCTAATATTTTAAAATTAGGGAGTTAGATGAGAAGCAGAAACAGAAATTTAGGGGGTTTGGTAAAAGAAACACAGGCAACTTATGCCTGGCATGCTGGTGTGAGAATAGCCTATGCAAAGACAGGTCGAGTTGGTAAGAATAAGTGAATTAGAAATATTGAGAAAGAAAAAAAGTTGAGTAAAATAGACAACTAAAAATATGTCTTCAAGAAGCACCCAGTGAGTTCTTTAATATATCTATTTGTTCACATAAAAGCATTCCGACATACCGATGGCTTATACTAAATACCACAGTTGATCATTTTATTTCTGCTGAAAACAGATGAAATTATTTTATTCTTTTGACAAAGTAAATATAACATTCAATGGAAGGAGAAAGATAAATGATCAGAAAAGAATGAAGATGAAAAGGAACCATATACCTAGAGACAGAAAAGAAAGAATTCATGGATTCAAAAGCAGAATGGATGAGAGTCAGTGAGGTTTTGAAGAGGAGGCAGAACAAAAAGTGTAAATAGAAAGGAGGGTAGAGACTACACCCACCCTCTCTTGTACAGCCTTATAGGAAGCCTAAATCTAACAAGTGAGGGAAACAACCTTACTCTAAAACAGCAGACCAAGCAACACTGCTGTACAAGGAAAATGATGAACAGTTAATAAAGGGAAACAACATTGTGCAGAAGAGGAGGAACTGAGCAAGAAGCCAGGAGACGTGGCTTTGTGTACAGCCACATCTTTCTTGAGTATTAACTACAGGCAAGACACTGTGGAAGCCATGGTGGGAAACATTGGGCTGAATAAAAACAGAGGCCCTGTCCTTCAATCTGGTGGGAAAGGTCATTTCCATCTCTGGAATTCTTCTTCTTAATCTTAGGGAAATTAATTCATTCCTTCATCTTAAGTATGATGGTAGCTTTAGGTTTTATGTAGATGGCCTTTACCAGTTTGTGGAAATTCCCTTCCATTCCTAGTTTTCTGACAGTGTTTTTTAAGTCAGGAATGGATATTAGATTTTGTGAAATGTCTATTTATGTATATATTGACATGATCATATAGTTTTTCTTTTTTAATCTGCTAAAATGGTGAATTATACTGATTGATTTAATTGCACTAATCCAATCTTGCTTTCCTGATATAAACTCCACCTGGTCATAATGTATTATCACTTTTACATACTATTGTATTTGAGTTGCTAACATTTTGTTTAGAAATTTTGCATCTACGAAGGTTATTGTTCTGTAGTTTTCATTTCCTTTTATGTCTTTTGTCTGGTTTTGGTATCACAGTAATGCTAGCCTGTTAAAGTGAGTGGGAAAGTATTCACTCCCCTTCAATTTTCAAGAAGATATTCTGCATACTTGGTATTATCTCTATCTCAAATGATGGATAAAATTCCACAGTGCAGTCGGCTGGGACTGGAAAGATTTTAACCACAAATTCAATATCATTAAAGATAGATTCAAAGTTTATTCAGGTTATCTATTTCATCTTGCAAGAGCTTTTGGTAGTTGGTGTCTTTCTAAGAAATTTTTCCATTTCATCTATGTCATCAAACTTATTGGCATAAACCTGTTTGCCCTTATTATCTTTTTAATATCTTTATAATATGTACAGATGTCAAGTAGTTCATTCCTCAAATTCTAATCTGTATCTTCACTCATTTGATCTTGAACAGTCTGACTAGAGATTTATCAGTTTTATTGAATATCAAAGAACCAAGTTTTTCATCAATTTTCTCTATTGTTATTTCCATCCTCATATTTATTATTTCCTTTTTTTTGTATATTTTGGACTTTATTTGCTTTTCTTTTACTGAATTCTTAAGGTGGAAGCGAAGATCTTTGACTTGAAATCTTTCTTTTTCAACATACTTAAGTGTTATGAATCTCCATTTAATTACTACTTTCACAGTATCCCATACATTTTATTATATTTTTTAAAATTTTCATATATATCAATATATTTTCTAATTTCCTTTTTTATTTCTTCTTTGATCCATAAATTATTTAGAAGTGTGTTGTTTAGTTTCCAAATATCTGGGGATTTTCCTGAGATCTTTCTATTATTAACTTCTAATTTAATTACATTGTGTTCAGAAAATAACCTTTCTGTGATATGAATCATTTCAAATTTATTGAAACTCATTTTATAGTCCAGAATATGGTCCATCTTGGAAAATATTCCATATGCATTTCAAAAGAACAATGTGTTCTGCTGTGGTTGGGTGGAATATTCCATAAATGTTAATTATGTCAATTTGGTTGATAAAGTTGGCCAAGTCTGCTATATCCTTATCGATTTTCTGTCTACTTCTTTTCACTAGTTATTGAGAGAGGGCCATTGAAATCTCCAACTATAATTGTCAATTTTGTCTATTTATATTTTTACTTCTATCAGTTCAAGTTCTATCAGGTTTTGCTTTGAAGCTCTGGTTTTTAGACACAGAAAATTTTAGTGTTGTTATGTCCTCTGGATAAACCAACTGCAGGGACATTATGAAATGACCTTCCACATCCCTGGTAATGGTCTTTGCTTTGAAATTTTCTTTATCCAATACCATATAGTTACTCAGCTTTCAAGTGATTAGTGAGCTATATTTTAAGCATGGCATATTATTTCGCATGTTTTATTTATACCCTATTTGTGTCTTTAAATTTGAAGTGTGTTTCTTGTAGGCAACATGCAGCTGGGTCTTGCTTCCTTTTCATTCAATCTGACAATATCTGCCTTTTAATTGGAGTACTTAAACTGTCTCCATTTGATGGTTATTGATTTCATAAGGTTGAGATCTATCATCTTACTGTTTGTTTCTTATTGTCCACGTGTTTTTTGTTCTCTTTTTCTCCTCTTTTTATGCCTTCTTTTGGATTAATTGAGTTTTTTCATGATTCGATTTTATCTCCTTTGTTTTCTTAGTAGATATAACTCTTAATTTTGTTATTTTATTAGTTGATTTAGAGTTTGTAGGATACAGCTTTTTTGTTTGTTTTGTTTTGATTAGAGAAATTGTAGGTTTACAAAAAAATCATGTAAAATTTACAGTGTTCCCAAATACCCTTATTGTTAACACTTTGCATTGGTGTGGTTGATGGCCTTAGGTCAGACACGGTTTCTTAGACTTTACTTTCAAAGCACAAGAACAAGAGAAAAAAATAGATAAAATAGGACCTCATCAAAATTGAAAACTTTTGTGCACCAAAGGACTTTATCATGAAAATGAAAAGACAACCTACACAAAAGGGAAAATATTGGGAAACCACACAACCAATAAAGATTTATATCAAGAATATGTGAGGAAATCCTTTAACTTAATAACAAGACAAACAACCCAATTTTGGTTTTCAATTTCAACACAAAATTTTTTGTTTACAAAAGATTTTGATAGATATCTCTCCAAAGAAGACATACATATGACCAGAAAGCACATGGAAAAATGCTCAAAATCATTAGCCATCAGGTAAAATACATATCAAAACCAAAATTAGATACCATTGCACACCCATTAGAATGGTTTCTACTTAAAATAAAACAGAAAATAAATATTGGAGAGGATGATAAATAAGAACACTCATTTATTGCTGGTGGCAATTTAAAATGGTGCAGCTGCTATAGCAGACAGTTTGATGGCTCCTCAGATAGCTAAGTATAGATTTACCATATGACCCAGCAATACCACTACTAGGTATACATCCAAAAGTATTGAAAATAAAGACTTGAACAAACCTTTTCACACCAATATTCATAGCAGCATTATAAGCAGTTGCCAAAAGATGGAAGCAACCCAAATGTTCATCAACAGATAAATGAATAAACAAAGTGTGCAAATACATATGATAGAATATTATTCAGCCACAAAAAGTAATGAAGTCCTGATAGTTGCAACAACATGGATGAATCTCGAATATGTCATATTCAATAAAATAAGCAAGAGACAAAAGAAACATACTGCTTGATCTCACGGACTTGAAATAATTACATAAGAAAATTCATAAAGTAAGAATCTAGAACATATTTTAACAGGGAATGGGATTGGAAAAGGAATGGAAAATAAAGGCTTAACATGTATAGAGTTCCATTTGAAAGGATGGAAAAGTTTTAGTAATGGATGGTGGTGGTGATAGTACAACATTGTGAATGCAATTCACATCAGTGAAATATATTTCTGAATATGGTTAAAAAGGAAATGTTACATTGAATATATGGTAACAGAATTTTTAAAAAGAAAAACATAGAACCACACTATGCAAACTGTGAACCCTAAATTACACCATGGATTTTAGTTAATAGTACAGTAATTAAAATGAACTATCATCAATTGTAACAAATATTCCACACCAATGCAAGTTTTTGGTGCTGTGGTGGTCTGTCAGATTCCTGTATTTTTTGCATGATTGTTTTGTAAACCCACAACTTCTCTAATAAAGAAAAAGATTCCATGTTTTTAAGTTTTCAAACATATGTAGCATATAAATGTGTGTTTTGGCCCCATGTTTACAGCACAGAATACCAGGACCACTAAAACATACCATATGCAAAATTTAACCTAAAATGTATCAACAAACTAAATACAAGAACTAATACTATAAAACCATCAAAAGAAAATATATGAATAAATCTTCATGGCCTTGTTTTTGGAAGTGGATTATTAGATATGACATGAAAGGCACATGAAAAATAAAAAATAGATAAATTGAAATTTTATAAAAATTAAAATTTTGTGCAGTAAATAGTATCATCATGAAAGCGAAAAGACACTGCAGAATGGGGGAAAATTTGAAAATCATATATATGATAAGGGTCCATTGTCAATATATAAAGCATACTTAGAATTCAACAATAAGAAGACAAATAACCCAATTTTAAAATGTGCAAAGACTTGAATAAGCATTTCTCCAAAGAAAATATAAAAATGGCCAGTAAGTACATGAAAAGACATTCAACATCATTAGTTATTAGGGAAATGCAAATTAAAACCAAAATGAGATATGAGATACTATATCATACCATCCAGGATGACTATATACATATATAGTCCCGTTAGAATGGCTGTATACAGAAAATGACAAATCTTAGTGTTGGTGAAGATGTGGAGAATTTGGAATCCTCGTACATTGCTGGAGCAAATGCAAAATGGTGCAGCCACTGTGAAAAATGAATTGTTTTGTGATTCCTCAAAAAATTAACATAGAAATACTATATGACCCAGCAATTTTATTCCTAGACATATACCAGAAAGAATTGAAAAGAGATTCTCTAAAAAAGTACTTGTTCACAAATGCTCATAGTAACACTATTCATGATAGTCAAAAGGTGGAAACAACCTAAATTTCCATCAGCTGATCAATAGATAAAGTATAGTATATACATACAGTATTAAATGATTCAGACATAAAAAGAAATTAAGTACTGATACATGCTACAATGTGTACATACCTTGAAAACCTTATACTTAGTGAAAGATACCAGACACAAAAGGTCACATATTGAATCATTCCAATTACATGAATCATTCCAATTACATAAAATATACTATTTTATGTAAATCCATAGGGATAGGAGGCAGATAAGTGGTTGCCAGATGGTCCGAGGAAAGGGGAATAAGGAGTAATTTTAATGGATGGTGTTTTCTTTTGGGGTGATGCAAATGTTTTTGAAGTAGAGATGCTGGTTGTACAACAATGTGAATGTTCTAAATGCCACTAAATTGTACACTTTAAAATGACAATCTTATGTTATGTGAACTTCACATCAATTTAGAAACAACAATAAAACAAAAACCAAAAACACCATCCCTGCAGAAGTAGTGCTCACTGAGAAGAGCAGTAGATACTCAGCCATCATTTAAAACCAAAGACACTGATACTCCCCATAGGAGGCACCAGAATAAGCCTGTGAATACACAAAACAACAGTAAGGGCTATCCACTGCTGCTTTATATGGTGATAACTTTCAGGTGCTGACAATATTGTCCTGTTTCTGTGCTTCTGAATGTAGGGTATTTGGCTATGACAGTGTTCACTAATTTTGAAGTCCCCTTTGTTCTGGGACTGAAATGGACAAAGTTCACTTGGGAAGACCTAATTAATCATACCATGACACCTTGTATTTGGACAGGTTTATATATATTTTTAAAGAGCTTTTATAGTCATTCACACCTCATTTGATCCTTGAGGTGTCTGTCTGTAAGCCACTAGAAGATTAGGTACTTTGTGAGCATTCACAGAGAGGTTAAATAAACTGCTTATCTTTTTGTGTGAGAGCAAAGGCTGGAACCCATGCCTCCCTACTACTAATTGAGGAGTCTTCCTCCATCACCTATGGATTACTAATGGCCTGGAAAGATAGGATTGATATATCTGGGCTAACTAGGGTCTGCTCTGCCTATTAAATAGAAAAATGAACTAGGAGAGCCACTGTAGCAACAAACTTATGAAAGTGAAGGGGCGCTATCTTCTACTAATATATTTTAATATAATGCAAAATCTCAGGCCCCAGCTGGATATGAAAGCTTGTTTTCCTCCCTGTTAGCCATCATGCATTATTCATGTGAAATGACCTCACTTTCATGTCACAGGCAGATTGTGATGACAGAAGCTCCTCTGGTGCTAAGATATAGAAAGCTTGCCTTCCTCTGCTCTAGCTTGGTCTACTTTTCCTACTTCATATGCTGCTACTGGAACTGTCAGTTTCCTGTGGTAAAGAGCTAAAGTGAGTATTTAATCACTGTCGTTAATCCCTCATTTTTAGCAAAGCCTTTTTGCACTCAGCCTTATCGTCTGTCTCCACAAGGATTTTTGTCTAACTCCTGAATCCAAAGATTTCATTTCTCATGGCCTTGTCCCTAAGACTCCACCAGCTGTCCCACTGAATATCTGTAGAATGGCTATTGGCAATCATACTGACTGCTTTCAGCTGTGATACCTAGCTTTTCCTACCTGGCTGACTCAGGTTGCCTGGCCGTGGATTTGAACCCACAGGAAGTACAGCAGGATTACTTCAGAACCTCTCCTTGCTTTTTTTGTTTCTATCCTTCCTGCCCACTTCTCTGTTTCTCTCACATAAAAAGGAAATTAGGCATTAAAATCTTAAATATATTCATGGTATCCCAAATATATCCCCTTCTTTAGTCTAGCTGCCAAAGATGTCAAAATGTGAAAAATACTTCTTAAGAGGAAGTAAGAAATATTAGACACAAATAGGTCCTAAAACTGGACATCACTAAAGAAAAAATGTATTGAGGAATTGTACTGAGAGTAATTTATTACTAATAACCACCCAAGGATACTGGGTATATGGGCTAAAAGATGCCTGGAAATAAGATTTCACAGAACCTTATGCTGGTTATGATTGTTTAAAAAACAATCTTTGAATAATTTTAGTGAGATTCCAAGGCTGAGATTATGTACAAATGACTTTAGACATAGAGATGTTTTAAAAAATGTGTCCTGACCTTAAAAAGTGCTATAAAGCAAGGCAATTATAATGTGCTTTATGCCAAGACATTGAGGAAAGGAATTCTTCATAACTACATAGTACCAAAAACTTTCTACAACATTAGTCTATTGCTTAATAAGCACAGCAGGTAGGCAGCTGCTACTAAGTGATTCTTTTGCAGGTTTTTAAAAATTGTACACTAAAACCTAGGTTACATCTTCAAGGTTCCAGAGCCCATCTCTCACACTCATTCTTCTTCACTTTGATTTCTACAACTATAACTAAATGACGTCCCCCTTGTCTCTTTTTTTCCTCATCTGGAAATACATGTGGAGAGACAGTACAGTGGTTTCCAAAAGGGAGATCCTATTAGAATCACCTGCAGATGTTTCGAGAAATAAGATATCAGGGCCCTACCTCAGCTCTACAGCATCCACATTTCTCAGAATGGTGTCCAGATATTTTTTATAGCAATACCTGATTGAGATATGCATTTCTGTTTAGAACCTTCGGATTAAGAGATATTTGAAGAAATTAAGTGATTGAGTTTGTATTAGTTTCCTGCAGCTGCCATAATAAATTATGACAAATGTAGTGCCTCAAAGCAACAGAAATTTATTATCTTATAATTCTGGAAGTGAGAAATCTGAAATGGGTCTCACTGGAGTAAAATCAAGATGTCAGCAGGGTCGCATTCATATTTGGAGGCTCCAGGGAAGAATCCATTTCCTTACCATTTCCAGCTTCCAGGGGCTGCTGACATTCCTTGACTCATTGCTCTCTTTGATTTTCAAAGACAGCAATAGCTGGTGAAGTCTTTCTCTTCTGCCTTTCTCTTCCCCCTTTAAGTACCCTTGCAATTACATTGGACCCACTCAGATAGTCCAGGAAAATCTTATTTTAAGGTCACCTGATTAGCAACCTTAATTCCATCTGTAACCTTGATTCCTCTTTGCCATATAACATAACATTTTCAATGTTCTGGTAATAAGGATGTGGTCCTCTATTAGGGACCATTATTTTGCCTACCACAGAAATAATCATCTATTCAAAATACTTCTTTTAAGAGATAAGGCAAAAGAGACATGAATAAGTGAAAAGACTTACCCACTTAATGGTATTAATGCCTGTGCTGGTTTGAAAGGATTATGTATGTGCCCTAGAAAAGCCATGTTTTAATCTTGATACATTTTGTGAAGGTAACCGTTTATGTTAATTCATATCCAACACTGTAGGTTAGAGACTTGATTGGATTATCTCCACGGAGACGTGATGCGTCCAATTGTGGGTATTAACCTTTGATTAGAGGGAGATGTGACTCCACCCATTCTAGGTGGGTCTTGATTAGTTTACTAGAATCCTTTACAAGAGAAAACATCTTGGAAAGAGCAGGAGAGCCATGAGAATCACAAGAGCCCATGTAGCCAGAGACCTTTGGAGATGAAGAAGGAAAACGTCCCTGGAAGAGCTTCATGAAACAAGAAGCCTGGAGAGAATGCTAGTAGGCATCACCATGTGCCCTTCTAGCTGAGAGAGAAACCTGGAACTTCATAAGCTTTTCTTGAGTGAAGGTAAACTCTTGTTAGTGCCTTAATTTGGACATTTTCATGGCTTTAAAACTGTAAACTAGCAACTTATTAAATTCCCCTTTTTAACAGCCGTTCTGTTTCTGGTATATTGCATTCAGGCAGCTAGCAAACTAGAACAATGTCCTTGACAAGTACTACTCCCATTACTTCACTCTTGAAATCTCATAACCAAATTTTGTCAATTTTGTACTTATGAATCTAGAACAAGGGACACTGGCCTTCTTAGTTCAGGCCTGCTTTGACAAACCTCACCCCATGTCTGTGCCTGATGGTACACAGGTACATACAGATGTTACAAAGCTATGCTGCCCTTTCTGGCACCTAACTGAAAGGCCACTAGAAGGCAGAAGCAAACATAAGTCAAGCCATTGTGGGATTTTAAATGAGTCCTATTTACCCCATGCTTAAGGGTATATCCTGTAAGTTTCCTATGCCCTCTGAGAGTATAGGGCCTAAAAGGAAGTTCTGACCATTATTCCCAACCTATTGCCTGACCCCTGCCCCATGCTTTTTTGCTGGCAGAGGCCTTCAATATTCCAGATGGAGAATCCTACTCCTATTTTTGCATCCCAATCAAACCTTCAGCATGATTCCAAGCTGGAAAACTGGAATTGACACAGTTTCAATCTTAGTAACTTTGAAATTGCATCCATGTCCTTGACTTCTTTTTTCAGGTTGCACATCTTCCCACTCACTCTCCTTAGTTAACATTCTTTTAACCTGTCATTTCTTTTCAAGGCCAAAATAATGCCTTGTCAAATCGATGTTCTTTGAATAATTGTTGAATGAATTAATGAATGTAAGAATAAATGCATGAATGGGCTATTGAAATAACTTTCTATCTGATTCCACTGTCTCCAGTCTCTCTCCCTTCAAACGTACCCTTTGCACTTCTGCCAGAGTGATCCTCTTAAATCAAGGACCTAATTGAGTTTTTTCCTTACTCCCATTTGCCTACAAAATAAAGTCCAGTTTTCTTAGCATGGCATTTGAGGCCATCCAAAATTAGCCCCCTACCAAATGTTCCAGTTTTACCTCCTACTGCTTGTTCTCCTCTAATGCTCTCAGCCCACCCACTTTATCTCCAGTCTCTAGTTACAATGAATGTTCTTCAAATCCCCAAATCAACCTGCTCTTTATGACTTCCTCCTTCACTTTTAGATTTTTACAACTTGGAATACACCTCTGTCATTTCCATTCTCTATACCTAAGCTTTAAGCATTCTTCAAGTTCTTGCATTTGAGCTATTTCCTTCCATAAATTCCTCCTAAAGCACTCTGTGGGTTTCTATCCATTCTACTGGTCTTAATCATTTGTATCCTCCACAGGGTTTCATGCTAAGTACCGACAACCGAAGTTTATTAAATAATTGCTAATTTCGTAATAGAGTGGTCTTTAGAATGTTGATGGCTCCTGCATAATAAAGAGGTTATTTTTTGTTTTATATTGCTCTAAGGAAAAAATGGTGTCATTATTTTGAGGTTTTTTGTTGTTGTCATTCCAAAACCTGAAAGCTTTCCAATCAACTTCTGGTTAATCAGAAAAGCAGTTAACCAGAAGATCCATCTCCTGCTCTCAATTAATACACACCAATGGAGGCAAGCAGGGAGGCAGATTATCTAAAGCAGCAGATAATCAAAAATCCTGCTCATTGGTTTGCAGATTCTCCACACACACACACACACACACACACACACACGCACACACACACACAAACTTTCACTGGCCACTGCATCACATCCCCTGGGCTTTTGTACACTCCATATCCTGATTTAGCTTGGCTTAGGTGATATAAAAATCAGTTTGAATTCTCTGAGCACATATTCATTCATCTGACTTGGCTTGGCTGCCTCCTATCTGCAGACTGGTTGTCTCCTGGGTGCTCAGTATAAGTAAAGTGAATGCCTACTCAGGAAATTGAAAGAAAAGCATATTTAAAATCCTTACGTGGCTCCCTGCTACAATCAGGATAAGCCCAAACTCATTAGTTAGGGCTATAATGCTTTCCATGATTTGACCCCCACCTTATTTTGTGTTCTTCTCCCCTAACATTCCCTGACTCAAAACCTATACTGTAGCTAAAAGTTCCCATGAATACCCACTAAAGAAATGAGAATCCTAGATTGACAATGGACCTGCTCTGCAACTAGATAATCAAGATTTTTTTTCTCCCAGAAATGCTGAATGGTTTCCTGTGATAACCAATAATTACAGCGGTCTTTAAATATGCAACCTCCGGGAAACACTGTGTCTGGTGTGGTAGTGGTTAGCCTTCTGGACTAAGCTATTGTTTGTTAAGCTGCTGGAATGCAATATACCAGAAAAGGAATGGCTTTTAAAAAAGGGAAATTAATAAGTTACAAGTTTACACTTCTAAAGCCATACCCAATATGTCCTAACTAAGGCATCCCAAGACAGGTACCTCGGCTCAAGGAAGGGTGATCTGGGATGGCACATGGCTGGCATCTACTGGTCCTTATTACTGGTTCTGTTGCTTCCAGCTTCTGATGCCAGTAGTTTCATCTCTAAATATCTGAGGGCATTCACTTAGCTGCTCCAGGACAAAAATTTGAGTTTCATCTCTTAGCATCTGCTGGGGCCAGAGATTTCTTCTCCTCAGGTTCTGGCTATTTCCATGAGTCCTTGTTTAGCACTGGGGCTATTTCTGGCTCGATCTCCAAACGTCTATATCTGCTCTGAGTTTTCTCCAAAATGTTTCCTCTTTTAAAGGATTTCAGTAAATTAGTCAAGATCCACCTTGAATGGGTGGAGTCACATCTCCATCTAATCAAAACATCACACCCACAATTGGGCGTGCCACATCTCCATGGAGATAATCTAATCAAAAGTTTCTGTGCTACAGTTTGAATCAGGATTAAAAGAAATGACTGTCTCCACAAGATAGGATCAGGATTGTTTTAGTGTTTAGCTGCTGGAATGCAATATACCAGAAATGGAACAGCTTTTAAAAGGGGGAATTTACTAAGTTGCAAGTGTACAATTCTAAGGCCATGAAAGTGTCCAAACTAAAGCATCCAGGGAAAACTGCCTATTCAAGAATGACTGATGGGTCTAGAACACCTCTGTCCGCTGGGAAGGCACATGGTGACATCAGCTAGCCTTCTCTCTTGGTTTCTTGTTTTATAAGGATTCCCCAAGGGCGTTCTCCTGCATTTCTGAAGGTCTCTACCTGTGTGGGCACTATTGGTTCTGGTTGCTTTTTCCAAAATTGCTCCCTCTTAAAGAGCTCCAGCAAGCAACCCACATTTAATGGGCGGGGACACATCTCCATGGAAACCATCTAATCCAAAGTTACCACCCGCAGCTGGGTGGGTCACATCTCCATGGAAACAATAAAAAATATCCCACCCAGCAATATTAAATGAGGATTAAAGGACATGGTTTTTCTCAGGGTACATAATAGCCTCAAATTGGTGCAAGGATTAAAACATGGCTTTTCTGGGGTACATAATAGCTTCAAACTGGCACAGCCATTCTTATAGAAACAACCTTGTTTTCCCAGTCCTAATGAATGGGTAATGGCTCAAAACTTGTGTCACTCTTTTAATACCAAGGGACAGAATCACAAATGGGCAGAGATCTTGGTGCACCTGCTAGCATGAATACGTGATCAGAATTTATTTTAATTATTTTTTGTTGTGTGTATCCCTTTGGGACATAACCATGAAGAAGGATGCCCAGGATAGAAATGAGTTTGCAGTTCTTTTAATGATTTGGAATGCATCCATTAATTTGAAATGCTACAAATAATAGCTAGTCACTTAATTACCTTCTAAGTTAAATGTTAAGAAAACTATTACACTTTTTAGCTGAGCAGAGTTCTAGTTTGCTAGCTGCTGGAATGCAACACACCAAAGAAAGATTGGCTTTTAATAAAAGGGGATTTATTTTGTTAGTTCTTCAGAGGAAAGGCAGCTAACTTTCAACTGAGGTTCTTTCTTACGTGGGAAGGCACAGGATGTCTCTGCTGGCCTTCTCTCCAACTTTCCCCAGGGTGGTTTGTTTCTGCATCTCCAAAGGCCTGGGCTGAGCTGCAAGTGCTGAGATGAGGTATGCTGAGTTGCTTGGGCTATGCTATTTTGTGCTCTCTCATTTAAGCACCAGCCAATTAAATTAAACATCATTCATTGCAGCAGGCATGCCTCCTAGCTGACTGCAGATGTAATCAGCAACAGATGAGGTTCACATACCATTGGCTCATGTCCACAGCAACAGAACTAGGTGCCTTCACCTGGCCAAGTGGACAACTGAATCTAACTACCACAAGCAGATACTATGTGCTAAGGGCTTTTATATAAATTGTTTCCTTAGTCATGCATTAGTAACTAAATTTTTAGTTATGTGTTTATTCATTTGCATTAAATCAATTTTCCTTCCATTTAAGCAATAGTCACATTTTATCAAATCATACAGTTGAGTTGGAATGTCTTTCAAATCAATCTACTTCTTTCCATCTGAGTGGTCACCACACTAGTAGTCACTAGTCACCATCACCTCTCACATAGAAAATTGCAACAACCTCCATAGGGGTTTCTCAGTTTCTACCCTTGTTGCCACCAATCTACTATATATAGAGGAGAAGTAACCTTCTTCAAACCTAAGTGATCTAAGTGAAGAAAAGCAGATGAAAACAGTCACAAAAAGCAGGCTATTGGGTGTCGGAGTTTGGAGGAAGAGGGATTGGGGAGTAACTGTTTAATGGGTAAGAGGTTTCCTTTTGAGGTGATAAAATGTTTTGGATCTTGATATATATGCAATAGTCGCCAGCATTGTGAATGTAGTAAATGCCACTGAATTGCACACTTCAAAATGCCTAAATTTATTTTATGTGAGTTTTGCCTCAATATGAAAATGTAAATTGGACCACTTCATCCCATGTTTAAAACACTCCAGTGTTTTCTCATTGCATTTAAAATAAAACCCACAGAGAGAGGATAGTGGAAAGATGGCAGAGTAGGGAACTCCATAAGTCAGTCCTTCTCCCAAAGCAACCACTAAGCAGACAGAAACTGTTTGAAACAACTATTATGAAACTTCGGAGGCCAGAAGAACACTGTAGAGCATCCAAGAAAGAGCAGGAGAAAGAGGCTGATAAATTAAGTTAAAGAACAATAAATGTTTCTCTCCATGCTGGGGCTATTGTGCTATCATCAATTGTAGCAAATGTTCTACACCAATTCAAGTTGTTGTTGGTGAGGTGGTGCCTGGGTATCTTGTATTTTTAGCATGATTGTTCTGTAAGCCCACAACTTCTCTAATAAAGAAAAAAAAGCATAAACAAATAAATCCCAGACCAAATTCCTTACCATGCCTATGAATCTCTTTGTCATTATCCCCCAGTTCTAGTATTTCTGTTCTCAAAATCTAGAGAGTGAGGTCTCAGTTGGTTGCAGATGTGGCTAGCATCTGTAGCCTAGACAGCTAGGTCAAGGAAAGGCAGATTATCTGTTAACAGTTTCACCAAGAGATGATGGGAAGACATAAAAACATGCATAGAACATGATAAAATGCCCACACAGTGATCATTACTGAGGTGCCTCTAAACTTTAGGAACTCAAAATGTAAATTACGAACTTGAGAAAAGCGATCACCTTTTACTTTGTCTTGATTTCAGCTTCGACAGAATTGCTATAGGGCGAACTCCTCTACTTGTGCTCTGGATCCTATCCCAGTTTACCTACTCCAGAATTTCTTTACTGCAGCCTCAGTTTTTCCCTTCTCTACTGAATTAGTCCCATCTGCATACAAATGACATAGCATCTCCAATCTTTAAAAAAAATAGTCCCTTGACCTTTTATCCTTGTCTATATATGTTCTAAATTATCTTTTCCCTTTCCTGGCAATCTTTCTTCAGAGTTGAGTATTTCGTTATGGGATGCAGTGAAAGCATTTCCAAGAGGGAAATTTATTGCTTTAAATGCTTCACTGCCCCTTCATGTGCCATTCTCTTTTAAACCCACCCCACTTGAGCTTCTGCTCACACTACACAACTGAAGCTGCACTTCTCAGAGCCTCTAATGAATTTTATGCAGTGAAATACAATGCCCACTTTTGCAATGATCTTACTTCAGTTCTCAGTATCATTTGACGTAAAGCACATTCTCCTCTTTAATACACTTTTTTTTTCACTTATCTTCCATAATACCTACTATATTAATTAGAGTATTCTAAGGAAACAGAACCAACAGGAGATCTGTAAGTGTCTCACACAACTGTGGGATGTACGAGTCCAAATTCCATAGGGCAAACCCTGATCTGGCAGCACTGATGAAGGTCTTCAATGAATTACCCAGGAGAAGCTGGCTGGCTGAAGCAGAGAGAGAGATTTTCTCTTCTGACTTCTCCTTTTAAGCCTTTGACTGATTAAATTAAACATCAGTAATTGTGGAAGACACTCCCCTTGGGTGACTGCAGATGAAATCAGCCATGGATGCAATCAATATGCTGATTTAATAACAAAACTTCTGGTTTATTAACAAGCCATGAAATGTCCTTGTAGTAACAGTTAGACCAGTGTTTGCTTGACCAGACAACTAGGCACTATCACCTGGCCAGGTGGACATATGAACCTAACCATAACACCTACCCTTGGTTTTCCTCCTGTGTTACTGATTGCCCCTTTCCACTTTCTGTGGCTGGATCCTCTTCTGTTAGACCTCATAATGTTACAATGTCTTGAGGCTCAGTCCTAGGCACAATTCTCTATTCTATCTACACTTCTTTTAGGTAATTGTATGGAATTTCATGCATTTAAACATAATCAATATGGTAAAGATTCTGAAATTTATATCTCTAGTCCTAAGCCACCCCCTGACATCTACACTTGATAGATATGATAGGCATCTCAAACTTAACATGTCTATAAATAATTCATCTCTGTCTCTCTCTCACTCTCTATCCCCCTCCCTTTCCCCAATTTATAAACCTGTTTTCTTTACTAATTCTCACCATTTCAGAAAGATGTAATACCATCTATTCAGTGGTCATTTCAAAATCTAGGGGTCATCTTTAATCTACTCTTATCTTCATCACCCCCTCTCATCCAATGCATGGACAAATCTTGTTTATTATACTTCTCTAACATCATTCATACTACTTTCCTCCCATTCACCCACTACATTTCATCCAAACTGCCCTTCTTTCTGTCTTCAAACTCACCAACTTGCTAAGAGACTTTGTACCAGCTGTTCTTTTACTGAAATGCTCTTCCCCTGAGTTTCACATTCTTGGTTCCTTTTTGTCATTCAAGTCTCAACTTAAAAATCACCTTCTCAGAAAAGCTGTCTCTGACTACCTAATCAAAACTAGGTATCTAGACTGTGATTTATACAGATACTATTTTACTTATTCTCCCAAGTATGAAATGATTGGTTTTTATCTTTCATCAGAAACTACTATTTTTCCCCTGGGAAAAGGAATGGGAAAAAAATGACAAATAAATGTCCAAAGGGGGAAAAAAACTAGGTATCTAGTCACTTGCCAATTACCAATTTTTTATCCACTGGATATCACTTATTATCACTGCATGTCACTTATTTTCTTACATATGTATTTTTGATGCATCCATTACTGATATTTTCCAAACTAGAACATAAGCTCCATGAAAGCAGGAACATGATCTGCCTTGCTCAGCACTGCCTCCCTAGTGCACAGAATACTGCCTAACACATAGTAGGCACTATAATTGTTGAATGGATGAATAAATGAATCAAGTTACAAACACACATATAAACTTTATAGGAGAGGGGCCTTCATATAAGCAAACATTTTGTCCAACAGAGAACTGGAGAAGAAATTGGGAATGTGGTAAAAAAAAAATGTAGGGACATATAAAAGAAGGGATCATAAATCAATGTAATGTCCCAATAAGCTTGTCAGTGAT
This sequence comes from Tamandua tetradactyla, assembly GCF_023851605.1. Classification (NCBI taxonomy): domain Eukaryota; kingdom Metazoa; phylum Chordata; class Mammalia; order Pilosa; family Myrmecophagidae; genus Tamandua; species Tamandua tetradactyla. The sequence continues at coordinate 50,438,845 of NC_135353.1, read as the reverse complement.
TACAGAGAATGACTATGAGAACTTTTTCCTTCATAACCTCCTCTTTTTGTTTCTCCGTGATTGAAGGCAAAAACCTTCAAAAGGAGCTAGCCTTTGGATTTGTCTTTGGGGAGGCCAAGCGATGTGCAGGCTGATAAGACTTCCATTCCTGTTGTTGAGAAAGTGAAGAATCCCAAGAGATAACTCCCATAGTAATTTCTAAAAAGAGTCACAGAAATCAGATAAAGTTCCTATGGCTTGAGGCATAAAAGAAATATATGAAGCCACAAGGGCTCAAGATTTCTGATACGACCTTGAAAAGTGACACAAAGCCAGAAGAATGGGTAGCAAATCGAGGTGAACAGAAAGTCAGCAGGAAGATTATCCAGAAGTAGGAAGACAATGGTTAGTCTGCAGATAGATGAGACAAGCATTAGATATCCAAGATCTGTTTATCTGATAGCAATTATCAAGAAGCAACCTAGCAAACTAAATTCTGGGTAGAATTACCCTCTAATCTAAGAGGACTAGAGAGAAAACAAGGCTGAGTCCCAGATCTGAAGGATTTAAGGCAGAGTCTCTAACTTACAAGCCCAGTTACAAGTGCTGGTGTCCAAGAATAGCTCTTTGCCACAATGATGTAAGAAAATCCAAATTGTTAGACTTATAGACAAGGTCAAACATGATCACATCTGATTCCTGGAAGCTAAGCTACTGCTGTGAGTCACTTCAAATTCCCATTTTCTCAGTCAGGACTGGCCCCAGAATCTGGGGCTAGGTTAAACTTGCAGGTGATTAAAAATGTCTTTATCTGAAAGTACTGAAGAGTTCTGGGGACAGAGAGCCAGACAGGTCATTTCAAATGTGATGCAAAAGCACATTTCTGTTCCCAAGGCTTTCTTGGAAGACTTAAATAGCCAAAGTGAGTGTGAGATTTATTAGTGGTTGAAGGTGCCCAATTACATTGGTGACAGACCACCAGGAATCAGACCTTAATTACTCCCAACCACCTGCTCTCCCACAAGTCCAGCAAAAACTGAAGATCTTTCTTGGATTGTCTTGAGTATTCTGCTGCTTCTGGAAATCCAACAGCCAATTTTAGACACCAATAAAAAGTGAACTGCCTCCAGAGTAGGTAGGGTGTTAGTTCCCAGAGGTTTGGAAGTGTGAACTTAGACTTCCTACCCTTGCAGCTAAATGCCAAAATGTTCCTTTCTGGGCAATGCTTCTAAGTATTGGATTTAAATTCAACAGTTTTTCCACAGGTTAACTTACATACAGTATTGAAAAGCATGCAGCATAGAAATAAGAATTTAATAGAGTTCTGTGTTCTTTCAGCTAAGTCAATTTAATTTTCCTTACTGTGTATAGTTAGTAATTACATTTTTCCTTAGATAAAGGGATGATTATGATTATTTTGCATTAGAGGTGTTTGATAAGGATAATGAGGTTTTACCAAGCAATAGGAACCTCTGATGCTGAGTACACTTTACTCAACCTGCCACATTAATTTTATACATGTACTTTGTAGATTTCAAACAGTTAGTTAAACTGGCACCTAATCCAAGGGGCCTTGGTCTACTGAGAAGTGCCAGGTTATTCACATTCTGGAAATGCAAGACTTCTTTCTGACTGCTTAGTGCATTTCCACATTGAAGGTACTAAAAAGTATAAGAGGAGCCAAAACACTTCCTAAATGAAAATAGATCCCTCCCATTAGATTTGACTTCATATAAATTATCTACTTTTTGATTTGGTCAGAAATCTTACAGGTAGTAAGGATGCAACATCTCCAGTAAGCCACATATGGCTTATATCTTATGCTTCTACCAAAATCAGTTCAAGCCTGACTTCCTCTGTAAAGACTCCCCTAATCTCACTCAGGTAGATTGAGGCCAACCTTTCTATACTGTCATGGCATCTCAGACATACCTCCATTATAACAATTATCATTTACAGCATTGCATTCATTTGTGAATATCTAAGCTGTCTAACCAGGCCATGAGATCCTTGAGGACAAAGGACCATTTTTATTCATCCAGCACAGCATATGGTTCACAGATGTGATCATTAAATATTAATTGAATGTTGGATAAAATAAAATGACAAAAACACATGCTTGACCTAATTTGCTTGACTCCAACATCTCCAACACAGTCATATGTTCATGAATGGTATTTAAATGCTATTTCTCTAAATTAACAAATTTATCTATTGATTGCCTGCTCTGTGCCTCACAGTGTGATGAGCAGAAGACATGGAATTGGCCCACCAACGGCTTAGACTCTGATCAGCGAGAGACTGGGTAGCCATGAAATAGCTTGTTAGCATTTAATTAGGTGCTTATAAGTTAGGTTCTAAGATGGATAAGAGAATGGAAAGCTAGAGTAGCATTGAGGAGGTAGGACTGAAGTTGAACTTTGAAAAATCACGTTGTCAAGAATAAACACAGGATAAAGGGCTGAAGTATAACACAAGCAAAGGCCCAGATATGGGTGCAAACGTAGCATGGATTTTCATTGGCTATGTTCTTTAGCTGGACACAGCAGTAAAGTCTGTCTCAGGGTACAGAATGAAGTGAAAGGGTCTTGTATTCTAGTGGAGCAAGAAGAAGAGCCTCACCATCACTGCCCTTTGCAAATCTCACTACTGTGAGATAACTAGACTGAAATCCCCATGATAGTAGGGACAATAACTGTCTTGTTCACTACTGTATCAACAGCATCTAGGCCAGTGACTAACACAAACTAGGCACTCATTAAATGCATTGGGTCACTAATTGAAAGAAAGAACATTGTAGGCTTAGCATAGGTAGAATGATGGTTAAGTTCATGTGTCAATTTGATCAAGTTATGGTGTACAAATGTTTGGCTAAGCAAACACTGATTATTACTGTGAGGATATTTTGTAGATTTAAGTCATCAGTAAGTTGATTGCATCTATGTCTGATTACATCTACAATCAATTAAGGAAATTGTTTTCAACAATGAGAAAAGTCTCTTCCAATCAGTTGAAGGGAGAACAGATTGTTTCAGCAGCGAGAAGGAAGAATTTCTGTCTCTACTTCAGCCAGCCAGCTTCTCTTAGGGAAATTCATTGAAATCTTCTTCAGAATTCCCACCTTATGGCTTGTCTTATGAAATTCAGACTTGCTCATCCCCACAGTTGTATGAGCCAATTCCTACAATAAAGCTCATAATATTTATTTATTATATAATATTGGCCAAATATATTTAGCTACCATTGTAATACCTAGTTCATTGATTGAACCCATATGGAGCTGGTATGGGTATTAGGTAAAGATCAAAACAGAATGTGATACAGTCTGTTTTGGTTTGCTAATACTGCCAGAATGCAATATATCAAAAATGGATTGCCTTTTACAAAAGGGATTTATGAGGTTACAAACTTGAAGTTCTAAAGCCATGAAAAAGTCCAAATTAAGGCATCAAAAAGAGGATACCTTTTATCCAATTGTGTCTGGGTTTCTCTGTCACGTGGGAAGGCACATGGTGATGTCTCTTGGCCCTTGTGTCCTGCGTTGGTTTCAAAATGGCTCTATCAGCTCCTGTGAGCCCTTCTGTGCTTTTCAGTTGGTTTCATCTCTCTCTCCTGTCTGTATCTGCTCTCTCGAAAACATCCCTGGGCATTTCTTTTTCTCTCTCTAAACATCTCTGGCTCTCTCTCATAAAAGGCTTCAGGAAAGATTAAGACTCACCTTGAATTGGGTGGGTCATATCTTCATCGAAACAATTTAGTCAAAATGTCCCACCTAACAATAGGTATGCTCCCACAAGATTGTGTTAAAAGGATATGGCTTTTCTAGGGTTCAAAACAGTTCAAACAAGCACACAGTCTCTACATAAAGGGACATAGGGTAATGGGGTTGTCATGGTCAGGTTCATGTGTCAACTTGGCCAAGTGGTGGTACCTGTTTGTCTGGTTGGGCAAGTGCTGTCCTGTCTGTTGCAATGAGAACACTTCATAGAATTAGATCATGATCATGTCAGCTGCATCCACAGCTGATTTCATTTGTAATCAGCCAAAGGGGAGTGTCTTATGCAATGAGTGATGCTTAATCTAATCACGGGAAGCCTTTTAAGGAGGATTCAGAAGAGATAGGCTCTATTCCTGCTTCAGCTGGTGAGCCTCTCCTGTGGAGTTCATCCAGACCCTCCATCCGAGTTGTAAGCTACACAGCCTGTCCTGCAGAATTTGGACTTGACATTCCCGTGGTCACGTGAGACACTTTTATAAATTTTATATTTGCGAGTGTTCCCTGTTGATTCTGTTTCTCTAGAGAGCCCTAACTAATAAATGTGCACACATACCAACAGACTAATAAGGAAATTCTCCTTTCTGCAGTTGCCTTATGAAATATCTATAGCACCAATATCTGAAAGTCTCAGAGTATATCTAATTTTTTCTTACTACATGTCTGATGGGGGAGATGGGTAATAGACAAGAAACAAAGATTTATTAAAACTAATTGGAAAATTGGAAATCATCTGGATCTTTTATCATCTTTCATTCGGTGAGGAGGTCAGAGTAAGGCAGTCAAGATGCAAATCTACCAAGGGCATAGGACAAATCATGAAGTAATGACAATCTAAAGATGGTGGCAGTTTAAAAGCCATGCTCAAATGACCATAGGAGGTCTCTCTCAAGCAATAAGTGTGGAGAAATATTATCCACAGGTTTAAAGTTCAGAAGGCCTCTTTGCCTAAGCACTACTATGATAACTGGATTAAAGCCATGCAAAAAGGAGAAGTAAAGAAAATCCTTTTGGGAAGTGGGAACAAAATCTTTGTTTTACTGGGGGAAGCCAGGCACATTCAGTTGACAAGTTTTTAGTAAACACATACTATATGCCAGGCTTTGTCTAGGTCTGAGGGTACACAAACCATAAGATACAGTCCTTTCCTTAAGGAAGTCATGAACTAGTGAGGAAGTGAGACAAATAAATGGATAATGTCCACTATGGGAAGCAACTGACATTATCATTGCAATAATATATATTCATATCTATCCTAGAGAAATACTTGCACATATTCACAACCAAAGGTTTTTAAAATATATAATCCCTTGTAAAAGTGAAAATCAGAAGATGGCTGTATCCATAGGATTCTCCAGAGAAACAGAACTAGTACATAAATATTCAAGGATTTTTTTAAGGAATTGACACATGATTGTGGAGACTGGCAAATCCAAAATCTGTAGGGCAGACCTGCAAACTAGAAACTAAGACAAGAGTTGATATAGGTTTGAAGCAGAATTTCTTCTTCAGGAAGCCTCCGGTTTTTGCTCTTAAGGCTTTCAACTGATTGGAAGAGGTCCACCCACATTATTAAGGGTAATATCCTTTACATAAAGTCAACTGATGATAGACACTAATCTCATCTACAAAATACCTTCACAATAACAACTAGACTAGTATTTGACCAAATAACTGAGCACCATGGCTTAGTCAAGTTGAAACAAAATTAACTATTACAACAACCTAAATATTTTTTAATACCAGAATGTCTACACATACCTGCAGCATAGCCATACTATATAATAATATACAATTAAAAATAATGAGGTATATGTGAAATATGAGGAATAAAAGTGTTTTGATGACCCATTTAAAAAAAAGAATAGGGTAAATCTTTATGTTCTAGCATGACTAGATGTACAAGGCAGAGTGAAGTGGAAAAAAAAAAAGTTGGTGAACACTGCATATAATGGAAGTGGGCCATCAGTGAGGACTTTAGTTTTATCTACAAGTTTTTAAGTTTTTAATAAGGAAAGCATACTAAAGCACTTGTTGACTAATTACAATAATTTTTAAAATATGCATATTGTATCCTCTTAAAATTGTTTAATCCCCTCTGTATTCTCTTTCTCCTTCCTAATACTATTTGTATATTTTCTTCCCTAAAATAGACAAGAAAGGAGGACAATAGAAGAAAGAATGTTCTCAATAAGGGAAGCAACATATGCTAACTCATGAAAGCCTGAGAACACACAAGATAATTTTAGATCACAGGGTGTATGTGGAGGGTTGAAAGTTATAGGGGTGAGAGTGGGTAAGCAGTATACATGAAGAGTTGAAAATATGATAAGATGAGGTCAAATCATAAAGGTATGTGCCAGTCTAAGGAACTTGGATTTTATTCTGAAAGTTCTAGGGAACCATAGAATCAGTTTTAAGATGGTCTGTTTTAAACAGGTCCTTCTGGTTATGGTATGTAGAAAAGATTGAGAAAATAGAAAGCCAGCAAGAAGGTCATTGCAGTAATCTAACAGAGGAATGATGAGGTCAAGAATTGAGGTAATGGCGGTAGAAATGGAATGGGATGGGCCTCTGAAAGAAAGTAGCACCTATAGCTCCTGATTGGAGGTGATTAATGCTGGTGAAGGAGAGAACATTGACAAGAATACTGAGAAAGGTTATGGCTTGGGCAATTAGGTAGTTAGTGATACCATTGACTAAACTGAGAAATAAGAAGATGGAACAATATGGAGTGACAAGAGAGTGGGTTGATGAGTTTCTTTTTGAACATACTGATTTTGAGGTACTGTGTGGACATTCATATAAAGATTTGACTGTAACCCATGAGAAATATAGGTCTGGATTCAGGAGAGAGCTATGAAATGTGAAAATAACCATGTATAACTTCAGCTAAAGTTATGGTAATGGATGAGAGAACTAAAGGATAGTTTGTATAGATAGAAGAGAATTGGGCTGAAGATTGAATTCTGTGGAATGCCAATGTTTAAAGAATAAAGAAGAGGAAGCCCAGGAAAGAGGCAGAGAAGGACTAGCCATAAGTACAAGTAAGGAAATTAGGATAAAGTTTCAAAAAAAATTACTGAATGCTGTCATATGGAGCCAAGAGGTCCATTAAAATAAGGATTAAAAATACATATTGGATAATGAAGCATTTAGTGATTTTAGTGAGAACAAATTTGGGGGTGTGGTAGACAGAATAATGTCCCCTAAAGATGCCCATATCCTAATCTGTGGAGTCTGTGAATATGCTAGTTTACATGGCAAAGGGAATATTGCAGATATGATTATGTTAAGGAATTTAAGATTGGGAGATTATTCTGCATTTTCTTGATAGGCCTAATCTAATAACATGGGTCCTTTTCTGACTGTGGTCAGTGGGAGATGTGACTACAGAAAGGAGAACCAGAGATACAGTGTTCCTGGTTTTGAAGATGGAGGAAAGGGACCATGAGCCAAGGAATGCAGGCAACTTCTAGAAGGTGAAAACACAAGGAAACAGATTCTCCCCTAGAGCCTCCAGAAAAAAATGTAGCTTTTCCAGTGCTTTGATTTTAGCCTAGCAAGACTGGTTAGGGCTTCTAACCTCCAGAACTGTAAGACCCATATTATTTGTAATGCAAATAATAAATTTGCATTTAGCCACTAATTTTGGGAATTTGTTAGAGAAGCCATAGAAAACCAATACAGAGGGAGGGGGAAGTAGTCAGGACAGAAGGCAGATCACAGTGAGATGAATAGTGATTAGAAGATGAGAAAATGAAGATGGTAGATGAAGAAAACTCAATCAAGAGATTTGATTTTTAAGTGGAAAGAGCATTAAAGGGAAGAGCACAGAACTTGGAGGGAGGGGTTTTGTGATACATTTTAAGAGGGAGGGTACATGAGCATATTTAAATATTAATAAGAAAGAGGAGAGGTAAAAGACAGAGAATAGAGAGAGGGTAAAAATGGAAGAGGGTAGAGTATGAGAAACAGAAACAGAATAGCTAGCAATATCAAATAACACAGAAAGAGCTTCAGAAGACAAAATGGAATTGGGTCTTATTTTGGGCAGTCACAACTTACTCTGGAAAAAGAGGTGGCAATTGAGATCTAGGGAAATAAAATGACTTGCTAAAAATCACATAGAGATCATTTGAAGTCCCCATCTCCTCAACTGACATGATCAGTGTGAAAATGCATGTAAAGTATGATGTCTGGAACATGGTAAATGCTAAATAAATTATTATACCTCTGATAGCCTTTATAGCTAGAGTTTAGAAGCATAGGATATATAGTCAGACAGATCTAGGTTTGAGTCCCAGATTTCCCACTTACTAGCTGTTGAGTAATATGGTGACTAGTTAATGCACAGACGACAGAAATTCTGGCTTTATCTTCTCTACCTTTCTACCATGACACACTACCTACCTTTAAATGATTACACAAAAGCCTGCTCTGGGGCATTCTGCCAAATCCTGGTATTGTTAGAAGCTTCACTATTAAGTGATTACAAATGTGACAGGACCTATAACATTGGCATCCTACATTCTATAAAGTTATTAGACTATTTGCCTGGTCCAATTCTGTGGACAAAATGGAAGAAGAGCACAATAGTCAAAATCTCTGCTATAAAAGAGCTCAAACAAGACCTAACAGAAAAATCTGAAAAGCCTTTCTTCACCTTGATGAGTATATAAATATTCATGATAAGATTTGATGATGGTATTGTATGTGAATGAAAACTAAACTACTCAATATTTTAATCAAGTCAGCCATCATATGCCACAGAAGTAATCTTTCCTTTCAGAGGTTTCTGAGTGGATAATGGGATGTTGTCTGGTGTATCAGTGATAAGGCTATTTACTTGTATTGTTAAAATTCATCTCTTCCTTTCATCATTTTGAAGGGACATTAATTTCAATAAAAAATAAATCTAAATGAGAAGAACAGGAAATTGAAGTCCACAAAATACAAGTGAATGGAGGAAGACACGTAAAGTTCAATGGGAAGTTCAAAGGGGAAATGGGAAAGAGATCTTAGCCACAATGACTGCCTAGAGGCTCTGTGTGGGTTGTGGAGATTTAGCCTGATTCCAAGAGCTCATCCAAGAAAACCATCTAAAGGCAAGAGCAGAAGTAGGTGAAGTGTTGTTACTCAAGTAGAACAAGTAATGGGAACAGAGCCACACAGAGTCATCTCTCCACGCCTTCCCAACTATGTCCACTCCTATCTTCTCACACACTGAGCCACTGAGGGTAACCAAGAAAAATAAGGGCCTTGCAGAGCCTCACCATCTGTGCAGAATCCCTCAACCCTTGCTTGACACCTTTTCCTGCCTATTCCATGGGGATAGAAAAATACTACTTGAGAGTATGTAGTCCCTTTAGCCTCCAGGTCATCCTCCAACATCATTTTTGTTCAGACACAAGGACTAGTCAGTAGCTTTTTGCCTCTTATTTTTTTTTATAAAATGGATGCCTGGAGTTATTTCTCTCCTCTGTAAAGAATAAAAGAAAGAACAAAAACAGGCATACTTTTCTCGTCAGATTCTCAAGACACTATTTTCCTTTATGACATCTTCCAAAAGACATTTGTGACTTGCAATCACATACTGTATGATTTTTTAGCTTGAAAGATAGTCAGTACTTCTCTGAGGATATCTTTTGTAAAGTAATATGCTCCAATAATCAATTATTTCAATGACCATATTCACAGGGAGATCCCATATTTTACTAAAATTAGTTATCAACATATGCCTGAAAACCCTCTTAATGGCTTTGGAGAGATCTGTAGCTGCCTCTAAAATCTGTACAAACACTATAAAATACCTGGATAAACTTGCATTGAGATGCTCAAACTCAATAATTTTTATGTGTTCCTGACTGCCATCCTTTCTCAACATTATTGCCTGGAATTAATAGAGTGTCATTTTCTCCAAGGACCCACAGGACCCCACAACCAGAACACATTCATCCTCCTGCTACCCCTGTGAGCAAGGAAGGCACAAGAAAGATTGGGCCCATTTCACAGTCTGAGAAAATGAGGAACTAGTACATAAATGAAATGTTACACAGGAGTTTAGAGGCAGAGATGTAAGACTTACTGAAAGGAGAGTAGAAGAAAAACTTCAGTAGACTAATGACCCTCATGGATCTATGACTCTGAAGTTTATTTGCACATACTATTAGTCAAAACCTACCACGATTCCTGTAAATACTATGTAGTATTCTATCACAAAATGTCATGATATCAAAACTGGACATCTGGATAGGCCCATCTACCAAGTGAGAAACATGCAACTGCCTCTTGATCTAAAGTGCATATAGGTACTATTGCTCTACAAGGCCAGCTTCATAGGGTAGAATGCTCCTGTAGACTTCTGGGATGTGACAGCAACACATGGGGTTACCTGCCAAGCAGCAATTAGACAAGGGAAGTTAATCTGAAACAAGGGCAACAAAGATCCATTCTAAAATAATAGCAGAAGGCCTGGAAACTTGGGCTTTGGCTGCAGAGCAAAATACAGTTCTTAAGCACAGCAGGGTGAATTGGACAGCTGTTCCTGTCTTTATAATAGGACCTAGAAGGCAACTTCACTAGAGTATAATTTTCAATCATACCACAACCAGCCAAGAGCAAAGAGTCAAAAAATAATTGTCCAAGGATTGAAGAACTCATTTTATTATGCAATCATGCCACATATTTAGATATAATCTATGAAATTAAATATTACTGTTCTGAACTACTTTCCTTTTAATGAGCACATGTGGGAAAAATAAACCCAGAATTCCTATTGCAATAGTAGACAGGGAGTAGGTGCCCAGAAGATACCTGCTGAATTAACGAATGGAGTCAAATGAAAGACTATTTCTTAGGCAGGCATTCAAAGAACAAAGCAGAAAAGGCAATTATAAGCATTAATTAAGTCAGCCATTTTACCAGATTTACCATGTCCCTTTCTGTTCATGAGGATCTTTATTTCTTGTGTTGTTGAGTGATGGAATGGGGTAGTGTAATAGCCTATACAGTTTAAATCGAAGAGAGTTAGTATATATAATTAAATCTGGTCATTGTAAATTAGCTGAATGATCTTGGGAAAATTAAACCTCTCCGAGCCTCAGTTTTCACATTTTTAAAAATGAAAATAGAAACAGTACCTACTCGTTGAGATGTTGTAAAGTTTTTAAATGAGAGGAAACATGTCAACAATTAGCCTGGGGGCTGACACACATTAAATTTGCTGCTAAATATTTGCTGCCATTATCATCATTACTAAATCATCATTATTATCAAGATCATCATTCCAAATCAATTTTCACTGGATTTATGATTCTTTCTTAACCCAGATCTCCTAGTCCTGCCCTAGGTGAGAATACATTTTCTGTTACTTCCTTTATCCCTTCATCATACCCCTAGATCACGGGCTACCTCCATGCAGCCAAAACTTCTAGCCTCAGTTTGTAACTTCCAAAGACCCAGACAGTAAACAACCTCTGACTTAAGATAGGATTTGCTTCTGTACTTCTATAGCTGGTTCTTGACCTTAAACTAGATAAATTTCTATATTTCTGATTTCCTTGACCTCACAGACCTCCTTTTTAATGTGTACTGTACCCATAATTCTGGATTATAGACCTTATAATTACTTTTGACCATGCATAATTCTAGACACTTTGTCCTTGCCATGATCTGGGCTCAATTTAATCTTCTGGAAACCACTAATATAAGAAACCATGTGGTTGCCAAACCAGAATCAAATACCTATTTTGGATTGCCAATCTGATCATTTCTATTTTAATCCTGTATTTAGGCAGCTTTGTTTCACTGCACCATGATACTGAAAGACAACATTGTAAAGTCCACCCTAAAGAAGCCAATTGATAGCAGCAATCATCACTTCTAGTTTCTCATTTACCAGCCCAGAGTATTAATGGTGTCAAATACATGAGCAAAGAACGCATATGGCTGCACTAGCCCCACCAACTACATATGACTGCAGTCATTCGTGTTCAATTACTTATTGGACACCAGTAAAAAAGCAAGATTGTAAATAATTCCACACTTTATGTTAAATACCACACTAGAAGATTTTCAAAGTTGGAACTGGAGTTTAAGATATTCAAAGCAACACAATGTAAACATAGACTAAACCTGAATGTTCCCATAAGGGGTTTGTTTATTATGAATAACAAATAAATTGGGGTGGGGTAAATACCAGGAAGTATTATGGCCCTGTGACAATTTATTAGGTAAAGATAATGTGAGGCTAAAATTTACAACCTGAAAGAAAATTGACCTTTAAAACATCTGCATCTGACACTTTTCCACAAGACTACTCGCTAATGGTTCTCAAAATGACCTCCAATTTCAGACACATTACCTCCTGAGTTTCTTGGGTTTTTGCCAAATCAGTTTCAGGAGAATATGACTTTTCCAAGCACAGTTACTTAAATGAGCAAAGATGACGGCGTGTAATAGACCCTTCAGTAGACAAGGCAAGAGTCTTCTGGTGCAAAGCCTCTATGGCATGTGTGAATTGAAACGGTGTGAACAAACAAAAATTGTGACAGGATAGAGGGCAAGAAGCCAGTCCCTCCAGAAGGACTATAAGGAGGATTCATGAATAAATGCAGTTAGTTTGAGCCATATTTGCATTTTTGTCTTTGTTGTGAGTTTTTCTTGATAGCCTTTAAATAGAATTTGTGATGAATTTCTCCATTACCAATATAATTTTATATTATGAAATATGATCCATATTTTATATATATTGTTTTTCTTCTCCAAGTTTGCGATGTCTCAAACACTAGCCAAGGAAAGAGTGAAATTAGAAAAAACAGGCAGGGAATAAAAAGCTATACTTCCCCTTCAGTGTAATGGAGACTCAGTCCCCAGCAAGAATCAGCCTGATAAGTAGATTGAATATAACTACCTGATAATTTTAGGGTATGTTTGATGAGCTATTAGAAAAGAAACTGCACCAACCTCAGCCAGAAGAGCTCCAGTTTTTTGCTGTAGAACTAAATATTCCATCATTCAAGATTCATTACCTGTACTGCCTCTCTTGTAAGAATCATCATAATTATAACTGTTTGTTCATTGTCCACCTCCCCTAATAGACTGTAAGCCCCATGGGGATGGAAAAGGAGATCATTCCTTTCATGACCAACAATACTGGTCTGTAAACTGTGCAAAGCAAACACCTCTCCCAGTATTTGTTACTTTTCCATCTAGAGGACTAATCCAAACTGAATTTCTATCAGCTATCTTCACCACAATGTGAACACATTTCTACTGTAAGCAGTTTATCACTGAGAGGAAGGAATTGTGGGCCACATGGAACATAATGGAACTAGGTAGGTAAGGCAGGAAGCCAATGAGACAAGTAGGAGGTAGAAGGACCTGTAAGAAAATCACCATTTTGCTGTAGGTCAGCCCTGGCACCTACAGAAGTTACTTCAGTTGCCTCAAATGCTGTGGTGTGGTCTTCCCCTGAACAGAGCATTCTTCTTGTCCTGCACTTTCTCTCTTATTTACCACCATTTTCCAAACTCTTTGGAAGCTTTACTGTAGCAGCTAGCTCAAAATTCACATTTACACGAAAGCAGTTAGTTATTTTGTATTCCTTTCTCTCTAGATTGGGGTTTTGTTCTGTATATTTTCCCTTAACTCCCCATGAGTTAACTTTCTCCCAATGAGTTGATTTATATTTATCTATGATACTGCATTAAAAATCACACAGCATCACAGAGAGGAAAACTGGAGTGCAAAACTGCTGCTTCCCTTTAATCTGTAACTAGGGAATGTTTTAGTAAAGGCCTATATACACTCTGTGAAAGTGAATTCATTTGCCAAATGTTTCATATATACATGTGCTTATATATATGAATATATATGCATATATATACACATATAGAGTCCTTCCAAAACCAAAAATATGCCAGTGATTATCAAATGTGTGTATTTGGAGAAGGGGTGGTACATAGCAGAATTTCCAGGAGGATTTTTCAAATTATATATGCCATCCCCTGGGAGATACTATAACTTTACTCATATCAGTTTCCTTCCTCCATGTTTAAAATCACCACAGGGTAGTGAGACAGGGTACTGAGGGTGTTAACTTTATAGTGTAGAGGCAGAAAACAAATCGAGAACCACTATATTAAGCTCAAGATTAACAACTGAGTGCTTCCCACTCCTGCACCACCAGTTTTACACATCCATTCCATTAGGAATCTCATGCGAGACTGCATTACCAGATGTATTACAAACTGCCTAGGAAAAACAATTAGTTGAAATTCACATTGTCTATAAATTAGGTATAGTTTAGATTCCCCTATAAATTAGGTATAGTTTAGATTCCCCTGTTTTCCAAATCGAATCTGTATTCTTCCCCTGCCAAGTTCAGACCCTCATCAGTTCTTGCAGGTGTCTTCTAACTTGTTTCATTAGTTTTAGTCTCTGCTCCCTCCAAAGAGAGTTATCTTGGTAAATTTGAAACCTAATCAGTTCTCTCTGGTAAAAGAACTCTCAAATGCTTCAAGCTCCAAGATCCTTGGTAGTGCATACTAAGTCCTCCAGAGCCTGGCTTCTGTTAACCACTTTGACCGCATTTCCTGTTGTTTTCCCCTGTAGTTTAAATTTCAGTTATACTCAGACAAAAATACCAACAGTCTCCTTAAGCACAGCACAGTGTTTCAGTATTTTGTGTTTGTAAAGCTCTTCACACACTTCTTGAAATACTTTCCGCCCTCCCCCTCTTTTCACTTGGCATATTCTTATTCATCCTTTAAAAATTTGCTCATATGTACTATCCTCTGTGATGCCCCATTTGACCACCAGAAGCACAATTTCCCATCCTTCATCTGAACGATTCTGTGCACATTTTTACTGCCGCACTTGGCATACTGTAATGTAATGTTATATTTGGCTTACACACCTGTCTGTCTTCCCAACTAAACTGTGAATTACTTGAGGTCAGAGTTCATGTGTCTTTAAATCTCCAGGTCCAAGCACAAAGGCTGGAATATGGCAGCTGCAAATTAAATACTTGGTGAACTGCACTAAGCTGGAAAGAAAAGTGACTTCTATTTCAAATCAAGGCAGCCTTAATTTCAGTTAATGGAATCACAAACATTCAAGTTCAGAATGATTGGTAATTCTACTCTCACCCAGGAAGTCACCAAATTCTGTCAATGATTTCTTTGGAACATTTCTTAGACGCTTTCTCAACCCACTGCAACTCCCCTAGGTCAGACTTTCGTCCCAGGATTCTTGACTAATAATGCAACATATCCCTTTCTATTCCCCTTCCTCTACAGTCCACAATGGCTCTTCACTACCAGCATAATAAAGTCAAACTCCTTAGCCAGGAAGTCAAGTTCCAGCCTATAGTTCCTAGCTCATATCTCCTTAATATGAGCCCTCCATTCAAAGCTATGCAAAGATTGGAATAACCAATAAAATAGAATTTGAGGATTAACTATATACAACTTTAAAACATCCATATGGCAAAATAAGTACAAGTCATGTATACTATGGACCATAGCTAATGCTGTAAGTTTAATAATATTGTTCTATCAATTGTAACAAAGGTACCATACTAATGCAAAGTGTTAATAATAGGGACAACAGTGTGTTTGGGTGTTGTGTATGGGAACTGTGTATTTTCTGCATTATTTTTCTTTTCTACAACTGCTCGAATAAAAAAAGACAAAAACAAACCGGAAAACATTTTCAACACACATAACAGAAGATAGGAGAATTTCTTTAATGTGCAAAGGGCTCATAAAAACCAACTACTGAATTGAAAAATGAGCAACAGAAATTAAAGCTTATTGAAAAAGAAATGAAACTTATCCACAAATATATAAAATGCTACTTCATTCATAATTAATTAAAAATCAAAGCAATAAGATTATATTTCATGCATCAAACTGGCAAAGATAAAAACTTAGAACACAATGTGTTAAAAAGAGTGTGGATAAAAAGTAACTTGCATATGTTATCAGTTGGATGATAAATAATTATAAGCTATTTTTAGGTAAATATGACAATACCTAACCAAATTAAAATTGCGCATATTTTGGACCTAGACATTCCGATTCAAAGGTTTCTTTTCCACAGAAAAACCTGCACAAATGTACAAAGATAAATGTACAAGCAATAATGCTTTATACAGAAAATGTGCTCAATAAATTTCTTGGATGAACAAAAGTATAAAATCCCATTTAAAACCCACTTAGTTTTAAGTTCTGTATTAATTTTATACTATTTTTATAAAGCAAAAGATACTTATCCCATCTAACTCATCCAGACCATCATTCCCAATCCTCCTAAGGTAATTAATGTTAACTACTTGTTGTGAATCCTTCCGTACCATTTTCTTAAAACATATGCAAACATAGAGATACACATCTAGGGGCTTTTTGTTTACCAAGAAACCTGCTTCTTTCATCAATATCTCAACATGGCTTACATGTTTAGAAACACCATGAGGTAAAAAAAATATGCCTCTGATTAGTATATACCTATGTGTATATATATATACACATACATACATACATGTATTAGAGAAAAAATTAGAAAAAAAAATCATAGTAATGCTATTCTCTAACCCAAGCATCATTAAAATGGTCATTCAGAGAAAACAGGTAGTAAAGTCATCCCATCCCAAGATTTGGGGTACTTTAAAAGATTTTCTTTTTTTCTAATTTCTTAGGTATGTTCTAAACTCAAGAAGGAGACAAGGCAATGCAGTGCGATAGAAAACACCTGGACTGGCCAAGATTCTAGCCTCCCTCAGCTCTTAAGTAACCATCTGCTTTTAGGCAAACCCCTTCCTAACATAGCTCCCTCATGTCTAAAATGATGCAGTTGAACTTTATGAAATCTAAAGGTCTTTCCAGCTTTTATATTCTAATCTATATTAATAATTCCCATTATCTGATAAATTCCATGGAAACAGCTTCATGTCATTCAGTGAGCCTGGCTCAGGATACACAGTGTGTGTCCATCACTTATACGTACTTTCTGCTTTACTCTAAAGGAAGATCAGACAAAGGCCAGTTTCTCCCATAACCTAATATTTGGGTCATTCACTTTCTTGCCTTTCTAATTCACCTTTTTCTTTCTACCCTTCTTAAATGCTGAACAATTTATTTCAGCCTTTTTTAATCACTAAAGAAATTTCTATGCTACAGGTCCACTCCTTAGCTTCACGTCTCACAAAGTCCAAGACTCCTGATTCAGAGGAGCCACTATTGACCAGGTAATGTAAATTCCTAGGAAGTTCATGACTGGGCTTTAGAGAGTCTCTGAATCCTTAGCCAGGGAAAATTTTGCTTTCAGATGTAAATATTCATCTTTCTAGGGAAAGTGTCTCTAGCTGTCTAAAGAGTTCTATGGGGGTCTGAGACTCAAAAATAATTGAGAATTCCCCAGTCCTAAACTCTGCACTGAGAAGTTCCCTACCCCCTCCTTTGTTTTGAGCATACAGTTCAGTCTCAGTCTTTATCGAGTGAGCCCCTGCAGTCATCCTAAACTCTTCTTGCTTTTATACTTTCCTAGTAGACTGATGGCCCTAGCCAACTCACCTGAATCAGTAGTTATCTTGGGTTGTTCTTATTTTCTGTTTCTTCTGCGGCCCCAGGACATTTAACAGCATTGTTCCTTATATTCACCTCCTGACCTTCCAACTTCCTATCCCACTTAAGACTCTTCATTTATAAGACATGTTCTGAACCATATTTAGATAAACTCCCATGAAATATTATCATTTGCAACATTTTCAATTAAATAATCATAGTAACAATAATAACAGCTAACATTTATTGATTGTTTACCAAGTACCAAGTTCTACACAAAGTGTTTTTTATACATTATTACAGTTACTTCACACAACAAATTTATGAGTTAGCTACTATTATTATTTCCATTTTACAGCTAAGAATATTGAAGGATGGAGACACAAAGTAACTTGCCCAAGGTTATATAGCTGTTAAATGGCAGAGCCAAGGCTTGTATCCAAGTCTGTTGACTCCAAATCCCATGTTCTTAACTACTCTTATATGCTTCCCTTATCTGTTTGATTTCTCATGTCTTCATTTTAGCCATAGTAAAAGGTAGATTTCATAGAAGAAATTTCCAAGACTGACTTCCTTTGTGGACTAGAAGATATTTTTTAATCATCTAAAAATATTTTAAGGAACACTGGGTATTATACAAGAATTCCACTTTTAAGTAGATATAAAAGAGAAGTGATCATATATGTCCTTGAAAATATTTTTACAGAAATCCTCATAATAGATTTATTCAGAATAGCCAAAAACTATAGTTAAATCAAATGCTCATCAACAGATGAAGGATAAACATATTGTATTACACAATGGACTATTACTCAACATTAAAAAGAATAAATTACTGATAAAAGCAAAACATGGATGAATTTAAAAAACATCATGCAGACTGAAAGAAACCAGACACAAAACACAACATACTGTATGATTCTATTTATAGAGAATTCTAGAAAAGACAAACTGATCTATGTAGTGACAGAAAGTTGGCCCATGGTTGCTTCTAAGGTCAAGGAGATTATCTGGAAAGAGACACAAGGGAACACGATGAAATGGTGGAAATGTTATCTAGCTTGATCTGGATGATGACATGAGGGTATATATTTGTCAAAATTCACTGGGCTGTACACTTAAAATTATACCCTAATAAATATTGAACACAATTCAATTGGAATTTCAGGGAAACATGGGTGTATAAAAACTCCCACCCTATACAGTTAAGAATACGCAGCCAATTAAGATGAACACCAAAGGCCAAATAAATAAATATATATATTTTTTAAATGCATAAACACATTCTCAAGTCTTGAGATAGATATTTTCATCAAAATATACATCTTCCCAACTGCCCAATCTACTGCCACAGAGTGGTTTCTTTAGGATAAAGTGGTGATTCTCAACCCGGAGGGATTTTGACTTCCAGAAGGCATTTGATAATGTGTGGAGACATTTTGGTTGTCACAGCTATGGAATTGCTACTGGCATCTAGTGGGTAAAGGCCAGGGATGCTGTTAAAAATCCTATAATGCACAGAGCAGTTCCCCATAACAAAGATATACTCAGGCAAAAATATCAAGAATGCCGAGGTTGAGAAACTTTGGGATAAAGTATTGCCATAGCAAAATAAATTAATATATAACTATTAATCCAAGTGGTAAGAATGTGAACAAATCAACTTCTGTTGAAACTGACCATATCAGCTAGAGCTGACCCTTTTGAAAACAGCAAACAGGGTCTGCAAGGATGGGCAAAGGATAGCTAAATTGTAAGTGGAGTTGGATATGTGGGTGGTATTGCGGTAATGTCCTTACCACACAGCTTGGTCAGATGTCAGAAAGGGTATCCACAAGGCAGCTCAAGGGCACTGAGAAGCAGGACTGAGAGGCCAAAGAGGACAAAGGCATCAATAATCAAATTTGAAATTTGCCCACTTAACCATTTTTGCCTCGGGCTATACCTGCAAAAGAACACAAAGCCACTTCTTAATTTGAATTTTATTCAAAAAATTACCTTGGAGTAAAGGGTTTATTGTTGTGCCTTAAGCCAGGAATTTTGTTTCCTTTTAAAAATAAATACCTACTCTGGAGAAGTCAAGCTGCAGAGAAGGAAGTCACATTAAACAGAGACAAAAGGAGATGTTCGTTGCCTTAGCAACCAAAAAGTACTCACAAGATTTCATCAAACTCATTGTTCACTATTTCATTTTTTACATTATCAATTTTTTAAAAAAACGTGGGAAGGTTTGAAATAGACAGATAAATGATTTCCCAAATAAGCCTAACATTTCCTAATATCCCATTGTGAAAGTTCTTTCAGCACCACCAAGGAAATAATTCTGAATTGTAAATGCAAAATAGCATAATAGCCTCCTTTCCCCCCTTCCTTCCATTAAAAAGGTCTACAGTGTAAAGTAACAAAGGAGCTCTCATACAGTACAAAAGAGGTTTCTCTCACATACCAGCATTGCACACTCTACTAAGCATGTAGAAAGCATTTT
The DNA here is from genome assembly GCF_023851605.1 of Tamandua tetradactyla. Classification (NCBI taxonomy): domain Eukaryota; kingdom Metazoa; phylum Chordata; class Mammalia; order Pilosa; family Myrmecophagidae; genus Tamandua; species Tamandua tetradactyla. Next base: position 50,419,038 of record NC_135353.1, on the reverse strand, counting down.
TCAAATCGTTCCTTTTGAAAAGTAGCAAGACTATCTTAAGAACCAAACGTGTTACTGGTTAATCCCCTCAGCTGTTGTGATGGGGTATACCCAAGTAGAATGGAAAAATATCAATGATTTTTAAAAGAATGTGACTTTTCTTTAAAATTCAAATTGTCCTACTTTGTTAAAATGTTTGGAGTTGAAAAGCAAATGTAGAAAATTAGCAGAGTACAGTGAAAATCACACTGTCCTAGAAGATAGCCTCATAGTCCCTGTTCTGCCACTAACTAGCTATATGATTTTTAGGCAAGATATGCAGTTCTTCCTGTCTCAGTTACTTCATATGTAAAATGAGAGGACTAAACTGAATAATTTTAGGTTTTCTCCCAAATCTATCACTCAAAGTTTTAAAATAAGAACACAATGTGAAAAAGACTCTGTTTTCTAATTCCATGCTATTCTTTTGAACTTTTTAGGATTTTTAAAGAAAGTTTTATGTACTATGCTTAATCTGTTATTGCCTTATCTAAACTTGTTTTCTCACCAATGTTCTTAATACACAGCACTGGTAAGCAGCCCTTGATTCTCAAAGAAGAGTTTTTATAAAAACAGTTATCCAATAATCCCAGCTCCAGAATGTCAACACCAAATTTCCCATCTATGTGTGACTCATTTCAGAAATGTTAGCTTATGAGGAATTCAATAAAGACAGACTGTGAACTGTGAGAAGCTGCAGAAGCACCTGGACTCACCAGAGACCATGGAGTATTTAACAGTAGCAGCTTCTTATGCATATATACAAAGAAGGAATTAATCTGCAGGAAGGAAAAGCATTCTAAACTAAGAATGTCTTTGGAAATTAATGGAGCAAGAGAAAGTCCATTGTTCTTTTCTGGATTATGAATAATTGTGTGGCTATGTAATCCAATACTTAAGATTTAATTTAATTTTTACGTAATAAAATGACAGTCAATAACAAAAGGATTTTAAAATGACTCTAGTTTTAAATTGTAACAAAAATCACACTTGTTTTATTATACTTGTTACTAAAGAACCATATTTAGACTATATAATCATTTTATATGAATGAAATAAGCATAATAAATATCTTATATTTCAGGTATGGCATTTTTTGCCAAACTGTGTTAAGAAAAATATAGAATTCCAAATAACTACTATTACTGTATTCAATTGGTGGTGGTAAAATTCCTTGGGACTTCTGAAATACAGCCTTCAGTATGCTTCATGGCTTCTATCAATGCCATACTCTACATCTGAAGGCAAAGATTTTCTGTTACTTCTAAGGTGCACAGAGATAATTCAAATTCTGCCCCTGTATATATTAGATTCAGTTATTTTTTATATATGAAACAAATGCAAAGATAAAATCCTGGGACTATATAGGAAATTGGAAAAACTTAATTAGTGAAACAAATACATTAGTAGGCAGTAAAATCCTAGGCAATAAAGTCAAGGAGAATTAAAAACAAATTTATATAAAAGTTTTCTTACAAATGGTATTCTAACTCATTGCCCTTCAAGACAACTTGAGTTATCAGATGGTAGAATGATTACCTAGTTAAAAGTCTTAACTATGAATGAAGATCAAGGAGCATGACAAAACTATACCCACAATAGTCCTTTTAGCTTGTTTCCATCTCTGATAAACACTTAGTCTATTCCAAATGTAGAAAAAAGGACTAATACAATCTTGGAGAAAATCTTAAATTTCATAGAGCTAAAAATTGCAGTATATTTAGCATTTAATTATAATCAGAACTTTAACGGAAATAGGTCTTGAAGATTTAGTTCAGCTGCTTAATAGCTCCTAACAAGTTTGCCTGTATCCTCTCATCTAGAATAAATCCCATTATTCAAACACATATTGATTGTCTATTACGTGTTAACCTCCCTCCCCAAGTCAAGAGAAAGGAAAGCAAGAAAAGAATGGATAAGCCAGCCTCCTTTCTCTGATTGCTTACTGTTATATATTCAATGGGAATTGAGGAATATGGGTTTTCAGAAGAAGGAATGGATAACTTTGAGGGAAAGAATGGATGGAACAGATAAATATTCACAAGGTTATATTTGAATTGTACCTTGAAGAATGAGTAGAAGACAAGGGAAAAAACCAGGAGGGGTATGTCAAGAAAAAAAAAAAACAGCTGTACATTCAACATGTAAGCATGAGAAAATATGGCATAAACAAAGAACTATAGAATTACTAATTTGTATACTTAGAGGTGGACTTTTTATGTTGGGAAGGGTAAGACCATTGAGATGGGCAGAGGTCATCTCCAGAAAGCCCTTACCTGCCATATTATGGTGCTGTGATGTCCTAAAAATTATGGGAAGCTATTAAATTATTTTATACACAGAGTGACATGATCAGAATTGTGCTTTAGAAGGATCATTTTGCAACAATGGGAGAACTGGAAAGGAGAGTGTTAATTATGAAGTTGGAGAACTACCATAATAATCCCAACAATAAGTAACAGCATTGAAAGCCATAATTGTATGGTATCATCAATTCCCAACTTTTTTCAGGGGATGGGAATTGAGAAGGTCTGTTATATAAGCCACAGTTAAAACCATGGGTCAGAAGAACAGATGGCGAAAAAATTAAGGCTGATGGCAAAATAGTGGTTAAAGTCATGAACTATGTGGTCCAGTATGGTTGTGAAATGAAGTTAAGTAGTATGAGGGACACGAGATGTAGTAGGTAGGATTTGCCCCCATGATATTCATGTGATCGTGTTCCTTTACACAGCAAAAGGAAGAATATCCAAGGATACCTAATCCAATCACATGAGTCCTTTAAAAGCAGAGATTTTTCAGGCTGGTGACAAATGGGGAAGTCAGAAATTCTGTTTCAAAGAACAACTTATTTGATATGCCACTGCTGACTTTGAGGGAGATGGCCATGTGACAAGAAATGTAGGCAGCCTCTAGGAATTGTGAACAGCTCTGGAATGGCAGACTAAAGATCTGAAAGTTGTAAGGAACTAAATTCTACCAACAATCTGAAATTATCTTGGAAGCAGATGTTTTTCCTTGAATTTTTAGATAAGAGTCCAGCCAAGCTGACATTTTAAATTGGCCCTGTGAGGCCCAAAACAGAGAACCCAATTGAGTCGTCTGACCTAGAGAAAGATGAACTAATAAATGGGTATTGCTTTAAGCTGATAAGTCTGTGGTGATTTGTTACACAGCAATAGAAAACTGATACAAGAGATAAGGAGAGAAGTAAAGGCATCAAAGGATCATGGTTATACGCAATTGTATTGGGATTGTTCCAAATAATTATAAGGACAGAAGGTTGCAGTCTAGAAGTAGTTGGAATTCAGTACTTTGGAGTTGGAACATATGGATGCAGGATATCAAAATGGAGAGGAGATAACTCCATGCATAGTTGTACATGCTGTGCACTGCATAACTGTACTTAATATCATTCACTTCACAGACATCATAGATTTATATATTAATTACAACAATTATCTTGCAGATGGAAGTAAACTTCCTGGAAGAAAGAGAGGGTTTTCTAATTCACAAAAAGTGCTATATTAACTAGCTGATATTTGTTATAAAGTTAAAAAGGCAGGTAGAAAGTGATGTAGTGAGATGGTATGAGTAACAATCATGGGATGATGAGTGAATGAGGATAGTGAGCAAAGTTCTGAAACTAGCTCCATGAAAAGAAATAGACCTTTTAAGAATAAAATAGTATAGAACAGTAGAAGTAAGTCAGTTCTTACTTCTCCTAGAAGATCATATCTCTTGAAATCAAGTACTCCCATATATGATGAACATAAAGTTAAAGCCATTATGAGGCAAATGAGCTAAAAATAATATAATTATCATTTATTGAATAATTCCATAAAATAGATATTATGCAAAATTTCTAATTCTTACAACCTACAATAATTATATAGTAATTACTAATTATTCTTATTTTCCATGTAAGAAAACTGAAGATCAGAGTTAATGACTTGCTTAAGGTCACACAATTAGTAAATGGTGAAGCTAGAACATGAAATCAGGTCTTTCTGGATTTTTCCACTTTGCTAAACTCCCTTCCACACAGAGAAAATGTGCAGTAGGTGCTTCCTATGTTCTAATTATCCAGTGCTTACATACTGGATGCCTAGAGCCTTCTATCTGCTCCCCCAGTATACCTAGATAGTCCTCCAGGTTCTTATCTACTTCCCTCATCTGTACTGACCTTTAGAGTCCTTATCTGCAGGTAGGCAATTTCTCAAAGATTATTCAGTCCAAGTGCATGCCTTCTCAAGGACTATATTAAATGGTGGAGATATCCAGTGGGCAATTGGAGATATTTTTTCATTTGTACAACACAGGTGGTTGGGCGTTGGGCACCTTAGCTCTGATACTGCTGCAGAAAGCAACCTGAAGACTGAAAAGACACCAGCACTTAAACAAAACAAACCACAGCCTTGGGGTATAATAAGAATAGGCCATACTGGTTGCCAAACTACCTGCAATATCGGGGGACAAAACCACTGAAAATATTCACATTCTCCCTGACACACAACATATGCACATGTTCACATATGCATACCTGGTCTTTCCAAAGGGCCAAGTTATAAACAGCCAACTCTTCACAGGAAAGAGTCGGGATTCGGGAACTGACCTAGATGCCTAAGTTCTATACTTCACATATACACCTTAATAATGCTGATTGCACATATGTAATGCTAAATATTGATGATAAGGTTGATATTTTGATATTTTGTATCTTTCCTTTATAAGACCTAGAATTTTCCCATTAGAAGTTTGCTACATTATGTCAAGGCAGAAATACTTTAATTGAATTCAGTAAAAAACAGTAAGCTTATATTCTTATTAGTAATATTTAAGTTGAAAAAACTGACTGAATATTTTACTTTTCAACTAATTCTGTTTAAACCTTGTAGAGATCAAAGAATCACAAACTTTGGCTACCAGTAAACCATATTTTGGATCTTTGCTCATCTCCCCAGGTGATTAATTTCCCGAAGTCATTTTCAAAAGCCTGCATATAATAATTGCTAATAAAGAATTTTGAAGTTATATATAATTGTGTATCAGTAAGAATTAAATATTCATGCAGAATGTAAAAATAAACATATTTTGAGTGATATTTCCCTGAGTTAATACCTAAACCACATATCTGCTAGCTACTATTTTCTGACTGTCCTGAGCAAATTAGTATATATGGCACCAGATCTTTAGCTAATTGACAGAACCCACCATTTCATTTTTAATTGAAGGCAAAGACCTTCCCACTTTCTTTTACCCAAACAGCAAATCAAGGATGAGTTTTATGACCAGGTCATCATATATATATGTTGGTTTTATCAATAAAAATAAATATTTGATACAGGAATATATATCCTAGCTATTCCAGTTTTCTTCTCCAACTAAAAAGATGAATCCTTTTCTCAGTCATATGGACAGGTTTTATATTCACCTGGTAAGTTCTTAATGACATTAAAAGCTGGATTTTCCTGGAAGCTGGATATTGGCTAAAGGTGGATAAAAATTATCTAATAATGGGTTCTAAATGAAAGAACTTCTGAGAATTTTAATGATTTTTAAAAGGAAAGGAAAGAAGAGAAGAGAAGAAGAAGGGGAAGGGAGGGAAGAGGAGGAGAGGAAAGAAAAGACCTGTAAACAAAAAAGACCTTTATTTGCAGGCATCTGATTGTGTGTTCTATGTCCAGAGTAAATTATACCTAGCCTCTACCCCTTGTTGCCCTATCCCACCAACATGCATAGCTATTTCACCTGCAGACAAGAAAGATATGAGCAGAAGAGGGGAAATGGATTCTATTACTGCCAACTGCCCATATCAACTATTTGAATATTAGTTTCATGTCTTTTAGCACCAACTGGTAAAGCCCGTCTCCTAAATCTAACATGCACTAACAGCAAAGTACTATGAAGACAGATCACCAACCATTTTGTCATACACTAGTTATGACTCTGACTGCATTTAAATCACAATAATTTCTTTGTTCAGAGCTGAAGGAAAAGAGTATTTATACATAAGCTGTTCTTAGTCCTAAAAAACCTGATTTCCATACTAATGAATGACCCAATTTATAGTTAAACAAAAATGACTTATCTTTGGTAAAGGGAATATATCTTACCCAACAAAGAGGCTGATTCAAGAACTTCCCACTCCCCATCACAATCTGGTTTAGAAAGTAAATGAGGAACAGACTCCTGGATTGAAGGGGAAAAAAAGATGGTTGAGATCCTCTGGCTTTCCCTCTCTCTTTCTCTCTCCCTCTCTCTCTCTCTTTCTCTCTCTCCACTCACCATTCACATACACACAAATACATACTCTTTCACACACAAACACCACAGACTCCCACACTCACTCACATTTGCACACTTCTCACACCCAAACACTAACCACACAAAAACCCATCCACACCACAGACTCTCTAACATGCTAACTCTCATCCTCTATATTCATACCCATTCACACACTTGCACATCCACACATGCCTGCACACACTCATTCATGCAGAAACATCCACAGGTGCTCACACTTGCTCATACATATTCATACCTACTCACAACTGCTTAATGCATTTGCACACAATCTCTTGCACACACTCAAACTTGCTCACATTCACATGCAAACACCATTCATTGCATGCTCACTCACACCTGCATCCACTCACACTTTGTTTACATTTGTTCACACACATTTGCCCATAAATATCATTCCCTCTCATGCTCTCTCATGCTCACACATACTTACCTGTAGCTGCTCACATTTTGCACATACACTCTTGAACAAAAGTGCACGCTGTCATAGAGATTTTTTCCTATTTAATACGAAATTCATAATGATTTTTGAAACTGCTTTTTCCTCTCTTATTTGAGTCTTTTTGTTCCTTGTTTTAGTTTGCTAAAGCTACTGGAATGCAAAATACCAGAAATGGATTGGCATTTATAAAGGGAATGTATTAAGTTACAGATTTACAGTTCTAAGGCTTTAAAAATTTCCAAATTAAGGCATCCAAGAAAGATACTATATCTCCATAAAAACTCCAATGTCTGTCACATAGGAAGGCACATGGTTGGCATCTGCTCGTCTGTTTTCCCAGTTCCATTGCTTCCAGCTTCTTATTCCAGTGACTTCGTTCCTCTCTAAGTGTCTCTGGGTCCTGACTTAGCTGCTTCAGGCAAAAGTCTGCGTTTCATCTCTTAACTTAGTATCTCATGGAAAGACATATGGTGACATCAGCTGGGTTCTGTTCCTTTCTAGCTTCTATCAGTGTTCTCAGCTCCTGGCATCTCCAGGAGCTTCTGCATTTCCAAACATCTGTGTCTAAGATTTCTCCTAAATGTTTCCATGTGTTGGCTCTTTTAAGGCATCCAGTAAACTAATCAAGACACACCTTGAATAGGCAGACTCACATCTCCTAATCCAAAGGTCACACCTACAATTCGTTGGGTCACATCTCCATGGAAATAGCCTAATCAAAAGGTTTCACCCTTAACGATCGGCCTGCCCCCACAAGATTAAAAGGACATAGCACTTTCAAATGGGCACATTCCACTCTCTGGACCCCAAAAAGAAATGTTCTTTCTATACACAAAATACATTCATTTCTGGGTCCATCTCCTGGTGCTTGACCATGAAAAAGGGAAAAAGAAAATACATTCATTCCATCACAATATAACAAATGCCTTAAACCATTTCAGTAACAACACAGATACAATGCAAAGTCAGAAACAGTACAAAATCTCATCAAAGTCACTTACAGGAATGGTCTGTCCTACAGCAAAAATTCTTCTCTGCTTTTTGGCCTGTGAAACTCAGCAAAAAGTTATCTGCTTTCAATATGCAAAGAAGGAATAGTCATAGGGTAAACATTCCAATTGCCATAGGGAGAAATAAAAAGGAAAATGGGTCATCCTACCCAAACAATTCCAAAAACCTGCAGGGCAAACTTCATCAGATTTCAAAGTCTGAGAGCTCTTTATCATTCTTGGGGCTTCAGAAAGTAGCAATACTACCCTTACCAAGGGCTTATGCAGTGGCCCTGTTCCCTCCAAATGCTGGGATGAAGGTTGCAACATTGGAGGACATTAGGGAGACCACGTTTTTCTCAGCTTCACCCTTTCCAAGCATCAGCACATTGCCCAAGCTCTCTTCTATCTCCCTGGCACACACTCAACCCCTCCAGAACAGTGGGGTGGCAGTGAAGCTCTCCCCAATTCCTACAGAATTTGCTACACCCTATCCAAGTCTTGGGATACCAAAACTCTTCCTGAAGATCAAGGTGGAAGACCTACCCTATGCTTCCAGGGAAAATTCACCCTTTCCATGTGGATTGGTGGGTCTGTTCTCCTGGCCAGAGATTTTTTTGGCCCCAGACTTTAGCTCTAATGGCTCTGCCTTTGAAGCAAATTTTTCCTTCAATCTGTTCCTTTTCTGTCCTTTTTCGTCCAGACTGGGAGTGGTTCCATTTATACAGCTCTTGCAAAAAAAAAAATCGTGCCTTTTTCATGTAGCACACAGGGATCAAAGCCATCAGACAATAGGACTTTCTACAAATCTTTTCTAGATAACTCCATTTCCAATCTTGGCTTTTTCTGAAATGGCTGACTTGTTTCATGTTTAGATAAAAACTCACAGAGGGAATTATTCTCTAGGATTTTACTTTCTGGAAGCACAGAATTTTACAGACCATTAATTCCCAGTTTCTTTGTACCCAAGAGTTCAGTTATCCACTTACCGCTTTTCTGTCACATTGTACTATAAGCTACAAGGATCATTCAAGTCGAATTTCACTGAAATCACTTCATCCAAGTAACCCAGGTCATCACTTTCAAATTCTGCCTTCCATCCAAAAGCAGTATTCAATTTTGACAAATTCTCTGCCACTTTAAAACAAGAGTCTCTTTCCTTCAAGTTTGCAACAACACATTCATCATTTCTGTCTAAAGCTTAATGAAGGTATCTTTAGAGTCCACATTTCTACTAACAGTCTCTTCAAAACAAACTAGGTCTTCTCTATCAAGTATATCAGAATTCTTCCAGAACCTTCCCCTTATCCATGTAGAAGAAAAATTTCAACTTTTGGTATTTGCAAAGCACAGAACCCCACTATAGGACAGTTCTGGAATTTCAACCTCAGGTAAGATTGGCCATCTTTTGATCTATGTTTCGAGCCAACCATCCAAACAAACTATTAATGCCATTTCTAACTCGTTGAGCTACAATAACGAATGCAGGATCTCTGCCTAGTGAGTCCGTATCAATAATTTCAGGCTGATCCAACCTTATATACCTTCCACCATTGTCCCACACCCTTAGTATCCATTCTCATACATATTCCCCTGATTTTTGCCTATATAAATTGGAAAAGTCATGCAGCTCTTTTGGAGTATAGCATACCTCCTCACAGATCGCAATTTTTACCTCACCTTTCAGGGCCTGTTGAGACTTTAGTCTAGTTATAGGTTTTGAAGAAAAGAAGTGTGGTGTGGATGGGTCATGAAAAAATATATAAATGTCTTTAAAGCCAATTTCCTCAGAACAGCCCATTACAATTTCATCTGGTGAAATAGGATTAGGCATTCCAGACAACGGAGTGAGGGCTGTTGCCCCAGGGGAGGGAGTAACAGGGTTATCAGGCACTGAAGGGTTAATTCCTTTAGGTGGAGGTTGGATGGTAGACACCTCTGGGAAGACCAGAGGCTGGGAGGTTGTTCCTCAAGACAGATTGGAGGTCTGGAAGCTCTCTCCTCAGGGCCATCCATTATAGGTCTATCTAGCAAAATCTCAGCAGATTCCAGGGATCCATTTCCCCATTGCCATCATTATCAAGCCATGTATCACCATTCCATGTTTCAGGATTCCATTCTTTTCCAATCAAAGCCTTTCCTTTAACAGCAGACACCCTGCAAGGTTGAGATTTTAGTTTTTGTTGTAAATCTCCTACTCACACAATGAGGCTCTGTGTCTGATTTTCAGAGCTCTCAAATATTTGACCCCAGGAAATAAGATTTCCTTTCAAGGCACACATGGAAACATTTATATCATTCATACAGGCCTTAAGTTACATATTTTAAGACTTCAGCTCATCTCTATATCTTATCACTGTATCCAGTACATATAACAACAAACAACCAACATCATTATACCTCTTAATTCCACAAAACTCTGTAAAGGTGTCAAAAACACATTACCAGATCCTTCCCTCATATAAGGGTACAATTAGCAGGATCTAATGGTAATATTTTGAATTTCTCTTATGCCAACTCACCCTATGAATGCTCAGTGCCATTTTGATTATTGGAAACAGAGTAATTAATGACTCTGTGTCTAGTCAGAGTAGAAAACTAATTGTAAAGCCCAATTTAAAAATTCTGGTTCTCAAAAACCACCCCACTTCTGGTACCAAACTGGGTTAGTCAGAGTTCTCTAGAGAAATAAAACCAAGAAGAGATATCTGTTAATATAAGATTTATAAAGATGTTTCATGTATCTGTGGGAATGGAAGAGTCCAAAATCCATAGGGCAGGTTGTGAAGTTGGTGGCCCTGATGAAGGGTCTAGATGAACTCCACAGGAGAGGCTCACTGGTTGAAGAAGCACTGAAATAGTCTCTTTTCTTCCTTAAAAGTCCCCCACTGATTGGATTATCTCATTGGCAGGAGGCACGCTTTAGTTGATTGCAGATGTAATCAGCCACAGCTGTGATCAACTGACTGATGATTTCATACACCAGCCTTCTGGTTTATCAACCCCCCATGAAATGTCCTTACAGCAATGGTCATGCCAGTGCTTGCTTGACCAGACAATTGGGCATCCTCACATAGTTAAGTTGACAGCAGAACCTAACCATCACACCTTGTAACCTATAATCTAGATTCTGACTCTATGAGTTTCCATATTCTAATATTTAAAATCAATGAGATCAAACAATATTTGTCTTTTTTTGTCTGACTTATTTCAGTCACTGTAACATATTCAAGTTTCATCCATGTTGTCCCATTAATGAGATCTTCTTTCCTTTTTACAGCTGAATAATATTCCATTATATATTCCATACACACACACACACACACACATACATTTTCTTTATCCATTCTTTGGTTGATGGATAATTGAGTTGTTCCATCTTTTGACAATTGTGAATAATACTGCTTTGGACATCAGTGTGCAAATATCTGCTCAAGTCCCTGCTTTCAATTCTTTTGGGTATACTCTGCACAGTGGGATTACTGAATCATATAGTAGTTCTATATATACCTTGCTGAGCAACCACCAAGTTGTCTTCCACAGCAGCTGAACCATTTTATACTGCCACCAGCAATGAATGAGTGTTCTTTTTTCCCCATAACCTCTCCTTCAATTGTTCCATTTTTCTAACAGCAGTCATTCTAATGTGCTATCTCACTGTGGTTTTTATTTGCATTCTCATGATGGATGATGAGGTTCATCATCTTTCTATGTGCTTTCTGGCCATTCTATATGTTTTAAGAGAGATGTCCATTAACATTGTTTCTTTTTTTCATTTTTGCATTGGGTTTGCCTTTTGGCTGTTTAATTGATGGATTACTTTATATGTTCCAGATAGTTAACTTTTATTGGATATGTGGTTTACAAATATTTTCTCTCTTTGTGTAGGTTGTTGTTTTGTTTAACTTTCATGATAAAGTCCTCTGAAGTTCAAAAGTATTGTTTTTATGAGGGTCCATTTATTTTTTCTTTAGTTGCTTCTCTTTTTGGTGCAAAGTCTAAATAGTCATTGCCTTAAATAGTATCCTGTAGATATTTCCCTACATTTTCTTCTGGGAGTTTTTTAGATCTAGCTCTAATTTTTAAGTTTTTCATAAATTTTGGATTTACTTTTGTTTATGGAGTTAGGTAGGGATCATGATATATATATATATTATTTTTAGAAAATGGAGATCAAGTTTTCTAAGCACCATTACATGAAGACACTATTCTTTCCCAATTGAATGGTTTTTGCTCCCTTGTAAAATATCAGTTCGCTAATAAGTACAAGGAATCTTGAATAAGGTGTAAGATCTTCTTGGTTTGTCCAGGTTAGAGTTATGCCATGATGTATCCCTGAGTAATTTGAGCATAGAATAAAAAATATTTGCAAAGTCCCCTTGGAAATGGAGAGAAAGGAGAAAATATTGAACTTTATGGTATTCTCACAAGCAGTGGAGACAACCAAATCCATAAGCTGAGCCCTTGATCTTGGGGTTCACCCCTATGAATCTTATTTCTGCAAAGGGGAAGCTAAGCCTACTTAAAATTATGCCTAAGATGGTTTCCTAGACCTTACACCCAAAGCATAAGCATTGAAGAAAGAAAGAAATGGGAACTTCTCAAAATTAAGCACTTCTGTGCATCAAAGAACTTTGTCAAGAAAGTAAAAAGACAGCCTACACAATGGAAGACAATATTTGGAACTGATATATCAGCTAAAGGTCTAGTATCAAGAATGTATAAAGAGATTGTTCAACTCATCAACAGAAAGACAGACAACCCAGTTACAAAATGGGCAAAAGACCTGAACAGATAATTCTCAGAAGAGGAAATATAAATGGCCAAAAGGCACATGAAAAGATACTCAATTTTCCTGGCTAATAGGGAAATGCAAATCAAAACCACAATGAGATATCATCTCACACCCACCAGAATGGCCATTATCAATAAAACAGAAAGTGACAAGTGCTGGAGAGGATGTGGAGAAAGAGGCACCCTTATCCACTGTTGGTGGGAATGTCAAATGGTACAACTGCTGTGGAAGGCAGTTTGGTGGGTCCTCAGGAAGCTAAGTATAGAATTGCCATATGACCTGGCAATACAATTACTAGGTGTCTACTCAGAGGACATGAGGGCAAGGACACAAACGGACATTTGCACACCAATGCTTAGAGCAGCATTATTTACAATCGCAAAAAGATGGAAACAGCCAAAATGTCTATCAACAGATGAGTGGCTAAACAAGCTGTGATGTATATACATATGATGGAATATTATGCAGCTACAAGATAGAATAAAGTTATGAAGTATATAACAACATGGATGTAACTTAAGGACATTATGCTGAGTGAGATTAGCCAGAAACAAAAGGACAAATACTGCAGGGTCTCACTGATATGAACTAACATTAACGAATGAACTTAGAGGATTTCAGTTGAAAACAGAGACAAACAAGAGACAGAAGTAGGGTGGATATTAGGTAATTAGAACTGAGGAGACACAGATTGTGAAACAAGACTGATTGTAAAAATTTAGAAATGGATAGGACAATATTACCTAACTGTAATACAATAATGTTAGAAGACTGAACGAAGCTGAATGTGAGAATGATAGAGGAAGGAGGCCTGGGGGCACAAAGGAAATCAGAACGAAAGACAGATGATAAAGACTGAGATGGTATAATCTAGGAATGCCTAGAGTGTATAATGATAGTGACTAAATGTACAAATTTAAAAATGTTTTTGCATGAGGAAGAACAAAGGAATGTCAATACTGCAGGGTGTTGAAAATAGATGGTAATTCATAATTTAAAACTTTAACTTATGTGTGAGACTAAAGCAAAAAATGTTTATTTGATACAAAATTTATATTTTGACTATTGTGGTTCCTAATATAATTTATGTGGACAGCTTAATTGGACACTATAAGCACATGGAACCTTGGGTAGGGCATGAGATTTTGTAGATTTGTCCAGAGTGATGCCCCAATAAATCTCAGAGTGATTTGAACAGTGAATAAAGAAGTATTTGCAAAGGTCCTTTGGGGGAATGGTGAGAAAGGGGGAAAATTCAACTTCCCCAAGTGGAGAATTCTTGATATTCTCACAAGCAGTGGGGACAACCCAAACAATAGGCTGAGCCCCCAATCTTGGGGTTTGTTCATGTGGAACTTAACCCCACAAAGGATAGGCTAAGCCTACTTAAAATTAGGCCTAAGAGTCACCCCCAAGAGAGCCTCTTTTGTTGCTCAGATGTGGCCTCTCTCAGCCAACACAACAAACTCACCACCATCCCCCTCTCTATGTGGGACATGACTCCCAGGGGTGTGGGCCTTCCTGGCAATGTGAGACCAAAATCCTAGAATGAGCTGAGACTCAGCATCAAAGGACTGAGAAAACCTTCTCGACCAAAAGGGGGAAGAGCAAAATGAGACAAAATAAAGTATCAGTGGCTGAGAGATTCAAAACAGAGTCAAGAGGTTATCTTGGAGTTATTCTTACACATTATATAGATATCACCTTTTTAGTTAAGGTATAATGGAGAGGCTGGAGGGAACTGCCTGAAAATGTAGAGCTGTGTTCCAGTAGCCATGTTTCTTGAAGATGATTATAAAATGATACAGCTTTCACAATGTGACTGTGTGATTGTGAAAACCTTGTGTCTGTTGCTCCTTTTATTTGCTTTTGGACAGACTAGTAAAACATGTAGATTAAAAATAAATAATAGGGGGAACAAATGTTAAAATAAATTTCATAGATTGAAAAAAAATTATGCCTAAGGGTTACCCTAGAGAACCTCTTTTGTTTCTCAAATGTGGCCTCTCTCTAAGCCAACTCGGCAGGGAACGCACTCCCCTCTGCCCTATGTAGGACATTACTCCCAGGGATATAAATCTCCCTGGCAACATGGAACAGAGCTTCTAGGATTTGCCAGGACCCAGCATCATGGAATAGAGAAAATCCTCTTGCCCAAAAGGAGGAAGAAAAAAAGCAGACAAAATAAAGTTTCAGTTCCTGAAAATTTTCAAACAGAGTGAAGATATTATCCTAGAAGTTATTCTTATGCATTACATAGATATCTCTTTTTAGTTTATGGTGCATTGGAGTGGCTAGAGGGAAGTACCTGCAACCATTGAGCTTTGTTCCAGTAGCTTTGATTCTTGAAGATGATTGTATAATGACATAAGTTTTACACTGTGACTGTATGATTGTGAAAACCTTGCATCTGATTCTCCTTTTATCCAGTGTATATACAATTGAGTAAAAAAAATGGATAGAAATAAATAAATAATGGGGATAACGGGTAAAAAAAACTGGATAGATTGAAATATTGTGGGTCATTGTGAGGGAGGGGTAAGGGCTATGGGATGTATGAGTTTTTTTCTTTTTTCTTTTTCACTTCTTTTTCTGGAGTGATGCAAATGTTCTAAAAATGATTGTGGTGATGAATACACAACTAGGTGATAATATTGTGAGCCACTGATTTTACACTACATATAAACTGTATATATGTGGAGATTAATCAATAAAAATATTTATAAATAAATAAATGGGACTTGAATATAAATATAGTAAAAAGGCAAATCTTAAAATAATCACATCAACCATCAGTAAATAAAATATTCACTGATAAACCTCAGCCTTTAATCCCATAAAGCTTAATGTAATGCCTACATAAATCCCTGAATATATTAAGCAGATAATCAAAAAGTATTGGCAAAGTCCATTGAAGGATGGGAGAAAAAATATGGAACTGTTAAACTTTACCACCGGGGAATCCCCTAATACTGTGTCAAACATTAGGGACACTCAAATCAATAGGCCAAGCCCTTGAACTTGAGGGTTGCTCTTGTGAAGCTTATGTATGTAGTAGAGAAGCTTAGCCTACCTATAAGTATGCCTAAGAGTTACTTCTGGAGGACCTTTTTTGTTGCTCAGATGTGGCCTCTCTCTTTCTAAGCCCAAATCTGCAAGTGAAGTCATTGCTTTCCCCCCATGTGGAACATGACATCTAGGGGTGACAGTCTCCCTTGGTGGCATGGGAGATGACTTCCAGGATGAGCCTGGCCCTGGCACCATGAGATCAACAATGCCATCTTGACCAAATGGGGGGAAAAGTGTAACAAATAAGGGAATGAGAGTTCAAATAGACTTGAGAGACTACTCTGGAGGTCACTCTTATGCAAGCTTCAGTTAGACATTGCTACCCATCATAACCTGCCAAACCTCAACCAGGACCGTTCCATCCAATCCTAAAGGACACCTAGATCAATATATAAGATTCTACAAAGGTTCCATGCACTAGGGTAACTTTACAGAAACCTACAAACTCCAGATGGGTCCCTGGACCAGATAAGTCCTGAAATACACATGGGTCAGCTTCTCCAGAACATCAACTAATTCCATGCCCCTATCCCATGTTATTGACAACCCCTTCTAACATGAAAATGTTAGAAAGAACCCATAAAGAAAAAGTTAAAATGTACCCATAAGAGAAAAATCAAAGGTGATGGTGGAGTTATACAGGGAAGTTTGGGTTTAACAAATAAGTATGATTGCAGAATCATTATATTGATATTTCTTTTAGCCTCCAGTATCTTAGAGCAACTAAAAGAAACAGCCTAAAATTGCCAATTTGTAACCATACCAAACTCTGAAATCTGTTGTACAACTAATTGTTATGATGTGCTTTGAAATTTAATGCTTTTTGGTATATATATTATTTTTCACAAAACAAAAGACAGCTGTGAAAAAACGTATTATTTATAAGTTAAAAAGAACACCACAAAAAATACTTGTTTACCAAATTTCATGAACCCTTGGGTCTTTTCAGAATTCCAGCAATGAATTTTTATTCAGTGGGACAAATATTATATGATTACACTAATATAAACTAATTGTAGTGAGCAAATTCTGAGAATTGAATTTTAGAACATAGGTTATCAGGGGATAGAAAGTGGATTATTTTAACATGGTGTTGGATTATGTTTGCTAGTATTTTGTTAAGGATTTTTGTATATATATTCATAAGAGATATTGTTCTGTAATTTTCTTTTCTTGTAGTATCTTTATCTAACTTTGGTATGAAGGTGATGTTAGCCAAATAGTATGAATTAGTGGGTGCTTTCTCCTCTTCAATTTTTTTGAAAGAATTGAACCAGAATTAGAGTTAAGTCTTTTGGGAACACTTGGTAAAATTCCCCTGTGAAGCTTTATTTGTTGGGACTTTTTTTACTTATTCAATCTCTTTACTAGTAATTTGCTTGTTGAATTATTTTATTTCTTCTTGAGTCACTGTAGGTAGTTTGTGTGTTTCTAAGAATTTGTCCAGTTCATCTTTGCTATCTAATCTATTGATATACAGTTGTTCATTGTATCCTCTCATAGTCCTTTATTATTCATCAGGGTCAGCAGTAATGCCTCCCTTTTCGTTTCTGATTTTCATTACTTATATCCTCTCTCTTTCTTTCTCTGTCAGTCTAGCTAAATATTTGTCAATTTTACTTATATTTTCCAAGAACCAACTTTTGGTTTTGTTGATTCTGCCTATTGTTTTGTGGTTGTCTCTTTTATTTTATCTCCACTTTAATCTTTGTTATTTCCTTCTTTCTGCTTGCTGTCCTTCGATTTTGGACTTCTTTTTTTAGTTCTTTTAGTCTCAAGGTTAGGACCCTGATTTGAAGTCTTCTTTTTGAATGTAGGTATTTACAGCTATAAATTTCCCTCTCAGCACTGTCTTTACTGCATCCCAAAAGTTTTGTTATGCTGTATTTTTTTTTTGCATTTGTCTCAAGGTATTCCTTAATTTTACTTCTGATTTCCTTTTTACACTGCTTGTTTAAGTGTATGTCATGTAATTTCCATATTTGTGATTATTCCTTTTCTCACTCTCTTACTTCTTTCAAGCTTCATTTCATTGTGGTTGGAAAGCATATGTTCTAGTTTACAAACTGCCAGAATGTGCTATACCAGAAATGGAACAGCCTTTACAAAGGAGAATTTATTAAATTACAGGCTTACAGTTCTAAGCCTGTGAAAATGTCCAAATTAAAGCAAGGCTATAGAAATGTCCAAATTAAGGCACCAAAAAGAGATTACCTTCATTCAAGAAAGGCTGATGGAGTTCAGGGTTTCTTTCTCAACTGGACAGGCACATGACTAACATGGCAGTGTCTGCTAGCTTCTCTCTAGACTTCTTGTTTCATGAAGCTCTTCTGGAAGCGTTTAACTTCTTCATCTCCAAAGGTCTCTGGCTACTTGGGCTCTCACGGTTCTTGTGGCTCTGAAGCTTTCTGCAAAATGTTTCCTCTTTTAAAGGATTCCAATAAACTAATCAAGATCCACCTGGAATGGATTGATTCACATCTCATTCTAATCAAAGTTTAATACCAACAATTGGGGATGTCACATCTCTGTGGAGATAACCTAATCAAGTTTGAACAGTGCTGAATAGAGATTAAAATAAATGACTGACTCCATAAAATGGAACAAGATTAAAACCTGGCTTTTCCAGGGTACATAATGCTTCCAAACCAGCACATCACCCTTTATGTGGTCTATCCTGTAGAATGATCTATGTTCAGTTGAGCAGAATGTGTACTCTATGTTTATTGATTAAAGTATTCTATATATTTCTGTTAGATCTAGTTGCTTTACAGTATCATTAATGTCCAGTACTTCCTTATTGATCTTCTGATAGATGTTATATTCATTATTGAGTTGGTGTATGAAGGCCTGCTACTATTAGTATTGGACTACAAATTTCCCCTTTCAAATCTGTCAGGATTTGTTTCATACATTTTGGGGTTCTCTGTTGGGTGCATATATACTCATACTGTTATGTCTTCCTAATGAATTGTCCCCTTTATTAAAATGTAATGACCATCTTTTTCCTTCATAACTGTTTTTGACATAAACTCAATTTTATCTGATGTTAGTATAGCCACGCTTGCACTCTTTTATGTACTATTTGCATGTTATATATGTTTCCTATGCTTTCTTCCTTAACCTACTTGTATCTTTGACTGAGTATCTTGTTGACAGCATATAGTTGGGTCATTTTTTTTTATCTGTCTTGCAATCTCTGCCTTTTGATGGAGAGTTTAATCCATTTGCATTTAAAGACAATAGTGATGATGCAGGACTTTCTTCTGTCATTTTGCTATTTAACCTTTGTAAGTCTTATACCTTTTGTCTCTCACTTCTGTTGATTATTTTTATGTTTATTTTGTTTCTTCTTCTACCTCATTGGTGTCTTGTCATTTCTATCTGGATATATTTTTCATCTATTTTTCTTGTAGGTACAATGGGGTTAAAATTTAACATCCTAAATATATAACAATCATATTTGGGTGGATATCAACTTAACTTCAGTAGCATGCACATGTACTTTTCCTATACCCCTTTGTCTCCCACTGTTTTTTTGCACTTGTTACTGTTTGTATCTTTGTACATGGTATGTTCAAACATACCATTCTCTTTTATTCATTTGCATTTTAAGACCTGTAAGAAGTAATAAGTGGAGTTTCATACCAAATACTACACTGTAATAAGATTTGCTCTTATAATGGCTACCTAATCCAGGTCCTTATTGCATTATGCTGCTTTGAACCACTGCCTGGTACCGTTTCCTTTCAGCCTGAAGAACTCCCTTTAGCGTTGCTTGTAGGGTAGTTGCAGTGGTGATGAACTTCCTCAGTTTTTGCTTATCTAAGAATGTCTTAATCACTCCTTCATTTTTGAAAGAAAGACTCACCAGATATAAAATTCTTCGATGACTGTCTTTTTTTCTTTCAGCACTTTAAGTATTTCAACCCACTTCCTTCTTGACTCTATTGTTTCTTATGAGAAATTGACACTCAATCTAATTGAGGTTCCCTTGTATATAATGTGTTTCTTTTCTCTTGCAGTCTTCAGAATACTACTTGTCCTTTTATTTAATGGTGTGATCAATATATGCATAGCTATACTTTTCTTCATGTTTGTCCTGTTTGGTGTTCTCTGGCTTCTTGGATGTGCATGTTCATACTTTTTGGTAAGTTTGGGAAGTTTTCTGTCCACTATTTCTTTGAATATTCCTTCTCCCCCTTTCTCCCTTTCTTCTCCTTCTGACATTGCATATCGTAATGTGTATATCATTGCAGAAGATGGTGGCCCAGAGGTGTTTTAGGTTATTTTCACTTCTGATAATTCTTTTTCTTTCTGTTCCTCGGGCTGACTTATTTCAAGTGCCTTACCTTTGAGTTTATTGATTCTTTGTTTTGCCAGCTGCAATATGCTCTTGAAGGGTCTTGAAACCCTTCTTGGTATTTTTAATTTCAGTTATTGTGGCTTTCAACTTCAGTACTTCTAGTTGGTTCCTTTTTAAATTCTAATCTCTTTATTAAGGCCCTCATATTGCTCATTTATGATTTTCCTGATATCTTTTAGTTATTTCCCTGTAGTTTCTTTCATGCCCTTTAGCATTTAAAAATAAAACAATTAAAAGGCTTTGTTTGGTATCTCCACATTTTGGTCTTTTGTGTTAGTATTTTATGTATTTTTATCCAGTTCTTTTGGTGGGGTCATTATTTCCTGTTTCTTTGTCTTGTACTTTTTAGTTGTACACTGAACACTTTAACATTTTAAAATATTAACTTTGGCTTTTATTCCCTATGATGTCTGTTTCTTGATATTGTAACCAGCTGGTAATAAGAAAAAGATATTCTTTAATGTCAGTCTTCCCAAACTGAATGTATTTTGCAAGGTTTTCCCTGTGTTTCTGGGCCACTCTCTTGTCCTGAGCTTTTGCCTTTCTGTTATTTTGAATTCCCCTGTTTACAGGAGTTTGGTTGACCCTCTGTTTCCGAAGACATGCCTCCCTCTCAGGGGTGTTTTAAAATGGCAGGCCTTTGCCCTAGAATGTCCATTTCTATAGTTTCTTTTTTACCCTTCTTCCATTGTCTTAATTTGCTTATGCCTGAAGGGCAAATTCTGAGAGGAGAAGCATGCTGGAGAGGACTTTCAAAATAAGTCTTTCCCAGACAATGCTCGGGCAGGAATACAAGGGGGTACAGACCAGCTCCAAAGTGCCCTGGGAAGGGAATAGGAAAGACACCAAGAGTTTCTTGCATGCCTCAACAAAGCTGAGCTTCTTGGGCCACCAGGAAATGCAGCCCTTTAACTAACTGTTCCCCACAGCCTTGTGGAAATGCACCATCCTTAATTCCAATGGCTACTGCCTTTGAAAGGGTCTAGTTGAAAGAATGGCTGCCCTCAGAGTTGGGATCACATGATCTGAAGTTGCCAGTCAAAAGCTGTGATCAGTGATTAGCCATGCTCACCCCTGGTCTTCAAGTAGAACATTTTTATATACCTCTCTGTCACCCATGGGCTATTCAGGGGCTGGACACCAAGACAGCCTACCATGAGAGTAGCCTATGTAGTGGCCTTGTGGAAAGTGCAATTTACCGTTCTTTTTAAATTTTATTTATTAAACATACCAACATGCAAACACAAACATTTTTACCATATGATCATTCAATCCTATATATATAATCAGTAAGTCACAATAACATCACATAGCTGTATATTCATCATCGTTGTAATTTCCTAGAATATTTGCATCAATTCAGAAAAAGAAGACAGAAAAAAATTCATACATATCATACTCCTTACTCCTCCCTTTCATTGATCACAAACATTTCAATCTACTAAATTTAATTTAGCATTTGTTCCCCCTATTATTTTATTTTTAATACATGTGTTTTACTTGTCTGTCAATATGATAGATAAAAGGAGCATCAGATACATGGTTTTCACAATCACACAATCACATTGTGAAAGCTATATCATTATATAATCATCTTCAAGAAACATGGCTACTGGAACACAGCTCTACATTTTCAGGCAGTTCCCTCCAGCCTCTCCATTACACCTTAACTAAAAAGGTGGTATCTCCTTAATGCATAAGAATAACCTCCAGGATAACCTCTTGACTCTGTTTGGAATCTCTCAGCCATTAACACTTTATTTTGTCTCATTTTGCTCTTCCCTCTTTTGTTGAGAAAGTTTTCTCAATTCTTTGATGCTGAGTACCAGCTCATTCTAGAATTTCTATCCCACATTGCCAGGAAGGTCCACACCCCTGGGAGTCATGTCTCACATAGAGAGGGGGACAGTGGTGAGTTTGCTTGTTGTGTTGGCTGAGAGAGAGAGAGAGGCCACATCTGAGCAACAAAATAGGTTCTCTTGGGGGTGACTCTTAGGCCTAATTTTAAGTAGGCTTAACCTATCCTTTGTGCAGTTAAGTTTCATACTAACAAACCCCAAGATTGGGGGCTCAGGCTATGGCTCTGGTTGTCCCCACTGCTTGTGAGAATATCAAGAATTCTCTACTTGGGAAAGTTAAATTTTCCCCCTTTCTCACCATTTCCTCAAGGAGACTTTGCAAATACTTTTTTATTCACTGTTCAGATCACTCTGGGATTTATTAGGGCATCACTCTGAACAAACCTACAAAATCTCATGCCCTACTCAAGGTTCCATGCACTATGGTGTTCAATTAAGCTCTCCACATAAGTTATATTAGGAACTGTACTAGTCAAAATATAAATTTTGTAACAAATAAACATTTTTTGCTTTAGTCTCACACTTAAGTTAAAGTTTTAAATTATGAATTACCATCTTTTTTCAACCCCCTGCAGTATTGATAGTCTTTTGTTCTTCTGTGGGGGGTCAGGAGCAATAAATCAGGCAATAAATCAGGCCCTAGCTAGAAGAAGGTATCCAGAGTCACAAGATCCAGGGTGGGAAGTTCCCAAGAGTTAAAAATTAAACAATAATCATTGTTAAGAAACAAAAAGAATGGGATGTATTGTGCAAGAGTAAATGGCATTTCTCTGCTTCTGGAGATAAGATTGCTCTGCTTCTGGAGATAAGATGTGGCTCAAAAAGATAATGTCCTTTTTCCTGCTTCTGTGGATATGCTTGTGGTTTTTACCTTTATAAGCCCCCGTTGAGAACTCCTCGGGACTGATCTCTGATTCCTCTTTCTTGAGTTTCTGAGGCAGTCCCCGGCCAGCTAATAAAGACTCCTAATTGGCTTGCAAATTGCTTTGACTTGTGTGGTCTCTCTTCTGGTGCACCCCACAACACTTCCTCATGCAAAAACATTTTTAAATTTGTACATTTAGTCACTATCATTATACACTCTAGGCATTCTTAGATTGTACCTTCTCAGTCTTTATCATATTTCTTTCCTTCTGATTTCCTTTGTGCCCCCAGGCCTCCTCCCTCTATCCTTTTCACATTAGCTTCATCGAGAGTTCTAACATTATTGTATTAAAGTTAAGTAATATTGTGCTATCCATTTCTGAGTTTTTACAATCAGTCCTGTTGCACAATCTGTATCCCTTCAGCTCTAATTACCTAATATCTACCCTAATTCTATCTCCTGATGGCCTCTGTTACCAACTGAAATTTTCCAAATTCATTCACTGATGTCAGTTCATATCAGTGAGACAATACAGGATTTGTCCTTTTGTTTCTGGCTAATGTCATTTAGCATAGTGTCCTTAAAGTCCATCCATGTTGTTACATACTTCATAACTTAATTCTATCTTACAGATGCATAATATTCCATCATATTCACATACCACAGCTTGTTCTTTACCATAATTTATCAGCCTCTTCCTTCTGCTCTTCCCTGGATACTCTATAGTGCTCATATAGCTACCAGAATATCAAAATAACTGTTTCAGATAATTCCTGACTGTTTAAATGTTGTTTTGGTAAAAAAAAAAAAAAAAAAAAAAGACAGATTCCTGGAGCTCCCTACTCCACATTATTCCCCAAAGCCTCAACCCATAGTGTTTTTATTCAATTCTAACCAATTGATAATAAGAATAGGTAATTTGATAACAGACACTAAGAATGGTTGCAGCAGGTGGGGTAAGACGGCAGCATAGTGCAGTGTGGAATTTAGTTCATACTCCAGAGCAGCTAGTAAAAAGCCAGAACCTGTATGGAACTACTGCTGGGGGCATATTAGTGGCAACAAACACATTGTACATGTGATGGTTAGGTGGTAGTGTCAACTTGGGCAAGTGTTGATGCCCAGTTGTCTGGTAAAGCAAGCGCTGGCATGACCATTGCTGCAAGGATATTTCATGCCTGGTTGATAAACCAGAAGACAGGTGTATGAAATCATCAGTCAGTTGATTGCAGCTGTGGCTGATTACATCTGTGATCAACTAAGGCATGCCTCCCAGCAATAAGATAACCCAATCAGCTGAAGAATTTTAAAGAATAGAGACTTTTCCATTGCTTCTTCAGTGAGTGAGTCTCTCCTGTTAAGTTCATCTGGATCCTTCATGAGAGCTGCCAGCTTTACAGCCTGCCCTATGGATTTTGGACTCTTCCATTCCCACAGATGCATGAAGCAACTTTATAAATCTTATATTTAACAGATATCTCCTGTTGATTCTGCTTCTTTAGAGAACTCTAACTACTACAGGTTGGAACCAGAAGTGGGGTGGTTCTTGAGAAACAGAATCTTAAAAAATGGGCTTTACAATAAAGTTTCCTACTCTGACTAGACACAGTCAGTAATTACTCTGTTTCTAATAATGAAGATTGCACTGAATGTCCATGGGGTGAATTGGCAAAAGAGATATGCAAAATATCACCATTAGGTTCTGCTAATTGTATACTTATATGAGGCAAGGCTCTGGGTGAGAGTGTTTTTGACACCTTTACAGAGATTTGTAGAATTAAGAAGTATAATGCTGCCTCTTGTGTAAATAGCAGATTTACAACATAAACTAAAATTTCAACTGTACTGTGTCTGCTGCTAAAGTAAGAGCTTTGATTGGAAAAGAATTGGATCCTGAAATGTGGGATGGAGGCATATGGCTTGATGATGATGGCAATGGGGAGATGGAATCCATGAAATCTACTGAAACTTTCCTGGATAGACCTGTAATGGACTGCCCGAAGATTCCCAATTCCTGCCTTGAGGAAACAGCTTCCCAGGCTTCTGTCTACCCACAGCGCTCTTGATCCAACATCCACCTAACACCTTCAGTTCCTGCTAAACATATAACCACCTCCTCTGGGGAAACAGTCCTCACTCCTCTGTCTGGAGTGATTAATCCTGTTTAACCAGATGAAACTGCAATGGAATGCCCTGAGGAAATTGGCTTGAAAGATAAATCGATTTCTTTTCATGTCCCACCACTACCACCCTTCTTTTTTTATTTATCAATTAAAAAAATTAACAACAAACAAAAACTTTAACATATCATTCCATTCTACATATATAATCAGTAATTCTTAATATCATCATATAGTTGCATATTCATCATCTCTTAGAACATTTGCATCGATTTAAAAAAAGAAATAAGAAGACAACAGAAAAAGAAATAAAATGATAACAGTAAAAAAAGATTATACATACCATACCCCTTACCCCTCACTTTCATTTATCACTAGCATTTCAAACTAAATTTATTCTAACATTTGTTCCCCCTATTATTTATTTTTATTCCATATGTTTTTCTCTTTTGTTGATATGACAGATAAAAGGAGCATCAGACACAAGGTTTTCACAATCACACAGTCACATTGTGAAAGCTATATCATTGTTTAATCATCATCAAAAAACATGGCTACTGGAACACAGCTCTACATTTTCAGGAAGTTCCCTCCAGCCTCTCCACTACATCTTGAACAACAAGGTGATATCTACTTAATGCATAAGAATAACCTCAAGGATAACCTCTTGACTCTGTTTGGAATCTCTCAGCCATTGACACTTAGTTTCATTTCACTCTTCTCCCTTTTGGTCGAGAAGGTTATCTCAATCCCTTGATGTTAAATCTCTGCTCATTCTAGGTTTTTTATCAATCCCTTGATGCTGAGTCTCAGCTCATTCCAGGATCTCTGTCCCACGTTGCCAGGAAGGTCCACACCCCTGGGAGTCATGTCCCACACAGAGAGGGGGAGGGTGGTGAGACTGCTCCTCATGTTGGCTGGAGAGAGAAGCCACATCTGAGCAACAAAAGAGGCTCTCTTGGGGGTGACTCTTAGGCCTAAATGTTAAGTAGACTTGACTTATCCTTTACCACTGCCCTTCTTATCTTCCTGACCTATAACTAGACTAAACTCCCAACAGAACCCAAAAGATGAGATACAAAGCATGACTTAGGAGGATGTATGCTATACTTCAAGATAACTGCATCACTTTTCCAGTCTACATAGACAGAAATCAGGGGAATATGTGTGGCAATGTATATTAAATATGTGGGATAAAAGTGGAAGGAATATGAAGTTGGATCAAATTGAATTTATTGATATAGGCCCACTAAGCAGAGATTCTGCATTCAATGTTGTGGCTCAAGGAGTTAGAAAGGGCATTAACAGTTTGGATTGCTGGCTGAGACATGGAACAAAAGGTGGCTGACATTACCTAAGGCTGAAATGTCAGAACTGCCTGGTATAATGTAGAAGAGGGGGTCCTGAGGCTTAGATAGATTGGAATATTAGTGTGGATTTATCATGGAAGACTTGGTCTCACACCTCAGGAATGTGCAAAGGACACATCTTTCACCAGAATCTTGAGAAATAAATTCATGAGACTAGGTCCATCATCCCTGAAGAGCTCTGTAGTCTCCTTACAATGCAGGTTAGATATTACTATAGGAACTGCTATCACTGAGCTGGAATCCTTAAACAGAATCAGGAGGATCAGATTCCAGGTTGGCAGAAGCCATGTGGTGACAGTTAATCACCATAGACAAGGTGAGCATGGTCACCATAATGGACAGCAAACTCAAAGCAGCAGTCAAAACAACCTGACTTACAGAAACTTTTGGGTTTAGCTAGTAGATTATTGGGTACCGAGCAGTAAAATAGATGGGGAGTCTACTAAATTCTTGTTTAAGCAGTATAAGTAGGAGAACTCTAGGTCACACGAACAGAAGTCTAACTAGAATTACAAAAACAGGAGTTGTGGCCCCTTAATCAATTTCCAAACTAGAGACAGTTTACAGACCCAAAGTTCCTTGAATGAAGGGAGGGCCATGTATCATGGGGAAGGACCATCTTACACTTCCTGTGTTTCCCCAAGGAGAACTATGGCCTTTTACCAGGGTGACTGTACACTTAGGAAAAGGAAACAAACATATATTTTGGGCGTTATTAAACACTGGTTCAAAAGTGACATTAATTATAGGAAACTCAAAATTCCTCTCTGGTCCACCAGTCAGGTTAGGAATTTATAGAAGTCAGGTGATCAATGGGGTTTTATCTCAAGTCTGTCTCACAGTGTGTCCTCTGGGCCCCTGGACCCATTCTGTGGTCATTTGCAGAATTCTAGAATGCATAATTTGAATCAACCTACTCAGTAACTGGCAGAATCCCCATACTGGTTCTCTGACTGGTGGAGTGAGGGAAATTATGGTGGAAAATGCCAAGTGGAAGCCATGAGAACTGCCACTACCTAGCAAAATAGTGCATCATAAGCATAACTGTATTTCTGGATGGAGTGCAAAAATTAGTGTCATTCTTAAGGACTTGAAGGATGCAGGGGTAGTGATTCCCATCACATCCCCATTGAGCTCTCCTATTTGGTCTGTGCAGGAAACAGATGGGTCTTGGAGGATGGTGGATTATGATAAATTTAACCAGGAGGTGACCCCAATTGAGCTGCTATTCCAGATGTGGTATCATTGTTTGAAAAAATCAACACATCACCTGGTACCTGGTATGCAGCTATTGTTACGGCAAATTCTTTTTTCTCAATAGCTGTCAGTAAGGACACCCAAAACAGTTTGCACTCAGCTGTCAAGGCCAGCAGTATACCTTCACCATGCAGCATCAGGGGTATATTGTCCCTATATCATAATCTTGTGCACAGTCATTTCTCCCTTCCAGAAGATACCACACTGGTAAATTTCATTGATGATGTTATGTTGATTAGACCTAGAGAGCAAGAAGACAACTACTCTAGATTTACAGGAAAGGCATTTGCATATCAGATCATGGGAGATAAATCCAACAAAAATACATGGGACTTCCACCTCAGTAAAATTTCAAGGTTTCCAGTGGTGTGGAGTAGGTTGAGATATCCCTTCTAAGGTGAAAGATAAATTGTTGTAACTGGCCATTCCTATGGATGAAAAAGAGGCACAGTATTTCCTTGGATTTTGGAGACAACATATTCTGTATTTGGGTGTAATATTCTGGTCCATTTACCAAGTGACCAGAAAAGCCAATAGTTGTGAATTGGGACCAGACCAAGAGGAAGCTGTGTGACATGTCCAGGTTGCTGTGCAAACTGCTCTGCCACTTAGGTCATATGATCAAGCAGATCCAATGGTGTTAGAAATGTCAGTGGCAAATAGAGATGATGTCTGGAGCCTTTGGCAGGTCCCTATACGAGAATCATAACACAGACCCTTAAGATTTTGTAGTAAAACCCCATCATCCACTACAAATAACTTCTCTCCTTTGAGGTAACCTCTTTCAGCCTGCTACTGGGCCTTAGTAGAGACTGAATACTTAACCATGGACCACCAAGTTTCCATGAGACTTGAGTTACCTATCTTGAGCTGGGTGTTGCCTGACCCACAAAGCCATAAAGTTGAGTGTGCCTGACAGCACTCCATCATATAAAAGGGTACACTAGGGATATGGTTCAAGGGGATTTCTGGTATGATAGCAGAAAATGATAGGTTGAATTCACCACTGGTCCAAGGAAAAGCTAGAAAAGAGATGGGAAAGCAACTGGGACAGTGATTCCAGTGTATAAGTGACCTGGGAGAATCTTATGTACCACATAGAGAGGCCCTGGTGGCAAAAAGCTGAAGAATTGCGATTCAGAGAATTAGAGACCCTCCAGGTATTTCCTTTCCAAATGGAAGATGGAACCCTCAGGAGTGCACTCATGGGGAGACAGAGACAAGGAAGGAAGCCAAGCCATATTCCTCGAACATGTTTGTGCTGGTTTGAAAGGATTATGTACCCTAGAAAATCCATGTTTTAATCCTGATCTATCTTGTGGAGACAGCTGTTTCTTTTCATCCCTATTCCATACTGCTTGATTAGATTATCTCCACAGAGATATGACACACCCAATAGTGGGTATTAACCTTTGATTAAAGGGAGCTGTGACTCCACCCATTCCAGGTGGTTCTTTATTAGTTTACTGGAACCCTTTAAAAGAGGAAACATTTTGGAAAGAGCCATGAGAGATCCACAAGAACCATGAGAGCTGATGCATCCAGAGGCTATTAGAATGAAGACGGAAAATGCCCTTGGAGGAGCTTGAGTAAACAAGAAGCCTGGAGAGAAAGCTACCAGACAACACCATGTTTGCCATGTACCTTTCCAGTTGAGAGAGAAACTCTGAACGTCATCAGCCTTCTTGAACCAAGATATCTTCCCTGGATGCCTTAGATTGGACATTTCTATACACTTGCTTTAAATGGGACATTTTTGCCAGCTTAGAACTGTAAACTTGTAACTTAATAAATCCCCATCCTTGAAAGCTGTTCTATTTCTGGTATGTCACATTCCAGTGTCCGTGTCTCCTCGCTCAACGTCGGGCCCCCGGCCGGCAGAGGGTACGACAAGAAAAGGGGGAGAGAGAAAGAGACGCAGACAAACCGGTCCTGGCGGTAGAAAACGAGTCCAGAATACGCAGCAGTTGTAAGCACAAATCTTTACTGGGTCTAAGCTTGCATTATCTATAACTTTCCCCGACCGGGTGAATACATCCCGCGGGGGAGCGACCTCTGTGCGGCCGTCAGGCACGGCTCCTTGTGGGTCGTCTCCCCGCCTCGTCCGGGTAATACCTTATATACATAATTCAAGCCCAATAGGTTGTTGCCGCGTCTAAGAGGGTGATTGGTAGATCGGGTTGGTGGGCGTGTGTGTCATACGCGGAAGCAGGATGTGGGCGCCATCTTGGCTCACTCAATGGGCGGGGGGAGCTCTAGAGCAGGCTGCAGCGCGTCCACTAGGCCTGACCCGGGTGGCGGCTCTCCACATCTCCCCCTTTTTTACTTATTTTGACCCGGTGTCTCCATTGATGAGTGAGCTCCCGTGGGCCGGAACGGCCCACTACATGTTTTGGTGCTTTGGGGAGTCTGGGCTAGGCTTGCTAGGCACCAACCAGAATGCCTCCTCATATAGAGACCGGAGGGCCCGTGAACCGGAAACCACGTGACCCTCCCTGCAGTGCTTCGCCTCGCAACCGGGTTATGAGGGGGGCAGGAGAGCGGCAACCAGAGTCGAGAGTGTCGTAGGTGTCTCTGTGCAATGGCTTAAGTCTAGTCTGGCCAGGACCGCGACTTTGCCTAGAGACCCTCTTTCGACCAAAATTATGACTTCTGGTGCCGCCACTTATACCCGGGATACAGTCATGGGCTTTGCGGCAGACCTTACTTTCGAGCGTCCCGCCTTGAGTGGCCGTGACGGGCCACGCAGTGGGGGGGAGGACAGGGCTACGGTGCGGGTGTCGCCAGGGGCATCAGGGGCAAGTGACATAGCCAACATAGTGGTGACGCGTAGCGCGATTGGCAAACGAGAGGATCAACGTGTCGTCGGTAAGGGGGAAAGACTCATTAAAGGACATACATGAAATGTTGTTAGTTAAAGGCAGATAATGGAGGCTTAAGGAGGGAGCACGAGTGAAGAGTTGAGGAGAGGCGGGAGACCCAGCGGAAAATGGAGCCAGCGTCGGGGGGTGGTGCCAGAGGCCCCAAAGGAAGGTTTCCTCGTTCTCGCTGCGACTGTACTGAGAAGGCAAAGGTAAGTTAGAAGGAAGCTCGTAGTGGGAAAAGTGGGGTTAAAGCTAGTTTCTCTTCTACTCGGTCGGAGGGTCACTTGCACTGTTGTTGTCATCTTTTCGGTCGTCGCCATCATCAGTAGGGCTGGAGACCGGGCCTGATGGTTCAGGTCGAAAACTTGCTGACTTGTCGGGCAGCAGTTTCTCGGCGCCCCCGGGCGGTGTCACGGTTCTCACCAGTCTCTCCGGAATCCACACCGGCTGGCGTCCTGGTTCCTGGGGAAAGACACAAACAGAGCCTCTGGCCCAGCTGAGCACCGGGTCAGGGCCTTGCCACAGTCCTGACAGGACATCTTTCCATCGGACCAAACCTCTATGTGATGGGTTTGGAGTGGTATGCTGGAGGGCAGGTGTCATTCCTTGTGAGTTTTCATTTAAGAAATTATATGTAAACAAGGCTACTGACAGTTGGGCTTTTGGGGATAGGCCGTGGCCTATTCCTTCCTTTTGTTTTTTAAGCAATTCTTTGAGAGATCTGTGTGCTCTCTCTATGATACCTTGCCCTTGGGGATTGTAAGGGATACCATGCTTTAACTGCACTTCCATAGTTTCACAAAATTTTTGAAAGGTTTTACTGGTATAAGCAGGTCCGTTATCTGTTTTCAATATTTTTGGCTTGCCCCATGCCGCCCAGGCGGCAAGGCAGTGAGCAATAACTTGATGGACCTTTTCTCCTGTTTCAGCGGAGGCAAACATAACTTGAGAGCATGTGTCTATTGACACATGTAGATATTTGGCCTTACCATACTCTGAATGGTGAGTGACATCCATTTGCCAGATGTCTCCCGGAATGAGGCCTCTAGGGTTGACTCCGATTGAAGGAAGCACTCTTGACTCTGTGCAATTTTGGCAGGCTCTGACTATATCTCTAGCAGCTGCGCGCGGTATGTTGAATCGCTTGGCTAGAGTGCCTGCATTGATGTGAAACTTAGTGTGAAACTCTTGAGCTTGCTGATGGGGTGTCAGCGCTGGGAAAATGTGTGGCTGTCGCGTGGCCATATCTACTATGTTATTTCCCTGTGCCATAGGGCCTGGCAAGCCTGTATGAGCTCTAATGTGGGTTATGTAAAAGGGACACTGTCGGGCATGTATAGTTTCCTGAAGCTCGATAAAGAACGGTCTTACTGGGGAGGAATATTTTATCATGCCTACCGTTTCTAAGACCGCCACAGAATTCACGACATAATTGGAGTCGGATATAATATTCAGGGGGTCGTCAAACTCTTTTAGGATTGCGATGACGACTTGTAATTCAACCCATTGAGGCCTCTGTGGCTGAAAGAGTACTGTTTTTGGGGTACGCCCTTCTACCCAGTATGCTCCTGCACCAGTGCTTGAACCATCCGTATACACGGTGATTGCACCTACCAGGGGCTTGGGCGAGGTTACTTTGGGAAAAATTACCGGGTGCCGGGTGATAAATTGTAAGAGGGGATCTTTTGGGAACTGGTTGTTAATATTTCCTTGGAAGGTACATCGAAGAATGGCCCATTGATCTATGCACCCAGTAAGCACCTCAAGTTGTTGGACGGTGTAAGGTACCCTGAGATCTTTAGGTTGTTGGCCAAAATGCTGCACAGCCCTTTTGATTGCTTCCAATGCTAAATCTGCGAGTGCCGTAGGGTAATGCTCTAAACTTTTCTTTGGGGAGATTCCAGGATGGATCCAAAGTAATGGCCCTTGTTGCCATAACACTGCTGTGGGCTGTAGTATGGTTGGCAGCAGACAAGCTTCAAGAGGTTTTTGGGGGTCTATTCTTGTTAAAGCAGTGCTACTGAGCGCTTGTTCTACCTGACCGAGTGCTTGTCTCGCCTCCGGAGAGAGGCACCGGGATGAATTTATGTCTGGATTTCCTTTTAGTAAATCGAATAGAGGCATCAGGCTCGCGTTGGGTATTTTTAGATACGGACGAACCCAATTGATGTCTCCCACAAGTTTCTGTAGATCATTGAGGGTGCGTATGCCATCTAGTCTGAGGGTCATTTTTTGGGGGGAGACTTGACTAGGCATAATCTTTGCTCCCAGGAATGTGCTGACTTCTGCTATTTGAATCTTCTCCGGGGCTAATTCTAGGCATGCCTTTTTAAGCGTCAGGACTAGGTGTGAGAGAGCTGTTTTAAGAAGTTCCATGTCTTTATAGGCTAGTAGAATGTCGTCCATATAATGGATAATTTTTACTTGTGGGAACTGCTGTCGAGTGCTAGCCAGCGTTGTGGTAACGTACAGCTGGCACATAGTGGGGCTATTAATCATGCCTTGAGGTAAAACTGTCCACTCGAAACGTAGACAGGGCTCCTCTTGGTTAATAGAGGGCACGGTAAAGGCAAACCTTTTAGTGTCTTCGGGGTGAAGGGGAATGGAAAAGAAACAGTCTTTGAGATCTAGTATAAAAATGGGCCAGTGTTTTGGCAGGGCTGAAAGGAGGGGCAACCCCATTTGAACAGGCCCTAAGGACTCTATGCAGTTGTTGATGGCTCTCAAATCTTGTAACAATCTCCATTTGCCCGATTTCTTCTTTATAACAAACACAGGGGTGTTCCAAGGTGATGTGGAAGGGATAATGTGACCTTTTTCTAATTGCTCTGTGACGAGATGGTGTAGTGCTGAGAGTTTTTCCTTTGGTAGGGGCCACTGAGGCACCCAAACTGGAGTTTCGGTTTTCCACCGCAATCGTATAGGCGTGAGTGGGAAATTCCCCTCAGTGGCCCCTAGGAAAAACCCAGACCTCGTTTGTCGGGGTTGGACACAGTTTGTACAGGCACTGTGCGCCCTTGTAGTGAGGCTCCTAAACCCTTGCCAGGGACGTATCCCATCCCTTTCAACAGATGTTTTGAGGTTGGGGAGCAGTTACTAGTTAAGGTGACGTCCATTTGGGTAAGGACGTCTCTCCCCCATAAGGATACGGGCAGGGGTAATACATATGGTTGGAAACTGCCTTGGTGTCCTTCATCATCAGCCCAATGAAGGGCAGTTGCGCTCAACATGGGTGTCGAGACTTGACCTATGCCGTTAAGGGTTTCTTCTGCCCTGCACGTTGGCCAGGCAGAGGGCCATTCTTGCTGTCTTATGATTGACCTATCAGCCCCGGTATCTAGCAGGCCCAAAAGGGGCCTGCCTTGCACTTTAATAGTCAGCATGGGTCGGTGCTCTAAAGACATATGAAGGCCTTCAAAAATCCCCTCGGTAGATTTTTGTTCCTTTTCCGTTTTCCTCCTGTTTTTGCTCGGAAGGAGCGCGTGTAAGCTAGGAAGGAGTAAAAGTTGTGCTATTTTATCACCCTCTTCAATAACCAGGGTGCCTCGCATAGATTGAACCATGATCTGGACAGTATTTGTGGAGTTAGGGTTGATAACACCTGGCACAACTGCCAATCCTTTCAGGGTTGTGGACGCTCTTCCTAACAGGAGCCCCACAGTGCCTGGTGGCAGAGGTCCTTTAAAGGAGGTTTCTACCAACCGAACTCCTTCAGATGGGGTCAGTATGAGTGTGGAGGTGGCACAGAGGTCCAGTCCTGCTGACTCATGGGAGGCACGGACTTGGACTGGTGTTGCATCATTGTATTGCCAGCAAGGGGGTCCACCGGAAAGGCGGACCCCCTCTGCCCGTTTTTTGGCGCCTGCTCCGGGCGGCCAGAGAGGCGCTTGCCGTTTGCATCGAAGGCTGATCTACAGTCCTCCGCGCGATGGGGTCCCTTACGGCAACGGCCACAGAGCTTGGCCACCTGTTGAGTGTGGGTTAGCTGGCTCATATTAGGACAATTTCTTTTAATGTGTCCTGGTTTTCCACATTGGAAACATCCTTTCTGCCTCGCTCCTGCGTTCTTAGCTTGTTCTGCATTTACTCGCAGTGAGCTAGCCAGCATGGCAGCTAGAGTTGTACTAGTTAGTGGGCTGCCAGCGTCCCTGCATAAACGAACCCAATCGGTTAGGCTTTTACCCTTGTTCTGCACTAGGATTACCTTGCAGTCTTTGTTGCATTGTTCAAATATCATTTGTTTGACTACAGTTTCTGCTATCCCTGGGTCGGTGAAAATCCTTTCTGCTGTGTTTTGCATCCTAGCTACGAACTCGACAAATGGTTCAGTGGGGCCCTGGTGTATGTTACTGAGAGATGCTTGAGCTTCTCCCTGGCTCGTTAATTTCTTCCAGGCGCCTATGAAGCAGCGGAAGATCTGCCCATAGACTTCTATAGGGAACCCTGTTTGATTTTGGGAGTGGGGCCCTTTCCCTAGGAGCATGTCCGCATTCCAGGCGCCACGTCTAACCGCGGCGTTTTTCGCGGCTTGCTCTTCAGCTAGCTCTTCAAACCAGGCCTTCCAGTCTATATACCGACCCGGTGGCAAACAAGCACGGGCTAGCTGGTATATATCTGCGGGCGTGTGGTTTAGGGTGGCAAGATTTTCAACTAAATTTAACGTAAAAGGAGCATTGGGGCCATATTGATGGACGGCTTGCCTCAATTCCCTCAGAACTTTATAATCATAGGATTCATGCTGATTACCACCTTGGGGATTGATAATAACCGGATACATTTCTGAGTCTGGTTCTGATTTAAGCGGCTGGTATCCGCCTAGAACTCCGAAAGGTCTAAAGGTAAATGAAGGGGTCCATTTCCAGAAATGCCTTTTACCACTGCTTAATGAGATGGAGTCCTGAGGGCCTGCGTACGCAGGTGGGGGATACAGCTGTGGCTGCCCCTCCCCTACCCAGCTTCCAGGGAACTCTGGGCTGTGCAAGGGCGGGCCAGTGCAGCCTGATTCGGCCACCAGGGGGAGCCCTCGGTGAGGTTTTTTGGCGGGATCGCCGTGACCACTCGCCGAAAACTGCCGCGTACTCATTGGCGGGGCAGAGGGCTGCGTGGGTGAGGCAGGGGACTTCTCCCAATCGATCAGCGGAGGTTCGTCTACACCCTCATACTGATCATCATCCGACTCAGAGTCAGAGGTGTCTGAACTATCGCTGGACTCTGGCCGTTTACGGATTGGCGGCTCCCCTTTACAGGAGCCATCCGCAGACGAAACTGATTGAGTTTCCCGAAGCGCGCCCCGTGCCTGCTGCAGGACGAGGGACGGGCCGAGGCCCGTGGCAGCCTCTGCCTCAAGACAAGCGCGAACAGTTTCCCAAACGGGAACTAGGATTGGGTCCAGACATAGGCCCGTCCGGCGCGCTCGGTCTATGTCGTGGCCAAGCTTTATCCAGGAGGGCAAACTAAGGCTCCCAGTCTGGGCGAACCAGGGGGCAAAAACTGTAACATCATCAAGGAACCTTAGGAGAGAACTTTTCTTAATTGAGAGGCCCCGCTGTTTCAAGAGGGTCATTAGCGGAGCTAACAGGGGTGAGCTTTCGGACTGCCCCATGATTGCAGTCGGCGCTGTCTCTTAACCACTCGGGGAGCTCTCCCGAGTCACCGGGGCTGCCTGAAAACCCGCGGCCCTTAGTTTCCACGTAAAGAAAAAGTACTTACCTCTCCGCGATGATCAGGCGCGGAAAGACAACCACAGACTCCGGAGGCACGTCCTCATCAGCTCGCGGATGCAAAGGGAGGTTCCCCGTACGGGCCACCACTTGTCCGTGTCTCCTCGCTCAACGTCGGGCCCCCGGCCGGCGGAGGGTACGACAAGAAAAGGGGGAGAGAGAAAGAGACGCAGACAAACCGGTCCTGGCGGTAGAAAACGAGTCCAGAATACGCAGCAGTTGTAAGCACAAATCTTTACTGGGTCTAAGCTTGCATTATCTATAACTTTCCCCGACCGGGTGAATACATCCCGCGGGGGAGCGACCTCTGTGCGGCCGTCAGGCACGGCTCCTTGTGGGTCGTCTCCCCGCCTCGTCCGGGTAATACCTTATATACATAATTCAAGCCCAATAGGTTGTTGCCGCGTCTAAGAGGGTGATTGGTAGATCGGGTTGGTGGGCGTGTGTGTCATACGCGGAAGCAGGATGTGGGCGCCATCTTGGCTCACTCGATGGGCGGGGGGAGCTCTAGAGCAGGCTGCAGCGCGTCCACTAGGCCTGACCCGGGTGGCGGCTCTCCACATTCCAGCAGCCTGCAAACTAGAAAAATGCTACATTTATGCACATTGCCCTGCACCACGACCAGTGACTCTTCCCACATCCCACACGCCTGAGCACCAACACCCACCCACATCACCAAGCTCCAAGTCCCCACATTCCAAATAACTTCCTGCATTCCCCACCCCACACCCCCACCCCATGCATGTGCACACGCCTGTCCCAGCCTGATCCACCTCTCCCACACAAGCACAAAGTCTACCCCACCCATCCTAAGACCCACACACCCATGGCCAGCCCCCGGACATTCACCTACCCCTCCCTGCCCTTGGGGGCAGTCCCTGTGTATTCCGGCTGCAGGCACTCATCTTCATGCCACACCCAAACCCAGTCCATACAAGCACACAATGCCTCCCTGCCACTCTTGAGCTCTGTGCATGTGTATATAAATGTCCAGACCTCCCAAAACTGCACACAAACACGTGCACCCCTGCCACATACCCCAGCTCTGACCAGGTGCTGACCTGCACATCTGGGCCACATGCACCCCCAGCATATGCAGGCACAATGCTGTCCCACAACACCTGCAACATATGCCCTACCTCTGCACATTCATGTATCTGCAACCTGCCTCCCCTAGACACCTACCCCTGTGCATGGACATACCCATATCCTGCCCTCCCTGTGCCCCAATCTCTGTGCCTCATACCCCACACCCCAACAACAATGATGCCGATGCTCCCATGCACTCACCCACATCCTGCCTGAACACCAGCTCCTGTGAATCTGAAAAAATCCTTCTACATGCCTCCAGCTGTGCCCAACCTCTGTGTCACCCATGCTGCACCCTTCTCCTGCACTTCAAGACCTGACTGAGCTGCACCCCACTCCCACAGCCCCAATAGCAAACTTCCACAACACAATGCCCTACAACCCATCCTCACATACACCAGCATAGCATCACCAAACCATGTCTATATCTATAGCACAACCCATCACCACACTGTTGTGCCCTGCCACAAGCCCCATATCTTGTTCCACAGCTCTCTGACAAATACAAAACCCTAGACTACTGAAGGAAATCAACTTCCA
The DNA here is from genome assembly GCF_023851605.1 of Tamandua tetradactyla. Taxonomy (NCBI): domain Eukaryota; kingdom Metazoa; phylum Chordata; class Mammalia; order Pilosa; family Myrmecophagidae; genus Tamandua; species Tamandua tetradactyla. The sequence continues at coordinate 50,381,369 of NC_135353.1, read as the reverse complement.
AAGAAACCCTATCAAGATGTTTACATGCATTGAAGGCAAAAGAAGATCACTAAGCATATGAAGATGCAGATAGATATAACCCAGCCTAGTGACCAAATTTAAACACCAGAGGTGACATAGACTTTGGAACAACTAATCAAAGATGTTCAAATAACTCTACTAAATAAAATCAGTGGGAAAGTTAATAACTTAAAGGAGATCAAGAAGACACTAGGAGAGCATAAACAGGAACCTGAAAAAATAAATAGAAAACAGAAATCACAGTGATTAAAGATGCTGTATACCAAATTAAAAATATACTAGAAATACACAACAGCAAATTTGAAGAGGTGGAAGAAAGAATAATTGAGCTAGAAGATGGGACAATTGATTTTGAACACACCAAAGAGCAAATGACAAAAAAAAATGATAGAAAATTTGAATTGGATTTCAGGTAAATGATGGATAAAAGAAGGTGCACAAAGATAAGAATCCTTGGAGTTCCAGAAGGAGAAGAGTAAAGGACTAGAAGAGTAGGTGAGGATACAATGGGGAAAATCTTCACAGCCCCTATAAAAGACATACATATGCAAATCAAAGAAACCAATTGCATATAAAAAGAATAAATACAAATAAGCCTACCCCAAGATACATACTAATCAGTTTGTCAAATATTAAGGAGAAGCAGAAAAATCTGGAACGTAGCAAGAGAAAAACAATCTACTACAAATAAGAGAAACCACATAAAACTGAGTTTGGACAACTCAACTAGCACTATGGAGGTGAGAAGGCAGTAATATGAAATATTTAAGACCCTGAAAGAGAAAGACTTCTGGCCAAGAATTCTGTATCTAGCCAAATGGTCCTTCAAAACTGGGGCAAAGATTAAAATTTTCACAAACAAATGGTGAGGGAATTTGTCAAAAGAGACCAGCCCTACAAGAAATACTAAAGTAAGTTTTGCCAGCCAGCTGTAAAAACCAAAACAAAACAAAACAGGAGAGGAAGATCCGGAGGAGGGCCCAGAAATTAAGAATACCAGCAAAGGTAACTTAAAGGAAAAAAAGAGAAGGAGGGGAAATAATATATATAGACTGGACAAATAAAATCCAAAGAATAAGATGATGGATTCAAGAAATGCCTTTACAATAATAACATTGAAAGTTAATGAACTAAACTTACCAAAAAAAGATACAGATTGGCAGAATGGATTAAGGCATATGATCCAGCTATATGCTATTTACAAAAGACACATTTTAGACACAAGGGAACAGATAGGTTGAAAGGGAAAGGATGGAAAAAGATGTTCCACTCAAGTTGTAACCAAAAGAAAGCAGGATTAGTTATACTAATATCAGATGAAATAGACTTTAAATGTAAGACATCATAATAGACAAAGAAGGACACGTATGTTAATAAAAAGTTCAATTCACCAAAAAGAAATAACAATCATAAATGTTTATGCTTCCAATCAAGGAGCACCCAAGTACATGAGATAGACATTGGCACAACTGAAGGGAACAATAGAAATTTCAGCAATAATAGTAGGAGAATTCACTGTCCTCTATAGCTAGAACAAAAAGACAGAGGATCAACAAAGAAATAGAGAACCTAAACCATTTGCTAAATTAATTAGACCTAATAGACATATATAGGTTGTTACACCCCAAAACACCAGGATATACATTCTTCTCTAGTGCTCATGGAATGTTCTCTAGGATAAATCATATGCTGGGCCACAAAACAGTTCTTTATAAATTTAAAAACATTGTAATTATTCAAAGCACTTTCTCTGATCACAATGGAATGAAGCTGGAAATCTATAATCACAAAAGAATGAGAACATTCACAAATATATGGAGGTTAAATAACACACTCTTAAACAAGTGGGCCAAAGAAGAAATTGCTAGAGAAATTGGTAGGTATCTAGAGGTGGCTGAAAAGAGAATACAACGTTTCAGAACTTATGGGATGCAGAAAAGTCTGTACTATGAGGAAAATTTATCACCCTAAATGGCTATATTTAAAAAAGGAGTAAAATCAAGGACCTAACTGCTTACCCACAGGAACATGAGAAAAACAGCAAACTAACCCAAAAGCAAATGGAAGAAGAGAAATAACAAAGGTTAAAGTAGAGTTAAATGAAGGGGTATTCTAGTTTGCTAGCTGCCAGAATGCAATATGCCAGAAATGGAATGGCTTTTAAAAAGAAGAATATAATAAGTTGCTAGTTTAAAATTCTAAGGCCGAGAAAATGTCCCAATTAAAACAAGTCTATGGAAATGTCCAATCAAAGACATCCAGAGAAAGACACCTTGGTTCAAGAAGGCCAATGAAGTTCAGGGTTTCTCTCTCAAGTGAGAAGGCACATGGCGAACATAGTCAAGGCTTCTCTCTCAGCTGGAAGGGCACATGGCAAATATGGCATCATCTGTTAGCTTTCTCTCCTGGCTTCTTGCTTCATGAAGCTTCCTGGGAGGCGTTTTCCTTCTTCATTTCCAAAGGTCACTAGCAGGTGGATTCTCTGTGCCATGGTGCTGCAGCATTCTCTGCTCTCTCTCTGAGTCTTTCATTTTCTCCAAAATGTTTCCTTTTTTATAAGATTCCAATAAACTAATCAAGACCCACCCAAATGGGTGGAGACATGTCTCTCCCTAATCCAATTTAACAACCACTCTTGATTGAGTCACATCTAAGGGAGATGACCTAATTACAGTTTCAAACATACAGTACTGAATAGGGATTAGAAGAAACTGCTGCCTTTACAAAATGGGATTAGGATTAAAACATGGCTTTTCTAGGGTACATACATCCTTTCAAACCAACACAAGGGGAGAACAAAAGAACAATAGAAAGAATCAACAAAATCAAAAGTTGGTTCCTTGAGGAAGTCAATAAAATCAACGTACCACTACCAAGGCTGACAAAGAAAAGAAAGAGAAGATGCAAAAAACAAAATCAGAAATGAGGAAAAGCATTGTTACCACAGACCCTGAACAAATTTTTAAAAAGTGTAAGGGGATAGTATGAACAACTATATGCCAACAAATGGACAGCTTATATGAAATGGACAAATTCCTGGAAACCCATGAACAAGCTACACATACTCAAGAAAAATAGAAGAGCTAAAAAAACCAATCACAAGTAAAGAGATTCAATCAGTCATAAAAAATATTCCTACAAAGAAAAGCCCAGGGCCAGATGGATTCACAAGGGAATTTTATGAAACATTCCAAAAAGAGCTAACACCAATCCTGCCCAATTTTTTCCAAAAAAAAATTGAAGAAAAAGGAATACAACCAAATTCATTTTATGAAGCTAACATAACTTTAATAGCAAAACTGGGTAAAGATGCTATAAGGAAGGAAAACTACAGGCCAATCTCCCTAATGAACATACACGCAAAGATTCTCAACAAAACATTAGCAAATCTAATCCAACAACACATTAAAAGAATTATACACCATGATCAAGTGGGGTTTATACAAGGAATGCAAAAATGGTTCAACACAAGAAAATCAATTAATGTAATGCAGCACATTAACAAATCAAAAAGTATAAATCACATGATCATCTCAATTGATGCTGAAAAAGCATTTGACAAAATTCAGCATTCCTTTCTGATTAAAAAACTTCAAAAGGTAGGAATCAAAGGTAATTTCCTCAATATGATAAAGGGCATGTATGACGAACCCATAGGCAGCATAGTATGCAATGTTGTGAAACTGAAAGCTTTCCCCCTAAGACCATGAATGAAACAAGGATGCCCTCTGTCATCAATATTATTCAACATTGTGCTAGAAGTTCTAGCTAAAGCAATCAGGCAGTAAAAAGAAATAAAAGGATACTAAATCGGGAAGGAAGAAGTAAAACTCATTATTTCCTCAAGACATGATACTACACTTGGAAAATCCTGAGAAATCTACAACAAAGTTACTTGAGCTAAGAAACCAATTCAGCAAGGTGGTGGGATATAAAACTAATATGCAAAAATCAATACTGTTTCTACACATGAGCAATGACCTGAGGCGTCTATTAAGAAAAAATTTCCATTCAAAATAGCAACAAAAACAATCAAGTATCTAGCAATGAACTGTACTAGGTATGTAAAGGACTTGTACAGAGAAAACTACATAACATTGCTAAAAGAAATCAAAGAAGATCTAAATAGGTGGAAAGACACTCCCTTCTCATGGGTAGGAAGATTAAATGTAGTTAAAGTGTCAACTCAACCCAAATAGATCTGTATATTCAACATGATATCAAGAAAAATTCCAACAACATACTTTGAAGACTTGGAAAAGTTAGTTACCAAATTCATTTAGAAGGGAAAGAGACCCCAAATAGCTAAGAGCATCTTAAAAAAAGAAGAACAAAGTGGGAGGATTAACACTTCGTGATTTTAAACCTATTATAATGGCACATTGGTCAAAACAGCATGGTACCGGCATAAAGATAGAAGTATTGGACATGGAATCAAACCAAGAGCTCAGAAATAGACCAGCAAATCTGTGGCCAACTAATCTTCAACAAGGCCCCCAAATCCTTTGAACTGGTACAAAATAGCCTTTTCGATAAATGGACATGTGAGAACTGGATATCTTCAACTGGAAAAGTTGAAGAGGCAGCCAACTCAATGGGATAAAATGTTTGGAAATCATACATCAGATAAAGGTTTGATATCCTGTATACATAAAGAAATCATACAATTCAACAACAGAAATACAACAACCCAATTATAAAATAACCTAAAAGTATGAGTAGGCATTTTTCTAACCTCCAAATATAGATGGCTAAGAAGCACATGAAGAGATGTTCATTTTCATTAGCTATAAGGGAAATACAGATCAAGACTTCAATGAGATACCACCTCAAACCTATAAGAATGTCTGCTATTAAACAAACAGGAGACTGCAAATGTTGGAGAGAATGTGGAGAAAGTGGAACACTTAGGGACTGCTGGTGGGAATGTCTTATGGTACAGCCTCTATGGAAGGCAATTTGACAGTTCCTTAGGAAGTTAAATATTGAGTTGTCCTATGTCCTTGCAATACAATTACTTGGTATATACCTAGAAGAGCTGAAAGCAGTGGCACAAACAGACATTTTCACACCAATGTTCATAGCAGCCTTATTCACAATCACCAAAAGTTGGAAACACTCCAAGTGATGAGTAGATTAACAAACTGTGGTATATACATGTCAAGAAACAAATGGATTAAGAAAATGTGATACACACATGTGATGGAATATTATGCAGCAGTAAGATGAAATGCTATCCTGAAGCTCATGACAAGATGGATGTGCCTTGAGGACATAATGTTGAGTGAAATAAGACACAAAAGGATAGATACTGTATGACTTCACTTTTATGGCCATGGCGAAGGTAAAATCAGAGGCATACAATGCAGAATATAAGGGACCTAGAGATACATGGAAGCTAGAGATGGGTGAGCAGTTAGTCAATGAAGTTGAACTTAATTCTAAAGGAATAGCTAAAAATGAAGGCAGGTCACTGGTGGGTATATAAGTAATATTACTATACTGAAAGTGAACAAGATTGAAAGTGGATGTACATACCAATTTGTTCCATTGATTAACACCACAAATGTAAATAAGCTCTTGCATGAACTTCGTAAAGATATGAATCCTGTATAAAGAGTGTATAAGTTCAAGGTATAGAGGGATAACTGCTATTGCATGGTATGGGATATGTTTAACAGGAAAACATCAACAGTACCTCAGCAACACCAGGGATAAATAATAAGGGGTAAGACAAGTGTTAAGGGGAGGTTTGGACTTTCTATTTGGTGAGGGTGTGTCTATTAGTTATCATTTTCTTGGGAGCAATGATATTATCTAAAATTGAGAGTGCTAATGAAATGTTGATTTTGGACATTATACACAATGAATAATCAATAGAGGTAGCTGAAGGAGGGACTGACTGAGAAGTAGATGGGTAAACAATACTGTATAGATATGATTGAATTCTGGCTGCAACATAGAAGAATGAAATTGTAAGGCATGGAACATTGAAAATGAATTTATGGGACATTTGGTGAAGCAAAATAAGCCAAAACCAGAAAAGCAAATATTGTATGGTCTCATTTAGAAAATACTTGTAAGAAAACAGGGGCCTAGATTGTAAGCTCTTATAGCAGTTGCAGTTAGTCATGAGTGGTAATTATTACTTCTGGATTTTGAAAGGCTGCTTTATAGATATACAACCTGGTGTTTAGAGATCACAATGAAACTTATTGGGTTGGAATTAAGATAATTCAGAGTACAGGTGTTAAAGAAGACATTGTTGGTATTTTAGAACTTCATCTACTCTTTAAGACCAAAGGAAAAAAAAAGATTTATTTTGTCCAGATCCTAAATATTCTATAGTACATAATCAACCTGTCTTTCCAAACACAAGCAAAAAGATTGAATCAGTCATCAATAAGCTCCCCCAAAAAAGAAAAGTCCAGGACCAAATGGCTTCATCTGTGAATTCTACCAAGCATTTAAGAAAGAATTAGTAACAATACTGATAAAAATCTTCAAAAAAAATTAAAGAGGAGGAAAGATACTTAACTCATTCTATAAAGACATCACCCTAAAACCAAAGCCAAGCAAAGATGCTAAAAGAAAAGAAAATTGCAGATCAATCATTTAATCAATATAGATGCAAAAATCCTCCACACAATACTTGCAAATCAAATCCAGCAACACATTAAAATCCCATGACCAAGTGGGATTTGTTCCAGGTATGCAAGACTGGTTGAGCCCAAGAAAATCAATTAATATAATAGAACATATCAATAAATAAAAGCAGGAAAAAAAACATGGTCATCTCGACTGATGCAGAAAAGGCATTTGACAAAATTCAACATCCTTTCTTGATGAAAACATTTCAAGGGATAGAAATAGAAGGGAACTTCCTCAACATGATAAAGGAATATATGAAAAGCCCACAGCTAACATCATTGTCAATGAGGAAATACTGAAAGCTTTCCCTCTAAGATCAGTAACAAGATAAGTATGCCCACTGTCACCATAGTTAGTCAACATTGTGCTGAAAGTTCCTGCCACAGCAATTAGACAATAAAAAGAAATAAAATGTATCCAAATTGGAAAGGAAGAAGTAAGACTGTCATTTTTTTCAGATGACATGATACTATATATCAAAAAAATCCCAAAAAGTCTACAGCAAAGCTAATAGAGCTAATAAATGAGTACTGAAAAGAAGCAGGGTACAAGATCAACACCCAAAAATCAGTAGTATTCCTAGACACTAGTAATGGGCAAGCTGAAGAGGAAATTTAAAAAATCCATTTACAATAGCAACCCAAAGAACCAAATATTTAGGAATAAATTTAACAAAGGATACAAAAGATATACACAAGAAAACTACAAGAAATTGCTATAATAAATCATAGAAGACTTAAATTTAAGGAAGGGCATACCATGTTCATGGATTAGAAGACTAAATATAGTTGAAGTGTCAATTCTACCAAAATTGATCTATAGATTCAATACAATGCCAACTATAAATCTGAAAAACTTACTTTGCAGAAATAGAAAAAAAAAACAAATTTATTTGGATGGGTAGGTGTGCCAGTTTGAATCTGTTGTGTAACCTAGATAAGCCATGTCATTTAATCCTCATTTAATATTGCTGTGTGGTATCTTTTTATTGTTTCCATTCAAATATGACCCACCCAACGGTGGATGGTAATTTTTGATTAGGTGGTTTTCATGGAGACGTGTCACCATCCATTCAAAGTGGAGTTGCTTACTGGAGCCCTTTAAGAGGGAAGCATTTTGGAAAAAGCCTTAGAGCCACCAATACCAACAGAGCTCATGCAGCCAGAGACCTTCAGAAGAGAGAGAAAATGCTCCTGGAGAAGACTTATGAAATGATGAGAGAAAGTTAGCAGAAGTCATCATGTACTTTTCCAGCTGAGAGAGAAACCCTGAACATCATCAACCTTCTAGACCCAAGGTATCTTTCCCTGGATGCCTCAATTTGGCACTTTATAGCCTTGCCTTAATTTGGACATTTTCATGGCCTTAGAGTTGCAAACTTGCAACTTATTAAATTCCTGTTTTTACAAGCTGTTCCAGTTCTGGAATATTGCATTCTGACAGCTTTCACACTAAAACAGAATTTGGTACCAAGGAAGTGGGATGCTACTATTTACAAATACATTGGAAGAGCTTTTAAAATGGATAAGGGGAAGATTCTGGAAGAGTTATGGGGAACTTGATAGAGAAGGCTTAGTATGATTTTAAGAGATCATTGGTAGAAATGTGGACTCTAAATATACTTCTGATGAGGCCATAGACAAGAAATGACTCATGTGTTATTACAAACTGGGATGAAGGTGATCCTTGTTTTAAAGTGGCAGATAATCTCACAAAATTTACTGGCTTTGGATAGAAAGCAGATTTTAAAAGCCATGAACTTGGATATTTAAAGAAGAGATTTCCAAACTAAATGTGGAAAATGCAGCTTGACTGCTCCTTGCAGCTTGTAGCAAAATGTGACAAGAAAGAGATAAGTTGAGAACTGAACTCTTGGTACAAAGAAACCAGAAATTTATGGTCTAGAAAAGTTTGGGCTTCCAGAAAGGGAGGCCTCAGAGAATAGTGCCCACATGAGGATTTAACAAAACATGGAACAAGTCAGCCATTTCAGAAAAAGCCAAGAATGGAGATGGAGTTATCCAGGAAGGATCTGTGGAAACCTCTTTTGAATGATGGGCATGATTATTGCCTACTACATAGAAGACCAACAAGAGTGTTGTGGGATCTGCATAAATGGGTTCACTGCCAGTCTGGATTAAGAGGTGCAGGAAATGGACACATTGGGAGAAAAATAACTTCTGAAATAGAATTATAGAAGCTAAGGTCTGAAGTCAAGAAGCCACGGGCTAGGAGACTGGACCCACCCAAACACTTGGAGAGAGTGAGTTTGCCCTGAAGGCAGAGGGTGGGCCTTCCATCTCATTGCAGTGGAAAATTTGTGCCATGACAGGCCTTGGAGAGAGTGGAGCACATTCCTTGGGGATGGGAAGAGCCTGGTTGCCACCCCATTGTTCTGAAGGGGTTGAGCATGTGCCCCAGGGATGGCAAAGAGCCCAGGTGTGGCCTCAATTATTGGAGAGGGTGGAGCTTTTGGTTTCCCCAATGTTCCCCAAGGTTGCTTTGGAGAAAGCCAGGCCACTTTCCAAAGCCCCAAAGATAAATGACTCTCATATTTTGAGATCTAATGGCATTTACCCTGCAGGTTTTCAGAACAGTATAGGTCTGTGGCCCAAGGTGCCTTCCAATTTCTCTCTATGGAAATGGAAATATGTATCCTATGAGTGTCACTCTTCTGAATATTGGCAGCAGATAACTTGTTCTGAGTTTTACAGGTCCAAAGCCAGTGAATAATTTTGCCTTAAAATAAACCATGCCCATAACTGACCTTGATGAGATTTATACTGTTTCTGACTTTGTATTGGATTTGTATTCTTACTGAAATGGTTTAAGGCTTTCTGATATTGTGATGAAATTAATATATTTTGCACTTGGAAAAAACATATCTTTTGGCATCCAAATGGTGGATTGTGCTGGTTTGTATCAGCTCTGTTGCCCAGAAAAGCCATGCCCATTAATCCTCATTCAGTATTGCTGCATGGCATCTTTTTTTATTGTTTCCATTGAGATGTGACCCCCCATATTGTGGGTGGTAACTTTTGATTAGGTACTTTCCCTGGAGGTGTTTCTCCACTCAATCAATGTGGGGTTTCTTACTGGAGCCCTTTACGAGGGAACCATTTTGGAAAAAGCTTTAGAGCCACCAGAAGCAACAGAGCCCATGCACCCAGAAGCCTCTGGAGCAGAAGGAAAATGCCCCCAGGGAAGCCTTATGAAATGAGGAGAGAAACCTAGCACATATCACTGTGTTCCTTTCCAGCTGAGAGAGAAACTCCAGACATTATCAGCCTTCGTGAACCAAGGTATCTTTCCCTGGATGCCTTAATTTGGATATTTTATAGCATTGCCTTAATTTGGACATTTTCATGACCTTAGAACTGTAAACATGTAACTTACTAAATTCCCTTTTTAAAAGTTCTTCCAGTTCTGATATATCACATACCTTTCAAACTAATACAGTGTGGGTACCCTGAATAGCTAAAACATCTTGAGAAAGAAAAATGAATGGGAGGTTTCACAGTACCTGACTTTAAAGCATATTACAAAACCACAGTGGTCAAAGCAGCATGGTACTGGCATAAAGATAGATATATTGACCAATGGAATTGAATTAAGTGTTCAGAAATAGGCCCTCTCAGCTATTGACAGTTGATCTTTTATAAGACATTCAAGACAACCCAACCAGGACAGAGCAGTCTCTTCAGTAAATGGTGTTGGGGAAAATGGATATCATATGCAAAAGAATGAAGGATGATTCATATCTCACACTCTACACAAAAATTAATTCAAAATTGATTGAAGATCTAAACATTACAGCTAAGACCGTAAAAGTTTTAGAAGAAAATGTAGGGAAATATCTTACAAATCTTGTGATAGAAGGTGGTTTCCTTGACCTTACACCAAGAAGAGCAATGAGAAAAGAAATAGTTAAAAGGGGTCTCCTCAAAATTAAACACTTTTGTGCCTCAAAGAACTTTGTCAGGAGTGTGAAAAGGGAACTATGCAATGGGAGACAATATTTGGAAACCACATATTAGATAAGGGTTTAATATCCAGAATGTATAAAGAGATTCTATACCTCAACATTAAAAAGAGAAAAAAACATTTAAAAATGGGCAAAAGGCATGAAAAGACACTTATCAGAAGAGGAAATCCAAATGGCAAAAAGACATATGAAAAGGTGCTCAATTTCACAGGCTATTAAGGAAATACAAGTCAAAACCAGAATGAGATCTCATACCCACTAGAATGGCCATTATAAAAAAACAGAAAACAACGGGGGCTTGAGAGAATGTGGAGAAAGAGGCACACTTATCCACTGTATGTGGGAATGTAAAATGATGCAACTGCTCTCTAATGCAGTTTGGTAGTTCCTCAGGAAGCTAAGTATAGAATTGCCATATGATCCAGCAATCCCATTAATAAATATATATTCAGAAGATACAAATGGACATCTGCACACCAATGTTTATAGCAGAATTTTTCAAGATTGCCAAGAGATGGAAACAGTCCAAATGTCCATCAACAGAAGAATGGCTAAATAAGCTGTTATATACATGCAATGGAATATTATACAGTAGTAAGATAGGATAAGGTCATTAAGCTGGTAACAATGTGGATGAAGATTAAGGGCATTATTCTGAGTGAAATTGGCCAGAAATGAAATATCAAATACTGTACGGTCTCACTAATATGAACTACCATTAATGAGTGAACATTGAGAGTTAAAGTTAAGAACACAAATTATTAGGACATAGAAAGTGGCTAAAGATTGGGGGTGCTGAAGGAATAAATCATGTGCAACAGAACAGATTGCAAAAATTCAGAAATGGATGGCATAATATCATCTGATGTATTCAATAATATATGTACACTGAATAAAGCTGAATGTGAGTATGGTTAAGGAAGAAGGTCTGGGGGCATGTATGACACCAGAAAGAAAGATAGAAGATAAAGATTGAGATGGTATAAATTATGAATGCCTAGAGTGAACAAAGATGGTGATTCAATCTACAAATACAAAAACATTTTTGCATGGGGAAGAACAAATGAATGTCAACATTGTAAAATATTGAAAACAGGGTGGTATACAGCAAAAAAAATACAATCAGTGCAAGCTAGGGTCTATAGTAAACAGTACCATTGTAATATGCTTCCATTGAATGTAACAAAGGCATTATTCACAACTAAATGTCAAATAATTTAGGGTATGGGGGAGGGACATAGATTCTTTGCAGAAGAAAAGCAAATATCTTCATATAGATTATGGTGGCAAAGGCATGGTTATTTACTTAGGCTGGATTAAAAGATGTGTGAATAAAACTCTTTACAAATGAACAACAGAAAAAAAATGCTACATAAATTGTGAAGAAAGAGATGTACTATTCACTGTTAGTAGGGAGGTTGAGAGGTGCAGCCTCTCTAGAGGGTAGTGCAGTGTTTCCACAAGAAGCTAGGGGTGGGGTTGCCATATGATCCTGCAACCCCATTACTAGGTATATACCTGAAGGAACAGAGATTGAGGACAGGAATGGAAATTTGCAAACTGAGATTTATGGTGGCAGTGTTCTTGATTTGCAATGGATGGAGGTGATCTAAGGGTACAATAACTGAATAGAAGAAGGAACTGTGGTGTTTACATACAATGGAATAGTAAGCAGCTGAAGAAAAAATGAAATTCTGGGGCATGTTGAATAAAATGTTAGAAACAGAAAAAAATATATTATCATGCTTCAGTCATATGGACTAAATTAAAGATATACAAACTCATAGAACTGAAGTCAACAGCATGGGTTATCAGGTTGGAGCTTATTGTTAAGGTTCCTAGATTATAAACTGTTACAGCAGTCACATGTATTTAGGAGGTGTAACTGACATTTTAAATTTTGAGATACTGAGCTATTCGTATACAACCTGGCCATTCCCTGAAACTTCAAGTATTTATGTGACACCTGAGACTCAGTTAAAACACTGAAGCTATGGAAGTCAGCATTACCCCATTCAGCAACTATTAAGAAATTGAAAAGGGTGATTAGATTACATCTAAAAATATGAATGAAGCTGATCTGGATAGGACTAAGGTAAATCAGAATACTGTGTAAAGGATGATATAGTCCATATTTTCAAACTTCAACCTCTGCATGAGACCAAAGTAAGAGAACTTCATTTGGTACAACATTTCATATTTTGGGTAGCACATTACCTAATTTAGCTGGTGTTCTAGTTTGAAGGTTGCCAGAATGTGATATACCAGAAATGGAATGGCTTTCATAAAAGGGAATTTATTAAGTTGCAAGTTTACATGTTCTAAGGCCATGAAAATGTCCAAATTAAAGCAAAGCTATGAAATGTCCACTCTAAGGCATTCGGGGGAAGAGACCTTGCTTTAAGAAGGCTGATGGCATTCAGGGTTTCTCTCTCAATTGGAAAGGCACATGGCAAACATGGCAATGTCTGCTAGCTTTCTCTCTAGGCTTCTTATTTCATGACGCTCCCCTGGAGGTGTTTACTTTCTTCATTTCCAAAGGTCTCTGGCTGTGTGGGCTCTTGTGGCTCTGAAGCTTTTCCCAAAATGGTTCCCTCTTAAAGAACTCCAGGACCCCAGCTTGAATGGGTGGGTCACATCTCCATGGTAACAATCAAAAACTCCCCCCCCCCATCAGGCAATATTGAATGGAGACTAAAGGACATTGCTTTACTGGAGTCCATAAATTCAAACTGGCATATTCCACCCTTTGGACCCCAAAAAAGACATGTTCTTTCCAAATGCAAAATACATTCATTCAATCACAATATCAGAAAGCCTTAAGCCATTTCAGTAACAATACAAATACAATTCAAATACAGAAACAGTACAAAATCTCACCAAAGTTACTTACAGGCATGGTCTGTCCTAAGGCAAAATTTTCCTCTGGCTCTACACCTGTAAAACTCAGAACAAATTATTTGCTGTCAATATACAAAGGAGGGACAGTCATAGAATTCATGTCACCAGCCCCAAGCAGTTTAGAAAACCTACAGGGCAAACAAAATCTGAGAGTCATTTATTTTCAGGACTTTAGAAAACAGCAGTCCCACCCTTTCCAGGGGTTTATGCAGTGGCATGCTCTCTGAATGCAACCTTGGGGGACATTGGGGAGACCACAGTTCTCTTGGTTTCACACTCTCAAAGCATCAGACTGCACCCTGGTTCTCTGTAGTCTCTGAGGCATATGCTCAACCCCTCCATGTGGTGACAGCCAAGCTCTCCCCAATCTCCAAGGAATGTGCTCCATTCTCTCCAAGGCCTGAGGAGGCACAGCTCTTCCATTGAAACGTGGTGGAAGATGCACCCTCTGCCATCAGGGCAAACTCACCCTCTTCAAGTGCTTGGTGGGTCCACTCTCCTGGCCTGAAGTTTTTTGACTTCAGACTTTAGTCTCCATCGTTCTGCCTCTGAAGACATTTTACCTTCACTTTGTCCTTATTCTTAGTCTTTTAGTCCAAACTGGCAGCAGCCCCATTTATATAGACCCCACAGCACTCTTGTTGGCTTTCTATGTAGTAAGCAAGGATCATGCCCTTCAGACCTAAGGAGTTTCCACAAATCCTTCCTGGATAACTCCATCTCCAATCTTGGCTTTTTCTGAAATAAATGTTTGGTTCCGTGTTTGGTTAAATCACCATGTGTGGCACTATTCTCTGGGGTCACCCTTTCTGAAAGCCTAGAATTTTCTAGAACATCAATTTCTCATTTATTTGTACCCAAGAGTTCAGTTCTCAGCTTATATCTTTCCTGTTACATTTCACTATAAGCTGCAAGGAGAAACAAGGCTGCATTTTCCACATTTAATTTGGAAATCTCTTCTGCTGAATATCCAAGTTTGTGGTTTTTAAAATCTGCCTTCCAGCCAAAGCCACTAGTCAATTTTGTGAGGTTATCTGCCATTTTAAATAAGGATCACCTTCCCTCCAGTTTGTAATAACAAATGCTTCATTTCTGTCTAGAGCCTCATCAGAATTATCTTTAGAGTCCACATTTCTACCTACAGTTTTGTCAAAGCATTCTAAGTTTTCTCTATCAAGCTCCTCACAACTCCTCCAAAATCCTCCTCTTATCCATTTAAAAAGATGTTCCAACATGATTGGTATTTGCAAACTGCAGCAACCCACTGATCCAGTACCAAATTCTGTTCTAGTTTGAAAGCTGTCAGAATACAATACACCAGAAAATGGAATGGCTTTTAAAGAGGAGAATTTAAGTTGCAAGTTTACAGTTCTAAGGCCATGAAAATGTCCAAATTAAAGTAATGTTATGAAATGTCTGATCTAAGACATCCAGGGAAAGATACCTTGGTTCAAGAAGGACAATGATTTTTGGGATTTATCTCTCTGCTGTAAAGGCACATGGTGAACTTGTTGATGTCTGCTAGCTTCCTTTCCAGGCTTCTTGTTTCATGAAGCTCCTCCAGGAGCACTTTCTTTCTTCATCTCCATAGGTCTCTGGCATGTAGTCTCTTATGGCTCTCATGGCTCTGAAGCTTTTTCCAAAACGGCTCCTTCTTAAAGGGCTCCAGTAAACAATCCCACCTTGAATGGGTGGAGACACATCTCCATGGAAACTATCTAATAAGAGTTACCACACACAATTTGGTGGATCACATCTCCATGGGAACAATCAAAAAGCTTCCACCCAGAAATATTAAATGAGCATTAAAGGACATGGCTTTTCTGGGGCCACAAATTCAAACTGGCACAAAGGGTATGGTCAATTTACTTGAGCACTATAATTATATGGAATCTTGAATAGGGTGTGAGATCTTGTTGGTTTTTACAGGTAAGTGTGTTTCCTTGACATATCCCAGAGTAAATTGGACCTGGAATAAAAAAATATTTGCAAAATCCCCTTGAGGACTGGGGTAAAAGGAGAAAATAATCAACTTCCCCATCTGGGGAATTCCTGATATTCTCACAAGCTGTGGGAACAAGCAATTCAATAGGCTGAGCCCCCAATCTTGGGACTCACCCCTATGAAACTTATTCTTGCAAAGGAGAAGCTAAGCCTACTGATAATTATGCCCACAGAACCTCTTTTGTTGCTCAGATGTGGCCTCTCTCACTAAGCCAACTTGCCCTCCTTGCTATGTAAGACATGACTCCCAGGGGCATAAACCTCCCTGGTTATGTGGGACCTGACTCCTGGGGATGAGTTGGCACCTGGAATCATGGGATTGAGAAACCCTTCCTGATAAAAAGGGGAAGGAGAGTAATGGACAAAATAAAGTCTCAGTGGCTAAGAGATTTCAATGTGGAGAAGTTATCCTGGAGGT
Organism: Tamandua tetradactyla; assembly: GCF_023851605.1. Lineage (NCBI taxonomy): Eukaryota > Metazoa > Chordata > Mammalia > Pilosa > Myrmecophagidae > Tamandua > Tamandua tetradactyla. The sequence continues at coordinate 50,365,389 of NC_135353.1, read as the reverse complement.
TATTCTTATGCATTAAATAGATATCCCTTTTTAGCTTATGGTGTATTGGAGTAGCTAGAGGGAAGTACCTGAAACTGTTAAACTGTGTTCCAGTAACCTTGATTCTTGAAGAAGACTGTATAACTATATAGCTTCCACAATGTGACAGTATTATTGTGAAAGTGCTGTGTCTGATGCTCTTTTTATCCAGGGTATTGACAGATGAGTAAAAAATTAAGTAAGGATAAAAATAAACAAATAACAGGGGGAGAAATAGGGTAAAAATTGCATAGATTGAAATACTGTGGGTGAATGGGAAAGAGGATTAAGTGGTATGGGATACATGAATTCCTTTACTTTCTTTTTATTTCCTTTTCTAGACTGATACAAATGTTCTAAAAATGGTCAAAATGAAAAATACACAACTATATGATGATATTGTGAGACTTTGGTCATAAAATATGACTGGGCTGTACATGTGCAAAAAAACAACAAAGAAAACAATGAACAGAGGGAAACAAGTGTTAGGAAAATGCAGAGAAAGAGATGCACCTATTCACTGTTGGTAGGCAAGGTGAGAGGTACAATCCCTCTGGAGAGCAATGTAATGGTTCCACATGAGGCTAGTGGTGGGGTTGCCATATGATCTTCCAACCCCACTGTTATATATATACCTGGAAGAACTAAGAGTGGGAACATGAATGGACATTTGCATACTGGTGTTTATGGCAGCTGTGTTCATGATTCCCAATGGATGGAGGTAGACTAAGGTTACAACTGAAGAATTGAAGGAGGAACTGTGGTGTATACATATTGTGCTGGTTTGAAAGGTTGCATGTCCCCCGGAAAAGCCATGTTTTAATCTAAATACTGTATGTTTGAAACTGTAATCAGATCATCTCCCTGGAGATGTGATTTAATCAAGGGTGTTTGTTAAGCTGGATTAGGTGAAGACATGTCTCCACCCATTTGGGCAGATCTTGATAAGTTTCTGGAGTCCTATAAAAGAAGAAAGATTTTGGAGAATGAAAGCAGTTCAGAGAGAGCAGAGAATGCTGCAGCACCACGAAGCAGAGACTCCATGAGCCAGCGACCTTTGGAGATGAAGAAGGCAAATGCCTCCCTGTGAGTTTCATGAAACCAGAAGACAGGAGAATAAGCTAGCAAATGATGCTGTGTCCACCATGTGCCCTTCCAGATGAAAGAGGGGCCCTGACCATGTTCACCATGTTCACCATGTGCCTTTCCAGATGAGAAACAGTGACTGTGTTTGCCATATGCCTTCTCACTTGAGAGAGAAACCCCGAACTTCATCGGCCTTGTTGAACCAACGTATCTATCCCTGGATGCCTTTGATTGGACATTTCTATAGACTTTTTGTAATTGAGACATTTTCTCAACCTTAGAACTGTAAACTAGCAACTTATTAAATTCCCCTTTTTAAAAGCTGTATTGTTTCTGGTATATTGCATTCTGGCAGCTAGCAAACTAGAACACATATGATGGGCCACTGAGTGACTGCAAGAAAGAATGAAGTTATGAGTCATGCAACTAGGTGAATGAAGCTTGAAGACAGTATGTTGAATGAAATGTCAGAAACAAAAAGACAAATATTATCATACCTCACTTATATGGACTAACTATAATATACCAAAACAGAGAACTGAAGTTGAGAGTGTGGCTTATCATTTGAGGCCTTTTGTAAAGGGTCTTAGATTGTAAGCTCTTACAGCAGTCACATCTAATCTGGGTTGTAACAATTATTTATGAATTTTGAGATACTTAGTTATTTCTGTATAACCTTGCCATACCCTAAAATCCTGGTTATTTATATTACACTTGACTCTCAGAGTTAGAGCTCTGAAACAATGAAAGTCAGCATTGCCCCATACAACAACCTTTAAAAAAGTTGAGAAAGTGATCAGACTTCAACTAGGGATAGGAATGAAGCTGATCTGGATATAACAAAGGTAAGTCAGAATACAAGGTAAAGGATGATATGGTACATATTTTAAAACTTCAACTTCTTTGTGAGACCAAAGGGAGGGATGTTTATTGGTGTAAAATTTATATTTTGGGTAGTGCATTTCCTAATTTAACTGCTATGGTCTGTTTATTTGAATACCATAATTACCCGGATTCTTGAACAGAGCATGAGATCTTGTTGGTTTTTACAAGTTAGTGTAGTACCCCAACATATCCCAGAGTAATTTGGTTGGAGAATAAAAAAGTGTTTTGAAAGTCCCCTTGAGGACTGGGGAGAAAGAAGAAAATATTTACCTTTCCCATCTGGGAAATTTCTGGTATTCTCAAAAGAATGAGGACAATCAATTTAGTAGGCTGAACCCTCAATCTTTGGGTTTGACCCTCAGAAACTTATTCTTGTAAAGAAGAAGATAAACCTACTTGTAATTATGCATTAGTGTCACCCTCAGAGAACCTCTTCATGGCTCAAATGAAGCCTCTCTTTCTAAGCCAACTCAGCAGGTGAACTCTCTGCCCTCCCCCTTACAGAAGACATGACTCCCAGTGGTGTAATTCTCCCTGGCAACATGGGACATAACTCCTGGGATGAGCCAGGGCCCAGCATCATGGGATTGAGAAAGCTTTCTTGACCAAAAGGGGGAAGAAATGAGACAAAACACATTTTCAGTGGCTGAGAGATTTCAAACAGAGTCAAGAGGTTTTCCTGGAGGTTATTCTTATGCATTAAATAGACATCTCTTTTTAGTTTATTGTGCATTGGAGTGGTTAGAGGAAAATGCCTTCAACTGTTGAACTGTTCCTCTACCCTTAATTCTCAAAGTCAGTTGTATAACTACATAGCTTTTATAATGTGTTTGTGTGATGGTGAAAACCTTGTTTGTGGTGTTCCTTTTACCCAGTATATGGGCAGATGAGTAAAAAAAAAAATAAGGAAAAGTTAATAGATAAGTAATAGTGGCGATTAGCATTAAAAAAATTGGGTAGATCCAAGAGAGCCTCTTTTGTTGCTCAGATGTGGCCTCTCTCTCCAGCCAACACAACAAGCAAACTCACCACCCTCCCACTGTCTATGTGGGACATGACTCCCAGGGGTGTGGACATTCCTGGCAATGTGGGACAAAAATCCTAGAATGAGATGAGACTCAGCATCAAGGGACAGAAAAAAACCTTAAAATGAGCTTAGATTCAACATCAAGGGATTGAGAAAACCTTCTCGACCAAAAGGGGGAGGAGTGAAATGAGACAAAGTGTCAATGGCTGAGAGACTCCAAACAGAATCGAGAGGTTATCCTGGAGGTTATTCTTATGCATTAAGTAGATATCACCTTGTTAGTCAAGATGTAATGGAGAACCTGGAGGAAACTACCTGAAAGTGTAGAGCTGTGTTCTAGTAGCCATGTTTCTTGATGATGATTGAATAATGATATAGCTGTCACAATGTGACTGTGTGATTGTGAAAACCTGTGCCTGATGCTCCTTTTATCTATCTTGTCAACAGATGAGTAGAACATATGTGATAAAAATGAATAATAGGGGGAACAAGTGTTAAAATAAATTTAGTTTGAAATGCTAGTAATCAATGAAATGGAGGAGTAGGGGGTATGGCATGTATAATTTTTTCTGTTCTTGTTTTATTTCTTTTTTCTGAATATATGCAAATGTTTCAAGAAATGATCATGATGATGAATATACAACTATGTGATGATATTGTGAATTACTGATTATATTTGTAGAATGGAATGATCAAAATAGGAATGTTTGCATTTGTTATGTGTTTTTTGGTAATAAAAAGTTTTTTTTTAATTGGATAGATTGAAATACTAGTGGTCAATGAGAGGGTGAGATAAAGGTTATGTGATAAATGGATTTTTTCATTTTTCTTTTTATTTCTATTTCTGGAGTGATAGAGATATTTTAAAAAATGATCCTAGTGATGAATACACAGCTATGTGATGATATTGTGAGCCATTGATTGTATACTGTGGATGGACTGTATTTGTGTGAAGATTTCTCAATAAAAATATTGAATAAAAAATTTAAAAAGGATGGCTACCCATATATTACCTTGCTGTCCTCATGCTAATTATTTCATATAATCATTATAATTCTCCCTAACTTAGAGATGAATGCATACATTATCTTCAAGAAGAGGTCACAGACTCCTTGGCAGAGGTAAGCTAGTCAAGACACCTGAAAAACCTAATCATGTTCATCTTTTCTACCTTCCTCACATTTATCATCTCATGTTTCTTTTTCATGTTTGGCCAGAGGCTTTAAGATATCCAGGTTTAGATTTTAACTTACTCAGAGGCAGAGCTCCCCCCCTTTAGGATAAACCATAAATTTCAATCCCATATTCCTTCATACTACCAGCGGGCTATCAGTTCAAAACCAACTAGCATAAATTTGAGCCTTATTTCTTACAGAGGAGGGAAGACTAGGTCATGGCAACTTTTGTGTATTCTTGATAGTCTAATTTTAATACCAACTCTCCTTAGCTTTGATTTCCCCATATTCACTGATATCCAGTCACATGTCACATTGGTCTTCTTTTAGGTTTTCAGGAAAACTGGATATATTATTGTTTTGAACCCATAACATACTTTGTTTTTCTTCCTGGCATACTTTTTAACATACCCTCACTTTACATTAGCATACTTCCTCACATTATGTAATCTTTTACATCCTTTGATTATTAACCTAAAGATTACTGTCATAAAGTTATCTCCTTCAGCATCCCTGCCCATTATTTCTCTTTCTCAGCCTAATATTTCTACCTTAGAGCACTTATTCTAATTTTAACATGTTTTATTGGCATTTTAAATTGCTTTCTTTAGTCTGTCTCTTCCACTAGAATGTATGCATCTGTCTTGTTTGCCATTGTATCCCAAGCACTTAGTATGGGACATAGTGGACAGTCAAAGAATATCTGTTGATCAAATTAATTGAGGAAACAAAAGAACATGTAACTTCTTATGATCACATAGTCACAAAATGGCAGAGGTAGAATTTAAACTCAAATTTTTCTGTCTCCAAAGCCTTCAAGAAGGATTCAATGACAAGAATTACTATGTGTTGAATACCTGCCATTTGCCAGGCTTTCTGGAAGGCCCTGGATACAAAAAGATGAAGAAGACAAGGACATTCTCACTGAAGATTTTAATTTATTGCAAAAAGAAAAACAAGTAAATAATTCATCCATCATCTCAAAAAATTTGTATAGAATACTGTGCTAGTTTGAAAGGATGTATGTACCCTAGAAAAGCCACGTTTTAATCCTAATCCCATTTTTTAAAGGCAGCTATTTCTTCTAATGCCTATTCAGTACTGTATATTTGAAATTGTAATTAGATCATCCTCCTGGAGATGTGACTCAATCAAGAGTGGTTGTTAAGCTGGATTAGGTGGAGATATGTCTCCACCCATTGGGTGGGTCTTGATTAGTTTACTGGAATCTTATAAAAAAGGAAACATTTTGGAGAATGTGGGAGATTCTTAGAGAGCAGAACAACATAGCCATGAGAAGCAGAGAGCCCACCAGCCAGCGGCCTTTGGAAATGAAGAGGAAAGTGCCTCCCAGGGAGCTGCATGAAAGGAAGCCAGGAGAGAAAGCTAGCAGATGATGCCATGTTTGCCATGTGCCCTTCTAGCCAAGAGAGAAAACCTGATTATGTTCACCACATGCTTTTCCAGATGAGAGGGAAACCCTGACTCTGTTTGCCATGTGCCTACTCACTTGAAAGAGAGACCCTGAACTTCAGTGGCCTTCTTGAACCAAGGTATCTTTCCATGGATCCCTTGATTGTACATTTCTATAGACTTGCTTTAATTGGGCCATTTTCTCAGCCTTGGAACTGTAAACTTGAAACTTATTAAATTCCCCTTTTAAAAGCCATTCCATTTCTGATATTGTATTCTGGCAGCTAGCAAACTAGAACAAATACCTACTCAACGCCAGCCACAAAAGATTGGAAAAAGAAAGAAAGAATTCCAACTCACAAAGAGTTTATTTTCTACATGGTGGATCTCCAACAAAAAACCACATCAAATTTGCCTAAGGAGCATCAAAAAATGCCTAGACCCTGCCTTCCTCTTCCCCTAAACTCTGATTCCATGAGACTGGGATAGGTATCTTTAGTTGTTTACAGTTGCATGGCTGATTTGTGTCCACAGCCATGCCTGAAAATTATTGGTCTAGTGGAACACAATGTGATAACATAGTATTTTTACAGAAGCAAATGAAATGTTATGGAATCAAGAGGACTAAAGTTGCATAAAGGAAGTGACATTTGAGCTGGCTCGTGAAAAAGAGATTAGGTTAGGTTTCAGGTAGGGAGACGGTGGAAAGCAACCTGGAGAAAAAAGGAAACATCACTTCAAGTAATTATTACAAAGAAAGCAATAAGAGTAATAGCATTTCCAGGTTTACTTAGAATCCTACAACAATAGATCTCAAGCGGCCTTAGAAGACACCTACTATGGTACATCTCAAACTTCAATTTGCATAGGAATTACCAAGGGATATTGTTAAAAGGCAGATTCTCACTAAGTATTTCTAGATTAGGGCCCGAATTCTGAATTTCTAAAAAAGTTCCAGGTGATACTGATGCTTCTGGTCAACACTTGAAATACAAAGACTTAGGGGTTCAGGGAGAGACACTGACTTACCAGTTATTTTTTAAGTAGAGACGTACCAACAGACAACTATAACCCAAAGGCAGATCAAAGATTACATCAGTCTATCCAGACACCAAGACCCAAATTCTAACTCTGGGGATGACTGAGTCAAAACTATCACTTGTGGTAGTTTATAGCTTGTTAAATCATTCAACAGTGATCACTCTTTCTCTAGCTTATTGCCCTTGGACAAAAGCTAATCTTACACCTTAGTGGTTTATGCCTTTACCAGCTTATGGGAACCTTTATCTCTTTCAATTTATTTCTACAAGTGGCAGACATGACAGCTGAAATGAGGAGCTATGCCTCTGAAACTTGAAGACAACAACCTTTCTTATACTTCAAAACTATTCCAAATTAAAGGTATCTACCCCCAAATGGCAGAATTTCAGAAATACTGATTTCCTAGTCATAGATCCTGATCAGAAAACAATATTAGTGTTATGACATTAAAGGGACAACAAACTGATACAAAGAAGTAATTTTCTGGGCAACTAATAAACATGCACACTATCTTTGTCTCCAGGCTGCTAAAAAAATTACCAAAATTTACAAAATATTAAGAAAAGGAGTATCATAAAAACAGAAAATTATTGATATTGGAATGGATTTTAAAAGGGAATTTATTATGTTGTAAGTTTATAGTTCTAAGTCCATGAAAATGTCCAAACTAAGGCTTCAAGGGAAAGATACATTATTCAAGAAAGGCTGATGGGTCCAGAACACCTCTGTTCAGCTGGAGAGACACATGGCAATATCTACTAACTTTCTCTCCTGACTTCTCATTTCATAAGGATTCCCCAGGGTTGTTCTCCTTCTGCATCGCCAAAGATATCTGGTCATGTGGCTTTCTTGGCTCTAAAGGTATTTCCAAAATGGTTCCCTCTTAAAGGGCTCTATTAGTAACCCCACCTTGAATGGGTGGAGACACATCTCCATGAAAACCATCTAATCAAAAGTTACAATTGACAATTGGTTGGGTCACATCTCCATGGAAACAATAAAAAAGATCCCACCCAGAAATATTGAATGAGGATTGAAGGAATTGGCTTTTCTGGAGTACGTAATAGCTTCAAACCAGCACAAATGTATATTGTTAAATCTGTTCTGGAAGATAAGAGATATTATCAACTTACAAAGCCATATATCTAGTAAAATGCAGAGCTGGGATTGGAATCCAGATGGTCTGACTCCAAAGCCGTGGTTTCTTTCCATCTTACCAAACTGTTTCCCATAAGAATACATGGTGTGATACCCCTATTACTAGTCCTTAAGTATAAATATACCAGACATAGGACATTTCTGTCAAAACACCCACTCACTGCTCCCTTAAATCCCTTATTGATTCTAAGATAGGTCCTATGAGAAGCCAGTCCAGAATGGTGGTTCTTAAACTGTGACAGTAGCATCAACATCACCTCAGATCTTGTTAGAAATTCAAATTCTTGGGATCTACTCCATTCCCACTTCATCTGAATCTCTGGAAATGAGGCTGTCATGGTCAGGTTCGTGTATGAACTTGGCCAAAGGCTGGTACCTGTTTGTCTGTTTGGGCAAGTGCTGACCTGTCTGTTGCAATGAGGATATTTCATAGAATTCTATCATGATCACATCAGCTGCATCCACAGTTAATTCCATTCATAATCAGCCGAGGGGAGTGTCTTCTGCAAAGAGTGATGGTTAATCTAATCACTGGAAACCTTTCAAGAAGGATTCAGATGAGACAGGTTCTCTTCCTGCCTCGGCCGGCTAGCCTCTCCTGTGGAGTTCATCCAGTGGCCCCATCAGAATCATCAGCTTCACAGCCTGCCCTGCAGATTCTGGACTCTGAATTCCCATGGTTACATGAGACACTTTTATAAATTTTATATTTGTGAGTGTTTCCTGTTGATTCTGTTTCTCTAGAGAACCTTATCTAATACACCTTGGTACCAGGAGTGATTCTTAAGAAACAGAATCTTAAAAATGGGTTTTTATGAATGTTTTTCTACTCTGACTGGACTCAAAAGCACTAAGGACTCTGATTCCCATAATCAGAATGACACTCCTAATCCGTGGAGTGAGTTGGCAAAAGAGATAGTCAAAATATCACCATTCACTTCTCTTAATGCTTCACTTATACAAAGTCAGGCCCTGGGGGATAATGTTTTTGGCATCTTTATGGAGGTTTGTGGAAACAAGAGGTATAGATATGTTGGCTGGTTATTGTTAGATACACTGGCTACATTAAGCAGTGAAAGGGATGGACTTAAGGCTTAAAATGAAAAGCCAAGTGCCGTCTGACAGATGTAGATGTTTCTATGAGTATCCGGAAGGAAAATCTTATTTACTGTAGCCATAGACTTGAGATCTCTGAAAATCAGACTCAGAATCTTATTGTTAGAGTAGCAACTTTGCAACGTAAACTGAAATCTCAATGTTGCATGGTGTCTACTGTTAAAGTGAGAGCATTGATTGGAAAGGAGTGGGACCCTGAAAAATGGGATGGTGGCATATGGATAGATAATGATGTCGGGGGTGACGTTGAAACCCTAGGTCATGCTGAGTCTTCTCTAGATAACCCTGTAATAGTTTGCTCTGAGGACATAACTGCCCCACCTCCAGCCTGCCTTGGGGAGTTAGCCACCCAACCTCCTCCTGAAGGAATTAGCCCTAGAGTGATAAACCCTGTCTCACCAGATGAAACTGCAAATGAAGGCCCTGAAGGAAATGGCTTGGAAGATATTTCTAATTCTTTTCAGACCCACCCCCACCACCCCTCATTTCTTCCAGACCTATAACTATGCTAAAGTCCCAACAGGCCCCTAAAGGTGAGGTACAAAATATCCCACATGAGGAGGTAGATTATACTCCAAAAGTGCTGTGTGAATTTTCCAATTTATATAGACAGAAATCATGGGAATATGTGTGGCAATGGATTCTAAGGATGTGGGACAATGGTGGGAGGAATATAAGACTGGATCAGGCTGAATTTATTGATATGGGCCCACTAAGCAGAGATTCTGCATTCAATGTTACAGCTTGAGGGGTTAGAAAAGGTATTAATGGTTTGTTTGGATGGTTGGTTGAAACATGGATCAAAAGGTGGCCGACATTACCTGAGGTTGAAATGTCAGAACTACCCTGGTGTAATGCAGATGAGGGGATCCAGAGGCTTAGAGAGATTGGAATGTTAGAGTGGGTTTATCATGCAAAGCCTGCTCTTACACCCCAGGAATGTCTGGAGGATGCACCTTTTACCAGAACAGTGAGAAATAAATTTGTGAGACTAGTGCCATTATCCCTGAAAAGCTCTGTAGTCGCACTTCTCTGTAGGTCAGATATGACTGTGGGAACTGCTGTCACTGAGCTGGAATCCTTAAACACAATGGGAATGAGTGGATCCTGAGTTGGCAGAAGCCAGGTGGTAGCACTTAATCATCAAAGACAGGGTAGACGTGGCTATTATAATAAACAGCAAACTCAAAGCAGGAGTCAAAATTATATGACTCTCGGAGATTTGTGGCATTGGCTAGTAAATGATAGGGTACCTAGAAATACAAAAGAGAGGCAGTCTACCAAATTCTTGTTCAAGCTGTATAAACAAAAGAGTTCTAGGTCAAGTGAACAGAAGTCTAACCTGAATTACAAAAACACGGAGTCATGACCCATAATCAATTTCCAGACCTGGGACAGTTTACAGATCCAGAGCCCCTTGAATGAATGGGAGGCCAGGACCCTTTGGGGGAAAACCCTGTTACACTGTCATAAATTTATACTGCTAATCTTCCTCCAAGCCTTCCCCAAGGAGACTGACAGCCTTTTACCAGGGTAACTGTGCACTGGGGAAGAGGAAATGATCAGATATTTCATCAATTATTAGACACTGGTTCAGAAGGGACATTATTTCCAGGGGATCCAAATCATCACTCTGGTTCACCAGTCAGAGTGGGGGCTTATGAAGTCCAGGTGATCAATAGAGTTTTAGCTCAGATCCATCTCACAGTGGGCCCAGTGGGCCTCTGGACCCATTCTGTGGTTATTTCCCCAGATCCAGAATGTATAATTGGAATAGACATACTGAGTAACTTGCAAAATCCCCATATTGGCTCTCTAACTCATCCAGTGAGGGCTATTATGGTGGGAAAGGCCAAGTGGAAGCAACTAGAACTGCCCCTACTGAGCAAAATAGTAAATCAGAAGCAATACCAGATTCCTGGAGGGATGGCAGAGATTACTGCCACTCTTAAGGGTGTGAAGGATGCAGGGGTGGTGATTCCCACCACATCCCCATTCAACTCTCAAATTTGGCCTGTGCATAAAACAGATGGGTCTTGGAGGATGACAGTGGATTATCATAAACTCAACCAGGTGGGAACTCCAATCACAGCTGCTGTTCCAGATGTGGTATCATTGTTTGAGTAAATCAATACATCCCCTGGTACCGTATGCAGCTATTGATCTGGCAAATGTTTTTATCAATAGCTGTTAGTAAGAACCACCAGAAACAGCTTGCTTTCGGCTGGCAAGGTCAGCAATATACTTTCACTCTCCTACCTCAGGGGTTTATCAACTCTCCAGCCCTATGTCATAATTTTGTCCACAGGGAACTTGATCATTTCTCCTTCCCACAAGACATCACACTGGTCCATTATATTGATGATATCATGTTGATTGGACCTAGTGAGCAAGCAGTAGCAACTACCCTAAACTTACTGGTAAGGCATTTGCGTGTCAGAGAATGGGAGATAAATCCAACAAAAATACAGGGGCCTTCCACCTCAGTGAAATTTCTAAGTGTCCAGTGGTGTGGGGCATGTCGAGGTATCCCCTTCTAAGCTGAAGGATAAGTTGGTGCATCTGGCCCCTCCTATGACCAAAAAAGAGGCACAATGCTTAGTTGGTCTCTGAATTTTGGCAACAACATATTCCTCATTTGGGTGTGCTACTCTGGCCCATTTATCGAGTGACCAGAAAAGTTGCTAATTTTGAGTGGGGACCTGAACAATAGGAGGCTCTGTGACAGGTCCAGGCTGCTGGACAAGCTGCTCTGCCACTTGGGCCATATGATCCAGCAGATCTAATGGTGCTGGAAGTGTCAGTGACCAATAGAGATGCTGTTTGGAGCCTTTGGCAGGCCCCTATAGGAGAATCACAATGCAGACTTTAGGATTTTGGAGCAAAGCCTTACCATCTGTTGCAGATAACTACTCTCTTTTTGAGAAACAGCTTTTGTCCTGCTACTGGGCTTTAGTAGAGACTGAACGCTTAACCATGAGCCACCAAGTTATCATGAGACCCAAGTTGTCTATCATGAGCTGGGTTTTGTCTGACCCACCAAGCCACAAAGTTGGGCATGCATAGCAGCACTCTATTGTGAAATGGAAATTGTGTATATGAGATAGGGCCAGAGCAAGTCCTGAAGGCACAAGTAAGTTACATGAAGAAGTGGCCCAAATGCCCATGGTCTCCAGTCCTGCCACATTACATTCTCTTTCCCAAACCAGAGCTATGGCCTCTTGGGGACTTCCTTACAATGAATTGACTGAGGAAGAGAGAATTCGGGCCTGGTTTACAGATGGTTCAGCACGATATGCAGGTACCACCCAAAAGTGGACAGCTGCAGCATTACAACCCCTTTCTGGAGTGTCCTTGAAGGACAGTGGTGAGGGGAAATCCTCCCAGTGGGCAGAACTTCGAGCAGTGCACCTGGTTGTTCATTTTGCTTGGAAGGAAAAACTGGCCAGAGGTGGGTTTGTATACTGGCTCATGGGCTGTTTTTAATGGTTTGGCTGAATGTTCAGGGACTTGAAAAGACCATAATAAAATTGGAAAATTGGTGATAAAGAGGGTTGGGGAAGAAGTGTGTGGATAGACCTTTCTGAGTGGGCTAAAAGCATGAAGATATTCGTGTCCCATAATCCTTTCAAACCAGCACACACAAGAATTTCACTCACTTGCATTCTAACATGTGCATTTTTGAATGGGAAGATAGGTGGGGTTTAGTCTCATTCCTCCTAACCCTGTAGTATATACATGATTTTTACCTATAAGATGTTGAGAATTATTGATATAGGGCATCAAGTGATGCCCTTCTGCAAAAGGGAGTGTTTAAGATATGAGGTCAGTTTGAGATGGCATAGCTCCTTCTTCTACTTGTTCACTATTCCTTCCCTCAATGACTTAGGTAGCCCAAAATTAAGAATCACAAGGATCACAGCCATTACCAAGCTGCTGAGCTGGCTTTCCCTGAAGGCCCCCTTAAAGATCACTTTGATTGTGCTTTAGCATAAAGGCTGGACATGCTATAAAGAAAAAAGGACTTGAAGTATTTGGAATGGTGTCAATCTTTCTTAGGATTGATACTATGAGCAGGCTACAGGGATTCAACCTCCTTCTTTAGAAGGAATCCAGCTTACTCACAAAGTGGGAGGTAAAAGAGACCCTCTGGGATTTTGATGCAGGCTTCATCAGCCACTGATGGAATAGTGCAAATGACTAAGTATCTGTAAAACAGAGGCTTGGAGCTCAGGCCGGCAAAATCTACCCTAAAAAGGTGGCAGGACAAACTATCTCTAAATAGTTGTGTGATCTTGCTTCTTTAATGTGGAATAAACTAATACATATCTATCTGTGAGATTTTTCCTTTTGTCTTGGGTTCTGATGTATGTTAGTTGCAAAATGATGTTCCTTTGTGTTTCATGCAACTGAAGGTATAGGGACAACTTAATAATAAGGCATAAGAACAAAATAGCTTCTAGTGAAAATCTTTGGCTTTATTCTAGATTCCTCCCTCCCTCTGATGCTTATTTAATTATCACCTGATCCTATCAAGTCTTCCTATCTAAAAATCTCCTTTTGCCTCTCTAATACCCTATCTCACTGATATTGCCCTGGTTTGAGCCCCGTAATCTCTCACCTGAACTTTAGCAGATATCTCCTAAATATTTCTCTTCCCACCACCAGTAGGATAAAAAAGATAAAACTATCTTGGAATTTTTTAGCCATAAAGCACCCATTACATAGTGTCTTGATTTTTAGTTTCAGGTTTTCTTCAATATCTTCAAGTAGAAAATGGTAAGGCCATTTAGAAACCCGCAAAGTACCAAAAACAAATTGTTCTTTTGAAAGATTTCAGGTTAAACAGTGTTGAGTGGTAATATTAGAGCCACAACTTAATCTGTAATTATGCTGATTTTAATAACTTTTATAGTAGATCAATCCATTAGACATGCATAGGAGTGACCCAGTAGACTTTACCTAAAATAGCAATAGAGCAGACAAATATCATTTGTAAAATTAGATCTTCAACTTTATGATATCAAAAATCCATATCAAGAGGTGCAAGGGTAGTTCAATGGTAGAATTCTCACTTGCCATGTGGGAGACGTGGGTTCAATTCCTGGCCCATGCACTTCCCAAAACAAACAAACAAAAAGAGACCAAACAAAAACAAGCAACATGTACAAACCTGGAATATGTCGTTGGTAACAGAGACCATCAGGAGATAGAAATAGGGTAAGATAGTGGGTAATTGGAGCTGAAGGGATACAGACTGTGCAACAGGACTGGATACAAAAACTCAGAAATGGACAGCACAATACTACCTAACTTTAATGTAATTAAGTTAAAACACTGAATGAAGCTGCATGTGAGAATGATACAGGGAGGAGGGCTGGGGACATAAATGAAATCAGAAAGAAAGATAGATGTTAAAGATCGAGATGGTATAATCTAGGAATGCCTAGAGTGCATAATAATAGTGAAATATACAATGTACAAATTTTAAAACTGTTTTTGCATGAGGAAGAACAAAGGAATGTCATTATTGCAGGGTGCTGAAAATAGATGATAATTACTACTTTAAAATGTCACCTTCTGTGTGAGACTAAAGCAAAAAATGTTTATTTGTTACAAAATTTAGATTTTGACTAGAGCATTTCCTAATATAACTCATGTAGATAGTTTGAATGAATGTCATAAGTACTTGGAATCTCAGGTAGCACATGAGATTTTGTTGGTTTGTCCAGAGTGATCCCCCGATGAATCCCAGCATGATTTGATCAGTGACTGGAAAAGTATTTGCAAGCCCCCTTCAGGGAATGGTGAGAGTGGGGAGAAATTCAACTTCCCCAAGTTGAATTCTTGATATTCTCACAAGCAGTGTGGACAACCAAAGCTATAGGCTGAGCCCCCAGTCTTGGGGTTTATTCACATGAAACTTAACCCCACAAAGGATAGGTTAAGCCTACTTAAAATTAGGCCTAAGAGTCACCCCCAAGAGAGCCTCTTTTGTTGCTCAGATGTGGCCCCTCTCTCCAGCCAATATGATGAGCAGTCTCACCACCCTCCCCCTCTCTGCGTGGGACATGACTCCCAGGGGTGTGGACCTTCCTGGCAATGTGGGACAGAGATCCTGGAATGAGCTGAGACTCAGCATCAAGGGACTGAGAAAAACCCTAGAATGAGCTGAGAATTCACATCAAGGGATTGAGAGAACCTTCTCGACCGAAAGGGGGAAGAATAAAATGAGACAAAGTGTCAATGGCTGAGAGATTCCAAACAGAGTTGAGAGGTTATCCTGGAGGTTACTCTTACGCATTAAGTAGATATCACCTTGTTGTTCAAGATGTAGTGGAGAGGCTGGAGGGAATTGCCTGAAAATGTAGGGCTGTGTTCCAGTAGCCATGTTTCTTGATGATGATTGAACAATGATATAGCTTTCACAATGAGACTCTGTGAATGTGAAAACCTTATGTCTGATGCTCCCTTTAGCTACTGTATCAACAGAAGAGTAGAACATGTGGAATAAAAATAAATAATAGGGGGAACAAATGTTAAAATAAATTCAGTTTGAAATAGTGGTAAATGAAAGCGAGGGGTAGGGGGTATGGTATGTATAGTCTTTTTTCTCTATTATCATTTTATTTCTTTTTCTGTTGTCTTTTTATTTCTTTTTCTAAATCGATGCAAATGTACTAAGAAATGATGACTATGCAACTATGTGATGATATTAAGAATTACTGATTGTATATGTAGAATGGAATGATATCTAAATGTTTTGTTAATTTTTTTAATTAATAAAAAAAGTTTAAAAAAAAACAAACAACAAAAGAATTTCAAAAAGATGGTGCTGCAATAATGCAATACTCACATGGAGAAAGAATGAAATGTGACCCCACCTTACAGCATACAAAAAAAAAAAAAATCCACGTCAAGTCCCTTACTTTTTTTTTCAAAGAGAGAGAGAGTTTATTACTAGGCATGTAGCAGGAGAACAGAAGGCCTATTAGCCCCTAATCTGTCTCCCCAAAGTGCAGTATGTCTTATAGTTTTATTAGAGACTAAGATGGACAGAGTTTAGGATAATGAGTACAGTGGCCCCAGATGATCTAATTAGAGGTGATCTACTTATTAAGCATGTGTAGTTTGATTACATGCATTGAACATGTGCAGATTGATCACATGCTTAGTCACAAAACATATGTAAGGAAATGGTGGCCCCAATATGATGATGGGTTTGATTTCTAGCATCATAATGAGGTATGTTACTTGTGGGTTAGCACCTAAGCTATTGTGTATGTCAGGCAGGCCAATTTAGGTTACATCCAGTCTTGGTTATCAAGATAACTTTGGACTTGAGGTGGGTTTTTTCTGGGCTGATCCAAGACACTTCATTAATAAAAATTAGGGGCTGTCTTTAGTGATTACAAGACACTGAAGTTGAAAAACTGGATAAATGGTTACAAATGAAGGCTAGTGACAAGTTTTTACAATCACAGGGGCAGAAGATAAGGGCTATATAATCATTTTCAGAGATCAAGGCAGCTGGATTACAATTTGGAGATTTCAGGTATTTCCCTGTGTCTACTCCAATATCTCAGAAAGCAAAAAGAAACATCTATAATGATTCAGCAATCAATATCATCCCTTAATCCTAATTTCCTGGTTACAATTCCTCCCACTCATTTGATAATTATCTAGCAATCTTGAGGGGTATCTGGGTGATGACTCTTTCAACTGCTTCAAGTTGTTATTAAGGGACAAAGGGATTATACTGATGAAACTAGTTGTTGTTCATGGAGAATCTTGTATTTCTGAGTTTCAGAGTTTCTCTGTCATTAGAACAATCTGGATATTTTAAGTCTCTGAAAAATGAATTTAACATATAAAATTTTATAGAGCCCAGGATATCTTTGAGTGTTTCCAGAAATACCATTGGTTGGGGTTTGCCATATTATGGCAGTTCACAATATCTGACTGAAACTTGCATAAAAGTAACTTACAGATAACCTCTCAATTTGATCTGAAATTTTTAGTGATTGAAAATCTATTTATTTTCCTCACTTTGGTCAGTGACTCCATGATCCAGGGCCAGACTTATCCTTAGAACTTATGTCTCATGATGCAAGGTCCAGTTATGTTTCAAGATGCCAGGGTCAATCTTACACCCTGGAAATTATGTCCCATGTAGGTGGGAAGGTCAGAGTTTGCCTTAGAGAGACCACATTTGAGCAAATCAGAGATTTTCTGCAGATGACTCTTGGGCAATAATTATAAGTAGGTTCAATTTGCTATTACAGAAATAAGTTTCATAATTGGAAACCCCTCTTGCTTAAGAAAATGTAAGGAATTCCCCAGGTGGGGAAGTTTAATAGTTCTATTTATCCCAATCCCTCAAGGGACTTTGCAGAAATTTTTAATTTCCTGCTCAAAACACTCTGAAATGCATCATGGTATAACTAACATAAAGAATATTAAGATTTTATTTTTTTATCTTAGGTTCTATATCAAATAAAAACTGAATTAGGGTGTTTAAATTAACTGACTAGATAGATTAAATTAGATAGTGTGGTACAGAAAATTTAAATTTTGGACAAAATACTTTTTTGGTCCCACATAAAAGTTAAAATCTTAAAATACAGACATTATTTTTTGCCTTGTTTATGTATTTACCTCAGTTTTAACCAGATCAGTTTCAGCACATCTTTAATCAGAGTTTGATCCTTTTCAGTTGTTTTATTAACAGTTGCTGTATGGACCTGTGCTGACTTTCAGAGCTGAGAAATAAATCTGAGTCTCAGCTATCACACAGATACTTAAAGTTCCAGGGAACTACTAGGTTATACAAAGAGCAAAGCATTTCAAAATTTAAAGGTAACAGATAAAGCCCACAATGTAAGTTCTAATTTTCATACGTGTTTTTAAATGAAGCTACTTTTAGAAATAAAAACACTAGGCAGTTGTTTTATATTAACAAACCATGCCAGAGGTTTTCTTCTGTTTCACTTTTACACATTTACCAACTATGCTAATTAACATATAAGATATTATTTATATATTTGTCCTGCCTCTCTTGTAAAGTCCTTCTCTGTTACAGATAGACCACTGACCTATAGCTGATCATATATACTTTTAGAGAAGCATTAGAGCCAATCAATGTAACTGACAGGTAAATTTGGCTTTTTCTACAACAGGTAGCTTTTGGTGTTTTTTTCTTTTTTTGATTTTATGATGTTTTGTGATCTGTAGCTTTTTAAGAATAATTAAAACCATGACTAACACCATACCATTGTTTAATATCATACGGATTAGTATCAGGATTTAACATGGACAGTAAGAACATTATCAAATTTTTAGGAGTTTTATACACTCTCTAAATATATTAATATTATTTTACCTATACAAATTTAACCAGCGATAGGATAGAAAGTCTCTTCTAACAACTGTAACACTTCCCAAACACCTCCTATGCAACAGCTTAAACTACTTGAGCACCTTATTTATACAAGGTGAAAGAACAAATTATTTGTAATAGTTTTTTTCTTAACAGTGAGAAGACTTGTTTTCTGAAATAAAGGATGGTAAGGCCAGCAAAAACATTAACAAGATTCTGATGCAAAATCTTTGTTTTCTAGACAGAGTACTCAGACTGATTAATAACATATCTAAAACTTTACATTAAGAACAGACCAACCATCCATGTTATTTTAACAGGGAGAAAACTAAATTTTAGTTTTATATGAATACCCAATTTAACACAAAAGCTTTCTTTTTTTGAAATATAGGATAAAATGACATTAAATTTTTGTCAGCACTAAAAAATGATGGACAGAACTCACTTTTATAAACTCCATTTTTACCACTCTGTATATTCATTTTGGCTTATAGAACATAATCAGAAATAAACTTCATAACAAATTCACAAGCTTTTTGAACTTGCATAGTTCCCTACAATAACAGTATTCATGAAAGGGAAAAGAGACAGAGATATCACAAAATAATGGAAGAAGAAAGAAATTTATGCTTGGGTTTGGAACACAGCCATGCAACTATACACTTTATTTTCACAACACACAAACAATTACTTTACATTATGCTTAAAATGCTTCAGTTCAATCTAGCACTACCTTCAAAGCTCAGAAAGTCCCAAGTTTAAAATATAATAAACTTTGCAATATTTAAATAATTTATATCCAAAAAAATCTCAAATATTTCTCAGCATTGTTTCCAAATGCTAAATAATACCAAGAATACAATAGTTCACAAAATTAAGTTATAGCTTTTAAGAAAAAGTAGTTCAGAGTTCTATTTATTTAAACGCTACTTTCTTATTTAAAGGTCTTACAACTGTCATTTTTTTCTATGTGGTCTTTTTAGGTTATTCTTCATCTATCTGCTTTTTAAATTCTTCCAGGATTTTTATTCTTTTATTACTAGTCTGTATTAGTTTGCAAGCTGCTGGATGTGCTATACCAGAACTGGAATGGCTTTTATAAAATGAATTTAATAAGTTACAAGTTTAAAGTTCTAAACCTATAAAAATGTACAAACTAAGGCATCCAGGAAGAGATACCTTAATTCAAGGAATGCCAATGGGTCAGGAACACCTGTGTCAGCTGGGTAGTCATATGACTGGCAACTTCTTGTCCCTTGCTTGTGGACTCCATTTCTTTCAGGCTCTGTTCCTGTGGGAGTTCTTCCCTTGTTTCTCCAGAGCTGGCTTTCATCTCTTGGCTTCCCTTGGCTCTCTCCAGGTTCTGGATTGCTTACATATCATGGCAACATCTGCTGGGTTCCAAGCATTTCAAAACATCCATGTGTCTGTCCTCCAGGTGTCAGCATCTATGTTAGCTCTGCTCCGAAGTTTCTTCAGCTCTGTTATTTCTAAGATTTCTCCAAAATGTTTCCCCTTTTAAAGACTCTAGTAATCAAATCAAGACCCCTGGAAATGGGTGGAGTCACATCTCCATCACATCAAAAGATTACACCCACAATTGGATGTGTCACAGCTCTATGGAGATAATCTAATCAGACCTTCCCAACCTGAAGCATTGAATCAGGATTAAAAGGTATGGCTGCTCCCCCAAGATTGAATCAGTATTAAAACATGGCTTTTTGGGGGTACATAATACTTTCAAACTGGCACAGTAGTCTTATACTACACCTTAGTACATGTATGCTCTAAATAGAATAGAAGCTCTTTGAAGCTAAGAATTATGTGTCTCTATTCATGACAGCATTTACTAATAAAAATATACTGATTGACATTAACAAAGGCACTACAGATTCAAATTCTTTCACATACTGAGTAACAAATGCCAAGTAACCAAAAGCCAGATTGGTTGAAATTCAGGTAACCAAGGTCATTAAAAATCCATTGGTATTTCTTATGAAACTTAACTGATTTCTTAAATAAGGAATATCTGAAGCATCAGCATATTCTTATTTTATTATATTTTACTATTGTCATCGTTTACCTGGTACATTACTCAGTTCATGCAACCTAACCTGTCTAATTGAATATTTTTAAGAGGAATATTGAGAATGTACTTATAATACTAGCTTATTGTATTAGTAAGCTTGTACAAATTTATGAAGAACATACCCAAGTATAATAAAATCACATTTGTTCAATTCAAAATTCACCATAAAATTCCTTTATAGGAGGTTGAAAAAAAATTTTGTCTTCCTAATATCTTAATATTACAAACAATTTTAAATGTACATTGACTATCAAGTTCTGGAAAATACATTGCAATTGTTTAATTTGTTCCAAGCCTAAATCCAGGAAAATTTTTCCATATCTCTCAAAGACCTTTCATTTTCATTACTGAAGTTTGGTAATTATATTTTATTCAATTACTCCTATTCCAAGGTTATTTATATTTTAATAATGATCTAATTACTACAGCTACCATTGCAAAGGTATTATTGGAAAAGATCAACAAACATACTCTATAAGATCAATAAACATACCTATTCTGTGGCATGTTTTATGCTTACCATTTTGAACCTTTGGGCCCAGTGAAAAATAATTCTAAACCACAGCTCACCATTATTTTTCTGTGTTTAGCCCTCCCCCATAACTGCTTTAGATGGTTAGACCTTGGAACAGAATGAAGTTTGGCTTGTTGAAAGTTTTAGGTGAGAGCCATAGAATTTTGAGAGTTCCTATGCTCTTCTTTAACTATTTCCAATTATTAGATTTGTTTCATTAAAGGTTATGACCAGGACTATTGGAAAAAGTTTCTTTCTGCTGTCCAGGTTTGTTTACAGTAATTACAAAACTAAGGTTTTGAATCTTACTGCTCAGAGAGATGTTCCTTTTTTATTTCAGAAGTACCAATTCACAATCTTAGGCACTTAATTTCTAAGCAGTTCAAATAGAGCTCTTTAAGAATTTTCTTATTAATTTGCTATTATCATCTGAACATATAAGAATATATATTGAACAGGCAGACAGATACAAATAGAAAATTAGTACACAAGAAATAAAAAGACAGAAATACTTTTGAGAGGGACAAATGAAGGATTGAATATATTATGTTACCCCATTTCTACCTTTTTGCAGAACAAATTTAACTGTAATATCTTTAATTTTAACTGTAGCAGTAGTATTTTCATTTTAAATCATTTTGAGGCCAGATCATGTTACAGAAACAGACCCTTTTTAAAATAAATGCATAACTAAAATCTTTCCAATTTTCAATACAGCCTAAAGATATCCTTTTAAAGAATTTCCATAATCAGTAACCAATTAGGAACATTTGGCCCTTACAAATGCAGGAATATACAAACTAACAAATTTAAACAGACACTTAACACTTATATTTAGTCATACACCAATTAATAACTTGACTGAACACACCAACTGTTCTAGTTTGCTAATTGCTATAATGCAGTATACCAGAAACAAAATGGCTTTTCATAAGTGAAATTTAATAAGTTGCCAGTTTACAGTTCTAAGACTGAGAAAATGTCCCAATTGAAACAAGTCTATAAAAATGTCCAAATTAAGGCACCAATAAGAGGTTACCTTCACTCAAGAAAGGCCAATGAAGTTCAGAGTTTCTCTCAACTGGAAAGGCACATGGTGAACACGGCAACATCTTCTAGCTTCCTTTCCAAGCCTCCTGCTTTATGAAGCTGCACCAGGGTTCTCCCTCTTCATCTCCAAAGGTCACTGACTGGTGGTCTCTGTAGTTATTGTGTTTCCACTGCTCTTGTCATTCTCACAAAAAGAACTCTATCCAAAATGCTTCCCCTTTTAAAGGATTCCAGTAAATTTATCAAGACCCACATGGAATGTATGGAGTCACATCTTCCACTATTCAAAAGGTAATACCCACAATCAGATGAGTCACATCTCCATGGAGATAACCTAATCAAGTTTCCAACATTCAGTAATGAATAAAGATTAAAAGAAACCATTGTGGGCAGGCTACCATGGTTCAGCAGGCAGAGTTCTCACCTGCCATGCCAGAGACCTGGGTTCAATTACTGGTGCCTGCTCATGCAAAAAAAAAAAAAAAAAAAAAAAAGAAACTGTTGCTCTCACAAGATTGATTAGGATTAAACCATGGATTTAGGGCACATAAATCCTTTCAAACCAGTACACCAACTAACAATAAAATAGGTATTAAATGCTTAACACACCAATTAAAAAAAAAAGACTTACAAATTTTGCTATACCTAGGTAACACGCCGGCTAGTCATTAAACAGGCCTACTAAATTTCATTAAATATCAATTAATTATTGGATTACTTGTTTTTGAGTAGGATATTCAACAGACAACTTTAGGTCAGGGCTTTAAACCCCATACAGTATGGTATCCAAAAACAGAAAGGTGTCGAGGTCAGAGTAAGGGGATCATTATGTAAGCACAACCCAGGCATAGGCACAGGAACTTGAATTGCTATATTTAATCCATGATCCACTCACTCAGTCAGATGTCTGGACATGGAACTGAAAAGAGTTTCTCTCTTTGAAGATTTTGAGGTGACAAAATTCTCTGGAGTGCTAGCAGAACACTGAACCCCAGTTGTCAAGCCTTTAGACTAAATTCGGTTCAGTGACTGCAAAAGTATTTTAGTTGCTAAAGCTGCCAGAATGCAATAGACCAGAAATGGAATGGCTTTTAAAAAGTGAATTTATTAAGTTACAAGTTGATAGTTCTAAGGAAATGAAAGTGTCCAAATTAAGGCACCAACAAGAGGTTACCATCACTCAAGAAAGGCAGATGGGTCTGAAATACCTCTGTCATCTTGCAAGGCAACTGGCTGGCATCTGATGGAGTTTTTGGCTTCTGGATTCTTCTGTCAACTGGGAAGGCACATGGCGACATCTGCTAGCTTTCTCTGCCAGCTTCTTCAAATGGCTTCCCCAGGGGCATTTTCTTTTTCCATCTTCAAAGGTTTCTGGCTGTGTGGGCTCTGTCAGCACTGTGGCCTCTTTCCAAAATGGATCCCTCTTAAAGACTCCAGTAAGCAACTTCACCTTGAATGGGTGGAGACACATCTACATGGAAACTACCTTATCAAATGACTCACATGTATGGAGTAGTGATTATTGTTTCTGGAAATTGAGAGGCTATTATATATATATATATATATATAACCTGATATCTAGAGATAAGTACAAAGCTAATCAGGTTGGGGTCAAAGTAATTCAGAGCACAAGGGTAAGGAAGACAGTGTCTATATTTTAGAATCACACATACTGTTTGAGACCAAAGGAAGAAAAGCTTATTTGGTATGGAACTGAAATTTTCTGTAGCGCATAATCTAACTCAACCTACCTGTATAGTACATTTGAACAACTGAAACACAGGGAGCCCAGAATAAGAAAGAGGTCTTTTAATACTGTATAGATTATTGTAATTCCTGAATACATCCTAGAGTACATTAAGCAGATATTCAAAAAGTATTGGCAAAGTCCCTTGAGGGATGGGAGAAAGAATATGGAACTATTAAACCTTACCATCAGGGAATCCCCTGAAACTGTGTCAAACTTTAGTGACACCCAAATCAATAGGCCATGCCCTCAAGCCTGAGCCTTGCTCTTGTGAAGCTTATGTAGGTAATGGAGAAGCTTAGACTACCTATAAGTATGCCTATGAATTACTTCTGGAGGACCTCTTTTGTTGCTCAGGTGTGGCCTCACTCTTTCTAAGCCCAACTCTTGAAGTGAAATCATTGTCCTCCCTGCTACATGGGACTTGACATTCAGGGGGTGAAAGCCTCCCTGGCAATGTAGGAGATGACTCCCAGGGATGAGTCTGGCCCTGGCATCATGTGATCAATAATTTCATCCTAACCAAAAGAGGAAAAGAAGTGTAACTGATAAAGTATCAGTGGCAGAAAGAGTTCAAATAAAGTCGAGAGGCTACTCTGGAGGTTGGTCTTACACAAGCTTCAGTTAGACACTGCTACCTATCATAACCTGCCAAACCTAAACTAGGACCAGTCCAGCCAGTCCTAAAGAACACCTAAGGCAATATATAGGATTCCACGAGGGTTCCATGCACTAGTGTAACTTTCCAGAAACCTACAACCTCCAGATGGGTCTCTGGTCCAGATAAGTACTGAAACCTAGAGGGCCCAGCCTTTCCAGAATATCAGATAGTTCCATCTCCCTACCCCATATTAGTGGCAGACACTTCCAACATGAAAAAGTTTGAATGGCCATAGCCCAAACACCCCTAAATAGAGAAATGGAAGGATCAAAGGTAATGGTGGAGTTTTACAGTGAAGAAAGGATTTAACAAATGAATATGAACCATGAGTCATTAAATTGATATCTCTTTTAGTCTCCAGTATTTTAGAGCAGCTGGAAGTAGAAACCTAAAATTGTGGAACTGTAACCCATGTCAAACTCTGAAATACATTCTACAAGTAATTGTGGTGCTGTGCTTTGAAATTTATTGGGGTTTTTTTTGTATATATGTTATTTTTCACAAAGAAAGAAGGAAAAAAAGTCTATTGTGATGATAAAAAAAAATATTAAAGCCCTCTAGCCTCCTATATACTGAAGCAGCTAGAAGGAAAAATCTGAGTGGATCATATGGTAGCCCATGAGAAACTCTGGGATCTGTCCTATAACTACTTGTCAAAGAGTGCTTTGCTCTTTTATTTCCTTGCTTTGTATATATGTTATACTATCCAATAAATAAGTTAAAAAAATAAAAAACATGGCTTTTCTGGGGCACATGACAGTTTCAAACTGGTACATCTGGATTACATGCTCTGCTGGAACTTCAGAGCACAAGACATTCTTCCCATCAGAGGGTCACCAGTGAAATTCTGGATCAGTTCCATAGAATTTTATTTAAATAAGCAATCATTCCAAACTATCCTATATTTTGCTTTATGTTTTAAAAGCAGTATTAATCTTAGTTTCTACTTCCCAGAATCAAATTATTATTTATTAGGAAAGCTAAATTAATGTGAAAGATTCATATTTCCATTTTCTTGGCAATACCAACAGTTTCAGTGCTGGGGATTACTTCATTTCTGAGAGTGTACTAGACACTGTTATTTCTGATTTTTCCATTTAATTTTTTTCTTCCTTGGACATTACAGGCACTCAATAAATGTTTGATGAATCAATGAATTTGTCAACTCATCAGTCTTGTGGATCATTTACCTTATTTCTTCTAGTTATAACTATTCGAAATTTAAAAAATAGAACTAGATTTTAAAAACCACTAGCCTGCCATTTGTCAAGCTTTTTCTATAAACCTGACTTGCATTATTAATTGCCTTCTGTGTAGGAAATGTCCAACAAAGGCATGAAGAGAAGAAAACAGGCACTGGGAGAGAAAGCAACCATGGAAAACTGAAACTACTCAGAAGTAGAAGTAATTGTTCCAAATCCATTGCCCTTGACTTCAGTTCACATAATAAGTGTTTCTGTTCTCTTTTTGACCATATATTGCATGTCAGCTCTACTGAGACAAGACAATAATAACCAAATTTATTTTGCTTCCTGCCATGTACATCTATTGTATAGCCAGTAAGTGCATTCAAATGCCCTCAGAAAAGCATGTTCCAGCTGTGGGCTCCATTTGCCATATATGAGGCTGCATAGAAACAGTTCCTGAGAGAAGATCTCAGCTATGGCAGTGGGGGGAAACTCATCTTTTCCCATCATTATCTCTGACAGTGTTTGCAAATTTATGACATAGAAACAGAGTAGTTTGGATTGTTTGTTGATATTTCCCTCTTGAATCTACATAGCTCTCTAAGCAATTTAATCACAACAGGTAGATATTTACATATACTGTGCATAGTTAAATTCAGCAACCCTATAGTCAGAGTCTTTCAATGGCTGTCTAAACATTATTCATTGTAAGTTCAGTTATTTCCTAAGATCTCACAAGCATTTCTTTTCCATTTGTTGTCATTACTGTCATTTAAAGGGATCATATGATGAATGTCTTTAAAATGATTTTTCATTTCATCTTATTATTAATAAAATAGTACAGAAGGATACAAAGTATCTATTTTCCCCACCCTTCTCACTTCTACCCACAAAAGTATCATTGTTAATAGTTGAGTGTGTATCTTCCAGACATTGTACATAAATTTATGAACACCAGAGAGAGACACACACATATGCAAGTGCATACATGCACACTATACAACCATTCATGTAATATTTTCTCACTTTCTATGGTTCTTGCCCCTTAACGTTTGGTAATTCCATTTTCCATTCAGTTTCATGCAACATTTCAAAGCTAAATCCTCATATTGTAGTGTCCAATACAGAAATCAGCAATAATCCCTGTTGGGGACTGTAAGGCACTCAACCAGCTGACACTCTCTTCTTTTTGGCATTTGGCAGGTTAATTTCACCACTAAAGAAAAACAATATATTTAGATTAAAATTCCTGACTCATTTTATGATCTTGAACAAGTCATTTCTTTCTGGAATCTAGTCTCCAGATCTGTAGAGTAAGGTAGTGTGCTGGTTTGAAAGAATGCATGTACCCTTGAAAAGCCATGTTTTCATCAAAATCCCATTTCATACAGGCAGAATAATCCCTATTAAATACTGTATGTTTGAATCTGTAATTAGGTCATCTCCCTGGAGATGTAACCCAATCAAGAGTGGTTGTTAAACTGGATTAGGTGATGATGTGTCTCCACCCATTTGGGTGGGTCTTGATTAGTTTACTGGAGTCCTACAAAAAAGGAAACATTTTGGAGAATGAGAGATTCACAGAAAGCAGAAAATGCTGCAGCACCATGAAGCAGAGAGTCCATCAGCTAGTGCTTTAGAGATGAAGAAGGAAAATGTCTCCCAGGGAGCTTCATGAAACAGGAAGCCAGGAGAGAAAGCTAGCAGATGATGCTGTGCTCACCATGAGCCTTTCCAGATGAGAGAGAAACCATGACTGTGTTTGCCATGTGCCTTCTTGGATGAGAGAGAGACCCTGAACTTCATCAGCCTTCTTGAACCAAGGTATCTTTCCCTGGATACCTTTGACTGGACATTTCTGTAGACTTGTTTTAATTGGGACATTTTCTTGGCCTTAGAACTCTAAACTAGAAACTTATTAAATTCCCCTTTTTAAAAGCCATTCTGTTTCTGCAGCTAGCAAACTAGAACAGGTAGTTAGACTAAAGACTTCTATGTACCCTGCCAGCTCTCATATTATATTAATTCTACAACTAGGAAGACAAATTCAAGGTGCGGGTCAACTGATGGCAAACTCCTGGACAATGGTTCCATCTTGTACTGCTAGTCCAGCATGCCTAAAAACTGGAGTGCAAAAACAAATGAGATAGCAAATAATTTGCCTCACCAACTCATCCATTTCTTCATTCTCCCAATACTTCCCATCTGTCAGAATAGTCTGTTCTCTGCCCTTTGAAAACATTTGATATCTGTTCCAACTTCCACATCATTGTCCATTTTATTACCTTATTTGGTTCATTCTTCTTCACCTATCATCTCAAAGTATATCTCCACATTTACTGAAATGAGTTTTTACTGGTTTCTTCCAACTAGTGTCATCCCCTTTTTTCGAACTCCAATAGCACTGTGAAAAAGCTGGTGATTCTTTTGTTTAATCATCTGTTCAAAATGTGTTCTAATTTTTGTTGTATCTTTAAAAGTTCTTTCTCTCTATGACTTAAACAATGTCTAAAGTAAAGCAAGATTTATAATTAACTACCATGTCACTTCATATTTAAGAAAAACAAAGTCTTGTTTTAATCTACTTCTAGAAAAAATGTTAAAAGTTGATTTAGCTCAAAAAAAATCACAGCTCTGACTATAGAAACTTCGATACAGTATTAGTAGCATCCTGAAGTAAAGGGATACTGATGTATTTTAGGATCTTTCTCATTATTATTAATATTAATTATAGTTAATTATTATGAAGTGTTGATACTGGTAACATTAGAGACTGTGGTTGTTAGAGACAAAAAGAGCTAGATTGTCTGCTGTGAAAATGAAAATTTTAGCAAAAGGCTTTAGGGACAGGCATAGACCATTTTACCCAAAAGGAAAAGCTAAAGATATAAGCTAATGCTTTTTTTGATTGATTCAGGATGAAATGAATATAATGCAAAAAAGAGCTTTTGCTTGAGTAAGATAAAGAATAAACTAAAGTTTCCATTGTAATCTATGCAGGGGTTTAACTCTTCAATACAGTGACTTAGAATGGCACATTGATTTTCTTAACTCTGTTAACTACTCTTTCATGTATAAGCAAGTAACTTAGACCAAACATTCAACTAATATTTACAAAGCAGTATCATGTACAAGGCATTAGACTAAATGTTATAGGGACACAAGAGAAAACAGGCACCTGACAATGAGCTTATGCTTTAATATGGGGAGCTTTTGTGGGAAGAAAAGAAAAAAAGAAGAATGGAAGGAAGAAATAGGAGAGAGAGAGAAGAAGGCACTCAAAAGACACAAAGGAGGCAGTAAAATAGGTGAAGATAAAATGCCTTGGGCGTTCAGAAGACAAACTCGGTGATGAATTTGACCCTTGGTGGCAACATACCTAAAATCACAAAGTCAGTTCTTATAGGACAACTTATCTGAGTTCATCTCAAATCACTTTCCCACCACTCTCCCTGACACTTACTCTGCTCCAGTCACAATGGCTACCATTCATTTCTGTTAAAGGAGGAACAATTTCATAACACACCTTCTATCCAAATGGTCCAATTTGGCATTTGATCATGTACATGCTTGGCTTCTATGCACTGCCTTCTAGCTTTCCTCTTGTATTTGTGTCTATTCCTCCTTGGTTCAATGTTTCTGCTCCACTCTTAAATGATGTATGCATTCAGGCTCTTTTTATTTATCACTTTTACATGAACTCTGTAGATGATCTCATCCCATCCATAGTGCCAACTACCATCTATATGCCAGAGACTCCCAAAACTACAGGCATGGTTTCTACTTTCCTAATACTGTAGACCTACATATATCACTATTTCTAGAATTTCTGCTCCTACGTATCTCAAATTCAACAAGTCCAAGACTGGCCTGCCCCTGTATCCCTCATCTCTATTAGTGGTCCCAGCATTTATAGGACAAAAACTTCGAATTCCTTGGCTTATCTCTCATCCACCATATTCAGTTTTCAGTTTTTATTTTACACCTGTCCTTTTCTTTTCCTAACTTTTTTCCTGGCTATATTTTTATGCCCTACCAAGCTATCCTGTTCACAATTGCCAATGCAATCTTTGTACCATGCACACCCTATGATTCAGCCACACCAAAATATTTGTACCAGGGCAGGCCACAGTGGCTCAGCAGGCAAGAATGCTCGCCTGCCATGCCAGAGGACCCGGGTTTGATTCCCGATGCTGGATCATGTAAAAATAAATAAATAAATAAAATAAAATAATAAAAAATATTTGTACCAGACTTGCATGCCTCCAGACTTTCTCATGCTGTTCCCTCTGCTCATATTACATTTTTAGACTGGCCTCAAATTACCTCCTAAAAGAAAAATTTCCTGACATTTGTGGACAAAAATAGTCCTTCCTCTGTGATCCCATAGTACCTAATAGTAAATTGGATTAGCATTTAATCAACTGTTTGAGAATTTTTGTTTATATTCTCATTCTTTTTCAGTCTGAGAGTTCCTCTAGGAAAAAGACAGTGGTGTCTAACCCATCTCTTTTCGCACTGTAAGGATTCAGTTGCAGGAAACAAACCACTCTAGCTATTTTAAGTCAAAAGCAATGTAACCTAAGAGATTAGGTTCTTATGAGATCATTGGAAGTGTTGAAAGTACAGGCTACAGCCCTGTGAATGACTCCCAGAATAGCATTCTCAACTGACCCCTCAGAGAACCTTGGCCACAATCAGGAAAGTGGGGAATCAGGAGGCCACCACTGGAATCAGTGAGACATAGAACATACTACTAGTGATGTAATTCAAGATGTATGACTAGCCACCACCACACTGCTTCTAGACTTAACAAATGTACTGACTAAATCTCAAAAGGCTGAATCAGAAATACCCACTGTCTCTATGGCTTAACTTGAGAGCAGCAGCCATTAGGACAACAGGATGGCCACTGGTTCATTGTTGCCTCTAAATCCCATATGAGTGCATCTATTTTATGCAGAAACCTAGCTACACTGGAGTCTGAGTGGTGCAGATTTTTAGTTTTCAAGATTTGTCAATACAAGAAAGCACTCCAGAAGCATTTCCCTATGCTATTTTAAATTCTTTATAAGCATAATTTTTATAGTTGTGTACAAAACTGTGTACAAGTTTGTTAAATCTGCTATTTTAAACCTCTTTTCTGGAAATTCCAGATATATTTACTGCCAAATTCATGATATAAGCTTCAGATTCCACAGCTTCCATACTTCTGACAGAGGGTCAATCAGTTCTGTTCTTGCTTGTATTCTACATATTAAAGCATCCATCTGAACACATGAAAAATTACATGGTTTTATTAAACTGTCCTTTAGATGGAATCAACTGGAGGCTCTCTCAATGCCTTATGATAGCTACTTTGAGCTCTCATAACCTTCCAGAAAAACAGCCTTAGCTTAAGAGATCTTTTGCACCCTTGATTCAATAGGTTAGAAGCTGACCATTGTCCTCATATGCTCCTGGCATATACCATGAGCTGGAGTTCTCCATCTGGGACACTGAACATATTTTGCAAACCTCTCAAGCATCCATAGCAAAGAAATGTAACATTTTGAAATATGGTTTTATGGTGTTATCACCCAGAAACTCATCAACTCCCACAGGCACCTTGGCATTTTATTGCTGTTGAACTCATCATCTACTACGTAAAAATATGTCATTTATTGGAAACAAATCCAGTAGCTTTCTCATTCTCTACATATTATTTTGAAAGGTTATTGATGTCTTTCTCTGAAATAATGAGGTGATAAATATGAAAAAGATGCTTTCAAAATGCAACTTCATTAACTCAGTTGTTACTGTTTTTCATAATATATACTCTTGGGTCATTTCAGTCATTTCACTTTCTTAAGCAAAGTGCAAATAAACTTTACATTTTAAACTGTGATGCAGAAAGTAATTTAGAAAAATGAAGACAGAAATCTTACTTTGAATGGATCAGTCTCCAACTTCTATGGATTGCTAAAAAAAAGTCCCTAGTCGTCACTTGGCCTTTGTTATACTAACCTTCTCAATAGTCCACACCACCACCACCCAACTGCTTTTGGCTTACAACATCCACAGGATATTGCTATTTCTTTTTTGTTGGCATAAGGCTGTGAGGGTACAACCTGGGTTTTAACTGCTCCTGGCAATGTATCTGGTGAAACCATAAGCTCCATAAGGAAAAGGACTGTGTCTTTTTTCTTCTTTTAACTTTTTCTAGTAGTTACCAGTAGAAAGTACAAAATTTCCCATTTTAACCATTCAGGTGTACAATTCACTAGTATTAATTCAATTCACAATATTGTGCCACCATCACCAAGATCCATTACCCTTCCTTTATCATTGCCTCAAACAGAAACTATTCACCTATTAAACTATAATTCCCTCTTTCCAACCTGCAACACCTTTGGTAACCATTATGAAGTTTGCTTCTTCTAGGTGCTTCATATAAGCAAGATCATACAATATTGACTTTATGTGTGTGTGTCTTGCTTATTGCTCTCAACATGATGTCTTCAAGGTTCATCCATATTGCACAAATTCATATAGAATAGCAAAGGGCCTCAAATCACTAAATCAATAACTGCAAAGGAAGAACAAAGTTGGAGATTTCACAATTACCAAATTTCAAAATTTATTGCAAAGACACAGTAACCAAAATAGTATGGTACTGCATAAAGATAGACACATCGACCAATAGAATAGAACTGAACATTCAGAAATAAACCTACATATCACTGGTCTTACGGATTTTTGATAAGGGATTCAAGTATGTTAATGGAAAAAGAGCGACCTCTTCAACAAATGGTGTTGGGAAAACTGAATAACATGCAAAAAAATGAAGTCATATCCCTACCTTATACCATATGCAAAATTAACTCCAAATCAGTCAAAGACATTAACATAAGACATAAAGCTATAAAACTCCAGGAAGAAAAAAGAGGGTACAACCTTCATTACCTTGGATGTGTTAGTGATTTCTTTTATATGACACCAAAAGCACAGGCAACAGAAGACAAAAAATTAACTTCAACAAAATTAAAAACTTTTACATGTCAAGAAAGTGAAAAGACAACCTATGGATTGGGAGAAGATAATTATCAACCATATATCTGAAAAGCATTTACTATCCAGAATATATAAAGAACTACTACAGATCTTCAACAAAAAGACAACCCAATTTTAAAAATGGGCAAAGACCTTGAATACTAAAGAAGATACTTTAACTAAAGAAGATGTACTAATGGCCAATAAGTGCATGAAAATATGCTCAACATTGTTAGCAATCAGGAAAAAGTAAATTAAAAAAACATCATACTCACTAGGATGACTACAATTTAAAAAGAAAGAGAAATATTATTAAGTGTTGGTGGGGATTCAGAGAAATAGAAAACTTTATACATTGCTGATGACACTGTAGGAAGGTGCAACACTGAAAATCAGTTTGGCAGTTCCTCAGCACTGTGTCTTATTCACCCTTGTAATCCCAGCCAGTGCCTAGAATTCTGCATGTTAAACCAAATTGCAAATACCTAGGAAATAAATTCCTTATTAAAGTTTATGAATACAAACCATAATGTATTTTGCTCTAAGGAACATGATTGTGTAGGTAGGGGTGGAGGGGAGGTGGATCATTTCTATTAATGATTTAAAATATTATTCTACCACATAAAATATGTACTTTGCTTATGAAATGTGAAACATGCTGGGTTCATTCTAGATGATCATCATTCAAAGGGAAATTTAAGCCCTCTAAGAAAATATACCTCCGTCCTACATTAATTACAGCATAACATAGTATATATTCTGAAGTACATACAGATTTGTCAGAGTAATAGTGCTGTCTGTCAGCTTTAAAATAGAATCTGGCTTACCCATAAATATAAACTCTCTTTCATAAGCCTTAACCTTTCTTAATCATTAGTGTCTGGAATTTATCTTGTAGGCATGGAAAGCACTGTGAGCTTTCTTGTTTCCTAAGTTTGATTGACAACAATACTAACACTAGCTTATTTTTTGTCAATTTTTTTGTCAAATACCCTATAAACTCAAATCCTGTGAGATCCTTGAGGGCTTTGTCAACCTCTGTATTAACAGCGGTTATTACTTACTGGTTTATAGTAGGCACAAAATATTTATTAAATGTCTTTCCCCTGTATTAGTTTGTTAAACTGCCAGATTGCAATATACCAGGAATGCAATGGCTTCTATAAAGGGAATTTAATAAGTTACAAGTTTACAGTTCTAAGGCCATAAATATGTGTAAACTAAGGCATCCAGAGAAAGATACCTTGGCTCAAGGAAGACTGATCTGGGAAGGCATGCTGCTGGTGTCTGCTGGATCTTGTTCCCAGTTCTATTGCTTCCAGCTTCTGATGCTAATTGTTTCCTCTCTAAGAGTCCGAGGGCCTATGCTTAGTTCCTTTGGGACAAAACTCTGGATTCTGGCTTGTTTAGTATCACATGGAAAGGCACATGGTGACATTTGCTGGGCTCTCCCCACGTCTAGGCATCTGCTCTCTCTGTTGGCACTCCAAGCATCTCTAAACATTCCTGTCTCTGTCAGCTGTGAACCAACTATTCTCCAAGTGTCTGCACCTGAGGTTTCTCCAAATGTTTCCCCTTTTAAAGGACTCTAGTAAACTAATTAAGAACCACTTTTGAATGGGTGGCATCACATCTCCATCATATCAAAAGGCCACAACCACAATTGGTCATGTCACATCTACATGGATGTAATCTAACCAAAAAGTCACACCCACCACTGGGTGTTCCACATCGCTGTGCAAATGATCTAATCAAAATGGTTTCTACCCTACTATATTGAATGAGAATTAAAGAACATGCCTTTTCTGGGGTATGCAACAGTTTCAAACCAGCACACCCTTCCTCTAATTCTTAGCCCAAGAAGTTAGAGTGGGAATGAGGGTAACTGACAGACCTTGACATACTTTTGTGACCATTATTTTACCTCAGGTCCAGAATTTCAGTTATGAACAGTAGTAACCATATAGCAGTATACTCGCCAACAGCTGTGTAGGGGCCACATGAAAAAAAAGCTTGTGACAATGTTGCCCAAGGACTGAAAGAAATAATAGGAGTGCTAGACCACTGCAGTATAACGAGTCTCCCAGTTAATTATTCAAATATTCTTCATAGGAAGTGAAAACTAATACCCATACAACGGTTTTGAGCCATCAAAACCTCCACCACGTATATGCTAGATGCAATTTGTTTGCTATAGCTCAATGCAAGTAATGCGATATTTCACTGGGCAGACCATATGCTTTTATTAAAGTAGCTCATTTAGGTAGAAATTAATGCACCTGAATATTTACAGTGCATTTCTAGCTCTGTGCCCATACTCTTATATAGGATCCCTTGTCCTTGGAATGTTAATAATGCCCATTAGGCTTGAAAATGCGTGAGTCTAATGATTGAGCTCTAGCAAACTGCTTGAATTGTTTATCATTGCAAAGATGAATTGCTTTAGAAGGCTGCTCTACCAGCCAATCTAGTTAAAATCAAAGGTGATGCTAATGTTAAAGTTATTCTGGGGAAATGCCTTAGCAGTTCCAATCTCTCACCCTGAGGGTGTTAATTCTATTATCTCAAGTATCTCACAGTTTGTTATTTCAGTTATCTCTATTAGTTCTGTTATCTCAGTGGTTAGTCTCATTTGTGTGATCCCCCAAACCTCATCCAGTATTTAGGCCCTAGGCTATGCTGCAAGCCACTGTTAGAGGTGATGCCTTAAATTAGCTTTGTGCTTTTAAGCATCTTTCAAACTCATTCATATGCATTATTTCTCTTGAACCTTAAAACTGGGAGTCTGAATCTCTCATTTCATAGGGGTTCTCAAAGTCCAGGGTCAGAGAACTAGTAAAGTAATTGAAACTGGTGGGAGGCTTTTAGGAGGCTTTTGCAGGGAACCAGATACCAAGTGATGCAAGTTTAGACAAAGGTTAGGTCAGATGAAATTAATAGAATATAAGGACACTCTTTAATAATTATAAAAGCAATACATCCATATTTTTAAACATTCAGAAAATCCATCAGTATATAAATTAAACAGAACCCACCCTCCCTCTCTTCAAATCCTTCTACCCAGGAGTAGCCATTTTGAACAGTTTTATGTATATCTTTTTTTTCTTCATTAGGGAAGTTGTGGGTTTAGAGAACAATCATGCAAAAATTACAGGGGTCTTATATACCACTCCATTATAAACACCATGCACTGATGTGGAATAGTTGTTATAATGGATAATAGCACATTTTTATAATTGTGATATTAACTATAGCATGGTTTAATTTATGGTTCACTTTTTGTATAATGTAGTTGCATGAATTTTTTTTTAATTTGTATTCTTTTACCATACATATAATCTAACATTTCTCCCTTTAATCATATTACAATATATACTTTGCTGCTATTAAATTCACAATTTTGTGATACTATAATCACCATTCATTACCAAAACATTTCCAACACTGCAAATAGGAACACTGGACATTTTAAGCCTTAACTTTCCATTCCCTATCCCCACCTATGCTTTCATCTCTGATGGACACTAGGGTTGTATCTATCTTTTGGCAATTGTGAAAAATGCTGCTATGAACATCAGTGTGCAGATATCTGCTTGATCCCTGCTTTCAATTCTTTTGGATATAAACCTAGGACTCAGATTTCTGGGTCATATGGGAAGATCTTTATAAAGCTTTTAGAGGAACTACCAAACTGTCTTTGCACAGCAGCTGCACACTGGCAGAAAATGAGTGTTCCGATTTCTCTGCATCCACTCCAAGATTTTTTATTTTCTGTTTTTTTTTAATAGCAGCAATTCGAACTGGTGTGAAATGGCATCTCAAAGTAGTTTTGATTTGCATTTACCTGATGGCTAATGATGTTGAGCATCTTTCCAAGTGCTTTTGGGTCATTTGTACATCTTCTTTGGAGAGATATCTGAATGGATAAACAAAATGTGGTATACACCCATAATGGATTATTATTCAGCACTAGAAAAGAATGAAGTCCTGATACATATGACAACATGGATGAACCTTGAAGATATCATGTTGATTGAAATAAACCAGATACAAAAGGTCAAATATTGTATGATCTCACTGATTTGAAACAATTAGAATAAGAAAACTCATAGAGTTAGAATCTATAATATAGGTTACCAGGTGCTAGATTGGAGGTAGGGAATGGGTAGTGAATTCATAATCATCAGAACTTCTATTTGAGTTGATTGTAAAGTTTTGGAAATGGATGGTGGTGATGGTAATGCAACATTGTGAATGTAATTAACAGCACTGAAGTATATATGTGAATGTGGTTAAAAGGGGAAATTTTGGGTCATATATATGTTAACTAGTATAAAAATTAAAAGATAAAACCTAGAACTGTACAACATATGTGAATCTTAGTATAAGTGATGGACTATAGTTAATCATTCAATTATAAAAATGTTCTTTCCTGAATTAAAACAAATATATCACACTAATGCAAAGTGTTAATAAACAGTTGGTATACTGGAAAAATATATATTCTAATGTGAACAGTGGACTCTAGTTAATATTATATTTATAATATTCTTTCATCAATTATAACATTCAAAATGTTAATAATAGTGGGGTGGGGTATAAGGGAATGCTGTATTTTTCTGTAAACCTACAACTTCTCTAATTAAATAAATTAAATTAAAAAATAATTCCTATATTTTGTCTTGCCCTTTTTTCATGCTATGGGAGGTCTCTGATAACATGCATTCAATCCCAATGGAGTAAGCTCTTAAGCCTTCATTAGCTTAGAGGGTCTAGGCTCTGCAGGTATGAAAAAATGAAGCAATAAGAAGTATAGATGGGAACAAATATGCACCAATAGTAAGGTGGTAAAGACATGTGATTTACATACTTCAAATTTTTGCCTGTTACAATTGCCAACCTAATTAATTAAATGATGATAAGAAACACAATGCAACACTACACAACCATTAAAATGATTACATATATATGACATGGAAACATGTCCTCAATATTTTTAAGTGAAGCCACAGTTTATGGAATGGCATTTTTGTGTAATCATTTATATATTAAATTGTATTTATTTTTGTATTTAATATTAGAATGAAGAATGTTCACCAGGAGCTAATAGTGATTGTCACTGAGTGGTGGAATTATTGATTATTTTTGTGATCTCATACTTTTCTATGTTATTAAAAATTTTGAATAGTTTTATTGAGATACTATTCACATCATGCAATTCATCCTTAGTTTCTTTGTTGTCATTATTATCTGATGACAGCAAGCTTCTTAAAAATGTAAAGCTCTGATAAGAGCAAACAGTTCTGTAAAATAACAGGCTGTTATACCTAATTAATGTACTGGATAAGTTTTCATGGAGATTTGTGTTTTTAAAAAGGTGACTGGAGGTGTAAACTTCTCCAAGGAGTGGTCTTCTTGTGGAGCACCCCCAGGACCTGTTGCAACTGAGAGGCAGTCAGGAGAGCTTTCTGAGCAGGATTGTGCAGGCATTTTTAATGAAATTTCTGACTCCTTGTCTTATGTTAACCCTGTGAGAATCACTCCTTTTTAGAACTACCAAGATTCTCATCAATCATCTAGTTGGACCTCTCCTAATTTTATGGGAGCAACTGAAGCCAGGGTGTGCAATGCCTGGCACAAGGTCACTCAGGCAGTTGGTGGCAGAGCTCAGACCATAATTAGGGACCTCACCAAGTGTAGACCTTCTCCCAGTGCCAGGAGGAGATGTGTCTCCAAAAGCTGAAGGAACTCGGGAGGACTGGTACCAGGATAATACTCAACAATCAAAACAAATAATATTTCAATGCAATATTCTAAAAAAAAAATCAGCAAATTTCAGCCTGTGCCTACCACCCGTTTTTGTAAATAGTGTTTTATTGGACAGAGGGCCAGGATTAGGGTGAAATAAGCGAGGTACAATGTGCAAGTACAAGATCAAATCTTGTCATTTAAACTATGCTTTTTTGCTTATCATGGATTTTATATCAATTTTTATTTTCTAAAATTGCTTTAAAATACTATTCATTATGAGGGTGGACAAAGTGGCTCAGTGGCAGAGTTCTCACCGGTCGTGCTGGAGACCTGGGTTCAATTCCAGGTGCCTGCCCATGCAAATGATATATATATATATTATTCAT
Organism: Tamandua tetradactyla; assembly: GCF_023851605.1. NCBI lineage: Eukaryota > Metazoa > Chordata > Mammalia > Pilosa > Myrmecophagidae > Tamandua > Tamandua tetradactyla. The sequence goes on along the minus strand of NC_135353.1, from coordinate 50,326,674 downwards.
TTTGATTACTAAGTTTTTTGGCACCCCTCAAATTTTATGCCAGATACCAGTGCCTCACCTGCCTCACCCCAATCCCAGCCCTGTGACCTGGCATCAGCCTCCAACCTTCTCAGACATATTATGCCTTCTCCAGTGCTTACCCACCTCGGCACCTCACAACTGTCCCTCAACCCTGGGAAGCACAGTAATCCCACCCTCGGTTAGTCATTCCTGCCTGCTTTTTCTGTTCCCAGGTGAGGCAGGGATCTTGCAGGAGGAGAGTGACCAGGGGTAGTATGAGCACTTACAAGCAGCTCATATTCAGCACCTTCCCCAGCCATTACACAGACAGCGGCTCCTGGCTTGCCCCTAACCGCTGAGGTTTGCAGGCTGAGGTGATCCTTGATGGAGTTCACCTAGCGTGGCACGCTGTGATGATGTTTAAAATCTCTTCATTGAGGAGAGCTCGCCCCCAGCCATTGCTCTTTTTTTTTTTTGTATGCTGTAAGTCAGGGGTCACATTTCATTCTTTTTCCAGTGAGTATCCCCTTATTGCAGTACCATTTGCTGAATTTTTGTTTATTTGGTTTTTCATTTGTTTGTTTGTTCGTTTTGGGAAGTGCATGGGCCAGGAATCAAACTAGGTCTCCCACATGGCAGACAAGAATTCTCAGTCATTGTCTGTTTTTTTTTTTTTAAATTGTTAAATATAACATAAATACAAGGCAAAGAAAGAAAAAACAATAACTTTCAAAGCATGCTTCAACAAGTAGTTATAGAATAGATCCCAGAGTTTGTCATGTGCTACTACTATTCCACCATCACAGATTTTTCCTTCTAGCTGCTACAAAACACTGGAGGCTAGAAGAAATATTAATATAGTGATTCAGCAGTCATAATTGCTTAAATCTTACTTTCTCTGTTATACCTTCTCCTTCTCCTCTGTCCCCTTTCCCAATCATTGGGTATCTTTAGGCAAAGCCCATTGGTTTTTGTGTTGAAAGGGGTGTGGACTCTTAGGATAAGGGGAGGTAATTAGTTGATAATCTTGGAGAGGCTGATCCCTCCGGATTTCAGGATTTATCTGATGTAGGAACCCTTTGAGAATTATAGGTTCCAGGAAAGCAAATTTAGTGCATGAAACTTATTATAGTCTCAATTTGTGCCCTAGATGTTCTTCAGAGTTAACAGAGTGATGTTGGTTGGGGTTTAGCAAACTGTGGAAATAAGCACTATTGACCTGAAGCTTGCATGAGTAGCCTCCAGAATAGCCTTTTGCCTCCACTTGATCTCTCTTAGTCATGGGCACCTGTTTTATCACACTTCCTCCCTCCCTTTTGGTCTGGAAGGCACTGTCAATCCCATAGTGCCAGGGCTGGACATGTCATCTGTGTAAATCATACCCCATGTTGTTAGGGAGATTTTCACCCCTAAATGTCATGTCTCATATAGCGGGGAAGGTAATGAGTTTCCTTGCAGAGTTGTGCTTAGAGAGAGGCCACACCTAAGCAACAAAAGAGGCTTTCTGGAAGCAGCTCTTACCCTTAGGCCTTGTTATGGGTAGTCTTAGCTTCTCCCCTACAGAAATAACTTTCATAAGGGCAAGGCTCAAAATCAAGGGCTTGGCCTATTTTCTTGGGAGTCTCCAATTGCTGAGAGGGTACCTAGAGTTTCCTAGAATGGAAAGTTTAGTAGTTCCATATATGTGTGGAATTCCATATTCCCTTTGGACCATCAAGGGACTTTATGAATACTTTTAAATTATCAGTCTACCATGGCTGAAGATGTATCCTGCTATTATATTAAGCTATACAGAATTACAAGACTTCATTCCTGTTTTGGACTCCAGGAGTTTGTGTTGTTTAAATGAGCTGTCATTTAGATTTAGATTATGTGTTACAGAAAATTTAGGTTCTAGACATAATAAAACTCTCTGCCTTTGGTGTCATATAGTAGGTGAATGTCTAGAAGTACATACACCATCATCTTTTCCCTATATTCTGATTCATTTTAGACCCAGTTAGATTGGCTTCATTTTCAACTCTAATTGTTTGCCTTGCTTCTTTTTCCGTTACTTTTGACTATTACTATATATATAGCTATGCTAACTTTCAGGACTATAGCACTCCAATTCTGGGTCTTAGGTGTCACAGAGTTATTCAAAGTTCCAGGGAAATATCAGCTGATATATATAGCACAGTGTCTCAGAATCTAGAAATACATTTACAATTTCAGACTAAATGTGGATATTACAAGGGCTTGCAATCTAGGCTCCAATTTCTTATAAGCATTTTCTCAAAGAGACCTTTGCATATGTTTTATTTTATTTCTGACTTATTCTGTACAACGCATCTTCCCCAAGGTTTATTCAGTTCATTGCATGCCTCTTGATGTCCTTCCTTTTTTGTAGCCACACCATATTCCATCATATAAATGTATCACAGTTTGCCATTCTGCTTCTCAGTCATTGTACACTTCAGCTCCCTCAATCTTTTGAGCATCATGAATAATGTTCAAAATAAACCAAGTGTTACAGTGTTCTCACTTGATTGTACAATCAACAGCACTCTCAATTTTAGACAATTTTCATTGGTCCACAATGACAGAACTGACAAATACAGTGTCACCAACTATCAAATCCAAACTACTACTTATCACTGGTCCCACCCCTCACCCCCAATTAGTTGCGCCTAGTAGTGCTGTGGTCCTATTGATAGCTTCCTATTAACTACTGGCCATAGCATGCATTTTTAGTTTCCCTCCCATAACCCTCTACTATTTACCCTTTCGCCACTATTAAACTTTTGAAATAGTTCATGCAAGAACTTACTTATAATTGTAGATTTAATCAGTGGGATACATGGCACTACACATCCCCTTTTAATCATATTCACCTTCAATATGGTAATGTTACTTATAACCCTGCTAATTAGTTGCCATTACTTTTATCCATTCCCTTTCATTTAGGTTCAACATCATTGGTTAGCCATTCCCCATCTCTGGATGTTGTATACCTAAGTTTGCTATATTCTACAGTGTATCCTCTGAGATTACCTCCACCAGAGTCATAATAGCAAAATCATACAGTATCTGTCCTTTTGTGTCTGACTTATTTCATTCAGCATTATGTCCTCAAGTTTCATCCACATTGTCATATGCTTAAGGACATCATTTTGTCTTAATGCTGCTTACTATTTCATTGTATGTATGTACAACATTTTGTATATCCACTCATCTGTTGATGGGCATTTGGACTGTTTCCATCTTTTGACAATTGTGAATCCTGCTGCAATGAACATCAGTGTACAGATGCCTGTTCGTGTCACCGCTTTCAGCTCTTCTAGGTATATACTGATTATTGGTATTGTCAGGTCATAGGGCAACCCAGTCTTTAGTTTTCTGAGGAATCACCAAACCATTTTCCATAGCAGTTGCACCATTATACATACCCACAAACAGCAAATAAGTGTCCCAACTTCTCCACATCCTCTCTGACATTTGTAGTTTCCTGTTTGGGTAATAGCAGCCATTCTTATAGGTGTGAGATGATATCTCATTGCCGTCTTGATTTGCATTTCCCTTATAGCTAATGAAAATGAGCATTGCTTCAAGTGCTTTTTAGTCATTTGTAATTGCTGTTCAGAAAAGTGTCTGTTCATATCCTCTGACCATCTTATAATTGGGTTGTTTATCCTTTTATTGTTGAGCTGTATAATTTTTTTATGTACACAGGATATCAAGCCTTATACGTGGTTTCCAAATATTTTCTCCCATTGAGTTGGCTGCAACTTCACCTTTCTTACCAAGTCCTTTGAGGCACAGAAGTGCTTGATCTTAAGGAGTACCCATTTGTCTATTTCTCTTTGGTTGTTTGAGTTTTAGGTATAAAGTTTAAGAAGCTATTTTCTATTACTAGATCTTGAGCATGTTTCTCTGCATTTTCTTTGAGAAGTTTTATGTTAATGGCTCTTATATTTAGGTCTGTAATCAATTTTGAATTAACTTTTGTATAGGGTGTAAGGTAGGGGTCCTCTTTCATTCTTTTGGCTATTGATATCCAATTCTCCCATGTCCATTTGTTGAAAAGACTATTCTGTCCCAGTTCAGTGGATTTGGAGGCCTTATCAAAGATCAATTGTCCATAGATTTGGTGGTCTCTCTCCACACTGTTGATTTGATTCCATTAGTTGATACTTCTATCTTTGTGCCAGTACCATGCTATTTTCACCACTGTGGCTCCATAGTGAGACTTAAAGTCAGGAAGTGATAGTCCTCCCATTTTGCTCTTCCTTTTTAGCATATCTTCAGCTTTTGGGGTCTCTTTCCATTCCAAATAAATAGGATTTCTAAATAAAAGCCATTCAAAGTAGCTTGTTGGGATTTTGATTGGTATTACATTTAATCTATAGATCAATTTGTGAAGAATTGACATCTTAACAACATTCAACCTTTCTATCTGTGAGCAGGGAAGTTTTTCCATCATATAGGTCATTTTTTATTTCTTTTAGCAATGTTTTGTAGCTTTCTGTGTAAAAGTCCTTGAAAACCCAGGTTGAGCTTATTCTTAGATACCTGATTCTTTCAGTTGCTATTTTGAATGGAAATTCTCCTTAATTATCTCCTCAGATAGATCGTTACTTGTATATAGAAATGTTACTGATTTTTGTACATTAATCATGTATCCTACCACTTTGCTGAATTTGTTTATTAGTTCAAGTAGTTTTGTCATATATTTCTTAGGGTTTTCAAAGTATACAATCATGTCATCTGCAAATAATGAAAGCTTTACTTCTTCGTTTCTGATTTGGTTGCCTTTTATTTCCTTTTCAAGTCTAATCGCTCTAGTACAATGTTGAATAATAGTGGTGACAATGGGCATCCTTGTCTCATTCCTGATCTTAGAGGGAAGATTTTCATTCTCTCACCATTAATTATGATGCTCTCTATGGCTTTTTCATATATGCTGTTTATGATATTGAGGAAGATTCCTTCATTTCCTACCTTTTGATGTGTTTTTATCAGGAAATGATGCTGAATTTTGTCAGATACTTTTTCAGCATCAATTGATATGATCATGTGATTTTTCCCTTCTGATTTGTTAATGTGTTGTATTACATTTGATTTTCTTGTGTTGAACCACCCTTGCATTCCTGGTATAAGACCCACTTGGCCATGGTGTATAATTCTTTTTAATGTTTTGTTGGATTTGATTTACTAGTACTTTATTGAAAAGTTTTGCATCTATGTTGATAAGGGAGATTATTCTGTAGTTTTCCTTTTTTGTAGCATCTTTATTCAGTTTTAGTTTTAGAGTGTGTCAATTTGAATCTATTATGTACCCCCAGAAAAGATATGTTTTGGTCATGATCCAATCTTGTGGGGGCAGTCACTTATTTTAATCCTGATTCAATATTGTCAGGTGGAAACTTTTGATTAGATTATCTCCACAGAGATGTGGTGCACCCAATCGTGAGTGTGGCCTTTTGATTAAATGAAGTTGTTACTCTACCCAGTCAGGGTGGGTCTTGATTAGTTTACTGGAGTGCTTTAAAAAGGGAAACATTTTGGAGAGAGTTCAGAGCAGATTCAGATACTTGGAGAACAGTTGCTTCAAAACTGACAGAGCCAACACAAGACCTAGACATTTGGAGATGCAAGATCCAGCAGATGTCACCATGTGCCTTCCCATGAGATGCTAAACAAGCCAGAATTCAGAGTTGTGTCCTGGAGGAGCTAAGTGAAGGCCCACGGAAGTCAACTGAGGAACCCCCATAGGAAACAGAGGCTGAAAACAATGGATCCCAGGAGCTTTCCCAGCTGACAGAAGTATTTCAGATGGCAACAGCCTTTCTTGAGTGAAGGTGACCTCTTGGTGCCTTAGCTTGAATATTTTTCTCAGCACTAAAAGTGTAAACTTGTAACCTTTAAATCCCCTTTGTAAAAAGCCATTCCATTTCTGGTACATTGCATTCTGGCAGCTTAACAAACTAATGTAAGAGTGATTTTACCTTCATAAAATGAGTTAGTAGCATTCTTTTTTCCCCAATTTTTAGGAAGAATTTGCACAGGATTGGTATTAGTCCTTTTAGGAATGTTTGATAAAATTCCCCTGTGAAGCTGTCTGGTCCTGAGCTTTCCTCTGTAGGAAGATTTTCAATGACTGATTGAATCTCTTTTCTTGTAATTTTTTTGTTGAGATCTTCTGTTTCTTCTCAAGTCAGTATATGTAGATTTTGTGTCTCTAGGAATTTTTCCATTTCATCTAAGTTATCTAGTTTATTTGCACATAGTTGTTCATAGTATTGTCTTATGACTATTTTTTAGTTTCATCAGAATCCATGGTAATGACCCCCTTCTCATTTCTGATTCTGTTTATTTGCATCCTCTCTCTTTTTCTCTTTGTTAATCAAGCTAGGTGTTCTATTTTGCAAATTACTGGAATGTGATATACCAGAAACAGTATAGCTTTTATAAAGGGAATTTAATAAGCTACAAGTTTACAGTTCTAAGACTATGGAAATGTCCAAACTAAGGTATCCAGGTAAAGATGGATTATTAATTCAAGAAAGGCTGATGCATTTGGAACACCTCTGTAATGTGGAAAGGCACACTGGTCCCTTGCTGGTCCCTTGCTCTTGGGCTCTGTGCTTTCAGTCTCTGTTCCTGTGGAGATTCCTCACTTTGTTTCTCCAGGGCTGGTTTTCATTTCTTGACTCCCATTGGCTCTCTCCATGTTTTGGCTTGCTTAACATCTCATGGCAATGTCTCTTGCCTCCAAGCATCTACAAATATCTGTGTCTTTGTTCTCCAAATACCAGCATCTGTGTCAGCTCTGCTTTGAAGTTTCTGTCAGCTCTGCTCTGAAGTTTCTGTCAGCTCTCTCTCTGATGGCTGTAAAATTCCTGTTGTTTCTGGCTCTCTCTCAAATATGTTTCCTCTTTTACAGGATTCCAGTAAACTAATCAAGACCCACCTGGAATGAGTGGAGTCACACCTCCATCTAATCAAAAGGCCAACCCACAACTGTGTCTGTCACTTCTGCATGGAGATGATCTAATAAAGAGTTTCCACTCTACAGTATTGAATCAGGATTAAAAGAAATGGCAGTTCCTAAGAAGATTGGATGAGGATTAAAACATGGCATTTCTGGGGTACATAATACTTTCAAACTGGCACACTAGTGTTCCATCAATTTTATTGATTTTCTCAAAGAACCCATTTTTGCTTTTGTTGATCTTTCTATTGTTTGCCAGTTTCTTTATTTTGGCTTTAATATTTGTTTTTTCTCTTATTTTATTTGCTTGGAATTAGTTTTCTGTTCTTTATGTAAATTCTCCAGGTGAGAAGTTAAGTCCTTGAATTTTTGCTCATTCCTGTTTTTTAATATAGGTATTTAGGGCAATAAATTTCACTCTCAGCACTGGCTTTGCCACATCCCATAAGTTCTGTTATGTTGTTTTCTCATTATCACTCATCTTCAGAAGTTACTGATTTCCCAAGCATTTTATTTTTTGACCCACTAATTATTTAAGCATATGCTCTTTAATCTCCATATAGTTATGAAAGCTCTGGTTCTTTGGTGATTATATTCTTCAACTTCATTCCATTCTGGTCAGAGAAAGTGCTTTTGATAATTTCAATTCTATTAAATATATAAAGACTCACTTTGAATATGATCTATCCTGGAGAACATTTCATGCACTCTAGAGAAGAATGTATATCCTGGTGTTTCAGTGTGTAGTGATCTATATATTTCTATCAGGTCTAATTCATTTCACACATTGTTTAGGTTCTCTATTTTTTTGTAGACCCACTTTCTGGTTGTTCTATCTTTAGTGGAGAGTGGTGTATTGTACTCTCCCACTATTATAGCTGAAGTGTCTATAGTTCCCTTCAGTTTTGCCAATGTTTGCCTCATGTACTTTCGAGCTCCAAGATTAGGAGTGTGCCAGTTTGAATCTATTGAGTAACCACAGAAAATCTATGTCCTCTAACCCTCATTCAATATTGCTGGGAGGTATCATTTTTATTGTTTCCCTTCTGGGTGGTGACTTTTGATGAGGTATTTTCCATGGAGATGTGTCTCCACCCATTCAAGGTGGGATTGCTTATGGGAGCCCTTTTAAAAGGAACCCATTTTAGATAAAGCCACAGAGCCCACACAGCCAGAGACCTTTGGAGATGAAGAAGGAAAACATCCTTGAGAGACACTTCATGAAACAAGAAGTCTGGTGCGAAAGTTAGTAGACTTCACCATGTGCCCTTCCAGCTGAGAGAGAAACCCTGAATTTCATCGGCCTTTCTTGAGTAAAGATAACTCTTGTTGGTGCCTTAATTTGGTCACTTTCATAGCCTTGCCTTAAATTAGACATTTTGCATATATGGAAATTAAATAAATTCCCCCTTTTTTATTAATTAAAAAAATTAACTAACACAACATTTAGAAATCATTCCATTCTACATATACAATCAGCAATTCTTAATATCATCACATAGATGCATATTCATCATTTCTTAGTACATTTGCATCGATTCAGAAAAAGAAATAGAAAGACAACAGAAAAAGAAATAAAGCGATAATAGAGAGAAAAAAAAATTTTTAAATTTAAAAAATTAAAAAAACTATACCTCAGATGCAGCTTCATTCAGTGTTTTAACATAATTACATTGCAATTAGGTATTATTGTGTTGTCCATTTCTGAGTTTTTGTATCCAGTCCTGTTGCACAGTCTGTATCCCTTCAGCTCCAATTACCCATTATCTTACCCTAGTTCTATCTCCTGATGGTCTCTGTTACCAATGACATATTCCAAGATTATTCTCTAATGTTGGTTCACATCAGTGGGACCATACAGTATTTGTCCTTTAGTTTTTGGCTAGTCTCACTCAGCATAATGTTCTCTAGGTCCATCCATGTTACTACATGCTTCATAAGTTTATTCTGTCTTAAAGCTGCATAATATTCCATCGTATGTATATACCACAGTTTGTTTAGCGACTCATCTGTTGATGGACATTTTGGCTGTTTCTATATCTTTGCAATTGTAAATAATGATGCTATAAACATTGGTGTGCAAATGTCCGTTTGTGTCTTTACACTTAAGTCCTCTGAGTAGATACCTAGCAATGGTATTGCTGGGTCGTATGGCAATTCTATATTCATCTTTTTGAGGAACCGCCAAACTGCCTTCCACAGTGGTTGCACCATTTGACATTCCCACCAACAGTGAATAAGTCTACCTCTTTCTCCACATCCTCTCCAGCACTTGTCATTTTCTGTTTTGTTTATAATGGCCATTCTGGTGGGTGTGAGATGATATCTCATTGTGGTTTTGATTTGCATTTCTCTAATGGCCAGGGACATTGAGCATCTCTTCATGTGCCCTTTGATCATTTGTATTTCCTCTTCTGAGAAGTGTCTGTTCAAGTCTTTTTCCCATTTTGTAATTGGATTGGCTGTCTTTCTGTTGTTGAGTTGAACAATCTCTTTATAAATTCTGGATACTAGACCTTTATCTGATATGTCATTTGCAAATATTGTCTCCCATTGTGCAGGCTGTCTTTCTACTTTCTTGATGAAGTTCTTTAATGCACAAAAGTGTTTGATTTTGAGGAGCTCCCATTTATTTATTTATTTCTTCAGTGCTCTTGCTTTAGGTTTAAGGTCCATAAAACTGCCTCCAATTGTAAGATTCATAAGATATCTCCCTACATTTTCCTCTAACTGTTTTATGGTCTTAGACCTAATGTTTAGATCTTTGATCCATTTTGAGTTAACTTTTGTATAGGGTGTGAGATATGGGTCCTCTTTCATTCTTTTGCATATGGATATCCAGTTCTCTAGGCACCATTTATTGAAGAGACTGTTCTGTCCCAGGTGAGTTGGCTTGACTGCCTTATCAAAGATCAAATGTCCATAGATGAGAGGGTCTATATCTGAGCACTCTATTCGATTCCATTGGTCGATATATCTATATTTATGCCAGTACCATGCTGTTTTGACCACTGTGGCTTCATAATATGCCTTAAAGTCAGGCAGTGTGAGACCTCCAGCTTCAAGATACTTTTAGCAATTCGGGGCACCCTGCCCTTCCAGATAAATTTGCTTATTGGTTTTTCTATTTCTGAAAAATAAGTTGTTGGGATTTTGATTGGCATTGCATTGAATCTGTAAATCAATTTAGGTAGAATTGACATCTTCCAATCCATGAACATGGTATGCCCTTCCATCTATTTAGGTCTTCTGTGATTTCTTTTAACAGTTTTTTGCAGTTTTCTTTGTATAGGTCTTTTGTCTCTTCAGTTAAATTTATTCCTAAGTATTTTATTCTTTTAGTTGCAATTGTAAATGGAATTCATTTCTTGATTTCCCCCTCAGCTTGTTCATTGCTAGTGTATAGAAACACTACAGATTTTTGAATGTTGATCTAGTAGTTTTGCTGTGGATTTTTCAGGGTTTTCAATGTATAGTATCATACCATCTGCAAACAGTGATAGTTTTACTTCTTCCTTTCCAATTTTGATGCCTTGTATTTCTTTTTCTTGTCTAATTGCTCTGGCTAGAACCTCCAACACAACGTTGAATAACAGTGGTAATAATGGACATCCTTGTCTTGTTCCTGATCTTAGGGGAAAAGTTTTCAATTTTTCCCCATTGAGGATGATATTAGCTGTGGGTTTTTCATATATTCCCTCTATCATTTTAAGGAGGTTCCCTTGTATTCCTATCCTTTGAAGTGTTTTCAACAGGAAAGGATGTCGAATCTTGTCAAATGCCTTCTCTGCATCAATTGAGATGATCATGTGATTTTTCTGCTTTGATTTGTTGATATGGTGTATTACATTAATTGATTTTCTTATGTTGAACCATCCTTGCATACCTGGGATGAATCCTACTTGGTCATGATGTTTAATTCTTTTAATGTGTTGCTGGACTCGATTTGCTAGAATTTTGTTGAGGATTTTTGCATCTATATTCATTAGAGAGATTGGTCTGTAGTTTTCTTTTTTTGTAATATCTTTGCCTGGTTTTGGTATGAGGGTGATGTTGGCTTCATAGAATGAATTAGGTAGCTTTCCCTCCACTTCAATTTTTTTGAAGAGTTTGAGCAGGGTTGGTACTAATTCTTTCTGGAATGTTTGGTAGAATTCACATGTGAAGCCATCTGGTCCTGGACTTTTCTTTTTGGGAAGCTTTTGAATGACTGATTCAATTTCTTTACTTGGGATTGGTTTGTTGAGGTCGTCTATTTCTTCTTGAGTCAAAGTTGGTTGTTCATGCCTTTCTAGGAACTTGTCCATTTCATCTATATTGCTGTATTTATTAGCATAGAGTTGTTCATAGTATCCTGTTATTACCTCCTTTATTTCTGTGAGGTCAGTGGTTATGTCTCCTTTTCCACTTCTGATCTTATTTATTTGCATCCTCTCTCTTCTTCTTTTTGTCAATCTTGATAAGGGCCCATCAATCTTGTTGATTTTCTCATAGAACCAACTTCTAGTCATATTGATTTTCTCTATTGTTTTCATGTTCTCAATTTCATTTATTTCTCCTCTAATCTTTGTTATTTATTTCCTTTTGCTTGCTTTGGGGTTAGTTTGCTGCTCTTTCTCCAGTTCTTCCAAGTGGACAGTTAATTCCTGAATTTTTACCCTTTCTTCTCTTTTGATATAGGCATTTAAGGCAATAAATTCCCCTCTTAGCACTGCCTTTGCTGCATCCCATAGGTTTTGATATCTTGTGTTTTCATTTTCATTCACCTCGAGATATTTACTAATTTCTCTTGTAATTTCTTCCTTGACCCACTGGTTGTTTAAGAGTGTGTCGTTGAGCCTCCACGTATTTGTGAATTTTCTGGCACTCTGCCTATTATTGATTTCCAACTTCATTCCTTTATCATCCGAGAAAGTGTTGTGTATGATTTCAATCTTTTTAAATTTGTTGAGACTTGCTTTGTGACCCAGCATATGGTCTATCTTTGAGAATGATCCATGAGCACTTGAGAAAAAGGTGTACCCTGCTGTTGTGGGGTGTAATATCCTATAAATGTCTGTTAAGTCTAGCTCATTTATTGTAATATTCAAATTCTCTGTTTCTTTATTGATCCTCTGTCTAGATGTTCTGTCCATTGATGAGAGTGGGGAATTGAAGTCTCCAACTATTATGGTAGATGTGTCTATTTCCCTTTTCAGTGATTGCAGTGTATTCCTCATGTATTTTGGGGCATTCTGATTCAGTGCATAAATATTTATAATTGTTATGTCTTCTTGTTTGATTGTTCCTTTTATTAGTGGATAGTATCCTTCTTTGTCTCTTTTAACTGTTTTACATTTGAAGTCTAATTTGTTGGATATTAGTATAGTTACTCCTGCTCTTTTCTGGTTTTTATTTGCATGAAATATCTTTTCCCAACCTTTCACTTTCAACCTATGTTTATCTTTGAATCTAAGATGTGTTTCCTGTAGACAGCATATAGAAGGATTCTCTTTTTTAATCCATTCTTCCAGTCTATGTCTTTTGATTGGGGAATTCAGTCCATTAACATTTAGTGTTATTACTGTTTGGATAATACTTTCCTCTACCATTTTGCCTTTTGCATTATATATATCATATCTAATTTTCATTCTTTCTACACTCTTCTCCACACCTCTCTCTTCTGTCTTTTTGTATCTGACTCTAGTGCTCCGTTTAGTATTTCTTGCAGAGCTGGTCTCTTGGTCACAAATTCTCTCAGTGACTTTTTGTCTGAGAATGTTTTAATTTCTCCCTCATTTTTGAAGGACAATTTTGCTGGATATAGAATTCTTGGTTGGCAGTTTTTCTCTTTTAGTAATTTAAATATATCATCCCACTGTCTTCTCGCCTCCATGGTTTCTGCTGAGAAATCTACACATAGTCTTATTGGGTTTCCCTTGTATGTGATGGATTGTTTTTCTCTTGCTGTTTTCAAGATCCTCTCTTTCTCTTTGACCTCTGGCATTCTAACTAGTAAGTGTCTTGGAGAATGCCTATTTGGATCTATTCTCTTTGGGGTGTGCTGCACTTCTTGGATCTGTAATTTTAGTTCTTTCGTAAGAGTTGGGAAATTTTCAGTGATAATTTCTTCCATTAGTTTTTCTCCTCCTTTTCCCTTCTCTTCTCCTTCTGGGACACCCACAACATGTATATTTGTGCGCTTCATATTATCATTCAATTCCCTGAGCCCCTGCTCAATTTTTTCCATTCTTTTCCCTATAGTTTCTGTTTCTTTTTGGATTTCAGATGTTCCATCCTCCAGTTCACTAATTCTAACCACTGTCTCTTGAAACCTACCATTGTAGGTTTCCATTGTTTTTTTCATCTCTTCTACTGTATCTTTCATTCCCATAAGTTCTGTGATTTGTTTTTCAGATTTTCCATTTCTTCTTTTTGTTCATCCCTTGCCTTCTTCATGTCCTCCCTCAATTTATTGATTTGGGTTTTGAAGAGGTTTTCCATTTCTATTCGTATATTCAGAATTAGTTGTCTCAGCTTCTATATCTCATTTGAACTATTGGTTTGTTCCTTTGACTGGACCATATCTTCAATTTTCCTGGTGTGATTTGTTATTTTTTGCTGGTGTCTGGACATTTAATCAGATTTCCCTGAGTGTGAGACCCAGCAGGTTGAAAGACTTTCCTGTGAAGTCTCTGGGCTCTGTTTTTTTTATCCTGCCCAGTATGTGGCACTTGTCTGTCTGTGGGTCCCACCAGCAAAAGATGTTGTGGCTCCTTTAACTTTGGAAGGCTCTCCCTGCTGTGTGTGTGGTGGAGACAGAGGAAAGGTTGTAGGCTGGTTTTAATGGCTTCAAATTGTGAAGTCCTGGGATCTGAATTTCTTGAGAGTGGGATTCCACCTGAGATGCATTTCACCCCTCCCGTGGGGAAGGTTCAGGTGGTAGAGAGCCCTGAAAGCAGCCTGTTTCTGCGTTCGGGGCAGCTGCAATCTGTGTAATCCCGGTGCTGAGCCCAGAGGCACCAAGCCTCAGTAGAAACAGCTGCAGAAGGCTCTGTTTCACCCCCTTTCCTCTTTTTCAGTTAGCCCAATAGGCGACTTCCACCTTGATCAGTTTCGCCTGAGCTGGGGGCCTATTTTTAGTAGTCAGAATTTGTTTATTAATGCCACTATTGGTGTTTGGTTGGACTTAGTCCCTGCTACTGTTTGAGACTCTTTCCTTTCCCTCCGGGTAGTCACCTGTGGGGGAGGGGCACCGGACACTGGCTGCCGCAGCTTGGGGATCTCACTGATCTGAGACTCGTAGCCAGTCTGGGAAGCTGCCCATGAGGGAAGGGTGCTGGCCATCACGGCTTGGGGAACTTGCCTCTCCGAGACTCTCAGCCAGCCAGGGAAGGAGGGAGGGAGGGGCGCCAGCCACCAGCCACTGCGGCCCAGGGAAGCACGCGCCACTCGGGAATCTCACCGCAGCGGAGTCTCGCAGTCAGTCCGCCAGTCCAAACTGGGATACGCTGTGTGTCCAGTCTCTGTCGTGGCTCCGGGAGCTGTTCTGTACTGTTTCTGATTATTTAGTAGTTGTTCTGGAGGAGGAACTAAGACACGCGCACCTTACTAAGCCACCATCTTGGCCCCATCCCCAAATTCCCCTTTTTAAAAGCTGTTTTGTTTCTGGTATATTGCATTCTGGCAGCTTGCAATCTAGAACAGATTTTGGTACTGGAAAAGTAGGGTGCTGCTGTGGTTTGCAAATACTGAACATGTTGGGACAGCATTTTAAATGCATACAGGGAATATTCTGGAAGAGTTGTGAGGAACTTGTTAGAGAATACCTAGAATGCCTTGTAGAAACTGTTGGTAGAAATGTGGACTCTAAAAATACCTCTGACAAGGATCTAGACAGAAATGAGGCATTTATTATTGCAAACTGGAAGGAAGGTAACCATGGTTTTGAAATGGCAGATAACCTGGCAAAATTAACTAGTGGTTTTGCAAAACCATTCCAGCCAATCTTAAAGATCACCTAGGGCAATATATACGATTTTACAAAGGTTCCATGTACTATGGTAACTTTCTGAAACCTGCAACCTCCAGATGGGTCCCTGGACCAGATAAGTCCTGAAACCTAGAGTAAACCCAGCCTCTCCAGAATATCAACTAGTTCCATCTCCCTACCCAATATTATTGACAGCCCCTTCCAACATGAAAACGTTAGAAAGGCCATAGTCCAAATACCCCTAAAGAGTGGGATAGAAAGATCAGAGGTGATGGTGGAGTTATACAGAGAATGTAGGGTTAAACAAATGAATATGATTGCTGAATCATTAAATTGATATTTCTTTTAGTTTCCAGTATCTTAGAGTAGCTAGAAATGAAAACCTAAAATTGTGGAATTGTAACCCATACCAAACTCTGAAATCTTTTCTACAACTAATTGTTGTTCTGTGTTTTGAAATTTATTGCTTTTTTGTATATATGTTATTTTTCACAAAAAAGAAAAAATAAATTGATTGTGATGACAAAAAAAATTTTATTCCTTCTAGTCTCCTATATTCTGGAGCACCTAGAAGGAAAAACCTGAGATGATGGTACAGTAGCCCATGTCAAACTCTGGGATCTGTCCTGTAACAACTTGATGAAGAGTGCTTTGAAAACTATTCCTTTTTCTTTCTTTGCTTTGTATATATGTTACATTATACAATAAAAGTTAAAAAATAAAGTATCTAGTAATCATCCTTAATCTCTCTCTCTCTCTCTCTCTCTCTCTCTCTCTCTCTCTCTCTCTCTCTCTCTCTCTCTCTCTCTGTATCTCTATCTCCCTTCATCTTCCATAACCAACTGAACTCTGCCAAGCCGAAACAGCACTCAAATCCTATCACTTCTCTCCAGTCTGGCCACCATTGCCACTCTGCTATTTAAATATGAAGCTTGTAAATAATCCCAGAATCTCTAATTTGTATAACCACATAAACTCCTTACCCTAAATTATTTTTATATGCAACAGAGTAATCTTTTTAATCATTCCTTCCCTTCCTTCTTGCTTACATTTTCCCTGGCACCCCATGGCTCATAGAATATAGACAAAACTCCTTCACAAAGTTCATGAAGCCATGACTGTTCTGGCTCCTCTTATCTATATTTGAAGGTTTATCTTCATGTTCTTCCCCTCACTTTCTACTCACACCTCACTAACTTTTATAATCCATCCTACTTCCATACATCTGCAACAGAAACTTTGTACATGTTTTACCCTCTCCTTGGAAAACAACCCCCATAATAATAGCCTAAGTCATTACTATTCATCTTTTTATCTCAACTTAAACATCACTTCTCAGTGCTACCATGTTGTACATTTCCTGGTGATGCTATTCATGTTGTAGTCTTTGGGAATGGTAAGTTTTGTAAAGTGCACAGTCTGTGCAGCTTTCGGCATGAGTCTTAACATCTTCTCTTCTTCTCTAGGAAGAGAGTATCTTTGATCTCCATAACAAGGATACAGTACCATGTAAATTTCCTACTTATCCTGATCACAGTTGTATTTTTGACATCTGTGTGATCATTTGGTTAAGTTTTGTCTTGCCTATTTGACTCATAAGGATTAGGGCCTTATCTATCTCATTCATGGTTGCATTCCCAGTGTCTGTCACAGTGCTTGGTATATAGAAAGAGTTGATTGGGAGAATCAAAGAAGAACTTCCCTTTACATTTATTTTAGAGAGGAATATTGTCTTACCTAATTGTAATTTCTAGTTTCTAATGGATTTATACCTTTCACCAAGGCCCAACCTATTTAACATATTCAGGATGGTTTCTTACTTCGTCTCCAAAATACATTCCTTCAGTTGGTTGCTTTGAAGTTTAGGAGGTTTGTTTTCCATAGAATCAGATGTGAGTCATGTAGGATAAGGAGTCAACACCTCCATACTATATAGTACTCAGTATATGGTAAGTACCCAAATAACTAGTAATTATTATTATCATCATTGATTTTTGCATATTTTTATTATGATAATCCATTGATTTAAAGATCAATCAATGTAACTCACTATAACAACGGACATAAGATTTTTGTCAAAATTCAATAACATTCAGAATAAAAACTCTCACCAAACTAGGAATAAAAGGGAATATCCTCAACCTGATAAGTGGCACCTACAGAAAACATCCTATAGATAACCTCATACATAACGGTGAAAGACTGAATGTTTTACCCTACCCCAGGAACAAGGCAAAGATGTCTACTGTCACCACTTTTACTCAATATTGTACTGGAAGACCTGGCCAGTGCACTACATCAAGAAAAATAAATAAAAGGCAGATAGATTGGTAAAGTAGAAATAAAACTGTCCCTGTTCATCAATGCCATGATGTTCTACTGTGAAATCCACCAAAATCCACAAAATAGCACCTTTTAACAAGGTCACAAGGTACAAAGTCAATATACAAAATACAAATACAATATACAAGATACAAAAACAAGTGGTATTTCTTACAAGAAAAGAAAAAATGGAAAGTAACTTTTAAAGTACCACTTATAATAACACCAGAAGAAAAATGAAATGCTTAGAGATAAATCTAATAATATATGTGTGATATTAGGTTGCTAAAACTAGAAAACACTGATAAGATAAGTCAAAGATGACCTAAATAAATGGAGGATATAATAAGTTAGAAGACTCAATATTGTTGTAGAAGATGTAAAATTTCTCCAAATTGGCCTATAATTACAGTATATTACCAATCAAAATGTCATCATGCTTTCTAAACATAGAAAGAGGTAAGCTGGTTTTAAATTTACATGAAAAATAAAAGACTTAGAAAAGCCAAAATTATTTTGAAAAGGGACACTTTTGGAGGACTCATACTAGCTGATTTGATGACTTGCTATGAAGCTATGTTAATTACCACGGTGTGGTATTGTTTAAAGAATAGACACATAGACCAAATGGAACAAGATAGAGTCCAGAAAAGGAACCATATTTACATAGTTAATTGATTTTCAACAAAAGGGTTAAAGTAACTCAATGGACAAAGGATATTTTTTCAACAAATAGGGCTAGGACAATTGAACATCAATACACAAAATAAGAAAAAAATTGATCTATACCACAACATGTCATACTGCATTTAAAAAATCACTTAAAATGGACCATAGACATATACATAAAACCTAAAACTATAAAATTTCTAGAAGAAAACATAGGGGAAAACCTTTGAATGCTTGGGTTGCATTCAAAGTCCCAAGAAGCATATTATTAATCATGAAAGAAATATATATATATATATTAGATTTAATCAAAATTTAAACTTCTCAAAATACATTGTTAAGGAAATGTAAAGGCAAGCAACAGATTTGCAGAAAATATTTTCAAAACACATAGCTGATAAAAGACTACCTTATAGATTATATAAATAATTCTCAATAAAAAGAATATCATCCTACCCATTTAACAAAATGGGCAAAAGAAACTAGTAAAATTTGATATTTTGCAAAAGATAGCATATATGCACATGAAAAGATGCCCAATATAATTAGAATTAAAGAAATGCAAATTGAAATCACAATCACATATTACTACAAAATGTTAGAATTACTAATATTTCAAAAGCTAAAATGTCAAGGACTGGTAAGGGTGCAGGCAACTTGGGATGCTCATACATTCCTGGTGGGAATACAAAATTTCTAGCCACTTTTGAACATATTTTAGCAGTTTCTGATACAGTTAAACATACATTTACCATATGACCCAATAATTTAACTCCTAAACATTTAACTTAGAGAAAGGAAAATGCAAAATTCTGTACATGAATGTTCACACAGGTTTATTTTATGACTCCCAACTGCAAAAAACCTAAATATCTATCACCTGGTTGATGCATAAACAAGATGTGTCACATACATACAATGAATCCTACTCAGCAATTAAAAGAAAGGAATTACTTACACATGCACCAACAAGGATGATTTGCAAATACATTATGCTGAATGAAAGAACCCAAACTCAATAGGGCACTTACCGTATGATTCCATTTCTATGACTTTGTAGGAAAGACAAATATATAGGGATAGAAAACAGATCAGTGCTTGTAAGAGACTGAGATTCAGGGAGATTGATTACAAAGTGACATGAGGCAACATTTTGGGGTGATAGCACTGTACTATCTTGATTATGATGGTTGCATGACTACATGTATTTGTCAAAACTCACAGGGCTATAAACTTCTGCACATAAACTACACCTCAATGACCTTGACTTTTTAACTAATATCAGTCTCAGATCATCGAGGTTATGTGGTGATGTCACTCTAGAAATCACTGATATTTAAGAAAGTGTTACCCCATTCTTCATGAAACAAATGTTCCAATTTCTTCTTCTTGGGATCAATTAGAATTAGGTGATCAATGGAAACCCTAAGGGCCTGTAAGACAGTGGTTGATTCTTTACTGCTATCTCAAGGATCAACTGTAATGACCCAGGGCATTACTTCAACTAATGTAGCCCAAGATCAATACTAGTTTTATTAAAACAGCAAAATGTTTACTCTTTCCCTTTCCAAAAAGAAGTCTTACATATAGCCACACTGTTTGATATGGATAAGTGGTACTCCATTTCACATCATACAGTAAATTATTTTGACTCAGAGAAAGCAGAGTGTAATGTTAGAAGCATAGAACTTGGAATCAGACAAATTAAGGTTTGAATCCAGACTGCTTCTTACTTAGCTATATGGCTTAGGATATATCATTTAATATTTAGGAATTTTAATTCCTCCTTGCTCTAGTGCATAAGATGCAGGAATGCAATATACCAGATGCAGAACATCTTTTAAAAGGGGGAATTTATTAAGTTGCAAGTTTACAGTTTTAAGGTCATGAAAATGATCCAATTAAGGCAAGGCTATAAAAATGTTCAAATTAAGGCATCCAGGGGAAAATACCTTAGTTCAAGAAGGCCAATGATATTCAGGATTTCTCTCTCAGCTGGAAAACTGTAGCTGGTGGCTACATGGCAATGTCTACTAGCTTTCTCTTCAGGCTTCTTCAATGGCTTCCCCAGGGCTACGTTCATTCTATTGGCTCTGTCAGTTCTTGTGGTTCTAAAGCTTTTTCCAAAATGGCTTTCTCTTAAAGAACTCCAGTAAGCAACCCCACCTTGAAGGGGTGGAAACCATCTAACCAAAAGTTACCACCCACAATTGGGTGGGTCATATCTCCATGGAAACAATAAAAAGAGGTTACCCAGCAATATTGAATTAGGATTAAAGGACATGGATTTTCTAGGGTACATAATAGTTTCAAACCAGCACATTCCATCCTTTGGACCCCAAAAAGACATGTTCTTTCCAAATACAAAACTACATTCATTCCATAACAACATCAGAAAGAACCATTTTAGTAACAATACAAATACAATACAAAGTCAGAAACAGTACAAAATCTAATCAAAGTCACCTAAGACATGGTCTGTCCTAAGGCAAAATTCTCCTCTGGCTCTGGACCTGTAAAACTCAGAACAAATTATCTTCTGTCAATATGCAGAGGAGGGACAGTCATAGGATACATATTCCCATTTCCAGAAGGAATAATTGGAAGGAATGCAGTGGTCACTGGACGCATACAGTCCCCAAAACCTGCAGGGCAAATTCCAATAGATTTCAAAGTCTGAGAGTCATTTATCCTTGGGGCTTTGGAATGTGTCAGTTCCACCCTTTCCAAAGGCCTATGCAGTGGCCTGGCTCTGTCCAAATGCAACCTTGGGGGACATTAGGGAGACCACTTTTTTCTCAGCTCCACCCTCTACAAACATCAGGGCCACAACAGGTTCTCTGCCATCTCAGGGGCAAACACTCATCCCTCAAGAACAATATGGTGGCAGTCAGGGTCTCCCCAATCCCCAATGAATGTGCTCCACAATGTCCAAGGCCTGGGGCACAGCACTTCCAAAACAGTAGGGTGGAAAGTCCACCCTCTGCCTTCAGGGCAAGCTCACCCTCTCCACAAGCTTGGATAGGTCCACTTTCCTGGCCCTAGATTTCTTGATTTCAGACTTTAGCTTCCATGGTTCTGCCTTTGAAATTGCTTCTCCTCCAATGGGTCCTTTTTCTACCCTTTTTAGTCCAGACTGGCAGTGGTTCTGTTTATACAGATCCCACAACACTCTTGTTGGTTTTCTATGTAACAAGCAGGGATCATAACCATCTGACAATTGAATTTTCCACATGTCCTTCCTGGATAAGTCTATCTCCAATTCTGGCTTTCTCTGAAATGGCTGACTTGTTCCATGTTTGATTAAATCCTCACATGGGCACTATTCTCTCAGGTCTCCCTTTCTGGAAGCCCAGAACTTTCCAGACCATCTATTTCTGGTTTCTTTATACCCAAGAGTCCAGTTCTCAGCTTATCTATTTCCTGTCACATTTCATTATAATCTGCAAAGAGAAACCAGGCTGTACTTTCCATATTTAATTTGGAAATCTCTTCTGCTAAATATCCAAGTTCATGGCTTTCAAAATCTGCCTTCCATCCAAAGGTAGTCAATTTTGCCAGATTCTTTGCCACTTAAAAACAAGGATCACCTTCTTTCTGGTTTGCAATAACACATGCATCATTTCCGCCTAAGGCCTTATCAGAGGTATCTTTAGAGTCCACATTTCAGTCTCTCCAAAGTACCCTAGACCTTCTCTATGAAGCTCCTCACAATTCTTCCAAAATCTTCCCCTTAACCATTTAAAAAGCCATTGCAACATGTTTGGTATTTGCAAACCAAGCACTCCAATTCTCTGTTACCAAAATCCATTCTAGTTTGTAAGCTGCTGAAATGTGATATAACAGAAATGGAATAGCTTTTTAAAATGGGATTGTATTAGATTGCAAGTTTACAGTTCTAAGGCCATGAAAATATCCCAATTAAGGCAAGGCTATGAAAATGTTCACATTAAGGCACCAGGGAAAGATATCTTGGTTCAAGAAGGCTGATGATGTTTGGGATTTATCTCTCAGCTGGAAAGGCACATGGCAATGTCTGCTAGCTTTCTCTCCATGTTTCTTCAATGGCTTCCCAGGGTTCTGTCCATCCCATTGGGTCTGTTGGTTCTAAAGGTTTTTCCAAAATGGCTCCCTATTTAAGGGGTCCAGTAAGGAGCCCCAAGTTAAATGGGTGGAGACACGTCCCCATGGAAATCACCTAATCAAAAGATAGTGCCCACAACTGGGTGGGTCATATCTCCATTGAAACAATCAAAAAGTTTCCACCCAGCAATATAGAATGAGGAGTAAAGAACATGGCTTTTCTAGGAGTACATAATAGCTTCAAACCAGCACACTCCTTTATAACTGGTGATAATATCTGCCTCACCACAAGGTTATTGAAAGATTAAAAATGATGTATCAAAGGTGCCCAGCACATTGTTAATTACATAGAAGCCATTATTATTATTATTATTATTATTATTATTATTATTATTATTATTGCTGCCCTCCACTAACCCCCATGCGTATTTTATTCTTATACTCATTGATCTCAGAGATTGGGTTTCTTCTCCAACTACTTAAATCCAACAATCTCCTACTGAAATTAATGGAGCACTGTCTGTTCAAAAGAAGCTGTGACCTCTAACACTGACTTTCAGAGAGAACAACTGCCAACTTGCCTTGTGGCCATAGACCATCATGGTATTTAATAATATCATGGAACCAACCTCCTATACACTAACATCAACACACATACATACAAACAAACATAAACTACACACAAATGAACAAAAGCCTTATAATTGAATATTAAAGAATAAAAGGCAGTGCATGCTTCAGCAGCATATATACTAAAATCTTATAATTGAATATTAAAGAATAAAAGGCAGTTCATGTTTCAGCAGCATATATACTAAAATCTTATAATTGAATATTAAAGAATGAAAGGCAGTGCAGCTTTAGCAGCATATATACTAAAACTGAAAAGATTAAGAGAAGGTAAGTATGGCCCCTGTGAAAGAGTGATGTGCAAGTTGTGAAGCAGTACATATTGTAAAATGAGAGACAAAGAAAAGATACATCATATAAAAACCAAAGGATAAAAATGACTGAAGTAAGTACCGACTTTAGTAATAACTTTGAACATTAATGGATTAAACTCCTCAATCAAAAGCCACAGATTGACAGAATAGATTAAAAAGCACAATCCAATTTTATGCTGCTTATAAGAGACCAGCCTTATACTCAGAGACACAAATAAGTTGAAATTTAATGGTTTGAAAAAGTATATTCCATACAAATAGTAACCAAAAAAACATTGAACTAAATAAACTTTAACTACAAAACTGTTATAAGAGAGAGAAAGAAGGAAACTAGGTATTAATAAAGTGGCCAATACACTAAGAAGAAATAACAATCATAAATATGTATGCATCTGATCAAGGTCCCTCAAACTACATGAGGAAAATACTGGTAAAACTGAAGGAGGAAATAGGGTGCACGGTTGGTTCGGTGGTAACATAATTGCCTTTCATGCAGGAGACCCAGGTTCGATTCCTGGACCATGCACCCCCCCCCAAAAAAAAGGAAGGAACAACTAGATGTCTCTACAATAATAGTGGAGACGTCAATAAAACATGCTCCTCAATAGATACATCTAGACAAAGGATCAAAAAGGAAACAGAGACCTTGAATAATATGATATATGAACTAAACCTAACAGACATTGTTCTAGTTTGCTAGCTGCCAGAATGCAATATACCAGAAACAGAATGGCTTTTAAAAGGGGGAATTTATAAAGTTGCTAGTTTACAGTTCTAAGGCCATGAAAATATCTTGATTAAAGCAAGTCTATAAAAATGTCCAAATTAAAGCACCAACAAGAGGTTACCTTTACTCAAGAAATTCCAATGAAGTTCAGGGGTTCTCTCCCAATTGGAAAGACACATGGTGACATCTACTAACTTTCTCTCCAGACTTCTTGTTTCATGAAGCTTCCCCAGAGGCATTTTACTTCTTCATCTCCAAAGGTGTCTGGCTGCATGGACTCTAGTGTTTCTTGTGGTGCTCTTGTGGCTCTGTGTTGTCAAGCTTTTCCCAAAATGCTTCCTCTTTTTAAAGGATGCCAGTAAACTAATCAAGACCCACTTGAAATAGATGGAGTCACAGCTCCCTCTAATCAAAAGTTAATACCCACAATTGGATGAGTCACATCTCTATAGAGATAATCTAATCAAGTTTTCAACATATAGTACTGAATATGGTTTAAAAGAAACATTGCTCCTACAAGATTGGATTAGGATTAAAACATGGCATTTTAGGTATACATAAATCCTTTCAACCTGGCACAGACATATACCTAACACTGCACCCCAAACAGCAGGATATACATTCTTCTCAGGGGCACATGGAATATTCTCTAGGATGGACCATATTTTGGGTTGCAAAGCAATTCTCAATAAATTTTAAAAGATTAAAATAATTAAGTACTTTCTCTGACTATAATGTAATGAAGCTGGATATCAACTAAAGGTGTAGAACTGAAAAATTCACCAATATATGAAAGTTAAACAACACAATCTTAAACAATCAGTGGGTAAAAAAATAAATTGCAAAGGAAATCAGTACTCATATTGAGATCAGTGAAAATGAGAACACAACATATCAAAATGTATGGGATGCAGAAAAGACACTGGTGAGAGGGAAGTTTATACCCTTAAATGCGTACATTAAAAAAGAAAAAAGAGCTCAAATCAAAGACCTAACTGTACACATAGAGGATCTAGAAAAAGAACAGCAAACTAATCCCAAGGCAAGCAAAATGAAAGAAATCAGTGAAAATGAGAATTTAAAAAGATTATAGAGAATTAATAAACTAAAAGTTGATTCTTTGAGAAGATCAATAAAAAGAAAAAGGAAAGTAAACACTAATGTCTCTTATGAATTCAGATGCAAAAATCCTAAACACAGTACTCACATATCAAATCCAACAGCACATTAAAACAAGTATACTCCACGATCAAGTGTCCCAGGTATGCAAGAGCGGCTCAACATAAAAATATTCAATTAATGTGAATAACCACATAAACAAAATGAAGAGGGACAATGATATGATCATATGGATTGATGCAGAAAAGGCATTTGACATATCCAGCATCCTTTCTTCATAAAACGTTTTAAGAAAATAGAAGGAAACATGATAAAAATTTATATTTGAAAAAACCCACAGCTGACATTATACTCAATGATGAAAGACTGAATGCTCTCCTTCTAAGATGTGGAAAAAGACAAGGATTCCCACCCTTCACCATTTTATTCAACATTGTGCTGGACGTTCTGGCCAAAGCACTTAGGTATAAAAAAGAAATAAAGAGCACCCAAATCAGAAAAAATCAAGTAAAATATCCTCTATTTGAAGATGACATGATCCTATATTATAAAGTTTTGAGAAATCTACAACAAACATGCTAGAGATAATAAGAGTTCCACAAATTGGCAGGATACAAGATCAACCTGCAAAAATCAGTAGTGTTTCTATATGCTAGTAATAAGCAATCTGAAGATGAAATCATGAATAATGTCATTTACAATAGCTACTAAAATAATAAAATACCTAGGAATAAATTTAACCAAGGATATAAAGGACTTGTACACAGATAACTACAATATATTGCTAAAAATCAAATAACACCTAAATAAATGGATGGACATTCATGTTCATGGATTAAAGACAAAATATCATCAACATGTAATTCTACCCTAAGTGATTTACAGATTCAACACAATGCAATTAAAAATTCCTACAGCATACGTTTCAAAAATGGAAAAGCCAATTATCAAATTTATTTGGAAGGATAGGGGGCCATGTAAAGCCAAAAAAAAAAAAATCCTGAAAAAGAAGAATTAAGTTTGAGGACTCACACTTCCTGATGTTAAAGCATACTACAAAGGTACAGTAGTCAAAAATCATGGTACTGGCATAAGGATAGTTATATTGACCAATGGAATCAAATGGAGAGTTCATAAATAGACCCATACATCTACGGCCAATTGATTTTTCATCAAGAAAAGATGTTCAATTTTGTCAAATGCCTTTTCTGTATCAATCGAGATGATCATGTGGTTTTTCCGCTTTGATTTGTTGATATGATGTATTATAGTAATTGATTTTCTTATGTTGAGTCATCCTTGCATACCTGGAATAAATCCCCTTTTAATCATGGTGTATAATTCTTTTAATGTGCTGTTGGATTCGATTTGCAAGTATTTTGTTGAGGATCTTTGCATTTATATTCATTACAGAGATTTTTCTGTAATTTTCTTTTCTAGTAGTATCTTTGTTTGACTTCGGTATGAGTTAGGTAGCTTTCCCTCTTCAATTTTTTTGAGGAGTTTGAGCATGATTGGTAGTAATTCTTTCTTGAATGTTTGGTAGAATTCACATGTGAAGCCTCTGGTCCTAGACTTTATTGCAGAAGGCAGGGGAGCTTCTTGATAACTGATTCAATCTCTTTACTTATGATTGGTTTGTTGAGGTTGTCTGTTTCTTCTCTAGTCAATGTTGGTTGTTCATGCCTTTCTAAGAAGTCCATTTCATCTACATTGTCTAGTTTATTAGCATATAGTTGTTCATAGTATCCTCTTAGTACCTCCTTTATTTCTATGGGGTCAGTGTTTCTGTCTCTTTTTCAATTTCTGATTTTATTAATTTGCATCTTCTCTCTTTTTTTGTCAACCTAGCTAAGACCCCATCAATTTTATTGATTTTCTCAATGAACCAACTTCTGGTTTTGTTTCTTTTCTTGATTGTTTTCATGTTCTAAATTTCATTTATTTCTGCTCTAATAGTCATTATTTCTTTTCTTTTGTATGCTTTGGGGTTAATTTGCTATTCTTTCTCTAGTTCTTCCAAGTGAACATCTAATTCCTTGATTTTTGCTCTTTCTTATTTTTTAATATATGCAGTTAAGACAATAAATTCCCCTCTTAGCACTGCCTTTTGGACATTACTACTGGCCCCACAGAAACATAAAAGGATACCATGAGCAACTATATGCCAACAATTTACACAACCTAGATGAAATGGACAACTTCCTAGAAACACACAAACTACCAACAACTTTTTCAAGAAGAAATTGAAGAACTGAGCAAGTCAATTAAAAGTAAGGAGATTGAATCAATTATCAGAAACTTCCCAACAAAGAAAGCCCAGGATAAAATGGTTTCACAGGTGAACTGTATCAATAATTCCAAGAAGGACTAATCCTATTCCTGCTCAAACACTTCCAAAAAATTGAAGATGAGGAATACTACCTCCCATACTGCATCCCATAAATTTTGATATGTTGTATTTTCATTTTAATTTTCCTGAGATACTTACTGATTTGTCTTGTAATTTCTTCCTTGACCCACTGCTTGTATAACAATGTGTTGTTTAGCTTCAATATATTTGTGAATTTTCTGGCCCTCTGCCTGTTGTTGATTTCCAACTTCCTTCCATTATGATCTGAGAAAGTGTTTAGTATAACTTCAATCATATGTATTGAGACTTGCTTTGTGACCTAGCATATGGTCTATCATTGAGAATGATCCATAATCACATGGGAAAAAATGTGTATCTTGTTGCTGTGGGGTGTAATGTTCTGTAAATGTCTGTTAAGTCTAGTTCATTCATTGTTATTCAAATTCTCTGTTTCTTTATTGATCCTCTGTCTAAATATTCTATCCATTGCTGACAGCAGTAAATTGAAGTCCCCAACTATTATGGTAGAGGTGTCTATTTCTCACCTTACTGTTGTCATTGCTCATCTCATGTACTTTGGAGCACTCTGGCTCTGTTCATAAATATTTATGATTGTTTTGTCTTCTTATTGAATTGTTCCTTTTATTAATACATAGCATCTTTCTTTGTGTTTTTACATTTGAAGTTTAATTTGTCAGATATTAGTATATCTACTCCTGCTCTTTTTTGATTGCTGTTTACATGAAATATATTTCTCTAAACTTTAACTTTCACCTATTTTTGTCCTTGGTTTGAAAATGAGTCTCATTTAGACATAGAGACGACATATAGATGGGTCTTGTTTTTTAATCCATTCTACCAGTCTGTGTCTTTTGATTGGGGAGTTTCATCCATTAACATTTAGTGTTATTACTGTAAAGGCATACTTTCTTATACCATTTTGTCTTAGATTTTATGTGTCATATTTAACTTTTTCTCATTTTACCATTACTGGTAGTCTTCATTTCTATACACTTCTCTAGATCTCTCTCTCTTGCATTTTTCTGTCTGCCTGTAGTGCTCCCTTTAATATTTCTCACAGAGCCAGTCTCTTGGTCACAAATTATTTCAGTGACTGTTTGTCAAAAATATGTTAATCTTCCCCTCATTTTTAAGAGGGGGGTGTGTGTGTGCATAGTTCAGGAACCCAACCTATGTCTCCCACATGGAAGGCAAGCATTCTACCACTGAACCACCTATGTATCCCTCCCTCTCATTTTTAAGGACAGTTTTGCTGGGTACAAAATTCTTGATTGGCAGTTTTTTTCTCTTTTAGGGTCTTAAATATATCATACCACTGCTTTCCAACCTCCATGGTTTCTGCTGAGAAATCTACACATAGACTTATTGGGCTTCCCTTATATGTGATGGATTGCTTTTCTCTTGCCACTTTCAAAATTCTCTCTTTCTCTTTAATATCTGACAATCTGATTTGTAAGTGCCTAGGGGTATGTCTATTTGAACCTATTCTGTTTGGGGTATGATCCACTTCTTAGATTTGTAATTTTATGTCTTTCATAAGAGGGGAAATTTTCAATAATAACTTCTTCAATTAGTCATTCTCCTCCTTTTCCCTTCTCTTCTCCTTTTGGGACACCCACAACCTGTATATTTGTGCATCTCATATTGTCAATCAATTTCCTGATGCCCTACTCATAGTTTTTCATTCTTTTCCCTATATTTTCTTTTGTGTGTCATATTTCAGAAGTCCAGTCCTCCAGTTCACTAATCCTTTCATCTGTCACTTCAAATTTATTGTTGTAGGTTCCCATTACTTTTTTTAAATCTCTTTGATTGCACCATTTATTGCAATAAGTTCTGTGATTTTTTTCAAATTTTTAATTTCTTCTTTTTGTTCACCCAATCTCTTCTTTATATCCTCCCTAAACTTGTTGATTTGATTTTTTATGAGATTATCCATGTCTGTTCAAACATCCTGAATTTGTCATTTTAACTCCTCTATCTCATTTGAATTGTTGGTTGTTCCTTCAACTGGGCCATGTCCTCTAATTTCCTAGTATGAATCTTTACTTTTTGCTGTCATCTATGCATTTGATTTCCTTAATTTAGTTTATTCTTGAGGTTGTTTTCACTCTTTTAATAGGATTTTCTTGTGGGTGGCTTTGTGCTCTATCTGTTCTTTCACATTCACTTCAACTTAATCTAGACCTCTCACATAGGTTCAGTTTAACTGATGAGAATTTTTCAATTCTTATTTTTCTTTTTCTTGCCCTGCCTATATGGGGCATTTAGTTTTGAGGAGGGTCTACTCAAATATAGATCCCAGTCATATTTTCCCAGACAGGACTGGCTCACATCTCAAGAGGAAAGAGGCACCAGCATCAGTTATCCCTCAGGGTAGACACCAGCAGGTTGTCAAACTTTCCTATGAAGCCTCTAGACTGTGCTTTTCCTATCCTGACCAGCATATGGTGCTTGTATGCCCATGGACTCTCACCAGTGTAAAGTGATGTGGTGCCTTTAATTTCAGCAAACTCTCCTTGCTAGAGTCATGGTGGAGACAGAGATGATGTAGTTTGGCATTAATTGCTTCAGTTTTCCAGTCCCTGGGGCCTGAATTCCTTGGAGGAGGAATTGGGTTGAGTTGGACCCCACCTTTCTCTAGGGGAAGGATAACCATTAGAGAATTAACTCCTTTCACCTGACTAGTTACTTTGTGTCTCAGACACGAGCTTAATTCTGCCCTTGCCTGGGGCACTGCTGGAGCCTGAGAAGACTTCCAGTTCTATCTAATGAACTGTTAATGAATAGACAAAAAGCAAAAAACAAAAAAAGCTTTTCAGAATGGTACCCCTGTTCCTCAGGTTTGTCAATCAAGAGCTTACATTGGTATGTGGCTCCACGTATCTCCAGACTTTATGTGCTGCCTTTACTTGGAGTCCAGTCCTTTTGCAGTATTGTGTGCTGTCTAACTCAAAAGGCCGACATTGTTTTGTTTTTTCCATCAACCCCATGCCCTCTCTGCCAAGGCAAAAATTCCTATTTCTTTTAGTGCTTATCACAGGTTTATCTGTGCTGGGGACACCTTTACAGTAGTCATAATTTGTTAATAAATTCCACAACTGCAGCTTGACTGAGCTAAGTCCTTGCTGCTAGTAATGTCTGTTCCCTTTCCCCTTGGGGAACCAGCCTGCTATGCCCATGGGGGAGGGGTGCTGGCCTCTGCAGCTTGGGGGACTTACAGTTCTGTGTGGGGTCTCAGCTGGTCCACCTGTCCAGACTGGTGCATGTTGTGTGTCCAGTCACTGAGATAGCTCTAGCAGTTATTCTGCATGGTTCTTAGCTTCTCTTGAAGATGAACTAAATTACACACCTCACTAAGCCACTATCCTGCCTTAGCAGTTGTTCTGTATGGTTCTTAGCTTCTCTTGAGGATGAACTAAATTACACACCTCACTAAGCCACCATCCTGCCCCACCTTGAGTGTCTATGGCCAATTGATTTTTGACAAAGCTCCCAAGTCCAATCAACTGAGTAAGAAGAGTATCTTCATTGGTGTTGGAAGTACTAGGTATCTATATACAAAATAATATAATAGGGACCCTCTCTCATACTGTGTAATTGAACCTGGTAGTTAGCCAGGTGACGGTGCTTAGTTGTTCTGTGGCTGTGGACTTAAATCATCAACACATGAAATTCATCCATGGCTGATTACATCTGTGACTGGCTAAGGGGAGTGCCTTCTGCAATGAGTGGCATTTAATTTAATCAGCCGGAGACTTAAAAGGAGATGTCAGAAGAGAGAGAAAGCAGTCAGAGCCAATACAGAACCAAATGTTTGGAGATGCAGAGATGAAACACCCCAGAGAAAGCCATTTGAAACCAGAGGGCTGGTAGAAAAAATTGTATGCCTTTCTATATGACAGAGGAACCCAGATGAAAGCTAGCTGCCTTTCACATGAGGAACAGTAAATTTGGTGCTAAATAATCCCCTTTGTAAAAGCCAATCCATTTCTGGTGCATTGTATTCTAGCAGCTTCAGCAAACTAAAACACATGCCATATACAAAATGACCACAGAAAGGCTCAAAGACCTATATATAAGCACCAGGACTATAAAACTGTTAAAAGAAAATGGAGGGAAGCATCTTCAAGATCTTGTTGGTAGAGACTGGTTTCTTAGACTTTATGCCTATAGCCAAGTAATGAAAAAAAGTAGATAAATGAGAACTCATGAAAACTAAAAACTGTTGTGCTTCAAAGAACTTTGTCACAAAAATGAAAAGACAATTTACTCAATGGGATAAAATATTTGGCCACCACATATCTAATAAGGGTTTAATATCCAGAACATAAAAAGGAACGCTTCATGTTTCCCAGAACCTACACTTCCCCCACCCACTCCAGCCCCCCCAAATTGCTTCAACTTAACAATAAAAGGACAACCCAATTAAAAGTGAGCAAAAGTCTTGAATAGGCAGTTCTCTAGAGAGGATATACCAAATGACTAAAAAGCAAATGAAAAGATGCTCAACATCACTAGCAACTAGGGAAATGCAAATCAAAACTGCAATGAGATATCACTTCACACCTACTAGAATGGCCACTATTAAAAATACAAAAAATCTACAAGTGTTGGAGAGGATCTGGAGAA
This sequence comes from Tamandua tetradactyla, assembly GCF_023851605.1. Classification (NCBI taxonomy): domain Eukaryota; kingdom Metazoa; phylum Chordata; class Mammalia; order Pilosa; family Myrmecophagidae; genus Tamandua; species Tamandua tetradactyla. The sequence goes on along the minus strand of NC_135353.1, from coordinate 50,294,859 downwards.
ATCAGAACACTCATTTATTGTTAATGAGAATGTTAAATGGTGTAGTTTCTGTGTAAGACAGTTTGGCAGTTCCTCAGAAAGCTAAGTATAGAATTACCATATGATCCTGCAATCGCTTTCCTATGTTAAACCCAGAAGAATTTAGAGCAGAGACCAAACATATATTTGCTGACCAATGCTTATAGAAGCATTATTCATCCTTGTCAAAGATGGAAGCAACCCAACTATCCATCAACTGATGAATGGATCAACAAAATGTAGTATATACATACAATAGAATATTATTCAGTTGTAAAAGGGAATGAAGCCCTGATTCATGGAACAACATGGGTGAACCTTGAGGACATTACATGGAGTGAAATAAGCCAGACACAAAAGTAGAAATATTGCATGATCTCACCGTTATGAACTAATTATAATAAGCAAACTCAAAGAGTTAGAATCTAGAATATAGATTATCAGGAGAGAGATTGAGCTTAGAGAATGGGGAGCTGATGCTTAACTTGTACATGATTTCTGTTTAGGTTGATTTTAAAGGTGTGGAAATGGAAGGTGGTCATGTGAGCACATTATTGTGAGTATAGTCAACAGCAATGAACTATTTTAGTGAATGTGGTTAAAAAGGGAAACTTTGGGATGTATATATTACTAGAACAAAAATTAAAATATAAAACTTAAGACTGTAGAACACAGTGAACCCTGTTGTAGATGGTGAACCATAGTTAATATTAACAAGTATAAGAAAGTTATTTCATGAATTAGAACAAATATACAATACTGATGCAATGTGTTAGTAATAAGGTAGGATAAGAGAAAATACACCTAATGTAAAGCATGGATGATAGGTAATAGCATGATTTTAATAATCTTTCATCAGTTGTAACAAATGTAACTTCTGTTCAAAAATAGTACAATTATTTTAAAAACACTATCACTAATTGTAAACTAAAATCCACACCAATGGAAGGTGTTCAGGATGGAGTGGTCTGTGGGAATCCTGTATTTTATGCATGATTGTTTTTTGAATGCACAACTTCTTAAATTTAGAAAAGCATTAAAAGCATCTGTTCTAGTTTGCTAGCTTCTGGAATGCAATAAATCAGAAATGGAATGACTTTTTTACAAGGGGGAATTTATTAAGTTGCTAGTTTATAGTTCTAAGGCCATGAAAATGTCCCAATAAATGCAGGTCTATAAAAATGTCTAAATTAAGGCACCAACTTTCACTCAAGAAAGGCTGATGAAGTTCAGGGTTTCTCTCTCAACTGGAAAGGCACATGGAGAGCATGGTGACATCTGCTAGCTTTCTCTGCAGGCTTCTTGATTCATGGAGCTCCCCTGGGGCATTTTCCTTTTTCATCTCCAAAGGTCTCTGGCTGCATGGGCTCTCATGGTTTTTATGCTCTCTCATAGCTTTCTCATCATTCTGAAATTCTCTCCAAAATGCTTCCTCTTTTAAAGGATTCCAGTAAACTAATCAGAGGCACCTGGAATGGGTGGAGTTACATCTTCTTCTAATCCAAGGTTAATACCCACAATTGGGTGAGTCACATATCCATGGAGATAGTCTAATCAAGTCTCCAACCTATAGTGCTGAATAAGGATTAAAAGAAATGGCTGCCTCCATGAGATGGAATCAGTATTAAAACATGGCTTTTCTAGAGTACATAATCCTTTCAAACTGGTGCATTCCATTTTTTGGACTCTAAAAAATATATGTTATTCCCATATACAAAATGCTTTCACTCTATCACAATATCAGAAATTCTTAAACCATTTCAGTGACAATACAAATACAATAGAAGGAGAAAACCAGTGCAATGTCTTTTCAAAGTCAACTACAGCATGGACAATCCTAAGGCAAAATTCTCCTCTGGCCATGGACCTGTAATACTCAGAAAAAGTTATTTGCTGCCAACATACAAAGGAAAGACAGTCATAGGACAAGCACCCCCATTTCCATAGGGAAAACTTGGATGGAACACAGGGGTCACTGAACCCAAGCAGTCTCGAAAACCTATAGGGCAAACTCCATAAGATTTCAAAGTCTGAGAGCATTTATCTTCAGGGCTTTGAAAAATGGTAGTCCCACCCTTTCCAGGAGCTTATGCATTGGCCTGCCTCTCTTCAAATGAAACCTTGGGGGACATTGGGGAGACCACCTTTTTCTCAGCTCCACCCTCTCCAAGCATCGGGGCTGCACCCAGGCTCTCTGTCATCTCTAGAGTATACACTCAACCCCCCCCATTTGGTGGCAGCCAGGCTCTTCCCAACCACCAAGGAATGTGTTCCACCCTCTCCAAGGCCTGAGGCACCACCACTCTTCTACTGCAATGAGGTGGAAGGCCCATCCTCTGCCTTTGGGGTAAACTCATCCTCTCCATGTACTTGGGTGAGTCTCCTCTCCTGGCCTGTGGTTTCTCAATGTTTTTAGACTTTAGCTTCCAAGTTCTGCCTCAGAAGTTATTTTACCTTCATATTGTCCCATTTCTGAACCCCCCAGCCCAGTATGGCAGCAGCTCCATTTATACAGTTCCCACAGCACTCTTGTTGGCTTTCTATGTAGTAAGCAAGGATTGTGCCCATAAGACAGAAGTAGTTTCCACAAATCCTTCCTGGATAACTCCATCTTCACTTCTGGCTTTTTCTGAAATGACTGATTGGTTCCACCTTTGGTCAAATCCTCATGTGGGGCACTATTCTCTGGGTCTCTCTTCCTGGAAGCCCAGAATTTTCCAGAACATTAACTTCTGGTTTCTTTGTGCCCAAAAGTTCAGTTCTCAGCTTACCTCTTTCCTGTCACATTTCACTATAAGCTGCAAGGAGAAACCAGGCTGCACTTTCCACATTTAATTTGGAAATCTCTTATGCTAAATATCCTAGTCCATGGCTTTTACAATATGTCTTCCAGCCAAAGCCACTAGTCAATTTTGCCAGATTATCTGCCATTTTAAAACAAGGATCACCTTCCTTCCAATTTGCAATAACAAATGCCTCATTTCTCTCTAGAGCCCCGTCAGAGGTATCTTTAGTGTTCACATTTCTACCAACAGTCTCTTCAAAGCATTCTAGGCATTCTTTATCAAGCTTCTCACAACTCTTCCAGAATCTTCCCCTTACCCATTCAAAAAACGCTCTTCCAGAATCTTCCCCTTACCCATTCAAAAAGCCATTCCAACATGTTTGGTATTTGCAAACTGCAGCAGCACCACACTTCTCTGGTGCCAAAATCTGTTATAGTTTTCTAGGTGCCAGAATGCAATACACCAGAAATGGAACAGCTTTTAAAAAGAGGAGTATATTAAGTTGCTAGTTTACAGTTCTAAGGCCATGGGAATATCCCAATTAAAGCAATTCTATAAAAATGTCCAAATTAAGGCATCAACAAGAGGTTGCCTTCACTCAAGAAAGGCTGATGAAGTTCAGGGTTTCTCTCTCAGATGGAAAGGTATATGGCAAACATGGCAATATCTGCTCACTTTCTCTCCAGGTGTCTTGTTTCATGAAGATCCCCCAGGGGCATTTTCCTTTTTTCATCTCTGAAGGTCTCTGGCTGCATGGGCTCTCATTGTTCTTATGCTCTCTCATGGCTCTCTCATCATTCTGAAACTTTCTCCAAAATGCTTTCCTCTTTTAAAGGATTCCAGTAAACCAATGAAGAGGCACCTGGAATGGATGGAGTCACATCTCCCTCTAATCCAAGGTCAAAACCCACAATTGGGTGAGTCACATCTCTTTGGAGATAATCTAAACAAGTTTCCAACCTATAGTACTAAATAGGGATTAAAAGAAATGGTTACCTCCATGAGACAGAATCAGGATTGAAACATGGCTTTTCTAGGGTACATAATCATTTCAAACTGGCACAGCATCCATTACTATCATAGAAGAATCCCAACCCCACAGAGGATGGCATGTTATATCAAGACTCCAAAAGAGATGACAATACAGGCAAACAAGTTGGCTTACCACATCTCCATAGGTGATAAAACTAGACAGTAGACACAATGGATCAGAGCAAAACAGTTTATTACTCATAACCCAGCAAACTGTATGATTATCGGCCTGGTATTACTGGTTTCCTTGCCTCCCGATCCCACAGAGTGATGAGATAAGCCAGATGGAATCTACACAGGCAGATGCATTACAGCTGAAGTTCTCAAGGCCAAGGTTTCAGCACCTTTTGGAGCAAGTATAACTACCCAATCCTCCTCCCATCCCCCTCTACAAAACAAGCAGTTGTCCCGTGATGTGGTGATCTTGACCTATTTAACAGCCTATGTGACTAGCTACAGAAACTGTTCAAAGTTAGAAAAAATTAGGTCTTGCAGCTTGATACTTAGCAAAGGTGTACAGGAATGCTTGGGGTTCATGGTGGACTGCCTCTCCTAACAATTAAAGTAGCTTACAATTTAGTTATCAGTCCCTTTTTACCACAGACTTTCCTAAGGAAAATTAATTCCATATCCTTAGGTTAAAATCTACTCCGACAGTGCCACCGTCATTCATAGATAAACTTTCTCCCAACTAATTATAAACTTGGCTCTGTCTGAATATTTATGGTCAATATGACTCAAATAGTCATTCCCCAACAATCTCATCTTTAGATTAAAACTGAAGCTGGAAAAAATGTATATATAAAGAGCCAGCATGCTGAGAACTTTTGGAGAAAGACAGAGAAACAAGGAATGAAAAGAAAAATGTTTAAAACAAAAAGGCCTTAAAAGTTTCAGTTTGTTCAGGGCTTTATGTAATCCATGACTCTCCTGCTTGTGATATTCAAATGCACCTGGAAAAAAAATGTATTTCATCTATAAATTTACTGGATTTCTGTTTAGATAGATCTCATCTTGACCAAAATCTTTCACTACCCTCTCAGATCTCCTGTTTTCTGATGAACAGCAATTGAATGCAATCTAGTTTCCAAGAATGATGCCTACATTCCCCTACACCTTTGTCAAATCCCCTTCTTCACTTTGATTCACTATAGGAAAATTGTATTCAGTGCCTGCTCTTTGCATGAAATTAGAGATACAAAAAGTGAATATGACACCATTCCTGTCTTCAAGAAGCTCAAAATCTAAGAAGGAAGAGAGAGAACACATAACAAATGATTAGGATATAGGGTCCTCATTAAGCTGGTGCTCTAATCTTGTTGTGCATAGAATGACAGGACCATGAGGAGTATGGGGAAGTTGAAGAGTTGGATAGAAAAAAGCCCACTAGAGCAACTAGGCTTGCTTAGAAATGAATAGAAGAAGAAGAAAAAAATGAAACTGGCTCATTCAATAGGACATCACACATGCATGGCAAGGAAGGATAAGACCAAACCAGACAGTATCAGTGCTTCTAGCCCTTTGCTAGAATGCTAAAAGAGGAAGCAGATAAAGTGGAAAAGTTGGTAGAAAATGATGGTCCAAATTTTGTGACAGAGACTTAATGAGGACACATTGATTAGAGGGATATTGGCTATAAAGATAGTGTAAAGTGATGAAAAGGATACCCTCTAAGAGGGACCAAAGCTTTTAACAGGTAGAAATGCCATACACACACAAGAGCAGCATAAGCTTTAACAAATATTGATCTTTAAACATTAACTAATCCAGAAGACTGAGAACATTTAGAAAGAACTAATTCATTAGAGAAAAACAATTACTGGAAAATCCTTGATGGAAGGTGCTATAAGCTTTTTGGCTATGTATCAGCATGTGCTTAGTTTCTGCTTCTCAGTCCCTGTGAGGAAATTTTCAGCATGCTGGCTTCTTGTTATCCAAATTTTTTCTGCTTTAGTTTGACCTAAAGATTCAGACTGGTGAAGAATGACTATTTGGATCTTATTGACCATAAAAGTACTATTAAAATTAATTATTAAGGAATTTTAAGGGACTTTAAAAATATATAGGTATTTTAATTACCTAAATAAGTGTGCAGAAATGCTTTATAGAATGAGTGTTGAAAAAAGCTGTTTTGATAGTCCAAAGGTCTGTTTCTATATCTAAATAAAGAAATAAAAATATAAACTGTATTGAAATTGGTTCTGACCAGTGAAAGCAGAAGAGATGTGAATGGCTACCATGTGATAATAATCAAAAGGCAATTTAATTTAACATTCTTTTGGGAGATAGGAAACCTACAAAACTAACCACACAGATATTTAATTTTAGAAAACAGAGTTAAAATTGAAAGTAATAAAATAAGTCAATAACCCAGAAGTCTGGAGAGATTTTAAACATACCAAATTTAAAATCAAAGACAAATATATGCCAAGGACTTAAAATATTAACAATCATGTCCATTTCCTAACCAAAAATGCCCAGTGACCATCTGGTTCTATTTCCCATACCTGTCTTATTATTACAAACATAAATACCTTAGGCCCTATCTGAAAATTCACTTTGACTCCAAGGGTTCAAACTCTGTCTCTTCCTAATCAGGGGAAATTTAAACAATCCTATGAAATTAGCTTGGCAGTTTCACATTGAGGAACTACCGGTTGCCCAACTAAACTTTATGACCCAATCTAGTGACCATACTTGTCCTGCCTTATTCCCCATCCAGACTACTAACTCTCTAAGGTCCTGATCAGATTCTTCTCATCTTGGGGTCCTGTCTAACTTTTTGCTAGAAGCCCTACAACTGGGATTACACCAGCCAATTATAACCTTTCTTGTTGTCTGGGCCCTCACCACTAACTTGCTTAGACTCCTACATGGCTAGCTGCCAAGCTACCACACTTTTCTGGTGCTCTCTCAGCCACCCAAACTGTCCTGTCATGACCTTCCAGATCTTCCTGCTATACCTTGGCAAAAGCATCTCACTTCTCAGACCTGACCCTTTAACTCTGATGTTCTATGATTTGGCTGTTATCAGTGCCAACCAAGCCTGGGTCCTGGCAGTAGCTGGAATAATCCAGTTTCCAAAGGAAGGAAGGCCTGTTTCAGAGAACATGTCTTAGTCAGAAGGTATAAGAAAGCCTATAAAGTATGGCAAGTTATGTATAAACAAAATATAAGGTCTAATAAAAATTTTGAAAAAAGTTTTGACAGAAATAACAAAATCAGGATGAAGAGTTTTATAAAATAACAAAGGGAAAAAATACTAGTGAGAAATTAAAAGTGTTTTCTTAGTGATTGTGGGAAGAGGTACTTTAGAGAAATGGCAATATTCCTAATATCAGTCTATAGACAGATGAACACCTAAGTGATTTTCCACTATTCCTAAAAAATGTACAAACTGGTAGAACTGGGTCAAGTAATGGGCAATAATAAATTTTTTCTCAGCCATATTGACAATATAAAATTGATAAATTACCAGAACTAGATGGTATCTACTAAAAACTTTGGAAGGAAATCAAAGTAAACTATTGGTGAAAATGCATCACAGCCTACTGATAAATATAATCACTATACTGAGGAACTGGTTGTTTACAAATGTGAAGACTTCTGCTTATAAGGACTCAATAAGTGACTTGGAGAATTTCAGGCCTGAGAGATTGAACTCCATATCAAAAAAGGATGAGTCAGAAACTAAAGAGAGATCCTTGTATAATACATGGAAATGGTCTTATCTACTTTTAATGTAAAACTAATATCTTACCCAGAGTAAAGCCTGAGAAATAATAATGGTGACTATATGAGTATCTTTAAAACAGAAGACTGACTGGTTAGCACTTCAAAATGGTCTTCAAAGGTTTCTCTCAGACATGTGTGACTTAGATTGCTATGCACAGTGGTACTCAAAGCATGCTCTCAGTGAGTCTAACCTTCAACCCCAGAAGTGACTCACCAACCTCAGGCACTGTTCCTTCTAGGACAGTCACTGGGTCACTGGGACTCAAATTTAGGCCAAGCTCCAAGGCCAAGTCCCTTGGCAGTCATTTATTCACAATTCCCTGTAATTGCTCCCAGGGCTCTCACCATCCTTAGCAGTTTATCTGAAGGGCACAACCTGCCTTTAATATGCATTCATGTCCCTCTCCACAACACCCCCCATCACTGCCACCTTGCCAGAACAGCACCAGCATATCAGCTTTGCCCAGGTTTCACTATTTATGACTTAAAACATGGCATCCTGATCCATATAAACTTCAGAGCCTTCCCCTGCCAGTGTGGGCAAAGTTAAGTCCTGAGTAAGAGGACTTAGATGACTAAGATTATGCTATTTATTTATTTAGGGGGGATATAAAGGTCCACTACAAGCCCCTTACTGAACGGACCCCCTGTTGGGTGGCTATGAACAGCTTTTTAAACCTTCCACTCTCACTTTTGCACTTCCTTCACTTTTTCACAAAATGAATTGCTCATTTTCTAAATATTTTACTAATAGATGAAGTCATTTCCAGAGAAGCTGTGCCACTTTGAACAGAGGGCTTTTTATCTAATTTTTCAAAATAATTTAGTGTTTTCAAATATTTTTGCCTTTCTAGCACCAAAAGAAACAGAAAGTCAATGGCAAATACTTATACCATAAAGTGTTTCACTAATGAATTGATGCAATTTCTACCAACCCTTCAGTGTTTATCTCTTGGCACAACATCTGACAAAGACGAAAAATTATGACTCATATATGGATTTCTTGCATGTTTTTTAGATTCTTCTCCAATATAAAGGATCTCATTATTTAGATGTTTTGTGAGTCATGGCAATGTCAACTTGCTTTTCTCACCCCTACATATATCTTACAAGAGAGACTGAAAGCAAAATGTTCCCGTGAAAAGCTGTCCCTAGGCAAAACTGTGAAGTGAGGAAAGTTTGTTTTCTTTCTCTCCATTCAGTAAGGCCACGTATTCCCTCATGCCATCTTCAAAATCCAAAACAGTGACTTGGTATTGATGGATTTCAGTTCTTAAGGCAAATTACAAAAAAAGGTCAAATCATAGCATGGTGTTTTATTCTGCATTCTCCAAAGAAAGTCTTCAACCCATATGAGTCTTCAGAAAAACATCCCATAGGCAAAATATGCAGATTGTGAGAGTTGGTAGAGAAGAGTTACAACTTTGTAGGAAATACAATATTGGAACACCTGCTTCCCTATGAGGAAACTGAGGACAAAACAACTATAAGTTGGTGCCATTATTCTTGCCAATAGCAGCCCAGCTAATACTAAAATTAAAAGGGGCTTGTAATAGTAGAAATTTTAATAAAATGAAACATGAAATTATTTTGTTAGCAGGGTACTAAAGTGAAAATGGTGGTAATGAAAATAGGAAATATCAGAGCCTAGAAATTAAGACCAGAGCTCTGAAGTCAGACAGACTGGGTTCAAGAGCCAAGTTCTCCACTTCTGTTTGATCTTGGGCAAGTTGTCCTGACTCTCTGAACCCCCATTTCCTAACCTATAAAATTGAAATAATACCTATCTACCTCACAAAACTGCCATAAATATTGAGAAAGTTGATGGATACCAAGTGCCTGTCACTCAACAAATGGCAATTACAACATTTGTTTGCAGTGTGATCTATGGCAAGTCACTTGACCTCTCTGCCTCTGCTTCTTTATCTGTAAACTAGAAAAAGTAATAGCTACTCTATGCTTTAGCTTCCTAGGCTGCTCAAGCAAATACCATGAAATGGGTCAACTTATGCAACAGGAATTTATTAGCCCACAGTTTTAAGACTAAAATATAGTCAAATCAAAGCATCATCAAGGTGATGCTTTGTCCTCAAAGACTGTGGCATTCTGGGGCTGGCTGTATGTGATCTGGGGTCCTAAGCTTGCTACATGGCAAAGCACATATCAGGGTCTCCTGGTCTCTCCTTCTCTTCTGGGTTCAGCATCTTACCTCTTGTTGCTTTCTCTCTTTGTCTGAGTTTAATTCTGCTTATAAAGTACTCCTGTAATAAGATTAAGGCCCATTTGATTGAGGTAGTTCACATCTTTGCTGAGGTAGACTCATCAAAATGTCCTTCTTACAATGAGTTCACACCCACAAGAATAGATTAAATTTAAGAACATGTTTCTTCTGGGGTGCATACAGTTTCAAACCACCATGCTTTGTCTTTCATATGCTTATGATAAATCATGAATGAGTAAATCAATGGAAAAGGGATATATAAAGCCAAACACAATAGATGAATTAAATAATCATTTTCAATAATCTAGGTTGACAATCTCAAAATGCTGACTTTCTAAATAAAGTTCAGGGTCTGACTAGTTTCATTCCCTTGCTCCTAGGTTCCTAGATTAGGTATACCTTGCTGTCAAATCAAGTCATAAGATCCATCCTAATCAAGTTTCTTTGCTAGTCTCACCCAGTCTCAATCTGTAAGTCCAGCATTAGGACTCTGTAACTTTTCCAATTTGGCTTTGGCTCCTGCACAACCTCCTTATGAACTTGTGACCTATATCTCCTGATTTTGAGAGTGGCATCTGAATTTTTCACACTGATCACCTATATAAGCCAGCTAAATTTATGGCAGCTGATTGTAATTCTAAATTTCTAAACTGGTTCTTCTTTTGCACCACCCTTTCTGGTTCTTGTCTTCCTCAAATGCTAAGTCCATTTATCTCTCTTGGAAGAGGCTATCCATTTGAGCCCAAGTTGTGAAGACTGTCATGTGATCTGGCAATCTTTTAGAATAAATTTGCATTTATTTAAATTGCACTTGTTATATTTATTTAAATTTTTCTGAGTCCAATGCATTCCTATGGGAAATTGTATATGCCACAAATTCTTGGTGTATGTGTAGCAAGATTTCAGGTTCATTCAGTCCTAATGAGATAAGAACAGCCAGGATCCAAATCAAAGTTACATGCTTATGATCTTTCTTTGGTCTTTTGCCAGGGCTGAGTGTGAAGGGAGGGTGTCCAATAGTGCACTTGAAGTGAAATGAGGAAATAAGAAAACATTTTGAGAAGATGAAAAATGAACCCATTTAAACTTAAAAGTATTTGGCTATTTCAGGCTGTAGAAGCTTTTAGATGGATGCAATTAACACAGTACCTGGTACATAATGGACAATTACATGTTTGATAAATACGCTAATTACCTACTAGATTTTTTAAGATCATAACTACATAAGAATTTTAAAAGATGCAATTCTTGTAGCATCTCATAAATCACATTATTCTTCTGATTTGTTTTAATAACAAAGACCTTGAAGAATTATTGATGTAGTACTAGAGAGTTAGGATACTGAGTTGTCTTGAGATTTATTAATAAATCGAAACTGGATTCAAGATTTTAAAAAACCATTATGGGGATTGAGACTTATAGATGAGTTTTTGGTGAGAAAACCCAGCCTTATTTTCCTAAAGGGAAGTTCAAGTCATGAGAAATCCCAACTTCTCCTCATTTAATCATATTATTTTGTAAACTGAATGTGTTAGCACATCTATATGTGAAAGACTTCGAGAGCCCTCAAGATTTGTCATATAAAGTGCCGTTTTAATTATTTTTAATGCCTAGTGAAAAAGAAAACAGACATATATCATTTGAGTTGTGCCCTGTCAAACTAAAAATACAAGTCGTATTTGTGTTTTTAGGCAGAGTGAAAATATAATCCCACCTTTTGTCATAACACCCTGGCAGTGACAGGGAGGAATGAACCAAGAGCAGGCATCTCACTAGAGGCCACAAATTGCCTTCTAGCTCCTTTTATGTTTATTTCCAAAGCATATCTGTCATTTTACCCAGCTCCCTAATCTTCATTCATCTTTTCCTTTCATTGTGTTCTACTTCTTGAAGTGAACACTGTGAGAATGGGCTTTGACAAATATAATGAGCAATGAATTTCTCCAAGTGTGGACCCAATAGAAATCAAAATTGTTAATAGTGTCCACTTCAACTATGATTATATTAATTTTTCCCTTTCCTATCATTTCTTCCTTTAAAAAATTTGTGCAGCTTCTGTTATGAATCTAGATATATTAAGACATCACTGCCCTGAAGATTTTAAGACAAATATGGTTCTAGAATGAAACAGTTTAAACAAAAGTCATAACAACACACATAAAATCATTTGAAAAATAGAAAAGTAAATTTAAATAATGGCTAATAACTAGCTTCCAATTAACAAGTTAAGCTTTAAAACTGAATATAGCTAAAATCTTCACATCTATATACAGAGACACTTAAACTGCAATACATGGCTACTGTTCTAGTTTGCAAGCTGCTGGAATGCAATGTACCAGAAACAGAATGGCTTTTAAAAAGGGGAATTTATTAAATTGCAAGTTTACATTTCTAAGGTCATGAAAATGTCCAAATTAAAGCAAGACTATAAAAATGTCCAATCTAAAACATCCAGGGAAAGATACCTTGGTTCAAGAATACTGATGACGTTCAGCATTTGTCTTTCAGCTAGAAAGGTGCAGGGTGATATCTGCTAGCTTTCTCTTCAATGGCTTCCCCAGGGCTCTGTCCATTCTCTTGGTTCTGTCAGTTCTGGTGGCTCTCCGTGGCTCTAAAAGCTTTTTCCAAAATGGTTCCCTTTTAAAGGGCTCCAGTAAGCAACCCCACCTTGAATGGGTGGAGACACATCTCCATGGAAACCATCTAATCAAAAGTTACCACCCACAACTGGGTAGGTCACACCTCCATGGATAATTTAAAAACTTCCACCCAGCAATGCTGGATGAAGATTAAAGAACATAGTTTTTCTGGGATACATGTTGAATTCAAACTGGCATAGTTACCTACTAGTGTTTCTGAAAATCACAGCAGTTTGGAACAGTAAAGTATCCTAGAGATCATGTCTTCCAACACTCTGGTATTTCAAATGAGAAAACTGAGACCCAGAAATAGTTGTTTAAGTCATACAGCTGGTTAGTGACTAAGAAAGGACTGAGAATAATTCTAATGTTGATTCAAGTTTTCGTTGGTTTAGTCATTTAACTTGGCTTAGACAAAAACTTGTAGGTCTGTAAACATATCATCCTGGAAAGTAATAAGTTTTAAATCTATACTTGAATTTATCCTTTCTTTAAATGTGTTTTAAAGGAGTCAAAATCAGTATATTAGTTAAGAGTCCTTGTTGTGGTAAAGGAAGTTAATCATGTGAATACATTTTCATGAATATATTTGCCTAAAGCTGCAGATGACACAGCAAGAAGGACTAGAGGTGCTAAATATAAAGAGCTTGTATTCCTTTACCAGGTCATGCTTGGGCCTTAAGAAAGTGCACTTAAGTTGAATTTTTTTATAACTTAAATGTCATGGGAATTCCAGCAAGAAATCTTTATGTACAAAATGGTACACAAGAGGGGAGACAATCCAAAAATTTTCCACTCAGGATGGTAAAATTATAACTCTATTTCCATAATCAAGGCAATTTCCTATCTTTAAAATGGTCATTATCTTTCAATTCCAAGAATAGCACAGTAGGTGACTCAAGCCTGAAGTGCTATTAGTAAATTCTAAGAGTTTCCTTAAATTGAATAGTCATCAAGAGAAGGAACCAGGTTTTATATTTCACCACTACCCAACTCACGGTTATTCATGAGACTTCATAAAGCTGACTGGCCATTTACAAATATACTACTAAGGAATAAAGCAAGATTGTTTTGTCACACAAATACAGAAACTTCTATCTTTGCATAATATTATATTTTAATGGTCAGTATAACTGAGTTTCTCCAAAATGAAATTAAGCTACATATCATAAAGATAGTACACAAATATGTCCTGAACATAGCTTAATAACTTTATGGTAGAACCAACATACAATTAAGTGAATAACAATCATTGATATAAAAATTATGCAAATGTACATCTTAGTTTCACTAGCAATACTGCTTTCTGCTAATGAATTAGTACTGTGGAGTAGTTCTGAACAATCAAGAGCAGAGTAATTCCTAAATACAGTTGAAAAATATACTGAGATACTTCTAATTATGATGTACATTTTTCCTTTTTCACAAACTACATTCAGTCCAATAATTAATTCATACTGCATTGAAGGAGCTAACAAAATGTGCAAAGTAGAGTCTTTCTAACACTGTTAAAGGCAACTTTTTATATAATGCAAAAAATTTAAAAATATGTAAAAAATGTAAAGGAGTCAAAATGTATTTTTTATGTAAAGACAAAATTCCCGGGAAGAGGAAAGTTATTTTAAATCTAAAATATAAGAAAATATACTGATAGGTAATCAGATCCTATCCCCTGTAACCTGCCATACTGTGGAGAGAACTGGACAATCCATGGGAAAATCTCCAGCTTTAAGACTTGTTTTAAATAAGAGGTTATTCCTCAGAAGTGGATGAGTTTGCCAAAGTTCTAAAACCCCACATCTAGCCAAGATGTGGCCCCTATAAGGAAAGCTAACAGTTTAGTTTAGAAGATTAAAGCATTAGAAACCATCAATGAGGGGGAACAAATCAGGGAAATACTAGACAAAGACTTAAAATATGGTCCAGAACATGTTGAAAGAGCTAAAATAAAACATGGACAAAGAACTAAAGGACATTAAGAAAATGATAGATAACCAAAAAAATTAATAAAGAGATAGAAATCATGAAAAAAAAAACAGAGCTGAAGGCCACAGTAAACTAAAACATTCCCTCAAGGAGTTCAAACACAGATTGGAACTGCCAGAAGAAAGAATCAGTGAACTTGAAGTTAAGGCAATTGAAATCATTCATTCTGAGAAACAGAAAGAAAAAAGAATGAAGAAAAGTGAACAGAGATTGAGGAACCTGTAGGACACCATCAAGTGTACCAATAAATGCATGGGTAGTCCCACAATGAGAAGAAAGAGAGAAAGGGACAGAGAGAATATTTGAAGAAATAATGACTGAAAGTTTCCAAATATAATGAAAGACATGAATATACACACATCCAAAATGCTCAACAAACTCCAAAGGTAAAACCAAATAGACTCATATCACAAAATAATATAATCAAACAGTTGATTATACAAGATAAAGAAACTTCTGAAAGCTGCAAGAGGGAAACACCATGTCACATACAAAGGAGCCCCAATAAGATTAAGTGTCAATTTCTCATTGGAAACCATGGAGGTAAAACAGCAGCAAGTTGACAAATTTAAAGTGCTGAAAGGAAAAAACAATTCCAACCAAGAATTCTATATCCAGCAAAAATGTCTTCCAAAAATGAGGGTGAAATGAAGACATTCCCAGATAAACAAAAGCTGATAGAGTTCACCATCACTGGATCAGCCTATAAGAAATGTTAAAAGGAAGTTCTGCAGGTTGAAAGGAAAGGAAAATTGACAACAAATTGAAGCCAAATGAAGAAATAAAGATCTCTGGTAAATGTAATGGCATGAATAAGTATAAATGCCAGTACTATTGCATTTTTGCTTCATGACTCCACTTTTTATTTTTTTTTAGAATATAAGAGGAAAACTCTAAAATGCAGTGACAAATCAATGGTTTTGGACTTATAATGTATGAATATGTAATTTGCGATGAGAGTTATATAAAAGTGAGGAGATGGAGGGGTATTGGAACATAGTTTGTGTATGCCACTGAAATTAAATGGGTATCAAACCAAATGAGATTGTTTTATATTTAGGATGTTAAATTTAAACCCCATGGCAACCTCAAAGAAATATTGGAAAATATGCAAGCTCACAGAGTCAGAAAATAGAGTACAAGTTAACAGAAGGGGGTGGGGGGCAGGGGAATGGGGAGTCAATGCATGATTGGTATAGGGTTTCTCTTTGGGGTAATGGAACTTTCTAGTAATGGATGGTGGTGAGGCTACCACAACATCGTGAATGTGACAAATCCCATTAAATGATATGCTTTGGAGTAGTTGAGATGGGAAAGTTTATGTTGCATATATGTTCTATGATTTTTTAACAAAGAAAGAGCAACTAAAAGAGACAATAATTAAATGCAACGTGTGATCCTGGATGGGATCTAATAATGGATGGGAAAAGGTTCAAAACGACATTATTGGGACATATGAAAAATTGGGATATGAACTGTAACTTCATATCAATGTTAATTTTCTTGAGCTTGATAACCACACTTAATGTGGTTACTTCAGTGAATATCCTAATTTGTAGGAAATGTACATGGCACTACATGACCATATTAAGTCTTCAAAGATCATGAACTATACAACCTCTTCACAAATCTTTATAAAATGGACAGATATACAGATAGGTGGATTGATATATAGGTGGATGTATAGAATAAAGAGGCAAATCTGGAAAAAATGTTAAAATTTGTGGATCTGAGTGTCTAGGGATGGGTTATGTTGGAGTTCTCTCTATGGAGTTTGTATTTCACTCCTCTCTTATAAGTTTGAACTTATTCCAAAATAAAAAGTTTAAAGAATAAAAAATATAGCCTAGGTTATGCTGTGATAATATATTAATCCCCAAATCTTAGTGCTTTAATGTAAAGTAGGTTTATTTCTCATTGAAGCTACAAAACAACGTGAGTAATGGGAGGCTCGACTCCACAAAGTCATTCAAATATCCGGGCTAACTGAGGTTCCACTGTTTTTCAGCTGCATCCTTCCAGGTCACCAATGCAGGGGAAAAGATAGCTGCTTCATTCAGAAATGATGGACGTCACATCTATTCACAGCCTATCGACCACAATTAATTACATGGTCCTGCCTAACTGCAAAAATTCTGGAAAATGTGGGGAGCATATGTATCTGATGAACAGTTTATAACTCTTCCACAGTCTCTTGTTAATTGTTTAACCTTGGCCAAGTCACTTGACCTCTCTGTGTCTTAGTTTCCTTGTCTGTAAAATGAAGTGCCTGCCTTAGAGGGCTTTGTATGAGGGATTAAATGAGTTAATGCATAAAAAGCATGTAGTACAGAGCTCAGCACATAGCTGCCATTTTTCTTCTCTAGCACAATGAATTAGTAATGGTGCTAGAGATAAGATACCTTATAAACTGAGTTTCAAATGACAAGAACATGCCCTGTTTATACCAAGAAATTGGCTAAATTTTTCCTCTGCTAGAATATAGGTTAATTTATGGCCAGACTTACAGGCAAGTCACAATAAGATAGACAGGATTTTATGGTATTGCTGCTATTTGGTTATAAAATATGACAAAAGAATCAATATAAACAATAGTTTGGGATTCAGACAAACTTGCATTTGAATCCTGGCTCTGTCACCTATTGTTGCAACATCCTGGGGAAGTCCATGACAGGGTCTTTATAATAACATTGACTGTTTTATTTGAAGAGTACCAGGTCATCATTGGTAGGAAGTTATTGCAATTTTCTAGGTGGGGCATAAAAATGGCCTAAATGGAGGTAATGACAATAGGTAGGTACAGTTTCAGCCTAGTAAAATGTTTAGTACAGAGGAACTAGAACTAGAGACATGGTAGCCTACTCAAAGCATCTATAATTAGAAATTCCAGTGAGGAATGATTCACAATATATTAGGTAAGTAGACAGTCAGGCATGAAATTTAATTATAATCACCAAGTCTAAAATGTCAGAGGCAGGATTGGATTTGGGACAAAGTCAAAATTTTAGGACTAAATGGAGAAAAGTTGAAAGTAGTACAAGTTAGAAAACATGTGAGAAAATCCCAGCAAAATAACTGAGCATCAGTCTCCTCATCTATAAAATGGGGAAAATAATAATTACCTAGTAAGGAAGTCATGATGATTCAATAAGGATATAAATGTAAAATACATAGTAGGATCACCAGCTGATTGTAGACAATAAATGGCTATTTCTTGTTTTCAAAGGTAGCTCAAACCTATTTATAGAAATCTCATGTTATAAATAGCCTTTAACTAAACTCTTTGATGACAAATGAGGGGACAAATGCTTCCAGTCATAACAATGGCAAATACCATGAACAGAAAACAACATTGGGAAGCTCTCTGTATTACTCAGGGTCCTCTAGAGAAACAGAACCAATAGGAGATTTCTGTAAATAAGTGATTTATAAAAGTATCTCATGTGACCATGGGGATGCAGGTGTCCAAAATCTGTGGGGCAGGCCAAAACGCTGTCAACTTTGATGAAGGTCTTTGACAAGCTCCACAGAAGAGGCTGGCTGAAGAAGAAATAAAATTTCTCTCTTCTTCCTTAAAAGTCTTCAACTGATTGGAAAATCTCATTGTAGAAGACACTTCCTGAGTTGATCATAGATGTAATCAGCCACAGATGTAATCAATTGACCAATGATTTAATAAATCAGCCATGAAATGTTCTTATAGTAATCATTAGGCCAGTGCTTCCTTGACCAGATAACTGGGCACCGTCCCCTGGGTAAGTTGACACATGAACCTAACTATTATACTCTCCAACATCATAAAGGTTCTTTCCTCATTTTCTAATTCTCAGGAAAACCTGTATACTCTCTTGTATCTTCCATCTCAGCTTTCCAGGTTGCTATGACAAATACCACACACTGTTTGGCTGAACAAAAATGTATTGTTTTACAGTTTCAGAGACTAGGAGTCCAAACCCCAGGTGTCAGTAAGATTGTGAGTTCTTACTGAAATCTACAGTATTCTCATTCTGACTAGCAGTAGTCCTTGGGGTTCCTTGGCTTGCATCTTTGCCTCCTATCACATGGCAAACTCCTTATGGCTGCTCTTCCAGTTTCCATTGGCCCCACTAGCATGGAATAAGGTCTATCTTGATTTAGTTGGGTCACCTTAACTAAAAATAGCATCTTCAGATAGTCAAATTTATGAGTGGATTCACATCCACAGGAATGAAGTTTAAGATAAAGAACATGCCTTTGTTTGGGTATAAAATTTACCACACTTCTCTCAACTTGGCTGTCATCTGCTTCTCCCAATTTTTACCCATCTTCTTTTAGGGAGATAAGGTTTCCCATTGATATTAATGATTAATCACTCTCAGAAATAGCCAAAAATCATCCCTGAAGGTCACAGAAGAAGGAGGTTCTACTGGAAGGAAAAAAAACCTCAATTCCAAATAATGTGCCCTTGTCCTAAAGAATAATTATTAATTATTATTAATTATAGCATTTTCAAAATAAAAATATGCTATCATATTATTAGGTATGAATAGAGAGAATAAAAAAATACAATTTGAGTAGACCTGTATATCAGTCTTACCTTCATCTAAGAACTTCCTTGTTCATACACTTGGGAAAATTTCCTTTTTATATATATCTTGGAATTTTAGAGTTATAAGTACCCACAGAGATCCTCTAATCCAACACTCTCTTTTACAGATAAATTAAAAAGCCAAATATGTTTGGGAGTAAAGTCTGTGCTAGTTATAATTAGTCTCTACATTCATAGAACAATGCACTTGCCACTATACCATACTGCCTCTCTCCATCACATTGCACTCTGAAACATAAAAGATCACTTTTAGAGTTTTAACAGTTTGGTAAGCTTTCCTACCAAGTTGATAAGAAAGCTTTACCATGACTTCAGCTATTTCTCTAATTTCACAATTATTAAAGTTGAAATTTGTTACAAGTTGCTACAGCAGTCAATCAGAACAATCACTAATTCTTTTCAAGATTTCGTTGAATTTCTACAGGGTTCACTGGAACTTCATTTAACTATGCAAGGAAGAAGAAGCAAGAGAACATCTCAAATTAAATAAGAAACTGGATTGACACCAACAATGATAGAAAAAAATAATCATTTCTTGTGGGTTCATTTATTTCCTGCATTTGATGAATATACCAATGTTCACAGAATACGTCTATGGAGATCAACAAACTATTGGGAAGAAATTGTGTGTGTGTATGTGCTTATGTGATTTTATTGATTTTTCAGAAAAGTCTTATTTTCCAATTAATTATATGTAATCATAATCACTTCAACCTTGCCATAGTGGGTATAAATGCCTAAGTGAATCACCACAAAGTTAATTCCAGGTGTGAAAATAATAGAGAATTAAAAGTCCCTTGGGTGCACAATGGTGGTGCAGTGGCAGAGTTCTTGCCTGCCGTGCAAGAGACCTGGATTTGATTCCTGGTGCCTGCCCATGAAAAAAAAAGTCCCAAATTATGCCCAAGACTTATAATGTGCTCCTCTTTAAAATTGTGTGCTAATGCCCAGAATTTCCAAACAAAAGTAGCAACTTCCAGAACTGTTTATGTTTATATTGGTAAATAAAATATTCTATGGGCAAAATGCTAACAAAAATTTGGATTATAATTTTTCAGATTAAAAATTTTGCAGCTAGACTAGTAGAATAAATGAGTACAAGCATATTGCGTGCAAAGTGAATTTGTGCCTTCTATGCAGTTTTAGTCAATAACTCAAGAATTCACTTCCAGTACTCATTTCATATTTTCCAACAAGGTGGTTAAAAAAAGAGCTGTCCCCTCACCTACTTTACCAATGTCCCACCCTACTCCCCAGGTACCAATTCTGTTCTCTCTTTCCATTGGCCCTTATTCACAGCTGGCTATATCACTATATTCCCAAGATAAAAACTAATAATGAATCCTGCTATTTCTCTCCTATAGACATTTGCACTTCTTAGAAGACTCTGTAAAGCAGAAAAGCAATCTGTGAACCAAATGCTATCTGTTTTTATGAGTGGAAGCAATATGATTTGTGGGATGTTCTCTGAAAATCCACCTATTTCCATCCCAATATCAGGACTGGAAATCCTAGATGAGTTAGGGGATTGAAAAGCTTATACAGTCTATTCTGAAATTCTTAGTATGAGGTAGTCCTTCCTTCTAAAAGATGAGTTCTGTCCTTGTGTTGGAGGTGGCTTGATGTCATTGTGACTGGCATTTTGGCACATTTACGTACGGCATTTTCAAATGCAGCCTGGAAAACTGATTTGGCAAGTAAATTAGCATGTTAGATAAGAATAAATAAATCCCAAATCTTTCCAAATGAGACTAACTGTAGTTTCGATAAGGACCAGATAAAGTTCTAGTTCCTATGTAAAATTTAGGGGAAAAAATGGGCAGGATACTGTTTAAATGTCAACCACTGGTCAGTGTCTTAGTACTGTAAGTATTATGTATAAGGTGGCTTAGATTTGATCTATTCCTTTTATTCTACAGTCATCTATCAGATCTTATCTACCTGCCTGGCAGGGGAGGCTAAATCTAAAGCTGGAATGATTAATATTGATTCCTTATCAAGACTTCTTTGAATGGAGACAAAAATTCTACCTCTAATCAGGGTTGGTAGGAAGGGAGCTGTGGAAAGAAGCCACAACGCTTTGATTCTTATTCCTTGAAGCATTATATCACATCAGGGAGTTTGTAGGCCTTGTATTTAAAGTATCTTTAGAATTTCTCCTCTCCCTTTCTAGTTACAGTGTGCCTTCTTTTAAAGTAATATCTTATATCCCTTAGCAACACCTTGAAAACAGCTTATCACTCTTTACAACCTGTTTCAGTATAAGCATTCTTCAATTTTTCCCAAAGAATCAAATCTTATAAAGAGCAACATTTAACAAGCAATGGTTTTCAAAGCATCTACTAGAGTTCTACAAAGGTCACAAAATTCATTGCTGCATACATAACCCACCTCTATTTGAAGTAGGACTGTTCCATTTATATCTATTATATACATTGGGGTTCTGAAGATGTTACAAAAATGCTTCATAGCTGAAAGCAATTGGCAGTTCCTCAGAAAGTTAAGTATAGATTTATCATATGACCTGGCAATCCCACTTCTAGGAATATATCCCCCCAAATTGAAAGAATGTCTGAGAGAAGTGGGAGTGTAGAAGAAAGAAAGAACATGTCATTCATAGCTTCAAGCAGTTGGAATGCCTTTGGGAGTTGAGGTGACAGAGAACAAAACTAAACCACCAAAGACTTTCTTTATGATCCCTCTTGTTCCCCTACTTAAACCAGCAGACCAAAGCCCTACATACCAAATTCCCTAGCTGTTCCTGGTGCCAAAGTAATTTCAATTTCAAAAGCCCACTCAACCCAGGAGAATAAGAAACACACATGCACTCACCGCTGTTTGATTAAAGCTCAAGTACTGTATATTAGGAAGCTTCTGCCCTTTATAAAGCTCAAAGCCATGTGTGCCTTTGATTACCTACTCTCCAAAAAGCCTGACATTGCTTTTCTGCTTCATCAAAGGTTAGGGAAAAATAGTGAAGAATTTCTACCCCAGTTATATTACCACACCACCTCAAACAGTTAAGGAGAACTTGAAAAGTGACTTTCACATACACAGAGTATATTAGTAAAATGCATGTACAGCTTGACTGTTGAGACATTTATAAACATATATTAAAATATATGATAAAACTATTCCTGGTATTATTGATGCACCATTTGCAGTATGGATAGCAAAACCAAAATTTCAAAATTACAGGGTTGTCTGATGTTTCAGCAACAATTTTGAAATGCAATGGCCCTTAATAGTTTAATGCTGATGATACCTTTAGTACAGAATATTAATCAGGTTTCAAAAATATTTAATAACATGGGAAAATGCTGATTTACAATAAAATTAAGAGAAGGGTATAATATTATGCATATGTATATATAATACATATATATAATACTGTATATATATACGTACGTCATGGTCAGGTTCATGTGTCATCTTGGCCAGGTGGTGGTAGCCTTTTGTCTGGGTGGATAATGCTGGCCTGTCTGTTACTATAAGGACATTTCATAGAATGAAATCATGATCACATTGGCTGCATCCACAGCTGATTGCATTTTTAATCAGCCAAAGAGAGTGTCTTCTGCAGCGAGTGGCATTTAATCTAATTACTGGGAGGCTTTTAAGGAGGATTCAGAAGAGACATTCTTCTCTTCTTGCTTTGGCCGGCGACTCTCTCCTGTGGAGTTCATCCAGACCCTTCATCAGAGTTATCAGCTTCACAGCCTGCCCTATGGATTTTGGATTATACATTTCTCAAAAGTTACATGAGATATGTTTATAAATTTTATATCTATGGATATTTCCTTCTGGTTCTGTTTCTCTACAGAACCCTAACTAATACAGCTTGATACTGAGAGTGGGGTGGTTCTTAAGAAACAGAATCTTAAAAATGGGTTTTTATGATTGATTTTCTACTCTGACTGGACTCAAAGGCACTAAGGACTCTGATTCGCATAATCAGAATGACACTCCTAATACATGGAGTGATTTGGCAATAGAGATAGTCAAAACATCACCATTCACTTCTCCTAATGCTTCACTTGTATGAAGCCAGGCTCTGGGGGATAATGTTTTTGACATCTTTATGGAGTTTTGTGGAAATAAGAGGTATAGATGTGTTGGCTGGTTGTTGTTAAATGCACTGGCTACATTAAGGAGTGAAAGGGATGGGCTTAAACCTTCAAAAGAGAAGCTTAAGCACCATCTGACAGATGTAGCAGTTTCTATGAGTGCCCTGAAGGAAAATCTTGTTTCCTGTAGCTGTAGACTTGAGATTTCTGAAAATCAGACTCAGAATCTTATTGTTAGAGTAGAAACTTTACAACATAAACTGAAATCTCAATGTTGCATGGTGTCTGCCATTAAAGTGAGGGCATTGATTGGAAAGGAGTGGGACCCTGAAAAGTGGGATGGTGACATATGGATTGATAATGATGTCGGGAGTGTGGTTGAAACCCGAGGTCATGCTAAATTTTCTCTAGATAGCCCTGTAATTGTCTGCCCTGAGGACATAGCCTCCCCAACTCCAGCCTGCCCTGAGGAGTTGGCCACCCAGCCTCAGCCTAAAGAGATTAACCCTAGAGTGATTAATCTTGTTTCATCAGATTAAACTGCAAATGAAGGCCCTGAAGTAAATGGCTTGGAAGATACTTCTCATTTCTTTCATGACCCACCCCCAGCACCCTTCATTTCTTCCACACTTATAACTAGACAAAAGTCCCAACAGGACCCAAAAGGTGAGGTACAAAGTATCACCGATGAGGAGGTGTGTTATACTCCAAAAGAACTGTATGAGTTTTCCAATTTATATAGACAGAAATCAGGGGAACATGTGTGACAATGGATTTTAAGGGTGTGGGATAATGGTGGGTAAAATATAAAGCTAGATCAGCTGAATTTATTCATATGGGCCCACTAAGCAGAGATTCTGCATTCAATGTCATAGCTCAATGGGTTAGAAAAGGCATTAACAGTTTGTATAGATGGTTGGCTGAAATATGGATCAAAAGGTGGCTGACATTATCTGAGGTTGAAATGCCATAACTGCCCTGGTGTAATGTAGATGGTGTAATGTAAAAACACAGAGTCTCAGTGGCTTAGAGAGATTGGAATGTTAGAGTGGATTTATCATGGAAATCCTGCTCTTGCACCCCAGGAATGTCCGGAGGCTGCACCTTTTACCAAAACGGTGAGAAATAAATTTGTGAGACTAGCGCCATCATCCCTGAAGAGGACTGCAGTTGCACTTCTCTGTAGGCCAGATATAATTGTGGGAACAGCTGTCACAGAGCTGGGATCCTTAAACAAAATGAGGATGACTGGATCCCGAGTTAGCAGAAGCCAGGTGGCAGCACTTAATCACAAAAGACAAGGTGGGGATGTGGCTATCATAATAGACACTAGAGTCAAAGCAGGAGTCAAAATAATCTGACTCACAGAGACTTGTGTGTTGGCTAGTTAGATCATGGAGTACCTAAAATTACAATAGATGGGTAGTCTACTAAATTCTTCTTTGAGCTGTATAAACAAAAGAGTTCTAGGTCAAGTGAGCAGAAGTCTAACTTGAATTACAAAAACACAGAGTCATGGTCCCTTAATCAATTTCCAGACTTGAGACAGTTTACCGACCCAGAGACCCTTGAATGAAGGGGAGGCCAGGTCCCTTTGAGGTAGGATCTTGTTACACTGTCATAAATTTATACTGTTAATCTCCTCCAAGCCTTCCCCAAGGAGACCAATGGCCTTTTACCAGGATAACTGTGCATTGGGGAAAAGGAAATGATCAGATATTTCAGGGATTATTAGACAGTGGTTCAAAAGTGACATTAATTCCAGGGGGCCCAAAACATGACTCTGGTCCACCAGTGAGGCTGGGGGCTTATGGAGGTCAGGTGATTTATGGAGTTTTAGCTCAAATCCATCTTACAGTGGGCCCAGTGGGCCCCCAGAACCACTATGTAATTTCCCCATTTCCAGAGTGCATAATTGGAATAGACATACTGAGCTACTGGCAGGATCCCCACATTGGCTCTGTAACTCATGGAGTGAGCGCTATTATGGTAGGAAAGGCTAAGTGGAAGCCACTAGAACTGCCCCTACTTAGAAAATAGTAAATCAGAAGCAATATTGGATTCCTGGAGGGATTGCAGAGATTACTGCCACTCTTAAGGACTTGAAGTATGCAGGGGTAGTGCTTCCCACCACATCCCCATTCAACTCTCCAATTTGGCCTGTGCAGAAAACAGATGGGTCTTGGAAGATGACAGTGGATTATTGTAAGCTCAACTAGGTGGTAACATTGATTGCAGTTGCTATTCCAGATGTGATACCATTGTTTGAGCAAATCAATATATCCCCTGTTACCTGGTGTGCAGCTATTGATCTGGCAAATGCTTTCCTCTCAATAGCTATTAGGAAGGGCCACCAGAAGCAGTTTGCTTTCAGCTGGCAAGGTCAGCAATATACATTCACTGCCCTACCTCAGGGGTATATCAACTTTCCAGCCCTATGTCATAATCTTGTCTGCAGGGACCTTGATCATTTCTGCCTCCCACAAGACATCACACTGGTCCATTATATTGATGATATCATGTTGATTGGACCTAGTGAGCAAGAAGTAGCAACTATTCTAGAATTGCTGGTAAGGCATTTGTGTGTCAGAGGGTGGGACATAAATTCAACAAAAATATAGGGGACTTCCACCTCAGTGAAACTTCTAGGTGTCCAGTGATGTGGGGCATGTCAAGATATCCCTTCTAAGGTGAAGGAAAAGTTGCTGTATCTGGTTTTTCTTATGACCAAAAAAGAGGCACAATGCCTAGTTGGTCTCTTTGGATTTTGATGACAACATATTCCTCATTAGGGCATGCTACTCTGGCCCATTTATCTAGTGACCAGAAAAGCTGCTAATTTTGAGTGGGGACCTGAACAAGAGAAGGCTCTGCAACAGGTCCAGGATGCTGTACAAGCTGCCCTGTCACTTGGGCCGTATGATCCAGCAGATCCAATGGTGCTGTAAGTATCAATCACAAATAGAGATGCTGTCTGGAGACTTTTGCAGGTCCCTATAGGAAAATCACAATGCAGACCCTTAGGATTTTGGAAGAAATCCTTGCCATCTGCTGCATATAACTATTCTCCTTTTGAGAAGCAACTTTTGGCCTGTGTGCTGGTTCGAAAGGATTTATGCACCCTAGAAAACCCATGATTTAATCCTAAGCATTTGTGTGGTGGCAATTGTTTCTCTTAATCCCTAATTCAGTGCTATAGGTTGGAAACTTGATTGGGTTATCTCCATGGAGATGTGACTCAATCAATGTGGGTATTAAACTTGATTAGATAGAGACATATCTCCACCCATTCTATGTGGGTCTTGATTAGTTTACTGGAATACTACAAAAGAGGAAACATTTTGGAGAAACTTGAAGATTAAGAGACAGCAGAGCATAATGACATAGCCACAAGAAGCAGAGAGTCCACCAGCCAGTGTCCTTTGGAGATGAAGAAATAAAATGCCTCCAGGGGAGCTTCATGAAACAGGAAGCCAGGAGAGAAAGCTAGAAGATGATGCCATGTTTGCCATGTACTCTTTCAGCCAAGAGGGAAACCCTGACTGTGTTCACCATGTGCCTTTCCAGATGAGAGAGAAACCCTGAACTTCATTGGCCTTCTTGAACCAAGGTATCTTTCCCTGGATGCCTTAGATTGGACATTTCTATAGACTTGTTTTAATTGGGACATTTTTCTTGCCCTTAGAACTATAAACTAGCAACTTATTAAATTCCTCTTTTTAAAAGCCATTCCATTTCTGACATAATGCATTCTGGTAATTAGCAAACTAGAACAGATTTTGATACCAGGGACGGGGTGCTATTGAAGTTTGCAAATACCAAACATGTTAGAACAGCTTTTTAAATGGATAAGGGGAAGATTCTAGAATAGATGTGAGAACCTTGATAAAGAAGTCATATAATGCTTTGAAGAGACTGTTGGTAGAAACGTGGACCCTAAAGATACCTCTGATAAGGCCTTAGACAGAAATGAGGCATGTGTTATTGCAAACTGGAAGGAAGGTGATCCTTGTTTTAAAATAGCAGATAATCTGGTAAAATTGACTAGTGGCTTTCCCTGGAAGGCAGATTTTAAAAGCCATAAACTTGAATATTTAGCAGAAGAGATCTCCAAATTAAGTGTGGAAAATGCAGCCTGGTTTCTCCTCACAGCTTGTAGTAAAATGCAACAGGAGAGAGATAAGCTAAGAACTGAACTTTTGGGTACAAAGAAACCAGAAATTGATGTTCTGGAAAATTCTGGGCTTCCAGAAAGGGAGACCCCAGAAAATAGTGCCCCACATGAGGATTTGGCCAAATGTGGAACCAGTCAGCCAGAGAAAGCCAGGATTGGACCTGGAGTTATCCAGGAAAGATTTGTGGAAGCTCCTTATGTCTGATGGGTATGATCCAAGGCTACTACATACAAAGCCAATGAGAGTATTGTGGGATCTGTATAAAAAGAACTGCTGCCAGTTGGGACTGAGAGTGACAGAGAAGGGACACACTGGAGGAAAAATAACTTCAGAAGCAAAACCATGGAGGCTAGGGTCTGAAATCAAGCAGCCTCAGGCCAGGAGAGTGGACCCACCCAAGTACGTGGGGAGGGTGAGTTTGCTTCAAAGGCAGAGGATGGCCTTTCCACCTCATTGCAATGGAAGAGTCCTGCCTCCTCAGGCTTTGGAGAGGGTGAAACACATTCCTTCAGGTTTGGGGAGAGCCTGGTTGCCACCACATGGAGGGGCTGAGCATGGTGCCCTGGAGATGGCAGAGAGCCAGGATGCAGCCCCGATGCTTGTAGGAATGGAGCCAAGAAAAAGGTGGTCTCCCCAACGTCCCCCAAGGTTGCATTTGGAGAAAGATAGGCCTCTGCATAGGCCCTTGAAAAGAGTGGGATGGCCACTTTCTAAAGCCCCAAAGATAAATGATTCTCAGACTTTGAAATCTAATGGATTTGTCCCACGGGTTTTTGAAACTGTATAGGTCCGGTGACCCCTATCTTCCTCCTTGTGGAAATGTGCATATGTATCCCATGACTGTTCCTCCTTTGTACATTGGGAGTAAATAACTTGTTACGAATTTTCACAGGTCCAGAGATAGAGGAGAATTTGCCTGAGAACAGACCATGCTTGTAACTAACTTTGATGAGACTTTGTACTGGTTTTAACCTTGTATTGCATTGATGGTTACTGAAATGCTTTAAAGTTTTCTGATACTGTGATGGAATGAATGTATTTTGCATATGGATAAAACATGTCTTTTTTAGGGACCAGAGGGTGAAATGTGCTGGTTTGAAAGGATTTATGTACCTTAGAAAAGCTGTGATTTAATCCTGAGCATTTATGTGAGGGTAACTGTTTCTCTTAATCCCTAATTCAGTGCTATAGGCTGGAAACTTGATTGGGTTATCTCCATGGAGATGTGACTCAATCAATGTGGGTATTAAACCTGATTGGGTAGAGACATGTCTCCACCCATTCTATGGGGGTCTTGATTAGTTTACTGGAATCCTATTAAAGAGGAAACATTTTGGAGAAACTTGAAGATTCAGAGAGAGCAGAACAGAAAAACATAGCCATGAGAAGCAGAGAGTCCACCGGCCAGTGACTTTAGGAGATGAAGAAGAAAGATGCCTCCTGGGGAGCTTCATGAAACAGGAAGCCAGGAGAGGAAGATAGCAAATGATGTCATGTTTGCCATTTGCCATTCTAGCCAGGAGAGAACCCCTGATGATATTCACCATGTGCCTTTCCTGGTGAGAGAGAAACTCTAACCATGTTCACGATGTGCCTTTCCACTTGAGAGAGAAATCCTGAAATTCATTGACCTTCTTGAACCAAGGTATCTTTCCTTGGATGCCTTGGATTGGACATTTCTATAGACTTGTTTTAATTGGGACATTTTCTCAGCTTTAGAATTGTAAACTAGCAATTTCTTAAACTCCCCTTTTCAAGAACCATTCCATTTCTGGCATATTGCACTCTGGCAGGTACCAAATTAAAAGAGTCTACTACTGGGCCTTAATAGAGACTGAATGCTTAACCATGGGCCACCAAGTTACCATAAGACCTGAGTTGTCTATCATGAGCTGGGTGTTCTCTGACCCACCAAGCCAAAAAGTTAGGCTTTCACAGCAGCACTCCATCATAAAATGGAAATGGCATATATGACATAGGGCCAGAGCAGGTCCTGAGGGCACCAGTAAGTTACACTAGGAAGTGGCCTAAATAACCATGGTCTCCACGCCTGCTACATTACCTTCTCTTTCCCAGACCAGAGCTATGGTTCCTTGGAGAGTTCCTTAAAGTGAATTGACTGAGGAAGAGAAAACTCGGGCCTGGTTTAAAGATCATTCTGCACGATATGCAGGTTCCACCCAAAAGTGGACAGCTGCAGCACTACAACACCTTTCTGTGATGTCCCTGAAGGACAGTGGTGAGGGGAAATCCTCCCAGTGGGCAGAACTTCAAGCAGTGCACATGGTTGTTCATTTTTCTTGGAAGGAGAACAGGCCAGAGGTACATGTGTATACTGGCTCATGGGCTATTGCCAATGGTTTGTCTGGATGGTCAGGGAATTGAAAGACAATAATTGGAAAACTGGTGATGAGGAGGTCTGGGGGAGAGGTATGTGGATAGATCTTTCTGAATGGGCTAAAAACTTTAAGATATTTGTGTCCCATATGAGTGCACACCAGAGGGTGACTAAAGCAAAGGAAGGTTTTAATAATCAAGTGGATAAGATGATGCATACTGTGGATACCAGTCAGCCTCTTTCCCCAGCAACTCCTGTTATTGCCCAGTGGGTTCATGAACAAAGTTGATATGGTGGTAGGTATGGAGGTTATGTATGGGCTCAGCCATATGGACTTCCATTCACCAAGGCTGACCTAGCTACAGCCACTGCTGAGTGACCAATCTGCCAGCAACAGAGACACACATTCAGCTCCCAATATGGTACTATTCCCTGAGGTGACCAGCTGGCTACATGGTGGCAGGTTGATTACATTGGAGCACTCCAATCATGGAAGAGGCAGTGATTTGCTCCAACTGGAATTGACACATACTCTGGATATGGGTTTACTTTTGCTGCATGTAATACTTCTGGCAAAACTACCATTAATAGACTTATAGAATGCCTTATCTATCATCATGGTATTTCACATAGCATTGCTTCTGATCAAGGAACACACTTCACAGCAAATGAAGAGTGGTAATGGGCACATGCTCATGGAATTCTCTGGTCTTACCATGTTCCCCATCATCCAGAAGCAACTGAATTGATAGAACGGTGGAATGGCCTTTTGAAAACTCAACTACAGTGCTAACCAGGTGGCAATACCTTGCAGGGCTGGGGTATGTTCTCCAGGCAGCTATGTATGCTCTGTATCAGCATCCACTGAATGGTGCTGTTTCTCCCATAGCCAGGATCCATGGGTCCAGGAACCAAGGGGTGGAAATGGGAGTGGCACCACTCGCTATTACCCCTAGTGATCCACTAGGGAAATTTTTGCTTCCTGTCCCTGTGACCTTGAGCTCTGCTGGTCTACAGGTTTTAGTTTCAGAAGGGGGAGTGTTTCCACCAGGAGAAACAACAATGATTCCATTGAACTGGAATCTAAGACTGCCACCAGGTCACTTTGGGCTATTCATGCCCCAGGATCAACAAACCAAAAGGGGATTACTTTACTTGCTGGGGTGATTGAACTTGACTATCAGGGAGAAATAAGACTGCAACTACACAATGGAGGTAAAGAAAAGTTTTCCTGGAATATAGGAGATTCCCTATGGCTTCTTTTAGTACTACCATGCCCTGTGATTAAAATCAATGGAAAACTGCAACAACCCAATCCAGGAAGGACTACTAACGGCTCTCAAACTTCAGGAATGGAGGTTTGGGTAATCCCACCAGGAAAGGAACCATGACCAACTGAAGTGCTTGCTGAGGGGAAAGGGAACATGGAATGGGTAGTGTCAGAAGGGAGTTATAAATATGAACTACGACCATGTGATCAGTTACAGAAATGAGGATTGTAAAGCTGTTTTAAGTTGTAAGGTATCAAGTTTAAGAATAAATGTTACCCAAGGACTTGCACCCTATTCTGGGGAGATTTAATGCATTTCTGGCTGTATGTGGGCAGTTGAGTATTGTCAGGTGAGAAAAAAATGAGTCTTTTATTGTTTTCTATTTGGAGATTTAGTATGGTTAAAGGTGATGCATATAGCTGCCAAGGTGACAAGTGGTGGACTGTCATGGTCAGATTTGCATGTCAACTTGGCCATTGGTGGTGCCTGTTTGTCTGGCTGGACAAGTGCTGGCCTGTCTGTTACTATGAGGACATTTCATAGAACTAAATCATGATCACGTCAGCTGAATCCACAGCTGATTGCATTTGTAATCAGCCAAGGGGAGTGTCTTCTGCAATGAGTGAGGTTTATCTAATCACTGGAAGGTTTCTAAGGAAGATTCAGAAGAGACATTCTTCTCTTCGTCCTTCAGCCAGTGAGTTTCTCCTGTGGAGTTCATCCAGACCCTTCATTGGAGTCATCAGCTTCACAGCCTGTCTTATAGATTTTGAACTCTACACTCCCCAAAAGTTACATGAGGCACTTTTATAAATTTTATATCTATGGATATTTCCTGCTGATTCTGCTTCTCTAGAGAACCCTAACTAATATAATGTATGTCATATATGTTTATGTGTATATGGATATACAGACCCACAGACACACACACATATATAAAATATGATTCCAAATTGTATGAAAAATGGAAAAGGAAAAAAGCATATATTTATGAACCTGGAGGAAAACACATTAGAATTATAACAATGTTTATTACATGTTATTTTAATTGTTATTCTTTTTACTTTGCAGTTTTTAAAATTTTCTTTTTTCAGTCCAAATATGTTCATTGTAAATTCATCTACAATGATAACTTTGCAAAGCCATTTTTAAAGACTACATTTTTAAAGAACTTTTGACAATATGGAAAATGCTTATTGCATAATATTAAATGAAAAGTAACATATGAAACTTATAAACATTAGATTCTCAATGATATCAAGATATGACTCTTGGGACATAAGTCAAAACGTTAGAATTGGTTCTTTGTGGTAGGAAAAACTATGAGCATTTTCTAAACATTTCTGAATTTTCTACACCCTTAAGAATGAGCACAATATGGTACTTTTAAAAGCATAAAAGAAATAATTTGCTATTCTTAATAGCTAATCAAAATCTTGAAGACATAGATCACTTTTCTGGAACATAAGATGATCTTATAAATTCCAAATTCCTCCCCAGATAATACATCATACTCAGGAATATCTCAGGTTTAATAGCATCTGCTTTTCTGATATTTATATAATGAACAATGAATGTTTTATAACAAATTAAGAACAATTGAAAAGAAAAAGAAAACTGTAATTGAAATGTTACTCAGATGTTGACAGTATCCAGATGCGAATTTGAAATTGAATGAATCCATGTAACCATTTGAAGGTGACAAAAATTGTAGTTACAGATTAGCTATACCCCTATTCCTATAGAGGATGAGCAGGGTAAAGAAGATAAAAAAACACGTGCAAATATTGGTCATACTCAAAAAGTAGGAGAAGCTGGTGGTAACCATTTGCATCCTTAAAATACATGCTGCAGCATGTTTAAATCATGAGTTTCCTTACAAATAGATATAGGTTTTGAAAATGTCTATATATTTTATTGAAACACATTGTATTTTTGGATGTGCTGAAAAGTCTGTTTGTAAGGCTATTAAATTATGGAACACATCAAGGACAATATAGCTTCTAAACAAGTTTGCAAGCTTTTGTTCAGGTGAAAGTGTATTTTACCCTAGAAGCACTGTCATGGTTGGGGACATGTGTTGACTTGGCCAAGCTGTGGTACTGGTTTATCTAATTGGGCACGTGCTGGCCTGTCTGTTGCAATGAGGACATTTCATGGGATTAGATCATGATCGCGTCAGTTGCATCCACAGCTTATTCCATTTGTAATCAGCCAAAGGGGAGTGTCTTCTACAATGAGTGATACTTAATCTAATCACGGGAGGACTTTTAAGGAAGACTCAGAGGAGACAGGTCCCATTCTTGCTTCGGCTGGTGAGCCTCTCCTGTGGAGTTCATCCAGACCATCCATTGGAGTCGTCAGCTTCACAGCCTGCCCTGTGGATTTTGGACTCTGCATTCCTGTGGTCATGTGAGACACTTTTATAAATTTTACATTTGTGAGTGTTCCCTGTTGATTCTGTTTCTCTAGAGAACCCTAACTAATACATCTTGGTACCAGGAGTGGTTCTTAAGAAACAGAATCTTAAAAATGGGTTTTTATGAATGGTTTTCTACTCTGACCAGACTCAAAGGCACTAAGGACTCTGATTCCCATAATCAAAATGACACTCCCAATCCGCGGAGTGAGTTGGCAAAGGAAATACTCAAAATATCATCATTCAATACTCCTAATGCTTTGCTTGTACGAAGCCAGACCCTGGGGGATAATGTTTTTGACACCTTTACAGAGTTTTGTAGAAATAAGAGTTATAGAGATGTTGGCTTGTTGTTGTTAGATACACTGGCTACATTAAGGGGTGAAAGGGATGGGCTTAAGTCTTCAAACGAGAAGCTTAGGCGCCGTCTGAAAGATGTAGACATTTCTATGAGTATCCTGAAGGAAAATCTTATTTCCTGTAGCTGTAGACTTGAGATTTCTGAAAATCAGACTCAGAATCTTATTGTTAGAGTAGAAACTTTACAACATAAACTGAAATCTCAGTCTTGCATGGTGTCTGCCGTTAAAGTGAGGGCATTGATTGGAAAGGAGTGGGACTCTGAAAAATGGGATGGAGACATATGGATTGATAATGATGTTGGGGGCGAGGTTGAAACCCTAGGCCATTATATATTCTCTATATAATCCTGTAATAGTCTGCCCTGAGGACATAACTGCCCCACCTCCAGCCTGCCTTGAGGAATTGGCCACCCAACCTCCTGAAGAGATTAGCCCTAGAGTGATTAATCCTGTTTCACCAGATGAAACTGCAAATGAAGGCCCTTAAGCAAATGGCTTGGAAGATATTTCTAATTCTTTTCATGACCCACCCCCACCACCCCTCATTTCTTCTAGACCTATAACTAAAGTCCCAACATGCCCCTAAAGGTGAGGTACAAAGTATCACACATGAGGAGGTATGTTATACTCCAAAAGAACTGTGTGAGTTTTCCAATTTATATAGACAGAAATCAAGGGAATATGTGTGGCAATGGATTTTAAGAGTGTGGGATAATGGTGGGAGGAATATAAGGCTGGATCAGGCTGAATTTATTGATACGGGCCCACTAAGCAGAGATTCTGCATTCAGTGTTATAGCTCGAGAGGTTAGAAAAGGTGTTAACAGTTTGTTTGGATTGTTGGTTGAAACATGGATCAAGCGGTGGCCAACATTACCTGAGGTTGAAATGCCAGAACTTCCCCGGTATAATGTAGATGAGGGGATCCAGAGGCTTAGAGAGATTGGAATGTTAGAGTGGATTTATCATGCAAAGCCTGCTCTTACACCCCAGGAATATCCAGAGGATGGACCTTTTATCAAAACAGTGAGAAATAAATTTGTGAGACTAGCATCATCATCCCTAAAGAGCTCTGTGATTGCACTTCTCTGTAGATCAGATATTACTGTAGGAACTGCTGTCACTGAGCTGGAATCCTTAAGCACAATGGGGATGACAGAATCCCGAGTTGGCAGAAGCCAGGTGGCAGCACTTAATCACCAAAGACAGGGTAGACGTGGCTATTATAATAGACAGCAAACTCAAAGGAGGCATCAAAATTATATGACATGCAGAGATTTGTGGCATTGGCTAGTAAATCATGGGATACCTAGAAATACAATAGAAGGGCAGCCTACTAAATTCTTGTTGGAGCTGTATAA
The DNA here is from genome assembly GCF_023851605.1 of Tamandua tetradactyla. Taxonomy (NCBI): domain Eukaryota; kingdom Metazoa; phylum Chordata; class Mammalia; order Pilosa; family Myrmecophagidae; genus Tamandua; species Tamandua tetradactyla. The sequence goes on along the minus strand of NC_135353.1, from coordinate 50,259,862 downwards.
ACAAAAGAGTTCTAGGTCAAGTGAACAGAAGTCTAACCTGAATTACAAAAACACAGAGTCACGGCCCCTTAATCAATTTCCAGACTTGAAACAGTTTATGGACCCAGAGACCCTTGAAGGAAGGTGAGCCCAGGTCCCTTTGGGGGAGAAACCTGTTACACTGCCACAAATTTATGCTGTTAATCTTCCTCCAAGTCTTCCCCAAGGAAACTGATGGCCTTTTACCAGGGTAACTGTGCATTGGGGAAAAGGAAATGATCAGATATTTCGGGGATTATTAGACACTGGTTCAGAACTGACATTAATTCCAGGGGACCCACCATGTCACTCTGGGCCACCAGTCAGAGTGGGGGCTTATGGAGACCAGGTGATCAATGGAGTTTTAGCTCAGGCCCATCTCACAGTGGGTCCAGTGGGTCCCCAGACCCATCCTGTAGTTATTTCCCCAGTTCCAGAATGTATAATTGGCATAGACATATTGAGCAACTGGCAGAACCCCCACGGTGGCTCTCTCACTCATGCAGTGAGGGCTATTATGGTGGGAAAGGCCAAGTGGAAGCCACTAGAACTGCACCTACCAAGCAAAATAGTAAATCAGAAGCAATACCAGTTTCCTGGAGGGATTGCAGAGATTACTGCCACTCTTAAGGACTTGAAAGATGCAGGGGTGGTGATTCCCACCACATCCCCATTCAAATCTCCTATTTGGCCTGTGCAGAAAACAGATGGGTCTTGGAGAATGACAGTGGATTATTGTAAGCTCAACCAGGTGGTAACTCCAATTCCAGCTGCTGTTCGAGATGTGGTATCATTGCTTGAGCAAATCAATACATCCCCTGGTACCTGGTATGCAGCTATTGATCTGGTAAATGCTTTTTTCTCAATAGCTATTAGTAAGGACCACGAGAAGCAGTTTTCTTTCAGCTGGAAAGGTCAGCAATATACTTTCACTGTCCTACCTCAGGGGTATATCAACTCTCCAGCCCTATGTCATAATCTTGTTCATAGAGACCTTGATAGTTTCTGCCTCCCACAAGACATCACACTGGTCCATTATATTGATGATATCAGGTTGATTGAACCTAGTGAACCACAAGTAGCAACTATTCTAGATTTACTGGTAAGGCATTTGCATGTCAAAGGATGGGAGATAAATCCAACAAAAATACAGGGGCTTTCCACCTTAGTAAAATTTCTAGGCATCCAGTGGTGTGGGGCATGTCAAGATAGCCCTTCTAAGGTGAAGGATAAGTTGCTGCATCTGGCCCCTCCCACAACCAAAAAAGAGGCACAACACCTAGTTGGTCTTTCTGGATTTTGGTGACAACATATTCCTCATTTGGGTGTGCTACTCTGGTCCATTTATTGAGTGACCAGAAAAGCTGCTAATTTTGAGTGGGGACCTGAACTAGAGGAGGCTCTGTGACAGGTCCAGGCTGCTGTACAAGCTGCTCTGCCACTTGGGCCATATGATCCAGCAGACCCAATGGTGCTGGAAGTGTCAGTGGCAAATGGAGATGCTTTCTGGAGCCTTTGACAGGCCCCCATAGGAGAATCACAATGCAGACCCTTAGGATTTTGGAGCAAAGCCTTACCATCTGCTGCAGATAACTACTCTCCTTTTGAGAGAGAGCTTTTGGCCTGCTACTGGGCCTTAGTAGAGACTGAACACTTAACCATAGGCCACCAAGTTACCATGAGACCTGAGTTGCCTATCATGAGTTGGGTGTTGTCTGACCCACTAGGCCATAAAATTGGGCATGCACAGCAGCACTCTATTGTAAAATGGAAATTGTGTATACGAGATAGGGCCAGAGCAGGTCCTGAAGGCACAAGTAAGCTACATGAAGAAGTGGCCCAAATGCCCAATTCAAAAAACAATAAAAGATCTGCTGAAACCAGCAAGAGAAAAACAATCTACTACATACAAGAGAAACTAAATAAGACTGAATTCAGACTACTCAACTAGCACCCAGTAGGCGAGAAGTTAGTGGTATGATATATTCAAGATTCTGAAAGAGAAAGACACTACAATATAAATAGATTGAAAGTGAAAGGATGGAAAAAGAATTTCATGAAAGTTGTAACCTAAAGAAAGCAGGAAAGCAGGAGTAGCTGCACTAATATCAGACAAAATAGACTTTAAATGTAAAGACATCATAAGAGATAAAGAAGGACACGATATACTAATTGAAGGGTCAATTCACCAAGAAGATATAACAATCATACATGTTTATGCTCCCAATCAAGGAGCACCAAAGTACATGAGACAGACATTGGCAAAACCGAAGGGAGCAATAGATATTTCAACAATAATAGTAGGAGACTTCAATACACCACTCTCCTCTATAGATAGAGCAATGAGACAGAAGATTAACAAGGAAATAGACAAGTTAAACAACTTGATAAATGAATTAGACTAACAGACATATATAGGTCATTGCACCCCAAGGCACAAGGATATACATTCTTCTCTCATGCTCATGGAACATTCTCCAGGATAGATCATATGCTGGGACACAAAAGAGGTTTATATAAAATTAAAAACATTGAAATTATTCAAAGTACTTTCTCTGATCACAATGAGATGAAGCTGGATCTCAATAACAACCAAAGAATGAGAACATTCACAAATATATAGAGATTAAATAACACTTTTAAACAACCAGTGGGTCAAAGAAGATATTACAAGAGAAATCAGCAGCTATCTGGAGATGAATGAAAATGAGAATACAACTTACCAAAACTTATGGGATGCAGCAAAGGCTGTGCTGAGAGGGAAATTTATTGCCTTAAATGCTTATGTTAAAAACAAGAAAGAGCAAAAATTGAGGACTTAACAGCAAACCTGGAGATACTTGAGAAAGAACAGTAAACTAACCCCAAAGCAGGTAGAAGAAGAGAAACAACAAAAATTCAAGCAGAGATAAATGAATAGGAGAACAAAAGAACAATAGAAAGAATCAATAAAACCAAAAGTTATTTCTTTGAGAAAATCAATAAAATTGATGGGTCACTGTCAAGACTGACAAAGAAAAAAAGAGAGAGGCTGCAAATGAACAAAATCAGAAATGAGAAGTGGTGCATTACCACAGACTCTGAAGAAATAAAAGAAATCATAAAAGGATTCTATGAACAACTATACACCAACAAACTAGACAACTTAGATGAAATGGATAAATTTCTGGAGACACACAAACAAGCTATACCCACTCAGGAAGAAATAGAAGATCTCAACAAACCAACCACAAGTAAAGAGATTCAATCAGTCATCAAAAATCTTCCTACAAAGAAAAGCCCAAGGCCAGATGCCTTCACAGGGAAATTTTATCAAACATTCCAAAAAGAACTAACACCAATCCTGCTCGAAGTTTTGCAAAAAATTGAGAAAAAGGAGCTCTACCTATCTCATTTTATGAACCTAATATCACTTTAATACAAAAACCATGTAAAGTTGCTATAAGAAAGGAAAACTACAGGCAAATCTCTCTAATGAACACAGATGCAAAAATTCTTATAAAAATTAGTAAATCAAATACAACAACACAATAAATGAATTATAAATCATGACCAAGTGGGGTTTATACCAGGAATGCAAGGATAGTTCAACACAAGGAAATCAATTAATGTAATACAACACATTAACAAATTAAAAGGGAAAAATCACATGATCATCTTGATAGATGCTGAAAAAGGATTTGACAAAATTCAGCATCCTTTTATGTTAAAAACTTTTCAATAGACATTAATCAAAGGTGACTACCTCGATATGATAAAGGGAATATATGAAAAACAGACAGCCAGCATCTTTCTCAATGGAGAGAGACTGAGAACCTTCCTTCTAAGGTGACGTACAAGACAAGGAGGCCCACTGTCACTATTATTCAACATTGTGTTAGAAGTTCTAGCTAGAGCAATCAGGCAGGACAAAGAAATACAAGGCACCCAAACTGGAAAGGAAGAAGTAAAACTCTCATTATTTGCAGATGATATGATACTATACTTGGAAGATCCTGAGAAATCTACAGTAAAGCTATCTGAGCTGACAAACAAATTCAGCAAGGTGGTGGGATATAAAATTAATGTGCAAAAATCAGTAACATGTCTATACACAAGCTATGACCTAGTTGGGGAGTCAGTTAAGGAAAAAATTCCATTCAATACAGCAATTAAAAGAATCAAGTACTTAGGAATGAACTTAATTAGGGACGTAAAGGACTTGTACACAGAAAACTCTATAACATTGCAAAAAGAAATCAAAGAAGATATAAATAGGTGGAAAGACATTCCCTGCTCATGGATAGGAAGGCTGAATATAGTTAAGATGTCAATTCTCCCCAAAATGATCTACAGATTCAACACAGTACTAATCAACATTCCAACAACCTGCTTTGAAGATTTGGAAAAGCTAATTACCAAATTTATCTGGAAGGGAAAGACACTCCAAATAGCTAAAAACCACTTTGAAAAAGGAGAATGAAGTGGGAGGATTAATATTCCCTGACTTGAAAACCTATTAACATTGACCAATGGAATCAAATCAACAGTACAGAAATAGACCACCAAATCCGTAGTCAACTGATTTTTGTCAAGGCCCCCAAATCCTCTGAACTGTGACAAAATATTCTTTTCAATAATTGGGCATGGCAGAACTGGATATCAATAGCCAAAATAATGAAAGAGGACCCCTATCTTACACCCTACACAAAAATTACCTAAAGTGGATCAAGCACCTAAGTATAAGAACTAGCACCATAAAGCTTCTAAAAGAAAATATAGGGGAACATCTTCAAGATCTAGTGATAGGAGGTAGCTTCCTAAACTTTACACCCAAAGCACAAGCCACAAAAGAAAAAAATAGATAAATGGGAACTCCTCAAAATCAAATACTTCCACACCTCAAAAAAAAAAAAAAAAAGACTTTGTCATAAAGGTGAAGAGGCAGCCAACCCAATGGGAGAAAATGTTTGGAAATTACATACCAGACCAAGGTTTGATTTCTTGTACATGCAAAGAAATCATACAACTCAACCACAAAAGAACAAACAATGCAATTATAAAAAGGGTTAAAGATATGAATAGGCATTTTTCTGAAGAGCAAATACAGATGGCTCAAAAGCACATGAGGAGGTGCTCATTTTCATTGGCTATCAGGAAAATGCAGGTCAAGACTACAAGGAGATACCACCACACACCTATAAGAACAGCTGCTATTAAACAAACCAGAAACTATAAATGTTGGAGAGGATGTGGGGAAACTGGGATACTTGCACACTGCTGGAGGGAATGTACACTGGTGCAGCCACTATGGAAGATTGTTTGGCGGTTCCTTAGGAAATGAAATCTCGAGTTGCTGTATGACCCAGCAATAGCACTACTTGGTATATACCCAGAAGAGCTGAAGGCAACAACACAAATAAACATTTGCACACTGATGTTCATAGCAGCATTATTCACAATCATCAACAGATGGAAACAAACCAAATGCCAATCAACACATGAGTGGATCAACAAAATGTGGTATATACATACAATGGAATATTATGCAGCAGTAAGAAAAAATAACATCCTGAAGCACTTGACAACATGGATGAGCCTGGAGGACATAATGCTAAGTGAAGTAAGCCAGACACAAAGAATAGATGCTGTATGACTCCGCTTTTATGACCCCCATAAAGGTATAATAAGAGGTTTATAATATAGAATATAGGGGACTTTGAGATACATAGAAGCTAGAGATGGGTGAAATGTTAACTAAAGAGGTTGAACTCCAATGTAAGGGAGATAGGAGTGAAGGTGGTTCTCTAGTGGGACTATATTTAATATTACTATATTGAATATGAACAAGATTGAAAGGGGTTGCATAGACCTATGTGCCCCTCTGTTTAACATAGAAATATGAATTAGTTCTCACAAGAATACTTCGAAGATATGATTCTTGTACAAAGAGTGTTTAAGTCCAGGTACATGGGGAAAACTACTATTGCATGCTTTGAGCTATGTTCAAAAGGAAACCATCAGCACTACCACAGCAACAGCAGAGGTAAATAATGAGAGGAGGGATAAGAGTAAAGAGGAGTTTCAGATTTCCTATTTGGCAAGAGTGTATTTATTGGTTTTCTTTCTCTTGGGAACAAGGAAATTATTTAAAATTGAGAATGTTGATGGACTGGGACTTTGGGCCCTATACATGATGCCCAATGAATGCAGGTGGCTGAAGGATGCAGAGAGAGAAGGAAATTGGCAAATGATGATGTATACTTATGAATGAGCATTGTGCTGCTACAGAAAGGAACAATTTCGTGAAGCAGGCAATGATGTGAATGAACATGTGGGACATTTGGTGAGACAAAATAAGCCAGAAACAAAAGAGCTAGAATGGTATGGTCACCTTTAGAAAATGCTTATAAGAAAACAGGGGCCTTGACTGTAAGCTTTTAGAGCAGACATTAATCACCACATTAAGTCCAGAGTGGTGATTATTCTTTCTGGGTTTTGAAAGGCTGTTATATATATATATATAACCTGATATTTAGAGATAAGAATGAAGCTGAACATGTTGGGGTTAAAGTAATTCAGAACATAGGGGCAAGGAAGACAGTGTCTATATTTTAGAACCACACATACTCTTTGAGACCAATGGAAGAAAGTTTTATTTGGTCTGGAACTAAATTTTTTTGTAGTGCATAATCCAACTCAACTTATCTGTATAGCTCATTTGAACAATTGGAACACAGGGAGCACAGAATAAGAAAGAGTTCCTTTAATCCTGTATAAAGGCTTAATGCCTGGAAACATCCTTGAGTATATTAAGCAGATAATCAAAAAGTATTGTCAATGTCCCTTGAGGGATGGGAGAAAGAATATTGAACTATTAAGCCTTAGCATCAGGGAAATCCATGATACTGTGTCAAACTTTAGGGACACCCCAATCAATAGGCCATGCCCGCAATCATGAGGCTTACTCTTGTGAAGCTTATGTAGATAGCAGAGAAGCTTAGATTACCTATAGGCATGACTAAGAGTTACTTCTGGAGTACCTCTGTTGTTGCTCAGATGTGGCCTCACTTTCTCTAAGCCCAACTCTGCAAGTGAAATCATTGCCCTCCCCCCTATATGGGACATGACATCCAGGGCTGAAAGTTTCCTTGACGACATGGATGATGACTCCCAGGGATGAATCCAGACCTGGCACTGTGGGATCAACAATTCCATCCTGACCAAAAGGGGGGAAAGAAGTGCAATTAATAAAGTCTCAGTGTCAGAGAAAGTTCAAATTGAGTCAAGAGGATACTCTGGAAGTTGCTCTTTGGCTCCAGCTAGACCTTGCTACCTATCATAACCTGCCCACCCCCAACCAGGACCATTCAAGCCAATCCTAAAGAACACCTAGGACAATATATAAGATTCCATGAGGGTTCCATGCACTAGACTAACTTTCCAGAAACCTACATACTCCAGATGGGTCCCTGATACAGATAAGTCCTGAAACCTAGCCCAGCCTCTCTATAACATCAGAAAGTTCTATATCCCTGCCCCATATTAGTGATAGGCCCTTCCAATATAAAAAAATTTAGAATTGCCATAGCCTAAATACCCCTAAAGAGAGGGATGGAAAGATCAAAGTTGATGGTGGATTTATACAGAGAAGAAAGGATTTAGTAAATGAATATGATTACTGAATCATTAAATTGATATCTCTTTTAGTCTGCAGCATTTTAGAGCAACTAGAAATAAAAACCTAAAATTGTGGAATTGTAACTCATGTCAAACTCTGAAATATGTTGTACAATTAATTGTGGTGCTGTGCTTTGAAATTTATAGCTTTTTTATATATATATTATTTTTCACAAAAAAAAGAAGGAAAAAAGTTGATTGTGATGATAAAAAAAATATTTAAGCCCTCTAGCCTCCTATATTCTGGAGCAGCTAGAAAGAAAAATCTGAGAAGATCATATGGTAGCCTATGGGTTACTCTGGGATCTGTCCTGTAACTACTTGTTGAAAAGTGCTTTGAAAGCTATTGCTTTTTCTTATTTCTTTGCTTTGTATATATGTAATACTATACAATTAAAAAAAAGTTAAAAAAAAATGAAGGATGGGAATTGACTCAGTACCTCCTGGGCTTCTAAAATCTGGTGTGAGGAAGGAAATAATGTAGCCTACTTTCAGAGTTTGGAGGATATAAGTCATAAAATATTTCTAAGCAATTATTAGGGTGCAAATGAGATTGAGAATCTAATTATTGAGTGTAATAGCATCAACATGATACTCAGGCTTGCACTATTGTCATCTGTTACACATTCTCAAAATTATGCCTTTACAGTATCCATCCAGAGTTCTCTTGTTTTGTGTCATCTCTTGTTTATTAGAAATGTGATTATGAAGTAATGTGATAATTTTAATCCAGCATACTATACCATTTTTCTCCTAATTAATGTCTTTCCTTTGCAAGAAGTCATATTCAGATACTATATACTCATTTTATTGACCAAAACCTTCTTGGAACTCCTTTACAGAAACTCCCTTCTGATACATGTGAAAAGTTGTAAAGTTGTCTAAATATTTGTATAGTCCTCCCTTACTTTCTGACTTCACATCAATGGCAAGACATTGCTTCAAAACTGTTCTACTGTTTATTAACCAAATTTACTGACTCTCCCCAGAAAAGATAATGAATGTCAACTATTAAGAATATTTAAAGGATTAAACATTAAATTGATAATGCAAGTCAGTATTTATGGATATGAAAAATTGTCTTTAAAATGTTAAATTTAAAAAGTCATTTACGGGGTGTAAGCATAGTTCAGTGGTAGAATTCTCACCTGCCATGTGGGAGACACGGATTCAATTCCAGCCCCATGTACTCCCAAAACAAATAAACAAAGAAACAAATAAACAAACAAACAAAAGATCAACAAATGGTAAAGCAGTAATGGGTTACTCACATGGAAAAAGAATGAAATGTGACCCCACCATACAACATGCAAAAAATAAAAAGGCATTTACTAAATGGCATATATAGTAAAATATTGACATGCCCTTCAATAATTCTATTCAACAGATGTTCATTAAGCCCATATCCTGTATCAGATACTGTTTATTGTTTAAACAATAAACTAAACCACATCCCTGTCACTAAAATTTATGTTCTACAAAGGGAGACACAATAAAAATATATACATAAGATATGATAGCAAGTAATTATAAGTACTAGAAAGAAAAATAAAGAAGGTAGGTGAACAGACAGAAATAGAAGAGGTACTGTCTTTGGAACAATAGTGGGTATCACTTAGGCGTATACATCAATGAAGTGAAAGAGTAAGTCATGTGAATATGTAGAGGAAAAACACTCTGAACATAGGGAAAACTAAGTTGAAGTGCCTGAGGTAGAATCATACTTGGGTTGTTTGAGGATCTACAAAGAGGCCAGTGTGGTTACTATGCACTGAGATGAAAAATAGTTAAGAAATGAGACAATATAGGGAGGTAAGAGCCAAATGGACCTTATAAGCCATGTAAAGGACAATGGATTTACTAGAAGTGCAGCGGGATGCCATCGGATGCTTTTGAGTAGAGGAATGACATGAATGTTTTAAAGGAATAACTCTGGACATTAGATGAAGAGTAGACTGCAGGCCAGCCAGGAGGTTATTGATATGCTCCAGATAAGCAAAGGTGATGGTTTGGACAAGAGTGGCAATGGTTAAGCCAATGAAGATTGATCAGGTTGGATATATCTTTTGAAGGTGTAACTACTGGGATTATGTATACATACATCAATATATACACTAACTTAAAATGTTCACAGAGGCTATCAATGAATTTTGGAGTTATAAGTGAACTTCAGTTTCTTCATCGTATAGAAAGGAACTTTCAATACTAGCTTTTTTCCCCCATCAGTGTATTAGTCAGGGTTCTCTAGGGAAACAAAATCAACAGATTTCTGTAAATAGTATGAGATTTTATAAAAGTGTCTCAGGCAACTGTGAGGATGCACATGTCCAAATTCCATAGAGCAGGATGTAAGCTGGCACTCTGATGATCATTTTAGATTAATTCCCCAGGAGAGGTTGACTGGCTGAAATAGAAGCAAAAGTTCTCTATGCTTTTTTATGTTTTTATTTTTGCATGCTTTGTGGTTGGGGGCAAAATTTCATTCTTTTTCCATGTGAATATCCTGCTATTGCAGCAACATTTGTTTTTTGTGTGTGTGGGTTTTGTTTGTTTGTTTGTTTGTTTTAGTTCAAGGACCTAGAATTGAACCCGGGTACTGCATGGCAGGTGAGAATTCTACTATCCATGCATCTGCCCCCCACCAAATTCTCTCTTATCTCTGCTTAAGACGTCGCCTGTCCCTTATAACCCTTCAATCAATTGGATTAAAAGTTTCTCATTCTGGAAGATGTTCCCCTTAGATGATCATAAATGTAATCAGCCATAGATGTAATCAAATGCACTTAAGTCCACAAATAGTACTTGCAGTAATGATTAGGCCAGGACTTTCATGACCAGACAACTGGACACAACCACCTGGCCAAGTTGACACATGAACCTGACCATCACAGTCCAATCCTTGTCAACTTGGCAGCTATACACACCACCTTATGTCATACTTAATCTCTACATAAAAACCAATAATAGGTATATTTTTTGACTAGCAATACTCAACTGTCCTTCATACAGCCAGAAATCCAATAAATCTCTCCAGAATAGGGTACAAAGTCCTTGAGCAATATTCACTCTTAAACTTGATATCATATAACTTAAATACTATAACATGAAAAATACAACTTATGTCATGTTATAAGGGAATAAGATAGAGAGGAAAGTAAAGATATTTGCTTTATGTACAAATGCAATCATATTCATAGCAAAAAAAGGAAGAAATAGTCCTACCATTACAGTCCACATTTCTGTAACTAGTCATGTAATCATAGTTCATAATTATCACTACCTTCCTTCAATACCCATTCCATGTTCCCTTTTCCCTCAGCAAGCACTTCAGCTGGCCGTGATTTTTTGCAAGGTGGGGTGACCCAAATATTCATTCCTGAAGGTTCTGAGCCATTGGTAGTCCTGCCTGGATTGGGTTGTTGCAGTTATCTATTGACTTTAATCACAGGGCATGGTAGTACTAAAATACACCCTAAAGGATCACATTTATCCCAGGAAAACTCTTCTTTACCTCCATTGTGTAATTGCAGTCCTATTTTCCCTTGATAGTTAGGATTAATTATCCCAGCCAATACAGTTATCCCCTTTCTTCCCTGTTCATTCAGAGGCATGAGAAGCCAAAGGTGGCCAGGTGACAGTCTTTATTTATAGTTCAAGGGAATCCTTCCTGTGTAACCTGGTAGGAACAGTCCTCCTTTTGAAGCAAAGACCTGTAGACCATCAGAGTTTAATGTTGAAGGGACAGGGAGCAAAAACTTTCCTAGAGGATCACTATAGGTGATAGTGAGTGGTGCCACTCCCATTTCCACCCCTTGATTCCTGGACCTGTGAATCCTGGCTATGGGAGAAACAGCACCATAGACTGGATGCTGATTCAGAGCATACACAGTCTCCTGGAGAAAATTTCTCCAGCCCTGCAAAGTATTGTAACATAGTTAGTGCCCTAATTGAGACCTCAAAAGGCCATTCCACCATTCTATCAACCAGCTGTACCTGGATGATGGGGAACATGGTATGATCACAGAATTCCATGAGCATGTGCCCATTTCTGCACTTTATTTTCTGTGAAGGGGGTTCCTTGATCATAAGCAATGTCGTATGGAATACCATGACAGTGGATAGGGCATTCTACAAGTCCATGGATAGTAGTTTTTGCAGAAGCATTGTGTGCAGGGAATGCAAACCCATATCTGGAGTATGTGTCTATTCCAGTTAGAACAAATTGCTGTCCCTTCCATGATGGAAGTGGTCCAATGTAATCAACCTACAACCATGTAGCAGGTTGATCACCTCAGGGAATTGTGCCATTTTGGGCACTGAGTGTAGTTCTCTGCTGCTGGCAGGTTAGGCACTCAGCAGTGGCTGTACCCAGGTCAACCTTGATGAGTGGATGTCCATGCAATACCTCCATCCCTATCATCATGACGTTTTGTTCATAGGCCCATTGGGTAATGGCAGAATGGCTGGGGAAAGAGGCTGACTGGTATCCACAGAGTGGGTATCTTATCTATTTGATTATTAAAACTTTCCTCTGCTGAATGAAGTCACCCTCTGGTGGTCATTCACATAGGACACAAGTTTCTGCATGTTTTTAGCCCAGTCAGAAATCTCTAACCACATGCCTCTTCTCCAGGCCTCTTTTTGTCAACAGTTTCCCAGTCATGCTCCTTTGAAGTCCCTGACCATCCAGCCAAGCCATTAGCAACAGCCCATGAGTCAGTAAACAAATACTCCTCTAGCCAGTTCTCCTTCCAAGCAAAATGAACTTCCAGGTGCACTGATCAAATTTCCACTCACTGGGAGGATTTCTCCTCACCAATGTCCTTCAGAGACATCTGAGAAAGGGACTGTGTGTGGCAGCTGTTCATTTTTGGGTGGTACCTGCATATCATGCAGAATCATCTGTACAATAAGTCCAAGTTTTCTCTTCATCAGTCAACTGACTATAAGGAACTCCCCAAGAGTCCATAGCTCTGGGCTGGGAAGGAGAAGGCAATGTGGCATGAATAGGAGCCATGGGCATTTGGGCCACTTCCTCATGTAACTTACTTGTGCCTTCAGGACCTGCTCAAGGCCTATCTCATATATACCATTTCCATTTTATGATGGTGCTCTGACCGGAGCCCACAGGAATGGAGGTTCCAGCTGTCAGACCAAAGAAAACACCAGGAACCAACTGAGTCATTAAGTTTACTGAGAACTTACTCCACACAGGGACAGCAGCTCCAATGGTGGGCAGTTAGATAATTATAAGAAGTACTGTGCAATTAGGTGAAAATCATAAGGGTCAGATATATGGACCTGAGACAAAGACATTTCATTGATTATAAGATTATACACTTAGAAGGAATCCCATGATATATGAGGTGTTTTTTTTTTACTACTCATTCTATGCTCAAAGGGGTTACAGATAAACTGAGGAAACTCAGTGGAATGTGTGATAACACATTGTTTTTCCAGAAAGACATACACTGTAAAGAATGGCATCAAACTATAAAGGAGTCTTGTGTTTATTCAAGGAACCATTTGTATATTCTTTCCTCCTGAGGGAGGCCGACTTAAAGATTAACTGCATCCTATGGTTAGCAGGAAGCTATACATTCAGGGCCTCATTGTGGCAAGACCTAGTTATGGAGTGCTGTTATACATGCCCAACTTTATGGCTTTGCAGATTCAACAACACCCAGATCATGATAGGCAACTAAGGTGTCATGGTAACTTAGTCGCCTATTGCTAAATGTTCACTCTCTACTATGGCTGAGTAGCAGGCTAAAAGCTATTTCTCAAAAGGGGAGTATTTATCTGAAAAGGACTGCAAGGCTTTACTCCAAAATCCAAGGGTCTACATTGTGATTCTCCTATAGGTACTTTCCAAAGGCTCCAGACAGCATCTCTATTTGACACTGGCACTTCCAGCACCATTGGGTCTGCTGGATCATACGGCCCAAGTGGCAGAGCAGCTTGTACAGCAGCCTGGACCTGTCATAGAGCCTCCTCTTGTTCAGGTCCCCACTCAAAATTAGCATCTTTTCTAGTCACTTGGTAAATGGACCAGAGTAGCACACCCAAATGAGGAATATGTTCTCTCAAAAATCCAAAGAGGTGAAGTAGAAGTTGTGCCTCTTCTTGGTCATAGGAGTGGCCAGATGCAACAGTTTATCCTTCACTTTAGGAGGGATATAACCATATGCTCCACCCCATTTGGACATCTAGAAGTTTCACTGAGGTGGAAGGCCCCTGTATTTTTTTTTCTTTTTTTTTATTAATTAAAAAAAATTAACTAACACAACATTAGAAATCAATCCATTCTACATATGCAATCAGTAATTCTTAATATCATCACATAGGTGTATGGTCATCATTTCTCAGTACATATGCATCGATTTAGAGAAAGAAATAGCACGACAACAGAAAAAGAAATAAAGTGATAACACAGAGAGAAAACACAAATAAAAATAAAAAGTACAAAAATATATAAGAGAAAAAAAAAACTATAGCTCAGATGCAGCTTCATTCAGCGTTCCAACATAATTACATTACAATTAGGCAGTATTGTGTTGACCATTTTTTTTTTTTTTTTTAGAAATCATACCATTCTACATATGCAATCAGTAATTCTTAACATCATCACATAGATGCATGATCACGTGATCATCGTTTCTTAGTACATTTGCATCGGTTTAGAAGAACTAGCAGTATAACAGAAAAAGATATAGAATGTTAATATAGAGAAAAAAAATAAAAATAATAATAATAAGAACAAAACAAACAAAACAAAACAAAAACCTATAGCTCGGATGCAGCTTCATTCAGTATTTTAACATGATTACTTTACAATTAGGTATTATTGTGCTGTCCATTTTTGAGTTTTTGTATCTAGTCCTATTGCACAGTCTGTATCCCATCAGCTCCAATTACCCATTATCTTACCCTGTTTCTAGCTCCTGCTGAACTCTGTTACCAATGACATATTCCAAGTTTATTCTCGAGTGTCGATTCACATCATTGGGACCATACAGTATTTGTCTTTTAGTTTTTGGCTAGACTCACTCAGCATAATGTTCTCTAGGTCCATCCATGTTATTACATGTTTCATAAGTTTATCCTGCCTTAAAGCTGCATAATATTCCATCGTATGTATATACCACAGTTTGTTTAGCCACTCGTCTGTTGATGGACATTTTGGCTGTTTCCATCTCTTTGCAATTGTAAATAACGCTGCTATAAACATTGGTGTGCAAATGTCCGTTTGAGTTTTTGCCCTTAATTCCTTTGAGTAGATTCCCAGCAATGGTATTGCTGGGTCGTGTGGCAGTTCTATATTCAGCTTTTTGAGGAACCGCCAAACTGCCTTCCACAGTGGTTGCACCATTTGACATTCCCACCAACAGTGGATAAGTGTGCCTCTTTCACCGCATCCTCTCCAGCACTTGTCATTTTCTGTTTTGTTGATAATGGCCATTCTGGTGGGTGTGAGATGATATCTCATTGTGGTTTTGATTTGCATTTCTCTAATGGCCAGGGACATTGAGCATCTCTTCATGTGTCTTTTGGCCATTTGTATTTCCTCCTCTGAGAAGTGTCTATTCAAGTCTTTTTCCCATTTTGTAATTGGGTTGGCTATCTTTCTGTTGTTGAGTTGAACAATCTCATTATAAATTCTGGATACTAGACCTTTATCTGATATATCGTTTCCAAATATTGATTCCCATTGTGTAGGCTGTCTTTCTACTTTCTTGATGAAGTTCTTTGATGCACAAAAGTGTTTAATTTTGAGGAGTTCCCATTTATTTATTTCCTTCTTCAGTGCTCTTGCTTTAGGTTTAAGGTCCATAAAACCGCCTCCAATTGTAAGATTCATAAGATATCTCCCTACATTTTCCTCTAACTGTTCTATGGTCTTAGACCTAATGTTTAGATCTTTGATCCATTTTGAGTTAACTTTTGTGTAGGGTGTGAGATATGGGTCTTCTTTCATTCTTTTGCATATGGATATCCAGTTCTCTAGGCACCATTTATTGAAGAGACTGTTCTGTCCCAGGTGAGTTGGCTTGACTGCCTTATCAAAGATCAAATGTCCATAGATGAGAGGGTCTATATCTGAGCACTCTATTCGATTCCATTGGTCGATATATCTATCTTTATGCCAATACCATGCTGTTTTGACCACTGTGGCTTCATAATATGCCTTAAAGTCAGGCAGTGCAAGACCTCCAGCTTCGTTTTTTTTCCTCAAGATGTTTTTAGCAATTCGGGGCACCCTGCCCTTCCAGATAAATTTGCTTATTGGTTTTTCTATTTCTGAAAAATAAGTTGTTGGGATTTTGATTGGTATTGCATTGAATCTGTAAATCAATTTAGGTAGGATTGACATCTTAACTATATTTAGTCTTCCAATCCATGAACACGGTATGCCCTTCCATCTGTTTAGGTCTTCTGTGATTTCTTTTAGCAGTTTTTTGTAGTTTTCTTTATATAGGTTTTTTGTCTCTTTAGTTAAATTTATTCCTAGGTATTTTATTCTTTTAGTTGCAATTGTAAATAGGATTCGTTTCTTGATTTCCCCCTCCGCTTGTTCATTGCTAGTGTATAGAAACACTACAGATTTTTGAATGTTGATCTTGTAACCTGCTACTTTGTTGTACTCATTTATTAGCTCTAGTAGTTTTGTTGTGGATTTTTCCGAGTTTTCGACATATATTATCATATCGTCTGCAAACAGTGATAGTTTTACTTCTTCCTTTCCAATTTTGATGCCTTGTATTTCTTTTTCTTGTCTAATTGCTCTGGCTAGAACCTCCAACACAATGTTGAATAATAGTGGTGATAGTGGACATCCTTGTCTTGTTCCTGATCTTAGGGGGAACGTTTTCAATTTTTCCCCATTAAGGATGATATTAGCTGTGGGTTTTTCATATATTCCCTCTATCATTTTAAGGAAGTTCCCTTGTATTCCTATCCTTTGAAGTGTTTTCAACAGGAAAGGATGTTGAATCTTGTCAAATGCCTTCTCTGCATCAATTGAGATGATCATGTGATTTTTCTGCTTTGATTTGTTGATATGGTGTATTACATTAATTGATTTTCTTATGTTGAACCATCCTTGCATCCCTGGGATGAATCCTACTTGGTCATGATGTATAATTCTTTTAATGTGTTGTTGGATACGATTTGCTAGAATTTTATTGAGGATTTTTGCATCTATATTCATTAGAGAGATCGGCCTGTAGTTTTCTTTTCTTGTAATATCTTTGCCTGGTTTTGGTATGAGGGTAATGTTGGCTTCATAGAATGAATTAGGTAGTTTTCCCTCCACTTCGATTTTTTTGAAGAGTTTGAGGAGAGTTGGTACTAATTCTTTCTGGAATGTTTGATAGAATTCACATGTGAAGCCGTCTGGTCCTGGACTTTTCTTATTAGGAAGCTTTTGAATGACTGCTTCAATTTCTTTACTTGTGATTGGTTTGTTGAGGTCATCTATCTCTTCTTGAGTCAAAGTTGGTTGTTCATGTCTTTCCAGGAACCCGTCCATTTCATCTAAATTGTTGTATTTATTAGCGTAAAGTTGTTCATAGTATCCTGTTATTACCTCCTTTATTTCTGTAAGGTCAGTAGTTATGTCTCCTCTTCCATTTCTGATCTTATTTATTTGCATCCTCTCTCTTCTTCTTTTTGTCAATCTTGATAAGGGCCCATCAATCTTATTGATTTTCTCATAGAACCAACTTCTGGCTTTATTGATTTTCTCTATTGTTTTCATGTTTTCAATTTCATTTATTTGTGCTCTAATCTTTGTTATTCCTTTCCTTTTGCTTGCTTTGGGGTTAGCTTGCTGTTCTTTCTCAAGTTCTTCCAAATGGATAGTTAATTCCTGCATTTTTGCCTTTTCTTCTTTTCTGATATAGGCATTTAGAGCAATAAATTTCCCTCTTAGCACTGCCTTTGCCGCATCCCATAAGTTTTGATATGTTGTGTTTTCATTTTCATTCGCCTCGAGGTATTTGCTAATTTCTCTAGCAATTTCTTCTTTGACCCACTCATTGTTTAGGAGTGTGTTGTTGAGCCTCCACGTATTTGTGAATTTTCTGGCACTCTGCCTATTATTGATTTCCAACATCATTCCTTTATGGTCCGAGAAAGTGTTGTGTAAGATTTCAATCTTTTTAAATTTGTTAAGACTTGCTTTGTGACCCAGCATATGGTCTATCTTTGAGAATGATCCATGAGCACTTGAGAAAAAGGTGTATCCTGCTGTTGTGGGATGTAATGTCCTATAAATGTCTATTAAGTCTAGTTCATTTATAGTAATATTCAGATTCTCTATTTCTTTGTTGATCCTCTGTCTAGATGTTCTGTCCATTGATGAGAGTGGTGAGTTGAAGTCTCCAACTATTATGGTATATGAGTCTATTTCCCTTTTCAGTGTTTGCAGTGTATTCCTCACGTATTTTGGGGCATTCTGATTCGGTGCGTAAATATTTATGATTGTTATGTCTTCTTGTTTAATTGTTCCTTTTATTAGTATATAGTGTCCTTCTTTGTCCTTTTAACTGTTTTACATTTGAAGTCTAATTTGTTGGATATTAGCATAGCCACTCCTGCTCTTTTCTGGTTGTTATTTGCATGAAATATCTTTTCCCAACCTTTCACTTTCAACCTATGTTTACCTTTGGGTCTAAGATGTGTTTCCTGTAGACAGCATATAGAAGGATCCTGTTTTTTAATCCATTCTTCCAGTCTATGTCTTTTGATTGGGGAATTCAGTCCATTGACATTTAGTGTTATTACTGTTTGGATAATATTTTCCTCTACCATTTTGCCTTTTGTATTATATATATCATATCTGATTTTCCTTCTTTCTACACTCTTTTCCATATCTCTCTCTTCTGTCTTTTTGTATCTGACTCTAGTGCTCCCTTTAGTATTTCTTGCAGAGCTGGTCTCTTGGTCACAAATTCTTTCAGTGACTTTTTGTCTGAGAATGTTTTCATTTCTCCCTCATTTTTGAAGGATAATTTTGCTGGATATAGGAGTCTTGGTTGGCAGTTTTTCTCTTTTAGTATTTTAAATATATCATCCCACTGTCTTCTAGCTTCCATGGTTTCTGCTGAGAAATCTACACATAGTCTTATTGGGTTTCCCTTGTATGTGATGGATTGTTTTTCTCTTGCTGCTTTCAAGATCCTCTCTTTCTCTTTGACCTCTGACATTCTAACTAGTAAGTGTCTTGGAGAACGCCTATGGGTCTAATCTCTTTGGGGTGCGCTGCACTTCTTGGATCTGTAATTTTAAGTCTTTCATAAGAGTTGGGAAATTTTCAGTGATAATTTCTTCCATTAGTTTTTCTCCTCCTTTTCCCTTCTCTTCTCCTTCTGGGACACCCACAACACGTATATTTGTGCGGTTCATATTGTCCTTGAGTTCCCTGATACCCTGTTCAAATTTTTCCATTCTTTTCCCTATAGTTTCTGTTTCTTTTTGGAATTCAGATGTTCCATCCTCCAAATCACTAATTCTATCTTCTGTCTCTTTAAATCTATCATTGTAGCTATCCATTATTTTTTCTATGTTTGCTACTTTATCCTTCACTTCCATAAGTTCTGCGATTTGTTTTTTCAATTTTTCTATTTCTTCTTTATGTTCAGCCCATGTCCTCTTCATGTCCTCCCTCAATTTATCGATTTCATTTTTGAAGAGGTTTTCCATTTCTGTTCGTATATTCAGCATTAGTTGTCTCAGCTCTTGTATCTCATTTGAGCTATTGGTTTGTTCCTTTGACTGGGCCATATTCTCAATCTTTTGAGTGTGGACAGTTATCTTCTGCTGCTGGCGTCTGGGCATTTATTCAGATTTCTCTGGATGTCGGACCCAGCAAGGTTGTAAGATTTTTCTGTGAAATCTCTGGGATCTGTTTTTCTTATCTTGCCCAGTACGTGGCGCACGTGGCACACGTTTGTCTCAAGTGTTTGGAATGGGTCTCCCCCAGTCACTGATCTCCGCGGCCTGGGGATTTCAGATCCAATTCTCTCCGTTGGTTCAGGGGCCGTGCGTGGTGGGGGCGTCAGCTGCCGCGGCTTGAGGGGACCCTGTGGCTGGTTGCGGGCCGCAGCGGGCCTGGGGGATTCCCCACCGGACCAGGAAGCCTCCCGTGGGGGGGCTACCGTGGCTTGGATAGCCCTCCGATCCGAGACTCGTATCCGCGGACTCGAAGCCGAGACTCGAAGCCGCCCGCAAAAGTGTGGCGCCGGCCGCCTTGGCTGGGAAGCTTGTCTCTCCGAGTCTCTCAGCCAGCCCGGGAAGGAGGGAGGGATTAGCTCAGACCGCCACAGCTGCGGCTGCTTGGGAAATCGCGCGCAGCTCGGGGATCTCACTCACCGCAGCCGAGTTTCGCAGTCAGACTAGCCAGCCCAAACTGGGTTATGCTGTGTGTCCATTCCCTGCTGTAGCCCCGAGAGCTGTTCTGTACTGTTTCTGTTCACCTATTAGTTGATTTGGAGTCGGAGGAACTAAGATGCATGTACCTTACTAAGCCGCCATCTTGGATCTCTCGGCCCCTGTATTTTTGTTGGACTTATTTCCCATACTCTGACACATGAATGCCTTATGAATAAGTTTAGAGTAATTGCTACTTCTTGATTACTAGGTTCAATCAACATATCATAAATAAAATGGACCACTGTGATGTCTTGTGGGAGGGAGAAATGATCAAGGTCCCTGTGACAAGATTATGACATAGAGCTGGAGAATCAATATATCCCTGAGGTAGGACAGTGACAGTTTATTGCTGGCCTTGCCAGCTGAAAGCAAACTGTTTCTGGTGGTCATTACTAACAACTATTGAGAAAAAAAAGCATTTGCCAAATCAACAGCTGCATACTAGGTTCCAGGGGATGTACTGATTTGCTCAAGCAATGATACCATGTCTGGAAGAGTAGATGCAATTGAAGTCATCAACTGGTTACATTTACTATTATTCACTGTTATCCTCCAAGAACCATTTGTTTCATTCACAGGCCTAATAAAAGTGTTGAATGGGGATACAGTGGGAATCACCACCCCTGCATCATTCAAGTCCTTAAGAATGGAACTAATCTCTGCAATTCCTCCAGGAATCCAGTATTGCTTCTGGTTTGCTATTTTGCTAGGTAGGGGCAGTTCTAAAGGCTTCCACTTAGTCTTTCCTATAATAATAGCCCTCAATTCATGAGTCAGGAAACCAATTTGGGGATTCTGCCAGTTGCTGAGTTTGTCAATTCCAAGTACGCATTTGGGAACTGGGGAAATAACCACAGAATGGGTCTGGGGGGCCACTGAATCAACTGTGAGATGGACCTGAGCTAAAACTCCATCAATTACCTGACCTTCATAAGCCCCCACTCTGACTGGTAGACCAGAGTGATGTTTTGGGTCTCCTGGAATTAATGTCACTTGTGAGCCACTGTCTAATAATCCCCTAAATAGCTGCCCATTTCCTTTTCCCTAGGGTACAGTTACCTGATAAAAGGCCATAGTTCTCCTGGGGGAAGGCTGGGAGGAAAATTAACTGTATGCATTTTTGGCAATGTAACAGGGTCCTTCTGCAAGGTTACCTGGCCTTCCCCTCACTCAAGGGGTCTGAGTCTGTAAACTGCCTCAAGTCTGGGAATTGATTAAGGGGCCATGACTCTCTGTTTTTGTATTTCAAGTTAGACCTTTGTGCACTTGACCTAGATCTCTTATGCTTATATATATCAAATGAGAATTTAGTATATTGCCCATCTATTTTACTTCTTGGTACCCCATGATCTACTAGCTGACACCATAAGTCTCATGAGTCAGATTATTTTGACTGCTGCTTTGTGTCTGCTGTCCATTATGGCAGCCACACCTACCTTTTCTTTGGTAAATAAGTGCTACCACATGGCTTTTGCCAACATTGGATCCAATCATCCACATTTTGTTTAAGGAGTTCAGCTCAGAGACAGCAGTTCCCACAGTTATATATGATCTACAGAGAAGGACAACTACAGAACTCTTCAGGGATGATGGAATTAGTCTCTCAAGTTTATTCATCATAGTCCTAGTAATGGGTGTGTCCTCTAGATATTCCTGGGTTGTGTGAGAGGTCCTCCATGATAAATCCACTCTAATATTCTAATCACTCTAAGCCATTGGATCCCCTCCTTTACATAATACCAGGGCAGTTCTGGCATCTCCACCTCAGGTAATGTCTGCCAACTTTTGATCCATGTTTTAGCCAACTACCCAAACAAACTGTTAATGCCCTTTCTAACCCCTCAAGCTATAACATTGAATGCATAATCTCTATTCAGTGGACCTACATCAATAATTTCAGCCTGGTCTAGCTTTATATCCTTTCCACCATTATCTCACACCAATAATAGCCATTCCCACACATATTCCCCTGATTTCTGTCCATAAAAATTGGAAACCTCTTGCAATTCTTTTGGAGTATAGCATACTTCTTCATTGGTCACACTTTGTACCCCACCTTTCAGAGCCTATCAGGACTTTAGTCTAGTTAAAGGCCTTGAAGAAAAGAGGGTACAGGGAGTGGGTCACGAAAAGAATTAGAAGTGTTAGGGAATTCTGTTGCAGTTTCATCTGGTGAAACAGCATTAATCTCTCCAGACAGAGGAGTGAGGGTTGATACTCCAGGGAAGGTAATTACAAGTTTAGAAGGCACTAAAGGTTTAATGTCTTCAAGTGGAGTTTGGATGGGACTCCTCAGGGCCAACCGGAGGTCAGAAATCTGTTCCCTCGAGGCAGGCTGGAAATTGGATGGCTGTTTCTTCCAGGCAGGCTGGAGGTGAGGAGTTGGTTCCTCCAGGAAGACCATTACAGTTTTATCTAGAAAATACTCAACAGAATCTAGGGTGTGCTGGTTTCAAACTGTTGTGTACCCCAGAAAAGCCATATCTTTTAATCCTGATTCAATACTATAGGGTATAAACCTTTGATTAGATTGTTTACATGGAAACTAACACACTGAATTTTGGGTGTAACCTTTTGAGAAGATTACTTCCATGGAGATATGACACACCAAATTGTGGGTGTGGTATTTTGATTAGATGAAGATATGACTGCCCATTCAATGTGGGTCTTGATTAGCTTACTAAAGTCATTTAAAAATGGAAACATTTTGGAGAAACCTTAGATGCAGATGCTTGGAGAAAAGTTGCTTCAGAGCCAACAGAGATGCAGACATTTGGAGATGCTTGAAGTGCTGACAGAGAGAGCAAATGCCTAGACCCAGATGTTGGAAATGTAGAGCCCAGCAGATGTCACCATGTGCCTTCCCATGAGATGCTAAACAAGCCAGAACTCAGAGTTGTGTCCTGGAGGAGCTAAGTAAAGTTGCACTGTCCCTTAGGAAATCACAGGTATCAGAAGCTGAAAGCAACAGAACTTGGAACAAGAGCCAGCAGATGCCAGCAATGTGCCATCCCATGTGACAGATATTGGCCTTTCTTGAGTCAAGGTATATTTCTTGGGATGCCATAGTTTGGTCATTTTTATGACCTTAGAACTGTAAACCTGTACTTAACAATTTCCCTTTATAAAAGCTATTCCATTTCTGGTATACTGCATTCTGGCAACATTAACAAACATAGTGTTTCAATGTCAACACTGCCATCACTATCAAACCATATGTCCCCATACCAATTTTCAGGATCTCATTCCTTTCTAATCAGTGACTTCATTTTAACTTCGGACACTCTGCATAGCCGAGATTTTAGTTTATACTATTAATCTGCTACATGTATAATGAGACTCTGGGTCTGGTTTTCAGAAATCTCAAGTCTGCAGTCAGAGGAAGTAAAGTTTTCCTTCAAGGCACATATAGAAACTTTCACATCTTTCTTACAGCACAGAAGCTGCAAATTTGAAGACTTCAGCTCATTCTTTTCTTTTATAACTGTGTCCACCATGTCTAGGAACAGCCATCCAACATCAAGATACTCTTTAACTCTGCAAAACTTTGTTAAAGTGTCAGAAGCACTGTCACCCAGAGCTTGCCTTGTATAAGTGTATGATTAGCCAAATCAAGTGGTGCTATTTTGCATATTTCCATTGCCATCTCATGCCATGGACTGTCAGTGCCATCTTGATTATTGGAAATAGAGTCATTAGTCTACTTTGAACGTAATCAGAGTAGAAAACCAATTGCAAAAACCCATTTTTAAGATTCTGATTTTTAAGAAGCACTCGGTACCAAAGCTGTATTAGGGTTCTCTAAGGGAACTGAACCAACATGAAATATTATAAATATGATGAGATTTTATAAAAAATGTCTCATGCAAATGTGGGGATGCATAGGGCAGGCTGCAAACTGGCATTCTGATGAAGGTCCTTGATAAATTTCCCAGGAGAGGTCGGATGGCTAAAGTAGAGATAAAAGTTCTCTCTTCTAATCACTGAAGTCCCTTAAAAGGCTTCAGCTGATTCGATTAAGGATCTCTCTTTCTGGAAGACATTCCTCTTAGCTGATCATAGATGCAATCAGTAATAGATGTAATCAACTGGCTGATGACTTAAGTCCATGAAATGTCCTCACAGTAGTGGTAAGGCCAGTACTTGCTTGACCAGACAATTGGGCGCCATCTGCTGACAAAGTTGACACATGAATTCACCCATTACAATATGTAAAAAGAAGGTATTTTCATTTGAGAGAAGGTAGAGTACATCATCAAAAACCCAGCCACTGAATTCAATTGATAAAAAAAATAGTTCCAAACATTTGTAGCCCTTTGGTAATTGAGGTAGCTATTGCCAAAATCACTAGAGGTACCGTAGATGGAAAGGTTGTTAGTGGTAATGGGCATTGTGCAGCAAGACAGGCCAGTCCAAGAAAAGCCCAGATCCTGAGACTGCAGACTTTCTGGGGTGTGGCAGACTGCTAGAGAAGAACTCAGTAGTAAATATAGAAAGGAATTCTGAGAAGAGTATGAAATATTCCAGGAACCTAGTAACAAATAACAAAAAGAAGTTAAGGCCTGCAGCACTAGGGATAGCTAATGGGAGGCAAGATTTCCTAATGAGAGAGTAGCTCAGCTTCAGAGGAACATGGCAGTAGAGACCCAAACAGTCTGGTGGTAGCATAGGGTAATATGGCAAAACACAAAGTATCAATCTTTACCAAACCCATGAGAAGCCTGATAACCCTGTGTCCCTAGCCAAGCCACAAATTTATTAGAAGAGAAATCATTCCTGGATAGAAAAAAATACAATTTCCTTTATTGACAATGACAACCTACCCTATGTTTCCATGATTCTTTACCCTTAAAGGGATTGAAAGGTCTGCATTATTGCCAAGATGATATGAGTTTCCAAGAGGTATACAGAATGGCCTTTGTTTCAAGTCTTTCTGTGTGCATCAAGCTCATTGGCAATCTTACCTCAGAACTTCATAAAATGCCAACCCAAATGTACACCATCTAGTAGATCCTATCCTGAAATCTTAAAGCTAAATTCCTTAATCATGAAGGCCTTGTCTTATTCATTTTTATATCATCAGTACTAATTGCAATGTCTAGTTCATAATAGGTATTCCAGGAGTATTTGTTGAAAGAAAGAATAAGTGAATGAATAAACTTGATGTCATGAAAAATTCTACTTGGTGACATTATGAGGATATTTTGTATATATTATTCCATTTTAAGCTCATTTGCATATAAATTGTACATTCGTGTCTATAGCATCATCTGCCCAAGCTACACTTTTAAATTCTGACTTGTAAAATAACTTGTAGAAATACCAGCTAATCCAACAAATTTGTGTTCTGAGTTCTGTCTACACATTTACACATGCTGATACTAATCAGCTTGAGTTAACCCTGTGCCCTGCATCTTGTGAGGTTCCATCTACACAGCGTAGCATTCCTTGAATGAAATAAGTAACTGAAAAACAAGGCAGTGTAACATAAACTAATCAATCATTTCTCAAATTCTAGCATTATAAGAAAGTACACTGACTGAACAGGGCTTCAGGAGGCCTATGTTCTAGTCCCAGTTTTGTCACTAAATAGCACTTTGATCTCAGACAAATCACTTGTCCTCTCTCTAGCCTCCATTTAGTAACTTGTAAAATGCATAGGTTTAACCAGAAGCCTTCTACGATCTCTTTCAGATTTAGGATTGTATAAGATCCAAAGCATTACCAGAGCCTAACAACACATTGTTGCTCAACAATATTTTTTCCTATTTTCTTTACTTTTTTACTGTATAGTATAGCATATATACAAAGCAAAGAAATAAAAAGACAATAGTTTTCAAAGCACTCTTCAATAAGTAGTTACAGAACAGATCCCAGAATTTGTATGTCTGTTAGGTTTAATTCATTTCTCAAGTTATTTAACTTCTCTATTCCCTTGTTTGTCTTCTGTCTGGTTGTTATATCTATAGAGGAGAGTGGTATATTTAAGTCTCCTACTATTATTGTTGAAACATCTATCACTCCCTTCAGTTTTGCCAATGTCTGCTCATGTGCTTTAGAGCTCCTTGATTTGGAGCATAAACGTCTGTGATTGTTATATCTTCTTGCTGAATTGACCCTTTAATTAGTATATAGTATACTTCTTTGTCTCTTATGATGTCTTTACATTTAAAGTCTATTTTGTCCAATATTAGTATAGCTACTCCTGCTTTCTTTTGGTTACAACTTTCATGGAAAATCTATTTCCATCCTTTCACTTTCAATCTATTTGTGTCCTTGTGTCTGAGATGAGTCTCTTGTAAGCAGCATATAGCTGGATTATTTTTCTTAACCCGTTATGCCAATCTTATCTTTTAATTGGTATGTTTAGTCCATTAACATTCAAAGTTATTATTGAAAAGGCATTTCTTGATTCCATCATCTTATCTTTCTTATTTTATTTGTCAGATCTATGTATTCTTTTCTGTCTTTCTCTTTGTATTCTTTAAATTATCCTTAGTGGTACTCTTCGATTCTGTGCCCTCCTCCAGACTTCCCTCTTCTGTCTGTTTTTTTCAGCCAGCAGAACTCCTTTTAATATTTCTTATAGGGCCAGTCTCTTGTTGGCAATTTATTTGAGGACTTCTTTGTCTGTGAACATTTTAATCTCTCCCTCAATTCTGAAAGACAATTTGGCTGGGTACAAAATTCTTGGCTGGAAGTCTTTCTCCTTCAGGATCTTGAATATATCATGCCACTGCCTTCTTGCCTCCAGGGTGCTAGTTGAGTAGTCTGAACTCTGTCTTATTTGGTTTCCCTTGTATGTAGTAGATTATTCTTCTCTTGCTGCTTTCAGGATTTTCTGCTTCTCTCCAACATTTGAGACTGATTAGTATGTGCCTTGGGGAAGACCTATTTGGATTTATTCTGTTTGGAGTTCGTTGGGCTTCTCTGACTTGTATATTCATGTCCTTTATGAGGGTTGGGAAGTTTTCCCCCATTATATTCTCAACTACTCTTGCTAGCCCTTTACTCCTCTCTTCTCCTTCTGGGACACCAACAATTCTTATATTGTGCCCTTTGTTTTGTCTATCATTTCCCTGAATTCCAATTCAATTTTTTCCATCTTCTTTGTCATTTGCGGTCTTGAGTCTTTGAAGTCAATTTTCCTGTCCTCAATATCACTTATTATTTCTTCTGTCTCTTCAAATATGGTGTTGTGTGCTTCTAGTATGTTTTAATAGGTCAACAGAATCTTTAATCTCTGTGATATCTGCTACTTTTCTATTTAATCTTTCAAATTCCTCTTTATGCTCTTCTACTGTCTCCTTGATCTCCTTTATGTCACTTGCTATTCCACTTATTTTATTAAATAGAGTTGTATGAACATCTTTGATTAGCTGTTCCAACATCTGTGTCTCCTTTGGTGTTTTAATTTGGTCATTAGGGAGAGCTATATCTGTCTGCATTGTGATATGCTTTGTGATCTTCTGCTGTCTTTGTGGCATGTAAATATCTTGATTCATTTAATTTGGGAGTTGATTTCTTTCAGTAGTCTAAGGCCTTGTATTTGTGGGACATTTGTACAGCAGGGAGCAGGGTATGAGTGGGGCACTCAGTATGGTGATTTTTTTCAGGGAAGATATAGGTACAGATTCTAGGACTGCTGTAAAGTGCAGTTCCCAGAGCTGAATGATGTGATTGGGGGCCCATGTGCATACATGAGCTTGGGACTGCCAAAAATGGATGCAGATGCGTAGAGCTCAGAGGGAAGAGGATGAGGCTGTGCAACACTATGGGCAGGGGGTCAGGGGTATCCTATATATGGAGGTTAGTGTCCACAGCCTTTATGCACTTGCAACAGTCTGGAGGGACCAGGGAGCGGGAGATAGTGCTTGGGAGGGATACAGGAGAGGTGGGTTGGGCTGCACTTGGGGTGGGTTTGTGAGGCAGGTACGTGTACTGGGGGCTGGTGGGGTGGGGCTGCCTGGAGCACAGGGAATGGGAGTGGGTGATGAAGTTCAGGTACATGGAATGTGGGGTGTGGGGTGAGTTGGCAGTCACGGGGCTGCACTGGTGAGGGTAGTATGTCCAAGGAATGTGTACTGACTTACTTCCTAGTCCTACACTCCCAACCATGCACTCCCATAGGCATTGTAGCTCCATTCCTCCCTATCAAGTTCTAGCCTTCTGTCTCTCAGTTCCTCAGCCTCCGCAACCAGAGCTGCCCCATTGGTGCAGAAGGCTCTCCCAGGTCAGCCACACTCCCAAATCACCACCTGTCACTCTCCTGTCCCTTCTCTAATTTTTCCGTGGGGCAGGGCTAATCTTGAACTACTCTAGTTGACCATCTTCCTGGAAGTTCCAACAATATTTTTTATGTGAAGAAGCAAGAAGTATCTAAGTGCAATCAGAACTATAGAAAATGTGCCTCCACACAAAATAGAAAGGGTCTTAGTGAAAGAAGCACAGGAGAAAGAGGGTGGATATGTTGAAAATTGAAATGCAAGTTCTTGCAGCTGCTTAGGAATTTGTACGGGGACTCAAGTTCTGCCTATCACAATTCAGTGACACTTCCACTAAACCTTTAAAGTAGCTCCCTTATCAAAGGTTTATGGATTTGATAAGAGGAGCCATCTCTATAGCACATTGAGTGAGTTTTTGCCATGTTATTAGGATGAAAATATCTTCTATAAAAGTTAGGTATTTCCTTGGTAATATTTAATTAATACTTTCTGACCTGGGGACACCATACAATTCACAAAAGTAATGTTTCATTTTAGTAAATGTCTCCTCAGATGCCTCAAAATCATTCCTGTGGAATATTTCAATCAATCTATGGCTTGAAAATAGTTTTGTACAATCTAAGCCATTTAGTCCATCTATTTCAAACTTTCCTTTCTTCCTCCAAAGAACAATTCACAGTAAACTATGATAACAACAGCAATAATAAACATTTTGATTAATTCGAAAAATAAAAATTATTATTATAGCTACAATGCCTAGAATGTTTACCATGTATCATACACAATTCTGAGCATTTTAGATGCATCCTCTTATTTAATGCTCACAACAACCCTGTGAATTAGTTGTTACTATAATCCTTTTACCTATGGACAAACAAAGCTCAGGAAGGTTAAGTAACTTGCCCAAGGTATTTGTTCTAGCTTGCTAGCTGCCAGAATGCAATATACCAAAAATGGAATAGCTTTTAAAAAGGGGAAATTAATAGGTTGCTAGTTTATAGTTCTAAGGCTGAGAAAATGTCCATAGAAGTCTATAGAAATGTCCAGTCAAAGGTATCCAGGGAAAGATACCTTGGTTCAAAAAGGCTGATGAAGTTCAGGTTTTCTCTCTCAAGTGGAAAGGCACATGGTGAATACAGTCAGGGTTCCTCTCTCATCTGGAAGGGCACATGGCAAACACAGCATCATCTGCTAGCTTCTTCTCCTGGCTTCCTGTTTCATGAAGCTCCCCGGGAGGCATTTTCCTTCTTCATCTCCAAAGGTCGTGGGCTGGTGGACGCTCTACTTCTCATGGCTATATAGTTTTGCTTTGCTCTCTCTGAATCTCCCTTTCTCTAAAATGCTTCCTCTTTTATAGGACTTCAGAAACAAATCAAGACCCACCCAAATGGGTGGAGATATATCATCACCTAATTCAGCTTAACAACCACTCTTGATTTGGTTACATCTCCAGGGAGATGATCTAATTACATACAGTAATGAATAGGGACTATTCTGCCTTTATGAAATGGGATTTAGATTAAAACATGGCTTTTCTAGGGGACATATATCTTTTCAAACAAGCACAGTATTCATAGCTTACAAACAACAGATCTGGCCCATAAATCCAGATTTCATTGACTATAAAGTCCAAGCTCTTAACAATTCTGCTATACTGCTCAATATTATATTTGTGTTGAACTATTATTCTTTAATAAGTATTTATTGAATACTAAGGGCCAGGCATTGTGCTAATTGTGGGGATAAAATAGTAAGCAAGATATAACTAGTCCCTCCTCAGAGTACTTACAATCTAGCAAAGAAAACAATTGAACAAGCAGTAACAGTCAAGTATAATGACTGCTGATAGTGAATGAACAAGTTGTAGGAGATCACAGAGAAAACATCTTTTTAATGGAAACCGAATACCAAAAATCACCTTTGGGTTGGATAAATCCTGCCTCAATTTTGCGTATGCATCAGTTTCTGTAGGAACTGACTTAATGAATTAAACTTGTCATACACACACACACAACTGGATTTTCTTAAGGGATAATTTTTAGTGGATAGTGAAAATATGTCTGCCCCTCAGGATGACACTGGACACTATCCTACTAGGTGGTTCTTGTCATATATAGTTAATGAAATAGATGCTCTGGTAATTATCTCCTCTCTTTGGAAATATGTTTATCTCCATAATACAAGTGAAATAAGCATGTGAACCTGAGTAGATTTATTCTCTAAATATCAAACAAAACTTTATAAATGCTAGCAAAATCATAGAAATTTTAAAAATGACAAGGGTAGCATAAAAAAGTTATTCCCTTTGGTAATAGCTGAATAATCCACTTTAATGATTAGAGTCTTTTTCCAGTTTCATTTAGAAGTTTGCAGTACCCATTTCCATTGCTATGTGCAGATATTTGGTTACTTGGCCCATGTACCTGCAGAGACAGAATCTATTTTGGAATCACCATAAAAGTATAATAATGACTGCAATTCTTGAGAGCTTAATGTGAGTCAGGCACTGTACAATGTACAGAAGCATTATCTCATTTAATCCTCACAATTAGGAATTATTTCCCCCATTTTGCAGATGAGAAAACTGAAATTTGGATTGAGGTACCATACCCAGGAATCTGGATCCCAGCCCAAGAAGTCAGAACACAGAAATCAGATGCCTTACCACTGAAAACACTGACTAGCACTGGTAATGTACTTAGCGCAAGACCTATACTTAACGATTTGCTGAGAATCACACTTATCAGAGGAGCTGCCTTTTGTACACAAAGAAGACTAGACACATAATTGTCCAATCAGTTTTAGGACAGCTGAAAGGCAAACATCAAGATATTTCTTTGTCCTTTTTACTTTTGGCTCTTTCCCTGATAATCCTCAACACACCCCACCCTCACTCAGCCCCAACTCTGGGATCCATGCTATTCTCCCAAGATACTTTCACTCACTGGTGCCTCACTCTCTAGAGCCTTCACTGTGATCCACTCCCCCTACACTTATTAGGGATTGGCAGACTTATTTAAATAAAACTGTTCTAGTTTGCTAGCTGGCGGAATGCAATATACCAGAAACAGAATGGCTTTTAACAAGGGGAATTTAATGAGTTGCTAGTTTACAGTTCTAAGGCCAAGAAAATGTCCCAATTAAAACAACTCTATAGACATGTCCAATTTAAGGCATCTGGGAAAAGATACCTTGGTTCAAGAAAGCCAATGAAGTTCAGCGTATCTCTCTCAGCTGAAAAGGCACATGGTACACATGGTGGCGTCTGCTGGTTTTCTCGTGGCTCTACCAAAAGGGACTCTCTCCAAAATGTTTCCTCTTTTAAAGGATTCCAGCAAGCAACTCAATCTTTAGTAGGTGGAGACACACCTCCATGGAAATCATCTAATCAAAAGCTACCACCCACAATTGGGTGGGTCACATCTTTATGGAAACAATCAAAATGATCCCACCCAGCAATATTGAATGAGGATCAAAGGGCATGGCTTTTCTGAGGTCTACCACGGCCTTAGACCGGCACAAAAACACAAAATTCCTCCCAAGAAGGAAACTGAATATCATAGAGAAACTGTTAGGAGATACTGGTAGAATCATGTCCCTCCCACCAGATTTTCCTTATAGTATGAGGTTCTTAATCTTAAGGGTGCTATGGATGTTTTGTAAGAAATTAAATGCAAGATTTGTGTTTGTGTTAGGGACTAAACTTAGAGGTGGGGGATGGGGGTGAGAAAATAAAGTACATAGCTTTTATCAGAATCAAAAAGAGGTCTGTGACATAAAGAGGAGAGCATGTTTTACTTAAATGAATGTGCAAATCTTTTCTAGAATCTGGAAAAGTCATGTCATACATACAGCATCCCACTACTATCTTCTCATCTTCTCTTTGAATCACCGTTCTCACTGATCTCCTAAGGCACTCTGCCCTCAGACAGCCCTCTTCCTGACTCTCACCCTGCCCATTTCCCTGCCAGAATTGGTTGATCACTCCAAGGGACAAACTCTGTCTGTTGTAATCAAAGGATGGAGGAAAGTGGCTGAATTCACAATTCTCTAGCCCCACGTGGCATGCCAGCTGCAGTCTGCACAGACCTATTACAGTAAAAGCTGTGTTATCTGGCACTTCCCCAACAGGAAACAACTGGAAACCAGCATTTCTGAAATGCCCTAATACAAATCTACAATCTAGTAACTGAAATTGATGCCATTGAAATTCAACTGCAGTGACAAAACACTTTGATAGAGACTTGATCAAATGAAAAGCCAAAAATTGTCTCTGATGACTTGAGGTAAGCAGTATAAACCCAGAAGGCTGAAAAAAATTTAGCCTCCAAGCTCTAAGCTGGTTGAAACAGAGCAGAAACAAAAACCATAAGAAACTAAAGATATTTCAAAACACTAAATGAGATTGGGAACAAAGAAACTCTAGATAGTTGTGAAACCTTAAAAATGACTTCTGAGGCTTTAAAATGATCATAATGTTTATGTAGAGATGTGGAAATGTGTGTAACATATAATGTTAAGTGAAAAAACAAGACATATAAATGTTATGATCGGAATTGTAAAAACATGCATGCATGTAGAAAAATAATGAAAAAGAACATATGAGAATAAAATAGTTTATATTTTAAGATGCTGATATTTAGAACAATTTTTTTAATTTTATAACATTATCTATTTTCCTTCTTATCAAGTCTTCAGCATTTAAATATTGAAAACACAGCAGTTTAAAGAAAAAACATTTACAAAATGCTTGGAGAATTTCATCCAAATAAAAATATTTATGGCGCTCAAACTATACACTTGTATCTGTGAAGTGACAGTTAACTAGATTTAAATGCTGAGTATTTGTCAGCTCACCTCCTGTGCCAGTTTGAAGCTGTTTTGCACACCCAGAAAAGCCATATTCTTTAATCCTTATTCAATATTGTTGGATGGGATCATTTTGATTAAGTTCTTTACTTGAAGCTTTTAGCCACCCATTTGTGGGTGTTATCTTTTGATTAGGTGGTTTCCATGGATATGTGTCTCCACCCATTCAAGGTGGGGTTGCTTACTGGAGTCCTTTAAGGAGGAACGATTTTGGTAAAAGATTCAAAGCTGACACAAACAAGAGATATTTGGAGATACAGAAGGAAAACACCCTGGGGAAGCCTTTTGAACTGAGAGGCCAGGAGAGAAAGCTAGTAAATATCACCATGTGACTTCTCAGATGACAGAGAAACTGCTAAGTCATCAACCCTTTCTTGAGTCAAGGTATCTTTCTCTGAATGCCTTACTTTGGACATTTTGATGTCCTTAGAACTGTAAATTTGTAACTTAATAAATACCCTTATATATTGCCCTAGGTGTTCTTTAGGATTAGCTGTAATGGTTCTGATTGGGGTTTGGCAAGTTATGATAGGTAGCAATGTCTAACTAAAGCTTGTGTAAAAGTGATCTCTAGAGTAGCTTCTCAACTCCATTTGAACTCTCTCAGCCACTGATACCTTATTTGTTATACTTCTTTTCCCTTATTTGGTCAGGATGGCATTGTTGATCCCATGGTACCAGGGCCAGACTGATCCCTGGGAGTCATCTCCCATGCCACCAGGGAGGCTTTCACCCCTGGATGTCATGTCCCTCATATGGGGCAGTGATGCCTTAATTTTGATATTTTAATGGCCTTATAACTGTAAATTTGTAATCTAATAAATCTCCTTTGTAAAAGCCAATTCATTTCTAATATATTGCATTCCAGCAGTTTTAGCAAATCAAAACAGTAAGTCAGCTACATCTTGAAGAAATTTTGATTAATGTATATGCTGTGTCTTAATACAGCATATATTGAAAACAATTTTCAATCATTTACATATGTAGTATTGTTTTCTAGTTCCTATCAGCGTCTTTCAAGTAGGAGGTACACAATAAATCCATTTGACACTCTTTTGTTGTTGAGAACTTAGTATTTCTAAGCACTTGATGTTTATCATATTGCTTGGAATATAGAAGTTAATTAATTTTTGCACAGCACCTCCCCCCATTCTGTTCCTCAGTTTCTCAGTGCCTAGTAAATCTAAAGCAAAGATTGGAAACCTATAGTCCATAGGTCAAATTGACCCACGGACATTTTTGCTTTGCCTAGGAGTTTTTTAAATGTTTTAAATAGTTACAAATATTTAACACCAGGAAAATTGCCTTGAGAAATTTGGAGCTCTTGCATTGCAGTTTTACAGGATTACAGTTATCTGAAGCTGCAAAGCAGATGCCTCCCTTCAATACAGCATGTGTTCTTCACTTTCCTAATCACTGCCTGGCCCACTTCACTCATGTATGTTAATTAGCAGGCCCCTGTGCACAGTTGAGTTTGTAACACCTGATCTAAACATGATGAATTATTTTTATAATTCTTTCTCTCCCATCTTAGCATCTGATTTGGAATTTTAGAACCAGGAAGCTGAGTGTTGTGCATGGGTGAGCCATCGGGAAATGGCTCACCTACAAAATACTCAATGTTGTGACCTCTACCAGAGGTGTTTTGCACAATTTTCTCATCATTATCTTAGCCTAGGTACTCCTCCTCTCTCACCTACGTGATTACAGTAGTCTCATTGTTTTTCCCGCCATCCCCACTCACAATGTGTTCTTCCAAACTGCTGAGTTTTTTTTTCCTAAAGCAGGCCTGATCCTTTCTCCCATTTAAAAACTTTTGATGGCTAGCTTCAGCTAGCTATATTTGGACAGAATAAAATCCAAACCCCTCAGAATGGTAAACATATGTAGCAGGTATGAATTTAACAGTCTTCATTCTACAATCTATTAAAATGTAAGCTTATTGTTTTATAACACAGCTGAATGTCTATTTTGAGGCTGTATTCAACCAGAAAGTAGAAAACTCAATTTAGCCAATTTCAAGTAATTTCAGTTGCTTATAGGTTTGCCCAGCCATTAAACACAATCAACTCAGGGTTTTGCACTCCCTACATTCTTCCACTCCTTTCTAGGATTAATCTAAGTCCAAGGGGACTTATATAGTCATGACAAGGGGGCAAGGTCCATGGCCCATGGTCATCTATCACATCCTGGCATCTACTGGGCTAACTAATCCTAATCGAGTTTGACTGTCATCTCCCCTCTAGGCTAGCATCTGCTGACTTTTTCTGGCCTCAGGTCATGTGGTCAATGCCTCTTTACATTTTGGACTCCTCTTGCCATGATTGACAGGCCCCTCCAGGTCTTCAGGTTCTCAGTGGCCCATAGGAAAATCTTTGGCTGCTTCCCACCCAGATCCTTATTTTATAATGCTTGCTATGCATTTTTAATCATTTGTTTGGTGTCTGTCTTCCCCACTAAGAAAAGAGGGATAAGGGAAAAATCCATGTCATTTTGATTCACTGATATATCCTCAAAACTTAGCATTGTGCTTTGCACAGAGTAAGGACTCTAAAAATGCCTTCTGAATGAATAAAAGTTGTTTCAAAACCTGATACATCCTGACCATTCTGGTTTCATCTACACACACACAAACACAGACAAATGAAGTACAGACTTCTATGGAATTCTATAATAAGGAACACTCACTTAATCTGGATTCATTAGAGCAGGTCTCTCTGAGGAAGTGATGCTTAAATCCCGTGAATGTGGCTCAAAGTGCCAGCCCCATCCCATCGCCCTCCCAAACAAACTCGCAAGCATGCTAATGATGGGCAAACGCAGGAACTCTACAGCAGCAATTTCAAAACATCCTTCAAGTCCTATGATTCCTCAGAGATGTCTTGGAGGCAGCTATAGGAAACGAAGGATTCTTCAGGATGGCAGGGGTCTGAGTTACTGTGGTAATCTGAATGGTAGTTGGCAGAATAACGTGCCCCGCCTCCAAAGATGTCCACATTCTAATCCCCAGAACCTGTGAATACATTACCTTACATAGCAAAAGGGACTTTGCAGATGTAATTAAGGTTAAGAATATTGAGAGGAAGACTTCATCCCTGATTATTTAGGTGGGCCCAATCTAATCATATGGGCCATTAAAAGCAGAGAACCTTTCCCAGCTGTGGTCAGAGAGAGCTATGAGAACAGAAGGGTCAGTGAAATGCAATGCTGCTAGTTTTGAAAATGGAGAAAGGAGGTCAAGGAGGAAGTCAGGGCAGGGAAATCTCTAGAATTTGGAAAAGGCAAGGCTTCAGTTCCTTCCTACACCTTAATTTTAGCTCAATGGGACCCATTTCAGACTTCCACCATCCAGACCTATAAGATAATAAATTTTTGTTGTTTTAAGCCACTAAGTTTATAATAATTTGTTATGGCAGCCATTGAAAACTAATGCGGTTCCCCTATAACCCTCCACCACCACCACCCTGGTGTCCAGGGTTCAAACAGAGTAGCTCGCTATCAAGTTTCCATACTGAAGTTCTGCAGGAAACTTCATTTGAGGTCAGGATACCAAAGTTATCTAACCTCACTCCCTCAAACATGCCTCAGTACCTCTTCTCTTGCTTTTGCCTCTGTCTAGATCCTTTACCCACTGACCCTAGTTATTTACCTAGCATTCTTTTATCCTTCAAGGACCAGCTCAGATGCCACCCTTTCTCTAACTGTCTCTGACACCTATGCCCTACTCAATTTCAGACAGAGTTAATTGTTCCTTCCACTTCATTTCCATTATGCTTCATCTATGCTTTTTGACAGAACTTACTATAAATCCCACTTCTAAGTCTTTTTTAACAAAGTACCTAAAAAAGTGTTTGGCATATAGTAAATACTTCTTTTCTGACCACTTTGTCTAAATGAGCATCTGCTTACTGCATTTTCAATCACAGTCCCCAGTTGACTAACTAAATAAATAATAAACAAATGGCACTTACAACAACTTAAATTCTGTATTTATTGTCCTTCCTCTTCACAACTAGACTAAGTTTGATGAGGACATGTCAGCCATGTTTAGCATGGTACCTGTAACATCTCACTCAGGTACTACAGTGTCTGTCACAGTGTGGGCATCTAATAAATATCTTGGGAATTGAATAAATTCTTGAATGGATGTTTGTTTAAGTTAATTAGGATGTGGGATAATGGGCTCTATTGGCAAAGTTGACCCTAAACACAGCTGTTGGAAATTTCAGAAAGAGACCTGCGCAAAGGAGCCCAGAGATTATGTCCATTCGCCCTCTCTCAGATACACAGTACCCAACCCCATCATTGCTAATAGAAATAGCCAGGCTTCCCCTCATGGAAGCAGCTCTTCACATCTAAGAGAGTGAAAAAATGATATCCTGGCACACGGCTCTGAAAGACTGCCAACCTCCAATACAACTTGTCACTGCATATGGAGGCATTTACCTGAAATGCCTTTCTGTGCATCAAAAGTGACCAAATCCATTGCATCCCTATTGAGATCAATGACTATGTTTTTCCAAACTCATCAGAGAAGATGATTCTCAATTTCAGTGATGAAATCAATATGCTGTGCAAACATCCATTAAGTATTTTGGTCTGTAATTAATGGACTACCACAGATAAAGCGTTCATATCTACTAATTAGGAAATCCTCTTTGAAGCTGTTTTATAATGCATCAGACTTCAAAGGAGGAAATGTTTTAGACAGATAACTATTCTGAATTTGTTTGTTTTTTCCCCAACCAAGGACAGACTTACAAGGGGACAAGTAGGTAGCATACTATATCATGTGATTTAAGGAATACCATGAGATAGGACTGCAAAAATACCTTTCCCACTATAGGTACTGCCTGCAAGGTCACCACTCAACAATTCAATTGCCTAGCTTACAGCTATTCCACCCTAATTCAGTTAAAATTTAAAAATATTGAAAAGGAAGCTTTAGTCCCTAACTAAGAATAATGTAGTATGATTCTTGGTTTGGAAAGGCTTTATATGGAAGAAGGAAAATAAAACTTAAGAGTTGAAAATGTGTGTTTTTGAATGTTGCAGGAGGGGGAGGAGTTCTGTAGAACATCAGAAGAACAGAAGTGTGTGTGTTTGTGGCAGGAACGGGAAGAATGTCTGCGGTGGGGGTGGGCTATGACTGAAGGTTAATTTACCCAAATTTCAACCTGACGTAATTGCAGTCAGGCTTAAATAGCTCTTTTTGTAAATGTGTTTGGCACATAATCAATGTCTTCTCTTGGAAAAAGATAAATACCTCCCTGAAATGGGTCTCTCATGTTTGACTATGCTTAGGCCAGGAACATCCATAGGAAAGTTGTAAACTGATCATATTTTCTTTAGTTTTTCCAGCAGCCCTTTTCTGGGCTCTCCCTCTTAGGCAGGGCTATTTTCCCTCTCCTTATTTGAACTCTTAGGTAAGGATTTAAAGTCTTAAATCACTAATTTACATGGCTTTATTAATTGTGAAGTGAAAGACCTTGATGCCTATCAGAGAAATGTGAGGCATTAGGAAATAGTTGAGGAGAGAATTTGGGGTAGCAAGAAGGATTTACATAGGTGGAAACATTTTCCCAAATTCCTGAAATGAAGCAGTTACCATTTAATCCAGCAGTCAATCTTAACATCATTAATTATGGCATAATTTCTGAGATGGTGTATCATGAGTACCAATCATCTATGATGTAATCTTGTAAAAAATGTTTGACTTCAATCTCAACAAGTCTTTATATCCAATTTTCAGTTTACAGGAAATGAAGGGAATAGAGAAATCAGCTAAACAACACCTCAAGGAAGCCTAGAAAACAACCTGTTTGGTCTCTTCAGCAAGTTCTGTCATGGATAAAAGGCAGTTTTAGATTAAAAGACACTTATAACAATCAGATGTAATATATGGTTCTGGATAGAATCCTGGTTTGGACAAACTGGCAGTAAAGAACAGTTTGGGGATTGCTGAAGTAATATGAATATGCACTGGGTATTAAATAATATTAAAGAATTAGTAGTGCAAGGGTAATTCAGTGCTATAATTCTTGCCTGCCATGCAGGAGACCTGGGTTTTATTGCAGGTCCATACACATCCCCAAAAACAAACAAACAAACAAAAATTCAACAAATGGTGCTGCAATAATGGGATACTCACATGGAAAAATAGTGAAATGTAACCTGCCATACAGCATACAAAAAAAAATTAAAGCATTGTTATTTTAGGTGAGCTGATGTTATTGTGACTCTGAAGAACAAATATTCTTATTTTTTACAGATGTATACAAAAATATCTAGAGTTAGAATGACATAGTGTTTATAATGTATTTCATCATAACACAAAATCTTGAAATTATACCTTACTAATTATGGCCTATTTTACCTGTGCATAAGGTCAATCAAAATTGTCAAAAAAATACCTGACCAAATATTTCTAGTCTAGACCAGGGATCATGACTTGAGCTTCGCTATTCAAACAACCCTTAGCACATTTCTAAAATACACTGAATGAAGTAAGAGCAGGATGATAGTTTTGATGTACTTTCCAGGACACATTCCACCATGCGTATTTCTACAAAAATGGGACTTCTGGTCATGTAATAATAGTTTAATTAGACCAGTGTGGTATTTAGTTATGCTGAGAATCAACAGAATTTAAGGTGTAGAATATTCAAACTCAGAGTCCATGAACAACCGTTTAAAGAAGGGCACTTCTGAAAACAAGAATAAAAGGGAAGATTAGATTAATAGTCAATGCTACTAAAGTACAAAGTTCCAATTAGAAATAAGTTTATAAGACTCTCTAGAGACTGAATGTTATACTAGTTAATGTTATGGGCTCTGGAGCTGACTAGTCTGCGTTTGAATCCTAGTTCTATCACTTACAAGCTGTTTGCTCAGCACAGGTAGTGAACTTTTTGCTACCTTTGTTTCTTTGCCTATAAAATAACAAAGTACTTGCTCTATAAAGGTTGTTGTGTGGATTAAATGAGATAATCCATATCAAGTATTTAGGCACAGTGCCTGGTAGACAGTCATCACTCAATAAATGGGAGCTATTTTTTTTTCACACCTCTAATTCAATGGCTTTTAATCACGGTCCATTGATGGACTTCAGGGGGTCTGTTCTAGTTTGCAGGCTGCCGGAATACAATATATCAGAAACAGAATGGCTTTTTAAAAGGGAAATTTATTAAGTTGCAAGTTTATAGAGTTCTAAGGCTGTGGAAATGTCCAAATTCAGTCAAAGCTATGAAAATGTCCAAACCAAGGCACCGATAAGAGGTTACCTTCACTCAAAAAAGCTAATGATATTCGGGGTTTCTTTCTCATCTGGAAGGGCACAAGGTGAAGTCTGTTAAGTATCTCTCTCACCTTCTTGTTTCGTGAAGCTCCTCCCAGGGGTGTTTTCCTTCTCCATCTCCAAAGGCCTATAGCTGTTGGGCCAACCCCACCTTGAACGGGTGGAGACACATCTCTGTGGAAACCATTTAATCAAAAGTCACCACCCACAATTGGGTGGGTCACATCTCCATAGGAACAATGAAGAAGCTCCCACCAAGGGTGCAAGGGTAGTTCGGGGTAGAATTCTCGTCTGCCATGCAGGAGACCCAGATTTGATTCCCAGTCAATGTACTTCCCAAAAAACAAACAAGCAAACAGAAATTCAATATATGGTGCTGCAATAACAAGTTAGTCACATGGAAAAAGAACAAAATGTGACCTGGCCATGCAACATACAAAGAAAGAAAAAAAAAAGCTCAATATTGAGTGAGGAGTAAAGGACATGGTTTTGCTGGGGTCCACAACAGATTCAAACTGGCACAGGTTCCATGATCCCTGTGAAAATGGATGTAAAATTTTGTGAACTTTCATTTTCTAGAAAGAAGGCCCTAGATTTTTATCAGATTCTACATTACATACAAACCTTTAGCTTCCTAAAAATCCTATTAAAAATTTAAAGGCTCTTGGAAATAATTTTTAAGCACCACAATTTTAATCTGGCCCTGCTTCTGCAATGCTGCTGCTAAAATCTCCTACAGACAAATCCCTACAGAGCCTGAAAATTTGTCAGAGGAAAGACATGTCTGTAATCAACAATTAAGCCTATTGACCATGATTAACACTTCTATACTTTAGCCTATCAGTTCTGAATGCTATGTCATGATTCTGTATGTCACTACACATCCCTCACAGGATTACAGTCTCTTTCAAATCTCCTTTTAGAAAAGCTATAAGAATCTATCCCATAGGTCACATAAATTTTACAGATGTTAAAATTTCTCGCCTCACCTTGAGCTTTTTCACCAATGATGTGATTCTACTTTATATTTACAATAACCTTGTTTCTTATAATTCTGTGTGAACACAGGCATAAGAATTTGGTGGTTGGATGGTATGTCCTCATGGCACCTGAGCAAATCATCAATAAAAAAATCCATCCCTTGGCATACAGAGGGTGTGACCTTGGACAAGACAAATCAAGCATACATTCGATGATTACTTACTGCGTTCCTGTCAAGTTACAGTCACTATTTTAAGTGCAGGGCATGCATACTAAAGATTTTCTCTCTGTCTTCAAGGAGTTTAATGTTCGAAGAACAGACGAACATGTAAACAGGGAATTTCAATACTGTTTAATAGAGGATAATTACAATAGTGGTAATTACAGGATACTGCAGAAATACATAGAAGGGAATCAGAGAAGGCTTCTTAAAAGAGGAAACAATGACACTAGAAGACCTAGGTACATGTGTATATAGAGAAGTTCCAGACCAAGGAAATAGCATGTACAAAGGCTCAGAGTAAGAAAGAACACAGTACATTCATAGAACTACAAGTAGTTCCATAGCTGGCCTGTGGAGGGCAAGAGAGGACTTGCAAGAGCCGTGTCTAAATGTAGGGTAAATCAGATTATGAAGGGCCTTGGAGTCCATAGATGTTTAGACCATCCATAGGTAATGTAGAGCCATTAAAGTTTTACTAGCCATTTAATATGTTAGGAATTGGGTTTTAGAAAGATAATACTGCCTTCAGTGCAGGTAGTAGATTAAATGAAGGTAGGACTGAAGGCAGGAGACCTGTCTGAAGACTATTACAGTAATGATCTAGGTGAGAGATCATGGTGGGTCCAAACTAAATTCCTTTATATTGACGTGGGTGCTGTGATACCCACCTAAAAACCCCTCAGGATCAAGGCAGTCATTTCACTAGCTGCTAGGAATATTGGCTGCTGCTGATTAATAGCTGAGTCCCTTTCCAGAAATTGCCCTGAGCTAAAGGAACTGCCTTGGCCAATGTTATGACCCTTCTCCATAGCCAGCCTGCATCTAATGTCTGCCAAGGCACATATTCAAAGGCCTGTTCCCCTTACCTAGATTCAATACAACTCTGAAGGGACACCTCAGCTTCAGAGTTACCTATGGGATTGGCTAAGGTCTTTGTTACTACTGCATCATAGTTCAACTACTCCTGCCCACACCTGCTTCGCTCACTTACTTAAAGGTAAATAAATTCCCTGCATGAAAATCTCCATCAGTCTGTCTTCTGGGAACCATATCTAAGATGGAACCTCAGTAGTTCTCATCTATAAAATGAGAGGGTGGATTGGATACTTGCTAAAAACACTTCCTATTTGCTTTACCATTCCTTGGACTTCGTGATTCTTTGATGTTTCTTGCAGCTGGTTTAAAACACCAGGAAATGAATATGACAGACTCTTAATTTTAACAACCCCAGCAGGACTCACTGAAGTAATTAGAAATATTTCACCAACAGGCCACCCACAAATCTTGCACCCAGTTGGAGCTGACATTGTCTACTTTTATAGTGTAAAATTCTTTACGGCTCCCATGCCATAGCTTGCTTCTTATAAAAAATACTGCTGCTCCCTGTGGACCAGCATGAAACAGTGCTGTTATCCTTTTGCTGATTCTGGAACTAAAAGCAGTTAAATCCAGCACTTTTCTAAGTGCATTGCAAAGCTGAATGTATGATTAATATACCAAGTTAGATATTGTTGCTATGTCTCTCTCCTCCCCTGTCAAAAGAAAAAGTTCCACAGCAAAATAAAACCGAAATGCAGAATTCTTTTGTGAGCTGTTATAGCTATATCTCAGTGCTATCAATAGTGATCCATTCCTTAATTCTAAATCATGTGTGATTCTGACCATTTCAGCACAACAGTTTCATAAAGACTTGCCATGGTTTAAAAAGGACATTTTCTTATAAAGAACTTTTTAAAAGCATGTAACTACAAAATTTCATTCCAATCTGATTGTTGCAAAGAACTAAAATCTAGACTTTTGGATTTTGTTTTTATTTTAATTTATTTTTTTTATCAAACCAAAACAACATAAAAACATGAACATTCTTACCATACAAACATTCTGTATAGGGAGTACAATCAATGGTTCACAATATCATCACATATTATTATATTCATCACCATGATCATTTTTTAGAACATTTGCATCACTCCAAAAAAAGAATAAAAAGAAAAATGAAAAAACTCACACATACCATACCCTTTATGCCTCCCTCTCATTGACCACTAGTACTTCCATCTAATCAATAGATTTTAACCTTTGTTCCCCCCATTTTTTCTATACCCCTTACCACTCCCTTTCATTGTTCACTAGTATCTTAATCTACTCAATTTATTTTAACATTTCTTCCCTCTATTATTTATTTACTTTTAATCCATATTTTTTACTCAGCTGTCAATATCGTAGATAAAAGGAGCATCAGAAACAAAGACTTGGAGTTTTTAACCTAGGGACTATGGACCCATGGAGGGATTTTAGGGGATCTGCGAAGCTCTAAAATTGTGTGCAAACTTTAATAACTGTTATTAGCATATAAAACCATAATATATAGATGGTCCAAGCACCAATTTTCCTGTTTCATACTTGATGGAACTGAATTCAAGAGAAGTTAGAAGACTTATCTAACTTATCTAACTTATCTAAGGTCAGCTAACTTATTAATAGCTCAACTGGCAATAGAACTCAGATTGGTTTCCTTTCAGTCCAGTGAGTTCTGCTACACTCAGGCT
Source organism: Tamandua tetradactyla (assembly GCF_023851605.1). NCBI lineage: Eukaryota > Metazoa > Chordata > Mammalia > Pilosa > Myrmecophagidae > Tamandua > Tamandua tetradactyla. Next base: position 50,215,606 of record NC_135353.1, on the reverse strand, counting down.
TTGAAAGCATTTCAAACCAAGGCATCATTCTCAGAACATAACCTCCTCCCTACCAGCCCAATACTTTCTCACTGTCAAGAACATGCTTCCCCATGGAAAACCAAAGCCACCTGCTAGGCTCAGTAACTTTTCAGTAACTCCTATTTATCTAGCATTTATTGTTTTCAAAGCACTTTCACACACGTGACTACATTTGGTTTGAGCCTCAAAACCCATTCAAATTAAGAAAAAAAGAATAGTAGTTAAGACAATAGGCTCTGGGAATGGGTTTCCAGGATGAAACCTCACCTTTGTCACTGCTAGCTGAGTGATTCTGAGCAAGTGACCTAGCTCTCTGTGCCTCAGTTGCCTCATCTGTAAAATGGCATTGATGATTGACTGACATCATGAATTCAATGTAAAAATTAAATGGGTTAGTGTATAAAAATCAAGTAGAGCAGGGCCTGTCATAAAGCGTGCACCTGATAAATATTAGCTCTTACCACTATCCCTGTTTTACCATTATTGATAAGGGGATTGAGGAACAGAAATACAGTGTGACTGCTCAAAGGAACCCTATAAATAGTGGATTTGGGACTCAAAAACAAGATGTTTCAATCCCAAGTCAAAAATTCTCCAATGTACCTGTCAAATTCTCAGTGTAAATATAACTACCACAAAGCAATCAGCCTCCCAAAGATTAAAATAAGCTATTAATTCTTTTATATCCAAAAACAAGCTAGACACCATCATTGGGCATCCAAGTATGAAATTCCAAATCTGTTCTGAGAATCACTTTCTTATTTCCTGTTTTTAAATATGTGGAAAAGAAAATATAATCAAATCAAATCATTAACTGTGCTATATCTAAGCTTCTTTTTAAGCAACATGAGACATGTCCCTCAAAAATGATTTTTGAATTAAGTGGACATATTGTATATGGCCAATTATTTGGGGGATTTTTAAAGTGAAATTAAATGTAATATTAAAACCCCTAAGCCAGTAAGAAGGTATGGGATCTTAGAAATGATTTTTATAACTCAGAAAGGCCCAAATCTATCCCCAAATGATCATTAAAGCCTGTACTCATGGTGTGTTCAAAATGAGCAAGGCCCAGACACAACAGCCAGCCAAAAGCTGGAGTGCTAACCTCCTGGCTAAAGGAACAAAGGAAGCCTCATTCACCTTTCTGTAAATAGTGCATTGGCCACTTCAACTACACTATCTAGGAACCTCAAAATGCACTTAGACTGAAGGAGTTCTTAAATGAGTTTCTCAATTACAGCAAAACTCATATAAACTTCTGTACCCAGATCCCTTTATTCTTTGCAGTCTGTGTTGACTGGCTTGTGTAAAAAAGCATCCTTATTTTTGCAAGACCATTCCTGGGGTCAGTAAGGCATGTTTTTGATGATAGATTATGTAGGCAAGTTATAACGTACAAAACTAGAAGTCTGCAGCTCTTTTCCTTAAATAAACTCACTCGTTCTATTGCCTTGCAATTCTCCACTTGTAATTGTGTAATTGTACTCTTGGTTCCAATAAACTGAAGGCCCATCTAAACTGCCAAGAAGGGTAACAATATGTGAATGCAAGAAGACTTTTTTTTACCTAAAGTCTCTTCCCCTGCGTGCTGGTTTGAAAGGAAGCATGCCCCCTAAGAAAAGCCATGTTTTAATATAAATCCCATTTCATAAAGGTAGAATAATCTCTATTCAATACTGTATGTTTGAAACTGTAATGAGATCATCTCCCTGGATGATGTGATTTAGTCAAGAATGGTTGTTAAACTGGATTAGGGGACGACATGTCCCCACCCATTTGGGTGGGTCTTGATTGGTTTATTGGAGTCCTATAGGGGAGGAAATACTTTGGAGAATGAGAGATTCAGAGTGAGCAGAGAATGCTGCAGCACCACAATGCAGAGAGTCCGCCAGCCAGTGACCTTTGGAGATGAAGAAGCAAAACGCCTCCCAGGGAACTTCATGAAACGGGAAGCCAGGAGAGAAAGCTAGCAGATGACGCCATATTTGCCATGTGCCCTTCCAGCCAGGAGAGATGCCCTGACTGTGTTTGCCACATGCCTTCTCACTTGAGAGAGAAACCCTGAACTTCATCGGCCTTCTTGAACCAAGGTATCTTTCCCTGGATGTCTTTGATTGGACATTTCTATAGACTTGTTTTAATTGGGACATTTTCTCGACCTTAGAACTGTAAATTAGAACTGTAAACTAGCAACTCATTAAATTCCCCATTTTAAAAGCCATTCCATTTCTGGTATATTGCATTCCAGCAGCTAGCAAACTAGAACACCCTGTAAAACCATCCTTTTTTCCAGCATCATGGAAACCTGTTAGCTGTTCTCAGTGGCGGCTGTGTGCTTTCTATAATAGAAAATTCCAAGTAAGAATCTCTTGTCTGCTATTTTTAGCAGACAAGAGATTGGTCCCAACTTTTCTCCTTTTATTTAAGTTCAAAGTAACACAGCCCAATGTGTTTATCATAAAGCTGAAAAAGAAGCTATGCTTGTACTACTGGTATCCAGAATAGCTGGATGCAGAAACTAGGTCCTGGACGTAAGATTGTATTGAGTCCATGGTTGGTCTCCCAGCTTGCCCAAAGCTCTCAAAACCATCAGCTGTGTTAACTGCACCTCCTACCTGCATGGTGAACTACAGTCTGCACTCCAACACCAACCCAGACTCAAAGCAGAAGAGTACTATATAATGATGGAAAGAATATCAACTAGATCAGGAGTAAGGAGATCTTAGTACCAGTTCTACTACAATTCACCTGTGTGATCTTAGGCAATTGCTGAAGGCAGTCTCCTCAGCTGATTGTAAATGTGATCAGTCACAGATGCAATCAACTTAATGATGATTTAAGTCCATGAAATGTCCTCACAGTAAATGGTTAGGCCGGTGCTTGCTTGACCAAACAACCAGACACCATTACTTGGCCAAATTGACACATGAACCTAATTGTCACATGAGGTAAAAGTGAACATCCAGGGTATTCAAAGGTTGAAAAGGTATCGATCAACCATTGCTGGGTTTGAAGGGAGCCATGAGCCAGAGAGTAAAGTCAGCCTGTAGAAGCTGAAAATGACCCACCAGTGCACAGCACGCAAATCCAAGTATTAGAAGTCTTAGAAGTCTACAGAACTGAATTCAGCCAACAATCTGAATGATCCCAGAGGATTCTCCCTTAGAGCCTCAGTACCAAGACTTCTGACGTGCAGAACTGTGAGATAATAAACTTGTGTTGTCATAAACCACTAAGTTTGTGGAATTTGTTATAACAGTAAACAGAAAACTAATAGGCCTAGGGAAAATATTACTGAACGCTCATTATTATTTTCTCTTTATCATTATAGTTCAGTACTTAAAACTTCTAGTGGACTTCTCTCTCCTTAGACTCCTAAGAGTCTATGTCTTTACATCTTTTATATATATATATATTTTTTACATTTGTGAGTTACACCTCTCCAGGCCACCCTCCCATACATTTAATTCTTACTCCTCCATATCAGAGTCAGTCCCCTCCGGACAAAAATACCTGAAGTTTCTTCAATGCCTAGATCCAAGCTGGCTCCCATCTCCAGGTATGTTCTACAGAAAAATTCTTGTTGCAAAGCTTCATGCTCAATCTTACTCTCAAGATTATAATATATTTGAAGGTGATAGACTCCAAGTTTAATGTTCCATGGTACTATCCCTTACTTATCTATGTCTTCCTCCCTTACCCCTTCCCCTTCCTTATAGTCTCACCAACATCTCTCTGCTATGTGTCCTCTGAGACTTGCATCCCCTTAAACACAGGCTAACGAGTTATAGTTAATCAAAGAATAGCTTTCAAAATCTGGCGTGAGCTATGCCCATCACAGCTTTTTGTAAAACATTTGAACTATGCTTTCATAACCGCAGGCAAATCCACTGTCATTCCCATTTCATTGTAAATTAATTTGCATAAAATTTATTGCTGCTTTTTTAGGTGGTGGTCTCCTTTCAGAAGCCTTTGGGAGGAAATTGAAGCGAGAAACCTAGGAGCCATCCATTCACATGTATTATCACATCTAGGCTCAATTTTCATCTCATTTAGGTTCATATTTTCTTGGTAAAGTGTCTAAGTTCATCAAATATTCAAACCTTCCTAGGGAGGAATTGAATTGGTAGGAACTCTAGGTTGATTGGACCCACACTGGTCAATTAGTATTTCAAACAGGTATCAAGAAGGCTGAGGAAGATTTCTCTTTCACATTTATTGGTGTCAATGAAAAGCCTTCAGAGAATAAAGGAAGCTACTTTTCCTTGCAAAATTAGAGATAAAGGGACAATAATGCATTTGATTGGCATTTGAGGGTATATTTTTATTGTTAACTAGAATTTGTCCAGTGCAGGTACTATGAATTTCTACAACAACCAGTATTGGGGATTCTAAAATATATTCCATTTCTGTTATATCTATAGCACAACCACATACCCTTGCCTCATAAACATAAACCATCCTTAGAAACCTGTATATAGACACAGATGGATTAAGAGTTCCATTTTATGACCCAAGATAAGAGAATACCAGTAATGTCAACATTTTCATCATGTTGGGGATAAAGTGTTAAGTAAAAGAAAAGCACAGGAACTATGAACGATTTGCTAACAGCCTACTCTCCACCCCCAAAACGTTGCACTGGACCACAAACCTGGAAACAGCCTTTGAAAACTCTGCCTGAGCCTCTCTCATGTACTTAGAATACATTGCACCCTCAATATCAAAATAAAACCTTGACTTTACTGAGGCTGTTTGGAATTTTAGTGTCCTCCAACTCAAAAGACTTCCCAGTCTCACTAATCCCCCCTTTCTTCCAATGTTCTTTCTGGACATCCTGGACCTAAATGCACCCTCAAGACACAGAGTTGATACCTCTTTTTAGGCAGCAGACAGGAAAGATCATCTCCGGATCTTAATGCCGTATAACCACTTGTATACCATTATATTTATAAGTGGGAGTGAGAAATCAAAATGAGTTGACTAGTTGCAATTTTGTATATAAATAAACAAAATGAGTATCATATAATTAGGCTCCTTAGTTATTTCCATATGAAGGCAGCCAAACAACTCCAGTCAAGCACTCAAACAGACATCACTTTCACCTGTAGCAGCTCCTTGACATTCACGCCTAATGCACTGTAGCAATGAAACCAACCCTCAAAGTTTTTTAAACTTGCAGTTCCTGACTCTTTAAAGTGACCCTGAAAAGTCAGAGAGGTCTTCATTATGTGGCTTCATGCCAGACTTTCCCAAAGTGCTTCAATGTCCTAGAAAAATCCTTGGGAGAGGATAAAGGGTTAGGAGTAGGGTCTGGGTGGTGCCTGGAAGGCAGCTTGAGAAAAACAAGTCAAACGTCTACTCACAAATGAGCCCCTTTCTTGCCTTCAGTAATTTAAACTCTTCTGTTGCCGTTGGCTGCAAATCCCACCTCTATCTCAACAATAGAGCTGGAAAGGGGAGAGGAAGAGATGGGAAAGGAATAAGGGGAGAGACAGAATCCTGAAGTATGTGTGTATGAGGATCAGTTTTTTCCAAAAGATAGTTTAAAAACTAGGGACATCAGTTGTCCAAAGGATGAAGCACAGGATTGGAAATAAGAACATTTTAATGCAAATATGAACCATGCCACCAAATTTAATGTGACCTTTGGCAATTCAGTGATATTTTCACTGTACCTTCAAGTTTTCTAGTTCCTATTTGCCACTAAGCCTGCCTGCCTGTCACCAGCAGCCTCTCACACTTGCAGCACATCTCATTCAGAATATCTTATTTGAGAAGCTTTCACCTTGGTTGTGGGTGATACCAGAAATAATATCACACCAGAGTAGCTGCAGACTGAAGTGCACGCTGACTGCATCCTACGGCTAGGGCTCGCACTGCCCTACTCCGTGGATGGATATTAAAGAAATGACAGTCACTACAGCACCCCTGCTTAATAGACTATTCCCTCACATCTGTCTTATTAGTTCCAGAAAATAAGGTTTCCCAATGTTTCACAGAATCTAACATGAAGAAAGAACTAAAGTTTAAAAAATTGCAGGAAGGACAAAATGTAAGGAAAGCTGAAGATAAAATACACTACCCAAAGATTTGTTTACCAACTTGACTGCTTTCAAGATGCCAAACTTACTTGGGGAGCAAAATAAAAACCCTGAAAACCTAGTAATGTCTTACGATAGTAAAATTGATACAAGTACTACCTGTTGAAAAAAAAAACAATTAGCCATTCATTTTTCCTCTGGTCTTTAACTCTCAGCCATATACAGGAATGGCTAGAAAACAAAATTGTAGCTACTTGTTTTCTAACTTGTCCAGTCCAGATGCCCTCTCTGGGTCTCTCTTTCACTCCCAGAGGCTGGGGGAGCACCCCAATACCCCCACCTATTTTTTATTCTGTGCCTAGCTCCCTCCTAAAGGATTGTTTTTCCAATCATGCAAATCATCTGAAGCACGTGTTAAAAATACAGAGTCACATGATAGATTTGATATCGGACTCAGACCAGGTAATTCTTTGATCAGACAAGTTAGGAAACCCTGCTCTAAGTTCTTCTAGATCTTCAAGCTACTCAAAGTGTACAGCAGTGCTGGCATAACCTTGGAACTTATTAGAAATGCATGTTCTCAGACCTTGTCCAGCCCTATTGAATCAGAATCTGCCTTTTAAAAGACATCCAGGTGATCCATATGCACGTAAGAATTTGAAACATTATTTTAGGTGACTAATTCATCTGAATCCTAATAGTCCCTATTATTGTCCCTTCATTGTGAATTAGCTTGAGGTAATTCCTCCAATTCACTTATTCATTCAACAAATATTTGGGAATCTACTAAGCACCTGAACACTGTGCTAGGCACTAGGATTCATATTTTGTGGAGTAGAATGTCTTAAGCTAGAGGAATTTCTCTTTAGTGATTGAATATCAAGCCCTAGGACAGGCTTATAAGGAGGATATTTTAGGGATAAGGTGGAGTGACATGTTCAAAACATACAATGTAACTGGTCACCTATCCTATACAAGGCTGGTTTAGACTATGCAATACAATCTCTGATCACAGCAAATTGTACCCCTACCATCCTAGCTCACCCATTGTTGCAATTCTCCAAGAATACAGAGGAGACTGGTTGAGTACAAGCGGGTGTAGCCAATTGATAAGGGCCTCACATCTGCTCAAGTACGCTCCCTTTGAGACAAAAACAACCCTGGGCAGATGACTGCAGTCTATGCACTAGCAAAGAAAGCAAATGAGGTGAAAGAAAGCAAAGAACTCCTCTGGATAGGGAAGGGGTGTTCACCCCCTAAAAGAAAGTCAGGATTGATGCTACACAGCAGTGGCATCATGGCTTTGCTCCAACTGGGGTCTATAAATAAATCAGACTTTTGTTACTGTGTCATATTTTGAAAAATGTACAGTGCAAAGTTGAAGAAGTAATTTTTTTCTTTCTTACATCACAGCAGACTAGGAATCTCCTGCAAATCCAGCTCACTGACCTTTACATGGGTAGTAGGGGTATCAGGACAAATATGAAACAGTAGCATATTCTTACTTATGAAATAATTCCCATTGAAAGAAAACAGGTAACAAAGAATTTCTAAACACACTGCTGGATTATCACAATCCAATGTTGGACATCTGCTTTGTAATATAAAGTGGCTTAATAGGAAAAAAAAACTTTATTTATCCTGGACTTAAATATTTATAGCCAAAATGATATCTTATAGCTGAGAAAACCAAGTAATCCAGTGAGTTTCCATGTATAAGTTATGAGAAGTCTGTGGGGGGTTCATCAAATGTATTGTAGTATACCATGATATCTAAAAAATGATTGAAAATTTTCCAGCACATAAGAAAACCCTCCAATTTAAGTTATTTTAAGGCTTATAGAAGCAACTATGGAAAATGCTCCTATTTATTTCATGTTTTTTACATGTAGACAGAATTTCAGAATTTCATTCAGAACAACCACATTTGCTTTTGCTTTTCGAATCCTAATTTTTTAAGTCCTATAGCATTGACTAACAATTTCCTACAATTCAGGGGTCAGCTTCCTATAATAGCAAATAATGAAGGGGTATATCAGTGTATATCAACATATGTTACAAACACAAATACACAGATACATTTAAGCTTTTAAATACAAATACAACTCTAATGAAGGGTGGGCCAGGGTGGCTCAGTAGCAGAGTTCTCACCTGCCATGCCAGAGATCCAGGTGCGACTCCTGGTGCCTACCCATGTAAAGATTAAAAAAAAAACTGTATTGAAAACAATTTTTTAAATTTGTAATTACAACATAAAAATATGATATATACCTGTATCAAAATAAGAATTTTTTCATTAGAGAAGTTGTAGGTTTACAGAAAGATCATACAAAAGTACAGTGTTCCCATATACCCCCCCATGGTTAACATTTTGCATTAGTGTGGTACCTTTGATAAAATTGATTAAAGAATATTAAATTGAACTATTAACTATAGTCAATAGTTTACATAAGGGTGTATTTTTTCCCATATACCACCTTATTATTAGCACCTTGCCTTGGTGTGGTACATTTGTTATAATTCATGAAAGAATATTTTTATAATTGTACTATTAACTTATAGTCCATTGTTTACAATAGTGTTCACTGTTGTATAGTCCGATGTTTAATCTTTTAATTTTTATTCTAGTAACATATATGACCTAAAATTTCCCCTTTTAACCACACTCACATATATAATTCACTGCTGTTAATTGCACTCACAATATTATCCTAGAGCAAGATTTTAACACTAGTTAAGATTAGGTAGCTCTTGATGAGGCAACACCCACTACTATTTAGTCTAACTCTATTTGTTTATATTCATATCATGCCTAAGTAAACAATGACTTTCTAAATCACCCTAAATATTTCTTTAGAGTGAGAAATTCATAGGAACGTATATATATATATATATATCCTGAATACAGTTCTAATATTTTAGACCTTTGGAGCAGCTTATTATAAAATGATCTTCCAACTAGTTTTCATCTAATCTTTGATACCCCCATTAACAAGCCAAATGTATAGCTGCCAGTTTAAAACTCTTCTGGGAAAAATCTTATTTTCCTTTGCAAGGTTTCTAGCCTTCACCTTCCTTGTTAGCAGGAAGAAAAGAAAGGGGTTGGGAGAATATTATGGCCATACTCTGCACATGTTCACAGCATGTTTTCTTTGACTTTTAGTTGACATTAGCACAGAGATGGTTTCCTTAGAAACTTCTCTAGCAGACTTCAAGCCTCTTTCAAACCCATTTAATTTTATTAAGGGGCCATGTTCTTTTTCCTCTGAATGATTTAAAAAAGATTTCATGGAGTATAATGTGGCTTTTAAACAGCAGGAAAACTCTAAATGTCTTCTCTGCAGTTACATTTAAGAGATGTTTATAATAACAAGATATACTTTAAAAGAGGTGTTTATGTGTATGTGTAAGTATAAACAAAAATATACAAATAAGGAAAAATCATAAGCCATTCTCCTGATTTTTTTATTAGACTCAAGATGAAAATGTATCATAGATATAAGCAAAAAAAAAGCTAAAACGTCCTTATTCCAGTGGGGTCACAAATAAGGCTTCGGGATAAAGCCATTCCTAACAGATAAATCCAGGAGCCTTTACTTGAGTTCTACATAATATATGAATCTATTGGCCAACTTCTCTATAAAAACCCTATCTTCTGTAAAATTTCTCTCCTTCCATGTTTTTAAATGATACTGTATTGTCTCCATTTTCCTATTTCTTGGACCATGCCATATATGTATGTATATATACCCTTCCATAATTTGTGCTTGCTTTTTAAAGCCAATCATGGCTGAATCCTAGACCCATGAGTTTTCTTACTCTATACTCTCTACCTCTGTGACGGCAGCTAATGTCATAGTTTCAATCATCACCATATTCCAAATAATTTACTAATTTATATATCCAGTCCTGACCTTTTCTCAGAGCTTTAGTCCCACATACCCAACTGAAAAATCTCAATCAGCACTTCCTTCTGCCACCTCTAATTCAATATAGCTAAAGTTAAATTCATATCTTTTCCTATAAGTTAGCACATCTTCAGGTCTTCCCCCATGTCTATCTACATCACCATCATTCTCCTAATCTCAAAATATTGGTACATTGTTTTATTCTGTTATTTTCTTCTTCTCCCACAAGCTATCAGTCAGGAAGTACTCAGAAAGTATTCATTCATTCAACAAATGTTTATCACATGCCTAATATTGGCAAGTTACTGTGTCACATAAAAGAAAAGTATAAATTGTTGTGTTTCCAGTTTCTTTCCATTTATAAACAATGTCAAAAATCTTCAGTTTCCAACAATGTAGTAGGCTTTCCTGCCATAAAGTACTTAGAAATAAGGGACTTTTAAAATCAGCCTTTTGAATGCTTAACTAAAAGCAAAGGAAATTGCCAGAGACCAAAAATGAGAAGGAACCTGAAAACCAGAATAGTAAGCATATGACCTGATATTATAGCAGCTTTGATAAATCTGTAGATCTCCTTTACCTAGGTCCTTGAATTTTAATATTCACATATGTACAGAAGACAAGGCCATGGTCTATACAAGGCAAGGAGTTAGAAACAGATCTCAGGTTAAACCTGGGATCCTTAAAAGACTGAATGTTCATTAAAATGATATACAAGAAAAAAAAACTACATATAGGCACAGAAAAGCGACAAAAATAGTTCATGAAGACAAATATGCACTCATTAACATAGAATACAGGGGTCCTTCCTCATCCTGATAAAGAATGTCAACCAAAAACAGACAGTAAACATCACACTTAATGGGAAAATGTTAGAAACATTAATTTTAAAGCTAGAAACAAGGCACATATGACCTCTACATATGCTTCGGTTCAACATGGTTCTGGAGCATCCTACCAGTGCAATAAGACAAGAAAAAGAAAAGGCCAAATGTTTGGAGAAGATGACAAAAAACAATTTATATTTGCATATAATATGGCTGTCTCTTTGTCTATGTCTATGACGTAGAAAATACAAGAGAAGCTAGAGATAAGCTAAAACAATAAGCATTCGTGATATGATGATTGTAAAATTTGGATGGAAAGGCAAAATAACTAGAATAGTGAAAACAACCTTTATAAAGAAGAACAATGTTGGAAACCTCACATACTTGATTATAGGACTTGCTATAAATTTATGGTAATTAAGACAAAGTGGTATTAGGCAAAATGAAAAAAAAAAAACACAGATTAATAGAAAATAGTTAGAAACCAAATAGAGTACTGTGTTGAGACAACCAAAACAAAGTAATGAATTTGGACCCCTATCTCATACCATGCAGAAAAGGTAGCTCACAGTAGATCACAGGCCTAAATATAAGAACTAAAACTATAAAATTTTGAGAAGAAAATATAAGAGCAAATCTTCATGACATTGTTAGGCATTAATTTACAATGATACAATACAATGAGCACAAGTTATCAGAGAAAATAGTAGATAAATTGGATATCAAAATGAAAAACTTTTGTATTACGAAGGATACCATCAAGAAAGTAATGTCTTCAGCAAACTGGGATAAAAATATTTGCAAGATATATATCTGGTAAAGGACTTGTGTACAGAATGTATAAACACCTCTTACACCTCAAGAGTAAGACAAATAATCCAATTAAATATGGGTAAAGGATTTGAATAGATATTTCTCCAAAGGAGATATACAAATGGTGAATAAGCACATGAAAAGATGCTCAATTCCAATAGTCATTACGGAAATGCAAGCCAAAACCACAATGAGATAACAAATCATACCCACCAGAATGACTATAATGAAAAAGCCAGACAATAATAAGTGTGGACAAAGATATGGAGAAATAAGAACTTTCATACATTGCTGGTGGGAATGTAAAATGGTACAAACGCTTTGGAAAACAGTTTGCCAGATCCTCAAAAAGTTAAGCATAGAGTTTGGAAATGGATTAAGGTGATGGTAGCACAATATGGTGAGTGTAGTTACAGTGCTGAATTACGTGGGTGATTGTGGTTGAAAGGAGATGTTTAGAGTAGAGTATGTCACTAGAAGGAAAGTTAGAGTATAAAACAGGGGACTGTATGGCACAGTGAAACCTGTGGAGAATTATGACTGTGAGTTTTAAATTTATTTTTATTGTTATTATTTTTTTTGCATGGGCAGGCACCGGAAATTGAACCTGGGTCTCTGATATGGCAGGTGAGAATTCTGCCACTGAATCAGACGGTGATTAATAGTACAAATATAAAAATATTTTTTCATGAACTAGAACAAATATATGTCACTAATACAAGGAGTTAATAAATAAAGTGGTATTTGTGAAAAATGCACCTACTACAGACTATGGACTACAGTTAACAGTAACGTAATATTCTTTCATCAACAGTAACAAATGTACCATACCAATGCTAAGGATCGATAATAGGGGGGATAAGGGAAGGGGTATGGGATGGTTTTGTTTTGTTTTTTGAGTAATGAAAATGTTCAAAAAATTATTGTGGTGAGGAATGCTGAATTGTGATGACACTATAAACCACTGATTTTATACTTTGGATGGATTGTATAATATGTGAATATGTCTCAATAAAACTGCTGGGAGAAAAGTCCTGTGTGTGTAAAACTTTTTTTTAAAATATTAAGCATAGAGTTGCCATATAACCCAGCCAGTCCACTTCTGACTATGTATGTTGATGCTGTTCATAGCAGAATTATTCATAATGTCCAAAAATGGAAACAACTGAAATGTCCATAAAAAGAACAAAATACTGATCCATGCTAAAGCATGCATGAATCTTGAAAATATGATAAGTGAAAAAGCCAGACATGAAAGGCCATATACATTGTATGATTCCATTCACAAGAAATATGCAGAATAGGCAAATCCATAGAGACAGAAAGGAGTTTAATGGTTGTCTAGGGCTGGGAAGGAGAGCACCAAGAAAAAGGATGACTGCTAATGAGCACAAGGTTTCTTTTGCTCATGATGGAAATGTTCTAAAATTAGATTGTAGTGATGGCTGCACAAATCTGTAAATATAATTTTAAAACATTTAGTTGTTCACTTAAAATGTGTGCATTTTATAGTGTATAAATTAGATCTCAAGCAAGTACTTTAATATGAAAAAAGAAATAGTCCCACACAAATATAATCAATTGATTTTTGACAATGGTGCAAAAACAATTAAATGGATAAAGGACATTTTTTAACAGATAGTGCTACAAAAGTTGAAAATCCCTATGCCAAAAAATGAACCTCAATCCATACCTTGCACTATGTACCAAAATTAACTCAAAACTGATCATGTACCTAAATCCAATGCATAAAATTATAAAATTTCTAGGACTAAATACAGGGGAAAATCTTTGTGACCTTGGGTTGAGCAAAAGAGTTCTTGGATCACGATACCAAGAGCATAATCCATAAAAGAAGACAAATTTATAGATTGAACTTCATCAAATTTTAAATATTTTGTTCTGTAAAGGACACTGGTAAAAGAATATGCAGACTGAGAAGAAATACTTACAAATAACATATTGACACAGGACCTGTATCCAGAATACACAAAGAACTCTCAAAACTCAACAATAAGGAAACAAATGGCCTAAATTTTTAAAAATGGGCAAAAGTTTTGACCAGAAACTTTACCAAAGAATATATACAGATAGCAAATAAGTGCAGGTATACCTTACCTTGTTTTATTGTGCTTCACTTTTTTGCACTTCACAGATACTGTGTTTTTTTTTAACAAATTAAAGATTTATGGCAATTCTGCATCACCATTTTTCTAACAGCATATGCTTACTTTGTGTCTGTGTCACATATTAATTAAGATATGGACATTTTTTGGACATAATGCTATTGTACACTTATTAGACAACAGTATAGCATAAACAGAACTTTTATGTGCACTGGGAAACAAAAAAATTTTTGTGATTCAATTTATTGCAATATTTGCTTTATTGCAGTGACCTGGAGCTGAACCCTCATCTCCAAGTGAAAAGATATTCAACATCATTGTTCATTAATGGGACATATAAATCGAAAGAATAATGAAATCCTCTACACATCTATTAGAATGGCTGAAGCACAAAACAAAATGAAGAAAAATAAAAACCATGAAAATACCAAGTGCTGGAAAGGATAAGTAGCAACTAGAATTTACATATATCATTACTGGTGGGTATGCCAATTGGTACAGCCACTTTGGTAAATACTTTAGCAGTTTCTTATAAAGTTAAATTTATTTACCAGACTCTTAGATGTTTATGAAAAAGAAATGAAAACTTCAGTTCACACAAAATGTTGATATGTTTATAGCAGCCTTATTCATAATCACCAAGCACCGCCCCCCCAAAATACAAATGTCCTTGAACTGGTAAACAAATAAATTAATTGTAGTACATCTATACATGGAATCCTACTCAGCAATAAAATGTAATGATCTAATGATAAATAAAACAGCATGAATAAATCTTAGATGTGTTGTGCTACTACATATTGTATGATTCCAGGTATATGACACTGAAAAAGGAAAAACTACAGGTACAAAGAACAGATCAGTGATTTCCAGAAGATGAAGGTAAAGGAAGGGGCAACTACAAAAAGGCAAAGATATAGGAATATTGGGGAATAATGGAGCTCTTTTATATACTGATTGTGGTGGTGGTTCCAAAACTGCATGCATGTATCTAAATTCATAGACTTCTCCATCCTCAAAAAAATTGAATTTTACTCTATGCAAATTTAAAAATGAACAAATAGATACTTGAAAAAGATGCATTGAAATTGTTGGAAATGTGTTACAATGATACAATAAATATAATTAATTGCAAAAATTATAAAGCATAAATTTCAAGAAAGATACTACTATTTGCAACAATAATAAAAACTATAAAGTACCTAGGAATAAATCTAACAAAATATGTTCCAAACCTTTGTAAAGAGTATTATAAAATTCCATAGATGTTAAATAAGACTTTCATAAGTGGAGAAATATGACATGACCTTGGATGGTGTTCTAGTTTGCTAGCTGCCGGAATGCATTATACCAGAAACAGAATGGCTTTTAAAAAGGGGAATTTAATAAGTAGCCAGTTTACTGTTCTAAGGCCAATTAAAGAAAATCTATAGAACTGACAGTCTAAGGCATCCAGGGAAAGATACCTTGCTTCAAGAAGACCAATGGCATTCAGGGTTTCTCTCTCAGCTGGAAGGGCACATGGTGAAGTCTGCTAGCTTTCTCTTCTGGCTTCTTGCTTCATGAAGCTCCCTGGGAGGCATTTTCCTTCTTCATCTACAAAAGTCATTAGCTGGTGGACTGTCCCTATCATAAAGATGTTAATTCTCCCCAAATAGCCTATAAATTAATACAAGTACAATCTAACTCCCAAAATGATTTTTCTTGTAACTTGGAAAAATGATCTTAAAATTCATATGACAGAACAGGAGGCCAAAAACAGCAGAGAAAACTTTAAAGGAAAAGAGGGGGAGATTCGCCCTACTACATATCCAACCTATTTTTCAAATCTTTAGCACTTGAGACACTATGATATTGACACAGGTGCTGATCAATGAACAAATGGAACGGAATAGGGAGAACAGTAACAAACCCTCACCCTATGGAAACTTGATGTACAACAGAGGTGGTATTACAAACAACTGGGAAAAATGGACTATACAATAAATGATTCTAGGACAACTGGTTAACTGGACAAAAAAAGGCAAAATTAGATTGCCACTTCATACTATCTATAAAAATAAATTCCCATTGGATTTTTTTTTTAATCATCTGGTTCACTTTTTTTTAATTAATTAATGGAAAAAAAGAAATTAACCCAACATTTAGAAATCATACCATTCTACATATGCAATCAGTAATTCTTAACATCATCACATAGATGCATGATCATCGTTTCTTAGTACATTTGCATTGGTTTAGAAGAACTAGCAACACAACAGAAAAAGATCTAGAATGTTAATATAGAGAAAAAAATAAAAGTAATAATAATAGTAAAAAAAACACCTAGAGCTCAGTTGCAGCTTCATTCAGTGTTTTAACATGATTACTTTACAATTAGGTATTATTGTGCTGTCCATTTTTGAGTTTTTGTATCTTGTCCTGTTGCACAGTCTGTATCCCTTCAGCTCCAATTACCCATTATCTTACCCTGTTTCTAACTCCTGCTGGACTCTGTTACCAATGACATATTTCAAGTTTATTCTCGAATGTCCGTTCACATCAGTGGGACCATACAGTATTTGTCCTTTAGTTTTTGGCTAGACTCACTCAGCATAATGTTCTCTAGGTCCATCCATGTTATTACATGCTTCATAATTTTATCCTGTCTTAAAGCTGCATAATATTCCATCGTATGTATATACCACAGTTTGTTTAACCACTCTTCTGTTGATGGACATTTTGGCTGTTTCCATCTCTTTGCAATTGTAAATAACGCTGCTATAAACATTGGTGTTTCTTGCATCCCATTTTTACGATATTCTTGTCATATGTTTTAATTCTGCATATGTTTAAATGCTGCAATGTATTCTGTAAAGAGGTTTAAAACTTAAAATGTTAGTCCGTATTATTGTAAACAGTTTCATATAAATAGATTTCAAAGACAAGCATGAAATTGTAGGAGTATATTGAATGGTAAGGGATGGGTGAATTATTTTAATTATTTTGCTCTCCATCAATCACCCACCTACCCCCTCATTGGTGTTGTCTTCTATATATAATATTCAAATACTTTCAATTATATTTTTAAGTTCAATTACTTTTTAGATTTCAGAAATGGTACACAAAGAATACTATGCATCACTGTGGTTTAATAAATTGGTGTATGTGTTATTTTCCCCTCCCAACCCAAATTCATGCCTAGTTTTGAAGCAATTTACAGGATTTATCATTTTCTAAATTTCTCCCACAAAAACTGTGTTCACAAGTGCTATGGCAGTAGTAGCAATTTGATTTTATTGTCCTGTAGTCTTTAGTTCTATCTTACCTGCAATGTGTGGACAACTGGACTTTCTATATATTTGAAATTGTAGTGGTATTTACGTTATGTTATGGAAGGACTAAAGGCTTGTTCTAGAACATAGGGAAACAGAAGTATTTTCTCCTTTCTTTCCTCTATATTCACACAACATATAATCCATCCAAAGTATACAATCAGTGGTTCACAGTATCAACACATAGTTGTGCATTCATTACCATGATCATTTTTAGAACATTTGCATTACTCCAGAAATAGAAATAAAGAGAAAACCTCAAACATCCCATACCCCTAACCCCTCCTTCTTATTGACCATTGCACTCTACCCAATTTTAAGAATGCAATAGAAACAGATTAATTAAGAGTGTTGTGTTGTCGTATATATATATATGTATATATATCTGTGAAATAGAACAAAACATCCAGAAGTAGATCCATACAAACACAAGTAACTGATTTTCCCATTGGTTTTAAATCTTCAGTGCCAAAATAAAAATGAATAACTATGCAAAGAAAACTTTGGAGAATCTTTTATGATCTTGGGTAAGAAACATTTCTTAAATCTCAAAAAGAACAAATCATGAATGAAACAATTGTAAATGTGACCACACTAAAAGTGCAAAATGTTCTATGCAATATAAATCAACATAAATAAAATGAAAAGACAAGCTACAGAGTAGGAGAAGTTATTTTGCAACTTATATAATCTACAAATCAACAGGCATGTTGGCACTGATGGTTGCACAACACTTTAAATTCAATTAACAACCACTGAAATTTGTATCTGAATATGATTAAGATGGGGAAATGCTAGATTGTATTAATGGTAATAATTTTTTTAAAAAATCAATGAAACTACATCACACAAAAGTTGAATCACAGGCTCCAATTAAAAGTGCAATTATAAAAATGTGCTGTGATCAATTATAACAAATGTTCCACACTAATGCAAGATATGAATTTTGTGTGTAATTGCTATGTAAACCCACAACATCTCTAATAATGAAAGAAATTAAGAAGTTAATTGATTTTAAAAATACACTGTCCAATGCAGTAGTCAATAGCCACATGTAAAATGTGACTGGTTAAAGTTAAAATGTGGACTTCTGGGAAGATGGCTGAATAAAGTAGCTTGAGATTAGCCCTGCTCCACGGAAAAGCTACAAAAGGGACAGGAGGGTGACTGAGGTCGGGAGTGTAGCTGACCTGGGAGAGCTTTCTGCACCACATAGGGTGGCCCTAGTTGCAGAGGCTGAGGAACAGAGAGGCCGGAAGCTGGAGCCTGACATGGAAGTTCAGAGCCCAAGGGAGTGCATGGAAGGGAGCCGAGGACTAGAAAGTAAGCCAGGCCACATTCCTTGGGTATGCTACCCTCACCAGTGCAGCCCAGTGACCGGCGACTCACCCCACACACCATGCACCCAAACCCCATTACCCACTCCCATTCCCCATGCTCCAGGCACCCCCATACCACCAGCCCCCAGTGCACGTACCTGACCCACATCCCCACCCCAAGTGCAGCCCAATTCACCTCTCCTGAACCCATCCCAAGCACTACCTCCCCCTCCCTGTTCCCTGAAAGCTGTTGCCAATCCATAAAGACCATGGGCACTAACCTCCATACTGAGGCTACCCCTGACCCCACCGTAGTGTCTCACAGCCTCACCTCACCCCTCCTGAGCTCTGTGCATCAGTTTATGGCATTCCTAGGCCCACACATGAACACGGGCCCCAATCACATAATTCAGTTCTGGGAACCACACTTTACAACAGTACTAGAGATGCACATGCACACGACCCTCAGCCACACTTCCCAGCTCTAAGAAAGTGCTGATCTGCACAGCCTGGTCATATCTGCCCCCAATCCATGAAGGCATAATGCCGACCTGCTGCCACAGCTCTATGCATGCACACAAAGGGCCCCAGGCCTTAGACCAGCACACACCATGGTTATGCCAGAGAGACTGGTGCACCTGCACAGCTACATCCTCCCTGGCCTCTGGGCACCCACGTTCCAAGCATCAGTGTAACATCCCCAACCTGTGCCTATACCTGCCCTGAAACAAATCACCACACTGAGTGCCCCAACCTTTACCCTACTCCCTGCTGTACAACTATCCTGCAAACACAAGGCCTTAGACTGCTGAAACAAATCAACTCCCAAAGTAAATCAATCAAGATATTTACATGTGATGAAGACAGCAGAAGATCATTAAGCATATCACAATGCAGACAGATAAAGCCCTGCCTAATGACCAAATTAAAATACCAGAGAAGACACAAATATTGGAACAGTCAAGGATGTTCATACAACTCAACTTAATAAAATAAGTGGGATAGAAAATGACATAAAGGAGATCAAGAAGACAGTAGAAGATCATAAAGAAGAATTTGAAAGAATAAGTAGAAACATAGTGGATATCACTGTGATTAAAGATGCTGTAGACCAAATAAAAAACATACTAGAGGCACACAACACCAAACTTGAAGAGACAGAATAAAGAATAAGTGATATAGAGGACAGGACAACTGACTTTGAATATGCAAAACAGAAAATGGCAAAAAAAATGGGAAAAAATTAACTGGCTATCAGAGAAATAACAGAAAAAAAGTGCACAAATATAAGAATCATTGGTGTCCCAGAAGGAGAAGAGAGGAGTAAAGGGCTAGGAAGAGTAGTTGAGGATATAATGGGGGAAAACTTCCCAACCCTCATAAAGGAAATGAATATACAAGTCAAAGAAGCCCAGTGAACCCCAAACAGAACAAATCCAAATAGGCCTTCCTCAAGGCACATACTAAATAGTTTGTCAAATGTTGAAGAGAAGCAGAAAATCCTGAAAGTGGCAAGAGAAAACCAACCTACTACATACAAAGGAAACCAAATAAGACTGAGTTCAGACTACTTAACTGGCACCTTGGAGGTGAGAAGGCAGTGGTATGATCCTGAAGGAGAAAGACATCCAGCCAAGAATTCTGTACCCAGCCAAATTGTCCTTCAAAATTGAGGGAGAGGTTAAAGTTTTCACAGACAAAGAAGTCCTGAAAGAATTTGTCAACAACAGACTGGCCCTACAAGAAATACTAAGGAGTTTTGCCAGCTGAAAGAGAAAAAAGAAAGGAGAGGAAGGTCTGGAGGAGGGCACAGAATTGCAGAGTACCACTAAGAGTAATTTAAAGAATACAAAGAGAAAGAGGGAAAAGAATACATAGATCTGACAAATAAAATAAAAAAGATAAGATGGTGGATTCAAGAAATGTCTTTTCAGTAATAACTTTGAATGTTAGTGGACTAAATTTGCCAATTAAAAGAAAAAGATTTGGGCGGGCCATGGTGGCTCTGCCATGCCAGAGACCTGGATTTGATTCTTGGTGCCTCCCCATGCAAAAAAAAAAAAAAGTATAGATTAGCAGAATGGATTAAGAAACATAATCCAGCTATATGCTGTTTACAAGAGACTCATTTCGACACAACGTTACAAATAGATTGAAAGTGAAAGGAGGGACAAAGATTTTCCACAAAAATTGTAACCAAAAGAAAGCACGTGTAGCTATACTAATATCAGACAAAATAGACTTTAAATGTAAAGACACCATAAGACACAAAGAAGGACACTATGTACTAATTAAAAGGTCAATTCAACAAGAAGATATAACAATCATAAATGTTTATGCTCCCAAACAAGGAGCTCCAAATTACATGAGGCAGACATTGGCAAATCTGAAGGGAGTGATAGATATTTCAACAATAGTAGTAGAAGACTTCAACACACCACTCTCCTCTATAGATAGAACAACCTGATAGAAGATCAACAAGGATATAGAGAAGTTAAATAAGTTGATAAATGAATTAGACCTAACATATATAGGTCACTGCACCCCAAAGCACAAGGATATACATTCTTCTCTAATGTTCATTGAACATTCTCCAGGATACATCATATGCTGGGGCACAAAACAGGTCTTTATAAATTTAAAAACATTGAAATTATTCAAAGCACTTTCTCTGATCACAAAGGGATGAAGCTGTATCTCAATAACCACCAGAGAACAAGAATATTTACAAATATATGGAGATTAAATAACACTCTTAAACAACCAGTGGGTCAAAGAAGAAATTGCTAGATAAATCAGTAGCTATGTGAAGAATAATGAAAATGGGAATACCACTTTATCAGAACTTATGGGATGCAGCAAAGTCTGTGCTGATAGGGAAATTTATTGCCCTAAATGCCTATATTAAAAAACAAGAAAGAACAAAAATCGAGGACTTAATAGCATACCTGGAGGAACTTGTGAAAGAGCAGCAAACTAACCCTAAAGCAAATAGAAAAAAAGAAATAACAAAGATTAAAGCAGAGATAAATAACAGGGAGAGCAAAAGAACAATAGAAAAAATCAATAAATCCAAAAGTTGGTTCTTTGAGACAATCAGTAAAACTGATGGGCAACTAGCAAGGCTGACAAAGAAAAAAGAGAGAAGATGCAAATAAACACAATCAGAAATGAGAAGGGGTGCATTACCACAGACCCTGAAGAAATAAAAGAAATCATAAGAGGATACTATGAACAGCTATACACCAACAAACTAGACAACTTAGATAAAATGGACAAATTCCTGGAGAAACACAAACAAGCTACACTGACTCAGGAAGAGTCTATAGGCAGTAGTACAATTATATAAGTATTTTACATCAATTGCAGCAAATGTTTCCCACATTTATTAAAGTTGTTAATAATACACAGCAAATAGGAACTCAGTATTTTGTGCATGATTTTTCTGTAAACTTGCAACTTTTTTTTTATTAATTAATGGAAAAAAAGAAATTAACCCAACATTTAGAAATCATACCATTCTACATATGCAATCAGTAATTCTTAACATCATCATATAGATGCATGATCATCGTTTCTTAGTACATTTGCATCGGTTTAGAAGAACTAGCAACACAACCGAAAAAGATATAGAATGTTAATATAGAGAAAAAAAATAAAAGTAATAATAGTAAGAACAAAACAAAACAAAACAAAACAAAACAAAAACCTATAGCTCGGATGCAGCTTCATTCAGTGTTTTAACATGATTACTTTACAATTAGGTATTATTGTGCTGTCCATTTTTGAGTTTTTGTATCTAGTCCTGTTGCACAGTCTGTATCCCTTCAGCTCCAATTACCCATTATCTTACCCTGTTTCTAACTCCTGCTGAACTCTGTTACCAATGACATATTCCAAGTTTATTCTCGAATGTCGATTCACATCATTGGGACCATACAGTATTTGTCTTTTAGTTTTTGGCTAGACTCACTCAGCATAATGTTCTCTAGGTCCATCCATGTTATTACATGCTTCATAATTTTATCCTGTCTTAAAGCTGCATAATATTCCATCGTATGTATATACCACAGTTTGTTTAGCCACTCGTCTGTTGATGGACATTTTGGCTGTTTCCATCTCTTTGCAATTGTAAATAATGCTGCTATAAACATTGGTGTGCAAATGTCCATTTGAGTTTTTGCCCTTAATTCCTTTGAGCAGATTCCCAGCAATGGTATTGCTGGGTCGTATGGCAATTCTATATTCAGCTTTTTGAGGAACCGCCAAACTGCCTTCCACAGTGGTTGCACCATTTGACATTCCCACCAACAGTGGATAAGTGTGCCTCTTTCACCGCATCCTCTCCAGCACAACTTACAACTTTTTTAATGAAAAAATTGTTGAATTAAAGCATATCAAAAGTATATAGGGAGTACATAAGTAGTTCAGTGGTTAGAATGACTGCATTCCATGTGGGAGACCTGGGTTCAATTCCTGGACCACACACCCAAAAAGAAAAAAAAGTATATAAGATACAACCTGAAAGAGCTCCTAATAACCAGTCTGAAATAAATTGAGCAACATAATACAAAAAGATCTAAAATGTGTTCTAAGCGTAAAGTACTCACTGGATCTTGAAAACATAGAATGAAAAAGTATAATGTAGAATATATTTTATAAGGGATTAAATAAATACTATTAAAATTAACTTCACCTGCTTCTTTTAACCTTTTTAAATGTCTACTAGAGAAACAAAATTACATGTGTGGCTCATATTATATGTCTATTGATATCATATGATATGTCTGCTGATCTAGAACAATGGGAAATGTATATAAGCCCAAATGATCAGTAAGATATAAAAAGATATACAACCTCCCCAATTAACAGGAAAATATAAATACAAACAAAAATGGAATGTACATTAGATTGCCAAAAATTGAAAAGTCTGAATTTACCAAGTTTTTGCAAGCATGTGGAACAACAAATATGAGACACAGTTGGGGGGTGACAAAGTATAAATTGGTACAGCCACTTTGAAGAATAATTCTTGGCTCCACCCCAGACCTAATGAATCAGAAACTTTAGATGTGGGGTCCAGCAAGCTGTGTTTTAGCAACCTTCCACATGATTCTGATGTATATTCGACTTGGAGAACCACAGAACTTCAGCTACACATATTGACTGGACAAATTTTACAAATAATGATGTTGCAGAAGGTATGTATAGTATGATACCATTGATATAAAGTTTAAATACTTGCAAATAATACTTTATGTTATTTGTGGATACATAAATCATAAATAAAAATATAGAAACATGCATGGAAATGACAAACACAAATTCCTGAGTGTGGTTACAGTGTAGAGAAAGAGGCAAATGGGATATGGGAGAGGAGGGGTTAAAACAAGATATTTCAAGCACATTTCTAAGGTATTATTTATTTTAAAAATGTTAAGATATTGAGATAAACACCTCTGCACATATGTCTTGACATCTTTCAGTCTAACTTAGAATAAATTTTAGAGGTGGAATTGCTGGATCTTCACTTACCATAGTTAATACACTAGTCCTCATCCCCTCACATGTGAGCTATTACAATTGCTCATTACTGATAACCCTATTCAAATGTATATCCTAGCAAGTAAGCATGCACATTGAAATGTTTAATTTCCAAAAACATCACTTTGTAGATATTATTTCCCTGTTTAAACAATGTCAGTGATATCCTGCAGGATATTTTCTGCAGGATAAAGTCTAAACGCTTTACCTGCTATTCAAGTTCTTCCAATATGGCTCCTATCTACTTCCTCTATTACATAATGCCAGCTACATGTAACACCCTACATAAAATTTTTCCTTTGGTCAAAATAGTGTAGGTATTGTTCACTAAACTCACAACACACATTCCTGCCTCCTCATCTCTGCTCATACATTTAATCCCCTTCTTCTCTGATATCAAAGTCCTTTTTCTCCTATAAAACCTGGCCCAAGTTCCAGTTATCTCTCACATATATATTCTTGAACAAATCAGATCCTTAGTCACCTTCACTGATCATAGCTTCCTCTTAACTCTTCTAGCATAATTTCTGTCACTCACTTAATGCTCAACCACATCATATTGTATCATTTATTTTTATGTACCTATGCCTGATCAGCCCAGATAACTTACATTTTTATTTTTTCCAGTTAAATCTTGTCTGACTCCAGAATGGATTTAAGGCAGTGCAACGAAAGCTCCCTGCTATCATTAGGATGAGGTGTCAACTTGGCAAAATGATAAGGCCCAGTTGTCTATCCATTGCTAGAAGGATATTTAATGGCTGGTTGATAAATAGAAGGTTGGCGTCTGAAATTATCAGTCAGTTTATTGTCAGTTGATGGGATAATGTATATTTGTTGTTGATCACATATGTGATCAACTAGAGATAATCCAATCATCAAGCTGTTAAGGAAGAAGATAGACTCTTTCACTGCTTCTTTAGACAGTGAGCCACTCCTGTGAAGTTCATCCAACCCCTTCATCAGAGCCACCAGCTTCACAGTCTGCCTTAATGATTTGGGAAACTTCCATTCACATGATTGCATGACATCTTTATAAATTTTGTATTTAAAGATTTCTCCTGCCAGTTCTGTTTCTCTAGAGAACCTTGACTAGCACAGCTTGGTACTGGGAGAGGTTCTTGAGAAACAGAATCTTAAAAATAGGATTTTATACTTGGTTTTATACTTTGACTAGACTCAGGCACTAAAGACTCTGTTTGCAATCATCAAAATGGCAGTGACAGTCCATGGAGTGAGTTAACAAAAGACATACTCAGAATGTGTAATTGGATTCAACATATTCAGCAACTTGCAAAATCCCCATATTGGTTCTCTGGCTTGTGAAGTTAGGGCTCCTATTGTAGGAAAGACCAAGTGGAAGACATAAGAACTGCCCCTACCTACTAAAATAGTGAATCAGAAGCCATACTGTATTCCTGGAAGGATTGTAGAGATTAGTGACACTCTTAAGGACTTGAAGGATGTGGGGGTGGTGATTCCCACCACATCCCCATCCAAGTTTCCTATTTGACCTATGCAGAAAACAGATGGAACTTGGAGGATGACAGTGGATTATCATAAACTTAACCAAGTGGTGACTACAATTGGAGCTACTGTTTCAGAAGTGGTATCATTGCTTGAGCAAATCAACACATCACCTGTACCTGGTATGCAGCTATTGATCTGGCAAATGCTATTTTCTCAACAGCTGTCAGTAAGGAACAGCAGAAACAGTTTGCATTCAGCTGGCAAGGACAGCAGTACACCTTCACAGTTCTGCCTCAGGGTAAATCAGTTCTTCAGCCCTATGTCACAATCTTGTCTGCAGGGATCTTGATTGTTTCTCCCTCCCACAAGACATCACACTGGTCCATTATATTGATGATACCATGCTAATTGAATGCAACGAGCAAGAAGTAGCAACTATTCTAGACTTATTTGTAAGGCATTTGCATGTCAGGGGATAGGAGATAAATCCAACAAAAATGCACGGGCCTTCTATCTCAGTGAAATTTCTAGGTGTCCAGTTGTGTGGAGCACGTCAAGATATCCCTTTTAAGGTGAAGGAAAAGCTGTTGCATCTGGCCCCTGTTACAACCTAAAAAGAGGCACAGTGCCTAATTGACCTGTTTGGATTTTGGAGACAACATATTCTTCACTTGGGTGTGCTACCCTGGCCCATTTACCAAGTGACAAAAAACTGCTATTTTAATTGGGGACCAGAACAAAAGGAGGCTCCGTGACATGTCCAGGCTGCTGTGCAAGCTGCTCTGCCACTTGGGCCATATGATCCAGCAGATCCAATGGTGCTAGAAGTGTCAGTGGCAAATAGGCATCTGTCTACAGCCATTGGCAGTCCCCTCTAGGAAAATCACAATGCAGAGACTTAGGATTTTGGAACAGAGCCTTACTATTTGCTGCAGATAATTACTCTCTCTTTGAGAAACATTTTTTAGGTTGCTACTGGGTCTTAGTAGAAACTGAATGCTTAACCATAGGCCACCAAGTTACCATGAGACTTGAGTTACCTATCATGAGCTGGGTGTTGTCTGACCCACCAAGCCATAAAGTTGGGCATATACAGCAGCACTCCATCATAAAATGGAAAGGGTATATTAGAGATGGAACTCAATCAGGTCCTGAAGGCACAAGTAAGTTACATGTGGAAGTGGCCCAAATCCCCATTGTCTGCACTCCTGCCATATTATCTTCTCTTTCCCAGAACAGAGCTATGGCCTCTTGGGGAGTTCCTTAGAGTCAGTTGATTGAGGAAGAGAAAACTCAGGCCTGATTTGCAGATGGTTCTGCATGATATGCAGAGACCACCTAGAAATGGACAGCTGCAGCACTGCAACCACATTCTGGGATGTCCTTAAAGGACAGAAGTGAGGAGAAATCCTCCTGGTGGGTGGAAATTCAAGCAGTGCACCTGGTGGTTCATTTTGCTTGGAAGAAGAACTGGCCAGAGGTGTATTTGTATACTCACCCATGGGCTGTTGTTAATGGTTTGGCAGGATGGTCAGGGACTTGGAAGGAGCATGATTGGAAAATTGGTGACAAAGAGGTCTGGGGAAGAGGTATGTGGATAGACCTTTCTGAGTGGGCAAAGAATATGAAGATATTTGTGCGCCACATGAATGCTCACCAGATGGTGACTTCAGAAGAGGAAGATTTTAATAATGAACTGGATAAGATGATCCACCCTGTGGATACAAGTCATCCTCTTTCCTCAGCCTCTCCTACCGTTGCCCAACAGGCTCATGAACAAAGTGGACATGGTGGTAGGGATCGAGGTTATGCATGGGCTTAGCAACATGGACTTCCCCTCACCAAAGCCAACCTGGCTAAGGCCACTGCAGGGTGCCCAATCTGCCAGCAGCAGAGACCCATACTCAGTCCTTGATATGGCACCATTCCCTGAAGTGATCAGTCTACTACCTGATGGCAGGTTGATTAAACTGGACCATTACCATAATGAAAGGGGCAGAAATTTGTTCTAACTTGATTTGAGTTGTTAATCTGGAGGCTTCCAACAGCAGTGGTCTGTGTTCAAGCACACAGGAGTGATTCCAGAAGGAGCATCTTCTGTGCTCAGGCTAGACATGACCATGAATCCTGGAGCCTCCCTAATCTGCTGGAAGCAGGTCACTCTCTGAATCCTGGAATGGGTTTGCCCCAAGAGAGGGGTCTGTTCCTAAGAAAGGAAAGTCACTTATCGAAAGGGAGTCGGGTTCAGATCTCCAAGTCTGGAGTGGTGGAGGTGGGTGCCATTAGGCATCCACTGCGGTAATGCAACCAATCCCAGAGAAGCTGGTGGGAGCCCCAAGGAGAGTTCTCTTCTCTTTGTGAGGGGCAGGGCACCTTGGGAAGTGTAGTAGAAGAAGGTAGTGATAAATATGAACTACAACCACATGATCAGTTACAGAAATGAGGACTGTGATTGTATGAATATTTTCTCCTTGTTTTATTATGAATATGTTCACATTTGTACAAAAGCAAATATCTTGTTTTCCTCTTATCATATGACATAAGTTGCATTATTCATATATGGTATTTAAATCAGAGGACATGAAGTTTAAGAGTGAATGCTACCTACGGACTTGCCCCTATTCTGGAGAGATGTGGTGCATTTCCAATTGTATGCAGGATAGTTGAGTATTATTAGGTGAAACATATGTATGCTATTTTATTCTATTTGGAAATTAAGCATGTTTCAAGGTAATATGTATAGCTGCCAAGTTGACAAGGGGTGGACTGTGATGGTTAGATTCTGGTGTCAACTTGGTCAAATGATGTGCGGTTGTCTGGTCAGGCAAGCACTGGCCTGACCATTGTTGCAAGGAATTTTGTGGCTTGTTGATAAATCAGAATGCTGGTGTATGAAATCATCAGTCAGTTGGTTGCATCTGTGATCAACAGACATATCTCCCACAATGAGATAATCTAATCAATTGAAGGCTTGTAAGGAAGAAGAGAGACTCTTTCGCTGCTTCTTCAAGCAGTGAGCCTCTCTTGTGGAATTCATACAGACCCTTCATTGGACCCACTAGCTTCTTTGCCTGCCCTACAGATTTTGGATTCTTACATTTCCACTGTTGCATGATACATCTTTATAAATCCCATATTTACAGATCTCTCCTGTTGGTTCTGCTTCTCTAGAGAACCATGACTAATATATTCTCCAATACCATGAATTATGAATTACATTTCCCTAACACCAAGCATAGCACCCTCCAAATGACCTGGATACATGCTGTATGTGAGCAAGGGCCGTGATTGTTTTGTCCCCAACTATATATATAATGCTATCCAGCAAATTTTGCAGCACCTAGTAGATACTCAATGACCATTTTGTTGAATAAATGAATGAATGAATGGAATTTATAATTTTTGTATAATAACAATTGCTGCTTCCAGGTACCAAATACTTTTTGAGACATGGAGAATGAATAAAGAAGATGAAAAAGCTCAGAAGCTCCACAGCTTCCACTATTAGCACCCCAATTTATCATTTCAGTTGGGTGCCATCATTATGAACCTTCTGTGTGCCTCTGATTTCAAAGCAAGATCAATTGTGTGCTTAATATGGGCACATCTGCTGTAAATATGTTGCATGCATGTTTTAAACTTCATGACAGTGTTGTGAGGTAGTGTGATGATTAATTCCATACATCAACTTGGCTAAGGTTATGGTGTCCAGTTGTTTGGTCAGGCAAGCTCTGGCCTGATTGTTACCGTGAGGTGTTTTGTAGATGGATTTGCATCTATAGTCAGTTAATGGCATCTCCAGCTCATTGTATCTAAAATCAACAAAGGAAATTGCCTTCAGGAATGAAGGGAATCTCCTCCTCAAATCAGTGGAGGTCTTAGAGCCAGAACTGAGGATTTCAAAAGTCTGAAAGAAGAATTTCTGCCTCTACTTCAGCCACCCAATTCTCTTAGGAAATTCAACCCCAACTTCATTGAAGTTTCCAATTCATGGCCTGCCCTGTAAAATTCAGACTTGCCAATCCTCGTGGTTCTTAAGCCAGGTCCTATTATATATTTCCTGTCAATTCAGTTTCTCTGGAGAACACTAACACAGGCAGGTAAGATTATATAATTTGCCCCATATGCCACAGTTAGTAAATGGACAAATTGTGATTGGAAATGCCAGTTTAACACCAAAATTTATGCTCTTAACTATACTGTGACCACATGTAAAACTGATTTTCAAAGATAATAATGGATTAAACAGGTTAATTTGAATAAGTTTAGTATCTGGTTCTAAATTATCAATCAAGTGAAAGAATTCAACCACTTTGCAAGCTGGTTTGTATTGGTAATAGGAAAAGAAACATTGGATGGACTTGTCCTATACATTGGATTATTTCACATTTCCTATTTCATTAATTCCATCCCAAACATCAACTGTGAGACAGAACTGTCATCATTGTCCCCATTTTATTAGGTATGGGGGAAATTAAGAATTAGAGTGGTTAACTACCTTGCTCAAGATCACACAAATACAAGTGGCAGAGCATGGTTTTGACTCCAAGTCCAGATGTTTTTTCCCTACAGTTGCTTATCTCCAACATATTTGGAGGCTGTAAATTATTCCAAATGTCATATGACTGAAAAGTCACATAACGGTAATTATCTATACCTTAGTAAGCTAAATAAAGGGAAGAAAGTTCTATACATTTAATATCCAGAATCTATAACTCTTATATTCAGGGCATGTAGTCAATATTTATTATAACTCGGTTAGCTTTCAGCAACCTAAAAGGCCAAGTTTCCCATAGAACCAACTAACATATAGAGTGAAATGTTCAGGACATGTTAGTTGACAGACCTTTTTAGGTCAATTGAAAAAAATGTGGCATCACGAGTACCATAATACTGAATATATGCTAGAGTGAGCCACAGTGATTGTTATTCACAGTCTGGGACATCTTATAGATTTCTTGAAATGTTAAACTTTGGGAAAATACTTTGTGGTTCACTGACTTCTCTTAATATACTTATTAGGTATTTGTAGTACTATAATTATAACCACTATATCTTGTCTATGCAATATTCAATTACTAACATGGCATGCCATTTATCTCAATAATAAGCTCAATAAGTATTCTATTAAACCTAAATGAGTGTCCTTAAATCAGTCCATATGCTGAAAATTTCTCCCCCATTGTACCCACCTCACCTGTTTATGGAAGCAACTCCCTTGGAGGTTGTGGGAAATCAGCATGCAGGAAAGCTATGAAAGAAATGGGAATGAGAACCAGATCTTTCTGGGCCTTTGACATTGCTTATGCAAAATAATTGGCAAGATGCTTCACATACCAAAAAATCACTGAATCTATTCATGTATTCACTCATTCCACCCCCCCCCCACCAAGTTCCCAAGAGGTACTTAAACAGAACACACTTTGTTTTTACCAGGGAAAGGAGCTTGTGCTGATGACCACTGCTGAAATGAAGAGAAAATAACACTCTCCTCCTGATCGGCTTACTTGCTTCATCCTGATCCTTTTTGTCTCTGTCTCTTTTTTATCCAGCAATGTAGGACTGTCACCCACGCCCAACCACTCACTACCCAATGAAATCCAGAACTGTGGGAAGACATGGGCTCTAATATATTGTAACTACCTTAATGTTCCTATCCTGAACTAATGGTGTCTCAGTACCAAGTCTGATACTAATTGGGAAAGGAAATTGTAAAGGGAAACTCTATGTTACATTCTCTCACAAATCATTTTCTATGACATACATACTTCAGGAATTTTAAACTCAAAGAATAAAGAGACAAAGTAATATAATAAATTTAAATTATAATGCATTTCCCACAGATAGTCATATCATGATCTTTCATAAAATGTAGGGATAAAGTGTAACAAATAAGGTAATTAACCGAAGGTGAAGAAGCAATATTTCCCATCCCATTGCAACCTCTCACATACTTCCCCTATAAACATGAGGGGAGAGAGAGAAATTTATATTATTACATGCATTCATCATTTTCCCTTATTTCAGTCCCTAAGGTAATTTTCAGTTCCCTAACCATTAGGCTATCTCTGCTACCTGTTTTCCAAGAATTAGGTAAATTGAGAATTAGAGCTTCAGGTACCTAGAGACCTATGGGAATCTAAGCAACAACAGGAGAGACTTGTGATAAAGGTACTGTTCTTTCTTAATAGCTCAACAGCTGGAGCAAGAGGGTGAAGGGCAACTAGAACCCCTAAAGTAATAAGGAAGCTACTGCCTGTCAAACCCATCCTAAGAGAGCAGGTGTTCTCTATCTGTATATGTGCACTATATACAAAAAAGGGTAGTTCTTAATGACTGCTTCACAGTCATTAAGAAACTGGAGAAGATATATTAAGTACCAGTAATAGCCATTCCTTTAATGCCATTGGTAATGTCCAGAGCATGAAG
This sequence comes from Tamandua tetradactyla, assembly GCF_023851605.1. Lineage (NCBI taxonomy): Eukaryota > Metazoa > Chordata > Mammalia > Pilosa > Myrmecophagidae > Tamandua > Tamandua tetradactyla. The sequence continues at coordinate 50,183,788 of NC_135353.1, read as the reverse complement.
TTACACAGTTCTTTGAAGTATCATTAAAAAGGTTTTAAATGTATAGCTAAGCAAAAATTAGGAGAGATATTAAGGAGTATGTCTGGGAGCCCACCTGAGAAGGAGTAATTTTCTACAGTATCCCCAGAATGGGAATTTTTAATCAGCAAGTCATTCTTCTCTCTGAGCCACAGTTTTCACACTGGTACAAAGCTATCATCAGACTAAGCCAGTGTTGGTCAATGTGTGCTTCATGAAATCCTTTTATCAGAATCATCTGGGGAGAGGCTTATTAAAAATTAAGATTCATAACTCCTACCTGAGATGTATGGAATAAAAAACACTGAGGCTGGAGCCTTATATATGCACTTTAATAGAACTCATCACCCCTACTCACACCAGATGGTTCTGATATATATTAATAAGTTGGAAAGATGATGTACATCATGTATGATTATGTTCATATAGTTACCTTTTACTAGACAACACTTTCATTCTATCTTTGTCTTGAAATTCCTACCTGTGCTTCTAGGCCTATCTCAAATGCAGCCTCCTCTTTGAAGCCTTCCTCTGTCTACTTCTCCAACAGATGCAAGCTCTTTTTGTTGCTATGAGGCAGGACATGGTGAGGAATCAATGCTGGGATAGAAGTAAATGTTGTATGGACTGAGATGGAGAGGCTCATAAGTTTGCATTGAAGTTTTGAGCCTGTGTTTCTTCATTAAGTTGCTATAAAAGCTTTGAACTGTGCAAACCAATAATTAGGAATCTTACATTGAGCCTCTGTTTGGTGAGAAGAATGAATTCTAACAACTTAGCTACTATAGTTGGGAAGGAATATTGGTACTCATTTAAGGGTGAAAGAATATGAATAAAAAGCTGACAAATAGACAACTGCACATGTGTAGTAATGATAGAAGTTAATTCCCAATAAGGGGCCTTCTCTTACCCATTGGGAAATTATAGGCAACTATCTAATTGATCATATGCAGTTGAAAGACAGTTATAAAATAGGAAAGAAAGAGGGGGGTGGTGAGATGCTTAAAGTTTGGTTACATTAAAATTTTAAATCTCAATAGATGAAAGACACTAAATCAGTGTTTCCAAAAGTATGATTCAGAAACACTTGCATCAGAAACATCTGGTAAGCTTATTAAAGATGCAGATCCCTAGGGAATCAGAATCTCTAGGGGCAAGGCCCAATGACCACCTTTTGGGAACCACTGGATGAATGTCCTCTCTACCTGTGACACTTGAAAGTTCTAGTTTGTCATCACAGTAATGCTAGGGGCTATGAGAGAAACTACAAGATGCACAAGTGATGAGAATTTTTGACCAGGAGATGAGTAAGAATCAGGGAGGAATTTCAATCACTCTACTTGGCTAAAGAGATTCAGACAAGCCTGGTTATCAGATATCACCACATCATGAGATGGTTTCTTTTCATACCCTTTCCCACTTAATAAATTATTTAAACCAAAAAAAAAAAGATATGTCTCAACAAAGGACACTTTGCCTTTTCTAATTCTGCAGAAACAGCAGACTATCATTTCTTAGTTTTCCAGAGACCCTCAATTATTTTCTTAGTAATTATCCATATACAATAAAATTGTAAAGCTCAGGATCCTCTTTGTACTTTGCTGATTGATGCCAGAAGTCTCACCATCTGTACATATAGATTTACAAGCATACTATCTCCTCAACTCTGGCTCATTATTAGTTACCTAGCCAGGTGTTTAATACTCTTGATGCTTCCTAGAACCTGTTTAATGGAACTTAGAAAGCACTACAAGTCTGTTTGTATGCGAAAAGTGAGGCAGAGAATTGAATTAATTCAATGCAAAAAGTCACTTTACTTCACACAGCCACACATGTAGTCAACTGAAGCATATTTTTAAACATCTGATGCAGCTTCTAAAGAGAAATGCTATACAGAGAGACAGTACATTAGGATTCATTCTAAGAGGAGTCATAATTCCTTCTAATGAGTCACTGCCATATAGACAGTTCATTACCATTTTGGGATACCACTCCTCATTATAATAACAAACGCAGAAATCAGAGTGAAGATCTTTGCCAAATCCATCCAAGTGTCCATCCATCTACCCATCTGCCCACCCATCCATCCATCCATTCATCCATTCATCCATCCAGCAAATATTTATTCTCCCATGCCATAAGTTATTTTCTAGGTGCTGTGATATAGCAAGAAATAAAATAGATAAAGTGGTTGTCCTCATGGAGAATATATTTTTAGTAGAGGTATTTGACAATAAACACAAAGATAAATAAGATAATTTCATACAAAAATAAATGCCAATAAGGAAATAAAGCAAGGTGATAAAACAGAGTGATTAGGGATGGGGAAACTATACTGGGTAGTTGAGGAAGGCCTCTCTGAGGAGGTAACACTTGAACTGAAGCCTGAATTACAAAATGGAACTGACAATGGGAAGACCTGGAGACACAGGGAGTAGGAACAGCAAATGTAAAGACCCTAAGGCAACAAAGACCTGGTGGAGCTGAGGAATAACAAGAAGCCAATATGCTGGAACAGGAAAGAGTAGGAGAAAGATTCATAGGCTAGGGCAGTGCAGTGGTGACTCAGTGGCAGAATCTTTGCCTGCCATGCCAGAGACCTGGGTTAGATTCCCAGAGCCTGCCCAAGCAAAAAAAAAAAAAGATTCATAGGCTGGAAATGAGGTCAGTTAAGTAGGCAGGGCAAGATTGTGTAGGGTTCTACAGACCATGGAGAGGCGTATAGAATTTATGCCAAGTGCAATGTGAGGGCTAGGAGCTGATTTAGACTGATGCAATATAACTGAAAATAGATTTGCCTTATTATTATAGAAATAGCTAGTATCTGTCAAGTGACTACCATTGCTGAGGTGTTTTAGAAAATATACCATTTAAACCTTTTAATAATTCTATAAAATGTGACTGTTCCCTGATAAGGAACACAGCCTTACGGTGAGCACAATGTCACACAGACATTATATAGTGAAGCCAGTATTCAAATCCATATCTCTCTGAGTCCAAAGTCAAAGGTTATTAATCAGAATGCAAAGCAAGATTTATTAACTGAAAGTATACCGAAGTAGGAGGAACTAGGTGCTATTATATTGTGCCATCTTTTGGAGAAACAAATTTTGACTGAGAGTGGTTAAGGAATTTACCCATGGTCACATATTTTGGAAATTCAAACGTAGGTCCATCTGATTCCAAAATCATATCTATTGTATTTCTCCCAAATGCCAAATGCCACTTGTATTAGCATTATCTTAATTCAAATGTTTATCTAGTTTCGAAATTTGTCACTACTCTGCTTCTTGATGTCCAGTCAGTGAGAGCTCTGAAGAGTCAGTAAATGCACTATAATAAGAATTGAAATGGTATGAAGGCTATGTAACATTTACAAGCTAGCCCTTTCTCTGGGCCCTTTGAAGACAGAGGACACTGCCCATCTGTGTGTGGGCAGGAAACTGCTAGATTTTTTTGTATAACTGTGCCTGAGAGACAAAGGCTCCTCTGTTTTAGCTATGAATAAGAAAGAAGCTATTGGGTAAGTCTGTAATGGCTGTAATTGTATAGAGATGCTAAGATCCAAGCATCTGGTCCTAATGAACCCTAAAGAGCCTCTGTGTTCACTTCTCCTGTGCTCCCCACAGTGCCTGGGACTCCTCACTCCCCTCTTCCATCAGGGAAGAGGAAGAGAAGGAAGAGTTTTCCTGAGGGCATTTTATAAGTTGGAGGAGGTTTCAACTTTAAGGTAGATGTTACTTAAACATTGGAAAGGACCAGATAATGTAATACTATTTGGCCATAAAAAGAAAAGAAATACTGATATATATTAAAATGTGGATGAATTTTGAAAATGTTATGCTAGATGAAAGAAATCAGACATAAAAGGTCACATATTGTGTGATTCCTTTTATATGAAATTTCTAGAATAGGCAAATCCATAGAGACAGAAAGTAGATTGGTGGTTGCTTAGGGCTGGGGAGTTGGGGAGGAATGGGGATCAGTTGCTAAGGGATTTGGATTGGGTATTTGGGGGAAAAGGGAGAATGATAAAAATGTTCTGAAAATAGACAGTGGTTATGGTTGTATGGCCTTGTAAATATACTAAAAGTCACTGAAATGTGTGTGTGTGTGTGTATATGTATATATATATATTTTTTTTTTTCATGGGCAGGCACCAGGAATTGAACTCAAGTCTCCAGCATGGCAGGCAAGAACTCTGCCTGCTGAGCCACCACGACCCACCCTGAAATGTACACTTAAAGGGGTGAATTTGATAGTACATGTATTATATCTCAATAAAGAGGTTATAAAAATAATATATTTAAGGAAATAATAATAATAACAAATACATATATATATATATATCCATGCAGTTCCCAGAAGCTGTCTAGACAAAAGCACTTAAAACCCATACCACAAAGACACTTGTACCCTGGTGATAATTTCTCTTTTGATCTTGGTGGTTCTCTCTTGCCTTAGTGTCCTAAAAAAACAGACTTCTTACAACTCCCCAAGGATGCAGGCAATGGAGAGGTTTGAGACTCAGACAGAAAGAAAGAGTACTATTATATCAAGTCTGTTGGTAGACTCTGGTACTGATAATCCATTCATTGGAGTTAGATGAGATTAATAAAAAGAGCATAAGGCGGATTGAAGCTTTTGGTACCGCTACTCTCTTATGCTGGAGATCTAATCACAAAACACAACCCATATGATGATGATGATGATGATACGATGACTGTTTTGGTGATTGTAATGATAAAAACAGCTTAAATCTGAGTACTCACTACATACTAGGCACTATGCTAGTACATTTACTCTTTCAAACTATCCTAAGAGACAGGTACTATTATTTCTCCCATTTGATAGATAAGAAAATTTTGACACAGAGAAATGAAGCAACTTACCCTATGTCAAACATCTGGTAATTGGTGGAACCTGAATAGAAGCCCAGCCAGCCTGAATCCTGACCTCATGTTCTTACCACTACACAATATACTACTTCTCAGTAGCAGTAGTGGCAATAATCATGATACTGTTAGCTGAAATCTGATGAACACATGCTACGTACCAAGTGTTCTGGCAGTGAGGTAAATTCTATTATTAATCCCCATTTTGTAGGTGAGAAATCAGAGGCAAAGAGAGGCTAGGTAACCTGTCCAGTACCTAAAGTGACAAATCTGTTCTAGTTTGCTAGCTGCCAGAATACAATATACCAGAAACACAATTGCTTTTTTAAAAAGGGGATTTAATAAGTTGCTAGTTTACAGTTCTAAGACTGTGAAAATGTCCAAATTAAAGCAAGGCTATAGAAATGTCCAATCTAAGGCATCCAGGGAAAGATGCCTTGGTTCAAGAAGGCCAATGACATTCAGGGTTTCTCTCTCAGCTGGAAGGTCACATGTTGAAGTCTGCTAGCTTTCTTTTCTGGCTTTTTGTTTCATGAAGCTCCCCGGGAGGCATTTTCCTTCTTCATCTCCAAAGGTCTCTGGCCTCATGGGATCGCGTGGTTCTCATGAATTTCCTCTGGCTCTCAAGCTTTTTTTCCAAAATGCTTCCTCTTTTAAAAGGACTATAGTAAATTAATCAAGACCCCCTGGAATGGGTGGAGTCACATCTCCCTCTAACCCAAGGATGTGACTCACAATTGGATGAGTCACATCACCATGGAGAGAATTTAATCAAATTTCCACCCTACAGTACTGAATAGAGATTAAAAGAAAAACTGCCTCCACAAAATGGGATTGGGACTAAAATACGGCTTTTCAAGGGTACATGAATCCTTTCAAACTGGCACACCAACTTTCCCAGAAAGTGATAGAGTTTATAACCAAAACCAGGTAGTCATAAACTCTGCCACCTCCCTTTTTGGCACTTTTGTTCTAACCTCACACATGAGGGCATCTTGGCACCCAGCCGAGAGTCAATTACATCCATAGTTCAGCTGTCAACACTATAAAATCAACTGTAGAGGATGTGTAGTGTCCGCCATCCCCTCTTTGTACTCCTGTGTCTATTCTCTGTGCTGCCCTGGTCTTTCTGACCTGTCTGTGGAAGAGAGTGATTTTTTTTCCAAACATAAATCATGCACCAGTAAATGCACTGGCAAACTCTGGCCTCTCTCTTTTCATGTATTTTTGCACACAGACAACCACTAAGGCAGGCAAATCCTTTCTATATAGAAGCTGCAACAAAATTTTAACAGGATTTCTCATCTAATTTAAAAAAAGGGTAGCTATTTCAGAGTCTTTATCTGAAATATATGCATTTTGTCAATTGAAAAAAGCTTCCTAAAATGAAGCATTAAATAAAAGCACTGATTGAATTTTATGGCCTTGAGTAATTAGAAAATAAAAGTGAATCTGATAATAGATTTTTAAATGATCACCCATTTACACACAATAAATTCCTTTGCTTTTTTCCACTCATATATACCTAGGTCTATATAAAACCACAAAAGAGCAAATATATTCTTTTAGTGATAATGTTACAATGACTCTTGTCATATGTAAATTTGAAATATGGTCTAACACTAGGATATAGGCAGTGCCAAAGTTAGGATACTAAGGACAATGAAGAAAGACCAGACAGTTGTCTGAAGCAGGGAATGGCAAGCTGAGGATTAAATCCAAAAGTCAACAAAAGTAAATCAAGGCTCTAGACAGTCTACTGGGCTCTAGTCAAAACAGAAGACATAGCTCTGCCTCTATAGTCTATATTCTAGGAGGTCTGGTAAGGAAAAAAAAAGATACAAGTAATCAGATTACCAAATTGAACTTGATCCTGAGACAGAGTTCATTCATTATACACACATACACACACACTAACAATGCAGGAAACTGGCTCAGTGTATGGGTAGAACTGGACTTGAAAGGATCAGAAAAGTGGCAGCAGCTGGCAATGGAAAGAGTGAGGAAATCAATAGCTATAGCTGAGTCCTAAAAAATGTCAAAAAGTCCTTTATTAAGACAGTGTTGTTCTCAATTATGAATATGCATAGACTGAGCTGGAGGACAGCAGATCACTTGAATGGCTCTTTCAACAAGGACCCAATTTTATTCTGGAGTCATCCAGCTATGGATGGCACACAGGAAAGCTTCTGTCAACAGCACCTGCTCTGGACTCTTCTCTCTTGTCACTACAGAATCCAGATGGTGGCCTTCAAAAGGCCAGACTGTATTGAGCATGTCCTACACAATGTGGAATTCTTTCTTTCTAAAGCCTCCAATTGATGGGAAATGTTACTTTTGTGTCCCTTCAAAGAAATCTTGTATTACTGATAGGAATGGACAGTAACGCACTTGGTACCGTACTGGTGGTCTTGGAAAATTCTTTTGTGAGACACGATCAGTCCAGGGCGTGTGACCTAATACCATGATGATCAGTCTTTTATGAATGTTGCACTTTGTATTGTAATCTTGCCACGTCACATTTTTGTAATAGCTCCTTTAAGAAATGCTTCAAAAACTGGTCCTTCTCCCAGGATGAGCCAGGACCTGGCATCATGACATTGAGAAACCCTTCTTGACCAAAGTTTCAGTGGCTGAGAGATTTCAAACACTGTAGGGAGTTTGTTCTGAAGGTTATTCTTATGCACTATATAGATATCCCTTTTTAGTTTATGGTGCATTGGAATGGCTAGAGGGAAGTACCTGAAACTGTTCAACTCTGTTCCAGTAGCCCTGATTCTTGAAGGCGACTGTATAACTATATAGCTTTTACAATGTGACCATGTGATTGTGAAAAGTTTGTGTCTGATGCCTCTTTTATCTAGGGTACTGAAAGATGAGGGAAAAAAGATAAAAAATAAATAAATAATAAGGGGGATAAAGGGTAAAAAACTGGGTAGATTGAAATACTCGTGGTCAATGAGAGGGATGGGTAAGAGGTATGGGACGTATGAACTTTTGTCTTTTTTCTTTTTATTTATTTTTCTGAAATGACGCAAATATTCTGAAAATGATCATGGTGATGAATGCACAAATTTGTGATAATATTGTGAGCTATTGATTTTATAGTATAAATGAAATATATGTGTGTGAAGATTTCTCAATAAAAATACATAAAAAAAAAAGACTGGTCCTTGATTCAAGTGGCAGTACATGAATCAAATACATCCATACTTATTACCTATAGGCCAGGTATTTTGTTAGATTTGGGGTATACAAATAACAGTTACAGATAATATTATTAAATCTTTGTGACATTCCAAGAAGTATTATAAGCACTGTGCATATGTAAACTCATTTCTACATAACAGTAACCCTATGACAAAGGTAGTATTATTCCCTTTTTATAAATGAGAAAATAGAGGAAAGGAGTTCAAGTAACTTTCTGAAGATATCATAATTAGTAAGAGGTAGAGCCAAGATTTAAGCCCAGACAGTTTGGCTTCAGAGCCTGTGCATTTAAGGACTCTGCTACAATGCCACAGATGTCAACACTGGCTTCAAGAATTTTACAGACAATTGACAGTGTGTGCCAAGAAATCCCACAGGAGGGGCACCGAAGGAATGACAGAGATCAGGGAAGTGTCCAAGAAGAAGTAGAACCTGAGATGAGTCACAGATGATTAATAAAATTAGAGACACACAGAAGAACAAAGGAGAGTGCTTTAGAGAGAGGAGAACATTCTGAAAGGCATGGTAATGAGAAATATTTTATAGGTGGTTTGGTATTACTAGAGTATGAAAAACAAGTTGAAGAATGGAAGACTAGGGAACTGGAGAGAGAGAGACAGGGCCCAGATCATGGAGGGTTTCCTGTTATCTTGTAGACAAAGGAAAGCTAATGAAACATTTTAAGCAGGGATGATACGCCCAGAGTCATGTTTTCGAAGTATCATTCTGGCGGCTCATAGCAGATTGGAATTGAAAGGGACAAGACTGAAGGTAGGAAGCTGTTTTAATACTCTAGGAAATAAACAATAAAGGGTTAAACTAGAGAAATGATAACTAGGATTGAGGGGAATGGCTGGAGTGAATAAATATTTATAAATTCCAATCACCAAAAATCATAATCTCAATTAGAGGCTAGAAACCGGAGAACTCTCAGAAAGACGAAAAGGAAAACTATTTTCCTTGATAAGTATCACCTTCTTTTGTTCTTTAGGAAGTGTTCAAAGTCATTATTTCTAAACAGAATTCAGAAATAAGTAGTCTGTTCATCTTCAGAACCTACCCAATTGAAATTCTAAATGCAAACTGCCTTTATAAAGCAACATTCAGGAATATCAAGTTACTTTAGGGGAAAAAAATCCAGATTCGATGCATAAATATAATTTATGCATTCTCAGAGAATGGTTTGAAATGGATACAAAAGAAATTAACAATGCAGCATGTGGTTGTCTGGATTGCTTTGTCATCCTAACTGCATGTGGTTTTGAGATAGCAGGAAATAAGACACCACATCAGGAGAGCAAGACTTCATTGGGAAATGATTTTGGCATCAAAAGAAGAAACTGAAAGTGAAAAAAATAGATTATGATGAGTTGTTAATCAGTAGCCAAAATAAAGTTTACTAGATTCCTTTTATTTGAAAAATACTTATCCCTTTCACACTCTCTAATTCAATTACACACCCCTGTGTTCCCACATTGTGCTCAATTATATAGTCTCCTGCCCTTAATGAATCTATGGTGTCACCAGGGACTTGAAGTTTATCCAAATGCAGCAACTAGAGAGAGAGGGAGATGAGATTAATTATGGCCAAGTAACACGGAGAGTATGTATTTTGGGAAATCAACAAGAGGAAGGTCCTAGTGTGAGTCAGAGAGATCTCAACAAGTTTCAAGGCAGAAATGTGACACAAACCACAAGCAGAGTTCCAGTAGATTGAGGAATGAGAGAAAAATGCATTAAGGAGAGGCAGCAGAAAGAACTCCGCAGACTGTAGCATGTCTAGCTGACTCAGAAAAGAATTGGTAAGAGGAGAGGACACATAGGTACCTTCGGATGGGTACAGGTGGGGCCAGACTACTGATGGCTATGAATACTAGGTTTTCTTACCAGTGCAGGAACATTTCTTCCATATATTTTCTATGTCTATGAAATACTTATTAGAAAAATACTTTTCTGAATGTAGAAGCAACCATATGGAGGGGGAATCAAAAACAGAGAGGTTACAAGATTATTTTCAAGCTCTCTCCATCTCACCTCACCCCTCACAATGAACTTGGACTTCTCAGTGTTTTTAATTTTATAGTCATCAAAAGCTGATCATGTAGGCATTCCTGGTTCAGTGTGAATCTTAAAATGCCAACTCAATTCTTATCAGCACTCTTATTAGCCCTATTGTTTCCCTGGGCAGGAAGAAGAGCAGCCGATTGTCTTAAGTCTGAGGAAGACCACACTTCACGGTGAAAATGAGGGAATAGGGGTTGGAGCAGTCTAAAGAATGTCTCTCTGTCTCTACATTCAAGTGCATTGTTCCTATGGTACAACATGGCGTCCAGAAAAAATTCTAGTGTTTGGCATCTGTCAGTGCTTCATTCCGGAATAGAATTTATGTTATAAGTTTCTGACATTATTTGGGCTGCTGCATCTTCTGTAGTCCCAAGGCAGGCTGCATTCAACACGAAGTGTAAAATGGCACAGCAGAGAACAGAGGACCTCTGGTTTCTGAAAAGCACTCATTAACCCTGCTCCCCAGCACCGTTCTCATGCAGCTTTGCACTCCTCAGACTCCAGAGCATGGCCATCTACCTAGACCTCCTGCACCTTCCTTAACTACGCTCCACCTTTCATTTATCTATACTTGTGGTGCCTGTCATACTCCATCTACTTAGTCCAAAGCCTAATCCAGCCTTGTTGTTATTACCAACCATCTCCCTAAAATCCAAGATTAGGTTTGCAACAGATTTGAGAGATCAGTCATTCATACCTCCTCTGTTAAATCTGGAGATGAATCCTGTGCAAGAGGAAGAGTTCATGAGAAGAGGACTAAAGGCAGGTTTTTCCTAATCCAACCTTAAATGGGTAACCTGAAGAGTTGAAGCCTGAGGTTATCTAGCTAATTGCAATGTGTATTTGAATACACAATAAATCAAATCAAATCCTGTATGCTGAAAGAACTCCATTCAGTAAGAGCATAATCTTATCCTGTGTGATAAAAACACACAATTGTAAGAAATCACCAGTCCCAAATTCAGGTGAATATGATAAAAAGTAAATGTGGGGTGGGCAGTGCAATGGTGGCTCAGTGGCAGAGATTCTACCTGCCATGCCGGAGACCTGGATTCGATTCCCGGTGCCTGCCCATGCAAAAAAAAAAAAAAGTAAATGTGAAAAAATAAAGGTTTGTTTAAAAAAAAATTACATGAGAAATATTTGGTATTTCAAAAAAAAAAAAAGCAGACAAATTTATTTGAAGCTTCCCAGGACAAGATGGACTAATTAACATGCAAAGTGGTAGGACACACTGAGGAGAGGAAATCATAGCTGAAATGGAACAAACACTCAAGATAGGCTTGGAATCTTATGTCCATAGGGGATGCACTGAAGAAAACTGAGTAGCTTCTGAATGAGTCAGTGTTTAGGAAACAAAGTGGTATCACTGGAGGAGAACCTTATTGATACCCCTTCCCACTCTTGGCCTCCAGTTCAAATGTTAAAATAGTAGAAAACTCATGTAGGGAAGTACTGTTGGGGGGACTTGTAGGGATTGGGGGTACCTTGGCACACCATTTTATTACAGCTTATAACATCAATATTTTGAAAATAATTCACTGCATTTGCTCTCCTTTAAAACACACAGGGTCTACCCCTCCCGCTTTCTCCCAAGTGGTTTGGTAATAGCTGTTTGCAATATTCAAAAGATGCTGCTATAATCAGTGAAAGTGTTGGAACTCTTTCCTTTGCCGATTCAGCAGATGTGCTTAAGATCTATAAAAATATAATGATCCCCTGTAAATAGTCCATCTGGCAGTTCCAAAGAAAATAAAAATAAAAGTATAAGCATTAATCATTTTCATATACATTACTTGGGGTGATAGCAGCAATGAACTGCCAAATTATCATAGGCAAACTGCTATGCTGAGAACATAAACTAGATACCTGCTCTATTTGAAGAAATGTTTGAATTACCAGTGTCTTGGAGATCCTCCCCAATAAGAGCAGGGTTACTACATGAGTTAACCCCGAAGAGATTCACTGCCGAGGCAACTGGAAATTCATTGTATTTATGAAGAAAATAAGTGAATCTGATAAGGATATGAATTTCCTTAGTTTAAACTCAGTCCACAAAATCATAAATTTGTCAACTTTAGCACTTTAATCAGCTCTCTGAGAAACACATCAAAATCTTGACTTTTAAAAAATGCGGGTATTTCTGCATAGAAGATTTTTCTTTCTTTGGAATTCCTTAATCGATGGCCCCAAATGAGAGGATAAGTTCAAATATGTGAGCCCTTAGTTCACCAAATGTTCATGATAAAACTTCAGCATTTTCTCATGATGAGAACCATTTTTAATCATTTTCCCTACTAAAAAAATGTGACTAGAGGAGAACTAAATTGCCAACCCTGATGAATAGGAACACCCAAAGAGAAGACTCAATTGTGCCTTCACATGTAAGTATAGAAATCCCATTTTGTACAGATCTTGCATTGGCAAAAAAAAGAGGTTTTATTCTTACCTCTACCTGAACCTTACAGGCAGAGACCCATAAGGCCATCACTCTGTCACCAGCATTTTTTATTTTAAAAGCATAGCTAATTGAAATTAGAAGTATATAGTCACTGAGGTTATGCCATCTTTGTTATCAGAGCTATCACTTGCCAAAAATATTATACTTCATGATGGCTTGAATCTTTTGGTTGTACATTAAAAAGGAGAGTGTTTCAGTGTGTCCCCTAATTACTCACATTCTAGAGTTTTGGGCAACAACATCAAGAATGTCTCCTATCAGACTAAACTGTAGAAAAAATTTTAATTTGGATCATGATGTGCTATGCTAATTGTGCAGGAAGGATGCAAACAAGCACAATAAAGAATAACATCTGATTAAGGATTTTCTGAAATTCAAATGAAATCCAAATCCATTTTTGCATACACAAAATATTAAAACCATGAATACAAAATTTTAAATAGGGACTATGCAATCAGTCTGTCTTTAACAGAAGTTATCCTAACATTTATGAACCTATTAACCTCTGGCCCTGTAAGGTATCTATTGGGACATGGTTCTCATTCTAGCTTTTGTGCTTCAAAGACCACCATCAAAAAGTTAGAAGACAACCCAAAGAATGGGAGAAAATAGTAGCAAATCATGTATCTGATAAGGAACTAGTATCCTGATATATAAAGAAAACTTACAGCTCAACAATAAAAAGACAAACAACTCAATTTTTAAATGGGGAAGGAATTTGAATGCATATTTCTCTATAAAGGATACACAAATGACTGAAAAGCAATGAAAAGACATTCCACAACATTAGTCACCACAGAAAAGCAAATTAAGAAAACACAAGATACCACTGCACACCCAGTAGCATGAAATTGTAATAAAAAACACAAACAATAACAAGCATTGATAAGGATGCAGAAAATTTGGAACCCTCAAACATTGCCAAACAAGGAATGTAAAATGGTGCAGCTGCTTTGAAAAACAGTTTGTCAGTTCCTCAAATAGCTTAAGATAGAGATACAATGGGACCCAGCAATTTCACTCCTACATATACACCACAGAGAAATGAAAACATACATCCACCCCAAAGTTGTATATGAATGTTCTTAGCTGCATTATTAATAATAGCCCTAAGGTGAAAAATAACCTAAATGTCCCAAAACTAATAAATGGATGAACAGTGTGTACAATGGAACATTATTCAGAAATAAGAATGAATGAAGTACCAATATATGCTACAACATGCCTGAGGCTTGAAAACATTATGCTAAGTAAAAAAGGGCAGGCACATGAGACCATGCATTGTATGATTTCATTCATATGAAATGTCCAAAGTAGGCAAATCCATAGAAAGAAAGATTATTCAGTGTCAGGGTCTGGGATGAGGATACATTATGGGGAGGTGAAGAGTGACCGCACTAAATGGGTATGGGTTTTGTTTTGGGGATGATGAAAATTTTCTGTAATTAGATCATGGTGATGGTTGCACAACTATGAATATACTAAAAATCACTTTAAATGCATGAATTGTAAAGTATGTGAAGCTGATATATATATATCTCCAGGTTTTAGGTGATAGAAACATTTGCCCCAGTAGTAGAACTCAGTTTTTGGTATAGAAATGTTTCATGACAGAACAGTGCAATATTCATTTAAGTTCAGTGCTGTTCCTAAATAGGTATAGTGAATGAGAAGAGTAAGGGAAAGGTACGAGGGAGAAGAAAGGGAAGGGAGGTTCAAGTCACTGTCTACTTTCTATCTTTTAGGTAGTATCTTCCAAAGTGCATTATTTCTTTATGATAAATATATCTCTCCTCAATTGTTTGAGTATTTTTACATTTTTTCCCTACAGACACTACTATCATATTTAAGTTATATCCCAAATGAAATATAAGGTGGGATGGTAAGCAGTGGTTCAAAATCACTGCTTCTAATCAGAATGCTCTCATTTTTATCCATGAAAGCACCAGGACCTCCACATCTTTACCCCTGAATAATCTCTATTACCTTCTTAACTGAGCCCTTGAAGAGAGAGCATCCACTGCTGGAAAATAAAAGAAAATATCCCCTAGCCTAAATGGCAGAGGAAAGGATGTTCACACCTTGTCTAGTTTGCCATGCGGCTAAAAAGAGAAACCATAAAATGGGTTGGTTTTGAACAATGGGGATTTGTTAGCTTATAGGCTTACAGCCTTGAGGCCATGAAAGTGCCCAAATCAAGTTCTCATCAAGAAGATGCTTCTTCTGGATGATTGGCTGTCAGTGATCCTGGCTCCTCTGTAACATGGGATGCCACATGGCCCCATTTTCTGATCTTTCCCTTCTCTTCCGGGTTTTGCTGGTTTCAGTTTCTTGCTTTCATGGCTTTCTCTCTCTCCCTGTATCTGTCCTGTTTATTAAGGTTCCCAGTAAGATTAAGACCCAACTCTGGGCCATGTCAACTGAAGTAACCTCATGAATACTTATTTAAAATAGATTTACACCCACAGAAATGGAATAGCTTTATGAACATGATTTTCTGGGTACATACATTTCCAAACCACCACACCACCCCTCCTTCATAATAGTGAAAGAAACTGTGCAAGATTATTTAGTCTTTGTCTGTCTATATACTTTATACTCTTTTCCACCTTACTCTTTGCCCAGGTAGGCTGACCTTTCTGGACTGCATCAAAAGCTCTCTGGCTTACCATTAGCTATAGGCAACAGGAGGCCTCAGCAAGAGATCTTGCTCTCTTCCTGCCAGGCACTGGGTTAACAGGGGCTGTGTTCCTCTATCATAGACCACAATTCTTTGCAGATGTCTCTCTCCTATAATTCCAGTTCTTGCAAAATTTCAACAACTCTTCTTTCCCCATGCTCTTTAGGACTAGGAGTAGTAGCAGCTCCTTGGTAGTGTTTCACCAGGCCTTGTTTCCCTCATCTTGCCCATATTATTGTAAAGATCCTTCATTAAATTCCTTTCCATCACCCCTTTTGCCTGCTTCTTGCTAGGCCTGAGTAATTCAGGAGCTTTCCATTCTGTAGAATGAGAACAGGGAATCAGGCCACGGTAATCTCAGAAAAGGGAGGTAGAAGAGCATTGTACATTTCTTGCAATTTTCTTTCATCTCTCCATCATACTCAGCTGTCACAGATTAAAACTCTAAGTTGATTGGAGTAATGCAGTCCAGGTCACATAGACTATTTCAGTAGTAGGGTCCTTTTCATTTTAAAGAAAGACCAAATGATGCCCTTTGTAAATGCTCTGGTTAAGTATTCTTGCAGAATGAAAGTCCCCGTCAATTTGAAAATGGCTGTTTGTAAAGCCAAATGCCCTCTTGGGCTGTTGCTTATCAGTGCTATTAGGGAACAAATACAAAACTGCTAAAAGGAGGGACATTTCTGCTGTTCATGCCTAAATGTATGAATTTAGCTTGCACTTTTTCCTGACACACACAAAAAAATCAGCTTTTGTGCCACCATCCTTAAATCTCCTGTCGAAAGTTTCAAGACAACAGTTCATTCTAGTATCATTTTGGTCTCAAATTTGCAACTTGTATTCTAAGAATCTTTGTTTATTGTGTGATTTTATTAGTGCACTCTAGCAAAACTAATCCAGGCATACTAATGTTCTGTTGTTAAGATTTCCACCTGCCTTGCGCTTGTTTATAAATCTTGCACAACAGATATATGTAATCACCATCAAACCAAGAAATTGCATGAGTCACATTTTTTCACCTTTTATCACCTTTGAAATATGCACCTTTGTTGTGTAAATTGATTGTACATGCACTTGATGCTATAAAAAGAGCAAGAACATGAAAATAAAGTTGGCATTTAGGCATTTCTCCCTGGGAAAAAATATTACAGAACTTTTGCAGGTGTTTCACTTCCATGCGTCTGGTTCACAAAGCTTTAAAATTGCACCCTTTCCCTTCAACACCCTCTTCCAACCCCATCTTTCTACATGCCCATTTCCCTTGTGATATCCGAATGTAACCCATTTTAGGGGGCAGACCCTTCCAGTTCTCCACAACATTATGAAAAGTACAAGAAACTCATCTTCAGTGCCCCCAAACTTCTCATCATTAACTCTTCCCATACCACTTCCTCAATTATCCAACGTGTTCACATGCTCAGGCATCTTCTATTGCTCATGCAGAATAAAAGAGAGCCAATAAACTAAAAGCATCAGAGATCATAAGTGCTACTTAAAAGATTATAGAAGCTTCCAGTCGACCAAGTTGGAGATATAAGATACTTTAGGGTATCATTTCCCACAGGATTTTTGAACAACTAGCAAAAACTAGCAGTCAACTTCCTCAAAACTCCAGAAAACAGTTAAAGGTCTGTAGTAAATGGGCAAAGGCCAAATTAAGAAAATGCAGCTTTAAAAATGATATTCAGGAAGATGGTGGAATAGGATAGGTCAAGTTCAACCATGTTCCAAGAAACAGCTAAAGAAGTGACAGAAAAATTACTGGGAGTGATTCCAGGGTGTAGGTGATCTGGAAGGTTCTTCTACACCAAAGGGAGCCCATGGTTGAAAAAGCAGAAGAATTGAGATGCAGAGAACTGGACACCATCCAGCTAGTGCAAATAGCCTTTCTAGATGGAAGCCCAGAGCCCTCAGGAGTGCATGGACAGGGAGACTGGTCAAGGAAGTAAGCCAAGCCTCGTTCCTTGAAAGCGCTACCCTCACATGCACAGCTCCTTCTGTATGACCTCGTGACTCTCTCCACACTCCCCACACCTGAAAGCCGTCACCCGCGCCCCTCCCTGAACCCCATCCCTGTGCATCCTTGTCTTGCCTCCCCATCCTGTGCATGTGCACAAGCCTGTCCAGTCCAACCCACCTCTCCCATGCAAGCGCACACTCTTGCCCTGCCCCTCCAGAGACCCTCCCATCCATGTCCAGGTCTCAGTTCCCACCTCCCCCTCTCTGCCCCCTGCAGGTGGCCTACTGTGCAACAGGGTTACTGGCACTCACCTTCATACCCAGACCACACACGCACCCAGCACATATAGTCACGCAACCCTGCCCCAGCCCCACTGATCCCTGCGCATGAGCACATTAACATCTGTCCCCTCAGAACAGTGCATGCCCATGCACCCGCTCACACCATGCCCCCACAGCTCTGGGCAATCAAGGACCTGCACATCTAGGCCACACCTGCCCCCAGTCCACGCAGTGCAATCCTGCCCTGCTGCTTCTGCACACTCACAGACCAGGGCCCTTCCTGAAGACCTGTGCACACCAGGGACCCACCCCCTAGACCAACACTGGGGCACAGACACATCCTCCCCACCAGGCACCCACGTATCTGTGCACTGACCTCTTGACCCATGCACTCTACCCTCCAGCTTTGCACATTTGCACACCCTTGCTGCACCCCCTGGCACAAGTGTCCTTCTCCCACACCTGATATGTGCTTTCATATGCATTTGTGCCACATAGCCCTCACCATGCATATGCGTGCACTTCTAACCCATCTCCCTGCACCTGTGTGCCTGTGTCAGGGACCCACCCACCCAACATCACCCATCCCTGACACACGTCCCTCAAAGACGACAACAAGTGGTCTGCCCCTACATAAACCCGCATCTGCATCCTGTCCCCCTTGGACCCCTCCACCTATGCAAGGACACACCTGAGCCTTGTCTTCCCTGTGCCCTGCCTTCTGTGCCCTGTATCCCACACACTGACTCCCCAAACCCACATGCTCCATGCGCCCACCTATATCCTGCCAATGTACCAGCACCAGCACATCTATTCAGCCATGTCATGTGCCTCCTGCCAAGGCCTGCCTCTGTGTCCCCCAAGCCACACAAACTCCTGTGTTCTAAGGCCTCCCTGAGTAGCACCTTGGCCCCACAGCCCCCATACTGCATTTCCAGAACTGCATGACAAACACCCCACACTCACAGCACCACTGTAGTGCCCCCAACCCATACATATACCTGCACCACAACCCATCACCACATGCTGTGCTCCACCCCACATCCTGTTCCACATCCATCCTGCAAATACAATGTTTTAGTTACTGAAGGAAACCAACTTCCAAAGTAACCCTATCAAGATATTTACATGCTGTGAAGACAACAGAAGATCATTAATCATGTGCAGACGCAAATAAATATAGCCCAGTTGAATGACCAAATTTAAAAAATGAAGGAGACACAGACTTTGGAACAACTAATGAAAGATGTCCATCTAACTCTACTAAATAAAGTCATTGGGATGGTTAATGACATAAAGGAGATCAAGAAGACACTAGAAGAGCATAAAGAGGAATTTGAAAGAATAAGTAGAAAAGTAGCAGCTATCACAGAGATTTAAGATTCTGTTGACAAATCAAAAATATACTAGAGATTTACAACAGCAGATTTTAAGAGTTAGAAGAAAGAATAAGCAAAGTAGAGAACAAGACAACTGATTTCAAACACACAAAAGAGCAAAAGACAAAAAAATGGAAAAATTTGAATTGGATCTCAGGGAAATGATGGACAAAACAAAGTGCAGAAATAGAAGAACCATCAGAGTTCCAGAAGGAGAAGAGAAAAGTAAAGGGCTGGGAAAATTAGTGGAGTATATAATAGAGGAAAACATCCCAATCTTTATAAAAGACATAAATATGCAAATCAAAGAAGCCCAATGAATTCCAAATAGAATAAGTCCAAATAGGCCTACCCTAAGACACATAGTACTCAGTCTGTCAAATGTAGAAAAGCATAAAATTCTGAAAGCAGGAAGAGTAAAACAATCTACTATATACAAGGGAAACCACATAAGACTGAGTTCAGACTACTCAACTGGCATTATGGAGGTGAGAAAGCAGTGGAATGATATATTTAAGATACTGAAAGAGAAAGACTTCCAACTAAGAATTCTGTACCAGGCCAAATTGACCTTCAAAACAGAGGGAAGATGAAAATTTTCACAGAAAAACAAAGGCTGAGAGAATATGTCAACAGGCCCTACAAGAAATACTAAAGGGAGCTCTGCTGGCTGAAAAAATTAGAAGACAGGAGAGGGAGGTCTGGAGGATGGCACAGAAATGAAGAGTACCAGTTAGGATAACTTAAAGGATAAAAAAAGAGAAAGGGGAAAAGGAATATATAGATCTGAAAAAGAAAATCCAAAAGATAAGATGGTGGATTCAAGAAATGCTTTTAGAGTAATAACTTTGAACATTAATGGACTAACCTTACTAATTAAAAGGTATAAATTATTCATAAAAGTTATAGATTGGCAGAAAGTATAATTAAATACAATCCAGCTATATGCTGCATATAAGAGACTCATATTAGACACAAGGATACAAACAGGTTGAAAGTGAAAAGATGGAAAAAGATATTCCAAGCAAGTTATAGCCAAAGAAAGCAGGAGTAGGTGTACTAATATCAGACAAAATAGCCTTTTTGTTTTTTAGGCACCAGGAATCAAACACGTGTCTCCAGCATGGCAGGCGAGAATTCTGCCTGCTGAGCCACAGTGGCCTGCCTAAAACAGACTTTAAATGTAAAGACATCATAAGAGACAAAGAAAGACTCTGTATATTAGCAAAAGGGACAATTAACAAAGAAGAAATAACAATCATAGATGTCTATGCTCCCAATCA
The DNA here is from genome assembly GCF_023851605.1 of Tamandua tetradactyla. Lineage (NCBI taxonomy): Eukaryota > Metazoa > Chordata > Mammalia > Pilosa > Myrmecophagidae > Tamandua > Tamandua tetradactyla. The sequence continues at coordinate 50,163,557 of NC_135353.1, read as the reverse complement.
AGGAGTTCCAAAGCACATGAAACAGACATTGGCAAAACTGAAGGGAGTGACAGATGTTTCAACAATAATAATAGAAGATTTAAGTACACCACTCTTCTCTATAGATAGAAGAACCAGACAGAGGATCAACAAGGAAACAGAGAACTTAAACAATTAGATAAATGAATTAGATTTAACAGACATATATATAGGTTGTTGCACCCCAAAACACCAGGATATACACTCTTCTCTGTTGCTCATAGAACATTCTCCAGGACAGATCATATGTTGGGACACAAAACAGGTCTTTATAAATTTAAACATTTTGAAATTTTTCAAAGCACATTGTCTTATCACAGTGGAATGAAGATGGATCTCAATAACCACTAAAGAATGAAAATTTTCACAAATATATGGAGATAACACACTTAAACAATGAATGGATCAAGGAAGAAATTTCTAGAGAAATCATTAGCTATCTGTAGATGAATGAAAATAAGAATACAACATATCAGAACTTATGGGAAAGTAAAGGCTGTGCTGAGAGGGAAATTTATGACCCTAAATGCCTATTTTAAAAAAGAAGAAAGAGCAAATATTAAGGACTTAACTGCACACCTGGAGAAACTTTAGAAAGAACAGCAAAATACCCTCAAATCAAATAGAAGAAGAGAAATAATAAAGATTAAAGCAGAACTAAATGAATGGGAGAAGAAAAGAACAATAGAAAGAATCAATAAAGCCAAAAGTTGATTCTTTCAGTAAATCAATAAAATTCATGGGCCACTAGGAAGGGTGACAGAGAAGAAAAGAGAGAGGATGCAAATAAACAAAATCAGAAATAAGAGGGGGTCATTAGCACAGTCCCTGAAGAAATTTCAAAAAAAAGTCATAACAAGATACTATGAACAACTATTCAAACTAGACAGAAATTTTTTAAAAATCATGAGGAAACTATGAACAACTATGCACCAACAAACTAGACAACATAGATTAAATGGACAAATTCATGGAAACACACAAACTACATTAACTCAAGAGCAAATAGAAGATCTCAACAAAGCAATCACAATTAAAGGGATTCAATCAGTCATCAAAAATCTTCCTACAAAGAAAAGTCCAGGGCCAGATGGCTTCACAAGGGAATTTTATCAAACATTCCCAAAAGAACTAACACCAATCCTACTCAAACTTTTCCAGAGCATTTGAGGAAAAAGGAACACTACCTAACTTAATTTATAAAGTTATATCACTTTAATACCAAAACCAGGTAAAGATGTTACAAGAAAGGGAAACTACAGACCAATCTCCCTAATGAACTTTGATGCAAAAATTGTAAGCAAAATATTAGCAAATCAAATCCAACAGCACATTAAAAGAATTATACACCATGACCAAGTGGAGTTTATACCAGGAATGCAAGGATGGTTCAACACAAGAAAGTCTGTTAATGTAATATAGCACATTAACAAATTGAAAAGGAAAAATCATATGATCATCTCGATTGACGCTGAAAAAACTTTAAACAAATTCAACGTCCTTTTCTGATAAAAACACTTCAAAAGGGAGGAATCAATGGAAACTTCCTCAATATGATAAAGGGCATATATGAAAAACTGATAGCCAGCATCATACTCAATGGTGAAAAACTGAAATCTTTTTGCCTAAGATTTGGAATGAGACAAGGATGCCCTCTGTCACCATTATTACTCAACATTGTTCTAGAAGTTCTACCTAGAGCAACCAGGCAGGACAAAGAAATAAAAGGCATCCAAATTGGAAAGGAAGAAGTAAAACTTCCATTATTTGCAGTTATCATGATATTATATTTGGAGAATTCTGAGAAATCTACAACAAAGTTACTTGAGCTAATAAACAAATTCAGCAAGGTGGCAGGATATAAGATTAATGCACAAAAATCAGTAATGTTTCTATACACAAGCAATTGTGTATAGAACAATTTACTGAGGAGTCAATTAAAGAAAAAATTTTCATTCAAAATAGCAGCTAAAAGAATCAAGTATCTGGGAACGAACTCTATCTAGGATGTAAAGAACTTGTACAGTGAAAACTACATAACATAGCTAAAAGAAATCAAAGAAGATGTAAAAGGTGGAAAGACATTCCATGCTCATGGATAGAAAGATTAAATATAGTTCAGATGTCAATTCTACCCAAATTGATCTACAGATTCAATGCAATAAAAAAAAATTCCAAAACCTAATTTGAAGACTTGGAAAAGCTAGTTATTAAATTCACTTGGAAGGGAAAGAGATCCTAATGAGTTAAAAGTACCCTAAAAGAGAACAAAGTGGGAGGATTAATACTCCCTGATTTTAAAGCTTATTATAAAGCCACAGTGGTCAAAAGAGCATGATAATGGCACAAAGACAGAAGCATTGATCAAGGGAATCAAATTAAGAGCACAGAAATAGACCATCAAATCTGTGGAAAACTGATCTTCAACAAGGCCCTGAAATCCACTGAACTGGAAAAAAATAGTCTTTGCAAGAAATGGGCATGGGGAGAACTGGATATCAATAGCCAGAAGAATGATAAAATGTATCACTTTATATACCCTATACAAAAATTAACTCAAACTAGATCAAACACCTAAATATAAGAACTAGTGCCATAAAACTCCTAGAAGAAAATATCAGGAAACATCTTCAAAACCTAGTAATAGGAGGTAGCTTCCTAAACTTTACACCCAAAGCAGAAGCAACAAAAGAAAAAATAGATAAATTAGAACTCCTCAAAATCAAATGCTTTTGCACATCAAAACACTATGCAAAAAGTTGAAGAAGCAGCCAACTCAATGGGAGAAAATATTTGGAAATCACACATTGCATAAAGGTTCAAGATACTGTATACATAAAGAAATTGTACAACTCAACAGTGTATGAATAGACATTTTTCTGAACAGCAAATACAGCTGGTTAAAAAGCACATGAAGAGATGCTCATTCTCATTAACTATAAGGGAAATGCAGATCAAGACTACAATGAGACACCACCTTACACTCATAAGAAATGCTGCTATTAATTAAACAGGAAACCACAAATGTTGGGGTGAATATGGATAATTTTGGACACTTATGCACTGCTGGTGGAAATGTATAATGTTTCAGCTACTATGGAAGACAGTCTGGTGGTTCCTTAGAAAACTAAATATCGAGATGCCCTATGACCTGGCAATACCACTACTCAGTATTTACCCAGAAGAGCTGAAAGCAGTGATACAAACAGACGTTTGCACACCGATGTTCATAGTAGCATTATTTACAATCACCAGAAGATGGAAACAATCTAACTGCCATCAAAAGACGAGTGGATTAACAAAATGTAGTATATACATACAATGGAATATTATGCATATTACATATAATATTATACGTCCTGAAGCACCTGACAAGATGGATGAGCCTTGAGGACATAATGCTGAGTGAAATCAATCAGAAACAAAAGGGTAGATACTGTTTGATTCCACTTTTATAACCATGGTAAAGGCAAAATCAGAGGCTCATAATACATAATATAGGGGATATAGAGATACACGGAAGATTGAGATGGGTGAACAGTTAGTAAATGAGGTTGAACTTAATTGTAAGGGCATAGATAGAAGTGAAGATGGCTGACTAGTGGGTCTATAAGTAATATTAACATATTGAAGGTGAACATGATTGAAAGGAGTCATATAGATTCATGTGTTCCCTTGATTAACATTACAAATATAAATAAGTTCCTGCATGAACTACTGCAAACGTATGAATCTTGTACAAAGAGGGTATAATTTTGGGGTATGGAGGGAAATGTTACTGCATGCTATGGATGATGTTTAACAGGAAAACATCAACAGTACCACAGCAATACTGGGGGTACATAATGGGGGAAGGGACAAGAGTTAGGAGTAGGTTGGGATTTTCTATTTGGTGAAGGTGCATTTTTTGGTTACCTTTCTCTTGGGAACCATAAAATTATCTAAAATTGAGAGTGTTGATGGACTGCTGGCTTTGGTCGATATACGTGTATACGTGGATGTGGTTGAAAGATGCAGTGACTGAGAAGTAGATTGTTAAATGACCGCATATACATATAATAGAACATTGTGCTGCTACAAAAAGGAATGAAGTTGTGAGGCATGCAATGATGTGAATGAACCTGTGGGACTTTTGGTGAGGGAAAATAAGCCAGAAACAAAAAAGTAAATAATGTATGACCTCATTTAGAAAATACTCATAAGAAAAGCAGGGGCCTAGATTGTAGGCTCTTATAGCATTCACATTTAGTCCAGAGCAGTAATTGCTATTTCTCAATTTTGAGAGGCTGTTTTATAAATGTATAACCTGGTATTTAGAGATAAGAATGAAGCCGACCAGGTAAGGAATCAGGTAATTCAGAATGCCGGATAAGGAAGACATTGTCTGTATTTTAGAGCTTCACCTACTCTTTGAAACCAAATGAAAAAAGATTTATTTTCTCCAGAAAATAAATTTTCTGTAGCACATAATATAACTCAACCTATCTGGCTAGATCAGTTAAATAATTCAACACAGAGAACCCAGAATAAGAATGAAAGCCTTTAATCCTGTATAGATTAATGTAATGCCTGGATACATCACAGAGTATATTAAGCAGATAATCAAAAGTGTTGACAAAATTCCTTGAGGGATGGGAGAAAAAATATGGAACTATTAATCTTTACCACCAGGGAAACCCCTGATATTGTGTCAAACATTAGGGACACCCAAATCAATAGGTCAAACCCTTGATTTTGAGACTTGCTCTTGTGAATCATATATATGTATATATATATATATATATATATATATATATATATATATATATATACACACATAGTGGAGAAACTTAGCCTACCTATAGGTATTCCTAAGAGTCACCTCCTCAGGACCTCTTTTGTTGCTCAAATTTGTTCTATCTCTCTCTAAGCCTAACTCTGCAAGTGAAACCATTGCCCTCCCCCCTACATGGGACATGACATCCAGGGGTGAAAGTCTCCCTGGAGGCATAGAAGATGACTCCCAAGGATGAGCCTGGCCCTGGTACCTTAGGATCAACAATGCCATCCCGACCAAAATGGGGAAAAGAAGTGTAACAAATAAGTAACAGCGGCTGAGAGAATTACAATAAATTCTAGAGTCGACTCTGGGGTCACATTTATGCAAGCTTCAGTTAGACATTGCTACCTATCATAACTTGCCAAACCCCAACCAAATCCATTCCTGACAATCCTAAAGAATACCTAGGGCATTATATGTGATTCTACAAAGGCTTCATGCACTAAGGTAACTTTCCAGAAACCTACAACCTCTAGATGGGTGCCTGGACCAGATAAGTCCGGAAATGCAGAGGGACCAACCTCTCAAGAACATCAACTATTTCCATCCCCCATCCCATATTATCAGCAGCCTCTTCTAACATGAAAAAATTAGACAGAGCATGGACCAAATACCCCTAAAGAGTGGAAGAATGATCAAAGTTCATGATGGAGTTATACAGAGAAGTTAGGGTTTAACAAGTGAGTTTGAGTGCTGAATCATTATATTGATATTTCTTTTTGTCCCTAGTATCTTAGAACAGCTAGAAGCAAAAACCTAAAATTGTAGAATTGTAACCCATACCAAACTCTGAAATCTTTTCAACAACTAATTGTGATGTACTTTGAAATTTATTGCTTTTTCATATTTATGTTATTTTTCACTAAAAAAGAAGAAAAGAGCAGTAGGTTTTAACAATATAGGATTTAACAAGTGAGTATGACTCTATAATTATATTGATGTCTCTTTTTATCCCCAGTGTCTTGGAGCAGCTAGATAAAAAATCATTGAACTGTAACCCATGTTAAACTTTAAAATGTGCTCTATAGCTATTTGTTAAAATATACTCAGAAATGTATTGCTTTTTTGTATATACGTTATATTTCACAATAAAAAATGTTTAAAATGATGGTTAAAAAAAAAAAGAAATGATGGCCAAAGCTCATGGTACCCTTGTTAACCATTAACCAATCCCTCTCCATGGAAGAGGCAGCCTACACTTCCACTGTGGGCCCGTGGCCCTTTTCTGAAGGATAGGGTAAATTTGCGTATTTCAGTGCCAAACCTTAGTTCCAGGCTGAAAAAGCAATAGGTCAAAGAAGAAATCACAAGAGAAACTAGGAATTATCTTGTGGAAAATGAAAATGAAAACCCAACATACCAAAACTTATGGGATACAGCAAAGGACTGAGAGAAAATTTATAGCTTTAAATGTTAACATTAAACTGAAGAATGATCTTATATCAGAGACCTAACCTCACAACTGGAGACTCTAGGAAAAGAAGAGAAAACATAACAAAAAGCAAGTAGAATAAAGGAAATAAAGATTTGAGAAGAGACAAATGAAGTAGATAATAAAAAACAATTGACAGAATCAATGAAACAAAAAGTGGGTTCTTTGAAAAGATCAAGAAAAATGACAAACTCTAAGCCAGACTGACAAAGAAAAAAGTGAAGGTATGAATAACTAAAAGCAAAAATGAAAATGGTGACATTACTACCTATACCACAGAAATAAAAAGAACTATACGAGGATACTATGAACAACTGTATGCCAACAAATTAGATAACCTAGGTGAAATGGACAAATTCCTAGAAACACACAAACTACCTATACTGGCTCAAGAATAAATAAACAGCTCAACATGCCAGTAACTAGCAAAGAGATTGAACCAGTAACCAAAAGTCTCTTGACAAATAAAAGCCCAGGACCAGATGGTTTCACAAGAGAATTCTACAAAACATTCCAAGAACAATTAATACCAATTTGCTCAAACTCTTCTAAGAAATGGAATAGGAAGGACCATTCCTCAATTTATTTTACAAGACCAACATAGCACTAATATAAATCCAGATAATAATACTGCAAAAAAGAAAATTACAGACTAATATCCCTTATGAATATAGAGATCTAAACAAAACACCGGAAAACCAAATCCTACAGCACATTAAGAGAATTATACACCATGATTAAGTGGGATTTATCCCAGGTATGCAAGGGTATCTTCAATATAAGAAAGTCAATTGATGTAATATACAACATTGACAGAAAAAAGGGAAAATAACATATAATCATTTCAGTGGATGCAGCAAAGGCATTTGATCAAATCCAGCCACCCTTTCTTGATAAAAACCATTAGAACACTAGGAACAGAAGGAAATATCCTAAATATGATAAAGGGCATATATTAAAAGTGCATATCTAACACCCTTCTTAATGGTGAAAGCCTGAAAGCTTTCTCATCTAAAATCAAGAATAAGACAATGATGCTCACTGTCACCACTTTGGCACTGAAAGTTCTGGCCAGAGAAGTTAGGCAATAAAAAGAAACAAAAGACATCACTATTGGAAAGGAAGAAATAAAACTTCCCCTACTGTAGATGACATGATCATATATGCAGAAAATCCTGAAAACTCCACAACAATGCTAATAGAGCAAATAAATGAATTTAGGAAAGTGGTGAGGTACAAGGTCAAGACCAAAAAAAATCAGTGGTGTTTCTATATACTAGTAATGAACAATAGGAAGAAATCAAGAAAAAATTCCATTTGCAATAGCAATGAAAAGAATAAAATATCTAGGAATAAATCTAACCAAGGATGTAAAGGATTTGAAAACAGAAAACTACAAAACATAGCTAAAAGAAATCAAAGAAGACCTAAATACATGGAAGAACATTCATGTTCATGGGTTGAAAGACAAAATATTGTTTAGATGTCAATTCTATCCAAATTGATTTACAGCCTCAAAACAATTCCACTCAAAATTCAAATAAACTTCTCTTCATTCTTTTCAAAATAGGGATCCAGTTTTAAATAGGCCAAGCCCTGGATTTTGAGACTTGCTCTTGTGATGCTTATATGGAAGGGTTAGGGGCACCAAATAGTAAAAGCCATCTTGAAAACAAACAATGTTGGAAGCCCCCCACTTCCATATCTTAAAACTTATTACAAAACCACAATAAACAAAACAGTGAAGTACTGCCACAAGGACAGATTTGTAGACAAATGAAATCAAATTGAAAGTTCAGAAATTGATCCTCACATTTATAGCCACCACTCATTTTTGACAAGGGGCAAAGACTACTCAATTGGGAAATAGTCTTTTCAACAAATGGTGTTGGGAAAACTGGATCCCCATTTTCAAAAGAATGAAGGTGGGCCCCTACTACACATCATATACAAAAATCAAAACAAAATGAATAGAAGCCCTAAAGCTAAGAACCAGAACTATCAAATTCCTGAAAGATAGCATAAGGAAGTATCTTCATGATTCTGTTAGAAATTGATTTCTTAGAATATACACTCAAAGCATGAGCAACAAAAAGACAGATAAATGGAACTTCATGAAAATTAAAACCTTTATGCATCAAGGGAATTTATCAAAGTAAAATCACAACCTACACAATGGTGGAAAATATTTGGAAACCACATACCTGATAAGGGTTTAATATCCAGAATATATAAAGAAATACTTCAACAAAAATAATCAAACAACTCAATTAAACAATGGGCAAAGGATTTGAATATATATTCCTCCAAAGATATACAATTGGCTAAAAAGCATACAAAAAGATGCTTAACATCATTTTCTATTTGGGAAATACAACTCAAGACCACAATGAGATAACATTTCACACCCACTTAGAATGATTGCTATTTTTTTAAATGGAAAATTACAAGTGTTGGAGAGGATGTGGAGAAATATGAATACTCATTTGTTGTTAGTGGTAGCGTAAAATGGTGCAGCCACATGGAATACAGTGTGGCAGTTCCTCAGAGAGCTAAGCATAGAATTACTATATGACCCAGCAATCTCACTATTAGGTATGTACACAAAAGAATCGAAAGCAGGGACTTGAACAGATATTTGCACATTGACATTCATAGCAACATTATTCACAATTGCTAAAACATGAAAGCAAGTCAAGTGCCCAACAACTGATAAATGGATAAACAACATGTGGTACATAGACACAATGGAATATTATTCAGCCATAAAAAGGAATGAAGTCCTTATACATGTGAAAACTTAAATGAACCTTGAAGATATCATCTTGAGTGAAATAATACAGACACAAAAGGACAAATATTGCATGATGTCATGGATATAAAAAAATTAGTATAAGCAAACTCATAGAGTCATAATCTAGCAGATAGGCTACCAGTGGATGGGGGTGGGGTAGGGAATAAAGAGTTAATTCTTTAACTGTACAGAATTTCAATTTAGAATGATGGAAAAAGTTGTGGTAATGGCTGGGGGTGATAGCAGTACAATAAGGTCAACATAGTTAATGTGCTGGTTTGAAGGGATTTATGTGCCCTAGAAAAGACACGTTGTGATCCTAATCAACTTGTGGAAGCAACTTTCTATTGCAATTCCTGTTCAGTACTATGGGCTGGAGGCTTGATTAGATTATCTCCATGGAGATGTGGCTCAATCAAATGTGAGGATTAAACTTGATCAGGTGGTGATGTGTCTTCACCCATTCTATGTAAGTCTTGATTAGTTTACTGGGATCCTAAAAAAAAGAAGATATTTTTGGAGAGAATGCCCTTTTGACAATGACAAGAAAGCTACATCAGACCCGAACAGAGCCATGAGGCCAAGAGAAACAGAGTCCACCAGCCAGTGACCTTTGGAGATTCTGAGTGAGTAGACAAGGATGACAGAATGACAAGATCCATGCAGCAGAGTCCACCAGCCAGTGACCTTTGAAGATGAGGAGAATACCCCTGGGGGAGCTTCATGAGGCCTGGAGAGGAAGCTAGCAGATGACGCCATGTTCACCATGTGTCTTTCCCAATGAGACAGAAACCCTGAAAGTCATCATCCTTCTTGAATCAGGGTATCTTTTCCTGGATGCCTTAGATTGGACATTTCTATAGACTTGCTTTAATTGGGGCATTTTCATGGCCTTAGAATTGTAAACTTGTAACTTATTAAATTCCCCTTTTTAAAAAGCCATTACATTTCTGGTACATTGCATTCCAGCAGCTAGCACACTAGAACAGTTAATAACTCTGTGTTATATATTTGAATGTGTTCACAAGGAAAAATTTTAGGTTATATATATATATATGCTATGAGAATACTTTTTTTTTAATCCATGGGACTGTACAACACAGTAAACATTAAGGCAAAGCATGGACTATTGTCATTAGTATAATTATAAAAATGTACTTTCATCAATTGTATCAAATGTACCACACTAAATAAAAGTGTTAATAATAGGGTGATAGATGGGTACCCTGTATTTTATGTATGACTGTTCTGTATACCCATAACTTCTCTAATAAAAATTAAATTAAGTTAAATATTAAGAAAACTACTAGTATTGTAACACAAACTACATAGAGACCTTCACTAAATCTTTCTTTACTACCAAGAATTAAATAAATTATTAATGCTTAGAGACATAATAATGGTAGAGGAATAAAAGGCCCTACAGAGCACTCTTACAAATTTCAATAACGTGCAACACATTTTGCTATGAATCATAGCTGCTACAAGGCTTCCTTCTAATAGATTTCATCCCTACCATAATACTTGTCTTTTCCCTTAGTGTTTGTTTTTTTACTCTAGTGATAAAATTTAACCCAACATATTTTACCTCAAAAAGAACTTTTTCATACTTCCCCAGAAAATAATAGTTGAATAATATGAAATGTTATCAAACAAGCTACTTGTTGACTCAAGAATCAACGAAAGGTCCCCTTGGGGCTCTGGGGAGAAAGGAGGAAATATTTAACTTCCCCATTTGGAGAATTTCTGACATTCTTGCTTGTAGTGGAGACAAACAAATCAAAAGTCCAAGCCTTCAATCTCAGGGCTTGCCCTTATGAAACTTATTCCTGCAAAGAATAGGCTAACCCAACTTAAAATTATGCCTAAGGGACCCCTCAGAGAACTTCTTCTGTTGCTCAAATGTGGCCTCTCTCTCTAAGCCAACACAGCAGGAGAACTCACTGTCCTTCCAACACACACACACACGGGACCTGACTCAGGGGTGTAAATCTCCCTGGCAACATGAGACAGAACTCCTGAGATGAGCTGGGACCTGGCATCATGGGATTGAGAAAACCTTCTTGACTGAAAGGGGAAAAGAGAAATGAGAAAAAATAAAATTTCAGTGGCTGAGAGATTTCAAACAGAGTCAAACGGTTGTCCAGGAGGTTATTCCTATGCGTTACGTAGATATACCTTTTTAGTTTGCGGTATACTGGAATGGCAAGAGGGAAGTACCTGCAACTGTCAAGCTGTACTCCAGTAGCCTTGATTCCTGAAGATTATATTACAATACACCTTTTACAATATGACTGTGTGATTGTGAAACCTTGTCTGATACTCCTTTTATCTAGGGTATGGAAAGATGAGTAAAAAATATGGATAAAAATAAACAAATAATAGTGGGACAAAGGTTAAAATAAATTGAGTAGATGGAAATACTAGTGGTCAATGAGAGGCAAGGGTAAGGGGTATGTTATATATGAGTTTTTTCTTTTTTCTTTTTATTTCTTTTTCTGGAGTGATTCAAATGTCTTAAAAAATTATCATGGTGATGAATACACAACTATGTGACAATATTGTGAGCCATTAATTGCATACCATGCAGGATTGTTTCCATGTTAAGATTTATCAATAAAAATATTCTTTAAAAAAAGAATTAATGAAAGTTGAAGACAAAAAATATATTTGCATTTTACCACCATAGTAATATTTTAGGCAGGGCAACAGCACAAAATAAAATGATTGATATAAATTCAACTTTATCAGTCATTGCAATAAATGTAAATGGAGGAAATGCTCCATTTAAAATATAAAAATTGTCATATCAGAAAAACAATTAAAAACATCATCTCTATGCTGCTTACAAGAGACACATTTAAAATATAGGGCCCTAAAAAGGGTGAAAGTAAAGGATTAAAAAAATACGTATAACAGGCAAATGCTATATAAAAGTAACATTGTAGCTATATTAATATCAGGTAAAATTATATTGTCTATAAGACTATAAGGCAACAATCATTGATAGAGAGAAAGCATATCCATTCTCAAGTTTGCTTTGTTCAGGAAATTTTCTCAGAGTGAACACTAACTATGGCTTTCCTTACTTATCAGGGTTCTGATTTTAACTTTTTTGGCCTGAGAAATACATCTTTGCCAGTCATTGATAAATTTAAAGGAATTGTTAAAACATATTCTATACAGGAGTTTTAGTTGTTTTCAACAGAAAAGTGAAACAAGTATCTAGCCTGTTATAATATTGTAAACAGAAGCCTAAATTGAGTTTTCATACAGTTAAATTTATTTAATTTGAAGGACTATGTTTAGTCTGAAATCATGTTCAAATATTCTTTAAAGAAATGGCAGTGATAGGTAATAGCTATTTTTTTAAATGCTGGCAATGTTTGTTCCACCCACATTTTAAATAAATTTTAACAGGTGTCAGAAATCCAACGTTCTGGAAGCCACTACCTTGAAAGATAACCAGTTCTGGGGAACTAGATTTGAGTGACATGATGAGCTTTGTCGGAGGTTTGGGAAGTGGCAGTGTAAAGTTTTTTCAGGCAGTTGAGTCTTTTTCCCAATAGCATTTTAATAACTTTTTCTTTCAGCCCTAAAGGCAGTATAGAATAACAAGGTCCACATGTTTCTAAAATGTTGAATAATTGCTAATTAAACTGGTTCTGCAAAAAGGAAAGCCAAACATTTGTGTCTTTTGTATATTTTTAAATGAAAGTTACAATATTTTCTGAACAGAAACTCAGATTATATAGCTATTAAGCAAGAGATAAGCTTCAAGTTTGCTAACTCAAAATCAATCATATACAATTTTAGTTATTAATGTTCTCGCTAAACCTGTGTTATTCTTTATTGACAAAATTAAGCAAGCGCACAAACAACAACCACAAAATTATCCAAAATGGGCTTTTCAACTTCATACTGAATATATGTCAAATGCCAGGTATTGTACATTGGAAACCTTTCTGTTGCTAAATATTTTTTAGCTTAGTCAAAAAAGAAAAAACATAATAAGATGATTATGGATGAATTTGAATTAATGACAAGTATAATGAGATTTTCCTCAGTAAACAGGCTAATGGATACTTGATTGGTTTGGGTCAAGAATTGCTATGATGACAAAAAATAACTTTTATGGCACCACACTTGAAAAACAACTAATTACTTGTAGACTGATGATGAATGAACTCCAGGAAGAAATCACTGTACTAAGTACTTAAAAGGCAGATATTTATTGGTGCCACACTTACAGCAATTATCTCAGTTTGTGTATTCTGGCATGTTTCATTTTCTCATTGATTCTAATGTTTTTTGAGCTAGAAATGGTAATTAGAGTTTCAATGTGTGTGCATGTGTTTTCCGCCTTTGTCATAAGCTTGACATTTTTTTATTCTTGCACTGGAACTATTACTATGTCAGTAAAAATAAAAAATCAACTTTTATAGATTCTTGATATAATGGGCAATCCATTTGAAAAAGTTCATCTTGTTCACCCTTTACTGTCCAAAGTGGAATGATAAAGGCTTTTTGAAAATTAAAAAAAAAAATTAGGTCCGATTCTAACTACTAAAGTTAGGGAAATAAACACTAAGGGAAAATTCAATCATTATTGAAGGAATGAGTTCTTCTTGAACGAATCCTTTGTTCAAGCTATGGCTCATATCAGAATATGTTGTACACTATCACTTTATTTCTTGCCCTTTTTAAAAATTTGAGTAATTTTTTTTTCTCAAACTATTAGTAGCTTTAGTGCAACCCAAATAAAAATCCCAATATTTTCTTTTTGTGAAACCTGACAAGCTCATTCTAAAATTTACAAGGAATTGCCAAGAACCAAAAGTAGCCAAGACACACTTGAAGTACCTATGTTCCTTCCTGATATCAAGAACTATCATAAAGCTATAGCAATCAAGACATGGGTAAATATGGTGCAGGGATAGGTATATAGATCAATGGGACTAAATAAAAAGGCCAGAAACAGACCTGTACATATGTGGGCACTTGATGCATAGCAAAGGTTATATTGCAGATCAGTGAGAGAATGGATGGACTTTTCAAAGCTGGTTATTGAAAAAAAAGTAGCCTGGATCCTTACTCAAACGATACACAGAAATAAGTTTTGGATCTAATACATAATGTGAAAAGCAAAATCATTAATATTTTTTACACAGTTAAGAAGACTAGACAGCACAATACTACCTAATTGTAATGTAATTATGTTAAAACATTGAATGAAGCTGCAAGTGAGGTATAGTTTTTTTTCTCTCTATTATCATTTTATTCCTTTTTCTGTTGTCTTTTTATTTCTTTTTCTAAATCGATGCAAATGTACTAAGAAATGATGAATATGCAACTATGTGATGATATTAAGAATTACTGATTGTATATGTAGAATGGAATGATTTCTAAATGTTTTGTTAGTTAATTTTTTTAATCAATAAAAAAATGATAAAGCTATTCACACCTTAAAAAAAAAAAAAGAAGACTGTCTTCATGACCTTAGACTAAGGGGAAGCTTCTTAAATAAGACACAAAGTAGAAGACACAAGGGAAAAATCTGATAATTATGACTACATTAAAATGAAGAATATCTGTTCATCAAAAGACACTATAAAGAGAATGTAAAGACAAGTCATCATGCAGAAGAAGATATTTGCAACACATGTAAGTTGTTTTAGATTTCTCAACAACTCAAGCAAATGGCACAATATGGATCCGCTTCAACAATGGGAATTTATTTGCTTGCAATTTTGAGGTTAGGAAAATGTTCAAATCAAGGTATCATCAAGGTAATGCTTTCTCCCCAAAGACTGCAGCATTCTGGGGCTGGCTGCTGGCAATCCTGGGTGCTTAGCTTGTCAAATGGCAAAGCACATGGCAACATGTACTGGTATCTCCCTTCTCTTCCAGTTTCCATTGATGTTCGGCTTCTGGCTGGTCTCTCGGGTTTTTTATCTTTATCTGAATTTCATTCTGCTTATAAAGGATTCCAGTAATAGGATTAATACCCATCCTTATTGGACTGGGCTACACCTTAACTGAAACTATCTCATCAAAAGATCCTACTTACAATGGTTTCACACCCATAGTGATAGATTAAATTTAAATTTAAATACATGTTCTTCTGGGGTACATATAACTTCAACCCCCCACAACACTATATAAATATATATATATGTATATAATATGCCTAAAAATAAGTATGAAAAAAATATCCAACCCAGTATAAAAATATGCAAACAACTGGAATAAACTTTTAGAAAAAAAGAGAAACAATTATGACAATATCATCAGTAATCAGAGTAATACAAATTAAAACACTTATATACCCACCCAAATGCAAACAATTAATGATTAACAAAATACCAAGTGATACTATTGAACCTCTTGGATACCTTAGAAAACAGATTGGCATTACTAGTGATGATGAACATGGACATATTCTTTGATTCAGTAACTCTGCCCCTAAAAACCCAAGATACATTCTCACATATCTATAGAAAGACAAGAAAAATAATGTTTATAACAGCATTTGCTTGTAATATAAAAAGAGCCAGAAAAAAATAAACATTCATAAAGAGAAGTTGACTAAATGAATTGAGGTGTATTTTTATACAGCAATAAAAGTAAAGTATAGCCATATGCATTAATATGGATAAAACTTGGCAATATAATTTTGAGTCAAAAAGCAAGTCAAAGAAGAGTATGTTGGGCATGATTTCCATTTATAGAAAGTATAAAAACAGCTAAAACCATATTTCTATATGTAGATATATATATCTGGTTGCTATATTGACAAAGGAAAGAAAGGAATGATTATCACAAAACTCAAAGTAGTCGTTTACTCTGGGGCAGTGAGTAGAGAAGGGGATGCTATTGAAGATGGGCACACCAGGAGGATTTTAAGGCACTGGCGATATTTTATTATTTATATGGGGTCAGTTTCTTTTTACATATTTTATTATACATACACACATATGAGATTTCAAAGTAAAAACATAAAGAATGAGCTTAAGCTACTCTTTATCTACATGAATAAACCTTAACCCAAAAACAAAAAACAATTCATGACACATTGGACTTATTTTTCAACATTTGTGAAGTCTGCTGAAGACTTGATCACAGATCAGCACCAATCAATTTTTCAATAATTCCTGTTTTTAACAATCTTAATGTCAATCTGTGCCTAGGAAAAGAATGCTATTTCACAACCTGACACTTCCAGCAAGGGATCTAATCCACCTTCCTTTAGAGGCAGGGCAAGAAGGGAGAAAAGTGTCAGTTAGTCCCTTGACAGGGGCACTTTATATGCCCAAATCTCTAAACTTATCTAGGAATCCCTGAGTTATCTTATAAAGATAAAAAATAAACACTCTGAAAGTATTGCCTACACAACTGCCTAGCAGAACCTGTTACTAGTGCATCCAAAGAGCCCACATTTTCCCTCTCACTTCTTTTGTTTCCCTGGTAACAACCTACCTTGGCAAACTGGTTTGCCAATTTGGCTACCTGTTCATCATCTCTCTCTTCTAGTTTATAATTCAAAACCTTTCAAATAAGGCTGAATGCTCCAGGAAAAAAATGGACTTGATTTTTGCCCATGTTCTTGCTTTGGCCACTAATCTTACTCCTTCATTTTTCTGCCTTGAAATGTCCAACCTTGGCCATTTTGATCAACTTGATAGCATGAGCTTGAATTTGCCTTGCTTCTTTTCAGAATCCTGCCAGCCCAATTCCCAGGCCTCAGTCCAGGATCTTCTGCCATTACATACACTTTAAACTCATCTACAGCTGTAAGCAGCCCCTTCTTCCCAGCTTTAACACAAGCAGCAACTACAATAAGACCCCATACCCATCACCAAATTGACACCTATGGATATTGCCTTTATTGCTACACCCTTAACATGACCACTATGAATCAGGTTTCGCAGAGATACATTGTGCCTCTTTTAATTTGTCAGGGTTGTTGTAGCAAATACCACAAACTGGTTGGTTTAAACAGTAAGAATTTTACTGTCTCCCAGTTTGGGAGGCTAGAAGCCCAAAATCAAGGAATCAGTAAGCCATGTTTTCTAAGAAGTCTATAGTCTTCTGGTGGTGGCTTGCCATCCATAACTCAATTCATAATTCAATCTCTCCCTCCACCACATGACAATCTGTCTCTTTCTCTGACTTCTTCCACCATGTCCAAATTACCTTTGTATATAAGGATTCTAGTCATATTAGGCTAAGGCCCACCTTGATTCAATTTTGCTTCATCTTAATAGGATATTTGAAAATTCCATTTATAATTAATTTTACATCCACATGTCTTCTGGGGGACAGGATTCAATCCTTGACGGTGCCCCTTTGTCCATGGGCATGAGTTACATCCATGCTATTTTGTCCCAACCCAGAACTGAAGAACCAGAGTGGATATTATCAAGGCTGAAAGACCAGAGAGATCCACAGGACATGCAGAGGGCATCAAGGTATCAAGCTGTAGGCCAAGTGTCTGCCTTGAGACTAAGGGGCATAACATAGAGTGTTATTTTGCTTAATGACAGGAACCAAGATGATAGGACTGGGCAGATTTAACATGAGCAACAGAACACTTAAGAGGTTCAACAATTCTCACCCATTCTCTCCTAACTCCTTCTGCCTGGTTAACTCCTATACTCACCCTTCAAACCTCATATTAACCATCACTTCCTCCAGAAAGTCCTGCCCCATTGGATTAGGTGTCCCTACTACATGCTCTAATACATAGCATCATGTGCTCAGTCGTATAATAAGTAATTATAGAGTATAGCACTGTATTATAATTACTGTTCACTTATTCTGTGCCCTTTATTAGACAGATAACCTCCATGAGGACTGGGAACATGTCTATCTTATTCAGCAATATAACTTCAGCATCTAGCACAATAACTGACCCATGTAAAACATAATTGCAAAAATTACAATAAATATTATTGAATGAATTAATTATTTAAAACACTAGTGAGAAGTTGGGAGGGAAGGCAAGCGATCTCAATCCTAGAGAAACTGGGGAAGCAAGACAAGAGCCCAAAGACAGTGAATACAGTATAAAGGAGTGCGTAGTCATAAGCAGTATCTCAAGTACAAAGACAAGGGTTAGCAACCAGGTTGGTGATAACTGAGTGTGCAAGCTGCTGATCTAAGTTTTCTGAAATTCAGAATAATATATTTGATTCCAAATCCTAGGGTAGAGTTGAACCTGTAGAAGATACTTGTTCCCCAGCTGGTACACAGGATCAGGGAATCAAGGAGGTCACTATATAAACATTTAGCATATATCAAACTCTTCCAGGGTTACTGATACAAACCAAAGACCCTAGGGCTCCAGGGAAAAATAAGCTTATTGTACCCTGTGTAATGTTACTAGCACTTCAAGTTCTTTCTATAAAAGCAGACAAGGAATAAAATTATGTAGTAATTAACTGGCTATCCCATCATTCTACATTTGGCTTTCTCAAGACTTTAGGGAGATGGAGCACTGCTGCACACATATTTCTGCCCCTTAGGGTAAGATAGCTTCTCTTTTCCTTATTGTGTATCCTCCCAAGACAGTTTGAGAGAGCCCATCATTACCTCCCTAAAGTGTGCATCCTTAGCTTCAGAAACTAAAGCAACCTAAAAATAACTCCAATTTCTCTTTAAATGCTTCTCACAGTGTGCTATGTTCAGAACATGTATGTCTAGGAGAGCAAACAAGGCTTCAAAGTCAACTAACTGGTCAAGCTCAACCATATTTCTACTAAATAATCATAAGTAACAAAAAACTTTAAGTTAATTCAAAATAAGTATATCCTTGTATATTCATAGACTATCTCTTGAAAGGGAAAAAATGCTGTTGATAGAGGTTATTTCTGAAAACTGACTCAAGATAGCTGGAGACAGGAACTCAGAAAATAATTCATTTTTACTGTATACCTATTTGTACCTTTTGAAATTTGCATCATTGGCTTGTAATACTTAAAAAATATGATTTAATTAAAATAAAATGAAACAAGCATCCTCCCTATGACTTGGCTCCACTTTAAAGTCAAGCTCATCTTTCCTTGGGCAACTCCCACAATATGCTAGTCCAAAGAGATCCTCTAGCACTTCTCACGTGGGTAGATATTTTAAAACAAGGGCCTCTGCCAAGCAGCAATCCATATGTGAATGTTGCAGAGCCAGTAGAAAATATAGTGAAACTGGAGAAGACAAAACAGCTGTTGCTCATAGGCAAAGCAGATATGGATCAGACTCGATCCTCCCATCTGGCCAATATCAATGCCGATGTTCCACTAGTGTGTTCCTCTTGGTTAACCTGATTTAATTAACTGAAAAGAGCATTTACCAGACCTTTGCCTAAATTAGTGAAAACATCAGAGTTATTTGGAATGGTTGCTGAGGAGGATTGTGTAAAAGCTCCAATATTCAAATACAAAACTCTAAAATTCAGGAGGACAGGGGCCATGCCTGTCTTGTTTGTCCCATTTCCAGTGCTTAGTACAGTGGCTGGCAGTTTGCAGGCATTCAATTAATAACTGTTAAAAGAATAAGTGGATGGACAACACATGAAAAAGTATATTCCCCAATTGTCAAAGAAGTTAATTCTCTTGTCTAGAGTCACACAGCTAGATATTGGCAGAAATCAGACTACAACCAGGTCTCCTGTCTTATCCCTTGATCCATGAATATATTAGCAGCAACAGACCAATAAGAAGCCTCAAACTATTGGAACAAAAGTATTGGTAATCAGCAATCTCATATGGTTTAACCTAGAAAATTGATTTTGAGGGACAACTGAGGACAAAAAGAATCTTTACATAGATTTTAGAATAAATAACTATGAAGTCCTCCTCTAAATATACTGTATATAAAAGTACTTTCAGCTTAACATAAAAAGGAAGAATAAAGTTAGTCTATTGTAAGCTGACAGGAAATAGGAAATATGTTTTTGGAAGTGCTGTTTTATTTAGGGAGCTACAAACAAAAGATTAAATGTGAAGCTCAGGGCAAAAACTACATAGATTCTTGTCTTTCAAAATTATCCCCCAGAGACCAGGCCTGGAATCAAAGAAGCATCATCACCGAAATTGTGCCCTCCTTTTAGTAGCATTATCCAGTCACCACTTCCTTCCCTCCTGGCCCTGACAAGCACAGTCAAAATATCCCTACTACTGGATTGCCTCCTATTCTCTCTGAACACTTTCCAAACTATAAAACTTATTCTCAGTTGCCTGATGTAGGAAGAGTCTTATAAAACCATCATTCCTAAAGATGACAGAAGTAGGGAGCTCTAAACTCAGTTCATCCTCCAACGTAGCTACTAAATAGCAAGAAGCTGTCTGAAACAACTCTATAGGGCATCCAGAGACCAGAAGAACACTGTATACCATCTGGGGAAGAGCAGAAGTTAGAGACAGATAGTCTGGGTTGAAAAGCTGTAAAACTCTCCATGCCACAGTAGCGGGTGCCCATCCCCCACTCTGACAGCAAGCTGCCCTTGGTTCCAGTCCCTGACTAAAAATAAAAGTCCTCTTCTTCAAGAATGTGGGTGGAGCACAGCCAAGCATGGATATCAGCTTTTGATTAGTGAATTCAGAATGCTGGTTCTCAGCTCTAAGAGCAGCTACAGTTTCAACAAGCCCAGGACAAAATGCAGCCAGCAGACTTTGTTTCAAGTGCTTCCCACACTGGGCTGGAAGTAGGGGCAACTTGGAGATACATTGCCTATTTGGAGCTGTAACAGTTTGATGAAGGATAGCTCTTCCCCAAAAATGGGGTTGTAGGGGACATGGCCAAGCGCTGATTTTGACTTTTGATTCGGGAATTCAGATTGTCAGGTCCTGGATCTGAAGGCAGCTACAGTTTCAACCTGCCCAGAACAAAAATACCTGGCAGCCTCTGTTTCAGCTGCTTCCCACACACGGAAGACACTGAACCTCTTTGGGGCTGCAGGGAACATTTTGCTGAAGGGTGGCTCATCCCCAAGAACAGGGGGAAAGCATGGCCCAGACATGTTTGCAGCTTTTGATTAGCAAATTCAGATATCTGGATCCCAACTAGGAGCTACAGTTTCAACCCATTCCAGACAAAAGTGACTGCAGCTTCTGTTTCAACCACACCCCAATGTCAGGAGCAGAGTCATTTGAGATTTAAAGGCACAGTACCACCTTAGGATTATGGAGAACAGTTTGCTGAAGAACACTAACTGTTCAGCAGGCCAAGAAAGCACAGATTTGGGAAACCATCAAACAGAAGATTGGAATTTTTCCATGTATCCTTCCTAGGGCACTTACAATTCAAGCTACACTCCCTTCATGAGTCCCTGACCCTGCTTTGACTGGGAAATACTAACTTGGGAAAGTCCTATATGGCGTGACCTTCTTCCTAGAATTTGACTTCCATACAAAAGCTGCTAGAGACAACAAAAGGAGAGCTAAAACACTATAGAGACAAATCTAAAACAGAACAGATCAATATTCATGAAGAAGGAAAAGGTGAAAGGAAGTTTTCTAGTGGGGGTTGAAATGATAGCACGAGTTGCGCAATCTGAAAAATTATACCACATATCCTGAGCAATAATCAGATGATAAGATTTGGAAAAATCTCATCAGTTAAACGCAAGCTATTCTACAGGTTTAGAATAGGTTGAATTAAGTATCAAAGCCTTAGCACAAAGCCAATCAACAAGAAAACCCTAAGCAAGAGAGAGAAATTAACCATGAGAGTAAATACTTCAAGATAAGCAACTGTATAGACAGCAGCAAAAGATTATAAGCTATGCTAAGAAACAGGAACATATGATCCAGTCAAGGAACAAATTCAAATTTCAGAGGAGACACAGAATTTGGAGCTACTAAGATATTTTTTAAATGTCCTAACAATTCAAGGAAATGAAGGAAAATATGAATAAAGAGATATAGGATATTAAGATGACACTGTGTGAGCAAAAATAACAATTTGAAAATATATAAAGAAACATAAAAGAAATGATGAAAATGAAATATAAAATCAAAGAGATTAAAAATACACCAGAGGGTGGGCCACGGTGGCTCAGCAGACAGAGTTCTTGCCTGTCATGCCGGAGACTTGGGTTCAATTCCCAGTGCCTGCCCATGCAAAAAATAATAATAAATACACTAGAGGTATACAACAAATTTCAACAGCCAGAAGAATCATTGAGCTAGAAGACAGGACAATTGAAATCTTACAAACAGAAAAACAGATAGAGAAAAGAATGGAAAAATTGAGCAGGGTCTCAGGGATTTAAATGACAGCACAAGGAGGACAAACATGTATATCATGGGTGTCACAGAAGGAGAAGAGAAGGATGGAGACAGAAAGAGTATTTGAGGATATAATGGCCAAAAATTTCCTGGCTCTTATGAAGGACATAAATATGCATGCCCAAGAATCACACATTCTTCAAACAAAATAAATTCTGATAGACCTACTCCAAGATACATACTTATCAGAATGTCAAAGGCCAAAGATAAAGAGAATATTATGAAAGAAAGACAAAAGTGATTTATCACATAAGGGGGAAACATAATGAGGCTAGATGTCAATTTTTCATCAGAAACTGTGGAGGTGAGAAGGCATTGGTATATGTTTATGATACCAAAAGAGAAAAACTGCCAACCAAGAATTCTTTACCTGGAAAACCTACCCTTCAAAATAAAAGAGAGGACTTTTGTCTCCATCACCCCTGTCTTTGTGAGCATACCCACACGTCCTCTCACATATGTACCTAATAAATTTTCAGCCTGTTTACTCTATGTTGTGCTGTGCCCTTGATTTCCTCCTCACAGCATTGCCAAGAACCTAGGAGGCTAAAACCAGCAGCATGTTTTGGCGAGCCAGGCAGGAATAAGTTCTCTTCTCCAACTATCCAGGCTGGTAAATCAGGACTATAGACCAGGAGGCATGTCCATGTGATTTTTCTTTTCTTCTTGCTTAGCTCATTGTTATCCTCTTCTATGTCTTCATGCCTCTGTGTCTTCCTGAAATGGTGGAATGATTTTCACTGGAATCTAGGGGTACAAGTCTAACATAAACTCAATTCATCCTGAGCCTCTGGCTCCCTTCTCAGAGGTGGCAGGAGCCCATCTCCATGCTGTGCAGATCCAAGGAGATACAGGGCAGTGGGTGATACTGTCCTTTGGGAACTGAATGGGGGCTTCTCCCCATGTCAAGCAGGAGTTCAATGGGAGTTGAATCAATTTCCCACCCCTTTATCCTCAGCTCTCAAAACTTCCCCATGCTCTCTCTTTTCCTCCCCTCTGAGAACCAAGACACTTCTTCTTGCTAAACCTGTCCATCTTTTCACCTCCTTGGCAGAGATTCTCTCCTTTGCCTCCAGAGAATCTCCTTTCTCCTATTTCTGGCCTTCTATGCCTTTTAAGACATCCCATCTTTTATAACACAGACTTCTGGCCTAAGAATTCTTGTACCAAACAAGGTATTGTCTTTGACATTCTAGGGAGTCACCTCTGGTTTAGGCCTAAGGGAAGTAGGTGCTTTTCAATGGGAATGTCTCCCCCTGAAAACCAGAATTGAGGTTTGCGGGGTAAGTGAAAGCCCCAGCTCTCCTTATTGGAGTAAGCTGAGCCTGTGAGAGCCAGTAAGTCCCCTGTTCATCTCAGAATGGGCATGCAGGCCTTCTTGCTCTCTGCTCATGTGTGGTGTCACTTTGATGACTGGTTTCTCACTTTCCTCCAGGTCTTTCCATCTCTTTGTTCACTACCACATCTCAAGTCCAAGCATATTTTGCTATTAGTCCTCCTGAAGGTCTTGTCCAGTGCAGGAGGAAACCACTGGTTAGGGAGAATAGGTTGTAGGGTGTGTGTTCACTTTCTTAAAAAAATATATGCACTGTGTGGGAAGGAAGAAGTCTCACTTCTGGCGCTGTCCCACAGTATATCCATACCTAAATCCCTCTGATTGCCTAAAAAGCACACTAAGACATGTTCTTAAAAGGGGCTTAATTTCCTCATCACGTGTTATTTCCCTCTAACTCAATCATAGCAACATCCAGAGCTAACACCTGGTTAATACCCTCCCTAAAATGTGTTTGTTGCAGGCCCTTTCTAGTCTCTTAGGCAGTACTCTAGACACTCAGGAAGATGAGTGGGTCAGCTCATCAGTTTCTGGATGGTACTTGGCATCTGTCTCCTGAGTCTTCAAGGACCCTGGGGATGCCTGGGGATAGGGAGCTTGATCTAATGGGCCTAAGGTATCAGTCCTTGGAACAACAGGCCAGGGACCTGGGATGCCAGGCTCCAGTAGGAAAATCTGACTTTTACTTCTCTCTCATCCTTAGAAATGGGTGGTACTTCCAGTATTCCAGCTGACAGCCCATTGGGCTATCTGCTATAAAATTAAGATGATCTTCCCACCACAGAGCTAAAAAGGGAAAACTTATTTTCTTCTGCAATACAGCCTGGTCACGATATTTCATGGAGGATGGCTAATGTTAGCACATGAATAGGACAGTCAGTTATAACCCTATCTTACAATTACCAATTTTGTTTGGTAAGAAAGAGGGAAAGTGTCAAAGAAATTCCTTATGTACAGCCTTTATGGTCTTATATCAGGACAAACCCATAAAGGGTTCTTGCAAATTATATTATACCCAAGATAACTGCCAGGAACTTCTTTCTCATAATTCTTCTTTGCAAAAGGAGCAAAATATTTTAAATAATCCTTTTTTTCATTTTTTTCTTTAAATAATCGATTTTTAAATAGCCTCCCTGCCCCAGAATCCTCATTTAATCACCATTAAAACACTTGGTGGCTGAATATAAAGCTTTTCTTCTAAATCATGCTCTCTTTATAGCCCTCAAAAAGCAGGAAGTTTGGAGGACAAAGATATTCCAGGAAGCATTGTCCTAGACTTCTCTTAGGTGGGGCAGGCTCCCACTTCAGGAATGTTAAGTCTAAACATCTCCCAGGGAGGAACACTCATCACAGGCAACTCATCTCAGGAATGCCCGGGGACTTTACTCCCTGTGTTCCCAAGTGATTGGGCCCATGGAGAGGAAAATGCCCAGCTCTAGCACATGCTGGGATGCCACACAGTTGCATAGATGCAAGTGGGGCTCCTCTTTTTTCTTTTCCAGAGAAAATGGAAAATCCAGCAGTAAATATAAACTAAAAGATGGGGAAGCATAGCCCTCCAATGGAACTCTCAATTATAATACCATCCTCCAGTCTGTGAAAGACAGGCAAAGTTGTCAGAAATTCCCTAGGCCCAGGTATTTATGGCTTTCTATCAAGAGAAGGCCCTGTGAGAGACATGTCACTTGTGTTTACCCATGTATCAATTTCTATTTTTAAAAAATCTTCTTAATAAGCCCCTTTTAAAATGTGTTACTAAAAGTTTTAGCATGAAAAAATGTGCCACAGGGCTAGTTAATTGTAATAAATAAAGGGAAATCACTCAGGAAAAAGACAAAAACCCAGCTCTGGGGTGCACGGGTAGTTCAGTGGTTAGAATGCCTGCCTTCCATGCAGGAGACCCAGGTTCGATTCCCGGACCATGCACTCCACCCCTGCTCCCCCCCAAAAAAAACCCAGCTCTGTTCCAGGGGAGGCTAGTAGAAGTCTTAAAAGGTTACTAAGTCCAGATTCCCAGGAAAGTCAAATTTTACTGGGCACATATTTCATCAGCCATTCTGCCCCTGACCTTTGGAGAAAGCTACAAATGCTTTTCATGGGCCTGAAAACTCCCACTAATAACTTATTAAAAACTGCCTTTTATGTCTTTAACAATCTAAACAAGGCTGAAGAGGAGGAAAAGGTAAAGAGAGTTAATCGAAAGACCAGAGAACAAGTTAGCTTTTTGCAGTTGCTATTAACAGTTCCTTATCCTCTCGAGGCTACCCAAATTATGGTTCCAAGCCTCAAGCATCTTGCTTCAACTGCGGGTAAGAAGGCCACTGGCAAAGAGGGTACCAGAAACCTTGAGACAACCCTCAAACTTAGGACCCATCGGGGCCTTAGCTTAGGTTCCACCAACAGAGGCTTCAGGTCCAGGTACTGCACTGTCTCCTGAAGGAGGACAGCCCCCCAAGCCCTGCCTGTGGCAAGTGAAGGAAATGTAGGGTGCCTGAGGCCACATATGACTCTGCTGAATTCACATCTAACAAACTTAAAGGAGCCCCAGGTGGCACTCATCAGGACAGGTAAGATTATTAATATCTTAATATCTTAATAATTAACACTGGAGCCACTCTGTCCTAAAGTGCCATCCTGGGCCTACCTCTACTTGGACTTGCCTAGCTATGGGAGTTAACAATAAAGCCAAAACTTAAAATCTCCATTACCCCTCTCCTTTGTAGGCTCAAGGACATTCGAGCATCCCATCAATTTTTCATTGTCCTTGAATGCCCCATCCCACTTCTAGGGAAATTTTTTCACCCCCTAGGGGCTACCTTCAGACCAGTAAACCCAGCTAGTTTTTACCCCCTTGTTTGCCCTAAAGCACCCACTAGAGAGAGGCCTCTTGGCATCCCAGAGAAGAGCACTTAGCAAATAAACCATTTTGTATGGAATAAAAGCATCCCAGGACAAGCCCATGAGAAACTCCTGACTGCATGCAAGTTTTCCATTCTAAATCTTAAAAATGCATTTTTTGTATCCCTCTTCACCCTAACTCTCAATGCCTATTTGCTGTTGAATGGCAAAGACGTCAAGATAAATTTCTCACCCTACTCACTTAGACAGTGCTGCCCCAATGGTTTCAAAATAATCCCTATATCTTTAAAAATATCTTAGCATTAGACCTTAATGGATTCCAACTGCCTCAAAATATAGTCTTGCAATATGTTAGCTTTATAAACTAACATATTTCTAATATAAGTGAATCTTGCTTATAGTCATTAACTACAGGCTCTAAATATAGAAAGCTGAAAAATGTTTATAAAAGTAAATTCTATCACAGGCAATGCTAACCAAAGTTAATAAGCCTGTTTTCTAATATTCTTAAAAAATATTAGTTTTCTCTAGAAAATAATGTAAATTATTATTCTATACTTAATGAAAGGTTATAAAAAGTTTTTCTTAACCATGTGAGTACTCTGTCTAAAAAATAAAATTTTTATATCATATCAGAATATCCTTATTAATGTTTATGTTGACCTTATCCTTTATCTCAAAAAACAAGTCTTCTCACTCTTAAAGGAAAACTGTTACAAAAGATTACAAGTACCTCGCAAAAGTTAGATGCTAAAATAGTTTAATATATTATATTAAAATACATTTAGGAAGTATCACAATAATTAATAGAGATTTTTGATCCTTCTGTTAGCTAAATTTGCTTGGGTATAATGTTATTCATATATTTGGATATTATTTTAAATTCCTAAATACCTGAAAATGTTCTATCTGAGCTCTGATACGTATAATGTTAACTGTTACGTATAATGTTGTTCATGGGAACAACCAAATTTAACTGTCAGTTACATTACTTTAAGCCTTCTCTAAAAGTACAGGTGATCAGCTATAAGTCAGAACTTCATCTTCAAAAAAAAGAACTTTAAAGGAGGACTAATGCAGTGTACAAATGTTCTACCTGTTAACCTAACCCTAGTAAGTGTGTAAAGGTAAAACAGGACAAAACTTCTTCTGTAGTCTGGCAAATATTTTTATTTCTAAAAATAGCTTCATTAACAACAAGAACAAAAATCAGAGTATGTGATAGTCAAACTAAAGTGAAACCAAAGCCCTGCCTCCAGGAACTTTAGCTCAAAAAGCAGAAATAATTGCTCTCACCTGAACTCTAAAACTAAGCACAAGAAAAAAGGCTAAATCTCAACACCAATGCCCAATATGCTTTCCTAGTCCTGCATGTTCATGCAGCAGTGCAAAAATGTGAGGTTTTCTTCCAATTAAACACCACTCAATCTCTTATATGCTCTTACCAACAGAAAAATAGTGGTAATTCATTGCCCTGGCCATCAAAACACAATGCTAATATCTCTCAAAAGAATAACTTGGCTGACACAGCAGCCAAAGCTGCAACCTGATGAGCCCCTTCTAAACACATTCCTGCACCTCTCAACTTAGCACATGTACCTTCTTATTCTCCAGTTCAGCAAAAATGAGCAGCCCAACTAAGATTCATTCTTGAACCTGAAAAATGGTAATTTCCTTCCCTCATCCCCAGTCTCATTTGGCTAATGCCTCTCCTAGACCTACTCACTTCTGTCCTTCTCTTGCTATTAATTGGCCCTTGTATTTTCAAACTTTTCACCAAGTTTACTTCTTTCATACTAGAAACCTTTCAGACCAATCAATACTGATGCAAATACATTCAGTCATTCCAACTATCCCTCTGGACCCTTCCCTTCTTAATTTAAATAAGATAGCCAGGAAGTTCTACACCCCATCACAGTCTACATACCATGAAAAGCCAGGAACAGCTACAGAAAACAGACCCTCATCCCTCAGCAACCCTTCTAATTAAGGGGCTAAAACTCTCTGAGGGGGGAAGTTGAGGCAGGCTAGAACAGAGATCTGAGAAAGGGGAGAAGACCTTGAGCAAGGAAGGTTAATCAAAGTCATGAAGGCCCATATGGGAAACACCCTGCAGCAATCAACCCATCTGAAGCCAAATGACCCCCCCCACCACCTGAGTGAGACATCTACAGAGAAAGGTGGAGCCAACTGACCCACTCAAATGCACTATGTACCACCAGACACACCTGGGAGAGGAGAGAGGGGAAGAGAAAGCCCTGAACAAGAAAGGGGAAGGAGGAGTAAGTAAAGCTAACCTGTAAAATCAGATGGCCCCAAATTACCATTGCCTCTTGCCTTTCTCATCTCTATCTTTGTGAGTGCCCACCTGTCTTCTCACATGTGTATGTAATAAGTCTTCTACCTCCTTACTCTAAAAAAATGAGGGAGAGTTTAAATATCCATAAATAAAGAGAAACAGAGAATTTGTCAGTAAGACACCTGCCCTACAAGATATACTAAAGGGACTTTTGCAGGCTGAAAGGAAAGACAGGAGAGAGAGAGGTTTGGAGAACAGTGAAGAAATGGAGATTTTCAGTAAGGATAAGTAAATGGGTAAAAAAAAGAGAGACAAAAATTAAATCTGACCTAAATAACCCAAAAGATAAAATGGTAGAAGTGCTGCCTTTACAGTAATATCACTGAATGTTAATGGATTACATTCCCTAATGAAAAGACACAGATTGGCAGAATGAATAAAATAGTATGATTCATCTACATCCTGTCTACAAGAGACTAACTTTAAACCTGAGGACACAAATAGGTTGAAAGTGAAAGGTTGGAAAAACACATTCCATGCAAACAATAACCCAAAAGTGCTGAGGTAGCTATAACAATACCACAAAAATTAGACATTAAATGCAAATCTGTTACAAGAGATGTTCTAGTTTGCTAGCTGCCAGAATGCAATATACCAGAAACAGAATGGCTTTTAAAAAGGGGAATTTAGTAAGTTGCTAGTTCACATTTCTAAGGCTGAGAAAATGTCCCACTTAAAACAAGTCTATAAAAATATCCAATCTAGGGTATCCAGGGAAAGATACCTTGGTCCAAGAAGGCCAATGAAGTTCAGGGTTTCTCTCTCAAGTGAGAATGCACATGGCAAGCAGGATCAGGGTTTCTCACTCAGCTGGAAGGGCACATGGCAAACACGGTGTCATCTGCTAGTTTTCTCTCCTAGCTTCATTTCATGAAGCTCTCCGGGAGACGTTTTCCTTCTTCATCTCCAAAGGTCGCTGGTTGGTAGATGCTCTGCTTCTCATGGCTATGTCATTCTCTGCTCTCTCAGAAATCTCTCTTTCTCCAAAATGTTTCCTCTTTTATAGGATTCCAGTAAATTAAGACTCACCCAAATGGGTGGAGACACGCCTCCAGCTAATCCAGTTTAACAACCACTTTTGATTAAATCACATCTCCAGGGAGATGATCTAATTACAGTTTCAAACATGCAGTACTGAATAAGGACTAGAAGAAGTGGCTGCCTTTACAAAATGGGATTAGGATTAAAACGTGGCTTTTCTAGTGGACATACATCCTTTCAAACCAGCACATTCCACCCCCTGGACCCTAAAAAAGACAGATTTACCCTATATACAAAATATATTAATTTCATAATAATGTCAGAAATACTTAAACCATTTCAGTAGCAATACACATGAAATACAAGTTAGAAACAGTACAAACTCCTATCAAAGTGAGTTACTGGCATGGTCTGTTCTAAGGCAAAATTATCCTCTGTCTCTAGACCTATAAAAACTCAAAACAAGTTATTAGCTGCCAACATACAAAGGAGGAACAGTCATAGGATACATATACATATTTCCATAGGGAGGAAATAACACAGGGGTCACTGGACCCATGCAGTTTCAAAAACCCACATGGCAAAGTCCATTAGATTTCAAAGTCTGGGAGTCATTTATCTCCGGGGCTTCTAAAAATGGCAGTTCCATGCTTTCTGAGGGCTTTCCTCTCTTTGAATGCAACCTTGGGAGACTTTGGAGAGACCACCTTTTTCTTGGCTCCACCCTCCCCAAGCATCCGGGCTGTACCTGGGCTCTCTGCCATCTCCAGGGCACATGCTCAACTCTTCCATATGGTGGCCACCGGGCTCTCCCCAAACCCCAAGGAATATGGTTCACCCTCTCCAAGGCCTGAGGTGACACAACTCTTCCACTGCAATGAGGTGGAAGGCCCACCGTCTGCCTTTGGGAAAAATACCCCCTCTCCACATGCTTGGGTAGGCCCAAGGTTTCTTGACTTCAGACCTCAACATCCATGGCATTGACTCTGAAGTTATTTTTCTTCCAATGTGTCCCTTTTCTGAGCCCCCTGAGTCTAGAGTGACAGCAGCTCTGTTTATAAAGGTTCCACAGCACTCTCGTTGGCTTTCTATGCAGTAGCCTTGGATCATGCCCATCAGACATAAGGAGTTTCCACAAATCCTTCCTAGATAACTCCATGTCCAATCCTGGCTTTCTCTGAAATGGCTGACTGGTTTCACATTTGGTAAATCCTCACATGGAGCACTATTCTCTGGGGTCTCCTTTCCTAGAAGCCCAGAATTTTCCAGAACATCAATTTCTGGTTTATTTGTACCCAAGAGTTCAGTTCTCAGCTTATCTCTTTCCTGCCACATTTCACTATAAGCTGTGGGGAGAAACCAGGCTACGCCTTCCACATTTAATTTGGAAATCTCTTCTGCTAAATATCCAAGTTCATGGCTTTTAAAATCTGCCTTCCAGATAAAGCCACTAGTCAACTTTGCCAGATTATCTGCCGTTTTAAAACAAGGATCACCTTCCTTCCAATCTGTAGTGACACATGTCTCATTACTGTCTAGAGTCTGGTCAGAGGTATCTATAGAGTGCACATTTCTACCAATAGTCTCCTCAAAGCATTCTTGGTCTTCTTTATCAAACTCCTCACAACTTCTCCAAAATCTTCCCTTTATCTGTTTAAAAAGCCATTCCAACATGTTTGGTATTTGCAAACTGCAGCAGCACCCTACTCCCAGTACCAAAATCTGTTCTAATTTGCTAGCTGCCAGAATGCAATATACCAGAAATGGAATGGCTTTTAAAAAGGGGAATTTAAAAAAAAGATAAGGGATAATTGGAGCTGAAGGGATACAGACTGTACAACGGGACTGGATATAAAAACTCAGAAATGGACAGCACAATACTACCCAATTGTAATGCAATTATGTTAAAATACTGAATGAAGCTGCATGTGAGGTATAGGTTTTTTTTGTTTTTTTTCTTTCTATTATTGTTTTAATTCTTATTCTGTTGTCTTTCTATTTCTTTTTCTAAATCGATGCAAATGTACTAAGAAATGATGAATATGCAACTATGTGATGTTATTAAGAATTACTGATTGTACATGTAAAAAAAAAAGAAAAAGAAAAAAAAATAAATAAATAATAGGGAGAACAAATGTTAAAATAAAAAAAAAATCCATTGTCAAAAAAAAAAAGGGGGGGAATTTAATAAGTTGCTAGTTTACAGTTCTAGAGCCAAGAAAGTGTCCCAATTAAAACAAGTCTAAAGAAATGTCCAATCTAAGGCATCCAGGGAAAGATACCTTGGTTAAAGAAGGCCGATGAAGTTCAGGGTTTCGCTCTCAAGTGAGAAGGCACACAGCGAACACAGTCAGGGTTTCTCTCTTGGCTGGAAGGGCACATAGCGAACATGGCATCATCTGTTAGTTTTCTCTCCTGGCTTCCTTTCATGAAGCTCCCTGGGAGGCATTTTTCTTCTTCATTTCCAAAGGTCACTGGCTGGTAGATGCTCTGCTTCTCATAGCTATGTCATTCTCTGCTCTCTCAGAAATCTCTATTTCTCCAAAATATCTCCTCTTTTATAGAATTCCAGTAAATTCATCAAGACTCACCCAAATGGGTGGAGACATGCCTCCAGCTAACCCAGCTTGACAACCACTCTTGATTAAATCACATCCAGAAAGATGATCTAATTACAGTTTCAAACATACAATACTGAATAGGGACGAGAAGAAGTGGCTGCCTTTACAAAATGGGATTAGGATTAAAACATGACTTTTCTAGGGTACATACATCATTTCAAACCAGCACAAGAGACAAAGAAAGACACTATATATAAATAAAAGGGGCAATCCACCAGAAGAAATAACAACCATAAATTTTTATGCACATACCGTGGTGCCCCAAAATACAAGAGGCAAACACTGACAAAATTCAAGGGAGAAATAGGCACATCCACAATAATAGCGTGTGACTTTAATACACCACTCTTCTCAACAGATAGAACATCTAGACAGAGCATTAATAAGGAAGCAGAGAATGTGAACAATGTGATACATTAACTAGAACTTACAGACATACACAGAACACTGCACCCTCCAAAAGTAGGATATACATTCTTCTCAAGTGCTCAGAGAGCTTTATTCAGTATAGAGCACATGTTGGGTTACAAAACAAGTCTCAATAAATTTAAAAAGACTGAAATTGCACAAAGCACTTTCTCTGACCATAGTGGAATGAAACTGGAAAGCAATAACAAGCAAAGAACTGGAAAATTCACAAATATCTGGTGGTTAAACAGACACTCAAACAGTGTGTCAAAGAAATTGCAAGAGAAATCAGTAAATATCTCAAGATAAATGAGTACAGGAACATAGCATATCAAAACTTATGGGATGCAGTGAGGGTAGTGCTGAGAGGGAAATTATAGCCTTACATTAAAAAAAGATGAAAGAGCTAAAATCAAACACCTAATTCACACCTGTAGGAACAAAAAAAAGGACAGGAAACTAACTCAAAAATAAGCAGAAGGAAAGAAACAACAAATGTTACGTGTCCATAAGAGATTTGAGGGGAATAGAGTTTTCTTTTTGAGTAAAGACAATGTTCTAAAGTTGATTTTTGGTGATACATGCACATCTCTGTGATGATACTAAGAGCCAAGGATTGTACTCTTTGGATGGATTGCAAAGTGTGTGAATATATCTCATTAAAGATGCTTAATAGCATAAAAATCTTTCTCTATCTGATTATAGAGTGCTTCTTTGGTCTTTTGTTACTAATTTTCTTTTATTGTGTATTTTAGCACATATAAAGAAGAGTGTTATACCAACATGTATAACATACATATACATTAAGAAGAAAATAATAAAATGGGCACCCATGAAACTATCCACCTAAGAAATGGAGCACTACCTTCATTTTATAATGCATTCTCACCATGATTCCTACCAGTAGGTAGCCACTATCTTGGCATTTTTGTTGCTTATTCCCTGGCTTTCTTAATGGTTTTATTTTACCACTTATATATGTATCCCTAATTAAACAAAATTTAGTTTTGAAAAACTAAAAAAAAAAGTGGTATGTGTAAATCATTTTTATGAGGTGGGCCTAATATTGTAATGTCAAGGAGGGGTCATAAAATTCCAGGATTATTTCATAACTGTGCCTCATTTTGTCTTGCATTCTTAGCACTGGTGTTTAGCATTTATTAGGCATTAAGAAGTACTTGAATGAATGAAGAATGAGTAGGTGTATGCTTAAAATTTTGTATTGGTAGAAGCATGTGAGAACAGCTATCATAAGTGTCCACAAACTGGCTTCTTAGGCCACTGTTTGAGAACTGAACAGATTGCAGGATCATAAATGTGAATTAGCAACATTTTTCTTAAAACACCTGGGTTGGCCAGAAGTCATCTTAGAACTCCAAACACTAGACCTTTTAGACTCAAAGACTCTTCCAATGTGGCATCTTGGAGACCTCAGACCAAGGTGCTATATCCTCTAGATACTCTGAGCCCATTTCCTGGGATGTGTGCTTGTGTTGGGAAGGGGTTTGCATTTTTGTGAAGGGCAATTTATTTAATGTTTAGATGCAATGCATCTAGGAGAAGCATTTGGTTTTGTTAGAGCCATAAAATTTTGCCCCTGGGGAATTCAAGAAACTTTCATTTTTAAGGATAGACAAGATAAGCAGTGGTCAGAGAAGGAAAATACCATGCAGTGGCCTTTCCACTGGGCAAAAGAGTGTCATAAACTATTTTACTCAGCATTTCACTGAGTGCTAACCAACAGTAAAATCAAGTCATTACCTTTGATTCATACTACCCCAAAAGGCATTTGCAAGGAAACAGATAGGATTATTAGTCTAAATTTGTTTGGAGAGGCTAGAGAAGTAAGAGCTCCAGCTGTTGAACTCAGCCTTAACTTACTGGCAAACAGACTTCCAGAGGTCAAATTTGTCTTTTCATAACTTCTGACCAAAAGGGTCTTCTAGAGCAAATATATTTGAGAAGTTATTTGAGTACTGTAAGCACTCAAATAAAAAGTCAGAGGATATCTTCAGGAAAGAAGAAACTCAGAGCAATCGAACTAGCATTGAATTTTTATGGATGGAGTAGGGGCTTCCTTTGTGGCATGATTTGAGAGTTTCCCTATGCAAATGAATGTCTTGCGCCAGCCTGTAGCAGGAGGCTGACATTCCAGAATCCAACCAAAGAACTGAATGTCAATTCCCTGAAAGTCAACTCACTGAAAACTAACTTGCTGAATGATTAATTGGCTGAGTCACCATCTGATAGATTTTTTTTTTGCTTTTGTTTTTGAGGTTTTTCTATGCTTCACTGCAGCCATCTCATTATAGTCAATGTGGAGTGGGTTTGAGGAGTGGGTGGGAGGGGCAGGTAGATTGCCCCTGCAGGATAGCAGTATGTTTCTCTTTCCACTGTAATTATTTAATTATTGATTCAACAAAGGCTTGTTTGAATGAACTGCTTTCAAAGTTTTTAAAATTTTATTTATTTAGTATTTATTTTTTATTAGTGATTTTTGCTGTATAATGTGTGTATTGGTGAGGTAGAGGGTAGTTTAAGCTGTGCTAATAATTTAAACTCAAACTCTGTGTCCTAAAATAACAAAATTTCATTTCTCACTCGTAGATTTCAATGAAGGTTGGGATAGAAAAAAAAAAAAACACTGCTCTACAGAGATATTCATTATCCTAGGCTGATGGAAGACAGACTCAAGCTGGTGGAGAAATGATTACCTTGTAGCTACCTTTTTTTTGGAGTGCATGGCTTCATTGGTTGGCAGAGCAGGAGAAGATGTGAAGAATAAAGACTTTTGATTGTTTCAGCCTAAAAGTGGCACATGCAATTTCCCTTTACATTTCATTAGCAATAATTAGTCACATAATATACCTAATAGGAGAATGATTGGGAAGCATAATCTTTTATACAGACAAGAGAGCAGGAGTTAGTCACTACTAAGAATATCTGCACAGAATTGGATTGACAATCTTGGAGGGTTTTTCTGAAATTTCACGTTTACTAGATTTATATCAGTGGCTTGTTGAAGCTGGAGTTGGATTATAATGGGGGTTGGCAGGGTAGACTGTCCCATGGCAGAGGCTGAGGTGTCTCATGCTGGTGTAGAAGGCAAGATTTACTGTCAGTGATTTTAGTACCCACCTCCCCACCCCCACAATATTCAATCACACATTGTTCTTGGGGGCAGGCAGAAAGGCAGCACTGAGATCTGACTGGAACTAATAGGCTTTGGTGAATTGATTATTTAGTGAAGTGAATTTCACAGAATTGTCTTTGAGAGATGTTTTAGTTTGCTAATTCAAAGCAATTCAGGCTTTCTCTACCAATCTCTTCATAACCCTCCCAAAATCTCCCCCTTATCCATTTAAAAAGCTGTTCCAATGTTTGGTATTTGCAAACCACAGCACTCCACTTCTCTGGCACCAAAATCTGTTTTAGTTTGCAAATCTGCTGGAATTCAATATACCAAAAATGGATTGGCTTTTTAAAGGAGATTTATTAAGTTACAAGTTTATAGTTCTAAGGCCATAAAAATGTCCAAACTAAGGAACCCAGATAAAGATACTTTATCTGAAGAAATGTTGATGACATCTGGCACAGCTCTGTTAGCTGTGAAGGCATGTAGTTGGCATCTGCTGGTCCTTTGGCTTCTGGTTTCAAACATCTTCCCCAGGGGCATTTTATTTCTGCATCTCCAAATGTCTATATCTGTGTCAGCTCTGAAGCAACTGTGCTTTCTCCAAAATGTCTCCCCTTTTAAAGTACTCTGGTAAACTAATCAAGACCCACCTTGAATCAGCAGAGTCACATCTCCATCTAATCAAAAGTTCATACCCACGATTGGGAATGTCACATCTCCATGGAGGTAATTTAACCAAAAGGACACACCTGCATTTGAGTGGGTCAGTCTCCATGGAAAAAATCTAATAAAAAATTTCACCCTAAACAATAGGTCTGGGTCCACAAATTGGATCGGGATTGACAGAAAATGGTTTTTCTGGAGGTACATAACAGTTTCAAACTATCACACATGATTTGATTTTTGGTGAATTAACCTAAAGCTTGAGAGTCTAAAGTAGTTCTTTTTGTGGTTTTTACATTTTGGCATTGATTTAGCATGAGAAGAAATGATAATTTTAAAAGAATTTTTATTGAGATATACTGACTGCTTTAGTTTTCCAAAGCTGCCAGAATGCAATACACCATAAATGGGCTGGTTTTTATAAATGGGATTTATTTAGTTATAAATTTACAGTTATTCAGAGGAAAGTCAGCTAGCTTTCAACTGGGTTCCTCTGTCACATGGGATGGCACACAGTGACGTTTGCTAAACTTTGCTGAGTTGATTCTCTCTTCTAACATCATCTTTTAAGCTTCCAGCTGATTTAAATTAATGTCATTCAGGCTTTCTCTACTAATCTCTTCATAACCCTCCCCAAATCTCCCCCTTATTCATTTAAAAAGCTGTTCCAATGTTTGGTATTTGCAAACCACAGTACTCCACTTCTTCTGGCACCAAAATCTGTTTTAGTTCATTCATTGTGGAAAGCACTCCCCTTAACCAACTGCAGATGCAATCAGCCATAGATAAAATTCATGTACTGATTATTCAAGTCCACAGCAACAAAACAACTAGACATCATCAACTGGCCAAGTTGACACCAAAACCTAACTATTACACTCATACCACGCAATCCATCCAAAGTGTAAATTCAATGGCTTACAGCATAAGCACAGAGTTCTGCATTAATCACCACAATCAATCTTAGAATATTTTCATTGCTCCAGAAACAAAAATCCCATACCCCTAATATGCCCCTATTATTGACTGTTAGCATTGGTGTGGAAATCTTATTACAACTGATGAAAGAATATTAAATATTATTGTTAACTATAGTCCATAGTTTGTATTAGGTGACTTTTTCCCATATACCACCCAATTATTAACACTTTGTAATAATGATGAACATTTATTATAGATTATGTAATAATATTCTTATACATTTACTGTTAACCATACTTATCATCCACAACAATGTTCACTGTATTATATAGTTTCAGGTTGTGTCATCTAACTTTCTTTCTAGCAACATATTCAACCACATTCACAGACATAATTCATCACTGTTAATGATGCTCACTATGATGTACTACAATCACCAATAACCATTTCTAAATATTTACAATCAACCAAAATAAAAATTCTGCACAAATTAAGTACCAGCTCTCCAATTAATATCCCCATTCTATTTCCTAGTAACCTATATTCTAGATTATAGCTCTATGAGTCTGTTTATTATAATTATTTCACATCAGTGAGATTATACAATATTTGCCAATTTTTAACACTCAATATAATGTCCTCAAGGTTCATCCAGGTTGTCACATGCATCAGGACTTTATTCCTTCTTACAGTTGAATTATATTCTATCATATATGTATACCACATTTTGTTTGTCTGTTCTTCAATGGATGGACACGGGTTGCTTCCATCTTTGGGGAATTATGGATAAGGCTGCTATGAACATTGGTGTGCAAATATCTTTTCAAGTCTCTGCTTTCAATTCCTTTGGGTATATATATATATATATGTACCTAGTAGCAGGATTGCCAGATCACATGGCAATTCTATACTTAGCTTTCTGAGGAACTGCCAAAGCATCTTCCACAGCAGCTGCACCGTTTTACATTTCCACCATAAGTGAATGAACATTCCTATTTGCCCAGATTCTTTCCAAGACTTGTGGCTTTCTGTTTGTTTAATTGTGACCATTCTAGTAGGTGTGAAATTATATTTCATTGCAGTTTTAATTTGCGTTTCCCTAATAGCTAGTGATGTTGATCATTTTATCATGCATTTTTAGATATTTGTATTTTTCTGTTCAGAAAAATGTCTATTTGCACGTTTTAAATTGGGTTGTTTGTTTTTTATGATTGAATTGCAGGATTTCTTTGTGTATTCTGTATATTATACCCTTATAGGACATGCGGTTTCCAAATATTTTCTTCCATTGTATAGACTGCCTTTTTCACTTTCTTGACAAGTTCCTTTGATGCACAAACGATTTTCTTTTAGTTTTGAGGTGGTCCTATCTATCTATTTCTTCTTTCATGGTTTATGCTTTGAGTGTATAGTCTAAGAAACCACTAATACCACAAGATCTTGGGGGTGCTTTCTTACATTTTCTTCTAGGAGTTTTATAGACCTGAGTCTTATATTTTGATCTTTAATCATGTTGAGTTAATGTTTGTATAACGTGTGAGATAGAGGTCATTTTTCATTCCTTTGTATATGGCTATCCAGTTGTCCAAGCACCTTTTGATGAAGAGTCTGTTTTGTCCCAGTTGAGTGGACTTGATAGTCTTATCAAAAATCAATTAACCATAGATATGAGGTTCTGTTTCTGAACTCTCAATTCGAATCCGTTGGACAATATATCTATCTTTAAGCCAGTACCAGGCCATTTTGACCACCATGGCTTTGTAATATGCTATAAATCAGGGAATGTGAGTCCTCTAAATACATTCTTCTGTTTCAAGATGTTGTTTGGGTTATACGAGGGCTCCTTAACCTTCCAAACAATTTGATAATTCGCTTTTCCATTTCTGCAAAGTAGAATGTCAGAATTTTTATTTGGGTTGCACTGAATCTTAAATCAATTTTGGGTAAAATTGACATCTTGACAATATTTAGTCTTGCAATCTGTGAACATGGAATGTCCTCCCATTTATTGCAAGTTTCTTTGATTGTTTTAAAAAAATAATTGTACTTTTATGTGTACATATCCTTTACATCCTTACACTTATTCCAATACATTTTATTCTTTTACTCGCTAGTGTAAATGAAATGTTTTTTTTTAAATTTCCTTCTCAGATTTCTCAGTACTAGTGTATAGAAACCCTACTGATTTTTGCATGTTTATCTTGTATCTGGCCACTTTACTGGACTCATTTATTGGTCTAGTAGTTTTGGTGCAGATTTTTCAGACTTTCTATATATAAAGTTAAGTCATCTGAAAATAGCAAAAGTTTTATTTTTTTTTCCTTTTCAATTTGGTTGCCTTTTATTTCTTTTCTTTCCTTAGCCAGAACTTCTAGCACAATGTTGGATAACAGTGATTTCAGTGGGGCATCTGCATTTTATTCCATATCTTAGAAGGAAAGCTTTCAGTTTTTCACCATTGAATATGATGTAAGCTGTGGGTTTTTAATATATACCTTTTACCATGTTAAAGATATTTTCTTCTTCTCTTCTATTTTGAAGTGTTTTATCAAGAAAGGATGCTTGAATTGCCACAGTATGCCAAGCTCCAACCAACAGTATTCCTGAAAATACTAAGACCCAAAAAAGTTTACCTTTGTAGGTTTATTTTTTGGAGGATTAGGCCATCAGTATTGTTCCTATGACAGGTAGGCCTTGACACCCAGAACTACCAGTCTCTCCAAGAACATAATCCAGTTTAATCCCTCTACCCCATAAGGTCAACACCCCTATCCAGCATGAAAATGTTACAATGGTCATTGCCCAGATATCCAGGAAGAGTGAAAGAATGATCAATTGAAACGGAGGAGGTATAACTGAGAAATTAGGATTTAACAAAGGATTATGACTACTGACTCATTATATAGATATTTCTTTTCAGTTCCTAGTGTATTAGAATGGCTAGAAGAAGATACCTGAAATTGTTAAACCGTAATCTATGCACAATCATTATCTTTCATAATGATGGTATAACTGTATAGCTTTCATCGTGTGTCTGTGTAATTGTAAAAACTTGTAACTGACACTCCCTTTAGCCAGTGTATGGGTATCTGAATAATAAAATAAAGACAAAATAATAATAATAATTGGGAGGATAAGAGCTGTGTGTTGTTTGGGGTTTTCTTTATGCATTTTTTTTTTTAGTAATGAAATGTTCTAAAATTTATTGTGGACATGAGTGCACAAAAATATGATGACACCATGAACCACTGATTGAATTCTTTGGATGGATTATAAGGGGTGTGAATATATCTCAATGCAATTGCATAAAAAAGAAGTGATGTCAGATTTTTTCAAATGTCTTTTCTGCATCAATTGAGATGATCGTGTGGTAGTTTTTCCCTTCAATTTGTTAATGTAGTATATTACATTAATTGATTTTCTTGTGTTGAAACAACCTTGCATAGCCAGGATATATCCTACTTGATCACAGTGAGTAATTCTTTTAATGTGCTGTGTCTTTTCAATTTGCAAGTATGTTATTAGGATTTTGGCATCCAAAGTCATTAGAGAAACTGGTCTGTAATTTTCATGTAGTATCATTATCTGGCTTTGGTGTTAGGGTGATATTGCAATGAGTTAGGAAGTGTTTCTTCCTCTTCAAGTTTTTGGAAGAATTTGAACAGGATTGCTATTAATTCTTCTTGCAATTATTGGTAGAATTCCCATGTGAAGCCATCTGGTCCTGTGCTTTACCCTGTTGGGAGATTTCTGATAACTGATGCAGTCTCTTGAATTGGCCTGTCAAGGTCTCCTATTTATTTTAGAGTCAGTGTAGGTTTTCTACTTTTTCCTAGGAATTTTTCCATTTTATCTAAGTTGTCTAAAATGTTGGCATACACTTGTCCATAGTATCCCCTTATGATCCTATTTATTTTTCTAATATTATTTATTTGAACCTTCTCTTTTATCCATTGTCAATCTAGCTAAGGGTTTGTCAATTTTATTGGCCTTTTGAAAGAACCAACTTTTGGTTTTGTTGATTCTCTCTATTGCTTTTATTTTCAATTTCATTTATTTCCATTCTAATCTTCTATTTCTTTACTTCTGCTTGCTTTTGGGATTATTTTATTGTTATTTTTCTAGTTCCTCCAGGTGTGCAGTTAGGTTTAGCTCTTTCTTATTTTTAATGTAAGCAATTAGTGCCATAAATTTCCCTCTCAGCACTGCCTTCACTGCATCCCAAATGCATTCACACTTTAATTCATCTTGAGATATCTAGTGACTTCTCTTTCAATTTTTTCTTTGACTCACTGATTGTTTGTGTTATTTCAACTATGTGTTGATAGTGTGAGCCATTGTTTGTACACCATGTATGGAATGTATGTGTGTGAATATTTGTGTTGATATTCTTTTTAAAGAAGAGTGTGTTATTTAACTTCCACTTATATGTGAATTTTCCAGTTTTCTGCTTGTTATTGATTTATAGCTTCATTCCATTATGATCAGAGTAAGTGTTTTGTATAGTTTCAATGTTTTTAAATTTATTGAGACTTGTTTGGGAACCCAACATGTGCTCTATCTGGGAGAATGATCCATGATCACTTAAAAAGTATGTATATCCTAGTCTTTTGGGGTGCAATGATCTGCATATATCTGTAAGGTCTAGTTCATTTATCATATTATTCAAGTTCTGTTTTCTATTGACACTTTGTCTTTTTATTGATAAGAGTGGTGTATTGCAGTCTCCTACTATTATTGTACAGGCATCTATTTGTCCCTTGTCAGTGTTTGCCTCATGTACTTTGGGACACCATGGTTAAGTACATAAATATTTAAGGTTGTTTACCCCCTTTTATTAATATATAGTGTCCTTTGTCTATTACAGCAGTTTCCATCTAATATCTATTTTGTCTGATATCAGAATAGGTACCCCAGCTCTTTTTAGGTTACTGTTTGCATGGAATATGTTTTTCCAACCATTCACTTTCAAGTTGCATGTGTCCTTGGGTCTAAGATGAGTCTCTTGTACACAGCATGTAAGATGGATCATGTTTTTTATCCATTGTGCAAATCTGCATCTTTTTTTTTTTCATGAGCACGCACCAGGAATTAAACCTGGGTCTCTAGCATGGCAGGTGAGAACTCTGGCTGCTGAGGTACCATGGCCCACCCGCAAATCTGTGTCTTTTTAATCCATTAACATTCAAAGTTGTTATTTTAAAGATTGTATTTACTTCAACTATTTTATCCTTTGAATTTATGTCATATCTCATTTTTGTTTCTCTTTTACCCATTTACTTTCTCTCACTGATAATCTTCATTTCCACTGTCTTCCAAACCTCTCTACTGTCTTCTTTTCAGCTTGCAGAACTCCCTTTAATATTTCTTATAGTGCTGTGTCTCTTGTTGATGAGTTCTCTTGGTTTCTGTTTATCTGTGAATATTTCAAATTCCTCCTCATTTTTTGAAGCACGGTGTTTCTAGATGAATAATTCTTGGCTGGCAGTTTTTCTCTTTTAGTACTTTCAAAATATCATATCACTGCCTTAGGTGAGACCTCTATGGTTTCTGAAGTGAAGTGGGCACTCAGCCTCATTGTGTTTCCCTTAAATTTGATAAATCACTTTTCTCTCACCACTTTCAGGATTCTCTCCTTATCTTTGGCACTCAACATTCTAATTAGTATGTGTGTTAAGTAGGCCTTTTAGGATTTATTCTGCGTGGAGTATGCTGTTGTTCTTGGACATGTATATTTATGTCTTTTGTAAGAGTTGGAAAATTTTCAGCCATTATTTCCCCAAATACTCTTGCTGTCCCCTTTCCCTTCTCTGCTCCTTCTGAGAAACCCATGGTATGTATGTTTGTGTGTGATGTTTTTGTATGTCATGCTGTCATTTAATCCCCTGAGACTCTGCTCAAATTCTTCCATTCTTTTCTCTATCTGTTCTTCTGTCTGTAATGTTTCAACTTCCTGTCTTATAGCTCACCGATTCTTTCTTGTGCCTATTAAAATCTGTTTTTATATGCTTCCAGTGCATTTTAATCTCTTCTATTGTGCTTTTCATTCCCATAAATTCTAATATTTTCTTTTCATAATTTTGAATTCTTCTCTATGATCACACAGTGTATTCTTAATATCCTTTATCTCTTTAGCCATATGTCCCTTCATCTCCTTGAATTGATTTAGGGGATATGTTTGAACATCTTTGATTAGTTGTTCCAAATTCTGTGTCTCCTCTGACTTTTTAATTTGTTCCTGTTATTGAGTCATAGCTTCCAGCTCAGACCCAAATGTTTGGAGATGCAGAAAGGAACTGTCCTGGTGAAAGCCATTGGAACCCAGAAGCTGGAGAGGAGGGCAGCAGACATTGCTGCATACCTTCCCATAGGACACAGAAACCCAGATGTAATCAAGTTGCTTTGCCT
Source organism: Tamandua tetradactyla (assembly GCF_023851605.1). Lineage (NCBI taxonomy): Eukaryota > Metazoa > Chordata > Mammalia > Pilosa > Myrmecophagidae > Tamandua > Tamandua tetradactyla. The sequence goes on along the minus strand of NC_135353.1, from coordinate 50,119,519 downwards.
CCAAAGAACTGTAAATTTGTAACTAGATAAATCCCCTTTACAAAAGTCAGCTCATTTTTAGTGTATTGTATCCTGGTAGCATTAGAAAACTAAAACAAATTTTGGTACCAAGAGTGTGGTGCGGCTGTGTTTGCAAATACCAACTATGTGGAATGCCTTTTTAAATAGATAAATGGGAGGATTATGGAATAATTATGAAAAGCTTGATAGAGAAAGCCTAGATTGCCTTGAAGAAATGGTTGGTCTAAATATGGACTGTAAAGATACGTCCATTTCAGATTGGAAGGAGGGTAACCCTTGTTTTGAACTACAGAAAGTTTGAAAAAATTGATTCCTGGTGTTGTATCAAAAGGGGAATTTGAATGTGACAATCCATGATACTTGTCTGGGGAAATTTCCAAGCTAAATGTGAAGGAGGCAGCCTGGTTTCTCTTTGAAGGTTATAGTAAAATGCAACAAGAAAGGAACAGGCTGAGCACTGAAACTCTGGATGCAAAGAAGCCAGAAATTGATGATCTGGAAAATTCTGGGCTTCCAGAAAATAAGACCCCAGAGATTAGTGTCCCACAAGAAGATTTAACCAAACATAGAACCAGCTAGCCATTACAGGACAACTCAGGATTGGAGATGGAGTTTTCCAGAAAGGATTTGTGGAAGGTCCTATTGTCTGATGGCTTCCATCCCTTTATGCTGTGTGTCAAGTGAACAAATTTTTGTAAGACCTGTGTAAATGGAACCACTGCCAGTTTTGACTAAAAAGGACAGATTAAAAGAAGAATGGACTCAGAGGCAGAACCATAGACACTAAGGTCTGAAGCCAAGAAATCTCAGACCATGAGAGCCAATTTACTTATGCTCATGGAGAGGGTGAGTTTGCTCAGACACAGAGGGCAGGCCTTCCGCCTTGATGTTCAGGAAGAGTTCTGGTGCACCAGGCCCTGAAGAGGGTGGACCACATTCCAAAAGGGTTGGGGTGAGTCTGAACACCACCCCATTTTTCTGAAGGGGTTGAGTGTATGTCCTAGAGATGACAAAGAATCTGGGAGCCACCTAGATGTTTGAGGAGGGTGAGGCCTGAAAAATGTGGTCTCCTCAATGTTCCCCAATGTTGCAACCCTTTTCCCAGTATTTGGAGAAAACAGGACTGCTGTGTAGGCTCTTGGGAAAGATGGGTCTGCCATTTTAAAAGCCCCATGGATGAATTACTCCCAGACTTAGAAATATAATGGAGTTTGCCCTGCAGGTTTTCAGAATTGTTTAGGTCTGGTGACCCCTGTTTTATTTCCAATTTCTTCCTATGGCAATGGGATCATTTATCCTATGATTGTTACTTCTATGTACATTGGAAGCAGATGAATAGCTAGGTTCACTGTAGGAGCCAACGGCTAAAACAAGACTTGCAAAATTTGTTAGGAGCAGCTAGCATCAGAGTGGTGGCAAGAAACTGTGGAGATTGTTATGTAGAGCAGTCTGGGAGGAAGAGAATGTTTACCCCAAATGATTATGTTAAGTATGAAGGAAGAGAACACTGAAAAATAAGCTCTCTGTTCTTTCAAGAAATGCATGCATGCCTTTTGTCACCCTGCAGTATATAAAAGCAGGATTTGGATAAGAATAAAGTTGTCTGTTGTTTGTTAAAGTTAAGCTTCAGACCCCCTGCACCCGTCTGTCTCTTTCTTTCTTTCTTTCTTTCTTTCTTTCTTTCTTTCTTTCTTTCTTTCTTTCTTTCTTTCTTTCTTTCTTTCTTTCTTTCTTTCTTTCTGTCTGTCTTTCTGTCTTTCTGTCTTTCTCATCGTTCCTTAATATCCTTCGAGCTCCACTTCAATAGGAAGCAACAGTTCACAGGTGCACAGCCAGAGGAGAATGCTTTAGGAAAGGCCATGCCTATAACTAACTTTAATGAGATTCTGTTCTATTTTTTATTTTGTGTTGTATTTGTACTTTTACTGAAATGGTTTAAGACTTTTCTGATATTGAGATGAAATGAATGTATTTGATAAATGGAAAAATTTGGTGCACTGTAGGCAGGACAGATGAGCATTGTTAGGCAAAAAAAATGTCTATTATTGTTTTATATAGAGAGATTAAACATGGTTCAATGTGATGTATATAGTTGGCAAGTTGACAACAAGTGGACTCTGTAGTAACTAGGTTCAAGTGTCAACTTGGCCATGTGTATGCCTAGTTGTTCTGTTGCTATGGACTAATCATCAGCATGTAAAATTCATCTGTGGCTGATTACATCTGCAGTTGGCTCAGGGCAGTGCCTTCTGCAATGAGTGACATTTATCTTAATTAGCTGGAGTCTTAAAAGGAGGAGTCAGAAGAGAGAGGAGCAGCCCAGCAAAGCTCAGCGCAGCCCAGCACACTTCAGCTCAGAGCTCAGAGCAGCTCAGACACAGACATTTGGAGATGCAGAAAGGAATTGCCCACCCCACCCCCCAACCCAGGAAAGCCGTTTGAACCCAGAAGCCAGAGAGAAGGCCGGTAGATGTTGTTGTGTGCCTTCCAATGTGATGTGAAACCCAGATGAAAGCAAGCTGCCTGTTCTCTGAACTGTAAATTTGTATCTTTATAAATCCCCTTTATAAAAGCCAGGCAATTTCTGGTATATTGCATTCCAGCAGCATTCTCTCTCTTGTCTAGGTTTTTGGTTGTTGATTGGCTTTGTGTTAAGGCTCCTCTTTGATAAATGATTCAACTTATTCTAGACATTTAGAATTGACCATGTTAACAGATTGGATTTATTAAACTCTTCTATATCTGAATCTTGCCCCGGGTATGTGGTACCATTTTTACAATAGCTCTGTTTGTGCAGTTGTTTCACTCGCAGGGGAAAACTTCGTTTCCCCTCTTTCTTTTCTGGGAATCTTGATCCATTTGTTTTTGTTTTACCTCTATAGTTTTGTTGCTGTTGTTGTTGTTGCTGCTGCTTTTACTCTCCTTTCCTGTTTTTTAAATTCTCCTTTCCTTGTCTCTAGCTGCTTTTTCCTGGAGGAAAAATTCTGGGAGAGTGGTTAACCTGGAGAGGACTTTTCCAAGTCTGTATTTCCCAGCCAAAACAGTGTCAGGGACCAATGAATGGGGCATAGACTAGTTACAAAGGGCCCAGGGGAGAGGGTCAGAAAGGATGTCAAAAATCCTTTCTGTTGGCTCCCAGAGCATATGTTTTCCTGGCTTCCCAGAGGGCACTCTTCAGCAAATTTTTCCCTGCAGCCCTAAGTAGGCAGTGTGTCCTTAAACCTCATTTGACTCCACCCCTGTTAGGGGCAGTATGAAGCAATGGCCTCAGTGTTCCTGTCTGGGATAGGTTAAAATTGCAGTTTAGAGCCAGGATCCAGTCAGTGGTCTAAATTCCATGATCTAAAGCCATTACATAGACCATTTCTTAATAGCAAGTAATGCAGTCTCTAACATTATATCCTATGGACACATAGTGCTTTGGTTTGCTTGTCCCCTCCCCCAGAAAAAAGGCTCTAAGTGGCTTCCCATTGATGAATCCTGGTGTTGACCATTTGAACAGCCACCTTTGTTCCTGCGATACAAGTTGTGCTGGTTTGATAAGATGTATGTACCCCTGAAAAGCCATGTTTTAATCAAAATCCCATTTCATAAAGAACTGTATGTAATTAGATCATCTCCCTGGAGATGTAAGCAAATTAAGAGTGGTTGTTAAACTGGATTAAGGGAGATGTGTCTCCACCCACTTGGGTGGGTCTTGATTGGTTTACTGGAGTCATATAAAAGAGGAAACATTTTGGAGAATGGGAGATTCAGAGACAGCAGAACAGAACGATATAGCCATGAGAAGCAGAGCGACCTTTGGAGATGAAGAAAGAAAATGCTTCTTGGGGAGCTTCATGAAACAGGAAGCCAGGAGAGGAAGCTAGCAGATGATGCTGTGTTTGCCACATGCCCTTCCAGATGAGAGGAACTCTAACTGCTCGCCATGTGCCCTTCCACTTGAGAGAGAAACCCTGAACTTCCTTGGCCTTCTTTAACCAAGGTACCTTTCCCTGGATGCCTTTGATTGGACATTTCTATAGACTTGTTGTAATTGGGACATTTTCTCAGTCTTAGAACTGTAAACTAGCAACCTATTAAATTCCCCTTTTTAAAAGGCATTCCATTTCCGGTATATTGCATTCCAGCAACTAGCAAGCTAGAACACAAGTCATCCCACCATAAATGGAGTTTGGGGAATCAGGAGCTGATATAAAATTAGAAGAACCCCAATGCCTGAACAATAGGGAAGGCAGGGCCTGAAGTTTAGGGAGTATGATTTAGTGGAGGTAAATAATCGCCTGTATTAGGCCTTGCATTATTTGATTCTGGACAACCCCTCCAGCTTAATATTACCCTATCCTCCTTTCACTCATGACACATGATCTACATTCCTTCATACTCAGAGCCTTTATCTGCCCCTTGCCATTGCAGGAATATGTTGCCCCCCTTATTCACCTGGTTCACTTCTGCTTATTATGCAGGTCTAAAGGAAGCCTTCTATAACCCAGTCACCTTCTTCTATCCCACATTAGGTCCCTGTATCCTATATACTCATAATATCATATATTTCTACTTTTAGCACCAAACATTTTTTATCCTCTCTCATGTCAAATAAAGTGATTGGCAAGCTGTGAGTTCTCAAATATTTGTAGAATGAATTAGTGGATGGTTGGATGGATGGAGGATCTAATAATTGACCAAGGTTTCCAGGATTTACCCCAAGCTATGAAAAACATGTGCAGGTGAATAGAAACCTGTAGGTCCAAGAATGCTAAATCATGTGTGTATGTGTGTGTGTTTGTTTGGGGGTAAGAGAAGAGGGCCAAAGGCCCTTCATTCAGAAAGTATTGGCATTCATAGCCCTCACACCTAAAATGCAGGCTTCCTGAAACCATAAAGGCAATGGAATCCAGAGAAATAACCATTCCAAGTGTCAAGTTTGCCTGGAGTTCTATGGCTTAGGGAGAGATATTGTTCCTCAGGAGTTCTTGTCAGGCTTTGTTTCCTTTCAAGTTCCCTTAGCTATATCCAGCAATAATTCACAATATGGTTGCCTGTAATAGTTTTTGCCTGTTTTTTGTTTGTCCCCATTCATGTTCTCCAGTAAGATATGTGATACAATACAAAAGCTCTCTTCTTTCTACACATAGGGAATCTTAAGAGGTATAGTGGTGTGAGTGCAAATTGTTTACCCTTGGATGTCTAATTGAATTTCAGATAAATATTTGCAAAATTTAAGTGATTTTCATATATATTGGACCAAGAAGTTCTACATGACTCATCTTCACTTCTACTCACTTTCATCTCAACCCCTTCCAACCCAAGGTCATAGACAGACTTGGAGCCCTTCCCAGTTAGCCCTCACCTCCAGCTCTTGGAACAAGTTTTAACAGTCCCTCTTTTGCTATATTCATGGAATAGAGTTTTAAACTCAAAGATTTTCCACTGCTTGGAGTCCGATTATGAAATAGTGTTGGCACTCAGCTTAGGCAAGCACTATAAGTAGTATTTTTTATTGGTTGCTACCAAGCAATAATGGGATCATTTGTAATCTATTTTGAAAAATTCTTCAAACTAAATGATGGCAGCTCCTCTCTGATTTCATCTTTTGGTTATAGCAAGACTTTGGTTCCTACAGTGAAAAATATATTTTCTATATAACCATCAGCACAGTTTTGCAATTGTAAACCTGGCACTGCAGTAATATCAAGCTCTTCTGACAGTCTGGAAATCCATATCAGCAGCTAAGAAGGTTACTTACCACAAAGAGAAGTACTAGAAATTATCAGTAATTTCCACACACTAGAAATATGTATCAGTGGTTCCAGGAACCAAGGAACAAGCATGGAGTCAGGAACTGGGCACAAAGGGAAACTGGACCCTGGATGAGTTTCAATGTCCTACCAAATGGAGCCAATTTCAGAATCTTAAGGGTTAGGTGAAGGCTACATCACCTTGTGGGCTGAAATAAGACCACAGCTAGACCAAGGGGAAAAGCAGGGAGACCAAATAGGAACTTAAATCTGCATCAGGACCAGCAGGGGATATAGAGAAAGGAATTTGGGTCACCAGAAGCTATGTTTAAAAAACTGCAGAACCAGAGCAGTGAGATGGTGGCTCAGTGGCAGATTTCTTACCTGCCACGCCGGAGACCCAGATTCATTTCCTGGTGCCTACCCATGCAAAAATAAATAAATAAATAAATAAATAAATAAATAAATAAATAAATAAATAAATAATAAAACTGCAGAATCAGGAAAAAAATTCAAAATGATGGGTGCTCCTCACTAGTAATAAAGATATCTGGGTAACATTGTAATAGTCCTAAAGAATTGTCATGTTATCATTTGAGATTTTGAAGTCTGAAAGGACAGGAAAAGTAAAAGGGTATTTTAAATCTGGGCAATTAGTATGGGAAAGAAAGTGCAGTGACTTGAGTCAGGAGTACTTTGTTCTAATTGTGATTGTGCTACTTACTAGATTTGTGACATTGTACAAGTCCCTCACTTTTGTAGACCTAATTCCCTCTTCTTTAAAATTAAGTTAATACTTGTAGGCAGGAGATAACCAAAATATTTGGCATCAAAGAACTAAAAATTTTCATCTTAAAATGGTGATTGTGTCAACATATGCTGATTGTGTCTCTTTATAAAAAGTACTAATGATTTTTCCCTTAAAACAAGGTCATAGCCACTCAGCATTTGTCATTCTTTTCTTGGATGGCTGCCCTTCTGTTTTCCTGGCAAACTTATCTTGAGCAAACTTTTTCTAGGATACAAAAAGGAAGAAAGTTTAACAACCCATGCATTTGGGTTACTAAATTGAGGTTTTAATTCTTATGCAAATCTGACATTAACTCATAAAGGGCCATTTGCCATATGTGATAGCTGGTGAGGCAGTGCTCTGTGCTGTGGTAGGTCAAGGAGCCAGAAACTTGGGGGATCTGGGTTCAAGTCCCTGTTCATAAATAGTATGTTGAAATACCTTGAGTAAGCCATTTATTTGTTGCTTTTCAGTTTCATCTGTTGCCTAATGATGATGATGCTAATCATAGCAGCTACCATTTTCTTAACACCTATTTTGGACAAGACACTATTTCCAGTGTTTTAGGTGTGCATGATCACGAATCTTCACAAAGGCCCTCATTAGAAAGCATTATTATTGTCATTTTGCATAAGTGAAAACTAAGCCCAAAGAGGTTCACATTTTTCCAAGATCACCCTCTGAGAGAGGAATTCAATCCCGGGTCATTCTGATTCTAAAGTGCATGTTCCTTTTTGCCCCCCATTATTTCACATTGTCTCCCATTAGAAAAATAGGCTAGAGAACCTTTAAGATTCCTTTCCAGTCTGACATTCTAGTATTTTATAAACCACTGGTTATGTGGCAAAGCTTATCTGACATGTAACACAGTCCCCCAAATCCTGCCACTATATTTTACCATGACTTTCATAATCCCTCTTTTGAAAAGATTACTCACATTTTCATTGAAGACCTCAAGCAACTAATTCTTAGAAAAATGAACTTCAAATATTTTTGTAGCCTTCAAAAACCTTAGCCCTTTCATGAATCAAGAGATAGATAAATTCCCCTCTATGTGGGACATGATGTTCAGGAGTATAAGTGACCCTGGCAACATGGGAGGTGACTGTCAGAAATGAACCTGGTCCTGGCATTATGTGATTGAGAATGACCTAAAGTGGGGAAAGAAATGTAACAAAATAAGGTATCAATGGCCAAGAGATTTCAAACAGAGTTGAAATGCTATACTGGAGGCTACTCTTATTGCTAATTGCCATGGTAGGCCAAGCCCCAAACGACAGTATTCCTATAAACCCTAAAGAATACCCAGGGCTCTATCTGCACCTCTATAAAAGTTTCACTCACTTAAGTTTATTTTAGAAACCTAAAATCTCTAGAATGTTCCTTTGCCAGATATGTCCTGAAACCCAGAGTTACCAGTCTCTCCAAGAGCACCAACCAGTTGCATCCCCCTATTCCATAATGTTGACAACCTTTTTAAACATGAAGAAGTTAGAATTTTCATTGCCCAAATATCCCTAAAGATTGGGAGAAGGATCAAAGCAGGAGGAGTTGTAACAGAGAAAATAGAATTTAACAAATGAGTATGGCTACTGAAACAATATATTGATATTTAATTTTAGTCTCCATTGTATTAGAGCAGCTAGAAAGAAATACTTGAAATTGTGGGCATGCTTTGAAATTTGTTCTATAACTACTTGTTGAAATGTACTTTGAAATTTATCACTTTTTTGTATATATGTTATATTTCACAATGAAAAATGTTTTAAAAAGAGATAGAGATGAGGCACTTGTAGAACCTATGCCCAGCTTGAGAGAAATTTTCAAGCCTATGGATATAAAGTTACCGTCATTGCAAATTCCTGTTTTCCAGTTGAAAACTGCTGGAGAATGGGGCTGACTCTGAGTGGAATAGTGCTGAGATAAAAGAAGCCCACAACCTCCATACACTCCTCTTAGAAATTCCACCCCTAAAGGATCATTCCCTTGATATTTGAGAGATTCTAAGTCTTTTAAGAAGTTCTTATTAAAATGGCAAAGAGTATGAAAGGACAATACTTTAAACCTGGGGGTGGGGTGGGGTGGGGCAATATGGTTGCTTTCCAGACAAGAATATAAGCCCACAAAGAGGGTGGGAGTGGGAGCACAATTTAAATTCCTGATGGAGGTAAGGAAGAATTCCTCCAGGGAAGAGATGAATGGGAAGTGGGAAAGTGTCAAAAATCAGCTTGGTTGACCTCTAGTTTTCTTGAGGGTGAATCCTGCTCATGGGAAACTATGAGGAGCCTGAGAAACGAGAAAGGATGAGTTCTGAGGGTAAAGCAACATCTAGAATGGGAGAAAGAATGGTCAGATATTAGAGTCTTGCTAACCTTCATACCAAGAAAAATGATGGAAGAAAAAAAGAAAATAATCAGTTGCCCAAGATTTTGAGGTATACAGGGTATTTTATCAACCTGTATGTCAGATAAATCAAATTTCTTACTATGACAAAGTAACAAGCCCAGTAATTTGGAGAAAGTAACAAAAATAGTATACATTTTGTGATACATTATATTCTGTCCCCATCATGAGAGAAATGGGATTCTGAAACACCTCACCAGCAGTGGGACCCTAGAACTGAACCAGAGCCAAACCCCAAGCCCAGGTGCTATGACTGTGTGGTCACCTATTAGCCACCACAAAAGGCATTTGTCATTCAAGTTCTGGTTTTGAGGTAATTCTCACATAGACTTTGAAGGTCATGCATAGGATTTTTACCCCAACCCTGCGGTATCACTGCCAATATGTGCTGGAAGAAACCCGAAGTCTTCCAGTGATAATTGAACGGCCTGTCGACCAAGAAACAAGTAAGTACAAAATAGAGAAGGTTTAAGTCAGAGACTAAATACAAAAACTAAATCATTTATTTATAAATCAATACATATAATCTACGTTATTAGTAAATGAAATTGAAATGATACAAGAAATACCAATTAAAGCAAATCCGAAAACATGAAATATTTTATGTTAATTATATTTATATTGACTTACAATCAGCCTCTCAGAAGAAAAGTTTTTGTTCAAATCCTAGGCTTGCCAGGCACTGTCAGTCAATAACAGAACTACTCCTTTCTCTGTTACCCTTTTGACAGACTTTTGACAGGTTTTATAAGGTCAATTATATACAATGCTTGGTTTTCCCGTCAACATATTTAAGGGTTTATTGATTTTGCCAGGATAAAGATAATCCTTTTGGCTATAGCCAGCCTTTTGACCAGAATTAGCCTCATGTTATCTGGTTTTATTGTAAGTCTCCTCCAAGACCCCCTTGAAATTGCATCCAAGGGATAGTGGGCTTGGGTAGGATGAGCACAAGTTGAAGAGTTAGACTAAGGTGGGTTCAGAGCCTAATCATTTGCTATTTTAAGTGTTGGACAAGTTACTCCATCTTTGAGTCCCCATTTCCCTAACTGTAAAATAGAAATAAGAATATTGTGTGATGGTGGTGTGAAGATTGGCAGAAAGTATGTATACTAACAGTCACATGTGGGCCCTCTCGCGTTTTTTTTAATTAGCATCTTCAATTCACATATGTTTGTATATATTCAGATTTATTTATTTTTAACCAAACTAGAAAGATTTCTTTTGGGTTAAAATTCAGCCTTTAAAGCATCGATCTCTTCTTGCTCTGTTTACAGTTGGTGGATTTTCCCCTCAAATCCATTTCAAACAGCTCTCTGTCTCTCTCAGCATCAGATTGACATAAACAAAGATTCTATCCATTAATTCCCTGTTTTAATAGACCCCTTTTAGAAGTTACTACCTAGAAATTAAGATCTGCATATTCAGGTCAGAATTATGTTCACTCTGACTGCACTGACATACTTCACTCTTAGGCCTCATCAGAACTGTCATCTCTCTCCTGAGCTTTTAGCAAAGTCTCCCTTTCTCATCATGGTCAGAGACTGCTGTCCCTTTAGCAAAAGCAATGCATTCTAAACCCTGTATTTGACAGGGACAATTTGACTTTGCATTAATGGACTGAGTGATAGAAATATATAACAAATGTGATTCCTAACAATTACAATTCAAAATCACACAAGTTTGATTTGCTGTTGTTTGTTTTGATCAGAATAGATGCTTGCTTATTTTAGCAACTCTGGTGGGCAGAAATTATGCAAGAAAAACAAAAGTACATAAACACAGATCATCAGAGTTAAAGACCAAAAATAACAAAACCGCATTTAAAAACAAACACATTTTTTTAGTGGAGGTTCTACATACAGTGCTGTTGTTCCAGATAATTAATTGTTAAAGACAGAGGCTTTTCCTTAGGGAAAACCGCTTAAGACCATGAAAAAAAAAATGAAACTCTTCAAATTTCCAACATCTAGTATAACATTAGATAGACCTCAGTTCAAATCCCTCCTGGGCCACTTAACACCTGGGTAAGTTGCAGACTATAGGTACTTAATAAACGTTAACTTATTTCATTCCACCTTCATAGTAGGGACTGATGCTCATCAAAATTTAAGTGTTCTTACAGCAAAAATCTTGACCTCTACAAACTTACAACCCGAGCAAAGTGTGAATGAAGCCCTCTGTGGTGGTTCAGAGATGTACGTGTCCCCAAAATACATTTTCTTAAATTTAATCCATTCTTGTGGGTGTGAAACTATTGTAAGTAGGACCTTTTGTTGAGGTAACTTTAGTTAAGGTATGGGCCCATCTCAATTAAGATATATCTTCATCCTATTAATAGAGTCTTTCATAAGCAGGTTGAAATTTACACACACACAGAGAAGGTCATGGGAAGAAAGAGCTGAAGGTCAACAGAACCCAGAAGAGAAGGGAGAGGTCATGTGATGGGGGAATCAAAGATAAAGGATCACCAGCACCCAGCCCCAGAATGTTAAGAAAGCATTGCCTTGATGATGCCTTGATTTGGACTTCCTCTTAACCTCAAAACTTTGAGCTAATAAATTTCCATTTTTTAAACCAGACCAACACATGGTATTTGCTTGAGTATCCAAGAAAGTTAAAATACTCTCCTTAAAGGATTTGCTGATTTTTCTTCATGATGCAGGTATTAGTGTTTATGTTTTATTTATTACAAGTAATTATTTCTTCAACACTGTTCAAAAAGATGGACATATGTGGTTGAGTACATGGTTAACCAACACTTTCTTTTCAATATCAAGTTATCACACTGAGCTGATGAATGCAATGTGCATGTATTCATAGACGTAAGAGGCATAGAGAGAGGGTGCTCGTTTTTTTTTCAAACAATCCTTCAAGCAATTTATCCTTCCTGGGATGAGCAAAGTTGGCAAGAAGGTAGCAGGTTCAGTAAAGGATTCTGGATGAACATAAGTTAACAGGTCAGGATTAGAAACAGGACATGGTAAAGTAAGATGCTAAGTGAAGGCCAAAAATAGAAATGAGAGTCAACTTTCCAGGACAAGCCAGAGACAGGTGGAGTGGGAAGAATCTCACTATAGAGCCAAATACAGAACCCAGCACAGGATCTTGACTGTTCCCTGTCACTGTTGCCCTTCAATAAGTTGGGTACCAGACCTGACATTTGGATTCTAACTGTGAACCTCTGTCTCTTCTATTTGATGAAGTATATCTGGAATTACCAGCTATGAACTTTGAATCAAAGAGATAACAGAGTGGAACATGGTGCTTTGCTTTAACTTTGAGAAAAGTCCAAGAGCACTCATTCAACTTTGCAAAACAGCACACAAGGGCAGGGTTCTTGGTTGAGTCAGTTCACCACAATGAAAGTCTCTTCACATCAGGAATTATATTGTTTTCCAATTTTACATCCTCAAAGCATCCAGATTGTACATATCAAAACTATCCTAATGATTGTTAATAAATTGTTGCTGAATTGTATTTAAATCCTAGCTGTTCTTTATGGCACTCAGGCTGAGATGTGGGGTAGGTGGCATAGGGCAAACCCCCAAATATGTGTGACTTTGGGATGAATTTTATGACGGTACTGCTTCAAGGTTCCTAGAGACAATATTGTGAACTCCGCTGATGAAGAATCACAATAGATAAATATAAGCATCCTTGTTGTCACATGGATTGGATAATACTTTGTAGTGGTGTTTCCCAGGCTTTAACATGTACCAGAATCACGGGATTCTTTCAAATATGCAGATTTTCTAATCCCACATCTAAGGATTCTAATTAATTGGTCAGAGTTTAAGAATATTTTCCCCCAAGCAATCCAGTTTGCTGCAAATGGTCTGTGGACCACACTTTGGAAAACACTGAGTATCTATATGCACGAAAAAGAGAGGGACATGGAGAGAAGGTGAAAAAGATTCCTCACTTCAAACTCAGTCTTTCTTCTGAATGTGGATATTCAACAGAACTATATAATTATTCTAAGCACTCAATTTGACTTGTGCACTGGTCTAGGGACATGCAATACTAAACTAAGGACATTTTGCACCAAAGTTAAAGGCCTCATGCAAGTTTCAACATTCACACCAACTCTTGGTCTTTGGCTCTCTTGTAGATTCTAAACTACTGAATTCCTGTCAAAATATATTTGGTGTCAGAAAATGACTATCACATGCTCTGTGATGTTCTGGCAACAGCATTTCACCTGCAATAGCATCCAAGCATCTGTCTCTATCATGAACCTTAGATGGAGTCTGTCTTGAACAATAAAGGTCAAATATGAATGTTGTTTATAAATCAAAATCCTCTCTTATTTTCTAGTCTCCACAACTAAACACCTACTTCTTAATCCATACGGTTAATTGAGAGACTACTATATACCAGATATTCCTGATACAAAGCAGTAAGCATATTGTTTAACATTTATTTGATACTAAATTCCAAGTGCTGTACTAAGCTCTTTATATACATTATCTTATTCTCAAAACAATCATAAGAAGTAGGTACTAATATTATTCCAATTTTACAGATCATAAAAGTGAATAAACTTAACTAGGGTCACACAATAAGGAGCAAAACTGATGTTTGGCCACTAATCAAAGCATACTGTGTGTTTGATCATTTCACCATCAATTATATCAGCAGTGATTATAGATTAGAGCAGAGGTTCTCAGTGTGACCCCACACCAGCAGTGTTAAAATAACCTGATAATGTTTTAGAATTTATAATTTGGGGGCTGTACCTCAAATCTAATGAATCAAAAACCATGACTGTAGGGCAAAGATTTTGTGTTTTATCAAGCCTTCTGGGTACTTTTGAATCATACTAAAGTTTGAGAACCACTGAATTAGAGAACTAGCTGTAAAACTTTATGAATCCTAGAAACCGTTTCAAGGTCTTGAGTTGGTTAATCAACTTGTCTACTCATTGTTATTTCTCCCCATGGGATAAATATAACTGCAAAGCCTTCGGGGGGTCCATTGGCCCTTGTGGACCACACATTTCTTTATTCTAAAAAATACTTTTTTATACAAGACAGTAAGAACTGACATGCACCCACCCTTGCTAGCAAGTCAAACTATCATCCAGGCATCTATTTTCTCATTCATTCATTCACCTACTCATTTATCCATTCCACAAGTATATAAGAGCCTCCCATATGTCAGGCACTGGTGCTGCATACTAAGGTTTATACTGACAACTACACCCAGGAAATCACACTATATATGACATTGAATCCTGATATATGGAGGAAGCACTGACCAATTTGAAGGTTATGACTCAGTACAAGTAATGCCCACCTCAATTCAAAGAACTTAGATAATGAAACCCTAGAGGAAGTGTAGCCATACAACCAAGGTTCACTGCACTTTTGTTTTATTACTGGATCCCAACAAAATGTGCTAGAACATGAGATAAAACCAGCCAAGGACTAAAATTCAATTCTATAATCCCCAGTCAAGTGCCATCCAGAGCCAATTGCCAGATGGCTTTTATAGCATCTCCCATGTGGTGGAGATAAACAAATACTACCGTAATAGCTGATTTTACTTCATTAAAGTTTTATCACTGCAAGACGGACACCTGAGAACAGCCCAGTAATGTCCTTGACAGTTTGGTGTTCTACAGGTCTGCTTATAAATGTAAGTACCATGAAGACAGGAATCTTGGTATTTATTTTGTGCCCTGATAAATTTCAAGTACCCAGAACAAAGCCTGGTGCATGATAGGTGCTTAATCGATATTTGTTGTAAATTTTTCTGATCTGCCCTAATTTCACAGTGCTATTCTTTTCATCAAGGTGATTTCTCAAATACATTTTACTTCTATTTATAGCTTTGTAAGGCTTTTCATAAATATAGATCACTCCAAGAAAAGCTCTTGGTTAGGGCATCTAACTTTGTTGTTTGTCTGTTTGTTTAGGAATTATGGTCATCTCACTTATAATACATACCCCCTTTTGTACCTAGACAAATCCATAAGCCAAGTATTGGCTTTGGAAAAATAAGCCACTGAAAAGCATGCATGCCAGTTACAGTTTCTGGACCTTGGAATGTCTTTCCAACTGGAGCAGCTCTGATTTCCTGGCTATAAACCAGGCAGATTGAGAACACAGGGATTGCCTTCCCTGACTGGTCTCTCAAAAGACTGGGATGACATTATAAAGACTCTGGTGCTTGTTTCTTTTTTGGCAGGTGCTGCCATAGATACCCAAAGCTAGAAAGTAATAGGCAGAATATCAGATGACTGGAGTCAGAGTGCCAAATGTAGAGCAGGAGCTCAGGTTGCTGAGGAAGGAGCAGCAGAGAAGAGATCCCTGGCAGAACTGGTGTCTCTCAGGAAGGTCTTGGCACCCGCTCACTAGACTCTGCTGAGTTTTTTAATCCTAAAGTGCCTGGCAGGGTCCTACCAGAACAGAGTCCAAACATTAACAAGTTGGATTCCTCTGGGTAGGGGTTAGATTCCACTCGGTAGGTCTTTCTCAAGGATCACTCACACTATAGAGCTGAGAGCATGACAAGTTCTGCTCCAGGCTCTGCATCTGCCAAGTGCCAGCTACAACCAATTAGAACTGTGTAGGGGTATGCTCCTCAGCCCCATTTATTAACCAGACACCTCCAAATATACACATACACACCCACCCAACCACCTACCACCACACACCTATTTGTGAATGGGGGAAAAGTAGGCATCTCTGACTTTGCTTTCTAATTATGCAAAATAACATGTGGATAGTTTCACCTGTCTTTTAAGAAAACCCCAAGCTCTCTTCACCATCTCTACTTTCTTAGCCAGCCCAGATAGGCTGGCTGGGCATTGTTCTAGAGATACCAATTTTGATTCTCCAATAACCTTCACATTATTAGCTTGCTCCTAGTATTCTTCCAAAAATGTATAACATTTTTTGAATGCCCAAGACATGTATCCCTCACTCTGAAGAATGCAAGTTTAGCTGAGAGTTTCAGAAGAGTCAAGTATCTAAATAGCAAATTTTTGTTGCCCAATTGACTTTCTCAAAAAAGCTGGTGATGGGTCCATTCAAATATAATTGTCAAATCAACAGATAAAATAAAATTGCACTGGATAGTGCAGCAAATATTTTCAAATGATATAATTAAAGAAAAATGGATTGTTTTACTGTCATTAGAATTGTCAAAAAAGAAATGCACAGAATGTGAATGCAAAGTAGTGGTTTTCTTACTGTAACAATAGATTAAAGGGAATAAAGAGAAGACAATGACAGTTTAGCAGAACAGAACACACTGGATTAAAGTGAATGAATTTCTATCACCCTTTCTTCCTCCTTGACATACATGCAATAGGAGAAAAACCAAATCTTTGGTTACTCAGACCCTGTTCCCTAGCATATTTTGGAAGCTGCTGGCTCTTTGATAAGAACAGATTGCTCCGAGCTGAAGGAAGGAAGACACGAGTATAGCTGAAGCATTTTCAAAATGCAAAAGGAAATGGCCAAACAAGTACCCCCAACAGCAATGGATGGGTGTGGAGAGTGCAGAGGACACATTTTCTGAAATCTGAAGACTATACAGTCTATCATCAGATGGTACAAAGTAAATCGATTCTTCTTACTGTGATTGGATGAGGGTGGTGATGAGATGGAGTGTTGAAGGGTAAAGCTGACAAGCCAGTGAGCCAAAAGGCTTCTTAAGGGATAGGTTAGTAAATACATCCTAGTCCAGCACTTGCTCCTCAGCCTGCATGTCCAGAAACTCAATCACATACGTACTTGCAAATGGGTCAGACTCAGGAATACTAACCTGTGCCGCAAAATTCACAACAAACTGCTCTAGAAATCAGAACATGTGCAGATTCATACATGTTTTGGGGGGTATTCCTTTACAGAGACAAAAGTTCGTCTGTGTGTGTGTGTGTGTGTGTGTGTGTGTATGTGTGTGTGCGTGCATGCTTTCCAAACTGCTTTCTGGTATTATGGTACCATGGAGTCAAATTCATCATCAGAAGAATGTAAGATTCACATGAACATGCACATGCAAATGGACTCGGAGCACAGAGCACAAAGAATATCCTCCATAGTGAGACCTAAGCACAATTAAGGAAAAGGTCTCCCTGGTGCCTGAATTAATATAGCACCCCAGAAACTGCTTCTGAGCTCCTCTTACCCTGGCCACTCCAGGCTTCTGTGATGATCACCCCCTTTCTCTTGGCCTGTCCTTTCCTTTGATTAATACTACTAGATTAAGTTAATATCAAGTCTTTTCTCCCAATATTAGCCTGGTTCACAATATTCTGACTCTAACTGTTAAACTACATATTGTATGAGTCAATATCTCAATGATCTCAGGCTTCATTACATTTGCCTCCATGTGTGGGTTTTAACCCAATTTGGAAATTCGGTATTCCAAATTTTATTTCTTGAACCTCTAGGCATTATGTATATGTATATATATATGAATTTGACATCTCTTGGATTTGAAAGTGTTCTTGCTCTCTTGGGCTTATACCTTACTTTCTCTTTCAACCAGAAACTTCAGAATCCACAGAGAGTGTAGAAAAAATGGTAGAGAGAACATACAACTGTGCTCAGAGCTACAGATGAAATAAAAACACCTGTTGCCTAATGAACTTGATTTCCAGGATTTCTTCCTGCTCTCAGTGCTTGTGGCTACTCTTCCAGCTACTCTCAGACTGTTATGCAAAGTGCATCTACAAAGGCAGGTCCCTTTGGATCCACTTTGCTCAATCTGATACTCTCCTTTCCCAGACTGTCAGGGTGTGATGGTTCTCTCAGGTCTCTGTGGATGCCACTGGGGCTACATCACAACCATGCTCATGGGATTGTGTTGAAGTTGCATATAATGTGGCTATAGGATTCCCAGTGAAAGTTTCATGGTCTTGTCATGCTTTACTATTATTTATTTTCCCTACTTAGAATGGAAACCAAAGAAACAAATTATTCTTTCTGAAATTCTTTCTCTCTTAGGGACTCACTGGAATTGCTGCACAAAGCCAAGTGCTGCTCTCCCAGAAATCAAAGTCTTTCCTTCACAGTAGGGGATTGATTATTGCCCAACCACAAAGATATGCTTCACAAAGACTGGTGTCATGGAGGATGGGTCAGGGTCAAGGAACCCTTTATTTTGTACCTACTGTCTGTAAAACAGGCAAAAAAATAAACCAACTCAAAATCTCCTTCTTCATCCACTATCAATTCAATCCGTCAGTTATTGACTAAGCACCAGCATGTATAGTGGGGGATAAAACGATGGATGAGAAAAGTTCCCTGGCCTCAAAAAAACTAAAATCTAGAGAGAAATATGTGTACATGAATATGTTAGGTCAAGACAGTGGTTGAAGACTGGCACAAAATACTGGAAGACTATAGAGAAGAGAAAATTACAGGGATTAAAAATCATTTTCTGCACCATTTTTTCATAGCAATGTTGACACATACTCTACTCCAATTTAAGTTCCCAGCTCAACAAAATATACTTTGCCAGTATGAACAGAGTAAGCAGGAACTTGAGATAGCAGGAGAGATGGGGACTAGGAAGAATAAGAAATGGAAGGCATTTGATTCATCAAAATAGGGATAGTTCTCATTTTTCTTATCCAAAAAGCACTACTTTAGGAAAACAAATAGAATTGGAATGGATCTGAGAAGTCATCTCATTCAACTAACATGTAATGCTTGAGTTCCCTCCATGACATCCTTGCGAAACAGATGCCCACAAGGGAGATATCGAAAAACTTTCAGGGAGTATATGAAAATTAAAGTGGGTCCTCAAAACATTGAATTTTGATACCTGAGAACAAAGACTAAGTATGAAGGAGTAACAAAATCCGAAAGGTTCTAAGAAAAGATAGGGCATTTGAAGAGAATAAATGTTACAATCTGGCCAGAATATAAAAGAATAAGCGGACAAGTAGCGAATGAGCATGGAAAGTTAGATAAGTCAGATAACAAAGACTTTTGATTGATTACTAGTGAAGGAGGCTGTCCTTGATTCAATAAATAATCGGGAGATGTTGAAGACTTAGGAGCTAAAACCATAAAACCCTTAGAAGAAAAGAAAATATGAGGAAAAATCTTCAGGACCTTGTATTTGGCAGTGAATTCTAAGGTATGACACCAGAAGCATGATTAACAAAAGAAACAACCCACATTCCGTCAACAGATTAATGGGTAAACAAAAATGTGGTACTTTCATACAATGGAATATTATTCAGACATAAAAAGGAATAAAGTTCTGATACATGCTACAAAAGTGATAAATTTCTAAAGCATTATGCCCAGTAAAGTAAGCCAGAAAAGTATGGTATAATTCCATATTATATATATATATATATATATATATATATATATATATATATATATGTACACACACACACACACACACACACATATATATGTGTGTGTATGAAATACTTAGAATGAGCAAATTCATAGAGACAGAAAGTATATTAGAGATTACCAGAGGCTGGAAGGAGGGGGGCAATGGGAAGTTATTGTTTAATGGCTACAGAGTATATGTTTTGCATAATGAAAATTATTTAGCAATGGAAGGTGGCGAGTAGCATAACCTTGTTACCGTAATTAATATCACTGAATTGTACCATATAAAATTTCCCCTTTTGAGCACATTCATACAGATGATCCAGTACTGTTAATTATATTCACGATTCTGTACTACCATCACCACCATCCATTACCAAAACTTTACAATCAACCCAAAATAGAAGTTCTGTACAATTTAAGCATTAACTCCCCAGTCCTTACCTGCTACCCAACACATATGTGTATGACTTACTTCACTGAACATGATGCCTTCAAGGTTCATCCATGTTGTCATATGAATCAGAACTTCATTCCTTTTTAGTATTGAGTAATATTCCATTGAATGTATATGCCACATTTTATTTATCTATTCATTGGTTGATAGACACATGAGTTGCTTCTATCTTTTGGCAAGTGCAAATAAAGCCGCTATGAACATTGGTGTGAAACTATCTTTTTAAGTCCCTGCTTTCAATTCCTTTGGGTATATACCTAGTAGTGGAATTGCCAAGTCATATGGTAATATCATACTTAGCATTCTGAGGAATGCCTGAACAGTCTTCCACAGCAGCTGCACCATTTGCATTCCAACCAGCCGTGAATAAGTGTTCCTATTTCTCCACATCCTCTTCAGCACTTGTAAATTTCTGGGTTTTCTTTAATAGTAGCCATTCTACTGGGTGTGAAATGGTATCTCATTGTGGTTTTGATTTGCATTTCCCTAATAGTTAATGATGTTGAGCATCTTTTTATGTGCTTTTAGCCATTGTATATTCTCTTTGGAGAAATGGCTCTTCAAGTCTTTTGCTTATTTTCAAATTGGGTTGCTTGTCTTTTTAGTTGTAGGGTTTCTTTATCTATTCTGCATATTAAGCCCTTGTCAGATATGTAGTTTCCAAATATTTTCTCCCATTGGGCAGGTTGTCTTTTCACATTCACAATGAAGTCCTTTGATGCACAAAAGTTTGAATTTTGATGAGGTACCATTTATCTATTTTGTTTGTTTTGTTGCCTGTGCTTTGAGTATAAAGTCTAAGAAATCATTGCCTAATACTAGATCCTGAAGATGCACCCTTGCATTTTCTTCTAGCAGTTTTATATTTCTGGTTCTTATATTTTGGTCTTTGATCCATTTTGAGTTAATATTTGAATATGGTGTGAGATAACATTCCTCTTTCCTTTTATTGCATGTCGATATCCAGTTCGGTCACCATCATTTGTTGAAGAGATAATTCTTTATCAATTAAATGGCCTTGACAGCCCTGGCAGATATCAATTAGCCATAGATGTAAGGGTCTATTTCTGAACTCTTCATTCAATTCTATGGATCAAAGTATCTATCCTTGTGAAAGTACTACGCCAATAAGACCACTGTGGCTTTGTAATAAGTGTTTTTAAATGCAATTTTATTGAGATGTATTCACACACCCTATAATCCTTCCAAAGTATACAATTGCTCACAGTCATCATATAGTTGTGCATTCATCACCAAAATCAGTTTTAGAACATGTTCATTACTCCCCCCAAAAGAAAAAGAAAAAGAAAAAAGAATACCCTAAACACCCCATTCTCATTATTCACCCTATTATTTATTTATTTGTTTGTTTATTTATTTAGGTCTTTATTTTATTACTCATCTGCCCATATACTAGATAAAGGGAGTGTCAGTCACAAGGTTTTCACAACCACACAGTCATACCATAAAAGTTGTATAGTTGTACAATCATCATCCAGAATCAGGGCTACCAGATTACACTTCAACAGTTTCAGGCATTTACCTCTAGTTACTCCAATATACCCAAAACTGAAAAAAGCATATGTGTATAATTCATAAAAATAACCTCCAAATTGACTTCTCAACACTATTTAAAATCTCTTATCCACTGAAACTTTATTTTGTTTCATTTATTTTCCCCCTTTTGGTCAGGAAGGCCTTTTGAATTCCATGATGCCAGGATGAGGTTCATCCCAGGGAGTCATGTCCCATTTAAGGAGGAGGGTAGTGAGTTTATTTGCAGAGTTGGCTTGGAGAGAAAGGCCATATCTGAGCAAAAAAAGAGGCTCTCTTGTGGTGACTCTTAGGCGTAACTATAAGTGGGCTTAGCTTTTCCTTTGCAGGGATAAGTTTCATGAGGGCAAGCCCCAAGATCAAGGACTTGGCTTACTGAATATGGATTTCCTAATGTTTGCGAGAATGCTAGGAATTCCCGAGGTAGGAAAGTTTAATATTTCCATATTTTTCTAGTCCCTCGAGGGGACTTTGCAAATCTTTTTATTTTCTACTCAAAATACTCTGGGGTGTATTGGGGTATCACTTTAACCTGGACAGAATAACAAGATCTCATTCCCTATTCTAGGTTTCATGTAATTATGTTGTTTAAACAAACTGACCATACAGATTAAATTAGATAGTGTGCTACAGAAAATATATATTCATACCAAATAAACACCTCTTCCTTTGATCTCACACAGAAGCTGAAATTTTAAAATACAGTCATTATCTTCCTTTACCCTGTATTCTGACTTATCTTAATCCTAACCTAGTCCACTTCATTCATATTTCTAATTGAAGTCTGATCTCTTCTTTTAGCTTCTTTAGGAGTTGCTGTATAGAGTAATGCTGAGTTTCAGAGCTGCAGAATTCTGAGACTCAAGTGTCACACAGATACTCAAAGTTCCAGGGAACCATCAGCTTATACACAAAGAGCTCAGCATCTCAGAATTTAGAAATAACAGTTAAAATTCAAGAATAAATGTGACTGCTGTAAGAACTTAAAATCTAGGAACCCTTTTAATAAGGCTTATTGAGTATTCTATACTCCTTAATCTTAGATTGCCCAATCTTTGCCCAAGTTCTATCCCCTAATAACTATGCTGTCAAATTCAATTCTTAGAGTTTGCTTATTATAGTCAGTCCATATTACTAAAACCTTACAATATTTGTCCATTCATTTATGGCCAGTGTTCCGAATATGTCTGTTAGGTCTTTTTCACATTGTGTAATTTAAGTTTTATGTTTCCTTATTAGTCTGTTATCTAAATGTTCTATCTATGAATAAGAGTGCCATATTGACATCTTTCACTATTATTGTAGGGGTGTCTATTTCTCCCTTCAATTTTGCCAGTGTTTGTCTCATGTATTTTGGGACATCACTTTTAAGTGCGTAAATATTCATGGTTGTTATTTCTTCTTGGGAGTTGACATTGTTATTAGTTTATAGCTTCCTTCTTTGTCTCTTGGAATGGCTTTTGATAAAGAGGCTCTTTTATCTGGTATTAATACTATAGCCCCCATATATTTTTTGTTATTATTTGCATGGAATATCTTTTTCCATCCTTTCACTTTCAACCTGTTTGTGTTTTGGGGTCTAAGTGAGTCTCTTGTAAACTACATATCATTAGATCATATTTTATTATCCATTCTGCCAATCTGTGTCATTTCATTAGCTAGTTTAATCCGTTAACATTCAGCATTACTACTGTAGAGGCACTACTTAATTTATACATTTTGTGCTTTGGTTTTCATATGTCACATTTTTTGTCTTTCTTTTCCTTTATTGCTGCCTTATTTTCTATTTAGTTCATTTTTTATGATGTATCTACTGATCTCTTTCTCATCTTGTTTCTATATATTATTAAAAAACTTTGTGGCCATGCTGGGTTTTGAATTACACAACCTAAATCTATAACTTACTAATTGAAAAGTTGCCAACTTAGCTTCAATAGCATGTACGTTATCTGCACCCGTATCCCTCTATTCCCCTTCTTTAAATTGCTTTTTTGCCACATTACTTCGTTATATTTTGCATGGCCATTATCAGGAAATATGACTTTTTCTTTTTCAATTGTATTCTGACATATAGGAACTGAAGATTAGAATTATATGGAGTATACAGAACTTCTGTGTTTTGCCTTTACCCTTTTAGTTACTTTTACTGGAGATTCATTTGTTCACACTAGTCCAACACACTCTCTCCTGTCTTGTCTTTTTAACCTGCAAAATTTCCTTCAGTAATTCTTATACAGCAGGTTTTTTTGTTGACTAACTCAGTTTCTGTTTATCTTCAAATATTTTAAACTCTCCCTCATTTTTGAAAGCTAGTTAAAGACATAAAGATAAAGAGATTTTGGCTGGCAGTTTTTCTCTTTCAGTATCTTAAATATATCTATCATACCACTGCATTCTCACCTTCATGGTTTCTGATGAGAAATCAGCACCTAGTTTTATTGAGAATCACTTGTATGTGATGAATCATTTTTTCTTGTTGCTTTCAGAATTCTCTCTTCATTTTTGGTAATTGATATTCTGATAAGTATGTGTCTCAGAGTATGTCTGTTAGGGTTTATTCTTTTTGGAGCATGTCACAATTCTTGGACTTGTATATTTTTGTCTTTCATAAGGGCTGGGAAATTTGGTGTCATTGCTGCCGCAAATATTCTTTCTCCACATTTTCCCTTCTCTTCTTCTGGGACACCAATTTTGCATATGTTTGTGCACTTCATTCTGTCGCTCAAATCCCTCAGACCCTGCTCAATTTTTTCTATTTTTTTCTCTATCTGTTTTTCTAAATATATGATTTTGATTATCTTGCATTCCATTCACTGATTCTGTCTTCTGCCTGTTCAAATCTGTTGTTGTATGCCTCTATGTATCTTTTCTCTTCACTATTTGTCTTTCATCTTGATAATTTCTGTTATATTTCTTTTTAAACTTTTAAATAGTTCTTTATGCTCACCCATTACCTTCTTAATATTGTTTCACTCTATATCCAGGTTTTACTTCATCTCCTTGAGTTGATTTAGGAGATTTGTTTCAACATCTTTGATTAGTTGTTCCAAATTCTGTGTCTCCTCTGAAGTTCTAATCTGTTCCCTTGACTGAAGCATATCTTCCTGTTCATTTTAATGCCTTGTTAATTTTTTCCTAATTTATGGGCATCTGATTATCTTGATGTGTTAACTCTGAAGGTTAGTTTATCCCCCTTGGCTAGGGTTTTATTGTTTATTAGCTTTCTGTTAAGGCACTTCTTTGACACTTGGTCCAACTTATTCTGGATCTTTAGAATAGCCTGTGTTTAACTATTCAGATTTTCTCAGCTCTTCTGTACCTGATTCTTATCTAAATATGCTGTACAATTTATGAGATTTCCCTTTTTGCATGCAATTGTTTTGCCTCCAGGAGAAAGTTACTTTCCTCTGGTCCTTCTCCAGGAATTCTTATCTATTCATTGTGTGTGTGTGTGTGTGTGTGTGTGTCTGTGTGTGTGTCTGTGCATGTGCAGAATTTTCTTCTTAGCTTCTATGATTTTTATTTTTTTGTCTTTTTTCTATGATTTCTTTTAATTGTCTCCTTCACTCAGTCTTCCCATTTTACTACACTTTTCATTTCTGAGACCTGTCCTATCTTACAGCAGTTCATTTTCCACTCCATACTTTTTTGAGGGTTTTCTGCCTCCATTTTCTTCCCTGTTAGGTTATCTCAACCCACAGAGCCAAGTGAGATCCATCCAGAAATGTCTGTTCGCATTTAGGATAGATTGAATATGTGCCCCTCTTGTCAACAGCTCTGCCACTGTCTCTTTTCTCCATGGAGGCATTTTTTTTTAATGTGACCCTCCTACCTGGATATGCTTTGGATTCTAACTTGCTGCTGTGAGTGGCTCTTTGGTCTGCATCTGTGGCCAGAGGGATTTGGCCTCTGCTTTCTCTGTGACACTTTCAAGATGCACCGGACCATGTAAGGGGTATATGTTGGTTTGAATCTACTATGTACACCAGAAAAGGCTATGTTCTTTTAATCCATTCTTGTGGAGGCAGATTTCTTATGGGTGGGACCTTCTGATTAGGTTATTTCCATGGAGATGTGACCCACCCAATTCAAGATGGGTCTTAATCCTTTACTGGGAGCCTTTAAGAGAAATCATGGAAAGAGAGTTTTAGATAGAAATACCCTGGGAGAAACAAGCAAGGACCCACAGAAGCAAGGAGACATTTTGAAAAGACATACCAGCCAGCCATCACCATGTGCTTTCTCATGTGACAGAGGAACCATAGATATGATCAGCCTTTCTTCAGTCAAGGTATCCTCTTGATAATGCCTTAATTTGTACATTTTCATGGCCTTAGAATTATAACTTGTAACTTAATAAATCCCCATTGTTAGAAGCCAACCCATTTCTGGTATATTGCATTTTGGCAGCTTCAGAGGCCTGGATTGACATGTCTGAGATGCAAATATCCTACCTGGTTTTAGTGATTTTTTTTCTTTGATTGAGTGTTTGTGGAGTAGTTTTCCAGTCTCAGTCATACTCCATAATGCCAAGCAATTTGGATTTGGATTTGTCCTTTTATTAGTTGTTTCTGAGGGGAGACTTCTCCAGGGGATGTCTTATATTGCCATATTGATGACATCTCCAAAATGGAAATTTTATGTTGTATACATCTTACCCCAATAATATAATTTATATTAAAAATTTTAAGTAAATTTTAAGAAAAATAATCTTGTAGCAATGTGGGAAACAGATTATAGGAGAAAGACTGGAAGCAGGAAGAGTTTAGAAGGCACTTGCAGTAGCTCAGGGAAACTTATGAGCTCTGGTTTTATCGTAAAAGTTCAGCTAGGGAATGGACAAAATTTTTTTTAACTATTTCTGTGGTGGAATGTTGTGACTAATTGAGTATATATATGTGTGTGTTAGTGTGTCCAGAATTTAAATATTTTCAGACAGCTAGAATATCTATTATCTCCTTTGATCTTGTAGCAACCTTATGAAGTAGGTAGAAAGGTATTTGTACCCATTTCCTAGATAAGGAAATGCACCAGAAGTTACACCTTGTGAAAGGTTGGTATCATATTGAATAAAATCAATTACAAGACTGGGACAGGTACCCAGGCCTCCTGACAACCCAAACAGCACCCTTTCTTCTACATTCATATTCCTACACTTCTACTCCAGGTTTTGAGCAACATTCTGCCAATAAGGATACTGCTCTTTGTTCTTGTAAATAATTACCTTTTTAAAAAATATATTTAATGATAAATCAGTGGTTATGACCTCATAGTATATAAACAAGCTATTTGTGACAAGAAATAACTTGCTTTTCTTGTCACAAATAACAAGATGGAGAGTTATGGAACATAGTTTGTGTATACTATTGCACTTAAGTTGGTATCAAAGCAAAACAAGGCTGTTACAGACTTAGTATTTTAAATTCAAGCCCCATAGTAACTACAAAGGAAATAATCAGGGAATATGCAAGCTCAGAATTAAAGTAGAGGTTGTCAGGGACAGGGTATAATTGAAGAATTGAGATTTAAGGGATGATTTTGGTTACTGAATCATTATATAAGATATTCCTTTTTGCTTTCTAGTATATTGGAGTAGACAGAAGAAATGTGGTATGTACATATGATAGAATATTATGCAGCAGTAAGATGAAATGACATCCTGAAGCACATGACAAGATGGATGAGCCTTGCGGACATAATGTTGAGTGAAATAAACCAGACCCAAAAGGATAAATACTGAATGATACCATTTTTATGACCATGGTCACGGTAAAATCAGAGGCTTATAATACAGAATATAGGGGACTTAGAGTTACACAGAAGATAGAGATGGGTGAACGGTTTAGCTAGTGAGGTTGAACTCCAATGTAAGAGAATAGACAGAAGTGAAGGCGGTTCTCTAGTGAGTCAATAAGTAATATTACCATATTGAAGATGAACAAGATTGAAAGGGGTTGTATAGACCTACATGTCCCACTGATTAACAATAGAAATATAAATGAATTCTTCCAAGAACTACTTCAAAAGTATGATTCCTATACAAAGGGTGTTTAAGTACAGGGTACAGGGAGAAAACAGCTATTGCAGGCTATGGGCTGTTTAAAAGGAAAACATCAGCACCACCACAGCAACAGCAGAGGTAAATGATGGGGGGGAGGGACAAGACTTAAAAGGAGGATTAGATTTCCTATTTGGCAAGGGTGTGTTTATTGGTTTTCTTTCTCTTGGGAACAATGAAATTATCTTAAATTGAGAGTGTTGATGGACTGTGAACTTTGGGCACTAGACAGGATCCCTGATGAATGCAGGTGCTAAAGGATGCACTGACTGAGAAGTAGATTGGCAAATGATGGTGTATACTTATGAATTAATGTTGTGCTGCTACAAAAAAGGAACGATATCATGAGGCAAGCAACTATGTGAATGAAGTATGGGACATTTGGTGAGGCAAAATAAGCCAGAAACAAAAGAACAATGGTATGGTCTCCTTTAGAAAATGCTTACAAGAAAACAGGGGCCTAGATTGTGAGCTTTATAGAAGACACATTTAGTCCAAAGTGGTAATTATTATTTCTGGATTTCAAAAGCCTTTTTACATATAACCTGATATTTAGAGACAAGAATGAGGGCCTTTAATCCTGTATAGCTTAAAGTAATGCCTGGATACATCCTAGAGTACATTAAGCAGATAATCAAAAAGTATTGGCAAAGGCCCTCAAGAGATGGGAGAAAAACCATGGAACCATTAAACTTTACCATCAGGAAATCCCAATACTGTGTCAAAATTTAGCGACCCCCAAATCAATGGGCTTGATCTTGAGGCTTACTCTTGTAAAGCTCATATAGGTAGTGGAGAAGCTTAGCCTACCTATAGTTATGCTTAAGGGCTACTTCTGGAGGACCTCTTTTAATACTCAGATGTGGCCTCACTCTCTCTAAGCCCAACTCTGCAAGTGAAATCATTGCCTTCCCCCTACGTGGGACATGACATACAAGGGTGAAAGTCTCCCTGGTGACATGAGAGATGACTCCCAGGGATGAATCTGGCCCTGGCACCATGGGATCAACAATGCCATCCTGACCAAAAGGGGGAAAAGAAGTTAACTAATAAAGTATCAGTGGCAGAGAGAGTTCAAATAGAGTCAAGGGGCTACTCTGTAGGCTGCTCTTATACAAGCTTCAGTTAGTCCTTGCTACCTATTATAACCTGCCAACCCCCAACCAGGACCATTGCAGTCAATCCTAAAGAATGCCTAGGGCAATATATGATTCCACAAGGGTTCCATGCACTAGTGTAACTTTCCAGAAACCTACAACCTCCAGATGGCTCCCTGAACCAGATAAATCCTGAAACCTAGAAGGCCCAGCCTTGCCTGAACATCAGATAGTTCTATCTCCCTTCCTGCTATTAGTGACAGTCCCTTCCAACATGAAAAAGTTAGAATGGCCATAGCCCAAACACGTTTAAAGAGAGGAATAGAAAGATCAAAGATGATCGTGGAGTTATACAGAAAAGAAAGGATTTAATAAATGAATATGATTGCTGAATCATTAAATTGTTATCTCTTTTAGTCTCCAATAACTTAGAGCAGCTAGAAGTAAAAACCTAAAATTGTGGGATTCTAACCCATGTCAAACCCTGAAATCTGTTCTACAACTAATTGTGATGTGCTTTGAAATTTATAACTTTTTTGTATATATGTTATTTTTCACACGCAAAAAAAATGTCGATTGTGGGGGTGATAAAAAAATATATTGAAGCTTTCTAGCCTCCGATATTCTGGAGCAGCTAGAAGGAAACAATCTGAAAAGATCATATGGTAGCCCATGACAAACTCTGGGATCTTTCCTCTAACTACTTATTGAAGAGTGCTTTGAATACTATTGCTTTTTTATTTCTTTGCTTTGTATATATGCTATACTGTAAAATTAGAAAGTTAAAAAAATTTACTTCTGTTTGCTGAATATAAATTACTGTGATACACTAACCAACTTTTATTAACTTGCTTTGTTATCTTAAAAACAGCTCCAGCTTGAGGTAATCCATTCTCCACAGCACTCTCATCTTACTTGAGCCGTATTGCTCTTTGGATGAAATACTCCAAGGGAAGAGCATTAGTCACTCAGCCTTCCCACAAAATAAGTGGCTGCTGGAAAAATTAGTAAGGGAAACCTGTATCAATATTAGAATAAATAACCCTTTTTCAACTATTGATTTTGAGGGTTTCTGCTAGAAATTTAATGAAAACCTAAAGAAAAAAATCACATCTGGGGTTATTATAATTGCTTCCAAATGAAAGACAATGTGATGCATCACCACCAACCCTGCCCTTGCCCTGAAACAGACATAAATGGATATATGGGAACCTTCCAGATCGGCTCCAAACAGAAAATGGGAATAGTCTCTGGTCTGTGGAAAAATAAATGGTGAGTTGCAAGTACTGATAAAATTTTTCTCAAGAATGTGCAAAGAGACCTTTGAGGAAGTTCCAGAGACCACACTGTAGGAAGGGAACTAAGATTGGAAACCATATGGTTTGGTCAGATCTGAGGGCACAGTAACATAGGTTATGGATAATGCCATTTGTTCAGCACATTTTTACCCTATAAACAATAAGCTTTTGGTATCCTGATGTCTGAAAGGGAGCCCTCAGATCTGTGCCACTCAGAACTCTTCTCTGATAGACAAAACTTTTTCCTGTCTCTTTCTTTATGCCTTATTATTGTTCCAAGACACAAATTTACAGGATTTTAGGTTTCGGTTGAGAAATTTGGGCATAAAGGCACCAACCACCCTAAAATAAGGTACATGTGAAGGACCGCCAATGGACATACTGCATCGTAGTGCACACAGGACCTAAGGGCCCAGTGCTGTGGACTAGAAGTAAAGGATTTACATCTCAGTCTAGGTTACCAACCCACAACGAAAACTTTATGTCAGTTTCCCTTGATAATGTTAGTACAGACATGAACCAAGGCAAGTGTCATCTGCTGGGCTCCTGGGCCCTGTCCACTCCCAAGCCAGGCTAGCGAAGAATTGGCACATCTAGGCAGTGGGGTAATAAGACAAAACCTTTCAAAATCACCAGTACATTTCATTACATTTCTTAATTTGGTTTTATCCCTGAGCTCACCCCAAAAAGGTTTTTCCAAGCCACATATAGCAGGGGACATGATGTGGTGAAAAGACACAGAACTTGAGATTCAAAAAACTTGAGTTTAAATTTCTACTCTACTATGTCTAACCTTAAGCAACTCATTTAACTCTATGAATCTCAATACCTCATTAATAAAAAAGGATATCACTTTTTCCTACTTATTTTATAGTTAAGGACAGTATAGAAAACTAGTTTACAAACTTTTATTAAGCAGCAGAATCCTTTTTTATCCCCAAACAAAATCTTAGTTGAAGCCATGTGTTCTGGTTTGCTAGCTACTGGAATGCAACACACCAGAGATGGATTGGCTTTTAATAAAAGGGGATTTATTTTGTTGGTTCTTCAGAGGAAAGGTAGCTAACTTCCCACTGAGGTTCTTTCTTACATGGAAGGCACAGGATGGTCTCTGCTGGTCTTCTTTCCAGGCCCCTGGGTTCCAACAACTTTCCCCAGGGTGACTTCTTTCTGCATCTCCAAAGGCCTGGGCTGAGCTGCGAGTGCTGAGATGAGGAATGCCGAGCTGCTTAGGCTGTGCTACATTGCGTTCTCTCATTTAAGCACCAGCCAATTAAGTCAAACGTCACTCATGGCAGTAGACACGCCTCCTAGCCCACTGCAGATGTAATTGACAACAGATGAGGTTCACGTACCGTTGGTTTATGTCCACAGCAACAAGATTAGGTATGCTCACCTGGCCAATTGACAACTGAATCTAACTAACACACCATGATACCAAAAAGTAGGCAAAAGTAGAGTTGCTGGGCCTCTCTGCCCCCAACAGTTCCTTTGGAAGAGAGTTTGAAAATCTGTTGACCCAACAGAAACTGTCCCAAACGTAGGAGCCAAGAAATGAAGGCTCTAGCCTCAGCTTACCAATAGTTAACTAAAATCCCATCATGAAAGTCATATCTCATCAAATTGAGGCTTTGATACTGGCAGAAATCTTACCTCACTTCTCCCTTCCAAAGGTAATATTCAGAACTCTCAAAAGTAATTCACATCTCAGTGTGAATAAAGGATTTCAAAAAGAACTCATTCTGTTTCTTTTTTTAAAAAGATTGTCTATTTATTGTTTAATAAATTATTGATTATAAATTATTCATGCCTGTTGCAAAAACATAAATAAGGAAATATAAAATATAGAAAGGTAGCCACCCTTTCCATAATTCCCACCCATCCCTATCACCAGATAAATTTCTATTATCCTTTGGTAAAATCCAAACTTTTGTGAGTACATATACAAACATTGTGTGTGCATGGGTGTATGTATGTGTGTGTGTGTGTGTGTGTGTGTGTGTATCAACATATCTTTTTAAAAAAAATATGAACATGCTCTAATATTGTTCTACTCTTGCCTCTCATCACTTAATGATATACCTCAAAAGTCTATTAAAGGTTGGAAACTTGAGTAGGGTATAAGATTTTGTATGTTTGTCCAGAATGATGCCCCAATAAATCCCAGAGTGATTTGAACAGTGAGTAAAAAAGTATTTGCAAAATCCCCTTGGTGGAATGGTGAGAAAAGGAGAAAATTCAACTTCCCCAA
The DNA here is from genome assembly GCF_023851605.1 of Tamandua tetradactyla. Taxonomy (NCBI): domain Eukaryota; kingdom Metazoa; phylum Chordata; class Mammalia; order Pilosa; family Myrmecophagidae; genus Tamandua; species Tamandua tetradactyla. Next base: position 50,087,536 of record NC_135353.1, on the reverse strand, counting down.
GTGGAGAATTCTTGATATTCTCACAAGCAGTGGGGACAGTCAAAGCAATAGGCTGAGCCCACAATCTTGGGGTTTGTTCATATGAAACTTAACCCCACAAAGAATAGGTCAAGCTTACTTAAAATTAGGCTTAAGAGTCATCCCCAAGAGAACATCTTTTGTTGGTCAGATATGGCTTCTGTCTCCAGCCAGCACAATAAGCAAACTCACTGCCCTCCCCCTGTTGACATGGGACATGACTCCTGGGGAGGTGAACCTTCCTGGCAACATGGAACAGAAATCCTAGAATGAGCTGAGATTCAGCATCAAGGGATTGAGAAACCTTCTCGACCAAAAGGGGGAAGAGTGAAATGAGACAAAATAAAGTGTCAATGGCTGAGAAATTCCAAATGGAGTCGAGAGGTTATCCTGGAGGTTATTCTTATGCATTAAATAGATACCACCTTGTTAGTCAAGACGTAATGGAGAGGCTGGAGGGAACTGCCTGAAAATGAAGAGCTGTGTCCAGTAGCCATGTTTCTTGAAGATGATTGTATAATGATATAGCTTTCACAGTGTGACTGTGTGATTGTGAAAACCTTGTGTCTGATGCTCTTTTTATAAAAAAAAAAAGTTAATGAGCTAAACACTATGCAAATGAACTAAATACAATGAACTAAAATACATTCACTGCCAAGCTAAATAAAAAAGCAAGACTCAAAAAAAAAAGTCTATTAAAGGAAGCCTTCTTGACCAAAAGGGGGAAGAGAAATGAATCAAAATAAAGTTTCAGTGACTGAGAGATTTCAAATAATGTTGAGAGTTCATTCTGGAGGTTATTCTCCTTCCTTATATAGATGTCCCTTTTCAATTTTTAGTGTATTTGAATATCTAGAAGGAAATATCTGAAACTTTTGAACTGTATTCCAGACGCATTGATTCTTGAAGATGATTGTATAACTGTATAGCTTTTACAGTATGACTGTGGGCTTGTGAAAACCTCGTGGCTGACATTTTATTTAGGGTTTGGACAGAAAAGTAAAAAAGTAAGGACAATAAATAAATAAATAATAGGAGGTTGAGGGGTATGGGATGCTTTGGGTGTCCTTTTTTGTTTTTATTTTTATTGTTATATTTATTTTTTGGAGTAATGAAAATGTTCAAAATTGATTGTAGTTATGAATGCACAATATATGATGAAACTGTGAACCATTCATTTTACAGTTTGGATGATTATATAGTAAGTGAATATATCTCAATAAAATTGTATTAAAAAGTCTTCTAATGGACCTATAGATCTATTTCCTTTTTAAATAGTTGATTAACTCCTAGTTGCAACATATAAAATTTATCTAATCCCTTATTGATGGACCTGCAGGTGTTTCTACCTTTCTTGCTACTATAAACACTGCCACAATAGTGTTTTGTTTTGTATTATACAATACACTAATATAAGTCTTGATTGAAGGTGGCAACAGAGAACATGCCTTCTCCATTTTGTTAGAGTCTCTACATGACTCCTTTTATCCTGCAAAAGACCGAGGTAATCTCTACTAGCACACTGCTTAGAAAGTAACCAATGGTTGCCCACTTTACTGAAAATTTTGGGTTGACTGTAGGGAGTCCATCTCAGCATTTCTTGCTCATCAAAGACAACCAAATGACCCATGGAACATGATCATTCTTCAACCCTCAAGTCCATCTAACAACCCATCTATGACAGAACTTATCCTATCAATGACATTACCTCTCTGGCCTCCTACTCATCAATAAGAAGTAGTGCAAAACCAGTCTTGACATTTCTCCAGGGTGAAAGAGTAAAACAGCCATAAACCTCACCTTAATTAGTTACTCATTACACTAACCATGCACATTCATTTTAAAGCTCCCATGCTTATGGGTTTTCACTCCATTTAACTTTTCAAAGTCCATCCTGTTGAATGTGAAATTTGGTACAAGCAAAGACTTCTCAGTGACTGATGTAAATACCAGTTTGAAAGCAAAACTAAAGAAATATGGATACCATACCAGGATTGCAGATTGAATGAAAAATCTATTTCAAGTCTGTTCCAGAAAATGATCTGGTTGGACACTTCTTGAATTCTTAGCAACAAGTATTACTATTTATTTTTAAAATGCATTCTTACAAAATACTTTTTATTCTGTGTACTTTTGGGCTTCAGCTTTCCAGCAAAGGTGGTTCCACTGACAAGTCAGTAAACATCTAAGGGCTGTTTTAGTTTCCTTGGTGCTGAAAAAATTACCATGCAATGCATTGATTTAAACATTGGGAATTTATTGGCTCACAGTTTTGAGGCTAGAAGTCTAAAATAAAGGTGTCACTAAGGTGTCATCAAGGTAATGCTTTCCCCCAGAAGACTGTGGTGTTCTGGGGTTATCTGCTGACAATCTTTGCTGCTTGGCTTTCCTGTCACATAGGAATGAACATGGTGAGCTGTCCTGGCTTCTCTAGATTCAGTTGACTTGTGGCTTCTTCCCATGATTTCTCTCTGTGTGTCTGAACTTCATTCTATTTATAAAAGATTCCAGTAACAGTATTAAGACACATCCTGATTCAGTTGAACCTTAACCTAGCTGAAATAATATCATCAAATGTTCCTATTTACATAGATTCACACCCAAAGAAATGGATTAAGCATAAGAACATGTTTTTCTGGGGATACATAGCTCCAAGTCACCAAAAAGGCCAGCCATGGGCACTAGCTCTTATGTACTGGGAGTCGTAAAGACAAATAAGATAGAATCCATATTTTCTGGGAACTTTGAGCTCAGTAAGTGCATAAGTAATCAGTGAGCACAATTTTAACATACAGCTGATGAAGAAGCACTCATGCATGTTAGTAGAAAAAAAAGGAGGCAAGAAATTTCAGCTTACAGTCAGATCAAGGAAGATGTCCAAGGAAAAGAAGGCATTTGAGGTGGTCTTTGAAAGATGAGCAGTTTTAAACTGAAGTGGAGGATGTCTCAAAATGGATTTATTCAGAAACCCACAGAGACATAAGAGAGTATGGGTGGGATAGGTGTAAGCAAATAGCAAGTGTGGGAGATGCTGTGATTGGGAGCATGCCTTATTTAAAAGCACTAATAAACCCTTTGCAGACCAAACAAAACATACCTATGGGCAAACTCTGACCTAAAAATTCTAGTCTGCAACAAAGGAAAAAGAATGAGGTGTTTTGTGAAGAGGCTATGACAACACCAAAGGCACAGAGGTTGGAAAAAGTTGATTATGCTCAAAGAAAAGTAATGAAACCAGTTTGTCTGGAGCATGCTGGAAAAAGGGGAACGGGAATGGAAGAGAGGAAGGAAATGATAAAATAAAGAAAATAACATACATTTACATACAAAGAATGTCACCTGTATTGTTTCATATAATCTTCACAATTGCCTTTTTAAAACAGGTATTATCATTCCCATTTTTTTAGAGCAAATTGAGATGCAAAGAAGTAAGAAATTTTCCCAAAGCTACATATATAAGAATGGTAGAGGTAAAGAACAAACTCAAACTTGCTTATTTCTAAAATTTCTTTCCATTATGTCATACTGTATGGTATGAGCTATGGTATATGGTACATTAGGGTCAGATTATGAAGGTTATTAAATGACAAATGAATGAGTTAATTTTACAAACAAAGGTTGTTGTATCAAATCAGATAAAATATCAAAATGTTTTTCTGCATATGTTCCATAGATTGTGAATGCAGAACTTATAAACACCCTATATGAACAAAATGTCAATTTTACCATGATTTTCTCCCCTCTTCCTTCATTTTTTAACTTTTTTTACTGTATAATATAGCATATACAATACAAAGAAAGGAAAAAGCAATAGTTTTCAAAGCACTCTTTAGCAAGTAGTTACAAGACCAATCCCAGAGTTTGTCATGGGCTACAATATCATCCTTTCAGATTTTTCCTTCTAGCTGCTCCAGAACATTGGAGGCTAGAAGAATATATATATATTTTTGTCATCACTTTTTTTTGTGTGAAAAATAACATATATATATATATATATATATAATAAATTTCAAAGCCCAGCATAACAATTAGTTGTAGAACAGATTTCGGAGTTTGGTATGGGTTACAATTGCCCAGTTTTAGGTTTTTACTTCTAGCTGCTCTAAGATACTGGAGACTAAAAGAAATAGCAATATAATGATTCAGCAATCATATGCATTTATTAAACCCTATCTTCTCTGTATAAGTCCACCGTCATCTTTGATCTTTCTCCCACTCTTTAAAGGTATTTGGGCTATGCCCATTTTAACTTTTTCATTTTGGAAGGGGCTGTCAATAATATGGAGTAAAGAGATGAAACTAGCTGATGTTCTGGAAAGTCTGGCGCCTCTAGGTTTCAGGACTTATCTCTTCCAGGAACCCATCTGGAAGTTGTAGGCTTCTGGAAAGTTACTCTAGTGCATGGAACCTTTATAAAATTTTATATTTTACCCTAGGTGTTCTTTAGGTTTGGCTGGAATGGTTTTGGTTGGGGTGGTGATTTGATGGAGTGATAAGTAGTAATGTCTAACTGAAGCTTGCAAAAGAGTGACCTCCAAGAGTAGCCTCTCAATGCACTTGAACTCTCTCAGCCACTGATACTTTATTAGTTACACTTCTTTTCCCCCTTTTAGCCAGGATGGAATTGTTGATCCCATGGTGCCAGGGTCAGACACATCCCTGGGAGTCATCTCCCATGTTGTCAGGGAAACTTTTACCCCTGGATATCATGTTCCATGTGGGAGGGCAACGATTTCACTTGCAGAGTTGGTCTTAGAGAGAGTGAGGCCACATCTGAGCAACAAAAGTAGTCCTCTGGAGGTGACTCTTAGGCATACCTATAGGTAGGCTAAACTTTTCTGCTACATACATAAGCTTCCCAAGAGCAAGCCTCAAGATCAAGGGCTTGGGCTATTGATTTGGGTGTCCCTAATGTTTGACATAGTATCAGGGGTTTTCCAGGTGGTAAAGTTTAATAGTTCCATATTTTTTCTCCCATCCCTCAAGGAACTTTGCCAATACTTTCTTATTATCTGCTTAATATATTCTGGGATATTTCCAGGCATTACATTAAGCAATACAGAATTAAAGGCCCTCATTTTTATTCCGACGGCCTTATGTTTTGATTGTTTAAATGAGCTATTTAGACAGGTTGAGTTAGATTATAGTCATCTCCAGAGGACTACTTTTGTTGCTCAGATGTGGCCTCACTCTCTCTAAGACCAACTCTGCAACTGAAATCATTGCCCTCCTACATGGAACATGATATCCAGGGGTAAAAGTTTCCCTGACAACATGGGAGATGACTCCCAAGGATGTGTCTGACCCTGGCACGATGGGATCAACAATTCCATCCTGGCTAAAAGGGGGAAAAGAAGTGCAACTAATAAAGTATCAGTGGCTGAGAGAGTTCAAGTAGCAATTTTCAACAGAAAATTTAGGTTCTGGACAAAATAAATCTTTCCTTTAGTCTTCTCCCCCCTTTTTTTATATGTACATCGTTCCCTTTCTCTATCTATAAGAAAACTGAGCAGTTCCATAGCATCATACTGTTTGAGTTTCAATCCTAGCTCTGCCATTACTAGCAGTATGACTTGAACAAGTTATTTAACCTCTCTGTGTCTCAATTTCCTCATCTATAAAATAGGGTTAATAATGGAATCATCTCATAGCATTGTTTATACTTGGCATGGTATAAGTGCTCAATAAATGTTAGCTATAATTATTGTTACTTCGTAACTTAAAATCTAGTTAATGGTAGCCTCTTTCAATCTGTGTACATCAATTGTCTTTATTTCATATTCTCTGTCACTTCTTTCTTCCAGCCCTTGACTCCATCCCTTCCTGCCGTTTTACGTGTGTCAAAAACCAAACCTAGTTACAACTACTGAGAGCAAGAGAAGTGATAGTGAGTCCTGTATTTTAATAAAAGGAAAGTCACAAATTTGAATATGAAATTAGAGAACTTGATTTGCACTATGGCAAAGATTGCTTGTTGTTTTACAATAACCATTTTCACCTTCCTCTTTAGTAAAGAGAACATGAACTTTTAGCTGAGTACCTTCAGCACAAAAAAGACAACATTTTTAGTCTCTTTTTCAGCTGTGTGAGATGATGTTTCTAAGTTCTGGAGAGTGAGATAAAAAGAAAAATGTTACATGAAAATTCTAGAAAGTCTCCTTAAAAGAGGGAAGGAACATGTTTCCTCTTTATCCCTTCATTCTCCTGCCTGGAAAATGGATGAAATAGCTGAAGCTCTCATGGCCAACTTAGATTTTGGGGATGGGTCCTCCAAGATGACTCTAAAATGCACTTGTTTTTATCTCATGTGAGCTTTGCCTTTTGTAGAAATACAAATGCATTACACCTATTAAATTCACCATGTGAATAACTATATCATATAAAATTAAAAGGAGGAGGCTATAACAAGATGGAGGTTAAAAATCATCAGGATACTAGGTTTATCAACCTGTTTTGTATTCTTTACTTTTCATCTGTAATTATCCTTCTTCCCTACTAGAATATAGCCTACATATTATTTAATAAAACTCACATAACATTTAATATAGGCCAGGCACTCATTTAATAACAACCCCATGAGGTAGACACTAATATTATTACCTCTTGAAAGAATCAGAAACTAGGGCACAGATATGTTGATGTGTCTATTATCAAATAGTTGTTAAAGAGCAGTGCCAGGATTCAAACTCAGGCAGTTTGAATTCAAGATTATGCTATTAACTGCTACTCTATGTAGCTGCTCTGTGAAATTGAGATTTTGCATTGTTCATCACTTGTATGCTCAATGTCTAGCATGATGTCCAACACATATTAAAAATTTATTCTTGAATAAATGAATAAATAATTGAGAGAAAAAATAAAAAGTGGGAAAATTGGATGACACTGAATTCCTTCTCATATACTTTACCATCTAAGTACCAGGCCATAGTCTCTCAGAGTTAATAAGGAATATAGGAACATATAATACTGCAGATCTAGATCCTACAGGTAAAGCTCTGAGAACTTTCCCTACGGAGGGTACATTGGCTTTGCCAAGAACAGGGATTGGACAAATAAGATAAAAGTTCTCTTAGCACACTTACCGTAGTAAGTCACAAACTGGAGAGTGCTCAGAGGTGCTGCATTATTTGTCAGTACAGTAGAGTCATCTTATCTCTCTTTTGAGATAATTTTAGGAGGTAAAAAGAGTTCACAAGAGCCATTTCTATCTACATCTCAGCAATAAAAGTTACCTTCTGACATAATCTCTGAAGCAGTTTTGAGAGATAAGAGTAGATTCTGGTCAGCCAGGACCACCAATTAAACCAGAAATATAAGGACACTCACACTTTCACTTCTCTTGCTTTGAGTGAAATCCAAACAGAAAGATTTCATCCAGTGTAAGCACAGGGGCAGCTACAACCTTAGGCAAGTAATAGCAATTTCAGATTAGGTAAGGGAAGGAAATGGGGGTTTTCTCAATGGATAAACTGACCTTCAAGGTGCCAGAGTCCATCAATTCCTGATTTTAAAAAGAAGACATAAATACTCCTAGAAGGGAGAGGAGAGAGTTCACTTTTTCAAAAACAAAAAAAAAAATCCTTCAGTGTCAGGAAAAATTAAAGTTTTTGATAATTTGCTGTTTTCCAAAAACACATTTACAATATTTATATAAGTTCTAAATGTGCATTTGAACCTCTTATGCACTTAAGATTCTCTTAGTGGTCTGAGTGACTTCAGCATTGAGGCCAAAGCACATTGTCATTAATAGGATTAATGACTTCACCTTAAAATAAAGCATTTTCCTTGGATTTGCAGGAAAAAAGCTCTTTCTTCCACAGTACCATAAATTTCAGCCATTTTGTCCCCTCTCAGTCTGGGAGGAGTTTGTAAGATACTTAAAAGTTACATGCCTCCTGAAATTCCATGTATGAAGTATGAGCAATAAGTGCAGTCATTGATTCTACAAGCCTCATGTCAGGCCCTTTATGGTTGTAAGAAACATAATTCAACAAATTGCCTTACCTCCGTTATCTTCACGGTCACTGTAACAATTTAGCTACAGTACCAGAAATAGTGAACAACCTGAGCTCAGAAGAACTTTACTTGGGTTGAAACTGGTCTAACCTACCCAAAGGCTCAGCAGTGAACAACTACAAGATCTCAAAAGGAACAAAAAAAGCACAATAAGTAAAACATAGCATCCTCTGACACAAAGGGGGCTTTAGCAAATGTTTCCATGTTGACAAAATTTGAACATGTTTGTTTTTACTAAGAAGAATGTTGTCTATACATTCTGGAACAGTTTGGACTTCAAATATTCCCCTCCATTATCTCTTAAAGTACATGGGAATTTATCCAACCATCTGTCCTGACTTGCAATTTTCAAAATATGGTCACCACATTGATAGAGAGTTTGAACTATTCAAGGCAGATAGCTGTTACACAAGCTCTCAAGAAAGATGAGAATGGAAGAAAAACATGCCACAAATTTGCCCCTTAGAAACTGATAAAATCTTGACGTGATTAGGGGTTTTCCCCAAAGATTTTTACATACAGCATCTCTGTGTAAAGCAACATTCACCAAGTCATTCTAGTTCAGGCTCTATATTCACAAATATCAGTCTCTTGCCAAACTCCCAATACAGCTTCTGCTTGGATCTGGCATAATGTTTGAAGGGGATACCTCAAAAGGCAAAGGGGGCATCAAATAATTTGAAAATGTGTCATGTGGATACCAATTGGACCTTAAAAGCTTCTTCATTTAAAACATCTGTATAGCAAACAAGGCTGCACATGGACAGATGAGATAATATTTAATGTCAGTGAATTTTTCATAGACCTAAAGCAACCAATAAAATATTAAGTATGTAGTAGGGTGGCTGTGTACTAAAAGAAATATTAAACAACTTCATAAATAATGCAGGAGGTATGTGCTGGTTTGAAAATGTTGTGTATCCCAGAAAAGCCATGACCTTTAATCCTGATTCAATATTGCAGGGTTGAAACCCTTTTAATTAGATTATCTCCAAGGAAATGTAATGCTCCCAGTTGTGGATTGTGACCTTTTGATGAGATTATATCCACAAAGATGTGGCATGCCTAATTGTGGGTCTGACTTTTGGTTAGATGGAGATGTGACTCTGCCCATTCAAGGTGGGTCTTGATTAGTTCACTAGGGTCCTTTAAAAGGGGAAAGATTTTGGTGAAACTTCAGATGCAGATGCTTGGAGAACAATTGCTATGGAGCCAACACAAGACCCAGACATTTGGAGATGCAAAGTTCAGTAGATGTTGTCATGTGCCTCCCCATGAGATGCTAAGCAAGCCAGAACACAGAGTTGTGCTTTAGAGTAACTGGGACACAAGTGAAGGTCCACAGACACCAAATGAGGAACCCTCACAGGAAACAGAGGCTAAAAGCAATGGAGCCCAGGAGCAAGGGACCAGCAGATGCCAGCTATGTGACTTCCCAGCTGACAAAGGTGTTCTGCACGGCATTAGCTTTTCTTGAGTGAAGATAACCTCTTTCTGGTGTTTTAATTTGGACACTTTCACAGGCTTATAACTAAACTTGCAACTTATTAAATTAAAATTCCCTTTTTAAAAGGCATTCCATTTCTAGTATATTGTATTCTGGCAACTCAATAAACTAATACAGATTTTGGTACTGGAGAAGTGGAGTGCTGCTGCAGTTTGGAAATACCAAACATGTTAGAATGGCTTTTTAAATGGATAAGGGGAAGATTCTGGAAGAGTTGTGGGGAATTTGATAGAGAAAGGCTTAGAATGTTTTGAAGAGACTGTTGGTAGAAATTTGGACTTTAAAGATACCTCTGATGAGGCTTTAAGCAGAAATAATGAATGTGTCATTGAAAACTGGAAGGAAGGTGACCCCTGTTTTCTAGTGGTAGAAAATTTGGCAAAATTGGGTGCTGGAATTGGATGTAATGCAGAATTTGAGAGTGATGAACTTGGATATTTAGCAGAAGAGACCTCCAAACTGTGAAAATGCAACCTGGTTGCTTCTTGCAGTTTATAATAAAATGCAACAGGAAAGAGATAAGTTAACAACTGAACTCTTAGGTACAAAGAAGACAGAGATTGATGGTCTGGAAAATTCTGTGCTTCCAGAAAGTGGGGCCACAGTGAGTACAGTCCCACATGAAGATTTAATCAAACATGGAAGCAGTCAGTCATTATAGGACAGGCAAGGATTTGACATCGATTTCATATCCAGAAAGGATTTGTGGAATGTCCTATTGTCTGCTGGCTTTGAGCCTTGTGTACTACAAGGAAAACCAACAAATTGTTTTGTGAGATCTGTATGAATGGACCCACTGCAAGTCTAGACTAAAAGAGGCAGAAAAGGGGCAAATTGAAGGAAAAAATGACTTCAGAAGCAGAACCATGAGAGCTAAGGTCTGGAGCCAGAAAATTTCAGAGTAGGAAAGCAGACCCACCCATACACATGGAGAAGGTGTGTTTGCCCCAGAAGCAGAGGGAAGGCCTTTCACTTCATTGCTCAGGTCCAGGAATGAGATTGTGTACTGTTTTTGACTGTGTATGGTATTTTGTATCATTACTGAAATGGTTTATGGCTTTTTTGATATTGTGATGGAGTAAATATATTTTGTAAATGAGAAGAACATGTCTTTTGGGGGGTCCAGAGGGTGGAATGTGCCAGTTTGAAAGTATTGTGTACCCCAGAAAAACAATGTCCTTCAATCTTGATTCAGTATTGTAGGGTTGAAACACTTTTGGTTAGATTATCTACAAGGAAATGTAATGCTTCCAGTTGTGGGTGTGATCTTTCTTTGGGGGAGGGGTGCATGGTCTGGGAATTGAACCTGGGCATCCTGCATAGAAGGTGAGCATTCTAAAGCTGAACCACCCACGTACCCCGAGGGTGTGACATTTGATGAACTTACATCCACAAAGATGTGGCATGCCCAATTATGGATATGGCCTTTAGGTTAGATGGAGATATGACTCTGCCCATTCAGGGTGGGTCTTGTTTAGTTTATTGGAATCTTTTAAAAGAGAAAACATTTCAGAGAAAGCTCAGAGCAGATGCAGACAGTTGTAGTACAGTTGCTATAAAGCAAAGACAAGACCCAGATGTTTGGGGATGCAGGGCCCAGCAGACGTTGCCATGTGCCTTCCTATTAGATGCTAAGTAAGCCAGAACCCAGAGTTGTGTCCCAGAGGAGCTAAGCAAAGGCCCACAGACATCAAGTAAGGAACCCTCACAGGAAACAGGGGTGAAAGCAATAGAGCCCAGGAACAAGGGACCAGTAGATACCAGCCACATGCCTTCCCAGATGACAGAGTTGTTCTAGATGGCATTAGCCTTTCTTGAGCAAAGGTAACCACCTTTTGTTGCCTTAATTGGACACTTTCATATTCTTAGAACTGTAAACTTGGAACTTATAAATTTCCTTTTGAAAAGTCATTCCATTTCAAGTGTATTGCATTCTGTAAGCTTAACAAGCCAAAACAAGGTTAGCAGAGCAAGAAGTAAAAAATGCAATGGAAGCAGAAGAGTCAAGAACAAAAGGAGAAACTTCCAGGGAAGGTGGTAGTGTAGGGAGCTCTAGGATTCATTCCATCCTCCTTAAAAGCTAGTAAGGGGGAGGGGCCAAGATGATGGCTTAGCAATGTGTGTGTTTTAGTTCGTCCTCCAGAACAACTACTAAATAACTGGAAACAGTACAGAACAGCTCCCAGAGCCACATCAGTGATGGGACACACAGCATACCCCAGTCTGGACCAGCTGGACTGGCTGCGAGCCCCCCCAGAACCATGAGTTCCCCAAGCCATGGTGGCTGGTGCCCCTCCCCCACAGGCTGCTTCCCAGAGGGGAAAGGAAAGAGACTCTAACAGCAGCAGGGGCTGAGTCCAACTAAACACCAATTGTGGCATTAATTAACAAACTCTGACTATGATAAATAGGCCCCCAGCTCATGTGAACCTGGTTAAGGCAGAGGTCGCTCATTGGGCTAACAGAAAAAGAGGTAAGGGGAGGAAACGGAGGTTTTTGTGGCTGTGTTTCTACGGAGGCATGGCTGCCTCTGGATTCAGTGGCGGGACTTCTCAGGCTGCAACTTCCCCAGACATAGGCAGAAACGGACTGTGTTCAGGGCTGTCTCCCACCTGTGCTTTCCCCAGGGGAGGGGTGAAGCCCAACTCAGGTAGAATCCCTCCCTCAAGGAATTCAGACCCCAGGGTTTGGGAATTTGAAGCCATTAAAACCAGCCTACAACATCTCCTCTGTCTCCACCACGCCCCTAGCAGGGAGAGTCTTCCAAAGTTAAAGGTGCCACAACATCTTTTGCTGGTGGGACCTGCAGGAAGACAAGCGTCACATACTGGGCAAGATAAGAAAAACAGAGCCCAGAGACTTCACAGGAAAGTCTTTTAACCTGCTGGGTCTCACCCTCAGGGAAAACTGATGCAGGTGACTCCTTCCCCCTGATAGGAGGCCAGTTTAGTCTGGGAAAACCTGGCTGGAGTCTATAATACCTACATAGACCCTCCTAAGTGTGGGGACAGAAAAGGCACCATAGACGCAGGGCAAGAAACAAGAAAACAAGAGCCGAAAAATTCTCCGCTGTTAAAACCTAAGCTAGAGGTCTAGAAAAAACTGAACTGAATGTCAAAGAACAGATAGACGACAAATTCATCCAGCAAGAAAACCCTAGGTAAAATAAGTGAAAGAAATCTCCAGAATGACCTAGTTAAGGTAATTAAATGTCTAGACACCAGGAAAAAATAACAAATCACACCAGGAAAATTGAAGATATGGCCCAGTCAAAGGAACAAACTAACAATTCAAGTGAGATACAGGAGCTGAAACAATTAATTCAGAATATACGAACAGACATAGTAAACCTCATCAAAAACCAAATCAATGAATTGAGGGAGGATATAAAGAAGGTAAGGAATGAACAAAAAGAAGAAATGAAAAGCCTGAAAAAACAAATCATGAAACTTATGGGAATGAAAGGCACAATAGAAGAGATTAAAAAAAACAATGGAAACCTACAATGGTAGATTTCAAGAGGCAAAGGACAGGATTAGTGAACTGGAGGACAGAACATCTGAAATCCGACAAGAAACAAAAACTATACGGAAAAAATGGGAAAATATGAGTAGAAACTCAGGGAATTGAGTGACAATATGAAGTACACAAATATATGTGTTGTGGGTGTCCCAGAAGGAGAAGAGAAGGGAAAAGGAGGAGAAAAACTAATGGAGGAAATTATCACTGAAAATTTCCCAACTCTTATGAAAGACCTAAAATTACAGATCCAAGAAGTGCAGCGCACCCCAAAGAGATTAGACCCAAATAGGCGTTCTCCAAGACACTTACTAGTTAGAATGTCAGAGGTCAAAGAGAAAGAGAGGATCTTGAAAGCAGCAAGAGAAAAGCAATCCATCACATACAAGGGAAACCCAATAACACTATGCATAGATTTCTCAGCAGAAACCATGGAGGCAAGAAGACAGTGGGATGATATATTTAAATTACTAAAAGAGAAAAACTGCCAACCAAGAATTCTATATCCAGCAAAATTGTCCTTCAAAAATGAAGGAGAAATTAAAACATTTTCAGACAAAAAAATCACCGAGAGAATTTGTGACTAAGAGACCAGCTCTGTAAGAAATACTAAAGGGAACACTAGAGAAAGATATGAAAAGACAAGAGAGCGGTCTGGAGAAGAGTGTAGAAAGGAAGACTATGAGTAAAGGTAAAAAGAAGGAAAATTAAATATGACACATAAAATCCAAAAGACAAAATGGTAGAAGAAAGTACTACTAGTATAGTAATAACACTAAATGTTAATGGATTAAACTCCGCAATCAAAAGAAATAGACTGGCAGAATGGATTAAAAAACAGGACCCATCTGTATGCTGTCTACAGGAAACACATCTTAGACACAAAGACAAACATAGGTTGAAAGTGAAAGATTGGGAAAAGATATTTCATGCAAATAACAACCAGAAAAGAGCAGGAGTAGCTATACTAATATCCAACACATTAGACTTCAAATATAAAACAGTTAAGAGACAAAGAAGGATACTATGTACTAATAAAAGGAACAACTCAGCATGAAAACATAACAATCATAAATATTAATGCACCGACCAGAATGCTCCAAAATACATGTGGCAAACACTGAAAAGAGAAATGGACACATCTACCATAATAATTGGAGGCTTCAATTCCCCACTCTCATCAATGGACAGAACATCTAGACAGAGGATTAATAATAAAGAAACAGAGAATTTGAATATTAAATAAATGAGCTAGATCTACCATACATTTATAGAACATTACACCCCACAACAGCAGGATACACCTTTTTCTCAAGTGCTCATGGATCATTCTCAAAGATAGACCATATGCTGGCTCACAAAGCAAGTCTCAATAAATTTAAAAAGATTGAAATCATACAAAACACTTTCTCAGATCATAAAAGAATGAAGTTGGAAATGAATAATAAGCAGAGTACCAGAAAATTCACAAATATGTGGAGACTAAACAACACACTCTTAAACAACCAGTGGGTCAAAGAAGAAATTACAAGAGAAATCAGTGAATATCTTGAGGCAAATGAAAATTAAAACACAACATATCAAAACTTATGGGATGCAGCCAAGGCAGTGCTAAGAGGGAAATTTATTGCCCTAAATGCCTATATCAAAAAAGAAGAAAGGGCAAAAATTGAGGAATTAACTGTCCACCTGGAAGAACTAGAGAAAGAACAGCAAACTAACCCCAAAGCAAGCAAAAGGAAAGAAATAACAAAGATTAGAGCAGAAAGAAATGAAGTTGAGAAGATGAAAACAATTGAGAAAATCAATAAAATCAGAAGCTGGTTCTATGAGAAAATCAATAAGATTGATGGACCCTTAGCAAGATTGACAAAAAGAAGAAGAGAGAGAATGCAAATAAATAAGATCAGAAATGGAAGAGGAGACATAACCACTTACCCCACAGAAATAAAGGAATTAATGACAGGACACTATGGACGACTTTATGCTAATAAATACAACAATGTAGATGAAATGGACAACTTCCTAGAAAGGCATGAATAACCAACTTTGACTCAAGAAAAAATAGATGACCTCAACAAATCAATCACAAGTAAAGAAATTGAATCAGTCATTAAGAAGCTCCCCTAAAAGAAAAGTCCAGGACCAGATGGCTTCACATGTGAATTCTACCAAACATTCCAGAAAGAATTAGTACCAAACCTGCTCAAAGTCCTCAAAAAAATTGAAGAGGAGGAAAAGCTACCTAATTCATTCTATGAAACCAACATCACCCTCATACCAAAGTCAGGAAAAGATATTACAAAAAAAGAAAACTACAGACCAATCTCTCTAATGAATATAAATGCAAAAATCCTGAACAAAATTCTAATAAATCGAATCCAGCAACACATTAAAAGAATTATGCATCATGACCAAGTAGGATTCATCTCAGGTATCTAAGGATAGTTCAACAAAAGAAAATCAATTAATGTAATACACCATATCAACAAATCAAAGCAGAAAAACCACATGATCATCTCAATTGATGCAGAGAAGGCATTTGACAGGATTCAACATCCTTTCCTGTTGAAAACACTTCAAAGGATAGGAATACAAGGGAACTTCCTTAAGATGATAAAGAGAATATATGAAAAACCCACAGCTAATATCATCCTCAATGGGGAAAAACTGAAAACTTTCCCCCTAAGATCAGGAACAAGACAAGGATATTCACTATCACCACTATTATTCAACATTGCATTGGAAGTTCTAGCCAGAACAATTAGACAAGAAAAAGAAATAAAAGGCATCAAAACTGGAAAGAAAGAAGTAAAACTATCACTGTTTGCAGATGATATGATACTATATGTCAAAACCCCTGAAAAATCCACAGTAAAACTACTAGAGCTAATAAATGAGTACAGCAAAGTGACAGGTTACAAGATCAACACTCAAAAATCTGTAGTGTTTCTATACACTAGTAATGAACAATCTGAGGGGGAAATCAGGAAACGAATTCCATTTACAATTGCAACCAAAAGAATAAAATATTTAGGAATAAATTTAACTAAAGAGACAAAAAACCTATAAAAAGAAAACCACAAGAAATTGTTAAAAGAAATCACAGAAGACCTGAATAGATGTAAGGGCATAACGTGTTCATAGATTGGAAGACTAAATATAGTTAAGATGTCAATTCTACCTAAATTGATTTACAGATTCAATGCAATACCAACCAAAATCCCAACAACTTACTTTTCAGAAATAGACAAACCAATAAGCAAATTTATCTGGAAGGGCAGGGTGCCCCGAATTGCTAAAAGTATTCTGAGGAAAAAAAATGAAGCCGGAGGTCTCACACTGCCTGACTTTAAGGCATATTATAAGGTTACAGTGGTCAAAACAGCATGGTACTGGCATAAAGATAGATATATTGACCAACAGAATCGAATAGAGTGTTCATATATAGACCCTCTCATCTATGGACAAATGATCTTTTGATAAGGCAGTCAAGCCAACTCACCTGGGACAGAACAGTCTTTTTAATAAAATGGTGCCTAGAGAACTGGATATCCATATGCAAAAGGATGAAAAAGGACCCATATCTCACACCCTATACGAAAGTTAACTCAAAATGGATCAAAGACCTAAACATTAGGTCTAAGACCATAACACAGTTAGAGGAAAATGTAGGGAAATATCTTATAAATCTTATACTTGGAGGCGGTTTTATAGACCTTACACCCAAAGCAAAAGCACTGAAGAAAGAAAGAAAGAAAGAAATGGGAACTCCTCAAAACTAAACATTTTTGCACATCAAAGAACTTCATCAAGAAAGTAAAAAGACAGCCTACACAATGGGAGACAATGTTGGGAAATGACATATAAGAAAAAGTCTAGTATCCAGAATTTAGAAAGAGATTGTTCAACTCAACAACAGACAGACAGCCAATCCAATTACAAAATGGGAAAAAAACTTGAACAGACACTTCTCAGAAGAGGAAATACAAATGGCCAAAAGGCACATGAAGAGATGCTCAACTTCCCTGGCCATTAGAGAAATGCAAATCAAAACCACAATGAGATATCATCTCACACCCATCAGAATGGCCATTATCAACAAAACAGAAAATGACAAGTGCTGGAGAGGATGTGGAGAAAGAGGCACACTTATTCACTGTTGGTGGGAATGTCAAATGGTGCAACCACTGTGGAAGGCAGTTTGGTGGTTCCTCAAAAAGCTGAATATAGAATTGCCATATGACCCAGCAATACTATTGCTAGGTATCTACTCAAAGGACATAAGGGCAAAGACACAAACAGACATTTGCACACCAATGTTTATAGCAGCATTATTTACAATTGCAAAGAGATGGAAACAGCCAAAATGCCCATCAACAGACAAGTGGCTAAGCAAAATGTGGTATATACATACGATGGAATATTATGCAACTGTAAGACAGAACGAAGTTATGAAGTATGTAACAACATGGATGGACCTTGAGGACATTATGCTGAGTGAGATTAGCCAAAAACAAAAGGACAAATACTGTGTGGTCTCACTAATATGAACTGACATTAGTGAATAAACTTGGAACATTTCATTGGTGATAAAGACCAGTAGGAGATAGAAATAGGGTAAGACATTGGGTAATTGGAGCTGAAGGGATACAGATGGTGCAATAGGACTGAATATAAAAACTCAGAAATGGACAGCACAATACTACCTAACTGTAATACAATTATGTTAAAACACTGAATGAAGGTGCATGTGAGAATGATAGAGGGAGTAGGGCTGGGGGCATAAATTAAATCAGAAAGAAAGATAGACAATAAAGATTGAGATGGTATAATCTAGGAATGCCTAGAGTGTATAATGATAGTGACTAAATGTACAAATTTTAAAAATGTTTGTGCATGAGGAAGAACAAAGGAATGCCTTTACTGCAGGGTGCTGAAAATAGATGGTAATTAATATTTTAAAATGTCACCTTATGTGTGAGACTACAGCAAAAAATGTTTATTTGGTACAAAATTTATATTTTGACTAGTGCCTGTCCTAATATAACTTATGTAGATAGCTTGATTGAACACCATAAGTACTTGGAATCTTGGGTAAGACATGGGATTTTGTTGGTTTGTCCACAGTGATGCCCCGATGAATCCCAGAGTGATTTGATCAGTGAGTGGAAAAGTATTTGCAAAGTCCACTTTGGGGAATGGTGAGAAAGGGGGAAAATTCACTTCTTCAAGTGGAGAATTCTTGATATTCTCACAAGCAGTGGGGACAGTCAAAGCAATAGGCTGAGCCCCCAATCTTGGGGGTTGTTCATATGAAACTTAACCCCACAAAGAATAGGTCAAGACCACTTAAATTTAGGCCTAAGAGTCACCCCCAAGAGAGCCTCTTTTGTTGCTCAGATGTGACCTCTCTCTCCAGCCAACACAACAAGCAAGCTCACCACCCTCCCCCTGTCTACGTGGGACATGACTTCCAGGGGTGTGAACCTTCCTGGCAATGTGGGACAGACATCCTGGAATGAGCTGAGACTCAGCATCAAGGGATTGAGAGAACCTTTCATCCAAAGGGGGAAGAGTGAAATGAGACAAAGTGTCAATGGCTGAGAGATTCCAAACAGAGTCAAGAGGTTATTCTGGAGGTTATTCTTATGCATTAAGTAGATATCACGTTGTTATTCAAGATGTAATTGAGAGTCTGGAGGGAACTGCCTGAAAATGTAGAGCTGTGTTCCAGTAGCCATGTTTCTTGATGATGATTGATAATGATACAGCTTTCACAATGTGACTGTGTGATTGTGAAAACCTTGTGTCTGATGCTCCTTTTATCTACCTTGTCAACAGACGAGTAGAACATATAGAATAAAAATAAATAATGGGGGAATAATGTTAAAATAAATTTGGTTTGAAATGCTAGTGATCAATGAAAGTGAGGGGTAAGGGGTATGGTATGTATAATCTTTTTTTTCTGCTGTCATTTTATTTCTTTTTCTGTTGTCTTTTTATTTCTTTTTCCGAATTGATGTGAATGTTCTAAGAAATGATGAATATGCAACTATGTGATGATATTGAGAATTACTGATTATATATGTAGAATGGAATGATATGTTAATGTTTTTGTTTTCTTGTTGTTAATTTTTTAAATTAATAAATAAATTACTTTTAAAAAAGCTAGTAAGTAAGCAGGAACACTGTACCTCAGCTGGATGGTACCTGGAAGCCAAAAGAACACTGTACATCATCCAGGAAAGAGCAGAATGAAGAGGCTGATAAGTTGCAGTGAAGAACTATTAGTAACTCTCTCCTTCTGGTGGCTGCTGGTGCCCATCCCTCACTCACCCTTTGGGCTGCTATGGGACCCAGTACCTGGATAGCTGCTGCTGTCACAAAAGGATATAAAAATTCTCTTCTCCAAGTACAGGGGTTGTGGGTGCATGGCCCAGCACTGATCATGGCTTTTGATGAATGAATTCATATTGCTGGGTACTGATTCTGAGTTATAGTTTCAACCCACCCCAGACCAAAGCAAGGCTCTGGCAGTCATTGTTTTAACACCACACCTGACAGGGGCAGAGGTGGTGAAAGTTCAAAGACTCAGTACTTCCTTAGGGCTCCAGGGAACAGTTTACTAAAGGGTGCCATTTGCTTCAAAGGCCAGGAAATAATGACTTCAGGGAACCATCACAAAGACTTTTAGCATCTTTCCTCACCCTCTCTCCAGAGGGCGTTGGGGCCTGTTCTACACCCAAGATATCCTAAGAAACAGAGGGAAGGAAGATTTCTGCTGAGGGTGAAACAATTACACAAATTGTGGAATCTTAAAAAGTGTATCAAGTATCCAGGGCAAGAATCAGATGAAGAAGAACAGAAAAAAATCTGATCAATTAGGCACAAGTTATTCTAAAAGTCTAGAATAAGTTGAACCAAGTGTCAAAGAGGAGCCTTAAAACAAAACTAATCAACAATAAAACCTTAGGCAAAAGAGAGAAAAACTTGCCTTCAGAGTCAACTGGTCAAAATAATCAGAAGTCTAGACATTAGTAAAATAGAATTACGAGCTATGCTAGGAAAAGGAATATACAACCCAGTCAGAGAAACAAATTAAAAGTCAGAGTAGACACAGAATTTGGAAAAACTAATAAAAGATATTAAAGCAAATTTCTTAAATCAATTCAAGGACATGAGGGATGTGATGGTTTGAAAGGATTATGCACCCTGGAAAAACCATGTTTTAATCTTGATCCATCTTGTAGAAGTAGCTGTTTCTTTCTATTCAGTACTATAGGTTGGAAACTTGGTTATATTATCTCCATGGAGAAGTGACTCACCCAATTGTGGGGTGTTAACTTTTGATTAGATGGCTTCCATGCAGTTATGACTCCACTTGTTCTAGGTGGGTGTATTAGTTAGGGTTCTCTAGAGAAACAGAATCAACAGGGAACACTTACAAATATAAAATTTATGAAAGTGTCTCATGTGACCGTAAGAACACAGAGTCCAAAATCCACAGGGCAGGCTGCGAAGCCGATGACTCCGATGGATGGCCTGGATGAACTCCACAGGAGAGGCTCACCAGCCAAAGCAGGAATGGAACCTGTCTCCTCTGAGTCCTCCTTAAAAGGCTTCCCATGATTGCATTTAGCATCACTAATTGCAGAAGACACTCCCCTTTGGCTGATTACAAATGGAATCAGCTGTGGATGTAGCTGACGTGATCATGACCTAATCCTATGAAATGTCCTCATTGCAACAGACAGGCCAGCGCTTGCCCAATCAGATGAACAGGTACCACAACTTGGCCAAGTTGACACCTGTCCCTAACCATGATAGTGGGTCTTGGTTAGTTTACTGGAATGCTTTAAAAGAGAAAGCATTTTGGAGAGAGTCCCTTTTAGAGCCATGGGAGAGCCAAGTTGAGCCACAGCAGAGCCACATGAGAGCCATGAGAACTACAAGAGCCCATGCAGCCAGAAACCTTTGGAGATGAAGAAAAAAAATACCCCTGGGGGAGCTTCATGAAATAAGAATCTGGAGAGAATGCTAGCAGATGTCACCATGTTTGCCATGTGCCTTTTCAATTGAGAGAGAAACCTTGAACTTCATCGGCCTTTCTTGAGTGAAGGTAACCTCTTGTTGGTGCCTTAGATTGGACATTTTTATAGACTTGCTTAAACTGGGACATTTTCATGGCCTTGGAATTATAAACTTGCAAACTTAATAAATTCCCCCTTTTAAAAGCCATTCCATCTCTGGTATATTGCATTCCAGCAGTTTGCAAACTAGAACAAATAACAATATGGCAAAAGAGGTAAATGATATTAAAAAGACACTAGGTGATCATAGAGAAGAATTATAAGGTATGAAAAGATACATAACATAATTAATGGGAATGAAATTTACAATAGAAGAGATTAAAAATACACTAGAAGCATACAACAACAGATATGCACAGGCAGAAGAGAGAATCAGTGAACTAAAAGAGAAGATATTTGAAATCTTATAGACAGAAGAACAGATAGAGAAAAATTGGAAAAAAAATTGAGCAGGGTATCAGGGAATTGAATGACATCACATAGTGCATAAGCATATGCACCATTGGTGTCCCAGAAGAAGAAGAGAAAGCAAAAGGAAGAGAAAGTACATTTGAGGAAATAATGGACCCACATTTCCCAACCCTTATGAAAGACGTAAAAATACACGTGTCCAAGAACTGCAACATAATCCAAACATAATAAATCCTAATAGGCCATCTCTGAGACACATATTAATCAGAATGTCAAATGCCAAAAATAAGGAGACGACCCTAAAAGCAGCAAGAGAAAATGGATTTGTCAAATAAAGGGAAATGCCATAAGATTAAGTCCACATTGCTCACGAGAAACCATGGAAGCAATAAGGCAGTGGTATGACATATTTAAGGTACTGAAAGAGAAAAACTGGCAGGCTGTAATTCTTTATCCAGCAAAACAATCCTTCAAAAATGAATGAGGGAGACTATAAAATATGCACAAATAAACAGAAATTGAGAGAGTTCATCAACAAGAAATCTGCCCTACAAGAAATAACAAAGGGAGTTCTACAAGCTGAAAAAAAAGACAAGAGAGAGAGGCTTGGAATAGAGTGTAGACATTAAGATTATCAGTAAGGGCAAAGATGGAGGCAAAAATGAGGTATTACATATAAAAATAAAAGCATAATAGGTTGACCTGCATACTGCCTTTACAGTAATATCAATGGGTTAAATTCTCCCATCACAAGACATAGATTTTCAGAATGTATGTTTTAAAATGTATGATTCAACTATAAAATTTCTATAAGAGACTCCTCTTAGACCCAAAGATGCAAATAGTTTGAAAAGGAAAGCTTGAAAAAATATATTCTGTAAAAAGAGTAATAAAAAGAGGTGGGATAGCTATATTAATACCAGAAAAAATATACTTCAAAGGCAAAACTGTTATAAGAGACAATGAAGGACATACAAATTAATAAAAGGGACAATCCACCAAGAAGAAATAATGACCTTAAATATTCATGCACCTTTCAAGAGGGAAACACTGGCAAAACTGAAGGGAAAAATAGACACATCTACAATAATAGTTGGAGGCTTCAGTTCACCAGTTTTAACAACAGGTAGAACATCTAGACAGAGTATCAATAAGTTAACATAGAAATTGAATAACATGATAAATTATACCTAACAGACATATGCAGAACATTGGATCACAAAACAGAATATATATTCGTCTCAAGTGCTCATGGATCACTCTCCAGGACAGGCCACATGTTGTGTCAAAAAACAAGTGTCAATAAATTTAAAAAGATTGAAATTCTGCAAAGCACTTTCTCTGACTTTAATGGAATAAAGCCCAAAAGTAATAACAGTCAGAGAACTGGAAAATTCTCAGATATATGGAAATTAAACAACACACTCAAACCATCACTGAGTCAAAGAAGAAACTACAAGAGAAATTACTAAATATCTTGAGATAAATGAAAATGATAACACAACATATCAAAACCTATATGATACAGTGAAGTCAGTGCTGAGAGGGAAATTTATAGCCCTAAAAACCTATATTTAAAAAGAAGAAAGAGCTAAAAATCAAAGACCATACTGCACACCTGGAGAAACAAGAAAAAGAGCAACAAACTAATCCCAAAGCAAGCAGAAGGAAAGAAATTACAAAGATTTGAGCAGAAATATATGAAATTGAGAATAAAAGAGCAATAGAAAGAATTAACAAAACCAAAATTTTGCTCTTGGAAGAGAGCAATACATAGACAAACTTTAGCTTGACTGACAAAATAAAAAAAAAGAGAAGATGCAAATGAATATAATCAGAAATGAGAGGGGGACATGAATACAGACACCACAGAAATAAAAAGGTTGTAAGAGGATAATATGAGCAATTGTATGCCAACAAATTAGACAACTTAGATAAAATGGACAAATTACTAGATACACATGAACAACATACACTAACTCAAGAAAAAATTGAAGACTTCAATATACCAATTACAAATAAAGAGATTAAATCAATCATCAAAAACCTTCCCCCAAAAAATGTCCAGGAATAGATGGCTTCACGAATGAATTTTACCAAGCATTCTAAGAAGAAGTAATACCAATCCTGCTCAAACTCTTCCAAAAAGATGAAGAAGGAACACTACCTAACTCATTCTATGAGCCCAACATTACCCTAATCCAAAGCCATATAAATATAGTACAAGAAAATAAAGACCAATTTCTCTAATGAATAGAGATGCAAAAAAAAAAATCATCAACAAAATACTTGCAAATCAAATCCAACAGCACATTAAATAATTGTACACTATGATCAAGTGGGTTTTATCCCAAGTATGCAAAGGTGAGTCAACTCAAGAAAATCAATTAGTGTAATACATCGCATTAACAAATCTAAGGGGGGAAAAACAGATAATCATCTTGATAGATCTACAAAAGGCATTTCAATATCCAGCATCCTTTCTTGACAAAAACACTTTTAAAACTAGCAATAGAAGGAAATGTTCTCAATATGATAAAGGGCATATATGAAAAACCCACAGCTAATATCATACTCAATGTTGAAAGACTGAAATCTTTCTCACTAATATCTGGAACAAGGCAAGGATACCCACCATCACCACAGTTATCAAAATTGTGCCAAAAGTTCTAGCCAGACAGTTATGAAAGAAAAAGTAATAAAAGGCATCCAAACTGGAAAGGAAAAATATAAAATCTTCACTATTTACAGCTCCCATGATCCTATACAGAGAAAGTTCTGAAAAATCTACAACAAAGCTACTGGAGCTGATAAACAACAAGTTCACAAAAATGGTGGGGTACAAGGTCAACATGCAAAAATTATCAGTGTTCCCATACACTAGTAACAAGAAATCTGAAGAGAAAATAAGAAAAAAATTCCATTACAATAGCAACTGAAAGAATCAAATATTTAGGAATAAGTTTAATCAAGCATGTAAAGGACTAATACATGGAAAACTACAAATTTTTGCTAAAACAAATTCAAAAGATCTAAATAGATGAAGGGCATCCCTGGCTCATAATTGGAAGACTTAAAGTTGTTGTTTTTACCTAAAATGACTTACAGATTCAATGCAATCTCAATCAAAATTCCAATAGCCAGAGCAGTTATGCAAGTAAAAGAAATAAAAGGCATCAAAATTGGAAAGGAAGAACTAAAACTTTCACTATGTGCAGACAACTTGATTCTATATATAAAAAGTCCTAAATAATCTACGATAAAATTAATAGAGCTAATAAACAAGTTCAGCAATGTGGTGGGATACATGATCAACATGGAGAAATCGGTAGTGTTTCTATACAGTAGAAATGAGCAATCTGAGGAGGAAATCAAGAAAAAAATGCTATTTACAAGGCAACTAAAATAATCAAATATCTAGGAGTAAATTAACCAAGGAAGCAATGGACTTCTACACAGAAAACTACAAAACATTATTAAAGGAAATCAAAGAAGATATAAATAAATAGAATGACATTCCACATTTCTGGATTGATAGACTAAATATCTTTAAGATGTCAATTCTGTCCAAATTGATTTAGAGATTCAATGCAATCCCAATAAAAATTCCAACAGTCTACTTTGCGAAATGGAAATGCAAATCATCAAATGTATTTGGAAAGATAAGGGGCCATGTACAGCCAAAAACATCTTGAAAAAGAAGAACAATTGGAGGACTCACACCTCTTGATTTTAAAGAATATCAGAAAGCTACAGTGGTCAAAACAGCATAGTGCTGGTATAAAGATAGATATATTGATGATAGAAGTGAATTGAAAATTCAGGAATAGACCCTCACAACAACGGCCAGTTGTTGTTAAAGTCCTCTCAACTCTGAAAAAGTAGTCTCTTCAACACATGATGCTGTGAGAACTGATATTCATATGCAAAAAATGAAAAAGCATCCATAGCTCACACCACATACAGAAATTAACTAAAAATGGATCAAAGACCTAAATACAAGAATTAGGACCATAAAACTGCTAGAAGGAAATGTAGGCAACCATCTTCAAAATATTTTGGTAGGCAGAGGTTTCTTAGACTTTGTGTCAAAAGCATAAATAAATTTTTCTTTCAAAAAATGAAAGAAAAAAATAGGTAAACGGGACCTCCTCAAATTTAAAAACTGTAGTGCAAATTATTTTGTTATGAAAGTGAAATGACAACCTACTCAATGGTAGAAAACATTTGGAAACCACATGCCTGATAAGTGTTTAATATTCATAATATATAGAATCCTACAACTCAACAATAAAAAGGGTAGCAACCTTAGTTTAAAAAAAAAAAAGGCAAACAACTTGAATAGACGTTTCTCCAAAGAGGAAATAGAAATGGATAAAAAGCACATGAAAAGTGAAAAGATGCACAACATCACTAGCTATTAAGGAAATAGGCAAATCAAAACCACATAATAACATTTTATGCCTACTGGAATAACCAATATTTAAAAACAGAAAACTACAAATGATAGTGAGGATGTGGAAAAATAGGAATACTCATTCATTGCTGGTGAGAATGAAAAATGGTACAGCTGCTATGTAAGACAGTTTGGCATTTCTACAGGAAGCTAAGTATACAATTGACATATGATCCAGCAATCTTGTTACTAGGTATGTAACCAGAAGAACTGAAAGCAGAGACAAACATACATTTGCACACTGGTGTTCATAGCAGCATTATTCACAATTGCCAAAAGACAGAAGCAAATCAAGTGTCCCTCGATTAATTAATGGATAAAAAATCAATGTGGTGGATACATACATTGTAATATTAATCAGCTGAAAGAAGAAATGAAGTCCTGATGCACGCAATAACATGGATGAACTTTGAGCACATGTTGAGTGAAATAAGCCAGGCACAAAGGGACAAATATTTTATGATCTGACTATTATGAATTAATTATAACAAACAAGCTCATACAGTTAGAATCTAAAATATAGATTGCCAGGCAATAGATTTGGGTTGGAGAATGGGGAGTTGATGCTTAACTTTTACAGAGTTTGTACTTAGCTGATGGTAAAGGAGTGGAAATGGATGGTGGTAATGGTAGCACATTATTGTAAGTGTAATTAACAGCCCTAAACTATACAGTTGAATGTGGACAAAAGAGGAAATTTTAGGCTGTATTTATTACTAGATTAAAATTAAAAGATAAAACAGGACTGTACAGCATAGTGGACCATATTAGAGTCAATGGACCATAATTAATAGTATGAGTGGACTATAAAAAAATGTATGAGAAGATGGCAATAACAGAATGGTATATGGAGTAAAAATATACATAATGTATAATATACATAAAAATATGCATAATGTAAATGATGGATGATAGGACTATTTTAATAATCTTTCCTCAATTGTTAAAAAAGCAATCATAAAAAGGACTATCAGCAATATTAACAAATGGTCCACAGTAATGCAACATGGTGGGCGGTGTGTGTGGGAATCCTGCATTTCATACATGACTGTTTTGTATACTCATGACTTCTCTAATAAAATATAAAAGCAATCAAAAGCAATAGCCATAAGCAGAAATACAATTCTGTGAACTTAAAATATAAATGGAAGTAAAAATTTTATAAGATTGCTGATCTATACTCAAAAACCCTATTCTACTTTGAAATCTAATTGATCAAGTAGAGGTAAAAATAAAATAATTTCTGCAATGGCTATTTTAATAAAAGTAAAGGAACAATAAGAAGATGCTTTCATGAACACTTGTGTATTTTCCTACAGTTCTTAATTCAATTTCCTTTCAGAGCTTTCCAAGATCCCATCCATGGGACCTAGTCTAGCCTCCTGTTCCTGGTGAAATGCCACATGAATATGGCCACACTGTGCTCTCAAACATGTGGCATTTAAGATATCCCTTAGGCTTTTCTGGAAATAGCTATGAAAAAGCTTAAAGGGGTGACATATTAGCAACTCCTGTCATGCTTTGAAACATGCTCTTTTTTTCCATTTGAACTTATTTACTAACTCTGAAGTTTCCACCACACCAGTTTCTGGATGCTGTAAGAATAATGAAGTTCCTCCCAAGGGTGACAATTTTGAACAAATTACTCAAGTTTGAAGCAATCAAGATATCTTTATATGCATCTCACACTTCAATTAAATGCTCCAGCTCAGTGATAGAAAGTTCAGGTCGCAATTTGAAACTGAATTTATCCGCATCTTTCAATTCCTGAGTTTGGAAGGTCATTCCACTCCACCGATCAAACAGTGGTTTTGGGGATCTTGCCTAATGGTTACAAATGCAGTTCTGGAGTCTCTTATCTCTGATGCCATTGCAGCTATTTTGTTTGCTAATGATCACCTATAGGCTAATAACATATTCAAAAGACTTTGAGCACCTTTTATGGCCCATAACTTTTTGTGGCCCAGGGTGCTAAGATGGGCCCATCACAAATTCTCTATATTTTCACAGTTACATACATCAGTTAAAAATAAGCATATGTGGTGATGAATTCTAATCAATAATTGTCATTTCAGGGACACAACAAAGTGAAGCATTGCAATGATTATTGTCAAGTCTTATAAGTAGCTTTGCAGCCCTCTACCCCACCCAGCACCTTAGACTGACTTCACCAGCCTGAGTCAGTAGAATAAGATTACACTTGCGAGTCATTTGGGTCTAGGTTCAAATCCCAATTCTATTACCACTTACCAATGTCTGATGGTCATGTTCATGTGTCAACTTGGCCAGGTGATGGTGACCAGTAGTCTGGTGAAGCAAGCACTGGCTTATCTGTTGCTGTGAGGACATTTCATCGACTTAAATTGTGAGCACGTTGGTTGCATCTGTGGCTGATTACATTTGCAGTTGGCTAAGGGGAGTGTCTTTTGCAATGAGTGATGCTTAAATTAATCAACCAAGGGCTTTTAAGGAGAATTCAGAAGAAAAAATCTTTCTTTCCACTTCAGCCAGCCAGCCTCTCCTGAAAAATTCATTGAGGACCTTCATCGGAACTGTCAGCTTCACAGCCTGCCCTACAGAGTTTGGACTCTTATGTCTGTACTGTCTCATGAGACACTTTCATAAATCTCATATTTATAGATATTTTCTGTTGGTTCTGTTTCTCTAGAGAACCCTAATATAGCTTGGTAACTGGAGTGGTTCTTGAGAAACAGAATCGTAACAATGGGTTTTTACAATTGCTTTTCTACTCTGAATAGACTCAAAGGCACTAATGACTCTGTTCCCAATAATCAATATGGCACTGACAGTTCACAGAGGAAGCTGGCAAGAGACATATGCAAAATATCAGCATTTGATTCTGATAACTGTATGCTTATATGAGGCAAGGCTCTGGATGAGAGTGTTTTTGATACTTTAACAGAATTTTGTGGAGTTAAATGGTAAAATGATGTTGGCTGGTTGTTTCAAAATACACTGGATACAATTATAAAAGAAAAGGATGAGCAGAAGTCTTATAATTTGCAGCTCAGGAACCAAATGAAAGATGTAAATGTTTCTATAAGTGTTCTGAAGGAAAACCTTATTTCCTATGGTTGCAGACTTGAGATTTCTGAAAATCAAACACAGAGTCTCACTGTTTAAGTAGTAGATTTACAACATAAACTGAAATTTCAACCTTACAGAGTGTCTGCTGTTAAAGTAAGGGCATTGATGGAAAGGAGTGGGATCCTGAAAAATGAGATGGCAACATATAGATTGATAATGATGGCAGTGGGGACATTGAAACCCTAGATTCTGCTGAGTCTTTTCTAGATAACTTGAAAATGGTCTGCCCTGAGGATATAGCCACCCCACTCTAGCCTGTCCTGAGAAAGCAGCAAACTGGGGTCCAGCCTTCCTAGATATTGCCTTGAGGAAACAACTTGTTGACATCCAGTCTGCCCTAAGGAGTCAACCATCCAACCTCCATCTGAAGAGATTAACCATTCAGTGCCTGAAAGGCATGTAACTACCTCCCATGGGGAAATGGTCCTTGCTCCTCTGTATGGAGATATTAATCCTGTTTCACCAGATGAAATGCAAATGAATGTCTGAATGTAATTGGATTGAGAGGCACTTCTAATTCTTTTCATTACCCACCCCACCGCCCCTCTTTTATTCCAGACCTATACCTAAACTAAAGTCCCAACAGGCCCCAACAGGTGAGACACAAAGCTTACCCATGAGGAGGTATACTAAATTCCAAAAGAACTGCATGGGGTTTCCAGTTTATATAGATAGAAATCAGAGGAATATGTGTAAGAATGGATATTAAGAGTGTGGGATAATGAATTATGGGTGTGGAAGGAGTATAAAGCTGGATCAGGCTGAATTTATTATTATGGGCCTACTAAGCAAAGATTGTGTATTTAATGTTATAGCTTGAGGGGTTAGAAAGGGCACTAACTGTTTGAGTGGTTGGTTGAAACATGGATGAAAAGGTGGCCAACATTGACTTGAGGTTGAAATTCATAACTACTCTGGTATAAGTAAGATGAGGGGATCCAAAGGCTTAGAGAAATTGGAATGTTAGAATGATTTATCATGGAAGGCTTGCTCACACACCCCAAGAAAGTCCAGAGGGCACACCTTATACCAGAACTTTGAGAAGTAAATTTTTGAGACAAGCTCCATTATTCCTGAAGAGACCTGTAGTCACCCTTCTCTGTAGGTCAGATATTACTGTAAGAACTGAGCTGGAATCCTTAAACAGAATGGGGATGATTGGATCCCAAGTTGGTAGATGTCAGGTGGGGGCACTTAATTTCCAAAGACAAGGTGGGCATGGTATCATAATGGATGGCAAACTAAAAGCAGGAGTCATAATATTCTGAATCTCAGAGACCTATGGCATTGACTATGTGGGTCGTGTAGTTGTATTCCTAATGCATCTTGGTTGGAGGAATATCAAATATGGTAAAATAAAGGCTTCCAAGATAACTCCATCAAAATGTTCAGTGTTATATGTTACCTCCGGTGTGTAAAATTTTTCACAACTTAAGATTCTTTCTTAGGTTAAGGAGACATAGTCTACAATGGAAGGGTTTCTGGATTTAACTATTGATTCTCTGAGACCAAGTTGCATTAGAAATACCCTAGGAGATATCACTGACACAACTGTCTCTGTGACATAAAAAGGGACTTAGTTATACTTACAATGGAATAGCATCTCGTAAGAAGACAAATCCATTGACTTCCAACCAATTTACTGGCTTTTGCATCAGAATAGCAAGATTAAACTCTGATTTTTAAATACACACGTAGTGTCATAGTATATGGTCCTCAAAAATGTTTGGCATTATTGGACCTGAAGCAAAACCATTTCACAGTAGCTTTCAATGCTAACTCATATGGGGATTGCATAATAATCTTCACACAAATAAAAGTGTTCACTATAATGCAGAAATTCACTACACAAACCAAGGATGAGCTTCTAACTTATTATTCAACAAATACATCATTATCACACACATAATTTGTCCATATTTTAACTACTATTCCATAAATACTTGATGTTTGCACAAATAATGTTACTGGAATGGAATCATATTACACAAAAAAGGATCTGAAAACCAGATTTAACAAGCTCTAAAGGACTAAATTTCAGTTATAAAATGGGATACATACTGAGAAATCACTACTCATCCACAATAATTATCTAAATAAATTAAGAGATGACTCTGGGCTACCCACTACATGTCCAAATCTAGGAATTAACTAATTCCATAGGAGATTCACACACACACACACACACACACACACACACACACACACACACAAAACAATACAGTAACATTATACATGGTAAGCCAATAGCACAAAATTGGGTAGGCTTGTTTAGGATTAAAAGAAATAAAGTTCTACTGACAAGAAAAACTTTTTTAAAGCACTTCACCCATAAAAAAATTACTCACACATACACGATACACATAACACATACAATTTTCTAATGAATTATTAACTGAAGAGCAGCATTTTCATACACAAACAACTAGGGTTATGCAATATAATGCACAAATTTTTACAGCTAACAATACCAGCAATCTTAGTTATAAATAACTCTTTTAAATAGTCTTTCCTGATGAACATTTGAAAACCAATACTGTAATCATCTAATGAAATAGTCATTTCCCTTAAAAACATACTGTAAGTGTACTTCAATTTCAGATTGCCTTGGTTCAAAGAATAACATAAATCACACAACTTTAAACAACTTAGGGAAAAAAGCATTGAAATTTAGGTTTCTTCAACGTGTTCTTCTACTTCAGGCACTATTTACTCTGTGCCATCAAAGTGACTCTCAAGGTTTCTCCACATCTTCTCTAGGAGCATTACGATTTCTTTGCATATGATGACTCAACATTAGGCTAAATAACTAGTTATAAAAGAAAATACATCAGGTCAATTGTGTTCTTCCAAATGTCAGAATATTGTTGGTTCCCAGAAGTTGGCAAAACTTCCTAAAGGGTCATCTGGACTCATGATTTGCAGGATAAGTCCTCATTCCATAAAGAATGATTGAGAATATTTGCTCCCCACACCCAGAGCCATTCAGGCATATACTGTGCAAAGAGAAACTGACTAGGATGAGACCAGTATCCCATGGTCCTTTTTGAGATTCCAAATGAGGAAACCACATGATGTGCATAAACTTTTGACGAAGGCACCAGCCACCAGCATTTGTGCAGAAAGCTGCTATGCACAGTCACATTGGTAGCTAAGTAGAATATGATCAGACTCTGTATGAAGATCCCTTTAGAAGTATATTCATATTACAGTTCTCAGTTGAAATGGTCTAAATAAGCCTTACGAGCCAAAAACGCAACCAGCTGGGAAGTTGGCTTGCAACAGGAGCCAGAGATGATGATGATGGCTCCTTTCTTTCTCTCCACCATTCCCATTAGCACTATATGGACCATCAGGCTGTGGCGGCAATGTTGATGTTAACAATGTCCCAGTTTGTCCTCGGAGACCTGAGTAAAATACTGGGGGTAGGGATAAAACACGCCCAAGCTGTTCACCAAAATGCCAACATCTCTGTCTTTCAGGGCCTCTTGGATCAGGAAGTAGCTCTCACAGCCAATGCTGAAGTCTGCAATGATGATACTGATTTCCATCTTATAGGTGTCAGCTATATCTTTAGCAACAGTCTTCAATTTCTCTTTGTCTGAGTACTCAGGACAATGTTGAGGCCTTGGCTTCCTAACTCTTCAGCATAGGCTTTTCCAATCCCATTGGTTGCACCGCTGATGATTGCCCATCTTCCATACTGCTTGATCGGATCTGCTCTGCTCACTAGCTGAGGGATAAAATGCAGCCTAGTCAGGCTGTAAAAAGTCACAGACAATGGTGATGTTTTTTCTGTCCATATACCAGGCTCCAACTAAAGGCAGTGCTTCCATATAGCAGTTGCAAGACCTGGAAATTTCCCTGTACAGCAAGTAGAAGCTGTCAATGGCAGCCATGGTGATGGCAGCCTTATCTCTGCCAGCTCTGGGCCTTCAAAGATGTGCTGCTTTATCTTTCTCATAAAGCCAATCTGCAGAGCTGGCACAGTGTCAAGACATGGTCCCAACGGAGCTGTGCAGCCAACACCCCAGTCATGAACACCCAGATTTTCAAATTTTTGTTGCAGCAGGAGTATGTTTTTGGAAATTTGCTGGTTGGTCATGGCTGCTGTTGGCCTGTGAACAAACTAAAAGGTAGACATTGTAAGAGGCAGGGGTTTAGGAGGAAAATTAATAGGAGGATAATTAAAGAGGAGTGAGTTAATAAGATTTGAGCGGCAAAAGGATGAATTGATGAAATCAACTGTTATTTCTGGAGAGCTTAGAATCTTCAGGTTCAGAGCTTTTTTAGCATTGGAACAATTAGGAGGTTTTAAGTTTCTGAAAAATGAACTTAATAAGTACATTAGATATTTTTTAGGGTTTCTAGGAACATTGTTGGTTGGGATTTGCCATATTGTGGCAGTTTGTAATATTTGGCTGAAGTTTGCATAAGAGTAACCTTCAGAATAACCTCTTGATTTGATTTGAAACTTCTTAGTCATTGAAACTCTATTTCTTTTTCCCCTTCTGGTTAGCTCACCCATGTCAGGGTTAGGCTCATCTTTGGAGCTTATGTTTCACAGTGCCAGGGCCAGTCATGTTCTGTGTTGATAAGGTTGGTTGTATTTCATGCTATTAGTTACCAGGTTTATATTCCTGGAAATTATGTCCCATATTGGGGGGAAGCTCAAAGTTTGGCTTAGAGAGAGACCACATTTGAGCAACAGCAGAGATCTTCTGGAGATGGCTTTTAGGCATTAATTTTAAATAAGTTTAGTTTACTATTATAGAAATAAGTTTCATAAGGCAAACCTTTAAATTGAGACCTTGGCTTCCTGGGGAATTTCTAATAGTTTTATTTTTCCCAGTTCCTTAAGGGACTTTGCAGACACTTTTTATTTTTTTGCCCCAAACACTCTGAAATGTAGAGTATCAAGCATTGACTTGTACAAAACATTGAGATTTTGTTCCTTATTTCAGGTTTTATATTAAATAAAGCTGAATTAGGTTGTTTAATTTATTAGACAGATTAAATTAGAGAGTGTAAATTTTGGGCAAATAATTTTTTTTTATCTTACACAAAAGTTAAAACTTTGAAATACAAACCATTTTTTTTACCTTGTATATTGATTTATTTTGTTTTAACTATATCAGTATCATTACATGTTTTATTGGAGTTTGAGGGTTATATAAAGACTAAAGTACCTCAGAATTTAATGATAATAGTCAATCCTTATAATCTGAGCTTTAGTTTTTATAAATATTTTTAAATGAAGTTTTTGTAGAAATAAAAACATTAGACAGATGTTTTATATTAAGAAATTATAGCAGAGGTTTTGTTCTATTATATTTTTACACTTTTACCATAGTTATGTTATTTAACAGATAAAGTATAATATATATATATTTGTTTAACTTTTCTTTTAAAGTTGAGCCATATATTTTTAGGGAGGTATTAGAACAAACCAGTGCAAATGACAATTTGGCTGTTTTTATGATTTGTAGCCTTTTTAAAAATAATTAAAACTGCAATTCATTACAGCATACCATTGCTTAACATTATATAGATTAGTATTAGGATATAACATTGATAGTGACAGTATTGTCAAATTTTTAGGAATTTATACAATGTTTAAATATATGAATAATTTATTTATTTAAATTTAATTAATAACAAGATAGAAAAATTTTTTAACCATTGTAATACGATTTAAACTTATGCAATAAGTTAAGTTATTTTAGTACCTTAGCACCTTATTTAGTACCTTAGGACTTTATTAAAAAGGTGAAAGAACAAATTATTTGTAACAGTTTTTTCCTAACAGTGAGATGACTTGTTTTTATGAAATAAAGGATAATGACGGCATAATCATTAATAAGGATATTATTCTGATGTAAAATATTTTAGGCACAATATTTGGATGATTAAGAAAAAATGTTTTTCAAAATACTTTATATTAAGAGCATTCTAACAATTTATGTTAATAGAACACAGAGAAAGCTTAACTTTAATTTTGTATGAATACTTAGCGTAACACAAAAGCTTTCTTTTTTTTGAAATATATGATAAACAGACTTATTAAATTTTATTATGACAGATAGAATTTACTTTCATAAACTCCTTTATTATAACTTTTTACAATCATTTTATGACAGACAGAATTTATTTTCATAAACTTTTTTATAACTTTTATAATCATTTAGAACTTATGATTCAAAATGACCATAACAAATAAAATTTATTTCCTCCAACTCTTTATTACCTTTCCTATGCATTTTTTTATAGTTTTTATTTATTTAAACTGCATATAATGAGAAATAAATTTGATAATACACTTATAAAGCTTTTGAACCTGTATACTTTTTTTTTAATAATAGTATTTATGAAGGGAAGAAGAGCCAGGGATTTATAAAATAATGGAGGAAGAGAAGAAATTTATGTTGGGGTTAAGAAAACAGCCAGGCATTTATGTACTTTGTACTTAGAAAACATAAATGATTGTTCTATAGCATATTCAAAATTTTTTAGTTTAATTTAGCAAAAACCTTAAATTTTTTCTCAATAATATTTTTAATTGCTAAATAATGCCAGGAATGCATTGTCACAGTTTTTAAAAACTGGTTTAGAGTTCTATTTGTTTAAATGCTACTTTTTTATTTAAAGGTTTTACACATGTTTTTATGAAGACTTTTTAGGTTATTTTTTATCTCTTTGCTTTTTAAATTCTTTTAGCATTTTTATTCCTTTGTTACCACTGTTTTATATAAAGTCTTAATAAGCATATATTTTAACTAGAATATAAACCCTTAGAAGCTAAGATTTATGTCTTTTCATTTATGACAGACTGGAATTAGTAAAGTTATCATAACCTTAAATTCTTATACATATTGAGGTAACAAATGGCTAAGTAAGAAAAGTCAGATTTTTTAAATTTCAGTTAAAGTTATAAAAAATCCATTTATATTTTTATTAAACTTGATTTTTTAAATAGAACATATTTGAAGTACTAGCATATTTTTAATTTTATTATATTTTACATAAGTGTTATTATTATTAGGTACATTGCTCAGTTTATGCAACCTGTTAGGCTATTTTAAGAGGAATTTTGAGAATGTACTTATAATATTAGTTTATTTATTATTGTTTATTTAAATTTAAGGAGAATATAATTAAGCAGAATAAAATTGCATTGTTTAATTGAAAGATTCATTGTTTAATTTTTTTCTATTGTTTTTATAATATTTTAAAACTGCAAAGAACCTTAAAAGTAAACTGACAATTGGGCTGGCCACAGTGGCTCAGCAGGTAGAGTTCTCACCTGTCATGCCCGAGACCTGGGTTCAATTCCCCATGCTTGCCGATGCAAAAAAAAAAAAGAAAAAAGTATACTGATGATTAAGTTCTGGGAACTCTATTGAGCTCATTGAATTTGCTTTAAGTTTAAATGTGGGAAAACTTTTTAATTGGTTGCACAGATAGAATATTAGGCTTAGAACTCATTAAAACATTATTTTGTTAATTTGCTTTTATTATTCAGAGGTATGAGACTATACATTGAAAATGCATGCAGGCATAAATAGGAAATTTATCATTTGAAAAGAAAAACAGAAACATAGAAATATTTTTGAGAGGGATAAATAAAGAATTGAATATGCCATTTCATCCCATCTTCATTTCTTTTAAAAATGGATGAAATACATTTAATTCCTTACTTGTTGTAGTATTTTCATTTCAAATTATAGTGAGGTTAGATTATGTTATAGAAATAAAACCTTTTTATAGACTCATAACCAAAATGCTTTTAATTTTAATACAGCCTAAAGGTTCCCTTTTTAAAAGAATTTCTGTAATTAGTAACCAGTTATGAATGTTTGACTAATATAAATGTAAGACCATACCAATTAATAATTAGACTGAACACATTAGCTAACAAACAAGCATTAAATATTTAATATATCAAATATATTAGTTAACAATTAAACAGACATGAAACATTTATGTGACAGAATAAATTTATTAAGCTGGGGAGTAGGAACTTTCAGACCCTTTGTTAATCGAGAGTGCCATGCTGTGACTAATGCTTTTGTTTTAAAATTTATTGTGGCCATGCCAAGTTGCAGAGAAAAATAAGTGGTTTTTTTGTTTGTTTGTTTTATTTTCTTTTTTTAATTGAAGTCTACAGAAATTACCGAAACATCTGAGAAGGGTAGAATCAGGAATTGTTAGGGTATTACCCATGATAATTTGCTAACTTTTAATATGGAGGGGGAAGTTTGCTACGTGCTAGGGATTTTGCTTACAAGGAAGCTTATGGAGGTCTGCTCATGGAGACTTATGTTTAACTGCTCCTTTCAAAGCTGACGGTTACCAGCTGCATTGAAGGCTTACAGTCTCCCTAGGAAATTGCTTCTGGGACATGCTGACTCTTGTTGGGGCCCTGTGGACAGGAGGCTTATGGAAGTCCCCAGCTCTATTGATGGCTTATGGACCAGGGTAGCTTTAAGTGAGGCCAATTTACCCAGATCCAAGATCCAATCGCAACAACTAAGCAGGCATCCCCAGTTTTGTTGTTGAGGATTAGGAAAGTGTGCAATCTTTCACTCACGACACCCCCCAAGTTGTTTTTTGACTGCTACACAGGAAAACTCTCATAGAGCTGGAGAGTTTAGACCAAGCTCGGGCTTTAGGACAGGCGCATTGAGGCGGGCCTAGGTGTTGCCGGGGAACAAAACTCTCACAGGGGGATCTGGACAGAAAGGTGTCACTTACCTAGGGCCGAACTGGTTATAGTTGTTTGAATGCCAGGGATGTGAGCTGACATCACGTTAAGATGGTCTGATCTGGAAACTCAAGCCCTCAATCACATGGAAACCATAGCAACCATGCCAGTTCGGGGAATGGAGTGACCAGAAGGCTGCTCCTGTAGCCCTGAGGGGCCAGAAACTCAAGCCTCAGTCCCACCTCCAGAAGGGGTTGACTGGAAGGTGGCTCCATATCCCCAAGGGGCCAGAAAGCTAAGCCTTTAGTCAGACCTCCGTCTGGGTTTTTGGTAACATTTACATAAGGCACGGGGTCACTAAAGGATTCCACATGAGACAGCAAGTTAAAGCTTAAGGGGTTGACAGCAAAGGGAGAGCAGGCAGGTGGGAGCCAGGAGATTCTGCTAGTGAAAGAGAAAGGAAAAATGGTTCCAACTTTCTTTCTAACAGCTTGTGGTTTTAAATGAAAAATCACAAAGGGGTAGAGGTGACATGTGGCTGCAGGCATCACCGGGAGATATCAGGCTGGTGCAGATCATGACTTCATGCTCATGGTTATCTGGTCTGGCTTCAGCAGGTGGGGTGTCAGCATGCTTGTGCTTATTATCTTGCTGTCACATCAGGTCCTGTTAGAAGAGCTGCTGAGGAAGAGAAACTGAAGGGGCCCCCAGACCACAGAATCCATTTTGTATGTCGTTTTATTTTTTGATACCTGACACCCATCAGGCAAAGAACCATGGCCAGCTGTGGTGCTTGCTGAGGGTAAAGGGAACATGGAATGGGTAGTGGAAGCAGGTAGTGATAAATATGGACTATGATCATATGACCAGTTACAGAAATGAGTATTGTGATGGTATGAATATTTCTTCCTTGCTTTGTAATGAGTATCTATGCATTTGTACATAAAGCAAATATCTTTGTTTTCCTCTCTATTTTATGCCCTTTATCATATGACATAAGTTGTATTGTTCATGTTATAGCATTTAAGTTGTAGGATATCAAGATTAAGATTGAATATTACCCAAGGACTTGCACCCTATTCTGGAGAGATTTAATGCATTTCAAGTTGTACATAGGACAGTTGAGTATTAAGTAAGAAAAAAACGTCTGTTATTGTTTTCTATTTAGAGATTAAGGTGATGTGTATATCACCTTATGGTTTATGGTGATGCGTATAGTTGCCAAGTTGACAAGGGGTAGGCTGTGATGGTCAGGTTCATGTGTCAACTTGGCCAGGTGATGGTGCTCAGTTGTCTGGTCAAGCAAGCCCTGGCCTGTCTGTTGCTCTGAGCACATTTTATGGACA
Source organism: Tamandua tetradactyla (assembly GCF_023851605.1). Taxonomy (NCBI): domain Eukaryota; kingdom Metazoa; phylum Chordata; class Mammalia; order Pilosa; family Myrmecophagidae; genus Tamandua; species Tamandua tetradactyla. The sequence goes on along the minus strand of NC_135353.1, from coordinate 50,048,358 downwards.
TAAATCATGAGCATGCTGGTTGCATCCACAGTTGATTACATCTGCAGTCAGTTACAGGGTGTGTCTTCTGCAATGAGTGTTGCTTAATCTAATCACTCAAAGGCCTTTAAGGAGAATTTCTCTCTTCCCACTTCACCTACCAGCTTCTGCTGGGAATTCCTTGAGGACCTTCATTGGAGCTGCCACAGCCTGCCGTACAGATTTTGAACTCTTTTGTCTCCACAGTTGAATGAAACACTTTTATAAATCTCATATTCATAGATATCTCCTGTTGGTTCATTTCTCTGAAGAACGCGTATACACTATATGATTTGGTCAAATCACTTAGCCTTTCTGAGACTCAATTTTATCATCTATAAAATGAAGATAATAATAACTACATTGCAGGATTTTATGAGTAATAGATGGACAGAATGTATGTAAAGGTCATTGCGCTATCCCTAGAACATAGTTGGAACCAGTGGCCACTCCAGAGATTCTACAAAGGAAGGGCTTGGGGTCAGCATTCCGATTGGTAGAGGCAGGTAAAAGATGCTTATTTGAAGCTGAGAATTCATAGCAAATTGCTGTTTTACCATCTATTGTATTTTTATTTAGCATAGCTTTGAGTATTATAGATATTATATCCACCCACCCACCCCCACATTACCCTCAAGCAATTCCTTGACACTGCTACTGGTAAAGAATCAATAATTGTAATTCTCTTCAAAGCCAACACCAGTGTAAAGGTCAGAGATTCAGTAATTTCCAAGCAAGGACCCATTTAAGAGTTAACTCTTGGCCCAATCTCCTTTAATCCTGACACTTCTGCCCCCTTAGAAATAAAATCCAGAAGGATTTTGTTACTTAATTGTATGAGTTGGGATCAACTCATTTAGGCACGTTCTGGAATAAATCAATCTCATTATAGTAAACAAACAGAATGGAGGTTAGAAAATCACATATACACCAAACATGTTTGAGTCCATAAATTCAAGCTCTTTTTCTTCTATAAATGAAAAATAGAAATATCTTCTCTCATCAACCTTCTGCATAAAACATAAAACATAAGGGAATAAAATTGACCCAAACCCAAGATGTTGCAAAACAAGTAACAATGACAGCAAAAGTCTTATGAAGCTGTGGCTTCCCTAGGTCTGTATCTAGAACACTTGGCTAAAAGCAGCCTAATGCCACCATACCAAAGACCCAATACTGAGGTTCCACAATGTTCTTACTCCCTTGGTTATTACTACCTGACCAAATATGGAAGGCAATCCTTGGTATTCAGAGAATAATTCCATTTCATTTCATACTTTGATCCAAGCTTTTTTAATCCTATGTCTTGACACATTCAATGAAGGTTTAAATAGTGCAGTACAATGCTTATTCACATGGAGGTTGGAGTCCAACAAACTAAGGTTCAAGTCCTAATTTTGCCACATATCAGCTGTGTGACCCTGGCCACATCTGTGCTTGTATTTCCTCCTCTGAAATGAGAATAACTCCTTCAAAAGGTTGTTTTCAATTAGTACTATGCCTAATGTAGAATAGGCATGAAATAAATTATAACAGCTAATATTTATCAAGTGCTTACTATGTGCCATCTGTTATATGCAAAAATGAAATTTTATCAATACAGGTGAAATATATGACTCAATAGTAATAAAATAATAGCTAACACTTGTTGAATACTTAGTGTCTCTGCACACATATTGCCTTTCTTAATTATGAAAACAGCCTGATGAAGTGGGTACTACTATTAATACCCATTAGGGTATTGAGGCTTAATAAGTTATATAAACAGGCCCAAGACCATGTATCTGTTAACATAGGTTGGACTCAAAACCGGGCAGTCTGATTTCAAAGCCCATGAGAGTTCTGTACACCTGCTCTGAGCCAAGCTGCTTTCATGTACATTCACCATTCATTCACAGCTGTCCCACTGAAGTGTTGCAAAGAACTATATGCATCCCAGACTGTAATAACAGATACTATTTTTTGAGCTCATATTATGTGCCAGGTTCAGTGCCGGCACATATTCTTTATCAAACCCTTACATCAATAACATGAAGCAGTTATTATTATGGTTGTTTATAGCTAATAATAATGTGGCTGTTCAAAGTCACACAGCTAGGTTTCCTGCTTTCTGCAGACTCAAGTTTCTTTGACTCCAAGCCATGGGTTCTTTGTAATTCTTCATGCTAACTACCTCTGCCAAATCTCAACCCTAGAGTGGATGATCATTAACTAGAAGAGAAAAGTCAGGCACTTTTATTATTTCTGTCTAACTATAGCTTCTTAGAAAACTCTAGCTACTGAAAAAAAAAAGGCAGCATCTTGTTTTTATCTGACAATTTCCTTTTTCATAGCTTTCTTTTAACCTGGAGTGGCATAGAATCATCAGTACTCACTGAATTCTACTCAGTAACCTCAAAAGGTTCTTTACAGACATGGAAATCAAGGTACCTCCTTAGCCTTCAATCAAGAGACATAGATGGCATCATTTCTCCATTTCAACCTGATTAACTACGACCTCAGAAACCTGCCGATGGCTGTATTGACAAAGTTTACCCCGTTCCCGGGACATACAGAGACAGGGCTTTGTAGCATAAGAGGTATGGGTATGGTGTGGGGGTGGATGGGAGGGGGTATCTTTATATTTCTGAGAACTATAAGTCCCTTGAAATATAAAAGAACCTAGAACAAAACCTCTTTTAACAATAATTAAGCCAACTGCCTAAAAATGATTCCAAACAGCTGGATAGGGTAAGCCTTAAGAAGTGTGGAGTTTGAAGTGTTATAGAAACCAAATAAAGTAGTTCTAAATTCAACACAGAAAATAACTATACATTTTGCATCTTAATAAGTCTGGTTCATCTAAGGATTTTTTCATCCTTAGATGGTGTTCTAGTTTGCTAGCTGCTGGAATGCAATATACCAGAAATGGAATGGCTTTTAAAAGGGGGAATTTAATAGGTTGCTAGTTTACAGTTCTAAGACTGTGAAATTGTCCAAATTAAAATAAGTCTATAGAAATGTTCAATCTAAGGCATCCAGGGAAAGATACCTTGGTTCAAGAAGGCTGATTATGTTTAGTGTTTCTCTCAGCTGGAAGGGCATGTGGCAAACATAATGGCATCTGCTGGCTTTCTCTCCAGGCCTCTTGATCCATGAAGCTCCCTGGGAGGCATTTTCCTTCTTCATCTTCAAAAGTCACTGGCTGGAGTTCTCTGCTTCATGGTTCTGTGGAGTTCTGAAGCTTTCTCCAAAATGCTTCTTCTTTTAAAGGATTCCAGTAAACTACTCAAGACCCACATAGAATGGGTGGAGACACGTCTCCATCTAATCAAGCTTAATACCCACAATTGATTGAGTAACATCTCCATGGAGATAACCTAATCAAGTTTTCAACCTATAATACTGAATAGGGATTAGAAGAAGCTGTTGCTTCCCAAGATTCATTAGGATTAAAACATGGCTTTTCTAGGGTACATAAATCCTTTAAAACCAGCACAGATGGTCAGTCAAGAACATGGATCTTGAAGAGGAAAGGTAGATGCTATTTTTCTTCTTTTGGTGAGAGTGAGTTACTAAAGAATAGAAGGCAGATGCTTGAGATTTGTGTGCTATTCTATAAGAATCTGTAGACACCTATGACAGATACCAAATAAAGGTTCTGAGCATTGACTGTGGCCCCACAAAACCCACTCTATCCCATGCTTTTCTTCAAAATCCCTGTTCTCCTGCTCAAAATTTACTTTTAACAAAATAAATAATGAGATTATCATATTTAGAAAAGGGACCCAATAGAATAAAGGAGTAATTAACAAGTCTTTAGAAATTTAGAAATGCTCCTAAATTGGTGATAGTGGAGACAGAACAGAGCAGTTATAGATCATCAACAAGCAAGTGACTTGCCTTGGAATCAGAAGATATGCATCTTGTCTTTGGCAACTTACTTATTAGTGGTGTGTCTCAACCCCTTGGAGTTGCAGTTTGTTGATCAGTAGAAATGAGAATAATGCATGAGCCATTTATTTCATATTGCTGTTGCTTATTCATTCATTCATTTAATTAATAATTATTGGATGCCAGCTATACTCCAAATATTCTGATAGTCACAGGGGCAGAAACAGAGAGGAATAAGACAAGCCCTGAGCCTTCCATATTACAGCCTTTGAAACACATATATACATTGAAATTCTATCATGTTGATCATATTTAACCTTATTTAGTAAAATAGTTACAATTTTTTAACTCTATTTTTAAGGAGATACTTTCTAGGATGCTTTGGCTAAATTGCAACAAGCCTTAAAAATAGGCCTGATCATATTCATTTTACATTTGAGATAACTGGGAAGTTGAGTATCTTGTCCAAAATCACACAGCTCAAAATGGCAGAACTGGGATTTCAACCTAGGACTGTCTGACACCAAACCCAAGGTTTTCCACTCTACCAAACTGCCCATATGTGATGTGGCTATTAGAGGGATGGCTCTCTTTTTAATGTATCAGGCATAAAGTTATGAACGAATGCGCTATTTTTCAAATCCAGCTTCTGAAAAGGAAACAGATCTTTGTTAACCTAGCTCTGGCACATTGCAATCTGCCCGAATCACCCCTAAAAATGAAGGCCAAAAGCAAGATGACAAAAATAATCTTGGACAAAAAGAGGCACATCATCCTAATCACTACATGATAAGATGATGCATGCAACATTTATTTCCAGTAGAGCAACTAGATGTGCATGGTTTCTTGAACTCAGTGTCAAGCCCATTATGGATAAAAGGGACAAATGTGCTTCCATTTTTCCTTCAGGATTATCATGATCATTTAGCATCACTGGTGATGGGAAAGTCCAGCCATAATATAACATGAGCAGTCGTTTCTGAGTCACTGGTGTTGATGCAGGTCATTGGACAAAGAAAACTTAAAACTCTTCCTCACACAAATCACAGATGCTACCATGAGGTAAAAGTTCAAGTATTAACTCTTTATTGATTCATATTCAGACAACAGTAATATTTCCACTGCAATAGCTATAGCCAAAGAAACCAGATACTGTATAAATGATCAAGGGTTAGTGCTCCTTGACTTAATTAATCATAGATGGTCAAGACTGAATGGAAACTTGGAGAGAATTTGATCCAACTCCCTCTCTTTACAGATGAGAAAAAGAAAGCTCAGTGAAGGGAAGTCACACAGTTATCGTTTACTACACACTGATAAATAAAAAAGAATCAAAGCAGAAGAGAAAGGGTAATGGAAGTGAGCTAAATTCCTCATCCTTCTCAGTCAAAAATTAATAAACATAAAACAGGGACAAGTTATTCTGTATTATAGATGTAACCAGCAGAAGAACCAAAAACAAAAGCAGTCCTAATATGACCACAAACTAGTTATGTGACCTTGAGTCACCTCCCTGGGTCTCAGTTTGTCATCTCTAAAATGGAGACACTGTCATCAGCCCTGTTCACTTCCTAAGGTTACTATGAATAAGAAACAAGAAAGTTGGATGTAGGAAATATGAGGTAGAGGTGGTAGCTCTCAGTCACAAACAGGGATGGTTTCTGGCAATTTTGTACTGCTAATTTATATAGTATGTCCCCTGTAATACTATATAATATGGTTCCTTAAAAATCTACACTGGGTTCATTCCTCAGGATGTCATCTCACCTTTCTAGTCTCTGGTAGGGACATTCAAATCTTTGAGATACTAGTACAGTTTAAAAATTCATAATCACTGGATTCACTCTTTTCTTTCTTTCTCAATGTCTTTATTTCTGTTTGTCTGTCTCTCTCTTTACCCCCTCTAAGTGAGATCTTCTACCATTGTTATTGGGTTTTGTCTTTGGGATTTGAGATTTCCTAATTTATAATGTCATAGTTCCAAAAAGAAAAAATATCAATACTATTTCCCTCTCTTTTTCAAAGAAGCAATGAGTAGGGTGTCAATCAATGTAGGAAAAATATCCTTCACTCTAAAAAGTTTTAATGCCGAGTTGGAAGAGCATCAGAAGCTAGCTGGAATCAGGAATAGTTATCTAAGGAATATGTTGTGGCACTGGGGGAAACAGTAGAATAACATCATATATGCTTCTCTGTCCAATATTCATTATTCAAGAACCTGAAAAGAAATCGCTGATCCACAACTGTTATCCCTGGAGATTGTATATAAACACATACAAAAACACACTAACATAAGCACACAGGCATGCACCATTCCTGGCTTAGTGAAAACAACATTTTCTCGCCCTCTGAGAGGTATTTGCATTAATGAATTGTATAATCCCACTAAGCAGAAAATCAGAGTGACATTTTTTAGAGAAGTGCACATTTGTTCCAATTTTCCTGTATTAATGATCTGAATCTCTTAGTCTTGATATGGTTCACTTAACGATCATTACTCATGTTCCTGAGTGGGCCACTGAGTGATGGTGCCTACGCATGGTATTCTTTTGGGTGTTGGAAAATGACAGGAGTTAGCTGTATAGTGTTGGATGTGCTGAAATTAACTCAAACTTGCAAAATTCCATCAACACCATATAAGGGAAGATACTTATCCTGCAACTGAAATTGGGCGGGGATGGCACAGAGGGATGGGGCATTAAGTGGTTTATAATTGATAGTGTTCAAACCAAGAGACAGGCTAAATGTCCCACAGAATTATTGCTAACAATTAGCGATACAGCCATTTGTAGCTGTGCTTAACAAAATCACTAATACAGAATTAGCATTTTTTTAAAGTTTATCAATATCTTCCAACTTCTTTATTTTATTTGGCAAAAAAAAAAAAAAACTACTTGCCATGTGCCATTTATACCTAAGGTCAAACAAGTATCATTTTAAAAGAAACTGAATAAATGGTTGTCCCCACATGGAGAAAGAAACAATTATTTTAAAAAGTGAAGCAAAACCCAATTAAAAGCTTTGTGTGCCTTAGAATACTTCCCAAAGAGTTTTCTAAGACCTTATTTAGCTTTCCTCCTTATCTCTGGTAAAACAGACCCATGAAGTTTTCTGTGTCTGTTCCACAAAGGCATTTGGAAAATACATAATTGCCTATATGTAAGATGTGCAAGCTTATTTCCACGCTATTTGAGAATTATTGCCAGCAATGTGTGGACATTTGTACATTTTGACTAATAATTAAGGAAAATGATGGGCAATGCTGTTAGGAACATTGGTTCCATTAAATTAGGAAGGAATATTCTTCCAATATTTCTGCAAGCAGAGGTTTGATATCATAATGAGCTTGATTCACAAAATAAATTGCAAGTCTTTTTCATGGAAATTATTCTCTAAACTAGGACAATATGCCTTGTCATTTAGAATTTGATTCTGCTCCTTGTGTTCTTAAAAATCATGATCAGAGGTTAATTGAAATTTATTTTTCAAATATTTGATACATATAAAGGACCTGTTTTTGAAGAGTACTCTAAATAATGTTGACTGCAGACATCTTGCATGTGGCTTCTCACTCTTCATTAGTCAACTTGATATTTTGGTGAATTTAATCTTTGCCAAACTCAAATAAGTATGGTATTGTTACTGATAAGAATTTATCACTAATCTTTGCAGGTTTAAGAGTATTACCTTAAATTGAAATGCACATTTTAATGTGTGAGTTATTGCATTTTTCTAAAATGATTTCCCCCCAACTTTCACAGAGCTCATGCTTTAGTCTGGAGCCACCAAAATCCAAAAGAAGGTAAACTTACAAAGGGGCCTGTGCTGATTTGAAACTGTTGTATACCCCAGAAAAGCCATGTTCTTTAATCCTCATTCAATATTGTTGAGTGGGATCTTTTTGACTAAGCTGTTTCCATGGAGATGTGCCTCCACCCATTTAAGTTGGGTCACTTACTAGAGTCCTTTAAGGGGGAACCATTTTGGAAAAAGCTTTAGAGCCCATACAGCCAGAGACCTTTGGAAATGCAGAAGGAAAATGCCCCTGGGGAAGCAGTTTGAAGAAGCCAGTAGAGAAAGCTAGCAGATGTAGTCCTGTACCTTCCCAGTTGAGAGAGACCCCGAACATTAGCAGTCCTTTCTTTGGAGTTAAGGTATCTTTCTCCAGATACTTTAGTTTGGACATTTTTATGGTCTTAGAACTGTAAACTTGCAACTTAATAAGTTCCCTTTTTAAAAGATGTTTCATTTTTGGTATATTATATTCTAGCAGCTTTAGCAAACTAAAACAGGGCCCCCTTGCTGCAAAAGCAAACCAGGCTTGTGATGGGTAGAATATACCTATTTGGGTTGCTTGTGGTCAAGTGACTTCCTTTGTCCTGCATAGAGTTTTCCTATTGTTATTGTTGTTGTTTTCATAGTTCAGCAATATCTAAAAGAGAGAAAGGAGAAAACAGAGGGTTGCCTAAATCTCTCCCTCTCACATTCTGTACAACCTTACTTACCAAGCTCTCAGTGATGTAACTATTGCTTTCTCCAACAATAACCTTTAAGCCAACCCCAGGCTGGCAGGGCTCGCCAGCTTCTCTGTGGCCTGGTTCTACCCCCAACTTGCCTGGAGACAATCAGAACATTGATCACTGCTTCACTTTAAATTGGCAAAGAATGTAACATAAGAAGCAATAAGTGAATATGTTTCCCACAGAATCCAGAGGTATGGTTTCCTGTAACTACATGGCAGGCCTATTTCATATATTTTAGCCCTGCTTTGCAGCCATGCTGCACACATTTTAAATGGGTCATCCTACATATGGCTGCATCGAGACAGTCCCAAAGCTTTGACCTCCACCATTTGGACAATCCTTATATAAAATTAAAATAGTGTCCATTAATTTAGAATACAGAGGGAAAAAAACATTCTGCAGCATAATAATAATAATAATTATTATTTGACATGATAGAAGTAATAATAAGAACAGCTACCAATTATCAAGCACTTAACCATGGTTTGGGCACCACACTACATGCTTTAAAACTAATTTAATCCCTACAAAAATCCTTTGAGGTCAGTACCATGATTGCCTTCATTTTACAAATAGGAATGTTGAGACTCAAAAATACTTTTAACTTACCTGAGATCATAGCAGCTAGTAAGTGAGAAAGATTAGATTTGATCCCACCTTTGTCCAGTTTCCAAATCCCCACTCCTGACCTCCAAGCTGGTGATTCTTAGCCCAGTCTTCACATAAGAATCACAATTATATGTGTATCTCTAGAACTGGGACCCAGAAATAAGTAATTTTTAAAAAGCCCCCCAGATGCTTCCATATACCAAACAAATAATTCTGACAGTACATTTAAATACCTGTGGTATAGAATGGTATGGGGCCATGTTTAACACTGGGTAATTTACTTTTCTAACTCCCACTTTCCTTATAATTGAGGTAGACTAGATGAGCTATAAAGATGCAGTTAAGCTTTAACATCACAGGATCTATGGTTTAAATTGAAACTTGGGAAGATCCAGTTACTTAAAAATTTAAAGTGGAGATATTTTTTGGTCACGTTTTTGGAGCTAGAAAAGTACAACAGAACTATTCTACACAATGAGACATTGTTGTACAAGTAAATCCCTATCACTTTTGTAGGCCTTTAAACACATTTTTATTCCCTAAACTGGATATACCACCCATCCTTTCTTTTCCTGATGTTGGCCAGAATTTCTAGGAGTCTTGTCCATGCTCACACCTAAATCTTTACTCTTCAGACATAAATACCCACCACTGTCCTCACTGTTCTCCTTCCTTATTCATTCAACAAATATTTACTGAGAGGAAACTATGTGCCAAACACTGTGCTAGGAGCTGTGAATATAATAGTGAACAAGCCAGATGAATTTCTGGCCTCATGGAACTTATATTTTAGCAGAAATAGAAATACAACAAATGAGTAAAAAAAAAAGGCTCTCTAGTGGTGACAAGTGCTATGGAGAAATAAGGAATTAGAAAGCTGGGAGTGCCATTTTGGATAAGGTGTTCAGAGAAAGCCTCCTTGGAGAGGTGATGACTGAACAGAAACTTAAGTGAAGGGAGGGAGCAAGGCAGTCTGGGGGAAGATTTTTGCAGGCAGATGGAACAGAAAGCTTTCCTTGAGCCACACTGCACGACTCCTCATAGGTAAGGGTTGGACCAGGACTGAGAGTGCTGCTGTGCAGTTTGGAGATGAGAGTAGCTACCTTAGCATAACCTGGCCTATTTAGCTCTACCTCTGAGATCTTTGCTATCATATACTCATTGAAATAACCTTTGAAAGAGGGTTGTAAAAAGAAGTAGACTAATAAGCATAGTTATAATTAAAGGGGTCTATATGGCATAATGGTTAAGAGCATGGAGTTAAAATCAGATAGACACGGGATCTGATGTCAGCTCTACCTCTTTTTTTTAAGACTATTTTTGTTGTTCCAAAAAGAAAAATATATATATACAAAAAAAGAAAACCTAAAACACCCCATATCCTTTATCCATTTTTATTATTGACCTCTAGAATTGGTGTGACACATCCATTACTGTTGAAAAAGAATATTAAGGTATTACTATTAACTACAGTCCAAAGCTTGCAATAGGTAATTTTGCTTATATGCCACTCTATTATTAACTTGACAAGTGTCATACATTTGTAGTAACTCATGCAAAAATTTATATTTCCAGTGTTAATCAGTGACTTACATGACCCTAAACAATCCCTTTCAACCAAATTCACCTACAATAGAGCACTATTACTTATGAACCCAGTAAGAAGCTGCCCTCACCTCTACCATTCTCAAATATTTAAGTTCAACTTCATTAAAAATTTGGTATATTAGGTAACTGTACCCCCTTCTCTAGCTTTGGTCTCTCTTGGTACTCAATATTCCACATTTTAAGACTCTGAGCTTACCTATTCTAGTTAGTTCATATTAGTGAAATAGTACAATATCTGTCCTTCTATGTCTGACTTATTTCACTCGGCATTGTATCCTCAAGGTTCATCCATGTTGTTGCATGCTTCAGGACCTCATTCCTTCTTACTGCTGCATAACATTCCATTGCATGTATATACTAGATTTTGTTTACCCACTAATCTGTTGCTGGAAACTTGGAATATTTCCATCTCTTGGAAATTGCAAATAATGTCACTATGGACATTGACGTGCAAATGTCTGTTCTTGTCCCTACTTTCAGATCTTCTGGGTATATATCAAGTAGCGAAATTCTGAGTCATAGGGCAACTCAATATTTAGTTTTCTGAAGAACCACCAAACTGTCTTCCACAGTGGCTGTACCATTTTACAATCCCACCAACAATGAATGTGTTCTTATTTCTCCATCCTCTCCAATACATGTAACTTCCCATTTGTTTAATAGTGGCCATTCTTATAGGTATGAGATGATATCTCATTGTGGTATTGATTTGCATTTCCCTAATAGCTGATGAAGATGAAGATCTTTTCATATACTGTTTATTTATTTGTATTCTTTCTTTGGAGAAATGTCTATTCATATCTTTTGTCCATTTTATATTTGGGTTGTTTGTTCTTTTGTTGAGTTGTAGGATTTCTTTATATATACTGAATATCAAACCCCTATTAAAGATATGGTTACCAAATATTCTCTCCCATTGAGTTGGCTGCCTTTTCACCCTTTTGACAAAGCCCTTTGAAGCACAGAACTGTTCAGTCTTGAGGTGTTCCCATTTATCTATTTTTTCTTTCGTAGCTTGTGCTTTGGGTATAAAGTCTAAGAAGCTACCTCCTATCACTAAGTCTTGAAAATGTCTCCCTATATTTTCTTCTAGGATTTTTATGGTACTGGCTCTTATTTTTAGGTCCTTGATCAACTTTGAGTTAATTTTTATATAGGGTGTGAGGAAGGGGACTTCTTTCATTTTTGGATAATGATATCTAATTCTACCAGCCCCATTTATTGAAGAGATATTCTGTCCCAGTTCAGTGGATTTGTGGGTGTTGTCAAAAATTAATTGACCATATGGGAATGTCAAATGGTGCAACTACTGTGGAAGGCAGTTTGGCGGTTCCTCAAAAAGCTGAATATAGAATTGCCATATGACCCGGCAATACCATTGCTAGGTATCTACTCAAAGGACATAAGGGCAAAGACACAAACAGACATTTGCACACCAATGTTTATAGCAGCATTATTTACAATTGCAAAGAGATGGAAACAGCCAAAATGTCCATCAACAGATGAGTGGCTAAACAAACTGTGGTATATACATACAATGGAATATTGTGCAGCTGTAAGATAGAATAAAGTTATGAAGTATGTAACAACATGGATAGACCTTGAGGACATTATGCTGAGTGAGATTGGCCAAAAACAAAAGGACAAATACTGTATGGTCTCACTGATATGAACTGACATTAGTGAATAAACTTGGAATATTTCTTTGATAACAGAGACCATCAGGAGGTAGATATAGGGCAAGATATTGGGTAATTGGAGCTGAAGAGATACAGATGGTGCAACAGGACTGAATATAAAAACTCAGAAATGGACAGCACAATACTACCTAACTGTAATACAATTATGTTAAACCACTGAATGAAGCTGCATGTGAGAATGATAGAGGGAGGAGGGCTGGGGGCACAAATGAAATCAGAAAGATGGATGATAAAGATTGATATGGTATAATCTAGGAATGCCTAGAGTGTATAATGATAGTGACTAAATGTACAAACTTTAAAAATGTTTTTGCATGAGGAGGAACAAAGGAATGTCATTACTGCAGGGTGCTGAAAATAGATGGTAATTAATATTTAAAATTTTTGACTTATGTGTGAGACTAAAGCAAAAAATATTTATTTGGTACAAAACTTATATTTTGACTAGTGCATCTCCTAATATAACTTATGTTGATAGCTTGATTGAACACCACAAGTACTTGGAATCTTGGGTAGGACATGAGATTTTGTTGGTTTATCCAGAGTGATGCCCCGATGAATCCCAGAGTGATTTGATCAGTGAGTGGAAAAGTATTTGCAAAGTCCCCTTCAGGGAATGGTGAAAGTGGGGAGAAATTCAACTTCCCCAAGTTGAATTCTTGATATTCTCACAAGCAGTGTGGACAACCAAAGCTATAGGCTGAGCACCCAGCCTTGGGGTTTGTTCATATAAAACTTAACCCCACAAAGGATAGGTCAAGTCTACTTAAAATTTAGGCCTAAGAGTTACCCCCAAGAGAGCCTCTTTTGTTGCTCAGATGTGGCCTCTCTTTCCCGCCAACACAACAAGCAAACTCACCACCCTCCCCCTGTCTACGTGGGACATGACTCCCCGGGGTGTGGACCTTCCTGGCAATGTGGGACAGAAATGCTGGAATGAGCTGAGACTCGGCATCAAGGGATTGAGAGAAACCCTAGAATGAGCTGAGACTCAGCATCAAGGGGTTGAGAAAACATTCTCGACCAAAAGGGGGAAGAGTGAAATGAGACAAAGTGTCAATGACTGAGAGATTCCAAACAGAGTTGAGAGATTATCCTGGAGGTTACTCTTACACATTAAATAGATATCACCTTGCTAGTCAAGATATAATGGAGAAGCTGGAGGGAACTGCCTGAAAATGTAGAGCTGTGTTCCAGTAGCCATGTTTCGTGAAGATGATTGTATAATGGTATAGCTTTCACAATGTGACTGTGTGATTGTGAAAACCTTGTGTCTGATGCTCATTTTATCTATCTTATCAACAGATGAGTAAAACATGGAATAAAAATAAATAATAGGGGTAATAAATGTTAAAATAAATTTAGATTAAAATGCTAGTGATCAATGAAAGGGAGGGGTAAGGGGTATGGTATGTATGAATTTTTTTCTGTTGTCTTTTTCTTTTTCTGAATGGATGCAAATGTTCTAAGAAATGATGAATAAGAAATGATGAATATGCGACTATGTGATGATATTGAGAATTACTGATTGTATATGTAGAATGGAATGACACAATGTTTTCATTTGTTTTTTCTTAATTTTTTAAATTAATAAATAAATAAATTTAAAAAATCAATTGACCATAGATCTGAGGGCCTCTTTCTGAACTCTCAACTTGATTACATTGATCAATATGTCTATCTTTGTTCCGGTACCATTCAGCTCTACTTCTTAAGAGTGAATTTGACCTTTAGAAAGTTACATAACCTCTCTGCCCCTTAGTTTCCCTCTCTGGAAAATGAAATAGAGCAGTGAGGTAACAAATAGAGATTCTTTTTTTTTTAACTTTTTTTATTAATTAAAAAAAATTAACAAACAAAACATTTAGAAATCATTCCATTCTACATATATAATCAATAATTCTTAATATCATCACATAGTTGCATATTCATCATTTCTTAGTACATTTGCATCGATTTAGAAAAAGAAATAAAAAGACAACGGAAAAAGAAATAAAATGATAATAGAGAAAAAAAAAACCTATACGTACCACACCCCTTACCCCTCACTTTCACTTACCACTATTTCAAACTGAATTTATTTTAACATTTGTTCCCCCTATTATTTATTTTTATTCCATATGTTCTACTCTTCTGTTGATACAGTAGCTAAAAGGGGCATCAGACATAAGGTTTTCACATTCACAGAGTCTCATTGTGAAAGCTATATCATTGTTCAATCATCATCAAGAAACATGGCTACTGGAACACTGCACTACATTTTCAGGCAATTCCCTCCAGCCTCTCCACTACATCTTGAACAACAAGGTGATATCTACTTAATGCGTAAGAATAACCTCCAGGATAACCTCTCGACTCTGGAGTCTCTCAGCCATTGACACTTTGTCTCATTTCATTCTTCCCCCTTTTGGTCGAGAAGGTTCTCTCAGTCTCTTGATGTTAATTCTCAGCTCATTAAAGGTTTTTTCTTAGTCCTTTGATGCTGAGTCTCAACTCATTCCAGGATCTTTGTCCCACGTTGCCAGGAAGGTCCACACCCCTGGAAGTCATGTCCCACTTACACAGGGGGAGGGTGGTGAGTTTGCTTGTTGTGTTGGCTGGAGAGAGAGGCCACATCTGAGCAACATAAGAGGTTCTCTTGGGGGTGACTCTTAAGCCTAAATTTTAAGTAGACTTGACCTATCTTTTGTGGGGTTAAGTTTCATGTGAACAAACCCCAAGACTGGAGGCTCAGCCTATAGCTTTGGTTGTCCACACTGCTTGTGAGAATATCAAGAATTCAACTTGGGGAAGTTGAATTTCTCCCCGTTCTCACCATTCCCCGAAGGGGGCTTGCAAATACTTTTCCAGTCACTGATCAAATCATTCTGGGATTCATCGGGGCATCACTCTGGATAAACCAACAAAATCTCATGTGCTACCTGAGATTCCAAGTACTTATGACATTCAATCAAACTATCTACATGAGTTATATTAGGAAATGCTCTAGTCAAAATCTAAATTTTGTAACAAATAAACATTTTTTGCTTTAGTCTCACACATAATGTGACATTTTAAAGTATTAGTTATCATCTATTTTCAGCACCCTGCAATAATGACAATCCTTTGTTCTTCCTCATGCAAACGCATTTTTAAAATTTGTACATTGTACATTTCACTATTATTATACACTCTAGGCATTCCTAGATTATACCATCTCAATCTTTAACATCTATCTTTCTTTCTGCTTTCATTTATGTCCCCAGCCCTCCTCCCTGTATCATTCTCACATGCAGCTTCATTCAGTGTTTTAACATAATTACATTACAGTTAGGTAGTATTGTGCTGTCCATTTCTGAGTTTTTGTATCCAGTCCTGTTGCACAGTCCGTATCCCTTCAGCTCCAATTACCCACTATCTTACCCTATTTCTATCTCCTGATGGTTTCTGTTACCAATGACATATTCCAAGTTTATTCACTAATGTCAGTTCATATCAGTGAGACCATACAGTATTTGTCCTTTAGTTTTTGCTAGTCTCACTCAGCATAATGTTCTCTAGGTCCATCCATGTTATTACATGTTTCATAAGTTTATTCTGTCTTAAAGCTGCATAATATTCCATCGTATGTATATACCACAGTTTGTTTAGCCACTCGTCTGTTGATGGACATTTTGGGTGTTTACAAATAAAGATTCTTAACATAAGCCCTTGTGTTAGTCAATTGATCAATAAAATAATTTTATAATTCAAAACATGGGAGTGGAAAGGCACCAGTTCTGGAGTTAGGAGACGTTGGATGAAGGTCCAGGTCCATCACTTACTAGACACATGTTTATGAATATGTCACTTAACTTCTCTAGGCTCCACATTCCTCATCTCTGGAAATGGAAATGTGCCCTCAAGGATTGTTACATCAAACGTGAGATTTGAAAATTGTAGAATGCTGATTAAACACTTGTTTTAAAAAAAATGAGAGAATATAAAAGTAAAGAGTCAGATGTGATCTGAGAAATGTACTGTTTCAATGCACAGGATCATACATCTGCTGATACTTGGCAAGATGAACAGCCATTCCCAGCTAATTTTTACAAAAATGGCAAAGGTAGACAATTCAGCTACTCATTAGCACTAATCATTAACTTTTCTAGTCACCCAAATCTAAGAAAAATTTTTCTATGTTTTCCTATATGGAATACTAGAAAACAAATGTTTATAACTGAAAGGGATCTTCGAGTTCATTTAGTTTAACTCCATCTTTGTACAAATAAGGAAATTGAGGCCCAGAAAAGTAAAGTGACAAGCTCAAGGCCACACAGTGATTAGTGGTAGATTTAGATGCAAACATCAGATTTCCTGACTCCCTGCCCAGTACTCTTCATATTACAGGAATCTTCCCTGTTCCACACTATTTCTAAGCTTCAGTCCTACCTATTTCATTGCATTTTGTAAGGGTTATTCCCTTACAAAATTTCTTAGGTGCTTTTCTGAGATAAGATGTCTGTATTTCCTTATCTAATGTACCCAAGATGCACCTGTAAGAGTTGCCTTTTGCAAATCTCTTGTAATATTTCAAGTTGGTAGTTGAAACAAAGCCAACAGTTGGACTGCATTCAATTATATATTAGTTCATCTGGGGCCATTTAAACAGACTATAATAAAAGTTATCTTACCCTTATAAAAATCATACTTGAATAAAAGAAAAAGGAAAGGAACAGATGGCTTTGTAAACTTCAAAGACCATTAAAACCCATAAATGCGTTAAATTGCCAGAAAAATCCTAGCATGCCCAGAAAGAACAAAACATAGTATCTGGCCAAAGCCTGGCCAAATGTAGGGATTCATATGGAGAATAGGATGTTAATGCCAGGAACATTAGGAAGCAGCATACAGGCAGACAAAACTTGTCATCTCACTTGACACTTTCTTCTAAAGCCCTGAAAGCACTTAAGTCACAGATATGGCTTTCCCTAACAACATCATGCTGTAGGCAAATAATAAACTGAGTGTGGTAGTTAGATTCAGTTGTCAACTTGGCCAGGTGAGCGTACCTAGTTTTGTTGCTGCAGACATGAGCCAGTGGTAGGTGAACCTCATCTGTTGCTAATTACATCTGCAATCAGCTAGGAGGCGTGCCTGCTACAATGAATGACGCTTGACTTAATTGGCTGGTGCTTAAATGAGAGAATACAACGTAGCACAGCCTAAGCAGCTCAGCATACCTCATCTCAGCACTTGCAGCTCAGCCCAGGCCTTTGGAGATGCAGAAAGAAGTCACCCTGGGGAAAGGTGTTGGAACCAGGGGCCTGGAGAGAAGGCCAGCAGAGACCATCCTCTGCCTTCCCACGTAAGAAAGAACCTCAGATGAAAGTTAGCTGCCTTTCCTCTGAAGAACTGATAAAATAAATCCCGTTTTATTAAAAGCCAGTCCGTCTCTGTTGTGTTGCATTCTGGTAGCTAGCAAACTAGAACACTGAGTCTTCCCCAAATGGTCTCTAAGGAACTCGTAGCATAATAAACTCACTGGAGAGTGCATTATAATGCCTAGATTCAACCCCCTATAAAGTTCCACTGACATCATTTGAAGGCTTGGTAACGGTGAAGAGGTCAATGAAGTGTGAGAAGGTTCTACAGCAAGTTTTTAATAGAAGCTCTCACAGAAACTATTTCTTTCTTTCCCACAGATGCAGGACTAGATCAACTGTTTGAGAAACTGACAGTCTTTATCCACCTAACTAAATTAAATTTTAGAAATGATTCCTGCTGACACCTCTTTTCTATAGAAGCCAAAGGGAAAAAGTGCTTATATCATGTTTCTTTGTTGTTCCACCTCACAGGTCAATAAGCCTCGTGTACCATTAAAAAACAATGGTCTCCTACCCTGAGGCAAAAAATAATCAATATCATTTCAGATATTGATACCAAATATTATAATAATACTTATCACAACGATGCTAATGTTTATTGGACACTTTGTGCCAAGTAATCCCTACAACTTAATTTAACCCTCAATGCATCATATGATGTAAATACCATTATATCTTACTTTTATAAATAATGAAACTGAGGTTCAAAGAAGTGAAGTGACTTGAATGAAGTTACAGGACAAAGGAGTGGTGAGTAAGAATTAGACTCCAGCTAATCTGAATGCAAAACCCAATTCTTTGACAATTTATGCCAGGTATCAGACGTTAAATGTAGGAGTTAAAAGGTTGATGTTTAACCTAAAGCTTGCACACAGGAGTCGTAAACTATGAGGAAATGCAGACTTGAGCTTTAAGGCTGGAACTTCAATATAAGCTTAGATATGCAGACAAAGCACAATGATGTGTGGAAGACTTGCTTAAGGGAAATTAGCATCCTAGCCTTAGAAGTATTTACTTCCTGGAACTTCTTTTTGCACTGTATGCTCCTTAGCTTCTGCATGCAGACAAACTTTATCACCTTTCTTGGTAGTATATAATTTTGCACTTGGCTGAAAAGAAACTTGTCTGAAGACTGATGTCTCCGGATCCCCTAATCCCTTTCTCTCTTGTTTTACTTTAACATTCCTTAGGGTCATAGCTGCGGCCTACAGTTAAAAGCCTGAAAAACCTATAAAGCAAGATAACTCAAACTAAGAGGGAAGGACATAAAATAAAAAGCTCTAATAAGATTCTGCACACTACCTCCCAGAAGCTATCCTTTGATGGCTCTTTCAAATAATGTCTATCTTTTTAAAAGATTATCTCCCAGACATAGACACACACACATAGAGAGTGAGCATGAGAGAGAGAAAAACAGAAAGAGAGAAGAGGTGGTGGTGGTTGCACAGTAGGAATGTACTAAATGCTACTGAATTGTACACTCTAAAATGGTAAATTTTATGTTATGTGAATTTCACTTCAATAAAGAAAAGCAACCTCTATTTAATAAAAATCTTATTTTTATTTTATTTATGGAAAACCGCATTTGACAAAAAAAATGAAAAAAAGAATAAATATATGAAACAGAGAGAGAGTCTACTTGAGGTTAATTATTTTCTGGTGGAATGTGAAGAAGCTCCATTATTGCCTCAGTAAAGCTAGTTCCATCTCTTAGAACCTGGAATCTCTGGATTGATCTAATCTAACCACCTTACCAAAGCAGGATTCCTCACTATAGTATCCTTGATACATTATCATCCAGCTTCTGTTTAAACATTTCCAATGATAGGGAACTCACTACTTAAAAGTCTGCCCATTCTATTTGTCAATAGATCGTATTAGTAGAAAAGTCTTGCTTTTGTTGAGTTATATCTGCTAATCTGGTGCTTCTACCCATCATTCTTGATTTAATCTTCTAAAGCTGTCCTCTTGCAATTCAGTAGCCAGCAATCATATGTGGCCAATTAAATTTAAAATCATTAATATTAAATAAAATTTAACATTACAAAAATTAAAAATTTCAGCTCCTCAGTTGCAGTAGTCATATATCAAGTATTAAATAGCCTCATGTAGGCAGTGGCTGCTGTATTAAACATTGTAGATATGGAACATTTCTATAATTTCAGAACATTTTATTGGACAGTACCTCTCAATAGCAAAACAGAATGTTTGCTAATTCTTTTATGTGAAAAACTATCCAAATGTTCCCCTCAGTCATTTATTTCCCAGAATAAATAGTTCCTCCTACGTTGGAGAATGGTGTTATTAGTTTTCTATTGCTGCACAACAAATTGCCACAAACTTAGCAACTTAAAACAACATTCATTTATTATCTCACAGTTCTGGCAGTCAGAAGTGTAATCGTCCTCAACCTGGTTCTCTTCTTAGGGTCTTACAAGGCCAAAACCAAGTTGTGGACCAGACTGGCCTCTTATCTGGAGGTCCTGAGGAAGAATAGGCTACGAGACATATTGACATTAATGACAGAGTCCAGTTCTGTGCGACTAGAGGACTGAGGTCTCTGTTTCTTTGCTGGCTGTTGGCTAGGGACAGGTCTTAGCTTCTACAGGCAGTTATCTGCAAGAACCAGAGAGCCCCACCCCCACCCAAACTTTAAAGCCACCTCTCTACCCCATCCACCCCATCTTTAAAGCCAGCAAGGGCACATCAAATACTTCTCATGCTTTGAGTCTCTTTGATTTCCTCTTCTACTGCCAGGTGGAGAAAACTCTCTGGTTTTAAAGTGGTCATGTAATTAGATTGTTCCCACCTGTATAATCTCCCTATCTTAAAACCAATGTATTAGTAACCTTAATTACACTTATGAAATCCCTTTTGCAGATATCTCATCATAGTCACAGTCCAGGGATTAAGATGAAGAACCTTGGAGGGCCATCTTAGAATTTGGCCTGCCACAAAGGGTTTCCTATAAATACCTAATCATGGCCATGATATTTATATTTTCCAAAGAACTACTGGGTTTAGGGCATCCCTTTCTTTTGATCCTATAAGAAGAGGTGCTGCCTCAGCAGGAAATATTACTAACATTTAATTCCAATCAATACTTTGGTAAGTTGCACCTGTGCAGTTTGAGGTCTCCTAGTGATGAGCAATTAGCCAGAGAAATACAATTAAACCTCCGAATTAAAGATCTTTTCTCAACAATTTAATATTCAATGGGATTAGAAAAACACAGTTGCTCATTTAATGACATTAACATGCTGAAGTGTTTAAATGAAAAGCCTGAAGCCAAGAAAATTTAAATAGGGTTGGCTTTGTGTGTCTAAAACTTAAAGCTTATTAAGACAAAATATAGCAGATTTCAACAATTAAAAATTTAATATACAAAATCAAGCAAAGTTAATAGATACAGTGGGTTTAGAACAAGGTTAGCAAGACGTTACATTTTATATTAATAAAAAATGGTGACTTTTCCATTGCTCTCATCTGATTACCCTAGCCAACTCTTTCTAAATGCCAAGTTTCACAAAAATATTTCCTTCCACTGTGGTTTCTTGGAAAATAGAGTTTTACAACTTGGAGACACCTGGGAAGCAACTGGGAGATGTTCTAAGAAGTTTTAGTCTCCTAAGCAAGAAAATGTTCAAGTGGTGAGCCAGAGACAACATTCTTCCAGTCAGAGTTTAACAATTAGGAAAATTTTTCAACACATATCTCAGTATGACCACACATGGTCCCTTGGAAAATTCATGAACCTTCTGTGCATCTACATCCAAATATCCATGTTTCCAAGCATGTTTTCCCTTTTATAAAAAGCAATAGTCCTGGGTACCTTACCCATCATAGGGGTTCAGAATGGGTAGGAAGGAACAAAATGATAATGGTTTGAAGGTGCTTTGAAGGTTAAACATGCTATATGAATAAAAGGGGTGATGATGATGATGATGGTTATTAGAGTGCACCAAACATACGAGGAATAAACTTCACCGAATTCCCATAATTATAGGCAAAACCACAGGAGCATATTGCTCTACAATTTTTTCATCTTGAAAATGGAGACATTATATGTATAAATAATTCTAGAATAGCATAGCATAATAAACAGAGTTCCCTACATTCATGGATAATAATATTTCTTTGAGTGAAAAAAAGGTCCCTAAGCACACTATGAATGAATGTTACCCAGACAAAGGAGGGGTCTTAGATTAGCAATTCCAGTGTAAACTGACTTTCCCATATTCTGCTTCCAGCATCCTTTGTTCCCAACATCTGATAAGATGCCATACCTGTTAACAGAGGTCACACTTACAGGACTGGCACTGGATATTATGCAAGTGACTGTCACAAGATAACAGTATTTCCAGAATTTTTTCCAAGTCCTACTAATTTCAAAGAAATTGTCCCTTCTTTAACATACCTGTTTCAACTTTTCCCAAGGTACACTTTCATTATTGACAGTTATATTAGAAGTAATGCCATAAAATTTCAAAATCTTAAAGGATTCTTAAAAATTGAGTACCATCCTTCCTTTTCTAAATGAGGACACCAAGGTCTGAAGAGGTTAAGGTCATAGAACTCAGTCTCATGAATCATACTCATCTATTCAGAAATCATGCCTTAGCCTAGTCTAGGATTCCCACTACTCTTATTTGTAAAAGGCTGCAAAATAGGATTGATTCATAATGCCAAAGAAGAAACAGAAATTAGGAAAATGCCCCATAGTAAATACTGAGCTTACCTCCAGTATAGCCAGTTATCCAATCTATTTTGCCCAGTAAAATTATGCCTATACATTTCAGATCACTTTTAACTTCTTATTTTAAAACAATTTTAGACTAACAGAAATGTTGCAAAAATCTTCCAGAGAGTACATATACCTTTCACCCAGTTTCTCCAAATATTAACAAATTTACATAACTTTAGTAAAATGATCAAAATCAGGAAATTACACTTGCTCACTATTATAAAAGTATAGACCTTATTCAAATTTCATTAGTTATCTGTACTTTTTCTATTTTAGGGTCTAATCCAGGATACTATATTGCAATAATTATCTCCACCAGCTCGTGACAGTTCATTAGTTTTTCTTTGTCTTTCATCACCTTGATACTTTTGATAAGTAGTAGTTATTTCATCAAGTGTCAGTCAATTATTCCAGATTATTTTACAGAAGTCCAAATCTAATGGTTCAATAAACTGGAGCCCTCATTTTGCGTCTTGGTCATGTTCATACATTCATCACTCACCTCTGCTTAAGTAGAATCTGGGTTGTTGTTGTTGTTTTTCCACTGATAACCATTCCCTAGGTGAATGAAGTCAAATTTACCATCACTCATTCACTCAAATGAGACTTTCTATTCTTCAGGTGTCTCTGGAGAATCACCTTATGATGCATCATGAGTAATGAGAAACACTGTCAGGCCATACAACCTGAAGTTTATTAATATGCTAATCAGGAGTCTAGTTGCTATCTTGCCTGGTTCAATTATGACAGAGTACTGTGGTAAAGCTGAGCAATTGGTGGTGTAGTCAAAACCATGAAGAGATGATTTGTCTTTTACATGAAAAGCTCTGGAAGTAAAACCACAGGACACCCAGGAAAGGTTTACTCCACCCAGTCAGATCCCAAAGCACCAGGACCTTTCAAGAGCTAGGCAATGCCAGGCATGATGGTCAAGCAATTAACACCATGTACCCTATCCCATCCTTTGATGCATCATGTTCTCATAAACTAGAGGATGCCTGCGTCTGGTAGCCAAAAGGCCTGGACAATTGACCTTGGGCAAGTCCTTTAATGTTTTTGACCTTAAATTCCCATCCCTATAGCATGGGGAGAACTGAGCCAGCTATATTTATCACACCCATTGGCAGTAGGGTGAGGGTGGACAAATGAGTAAAGGAAGAACATTGTACATTGCAAAGAGTCACCAGGGTATAGTTAGATAAGGGATAATTTGGTAGCATTATCTGTGACATCAAAATGCTGCTCTTTTGACAAAGTCCCACCAGCAGCGCTCCAAGGTCAACATTTTGAGAGCTCAACAGCAGTGAGCTCTTGCTCCTATCATGGGGTTGCTTGCCCACACTCCCTAGCTCTTTCCACTGATTTCCATGACAATACTTCTTTTCAGGTCTATCTCCCCCTTGACCTTGGAAGATTCTTGGGAACAATTGGAAAGACTGCTATTAGAACATACAGTGATCAATAAATACTGAGCAAATGAATTGGTGAATGTGAATGAATGAATAATGTGTCAACTCATTTGATCCTCTCAATAACCCTGAAAAGCAAGCAGGATAGGATCAGTATTATTTCCATTCTAATGAGGAAAATGAAACAGTTTAAAAGGCTTTCCTGAGGTCACACGACTTGAGTGATTTCCACAGTGCTAGGACCAGGGCAAATAAAAGGAATGACCTGAGCTAAATGCCAAATTTGTTCCATGCCTCATGCTAAACCAGGAGTGGCAAACTCAAATATTTCAGGGGTGTGGCAGATCATCTAAATGTGCATAATCAGAGGGTTTAAGACAATAGGAGTGGTAGGGACAGTGGCAGGGAAGGGAAGTGACTATGCTTGGTGCAGGACAAAGAAAGCATGCCAGCAGGTCATGTTCAGCCTGAGGACCTGTAGCTCATGGCTCCTGTCAGTACCTTCACACCCAGCATCTCATTTTAACTTCATCACAATGTGAGAGACTGACATCATTATGCCCATTTTACAGACAAGGACACTGGGAGTTACACATGCAAAGTGCTTGGGTTACACCCTGCTGCATACCCCAGGATTGGGGTACTACCAGCCACCATCTGCTATTGGAACATAAAATTATTTTCACAGTTCACGATAAGCAGTTTTTAAAAAATAACAGAAAGGAACAGAAAATATTAGAGTTCTTTACCCATGAGGAGTTGTAAGTATTGTTTTATGAAGTTTGCTTTAGTTCTATATATAGGACATATGGTTGCTTTGTAAAATGTATTTCTTATTGTAGGTCCCAGTTAAAAAAAAATGGATAGTCACTTTTCTGGTCCAAACTCTTCATTCCACAGTGAGGAAACTGAGTGGGAAAGCAACTTACCGAAAAGTCACACAGCCAGTTAGTGGTAGAGCTGAGATCACAGCCCTGCTCTCCCAAATCCTGGGTCAAGGTGCTTGCCTCATCACCATGGTGCCTGAACAAGGCATTGTCTATTCTAGCAATATGTTCTGATGATTAGTCAGTGTGTTTGGACAAACTTTTACATCTTTAAATAATCACTGTGAGCATGTTTACTTGGTGTTCACACTGTTTAGTCATCAGAGTACCTGCATGTCCTGTATTGTGGTAGATCAAATTGGGTCATTCCAAAGGATATGTTGATGTCCTAATCCCTGGTATCTGTGAATGTGATCTTATTTGGAAATAGGGTCTTTATAGATGTAATCAAGTTAAGATGAGCTCACACTGGATTAAGGTGGGCCATAAATCCAATGATTGGTGTTTTGATAAGAAAAAAGAGAGGGAATTTTGGATACAGAGACCCAGAAGCACACAGAGGAGAAGGCCATGTGATGATAGAGCCAAGCAAAGATGATAGTGATGCAGCCAAGAAAGCCAAGGAATGCATGGGCCACTAGAAGCTAAAGAGGCAAGGAAAGATTTTTCCCTAGAACTTACAGAGGGAGCATGGCCTTGCCAAAACCTTGATTTCAGACTTTTGGCCTTCAGAAGTGTGAGAGAAAAAATGTTCTGTTGTTTTAAGCCACACAGTTTGTGGTACTTTGTCATGGCTGCACTAGAAAACTAATACACATGTGCTCACATTTAAAGACTATTCTGTGCCTCTTACTTTGGATCTGGAATGAGCTCTGTCATTCTCCTCAGGAAAAAGATGAAGAAGACTCTGATCTGATAGTGCACAGTTAACCACATGGGCTCATAACTTCCAGCAGATTGAGTTATTATTTTGGTGGACTAGACTTTTGGTTTCCCAAAAATTCTGGAAATCACAAGTCCTTAATTCTCGAGGTAGCCTCAGTTCCAAATTCTCTGTATAGCTCTAAATCCTTTTGCTAAATCATGTGCCCCAGTTTTTGGTTCATGAAAATACCATCACTGCATATTATCTGGTAGATAATGAAGAAGAAGGAAACAGGTTTGGGAGTTCCCTGAACAATGCATTCATGAGGCAATTCTTCCTGCCTCACTACCTTCAGACTCCTAAGGGTTAACTGGTTCTTCCTATCCTAACGTCTACAAGGGGATAAATTCATATGCCCTGCCAGCTCCTTGAAAATTTGTCCTCTTAACATTTGTCCTCATGTGTCCGTACATGAGTTTTTATCTTTAAAGCAAAATTGATAGTGCCTTCTTGATGGATGAGTGCACATTCTTTCAAATTCCAAACGCTCCCACCCTCCTTTCCATGCATCTCCACTCAGCTTTCTGTCAGATCTGCTTGTGAAAAATAGCCAAGTCTGCTCACTCTCATGAAAAGGTAAGTGAGTGATGGGATTTAAATTGGGAAACTTCTAAAAGCGGCGAAAGCACAGTGAGCAGCAACCAGATGTGTCAAGTATACAGAGCCATATATCCCATTTATATCCCAAGTGCTGAGAAAATATTCCTTCCCTGTACTCTCTGGATAGATCTGTACATCAATGCTCTTTCTTTGATGATATTAAGGAACATCCTTTGAGACATTAGTCCCATTGACCCTAAGTTCTCCCTCGGGCCCCAGGTGTGACACTCAAATCTGTCTAGGTATAAGCTCAAGTCCTGTGAAGCTTCCCTACATGACAAGTCCAGGCAAAAAAGTCATCTCCTCCTCATGACTTCTGTTCCCTGAAGGAGAGAGGGTATAACTCCATGGATTTTTGGGGCATGGAGAGCTGAGCAGTCAGTATCTTGAGGATTGGCATGATGAGAGCTGCCTTACAAATGGTACCCACAGCTGGTGTCCCACAGAACCATTAGTACCATCATCCTAGTTCTCTCCCTTCTATTTTCCTGACAGACCCTTCTACAAGACTGTCCCAGCTTCTTGTAACACACAGGCTTCTTACTTCAAAGATGAGGAGCTCCTGAACCAATGTTTGAATTTTCTTTCAGTTTCCTATGACACCCATTACTGCCACACATCTCTTTAGTCAGTTTCAAACTTTTACAAGCAAGGGTGTGATCGTCTCCCTCAATGACAATTACAGTTGTATGCTGGAGCCAGCATGTACTGACTCATGAGAATTTATTGTTTCCATCTCTTCCGAATTCCGTTTTCAAGGATATCACATGGTAGCTTAACATCAGCCATGTGGGAGTATTTACACCACAGAAATTGGCAAATTCTATATTCCCTCCCTATTTTCCCCCAAGAACTGATTGTTTAATATCTGCCTGTATACCACTGAGTATAAATGAACGGTTGAGCTTAAATATGGGGAACTTCACAAAGTGGGGGAGACACAAAAAGCAGCTGAAAGATATGATTATGTTACAGAATCCCAAGCTTCTCTCTCAACACAGAAGAGACTGGCCTAGCTCTTGAGCACTCTGATAATAAGCCATTTTCCTTTGTTCCCTTGGCCAATTTGGGTTCTGGGGATTTCCTCTGCAATAATGATCAAAAGCCTCCTGTTTGAGACCCTGGTCCACAGGGACTATGCCCTGCTTCAGCAATTGATAACAAATTTCTCTCTACCATTACTTGTACTAGCTATGGATTTGTAGTCTTTCCCTTACAAAAAAGAATCAAACTGTCCTTCAGAGGTCATGATTCAGTTTCTCCCTGTACTTTTGTCTTGATTCTTCACTTGATGGGAAAAGTTCATAGTACAAGTTGAGTGAGAAGATTCTACAGTTCCTGACTTTCTGACACCCCAGCATTGTGCCTATATAGTTTAGGACTCACCTAGGATTATGTGGTAGAAATAGAACTCATAAGGCTTTCTTGCATCTTCTACCCTGCTCTCACATTCTGAACTCAAAGCCGATGGGGGTTCCTTCACCAATATGTGCAAAAGCTGCTTGCTCCTGCCCACTCTCTGACTTCAAGATTTCATACTCCATTGTCTTTCTCACACATTGTGAGGATTGTTTTTGACTGACAGACTCTGCATAAGCCTGTACCAGTTGTTTGAAAACCATTCATCTCTTAAATCAAAGGGGTGAGATTCTTTCACTGTGCCTAATTCACTAATGCCCCAACACAATTGTTTTCTTATCCTTCTGGATCTGGCCTTAGACTATATTTTCTAGCCTCCTTGAAAGTAGGTATGAGAAATTGTGTGTACCACATAACCTGGCCCCCCAAACTTCCCACTTGCCCCTCAATTATTCCTCCCCTCAACTCCTTGCTCACTGGGAGGAAGATGATCATGACTGCTTGGGAAATAAAAAATGGAAGAGTTGGCTCCTGAGTAACTGCGTGGAGTGTTACCCTCAGACCTAGAATACTAAGCTTGACTGTTTTACGGGTATGAAGTAAATATGTTTATTTGAGCCATTTTCGTGTTGGGATCTGTTTGTTACAGCAGTTTAGCCTATCATAAGAAATACCAAAGCTTATTTTTGTTCAATTTTTCCACAGTAGATGTCCAAGACATATTTTCCAGGTGTCTGGTTCTGCTCTTGAGACTTCTGAAAAGATGTTACTCTCCTGAATCCCTGATTAAAATTTCTGTTGTTGAAAAAAATTCACTAATGTTAGCCATTAGCCATTTTTGGTATTTGGTCTAGGGCAATCCCTCCCTTCCCCATAGGCCCAGCATGTTCAGAGACTGGCCTTGGACAGTATATATCAGTGATGCCTACTTTTTCTACTGCCTTACTGGCAAATATTATAAAATTGCACTCTTCAACCACAAAGCCCTCTTCTGTCTTGATTTGAACAACGGGGTAAGGGATAGTGGGGAGACAACTGGAGAAATGTAACTACTGAGTGGGCATTTATATATGTACAGAAAAAGAATTTTAGAGACCATGTTAGGCAAATAATGTCACTGATGTTAAGAAGAAGAATTCCTTTAGTTTTAAATATATGTACTGATGCACTTAGGGGTGAAACATCACAATGTCCATAATTTACTCTAAAATGCTTTAACATAAAAAATAGATAAAGAAATTTTTATTTATAATTCATACATATAGGTGAGGTGTATACAGGTGTTTATTATACTATTCCTTCTACTTGTCAGTCGGTTTGAAATTTTTAATATTAAGTAAAAGTAATATAAAAAGACTTCATTCCTTATCAACAGATCTTTAAGTTGAGGGCATCCTTTTGCAACTAAGTCTGAACTAAAGATTTGAGGAACCCTGACTCAGTTTCTCTCTCTGGTTATTTTGTTTCTGTGTCTCCTCCAGGTATAAGAGGCACAGCAGTTTTGTGAAAAGGGTGGGAGGACAGAGTAATCTAAAGTCTCCCCTCCCTGCCTCCCCCTA
Source organism: Tamandua tetradactyla (assembly GCF_023851605.1). Taxonomy (NCBI): domain Eukaryota; kingdom Metazoa; phylum Chordata; class Mammalia; order Pilosa; family Myrmecophagidae; genus Tamandua; species Tamandua tetradactyla. Next base: position 50,019,259 of record NC_135353.1, on the reverse strand, counting down.
ATGACTCTGACCTTGTCTTTCCCAAACACATTCAGGCCTAAGTAAAATGTAAAGGACTCATAGTGCCCTGAACACTCAGCATGAGGAGGAAGATAGCAGATGGGTATGCTTCTGAACAGCCTGTGTGCATTAATTAACTCTTCTTGCCAACTCATTGACTTCAGTTACCTGAAGAACAAATCCCTAGCTACGACCTCTCCTCCCCTCTTTACAGGATCAGTTTTGCTGACTGCCCACCACCACACCACTGACATTGCCTTGTCCTTGAAGAACTTTCTGTCCTTAATCAGTGGTACCAGACATTTTATTCTGGATTCCAAAGAGGTAAAGATTTATGAACTATGTGCATGTATCAGGAAGCCTTCCAAAGCCATCCACACCTTCCTTGCAACAACTCTTAATATCTCCAGCAGGATAGTATCTGATCATGCCACTTAATAAGGGTATCAAAGACTAATTGAATTTAATGTGGAAAATCTCTGTCCTGACACTGGACAGAGGAGACACCAAATATGATAAGGTATCCCAGCCTTTATCAGCTCTTGCATCCACCAGGGCACCTGCTCCTGTCCCTGAGTGCTCTAAACACACCAGCACTCAATCTAATTCATCATGTGGGCCCAGCTCTAGGGCTTGGAGTTTCCTCTCTGATGGTAGCCACAAGCTTTCTTTGCAGCACTATGCCTCTGCTTCTTCCCTCCTGCCCTACAGTAGGAGGAGAAATGTTCTCTGCTAGGATATTCCTAATGTGTTTGGTGCCCTGCTGCCACATTCCCAGCTATTCCAACTTGGGCCTTATTCTGAACATTTGCTGCAGTAACAGTTCTTACCAACTTGGGGGATTGCTTCCTAAATAGAGGCCAAAACAAACTCTTTGAGATCCTATCCCAGATTTTGCCAGATTTTATCATTTTTGTATTTCCTTCTCAACCTGGACCAAGATGCTATAAAGTAAAGCTAAGCGTGTAAGGAGATGCAACTGGGTGAATTCTCCCTTCATCATTGCCTCCAACTCTTGGCCACCATGATGCTGTCTTTCTGAACACAAGTAAGCCTGAATGCATATATAGGGCACAGTGAGGTAGAAGCTAGCAAATGAGAAGGTATCCCTTGATTCTTGAGTAGGAATTGGTTCTCCTCATAGATTTTGCCAGCTCTTTAGAAATACTGGGCCTTTTGATTGGCAAACACGATGTTTTTTGGACAGCTCTGGAGTAACTGTGTAGTTTGATGTTTCCATTGCAGTAAACATAAATTTAAGAACTGGCTCAAAATATTTTCCCCATTTATAAGAAATGCATCACTTTACAGGGATTGCATCTCCACCATTCATATCAGTATCTCAGGACCCTTGCTTATTGATTCAAAGGTATGTGTGTGCTCTAAACTAGGCCAATTACTGTGTTTCCCACAGAGTTGTAACTGATAATGGGAAGTGGAGGATACTTCACTTCGGTGGAGAATGTTGGAAATTGTGTTTGGGGAGCTCCCAACATAGTTACTGCCATGTCAAAGAAGCTGGTATGTGGAAGGAGGCAAGGAATTCAACCCTCAGAGAAAAGCAGTTCCAGAATGCTGTCAGCATTTATGTTGCTACCTCCAGTTTTCCTTGAGTCCCGGTGGCAGCTTTGGTATTCCTATGGTTATATGAGATGCTCCAGATCCAGTCTAGTATGGTTTTTCAGTCAAAGCTAGTTGGAGTATGGTTTCTATGGCTTGCGTTCAGGGCCTTTTTTTCATTGGCATATATTACCATCCACTGGAACATCTGTTCATTTTGGGAAATACCTTATTCAAGGGATTTATATAAAAAAGACTGCTACTATAACAATTAGACACACATATGCACCTCATAGCATTGACAGGTATGGAGAGAAAGAGAGATAGTTCTACATTAATAGTAGGATACTTCAATACACCACTTTCAATAATGGATAGAACATCCAGGCAGAATATCAATCAGGAAAGAGATTATTTGAATTATATTATAAACAACTAGACCTAAAACACATACATAGAACACTTCACCCAACAGCAGCATTATATGCCTGGATCATTTCTAGGATAGAACATATATTAGATCACAAAACAATTCTCAATAAATACAAACATATTGAAATAATGCAATGTATACCATAGAATGAAACAAACAAACAAAAATCAATAATAGAGGGAGAACTGGAAAATTCACATATATATGAAATTAATGGCCTCTTAAACAACCAATGAGTGAAAGAAGAAATCACAGGGAAATTAGGAAATATCTTGAAGCAGGGGAAATGAAAACACGACATGTAAAAACTTATGGGATGCAGCAAAGGTAGGGCTGATGGGAATTTATAACTAAATGCTTACATCAAAAAAGTAAAAAGTTCTCAATCAGAGATCTAACCTGACACCTGGAGGACTGAGAAAAAAAAGAGCAAACTAAATACAAAATGAACAGAAGGAAGGAAGTAACAAAGATTAGAGTTGACATAAATGAAATAGAGAACAAAGAAACAATAGAGAGAATCAACAAAACTAAAAGTTGGCTCTCTGAAAATATCAATAAAATCAGCAAAACTTTAGCAGAAGATGCAAATAACTAAAATCAGAAATGAAAGGGGCTATATTACTACCAATCCTACAAAAATAAAGCATTATAAGAAGATACTGTGAACAACTGTATTCCAACAAATTAGATAACCTAGATGAAATGGACAAATTCATAGAAATACACAAACTACCTTCACTGACTTAAGAAGAAATAGAACATTTCAATAGAACAATAACAAATAAAAAGAATGAACCAGTAATCAAAAACTTCCCAACAAAGAAAACCTCACTACCAGAACTCTTTACCAGTGAATTTTACCAAACATTGCAAAAAGAATTAACATCAATCCTGCTCAAATTCTTCCAAAAACTGAAGAGGAGGGAACACTCCCTAATTCATTCTATGAGGCCAACATCACCCTTGTACCAAAACCAGATAAAGATGTTACAGGAAAAGAAAATTACAAAGCAATATCCCTGATTTATAAAGATACAAAAATTCTCAATAAAATACTAGCAAACTGAAACCAACATCACAATAAAAGAATTATATACCAAAATCAAGTGGGATTTATCCCAGCTATGTAAGGGGGGTTCAATATAAGAAAATCAATTACTATAACACACCACATTAGTAGAACAAAGAAAAAGAAATACATAATAATTTCAACTGACACAGAAAAGGCATTTGACAAAATCTAGTACCCCTTCTTGATAAAAACTTTTAGAAAAGGAGAAATAGAAGGAAACCTTCTTAACATGATAAAGGACATATAAGGAAAACCCACAACTGACATCATACTCAATGTAAAAGTCTGAAAGCTTTCCCCCTAAGATTAGGATCAAGGCAAGGATGCCCACTGGGACCACTGTTATTCAACATTTGTAATGGAATTTCTAGGCAGACCAATCTGACAAGAAAGAGAAGTAAAAGGCATCCACTTCCCTATTTGTAGAAGGCATGATCTCATATATAGAGAATTCTGAAAAATCCACAACAGAGCTAATAAACTAATTCAGCAAAGTGACAGGGTACAATATCAACATGCAAAATGAAGGAGAACCTCCACCTCATACCATATATAAAAATGAATTCAATATGGATCAAAGACCTAAATTTAAGAACAAAAACTACAAAACTCCTAGATGAAAACATAAGGAAGCCTCTTCAGGACTTTGGGTTAGGCAATGGTTTCTTAGACTTTACACCCAAAGCATGAGCAACAACAACAAAAAAATATGGAAATGGGATTTCATCAAAATTAAAAATTTTATTCATCAAAGGATTTCACCATTCACTGTCGGTGGGAATGCAGTGGGGGGCAGCCACTATGGAAAACAGTCTGGTGTTTCTCAGAAAGCTAAGAATAGAATTATCATACGACACAGCAATCCTACTTTTAGGTATAGCTCCCAAAGAATTGAAAGCAACTATTTGAACAGATATTTGCCCACCCATGTTCATAGCGGCATTATTCATAATTGTCAAAAGATGGAAGCAACCCAAGTGTCTATCAACAGATGAGGGGACAAATAAAATGTTCTATACAATGAAATATTAAGCTGTAAAAAAGAATGAAGTTCTGATACAGGTGATAACATGGATGAAATATGAAGACATCATGCTGGGTAAATAAGCCAGACACAAAAGCACAAATATTACCTGATCTCACTGATATTGTATAATTATAATAAGAAAAATCATACAGTTAGAAACTAGAATACAGATTACTAGGGGTTGATTTGGGGTAGGGAATGGGGATTTAATGCTTAATTGGTACAGAGAGGAATAGTTTTGGTGATGATGGTAGCACAACATTGAGAATGTAATTTACAGCACTGAATTATATATTCAAATATGGTTAAAAGGGGAAATTTTAGATTGTATATATGTTACTATAATAAAAATTAAAAAAATAATTATATAGGACTGTTCAACACAAAGAATGAACCTTAATGTGAACTATGGACTCTAGTTAATAGTCCAATTATAATAATGTAGTTTCATCAATTATAACAAGGTGACACTAATGCAAAGTGTTAATAATAGGGAAAACTGCATTGTAAGGTGTGTTATGTGGGAACTCTGTTTTCAGCACGAACATGGTAGCCCATGACAAACTCTGAGATCTGTCCTGTAACTATTTGTTGAAGAGTGCTTTGAAAAGTATTGATTTTTTTTCTTTCTTTGCTTTGTATACATGTTATATTATACAATCTTAAAAAAAGTTTTTTTTTAAAAAAAAGCTTGCTCCTATGATTGTGTACCACTTACTGTATATTCTTGGACTGATATGTTCTCTTCTAATGTTATCATGCAAATTCTTACAAGATCAGAAAGGAACCTATGGGTAGTTGTGGCCCAGAGTTTTAATTACCTAGGGTGTAGGCAGGTTTCAGGTAAAACATGAAAAAATGAGAAAACTGGGTCTTAGGTAATATATTTCTCTGAGTCTTGTTTTTTTGTGTCAGGACTTCATGTAATCCAGAAGGTTTGAGTGTACCCCTGGGTGATGGTGGTGGAAAGATTTGTTTCATGGAGTGTGGTCAAAGACCAGTGAGCAGTGGTTTTCAGTCATTTTAAATAATGTCCCACATTAAGAATGTCCCTCATACTTTTCAACAATTGAAAAAAGTCAAAATAAGTATAATATTTTTGATACATGAAAATTACATGAAATTCAGATTTCAGTTTCCACAAAAAAGTGTTTTATTAGAATACATCCATGTTCACTCATTTACGTATTGTCTATGACTGCTTTTGGATCACAAGGGTAGAGCTGAGTCGTTGCAACAGAGACCAATGGCCTACAAAGGCTAAAATATTTTCTAAAAAAGTATTTACTGGCTCCTTACTAGAAAAAGCTTCCCCAGTCCTGTTGTATTGTTTACTTTATTTTAATAAGGGATCATTATTTTCATTTTTTCATTCAATATTTTTTTTATCTCAGTCACATTTCCAAATAATACATGCAAGGTAAAGAAGTATTTTACAATTGTTTGGTGATATATAATTAGTGACAAGAGTAAGGAACACTAAATTTAAATAAAGATTAAATATCCACTCTGAGATTGCAAATATACAAAGTAGTGAAGGTTTGCTGATGAAAAAAAACATTTTAAGCATCCAGCATCACTACTGCTAAGTTTGCAGACATCCAATTTGACAACATTAATATGTAATAGTTTTTAAATTGACAAAAGCCCAACACATTGCCTAGTAGTTCAATTCCTCATAATACAAGGTTAGAGAATCTTATTCTAAATATTGATGTATTTCTTCTATGAGCAGAAAAAAATTGTATATGATACATACAATAATGAAAACAATATACTCACACATTTAGCAATAGCTATCTCAATATGGGGAGGAGACAATGATTGATTTCTTTCCTCTTATTTTCCCATTTTTATTTATTTTGCATTTTTATAATTAGCAAGAGTTTTTAAATACTCCATTATTTGACAAATTTTTAAAAAATTCTCTAATCCTTCAGAACTCGCTTCAAATTTACTTTCCTTCCTGCCTACCAAAAGAACTCTCTAATATGCAAAGGGCACAACCTGAGACTTAGTGGCTTGAAAATGAAAAAGAAAAGGAAAGGCACAGTGGCTAAGAATAATAACAGAAGCAGAGTTGACTTTTTACAGAGTCTGCTTACGGTTCTTGGGGTAGGAGGGATATACAAGGACACTTGAAATAAAAATTAACTGTCATGGTCAAACTACTTAAATAAAACATTTAATTACCCTGTGGAGCACTCTATCATAGATTAACATAAGGGAATTATCTTAGCAAACTCCTAAAGCATTATACATACTTAATTTTTTTAAAAGTGTCTAAGTTAATATATTGGAGAGGAAGCAGTTTCAGGTCAAAATTAACTTTTCAGGGCACAAACTGAGAATGAGATGAATTTTTTTAAATTACAAAATTAGGCAGAGTAGATACATTTTCATCTTTCAACTCATGCAACCTTGAACAAGAAGGAAGATTATGAACTTTTTGAGATTTACTGAATCAAAGCAAATGTATTCTCTAATTCCTGTTTAAAGTAGACCAAGAACCTAAGAGGGGCAAATGTAAGAAATGTTTGTAGAGCCAACCAATGACTGGCAGATATTTTTTTTGGAAGATATTTTTATAAGAAAAATATTTAATTCACTGTGAAGGAAAATGAGTAAAAATTTCCCAGCTGTTAGAATTGCTTAATAATAGCGTATGCAGTAAAGTATGACATTAATTGCTATTCTAAATAACACATGGCATGGATGTAGAAAAGGTAGGTTGTCAAACAAAACTATATGTTTTGTGATTCTGTGGCAAACTGTTAGCTGATCATCAACCCTGTTTCCTCTTCATTTTGAGCACACAGCTATATGATATTTTCCAGTTACCTTTGTGTTTATATGTAGTCATGGGACTAACTTCTGGCAAAGAGAATAAGGGTAGAAGTGGTTTATGCTTCTTTCAAGTCTGAGCCTTTAGCTCTCACACATTCAATCTTCCATTTTCTTCTGCAGACTGAATAAAGAGGACTACAAGCACCTAGTGTATAAGGGGCTGCAAGATGGAAAGACTCTTTGCTGCTTGCAGGAGACACATCTAATCAAGACACTCACAATGGAGTGTCACATGATTATTACTCTATCCTGTACACTGGTCCATATGTAGCAAGTGTTAACTACGTGCAAATGGCAAAATCCACTCTGCCTTTAAGCAGAGAACTAAAATCACTAGACCAGTTGCTCTGACTTAAGAACAAACTCTTCATCCAAGAGGGTTTTTCAAATTCATAACAAAAGTATCACTGATAGGAAAATCAGTTTTTGTGGTTGTTCATTAATTCAGGACAGAAGTACTGACATCTGCACTTATAATTACCCACTTGTGAAGAAAGATGGTAATACTTTAGTTGTTTTGGGTTAGTCCTAAATTATTGGCCAGACTCAACCTGGTCATTTGCAGATAAAGTAGGAGATATCACACATATGGTCCTAAAGTAATTCTCAAATATTTTTTCACAAAAACATTTTTCCTCCAAGATCCTAGATCATGAACAAATCTCTGAGGTCATTTTACCCAATCCCTTTTCAGTAGGCAAGATGGATTTTCTTGAAGATCAGGAAAACCAACCTCAGGAATTTCAACTGCTCTTATGATTTTGACATGTTTGGCAGTTCTTCCATGGGGATGAAGAAGAGCCAATCAGCATCTTCCACAGGCTAACCTTTCATAGAGAACCAGCAAGGAGTTCTGACCAATGAGGTTAGAACTGGTCATACTCTTTATTCCCTGAATGAAACTTACAAATATTCATTCATCCAAGCTGCTAAGTGCTCTAAGTTCTGATCACTTGACTCTTGCCATACCAAAAAAAAAAAAAAAAAAAAATCTAGTAAAAGAAAATATAATCAGACAATAATGGGATGACTCAGACCAAAATGACATTAAATGTTTTTTTATTGAAGAAAAAAGGATAAAACATGGAAGTTGAATTCACTGAGTAAAAGCAGCTTTCCAGGTGAAGCTGCTGCACTTTGTGCTAAATAACCTTAAGAATTGAGAGTATACAGGATACATAAAATATGTATGTTACCTCAACAGCAAAGAGGGAGTATAATGCAGTTTTTGAAGGTAAAATTTGGTCAAGTGACAAATGCAGTTGCTCAAAATTTCTAGCCCTTATCCGCCTAAATTCAGTACAATTATATGTGTATAATGAATGTCTATTTTAATGGAAGCTGATTTTAGAAGAATTTTTTTTTACTTTTTCACATTTATTTGAAGTGTCAATCAATTTTTAAATTTTTTTGTTTGATATATGTATGTGTGTATATGTATTTATACACATTTTAAAACCCCAAACCCTTGCTTATAGGGAAAGGGGGTCATGCTATTTTTAAATTAATCTTGGTGAATTAAATTTATTATTTCTTCTGTGTGTCTAAGAAACTTCATATGCTCTCAATGCACCCACACAATCAGGTGGGTTGAAAGGTATGTCAAAAATACTTTATGAAAAGAGGGAGGTAGCTCATGCGAGTTGACAACCTTTTGGGTATTGTTTCCTGTTAGAGAAGGCTGCCTCCCTTTGGCATCTTACAGTCAAAGATGAAAAGAAAACTTTTTACTTTAAAGCCTAGTGAGCACAATTGTACATTTACAATAGTCCACCTCCAACTTGACTTATTGGGCTTCCCAATGTAAGATGACAAATATCTTGCACTCAGTACACAGCATTTTAAAAGTACTGAATAAACATCAGCTTCTATGGGATACATTTTCAGAATGGATTTGTTACCACTTTATAAACATTCTAAGCCAAACTGCACAAATAACATTAATTTCATTTTTTTCCTGATAACTGTATCAATTACCGGAGGCTAATCCTAACATATGCTACTAAAGGGAGGAAAAAAATGAAGAGGATTCATGATGTGTTGCAAAGATAGGACTATAGCATCTTAGTTTTAGGAATGACCTTAAGGTGCAGAAAGAGGGGACTCCCTAGAAGGTGATGGTGTGGTTTCTTCAGGTGGAAAAACTGTGAGTGTGCAAGCGCGGATGCCACCAAGAGACTCTGGGAGATCAAAAACCTTATGCCATTCATCTTTATCTGGATCATATTTCTGCACTATCTCGACCATACAACGATTATTCCAGGAATATCCACCAACCACATAGATTTTACTTTCAAAGACAGCGACCCCAACATCACTCTGCCCTCTTAACATGGCAGCAATTGGGGTCCACTGGTCAAGAATAGGTGAATAGTATTCACAGCTTAGGACATCATCATAATCACTTGTCCCTCTGAAGTGATTGCCACCAATTACATACAGCCTTTCTCCCACTGTACACATGCAGTGAAGACCTCGGACCGTGGTCATCGGTGCCTTCTGGATCCATTTGTCAGTATCAGGGTCAAAGCACATGAGCTCCTTTTGAAAAGTGTCATGAGTAATTCCTCCTAAAAATGAGAAAAATAAGCATGAAGTAAACAGATTATTATACAAATGCAATAATAAGTAAAAGGTTCTCTGTCATAGATAATAAACTTTTATATATCACTATTGATAAATAGCTTATCAATAGTGTTCTTTTATGTATCTGTTCTCTGTAAATAGTTCCTCTGGATTAAAAATAAAGAAATTAATATTTTCATCTCCTTAAAGTACTAAAATATAACTTATTATTGCTACCACTTTCCCAAATAGCAACCTACAGAATTTAAAAGACTTTACCAAATGAAAATATGTCTTGGCCACTTTTAAAGTTAGGTCATCATTAAGTCCAAATTAAAAATAATTCTTCACTCCTAGCTGGTTATTGCATTCTAGTGGATACCTTCTGAGTGCTGAGCACTGACTAGGCTAGGGCACTTTAACTTCTAGATGTCTGTTTCCTCATTCTCCAAATAAGAATATCTACTCTAGCTATTGTCTCGTAAAGACTGAGTGTGTATAAAATGAAATAAATCAAAGTGCCTTACAAAAGTTGAAAGCTCTGTATCAGCTTATAATGTGCAAGCTCATAAGGGTACTCAGAATTTTTTGTTTTTATAGTTTTTGGTGGGTGGGGTGAGGGTGGTCGATGAAAGCTAAATAATTATAATGCTGAGTATATATGGAATTTTATATGTGCAATAGTTTTCTTTTAATCTATTGAGAACATATTATCTACAGAGTGTTTACCTAGATCACATATAATTCAGCCTCTTTAGTGAAGGTATCAGACTATATATTCTGTAGACAATGGAGAGAACTTAGTAAATATTTGTTGTATCATTCAATACTCTATTATCCTGTGGCCAGATGGCAATAACTGTGCTTTCTTCTGCTGTTTCATATATTTTTTTGCACTTTAAAAAATTCCCAGAAAAGAAAACAGCATTCATTTGTTTGAAAATCAGCTATTTTTCCTGCCATACTCTTGATTGGGAAGGTCATTTCTGCCAAAAATATATTTAGCTATGCCAAAGTATCACTAAAACAAGTCAAACGTCTTTTCTTCCCCAAAGAATTGGAGCTTTCATTAAAATGACATAGCAGACATGCACAAAAAATAGTTAGATGGAGCAAAACATTTGATTAGTGGAGTATATGATCTCCCTGATGGCTTTTTCAATATAAGCCATCCTGTAGTTGCTCGTGAATTTGACACCAGAAACCTGCCAATCACCCACTATAGACCTTTCACTTATCCTTCTTGGTTACAGATTTCATAAGGTATTGTTAAGGGAATCAGACCACAAATACCAATTTAACCTCTTTGTTCTCTAATAATGTTAACTGCTGGTCTGGCACTATCAGGCCTTCCAAAGAGGGGAAAAACTGTTGAAATTAGGCTGTGATAGGGATAAAAGATAAGAACCTACCTAAAAAGTAAAATTTCAATACCAGAGATCATTATATTAAAAACGAGTCCTTTCTAAATTCTACAGAAGGATGATTTGAACACCAATAGCTGAAGATTGAAAGTTGTTACTAGGATACAGTGAGTAAATTGTAGCCATTTCAGAATTTTTAATGGAAAAAATATATCTATCTGTGGCCAAAATACTGGTAATCAGTGCAGAATTACTTTTGCAATGATATCATAGCTAAGAAAAGGGAAACACTCATATAATGGATTGCACTAAAACGAGAGAAGGAACGTTGTTATGCACATCAAAAGCATGTTTTTACACACAGCAGAGCTTAATGTTATATAACATACTTCCTTACAGAGTTTAGTCACATTTTAAACTACATAAATTCATTGTTGCTAGAGTGAATTTGAATGGTGATTATTAGAGCACAGAATATGGGGAGGGAATGGCAAGTTGGAAAAAATGAACACTTTCCAATTTCTACCAATCTTAAGAATTTGGGAATGTCAAGTGTATTCTATGCGAATGCACACACAATACCTTCTAAAATTAACATAAATTATATTTGAATCATCAACTTTACTGAAGTACTATTATTACCACTATATAGAAAGATGACCCTGTATATAAAAGCATACGCATTATATTAACTGCATTTAAATGATAATTATTTACCTGAAATATACATTACTCCTCCATACACAGTTCCAGCATGGCCATAGTGGGGTTCACTCATTTTGGCAACATAGGTCCACTCATTTGTTCTTGGATTGTAACATTCTACTGTAGCTGTTATTATAAAGAAGAAAATAAATGCTTTTTAAACTCAATTTTAGCAATTAACTATTTTTTCTTTCACATGGAACAATAATAATATCCAAATCATTGAACATACATATCACATGTATAAAAATCCTTACAGTAATTGTCAAAACTACATTAGACTAGAATCTTTATGTAATAATCTAACACATTTCTGTCACTGCAGAAATCACAGAAATTTCTGCTCTTCTAATATCTTCAATGTATTTATAATTGGACATCTCTCCCATTTCTTTTCTCTAAAAATCATGGGAAGAAAATAACGAAAAATAAATCATGAGGAAGAGAAAATCTCAATTCTAGGTCCCTCAGTTGACATATCATGTAGAAACAAACATTCATATATATGAAATAAAATTTTAAATTTACTAAAGAACAGAAGTATTTACACTGCCTGGTTTATCTTCTGAAAGAACTTAAGGCTAATGCTTGATTTCAAATCCATACCACAAATGGACACTCACAGTAATTTTCCACAAATATATTTTAAAGCCAATAGCTTGTATATATGCACCACCATGGCAGTCAGTAGTGCTCTTAACCCGAAGATGATTAGCAGTGTATATGAAATTAAAGTCTTTATTAGGGGTACTCCTCTCAGTAATAAATTTATCATCTTTAAAATAAAGCATTTTGGAGAAGTGACCTCACTTACTTCTATATCTTTCATTCAATCAATCTGTTACAGCCTCTGGAATGAAATAATGACAGTCTAGACAGATGGAAAATGTAATCCTTTTTTAAAAAGCAGAAAGAAATATAACTGTTATGAGGACTTTGGTCCAAAGCACAAAGTGTTTGAGTTGAAAAGGTCACACTATTTATTACAGACAGAGTCAGTTGCTAACCTAATTTCTTGAATCCAATTTTTCCCCTCAGTAATAGAATTGCAACACTGCCCAGGGAAGTAATACACAATCTCAAAACAAAATTCAAATTTGTAGGTTCCTTTGTACCTGGAGCTGACTATATGACATAGTTTGAGCCAATGACATGTATGTAGAAGTCTACTGAATAGGACTATTCAATCCAGCCATTGGAATAAGGTTTTTGTTACTTGCAGCTAAATGCAAGCCTAACTGATGAATCATATTATTAAAAACCAACATGACCACTGGTAAAACTAGGGAGAGAGAGATTACACTTCTGCCCTAATCCATAATTTCATTTCTTCATCAAATTCACTATGCAAAGTATTTATTTCTCCTCTAACCACACCTATATTACACCGTTTCTCATAATCCTCTACTACTTTCCTTTAGCTTATAATCTCAAGCCTTATTTCAAAGGCTTTTACTATTCTCATATCGATCTATTTTCTCGTTAGCTTTGTTCACTGCTTCAGGTTCACACACTCACCAACTGTTTCTTCTAACCCTTCCATTATGTAGCAGGATCCTGCAAAGTAAGGGCTGCTACACAGTTAAGCTAAAACCACTAAATGCGCTGTTACAGCTTTAAACTGTTTCTAGGCACTGGATGTCTATTTTAATATCCATTTCTACTTCTCTTTAGCATGACTTTCACCCAACTGTCAAGCAAAATCTCACTGAATATACATTATTCTCTCTCTCTCTCCCCACTTACAGAGGACCTAGAATATTGATTGGTACTTGGCATCAAAAAGCAATTAATGGAAAGATTTTTTCTGATAAAATAAAGGAGTCTAATTATATATCCTACTCAGAAAAATGATTTAAAAACACTTCCAGAGATCATCTTTTCCATCTCTTTGATGCCAAAGGCAGGTTTCATTATAGTATATACTTCTCTTAATGGAGGGCTCTGCCTTGAACTTTGAAATTTCTAGAGTGTAACACTTCCTCCAATGTCTAATTCAATCTGTTCTTATGTAATTTCAATTAGCTTTCATTTATTCTTTTATATTAGAGGTAGAAAATGAATAGCTAATCATGCTTCATAAACTATAATATTTTTTCCTGTATATAAAGATAATGCTGTTCTTTGTGTCAGTAAGCTAACTGCATTTTTTTCCTAATAGGAGTTATAAGAAGCCATCTATATGCTCTCATCTGGGAGTCCCTCCGTGTAAAATGACTATCACCAATAACCATAGTAACTATATAATAATCATCCCTAAACTTTTCTTCTTCCAGCTAAGTAATCCATTCCCCTTTAGCTTTTAGAAACCTTTAATTCATTGTCAATTTTTAGACTTTGTTCATGTAGGGATTTAAAATCAATAGTATTTAGTTTTAAAGTCAAGTGTACCTAATTTAAAAAAAGCATACACACACCCTTTCTATTTTCCATATTTACAAGACAGCTAAATAGGTTAGTTTCAAAAAGTTTTGGGGGATAGGGCAAGTGTTGATTATACAAGGCAAGGAATTGGAGCCTCGAAGCAGTGTTTCCATCATAGTCTATGATATGTGGAAATAGCAATGAGGCAACTGGGGAAATCTTGAGCAGGGGTCAGCAAACTACAGCCTATAGGCCAAATCTAGTCCGCTGCCTGTTTTTGTATGGCCCATGATCTGAAATTAAGAATGGTTTTTATATTTCTAAATCGCTGAGAAAAATCAAAAGAATAATATTTCATGAGGTGAAAATTACATAAAATTCAAATTTCAGTGTCCATAAATAAATCTTTATTGGAACACAACCCCACCCAATTTCTTTATGAATTATCTATGGCTACTAATATGCTACAACAACAGTGAGTGGTTGTGACAGAGATCATATGGCCCACAAAGATGAAAATATTTATTTTTGCCCCTTTATGGGGAAACTTTGGTGACCTCTACAGAGACTCCCTCTGATTTAAGAATTACACTTGGGATTTTAGTTCACACATCTCACCAGGGGTTCTTATTTTCTTAGGTGAGTCCACTGGAGTCCAGAATCAGTTTTAAGGGATGATGTGGAATTTCCTTGGTCTTTGAGATTAGGAAAGAAACTAGGCCTGAAGAAAGCCATTTGTAAAAATGGAAGTTCCTATAGAGGGGGTTGGACTACAGGATCATACAGTACCAACTGGTGATGTACTGCTTAATCAAGAAAACCCCAAATCCATTAAGAAATACTGAGTTATTTAATAAGTTTCAGTAATTTTATTGTACATTTATTTGAACAAAATATTTATTACATTTTCTTTGAGTTATTAATTATGTGAAATTTTGATTTATTAATAATTAACAGAAGCTAAAGATATCTGAGCTATCATATTCCTCCTCAATATAGCAAACTTCAATGGGAGATCAATATCTTATATGACATAATTTTGAAAGATGCCAGAAATAACTGACTCCTTTTTCACTTAAGTGACAGCCATTCTAAGCTTCCCTTAGTTTCCTTTTATAATAGGTGTCAAAGAAAAGTGTCATCTCCAAGGGATTATATACCAGCAATAAGCCAGCTCATGTATACACTTCTAGTCTTCTTTTTTGATGTGATACGAACTTAGATTTTGCTTAGGTCTCTACAAAAAAGATTTTAAATGTCAAAAGCATTCATAATCTAAAATGTCTTGTGAATTTTCTTTCTATAATTATATATAAGCAATGCTTATTTTGTGTATGAAGAATGATGTACTGGTACTGACAAATATGCTAAATTGTTAAATGAGTTTTCCATCAATCTTCTTTTCTTTCCAGCCACTGCTACTGCCCTTTTTTGTTTACAAAAGCATATGAATGTGTCAATGTAATCAGTTAACATGGGGATATTAATTTATTATAATAGATGTTATTGACGGGGGTGAGGGGATAATTCCCCCCAAAAAAACACTGCATGAGAGAGTGAGTTATTTATAGAGAAGAGGCAGGAGAAAAGTTAAAACCTCAGTCTCTGGCTGGAACATTTCAAAATAAAAGCAAGAGTTTATGTAGAACCAAAATCTAATGTTTTACATTAAAACAATGGGTCCGATTCTTGACCGAAAGGGGGAAGAGGGAAGTGAGACAAAATAAAGTGTCAGTGGCTGAGAGATTACAAACAGAGTTGAGAGGTTATCCTGGAGGTTATTCTTACGCATTTTATAGATATCCCCTTTTTAGTTAAAGGTGTATTAGAGAGGCTAGAGGGAAGTGCCTGAAACTGTAGAGTTGTGTTCCAGTAGTCATGTTTCTTGAAGATGAATGTATAATGATAAAGCTTTTGCAATGTGACTATGTGACTGTGAAAACCTTGTGTCTGGTGCTCCTTTTATCTACAGTATAGACAGATGACTAAAGCATAAGGATTAAAAACAAATAAATAATGGGAACAAATGTTTAAATAAATTGAGTAGATTGAAATACTAGTGAACAATGAAAGGAACTGATAAGGGGTATAGGAAAAAAATAGGGGGAGCAAAGGTTAAAATCCATTGAGTAGATGGAAATAGTAGTGGTCAATGAGAGAGGGAGCGGTAAGGGGTATGGTACGTATGCGTTTTTTCTTTTTATTTCTTTTTCTGGAGTGATGCAAATGTTCTAAAAAATGATCATGGTGATGAATATACTACTATGTGATGATATAGTGAGCCACTGATTGTACACCATACACGGAATTTTGTATGTCAAGAGTGTTCATGTTTGTATGTTGTTTTGGTTTGCTAATACAAAAAAAATTTTAAATAAAAAAGCACTTAGAACAATGCCTGGCACACAAAAGGAAAACTATAAATGTTGAATAACTGAATGTTTCTCATGAAAAAAAATAGATAGTCCTTTGTTCACTATAGTGTTCACCGTTGGGGTTGTGCAGTCCTATATCTTTTTAAATAGTACATCATAAAAATGTTCTTTCATGAATTATAACAAGTGTAACATATGAGTGTATGGTGTTAATAATAGGTAATATATGGGAACTCTGTATTTTATGCATGATTTATCTGTAAACCTACAACTTCTCTAATAAAACAGTTAAAATGTGAAAAGAAAAAGGGCGGGCCATGGTGGCTCAGTGGCAGAGTTCTTGCCTGCCATGCCAGAGACCCAGGTTTGATTTCCAGTGCCTGTCCATGTAAAAAAGTAAAAAAAGCAAAACCAAACAATGGGCCCGAGAAAACTGGAAAGGGCAACTGACACAAGTACTCTGCATATTATTACAAAGAAACAATTATTAGTGGATAAAATTCAGAACCCATTAATATTCTTCTTTTGGGGGGTATACAGGATAAATATCATCTTCGGGTTTTGTTACTTCAATGATAATTGCTGAAAGAGTGTGTCAAGACAGGGCACTGTACTTCTTGCTCCCACTTTGGTATGACATGGGAGGAACTCAGCGGACACAGGTGAGTCAGAAAAAATGAAGGCTCTGGCTTCCTGGTTTTATGTAATGATTACCCTTGGCCTGAAGACTCTCCTTGAACCAGGGCTCTCAGTTTTAGTGTATTTAATAAGTCACTCACATGATTTTTCATAAACTTTCAATGTATTTCAAATTAAAATGTTTAGCACAGAATGAATTTTCTGGTTATGCTGATTTTAAGGGAACAAATCATTTGACAGAAAATTTATCCTAGATACAGACATAGGAGACAACTTCAAATGGAAAGAAATATTAAATAATTGGCCTTTAAATGGAATTAGAATTGTTTCTTTGTATGGGGGGCTTGTGTCTATATTATATTCATAATTGCATCTGTAGAAAATACAGTTTATGAATTAAGATAAAAACAGACTTACAACTACCATCTAGAGGTAGCTGTAACTACCTCTTAACTTAGGTTAAGTTTTGCAGGATTATGTTTTTACAAGCAAAAATATAATCAAATGGTTAATATGAATTTAGGAATAGCTCATGAAAAGCATGAGTCACTTGTTCCTTTTTACTTGAAAATGAAACACAGGTGACTTTTTAATCAGAGACGGAGGGGTTAGTTTTTGAAAGTTATGATGAGCAAGGAAGACTGTGCATGGGCCATTTGCCTAATAGGCAGTCTACTTGTTCCTACTTGAACCTATCATGGAAGGAACTCAAAAGGGGTAGTGGTGGGTCACAAAAATGAAGCCTCTAGCTTCTTGGTTTTCCATGGCCTGAAGATGAAAAACTCCCAGAAGAGTAAGAGCCTTTATCAACATTAAGAACAGCATATTGAACAAATAGTAGCTGTATATTAAAGGGGTAATAACATCAACAGGCAAGCACCAGCTTTGTAAAATGGAGCTATTTTCTTTGAGAAAAGAACTTTCAAAATGACAACTGGCTGCCAGGGGTAATAACCTGTAATTATAACTGAACTCTTAAGGACTGTCTGAAACAAGTGGTTTTTGTAAGAAACTGCCACCAAGTCTCCATTTGTGTCTTCTGGATAGTTCCACACACCATAAATTTAAAATTGGATAACAATATGAAAACATCATGCCAGTGCTGACCAAGAACACCTGAAATGACAATGCCATACTAAGGGTAGTCACGCCTCAAATGTTTTTGTTTGTTTTGTTTTGTATGCTGTATGGAGGGGTCATATTTCATTCTTTTTCCATGTGAATATCCTGTTATTACAGCACCATTTCTTGAATTTGTTTGTTTGTTTGTGTTGGTTTCTTTGCTTTTTTTGTTTTGGGAAGTACATGGGCTAGGAATCGAACCCAGGTCTCCCACATGGCAGGCGAGAATTCTACCACTGAACTACCCTCGCACCCCCCCCCCCCATTTTGTTTTTGTTTTTTTCTTCCTGTATTTATCAAATGTTTTTAAAAGTCTTTTTATTAAAATATATTGGGAAACTTATATAGTTCATGATCAGGCCACTTTGTCCAACAATCTAGATAGTCAGGTCTTAGATAAAATATCACTATAACCAATAAAAGATAAACCTTGAGGTAGAAAAGTTCAGTAATATTAAGGCCATGTCCCTAACAACAGAGGGTGCTATAAAACTGGAAAGTATGAGTTGAGAGCAGTTTTGTTTCTGATTTTAGCCAATAAATAGCTTGATCTTGAATCCATTAAACTACCTTTTAATGCTTAGAATATTGAGATAAAAGATTCTGAGAATTACTCTTAATTTATCATGAGCCAATGCTATATTTCAAACCTCTCCAGCCTTATGAAGGCTGGATTACCAGTTGACTACAAGGATCTAGTTATAACAGAGAATAAAAGAAGGAGGAAATAGGCAAATTAACAATGGCAATCACTTAATGATATATGCCACAATATCAAATTTGGTCTTCCCAAATTCCTTTCTGGAAAGTCATCATACTCCAATTTTATCTAAAATAAGAAAATAATACTATATACTCTTAAGATGTATAACCAAAGTATTGGCTATGTTAAACTGTAGTTGAGACTGATCTTAGATTAGGAAGACAGAAAAGTGACCATCAAATGAAGAAAACTATTTGGTGTTTAATCAAGAGAGAATAATTTTCAAATTTAATAGTCACAAGTCATAACACTCAAGCAAATAAACTTTGGATAATATTGAACATTGTATCTTTAATCTATACAGAAAACTATCTTATTTTGCTGTCTCCAATAGATAACAGAGGTAACAGATTATATGAAAACGGAAACAACAAAAGTTAGTTCTCTGTAATGAGAATTTTAATGTGCTCAGTAAAATGTCCTGGAGAACGAGTAAATATGCCAAACTTCTGCCTAAGATTGTATAAGAATTTAAACTAGCAGAATATACTTTTTTTCAGTTAAACCTACAAGATGAAAACCATATATTCTATACAAATAAAATATTCTGCAACACACTGATTAATTTATAAGATATAATTTGAAAACTGTATGCCAGGTAAAGCCTACAGATTGTTTCTATTATTTTCTGAGAGAAATAGCTTCTAAATGGGGTCTTTTAAATATTTTTGCCTGTAATTTTACAGAACAACTTATTTTATTATTTGAGAACAATTTCAGGGTAAAGAAATTTGTTTCTATGCATAAAATACATGCACATACTTACGCAGTTCACCAGCTGCATTTCGCCCACCAACTGCATACAGATATCCTTTGAGGGCACTTAGGTGGAAAAAGGTGCGCTTTTCATTTAAAGATGCAACTTGCATCCATTTATTGTATCGAGGATCAAATCTGAAGACTGTGTCAACTGCTGTTTTTCCTTTTGTGTCATAATTACTCTGTCCACCAACGACATAGAGAAAATTTCCAATGACAGCAATGCCATGCTGGTATCTTGGAGCATCCATGGGGGCTAGTGATTTCCATATATGGGCCTTTTCATCATACATGCGCAATTCTTTGCTGACAACCAGCTGCTGCCTCAGCACTCCTCCTAGTGTAACCAAATGAGTAGTGTCAGACCGAATGGCAGTCCTGTCTGACTGCATAACTGGCTGCATATATGGCATCATTTGGTAATTGCTGGCTTCCAAAAGCAGATTCACACAAGTATTGTCAGTTCTCATGAAATCCACAGTTTGCACATAATTAATGAGCTCCTGTGGTGTCATCAGCGGAAATCGTATGTTCTTCATTAATTTTGCAGCAAAGTCCATTCGAGGGTCTTCCAGGCGTAGCCAGCGACAGGTAGCCTTAAAGAGTTCAAGTTCAGTGCAGTGCTTAAGGCTATTACTGGAAAGCACAAAGGCAAGACGCTCAAAAGGGAGTTTCAAGAACTCCCCAGTGCTCAGCAATGCAGGAAAATTTTTCAGGACGAAATTATTAACGTATTTATCCACTTCTGTCAGATTGTAGGTATTGGCAATCCGCCCGACTTCGACACAATTGTCTAAAGTAACCTATTAAGCCAATAAAAAAATTAAAACACCACTACTTTCAGATGGAAATTTCAGAAATATAGAGGGTTATGCAATTATAGTACATCTTGATCCACTTCTCAGTCATTCTTCTTAAATGTATCTGTTAGCAGATCCATAACAGAAACACTCTAATACCTGATCCCTCAATTTTCTTTTCATGTAAACAGGCATCATGATTACTATCACTCACCTTGGTTCCTTCAAAATTTATTGCTTATAATAAAAAAAATTAATGAAAAAAATTAATGGGGCAGTTATTTTGATGATGAAGTTATTTTTCCACATTAGTTATCTGAAAATATAAGCAAGGGAATCACTTTCTTAAGGATTGGAACGGATGTATCTACAGCAAATTACCTCTGTAATTTAGTTAGTTTCCGATATCATCTGGGCAATGCAACATCCTGAGCCATTCTCTTCCTCTCAGCATATCCTAGCTCTGCCTGGAGTCAAAATGAGCCCAGGACAATTTGCCCAAAACAGAGTAAAATGCAACAAGAGTGGAAATTAGGCAAATGATAGAAATTATGGAAAGGCCCTTCTTCAATAAGACATCCTTTCAATGCTCTAATAATTGATTGGTCAGCAGTGAAAATAAGATTATCAATATCAGCAAATATAATGCAAGGAATAAATTATAAAACAAAGCTACCATATGAGTGTCATTGTGTGTGAATACATACATAGAGACAGGTCACAGGCAAAGGATTCAAATGTTTTTAAATTTTGTCAGGGTGTATGTTCCATAATGTCAGACAAACCTCATTGATGCAACTATACTGCTAACAGATTGGCAGACGGTTGAGAAATTGTCCTTTTACTTAAAAGCCGAAATGAGACACATTACTCCTCTGTGTAAAATAACAGTCCATTTAGGATAGAATAACAGTGAAAATTCTTAGTACAAACATATACACATGAACAGCTATTTTCATAAATTTTTACTCAAGAAGCATTTGAACTTTCTGAAGCAACTAATCTGCTTTACAAAAATCATCAAAATATCTTTTCACTTGCTTTGCTTATTGTGCCTAGTAGTTATACACACACACACACACACACACACACACATATATAACCTAAAACATCACTGTATTATAAAAGAGCTAGGAAAGTAAATTAATAAATTATAGGCCTTTAGAAATATTCAGCTTAACACTGCATCAATACCTTAGATTTCTGTAGTGGTTAATAAAAAAGTACGTTTAAATCCAATTTTAGGAGCGGCAGGTTGGCATTTCATACAATTTTAAGTTGTGAAAATGGAAATACAGTCCATACCTAATTGCCTAAATCACCTGGGTGGGAAGGATTCTAGTCTGGAGTAACGAAGCCGTTCCTGAGCCAAGCAGGAAATAGCCCTTCTGCAGAGCAAGGGTAATCTGCACTTTTGACTATGCTTATTGGTATGGATAAGTAAACATTATTGACAATACAAATATAATTCCTAAGTGTGCAGATCCTCATGGCTACTGATATGACTACTAATAAAAACAACAAAGAACGGGAACTATGGACAAAATGATACTGTCAATTGTTATTGTCACTGTCACCAATTGTCAGTCACCAATTTATGGCATGTGAAATAAAAAACGATTAAAAATTAAAGCCACAGTTTATAATTTAAAAAATGGGCTCAAGGTATTTATTTTCTTCCTCTTTTCCCTCTTTAACTTCATCCAATAAAACGGCAAGTATTAAAATAGCAAGATAAGGAAACCTACCCTTTGTTCAAAGGTTTTGAAAATACCTTCTCTATATTCAATACAGTCGTATATGTAGACTCAGGACTGGAAAAGACCTTGACTGACCACCTAGTTAATACAGTTAGAAGCCTACCGTTTTGTTAAAAATTGCCAGATAATGGTATTTTATAACCTTTCAAATTGTCATCTTTTTGATAGAAAGGCTAAATATTTTCTATAGCGCATGCACAGGTATAGAGAAAATGTTAAATATTACAAATGATGGCAATATAAAAATTAAAGATGCAATGATAGATGCGACTAAAAATAGAACATGTGTAGAATTAAATTAGTAAATTACTAGAATCTTATTAATTTAAAAATGAGACTCAGATAAATAAAATATGTAATAAGGACATTTTTTATCAAGTACATGTAATCAAAGCTACAAAAATTAATCACAGAATATAGAAATTAAAGAAGCAAAGCCTAGAATAAGAGTTAACAAAATAAACAGATCCAAGCCTATGAGAAACTCTGGGATCTGTCCTGTAACTACTTGTTGAAGAGTGCTTTGAAAACTATTGCTTTTTGATTTCTTTGCTTTGTATATATGTTATACTATACAATATAAAACAGTTAAAAAAAAAAGCAGATACAACATCATGGAATAATGGCAAACCATATTTAGAAAAATAAAGGAATATTCAATTATGGTTCATTTGAATCCACTTCTCAGACACATTTCTTATCAGATCCAGGAACATTTTGCTTGGATAGTATCAAATAATGAACATGTGCAGTTAACATAATATATAATATAACGAAATGTATGATATAATAGAATACATTTTAAAAATATAAAGTACGAAGTTTAAAGCTTATTTTAAAACAATCTTAAAGGTAGAAAGAACTCTAATTTCACCTGAATATAATAATTTGACCAAAATTACAAAGAAGGTAACACTTGAAAACAGAGTTATTACAGAAGTCAATCCAAATAATTAAATTACCATTTTAAAGGATAGGGAAACAAAAAAGGACAAGATTTCTCAAACACTTATGGGAGTTGATAAAATTGTTTTTAAAATAATCGACTTCACATTTAAGTCTCTTTGATATAAATTATTATAAATCATTCTATGGTAAGCAAACAACTTTCACAGTCATCCTAAAGGTACTTACAAGCATCATAATTTTGAAAGTGGTATTCACATTAAAATACTGGTACTCATTGGTGCTGTACTGTTAAATTATCCAAATTACAACTAAGGCACCCAAATACCATCATTAACATAATTTGGCATTTGAATGGCAGGTTTCAATGGCAGGTTTGTAATGTTATTCTGTTGAAAATCAGTGTCTTATACAAAGAAATTCTCATTTAAGAAAAATAAGCATCTTTTTTTTATTATCAAGGGAAATGGAAAGACTAATAAAATTGGCAAACTCTGGGGGGCTCCTTAGACAGTCAACGTACCAAATTCTCCTTGGTGCTATTTAGTTATTAAATTGATGGCCTGGCTTCAAATACAACCAATGCAGAGAAACATACATTTACAGAAAAAAATTGGGAAGAAATCAATCAAGATGTAATAAGCATCTTCTCCCAGCTTTCTTCCACAGATAAGAACATCAAAAGACATGGAGAAGGGACCTTTTGGTGAGAGAAACAGGGAATGATTAAAATAAAAAAACAAAAAAAACCCGACCTCCTTTGTCTCTCTTCAGTTTCTAAATGCCAGTTGAGGTGGCTGATGATGTCTCCAGCTTGGGGAATCCAACTTTCTTATTCCTTTGCACTTGCAGTACACTTACATTATTGGATGCAATGTTACTTATTGCAATGGCCTTTGAGCAGCAACTCCTAATGCTGTGTGCCAACTGAAAGGCTGCCTCCTACGTGAAAGAAATGGTTCACCAGAATCTTGCTGGGTGGTTGACGTGGTTTGAGCTCCAGTGAAGAATCTTCTCCTTTCCCTACAGAGTCCCAGATGGTAGATGTGCAAGAATGGGATGGTTTTGGTTAAAGGCAGAGATGAAGAAATGATATTTAGAGTATTTAACAACCTGTACAACCTGGGTACCAACCAATCAGAACAGATACCCAAACACAAACAACAAGTATGGTCATCTAAGTATTACTCACTGAAAATGAGCCCTAACAATAAGGAAGTCAAGATGGGTTTGGTAGGGATGAAAACAGTTTTGATTCATTGTGAACTATAATTACCTCTACAACTTTTTCTCTAACTTCCATTAAATCTCTCCAAAGACCATACATTTCTTAAAAGACATGTCCATTAACTTTTATGGACTAAATCCAATTTAAATAAATTGAATGGGACATATGTCTACTATGCAGGCACTCTCTGCATTACAAATAGCTGACGTGTGGACCTTTTATCCAGAAAAACTGCTGTTTAAATGACCACCCTCCCTGAGAGCTTGCTGTTGCTAGTACCACCTAATAGCAAAGAAACAGTCATTTTCAATAATTTCTGATTGCCTTCATCTTTTCTCTTGAGAGAACCATGTTCTTCCTTTGCTTCTTCCTTTTGCCTTTCTCCCACATATGCACCTCCTTTCCTTTCTACTGTCTTCAATGCTTCATTATACCTGGTCACGTCGATAAAATTTCCCTCCATTTCATTTTTTTTTACACTGCAGAAATGTCTTTATTCTATCTTTACACTTTATAGCTGGGTATAGATGTCTAAGTTGAAAATAGTTTTTTCTTCAGATTTTAAGGCAATGCATCAGATCTTTTAAGAATTCAACATTGTATTTTTTATTTTTATTTTTTTCTCTATATTATCATTTTATTTCTTTTTCTGTTGTCTTGCTATTTCTTTTTCTAAATCGATGCAAATGTACTAAGAAATGATGATCATACATCTATGTGATGATATTAAGAATTACTGATTCAGATGCAGCTTCATTCAGTGTTTTAACATGATTACTTTACAATTAGGTATTATTGTGCTGTCCATTTTTGAGTTTTTGCATATGTAGAATGGAATGATTTCTAAATGTTGTGTTAGTTAATTTTTTTTAATTAATAAAATAAATAAATAAATAAGAAAGCGGAAATCCTTGCTTAGACACTAAAGTGCTAATATCAATTGCAATTACAAATAAATTTATACTTTTTAAGAGAGCAAAGTAGGAATCCATGAATCAGTTCTCCAAAAATTCATCTGTGATTGATTTAAAGCATGACCACATGTTCCTTCCCTCCCTTCTTCCAAGCTCTTGGATAGTGCCCCTCCACACTGACTCTGGGCTTGGTTATGTGCTTTAATTTGTCCGGTGGAACAAGAGCAAACATACAGCAAGCAGAGACTTGAAAACTACTTGTGTATTGTGGCCTGCCCACTTTTGCTGCTCTTAGGGCCCCTGACAATCACCCTATAAAGCAGCCCCAGCTAGCCTGCAGGAGACACTGGGCTCGGTCACCCCCACCACCCCAGTCAGTTGTCAGTCAACTTCATTTTGCTTTTGCATGCAAAATGGCTCATTTGAACACAGATACATTAGTGAACCTAGCTGACATCACGAGAATATCACCTAGTTGAGCCCAGTCTAAACTGCTGACCCAGTGAATCAGGAACCAAATGGTTTTTTTAAGGCATTGGGTTTTGGGTTGGTTTGTTATGGAGCAAAAACTATCTGGTAATCACTGAATAGCCTCACATTTGCCCCTATGGCATATGGACTTTATCAATATTCCCTTTACTTTGTGATCTATAACAGTGAAAACCAAGTATTGATTATGAATATCAAATTCCACAGAATTAATAAGGATAACTTCTTATACCAAACTATGCATGAGTTAAATCATTACAATTAAAACCACCTTTTGCAGAAAGCACATGGATATCCCCATTAAGGAAAATAATTGTGTATTTAATTGGCAAGGTAAGTAACAATATGAAAAATGACACACCTAACGATGAGTGAATGGACTTCTTTTTCTGAGTCAGAAGACCACTATGGGAAATTGACATAAAATAAAAGCCCTATTTATTTATGTGGATGAAAAGCATCTCTCAACACTAGTAAAAATAGAAGAAAAATCTATTCACATTCCAGCAACATAAGATAATTATGCCATCGATAAGGATAAAAAAGTACCACATATTTACAATTATCTGACATGCCTGGATGTGGAAAGTGAAAAAAAAAAAGAGAATTCAACATTGCTGATGCCATCCTGATCTTCTGATTCTTGCTCAGTCATATGAAACTTAATTTCGTTTTTTTTAAAATTATTTTAATAATGCAATTTTATTGAGATAAATTCACATACCATATAGTCATCCAACGTGCATAATCATTGGTTCACCATATCATCATTTGATTGTATATTCATCACCAATCAATTTTTGAACATTTTCATTATTCCAGAAAAACCCAACATAACAAAAATAAAAAAGAATACCCAAAACACCCCATGTCTCTTATCACCCCTATTATTTATTTATTTTTGTTCTTATTTTTTACTCATCTGTCCATACAATGGATAAAGGGAGTGTCACCCATAAAGTTTTCACAATCACACAGTCACAATGTAAAAGCTATAGTTATACAGTCTTCTTCAAGAATCAAGTCTATTGGAATGCAGTTCAACAGTTTCAGGTATTTCCTTCTAGCCATTCTAATCCACTTGAAACTAAACAGGAATATCTATATAATGTGTAAGAATAACCTCAAGGATAACCTCTCAACTAGGTTTGAAATCTCTCAGCCACAGAAACTTTATTTTGTCTCATTTCTCTCTTCCCCCTTTTGGTTAAGGCTTTCTCATTCCCATGATGCTGGATTCCAGCTCATCCCTGGGAGTCATGTCCCATGTTACCAGGGAGATTTATACCCCTGGGAGTCATGTCCCACATAAGGGGGAGGACGGTTTACCTGCTGAGTTGGCTTAGAGAGAGAAGCCACATCTGAGCCACAAAAGAGGTTCTCTGGGGGTGACCCTCAGGCATAATTAAAAGTAGGCTTACCTTTTCCTTTGGTAGAATAAGTTTCATAAGGGTAAGCCCCAAGATCGAAGCTCATCCTTTTAAATTGCTAATCCCCAATGCTTGTGAGAATATCAGGAATTCCCCAGGTGGGGAAGTTTAATATTTCCACATTTCTCCACAGTCCCTCAAGGGGGCTTTGCAAATACTTTTTTATTGTCTGCCAAAATTACTCTCTCCATTTCATTTTGAGTCCCACACCCCATCTGTATTAGTTAGGGTTCTCTAGAGAAACAGAATCAACACTGATCACTCGCAAATGTAAAATTTATAAAAGTGTCTCACGTGACTGTGGGAATACAGATCCAAAATCCACAGGGCAGGCTGTGAAGCTGCCGACTCCGATGGAGGGTCTGGATGAACTCCGCAGGAGAGGCTCACCAGCTGAAGCAGGAATAGAGCCTATCTCTTCTGAATCCTCCTTAAAAGGCTTCCAGTGATTAGATTAAGCATCACTCATTGCATGAAACACTCCCCTTTGGCTGATTACAAATGCAATCAGCTGTGGATGCAGCTGATGTGATCATGATCTAATTCTATGAAATGTCATTATTGCAACAGACAGGCCAGCACTTGCCCAACCAGACAAACAGGTACCACAACTTGGCCAAGTTGATACATGAACCTGACCATGATAGTCCACCCCTTGTCAACTTGGCAGCTATATATCACCTTAAACCATACCCAATTTCCAAATAAAAACAATAAAACACACATTTTTTTCTTTTACCTAGCAATATTCAACTGTCCTGCATATAACTGGAAACACATTAAATCTCTCCAGAATAGGGCGCAAATCCTTGGGCAACATTCATTCTTAAACTTGATATCTTACAACTTAAATCGTATAACATGAACAAAACTGCATTACAGTCCTCGTTTCTGTAACTGATCATGTGGTCGAAGTTCATATTTATCACTACCTTCTTCCACTACCCATTCCATGTTCCCTTTACCCTCAGCAAGCACTTCAGCTGGCCGTGGTTTTTTGCCTGGTCGGGTGACCCAAACCTTCATTCCTGAAGTTTCAGAGCCATTGGTAGTCCTGTCTGGATTGGGTTGTTGCGGTTTCCCATTGATTTTAATCACAGGGCATGGTAATACTAAAAGACACCTTGGGGATCTCCTATATTCCAAGAAAACTCTTCTTTACCTCCAAGATGTAGTTGCAGTCCTACTTCCTCCTGATAGTCAGGGTCAATCACCCCAGACAATAATGTAGTCCCCTTCTTGGCTTGTTGATCCAGTGGCATAAGTAGCCCAAAGTGACCAGGTGGCAGTCTTAACTTCCAGTTCAGTGGAATCATTGTTGCTTCTGCTGCAGGAAGCACACCCCGCTTTGGAACTAAAACCTGTAGACCAGCAGAGCTCAGGGTAGCAAGAACAGGAAGTAAAAATTTTCCTAGTATATCACTAGGGGTAATAGCGAGTGGTACCACACCCATTTCCACCCCTTGGTTCCTGGACCCATGGATCCTGGCTATGGTAGAAACAGCACCATACAGTGGACGCTGATTCAGAGCATATACAGCTTCCTGGAGAACATTACCCCAGCCTTTCAAGGTATTGCCACCTAGTTGGCACCGTAATTGAGTTTTCAAAAGGCCATTCCACCGTTCTATCAATCCAGCTGCTTCTAGATGATGGGGAACATGGTAAGACCAGAGAATTCCATAAACATGTGCCCATCCCCGCACTTCATTTGCTGTGAAGTGTGTTCCTTGATCAGAAGCAATGCAATGTGTAACACCATGATGATGGATAAGGCATTCTGTAAGCCCACAGATGGTAGTTTTGGCAGAAGCATTGTGTGCAGGAAAAGCAAACCCATATCCAGAGTATGTGTCTATTTTGCCAACTCACTCCATGGATTGGGAATGTCATTCTGATTACAGGAATCAGAGTCCTTAGTGCCTTTGAGTCCAGTCAGAGTAGAAAACCATTCATAAAAACCCATTTTTAAGATTCTGTTTCTTAAGAACCACTCCTGGCACAAAGATGTATTAGTTAGGGTTCTCTAGAGAAACAGAATCAACAAGGAACACTCGAAAATATAAAATTTATAAACGTGTCTCACGTGACCACGGGAATACAGATCCAAAATCCACAGGGCAGGCTGTGAAGCTGAGGACTCCGATGGAGGGTCTCGACGAACTCCACAGGAGAGGCTTGCCAGCTGAAGCAGGAATAGAGCCTTTCTCTTCTGAATCCTCCTTAAAAGGCTTCCGGTGATCAGATTAAGCATCTTTCATTAACAAAGACACTCGCCTTGGCTGATTACAAATGCAATCAGATGTGGATGCAGCTGATGTGATCATGATCTAATTCTATGAAATGTCATCATTACAACAGACAGGCCAGCACTTGCCCAACCAGACAAACAGGAACCACAACTTGGGCAAGTTGACACATGAACCTGACCATGACACCATCACCGATAGGAAATGTATAGGTGGAATCAATTATATAGCTGTACCAAGAAAAAATCTGAGCACAAGTAAAAAAAAAAAGAATTTAAATAAAGAATGTCACCAAGACAAAAAGCCCAATGGTATTTTCATTCTCTGATTACATATGCTTTTATATAAAAATAAAGAAAATGGTTTCTTGCTCACCTTTATTGTGCTGTTTACTTAACATTTAAATTTAGTATTTTTATTTCAATTACAAACATTCAATTTCATCAATATATGTTTAATTGGCTTTTGTGGGCTGGCTTATAATCTGTAATTCTGTGGGAATTCTGTGAGAACAGAAACTGAATGCTATGAATTTCAAATTGCAAACAATAAACAAAAATTTAACCCAACTGGTTTGTACATCAAGCAACAGCTGTACAGTATTTAGCATGCCATACTTAATGCAATGTCATAGGACAAAAACTAACATAATTTTCATAGGTATATAACTAAACAAAGGGGATCTTCCGTTATCTCCAGGGTAAATGAAAGTCAGTATTCTTAGTTTTATGGAAATTTTTCACCTACTCTGCTTCACTGTCATCCTTTTGTATCCTTTTCCACAACGGCCAAGAATATAGTATAGCAAGAGCATACATGTCAGATCCTGTAAATTATAGGATTCTATAACTTAGAATTATGATTCTAAGAGAAAAGCATTACTGCAAAGAATGGCAATGTTAGGAAGAGGGTGCTTTTATATAAAGGAGGGGGATGGTTCTTTTATCAAGCCTGATGTTTTTTAGAGAAAACTGATGTCTCAATCCCTCCAAAAGCTAGGGTGGCTTTTTTACACTGCTCTTAGCAACACATGGTTGTCCTGAGCCAAACTAAGGACAATCATGATTTCATTGGAATTAATCATTGATTAGAGGCATTGTTGATCTATTTTCTAATTCGGAAGATTTATCCTTGTAATTTCAGGTATTGATTGTGACCAATTCTTTACCTGAAAGTAAACGACCAAATGGGAAAAAATACAATTATGAAAAGTTATAGCAGTATATATTTTCAAAATAATAGTATTAGAAAATAATTTTGTGCTAGCACAATTATTAGAAATATCATTCAAAACTAACATATAAATGCTTTATTATTCACATTATATATACCCCTGCTCTCCTACATACCCACAAATGGTGAAGAATGAGATGGAACAGAACAGTATTAGAAACAGAGTTATCTTTCAAACAGTTCAAACCCAAGCAGTGGGTTTGGTTGTTTGGGCTATCATCTCACTTTTTGATTAAACACATAATACCTATTTGCACTAAAACATTTGGATTCAGCATACAGTTCTTTACACTATAGTTTATATGCAGTTTTTTTATACTAAAAATTATTTATGATAACTTAGCTTATAGGAGAACAAGAAATAAACCCTACTTTATAGTATCTTGAAACTTTTAGTCTCATAAGAAGAAACGGCACCCAGAGATACTGTTTTTCCAGATACACTTGAGTGCTGAGAAGGAAAGGGGAAATAATAGAGCAAGGCTGCACAGAGGTTTAACTAAGAAACAGACTGCATTAACGAAGAATAAGGGAAAAATGGATTTCACACATTTCTGGAACTAATCTAACAACTTTTCTAAAAAATTATCATGGAGTCTGAGAAGGAAGATTTTCAGTGTAAAATCACACAGATACATACAAGACAAAACAAAATGAGGGGTGTATAAAGTAGAGCGGTGCTAAAAACAAAACAAACAAAACAAAACATAGTGTTACCTAAAAGCTCATAGGCAAAAAAGGCCTAGAACTGAGAGACATAGGAATAAACTATAGCATAGGTAATCTTGGTCAGGGAGAAATTTCTTCTACATTAGAAATGGGCTTTAGAATGTCTGCAGAGGACACCAGGAATGAAGAACATAATATTTAAGAAAATAATAAATGATTATGGAAATGAAGACATTTTTAAAGGGTTAAAATAAGTGGTTAATACAAATGCATCAACTAGATTAAGGACCCAACATACTACTTACTGGAAATTGCCAATATTGCAAAATTACTGTGCTATCATCTTTAAATAATAACTGCTAGCACAAAATTATTTTCTAATACTATTATTTTGAAAATATATACTGCTATAACTTTTCATAATTGTGCTTTTTCCCATTTGGTCATTTACTTTCATGTAAAGAATTGGTCACAATTAACATCTGAAGTTATAAGGATAAATCTTCTGTATTAGAATATAGATCAACAATGCCTCTAATCAATGATGAGTTCCAATGAAATAATGATTGTCCTTAGTTTGGGTCAGGACAACCATGTGTTGTTAAGAGCAGTGTAAACAATGTTAACAGTCTATAAAAGTAAGCATTAAGTATTACTACTAAATTAGTTATTGGACCTGAAATATTTTAAAAAATATACTCAAAACAGTTCATTTTTGCTTGAAATGAAGTTGTTATATGATGTCAGCAGCACAAAATTAAAAGAAAGATGCTTACAGCTCTTGAGCCTTGCATGATTAAATTAAAATGAAATTTTAGGGCCCAAATTCAGTAATGGTAACAAGCAGTTAAATATCATGGAAAGGGAAAAACTTCACTTGGACTACTTGTGCAGTACAGATGACATTTTAGGGAACAATAAAAATCAACTATATAACCATCCTGGTTATAAACCTTAAAAATAGCAATCAGTTTAAAAGTTAACAAGTAATTGTGAGACAGTACTCTGAGTACTTTAAAATAGAAACAAACAAACAAAAGCTACCTTCAATAATCCAGTTAAATTAGTTGTTGGCTGACAGTATAAGGAGTTGCTTGTTAAAACAATAATTGAGGACAAGTTCTCTTCGACCTTGGTGTTTTAAAGAAGGCTCCATGTTTGAGAAATGTTATTTTCATGGACCCAACAGCAATTTTTAACCAACATTAAAATTGATATGAGTTAAAACCAATTATAGGAAAACATATTATCCATCAACATAATGAATTAGAAAATACACTTAAAATGTACTATTGCCATAATTTTAAACTACAAAACAACCCCTATAAACTTGGCAATACTTCCCTACAGTCCAGGCATTTAGTCTCCCAGAAGTAGAATTTAAGAGTCTCAACTAGAATAAGATACCATTCTTCAGCAACAGGGTGACTGCTAAGTAGCTAATTAATTGAAAATGATAGTACCCTTTCCTATTTATTAATAAGTGGCTAAAAACAATTCAGTGGGTGATGTGCTTCTATGGAATCAAGATTTATATCCTTACGGGTTTACACATATATATTAGTTCTTAAGATCTAGCTCCCATGTTAAAGGAAGAAAAATATCATTGTGCTTCATTTAAAAAATTTCTAGAAGCTCAAACTGCTTTTCCATAGAACTTCTTAAATGAAGAAGCCGATTTGTATAAAATCATTAAGATGGAAAAAAATATTAAGGTATATAACATTAGCAAACAGGTTAAAGTATATATCATTATCAAACACTATTAGTGCCTGACATCATTTGACTACACAAAAGGCGTTGTTAAATGACTTCAATTTATAAAAATGTACCTGCACTGCTTTCCTCTCAGTTTGTTTCCAGACTACATAGCACATGACAACTCTAATGGCAAAAGTTTCACATCTATGCAAAGAATGCACGATTCCTTCTCTAAATAGAGTACACCAGGGTTTACCATAAAAAAAACTAAGATTCAAAAATATCTTACCCCAGATATGAGAAATACTTTACAGAAGTCCAAAACCGGCAGAATCTGCAGAAAGCTGGCAGCTTCTAGTGTGTCTTGAAGGTTGTCCATATTAAGAGAAAGTTTTGCAGTATAAATGAAATCAATAATTTTCTTTAGACCAACTTTGCTCACTCCATGAAGCTTAATGCACATTAAATCTTGTTCTTTCATTCCACCTTAAATAAAAAGACATTCAATTAAATGAAGGTGGATAATTCAATTAAGGTCAAACTCATTTCTGCTGCTAATGAAATGTAATAAAATCAAGAAAAAGTCTCATTCCGTATAAGCATTCATGTCAGAGTTAGGCTTCTGCATATTTTGCAGTTAAAAGAGAGTATTTAAAAAGGAATGTCTCTATACTAATAGAGGCCACATATGATGCAAGCACTTCCAAAATTTTCTCCTGTCACTTCATATGTTTTGATGGATAAAGATCATATTAGCAGGAACCAGTCTTTGATGGCCAATTTAGTACGCATCTGGAAAAGAAAAGCTGTGAAATAAAGATAGGCAGAAGTATGAAAAGGTACATCCATTGCCCACATGTAAAAAGTGTCCCAAACTAAACACAAAATAAGAAAACATAAAAAAATTTAAAAAAAGAAGAAAAGAAGAGTGCTCCCCACAATCATAACTACTGGTGTATATTCCTTTTGAAACAGTTTCTTTTGCAAATGCAAACCCATAAGAATTGAATTTCACTTTAGAAGTAAAAAGGATTTAAACAGATATTTTAACATTGTTTTAATGTGGATGCAGAGTTTAAAAAGGTAAACTACCTGTGAACATAGCCTTAAAGTAATCGCTAGCAGATGCCATCATGACTCTATGCACAGGGAAGGCATCATCTGTGTCACCTGGTATCAGGGTTACATCACAAAGCAATCCTTCAAGTCGAAGCTGGTCAAAACCCTACAATAAGAACACAAATTGAGCTACTAACCAAGGTAAAATGGGTACAGAAATCTGTGTGCTAAACTTTTGTTTACATATTGATGCAGGCACAACATATTTGGAACATAAAGCCAGGAGAAAAATTATTTGGAAGAAAAATAAAACTGAATAGCTTTCTTGACATGTAACAATGTATATTTATTTCAATACAGGTAAAACATGAAATTGAGACTAATTTAAATTAAGAACAAATAAGGACGGAATATATGCATTTACAAAACCATCAATTTTTAGCTTATTTTGAAAAAAAAAATACCATGTATACCTCCATTTCCCCATCTGCAAAATTAAGGTGTGAGACTGTCTAACATTCTCATCCATAAGAAATACAAATATTTTAATTGTCCTTTTATAGTGCTTTACTGAGACAACTTATTTTTTTAGAAAATTAGAGAGCATTTTCATTAACTGCAAGATGGGAGTTCCTTTCCACCAATTAGATTGTTCTATCTCTGAAAAGTAGGGATTGTGCTTTAGATGTCCCTATACTTAGTACAGTGCTGCTGCCTGACCAATTAAGTTCTGCATTTAATTATCTTTGGTAAAAAGGAGCCCAGGGAGCATTGGCATGAGACTAAATTGTCCCCAGGTACCTAAAGGTTTACTGGAAAATTAATAGTCCAGCACCCACAGCTCAGATGAGGAACAGGACTCTGGTGAAAAGAATGTCTGTTGATTAATTCTTCCACCTACTCCCTTAATGATCCCAACTAATGTCAAATAAACACTTGTTCCTTTGGACTACACTTGGTAGAATAAAACACTTGAAGATTATAATAGGCTGGTGAAATGTATCAAAAGGGGATAATATACAATTTAATAAGGAGGCTCAGAATGAACATTTTGGCAAATTTGATTTGTACTTTCAATGATAAAATGTTTCTTTAAAAAAATCATGATAAACATTCACATTTCATTCTAATAAAATAATAATGTGATGTAGCAACAACCAATAGCAGGGTGGTGCGATGGTGGCTCTGTGGCAGAACTTTTGCCTGTCAGGCCGGAGACCCGGGTTTGATTCCTGTTGCCTATCCATGCAAAACAAAACAAAACAATAAACAACCAATAGCAAGGATTACTCTATCCCCTTCATATTTTAAAGAATGCAAATAAAACTTTTATTTAAAATTATGCTTCATAGATTTAAGAA
This sequence comes from Tamandua tetradactyla, assembly GCF_023851605.1. Taxonomy (NCBI): domain Eukaryota; kingdom Metazoa; phylum Chordata; class Mammalia; order Pilosa; family Myrmecophagidae; genus Tamandua; species Tamandua tetradactyla. The sequence continues at coordinate 49,983,862 of NC_135353.1, read as the reverse complement.
GTGAAAAGCAAAACACAATGAGGAATGCAGTTTTAGGAATATTAGTCCTATATATGTGTATAATATAAAACCTCATCCTTTATTCATAATTTTTCAATTTTTTTTTTAAATACTTGAATCTACAGAACTGGAACTTCAAGGAGATTATCTGATCCAGACACTTTCTCTCTAGGGAAAGAGAAATATTTTTACTCCAAAAATATTTACACATTATACATATATTTTAGAATGGGATTATGTATCCTATTTTTCTTTATCCATGGTGATTGGCATACATTTTTGTTCACAAATATAAAATCCTTCACAAATATCCCTTTTCCTTTGTAAACACAAAAACATTATACCACCACTCTTGCTTTTTTCTACTTTCCATTACTAAATCATCTGTTGCCACTATTATTCAGAAAAGTAGAGGTGGAAGAATAATGGCTTATCTTGCAGAAAGAGATGGTGATTTTGAGGGGAATATTCTCATACAAATGGCAAGAAATGGCTCAGCTAAAATGTATATATGGGGTCTAAGGTGCAATAAGTCTATGAGAATCACCTTTCAAATGTAAATGAATTTTGGGTAATACTGAATAAGGACACGAGGGAAGAGAATAATAAGATGATCAAGCAATTGTAAAGGAGGGAATTATGAGCAGGAACAGGTGAGGGACTAGCATTTTTGAATTTCCCAGTGCTTGGCAACAGATGGCACTTCATAAATGTTCAATTAACTAATGAATAAACAATCAGATTTACTCAGAAGCCAAGACTTAATACTTTAAAATTGTGTGGTCACATTGGGTAGAACTTTAATTTTGTGCATACTAACTAGAAACCGGGAAGTTTACTGCTGAAGCCTCCCCCAATGATAAAATGAATTTTACCTAAAGTGTATGTGGTATACTATTAAGGCTTTAAGGCTAAGGCAAGAGAAAAAGAACTGAGCCAGTGTTTAAGTAGAAAAGTTGGCTCCTGTAGTAGTCAGGTTCAGGTGTCAACTTGGCCAGGTGATGGTGCCCATTTGATGTGTTTCTGTGGGCTTAAATCATCAGCATAAGAATTTCATTTATGGCTGATTACATCTAAGGTTGCTAAGGACTGTGCCTTCCGCAATGTGTGACTTTAATTTAATTATTGGAGGCTTAGAGAGGTCAGATGGCTCAACAACTCAGACCAAGATGTCTGGAACACAGAAAGGAACCACCCTGGGGAAAGCCATTTGAACCCAGAGGCCCAGAGAGATGTCCAGCAGTCATCACCATGTGCTTTCCCAAATTAGTAAATTTGTAACTAAATAAATCTCTTTTACAAAATTCAATTCATTTCAGGTGTATGGCATTTCTGTGGCTTTAGCAAACTAAAACAACTCAAAGGGCTTGACTTCTTTCTCCATCAGATAAATTTCAGGGTTAAAAAAATATTATTAAATATATACTTGCTGTAAAAATAAAATCAAAATGCAGGGCGGGGTCATAGTGGCTCAGCAGGCAGAGTTCTTGCCTGCCATGCCAGAGACCTGGGTTCGATTCCTGATGCCTGCCCATGTAAAAAAAAAAAACAAAACAAAACGATGGGTTCCGGGAAGATGGCCGAATAGAGCAGATCAAGTTCAGCTCTGCTCCAAGGAGAGGCTGGAGAAGGGTTCGGAGGGTGACTGAACTGGTGATTCGGAAGTGAAGCTGACCTGAGAGAGCCTTCAGCACCACATAGGCCACCCCTGGTGCAGAGGCTGAGGAGCTGAGAGGCAGAAGGCTGGCACCTAATGCTGAAGCATGGAGCTCACAGGAGTGTGTGGACGGAGGAGACAGGGACTCGGAAGTGTCGCCAGCTCACAAAGGTTGATGTTGCATACCTCCTGTATTACCTAGGGTTCTCAAGAGAAACAGAATCAGCAGGAAATATCTGTAGTTATAAAATTTATAAAGTGTCTCACGTAACCATGGGAATGTAGAGTTCAAAATCTGTAGGGCAGGCTGCGAAGCTGATGACTCCGATGAAGGGTTTGGATGAACTCCACAGGAGAGGCTCACCAGGTAAGGCAGGAAGAAGAGTGTCCCTTCTGAATCCTCCTTGAAAGCCTTCCAGTGATTAGATTAAGCATCATGCATTGCAGAAGACACTCCCCTTGGCTGATTACAAATGCAGTCAGCTGTGGATGCAGCTGTTGTGATCATGATTTAATTCTATCAAATGTCCTCATAGCAACAGACAGGCCAGCACTTGCCCAACCAAATAAACAGGTACCACTACTTGGCCAAGTTGACACATGAACCTGACCATGAGAGTCCACTCCTTGTCACCTTGACAGTTATACACATCACCTTAAACCATACTTAATTTCTAAATAGAAAACAATAAAAGACACATTTTTCCTCCCCTAACAGTACTTAACTGTCCTGTATACAACTAGAAACACATTAAATCTCCCCAGAATAGGGTGCAAGTCGTTGAGTAACATTCATTCTTAAACTTGATATCTTACAACTTAAATACTGTAACGTGAACAAAACAGCATTACAGTCCTCGTTTCTGTAACTGATCACATGATCTTAGTTCATATTTATCACTACCTTCTTCCACTACCCATTCCATGTTCCCATTACCCTCAGCAAGCACTTCAGCTGGCTGTGGTTCTTTTCCCAGTAGGGTGAGCCAAACCTTCATTCCTAAAGTTTCAGAGTCATTGGTAGTCCTGCCTGGATTGGGTTGTTTCACTACTCCATTGATTTTAATCAAAGGGCATGGTAGTACTAAAAGACGCCCTAGGAGATCTCCTATATTCCAGGAAAACTCTTCTTAACCTCATTGTGTAGATGCAATCCTCTTTCCCCAGGATAGTCATGGTAAATCACCCCAGCCAGTAAAGTAATCCTCTTCTTGGCTTGGTGATCCAGGGGCATAAGTAGCCCAAATTGACCAAGTGGTAGTCTTAGATTCCAGTTCAAAGGAATCGCTGTTGTTTCTCTGGTAGAAGCACTCATCCTTTTGGAACTAAAACCTGTAAACCAGCAGAGCTCAAAGTCGCAGGGTCAGGAAGCCAAAATCTTCCTAGTGGATCACTAGGGGTAATACTGAGTGGTGCCACTCCCATTTCAACCCCTTGGTTCCTGGAGCCATGGATCCTGGCTACAGGAGAAAAAACACCATACAATGGACACTGATTCAGAGCATACCCAGCTTCCTGGAGAACATTACCACAGGCTTGCAAGGTATTGTCACCTAGTTGGCACCGTAATTGAATTTTCAAATGGCCATTCCACCATTCTATCAATCCCGCTGCCTCTGGATGATGGGGAACATGGTATGACTAGATAATTTCATGAGCATGTGCCCATTAGATCAGAAGCAATTCTGTGTGCTATACCACAACAATGAATAAGGCACTCTGTAAGTCCATGGATGGTAGTTTTGGCAGAAGCATTGCGTGCAGGGAATGCAAACCCATATTCCGAGTATGTGTCTATTTCAGTTAGAACAAATCGCTGCCCCTGCCATGAAGGGAGTGGACCAATGTAATCAAACTGCCACCATGTAGCTGGCTGGTCACCTCGGGGATTGGTGCTATATCTGGGACTGAGTATGGGTCTCTGTTGCTGGCAGATTGGGCACTCAGCAGTGGCTATAGCCAGGTCAGCCTTGGTAAGTGGAAGTCCATGTTGCTGAGCCCATGCATAAACGCCATCCCTACTACGATGACCACTTTGTTCATGAGCCCATCGGGCAATGACAGGAGTTGCTGGGAAAGAGGCTGATTGGTATCCACAGAACAGGTCATCTTATCCACTTGATTATTAAAACCTTCCTCTGCTGAAGTCACCCTCTGGTGTGCATTCACATGGGACACAAAAATGTTCATGTTTTTAGCCCACACAGAAAGGTCTATCCACTTACCTCTTCCCCAGACCTCTTTGTCACCAATTTTCCAATTATGGTCTTTCCAAGTCCCTGACCATCCTGCCACACCATTAGCAACAGCCCATGAGTCAGTATACAAACGCATCTATGGCCAGTTCTCCTTCCAAGCAAAATGAACAACCAGGTGCACTGCTCGAAGTTCTGCCCACTGGGAGGATTTCCTCTCATCACTTTCCTCCAGGGATGCCCCAGAAAGGGGTTGTTGTGCTGCAGCTGTCCACTTTCAGGTGGTATCTGCATATTGTACAGAACCATCTGTAAACAAGGCCCAAGTATTCTCTTCCTTGGTCAATTCACTCTAAGGAACTCCCCAAGAGGCCACAGTTCTGGTCTGGGAAAGAGAAGGTAATGTGGCAGGATTGGAGACTGGGCATTTGGGCCACTCCCTCATGTAACTTACTTGTGCCTTCAGGACCTGCTTTGGCCCTATCTCGTATGTACCATTTTCATCTTATGATGGAGTGCTACTGCGCATGCCCAACTTTATGGCTTGGTGGGTCAGACAGCACCCAGCTCATGATAGGTAACTCAGGTTTTACGGTACCTTGGTGGCCCATGGTTAAGCGTTCAGTCTCTACTAAGGCCCAGTAGCAGGCCAAAAGCTGTTTCTCAAAAGGAGACTATTTATCTGCAGCAGAAGGTAAGGCTTTGCTCCAAAATTCTAATGGTCTACATTGTGATTCTCCTATAAGGGCCTGCCAAAGGCTCCAGATAGCATTTCTATTTGCCACTGACACTTCCAGCACCATTGGATCTGCTGGATCATATGGTCCAAGTGGCAGAGCACCTTGTACAACAGCTTGGACCTGTTGCAGAGCCTCCTCTTGTTCACGTCCCCACTCAAAAGTAGCACCTTTTCTGTTCACTCAATCAATGGGCCAGAGTAGCACACCCAAATGAGGAATATGTTGTTGCCCAAATCCAAAGAAACCAACTAGATTTTGTGCCTCTTTTTCGGTCATAAGAGGGGCCAGATGCAGCAACTTATCCTTTACCTTAGAAGGGATATCTCAACATGCCTCACACAACTGGACACCTGGAAGTTTCACTGAGGTGGAAGGCCCCTGCATTTTTGTTGGATTTATCTCCCATCCTCTGACACACAAATGCCTTACCAATAAGTCTAGAATAGTTTCTACTTCTTGCTTACTAGGTCCAATCAACATGATATCATCAATATAATGGACTAGTGTGATGTCTTGTGGGAGGCAGAAATGATCAAGGTCCCTGCGGACAAGATTATGACATATGGCTGGAGAGTTGATAAACCCCTGAAGTAGGACAGTGAAAGTATATTGCTGACTTTGCCAGCTGAAAGTAAACTGTTTCTGGTGGACCTTACTAACACCTATTGAGAAAAAAGCATTTGCCAGATCAACAGCTGCATATCTGGTACCAGAGGATGTACTGATTTGCTCAAGCAACAATACCACATCCGGAAGAGGAGCTGCAATTGGAGTTAACACCTGGTTGAGCTTACAATAATCCACTGTCATCTTCCAAGACCCATCTGTTTTCTGCACAGGCCAAATAGGAGAGTTGAATGGGGGTGTGGTTGGAATCACCACCCCTGCATCCTTCAAATCCTTAAGAGTGGCAGTAATCTCTGGAATCCCTCCAGGAATCCAGTATTGCTTCTGATTTACTATTTTGCTAGTTAGGGGCAGTTCTAGAGGCTTCCACCTGGCCTTTCCCACTATAACAGCCCTCACTCCACGACTTAGAACCAATGTGGGGATTCTGCCAGTTGCTCAGTATGTCTATTCCATTTATGCATTGTGGAACTGGGGAAATAACAACAGAATGGGTCCAGGGGCCCACCAGACCCACCGTGAGACAGACCTGAGTTAAAACACCATTGATCACCTGGCCTCCACAAGCCCCCACTCTCACTGGTAGACCAGAGTGACATTTCGGGTCCCCTGGAATTAATGTCACTTCTGAACTAGTGTCTAATAATCCCTGAAATATCTGATCATTTCCTTTTCCCCAGTGCATAGTAACCCTTGTAAAAGGCCATTGGTCTCCTTGGGGAAGGCTTGGAGGAAGACTAACAGTATAAATTTGTGGTAGTGTAACAAGTTCCTCCCCCAAAGGGACCTGGCCTCCTCCTCATTCAAGGGGCTCTGGATCTGTAAACTGTCTCAAGTCTGGAAATTGATTAAGGGGCTGTAACTCTCCATTTTTATAATTCAAGTTAGACTTCTATTCACTTGACCTAGAAGTCTTTTGCTTATACAGCTCAAACAAGACTTTAGTAGACTGCTCATCTATTGTACTTCTAGGTACCCCATGATTTACTAGCCAATGCCACAAGTCTCTGCGAGTCAGATTATTTTGATTCCTGCTTTGAGTCTGCTGTCTATTATGATAGTCATGTTCACCTTGTCTTTGGCAATTAAGTGCTACCTTGTTTCTGCCAACTTGGGATCCAGTCATCCCCATTGTGTTTAAGGATTCCAGCTTAGTGACAGCAGTTCCTACAGTAATATCTGACGTACAGAGAAGTGCAACTACAGAGCTCTTCAGGTATTATGGCCGTAGTCTCAAAAATTTTTCTCACAGTTCTGGCAAAAGGTACATCTTCCAGACATTCCTGGGGTGTAAGAGCAGGCTTTCCATGATAAATCCACTCTAACATTCCAAGCTCTCTAAGCCTCGGCATCCCCTCATCTACATTATATCAGGGCAGTTTTGGCATTTCAATTTCAGGTAATGTCGGCCACCTTATGATCCATGTTTCAACCACCCATCTAAACAAACTATTAATGCCTTTTCTAACCCCTCGAGCTATAACATTGAATGTAGAATCTCTGCTTATTGGGCCCATATCCATAAATTCAGCCTGATTCAGCATTACATTTCTCCCACCATTATCCCACACCTTTCAAATCCACTGCCACACATATTCTCCTGATTTCGGTTTATACAAATTGGAAAACTCACACAGTTCTTTTGGTGTATAACGTACCTCCTTCATGTGTGATACTTTGTACCTCACCTTTAGGGGCCTGTGGGGACTTTAGTCTAATTATAGGTCTGGAAGTAATGAGGGGTGGTGGGGGTGGGTCATAAAAAGAATTAGAAGTATCTTCCAAGCCATTTGCTTCAGGGCATTCATTTGCAGTTTCATCTAGTGAAAAATGATTAATCACTCTAGGGCTAATCCCTTCAGGTAGAGGTTGGGTGGCCAACTCCTCAGGGCAGGCTGGGAGTGGGGTGCCTATGTTCTCAGGGCAGACTATTTCAGGGTTATCTAGAGAAGATTCAGCATAACCTAGGATTTCAACCTCTCCACCAACATCATTATCAATCAATACATTGCCATCCCATTTTCAGGGTCCCACTACTTTTGATTCAACGCCCTCATTTTAATGGCAGACACCATGCAAGATTGAGATTTCAGTTTACGTTGTAAAGTTGCTACTCTAACAATAAGATTCTGAGTCTGATTTTCAGAGATCTCAAGTCCATGGCTAAAGGAAATATGATTTTCCTTCAGGATACTCATAGAAACGTTTATATCTGTCAGACGGCGCATAAGCTTCTCATCTGATGCCTTAAGCCCATCCCTTTCACTCATTAATGTATGTAGTGTATCTAACAACAACCAGTCAACAGCTCTATATTTCCACAAAACTCCATAAAGTTGTCAAAAACATTATCCCCCAGAGCCTGGCTTCGTACAAGCGAAGCATTAGAAGAATCGAATGGTGATATCTGAATATCTCTTTTGCCAACCCACCCCATAGATTGGCAGTGCCATTCTGATTATGGGAATCAGAGTCCTTAGTGCCTTTGAGTCCAGTCAGAGTCAATCATAAAAACCCATTTTTAAGATTCTGTTTCTTAAGAATCACCCCACTCTCGGTACCAAGCTGTATTAGCTAGGGTTCTCTATAGAAACAGAATCAACAGGAAATATCTGTAGATATAAAATTTATAAAATGTCTCACGTAACCATGGGAACATAGAGCCTGAAATCCGTAGGGCAGGCTGTGAAACTGACGACTCCTATGAAGGGTCTAGACAAATTCCACAGGAGAGGCTCGCCGGCTGAAGCAGGAGGAAGAGTGTCTCTTCTGAATCCTCCTTAAAAGGCTTCCAGTAATTAGATTAATGTCCAAATTAAAGCAAGGCTATAAAAATGTCCAACCTAAGGCATGCAGGGAAGGATACCTTGGTTCAAGAAGGCCGATGATATTCAGGGCTTTTCTCTTAGCTGGAAAGGCACATGGTGGAACCTGCTAGTTTTCTCTTCAACAGCTTCCCCGGTGCTCTGTCTGTTCTGTTGGCTCTGTCAATTCGGATGGCTTTCATGGCTCTGAAGCTTTTTCCAAAATGGTTCCCTCTTAAAGAGCTCCAGTAAGTAACCCCACCTTGAACATTTCCATGGAAACCATCTAATCAAAAGTTACCACCCACTATTGGATGGGTCACATCTCTGGAAATAATCAAAAAGCTCCTACCCAGCAATTTTGAAAGAGGATTAAAGAACTTGGCTTTTCTGGAGTACACAACAGATTCTAATGGGCACATCCTCTGATTGGATAATTAGACGTCACTCAACTTTTGCAATTACAAACAATGCTGAAATGAACCTCCTTATATATATACACTTATTTGTCCAGATAGATCTGTGGGAGACATTGTTAGAAGTGGAATTGATGGTTTGAATAATATGTACTTTTAATATTTTGACAGCCACTGGCAAATGAAAGGATTTGGGTGTTTTTGGGATGGGGGGAAAATATCATACTTTGGGTGCTGGCACAAAAGAGAGATGTTAAAATGCCAATGATATGGAACTAGGTACTTGATGTTGCCTTAATTTATTTTTATTCATCAAATAAAAATTTAATCTTCTCCTCTATAGCATATGCTGAAAGTGGCTTATTTGGACAAAAGCAGTGATTATACCCAATCAGTTATTTTCTTCCACTACAAAAGGTTATATAGTATGCTACCAATTTTCTAAATAAATAGAAGAAATTATATATGTATATATGTACATGTATATAAATGTGTATATACATTTGTTTACATTAAAAATAAAGCCAATAGTAAGAATTAAAAAATCAATCTTCTTGTCTCATTGCTAGCCCTCCAGCCTTTAAAACATTGCTTCAAATATTTTATTCTTGGAATTGAATAATGTCAGAAGGCTCCATTTATGCTATTATCCTTTCTCTCTGAAAAAAATGTATGGCAAATGCTTCGTGTGTCATTATATGTGTCATTTCTCACTTGGTCCATAGTCCATTAAAACTGCTTTTTGGCATATGTATTCAATTTCCAAAATCTGGACAGTTCAGCTAAGATACCAGAAGCATTTACCCACTTCACAAATGTGATCATTTTGCTTTTCTTTATGTTGCCTTAAAAAATTCTCTAAACTGTTTCTATGTAATCTTTTGGCATCCCCAAAGAAAGGAAGCCAATACTCTTAGATCCCCTCATCATATTCTGAGTACCTCTATTCTAGGCTTAATTTATCTCTACCCTTGGCAAATTGTCTCCTTTTTGCGAGATGTTGCATTTATTTTCACAGCATGTAAAGCAATTCACTTTACTACGCATTTCACAACCTTTATTTCCATATGCATAGATGAGTAAGTGCACTATTCAATTCTATGTTTGTTAACTTTATTCTAGATAATTAGTATCTTTATACAAATAAGATATGATACTAATTAAGATTATTCTCATACAGATTCTAAATATCTTGTTTGCATGCCACTTTCTTGATCTCCCACCTATGTCTAAAGGAGCAAAATTAAAGGTCCTTCTGCAACGTATTTTGTGGTTTAGAAGAAGACAGTCATTTCTCTAAACAACTTTTATACCAAAGTATATAAAATATATATACTTTAAAAGAAAAGAGGGGGAGGGCATTCTTACAATTTTTATCTGTCCTTTTATGTCTACTTTTTGCTTTTACTCTCGTAAATCTTTTCCCCTTATTTAACTGTAGGAAGACCCTAAAATATACCAATACCCTGCACACTCAAAATGTGTCCTTTTTTTTCTAATTTGTTTCTTCCACCAAATTTGTATTCATTCCTCCTCTCAGAATTCTATAAACTCTGTTGTCTATTTCTATGTACAAGTCAACTACACACTTATACAGTTGGCTTTATGTGAATTGCTCAAAGTGTCTAAGTACTCTTTTAGGGCATCTTTCAAATTGCTTTTATTGCTTTAGACTCAATTTCTTTCTGCCCCAACTCTTAACTAATTTATATCCTATTTCGATTTTTCTTCTGGGCCTTAGCTTCTAGTTACCTATCCTCAGTTTCTTTAATCTACCCTTCCCCTTTCCCCCATTCCATAATTTTCCCCATCACTTATTTTCCCCACCATAATTCCTTTTAGGGAAAAAAACATTATGCAAATAACGTTTTTTTCTCCTCTCTGTATTAAAGTTATCCAATATATGAAAACTTCAAATGATATTAAATAAAATGACTTACATATGTAATACTATGAAAGACTGAAATATTTTAAAAGAGTTTGACAAGTTAAAAAGTGGTCATATTAAAACAGAAGAGAATTCGAATTGACATTAGACAACTATCATGTAGCAAAGAAATGAGCTAGGAAAAATTGATATTAAAAGTGGTCAGATGTCAATAGCTGGCAAATTAAATATAATGCCACTGGGAAGAAAGCAACACAGATCCTGCCAGGTATTAAAAAAGAATATGATAGGCAAAGCTGTACACTAAATATTGCATTGGAAAGAATTTATGAGCATACTCTATCTAGTTTTGATGAGTGTCACTTTGAAAGGGAAGTGGGAAAAAATGAAATGCATCGTGAAAGGAGCAAAAAAATACTAATGGAGGGGCCACGGTGGCTAAGCAGGCAGAGTTCTTAGCTCAGCAGGCAGAGTTCTCGCCTGCCATTCCAGAGAGCCAGGTTTGTTTCCCGGTGCCTGCCCATGCAAAAAAAAAAAAAAAAAATTAATATTGAATATGTTTAATGAACAATGGTTAAGGAAATAAAGAGAAGAAGCTTAAGGAATGGCTTTACTCCAATCTTTAAACAAATGTAATTTATTTGATTGAAACAATATCAATGATGCTTTTGTGAGGGTACTCTTCATTTTACTTAGAGGAAAGAAAAGGAAAAGATAAACATAAGATAAAAAAGATACATAGGTGCATTCCAAAGGAGGACTGAGAGAAGATGGCAGAGTAGGGAGTGCCAGGATGCAGTCCTTCCACCGGAACAATTATTAAACAGGAGGGAACTGTCTGAAACAACTATTTTGAAACTCCAGAGGCCAGAAGGGAAGAGCAGGAGGAAGAGGCTGATAAATTACAGTAAAGAACTGTAAACTGCTCTCTCCACAAATAGGATAACAGTGCCCATCTCCCATGCTCGTGGCAGACCACACTGGGTCGCAACCCTGAGTAGACTGCTGGTGACAGAAAGGGACAGAATCATCTTCCCCAAGACCAGGGGTGGGCACGGAGGATCACTGATCGTGGGTTTTGATTGGTGACTTCAGATAGCTGGAGGCCTGGCTCCAAGGGTGGTCACTTTAGCAATCTCTGCCCCAGAAAAAGATACAGGCCCATAAAGACAAGGAAAACCCTAGATAATACATTCACATTAGGCAGACCTTCCTGATAGTAGGGTTGAAGCACAGGAATATCTCTGTGTTATCACCAGTTGATTACAAAATCAAGAAACAGACATTTCAGGGAATAAATCCCAGAATTAAAATGTTATAATATTAAACATACTCTGTGCAACAAAAGAGTACAAGACAAACAAAGAAACAGGAAATGATGGCTGAACCAAATGAAGTGGATAAAAAACCAGAAAACATCTACAAAGTAGACCAGGATGTGGACATACCAAGCAAAGCCTTTCAAAAAACGAACTCAAAATTGTTCAAGGAGATGAAGTAAAATACAGGGAAAGAACTAAAGGATATCAGGAAAACAATGAACGAGCAATAGGGGAGTCTTAGAAAAGAGATAGGAATTTTAAAAGGGAATGAAACAGAACTACTTTAAAATACTATAATGACTGAAATGAAAAACTTCCAAGAGGGTTTCAAGAAAAGATTGGAGCCAGCAGAAGAAAGAATCAGTAAACTCAAAGACAAGACACTTGAAATGAGTCTAGCTAAGAAACAGAAAGAAAAAAGAATGATAAAAAAGGGAAACTAGCCAAGACAACTTTGATATACCATCAAGCATACCAATATATGCATTATTGTAGTCCCAGAAGAGAGAGAAAAAGGGGAAGAAGGAATATTGAAAGAAATAATGACAGAGAACTTCCCAAACTTAGCACATAACATGATTACGTACATCCAAGAAGCCCATAGAACACCACACAGGATAAAAATGACAAAAAATAAAATCCATTATATGTTAATCACAGTATTAAATGCAAAGGGCAAGGAGAGAGTTTGGAAAGCTGTGAGAGAAAAGTAAGATTATGTGTAAGGGAGTCTCAATTAGATTGAATACCAATGTGTTTTAATTTGTCAAATGCTGCTGAAATGGAATATACCAGAAATGGAATTGCTTTTAAAAAGGGAATGTTTTAAGAGCAAGTTTACAGTTCTAAGTCCAAACTAAGGCATCCAGAGAAAGACACCTTAACTCCAAACAAAGGTTGATGTCTCTCACATGGAAAGGCACATGGCTAGCATCTGCTGGTCCTTGTTTCCGGTTTCATTGCTTACAGCTTCTGATGCCAGTACTTTCCTCTCTAAATATCTGTGGGCCTTCACTAAGCTCCTCTGGGACACAAGTCTGGATTCTGGCTTGCTTAGCACCTCATGGGAAGGCACATGGCAACGTCTGCTGGGATCTGCCCATGTCTAAGCGTCTGCTCTCTCTGTCAGCACTCCAATCATCTCCAAATATCCATGTCTTTGTCAGCTCTGAAGCAACTGTTCTCCAAGCAACTGCATCTGAGGTTTCTCCAAAATGTTTCCCCTTTTAAAGGACTAAAGTAAACTAATCAAGATCCAATCTCAAATGGGTGGAGTCACATCTCCATGCAAACAATCCAATCAAAGTTTCCCCACTGTAAATAATGTCTTGCCTCATAAGATTAGATCAGGATTAAAACTTGGCTTTTCTGGGGCTCACAATAGTTTTAAACTGGCATATAATGGGCCATGAGAAACCATGGAAGCAAGAAGTCAGTGGGTTGAAATACTTAAAAGAGCTGAAAGAAAACAGCTGCCCCCAAAGAATTTCATATCCAGGAAGACTTTCTTTCAAAAATGAGGGAGAGATTATGACACTCTCAGATTAAAAAAAAAAAAAGGTGAGGGAATTCATCACCACAAAACTGCCCAACAAGCAATCCTAAAGGGAGTTCCACAGACAGAAAGGAAAAGACAATGGACAGTGGTTCAGCAGCATAAAGAATTAAAAACCTGTGGTAAACGTAACCATTTGGGCAAATATAAATGCCAGTAGTATCACAGTTACTACAACCCAACTTCTTACTTTCTAATTCATAAAAGTAATGATAACTCTCTAGTTTGGGGCATACAATGTACAAAGTTATAAGTGATAACAAGTACAAAAAAAGCTTAGGGGACAGAAAGGTATCAGAAAAGCACATGTGTATTCCTTTGAAGTTAAGCTGTTATCAAACCAAATGAGATTGTTATACATTTAGGATGTCAAATTTTAAATTCATTGGTAATCACTAGGAAAACAGATGAAAAATATATCACAGATAGGAAAGAGAAGGCACTCAATATGGCACAGAAAAAAGAGACAAATGAATATAAAAGTAGGCATTAAGGGAAGAATTGAGGGATAAAAAATTTGTGACATACAAAGACTAAACAGCAAAATGGCAGAAGAAAGTCCTGCATTATAAGTAATGACTTTAAATATAAATGGATTAAACTCTAGTCATATGGCAAATATTGGCAGAATGGATTAAAAAGTGTGACCTAACTATATGGCTGTCTGAAAGAGACTTCACATTAATTCAGAGGTTGAAAGTGAAAGAATGGAAAAAATATGCAATGGAAGTAGTAACCAAAAGAGAGCTGGGGTAGCTATACCAACACCAGACAAAATAGACTTTAAGTCAAATAGAGTTGCAAGGGACAAAGATTATTATTATATACTGATAAATGGGACAATTCAACAGGAAGATGTAGCAATTATAAATAATTTTACACACATTAACAGCACAGCACCAAAATATATGAAGCAAATACTGACAGATTTGAAAGGAGAAATTGAAAATTCTACGTCAATAGTAGTCGGTTTAATACACCACTTTCAATAATGGATAGAACATCTAATCAGAAGATCAATAAGTAAATACAAGACTTGAATGATACTCTAAACCAACTAGTCCTAACAGACATATTTGGAATATTGCACCCAAAAAAAGAGAATGCACATTCTTGTTGAGAATGCATGGATCATTCTCCAGGATAGGTCATACATTAGGTCAAGAAACAAGTCCCAATAAATTAAAAATATTTTAAATCATATAATGTATACTCTTCAACCACAATGGAATGAAGCTAGAAGTCAACAACAGACAGAGAAATAGAAAACATATTTTTAAGCAATCAAAGGGTTAAAGAAGAAATTACAAGGGAAATATGAAAGTATCTTGAGATGAGGGAAAATGAAATTTCAACATACCAAAACTTATGGAATGGACTGAAGGCAGAGTTAAGAGGGAAATTTACATTTCTAAATGTTTACATTAAAAAAGAAGAAAGATGTCAAATCAAAGACCTAAATTTAAAACTGGAAGAAGTAGAAACAGAAGACCAAACTAAACCCAAAGGAACATAAGTAAGGCAACAACAAATATTAGAGCAGAGATAAATGAAATAGGAAGAAAAACCCAGTAGAGTCAACAAAACCAAAAGCTGCTTCTTTGAAAAGATTGGTAAAATTGACAAGCCTTTAGCTAGACTGCAAAGAAAAAAAAGAGAGGACACAAAACACAAAAATGAGAAATGAAAAGGGGGACATTATTACCAACCCCACTGAAATAAAAAGGACTATAAGAGGATACTACAAATAACTGTAAACCAATAAATTAGATAACCAAGCTGAAATGGACAAATTCTTAGAAACACATAAAGATACCTACACTAACTAAGGAAGAAACAGAAGAACTCAACAAACCAACTACTGGAAAAGAGATTGAATGAGTAATCAAAATACTTCCAACAAAGAAAACCCAGGGCCAGATGCCCTCACGGTGGATTTCCACCAAACATTCCAAGAAGACTTAACTCCAATTCTGCTCAAACTCTGCAAAAAAACTGAAGGGGAGGAGTCACCCGTTAATTCATTCTACAATGCCATCACCCTCATACCAAAGCTAGATAAAGCTCCCCAAAGGAAAGTCAACCACAGACCAATATTACTTATGGATATAGATGCAAAAATCCTCAACAAAATACTAGCAAACTGAACTGAGCAGCATGTTTAAAGAATTATACACCATGATCAAGTGGGATTTATCCCTGGGGTACAAGGTTGGTTTAACAGAAGAAAATCAACTAATGTAATACAACACATTAACACAATTAAGGACAAAAACCACATGGTCACCTCAATTAATGCAGAAAAGGCATTTGACAAAACTGAGCAGCCCTTCCTGATAAAAATACTTATCAGGAATACTTAAAAATACTTAAAATACTTAAAATACTTAAAAATACTTAAAAATACTTAGGAATAGAAAGACTCTTCCTCAACGTATAAGGGCACATATGAAAATCCCACCGCTAACATACTATTTAATCATGAAACACTGAAAACTTTCCCTCTAAAATCAAGATCAAGGATGCATGGGTGATTCAGTGGTAGAATGCTTGCCTTCCATGCCCGAGACCCGGGTTCAATTCCTGGACCATGTACCACCCCAACCCTCCACACACAAAAAAATCAAGATCAAGACAAAAAGTTGTAGCCATACCAGTTAGGCAAGAAAAAGAAATAAAAGGCAAGTAAATTGGAAAGAAAGAAGAAAAAATTCACTATTTGCAGATGACATGATCCTGCATATAGAAAGTCCAGAAAATTGACAGCAATGTCTTTAGAGCTAAAAAATGAATTTTTCAAAGTAGTGGGGTATAAGACAAACATACAAAAATTGGTAGTGTTCCTATGCACTAGTAATGAGCAATCTGAGGTGGAAATCAAGGGAAAAAATTCCATTTACAATAGCAACTAAAAGAATAAATTATCTAGAAATAAATTCAACCAAGAAGTAAAGGACCTGTATACAGAAAACTATAAATCACTGCTAAAATTAATCACAGAAGACCTAAATAAATGGAAGGACATTCCATGTTCATGGATGGCAAGACTAAATATCATTAAGATGTCAATTCTACCCCAAATTATTTACAACTTCAATACAATTTCAATACAAATTTCAACAGCCTATTTTGCAGAAATGGAAAAGTTTATCAAATTTATTCGGAAAGGCAAGGGGCCTGGAAGAGCCAAAAACATTGAAAAGAAAAACGAGTTTAAAGGACTCACATTTCCTGATATAAAGCATATTACAAGTCTTCATTGGTCAAACCAGCATGGTACTGGAACAAGGATAGATATATTGAACAAGGGAATTGAATAGAGATTTTATAAAAAGTAGACCCTTGCACCTAAGGCTAGTTGAGTTTTGCCAATGCTGCCAAGTCCACTCATCTGGGAAAGAACAGTCTCTTTAACAAATGATGCTGTGAGAACTGGATATCCACATTGCAAAGAATAAAAGAGAACCTATATCTTAGATCATATAAAATATTAACACAAAATGGATCAAAGACTTACATATAATAGTCAGGACTATAAAACTTCTAGAAGCAAATGTAGGAAAGCATTTTCAATATCTTATTTTAGGCAATGGTTTCTTAAACTTTATACCCAAAGCACAAGCAATGAAAGAAAAATTAGATAAATAGGAACTCACCCAAGTTAAATAGTTTTGTACAAAAAAGGACTTTTATAAAAGTTAAAAGACAACCTATTTTATCTCAATGGGGGAAGACATTTGGAACCACATATGTTAAGGACTTAATATACAAAATATATAAAGAAAATCCTACAACTCAACAATAAAAAGACAACCCAATTTAAAAATGGGCAAAAGATTTGAACAGGCATCTCGCCAAAGAATAAGTACAAATGTTGAGAAAGCAAATGAAAAGATGTTCAACATCACTAGCTATTTGGGAAATGCAAATCAAAACCACAGTGAGATATCATTTAACACCCACTAGAATGTCTATTATTAAAAAAAAAAATTCGAGTGTTGGAGAGGATGTGGAGAAATAGGAACATTCATTCATTGCTGGTAGGAATGTAAAATGGTGCAGCTGCTGTGGAAAACGGTTCCATGGTTCCTCAGGAAGCTAAGTATAGAATTCAGTGTGACCTGGAAATCTCTCTAGTAGGTATATACTCAGGAGAATTGAAAGCAGGAGCTCAAACAGATATTTGTACACCTATGTTCTAAAAGCATTACTCACAATTGCCACAAGATGGAAGCAACCCAAATGTCCATCAATAGATGAATGGATAAAACAAAATGTGGTATATACATATGATGGAATATTATTCAGCTGTTAGAAGTTATGAAGTTCTGATGCATGCAACAGCATGGATGAACCTTGAGGACATCATGCTGAGTGAAGTAAGCCCAGCAAAAAAGGACAAATATTGTATAATCTGACTGATATGTACTAATTACAATAAGCAAATTCATAGAGTTAGAATATAGAATATATGTTATCAGGGAATAGACTAGGGTAGAGAATGTGGAGCTGATGATTACTTTGTACATGGATAGTGGCGATGGTACCACATTACTATGAATGTAATTAACAGAGCTGAATTATGTATGTGAATGTGGTTGAAAGGGGAAGTTTTGGATCGTGTATGTTACCAGGATGAAAGTTAGAATATAACACAGTGAACCTGTTGTGGACAATAAACTGGGGTTAATAGTACAAGCATAGGAATGTCCTTTCAGGAACTATAACAAATGTACAACAAGAATATAAAGTATTAGTAATTGGGTGCTATATGGGAAAAATCTACCTAATGCAAACTTGGACTATAGTTAACAGTACTATTTTAATGTTCTTTTATCAGTTGCAATGAAAGAACCACACTAACGCAAAGTGTCAACGATAAGAGAGCATATAGTTACACCATATTTTTTACATGACTTTTACAGAAACCTACTACTTCTCGAATTTAAAAAAGTAATAATTAAAAAAAATTATGCTAAGTGAAAGAACCAGACACAAAGTACTATATATTCTATAATTTCATTTATATAAAATATAAATATAAATAACTCTATAGAGTCAGAGTAATGAAAATGATCCAAAACTGATTGGGGTGACAAATGCACAACTCTAAATATACTAATATCCACTTATTGTACACTTTGGATGGATTATACGTATATGAATATATCTCAATAACACTGCTTAAAAGAAGGGGTTATGTTACAAAGATCAGTTTCCAGAAAAGTATTATGAGGTCAAAACTGCTGGTTGGATGAGCCAACCACATTTCTACACTCCTTTCTTCGGACAGCTCCAGTAGGGCATGTCCCATATGATACAGCTCCTCAGGAAAAGACTTCCTCCTACTTTCTAGTAAAAGCATGGCAAAGACTGCAGGAGCCATCCTGAGGCCATGATAGTAATCTCCCAAACTCCTAGACTTCAGTGCCTCTGCACCAGTGCCAGAAGCAACCTACCTACAGACTTTTCATTATGTATGAAAAATAAACCCCCTTATAATTAAGATGTTTTATTCAGGTTTTCTAATACATGCTGTGAAAAGCATTTCTGATGGTTTTTGGTAATGAATGGTGATGAGGGTAGTACAACATTTTGAATGTAATAAATACTACTGAATTATAAACTTAAAAAAACATGAGATAACATTTCACACCTATTGGAATGGCTGCTATTACAAAAATGGTAAATAGCTAGTGTTGGAGAGGATGTGGAGAAATAGGAACACTCATTTATTGCTAATCTTGGTTCCATAGCCACTATGGAAGACAGTGTGGGAGTTCCTCAGAAAGCTAAGTATAGAACTACCGTATGACCTGGCAATCCCACCATACAATACATACCCAAAAGAACAGAAAGCAGGGACTAGAACTAAGATTTGTACATCAATGTTCCAAACACAATTCCTCAAAGATGGAAGCAACCCAAATGTCCACCAACTGATGAATGGATAAATAAAATGTAGTATATACATACAATGGAATATTATTCAGATGCAAAAGAATGATGTCCTGATACATGCAATAACATGGATAAACCTTGAAGACATCATGTTGAATGAAATAAGCCAGAACACAAAAGTACAAATATTGTACTATCTGATTTGAGATCATTTAAATAAGCAAACTCATAGAGTCATAATCTAGAATATAAACTACTAGAGGATGGAGTAGGCATAAGGAATGGGAAGTTAAGGCCTAAAATGTAGAGGTTTCTTATTTGGAGTGATGGAAATGTTCTGGTAATGGATGATGGTGATGGTAGCACAACATTGTGAACATAACTAACAGAACTGAAATATATATCTGAATATGATTAAATGGGGAAATGTTATATTGTATATATAGTAACAGAATACAAAAGTTTAAAAATCTTTGAAAACTACACAAACAGTGAGCCCTAAGTTAAACCATGTACTACAGTTAATAATACAATTATAAAAATACGCTACCATCAATTGTAACAGATGTTCCACATCAGTGCAAGGTGTTAATAATAGAGTGGTATATAGGAATCCTGTATTATATGCATGATTGCTCTGTAAACCCACAACTACTCTAATAAAGAAAAAAGAGACATACAGGTAGCACATAAAAATGTATATTAATATTAATTGAACTCTGCTTTTATCATATAATACTGTTTGGAGTTCAAGAAACTCCCAACGGCTTGCTATTACTGCATTTATCATAACTCCTGTTTTTCAAAGACTTCTCTAATCTAGCCCCATGCCAACTATCTATTCAACATTATTTTCCATTATTCCACTATGTACTCTGACCTGTTACATCAGGTCGTTCTCTTGACTGCCTCCTTTGTAAAGTTATCTCTAACCAAGTCTTCTCTAAAATAACTAGGCACCTTTACTCGAGACTTACAATTTAGTATTTAATTATAAACGATTAGACTTGTTCTTCAGATAGAGTAACAGGAACTGGATTTACCTTACCTCCTGAAACAATTTAATAACCTGTCGCAATGTAAGAAAAATATAGTTTAAGACCCTGAACATAGGCATGAAGGAGAGGGATCTGTGAAAAATCAGAAACAAATGAATTGTGCCTTTTAACACCAGCAAATTATTGCCTGGAGAGGGTTTCCAGATGGAGGCACTGGGAGTGGGAACCCAGGCAAAGCCTAGCATTCTCCTAGAGTTGAGAGGACAGGGAGGGGGACAGGGAGAATATAGACAAGAAAGGCATAAAGGGAAACCTCTGGAGATCTGCAAACATTCCCCCTCAATTATTTAGGTGAATACTGATCAGAAAACCTTATATATAATTCAGGGGACTTGGGAAAGGACCCAAAAGGATTTTGCCTGGGTAGTGGGGAAAACTAGACTAAATCCATCTCTCAATCCACCTAATACCACTTCAACGTAAACACGCACACACACACACACACACACACACAAACTTGAAAAGAGAAGAACTGGGGAAGAAGAACAGAATGTAAAGCACCACCAGACTGGAAGTGAATCCTCATTCCTTCTCTTCCAGTATAACCAAATCTGTGCTTAAGGCATTATGAAACCTGTAAGCTCTCACGTCAGAGTGAACTGAAAGCTCCAAGAGAAGCCCTCTAGTTCTGGCTCAAAGAGCAGCAAGGGAGAGTTTTAAAGCTCTGAGAGACTGGAGAAGATCCTCCATTTTTTCCTCTTTTTTTTATTCCTTCCATTTGCTTGATCCCTACCCTCAGGAATCCAAGGGAGCAAGTGGTGGCAAAAGTGACAAAAGCAGCAGCAAGGATGGCAGGTGTCTAAAACCTTCCCCTTTGAGCAAAGGAGATGTGGTATCCCTCTGCAGTGACTCCCCATTGTTTTGTTTTCTCTCTCTGTTCTCCTCTCGCTTGGACCAGGACATGGGCACAGTTGTCATAAATGTGTGGCAGAGAATGATAAAAAAAGCCCCAGCTTTCAGGACAGAGGACCAAAGAGAGAGCCTCAGAGAACTGGAAGGTACCAAGGAGATCATCGAGAATAAGGAGTTTAGAAACACAACTATATAAAATTCCACATGATGCAATACAATTTAGAAATAAAAAATAACAAACTACTGATGCACATAAGAATGTGGACAGATATCAGACACATTAAATCATGTGAAAGAAGCCAGTCTCAAAAGGTTACAAAATGTATGATGCCATTTATACAACATTCATGAAAATACTGTGATGTAGAACAGATCAGGATTTACCACGGTTTAGGAGTGGGGTGGGAAGTACCCCTTGTTACTATCAAGGGGTAACAAAAGGGAGTATACTGGGGACATGGAAGAGTTCTGTATCATAATTGTGATTTTGATTACATGAATCTATGTATTTGCTAAAACACATAAAAGTATAACTAAGAAAAAAAGCCAATTTTAATGTATATAAATTTAAAAAAAGGAAAGGATGGTAAAAGATAACCCAAATTGGGTGGGCCACGGTGGCTCAGCAGGTAAGAGTGCTTGCCTGCCATGCCTGAGGACCTGAGTTCGATTCCCGGTGCCTGCCCATGTAAAAAAAAAAAAAAAAAGATAACCCAAATTAACACTAACTAAAAGAAAACTGGTATAAGTATATATCAGAAAAAATAGATTTCAGAGCAAAGAATATTCCCAGAAATAAAGACATTCATTTCATACTGTTAATTTACCTAGAAGACATAAAATTTTAAATGTATATGTGCCTAACAGCAGAGTTTCAAAACACATGAAACAAAAACAAAGAGATCTACAAAGATAAACAGAAAAATTCACATTAGAGTAGGATATTTCAAAACCTTTCCCTCAATAATTGTTTTTTAAAATATTCAGAAATCAGTATTATTCAAGCGTTCTATATCCTTACCATCAACTAATTTGACGAGATTGACATTTATGGAATAGTTCACCTAACAACAGAATGCAAACTATTTTCAACTGTACATGGAACATTTATCAAGATAGACCATATACTAGATCATAAAACTAGTCTTAGTAAATTTAAAAGGATTCATGTCATACTACGTATGTTCTGTGACTATAGCAGAATTAAATTTGAAATGAAAAACATAGGTCTCTGGAAAATCCCCAAATACATGGCAACTAAGTAAGATATTTATAAATAACCATGGGTCAAAAAAAGAAATCAAAAGTAAAAATAGAAAGAATTTTGAGCTGAACGAAAATGAATATACAACCTGCCAAAAAATTGTGGGATTCAACTAAAGCTGCACTTAGGGGTAATTTTATAACACTAAATGACTTTTTCAGAAAGAACAGTCTCATATGAATGACCTCAGCTTCCACCTTAAGAAACTAGAGAAAGAAGAGCAAATTAATCCCAAATTAAACAGAAAAAGGAAATAATAAAGATCAGAATGTAACTCAAAGGAATAGAAAACAGAAAAACAATAAAGAGCAATAAAACCAAAGGCTGGTTCTTTGAGAAAATCAATAAATTTGCTAAAATTCTGGCCAGTTTGACTGGGAAAAAGGTAAGACAGAAGACACAAGTTGCCAGTATCCACACTGAGAGAGATGACGTAAACTAGATATTCTAAAGATATTAAAAAGATAATAAGGAATTATTATGACTAATGCTATTATCAATAAATTTGACAACTTACATGAAATAGACAATTTACTTAAAACACACAAGCTACCAAAGTTTATTCCAAAAGAAATCAATACCCTGACTAGTGTTATATCTACTAAAAATTGAATTTGAATTTAAAAATTTTCCCTCAAAGAAAATTCCAAGTCCAGATGGTTTCACTAGTGAATTCTATTAATCATGATAATATCAATTCTACATAAACACATCCAGAAAGCAGAAGAGAAGGAAAAAATTTCCAACTCATTCTATGTGACCAGCATCACCTTGATAATAAAACCAGATAAAGACAGTCAAAGAAAATTAATACCAAAATCCCTCATGAACACAGATGCAAAAATTCTTAGCAAAATTTTAGCAAATCAAATACAATAATATCTATAAACATTAATATACCATGAACAAGTGGGGATTATCTCTGTGATGGAAGTTGGTCAAGCTTTCAAAAATCAATTACTAAACTTAATATAATATAATCATATTTACTGATTAATAAAGAAAAATCATGGTATCATCTCAATAGGTACCAAAAAAAGAAAAAAAAAAGCATTTGTCAAAGCCCAACATCTGTTGCTGATTAAAAACAAAGACAAACAAACAGAAAACCTCTTAGCAAACAGGAATAGAAGGGAACTTCCTCAAACCTTATAGCTAACATACTTAAAGGTAAAAGATTGAAAGTGTTCCCCCAAAGATCATGAAAAAGCAAGAAAACCCACTCTTACCACTTCTATTCAACAGTTTTTGGGAGGAGGTGTAGCCAGTGTGTTAAAGAGAGAAAAAATATGCATAATTGGAAAGGAAGAAATAAAACTTTATTTCTAGGCAACATGATTGTCTATTCATGAAAACCTATGGGGGGGTGCAAGGGTAGTTCAGTGGTAGAATTCTCGCCTGCCATGCAGGAGACCCAGGTTTGATTCCCAGCACTTCCCAAAAAACTAACAAGCAAAACACACACAAAAAATTCAACAAATGGTGCTGCAATAGAGGGATATTCACATGGAAAAATAATGAAATGTGACCCTGCCATACAGCATGCAAAAAAAAAAAAAAAAAACTATGAAAATCTTGAAAAACATCCTAGAACTAATAAATCAGTTTAACAAGGTTTAACAAGGTTATAAGGTACATGTGCCAGTTTGAAAACATTATGTACTACAGAAAAGCCATGTTTTAGTCCTGATTCAATCTTGTGGGGGCAGCCACTTCTTTCAATCCTAATTCAATACTGCAGGTTAGAAACTTTTGATTAGATTATCTCCAGGGAGATGTGACACACCCAGTTGTAGGTATGACTTTTGACTAGAGGGAAACGTGACTCCACCCATTCCAGGTGGATCTTGATTAGTTTACTGGAATCCTTTAAAAGAGGAAACATTTTGAATAGAGTCAGAAATGACAGAAGCCTCAGAGCCAACAGAAATTTCAGAGCAGAGTTGACGAAGATGCCAACATGTGAAGAACAGAGATACAGATGTTTGGTGATGCTTGGAGCCCAGCAGACGTCGCCATGCGATATTATGCAAGCCAGAACCTGGAGAGAGCAAGGGAAGCCAAGAAATGAAAGCCAGTCCCAGAGAAGCAAAGTGAGGACCCCCACAGCAACAGAAGCTGAAAGTAATGGAGTGCAGGAACAAGGGGACAGCAGACGCCAACCACAAGAATACCCAGCTGATAGAGGTGTTCCTGATATATCAGCCTTCCTTGAATTAAGGTATGTTTCCCTGGAAGCCTTAGTTTGGACAATTTTATAGGCTTAGAACTGTAATCTTGTAACTTATTAAATGTCCCATTTTAAAGGCTGTTCCAGTTCTGGTATATTGCATTCCAGTAGCTTGCAAACCAGAACAGTGCACAATGAACATGCAAAACTCAAATGTATTATTTACTACATCCTAGGAACAAACAGAAATCAAAATTATGTCTTACAGCTTATTTGGCTCAAAGTTGATGCATCTTATTCTTCTGTACGAGGTTTCTTTCGGAGATGATGAAAATGTACCAAAATTGAATGTGGTGATGGTTGCACAACTCTGAATATACTAAAAAACATTTAACTCTACTCTTTAAATGGATGGTGAATTGTGTGGTATGTGAATCATATCTTAATAAAATTGCTAAAAAAAAATGAAGACTATGATTCAATGAATTACCACAGGATAGGGTAGTGAGAAAAAGATGCTGACAACCTGGGATAATATAGAAGGTGTCCATGAGATATAACCACAGCTGTAGTAGTAAGAAAGGAGTGGGAAAAATGCAATAATTCTTAATCTTATCAGTTACTACTTAAGGTAACCCTGTTTGATCTTTCTTGATGGAGTAAAACTAATTTGCACTCCTAATTCCATCATGGATACTCTTCAGAACTGTTTGGAGCTCTGGGAATGCATGTCAGTTAGGTATTAAACTTGCCAAGCAGATCTACAACAGCCTAGTTTACTGTATCTTATTTAATGGAGATGACTAATCTGCTAGAGTAGTTCAAGTCAACCAGATGGATGTCTTATTTAGCACACCCATCATTTCTGATGAGCTACATTTCCTCTGAACACCTTCTCTGTTTGGCTGGAGTAGAAGGAAAATGAATATTTATTACACACCTCACTTTCCCATAAACTGTCATGTCTAATCCTCACATCTCTTACCCAGATTATATATAAGGAGACTGATGAAGAGGATAAGTGACTTTCCCAAAGTCACATAACTAGCTGGTAAGTGGAAAAACCAGGATTCCAGCTTTGGCCTAAACCCATGTCCATCCCACCACAGTTAGGCAGGGGGTAATCCTACAGAGTGAGACTTCTTAAATCTGTTTCTCCCAAGTGATTAGATCCATATCAGCTATTTTCAATGCCTTTGGAAGCTGGAATTTGAGTTACTGCTAATTTTAAAACAATGGTAATATTTACACATTAAACACTTCTCTGGCTTGTTCCCTTGACAACCATGCACCTAACATCAGATGCAAAAATGTTCTCTGTTAGTGCCTGGACTTAAAATCTCAATTTGTGAGATCATAATCTTTAACGCACTTTTAAACAGAGCATACAAGGGCTTTGTATGCCTTTGTCTACGACACCTCAAAAATATTATAATAACATAAAAAGTCAGTTGAAGAAATATTATCTTCAGTTAATACAAACTTTTGGGTTAATTTTACATCACTGTTCCTACATCCAGCCTGGACCAACATAGGCTGAGCTAAAATATAAGAGAGCTAAGGACTCTCAAACCAGTTACAATTGTTTTTTTCAACCATTATGTTCTCTTTTAATTACACAGGTTAGATACAAAATAAAAATATTAAACAGTATAGGATTATACAGAGTAAAAAGTGCAAGACTTCATTCATCTCCCTAATATATAATTTTCCCTCAAATAGACAGGATTATACTATACAAATTGCCCTGCTATTTTTTTCAATTATATCTTATAGTTCTTTCCATTCAATACATAGATCTATCTTACACTTTTTAATGACTGCAAAGTATTACATAGTATCAATGCACCATAATTTATGTAACTATTTCCCAAGATATATAGGGAGAAAGGGAGGGGCCATCTGTCAGGATGGAAGAAGGACCCTGCTTCTAGAACCATAGTTCTGAAAGTGTGTTCTCCAGGCCTGCAGCATCACCTGGGAACTTGTTAGCAATGTAAATTCCAGGCTCCACTCCCAAATCAATAACTCTGGATTGGGGCCCAGCACTCAGTGTTTTAACAAGTCCATTCTATGATTGTGCTGCATGCTAAAATTTGAGAAGCATGGTTCTATATCTCTCTTACTACACTAACAGCTTTAAAGTAAAAATTTTAAATCAGCATTCCATAATAACTGGTTCTAACAGATGACTATGAGCATAGTTAGGACAGAAGTACAGCAGAGAGGGAGGAGGTCTCTTTCTGGGTTTTTTATTATTTTAAAATTTTCCTTAGAGAGAGCACTTTAATATATCAAAATCCTTCTTCCTCTTATGTTTTGCCAATGTGGATTCCTTATACTCTTATCCCATAGCCTTGACAACCAACAATTAAAACATTTACATAACACTAAGACACCAGAAGATGGAAAGCTTTTTTCTTCCTGATCCTCACACTTCTGTTTGTACCCACATGACAACGAACCTTAGCACCCAGCTTCTACTGGCATCTATGAGATACTGGGAAAATGGGAATTCATTGAATCACAGAGGGTCAGAGCTAGAAGGAAATTTAGAGGTCTTCTAGTCAAGAGTCTCATTTTGAAGATAAAGAAAACAAGGCCCAGATAACTTGCATGACACAGTAAGATCACAGAGCATGTAGAAGTCTCTTCTCTGATATAACCTAAGAGGGCTGGGTCCATGGAAGGTGCTTAATTAACAACTGCTGATTTGACTTGAGAGGAGAAAGTTGTCTGTGCTAGTTCTCTAAAGAACAGAACCAACAGGAGATAACTGTAAATACGTGATTTATAAAAGTGTCTCACGCAATCGGGGGAATGCAAGAGTCCAAAATTTGCAGGGTATGCTATGAGGCTGGCAACTACAATAAAGGGTCTCAATGAACACCACAGAGAGGCTCACTGGCTGAAGAAGAGTGAAAATTCTCTCCTCTTCCTTAAAAGTCTTCAAATGTTTGGATCAAATCCAACGGACTAGATTCTCTAGTTTGTGGAAGACACACCCTAGTTGATCGCAGATGTAATCAGCTACAGATGCAATCAACTGACTTATGATTTAATAAACCAGCCTTCTGATTTATCAACCAGCATGAAATACCTCTGAAGTAATGGTTAGGCCAGTGCTTGCATGAACAGACAACTGGGCACCATCACCTGGTCAAGCAGACACCAGAACCTAACCATCACACTGTCCAAAACAAGGGGGACCAATTAGGAAGGCAGAGTCTCAGCAGTCCTCTTTAAATTTCCTACTGACAGCGTGTTGAAGGTACATGAATGTGAGACCATCAAGTCATGTTGTAATATTTTTGTTTCTACATGAACAGAAAAGACTTTCTGGCCTTGAAAGATTGTTGCTTAATTTTTAAACTGTTGAACAAACACCATTGGGTCTTTCAAAGGCCTTTCATTATAATGATTCTTGATAGATATATGCATTAAACGCATCTCAGAAATTTTTAAAAATATGCATTTAGAAAGATATATTTTCCCTAGCTTACTAAGCAGAGAACACTAATGTAATTTAATTACTTCTAGAAGACATTCATGGACATCTAGTATTATATTATGCTCTAATTCAGCAATGTCTACAAATGTCACTTCTCTACAGGTTGGCCATTTGTACATGGGATGCTTATCTCTATGGTAAATAGTTCCACACTTTCATGTTTTTTAAATATTTATATTGAGAAATCTTCACACACACACAGTCCATACATGGTATATAATCAATGGCTCACAATATTATCACATAGTTATATATTCATCACCATGTTATGCTTTTTTAGATCTTTCAGTGTTCTATAGTTTTACTGTCTTCTCATTTGCTGTCAGTTATTACTTCTTATGCCTGTCAGTCTGTTTGCATCCCCGAGTTCTTACCCCTACTTCAAACCTACTATTGACAATATGGGTTGAGATGCAAGATAAATATGATCTTTAGCACTATGTTAAAGGTGAAAGTAAAATGGATTGTGACTAAGGAAGTAGAAACTTTAGTGGAGGGACTTTGTGGTATTTACTTTGGCTGCTATGGAATGGCATGACAGTGCTGCCAAGTACAGTATTTTGTAACAAAGTAGCATGACAGCAAGACTACCATTATACAAATAATACAAACAATGAGCTCTGGGGATATTTATTTATATCAGGAAGGTATGCAGTTCCTCCCGCAAGATTTCTCCCTTTCTAAGTTTTAAGCTATGTAAATACTAGAAAAGGGAAAGTTAGATTACCTGTAATACCACAGAACTGTGGGTATTGCTGGTAAAGATGCGTGTGGCTCCTGCCTTGGAAGACTGCAAATGGGATGAGAGACCCATTTCGCTGCTTCCAAGAGACAATTTCATGTGCTGGTCTTCCTCTTCCACCAGAGATCTGAAAAAAAAATTTAAAGCAGAAAGAAAGGAAAATTAAAACTTCTCATAATTCACAAAAACAAGATTATATATAGAAATAATCAACCACCATTGCCAAACATCTGATTATGGAACATAGTGAATTCATTTCACTGTTTTCAGCTCAAACCACTCTATATCATGGAGGAAATATATATATATATATATATATATATATTATATATATATATACAATATATATATATATATTTGTAAAAAGTTTTCCAAAGTCAGAAACAATAATAAGAACTGAGAAATCTACATAAAAGTTGGTTCAAAACTATAAACACCAAGATACTTGCTTTTAGTATTTTATTGTTTAGGTAACAATGTCATCTAATATTATTATTCATGTTAAAATCAATTTGGAACACCTAATTTTAGAAATATAAAAACAAATGCTGGGAGTTCCTATAAGATAGTGAATAGGATAGGTCAAGTTCACCTCTGCTCCAAGGGACAACTAGAGATGTGATAGGAAGGCAACTGGGATGGTGATTCCAGGGTGTAAGTGACCTGGGAGGGTCTTCTGTACCACATAAGGAAGTTCTGGATGCAAAAGCTGAAGAACTGAGATGCAGAGAACCAGCTAATACAAACAGCCTAATGTACACCTTTACAAATGGAAGCCTGGAGACCTCTGGAGTGCAGGGACCGGGAGTCAGAGACAAGGAACCCTCATGAAAATACAAAGCTTTAAACTACTGAAAGAAATCAACTTCTAAAGTAACCCTATCAAGATATTTATATGGCTCAAAGACAACAGAAGATCACTAACCATATGTAGATGCAGATACAGTCCAGTCTAATGACCAAATTAAAACACCAGAGAAGACACAGACTTCGGAACAACCAATCAAAGACATTCATATAATACTACTAAATAAAATCAATGGGATGGCTAATGACATGAAGGAGATCAAGAAGACACTAGATGACCATAAAGAGGAATTTGAAAGAATAAATAGAAAAATAGCAGATATCACAGAGATTAAAGCTGCTGTAGACCTATAAAAAATATACTTGAGACACAGAACAGCAGATTTGAAGAAACAGAAGAAAGAATAAGTGAACCAGAGGACAGGACAATTGATTTCAAATACTCAAAACAGCAAATGGCAAAAAAGATGGAAAAATATGAATTGGATCTCAGGGAAATGACAGACAAAACAAAGCACACAGATATAATCATTGGTGTCCCAGAAGAAGAGAAGAGTAAAGGGCAAGGAAGTTCACCTGAGGATATAATGGGGGAAAACTTCCCAATCTTAAAAAAGACATAAAATATGCAAATCAAATATGCCCACGAACTCCAAACAGAATAAATCCAAATGGGCCTGCCCTGAGAAACATACTAATCAGTCTGTCAAATGCTGAAGAGAAGCAGAAAATCTTGAAAAAGGTAAGAGAAAAACAATCTATTACATACAAGGGAAACCACATAAGACTGAGTTTGGACTAATCAACTGGCACTATGGAGGTGAGAAGGCAGTGGTATGATATGTTTAAGATTCTGAAAGACAAAGACTTCCAGCCAAGAATTCTGTAACCAGCCAAACTGTCCTTCAAAAGTGAGGGAGAGATTAAAATTTTGACAGACAAACAAATGCTAAGAGAATTTGTTAACAAGAGACTGGCTGTATCAGAGATACTAAAAGGAGTTCTACTGGCTGAAAAAAAGACAGGAGATGGTGGTCTGGAGGAGGGCACAGAATTGAAGAGTATCAGTAAGAATAACTTAAAGGATAAAAAGAGAAAGAGAGAAAAGAATATATAGATCTGACAAATATAATCCAAAAGATAAAATGGTGAATTCAAGAATTGCCTTTACACTAATAACCTTGAACATTAACAGACTAAATTTACCAGTTAAAAGATACAGATTGGCAGATTGGATTAAGAAATATAATCCAGCAATATGCTGCTTACAAGAGACTCATCTTTGACATAAGGATACAAATAGATTGGAAGTGAAAGAATGAAAAAAAAACGTCCCATACAAGCTGTAACCAAAAGAAACCAGGAGTAGCTATACTAAGATCAGAGAAATAGACTTTATCTATCTTTTCCCTTATATACAATTCAAATTTTTCCATCTTTTTTGCCATTTGCTGTTTGAGTGTTTGAAATCAGTTGACCTATCCTCTGGTTCACTTATACTTTCTTCTGCCTCTTCAAATCTGCTGTTCTGTGTCTTGAGTGTTTTTTTTTTATTTGGTTTACAGCATCTTTAATCTCTGTGATATCTGTTATTTTTCCATTTATTCTTTCAAATTCCTCTTTATGCTCTTCTAGTGTCTTCTTGATCTGCTTTATGCTATTAGCCATCCCATTTATTTTATTTAGTAGTAGTATATGAACAACTTTGATTAGCTGTTCCAAAGTCTGTGTCTCCTCTAGCATTTTAATTTGGTCGTTAGGCTGGGCTATAGCTGTCTGCATCATGATATGCTTTGTGTTGTCTTTGAGGTATGTAAATATCTTGGTAAGTTTACTTTGGAAGTTGATTTCCTTCAGTACACTAAAGCTCTGTATTTGCGGGATGGATAAGGAGCAGGATGCAGAGTGTGGGGAGGAGCACAACAGTGCAATGATGCATTTCAGTGCAGGTACAGGCACAGGTTAGGGATGCTATGCTGGTGCCTGTGAGCATGGGGTGCAGGTCACATAGTTGTGGAGGTGCGGTGCGGGAGCCGAGGGTATGGGGTGCAGCTCAGGCAGACTTTGGAGCATAGGAGCACGGTGCAGCGTGGGGGACAAAGAGGTAGAGTGCAGTGGGAGGCAGATGGGGAGGCTGTGCGGATGCACACGGGCTGATGTGCAGGTAGGATGTGGGTGGACATGTGGAATGTGAGGGTCATGGGTATCAGGATGTAGGGTAGGTGGTACAGAGGTCAGCACATGGGGGGGCAGGGGGTCCAGAGGGCCCTGGATGCAGATGTGGGAGTGTGCAGGGGCAGGCACAGGGTTATGGGATGTGCATGTGTGAGGGGGGCTGGCATTGGGTGGGCAGTGCCCTAGTACTGGTGTGCAGGTCTGGAAGGGGTTGGAGTAGGTGTGCACGTGTATGCAGAGCAGGGGCTATATAGCACAGATTTGCCCACAAGCACCAGCCAGGTGTGGAAGCAGGGTGCTTGTGCTGGGGAGTGGGGCAAGTGTGCACATTTGTGGGGTAGGGGTTGAACGAAGGAGTCAAGAAGTCAGTGCACAAATGCATGGGCACTCGACAGTGGGGAGGATGTGGTTGTGTGGGTGCACATGTCTGGGGGGCAGGTGTCACCTGGCTGGGCAGTTCAGTACTTGTCCAGAGCTAGGGGTAGGGGTGACTGGAGGCTGCGTGTGTATGCAGATCTGGGAGGGTCATAAACTGATGTACATGTGTGCAGAGCTCAGGGGGTGCATGGTGGGGTTGTGCGACTGTTTGGGCTGGGGGTGGGTGTAGCCTGGGTATGAAGCTAAGTGCCCACAGCCTTCATGCACTAGCACCCACCTCATGGAGCAGGAGGGGGTGGTGGGTCTCAGGAGGGGCGGGGTAAGACTGCACTTACACAGAAGAGGTGGGTTGGGCAGGGGTAGGAGTGTGCACGCTTCGGGTGGGGATGGGAGGCAAATATGAGCAGGGGGAGGTATAGTGGGGTGGAGACACTTGGATCGAGGGGAGGGGGGGTGGGTAACAGGGTTCAGGTGCGTGGGGTGTGGGGTGAGTAGCAGGTGGTGGGGCTGTGATAGAAGTGAAGGTGGTTTACTAGTGGGTCTAGAAGAAATATTACCGTACTGAAAGTGAAAATGATTGAAAGGGGTTGTATAGACTCATGTGTCCTCCAGTTGACATTATAAAAAGGTATGAATCTTGTACAAAGAGTGTTTAAATCCAGGGTATATAGGGGGAAAACTGCTATTGCATGCTATGGGCTATGTTTAAGAGGAAAACATCAACAGTACCACAGCAACACCAGAGGTAAATAATGGGGAGAGGGACAAGGGTAAGGGGAAGTTTGTATTTTCTATTTGATGAGACTGTGTTTATTGGTTATCTTTCTCTTGGGAACAATGAAATTATCTAAAATTGAGAGTGTTGATGGACTGTTGACTTTGGACATTATACATGATGCCCAATGAACGGAAGTGGCTGAATGATGCACTGACTGAGAGGTAGACTGGCGAACGATGATGCATACATATGATCGAATATTGTGCTGCTACAAAAAGAAATGAAGTTGTGAGGCATGTAACATTGTGAATGAACCTGTGGGTCATTTGGTGAAGCAAAATAAACCAGAAACAAAAGAGCAAATATTGTGTGGTTTCATTTATAAAATACTAATAAGAAAACAGGGACCCAAATTGTAAACTCTTATAGCAGTCACATTTAATCCAAAGTGGTAATTATTATTTCTGGGTTTTTGAGAGGCTGTTTTACATATGTATAACCTGGTATTTAGAGATAAGAGCAAAGTTGATCACGTCAGGATTAAGGTAATTCAGAATACAGGGATAAGGAACATATTGTATTTTAGAAACTCATCTACTCTTTGAGACCAAAGGAAGAAAGGGTTATTTTGTACAGAACCTAAGTTTTCTGTTGCATATAATCTAATTCAGCATGTCTGGATAGATCATTTAAACAATCCAAATACAGGGAGCCCAGATTAAGAATGAGGGCCTTTAATCCTGTCTATTTTATTGTAATGCCTGGATACATCCCAGAGTATATTAAGCAGATAAACAAAAAGTATAGGCAAGATCCCTTGAGGGATGGGAGAAAAAATATGGAAGTATTAAACTTTACCACCGGGGAAACCCTTGATACTGTGTCAAACATTAGGGACACTCAAATCAATAGGCCAAGCCCTTGATCTTGAGGCTTGCTCTTGTGAAGCTTATGTATCTAGCAGAGAAGTTTAGCCTACCTATAGGTATGCCTAAAAGTTACTTCTGGAGGACCTCTTTTGTTGCTCAGATGTGGCCTCACTCTCTCTAAGCCCAACTCTGCAAATGAAATCATTGTCCTCCCCCCTATGTGGGACATGACATCCAGGGGTGAAGTTCTCCCTGGCGGCTTGGGAGATGACTCCCAGGAATTAGACTGGCCCTGGCACTGGGATCAACAATGCCATCCTGACCAAAAGGGTCAAAAGAACTGTAACAAATAAGGTATTAGTGGCTGTGAGAGTTCAAATAGAGTCGAGGTGCTACTCAGGAGGTCACTCTTATGCAAGCTTCAGTTAGACATTGCTACCTATCATAGCTTTCCAAACCCCAAAGAAAACCATTCCTGCCAATCCTAAAGTACACCTAGGGCATTATATAAAATTCTACGAAGCTTCCATGCACCTAGGGTAACTTTCCTGAAACCTACAATCTCAGATGGGTCCCTGGATGAGATAAGTCCTGAAATGCAGAGGAGCCAGCCTTCCCAGAACATCAACGAGTTCCATCCCCCTCTCCCATATTATTATCAACAGCCCCTTCTAACATGAAAAGGTTAGAATGGATATAGCCCAAATACCCCTAAAGAGTAGGAGAAAGATCAAGGGTGATGGTGGAGTTATACAGAAAAGGTAAGGTTTAATAAGTGAGTATGATTGCTGAACCATTATATTGATATTTCTTTTAGTCTCCTGTATCTTAGATCAGCTAAAAGTTAAAACGTAAAATTGTAGAATTGTAACCCTTTCCAAAACTCTGAAATCTGTTCTACAACTAATTGTTGCAGTGTGCTTTGAAATTTATTGCTTTTTTTTGTATATATGTTATTTTTCACAAAAAAGAAAAAAAAGCATTTATGAAGTGCTTGCTCTGCCCAGCACAGACACCATACAGAATAAATACAAAACAGAATTTTTAAAAAATTACAATGTACTCAACAATGTGAATAAACTGTGAAAGCAGATACACACACACACACACACACACAATGCTACCAGTTATTGAATAGCCACTATGTATCAGGTATTGTATTTGCTAAGAATTTTACACACATCATCTCATTTAATCCTTAGAATAATCCAGTTCAGTAGGTACTATTACCTGCTTTTTATTAAGGGTAGGAAAATTGCGCTACAGAAAGGTTAAATAATTTATCCAAGGTCATAAAAATATTAAATTCACTGGGCCAAGATTTGAATCTAGTTCTAGTCAAATTCTAACTCCAAAGACCCCATTTTAAAAGTCAGAGATTAACTATGATGTATAAAACATTACTTCCTCTTTAGTTATTGGTTATAGTTCTTATTCCAACTGAAGAAAAGTTTACACAGGAAATAATAACTCTCTCTGAAGAGTTTTGGATTGATAAGATATACAGCTACAGTTGTAGTTTCATCTTTTTCAAAGATATGAATAATGAAAAACGCAAGCTATGTCCACATATATTACAAGAATAATTTCTCAGGGGCTACAAAACAGCATCAAAGAACCCTTGGTCAACAGGTCAGTGAGTTTCACAGCTAATACAACAAAATGTTTGATAGTTAAAGGGCATCAATTAAATTACCTAAAAATTGTGCTTATTGAAACATCACAGTACTCATGGCCATCATGGAACAATCTTTCATTATTCCTTAGAATAGGCAGGCTTACGTTTGATTAGGTATATATTGCTAAAATTGTCTCCAAATCACCAAGCTAAGAATGGGGAGTCGATGGGTATGAGTGAGTTTGCACGTTCATGACGTAGACTGATAGAATGAACATCAGGGAAGAAGAAGGAAGAATGGATTTTCAAAGGCTAGAACTCTCTATTTGTCCATTAATTTATCTGTAACATCCTAAATTTGAATTATTTGCTTTTCTAACTGTGGGATTCCCGATATCTTAAATTGGATTTAATGATTTCACTTTTTTCCTATCATACCTATAATCTAAGTCAATGAATTTTTAAACAAGAAGGAAAGTTTTAAAGCTGTACCATACTTTTAACTCAAATCCTACTTTTAAAATTCTGACACTAACCAAATGGTTTTAAATCCTGCAATAATGAGCAAAAATTCAGGTCTTAAGGGTGCCATCAATTCTTCTTAATGATAAAGATTCATACTATAACCAAAACCGAATAATATATAGTCATGTTTTCTGCAACTCTCATATTTAATAATGAAGAGAATAATTTAAATAGGATTTTAACAAACATAAAAGAAAATGGAAACAGTCATCCACTAGTGTTTCAGAAGCAGCTTTAAAAGAGAATATATACATATATACATATATATAGCTATATATCATATGCACATTTTTAAAACATCTTTTGTGGATAGACATTTAAAATTACAGGATGAATTGAAAAAGTGAGAAATAGATTGATGGTGATTGATATCCCTAACCAGAACATTTCCATTCATTTAGAATTATTTTAAAGGGATAGTTGAGCAGGTTGTTTTATTAGTTTTTGTATTCTCTGCACAGAATATGGCACATAAGAGGCTTTTATATGTCTTCTGAATGAATAATCTCATTTTTTGTGGATCACTCAAAAGACAACATCAATGAACATTTTTGCAGATCACTGGTATAAATGGGAAAGAACTAAAGCTCAAATCACATTGCCCCTACGACATATCTTAGAAATTGCCTTTTAAATAAACTCCAGATAGTAACTTGCTTCCTTGTCATTTATTTCTTACTCTTAATATTAAAAAACAGAATGTGAAAATGTAATCCTTTCTTGGCAATATAATAGGTCTGGCTTTCTCCTAATTACTTCAAAAGCTAAAGAAGCTTTCAAAAGCATCTTCTTCATGCCTTTTTATCAGCATCTTTTTACTTTTGAACATTCAAAATATACCCTATTATTTATGTACCAGTAACAGTACATGTCAGGTCAACCTTCTCAGCAGAGTCAATACTTTCTTATTCCCTTTTCATTATGTTTATTGACTGGCTGTCAATAAACATAATGAAGTATTGTTCTTCAAGACTGCAAGGAGGTAACACCCTTTGGCAAACCCCAGGCCACAATTACATCAAACAATCCTTAAAGGAATGATTATCTGACTAATCCTAAGAACAAGTAGCATTTTTTAAAATCTTATTTTTCCAAGTTACAGGGTTTAAAGCAGTAGTTAAAAACAGTGATTCTCCCTTATACAGTGTTGGTAGATTGTACAATGGTGTAGCCACTGCTGGAAATGAGTTTAGCAGTTCCTCTGAAAGTTGAAAATAGAATTGCCCTATGGTTTCATGTCCTTGGGTAACCTTCCAAAAACCTACAACCTCCAGATGGGTCCCTGGACCAGATAAGTCATGAAATGCAGAGGGGCCAGCCCTTCCAGAACATCAACTAATTCCATCCCCCTATCCCATCGACAGCCCGTTCCAACATGGAAAAGTTAAAATGGGCATAGCCCAAATATCCCTAGAGTGAGAAAAAGATCAAAGGGGATGGTGGGGTTATACAGAGAAGATAGGGTTTAACTAATGAGTATGACTGCTGAATGATTATATCAATATTTCTTTTAGTCTCCAGTACGTTAGAGCAGCTAGAAGCAAAAACCTAAAATTGTAGAATTGTAACCTAGACCAAATTCTGAAATCTGTTCTACAACTAATTGTTGCAGCGTGCTTTGAAATTTATTGCTTTTTTGTATCCATGTTATTTTTCACATAAAAGAAAAAATAGTCAATTGTGATAATAAAAAAATATATTCCTCTTAGTCTCCAATGTTCTGGAGCAGCCTGAAGAAAAAATCTGAGATGATGAAATGGCAGCCTATGACAAACTCTGGGTTCTGTCCTTTAACTAGAGTTGAAGAGTGCTTTGAAAATTGTTGTTTTTTTCCTTTCTTTGCTTTATATATGTTATATTATACCATAAAAAAAAGTTTAAAAAAATTACCCCATGGCCCAGCAATCCTACTTCTTGGTATATACCCAAAGAACTGAAAGCTCAAATATACATTTGTAGCCCAATGTTCACAGCAGATTGTTTATAATTGCCAAAAGGTGGAATTAATCTGTGTGTCTATCAACAGATGAAGAGATAAACAAAATATGGTATATAGCCACAATGGAATATTATTTGGCCATAAAAAGGAATGGAATTTTGATACATTCTACAACATGGACAAACCATGAATACATCAGGTTGAGTGAAATAAGCCAGAAATAAAAAGACAGAAATTGCATAATCTCATTTCTATGAAATACCTAGGATATGCAAATTCATAGAGATAGATTATAGATGACTAGGGGATAAGAACATTATTGCTTAATGAGTGCAAAGTTTCTATTTGACATGATGAAAATGTACGATGAATGTAACTAATAACACTGAATTGTACTCTCCAAAGTGGTTAAAATGGGAATTTTTGAGTTGTACATTTGTTATCACAATAAAAAGTGTAAAAAAACACACACACAACTAAAGTGAAAAAAAAAAAAAAAGCTAGATATTTGGCAATTTCCCAGAGATATTTTGGTCAACAAAACCGGGGGAAGGGGTGCTACTATCAACTAGTAGGGAAAGGCTAGGGATGCTGCTGAATATTCTACAATACACAGGACAATCCCTCACAACAAAGACTACCCAGGCAAAAACATTAATAGTGCCAAGATTGGGAAACCCTTACATAGAGGGATCACCCTCCTCATAAAACTTTTTCTAAAGTAATTTACATGTTCTAAATAACTTCCCAGTTCTTGGCTTGACTCTATGAGGTAATGTTGGCTGCAAGAAACATGGTAAGATTGTTAATTACTACTAACTCTTCCATGACTGCATCACCATAGAATACCTCTGTTCTCCTTGAGCCCCAAAATTAGAAAAACAAAGTGTTTACAATATACAAGCAGATAACGGCTTTGATGTTTATAACAGCAAAAGTTTTGTCTTATATGCGCTCATATAAGAATAACAATTTCCTAATTCTGTTTTAAACAATTGTTATTTGGATTCACTTTTACATGCTGTGTTAATCCTGCCCAGATAGAGTCATTTCATCAACATTATAAAATTATTCATAGGAGAGCCTGTGTTCACAATTTCCTTTCAAAAATTTAAATATTTCTTTTCCCTACAACTTTATAGTCTGCATGGTGCTGCCATGCCACTGGATACATTTATTTTCTAAACAATGGCCAACTGCAGAACGTAAAAGCAATCTTTCACCAAGTATGTATGAATCAGTCAACAGAGATTGCTCAAAGAAAACAATTACTTTTTGGAAGAGCATTAGGTTAGAGATAGAGGCAC
Source organism: Tamandua tetradactyla (assembly GCF_023851605.1). NCBI lineage: Eukaryota > Metazoa > Chordata > Mammalia > Pilosa > Myrmecophagidae > Tamandua > Tamandua tetradactyla. The sequence goes on along the minus strand of NC_135353.1, from coordinate 49,944,824 downwards.
TGTCTGATCATTTTACTAAAAGCATTGCAAAGGTGTCAGACTCAGCATACACAGACGATGGCATTTCTTTGCAATATTTAAAGATGAAGGGAAATGAAAGCCTAAGCAACTATTATATGTTAACTATGTGATGCCAACATTGTAATCTTGCATCAGAACTTCCACATATAAAAAATATCTTAGGTGAAATGTGTGCAAATGATGTGAACACACAATTCACAAAAACAGAATTACAAATGGTTAATAGACAGAAAAATATTTGATTTCAGTATTCCAGAATATCCAAATTAAAACAAAGATTTCATCTTTAAAGCTATAAAATTATCAGATAAGAGTGGAATATATAACTTTAAAATTGCTAGCACGACCATGTTTTAAGCCCTTACTGTCTATATTGCACTGTTCACTCAAATGGAAAGCTTAAGGGAAATTTTTAAATCATCAAATGAATAAACCTTATTCTTACAGTGAACACCATGACAATGCAGGACTGTTTATCATTTACGTCTATATCCTGGAATGTGGGCAGAAGCAAGAGTGTTCTCTGGAGGTACTGGTTTGATAGAGTTTCTATAAACAACCACGTACTCACAGAATTCACTATAGCAAATGTATTTGTTGGTGTGCTATATGGGGAAGGGAAGAACATCTCATAATTCCATCATTTGGTCCGAAAACCTCATATAGTCTTCCAACACTCTTCAGTTTCTCTACCCAAAAGCAAAGTTTTTCCCCAAATCCACTAAACTACTGTTTTGTGTTTAAAAAATTAGTTGTCATCTTGATAAAATACAAAATGAGCATCGCAATTTCTTGGTTTCTATCATTGCAAGCACCAGTTCATGTTATTCAGAAAACCAGGTAAGGTTTAATTTCATTGTCAAGGATAAAGGGACATTTTTAGCGCTTCTTCATAACCAATATTACCATGAAAACACCTGACTTTTCTTAGTGGAGAGGTTATGTATGCCAACCCATAACCATGCATGGGTAGCACATTAACTTCTTGTTCATATCAATGAACAGAAGCACACTGAAACCATTAGGGATAAAAGATGCTAGTAGGATATATGTACTCTCAGCAAAGAGTACTAAGACTAATCAGAATAGGTGTCAAATTGTTCTATGTACTTGCCGTATTGTTTTGATTCTGAGGGGAAAAAAGAAACATATCAAAGAAAACCTAGAAAGGTAAGGTATATGAACAACACCTTTATTTTTTCTCTATTTGGTTCCTGATTAATTTCATAGCACTTCATTTTGCTTGCTACCATTTCAAAGAGCAAAGAGATTAAAACTGTCTAACAATGTATGCTAATAACACAATTCCTCTATAATAAAAGAATTGGGCTTTCTGAGTTAAGTGTCAAAAGGATATTCTACGTTCCTAGAGTATTAATATTATCTTAACTGAATCAGTGCCAGTGGATTGGTCTGCAAGAACAGGAAAAACAATAAAACAACAACAACAAAAAAAAAAATAGGAAAGCAAGAAAGCCATGAATAGGAAAACAATACAACAAAAAGGGTTGGTAAATCAAACCACTGACTGACTCATGCTTTCCACCACCTATCCCCTGGAAAATAAAACATATTCCTCACACTCACAATTTAAAAAAAAATTAAAAAAAGGTCTTCTTCACATAAGTACTCCCCCTCCATTTATGTTTCTGCTCTGAAACAGAGAAGCATCTGTTAGCAGCAGCATTTACTAAATGAAACATTTCTTGTGATAAAGTTGCATGGCAGGTGGGGAAGAAATTTAAGCACCTGTTCTCATACACATATGAATTTGAGTGCTAAATCTGTGAAGGTATTTCTTTCCACCCTTGAGAAATAAATTAAAAACTTAAAACAGTAGAAATTATTTCTCATTTGTCTTTCTATGTTGCACTGAGTTCTTAAGATAATAATAAATTTTCTCCCTCACAAAATTTAGAATCTAGCTTTCCTTCTCCGCCCCTCCCAAACTAACGATGAATATCTTCTGTCCTTCTCCCCCTCTCTCTCATACACACACACAACTTTCATTAAGCAGAAATTGAAAAAAAAAAAACCAGAAACAAAATCTCCAACTCATGCCTCATGAAGTAAGTGACTCTATAAAATAATCCTGTCATTTACATTGCAAGAAAAAAATTTAAAACATAAAATATTGAAAGATGTGCCCCAAAAGTAAATAGCATTTCCAGTATTGTTATATAGGGAGATTGTCAATTTCACAGCAACTTTTCCTAAGGTTTAAATCAACTACTGTTTAAGAAAATATAGAGAACATATCTTCTTAATGTGGTGTTTGCTTGAAAGGATTCAGGAAACATAAGCATTTTGTTAGGCATTTGCATTTTTTAAATTACATAAATATAATGATATTATTGTCTATTCGCAATGATTTCAATAATAGAAATTTTTATCATAGATGACATAAAATAGCCACTAATTTTTCCAATGCTTTCTTTTCTTCTGCAGTAATACCTAAGCCAACGAAGGAGAAAAAAAATTCAAGGTGATAGGGTCAAACTGTAAAATGAGTTTCCAAAGTAAAGAAGCTATGGCTCAGGCATCTCATATGCATTAAAATTAAATCACATTAATAAATAGCTTATGCCAGTTTTAGCACAGAAATAAGATCTTTCACCCAGCACCTGCTGTGTACTAGGCATTGTGCCAGACACATTCTAGTTTGGTACTTAATCCTCAAAACAATTCCATTTTAAATATAGAAAACTGAATCTCAGAGACATTAAGGCCTCAGTGAGTCTGGTGATCATGATTTGAACCCAAGTCTGATTCCAAAACCCACAATGTCCCCATCTGAGAGAAACATTGTTTTATAGGCATGTAATTCTCTGGTTTAATTAATTCAATATGAAATAACTCACTTTTACCACCTTACTCTATAAAAAATAGCAATGCTAAAAACCACCTGAGCCATTCTCTCAAATCATATGGGATAGAAAGGCAGACTATTCCACGATATAACTCGGATCAAATTAAGGGGAAAAATTGTTTAAATTAAATTAAAGATACATTACCGATAACATTTAAAAGAACATATTCTGAATTCCAAAGCCAACCATCACAATTACAAAAATAGCACTATGACACAGATGAGGGAATTGGGCTCAACAAACGGAATGACAAACAATACCCCATTAGGTAAGTGTATCAGGATGAAAATTAATTATCCAAACTCTAAAGCATTTGCACTGAATATTTCAATCCTATCCCTGAAAAACTTTAAAATTAACATTTTTTTCCCTCTGTCTACTATATTTCAAGACTTTAACTTCACTCCATCTTTTAAAACAGGTACATCAGTTAAGCTACATTAACTTTCATGCACCTAGACCAGAAAGTTAGTTTGTTTAGGAAGATTTGTTTATATATTATGTCTCATTCTTTACATTTCTTAAAATTTTCTGATGAAAGCAAGATAGATTGATGATAAATAGATAGTCAGATAAAATAAGGCATGTACAGATCCACTCTATTTCCCGAGGTCAAAATAAATGACTAAGCAAATGAATGCATTCCCAAATGTTGATTCCATATCTACTATATAAAAAAGCTAAGTTGAGTTGCCCTGATCTCATGAGAGCATGTTGAGGTAATGCACCAGTGTACTGGTAGTTGGGAGATGGCAAAATGTGGATGTGACTTGGGGGAAACAACATGTGTTCCCCTCACTGTCAACAGTCCCCTTCCTAATGCACAAAGGAAATAACTGCAGTCCAAGTGACCACACATAATTCCTCTGGAAGGATGATCTACCTTATAGCCAGCCTCAGGTCTTCTCTTTGAGAAGTCTAGCTATCCCTGAGGCAGTGAGCTTACCTTCTTCTTGGAAGAAAATGGAATGTGTTTCTATCCCCTTTAATAGCCAAGCCAACTTTCTTTCAAGGATCTTTGCTTCCAGATGATTTGTTAACCAAGGTGTCATTTTACTCCCATTACCTGTAACTCATTACTTTGACATTTGACTATCGCGTTATGGTGCATTTAAATGGAAAAGTTTGTTATTAAAAATTGGGAATTTATCTGCCTAAAATTTCAGTCTATTAAATATTCAAACACCCAAGTTATTCAACCTTATAGTTTATTACAAAGGTAGAGTCCACAAATTCAAAACCAATTAGAAATCATAGACAAACACCACCGGGAACAAGAGAACCATTAATCAAAGGATAAAAAGTGGTGAAAATCCTATTTTTTCTGTCTTTTCTGGATTTCCCAGTTGGACTCAACTTCAGAAAGTCAATAATTCATGACCGTGTCTTGTGGGAATGTTTATTTCTCTTTTAAAAGGAAACATGAAAAAAATCAAACACTAAAGATTCAAGTTTACAAAGTAATAGCCATTGCATTCCATGTTTTAAGAAAGATAATTGGCAGCTCTAAGAATCTGTGTCTTCAAGCCGGTAGTAATTATAGCATATCGCAACCTTTATTTTGCAATGACCAAGAGGCATTTCTATTTATTTCGATGAATGTGGTAAAAATTTCAATACTAAATTAATCATATGTTTTAACATGACAGCTATTATTTTTTAAGACGGGGAGGGTAATACAAAACCAAATCAGAAGACAAGTTCTCAACCCAGGTGAGTCTGCAAATCACTGTTAGGATAGTTCTTTAAACCTCACCTCAGATTTGGAGCTTATGGCAGCAAAGAGACCAATTTAAGTATAATTTCTCATCTTAAAATTACTTTTCCTTTCGTACATATTTGCCTCACCATTAATTCTTTTCATAAAACTTTGTTATAAGGTTTTTTTTTCATATGCTGCATGTTGGGGTCACATTTCATTCTTTTCCATGTGAGATAGTATCCCCTTATTGCAGCACCATTTGTTGAATTTTTTGTTTGGTTGTTTGTTTGGGAAGTGCATGGGCCAAGAATTGAACCTGGGTCTCCTACACGACAGGCGAGAATTCTACTACTGAACTACCCTTGCATCCCCTATAAGATTTTAAATTTTAAGTTACTTCTCTCATACTATTCTTATCATAAAGAAATATCCATTGCTGGCATTAGTTTCTTCAGGTTGTTAGGAGACACACTCTTGGATTCAAGGAATTTTGGTCTAGCCCTTCTTAACTAATCCTATATCATAGGCAAAATAATTACAATAAATGTATATTTAACAATTAAAGAATAAACAAAATCCAAATTTATCAAAAAACTATCAATTTTTTCACTTTACAACATATCATTTTCCATACATATTCACCCATATTTCTTTTTTCCTCTGTTGCTAAGTAATGTATGAAAGCCATTTAAAAATGATAACAGAAGAAAAAATTATTTTGTTGAAATGTATCCTCATACAACTTTGTAATTAATTTAAGTTCTTTAAGTATAAAAATGATCAGAATGTAAGCAAATGTGGATGATTTCTTGAGTACTATTTTTAAGTTCATTTCCTCTAAATCATAGTCAGATTTCCTTTTATCCTAGTCAGCCAATCCTTTCATCAAACTACATTCACAAATCACATTATCATTTAAAGACAAAAATCACTAGCTTTAAAACACAAATTTGTATAAACTAGTTTTCCCCATTGAGATAAAGGACATGAGAGAATAAGTCAAATAACTCTACTTTAAGAGTAGTTGCTGCCTTGGAACAGATCACAATCTTATTTGCTTTATCAAATCACAATCTGATTAACCAGATTAAATAATTCTGGTCATTGGTAAATCATTTCTACTAAAAGTACTTTCAGTTAGTGCCAACATCATGGTATTTACTACAAGCAAGGAACAGAATCTGAATTTTGGATGAGTTCTTTTCATAGGAAAGATATCCAAAACTTATTCACTAAGAAGTCTGTCATACAACTGATTACCATGTATATCAATTAAATAAATTCAACACTTAAGGGAAGTGATTTACACAGGGTTACAGACCTAAAATCTACTCTTTTTAAAATTATTCATCAACTTAACATTTACTGAGCACCTACTATATGCCAGGCACTGCACTAGGAGTTAAGAAAACAAAGAGGAGAAAGAATTCTTGCTTTCAGAGAGATCACAAAGAAATAATTGCTTTCTAAAAGATCAAATGATATAAAAAAAGCAAATGTTTAGCATTATCTACTAACAAATGCCATACTGTATAAGTCATATAATCCATAGTAAGTAAAATAATTTCAAACTTTGGTCCCTAGTCCAACAGCTTTTCAGCTCAAATTCAGTACAACAGCTGAATCAAATAAATCAATAAAGTAAAATAAAAAATATTTTATAAAATAAAAAAATCAAATAAAAAAAAAATCATACCAACTTTCTTTACCATTATTTTATTTTAAAGTCTCTTTCATCCTTGATCAAACTATGTGCATGGCTGGATCAGCAGTCAAGCAATATCTACTATTCAAAAATATAATCTGCAATTGTAATTATACAAAAAATGCCAAAATTTAGGATGATGCAATGGTATACCACATCATTTGAAAAAAAAATACATTCTCTCTCATTACATCTTGTGGTACTTAGATTCAGTTGTCAACTTGGCCAGGTGAAGGCACCTAGTTTTGTTGCTGTGGACATGAGCCAATGGTAAGTGAACCTCATCTGTTGCTGATTACATCTGCAGTCAGCTAAGAAGCGTGCCTGCTGCAATAAATGATGTTTGACTTAACTGGCTGGTGCTTAAATGAGAGAGCACAATGTAGCACAGCCTAAGCAGCTCCTCATCTAAGCATTCGCAGGCTCAGCCCAGGCCTTTGGAGATGTTGAAAGGAACCACCCCGGGGAAAGTTGCTGGAACTGAGGCCTGGAGAGAAGGCCAGCAGAGAATGTCCTGTGCCTTCCCACGTAAGAAAGAACCTCAGTGGAAAGTTAACTGCCTTTCCCCTGAAGAACTAACAAAATAAATCCCTTTTTATTAAAGCCAATCTGTCTCTGGTGTGTTGCATTCTGGCAGCTAGCAAACTACAACACATCTATTTATATATTTCAGCAAAATAGCTATGAAAAATATTCTAATGACCCAGGACTCCAGACCAAAACTTTGGTTCAAGTTCTATGAACTTTGTTAGTTGTGAATCAGTTAGAAATGATAATGTACACACACATACAACCTCCGTAGAAAAGTGCTCACAATGAATAAAAATCTCTTCATTTTGATGATGCTTGGGATTATTTACTGGATAATCAATTCATGACCCTGAGCATCCATATATTTTTCAAAATTTTATTTCACATATTTTAAAGGTGTAATCAAAAGTTAAATCAAATAAGTATTATGTTTCACTGTAGACAACAGAAAAACTCCGATGTAATCACATCTATATCGAGAAAACTAAGGCTTTTGCAACAAACTGCTATTTAACATTAATTTGTAATATAGCAGATTAAATTGGATAAAATAATAAAAAGGAAATATAAATAAATACTGGGTTAAATCATCAAATACAAATATACACAAATGGAGAGAAAATAATCAGACATTACTATCATATTCTCTTTGAAGGTAAAATGTTATGACAAAAAGAGTGATTTCTAAGGTTCCTTCCAGCTCTTAGATTCAAAGAATCCTGAATGAGATGATTATGCCCTTTTTTTAAATGTCAAATTCTTATGGCACTGATCAATAAAAGGCACAATAGTTTTGAAACCAGACAAACAGAAAATAGAAGATGTTAGATGATGAGAATGTAAATAAAGCGAAAAGGCCATTTAGAATCTTTAGAAACACCTGCAGTCAGAACCTTTAATGTTTGAAAGAACAAAAGGAGGCAAGAGGGATGGAATAAGCACGAGTTCAGTCCAGTTGCCCAAGAACACTTGACCGAGATTGCCACTCTAATTCATCATTCTTACAATACATCATTTTCAAAATTTTAGTGCTCTAAAATACAGTATTCAAGCCTTTCAAATTTAAAACTCAATCAACACTTGCACCTTCCATAACAGGAAGCAGACAGCACCTAGAGAATTAGACCAATTTAACCAATTTCTGATTTCAAACATTGCTATAATCCAAGTTTAAAAACATCACCTTTCAGGCCATAGCTAACTTTCTAGAGAATCAAGTTTAATACTCAGTATCTAAGTACAGGTATTCCTCACTTGTCATTTTACTGTTCCTGCTTTACTTAATAGATGCTACCTAAGTAACACCCAAACTTCAGTGTTTGCCCCCTGTGCCTGCCACAGACCAAGCACTGCAGGGCATAAGCAAGGCAACAGCCACACAATTATATGCCACTGCTAGCTAATTCTGTAGTATGATTTTAGATTTTTTTTAAAGGTTCTCAACAAGCTGTATTATGTGTATCATTTTCCAGGGACATATGGGGACCTGCAAATTGTCAATTATTATTTTATGGTAGCCTTTATCTTTTATCCATTTCTGAACGGTCCTTTGAGTAAACTCAAAATGTTTTTAGGTGGAAAAATGGTGTCTTTACAAATTTTACCTTCAATGGAAAAAAATGCAATAAACATCAACCAACTTGTACTATATACTCACTTTAGTACTTTAGTACTAGATCTAATACTTTAGTACTAGATAGCCTTAATATCAATGGAGCAATTTTGTATGCTTCTGCTTGCTACATAAAACTTTATTAAGAAAACTAATTCCATGAGTCTACTAAAAAATGGTATAATGCTTAGTTATTAGCTTCTAAAAGGAGATATGAACCATGCAAAATATCTCAAAAACAGCTTGTATTTTAAGAAGGTAAATAAATAACAAAGATTTTAAATGAATACCATCTTAATTTTAAATCACATCTGTATTGTATGTGCTCAATACATTTATGCCTATTTTATAGGACTTGGAGCATAATTTTAAGTAGTAGAAACTGTTTTCATGATACTTTCAATACAACCCCAGATTATAATACTGGAAATCATTGTTGCAAAGATTGAGAACTGATAATATTCTGTTTAAACTACTGCAATTGTCAAGACAAACTCCTCTCCTGGAGATTAATAAACGCAGTTTAGCAATAAGAAAGTAAGATTTATAGAGCCATATGGGTTCAATGGAACAGTTTCTTACAATGCTTGTATAAGCCTAGCATGATTGTTTTCAACTAGAATGTGTTAGACAAAATAATGTCCTCCCAAAGATATCCTAATCCCTGGAATCTATGAATACGTTATGTTTCAAGGAAAATGGAACTTCAAAGATGTGATTAACTTTAAGGACCTTGAGATGGGAGGTTATCCTGTCCGACAGATCCAATTTAAATGAGTCCTTGAAAGTGGAAGAGGAAGGCAAAAGAGTGGGCCAGAGAGAGCTGTGACTTGAGAAGGACTTAACATGTTGTCGCTGGCTTTGAAATGGAAGGAGTTTATAAGTCAAGCAAAGAAGTTTTCAGCTCACAGCCAGCAAAAGATAGAGACTTTGGTCACACAACCATGAGGATCAAGTTGTATCAGGTTGTGCAAACAACCTGAACGAGCAGGAAATGGATTCTCCTTCTGAATCTCCAAAAATGAATGTCCTGCTGACAACTTGATTTCAACCCGGTGAGACTATTCTCGACTTCTGGCCTTTAGAATTAAAGTTAATAAAAAAAATTTTTTAAGCCACTAAGTTTGTGGTAATTTGTTATGGCAGCAATAGGAAACTAATACATAGATTTTATTTCATTGAGAGCCTATGAATAATTAAGCAGTGTGACAGTAATGTTCACAAGCAAGTACTGAATATATTGATTGGGTAGTACCCTTAGAAAGTGCTATAAAGAGGACACCAGGAGGTTTCTGGGTAAGATGGCATAGTAGGGAGCTTCAAGATTCAGTTCATCCTCCAGGGGAGCTAGTCAACAGCCAGAAACTGTCTGAAATAACTGTTTGGGGATTCTGGAGACCCGAACACCATCCAGGGAAGAGCAGAAGGAAGAGACTGATAACTTGGGGTGAAGGGCTATAAAGTTCTCCTTGCTACACAAGCTGGGGCCCATTCGCCAATCTCATGGCAGGATGCCCTGGGATCCAGTCCCTGATTAGAAATAAAAGTCCTCTTCCCCAAGAATGGGGGTGGGTATTAGCACATGGCCGAGCACTAATCAGGCTTTTGATTAGCAAATTTAGTACACTGGTTCCCAGCTCTGAGAGGAACTACAGTTTCAACCACCCCTGGAACAAAAGGCGTGCAGCCCCTCTTTGAACCATGGCCCTGACAGGTGTGGAAGTGGGGGAGCGATTTAGAGACATAGTGCCTTCTTGGGGCGTGGAGCACAGTTTGCTGAAGGGCAGCCCTCCCCCTAAAAAGGGGGCAGGGGGCAAGGCCTAGCACTATAATTGGGTCTCAGTTCTGAGCTATGGTTTCACCTTGCCCCAGATAGGGATAGGCATCTTTCTGTTTCAGTCCCACCTCAACAGAAGAGGAGCTGGTTGAGACTTAAGGTACAAGATCACCTTAAGACTGCAAGAAACAGTTTACATAAGAGCGCCAACTATGAGGAATGCCATAAAAGCACAGATTTGGGTAGTTGTCAAAGAGAAGTTTGGCGTCCTTCTAGAACTCCTCTCCAGGGCACATTGGAACTGAACCACACCCCCTTCTTGGGTCCCTGGCCCTGTTTTGACTGGAAAATACTAACATTGGGAAAGTCTTCTCTGTGATCACCCTCCTCCCAGAATTTGCCCTCCAGGCAAAAGCAGCTACAGACAACAAAAGGAGTGTGAAAAAATTATATAGGCAATTCAAAAACAAATAGAACAGAACATTCCAAGAGAAGGAATAGGGGAAATGAAGCTTTCTCTTGAGAGTGAAATAACTGCAAAAATTGTGTAATCTCAAAAATTGTACCATACAACCACAACAAAATTCAGAGAAATAAAGTCTGAAAAAATCTGATCAGTTGAACACAAGCTATCCTAAAGGTCTTTAATAAGTTAAACTAGCTGTCAAAGAAGTGCTTTATACAAAGCCAATCAATAAGAAAAACCCAGGCAAGAAGAGAAACTGACCTTCAGAATAAGGTCATCAAGATAATGAGATGTGAGTTCCAGGAAGATGGCAGATAGAGTAGTTCAAGATTATCCCTGCTCCATGGAAAAGTTAGAGAAGGGACAAGAGGGCGACTGAGGCAGCAATTCGGGAGTGCGGCTAACTTAGGAGGGCCTTTTGCACCACATAGGGCAGCCGTAGTTGCAGAGACGGAGGAATGGAGAGGCAGAAAGCTGGAGCCTGGTGCAGAGGCATGGAGCCCACGGGAGTGCACGGACGGGAGTTAGAGACTAGGAAGTAAGCTAGGCCACATTCCTTGGGTGTGCTACCCTCACTAGCACAGTCCTGTGACCACCGACTCACCCCACACCCAACACACCCAAACCCCATCACCCACTCCCATTCCCCGTACTCCAGGAGCCCCCACTCCACCAGCCCCCAATGCACATACCTGCTCACAGCCCCACCCCAAGTGCAGCCCAACCCACCTCTCCTGCACCTCTCCTGAGCACTACCTCTCCCTCCCTGTTCCCTGCAGGCTGCTGCCAGCGCAATAAAGGCTGCAGGCACTAACCTCAATACCTAGGCTACCCTTGCGCCCCGCCCATAGTGTCGCACAGCCTCACCCTGCCCTCCCTGAGCTCTGCGCTCAGTTTACAGCACTCCTAGGCCCACGCATGCACAGGGGCCCGCAAACACATCATTCAGATCAGGAAACTGCACTATACAGCAGTTCTAGAACAGCGCAGGCACACGGCCCTCAGCCACACTTTCCAGCTCTGAGAAAGTGCATACTTGCAAAGCCAGGACACATCTTCCCCCAATCCGTGAAGGCATAATGCAGACCTGCTGCCACAGCTCTACACATGCACACAAAAGGCCCCATTCCTTAGACCAGCGCACACCATGGTTATGCCAGCTAGACTGGTGCACGTGCACAGCTACAACCTCCCTGGCCTCTGGGCACCGACGTTCCAAGCATCACTGTAACATCCCCAACCTGCACCTATACCTGCCCTGAAACAAATCACCGCACTGAGTGCCCCAACCTGTACCCTACTCCCTGCTGTACAACTATCCTGCAAACACAAGGCCTTAGACTACTGAAAGAAATCAATTCCCAAAGTAAATCAATCAAGATATTTAAATGTGACAAAGACAGTAGAAGATCCCTAAGCATATCACAATGCAGACAGATACAGTCCTGCCTAATGACCAAATTAAAACACGAGAGGAGACACAGACATTGAACAACTAAACAAAGATGTTCATAGAACTCTTCTTAATAAAATAAGTGGGATAGCAAATGACACAAAGGAGATCAAGGATATCAAGAAGACAGTAAAAGAGCATAAAAAGGAATTTGAAAGAATAAATGGAAAAATAGTGGATATCACAGAGATTAAAGATTCTGTTGACTAAAAAAATAACATACTAGAGGCATACAACACCAGATTTGAAGAGACAGAAGAAAGAATAAGTGATACAGAGGACAGAATAACTGACTTCAAAGACTCAAAACAGCAAATGGCAAAAAAGATGAAAAAATGTGAATTGGATCTCAGGGAAATGACAGACAAATCAAAGTGCACAAATATAAGTATCATTGGTGTTCCAGAAGGAGAAGAGAGGAGGTAAGGTTTCATGGTCAGGTTCATGTGTCAACTTGGCCAAGTGGTGGTACCTGTTTGTCTGGTTGGGCAAGTGCTGGCCTGTCTGTTCCAATGAGGACATTTCATAGAATTAAATCATGATCATGTCAGCTGCATCCACAGCTGATTCCATTTGTAATCAGCCAAGGGGAGTGTCTTCTGCAATGAGTGAGGCTTAACCTAATCACTGGAAGCTGTTTAAGGAGGATTCAGAAGAGATAGGCTCTCTTCCTGCTTCAGCTGGCAAGCAAATATAAATTTTATATTTGCGAGTGTTCCCTGTTGACTCTGTTTCTCTAGAGAACCCTAACTATTACAGTACTCTATATTGCATTTTGTATTGAGAGTCACTAGACATTTTATTTACTAACTGCAGACATGATCTATGAGCAGAACACTGAAGTTGGTGGTGAGGAAAGAAGATGAAAATTAAATAAATAAATAATGAATGTCATATTTGCCAAAAGAAGCTTATCATATAGCAGATTAGACAAAAAATATGCAAATATAAATAATGCAAGGGAGTAAATAGCATTGGGAAATAAAAGAAGAGCAAAATCTTTCTGGGAGCTTCCAAAGCTTCCACTCTGCTAATGTTTCAACTGGAGCAATGTGGGGTAAATACCAGCCTATAACCAAAATCCATTCTCAGCTTCCAGGGAGAAAACCTTCCCGAGGCATGAGGAATGAAGGGGTGGACCCTCTGTAGAGTGGACAGAACACTGGAAAGCTCTTTAATCACCACCTGGGGCTTTCCTTGACAGTACAATGTCCTCTTGTGTCTAAGAACAGAATAGACCTGGCAGAAACATTGAAAAACATACAAAATCTTTAATATTTTCAAGATCTGGAAACTTTTAGTGGTTGAAATTCATTTATTTACTCATTCATTAAATTAACTTTTAATGCAGATCTCATATATGTTGGAGTAGACAAAGGTGGATCATTTATAAACACTGTCCCATAAGACATATAAAGAGATCATCGCAGCAGGTTTTACTATATTTTTGCATATAGCATTATAATGAGATTTTAAAATTTAAACTGCTACAGAAACCCAAAAGAGGAAATAGATAAACTAAGGATGTCAGGGAAGATTTTTTTAAAAATAGTTCTTGAAAGATGACTAGGAGTTCACAAAATGAGATGTAGTCAGATGATCATGGTAGGAAGTGGGAACTGACAATGCCAAAGTACACATTTGCAAAAGGAAATCGATTGATTGTTTCAAGATTATTGAGAGGCTGAGGTTGGTGAGTGATGTGACAGGAGACAAGGATAGACAAATAATCTGGGTCAATAATAACCACATAAAGCTGCTATAGGCAAATTCACCGAGATCACACCTATCATAAGGTATGTCTTGATAACTGTGGGTTTCTGTAAACATAAGTTTTACCTTTCAAAAAAAAAGTTTTTATTTAGTTTATTTTTCTGTGACAATCATACTAAAATAGTGTCGAATGTCTCGATAGTAACACTCTTGAAGTAAGTCAGTGCTCATTGAAATTTCAGTCTTGCCATTTACCGGCTGGGTGATATTAAGCAAGTTACTTAACCTTTCTAAGCCTGTTTCATGTACAAAGAGGTTATAATAAGACTGCATAAGGCTATTGTAAAGATTAAATTGATAATACCAGTAAATATCTGCCATGTGGTGAGTACTCAATAAGTTTCTAGGACAGTCGTTCCAAATATCATTAGCCATCAAAATTTCTTCAAATGGTAGAAGCCCCTTGTGTAAAACAGATTAAGTCTGTTTTAGAACACTATTACGTTGGAAGAATTGGGCCACTGGAAGCCTGCAGCTTCCACTCTCTCCTAGCCCTGCTTCCATCCTCGGTACCCCCTAAAAGGCTTTGCAGGTTACCACTAAAAAGTACTATTCTATCATATGGTTGCCTGTCATCAGAATGAATTATTGGATAAGAAGATGACTTGATCTTTATCCAGAGCTCCTGTCCTGGTTTGAAATGATGCATATACCCTTGAAAAGCCATGTTTTAATCAAATACCCATCTCGTAAAGGCAGAATCATCCCTATTCAATACTGTATGTAATTAGATCATCTCCCTGGAGATGTAACCAAATCAAGAGTGGTTGTTAAACTGGATTAGTGGAGATGTGCCCCCACCCATTTGTGTGGGTCTTCATTGGTTTTCTGGAGTCCTATAAAAGAGGAAACATTTTAGAGAATGGGAGATTCAGAGAGAGCAAAGCAGAATGACATAGCCACGAGAAGCAGAGTCCACCAGCCAGCAACCTTTGGAGATGAAGAAGGAAAATGCCTCCCAGGGAGTTTCATGAAACAGGAAGCCAGGAGAAGAAGCTAGCAGATGATGCTGTGTTCACCACGTGCCCTTCTAGATGAAAGAAGAACCCTGACCGTGTTCACCATGTGCCTTTCCAGATGAGAGAGAAATTCTGACTGTGTTTGCCATGTGTCCTTCCACTTGAGAGAGAAACCCTGAACTTCATTAACCTTCCTGAACCAAGGTATCTTTCCCTGGATGTCTTAGATTGGACATTTCTACAGACTTGCTTTAATTGGGACATTTTCTCAGTCTTAGAACTATAAACTAGCAACTTATTAAATTCCCCTTGTTAAAAGTCATTCCGTTTCTGATATATTGCATTCTGGCAGCTAGGAAACTAGAATAAAAGGGCTAGGAAGAGTAGCTGAGGATATAATTGGGGAAAACGTCCCAACCCTCAGAAAGGACATAAATATACAAGTCAAAAAAGCCCAACAAACTCCAAACAATAAATCCAAATAGGACTTCCTCAAGACACATACTAATCAGCCTGCCAAATGTTGAAGAGAGGCAGAAAATCCTGAAAGTGGCAAGAGAAAAACAATCTACTACATAGAAGGGAAACCAAATAAGACTGAGTTCAGACTACTCAACTAGCACCCTGGAAGTGAGAAGGCAGTGGTGTGATATATTCAAGATCCTGAAAGAAAAAGACCTCCAGTCAAGAATTCTGTATCCAGCCAAATTGTCCTTCAAAGCTGAGAGAGAGATTAAAGTTTTCATAGACAAAGAAGCCTTGAAATAATTTGTCAACAAGAGACAGGTCCCTATAAGTAATACTAAAAGGAATTCTGCCAGCTGAAAAAAAAAAAGACAGGACAGGGAGGTCTAGAGAAAGGCACAGAATTGAAGAGTACCACGAAAGGTAATTTAAAGAATACAAAGAGAAAGAGGGAAAAGAATATACAGGTCTGTCAAATAAAATGAAAAGGAAAAGATGGTGGATTCAAGAAATACCTTTTCAGTCATAACTTTCAATGTTAACTGACTAAATTTATCAATTAAAAGATACAGACTGGCAAAATGCATTAAAAAACAAAATCCAGCTATATGCTGTTTACAAGACTCATCGTAGACCCAAGGATACAAATAGAATGAAAGTTAAAGGATGGAAAAAATGTTCCACGCAAATAGTAACCAAAAGAAAGCAGGAGTAGCTATACTAATATTGGACAAAACAGACTTTAAATGTAAAGACATCATAAGACACAAAGAAGGACACTATATACTAATTAAAGGGTCAATTCACCAAGAAGATATAACAATCATAAATGTTTATAATCCCAATGAAGGACTTCCAAAGTACATGAGATAGGCATTGGCAAAACTGAAGGGAGCAGTATATGTTTCAACAATAATAGTAGGAGACTTCAACACATCACTCTCCTCTATAGATAGAACAACCAGACAGAAGATCAACAAGCAAATAGAGAAGTTAAGTAACTTGATAAATGAATTAGACCTAACAGACATGTATACATCATTGCACACCAAAGCACAAGGATATATATTCTTCTCTAGTGCTCATGGAACATTCTCCAGGATAGATCATATGCTGGGGTACAACACAGGTCTTTATAAATTTAAAAACACTGAAATTATTCAAAGCACTTTCTCTGATCACAATAAGATGAAGCTGGATCTCCATAATCACCAAAGAATGAGAATATTCACAAATATATGGGGATTAAATTGAATACACTCTTAAACAACCAGTGGGTCAAATAAGAAATTGCTAGAGAAATCAGCATCTATCTGGAGATGAATGAAAATGAGAATACAACATTTCTGAACTTATGGGATGCAGCAAAGGCTGTGTTGAGAGGGAAATTTATTGCCCTAAAAGCTTATAATAAAAAACAAGAAAGAGTAAATTCGAGGACTTATCAGTACACCTGGAGGAACTTGAGAAAGAACAGCAAACTAATTCCAAAGCAAATAGAAGAAGAGAGATAACAAAGATTAAAGCAGAGATTAATGACTGGGAGAACAAAAGAACAACAGAAAGAATCAATAAATCCAAAAGTTGGTTCTTTGAGAAAATCAATAAAATTTAAGGGCCACTAGCAAGACTGACAAAGAAAAAGAGAGAGAGGATGCAAATAAACAAAATCAGAAATGAGAAGGGGTGAGTTATCACAGACCCTGAAGAAATAAAATAAATCATAAGAGGATACTATGAATAACTTGTATGCCAACAAACTAGACAACTTAGATGAAATGGACAATGTCCTGGAGACAGACAAGCAAGCTACACTGACTCAGGAAGGAACAGAAGGCCTCAACAAACCAATCACAAGGAAAGAGATTCAATCAGTCATCAAAAATCTTCCTACAAAGAAAAGTCCAGGGCCAGATTGCTTCACAGGGGAATTTTATCAAACATTCCAAAAAGAACTAACACCAATCCTGCTTAAACTTTTCCAAAAAACTGAAGAAAAAGGAACTCTATCTAACTCATTTTATGATGCTAATATCATTTTAATACCAAAACCAGGTAAAAATGCTATAAGAAAGGAAAACTACAGGCCAATCTCCCTAATGAACACAGATGCAAAAATTCTCAACAAAATATTAACAAATCGAATCCAAGAACACATTAAAAGAATTATTCACCATGACCAAGTGGGGTTTATACCAGGAATGTAAGGATGTTTCAATGCAAGAAAATCAGTTAATATAACACAGCACATTAACAAATCAAAAGGGAAAAATCACATGATCATCTCGATTGATGCTGAAAAAGCATTCAACAAAATTCAGCATCCTTTTCTAATAAAAACACTCCAAAAGATAAGAATCAAAGGTAATTACCTCAATATGATAAAGGGAATATATCAAAAACAGATAGCCAGCATCATACTCAATGGAGAGAGACTGAAATCCCAAAGATCAGGTACAAGATAAGGATGCTGGCTGTCACCACTATCATACAACATTGTGCTAGAAGTTCTAGCTAGAGGATTGAGGCAAGGCAAAAAAATAAAAGGCATCCAAATTGGAAAGGAAGAAGTAAAACACACTTCTTTATCATCATATCATCTTGGAAGATCCTGAGAAATATACGGCAAAGTTACTTGAGCTAATAAATAAATTCAGCAAGGTGGCAGCATATATAATTAATGTGCAAAAATCAGTAACATTTCTATACACAAGCAATGACCTAGCTGAGGAGTCAGCTAAAGAAAAAATTCCATTCAAAAATAGCAACTAAAAGAATCAAGTACTTAGGAATGAACTTAACTAGTAACGTAAAGGACTTGTATGCGGAAAACTACATAACACACTAAAAGAAATCAAAGGAGACCTAATAGGCGGAAAGACAGTCCCTTTTCATGGACAAGAAGGCTGAATATAGTTAAGATGTCTATTCTCCCCAAATCGATCTACAGATTTAACACAGTACCAAATAAAATTCCAACAACCTACACTGAAGATTTGGAAAAGCAAACTACCAAATTCATCTGGAAGGGAAAGAGACCCCTGTGTTAGTTAGATTCAGTTGTCAACTTGGCCAGGTGAGCATACCTAGTTCTGTTGCTGTGGGCACAAGCCAATGGTATGTGAACCTCATCTGTTGCTAATTACATCTGCAGTCAGCTAGGAGGCGTGTCTGCTGCAATGAGTGACGTTTGACTTAATTGGCTGGTGCTTAAATGAGAGAACGCAATGTAGCACAGCCAAGCAGCTTGGCATTCCTCATCTCAGCACTTGCAGCTCAACCCAGGCCTTTGGAGATGCAGAAAGAAGTCACCCCGGGGAAAGTTGTTGGAACCCAGGGGCCTGGAGAGAAGACCAGCAGAGACCATCCTGTGCCTTCCATGTAAGAAAGAACCTCAGTGGAAAGTTAGCTGCCTTTCCCCTGAAGAACCAACAAAATAAATCCCCTTTTATTAAAAGCCAATCCATCTCTGGTGTGTTGCATTCTGGCAGCTAGCAAACTAGAACAACCCCGAATAGCTAAAAGCATCCTAAAAAAGAAGAATGAAGTGGGAAGATTAACACCCACTGACTTTAAAACCTATTATAAAGCCACAGTGGTCCAAACAGCATGGTACTGGCACAAAGACAGAAGCATTGACCAATGGAGTTGAATTGAGAGTGCAGTAATCATGAAATCTATGGTCAACTGATTTTTGACAAGGCCCTCAAATCCTCTGAACTGTGACAAAATATTCTTTTCATTAATTGGGCATGGAATGACTGGATATCAATAGCCAAAAGAATGAAAGAGGACCCCTATCTTACACCCTACCAAAATTTAACTCAAAGTGGATCAAACACCTAAATATAAGAACTAGCAGCATAAAGCTTCTAGAAAAAAATGTAGGGAAACTACTTCAAGACCTAGTAATAGGAAGTAGCTTCCTAAACTTTACACTCAAAGCACAAGCAACAAAAGACAAAATAGATAATTGGGAACTCCTCAAAATCAAATGCTTCTGCACCTCAAAAGACTTTGTCAGAAAGGTCAAGAGGCAGCCAACTCAATGGGAGAAAATATTTGGCCATCATGTATTGAACAAAAGTTTGATTTCCTATATACACAAAGAAATCATACAACTCAACAACAAAAGAACAAACACCCCAGTTATAAAATGGGCTTAAGAAATGAATAGGGGACTTCCTGGAAGATGGCGGCTTAGTAAGACGCGCGGATCTTAGTTTCTTCTCCAGGACAGCTACTAGGGGAGTAGAAACGATACAGAAAGCGCCCAAAGCCACAACAGAGATAAAAAAGACAGCGTACCCCATCCTGGAACAGCTGGCTGGCTGAGAGAAGCAGCTCGGGTGAGATCGCCGAGGCGCGCGGGCCTCACCGGGCGGGGCGGGAAGCGGCCGGAGTTACTCCCTTCCCCCTTCCCGGGCCGGCTGGGAGAATTGGAGAGGCGGTCCCCTGAAACCAAGGCGGCTGGCGCCCACACCACGCGCAGCCCCCCGGACCAACTGAGAGAATTGGATCGGAAATCCCCAGGCCGTGGAGAACGGTGACGGGTGGGGGAGGCCCCTTCCAACCCGTAACTCCCGGGGAACGTGCACTCTCCTGGGCGGGCCGCTGCCGCTGGCG
Source organism: Tamandua tetradactyla (assembly GCF_023851605.1). Lineage (NCBI taxonomy): Eukaryota > Metazoa > Chordata > Mammalia > Pilosa > Myrmecophagidae > Tamandua > Tamandua tetradactyla. The sequence goes on along the minus strand of NC_135353.1, from coordinate 49,924,864 downwards.
CCCTCCCGCCACGCTTGTCGCCCAGGGCCGACTAGGAAATTCGGACGGGCTCTTTCCCGGGCTGCGGCGACCAGCAACCCTCCCTGCGTTCGGACCCCGGGATGGCTCAAGCCGCTTCGGCTAGCGAACCCCCCGGACAGCGAGAGTTTTCCAAAGTTTAAGGTCCCACAGCACCTTTTACTGGTGGGACCCACAGACAAACGTGTGCCATGAGCGCCACCTACTGGGCAGGATAAGAAAAACAGAACCCAGAGATTTCACAGAAAAATCTTCCAAACTTTTGGATCCAATACCCAGGGAAATCTGTCTAAATGCGCAGACGCCAACAGAAGATAACGGATCACGCTCAAATAATTGAAAATATGGCCCAGTCAAAGGAACAAACCAATAGTTCAAATGAGATACAGGAGCTGAGACAACTAATGCTAAATATACGAACAGAAATGGAAAACCTCTTCAAAAACGAAATCGATAAATTGAGGGAGGACATGAAGAAGACATGGGCTGAACATAAAGAAGAAATAGAAAAACTGAAAAAACAAATCACAGAACTTATGGAAGTGAAGGACAAAGTAGAAAAGATAGAAAAAACAATGGATACCTACAATGATAGATTCAAAGAGACAGAAGATAGAATTAGTGATCTGGAGGATGGAACATCTGAATTCCAAAAACAAACAGAAACTATCGGCAAAAGAATGGAAAAATTTGAACAGGGTATCAGGGAACTCAAGGACAATATGAAGCGCACAAATATACGTGTTGTGGGTGTCCCAGAAGGAGAAGAGAAGGGAAAAGGAGGAGAAAAACTAATGGAAGAAATTTTCACTGAAAATTTCCCAACTCTTACGAAAGACCTAAAATTACAGATCCAAGAACTGCAGCGTACCCCAAAGAGATTAGACCCAAATAGGCGTTCTCCAAGACACTTACTAGTTAGAATGTCAGAGGTCAAAGTGAAAGAGAGGATCTTGAAAGCAGCAAGAGAAAAACAATCCATCACATACAAGGGAAACCCAATAAGACTATGTGTAGATTTCTCAGCAGAAACCATGGAGGCTAGAAGACAGTGGGATGATATATTTAAATTACTAAAAGAGAAAAACTGCCAACCAAGACTCCTATATCCAGCAAAATTGTCCTTCAAAAATGAGGGAGAAATTAAAACATTCTCAGACAAAAAGTCACTGAGAGAATTTGTGACCAAGAGACCAGCTCTGCAAGAAATACTAAAGGGAGCACTAGAGTCAGAACCGAAAAGACAGAAGAGAGAGGTATGGAGAAGAGTGTAGAAAGAAGGAAAGTCAGATATGATATATATAATACTAAAGGCAAAATGGCAGAGGAAAATATTATCCAAACAGTAATAACACTAAATGTTAATGGACTGAATTCCCCAATCAAAAGACATAGATTGGCAGAATGGATTAAAAAACAGGATCCTTCTATATGCTGTCTACAGGAAACACATCTTAGACCCAAAGATAAACACAGGTTGAAAGTGAAAGGTTGGGAAAAGATATTTCATGCAAATAACAACCAGAAAATAGCAGGAGTGGCTATACTAATATCCAACAAGTTAGACTTCAAATGTAAAACAGTTAAAAGAGACAAAGAAGTACACTATATACTAATAAAAGGAACAATTAAACAAGAAGACATAACAATCATAAATATTTATGCACCAAACCAGAATGCCCCAAAATACGTGAGGAATACACTGCAAACACTGAAAAGGGAAATAGACACAAATACCATAATAGTTGGAGACTTCAATTCCCCACTCTCATCAATGGTCAGAACATCTAGACAGAGGATCAATAAAGAAATAGAGAATCTGAATATTACTATAAAGGAGCTAGACTTAACAGACATTTATAGGACATTACATCCCACAACAGCAGGATACACCTTTTTCTCAAGTGCTCATGGATCATTCTCAAAGATAGACCATATGCTGGGTCACAAAGCAAGTCTTAACAAATTTAAAAAGATTGAAATCATACACAACACTTTCTCGGATCATAAAGGAAATGAAGTTGGAAATCAATAATAGGCGGAATGCCAGAAAATTCACAAATACGTGGAGGCTCAACAACACACTCTTAAACAACGAGTGGGTCAAAGAAGAAATTGCAAGAGAAATTAGTAAATACCTCGAGGCAAATGAAAATGAAAACACAACATATCAAAACTTATGGGATGCAGCAAAGGCAGTGCTAAGAGGGAAATTTATTGCCCTAAATGCCTATATCAGAAAAGAAGAAAAGGCAAAAATGCAGGAATTAACTGTTCAATTGGAGGAACTGGAGAAAGAACAGCAAACTAATCCCAAAGCAAACAAAAGGAAAGAAATAACAAAGATCAGAGCAGAAATAAATGAAATTGAAAATATGAAAACAGTAGAGAAAATCAATAAGACCAGAAGTTGGTTCTATGAGAAAATCAATAAGATTGATGGGCCCCTATCAAGATTGACAAAAAGAAGAAGAGAGAGGATGCAAATAAATAAGATCAGAAATGGAAGAGGAGACATAACTACTGACCTCACAGAAATAAAGGAGGTAATAACAGGATACTATGAACAACTTTACGCTAATAAATACAACAATTTAGATGAAATGGACGGGTTCTTGGAAAGACATGAACAACCAACTTTGACTCAAGAAGACATAGATGACCTCAACAAACCAATCACAAGTAAAGAAATTGAATCAGTCATTCAAAAGCTTCCTAATAAGAAAAGTCCAGGACCAGATGGCTTCACATGTGAATTCTACCAAATGTTCCAGAAAGAATTAGTACCAATTCTCCTCAAACTCTTCAAAAAAATCGAAGTGGAGGGAAAACTGCCTAATTCATTCTATGAAGCCAACATCACCCTCATACCAAAACCAGGCAAAGATATTACAAAAAAAGAAAACTACAGACCAATCTCTCTAATGAATACAGATGCAAAAATCCTCAATAAAATTCTAGCAAGTCGTATCCAACAACACATTAAAAGAATTATACATCATGACCAAGTAGGATTCATCCCAGATATGCAAGGATGGTTCAACATAAGAAAATCAATTAATGTAATACACCATATCAACAAATCAAAGCAGAAAAATCACATGATCATCTCAATTGATGCAGAGAAGGCATTTGACAAGATTCAACATCCTTTCCTGTTGAAAACACTTCAAAAGATAGGAATACAAGGGAACTTCCTTAAAATGATAGAGGGAATATATGAAAAACCCACAGCTAATATCATCCTCAATGGGGAAAAATTGAAAACTTTTCCCCTAAGATCAGGAACAAGACAAGGATGTCCACTATCACCACTATTATTCAACATTGTGTTGGAGGTTCTAGCCAGAGCAATTAGACAAGAAAAAGAAATACAAGGCATCAAAATTGGAAAGGAAGAAGTAAAACTATCACTGTTTGCAGATGATATGATACTATACGTCGAAAACCCGGAAAAATCCACAACAAAACTACTAGAGCTAATAAATGAGTACAGCAAAGTAGCAGGTTACAAGATCAACATTCAAAAATCTGTAGCATTTCTATACACTAGTAATGAACAAGCTGAGGGGGAAATCAAGAAACGAATCCCATTTACAATTGCAACTAAAAGAATAAAATACCTAGGAATAAATTTAACTAAAGAGACAAAAAACCTATATAAAGAAAACTACAAAAAACTGCTAAAAGAAATCACAGAAGACCTAAATAGATGGAAGGGCATACCGTGTTCATGGATTGGAAGACTAAATATAGTTAAGATGTCAATCCTACCTAAATTGATTTACAGATTCAATGCAATACCAATCAAAATCCCAACAACTTATTTTTCAGAATTAGAAAAACCAATAAGCAAATTTATCTGGAAGGGCAGGGTGCCCCGAATTGCTAAAAGCATCTTGAGGAAAAAAAACGAAGCTGGAGGTCTCGCACTGCCTGACTTTAAGGCATATTATGAAGCCACAGTGGTCAAAACAGCATGGTATTGGCATAAAGATAGATATATCGACCAATGGAATCGAATAGAGTGCTCAGATATAGACCCTCTCATCTATGGACGTTTGATCTTTGATAAGGCAGTCAAGCCAACTCACCTGGGACAGAGCAGTCTCTTCAATAAATGCTGCCTAGAGAACTGGATATCCATATGCAAAAGAATGAAAGAAGACCCATCTCTCACACCCTATACAAAAGTTAACTCAAAATGGATCAAAGATCTAAACATTAGGTCTAAGACCATAAAACAGTTAGAGGAAAATGTTGGGAGATATCTTATGGATCTTACAACTGGAGGCGGTTTTATGGATCTTAAACCTAAAGCAAGAGCACTGAAGAAGGAAATAAATAAATGGGAACTCCTCAAAATTAAACACTTTTGTGCATCAAAGAACTTCATCAAGAAAGTAGAAAGACAGCCTTCACAATGGGAGACAATATTTGGAAATGATATATCAGATAAAGGTCTAGTATCCAGAATTTATAAAGAGATTGTTCATCTCAACAACAAAAAGACAGCCAACCCAATTACAAAATGGGAAAAAGACTTGAACAGACACCTCTCAGAAGAGGAAATAGAAATGGCCAAAAGGCACATGAAGAGATGCTCAATGTCCCTGGCCATTAGAGAAATGCAAATCAAAACCACAATGAGATATCATCTCACACCCACCAGAATGGCCATTATCAACAAAACAGAAAATGACAAGTGCTGGAGAGGATGCGGAGAAAGAGGCACACTTATCCACTGTTGGTGGGAATGTCAAATGGTGCAACCACTGTGGAAGGCAGTTTGGCGGTTCCTCAAAAAGCTGAATATAGAATTGCCATACGACCCAGCAATACCATTGCTGGGAATATACTCAAAGGACTTAAGGGCAAAGACACAAATGGACATTTGCACACCAATGTTTATAGCAGCGTTATTTACAATTGCAAAGAGATGGAAACAGCCGAAATCTCCATCAACAGAAGAGTGGCTAAACAAACTGTGGTATATACATACGATGGAATACTATGCAGCTTTAAGACAGGATAAACTTATGAAGCATGTAATAACATGGATGGACCTAGAGAACATTATGCTGAGTGAGTCTAGCCAAAAACTAAAGGACAAATACTGTATGGTCCCACTGATGTGAACAGACATTCGAGAATAAATTTTGAATATGTCCTTGATATCAGAGTCCAGCAGGAGGTAGAAACAGGGTAAGATAATGGCCAATTGGAGTTGAAGGGATACAGACGGTGTAACAGGACTAGATACAAAAACTCAAAAATGGACAGCACAATAATACCTAATTGTAAAGTAATCATGTTAAAACACTGAATGAAGCTGCATCTGAGCTATAGGTTTTTGTTTTGTTTTGTTTTGATTTTACTATTATTACTTTTATTTTTTTCTCTATATTAACATTCTATATCTTTTTCGGTTATGTTGCTAGTTCTTCTAAACCAATGCATATGTACTAAGAAATGATGATCATGCATCTATGTGATGATGTTAAGAATTACTGGTTGCATATGTAGAATGGTATGATCTCTAAATGTTGGGTTAATTTCTTTTTTTCTAAAAGAATGTAGAATGGTATGATCTCTAAATGTTGGGTTAATTAAAAAAAAAAAAAGAGAAGGGATAATTGGAGCTGAAGGGATACAGACTGTACAACGGGACTGGATATAAAAACTCAGAAATGGACAGCACAATACTACCCAATTGTAATGCAATTATGTTAAAACACTGAATGAAGCTGCATGTGAGGTATAGGTTTTTTTTTTTTTCTTCTTTCTATTGTTTTAATTCTTATTCTGTTGTCTTTTTATTTCTTTTTCTAAATCGATGCAAATGTACTAAGAAATGATGAATATGCAACTATGTGATGTTATTAAGAATTACTGATTGTACATGTAGATTGGAATGATTTCTAATTGTTTTGTTAATTCTTTTTTTAATTAATAAAAAAAAATTAAAAAAAAAAGAAATGAATAGGCATTTTTCTAAAGAGCAAATACAGACAGCTCAGAAGCACATGAAAAAAATGCTCATTTTCATTGGCTATAAGGGAAATGCAGAACAAGACTACAATGAGATTCACACCTATAAGAATGGCTGCTATTAAAAAAAACAGGAAACTATAAATGTTGGGGGGGATGTGGAGAAATTGGAACACTTATGCACTGCTGGTGGGAATGTATGATGTTGGAGCCACTACATTAGACTGTTTGGTTGTTCCTGAGGAAACTAAATATCGAGTTGCCCTATGACACAATAGCACTACTTGGTATATACCCAGAGAAGCTGAAAGCAATGACACAAACAGACATTTGCACACCGATGTTCATAGCAGCATTATTCACAATTGCCAAAAGATGGAAACAAACCAAATGCCCATCAACAAACGAGTGGATCAAAAAAATGTGGTATATACATATGATGGAATATTACACAGCACTGAGACAAAATGATGTCTTGAAGCACAAGGCATGATGGATGAGCCTTGAGGACATAATGCTGAGTGAAATTAGCCAGACACAAAAGAATAGATACTGCATGATTCCACTTTCATGACTACTGTCCCAGTGATTAACACTAGAAATATGAATTTATTCTTGCAAGAATTACTTCAAAGGTATGATTCTTGCACAAAGAGTAAGTCCAAGGTACAGGGGGAAAACTACTATTGCAAGCTATGTTCAGAAGGAAACCATCAGCACTACCACAGCAACAGCAGAAGTAAATAATGGGGGCAGGGATAAGATTTAATAGGAGGTTTAGATTTCCTATTTGACAAGGGTGTATTTACTGGTTTTCTTTCTCTTGGGAACAATGAAATTATCTAAAATTGAGAATGTTGATGGAATCTGGACTTTGGGCCCTCTACATGATGCCCAATGAATAGAGGTGGCTGAAGGATGCACTAATGGAGAAGTAGATTGGCGAATGATGGTATATACTTATGAACGAAGGTTGTGCTGCTACAAAAATGAACAAAGTCATGAGGCATGCAATGATGTGAATGAACATGTGGGACTTTTGGTGAGACAAAATAAGCCAGAAAAAAATAACAACAGTGGTATGGTTACCTTCAGAAAATACTTATAAGAAAAAAGGGGCCTATATTGTAAGCTTTTAGAGCAGACACATTAAGTCTGGAGTGGTGATTATTATTTCTGGATTTTGAGAGGCTGTTTTACATATATAACCTGATATTTAGAGATAAGAATGAAGCCGAACAGGTTGGGGCTAAAGTAATTCAGAACATAGGGGTAAGGAAGACAGTGTCTATATTTTAGAACTACACATACTCTTTGAGACCAATGGAACAAAGTTTTATTTGGTCTGGAACTGAAATTTTCTGTATACCTATCTGTATAGTTCATTTGAACAATTGAAACACGGGGAGCACAGAACAAGAAAGAGGTCCTTTAATCCTGTATAGATTATTGTAACGCCTGGATACATCCTAGAGTATATTAAGCAGATAACCAAAAAGTATTGTCAAAGTCCCCTAGAGGGATGGGAGAAAAAATATGGAACTATTAAACCTTACCATCAGGGAATCCCCTGATACCATGTCAAACTTTAGGGGCACTCCAATCAATAGGCCATGCCCTCAATCATGAGGTTTACTCTTGTGAAGCTTATGTAGGTAGCAGAGAAGCTTAGACTACCTATAAGCAGGCCTAAGAGTTACTTTTGGAGGACCTCATTTGTTGCTCAGGTGTGTCCTCACTCTCTGTAAGCCCAACTCTGCAAGTAAAATCATTGCCCTTCCCCCTACGTGGCACATGACATCCAGGAGTGCAAATCTCTCTGGTGACGTGGGAGAGGACTCCCAGGGATGAGTCTGGCCCTGGCACCATGGGATCAACAATTCCATCCTGACCAAAAGGGGGGAAAGAAGTATAACTAATAAAGTTTCAGTGGCAGAGATTTCAAATAGAGTCAAGAGGCTACTCTGGAGATTGCTCTTATGCAAGCTTCAGTTAGACTGTGCCACCTATCATAGCCTGCCAACCTCAACAAGGACCATTCCAGCCAATCCTAAAGAACTCTTAGGGCAATATATAAGATTCCACAAAGATTCCAGGCACTACAGTAACTTCCCAGAAACCTACAACCTCTAGATGGGCCCCTGGTCCAGAAAAGTCCTGAAACCTAGGCCAGCCTCTACAGAACATCAGATAGTTCCATTCCTACCCCGTATTAGTAACAGACCCTTCCATTATGAAAAATTTAGAATTGCCGTAGCCCAAACACCCCTATAGAGAGGGAAGAAAAGATCACAGGTGATAGTGGAGTTTTACAGAGAAGATAGGATTTAACAAATGAATATGAATGCTGAATCATTAAATTGATATCTGTTTTAGTCCAGTATTTTTGAGCAGCTAGTAGTAAAAACCTAAAATTGTGAAATTGTAACCCATGTCAAACTCTGAAATCTGTTCTATAACTAATTGTGGTGCTGTGCTTTGAAATTTATAGCTTTTTTGTATATATGTCATTTTTCACAAGAAAAGAAGGAAAAAAGTCAATTGTGATGATAAAAATATATTTAAGTCTTCTAGCCTCCTATATTCTGGAAGCACTAGAAGGAAAAATATGAGAGGGTTGTATTGTAGCCCATGGCAAACTCTGGGATCTGTCCTGTAACTACTTGTTGAAGGGTGCTTTGAAAACTACTGCTTTTTTATTTCTTTGTTTTGTATATATGTTATACTATACAATAAAAAATTAAATTAAATAAAATTTTAATTAAAGATAATGAGATGTATATACACTAGGAAACAATTACAAGCCACACTAAGGTACAGGAAGATATGGCTCAGCCAAGGGAACAAATTAAAACTTCAGAGGAGATGCATAATTTAGAACAACTAATCAAAGATGTTCAAACTAATTGCTTAAATCAATTCAAGGAGATGAAAGGAAATATGGCTAAAGATATAAAGGGTATTGGGTGTGTGAGCACAAAGAATAATTTTAAAACATAAAAAGAAACATAACAGATAACATTGCTACCTATCATAACTTGCCAAACCCCAACCAAAACCATTCCAGCCAATCCTAAAGAATACCTAGGGCATTAATATAAGAGTCTACAAGGGTTCTGTGCACTAGGGTAACCTACAACCTCTAGATGAGTCCCTGGACCAAATAAGCCCTGAAATGCAGAGGTGCCAGCCTCTCCAGAGCATCAACTAGGTCCATCCCCCTAACTCATCAAAAGCCCATTCCAACATGGAAAAGTTAAAATGGCCATAGCTCGGGCGGGCCGCGGTGGCTCAGCGGGCAAAGTGCTTGCCTGCTATGCCGGAGGACCTCGGTTCGATTCCCGGCCCCAGCCCATGTAACAAAAACGGAGAAACAGAATACAATAAAACCAGAAAATGTTTAAAGATGTTTCCCTTTCTTCCTTCCTTCCTTCCTTCTATCCTTCCTTCCTTCTCTCTGTCTTTCCTTTAAAAAAAAAAAAAAAAATGGCCATAGCTCAAATACCCCTAAAGAGTGGGAGAAAGATCAAAGGTGATGGTAGAGTTATACAGAGAAGGTAGGTTTAACAAATGAGTACGAGTGCTGAATCATTATATTTATACTTCTTTTAGACTCCAGTACCTTAGAGCAGCTAGAAGTAAAAACCTAAAATTTTATAATTGTAACCCATACCTAAATCTGAAATCTGTTGTACAACTAATTGTTGTGATGTACTTTGAAATTTATAGCTTTTTTTGCATATGTTAGTTTTTCACAAAAAAAGAGAAAAAAAGAGGAGTGTAACAGAGAAGATCAGATTTAACAAGTGAATATGAGTGCTGAATCATTATAGTGATATTTCTGTTGTTCTCCAGTGTCTTGGAGCAGCTAGAAGAAAAAACGAAAAATCGTGGAACTGTAATCCATATCAAACTTTAAAATCTGTTCTATAATTACTTGTTAAAACATACTTGGAAATTTATTGCTTTGTTGTATATATGTCATATTTCACAATAAAATATATATAACAGAAATGAAGGGAATGAAATAGAAAATAAAAAAACATTAAAAACACTCAAGAGGCATACAACAGCATCTCTGAACAGGCATAAGAAAGGATCTGCAAGCTAGACGACAGGACAGTTGAAATCTCACAGATAGAAGAACAGATAGAAAGAATGAGGAAACTAGAACAGGGTCTCTCGAACCTGAAGGACAGAACAAGGTGCACAAGTATCTGCACCATGAATATTCTTGTATGAGAAGAGAAGAGAAAAGGGACAGAAAGAATATTTGAAGAAATAATGGTAAAACACTCCCCAACTTTTATGAAGGACATAAAATACATGTTTAAAAAGCACAATGTACACCAAAAGAACAAAGCATAATAGACCCACTGAGGAACACATACTAATTTGAATGCCAACCATCAAAGATAAGGAAAGAATCCTGAAAGAGGCAAGAGAAGAGGGATGTGTCACAACCAAGGAAATATAATAAGGATAAGTTATGATTTCTCATCAGAAACCATGGGGGTAAGAAGGAAGTAGCATGACATTTTTAAGATACTGAAAGAGAAAAACTGCCAGCCAGAAATTCCTCATCTGGCAAAACTGTCCTTCAAAACTGAGGGGGAGTTTAAAATATTCACAGATAATCAGAAACTGAGAGAGTTCATCAGGAAGAGGCCTGAACTACAAGAAATACTAAAGGGAAGTCTGCAGGCTGAAATGAAAAGACTGGAGAGAGAGAGGTTTGGAGAGAGTAGAAATGAAGATTATATATAAGGGTAATTAAAAGGGTAAAATGAGAGGTAAAAATAATATGACATAAAAACCAAAGGATTAAATGGTTGAAGTAAGTATTGCCTATACAGTAATATCAGTGAATGTTAATGGATTAAAATCCACAATTAAAACACATATTGGCAAAATGGATAGAAAAGTATGGCCTATCTATATGCTATTTACAAGAGAATCACCTTAACCCAAGGGCACAAATAGGTTGAAAATGAAAGGTTGGAAAAAAATATTTCATGTGAACAGTAAGCAAAAAGAGCTAGGGTAGCTCTACTAGTATTGTACAAAATAGACTTTAAATGCAAAACTGTTGTAAGAGACAAAGCATGACACTACGTAGTAATAATAGGGGAAATCCACCAGGAAGAAATAACACTCACAAATGTTCATCACCTAAATGGTGCCCCCAAAATAAATTAAGCATATACTGGCAAAACTGAAGGGAGAAATAGATGACTCTACAATAATAGTTGGAGAGCTCAATATACCACTTTCATCAATAAATAGAACATCTAGAGAGAGGCTCAATAAGGAAACAGGAATTTGAATAATATGATAAATGAACTATATCTAATTGACATATACAGAACATAGCACCCCAAAACAGCAGGGTATATATTCTTCTCAAGTGCTTATGGTTTATTCTCCAGGATAAACTAGATGTTGGGTCAACAACCAAGCTTCAATAAATTTTAAATGACTGAAATTATACAAAGCACTCTCTCTGTCCATAATGTAATGAAGCAGGAAATCAAAAACAGGCAGAGACCCAGAAAATTCACAAATATATGGAAGTTAAACAGCACACTCTTAAATAATCAGTGGGTCAAAGAAGAAATTGCAAGCTAAATTAGTAAATACCTCCAGACAAATGAAAATAGGAACACAGCAAATCATGATCTATGGGATGTATCAAAGGAGTTCTGAGTGGTAAATTTATAGCTCTGAATGCCTACATTAAAAAAGAAAAGAGAGGTAAAATCAAAGATGTAACTGTGCCCCTGGAGGAACTAGAAACTAATAGCAAATTAATCCCAAAGCAAGTAGAAGGAAAGAAATAATTAATGCTAGAGCATAAGTAAATGACACTGAGAATAAAAAACCAATAGAGAAAATCAATAAAACCAAAAGTTTATCTTTGAGATCAATAAAATCGACAAACACTTGGCTAGACTGACAAAGAAAACAAGAAAGGAAACACAAATGAATAAAATGAGAAATGAGAGGAGGAATATGACTACTTAGGCCACAGAAATAAAAAGGATCATAAGAGGATACTATGAACAACCTTATCACAACAAATTGGACGAACAGATGAAATGGACAAATTCCTAGAAACGCACGAACAACCTATACTAACTCTAGAATAAACAGAAGATCTCAACAGGCCAATCACAAAAAAAGATACAGAATCTGTCATCAAAAACCTTACAACAAACCACTGATTGTACATTTTGGGTAATTACATGGTTTGTGAATATATTATATACATCAATAAAAAAGAAAAAAAGAAGAAGAAACTCTCACAAAAAAGAAAAGTTCAAGACCTTCACAGGTAAATTCTACCAATCACTCCAAGAAGAATTAATTCCAGTCCTGCTCAAACTCTTTCAAAAATTGAAGAGGAGGGAACACTATCTAACTCATTCTATGAAGCCAACATCACGGACACCAAAGCTAGATAAAGATACTACAAGGAAAGAAAATTGCAGGCCAATTTGTCTGATGAAGATAGATGCAAAAATTCTCAACAAACTACTTACAAATTGAGCTCAGGAGCACATAAAAAAAAGGATTATACACCATGATCAACTGAGTTTTATCCTAAGTATGCAAGGGTAGTTCAACGTGAAAAAAACAATTAATATATTGCATCACATTAACAAATTGAAGAAGGAAAACCACATGATCATCTTGACTGATGCAGAAAAGCCAATCTGAAAGATAGGAATAGAAGGAAACTTCCTCAACATGATAATTGGCATATATGAAAACCCACTGCTAACATCATACTCAATGGTGAATGATTGAAAGCTTTTGCTCTAAGTTCGGGAGCAAGACAAGGATCCCCACTGTCACCACTGTTTATCAACATTATGATAGAAGTTCCAACTAGAGCAGTCAGACAAGAAAAAAAAATAAAGGGCACCCAAATTGGACAGGAAGAAGTAACATTTTCACTATTTGCAGAACACATGATGATCCTGTATTTAGAAAGTCCTGAAAAATCTACAAAGAAGCTACTAGAGGTAATAAACAAGTTTAACAAAGTTGCAGTATACAAGAAAAAAACACAAAAATCAGCAGTGTTTCTACACACTAGTAATGAGAAATTTCAAGAGGAAATCAAGGGAAAAATTCCATTCACAATAGCAACTAAAAGAATAAAATATCTAGGAATAAATTTAACCAAGGGGTAAAGAACTTGTACACAGAAAGCTACAAAATATTGCTAAAAGAAATCAAAGAAGAACTAAATAAATGGAAGGACATTACACGTTCCTGAATTGTAAGACTAAATATCACTAAGATGCCAATTCTACCCAAAGTGATTCACAGATTCAATACATTGCCGGCCAAATTCCAACAGTCTATTTTACAGAAATGGAAACACTAATCATCAAACTTATTTGGAAAAGGAAAAGGTCCCAAACAGCCAAAAACACCTTGAAAAAGAAGGACAAGGTTGGAGGAATAACACTCCTGACTTTAAAACATGTTACAAAGCAACAATGGTCAAAATAGCGTGGTACTGGCATAAAAATAGTTAAATTGACCAATAGAATTGAATTGAGACTTCAGAAACACACCTTCACATCTAGGGCAAATTAATTTTTGACAAGGCTCCCAATTCCACTCAACTGGGAAAGAACAATCTCTTCAACAAGTGGTATTGTGAGAACTGGATATCCACATCCAAAAGAATGAAAGAGGACCTGTATCTCACACCCTATAAAAAATTAACTCAAAATGGATCAAAGATCTAAATATAAGCACCAGGACTGTAACACTCCTAGAAGAAAATATAGGGAAGCATCTTCAAGATATTGTGGTAGACAATCATTTCTTAGCCTTTACACCCAAAGCACAAGCTATGAAAGAAAAAATAGTTTCATGGGACCTCCACAAAACTAAAAAGTTTTATGCTTCAAAGGACCTTGTCAATAAAGTGAAAAGGCAGCCTAATCAATGGGAGAAAATATTTTAAAACCACTTACCAGATAAGGGTTTAATAGCAAGAATATAAAAATAAATCCTACGACCAACAATAAAAAGGAAAAAAAAACAATTAAAAAATGGGCAAAAGACTTGAATAGATATTTCTCCAAAGAGCAATGCAAATGGCTAAAAAGTACATGAAAAGATGATCAAATCACTAGCTACTAGGGAAATGCAAATGAAAACCAAAATGAAATATCTTTTCACACCTACTAGAATGGCCATTATTAAAAAAAAAACAACAATCAGAAAACGACAAGTGTTGGAGAGGATGTGAAGAAATAGGAACACTCATTCACTGCTAGGTGGGAATGTAAAATCATACAGCCACTGTAGAAGAAAGTTTGGTGATTCCTCAGGAAGCTAAGTACGAAATTGCCATATGATCCAGCAATCTCCCTACTAGGTATATAACCAGAAGAACTGAAAGCAGAGATGTGAACATACATTTGCATACTGATGTTCATAGTGGCATTATTCACATTTGCCAAAAGGTGGAAGCAACCCAACCAGCCATCAACCAATGAATGGATAAACAAAATGTGGTCTATACATATGATTGAATATCATTCAGCTGTAAGAAGAAATGAAGTCCTGATGCATATGATAACATGGATGAACCTTGAGGACATTATGTTGAGTGAAATAAGCAAGAGAGATAAGACATATTCTTGCTATTAAACCCTTATCTGATAGAACAAATATTGTATGAACTCATTAATATGATCTAATTACAATAAGCAAACTCATAGAGCTAAAATCTAGACTATATGTTACCAGGAGATAGAATGAGGGTAGAGAATGTGGAGCTGATGCACAATTTATGTAGAAATTTTAATTAGGAGATTGTAACTGTTTGGCAATGGACAGAGGTGATGGTAGCACATTATTGTGAGTGTAATTAACAGTGAGGAATTATTGTGTGATTTTGGCTGAAAGGGAAAATTTAGGGTCTTGGATGTCAGTAGAAGAAAAACTAGAGGATAAAACCTGGGACTGTGTAACAGTGAATCTTGTGGACAATGACTGGGGTTAATAGTATAAACATAAGAATGTTCTTTCATGAACTAGCATAAATATACATTACTATAACAAGGTGTTATCAATGGGCTGGTACATGGGAAAATAAATCTAATGCAAGTTAAAGACTACAGTTAACAGAAATATTTTAATAGTCTTTCATTGGTTGTAACAAAGGTAGCACACCACTGCTAAGTGTCAATAATATGGGAGTACAAGGAATATGAGGTTTTTCTTTTTGTCATAATGAAAGTGTTCTAAAATTGATTGTGGTGCTAAATACACGATTCTGTGAATATACTGCAAGCCACGGACTGGACACTTTGGATGGATTGCCCGATGTGTGAATACATCTCAATAAAGCTTTTTTAATTATAAAACAATATAGCAGCTACAATACTGTCCATGTTGACTAATTACCATGGAACAAAATGGTGGCTTATCAATGAAAGCAGAATAGTGTTTCAAGAGAAATAGAAAACAGTGAGGTTGACCCAGTATCATATCAGCAAGTAAACATAATTTCCTCAGTTTTTACCTAAAACTTCATGATTTGACAGTACTGTGAGTACAGCTCTCTATCATCTCTCTATACCATTACTCAAACCAAAAAACACTTTTCTCATCTATCACACTTTCTTGTTCTTCTAATCTTTATGAGATATTACCTCATTAATAGATGCCACGAAAGAAGCAAAAATCTGGGGAAACAAAAAGGCATTACAGAAGTCAAGAGCTTTGAAATCTGGCAGACCTGAGTTTGAATTCCAGCTAAACACCTCGATGTGTAACACTGAGTAAGTTACTTGACTTCTCTGAAACTCTGTGTCCTTATGTGTAAAACAGATTTACCCTTATAGAGTTTTTGTCAGGCATTTTGCAAAGTTCTTAGTACTTTCATAGTAGTAATTAACAAAAGGTATTATAGTTAACTTTTCTAAACCAGGATAATTTGTTTTTAATTGTAAATTAAATACTTTTCATATGAAATCTACAATATATTATCCACAGGCTAGATTCACGTTCCAAGCTCTGAGAGGTATGAAAAATGTTTTGATTTATATTTTTCTTATGTAAGCATGTTGCTTCATTTCTCCATTGAACCATATCATAAAGAGAGCTCTCTAACAAGTTGGATATGCTCTTTTCTTTAGCATACTATAAATGCAGCAAAATAGGGTAACAAGATATCATCTAGTAAGTTATGCTAGTAAATATATTTTATCATAATTGGAAATGCCACAAAATTATATTTTTAACTAAGATTTCATCTTATAGTCAGGAATCAAATTATTGCGGCTTGGAAGGTAAAGTATGTACACATGGGTGCTTATAAAGCACTAAAGAATAAATTACTCCCTGTCCAACTAAAAGGATGGCAGTCCATTCTTCTTGTTAAAAAGGATACTACCAAGTTTAAACATAAATGGTATCATTTTTCATCCTATGTAAGAGGCACTTTAAAATCTGGTGTCTATCTCTAATTTGTGTCTCCTCATTTAGCCGAGATACATTTTATTTCTTTTCTCACTGCCCTTAAATCAATTATCAATATTGAAAATGCAGTAAACAAAAACATTATTTAACCTGATCAACTCTGTTCAGAATTTTCATTGCACTAAAATAAATAAAGCAATTTAATTGTTTATGAATAGAGTACGGAAAATAAATAGCCATTTTGAATGACTGCAAGGATCCTGTGCCTTATACCGAGCAGCATCATGCCTGCCACACAATAGGTAATAACTGCTGAATATTATAAACATGATGTACAAGGTGACTGAAAAAGAAATAATCAAAAATGGATTATTCATAACTTCCTTATATATAGATTCTCCAAGAATCTTATGCTTATACCATCTCTTTCTCACAGCTTTGAAGAAAGGAAGCAACACATGGTGCTGATATTTCAATTTAAAATATCATCTTACAGTGCTTATAATTCTTGATTGTTTAATCCCAAGTACCTGTAGATAAAATTATTAACATAAATCTTTACTTATCTGTTACTATATTTCTCTCCCTCCCCTCAGCCTAACTTTGCACTATTTCTTAGGTCTCATCTAAATATTATAAATTTCAATAAGAATGTTTGGAATCCTCAGAATTCTTGGTAACTCTGGATTTCCCAGGATGGTATGAAATTTGCAATTCCGTCTCTCTTCCCTCTAGGGCAAGTTTCCTTTTCTTTTTCTCTCCCCTCCCCCCCACTTGGAAACAATACACATTTAAGTATAAAAAAAAATTCTTTGCAATAATGAAGCATCAGAAACACTAGCTTTCTGTTTTACAAGTGTCAAATATACAACCACTTTTAAAAATAACTCTGCAAAGTAGTTTGTAATAATTTTCTGTTACATTCTTTTAAAAAACACACAGAAAGAAAAAATTTAACTTGCCACGTCAGCCTTCCTTGACTAAAAGATCTGAAGTAGCTAAAATTCATTCTTCAATAAGAAGCAAGCAATCCAATCACACAAACCTCTGAAAAGAAGGTCTGTAAACTCTAAATTCACTATGGGCCAGTGTGAATCTATTATTAAAAATAATAATATAATCCCAAGCTCTTTAAGACAAGCAGAGTGTGCAAATGAAAGGAGAGAGTTGTCATCTACTAGTTAGAACATATACAGAATATCACATTCATTTGTAATATCCTATATAAAGATTAAGAAGGAAAAACTCTCCAAGTAAGGACAAGCAGGAGGGTAAAGGGTCTGGAAACTGTCACACGAGTAATGGTTAAAGAAAAAGAAGATATCCATGCATGCATGCAATGAAGAAAATAGATTTTTTTATATAGCTCCAAAAGACCAGTACCAGAACTAGGACCAAAAGATATAAGATGATATGAGGAATTGATTTTGCTCAATTCAAGGAAGAGCTGTCCACAAATGAAAAGTGCTGCCTTAGGTAGTGAGCCCTTTGTCACAAAAAGTGTTCAAGGGGGACATTTACCATCATCTTTGACAGGTATTACAGAAGGTATTCTGGCATTAAAGGGAGTGTGGACTTCCTAACAGATCTCTAAAGTCAATTCTATCTCTATGAGTTATCATTAATGCATGATAAGGTAGTCTTTCTGCAAACGTGGGCAATGGAAATTGCTAAGGAACATGCCACGAAAGTTACAGACTAACACTAAACTGTTCTTAGGTGTTGGTCATGTTATTTCTCCACATAATTTTGTTAGACTGGACAAATACAGTAAAAACAAATTAAGTAGACACAAACAGCATTATATGTATATGATAATTGTGAAATCATTTAACTAAAGATATTCTTGTCTAACTGCCAATTATCAGTTTAGAAAGTATTTTGCTAAACAAAGATTTATAAAAACACAAAGTTTTGTTTTACTCAGAAATTATAAAGCAGACAATGGTGGGGGAAGAAAACATGGGGTTTAGAAAATCCATATTTTTATTTTGCCTATCCTTTGATCACCCACAAACAAGAAGACTTTATACAGTATGCACAATCTTTTCTCAGGAAATCTAGATACTGAATTTTAATGATGAAATAATACTAAAAAATACTGTGCTATTGATATTTACTAAAAAATATATTTTGCATATTAAAACAAAATAATTGTAAACAGGAAGCTTATTGAATGCAGGTGCAGGGACTAAAGGAGAACAAGTCTAATTTACTACAATCATTCTATCCATTGTCTTGTAGCTTAAGAAAGGTAAAATTCTAAGAAAAACATCTCATGGCAACTTTCTTGCTAGAATTGACTTTTATATGGCCGGGTTAATTCTCATCTAATTGTCTTCCTTATAATTGCCACACCATTATTGTCAAACCTTGCTGCTCCTGAAGAAAAGATAAAAGCATCGCTAGTGCTAATTCTGTTCTATTTCACTGTGCCCTTAGAATCCAAAAATGCACTACCCCTGAACATTATCCTGAAGGAACAAATTGCTGTTTTATAACAATGAATACCAAAACACCAGAAAACCACTTAGCTGTGATTGCCCTTTAAGCTTTATTAATTTTAGCAAAATGACAGGTTAATTTATATCGTTCACACCTGTCAGGAGCAGAATCATTACTAATTCGGTTTACACTGGCCAGAAGATTCTCCCTCAGGCTAAGGTTGAACTTCAAACTACTGTTGAACAGATTGTGACACAAACACGTCATGGACTCAGATTTCTATCAAGACAATCCCTTCAGAATTACACATGCATGGCCCACCACCCTGTAAGAATTTGAAACTGAAGCTAAAGCAGGAATATATCTACCCAATAAAGACTAAGTATTTAGTAGTCAGTCTATCCAGAGGTCAAAGGATTATTTTCCTAAATCTTCTCTCTTTAAGATCCTCCATTCTTCCCGTATCACATTATAACACAATTTTTAAAGGGCTGTACGCTATATAAGAAATGATTTTTCTAAATATTGTCATAAAAATTGCCTTATCAAGAAGTCTTAAAAATATGAAGTGTCAACTTTCATTCAAGTTCTAAAGCAGCACAAAAGGAAACAAATTAGCCTTTCTGTTCAATGTTCTCTAGTGTAGCTTCCCATAGTTTAAGCTGCACTGCCCTATCCACAACATCAAAGGAAAAGCTATAGCCGAGCAGCACCTACACTGGGTTTGGAAAAATTCTGTGAATACCCTTTATATTTTTCCATACATGCCCAGTTTTTACCATACATGAGACTATTTTATATTGAAATTTGAGTCTTTGAAAAAGTATTTAAGTCTTCAATGAAAACAGGTAATGTATTTGACAAATTACAGCAAATGATAAAAAATCATTACTAACCAATACTGATGCTACACAAGCAAACATACCAAAAGATTCTTATATTAACCATAAAGATCTATTCAAACTAATATTTAAATATTTATTCATGATTTTACAAGAAGATTTCAAAAATATCACAATTTATCATGAGTCAGAATTTAACTATTACATTCCAATGCAAAGACCATTACATCCAAAATACTCAACCATTTAACCTATGTTTGCAAATGGAACAATTGTGAGAACGAATATAATGTTACTACACCCATCATTGTAACCTGGTCTTTACAATTACTGAGAGAGAAAATCATGCCAATCACAAATATAATTTTGTGTGTACAAATGTGGAATATAAAGAAGCACTGATGAGAACAACATGTTAAACATGATGTTTTTATTTCTGGCCAAGTGAAGCAATGAACTCCTCTAATCTAAAACGGTAAAAAACTAAACAATTTATTTTAAAGCCTGAAGTTAAACTCCCCATGCTAATCTTTTGCTATATTTAACACATTATCTCCCTGTGTAGATTTATACAATATTTTAAAATCTGCATTAAATTATTTGTAAAGAAAAACAAGTCAATGCCAATTTAATTATATAGAGACCATTATGATGTCAAAATAGTCAAGCCTAACAGTAGCTCTTCTAATAGATTTTTCCATTCTACCAATCTGTTCTACCAATAGTCAACAGACCACATGCAAGAAGTGATATTTTCCAGGTCTAACATCTAAATCAAGTTCTATCATCTAAATCAGTTCACTCATTTCATCAGGTTAAAGAAGTTAGAATGTAAAAGGAAGAAAGTGATTCATTAAAGATACTGTATTTAGCTGTATCTAAGCTATGGCTAAGATGAATTAATAAATGAGGTATTTTTAGACCATCTGTAAAAACTGGTAAATCTTCTGCAATAGAACCTTTTGGACAATAAAATATAGTAGGAATACTAGAATCATAAATAACCATTATTAATTTTAACCTACTGATTTTAGTTGTTCTCCCCCCCCCCCCAATAAAACTTTATTTGGGTAAATAAAGCTTTGGGTAAATCTTTGGTTATTTCTTACCAGTTAAAATTCATAAAATCAGTAAGCACATCCTATTTTCTCAAATTATTTGAAAGACCTCCATTAACTTGTCACTTAATTAATTTGTGCTTTTGACAAATACAGATGTTAATAGCAAACACAGTTGATCTTTTTTTTTTACAACTATAGTGTAAATTCTTAATTTCATAGGGAAAAAGTGTTGAACAACTAAACAGATGGATTAACCCAAAGCATCTCTAAGAAAGAACATAAAAAAATAATCTGAAAATGAGATGATGACAGGATTTAACTCTAATATGTCCCCATTTATCAGAGCTTTCCAGGGAATCATTACTTTTGGACTCTCAGCATAACTACATTTCCTCAGCAACTAAAAGTCTTTCTAATAACAGATATCTCTGTGCATCTGAATCTCAGATAAAACAAATACTAAGTAATAAAACAGTAACTCACCAGATTTCTAAACACACAACTAACCTAAAGCAGAAGGAATTTTCCATGTTTTCTACTGAAAAATATTTTAAAGGGAACACACATAGTTAAGACACTTTTTTAATGAAAAGCTTTTCTTTTACAAATATTTTTTAAAAGGCCCAGCTTTCATTCACTCCTTCTGCCACTAAAAAACAAAAACAAAAATGGATCACAGAGAATACTTTAAAGGAAAATTTTATTTTATCTCCTAGATTTTGTTTTTAAAGCAATGCTTTGTAAATCTAAAAAAAAAAAGCAAAGATTTTTAAAAATTCAATAAAGACTTCACAATATAATTCAGTATATATTTAATTTAAAATAAATTTCTAAAATAGACATTTATATAAAATACTTTTTGTACACCTTTATATAAACTATTCATAGAGGTATACTTTGTACAAATTCTAACTTACTCTTACATTTCAGACTTTGAATGATAAAACTGGGAAAGATATAATATCAAAGTCATTAATATTCATAAACAACCCAAGTATAAAAGTCCTGATTAAAAAACTCATTTTCTGATCAATATGTTAACTCTGAACGTGTTTCAAATGCATAAAAATAGTATAGAATACATTTCCATATTTAACAAAACACCAACACCAATCATCAGCAGTTTTGTGTGCTGTTACACAAAAGAAGTCATTTTAAGGGTTTTAGATATTCAAAAATTAAAAAAAGGAAATCCAACCACTGTTAAAGATTAAAGTTTATTCCTACGCAATTCTCTAGGTATACCTTTACAATTTCATATTTCAAAGATTACCATTAAGCACTTTAAATGAAAATAAATATAAAGTCCTAGGAAAACAAAACAATGGTAAAATGTGGGAATGCTAATGTCTTTAAATGTAAGCAAGCTTGTGGTTTTTAATCTTGTGGGGTTTTGGATGTTGCTCTTTGGGATTTTTCCCCCTTTCTGCCACAAGGTAGATTCATGAATGAAATCCCACTTTAATATCCTATTTTCTCTCACTTACATGTATGCTGGAGAAAGTGGCGTTGACCTGGATGTTTTAAGCACAGGAACTGGGAATTTCCAGATAGCAGGAGAGCTCGTTTTCCATTTCAATGGCATGTTGTCACCACGGTACTACAATAACAGTAAACAGCGTTTCCATAACAGACTACCAAAGAGGACTTCCATTCCACTCTGTACTGACACAGCAGTGGCTGCGTGGAGAATAAGCAAATGATTCTGCCAGTAAGTGCCCTTAAACCAATGCTTCCAATCTAGTAAAATAGGGCTGTAAGATACCTCCTTAAATCCTCCTATCCCCTAAAGCAATAAGATGATTCTATCCTTCTAACTCAACAATAGTGCCACCTCGTTAGGAAAGCGTTGACTGCAGTATATATATTTTTAAGACTGCACTGTGCATACTACACAATGCAGCCTTGTTTAATAAAAGCAGCT
This sequence comes from Tamandua tetradactyla, assembly GCF_023851605.1. NCBI lineage: Eukaryota > Metazoa > Chordata > Mammalia > Pilosa > Myrmecophagidae > Tamandua > Tamandua tetradactyla. Next base: position 49,902,128 of record NC_135353.1, on the reverse strand, counting down.
AGGGTTTTTATTTTTTTTTAAGCTTATAATACCATTGTTCTACCTTAACAGGGATACTGCAGCATTGCATTATATTCTGCACCTATTAACCTGATTTCTGACCAATAGAAGCAGGAAAAAAAAATAGATGGGTTTCATATGAAAATGAAACAACATACCTACTCAGAATACACTTGTCATCCTCTGAACATTCTTCTTTTGAGCTGCAACAATACAAATGGGATATAAACCTCAGCATAGCCTTAGGCCACAGCTAATAGAGATCAGTGACTAAATTCGGCAGCCTGCTTTCCTCCTGTGCAAGCTCTGGCCACACAATACAAGAATGCCATTATGGGAAATGCCCGTTTAAAAAATGCCAGTCCCTCTGTGTTCCAGTTAGAAGAAGGCAAAAAGTAAGAACAAATATAAACTGCTGCAGAGCTCTGCACACTCTTCTAGTAGCTTCTGATTCAGTTGCTCTCCTCTCCCTATTCTTATTTCCAAGCCGGGATGAGCAAAATCTCACCCATTTACAACATGCTGTAGTAACGCAAATATCACTCTGTCTTCTGCTGCAGAGAAGTACAGAATGGCGTGCTCTTAATAGCAGCCCTTGGAGAGACGCTATCAACAATCTAATTCAATGCTGCCCTCCCCTTCTTCTCTCCCCCTTTCCCCTCCTGTTCACCCCCTCACTCCTCCCCTGCCTCAAACAGCTCATAAATTGCCCAGAGGAAAAAGCAATGCTACTGGCCAAGTAGGTGTCCAGCAGGAACCATGCCAAAGCTCGATGGAGGGTCCAGTAACCTCTAGGAGTTAGGGACTTTGACAAGCTCAAAAACTGAGCTACTGTCAAAAGAAGCTTCAGTTATTTCATGAAAGCAATGGCAAAGAAAGTATTCATCTATAACGTTTTAAAATACTGCCAGAAAATAGCACTGTAAATGCCCCAAAAGTGACTTGGTATTTAAGGTTTCTCTTTAAAGCATCAATCTAAGAAATTTTATAAACAGTTATAAAAAATGAAAAAAGGTTAAGCTAGTTTTATACCAAACTCTATATTTACAAGATGAAGAATTTTACTACCAATGTAGGCAAGTCACCAACACTAAATATCTATCTTCATAGCACCCTTTTTCTATCAAAAAATAGAATTATCAATTTTCCTCAATGCAACCAGACTGCCATTGGCATGAAAAAAAACCTGCCTTTAAAGAAAATCACTGCAGTGACAAAGAGCTCCTATCTACTTTCAGGTTTGTATCTAAACAATAAACTTGTGCTTCTATCTTAAATAGCTGGCCTTCAGATGCTCTTTCCCTTTTAAAAGATTGAGACTTGGTCCCTTAAGAGGTTATCTCACTGGTATCTGAAAAGGACAGATGAATGTTTCTATAACAAGAAATTACTTGGAAAAATTTCAAAATATATTATTTAATATACCAGAAATACAGTCTGAAATCAGCTCAGGAAAGCACAAGTGCCTCCATTTACAATACAGACCAGTATTTATGCAAAAATACAAACTAGTATATTCCTGTGCACACACCACATGCACGAGCGCACGCACATACACACACACACACACAGAGAGAGAGAGAGAGAAAGCTTATTTTGAAACAAGGACCAGTAATACATGGACTTTACTAAATATTAAATAGATATTAGCATCACAGCCTCACAAATAATTTTATTCAATCAATGACATAAATGCATCATACATATATGCCCCCCAAAATCCGGCCAAACAATTAAAAGGGTTAAGTTATATTTCCAACTCTTTTCAGTACCCACACACAAAAGTGTCTCAAAGAAATCTTCAAATGAATCGGAGGAATTAACATTTCAATAGCTTCATGGCCCAAATATATTTAAAAGGTTGAAAAACTACCACACATACAAATGAGCTATAATGAATGTTTTCATTCGAATGCTTTGTGTTAATTTTTAATGATTATGGAGTAAAAAGTACCCAGGTTTAATTAGCAGTGGCAACGTATTGGAATCTTAAAGAAAGAAAATTACACACACACACACACACACACACACAGCACATTCATAGACATCAAGTTTGAATATCCCCTGCCAGAGTAAGTTCCAAACAAATTTTCAAAAACTGAAGCATCCTCAAATATGTAAAAATATAAAGCATAAAACAACTACAAATGAGCTATATATAGCAAGGAGCTAATGTTTTAGAAAGGAGATTCAACTACTTTTCAGCTTATGAAAATATTACAAGGCAGTAATCGCAAACATGCCTACACCTTCTGTGAACAAAGACCCCAAAACCTGGTAGTGAAATAAGTTAGTGAAATGTTTCAAGCAGTGTATCTGTCTTATAAATTACTCAAAATTGATGAGTGGGAAATAAGGCTCAGGGTAGAGTTTTCCAAATTTCCAACAAGTGAAAATCACTTTATTGTAAAAATTCTCAACTTATCATTCTTCAAGAGTGAACAATCAAATGATTCCAAAATCCAATATATTAATTGTCTGATGTCATTAGGTTCCCAAGAAATCAACGAATACCACTAAATCTTCTATGTCAATTTTCAGTCTAGATTTCTCTTAGGCTCAATGTTTAATTGTAGCTTTTGTGGGAATCCAATAATTTGAAAATTTGATCAAAGTGAAATGAAAATAAGACAGCTTTCCTCCACCCCAAAGAAAGATTTGCCACTCCTAAAGATTTCCAAACCCTAAAAGAATTATATTTGATGATGAACATTTTTTTATATTCAGATCTCACTTTTGCTTTAATGAATTGCTCAGCCACTTCTAATTCTCTCTCATGAATAAACGACTAATATACCAAAGCCTTTAAGAAATAATTCCTTTAAGTAGAAATATGGTCTGTGAAATATACTTTACATTATGTTTGTTTAAAACCACCATTCATCATACATCACTTACAAACTTCAAGTAAAATCACCCCAACTACAAACTAGCAGAGTCCAAATTAATCAAATGTTACTATCTTAGAAGACTTTAGTAGCCACTATGCAATGTAATTACCATTATGTTCCTGAACCAAAAACATTTTCCCCTCAAAATAAAAAGAAGAAAAATGATTAAACTGTATTTTAAATAAAATTTTAAGCAGGCTCAGTGTCCTACACTTTAATATTTAGACTAGTAAGTCAAAAATTCTGACTCACCATAGGAAACGCTGACTTTGTTTACAGAACATTTGGTTTCAATTATGGAAAACTACATAAAACAGGATGGAAAGATAATATACATAAAAGTTCTTCAAAGCATTCTATTAACATTAACTAATCACTGAAAAATACCTGTGAAATGTATATTTTACAGTTGTAATAAACAAAGGACAATGATGGGACATGGCCAAAGCCTTAAAAAAGAGTCAGTCTTGGCCAAAAACGTACAACACAGAATTAACACTTTTAGAACTCTTAGAAATCATCTGATTCAGTACCCTCATTTTATAGATGAAAAAATGCCAAACTTCACATTGCTAGCTAGCATCAGAACTGGAACTAAAAACCAAGTCTTCATCTCCTGGTCCAGAATACCCACTCTAGAATACCATAGTCTGTCCCTCCTCTCAAGAAGATCATTCCATAAATGCATGTTTCTATATGAAGTGAACCACATTCTATGAATATCTCAATGTATTCTCAAGAAACAGACTACAAATAGACATTTACTCCTCCAATTATATGTACACTTGAAGATACAAGTAGAAGAGAAACACCAAAAATTTATACGTGTGCACAAAGAACTATTTTGAAAATCTTAATTCTAGAGGTATTTAAAACAATCAAGGAGAAAAGGGAAAGTAAAAATTAAGTCAGTATAACATGGGCAGAAAAGTGCGATATATGGCTAACAGTTCAATTTTTCTCATTTTCAATGTCCCCAAATAACTTTGCAGCAAAACTTAACACACTGACTGCTACAGTTTGTCACCAATACCACCTAGTTAAATGAACTGACTAATACATTATAAACTCTGTACGCATACTTTACTTTTACTCTTTAAGAAGTAACATACCTTACTTTGGCCACTTTTGGTTAATCCTATGGTAGGTACAGCTAAAGGTTAATTGCATTAGTCATAGTCCTTGTGAGCAGGAACCGTGCAATCTTCTCTTTAGTCCTGACAATGTTTCTCCAGACTAATCTAGAATATCTATGTTATTCGTGTTGCTCAGATAAGACTGCAGATCATTCCAAATTGTGTGCTGTGTTTATGTTCTGCCAATTAGTAAAAGTACTTGGATGGCGACCAAATAGGACTGTTAAACCCTTTAAAACACACAAACATGCAAATAACTTCTGGATAACCAAGCAAAGTCCTTACTACTTTAAGGGCTCCTTATTATAAGAAATAGAACTGCACACATTTATGGATATGGTTAGATATACACATAGAAATAGATGTAGAGGTAGATATAGATATGGATGGGAATATCCCTTATTTGTTTGATGAAATTAAATAGCAAATACATACAAATTTTTTTCTTGATATTCAGATATATAACTTGCTATGATCAAAATCGAAAATCCCAGGTGTTTCTCAAAGACACTTATATTGGAAAGTCATCATTTAATCTTTTATAAACAACTTCATACATTTTAATGTCCATATCAGAACTGTGTGGCTCCTTAGAGAGCCTTATGAAGATACAGGCTATTTTAACTATGTATGCTTTGGATTAATACAGAACCAATCTCCTTCACAATATAAATGATTAGAAAGACACAATTGTTGTGCAGGCACATACTCATGTACATGTGTATGTATATGCATAGGGGAAACCTCTTGCCATGTTAGCATAAATAATGTGATGGATAGCTTCTTTCCACCTTTAATATAGTCATAGGATAGGAAGAATACTAAGTTTAAGGGAGGGAAATGGAACAGCAATATGAGGAGTTAGGCCTGATAAGACAGGAATCACTAGGTAAGGGGACCACAGAAGAAAAGAACAGGAGTAAGGAAGGTGAAGAGTGGCAAGAAGGGGAACAGAAAGCCAGAATGATAGTAGTTTCTGATATTTATAAGGTACTTTGTATAACGTGAGTCAGATAAAGGAGTTTATGGAGCAAAGACAGGAGTTAGGTTGGGAGGGAAAAAGTAGTGAGGGACTAAGTAAAGGACAGGAAAGATCCAGGTATTGGGGACCAAATGATTTTGACTAACCTTGCTCTTATTAAAGCTAGAAAAGGATAGGCACTGAAGGGAAATTCAGAAGCACTTGCCCATCCTTTATTCTTTTGTTTTCTGGCAATATCTATCTCCTTTAAGTTTTTTTTTTTTTTTGACAGTACCTACACCTAATTGTTTCATTCATCTGATTCCCAAATACAGGTTTACTGTAGAGGCAATATGTCTCTGAAACACAGAAACTAAAGTAATTCATAAGTAATCCCATCTATTCAAAAATGTTTTAAACTCCAAACAAGTATGTTTGTGTGTCTTGGGAATGATGGTTGAAATCAGTGCTTTAAAAATATATAGTATTGGGCAGTGCGATGATGGTTCAGCAGGCAGAATTTCTCGCCTGCCATGCCGGAGACCTGGGTTCAATTCCTAGTGCCTGCCCACGCAAAAAAAAAAAAAAAAAAAAAAAAAAAAATATATATATATATATATATATATATATATATATATATATATATTACTTACACACGTGATTTTACATTACCATGCTTAAATTGTTCAAAAAAGCAATGAGAAAATTCTACCATCATCAAATACGGATAACATATCCAATGCTCCAATAATAGGCCATGTTGTTAAATATACCCTATGCATCAGCAATGATATTTCCTCTCCCTGAGAAGCCTTCCCCAGTTCCTATTCCTTCAAGAAGGAATCCATGAACCCTGCCTTCCCTCACATCCCAAGACAATTTAGATTTCCTTTTCTTTTGCTCCAGGGGGAATTTGCACATAGTTTATTTTTTGTCATGCATCCCATTATATGTAATATCTACTTTCCAAATAGACAATAAACATCTTGTGAGATAACAATATGTCTTTTAACTTTGTTTCTTGCTAACTGAATACCATTCCTGGCACACTGGAAAGGACTCAATAACTATTTGTTGAATAAATTGAAAGGCAGGTTTATAAACAGAGGACTGATTGAATCAGATCTGTATATTGAAGCCAGGATATTCCTGGTAAGTTTTTAAAACATTGTCATTGAATCTATTATTACTAAAAGCAGAGTTCAGATAAGAAGAATATTTATCTATTAATATGATCACTTTAGGTTTTAAAGTCCTCAGAATTAAAAAATATATATATATACACATTATCTTGTAAAAAATAAGTATATATTGAAGAAAATTACCCAGAATACATGCTTTCTTAAATAAAATACATGCAGTGCTTGTGATTGCTTTAATGAAAAATCTCAGCTCTCACCTTCCTTTATCCAGTAAAGATAATTTATCTGTTTAGACATCTCTCAATAATTTAAGTATCTCTTTAAATTACTTTCGGTTAATAAAATAGCCAAACCATTGTTAGATTGTCTAATGTGCCTATAAATTAAATCAGAAAATTTATAAAAACTTTTCAATAAACCCATCACTACCAAATCTCAAAAGGCATGCCATGCAACGATGTGAATGAACCTGTGGGACATTTGGTGAGGTAAAATAAGCTAGAAACAAAAGAGCAAATATTGCATGGTCTCATTTAGAAAATACTCATAAGAAAACTGGGGCCTAGATTGTAAACACTCATAGCAGTTAAATTTAGCCCGGAGTGGTGATTGTTATTTTGGGATTTTTAGGGGCTGTTTTATTTATCTATAACCTTGTATTTAGAGAGAAGAATGATGCTAATTGGGCCAGGATTAATGTAATTCAGAATACAGGGGTAAAGAAGACATTGCTTGTATTTTAGAACTTCACCTACTCTATGAGACCAAAGGAAGAAAGATTTATTATGTCCAGAACCTAGGTTTTCTGTTGCACATAATCTAACTCGACTTGTCTGGATAGATCATTTAAACAATCCAAACACAAGGAGCCCAGAATAAGAATGAGAACCTTTCATCCTGTATATCTCATTTGCAATGCCTGGATACATCCCAGAGTAAATTAAGCAGATAATCCAAAAGTATTGGCAAAGTCCCTTGAGGGATGGGAAAAAATTATTGAACTTTTAAATTTTACTACTAGGGAACCCTGGATACTCTGCCAAACATTAGGGATGCCCAAATCAATAGGCAAAGCTCTTGATCTTGAGGCTTGCTCTTGTGAGGCTTATGTATGTAGCACAGAAGATTAGCCTAACTATAGGTATGCCTAAGAGTCACCTCCAGAGGACTTCTTTTATTGTTCAGATGTGGCCTCTCTCTCTGAGGCCAATCCTGCAACTGAAACCATTGCCCTCCCCACTACGTGGAACATGGCATCTAGGGATGAAAGTCTCCCTGGTGGTGTGGGAGATGACTCTTAAGGATGAGTCCAGCCCTGGCACCGTGGGATCAACAAAGCCATCCTGATCAAAAGGGGGAAAAGAAGTGTAACTAATAAAATATCAGTGGCTGAGAGAATTCAAATAGAGTGGAGAGGCTACTCTGGAGATCACTCTTACACATGCTTCAGTTAGACATTGCTACCTATCATAGTTTACTAAACCCCAACCAAAACTATTCCTGCCAATCCTAAAGAATACCTAGGCATTATATAAGATTCTACAAAGGTTCCATGCACTAGGGTAACTCTCCAAAACCTACAACCTCCATATGGGTCCCTGGAACAGAAAGTCCTGATATGCAGATGGGCCAGACTTTCCAGAACATCAACTAGTTTCATTCCCCTATCACATATTAGTGACATCCCTTTCTGACATGAAAAAGTTAGAATGGGCATAGCCCAAATACCCCTAAAGAGTGGGAGAAAGATCAAAGGTAATGATGGAGTTATACAGAGAAGGTTGGGTTTAACTGATGAGTATGATTGCTAAATCATTATACCGACATTTCTTTTAGCCTCCTATACATTAGAGCAGTAGAAATAAAAGCCTAAAATTTTGGAATTGTAGCCCATACCAAACTCTGAAATTTGTTCTACAACTAATTGTTGCGATGTACTTCGAAATTCCTTGCTTTTATGTATATATATGTTATTTAAAGAGAAGAAGGAATATAACAGAGAAGATAGGATTTAACAAATGAGTATGACTGCTGAATCATTATATTGATATTTCTGTTGGTCTCCAGTGTCTTGGAGCAGCTTGAAGGAAAAACAAAAAATCACAGAACTATAACCCATACCAAACTTTAAAATCTGTTTAAGAACTACTTGTTAAAATGTACTTGGAAATTTATTGCTTTTTTGTATATTGTTATATTTCACACACAAAAAAAAACTTTAAAAAGAGGCATGCCAATTAAATAAAGTAACCATTTGGTATATCATATACTCATGCAGGAAGACCTATATTTTTATAAAAATCTGAGGTCCTGAAATATCTTTAGAATGATATATTAAGACTTTTTCCTCAATATTCTGATTTAAGATAATGAAATAATGCTATGGCCCTGAAAACATTATTTTTATATCTCTTTAGCCAAAGAGATGTAACATTCACATATGCACCATAAATATTATAGTCAGAAATGAGACTTAGGAGATTATCTAGTTGTCCCATCCCCATCTCCTTCTGAATATCTGTAAATCTTGATTAGGGAATATTCACAATAAAATAATATTTTGCTAACCAGAAAAGCATACTTTCATGGAAACCTAATTCTAATAATTCATTAAGATTATACAACACTTCTTAAAATTTCCATAAAAAGGCCCTTTACATTCAATTGCTTCATTTTTTAAATCATTTCCCAGGCCTAATCATTATAAATTTAAACTGGCTATACATATACATAGAAAATATTGGTAACTAAAAGTAAAATGTTTTTAACTGCATAATGAATGATAAAAATCTTTCACTTCAAAAAAGATTCAACCTTACACTTGACTCTTACGACCCATGGCTATAATATATGTTTCAATACTTTTCCTAACAATGTAGTTTATAGTCACAATAATTGTCTACTATGATGGTGCTAGAGAGCTTTACCAACCTCTTCAATACCTCTATTTTCATGACTATTTCAAGACCCCACTCATTTTCTAACTTAGAATTTTTCTCTTTGGTGATTTTAAGCTTTATAAAATAAGTTAAGGGTGCAAGGACAGCTCTACTATAAGATGCCAAGTGGTAAGTCTAAATTATAAAACCTAGCTGAAATGTGCACAATTTTAAATTGCTATGACTGCAAAATAAATTTATCACTTAGAAAAGCCAATGATATAAAAACATCAACTCATATTATGTAAAGATTTCATGTGTTATGATATACCAACAGTATTTTTTAGCATTATAACTAACTTTATTACTTAGATGCAATGATTATCCAATGGGGGAAAACCATTTCTTCTCCTTTTTCTTGTGTTCACTTACTAACTAGAGTAAATGGAATTTTGATATAAGGGAACAAAACTATAATTCATTTTCTAGGTTGATCCTAGGTTTAAGCTAGAGGCAACTTAAATTTGGGTTTTCCTGTCTATTTCAACTATTATATTTAGTACTACTTAATGTCTTCATAATTAAATAAATGTTTTAAATAATCAGTTATTTCTTATGGAATTCTGAAACCAAATAACATGTGAGTAAAATACATTTCTCTCTATTTAACATTTATTTATTCATTCATTCCTTATTCAGCTTACTCTAAATTAGAGATACTGTTCAGCATTTTTATGACTCTTCTACTACAGAGAGTGGACATTTTGTTGAAATCCTATGGTACTGGTACTGTCCAATCATTAACCAAAAATATTTACTGTTAGGGCTTTCCTCAAATACCATTTTTTCAGGTTCAAATTTGTAAAGCACAAACAACATAATTTGTATTCCAAAAAGGGAGAAGAGACTAGTGCAAACTTAAACTGATACGCTAAATGGAGAACTACTATTAGCAAATTTATTAATTAGGACCATACTTTCACCTTTCTCAACTAAAACGCACTTGTTTAAACTGAAACTCTCTAGATTATTAGTTATTGCCAACAGTGCAAGATAGACTCCACGAACTTCAAAACTACTAAAATCTATGAACTCACTATGCCTCGCTCAAATCTTGTACAGAGAAGGTGCTTGCTGAATTATACCAATCGCCAATAAGTACTGAGAAATTATGGCTTTGCTGGATGTTACAATATACAAAAGAACACATGCTCCCTGGCCACAAGACTTTCTCTTTCTAATCAAGCAGAGTGGATATTCACACCCTAAAAATGAGTGAGCATGAATAAATGCTACAGTAAAACTATAACTAATCTAGAACCCTAAACAGTCAAGTTTTCTAGAGAGTTTTTAAACATAATTTTAAACGAAAAACAATTGGCAGAGGTTAACTCTTAAAAAAATCAAAATTTACTTTTTACCTTTCCATGGAAATCTCTCTGCCCTCTGCCTTCTTTAAGAGTCCAAAATGAACACAATTAAGCCTTTTTAACATACCTCACAGACAACATAATACACAGTAGCTACTGTGATATACAGCAGATGTAGATACATCAGTATGTGCAAATTATACTCGTCACTCCTCACCCTTAACTAATATTTGCCTCCTCCCCAACTGTCATGGTTGATAACCTTTGACATGGAACCCGGATGCTATTGAATGAAAAGGACTCTTCTTCACTTTCCAATATATATACCTTTAAAGCAGACGATCTCAGATATCACTATGCATAAGAATCATCTGGGGTGAAAGTTTAAAATGTGGAGGTCTGGGGATGGGGCCCAGTATTCTGCATTTTAAACAAGTATCCCAACTAATGACTATCACACTTGATACAATACACTTGGAGGAACACTGCTTTAAAGACAAGGTTGCTAAGCCATGCTCAAGATATCCCAGCTATAGTGAGATAGTGGTGTCTCTCTCTCTCTGTAGCTAGCCTTCCTCAGTAGCTAGTTTTGTCTGCTCACTGACAGTGATTAGTCCACACTATTCACAGCCATTATCCTACCCTCCTATGCTTTAGATACTTTCAAGTCTGAGAGAGCCTGGAATCTGGCTGATAAATAAACATACAGGCAGACAGACAGATGTAAAGTGGGAGGTTGTGAAGTACAGCAATTAGAAAACAAATGCAGCCTAAAATATGTTGATTGAGCAATACCAAAAAAAAAGTTAAAAACTTATTTCAAATTTAGTCCAGAAGATCGAATGCAGAATGAGGGTGGATCTGGTTGCAGCTCTGCCACGAACTAGCACTGTGATGTCCAGTGTTATTTTCCCTCATCCTTAAAATAGGTAAAATGCCACCTTTCTTACCTATCTCACAGTAATGCTATGAAAACAAACTGAATTTATGTTTGTGAGAATACATTGAAAAATCTAAAGCACAATACAAAAATGTGTGATTTTTAAACAGAAGAATGTCTTGTCTTTTTTTGTCTTAATAAACATAGAACTCTAAACATTATTCTAACTTTCCTTGATGACTAAATATCTTCGAGTAGTTTAGGGTCTTTTTTTTTATAAAAATAAATTCTCATGAACAGAAAAAGGAAAATGCAGACCCTTGGACATACCCTGAAGTTGATTTTTTGAATACATCCTTGAAATCAGCTTGTTTTAAAGACAATTGCCTCTGTCTCCTGAAAGTGGAGTGCAAAAAAGAAAATAATAATCTGGTTAATTGTGACTTTATTACATTCAGTTCAAAATTTTCAAAGATACCCTGCAAATCTTTTAGCTATAAGTTATTAAATCCTATTTTATAAATACTGAACAGTTAAGACCACACAGTACATTTTAAAAAATATTTAAATTAACTTTAAAAAACTTAACTAGATAGCCATAAAATTCTTTTGCTTTTAGAAGCTCACTTCATGTATGTTTCATATAGTCTGGAATAAAGATTGACATTAAATACAGTATTTATTGGCAGTTGATCCAAGATCTAATTTGGACACAAGGAAACACTTTCCTAGGAAATATATACTTGGCCCTTGAAACGCTGTGTCATTTTCTAACTTTTTAAGCCTAAAGGTCAATTCTTTGCTGTATACTGAATTGCCATAAAAACCTGAAAGCAAATGACATACATTGCAAGCTTTCAGAGAGCAGATGGTTAATGTTTTTCTAGGTTCATTTACTACTAATTTTCTTATTCTTATATTGCTTGTAATTAACAAAAACATATAATTAGATGTACTGTCTCCTAACCAGAAGATTTTGTTTTTCTCAAGTACTGTCATAATCTAACTCCTCTGGGCTAATACAAAGACAAGGTAGAACAGACTTACTTCTGCTACTGCCTCAGGAATGCAGTTTTAAAAATAGAGACTACTACAGAAGCACTACAGTATATGCTGTCAATAGTCAACTCTTAAAAAATTAAAGTATGCTGGCAGATGCTTGAGGAGCTTAGGCAAAATTTAATCTACTTATATTCATTTTATTTATGTTGGTATTAGTTTGTAGCAAGTAAAGATTGTCCTTATCTAACTTTTTCTTCAAAATAAACTATTCTGTTTTTCTGGGTCTTCTCACAAGCACTCTTGAGTTAATTATTAAAGTAATAACTAAATCAAAATTATAATCTAACAGTATCTTTAGAAATACGTTGACAAAGACCTTATCCAAAATGCTATCCTAAATCTACAAGTACCTATATAAAAGGTAGGTGGCAAATATTTTATTTCTTTTATGGAATGATAAATTTAAAACAAGATCTCTTCAATGACAATATTATTTTAAAGTCTACTTTTAAAATGCTATATAGAGAATTTTTTATCACAAAAAGCTTCAATGTATTCATTTCATATTTGTCAAGTTTTAGCATTAAGGTCAGTCTCACCAAGTAAATAACAACTATATTATTTCTTTGCTTAAAAATACATTAAAACATCTATAAGTACATCTTATTTTAATCCCTATTAATATTATGCTTTTCTTAGTGTATTTAAGAAGAATCTGGTATGCCACCTACTGGTAACTGAGTGAAATTATGTATCTGTATACAAGTCACTATTCACTTTTTAAATATATATATATTTTAAATCTGCATTAATGAACGTTATATAAATAAAGCTATGCCACAATCTGAAATAAAATAAAAATTCCTTAGGGAATTTTTGAAAAATCAAGCTTTACACATGCATCCTATGATTTTTGGATGGTTACCAATATGTCTCCTGAATTTTACAATGCATACAAAATTGATTTCTGTATACCGCTTCACAGTCACATGTGAAAATAATAGGCTTGCTATTTTAATGAATAAATAACAGCAGTAAATAAAGGAAAAGAAAGTCTCTTACCAATAAGCCCATTTTTCTCTTAAGGTTTGAACTCTCATCATTTGTCATGTTCTTGTGGATCCCTCTCTCATCAAATTCTCTGGAGTTTTAAAGTTAAGAGCTGTGATGCATAGCTAGGCTCTGCTACATAGTAGCGCACCCCAGTGCATTTGCCTGGTATAACACTTTGGTTTTACTCCCCAAAGCAGAATAGGTTTAAATATTCAAAAACCTATGCACCACACACCTTCCCTTGAAAGACAATTGTAGTCAACAGTTCCTAAAAATATAAATATAAACATATTTACGTTTCATATCTATACTCTTTATCAGATATGAATATCAGAACCACATGAATCTTGTGTTTAGTTCCAGTAAATGAACCAGAACAAAGTGTTCAGGTTTAGAGCAGAGGTGGAATGAGGTAAATACTAGTATGAGGATATCTGACTTAGAAAAAAAAAAAGCATGTTTATCTGAAAGTAACCTTACTGTTTCAAGGTCATTGTTCTGTTATTTGTCATATTCTTCTCTTTTTTTGTATGCTGTATGGTGGGGGTCACATTTCATTATTTTCCCATGTGACTATTCCATTATTGTAGCACCATTTGTTGAATTTTTTGGGGTGGTGGGGGGAGTGCATAGGCTGGAAATCAAATCTGAGTCTCCTGCATGGCAGGTGAGAAGTCTACCACTGAACTACCCTTGCACCCCTGTCATATCCCTTTAAATCTTAATTATCTTTAACTCTTCCTTCTCTCTTGCCCCTAGTAGCTAGTCATTAAATTCTATACTTTTATCTTTAGCAATTGTCCAGGAATCTACTCCTTACCTTTTCAAAACAAACGAGGTACTGTAAAAACATAACTGTTCTCCTTACATCTCCTTTAATCTATCAATCACTATGATTCCAGATCACTCTCTTAAAATAAAACCATACCTGACATTAATTAAGTGCTTTAATATTTTATTCAACAAATATTTGTTAAGCATTTATGTATTAGGAACTATGCTAGGTGATGCAGATATAAAAGTGAACAAGGCAGGCGGGCCATGGTGGCTCAGCAGGTAAGAATGCTTGCCTGCCATGCCCAAGGACCCGGGTTCAATTCCCGGTGCCTGCCCATGTAAAAAAAAAAAAAAAAAAGTGAACAAGGCACAATCCTCTTGCTCTCAGGAAGTACCTAGTTGAGTGAGGGAAGCAGAGAAATATGGTATAGAAACTTTAGTAAAGTATCAACAATGTGCTACAATTGAGACTAAAGAATGAGGCATTCAACAGATGGACTCTAGAAGAAATAGCCTCTATTGAGGCAAAGAGATTTGAAGATGTACAACATATGAGGGAACCGAGAAAGTTGTCACTATGACTGGAAAAAGTCCAGGGTACATAACATTGAAGAGGAGTAGCTTTTACTGCACGCAGAACCAAATCACAGGCAACATCATATGCCAGTAAAGAGGTGTGAATTTTATCCTATGGCCTATAAAAAGCCATTTGTTGAATAAATAGATCAATCAAAGAATGAATCAAGCAGCCAACCAACCAATCACTAAATCAATAAACTCTTTAGAGCCTAGTAATAGTTGCTCACTACAAGCTGGTCCAATGTACTCTTTCAGTTTACTGTCCTAGTACCCCATAACACCAACTTTCCACCAAGTTTGCCTTGTTCCTTCGCTCCTTTATTCCAGTGGCACCTCCTGCATGAAATCTCTTCCCCTCTTTGCTTTTCTGAACTCAATCCATTCTTGCAGATTCAACTCAAATTCCATGCCTTTCTGTGGAATTTGAGTCCACAGCTTTAAAAAAAAAGTTATCCATTACAGGAAATATGCATTCTCCCTAATGCTTAGCATACAATGTTCAGAAATATATCTGATCCTTTGCCGGTAAGGTTGAACAAGATGATGTTGCGATGGCACTGAGGTAAAAGTCATTAAAGCCCGAGAGTAAGTGAGCTTAAGAAAATCCACCTTCCCCGGCTTCACAATATGCATGAATATTAGTAACTTCCTTCACCAATTCCAACTCTGAGAAGGAAAAAAAAATGTGAATTATGAAGAGAATTTGACTTCCGGTTCAAAATTACCAGAGAATTGATGAGAAGGGTACACTAATAGAACAGCTGAGTGACAGAGATGTGACCTTTGTAAAGGTTGAAGGAGGAAACTGTGATTGCTTTACTACTTGCAGTAACCAAGAGAATTCACCTGAAGATCCATAATACAAACAAAAGGAAGTCATGACAACCACAAAAAGAAATGAGAGAGTGAGGTTAGGAGATTTAGATCTCCCAAGGATGGGCTATTAAGGGAGAAAGTCCAAGAGTAAAAAGGGAATGTTTATAAAAAGCAGATAATAGGACTAGCTGGGAGATTAATCTAGGACAAGAAGCTTCACCAGAGAAACATATCCTGAGGTTAATATTTAGTGTTCTCTCCCTGTCCAGCCACACCCCATTATGTTCAGTGTCAAATACTCAGTAAGCAGTCAAGCTTTTGTTGATGTTGACATTTAGCATTTAGCATTGTCTCTTCCTTTTTATGCATACACAATCTCAGATTTATGCAATGATGCAAAAATTATGCTGCTTTCTGCTATATAGACAGTAAAAAAATTTTCAACTTAGTCAATCATTTTATGTTAAAGTGTGTTAAGAGGATGCTGCCACCAAGTTTAAAAAGCACTTAATACTTGAAAATATTCTTTCAATGACTTAAAATTTTCCTAGATAAAAGCTATCTACACCTTTCTTCTTATTTATTGAGTGCAAAAACTGACCAATTTCCTTTCTATTAACTTATAAAGAAAAATTCAAACAGAAAATGTGGAGAATGTGATTGTGGATATGTGCCACTCTTTTCCCAAGTCATCTTCAAAAAAGGGAAGCATTTGATGTGTATAAAAATGAATCAATCCATCAGGTCTTCAGAAGAAGATTTAAAATTATATGTCCGTGATATCATAGGTTTTCAAACAAAGAAAACATTCTGGATGGTCCCAGGACAGAGAAATGCTAAGAGACTGGTGGCCCAAAGACATATGAAGTGACATAAGGATGGCAGAGTGGCATAAACTTTCAAGATTATGGTGGATGAGTGGCTGACCAAGTGGCAGAGGCCAGGAATCACCCATGCCCCACTTCTCTCAGTCCTGGAAACTCAGCAGAAGTGTTGCATTTTTGTAATGACCAAGTTAACAATATAGATTTTAAACATGTACTGGAGATCTACGTCATCCACAAAGAGTGGAATATTTATGAACCCCATAAACCAGGCCCCAGAAGAGAGACTTACAGAAGACCAGGAAGTGGTGCATGATGGGTACAAGCTGCAGTTTTGAAGACAAAGGATCCCAAGCAGATTATCCAGGACATGAAGAAATTCAATGAAATGGAGTATAACCCCGTGCTATAGCCACAGTTAAATGAGAAGATGTTGAAAGACAAATAGAAAGCTGAGCAAAGCTTTTGAACGTATTCTGTGACTCTATGAAAAAGAGAATCCAGATATTTACAAAGAATTAAGAAAGCTAGAAGTAGAGTATGTACAGAAGAGTTCAACTTAGTCAATATTTTGATGCTGTCCAAAATGCTGAACATGTGGAAGTTGAGAATATTCTTTTGCCAGATATGCCCCATACTTCTTCCAACATCTTGATCCATGACATTCCACTTCCTGGTGCCCAGTCACCTTCAATGGATCTCCAACTCGGGCAGTTTCTATACTTCTTCTTCTTGGACATGGTGTTCGATGTTTGCCCCCTGGTAGGAAACCTCCAGTCCACCTCTTACTCAAGTCTTGCATATACAAGGCCATAAAGTGGGCTTTGCCCTAGATCTTCTTCCTCGTAGGTGAGATGGAGAAATGTTATATAGTCCTGAATTTGCTTAGTAAAGCCATGATGATGATGCTTCCAGCACCAGTGAGTACGATGGCTATCCTGAGGACATGGATCAGGATAAGTATGATTACAGCTCTGATGACAGTGACACTGACAGATCAGGTGGTGAAAATGAAGGAGATGAATGTGTACACCATCATGATAGTGATAGAGATGACAATGAAGGAAAAAAGTCAGGTCTGAGAGTATGATTTGAAGATATGCTTGGAAAATCAAGGGGGAAAAAGAACATGAAAGAACCGACCCCTCTTCAAGCCATGACACTTGAATGGCAGGTCAGGAAATCCCAGTGGAGGGATGAGAAGTAGAGGAATTTTCAGATGATGAAGATAAAGATGATTCTGAAGCAGAAAAGCAATCACAAAACAGCATAAAGAAGAGTCTCTTTCTGATGGCACATCTACAGCCTCTTCACAGCAGCAGGCTCCTCCACAGTCTGTCCCTCCTCAGATACAAGCACCTCCCATGTCAGAACCACCTCATCTTGGACCACCACCTGCACCACCTTTTTGGCCACCTGGACCACGTTCAGGCATTCCTCCTGGGCCACATCCAGGAGCTTCTCCGTTCCTGAGATCACCTGGAATGCCAGGACTCTGAGGGTTTTTACTCCAACTTTTTCCTATAGGACTACCACCAGGACAATCCCCTGGCCCTCTCCTAGGTTCACCTCCAGGTCTGTGTATTGGACGTCCTCCTCAGGGACCCCCACAAAGGTTAACTCTCCCAGAAGGGCCATTATGACAGCTTTTGATGCCATAACAGGCTTCTCTTCATCTATTAAGGTTAGGTGAAAGAGCTACTTCCACTGTCAAGGTATTTCCTAACTTCAGTGCAAAGAATATCCTAAAGTTTAACCTTGGCCAAAATTACTGAATATAGGAAAGGGTATTTCATTCAGAAAAGATTGATCATTGAGGCAGTACCACTGACATCCATTCCCTTTCATATCAACATTTCCATCCCAATTCTCTCCCTTCTCCAATTCTTTTGAAATATGTGATTACGGAAATCTTAGTTCCTGATTTATTTTTACTCTCCTCTCTTGTGTGGTGTGGGCACTGTAGTAGAGATTTCCAAGGAACTGGTTTATTTCAACCCATCTTGGTTTTTGTGTTTAGTTATTTGAAATATTTTTTTATAAATATTTTTTAATATTTTACTACTAGTGAAATAGATCACAATGTCATTTCATAATACAAAGCAGGGTTCTTGGGAAGAAAATGTACAATTTTTGTAAAATTATTTCCCACTGACTTAAACTTTGGGCATTTTACTGAAAAATTAATAAACATTCTCCCCCCCCAAAAAAAGAGGAAAAGACAAAGAGAAAATAAATCAGACCATTTCATTATTTAGTTCTATAGAAAATATTTCAGTTACCAGAGTACTTAGATTTCCCTCAGGCCTGGCAGAAAAAAAACATTTTACCTGGAATAAGGCATTTTATCCAAATTCACATAACTAGTTCTTCTAGATGCTGTAATGGGGGAAAGTATCAGTTTTTCTTTTATCCAAATGCACATAACTGGTTTATCTAGGTTCTGTAATGGGGGAAAGTATCAGAGTTTTTCAAAGTATGCTAGATGGACCACTAATAGTCTGTTAGTGTCTGTGCTGGTTTAAAATTGTTATGTTCCCCAGAAAATCCGTATTTTCTTTCCTAATCCAATCTTTGGGGGGAAGACCTATTGTTTAGGGTGGAAACTTTAGACTGTTTCCATAAAGATGTGACAAGTTAAGTTGTGGGCATGAAGTTTTGATTAGATTACTTCCATGGAGATGTGACACACCCAGTTTTGGGGTGATCTTTTGATTAGATGGAAACGTAACCCCACCCATCCCAGGTGGGTCTTGATAGTTTATTGGAGTCCTTTAAAAAAGGGAAACATTCTGGAGAAACCCCAGCTGCAGACGCAGACACAGACATTTAGAAATGCAGAAGCCCCAGGAGACACAGTTGCTCAGAGCTGACAGAAACATGCATATATTTAAAGATGTTTGGAGTGCTAACAGAGAGAACAGACACCTAGACATGGAAGTTTGGAGAGGTTAAGCAAGCCAGAACCCAGAGCTGTGTCCCAGAGGAGCTAACTGAAGGCCCACAGATGCTTAGAGAGGAAACCGCTGGTGTAAGAAGCTGGAAGCAATGGAACCTGGAACAAGGATCAGCAATACCAACCACATGCCTTCCCATATGGAAGACATTGGCCTTCCTTGAGTCAAGGTATCTTGTATTAATTTGTTAAAGCTGCCAGTATGCAGTACACCAGAAATGGAATGGCCTTTATAAAGAGAATTTATTAAGTTGCAAGTTTACAGTTCTAAGCCTGTGAAAATATCCAAATTAAGGTACTAACAAGAGGTCACCTTCATTCAAGAAAGGCTGATGCCATCCAGAAGACCTCTGTCACCTGGGAAGGAATGTGGCTCGCATCTGCTGATCCCTTGTCCCTGGAATTCATTGCATTTAGCTTCTGTTTCTGTGGGGGTCCTTCACTTGGCTTCTCCAGGGCTGGGTTTCATCTCTTGGCTTTCCTTTGCTCTCTTCAGTTTCTGGCTTGCTTAACATCTTATGGGAAGGTCCAAGACAACATCTGCCTAGTTCTACATTTCCAAATGTCTGTGTCTTGTGTTGGCTCTGTTTCTTCTCTAAAATGTCTTCTCTTTTAAAAGACCCCAGGAAACTAATCAAGATCCACCTTGAATGGGCAGAGTCACATCTCCATTTAATCAAAAGATCACACCCACAAATGGGTGTGTCATGTCTCCTAGAGATAATCTGATCAAAAGGGTTTTCACCCTACAATATTGAATCAGGATTAAAGGGCATGGCTTTTCTGAGGTGCACAAAAATTTCCAACTGGCATACTCTGGATACCTTAGTTTGGACATCTTTATGGTTTTAGAACTATAAACTTGTAACTTAATAAATTCCCTTTTTTAAAAGCTGTTCAGTTTCTAGTATATTGCCTTTCAGCAGTATTATCAAACCAATACAGTGTCCTTCTGGTAGTCCACTAATAAGTCTCTAAGAGTATCAATGATTGTGAATACAGGGCCTATAATTGTCTAGTATAAATAATTTACTTACATTCCATTTAAAATAGCATCATCATATTACCTCATCCAGAGAAATACTCTCCATGCTTCTTCTGGTGTATGTAAGGTAACTACGAGAAGGATTAGTTAGGTCATTTAAAGCTTCTTCTATACAAAATATCCTTGGATGACAAATTTTGAAAAACACTGATCTAAAACATGGCTGGTCAGGCATATTTTATAGGGAACAATTGCTTATATTCCTATAACAAGAAGTTCATATTTCAGGTAAATATTCAGATTCCAGAAATATTACCACTCAACCTAATTGGTGGGGAGGGTAAAAGGGGAGAATACGAATGTGGTACCTTCGCTAGTAGTAATAACTGCTGCCTGTACTGTCATTGGATTAGGGAAAATAGCAAAGGAGGTAGATGGCCAAAGTTCCATAATCCCCCCAATCCCACTTGAATGAATTAGAATTCTTTTATAAATCCTAAAAATGTAGCGAAACTCAGGTCACACCATTTTATGGTTACAGATTTGAGTGAGGAGTAATTCAAACTATTTAAGAGATATAAATTATTTATGGCTGACTACGAAATATATCAAGTCATATTTTACTAGCCTAAGTCTTCAATCCATTATTATTTAATAATTACAGTGAGACTCTGAAAGTGCCTAAAGATATACATGATATAATATTTGGAAATTTAAAAATTTAATCCATTATGTTACTTTGGGAACACAGAAATAAGTTAAATGGCATTCCAAAGTCATAGGGGTAGACACATGGAATTAAAGAGGAAGTAAGAATATTTCTATTTGTCAGTTACTTTTGAACCTAATTTACCTATCCAGATAGCCCACAAATTATTTTACTTGTTTTAAATGTTAGTTAATAGCCATAACCAACACAATTACAAGAAAAAGAGTTTATTATACCGCTTAATTTTTAAGACTCTCATTTTCATTTTCAACCCAATCCTGAGGTAGACAAGGCAGGTGTTAACATTCCCATTTTACTAGTGAAAATACAGAGTTGTTAAATGACTTGGCTCGAGTGACAGAGCTGCTGAGAAAACTAGAAGACAAGAATCCAGGTCCCCTGATACTTAATTTAGTTCTCTTCCCCTTGCTGTTCATTGATCATCTCTGCATTGTATTAATATTTATTGTAGAAAACAATCACAAAACTGACTCCTAAACAGCACCCAAAAAAGGGTCTTCCCACACTGATAATGGGGAAATAAATGGCTTGAGGAGGGAAGGAATAGGAAAGTTATAGGATGGTTATACGATAACAGTTGCAGAATAAGAAACCTATACATATGCCAGAAATACCTTCCCAGTACCAATTTGCACAGCTCCCTTTCATACCTCAATTAGCAATTTCTTGGCACAAATATCAAATATGCCATACTTTCTCAAGCCTCAGTGGTTTTACATATGGTACTTCCTCCACTTGTAATCCCTGCCACCCTTGGGTACCAAGCAAATTTCTAGTCATACTTAAGTATTCAAGCATACCTCCTTCAGTGAAACCTTCCCTAGCAACCCTTAGCAGAATCAGGTGCTGGTTTTTTTTCTTTTCATGGCACTTTGAATATTATATCTCCTGTCACTTCAACATGTACATTTTATTATGCCTCCCTAGACTATAAATGCCTGGGAATTCAGCTTGGGTCTTCTTTATGTTTTTATTACCTAATTCAGTCCCTCTCACATAGTTACCTAATTATTTAAAGTAATTTTGGTGAAACCAAGTCATGGTCTTCCCTCATCCATGCCTTTTGAGATGATAATTAAACAAAAAATCACTAACGAGCCTTATATTTCCAAAACTAAGATGTTAATCCTAAGAAATAAAAAAGAATATGACTGCGAACAGTATAGCTAAGTGACTCCTTTTGATGTTTGTGTGATAGATATGGTGTGCGCCTAGAAGAGTGCCCAGCATAGTAAGTATGCAACAACTTATTGGTTAATGAATGAACGAATGGCTCAATATGTGACTGCTGACCTGAACTTAAGAAGTGAAATACTTAGCTACCCTAAGGACCAAAAATGCCAGTAATCACTTTTCTAAGTCAAATAGTATTAGTAAAGCAAGAAAGTAAAGAAATTCATTGTATTGGCTTGTCATCATCCAAACTACTGAATATTGAAAAAATGAAACAATCTTTTCTAAAACCATACATTTCTACAGACTACTAATGGAAACAGATAAAAGCATACTTTCTGAATATTAGCTCTTATTAAATTACTATCACAACCAGTTATGATGAAAAAGAGATAAGAAAATTTAATTTTGACAATCACTGCTCCACTAGATGGAGCAAAAATAAAACAGTAAATTCAACCAAGCAAGCCAGTGTACATCACCAATACTTAGTAACTCATACAGTATGGTAAGCAGTCAATAGTAAAATATATAAATGAAGCACAGGAGGCCCAATGCAAACAAGTTCCTTTAACTTTCAAAAGAGAGAAAAATATATGTATTTTATGAAAGATTTATGAATCCACTGTTCAAACAAGAGATTTACAATTTAGGCTTAAGAAAATGTCTTAAATCCCTTCCTCACCTCACTTCCTTCCCTATTCTTTATGCCAGCTGCCAAAGTACAAATATCAATGACATTAACATAATGAATAATATAAAGAATAAATGAGAATGGGGTTCAGGAGTGATATCACCTAGATGGCAGAATAAGATGCTTCATGGCTCTGTTACCTCAAAGATCTTTAAACAACTAGCAAAAACTGCAAGAACCATCACTTCTGAATCCCCAGAAAACAGTAAAATGGTTGCAGTAATGAGGCAAATGCCAAATCAAGAAAATGGCAGTAGGAAAACCTCATGACACCATTGTTGGCCTTTCCTCCAACCCCAACCTGCCCTGGTTCTAGAGGGAGTAGAGTTATTCCTAAGCAGATACTGGGTTGAATGCATTTCTGTAACAATCTATCTGGTGGGTGGCAACATGTAAGACTGAACCAGGGCATTTATTTTGAACTCATCATATGAGAACTTGCCCTGCACACAGAAGCAGCTCAAGGGCAGCTAAATCACTGTAAGAAATAATCAATAACCTGGGGCAATGGATTGCTGGATATAATAATGTTAGTCTGCAAGCTGCTAGAATGTGATATACTGAATTAGAATGACTTTTTAAAAGGGGAATTTAATAAGCTACAAGTTTATAGTTCTAAGGAAGTGAAAGTGTCCAATTAAGGCACTAAGAAGAGGTTACTTTACTCAAGAAAGGCCGATGAGTCAGGAACACCTCTGTCATCTGGGAAGTCACCTGGCTGGCATCTGCTGATTCCTTGCTCCTAGGCTCCATTGCTTTCAGTGTCTGTTTCTGTGGGGGTTGCTCACTTTGCTTCTCCAGGGCTGGCTTTCATGTTTTGGCTTCCCTTGGCTCTCTCTAGTTCTGGCTTGCTTAACATCTCATGGTGACATCTGCTGGGCTCCAAGCATCTCAAAACATCTTGTGTCTCTGTTCTCCAAGTGGTGGCATCTGTGTCAGTACTGCTATGAAGTTTCTGTTGGCTGTGTTTCTGTCATTTCTGGCTCTCTCTCTCAAATGTTTCCTCTTTTGAAGGATTACAGTAAACTAATCAAGACCCACCTAGAATGGGTGGAGTCACATCTCCATCTAATCAAACATCACACCCACAATTGGGTGTGTCACATCTCCATGGAAATAATCTAAAACAAAGGATTCCAATCTACAGTGTTGAATCAGGATTAAAAGAAACAGCTGCCTCCACAAGACTGAATAAGGAGTAAAACATGGCTTTTCTGGGGTGCATTAAATATTTTCAAACTGGCACAAACACATACAATAGAGTATTCAGGAGAAAAGACTATTTCATAGGGAGAGAAGAGGTGTTCAGGTCTGTGTAAACAGGGGATATCCTAAGCACATGGACATATGCTCAGGACAAGATACATGCAGAGGGGGCGGGCGGCCGGGCAGGGAGGGCGGCCGTGCGGGCAGCGGCCCCTGCCTGCGTCTGCGCCCCTCGCGCCCCCACTGCCCCACGGCCAGGCTGCCGGGCACCCCCGGCCCCGACGCGCGCGCAGCCATGGTGGGCCAGCTGAGCCTTCAGGATGTGCCGGAGCTCGTGGACATGAAGAAGGGCGACGGCGTCCTGGACAGCCCGGACTCGGGGCTGCCCCCCAGCCCCAGCCCCAGCCAGTGGGGACTCGCGCCGGCCGGGGCTGGCAGCGGCGGGGAGCGCACGGCGGCACCCTGAGAGCTGGAGCCCGACGCAGCGGCGACCCTCGCGGCCCCGAGTCCAGCGTCCCTCCCCAGCCTGGCCTCCAGTTGCTTGCCGCGGCTACGCCCCCTGTCCTTTGGTGAAGGAGTTGCGTTTGACCCCTTACCACCGATGGAAGTAAGGTACACGTCCTCGGTCAAGTACGACTCCGAGCAGCACTTCATCGACGATGTCCACCTGCCCCTGGGCCTGGCGGTGGCCTCCTGCAGCCAGACGGTCACCTGCGTCCCCAACTGCACGTGGCGCAACTACAAGGCGGACGTGCGCTTCGAGCCCCGCCCCCGGCCCGCGCGCTTCATCTGCACCACCATCGTCTACCCCAAGTGCCCCAAGGCCGTCTGCACCACCACCCTGGATTACAACTGCCAGAAGACGCTGCGGAGGTTTCTGTCCAGCGTGGAGCTCGAAGCCAAGGAGTTCCTGGGCAGCGACGGCCTCCCGGATGAGTGCTGACTCGGGCGGGCGGGCCCCCAGAAGGCCCTGGGCAAGTAGGGCGCTGCCGGCCCTGCGTGTCCTTTCGGCCCTGGAAGGGCCCAGCCTGGGGAAGGAGAGAGTCACTGCCTCCTGTAACTGTCCAGGAATTATGGCCTGTTTTAAATAATCATATGTAGATTGCTTTTTAAAAAGGAGTATGTTTCCTGGTGTGCTACTGCTGATTTCCCCGGAGTCTCAATTTGGTGAGAAAATGAAAAGAAGAGGAGAGCGAAGGGAAAACAGCAAATCTTTGAAGTAGGGGCTGGCGGAGGGGCTCGTCTTCTGTTGTCTGAGGAAGAGCATGGAAAAAGCTTCTGGGATGGGAAAAATTGAGTTTCTAAGAAATATAAGCCACGAGTGCCTTCACGGCCATAAAAATGGTGCAAATTCAATAAATTTTAACCTCCAACTAGGTTCAGTCTACAGCGAGTTGAGTTCCATTTCCATGTGTATTTCCTTTTATCCCAAACTCTTGGGATTCTCTCAGTCTTTTTCATGATATTGAAAAGCCCCAACTACAATGTAAGATGCTTAAAAAAATAACAAAAATCGAAAAAGGTTCACCCTGTTCTTCCCGCCTCAGGACCGCGGGTCACAGGGCTGCTGAGTTGGGGAGCAGTGGCCTGGGTTTCCGCTTCCTTCTGCTGGTCCCCCAAAGGGCTGTGTGTCCTCAGCATCCGGCACACATCTATGCAGGCTTGTGTGAGCCTCCCGGTGTGTACTGGGGAAGGTTCTAAATACTTTCCTATTTTACATAAGGAAAAACACAGCGGAGAGCCCCTTTGGACTCCATGAGGTGGGTTTCCCTGAACTCACAACAGGCCACACGTCAGACCCTGGGAGGCGGCGGCTGGAGGTATGCTGGCTGTCTGGTTCATCACAACAGGTGACCCCTCCAGGGGTGCTGGATCGACTCACCGTAAAGACATCAGTTGTGTCAAAATTGCAGAGAAAATCTGCCAGTGCCTTATGTCTAGCCTAGAAAGCGAGGAAATCTGCCACTCGGGTTAAGCGAGGTTGAATTCAGAATAGAGAAGGATGTCACAATTCTAACTCCAAAACCAAATTCAAAGCATTGTAGTGAAGGTATATACGAAAAGACAGAAGAGAGAGGTATGGAGAAGAGTGTAGAAAGAAGGAAAATCAGATATGATATATATAATACAAAAGGCAAAATGGTAGAGGAAAATATTATCCAAACAGTAATAACACTAAATATTAATGGACTGAATTCCCCAATCAAAAGACATAGACTGGCAGAATGGATTAAAAAACAGGATCCTTCTATATGCTGTCTACAGGAAACACATCTTAGACCCAAAGATAAACATAGGTTGAAAGTGAAAGATTGGGAAAAGATATTTCATGCAAATAACAACCAGAAAAGAGCAGGAGTAGCTATACTAATATCCAACAAATTAGACTTCAAATGTAAAACAGTTAAAAGAGACAAAGAAGGACACTATCTACTAATAAAAGGAACAATTAAACAAGACATAACAATCATAAATATTTATGCACCGAACCAGAATGCCCCAAAATACCTGAGGAATACACTGCAAACATTGAAAAGGGAAATAGACACATATACCATAATAGTTGGAGACTTCAATTCACCACTCTCATCAATGGACAGAACATCTAGACAGAGGATCAATAAAGAAATAGAGAATTTGAATATTACAATAAATGAGCTAGACTTAACAGACATTTATAGGACATTACATCCCACAACAGCAGGATACACCTTTTTCTCAAGTGCTCATGGATCATTCTCAAAGATAGACCATATGCTGGGTCACAAAGCAAGTCTTAACAAATTTAAAAAGATTGAAATCATACACAACACTTTCTCGGATCATAAAGGAATGAAGTTGGAAATCAATAATAGGCCGAGTGCCAGAAAATTCACAAATACATGGAGGCTCAACAACACACTCCTAAACAACGAGTGGGTCAAAGAAGAAATTGCTAGAGAAATTAGCAAATATCTCGAGGCAAATGAAAATGAAAACACAACATATCAAAACTTATGAGACGCAGCAAAGGCAGTGCTAAGAGGGAAATTTATTGCCCTAAATGCCTATATCAGAAAAGAAGAAAAGGCAAAAATTCAGGAATTAACTGTCCACTTGAAAGAACTGGAGAAAGAACTGCAAACTAACCCCAAAGCAAGCAAAAGGAAAGAAATAATAAAGATTAGAGCAGAAATAAATGAAATTGAAAACATGAAAACAATAGAGAAAATCAATAAGACCAGAAGTTGGTTCTATGAGAAAATCAATAAGATTGATGGGCCCTTAGCAAGATTGACAAAAAGAAGAAGAGAGAGGACGCAAATAAATAAGATCAGAAATGGAAGAGGAGACATAACCACTGACCTCACAGAAATAAAGGAGGTAATAACAGGATACTATGAACAACTTTACGCTAATAAGTACAACAATTTAGATGAAATGGACTGGTGCCTGGAAAGGCATGAACAACCAACTTTGACTCAAGAAGAAATAGATGACCTCAACAAACCAATCACAAGTAAAGAAATTGAATCAGTCATTCAAAAGCTTCCTGAAAAGAAAAGTCCAGGACCAGATGGCTTCACATGTGAATTCTACCAAACATTCCAGAAAGAATTAGTACCAACTCTCCTCAAACTCTTCAAAACAATCAAAGTGGAGGGAAAGCTACCTAATTCATTCTATGAAGCCAACATCACCCTCATACCAAAACCAGGCAAAGATATTACAAAAAAAGAAAACTACAGACCAATCTCTCTAATGAATATAGATGCAAAAATCCTCAACAAAATTCTAGCAAATCGTATCCAACAACACATTAAAAGAATTATACATCATGACCAAGTAGGATTCATCTGAGGTATGCAAGGATGGTTCAACATAAGAAAATCAATTAATGTAGTACACCATATCAACAAATCAAAGCAGAAAAATCACATGATCATCTCAACTGAGGCAGAGAAGGCATTTGACAAGATTCAACATCCTTTCCTGTTGAAAACACTTCAAAAGATAGGAATACAAGGGAACTTCCTTAAAATGATAGAGGGAATATATGAAAAACCCACAGCTAATATCATCCTCAATGGGGAAAAATTGAAAACTTCCCCCTAAGATCAGGAACAAGACAAGGATGTTCATTATCACTGCTATTAGTCAACATCGTGTTGAAGGTTCTAGCCAGAGCAATTAGACAAGAAAAAGAAATACAAGGCATCAAAATTGGAAAGGAAGAAGTAAAACTATCACTGTTTGCAGACGATATGATACTATACGTCAAAAACCTGGAAAAATCCACAACAAAACTACTAGAGCTAATAAATGAGTACAGCAAAGTAGCAGGTTACAAGATCAACATTCAAAAATCTGTAGCATTTCTATACACCAGCAATGAACAAGCTGAGGGGGAAATCAAGAAACGAATTCCATTTACAATTGCAACTAAAAGAATAAAATACCTAGGAATAAATTTAACTAAAGAGACAAAAAACCTATACAAATAAAACTACAAAAAACTGTTAAAAGAAATCACAGAAGACCTAAATAGATGGAAGGGCATACCGTGTTCATGGACTGGAAGACTAAATATAGTTAAGATGTCAATCCTACCTAAATTGATTTACGGATTCAATTCAATACCAATCAAAATCCCAACAACTTATTTTTCAGAAATAGAAAAACCAATAAGCAAATTTATCTGGAAGGGCAGGGTGCCCCGAATTGCTAAAAGTATCTTGAGGAAAAAAAACGAAGCTGGAGGTCTCACGCTGCCGGACTTTAAGGCATATTATGAAGCCACAGTGGTCAAAACAGCATGGTATTGGCATAAAGATAGATATATCGACCAATGGAATCGAATAGAGTGCTCAGATATAGACCCTCTCATCTATGGACATTTGATCTTTGGTAAGGCAGTCAAGCCAACTCACCTGGGACAGAACAGTCTCTTCAATAAATGGTGCCTAGAGAACTGGATATCCATATGCAAAAGAATGAAAGAGGACCCGTATCTCACACCCTATACAAAAGTTAACTCAAAATGGATCAAAGATCTAAACATTAGGTCTAAGATCATAAAACAGTTAGAGGAAAATGTAGGGAGATATCTTATGAAACTTACAATTGGAGGCGGTTTTATGGACGTTAAACCTAAAGCAAGAGCACTGAAGAAAGAAAGAAAGAAATGGGAGCTCCTCAAAATTAAACACGTTTGTGCATCAAAGAACTTCATCAAGAAAGTAGAAAGACAGCCTACACAATGGGAGACAATATATGGAAACGACATATCAGATAAAGGTCTAGTATCCAGAATTTATAAAGAGATTGTTCAACTCAACAACAAAAAGACAGCCAACCCAATTACAAAATGGGAAAAAGACTTGAATAGACACCTATCAGAAGAGGAAATACAAATGGCCAAAAGGCACATGAAGAGATGCTCAATGTCCCTGGCCATTAGAGAAATGCAAATCAAAACCACAATGAGATATCATCTCACACCCACCAGAATGGCCATTATCAACAAAACAGAAAATGACAAGTGCTGGAGAGGATGCAGAGAAAGAGGCACACTATCCACTGCTGGTGGGAATGTCAAATGGTGCAACCACTGTGGAAGGCAGTTTGGCGGTTCCTAAAAAAACTGAATATAGAATTGCCATCCGACCCAGCAATACCATTGCTAGGTATCTACTCAAAGGACTTAAGGGCAAAGACACAAATGGACATTTGCACACCAATGTTCATAGCAGCATTATTTACAATTGCAAAGAGATGGAAACAGCCAAAATGTCCATCAACAGATGAGTGGCTAAACAAACTGTGGTATATACATACGATGGAATATTATGCAGCTTTAAGACAGAATAAACTTATGAAGCATGTAATAACATGGATGGACCTAGAGAACATTATGCTGAGTGAGTCTAGCCAAAAACTAAAAGACAAATACTGTATGGTCCCACTGATGTGAACCGACATTCGAGAATAAACTTGGAATATGTCATTGGTTACAGAGACCAGCAGGAGTTAGGAACAGGGTAAGATAATGGGTAATTGGAGCTGAAGGGATACAGACTGTGCAACAGGACTAGATACAAAAACTCAAAAATGGACAGCACAATACTACCTAATTGTAATATAATTTTGTTAAAACACTGAATGAAGCTGCATCTGAGCTATAGTTTTGTTTGTTTGTGTTTTTTTACATATATATATATTTTTATTATTATTATTTTTATTTTTTCTCTATATTATCATTCTATATCTTTTTCTGTTGTTTTGCTAGTTCTTTTCCTAAATCGATGCAAATGTACTAAGAAATGATGATCATACATCTATGTGATGATATTAAGAATTACTGATTGCATATGTAGAATGGAATTTCTAAATGTGTTAATTTTTTTAATTAATTAAAAAAATAATAAATAAATAAATAATAGGGGAACAAATGTTAAAAATAAATTTAGTTTGAAGTGCTAGTGGTAAATGAAAGCGAGGGGTAAGGGGTATGGCATGTATAATCTTTTTTTTTCTGTTATCGTTTTATTTCTTTTTCTGTTGTCTTTTTTATTTTTTTCTAAATCGATGCAAATGTTCTAGAAATGATGAATATGCAACTATGTAATGATATTAAGAATTACTGATTGTATATGTAGAATGGAATGATATCTTAATGTTTTGTCTGTTAATTTTTTTTTTAATTAATAAAAAAATTCAAAAAAAATAAAAATAAAAAAAAAGATACATGCAGTGGACCTTATGCTTTTATATCAGGCTGTTCTTCAAGTTCACTGTTAGGAGGACTAAGCTTTGAAAGAGAGCACCAACCAACACAGAGCCAATCCGCAAAGACTCTGAAAGGTGGACTCGTGTTTGTTTTTGTTAGCTCCTTACATTTAAGGAAATCTCTCTAAAAAATGAGGCAGTTAGATAGGGAAGGAGGGAGGGGGAAATGACCCTATGACCCATAACAAAATGTTCCTCACTCAGGTTGGTACCCAAAAAGAACCAATGAAAAGTGTAGCTCATCCATCCCTTCTTAGCATAACCAGAAGGTTAGAGCCCCTCCAAGTCTTTATAATGCAGGAATCCCAACCTCAAAGCACTTCCCCTCCTTTGGAGAATGCCCACACTCATCTCCTTCAAATGTGTACTTTTGCTATGCATTAAACTTCTTGGCTGCACACAATGACTGCACCCTGGATTTTCTGGATGTATACACTTAGTCCTTAAATTCTTTCCTGTGACTGAGTCAAGAACCCTCATGGCAGCAGCTCCTGGTTGAGGTCTTGATCTCTCTGAGAACTCCTGGTGCTCTCCAGTATCAAGCTTATCTATTTGGCTGTACACATTAACTTGCCCTTGAATATTTTTTCCCTCCGACTAGTGAAGAACTCTCATGGTTCCAGCCCCCAGTTGAGTTCTAGACATCTCTGAGAACTCCCGTGGCTCTTTAGCAGCAAGCTTATTAAACTATTTGACTATAAACACTGAATAGTCCTTGAATACTTTCCTGTAACTGAGTCAAGAACCCTCATGGCACCAACCCCTGGTTGAGATTTCAACATCTCTGAGAACTTCTAGGGGTTCTCTGGCATCAAAATCACTTGCTGGATACAAATTTAAAGAACAGACACTTGAAGGACTAAGTTCCAGAGCTAGCATATTAAAATATTAAAATGTACAGTGTACAACAAAAGAACACAAGACACAAAAAGAAACAGAAAATGATGGCTCATCCAAAGGAGAAGATAAAACATCAGAAACCATCAACAAACAAAAACAGACTTTGGGCATACCAAAGACTTTTAAGAAATGCAGGAGGGTTCTTAAAATGTTCAAAGAGTGAATGTAAAGCAGACAAAAAAACAAAAGGATGCCACACTATAAATGAACGTCTTAAGTTTCCATCTGCTGAAATAAATACCATAAAATGGGTTAGCTTAAAAAATAGGAATGTTTTGGCTCATGGTTTTGAGGCTAAGAGAAGTCCAAAATCTACATGTCAGCAAAGTAATATTATCTCCCTAAAGACTATGGCATTCTGGGGATGGTTGCTGGTGATACTTGGGTCCTTGGCTTTAATATCATATAGCAATCCACATGGTGGTGTTGTCTGCTTTCACTTCCAGGTTCCCTTGACTTCCAGTTTCTAGTTTCTCATGGCTTTGTCTTCATAAAACTTCCAGTAATAGAATTAATGCTCAGCCACATATAGTTGGGCCATACCTTAACCAAAAATAATAGCTCCAAAAGATTCTATTTACAATGGGTTCAAATACCATCAAGGATGAAGATTATGAACATGTATTTTTTCTGGGGTACAGAATTTAGCTACCACAGCTATGCTCTGGACTCCAAAAGGATATGTTCTTCCACAGGCAAAATGCATTCATTCTATCACAACATCCCAAAAGCTTTAAGTCATTTTAGTAACAATGCTAATTACAAAGTCTCATCAAAATCAGTTATAGCATGGTCCAACCTGGAGCAAAATTCCTCTTTGTCTGGTGGTCATATGAAACCTAGAAAACAAGTTATCTGCTTCTAATAAACAATTCTAGGCCAGGAATATGATAGATATTTCCATTTCAGAAGGGAAAAACTGGAAGAAAAACAGAGGTCATGGGTCTAAAACATGTACAAAATCCAGCAGCGGTTTCCCTCAGACCTCAAGTCTGAGAGTCATCTGTGGAGTCATGTTTTGTGCTCTGGCCTGCTGGAGTAGCAGCTTCACCCCTTCCAAGCATTTGAGCAGTGGTCTTTCTCTCCTTGAACACTGGGATAAAGGCACTACCCTCTCTGAGCATTGGCATGGTGGTCTGGTTCTTCACAAATGCTGGGGCACAGGAACCATTTTTAAGCTCTGGGTAGTGCTTGAAAAACTAGGGCACAGGCCCCGAGCATCTCTGAGCATTGTGATGGCAGCTAGGCTTTCCACATGCCAGAGCACAAAGCCTTCCCACTCAAAGCACTGGGGTAGATGGCTTACCCCCTCCAAGCAGAGGAGTAGACTGCCCTTTTCACACTGGCAGTGGGCCCATTTTCTTGGCCTGAGATCTTTAAGGTCCAGACCTAGGCTTCCATGGTTCTTTCCTTAAAGTTTTTCTGCCTTTGAATCATCCCTTCTGTCCCTTTCAGTCCATGCTGGAGTAGTTCTCATACAAATTTCACAAAAACCTTGTCAGTTTTGCATGCAGATTAATGGGGCACAAACCATCAGACAAAAGGACTTTCCTCAGATCCTTCCTGGATAACTGCATTTCAATGCTGACTTCCTCTGAGATGTCTGACTGGATCCATGTTTAGCCATACCTTCTTTAGCAAAGGATTATTCAGTTAAACCCTCACAGGAAACTCAAGTCTCCAGGAACTTACTTCTTAGAAGCCAAAGAGGTCCCTGATAGAGCCACTTTGGACCTAGTCTCAGAGTATACTATCTGGATAGGCACAGACATTTCAAAATCATCAATTTCTGGTCCCTTTTCACTTAAGAGATTAACCCTCAGCTTATCCATTTCCTCTCACATTTTACAGTGAACTACAAAGAGAAACCAAGATGTACCTTCCACACTTATCACCTCAGCCAAATATCCAAGTTTATGGCTTACAAGTTCTATTTCCAATCCAACACTATGACACAATTTTTCCAATTTCTATGCTACTTTATAAAAAGGACTGCCCTTCCTCCAGTATCCAAAAACACATTCATCGTTTCCTTCTAAGGCCTCATCAGAGGTAAATTTAATGTTCATATTTCTACCAACAGTCAATTCAAACCATCTAGGCTTTTTCTTTCAGGTGTCTCACCACTCTTACGGCCTCTACCTATTACCCAATTCCAAAGTTGTTTCTATATTTTTAATTATTTGTAATAGCAGTACCCCACTTTCAGGTACTAAAAACTTTCTTAGTTTCCCAGGTAATAAGACAAATACCATACAATGGGATGGCTTAAACGATCAGAATTCATTAGCTCCTGATTATGAGATGAGAAGTCCAAAACTGAGGGGCCAACCAAGTGATGATTTCTCCCGGAAGACTATGTCATTCTGGCCCTGGTTTCCAGTGATCCATGTGTCCTTAGTTTTCCCATCATATGGCAATGCACATGGCAGTGCCATCTCCTTTCTCTTATTAGTTTCCTTGAATTCTACTTTGTAGTTTCTCTTTGTATGTCTTCATAAAGACTGCAGTAGTAGGATTTAAGGTCTAACCAAATTTATTTGGGCCAGACCTTAACTGAAAATATATCTCCAAAGGTACAACAGACTCATGCCCATAGGTATGGATTAAGATTAAGAACATGTCTTTTTCTAGGGTACAAAACCCAACCTATCACTATGATCCAAATTAGAATTTGAATAAAGAGCTAGACATTATCAAAAGGAACAAAGCAAATGCTGAAACTGAACATCAAAATAACTGAAATTACAAATCCCTAGAGGAGGATGGTGCGACGGTGGCTCAAGGGCAGAATTCTCACCTGCCATGCCAGAGACCGGGTTTGATTCTCGGTGCCTGCCCATGTTTGCTGGTTTGAAAGGATGTATGTACCCTAGAAAAGCCATGTTTTAATCAAAATCCCATTTTGTAAAGGCAGAATAATCCTTATTCAATACTGTATATTTGAATCCGTAATTAGATCATCTTCCTGGAGATGTGACTCAATCAAGAGTGATTGTTAAACTGGATTAGGTGGAGACATGTCTTCACCCACTCGGGTGGGTCTTGATTAGTTTACTGGAATCCTATAAAAGAGGAAACATTTTGGAGAATGAAGGAGATTCTGAGAGAGCAGAGAATAACATAGCTACAAGAAGCAGAGTCCACCAGCCAGCGACCTTTAGAGATGAAGAAGGAAAACGCCTCCCAGGGAGCTTCATGAAACAGGAAGCCAGAAGAGAAAGCTAGCATATGACCCCGTGTTTGCCATGTGCCTTTCCAGATAAGAGAGAAACCCTGAACTTCATTGGCCTTCTTGAACCAAGGTATCTTTCCCTGGATGGCTTAGACTGGACATTTCTATAGACTTGTTTTAATTGGGACATTTTCTCGGCCTTAGAACTGTAAACTAGCAACTTATTAAATTCCCTTTTTAAAAAGCCATTCCATTTCTGGTATATTACATTCTGGCAGCTAGTAAACTAGGACACCATGTAAAAAAAGAAAAACAAAAGAAAAATCCCTAGAGGAACTCAA
This sequence comes from Tamandua tetradactyla, assembly GCF_023851605.1. Lineage (NCBI taxonomy): Eukaryota > Metazoa > Chordata > Mammalia > Pilosa > Myrmecophagidae > Tamandua > Tamandua tetradactyla. The sequence goes on along the minus strand of NC_135353.1, from coordinate 49,866,890 downwards.
CAGATATTTGGAGCTGGCAGAAGAAAGAATCAGGGTAGCTGAAGATAAAACAATCAAAATTATTCAGTCTGAAGAAAAAAAAAAGAATGAAGAAAAGTAAAAACAGCTTAAAAGACCAACCTGTGGGGGGTTCAAGGGTAGTTCAGTGGTAGAATTCTCTCCTGCCATGTGGGAGACCCAGGTTTGATTCCCTGCCCATGCACTTCCCCAAAAACAAACAAGTAAACAAACAAACAAAAAATTCAACAAATGGTGCTGCAATAACGGGATACTCACATGGAAAAATAACGGAATGTGACCCACCATACAGCATACAAAAAAAAAAAAAGAAAAAAGACCAACCTATGTATGGTGGTAGTCCCAGAAGGAGAAGAGAGAAAGGAGCAAAAGGAGCATTTAAATAAATAATGACAGAGGACTTCACAAACTTAACAATTGTTGTGAATATGCCCATACAAGTAGCCCAGAGAACACAACATCATGAACACAAGTAACAGAACTGACATATATGCCTGAATACGATTAAAAGGAGAAATGTTAGATTGTATATATGGTAACAGAAAAAACTGTTTTAAAAATCCATGGAACTACATTACACAACAATGAATTGTAAGTTAAATCTTACACTTTAATTAACAGTATAATTATAAAAATGTACTATTATCAGTTGTCCCAAATGTTGCACATTAATGCAAGGTATTGGTGGTGGAATGGTATAAGGGAATCATGTATTTTATGCATGATTGTTCTGTAACACACAAGTTCTCTAATAAAGAAAAAAGTACATGAGGAAAAAAAGGAACAACAGAGTATCATAAATTATGTATAGGTTGGCTGTGGTATTGGTTAAACAATTGTATAGGTTGGATTTTACTGTGTATAAATTATATAATCTAGCAATGGAAAAAACAGCACAAATCTTTGTTTAAAGAACTGAATTATTTGAGATTTTAAAACAATGACTGTAAAGGCATAAATGTAAAGTTTACAATGAGATTTATAAAAAAGAAATAGACAAAACTAAAAACAAGGAATAAGGCCAATGCACAAAATACATGCATTGAAACACTTGGAAATTTTTACATGTTTTCCAAATTACTCATTGGCCTGGATCAAAGCCAGTCTTAGTTTTTAGTATTGTGACTTATTATCTTTTTCCATGTTTATAAGTATTTGTATACAAAGTTGGGAAAGAGAATGCAAATCAGATGTCATGTTAAACCGCAAACATTTCAGTGAAGTTTTTCCTTGAATATAAGGAACAAAGTCACAGTGAGTACTCTGAATACACCACATCAGTATCACATGCTACAGAATCAAATTCTACAGCAGCCATTTGAGCTATGATGTGAATTCCTCCTTAACATGTTTAGGAGACTAACAACTTCACAATCACCAGATATTAAAAAACTCCTGTATAATCAGAATTACTCTTGGGTAATGTCCATATACTCCCTTTTTTCTTCTCCCTCCTCAAATATCTTTTCCAGAGTAAGTGGTCATAAATCTTTCTGGAAGGAATAAATGCATACTACAAAGAAAAAAATGAAGAAAAATATACCCCATCATATAGTGATCACACTATCAAATGCAAAGAACAAGCAAAGAGTTATGAAAGCAGCAAGAGAAAAGTAATGTGTTATATACAAGGTAGTCACAATTAGATTGAGTGTCAATTTCTCATCAGAATCCATGGAGGCAAGAAGGCAACAGGTTGAAGTAATTAAAATGCTGATAGAAAAAAAAACAGAATACACATTTTTCTCCAGTGCACATGAATCATTTCCCAGGATAAACCATCTTACATCACAAAACAAATCTCAATAAATTAAAAAAAATTGAAATCATACAATGTATATTCTCGGATCACAACAGAATGAGGTAGAAATCAATAACAGAGAAATGAAAAAGTCACAAATATATAGAAATTAAGCAACATATCTTAAACAAGCAATTGGTTAAAAAGGAAATCATAAGCAACATTAGGAAATATCTTGAGGCAAATGAAAACGAAAATACAACAAACCAAATCTTATGGGATGCAGTGAAAGCAGTGCCAAGAGGGAAATTTTTAGCTCCAAAATGCTTATATTAAATAAGAAGAAAGATATCAAATCATATATATAACCTCAAACCTGGAAAAACTAGAATAAGAAGAACAAATAAACCCAAAGCGAGCAGAAGGAAGGAAATAACAAAGATTAGGGCAGGTAAAAAATGAAATGCAAAACAAACAAAAACAGCAAAATCAACAAAACCAAAAGTTAGTTCTTTGAAAAGATAATAAAATTCACATACCTTTAGGTACACTAACAAAGAAGAGAATGAGGATACAAATAATGAAAATCAGAAATAAAAAGGGGGACATTACTACCGAAACCACTGACATAAAAAGACTATGAAAGGATACTATGAACAAAGGTATGCCAATAAATTAGACAACACAGGTGTAATGGACAAATTCCTAGAAGCACACAAACTACCTACATTGACTCAAGAAGAAATGGAAGATCTCAACAAACTAATTAAAATAATTAAAATGTAAAAGATTACATTTTATTTACGTTTAACAGATGAAAAAGAAACTGAATTGAAACTTAAGTTCTGAACCTTAGAGAAATAGTTCTTCATGAAATGAGATATTATTTCTACAAAGATCCAAGTATTAAGAAAAAAATACCATTGAAAACATGATTTGTGGATCACTAATATTTTTTCAAACACTTAGATCTTTATTTAACCTTAAAAAAATTTCCATAGAGTACTAGCAGTACAACAGTAAATGTACAATATTTGTAAATATATAAATATAAATATTATGGTGTTGATCTCCTTTTTACCTTATTGCTGGAATTGTCGCATTCAGCACCCAGTAAACTCACATGACATGCAATATAAACACACTCCTTGAAAATGTGCAACCAGGTGTATGATTTAAAAGCTGAAAGACCAATGTTTCCAGTTCTGGACTCTATACTCTTTATCTGGACATTTTCATTAAAAGAATCTCTTCCCCTCCCTTACTTTTTTCAGTCTGGTACATTTTTTTATTTTAAAAAAATTGCAGATTCAAATGCATCTGTAAGATATAATAGAGAGAGCTTCTTTGTATACTTACCCAGTTTTTCCCAATGATAACATCTTCAAAACTATAGAATACCATGACCAGAATATTGATATTGAAACAGGTAACATAAAGTACAGTTTCAACACTATATAGACCCCTTATTTTGCCCTTTTACAAGGGTTGCCCCTATCCCTGATTCCTGGTAAAAACTTATCTGCTTTCCATTTGTATGATTTTGTCACTTCAAGAATATTATATAGATGGGATCATATAGTATGTAACCTTTTGTGATTGTTTTTTTTTGCAAATTTTATTGAGATATATTAACTTATATATTCCATACAAATTATAAACTCAATATCTCAGTATTATCATTTAGTTGTGCAATCATCATCACACACAATTTTAGACCATTTTCATTATACTAAGAAGAAAATGATCAGACACATAAAAAGGAAACCCAAAACACCCCTTTTCCTTTATCTCCATCTATTATTGACCCCTAGATTTGATGTGACATACCATTTACCATAGAGGAAATAAGGTATCACTGTTGTACTGGTTTGAAAGGATTTATGTACCCCAGAAAAGCCATGCCTTAATTCTAATCCCATTTTGTGGAGGCAGCCTTTCTTTTAATCCCTATTCAGTACTGTAGACTGGAAACTTAACTAAATTGTCTCCGCAGAGATGTGACTCACTCAATTGTGGGTATTAACCTCAGATTAGAGGGAGATGTGACACCATCCATTCCAGGTGGGTCTTGATTAGTTTACTGGAATCCTTTAAAACAGGAAGCATTTTGGAGAAAGCTTTTGGAGAGCCCATGTAGCCAGAGACCTTGGGAGATGAAGAAGGAAAATGCCCCTGGGGAGCTTCATGAAACAGAAGCCTGGAGAGAAAGCTAGCAGATGTCACCATGCTCACCACATGCCTTTTCGGTTGAAAGAGAAACCTTGAACTTCTTCAGCTTTTCTTAAGTGAGGGTAACCTCTTGTTGGTGCCTTAATTTGGACATTTTTATAGACTTGCTTTAATTTGGACATTTCCACAGCCTTAGAAATGTAAAGTAGCAGCTCACTAAATTCCCTTTTTTAAAGTCCATTCCATTTCTGGTATATTGCATTCTGGCAGCTAGCAAACTAGAACAACTGTTAATTATAGTCCAGAGTTTGCAATAGGTATTTTTCCCCCACATACCACTCTATTATTAACTCTTTATACTAGTGGTGTACACTTGAACTAGTTCATACAAGAACTTATTTAAACATGTAGCATTAATCAGTGATAATATATGACTTTAAATAACCCCTTTCAACCAAATTCACCTACAAAAGTCTTCCTTCTGCTCCCAATAATGGGCTACACTCACCCCATATTTATTTCCAAACATTTTAAGTTCAACCTTCTTATACTTTCTGAACATATTAGGTTACTGCTACCCCTTCTCTAGATTCTGTCTATTCCTAAGTATACTATATTTTACATGTTAACACTCTGAGTTTACCTATTCTAGTTAGATCATATTAGTGAAGTCTCACAATATCTGTCCTTTCATGTCTGAATTATTTCATGCAATATGTCCTCAAAATTTATCCATGTTGAGCATGTTTCAGGACTCCAATCCTTCTTACTGCTGCATAATATTCCAGCATATGTATATCACATTTTGTTTATCCATTTGTCTTTTGATGGACATTTGGATTGTTTCCGTCTTTTGGCAATTGTGAACAATGCGGCTGTAAACATCAGTATGCGAAAGTCTGTTCATGTAACTGCTTTCAGGTCTTCTGGGTGTATATCAAGTGGCGGAATTCCCAGATCATAGGGCAACTCAATATTTAGTTTTCTGAAGAACCGCCAATCTGTCTTCCACAGCAGCTGTAACATTTCACACTCCTACCAGCAGTAGATAATGTTCCTATCTCTCCATGTCCTCTCCAACACACTCATAGCTTTCCATTTGTTTAATAGCATCCATTCTTATAGATGTGAGATGAAATCTCACTTGTGGTTTTGATTTGCATTTTCCTAATAGCTAAAGAAGATGAACATCTTGTTGTATGCTTTTTCATTATTTGTATTTCCTCTTTAGAGAAATGTCTATTCATATATTTTGCCCATTTTATAATTTGGCTGTTTGTTCATTTATTGTTATGTTGTAGGATTTCTTTATATATACTGGATATTAAACCCTTATCAGATATTTGGTTACTAAATAGTCTCTCCCAATGAGTTGGCTGCTTTTTCACTCTTTTGGCAAAGTCCTTTGAAACACAGAAGTGTTCAATCTTGAGGATATACTATTTATCTACATTTTATTTTGTTGTTTGTGCTTTGGGTCTAAGGTCTAAGAAGCTACCTCCTATCACTAAGTCTTGAAAAAGTTTCCCCATATTTTCTTCTAGGATTTTTATGGTACTGGGGGCACTTATATTTAGGTATTTGATCCACTTTGAGTTAATTTTTTGTATAGGGTGTGAGGTAGGTGTCCTCTTTCATTCCTTTGGATATGGATAACCAGATCTCCCAGCACCATTTATTGAAGAGACTGTTTTACAACATTTCAGTGGATTTGGGAGCCTTGTCAAAAATCAAATGACCATACATCTGAGAGCCTGTTTCTGAATCCTCAATTTGATTCCATCGCTCAATATATCTATCTTTGTGACAGTTTATTAGTATAGCTACCCCTGCCCTTTTTTGGTTATTTGCATGAAATATCTTTTCCAAACCTTTTACTTTCAACCTATTTTTTGGCCTAAAGTGAATCTCTTGTACACAGCATATAAATGCATCATATTTTTTATTCATTCTGCCAGTCTATGCCTTTTAATTGGGGAGTTTAATCTATTAACATTTAATGTTATTACTGTAAAAGCTGTCCTTACTTCAATCATTTTATCCCTTGGCTTTTATTTGTCAGATGAAGTATTTCTCTCTCTTTATATCCTTTTAGGTACCCTTATTGAATATCATCATTTCTCTACTTTCCCCTAAACCTCTCTTTCCTGACTTTTTAAATCAGCCAACAGAACTCCCTTTAGTAATTCTTGCAGGGGAGGTCTCTTGTTGACAAATTCTCTCAGAATTTGTTTATCTGTGAAAATTTTAAACTCTCCACAGTTTTTGAAGGAAAGCTTAAAAGGATAAAGAATTCTTGGTTGGCAATTTTTCTCATTCAGAATCTTAAATATATTATATTACTATCTTCTCACCTCCATGATGCCTGATGAGTATTCAGCACTTAGTTTTATGTGGTTTCCCTTGTATGTGGTGAATTGCTTTTCTTTTCCTGCTCTCAGGACTGTCTCCTTCTCTTCAGAATTTGACAGTCTGATTAGTATGTGTCTTAGAGTGGGTCTATTCAGATTTATTCTATTTGAAGTTCACTGGGCTGTGTTTTGCATATTCATGTGTTTTATAAGGGCTGGGAAGTTTTCCCAATTATCTTCTCAAATAATCCTAGTGCTTTACTCTTCTCTTCTCCTTCTGGGTCACCGATGATTCTTACATTGTATGCTTCTGTTGTCCATAATTTCCCTGAGATCCAATTCAAATTCTTCCATTTTTTTCATCATTTTCTCCTTGGTGCATTCAAATTTAGTTTCTCTGTCCCCTAGTTCTCTTATTATTTCCTCTCCCTCCTCAAATCTGCTGTAGTGTGTCTCCAGTATATTTTTTAAATTTGATCTACAATATCTTTCATCTCTATAAGATGTGCTATTTTCCTATTCTTTCAAGTTCTTCTTTATGCACTTCTAGTGTCTTCTTGATATTCTTTATCTCTTTAGCCAACTCACTGAAGTTATTTAGGAGATTTGCTTTAACTCTTTGATTAGTTGCTCTAAATTCTGTGTCTCCTCTGGCTTTTTAATTTGACCATTTGGCTTGACCATACCTTCTTGCTTCTTCATATGGTTTGATATTTTTTGCTGGGTTCTTGGCATTTTATTATCTGGCTAAGATTATTTTGAAAGTTGGTTTCTCTTGCTTGTGCTCGTGTTGAAGGTCTCCTCTGGCATTTGGTTAGTCAGTAATTCCATCAAGCCAAGGCCACAGCTAATTCATGGGGTGCACCCTTTTCATAAGTCTGTTGGATGCTGGACAGGGAAGCAGCTTCCCAGACTGCACTTTCCCAGTCTTCCCAGCAAATGGTGGTACTGGGCCACCTCTTCTCCATACCAGGTGAAAATCCCATAAAGCCAAAGGCCCCTGGGCATGCTGGAAGCTGCCAGCCCTGGGGGTGAGGCATGGGTAATGTGTACCATAGCAAAGACTCCACTTGGTAGGTGGGATAGGTCTGGTGATCCCCAGACTCCTGTGTGGAAAGATTCCAAGTTGCAACTTTGTCAGTCAGTGGCCAGCCCAAGAGTTCTCTGCTTTTTGCCAGCCAGCAAGTCTACCTCATGGGTTGGGGAAGGGCACCTGGCATTGCAATGCTACTGCCTCGCCCCTACCTCTCTGCTCATGTATGCAGTGAGCGCCCTGATTCCCTGTGTAGGAAGGACCAAGACAGCAGGACCCAGAGTGTCTCTCTCACCAGAAAATTGTCATGTTGACTCTGCTCTGCATCCCCCTCTTCTTCCAAGAGGAAGGCTTCCAAGACTCCCTGAAATCCAGGTGCCCACAGTGGCCTGTGTCAGAGGTGGGTAGTAGTTACTGGGTACTACCGCAGGGATTTGTATGTGGATAAAATGAGTCTACCGGCTCCTGGGTTTCCACAAGGGAACATTAGGCTGCAGGACTGGGAGGAATGCATATCCCACCTCTCTGAAGCAGGGATGTGCCGCTTTTTGTTGCATGATCTGACAGGTCTCCTACGGCTAATCTTAGGGGTGCTTACAATTGAGTACACTCACCGTAATTTCTCAGTCATAGTTTCAGCGCTTTTCCATTCAGATTTTCCTTATATAATGAAGAGGTCCTTCTCTGGTCACCTGAACTCTGGTATTTCTGCTTTGGTTATTTTCTGCCTGTTCTCTAGTTGTTTCATAGTGGAGGATTGAGTTCTGCCTATCCTATTTGGCCATCTTTGTGGAAGTCTCTACCAATTACTTTTTTTAATTAAAAAATTTTTTTTTCATGTGTGCCTTTCTTTTATTACTCTTCTACTCATACATTGGATAAAGGGACTATCCATCACAAGGTTTTTACAATCACATGGACACATGATAGAAGCTATATAGTTAAACAAACATTATGAAAGACCAAGGTTACTGGATTACAGCACAACAATTTCAGGTATTTCCTTCTGGCTATTCCAATACACTAGAAACTAAAAAGAAACACCCATGAAATAATTCAGCATTTATTTAGCAAAAAACCATTTGCTAAATCCTATTTTCACATTACACTTTAACCCTCTCATTTGATCATTCTTTCAATCCTCAAGGATATCTGGGCAATAACCATTTTAACTTCTTCAGGCTGGAACGAGATGTTGAGCTTATGGTAGAGGAATGAAACTGGCTGCTATCCTAGGACAGACTGGTACTTCTGGGTTTCAGGTCTTATCTGACATAGGAACAATCTGGAGGTCTTAAGATTCTGAAAAAATAAACTTACTAAGGAAAACTTTTAAAGAGTCTTAGATAGAGCCCAGGGTGTTCTTTAGAGTTTTCAGAAATATTGTTGCTTGGGGCTTGGCATACCATGGCAATTTTCAATATTTAGCTGATGCTTGTATAAGAGTAACCTCCATAATGATCTGTTGACTCTATTTGAAATCTCTTAGCCACTGAAACTTTAATTTGTTTCATTTTTCCCCCCTTTGGTCAAGAAGGCATTCTGAATTCCACGATGCCAGGGCCAGGCTCACCCCTAGAGTCATGTCCCATAGCTAGGGAGACTTACACCACTGGGAATCATGTCCCACAAAGGGGGGTTGGCAGTGTGTTTATTTGCAGAGTTGTCTTCAAGAGAGAGGCCACATGTGAGCAACAAAAGAGGTTCTCTGGGTGTGCTAGCTTGAATCTTTTATGTACCCAGAAAAAAACTATGCTATTTTAATTCATTCTTGTGGGGGCAGATCTATTATGGGTGGGACCTTTTGGCTAGACTATTTCAGTAGGGATGTGATCCAGCCCATTCAAGGTGGATCTTAATCCTTCATTGGAGTCCTCTGTGTTGAGGATAAAAGACAGTAAAAGCCCAGAGAGCTTAGGGAGAAAACACCTGGAAAGATGTAAGAAGGACCCACAGGAGCTGAGTCATTTTGAAACCAGAACCAGGAGAGAAGGACCAACAGATGTTGCCATGTGCTTTCCCATATGACAGAAAAACGTCACACACCAGAAGCCTTTCATCAGAGAAGGTATCTTCCTCTTGATGTCTTAATTTTGACATTTTCAGGCTTTAGAACTATAAATTTGTAACCTAGTAAATCCCCATTGCAAAAGCCAACCTGTTTCTGGTATATTGCATTCCAGCAGCTTTAGCAAACCAAAAACACTGAGGGTGACACTTAGGCATAATTATAAGTAAGCTTAGTTTCAACAATGCAGAAGTAAGTTTCATAAAGGCAAGGCTCAAGATTGAGGGATTGGCTAACTATATTGGGAGTCCCTAATGCTTGAGAGAATAGCAGGAATTTCCCAGGTGGGGAAGTTGAATAATTCCACATTCTTCCCCAGTCCCTCAAGGGGACTTTGAAAATACTTTTTTTTAATTTTCTGCCCAAGACACTCTTGGATATATTTGGGTATTACATGAATCTGTACAGAATAACAAGATTTCAGTCCCTATTCTAGGTTCCATGTAATTAGGTTGTTTAAATAAACTTACAAGATAAGTTAAATTAGATAGTGTGCGACAGAAAATTTAAATTGTGGAAAAAACAAACATCGCTTCCTTTGGTTTCATACAGAACTTGAAGTTTTAAAATACAGACAATATCCTTCTTTACCATGTATTCTGATTTATCTTAGTACTAATCAGATCCACTCCATTCATATCTCTAATTGAAGTCTTATTTTTACAGCTTCTTTAACAGTTGCTATATGGAGCAAATGCTGACTTTCAGAGCAGCAGAACTCTAATTCTGAGTCTCAATTTTCACACAGATACCCAAAGTTCCAGGATACACAAAGAGCACAGAATCTCAGAATTTAGAAATAACAAATCTCAGGAATAGATGTGACTGCTATAAGAGCTTACAATCTATGAACCAGTACAATGAGCCTTATTGAACATCCTGTACTCCTTAATCATCAATTACTCAATCTCTGCCCGCCTCTATCCCCTAATAAACTAAGTTCTTGAATTCAAGTCTCAGAGCGTGCTCATTACAATTAGTATACATCAGTGAGACCATACAATATTTGTCATTTCGTTTCTGGTTTATTTCACTCAATATAATGTTCTCAAGGTTCATTCACCTAGTTACTTGCCCAATTACTGTTAAAGAGATTAAATCAGTAATCAAAATCCAAAAACTGTTATAAGGAACAAACAAGCAAACTACATCCTGATAAAGGGGACAATTCACCAAGAATACATTACAATGATAAACATATATGCACCTAACAGCAGATACCCCAAATAAATGAAGCAATACTGACATGTTTGAAGGGAGATATAGACAACTCTATATTAATAATAGGAGATGACCATACACCAATTTCAATAATGGAAAGAACATCTAAATAGAAGCTCAATAAATAAATAGATGACCTGAACAATATTATAAAGTAACAAGATTTAACAGACATATATAGACCATTTTACCAAGCAAAGCAGAATACATATTCTTCTTTGGTGTGCATGGGTCAATCTATAGGACACGTAATAAGTTAGATCAGAAAAAATGTCTTAAACTTAAAATTAATGAAATCATGCAATATATTTTTCCCCATCCATAAAGGAAAGAAGCTAGAAATCAATAACAGAGGGACAACTGGAAAATTCAAGTATACATGCAATTTAAAACACACTCTTAAGCAACCACTGGGTTAAAGAAGCAATCATGAGGGAAATAGAAATTACTTGAGGTGAATGGAAAGAATAACACTATGTGGCAAAATTAAGGAATACAGCAAAGTAGTTCTGAGAGGTAAATTTATAGCCCTAACAATTACATTAAAAAGAAGAAAGACCTCAAATCATACCTAACTTTACATCTGGAGGGACTAGAAAAAGAAGAGCAAACTAAACTCAATGTAAGCATAAGGAAGTAAATAACAAAGATTAAAGAAAAATGAAATAGAGAATAAATATAGATTATACAAAACCAAAACCAGGTTTGCTGAAAAGATAAATAAAATTGATAATCCTTTAGCAAGACTGAAAGAGATAAAAATGAGAGGACACAAATAACTAAAAATCAGAAATGAAAGGGAAGATATTACCACTGATTACATAGAAATAAACTGGCATATAAGAAGATATTATGAGCAATTTTATCCCAATGAATTAAATATCCTAGATGAAGCAGTGGGGTAGTTTGAAACTGTTTGTAGCCCAGAGAAACATGTTCTTAAATCTAATCCATTTCTGTAGGTGTGAACCCACTGTAAATAGGACCATTTGATGAGGCTACATCAGTTAATGTATTATTAACACCTCATTCAGGATGGGTCTTAATCTTATTACTGGAGTTCTTTATAAATGTATTGAATACAGAGAGAAAAAAAGAAAACCTACCACACCAGTGTTCTCAGAGGTTGAAGTCTCTGGGGATTTCAGAAAGTCTGGCCACAGTCCCAGTTTTCTCAGAGGGTAGAGTCTAAACCCTTGCAGAGAGTCTGGCCATGACCCCAATGCTTGAAGTGGGTGGAACCTTCACCCCCTTCACTCCAGTGTTCAGGAAGAACATGTTCATTGTGTAAGCACTTGGAAGGGGTGGGGCTGTCACTCCATCAGGCCAAGAGGATAAAACATGGTTCCACAGATGACTCTCAGACCTTGAAATCTAACGGAGTATGCCTTGCCAGTTTTCAGAATTGTTTGGGACTCATGACCCCTGTTTTCCTTCCAATTTATCCCTATGGGGATGGAAATGTTTATTCGATGCCTATCCCTCCATTGTATACTAGAAGCAGATAATTTGTTCTCTGAGTTACATGGGTCCACAAGACAGAGAATTGTGCTCCAGGACTGACCACACTCATGATCGATTTTGATTAGACTTTGTATTTGGAATTGTTTCTAAAATGATACAAGGCTTTTGAGATGTTATGATGGAAAAAGTGAATTTTACCAAACATTCTAAAAGGAATTAAGACAAAGATGCTCAAATTCTTCCCAAGAAAGGAAAAGGAGGGAACTTCTCACCTGTTTTTATGAGGCAAGGATCACCCTATATACCATAGACAGATAAAGAAAATTACAGACCAGTATACCTTATGAATATAGACACAAAGATCCTCAACAACATACTAGTAAACCAAATCTGACAGCACCTTCAAGGAATTATATAACATGATCAAGTGGAATTTATTCCAGAAATACAAGGGTGGTTCAACATAAGAAAATCAATTAATGCCATGCATCACATTTATAGAACAAATGGAAAAACACATGATCATCTCAAACACAAAGAAAATATATTTGACAAAATCAAGCATCTCATTGATTAAAAAAAAACTCAGAAAATTAAGAATAGAAGGAAACCCTTCAACATATTAAGGTGCACATATGACAAACCCACAACTGACACCATACTTAATGGTGAAAGACTGAAACTTTTTCCTCTAAGATCAGGAACAAGACAAGGATGCCCAGTGTCACCACTGTTGTTTATTCTACTGGACATGGTACCCAGAGCAATTAGGTATAAAAGACATAAAAGGTATCCAAATTATATAGGAAGTGAAAGTTTCCCTATTTGCAGATGACATGATCCTACATATAGAAAATCTGGAAAAATACACAACAAGACTACTATAGTTAGTGAATGACTTCAGAAAAATGAAGATCAATAAGCAAAAGTAATCTATAGAAAACAGAGAAAAATTTTCCATTTACAAAAGAAAAAATATCTAGAAATAAATTTAACCAAGGATATAAAGGACTTATACTCAGAAAACTATAAAAACATTGCTGAAAGAAATTTTAAAAGACCTAAATAAATGAAAATAAATTCCATTTTAATGAATTGGAAAAGTTAAGATGTGATAGGTTTAATTATGTACCCCAACCAAAACATTTTCTTAATTTTAATCCATGTCCCTGCCACCTGATGTTCAGGGAGAATTCTGCTATCACCCCAAAGTTCAGAGATGATAGGGTTTACGCTCAGGTGTTTGGAGAGAGTTTGGCCATCACCTCCAATGCTTGGAGAGGATAGGGCCTACACCCTTGTTTTCAGGAAGAGTGAATGTACCACTCAAGTGCTTCAGGAGATCATGGCTGTATTAGTAAGGGTGGGGCTGCCACTCCAACAGGTCTGGAGGACAAAGTATCAACCCACAGATAACTCTCAGACCTTGAGCTCTAATAGATTTTGCCCTGCTGGGTGTCAGACATTTTTGCCTTGCTGGGTGTCAGACTTATTTGGGACGTGTGACCCCTATTTTCCTTCCAATTTTTCCCTTTTGGAACAGGATTGACTATCCTATGCCTGTCTCGCCACTGTGTATTGGAAACAATCAGACAACTTGTTTCTTAACTTTCACAGATCGACAGAAAAAGAATAACTTTGCCTCAGGACAGATCACACTCATAACTGATTTTGATGTGACTCTGGACTTAGAGAAATATTACTGAAAAGATTTAAGGCTTTTGGGATATTGGGATAAATGTCTGTATTTTACATGTAGGAACAACATTATCTTTTTGGGTTCCAGAGGATGGCCTTTTGGAGGTAGAATTATGTATCCCAAGAAACACATGTTCTTACTCTTAATCTGGATCCACACTACTACTCAGTGGTGTTAATTACATTCACGAAGTAATACTGCCATCACCTTCATCCATTCATTACCAAAAGATGTTATTTGAGTTAAAGTGTGGACAAGTGAAGCAGGGTGGTCTTTAAGTTTTTGAAATTGATAATGATGAGTCCTTCAACTTTGTTCTTCTTTTTCCTGGAGGCCTTATAAAAAGATTTCCTAAAATCACAGAACTGCGGCAAAGGGGAGGACATCGCTATGTGATGGAAGGATTGTCAGTAGTCAGCACCAGAATGTAGAGATTCCAAGAGAAAGCAAGTCTGTTAATCTCTTGATTTTGAACTTGTTTTAGCTTCAAAACTATGAGCCAATAAATAATTGTGGCTTAAGTAAACCAATTTAATGCTGCTTGTCAGAGCAGCCTGGCAAATTAATACAGGTGGCAATACTACCCAAAGTGATTTACATATTAAATGCTATCTCAACCAAAATTCCAACAGCTTTCTATACAGAAATGGAAAAGTGAATCAACAAATTCATATGGGAGAGCAGGGGACATTGAATAGCCAAAACCATCTTGAAAAAGAAGAATGATCAGTTGAAGGACTCATCATTATCAATTTCAAAACTTATTACAAAGCCACAGTAATCAAAAAAGCATGGTATTGGCACAAGGACAGACATAGAGATCAATGGAATTGAACTGACAGTTCAGAGATGAACTCTCACATCTATGGCAAACTGATTTTGGCAAAGTTGTCAAGTCCACTCACTAGGAAAGAAGAGTCTCTTCTATAAATGGTGAAGGGAAAGCTAGATATCCATATGGAAAAGAATGAAGTTGGACCTCAACCTCAAACCATAAGAAAAAAAAATGCAAAATGGATCAAACATGCATATTTAAGAGCAAAACTATAAAACTCTAAGAAGAAAACATAAGACAATATTTTCAGGACATTGTATTATATAATATTCTTTTAGAATTTACAATAAAAGCATTAACAACAGAAGAAAAAATAGATAAATGAGACTTCACCAAAATTAAAAACTTTTGTGCATAAAAAGGACATTACCAAAAAAAATGAAAAGACAACCTATGGAATCAGGGAAAATATTGGGAAAACATTTATCTGATAATGGTTTAATATCCAAAATATATAAAGGATTCCTGCAACACAACAAAAAAAAAGATTACCTAATTTTAAAATAGGCAAAGGATTTGAACAGACATTTCTTCAATCAGATAGTCAAATGGCCAATAAATCCACAAAAAGATGTGCAACACCATTAGCCAAAAGGGAACAGCACATCAAAACCACAATGAGATATAACTTCACACTCACAAGAAATGCCATTTAAAAAAATGGAAAATAAGTTTTGAAGAGGACTTTACGTTCACTGTTGGTGAAAATGTAAAAACAGTGCAGCTGCTGTGGAAAACAGTTTGGCCATTCCTCAGAATATTAAGTATGGAATTACCATGTGATCTGGCAATCCCACATCTAGCTATATACCCCAAAGAATTGAAAGAGACTCAGATAATTAGACACTGATGTTCATAGTGGCATTATTCACAATAGCCAAAAGGTGAAATCAACCTACATCCATCAAACACTGAATGGATAAAGAAAATATATTATATATATACAATGGATATATTATAAATGTGATAACATGGACGAACACTGAACCCTGTAAACATGATGTTGAATGAAATAAGCAAGGCATCAAAGGACAAATATTGTATGATCTCACTTATGTGAAATCATTAGAATAGACAAATCCACGGAGTCAGAAAATAGAACACAGGTAACCATGGGAAGGGGTGTGGGTGGGGAATGGGGAGTTAAAGGCTTGTTTTAAAGAGTTTCTATTTGAGGTTATAGAAAACTTTTGATAATAGATAAAGATGATGGCAGTATTACTTCATGAATATAATGAACACCACTGAGTTATGTATTTCAAAGTGGTTAAATAAGGAAATATTATATTTTATATATGTTACCACAGTAAAAACAAAAAAGAATGTTATTTTTTGTGAATGGGAAGAGCCCATTCACAACATGGTTTAACATATGCAAAGAGCTAGGTAGTGGCAGTGGGGGCTCCTGCAGCTGTGAGGGCTAACTAATGGAGATTATTAACCACTATCTTGGGTGTATTCTGGCTTATAGTTGGAAGGTATGGAGATTTTTATTTAAAAGAAAACATATGGTCATATAAAAGGGGAGCTGTAGTGGTATAAATCTTCCTGGCAACATGGGACAGAACTCCCAGGATTCACCAGGACCCAGCATCATGGGATTGAGAAAGCCTTCTTTACCAAAGGAGGGAAGAGAAATGAGGCAAAATAAAGTTTCAGTGGCTGAGAGACTTCAAACAGAGTTGAGAGGTTATCCTGGAGGTTATTCTTATACATTATATAAATATCCCTTTTTAGTTTATGATGTATTAGAGGGCTGGAGGGAAGTACCTGGAACTGTTGAGCTGTATTCCAGTAGCCTTGATTCTTGAAGACCATTGTATAAAGATACGATTTTTACAATGTGACTGTGTGATTGTGAAAACCTTGTGCCTGAGACTCCTTTTATCCAGGGTATGGACAGATGAGCAAAAAAATATGGATATTCAGCAGGCAGAATTGTTGCCTGCCATGCTGGAGACCCAGGTTCGATTCTCGGTGCTTGTTCATGTAAAAAATACATATCTGTTTGGATAAAAAAAATAATAATAGGAGGGGAAAGGGGTAAAATAAATTGGGTAGATGGAAATACTAGTGTTCAACGAGAGGGGGTGGTAAGGGGTATGGTATGGATGAGTTTTTTTCTTTATTCTTTTTATTTCTTTTTCTAGAGTGATGCAAATGTTCTAAAAAATTATCATGGTGATGAATTCACAAGTATGTAATGATATTGTGAGCCATTGATTGTACACCATGTATAGACTGTATATATGTGAAGATTTCCCAACAAAAATATTTTTTTTTAAAAAAAGGGAGTTGTGTTCTGTTAATCCTGAATTCGAATTCTGTTCTTGGACACACAAACATATAAGCCCTTATGAGCTAAGAGGGAATGCAAATAGGGAATACAAGAGTCAGAAAAATCTATGGTCCTTAATCCTCAGGTAAAATTGACTAAGGAGGCACAGAAAAGAGTCAGATTGACAGGGACATGGATACTAACAGTTACAAGAAGTTCCAGGAAAATGAAATCCTGGTAGCCCCAAATAGGATTCTGTATTAACAATCACGATTCAAGTATGAACTTGACAGCCCATCATTTCTAATTCAACATATAGGATTAAGTATGCCTAGTTTCCATTACAGTCATTCCTAGATTTTCATGCAACTATAAAAACAGTACCACCTTACCCAGAACAGCCATGAGAGTTATACAAATTAGACAATTTGTAGCTTACAGTGAATCTACAGATTCAAAAGAGGAAAGTATATAAACAGTATGAGGGACGGGGTGGAGAGGAAAGACAAATTAGGCAAAGCTCTTAGCCAGGTCTTTCCCTGTCCTAAAATATCTTCTAAAATGTGATCCCACTCCCCACCCCTGCATGCCCCCCTCTCTCCCCCTTCACTTTCTCTCACACACACATACACACAAACTCACTCCATCACTCACTCTCTCACATATTAAGTTTGTTTTGTACTACTTTGCCAAAGTCCAGTAATTACAGGTTCTTTGAACTAACAGGAAGCCTGTTAAAATTATAACTACAGCCAGGATGAGGTGGCCATCAATTATTCACACATTGGGCCCCATGAATTCAGTCAAAGTTCTTCAAGGAGCAATTGCCCTGAGGGAATGGGGTAGCCTTGGGGATGGGAGAGTCTTTTGGAACCCTTTCTACTTCTGGGTGAGTGGCTATTTCAAGAAAGTTAGAATGATGGGGACTTTAGAGAAACTGAAATGTAGAAAAAGGTGCAGAAAAGGTTGTAGAGGAACCCCAAAGTTCAGTTTCCTCTACCACTTATTTTCTTCTTGGATCAGGCCAGAATCTACCACATATTTACTTACGTTCTTCTCCCAGGCCTTGGAGCTCAGACTAGTACTATTCTTGGCATACAACAGCTACTTAAGTTGATTAAACATAAATGTTTGGGGTGGTCCAGAAGCCTCAACATCATGTATTACGATGCATTCTCACAACTAAACAAATGACTTGTAAATAAACTTTTAGAACATAATATTTTTATACAGTGGGAACTACTTGTAGTTTTCAACATAATCCCCCCGACACACACGCACACTTACACAAAGACACACACACAAACTACTTGAGCTGATCTATTTTCTGTCCTGCAAATGCTAGATGCTTTTTCCTGACAATTCATATTGCATTTCCCTTGCTTAGATTGTACATGTTTCTCTGTGCACACAAGTTCTGCCTATTCTTCAAGTTTCAAATCAAATTCTATCTTTTAGAAACCCAATTTGATAACTGCAAAACTTATCAATGCTCTCTTTCCTAAACCCTCACAGCACTTACAATTGGGACCACACAATGTTCTTAGTTGTTTAGCCTTATGCACATTCATTCCAAATTTTCAAATGAACATTCTACTCTAATTTTGTGCAGGCAGAGCCCACTTGTACTAGTTAGCTAGGTGCCAGAATGCAACACACCAGAGATGGACTGGCTTTCAATAAAAAGGGGTTTATTTAGTTAACTTATAATTCTTCAGAGGAAAGGCAGCTAACTTTCAACTGAGGTTCTTTCTTTTGTGGGAAGACACAGGGAAACCTCTGCTGGCCTTCTCTCCAGGCCTCCGGGTTCCAACAACTTTCCCCGGGGTGATTCATTTCTGCATCTCCAAAGGCCTGGGCTGAGCTGTTAGTGCTGAGATGAGGTATGCTGAGCTGCTTGGGCTGTGCTATGTTGAGTTCTCTCATTTAAGTACCAGCCAATTAAATCAAACATCATTCTTTGCCACAGGCATGCCTCCTAGCCGACTGCAGATGTAATCAGCAACAGATGACGTTCAAATGCCATTGGCTCATGTCCACAGCAACAAAACTAGGCATTTTCACCTGGCCAAGTTGGCACCTGACCCTAACTACCACATCCATCCACCCAAATATGTAATTAAACATCTACTTGATACCAGGCAATGGGTTTATGCTGGAAGTTCAAAGCTGATAAATCCCAGTCCTCCTCTTTCAAGGTGATCATAGTTCAGATTTTTAGTTTCCTAGGTTGCTCAAGCAAATACCACAAAATGTGTTGGGTTAATCAATGGGAATTTAATTTCTCACAGTTTTGAGTTTAGGAAATAGGTCCAAATCAGGGCATCATCCAGGTGATGCTTTCTGACCAAAGACTGGTATTCCAGGGCTGGGATCCTTAGCATTTCACATGGCAACGTCTTCTGGTCTCTCCCTTCTCTTCTGGGTTCCACTGATATTCAGCTTCTTGCTTTCTGTGGCTTTCTCTCACTCTGTCTGAATTTCATTCTGCTTATAAAGGACTCCAATAATGGGATAAAGACCCATCCCAGCCGAGGTGGAACACAAACTGAAGTAACATCATCAGAGGTCCTCCTTTCCATTGTTTCACAACTATAAAAACAGATTTGTTTTAACAACATGCTTTTCTGGGACAGATTCAGCTTCAAACCTCCATACCAGGGAACATCAAGTACAGACACAATACTATGTGAGATGTGTTACAGTTGAGGTATGCTCTAGGAGATATGAATGCACCTGGAGAAGCCTAGCTGGGCTATGGCAAAGAAACACAGAAAACTTCAGAGGGGACACCTGAGCTGAGGGTATAAGACAGAGCAAGTTAGGAGTCTTGGGAAGAAGGTAGCATAGGGAGTTCTAGGATTTAGTCCTCCAAGGCTGCTAGTAAATAGCCAGAAACTGTCTAAAACAACAGTCTGTGGGGCTGTGTAAACCAGATGCACAATGCACACCTGCTAGGAATGAGTGGAAGAATGAGACTGGTGAAGGGCTGTGAATAAATCCTTCCACACCGTGGAGGCCAATACCCATCCCCTATGGGCACAGCAGGCTGACTTAGGAGTCACTGCCTGGCATGAAATAGAAGCCCTCTCTCCAAGGATCAGGGATGGGGGCTCTGCCAAGCATCAATTGCAGTTTTTTTGTTTTTTTTTTTTTTTGCATGGGCAGGCACTGGGAATCAAACCTGGGTCTCTGGCGTAGCAGCCAAGAACTCTGCCTGCTGAGCCACTGTGGCCCACCCTATACTATTGCAACTTTTGATTAACAATCTCAGACTACTAGATATCAGCTCTAAACACAGATAAATTTATAATGCACTCAAGAAAGAAAGTAACCAACAAGTTCTGTTTCAGCCCCACTCCCAGTAGGGAAGGAAGCAGGAAAGATGGGAAGACACAGGGAGGCTTCTGGAAGTGGCTGAGCTCAGCTGGTTGAAGGACAGGTCTGCCCCCAGAAAAGGGGCAGACTGACGAACAGTTACAGGAAAAAGTTTCAGGACTCTTCGCTGGCTCTTGATTGGTGAATGTAGGGTGCTGGAATCCAGCTCTGAGAACATCTATGTATTTTTTAAGGCAGCTCATTAAAGAAAGAAGCCGGTAGTCTCCATTTCAGTCCTGCTCCAGGCAGGCTTTGTGCCTTTGACTGAGGCACAGTAACCCCTTAGGCATCAGAGACAGGTCACCCAAGAAAAGGGGAAAAAGAGCCCAGCACAAATGGCAGCTGTCATTTACAGAATTCAGATCCAAGGTGCTGGTATATCAGCAACCGTTTCAATCCAGAAAAAGTGGAACTCAGCCTTTATAACAACCATTTACTGGTAGGGGCAGAAGTGGGGCTACTTGAGAGTCACTGTAACTTTTCTGGCCAGTGGGGAACAGGGTGTTGAACAGCAGTTCTTCTCCAAGAAAAGGTGGGGAGCAAGGACTAACACAGGCAGTGGTTATTATTTAGAGAATTCAGACCCCAGACGTTGGGAAAATGGCAACATTCAAATAGCTTTCTCTCAGCCTATGCCTCAGCCATGCACTTGGCAGGGATGCAGTCAGCTCAGAATTAAAGGCACAGTACCACCTTAGGCCTGTGGGGAACATCAGGCTGAGAGGTGCCATCTGCTGGGCAGGACCAGAAAAGCACCAAATCAGTAGACTTCACAGAAAAGATTGGTGTCCTGCTGGGTCTCCATCCAAGGGAAACTTGATACAATCTACATCCCCTTTGTGAGGCCTGGACCTGTCTTGTCTGAGAAAAACTGACTGCGGTAGGTCCTCTCTGGGTGCCCTGCAGGTAAAAGTAGCTAGAGATAATGAAAGGAGTGTTTAAAGCATATAGAAGCAAACAAAAAACAGAACAAATAAAAATTCCTTATGGAGGAAGAGAGAAGATAAAGCTCTTTTCCAGGGGGGTGGGGAGGGGGAACAACTGAACAAATAGGGCAATCTCAAAAATCATTCCATATATACAGGACAAGAATCAGGTAAGAGCTGAAAAAATTCTGATCAGTTCAATACAAGCTACTCTATAGGTCTAGAATGAGTTGAATCAAGTGTCAAAGAAGAGTTATAGCACAAAGCCAACCAACAAGAAAACCCTAGGCAAGAGAGAGAAAACAACCTCCAGAATAAACTTATCAAGAAAATCAGATACTTAGACACTAGCAAAAAATCACAAGTCACACTAAGAAACACAAATATATGGCCCAACCAAGTGAATAAACTAAAACTTCAGGCAATATACAAGAGTAGAAACAACTAATTAACATGTTCAAACAAACCTTTTAAATGAATTCAGTAGGATGAAGGAAAATGTGGCAAAGGAGGTGAAAGATATAAAGAAGCATGTAAAAAATAACAGAAGCTATGGGGATGAAAAGAAAAATAAAAGAGATTAAAAATACAGTGGAGATATACAATCACAGATTTGAAGAGCCAGAAGTAAGGATTGGTGTACTTGAGGATATTACATGCAAAAGAACAAATAAGATGCAAAAGTCTGAGTAGGGCCCCAGGGAATTCAATGACAGCACAAAACACCCAAATATAAATGCTATGGGTGTCCCAGAAAGAGAAGAGAGGGGAAAGGAGGGAGAAAATACAAATGAGGAAATAATAGCCAAAAAAATACCCAACTCCAATTAAAAACATTAAACTATAGGTCCAAGAAGTGCAATTCACCCCAAACAGAACAGCTCTGAATATACCTACTCCAAGACACTTACTAATCAGATTGTCAAAAACAAAGACAAAGAGAGAAGTCAGAAAGCAGCAAGCAAAAAGTGATCAATCACAAACAAGGGAAACTTGATAAGACTACATGTGCATTTCTCAGCAGAAACCATTATGTGAAGAAGGCAGCAGTATTATAGATTTAACACCCTGAAAATTAAAAACTGCCTGACAAGATTCTATATTCTGCAACACTGTCTTTCAAAAATGAGAATTTAAAATTTACAGATAAACAGAAACTGAGAGAGTTCATTGACATGAGACTTGCCCTACAAAAATTACTAAAGGAAATGTTACAAGCTGATAACAAAAGACAGGAGAGAGGGGTTTGGGGGAGTGTGTACAAATGAAAATTATCATTAAGGGTACCTAAAAGATAAAAAGAGAGAGAAATATAAGATATGACATATAAAATCCAAAAAACAAAATGGGTGAAGAAAGTATTGCTTTTAAAGTAATAACAATGAATGTTAAGGGATTAAATTCCCCAATGTTAATGGATTACATTCCCCCAGTTAAAATCTCCCTATTTTAAAAGATATAAGGGTGCACGGGTAGTTCAGTGGTTAGAATGCCCACCTTTCATGCGGGAGACCTGGATTCAATTCCCGGACCATGTAGCCCCTAAAAATAAATTAATTAAATTAAAAAAAAGATATAGGCTTGTGGAATGGACAAAAAACATGACCCATCCATATGCTATCTATAAGAGACTCACTTTAGAACCAATGACACAAATATATTGAACATGAAAGGTCAGAAAATGATATTTCACACTAACAGCAACCAGAAAAGAGCAGGAATAGGTATTCTAATATCAGACAAAATAGACTCAGTTTAAAGTTTTTATAAGAGACAAAGAAGGACACAATAAATTTACAAAAGGGAAGATCCACCATAAAAAAATAACAGTAATAATATTTGGAGACTTCAATACACCAGTCTCATTGATAAATGGAACATCTAGACAAAGGATTGATAAGAAAACATAGATCTCATAGTATAGTAAATGAAATATCCTTAATAGATATTTACAGACTACTGTACCCCAAGACAGCAGGACATACATTCTCAAGTGCTCATGGATCATTTTCAATGATACACCACATGTAGGGTCACCAATTAGGTCTAAATAAATAAGAGAAGATTAAATTATACAGAGCACATTCTCTGATCATAACGGAAGTAATAGGAAATTAGTAATGAGTGGAGGACTGTGTGGTAGTTATGTTCAGGTGTCAATTTGGCTAGGTGAAGGTGCCTAGTTCTAATGCTGTGGACATGGGCCAATGGCATGTGAACCTCATCTGTTGCTGATTACATCTGCAGTCGGCTAGGAGGCATGCCCGCTGCAATGAATGATGTTTGATTTAATTGGCTGGTGCTTAAATGAGAGGGCTCAATGTAGGACAGCCAAAGCAGCTCAGCATACCTCATCTCGGCACTCATAGCTCAGCCCAGCCCAGCCCTTTGGAGATGCAGAAAGGAATCATCCCGGGGCAAGTTGTTGGAACCCAGAGGCCTGGAGAGAAGGCCAGCAGAGATCATCTTGTGCCTTCCCATGTAAGAAAGAACCTCAGTTGAAAGTTAGCTGCCTTTCCTCTGAAGAACTATACGTTAACTAAATAAATCCCCTTTTATTGAAAGCCAGTCTGTCTCTGGTGTGTTGCATTCTGGCAGTTAGCAAACTAGAACAGACTGTAAAATTCATAAATTTATGCAGCTAAACAACACACTCTCAAACAACAAGAAGGGTTAAGAAAAAATTATAAGGAATATCAGTAAATATCTCAAGGCAAATGAAAATGAGAACACAAAATATGAAAACTTATAGAGAGGATAGCTAATAAGTAGCCAGGAACTATCTGAAACAACTGTTTGGGGGACATCCATGACCAGACACACATTGTACACCAGTCTGGAATGGGTGGAAGGGCTGAGAGCACAACACAGAACTCTCATTAGAGAAAGCTTCATGCATTTTCAATTGTCAGCACTGACCCAGGCAAGAGTGGAATTAAAACATGTCTGAGAGAAAAAGTACTCAGTCAAGTGAAGGAGATAATACCCTAAAGGATGTATCTTTCCCAAGAGAGGGGTGGGTCTCTTGAAGAAGGAAAAACATGAAATTGTGGAACTGTAACCCATACTAAATTTTGAAATCTGTTCTATAACTAATTGTTAAAATGTTAACTTTGAAATTTATTGTTTTTATGTGTATATGTTATATTTCACAATAAAAAATGTTTCAAAAATAATAACACTGAAAAAAGGAAAAAGATTGGCAGGGTTCAGCTAAAGTGGTGGCTCTCATTCAGAGAGGTCAGACACCAGGGGCTGGAAAACAGAAACAGCATAAGCCTGCTTTCTACCTTGACCTTTGTCTCAACCACAATGCTGGCAGGAACAGTATCTGCTGAGAATTAAAGGCACTGCACCACTTTACACTGTTGGGGAGCTGTGTGCTGCAGGACAGGATAGGACAAGAACAGAGTCAAGACGTTACACTGGAAAGTCTGAAAACCTGCTGGGTCTCATCCTTAGGGAAACTTGATACTGATTACACCCTCCTCCTGAGACCTGGACATGTCTGTTATGGGAAAATCTGATTGGGGTCAATCATATCAGGGAGACCTTCTTCAAAAAAGGTGGTTCTATATAAGCAAGGCAAGAGCAAGAAATACAAGAGCTGAAAAATTCTGATCAGTTAAACATAAGCTATGCTAGACGTATAGAATAAGTAGAAATGAATTCCAAAGAACAGATAGAGGACAAAGGCAACCAACAAGAAAACTCTAGGTAAAAGAAAGAAAATGACATCCAGAATAAACTAATCAAGGACATCAATGCCTAGAAAACAGAAAAAAATCATGAGTCATGCAAGAAAGTACAAAGATATGGCCCTGTCAAAGGAACAAACTAATCCTTCAAATGAGAAACAGGAGTTGAAACAACTAATTAAAGATGTGCAAACAAACATGCTAAATCAAATCAATGAGTTGAGGGAAGATATGACAAAAGAGATAAAGGATATAAAGAAGACATTGGGTAACAATAAAGAAGAATTTGGAATGTAAAAAAAAACAAATGGAAGAACTTAAGAGGATGAAAGACACAATAGAAGAGACTAAAAATGCAATGGAGACTTACTACAGCAGATTTGGAGAGGCAGAAAAAAGGATTAGTGAACTAGAGGACAGGATATCAGAAGCCCTACACACTAAAGAACAGACAGAGAAAAAAATGGAAAAATATAAGCAGAGTCTCCGGGATTTGAATGAAAACATAAAGTGCATGAATATACATGTTATGGGTATTCCACAAAGAGAAGAAAAGAGAAAAGGGTCAGAAAGAATAATTGAGGAAATAATCACTGGAAAAGTTCCCACCTTTTATGAAGACATAAAATTACAGATCCAAGAAGCACAGAGTACTGCAAACAGAATAGATCTGAATAGACCTATTACAAGCTGCTTACTAATCAGACTGTCAAAAGTCAAAGACAAAGAAAGAATTCTGAAAGCAGTGAGAGAAAAGTGAGCCATCACATACAAAGGAAGCTTGATAAGAATATGTGTGGATTTCTCAGTGGAAACCAAGGAGGCGAGAACGCAGTGGTATGATATATTTAAGATACTGAAAAGAGAAAAACTGCCAACCAAATTCTATATCTGGCAAAACTGTCCTTCAAAAATGAGGGAAGGTTTGAAATAGTGTCAGAC
This sequence comes from Tamandua tetradactyla, assembly GCF_023851605.1. Lineage (NCBI taxonomy): Eukaryota > Metazoa > Chordata > Mammalia > Pilosa > Myrmecophagidae > Tamandua > Tamandua tetradactyla. Next base: position 49,841,066 of record NC_135353.1, on the reverse strand, counting down.
TGACACTGAACTTGTGAACAAGAGACCTGCTATACAAGAAATACTAAAGGGAGCATTACAGACAGATAGGAAAAGACAGGACAGGGGGGTTTGGAGAACAGTGTAGAAATGAAGACTATCACTAAGGGAAAAATAAGAGGAAAAAAAAGATATGGCATATAAAATCCAAAAGACAAAATCATACAAGAAAGTACTGCCTTTACAGTAATAACATTTAACGTTAATGGAATAAACTGACCAATCAAACTACATGTGTTGCAGAGGATACGGTGAAAAAAGCACACTTATTCACTGCTGGTGGGAATATAGAATGGTGCAACCACTCTGGAAGGCAGTTTGACAGTTTCTCAGGTAGCTAAGTATAGAATTGCATTTGACCCAGCAATTCCTTTATTAGGAATATATTTGGAGGAATTGAAGGCAGGGGCAGGAAGGGATATTTGTACACCAATGTTTATAGTGGCATTTTTCAGAATTGTAAAGAGGTGGAAAAAGCCCAAATGTCCATCAACAGATAAGTGGGTAAACAAACTGCAATATATAAATATGATGGAATATTACACAGCTGTGAGGCAGAATAAAGCATTGATGCATGCAATGGGTGAACCTTGAAGACATTATGTTGAGTGAAATTAGCCAGAAATAAAAGGACAAATACTGTATGGTCTCACTAATATTAAATATCATTAATGAGTGAACTTTGATAGTTAAAGTTGAGAACAAAGGTTATCAGGAGATAGAAACAGGGCAGAGATTGGGCATTTGATGCTGAAGGAGCACAGAATATTTAACAGGATTGATTGCAAAGATCCAGAAATGGATAGCATAATACTATTTGATGGTAACACAATATTGTAAGTATACTGAGCGAAGATGAGTGAGTTTGGTTGAAAGAAGAAAGCAAGGGGCATGTATGACACCGTAAGGACAGACACAAGATAAAGACTGGGACTGTATATAGCTTAGTGAAACCTAGAGTAGACAATGATGGTGATTAAATGTATAAATAGAACAATGCTTTCAAATGAGGGAGAACAAATGAATGTCGACATTATAAGGTTTTAAAAATGGGATGGTATATGGAAAAAATAAAATCAATGCAAATGAAGAGTCTATAGTTAACAGTAACATTGTAATATCCTTCCATTAAATGTAAAATAAGGCAATATACCAAAACTAAAAGTTCGTAGGAGGAGGATAAGAGGGAGAGGTATGGGATTCTTGGAGGCGGTGTTGCTGTTTTTCCTTTTTTATTTTATTTTATTATTTTATTTTTTATTCTTTTTTCTTATTCTTTCTTTGAGGAAGAAATGGAAATATCCTCATAAAGAATGTGATGGTGAACGCATAATTTTGTGATTATACTGGGAATCACTGTTTACTTAGGATAACGATATGGAGTGTGCATAGAACTTTTAAAAAAATAAACAAAAAAAATACAAGTGCTGGAGAAAATGTGGAGAGAGAGAGATATACCTATTCACTGTTGGTAGGGAAGCGGAATGGTCCAGTCCATCTGGAGTGCAGTGTGGTAGTTCCACAAGAGGCTAAGTATAGGGTTGCCATATGATCCTGCAACACCATTAGGTATATATTCGAAAGAATTGAAAGCAGGGAAAAAAACGGATATTTGCAAACTGGTGTTTACGGTGGCAGTATTCACAATTTCCAGTTGTTGGAGATGGCCTGATAAGCAAAAGGGAGAACTGTGGTGTATACATACAATGGAATACTTAGCCGTTGTAAAAAGGAATGAAGTTGTGAGGCATCCAACTAGGTGAATGAACCTGAAGACAGAATGTTGAATGAAATAAGCCAAAAATGAAAAGACAAATATTATAATGCCTTACTAATATATACTAACTACAATGAGCAAAATCAGAATTAAATGTGAGAGCATAGGTTATCTGGGAAAGGCTTATTGTAAAGGTTTCTAGATTATAAGCTCTTACAGCAGTGACAGTTATTCCTGAGTTGTAAATGTTATTCTAAATTCTGAGATGTGGAGCTCTTTCTGTATAACCTGGTCAGTCCCTGGAACTTTGGATATCTGAGTGACACCTGAGACTCAGAGCTAGAGTTCTGCAGCTATGAAAGTACCATTAACCCATACAGCAACTGTTTAAAAAGCTGAAAAAGAGATCAGATTTCAATTAGTGATATGAATGAAATGAGCTTGGTTAGGACTGTGGTAAATCAAACTAATGGGTAAAGGATATCGACTGTGTTATAAACTTCAACTATTGCATGAGCTAAAAGGAAGAGATGTATATTTGGTGCAAAATTTATATTTTTTCTATAGCACACTATCCAATTTAACCTGTATGATTACTTTATTCAAACACCATAATTATGTGGAATTTTGAATGGGGAGTGAGATCTTGTTGCTTTGCACAAAGTTAATGTGATGCCCTGATACTTCCCAGAGAAATCTAAGTAGAAAATTTTTAAAAAGTATTAGCAAAAGGACCTAGAGGGACTTGGGGAAAATGTGGAAATTTTTAACTTCCCCATCTGGGGAATGACAGACATTCTTGCAAACTTTGAGAATTACCAAAGTAATAAACCAAACCTTCGATCTTGGGGCTTGCCTTTATGAAACTTATTCCTGCATAGGAGATGCTAAGTCTAATTATAATTATCCTTAAGAGTCACCCACAGAGAACTTTTTTGTTGCTCAGATGTGACCTCTCTCGAAGTCAACTCTGCAGGTAATTCACCAACCTACACTCTACATGGGAATGGCTCCAAAGAGTGTAAATCTTCTTGGCAATGCGGAACATGAAACCTGGGGATGATGCTGGCCCTGGCAACATGTGATTGAGAAAGACTTCTTGACCAAAAGGGGGAAAAGAAATGAAACAAGATAAAGTCTCATTTCATATACAGTTGAAAGATTTCATACACAAATGAAAGGTCATTCTGGATGTCATTATTATGCATTGTACAGATATTCCTTTTTAGTTTTTATTGTATTAGAATAGCTAGAAGGAAATACCTAAAACTGTTGAATTGTACTCCAGTAGCCTTGATTCTTGAAGATGATTGTATAACTATATAGCTTTAATGATGTGTCCGTGTGATTGTGAAAACCTTGTGACTGACATTCCCTTTATCCAGAGTATGGAAGATGAGTAAGAAAATTAAGACAAATTAAATAAATAATAGGAGTATAAGAAGTATGTGAATATAATTCAATAAAATTATATTAAAGTCTTTTAAGGGACATATAGATCTATTTCCTTTTTAAATGGTTGATGGGGAGTCTCTAGTTCCTGAGAGAACATCAGGAATTCCCCAGATGGTAAAGTTTAATATTTCCACATTTTTCCCCATCCCTCAAGGCAACTGTTTTCCCATTAATTTCATTTTAGTTTTGAAATCACGTTTCATTCTACCTTAAAAAAAAAAACAAAACAGGCACACTCGTAAACACTTAAATAGTTCAAAAGGGTATACAATGAAAAGTTTCTCTTCTACTCTTGGTCCCCTCCCCAGAGACAATTATTGTTTCCATTTCTTGTGTTACACTGGGACCATAAAGAAAACCTAGTATGTCTCTCTCTGCCTCTAGCTCCCCATACACTTTGTTTTTAATTTTTAACTTTTTATTGATATATATTATATATTCACATACCATGTAACCTTCCAAAGTATACAATCTATGGTTCACAATATCATAATATAGCTCTGCATTTATCATCAGAATCATCATATTTTGGGGGGGGGATAAGATGTATGAAAAAGCAATAAATTTCAAAGCACATCACAACAATTAGCTGAAGAACAGATTTCAAAGTTTGGCATGGGTTACAAATCCACAATTTTATGTTTTAACTTTTAGCTGATCTAAGGTACTGGAGACTAAAAGAAGCATCAATATAATCATTCAGCAACCATATTCATTTGTTAAATCCTACCTTCTCTGTATAACTCCAACATCACCTTTGAATTTTCTGTCTCACTCTTTAGGGGTATGTGGGTTATAGAGCTATTCTAACTTTTTCATGTTGGAAGTGGCTATCAATAATATGGGGTAGGGAGATGGAACGAGCTGATGTTCTAGAGAGGCTGGCCCCTCTTTCAGGACTAATCTGGTCCAGGGACCCATCTGGAGGTTGTAGCTTTCTGCAAAGTTACCCTAGTGCATGGAACCTTTGTAGAATCTCATATAAAGCCCTGGGTGTCCTTTAGGATTGGCTGGAATAGTTTTGGTTGATTTATGATAGGTAGCAATGTCTAACTGAAACTTGCATAAGAGTGTCCTCCAGCATAGCCTCTCAATTCTATTGAACTCTTCCAGCCACTAACACCTTATGTGTTATACTTCTCTTCCCCCTTTTGGTCAGGATGGCATTGCTGATCTCACAGTGCAGGGCCAGGCTCATCTCTGGGAGTCATCTCCCATACTGCCAAGGAGACTTTCACCCCTAGATGTCATTTCCCACCTAGTGGGGAGGGGAACGATTTCACTTGCAGAGTTGGTCTTAGAGAGAGAGAGAGAGGCCACATCCGAGCAATAAAAGAGGTCCTCCAGAAGTAACTCTTACATGTAACTATAGGTAGGCGAAGCTTCTCCATTACATACATAAGCTTCACAAGAGCAAGCCTCAAGATCAAGGGCTTGGCCTATTGATTTGGGTGTCCCAAATGTTTGACACAATATCAGGGGTTTCTCCTGTGGTAAAGCTTAATAATTCCATTTTTTTTCTCCCATCCCTCAAGGGACTTTGCCAATACTTTTTGATTAACTGCTTAATATACTCTGAGACTTATCCAGACATTACATTAAGCTATACAGGATTAAAATCTTTCATTCTTATTCTGGGATCCCTGTGTTTGGACTGTTAAATGACCTATCCAGACAGGTTGAGTTAGAGTATGTGCTACAGAAAATTTAGGTTCTGAACAAAATAAACCTTTTTTTCCTTTGGTCTCAAAGAGCAGATGAGGTCCTAAAATATAGACAATGTCTTTCTTACAGCAGTGTTCTGAATTACCTTAATCCTGACCTTATCAGCTTCATTCTTATGTCTAAATACCAGGTTATACATACATAGCACAGTCCCTCAAAATCCAGAAATAACAATTACCACTCTGGACTAAATGTGACTGCTATAAGAGCTTACAATCTAGGCCCCAGTTTTCTTACAAGTATTTTCTAAATGAGACCATGCAATATTTGCTCTTTTGTTTCTGGCTTATTTTGCCTCACCAAATGTCCCACAGGTTCATTCACAATGTTGCATGCCTCACAATCTGCTTCCTTTTTGTAGCAGCACAATATTCAATCATATGTATACACCATCATTCGCCTCACAATGACTTTGCAAACTCTTTTCTTTCTTTTCTGCCCAAAGTACTTGGGAATGTATCCAGGTATTACATTAACCTGTGCAGAATAATAAGATCTCATTCATTATTCTAGGTTACATGTAATTAGGTTGTTTAATTAAACTGTCCAGACAGGTTAAATTAGATAGCCAACATCCTTTCTTGATAAAAGCACTTTGAAAGGTAGGAATAAATGGAAACTTCTTCAATATGATAAAGGGAATATGTGAAAAACCCACAGCTAACATCACACTCAATAGGGAAAGACTGAAAGACTTCACTCTAAGATCTGGAACAAAACAAGGATGCCCATTATTACCAATGCTATTCAGCATTGTCCTAGAAGTTTGAGCTTGAGCAGTTGGGCTGGAAAAACAAAAAAGAAGGCATCCAAATTGAAACGGAAGAACTAAATCTTACGCTGTTTGCAGATGACATTATCCTATACATAGAAAGTCTTGAAAAATCTACAACAAATATACTAGAGCTAATAAACCAGTTTAGCAGATTGCCAGGATACAAAGATCAACATACAAAAATCAGTAATGTTTCTGTATACTAGTAAGGAGCAATGTGAGGTGGAAATCAAGGGAAAAAGTCCATTTACAATAGTAACAAAAATGTTCAATATCTAGGATTAAGTTTAGCCAAGGATGTAAAGGACTTCTACACATAAAACTACAAAACATTTCTAAAAGAAATCAAGGAAGCTCTAAATAGATGAAAGGACATACCATGATCATGAATTGAAAGACTAAATATAGTTAAGGTGTGAATTTTGTCCAAAATAATTTACATTTTCAATGCAATACCAATTAAAATACTAAAACCTACCTTGCAGAATAGAAAAATCCATAACTAAATTCCAAATAAGAAGGCCAAGGTGCCTCAAATAGCTGAAAACATCTTGATAAAGAAAAATGAAATTGGAAGTCTCAAACCACCTGATTTCAAAGCATACTACAAAGCTATACTTTTCAAAACAGCATGGTACTGGCATAAAGATAGATATACTGAACAATTTAATCAAATTGAGTGTTCAGATACAGACCCTTTCATCGATTGTCAATTGATTTTTCTCAAGGCAGCTAAGTCCACTCATTTGTACAGCTTCTTCAACAAATGATGCTAGGAGAACTGGATATCCCTATCTAAAAGTATGAAAAAGGAACCCTATCTCACACCTTATTAAAAAAATTAACTCAAAATGGATAAAGACCAAACATTAAAGCTAAAACCATAAACTCTCAGAAGAAAATATAGAGAAATATCATAAGGATGTTGTGGGAGATGGTTTCACAGACCTATGCCCAAAGCACAAGCAATGGAAGAAGAAATAGGTAAATGGAATCTCATCAAAATTGTATACTTTTGAGCATCAAAAGACTTTGCCAAGAAAGAAATACACAGCCTAGTTTATATGAGAAAATATTCAGAATCCACATACAGATAAGGGTTTAATATCTAGAATATAAAAATAAATCCTACAACTCAACAACAAAAAGACAAACAACCCAATTAATAAATGGGCAAAAGACATGGATACACTCTTTTCAAAGAGGAAATACAAATGGCTCATAAGAACATGAAAAGATGCTCAACTTCACTATTAGGAAAATGCAAATCAAAACTACAATAAGATACCATTTCACACCTACTAGAATGTCCATTATCAAAGAAACAGAAAACTACAAGTTCTGGAGAGGATGTGGAGAAATAGGCACACTTACTCACTGTTGGTGAGAATGCTGAATGGTGCAACCACTCGGAATGGCAGTTTGGCAGTTCCTCAGGAAGCTAAGTATAGAACTGCCGTTTGATCTGGTAATCCAGTTACTACTTATATACTTAGAAGTACTGAAAGCACGGACATGAATAGACACTTGCACACCAATGTTTACAGAGGCATTATTCACGATTGCCAATAACAGCCCAAATGTCCATCAACTGATGAGAGGATAAATAAGCTGTGGTATAGATACATGATGTAATATTATACAACTGCATGAAAAAATGAAATGACATATGCAACAGTGGGGATGAATCTTGAGGATATTATGTTGACTGAAATAAGCCAGAAACAAAAGAACAAATACTATATGATCTCACAGATATGAATGAGCAAACTCTGAGAATTCAATTAAAAAGCATAGGTTATCAGGATATAGAAAGAGGGTAGATATTGGACAATTGATGCTTAAGTTGGAAGTTTACAGTTCTAAGGCCAAAAATGTCCCAACTAAAGCAAGTCTATAGAAATGTCCAAATTAAGGCACCAACAACAGTTTACCTTCACTCAGGAAATGCCAAATGAAATTCAGGGTTTCTCTGTCAACCAGAAAGGCACATGGTGAACATGGCAACATCTGCTAGCTTTCTCTCCAGGCTTCTTCTTTCATGACACTCCCCCAGGGGCGTTTTCCTTCATCTCCAAAGATTTCTGGATGTGTGGGCTCTCCTGGTTCTCGTGGCTCTACTGCTCTTTCCAAAATGCTTCCTCTTTTAAAGGATTCCAGTAAACTAATCAAGACCCACCTGGAATGGGTGGAGTCACAACTCCGTGGAAGTTATCTAATCAAAAGTTACCACCCGTAATTGGGTGGGTCACATCTCCATGGGAACAATCAAGAAGCTCCTAGCTAGCAATACTGAATGAGGATTAAAGGACATGGATTTCCTGGGGTCCACCACACATTCAAACCAGCACAAACGGTTTATAGTTAATAGCAACATTGTAATATTCTTTCATTACTTGCAACAAAGACAGTATACCAAAGCCTAATGTCAATAATAGGGGGATATAAGGGGTGATTATATCAGAAGCCACTAATTGTACATTTATGATTGACTGTAAGGTATGTGAATAAAACTTTAAATTTTTAAAAAGCCAAAAAAAGAATGAGCAGGAGTGTGTCAAGCAGTTACATGAGAAAGAATAGGATGATTGGGGGTGGGCACAATTGCAATTGTGACCACATAAAGTTTTAAACTAAGGCTGTAGTAGTGGAAATAGTGGGGGTACTCAAAAAGATTTTAAGGAAATAGAATGCACAGGATATACTGACTGGAACTGATGATAATGGCTAACATTTGTTGAGCACTTACCATGTGCCAAGAAGTTTAAAATGCTTTATCCATGTAATCTATTTAATCCTTACTATGACCTTATATAGAATATAGGTACTATTAATATCTCCATTTTATAGAAGAGAAAACTCAGGCACAGAAAATTAAGTAACATGGAAAAGGAAGTTCACACAATGAGTAAATATTGGAACTGGAATTCAAACCGAGGCAATCTGGCTCCTGAATAAACATTCTCAAGTCCTCTACTATCTTTAAATGTGAGGTGGTCAGGGAGAGGGAAAGCCCAGGATGACTGCAAGGTTACTGAGAGAAAAAATTAGAGAAATGCCACATATTTTTATATTTTTAATTATATATGTCATTCCCTAGAATGTTTTACATCCACTGACATACACAGTAGGAATGAGTTAATGATTTTTAAACAAATCATTTCCCTTTTTCAACATAGAGATTATCATATACTCTCTCTACTCTACTTTCTAGGTGAAAGGATTTAACCAATTTTTCAAATTCAAGTATGCACTGATACAGAAAAAAAGAGAACATACCTAAAAAACTGCAAAGAAAAAAGAATTTTCTATATTTAAGTTTACTGCCAATGATTGGTGATACATGACTGGAGGTGGGTTTCAATAAAAAAAAAAAAGTGAATGAAAACCTGTTGCCAAGCAAGGTATTTTGAAAATAAGTCTAAGACATAATAACTTAATATTATAAGAATAAATGTAAAGATTAAAAATGATAACATATATAAAGGGCCTAGAATAAAGCCCATTGTTTCACAGGTATTTAACAAATGGAAGCTATTAGATTCTTCAAGATCAGATGGCTCTCCTTGGAATTAAACCATGAATCTTCAGGCCAGACTTAAGAGCTAATTGTCAGGGCTCCCATAATCTTATCTGTCCCCCTATTTTAGCAGCCAATATATTCTGTCTAATCTAATAATTATCAATATTTATATATCTGCACTATTAGGTGGTGAGCACCTCTGAAGCCATCTCAAAGCTTCTAAAAATAAAATTTAAAAATTAAAAACATGGAAGAGAAAACTATTCAATAAATACAATTAATATAATCTTCTCTTTGTGTGGTACCCTACTAATTATAAAGTACTTCCATGCCTGTGTTTTTATTAGTTTATGACCTTCTATTATGTCTTTGCCTTATAAAAAAGGAAACTAAGACCCAGAGAGGTCAAGTGATAGCTTGTTAAAAGCAAGGATGGAATTAGAAACTAAGTCTATAAAAGTGAATAGGTATAGAAGAGGATAAGAAGAGTAAATTAACAGTTAGGATGGGGAACATGGAGATAAAAGAGAGACACACATTTAGGTACAGAGACTCCATAGGAAGAACATTTTAACGTTATAGTATTTTAAGACATTTTCCTAAAATATATTTGAGATGTGTTGCCTTTGCTTTCCCAACTACAAGCAAAATGGTGTCATCCCTTAAAATCATCTTACAGTTGATATACGGTGGCTCATGGAAAATTTAACCGGTTATCTCAATCTGGGATTAATCAGGAGAGAGAAAACACGTGATAATTTGAACAGGGCAAGTTTCACAAAAAGAATAATTAACTATGACAGGGGAATGGAATAAAAAGGGATTGAAATGATAAAGAGAAATCTAAAAATTATAGCAGATATAAGGAGCAGCCACTACTTCTAGGGCTAAGATAGAGCACCCAAGGAAGAAATCCCTTCCCCAGGACTGAGATGTAGACTTTCTTGGGGAGGGCATGCTTGTGGCTCACTGAAGGACAGAGAAGTTGTTGTGGTGCCTATCCTCTGGAATTTTCTAGAAACCTCCTCTGTGTAACTGTCCAAATCTCACACTCTGGAACATACCCAAACATATAGGGGAAAACTGTTCACTGGAAAGTATCTAACAAGAAGCACTTTGCTACATAACCATCTGAGGAGATTCCAGGAAAAGCTACTTAATACTGAGTGAAGAAGCTGAGCACAAGAGATGCTGCCTCCGTTGCAGAAGAGGCACACTGAACCAAGAAGCAAAATCCTTTTCTCCAGAAATTCCTTTTCAGCACCCTATATTGACAAAACTTTAGTGCCAGGTGACAAAGGAAATAAATATTTAAAGGGCTTAGGCCCATTTTCACAGAGCAGACAAAAAGTATCAATTTGGAGCAGAGGAGCAATAAATTGATAAAAAGCACACTGATTAATAGAGAAATACTACTGTAAAGCAAGCAAGAATCAAATTATATCCAGCTAGGTAAAATATTTGTTTCACCAAGCCCAATTTCTGGACTTGGTAGAATTTGCTAGGATTTGCTAGATTAAGAATTGTGTAGCTATATTTGAATCTATCATGTTAAGCTGTATAAAAAGCATGCATATGTATAACAACTCATATCTACTTTTTTTTTTAATCAGGTTATAATTAAGTATGATTAGCAACATTTTGAAGGCAAAGACTATTAGACATCTTACTTGGATAACATGTCCTGCTAGGATACTAGAGAAGAGAATCTAAAAGACCATGTAGAATAGGGAGGTCAAATTACCCCTCCATTCTGAAACCACATCAGACAATGATATACAATGAATGTGTGGTGTGAAGGCCTACAAATTTCAGCTGCGGAATTATTCCTCAAGATAATAATTATTCACATTAAAGTGGTCTTCATTGTCAATTTGCTTTCACAGCTTCTAACTCATTTTATATTCAGGAGGTGGGAATTGTTAGGCCCCTTTGATAGATGGGAACATAAACCACAAATATCAAAGGTTAATTGGTTAACCTAAGTTCACAAAGCTATTTGCCATTGCTCTTCCTCAACACAGAAGTGTCTAATCCTATGTGGAAATTCCACTCCAGCTTTTCATGTAAAAAAATAATGCAATAAGAAAGCCAGATCACTAGGAATCAAATGAAAACCATTTTCCCCAGGTACATAGACTAAAGAAAACAAAAAGCTCACAACAAAGAGCTCAAACTGAACTATATATCGACAAACATCCCCATGGAAATCCAAATATGTAAACTGCTTTGCTAGTATTCAAATATTCTGGGGAGAAGAAGAGATTTTAAGGAAAAAAATTCTATGCAATTCTCATCATTATTTTTGTTTTCTTGAGACTGTAAGTGGGAAAAGACCTACCTACAGGGTCTTAATTTCACTGATCTATATGGCCAAACAAATTCAATTAAGATGATCTTTTTAGATTAGAACCAATCCCTATCAGAGAATCCCAACCTATCACTGGGAATTGTGAGAGAGTTTCTGCTACAAACTTTTCCCCAGCCCTAACCTCCTAAAATTGCTACAAGAGTGCTTGCTTCGGTGGCACATATACTAAAATTGGAATGATACAGAGAAGATTAGCATGGCCCCTGCGCAAGGATGACATGCAAATTCGTGAAGCATTCCATATTTAAAAAAAAAAATTGCTACAAGATAAACTTAACTTTAATTCATTTCAATTAAAAGTACGTTCAGGGAATCTTGGAATATTCAAAGATTACAACCAACAATATATTGCTTTGTAAAGCAAACAGGAACATTGTCATTGGCTAGGGATGAGCATAAGAGTAAAGTTATAATCACTTCAATGGCTTTCAAGTTAGTGTTTTCCTGTGCTTTTGAGTTTTTTAAAGTGGTTTTATTGAGATATATTCACATATCATACAATCCATGCAAAGTGTGAAATCAATGGTTCACAACGTCATCACATAGTTGTGCATTCACCACCACAATTATTTTAGAACACTTTCATTACTCCAAATAAAACCAAAACATGCCATAACCCTTATCCCACCCATTACTGATTCTTAACATTGGTGCGGTACATTTGTTACTGTTGATGAAAGAATAGTAAAACATTTCTGTTCACTATAGTCCATAGTTTGCCAATATGTGCATTTTTTCCATATATCACTCTACTATTACCTCCTGGTAATAGTGACATACATTTGTTCTAGTTCATAGAACATTTTTATATTTGTGCTATTAATCACAGTCATTATACACCACAAAGTTCACTGTTATACAGTCCCATGTTTTATCCTCTAGCTTTCCTTCTAGTGACATACTTTACTCTATACTTACTCTTTCAACCACAATCACACACATAACTTAGTGCTATTAATTGCACTCACATTAATATGCTACCATCACCTCTACCCATTTCAAAATATTTAAATTCAACCTAGTCAAAAAGTCTCCACACATTAAGCATCTGCTCCCCATTCTCTACTTTCACTCTATCTTCTGGTGAACTTACATTCTAGAGTTTAAGTCTATGAGTTTACTTATTATAATTAGCTCATATTATTGAGATCATACAATATTTATCCTTTTGTATCTGATTTATTTCACTCAACATAATGTCCTCAAGGTTTATCCATGTTGTTGCATGCATCCAGACTTCATTCTTTCACACTGATAAATAATATTCCATCATACGTAATTACCACATTTTGTTTATCCCTTCATCAGTTGATGGATACTTAGGCTGTTTCCGTATTTTTGCAATTGTGAATAATGCCACTAGGAACACTGGTATGCAAATTGTTGTTCCCATCCCTGTTTTCAGTTTTTCTGAGCATATACCTAGTAGTGGGATTGCTGATTTGTAAGGTAATTCTATACTTAGCCCCCTGAGGAACAGCCAAAATGTCTTTCACAATGGCTGCACCATCTTACCACCATTCCCACCAGCAGTGAATGAGTGTTCCTATTTCTCCACATCCTCTCCAATACTTGTAGTCTTCTATTTATTTAATAGTGACTGTTCTAGTAGGTGTGAAATGATATCTCACTGGGTTTTTTTTTTTATCTTTTTTTTGTATTTTCTTTTTCAAACTGTGGTCTTGATTTGTATTTTCTGATAGCTAGTGATGTTGAGCATCTTTGCATGTACTTCTGAGTTTCATGGATCACTGGAATTTCAGAAATATTTTGTAGTCCTACATAGGGTAACCAAATTATTTTGCAAAGTAACAACATTAAAAGGCAACTATAGGTCTGTCACCCCTTATCCATAGCTTTAATATCTAAACATATTTGGAAATCATGTTCATTTTTTTTCCCTGTAATTCATTTGGCAGCAAAATCTGAACTGACCTGAACTCATCTGATGGTAAAACCTAACCTGAAGTGACGGGAGGCTATTCATGGGCTTTTTCTATCTCACTTAAGTGTAAAAACTCTTATGTTTCACTGCAGAAATACTAACGTAGCTGATAATGGGGTTTCACCTCATACTGTGCTGGGGGGAGTTATATAATATAGGATATATGTACTATGTTACCTGTGGCGGTTTAAATCTGTTTGCCCAGAAAAACCATGTTGTTTAATCCTCATTCAGTATTGCTGGGTGGGAAATTTTTTATTGTCCCCATGGAGATGTGACCTACCCAAGTGCAGGTGGGTGGTTTCCATGGAGATGTCTCTCCCCCCATTCAAGGTGGGGATGTTTACAGGATCCCTTTAAGAGGGAACCATTTTGGAAAAAGCTTGAGAGCCCATGCAGCCAGAGATCTTTGGAGTGGAAGAAGGAAAATGCCCCTGGGGGAGCTTCATGAAACAAGAAGCTGGGAAAGAAAGCTAGCAGACTTTGCCAAGTGCCTTTACAGTTGAGAGAGAAACCCTGAATTTTATCAGCCTTTTTTGAGTGAAGGTACCTCTTGTCGGTGCCTTAATTTGGACATTTTCATGGCCTCAGAACTCTAAACTTGCAACTTAAATTCACCCTTTTTAAAAGCCGTTTCATTTCTGGTATATTGCATTCTAGTAGCTTGCAAACTAGAACATTACCTTTCTAAAATAAAAAAGAACCTCAATTATGAAATACATATTGCCTCAACAGTTTCAGAAAATAAAATTCACTATTCCTTAGAACCATTTTTTCATTAAAGAAAGGAAAATGGGATATTTTACACTAAAAACGTATGAGGGAGAATCCTTATAATTTTAATACATTTAGCTTTCTGGGGTGGAAGGGGGAATCACTAAATTGTTTCTCTTATATCACTGCGGACCTATGACAATATCTCTAACAAACCACCATTCATGTGCTAATTGACAATTGGAAACTCCTGCCATTGGAAAATAATCTGCTAATAAGGATGAGTACTCAAAAGATGACATTTGGAACTTATTGTAGTCTGAAGAAGGACAGTTCAACAGAACAGGAACAAGTTAAGTAATTCTATGACTCCTGCAGGGCACAGAGAAATGATATTTAAACAGCAAAAGAAGCAGCAATAATGTGAAATACATCTAATAACAGAATTAAAAAAAATTTATTCCTCTTAAACTGCCTCTGGTGAAAAAGTCAGATGGTGCCTGTATCTCTGGTCTCAATTTAACCAAAAAGGTTCTTTGGTTTATAAAGAACTAAGGCAACTGAATAAAATGTATGTACAGGAATAAATCTGGAAAATCTAAAGATGCATCCTGATTGTCAGAAGGCTAGGCAACTTGGGGGGGTGGGCAAACTAAGAGTAAACCATCCTGTTGCATAAAAATCTTACGGCTTTTTCAGATTGTTCATTTTTTCAGCACTGCCTATTTCCTGGAAAATTTGATGTATTAACAAAACTGGACTATACAGACATATACAATTCTATACTAGCAGATGGTAATGTGTCCAGAGCCCTATAGTCTATGAGATAATTTAACCACTCTCATTAGGGCCACCATCTACATCTATAGACAAGACAATAAATTATTCAATTCAACAACATTTAATGACTCTCTACTTTGTATAAGCTACTGGGATAGATACAGGGACTGTGTCTAGTTGCAAGGTGTGCAATAAAGCACTATGGGATGGAATATCATGTAATTCTGTTGGTGAGAGAGAAGGGGGGGTTCACAGTGCTAAGTAAGGTCAAGACCAAGGCACAAAACAGGGCCTAAATAAACCTTTAGAGGTCTTAAATACAGAAAGGGTAAGGCTTCTCCCCTACAGTATTTCAAACTATAAAATAATCCTAAATGGTAAATTAGGTGTAAGGAAGTCCAATGAAGGTCTAATTTCTTTGATGATAACAAATCGGATGCTCATGAACTATCAAACACCCCTTTCCCCCTCATTTGTTTTTGGTGGCCCTATCTAGTTGGTTCCTTGAGCATATGATTAATCTGCCTCCTTGGTAAACCAAGCTTATCAGAGAGGTACGAACGAACATGGCATATTTGAGGAAGGGCAAATAATGTGGCACAGCAACAGAATAGGGTACTAAAATGACAAAAGGCTGAAATTGGGGCTAGAAAGGTAGTTTAGAAGCCAGATAATGAAGGGCCTTCTATGAAATGTTAAGGAATCCAGACTTCATAAACTCATGATCATAACCTTAAACAATCAGGAACAGGTTACTCTGAAATACATTTTAAAATTATTTCCATCCTAGATTATTATTAATAAGAAAGGAGTAACGATTCTAGAAATTACACCATAATTATCTGAAAAATTGTCTTATTCCCAACTACCTCATTTTCTGACAACTTATTTCTATAATATTATTTAGGTAGAAATTGAACCAGAAATAATAATACCAGTAATCTAATTAATATTAATCTGAAGAAAGGCACTCAAGTTGACAAGCAAAATATGCCATAAACTCTGAGAAAAATGTGGATGTTCACTGCAGGGGGCACTATTTATAATACCAAAAATAATATTTGATATAACTAAGCATCTAATAGAAGAAAAGTAATCACTAAAAATCATGATTTTGAATTAAAAGTGACAAAACTCATAATATAGAGAATGTTCTTTCCCTTTCCCTCCCTGTACAATTCAATCCAAAACGCATTAGGTGAGCTAAGCAAACTTAGCATCCACTGTTGGCAGACAGCATAACGGAGGTCCTTTGTGGGGCTTAAGAAGATGTGGAAGGTGTTCCTGCATGACAGTAGCATCAACAGCAGCCAAGTATGGCGACTTGAAACTTTAAACAGAATGAGGAGGGTATCTCTGCAGAAGAGGTGGCAGACACAGATGGGCACAGATTATTGGAGGCCAAACAGAGTGAAAAGGACATCTAGGGGAGGGAGTCATCAACAGGAGACTGGCTACATTATAGGATATTAATCAAATAATGGGAAGATGACAGGAGACACACTTCTTAATGTCAGAGATCAAGGGGTGAAAATATAGAAAGGGAGAAAACTTGAATGAACTCTGGGGTGTTGGATTGGAATTTGGGATATTGGTATGAATTCATGGTTTTCAGTATATAAAGACAGATACAAAAATACAGATGTAAAAATATATATGAATATATGTGCATATGGATATGCATAATCTATTTCTTAGTTCTGTCCACTCAAAGAGTCTGAGAGCAGAGACTCCTCAACAGCAAAGAGCACTCCCAGCACACAGATCTTTATTTCTAGAAACCATTTCCCAATAAAAGGAAACCTGGATGGCTGCTTACACAGCTAAGGCAAAGAAAGTACAAAATGAACTGGAATAGAAGGAAGTGCCCTTAAAATGATGGGGCTATGTCAAAAGGATACAGAAACCAAACTGAAGGGATTCCCCCTGGCAAAATCTTGGAGTATTTAGTATATGATAAATAAGGAATTGTAACCCCTTAAAATAAAATAGGAGTCAATGATTCCATACTGACAAATAAATAAATGAATAATTGAAAGTTGTTTGAGGAATAAGATATCAATTAATTACAAAGGGTGAAAAAGTTAACATTACAGTAGAGAGTAATGTTACTACCTTAATCAAGTTAACATCATCAGAATGGGACAAAATCATATGCCACCTAATAGTATACAATAAGACAAATACATTTCTGTGCTATTCCTTCCAAAGAAGCAAAACCAAAATATAATCTTGAGGAATCATGAAGACAACCACAAATTAAGGTACATTCTACAAAACAACCAGTCTGTAGTATTAAAACTGGCAAGGTCATGAAAGTCAAGGAAAGACTGAGGAATTGTTTCAGATTGAAGAAGACTAAAGAGATCTGACAATTAAATGCAATGTATGACTCTGAACTGGAACTTCTTACTATTAAGAACACTTTTGTGGGCAGGCCATGGTGGCTCAGCAGGCAGAGTTCTCACCTGCCATGCTGGAAACCCAGGTTTGATTCCCGGTGCCTGCCCATGCAAAAAAAAAAAAAAAGGAAAAATGTGATTAAATTGTAGTAGTATATTAATGTTAACTTCATGATTTAAATTATCATAGCATTATACATACAAGAATTTGGGGCTGATGGAGCATTACATTAACAAATTACTTTAAAATGGTTAAGGAAAAAATTTGATGTGATGTCTTAAAACTTTTCTGTAAATCTGACATTGTTTCACAATAACATTTTTAAAGTTAGGGAAATGCTCATACAAATTTTGGTACATCCATACAATAAAATAATAATGAAAATGATGCTGATGACAGCAATAACTATAATAGCACATAATATTTGCATGCATATTGTGTTCCAGAGAGTGTGTTAAGCATTTTACAAGCATATCTTATTTAATACTACACAATGATGCTAAAGTGATGCTGAAGAGGAATGGGGACATAGAAACATATCTTCAATTTATTAAGTGAAAAATGTTAGCACAGTGGGAGACGTCCAGGGAATATGGTGGAGTAGGGAGCTCTAGGACTCAGTCCTTCCACCAAAATTATAATTAAGCAAGCAAGAACTGTCTAAAACAACTATTTTGAAACTCCAGAGGCCAGACCAACACTGTACAGCATCCAGGGAAGAGCAGGAGGAAGAGACTGATCAGTTGTGGTAAAGAACTATAAACTACTCACTCTGTGCAGTGACTATGAGTGCCCATCCCCCATCTCATAGCAGACATCAACAGGGTCCAGACCCTGGCTAGCTGCTGATAATAGAAGGGATATAAAAATCCTCTTCCCCAAGAACAAGGGTGGGTATAGATGATCTTAGATTTGCAGAGAACAGCAAATCCAGATCACTGGGTCCGGGTTCTAAAGGCAGCTATCGTTTCAACTTAACCCAGACAAAGGCAGTGGCAGCCATTGTTTCAACCCTCCCCAGACAGGGGAGAGCGGTGGAGATTTAAAGATGCAGGGTTTTCTCAGGGCTGCAAGGAACAGTTAGGTGAAGGGCTGTACTGACTGGGAAAGCCAGGAAAACTTAACTTTGGAGGAGCTGTCAGAGAAACTTCTGATGCCCTACCTGATTCCTCCCCAAGCAACTGTACTCATTTTGTGGGTCCCTGGCTAAGTTGTAGCTGGGAACAACTGACATGGGAAAGTCCTCTTTGGGGTGACTTTTCTCACAGAACTTATCCTCCAAGCAAAAGCAGTGTGAGATAATGAAAGGACTGTAAAAAACTATAGAGCCAAAAGAAAAAAACTACAGAGCCAGACATTCTGGGACAAAGGCCTGCCAGCATCAAATAACCAGGAGAGGGTGGTCTGTTTCCTGGGACAGAGGGGACAATCAAACTCCTGTTACTAGGAGAATCCCAAAACAGCTAAGAAGCAAAAGCCCAAGATAAGACGGAGGCCCATAAAAACAGGGCAAACTCTGTAGACAGCATTCACTTTCAGCAGTCTCACCTGATAGGTGGGCTAAAGTTCAAGAAAATCTCTGTCTTATTACTAACCGGTGACAAAACGAAGAAACGGGCATCCCACAGAATAAATCTCAGAGTTAACATTTTAAAATATTAAAATGTACAGTGTGCAACAAGAGTGCAAGACAGAGAAACAGGAAATGATAGCCTATTCAAAGGAAGAGGCTAAAATACAGAAAACACTAACAAAGAAGAAGAGAATGTGGACATACCAAACAAAGCCTTTTAAAAAAAGATACTGAAAATACTTAAGTAGACGAAGGAAAATAGAGAGAAAGAAATAAAGGATATCAGGAAAACAATGAATTAATAATATGAGAGACCAAGGAAATAGAAATTTTAAAGAGGAACTAAAAGAACTACTGGAGTTGAAGACCACAAAAAATAAATAAATAATTCCCAGGAAGTTTCAAGAATAGATTGGCACTGGCTGAAGTAAGAATCAGTCAACTCAAAGACAAGACACTTGAAATTAGTCTTGCTGAGAAGCAGAAGAAAAAGAAATATTAAAAGAGAAAACTAATTCTTACGCATTAAGTAGATACCACCTTGTTGTTCAAGATGTAGTGGAGAGGCTGGAGGGAATTGCCTGAAAATGTAGAGCTGTGTTCCAGTAGCCATGTTTCTTGAGGATGACTGAATAATGATATAGCTTTCACAGTGTGACTGTGTGATTGTGAAAACCTTGTGTCTGATGCTCCTTTTATCTACCTTGTCAACAGACGAGTAGAACATATGGAATAAGGATGAATAATACGGGGAACAAATGTTAAAATAAATTTAGTAGATTGAAATGCTAGTGTTCAATGAAAAGGAGTGGTGAGAGGTATAAAAAAAATAGAGGAAACAAAGGCTAAAATATTTTGGGTAGATGGATATACCAGAAGTCAATGAGAAGGAGGGATAAGAGGTATGGTATCTAGGAGTTTTTTCCTTTTATTTCTTCTTCTGAATTGATGCAAATGTTCTGAGAAATCATCATGGTGATTAATATACGACTATGTGTTGATACTGTGAGTTATTGATTATATACCAAAAATGGAATGATCATATGGTAAGAAAGTTCACATTTATGTGTTGTTATGTTTTAAAAAATGTTTTTAAAAATAGAAACTACATAGAAAGTAGGAAGATTAAAATGTAGGATTATTAAAATTATATTAAATATATGTGTTCTATTTAATAAAAGAAAGAAGATATGGCTTAGCCAAATGATCAAATTTAAAAGTCCAAGGAGATACAGAATTTGTAACAACTATTCAAAGATGGTCAAACAAGTATCCTAAATAATTTTATACGATGGAATAATCATCAATGAGAGATTAAAGAAGTAAGGGATATTAGGGAGACACTAGGAGAGTATAAAGAATAATTTGAATGAATACATAAAAAAATAGCAGATATTATGGAAATGAAAGCTACTGTAGGTGAAATTAAAAATATACCAGAGACACACAGCAGTAGATTTGAAGAGCAAAAGGAAAGGATCATTGAACTACAGGACAGAGCAGCCTAACTTGAACACATAAAACAAAAGACAGAGAAAAATTGGAAAAATTTGAGCCAGGTCTTAGGGAAATGATAGACAAGACTAAGTGCAGAAATATATGCATTATAGGTGTCCCAGAATGAGAAGAGATGGTAAACGTCCAGGAATATTTGAAGACATAAAGGCTGAAAATTTCCCAACCCTTCTAAAAGACATTAGTATGCAAATCCAAGAAGCCCAACATACTCCAATTAGAATAAATGCAAATAGACCCACTCCAAGTTGCATATTAGTCAGCCTGTAAAATGCTAAAGAGAAGGGGAGAATTCTGAAAGCAGCAAGAGAGAGCAATTCACAACATGCAAGGGAATCCATATAAGTCTCAGTTCTGACTTCTCATCAGAAACCACGTAGGCATGAAGGCAGTGGTATGGTATATTTAAAATTCTGAAAGAGAGAAAGTATCAGCTAAGAATTTTTAATCCAAAAAAGCTGTTCTTAAAAAGAGAAGGAAAGCTCAAAATATTCATAGACAAAAGCTGAGAGTTTGTTAAAAAGAGACCTGCCCTGTAAGAATTACTGGAGGAAGTTCTACTGGTTGTAAAAAAGAAAGGCCACAGAGAGAGAGGCTTGGAGGAGAGTATCGAAGTGATGATTATTAGTAAAGGTAATGGAAAGGGTAAAAAATGAGGAATATGATAGATCTGACAAATAAAAGCCAAAGGCTAAAATGGTTGACATAAGGGTGTCTTTTACAGAAACAGCATTGAATGTTAATGGATTAAACTACCTAGCCAAAAGAAAAAAATTGGCATAATGGATTAAAAAATATGGTCTAGCTATATGTTGTTTACAAGAGACTCATTTTAGACCCAAAGATATAAACAGGTTGAAAGTGATAGGACGGAAAAACTTATGATACGCAAGCAGTTACAACAACAAAATAAAACTAAGGTAGTTACAGTAATATTAGACAACATAGACTTTAAATGCAAAAATGCTGTAAGAGATAAAGAAGGACACTGCATATTAAAAAAGAGACAATTTCACCAAGAGGAAATAACAATCATAAATATTTATGCGTCTGATCAAGGTGCCTCAACATACATGACATAAACACTGCAAAATTGAAGTGAGTAATGGATGAATCAACAATAGTTGTGAGAAACTTCAACACACTACTCTCCCCAATAGATGGAACATTTAAAGAGGATTAAAAAGGAAACAGAGAAACTAAATAATGTCATAAATGAACTAAATCTAACAGACATATACAGATCATTGCACCCCAAAACAGAAGGATATACCTTCTTCTCAAATTCTCATGGAACATACTCCTGGATGGACCACATGCTGGGGCACAAACCAGGTCTTAATAAATTTAAAATGTGACTGTGTGATTGTGAAAACCTTATGTCTGATGCTCCTTTTAGCTACTATACCAACAGAAGAGTAGAACATATGGAATAAAAATAAATAATAGCGGGAACAAATGTTAAAATAAATTCAGTTTGAAATAGTGGTAAATGAAAGCGAGGGGTAAGGGGTATGGTACGTATAGTTTTTTTTTCTCTATTATCATTTTATTTCTTTTTCTGTTGTCCTTTTATTTCTTTTTCTAAATTGATGCAAATGTACTAAGAAATGATGAATATGCAACTATGTGATGATATTAAGAATTACTGATTGTATATGTAGAATGGAATGATATTTAAATGTTTTGTTTGTTAATTTTTTTTTAATTAATAAAAAAAAGTTTAAAAAAAAAGAGAAAACAGCCTAAGACACTTCCGGAACATAATCAAGCACACCAATATATACATTATGGGAGTCCTAGAAGGAGAAGAAATAGAGAAAGGGGCAAAAGGAATAATCAAAGAAATAATAACACAGAAATTCATGAATTTAGTAAGAGATATGAATATATACATCCAAGAAGCTCAGAGGACACCGAACAGGATAAACATGAAGAAAAATACACCCCATCATATATTGATTACATTATCAAATGCAAAGGACAGGGAGAAAGTTCTGAAAGCTGCAAAAGAAAAGCAATACGTTATGTGCAAAGGAGTCTCAATTAGACTGATTGCTAATTTCTCGTCAGAAACTATAGAGGCAAGAAGGTAGTGGGTTGTTTTAGATAAACAAAAGCTGAGGGATTTCATCAACAGTAGACCAACCCTACAACCAAAGCTAAAGTCTTTAGACTTAAAGGAAAGGACATAAGACAGTAGTTCAAAACCACATAGAGAAACAAAGACCGTAAGGTAACCATTTGGGTAACTATAAATACCAGTATTATTGTATTGTATTGTTTGGTATATAATACTCCTTACTTCCTACAGGTTCTAAAATGAAAATACATAAAAGTAATGATAAATCTAGGTTCTGGGGACATACAATGTACAAAAATTTAAATAGTATTAATTACAAGAAATGATTGGTGCACACAGAGTGGTATAGTAAAAGTATATGTATATGCTACTGAAGTTAAATTGGTAAAAAAAATGAACTATGATTGCTATATATTTAGGGTGTTAAATTTCAACCCCATGGTAACCACAAGGAAAAGAGATTTAAAAAACGTATCCAGATAGAAATGAGAAGGCACTCAATATGGAAAAACCTAAAAACTCAAATAAATATAAAAATAGGCATTAATGGGGCGGGCCGCGGTGGCTCAGCGGGCAAGAGTGCTTGCCTGCCATGCCGGAGGACCCCGGTTCGATTCCCGGTCCCAGCCCATGTAAAAAACAAAACAAACAAACAAAATATAATAAAATAAGAAAATGTTTCCCTAAAAAAAAAAAAAAAAAAAAAAAAAAAAAAATAGGCATTAATGGAAATGAGAGACATAAAAGTTAGAAGACTAACAAAGGCTAAATAGTAAAATGGCAGAAGAAAGTCTTGTATTATGAGTAGTGACTTTAACTGTAAATGGATTAATCTCTCCAGTCAAAAGGCAGAGATTGGCAGAATGGATAAAAAAGCATGACCTAAATATATACTGTCTGCAAGAGACTCAACTTAAAGTCAAAGACACAAATAGGTGGAGGGTGAAAGAATGAGAAAAATATCCACTGGGAGGATTTCCTCTCATCACTGTTCTTCAAGGACATCCTAGAAAGGGGCTAGGTGTCTTGCTGTCCACTTCTGGATGGTCCCTGCATGTCATGAAGAAACATCTGTAAATCAGGCCCAAGTTTTCTCTTCAACAGACTGTAAGGAACTCCCCAAGAGGACTTAGCTTTGAGCTGGGAAAGATAAAGTAATGTGGCAGGAGTGGGGGCCATGGTATTTGGGCCACTTCCTGATGTAACTTACTGGCACCTTTGGGAGCTGCTTGAGCCCGACCTCTAATATACCATTTATGGTGGAGTGCTGCTATGCATGCCCAATTTTATGGCTCTGTGGGTGAGACAATACCCAGCTCATGATAGGCAACTCAGGTCTCATGGTAACTTGGAACACATGATTAATGGTTCAGTCTCTATTAAGGCCAAGTAGCAGGTCAAAAGAGGTTTCTCAAGAGTAGTTATCTGCAGCGGATGGTAAGGCTTTTTCTCCTCCAAAGTCCTAAGGGTCTGCATTGTGATTCTCTCATAGAGGCCTGCCAAAGGCTCCAGACAGTGTGTCTATTTGACACTGACACTTCCAGCACCACTGGATCTGCTGGATCACATGGCCCAAGAAGCAGAGCAGCTTGCAAAGCAGAATGGACCTGTCATAAAGCCTCTTTTTTAGGTCTCCACTCAAAACTAGCAGCTTTTCTGGTCATTCAGTAAATGGGTTGGAGTAGCACATCCAAATAAAGAAGGTGTTGTCTCCCAAATCCAAGCAGGCCAACTAGGCATTCTTCCTCTTTTTTGGTTGTGGGGGGGGGGGGGGCAGATGCAACAGCTTACCCTTCACATTAGAAGGGATATCTCAACAGGCCCCAAACCACCAGACACCTAGAAATTTTACAGAGGTGGAGGTCCCCTATATTTTTTATGGAATTATCTCCCATCCCCTGACATGCAAATGCCTTACCAATAAGTGTAGAGTTGTTGCTACTTTTGGCTACTTCTTGCTCACTAGGTACAATCAATACAATATCCTCAATATAATGGAGCACTATGATGTCTTGTAGGAGGGAAAAATGATCAAGATCCCTGTGAACAAGGTTATGACAAAGGGCTGGAGAACTGATATACCCCTGAGGTAGGACAGTGAAGGTATACTGCAACGCGAACTGTTTCTGGTGGTCCTAACTAGCAGCTATTAAGAAGAAAGCATTTGCTAGATCAATAGTTGTATACCAGGTACCAGGCGATGTGTTGATTTGCTCAGGCAATGATACCACATATGGAATAGGAAATGCAATTGGAATCCCCACATTGTTATGTTTATGATAATCCACTGTCGGCCCTGAGACCTATCTGTTTTCTGCGCAGACAAAATAGGAGAGTTGAATAAGGATGTGATGGGAATCACCACTCCTGCATTCTTCAAGTCCTTAAAAGTGGCACTAATCTCTGCAATCCAGTATTGCTTCTGATTTACTATTTTGATAGGTGTGAGTCTGTTCTAGTGTCTTCCACTTGGCCTTTTCCACAAGTCAGTGAACAAATGTGGGGATTCTGCCAGTTGCTAGGTATGTAAATTCCAATTATGCATTCTGGAACTGGGGAAATGACCACAGAATGGGTCCAGGGACCCAGTGGACCCACTCTAAAATTTATCTGAGGTAAAACTCCATCAATCACCAGATCTCCATGAGCCCCTACTCTGACTGGTGGACCAGATGACATTTTGTGTCTCTTGGAATTAGTGCCAATGAGCCATTGTCTAATAATCCCCAAAATATCTGATAATTTCCTTTTCCCCAGTGCATAGTCACCCTGGTAAAAGGTCAAATGTCTCCTTGGAGAAGGCTGGGAGGAAGGTTAACTGTGGAAATTTTTGGCAGCGTAACAGGTTCTGTTCCCAAGGGTACCCAACCCTCCCCTCATTCAGGGGCTCTTGGTCTGCAAACCGTCTCAAGACTGGGAATTGATTAAGGGACTGTGACCCTTTTTTTATAATTCAAGTTAGACTTCTGTCCATTTGAACTAGAATTCTTCTGCTCATTCAGCTCAAACAAGAATTTAGTAGACTGCCCATCTATTTTACTTCTATGTACCCCATTATTTACTAGCCAATGCCACACATCTCTGAGAGGCAGATTATTTTGACAGCTCCTTTGAGTCTGTTGCACCTTATGGTGGCCATGCCTAACTTGTCTATGAGGATTAACTGTTGCCACCTGGCTTTTGCCAACTTAGGATCTGATCAACCCCATTGTGTTTAAGGATTCCAGCTCAGTGACAGCAGTTCCCACAGTAATATCTGACCTGCAGAGAATGAACACTATAGAGCTCTTCAGGGACGATGGAGGTAGTCTCAAAAATTTATTCCTCAAAGTCCTGGTATAAGGTGCATCCTCTGGACATTCACGGACTGTAGGAGCACTCTAACATTCCAATCTCTCTAAGCCTTGGAATCCTTTCATCTATATTATATCAGGGAAGTTCTGACATTTTGACCTCGAGTAATGGTGACCACCTTTTGATCCATGTTTCAGCCAACCATCCAAACAAACTGCTAATGCCTTTTCTAACCCCTCGAGCTATAACACTGAATGCAGAACCTCTGCTTAGTGGGCCCATATCAATAAATTCCGCTGAACCCAACTTTATATACCTTCCACCACTATCCCACACGCTTAATGTGCATTCCCACACATATTTCCCTAATTTCTATCCATATAGATTGGAAAACTCATGTAGTTCTTTTAGAGTTTAGCATACCACCTCATGGGTCACACTTTCTACCTCAGTTTTTGAGGCCTATTGGGACTTTGGTCTTGTTATAGATCTTGAAGAAAAGAGGGGTGGTGGGGGTGGGTCATGAAAAGAACTAGAAGTGTCTTTCAAGACAATTAACTCAGGGCATTCCATGGCAGTTTCATATGGTGAAACAGGATTAGTTGCTCCAGACAGAGAAGTGAGGGCTATTTTGCCAGGGGAGGTGGTTACAGGTTTAGCAGGAACTGAAGGGTTAATCTCTTTAGGTGGAGATTGGTTTGTAGACTCCTCTGACCAGGCTGGAGGCCAGGAAGCTGTTTTCTGAAGGCAGACTGGAGATTGAGAAGCTGTTTCTTCAGGACAGGCTGGAGGTGGAACAGCTACATCCTCAGAACAGACCATTACAGGTCTATCTAGCAAAATCTCAGTAGATCCCAGGGTTTCCATGTCTCCACTGCCATTATTATCAAGCTGTATGTCCCAATCCCAAGTTTTAGGATACCACTCTTTTCCAATAAAAGCCCTTACTTTAACAGCAGATACCCTGCAAGGTTGAGATTTTAGTTTACGTTGTAAATTTGCTACACGGATAATGAGGCTCTGTGTCTTGCTTTTAGAGATCTCAAATCTGCAACTATAGGAAATAGGATTTTCTTTCAGGGCACACGTGGACCTTTTAAATCTTTCATATGGTGCCTAAGTTGCAAATTTGAAGGCTTCTGTTCATCCCTTTCCCTCATAACTGTACCAGTATATCTAAAAACAACCAGCTAACATCATTATACCTCTTAATTCCACAAAATTCTATCAAAATGTCAAAAACAATCTTATCCAGAGCCTTGCCTCATATAAGCATGCAATTAGCAGACTCTAATGGTGATATTATGAATATCTCTATTATCAACTCATCCCATGGATTCCAGTGATAACTGGAAACAGTGATCAGTTCCTCTGCATCTAATCAGAGTAGAAAAACAATTGTAAAACACTATTCTGTTTCTCAAGAACCACTCCAGGTACCAAGCTGTATCAGTCAAGATTCTCTAGAGAAACAGAACCAACAGGAGACACCTGAAAATAGGAGATTTATAAAGCTGTCTCACACAACCATGGGAATGTAAGAGTCCGAAATCCATAGGGCAGGCTGTAAAACTGGCAACTATGATAAAGGGTCTTGACGAACTCTACAGGAGACACTTGCTAGCTGAAGAAACAGTGAAAATGTTCTCTTCTTCCTTAGAAGTCTTCCACCGCTCAGCTCAAATCTAACTGAATGGATTATCTGGAGGTGTGCCCTTAGTTGGCTATAGATGTAATCAGCCACAGTTGCAATCAATTGACTGGAGATTCAATAAAGCAGCCTTCTGGCTTATCAACCAGCCATGAAATATACTTGCAGCAATGGTTAGGCCAATGCTTCTCTGACCAGACAAACTAGAATCATCACATGTGCCCAAGTTGACACCAGAACCTAACCATCACACGAGTCAATCGGCTTCTTTCTTTTCTCTAATTGAAGCCTGATATCTTCTTCAGTTTCTTTAACAGTTCTTGTATGTAACAATGCTAATTTTCAGAGCTGCAGAACTCCAACTCTGGGTCTCAGGTGTCAGACAGTTACCCAATGTTCCAGGGAGATATCAGGTTATACATATATAGAAATAAAAATTATAGCTCCAGACAAATGTGACTGCTACAAGAACTTACAATCTAGGCCCCAAAGTTTTTAATGAGTATTTCTAAAAGAGACCATACAATATTTGCTCTTTTGTTTCTTGCTTACTTTGTACCACATAAACTGACTCCAAGGCTCATTCACTTCATTTCATGCCTCATGACTTCATTTCATTCTGTAGCCACACAATATTCCATCATATTCATTCCACAGTTCCTCATTCTACTTCTCAGTCAATGTATCCTTCAGCCACCTCCATCCATGCCTATAGTCAACAATCCATGTCTCACATTATCCTCACTTAGTTGTAAAATCATCAACATTCTCAATTTTAGGCAAATTTTCATTGCTCCAAAGAGAAAAATAACTGATAAATACACCCTCACAAAATAGAAAATCCCAAACTCCCCTTAACTCTCATCTCACCCCACCCCAATTATTTACCCCTAGTATTGCTGTGGTACTGCTGATGTCTTCCTGTTAAATACAGACTATAGCATGCAAGAGTAGTTTCCCCCTTACCCTTCTATTATTGATTCTTTATACAAGATTTGCAACTCTGAAGTAGTTTATGAAAGAATTTATTTATATTTGTAGTGTTAATTGGTGACATACATGGCTCTATACAAACGCTTTCAATCATGTTTATCTTCAATATGGCAATATTACTTATAAGACTCACTAATGAAGTTCCTTCACATTCTATCTATTCCCTTACATTTACATTCAATCACATTAACTAACCGTTCACCCATCTGTAGTTTCTCTGTATCTCTAGGTCCCCTATATTCTACATTATACACCTCTCAGTTTACCATTACCAGGTCTATAATAGCAAAATCATATAGTTTCTATCCTTTTGTGTCTGGCTTATTCCACTCAGCATTATGTACTCAAGGTTCATCCATCTTGTCATATGTTTTGGGACCTCATTTCATCTTACAGCTGCATAATATTCCATCACATATATATACCACATTTAGTTTAACCACTGATCTATTGATGGGCACTTGGACTGTTTCTGTCTTTTGGCAATTGTGAATAAAGCTGCTATGGACATCGGTATGTACATGTCTGTTTAAATCACTGCCTTCAGCTCTTCTGGGTATATACAGAGTACTGGTATTGTAGAATGGTTATTATTTTTGTTTAAATGGAAAATAACAAGTGTTAGAGAGGATCTGGAAAAATAAGAACACTTACTCATTGCTAGTGGCAATGTCAAATGGTGCAGCTGCTGTGGAAGACAGTTTGACAGTTCCTCAGAAAGCTAAGTATAGAACTACCATATGACCCAGAAATCCCACTACCAGATATATACTGCAAAGAATTGAAAGCAGATACTCAAATCTATATTTCCATACCAATGTTGATAGTGGCATTATTCACAATTGCCAAAACATGGAAGCAACCCAGTGTCCATAATTAGATGAAAGGGTAAGTAAAATGTAACATATACATACAATGAAATATTACTTACTCATAAAAAGGAATGAAGTCCAGATACATGTGACAACATAGATAAATCTTGAAGACAACATGCTGAAATAAGACAGATGCAAAAAGACAAATATTGTATGACCTCACTATTTTGAAACAGAAAGAATAAGCAAACTCAGAGGGTCAGAATCTAGAATATAGATTAGCAGGAGATGATGGGAGGGGGAGGTAAAGGGAATGGGATGTGTAGGTATAAAATGTACAGGGTTCCTATTTGGAACGATGTAAATGTTTTGGTAATGGATGGTGGTGATGGTAACACAGCATTGTGAATGCAAGTAACAGCACTGATATATATATATATATCTGAATATGATTAAAACGGAAAAGCTACATTTTTTGATATGGTGGCAATAAAAATTGAAAAAGAATACAAGGAATTACATTACACAAATAGGAACCCTAAGTTAAACCACAGACTTTAATCATACAATTATTACAATGTGTCTTCACCAATTATAACAAATGTTCCACACACATCCAAGGTATTGGTGGTGGGATGGTATGGGAATCCTGAATTTATGCATGATTGTTCTATAAACCCAGAAGTTCTCTATTAAGAAAAAAAAAAACTTTAAGAAATGCAATCACAAAACTGTTTTTGTAATATGAGCCAATTTTTGGAAAAATAATCTATCCACATACATATTTTAGAATGTAGACTTTATTAGCTAGCATTCTCTAGAGAAACAGAATCAGCAGGAGATATCTGTAATTACAAAATTTATAAAAGTGTCTCACATAACTCTGCAAATGTAGAGTCCAAGGTCTTTAGGGCAGGCCACAAGCTGGCAGCTCCAATGAACATCCTCAACGAACTCTCAGGAGAAGCTGGCTGCATGAAGTAGAAAGAATGGTTGTCTCTCCTGAATCCTCCTAAAAAGCCTTCTAGCGGTTCAGTGGTAGAATGCTTGCCTTTCATGCGGGAGACCTGGGATTGATTCCCAGACCATGCACCCCACCCCCAAAAAAAGCCTTCCATTGATTGGATTAAGCATCACTCACTGCAGAAGACATTTCCCTTAGCTAATTGCAAATGCAGTCAGCTGTAGATGCACCCAATGTGGTCATGATTTAAGTCCATGAAATGTTCTCATATCAACAGTCAGGTCAGCACTTACCTGACCAGACAACAGGCACCACCAGCTGGCCAAATTGACACATGAACCTGACCATGACATAGACCAAAATAATAACCCTAATATAATTTCTGGATGATTGAATTATGAATGATTTGCATTTTCTTATTTTTTCATATATATATGTTCTAAGTTTTAAAAACCATGGCTATGTATTAATTTTGCAAAAAAATTCATTTAAAATTTTACTGTTTTGAACAATATTTAATAGTAACACAGGGATATGTTGATGTTGCATTATTATTTGAGACAGATATGATACTTCAATTTTGCTTTATTCAAAAAAGGGAAAAAATGCCCCAAAGAAATATATCAAAATACCATAATGATAAGAGCAGTTAAATCTGAACAAAAGAATTACAAATTATATTTTTATTTAAACTTTTATGTAATTCTAAATTTTCTACTATGAATATGGATTAATTTTATAGGAAGAAAACCTTAACTTGTCCCATAGACAGTTATTAGGAAGACTAACAACAATATGGAAAAATATGAATGGTATCATATTGTGTAAGAAAAACAAAAAATATACACTATGATTACTCTGTAATATACGTGCATGGAAAAACAGTTAAAAGGAGCTGTACTGGACAGGCCACTGTGGCTCAGCAGGCAGAGTTCTCGCCTGCCATGCTGGAGACCCGGGTTCAATTTCCAGTGCCTGCCCATGCAAAAAATAATAATAATAATTAATTAATTAATTAATTTTTAAAAAAAGGAACTGTACCAACAAAACAACAGATTTGTGCTTATGTAGGTAGCTATGTATGATTTATTTTATTTTCTGTATTTTCCAAATTTTCTATAATGTGATTTAATGGGTAGACATTCCCCAACTTAATAAGTGAAGGAAAGTGCATGGTGAGCATTAGAATAAGGATTTATCAATTTTCATATTTCATGAAATGTTTCAGAAAGCAACAGCAAAATTTAAAAAAATAGTCATTATTTTAACATCCATTTTAACTATTTAAACATAGTCATATTTTAACATCCTTAAAATGAAAGTACACATGGTATAGTTGGCATGGATAGTGGATGTGCTAGGTGGAATAATGTTCCCCAAAGATGTCCATTTCCTAATATCTATGACCTGTGAATATATTATCGTACATGGCAAAAAAGACTTTGCAGATGTGATTAAGACCATGAGATGGGAGAATACACTGGATTATTCAATTTAGACTCAATGTAACCACAAGGGTCCTTAAAGTAGAAGAGAGAGGCAGAAGAGGTAAAAGTGATGAGGTGTGAGGACTGAATCCCCAAAACTGGCTTCGAAGTTGGAGGAAGAGGGCCATCAGTCAAAGAATGCAGGTAGCCTCTAAAGGGGGGAAAAGGCAAGGAAATGATCCCTCCTCCCAGAGCCTCCAGAAAGGAAATGTGGTACTTCCAACACACCTGGATTTCGGCCCACTAGCCTCCAGAAGTGTAAGATAACAAATCTGTTGTTTTAAGACACTGAGTTTGTGGGAATTTGCTAGAGAAGCAATGGAAAACTATTACATGGGGCTGTAGATAGCAGGAAAAAAATTATCTAATGATCTTAAGTAATCTGTTTTAGAGGAAACAAAGTAACTGAGGCAAAATGGGGAACTAGAAATTGAATTAACATTGCTATTAATAGCAGAAGCTATGCCTAAATGTGAATTTGCCATTAAGTATATATTTAAGGCCAAATAATACACTAGGATTGTACTGATAAGAAGATTTAGAATACAGACTAGATTGAGTACCCCCTTCTATTTTTATTTTCCTCTCTACCTTCCACTGATTACTAGATCAACATGTACTCCCTATCCAACCCATAGAGAACAAACTACATAAACTGTTTTGCCAAGAGGAAAAGCATTTTTACACAGAAAAATAATGATGAAGGCGATGCCAGTTTAGCTGTAAATATTGAATTTATCATATGCACTATACCATGCTGAAAATCTGACAGAATACAGTATAATATAGAAGCTCGTTTTTTTACATAAATATGTGAAATGCAGGTTTCTGAGATAAAAACATTAAATACACTTAACTACGTCAGAAAACCTGGGTAGTCACATGTTGGCTCTTTCACTTGCTTTGTGAACTTGGAATTCTCTCACCTTTGGGTATCAGATTCCCTGTCTTGTTACATTTAAGATGGCTGAACACCATCTCTATGATCGTTTTCTCTTTCTAAGGAAATGTAACATTACTTCTGGAGCCACAATTTTTCTTAGAAAGACAAATATCTTTAACTCTATCTTCAATTCCTTTTAAAAAAATCAACTTGAATTTATTCAGGGTTTACCTTCCAAAGGAAGACAAAATATTTCAAGCATATCATCTCATTAATTTTCAGGACAGAAGGAAAAAAGTGTTTCTGTTCTGAAAAAAAACATAGAAAAAAAATTGTGGCAGATTAAATAAATTGCCACTGTTTATAGACAAAGCCAGGATATAAAAGAGCTTTTTTCTAAAATCCAAACTCAGTATTGCATTCTATCTTTTCCACATAAAGGTCAACTGGATAAATAAAGCATTCTTAAGGAGAAATGGTTAAGGAGCATCTAGAGAAGTATATTCCCTGCAGCCCCCCACTGGCTCTATAAGAGTCATCCATGCTTGAGTAGGCAGAAGTGGGAGCTCAGCCAACTCCTGAGAAACCTGTAAACACTGGACAATGACTGATCACAGACAAAATTGGTCAAAGTAACATATTAATATTTTCAATAATGTGACAGGAAAGAATAAATGAGACATTTTACCTCTAGGCATAACTATTCCTGTCAATGCCAATTTTAAGTTTAATGGGATTCCCTCTCCTGCCTCTGTTATTTTGTTTCCCCTAAAACAGATTGCTTAGATCACTAGAGGATTTCTTTCAGCAATCTACAGTCCCTTATGCATGTCAGCTATCCCATACTTTGCTGATCCAGGAAAACATTTTAACTTTCAGGAGAATTCATTTCATGGTACAACGTGGATAAGGAGATCCTCCCAAAGAGAAGACACATTTCCTTTCCTTGAATGGCAGAGGACACCCATAGAAGGCGCTTCCTGTGAACCACAAAGGTTTTTTTGCCATAGCTAAGCCCCAAAAGGCAGGCACAGAAACTGCAATACAATGAAAGAGTAGAATTTTCAGAAAAATTAAAATGTATTGCTCTTTTCCTGTTCATTTCAATCTGATGAGACAACTGTAAAAAGAAAAAGAAGTGTGTATGAAAGAGGAAAAGATAGGTCAAAACAATACACAGCACTGATAGCCAGAAACCCAAAGGAAAACTTTGTCCTCTGGCTGTATATATATTTAATTAAAGCTACAAACTATTCCATACCGCCATATTCTTTGTCACATAGAACCCAAAATATAACATGACCCAGCTTTGGTTCTGCAGCTTTTGGAAATTTTGCAAAATCTTTTTTTTTTTTTTTTTTTTTTACCTATTTTGATTAGAAAAGTTGTAGATTTACAGAAGACCATGTACAAAATACAGAGTTCCCATACAGCCAGCCCCATTTTAAAATTTTGTACTACTTATAAGAGAATATTATTATAATGTGTTATTGACAAAAGTCCATAGTTTAAAATAAAGGTCACTGTGTACTACAGTCATATGGCTGTTTTTTATTTTTTAATTTTTGTTCTAGCAACATATACCATGGAGATTTTCCCCTTTTAATCATATCCAGATAATCAAGTAGTGTTAATTACATACACAATGTTGTGCTACCATCACGACTATATATTACCTAAACTTTCCATCATGCCAAACTGAAACATCATATCCACACCCCAGCCTGATTACCTGTATTCTAGTTTCTGACTCTATAAACTTACTTATTCTAATTGTTTCAAATCAGTGAGATCATACGAAACTTGTTTTCTTGTGTCTGGCTTATTTCACTCAACATGATGTCTAAAAGGTCCATCCATGTAGTTGCATGAATCAGTACATCATTCCTCTTTAAAGCTGAATAATATTCTATCGTATTTATATATTACATTTTGTTTATCCATTCATCGGTTGATGGATACTTGGTCTGCTTCCATCTTTTGGTAACTGTGAATAATACCACTATGAACATTGGTGTGAAAATATATGTTTGAGTCCCTACTTTCAATTATTTTGGGTATATACTAAGAAGTGGAATTGCCAGGTCTATACTTGGTTTTCTGAGGAACCACTAAACTGTCTTCCACAGCTGCTGCACCATTTTACATTGCCACCAGCAGTGAATGAGTGTTCTTACTTCACCACATCCTCTCCAACATATTATTCTACATTTTTTAATTGTAGCCATTCTAATGTGTGTGAAATGATATCTCATTGTGATTTTTATTTGCATTTCCCTGATGGCTAATGATGTTGAGCACCTTTTCATGTGCCAACTTTCTTTGGAAAGTTGTCTATTCAAATCTTTTGCCTATTTTTTCACTGGTTGTTTTTGTTTTTTTGTGTTTTTACTTTCATTACAGAGTCCTTTGAGGTGCAAAAGTTTTTAATTTTGATGCAGTCCCTTTTATCTATTTTTTTCTTTTATTTCTCATGCATTGGGTGTACAATCTAAGAAACCATTGTCTAAAACAAGGTTCTGAAGATGCTTCCCCACACTTCTTCTAGGAGTTTTATATTCCTGGTTCTTATATTTTGGTATTTGCTCAATTTTTAGTTCATTTTTACATACAGTGCAAGGAAGGAGTCCCTCCTTATTATTTTTGTTGAAGACACTATTCTTTCACAATTAAGTGGATTGACACCCTTGTGAAAAATCAATTGGCCATAGATGTGACATCGATTTCTGAAGTCTCAATTCAATTCCACTGTCCTTGTGCCAGTCTCATGATGTTTTGACCAATGAAGCTATGTGGTTAAGTTTTAAAATCACGAAGTCTGAATCCTCCAACATCATTCTTCTTTTTAAAGATGTTTTTGGCCATTTGAGGACCTCACTCTTCCATTTGAAATTGATGATTGGCTTTTCCATTTCTGCAAACAAAGGGGTTGGAATATTGCTTGGGATTACATTGAATCTCTAAATCTCTTTGGGCAGAATTGGTATATTAACAATACTTAGTCTTCCATCCCACAACATGAAATGTCCTTCCATTTATTTAGGTCTTCTTTGATTTCTTTTAACAATGCTTTTTTTTGTTTTTGTCTTCTATTTCTCCATGTATAAGTCCTTAAGATCCTTCATTAAATTTATTCCTAGAGATTTTATTATTTTAGTTGCTATTGAAAATGGATTTTTTTCTCAATTTCCTCCCCAGATTGTTCATTACTAGGATATAAAAGCACTACTATTTTTGCATGTTGATTGTGTACCCTGACATTTTGCTGAATTTGTTTATTAACTCTAGTAGCTTTGTAGTATAGTTTTGAGGATTTTCTATATATAAGATCATATCATCTGCAAATAGGGACGATTTTACTTCTTTCTTTCCAATGTGGGTGTCTTTTATTTATTTTTCTTGACTAATTGCTCTGGCTAGAAATTCCAGTACAATTTTGAATAACAGTGGTAACAGTGGACATCCTTATCTTGTTCCTGATATTAGAGGGAAAGATTTCAGTCTTTCATCATTGAGTTCAATATTAGCTGTGAGTTTTTCATGTAAGCTCTTTATCATGTTGAGGAAGTTTCTTTCTATTCCTACCTTTCTAAGTATTTCATGAAGAAGTGGTGCTGGATTTTGTCAAATGTCTTTCCTGTATCAACTGAGATGATCATGTGGATTTCTTTCATTTGTTCTGTTTATATGATATATTATATTAATTTTATTATGTTGAAAAATCCTTGCATGCCTGGGATGAATCTCACTTAATCATGGTATATAAGTCTTTTAAAATACTGTTGGATTTGTTTTGCTAGTATTTTGTTGAGGATTTTTTTATCTGTATTCATAAGGGATGTTGGTCTGTAATTATCATTTCTCATGGTTTTTATCTGGCTTTGGTGTTACAGTGATAGTGACCGCATAGAATGAGTTGGGAAGTGTTCTCTCCTCTTTAATATTTTTGGAAGTGTTTGAGTAGTACTAGTGTTAATTCCTCTTGGAATGTTTGGTAGAAACTCCCCAGTGAAGTCATCTCTTCCTGGGCTTTTCTTTGTTGGAAGGTTTTGATGACTGATTCAATCTCTTTACTTGTCAGTGGTCTCTTGTAATATTCTATTTCTTCTTAAATGAGCACAGGTAGTTTTTATGTTTCTAGGAATTTATCCATTTTATCTAGTTTATCCAGTTTGTTGCCATACAGTTTTACTAGTATCTTCTTGTAAGCCTTTTATTTCTGTGGGGTCAGTAATAATGTTCTACCATTACTTTCTGATTTTAGTTATTTATAATCCTTCTTTTTTCTTTGTCAGTACAGCTAAAGGTTTGTTGGTTTTGTTGATCTTTTCAAAGAATCAACTTTCAGTTTTGTTGATCCTCTCTATTATATTTTTATTCTCTGTTTCACTTATCTCTGCTCTAATGTTTGTTATCCTCTTCCTTCTGCTTACTTTGGGTTTAATTGCTCTTCATTTTCCAGATCCTCCTATTCTGATGTCAGGTTTGTGATTCGAGATCTTTCTTCTTTTTTTTATTGCCAACATTTAGAGCTATAAACTTCCCTCTCAGCACTACCTTCACTTCATCCCATAAATTTTGTTATGATTTGTTTTCATTTTCATTCACCTCAATATAATTTCCTAATTTCCCCTGTGATTTCTTCTTTGATTCACTGATTGTTTAAGGATGCATTGTTTATTTCCATATGCTTGTGAATTTTTTAGTTCTTTCTCTGTTATTACTAGCTTTATTCCATTGTGGCCAGAGAAGATACATTGTACATTTTGATATTTTAAAATTTATTGAGACTTGCTTTGTGACTTAGCATCTGGTCTATCCTGGTGAATGATTCACGTGCACTAGAACAATATGTGTTTCTGCTGCTGTAGGATGAAGTGCTCTGTATATGTCTGTTAGGTCTAGTTGTTTTAGAGTATCCTTCAAGTCTACTATTTCCTTATTGATTTTCTGTCTAGATGTTCTATACATTATTAAAAGTGGTGTATTGAAGTTCCCTTCCATTAATGTAGAACTGTCTATTTCTCCCTTAAAATCTGTCAATCATTGCTTCATACATTTTGGGGCTCTGCCATTAGGTGCATATATGTTTATAATTATGTTTTCTGGTTGAGCTGACCCCTTTATCAATATATAGTGACTTTTCTTCTCCCTCATAACTGCTTTTTCCTTAAAGTCTATTTTATCTGATATTAGTATAGCTACTGTATCTCTCTTTGTTTAATATTAGCGTGGTATATTTTTCTATCCTTTCATTTTCAGCCTACCTATGTCTTTGATTCTGAGGTAAGTCTCTTGTAAGCAGCATATTGTTATGTCTGTTTTAATCCATCCTTGTAGTACTTTTAACACTGTCCTTATAACTGCATTTGTTGGGAAAAGGTGAAAAATAAAAACATTGAAAAAGGAAGGAAGTTAAAATCTTTTTAAGTAAAATCCACTTTTATGAATTTCCAGTTTCCCGATTAGTTCAGAACATTTCACTTATCATTCAAAATGTATACACACCCAGAATAAGCAGAATTTGCCTGGCCTTGGGGTAAATACCATGCAGTAGATAAGAGCCCTTTTCAAAAATCAGTGTCATTTCTTTTCATTCAATTACTGCCCTCTCTAGGGATCATGATGGGAACCACTTAACCATTAACCCACTACCAGGAACTGGTATACTAGAGATTAAGAAACCAGTTAACAGACATATATTTTAGGGAATGGGGCACAGGACAAGTAAACTTGAGGCAGTAGGGATGTAGGTCTAGAGTGTGAAGCATGGGTCCTGAAAAGACAGGCAGGAGAGACAGGGGAGAGCTGAGCAAGCCAAGTAGCATAAGGGGAATGGAACAAGCAGTTTCCTGTCTAAAAGATCCTTCTCTTTTTTCTCTGCCCGAGAAATTCCTAACAAACCTTCAAAGTTATACTCTTGATCATCTTCTCTGTGAAATTTCCCCCATTATCAGTTAGTCATCCTCTCCATCACGGCTTTTACAGCACTTGACTGATCTATTATTAAGATCTGATTAAGACTGATCTATTATCTATATAATTATCTATATTCTATTCAAAAGTTCTAGAGGAGCTCAAAATTCTTGGCCGGAGACAGACTGAGATGTGGTTAGATGCACAGCCTCTTGAGCTGAACTTCCTGGGTTTGAATCCTGGCTCCATGCTTATTCCCTACGTGACCCTGAGCAATTTACTTAATTTCTCTGTATCCCAATTTCCTTATTTGTAGAATAGAAATATTAATGTGAATGATTAATGATAGTACCTACTTCATGGGGTCATTATGAGAGTATATTTATAGGTTTGGATCTGGCACAAATTAAATGCTATTTAAGTGTTGACATTTGTTCTAGTTTGCTAGCTGCCAGAATGCAATATACCAGAAATGGAATGGCTTTTAAAAGGGAGAATTTAATGAGTTGCTGGTTTACAGTTCTAAGGCCAAGAAAATGTCCCAATTACAACAAGTCTATAGAAATGTCCAATCAAAGGTATCCAGGGAAAGACACCTTGGTTCAAGAAGGCCGATGAAGTTCAGGGTTTCTTTCTCATCTGGAAAGGCACATGGTAAGCACAGTCAGGGCTTCTCTCATCTGGGAGGGCACATAGCGAACACGGCATCAACTGCTAGCTTCTTCTCCTGGTTTCCAGTTTCATGACGCTCCCCGGGAGGCATTTTCCTTCTTCATCTCCAAAGGTCACTGGCTGGTGGATTCTCTGCTTCGTGGTGCTGCAGCATTCTCTGCTCTCTCAGAATCTCTCATTCTCCAAAATATTTCCTCTTTTATAGGACTTCAGAAACTAATCAAAGCCCACCCAAATGGGTGGAGGCATGTCGTCCCTTAATCCAGTTTAACAACCACTCTTGACTAAATCACATCAACCAGGGAGATGATCTCATTACAGTTTCAAATATACAGTATCAAATAGGGATTATTCTACCTTTAAGAAATGGGATTTATATCAAAACATGGCTTTTCTTAGGGGGCATATTTCCTTTCAAACCAGCACAACATTATAATTAATTACTATTATCAATACAACTATTACTACTACTAAGACTGATCATCACTAATATCACCACAAAAATAGAGTCATGTCAGTGGAAATTTCCAAGGGGAATTAATACCTGTGCTAGGTTTTGAAGGATAACAAGAAAGGTTAGACCAAGAATTGCACAGAAGGCATTTCAGAAAGGAGGATGGATATATGAGGGAATATGTCTGTTCTAGTTTGCTAGCTGCCTGAAAGCAACACACCAGAGATGGATTGGCTGTTAATAAAAGGGGATTTATTTTGTCAGTTCTCCAGAGGAAAGGCAGCTAACTTTCCACTGAGGATCTTTCTTACGTGGGAAGGCACAGGATGGTCTCTGCTGGCCTTCTCTCCAGGCCCCTGGGTTCCAACAACTTTCCCCAGGGTGACTTCTTTCTGTATCTCCAAAGGCCTGGGCTGAGTTGTGAGTGCTGAGATAAGGTATGCCGAGCTGCTTAGGCTGTGCTACGTTGTGTTCTCTCATTTAAGCACCAGCCAATTAAGTCAAATGTCACTCATTGCAGCAGACACGCCTCCTAGCTGACTGCAGATGTAATTAGCAACAGATGAGGTTCAGGTACCATTGGCTCATGTCTGCAGCAACAAAACTAGGTACGCTCACCTGGCCAAGTTGACAACTGAATCTAACTACCAAAATGTCCAAGGTTGGTGAAGCTGCAACATGGGCTCAAGGCAGGAAATAAGGCTGGTGAAAGTCACATGCCCCACTGGGAGCCACTGAAGAAATCTAAACTAGAAAATGATGTGGAAAGACACATTTCAGAAAGATATTACGACTACAATGTAATATCTGGTGGCGTAGATGAAGGGGGAGGAGGGCTAAGTCTGGAAGCAGGAAAACAAACTAGAAGGATAGTATGTTGATCTAGGGGGGAAATTAAGAGGGCCTAATATAAGAGGGGTGTAATAAGAATAAATTGGTCACAAGGGGGGTTGGCGTACAGCTTAAATAATAATTAGGACGGAGAAACAGGACTTGGTGTCTGACTGAATGTGGGCATGAGAAAGAACAAGGAGGCCAGGTTGATGTTCAAGTTTCTAATTCAGGCAACTGAGTGAATAATGGTATCATTAAACAAGGCAAGAATATAGATGAGGAAACATATGCTTAAAGTAAGATCAGACAGGTTTGGACTGTCATGTTTACAATATTAGGGGATCTTCATGATGAATAAGCACTTGTATTTATAAGCTCTAAATACTAACAGTGATTTCAGAGCAGTACGTCTATGTTTTTCCATATACAGTTCATAATGATCATGTGATATACAATTGGAGAAGGAAAACTCTAACATAAATATATGAATGTCGAATTTTGAATTAAAAATACCTTGTATTTTCAATCCAGCCTCGCCCAACTTCCCACTAAAGTATCTTTAAAATATAGTGAGGAAAACTAATGCCAGCACTGAAACTAAGGTCTGACAAAGGTGCTGCATTTTAAAGCAGCCATAATGCTGTCTCTTCTACTTATATCAAGTCAGAAATTACTACACCTGGAAAACAATAGGGAGGAACAAGGTGCCAGATTCTGGAAACATGGTGTATTCATTCCTTATTGTCACAGTAACAAATTACCACAAACTTAGGGCATTAACACAGATTTACTATCTTACAGGATGGACTGGAGGTCAGAAAAGCCTCAAATCAGAGTTTGCAGGGCTTCAGCATAGAATCTGTTTCCTTTCCTTTTCTAGCTTCTAAAGGCTACCTGCATTTCTTGGTTTGTGGCCCTCTTTGTCTGTCTTCAAATAACATTACTCCAACCTCTGGTTCCATTCCCAATCTCCTTTTTCTGACTTGACCCTCTGGTCTCCCTCTTATAAGGACCATTGTGATTATACTGAACCTGCCTGGATAATCCAGAATGATTTCCCTATCTCAAAGTCCTTAATTTAATCACATCTAAAAAGTCCCTTTTACAATGTAAGGTAACATTTACAGATTCCAGGGCTTTGGATGTGGACATCTTTGGGGGGTATTATTCTGTTTACCATGGCTAACAGTCCTGAACATCAATTTAGTATCTTGCTTTAGAACTAAGAAAGTTATTGGATTACTATACAAGACCACAGAAAAAGGGTCAATGACCAATTAATTTATTCACTCCCTCATCAAATATTTATTGAACAATTATTATGTGCCAGACATTGTTGTAGCTTCTAAGATTAAAGCATAAACAAGACAAACAAAATCGCTTCACAACTAGAGCTTCTATTCTAGTGAGAGGAGACAGATAATAAATAAACAAGAAAAATATCTAATAGCAATGGTAATGAGTGTTATGCAGAGGACTAAACCAGGGTATTGTGACAATAAATAAGTGGCCACTTTAGAATGTATAGTAAGAAGGCCTCTCAAAAGAAAGGACATTCTTTCTTTTGAGATCTAAATAACAAAAAACACCAGCCATACAAAGATCATAAAGAAAAACACTTTAGACAAGAGGAACAACCAGTACAAAGGCCATTCAGATAATCTTCCTTCCTTGAGAATAAATGGACAGAAAAATAACTAGCATGGGGACAATGAGAAGGTATTGAAAAATAAGAAAAAGGAGATTTATCTTTCTAAAGACTCAGAAAAAGTAAAACTCTACAAATGCTTTCCTATCAGAGTGACAAAAAAAATGTGTTGAAAACTTTTGGCACATGAATAAAAACATGGCTCTCAATGAGACAGGAAAAGAAAGTCAAATAAGACAACAAGAATAGATGAAGAAAGATATAAATTATATTGGCTAATTGCAAGGAAACTAAAGCAGTATAAAAAACAAAATGTATATTGGAAAGAGTGAAGAAAGTATTTGACACTGTATAAAACAAAATCAATAAATAAAAGGACCTATTTGAACAGCTCTCCTAGAACATAAAGGAAAATTCAACAAATTTTAAAATGAAGAGAGAAAATACAACAAATACAGAAGACACTCTTACTAATAACACCCCTGTGATGGTTAGGCTCAGATGTCAACTTGGCCAGGTGATGGTGCCCACTTGTCTGGTCAGGCAAGCAGTGGGCTAACCATTACTGTAAAGACATTTTGTGGCTGGTTGATGAACCAGAAGACTGGTGTATTAAATCCTCAGTCAGTTGACTGCATCTGTGGCCGACTAAATCTACAATTTACTAAGGGGGTGTGTTCCACAAACAAGAGAATCCAATCAGTTGGGTTTGATCCAATCAGAAGAAGACTTTTAAGGGAGAGGAGAGAATATTCACTTCTTCAGCCAGCCAGCCTCTCCTGTGGAATTCAATGAGACCCTTCATCAGATCTGCCAGCTTCACAGCCTGCCATATGGATTTTGGACTCTTGCATCCCCATGAGACACTTTTATAAAATCATATTTACAGATATATCCTATTGGTTCTGTTCCCTAGAGAACTATGACTAATACAACCCCATAAGTAGAAGCAAACTAAATATCTAATATTAAGAAATCATTTGTACCATGGAATAATTTAAACAGCAGGATACAGACGTGATATACATAGTATATGTGTAGTAAGTGCTTTACTTTATTGAGCATTTATCATGTGCCAGGAACTTGATTGTCTCTTAAATTTTATTTAATCCTCAGAACACTTCCATATACAGATGTAATTTAATTTTATACATGAGGAAATAGACTCAGAGAGGTTAAGAAACTTCTCCAAGAAGCTAAGCCTGCCAGTAATTATGCCTAAGAGTCACCCCCAGAGAATTTCTCTTTTGTTGCTCAGATGTGGCCTCTCTTTATAAGCCAACTTGGCAGGTGAACCCATTGCCCTCCCTCCTATGTGGGTCATGACTATGACAGCTGTAAATCTCCCTAGCAATATGGGACCTGACTCCGGGGGATGAACCAGGACCCAACATCATGGAATGAGAAAGACTTCTTGACCAAAAGGGGGAAGAGAGAAATGAGACAAAATAAAGTCTTATTGGCTGAGAGATTTCAAAGAGTTGAGAAGTTATCCTGGAGATTATTCTTACACATTATACAGATTTCCCTTTTTAGGTTATGAAGTACTGGAGTGGCTGGAGGGAAGTACCTGAAACTGTTGAGCTATGTTCCAATAGCCTTGATTCTTGAAGAAGACCATACATGGCTTTTATTGTGACTGTGTGATTGTTAAAACTCTGTGTCTGATCTACCTTTTATCCAGGGTATGGACAGATGAGTTAAAAAAAAGGATAAAAATAAATAAAAAATAGGGGGGATAAAGGGTAAAAACTGAGTAGACTGAAATACTGTGGGTCAATGAGAGGGAGGGATAAGGGGTATGGGACATTTGAATTCTTTTTTCTTTTTATTTCTTTTTCTGGAATGATACAAATGTTCTAAAAATGATCATGGTGATAAATACACAATTATGTGATAATATTATGAACCACTGATTGTATAATATGGTTGGGTTGTACATGTGTGGCTGTGGTAGTTAGGTTCAGGTGTAAACTTGACCAGGTGAAGTTGTCAGTTCTGTTGCTGTGGACATGAGCCAATGGCATG
Organism: Tamandua tetradactyla; assembly: GCF_023851605.1. Lineage (NCBI taxonomy): Eukaryota > Metazoa > Chordata > Mammalia > Pilosa > Myrmecophagidae > Tamandua > Tamandua tetradactyla. The sequence continues at coordinate 49,796,830 of NC_135353.1, read as the reverse complement.
TGAAGTTCATCTGTTGCTGATTACATCTGCAGTCAGCTAGGAGGCCTGCCTGCTGCAATGAATGATGTTTGATTTAATTGGCTGGTGCTTAAATGAGAGAGTGCAACCTAGCACAGCCCAGGCAGCTCAGCACACCTCATCTCAGCATTCGCAGCTCAACCCAGGCCTTCGGAGATGCAGAAAGTAATCACCCCGGGGAAAGTTGGTGGAACCCAGAGGCTTGGCGAGAAGGCCAGCAGAGATTGCCTGGTGCCTTCCCACGTAAGAAAGAACCTCAGTTGAAAGTCAGCTGCCTTTCCTCTGAAGAACTATATGTTTTAACTAAATAAATCCCCTTTTATTAAAAGCCAGTCCATCTCTGGTGTGTTGCATTCTGGCAGCTTTGGTAAACTAGAACAGAGGCTATTTCTCAATAAAAAAAAATTTTTTAAAGCAATACAAGAAGAAAAAAAAAACTTCTCCAAGTTCATACAGCTAGAAAGTAGCAAAGCTGAATTTGAACCCATATTTGGGAGACTTCAAAGCCTCTTCTCTTATCTAGGATACCATTACCAAATCATGGTCAATAATTACAAGCTCGGTTACATTTACATTTTAAAGTTCACCAAAAAAATTAAATAGAAAATACAGCAACGTATTAACAGAGATTACTTTAGGGAATTAGATTATCTGCATATGTACATTTTTCTAAGTGTTCTATGCTGAGTATGCATTACTTGTAGGATTAGAAAAATAAGTAAACTGGGTAGGGTGGTGAAAGAGAATAGGGAACTTTTAGTCCAGGGCGCAAGAATAAGATTTAGAATCAAAGTATAAATGTTAAACTCTTCAGTATATAGGTGGGAACTGAAGTAATGGCTGTAATTGAGATTACCATGAAAAAATATAGAATAGGAAAAGAATTATGAATAGCAACATTCAAGATGCAGGTGGAGGAAGAGGAGTTGGGAAGTAATTCCTCTCTTGAAGAACAGAAAACTTTTTATAGCCTCAGATAGATACAATATGATACATTACTAACAAGTTTGTGTATCTTTGTACAAAATTATGCAATACTTCAGGGAGAGGAACAAATATGCTGATAAACTACACATGCACCTACTGCAAAATCTTATGACAATAATAATGGGTAAAACAGAAACAAAAGAAATTCTGGACCACAATAAAAATGCATTCTATAAAATGTAATTGGATGTTAAGAGAAATACGCCAGACACAAAAGGACAAATATCGAATGCTCTCATTGATATGAAACAATTAGAATAAGTAATATAGTCAAAATCTAGAATATGGGTTAAAAGGAGATGAAGTTAGGATAGGGAATAGGTAGTTAAGGCTTAAAATGTACATAGTCTCTATTTGAGACAATGGAAAAGTTTTGGTTTTGGTTGGTGGGGATGGCAGCACAACGTTGTGAACAATTAACGGCACTGAATTATATATTTGAATGTGCTTAAAAGGGGAAAATTTGGGGTTGTATGTATGTTAATACAATAATTATTTTTAAAAAAATCCATGGAACTATACAGCACAGTGAATCCTATGCTATTTTAACTATAGCTAATAGTACAGTTATAAAAATGTGCTTTCAACAATTGTAACAATTGCACCACACCAATGCAAGATGCTGATAATAGGGTGGTATAAGGAACCCTGAATTTTATGCAAGATTTTTCTGTAAACTACAACTTCTCTAATTAAAAAATATATAACTGGTCTCAGACATTCATGTATTAACCTCTTTTATTATACCACTTATAACCATTATTTAACCTACTATTTGACCTTATAATCATCACCTCAGTTCAGTAAGATCAAACTAGACAAGTTTTTAATTCTTAAAGAACACAGGAAAAATCTTAACCGAAGTTTAGAAACCACAAATTATGAAAATAGTAAAAAAATGGCCTTAGATTTGATGGCTGATCATCTTGTTGAATTCATTTTCCTTGAAGTTAATCAAACATGACTTTATTCAGCATTTACTATCTACTTAGCCTTAAAGATTTAATTCTAAACTATTAAAACTAAAGGAAGCAGGGAGTCCAGAATGAGAATGGGGGCCTTTAATCCTGTATAGATGCCTAGATATATCCTAGAATATATTAAGCAGAAAATCAAAAGGTATTGACAAAGTTCCTTGAGGGATGGGAGAAAAAATATGGAACTATTAAACTTGACCATCAGGGAATCCCCTGATACTGAGGACTAGGGATTAGGCACACCCAAATCAATAGGCCAAGCCCTTGATCTTGAGGCTTGCTCTTATGAAGCTTATATAGGTAGCGGAGAAGCTCATCCTACCTATAGGTGTGCCTAAGAATTACTTCTGGAGGACCTCTTTTGTTGCTCAGACGTGGCCTCACTCGCTCTAAGCCCAACTCTGCAAGTGAAAACATTGTCCTCTCCCCCACATAGGATATGACATCAAGGGGTGCAAGTCTCCCTAGTGATGTGGGAGATGAGTCCCAGGAATGAGTCCGGCCCTGGAACCATGGGATTAACAATTCCATTCTGATCAAAGAGGGGAAAAGAAGTGTAACTAATAAAGTATCAGTGGCTGAGAAACTTCAAATAGAATCAAGAGGCTACTCTGGAGATCACCCTTATGCAAGCTTCAGTTAGACTTTGCTACCTGTCATAACCTGCCAAATCCCAACCCAAACCATTCCAGCCAATCCTAAAGAACACCTAGGGCAATACTGAAGATTCCACAGGAGTTCCATGTACTAGGGTAACTTTCCAGAAACCTACAACCTCCAGATGGGTCCCTGGACTAGATAAGCCCTGAAACTTAGAGGGCTCAACCTCTCCAGAACATCAGCTAGTTTCATTTCCCTATCCCATATTATTGACAGCCCCTTCCAACATGAAAAAAGTTAGAATAGCCATAGCCCAAATACACCTAAAGAGCAGGATAGAAAGATCAAAGGTGATGATAGAGTTATACAGAGAAGGTATATGATTGTTGTATCATTAAACTGATATTTCTTTTAGTCTCCAGTATTTTAGAGCAGCTAGAAGTAAAAATTTTAAATTGTGGAATTGTAGCCCATACCAAACTCTGAAATCTGTTCATAGCTGTGCTATTTTGAAAGTTTTTTTAATATATGTTATTTTTCACAAAAACGAAAAAAAAGTCGATTGTGATGATAAAAAAAAATATTTATTCCTTTTGCTTCCTATATTTTGGAGCAGCTAGAAGGAAAAATCTCACATGATGGTATGGTAACCCATGACAAACTCTGTGATCTGTCCTGTAACTATTTGTTAAAGAGGGCTTTGAAAACTATTGCTTTTTTCTTTTTTTGCTTTGATTATATATTATACGACTTAAAAAGTTATTAAAAAAAACTAAAGGAAGGTTGGGATCTTCCACGCCATACATTTTACAGATGGACAGTGCTTGACAAACAGTAGTGGCTCAATATTTTTGGCTATTGAATAACCTGATTTCCGAGTTTTGTGTATTCTTGACATTATACTCTTTTAAGAAGTGATTATATATCAAGTTACAAAACATTTAGTATTATTTCTAGAATCTTTATTAAATTTCTTTACTTTAATGATCATTGCTTAAAATTCAATTATTTAGTTCCGGGAAGATGGCAGAATAAGACAAGTCGAGTTCACCCCTGCTCCAAGGAATAGCTAGAGAAGGGATGGAAAAACAACTGAGATAGCAATTCCAGGGTATAAGTGACCTGAGAGTGTCTTCTACACCACGTAGGGATGTCCTGGTTGCAAAAGGTGAAGAATTGACGTGCAGACAATCAGAGACACTCAGTTAGGGCAAATAGCCTAGTACACCACTTTCCAAACCGAGGCCCGGAGCCCTCAGGTATGCATGGACAGGGAGATGGGGACAAGGAAGTAAGCCAGGCCATGTTCCTTGAATGCACTACCCTCACACATGCTGCCCCACCCCACAACTCCCCCTACACCCCACACACCTGAACCCTGTCACCAGCCCCATCACCATGCTCCAATCACCCCTGCCCCAACCCCTCACACATGCACGCTTGCACACCTGTCCTAGCACAACCCACTTCTCCCACACAAGCGCACAGTCTAAACTCGCCCATCCCGAGACCCACATACCCATATCGAGCCCCTTGACCCCCACCTCCCCCTCCCTGCCCCCTGCAGGCAGTCACCTGTGCATCTGGGCTGCAGGCACTAACCTTCATACACGAGCCACACTGGAGCCCAACCCATAGATGTCCACAACCTCGCCCCACACACCCTGAACTCTGCGCAAGCATACATCAGCATCTGTCCTCCACCCACGCAGACCCATGTACATGCATGTGCCAACCCTCACCATGCTCCCCAAGCTCTGGGCAAGTGCTGACCTGCGCATCTGGGCCACACCCACCCCCAGCCCACACAGGTACAACCCAACCCCACTACCCCTGAGCTCTGCACACTCTCAAACCAGGGCCCCACCTTTCAGACCCACCCACCAGCACAAGCAATCACATTTGCCCTACCAGGCACCCACGTGTCTATGCACTGACCTCTTGACCCCTGCAACCCACCTCCCCAAACTGCACACATGCACATACTTGCCCCACCCACCAGCACAAGCACCCTTCTCCCACACCTGAAAGGTGCTCACATGCATATCTTGCCACATAGCCCCCTCTTGCACACACGGGAACCACTGTTCAACCCCCCACACCTGCGCACCGGTGCCAGGGTGCAGCCCATTCGACATTACCCGCCCTTGACTTACTTACCACAACCTCTGTGAACTGTGTCCCGCCCCGGCACACTCGCACATCTATATCCTAGCCCCCATGGACCTCTCAATCTATGCAATTGTACAGCCATTCCCTGCCCTCCCTGCGCCCTGACTTCTGTGCCCTGTATCCCACACTCAGATACCCATGACCCACACGCTCCATGAGCACACCCACATCCTGCCGATATACCAACATCCACGTAGCACCGCCATCTACCTCCCGCCACACCCTATCTCTGAGTCCCCCACACAGCACTCTACTCCTGCGCTCTAAGGGTTGTTAGACTGCACCCTGTTCCCATGGATCCCGCACCACACCTCCACAACCCCACAAATCACACCCCACGCTCACACGCACCAACTTAGCATTCCCAACCCATGTCTATACCTGCACCGCAACTCGTCACTGCACTGTTGTGCCCACGCCCCCACACACAGACCCTACATCCTGCTCCACAATGGTCCTAGAAATACAAAACTTTAGACTACTAAAGGGAATCAACTTTCAAAGTAACCCTATCAAGATATTTACCTGCCACAAAGGCACAGAAGATTGCTGACCATATGAAGATGCAGACAGATAAAGCTCAGCCTAATGCCCAAATTAAAACACTGGAAGAAACACAGACATTGGAACAGCTAGTCAAAGATGTTCATATAACTCTACTAAATAAAATCAGTGGAATGGCTAATGAGATAAAGGAGATCAAGAAGACACTAGAAGAGCATAAAGAGGAATTTGAAAGAATAAATAGAAAAATAGCAGATACCACAGAGATTAAAAATGCTGTAAATCAAATTAAAAATATACTATAAACACACAACATCAGATTTGAAGAGGCAGAAGAAATAATAAGTGACAGAGGACAGGACAACTGATTTTGAACACACAAAAGAGAAAATGGCAAAAAAAAGTTGGAAAACTTTGAATTAGATCTCAGGAATCAATGGACAAAACAAAGTGCACAATTATAAGAATCACTGGTGTCTCAGAAGGAGAAGAGAAAAGGGCTAGGAAGATAAGTGGAGGATATAATTGGGGAAAAGTTCCCAACCCTTACAAAGGACATAAATACACAAGTCATAGAAGCTCAACGAACTCCAAACACAATAAATCCAAATAGGCCTTCCCCAAGGCACATACTAATCAGTCTGTCAAATGTTGAAGAGAGACAGAAAATCCTGAAAGTGGCAAGAGAAAAACAATCTACTACATACAAAGGAAACCAAATAAGACTGAGTTCAGACTATTCAACTAGCACCCTGGAGGTGAGAAGGCAGTGGTATGATATATCTAAGATCCTGAAAGAGAAAGACTTCTAGCCAAGAATTCTGTACCCAGTCAAACTGTCCTTCAAAACTGAGGGAGAGATTAAAATTCACAGAGAAAAACGAGTCCTGAAAGAACCTGTCAACAAGAGACTGGCCCTATAAGAAATACTAATGGGAGTTCTGCCAGTTGAAAAGAAGAGACAGGAAAGGGAGGTCTGAAGGAGGGCACAGAATTGAAGAGTACCAGTAAGAGTAACTTAAAGGATAAAAAGAAATGGAGGAAAAATTATCTAAAATTAAGAGTGTTGACGGACTGTTGACTTTGGACATTATACATAGAGGCCCAGTGGATGGAGGTGGCTGAAAGATGCACTGACTGAGAAGTAGATTGGCCAACGATGACAACATCATTGATCGAATACTGTGCTGCTACCAAAAGAGACAAAATTGTGAGGCATACAATGTTGTGAATGAACCTGTGGGACACTGGGTGAGGCAAAATAAGCCAGAAACAAAAGAGCAAATATTGCATGACCTCATCTAGAAAATACTTATAAAAAAACGGGGCCTAAACTATAAGCTGTTATGGCAATCATAATCACTCCAGAGCAGTAATTGTTATTTCTGGATCTTGAGAGGCTGATTTACATATGTATAACCTAGCCTTTGGAGATAAGAACAAAGCTGATCAGGTCAGGATTAAAGTAATTCAGGAAGATATTATCCATATTTTAGAACTTCACCTACTCTTTGAGGCCAAAGGAAGAAAGCATTATTTTATCCAGAACCTAAGTTTTCTAGAGCACATAATCTAACTCAACCTGTTTAGATAGATCATTTAAACAATCCAAACACAGGGAGCCCAGAAGAAGAATGAGGGCCTTTAATCCTGTACAGCTTAATTCAATGCCTGGATACATCCCAGGGTATATTAAGCAGATAATCAAAAAAGTACTGGGAAAGTCTCCTGTGAGATGAGAGAAAAAATATGGAACTATCAAACTTTACCACTGGGGAAACTCCTGATACTGTGTCAAACATTACAGACACCCAATTCAATAGGCCAAGCCCTTGATCTTGAGGCTTGCTCTTATGAAGTTTATGTATGTAGCGGAGAAGCTTAGCCTCCCTATAGGTATGCCTAAGAGTCACCCAGAGGATCTCTTTTGTTGCTCAGATGTGGCCTCTCTCTCTCTAAGCCCAACTCCGCAAGCAAAATCATTGCCCTCCCCACTATGAGGGACATGAAATCCAGGAGAAAAGTCTCTGATGGCATGGGAGATGACTCCCAGGAAAAGCCTGGTCCTGGGACCAGGAGATTAACAATGTGATTCTGACCAAAAGGGAGAAGAGAAGTGTAACAAATAAGTTATCAGTGGCTGAGAGAGTTTAGAGTCAAGAGGCTACTCTGGAGGTTACTCTTTCACAAGCTTTAGTTAGACATTGGTACCTACCATAACTTGCCAAACTCCAACCAAAACCATTCCAACCAATTCTAAAGAACACCTAGGGCAATATAAAAGATTCTACTAAAGTTCCATGTACTAGGGTAACTTTCCAGAAATCTACAACCTCCAGATGGGTCCCCAGACCAGATAGTCCTGAACACAGAGAGGTCAGCCTCTCCAAAACATCAACTAGTTCCATCCCCCTATCCCATATTATCAGCGGCCCCTTCAAACATGAAAAAGTTAGAATGGGCATAGCCGAAATATGAGTGGGAGAAAGATCAAAGGTGATAGTGGAGTTACATAGAGAATATAGGGTTTAACAAACGAGTATGATTGTTAAATCCCAAGTATAATTGCTTAATCATTATATTGATATTTCTTTTAGCCTTCAGTATCTTAGAGCAGCTAGAAGTAAAAACCTAAAATTGTGGAATTGTAATCCATACCAAACTCTGAAATCTGTTCTACAACTAATTGTTGCAGTGTGCTTAGAAATGTATTGCTTTTTCTATATATGCTATTTTTCACAAAAAAAGAAAAAAATTCTAGCCTGCAATGTTTTAGAGCAGTTGGAAGGAAATATCTCAAATAGTGGCATGGTAATCCAAAACAAATGTTGATATCTGTAACTATTTTTTGAAGTGTACTTTGAAAATCATTGCTTTTTCTTTCTTTTCTCTGTATATATGTTATCTTTAACAATAAAAAACCTCAAGAATTCAAGAAAGTAAAGAAAAAGTATTCAATTGTAACAATAATTAATTAATTGATTGATTAATTAATTAAATTACTTATTTACAGCTCTGTTAGAATTTGTCTAACAGGTTTTTGACTTTAAGAGGAAAATCCAACCTGTGTGGGCAATGGTGGCTCAGTGGCAGAGTTCTCACCTGCTACGCCAGAGACCTGAGTTTGATTCCTGGTGCCTGCCCATGAGAAAAAAAAAAAAGAGGAAATTCAATTGCTTCACTATATAACAAATAGTGGACTTGAGAAACAAAAGAAAACTACCCTAAATCATTTAGTCAAATAAAATCATCAGCAATAAATAGTTGATAATTAATGCTACAATTTCTACAAATATTTACCATGTACCTATTATGCACAAAATTCTGCATTATGTCATATATAGAATATAAGAATACATTAAATACAGTCAGTCATTTTCTGAAAGAACTTCCTTAACAATGTTGTGAGCAGAGACATGCTCAAATTACTTCAATAAAGAATTGAATGTGATAAAATTCATTGTAGCAGTGTAACTGTTCAGAGGCAGAAAAGACACTCCCTGATCATGTTGGTCAGATTGATCAGGGAAGGTTCTATGTAAAACATAGTATTTAATCTAGGTCTTCAAGAACAGGTAGGATTTCAATAGTCAGAGACAGGAGAAGGCAATCTGGACAAAATGATCATATTAGCAGTTTTACAGATTACTTTGACCAAAGTGTGAAGAATCCAGTTGATCTTCATATCCTGTCAAATTGACCACTATATATTTCACACATCCACCCCTTCCATCTACATTACCACTGCTTATCACCTTTGTTCAGATTCTGCTTCCTTGTTACTTTGACTACAATAGCTATCTGAATGGCCTCATAATTTTTCTACGCTCCTTCCTTAAATAATCCACACAGCCACCAAAATGATCTTTCTAGATGTACAGGTCTGGCCATGCCACTTCCGTTTTTGAAACCATTTTAATAGGCCCTATTGTCTTGGAACATCCACAGTCCTCAGCATGACATATAAGACACTTCTTGACCTAGGTCCTGCCCACCTATCCAAATTCATCTCCAGCCACTTCTTATTTTGCCCTTTAGTACTACACACATCAATCTGAATAGATTTGCACCATGCTTTTTCATGCCCTCATGCACTGTGGTGTAGGGTGGGATTAATATTGGACTTTTGCTTTAGTTTGCTAAAGCTGCCAGAATGCAATATACCAGAAATGGAATGGCTTTTTAAAAGGGAATTTATTCAGTTGCAAGTTTACAGTTCTAAGGCCATGGAAATGTCCAAATTAAGGCATCAACAAGAGTTGATTCACTCAAGAAAGGCTGGCACCATCTGGAACACCTCTGTGAGCTAGGAAGGCACATGGTGATATCTACTAGCTTTCTCTACAAGCTTCTTCAAATAGCTTCCCCAGAGGCATTTTCTTTCTACACCTCCAAAGGTCTTTGGCTGTGTGGGCTCTGTTGGATCTGTGTGCTTTTTCCAAAATGGTTCCCTCTTAAAGGACTCTAGTAAGCAGCCCACCTTGAATGGGTGGAGATACATCTCCGTACAAACCACCTAATCAAAAGGTCTCGCCCACAATTGGGTGGGTGACATCTCCATGGAAACAGCTTAATTTTAAAAAAAAAACCCAAAAATATTGAATGAGGATTAAAGAGCCTGGCTTTTCTGGGGTACACAACAGTTTCAAATTTGTACAACTTGGTCTAAAGAACAAAAGGAAGCCATAGAATACTTTGAAAGTGTGTGTGGGGTGGGGAGTCAACGTGGTTAGGTTTGAATTCTAAAAAGAGAACTCTAATTAGAGTCTAGAGAAAACTCTCAGCTGATTATTTTAGGTCCTAGGCAAAAGACAACAATAGTTTGAAATAAGTAGTCAGTGGTAGTAAAAATGGAGAGAAGTAGATAAAACATGATTTCACCCAGGAGGCCTGCCCTGACCCTCCAATATCAGGTAGGTATATGTTACATACATATTTGATAGGACCCTATATTTCCTTTACACAACACTTGAGAAGCACAAATACTTATATTCCCCACTAGGCAGGGAGTCATATATTATCATTCACTGATATATCCCTAGCACCTCGTACAGTATGTGGTACATAATAAATACTTTTAAAATGGATGAACATCAGATGATACAGTGTTTAGCACTATTTCTTCTGTATTGCAAATACTGAACAATCAATTGAATTGTTTTATCTATTAAAGAGCAATATTAGAACGCTGTAACATTATCAAAACATTTCACATCATTGAAGAAGTCCTTATTAGAGCAAAGAACCCATCAGAAAAATAACACAACCACAAAAAATGGGTGACTGTCACCACAAAATACCCTGCTAGACATTCTCATAACATGTGCATGAGGATGAGGCACAGATTGAGACGATGTTTACAACAAAACAAGTAACATATGGCTGACATCTCCCTGGATCTTATAATTCACGGGGATAAAACTTCATACAGGGCAAAATATAAGATCGATGGTAGATTGCACGACTAAAAACTTTCAAGAGTAATAAGAGAATAATGCCCTCCTGCATTGCCAGCCCCTACCCTGCAGTCTTTATCCTTCAATCTACTTTATTAATTTTTCATGGCAATTATCTCCATAAAACAGTATATATTTATTATATGACTCCTTTCCCCAACTTCATCAACATATAAACTAGATGAAAGCAGGGTGTCATGACTTTTCATCATGTTTTTATATATGAAAGTGCTTAACACTTAGCAATTATAAAGTAAATATTTATTGAATTATAAACAGAAACAAATATTTTAGATTTCTTTGACTAGTCCATTCATTTATTCGGTAAATAATTAATGATCAATTACTTACGGCCAGAAATTGTGTTAAGAAATGCAGATACATTTCTTTTATTATCTTATTGATATTATTATTTTATTGAGGAATCCTTTTGTCAAGTTTTAAAAATCCTATTAAATTTATGATAAATCATTATAACAATTATAACTATTTGTAGGTATATTAGCCAATCTTCTAAAATTGGTAATTTTGTCTCCTCCATTCCTTAACTATGCCTCTTTATTGACACAGGCCAGAAATTCTAAATATATATTAAGTAATGGTGAATGTGTGTCTTACATTTTATCATTAAGTATGATACTGAAATGTTGGTTTCAAAGAGAGAATTATTTTTCTTGTTAGGAAGGCATGTTTCCATCACTAACTTTTTTAGAGTTCTTTTTTATTCTTAAAATGAACATGGATTTTTTAAAAAACCTCAGCATTTATTTTAATTTCAATAAAATATGTATAAGCTAGGGATCATAAGACTACTTTCATTTGATTTACCAAGCATAGTTCAGTTTACCATTCAGCTACTTTGCCACTTACAAAGGTGTTAAGTTGGAGTTAAAAGTACAGAAAGACTTTTATAAAGTGATTTTATTAATTTTCCAATTACGTAAAATCTAGGTCATAAATTCTTTCCTTTGGTTTCTGGTTCGGAATGAACTAATGATGAGGGTTAAAACTTCTGGAAGAAAACTTGACATTTGAGAGGGCAAATATTTCTTGTGTAAGATGCAAAAGCACGAAACATAAAAGACAAAAGTGATAAACTGAATTTCATCAAAATAAAAACTTTTCACTCCTCAAAAGATACCAATAAGAAAATGGGAGGGCAAGCCACAAACAGGAAGAAAATATTCTCAGTATGAATAATACCTAACTATCTAGAATAAATAAATGACTTCTAAAAACCAATAAGAAAACAACCCAATTTTTAAATGGACAAAAGACTTGAACAGGTATTTCACAAAAGAATATATCCAAATAGTCAAAAAACATATGAAAATGTACTCAACATCATTATTCATCAGGAAAAGACAAAGTGAAAACCATCGTGAGGAAACACTACATATCCATGAGAATGGCTAAAATTAAGAGATTAACAATACCAAAAGTTGGTAAGGATTCTCACATATTGCTTGTAGGAGTATAAAATGGTACAGCCACTTTGGAAAAGCATTTTTCAGTTTCTACTAAAAATATGCCTACCCTATGACCCAGTAATTCCTATTCCTATATATATATCCAAAGTAAATGAGGGCACATGACCACAAAGATATTTATAGAAAAATGGAAACAATAGCTGGATCCATAAAATCCAAATACTAGATACAACTAAAATATCCATCAACAAGAAACAGTACAAACAAATTGTGGTATATTTCAACATTGGAGTATTATACAGCAAGAAAAAGAGCAAACTGCTGATATGTGTAGCAGTAGTAGATTTAAAAAAACATTATGTTGAGCAAAAAAAACTTTGCACAAGAGAGTCACCCTGTATGACTCCATTTACATGAAATTCAAAAACAAGCAGAACTAATTTATGATGTGGAAGTCAGAATTGTGGTTACCTTAGGTGGGGGTAGAGGGGATACTGACTGGAAAGGAGTATAAGAGAATTCTCTAGAGGGATGGAATTATTCTGTTATCTTCTTCTGAGCTGTGGTTACTCAGATGTAAATACATGTAAAAAATTAAGATATATATTTGAGATTTTGTATATTTTAATATATAAATTATATCTCAACAGAAATAAAGGAAACAAATGCATTTATAACAACTGAGTTATCAACTTGAACTGAGGACATCCACTTTCAGATGTATGATATAGACTATCTTTTGAAGCAGTATCTGGACTCTGCACACAATTCACCACTATGAATTCTCAACATCCCCCTATATACTCTTCTCTTCTATCTTTTCATCCAACATGGCCACACATTCTTCATGCTATTATTTTCCTCATTTCTGCTTTGTGTATATCTAAGTAAGTCTACCTTACAGCCTCTAGGGTCAGAATCCCACTCCTACACATCTCTATCAAACAGGCACCCATAATATGATACTTCTTTAATGACATAACTATGTAAAATTCCTAGTACGGTATTTGCAAATAACAGTGACTTTATAAATGTTTCCTGCTTACCTCTAGCTTCCCCCTCTTTTCATATTCATTTAAGACACACCTATATTTTAAAGTACCTCAGGAAAAATCAACTATATTTTCAAGAAATTAAAATTGACATTTATATTTCTATTTAATACTAGCACTTTTATAACATTTACTATTTGCCAAGCACTACACGACATACACACTACACACACACACTTATTTAATCCTTACAACATGCCTTACAATAACTCTTGTTATGTAGATACTACTATCATTATCCCCATTTCACAGATGAGGAGGCTGAGTGACAGAGCAATTAAGAAAATTTCCCAGGACTATACTGCTAGTAAGTGTCAGAGATGGGATGTAGACAACTCCAGTATCCTTTTTTGAAATGTTTCCCCCAAACTATACAATTCAGCAACTGGGAAAAGGGATACTATTTCATACCTGCAAAACAAGTCATGTTTCTTTAAACCATGGTTTTAAAATCCAAAATTATAATTAGAGGAACCCCTAAATTTCTCAAAGTAAATCTTTATAAAGGTCTTGATTGGATTCTTAACTAACATAACTATACATGCAATCACAAGGCAATGATATTTAAAAACAAAAACAAAAAAACTTTTGTTGAGACATCTATTTTAAACAATAGGTACCTTTACTTATTCACTGATATGCTCAAAAAGGTAAAATTTCAAATCAGTATTTCCATTGACTGAATCCTAGGTATTCACAATTTATCCCAATTATGATTTTTAATTACATTGTCTGACTTTTTGTTATCTCAGACACATCATCACTAAAATGTTCCATATTCTCTTTGTCACTCATTCATCCTTTTATTCACTCATGCAGCAAGTATTTTTTGACTATTTTAGTCCAGTTATTCAACAAATATCTATTGAGTACCAACTATGTTAAGTGTGTAAACAGGCAGGAAAGACATAATATAAATTATAAGGTAAATTGTTTCCATAAATATACCGGTTACGGAGGATCGCAGCAACCAATTCCCCTCTATGCAGATGATCCATCACCTCTAAAAGTTGGATAATGACCTGTTCAGGAGGAAAAGAAGCCAATATTTAATATTAAAATCAATACTTGAATTTTCAAATTGTGCTACCTTTATATTTTTATATAACTCATGATTGAAAGGCAAAATATATGCCCACGTACCTAATGGCTATAATACATCTTATTATGAAAATTAATTAAGTGAATCTTTTAAAAAATTGTCATAATCAAAATACCTGCAATATTTAATACTGTACCATTATATAGTATTAATTAAATTTCATGTGAAATCATCAGCTAATAAGTATCCATGGAAAAACAACCCAGTATTACAGAAATTGGATTAAACTTGAGAAATAGAAGACCTGGGGAGTGTAGGCAAGAGAAGTTAGAAGTGACAAGTTGAAGCAAACACTTGCCAAAAAGATAGAGACAGGACCCATGGCCATGTTACCAGGGGACTTCAGACCTGAGAGGGGCCTATAAGCAGGGCCAACAATTTTATAGGTGGATAGACAAAATACAGGCTAGAAAGTTATAATATTTTGAAGTCTTAAAGGTAGGAAATAGATAGTGGGGGTAGGAGAATTATTTTGTTGACCTGGATTGAATTTTTGTGTGGGTTGTTGTTTTTGTGGTAGAACAGCAGGTGAGAGTGTGGTAAGTGGAACTCTACTACATTTTGTTTTAGTAATGTCACAGCATTGCATTGGAGAATTAGAGTGTATTACATTTTTAATGCACTTATTCTAAACATATTGAGAAGCAAAAAATATATTTTACTTAAATATTTCTTTTTAATAAAGTCAATTCATTGCACTGGAAGAATACAAATGCATTAAATACAATTTAGTTTGTCCATAAAATTATAATGTTAGTTATTAAGCTATATGAAGACCTAAAATAATTCAGCAAGGGGAAAAAGTATCTTCCATTGTTCACAGTATTCTTCCTGCTCCTGAATTTAGGAATAAGAACAAAAGAAGCAGAAGGAAAAAAGTAGTCTATTTCTTGGGTCTTCATACCTCTAAAAAAGAAACAAATCACATGACAAGATAGCATTTATGTTTAATTGCCTAAACATTTTTCTGCTGCTAATCCTATTACTACAAGTAAAGAAATTCAGTAGCCTAAATGAAATCTAAAACATTTTAGCCTCTCAAAATCAACTGACCTTTGATTTATCTTGTTTAAAAAATGCTTAAATGGTGAGAGAATTTTTAGATACTGAAAAACACTTAATTTTGTTTAGACTTCTCAATTCGTTAGAAGTTGTACAGAGAGAAAAGTACCTATCTCTAGATTACTATTAGGAATCTAGGAATGTGAAAATAACTGCATCCAAGGTGGAATACATAGGTCTAGAAATTAAGTTTGCAAATTTTCTCTTAAACCCCTTGTTTCCATCAATCCCCCTGGTGCACCTAGATTTCTAAGTCTGGGGTTCTGCCATTCACATTCTCCAGATAATTATTAACTTCTTGTCTCCTGAGGAGCAAGGAGTAAGCAACATGGGACTCCAGAGATTTACTAGAAAGACTTTCAGTTACTAGCCCCTGTTTTCAGTGTCATGACTGTCCCTGCCTTTCGCAGACCAGATGCCTCTAATATTTGAGATATTAGGAGTTCTATGGGGAAAATGGGTTGGTTTCTCTCCTAAGTTCCAGAAGCTGGAGATATTGACGTTTTAACTTCCTTTGCTCTAAGTAAAACATTAGTTTCAACCTTACATCTGTCAATGTTTTCACCCCTTTTCTCCTTATCTTTTTTAAGCACATTAAATTATGCAGGATTTGACTTTTCTGTCTTGTAACCCAGAAGGAGGGTTTTGTAACCTAGAAGATAAAGTTAAGTGTTAAATAAAGAAAGGCGTAATTAAGTATGTCAGATGCTACTGAAAGGTTGAGTAAGGTTAAAATTTAAAAATCTCCATTGTATGTGGTAAGGTGGTCACTGGAGAACTTAATAAGAGTGATTTATATGGAATGGTGGAGACAGAAGCCCATTCATGTGTGTTCAACAGAGAATGAGCAGAGAGAGAGAGGAGACAAGTACACACAATCCTTTCAAAGAGTTGCCTTAAGAAAAATGGGGGGTAACTAGGTTATAGGGTGTAGGGAGTTAATATTTCATTTTATGTTGTTTTTATAATGGGAAATTCCTCAGCAGGTAGGTCTCAAAAGCATGATGTTAACCAACAAAAGCAAATTAGAGGTGTATGATACTAATTATATAAATTCTAAAACATATAAGACAATAATACATGTGTACACACATTTATATGTAAAAATAGCATAAAAGCATGCACGGGATGACAAAAACAAATTTGGGATAGTGATTACCTAAGGATAGGAATGGAGGAGAATGCAGTTGGGGAAGGATATAATAGTAGCTTCACCTGTATTTAACTTTTTGTTAAGGATCTGAAATAGGCATGGCAAAATATTAAGATTTTACATAGATCTGTGGTGGTTACATGGGTGTTTGTTATGCTGTTCTCTATATTTTTCTGTAGATTGTAAATATTTTATTAAAAAAGAATAAAAAATATATAAGACATTATCCCTGCTCTGACATAGTGACCATGTAGGTGAGCAGACAAGACATAGCACGTAAAGCAAAAACAAATTTTCAAAGAAAAACAAAAAGGACGAAAATAAAAACAGATAAGCACTATAATTAAAAAACACATTTCCCCCAGTCATGATATCCTCATGAATAGAAGGGAAAGTAATCATTACTCAGAGTACAAACCTAAGAAAAACCTAATTGTGGTTTTGCCCTTAAAAATATTCTACTTAGCCCAATAGAAATAAAACTGATGAAACTGCTTCTTATAGTTAAGATACCTTGAATGAGTTCACCCAAATTTACTCTTAAGCATTTATTTCAAGTAATTCACAAATCTAATATTTCTCAAGCACCTATTATATAGTTAGATAATATTTCAATAGAGGTTCTACTTTATGACAGCATTTAATTAAAAGCCCATAGTCTCACTCTTTCTTACCCTGTACAAGAGCCAAAAGATTAAAAAATAATGAGATTTGAGGTATACCTAACTAATTGTACCTCACATGAATTAAGACCTGTTTATGAACTAAACTTGATGTTACATAGAAGAAATTTTAAGAATTTCTTAATAGGCTGTCTTCAAATTGAATTTTGATAAGTATTGTGACAAGCAAAGGCTGACAGAAATTATCAGTGAAAAGCACTAACCAATATAAAACTGAAAAACTAAAATATTTTTAATGCATATAATTGGTAAATCAAGATATATATATTGAAGCATCACTAAAAATTCAAAATCATCTTGAAATAGCAAAATCTGAAGTTTAAAAGTCAAAATTGTATCATTTGGGAAATATTTTGTTATACAAAATTGGATTTCAAAAATGCCACAGTGTTAGATTATAGAATTATTTAGCTCTCACATATGACAAAGACACCATGTTCTCCTCCTATGTGTGGTATTGAAAAGGACCTATCCTAAAACACTTGAGCACTTGATGTTGAACTGGGTGGTGATTTTCCCCTAGAGTAAATCTAGAAAATAGCTAAGGCTGTGTGGTATGCTTCCAAGTATGCACCCCTAACAGGTTCTGCAACACAATGAACAAGAGCAGTTGCAGTAATAAACGTTGGGGCTAAAGCTAACTTCAGAAGACGTGTTTTATGTTAAACTAACAGCCTGCCTGGTTTTCACTTGACTAGCATCTCATGCCACAATTTAGGGGTTCCACAGAGGTTTGATAACAGTTGCTTCTAGGTCTCAATTACTACCACAAAGACTACAACCCCAAGTTCCCTAACTTTCTACCTTTCCCTAGCAGAGTATCATCAGGGTGACTGATACACTCTTCTCAACAATCTCTTTTCTTGCTATAGTCACTGAGTCAATCTGCCTGCTTCACTTTGTGGCCACTTCCATCTTGCTCTCTTTTGCTACAGTTATACACAACACACCATGCAGTTTCACAGCTTTTTAAGGTAATACCACTCCTTCCTTCTCAACAAGATCCCTTGGCAGTCTCTTCTCATGTTCTCAACCAGAATAGGCTTTAGTAGGGCCTTTGGAGTATTATTGGCTTAAGGTATTGTTCATCTCATCATTACAATGGGCCTTTTTGCCAGTGCTGAAACCATTATCCTTGTATTAAATGCAGTTCTCTATGGTTTTATAATACTGCTGCCCTCTACTTACAAGGGATAAAGTTATTGAGTGGCAAATGTCATGCTTTGCTGTCTTCATTTCCTACAATTTAAAAATGTTACATCTCTTACTTTTCTATAGGAATGACATGTCCCACTTGGAATCACACTTCCTTCTATCCCTCACCTAACATATACTTACATATCCTCTCTCTTTCTCTCTATCTCTAATATCTCTATCTCTGTCTCACTCTCCTTAAGGTTAAGTTTATTCTTCATTCACTTGGTAAAAGAGTTAAGAAATTAAAGAATAATGCATTTCTCATCTTTCCTCTCCTAAGTCTTATTTTTGGAGGCCAGCAATTTTTCTCAGCCTATGTGCTGGTTTGAAAGGAAGTGTGCCCCCTGAGAAAAGCCATGTTTTAATATAAATCCCATTTCATAAAGGTGGAATAATCTCTATTCAATACTGTATGTTTGAAACTGTAATGAGATCATCTCTCTGAATGATGTGATTTAGTCAAGAGTGGTTGTTAAACTGGATTAGGGAATGGCATGTCTCCACCCATTTGAGTGGGTCTTGATTAGTTTCTGAAGTCCTATAAAAGAGGAAATATTTTGGAGAATGAGAGATTCGGAGAGAGCAGAGAATGCTGCAGCACTACGAAGCAGAGTCCACAAGCCAGCGACCTTTGGAGATGAAGAAGGAAAATGCCTCCCAGGGAGCTTCATGAAACCAGAAGCCAGGAGAGAAAACTAACAGATGACAACACCATGTTCGCCATGTGCCCTTCCAGCTGAGAGAGAAGCCCTGACCATGTTCGCCACATGCCTTCTCAGTTGAGAGAGAGAGACCCTGAACTTCATTGGCCTTCTTGAATCAAGGTATCTTTCAAGATGGATGAAACTGGATGCCTGTGACTGCACATTTCTATAGACTTGTAATTGGGACATTTTCTCGGCCTTAGAACTATAAACTTGCAACTCATTAAATTCTCCCTTTTAAAAGCCATTCCATTTCTGGTATATTGCATTCCAGCAGCTAGCAAACTAGAACAGCCTATTTAGTCAATATTCTCTCTACATAATCCATTGAGCCCTGTTACAATAGAATTCCTGGAGGTTCATCCCTAAGGACCCATTCTGATAAGTTCAATATCCACAGGACAAAAATAAATATCAAAATATTTTTATGGCATCTATTAAGGTGGGTATGTGACATATTATCCTTAGTTCTATTTATTCAAACAATTATAATAATAGGTTTTTATGTGTTAAAACATCTTCACTTTTAGTGAGATTTATATATTATGCTTACATATACAAGAACAAAATATAAAAATTATTTCAATTGAGGAAGGGTACCTAAGTAGTATCAAACAAAAGTGCTTAATGGTAAAACACTAATGGCATTTTTTAGGGTTGTTATAAGAATTAAAGCCCTTAGAATAGTGAAGATCTGGTGCAGAGTAAGCATTCAGTAAAGTTTATCATTATAATTAAGATTATAATTCTTATCACTTATTCCCACTAAAGTAAGCAGCAAAACAAAGATGCTTACTATCACATTTTTGCACTCTTTTGCTAGAAGTCCTAGCCAATGCAGTACGGCAAGAAAAAGATGTGAGAAACAAAAGAATATGAGTAAGAAAGGATAAAAATAATCTCTTATAGCAGTGGTTCTCAAACTGAGCATGCATCAGAATTCACAGGAGGACTTGTTCAAATACAGATAGTTGAATCTCACCCCCCAACTTTCTGATTCAGTAATGTCTAGACTGAGGTCCAAGTATCTATATTTCTAACAAGTTCCCAGGTAAAGCTGATACGGCCAGTCCAGGAACTATACTTTAAGAACCACTGATTTACAGATAACATGATTGTTTTCCAGGAAGTCTAAAGAATAAATGGAAAAACTTTAAAACTAATATGTTGCATAGCCAGAGGCCCACTACAAGAATGTCAGCTTCATGAGGACAAGGAATTTTCTCTATTTCATTCACTACTATACGCTGTGAGGGGAAATACAAAACTTAAAAATAAGAGAAAATTTTCTCAGTTGATAAAAATGAGATTTCCTCCTCCCTCTATTTTCTTTCAGAAATTACTTTAGAAAACTTGTCATTTTAAATTCTTTCTCTGTCATCTTGAAATGTATGTAAATCTTTTTTTTTAAAAGGTTACATAAGCCTCCTTCAAATTTTACAATTCAAGAATGTTCCCTTAAGGATGGGAACCATTTCTTCGAAATGTAATCATCAAGGAAGATAGTTCCCCCATGTCCCCAGTTCCTGAGAGGAGATGACCATACCTTCAGATGGTACTTAGCTTCAAATCATAAAACTACCTCTGGTCATAAAGATATGAGAAATGTATGTATTGGGTTGTATCACTTAGTACTTAAAAAGGGTGCGCTTTCTTTCTATCTTTGCATTTTCTTTAGTGGACTGCTTTTGATGCAACACATTCTGGTTTGATGCTTATGCAGCAATAAAATTATTTTTCTTTCCTTACCTTTTGTGCAGAGGTTTTCTGGGTGGGAGAAGATTATTTTTAATCATTTTTCCCCAAGAATGCTCAGTACCTGGCACATAGTAGGTGCTCTTCTTATTTAATAAATAATGGCATAAATGAATAACAAAAATAAGTAGCTTTTTTATAGCAATACCATATTCTAAATGTAGTAGACAAATACCACCTACACAATAGCAACAAAATTTATAAATACCTAGGAATAACCCTAAAAAGAAATATGAAAACTTCCAAAAAAATTTTTTTTCAGAAGTACATAAAAGGACCTGAATGAATGAACATACATACATATACACAACACCCCATATCCAGGAACAGAAAAGCTCAGTCATAAAGATGCAAACTTTTCTCAGAATTAACATAGAAATGCAATGCAATTTCAATCAAATTGTCAAATGGATAAGGATGCTTTTGGGGGCAAATATTTTGAATGTTAACTTTATAGTACATCAGAAAAGGTAAGCATAAAAATTTCCAAGAAAATTTTGAAAAAGAAAATAAAGGGGGACGACTTTTCCCAATTGATATTAAAATGTTCTATAAAGGTACAGTAATATAGTAATGTGGCATTAGTGTGGGTATAGACAGAGGGGCCATAGAATAGAATCCAAAAAGAGACCCAAATATATATGGTATTAACTATATGATGAACGTGGCAGTTGAAGTTCATGGGGAGAAAGATGGAATACCCAATAAAGAGTTTTAGAAAACCTGGCTATATTAGGGGAAAAATAAAATTCTGTCTATACAATACATACAAATGTCACATTGATTAAATACTAAATATGAAAAAATAAAATTAAAAAAACATAAAAATAATAGAAGATAAGGGAGAATATATTTTCAATGTTGCATTAAAAAGATCTTTCTAAGAGCTGACAAAAATCCAGCAGCCATAAAGAAAATGGTTTATAAATTTGACGGCAAAAAAGCTACAATTCCAAATGTTACAAAACACCAAAAACATAACTAAAAGACAAAGAGCAGGGGATGAATGACAAGGAGACCTACAACACATATAGCAAGCAAAAGGCTTAATATTCAAAATACGAAAATCAACCACAAAGGTGATCAACCCAGTTGTCAAGTATATTGAACAGGCCATTTCACAGAAGGGAATGACAAGGAAGAGAATAAGCACATGAAGAGATGTTCAATCTCACTTATGTATGTGTGTGCATGAAACCTAGAGAAAATTCACAGTGATGTTAAAGACACATTACTCGCACACCTTATTGTTCTTTCTCACACTTTTACCTTCACAAGAAAATAAGACACCTCTCAGGTTCTATTTGCCACTTAGAATCCTCTATTTCCCACTAAAAATTACAAACAAAAGACAGAACATGAAGTAGAAAGAAGAAAAAGACTTACAAAACATTTTAAGATGAATTCTATAAAGAAATTTGAGGAAGGTAAAAAAGTGAACATTTTACTAGGGAAGGAAATTAAGTATGCTCATTTACAAAAACCTCCAATTTGTAGTAGTTTTAAGTAAGCAGGTACAAGGTTGCTGTTTTCCCCTCCATCTCCATGGTAGCATGACATTATTCAATTTGCCTTGCATGCTCCAAAGGATAAAATGCTTAAGTGGTTTTATATTACAGTAATCACCTTATCAGAATGCTGTTTATCCAAGCAAAATGAGATCCACAAGCTATCTTAAAACAAAACTGCACATATCTCTAACATAATGGAACATTATCAACGTTCAAGCAACTCTTGAAAATCTAGATGCAATGTAGCATTTGTATTACCTGATTTTTTTTAGTCCAGTGAGTGAAAAAAAAGGAAAGTTTATTGTCATTGTCCAAGAGGCATGTAAGGTGAAGGAACCTGGTTTCCAAATCAGTCTATAGCTGAAATCTCAAGTCTATGCACTAAAAAGTAAGAAACATTTAAAGAGCAGCAAAAAGACAACAAAAAAATATATTTGCTTATCACATTTAAATTTAATACAGCTTTTAAAAAAAAGAAATTGCACTCAATAGGAAACTTCAAACATTCTCTAAAACAACTTAGGTCAATAAAACAGATGTTCAATACCCTATGTGACTAGGTTGTGCATCTTGAATACACTAGATGCCACTGAACTGTGTACTTTAAAATGGTAAATTTTATGTTATGTGAATTTCACCTCAATTAAAAAGAAACTTTTCAATTGTCTTATCTTCAGTTTCACATTCTTTCTTCTGCCAGCACCAATCTGCTGTTGAACCTCAACAGCATTTCTATTTCTGTTACTGTGGTTTTCAGCTCTATTTTGTTCCTTTTCAAAACATCTACCTCTTTATTGATGGTCTCTTTGTGTTCATATCTCATTTTCCCAATTTCTTTCAGTTCTTTGTCCATATTTTCTTCATTTAGATTACATATATAATGTTGTTATTCTGACCAAGAAGACTGTATTAAGTTCTGGCCACACGATCAGCTATTTATACTGAACTAAGAATCCATTTTTAAGATCCACAGCAATTTATCCACAGTAACCTGATCAGTCTCGGAGAAAGTTGTACTCACTTGTAAACTGCCTCCTTAAGAATTTATCACATTCTTCAACTTTACACTAAAAAGACACTTTCCTTTTCAAAGTATACAGTACTGTTTAAGATCCTATTCAGTCATAATCCACGTGAGTTAAATGAAAAACAGCAATAACAACAAACCCGTTCTGAACACAATTTTTGTATTCCATTTACGTTACTTTTGTTTCATTTCTCTTTAGTAAGTGACTTTCGAATATGGTAAAAACTGTTACGTGGCATTTCACCAATCCTAACGTCCTAGAAAGTAGCATTCCAGACATACACCTTTCTAACATAAATCTCCACTTCACTAATTAGGCCACTCTCTTTTTACTGTGACAGGGATTCAAAATCATACAACTGCCTGCCATGTTCAATGGGTTCAATTCCTGGCCCATGCGCCAAAAAAACAAAAAGAAATTCAAAGCCATACAACATCCAGGAATGGATAAAGAGAATAGCTTATCTGGGCCCATAATAGTAATTTTACCAAATTTAACAAAATAAAAGCAGGCAGGAAGGGAAGTACAGGTAGCTCTACATTTGCTGCAATCTTTCACAGCCTTAGTAGAAGCCATTTCATAGGATATATTCGATATGGGTCCAAAGTTGTTTGATGAATCAAAAAAGTTAAAGAAGGGATCATTTATGATTTTCCTTATTTAGTTTGAACTTGAAATAAGGTATATTTATGCACCAACTTTTTATCTAGGACCAAGGCTTTCTCTTTGATTACAGGCCTGCTAACTGGATCTATGTATCTTATTTCATAAACTAACTTCACCACCATGATGAATGCATGGACAGTCATTTATAGATTTGGTTTCTTTAAAGCAGAAAGGGAACCTAAAAACATTTGGCAAAGCTATCTGAATTCAGAATCCTTAGGAGTTTTAATGTTTTTCCTCAAAATCTTTTCTTGCAGCAGAGCCAGAACTGGGGTGAGAGAGGTGAGGTACTCGCCTCGGTACTCAAAAATTTAAGGGGGTGCCAAATAAAAAAGCAATCAAGATAAATAAGAATTCAATGTAATCTTTTTTTTTAAAGTCAAAATAAATGCAAAAAAAAACCATGATGAACAAAACAAAACTCTAAATAAAGATAGCATCCATATTACTGAGTTTTCCTTTAGCCTCAGGTTCCAATAAGGCTCAACTTGGCACCACAACTGTCTCAACCATACCCAGTGACAGCTTTTTAAGTTTAAAGCAGTTGGAATTTCCAGAGTCATCTCAAAACATTAAACCTTGCTCTCTTAGAAACAACTCTTTTCACACACATATTTCATTGGCTTCTGAAATATTAAATAATGTAATTACAGTAATTAGTACAAGTGGCATAAAGATATTTGGTATTAAACTACTGACTCATGACATGTGACCAGAGAACAGACTCCTGGTCAGGAAAATTCAGCATGCCATGATACCAATTAATATAACTTTTAAAGGCAATGGAGGTTGTTAACTTGCTAAATGGAGTGATAACTGTATTTGGTTTTGAGTAGAACTGTCAGGTAAAACACAAGATGTCCAGGTAAATTCAAATTGCAGATAAACTATGAATTTTTTTTAGTATAACGATGCCCCATGCAATAGTTGCTAAATATGGCAACCCTAGTTTGAGAGAAATAATTGCTAGTAAGGAAGAAACTGCTAAAAAGGGCCAGTGAAGATGGCTGGGGTATTGGCACTCAGCTCTGTAAAGTGCAGCTACAGGCATTCCTTAATAGGAGTGAAAAAAGGAAGATAATTTGAAAAATCAAGAATACACATTGTAAATCTTTTTATGACTTGGCATTCCCAATCACTACTCCACTTACCACAAAGAAATTAGAAAACAAAAATTTTACGTATGTACTTACATAAATGAACATGAAACATTTTTCTCTGTAATATTTCTAATTAAAACATTTCTCTTCCCCTAATCTTTTATTAAACACCTGGTTTTAAGTATTTACTCTGGGTTAGTATTTGCAAGAGAAAGAAAAAATTTCAATTATAAGAGTCTAGAAAACAGACTTAAACTTAGAACTTTGCCTTTCAAAATTCAGGACTCATACTTGAAAAGCCTCCTTTCTCTAGACTATAGGAAGATGAACAGTAGTATTATACTAAGAAACCAATAGCTCTGTACAGAGGCCCAAGTTCCCATCACCAGTCTGGCCAAGCATTCAGAGACACTTGCATTTGATTCTCTATTTACTCTAACAAGGGCAAAGAACATTTTGCTTAAAGAAGCTTTTATTAAAATGATAAACAATTAAGAGAAAAAAATTAAGGAGGGGAAAATTTGTTTAAATGGTAATTTTCAAATGTTTCTTCTTACCATATGGGTGAGAAAGGGCACATACAACAAGGGTCCATTCAAAAATGCTGTCTTTAATAAGCAAATGGCACCCCAAAGCCCCAGATGGGGAAAGAAGTGGGCAGTCACCCTCCCCAGGCCATGCACCCCTAAGAACTTGTGGGCAGGAACTTGGTTGTATTGTCTTCCTTAGAGAACAAACTGATCTATTGCATGCCTAGCCTGGTTTGCTGCCTTTGAAAGCAAGGGAAGGTTGGTAGAATATCAATCACAGCACAGCATGGAATTTCCAGAGAGGTCTTATTTCAAAACTTCATAAAAAAACAAACCACATGGACTTCTGCAAAGAAAACTGAACTGGCCTGAGCTTGAGGAGAAGGACAATGTGTAACCAACCAATAGCTAACATCAAAGAGGCCATGCAGCAGAAGGTCTTGTATGACCGAAAAACCTTCCCTATGTGGATCGGCGGTTTCTGGAAGAGCTCCAGAAAAAACATCTATACTCAGAAATACCAATACTGGGTTGTGGTGTTTGAGTCCAGTGTGGTGATACAGCAGGTGTGCAGTGTCCCCCATCACAATCCTCATTTCTGTAACTGGTCACGTGGTTGTGGTTCATATTTATCACTATTCTTTCAAGACTCATTCAATGTTCCCTTTACCCTCAGCAAGCGCTTCAGCTGGCCACGGTTCTTTGCCTGGTGATGTGACCCAACCTTCATTTCTGAAGTCTCTGGACCACTGGTAGTCCTGCCTGGATTCGTTGTTGCAGTTTTCTATTGACTTTAGTCACAGGGCATTGTAGTAATAAGAGACACCCTAGGGGATCTCCTGCATTCCAAGAAAACTCTTCTTCACCTCCATTGTGTAGTCATAACATTATTTACCCTTGATAGTCAGGATAAAATAACCCAGCCAGTACAGTAATTCCTTTCTTTGCCTGTTGATTCAGAGGCAAGAGAAGCCCAAAGTAGCCAGGTGGCAGCTTTAAATTCCAGCTCAATGGAATCACTGTTGTGTCTCCTTGGGAGCATGCCTCCATTTGGACCTAAGACCTATAAACAAGTAGAAACTAAGGTTGCAGGGACAGGAAGCAAACATTTTTCTAGTGGATCACTAGGCAGACAATAAGTGCTGCCACAACCATTTCTACCCTGTGATTCTTGGACCTGTGTATCCTGGCTAAGGGAGAAACAACACCATAGAGTGGAGGGTGATTCAGAGCATATCCAGCCTCCTGAAGAATACTGCCCCAACTTTGCAAGCTATTGGCACCTACGTGATGTGGTAATTGTGTTTTCAAAAGGCCACTCCACTATTCTATCAACCCAGCTGCCTTTAGATGATGGGGAATAGGTTAAGAACAAAGATTTCCATGAACATGCACCAATTTCCACATTTCATCGGCTGTGAAATGGACTCCTTGATGAGAAGCAATTCTGTGTGGAATGCTATGACAGTGGATAAGGTGTTCCATAAGTACACAGATGGTAGTTTTGGTGGAAACATTAAGTGCAGGCAAGGCAAACCCATATCCGAAGGATATGTCTATTACAGTTAGAACAAATCACTACACCATCTGTGATGGAAGTGGTCCAATGTAATCCTGTCACCAGGTAGCAGGCTGATCACCTCAGGGAATGGGCCATAACAGGAACTGAGTGTTGGTCTCTTCTGCTGGCAGACTGGGCAATCAGCAGTGGCCATAACAAGGTAAGCCTTGTTGAGTTGAAGTCCATATTGCTGAGACCATACATAACCTCCATGACCATTACCATGACCAATTTGTTCATGAGCCCAATGGCCAATGACAGGAGTGGCTGGTGAAAGAAGTTGACTGGCATCAACAGAATGTGCCATCTTATCGACCTGACTTCCTCTGTTGAAGTCACCCTCCTGGGGCATACAGATGGAAAACAAATATCATCATGCTTTTTGCCCACTCAGAAAGGTCTGTCCATATACCTCTTCCCCAGACTTCTGTCACCAATCTTCCAACGATGCTCTTTCCAAGTCCCTGACCATTAGGCAAACCATTAGCAATAGCCCAGTCAGTATAAAAATGCACCTCTGGCAAGTTCTCCTTCCAAGCAAAATGAACAACAGGTACATTGCTTGACATTCCACCCACTGGGAGGATTTCCCCTCACACTCTCTGTGCTGGTTTGAATCTGTGGTGTACCGCAGAAAAGCCATGTCCTTTAATCCTCATTCAATATTGCTGGCTAGGAACATTTTGATGATTCCCATGGAGATGTGACCCACCCAACTGTGGGTGGTAACTTTTGATTAGAAGGTTTCCATAGAGGTGTGTCTCCACCCACTGAAGGTGGAGTTGCTTACCGGAATCCTTTAAAAGAGGAAACAGTTTAGAGAGAGTCCCTTTTTTGTAGAGCCACGAGAAAGCCAGTAGATGCCACCACATTTGCCATGTGCCCTTCCAGCTGAGAGAGAAACTCTGAACTTCATCGGCCTTCTTGAACCAAGGTATCTTGGCTCTGGATGCCTTAAATTGGATATTTCTATAGACTTGTTTTAATTGGGATATTTTCTCGGACTTAGAACTGTAAACTAGCAACTTATTAAATTCCCTTTTTTAAAATCCATTCCATTTCTGGCATATTACATTCTGGTAACTAGCAAACTAGAACAGATTTTGGTACCAGAGGTGTGGGGTGCTGCTGTGGTTTGTAAATACCAAACATGTTGGAGCAGCTTTTTAAATGGAAAAGGGGAAGATTGTGGAGGAGTTATGAGGAGCTTGACAGAGAAGGCCTAGAATGCTTTGAAGAGACTGTTGGTAGAAATATGGACTCTAAAGATACTGTTGATAGGGCCTTAAGACAGAAATGAGGCGTGTGTTATTGCAGACTGGAAGGACGGTGATCTGTGTCTTACAATAGCAGAAAATCTGGCAAAAATGACTAGTGGCTTTGGCTGGAAGGCAGATTTTAAAAACCATGAACTTGGATATTTAGCAGAAGAGTTCTCCAAATTAAATGTGGAAAGCACAGCCTGTTGAAATGCAACAGGAAAGAGATAAGCTGAGAACTGAACTCTTGGGTAAAAAGAAACCAGAAATTGAAGTTCTAGAAAATTCTGGGCCTCCAGAAAGGGAAACCCCAGAGAAAAGTGCCCCATATGAGGATTTAACCAAATGTGGAACCAGCCAGCCATTTCAGAGTAAGCCAGGATTGGACATGGAGCTATCCAGGAAGATCTGTGGAAACTCCTTATGTCTGATGGGCATGATCCAAGGCTACTGCACAGAAAGCCAACAAGAGTGTTGCAGGATCTGTATAAAGAGAACCACTGCCAGTGGGGACTGAGAAGGTCAGAGAAGGGACACAAACTGGAGGAAAAATAACTTCAGCGGCAAAGCCATGGAAGCTGGCATCTTAAGTCAAGAAGCCTTGGACCAAGACAGCAGACCTACTAAAGCATGTAGAGAGGGTGAGTTTGCCCCAAAGGCAAAGGATAGGCCTTCCACCTCGTTTCAGTGAAAGAGTCAGCCTGCCTCAGGCCTTGGAGAGGGTGAAGCACATTCTTTGGGGTTTGGGGAGAGCCAGGCTGTCACCACATGGAGGGGTTAAGCGTGTGCCCCAAAGATGGTAGAGAGCCCAGGTGCAGCCCTGATGCTTGGAAAGGGTGGAGCCAAGAAAAAGGTGGTCTCCCCAGTGTCCCCCAAGGTTGCATTCAGAAAGAGGCAAGCCACTGTGTAGGCCCTTGGAAAGGGTGGGACTGCTGCTTTCTAAAGCCCCGAAGATAAATGACTTTCAGACCTTGAAATCTAATGGACTTTGCCCTGCAGGTTTTCAGAGCCAGTTGGGCCTTTAGTCTACCTATAGGTCTTGAAGAAAAAAAGGGTGGTGGGTCACGGGAAGAATTAGGAGTTATATGTTGGAATGCTCACCCTAGTGTTTGGATAGAACAGGGCCCATGCATAACACTTTGGAAAGGATGGGACTGCAGCTCCCTCTAGCTCCAAGGATAGATGTTTTTCTGTTCATGGCTCTCAGTCTTTGAAATCTAACAGAGTTTTCCCTGAAGGTTTTCAAAACAGTTAAGGTCAAGTGTCCCCTGTTTTCCTTCCAATTTTTTCCTATGGCAC
Organism: Tamandua tetradactyla; assembly: GCF_023851605.1. Lineage (NCBI taxonomy): Eukaryota > Metazoa > Chordata > Mammalia > Pilosa > Myrmecophagidae > Tamandua > Tamandua tetradactyla. The sequence continues at coordinate 49,767,024 of NC_135353.1, read as the reverse complement.
TGGGAACATTTATTCTATGACTGTCACTCTTTTGTATAATGCAGCAGATAACTTCTTCTAAGTTTCACAGGTCAATAGTCAGAGGAGAATTTTTCTTAGGACAAACCACACCTGTAGTGATTTTGATGAAATTTTGTACTGATTTGGATTTAGTATTGTATTTGTATTGTTACTGAAATGGTTTAAGGCTTTTTGTGATATTGTGAGCTGTAGTACTTAGGTTCAGGTGTTACCTTGGTGAGTTGATTGTGCCCAGGTTTTCTGTTACTGTGGACTTAAATCATCAACAATTGAATTTCATCTATGGCTGATTACATTTACAACTGGCTAAGGGGAGTGCCTTCCACAATGAGTGAGGTTTAAAAAGAGGACTCAGTAGAGCGCTCAGAGCACCTCAGAGCCATACAACTGGAGATTCAGAAAGGAATCACCCCCAGAGAAGCTGTTTGAACCCGGAAGCCCAGAGGGAAGGCCAGTAAACATTGCTGTGTATCTTCCCGGGTGACAGAGAAAGCCAGAGGAAAGCCAGCTGCCTTTCCTCCAAAAAAACTATAAACTGTAAGTACATAAATCCGTTTTATAAAAGCCAATCCATATCTGATGTACTGCATTCTGGCAGCATTAGCAAACTAAAACAGATTTTGGTACTAGAGGATTGTGGTGCGTTTGCAAATACAAAACATACTGGAACAGCTTTTTAAATGTATAAGAAGAGGATTATGGAAGGATTGTGAGAAGCTTGACAGAGAAAGCCTAGATTGCTTTGAGGAGACTCCTTGGTAGAAATGTGAACTCTAAAGATACTTCCCTTGAAGTCTTAGAGGAATGTGATGTTGTAAATTGAAAGGAGGGTAACCCCCACTTTGAAGAGGCAGAAAGTTTGGCAAAATTGATTTCTGGTGCAGTATGGAAGGGACAATTTGAATGTGGCAAACAGAGGAAATTTCCAAGCTATATTTGGAGGATGCAGCCTGGTTTCTCCTTGCAGCTTATAGTAAAATATGACCAAAAAAAAAGGACAGACTGAGGACTGAACTTCTGGGTGCAATGAAACAAAAAATCATTATTCTGGAAAACTGTGGGTTTCCAGAAAGTGAGACCCTAGAGAGTAGTGCCCCATATAAGGAATTAGCCAATCATGAACCAGACAGCCATTAAAAGACAAGCCAGGATTGGACATGGAGTTATCCGGAAAGGATTGATGGAAAACCCTATTGTCTAATGGCTTTGATCCCTGTATGCTGCAAGCCAAAACAACAAATATTTTGCTAGACCTGTATAAATGGAACCACTGCCAGTCTGGACTAAAAGGGTCAGATCGAAGGAAGAATAGCCTCAGAGGCAGAACCATTTAAGCTACGGTCTGCGCCAAGAAGCCTAGGCCCATGAGAATGGATCCACCCTGCATGTGGAGGGGGTACGTGTGCTCGTGATTCCTGGCTAGGGAAGAAATGGTACCATAGAGTAGACACTGATTCAGAACATTCACAACCTCCTGGAGAACACTTCCCTAACCTTGAAAGGTATTGCCACCTAGTTGGGGTTTATTGGGTTTTCAAAAGGCAATTCCACTGTTCTATGAACCCAGCTGCCTCTGCATGATGGGAACATAGTACTATGAGAGAATTCCATGAGGATGTGCCCATTCCCGCACATTTGCTGTGAAGTGGGTTCCCTGATCAGAAACAATGCTGTGTGGAATACAATGTTAGAGTAAGGCATTCTGTAAGTTCACAGATGATAGTTTTTGTGGAAGCACTACGTGCAGGGAAGGCAACCCAAATCCAGAGTATATGTCTATTCCAGTTAGAACAAATCGTTGCCCCTTAAGGAAGTGGTCCAATGTATTCAACTTCCCACCAGGTGGCAAGTTGATCACCTCAGGGAATGGTATCATATCTGGAACTGAGTGTGGGTCTCTGTTGCTGGCAGATTGGGCACTTAGCATTGGCCTTAGCCAGGTTGGCCTTGGTGAGTGGAAGTCCATGTTGCTGAGCCCACACATAACCTCCATCACTACCACTATGCCCACTTTGTGCATAAGCCCATTGGGCAATGGGAGGAAAGCCTGAGGAAAGTATATGACTTGTACCTACTGAACGGGTTATCTTATCCACTTGATTATTAAAACTTTCTTCTACTTAAGTCATCCTCTGGTGAGCATTCACCGGGACAAAATATCTTCATGTTATTCAGAAAGATCTATCCACATACCTCTTCCCCAAACCTCTTTGTCATCAATTTTTCAATCTGCTCTTTCCAAACATGTGACCATCCAGCAAAACCATACCTACAGCCCATGAGTCAGTATGCAAATGTACCTCTAGCCAGTTCTCTTCCAAGCAAAATGAACAACAGGTACACCCTCAATGAGTGGAGTCACATCTCCATCTAATCAAAGGGCCACACCCACAACTGGGCATGTCAAGTCTGTGGATATAATTTAATCAAAAGTTTCCTCCCTACAATACTGAATGAGGAGTAAAAGAAACAGCTTCTACCACCAGATTGGATCAGGATTAAACATGGCTTTTCTGGGGTATATACTTTCAAACTATCACATTCCACCCTCTAGAACCCAAAAAAGACATGTTTTTTTTCCCATATACCAAATGCATTCACTCCATCACAACATCACAAAAGCCATAAAACATTTCAATAACAATACAAAGTTAAAACCCAGTATAAAATCTCATCAAATTCAGCTACAGGCATGGTCTGTTCTAAGGCAAAAACTCTCCTCTGGCTCTGGACCTGTAAAAGTCAGAACATATATCTGCTGCCAATATATAGAGGAGGGCCAGTCATACGATATATATTCCCATTTCCAGAGGGAGAAATTGGAAGGAATACAGGTTACTGGACACGAACAGTTTCAAAAACGTGCAGGGCAAACTCCATTAGATTTCAAAGTCTGAGAGTCATTAATTCTCGGGGCTTTAGAATATAGCAGTCCCACCCTTTCCAAGAGCCTATGCAGTGGCCTTGCTCTCTCTCCAAATGCTGGGGTGCATGCAACATTGGGGCTCATTGGGGGGACCACCTTTTTCTTGGATCAACCATCTCCATAAAATCAGGGCAGCATTGGGGATCTCTGCCATCTCTGGGGCACACGCTTAAGCCCTCCAGAACAAAGGGGTGGCAGTCAGACTCTCCCCAATCCCTGGTTTATGTGCTCCAATCGCTCCGAGGACTGACGTGGCACAACTCTTCTTGAGCAACGAATCAGAAGGCCCACCCTCTGCTTCCAGGGCAAAATCACCCTTTCCACATATATGGGTTGATCTGCTCTCTTGGTCTGAGATTTTCTAGCTCCAGACATTAGCTTTCAGGGTTTTGCCTCTGAATTTATACTTCTTCCAATTTTCCCCCTTCTGTCCCTTTTAGTCCAGACTGGCAGTGATTCAATGTATACAGATCCCACAACAATTTTTTTGATTTTCTATGCAGTATGCTGGGATCATGTCCATCGAAAAAAAAAAGGACTTTACACAAATCCTTTCTGGATAATTCCATCTCAAATCCTCACTTGTCCTGTAATAGCTGACTACTTCCATTTTTGGATAAATCCTCACATGGGGCACATTCTACAGCGTCTCCATTTCTGGAAACCCACAATTTTCCAGAACATCAATTTCTGTTTTCTTTAAACCCATGAGTTCAGTTCTCAACTTATCTCTTTCTCTCGCATTTTACGATAAGCTTCAAGGAACAGCCAGACTGCATTTTCCACATTTAGTTTCGGAATTTCTTCTGCTAAATATCCAAGTTCATCACTCTCAAATTCTGCCTTCTATCTACAAATAATGCCTTCCTTTCAGTTTTCAATGCCACGTTCATCTTTTCTGTCTAAAGCCTTATTAAAAGCATCCTTAGAATCCACATTTCTAACAACAGTCTCTTCAAAGCAATTCAGGTCTTCTCTATCAAAATCCTCACAACTCATCCTGAATCTTCCCCTTATTCATTTAAAAAGCTGTTCCAACATGTTTGGTATTTGCAAACTGCAGCAGCTCCACACTTCTCTGGTACCAAAATCTTTATTACTTTGCAAGTTGCTAGAATGCGATATACCAGAACTGGAATGGCTTTTAAAAAGGGGAATTTAAAAGCTATAAGTGTACAGTTCTAATTCCATAAAAAATGTCCACACTATGGCATCCAGGGAAGGATACCATAATTCAAGAAAGGCTGATGGTTCAGGAACATGTTTGTTAGCTGGGAAGGCACGTGGCTGGGATCTGCTTGATCCTTGGCTCTACTGCTTTCAGCCTCTGTCATATGGGGGTTCCTCATTCTCCAGGGCTGGCTTTCATCTCTTGGCTTCCCATGGTTCTCTCCAGGTTCTGGCTTGCTTAACATATCATGGCAATGTCTACTGGGCCACAAACATCTCCAAACATCTGTGTCTCTGTTCTCCAAGTGTTAGCATCTGTGTGGACTCTCACTCTGTTGGCTCTGAGCATTCTGCAAAATGTTTCCTCTTTTAAAGGACTCCAGTGAACTAATCAAGACCCACCCTGAATGGGTGGAGTCACATCTCCATCCAACCAAAAGGCCACACCCACAATTGGGCATGTCACATGGCTGTGGAGATAATGCAATCAAAAGTTTCCACCTTGGGGTGCAAGAGTAGTTCAGTGATAGAATTCTCACCTGCCATGTGGGAGACCCAAGTTCAATTCCTGGCCCACACACTTCCAAAAATAAAAAATTCAACAAATGGTGCTACAATAACAGGATAGTTACATGAAAAAAGAATGAAATGTAACCCCCACATACAGTATAAAAAAAAAATGTTTCCACCTACAATACTGAATCAGAATGAAAAGAAATGGCTGCTCCCACAAGACTGGATCAGGATTAAAACATGGCTTTTCTGGGGTACATAACACTTTCAAACTGGCACATCCTTCTTCAACATTATACCAGGGAAGTTCTGGCATTTCAACCTCAAGTATATCAGCCACCTTTTGTTCCACGTTTTAGCCAACGACTTAAAAGAAACTGTTAATGCCCTTTCTAACCCCTTGAGCTACAACACTGAATGTAGAATCTCTACTTATTGGGCTCATGCGCTGGTTTGAAACTGTTTTGTACCCCAGAAAAACGTGTACTTTAACCCTGATTCATTATTGCTGGGTGAGATCTTTTGATTAGATGGTTTCCAAGGAGATGTGTCTCCACCCATTCAGGAGTTGCTTTCTGGAACCCTCTGAAGAAGGAACCATTTTGGAAAAGTTTTAGAGCCCACACAGCCAGAGACCTTTGGAGATTAAAGAAAATGCCCCTGGGAAAGCTGATGAAGACGCAGGGAGAGAAAGTTAGCAGACATCACCATTTGCCTTCCCTGCTGACAGAGGTGTCCAGAGGCCAAAGACCCCAGTAGATGCCAGCCACTTACCTTCGCAGCTGATAGAGGTATTCCAGACGGCATGGGCCTTTCTAGAGTGAAGGTAACCTCTTGTTAGTGCCTTAATTTGGACATTTTCATGGCCTTAGAACTGTAAACTTGCAACTTAAATTCTCCTTTCTAAAGCTGTTTCATTTCTGGTATATTGCATTCTGGCAGCTTTAACAAACTAAAACAATGCATATTGATAAATTCAGCTTGAACCAATTTTATAATCCTTCTATCATTATCCCATATCCTTAATATCTATTCCCACACATATTCCCCTGATTTCTGTCTATAGAAAATGGAAAATTCATGCAGTTCTTTTGGAGTATAGTATACTGCCTCATGGGTCACACTGTACCTCACCTTTCGGGGCCTGTTGAGACTTTAGTCTAGTTACAGGTCTTGAAGAAAAGAGGCATGGTGGGGGTGGGTCATGAAAAGAATTACAAGTGTCTTTCAAGCCAATTACCTCAGGGCATTCTGATGCAGTTTCATCTGGTGATAGAGGATTAATGGCTCTAAGCAGAGTAGTGCTCCAGGCAGGAAAGTAACCACTTCCCAATGGGAGGTGGCTATTGGCTTAGCAAGCACTGAAGTTCTATCTCTTTAGGTAGAGATTGGATGGCTGACTCCTCAGGGCAGACCAGAGGCCAGGAAGCTGTTTCCTCAAGGCAGGCTGGAGGTCAGAAAATTCTTTCCTCAGGGCAGGCTTGATGTTGGGTAGCTCTTTCCTCAAGGCAAGCTGGAGGTCAGGAAGCTATCTCCTCAGGGCATGCTGCAGGTGGGACAGCTGTTTTCTTAGGACAGACCATTACAGGTCTATCTAGCAAAGACTCAGCAGAATCCAAGGTTTCTATGTCCCCACTAATAATATGGTGTCCATATTATCAACCCATATGTCCCATGCCAAGTTTCAGGAGACCATTCTTTTCCACTCAAAGCCCTTAGTTTAACAGCAGACACCCTGTAAGGCTGAAAATTTAGTTTACATTGTAAATCTGCTACTCACATTTTGAGACTCTGGGTTTGGTTTTTAGAGATCTCAAATCTGCAACCACAGGAAATGAGATTTTATTTCAGGGAACACAGAAACTTTTACATCTTCATGTGGCATTTAAGTTGTAAATTTGAAGCCTTCAGCTTATCTCTTTCCTTTATAACTGTATCCAGCGTATCTAAGAACAAACAGCCAATATCATTACACCTCTTAATTCTACAAAATGCCATGGAGGTGTCAAAAACACTCTCAAATTAGTGCCCTGCCTTGTATAAGTATACAATTAGCAGAATCAAATGGTGATATTTTGCATATCTCCATTGTCAACTCACTTCATCAACTGTCAGTGCCATGTTGATTATTGGAAAGAGTCACTAATGTCTTTGAATCTAATCAAAGTAGAAAACTAATTGTAAAAACACATTTTTAACATTCTGTTTCTCAAGAACCACTTCCAGTACCAAGCTGCATTAGTCAGAGTTCTCTAGGGAAACAGCACCAACAGGAGATTTCTGTAAATATGAGATTTATAAGAGTGTCTCACAAAAGTGTGGGGGTTCAAGAGTCCAAATTCCATAGGGCAGGCTGTGAGGCTGGTGGCTCCAATGAAGGGTCAGGATGAACTCCACAGAAGAGGCTCACTGACTGAAGAAACACTGAAAGTTCTCTCTACTTCAAAGTTCTCTTCTTCTCCCTTAAAAGTCTACAACTATATAATGACACAGCTTTCGCAGTGTGCCTGTGTAATTGTGAAAACCTTGAGTTTGATGCTTCTTTTATCTACCTGATGGACAGATGAGTAAAACATATGGATTAAAAATAAATAAATAATAGGGGGAACAATTGTTAAAATAAATTTAGTAGATTGAAATGCTAGTGCTCAATGAAAGGGAGGGTAAGGGGCATGGTATGTATGAATTTTTTTCTGTTTTCTTTTTATTTCTTTTTCTGAATTGATGCAAATGTTCTAAGAAATGATCATGATAAATATAAACTATGTGATAAAAAAGAATGTTCACATTGTATGTTGATTGGTTTTATTAATACAAATTTTTTAAAAGTCTACAACTGATTGGATCAAATCCATCTAATTGGATTCTCTCATTTTTACATGACACATCTTTAGTTTATCATAGATGTAATCAGTCACAGATACAATCAACTGACTGATGATTTAACAAACCAGCCTTCTGGATTATCAACCAGACATGAAATATCCTTGCAATAATGATTAGGCCACTTTTTGCCTGATCAGACAACTGGGTACCATGACCTGACCAAGTTGACACCTGAACCCAAACATCACACTTTGTATTTGTATTCTTACTGGAATGATTTAAGGCTTTTGTGATATTGTGATGAAATGAATGTATTTTGTATATGGAAAGATATAGTACATCATATTCAGGACAGATGAGCACTGTTAGGAAAAATGTTTGTTATTGTCTTTTATTTAGAGATTAAATATGGTTTAAGGCAATGTGTATAGTTGCCAGATTGACAAAGCGTGGACTCTGCAGTAGTTAGGTTCAAGTGTCAACTTGGCCAGATATGGAGCCCAGTTGTTCTGTTGCTTTGGATTTAAATCATCAGTGTGTGAATTTCATTTATGGCTAATTACATCTACAGTTGACTAAAGGGAGTCCCTTCCACAATTAGTGAGGCTTAAAAGAACAGTCAGAAGAGAGGTGCTCAGAGCAACTCAGATCTGACATTTGGAGATGGAGAAGGGAATTGCCCCCAAGAAAGCCATTTGAACCCAAAAGCCAGGAGGGTAAGCCAGCAGATGTCACTGTGTGCCTTCCCATGTGACAGACAAAGCTAGGGGAAAGCCAGCTGCCCTTAATCTAAAGAACTGTAAATTGTAACTAAATAAATCCCTTTTATAAAAGCCAGTCCATTTCTGTTGTATTGCATTCTGGCAACATTAGCAAACCAAAAACATGATGGAATGAAAGTATTTTGTATACGGAAAGAAAATGTATTTTGGGGATCCAGAAGGTGAAATGTGTTGGTTTGAAACTGTTATGTACCCCCAGAACAGCCATATTATTTTAATCCGGTCTGTGGGTGCAGCCCTATTTTTGGGGGCAGGACCCTTTGATTAGTTTGTTTCCATGGAGATGTGACCTACCAATTGTGGACAGGATGTTTTGATTAGGTTCTTTCCATGGAGATGTGACCCACTCAGTTGCGGGTGGGACCTTCTGATTAGATGGAAATGCGACCTTGCCCATTCAAAATGTGTCTTAATCTGCTTACTGGAGACCTTTAACCGGGAGACATCTTGGACAGAGTAGACAGATGCTTGGAGAGCTGACACTGAGAGCACAGAGATGAAACCAAGTGACAGATTTGGCGATGTAGAGGAGGAGCACCCCAGGAGACACCAGAAGGTGAGAGAGCCATTTGATACTAGAAGCCAGGAGAGAAGGGCCAGCCAACATCATTAAACCTCTCTGTGCCTTCCCATGTGCCTCCTCATGTGTGATACTTAGATTCAGGTGTTAACCTGAACCCGGCCAGGTGTTGATGCCCCTTGTTCTGTTTCTGTGGACTTAAATCATCACAGCATGTGAAATTTATCTATGGCCGATTACATCTGCAGTTGGCTAAGGAGAGTGCCTCCTACAATGAATGACATTTAATTTAATCAGCAGATGTCACTGGATGCCCTCCCTTTGACAGAGAAATTCAGATGAAAGCTAACTACCTTTCCTCTGAAGAACTATAAATTTATAACTAAATAAATCTCCTTATTAACAGCCGAACCATCTCTGGTATGTTGCATTCTAGCAGCTTTAGCAAACTAAAACACCATGTGACAGAGAAACCCAGTACACAATTGGTTTTTCTTAAGTGGAGGTACTGTCCTGTTGATGTCTTGAATTGGACATTTTCACAGCCTAAGAATTGTAAATTGTAATTGCTATTGTAAAAACCAATCCATTTTTGGTTTATTGCATTTCAGCAGCTTTAGCAAACGGAAACAGATTATAAGGGTTTCTCTGTTCCTCACTGTACTTAGACCAGGGATCCACACTTTGAGTATGGGCTGGTTCCATAGAGACACTGGGAGGAATGCGGGAGGGGGCAGCAAGGGTGTCAGGAAATCCTACATTTTTAAGTTACCTTATTCTTGATTCAGCACGCACCCCGTTGCTGCAATCCTTTAGCTGTTTTCTGGAGCTTTGAGAAAGATGTTTCTGCCAGTTCTTGCTGATTGTTCAAAACTCTGGTGGGGACATGGATCCCTAGAGCCTCTCACTCCACCATCCTGATCAGGATGTGGTACTGTAGTCTTAAATTAGGAATTGTAATTATCAATATGAACTCAACACATATTTTATCTTTTAAAAAATTTGTAGCTCCATACTCAGACAAGGCCTTCGAATAATGACCAACCTAGGAGCAATAATACTCCTAGCACCCCATATGGCAATATCTAAATATCATTTCTAAAAAAAAGGAACAAGGACTACTTTTTTAAAAGGCTTGGGCTGGTTTGAAGGCATTATGTGCTCCAGAAAAGCCATGTCCTCTAATCCTCATTCAATATTATTGGGTGGGATCTTTTTGATTGTTTCCATGGAGATGTGACCCACCCAATTGTGGGTCGTAACTTTTGATTAGATGGTTTCCATGGAGATGTATCTCCACCCATTCAAAATAGGGTACTTACTGGAGCCCTTTAAGAGGAACCCATTTTGGAAAAACTCAGAGCCAACAGAGCCCACACAGCCAGAGACCTTTGAAAATGCAGAAGGCGAACACCCTGGAGAAGCTGCTGAAGAAGCCTGGAGATAAAGCTAGCAGATATCACCATGTGCATTTCCAGCTGAGAGAGAAACCCTGAACATCATCAGCTTTTCTTGAGTGAAGTTAACCTCTTCTTGGTGCCTTAATTTGGACATTTTCATGGCCTTAGAACTGCAAACTTGCAGCTTAATAAATTCCCTTTTTAAAAGCCATTCCATTTCTGGTATATTGCATTCCAGCAGCTTACGAACTAAAATAAGGCTGATTATGGATGTGGGCAGAAAATGTACAAGATAGGCCTGGAATGTAGTAAATGTACAAGAGGCTGGAATATCTTGGCATACCAGAAAATAAGGAAGCCATCAAAGACCTCAGGTCAAGCTAAAAGGACAATGAAGCTAACACTGGCCAAATATGGGATAATTTGAGCAGCAATAAGGATAATAATTGCAATGGAATTAAACACACTAAATGTGTTTAACACATGACTTCATAATGATGTTTAAAATCAATGGCCACATTTGGAGGATGCTAAAGAACCAGCTCATTTTATTGGAAACTGGTAAATAAAGGGAACGTACAAGCAGTTATCCTGCCCTTTTTATTTGATTTCTACTTCAGGATAAATGTACCATAAAAGATGCAAGTTACAGGTGCTTGGGAAACAGTGAGGAGTATCAAAATCAGGTTAGAAGAATTATACAGCACTAATCATAGTTTGGAAGATGAAGAGGAAAGTACAGAGAGTGGAAGCAAGGAGAACATTTTAAAGACTGTTTTAATAATCTAAAAAGAGAGTTAGGTAGAGGCCTGGAAACAAAATAATGGCAACAGATTTGGAAATGAGGGAACAAATTTAATTGACCAACTAGATGGATGACAGGAGTTAAAAATATCAGTAAAGTTTTTGTATCTTGGGTAATTAATGGATGGTGGTGCCCTTAACCAAATCAATGAAAGGCAATAATACTCCCACCAAAATCCTACAAATTTCAAAATTAGCCTTAGAAAAAATGCATAATGGCAAATTAGGGTAAAAGCAAACATAGGAAAAGAAATAGGTACTGGTATTGCTGTTATTCCAAGAATCTTTACATTTTTCATAATATCCATTATTCTCACCCCTAGTATATACAAGTACTTTTAAAATATTGATTTTACTGGGTTTATTTCTATCCCTTTTTCAAATAAGCAAACCATGTGCACTGTTTCTAAGTCAATAGACTTGGGTTCTATTATTTGCTCAACCAATTTCTAGCTGTCTGACTCTGGGCCAGTTACCTTTCCAAGCCTCAGTAGTCTCATCTCTAAAACAGATCCTCTTACATCAGTGCTGCCCATTCATTCACCTAATAAATGACAGCAGCAACAATAACAATAAAATATTGAGAACTTAACATAAATCAAATGAGATCATGCAAGGATGCTTTGAAAACTATAAAGTAGGAGAATTAAATGAGATAACTTAAAAATGCTCTGTACAGTTTAAAGTATTATAGGAGCTAGTACTATTATTTCTTCAATCTATAATTATCAACAGCTGCTAGATGTCCGGCATGGTGTGAGATTAACCACACATTAGTGGGCATTTGATAAGCACCAACCACTTGCCAACCATTATCCTAGGCAACTAATGTGTACACTTTTACTAATTATCATTATCCTTAAAGACAGGCATAATTATCTGAAATTCATTATTGAGTAGTTCCTTGAGATTCACAGACTTTAAGTAACTTGTTCAGTGTCAAAAGAGTCAGAAATGATGAAGCCAGGAATTTAACCCAGGACTGTCTGATTATAAAGCCTCTCCATTATATTACATTACCTCGTTAACCCTTTACATTCTGACTTTTGCCCACTATTTCTCATACTGTTATCAATAATGGCATCTTAAAGTCAACTACCTGTTAGCAGCCTTGATCTCTTCCAAACATGATACTACTGAGTAATATCTCCACACACCTCTACCCCACTTTCATTTCTGTTTTATACAACCCTACTCAAGTTCTTCTCTTCTAATTCTCTTGCTCTTAAATCCTTTAATTCTCTTGCTTAAAACATCCACCTTTCTATTATACCCTCTGTCCTTTCATTCTATGGCTGTTCTCTCAGAGTTCCTAAATACTGCTTCAATTGTTCTCTACTCTTAAATCCATTTCTAGTGTCCTGATCTTTCAAAACAGTTTCAATCCTTTACATTCCTAATGAGGTATTATCTCCTTTGGGTCAATAACTATTACTTGGTTACTCACTTGCAAGATGCCTAATGAATTCTGATCACGAAAATACAACCCAAAATATCTGTTGAATTTTCTTCCCTTTTTAAACAGGATAATTTAACATTTCCTTCAGTAAAGCAGAAAAAATTTTACTTTCCAATAGTATCCAACTACAAAAAGTCACTGAAACATTCTACTAGAAAATTACCTGAATGTCTGAATATTGTCAATCAATCCTTTAGAAAAATTAAATGAAAATTTACATTTTGACAATATAATGTCTAGATTGGACTGACACTAGTAATTTCAGCCATTTAAACCACAGAAAAGAAACAAGTAAATAAGAGGCCTCACAGACAAAGCAGATGTCACAAAGCTCAAGCACAGATGCACATTCATATTACTCACATGCCCCTTTGTCCTTCACATACAATTCAAACAAGCTTAGAATACTGTTTTTTTAAAGTACAACAATCAGAAGTGGGCAGGGAGGAAGATATAAGAAGATACGATGACAATGGTAAGATATGACATCTGACAGCAAAACTAGAAAGTGGAAAGTTATTAAAAGCAGTCCAACTAGAAATGTAAGAAAACACAACAACCTGGGATCATAAAGTGCAGAAGCAAACAATCCTACAATTCTCAACAGATCCTGTGAGCATCTCTAAAATACTCTACAGTAATCGCTGTCAAGATGTCCATGAGTAATCAAGAAAAATACTCCATCAAAGTATTTAAAATGAAAAACGCATTGGTGTTAAAGGGGATGAAATAAATTCCTAGAATGGTTCATTTCCAAAAGATTAAAAAAAAAACAAACAAGAATTTAATTGTTAATAGAAGAATTTTCACTCTTTATCACATATTATTTTCACTAAAATAAAGCAAATTCTCTAAAGCTGTATCAACTACCTTAACCGTGCTATCATCAAGGTAAATCTTATTATGTATAAGGGAGTAGGAAATAAACATAATATGTATTGTAAGAGATTTGGGCACTTATAGCAAGAAAACTTCACTATACATCACTATAGAAATACATTTAATAATGAAACTATGCATTGCAAAGATAGTTTATTTCTGGACACTCATTACCAGAAGTAGAGAAAACAGTGTGCACATTAGGTTTTAACTTCTTTTCCAAGCTTCAGGACAGACATACACATACTGCACTCTGCCTCCAAGTAAAGTGTGCTTCAGGCTCTTGGTCCTTCAAGAAGAACTCCTAACTACCTTTAGACAATCTCACCACACCCTGCATATCCCAGATGATAACCCTCCATTTTCAAAAACAAGGCATTATAGTATAATGGTTAGCAGCATGAACTATGCAGATGGTCAGCCTGGGTTTAAATTCTAGCCCCACCACTGAACTGAGTGACCTCGAGCACTTAACCCCCTGTACCTCAATTTCCTCATCTGTAACATGGAGACAATAAAAGTATTTAGCACTTAGAATCACTCAAAAATGTTAGTGATATATAATTTATGATGTAACTACAATGAACAAGGTACTGTGCTGGGTATCAGGGATTAAAAAATGAATAAGAACAGTTACTACCTTCAAAGAACTCCAACTCATGGGGAAAACAAAGTAGAACATGATAAATATTATGAATAAAGGTACACATGCTATGATGCTATGGAACGCAGAGTAGATTCTCAAATTAGATTCCCAAAGGACACCTCTTTTGTCTTAAATTTAGAAGTTAGACAACAAAACAATGGCTGCAAGATTTCCTGAGGCACAATTAGGTTAATCTTGGTGATCATGTATGACTGAATGTGAAATAATGTATTAAAATTCTTTGTATATAGTAAAGCATTATATGCACATTACTGAATATAAAGGTGTTGAAAAAGCCCAAATGCCCCAGAATCTCTCCTAATCTACGAACTGGGCAGCTTAAAATTCCCACAATAAAGAACCAAACGCAAAATATAGTTAAAAGTGGCAGTAGATGAAAAGAGAACTAATATTTATAGGCCTTCTATGTGCCAGACGCATTTTATTAGTTATTTCACCCAATCCTTACAACAACACAGTGAGGAAGGTATAATTACCCTCATTTTACAGATAAGGAAACAGGCTTCTCATGGTTAATTAATGTGTCCAAAGTCACAACTACTGGGTGGATGAGTCAGGATTCTAACTGAAAACCTGAGTTGCAACCACTAAATTGCGCTGCTTTGCTAGTATACCAGTGTGAATGTAATACACATTAAGGGTCACCAGTCAATCACAATGTGATAAAGATTCTTATTCCCAAGGAACACTGAGAAGGATCTTAAGTGTTTTAAAATAATAAACGGAATTTGTAGAGGTTGTTTTGAGAAATGCAGGTATGTACTTATAATAAGATAGAGCCAAAGAATCAGTTGAGCACCAACCCCGAGAAAGCATTTTGGAAATATGTTAGGGTCTTTTTACTACTCATAATTATTGGAAGAAACTCCCAGCATTTGCTTGTTAGAGGCCAGGATCATGCACAACAAAGAATTGCCCGATATGTAAGAAGAGAGGAATGTCCTGCCAGATTAAACCCAGTACAAATAAACATCAGGAGCAATCTCTCATATATACTGACACTGGGAAGCTTTTACAAGAAGTTAAGAGAATGAGAGGGAGGGGTAAGTGGTTTGAAAGGATTATGTGCCCTAGAAAAGCCATGTTTTAATCCTGATCCATCTCGTGGAGGCAGCCATTTCTTTTAATTCCTATTCAGTATTGCAGGTTGGAAACTTGATTAAATTATACCGCGGAGATGTGACGCACCCAATTGTGGGTATTAATTTTTGATTAGAGGGAGATGTGACTCCAAGTAGGTCTTGATTAGTTTACTGAAATCCCTTCAGAAGGAACTATTTTGGAAAACGCTACAAAGCCACCAGAAGCACCAGAGCCCATGCAGCCAGAAACCTTTGGAAATGAAGAAGGAAAATGCCCCTGGGGAGTTTCATGAAACAAGAAGCCTGGAGAGGAAGCTAGCAGACATCACCATGTTCACCATGTGCCTTTCCAGTTGAGAGAGAAACCCTGAACTTCACTGGCCTTTTTTGAGTGAAGGTAACCTCTTATTGGTGCCTTCATTTGAACATTTTTATAGACTTGTTTTAATTGGGACATTTTCAAGGCCTTAGAACTGTAAACTTGCAACCTCATAAATCGCCCCTTTTAAAAACCATTCCATTCCTGGTATATCACATTCTGGCAGCTAGCAAACTACAACAGTAAGTATGTATGAGTTTTTCCTTTTTTCTTTTTATTTCTTTTTCTGGAGTGATACAAATGCTCTAAAAAATGGTCATGGTGGGGACTTCCTGGAAGATGGCGGCTTAGTAAGACGCGCGGATCTTAGTTTCTTCTCCAGGACACCTACTAGGGGAGTAGAAACGATACAGAAAGCGCCCAAAGCCACAACAGAGATAAAAAAAGACAGCGTACCCCATCCCGGAACGGCTGGCTGGCTGAGAGAAGCAGCTCGGGTGAGATCGCCGAGGCGCGCGGGCCTTACCGGGCGGGGCGGGAAGCGGCCGGAGTTACTCCCTTCCCCCTTCCCGGGCCGGCTGGGAGAATTGGAGAGGCGGTCCCCTGAAACCAAGGCGACTGGCGCCCACACCACGCGCAGCCCCCGGACCAAGTGAGAGAATTGGATCGGAAATCCCCAGCCCGCAGAGAACGGTGACGGGTGGGGGAGGCCCCTTCCAAACCCGTGACTCCCGGGGAACGTGCACTCTCTCGGGCGGGCTGCTGCTGCTGGCGCCCTCCCGCCACGCTTGTTGCCCAGGGCCGACTAGGAAATTCGGACGGGCTCTTTCCCTGGCTGCGGCGACCAGCAACCCTCCCTGCGTTCGGACCGAGGGCCGGCTCAAGCCGCTTCGGCTAGCGAACCCCCAGGAGGCGAGAGTGTTCCAAAGTTTAAGGTCCCACAGCACCTTTTACTGGTGGGACCCGCAGACAAACGTGTGCCACGAGCGCCACCTACTGGGCAGGATGAGAAAAACAGAACCCAGAGATTTCACAGAAAAATATTACAACCTTGCTGGGTCCAACACCAAGAGAAATCTGAATAAATGCCCAGAAGCCAGCAGCAGAAGATAACTGTCCACGCTCAAAAGATTGAGAATATGGCTCAGTCAAAGGAACAAACCAATAGCTCAAATGAGACACAAGAGCTGAGACAACTAATGCTGAATATACGAACAGAAATGGAAAACCTCTTCAAAAATGAAATCGATAAATTGAGGGAGGACATGAAGAGGACATGGGCTGAACATAAAGAAGAAATAGAAAAACTGAAAAAACAAATCGCAGAAATTATGGAAGTGAAGGATAAAGTAGCAAACATAGAAAAAATAATGGATAGCTACAATGATAGATTTAAAGAGACAGAAGATAGAATTAGTGATTTGGAGGATGGAACATCTGAATTCCAAAAAGAAACAGAAACTATCGGGAAAAGAATGGAAAAATTTGAACAGGGTATCAGGGAACTCAAGGACAATATGAACCGCACAAATATACGTGTTGTGGGTGTCCCAGAAGGAGAAGAGAAGGGAAAAGGAGGAGAAAAACTAATGGAAGAAATTTTCACTGAAAATTTCCCAACTCTTATGAAAGACCTAAAATTACAGATCCAAGAAGTGCAGCGCACCCCAAAGAGATTAGACCCAAATAGGCGTTCTCCAAGACACTTACTAGTTAGAATGTCAGAGGTCAAAGAGAAAGAGAAGATCTTGAAAGCAGCAAGAGAAAAACAATCCATTACATACAAGGGAAACCCAATAAGACTTTGTGTAGATTTCTCAGCAGAAACCATGGAAGCTAGAAGACAGTGGGATGATATATTTAAAATACTAAAAGAGAAAAACTGCCAACCAAGACTCCTATATCCAGCAAAATTATCCTTCAAAAATGAGGGAGAAATTAAAACATTCTCAGACAAAAAGTCACTGAAAGAATTTGTGACCAAGAGACCAGCTCTGCAAGAAATACTAAAGGGAGCACTAGAGTCAGATACAAAAAGACAGAAGAGAGAGATATGGAAAAGAGTGTAGAAAGAAGGAAAATCAGATATGATATATATAATACAAAAGGCAAAATGTTAGAGGAAAATATTATCCAAACAGTAATAATACTAAATGTCAATGGACTGAATTCCCCAATCAAAAGACACAGATTGGCAGAATGGATTAAAAAACAGGATCCTTCTATATGCTGTCTACAGGAAACACATCTTAGACCCAAAGATAAACATAGGTTGAAAGTGAAAGGTTGGGAAAAGATATTTCATGCAAATAACAACCAGAAAAGAGCAGGAGTGGCTATACTAATATCCAACAAATTAGACTTCAAATGTAAAACAGTTAAAAGAGACAAAGAAGGACACTATATACTAATAAAAGGAACAATTAAACAAGAAGACATAACAATCATAAATATTTACGCACCGAATCAGAATGCCCCAAAATACGTGAGGAATATACTGCAAACACTGAAAAGGGAAATAGACGCATATACCATAATAGTTGGAGACTTCAACTCACCACTCTCATCAAGGGACAGAACATCTAGACAGAGGATCAACAAAGAAATAGAGAATCTGAATATTACTATAAATGAACTAGACTTAATAGACATTTATAGGACATTACATCCCACAACAGCAGGATACACCTTTTTCTCAAGTGCTCATGGATCATTCACAAAGATAGACCATATGCTGGGTCACAAAGCAAGTCTTAACAAATTTAAAAAGATTGAAATCTTACACAACACTTTCTCGGACCATAAAGGAATGATGTTGGAAATCAATAATAGGCAGAGTGCCAGAAAATTCACAAATACGTGGAGGCTCAACAACACACTCCTAAACAACGACTGGGTCAAAGAAGAAATTGCAAGAGAAATTAGCAAATACCTCGAGGCGAATGAAAATGAAAACACAACATATCAAAACTTACGGGACGCAGCAAAGGCAGTGCTAAGAGGGAAATTTATTGCTCTAAATGCCTATATCAGAAAAGAAGAAAAGGCAAAAATTCAGGAATTAACTATCCATTTGGAAGAACTGGAGAAAGAACAGCAAGCTAACCCCAAAGCAAGCAAAAGGAAAGAAATAACAAAGATTAGAGCACAAATAAATGAAATTGAAAACATGAAAACAATAGAGAAAATCAATAAGGCCAGAAGTTGGTTCTATGAGAAAATCAATAAGATTGATGGGCCCTTAGCAAGATTGACAAAAAGAAGAAGAGAGAGGATGCAAATAAATAAGATCAGAAATGGAAGAGGAGACATAACTACTGACCTCACAGAAATAAAGGAGGTAATAACAGGATACTATGAACAACTTTACGCTAATAAATACAACAATTTAGAGGAAATGGACGGGTTCCTGGAAAGACATGAACAACCAACTTTGACTCAAGAAGACATAGATGACCTCAACAAACCAATCACAAGTAAAGAAATTGAATTAGTCATTCAAAAGCTTCCTAAAAAGAAAAGTCCAGGACCAGATGGCTTCACATGTGAATTCTACCAAACGTTCCAGAAAGAATTAGTACCAATTCTCTTCAAACTCTTCAAAAAAATCGAAGTGGAGGGAAAACTACCTAATTCATTCTATGAAGCCAACATCACCCTCATACCAAAACCAGGCAAAGATATTACAAAAAAAGAAAACTACAGACCAATCTCTCTAATGAATACAGATGCAAAAATCCTCAATAAAATTCTAGCAAATCGTATCCAACAACACATTAAAAGAATTATACATCATGACCAAGTAGGATTCATCCCAGGTATGCAAGGATGGTTCAACATAAGAAAATCAATTAATGTAATACACCATATCAACAAATCAAAGCAGAAAAATCACATGATCATCTCAATTGATGCAGAGAAGGCATTCGACAAGATTCAACATCCTTTCCTGTTGAAAACACTTCAAAAGATAGGAATACAAGGGAACTTCCTTAAAATGATAGAGGGAATATATGAAAAACCCACAGCTAATATCATCCTCAATGGGGAAAAATTGAAAACTTTCCCCCTAAGATCAGGAACAAGACAAGGATGTCCACTATCACCACTATTATTCAACATTGTGTTGGAGGTTCTAGCCAGAGCAATTAGACAAGAAAAAGAAATACAAGGCATCAAAATTGGAAAGGAAGAAGTAAAACTATCACTGTTTGCAGACGATATGATACTATACGTCGAAAACCCGGAAAAATCCACAACAAAACTACTAGAGCTAATAAATGAGTACAGCAAAGTAGCAGGTTACAAGATCAACATTCAAAAATCTGTAGCATTTCTATACACTAGTAAGGAACAAGCTGAGGGGGAAATCAAGAAACGAATCCCATTTACAATTGCAACTAAAAGAATAAAATACCTAGGAATAAATTTAACTAAAGAGACAAAAAACCTATATAAAGAAAACTACAAAAAACCGCTAAAAGAAATCACAGAAGACCTAAATAGATGGAAGGGCATACCGTGTTCATGGATTGGAAGACTAAATATAGTTAAGATGTCAATCCTACCTAAATTGATTTACAGATTCAATGCAATACCAATCAAAATCCCAACAACTTATTTTTCAGAAATAGAAAAACCAATAAGCAAATTTATCTGGAAGGGCAGGGTGCCCCGAATTGCTAAAAACATCTTGAGGAAAAAAAACGAAGCTGGAGGTCTCGCGCTGCCTGACTTTAAGGCATATTATGACGCCACAGTGGTCAAAACAGCATGGTATTGGCATAAAGATAGATATATCGACCAATGGAATCGAATAGAGTGCTCAGATATAGACCCTCTCATCTATGGACATTTGATCTTTGATAAGGCAGTCAAGCCAACTCACCTGGGACAGAGCAGTCTCTTCAATAAATGGTGCCTAGAGAACTGGATATCCATATGCAAAAGAATGAAAGAAGACCCATCTCTCACACCCTATACAAAAGTTAACTCAAAATGGATCAAAGATCTAAACATTAGGTCTAAGACCATAAAACAGTTAGAGGAAAATGTTGGGAGATATCTTATGGATCTTACAACTGGAGGCGGTTTTATGGACCTTAAACCTAAAGCAAGAGCACTGAAGAAGGAAATAAATAAATGGGAACTCCTCAAAATTAAACACTTTTGTGCATCAAAGAACTTCATCAAGAAAGTAGAAAGACAGCCTTCACAATGGGAGACAATATTTGGAAATGATATAGCAGATAAAGGTCTAGTATCCAGAATTTATAAAGAGATTGTTCATCTCAACAACAAAAAGACAGCCAACCCAATTACAAAATGGGAAAAAGACTTGAACAGACACCTCTCAGAAGAGGAAATACGGATGGCCAAGAGGCACATGAAGAGATGCTCAATGTCCCTGGCCATTAGAGAAATGCAAATCAAAACCACAATGAGATATCATCTCACACCCACCAGAATGGCCATTATCAACAAAACAGAAAATCACAAGTGCTGGAGAGGATGCGGAGAAAGAGGCACACTTATCCACTGTTGGTGGGAATGTCAAAGGGTGCAACCACTGTGGAAGGCAGTTTGGCGGTTCCTCAAAAAGCTGGATATAGAATTGCCATACGACCCAGCAATACCATTGCTAGGTATCTACTCAAAGGACTTAAGGGCAAAGACACAAACGGACATTTGCACACCAATGTTTATAGCAGCATTATTTACAATTGCAAAGAGATGGAAACAGCCAAAATCTCCATCAACAGAAGAGTGGCTAAACAAACTGTGGTATATACATACGATGGAATATTATGCAGCTTTAAGACAAGATAAACTTATGAACCATGTAATAACATGGATGGACCTAGAGAATATTATGCTGAGTGAATCCAGCCAAAAACTAAAGGACAAATACTGTATGGTCCCACTGATGTGAACGGACATTCGAGAATAAACTTGAAATATGTCATTGGTAACAGAGTTCAGCAGGAGTTAGAAACAGGGTAAGACAATGGGTAATTGAAGCTGAAGGGATACAGACTGTGCAACAGGACTAGATACAAAAACTCAAAAATGGACAGCACAATAATACCTAATTGTAAAGTAATCATGTTAAAACACTGAATGAAGCTGCATCTGAGCTAAAAAAAAAAAAAAAAAAATGGTCATGGTGATGAGTTCACAACTATGTAACAATAATGTGAGCCACTGATTGTACACCATGTATACAATGTACGTGTGTGAAGATTTATCAATAAAACAAAAAAAGAAAAGTGCAATAATTTAGGGCAAAGACTTTATGAGCATAGAAATATGAATCAAATAAAGACATTTCAAAATTATTAAATAATGAACCTACTCCAAGCTCTATTTATTAGAACATTTTCAACTTCATATTAGTTGAAGAGGGTATTGGTGAAATATTGCAGTTACTGCAAAAGCAATGAAATCTCTGCAAAAAAATGTCAGAGAGGTATTAGAATCTCCTTTTAACATATTACAAACAAAAGGTTACTAAAAAGTTACTTTGAACATTTCAGATTAAAAATACTTCATTTACCATGTAACATGGCAATTTACTTCTAGGTATATACCCAAAACATTTGAAAGCAGGGATTCAAACAGGTATTTGCACACCAACGTCCATCTCAGCATTATTCACAATTGCCAAAGCATGGAAGCAACCCAAGTGTCCATTATCCGATTAATGGATAAATAAGATGTGATACACACACACACACACACACACACACACACACACACACACACACACACACACACACACACACACACACACAGTGGAATATTATTCAGCCATAAAAAGGAGTAAAGTTCTGTTATATGCCACAACATGGATGAACCTTGAAGACATCATGTTGAGTGAAATAACTCAGGCACAAAAGGACAAATTCTAGGGGGTGCAAAAGTAGTTCAGCCATAAAAAGGAGTAAAGTTCTGTTATGTGCCACAACATGGATGAACCTTGAAGACAACATGTTGAGTGAAGTAACCCAGGCACAAAAGGACAAATACTCAGCGGGGGGGGGGGGGGGGGGGGGGGCGCAAAGGTAGTTCAGTGGTAGAATTCTCACCTGCTATGTGAGAGACCTGGGTTCAATTCCCGGCCTGTGTATTTATCTACAACCCCCACCACCCCACCTAAAAATTTTCAACAAATGGTGCTGCAATAATGGGATAGTCACATGGAAAAAGAATGAGTATGACCCCCACCATACAGCATACAAAAAAAAGCAACAAATATTGTATGCTCTCACTGATATGAAATAATTAGAATAAGCAAGTTACCAGGGGCGACGGTAAGGGTAGACAATCAGAAGGTAAGCTTAATTTGCACACAGTTTCTATTTGGGTTGACTGTAAAGCTTTGGTAATTGATACAACATTCTGCATGTAATTGACAGTACATGTAAATGTGATTAAAAGGAGAAATTTTAGGTTGTATATTTGTTACTAGAATAAAAATTAAAAAAAACACACAGGACTATGCAACACAAACACTGAAACCTACTGTAAAGAAAGGACTATAGTTAGTCGTATAATTATAAAATGTTCTTTAATGAATTTTAACAAATGTACCACACTAATGCAAGTGTTAATAATAGGGTGGTATATGAGAACTCTTTATTTTATGCATTTTTTCTCTGTAAACCCACAACTTCTCTAATAAAAATAATGTTTCGTTAAAAGAGGGGATAGGAAAATGTCTGAAACTGTTGAATTGCAATCCAGAAGCTGTGATTCTGGAAGGTGAATGTATAACTATACAGCTTTTACAGTGTGATCATGTGATTGTGAAAACCTTGTGACTGACACTCCCTTATACAGTATATGGACAGACACGTAAGAAAATAAAAATGAAAGATAAATAAATAATAGAGTGGATTAGGAATATGGGATATTTTTGGTGTTCCTTTTAATTTTGTTTTTATTTTTGTTGTTTTGTAGTAATATTCAAAAATCAACTGTGATGATAAGTGCCCAATTATATGATGATACAGTGAACCACTGATTGTATACTTTAGATGATTATATGGTATGTGAATATAACTCAATATAATTGCATTATAAAAAAAGAGGGTCCAACCAGGACCATTCCAGCCAATCCTAAAGAACACCTAGGTAATATATAAGTTTCCGTTCCAGGCACTAGAGTAACTTTCCAGAAACTTACAACCTCCAGATGGGTCCCTGGTCCAGATAAATTCTGAAACCTAGCCCAGCCTCTCCAGAACATCAGATAATTCCATCTCCCTATCCCATATCAGTGACAGACCCTTCCCATATCAGAAATTTAGAATTGCCATAGATCAAAAAACCCCAAAGAGAGGCATGGAAAGATCAAAGGTGATAGCAGAATTATACATACATAGAAGATAGGACTTCACAATTGAAAATGAATGTTGAATCATTAAATTGATATCTCTTTTAGTCTCCAGTACTTTAGAGCAGCTAGAAGTAAAAACCTAAAATTGTGAAATTGTAACCCATGTCAAAGTCTGAAATATGTTCTACAACTAAATGTGGTACTGTGCTTTGAAATTTGTAGCTTTTTTGTATATATGTTATTGTTCACAAAAAAAGAAGGGAAAAAAGTTGATTGTGATGATAAAAAATACTTAATTAAGCTCTCTAGCTTTCTATATTCTGGAGCAGCTAGAAGGATCGTATGGTAGCTAGCCCATGAAAACCCTGGGATCTTTTTTCAAAGACTGTTTTGAAAACTATTACTTTTTTATTTCTTTGCTTTGTATAAATGCTATACTACACAATTTAAAAAGTTAAAAAAAAAAGAGGGGGTAGGGGTGTGATAGGGTTGAGAGCCATATTCAGTAACTTGCAGAGACCTGAACCAGGAGGAGAGCTCAGAAACTGGCCATGAATCTGATCAAAAGGAAAAGGGAGAATGCTCTATATTACTTGTCCTATGATAGTTCAATCAACAGCGTTAAGAAACAATAGCACCAAAATTGGAAGCAAAGTAAAAGTTAATAAAATAGTGGAGAAGTAGATTAAGAAACCCAACAATTAAGGGTGAATATGCAACCAACTCCCGGTAATACTTTTAGACATTACTCAGAAGTAACCATGGAATCAGGGTTGATAAAGGGATCTAAGATAGAAAAAAATATTTGAAGAAGGATTAGTTAAAATTTCAATACTAAAAAAGTATCAAGAAGAAAATTTGACTAATCAAAATTAATTATTTAAATACGGTCTATGACCCAGATTACATGTTCATGATTACAGTAAAACTTAGCTGTACATCAGCTAGTCTGTATATGTACTGAAAATCAAAATAAAGGGGGTTAAGAAGTTAATGAGAATTAATGGTCAAGAGGTCACAATACAAAAGGTTCACTTCAGAAAAAGAAAATCCTATCACCAAAAGCTCCCACCCCCCCCCACCCCCAGCACTAGGCATATGAATGAGGATAACATTAGGGGTGCTGAAGGGAACTACAGGGGACAATTCTTTCAATCCATTAACTCTAAGTGGGCAGTATTTTCCTCAAGCCAGGGTAAGTAACAGGGTTACTTTTAATAGGTACTTTTAAAGCAAAAATGCTGAAATACTTAAAGATGCCTCAATGTTTGATGTTTAAAGTACGCCATGCTGTATCAGTTTGTCCCCTAAATAGAACAGATAGCTTTGAAAGGGAAAACCAAACAAATAATTAAAACAGAATGTATTTCATTCCTCCTTTCATGACCTGAAGGAGAGCAGCAAACTCTTGAATAACATACTCATCCACATCCCCAGTCTTTCTATTTTAAAAGTCATGCATGCTTTTTGTGAAAATATTTTAATTGTAATAACATTTATCCAACACAAAATTTCCAATTTTAACCACTTTCATGTGTACAAATCAGTGATATTGATGACATTCATAATATTGTACTGCTAAATCCACTGTGGTAGACTGAATTACGTACCTCCATTTAGACTAGTTCACACCCATTCCCATGAACCCATTTGTGCTGGTTTGAAAGGATGTATGTTCCCTATAAGCGCCATGTTTTTTTTTTTGTTTTTTTTTTTGTTTTTTTTATAGTTTTTTTTATAAATTAAAAAAAGAATTAACAAAACAATTAGAAATCATTCCATTCTACATGTACAATCAGTAATTCTTAATAACATCACATAGTTGCATATTCATCATTTTAGTACATTTGCATCGATTTAGAAAAAGAAATAAAAAGACAACAGAATAAGAATTAAAACATTAATAGAAAGAAAAAAAAAAACCTATACCTCACATGCAGCTTCATTCAGTGTTTTAACATAATTGCATTACAATTGGGTAGTATTGTGCTGTCCATTTCTGAGTTTTTATATCCAGTCCCGTTGTACAGTCTGTATCCCTTCAGCTCCAATTACCCCTTCTCTCTTTTTTTTTTTTAATTAACGGAAAAAAAGAAATTAACCCAACATTTAGAAATCATACCATTCTACATATGCAATCAGTAATTCTTAACATCATCACATAGATGCATGATCATCATTTCTTAGTACATTTGCATCGGTTTAGAAGAACTAGCAACATAACCGAAAAAGATATAGAATGTTAATATAGAGACAAAAATAAAAGTAATAATAGTAAAGTCAAAACAAAACAAAACAAAAACCCATAGCTCAGATGCAGCTTCATTCAGTGTTTTAACAAGATTACTTTACAATTAGGTATTATTGTGCTGTCCATTTTTGAGTTTTTGTATCTAGTCCTGTTGCACAGTCTGTATCCCTTCAACTCCAATTGTCCATTATCTTACCCTGTTTCTACCTCCTGCTGGACTCTGTTACCAATGACATATTCCAAATTTATTCTCGAATGTCTGTTCACATCAGTGGGACCATACAGTATTTGTCCTTTAGTTTTTGGCTAGACTCACTCAGCATAATGTTCTCTAGGTCCATCCATGTTATTACATGCTTCATAAGTTTATCCTGTCTTAAAGCTGCATAGTATTCCATCATATGTATATACCACAGTTTGTTTAGCCACTCTTCTGTTGATGGAGATTTCGGCTGTTTCCATCTCTTTGCAATTGTAAATAACGCTGCTATAAACATTGGTGTGCAAATGCCCGTTTGTGTCTTTGCCCTTAAGTCCTTTGAGTATATTCCCAGCAATGGTATTGCTGGGTCGTATGGCAATTCTATATATATTCAGCTTTTTGAGGAACCGCCAAACTGCCTTCCACAGTGGTTGCACCATTTGACATTCCCACCAACAGTGGATAAGTGTGCCTCTTTCTCCACATCCTCTCCAGCACTTGTCATTTTCTGTTTTGTTGATAATGGCCATTCTGGTGGGTATAAGATGATATCTCATTGTGGTTTTGATTTGCATTTCTCTAATGGCCAGGGACATTGAGCATCTC
The DNA here is from genome assembly GCF_023851605.1 of Tamandua tetradactyla. Classification (NCBI taxonomy): domain Eukaryota; kingdom Metazoa; phylum Chordata; class Mammalia; order Pilosa; family Myrmecophagidae; genus Tamandua; species Tamandua tetradactyla. The sequence continues at coordinate 49,740,256 of NC_135353.1, read as the reverse complement.
TTCATGTGCCTTTTGGCCATTTGTATTTCCTCTTCTGAGAGGTGTCTGTTCAAGTCTTTTTCCCATTTTGTAATTGCATTGGCTGTCTTTTTGTTGTTGAGATGAACAATCTCTTTATAAATTCTGGATACTAGACCTTTATCTGATATATCATTTCCAAATATTGTCTCCCATTGTGTAGGCTGTCTTTCTACTTTCTTGATGAAGTTCTTTGATGCACAAAAGTGTTTAATTTTGAGGAGCTCCCATTTATTTATTTCCTTCTTCAGTGTTCTTGCTTTAGGTTTAAGGTCCATAAAACCGCCTCCAGTTGTAAGATCCATAAGATATCTCCCAACATTTTCCTCTAACTGTTTTATGGTCTTAGACCTAATGTTTAGATCTTTGATCCATTTTGAGTTAACTTTTGTATAGGGTGTGAGAGATGGGTCTTCTTTCATTCCTTTGCATATGGATATCCAGTTCTCTAGGCACCATTTATTGAAGAGACTGTTCTGTCCCAGGTGAGTTGGCTTGACTGCCTTATCAAAGATCAAATGTCCATAGATGAGAGGGTCTATATCTGAGCACTCTATTCGATTCCATTGGTCGATATATCTATCTTTATGCCAATACCATGCTGTTTTGACCACTGTGGTAAGAGCCATGTTTTAATCTAAACCCCATTTCGTAAAGGCAGAATAATCCCTACTCAATACTGTATGTTTGAATCTGTAATTAGATCATCTCCCTGGAGATGTAACCCAATAATTAATGGCTATTAAGCTGGATTGGGGGAAATGTGTCTCCACCCATTTGGGTGGGTCTTGATAAATTTCTGGAGTCCTATAAAAGAAGAAACATTTTGGAGAAAGAAAGAGATTCAGAGAGCAGAGCAGAATGACATAGCTATGAGAAGCAGAGTCTACCAGCCAGCGACCTTTGAGGATGAAGAAGGAAAATGCCTCCTGGGGTGTTTCATGAAACAGGAAGCCAGGAGAAGAAGCTAGCAGATGACACCGTGTTTGCCATGTGCCCTTCCAGGTGAGAGAGGAACCCTGAATGTGTTCACCATGTGCCTTTCCAGATGAGAGAGAAACTGTGACTGTACTCACCATGTACCCTTCCACTTGAGAGAGAAACCCTGAACTTCATTGGCCTTCTTGAACCAAGGTATCTTTCCCTAGATGCTTTAATTTGGACATTTCTATAGACTTGTTTAATTGGGACATTTTCTTGGCCTTAGAACTGTAAACTAGCAACTTACTAAATTCCCCTTTTAAAAGACATTCTGTTTCTGGTATATTGTATTCAGGCAGCTAGCAAACTAGAACACCATTGTAAACAGGACCTTTTGAAGATGTTATTTTTAGTTAAGGTATGGCCAACCAGTTATCAGTTGTTTTAGGAATTACATACTAGCAGTGTTTTTAAATTATTTCAGACTAAGTGTGAAGTAAAAATAAACCAAATAATTATTCATTACAATTTTATTTGCCAAAATCATTTAGGTTGATAGATTATGAGATAAACTATAACCTCAGGTAAAAATCATGAATATTTGAAGGACAGTTTTGTCTGTATCATCAAAGCCATCAATAACAGACAATTTAAATGTGTTTTCTTTAACTAAGACATATAGAATTTATGTTGTAAATATTTGCCTTCAACAATAATTTCTAAAGTACGTATTTTCTGATTTTTCACATTAAATATGTATTTTTAAAAATAACAGTTTTCAAGTGGATAAACACAGAAAGCTTAAAATGTCTTATACTGCGTTAGCCAGTCCTTGCTTTTCTCTTTCTATTTATTGAAACTAAAAAGTAAAGGTCAGCTTTCCTTTTTTTCTCCCAATCCCCAGTTTAATATACATTAGTCTGTAGAATATTTTTTCAAACTGCTATTTTTAAATATCGAGTTATCATTATTACCTTAATGACCTCTGAAAATTCCAGGTGCTTAATGTGATTAACATTAGCTAACTGATATGTCTTACTTCTAGCTCCAGATATGAAGAAATGATTGCCAGATGTTTGACACTTATTCAGTGTATTAAGTATACAAACAAGAAAACAAGCTACACAGCATGGCTACATATTTACTAGATTTTTCCGCAGGTTTTAATTTCTTCATTGGCCATGGATAATAATACCCACATTGCAAAGGGTGATTGTAAGGACAGAATGGAATAACACATGTTAAGTACCTAAACAAGAAGAAACGTAGTAAATGTCAGCCTCCTATCTTCCTTTCCTGACTTGACAACTTTGAATTTTAATAAATTGAAATGAAATTTCTTCTAATATATTTTAATATGAACTATGATCAAAAATTGTAATGCAATTCAAAATTTAATACCTTTTAAATAATTTAAGCATCTATTTTCTTTAATCTACAACTCCTCTCAATTATTGAATCCACCAGACATTTTATGTTCGAATGAACACAACTTTTAAAAGAGAAAAAATTGTGTGTGGTTAGTATACTCAACTAAATTTCTATATGTGTTATATAAGTTTAATTAACAAAAAAAAATGAAGTAAAGAAAAAGAAAAGTCATTCTTTGGTTCCAGTGTGACTCCCTCTGGTTTTGCAATCCCCAACTGAGTTCTGTTTTATTTTTAATACCCTAAGCTATTATCAACAATTTGAAGAGTTGCAGTTCTATGTATTTCAGTATTTTGAAAACCATATTAATTTCAATTCATTTTAAAAGATAAATGTATGACAACCAGCACATTCAGAACTTGAATAAACAGATTTTAGGTATGATCTTAGACCCAATATCCTTCTCACTCTCCGAGAGCTGCACACCATCTTCTACCCACAGAGGTAAATAAACATAGGTTGTACTTTCTGATTCCACCGCCCTTGAAACAACTGACTGGACCAAGAATGGAGCATATCCTATGCTAAATCAATTATACTGTATTTCCTGGGAATAAAGAAGATTTTTAATTATTTCAGACTAAGTTCAAAGTTAAAATGAACCAAATAATTATTCACTTTAATTTTATTTGCCAAAGTCAACAAAATTGGCTAGAAGTAAACAAGGGTCTTGGAGCAGCCTTGTGTACAGACAAGCAGACAGAGAGAGGGATGAAGCAGGATTTTCAAGAATATTGAGGCTTTCTGGCTCCCTATTCAAAGTCCTTTGGGAGGAGGCTTCCTGTCCCTTGGCCTCTACCCCCATAGGCTAGGGCTAGCTCACATGAGTTTCTGTTAATGGGAAGTAAAATCATCTCCAGGAAGACAGGAATAAACAAACACACAAACCCTAAAGGGCAATAGCCCCTCAAGGACAGGGCATAACATCATTTTAGTTTTAACAGATAATAAAATTTTTACCACAACTAAAATAAGTTATGGAAGAGAGAAAAATCTCCAATTTTAAAATAAATTCTTTCTTTGTTCCAATTACTGTTATTTTCTGACAACATAGCTAGTGGTATGATTTAATTTTTTAGTAATAACAAAAATTAAATTATGTAGGGAAAAACTGTGCAGGATTCTTTCTTCAGACTAAAAAAGAGTAAAACCAGTAAATTTAGCACTGGAAGTGGTGGTGATTGTGAGTTCCAATTAAAATAGTTAAGCCATTGTGTTTTCCTAATGATCTGGAGTCACTAGTGAGAAATCTATTAAGTGGGTCATGACAAGCATTAATTTTTCTAAATAGAACTAAACGAAAAAAAGTAGCAGGGGTAAATATTGGTATAAGGATAAGTATTCTTTCATGAAACCTATGTTTCAGCTACACACCCATTTGAGGGTACTAAGTCATAAAGTCAACTATATTTCTAACTGCTGGTCAGGGTCAAAAGAGCTCAAAAGTTACTGTAGAAAATACTAACCAGAGGCAATAGCTCCTAGTATTTCACTTCTATAACATACTTACTCTCTGAGTTAAAACAAATGAAAGTATTCCTTGGAAATACATTTTTAAATTAATGCAAAGCAGATCCCAGATCTAAATGGAAAACGCAAAAACATAAAACTTCTATAAGAAAAGATAGGAGAAAATCGTCAGGATCTTAGATTAGGCAAAGTTCTCCTATCTATTACAAAACGCATGATCCAGGAAGGGAAAAATTGATAAATTACATTTTATCAAAGTTAAAAGCATTTGCTTTGCAAAAGAAATAATAAAAGAATGAAATGACAAGCCACAAACTAGGAGAAAACATTTGAAAACCATATATCTGATAAAAAACCTGTAGCCAGAATTTATAAAGAATTACAACATAACAGAAAAAGCAAATACTCCGATTTTTAAAAATAGGCAACAGATCTGAACAGACACTTCAACCAAAGATATACAGATGAGTAATACAAAAATGAAAAGATGCTCAACATCATTTGTCATTAGGTACCTGCAGGTTAAAATTAAAATGAGATAATGTTTAACCACTTGGAAGACACTTAGGTAGTTTTAATAGTTCCTCAGTACAATATTATTTACATTACATTTAACATTATTATTTACATATCTTTACACACATATATAAGACTATTGATTGTATCCAGTCTTCTGATCGTGAAATTAAAAGGTATTTGCTTTATTTTTTATAGACTGCCTAATTGTTCTACCATACTAATACCCATATTAAGAATAAATGTGCTAAAAAAATTAAAATAAGTGAGCTTAATTATCAGCCCACCCCCTAGACATATATGGACAGCATTTCTTTTTTAAAAGTCTCATTTTTTCTATTTATCGTTCCAGATATTTAACTACTGAGGTAGAGACTTTTCTTATTCTTGTCATATTTCCTTTCCTGTGAGTTTACTATTTCAATCATTTGCCCATTTGTCTTTTTCTTCTTCTCATTTTTAAAATATTTTTATCAGCGCCATTGTAGGTTTACAGAAAAATCATGTACAAAGTACAAATTTCCAATATATCCCCCCTTAACACACATGGTTTCCGCTACTATTTTACATTACTATTTTACATTACAGTGGTAACTTTGTTACACTTGCTGAAATAATATAATTATACTCTTAACTATACTCCATAGTATACGTAAGAACTCACTCTTTGTGTTCCATAGTTCAACAGGTTTTCATAATTTTTATTCTGCTAAAATATATACAATATAAACTCTTCCATTTTAACCACTTTCAAGTATACAAATCAGTCGTATTAATTACATTCACAATAGAGTGCTACCTCAGGACCATATATTAACAAAACCTTTACATGATGCCAAACAGAAATTGTGCCAGTTGAGGATTAATCCCCATGTGCTATGCACACCCATGCCATGGGCAATCTGTATTCTAATTTATGACTCTGGATTTGCAAATTCTAATTTTTCCATATAAGTGAGATTATACAATATTTGTTCTTTAGTATTTGGCTTATTACACTCAAAATGACATCTTTAAGGTTCATCCATATTGTAATGAGCATGAGAACTTCATTCCTTTTTTATGGACAAATGATATTCCATTGTATGTACATACCACATTTTCTTTATCCATTTACCTGATCACAGACATTTGAGTTGCTTCTTCCTTTTGGTTCTTGTTAATAATGCTGCCATGAAAATTGTTTTCGATTCCTTTAGGTGTATATCTAGAAGTGGGACTGACAGGTCATACAGGACTTCTATACTTAACTTTCCGAGGAACTTCCAAACTGTCTTCTACAAGGGCTGCACAATTTAACATTCCCACCAACAATGTATGACAGTTCCCATTTCTCCACATCCTCTCCAACTCTAGTTATTTTCTGTTTTTCCAATGGAAATCATTCTAGTGGTTATGAAATGGCATCTCACTGTAGTGTGATTTGCATTTCCCTAATGGCTAATAATGTTGAGCATCTTTTCATGTGCTTATTGGCCATTTGTATATTTTCTTTGGAGAAAATTCCCTTCAAGTGCCTTGCCCATTTTTAAGTAAGATTGTCTTTGTGTTGCTGAGTTGCAGCAATTCTCTACATATTCCAGATAGTGAACCCATGGCAAATATATGATTTCGAAATATTTTCTGCCATTCTGTAGGTTGCCTTTTCAACTTTCTTGATAATGTACTTTAATGCTCAGAAGATTTAATTCTGATGAACTGCCATTTTCAGGCATACCTCAGAGATACAGTGGGTTTGGTACCAGGCCACCACAATAAAATGAATATCACAATAAAGTGAGTTACACAACTTTTTTTTTGTTTCCCAGTGAATAAAAAGTTAAGTGTGCAATAGCATTATGTCTAAAAAGAATTGTACATAATTAAAATATGACACAGAGACAGTGAGCACATGATGCTGGAAAAATGGTACCAAGAGACTTGATCAGTGCAGGTTTGCTTTAAACATTCATTTTTTTAAAAATGCAATAATCTATAAACTGCAATAAAGTGAAATGCAATAAACTAGGAATATTATAGTTTTTGTACTTATACATAAGTCTTTAATCTATTTTGAGTTAATTTTGTATATGATGTGAAGGAAAAATCCACTTTCATTCTTTTGCATGTGGATGTCTAGTTATACCAGCACAATTTGATGAAGAGCATATTCTTTCCAGTATATTCTGATATCCATATACCAGTATATTCTGGTATACTGCGTTTTCATTTTCATATTCCTCAACATATTTCCTAATTTACCTTATGAGATCTTCTTTGACACACAGATGGATTGTACATAGTACACTTGTTAAAAATCAATAGGTGATACATGTAAGGGTTTAATTCTGAACTCTCAGTTTGATTCCAATGCTCTATATCTATCCTTCTGCCAATATCACTCTGTTTTGATTACTATGGCTTTCTACCATATTTTGATTACTGTGGCTTTCTAATAAATTTGAAATCAGAAAGCATATGTTCTCCAAGTTTTTTCTTCTTTTTCAAGATGGTTTAGTTGCTTGGGGCTACTTAAACTTCCTTACGAATTTGATGATTGGTGTTTCTATTTCTGCAAAGAAACTGTTGAAATATTGATTGGGATTGTATTAAATCTATAAATTGCTTTAGGCAGAACTGACATCCTAACAATGTTCAGTCATCCAATCCAAGAACACTGATGTAACTTCCATTTATTTAGAACTTCTTTAATTTATTAAAGCAATGTTTTGTAGTTTTCCATGTACACGTCCTTTATATCCCTGCTTAGAGTTATTCCTAGATATTTGATTCTTTTACTTGCCATTGCAAATGGAATTTTTTCTTCATTTCTACTTCATATTATTCGTTACTGGTATATAGAAACATCATCAATTTTGCATGTTGATCTTGAACCCTCCATTTTCTTACATTTGTTTAAGTATTCTAGTAGCTTTGTTGTACATTTCAGGATTTAAAGATAAAGGTTCATATCATCATCAGACAGAGAAAGTTTTACTCCTTCTTTTCCAATTGGATGCATTTTATATTCTTTTTCTTGCCTAATTTCTCTTCCTAAAACTTTGAGTACACTGCTGAATAACACCAATAATAGTGAGCATCCTTATCTTTCACCACTGCATGATGTTAGCTGTGAGTTTGACACATACACCCTTTATCATGTTGAGGAAGTTTCCTCTTATTCCTAGTTTTCTGAGTGTTTTTATCAAGGGATATTTGATGCCTTATCTGCATCAACTGAGATGATCATGTGGGTTTTCCTCCATTCTCTCAATGTGGTGAATTACATTAATCAATTTCCTTATGTTGAACTACCCTGCAAACCTGGGATAACCCACTTGATCATGGTATATAATTCTTTTAATGTGCTGATGGATTTGGTTTGCTAGTATTTTATCGAGAATTTTTCATCTATATTCATAAGGAATATTGATCTGTAATTTTCATGTCTTGTATCTTCACCTGGCTTTGGTATTAGGGTGAGGGTGGCTTCATAGAATGTATTAGGAAGAGTTCCCTCCTCTTTAATTTTTTAGAATAATTTGAGCAGGATTGGTGTGAATTAATCGGTAATGTTTGGTAAATTTACCAGTGCAGTCCTGGACTGTACTTTGGAGGTAGTTTGTGTTTTTCTAGGAATTTGTACATTTCACCTAGGTTATCTAATTTGTTGGCATTCAATAGGATCCTATAATAATCCTTTTCATTTCTGTGGAGCTGGTAGTAATATCCCCCCTTTTTATTTCTGATGTTAGTTATTTGTGCCCGCTCTCTTTTTGTCAGCCTAGGTAAAGGTTTGTCAATGTTATTGCTATTTTCAACGAATAAATTTTTGTTTCATTGATTCCATTTTAAAATTATTTCTCTATTTCCTTTACAGCCACTGTAATCTTTGTTATTTCTTTCCATCTGATCCCTTTGGATTTAGTTTGCTTTCTTTCTCTTGTTCCTCTAGGAGTGAGGTTAGGTCACTGACATGAGATCATTCTTTTTTCAATGTAAGCATTTAGAACTATAAACTCCTCCCTTAACAGTGCCTTTGCTGTATACCGTATGTTCTGGTATACTGTGTTTTCATTTTAATTTTCCTCAACATATTTCCTAATTTACCTTATGAGATCTTCTTTGACACAAAGATTGCACAAAAGTATATTGTTTCATTTCCACATATTGTGAATTTTCCAGTTCTACTGCTTTTATTAATTTCTAGCCTCATGGTCAGAAAGATACATTTAATTATTTCAATGTTTGTAAGTTTATTGACACTTGTTTTGTGAACTAATATATTGTCTTATCTAAAGAATGATCCATGTGCACTAAAGAAGAATGTGTATACTGCTGTTGTTGGGTGAAGTGTTCTACTTATATATGTTAGGTCTAGTCAGTTTATAGTATCATCACAATCTTCTATTTCTTTATTGACATTCTGCCTAAATGTTCTATATATTATTGAGAGTGGTATACTGAAGTCTCCTAATATTCAGGAAGAACTATTTGTACCTTCAAATCTGTTACTGTATGCTTCATATATTTTGGGGCTCTGCTGTTAAGTATACATATATTTATAATTGTTATGTCTTATTGTTGAATTGGCCCCTTTATCAGCATAATAGTGTCCCTCCTGTCCATTGTAACAGTTTTTGCAAAGTCTATTTTATCTGATATTTGTTAAGCTAGCCCAGCTGTCATTTGATCACTATTTGCATGTGGTAATGTTTTCATCCTTTAACTTTCAACCAACTTGTGTCTTTGAAATTAAGGTGAGTCTCTTGTAAACAGCATACAGTTGGTTCATGATTTTTATCAATTCTGCCCATCTCTGAGTTATGACTGGAGTTTTATCCATTTACATCTAAAACAACTACTGATCATGGAGAACTTTCTTCTCTCATTTTGCTAATTGTTTTTTGTAAACCTTATGCCTTTTATGTCCCTTAATTCTCCTATTTCTGCCTCCCTCTATATTTATTTGATCTTTTCTAGTGAACCATTTTGAGTCACTTCTCATTTCCTCCTGTATATGTTTTTCAGACATTTTATTTGTGGTTATCATGGATCTTAAATTTAACATCCTAAATCTATAAGAATCATGATTTATTTGATGCCAAATTAACATCAATTGAATACAGAAACTATCTTCCTATAATCACCTGTTACCCATCTTTTTGTTGTTTTTGTAACAAATTATATCTTTATACATTGGGTGTTAAAAACCATATACTAGCAAAAATAAAAAGAGAGAGGATGCAAATAAATAAAATCAGAAATAGAAAAGGGGACATAACGACTGACCCTGGAGAAATAAAGGAGGTAATGAGAGGATACTATGAACAACCATATGCAAATAAACTTCACAATGTAGATGAAATGGACAATTTCCTAGAAAAGCATGAACAACCAACACTGACTTAAGAAGAAACAGACAACCTCAACAAATCAACCACAAGCAAAGAGATTGAATCAGTTATCAAGCAGTTCCCAAATCAGAAAAGTCCAGGACCAGATGGCTTCATATATTAATTCTACCAAGCATTAAAGAAAGAATTATTACCAATCCTTCTCAAACTCATAAAAAAAACCCGAAGAGGATGGAAAGCTAACTAACTCATTCTATGAAGCCAACATAACCCTAATACCAAAGCCAGATGAAGATACTAAAAGAAAAGAAAATTACATACCAATCACTTCGATGATTATAGATGCAAAAATCCTCAACAAAATACTTGCAAATCAAATCCAGCAGTATATTAAAAAAATTAAACACCATGAACAACTGGGACTTATTCAAGGTATGCAAGGATAGTTCAGCAAAAGAAAATCAATTAATGTAATACACCATATCAATAAGTCAAAGTAAAATAAAACCAAATGATCATCTCAATTGATGCAGAAAAGGCCTTTGAGAAACTTCAACATCATTTCTTGATGAAAACACTTCAAAAGCCAGAAAGAGAAGGGAACGTTCTCAACATGATAAAGGGAATATATGAAAAACCCACAGCTAAGATCATCCTCAATGGGGAAAGACTGAAAGCTTTCCCTCTAAGATCAGGAACAAGACAAGGATGTCAACTGCCACCACTGTTATTCAACATTGTGCTGGAAGTTCTAGCCAGAGAAATCAGACGAGAATAAGAAATAAAATACATCCAAATTGGAAAGGAAGAAGTCAAACTCTCATTCTTTGCAGATGATATGATACTACATGTTAAAAGTCCCAAAAAAATCCATAGCAAAAAACTACTAGAGCTAATAAATGAGAACAGCAAAGTGGTAGGATACAAGATCAACACCCAAAAATCAGCAGTGTGTTTATACACTAGTAATAAGCAATCTGAGGAGGAAATCATGAAAAAAAAATCTATTTATAATAGCAACCAAAAAAAATCTAATACTTAGGAAAAAATTTAACAAAGGACACAAAAGACCTAAATACAAGAAACTAAAAGACTGCTAAAAGAAATCATGGAAGGTCTAAATAAATGGAAGGACATACTGTGTTCATGGATTAGAAAACTAAATATAGTTAAGATGCGAATTCTACACGAATTGATTTATAGATGCAATGCAATACCAATTAAAATCCAAACGATTTATTTTACAGAAATAGAAAAACCAATAATCAAATATATTTTGAAGAGCAGGGTACCCTGAATAGCTAAAAATATCTTGAGAAAGAAAAATTAAGTGGGAGGTCTCATACTCCCTGACTTTAAAACAAAATACAAAGGTATGGCAGTAAAAACATCATACTACTGGCATAAGGATAGATATACTGGCCAACGGAATTCAATTGAGTGTTCAGAAATAGACCCTTGCCTCTATGGGCAACTGATCTTTAATAAGGCACTCAAGCCACTTCAACTGGGACAAAGCAGCCTCTTCAATGAATGGTGTTTGCTAGTAATGAACAATCTGAGGGGGAAATTAAGAAACGAATTCCATTTACAATTGCAACCAAAAGAATAAAATATTTAGGAATAAATTTAACTAAAGAGGCAAAGGACCTATACAAAAAAAACTATAAGAAATTGTTAAAAGAAATCACAGAAGACCTAAATAGATGGAAGGGCATACCGTGTTCATGGACTGGAAGACTAAATATAGTTAAGATGTCAATTCTACCTAAACTGATTTACAGATTCAATGCAATACAATCAAAATCCCAACAACTTACTTTTCAGAAATAGAAAAACCAATAAGCAAATTTATCTGGAAGGGCAGGGTGCCCCGAATTGCTAAAAGTGTCTTGAGGAAAAAAACAAGCAGGAAGTCTCACGCTGCCTGACTTTAAGGCATATTATGAAGCTACAGTGGTCAAAACAGCATGGTAATGGTATAAAGATAGATATATTGACCAATGGAATCAAATAGAGTATTCAGAAATAGACCCTCTCATCTATGGACATTTGATCTTTGATAAGGCAGTCAAGCCAACTCACCTAGGACAGAACAGTCTCTTCAATAAATGGTGCCTAGAGAACTGGATATCCATCTGCAAAAAATGTAAGAGGACCCATATCTCACACCCTATACAAAAGTTAACTCAAAATGGATCAAAAATCTAAACATTAGGTCTAAGACCATAAAACAGTTAGAGGAAAATGTAGGGAAATATCTTATAAATCTTATAATTGGAGGCGGTTTTATAGACTTTATACCCAAAGCAAGAGCACTGAAGAAAGAAAGAAAGAAATGGGAACTCCTCAAAATTAAACACTTTTGCACATCAAAGAACTTCATCAAGAAAGTAAAAAGACAGCCTACACAATGGGAGACAATATTTGGAAATGACATATCAGATAAAGGTCTAGTATCCAGAATTTATAAAGAGATTCTTCAACTCAACAACAAAAAGACAACCAATCCAATTACAAAATGGGAAAAAGACTTGAACAGACACTTCTCAGAAGAGGAAATACAAATGGCCAAAACACACATGAAGAGATGCTCAACGTCCCTGGCCACTAGAGAAATGCAAATCAAAACCACAATGAGATATCATCTTATACCCATAAGAATGGCCATTATCAACAAAACAGAAAATGACAAGTGCTGGAGAGGATGTGGAGAAAGAGGCACACTTATTCACTGTTGGTGGGAATGTCGAATGGTGCAACTGCTGTGGAAGGCAGTTTGGCGGTTCCTCAAAAAGCTGAATATAGAATTTCCATATGACCTGGCAATACCATTGCTAGATATCCACTCAAAGGACATAAGGGCAAAGACACAAATGGACATTTGCACATCAATGTTTATAGCAGCATTATTTACAACTGCAAAGAGATGGAAACAGCCAAAATGTCCATCAACGGAAGAGTGGCTAAACAAACTGTGGTATATACATACCATGGAATATTATGCAGCTTTAAGTCAGAATGAAGTTACAAAGTATGTAACAACATGGATGGACCTTGAGAACATTATGCTGAGTGAGACTAGCCAAAAACAAAAGGACAAATACTGTATGGTCTCACTGATATGAACTGATATTAGTGAATAAACTTGGAATATTTCATTGGTAACAGAGACCATCAGGAGATAGAAATAGGGTAAGATATTGGGTAATTGGAGCTGAAGGGATACAGATGGTGCAACAGGACTGAATACAAAAATTCAGAAATGGACAGCACAATACTACCTAACTGTAATACAATTATGTTAAAACACTGAATGAAGCTGCATGTGAGAATGATAGAGGGAGGAGGGCTGGGGACATAAATGAAATCAGAAAGAAAGATAGATGTTAAAGATTGAGATGGTATAATCTAGGAATGCCTACAGTGTATAATAATAGTGATTAAATGTACAAATTTTAAAAATGTTTTTGCATGAGGAAGAACAAAGGAATTTCATTATTGCATGGTGCTGAAAATAGATGGTAATTAATACTTTAAAATGTCACCTTATGTGTGAGGCTAAAGCAAAAACTGTTTATTTGGTACTAAATTTATATTTTGACTAGTGCATTTCCTAATATAACTTATGTAGATAGTTTGATTGAACACCATAAGTACTTGGAATCTCAGGTAGGACATGAGATTTTGTTGGTTTGTCCAGAGTGATGTCCCGATGAATCCCAGAGTGATTCGATCAGTGAGTGGAAAAGTATTTGCAAAGCCCCCTTCGAGGAATGGTGAGAACAGGGAGAAATTCAGCTTCCCCACCTTGAATTCTTGATATTCTCACAAGCAGTGTGGACAACCAAAGCTATAGGCTGAGCCCCCAGTCTTGGGATTTGTTCATATGAAACTTAACCCCACAAAGGATAGGTCAAGTCTACTTAAAATTTAGGCCTAAGAATCACCCCCAAGAGGGCCTCTTGTGTTGGTCAGATGTGGCCTCTCTCTCCAGTCAACACAACAAGCAAACTCACCACCCTCCCCCTGTCTACATGGTACATGACTCCCAGGGGTGTGGACCTTCCTGGCAACGTGGGACAGAAATCCTAGAATGAGCTGAGACTCAGCATCAAGGGATTGAGAAAAACCCTAGAATGAGCTGAGAACCAGCATCAAGGGATTGAGAAAACCTTCTCGATCACAAGGGGGAAGAGTGAAATGAGACAAAGTGTCAATGGCTGAGAGATTCCAAACAGAGTCTAGAGGTTATCCTGGAGGTTATTCTTACGCATAAGTAGATATCACCTTGTTATTCAAGATGTAATGGAGAGGTTGGAGGGAACTGCCTGAAAATGTAGAGCTGTGTTCCAGTAGCCATGCTTCTTGAGGATGACTGAATAATGATATAGCTTTCACAATGTGACTGTGTGATTGTGAAAACCTTGTATCTGATGCTCCTTTTATCTACCTTGTCAACAGATGAGAGGAAAATATGGAATAAAAATAAATAATAGGGGGAACAAATGCTAAAATAAATTTAGTTTGAAATGCTAGTGATCAATGAAAGGGAGGGATAAGGGGTATGGTAGGTATAATCTTTTGTTTTTTCTTTTCTGTTTTTGTTTTATTTCTTTTTCTATTGTCTGTTTATTTCTTTTTCTGAATTGATGCAAGTGTTCTAAGAAATGATTAATATGCAACTAAGTGATGATATTGTGAATTACTGATTATATATATTAATGTTTTATTTGGTTTGTTAAATTTTTTTAATTAATAAATAAATTTTTTTAAAAATGGTGCTTGGAGAACTTGATACCATATGCAAAAGAAAGAAAGACAATCCATGTCTCATACCTCAAACAAAAATTAACTCAAAATGGATCAAAGACCTAAACATTAGAGACAAGACCACAAAACTTTTAGGAGAAAATGTAGGGAAATACCTTATAAATCTTGTGATAGGAGGTGGATTCCTAGACCTTACACCCAAAGCATGAGCAATTAAAAAAGAAATACATAAATAGGATCTCCTCAAAAAGAAACACTTTCGTGCATCAAAGAACTTTGTCAGGAAAGTAAAAAGGCAGCCTATGCAATAGGAAACAATATTTGGAAACCACATTATCAGATAACGTGATATGTTTACTATCCAGAATATATAAAGAGATTCTACAACTCAACAATTAAAAGATAAACAACCTATTTTAAAAATGGGCAAAAGACATGAACAGACATCTTTCAGAAAAGAAATACAAATGGCTAAAAGGCATAAGCAAAGATGCTTAACTTCAAAGGCTATTAGAAAAATGCAAATCAATACCTCAATGAGATATCATCTCACACCCACTAGAGTAGACATATCAAAAACACAAAAATTGACAAGTGCTGGTGAGAAAGAGGAGAAAGAGGCACACTTATCCACTGTTGATGGGAATGTAAAATGGTGTGACCACTGTGGAAGGCTCTTTGGTGGTTCCTCAGGAAGCTAAGTATAGAATTTCCATAGGATCCAGCAATCCCTTTACTAGGTATATATTCAGAGGAACTGAAAGCAAGGACACAAACAGACATTTGCAAACTGATGTTAATAGCAGCATTATTTATGATTGCCAAGAGACGAAAATAGCCCAAATGTCTATCAACGGACGAGTGGCTAAACAAGTTGTGATATATACATACGATGGAATATTAAGACAGAATAAAGTCATGAAACATGCAACAATGTGGATAAACCTTGAGGACATTATGCTCAGTGAAATTAGCCAGAAACAAAAGGACAAATACTGTATGGTCTCACTAATATGAACTCACATTAATGAGTGAACTTTGAGAGATAAAGTTAAGACCACAGGTTATCAGGAGATAGAAAGAGGGTATATATTGGGCATCTGGTGCTTAAAGAATACAGATTGCACAACAGGACTGACTATAAAAATTCAGAAATGGATAACAATACTGTCTGATAGTAGCACAATAATATTATGAAGCTGAATGTGAGTGTGGTTGAGGGAGAATGCTGAGGGCACGTATGACACCAGAAGGAAAGATAGTGGGCAAAGACTGAGACAGTTTAACTTGGGAATGCCTAGAGTGGGCAATTATGATGATTAAATGTACAAATAAAAAAATATTTTTGTATGAGGGAGAACAAATGAATGTCAACATTTAAAAGTGTTGAAAACGGATGGTATACAGGAAAAAAGTACAGTCAATGAAAGCTAGGGTCTATAGTCAACAGTAATATTGTAATATGCTTCCACTAAATGTAACAAAGGCATTATGCCAAAACTAAATGTCAATAAGTGGGGCATATGGGGGAAAGAAGAAATGGAAATGTCTTCACATAGACTGCAGGGGCAAAGGCATGGTTGTGTGATTATACCAGGAACCACTGATTTTTTACCTAGGTTGGAAAATGTGATGTGCAAATAAAACTCTTTAAAAATTAATATATCCAGACAAGCTGAAAGCAGCAACGCAAACAGGCATTTGCACACCAATGTTCATAGCAACATTATTTGCAATTGCCAAAAGATGGAAACAATCCAAATGCCCATCAACAGATGAGTGGATTAACAAAATGTGGTATATATATATATATATGATGGAATATTATGCAGCAGTAAGACAAAATGACATCCTGAAGCACAATGACAAGATGGGTGAGTCTTGAGGACACAATGCTGAGTAAAATAAGCCACATACAAAAGGACAGATACTATATAACTCCACTTTTATGACCATGGTAAAGGTAAAATCAGGGGCTTATAATACAGAATATAGGGGACTTAGAGAATAGACGCTACAGATGGGTGAACGGTTAGCTAATGAGGTTGAACTCAAACATAAGGGAATAGATAGAAGTAAAGGTGGGTCACTAGTGGGTCTTTAAGTAATATTACCATATTGAAGGTAAACATGATCGAAAGGGGTTGCATAGACTCATGTGTCCCACTGATTAACACTAGAAATATAAAATTAGTTCTTGCAAGAACTACTTCAAAGGTATGATTCATGTACAAAGAGTATTTAAGTCCATGGTACAGGGAGAAAACTGCTATTGCATGCTATGGGCTATGTTCAACAAGAAAGCATCAGTAGTACCACAGCAACAGCAGGGGTAAATAATGAGGGGAGGGACAAGAGTTAGGGAAGGTTTAGATTTCCTATTTGTTGAGGGTGTGTTTATTGGTTATCTTTCTCTTGGGAACAATGACATTATCTAAAATTGAGAGTGTTGATGGACTGTGGTCTTTGGGCATTATACATGATGCCTAATGAATGCAGGTGGCTGAAGGATACACTGACTGAGAAGTAGATTGGTAAAAGATGGTGTATACACATGATCGAATATTGTGCTGCTACAAAAAGTAACAAAGTTGTGAGGCATGCAATGATGTGAATGAACCTGTGGGAAATTTGTGAGGGAAAGTAAGTCAAAAATGAAAAAGAAAACAGGGGCCTAGACTGTAAGCTATTATAGCAGACACATAGTCCGGAGTGGTAATTATTATTTCTGGATTTTGAGAGGCTGTTTTATATATGAATAACCTCAGGTATTTAGAGATAAGAACAAGGCTGATCAGGTCAGGATTAAGTTAATTCAGAACACAGTGGTAAAGAAGACATTGTCTACATTTTAGAACTGCACCTACTCTTTGAGACCAAAGGAAGAAAGGTTTATTTTGTCCAGAACTAAATTTTCTGTAGCACATAATCTTACTCAACCTGTTTGCACAGCTCAGTTGAACAACTGAAACACAGGGAGCCCAGAATAAGAATGAGGGCCTTTAATCCTGTATAGTTTAATGTCATGCCTGGATACATCCTAGAATATATTAAGCAGATAATCAAAAAGTATTGACAAAGTCCCTTGAGGGATTGGAGAAAAAATAAGGAACAATTAAACTTTACCATCAGGGAATCCCCTGATACTGTGTCAAACATTAGGGACACCCAAATCAATAGGACAAGCCTTTGATCTTGAGGCTTACTCTTGTGAAGCTTATGTAGGTAGCAGAGAAGATTAGCCTACCTATAGGTATGCCTAAGAGTTACTTCCTGAAGACCTCTTTTGTTGCTCAGATGTGACCTCACTCTCTCCAAACCGAACTCTGTAAGTGAAATCATTGCCCTCCTCCCTAAGTGGAACATGATATCCAGAGGTCAAAGTCTACCTGGCAGCATGGGATGAGTCTGGCCCTGGCACCATGAGATCAACAAATCCATCCTGACCAAAAGTGGGGAAAGAAGTATAACTAATAAAGTATCAAGAGTTCATATAGAGTCGAGAGGCTACTGTTGAGGTCACTCTTACGCAAGTTTCAGTTAGACATTGCTACCTATCAAACTTGCCAAACACCAACCAAAACCATTTCAGCCAGTCCTAAAGAACACTTAGGACAATATATAAGATTCTACAAAGATTCCATGCACTAGGGTAACTTTACAGAAACCTACAGCATTCAGACTGGTCCCTGGACCAGGTAAGTCCTGAAACTTAGAGGGCTCAGCCTCTCCAGAACATCAGCTAATTCCATCTCCCTACCCCATTTTATTGACAGCCCCTTCCAACATGAAAAAGTTAGAATGGTCGTAGCCCAAAAAAGAGTGGAATAGAAAGATAAAAGGTGATGGTGGGGTTATACAGAGAAGGTAGGGTTTAACAAATGAATATGATTGCTGAATCACTAAACTGATATTTCTTTTAGTCTCCAGTATCTTAGAACAGCTGGAAGTAAAAATCTGAAATTATGGAATTATAACCCATATCAAACTCTGAAATCTGTTCTACAATTATTTTTTGTGTTGTGCTTTGAAATTTATTGCTTTTTGGTATATATATATTATTGTTCACAAAAAAGAAAAAAATGTGGATTGTGATGATAAAAAAATATATTTATTCCTTCTAGTCTCCTATATTCTGAAGCAGCTATGAGGAAAAATCTGAGATGATGGTATAGTAGCCCATGACAAACTCTGGGATCTGTTCTGTTACTACTTTGAAAATTACTGCTTTTTTCTTTTTTTGCTTTGTATGTATGTGATATTATACATTAAAAAAAGTTAAAAAAAATAAAAGAAAATAACAGAAAGATACAAGTGCTGGAGAAAATGTGGAGGAAGAGATGTATCTATTCACATTGGTAGGGAAACTGAGAGGTGCAGCTCCATGGAGGGCAGTGTGGCGGTTCCACTGGAGGCTAGGAGTGAGGCTGTCATATGATCCTGAAACACCATTGTTAAGTGTATACCTGAGGGAACTAAGAGTGGAGACATGAATGGACATTTGTTCACTGGTGTTTATGGCAGCAGTGTTCACGATTCGCTATTGATGGATGTGGCCTAATGGTACAATGACTGAGGAATGTAAGGGGAAACTATGGTATATATATACAGCAGACTACTGAATGGCTGCAAGAAGGAAAGAACCTTGAGGACAGCACGTTGAATGAAATGTCAGAAACTAAAAGACAAATATTTTCATGTCTCACTCATATGGACTAACTAAAATATACAAACTTGGAGGGTTGAAGTTGAGACTGTGGGTTATCAGGTTGGGGCTTATTGTAAAGGGTCCTAGATTGTGAGCTCTTACAGCAGTCATATCTATTCCAGAGTTTGACTGTTATTTCTAAATTCTGAGACACTGAGCTATTTGTGTATAACCTGGTCATTCTCTGAAACTTCAGGTATTGTGTGACACCTGAGACTCAGAGTTAGAGCTCTGAAGCTATGAAAGTCAGTATTACCCTATACAGCAACTTTTAAAAAGTTGAAAAAGTGATCAAACTTCATCTAGAGATATGAATGAAGCTGATCTGGATAGGACTACATTAAATCAGAATAGAGGGTAAAGGCCCATATTTTAAAACTTCAACTTCTATGTGAGACCAAAGGAAAAGAGGTTTATTTGGTGCAAAATTTATATTTTGGGTAGCGCATTATCTAATTTAACTTGTATTGTCAGTTTATTCAAACACCATAATTACAAGGAATCTTGAATAAGGTGTGTGATGTTGTTGGTTTGTACAGGTTAGTGTGATGCCCCAATACATCCAAGATTATTTGGACAGAGAATAAAAAAGTACTTTCAGCATCCCCTTGGGGTACTGAGGAGAAAGGAGAAAATACTAAACTTCCCCATCTGGGGAATTCCTGATATTCTCACAAGCAGTGGGGACAAGCAATTCAATAGGCTGAGCCCTCAACCTTATGGCTCAACCTTATGAAACTTATTCCTCCAAAGGAGAAGCTAAGCCTACTTATAATTATGCCTAAGAGTAACCTGCAGATAACCTTTCTGGTTGTTCAGATGTGGTCTCTCTTTCTAAGCAAACTCAACAGATGAACTCACTGCTGTCACACTTACATGGAACAGTCATCCCAGGGGTATAAATCTCCCTGGCAACACTGGATATGACTCCTGGGGATGAGCCAGTGACTGGCATCATGGGATTGAGAGAGCCTTCTTGACCAAAAGAGGGAAGAGAAAAACAAGACAAAATAAAGTCTCAGTGGCTAAGAGATTTCAGAGTTGAGAGGTTATCCTGGAGGTTAATCTTATGCTTTATATAGATATCCCTTTTTAGTCTGTGGTGTACTAGAGTGGCTAGAGCGAAGTCCCTAGAAGCTGTCAAACTGCATTCCAGTAGGCTTTACTCTTGAAGACAATTGTGTTAACTATAAAGCTTTTACCATGTGACCGTGTAATTGTGAAAATCTAGTGGCTGACACTCCCTTTATCCAGGGTATGAACAAATGAGTAAAAAAATAAGGACATAAATAAATAAATAATAGGGGTGATAAGGGATAAAAAGAAAAAAAAAATGGATAGATTGCAATACTAGAACGGGCCACAGTGGCTCAGCAGGCAGAGTTCTCTCTGCCATGCCAGAGACCCAGGTTTGATTCCTGGTGCCTGTCCACGCAAAAAAAAAAAAAAAAGATTACAACACTAGTGGTCAATGAGAAGTAGTGGTAAGGGATATGGGATATATGATTTTTTGCTTTTTTCTTGTTAATTCTTTTTCTAGAGTGATGCAAATGTTCTAAAAATGATCATGCAATAAATACACAACTAAGTGATGATATTGTAAATCACTGATTGTATACTTTGGATGGATTGGGTGCATGAATATACTTCAATAAAAAGGTTAATAAAACCATATATTTATCATTTTATATGCAACTGCAATTTAGATCTGGTAAGAAGTAAAAAGTGCAGTCATATACCAAAAATAAAATATTCAGTTTTGGCATTTCTAATTAACCATGTGGTTACCTTTACCAGAGATCACTACTTCTTTATGTCACTTCAATCTACTGTCTAGAGCTCTTTCCTTTCAATTTGAAAAACTCCCTTTAGCACTTCTAGTAGGCCAAGTCTGTTGTGGATGAGCCTTGTGCCGATTTGAAGCTATCATGTACCCCAGAAAAGCCATGTCCCTTAATCCTCATTCAATATCACTAGATGAGATGTTTTTTATTGTTTCCATGGAGATGTGACCCACCTAATTGTGGGTGGTAACTTTTGATTAGATGGTTTCCATGGTCTCCACCCATTCAAGCTGGGGTTGCCTACTGGAGCCCTTTAATAGGGAACCATTTTGGAGAGAGCCACCAGAACCGAGAGAACCAACAGGACAGAGTCCCAGGGAAGCCACTGAAGAAGCCTGGAGAGAAAGCTAGCAGACAACGCCATATGCCTTCCCAGGTGAGAGAGAAATCCCGAATATCATTGCCCTTCTTAAACCAAGGTATATTTCACTAGATGCCTTAATTTGGACATTTTCATAGCCTTGCCTTAATGGGTACATTTTCACAGCCTTAGAACTGCAAACTTACAACTTAATGAATTCCTCTTTTTAAAAGCCATTCTGTTTCAGGTATATTGCATTCTGGCAGCTTACAAACTAGAACAAGCCTCCTCAGCTTTTGTCTATCTTTGAATGTCTTAAGTTTTCCTTCACATTTGAAAGACAGTTGTGATGGTGTGGAGGCTTTATGGACTCTAGAAGATCATGTTCTTAAAGCTAATCCATTCCTATGGGGGCAAACCTATTGTGCATGGGACATTTTGATTAAATTATTTCAGTTGAGGCATGCCCCAGGTGGGTCTTAAGCCTTTTACTGGAGTCCTTTATAAGAGAATGAAATTCAAAGGAAGACAAAAAGAAAGACACAGAAGACAGAAAAAGACATAGAAGTTCAGAAAAAAAGCCACAGTTGGAACGGCCAGAAGCTGAAAGCAACGGAATCTACGAGAGAAGGCCCAGCAGATGCCACCATGTATTTTGACGTGTAATAGAGGAGTCCAGGATCACTGGATTACCAGATGATACCTTGCTTTGGACATTTTCACAACCTTAGAAATGTAAGTATGTTAGCCAATAAATTTCAATTCTTAAAAGCCAACATGCAAATATCTTAAAGATCTTGTGATAGGAGGTGGTTTCCTAGACCTTACACCCAAAGGGGGAGGGACAATAAAAAGGAAATATATAAATGCTATTTCCTCAAAATGAAACACGTTTATGCATCAAATGACTTTGTCAGGAAAGTAAAATAGCAGTCCATGCAATGATAGACAATATTTGGAAACTGAATATCCGATAAGCATTTAATATCCAGAATATATAAAGGGATCCTACAACTCAACAATAAAAAGACCAACAACCCAATTTTAAAATGGGCAAAAGACATGAACAGGCATTTTTCAGTAGACAAAATACAAATGGCTCAAAACCATATAAAAAGATACTCATTCTCACTGGTTATTAGGGAAATGCAAATTATAAACCACAAAGAGATATCATATCATACACACTAGAATGGCCATTATCAAAAAAAAAATAGAAAACTACAGAAAGAGGCATACTTATTCACTGTTGGTAGGAATGTAGAATGTTGCAACAACTCTGGAAGGCAGTTTAATGCTTCCTCAGGAAGCTAAATATAAAACTGCTATATGATCCAGAAATCCAATTACTAGGTATATAAGCAGAATAACTGAAGGCAAGGACACAAACAGCCATTTGCACACCAATGTTTATGCAGCATTATTCATGACTGCCAAGAGATAGAAACAGCTCAAATGTCCATCAATATACAATTGGGTAAACAAGCTGTGGTATAGGGCGGTGCAATGGTGGCTCAGTGGCAGAATTCTTGTCTGCCATGCCAGAGACCTGGGTTCCATTCCCGGAGCCTGCCCACGACAAAAAAAAAAAGAATAGAGACAAGCTGTGGCATATACATACAATAGAATATTACGCAGCTGCAAGACAGAATAAAGTCATGAAGCATGTAACGGTGTGGTTGCCCTTGAGGACATTATGCTGGGTTAAATTAGCCAGAAAAAGAAGGACAAATACTGTATGATCTCACTAAAATGAACTAACATTAACGAGTGAACTTTGAGGATCAAAGTTAAGAACATGGGTTATGAAGAAATAGAAAGAGGATAGAGATTGGGTATCTAATGCTGAAGGAGTTCAGAATGTTCAATAGGATTGACTGAAAACAGCTAGAAACGGATAACACAATACTATCTGATGGTAGCACAATGTTGTAAGTACAGCGTGTTAAGGTTCTCTAGAGAAACAGAACCAATAGGAGAGTTCTGCAAATATGAGTTTTACAAAGGTGTCTCTGGCAACCATGGGAATAGAAGAGTGTAAAATCCACAGGGCAGGCTGTGAAGCTGGGAGCTCCAACAAAAGGTCTGGACGAACTCCACAGGAGAGGCTCGTTGGCTGAAGAAGCTGTGAAAGAGTCGCTCTTCTCCCTTAAAAGCCTTCAACTGATTAGATTATCTCATTGTGGGAGACATGCCTTAGTTGATTGCAGATGTAATCAGCCACAGATGCAATCAACTGACAGATGACTTAATGCACCCCCAGTATGCAAATAAAGATTACTCTGCTCCCACTGGCACAGGGGGAGGAGCCTACACTGAGGATGGTTCCACACTGACCTGGGTAATGGTGGAGAAAGGGGCATCAAAAGCTCCATGAACTTCCCCTATCATTTTTAAGTTACCTTTTCTTGATTCAGCATTCACCCAGCTACTTCAACCCTTTAACTGCTTTCCAGAGCTCTAGGGAGGATGGCTCTACCAGTTTCTGCTAATTGTTCAAAAATTCAGTGGGAGAAAGGAACCCTGGAGCATCTCCTGATACTGTCTTGATTAACTTAAAGTCCGTGATTTCCTTCTAGTTTTAAGAGTATCTACTGTGATATTCATCCTTTGTCACTTTTATGTGTAGTTATTATATTCTTCTACTGTATAGCTTGTTCTTTTTGAAAATAACAAACTTTATTAGGGCATAATTCACATACAGTAACATCCATTCATTTGTAAACAAAACCCAAAATGAGATACCATTACATACCCCTTAGAATATCTAAAATTAATAACAAATTACTAGCAATACCAAGCTGCTGGAAAGGTTGCAATTTTAGTTTCTTGGGCTGCTATAATGAACTGCCACAAATTAGATGGCTTAAAACCATATGCATTTATTGTCTCACAGTTCTAGAGGTTCAAAGCTCAATATCTTCCCTGTAGGGAAGAATCCTTCCTTGCCTCCTCCTAGCTTACTTCAGTTTCAATCTCCACCTCAATCAGGACATGGTGTTCTCCCCTCTACTTAAGCCTAAATTTCCCCTTCTTGTAAGAACAGCAGCCATACGGGGTTAGAGACCATCCTAATCCAATTTGGCCACACTCTAATAATAACATTTCAGAGACCCTATTTCAAATTAAGCCACATTCACAGGAACAGGTTGTGGGACTTAAACATATTGTTTAGTAGGACATAATTCAAGGCAGAAGAGATGCCAAGCATTTGGAACTCTCTTACCTCACTGGTGGAAGTACAAAATGGTATAGCCACCCAAGGAATCCAGCAGTTGTGTATAAAGTTAAACATACACTTACCATATGATACAGCAATCCCACTCCAAAAAGTATTTACCTAGAAAAATGAAAACTTACATTCCAACAAAAACCCATACACAAATGTTTATGGAAGAACTTTATAATCACCTTTATCCATAAACAACCCACCTGGTTGATGGATAAACAAACTGTGGTATGTTCATACCAGAAATAGTACTCAGTAATAAAAAGAAACAAATTACTGATACATGGAACAATTTGGATATATCTTAAAGGCATCTATGTCTTGATTGTGATGGTGGTTACATAACAAGTACATGTTTGTCAAAACTCAGAGCTGTACAATAAAAAGGATGATTTTTTCTGTATGTAAATTATGCATCAAAAAACTGACAGAACTGTTTAACAATTAAATCCATGTGCTTTGGTTTATAAATTGGGCCAATTTTTTAGCAATTATGGAATAAGAACATGCTACAGGACTGCAACAGGTGACACTAAATTATGAGGAGTACCTTCTACAGTCTCTGATAATTAAGTCCTTCAACTGAGACTCAAAAATGTCTAACCAGGAAAATGAAAGTAACTTTTTAAAGCAAAAGCTTGTTACACCAATATTCATTTGCAGAAAATTAGAGTTAACCTTTCCTCAAAAATTTAAATATGATGCTCATATAGTACACTGTTGCTAGGTAAAAAACAAAAAACAAAAAACAACTTACAATAATTCCTCCATCTATTTAGTACTTTACGGTTTTTAAAGCATTTTCATATGTCATCTCACTTGAGTTATTACAGTAGAAATCCTTACTAGCAAAGAATATGAAGTCCACTTGCCATATTCTCACTAAGCTTGAACTCCCCACGGCCACCGTAAGACAATCCCTGAGAACAATTATGAAGTAGGGATCATCAAAGCCCCAAGCTCCATTTTCTCCCCCTCTCCTGAGTGGTGCTTAATCCAGAGAAAAAAAGTAAATCAGCCCCATGCAGTAAAATGGGCCAAGTTAGATGGTAAGACTGTGGTGTCCTCAAATAAGCAACTCCAGTGGAAGAAAAAACAGAGTAAGTGTGTACTTATATATACACATTTGTATTCACTTGTGTCTGAAAATGCTAAGAAAAGAGAGTAGGATATCTCTTTGCTAGGAACCATATAATTCTGAGGATATCACCAGGAGAGCACTCCCCAAAAGATAGTAGCATGTATTTGGTAATATGTTTGCTTTTTCCCAGTGTACCTCCTACTTCCCTAGCCCCAGGCCTTTGCTCACCTAGTAAACTCTTCTTGCTTTTACATCCCACTTCCTCCAGCACAAAGCAGTAATCTAAACCCTACCCATCATTAAGGACTTCCCCAATCACCCAAGCAAAAGCCACTCTCTGTGGATTTTCATTGCATGTTGCCTAGCTCTTTCTTAAGGCATTTATCACATCCTGCCTTATCTCACATATGCTTATTACTTCAAGCCACAAACTCCTTAGGGGCAGAGGCTTAGTTTGGTTCATCTAGGAGCCACCACAGCAGCTAGAAGTGTGTCTTGATGTATATAACATAAGGCCTCGGTACTTTAACCTTACTACAGCTGTAATCAAGTATGTCACATAATTCCAAAAAGCACTAAACCCAGAGGAAACATACAGAGGTAGATATGGAAAGTAAAAAAGCAAAATAATAAAGCAACAGTATATTTCCCCATTTTCTCTATACACTACTCCACACCGCTCTCTCTTCCAGTCTTTCTCATCAATGGAAGTACCATAGTTGAGGGAACCCTCTTTAAAAAGAAACAGTTTTATCTAAGGCAAGATATACAAATCCCTCCTAATTTATCACTAAATGATAATGCTCCAAAATCTCCAGTGATTAAGGCCATATAACCAAAAAAATCCAATTATGAAAATGTTCAGATAAAGTTACAGATAAAGGGGTACATGGGTAGTTCAGTGGTAGAATTCTCACCCACCATGCAGGAGACCCCGGTTCGATTCCTCAACCATGCAAACACAAAAAAAATTTTTTTCAACAAAAGGTGCTGTGATAATGGGATAGTCACATGGAAAAGAATGAAATGTGACCCCCACCGGGCAGCATATAAATAAATAAAGTTACAGATAAATCCAACTTGTGCATAGTAATTGATATAGAAATTTGTTACTTTAATTACAAATTAGAAAATTGTTACTTTAATGTAATTAAAGTAACAGTCACATTAAAAAAATTCTTAGCAGAATTAACTCCAAAATAACCTTACTCCTACAACACACCACAATATTCTCTTCCTATGCTGTTCTTTCTAAATAAGGTATAACTGACTTCAAATGAAACTGAGGTTTCAACCTATCAAGGAAGAAGAAACAGAACAGACAAAATCTGTCACAAAATAAAGTATAAATAGCAATAACCACTAATGCTAAAATCCCTAACGCTCAAATAAAACATAAAATTAGATGATGTGGGCGGCCATGGTGGCTCAGTAGGCAGAATTCCTGCCTGCCATGCCGGAGACCCAGGTTCGATTTTCGGTACCTGCCCATGAAAAAAAAAAAATTAGATGATGTGTTAAATATTTTAATTAAGCATTTAAGAAACATAAGTTTGTGACACAGAGGAAGAATCCAGCAGACTATTTACCCACCAAATAATAAACTTTTGGCAAAGCATACCCAGCACTTAGTTAGAACTTCTGATATTGAGAACAGTATATTGATCACATTCAAATTCACTTACTGTTTCAAAAAATACTTATTGAGTGCATACTATATGTAAGTATTATATTTTTTACTGTGTATTTCTAGAGCCTGCCTCTAATGACTACACTACACTCTTGATTAAACATCTCTTCCTCAGATTTCCAAATCCACTCCCTCCTTGCCCCCTGGTTTTCCTCACACCTCTATTTTAGTTCTCCACTTCCTCTGCAACCCTCTCTCTATAATGTTAGTATTCCCTTAGTCCTGCCATGTATTTTTTCTCTTCTCACTTTATATACCTTCCTTGGGCAATCAAACTCATGCATTCCATTGGCTTCAACTGCCACCTGTGTGCTGATGGACTTTATTAAAGTCAAGACTCTTCTGAGGTACAGAACCATGTAGCCAACTGCCTACTAGATAACTTGGATGTCACACATGTGGTTCAATTTTAACATATCCAGAATTTAACTCCTCATCATCTCCATGTGATTTGCTTTTTCTTATCCTGCTCTTCTCGTATTCTCTGGCACTGGGAATGGCACTATCATTCATCAAGTTGTGCAAGCTAGAAACAGGGGCTTCATACTTCGTTACTTCCCACTTTTTCACCTCCTCATCTGTTCAGTTTTAAAGCTATCAATTGGCTTTCAAATTCACCCTTCTTCCTCTCTCCTTTCTCTATTAGACTTGGTATAGATTCATTATCTCCAGCCCAGATCAGTCTTCAAACTGATCTTCTGACCTCAGGATTTAACGCCGTCCAATCTATTCTACAAACTACAGTATAAGTAATATTTCTAGAACCCTATTTCTAAAGTCTCTTCTGCTTAAAAATATTTCACTAGCTCCTCAGTGTCATCAGTATAAAAACTAAAATATTTGGAGTTATACAAAAACCTTAAGTGAAGATCTACTCACTGCATAATTCTCACCCTCCATCCCTAGTGCACAAACTGAGTTTCCTATTCAAGTTCATTTTTCATATCCAATATTTGGCTCTCTCAGGCTGGAATTCCCCCTCACTCCCAAACTTTGCCTGATTAACTACTCTGTGTTGCCTAATAAATACTGAAATCTTACTCTGTGAAGCTTTCAGGTAGAAGGAGCAAGTATCTGAGACAGTGAATCAAAAAGCCTCATAAACCAGAGAGTGATGCCATCAACATGGTAATATAAGACATCTGACATCCCTGGAAATTTTTCTCCAGAGAATCAGCTAATAAAAGGACAAATCCCACTTGCTTAGAAATCTGGAGGATGATAGAGATTGAAGAAGGATTCCACAAATGTTGAATTAATCAAAACATAAACTCCAAGAATTGGTAGGAAATTTCTGTCCCAGACCAACCAGTCCATACCCGGCCTGTCAACTGAATCTGCACAGCTTGTGAGGCATGCAGACGCAGCACTGCCCAGGTCCCTCCAGCCATGGATGCAGACTATAGAGCCTCTCACAGCAGCAAGTAAAGACCCCATTTATATCCAAGCACAGGGACCCAAGCCCTCACAGACCCAATGGGGAACACAATCCACAGAGTCATGCTGTGTGCTGCACAAAAAAGGGACCCCAGAGGGAGGAGGGAAGAAACTGTTGGCAAAAGGGGCATGTACTCAATCCAGTTTCTGTTGGATGGAACCCTAAATGCAAAATGGGTTTTGCCAGATTGACCCACCATTCAGTATTGACCCCATCTGTCTCTGTGAGTGGGATACCCTAACATGGAAGAAAGCAGAGGCAGAAAACCATTACCATATAAAAAAAGAGAAGGGACACTGAACTGTTGTAAGAGAGGATGGGTCCTGGAACTGAAAAGTTTAAGGAAAAAGGGGCATTGAGTGAGGGAGAGAATTTAAACAAATTGTAGGAGCTGAGGAGAAAATTCTGCAAAGAAAAAAGATTTCTGAAGAAGGAACAGAGGAAAGGAAGCTTTCTCCTAGAGGTGAAACAACTGCATAAAAAGGAAAATCATAAAAATTGGACTGAATATCCAGGATATGATTAAGATGAAGAATTGCTGAGAAAATCTGAAGAGCTAAACATGGGCTACTCTAAAGGTCTACAAAAATGTGGGCCAAGAGTCAAAGAAGAGCCTTAACAGAAAGCCAATTAACAATAAATCCCTAGACAAGAACGATAAACCTACCTTGAAAGTTAACACACCAAGATAAGCAGATGTCCACATATCAGCAAAAATTACAAGCAATAGTAAGAAATGGGAAGATATGGCTCAGTCAAAGGAACAAATTAAAACTTCAGAAGAGACACAGAATTTGGAATAACTAACAAAAGTTCAATGATACCTAATCAATTCAAGAAAAATATGTATATAGAGTTAAAGAATATTAAGAACACAATGTATGAACATAAAAAACAATTTAAGGGCGGTACAACAGTGGCTGAGTGGTAGAATTTTTGCCTGCCACGCCAGAGACACAGGTTCAATTCCTGGTGCCTGCCCATGCCAAAAAGTAAATAAATTAAAATTTCAAAGGTTAAAAAGAAAGATAACAGGAATTATGGGGATGAAAAACACAATAATAAAGATTAAAACACCCTAGAGGTATACAACAGATGCAAATAGGCAGGAGAATTAGTGAACGAGAAGACAGGAAAATCGAAATCACACAGTCAAAAGAAAAGACAGAGAAAAGAACAGAAAAAAAATGAGCAGTGCCTTGGGGATTTGAATGACAGCACAAAGCACATAAATACAGGCATCATATGTTTCCCAAAAGGAGGAGAGAAGGGAAAAGGGGGAGAGATGATATTTGAGGAAATAATGGCTAAAATTTTCTCAACTCTGAGAAATAACAGCAAACTAATCCCAAAGCAAGCAGAAGGAAAAATATAAAGTTTAGAGGACTTCTGGAAAGATGGTCGAATAGAGTAGCTCGAGATTAGCCCCACTCTATGGAAAAGTTAGAGAAGGGACAGGAGGATGACTCAGGTGGCAATTGGGAGTGCGGCTGCCCTCGAAAAGCCTTCTGTACCACATGGGGCAATGCTGGTTGCAGAGGCTGAGGAACTGAGAGGCAGAAAGCTGGGGCCTGGCATGGAGGAGCAGTGCCCACAGGAGTGCAGGGACGGGAGCCAGGGACTACGAAGTACGCCAGGCCATGTTTCTCCACGCACCTGAACCCCATCAGCTGCTCCCATTCCCTGTGCTCCAGGCGCACCCACCCCAACAGACCCCAGCACACGTACCTACCCCACAAAGACTCAAAACAGCAAATGGCAAAAAAAAGATGGAAAAATTTGAATTGGATCTCAGGGAAATGAGAGACAAAACAAAGCGTGCAAATATAAGAATCATTGGTGTCCCAGAATGGGAAGACAGGAGTAAATGGCTAGGAAGAGTAGTTGAGGATATAAGGGGGAAAACTTCCCAACACTCATAAAGGACATTAATATACAAGTCAAAGAAACCCAAAGAACTCCAAACAGAAGAAATCCAAATAGGTTCTTCTGGGTGTATACCAAGTAGTGCTCTTGCTGGGTCATAGGGCAACTTGATATTTAGGTTCCTAAGGAATTGCCAAACAGTCCTCCACAGTGGCTGCACCAGTATACATTCCCACCAGCAGTGTACAAGTGTCCCAGTTTCTCTACATCTTCTCCAACATTTATAATTTCCTGTTTGTTTAATAGTAGCCATTCTTATAGGTGTGAGGCGGTATAATCAGAGGCTTGTAATACAGAATGTGGGGGGGGGCCTAGACATACACAGAAGCAAGAGATAGGTGAACCATTAGCTAATGAGGTTGAACTCCGGTGTAAGGGAATGGATAGGAGCGAAGGTTTCTAATGGGTCTATAAGTAATATTACCATATTGAGGATGAACAAGATTGAAAGGGGTTGTAGAGACCTACATGTCCCACTGATTAACACTAGAAATATGAATTCGTCCTTGCAAGGATTACTTCAAAGATATGATTCTTGTACAAAGAGTATTTAAATCCAGGATACAGGGGGAAAACTGCTATTGCATGCTATGAGCTATGTTCAAAAGGAAGACATCAGCACAACCACAACAACAGCAGAGGTAAATAAAGGGAGGAGGGACAAGAGTTAAGAGGAGGTTTAGACTTCCTATTTGGTGAGTGTGCTGGTTTGAAATGATGTACGTAACCTAGAAAAGCCATGTTTTAATCCTAATTCCATTTTCTAAAGGCAGCCGTTTCTTCTAATCCCTATTCAGTGCTGTATGTTTGAGACTGTAATGAGATCATCTCCCTGGAGACGTGATTTAATCAAGAGTGGCCATTCAGCTGGATCAGGAGACAACATGTCTCTACCCATTCGGGTGGATCTTGATCAGTTTCTGAAGTCCTATAAAAGAGGAAACATTTTGGAGAAAGGGAGATTCAGAGAGAGCAAAGCAGAACAATATAGCACGGGAAGCAGAGTCCAACAGTCCATGACCTTTGGAGATGAAGAAGGAAAATGCCTCCCGGGGAGCTTCATGAAACAGGAAGCCAGGAGAGGAAGCTAGCAGATGATGCCATGTTTGCCATGTGCCCTTCCAGATGAGAGGGAAACTGGAACTGCGTTCGCCATGTGCCCCTCCACTTGAGAGAGAAACCCTGAACTTCATCGGCCTTCTTGAATCAAGGTATCTATCCCTGGATGCCTTAGATTGGACATTTCTATGGACTTGCTTTAACTGGGACATTTTGTCAGTCTTAGAACTGCAAACTAGCAACCTATTAAATTCCCCTTTTTAAAAGTCATTCCATTTCTGGTATGCTGAATTCTGGAAGCTAGCAAACTAGAAAGGTGAGGGTGTGTTTACCGATTTTCCTTCACTTGGGAACAATGAAATTATCTAAAATTGAGAATGTTGATGGACTGTGGACTTTGGGCCCTATACATGATGCCCAATGAATGTAGGTGGCTGAAGGATGCACTGATGGAGAAGTAGATTGGCGAACAATGGTGTATGCTTATGAATGAAGGTTGTGCTGCTAGAAAAAGGAACAAAGACGTGAGGCATGCAACAATGGGAATGAACATGTGGGACATGTGGTAAGACAAAATAAGCCAGAAAAAAAAAAACAACTATGCTATGGGTACCTTTAGAAAATGCTTATAAGAAAACAGGGCCTAGATTGTGAGCTTTTAGAGCAGACACACACCGAGTAGTGATAATTATTTCTGGATTTTGACAGGCTCTTTTATATATATAATCTGATATTTAGAGATAAAATGAAGCTGAACAGGTTGGGGTTAAAGTAATTCAGAACATAGGGGTAAGGAAGACAGTGTCTATATTTTAGAACCACACATACTCTTTGAGACCAATGGAAGAAAGTTTTATTTGGTCTGGAATCGAAATTTTCCATAGTACATAATCTAATTCAACCTATCTGTATAGCTCATTTGAACAATTGAAACACAGGGAGCACAGAATAAGAAAGAGACCCTTTAATCCTGTATTGATTATTGTAACACCTGGAAATATCTTAGAGTACATTAAGCAGACAATCACAAAGTACTGACAAAGTCCCCTGAGGGAGGGAAGAAAGAATATGGACTATTAAACCTTACCATCAGGGAATCCCCTGATACTGTGTCAAACCTCAGGAACACCCAAATCAATAGGCCATACCCTCAATCATGAGGCTTACTCTTGTGAAGCTTATGTAGGTAGTAGAGAAGCTTAGACTACCTATAGGCATGTCTAAGGGTTACTTCTGGTGGACCTCTTTTGTTGCTCGGATGTGACCTCAGTCTCTCTAAGCCCAACTCTGCAAGTGAAATTATTGCCCTCCTCCCTATGTGGGACATGACATCCAGGGATGAAAGTCTCCCTGGCTATGTGGGAGAGGACTCCCAGGGATGAATCTAGACCTGGCACTGTGGGATCAACAATTACATCCTGACCAAAAGGGGGAAAAGAAGTGTAATTAATAAAGTATCAGTGGCAGAGAGAGTTCGAATAGAGTCAAGAGGCTACTCTGGAGGTTGCTGTTATGCAAGCTTCAGGTAGACTTTGCTACCTATCATAACCTGCCAACCACCAACCAGGACCATTCAAGCCAATCCTAAAAAACACCTAAGGCAATATATAAGATTCCACAAGGGTTCCAGGCACTAGAGTAACATTCCAGAAACCTACAACCTCCAGATGGGTCCCTGGTCCAGAAAAGTCCTGAAACCTAGCCCAGCCTCTCTAGAACATCAGATAGTTCCATCTCCCTACCACATATTAGTGACAGACCCTTCCAATATCAAAAATGTATAGGATTGCTATAGCCCAAACACCCCTAAAGAGAGAGATGGAAAAATCAAAGGTGATAGGACCATAGGATTTAACAAATGAATGTGAATGCTGAATCATTAAATTAATATTGCTTTTAATCTTCAGTATTTTAGAGCAGCTAGAAGTAAAAACCTAAAATTGTAAAAATGTAATCCATGTCAAACTCTGTAATCTGTTCTACAACTAATTGTGGTGCTGTGCTTTGAAATTTATAGCTGTTTTGTATATACGTTATTTTTCACAAAAAAGGAAAAAAAGTTTATTGTGATCAATTTGGGTGATTTTGACATCTTAAGGACATTCAGTCTTCCAATCCATGAACATGGAATGTCTTTCCACTTATTTAGGTCTTTTATTTCTTTTAGTGGTGTTTTGCAGTGTTGTGTATGCAAGTTCTTTACATACTTGGTTAAGTTTATTTCTAGATATTTGATTCTTTTAGTTGCTATTGTAAATGGTTTTTTTTTTTCTTGATTACATCCTTGACTAGTTCATTACTAGTATATTGGAACACCACTGATTTTTGCATATTGATCTTCTATATTGCCACTTTGCCGATTTCATTTATTAGCTCAAGTAGCCATGTCGTTTTTTCAGGATTTTCTAAATACAGGATCATGTCATCTGCAAATTATGACAATTTTACTTCCTCCTATCCAATCTGAATGACGTTTATTTCTTTTTATTACCACATGGTCAAGACAGCATGGTATTGGCATAAAGACAGACATACTGATCAACAGAATCAAGTTGAGAGCTCAGAAATGAACCCTCCAGATCTATAGTCCAATGATTTTTGACAAGCCTCCCAAGCCACTCAACTGGGACAGAACAGTCTCTTCAATAAATGGTGCTTGGAGAACTGGATATCCATAACCAAAAGAATAAAAGAGGCCTCCTATCTCATCCCCTATACAAAAACTAACTCAAAATAGATCAAGACCTAAATACAACATTTAGTGCCATAAATTATATAAATGTGGTTAATGGTGGAAATTTTAGATCATATATATGTTATTAGAAAAAAATTAAAAGACAAAACATACGACTGTACAACCCAGTGAACCCTATATACATTACAGGCTATAGTTAACAGTACAGTTATAAAATGTTCTTTTATGAGTTGTACAAATACACCACACTAATGCAAGGTGTTAATAATTGGGTGGTATATGGGAAAAAATACAGCCTAATGCAAACTATGGGTTATAGTTAATAGTACAATTATAATATTGTTTCATCAGTTGTAACACTAATGTAAAGCGTTAACAATGGGGAGTTGGGTATATGGGAAAGCTATATTTTTTGCATGATTTTTCTATAAACCTACAACTTTTCTGATTTAAAAGTATTTTTAAAATAAATTAGGCTGTAAGTTTTAAAAATAGCTTTTAAAAAAACAGCCCACATAAAGTCAGCTTTAAATTATGTTAAAGTACAAAATATCATGGTAGAAGTACTTAAGTATTTAAATATACAACATCTTAAAATATTTTGAGGGATAAGCTTCCTAAGAATGCTTTAGAAATATACCAGGTTCAAACCAACACAATTTAACAGAAATTTCATTTAACTGGAAATTTCCCACTAATTTTTAAAAGAAAGACAAATGATAAAAGTACAAAATGTTTTACATAGGTCCTAAAAGAAAAAAAGTAATGAGTCAAGACACATTTCTGAAACCGTAAACTCAGACACTTTTAAAATCCTAAGCCATCCTTAGATCCCCTGCATCCACACATCTATTGCCCTTAAAGAAATACACTCATCCCTGATTATACAAATGAGCTATACTGCTTATATAACAAGTTCTGCTCTGTTTGCATACTTTTTTGGTTTGTTTATACAAGGTCAGAGTTTTCCCAGAAGCACATGAAGTAATGGCTCTCCTCTCATGCTTTCCATCTTTAGATAAAATTTAACATAAATCTGTATTAACTGCTCTCTTTGCCTATTTTTGTAACAAAATACAATATATCATTTTAGCTTTCTAAAAGACAATTTTTGAGCAAAATTACTTTCAAAAGCATTCACGCCATTTCATGCTAATTTCCCTAGTTTCTAAATGACTGGCAAAATAGCAAAGGCAGATATCACAGCTGCTACTATGTTCTCAGTTACTTCAGGAATTTTTACAGCTGATTGGCGAAACGTGAGAGTTTACACAATTATCTACAGTATGTCATGACTACTACAAGCACATTACTATTTGGGCTTACTTTTTTCACTTAGAAAAACACTAACATTTTTATGTTCATTATTACAGGAATTGGTTGTATATATTTTGGTTTATGAGCAAAAACTTTAGAGCCCATTAAGTTTATATTTTCAAACTGACATATTAGACAATGTGCCAGTTTCATGAAACATTCAGCCTTCAACCCAGCCCACCTATCAGTCAGATAAAACACGCAAAAATTATTTCCATAATCTCACTCACCTACTCAAATACTTCCAATGGTTTCCCAACCACTGCCTGGTATTCAAATCCCTCCATTTTCTGGCTCCATTTTTCTGCTTTCTCTCTTACTACCAAGTACTGCTCAACTAAACAGATATCCAAACTCATCTTGTACATGCTTATCTTTGCACCTTTATTCACACATTTCCTGGAATGTTTTCTCACATCAAAATCCTACTCTGCCTTCAAGGCTCACCTGAAAACTTAAGCCCTAGGTAGAATTTATCTTGACTATTCCAGCTTTTTCAACGTCTTTGGCACCTTTTTCTAAATTACCTTTTTCATATCTGTATATATCATCCGTCCAACCATAAAGTAAGCTCTTTGAAGACAGAGGCCTTTGGGCAAGTAATTTAACTTCTCTCCCTCTATCAGGTTATCTATTATTAGAAGAGTTAAATTAAATGATCGCTAGCCCTCCTCTCTGCTCTAAAATTTTACACTATATTTCTTGAACCTCTTATAAACTGTATATTGCAGCAATTTGGTAAATATTTCTAACTGACTCACCAATATCTATTAAAAAATTATCAAGCCCTGGCTACTAGAAAGTATTCTCTAAATACAGCAATTTCAAGATGGCAAACAGGAAAAGCTACCAGCCTAATCCAGCAGCCATAACTAATTAGCTAAGTATTCATTTGTTCATTTTTCCAAACAAAATACAGTATTTGAACATCAACTGTGAACCAGATATCATGCCATTCAACACAGAGATGACTGACTTGGCCCCTGGCCTCAAGGAGCTCACAATCCAATGGGGGAGATAAAAGTGACAGTAGTACTTACAATAAAGGTTGCTAAACAGAAGCACAAAGGATACTACAGAAATATATAGGAGAAACACCTAGCATTCGGTGTTAGATGAAGTAGAGGGAGCTCAAGGAAATTTTCCAGGAAGAACTGAACATCTAAACTGAACCTTGAAGGACAAAAGGTAATTGGCATTTCAGATAGAGTAGCAGGTTCAAAACTGTGAGGATTAGAGAGCATGGCAAGTTTGGCAAAGTGCAAACAGTCCCAGTAAGGCAGGAACTTAGAGTACAACTTTGGGAGGCACTAGAGAGACAGGCAGGAGTTAAATCATGATGGGTGTGTATATCATGCTGATGAATCTGAATTTTCATCCTGAAGCCAATATTATAGAGATAATATCTTCAGGTAAGTCCTGAAACTGATGAAGGATTCGGGTTTTACATTACAGATGGTGTATAGCAGAGTTAGTTTTCCCCCACTATCTATTCTTCTCTTTTTACACAGCATTACAATTTTTAGCTGGCACATGGCTACACAAGTAAGGGCCACCTTTTCCAGCCTCTGCAGCTAGGTGTTGCCATATGACTAAGTTCTGGCCAAGGGATATGTACAGAAGCAATATGTGCAACTACTAAGTCATGTCCTTAAATGGAAAGAATGTGCCTTCTCCTTGCCTCTCTTCCATCCCTTTGGCTGGAATGAAAATGTCACAGTGCAAGTTCAAGCAGCCATCTAAAACAAGATGGAAATTGCATATTTAGGATGGCAAAGCAACAAGACAGAAGAAATCTGGGTACCTGAGAATATAGGGTCCATATAGCCCTGAATTGCCTGCCTATCCTGTTATGTGAAAAAAAAAACTGTCTTGTTTAAGAAACTACATTTGGGGGCTTCTATTACAGCAGCTTATGCTGTATCCAAATAATACACAGTGGAATTTAAAATTAGACCTACAATCCTCAAGAACTGCTCCTACTTACCAATAAAGCTAGGCTGAATCAATAGCCAAAGCAGCAAAATGTTGACTGAGGGATTCTATAATTCAGATCTCTGAAGTTTAAGCAAGAATGAATGGGTTATCAGAATGAAGTTGTTTAAATAATCTAAAGCAACAAATGTGAATGGAAGGCAAAAATGAGTTGTCAACATTAATCACCTGAATAAAGCCATTAAGATAGTGTAGCAATGGGCTCATATTAATTTATGGTCCTAAAATTTTAATTGTTCCTGAAATTATTATGCCAGTATTCAGCATCAGTTCTTAACTCACAGAAAAGTTTTAAATAAAGATTTCCCTGGAAAGGAAGGAACATCATTGACACCAAGATTCAGCTATATTCACAGTTCCCAAACTAATAATTTATTTCTAAGGTTCTCAAAGCAGACAGGAAAAAGGTCTTCAGGAGTCTCAGGTTGCACTTCACCTATGATCTCAGACACAGCAAGCTATGTATGTCAGCCCAGAAGCCCTTTGGGCAAATGCCACTAAGGCTTACCCAGGGCTGCCAGTTTACCATATATTCTCTCCCTACCACATTGAAATTTACCTTTATGGTCAGGTTCTTAGTAGCTTTTAAGATAATAATAGCATAATCAAGTAAACCAATATGTGTAAATGAAGAAAGACTTTCTGTAAACTAATTTTATTCTGCTAGAGCAAAAGTCCCTAACCTTTATTTCCATGGATTTAAAAAAAGTGGTGCTGTTATCTAAAAACAAAACAAAATAAGTAAAACATTTGGAAGTCACAGACCTATCCCTAAGCTTGGAAATTTCAGTCAAATTATGAGTCTGAGGCACCTTTGGAAGTAACAATTTTCATTTTTAAAGCAGGCAGGACCACTAAGTGCTCCTCAAATCATATCATGTAAGTTGTCTAGGCCTAGCAAATCCTTGGCAACTTGTATTTCCATTAACTATGTTTCTCCAATTGAATGCTAAATGACAATGGTCAGAATCGTGATCTTATATTCCTATTAAGGTGAATAAAAAGCCCAAAAGGTACTTTGGACACCCATAGAAGGAACGGAGATTTAAAATTAATTGCAGCACTTCAGTCTGATGGAGCTAGAAATCAGTTTTCTTTTTCCTCCTTATGGTTATGATGACTCCAAGCAAAGAGTTCCAAGCGAGACACATTAAGCCTTTCCACAACTACTTTGAAGCACAAAGAGAGAGAGAAAAGAGAAGGGAAGAGAAAAGAAGACTGCAACCACCTTTTGTTCTCTCCTGCATCACTAATTTTTGTTCAATGAATTTATATACAATACATAATTTCCTAACATCAGAGAAATGAGGAGCTGATCCATATACGAAGGCTAATTAAAACCAGTGAATTTCCTTTATCTGCAAATAAAGCAGATCAACTATCTATAAAACAGGTAGATGGACCCAATAGACATAGGGAGACATTTA
This sequence comes from Tamandua tetradactyla, assembly GCF_023851605.1. Lineage (NCBI taxonomy): Eukaryota > Metazoa > Chordata > Mammalia > Pilosa > Myrmecophagidae > Tamandua > Tamandua tetradactyla. The sequence goes on along the minus strand of NC_135353.1, from coordinate 49,701,081 downwards.
GAGCTATTCTAAACCATTTGAGATGCAATATCATTTTAGGCACTAACTAAAGCAAAAAATAAAGTATTGTGAAGTGATTGTAATGAGTTCATTTTTAAAATCAATATATAAATATTTCAAATCATAGAAAATTTGATATTTTAATTACCCTAAATCCTCTTTTGTAAACAATGTAATAACTTGTCATTCAGCATGGCCATCTCTCAAGCCAGATGAATCTGACATGATTTAAATGAGCAGATTTCTAATCCCCTTTCCCTATATCTCCACATCACAATGGCTTGACAAACGAAACTAGCAATGAAAAAAAAGCAACCTTAGAATATAGACACCAAAAATTCTAAGTCAAGAATTTTCTTTAATTCTACAGTACTTGACTCTTGTCTCCAGGAGACAATAAATCGCGGTGTTAAAGACTTACACCTAATATAAAGATGCACTTAGTTTTCTTCTTCCAATAACAGCAACACCATCTTGTCTGCTTCTATTCTACGTACTAGCTTTTAAATCATCACACCTTTGCTACACAAGGCAAACTCAGAAACCATCCAAGCAAATGAAAAATACATTTAAAATTCATAGCAAAGCATTTTGAGTCTATCAAATCACATGCACTTCAACTGAAATTAGTTGGCCCTTGATGAGAAACTCAACCTAAGTTCATAACAAGCATAGAAAAATTCTGAGGAAATATAAATTGAATTAGCTTCCTTTGGCTGCTCAAGCAAATATCATGCAATAGGTTGGCTTAAACAATGCGAATTTATTAGCTCATGATTTTGAGGCTAGAAGAAGTCCAAATCAAGGCCTCATCAACATCATGCTTTCTCCCTGAAGACGGGTATTACAGGGCTGGCTACCAGAGATCCTTGGTCTTTGGATCCTCTGTCACATGCTGTTTCAGTTTGCTAGCTGCCAGAATGCAATATACCAAAAATAGAACAGCTTTTAAAAAGGGAAATTTAATAAGTTGCTAGTTTACAGTTCTGTGGCCATGAAAATATTCCAATTAAAGCAAGCCCATAGAAATGTCCAATCTAAGGCATCCAGGGAAAGGTACCTTGATTTAAGAAGGCCAATGAAGTTCAGGTTTCTCTCTCAACTGGAAAGGCACATGGCAAACATGGCGAAGTCTGCCAGCTTCCTCTCCAGGCCTCTTGCTTCATGAAGCTCTCCTGGGAGCATATTCCTTCTTCATCTCCAAAGGTCTCTGGTTGCATCTGGCTCTCGTCATTCTCTCTTCATTCTGGCAGCTCTCTCAGAATCTCCAACCTTTTCCAAAATGCTTCCTCTTTTAAAGGATTCCAGTAAAGTAATCGAGACCCACCTGGAATGGGTACAGATGTCTCCATCTAAACAAGTTTAATACCCACAACTGATTGAGTCACATCTCCATGGAGATAACCTATCCAAGTTTCAACCTATAGGATGGAATAGGGAATAGAAGAAACAGTACCTTTACAAAATGGGATTAGGATTGAAACATGGCTTTTCTAGGATACATAAATCCTTTCAAACCGGCACACATGGCAATGCACATGGTGGCCTCTCCTGGCCTCTCCTTCTCTTCCATATTCCATTGATCTTCAGCTTCTTGCTTTCCATGCTTTCACTCTCTGTCCGAATTTCATTTCACTTATAAAGGACAACAGGAATAGGATTAAGATTCATCCTGACTGAATATCACCACACCTTAACTGAAATAACTTCATTGACAGGTTCTACTTACAATAGGTTCACATCCACAAGAATGGGTTAAGTTTAAGAACATGTTTTTCAGGAGCATATCGCTCCAAACCACCACATAAAGTCACATTTCAAAATCATTCTGAGATGAAAATTAGGTAAAATCAGAAGCAGCAAAAGAGTCCAATCTAAGATTTATTCACTCTAAGATTTATCCTTTATAATGAATAAATCTTAGATTGGACTCTTTTGCTGCTTCTGATTTTACCTAATTTTCATCTCAAAAGGATACCTAAGCCCTTCTAGAATCTAATTATATCCAAAGGTAATTTTTAATAGTGAAAATTATACAGTCATTCTTTAAACTGAAAGATCACACTGACTATAACTTATCACTAACTTGAAGAACTGGGAATACCCTGTTCCCACCACTTTCCACCCCACACAGATGTTTGAGTTGGTAACTCCCACTGACAGAAATGTAGTCCTTGACTATAATCATAACTCTATATTTTGGTGAAGCCTACGTGACTAAAAATTTAGTGGCTGAAAAAACCTTTTGAAAAATTTCAATTATTTCATAATATCAGCATAAAATATCATGAAATACATTTTAGGATATTTTCCTTAACATACCACCCAAATACAAAACCCCAACCACAAAAAAAGTTTTGCTTTCATCTCAACCATCTATCTACTACTAATGTATGAAAGGTATGACCTTTTACTGAAGAACACCAATGTGTACATAAAACTTGTCAATAGTCTCTGGCTCTAGCCTAGATGATGATGAACCCATTCACACTTTGTTGGCACTTGTGCTTTTTAATACACTGTAGCTGAGTTATTTAAAACTACTATCAATACTTTGTGATAAATATAATGAGCAAACTTATATAATCAATTTGGATTATAAACAACGAACAAACATAAAATCAATTTTGATTGAGAATTCAAAATCAGATAAGTTTATAGATAAATGCGCAAAAAAATCCCTTGAAAGTCTATTCACCGACTGAAGTAACATTTAAAGAGGAGTTGTTTTTTATTTAGATATAGTAATTGGGAATTAACGAGATTGAAAAAATACATATACACACACATGTACTCCATTGGGCATAAAAATATTTCCTTACTCTTCAGTACAAGAACCCCTTCAAAAAGTGTCTTACTCAAAATATCTACCGACTTTAACACCATATTTTATCATTCCTCTGTATTCCTCCAGAATATGTTTCTACTAGGACTTTTTTGGCTATCACACTCTCTTATATAATATCCTCAGTAGAGACAAAGTATCGATGGTTCAATGGTATCTTAACTTGGCATGAAATGCCCTATGTACATGATATGGAAGAGTCTAACATTACAAAGATAGTATGTTTAAAAAACACTGTATCTAGAATAAACTGCTTAGGTTTAATCCTAGCTCTTCGATTTACTAACTGTATAATCTTGGGCAAGTTATCTAACTTGTCTGTCCTGGGCTTCCTCATAAACAAAATAGGGATAAGAACAGATCCTATCTCATAGCATTTTTATGTGGATTACATGTGTTATTACATATAAAGATTTACAATGGTGCCCGACTTACAATGAGTGCTATAAAATGAATATTCATAGTTTTAACATTAGTATTAGTACTGATTTTCACCCATAGCAAGTTGCTTCATGTGCTCTGATGGCCCTGGTTAGATTATAAACTCTTTCAGAGTAGTGTATATATTTTCTTACATCTAGTAGTATTTTATATATAACTGCTTAACAAATGCTTATTCATGAAGACTTAAATGTATACCACACATATATAATGCCAGAAAAAGTTTACAAAATACCTTAATAAATCCCAAACTCATTTTGATAAATACCAAATTGTGTGAGAACTGTACAGCTGCAGAATAATGGTTGGTGTCTTTAACTGAAAGGCTAGCAATATTAAAGGATCCTTTGGGTAAGAGAAACTTTTAAAACATTAGAGAAAAATCACTGGGTTAGAAACCAATGGCTCTATATTCTACTCCTAGCTCCACCTCTAATGAGGTGAACTTCTGCAAATCACTCAACCTCACTGTACATAATCCCCCAATTTCTTTAACATGACCCATCACATACCTTTAAAACATAATTGAAGTGAATAAAATAAGGAAAACTAACCCTGCATCACAAGAAAGATACCCTATAAACAAAATTACTGCTAGTATTTGAGCTCAAGACCTTTAAATCTTCTAAAAGTAGTTCTGAGTATAATCTTTTCATATTTAAAAATGATGCCTGTGATGGTTAGGTTCTGACGTCAACTTGGCAAATGACTATGCCCAGTTGTCTGGTCAGGCAAGCACTGGCCTGAGGTTGTTGCAAAGATTTTTCACGGCTGGTTGATAAACTGGAAGGGTGGTAGATTAAGTCATCAGTCAGTTGATTGCATTTGTGGCTGATCACATCTGCAATCAACTAAAGCATGTCTGCCACAACAAGATAATCCAATCAGTTTAAGGCTTTTAAGGGAGAAGAATGACACTGTTTCTTCAGCCAGCAAGCCTCTCCTGTGGAGTTTGGCCAGACTTTTTGCTGGAGCTCCCAGCTTCACAGCCTGCCCTGTGGATTTACTTCCATTCCCACAGTTGCATGAGACACCTTTATAAATCTCATATTTACAGATCTCTCCTATTGGTTCTATCTCTCTAGGGAACCCTGACTAACACAGCTTGGTACCAGCAGTGGTTCCTGAGAAACAGAATCTTAAAAATAGGTTTTCACAATTGGTTTTTACTCTGACTAACTCAGAGGCACTAATGACTCTGTTTCCAATAATCAAGATAGCACTGACAGTCCATGGAGGGATTTGGTAAAAAAGATAATTCAAAATATCACCATTATCCTGTGAGACCCACGGAGGAGGCCCCCATAATTTGTGGAGTACTTGGGCCACGTGTAATATTTTGATACCAACATAACTTCAAGGTCATACACAGAACTCTATTCAGACTTCCGGAGAAGATGGCGGCTTAGTAAGATGCACGGATCTTAGTTCCTCCTCCAGAACAGCTACTAGGGGAGTAGAAATGATACAGAACACCTCCCGGAGCCACGACAGAGATCAAAAAGACAGCGTACCCCATCCTAGAATGGCTGACTGGCTGAGAAAATCCGCTCCGGTGAGATCGCCGAGGGGCGCGGGCTTCCCCAGGCCAGGGCGGCAAGCGGCCGGAGTCCCTCCCTTCCTCCTTCCCGGGCCAGCTGGGACAATTGGACAGGCGGTCCCCTCAAGCCGCGGCAGCTGGCGCCCCCACCCCCACGCGTGGCCCCCCCGGACAAACTGGGAGAATTGGAAAGGAGATCCCCAGGCCGCGGAGAACGGTGACCAGGGTCCCTTCCAAACACGTGACTTCCCGGTCCGACTGGGAACGGTGCACTCTCCCGGGCCGCGGCGGCTGGCACCCTCCCGCCACGCTTGGCGCCCCAGGCCGACTAGGAGATTCGGACGGGTGCTCTCCCGGGCTGCGGCGGCCGGCGACCCTCCCCGCGTTCGGATCCCCAGGCCAGCTGGCACTCTTCCAAGCCGCTTCGGCTGGCGAACCTCCCCCAGAGTGAGAGTTTTCCAAAGTTAAAGGACCCACAGCACCTTTTACTGGTGGGACCCGCAGACAAACGTGTGCCATGAGCGCCACCTGCTGGGCAGGAAAAGAAAAATAGAACCCAGAGATTTCACAGAAAAATCTTCCAACCTGTTGGGTCCAACACCCAGGGAAATCTGACTAAATGCCCAGACGCCAGCAGAAGATAACGGATCACACTCAGAAAATTGAAAATATGGCCCGGTCAAAAGAACAAACCAATACTTCAAATGAGATACAGGAGCTGATACAACTAATGCTGAATATACGAACAGAAATGGAAAACCTCTTCAAAAACGAAATCGATAAATTGAGGGAGGACATGAAGAAGACATGGGCTGAACAAAAAGAAGAAATAGAAAAACTGAAAAAACAAATCACAGAACTTATGGAAGTGAAGGATAAAGTAGAAAAGATGGAAAAAACAATGGATACCTACAATGATAGATTCAAAGAGACAGAAGATAGAATTAGTGATTTGGAGGATGGAACATCTGAATTCCAAAAAGAAACAGAAACTATAGGGAAAAGAACTGAAAAATTTGAACAGGGGATCAGGGAACTGAAGGACAATTTGAACCACACAAATATACATGTTGTGGGTGTCCCAGAAGGAGAAGAGAAGGGAAAAGGAGGAGAAAAACTAATGGAAGAAATTATCACTGAAAATTTCCCAACTCTTTTGAAAGACCTAAAATTACAGATCCAAGAAGTGCAGCGCACCCCAAAGAGATTAGACCCAAATAGGCGTTCTCCAAGACACTTACTAGTTAGAATGTCAGAGGTCAAAGAGAAAGAGAGGATCTTGAAAGCAGCAAGAGAAAAACAATCCATCACATACAAGGGAAACCCAATAAGACTATGTGTAGATTTCTCAGCAGAAACCATGGAAGCTAGAAGACAGTGGGATGATATATTTAAATTACTAAAAGAGAAAAACTGCCAACCAAGACTCCTATATCCAGCAAAACTGTCCTTCAAAAATGAGGGAGAAATTAAAACATTCTCAGACAAAAAGTCACTGAGAGAATTTGTGACCAAGAGACCAGCTCTGTAAGAAATACTAAAGGGAGCACTAGAGTCAGATACGAAAAGACAGAAGAGAGAGGTATGGAGAAGAGTGTAGAAAGAAGGAAAGTCAGATATGATATATATAATACAAAAGGCAAAATGGTAGAGGAAAATATTATCCAAACAGTAATAACACTAAATATTCATGGACTGAATTCCCCAATCAAAAGACATAGACTGGCAGAACGGATTAAAAAACAGGATCCTTCTATATGCTGTCTACAGGAAACACATCTTAGACCCAAAGATAAACATAGATTGAAAGTAAAAGGTTGGGAAAAGATATTTCATGCAAATAACAACCAGAAAAGAGCAGGAGTAGCTATACTAATATCCAACAAATTAGACTTCAAATGTAAAACAGTTAAAAGAGACAAAGAAGGACACTATCTACTAATAAAAGGAACAATTAAACAAGAAGACATAACAATCATAAATATTTATGCACCGAACCAGAAAGCCCCAAAATACGTGAGGAATACACTGCAAACACTGAAAAGGGAAATAGACACATTTACCATAATAGTTGGAGACTTCAATTCACCACTCTCATCAATGGACAGAACATCTAGACAGAGGATCAATGAAGAAATAGAGAATCTGAATATTACTATAAATGAGCTAGACTTAACAGGCATTTATAGGACATTACATCCCACAACAGCAGGATACACATTTTTCTCAAGTGCTCATGGATCATTCTCAAAGATAAATCATATGCTGGGTCACAAAGCAAGTCTTAACAAATTTAAAAAGATTGAAATCATACACAACACTTTCTCGGATCATAAAGGAATGAAGTTGGAAATCAATAATAGGCAGAGTGCCAGAAAATTCACAAATACGTGGAGGCTCAACAACACACTCTTAAACAACAAGTGGGTCAAAGAAGAAATTGGAAGAGAAATTAGTAAATACCTCGAGGCAAATGAAAACGAAAACAAAACATATCAAAACTTATGGGATGCAGCAAAGGCAGTGCTAAGAGGGAAATTTATTGCCCTAAATGCCTATATCAGAAAAGAAGAAAAGGCAAAAATGCAGGAATTAACTGTCCACTTGGAAGAACTGGAGAAAGAACAGCAAACTAATCCCAAAGCAAGCAAAAGGAAAGAAATAACAAAGATTAGAGCAGAAATAAATGAAATTGAAAACATGAAAACAATAGAGAAAATCAATAAGGCCAGAAGTTGGTTCCATGAGAAAATCAATAAGATTGATGGGCCCTTAGCAAGATTGACAAAAAGAAGAAGAGAGAGGATGCAAATAAATAAGATCAGAAATGGAAGAGGAGACATAACTACTGACCTCACAGAAGTAAAGGAGGTAATAACAGGATACTATGAACAACTTTACGCTAATAAATACAACAATTTAGATGAAATGGACGGGTTCCTGGAAAGGCATGAACAGCCAACTTTGACTCAAGAAGAAATAGATGACCTCAACAAACCAATCACAAGTAAAGAAATTGAATCAGTCATTCAAAAGCTTCCTAAAAAGAAAAGTCCAGGACCAGATGGCTTCACATGTGAATTCTATCAAACATTCCAGAAAGAATTAGTACCAACTCTCCTCAAACTCTTCAAAAAAATCGAAGCGAAGGGAAAACTACCTAATTCATTCTATGAAGCCAACATCACCCTCATACCAAAACCAGGCAAAGATATTACAAAAAAAGAAAACTACAGGCCAAACTCTCTAATGAATATAGATGCAAAAATCCTCAATAAAACTCTAGCAAATCGTATCCAACAACACATTAAAAGAATTATACATCATGACCAAGTAGGATTCATCCCAGGTATGCAAGGATGGTTCAACATAAGAAAATCAATTAATGTAATACACCATATCAACAAATCAAAGCAGAAAAATCACATGATCATCTCAATTGATGCAGAGAAGGCATTTGACAAGATTCAACATCCTTTCCTGTTGAAAACACTTCAAAAGATAGGAATACAAGGGAACTTCCTTAAAATGGTAGAGGGAATATATAAAAAACCCACAGCTAATATCATCCTCAATGGGGAAAAATTGAAAACTTTCGCCCTAAGATCAGGAACAAGACAAGGATGTCCATTATCACCGCTATTATTCAACATCGTGTTGAAGGTTCTAGCCAGAGCAATTAGACAAGAAAAAGAAATACAATTTTGAAAAGAAATACTTCCTTTCAAAATTGGAAAGGAAGAAGTAAAACTATCACTGTTTACAGACGATATGATACTATACGTCGAAAACCCAGAAAAATCCACAACAAAACTACTATAGCTAATAAATGAGTACAGCAATGTAGCAGGATACAAGATCAACATTCAAAAATCTGTATCATTTCTATACACTAGTAATGAACAAGCTGAGGGGGAAATCAAGAAACGAATCCCATTTACAATCGCAACTAAAAGAATAAAATACCTAGGAATAAATTTAACTAAAGAGACAAAAAACCTATATAAAGAAAACTACAAAAAACTGCTAAAAGAAATCACAGAAGACCTAAATAGATGGAAGGGCATACCGTGTTCATGGATTGGAAGACTAAATATAGTTAAGATGTCAATCCTACCTAAATTGATCTACAGATTCAATGCAATACCAGTCAAAATCCCAACAACTTATTTTTCAGAAATAGAAAAACCAATAAGCAAATTTATCTGGAAGGGCAGGGTGCCCCGAATTGCTAAAAACATCTTGAGGAAAAAAAATGAAACTGGAGGTCTCGCACTGCCTGACTTTAAGGCATAATATGAAGCCACAGTGGTCAAAACAGCATGGTATTGGCATAAAAATAGATATATCGACCAATGGAATCGAATAGAGTGCTCAAATACAGACCCTCTCATCTATGGACATTTGATCTTTGATAAGGCAGTCAAGCCAACTCACCTGGGACAGAACAGTCTCTTCAATAAATGGTGCCTAGAGAACTGGATATCCATATGCAAAAGAATGAAAGAAGACCCGTATCTCACACCCTATACAAAAGGTAACTCAAAATGGATCAAAGATCTAAACATTAGGTCTAAGACCATAAAACAGTTAGAGGAAAATGTAGGGAGATATCTTATGAAACTTACAAATGGAGGCAGTTTTATGGACCTTAAACCTAAAGCAAGAACACTGAAGAAGGAAATAAATAAATGGGAGCTCCTCAAAAGTAAACACTTTTGTGCATCAAAGAACTTCATCAAGAAAGTAGAAACACAGCCTATACAATGGGAGACAATATTTGGAAATGACATATCAGATAAAGATCTAGTATCCAGAATTTATAAAGAGATTGTTCAACTCAACAACAAAAAGACAGCCAACCCAATTACAAAATGGGAAAAAGACTTGAACAGACACCTCTCAGAAGAGGAAATACAAATGGCCAAAAGGCACATGAAGAGATGCTCAATGTCCCTGGCCATTAGAGAAATGCAAATGAAAACCACAATGAGATATCATCTCACACCCACCAGAATGGCCATTATCAACAAAACAGAAAATGACAAGTGCTGGAGAGGATGCGGAGAAAGAGGCACACTTATCCACTGTTGGTGGGAATGTCAAATGGTGCAACCACTGTGGAAGGCAGTTTGGCGGTTCCTCAAAAAGCTGAATATAGAATTGCCATATGACCCAGCAATACCATTGCTAGGTATCTACTCAAAGGACTTAAAGGCAAAGACACAAACGGATATTTGCACACCAATGTTTATAGCAGCATTATTTACAATAGCAAAGAGATGGAAACAGCCAAAATATCCATCAACAGACGAGTGGCTAAACAAACTGTGGTATATACATACGATGGAATATTATGCAGCTTTAAGACAGAATATACTTATGAAGCATGTAACAACATGGATGGACCTAGGGAACATTATGCTGAGTAAGTCTAGCCAAAAAGTAAAGGACAAATACTGTATGGTCCCACTGATGTTAACCGACGTTCGAGAATAAACTTGGAATATGTCATTGGTAACAGAGTCCAGCAGGAGTTAAAAACAGGGTAAGATAATGGGTGATTGGAGCTGAAGGGATACAGACTGTGCAACAGGACTAGATACAAAAACTCAAAAATGGACAGCACAATAATACCTAATTGTAAAGTAATCATGTTAAAACACTGAATGAAGCTGTATCTGAGCTATAGGTTTTTTTTTGGTCTGTCTGTTTGTTTGTCTTTTTTTTCTTTTTTTTTCTTTTTTTTGTACTATTATTATTTTTATTTTTTTCTCTATATTAACATTCTATATCTTTTTCTGTTGTTTTGCTAGTTCTTCTAAATCAATGCCAATATACTAAGAAATGATGATCATGCATCTATGTGATGATATTAAGAATTACTGATTGCATATGTAGAATGGAATGATTTCTAAATGTTGGGTCAATTTCTTTTTTTTCTTTAATTAATAAAAAAAAATATCACCATTAGATTCTGCTAATTGTATGCTTATATGAGGTAAGGCTCTGACTGATGTTTTGACACCTTTACAGAGTTTTGTAGAATTAAGAGATATGAGGATGTTGCCTGGTTGTTGTTAGATACGCTGGATAGTGATGAAGAAAAGAGGAAGGTTTCAAATTTGAAACCTTAGTGCCATGTAAACACTGTAAAAGTTTCCATGTGTGCCCTGAAAGAAAATCTTATTTAATGTGGTCACAGACTAGAAATATCTGAAAACCAGACACAGGGCCTCATTGTGTGAGTAGCACATTTACAACATAAACTAAAATATCAACTTTGTGGGGTATCTACTGTTAAAGTAAGGGCTTTGATTGGAAAAGAATGGGATCCTGAAATGTGGGATGGAGATATATAGCTTGATAATGATGGTGATGGGGAGATGGGAATGCTGGGACTCTCCTCAGCCTTTGTTAGTTATATCTGTAATGGACTGCCCTAAGGAAAGAGATTTCAGACCTTCAGTCTGCCTTGAGGAAACAGCTTCCTGGCCTTCAGTCTCCTCAGAGGAGTCTGCCATCCAACCTCCACCTAATGAGATTAACACTTCAGTGCCTGCTAACCCTTTAATCACCTCCCCTTGGGGAAACAGCCCTCAATTCTGTCTGGAGCTACTGATCCTGTTTCAACAGATGAAAATGCCACAGAATGCCCTGAGGTAACTGGCTTGAAAGACACTTCTGTTTCTTTTCATGACATACCCACACCACTCCTCTTTTCTTCAAGAGCTATAATTAGACTAAAGTCTCAAAAGGCCATAAAAGGTGAGGTACAAAGTGTGTCCCATGAGGAGGTATGCTATACTCCAAATAACTGCATTAGTATTCTAATCTAAATAGACAGAAATCAGGGGGATATGTGTGGGAATGGATATTGAGGGTGTGGGATAATGCTAATTGGGCCGAGTGAGCAAGAAGTAGCAAATACTCTAGACTAACTGGTAAGGCATTTATTTGCAGATCAGGGGATGGGAGATAAATCCAACAAAAATATAGGGGTCTAGTTCCAAGAACATGGTGGAATAGGATAGATCAAGTTCAAACCTACTCCAAGGAACAGCTAGAAAAGGGACAGGAGGGCAACTAAGACATCAATTTCAGGATGCAGGTGACCTGGGAAAGTCTTCCGCACCACATAGGGCAGCGCTGGCTTCAAAAACTGAGAAGCAGAGAACCAGAGACAATACGGCTGATGCAAACAGCCTTATGGGGAAGCCGGGAGCCCTCAGGAGTGCATGGTCTGGCAGACAGGGACTACAAAGTAAGCTAACACATGTTCCTTGAACGCGCTACCCTTACCACTGCAGCCCTCAACCCACCGCACACCCCACGCACCTGAACCCTGTCACCCACCCCCAGTCACTGTACTCCAAGCAGGTCCCCCTCGCCAAATGCTCAGGCACATATCCATCCCACAAACCCACCCCATGCGCACGCACGCCTGCCCCAACCGAAACCACCTCTCCTCGCCCCAACCGAAACCACCTCTCCTCACAATCTCCCCCTGCTCCTCCCGAGCCCTAATTCCCAGTTCCTGCCCCCTGCAGGCAGTACACAGCACATAAAGGCTGAGAACATTTACCTCCATAACCAGGCTACCTCGGCCCCCAGCACATATACTCATGCAATCCCACCCTGCCCCCACAAGCTCTGCCCATGGGTACATCAGTTTATCGTCCTCCTAGATCTGTGCATGCGCATGACACCCCGCCCCACCCCTACACACACAAACACAGCTCAGGGTAGATGCGGACCTGTACAGTCAGGCCACATCCTACCCCAGCCCATACAGGTGCTAAGCTGACCTGCTGCCCTGAGCTCTGCACATACGCATGAAGGGCCATGCACCCTAGACTGGGGTATACCAGGGCTCTGTACCCCAGACCTGTGCACCCACACAGCCACATCCTCCCCTAAGCTGGGCACCCATACTCACAGGAAACAGCATAGCATCCCCAACCGGTACCTATACGTGCACTGCAACACATCATACCCCACATCCTGCATCCTGCTCCATATCCATTCTGCAAATACAAGACTTTAGACTACTGAAGGAAATCAACAACCAAAGTAAACCAATCAAGATATTTACATGCCACAAAGGCAGTAGAAGATCACTAAGTATATCATGATGAAGACAAATATAGGCCAGCCTGACAACAAAATTAAAACACCAGAGGAAACACAGACATTGGAACAACTAATAAAAGATGTTCATATAACTCTACTAAATAAAATAAAAGGGATGGCTAATGACATAAAGATCAAGAAGACACTAGAAGAGCATAAAGAAGAATTTGAGAGAATAAATAGAAAAATAGCACATACCAAAGAGATTAAAGACACTGTAGACCAAATAAAAAACATACTAGAGATACACAATAGCAGATTTGAAGAGGCAGAAGAAAGAATAAGCGAATTTCAGGACAGGAAAACTGATTTCAAACACTCAAAACAGCAAATGGCAAAAACGATGGAAAAATTTCAATTGGTTATCAGGGAAATGATGGACAAAACAAAGCATGCAAATATAAGAATCACTGGTGTCACAGAAGGAGAAGAGAAAAGTAAAGGGCTAGGAAGATTAGTTGAGGACATAAGGGAGGAAAATTTCACAAACCTTATAAAGGACATAAATATGCAAGTCAAAGAAGCTCAACCAACTCCAAATAAAATAATTCCAAATAGGCCTTCCACAAGACACATACTAATCAGCCTGGCAAATGTTGAAAAGAAGCAGAAAATCCTGAAAGCGGCAAGAGAAAAACACTCTACTACATACAAGGGTAACCACATTAAGATTGAGTTCAGACTACTCAACTGGCACAATGGAGGCAAGAAGGCACTTGTATGATATATTTAAGACCCTGAAAGAGAAAGACTTCCAGCCAAGAATTCTGTACCCAGCCAAACAGTCCTTCAAAAATGAGTGAGAGATTAAAATTTTCCTGGACAAACAAATCCTGAAAGAATCTGTCAGCAAGAGACCAGCCCTACAAGAAATACTAAAGGGAGTTTTGCTAGCTGAAAAAAAAAAAGAGAGAGGAGAGGGAGGTTTGGAGGATGGCACAGAATTGAAGAGTACCAGTAAGGATAACCTAAAGGATAAAAAGAGAAAGAGGGAAAACAAAATATAAATACGACAAAAACCAAAAGATAAGACGGTAGACTCAAGAAACGCCTTTTCAGTAATAACTTTGAATGTTAACAGACTCAACTTACCAATTAAAAGATACAGATGGACAGAATGGATTAAGAAATAGAATCCAGCTATATGTTGCTTAAAAGAGACTCGTCTTAGACACAGGATACAAATAGATTGAAAGTGAAAGGATGGAAAAAGATGTTCCACACAAGTTGTAAACAAAAGAAAGCAGGAGTATCTAAACTACTATCTGACAAAAGAGACTTTAAATGTAAAGACTTCATAAGAAACAAAGAAGGACAATATATATTAATAAAATACACAATTCACCAAGAAGAAATAGCAATCATAAATGTTTATGCTCCCAATCAAGGAGCTCCAAAGAACATGAGACAGACATTGGAAAACTGAAGGGAGCAATACATGGGTCAACAGTAATAGTATGAGACTTCAATACACCACTCACCTCTACAGATAGAACAACCAGAACGAAGACCAACGAGGAAATAGAGAAGTTAAATAACTTGATAAATGAATTAAACCTAACAGACATATATAGGTCATTTCACCCCAAAACTCAAGGATATACATTCTTCTCTAGTGTTCATGGAACATTCTCCAGGGCAGATCATATGCTGGGGCACAAAACAGTTCTTTATAAATTTAAAAACATTAAAATTATTCAAAGCATTTTCTCTGATCATAATGGAATGAAGCTAGATATCAATAACTACCAAAGAACAAGAACTTTCACAAATGTATGGAGATTAAATAACACACTCTTAAACAACCAGTGGATCAAAGAAGAAATTGTTAGAGAAATAAGTAGCTATCTGGAAATGAATGAAAATGAGAACATGATGTATCAGAACTTATGGGATGTGGCAAAGACTGTGCTGAGAGGGAAATTTATTGCCTTAAGCAACTATATTAAAAAACAAGAAAGCAAAAATCAAGGACCTAACTGCTCACCTGGAAGAACTTGAGAAAGAGCAGCAAAGTAACCCAGAAATGAACGGAAGAAGAGAAATAACAAAGATTAAAACAGAGTTAAATGAATGGGAGAACAAAAGAACAATAGAAAGAATCAATAAAACCAAAAAAGGTTCGTTGAGAAAATCAGTAAAATTGATGGGCCACTAGCAAGACAGAAAAAGAAAGAGAGAGGATTCAAATAAACAATATCAGAAATAAGAAGGGATGCATTACCAGAGACACTGGTAGAAATAAAAGAAATACTAAGAGGATACTATGAACAACTATATACCTACAAAGTAGACAACCTAGATTAAATGGACAAACTCCTGGAAACACACTGTTCTGGTTTGCTAGCTGCCGGAATGCAATATACCAGAAACGGAACAGCTTTTAAAAAGAGGAATTTAGTAAGTGTGAGTTTACAGTTCTAAGGCCAAGAAAATATCCCAATTAAAACAAAACTATAGAAATGTCCAATCTAAGGCATCCAGAGAAAGATAAGTTGGTTCCAGAAGGCCAATAACGTTCTGCATTTCTCTCTCAACTGGAAGGGCACATGGTGAACATGGTCACATCTGCTAGCTTCCTCTCCAGGCTTCTTCTTTCATGAAGCTTTTGGGGAGGCGTTTTCCTTCTTCAGCATCAAGGATCATGGGCTGGAGGACTCTCTCTGTTTCTCATGGTTATGTTGTTCTGAAGATTTCTCCAAAATGCTTCCTCTTTTAAAGGATTCCAGTAAAGCAATCAAGACCGACCTGCAGTAGGTGGAGACAAGCCTCCATCTAATCAAGTTTAATAGCCACATTTGACTGAGTCACATCTCCAGGAAGATAAAGCTAATTAAAGTTTTCAACATACAGTGCTGAATAGGGACTAGAAGAAAGCATTGCTCCTACAAGGCTAATTAGAATTAAAACATGGCTTTTCTAGGGTACGTAAACCTTTTCAAGCCCACACACATACAAACAAGCTACAAAGACTCAGAAAGACATAGAAGATCTCAACAAACCAATCACAAGTAAAGAGATCCAATCAGTCATCAAAAATCTTCCTACAAATAAAAGCACAGAGCAAGATGGCTTCACAGAGGAATTTTATTAAACACGTCAAAGAAAACTAGCACCAGTCCTTCCCAAATGTTTCCAAAATATTAAGTAAAAAGAAGCACTACCTAAGTCATTTTATGAAGCTAATATCATTTTAATACCAAAACTGGGAAAAGATGCTATAAGAAAGGAAAACTACAAGCCAATCTCCCTAATGAACATAGATACAAAAATTCTCAATAAAATATTAGCAAATCCAATCTAACAGCACATTAAAAGAATTATACACCATGACCAAGTGGGGATTATACCAGGAATGCAAGGATGGTTCAACACAAAAAAATCAATTAATGTAATACAGCACACTAACAAATCAAAAGGGAAAAATCATATGATCATCTCGACTGATACTGAAAAAGCATTCGACAAAATTCAGCCTCCTTTTCTGATAAAAACACTTCAAAAGATAGGAATCAAAGGTAACTACCTCAATATGATAAAGAGAATATTTCAAAAACAGATAGCCACCATCGTACTCAATGGAGAGAGACTGAAAGACTTCTCTCAAATATGAGGTACAAGATAACGATGCTGGCTGTCACCACTATTATACAACATTGTGCCAGAAGTTCAAGCTAGAGCAATCAGGCAGGACAAAGAAATAAAAGGCATCCAAATTGGAAAGGTAGAAGTAAAACTCTCATTATTTGCAGATGATATGATACTATACTTGGAAGATACTGAGAAACTTACAGCAAAGTTACTTCAGTTAATAAACAAATTCAGCAAGGTGGCAAGATATAAAATTAATGTGCAAAAATCAGTAACATTTCTATACACAAGCAATGACCAAGCTGAGGAGTCAGTTAAGGAAAAACTTTCATTCAAAATAGTAACTAAAAGAATCAAATACTTAAGAATGAACTTAACTAGGGACGTAAAGGCCTTGTACACAGAAAACTACATAACACTGCTAAAAGAAATCAAAGGAGATCTAAA
The DNA here is from genome assembly GCF_023851605.1 of Tamandua tetradactyla. Classification (NCBI taxonomy): domain Eukaryota; kingdom Metazoa; phylum Chordata; class Mammalia; order Pilosa; family Myrmecophagidae; genus Tamandua; species Tamandua tetradactyla. The sequence goes on along the minus strand of NC_135353.1, from coordinate 49,684,084 downwards.
CAGGTGGAAAGACATTTGCTGCTCATGGATACGAAGGCTAAATATAGTTAAGATGTCAATTCTACCCAAATTGATCTACAGATTCTACACAGTATCAACCAAAATTCCAACAACTTACTTTGAAGATTTGGAAAAGCTAACTTCCAAATTCATCTGGAAAGGAAAGAGGCCCCGAATAGCTATAAGCATCCTGAAAAAGAAGAACAACATGGGAGGATTAACAGTCCCTGACCTTAAAACCTATTACAAAGCCACAGTGGCCAAAACAGCATGGTACTGGCACAAAGACAGAAGAATTAACCAACGGAAGTAAATTGATAGAGTGCAGAAACAGACCACCAAATCTATGGTCAACTGATTTTTGACAAGGTACCCAAATCCTCTTACCTGGGACAAAACAGTCTCTTCAAGAATTGGGCATGGAAGAACTGGATATTAATATCCAAAATAATGGAAGAGGATCCCTATCTTAAATGCTACACAAAAATTAACTCAAAGTGGATCAAACACCTAAATATATGAACTAGCACCATAAAGCTTCTAGAAGAAAATGTAGAGAAACATTTCCAGGACCTACTAATAGGAGGTAGCTTCCTAACTTTACACCCAAATCACAAGCAACAGAAGAAAAAAAACATAAATGAGAACTCTTCAAAATCAAATGCTTCTGCACCTAAAAAGACTTTGTCAAAAAGGTAAAGACATAGCCAATTCAATGGAAGAAAATACTTGGAAATTATATATCACATAAAAGTTTGATTTCCTGTATATACAAAGAAATCATACAACTCAATAACAAAAGAACAAATAATCCAATTATAAAATGAGCTAAAGATATGAATAGGCATTTGTGTTGGTTTGAAAGGATGTATGACCCCAGAAAAGCCATGTTTTAATCAAAATCCCATTTCATAAAGGTAGAATAATCCCTATTCAATACTGTATGTTTGAAACTGTAAGCAGATCCTCTCCCTGGAGATGTGATTTAATCAAAAGTGGTTGTTAAACTGGATTAGATGACAACATGTCTCCATCCATTTGGGTGGGTCTTGATAAGTTTCTTGAGTCCTATAAAAGAGGAAACATTTTGGAGAATGAGGAGATTCAGAGAGAGCAGAGAATGCTGCAGAACCACAAAGAAGAAAGTCCACCAGCCAGCAACCTTTGGAGATGAAGAAGGAAAATGCCTCCCGGGGAGCTTCATGAAACCGGAAGCCAGGAGAGAAAGTTAGCAGATGATGCCATGTTTGCCATGTGCCCTTACAGCTGAGAGAGAAACTCTGACTGTGTTCACCATGTGCCTTCTCACTGGAGAGAGAAACCCTCTCCAGTGAGTGAACTTCATCGGCCTTCTTGAACCAAGGTATCTTTCCCTGGATGCCTTAGATTGGACATTTCTATAAACTTGTTTTAATTGGGACATTTTCTCGGCCTTGGACCTGTAAACTAGCATCTGACTAAATTCCCCTTTTTAAAAGCCATTCTATTTCTGGTATATTGCATTCCGGCAGCTAGCAAACTAGAACAGCACTTTTCTGAAGAGCAAATACAGGTAGCTCAAAAGCACATGAAGAGATGTTCATTTTCACTGGCTATAAGGGAAATGCAGATCAAGACTACAATGAGATACCACCTCACACCTATAAGAATGGCTGCTATTAAACAAACAGGAAACTATAAATGTTGGAAAGGATGTGGAGAAACTGGGACACTTATGCACTGCTGGTGGGAATGAATAATGGTGCAACCACTATGGAAGTTTGTTTGGCAGTACTTAGGAAACTAAATATCGAGTTGCCCTATGACCCAGCAATAGCATTACTGGTATATATCCAGAAGAGCTGAAAGCAATGACACAAATAAACATTTGCACACCGATGGTCATAGCGGCACTATTCACAATTGCCAAAAAATGGAAACAAACCAAATGCCCATCAACAGATGAGTGGATCAACAAAATGTGGTGTAGACATATGATGGAATATTACTCAGCAGTAAAACAAAAAGATGTCCTGAAGCACATGACAAGATGGATGAGACTTGAGGACATAATGCTGAGTGAAATTAGCCAGACACAAAAGGATAGATACTGTATGATTCCACTTTAGTAACCAGTATAAAGGTAAAATCAGAGGCGTATAATATAGAATATAGGGGATTTAGAGATACATAGAAAATACAGATGGGTGAGCCATTAGTTATTGAGATTGAACTCCAATGTAAGGAAATAAATAGGAGCAAAGGTGATACTCTAGTGGGTCTAGAAGTAATAATACCATATGGAAGATGAACAAGATTGAAAGGGGTTGTATAGACCTATGCGTCCCACTGATTCACACTAGAAATATGAATGGGTTCTTCTAAGAATTACTTCAAAGATAAGATTCTTGTATAAGGAGTGTTTCAGTCCAGGGTACAGGTGGAAAACTGCTATTGCATACTATGAGTTATGTTCAAAAGAAAACCATCAGCACTACCACAACAACAGCAGAGGTAAATAATGGGGGGAGGGACAAGAGTTAAGAGGAGGTTTAGATTTCCTATTTGGCGAGGGTGTGTTTATTGGTGTTCTGTCTCTCAGGTACAATGAAATTATCTAAAATTGAGAATGTTGATGGACTGTGGAGTTTGGACCCTGTACATGATGGGCATATGCAGGTAGCTGAAGGATGCACTGATGGAGAGGTAGATTGGCAAAGGATGGTGTATACTTATGAATGAAGGTTGTGCTACTACAAAAAGGAAGAATGTCGTGAGGCATGTAATGATGTGAATGAACATGTGGGACATTTGATGAGACAAAATAAGCCAGAAACAAAAAAACAATGGTATGGTAACCTTCAGAAAATGCTTATAAGAAAACAGGGGTTATATTGTAAATTTTACATTAAGTCCAGAGTGGTGATTATTATTTCTGGAGTTTGAGAGGCAGTTTTTTATATATAACCTGATATTTAGATATAAGAATGAAGCTGAATAGGTTGGGGCTAAAGTAATTCAGAACATAGGGGTAATAAAGACAGTGTCTATATTTTAGAACTACACATACTCTTTGAGACCAATGGAAGAAAGGTTTATCTGATCTGGAACTGACATTTTCTGTAGTGCATAATCTAATTCAATCTATCTGTATAGCTCATTTGAACAAATGAAACACAGGAAGCACAGAATAAGAAAGAGGTCCTTTAATCCTGTATAGATTATTGTAATGCCTGGAAACATCCTAGAATATATTAAGCAGATAATCAAAAAGTATTGGCAAAGTCCCCTGTGAGATGGGAGAAAGAATATGGAACTATTAAACCTTACCACCAGAGAATCCTGTGCCAAACCTTAGGGATACCCAAATCAATAGGCCATGCCCTTGATCCTGAGGCTTACTCTTGTGAACCTTATGTTTGTAGCGGAGAAGCTTAGACTACCTATGGGCATGCCTAAAAGTCACTTCTGGAGGACCTCTGTTGTTGCTCAGATGTGGCCTCAGTCTCTCTAAGCCCAACTCTCCAAGTGAAATCATTGCCCTCCCCCCTATATGGGACATGACATCCAGGGGTAAAAGTCTCCCTGGCGACATGGGACATGACTCCCAGGGATAAATTCAGACCTGGTACGATGGGATCAACAATTCCATCCTGATCAAAAGGGGGGAAAGTAGTGTAACTACTAAAGTATCAGTGGCTGAGAGAGTTCAAATAGAGCTGAGAAGCTACTCTGGTGGTCACTCTTACACAAGCTTCCGTTAGACACTGCTACCTATCATAGCATATCAAACCCCAACCAAGACCATTTCAGCCAATCCTAATGAACACCTACGGCAATATATAAGATTCCACAAGGGTTCCAGGCACTAGGGTAACTTTCTAGAAACCTACAACCTCCAGATGGGTCCCTGGTCCAGATAAATCCTGAAACCTAGCTCAGCCTCCCCAGAACATCAGATAGTTCCATCTCCCTACCCCATATTAGTGACAGACCCTTCCAATATAAAAAATTTAGAACTGCCATAGCCCAAACAACCCCAAAGAGAGGTGTGGAAAGATCAATGGTAATGGTGGAACTATACATCGAAGATCAGACTTAACAAATGAATATGAATGTTGAATCATTAAATTGATATCTCTTTTAGTCTCCAGTATTTTAGAGCAGCTGGAAATGAAAATCTAAAATTGTGAAACTGTAAACCATGTCAAAGTCTGTAATATGTTCTACAAGTAATCATGTTGCTGTGCTTTGAAATTTATAGCTTTTTTGTATATATGTTATTGTTCACCAACAAAGAAGGAAAAAAGTCGATTGTGATGATAAAAAAGTACTTAAGCCATTTAGCCTCCTATGTTCTGGAGCAGCTAGAAGAAAAATTATGAGTGGATCTTTGGTAGCCTGGAATAAACTCTGTGATCTGTCCTGCAACCACTTGTTGAAGAGAACTTTGAAAACTATTGCTTTTTCATTTCTTTGCTTCATATACATGTTACACTATACAATAAAAAAGTTAAAAAAAAAATTTAAAAGCCCCCCCCCAAAAATAGATACAAAAATTTTCAACAAAATACTAGCAAATTGAATCCAACAACACATTAAATGAATTATAAACCATGACCAAGTGGGGTTTATAACAGGAATGCAAGGATGGTTCAACACAAGAAAATCAATTAATGTAGTACGACACATTAACAAATCCAAAGGGAAAAAATCACATGAGCATCTCGATTGATGCTTGAAACCACATTCAACAAAATTCAACATCCTTTTCTGATAAAACACTTCAAAAGATAGGAATGAAAGGCAATTTCCTCAATATGATAAAGGGCATATATGAAAAACCAATAGCCAGCATTGTACTCAATGGAGAGAGACTGAAAGTGCTCCCCCTATGACCACGAACGAGACAAGGATGCCCTCTGTCACCACTATTATTCAACATTGTACTACAAGTTCTAGCTAGAGCAATAAGGCAGGACAAAATAATAAAAGGTATTCAAATTGGGAGGGAAGAAGTAAAACTTTCATCATTTGCAGATGATATGATATCATACTTGGAAAATCCTGAGTAATCTACAACAAAGTTAACTGAGCTAATAAACAAATTCTGTAAGGTGGTGGGATATAAAATTAATGTGCAAAAATCAGTAAAGTTTCTACACACAAACAATGACCTGACAGGACTCAGTTAAGGGAAAAATTCCATTCAAAATAGCAACTGAAAGAATCAAGTACTTAGATATGAACTTGACTATGGGCATAAAGGACTTGTACCCAGAAAACTACATAACATTGCTAAAATAAATCAAAGAAGATCTAAATAGGTGAAAGAAATTCCCTGCTCATGGATAGGAAACCCAAAAATAGTTAAGATGTCAATTCTACCCAAATTGATCTACAGATTCAATGTAGTACCAATCAAAATCCCAACAACCTATTTTGGAAACTTGGAAAACGTAGTTGCCAAATTCATCTGGAAGGGAAAGAGACCCCGAATAGCTTAAAGCATCTGAAAAAAGAAGAACTGGGAGGATTAACACTCCCTGACTTTAAAACCTATTATAAAGCCACAGTGGTCAAAACAGCATGGTGCTGGCACAAAGGCAGAAGTATGACCAATGGAATTGAATTGAGGGAGCAGAAATAGACCACAAATCTATGTTCAAGTGATTTTTGACAAGGCCCCCAAATCCACTGAACTGAGACACAATAGTCATTTCAATAAATGGGCATGGGAAAACTGGATAACAATAGCCAAAAGAATGAAAGAGGATCCCTATCTTAAACACTACACAAAAATTAACTCAAAGTGGATCAAACACCTAAATATAAGAACTAGCACCATATTTCTATTTCTATTTTTGGGTAGATATTGGTAGTTGGAGCTGAAGGGATACAGACTGTGCAACAGGACTGGATACAAAAACTCAGTAATGGACAGCACAATACTACCTAACTGTAATACAATTATGTTAAAACACTGAATGAAGCTGCATGTGAGAATGATAGAGGGAGGAGGGCTGGGGACATAAATGAAATCAGAAAGAAAGATAGATGTTAAAGATTGAGATGATATAATCTAGGAATGCCTAGAGTGTATAATAATAGTGCAATGTACAAGGTACAATTTTAAAAATGTTTTTGCATGAGGAAGAACAAAGGAATATCATTAGTCATTATTGCAGGGTACCGAAAATAGATGGTAATTAATATTTTAAAATGTCACCTTCTGTGTGAGACTAAAGCAAAAAATGTTTATTTGTTACAAAATTTATATTTTGACTAGTGCATTTCCTAAAAAATAAAAGAACTAGCACCATAAAGCTTCTAGAAGAAAATGTAGGGAAACATCTCCAAGACCTACTAATAGGAGGTAGCTTCCTAACTTTACACCCAAAGCCCAAGCAACAAAAGAAAATAAAATAGATAAATGGGAACTCCTCAAAATCAAATGCTTCTGTACCTCAAAAAACTATCAAAAACGTGAACAGGCAGCCAATTCAATGGTAAAAAATATTTGAAAATCACACTTCGGACAAAGGTTTGATTTCCTGGATATATAAAGAAATCATACAACTCAACAAAAAAAGAACCCAATTATAATATGGGTTAAAACAACCCATCTATAATATGGGCTAAAGATGATAGGAATAGGTATTTATCTGAAGAACAAATACAGATGGCTCAAAAGCACATAAAGAGATGCTCATTTGCATTAACTATAAGGGAAATGCAGATCAAGACTATAATGAGATACCACCTCACACCTATAAGATTGGCTGCTATTAAACAAATAGGAAATTATAAATGTTGGAGAGGATGTGGAGAAACTGGGACACTTATGAACTGCTGTAGGGAACGTATAATGGTACACCACCATGGAAGACAGTTTGGCAATTCCTTAGGAAACTAAATATTGAGGTTGCCCTACGACACAGCAATAGCACTAATTGGTACATAGCCAGAAGAGCTGAAAACAGACACAAACAGACATTTGCCCACCGATGTTCACAGCAGCATTATTCACAATCGCCAAAATATGGAAACAAATGCCCATCAACAGACAAGTGGATTAACAAAATATGGCATATACACACTATGGAATATTATTCAGCAGTAAGACAAAAGGATGTCCTGAAGCACATGACAAGATGGATAAGCCTAGAGGACACAGTGCTGAGTAAAACGAGACAAACACAAAAAGATAGAAACTGTATGACTCCACTCTTATGACCACGGTAAAGGTATTATCAGAGGCTTATGATATAGACTATAGGGGACATAGAGATACAAAGAAGATAAGAGTTGGGTGAACGGTTAACTAATGAGGTTGAAATCAAATGTAAGGGAATAGATAGCAGTGAAGGCAGTTCTCTAGTGTGTCTCTAAGTAATATTACCATATTGAAGGTGAACAAGATTGAAAGGGATAATATAGAGCTATGTGTCCCACTGATAAATATTAGAAATAGAAACAAGTTCTTGCAAGAACTACTTCAAAGGTATGATTCATGTACAAAGAGTGTTTAAGTCCAGGGTACAGGGGAAAAACAGCTATTGCATACTATGGGCTATGTTTAAAAGGAAAACATCAGCAGTATCACAGCAACAGCAGGGGTAAATAACAGGGGGAGGGACAAGTGTTAAGGTGGGGTTTAGATTTCCTATTTGGGGAAGGTGTGTTTACTGGTTATCTTTCTCTTGGGAATGACATTATTTAAAATTGAGAGTGTTGATGGACTGTGGACTTTGGGCATTATATATGATGCCTAAAGAATGTAGGTGGCTGAAGGATGCACTGACTGAGAAGCAGATTGGCAAAAGATGGTGTATACCTATGATCAGATATTATGCTGCTATGAAAAGGAATGAAGTCATGAGGCATGTAACAATGTGAATGAACCTGTGGGACATTTGGTGGGGCAAAGTAAGCTGGAAACAAAAGAAAAATTATTGTATGGTCTCCTTTAGAAAACACTTATAAGAAAACAGGGGCCTAGATTGTATGCTTTTATAGCAGACACATTCAGTCCGGAGTGGTAAATTTATTTCTGCATTTCGAGAGGCTGTTTTATATATCTATAACCTGGTATGCAGAGACAAGAACGAAGCCAATCAGTTTGGGATTAAGGTAATTCAGAACACAGGAGTGAGGAAGACATTGCCTGTGTTTTAGAAATGCATTTACTCTTTACAACCAAAGGAAGAAAGGTTTATTTTCTCTGAAACTTAAATTTTCTGTAGCACATAATCTAACTCAACCTGTCCGGATAGCTCAATTGAACAACAGAAACACAAGGAGCCCAGGATAAGAATGAGGGCCTTTAATTCTGTATAGCTTAATATAATGCTTGGCTACATCCTAGAATATAGTAAGCAATTAATCAAAAGGTATTGGCAAAGTGCCTTGAGGGATGGGAGAAAAATACGGAACTATTAAACTTTACTACCAGGGAATCCCAATACTGTGTCAAACATTAGGGACACCTAAATCAATAGGCCAACCCTTGATCTTGAGGCATACTCTTGTGAAGCTTATTTAGGTAGCAGAGAAGCTTAGCCTACCTATAGGCATGTCTAGGAGTTACTTCTGGAGGACCTCGTTTGTTGGTCAGGTGTGGCCTCACTCTCTCTGAGCCCATCTCCGTAAATGAAATTATTACCCTCCAATAATTTGGAGGGATGTATAATGGTACACCACTATGGAAGACAGTTTGGCAATTCCTTAGGAAACTTTTGTCCAGGGATGAAGGTGCCTCTGGCAACATAGGAGATGACTCCCAGGGAGAGTCCAGCCCTGGCACCGTGGGATCAACAATTCCATCCTGACCAAAAGGGGAAGAGAAGTGTAACTAATAAAGTATCAGTGGCTGAGAGAGTTCAAATAGAGTCAAGAATTTACTCTAGAGGTCACTCTTACGCAAACTTCAGTTAAACATTGCTAATAACTTGCCAAATCCCAACAAAAACCATTCCTGCCAATCCTAAAGAACACCTAGGGCAAAATATAAGATTCTACAAAGGTTTCATACACTAGGGTAATGTTCCAGAAACCTAGAACCTCCAGATAGGTTCCTGGACCAGATAAGCCCTGAAATCTTGAGGGGCCAACCTCTCCAAAACAACAGCTAGTTTTATCTCCCTACCCCATATTACTGACAGCCCCTTCTACCATGCAAAAGTTAGAATGGCCATAGCCCAAATACCCGTAAAGAGAGGGGTATATATATATATATTTGTATATATATTATAGTATACAATTAAAAAGTTTAAAAAAAAAAGTAGTAGCTAGAAGGATAGGAGGAAAACCAAGAGTTGATTGCAAAACAGAGCAAAAGGGAGTGAGGGTTTCCAAAAGAATGTGTAAGAAACTGCAATGAATGTTAAAAAAAAAAAAAAAAAGTAAAGAAAGAAAGAAAGAAACAGGGGCCTAGATTGCAAGCACTTATAGCAGACACATTTATTTTTGGATTGTGAGAGGCTGTTTATATATCTATAACCTGGTATTGAGAGACAAGAATGATGCCAATAAGATTGGGATTAAGGTGGTTCAGAATATAGGGGTAAGGAAGACATATTTTAGAACCACACGTACTCTTTGAAACCAAAGGAGGAAAGTTTTATTTTGTATGGAACCTAAATTTTTTGTAGCACATAATCTAACTCAATCTGTCTGGATAGCTCATTTGAACAACTGAAATACAGGGAGCCCAGAACAAAAATGAGGCCCTTTAATCCTGTATACCTTAATGTCATGCCTGGATACATCCTAGAATATATTAAGCAGATAATCATAAAGTATTGGCAAAATCCCTTGAGGGATGGGAGAAATATAGAACTATTAAACTTTATTATCAGGGAATCCCTTGAGACTGTGTCAAACTTTAGGGACACCCAAATTAATAGGCCAAGTCCTTGATCTTGAGGCTTACTCTTGTGGCGCTTATGTAGGTAGTAGAGGAGCTTAGTCTACCTAAAGGTATGCCTAAGAGTTACTTCTGGAGGACCTCTTTTGTTGTTCAGATGTGGCCTCACTTTCTCTAAGCAGAACTGTTAAGTGAAATCATTTGTCCGCCCCCCTATGTGGGACCTGACATCCAATGGTGAAGGTCTCCCTGGCGATGTGTGAGATAACTTCCAGGGATGAGTACAGCCCTGGCACCAGGGGATCAACAATTCCATCCTGACTAGAAGGGGGAAAAGAAGTATAACTAATGAAATATCAGGAACTAAGAGAGGTCAAATAGAGTCGAGAGGCTACTCTGGAGGTCACTCTTAGGCAAACTTCAGTTAGACATTACTACCTTTCATAACTTCCCAAATCCCAACCAAAACCATTCCTGCCAATCCTAAAGAACAGCTAGGGCAGTATATAAGATTCCACAAAGGTTCCATGTACTAGGGTAACTTTCTAGAAACCTACAACCTCCAGATAGGTCCCTGGACCAGATTAAGTCCTGAAACCTCAAGGGGCTAGCCTCTCCAGAACATCAGCTAGTTCCATCTCCCTACTCCATATTACTGACATCCCCTTCCAACATGAAAAAGTAAGAATAATCATAGCCCAAATATGCCTAAAGAGTGGAATAGAAAGATCAAAGATGATGTTGGAGTTATACAGAGAAGGTAGAATTTAACAAACGAATATGACTGCTGAATCATTAAACTGATATATTGTTTTTTAGTCTCTAGTGTCTTAGAGCAGCCAGAAGTAAAACCCCAAAATTGTGGAATTATAATCCATACCAAACTCTGAAATCTGTTCTACAATTAATTGTTGTGTGGTGCTTTGAAATTTTTTGCTTTTTGTATATATGGTATTTTTCACACACAAAAAAAAAATACAGGGCCTTTTACCTCCGTGAAACTTCTAGGTACCCAATGGTGTGGAGCATGTCGAGATGTCCCTATAAGGTGAAGGATAAGCTGTTGCATCTGGCCCCTCACACACCTAGTTGGCCTCTTTGGATTCTGGAGACAACATATTCCTCATTTGGGTATGCTGCTCCAGCCCATTTACAGAGTGACCAGAAAAGCAGCTAATTTTGAGTGGGGACCAGAACAAGAAGAGGCCTGGTGACAGGTCCAGGCTGCTGCACAAGCTGCTCTGCCACTCTGGCCAGATGATCCAGCAGATCCAATGGTGCTGGAAGTGTTAGTAGCAAACATGGATGCTGACAGGAGCCCTTGGCAGGCCCCTACAGGAGAATGACAACGTGGACCCTTCACATTTTGGAGCAAAGTCTTATCATCCACTGCAGATAACTACTCTCCTTTTGAGAAACAGCTTTTAGCCTACTACTGGGCTTTAGCAGAGTCTGAATGCTTACCATGGCCCACCAAGTTACCATGAGCCTGAGTTGCCTATCATGAGCTGGGTGTGGTCTGACCCACCGAGCCATAAAGTTGGGTGTACACAACAGCACTCCATCATAAAATTGAAATGGGCTGGAGCAGGTCCTGATGCGACAAGTAAGTCACATGAGAAAATGGCCCACATGTCCATGGCCCCCAACCCTCCCACATTACCTTCTCTTTTCCCTGACCAGTGCTACAGTCTCTTGGGGAGTTCCTTACATTCTCTTGACTGAGGAAGAGAAAAACTCAAGCCTGGTTTACAGATGGTTCTGCCCGTTATGCAGGGACCATTCACCAGTAGACAGATGCAGCATTATACTCCCATTCTGGGATGTCCTTAAAGGACAGTGGTGGAGGAAAATCTTCCTCCTTGAACTGGGTTGAACTTCAAGCAGTGCACCTGGTGGTTCATTCTGCTTGAAAGGAGAACTTACCAGAGATTCACTGTTATACTGAGTAATAGGCTATTGCTAGTGGTTTAGCTGGATGGTCAAGGACTTAGAAGTAGCATAATTGGAAAATTGGTGACAAAAAATCCATGAAAGAGGTATGTGGATAGACCTTTCTGAGTGGGCAAAGAACTTGAAGATATTTGGATCCCATGTGAATGCTAACCATAAGGTGACTTCAGCAGAGGACAGTTTTAATAATCTAGTGAATAAGATGACCCATCCTGTGGATGCAAGTCATCCTCTTTCCTCGACCATTCCTGCCATTGCCCAATGGGCTAATGAACAAAGTGGGCATGGTGATAGGGATAGAGCTTATGCATAGGCTCAGCAACATGGACTTCCACTCACCAAGACCAAACTAGTGGCTATAGCCACGACTGAGTGCCCAATTTGCCAGCAGCAGAGACCCACAATCAGCCCCTGATGGCACCATTCCCCAAGGTAATCAGGCTGCTACATGGTGGCACATTGTTTACATCAGACCACTTCCATAACATAAGGAGCAGTGATTTGTTCTAACTGAAACAGACGCACTCCAGATATGGGTTTGCTTTGCCTGCATGCAATGCTTCTGCAAAAACTTTCATATGTGGACTTACAGAATGTCTTATCCACTGTCATATTATTCCACACAGCATTGCTTCTGATCAAGGAACCCACTTCACAGCAAATGAAGTACGGTTATGGGCACATGCTCAGGGAATTTCCCGATCTTACCATGTTCCCTATCATTCAGAGGCATCTGGGTTGATAGAACAGTGGAACAGCCTTTTGAAGACTCATTTACGGTGCCAAGTAGATGGCAATACCTCGCAGGGCTAGGGCAATATTCTCCAGGAGGCGGTGTATTCTCTGAATCAGTGTTCACTGTATAGTGCTGTTTCCCTTATAGCCAGGATTCATGGGTCCAAGAATTAAGGGGTGGAAATAGGAATGGCCTCACTCCCTATAACCCCTAGTGATGCACTAGGAAAATTTTTGCTTCCTGTCCCTGAAACCTTAAGCTCTACTGGTTTGCAGGTCTTAGTTCCAAAAGGAGGAGTGCTCCTTCCAGGCCATACAACAATGATTCCATTGAACTAGAAATTAAGACTGGCACCTGACCACTTTCAGCTTCTCATGCCACTGAATCAACAGGCATGAAAGGGAATTACTCTTCTGTCTGGGGTGTTTGATCCTGACTATCAAAGGGAAATATGATTGCAACTACACAATGGAGGTAAAGAAGAGTTTTCCCGGAAAACAAGATATCCCCTAGGATGTCTCTTAGAACTACCCTGCCCTGTGATTAAAGTCAATGGAAAACTTTAACAACGCAATCTAGGCAGGACTACCAATGGACAAGAAACTTCAAGAATGAAGGTCTGGGTCACCCCACCTGGCCAAGAACCACAGCCAGCTGAAGTGCTTGCTGAAGGTAAGGAGAACATGGAATGGGTAGTAGAAGAAGGTAGTGATAAACATGAACCACGACCACGTGAACAGTTACAGAAATGAGGATGGCGGTTATATGGATACTTCCTCCATATACGAGTATGAGTTTTGTTATGAGGATGTTTGCATTTGTACATAAGGAAATATCTTGTTTTCCTCTTATTATATGACATAAGTTGTATTGTTTCTGTTATATTATTCAAGTCAAGGGATATGAAGTTTAAGAGTAAATGTTACCTAAGGACTTGCACCCTATTCGGGAGAGACATAGTGCGCTTCAGGTTGTACGCAGGACAGATAAGTATTTTTAGGCAAAACTTATATCTGCAATTGTGTTCTATTTGGAAATTAGGCATATTTCAAGGTGATGTGTATAGGTGCCAAGTTGACAAAGGGTGGACTATACTGCTTAGGTTCTGGTGTCAACTTGGCCAAATGATGATGCCAGTTGTCTGGTCAGGCATCTCTTAGGGGATATCTTGTATTCCAGGAAAACTGACCTGACCATTACTGCAAGAATATTTCATGGCTGGTTGATAAACTGGAAGGCTGGTGCATTAAGTCATCAGTCAGCTGATTGCATCTGTGGCTGATTACATCTGAAATCAACTAGGGCGTGTCTCCCACAATAATATAATCCAATCAGTTGAGGCTTTTAAGGAAGAAGAGAAACTCTTTCACTGCTTCTTCAGCCAGCGAGCCTCTCCTGTGGAGTTTGTCCAGACCATCAGAGCTGACAGCTTTACTGCCTGCCCTGAGGATTTTAGACTCTTCCATTCCCATAGTTGTGTGAGACACCTTTATAAATCCATATTTACAGATTTCTCCTGTTGGTTCTGTTTCTCTAGAGAACCCTGACTAACAGAATGACGATATATATTACTATCTATAAATGCAGGTAACACAGCTAATGAATAACATATCTCATTCACATAGTGAACTATGCTTTTCAAGCATTTGATTGTACATTATTTTAATAATCGCCACAAAACCCTGTGTATATACAGTATATGGCCAATGTGTTACTCGGTCTTTTTCCTTCTGTGCACATATAGTATTCCATACCAAGTCAGCTATCCAAGGATCATCTAATTCAAAATTTGGGTCATGTTGAAAACAAAAAGTATTATGTAGGCTAGCAGGAGCATTGTAATTATATATTTCCAACTCAAAAAGTTAGATTCCACTCTTCAGCACCTGAAGCTGTTCTCAATAATTCATTTAGACATATTCATTCATTTATCAAAACTGCTACCGGGCACTTATTATCTCTAAGTTATTGTTTGATTTGCTGCTACAGTAACTATTTAGAAGCTTAAAACAACCATAGAAACTCAAAATCTGTAAAAAGATATCATCCAAACAGACTTTGCTCTCTTCTCGGAGACTTACTATTACAAATGCTTCAACATTTTATTCTTTGGGAGCTTGAAATCCAGAACAATTAGAAATAAATCAGGAAAATCTGTGACCACTGTAATTATCAGAACAGCAAGTCTTCATGCTTAGAACACAACACTGTTCTAAATTGTTATAGAATATATTTTCCTTCATTTTCATTTGCCTTCAAAATGGAGTTTAAAGTTTTAAATACTAGGGCAGGCAACAGTGGCTCAATGGCAGAGTTCTCACCTGCCATGCCAGAGACCTGGGTTCAATTCTCAGAGCCTTCCCATGCCAAAAAAAGAAAAGTTTTAAATACTAATAAGCTAAAAAAGTGTCATATTTAAACATATACTGTGCAATCATACTGAAATTGACATTTTCTTTACAGTGTGACACCATCTCTATATAAGAAATAAGCCAAAACATTTACCATAAACTTTCTGGTCTGCCAGAAAACTAGTGGTAATTCTAAATAGTTTATTCATCATTTAAGTGATACAAGTTCAAAAAATAGCATTCCAGCTGGGATTAAGGCAATCTAAATAAAAGACAGATACCAAATTTCCCCTCTCATTTCTGGCTGATATATCAAAGGCAAAGATCCTATAGTATGCTTCAAGTTTTCAAATAGTGCAGCAAAAGTCTATTAAAAGAGACAGTAATAAGGATAGCTATATTTGTTATGTGGCTGGATATGTGCTTAGCACTTTACATACATTATTTCCTTTAACCCTTAAAACAACTAGATGAGATTGTTTACAGCAGAGGCAAATGAAAAATGAAGAGAGCTGCCAATATCCCACTGCAAGTAAGAGACAGAGTTGATATCTGAACTCAAACGTGATTTGGGAGCCCAGGATCTAAGCCATTAAGCTCTACTGCTTTCCCATTGAGAAATATTCATGCATGATACAATAAAAAAAACATTGTTGCAATGAAGTGTTCTTTAGAAATGCATGGAATTTTTTTTAAGTGGAACCAAGAAGCAAAACTCCACAGCTCTCTTATCCCTTTTACAGAATAAACTGTAAAAGTATTTCACACAAAGAATATAAAGACATCCATTAATCACTGGCTATACACATGTCTTTAGGAGCTTTGGGCAGTAACACAACAATACAACAATGTTGGGTCCTGTGAACTGTGTCTGGCGTGAGACAGCAACAATGAAAATTAAAATCAGTAGAAAGATTTAGTATTTGACTTTCCCCATTTACTTTCATCCCCTTTCTTCGCTTGCCTTTCTTTTATTCATGTTTCTCATTTGGTAGAAATTAAACCATTGCTTTATAACAAGCATTCCTCCAATGCACTGTTGGCCCCTTTTCAAAACCACCTCAAACTCTAGAAACCTTTTATTAACCTCAAAGCACATGATCCTTGACAATTTTTCCCTACTATTAAATATTTCAGTGTTCAGTAATCAACAAAGCAATTTGTACACTGAATGCACTGTAAACTAAAGCAGCTTGAACATTACCAAAAGTTAACTTCAAAGCAGTGAGATAGGCAAATGTGTACAAAACTAGGCAAAACTTTGACCCCATTAATTCTGCTCCTTTAAGTTCATGGCTATTGTGTTCTGAAAACCTTTCTTCTGATGATAACAGTCCTTTGGCATGTCCTTCACCAACAATCTTGGCTATTACCCATCAGCATTAGTCACTGTTAGGGCTCAACACATTTTAAGATTTAGACCATTATCAAACAAGCAACATGCTCCCTTGAACCAAAAGAAATTAGGCAACTTACAGAAAAAAATAATTTGCATTACTTTTCCTTAGGTTATCATTTATCTCAAAATTTCATAAGAATATTGCATTCTAAAATACAGTATCTCTAAGTTTGTTTAAATACTTTAAATTAGCTACCAATTAATGTGTTCCTCTTAAATCTTTGTGTAAAATACATGCATCAAGGAAATAAATACAAGCTGCTTTATCTTGTGTCTCCTGGGGCACACTGTCATGTCAACATCCTGCTTCCATTCAATGTCTGGAATATAGTTTAGGCACTTAATAAATATTTGTTGAATTAACTGGCAGAATAGTTTCAAGTACCCGTTCTCAACTTCAAAAATTTTCCAGAAAAATCCTTTGAGACATATAATTCCTCACATCCCCACAAAAACGAAAGGACAAAGAAAATAAAGTAACAGTGATTTACAAATATTGATAAGGGAGAACAACAGAAACTATATTTTCTTAGCTAAACTGGAAAAGAAAGGCTACCAGGATATTATATAGGGATAATTCTGAGGGAGGTGGGGGAGTTATGTTGGCTATATAACGTGTTGATATAATGGATACTAAAAACAGTTTTCAATTGACCCTTGTGTTCTCATTTGTTTGTTTTTAATAAGTACAATTTGAAGCTCACAAAGGAAAATAAATAATTGTAATGTACGCCCACGTCCCCAGGTAACTATGCATGCTGCTGGAGCTACTAAATACCAGTAACCATGTTTCATTCATTTTATACCTTTCTCCTGGTTTTAATACAGATTTTTATATACATTAGTTCAATAAATGTTTATGAACTGCAAAGAATATGTAACTAATCACATTAAATACTTAACTGAATTCCCTCTCTCATCTACTGCCCCCCCTCCAAAAACTTCCCCCTTGCCCAAAAAGCATAGTTTGGTTTGAATAACAAAGGACAAAAATATTCTTAAGAATATTAAATGAGCAAGTACTTAGGGACCTAAGTTCTAAATAAGAGAATATTTAGAGACCTCAGTCTTGTTCCATTTCAATCACGTGTTCCTGAACAGGCAGCTCAGTTTTCTTATGATAAAATGAGGATCATACAGCCAGCCCTCTCTGGTTACAGAGTTGTGGCATAAATAAATCAACATGTATTTACATGGCAACTACTATGAACAAGGCATAGGGAAAGCTAAAGTAGCAAATTTATGACCCTAATCTCTACCAGTACCAATGATAATTTACTATATACAAGGACCCAATTTAAGTACTTTATTGTACAGGTGCACAATCCGTTATCCAAAAACCATGGAACCATATGTGATCTCCAATTCAGAAATTTATTGATATTTATATAGGCAATAACCAAAATATACTGTAGATTACATAATACCCAATTAGGGTCTGTGGCACTACCCCATAATCAAGCATATTAATAATTATACAGCAAAACTAAATAAATATTAAAACTAAGTAGAATAAAGAGTATAAATACCCTCATATCAGTTCAAGTAAGATTTTGTCGCATCCAAGTTTTGACATGAAAGTTACCAAAGTGGAATTATTGATTTCTAAATCTTTTGAAATTTGAACATCGTAGACAACAAATTGTGGACCTAACTCATTTAATCCTTACAAGTCCCCTAAGAGGTAAATTCTATTATTCCTATTTTACAGATGAAAAAACTGTGGTACAGGAAAGTCAACTAACTTTCCCTTGGTCCCACGGTAAGTTTTCTAGCCCAAAGTGGAACCCAGGCAGCCTAGCCTCAGAGGTTGTGCTCTTAACAACTATGCTCTATGACCTCTCTCAGAAATGTGATTAGTAAAGTAGCATTAAACATTTTAACCACCCACGAAAATAACAGGAAAACATCACAAGGCAGCATTCATTCATCGTTCAAGAACTATTTACAGAGTGCCCACCATATGCCAAGTGCTCAGGATATAACAATGAGCACTCCAGACAAGGTCCAGGTTGTCTTCACAGAGAAAGGATTCAGTGGGGAAGATGGCCAAGCATCAAATAAATTAAATTATGATAAAATGGGGCAAGTGTATAACTGCTGGTCACATCCAAAGGAGAAGGAGGAGATCAAATTAGGCAGGATGGTGTAATAGGACATGGCATTTGAACTATTCCTTCACTACAGTTTTGGGATTTGGATTGAAAAAAAGGAAGGGTGAGGGCTTTTCAAATGGGTGGCATGACATCCATTCAAGAAGCACTTATTGTACACCTACTCTATTTCAGAAATAATGCTAAGTACACATTCTCTGACTGGGGAAAGTCAGTCTAAACTGATAGAGGATTTGTGTAAGAGAATAATAAGGAAATTGGGAAAGTAGTCTGAGGTCAAATCATGGCGGTTCCTTGAATACTAAGTTAAGGAGTTTTAACTTTGACCTGCAGGAGCTGCTCAAGGTTATTTTGCAATACCTTACAATATTAGGATTTACTCATATGTAACACCAATGACCATTTGGATTCCTATTTAGGGCCAACTAGACCTCAAAGCCAGACTATTTTCAAAGAAGGGCTCAAGCAATAAAATAAATGCTGAATCTAAATTCATTTAAGCCTCAAGGAATATTGTAAACCCTAATCTCTCAAAGAAAAATGGTATGGCATTTTGTCAATATTGGAGACGCAACATCTAAAAGAAAATGGCAAACTCCTGAAATCCTGATGGCCATTTTTAAAATATAAATTGTTTTTTCATATACAAACAAAAATGCCAATCTGCCAAAAGAAACATATTTCTATGAGAAAATAATAAATCATTCTCTAAAAATCAAATTCTTAAGTTGAACAATAACCTGATTTTCAATAAAGTTGATGATAACTTACAATTTAGCACAGGTGACAATGTGACAGTTGAAAGAAAAATGTTTAAAACACTCACCTCAGGGTTTTCATTCCCCCATCCCCTTACCTAAACAGAACAGAGGAACTGAATTACCCATTTTCTTATACTTATCAAACAATTTTCATATCTAATTCTTAATGCAAGCAAGTGGATAGCGAGACACTATTTATGCTCTGCAAAACATATTTCCACTGACTAATTTTGTTTTTCAGTCAATGACCTTTCACTGGAAAGTTGTTAAAGATCCTTCAAATGGCTTCCCATTGCTCTAAGAATCAAACCCAAATAATTTCTCAACACCTTTAATGCCTGAATTATCTGGCTTCCTCTTGGCTCTCTAACCACTTCCCCCACCAAGCCTACTCAGCTCTAGGCATACTGGTTCTCTTTCTATTCCTTGAGCACTCCAAGACTCTTTTTCTGCCTCAAGACCTTGGCTCTTATTCTTCCCACTGCTGAAAATCTTCTCTTGCTCTTCACAAGACAGGCCATTCTCTCTTCTCTTTCAGGCCTCTGCCTAAATGTCACCTTTTCTGAGAGGTCTCCCTGACCACACTTGCTAAAGGAGGCCCCTTCCAGTTCCTCAAATCACACTACTTATTTCCTTCACTGTTCTTACTACAATCTACATGTCCTATTCATTTATTTACTCATCTATTATCTAATTGCTCATATACAATATAAGCTCCCTGAGATTCCACAAGAGTAAAGATCATATCTTATAAGGTTTATCTTTGTACCTAATACAGGACCTTGGCACTTAGAAGGTATTCAACAGATTTTGTAAAATGAATTTGTAAATGAATGAATATACTTAAAACCTGAATGCTTCGAATATCAGTGTAGTTGTGTGAACATCAGTGTAGCTGCATGTACCCCAGAAAAACATGTTTTTAAAGCTAATCCATTCCTGTGGGTATGGGCCCTTTATAAAAAGGATCTTTTAATGAGACTACTTCAGTTAAGGTGCAGCCCACCTCATTCATGATAGGTTTTAATCCTATTACTATAGTCCTTTATAAAGGGAATGAAGGGGTGGGGGGGCAGAGAGAAAAAGCAAGAAGCTGAAATCAATGAAATCCAGAAGAGAAGGCAGCAGACCACCATGTACCTTGCCACATGGCAGAGGAGCCAAGGATCACTGGCAGCCAGTCTTGAAGAGAAAGAATTGCCTTGGTGATGCCTTGGTTTGGATGTTTTCCTGGACTGTAACTGTGAGCAAATAAATTCCCATTGTTTAACCCAACCCATTTCATGGCTACTGTTTTAAGCAGTCTAGGAAACTAAAACAGATTTTGGTACCATAAGAATGAAGTACTGCTATTGCAAATACCAAAAATGTGGGAACAGCTTTAGAATCGGGTAGAGAATGTGGACAGAGTCTGGAAGAATTGTGAGGTGCTTGATAGATAAAGCCTAGGGTGCTTTGAAGAGACTGCTGGTAGAAATATGGATGCTGAAGAGACTCTGGACAGGCCTTAGAGAAAATGATGAATGTGCTACTGGAAACTGGAGGAAAGGTGACCTTTGTTTTAAAGTAGTAGAAAACTTGGCAAGATTGGGTTGTGATGTCATATGGAAGGCAGAACTTGGGAGTGATGAACTTGGATATTTAGCTGAGAAGTGGGTTTTTTTTTTTTTTTTTTTGGTAAGCTGTATGGTGGGGTCACATTTCATTATTTTTCCACGTGAGTATCCCATCATTACAGCACCATTTGTTGAATTTTTTTGTTTGTTTGTTTTGCTTGTTTGTTTGTTTTTTGGGGAGGTACATGGACTGGGAATCCACCCCAGGTCTCCCACACAGCAGGTGAGAATTCTACCACTGCACCTCCTAGCTGAGGAGATTTTGAAGCTAAGAGTGGAAAGCGCCAGCCTGGTTTCTCCTTGCAACTTACAGTAAAATGCAAGAGGAAAGGGATAAGCTGAGAATTGAACTCCTAGTCGCAGAGAAACCAGAAACTGATGGTTTGGAAAATTCTGAGTTTGGAAAGTGAGTCTCCCAAGAATAGTGCTCCACGTGAGGGTGTATCTGAATATGGATCCAGTCAGATATTTCAGTGCAAGTCAGAACTGGAGGTGCTGTTGTCCAGACAGGATCTGTGGAAAGTCCTACTAACTGACAGTTGGGACCACTTTTTATATACATACAAAACTGACAAGTTTTTTTTTGTGAAATTTGTATGAGCAGAACCACTGCCAGCCTGGACTGAAAGGGACAGAAAAGGTCAGATTGAAGGAAAAATAACTTCAAGGACAGAACCATGGAAGTTGAGGTTTGGACTGAAGACATCTCAGGCTGAGAGAGTGGCCATTCATATGTGTGGAAAGGGCGAGTATACCCCAAGACTTGGAGAGGGTGGACCTTCTGTTTCCTGTTGTTCAGGAAGAGTGATACCACCCCAATGTTCTCAGAGTGTGGAACCTATTACCCAGGGATTGTAGAGAATCTGACTGCCAACATCAAAACTTGAAGAGGGTGGAATCTTCACCA
The DNA here is from genome assembly GCF_023851605.1 of Tamandua tetradactyla. Taxonomy (NCBI): domain Eukaryota; kingdom Metazoa; phylum Chordata; class Mammalia; order Pilosa; family Myrmecophagidae; genus Tamandua; species Tamandua tetradactyla. The sequence continues at coordinate 49,662,400 of NC_135353.1, read as the reverse complement.
CAATGTTTCAGGAGAGCATAGCCGCTGTACAATCACTTGGGAAGGGCAGGGCTGCTACTCCATCAGGCCCAGAGGACAAATCATCGTTTCATAGATGACTCTCCAATCTTAAAATCTAATGGAGTATGCTACCAGGTTGTGGAATTGTTTGGGACCTGTGACCCCTGTTTTCCTTCTAATTTCTCCCTGTGGGAATGGAAATGTCTATCCTACGCCTGTTCCTCCTTTGTGTATTTGGAAGCAGATAACTTGCTCTCTAGGTTTCCCAGATCCACAGATGGAGGGGAATTATGTCCCAGAACTGACCACACTCATAATTGATTTTTATGAGACTTTGTACTTAGCATTGTTTCGGAAATGAGTTAAGGCTTTTGGGATGTTGTGATGGAATGAATGTATTTTGTATATAGAAAGAACATGTCTTCTTGGGATCCAAAGGGTGGCATGTGGTGGTTTGAAGCTGTATGTACCCCAAAAAAACTGTTCTTAAATCTAATATATTCCTGTGGGTGTGGACCATTGGAAGCAGGATCATTTGATAAGGCTACTTCAGTTAAGGTGTGACCCCTCTTAGTCAGGATGGGACTTAATCCTTTTACTGTAGTCCTTTATAAAGGGAATGGAAAGATGAGAGAGAGAGAGAGAGAGAGCCAGCGCATGCCAGGGAAGCTAAAGAAGCTGAAAGCAATGAAACCTGGAAAAGAAGGGAGAACCCAACAGATGTTGCCTTGCACTTTGCCATGTGACAGGGAATCCAAGGATCTCTGACAGCCAGTCTTCAGAAGCATTGCCTTGATTTGGACATTTTCTTGGTCTCAAACTGTACGCTAATAAATTCCCATCATTTAAGCCAATCCATTTCATAACATCTGCTTTAAGCAGCCTAGGAAACTAGAACACTCAGCAACTTGAGAAAACAATTTTTCTAGATTTGAGATGTTTTTTCTAAGGCTGTTCATTTTTTTCTATACTCTTTCCAAGTTTTCTGAAATTTGATGGTGCCTAACAAATTGCTGTATCATTCATTTCACAGCAATAAATATAGATCAGTTTCCACCAATGAATTTAAGAAAAAATATTTTTGAAGAGGTTTAGTAGTTTATTAAACATCAATAAAATTAAACAATTTGGGAATTGGTTAGTCTCGTTTCACTGCTACAAGTCAGATTATACGAAGAAAAGAAATTTAAAATGTAAATTACAGAGTTTCTACGTGGCATGAAGTAAAAGTTTTGGTAATGGATGGTGGGGATGGTAGCCCAACATTATAAATGTAATAAATAGCACTGAATTGTAATACATTTGAACATGGTTAAAAGAGAAATTTTAGATTATATATATTGTTAACTAGATGAAAACTTTTTAAAATATAGGGCTATACAACACAAACAGGGAACCCTAATGCAAACCATGGACTATTTTCAGTAGTACAACTATAATAATATTCTATCGATTGCCTCAAATGTACCACAGTAATGCATGTATATACGGGTGAAGGGGGAGATACAGGGACTCTCTATTTTCTACATGATTTTTCTGTAAACCTGCAACTTATTTAATAAAAAATGTAAATGAGAAATAAGACAACCAATAGCAAACTGCTATTATCAGCATGGAAACAGCCAGGCTGATAATCTGTAGGTGTACTTAGGTGGACTATCAATTACATACTGCCTCATATTGAAAAGACCTTCAGAGCAAAATGCTTATGGCTGACTCACACCCTCCTTTACTTTTTTCCAAACAAAAATAAAGTTTTACTCTACCATCATCTTAGTGTCAGTTTAGTTCAGAATTAGCATTGATAATAATCACAAAAAGGAAAAAATAAGAGATTACAAATCACGTAAGGTCATCTGACATGAACTCCTTAATTTGAAACAGTTTGCAAGCTTCTACATCTTTCAAGAAAGGGATGCCAAGAAAATCAAAGATTTATAAGGGTGAGCCTATTATCAGGGTAAATCAGAATTTATCAAATGGGAAAACTACAAATCATCAGCAAGTCATTGTAATCTAACTAAATTTCTAATCAATTGCTTGTACTGTTCTTGTGGAAACCACTTTCTTCAGAACATCAACTTAAACCCTATACAATCATATCACACTTTTAAAAGTGTTTATAAAAATGGCAGATTAACACCCTTGGGAAATTGAGGTTCTATTTATCTATTTTTAAAATACATCATTTGGTGCTGCAGCATAAACTACCATCAGTGTGTCGCTGCCAAAAGAAGAAGTGCTACCCGGACAGTGAAATTAAGCCACTATCTTCAGTCAAAATTTGGTTTCTTATTAGGTGTTGCGAATTAGTTCACACTGTGTTAACAGCAACACATGGCCACATATCAAGCAGACCATTCTATCTTTGCTAAGTATATTAGTTAGACCCTGTAGTTAGGGAGACTAATAATTTTAAGTGTAAAACTATGTCATAACTACTGAATTATTTCAATTTCTCAGTTTTCAAATTTACGCATTAGATTAAGCCTATTTCCAAAAAGAAATATGAGCTTGTTCATTTGCATCTGCCTCTTCTCTCAGTTTCTCCATTTAATTTTCTTCACACACTAATTACGGCATGGAAGTGAGCAAATGTATCTCAGTAGGAGAGCTAACACCACAACTGCCTGGGGAGAAGGTAATATCACAAAGAGACTAACTGGTGCTGTGTGAAATCAACTAAAGCAAACTAATCTCCAATACAGAAAGCAGTTTCATTTTTTTTAACTACCTGGGTTTGAAATGCTCCATGAAGGTTTATAGAAATATGAAATCTACAGAAAGAAATTGTGGGCTTGTTTAAAAAAATTTTTTAAGTCAAGTGACTTCCTAACAGAGGCTGTTTTATATCCCAGAGTTTCCATTCAATGTGCTTAGGAACCAGCCTATCCAACCTATGTGATTTTTTATCCCAAACCACTAAAGCCCTCTAACTCATTAAATCGCTGGGCACCCCAATTTATTTTTTATTTTATTTTATTTTTTACATGGGCAGACACCGGGAATCGAACCCGGGTCCTTGGGCATGGCAGGCAAGCACTCTTATCTGCTGAGCCACCGTGGCTTGCCCTCAACACCCCAATTTAGATAGAGTAATGAAGCCAAGCACTAAAAGTCCCACCAATCCTCTCTCTCTGGCCTGCTAAGTAGTGGGTGAACAATCAGATTTAGGATTATGGAAATTAATTTAATAATTAATTTCTTAAAGATTGACTATGGTGCTTGGACTAAGCTATTGAAACCTGGAAAGAAACTTTCAAGTTCCTTAGTCGATATTTATCAAAGGATCATTCCCAGTAAACCGTAGGCTAGACTGTGAGCCTCTAAGTAAATCATTACTCAACTATGCTTAAACTAAAGAAGTCAAGAGATGTTGAGAGAGAAGTTGAAAGCTTCAAGGAAGAAAAAGAAGTGTGCTCCTGCATCTGCGGGCAGCAGCGGAACCTCCCAAATTGGAAGATTCTGAGGGGAGGGATGGATTTGGCGGCACAAAGCAGAAGCTGTTAAGAGAACAAGGGGTCGAGGCGGGCAAAGGTATCCCAGACCGTCCGGGCAGCGACAGAAAAGCCCGGACGAGACGATCTTGAAAGGATAACAAAGAAGCAAAAGAAAACTGGATTATGGGGTCCTAAAAGAACCTACGCGTCTGGTGAAGCCAGCGAGTTCGGGAGGTCAGGATGAGAAGGTGTAAGGATGAGGGCACGCACCACAACGCGAGAGAAAAGGTGGCGGGGGAAGGGTGCAAAGAGCGAGGCTGGTACCCTTGCCCAACAGTCCCTGGTGCAGACGGCAACTCCTCGCCTGGCCGCGCTGATCTCGGAAGCCGGGAAGCGGCTGGCGGAGCGCGCCTCTGTGACTTCAGGACCCCGTCTCACCTCGTTTGCCGCGTTCTGAGGTCCCGCCGCTTGCCTATCGGCTGTTGCGCTCTGGGGGCCAAACAGGAGTAGCGCCGCGCAGCGAGTACTCCCTCTTGCTGCGAGGCACCAGCACCCGGACTCCGCACCCCCTGCTCGCACTGGCCACTTTCGCCTTGTCCTCGCGTTGGCACAGAGCTCGGACCCTGCACCCAAACGCTGCTCCTGTTATTTTCAAAAGTCCCCGTTCCACGGTTCCCCTGAATAGAAGCGGAGCTGCTGCGGCCGCAGCAGAGCCTCCGCCTGACCTCACTAGGGGGTGGGGGGCTGAGGGAGGGAGGGAGGGGGGCGGGAGCCCAGTTAGAGAAAGGGGAGGGGGGAGTGGTAGGAGGGCGAACGCGGGCGGGGGAAACATGGCGGCGGGGGTGGCCCCGGCGGCGCCTGCGCAGGAGGCGGGGGAGCTGGGGCTAGGACCGAGTGCAGGGACCAAACTGAACTCTCTCGGGCCGTAGCCGACGCGTGGCGAGGATGGACCCGGAGCCCGGATGACTGCCAAGCAGTCCTCACACTTTCGAAACCAGGACGCTCGGGTTTGAGCACCCACGGCCTCCTGGGAGGCCGAAGAGGTATAAACTGTCAAGTATCCGGGCACAGCTGTGTGTTCGCCCCGGGTCAGCCGGTTCCTCTTGCCAGCCGTGGCCTCCGCCTCCTCATAGTCAGCGGGGCCTGGGCAAAAAGGTGTGCCCTGGAAATGGTGGCATTTCACCTCAGTGGGACCCGCACCTCAAAATTCATCATTCTTCTAGTTCGATGAGCACTACATCTCTCCCCCTCCTGATGGAGTAGAATATAAATTAAAAAATAATAATAATAAAGAAAGAATGAATAACAACAAATACAGGAGTTCAACATTTACTGAGCATTTACCATGAACCAAGCCCTGAACTAGTAACTTAACTCTCACAGCTATCCACGAGGTTTATACTATTATTATCCCCATTTTACAAGTTACAAAACTGAGGCATAAAGGTTAAGCAAGTTAGCTGAGGTTACCCAATTAATAAGAGGCAAGCAAGACTCAGAATCCCAAGCAGTATAACAGTGTAAATCTGGCGCCCAAGCTCTTAGCCACTACCCTAAATTGCTTCCAAACTCTAGTGAGACTGCTATTCTGTTAGAATACCTGATGCTGTCCTTCCAGTTCCCCTTGCTGGTCTTCTATTCACTCTTTGCCTTCTGGACGGTTACAACCTGGGGCCACCTCCTTCTTACATCTATCCTTTCACCATTTCTGCTTATAATTCCAGGCTCCTTGGAAAAAATAGAGAGAACTTGCTGTCAGCAACCAGTTTAATAACTGTTTGTGTGTGTGTGTGTGTGTGTGTGTGTTTTGTTTGTTGGTTTGTTTAAGGAAATGATGGGGTGAGTGCAGAGAGGTAGGCATTTATAACACTAATTCTTTATGTTTTGATAGTCTTCTTCCCTTTGCCTACCAGTAAACTGGTCTGAGATCTGAGATCTCATCCTTGCCGACCTGGTATTTCAAATTTCATACACTGAAATTCTAGCAGTGGGTTTTAGGTAAATTTGATGATAATCGGCTACTGAAAAACTTTCTGGAACTGAAGATATCACCACATTGTTAGGTTCTATCGTTGTTAGATTTTACCACAAAGTTAGAAAGAACTCCAAATGCATATGGAATTTTCATCATTATATTTTACCTGTCAGTATATTCCATGCAATTGATCTTTATTAATAGGAATGCATTCATTGGCTTCTCTACTATACTTATTCAATAGTTACTGTATACCTACATCGCACAATAAATGGCTATTATGCCCAAAGCACCTGTTACAGAAGTTCATAATCTCATTGAGGATATGTGCTTAAAGCAATCGGTTTCAGCATGTATCAAAAACATGGCACACAGGTTAAGAAAATAAATAAAAACTGAGTTTAGATACATCCAAGTCAGTTGTGCACTCTGGCCATAAGGCAGTTCAAGTGGAATTGCTTTACAATAAGTTCTCAAACATAAATAGCTGGAAAATGGGATAATCCTGAGTGGCTATACCCAAGCAGCCCCTATCTGCACAAAGACGAAACTCTCCAGGGTGCATAACAAGGGTATTGGGATGGATGCAGTTACAGAGTCTGCATTTGAACATAGGAATGAGGTATACAAATATATTTAACAGGAATTAGTTGTTCATGGTTGTTGCTACTTTGTCTGACTAGTTAATATAGTGAACAAAGCACTTGACTTGGAGTCAGAAGACACTTATGTGCCATATGACATTAAGTTAACTCCTTTACCTCTCTGAGTATATTTTCCTGAACATAGAGTGGGGATAATAATAATACCGACCTGACCTGCCTTAAAGCACTGTTCTGGGAACCATATAAGATAATGCCTGTAACAGTACCTTGCATACTAAAAATTGTATACAAATGTAAGTTGGTACTTTTGTTATTATCAGAGTGATGGGCCATTAGAACCCAAGGATGTAGTATTAGTAGTGAAGGATTTTACATGTTTTAGTTTGGAGCCAAAAATGCAAAAAACAAGAAAAAGCATTTGGAATACAATAGTGTGGTAAAAATCTGAAGAACAGGGAGATATGACAAAAGTTCAGCAAATGAGAAGAAATCAAATCAAAAAAAATTTGTTAGTGGTGAAAGGAATACAAAAAGATCAATAGTACACATTTCAAATATCAGCTAGAGTAGCCTCCAATATTAGTTATCTATTAATGCATAATAAATTGCCACAAACTTCATGGCTTAAAACAACATACACTAATTATCTTTCAGTTTCCATGGGTCAAGAGTCCAGGGATAACTTAGCTGAGTCTTCTGCTCAGGGTCTCACAAGGCTGCAATTACAGGGTCACTCAGACCTGTATTCTCATCAGAAGTTCAGGGTCCTCGTCCAAACTCATGCAGGTTCTTGGCAAAATTCAGTTTCTAATGGTTGTGGGATTGAGGTCCTCAGCATCTGGAGGCTCTAAAGTTTCCCCTTCTATGGGGTGGTTCACAACACCACTGCTTGCTTCTTCAGGGCCAGCAGGAGAGCTTTTCTCTCCTCAGGAAAGGCTCAATCCCTCTATTAAGGACCATCATGAGATTGAGTTAGGCCCACCCAGAATAAATATCCCTTTTGATTAATTCAAAAATCAACTGATTGGGGGCCTTAATTATATCTTCAAAAATCTCTTCACCTTTGTTATATAACTTAATCACAGGAGTGATAGCCTAGCATAGTCACAGGTTCCAACTATATATAAGACAAGGAGAATATATAGGACAAACCAGAGAGCAAGAATCTTGGGGACTCTCTTAGAATTTTGTCTAACACATCCCTAAATGTTTACCACCAACAACTTAAATATAAAATTATAAAATTTCACTAAGACAAAGACCAAACAAACAGATAAAAACACACATGCCAAAGAGCACTTTTAGCTAGTGGCTAAAGCTTAGTCGGTCAAGAAGCATTTGTAAACCTGCTAACAGATGTGTAATCAAAAGATTTCTATTACATTAACTCCAATTAAAGAACAAATTGTGAAGTGTTAAGGCACTTTTTGCCTCACCAGTCAATTTCCATTTCTTGAAAACAGTTCTTTGGTTCATTATTGAACAGAACCAGTATTTATGGGGTGCCTACAGGGTGTTTGCTTGAACCTTTACTCATTCCATAGAGTAGATGCATGGAATAAGGTGAAAAGGAGGTTTTTCTTCTCTTGTGACTCACAAAATAATATTGACAAAACAAATAGCACACACATAAACACACACACATATACCTACACATACATATTCATACTCATATTTATGTGTATATATGTATATATATTTAATTACAGAAATAAATAAACACTTAATAAATGGATACCAACATTTTTCCCAACCCCATAGTCAGATAAGGAGTTCTGGAATAAATGAGCCCTTACCTTGGCTTAGAGGAGAGGTCAGAAACAAGTTGAAAATCCAATGGTGAAAGGGATCTTATGGATCTATACAGATTTTTTAACATCAAGGATGACCCTAGCTATAAATTACACTAGCTCTATTTTGTGTGGAAGAGTTGGAGAAGATCGTAACACCTCCTCCCCTTCTGTCAAAACTTTTTCAGAGCTGACTACTCAACACAGCTTCTATGTACTATAATACTTACCAGACCTCAGATTTGAGATACTAGGACTCAAAACATTCCTGGTCACTCAAAACATTCCCACAGCCCAGAGCATCCTGTTTCTCTGTATCTGCTGACTTTTTTCTCTGTCTTCAAACCACACTCAAGTGCCCCTTTTTACCTTGCCCTCCTTTTTCCCTCGAGCTGCAAGCCTCTCCTCTTCATCCTTTCACTCACACAAAAAGTTAAGCATGACTGCAGTCCCTGTTGTTGGAAAGAGCTTGATGCATTGAGCAATGAAAGGAGGCCAGTGAGTACAGGAGAAGGAGAAGAGTCTAATGAAATGATGTGGGAAATACTAGCTAAAGCTAGATCCTGTTAGACCTTGTAGGCCATGGTGAGGTGTTTGTATTTTAAGTTCATGGGAAGTCATTGAGGTATTTTAAGAATAAGCATGATACAAGGTAATATATGTTCTAGAATCACCTTGGCTTCTGAGTTGGAAGAGAGACTGCTAAGAAGGCTAGAGTAGGCCAGGTAAGTGACAGTGTGGCTTGGAATAGGGTGGTTGCAATAGAAATAATAATAAAAAAAAGCAAAGGCATTGGAGATACCCTGAGGAGGAAGACCCAACAAGTAGGAAGACCCATTCAATTTGGTGAATAATGATGCCATTTAAAAACATGGTGAAGATGTTTACCGTGTTTTTAAATGGAGCAGTTGGATTTTGGAGGGAGGCTTTTGGGGGTAAGGGGCATTGGATAGATTTCCATTTTTGACATTACAGTTTTTTCAATGAGATATTCAAGGGGAGATATCCAGCAAGCAGGTGAATTATGTGACTAGGGTTTAGAATAGACTCTGCAATGAAGAGTCCTCATTGGCAGGCTTCAACAAGAAATAGTGCATACCTACTATCTGTCTTCCCAACAACTTACAGCCTTCAAACTGGGCCTTCACCTGTATAACTTGACAGGAATTTCCCTCTTTTGAATGTCACTACCTCCCAATCACTAGTCAGTGAATTTTTCTCAGTTCTCCTTATCCCTGCTACATTTTCCTCTGTAGCATTTAACCCTGTACACCTCCCCTTCCTTGAAGGTTTCTCCTCCCTCAAACTTAAAGCCACACTATCCTATTTCTCCTCCTATTGACTCTCCTACTGATCTTTCTCTTTAGGGTATGTTTAATACTTTTAAATATATAGAGATACAGGTATAAATACAAATTTTTCTACATTCTCACTGTTAACTTTCCAAATGATACAGAAGTATGTAGAGTCAAAAGTAAAAGTTTTCCCTCCCCTGTTTCATTCTCCAAACATCCTCTTCCCTTCCCCATACTCTTTTTTTTTCTTTTTTTGCGTGGGCAGGCACCAGGAATCCAACCCGGGTCTCTGTCATGGCAGGCGAGAATTCTCTGCCTGCTGAGCCACCGTGGCCTGCCCCCCCACCCCATACTCTTAACATTTCATGCATATAGGTATTTATACACATAGTTTAGGTTTTGTTTGCTTTGTTTTATACACAAATGAGATGATACTATCCCTGCTCTTTCTGGCTGTTTTTTTTCTCCCATTCCTAACTGCAGTCATTACCCAATGTTTTCTTCTGTCTCTACACTTCTCTCTCTACCATCTCTTCCCTGAAGAACTCATCCATTTTCACTTCGATAATTGCTCCCTCTATTTTGATTACTTCTGTGAGAGACATCTGTTGGAGCACCCAATCAGTGATCTACTCCCCCCTTCTTTGAGAATGTTTTCCCCACTATCCATAGGGATACCCATGTGGTATCCATGACCATTTTTGCACTATGCTATCAGGATACCCCTAGTTATAGTAGAATTTATACATTGCCCACTGAGGATAATTATTTAAGGAACTTCACATGGGATGTTAAAGATTTCAGAAAATGTTAGTTACTGATATGGCATTTGCTAGCTGCTGGAATGCAATATACCAGAAACAGAATGACTTTTAAAAAGGGGAATTTAATAAATTACTAGATTACAGTTCTAAGACCGAGAAAATGTCCCAATTAAACAAGACTATAGAAATGTCCAATCTAAGACATCTAGGGAAAGATACCTTGGTTCAAGAAGGCCGATGAAGTTCACGTTTTCTTTCTCAAGTGGAAGGGCACGTGGCGAGCACAGTCACAGTTTCTCTCTCATCTGGAAAGGCACATGGTGAACACAGTCAGGGTTTCTCTCTCATCTGGAAGGGCACATAACGAACATGGCATCATCTGCTAGCTTCTCCTGGCTTCCTGTTTCATGAAGCTCCCCAGGAGGCATTTTCCTTCTTCAACTCCAAAGGTCACTGGCTGGTGGACTCTGCTTCTCGTGGCTATATTATTCTGCTCTGCTCTCTCTGAATCTCTCATTCTCCAAAATGTTTCCTTTTATAGGACTCCAGAAACTTATCAAGGCCCACCCAAATGGGTGGAGACATGTCGTCACCTAATCTAGTTTAACAACCACCCTTGATTAAATCACATCTCTAGGGAGATGATCTGATTACGGTTTCAAACATACAGTATTGAATAGGGATTATTCTGCCTTTATGAAATGGGATTTTGATTAAAACATGGCTTTTCTAGGGTCCATACATCCTTTCAAACCGGCACAGGCATCCAGTGCAGCAAGAGAAAAACAAGCTATAGTTTAAGGCTCTCCATTTTCAAACCAACAGGGAGAAGTGAGAACACTGAATTTATATTGATAGGGTCCAAGTCAAGAGAACAATTCTTACTTCTACTTCAGTTCAAGATAGGGTAACTGGGACCATACTGACCTTCCCATTTAAAACAACCATAAAACACACAAAACAAATCAAAGAGCAGCTATCAAGACAATGGACATCAGGCAACAATGGTAGTAAACACTAAGGTTGAACAAACCAGATGACCACTATTGAGAGTTTCCAGGCCATGTGGCAAGGAGGAAAAACCCAGGAAAATCCTGGTGACTCCTTGTATTGAGGAGAACGAGCTTAGAGTCCACGAAGATCAAGACATCTAGAGTTTGTAGGACAGCTAGAGTAACAGGAAAGAGCAACACATAGAGACAACTCCAAAGATCTGCAAAGGGTGCCCCTATGAGTAAAGATCAGCACATGCTTGTGAAGGAACTACCCTCAAAAGAGGAAAGAAACTTCAAGAAAGATTAGAGGTAACAGTGCCATTGCCTACTATGCTCACATAGAATCAAAAATGGTACCTATTCTCACCAAAAAGAATGGAAAACCTCATGATTCTCTAAGCTTTGGGTAGCATATATAGAAGGGTCAGATTGGATTATCCTTGAAGCTTCAAACCAATCACTTGATCTAAAAATGTACAATGAAAGAAAAATAGGTAAATTGGACTCCATGAAAATTAAAGTATTTTGTACATCACAGGACATTATCAAGAACACAAGAAGACAACCTACAGAATGTGAGAAAATATTTGGAAAACATATATCTATTAAGAGTTTAATATCCAGAATATATAAAGAACTCCTACAACTTAACCACAATATTATAAACAACCCAAATAAAAAAATCAACAAAGGACTTGAATATATATTTCTCCAAAGAAGATATATAATGACCAATAAGAAAACCTGATCTACATCATTAGCCATTAGGGAAATTCAAATCAGAATGACTATGAGAAACCATTTCACACTCCTAGAATGGCCACTATTGAAGAAAATGGAAAATAGCAAGTGTACTGGTTTGAAACTGTTATGTACCTCAGAAAAGCCATATCCCTGTGGGTTGGACCTTTTGATTAAGTTGTTTGCATGGAGATATAACCCCACCCATTCAAGATGGGTCTTAATCCTTTCACTGGAGTCCTTTATGAGAGGATAAAGGACAGAAAAAGTCCTGAGAGCTGAGAGAGTATCAACCAGAGATGTTTGGAGAGACCTGAGAAAGAAAATCCCCAGAGATGCTAAGAGGGGACCCACAGAAGCTCAGAGAGGAGGCCACTGGATCCAGGAGATGAAAGCAATGAAATCTGGGAGCAAAAGCCCCTCAGATGCTAGCTATGTGCCTTGATATCTGACAGGGGAATCCCAGATACCAGCAGCCTATCTTCTGAAAAAGTATCATCTTGTTAATGCCTTAATCGGGACATTTTCATGGCCTTAGAACTGTAAATTTGTAAACTAATAAATCCCCATTGTAAAAGCCAACCTGGGGTGCAAGGGTATTTCAATGATAGAATTCTCTCCTGCCATGCAAGATACCTGGGTTTGATTCCTGGTCCATGCACTTCCCAAATAAACAAACAAGCAAAGCAAACAAACAAAAAAATCAATACATGGTGCTGCAATAATGGAATACTTACATGGATAAATAATGAAATGTGACCCAACCACACTGCATACAAAAAAAAAAATAGGTCCCAACCCATTTCTGGCAGCTTTAGCAAACTGAAACAGGAGCACTCATACATTGTTAGTGGGAATACGAAATGGTGTGGCCATTGTGAAAAACAGTTTGATAGTTCCTCAGAAAATTAAACATAGAACTACCATATTACTTAGCAATCCCACTTCTAATATGCCCCAAAGAAGTGAAAGCAGGAGCTTGAACAGATATTTTTACACCAATGTTCATCGCAGCATTATTCACAATGACTAAAAAATGTAAACAATACAAGTATACATGAACAAATGAATGGATGAACAAATGTGCTACATGCATATAATGGAATATTATTCACCTGTAAAAAAGAATGAATCTCTGGTACATGCTACAACATAGATGAACCTTGACAACAACATGTTGAGTGAAATAAAACAGATACAATAGGACAGATATTGTGTGATTTCACTTACACGAATTAGCTATCATACGGGAACTCTTAAAGCCAGTAAATAAAATACTGGTTTCCAGTGGTGGGACAGGGAAGGGGAATGGGGATTTACTACATAATGGGGTCTCTGGAGTGAAGGAAGAGTTTTGGTAATAGATAGTGGTTAGGGTAGTACAACATCATAAATGCGATTAATGCTATTGAATTGTATTCTTGGGAATGGATTGAGATGGAAATTTTTATGTCACATTTGTTAGCACAATTTTTGTAAAAAGAGAGAGACTAAAGTGGCAATGACAATAAAATGCAGTGCATGATTCTGGACTGGATATAATGATGGAGGAGTGCATGCCATTAAGTACATAATTGGGACAATTGGAAAAAGGAAATATGGGCTATTTGCTTCATATCAATGTTAAATTTCTTGAACTTGTTAATGGTTAGGTGATTACATAAGTGAGTATCCTTGTTCTCAGGAAATGTACATGGGAATGCTAACTGTTAGTGGAGCATGATGTATGCAACCAACCCTAAAATGTTTAAAATAAGCAGATAGATAAATAGAAAATAGATGAATCATAGACAGATATAGCTAGAAAGATATATAGTTGGTAGAATCCATTGCCTAATACTATATATTAAAGCTATTTCTCTATGTTTTCTTCTAAGAGTTTTATAGCTTTAGCTCTTATATTTAGATCGTTTATCCATTTTCAGTTAATTTTTTATATGGTGTGAGGTAGGGTTTCACTTTCATTCTTTTGCATGTGAATATTGAGTTTTCCCAGCACCATTTGTTGAAAAGTCTATTCTTTACCTATTGGGTGGACTTGGCACTCTTGTTAAAATCAATTGACCATAGATGTGTGAGTTTAGTTCTGAACTCTCGATTCAGATCCATTGATCTATACCTGTGTCCTTGTGCCAGTACCACACTGTTTTGATTAGTGTAGCTTTGTAATAAGTTTTGAAATCAGGAAGCTAAGTCCTCCAACTTTGTTTTCTTTCCCAAGATGGTTTTGGCTATTCAGGGTCCCTTGTTTTTCTCTATGAATTTATTAGCTTTTTCATTTCTGCAAAAAACACTGTTGGATCTTGGATTGAGATTGTGTTGAATCTGTACATTACTTTGAATAGTATTAACATCTTAATGATATTGTCTTCAATCCATGAACATAGGATATCTTTCTATTTATTTGTCTTCTTTAACTTCTTTCTGTAATGATTTAGAATTTTCCAAGTTGAAGATCTCTACATCCTTGATTAAATTTATTACTAGATATTTTACTCTTTTAGTTGCTATCATAAATGGAATTTTTTTCTTTATTTCCTTTTCAGATTATTTATTACTGGTGTATAGAAACACTGCTAAGTTTTACATGTTTATATTGGGCTCACCACTTTGCTGAATTCATTTATCAGCTCTAGTGCTTTTTTGTAGATTGTTCAGGATTTTCTATTTATAGGATCATGTCATCTATGAATAGAGATAGTTTCAATTCTTCCTTTCCAATTTTGATGCTTTTTTTCTTTTTCTTGCCTAACTGGTCTGGCTAGAAGTTCCAGTACAATGTTGAAGAGCAGTGATGTAAGCAGGCATCCTTCTCTTGTTCCTGATCCTAGGGGAAAAATTTTCAGTCCCATTGTTGAGTATGACATTAGCTGCAGATTTTTCATATATGCTTTCTATCATATTCCATTATATTCCTGGTTTTCTGAGTGTTTTTATCAAGAAAGGGTACTGAATTTTGTTAAATGCATTTTCTGCACCAATTGACATGATTATGTGTTTTGTTTCCTTCATTCTGTTAATATGATGTATTACATTGAATGATTTTCTTATGTTGAACTACCCTTGCATTCCTGTGATAAATCCCACTTGGCTATGGTGTATAATCCTTTTCAAATACTGTTGGATTCAGTTTGTTAGAATTTTGTGAGGATTTAGGCATCTATATTCATAAAGGATATTGGTCTGTAATTTTCTTTCCTTGTGATGTCTTTATCTGGCTTATTAGGGTAATGCTGGCCTCATAGAATTAATTAGGAAGCATTCTCTCCTCTTCAAATATTTGGAAGAGTGAGCAGGTTTGGTATTAATTCTTCTTCGTATGTTTGGTTACATTCATAAGTGAAGCCATCTGGTCTGGATTTTTTCTTTGTTAGGAGCTGATTACATTTTTAGTCTATTTCATTTGATGAAAATATTGCTACCATGGTGCTACCCTGCTTTACTCTGGCCTTCTCAGTAGAACAAAAACAAAATAAATGACATTATTTTTACTCAAGATATTTGTATATACATCTAGCCAAAAAGAATGCTTTATTAATTTATTTTCAACTTAATTTTGCACCATTATACCTCTTTCTAAACTCTACCTAAATTCTTATGTATTTGAAAATCAATATAGTAGATTCTTTTTCCAACATGAAACAATTATGTGTAGAAAATCTATCGTTTCCCACTTTCCTTGTTGTTAATAGTTTTTTTTGCCTATTCAGATTTCATCAAACACTTGAATTATAAAAATAGAAATTATAAAAATTTTGAATTGGAGAGGATATTAGAAATGGTCCAACCTCTCCATCTTATAAATGAGGAACCGGGATGAAATCTGAGTATTAATTTATTCATTGTGCAAATATTTATTGAATACCTGTTTGTTCTATGTGTTGCAGTGGAAATAATGTCATGCCATTAAGGAGCTTTTATTCTAGTAGAGGGAGTAAGACACTAATCAAAAAAAAAACAATTGAATAAAGTTTCAAGTAATGCTAATTGTTATGAAGAAAATAAAACATGGTTATGGGATAACATGTGATCTGTGATGGGGAAGCTACTTATGCAAAATGGTCAGGAAAGGCTGCTCTTAAGAAGTAAAATTTGTATCCAGCCCTAAATGATGAGAGGAAGCTATCCAAGGAAAGATGTGAGGGAATATCATTCCAAGGAGGGAAATACAAATGAAAAAGCCCTGGGGTGGGAATTAATTTGGTGTGTTAAAGGAACAGAAAACAGCCATTAGAGCTAAAGGATAATAAATTTTTATAACATCATTCCATAAAGGTGGGCAACCCTACTGTGAATTGTATCAATGAACTTGGGCATTATTCTAATTGCAATAAGAAACCATGGGAGTATTCGCAGTATTTGATTAGTCTTAGTATTTTCTTTTTTTGCATGGGCAGGCACCAAGAAAAAACAAACTGGGGTCTTGAGCATGGCAGGTGAGAACTCTGCCACTGAGCCACTGTTGCCTGCCCTGGTCTTGGTAGTTTAAATTATAATATTAAGCAGTGTCAAAAGCTTGAATCAGAGTAGAAAAATAGCTGTAATTATCACTAGTTTTCAGTTGTGTGCAGAATTGCCTAGTCATAAGCTGAGTTTACTGTCTGCTTTGAGAAAACAGTGGATTAAAAAAAATAGAAGCAGAATCTAAATGTGTTACTGTAGCAGGCTGTTATAGTAATGGCCCCCATAGAATCATACCTCCCTGTATCCATACTTTCATGTAGTCCCCTAACATCTGACTCTGACATTGACCCTGTAACTTGCTTTGGCCAATGGGACATGAGCAAGCCTGTTAGAAGCAGAGCCTTGGAAAACACTTAGGCATTGGAGGTTGCTTTCTCTGCTTGTGGAACCCAGTCACCATGTAAAGAAGTTCAGGATAGCCTGCTAGAACATGAGTGACACTTGGCCCAGTTACCTCTATTGCCCCTGCTGAAAGCCATCCAACCACCAGACATATGAGGAAGCCCAGCCACAAGTAAGTCCTGCTGACACCAAGAAGAACAGCTAAGCCAAGCCCAAACTAGACTCACAGAATATTGAGTAAATCAAATACTATTGTTTTAAGTCACTAAATTTTTTGAGTAGTTTGTTATGCAGAAATAAATGAGGCAGCTATATAAGTAGAGACTGTTTTAATAAGCTTGAAGGTATGTGAAAAATTTGTCTGTTACCATATCTGTACTAATTTAAGCTATACCTCATAAAATAATTCCATATCAAAGGTACCTATGGCGGTTTAAAATGACAGATTACCAAAATATCAGCATTACAATAGTTTAAAAATCATTTCTGTTTTATTAATGTTAGTTAACCCTATATAGCTATCCAAATACCGTTCAAAAGGGATGTATCTACATTAGTTTAATGGCTAATTTTAGGAAAGGGACTTGTAAATCTAACTCTTATATGGGATTTCAGGTTTTTTTCTTTATTTCAATTTTCACAAGGTTCAAAACCAAAAAATTATTAAATAATGTCCAGTTTGCTTCCCATCCCTGTGACATCCACTTAGTTACCCCATCCCATCTAACCATTGTTATTCATTTCTATTATATTCTTCCAGAGTTTATTTTTTAATTCTAGAGCTAAATCAGCAAAATTATATCTGTATGGATTTTTGAGTAGTTAGTGGGGTAAAAAAGGGAAGTTATATTTGTAAAAAGAGAACTCTTTCTACATATTATATTTACCATACTGCTCATCCTCAGCTTTTGCTTCGGTTTTATTAGTTAAATTAGTCGAAGAAGAAATTGTTTAATCTCTTCCCAAGCATTATTCAAGGTGCTGGCTATATACGTAGCCCATAACAAAAACCACTAATATGCTATGGTAAAACCAAAACCAAAATTATGATTAATGTATGACTTTACTCTCACAAATAATAAAACAATAACCTCTACAAATGTACTAATATATAGCGAAGAAATCCAAATTTTCTACTGAATAAGTTAAAGGATATCGAATATTTAGTAAACAACCCATCAAAACATACACAACTGGAAAAAGCAAATGAGAAGTCAAGGACAATACAAGAGACTTGAGAAAACAGCTTTCGGAATGTCTATACTCACTAGATTTCAGCCACCAGGAAAACATCAAACCAAAACTAAGATTTAAATGCCTTCAGGGAAAAAGGAGTTTCAACATTTAGCAGCTTAGTTACGAAGAGAGTATTTGACCTAAATTCACAGTAGAACAGCTCATATTTTAAGTGACCTCACACTAATCCACTTCTCAAGCCTATAAATATATTGGTGATGTGATGGACATGAAGGCATTTTAGAACAAAGACCACACAGGAATTTTAATATTAACCTGTACTAACAAAATAAATAACTTAACAAACTAAATAATGCATGTCCCATGAGAAAACACAACCCAAAGCAACTACACAGCATTATGCTGTATAGAATGCCAGAAGGAAAACTTGGTCAATTATGAGATCACCACCTGCATTTACATATCTCCCTCCCGGGTATTGGAAAAGTGTTCACAACTGAAAAAGCTCAAAAAATATATTCGCAATATCTTTTACTATCCATCAAGGTTCAGCACTTCATTCTCAAGTGAATATTTTTCCACAAATCATTATGATGATGGTTGAGTTTTGATATAAAAAATAAGCAGGTCTTGGGGGTGCCAGGGTAGTTCAGTGGTGGAATTCTCGCCTGCCATGTGGGGGATCCGGGTTTGATTTCCAGCCCATACACTTCCCAAAACAAACAAACAAAAGAAACCAACAAAAACAAACAAGCAACAAAAAAAATTCAACAAATGGTGCTGCAATAACGGGATACTCATATGGAAAAAGAATGAATAGTGACCCTACCATAACAGCATACAAAAAAAAAGTAAGCAGGCTTGAAAATGGTTTCCCAGCTGTACCTTTTTTCTATTACCCATATGATAGAACCTGAAAGGGTCAGGGATGGGGAAAGTAGAGGAATATTTTGGAATATTAATGAAATAATTTGAAAGGAAGCTACAACATAAACAAGTGATGCCCTTCAATGGAGTGGAATTCAGATGAACTTCATATTAGAAAACAATCTCCCCACAAATATTTCTTGAGCAATATAGATATTCCTGGAAAGTAGTACATAAAATAGGTGCCTCAGGTGCCTAGGCAGAGAACTTGGGGATTGATGGTTGAGATATGCCTTGCCCTTCTTAAACTGGTATACCTGGAGTGAGGCCTGAACACTCTCACACCTAGTTTTCCTTCTAATCCCCACTGAATTAGCTCCGTCTAGAAAAATGGGCTTACTGCTTTGATTTGCAGTTCAGTTCCTCAATTTGGGGCTCAACTTCTGTCCTAAAATTCAATGCATTTGACTGGAGCCCAGTGCTCCCTTTCCCTCACACACAGGAGCTGCTTCAGCCTACCAGCAACTATCTACCTGACTCCGAACATCAACACTGCCTAGTGGTCTACATGGATGTTCTTCAAAGTGGGAGTTGGCTGTGTCCCATTGAACACTATTTGGAATGCTTCCTCCCCAACCATCCACTCCCTTTCAATTCCCCTATCCTTGGGAGCCAGCATACAAACTTTTACATTCTCCTATTCTTCCTGTCCCTTCCAAGATTTCATTCCTTCCCTACTAGCCTGTGCCAGATTGCACAGGTTACGGCAGTAGATGGACAGTAACAAAAGTAGAAGTGAATGATCCTATCATAATATAAACAATTCCATTTATCCATTTACAAGGTCAAATTCCTGGATAGTATGTTTTCATCTAACTGAACACATCCGGGCATAAGCGTGGATTTAGTTACATCTTCTAGAACAACACTGTGAAAATATACAAAATAACAATGCTGTCATATTTCGGATGTCTCAGTATTTTTAACTCTACTGCAAAGGCACTTGCTTTGTATGTAGTCTAAAATTGTAATCTTAAGAAAATAGGCTATGAAAAATATTTTAAGTGAAAATAAGTAAAAAAGACCATAAAATTATTTTTAAAACATGTGTATAGCATATTAAATCAGATTACCCAAGAGTGCCTCATTTACAAACCATGTGCCTCTGAAAGATGCATTTCTTTCAGAAGGATTTTTAGAAATATACTAGATGGCAATTTTAACATTAACTTGTATTTTACATCACTAATTATTTGATACTTATTCAATTCCTTGTTTGTTTATAGTGTTGATGTCTTTATCTTCTCCAAATGGATTGTTACTCGTCCCCAGGGAAGCAAGACATATCATATAATTTTTATTGATTAGCACTCCCCTATTTTCACCCCACCCCCACCTCCATCTTGAAGACATAGTGGCTGGCTTAGCTAGATATAGTTCAGGCTTGAACAGGCTTGAGGAGCCTGGTGTGGGGGTAAGAAAATTGATTGAAGCAGGAAGTACTCTCACCTGAAGCAACAGGAAACTCGAAGGCCAAAGAGATGAGCTAAGCCAGAAACCACACCAGCCAGCCAAAGTCCAAATGCCAAGGGAAACACGAGGAAAAAAAAACGTAGAGCCATTGGAGGGTCACAGGTTGGAATGATCAAAATCACAGTAAACAGACAAAGGAAAGCAACAGGAAGACAAGATCAATCAAAATCTAATCAACTAATTAAGAGCCAGAGAAGCACAGCAATTGCCTGAGAATGCCTGCTAGCTTTTGGGCTGGCCTTATGGGTCAGCCAAGGGTTTGTTAAATGGAAGTGTAAGATAAGTCAATTCAGTACAAAGAATCAGGATTGGTAGGTTGGTAATATTTCCTATGCTGCTTTGCACAAAGTTATCAGTCAATATTAACTGAGCTATTAAAGCGATAATCAGTTGTACATAGTTCTGGTGCCTGAAAGCTAATGTGGCACATTAGCGTACAGCAAAATAAAATAGATCAAAGCCTAGGTTGCACCACTGAGTAAGCCATGGAGCCCTTCTATGATAGTAAAAGGAAAAATGGCTTCAAAAGTCTGACAGCCTCAGAACAGCTAAGATGTGGGAGAAGAAAGGAAAGGAGAGATGCTCATATTTAGTGAATACCAATGTTATCAGTTACTTTTACATATTTTGTTTAATTAAATCATCCAAGGTTTTAGGTGATAATTTAGATAAGGACTCTGAGACTGAGAAGGGTTAAGTAACTTGCAAAAAACCACACAGGATTCAAATTCACATCTGTCTGATTCAAGAATCCATGCTCTTTTCAAATAGTCTACCCTCTACCTTCTGAACCAGGTTGGCAAGAGGCACAAATTACCCTAACTGGCAAATCAGACAGAGTGATACCCTATCAAGAACAGAACAGAGGGAATCCAGGGGGAGAGGAATGTATCACTCCTTGAAAAGATATTGTAACTCAATTCTGCTCCTTGTGACTTGGTTGGGCTGCTCTGAAATAACAAAGGTTATTTTGTTATATAACAAAATATATATTTTATATAATATATAATAATATATAATAACAAAGCCAGG
This sequence comes from Tamandua tetradactyla, assembly GCF_023851605.1. Classification (NCBI taxonomy): domain Eukaryota; kingdom Metazoa; phylum Chordata; class Mammalia; order Pilosa; family Myrmecophagidae; genus Tamandua; species Tamandua tetradactyla. Next base: position 49,641,360 of record NC_135353.1, on the reverse strand, counting down.
TAACAATGGCTACTATTTAGGAAAATGTACTGTGTACTCATGTTCTATGCTAGATGCTTGACATTTATTAGTCTCTATCATTTCCAAAGCATTTTCACAGCCATTATGCCATCTAGCTAAGGTAAGGACTCCAATATATGGAAGAAGGCCAAGAAACCTAGTTTTCAGAAATGGAAACAAAGTTAGGACGACAACGGTAATATACTAAAATCCGGATGGCAAGGATGAAACTGTTTGACTTTTTACTAAAATCAGGATTGACCCAGGAACTTAGGTAGTGTTGAATATGCAGGTGGAGGCAAAGTAGCCCCTGCCTGTGGACAAAGAAAAGCAACAAGGCTATAAATAGGCAGCACTTGATGGCAATTTCATTCTAAAATGTCAGTCAGCTCTAGAAATCCAACTAAAGGAATATCTTGAGTTTGACACCCTTGAGAATGTGACAACTTGGACTTCTCCTTAAGTCACACCACAGAAAATGCAACAGAATTTGGAGTAGTCAAGATGAATAGAAAATCCTGAGCAGCAGTTGAAGCTGTTGACCATCACTTCTTGGTAAATCATTCTCCTTCTTCTACCCACCCCAGGTTTCCATGGCACAATTTCTTGGTTTGCCTAATTGCTTCATTCTCTGTCTCTTATGAGCTCTTTTTATCATCTTTGAATGTTCCCTTGCTCAATGAATTTATCTCCAGCCACCCTATTATGTAATCCAAAAATTTAAACGTTTTCCTTAACACATCCAAATTACCATGAATTACTGTAAATTTTACCTACTATATATCTCCTAAATCTCTTTCATTCTCTCCACCATCACTATCTTGATCCAAAACACCATCACTTCTGGCCTTAACCCCTGGAATGGCCTTCTATAATTGAATCCCAGATCTGCCACATCCCAGCTATGTGATCTTAGGATAAGTCTCTTCACTTCTTTGAGCTTCAATTTCTTCATGGGTAAAGTGGGGATGATAACAGTAGTTATCTTATATAGTTGTTGTAAAGATTCATTGACAATATGTATAAAACTGTTTCAACAGTGCTTAACACACCATAAGTGTTACATAAATGATAGGTTTTTTTAAATTTATCTGCATTCATACTTACACTCAGTTTATTCTCTACACTGTAGCCAAAGTGGCATTTTCCAAAAAAAAATGTGATATCTTCCTCAATACCACTACATACAAGCATCCACAGAGTCCTGTAATGAATTCGCCTTGTCATTAGGATAAAGTCAATACTTCTTAACATAGTCTAGAACAAGGTTGTGCATGCTCAAGCCACAACTGAACTTCCCACTGTATTCCCTCTCATCTTCCCACTAGCCCACTGATAGTTTTTTAGTCCCTTATGCACAACTTATGCACAACCTGTACCCTCCCACACCAGTTCCTTGCTCTGTCTGTCTTTAATGCTCCCCTTCCTTTTGCCTAATTGTTCCTCATCCTTCAATTCTCAGATCAAGCCTCACTTCCTCAAGGAATGTTTTTTTCACCTGACAAATCTTATAACATATTATAAAGTTATGCTCTTAAAACACCATATTCATCTCTTGTATTGAACAGCTTACAGAGGCTATTTTCTTATTTCTTTGTGTAATTATGTGGTTGCTTTCTGCTTCCTCTACCTGATTGTGAGCTACATGACAGTAAGGAACACGTCTGTTTTTTTCCCTACTGCCTTACCAGCATCTAGAACATGTCTTACAAGTTTAGGCGCTCAACGAACTAAGAGACCAAAGTCATGAAGAATGAATGAGACTAACATGTTCAGAAAGATGAAATGAAACAAAAAATTAGAAGTTGAAATAATAAGTATTTGGATGAGATTGCGAAATGATCTGGGACTTGAAACAGTTATGAGACTGTGGAAGCAAAAGCTTTTAGAACAAAAATAGTGTATAAAGGAAAACAAGAGATGAAAAGTTATGCTTTAGACTAATAGAAAAAGGCAGGAAGAGAGACTGTCGTTGAAACCATAAAATCAGGACAGGCCAATGAAATGTGATTTTGAAGTTATTCTGAGATGTATGTTGGCATGTGTGTGTGAGTGTGTAAAAGAGAGAGACAGAGAGACCATGAACATTTAATAGTCTTTCACTTTCCAGTTAGTTTTAATTATCCCAAAGGGATTTTTGACAAGAAAAAAATCAGAAAAAGGAAAAAACTGCATAATTTGATCCCTTAAAAAATTGATCAGCTAATGTATCTTTCTGAATCAGGCTCAAATCATAGCAGTTATAATGAAACAAATTTTCAACCTAAGAGCCTTAGATTTGAATTCCAAATTGCTGATGCCAGGGAGATTTTTTCCTAAGGATATCAAGCCTACCGAATTCAGTAGAGTAAAACTGAATTTGATTTACATAGAAACCATAACAAATGATCTAGCTTATGTTTGAAAGATGTTTTTTGTTTATTAGCTTTTATCTTGAAAGAAATGTAAGACCAAATTTAAGTTGCAAATGGGACATGGATTATATTTTCTTTCTATAGGAGCTTCATGGTTCCAAAGTTTTGCTACAAGTGACTTTTTAGAAAAACAAAAACAACATTGGCACTTAACATAATGTTTTCATAGGGCACAAACACATACACATGCTAACATAAATGGAAAAATACACAGTTTTCATAACATTTTTCAGAAATACCGAATCTTTGATGGTATAGCTGTAGGCTCTTATGCAGATTGCCCGCCTCCCTATACTGAAACTCAGTTTAGCATTTATAAAATGAAGGGCTTACAGTATATAATCTCTAAGTTCTTTTAAAATTTATAGATTTCTATTAAACCATTCATATTTCATACAAATTCTTCAGACAGAGTTGACAGTTTCCTCCCTTTTCTGTTCATTCTCTCACCTCTAGTGCCAGCCCCCATCCCCCAACAACTGTGCCCCTCCTAAATTTCAGGTTCTTCTTTCTCTTGACTTAAAAAATAGTTTTGACTTTTTGTATGCCACTGGTAGATGTGATTATAATTGATTTTGGCAACCAGAAGCACACTATTTAATCTACATGCATTAAATTCAAGAAAAAAATCTTTATACCAATAATTACATTAAATACTTATTATACAGTTACTTTAGTAGCACATTTTAATTGTATCTTGAAGCAACTGTAATATTTTAAAGTGCCCCACTTCCTACAGGTCTTTAAAAGTTACTGAGTGCTATCAGTGTGCAAAAAACATTGCTTCACTGCTTGTCCCAGTCTGTGACCCATCCCAGGTGTGTGAAATGTGCCTTCACTCCTGCAAACAATGAAAGCCAGTTTTGAAAACTAGAAGTGCTGATTTCGCCAAACTCAAGGGGCAGAGATATCAGGCATTTCAGTATTGTGTGGTTGCCTTATACAGAGAAAGTATCTTGGAATAGAGTAGTTTCATTCCTCTGCCCCTGTTCCCAAACCAAGGATTGATGCATGGAGAAAGAGACCCATACCCATGAGGTCCTCTTTCCCACATGCCTCATTTCCAAGGAGTTGAACCTTGTTCCTATCTTCCTTTCTTTTCTTCTTAATAGAACTGCTGGAATGAGGCAACTGTATTTGGATGCTTTCACCTTCAAAAATCAGCATTTCCATGTCAAAGACCTCTCCTCCCCATCCCCAGTGAACTTGATCTGCCTCATGTCTACTATTTGGACTTGGTCCCTAACTGTCCTGAAAGCAGCTGCCATTTGCTCTTTGCCCAGCATTCACTTTGGTTTCCCATTAATGACCCCCCACACACACCTTTGGTGGGGAGATCATGACTGTTTTGTGGATTAGCTGAGGGATTTTCAAATCACAGGTTGAAACCCATTAGTGAATTTTGGTGGATCAAGATAAGACCTATTAATAGGTCTACTCTATCCTATTCTATTCTAGTCTAGTCTATTAATAGAATAAGATAGAATGGAAAAGAAAGTATCAGAGTACATTGTCCACATAGTAAGGTTTAACTTGCAAAACTTTTTAAAATTTGAATATGTGTGTATGTATGGTGTTATGACACAAAATATATATCTTGCTTTGGGAAGTGGCAAAAATGCTTGAAAGCTACCAGTTTAGCCTAATCTACTATGATTTAGTGCTGCCTCGCTGTGCTAAACACCATAGGGTTTGAACTAGGCAAGCATTCTTTCTTCCCTCAAGAAGCTTAGTTTAGTAGTTTGGCCTTTTCCATAAATAATTCTCATATAAGATAGATAGTGATGTGTCATGAAAGAGCCATAGGTAAAGTTGACAGATAACAGGAAATATCTTAGCCTCTGTAATAATAAAATTGCATTTATAACATGTATCAAGTACATTGTGCCAGGCAAAGTGCTAAGTACATGCATTATCTCATTAAATCCTCAAAACTCTATGAGAGAGGCCCTATTCTTACCCCTTTATTGCAGAAGAAGAAATAGAGGCTCAGAGACTTTAAGCAATTTTTCCTAGTTCCTATAGCCAGTTAAGTGGCAGAGCCAAGATTCAAATACAGTGTACATATGCCCTTACACCCCTGCACACTACCATCCCCCATCTCCCACTTCTAATAATACAATAAAACATTCACAAATAGACCTTTCCTTTTACCATGGAGTATGTTTAACTATTCATGCCATAAGCAAATTATCAAAAAGGGTCCCCTTACCACTTAATAGTTGCAAAATCAATTGATCTCTGATGAAAAGAGAACTTCTCTTGTCATGGGATCCCAATGCAAGAAAACAAAAACAAAAAAGGAGGGTGGGGATTATTATGTGGTATATCCTTGGTTGCCTCAGAGTTAAAGGTCTTGTTCTTTATGTCTTTAGGCCCATAAACATGAACATTGTACCATACCAATTTTCCCAAAGGCAATCAAACAATTTCTGCATAACTTTTCTTTTACCTCCAGGGAATTCACTGTAAATATAAACGGTGTTTATGCTATTAAATGTTCATATGCTTAGCTCATTAAATCATCTTAGAAATAATTTGCAGCAGGGGAGGGTTTATTAACATCCGTATGCCTATCGATATGTCTACCAGGGGCAAATGTGGTGCCCCAAAAAACATCAGGTAAGTCTTAGCCAGAGCACAGCTTGGGTGTGAATGCTGCCAAGTGGTACATCTGCTGCCAGAGTTAGACAGCCAGTCTCGGGTCTGAGTACCAAGGGAAATCACTCTAGTGATGAAGATTGTAAGTTATGAGGGACCCAGTCTCTTGAAAGAAATGGACTGAGTCATTTGAAGAAGAAGAGCAAGAAGAATGAATGGTAATCTTTCATCATGTAACAAATGTAATTACTGTTAAAAAATAGAATTTAAAAAAATGCTATCATCAATTGTAACAAATTTTCCTCGCCAATGCAAGTGTTGGTGTTGGGGAGGTATATGGGAATACTGTATTTTATGCATGATTATTCTATAAACCAAAAACTTCTATAATAAAAATTTGAAAAAAAAAAAGGAATGGGCTACAACTTGGATTATCCTTGTATAATGTCTTATATTTTTTCAAAATATCTCCACATAGGTTAATTTTAATTATTAAATATTAGATACAAAGGAATCTCTGTAATGTATATACAAATTATAAAGCATAATCATAACACCTGTAAACCCACTAACCATCAAAGAGATGACAGAAGTCTGGTTTTGTCCTCTGTGTTGGTCCAAATCTGTTATTTTGTTTTGGTTTGAGCCATGGTCTTTGGAAAACTGAATAGCTGATGCCTATATCAATAGCATTTTAGCTTCCCTGAACTGGTGCATGATCCAGGCATAGCATTCGGAGATATTATTGATATCAGACTATTCAGTTTCAAATATACGTAAGCATTCTTGATGATACTTGAACTGAAAATCATCTTAATATGCTCTAGATGTTAAAATTATCTGTCAGTTGGAGCATAAATATGCATTTGTTATTCAAGAATAAGATGATGCATTATAAATAATTGGGAAAGCTGTTAAATTTATGTTCAAACATGATTATGAACATCAAATAGTTAAATGGGAATAGATTGAGAGTTAATATAAATATTAAAGTAGAGTATGTTTGCTACCTAACTGAAGAATATTTTATACTTAAGTTAACAAATGTTTATAAAAATTACACAATATTTCAAGGCCAAATAGAGATTAAATTATGTAATAATTCTAATACTTGTGAATTGTTTGCTGTGCCTGCATTCCTGATATGAAACAAAATAACTATTTAATACACAGTTATCTAATTCTATTAAGGCCATAAACCTTTCAAGGAAAAGTCCTATTTGAGAATTCTTTGTATTTTGAGAGGTTGAATTAAAAGTGGAATATCAACTTGCCACCTCAAAATTTTACAAAGAGGAAAACATCCAAAATCAGTTATAACAACATCAATAATAAATCCTTGGTGATCCCCCATGGAAAGAGTATAATATAGAATATAAAGAGTATAATAAAGAAGAAAATACTAGAGAAGAATGAGGCAACCTAAAATTACCTTGCTTCTACACTGATCTCAGCTAACAGTGTGCCTTATTTAGTTTCACAAATATGCAGTTCAGTTATCCTTGTATAATGTCTAAATTTTTTTCAAAATATTTTTCAAAATGTCCAAAAGAGTAATCTAGCAGTTGACAGTGTTAAAAAAAATCACTGTTCCTTTTCTGAATATAAAAGTTAACATTCTTAACTACTAAAATGTTTAACAATGAAAATGAAGCAATAATTAATTTAAAAAATAAAGTTTCAGATTTGTTCTTGTGTCTCACATGTCTTTCTTTAATGGTGATATTTGGTTGGGGCTGAATATTGATGTTAATGCTAGGCCTTTCAGTATTTTATATTGGTCATTCTCTTACTACTACTTATTGCTTTGTCACATATATTGCTTAGCTTTGCCCATAACTGGACTTCATATTGATGATATGATACCGTATAAAATTCTCTGGACTTGCTTTTTTCACTTGACATTCATGTTTATGAGATTTATTTTCTTTGCTATATCATATTTCATTTTATGTGTATGCCTTAATTTATCTATTCTGTCAATGGGCATTTGTATTGTTTCTAGTTTTTTTTAATTTTACTATTAACAAAGGTGCTCTGGATATTCTTGTACAAGCCTCTTTATTACATTAGCAAGTAGTTCTAGGGTGTATTCCTGGGAGTTGAACCAGTGAATCATCAAGGATGTGTATCTTTACTGGATAATGCCAAAGTGTATTAGAAAGTGGTAGTACTAATTTACATTCCTATCATATTATCTGTATATATTCTTTCCATGTAACTTCACAGCAATCTTACAGGGAGAAAAAAAATGGGATTGTGAAAAAAGAATTATTATGGTTACCAGAAGACCTGCTCATAGTTCTGCCATTAACTTGTTGTGGGACTTCAGATAAGTTACTCTATCTCTCTGAGTCTCACTTTTTTCACCTGTCAAATGAAGTCTTTGACAAGGTGACCTTTGTGAAGTTTCTTTCAACCCTAAAGTTCTCTCATATCCATTTTTTGAAAAAAAATATTTGTTAGAGAAGTTGTGGGTTTACATAACAATCATGCATAAAAAACAAGATTCCCATATACCACCTTATTGATAACACCTTGCATTGGTGTAGTACACTTGTTACAATTGATGAAACCACATTTTTATAATTGTACTCTTAATTATACTCCATGGTTTAACTTAGGATTCACTGTTTTCTTATATCCAGTTTACAATTAGGAATACGGAGACTCAGAAAGATGATGTGCCTAAAGTCACATAGGATATTATGTGCACAGGCTCCTTAAAGCCTAGCTCAGTAAAGGGGCCACGCTATATGACCTTTAACATCACTTCTTATTTTATGGCTCTAGATTGATGGTCTATGAGTTCTAGGCCAAGATTAACCACTGTCCATTAATTGATCCATGTATTCTCACAAACATCTATTAATACTATATACAAGATAGGGGGGGCCGAGATGGCGGCTTAGTAAGGTACGTGCGTCTTAGTTCCTCCTCCTCCAAAAGCAACTACTAGGTGAACTGAAACAGTGCAGAACAGCTCCCAGGGCTACGGCAGGGAATGGACACACAGAGTACCCCAGTCTGGACTGGCTAGTCTGACTGCGAGACTTGGCTGCGGTGAGATCCGCGAGCGGCGCGCGATTTCCTGAGCAGTGGCAGCTGCGGCAGCCGGAGCTACTCCCTCCCTCCTTCCCGGGCTGGCTAAGAGTCTCGGAGAGGCAAGTTTCCCAAGCCGAGGCGGCCGGCGCCCCTCTTTTGCGGGCGGCTTCAAGACTCGTCTTCGAGTCCATGGCTGCGAGTCTCGGATCAGAGGGCTATCCAAGCTGCGGTGGCCCCCACCCCCGCGGGCGGCTTCCTGGTCCGGTAGGGAATTCCCCAGGCCGCGGCGGCCGGTGACCGACGCCTCTCACCCGCGGGCGACTTCCTGGTCCGGTGGCAAATTCCCCGGGCCCCCTGCCGACGGCAACCAGCCACAGGGTCCCCTCAAGCCATGGCGGCTGATGCCCCCACCACGTGTGGCCCCTGAGCCAACGGAGAGAATTGGATCGGAAATCCCCAGGCCGCGGAGATCGGTGACCGGGGGAGATCCATTCCAAACACGTGAGACAAACGTGTGCCACGAGTGCCACCTACTGGGCAGGATAAGAAAAACAGAACCCAGAGATTTCACAGAAAAATCTTACAACCTTGTTGGGTCCAACACCCAGGGAAATCTGACTAAATGCCCAGACGCCAGCAGCAGAAGATAACGGTCCACGCTCAGAAGATTGAGAATATGGTCGAATCAAAGGAACAAATGAATAATTCAAATGAGATACAAGAGCTGAGACAACTAATGCTGAATATATGAACAGAAATGGAAAACCTCTTCAAAAATGAAATTGATAAATTGAGGGAGGACATGAAGAGGACATGGGCTGAACATAAAGAAGAAATAGAAAAACTGAAAAAACAAATCACAGAATTTATGGAAGTGAAGGATAAAGTAGAAAAGATGGATCCTGAAAGCAGCAAGAGAAAAACAATCCATCACATACAAGGGAAACCCAATAAGACTATGTGTAGATTTCTCAGCAGAAACCATGGAAGCTAGAAGACAGTGGGATGATATATTTAAATTACTAAAAGAGAAAAACTGCCAACAAAGACTCCTATATCCAGCAAAATTATCCCTCAAAAATGAGGGAGAAATTAAAACATTCTCAGACAAAAAGTCACTGAGAGAATTTGTGACCAAGAGACCAGCTCTGCAAGAAATACTAAAGGGAGCACTAGAGTCAGATAGGAAAAGACAGAAGAGAGAGGTATGGAGAAGAGTGTAGAAAGAAGGAAAATCAGATATGATATATATAATACAAAAGGTAAAATGTTAGAGGAAAATATTATCCAAACAGTAAAAACACTAAATGTCGATGGACTGAATTCCCCAATCAAAAGACATAGATTGGCAGAATGGATTAAAAAACAGGATCCTTCTATATGCTGTCTACAGGAAACACATCTTAGACCCAAAGATAAACATAGGTTGAAAATGAAAGGTTGGGAAAAGATATTTCATGCAAATAACAACCAGAAAAGAGCAGGAGTGGCTATACTAATATCCAACAAATTAGACTTGAAATGTAAAGCAGTTAAAAGAGACAAAGAAGGACACTATCTACTAATAAAAGGAACAATTAAACAAGAAGACATAATAATCATAAATATTTATGCACTGAACCAGAATGCCCCAAAATACGTGAGGAATACACTGCAAACACTGAAAAGGGAAATTGACTCATATACCATAATAGTTGGAGACTTCAATTCACCACTCTCATCAATGGACAGAACATCTAGACAGAGGATCAATAAAGAAATAGAGAATCTGAATATTACTATAAATGAGCTAGACTTAACAGACAGTTATAGGACATTACATCCCACAACAGCAGGATACACCTTTTTCTCAAGTGCTCATGGATCATTCTCAAAGATAGACCATATGCTGGGTCACAAAGCAAGTCTTAACAAATTTAAAAAGATTGAAATCATACACAACACTTTCTCGGATCATAAAGGAATGAAGTTGGAAATCAATAATAGGCGGAGTGCCAGAAAATTCACAAATACGTGGAGGCTCAACAACACACTCCTAAACAATGAGTGGGTCAAAGAAGAAATTGCTAGACAAATTAGCAAATACCTCGAGGCGAATGAAAATGAAAACACAACATATCAAAACTTATGGGACGCAGCAAAGGCAGTGCTAAGAGGGAAATTTATTGCCCTAAATGCGTATATCAGAAAAGAAGAAAAGGCAAAAATGCAGGAATTAACTGTCCTCTTGGAAGAACTGGAGAAAGAACAGCAAACTAATCCCAAAGCAAGCAAAAGGAAAGAAATAACTAAGATTAGAGCAGAAATAAATGAAATTGAAAACATGAAAACAATAGAGAAAATCAATAAGGCCAGAAGTTGGTGCTATGAGAAAATCAATAAGATTGATGGGCCCTTAGCAAGATTGACAAGAAGAAGAAGAGAGAGGATGCAAATAAATAAGATCAGAAATGGAAGAGGAGACATAACTACTAACCTCACAGAAATAAAGGAGGTAATAACAGGATACTATGAACAACTTTACGCTAATAAATACAACAATTTAGAGGAAATGGACGGGTTCCTGGAAAGACATGAACAACCAACTTTGACTCAAGAAGACATAGATGACCTCAACAAACCAATCACAAGTAAAGAAATTGAATCATTCATTCAAAAGCTTCCTAAAAAGAAAAGTCCAGGACCAGACGGCTTCACATCTGAATTCTATCAAACATTCCAGAAAGAATTAGTACCAACTCTCCTCAAACTCTTCAAAAAAAATCGAACTGGAGGGAAAACTACCTAATTCATTCTATGAAGCCAACATCACCTTCATACCAAAACCAGGCGAAGATATTACAAAAAAAGAAAACTACAGGCCAAACTCTCTAATGAATATAGATGCAAAAATCCTCAATAAAATTCTAGCAAATCGTATCCAACAACACATTAAAAGAATTATACATCATGACCAAGTAGGATTCATCCCAGGTATGCAAGGATGGTTCAACATAAGAAAATCAATTAATGTAATACACCATATCAACAAATCAAAGCAGAAAAATCACATGATCATCTCAATTGATGCAGAGAAGGCATTTGACAAGATTCAACATCCTTTCCTGTTGAAAACACTTCAAAGGATAGGAATACAAGGAAACTTCCTTAAAATGATAGAGGGAATATATGAAAAACCCACAGCTAATATCATCCTCAATGGGGAAAAATTGAAAACTTTCCCCCTAAGATCAGGAACAAGACAAGGATGTCCACTATCACCACTATTATTCAACATTGTGTTGGAGGTTCTAGCCAGAGCAATTAGACAAGAAAAAGAAATACAAGGCATCAAAATTGGAAAGGAAGAAGTAAAACTATCACTGTTTGCAGATGATATGATACTATACGTCGAAAACCCAGAAAAATCCACAACAAAACTACTAGAGCTAATAAATGAGTACAGCAAAGTAGCAGGTTACAAGATCAACATTCAAAAATCTGTAGCATTTCTATACACTAGCAACGAACAAGCGGAGGGGGAAATCAAGAAACGAATTCCATTTACAATCGCAACTAAAAGAATAAAATACCTAGGAATAACTTTAACTAAAGAGACAAAAAACCTATATAAAGAAAACTACAAAAAACTGCTAAAAGAAATCACAGAAGACCTAAATAGATGGAAGGGCATACCGTGTTCATGGATTAGAAGACTAAATATAGTTAAGATGTCAATCCTACCTAAATTGATTTACAGATTCAATGCAATACCAATCAAAATCCCAACAACTTATTTTTCAGAAATAAAAAAACCAATAAGCAAATTTATCTGGAAGGGCAGGGTGCCCCGAATTGCTAAAAACATCTTGAGGAAAAAAAACGAAGCTGGAGGTCTTGCACTGCCTGACTTTAAGGCATATTATGAAGCCACAGTGGTCAAAACAGCATGGTATTGGCATAAAGATAGATATATCGACCAATGGAATCGAATAGAGTGCTCAGATATAGACCCTCTCATCTATGGACATTTGATCTTTGATAAGGCAGTCAAGCCAACTCACCTGGGACAGAGCAGTCTCTTCAACAAATGGTGCCTAGAGAACTGGATATCCATATGCAAAAGAATGAAAGAAGACCCATATCTCACACCCTACACAAAAGTTAACTCAAAATGGATCAAAGATCTAAACATTAGGTCTAAGACCATAAAACAGTTAGAGGAAAATGTAGGGAGATATCTTATGAATCTTACAACTGGAGGCAATTTTATGGACCTTAAACCTAAAGCAAGAGCACTGAAGAAGGAAATAAATAAATGGGAACTCCTCAAAATTAAACACTTTTGTGCATCAAAGAACTTCATCAAGAAAGTAGAAAGACAGCCTACACAATGGGAATCAATATTTGGAAACGACATATCAGATAAAGGTCTAGTATCCAGAATTTATAATTTATAATTTATAATGAGATTGTTCAACTCAACAACAAAAAGACAGCCAACCCAATTACAAAATGGGAAAAAGACTTGAATAGACACCTCTCAGAGGAGTAAATATAAATGGCCAAAAGGCACATGAAGAGATGCTCAATGTCCGTGGCCATTAGAGAAATGCAAATCAAAACCACAATGAGATATCATCTCACACCCACCAGAATGGCCATTATCAACAAAACAGAAAATGACAAGTGCTGGAGAGGATGCGGAGAAAGAGGCACACTTATCCACTGTTGGTGGGAATGTCAAATGGTGCAACCACTGTGGAAGGCAGTTTGGCGGTTCCTCAAAAAGCTGAATATAGAATTGCCATACGACCCAGCAATACCATTGCTGGGAATCTACTCAAAGGAATTAAGGGCAAAAACTCAAACGGACATTTGCACACCAATGTTTATAGCAGCGTTATTTACAATTGCAAAGAGATGGAAACAGCCAAAATGTCCATCAACAGACAAGTGGCTAAACAAACTGTGGTATATACATACGATGGAATATTATGCAGCTTTAAGGCAGGATAAACTTATGAAGCATGTAATAACATGGATGGACCTAGAGAACATTATGCTGAGTGAGTCTAGCCAAAAACTAAAAGACAAATACTGTATGGTCCCAATGATGTGAATCGAAACTCGAGAATAAACTTGGAATATGTCATTGGTAACAGAGTTCAGCAGGAGTTAGAAACAGGGTAAGATAATGGGTAATTGGAGCTGATGGGATACAGACTGTGCAATAGGACTAGATACAAAAACTCAAAAATGGACAGCACAATAATACCTAATTGTAAAGTAATCATGTTAAAGCACTGAATGAAGCTGCATCCGAGCTATAGGTTTTTGTTTTGTTTTGTTTTGTTCTTACTATTATTATTTTTATTTTTATTTTTTTCTCTATATTAACATTCTATATCTTTTTCGGTTGTATTGCTAGTTCTTCTAAACCGACGCAAATGTACTAAGAAACGATGATCATGTATCTATGTGATGATGTTAAGAATTACTGATTGCATATGTAGAATGGTATGATTTCTAAAAAAAAAAAAAGGACAGCACAATACTACCTAATTGTAATGTAATTATGTTAAAACACTGAATGAAGCTGCATCTGAGCTATAGTTTTTTTCTTATATATTTTTGTATTTTTTATTTTTATTTTTTTCTATATTATCATTTTATTTCTTTTTCTGTTGTCTTGCTATTTCTTTTTCTAAATCAATGCATATGTACTAAGAAATGATGATCATACATCTATGTGATGATATTCAGAATTACTGATTGCATATGTAGAATGGAATGATTTCTAAATGTTGTGTTAGCTAATTTTTTTTAATTAATAAAAAAATACTATATACAAGATAGGTACAATAAATACTGTGACATGTCCCCTGCTTTTGAGGAGCTCAAAGTATAATGGAAGAGATAGGTGGATAAACAAAGAATGATCACACTATAATGAAATAAGTGCTATGATGGAGATACGCACACAGTTTGGAGTGAGGGGTAGATGGAAGAACCAGATGGCACTTATTGAAGACAATGATGCTTCAGTGGTATTTTGAAGGGCAGGCTATTTGGATGATGGAGCAAGGTAGCTAGAAATTATCCCTTAGTCTTGGTTACTGATTGTCTCCCCATCTGGAATGCTGGCTCCAGGAGGGCCTAGACTTGGACATTGCCTGCTTTGTTCTCTACATTTCCCCACCAGCATCTAGCACAGTGCCTGGCACAAAGTAGTCAGTCCCTCGGTAAATATTTGTTATTTGAATGAAGAATAATATTTTCTTAGACCATTTTACAGTTTAAAAAATACTACTCTATACATTACCACAATTGATTTTATCAGGTCCTCTTGGTAAAATAAAAATAGATGGGTCAAGAAGTGGTCCCTCAAATGTCTAGAATAAGAGGAGATACTAATAACTGGTAAAGTTGCTGTTGTTGTGTTAACTATATAAAATCTGATTTTCTTTGCAGATGTTTCTTATGTTTCAGGAGAGGCTAAATCTAAAATTTTAAAATCTCTCTGAAACAAAATGTCCTTCATCATTCACTCCTTATTGCCAAAATGACTGTCTCCCATAAAATGTATGAGGCACTCTCTTCCACATTACTTCCCTGCCTCTTTGTCCTATATATGCTCCAAAAATCTGAAAACAGACTGAGGGCTAATTGCTGTGAAAAATCAATGCCTGTCGTTTTTTATTTTTATCATGACAATGAATGCTGGATTGTGCATCTGAACACAAGAATGGGAATTATTCATGTAGAAGAAATCAAACGTGGGACAAAGAGCCACTCTGTATGAAGACAGGGTCTAACATTTCTGAAATAGTTGAGAATCACTGCCTGAGACTCCCCTTCAATTTCCCATTCCTACCTTTTTTTTCCTGCAAAGCTAAACTACTGCCTTGGAGCTATATTTTAAGACAATTATTCTCCAGGTTGGTGAAGACCTAATCAGGGACTCTGAGAGCCTACAGAGGATTGGCAAAGAGGGGACCCAGTGAGCCTTTTTGCTGCTCTTCCTATCTAAATAGGGACTTTCAGTTATCATCTCTGTTAGCACCTTATGTTCTTCCCTCACAATACGTATCACACTGAATTATTGGCTCATCCAGATGTTAGGTTCAAAAATCAGCATATGAAGTAAAAATTACAGAACTAAAATTACCATTAACAATCACTTAAATCTCACATAAAGTACAGTGTAAGCGGTTTCATATCCTACTTTTGTATAGATATATACATGCATGCTTTGTGTGGATAATACATAACAAATTACATAGGCAAAATATAGCTTTCTGTGTTTTATTTACATAAAAAAGGACAGTGTCCAGAATTGGAATTCACAGAAGTGCACCTACACTACAACTCTATTTATTTTTGTAACTATTTGTTTAGTGTGAATTATTCCCATTAGTTTTTAATTTCCATAAAGACAGGGAACATGCCCTACTTTGATGGTGTCTCTATCCTTAATGCTTAGCTCAGTTCTGCTCAATAAATAGATATTGACTAATTCAAAGATGAGATGGGGATACAGGGACAATCAGGATAAGAGATTCGTTCCAGAACCAGCCTACCCTGCTACCACAGTAACCTCAATGACCAATGATTACAGTGTGGCCTATCAGCTGCCAGGCCCTAAAGATCACCCTGCTGATCAGCAAAGCTCCAGCGGACCGCTGTGCCTCTCTGCTTCCTTCCTGCCTGCCTGGGATGTGGGGCAGGAAACCCCAGATGATAGCATGTGTACTCTAAAGGCCAAATGATAATCATTTAGCTACAATAGGCCCGCAGTCTTTGTAAATTCCTATGTTTTTTTTTTAAGTAATTACTCTTATATATGAATTTCATTGTTAAAAAACAGGTACCACAAAAGGAGATGGGAGTATGAGTGAGTTTTATTTTCGGTCTTACACTTTCCTTTGGCTTTTAAAGGTGTTCTACAGTGAGCGCCTTTAAAATTTATATATAGTTTATAAAATTAGGAGAAAGTGTTTAAAATATTAAGTATACTAGAATTTAACTCCTATTTTAAGTTCCTTAGGATAACAAAGCCTCATTATTACCCATTTTAGGATTGCAATAAAAGAAAAGTTAGAAGACTGAAAAAGTAACTGTGATTATACTAAACACTTTAATTCTGTCATAATACTATTTCATTGCTTCTAATTTGATGGCATCGTTAATCAGACTCTGTCTCTTTTGATTAATACTCTGAGACAAAATTTCATTTTCACCGCTTTTGTGAAAAGACCATCTCTTGACTTGTTTGTCTTGAGTTCCATTCACCACTTTGAAGTAGGGATCATTTCTACTATGTTATAAATGAGAGTTTTGGTAAGTTAGGCTAAAAAAGGGAAAACAGCCACACTGCTTAAGTTTCCACTCGTTGAAAGTCTGACAACAATCTTCCCACCACACACCTCTTAACTTTCAGCACTTTGTCATTCTGACATAGATCATTTCCTTGCAGATTTAATCATTTGTATAATCCACACTTTCCACCCTCTCCAACTATCTTCTATGTATGCAAATATATTATGAGGAGAAATAAGGAAGTAGCTGATCCATCAAGGTAAAAGGTTGTGGAATGGTTCCAGCTTCCTCATCTCACTGCAGGTTGAGCACCGCTTAATACATCCTTTTATAATTAAGTTCATTTTCCCTTATGTGTCTGAAATCATACTGGATTAGAAGACTAGTATAGTTCAAAAATAAAGGCATGGAAATAGATGAAATGTGATGTTACTAGAAGCACACTGGGTCAATCTGAGTTCTGAGCTCTGCAATTAAGGTTAAATTTTAAATGGGTTAAGTGCCAAATTAAAAAGTTCAGCTGTAAGACCTCCATAGGCTATTTTATTCTAAAATCCCATTGTTTTTCAGATCTCAAATTGTAAGCATATCACAATATATTAAATAACAGCCCTTGGTTTAAAGATAATTAGCTTTTCTTAGCTGTTCTGGGATTTTTGCATGATATCTATAATTCACATCATTCTGGCATCTAGATAAATATTCCTACTAGTGAAATATAAGCCTGTGTTGTCTGTGGCTGATTTCAGGTGTAGCTATATTATCTTCAGCTGTGATCCTCTTAGGCCTACCTAATTCCACAAGGTCAAGCTAGGTCCATGCTCTGGCATGAGTCTCCAAGGTCCACCTAGCATCTGCTGTGAGCCCTCTGAAATTAAGCTAGAAAAATACTACTGACTGCAGTACCAATGCACTATCTAGCCTAGATTGAGAGACACTGTATCACTTCATTTAAGATTAAATAACAATCTTTAAATTGACATCATGATGTTACTTGACATGGAAAGTATTGGCCCAAATGATCCCACATAATCTAATTATGTTTATTCAGTTTCCATTAGGAATTTGCAGGCATCATCTATTCTAAGTGACTCTCAAATCTCCAGCTCTATCTCCAGACAAGAACCAATCTCCTGACCTCTAGACCTATTCATATATTCGACTGCTGATTGAATGTTCCACCTACTTTTCCAGCCACAAGCATCTGAAACTCAGCATACCTTAAAGTCAACTCTTTCCCTGTGTCTCCTCCTCATTCATTTCTCCTCCTGTGCTAGGACATTAGACAACCTCATTGTCATCTTATTGGTGGCTTGGGTTTTAAATTTCTGTATGTCATCTTTGACTTCTCACTCTCTTACCTCCTCACTTGTCATGTCCTGTCGAGTCGTGCCAATCCCATCTCCAGCATCTCTCTCATCCATCCTCTCCTTCTCACATCCACAGCCCTATTCCCTAGTTTAGACCCTAGTCCCTCCCAGCTATGCTTCTAAGTTGGTGTCCCCGATACCAGTCTCTACACTTTCTCCTTCAGGCTATCACATCGCTGCCATATAAACTTTCCAGAAGTCTAGATAGAAGCTTTAAACAATCCTACCCCAAAATTTTCAGAGGCCGACTTTTCTTATAGAATATCCGTTTTCAGACTTATTTTTGAAAACATATAAATGCATTCTTAGACAAAAATCTTACACAGAACCCAATATATGAAACAGATAAAAGTGACATTTTATTAATATGAATTTATTTTGTAAGTTAAGAATCATTACATTTATGTATTATATAATCAGTCAATGCAGAAAAATGAGGCTCTTAATAAAAAATCTGAAATCAAGTATTAGGGAACTGCAATCTAATAGTAACATCCAATTTATTTCTGATTTTTAAAATTTGGGTTGTACAGTATTGAGGAAATCCTAATTCACACAGATAAGTAATTACAAATACTAGCAGTTTTAATAGCTCATCTTGGACGATATTCTACTTGCACAAAGAAGGCAAAAGCAGTTTTACCATAAGGTCTGCAGAAAAATAAGTCAAGCAGTAGCATAGATTACTTCAATGCCTTTGATATGTTCATTTCTGTGTATTGCATATTCAAATCTGCATCTTATTACAGTCTTAAAAATATATTTCAACAGCTATTTTTTAAAGTAGAAAAATTAAATAAAATATCCTTGGAACCCTTGAAGCATTTATATAGAATCTTAGAGTTGATGACACATAGTTTGAAAACCTTTGCCATAAAACAAAATGCTTGATGATCTAGCTTCAATCTATTTTTCTCATCTTATTGTCCTTTATTGGAACATACAAGCATTCTTAAAAATAAAAAAAACTTATTTTCCCTGATTATTAATGTTAGAATACTTGCAGAAGAAAACTTGCTAAATACAGAAAAGAATAAAATAGAGGAAAAAATACCCAATATCCCTCAATCCAAGGATAAGCACTATAAATGTTTTAGTGTAATTTCTTTCAATCTTTTAACTTTCATAGTAAGGCTGTTAGGTTATGAAGAACTGTGCCAAAAACTTGAATAGATTATCTCACTTAATAGTTACACATGTCCAATAATTATTATTTATTTTTTATTTTTTAATAATAAAATTAATTATTTCCGTTTTACAATTGAGGAAACTGAAGATAAGAGAGGTTGAGAAACTTGTCCAAGGTGTCAGAATAAATTGAATATCTGGACTTCAAACTGAGATATGACTCCAGAAACTGTGTACTTAGCCACAACACTGCATCACCTCCCTTTTCATGCTCTCTTTAACTTAGTATTCCCTAAAGACATCTGCCTCTGCTCATGCCATTTCCTTTGCTTGGATTGCCCTTTTCCCAATTTCTGCATAGCCAAATCCTACTTATCATTCAAAAGCTACTTACTTTTTAAACTCTTCCATAATCCATCCTCAGCTCTCCTTTCTTGAACTCCAATACTTTTTCCAATACTCCTTCATCCACTTCCCCTCTCATCTCAATCTCCTTCCATTCTCCCTTCCCCCACACCCCAACACAGCAGAAATTTACTATATTTGTCAGTGCTGAGTGACTAGTGGCCCTCTTCCAGTTCACACACTTTACACAAGAGGCTCAGCAGTTACTCCAGGATGCAGCTACTGGGATAAAAGAAGGTGAAGTTGGCCCTCTGATACTAAGTGAAACTGAAGGTTCTGTGGACACAAGTCAAGAAAAACATGCCCTCTGTGTTCTAGGTAAAGCCTGTGTCCTCCACCACCAAGCTGCATCTCCCCCCACTCCTCATCCCCACCACGGCTGCCTGCTGCAGTTTTAACTTCTTTTCCTCTTCAAGGCTACCCTTGACATTCCTTTGGAGAGGATTTCCTCTTGATAAAGTCATTCACAATGTGGGATAATGCCAGCTTTGTGATCTATCTTGGATTGTAAAAAAGCAGCCTTGGTGCCTAAACAAATTTTCTTCGGTTTATTCCAAAATTTTGTGTCCCCTAAGAAGACCATTGTAATTGAAAAGCAATGCTCTGGATCTGAGATTATGGAACTTAGTTCCATGGAACTGTGTTTCAGTGCCACACAGGTAATTCCTAGAGGTCCATCAAGTCAAGTGTGGACATGTTTAACCCAATCAGTTAAGGGTTAGAGCATGGGGTTGTCTGTACATATGCCAACTAGAATATGGCCTCAAGTGACTGGAACTGGAAGCCATGAGCCCTCTAGGTATATGCCAATTGTAGAAAGACAATTTGCTGGTGTATTCTGATACACCACATTCTTACTACAGGGATGTGAGAAAATTTACATCTCTGCCCTGAACTTTGCCCTGAATTCAAGATCTATGTATCCAACTGCCTACTGGATATATCTATCTGGATGTATGTTGCACATCTCAAACTTAATATGCCTAAATAAGCTCCTGATATTCATTCTATCATGATGACCACCACCCACTCTACCCACACATACACACTCTCAGTTTTCCTCATCTCAGTTAATGGCAATTCTGTTCTTCCTATTGCTTAGGTAAAAAAAAAAAAAAAGTCATTTTTGACTATTCTCTCTCTCTCACACCCCATGTCTTGTCCAAAGCATATATTATTTGCTCTACCTTCAGAGTCTGGTTACTTTTCAGCATCCCATTGCCACCATTCTGTCCCAAGTCACCACCATTTCTCTTCTGGATTATTGCAATGGCTGCCTAACATGTTTCTCTGCTCTCTTTGCCCACCCCCAGTCTATTCTCCACCCAGCAACCAGGGTGATAATGTTGGAACTTAACAGGATCTATTCAAAATCCTCCAGTGACTTTTCATTTCACTCAAAGGTAAAGCCTCACTGTTCCTTGAGCATGTCAGATACACTCCTTCCTCAGAACTTTGCATTTGCTCTTCCCTCTGCCTACAACACTCTGTCACCAGAACTCTACAGTGCTAGCTCCCTCATTTCTTTAAGATCTTTACTCAAACCTCATTTTTTCAATGAGGTAACACTCTGTAAAACTGCAAAACAAATACCCTGACACTTCCAACCCCCCTTCCTTGTTTTATTATTCTCCTTAAGACCCCCAATAACTAACAAACTAAGCATTTTTCTTATTTATCTGGTTGACTGGCTGACCATGGCTCTAGAATATGAATTCCATCAGGGCAAAAAATTTAATCAGTTTTATTCACTGACAAATCAGTAGTGCCATAACAGTGCCTGGCTCATAGGAGTCACTTCACAAATTAAGTGAATGAATGTTAAAAGAATGAAAGATACCAGAACTAAATGAAGTATGGATTCCCCCCTACTTTAATGGTTCTCAAACTACTTTCAGAGGCTCCAGCATTCCCTTACAAGGGGAAAGAAATGTTACAAAAAGGGGTGTATTAGTCAGGATTCTCCAGAGAAACAGAACAAACAGGATATATGCATACATACATGTACATAAAGGCATCTCATATATATATAAAGAGATTTATTATAAGAAATTGACTAAACACAATTGTGGGGGCAGGCAATTCCAAATTCTTTAGGGTAGGCCAGCAGGCTGGAAATTCTGTTATGAGTATCTTGAAATCTTGAGTCTGAATTTCTTCTAGAGACCACCGTCTTACTTTTCAACTGATTGAATAAGGCCTACCTATATTATCGAAGTTAATCACCTTTCCTTAAAGTCAACTGTCTATAGATGCTAATCACATTTACAAAACACCTTCATAGCAACACCTAGCTTAGTGTTTGACCAAACACTGGATACCATCACCATAACCTAGCCAAGTTAACACATAAAATTAACCTTCACAAGGGGTAAGGCTCTGAACCTCTGCTTCCCTACTTTAATCAGAGCAGACCCACTCTTACATATTTTGCATTACACATTGTCCTCTTGTGAGAGCTTTGTGTTGAAAAAAAAAACATTACTTGGATGGATATTTTTAAATTGCTTGGAAAGCACTGCTGTAAATCTTAAGAAATCAGCCATAACCTCCCCAAGCTAAGAACAATTATTTGCTTCAGAGAGTGGACACAGGGTACTCTCAAGTTCCATGCTCCCCAAATCAGGATCCAGGGATGTGGCACAGATGTCCTAGGGAATGTCATAGGATATAAACATAGCACATATCCTGGAGCAGCAATTGTACAAAAAATTTGGGATCAAATACTAATTTTCTATTGAAATAAACAAAATGTGGGGCAGAATAAAAAGCTTTTGTGAATTTTTAAAATAAAACATGAGGCTTTTTTAATTGAGTACAAGCTAGAAGCCACTTCAAACTATTTGACTTGTGAGAGGGTCCATATTTAATCCCTTCTGCTGTTAAAAAAAGTAGATTCATTTGAAAAGTACTATATCCAAGTTATCTTCTTTATGGTGGGAGGAAGAATGGAGCTTAGAAATAAAGAGGTGTCATCAAGATAGACTAAAATAAGAGACCAGCTTACCTAGATAGACTCTTTACAGTAATGCTTTATTTGAACATCAGCCTGGAATGTTTTGCTGAATCATATGTCATTTTCTAAGCCCTCTCTGCACACTATACAGATGTCATTAGAAAAGATGTCATGGTTGAAGCCATTTCTTTTGCTGTTGCACTAGAAACAGCATCAGATTTCCTGTAGCTAAGGGCATGTGGCTAGAACAGCTTCCCCTGGGAGGCCTATGCCTATGGATAGAAGAGCAAAACATAGAACTGCAGTGAAACATTTATTTTATTCAATACATATTTATCAGGCACCTACTCCATGCTCAGTACCAAGAAAAAAAGTATAACATCGTTTTTTAAATGAGATTTAAAAAAAATTATTACCATAAGTATAGTTAATCAACTAAAAGCTGTGGTAGTAGTACTTAGGGATAGCTATGCTCACAAACATCTTTGCATCTTAAGTGTGCTCACTGATTAATAAGTCTGAGAAACCACAGTGGGTATTAAGCCTGCAACTATAAAGTATAATTTTCACTGGCAACATTTTCCCCCATATCTATCTTCATGTTCGGTTCACAATATTGGCTTCTTAGAAATTTTAAGGCTCACGAGTAAGAGGATGGTTGATCTATGTAGTTATTACAAATTAAGAAATAACAAAGATGTGTGAAAAAAAAACAAGAGACCTGCATTCTTATACTAGTCCTGCCACTATATCACTGCATCTCTTCCCCTTTCTAGGCCTCAGTTTCCTCATCTGTAAACTGAGGGTTCTCGTAGATGAGATCCTCTCAAATCCTCCTTCTAGCTCTGACATTCATGAGTGTGTAAAATCCACATTCATTGCCAAGCCACTGAGTGCATGCACATATTCTGAAATATGTAAAGAAATTAGTGAACAAGCAGCCATGGAAAAGCCCCATTAAACAAATGGACCTTGCTCCATGTTCTTATTTTCAATAGACATGAGTAAGATTTCAAAGTCCAAGAAACAACACTGCCTCACCCATCCTCACACCTCATTCCAATGCAAGATTATTCTTAGGTATTTCAGAGGTCAAATAAGGGATTGTCAGCCCATCCAAATCCAACCTACCAAACCCTATCTTCCTTGTTATCAGATGAGGGAAAAGCATTGAACAAAATGTGAACAATAACTATTAAATACTTAGACATGATCCTTATTTAAGGCTATTGAATTAGTTTGTTACATTGCTGGAATTCAAAAATGGAATGGATTTTCAAAAGAGAATTTAATAGGTTGCAAATTTATAGTTCTAAGCCTATGAAGTATCTAAACTAAGGCATCCAGGGAAAGATACCTGAATTCAAGGAAGGCTGATTAGTCTGGAAAACTTTTGTCATCTGGGAAGTCACATGGCTGGGATCAGTTGGTCCCTTGCTCTTGTGCTCCATTGCTTTTAACCTCTGTTCCTGTGGGGGTCCCTCACTTTTCTTCTCTGGGGATAGCTTTCACCTCTTTGCTTCCCTTGGCTCACTCTAAGTTCTGGGCTTCTTAACATCTCATGGCAATGTCTGCTGGGCTCCAAGCATCTCCAAACATCCATGTCTCTGTTCTCCCGGTGTTCGCATCCATGTAAGCTCTGCTCTGAGCTCTTTCCAGAATGTTTCCTCTATTAAAGGACTCTAATAAACTAATCAAGACCCAGCTGGAATAGATGGAGTCTTTGTCCCTCTAATCAAAAGGCCACACCCACAATTGGTCATGCTACATCTCTGTGGAGATAATCAAATAAAAGTTTCTGCCCTACAATAGCAAATTAGGATTAGAAATGGCTGCCACCACAAGATTGGATCAGGCGTAAACCATGGATTTTCTGGGGTACATAATAGAGTCAAACTGGCACAGTGACGTTGGTGAATATTGGTCTCAATAAGAACTTATGAAAGCCATGAGGCCTACATGGGGAAGCAACAAAGCCTACTCAGGAAAAGAACTGGAAGCACAGTTATTGGTTCCTCTCTAGTCCTCTTTAGAAGCAGAGCAGTTCTTTCTAGATGCTGTCTAGCCAAATACCCACTTGACCTCTACACAGGGATTTAATGCATTTATCTCTTAGTTTGGGTTTTTAAAGGACTATCAAATAATGAGAGGTCCCTTAGGGACAGTCTAGATCAATCGACTCTGGTTCTACTCTGATTGGTAGTAGATGGGCTTATTAATCACATGTTTTGTGAGACCAGTACAGATCTAAAATAATTTTCACTTGGAATATCTTTGAGAAGAACACACACCCTCCCATTCTTTCAGGTGGCCATAATTCTTGGACTTATACAAAGCACTATGGCCCCAAAACCCTTTTAAGTTTAAGCTAAGATTCGAAGAGCAGACCTTCCCATGACACCATTGCTTCGTTCTAGTCTCTCTGCCTTTGCAGTCACTCTATGAAGAGCTCATCATCCACCTGTCTCCAGCAGCCCTCCAAAAATTAACAACCCAAAAGTCAAATCAGTCTAAACTTTCTCTGAGAAGGCACTTAATTTAAGCCTGGCAGTGCTTCCTTCTGCGCTTCTAACTTAGACATACAGAAAAGGACTTTGAAGTGGTTCTGCATACCAGGCACTGGGTTTTGCTCTCCATTACACACAGGGGATGATAGCAGGCCAGAATGGGGCCAGCCAGCTTCTTCAGTGCTCAGAAGAAGAGCCAGAGTTGCAAGTTCAGAGAGCCAGGGAAAAATACCTGAGTCTCTGTGTGTTGGCAGTTAACTAGAAAGCAGGTCCATCCAAGAGAATTTAGTTCCTGACATGTTAAAAACAAAAAGGACTCATGACAGTGGGGAGAGGGGTGCTGCCTGGAAAGATTGCAAGACAGTGATCCCCTAAGACACTCCATTTGCATTTTTATTTGAATGTATGCCAAGTATCCCAGATTATTCTGGGATTCCCACATTCAAATGCTATGTTTCACTGTCAGACCATGTGTCCCAATTTGTTGTTCAAGGAATGTTATTTCCATACTTAGACATATAACACATTGCATGCCCCAGAGGAGAGAGTCAGCCCTGGCAATATTTACTTATCAAAAAAAAGAACAAAGTATCTGCTATTTTTTTCTTGATTCCTCTCTACTTTGTCTTCTTTCAAATTCTTTCCTTACCTCTAACAAGGGGCTGGTTTTTATTCCCACTCTAGTTTCAAAATAAGACATTAGAATTTGTTGATGGAGGCTCAAGTAGAAAAGACAGCAGTCATAAATTATGTTTTAAACCAGAAGATGCAAAGGGGAGACCTACAGACATATCATTGTGGCCCATACAGAATATTACATTTAAAAAGTGGGAGAATTTACTTAAAAATCCATATTTCCATCTTTTGTTAAAAAGCAAAAAAAAAAAAAAAAAAAATCTGGAAATACTAGGTCCACAGTCTCCTGGAGCAAAGATTGGTCAGATCAGAATAGAAGCTGCCCCCACTAGATAGACAAGCATTCCTTATGCAGCCAAATTCCTTACCAATCCCCATTGGCCTCTCTACACTGCAGCTGGCTATCATGGTCATATATCATTGCATTTTTACTACTAATTTTCCTCCAGTAAAGAAAGTGAAATATTTATCCTACTTATGCCAAAGAAGTAGGAAAATAAAAGACAAAAATGGACAACATATTTCAAGAAAAAATGGAGAAGATCGTATTTCTGTACAGAAGTGAAAGATGTTCCTATGTATTCAAATATGCAAAACAAAGTGGCTTTCAATAAAATACAGTTGGGTTTGTTTCATTCAGTTAAATCACCTGTCCGAAGTGAGCCAAGGTCGTGGAATAGGGAGCTCTAGGATTCAGTTCATCCTCCAGGTCAGCTAATAAATAGCCAGGAACTGTAGGAAATAACTATTTGGGGGCTCCAGAAATCTGAAGAACACCATACACAATCCAGGGAAAAGTGGAAGGAAGAGACTAATAAATTGTGCAGAGCTGTGAGTACAACTTTCCATGCTTCAGAGGCTGGTGTCCTTCCTCCACTGGCAATGGCAGGCTGCCTCAGGAGCCATGCCCTAGCTGGAATTAGAGGTTATCTTTGCCAAGAACAGGGATGGGAGGTGCACAACCAGATACCGATTGCAGATTTTGATTAGCAAATATGGTTTGCTGGGTTCCATTTCTGAGGACAGCTAAAGTTCCAACCCACCCTGGACAGAAAGTAGCTGGCAGACTCTGTATCAACCTCACCCATGGGATGGAAGTAACTTCTCAGGGCAGTGAGGAACAGTTTGCTGAAGGACAGCTTTTTCCCCAATGAAGTGGAGAGTCATGGCCAGGCACAAACTGTGGCTTTTGATTAGTGAATTCAGATTTATGGGTTCCTGCTCTCAGGACAGCTACAGCTTCAATCTTCCCAGGACAGAAAGCAGCTGGCCGGTGCTCTTTCAATCCCATTCCTGGCAGGTGCAGAAGCAGGACTGATTATGAGACTTAGTACCTTCTTACCGCAGTGGGGAACAGTTTGCTGAATGGTGGCTCTTCCCCAAGAAAAGGGGCAGGGGGTAACAAGGTCCAGCACAGTTTACAGCTGTTGACTAGAGAATTCAGATTCCTAGATCTGATATCTAAGTAAACCCAGCTTAGCTAAAAATAACTGGCAGCCTCTCTCTCAACCATGCCCCTAGCAGCAGTGCAGTTGGTTAAGAATTAAAGGCACAGTACTACCTTAGGACTGTGGTTAACAGCTGGCTGAAGAGTATCATCTACTGGGCAGGACAAGAAATCACATTTTGGGTAGCCTTCAAAGAGAATACTGGCATACTTCTGGATCTCCTTCCCTGAGCACTTTGTAACTGATCTACACCCCTTTGTGTGTCCTTGGGTCTCTTTTGACTAGGTAAAATTGATTTGGGGAAGTCCTCTCCAGGGAACCCTTCTACCAGAATTAACCTTCCAGGTAAAAGCAGCTAGAGATAGCTAAGGAGTTTTAAAAATATAGAGAGGGAAATAAAAACAAACAGAAAAGACCAACATTCCCTGAGGAGGAACAGAGGAAATGAAGCAGCTGACATGATCATGATTTAATTCTATGAAATGTCGTCATCGCAACAGACAAGCCAGCACTTGCCCAACCAGACAAACAGGTACCACCACTTGGCCAAGCTGACACATGAACCTGACCATGACATACACTAATACTAAAGCCAGATAAAGATACCACAAGAAAAGAAAATTACAGGCCAGTTTCTGTAATGAATATAGATGCAAACATCCTCAATACAATACTAGAAAATAAAATCCAACAGCACATTAAAGGAATTATATACCACAATCAAATTGGTTTTATCCCAGGTATGCAAGGGTGCTTCAACACAAGAAAATCAATTAGTGTAATATAACAGATTAACAAATTAGAGTGTAAAGATGACATGATCATTTTGATTATTGCAGAAAAGGCATTCAACAAACTCCAGCATTCTTTCCCTATAAAAACACTTCAAATGATAGGAATAGAAGGAAAAATCCTTAACATGAAAAAGTGCATATATGAAAAACTGATAGCTAATATCGTATTCAATGATGAAAGGCTGCAAACTTTCCTCCAAAGAACAGGAACAAAACAAGGATGCCTGCTTTCATCACGGCTATTCAATATTGTACTACAAGTTCTTACCAGAGCAATTAGAATGAAGAAAAATCCACAAGGCCAGAAAAGGAAGAAAGAGAAGAAGTAATACAACTATCCCTGTTTGCAGATGGCATGATCTTACACATTAAAAAATCAAAAGAATCCACAACAAAACTTCTGGAGATAATAAACGAATTCTGCAATGTGGCAGGGTGCAAGACCAATTAAAAAAACGCAACTGTGGCTTTATATGCTAGCAATGAGCAATACAAAGAGGAAATTATGAAAACCATTCCATTTACAATAGTATCTAGAAAAAGAAAATATCTAGAAATAAACTTAACTGATGAAATAAAATCTGCAAAACACATCTGAAATCAATTGAAGAAGACCTAAAAAAATGGCAAGATCCCATGTTCTTGGATTGAAAGAGTTAACAATGTTAATATATCATTATTACTCAGAGCAATATACAAAGTCAATGCAATCCATACTAAAATTCCAGTAGTTTTTTCAGAAATGAAAAAACCAATCCTTAAATTTACATGGAACTGCAAGGGGCCCTAAATAACCAAAAGAGCCTTGAAAAAGAAGAATAAGTTTGGGGGACTAACGCTTACTGATTTCAAATGAAAATAATCAAAACATGGTGGTATTGACATAAAGATCAAAAAATAGATAAATTGAAAAGAACTGAAAATCCGGAACTGGACCCACACATCTACAGCCAATTGATTATTGAGAAGGGTGCTAAGTATATGCAATGGGGGAAGAATAGTCTCCTCAACAGCTGGTGCTGGGAAAGCTAGAAATTTACAAGTAGAAGGATGAAATTAGACCTCTCCCACATGCCATATACTCAAAATGGATCAAGGACTTAAATATAAGACATAAAACTATAAAACAATTAGGAGGTAACATAGGGGCAAATCTTCACGACGTGTGATTTGGTAATGGATTCTTAAATATGTCACAAAAAACATGAGCAACAAAATAAACAATAGATAATTTGATTTCATCAATATTAAAACTTTTGTGCATAGAAGAAAAGTATCAAAAAAGTGAAAAAGACAACCTACTGGATGGGAGAAAATAGTTTTAAACCACATATCACATAAGAGTTTAATATCCAGAATATGTAGGAACTACTACCACTCAAGAGTCAAAAGACAAACAACCCAATAAAAGAATGGGCAAAGGACTTCAATAGGCATTTCCCCAAAGATATTCAACTGACCAATAAACACATAAAACGATGTTGAATGTCATTAACCATTAGGAAAATGCAAATTAAAACCACAATGAGATATCACTTCGTACCCACAAGGGTGACTTTTATTTTAAAATGGAAAATAACAAGTGTTGGAGAGAATGCAGAAAAACTGGAACTTTAGTGCATTGTTGGTAGTAATGTAAAATGATATAGCCACTGTGGAAAGCAATATGGTGGCTTCTCAAAAAATTAAAATCCCACTTCTAGTTACATACTAAGAAAGAGTGAAAAACAGGATGTGCCGGTTCGAAACTATCATGTAGCCCAGAAAAGCCATGTTATTTAATCTTCATTCAGTATTGCTGGATGGGATCTTTCGATTTTGTCCATGGAGATGTGACCCTCCCAATTGTGGATGATAACTTTTGATTAGTTGGTTTCCATGGAGATGTGTCTCCACCTATTCAAAGTGGGGTTGCTTACCAGAGTCCTTTAAGAGGGAACCATTTTGGAAAATGCACTGACAGAGCCCACACAGTCAGAGACCTTTGGAGATGCAGAAGAAGAACATCCCTAGGGAATCCTTATAAAACTAGAAGCCAGGAGAGAAAGCTAGCAGACGTTGCCATGTGTCTTCCCAGCTGACAGAGGTATTTCAGACCCATCAACCTTGATATTTTCACAGCCTTAGAACTGTAAACTTGCAACTTATTAGGTTCGCTTGCTAAAAGCCATTTCATTTCTAATATGTTGCATTCTGACAGCTTTAGCAAAGTAAAACACAGGATCACAAACATATATCTGTACTTCAACATTTATAGCAGCATTGTTTGCAATAGCCAAAAGGCCGAGACAATCCAAGTGCCTGTCAACAAATGGTATATGCACACAATGCAATATTATTTGGCCATAAGAAAAAATGAAGTTATGAGACATACTGTAACATGGAAGAACCTCAAAAACATTATGTTCAGTGAAATAAGCAAGAAACGGGAGGACAAAAGTTGTATTATATCATTTATAAGAGATGACTAGGAATAGCAAATTCACAGAGATAGAAAGCAGATTAGAGTTTATTGGGAGGGGGGATGGAGGGAGAGGGGAAAATGGTGTAAGTGTTTGTAAAAATAAAAAAGAATGGAAAAAACAGAGATTCTCTTACACTTCTGGAGGCCAGAAGTCTGAAATCATTTTCACAGAGTTATAGTCAAGGTGCCAACAGGGCTGGTTTCTTCTGGAAAATCTGAGGGGATAATATGTTTCTTTAGTTTTTTTAACTTCGAGTGACCACCTGTATTTCTTAGCTTATGGGGCATCTTACTCCATCTTCAAAGCACATCACTCCAATCTCTGCTTCCATCATTACATTGCCTTTTCCTGTAACTCTGGCTCCTCCTGTCTCCTTCTTATAATGACCCATTGTGATTACACTGAGTCCACCCAGACAATCCAGGATGATCTTCTCATCTCAAAATCCTTAATCACATCTTCAACACCCCCTTTGCCATATAAGGTTACATTCACAGGTTCTGGGGATTCAGACATCGACATGCGGGGGTGGGATGGGGTGGGGAGTATTATTCACCCACCACAATAGATGAGGAAATTGAGGTCCAGAAAGGAGTATGACTTGGTCCAGGTCACATAGATAGGTAGCAGCAGGGCAGAGCCTAGACCCTAGGTTTCCAGACTTTCCAATCACCATTCATATACTGCAAATCTTCTCAGGGTTAAGCTCCCTGTGCCTTCCAAGTTAACAATTAGCTAATCTGACAAAACATCATGAAATGGCTAGAAAATGATGATCAGGATCCTCCTTCCTTTTCCAGGGATTATTTGTATATTTTAGAGTGGCCTCCCAAATTTACTTTAATGTTGAGAATTTCAGAGCAAATCAAAAAGCAAGGGTCAATAGGAGTGACATAGAACAGAGATGGACCAGACTGAAGTCCGAAGTGATAGATGCTGAACTAATTAAAAGGAATTTATAACCTTGGTGAGAGTTCTGAAAATTGCTTTGTACTGGTGGAATATAGAGTGCATTGCAATTGATAAATAAACAAATACCTAAAAGGATATACTCTCTCCTACTGGCATCCAATAAAGATCAGAGGAAATAGATGGTTTCAGCAGGAAACAAAAACACATAAGGGAACTGATTTTAAAGCATATTCATGGATAATGAATCAGATTTGTATAGTTAAGCGCTTATTAAAGCAGATGCATTTTCCTATTAATGAAATTTACTGAAAGATTTTTAAGATCTTTTGAAATACAGTAACATGATGAGTACCAGATTCCTAAATAATTCCATCCCACTTAAGTGGAATCTATAAATCTCATATTCATAACAAGTTTAATTCTATGCTTCCTAACTTGGCTGTGAATGAGTGGTTGTGACTTATCAGAGAGTAATAATAGGAATTCTGAAGCCTTTCACTTTCTATTTATTCTGATTATTATATCGAAAGCATAAAATTCTATTTACAATAAAGAGCCAGCTTTTGGCTACAGTTAAATTCATGATAAACATAAAATTATTGATTGCTGCTCACACATAAGCTACAAAGCATAGCTCTAAAGATCAATGAATTTAAATGGCACCAACTGCAATGAACATCAAATCAGCCAATTAATTTGGTACAGTGCATCCCTGAAGGGGAATTATCATCAGATTCAACATTTTATCTCTGTGGGCAAATGTTTCTGTACAGAATTGGTGCATTTCTCTCAGGAGCAAGCAGTAGAAATCCAGGTTATGTATTCCATTACCCAGAAAGAACTCACAACAAAAGCAAAAAATAGTCTTTTGAAAAAAATGATGGGAACTCCAAATAAAACAAAGCCAAACAAATTTGATATCTCCACACACAAACCTGATTCCCAACCATAAGTTTCTTATTCTGTTTCTCTTCTAAGTTTATCAGCTACATTTAACCCAGTCATTAGAGACAGTCAGTTCCTCCTTCCAAAATCCAGGTCCTATCCTTATTTTAAACCTAAGTATTATTATATTCAGTCACCTCAAACCCAATCTTCCATGACCCTCGGAGCTTCCAGCACCTCTTTAACAAGCCTGCTTTCTCCCTGATGTGTGGGACAAGTTTCCATCTTCTCTAAGCCTCAATTTTCTCATCTGGATAATGGGGATAAGAAAACAATAAATATTTCATGTTTATTGTAAGGATTAACATATAACATGGAGGGAACCTGCCTGCCACATAGTGAATGATTATAAAAGATGGCTAACAATAATGACAGCAATAATCATAATGAGTTTTTTCCACCGAATTGACTCCTTTTGGACAGATGAGATCCTCATACTTACTGTGATTCCATGAACTTAGATACAGTCCTCTTTCTTTCTAATTCCGGTTTTCTCTGCAGGATCTTTTACTTGGCCAGCCCTGTCCTCCATTTCTGGCCTGAAAATAACCTGACTGCCAACCAGTCTTAGAAAATGAAATGAATACATCTGAAGTCCACATTGGCAACAATGCAAAATCATGGAATTTTAGAGTTGGAAAGGACCTGGGATATCATCTGGCTGAGGCTTTCTCAACTCAAATTGTACTGTGGTCCAGGATACTATTGAAATTCTCTACCACAGAAAACAGGAATATGAGCAAGAAGGTGGGGTGGGGGGAGAACAAGACAGGAGTCAAGGGACGATTGTAAAATTCTGTCTTGCTTATGGGGGAGTGGGTATATGGGAACTCTGCTTTCTGCATGATTGTTCTATAACCTAACACTGCACTATCTTTTAAACATGCAATGAAACAAAACAACTCTGTTTTACTTGACTTTGGAGTACTTTGGAAAGATCAATCAAGCCCAACATCTTCTAATTACAGAGAGGAAATCTAGGCACCAAAGATGTTAAGTGATTTGCTCCAAATCATACAAAAAGTTAGTGGCAGGGCTTGAATCAGCATCCAGATCTCCTGGCCCTCAATCAAGTGCTCCCATGCTACACTATGCTCTCCTACACCATGACGCATTGGGTGCATCTCTATATTTGAATAGAATCTATTGAGCTCAAGACTGTAAAATTCCTTAATATAGCATGTCTAACAATTTGAGATGCATGTTCATACCATTATGGCTCTTTTAAGCAATCATGCTCTTCAAAAAAGGGTAAATTCTTAACCGTTTGGCTCACCAGCATCCTCCCCGCAACTGTCCAGCTCCAAACACTGTTGGCTGCTGGCTCTGCTACTCCTTTTCCCATTCTGTCCCCACCTAGTTCTTTACATCTTACAGTATTATCTTTTTCCTGGTAATGACCTGTGTTTTTCCCTCAAATACAGTATCCTGTCCTTAGTAAGTATTCAGTGAATATATGCAGACTGACCAAATATGTGAGTACAAATTTAACTCACCACATTGGCAGTGGAGCCTCATGCCTCCTTGGATAACAACCAAATTAGTTTGACACAATCCTCGGGACTTTCCTACCACCTGGGCTACCATCGCATAAGTAAGGGAATTCTGGAGACGAGACTCAGGGAGCATACTGCTTAAGGCAGCAAGGCTAATTCTGCGTGTTGATGTCTGGTGATAGGAGATGCAGCTCCCAAGATGCTTGCTTTGACGCTAAGTAGTTGATACATTTTAACCTGGTGTCCTCTGGACTAGAGTCTTTTTCCTTCAGACTAGCTTCTGCCTACTTTCTTTCCCATCTACTGTTTCTTCACTAGGCATCCATGGCAGAGTGCCTGACAAAGAGCAGGCAAACACTCCACAAAGGTGTGATAAGCTCAACTCCCCTTTGCTACTTAAGATCTGTTTCCCCTACCCAAACTCCACTTCCCACCATGTGACTGGAACTCATATGGATTCCAATTATCCCTAAACTTTAAAAAATAATACAAATGGTCTTCAGCATTACTGTCTTTTGTATGCTAGCTTTTTAGCAGTGAAGAACTTGAATTTTTGCTTTGTTGACTTGGGGCTTTTATTTTCTCCACTGTCTAATACCTGAGGCTCTGCCTGTCTTAAGCAGTGTATGTACAGGGAGCCCTTTGAGTTTCACCAATCCTTCTCTCCAATCTCTGCCATGACATAAACTATGTAGAATAAGATGGATGCTAGTTCAGTGCTGGGCTTTGACAGTAGCCAGGCTTGGGTTCAAATCCTGGCTCTACCACTTATTTCCCAGTTATATGACTTTAAACAACTTACTTTTACTCTTTGTACAAAGTTTCTTTGTCTGTAAATTAATGATAATAGCAATACCTACCTCATCAAGATGTTGTGAGGATTAAGTAATATAAACTGTGACATAGAAGTAACTATTACTATTATTTTCATAATTGTGCTTCTATTGTATTTCCTGAATTGCACCTAACATTCTGCTGGACGTGGAATCCTGGAACACCAGCCAGCCTCTGTCCAGGTCCCTTAGTACTCAAATAACCAAACCACTCCTTTTGCCCTGCTAAACCTGTCCCTCTCTCCACAGCTACTAGTAATCTTGCTTAAACTGAACAGAAATCCACATCCACACATTCACCCCAAAGCATATTATCATCTGCCGGACTCACAGTTCCACCTGTGCTCCTACACCCAAACCATGAGATGAAACCTTCAGAATATAAATACCTGCCCAATTCAAGGTAAAATTTGCTTCTTCTCTTCAGATGCTAGGATAGCTGACCACTCTCTTTGGATCAGAGGATTAACCCCGATTCAGCTCAGTCTTGGCTTCTACCTCCCCAACACTGCTGAGTCTCAGCATGCCTCACAGCTGAGTACATATGGGTTGGACTTAAGAGGCAGAACAAGATAGGCAATAAGGTAACTGTGGTCTCATGATATTGGAGCTAATCACACTCTAAAAGGGCTTAATATTGACTTTGAAAAGAATTTAAGATTATACTAATTTCCTGAGATGTTAAAGAAGGTCACTGTTAGTCTAAAAAATAGATCTTTTCCATGTGCTACATTATCTAAGGTTTCTGATTTCTCTTTGTTGTGAGTTTAGATATTCCAGCAAAAATTTCAAATGCCACACTTTCTACTACCACCCCCAGGGAAGAAGTGCATAGAAAGGACCATTGAGAACATTATGACTCCACTGCAACAAGAATCTATTTGTCTGAGACCACCACAGGAGAAGGAATGAATGGTACTTCTCTGTTGATTTTTTAAGGACCCTAATCCAATTACCTTCAGCTCCCAAAGTCAAAATAAGACTTTCCTGCACAAAGATAGAAGCAAATTCATTTAGACAAGTGAAGTCTAAGTCCAAAACCAAATCCTAAACCAGCATACATAGGTATCTTTCTTTACATAACAGACTTGTTTCTAAATGTGTGGCACGTGAAAAGGCTTTTTAAATATAAACTGACCCATATTTTAAGCACACCAGAGGAGCTTGCTATTTAAAGGAATCCCTGGGTCATTTTGTAAAGCAAATAACCACCCATTAATTTATTTGAGAAATCTAAATTTTCACATATTTTCTACTGATTCCCAAAAGCATGAAGCCATGTCCAACAGGTGATGCCAGAATCTTGTCATCTCTACATTGTAGCTACTATAAGTTGATCACCGACTTATAGTGTCATAGCGTGTGAAAGGGCCTTGAAGTTCAAGATCCTGCTCTCCAACCTATCTAAAATAAGCTTCTACCTCATGACCTAGCTGGCCACAGAAATATTGTTATGTCTGTTTCCAAGCACACAGATCACAGATCACACAACAGAGAAAGGTATATGCTATAATCCAGGAGATAAAATGCTGGGCATATGTGCCAAAGGAGATACCCATAATGGCTGCAAGACACTCACATGCTAGTGCCATCAACAATGTGAGGTCAAAAATACACAGGAGATGTCCAGCAACCAAATAGGAGGTGTCCTCGAACCAAGAAAAAAATACCGGAAGTCCAATTCAGGGTTGCTGAGCTGAGAAATATTTAGATGGGACAAAATGGTGGGACACCAGCAACCTCCACCATTCACTTCCCTAAGTATTTATACTTTTTACAACTTCTTTATTCCTTTTGACACTTCAGAAGCCCCATGTATCCAAACCCCCACATTGTCCTCAAACTATCTCTCCCTGATCTGAGCCCACCCAATAAGAAAATCCTTCAATTCTCCTCATCTTTATTGGACTAGACAAACTCAAATTATGAGTGTGTTTTGTATACTTTAAACAGGAACTCACTTTGAGTATTTATGTATATGTTATCTGCTTCCATCATAGATTTGGGATAGCTTCCAAAGAAATACACAATACAATGGAAGGAAAATAGAACTAACAGCTAACTTTCATGGTGAAACACAATTCTATAAGGGCAATTTTAAGGCGGTGGTGGGGAAGAACATTCAAGCATTATAATTCAGCTATGTAGCTTTATGGTGATCTGAATAGACACAAGGATAGAGCTCAGAGGAGCTCAGTAAATAAATGGTTAATTTATGCCTTCTACTCTCCCTCTCAAATATCAAGGTCTCAGCCATACCTTTGCTGAGAGAAAAAGAGTATGCTTTGGATCAATCTATAACTGAGGAGGGATATTTCACCTTACAGGGTATACAGTTAAGTGCCAAACTTAGCGGCAGTCTGCGCTTGAGGAGATCAGAGGTGGAGAGATCAGTGAGAGTATGAGTGACTGGGAATGGTTTCCTGAAGCAAGGGTGGAGGAGGGTGGAATTCTACATGTCTCAATTGCTCTGTGACAATGAAGAGAAGGCCTCCTACTTTTACACTCTATTCCCTTCTCTCGGCGATCATACCCATCCTCCAAAAAGGGGCCTGCTTCCCATCCAGTTACCATAAGAAACAAATGAATATCTGCTCTTATGAAAATTTTGATGAATTAAGTATAAATACTTACATGTGAAAGGTGCATACATTTGGCCATTTTGGGTCCAAGGGAGCATTTTTCTACCATGTAATTTAATGACTATAATTCCATGGCCTTCACTAGGATGGAAGCAACTGATCCTGAAATGAGCTATTCTTGTTAATAATCCAGGTAAACTGTGATTATAACTAGCTTAGGTGCAGTATCTCTTGGAAGTACTAATATTCAAGAATTCTGAGATTGGTTTGGGGCTATAGGCTAGGTTCCATGCCTAGTCTGTATATCTGTCTAAGGACCCCCACTTTTCACTGTACTTGATTTGGCCTCTCTGAGACCACTCACATTTAGACACATATCCAGCTGTTTGGGAAATACAATTTTTAAAAATATATCTATTCCCAACCAGGAAACCTCTCCACAAAGGTAGAGGAGAAAGGGAAACAATTTTACTGTTGAACAAGCATTAAACCAGAATGTGATATATCACAGGCAATCTGTAAAGAGATTGCAAAGATAGAAAGAGTGCTCATCCTTTTTATGTGGCTAAGCAATACAACCCAATATATACATGTTCTCAAGATATTTCTCGTATCTTTATGACTGGGGGTAGGTTTTCAATTTGGAGTCAGGTGCCACCCGAAGTTATGCTCATCTCCTCCCAGGAAATGGGACATAGGGGTACTATCATCCTTGATGATTACATTTTAAAGAAATGGTTCCCATCCTTGAGGAAACATTCTTGAGTTGTGAAATTTGCAAGAGGCTTATTCAACCTTTAAAAAAGATTTACATACATTTCAAAGGGAAAGAACTTAAAATTATAAGTTTTGAAAGTAAATGATGAAAGAAAAGGGAAGAAAAACTCTCTTCCCTTATTTTCAACAGGAAGAATTAAGCCTCTTTTTTTAATTTGTATTTGCCCTTACACAGCACAGCTCATATTTACATATATGTCCAGCACCGCTTTCATCAAGACATATAATAATATGAATACAGCTAATTCTAAAAATAGGTAACATTTCTATAGTCCTTACTATGTGTCAAGCACTGTTCTAAGTTATTTACATATATCAATTCATTTAATCCTCATATGAGATAATCACCGTCATTATTATCCATTTCACAATGAGGTACAAGGAAATAAAGGAACATACATAAGTTTCACAGTTACATGGCGAAGCTACAATTTTAATCCAAGTTTCCTGGCCTCAGAGTCTTTGTTTTTAACAAGCATGCTCTACTGCCTGGTCAGTAAAGTAAGATGGAAAGGACTACCTTATACCACTGATGTTGACCCAGATAACATATAAGGGCAGGGCTATTTTCAGGAGAGCACAAAATAGGCTTGCCAGTTAACTACAGGGTATAATTTGAGAAGAACTGGGCAGAAGCTCCTATAAAAATTATCTCTCACTTCCTGCAAAAATAACCAAAATTTCATCATTAGCAAGTCACTTCTTTACATTTAACGGCTTTTCCTTTTTTGAGAATCCCCTAAGAAAAGGTAAATATCACTGGGAAAGGTAGTCCCTTAAATTATTTTCTGGCATCTACAGTATGAAACAATAATAATAAATTGGACTTGACATCAAAAGAGTTGTGTTCTAGTTCTGACTCTGCCAATTACTACCTATATGACCTTGGGCAAGACACTTAACTTCTCTGGGTCTTCGTTTCCCTATATGTTAAATTGCAATGCTAACATATACTATGATACCTCATAAGATTATTGTGGTTGTAGGATGGGTGCAAAAGTATTCTGTATAATCTTCTAAAAGAGTATACAACTGTAAGGTACTATCATGAGCAGCTAAACCACTGGTAGTATTAGATAAATTAGTTGACAACCAGAGAAATATATGAAGTCAGTTTTAGACAGACAGACAAGGCATAATCCAAAAGGAATTACAGCTCATGCAATTCAAAACTCTCAGCCTGGGTAGAAATGGCCACCATGTGACTGAGTCTCTTTCAAGAATGGTCACAGCTTACCAATGAACTTCCACTGGCTTGGCTTTGGCTTTGACTCCTGGAACTGGAACCTCTTTGGTTTGGCACATAAAGCCACTGTTCCCCAAGCTTGGCTCCAGCCTCTGGGCCCTGGTACTATTTCCCAACTCCCTATTCTAATGTGTTACTCCTGGCAACAGCTCCCCTTTGTTCCATTTCCGACTGTGATCCAACATACCTTACTGAATGACTTTATCAACTTTCTCAGTCCCCTAGTTACACCAGCACCCTGGATTCTTGCTTCTCAGCCTCAGTCAATAAATAACTATTGAGTGCTCTCCTCCAGGCAGGGGCCCCTGCAGGTTACCCGCAATTCAGTCAACAAGTGTCTATTTAATGCCTACTATGTGAGAGGCATGGTGCTTCCCCCACCAGGCAGGTGGTTCCTACAGCTACAAGAGCAGGGAGCTGGAGGTGACCAGCAGGGCATAGGGGCATCAAGATGGAGAAGAGGAACATGGAAAAGTAGGACAGTAGGTTAAAAAGAGAAAAAGATACTATTCATGCACTTCATTCTTTTGCAGCCTTATAGAGGTCTATTGATTGAGCAGCTGGGTCAGCAGCCAATGTGCCATATTGGGATATAGATAAATGACATCCTTCCTGACTTCAGAGGCTAACGATATAATGGTGAAGATAGTCATGTA
Organism: Tamandua tetradactyla; assembly: GCF_023851605.1. Lineage (NCBI taxonomy): Eukaryota > Metazoa > Chordata > Mammalia > Pilosa > Myrmecophagidae > Tamandua > Tamandua tetradactyla. Next base: position 49,601,843 of record NC_135353.1, on the reverse strand, counting down.
AATATACAGTTTCAGGAGGGGGCACATAGAGCCTGGAGATAAAGCAACATACCAACTTAAGCTCTTGATTGACAAACCTGAGGAGTGGGGTCCTGTTCTGAAAAGGCTTTTCTTTGCTTTTTTTCTACTCCTTAACAGCTCATTAGATGGGACTGAAAGCCCTCTCAGGCTGCAGCACTGCCATAGGTAAGGACGGAATTAAGCTTGTCTGAGAGACAAAGGAACTAGTCAGGTAGGTGAAAGGAGTTAACTACATAAAGTTTGCATCTTCCCCAAGAGAAAGGTGGGGCAAAGCTCAGTTGGAATCCCTCCTTCAAGGAATTCAGGCTCCAGGAACTAGATGAAGCAATTAATGCCAAACTACAATATCACTTGTGTCTCAACCATGACCCCAGCAGGGAGTGTCTGCTGAAATTAAAGGCACCACATCAATTTACACTGGTGGGAAGTCACAGGCAGAGAAGCACCACATGCTGAGCAGGATAACAAAAGTACCAGGTCTAGAGGCTTCATAGGAAAGTCTGAGGACTTGCTGTGTCTCGCCCTCAGGGAAAATTGATGCTAGTGACTCTTTCCTCCTGACATGTGGGCCTGTCTGATCTGAGAAAATCTGACTGGGACCTATAATATCGGAGGAGACCCTCCTTAAAAAATATGCTTGATCTAGGCAGGACAAGAAACAGAAAAACAAGAACTGAAAAATTCTGATCAGTTAAACAGAGCCTATGTTAGAGTTCTAGAATAAGTTGAATGTCAAAGAACAGATAGAAAACAAAGCAATACAGAAAAAAAATTTCTAGGTAAAAGAGTGAAAATAACCTCCAGAATAAACTAATTAAGGAAATCAAATGCCTAGACACCAGAAAAAAATAATGAGTCATACTAGGAAAATCAAAGATAGGGTCCAGTCAAAGGAACAAATCAACAATTCAAATGAGATACAGGTCTTGAAACAACTAATTCAGGATGTTCGAATAGACATGGAAAATCTCATAAAAAATCAAATCAATGAGTTGAGGGAGGATATAAAGAGATATTGGGTGAACAAAAAGAACTCAAAAACTTGAAAAAACAAATCACAGAATTTATGGGAATGAAAGGCATAATAGAAGAAATAAAACAAAATGGAAACCTACAACAATAGATTTGAAGAGGCAGAAGGAAGGATTACTGAACCAGAGAACTGGACATCTGAAGTCTGACACACAAAAGAAAATATAGGAAAACAATGGAAAAATACGAACAGGGTCTCAAGGAATTGAATGACAAAATGAAGCACATGAATAAATGTATTGTGGGTGTCACAGAAGGAGAAGAGAAGGGAAAAAGAGGAGAAAGACTAATAGAGAAAATAATCACTGAAAAATTCCCATCTCTTAGGAAAGACATAAAATTATAGATCCAAAAAGTACAGCATACCCTAAACAGAATAGATACAAATAGACATACTCCAAAACACTTACTAATCAAACTGTCAGATGTCAAAGAGAAAGAAAGAATTTTGAAAGCAGTGAGGGAAAAGCAATCCATCACATACAAGGGAAGCCCAATAAGACTATGTGTGGATTTCTCAGTAGAAACTATGGAGGCAAGAAGGCAGTGGGATGATATATTTAAAATTCTAAAAGAGAAAAACTGCCAACCAAGAATTGAATGTCCAGAAAAATTGTCCTTCAAAGATGAGGGGGATTCCTGGCCCATGCACTTCCCAAAAACAACAACAAAAACATCAACAACAAAAAATTTTAAAATTGGTGCTGCAATAATGGGATACTCATATGGAAAAAAAAGAGTGAAATGTGGCCCCCACAATGCAGCATAGAAAAAAATCAGGGGGAGATTAAAATATTTTCAGACAAACAATCCCTGAGAATTTGTGACTAAGAAACTGGCTCTGTAAGAAATACTAAAGGGAGCACTACAGGCAGATAAGAAAAGGCAGGAGAGAGAGGTCTGGAGAAGAGGGTAAAGACTATCAGTAAACCTCTTAACCACATTCAACTATGTATTTCAGTGTTGTTAATTATAGTCACAATGTTCCACTACCACCACCACCATACATTATCAAAACATTTCCATCATTCTAAACAGGAAGCCTGAACATTTTAGGCCTTAACTTCCCAATCCCTAGCCCCACCCTGACCCCTGGTAATGTTATTCTAGATTCTGACTCCATGAACTTGCTTATTTTAATTATTTCCTATCAGTGAAATATTTATTCTTTTGTGTCTGGCTTATTTCACTCAACACAATTTCTTCACTGTTGATCCATGTTGTTGCACGCATCAGGACTTCAATCTTTTTATGGATGTACCACATTTTGTTTATCCATTCTCATCTGCTGATGGACACATAGGTTGCTGTGGTAGTTAGATTCAGTTGACCCAACAAACCAATCACAGTAAAGAGATTAATCAGTCATCAAGAAGATCCCAAAAAAGAAAAGTCCATCACCAGACATGTGAATTCTACCAAGCATTCAAGAAAGAATTAGTACCAATCCTGATCAAACTCATCAAAATAGTTAAAGAAGAGGGAAAGCTACTTAACTCATTCCATGAAGCCAAAATCACCTTCATACCAAAGCCAGACAAAGATACTACAAGAAAAGAAAATTACAGACCAATCTCTCTAATGAATATAGATCCAAAAATCCTCAACTAAATTCTTGCAAATACAATCCAGCAGCACATGAAAAGAAGTATACACCATGATTAGTGGGATTAATTACAAGTATGCAAGAATGGTTCAATGCAAGGAAATCAATTAATGGTATATACCATATCAACAAATAAAAGCATAAAAAACACATGATCATTTTTATTGCAAGTGCAGGGTGTGGGAATCGAACCCAGGTCTCTCACATAGAGGGTGAGAATTCTACCACTGAGCTATCCTTGCCCCTCCACATGATCATTCTGATTGATGCAGATAAGCATTGGACAAAATTGTTGATGAGAACACATCAAAGGGTAGGAATAGAAGAGAACTTCCTCAACATGATATAGGGAACATATGAAAAGCCCACAGATAACTTCATCCTCAATGGTGAAAGACTGAAAGCTCTCCCCCTAAAATCAGGAACAATACAATGTCACCATTGTTATTCAACATTCTGCTGTAAGTTCTAGCCAGAGCAATTAGACAAGAAAAAGAAATCCAAGGCATCTAAATTGAAAAGTAATATGTAAAACTCTCACTGTTTGTAGATGATATGATACTATATGTTGAAAATGCAAAAAAAAAAAAAGTACAGCAAAGCTACTAGAGCTAATAAATGTGTGGTAGTTAGATTCAGCTGTCAACTTGTCCAGGTGAAAGTACCTAGTTCTGTTGTTGTGGCCATGAGCCAATGGTACGTGAACCTCATCTATCGCTCATTACATCTGCAGTCGGCTAGGAGGTGTGCCTGCTGTAATGAATGATGTTTGATTTAATTGGCTGGTGCTTAAATGAGAGAGCTCAATGTAGCACAGCCCGAGCAGCTCAGCATACCTCATCTCAGCACTCACAGCTCAGCCCTGGCCTTCTGAGATGTAGAAAGTAATCACCCCAGGGAAAGTTGTTGGAACCCAGGGGCCTGGAGACAAGGCCAACAGAGATCACCCTGTGCCTTCCCACATAAGAAAGAACCTCAGATGAAAGTTAGCTGCCTTTTCTCTGAAGAGCTAATGAAATAAATCCCCTTTTATTAAAAGGCAATCCTCTCTGGTGTGTTGCATTCCAGCAGCTAACAAACTAGAACAGATTTGGTACCTGAGAAGTGGGGTGCTGCTGCGGTTTGCAAATACTAGATATGCTGGTATGGTTTTTTGGATGGCTAAGGGGAAGATTTTGGAGGAACTGTGAAGAGAATGATGGAAAAGTCCTGGAGTGCTTGAAGAGACTGTTGGTATAAATGAAATGACTGCCAATCCGGACAAAGGGGGACACAAAAGGGAAAAATTGGAGCTTGCTGAGTGAGAACCATGGAAGCTCTGGTCTGAAGCCAAGAAACCTCGGCCAGGAGAGTGAATCCACCCATATACATGGAGAGGGTGAGTTTACCCTGAAGGGCGAGGATGAGTCTCCCACCTCATTGCAGTGGAAGGGTCATGCAGCCTCAGGCCTTGGAGAAGGTATGGCACACTCCTTGGGGAACTGGGGAGAGCCTGGCTGCCACTACATGGAGGGGTTGAGTGTGTGCCCCGGAAATGGCAGAGAGCCCAGGTGTGTCCCTGATGCTTGGATAGGGTGGAGCCAAGAAAAAGGTGGTCTCCTCAATGTCCCCCAAGGTTGATTTGGAAAGAGGCAGGTCACTGCATAGGCCCTTGGAAAGCGTGGGACTGCCACTTTCTAAAGCCAAAGGATAAATGACTTTCAGACTTTGAAATCCAATGGCGTTTGCCCTACAGGTTTTACATCTGTGTTCTTTCTAATTTCTCCCTATGGAGATGAAAAGCTGTATCCTGTGAGTATCCTCCTTTGTATATTGGCACCAGATAACTTGTTTTGAAATTCAAGGTCCACAGCCAGAAGGGAATTTTTTGCACCTTAAAATTGTTTAAGGTGATGTGTGTAGTTGCCAGGTTGACAAGGGATAGACATGTGGTAGTTAGAGTCAGTTGTCAACTTGGTCAGGTGAAGGCACCTAGGTCTGTTGCTGAGGCCATGAACCAATGGTACATGAACCTCATCTATTGCTCATTACATCTGCAGTCAGCTAAGAGGTGTGCCTGCTGTAATGAATGATGTTTGATTTAATTGGCTGGTGCTTAAATGAGAGAGCTCAATGTAGCACAGCCCGAGCAGCTCAGCATACCTCATCTCAGCACTCACAGCTCAGCCCTGGCCTTCTGAGATGCAGAAAGTAATCACCCCAGGGAAAGTTGTTGGAACCCAGGGGCCTGGAGACAAGGCCAGCAGAGATCACCCTGTGCCTTCCCACATAAGAAAGAACCTCAGATGAAAGTTAGCTGCCTTTCCTCTGAAGAGCTAATGAAATAAATCCCCTTTTATTAAAAACCAATCCGTCTCTGGTGTGTTGCATTCTGGCAGCTAGCAAACTAGAACAAAATGAGAACAGCAGAGTGGCAGGATACAAGATCAACACCCAAAAATCAGTAATGTTTCTATACAGTAGCAATTTGAGGAGGAAATCAAGAAAAAATATCCATTTATAATAGCATCCAAAAGAATCAAATATTTAGGAATAAATTTAACTAAGGATACAAAAAATCTATACACAGAAAACTATAAGAAATTGCTAAAAGAAATCATGGAAGACCTAAATAAATGGAAGGACATTCCGTGTTCATGAACTGGAAGATTAAATATAGTTAAGATATCAATTCTACCAACATTGTTTTACAGATTCAATGCAATACCAATGAAAATCCCAAAAGTTACTTTGCATAAATAGAAAAAAACAATGAAAATCCCAAAAGTTACTTTGCATAAATAGAAGAAAACAATAGCCAAATTTGTTTGGAAGGGAATGGTGCCCCAAACAGTAAACAATATCTTATATCTTTTTTTGTTTTTAACATGGGCAGGCATCAGGAATCGAACCCAGATCCTCTGGCATCACCGGCAAGCATTCCTGCCTGCTGAGCCACCATGGCCCGCCCGAGTAAACAATATCTTGAGAAAGAAAAATGAAGTTGTAATATCACACTACCTGACTTTAAAGCATACTATGAAGCCATATAAGTCTAAACAGCATGGTACTGGCATAAGGATAGATATACTGACCAATGGAATTGAATACAGTGTTCAGATATAGACCCTCTCATCTATGGACAATTGATCTTTGTTAAGGTGTCAAGCCAACCCACCTGGAAGAGAACAGCCTCTTCAATAAATGGTGCTTGAAACTGGATATCCATATGCAAAAGAATGAAAGAGGATCCATATCTCACACCCTATTAAAAAATTAACTCAAAATGGATCAACAACTTAAACACTAGAGTTAACACCATAAAATTTTAGAAGAAATATAAGGAATTATCTTCTAAGTCTTGCAATAGGAGGTTTTTTCCTAGACCTTACACCCAAAGCACAAACATTGAAAAAAATGAAATAGATAAACAGGAACTCCTCAAGATTATACACTTTTGTGCATCAAAGAACATTGTCAAGAAAGTAAAAAGGCAGCCTACACAATGGGAGACAATATTTGGAAACCATATATCAGATCAGGGTTTAGTATCTGGAATATATAAAGAGATTATTCAACTCAACATTAAAAAGATAACACAGTTAAAAAATGGGCAACAGACATGAAGAGATACTTCTCAGAAGAGGAAATACAGATGGCTAAAAGGCACATGAAAACATGTTCAACTTAACTGGCTATTAGAGAAATGCAAATCAAAACCACAATGATATATCATCTCACACCCACTAGAATGGCCATTATCAAAACAAACAAACAAACAAACCAGAAAACAGCAAGTGCTGGAGAGGATGTGGAGAATGGGGCACACTTATGCACTGTTATTGGGAATGTAAAATGGTGCAACAGCTCTGAAAAGTAGTTTGATAGTTCCTCAAGAAGCTAAGTATAGAATTACCACATGATCCAGCAATCCCATTACTAGGTATATCTTCAAAGGACCTGAGGGTAAGATTACAAGTGGACATTAGCACACCAATGTTTATAGCAGCATTATTTATGATTGCCAAGAAATGGAAACAGCCCAAATGTCCATCAACAGATGAGTGGCTAAACAAGCTGTGCTATATATATAGGATGAAATGTTACATAGATGTAAGACAGAATAAAGTCATGAAGCATGTAACATGTATGAACCTTGAGGACATTATGCTGAGTGAAATTAGCCAGAAATGAAAGGACAAATACTCTATGGTCTCACTAATATAAACTAACATTAATGAGTGAACTTTGAGAATTGAACTAAGAACACAGGTTATCAGGAGCTAGAAATAGGGTAGGGATTGAGCAATTGATGCTGAGGGAATGCAGATGGCATAACAGTACTGATCGTAAAAATTCAGAAATGGGGCCCCTGACTGCAGCCAGAGCCGGAGCCACCCAGTCGCCACGGGATCTGGGCCACTGGGGTCCGGACGGGGGTCGCCATGATCCGCTTCATCCTCATCCAGAACCGGGCGGGCAAGACGTGCTTGGCCAAGTGGTACATGCAGTTTGATGACGATGAGAAACAGAAGCTGATCGAGGAGGTGCATGCAGTGGTCACCGTCCGAGATGCCAAACACACCAACTTTGTGGAGTTCCGGAACTTCAAGATCATTTACCGGCGCTATGCTGGCCTCTACTTCTGCATCTGCGTGGATGTGAACGACAACAACCTGGCCTACTTGGAAGCTATCCACAACTTCGTGGAGGTCTTAAATGAATATTTCCACAATGTCTGTGAGCTGGACCTGGTGTTCAACTTCTATAAGGTCTACACTGTCGTGGATGAGATGTTCCTGGCCGGTGAGATCCGCGAGACCAGCCAGATGAAGGTGCTCAAGCAGCTGCTGATGCTGCAGTCGCTGGAGTGAAGGTGGAGGAGCCGCCCAGGCCCTCGCCCCCTCCCAGCCCCGCCTGCACACTCTCCCTTCCCAGGCCCAGGCCCGGCCCCAGCAGCCCCCTTCCCTTGGCTGCCCTGGAGGGAGGGACCCAGCTGGGTCTGGGACTCAAGGGAGGAGGAGGCTGCATCCCTCTCCCCTCCGGGCCCTGGCGTGTGCAAGTGACCGTGCCATGGCCTGCGATTCTGTGATGTGTGTGGAACCCCAATAAACCTGTGGTCCCCGCCTGAAAAAAAAAAATTCAGAAATGGATAGCATAATACTACCTAATTGTAGCACAATAATATAAGTACACTGAATGAAACTGAATGTGAGTGTGATTGAGGGAGAAGGGCTGAGGCCATATTTGAAACCAGAAGGAAAGTTAGAGGATAAAGACGGATGAGGTCTAATTTAGGAATTCCTGGAATGGACAGTGATGGTGATTAAATGTACAAATAAAAAAGTTTTCTGCCTGATGGAGAATAAATGAATGTCACTATTGCAGGGTGTTGAAAATAAATGGTATATAGGAAAAAGTACAATCAATACAAGCTAGGGTCTATAGTCAACAGTAACATTGTAATATGCTTCCACTGAATGTAACAAAGGTATTATGTGAAAACTAAATGTCAACAGGTCAGGGAGAATGGGGAAGGGGTATGGATTCTTTGTGGAAGAAAAGGACATGTCTTCATAAAGATTATGGTGATGAAGGCATGTCTATACATTTAGGTAGGATTGTATAATGTGTGAATAAAATTATTTAAAAATGAACAGAGAGAAACAAGTGCTAGAGAAAATGTGGAGAAAGAGATATACCTGTTCACTATTGGTATGGAATCTGAGAGGTGAAGCCCCTTGAAGGGCAGGAAGAACTTTCCACAGGAGGCTTAGGGGTGGGATTGCCATATGATTCTGAAACCCTGTTGCTCAGTATATAGCTGAAGGAACTGAGTGTGGGGACAGGAATGGACATTTGCACACTGGTATTTATGGTGGTATTGTTCAATGATCCACAATGGATGGAGGTAAGGGTACAATGACTAATCTGTTTGTTTATAGCCTGGTCATTCCCAGAAACTTTGGGTATGTATGTGACACCTGAGACTCAGAGTTAGCGCTCCAAAGCTATGAAAGTCAGCACTACCCCATACAGGAACTATTTAAAAAGTTGAAAAAGTGATAAGACTTTGAGTAGAGATATGAAGGAAGCTAATCTGGGTAAGACTAAGGTAGAGCAGAATAGAGGGTAAGAGATATCATCATCCATATTTTAAAACTTCAACTTCTGTATGAGACTAAAGGGAGAGATGTTTATTTGGTGCAAAGGGTGAAACTAAAGGGAGAGATGTTTATTTGGTGCAAAATTTATATTTTTGGTAGTGCATTTCCTAATTTAACTTGTATGGTCATTTACTGAACACCGTAAGTACATGGAATCTTGAAGAGGGCATGAGATTTTCTTGCTTTCTCCTGGCTAGTGTGATGCTCCGATATATCCCAGCGTAATTAGGGCAATGAATGAAGTATTTGCAAAGTCCCCTTGGGGGACTGGGGAGAAAGAAAGAAATATTCAACTTCTCCATTTGGAGAATTTCTGATATTCTCACAAACAGTAAGGACAACCGAATCAATAGGCCAAGCCCTCGATCTTGGTGTTCGCCCCTATGAAAATTATTCCTACAAAGGATCAGCTAAGCTTACTTAAAATTAAGCCTAAGTGTCACCCACAGAGAAACTTTTGTTGTTCAGATGTGGCCTCTCTCTCTAAGCCAACTCGGCAGGTGAACTCACTGTCCACTTTACTACATGGGACATAACTTTCATGGATGCAAATCTCCCTGGCAATATGGGACAGAAATTCTGGGATGAGCCAAGACCCAGCATCAAGGGATTGAGAAAGCCTTCTTGACCCAAAGGGGGAAAAATGAGACAAAATAAGATTTCAGTGGCTGAGAGATTTCAGAGTTATGAGCTTATCCTGGAAGTTATTTCTATGCATTATATAGATACCTGTTTTTAGTTTATGGTGTATTGGAGTGGCTGAAAGGAAGTAACTGAAACTGTGGAACTGTGTTCTAGTAGCCTCGATTCTTGAAGATGATTGTATAAAGATATAACTTTTAAAATTTGATTGTGAGATTGTGAAAACCTTGTGTCTGATGCTTCTTTTATCCAGGGTTTGAAAAGATAAGTAAAAAAAAAAGAGATGGATAAAAAATAAATAAATAATAGGGGGACAAAGGGTAAAATAAGCTGGGTAGATGGAAATACTAGTAGTCAATGAGAGGGAACAGTAAGAGGTATGATATGTATGAGTTTTTTTCCTTTTTCTCTTTATTTCTTTTTCTGGAGTGATGCAAATGTTCTAAAAAATGATCATGATGATGAGTACACAACTATGTGATGATATTGTGATCCATTGATTGTATAGCAAGCATGGAATGTATGCATGTGAAGATTTCTCAATAAAATATATATATATATTTAAAGTGAATTGGCTATAGGGTGGTGCAATGGTGGCTCAGTGGCAGAATTCTCACCTGTCATGCCAAAGATCTGGGTTTGATTCCCAGAGCCTGCCAAAAAATTATTAAAAATAGTAAATAGTCTCTAGACACAAGGGTTTATTTCTGAACTCAATTTGATTCCATTAATCTATGTGTCTGTTCTTGTGCTGTTTTGATTATTACAGCTTTGTAATAAGTTTTAAAATTGGAAACTGTGCATGCTCCAACTTCATTCTTCTTTTTCAATATGGTTTTGGCCCTTACACTTCCATATTAATTTGCTTATTAGCTTTTCCATATCTGCAAAGAAGGTGTTGGCATTTTGATAGGAAATGCATTGAATCTGTAAATCAATGTGAGTATAATTGACATGTTAATAATAATTATTCATCCAATTCATGAGTGGATACCCTTTCAATTATTTAGGTCTTCTTTGATTTCTTCTAGCAGTGTTTTATAGTTTTCCTTTACATCTTTGGTTAAATTTATACCTAAATATGTGATTCTTTTAGTTCCTATTTGTATTAGTTAGGGTTATCTAGAGAAACAGAATCAGCAGGAAATATCCAGAGATATAAAATTTATGAATATGTCTCATGTAACCATGGGAATGTAGAGTCCAAACTCTGTAGGGCAGGCTGTGAAACTGACAACTCCAGTGAAGGGTCTGGATGAACTCCACAGGAGAGGCTCGCAGGCCAAAGCAGGAAGAGAAACTCTCTCTTCTGAATCCTCCTTAAAAGCCTTGCAGTGATTAGATTAAACATCACTCATTGCAGAAGACACTCCCCTTGGCTGATTACAAATGCAATCAGCTGTGGATGCAACTGACATAATCACGATTTAATTCTATGAAGTGCCATCATAGCAACAGACAGGCCAGCATTTGCCCAACCAGACTACAGGCACCACCACCTGACAAGTTGACACATGAATCTGATCATGGCACTATTGTAAATGGATTTTTCTTGATTTCCTCCTTATATTATTCTTTACTAATATTTAAAAACACTGCTGACTTTTTCATGTTGACCTTGTACCCTGGCACTTTTCTGAATTAAGTTATTAGCTTATATATCTTCGTTGTGAATTTTTCATAATTTTCTATGTATAGCATCACATCATCTGGAAAGGGTGCTTTACATCTTCTTTTACAAGTTGGAAGACTTTTCATTCTTTTTCTTGCCTAATTAATCTAGCTGGAATGTCCAGTATAATGTTGAATAACAGAGGTGACAGTGGACATCCTTGTCTTGTTCCTGATCTTAGAGGGAAAGCTAAGCTTCCAGTCTTTCACCATTGAGTATGGAATGAGCTGTGGGTTTTTCATATATGGCTCTTATCCTGTCAAGGAAGTTAGCTTCTGTTCTAGTTTGCTAGCTGCTGGAATGCAATATACTAGAAACAGAATGACTTTTCAAAGGGGGAATGTAATAAATTGGTAGTTTACAGTTCTAAGGCCATGAAAATATTCCAATTAAAAGTCTATAATAATATCCAAATTAAGAGGTTACCTTCACTCAAGAAAAGCCAATGAAGTTCAGGGTTTCTCTCTCAATTGTAAAGGCACATGAACATGGCAATGTCTGCTGGCTTTCTCTCCAGGCTTTTTGTTTCATGAAGCTCCCTGGGAGGTGTTTTCCTTCTTCATCACGAAAGGTCTCTGGCAGCATAGGCTCTCTGTTTCCTCATGACTGCTCTGTTGCTCTTCTGTCATTCTGAAGCTGTCCCCAAAATGGTTCTTCTTTTAAAGGATTCCAGCAAACTAATCAAGACCCATGTGGAATGAGTAAAGTCACATCTCTCTCTTGTCAAAGTTTAATGCCCACAATTGGATGTGTCACATCTGCATGGAGATAACCTAATCAAGTTTCCAACCTACATTATTGACTAAGGATTTAAAAGAAATGGTTGTTCCCACAAGATTGATTAGGATTAAAACATGGCTTTTGTAGGGCACATAAATCCTCTCAAACTGGCTCAACTTCTATTTCTTGTTTTCTAATATTTTTATCAATATCTGGTGCTGGATTTTGTCAAATGGCTTTACTGCATCAATTGAGATGATAATGTGTGCTTTCATTTGTTTTATTAATGTATTGTATTACATTAATTGATTCCCCTATGTTTAACCACCCTCACATACCTGGGATAAATCCCACTTGATGATGGTATGTGATTCTTATAATGTGCTGCTGGATTCGGTTTGCTAGTATTTTGTTGAGAATTTTTGCATCTTTATTCATCAGAGATATTGATTTGCAGTTTTCTGTTGCTGTTGTATCTTTATCAAGCTTTTGACATTAGGGGGATTTGGCGTCATAGACTCAGTAAGGAAATGTTGCCTCCTATTCAAGTTTTCAGAAGAATTTGAGCAGGATTGCTGAAAATTCTTCTTGGAATGTTTGGTAAACTTCAACAGTGAAGCCATCTGATCCTGGACTTTTCTTTGTTGGAAGTTTTTATTATTTATGTAATCTTTTTACTTGTTATTGGACTATAGCCATCTTCTATTTATTCTTGAATCAGTATAGGTAGTTTGTGTGTTTCTAGGACTTTGAACATTTCATCTAGGTTGTCTAATTTGACATATAGTTGTTCATAGAATCCTCTTATATTCCTTTTAGTATTGTGGGATTGATGGAAATGTCCCCCCCCTTTCCTTCTGATTATAGTTATTTGCATCTGCTTTGCTTTGCTAATGTTTCCAGAATGCAATATACCAGAAATGGATTAGCTTTTTTGTTGTTGTTGTTGTTGTTGTTGCATGGGCAGGCACCAGGAATCAAACCCAGGTCTCCGGCAAGACAGGCGTGAATTCTGCCACTTAACCACCATTGTACCACCCTGGATTAGCTTTTATAAAGGGGATTTATTAAGTTACAAGTTACAATTCTCAGCTTTTGTTTATCAGGGAATATCTTCATCTCTCACTCGTTATTGAAAGGCTGTCTTACTGGATATAAAATTTTTGGTTAGCAATTGTTTTCTTTCAGAATTTTATATATTTCCTCCCACTGCCTTCCTGTGTCCATGATTTCTGATGAGAAATCAGCACTTAATCTTAATGGGCCTCTTTGTACATAATACATTGTTTTTCTCTTGCAGCTTTCAGAACTCTCTCCTTACCATTGACATTAGACAGTTTGACTGCTATATGTCTGGCCATGGTTCTCTTCAAATTTATCCTGTCTATGGTTCATTGAGCTTCTTGAAGGTGCATATCTATGTCTTTTGTTAAATTGGGGAAGTTGGCTGCCTTTATTTCTTTGAATATTATTCTGCCCCATTCTCTCTCTCTTCTCCTTCTGGGACTCCCATAATACATATATTACTGCACTTGGTGTCCCATAGGTCTCTTAGGCTCTGTTTACTTTTTTTTCATTCTTTTTCCCTTCTGATCCTCATCCTGAATCATTTCAATTGTCTTGTCTTTGAGTTCACTATTCCTTCTTCTGCCAGTTCCAATCTGCTCTTGAATCCCTCTAAAGAATTTTTCATTTCAGTTATTGTGGTCCTCAAATCTGGTATTTCTGTTTGGTTCCTTTTTTTATTGAGTTTCTCATATTGTTCATTCATTGTTTTCCTAATATTCTTTAGATCTTTTCAATGCCTTCCTTTATCTCCTTGAGCATATAGAGGTTAATTTTTTAAAAGTCTTTGACTGATATATCCAAGTTCTGATGTTATCTGTGGATGGTTTCTGGAATTTTATCTTGTTTCTTTGGATGTGCCATCATTTACTGTTTCTTTATTTGTCTTGTAATCTTTTGTTGCACACTATATATTTTAATATTTAAAAATTTTAAAATATGTTAATTCTGGGATATCCCTGTGTTGTCTGTTCTTAAACATTGTATCAGCTATTGATAGGACAGAGATTTCCTTGAATGCTAAAGCTAACAAAATAAAAAAATCCAATGCAAAAAAAAAAACCAAAAAAAACACCTTTCACCATCTTTGCAATTTCACTCTGTATTGCTTGGTGCTCTCCTATCAAGAAAATCATCCCAAGGCATATGTAAGGTGCAGGTTCCATTCAGGCTTTTCTGAGCCTATTTATTTTTTCTAGTTCTGTGCTTGCTTGTGGCCTGAGGAATTCCCCCTTTCATAAGAATTTGAATGTTCCTTCTACACTCTATGAAATATGCTTTTTCCCCCTTCCAGGGCTTTAGTGTATGACTGAGGCAGGTGATGCTTTTCCCAACATCACTTTGACTTAATTGACTTACACTACATCAGCTGTCTGCAAGATGCTTCTGCCTGAGGGCGTGTTCTGGGAGGATGACCCAGAAGCAAGTTTCCTGAGTTAGTTTTTCAGGTTGCCTTCCCCACCACCACCAATTGATTGCCACTGATGTGTAGGCATCTCAGTACATACAAAGCTGTTACTCTGCTTCCTCCAGAGAAGGGCCATATACCCACAACTGGAGCACAGTCTGGCTCCATACCACATCAAGGAGATGGAGCCTAGGCCAGTAAGGCCCCAGGAACTTCTCCTACGAATTTTTAAAGTTTTGTTTTTTTGATTTGACACTTAGCCAGTTACTGCAATCATTTAAGTGTTTTTTGGGGCTCTGAGGAAGATGGCTCTGCCATTTTTTGCTAGTTGTCCAAAGATTCTGTGGGAGAATGTCACCCTGGAGCATTTTTTGTCACCATCTTTGTTGAATAGGACATCAGAATAACTTTTTAAAATTGTTATTGTGGTAACATATATACAAACTAAAATGTTCAACATTAATCACTTTCAAGTATGTAATACATGGATATTAGTTACATTTACAATGTTGTGCTACCATCACCACCATCCATTAACAAATATTTTTCATCACTCCAAACAGCAACTCTTTACCCATTAAGCACTGACTCCTCATTTCCCCCTTCCCCATCAACCTGTCTCTATGAATGTGCATATTCTAGGAATTTCAAATTTTTAAGGCTTTAAATTAGAGATTTTATTATTCCTGCTAGTAAAGGGATGGAGCGTCCATGTAAAGGTTTTTCTCAGGTAGAGAAGAGTTTCCTGAGCTGTCTGGATGGAACAAAAAAATTAAATACTTAAATAATGCATTTCTCTTTTTGCAATAAATATGAAGAAATGAATGGAACATGAGAGTGACCCAGAACCATTTTTAGATCTTTGTTTTTTATATCCATAAAGTTAAACAAAAACACACAACCTATGCTAAGGTTGCAAATTATTGCTGTCTCTGGGATTTAACTGAATTGGTATATAGGCAACGTTTTAATCCCCTCATGGTAGCAGATTACAGACAGAAAAATCAAATAAAAATGAAATGGCCTATAAATTTTAACATATTTCTTTTGTTAAGCAGACTTTCCCTAAAATACATCAAAACATCCTTCTACCATGGGTTTGGAAGGCAGGTTATTAAATCTGAGATCTAAAACACTCATGGAAAATTCATATATTCATCCAACAAATATTTATTGAGTAAAGATTACAAGCCAAACATTGATCTAGTCACTAGATATTTAAAAAATGGATGTTTCCATTTGTGTAATTCCTTCTTGAATTTGATCTACACAGTTGGAACAACTGCCATCATTTCAAAAATATTTGTTTGTGGTAATTTCGACTCTCAGGTCATATTTATCTTACTCTATTAGAGCTGGAGGGACCTTAAATATCACTGGTCTATCCTATCCCTTTTCACAGATGGCAAAGCTGAGATCCTGAGAACTTTAGGCACAATTTTTAAACACTAGAACCATGGCTAGAATCCCAAATTCCTGAATGCTGATTCAGTGCTAATTCTTACTAAAGAGAATCATCTAAATAAAACCATTTTACTCCCTGACATCCACCTCTACCTCTTTTGATCAGTTTTTTAATAACAAGGTTTGCGTTTTTCTCTAAAATAAAGTTTTTACAAGCCATGGGCACTTAGTTCAGGTTTAAGACATAGAAGTTAACAATTGCAAGCATCTCTCATCAATGCATCCATTATTGGGGTTGGGTGGGAGTGCTGGCAAAGATCACCTAGCTTTGCAGAGTTAGATAAAATGTCAAAAATTACAAGAAGATATTTCGGAAGTTTTATCTCCATTGTCTGGCTGCTAGGAAGGAGAATGAGTCCTCTTAAAATTTCTATTCAGAAGTTTAATTAAATTGTGGCCCATGGCAAAATAGAAAGACATTAAAATCAAATGCTATTGTCTATTTGTTTATTTTATGGGCTCTCATTTCTGACTAGATCTCAATGAACTAATTAAATGTCTTTTCAGCAAATGGACTGTTCAGACTGTTCAGTTTAATGTTTCTTATAACCTGGCAAGTATGTGCTTCATAGTTCAGTTGATTTCTGCTCACCACAACCACCACGACATACACACTTCCTCCTCTCTTCATACACAAGATGACTTAAAAGATTCTGAAGATTAGAATAGCATTAATTCACCTGAATGCTAAAGCTTCCTCACATAGATAGATGATTGTTCAAGGCTTAGTACACTGTATGTGATATTAATGGGATCATAGATACTTCTAGATTAAAATTGGTGAAGGTGGGAAGGTTCACACAGTGTAGACAATGAAGCTGCTTGGTCTGTGATGAATGGCTAAAATCTCATCTTTAATAATCCTTTGCATTGAATGAAGGGAAAATTGCTTTATTGATTAGAATCTGCTTAGAGGGAATGGGCAGCAAACTTTACCTTGGTTTGTAGTGGAGGTGTTGCTTTCTATTTAGTAAAACAACATAATGAATGCTTTGATTATGAAAACTAAAGCATATTCAGCCAGTACTGGAATGTTATGGACTATGATAAGAAAGCATTGCCTTTCTGATATCTCAATTGTGAACTTGTCCTAAACCTCAAAACAAGTGTCCTATGGAGACTGAGTGATGTTAACATCTGGGCAAGGAAGAAGTCAAAGAGTTCCCAATGACCCCTGGGGGGGGGGGTATTTATAGCTCCAAGTCAGGGTAGTGGAGAGTGAGAAGCAGTTTCTCTCCTTAAAATTTCAGTGGAAGTGACATCACCAACATGGAAATGAAAGACATGCCCTGAAAAAGTTTCACCAGAAATTTAGTGAATAAAAGGAGAAATACCACTTGCTTAGAACTCTGGAGGATGGTAGAGACAGGAGAAGGATTCCACAAACACTGAATCAAAGAAACATAAAAATATCAGGTAGGAGAATTCTGTTCCAGGCCACCGATCTGTTCTCATTTCCCTCCCCCTCACGCAGTCCCATGCAGCTTGGAACTGATTCCTCCCACCATGGAAACACTGTAGAGAGCCTCAGGGCAACAAGTTAGAATTCCATGCATATCAAGCCACAGGGTCCTAAGTACACCGTGACCCAGGGCAGAACACAAGCCACTGATGGTGTTGGTGGGAGGATCACAATAGAAAGGTAGGTAAGAAACTGTTGTGCATCCACCCAATCCAGTTTCAGTCGGCTGGACCACCTAAAAGCAAAATGGACATGAACCATCTTTCTGGATTAACATGATCTGGCTCCCTGGGGTGGGTTACACTAATGTGGAAGAAATTAGAGGCAGAAAATCCTCACAGATTAAAAACGGAGAGTTAAACTATATACTGGAATATAGGTCTAGTCCTAGAACTGAGAAGTTTAAGGAAAACAGGCAATGTGTGAGGGAGGGAATATAAACAAGCTAGAGGAGCTAGGGAGAAAATATTGAACAAAAACAAACAAAATAGATCAAGATTCCTGGAGAAAGAACAGAGGAAAGGAAGCTCTCTGCTAGAGATGAAACAACTGCTCAAAAAGTAGTCTTAAAAATTGGATCAGATATCCAGGGCAAGAATCAGATGATGTAGAGCTGAGAAAATCTGAGCAGTTAAACAGGGGCTATTCTACACATTGAGAATAAGTTAGACCAAGCATCAAAGAAGAGATTTAATGCAAAACAAACCAACAATAAAACCCTAGACAAGAGGGAGAAATTGACCATCAGAGTTAACTCATCAAGATAATCCAATACCCAGACATCAAGAAGAAATTGCAAGCAATACTAAGAAATAGAAATATATGGCTCAGTCAAGGGAACAAATTAAAATTTCAAAAGATGCTCAGAAGCTGGAACAACATATCAAAGATGTTCAAACAAATCTCCTAAATCAATTCAAGAAGATAAAGGAAAATATGCATAAAGAAATTGTGCTGGTTTGAAATTTTTATCTACCCCAGAAAAGCCTTGTTCTTCTAATCCTGATGTAATATTGCAGGGTGGGACTCTTTGATTATATTGTTTCCAAGGAGATATAATCCACCCAATTTAGGGTGTGGCCCTTTTGATTAGATGTAGCTGTGACTCTGTCCATTTAAGGTTTGTCTTGACTAGCTTACTGGAGTCCTTTAAAAAGGAAAACATGTTGGAGAGAGTTCAGAGTCAACAGAGCCAACAAAGAGAGACAGCATGAGACCCACACATTTGGAGATGCAGAAAATAAGTGCCCCTGAGGAAACTGATAGAAACCAGAAGCCAAAAACCCCAGCAGATGCTAGCCACATTCCTTCCCAACTAACAGAGTTGTTCTGGACCCATCGACCTTTTCTGAGTCAAGGATGCCTTAGTTTGGACATTTGTATAGCCTCAGAATGGCAAACTTGCAACTTAATAACTCTCTTTATAAAAGCCAACCCATTTTGAGATATTGCATTCTGGCAGTATTAACAAACAAAAACAGAGATAAAGAATGTTAAGAAGATAATGTGTGAGCATAAAGAAGAAATGAAAGTATAAAAGAGACATAGAAATGATAGGATGAAAGGCACAATAGTAGAGACTAAAAATGCACTAGAGACAAACAATAGCAGATTTCAAGAGGCTGAAGAAAGAATCAGGAAACTAGAAGACAGGATACCCAAAATCATAGTTAAAGGAACACAAAGAGAAAATAATAGAAAAAAATGGGCAGGGTCTCAGGGATTTGAGTGACAGCATGGAGCACAAAAACTTATGCATTACAGGTATCCCACAAGGAGGAGGGAAGGGAAAGGGGGCAGAAATAATAATGGGGGGAAATAATGGCTGAAAATTTCCCCATTCTGATTAAAGACATAAATATACATTTCCAAGAAGAAAAATGTACTTCAAACAGAATAAATCCTAACAGACCTACTCTGAGGCATATATGAATCAGAACGTCAAGTGCCAAAAATAAAGAGAGAATTCTGAAAGCAGAAAGAGAAAGGCAATTCAACACATACAAAGATCCTGAATACATCTAACTGCTGATTTCTTAGCAGAAACCATGGAGGTGAGAAGGCAATAGTGTGATATGTTTAAGGTACTGAAACAGAAAAACTGCCAGCCAAAAATTCTCTAAGTGGCAAAATTGTCCTTCAAAAATAAGAGAGAGTTTAAAATATTCACAGATAAACAGACACTGAGAGAGTTCATGAACAAAAGACCTGCCCTATAAAATTTACTAAAGGACATTCTGCAAGTGGAAAGGAAAAGACAAAAGAGAGTGGCTTGGAGTGGTGTGAAGGAATAAAGAACATCAGTAAGGGTAACTAAAAGGGTAAATGCAAAACCCAATAGTAATGTGTCCTCAATATATAATTCTGCTCTTTAATTCCTATAAGAAACAGAACACAATTGAACAAAAAAGGGCATGTTTACTGATAATGATTGTAGAAAATATAAAGTGGTATAGTGGGGCAAAAAGGAACATAAAGAGGAGGAAAACAGAGATATGGGAGGAGAACATGTATGCTAGCAAATGAGGTTGGTACCTTTTCAAATTTCATAGTTGTGTAATATAAATCTCAAGATAACCACAAAAGAAAGTATTTAAAATATATACAGAAATAGAACTAAGAAAGGAATCAGTCACATACACCACAAAAGATCAACTATAAAGAAAAGCAGGTTGTGATACAGGAAAAGAAAGACAAAAAATGATATGACATATAAAAACCAAAAGACAAAATGGCTGAAATAAGTACTGCCTTATAGTAATAACACTGAATGTTAATGGATTGAACTCCCCAATCAAAAGACAAAGATTAGCAGAATGGATAAAAGCATGATTGAAATATATGTTATTTGCAAGAGACTCACATTAAACACAAAGATGCAAACAGGTTGAAACTCAAAGAATGGAAAAATATTCCATGAAAATAGTAACAAAAAAGAGGTGGGGCAGCTATACTAATATCAGACAAAATAGACTTTAAATGCAAAACTTTTAAAAGAAACAAAGATAGACAGTAGATATTAATAAAAGGGTCAGTCCACCCAAAATAAATAACAAACATAAATATTTACACATCTAAATTTGATGCCATAAAATACATGAGGCAGACACTGGCAAAACTGAAGGGAGAAATAGACACTTCTACAATAATAGCTGGAAACTTCAACCGACCACTCTCAGCAATAGGTAGAACATCTGCATGGATTATCAATAAGGGAATAGAGAACTTGATTAGTAAGACAAAAGAACTAGACCTAACAGACATATACAGAACATTGTGCCCCAAAACATCAGGATTTCCATTCTTCTCAAGTGCTCCTGGATCATTCTCCAGTGTAGACAACATGTTGGGTCAGAAAGCAAGTTTCAATAAATTTCAAAGGATGGAAATCATACAAAGCATCTTCTTTTACCATAATGTAATGAAGCTGGAAATCAGGTACAGGTGGGAAGCTGGAAAATCTGAAAATATATGAAAGTTAAACGGTACACTCTTAAGCAAACAGTGGGTCAAAGAAGAAATTTGCAAGAAAAATCAGCAAATATCTTGAGATGAATGAAAACAAGAACACTACATATCAGAACTTATGGGATACAGCAAAGGCAGTAATGAGAGGGAAATTTGTAGCCCCAAATAATTACATTAAAATAGAAGAAGGAACTAAAATCAAAGACCTAACTCCATACTTAGAGGAACAATAGAAGGAGGAGCAAACAGATCACAAAGCAAGCAGAAGGGAAGAAATAAAAATTAAGCAGAAATAAATGAAATTGAGAAGTTAAAAAAAGAGAGAGGAAATAATTAAAACAGAACTTTGGTTCTTTGAGATGATCAAAAAAACCTGCATCCCTTATCCAGACTGAAAATAAAAAGAGAGGATGCAAATAAACATAATCATAAGTGAGAGAGGGGACATGACTACTGACCCCACAGAAATAAAAAGAATTAAGAGAGGATACTATGAACAACTGCATGCCACCAAATTAGAAACTTGAATGAAATGGAAAATTTCCTAGAAACACATGGGCAAAGGACACTGACCAGAAGACCTCAGCATGTGAATTATAAGTAAGGAGATTGAGTCCATCATCAAAAACCTCCAACATAGAAAAGCCCAGGACCAGAGGGTTTCACAGGTGAATTGTATCAATTATTCCAAGAAGAACTAATACCAACCCTGCTCAAACTCTTCCAAAAATTGAATAGGGGGGTACACTACCTAATGGACTCTATGAGGCTGTGCTGGTTTGAACCTGTTATATATCCCAGAAAAGGTCATGTTCTTTTAACCCATTCTTGTGAGTGAAGACCTATGGCAGGTGGGATGTTTTTATCAGGTTGTTCCAATTGGGATGGATTGGATGGGTCTTAGTCTTTACTGGAGTAATTTCAGAGAGGATAAAAGACAGGAAACACCAAGAGAGCTTGAGAGGTGTCCCCCAGAGAAACAAGCAAGAACCCACAGAAGCTGAGAAAACCACTGAAACCAGGAGCTGAAAGCAACAAATCCCAAGAGCACAGGATCAGCAGAGACCAGCCATGTGCAATCCCATGTGACAGAGGAACCACTGATGCTATTGGCCTTTATCACACAAGGTATCTGTGTAATCATGGTTCTCTAGAGAAATAGAACCAACAGGAGAGATCTGTAAATTTGAGATTTATAAATATGTCTTATGCAACCATGGGAATGGAAGACTCCAAAATCCATAGTGCAGGCTGTGAATCTGGTGGCTTCAATGAAGGGTCTGGATGAACTCCACAGGAGAGACTCACTGGCTGAATGAAGTTATGAGGCATGCAACGATGTAAATGAACCTATGGGACATTTGTTGAAGCAAAATAAGCCAGAAACAAAGTAGCAAATATTATATTATCTCATTTAGAAAATATGTATAAGAAAACTGGGGCCTAGATTGTAAGGTCTTATAGCAAGCACATTTAGCCCAAAGGGGTAATTGTTATTTCTGGATTTGAGAGGCTGTATTATATATGTACAACCTGGTATTTAGAGATAAGAATGAAGCTGACCAGGGTGGGATTAAGGAAATTCAGAAATCAGGATTAAGGAAGACATTGTCTGCATTTTAGAACTTCACCTTCTCTTTGAGACTAAATGAAAAAGTTTTGTTATGTCCACAACCTAAATTTTCTGTAGCACATCATCTAACTCAACCTATCTGGATAGATCATTTAAACAATCCAGACACAGGGAACACAGAATAAGAATGAGAGCATTTAATACTGTATAGCTTAATGTACTCTGGATATATCCCAGAGTTTATTAAGCAAGTAATCAAAAAGTATTGGCAAAGTCCCTTGAGGGATGGGAGAAAAATTATGGAACTATTGAACTTTACCACTGGGGAAACCCTAGGTATGGTGCCAAACATTAGGGACAACCAAATCAATATGCCAAGCCCTTGATCTTGAGGCTTGCCCTTATGAAGTTTATGTATGTAGTGGAGAAGCTTAGCCTACCTGTAGGTATGCCTGAGTGTCACCTCTGGAGGACCTCTTTTGCTGCTCAGATGTGGCCTCTCTCTCTCTCTAAGCCCAACTCTGCACGTGAAACTATTGCCCTCCCCACCCCCACATGGGTCATGACATACAGGGATGAAAGTCTACCTGGTGGCATGGAAGATGACTCCCAGGGATGAGCCTGACCTTGGAACCATGGGATCAACAATGCTATCCTGATTTTTAAAAAGGGGGTGGGGTGGGGAGAAGTGTAGCAAATAAGGTATCAGTGGCTGAGAAAGTTCAAATAGAGTCTAGACACTACACTGGAGGTCACTCTTATGAATGCTTCATTTATACATTGCCACCTATCATAACTTGCCAAACCCCAACCAAAACTATTCCTGCCAATAAAGAATACCTAGGGCATTATATAGGATTCTGCAAAAGTTCCATGTACTAGGGTAACTTCCCAAAACCTACAGCCTTCAGATGGGTCCCCGGACCAGATAAGTCCTGACATGCAGAGGGGCCAACCTTTCCAGAACATCAACTAGTTCCATACCCCATCCCATATGATGGACAGCCCCTTCCAAGATGAAAAAGTTAAAATGGGCATAAGCCCAAAATATCCCTAAAGAATGAGAAAGATCAAAGGTGATAGTGGAGTTCTGCAGAGAATGTTAGGCTTTAAAAATGAGTATGAGTGCTGAATTATTATGCTGATTTTTCTTTTAGCCTCCAGTACCTTAAAGCAGCCAGAAGTAAAAACCTAAAATTGTGGAATTTTAACAAAAAAAAGAGAAAGCTTTGGAGAGTACAGACTGTGTAGGCAAACTGTGACCCATGGTCCATATACAGTATGCTGCCTGCTTGTGTAAGGCACATGAGCTAAGACTGTTTTCTACATTATATTTAACTTTGTTGCTCTGTGCTTAGGCTTTCAACATGTGCTTAACATTTTAAATGGTGAGAAAAATTAAAATGAGATTTTTTTTGACACACATACACTGCAAAAGAAGCAGTGAAAGTCTCTCTTCTCCCTTAAGAACCTTCAACTGATTGGATTATCTCATTGTGGTATATGACCACTTAGTTGATTGCAGATGTAATCAGCCACAGATGCAATCAACTGACTGATGACTTAATATGCCAGTTTTCCAGTATATCAGCTAGCTACAAAATATCCATACAGCAATGGTCAGGCCAATTCCTGCCTAACCAGACAACTAGGCATAATCATTTGGCCAAGTTAATACCAGAACCTTACCATAACAATCCACCCGTTGTCAACTTGGGAGCTATACATATGACCTCGAAACACAATTTTGAAATAGATCACAACAACAGACAGTTTCACATAACAATAATTGTCTGTCCTGTGCACAACCAAAAACGTACTATATCTCTCCAGAATAGAGTATAAGTCCTTAGGTAACGTTCACTCTTAAATTCATATCCTCTGACTTAAATGCTATAACATGAACAATACAACTTATGTCATATGATAAGAAGAAAACGAGATATTTGTTTATGTGCAAATGCATCACAAAACAGGGAGGAAATATTCATACACTCACAGTCTTCATTTCTGTAACTGGTCACATAGTCATAGTTCATATTTGACTCTACCTTCTTCTACTCCCCATTCCATGTTTCCTTCACCCTCAGCAAGCACTTCAACTGGTTCTTTGCCAGGTGGAGTACCCAGACCTTCATTCTTGAAGTTTCTGGGCCATTGGTAGTCATGCCTGGATTGAGTTGTTGAACTTTCCCGTTGACTTAAATCACAGGGCAAGAGAGTACTAAAAGGTACCCTAGGGGATCTCTTATACTCCCAGAAAACTCTTCTTTACTTAAATTGTGTAGTTGCAATCCTATTTCCCCTTGATAGTCAGGATCAATGACCTCTCAGACAGATGAGTAATTCCCTTTCATGCTTGTTGATTCAGTGGCATGAGAAACCAAAAGTGGCCAGGTGGCAGTCTTAATTTCCAATTCAATGGCATCATTGTTGTATCACCTGGTAGAAGCACCCCTCCCATTGGAAATAAGACCTGTAGATCAGTAGAGCTTAAGGATTCAGGGACAGGAAGCAAAATTTTTCCTAGTGGATCTCTAGGGGTGATAGTGAGTGGTGCCATTCCCATTTCCACCCCTTGATTCCTGGACCCATGGATCCTACCAATAGGAGAAATAGCACATAGGATGGATGCTGATTCAGAGCTTACACAGACTCCTGGATAACATTGTCCCTGCCCTGCAAGATATTGTCACCTAGTTGGTACCATTATTGGGTCTTCAAAAGGTGATTCCACCATTCTATCAACCCAGCTGCTCTAGATGATAGGAAACATGATAAGACCAGAGAATTCCATGAGCAGGTGTCCATTCCCACATTTCATTTCCTGTGAAGTGGGTTCCTTGATAGAAGCAATGCTGTGTGGAATACCATGATGGTGGATAAGACATCCTATATTTCCATGCATGGTAGTTTTTGCAGAAGCACTGTATGCAGGGAATGTAAATTCATATCTGGAGTATGTGTCTATTCCAGTTATAACAAATCATTGCTCCTTCAGTGATGGAAGTGGTCCTAGGTAATTAACCTGCCACCATGTAGCAGGCTGATCACCTCAGGGAATGGTACAATATTGGGGACTAAGTATGGGTCTATGCTGCTGGCACATTGGGCACTCAACTGTGGCCATAGCCAGTTCAGCCTCGGTGAATGGAAGTCCATGTTCCTGAGCCCATGCATAACCTTCAATCCTACCACCATGCCCACTTTGTTCATGTGTCCATTGGGCAATTGCAGCAGGGGCTGAGGAAAGAGAATGACTTGTATCCACAGGACGGGTCATCTTATCCACTAGATTATTAAAACCTTCTTCTGATAAAGTCACCCTCTGGTGAGGAATCTCATGGGACACAGATATTTTCAAGTTCTTTGCCCATTCAAAAAGGTCTATCCACATAACTCCTCCATACCTCTTTGTCACCAATTTTCCAATCATGCTCCTTCCAAATCCCTGACCATCCGGCCAAACAATTAGCAACAGCCCATGAGTCAATATACAAACAATCCTCTGGGCAGTTCTCCTTCCAAGCAAAATGAACAACCAGGTACACTGCTCAAAGTTCCACCCACTGAGAGGATTATCCCTCCCAACTGTCTTTTAAGGACATCCTGGAATGGGGTTGTAGTGCTATAGCTGTCCACTTCTGGGAAGTCCCTGTATAATATGCAGAACCATCTGTAAACCAGGCCTGAGTTTTTTCTTCCTCATTCAACAGACTATAAGGGACTCCCAAAGAGGCCATACCTCTGGTCTGGGAAAGAGAAGGTAATGTGGCAGGAGTGTGGGCCATTGACATTTGGGCCACTTCCTGATGTAATTTACTTGTGCCCTCAGGACCTGCTTGAGCCCTATCTCTAATACACCATTTCTATTTTATGAAGAAGCCTGCTGTGCATGACTAACTTTATGGCTGGTGAGTCAGGCAACACCCAGTTCATGATAGGCAACTAAGGTCTCATAGCAACTTGGTAGTCCATGGTTCAGCATTCAGTCTCTACTAAGGGCCAGTAGTAAGCTAAAAGCTTTTTCTCAAAAGTAGAGTAGTTATCTGTAGTGGTCGGTAAGACTTTGCTCCCCAAAATCCTAAGGGTATACATTGTGATTCTCCTATAGGGGCCTGCCTAAGGCTTCAGACAGCATCCTTATTTGCCACTCACACTTCCAGCACCATCAGATCTGCTGGATCATACGGCCCAAGTGGCAGAGCAGCTTGCACAGCAGCCTGGTCCTGTCACAGAGCCTCCTCTTGTTCCAGCCCTCACTCAAAACTAGCAACTCTCCTGGTCACTTGGTAAACTGGCCAGAGTAGCACAACCAAATGAGGAATATATTATATCTAAGTCCCAAAGAGGTCAACTAGGCACTTTGCTTTTTTTGATTGTAGGAGGGACCAGATGCAACAGCTTATCCTTCACCTTAGAAGGGATATCTCGACATGCCCCATACCACTGGACACCTAGAAATTTCACTCAGGTGGAAGGCCCCTGTATTTTTGTTGGATTTATCTCCAATCCTCTGACCCACAAATGCCTTACCAATAAGTCAAGAATAGTTGTTACTTCTTGCTTACTATGTCCAATCAGCATGATATCATCAATACAATGGACCAGTGTGAGGTCTTATGGGAGAGAGAAACAATCAAGGTCCCTGCAAACAAGATTGTGACATAGGGCTGGAGAGTTGATATACCTCTGAGGCAGGACAATGAATGCTTACTGTTGGCCTTGCCAGCTGAATGCAAACTGTTTCTGGCAGGTCTTACTGACAGCTATTGAGAAAAAATCATTTGCCAGATCAATAGCTGCATACCAGGTACCAGGCAATGTGTTGATTTGTTCAAGGAATGATAACACATCCGGGACAGCAGGTACAATTGGAGTCATCACCTGGTTTAAGTTTACAATAATCCACTGTCATCCTCCAAGACCCATGTGTTTTCTGCACAGGCCAAATAGGAGAGTTGAATGGGGATGTGCTGGGAATCACCACCCCTGCATCTTTCAAGTCCCTAAGATTGGCACTAACCTTTGCAAACCTTCCAGGAATATGGTATTGTTTCTGATTCATTATTTTGGTAGGTAGGGGAAGTTCTAGTGGCTCCCACTTGTCTTTTCCTACCATAATCTCCCTTACACCATGAGTCAGAGAACCAATGTGGGGATTATGCCAGTAGCTGAGTTGTCAATTCCAATTATGACTTTTAGAACTGGGGAAATGACCACAGAAATTGGTCTAGATACCCACTGAGAGAATGACCTGAGCTAAAACTCCATCAACCACCTGATCTCCATAAGGCAGTACTTTGACAGGTGGACCAGAGTGATGTTTTGGGTCTCCTGGAATTAGTGTCACTTCTGAGCATGTCTAATAATCCCCCAAATATCTGATCATTTCCTTTTCCCCATTGCACAGTCACCCTGGTAAAAGGCCGTAGGTTTCCTTGGGGAAGACTGGGAAGAAGGTTCACATGTAAATTTGGGGCAGCATAAAAAAGTCCTTCCCCAAGGATACAAGACCTTGCCTCATTCGAGGGGCACTGGGTCTGTAGACTGTTTCATGTCTGGGAATTGATAAAGAGGCCATGAGTCTCTGTTTTTGTAATTCAAGTTCGACTTCTGTTCAGTTGACCTTGAATTCTTCTGCTTATACAGTTCAAACAAGAATTTAGTAGACTACCCAATCTATTTTACTTCTAGGTACCCCATGATCTACTAGCCAATGCCACAAGTCTCTGTGAGTCAGATTATTTTGACTACTGTTTGAGTCTGCCGTCCATTATGATGGCCATGCCCACCTTGTCTATGGTGATTAACTGTCACCACATGGCTTCTGCCAACTCAGGATCTGATCATCCCCATTGTGTTTAAAGATTCCAGCTCAGTAACAGCAGTTTCCACAGTAATATCTGACCTATAGAGAAGGGCGACTACAGAGCTCTTCAGGGATGATGGAGCTAGTCTCACAAATTTATTTCTCAAGGTTCTGGTGAAAGATGTGTTCTCTGGCCATTCCTGAGTTGTGTGAGCAGGTCTTCCATGATAAATCCACCTTAACATTCCCAACTCTCTAAGCCTCTGGATCCCCTCATCTACATTATACAAGGGCAGTTCTGGCATTTCAACCTCAGGTAATGTTGGCCACCTTTTGACCCATGTTTCAGCCAATCATCCAAACAAATTGTTAATGCCCTTTCTAACCCCTCAATCTACAACACTGAATGCAAAATCTCTGCTTAGTGGGCCCATATCAATGAATTCAGCTTGACCCAAGTTTATATTCCTTCCATCACTATCCCATACCCTTAATATCCATTCCCACACATATTCCCCTGATTTCTGCCTATATAGATTAGAAAACTCCTAAAGTTCTTTTGGTATATAGCATACCTCCTCATGGGTCACACTTTATACCTCATCTTTCAGGGTCTGTTGGGACTTTAGTCTAATTATAGGTCTTAAAGAAAAGAGGGGTGGTGGGGGTGGGTCATGGAAAGAAATAGAAGTGTCTTTCAAGTCAATTACCACAGTGCATTTCATTGCAGTTTCATCTGGTGAAACAGGATCAGTCGCTCCAGACTGAGGAGTAATGGCTATTTCCTCAGAAGAGGGTTAACAGGCAGTGAAGTGCTAATCTCGTTAGGTGGAAGTTGGATGGCAGACTCCTCTGAGGAGACTGGAGGCCAGGAAGCTGTTTCCTCAAGGCAGGCTGGAGGTTGGAAAGCTCTTTCCTCAGGGCAATCCATTGCAGATCTATGTAGCAATGACTCAGCAGATTCCAGGAATCCCATCTCCCCAACACCATCATTATCACGCCATATATCACCTTCCCACATTTCAGGATCTCATTCTTTTCCAATCAAATCCTTTACTTTTAACAGCAGACCCCCTGCAAGATTGAGATTTTAGTTTACATTGTAAGTTTACTACTAGCACAATGAAGCTTTATGTCTGGTTTGCAGAGATCTCAAGTCTACAACCACAGTAAATAAGATTTTCTTTCAGGGCACACATGGAAACTTTAATGTCATTCATTTGACATGGAAGATTCAAATTTGAAGCCTTCAGCTCATCCCTTTCCCTCATTGCTGTATCCAATGTATCTAGCAACAACCAGCCAACAGCATTATACTTCTTAATTCCACAAAAGTCTGCAAGGTTTTCAAAAAAAACATTATCACCCAGAGTCTTGCCTCATATAAACATACAGGTAACAGAATCTAATGGTGATATTTTTAGTATCTCTTTTCTAATTCACCCCATGGACTTTCGGTGTCATCTTGATTATTGGAAACAGAGTCATTAGTTCTTGCTGAATCTAGTCAGAATAGAAAACCAATTATGAAAACCCATTTTTAAGTTTCCATTTCTCAAGAACCCCACTCCTGGTACCAGCCTGTGTTAGTCAGGGTTCTCTAGAGAAATAGAACCAACACGAGAGATCTGTAAATATGAGATTTATAAAGGTGTCTCATGCAACCGTGGGAATGGAAGAGTCCAAAATCAGTAGGGAAGGCTATGAAGCTGGTGATGCCAATGAAGGGCCTGGATGAATGCCACAGGAGAGGTTCACTTGCTGAAGAAGCAGTGAAAGAGTTTCTCTTCTTCCATTAAAGCCTTTAACTGATCAGATCAGATCATTGTGGGAGATATGCCTTAATTGATTGCAGATATAGTCAGCCACAGATGCAATCCAAAGATTAATGACTTAATACACAAGCCTTAGGGTTTATCAAACAGCCATGAAATATCCTTGCAGCAATGGTCATGTCAGCGCTTTCCTTTCCAGATAACTGGGCATAATCATTTAGTCAAGTTGACACCAGAACCTAACCATCACAATATCATCCTGTTGACACCTTAATTGGGATGTTTTAATGGCCTTGGAACTGTAAATTTGTAAACTAATAAATCCCCATTGTAAAAGGCAACCCACTTTTGGTAACTTGCATTCCAGCAGTTTTTGTAAACTGAAACATATTTTGGTACCAGAATAGTGGGGAGCTGTGATTTGCAAATACCAAAAATGCTGGAACTACTTTATAAATGGGTAAGAGGAAGCTTCAGGAGGAATTGTGAGATGCTTGATAGAAAAGACTTAGATTACTTTGAAGACCCTGTTGGTAGAAAATGGATGTTAAAGATACTTCCAATGAGGGCTTAGAAAGTAATAATGAATGTGTCATTGCCAACTGGAAGAAAGGTGATCCTTGTTTTAAAGCAGCAGAGAATTTGGCAAAATTGAGTACTGGTATTGGATGGAAGGGAGAATTTGAAAATGATGAGCTTCAATAACTAGCTGAGGAAATTTCCAAATTAAATTTGGAAAATGCAGCCTGGCTCCTCCTTGCAGCTGATAGTAAATTGCAAGAGGAGAAGGATAAGCTGAGAACTGAACTCCTGGGCACAAAGAAACCAGAAACTGATAGTTTCAAAAATGCTAGGCTTCCAGAAAATGAGACCCCAGAGGATAATACCCCATGTGAGGATTTAACTAAACCTGGAACCAGTCAACCATTTCAGGACAAGTCAGTCTTGGAGATGATATTATCCAGAAAGGATCTGTGGAAAGTCTTACTGTCTGTTGGGACCCCTTTGTGCTACATGCAAAACCAACAAGTTTTTTGCGAGATCTGTACTAATGAAACTTCTGCAAGACTGGATTAAAAGGAGCAGATAACAGGCAGACTGAAGGAAAAGTGACTTCAAAGGCAGAAACATGGAAGCTAAGGTGTGGAACAAAGAAACCTGGGGCCAGGACAGTAGACCCACCCATGCATTTAGAAAGGGTGAGTTTGCCCCAGATTTCAAAGAGGGTGGGCCTTCCACCCCATTTCTCAGGAAGAGTGTTACTACCACAGAGCTCTCAGATGCCTGGGAAATTCAGGGGCTCTTGGCCTTCCCATTGTTCAGGAATAATGCTGCTTCCCAGGCTTCAGAGTGGGTGGAGTACATTCCCTAGGGATTGGGGAGAGCCTGGCCACAACTCCACTGTTCTCAGTGGTTTGAGAGATGACAAGTGTCCAGTTGTCATCCAGATGCTTGAAGAGCATCTCACCAATGTTTGGAGATGTTGGAGTCCTCACCCGAGTGTTTGGAGAGAGCATGGCTGCTGTACAAGCCCATGGAAAGAGTGGGACTGTAGTTCTTTCAAGCCCCAAGTATAAAACTTCATTTTATAGCTGACTTTCAGATCTTGAGATCTAATAAAGTCTGCCCTTCAGGTTTTTGCAGCTGTTTGGGTCTGGTGACTCCTGTTTTTCTTCCACATTCTCCCTATGCACATGGGAACATGTATTCTATGACTGTCCCTCATTTGTATATTAAAAGCAGATAACTTATTCTAAGTTTCACAGGTCCACAGTCAAAGGAGAATTTTGCCTTAGGACATCCCATACAATTAACTGATTTTGATGAAACTTTGTACTTAATACAGTTACTGAAATGATTTAAGATTTTGTGATATTGTGATTAAATGAATGTATCTTGCTTTTGGAAATAACATGTCTTTTGGGGATCTAGAGAGTGGGTGTGTTGGTTTGAAGCTGTTATATATCCCAGAAAAGTGGCTTTTTTTTTTTTTTTTTTTTGCATAGGCAGGCACCAGAAATCAATCCTGGGTCTCCAGCATGGCAGGCAGGAACTCCACCTGCTGAGCCTCCGTGGCCTTTTTAAAAAAAACATTTAGAAATCTTCATACACATGCAACCCAATGTATACAATCAATGGCTCACAATATCATCACATAGTTGTATATTCATCACCATGATCATTTTTAGAACATTTGCATCACTCCAGAAAAAGAAATAAAAAGAAAAGAGAAAAAACTCATACATCCCATACCCTTACTCTTCCTTCTCATTGACCACTAGTATTTCAATCTACCCACATTTTTTTTAGGCCATGTACTTTTAATTCATGTTTGTGTGGGATTTTTTGGTTGGGTTGTTTCAATTGGGATGTAACCCACCCAATTCAATATGGGTCTTAATCTTTTACTAGGGTACTTTCTAAGGGGATAAAAGACAGAAAACACTGAGAGAGCTCAGAGAGAGGTCCCCCACAGAAACTGAGAACATCAGTCACTGAAGCCATGAGCTGAAAACAATGAATCCCAAGAACAAAGGATCAGCAGACACCAGACATGTGACTTCCCATGTGACTGAGGAATCTAAGATGCTGTTGGCCTTTCTTCAGAGAAGGTATCATCCTATTGATACCTTAATTGGGATATTTTCATGGCCTTTGAACTGCAAATTTGTAAACTAATAAATCCCCTTTGTAAAGGCCAAATCATTTCTAGTATACTGCATTCTGGCAGCTTTAGTAAACTGAAAGAGAGGCCAACATCACATTAATATCAAAGCCAAATAAAGATTTAACAAGAAAAGAAAATTACAGGCCAGTTTCTTTTGTAAAAATATATGCAAAAACCCTCAACAAAATACTAGCAAATTGAATTCAACAATATGTCAAAAGAAGTATACACCACTACTAAGTAGGTTTTATCCCAGGTATGCAAGGGTGGCTCAACATAAGAAAGCTCAATTAATCTAAAAACCACATGGAGAAAACAATGGGGAAAAACATATGATCATCTCAATTGATGGAGAAGAGACGTTTGATGAATTCAGGACCACTTCCTGATAAAAACTCTTAGAAAGACAGGAATAGAAGGAAACTTCCTCAACTTGAAAAAGGGCATATATGAAAACCCACAGCTAACATCATCCTCAGTAGTGAAAGACTGAAAGCTTTCCCTTTAGGATCTGGAACAAGACAAGGATGCCTGCTGTCACCACTATTATTCAATGTTGTACTGGAAGTTCTAGCCAGATAAATTAGGCAAGAAACAGAAATAAAAGGAATCCAAACTGTAAGTACAGTGTAACTTTCACCAGTTACAGTTCACATAATCCTATACATTGAAAGTCCTGAAAACCTACAACAAAGCTTCTAGAGCTAATAAACACATTCAGCCAAGTGGCAGGGTACAAGACTGTTTTAGCTTGCTAACACTCCTGAAATACAATATACCAGACATGAGTTGACTTTTACAGTGGTGATCTATTAACTTATAAGCTTACAGTTCTGAAGCCACAAAAATGTCCAAATAAAGGCATTAAAAAGTGATGCTTTCTCCCCAAAGACTGACTACTGATGATCCTGAGATCCTCTGCCACATGGCATTACTTGCTTCTTCTCTACTGAGTTTCATTGCCTTCAGCTTCTGGCTTTTTTCTCTCCACTTCCTTTAGGCTTATTTCTGTCTTCTCTCTGTCTTTCATCTTCTTATAAAGGACTCCAATAAGAGGATTAAGACCCACCATCCTGAATGAGGTGGGTTGCATCTTCACTTATAATCCTACTCACCAAAAGACGCTTTCTACAATGCATCCATACCCACAGGAATAGATTAGCTTTAAGAACATTATCTTTTCTTGGGTACATACTATTTCAAACCATTGCAAAAATTAGTAGTGTTTCTATACAGTAGTAATGAGCAATCTGAGGAAATCCAGAAATAAATCTCATTTGCAATAGCAAATATTAAGCAATAGCAATAGCAAATAGTACAATAACATATTAAGCAATAAATTTAACCAAGGATGTAAAGGACTTGCACACAGGAAGCTATAAAACATTGCTAAAAGAGATCAAAGATCTAAATAAATTGAAAGTCACTTCATATTCATGGAAAGGAAGACTAAAAATCATTAAGATGTCAATTCTACCTAAAATAAGTTGCAGATTCAATGCAATCACATTCAAAATTCCAACAGCATATTTTGCAGAAATGGAAAACTTAACTATAAAATTTATTTGGAAAGGTAAGGGGCCCAGAATAGCCAAAAACACCTTGAAAAAAGAAGAACAAAGTTTGAAAGCTCACACTCCCTGATTTTAAGCCATATTACAAAGCTGTAGTGGTCAAAACAGCATACTACTGGCACAAGGATAGTTATATTGACCAATGGAATCAAATAGAACCTCACACCTATTGCCATTTGATTTTTGATAAGCCTGTTAAGTCCACTTAATTGGGAAAGAATAGTTTCTTCAAAAAATGGTGCTGGGAAAACTGGCTATCCATATACAAAAGAGTGAAAGAGGATCCCTTTCTCATACCATGTACAAAAATTAACTTAAATGGATTAAAGACCAAAATATAAGAGCCAGGACTATAAAACTCCTAGAAGAAAATGCAGAGAAGCTTCTTCAGGATTTTGTGTTAGGCAACAGTTTCTTAGACTTTACCCCCAAAGCACAAGCAACAAAAGAAAAAAAACAGATAAATGGGATAGCCTCAAAATTAGAAACCTTTGTGCATCAAAAAACTTTGTCACAAGAGTGAAATGACAACTTATTAAACTGGAGAAAATACTTTGAAACCACATGTCTGATAAGGGTTTAATATAAAGAATATAAAGAATTCTTACAACTCAACAATCAAAAGACAAATAACCCAATTTAAAAATGGGCAAAAGATTTGATCATCATTTCTCCAAAGAGGATAAAGAAATGACTAAAAAGCACATGAAAAGATGCTCAACATCACTAGCTACAATCACTACTGTGGTTGTGAAATGCAAATCAAAACCACAATGAGATATCATTTACACCCACTAGAATAGCTATTATAAACAAAACATAAAATTACAAGTGTTGGAGAGGATGTTCAGAAATATAAACACTCAATAATTGCTGGTGAGAACAGAAAACGATGCAGAATCTATGGAAAACAGTTTGGCAGTTCCTCGGGAAGCTAAATACATAGCCAGAAGAATTGAAAGCAGGGCTCAGACAGATATTTGCACACTAATGTTCACAGCAGCATTATTCACAATTGCCAAAAGATGGAAGTAGCCCAAATGCTTATCAACCACTGAATGGATAACCAAAATGTGATGCATACATACAATGGACTATTATTCACCTGTAAAAAGGAATCAAGTCCTGATACATGCAACAACATAGATGAACCTTGAGGATTATGCTGAGTGAAATAAGCCAGACACAAAAAGCCAACTAGTGTATGAGCTCACTGATATGAACTAATTATAACAAGCAAACCCATAGAGTTAGAATCTAGAATATAGGTTACCAGGGGATAGAACAGGAGTAGAGAATGGGGAATTGATGTTTAATTTTTGCAGAATTTCTATTTAGGTTGATCATAAATGTTTGGAAATGGATAATGGTGCTGGTAGCATATTATTGCAAGTGAAATTAACAGCACTGAATTTGTATGCGAATATGGTCGAAAGAGCACATTTTGGGTCCTGTATGTTACTAGATGGAAAGGTAGAAGTCAAAATAAGGGATTGTGTAACATAGTGAACGCTGTTGTGGATGATGTACTGGCATTAATAGTAAAATTATAAGAATGTTCTGACATGAATTATAAGAAATGTATGACACTAACACAAGATGTTAATAACTGGGTTGTATATGAAAAAATACACCTAATGTTAAACATTGAATATGGTGAATAGTACTATTTTAATATTCTTTCATCAATTGTAACAAAGGTACCACACTATTACAAAGTGTCAACAATAGTGGTGTTTATAGGAGCACTGTATTTTTACATAACATTTCTCTACATCTACAACTTCTCTAATTAAAAATAATAATATTTTAAAAATATTATGCTAAGTGAAAGAAACCAGATGCAATCTACTATATATTCTATGATTCCACTTATATAAAATGTAAATAAACCTATAGAAACATAGTTGAATTATTAATCTATGGCTGGGGAAGGCTAGAGGGATTTTTGAGAGGTGACTGCTAAGGGGTATAGGGTTTTTCTTTTTGGAGTGACGAAAATGTTCAAAAATTCATTGTGGTTATGAATGCACAACCCTGTGAATATACTAAAAGTCATGATTGTTTAAAAAAAAAGCCCACAGCATAGTTTGAAATGGGGAGATCTACTCAAAGATGTTTTAACTGCCTGCATAACAAAGTAGTTAAAAAGCTCTCTCTGAGGGTAAAGACATTGTTCTTATGTTTTGTTCCTCTGACCAGATCCCTAGAACTAAGAGATGGAAAGGGGTTACAGGAAGAGAGGAAGGAGGTGATAGAAAACTAACTCTGCAATTATAATAGCTAACTTCTAATTCACATTGGCTATGTTTAAGCAATTACTTTACATGGTATTTGCTTCAGCAGACAAGGAAACTAAATCACTGAGCTAAATGACTTTCCCCATTTTTTCCTGCAATCTTCACAAAAATTTTATGAAACAAGTCCTATTCATCTTCCCATTGTATAGACAACATTTTATGATTTACAGACCACATTTTGTTGTGGTTTAAAGATACTAAATGACTTCCCAAAGTTCTTATAGCTACTACATGTCAGAGTAGGAATTCATACTTTTAGTCCCCTATGAAAAGGGAAAATGGTGTGAATATTTAATATCTAGACTGTTTTAGTCTGCCAAAGCTGCCAGAATGCAACACACCAAAGATAGACTGACCTCTAATATAAGGGAATTTTATTTAGTAAAAGACATAGTTCTTCAAAAGAAAGGCAGCTAACTTTCATCTGAGGTTCTCTGTTACATGGGAAGGCACATGGTGACATGTCACCTGCTGGCTTTTTCTTCCATCTTCTGGGTTCTAACAGCTTTCCCCAGGGTGTTTCCTTTCTGCATCTCCAAAGTGGGCTGAGCTGCAAGTGCTGAAATGAGGTATGCTGAGCTGCATATCTCTCTCTCTCTCTCTCTCTCTCTCTCTCTCTCTCTCTCTCTCTCTCTCTCTCTCTCTCTCTCTCTCTCTCTCTCTCTCTCTGTCTCTCTCTCTCTCTCTCTCTCTCTCTCTCTCTCTCTCGGCATGGGCAGACTCCGGGGATCAAGCCCAGGTCTCCAGCATAGCAGGTGAGAATGCTGTCGCTGAGCCACTGGTGCACCGCCCTGATCTCTCTCTTTTAAATCTCCAGCTAATTAAATTAAACATCACTCATTGCAGAAATCACTCCCCTTAGCCAACTGCAGATGTAATCAGCCATAGATAAATTTCACATGCTAATGATTCAAGTCCACAGCAACAGTACTAGACACCATCACCAGGCCAAGTTGACAGCTGAACCTAACTACCACTTAGCCCCACAAGCTCTTAGGCTCACCTAACTGGAATAATAATGATGATGATAATTCCAATGGGTGGCAATAAGCATTGAGTGTTCATTATATGCCAGACACTGTATACATGTTAGTTCACTTAATCCTCACAACCATTTTTTTTCATATCATAAATTGAGAACTTTTTTATTAAAAAAAGCTTTGTTGAGATATAATTCACCTGAAATGCAAGTCACCTGTTTAAAATGTACAATTCAATGATTTTTAGCATTTGTAAAGAATTGGAGAACCATCACCACATTCAAATTTAGAATATTTTATAAACCCAGCCCACCAAAAAAAAAAAATACCCATTAGCAGCCACTCCCCTTTTCCCCTTACACTGCCTCCCTCGCGAAGCATCCACTAATCTGTTTTCTGTCGCTATAGATTTGCCTGTTTCAGAAATTTCATATAAATGTAATCATACAATATGTGGTCTTTTGTGAGCTATTTACAAAAGGGAATCCTTAGAAATTGTATAGCATGAGAAGATAATTCATGCTAAAGGGGAACAGTTATTGCCTTCAATCTCTATTTTGAGCAAGCGTTTATAACCCATTACTCTAAGATAAGATTACTCAGTTACAGCGGCACTCCTGTGCTGTATATAATTAAATGATCAGTTTAATCCTTTTTTGGTAATGATTTTAATTTAATGAGGATTTTGGATATAACCCAATGGAATAAAGTGCATCACTTCAGACATATCATTTGGGAATTTGTGAGGCACACATCCTAAGTCTTTAAGTAAATAATAAATGAAGATGTAGAATGTCTAAATAGTGCCTAGTAGGTATTAGATTCACAGTAAATAGCCATGTTTTCCCCCATCCTATTCTTGATGTTAGACATTTACTTACTCTATAAAATATGCAGAGCAGATTTAAAGAAAATCTTACCGCAGTATAGTTGCTTTAAACATACAAGTTACTCAATAAATGTTTATTAAAGGAGGGAAGGGAGATATAGCATTATACAACTGTGACGTTATTTCTTAAAGGCTGTGGAAATAGTTTCATGTGCTGGATTTAGAAGGCACCAATTAGATTTTTTTTCATTTTTTAAATATTTTTATTGTAAACAACAAACAAATACACAAACATTCTTTTTTGCATATTCATCATCATGATAATTTCTTAGAACATTTGCATCAATTCAGAAAAAGAAATAAAAAGATAACATAAAAATAAAACAAAAACAGAAAAAAAAAGAAATTATACATACCATACCCCTTACCCCTCCCTTTCATTGATCACTAGCATTTCAATTGAAATTTATTTTAGCATTTGTTCCCCCTATTATTTATTTTTATTCCATATGTTCCTCTCATCTGTCGACAAGGTAGATAAAAGGAGCATCAGACCCAAGTTTTTCACATTCACACAGTCACACTGTGAAAGCTATATCATTATACAATCATCATCAAGAAATACGGATACCGGGACACAGCTCTACATTTTCAGGCAGCTTCCTCCAGCCTCTCCATTACATCTTGGATAACAAGGTGATATCTACTTAATGCGTAAGAATAACCTCCAGGATAACCTCTCGACTCTGTTTGGAAGCTCTCAGCCATTGACACTTTGTCTCATTTCACTCTTCCCCCTTTTGGTGGAGAAGGTTTTCTCAATCCTTTGATGCAGGGTCTCGGCTCATTCTAGAGTTTTTCTCAATCCCTTGACGCTGAATCTCAGCTCATTCCAGGATTTCCGTCCCACATTGCCAGGAAGGTCCACACCCCTGGGAGTCATGTCCCATGTAGACGGGGAGGGTGGTGAGTTTGCTTGTTGTGTTGGCTGGAGAGAGAGGCCACATCTGAGCAACAAAAGAGGCTCTCTTGGGGGTGACTCTTAGGCCTAATTTTAAGTAGGCTTGACCTATCCTTTGTGGGGTTAAGTTTCATATGAACAAACCCCAAGACTGGGGGCTCAGCCTATAGCTTTGGTTGTCCACACTGCTTGTGAGAATATCAAGAATTCAACTTGGAGAGGCTGAATTTTCCCCCATTCTCACCATTCCCTGAAGGGGACTTTGCAAATACTTTTCCACTCACCGATCAAATCACTCTGGGATTCATTGGGGCATCACTCTGGACAAACCAACAAAATCTCATGTCCTACCCAAGGTTCCATGTACTTATGTTGTTCAACCAACTATCTAAAAATGTTATATTAGGAAATGCACTAGTCAAAATATAAATTTTGTACCAAATAAACATTTTTTGCTCTAGTCTCACACATAAGTTGAAATTATAAAATATTAATAACCATCTATTTTCAGCACCTTGCAGTAAGGACATTCCTTTGTTCTTCCTCATGCAAAAACATTTTTTTTAATTTGTACATTTAGTCACTATCATTTTACACTCTAGGCATACCTAGATTATACCATCTCAATCTTTATCATCTATATTTCTATCTGATATCATTTATGCCCCCAGCCCTACTCCTTCTATCATTCTCACATTCAACTTCATTCAGTGTTTTAACATAATGGTATTACAGTTAGACAGTATTGTGCTGTCCATTTCTGAGTTTTTATATTCAGTCTTGCTGCACAATCTGTATCCCTTCAGCTCCAATTACCCAATATCTTACCCTATTTCTATCTCCTGATGATCTCTGTTACCAATGAAATATTCCAAGTTTATTCACTAATGTCAGTTCATATTAGTGAGACCATACAGTATTTGCCCTTTTGTTTTTGGCTAATCTCACTCAGCATAATGTCCTCAAGGTCCATCCATGTTGTTACATACTTCATAACTTTATTCTCTCTTACAGCTGCATAATATTCCATAGTATGTCTATGCCACAGTTTGTTTAGCCACCCATCTGTTGAGGGACATTTTGGCTGTTTCCATCTCTTGGTAATTGTAAATAATGCTGCTATAAACACTGGTGTGCAAATGTCCATTTGTGTCCTTGCCCTCATGTCCTTTGAGTAGAGACAGCATACAGATGGGTCCTGTTTTTTAATCCATTCTGCCAGTCTATGTCTTTTGATTGGGGAGTTTAATCCACTAACATTTAGTGTTATTACTGCATGGGTAGTACTTTCTTCTATCATTTTGCCTTTTGGATTTTATATGTCATATATTATTTTCCTTCTTTTTACCTTTACTCATTGTCTTCCTTTCTACACTCTTCTCCACATCTCTCTCTTCTGTCTTTTCGTATCTGTCTCTAGTGCTCCCTTTAGTATTTCTTGAAGAGCTGGTCTCTTGGTCACAAATTCTCTCAGTAATTTTTTGTCTGAAAATGTTTTAATTTCTCCCTCAATTTTGAAGGACAATTTTGCTGGATATAGAATTCTTGGTTGGCAGTTTTTCTCTTTTAATAATTTAAATATATCATCCCACTGTCTTCTTGCCTCAATGGTTTCTGCTGAGAAATCTATGCATAGTCTTATTGGGCTTCCCTTGTATGTGATGGATTGCTTTTCTCTTGCTGCTTTCAAGATCCTCTCTTTCTCTTTGACCTCTGACATTCTGGTTAGTAATTGTCTTGGAGTACATCTATTTGGATCTATTTGGGTTATGCTGCACTTCTTGGATCTGTAATTTTAAGTCTTTCATAACAGTTGGGAAACTTTCAGTGAAAATTTCCCCCAAAGGAGGAGTTTTTCTCCTCCTTTTCCCTTCTCTTCTCCTTCTGGGACACCAACAATATGTATATTCATGGGCTTCATATTGTCATTCAATTCCCTGAGTCCCTGCTCATATTTTTCCATTTTTTCTCTATATTTTCTTTTTCTTGTTGGATTTTGGATGTCCTGCCCTCCGTTTCACTAATCCTATGTTCTGACTCTTGAAATCTACCATTGTAGGTTTCCATTGTTTTTTCATCTCTTCTACCATGCCTTTCATTCCCATAAGTTCTGTGATTTGTTTTTTCAGACCTTCAATTTCTTCTTTTTGTTCTTTCCTTGCCTTCTTTATATCCCCCCTCAATTCATTGATTTGGTTTTTGATGAGGTTTTCCATGTCTGTTCGTATATTCTGAATTAATTGTTTCAGCTCCTGTATCTCATTTGAATTGTTGGTTTGTTCCTTTGGCCATATATTCAATTTTCCTAGTGTGATTTGTTATTTTTTGCTGGTGTCTAGGCATTTAATTCCCTTAATTAGTTTATTCTGGAGATTGCTTTCACTTCTTTTACCTAGGGTTTTCTTGCTGGATGGATTTGTTGTCTGTCTCTTCTTCGACATTCAGTTCAGTTTTTTCTGGACCTCTAGATTGGTTTTGTTTAACAGAGAGAATTTTTCAGTTCTTGTTTTCTTGTTTCTTGCCCTGCATGTATGGTGCCTTCCCCCCCACCCCACCCTTAGGAGGGTCTACTTAGGTATTATAGACCCCAGACTTATTTTCCAGACCAAACTGGACTCCTATCAGGAGGAAAGAGTCATCTGCATTGGTTTTCCCTGAGGGTGAGACCCAGCAGGTTGAAAGACTTTCCTGTGAAGTCTCTGGGCTCTGTTTTTCTTATCCTTCCC
The DNA here is from genome assembly GCF_023851605.1 of Tamandua tetradactyla. NCBI lineage: Eukaryota > Metazoa > Chordata > Mammalia > Pilosa > Myrmecophagidae > Tamandua > Tamandua tetradactyla. Next base: position 49,559,939 of record NC_135353.1, on the reverse strand, counting down.
AGTATGTGGTGCCTGTCTGCCTGCAGGTCCCAGCAGCATAAGATGATGTGGTACTTTTAACTTTGGCAGACTCTCCCTGCTGGGGGCATGGTGGAGACAGAGGAGCAGTTGTAGGCTGTTTTTAATGGCTTCAAATTACCAAGCCCTGGTCTCTGAATTCCTTGAGGGAGGGATTCCACCTGAGTTGGGCTTTACCCCTCCCCTGGGGAAGGCACAGGCTCTAGACAAGCCCTCAAATGAGCTTGTTTCTGCCTATTCCTGGAGCAGTTGCAGCCTGAGAAGCCCTGCCACTATGTCCAAAGGCAGACAAAACTTGGTAGAAACACAGCCACAAAAACCTCTGTTTCTTTTTTCTTTTCTTTTTCTGTCAGCCCTGCCCCCTTGGCACCGGGGCAAAAATGAGCGACCTCCACTTTGACCAGGTTCACCTGAGCTGGGGGCCTATTTTTAGTAGTCAGAATTTGTTAATTAATTCCACAATTGGCATTTGGTTGGGCTCAGCCCCTGTTGCTGGTAAAGTCTCTTTCCTTTCCCCTCTGGGAAGCAGCCTTTTGGGGAGGGGTGCCAGCCACCGCGGCTTGGGGAACTCACCATTTTGGGGGGGCTTGCAGCTGGTCCAACTGGTCCAGACTGGTGTATGCTGTGTGTCCAGTCACTGACATGGCCCCAGGAGCTGTTCTGTACTGTTTCTGGTTATTTAGTAGTTGTTCTGGAGGACGAACTAAAATGCACACATTGCTAAGCCGCCATCTTGGCTGGGAAGTCCATAACCACTTTTTGAAGGAAACATTTTTATTCACTCTAGTTTACAAATAAAAAAAAAGTATTTGAGGTTAAGCAAGTTGCCCAAGGTTTCATAGCTATGAAATGGAAAATCTATATAGTAAGAGCAGCCTGCAAAACATGGTAGGACACCAGGGCCTAAGGGGAAAGAGAAAGGGAGAGAGAACATTACCAGTAGGACATTCCCTGTAATGGGAAGTGGCCCAAAATCTTTTGGAATCAAATTTTATATCTCCCTATTCTATGTTATGATCTAGTCTGAAAAAGCAAGTCTCGTGATGTCTATGTCTTACACAATGGAGATATAATAGAGAGTCAAGAAACAATTGGTGAATGGATAAATAAATTGTATATAATTGGTAGTTTTCAATTTTTTTCATTTTGTGGCCCTGTAAGCTCCATGTGTCTGTGGTGAGTTGAATCCTTTCATATTAGTTTTGAAGATACTAAAGTTTTGAATATGAGAGGTTATGAATAATGGAAAGGACTTACTTATGTTTAGATAAATAGGATCCAAAAAAATCTAAAAGGAAATGGCTTTCTCAAGTTTCTCATTGTCTTGGGAAGGAGAAATCTGTTGTGTGGACCAGGAATCCAGGGAAGCAAGAAGAGTTAAGAACACCAAGAAGGATGATGAGGGAGATGAAAGGAAACCAACATGTAATAAGTGCCTTTTACTTACTTGACAACATTGAATTTAATATGAAACCTGTGATCCTGGAAAACAGTATAGGTAAAGAAATTCCCCACCCCACTGATTATGTTATTGACCAAGACAGCCTCAACTTTTCTTTAGCTTAACTAAACTTAAACAGGCTTCTCTTTGCCTCCAGGCCTCTGACCTCCCTCACCTTAGTGTTTAGAGATTAGAGATAGAACTTGTTCCATATGGCTTCAACAGTAAATTCAGGAGGTAACATCATGTAATAGGCATATCCCATTGCTTGCCCTCCCCTTCCACTAGCTCATCCTAGTCCTTAAAAGCTCTCCTGCCCTCTGCTTCAGAGGAGTTGATCCCTCTATCTGTCCCCTATTTTGATAGTCTTCTGGCCTCTCTCTTCTCTATTGCATATAGCTTTGAATAAAGTCATCTCTGCCTATTTATCATTGCCCAGTGTGATATTTTCATTGACAACTATATCTCATTTAATCCTCACCACAAGTCTGTGAGGAAGGAACTGTCACCTCCATTTTATAGATGAGAATACAGAGGCTCAGAAGTTAGTTAACATGCACAATGTCTCAAAGATAGGAAATGGTGTAATTAGGGTCCTATCCCTGATCTGACCCTAAGTCTAAGCACTTTGCAGAGCACTCACTGCCTCTTCAAGTGAAAAGTTAAAAAGAGAAGGGCATTTTAATTGAGTGAAGAAGAGAAAGGATTTGGGGCTTAGAAAGACAAGAAATAGGGCAACTGAAGAAAAATGAGACTTTAAGAATTTGTAAGGCAAACCTTGGCTGACTGAGATAATGTTTAGGAAAACTGTGAGTCTTGGACTCTAAATTCTGTGCAATGTTACCTATATTTCTTCATTTGGTAATTGTAGCAACTCAATCTGGAAAGAGTGGTAGCTATAGCCAGGAAGACAGACCAGAGCAACATTACAGGACGGTGGAAGGACAAAGATAACAATGTGTCCTCACACCCACTGCTCAGAGACCTTTCTTCCGTTTTTTTTAATGACAGAAGGGACCATCAGGGCTTGCTGTCAATACAGAACAACTACCTACTCAACCCTCTTCACCTTATTCTGGTATTCTGGTTTTACAGATACAGTCACCAACAATTAGTTTTTTTAGTGCCTCACAGCTTCAGTCTTCTTTTCAGGATTTTACGAGGCCATAAGAGATCAAATCTACACCTACAAAGTCAAAACTCTTCCTTCAGTCTCAAATATCTTCTTCACTTGTATTACTACAGGTCCTCCCAGAAGCAGATGTCAAGACAGGATTAAATATGGAAAGATTTTAATTAGGGGAGGTATTTCCCCTAATTAAAATCTTTCCATATTTAATCCTGTCTTGACATCTGAAAGAAATGTCAAGTGAAAGAAAATAGGGAGGGAGGGATCTGTGATGAAGTCTGACCCTGAGTAAAGGAAAGAGAGAGAAAAGATTATATGGTAGCATCCTAGATTGCTGTGCAGTTTAAGAAAGTTTCCTCAAGTCCTTGAGCCAAAGTTGGCCAACACATCTCCAAGGAATTAGTGTGCCTTGATATCCCCACTGTACTCAGTCATTTGGCAGGGAATAACCCATGGGAAGTGGCAAAGTATGGGAGATGAGATCCTCAGTCAATTATGCTCCTATTATAGGAGGTTTGCCAAGCACATGCTTTTTTTATAGTAATATATATCACAGATTTTCCTAATTTAACCACTTTCAATTCAGTGGAATTAATGACATTTACAATATTGTACTACCATCACCATCATTTGTTACCAAAACTTTTCCATCACTCCCAAACAGAAACTCTGCACCCATTAAGCACTGACTTCCCATAATCGTACCCTTGATAACCTGTAATCTACTTTCTGCATCTTCAAATTTCCATATTCCAGTTATTTCATATAGGTGAAATCACACAATATCTGTCTTTTTGTATCTGGTTTATTTCACTCAACATGCTATCTTCAAGGTTCAACCATGTTGAAGCATGTCTCATAAGTTCCTCCATTTTTATGGGTAAATAATATCTCATTTTATGTACATAAACATTCTGTTTATCCATTCATCTGTTTATGGACATTTGGGTTGCTTCCACCTTTAAGCTATTTTGAATAATGCTGCTATGAACATTGGTGTTCATGTATCTAAATCTCTGCTTTCAAATTATTTTGGTGATATACCTAAAAGTGGGATTGCTGGTCATATGGTAATTCTATATTTAACTTCCTCAGGAATCACCAAACTTTTCTCCACATTGGCTGCACAATTTACATACCCACTAACAATGTACAAGTGTTCCTGTTTCTACTCTCCACATTTCACCAGTACTTATTTTCCATTTTTAAAATAACAGCCATTCTCAGGGGTATCTCATTGTGGTTTCAATTTGTATTTCCTTAATCTGCCAGCCACAATCTTATGGCCCCCCAAAGACCTGTGCCTCCTCTCCTGCACAGGTCTGCTCCTACTCCTGCAAATCTCAGCTCAAACAACACTTCTTTCCTGACCCCTAGCTTCCATCCCTATTTAGGTAAACTTACATTATATGCATTCTCAAAATCCATGCTTCTTTCCATCAGAGAACTTGTCTTGGTGTGTACTTATATATTCATTAGTGTGACTATCAATGTTCATCTCCCCTGCTAAATTGTAATCTCCATGAGAGCAGGGACCATAATTGTCTTGTTTCCTGTTTTATCCTCAGTGTTTATTATGGTGCCTAATAGTTGGCACTCTGTGAATATATGTTGAACAAATAAATATGAATGAATAAATGTCAATGTACTGATCTGAGTTAAATAATCAATTATAATCCCAAACCTATTCAAAACTATGTAAGGCCTAAGGCTTGGTTAAGGGAGATACAGCTTCAAGAAATTGGAGCAAATATGTAGGTTCAAGGCAAAGATGGCAACAGAGGGTTCTCAAGCTGACATTAGCAAATAAATATGGACTGTGGCTGGCTCCTGCTAAGTCAAACTGACTAGGACTCAGATCAGAGAAATAAAGGTAAAAAAGAAAGAGTTAATGTGCTTGGGGAGAGAGACAGATCATAAACATAGATCAAATGAGCAGCCCCTTACTGGATCAAGCAGGTTAGTCCAGGATAGGTGGAATCAGGGCTGTAAGAGACACACAAGGAGCCAGGAAAGTGGAAGCCATAGCAAAGCAAGAGCCCAGTCAGAAGCAACATCCCAGAGGAGCTCTCATGAAAAGTTAGGTTGTGAAGCCCCTGGCCATGTTTTCAGACAGCTCAAACCTTCTCTGGTAATCCTGCCTAGTCTCAAAGGGATCACATCCTCTGATGATGATGCCTGAGGTTGCAGAGTGGCATCATTGCCTAATTGAATCTACTGACAGCACTGCAGTCCTCCAGGATGACTTGGAAGTTTATCTTTCTGAGCCTTAGCTTTCTCCTCTCAAAAAGTGGGACACATTTAACATTAGAGGATTTTAGTAAGAATAATATGAGCTTATTTATAATAATATGTAATGAGATCTAATATGTTCCTTGTAAACTCTCAGTATTTTTAAGCCAAAAATTAGAGCATAAAAAATAAAACAAGATCCTCCAAGAGCTTTCACTGATGAAAAAGTGGCTTTGGACACACAATATACACAGTCCAGAGACATTTCAAAGCCTTGTGGAGAAACCTTGTTTAAATTGACAATCTTGAACTAGTTGACTCAGTATTGTACCATAGGTCAGAAAATGTAGAAAATCATAGAATTCTAGGATTTCTAAGATGAAAAGATTCTTGAAGATTAGTCTAGTGTACATTCATGAGGTGAAAGGGATACTGGGGAAAAGCATTCATTTTCAAGATCCTATGTATATGTGTATCTTCACAGAATTTCACTAAGTGAGACTTTGAAAAACCATTGCCAGAATTTACTATTTTCTCATTGGCTGAAGCAAATTGCAAGTTTATTTCACAGCCACATATAACAGGGCTAAACCTAATTCCATCCTGGGACTAGGGTATAAACTGATGGATACTTGTTAGAAAAGTCATGTTGTGTCATTGGTGTAATGAGGCAGCTAAAGCTAATGAAAATCACATAAACCATTTTTCTGTTCCAATTTCTAACTGTAGTTGAGTGGTTACTTGGGCTTAAAAGTTCAGAGCCTTGCTCTACTCTCATCTCTGTTACTGACTCATTGAGTGAAGGCACTGGCTCACTTATTAACCTTTCTATGTTCCTTTCTACATCAGTAAAATCTGGGCTACAAATACTTTACTGTGTACAAAGCCATTTCTACCTCATCAGTGTCAATACAGCATAACACACCATCTCCTTGATTCAAAACAATAATGCTTTTGTTAAAACAGGTTAATTCCAAGGGATGGACTTTGACTGACTTTGCCAATTATTTCTTGGGGCTAAGCACAATGAGAATACAAGAATCAGAAAAAAAAATGCAGACCCTTTCCTAAATCAGTGATTCCCAATCATTGGCCCACAGACTTGGAATGGTATGTGACAATGTTTTCAGAAGTCCATGGAAAATTTTAAAGAAAAACAAAGAGGATAATAAAGAGAATGTTTCATTGACTCTAAGTTTATATTTAATTTAAAGGACTTTCCTTTATTATGAGTTTATGATGAGTATTTCATTTCCCCTTTTCTTGGCATTGAAATGCTCTTTATTTTATGGCAACAGTCATCTCATTTTAACATTCTCACTTAAATAAAGGAACAAAAAAGTGGCAACTCTAGGTCAGAACATTTTTGCTTTTAATTTTGTTGGTCTGTTAACCTCAAATGTATGGGAACCATGAAATCATTACCAGCTACTTAAGGAATACGATTGTTTTAGTTAGTAAACTGCCAGAATGCGATACACCAGAAAAAGAATGGCTTTTAAAAAGGGGAATTTATTTAGTTGCAAGTGTACAGTTCTAAGGCCATAAAAATGTCCAAATTAAAGCAAGGCTGTAAAAATGTCCAATTTAAGGCATCCATTGAAAGATAACTTGGTTCAAGAAGACCAATGACATTCAAAGTGTCTCTCCCAGCTGGAAAGGCACATGTAAGATCTACTAGCATTATCCTCAACAGCTTCCCCAGGACTCTGCTCATTCTGTTGGCTCTATTGGTTCTGGTGGCTCTTGTGGCTCTAAAACTTTTTCCAAAATAGTTTCCTCACGAAGGGCTCCAGCAAGCAACCCCACCTTTAATGGCTGGAGACACATGTCCATGGAAACCTTCTAATCAAAAGGCATCACCCACAACTGGGTGGCTTTTAAAAAGAGGAATTTATTAACCCACATCTCCATGGATAATCTAAAATCTCCCACTCAGCAATGTTGAATGAGGATTACAACCTTGGCTTTTCTGGGATACACAACCGAGACAAACCAAAACAATGATACATCTGGTTTATGTTTTAGGCAAAAAAAAAGTTTAAATTTTTTATTTAGAAGAGTCTGTTCTGGAATTGTTTTTATTTATAATTAGAAGTTCCAAGAAAGAAAACAGATTTTAAGCTCAATCTACTGCTAAAAACAACAACAACAACAAAAGAAGCAAAGCCAATAACAACCAAATGGTGTCTGGCACATACAGGACCCACAATAAATATTTGTTGAATAAATAAATAAATTATCAAATGAAACAAATACAGATTCAAGTACTATCAAGACAACAGCTACAGTAAAAGAAACAAAAGCCTTATATATAATATGTCAGAATAACATGGAAAACTGTTTCTTTTCAATTAGAGATAACTCCTGTACATTATACCCACAGCATAGACAAGGAGCATGGCTCATTATTCTCTCTTGCCAAGTAGTAAGAAATGAAAGAGGTGGTCAGAAAAAGCTGAAAGCATTTAGAAAATTATTTAGAATTATTGAATGACAAAAGACTTTAGAAATCACCTAATCTAAGCTCCTGAATTGCAAATAAGGAAATAGACTTAGAGAAACTTGCCCAAGACACCCATGCTTTGGGGTTTGACACATAGATACAAAACCAAGGTATTCCTGCCACATTAGTAAAAGCATACCCTAATGGCAGGGGAAAATCACCAAGCATTTTCTAAAGGCCTCTTGAACATTCAAAATGCAAACTTAAACTTTTCAAATAATTGCAAAGGTCAGAGGAAGCAGATACAAAAAGATAGAAAACATTCACATTATAATGCATGGAGACAGGAAAGTATTCTGGGGGTAGTGGGTTTTATGAAGAGCAAAGGCCCAGAGACATGAATGAATATGATATGTTTGAACAAAAACAAATGTAAACATATGGACCTAACTATATATTAAGTTGGCAACAAAACCACCTGGAAAAATAATTACTTCAACTTGACTTTAAAACCCAGAATTTAGATAGGTTACAACCTGGTGGCTTAATGAGGTGTGGAATTCAGTTCATGCTCCAGAGCAGCCAGCAAATAGCCAGGAACAAAACAGAACAACTGCTGGGGTCACATCAGTGATCCAGCACACAGCCATTACCAGTCTGGACAAGGTGATCAGCTAGGATTCACACAGATGGTAAATCCCCCAAGCCATGGAGGCAGTGCCCCTCTCCCACAGGCTGGTTCCTGGAGGGGAAAGGAAAGAGATTTTATTAGCAGCAGGGGCTTAGCTCAACCAAGCTCCAATTGCAGAATTAATAAACAAATCCTGACTACTGAAAAGAGGTTCCCAGCTCAGATAAACCTCGAATAAGAGATACAGGGACTAGGAATTTTGGCCTCAGCACAGAGAGGTGGCAGCACTGACCAGAAAAATAAAAATAGAGTTTTTTGGATTGGACAGCACAAAAACAAAAAAACATGCTCCAAGACACTTAATAATCAGAATGTCAGATGTGAAACAGAAAGAGAGAATTTTGAAAGCTGCAAGAGAAAAGCAATCCAAGACATACAAGGGAAACCCAATAAGACTATGTAGATTTCTTGGCAGAAATAATGGAAGCAAGAAGACAGAGGGATGATATATTTAAGATACTAAAAGAGAAAAACTGCCAACCAAGAATTACATATCCAGCAAAACTGTCCTTCAAAAATGAGGGGGAAATTAAAACATTTTCAGACAAAAAAAATCACTGAGAGAATTTGTGACCAAGAGACCAGCTCTGCAAGAAATTCTAAAGGGAGCACTAGAGACAGATACAAAAAGACAGGAGAGAGAGGTTTGAAGAGTGTAGACATGAAGACTATCAGTAAAAGTAAAAAGAGAAAAAAAAGTAAATATGACACATAAAATCCAAAAGGCAAAATGGTAGAAGAAAGTACTGCCCTTACAGTAATAACAGTAAATGTTAATGGATTAAACTCACCAATCAAAAGGCATAGACTTGCAGAATGGATTAAAAAGCAGGACCTATCTATATGCTGTCTACAGCAAATGAAATTTAGACCCAAGGACAAACATAAGTTGAAAGTGAAAGGTTGGGAAAAGATATTTCATGCAAACAACAATCAAAAAAGAACAGGAGTAACTATAGTAATACTTGACAAATTAGACTTCAAATGTAAGACAAGGGTGGTACAACAATGGCCCAGCATGCAGAATTCTCATCTGCAATGCTGGAGACCTGTGTTTGATTCCTGGTTCCTGCCCATGAAAAAAAAAGTAAAACAATTAAAAAAGAGACAAAGAAGGACACTGTGTGTTAATAATAGGAACAATTCAACAAGAAGACATAACAATCATAAATATTTATGCACCAAGCCAGAGCACTCCAAAATACATGATGCAAACACTGAAAAGAGAAATAGACCCATCTACCATAATACTTGGAGAATTCAATTCCAACTCTCATCAATGGATTGAAAATCTAGACAGAGGATTAATAAAGAAACAGAGAATTTGAATAATATAATAAATGGACTAGACTTAACAGATATTTATAGAACATTACACCCCACAACAGCAGGATACACCTTTTTCTCAAGTGCTCATGGATCATTCTCAAGGATAGACCATATGCTGGGTCACAAAGCAAGTCTCAATAAATTTAAAAAGATTGAAATCATACAAACCATTTTCTCAGATAATAAGAGAATGAAGTTGGAAATCAATAACAGGCAGAGGGCCATAAAATTCACAAATATATGGAGGCTCAACAAAACACTCTTAATCAACCAGTGGTTCAAGGAAGAAATTATAAGAGAAGAAATTACAAGAGAAATCAGCAAATATTTTGAGGCAAATGAAAATGAAAACACAACATATCAAAATTTATGGGATGCAGTGAAGGCAGTGCTAAGAGGGAAATTTATTGCCTTAAATGTCTACATCAAAAAAGAAGTAAGAGCAAAAATCAAGGAATTAACTGTTCACTTGGAAGAATTAGAGAAAGAGGAGCAAACTAACCCCAAAGCAAGCAAAAAGAAAGAAATAACAAAGATTAGAACAGAAATAAATGAAATTGAGAACATGAAAACAATCAAGAAAATCAACAAAACTAGAAGTTGGTCCTTTGAGAAAATCAATAACAATGATGGACCCTTATCAAGGTTGACAAAAAGAAAAAGAGAGAGGATGCAAATAAATAAACTCAGAAATGGAAGAGGAGACATAACCACTGATCCTGGAGAAATAAAGGAGGTAATGAGAGGATGATATAAACAACATTATGCTAATAATTTAGACAACGTATGTGAAATGGACAACTTCCTAGAAAGGCATGAACAACCAACATTGACTCGAGAAGAAATAGATGACTTCAACAAACGAATCACAGATAAAGAAATTGAATCAGTCATCAAGAAGCTCCAAAAAAAGAAAAGTCCAGGACCAGATGGCTTGACATATGAATTCTTCCACACATTCAAGAAATAATTAGTACTAATCCTGCTCAAACTCTTCAAAAAAATTGAAGAGGATGGAAGGCTACCTAACTCACTCTATGAAGCCAACAACACCCTCATACCAAAGCCAGGCAAAGATATTACAAGAAAAGAAAATTACAGACCAATCTCTCTAATGAATATAGATGCAAAAATCCTCAACAAAATTCTAGCAAATCGAGTCCAGCAACACATTAAAAGAATTATACATCATGACCAAGTAGGATTCATCCCAGGCATGCAAGGATGGTTCAACATAAGAAAATCAATTAATGTAATACACCATATCAACAAATCATAGTGGAAAAACCACAAGATCAGAAAAACCACACATCATCAGGGAATATATGAAAAACCCAGAGCTAACATCATCCACCATGGGGAAAGACTGAAAGCTTTCCCCCTAAGATCAGAAACAAGACAAGGATGTCCACTGTCACCATTGTTATTCAACATTGTGTTGTAAGTTCTAGCCAGAGCAATTAGACAAGGAAAAGAAATAAAAGACAACAAAATTGGAAAGAAGAAGTACAACTCTCACTGTTTGCAGATGATATGATACTATATGTTGAAAACCTCAAAAAAAAATCCAAAGCAAAACTACTTGAGCTAATAAATGAGTACAACAAAGTGGCAGGTTACAAGATCAACACTCAAAAATCTGTAGCATTTCTATACACTAGTAATGTGCAATCTGAGGGAAAAATCAAGAAAAAAATTCCATTTATAATTGCAATCAAAAGAATAAAGTATTTAGGAATAAATTTAACTAAGGAAACAAAAGACCTATACAAAGAAAACTATAAGAAATTACTAAAATAAATCACAGAAGACTAAATAAGTGAAAGGGAATACTGTGTTCATGGATTGGAAGACTAAATATAGTTAAGATGTCAATTCTGCCTGAATTGATTAATAGTCTCAATGCAATACCAATTAAGATCCCAACAATTTACTTTGCAGAAATAGAAAAAAAAACAATAGCCAAATTTATTTGGAAGGGCAGGGTGTCCCCAAGTAGCTAAAAATATCTTGAGAAAGAAAGATGAAGTCAGAGGTCTCATTCTCCCTGACTTTAGGGCATATTATGAAGCTACAGTGGTCAAAACAAGATGGTGCTGGTATAAAGATAGATATACTGACCAATGGAATTGAAAAGAGTGTTCAGATGTAGACCCTCTCATTATGGACAATTGATCTTTGGTAAGGCAGTCAAGCCAACTCATCTGGAACAGAGCAGTCTCTTCAATAAATGGTGCCTGGAGACTAGGTATCAATACACAAAGGAAAGAGGACCCATATCTCACACACTATAGAGAAATTAATTCAAAATTGATCAGAGACTGAGTGAAGGGATAGGAGGGCGAAAGAGGCAGCAATTCAGGAGTGCAGCTGACCTGGGAGAGCCTTCTGCACCACATGAGGCAGCCCTAGTTGAAGAAGCCAAGGAACTGAGAAGAAAAAGCTGGAGCCTGGCATGGAAGCAAGGATTCGTGGAGCTGTGGAACCTGAGGGAGTGCATGAACTGGATCCAGGGGACTAGGAAGTAAGCCAGGCCAGAGTCCTTGGGTACACTACCCTCACCAATGCAGCCCTGTGGCTGGTGACTCACCCTACACCCCTTGTACCTGAATCCTGTCACCCACTCCCATTCCCCATGCTCCAGTTGTCCCCACACCACCAGCCCCCAGTGCACGTACCTACCCCACAGCCACACCCCAAATGCAACCCAAAACGCACCTCTCCTGCACCCCTCCCAAGCACTACTTCCCCTTCCCTGTTTCCAGCATGCTGTTGCCAGTGCATAAAGGTGCAGGCACAAACCTCCATACCTAGGCTACCCCCACCCTCGCCCATAGTGTCACACAGCCTCACCCCAACTTCCCTGAGCTCAAAGTATCCATTTATAGCTCTCCCAGGTCCACACATGTGCACAGGCCTCCAATCATGTCGTGCAGCTCTGGGAACCATATTTTAAAGCAGTCCTAGAACCATGCATGTGCATAGCCCTCAGTCTCACTTCCCAGCTCTTAGAAAGTGCCGACCTGTGCAGCCAGGTCACATCTGCCCTGAATTCATTAAGTCATAAAAATGACCTGCTGCCATAGCTCTACATAAGTGCACAAAGGGCCCTGGGCCTTAGGTCAGTGCACACAATGGTTATGCAACACAGGGCAGTGCACCTGCACAGTTCTATTCTCCATGGCTGCTGGGTGTCAACATTCACAAGCAGAATCCTAACATCCTCAACCTGTGCCCCTACATGCCCTGAAACAAATCACCATACCGCATGCTCTACTGCATGCCCTGCTCCCTGATGTGCCATCATCCTGCAAACACAAAGCCTTGGGCTACTAAAGAAATCAACTCCCAAAGTAAATCAATCAAGATATTTACATGCCATGAAGACCAGCAGATCAATAAACCTATCACAATGCAGACAGACATAGCCCTGCCTAATGACCAAACTAAAATACCAGAGGAGACACAGACATTGGAACAACTAATGAAAGATGTTCATACAGCTCTGCTTGATAAAATAAGTGGGACACCAAATGACATAAAGGAGATCAAGAAGACAGTAGAAGAGCACGAAGAGGAAGTTGAAAGAATAAAAAGAAAAATAGCAGATATCAAAGAGACTAAAAACTCTGTGGACCAAATAAAAAGCATATTAGAGGCACACAACACCAGAGTCGAAGAGATAGAAGAAAGAATGAGTGACATAGACAACAGGATAATTGGCTTTGAAAACTCAAAAAGCAAATGGAAAAAAGATGGAAAAAAACTGAATGGGAGCTCAGGGAAATTATAGCCAAAATAAAGCATACAAATATAAGACTCATTGGTGTCCCAAAAGGTGAAGAGAGAATTAAAGAGCTAGGAAAAGTAGTTGACAATATAATGGGGGAAAACTTCCCAACCCTCATAAAGGACATAAATATACAAGCCAAAGAAGCCCAATGAACTCCAAACAGAATAAATCCAGATAGGCCTTCCCCAAGGCACATACTAATCAGTCTGTCAAATGTTGAAGAGAAGCAGAAAACCCTGACAGCAGCAAGAGAAAAACAATCTACAACATACAAGGAAAATCAAATAAGTCTGAGTTCAGACTACTTAACTAGCACTCTGGAGGCGAGAAGGCAATGGTATGATATATTCAAGATCCTGAAAGAGAAAGACTTCCGGCCAAGAATTCTGTACCCAGTCAGAATATCCTTCAAAACTGAGGCAGATTAAAGTTTTCACAGGCATAGTCCTGAAAGAATTTGTCAACAAGAGACCGGACATAAAGAAATACTACAAGGAGTTCTGATGGTTGGGAAAAAAAGACAGGAGAGGAAGGTCTGGAGGAGGGCACAGAATTGAAGAGTACCACTAAGGGTAATTTAAAGAATACAAAGAGAAGGAGGAAAAAGAATATATAGATCTGACAAATAAAAAAGAAAGATAAGATGGTGGAATCAATAAATGCCTTTTCAGTGATAACTTTGAATGTTAATGGACTAAACTAACCAATTAAAAGATACAGATTGGCAGACTGGATTAAGAAACATAATCCAGCTATATGCTGCTTAAGAGACTCATCTTAGACGCAAATATACAAATAGATTGAAAGTTAAAGGATGGAAAGAGATTTTTTCCATGCAAGTTGTAACCAAAAGAACGCAGGAGTACTTATACTAATATCGGACAAAATAGACTTTAAATGTAAAGATATCATAAGAGACAAAGAAGGACACTGTATACTAATTAAAGGGTCAATTTACCAAGAAGATACCAAAATCATAAACGTTTATGCTCCCAATCAAGGAGCTCCAAAGTACATGAGACAGACATTGGCAAAACTGAAGGGAGTGAAAGATGTTTCAACAATAATAGTAGAAGACTTCAATACACCACTCTCCTCTATAGATAAAACAATCAGACAGAAGATCAGCAAGGAAATAGAGAAATTAAATAATTTGATAAATTAATTAGACCTAACAGACATATAGAGGTCAATGCACCCCAAATCACAAGGTTATATATTCCTCTCTAATGCTCATGGAACATTCTCTAAGATAGATCATATGCTGGGGCACAAAACAGGTCTTTATAAATTTTAAAATATTGAAATTATTCAAAGCACTTTCTCTTATCAAAATGGGATGAAGCTGGATCTCAATAACCACAAAAGAATGAGAATATTCACAAATATATGGAGATTAAATAACACACTCTTAAACAAACAGTGGGTGAAAGAGGAAATTGCTACAGAAATCAGTAGCTATCTGGAGATTAATGAAAATGAGAATACAATTTAACAGAATTTATGGGATGTGGCAAAGGCTGTGCTGAGAGGGAAATTTAGTGCCCTAAATTGCTATGTTAAAAAACAAGAAAGGGCAAAAATCGAGGACTTAACAGCAAACTTGGAGAAACTTGAGAAAGAACAGCACATTAACCCCAAAGAAAATAGAAGAGATGGGTGGGCCACCATGGCTCACCAGGCAAGAATGCTCACCTGCCATGCCAGAAGACCCAGGTTTGATTCCTGGAGCCTGCCCATGTTAAAAAAAAAATAGAAGAGAAATAACAAAGATTAAAGCAGAGATAAATAAATTAATGGGAGAGAACAATAGAAAGAATCAATAAAACCAAAAGCTGGTTCTTAGAGAAAATAAATAAAATTGATGGGCCACTAGCAAGACTGACAAAGAAAAAAAGAGAGAGGATGAAAATAAACAAAATCAGAAATGAGAAGGGGTGCACTACCACAGACCCTAAAGAAATAAAATAAATCATAAGAGGACACTATGAAGAAGTATACACAAACAAACTAGACAACTTATATAAAATAGACAAATTCCTGGAGATGCACAAAGAAGTTACAGTGACTCAGGAAGAAATGGAATATCTCAGCAAACCAATCACAAGGAAAGAGATTTAATCAGTCATCAAAAATCTTCCAACAAAGAAAAGCCCAGGGCCAGATGGTTTCACTGGGGAATTTTATCAAACATTCCAGAAAGAACTAACACCAATCCTGTTCAAACTTTTCCAAAACACTGAGGAAAAAGGAACTCTACCTAACTCATTTTATGAAGCTAATATTATTTTGATACCAAAACAAGGTAAAAGTGCTATAAGAAAGGAAAACTACAAGCCAATCTCCCTAATGAAAGTAGATGCAAAAACTCTCAATAAAATATTAGCAAATCAAATCCAACAGCATGTTAAAAGAATTATACACCATGACCAAGTGGGGTTTATATCAGCAATGCAAGGATGGTTCAATGCAAGTAAATCAATTAATGTAATACACAAACACACTAACAAATCGAAAGGGAAAAATCACATGATCATCTCGATTGATACTGAAAAAGCATTTGACAAAATTCAGCATCCTTTTATAACAAAACACTCCAAAAGATAGGAATCAAAGGTAACTACATCAATACGATAAAGGGAATATATCAAAAATCGATTGCCAGCATCATACTCAATGGACACAGACTGAAAGCCTTCCCCTTAAGATCAGGTACAAGACAAGGATGCCCACTGTCACCACTATTATTCAACATTGTGCTAGAAGTTCTAGCTAGAGCAATCAGGCAGGACAAAGAAATAAAAGGCATCCAAATTGGAAAGGAAGAAGTAAAACTCTCATTATTTGCCGATGACATGATACTATACTTGGAAGATCCTGAAATATCTACAGCAAAATTACTTGAACTGATAAACAAGTTCAGCAAGGTAGCAGGATATAAAATTAGTTTGCAAAAATCAGTAATATTTCTATACACAAGCAATGACCTAGCTAAGGAGTCAGTTAAGGAAAAATATCCATTCAAAATAGCAACTAAAAGAATCAAATACTTCAGAATGAACTTAATTCGAGATGTAAAGGACTTGTACACAGAAAACTGCATAACATTGCAAAAAGAAATCAAAGGAGATCTAAAAAGGTGCAAAGACATTCCCTGCTAGTGGATAGGAAGGCTAAATACAGTTAAAATATCAAACCTCCCGAAATTGATCTACAGATTCAACAAAGTACCAATCAAAATTTCAACAAACTACTTTGAAGATTTGGAAAAGTTGACTACCAAATTCATCTGGAAGGGAATGACACCCCAAATAGCTAAAAGCATCCTAAAAAAGAACAAAGTGAGAGGATTAACACTCCCTGACTTTAAAACCTATTATGAAGCCACAGTTGTCAAATGGCACTGGCACAAAGACAGAAGCATTGACCAATGGAATCGAATCGAGAGTGCAGAAATAGACCACCAAATGTATGGTCACCTGATTTTTGACCAGGCCCCTAAATCCTCTGAACTGGGACAAAATAGTCTTTTCAATAATTGGGCATGGAAGAACTGGATAAAAATAGCCAAAAAAAAATGAAAGAGGATCCCTATCTTAAACCCTACACAAAAAATAACTCAAAGTGGATCAAACACCTAAATATAAGGACTTGCACCGTAAAGCTTCTAGAAGAAAATGTAGGGAAACATCTTCAAGACCTACTAATAGGAGGTAGCTTCTTAAACTTTATACCAAAAGCAGAAGCCTCAAAAGAAAAAATACATAAATGGGAACTCCTCAAAATCAAATGTTTCTGTACCTCAAGAGATTTTGTCAGAAAGGTGAAGAGGCAGCCAACTCAATGGGAGAAAATATTTGAAAATCACGTATCAGACAAAGGTTTGATTTCTAGTATATAAAAAGAAACCATCCGAGTCAACAAGAAAAGAACAAACAAACCAATTATAAAATGGGCTAAAGATGAATAGGCATTTTTCTGAAGAGCAAGTACAGATGGTTCAAAAGCACATGAAGATATGCTCATTTTCTCTGGCTGTAAGGGGAATGCAGATCAAGACTACAATTAGATACCACCTCACACCCCTAAAAAAGGCTGCTATTAAACAAGCAGGCAAGTCTAAATGTTGGAGATGATGTGGAGAAACTGGCACACTTATGCACTGCTGGTGGGAATGTGCAATGGTGCAGGCACTATGGAAGACTGTTTGGCAGTTCTGTAAGAAACTAAATATTTAGTATCCCTATGACCCAGCAATACCACTACTTGGCATATACCCAGAAGAGCTGAAAGCAATGACACAAACAGACATTTGCACACCGATGTTCATAGCTGCATTGTTCACAATTGCCAAAAGATGGAAACAAACCAAACGCCCATCAACAGATGAGTGGATCAACAAAATAAGGTATATACATATGATGGGATATTATGCAGCAGTAAGACAAAAAGACGTCCTGAAGCACATGACAAGATGGATGAGCCTTGAGGACATAATGCTGAGCTATGTTCAAAGGGAAACCATCAGCACTACCACATCAACAGCAAGGGTAAAGAATGGGGTAAGGGACAAGAATTTAAAGGTTTAGAGTTCCTATTTGGCAAAGGTGTGTTTATTGTTTTTCTGTCTCTTGGGAACAATGGAATTATCTAAAATTGAGAATGTTGATGTACTGTGGACTTTGGGCCCTCTACATGATGCCCAATGAATGCAGGTGGCTGAAGGATGCACTGACAGAGAATTAGATTGGCAAACGTTGTATACTTATGAACAAAGATTGTGCTGCTACAGAAAGGAATAATGTTGTGAGGCATGCAATGATTTCAATGAACATGTGGGACATTTGGTCAGACAGAATCAGCCAGAAACAAAACAACAGCAATGGTATGGTTACCTTTAGAAAATGCTTATAAGAAAACAGGGGCCTAGATTGTGAGCAGACATATTAAGTCTGGAGTGGTGATTGTTGTTTCTGGATTTTGAGAGGCAGTTTTACATATATAACCTGATATTTAGAGATAAGAACAAAGCCTAACAGGTTGGGGTTAAAGTAATTCAGAACATAGGGGTAAGGAAGACAGTGTCTATATTTTAAATCCACACATACGGTTTGAGACCAATGGAAGAAAGTTTTATTTGATCTGGAACTGAAATTTTCTGTAGCACATAATCTAATTCAATTAATCTGTACAGTTCATTTGAACAGTTGAAACACAGGAAACACAGAATAAGACAGAGATCCTTTAATCCTGTATAGATTATTGTAATGCCTGGAAACATCCTACAGTATATGAAGCAGATAATCAAAAAGTATTGGCAAAGTCTCCTGAGCGAGGGGAGAAAGACTATGGAACTATTAAACTTTACCATCAGGGAATCCCCTGATACTGTGTCAAACTTCAGGGACACCCAAATCAATAGGCCATGCCCTCGATGATGAGACTTACTCTTGTGAAACTTATATAGGTACCAGTGAAGCTTAGACTACCTATAGGCATATCTAAGTGTTACTTCTGGAGGGCCTCTGTTGTTGCTCAAATGTGGCCTCAGTCTCTCTAAGCCCAACTCTGCAAATGAAATCATTGCCCTCCACCCTACATGGGACAGGACATCCAGGCATGAAAGTCTCCCTGGTGATGTGGGAGATGAATCCCAGGGATGAATACAGACATGGCACCATGGGATCAACAATCAATGACAGAGAGATTTCAAATAGAGTCGAGAGGCTACTCTGGAGGATGTTCTTATGCAAGCTTCAGGTAGACCTTGCTACCTATCATAACCTGCCAACTCTCAACCAGGACCATTCCAGCCAATCCTAAAGAACACCAAGGACAATATATAAGATTCCACAAGGGTTCCAGGCACTAGAGTAACTTTCCAGAAGCTTATAATGTCCAGATGGGTCCCTGGTCCAGATCAGTCCTGAAACCTAGCCCAGCCTCTCCAGAACATCAGATAGTTCTATCTCCCTACCCCATATTAATGACGACCCTTCTAATATCAAAAATTTAGAACTGCCATAGCTCAAACAACCCCAATGAGAGGTATGGAAAGCTCAAAGGTGATGGTGGAATTATACATAGAAGCTAAGACTTAACAAATGAGTATGAATGCTGAATCATTAAATTGATATCTATTTTAGTCTCCAGTATTTTCTAGCAGCTAGAAGTAAAAACCTAAAATTGTGAAATTGTAATGCGTCAAGGTCTGAAATATGTTCTACAACTAATTGTGGTGTTGTGCTTTCAAGTTTATAGCTTTTTTGCATATATGTTATTTTTCACAAAAAAATAAGAAGGAAAAAAATTCATTGTGATGATAAAAAAGTACTTATACCCTCTAGTCTCCTATATTCTGGATCAGCTAGAAGGTAAAGTATGAAAGGATTGTATAGTAGCCCATGACAAACTCTGGAATCTGTCCTTTAACCACTTGTCGAAGAGTGCTTCGAAAACTATTGCTTTTTTATTTCTTTGCTTTGTATATATACGTTATACTTAAAAAAAAATTTATCAAAGACCTAAATATTAGTGCAAAGGCCATAAAACTTATAAAAGAAAATGTAGGGAAATATCTCATAAATTTTGTGGCAAGAGGTGATTTCCTAGACCTTACACCCAAAATATGAGCAATGGAAAAACAAGTAGATAAATGGGATCTCTTCAAAACTAAACACTTTTGTGCATCAGATAACTTTGTCAGGAAAGTAAAAACGCAGCCTACCCAATGGGAGACAATATTTTGAAACCACATATAAGATAAAGGTTTAATATCTAGAGTATATAAGAGATTCTACAACTCAAGAACATTGAGACAAACTACTCAATTCAAAAATGGGCAAAAGACATAGACACTTTTCAGAAGAGTAAATACAAATAGCTAAAAGGCATATGCAAAGATGCTCAACTTCATGGTCTATTAGGGAAATGAAAATCAAAACCACAATGAGATCCCCATTCATGCACTTCTCCCACCCCCCACAAAAAAAACAAGCAAAACAAACAAACAAAAATTCAATAAATGGTGCTGTAATAACAGGATACTCACATTGAAAAACAATGAAATGAGGGTGGGCCACATGCCTCAGTGGCAGAGTTCTCGCCTGCCATGCCAGAGATCCGGGTTCAATTCCCAGTGCCTGTCCATGCAAAAAAAAAAGAAACAAACAAACAAACAAAACGAAAAATAATGAAATGTGACCCCACCATACAGCATACAAAAAAAAAACCCACAATGAGATATCTTCTCACACCAGTTATAATGGCCATCATCCAAAAAAGAAACAGAAAGGGACAAGTGCTGGAGAAGGTATGAAGAAAAAGATTACTTATTCACTGTTGGTGCTGCAACCACTCTGGAAGGTAGTTTGGCATTTCTTCAGGAAGCTAAGTACAGAATTACCATATGATCCAGCAATTCCACTACTAAGTATACCTAGTAATGGAACTGAAATCAAGGACACAATTGGGCATTTGCACACCAATATTTATAGCAGAATTATTTATGATTGCTAGGAGATGGGAACAGTGCAAATGTGCATCAAAGGACAAGTGACTAAGCAAAATGTGGCATAGACATATGATGGTATATTATGCAGGGTGAGATAGAATAAAGTCATAAAGCATGTAACGAAGTGGATGAAACTTGAGGACATTATGCTGAGTGAAATTAGCCAGAAACAAAATGATGAATACTGCTTGTTCTCACTAATATGAACTAACATTAATGAATAAACATTGAGAGTTAAAGTTAAGAGCACAGGTTATCAGGAGATAGAAAGAGGATAGAGATTGGGCATTTGGTGCTGATGGAGTACAGAATGTTCAACAGAACTGACTGTAAAGATCTGTAAATGAATAGTACAATATTATATGAGGTAGCACAATAATATAAGTACACTGAACAAAGCTAAATGTGAGAATGATTGAGTGAGGGAGGGGCACTGTGGCCAGGCCTGACACCAGGAGGAAAGTTAGAGGATAAAGACCAAGTTGGTAAAGAATGCCTTGAGTGACCAATGATGGTGATTAAATGTACATATATAAGAATGTTTTTGCATAAGGGAGAACAAATGAATATCAACATTGCATATTGTTGAAAATGGGATGGTATATGGAAAAAATGCATAAAATGCACACTAGGGTCTATAGTTAACAGTAGCTTTGTTACATGCTTCCAATGAATGTAACAAAGGCAGTATACTAAACCAAATGTTAACAAGTAGGGGATATGGGGTAAGGTTATAGGATTCTTTGTGGGTTAAAAGAAAATATCATCCCATAGATTGTAGAGGTGAAGGAATGGCTATGTGATTAGGCTTGGAATCATTGATTATTTACTTAGGTTGGATTGTATGATGTGTGAATGAAACTGTTTAAAAATGAACAGAGATAAAACCGCTGGAGAAAATGTATTTATTCACTGTTGGCAGGGAAGCTGAAAGATGCAGCCCTTCTGGAGGGCAGTGCAGTGGCTCCAAATGAAGCTAGGGGTGGGACTGCCATATGATCATGCAACCCAGTAGTTAGGTATATACTTGGAGGAACTGAGAGTGGGGACACGAATTGGCATTTGCACACTGGTGTTTATGGTAGCAGTGTTCACAATTTGCAATGGATGGAGGTGGCCCAAAGGTACAGTGACTAATGAACTAAAGACTGAGTTGTGGTGTGTGTGTGTGTGTGTATATATATATATATGATAGACTATTAACTGGTTGCAAGAAGGAAAGGAATTTGTGAGGCATGCAACTAGGTGAATTAACCTTGAGGACAGTATGTTGAATGAAATGTGTCAGAAATGAAAACAAAAGTATTTTCATGCCTCACTCATACGGACTAACTCTAATACACAAACTGAGAGAATGGGAGATGAGAGCATGGGTTATCCGATTGAGGCCTATTGTAAAGATTGTAAGCTCTTACAGCAATCACATGTATTTAGGAGTTGTAACTATTATTTCTAAATTCTGAGATACTAAGCTATTTGTGTATAACTTGGTCATTCCCTGGGACTTCAGGTATTTATGTGACACCTGAGACACAGAGTTAGAGCCCTGAAGCTTTATGAAAGTCAGCATTACCCCATACAGCAACTGTTAAAAAGTTGAAATAGTGATCAGAGTTCAAGTAGGGATATGAATGAAGCTGATTTGGATAGGACTAAGGTAAATAAGAATGCAGGGAAAAGGGTGATATGGACTGCATTTTAAAACTTCAACTTCTGTGTAAGACCAAAGTAAGAGATGCTTATTTGGTGCAAAATTTATATTTTTGGTAGCACACTATCTGACTTGTATGGTCAGTTTATTCAAACACCATAATTACATGGAATCTTGAGAAGTGAGTGAGATCTTGTTGGCTTGCACAGGTTGGTGTGATACACCAATGCATCCCAGAGTAATTTGGGCAGACAAGAAAAAAGTATTTGCAAAGTCCCCTTGAAGGACTGGGAAGAAAGAAGAAAATATTAAACTTCCCCACCTGGGGAATTCCCAATATTCTTGCAAGCATTGGGAACAGCCAATTTGATAAATGAGCCCTCATTCTTGGTACTTGCCCCTATGAAACTTATTCCCCAAGGGAGAAGATAAGTCTACTTATGATTATGCCTAAGAATCATCCCCAGAGAACCTTTTTTGTGGCTCTGATGTAGCCTTCTCTCAAAGCCAACTTGCAGGTGAACTCATTGTCCTCCCCACTATGTGGGACATGACTCCCAGGGTTATAAATCTTACTGGAGACATGGGACATGGGTCTCGGGGATGAATCAAGACCTGGCATCATGGGATTTGGAAAGCCTTCCTGAACAAAAAGGGGAAGAGAGAAATGAGACAAAATGAAGTTTCAGTGGCTGAGAAATTTCAAATAGAGTCTAGAGGTTATTCTGGAGTTTATTCTTATGCATTATATAGATATCCCTCTAAGTTTCTAGTATATTAGAATAGCTAAAAGGTACTACATGAAACTGTTAAACTGTATCACAGTAGCCTTGATTCTTGAAGGCAATTGTATGACTATATAGCATTTACAGTGACCATATGATTGTAAACTCCTTGTGGCAGAAGCTCCCTTTATCCAGGGTATCGACAGATGAGTAAGAAAATAAAGACAAAAATAAATAAATAATAGAGGGTATAAGGGGTAAAAAAAACAATTGGGCAGTTTGCAATACTAGTGGTCAATGAGAGGGAGGCATATGCAGTATGGGATGCATGGGATTTTTCGTTTTTATTTTTATTTCTTTTTCTGGAGTGATACAAATGTTCTAAAAATGATCGTGTAATGAATATACAACTATGATGTGGTGATATTGTCAGTCATTTATTGTATACTTTGGATGGATTTTCTGGTATGTGAAGATATCTCAATTAAGTATTTTTAAAAGACTTTGTAATTTTTAAACTTTTTTTATTGTATAATATAGCATATGTACAAAGCAAAGAAATAAAAAAGCAATAGTTTTCAAAACACTCTTCACCAAGTAGTTACAGGACACATCCCAGAGTTTGTCATGGCTGCCATATGATACTCTCATATTTTCCTTCTAGCTGCTCCAGAATATAGGAGACTAGAGGGCTTAAAACTTTTTATCATCACAATAGGCTTCTTTTCCTTCTCCTTTTGTGAACAATAACATATATACAAAAAAGCTATAAAAAGACTTTGTAATTTTAAATTTGAATCGTAAATATTATTACCATATAATTTAAAAAAAAAGAAGAAGAAGATAAATTTATCCCTGACCACTGAAACAACCTAGAAGCAATGACAGCCTAATAACAACAAGTGCCCGTGGAACATAGATTGCAAGTTCTGAATATCATTGCTCCACGAAATGAAACCAGGAATTCTTGGAGAAATTTCGGATGCTGTGTTTGGAGCATGGACTACACTATAACAGCCTGAAAGTCTTCTTGTGCTAGAAAGCAATGGTACTATCAGCAACAACTGTTGTCATGTCAAAAGGTCTCAGAAACCAACTTGAAGGGTTCATATTACTTTGGGTCAAAAAGAAAACTTACTGTGATTTATGGAAATACAATATATAAAAATATATTAAGAAATCCATTATTTCATAATGATGTAAAAACACATTAGTCATTTCTGACACTTACCAGGACACCAAATCACTTTGAAAAGACTTTAAATGAAAGGAAAACATCAAAAATTTATCTTAGCTTTCCTATAAGAACAGTATTTCAGGATAACCACATAGCTGATGACAGAAATATTTTTTCTTTAATTCAGGCTAATAAATTCACAAGAAATGACAGCTTTGTAAAATCACCAAATCACCAAAGCCTACCTAGAATTATGCACAAGAGTTACTTCCAGAGAACCTCTTTTGTTGCTCAGATGTGGCCTCCTCTCTCTAAGCTCAACTCTACAAGGAAAATCATTACCCTCCCCACTACATGGGGCATGATGTCCAGGGGTGTGATTCTCCCTGACAACGTGGGACATGACTCCCAGGGCTGAGCCTGATCCTGTCATCATGGAATTGACCCTGCCCTCTTGACAGGAAGGGGGGAAAGAAATATAACAGAAAAAGGTAATAATGGCTAAGAGAGTTCAAATAGAGTCAAGAGGCTATTCTGCAGGCTACTCCTATACAATATTTAGCTAGATATTGCTAACTGCCATGGTTTGATGAAAAAAAAAAAAAACCAACATCATTCCTGTTAACCCTAAAGAACACCTAGGGCTCTATCTGAGACCCTCCAAACTAAGGAGAGTCCACATACTAAGATTACTTTTCAGAAATCTAAAACCTTCAGATGGTTCCTAGGCCCCTAAGCCCTGAAACCGAGAGGTGTCAGCCTGTCCAAGAACATCAAGCATTTGCATCACCCTATCCCATATTGCTGACACCTCTTTTCAATATGAAACTATTTAAAATTGGCATAATCCAATATCCCTGAAGATTGGGAAAATGATCAAAGGAGAGGAGGGGTTATACTAGAAAAGTTAGGATTTAACAAATAAGTATGGCTACTGAATCATTATATTGATATTTCTTTTTTAGTCTGAAGTGTCTTGTAGCAATTAGAGGGAAAAATTGTGGAAATTTAACCATATAAAACTTTGAAATCTGTTCTATAACTACTTGCTAAAATGTATTTTGAAATTTTAAAAAAATGTATTTTGAAATTTATTACTTTTATATATATATTTGTCATATTTCACAATAAAAGAAATCATTAGCTTACAGGTTGGCAGGACACTTTATAATGCAGAAACAGGCTAACACCACCTGAACTCCACTGATAAAACTTATTATAAAGAGCAAGACATCCAGGCATAATGTGCCTCCTGATGTGATGCAGTAGGGGGTAAATAGCACCACCCATGAAGGATTCTTGGCTAAAAAAAAAAAATGAATCCAAATCTAATCAAATCTCTAAGAAAAAATCATAATTGTGAAAACAAAGTTTTATTGCATGTATTAGTTAGGGTTCTCTAGAGAAACAGAATCAACAGGTAACACTTGCAAATATAAAACTTATAAAAGTGTCTCATGTGACCGCAGGAATGCAGAGTCCAAAATCCACAGGGCAGGCTGTGAAGCTGATGATTCCAATGGAGCGCCTGGAAGAATTCTACAGGAGAGGCTTGCCGCCGAAGCAGTAAGAGAGCCTGTCTCTTCTGAATCCTCCTTAAAAGGCTTCCAGTGATTAGATTGAGCATCACTCATTGCAGAAGACACTCTCTTTGGCTGATTACAAATGGAATCAGCTGTAGATGCAGCTGACGTGATCATGATTTAATTCTATGAAATGTCCTCATTGCAACAGACAGGCCAGTACTTGCCCAACCAAACAGGCACCACCACGTGGCCAAGTTGACACATGAAGCTGACCATGACAGTCCACCCCTTGTCAACTTGGCAGCTGCATATATCACCTTAAACCATACCTAATTTCTAAATAAAAAAACATTAAAACACACTTTTTTTTCTTTCACCTAACAATACTCAACTGTCCTGCATATAACTGGAAATGCAGTAACTTTCTCCAGAATAGGGTGCAAGTACTTGGGTAATATTCATTCTTAAACTTGATGTCTTACAACTTAAATAGTATAACAAGAACAAAACAGCATCACAGTCCTCATTTCTGTAACTGATCACGTGGTTGAAGTTCATATTTATCACTACCTTCTTCCACTACCCATTCCATGTTCCCTTTACCCTCAGCAAGCACTTCAGCTGGCCATGATTCTTTGCCTGGTGGGGTGACCCAAACCTTCATTCCTGAAGTTTCAGACCCATTGGTAGTCCTGCCTGGTTTGGGTTGTTGCAGTTTTCCATTGATTTTAATCACAGGGCATGACAGTACTAAAAGACACCCTAGGGGATCTCCTAGATTCCAAGAAAACTCTTCTTTACCTCCATTGTATAGTTGCAGTCCTGTTTACCCCTGATAGTCAGAGTCAATCACCCCAGACAATAATGCAATCCCCTTCTTGGCTTGTTGATGCAGGGGCATGAGTAGCCCAAAGTAACCAGGTGGCAGTCTTAGATTCCAGTTCAATGGAATCATTGTTGTTTCTCCAGGTGGAAGCACTCCCCCTCTTAGAACTAAAACCTATAAACCAGCAGAGCTCAGGGTCACAGGGACAGGAAGCAAAAATTTTCTTAGTGGGTCACTAGGGTTAACGATGAGTGGTGCCACTCCCATTTCCAACCCTTGGTTCCTGGACCCATGGATCCTGGCTATGGGAGAAACAGCACCACACAGCGGACGCTGATTCAGAGCATACAGCTTCCTGGAGAACATTACCCCAACCTTTCAAGGTATTGCCACCTAGTTGGCACTGTAATTGAGTTTTCAAAACGCCATTCCACCATTCTATCAATCCAGCTGCTTTTGGATGATGGGGAACATTGTGAGACCAGAGAATTCCATGAGCATGTGCCCATTCCCACACTTCATTTGCTGTGAAGTGTGTTCCTTGATCAGAAGCAATGCTATGTGGAATACCATGATGATGGATAAGGCATTCTGTAAATCTATGGATGGTAGCTTTGGCAGAAGCATTGCATGCAGGGAAAGTAAACCCACATCCAGAGTATGTGTCTATTCCAGTCAGAACAAATCTTTGCCCCTTCCATGAAGGGAGTGGGCCAATGTAATCAACCTGCCACCATATAGCTGGCTGGTCACCTCGGGGAATGGTGCCATATCAGGGGCTGAGTGTGGGTCTCTGCTGCTGGCGGATTGTGCACTCAGCAGCAGCTGTAGCCAAGTCAACCTTGGTGAATGGAAGTCCATCCTGATGAGCCCATGTATAACCTCCATCCCTACCACCATGACCACTTTGTTCATGAGCCCAGTGGGCAATGATAGGAGTTACTGGGGAAAGAAGCTGACTGGTATCCACAGAACGGGTCATTTTATCCACTTGATGATTAAAATCTTCCTCTGCTGAAGTCACCCTCTGGTGTGCATTCACATGGGGCACAAATATGTTCATGTTTTTAGCCCACTCAGAAAGGTCTATCTAAATACTTCTTCCCCAGGCCTCTTTGTCACCAATTTTCCAATTATGGTCTTTCCAAGTCCCTGACCATCCAGCCAAACTATTAGCAACAGCTGATGAGTCAGTATACAGATGCACCTCTGCCCATTTTTCCTTCCAAGAAAAATGAACAACCAGGTGCACCACTCAAAGTTCTGCCCACTGGGAGGATTTCCCTTCACCACTGTCCTTCAAGGACACCCCTGAAAGGGGTTGTAGTGTTGCAGCAGTCCACTTTCAGGTGGTACCTGCATATCGTGCTGAACCATCTGTAAACCAAGCCAAGTTTTCTCTTCCTCAGTCAATTCACTGTAAGGAACTCCCCAAGAGGCCATAGCTCTGGTCTGGGAAAGAGAAGGTATTGTGGCAGGAGTGGAGACCATGGGCATTTGGGCCACTTCCTCATGTAACTCACTTGTGCCTTCAGGACCTGCTCTGGCCCTATCTCTTATATACCATTTCCATTCTATGATGTAGTGCTGCTGCACATGCCCAACTTTATGGCTTGGTGGATCAGACCACACCCAGCTCATGATAGGCAACTCAGGTATCATGGTAACTTGGTGGCCCATGGTTAAGCATTCATTCTTTACTAAGGCCCAGTAGCAGGCCAAAAGCTGTTTCTCAAAAGGAGAGTAGTTATCTGCAGCAGATGGTAAGGCTTTGCTCCAAAATCCTAAGGGTCTGTGCTGTGATTCTCCTATAGGTGCCTGCCAAAGTCTCCAGACAGCATCACTATTTGCCACTGACACTTCCAGCACTATTGGATCTGCTGTATCATATGGCACAAATGGCAGAGCAGCTTGCACAGCAGCCTGTACCTGTCACAGAGCCTCTTCTTGTTCAGGTCCCCACTCAAAATTAGCAGCTTTTCTAGTCACTCAATAAATGGGCCAGAGTAGCACACCCAAATGAGGAATATGTTGTTGCCAAAATCCAAAGAGACCAACTAGGCATTCTGCCTCTTTTTTGGTCACAGGACGGGCCAGACGCAGCAACTTATCCTTCACCTTAGAAGGGATATCTCAACATGCCCCATACCACTGGACACCTAGAAATTTCATTGAGGAGGAAGATCCCTGTATTTTTGTTGGATTTCTCTCCCATCCTCTGACACGCAAATGCCTTACCAGTAAGTCTAGAGTAGTTGCTACTTCTAGCTCACTAGGTCCAATCAACATGACATCATCAACATAGTGGACCAGTGTGATGTCTTCTGGGAGGGAGAAACGATCAAGGTCCCTGAGGACAAGATTATGACATAGGGCTGGAGAGTTGATATACCCCTGAGGTAGGACAGGGAAAGTATATTGATGACCTTGCCAGCTGAAAGCAAACTGTTTCTGGTGGTCCTTACTAATAGCTATTAAGAAAAAAGCATTTGCCAGATCAATAGCTGCATAGCAGGTACCAGGGGATGTATTGATTTGCTCAAGCAATGATACCATGTCTGGAATATCAGCTGCAATTGGAGTTGCCACCTGGCTGAACTTATGATAATCCACTGTCATCCTCCAAGACCCATCTGTTTTTTGCACAGGCCAAATAGGAGAGTTGAATGGGGATGTGGTGGGAATCACCACCCCTGCATCCTTCAAGTCCTTAAGAGTGGCAGTAATCTCTGGAATCCCTCCAGCAATCCGGTATTGCTTCTGATTTACTATTTTGTTTGGTAGGGGCAGTTCTAGTGGATTCCACTTGGCCTTTCCCACCATAATAGCCCTCACTGCACAAGTTAGAGAGCTAATGTGGGGATTCTGCCAGTTGCTCAGTATGTCTATACCAATTATACATTCTGGAGCTGGGGAAATCACTACAGAATGGGTCCAGGGGCCCACTGAACCCATTGTGAGATGGGCCTAAACTAAAATTCCATTGATCACCTGGCCTCCATAAGCCCCCACTCTGACTGGTGGACCAGAGTGACGTTTTGGGTCCCCTGGAATTAATGTCACTTCTTAACCAGTATCTAATAATCCCTGAAATATCAGATCATTTCCTTTTCCCCAGTGCACAGCTACCCTGGTAAAAGGTCATCAGCCTCCTTGGGGAAGGCTTGGAGGAAGATTAACAGTATAAATTTGTGGCAATGTAACATGGTTCTTCACCAAAGAGATCTGGTCTCCCCTTCATTCAGGGGGCTCTGGGTCTGTAAACTGTCTCAAGTCTGGAAATTGATAAAGGGGCGGTGACTCTGCGTTTTTGTAATTCAGGTTAGACTTCTGTTCACTTGACCTAGAACTCTTTTGTTTATATAGCTCGAACAAGAATTTAGTACACTGCCCTTCTATTGTATTTCTAGGTACCCCATGATTTACTAGCCAATGCCACAAATTTCTGCAAGTCATATAATTTTGACTCCTGATTTGAATTTGCTGTCTATCATAATAACCACGTCTACCCTGTCTTTGGCAATTAAGTGCTGCCACCTGGCTTCTACCAATTCGGGATTCCATCATCCCCATTGTGTTTTATGATTCCAGCTCAGTGACAGCAATTCCTACAGTAATATCTGACCTACAGAGAAGTGCAACTACAGAGGTCTTCAGGGATGATGGTGCTAGTCTCACAAATTCATTTCTTACTGTTCTGGTAAAAGCGGCATCCTCCGGACATTCCTGGGGTGTAAGAGCAGGCTTTGCATGATAAATCCACTCTAACAATCCAATCTCTCTAAGCCTCTGGATCCCCTCATCTACATTATACCAGGGAAGTTCTGGCATTTCAACCTCAGGTAATGTTGGCCACCTTTTGATTCATGTTTCAACCAGCCATCCAAACAAACTGTTAATACCTTTTCTAACCCCTCAAGCTATAACATTGAATGCAGAATCTCTTCTTAGTGGGCCCATATCAATAAATTCAGCCTGATCCAGCCTTATATTCCTCCCACCATTATCTCACACTCTTAAAATCCATTGCCACACATATTCCTCTGATTTCTGTCTATATTAATTGGAAAGCTCATACAGTTCTTTTGGAGTATAACGTACCTCCTTATGTATGATACTTTGTACTTCACCTTTAGAGGCCTGTCAGGACTTTAGTCTAGTTATAGGTCTGGAAGAAATGAGGGGTGATGGGGGTGGGTTATGAAAAGAATTAGAAATATCTTCCAAGCCATTTGCTTCAGGGCATTCATTTGCAGTTCCATCTGGTGAAACAGGATTCATTACTCTAGGGTTAATCTCTTCAGCAGGAGGTTGGGTGGCCAACTCCCCAAGGCAGGCTGGAGGTGGGGCAGTTATGTCCTCAGAGCAAACTATTACAGGGTTATCTAGAGAAGACTCAGCATGACCTAGGGTTTCAACATCACCCCCGACATCATTATCTATCCATATGCCACCATCCCATTTTTCAGGGTCCCACTCCTTTCCAATCAATGCTCTCACTTTAACAGTAGACACCACGCAACATTGAGATTTCAGTTTACGTTGCAAAGTTGCTACTCTAACAATAAGATTCTGAGTCTGATTTTCACAGATCTCAAGTCTATGGCTACAGGAAATAAGATTTCCTTCAGGATACTCATAGAAATGTCTACATCTGTCAGACGGTGCTTAAGCTTCTCGTTTGAAGCCTTAAGCCCATCCCTTTCACTCCTTAATGTAGCCAACAACCAGCTAACATCTCTATACCCCTTCCACAAAACTTTGTAAAGGTGTAAAAAACATTATCCCCCAGAGCCTGGCTTCATACAAGCGAAGCATTAGGAGAATCAAATTGTGATATTTTGACTATCTCTTTTGCCAACTCACTCCGTGGATTGAGAGTGTCATTCTGATTATGGGAATCAGAGTCCTTAGTGCCTTTGAGTCCAGTCAGAGTAGAAAATCATGCATAAAAACCCATTTTTAAGATTCTGTTTCTTAAGAACCACTCCTTGTACCAAGATATATTAGTCAGGGTTCTCTAGAGAAATAGAATCAATAGGGAACATTTGCAAATACAAAATTTATAAAAGTGTCTCAGGTGACCACGGGAACGCAGAGTCCACGATCCTCAGGGCAGGCTGTGAAGCCAACGATTCCAATGGAGGGTCTGGACGAACTCCCCAGGAGAGGCTTGCCGGCTGAATCAGGAAGAGAGCCTGTCTCTTCTGAATCCTCTTTAAAAGGCTTCCAGTGATTAGATTGAGCATCACTGATTGCAGAAGACACTCCCCTTGGCTGATTACAAATGGAATCAGCTGTGGATGCACCTGATGTGATCATGATCTAATTCTATGAAATGTCCTCATTGCAACAGACAGGCCAGCACTTGCCCAACCAGACAAACAGGTACCACCCCTTGGCCAAGCTGACACATGAAGCTGACCATGACAATGCATTTCATGAAGGAGTAAAAGAGCCAAACATTTTCCACAGCCGGGCCCACTTGATTACCCTAACCCCATACCTGTAGACTCAATCTTCCCTAAGATCTAGAACAAAACCTGTTTATTCAGTAAAGGGAAATTAAAGAGCCTGAGTTTCAGTTCCCATAGCCTTGTACCCTGATCAATTCCTGGTTTCCTAGTTTAGTCCCTGTGACTAAGTTTCTATCTGGTTAATTTGCCTGCTACCACTGTTACTTCAAATGAGGGCCCTCGCTGTAATCTTACCAGTATTTCTAAACACTAGGGCCCTGATCTCCAATCCCAACCCAGCTACTGGGCACCACACTCTCTGTTGCTGGGTACCTATTTGCATCCCTATGTCTTGTCTACTCCAAGGCTGCCTGCTTTTAACATCTTGTCAGCTTATTCCATCTCTTGACCTAGAAATCTTGTGTAAATTTCCCCCATACTCTTGAAATTTGGATTAAACATCAGAACATGTATTGCTAATTCACAATATCTTGGGGTAGGTTGGTGAAATTATTCTTGTTTTAAATGGAACAAAAACATGTGAAACACTTATCTCTGGCCCCATAGTATACTTAGGACAGCATTATCAACCTGTGTATCTTAAATAAGACCAGCAGACTCAGCCCAGAACTCTGTTGGCAAATGCTCCTGTTCTCTTCCAGCCTTGAGTCCCTCCCCTTCCTCCTCTGTCACTGCTATGCCTCTCCAGTCACTTCTTCCTGCTCTGGCTCA
The DNA here is from genome assembly GCF_023851605.1 of Tamandua tetradactyla. Taxonomy (NCBI): domain Eukaryota; kingdom Metazoa; phylum Chordata; class Mammalia; order Pilosa; family Myrmecophagidae; genus Tamandua; species Tamandua tetradactyla. The sequence continues at coordinate 49,527,254 of NC_135353.1, read as the reverse complement.
CCCTATCCATACTCTAACAGGAATGCTTTCTCCTCTCCTTCTCATTAACAGCTTCAGCAACCATGAAAATCCCCTAGTAGCTACTTCAACTCAAGGGGTATGAACTTCTTCTGTTTTATATATATATATATATATATATATATATATATATATATATATATATATATATATATATGTATATATATATGTAAAACAAAACTAATATCAAAAATCACACACTGTCTACCTTGTCAACAGATGAGTAGAACATATGGAATAAAAATAAATAATAGGGGGAACAAATGTTAAAATAAATTTAGTTTGAAATGTTAGTGCTCAATGAAAGGGAGGGGTAAGAGTATGATATGTATAATTTTTTTGTTTTCATTTTATTTTTCTGTTTCTTTTTATTTCTTTTTCTGAATTGATGATATTCATGATGATGAATATGCAACTGTGTGATGATATTGTGAATTACTGATTATATATGTAGAACGGAATGATCATATGTTAGGAATGTTTGTGTTTCTTTCTTGTAATTTTTTTTAATTAATAAAAAATTTTTTTAAAAAATCACACACTGGGTGGGCCACGATGGCTCAGCAGGGAGAGTTCCCACCTGCCATGCTGGAGACCTCAGTTCGATTCCCGGTGCCTGCCCATGGGGAAAAAAAAAATCACACAGACATATGGCTTAATGAATTCTTATAAAATGATACTCTTGTAACCATTATCAAGTCAAGAAATACATAATTGTCATCCCCCCAGAATCCCCTTCCATGTAAACTGTACTGATCACAAATCCCTCCCTTTCCCTCATACAAAATTGTCCAGATTTCTACAGAAATTATTTCCTTAATTTTTAAATAAATGTACTAGCTAAATGGGCATTCTTAGTCAATATTTTATAGTCTTGCCTATTTTTTTTAATTAGGTACGTTTTCAATCTCTTCCAATACATGGATTATCCTACCATCCTTCTCTTTTCCTTATAATTTATCTGTAGAAAAACACAAGCTATTTGACTAATAGTATCCCAGTCAGGACTGGGCTGATAGGCCAATCAATTGGTATTTCACTGAACTTAACTTTACCTTCCCCATTTTCTGCCCATTTTTCTATAGAGTAGTCTTGCTGCTACAGGAGTTTTAAAAGAAAGAAATCTCCTCATGCCCCTCTCCAGCATGACTGATTAAAAGAAGCCAGTTTCCTTGCTACCAGCTGCTGCCAGCTTGGCAAACATCTGGCAGTTTAGGTGACTATCTGATGTCTGAAGCTCATCTACATGCCTCCAGTTTCAGTTTCACTATTTCCTTTCCTCTTGATGAGAGGTGTGTTTTGACTCCTGAGAGCTGGAAAGGTAGAAACAGAAGCATCTGTAATATTGTTGCCAATTGGGATTCAGGGAACCGTATTCTTTCCCATTGTTGACCAATTTCTAATGGTGAGTTTGGGGGATTGGTTGAGTTCCTAAGTCTGGTCCATGCTATTTAGGATACTGGGGGTTCAGTATCTTTAAAAATATTTTATATGTTTAAATATACTTTATATTGTCAAAAGGTGAAAGCAACACAAGTGTCCATGAACTGAAGAATGGATAAATAAAATGGGGTATATACATGCAATGGAATATTATTAAGCATTAAAATAGAATGATCTGATACATGCAAGAATATGGATGAACCTTGAAGACATGCTGAATGAAATAAACCAGACACAAAAGAACAAATGTTGCATGTTCTCCTTTATATGAAACAATTAAAATATGTAAATTCATAGAGTTAGAAATGGGAATACAGGTTACCAGGGGCCAGGGTGAGGGTGGGGAATGAAAACTTAACACTTAATGTGTACAGGGATTCTGTTTGTGTTATGGAGAAATTTTGGTAATGGACAATGCTGATAGTAGAACCACACTGTGAGTGTAATTAACACCAATTAATTGTATATTTGAAAGTGGTTAAAATGGGAACTTTTAGACTCCACTTTTATGACCATGATAAAGATAAAATCGGAGGCTTATAATACAGAATATAGGGGATATAGAGATACATAGAAGCTAGAGATGGGTGAATGGTTAGCTAATGAGGTTGGACTCAAATGTAAGGGAATAGACATAAGCGAAGGCAGTTCACTAGTGGGTCTATAACTAATATTACCATTTTGAATGTGAACATGATTGAAAGGTTGTATAGACCTATGTGTCCCACTGATTAACACTACAGTACAAATACAAATAAGTTCTTGCATGAACTACTTCAAAGGTACGATTCTTGTACAAAGAGTGTTTAAGTCCAGGGTACAGGGGGAGAACTGCTATTGCATGCTATGAGCTATGTTCAAAAGGAAACCATCAGCAATACCACAGCAACAGCAGAGGTAAATAATGGTAGGAGGGACAAGAGTTAAGAGGAGGTTTAAATTTCCTATTTGATGAGGGTATGTTTATTGGTTATCTTTCTCTTTGGAACAATGAAATGATCTAAAATCGAGAGTGTTGTTGGACTGTGACTTTGGGCATTATACATGATGCCTAATGAATACAGATGACTGAAGGATGCACTGACTGAGAAGTAGATTGGCGAATGATGGTGTATACATATGATTGAATATTATGCTGCTACGAAAAAGGAATGAAGTTGTGTGGCATGCAACATTGTGAATGAACCTGAGGGATACTGGGTGAGGCAAAATAAGACAGAAACAAAAGAGGAATTATTGAGTGGTCTCCTTTACAAAATGCTTATAAGAAAATAGGGGCCTAGATTGTAAGCTCTTATAGCAGTCACATTTAGTCCAGAGCAGTAATTATATTTCTGGATTTTAAGAGGCTGTTTTATATATGTATAACCTGGTATTTAGAGATAAGAATGAATCCAATCAGGTTGGGATTAAGGTAATTCAGAACACAATAGTAAGGAAGACATTGTCTATATTTTAGAACTTCACCTCCTCTTTGAGACTGAAGGAAGAAAGGTTTATTTGTTCCAGAATTGAAATATTCTGTAGCAGATAATCAAACTCAACCTGTCTGGATAGCTCATCTAAGGAATTGAAACACGGAGAGCCCAGAATAAGAATGAGGGACCTTAATCCTATATAGCTAAATGTATTGCCTGGACACATCCTAGAATATATTAAGCAGTGTTCTAGTTTGCTAGCTGTTGGAATGCAACACACCAGAGACAGATTGGCTTTTAATAAAAGGGGATTTATTTCATTAGTTCTTCAGAGGAAAGGCAGCTAACTTTTAACTGAGGTTCTTTCTTACATGGGAAGGCACAGGGTGATCTCTGCTGGCCTTGTCTCCAGGCCCCTGGGTTCCAACAACTTTCCCCAGGGTGACTTCTTTCTGCATATCCAAAGGCCTGGGCTGAGCTGCGGGTCCTGAGATGAGGTATGCTGAGCTGCTTTGGCTGTGCTATCTTGCACTCTCTCATTTAAACACTAGCCAATTAAGTCAAACATCATTCATTGCAGCAGGCATGCCTCCTAGCCAACTGCAGATGTAATCAGCAACAGATGAGGTTCATGGACCATTGGCTCATGTCCACAGCAACAGAGCTAGGTGTCTTCACCTGGCCAAGTTGACAACTGAATCTAACTACCACAAGCAGATAATCAAAATTGGCAAAGTCCCTTAAAGGATGGAAGAAAAAATTATGGAACTATTAAACTTTGCCATCAGGGAATGGTAAGAGTGGTTAAGTCCAGGGTACAGGAGGAAAACTGCTATTGCATGCTATGAACTGTGTTCAAGAGGAAACCATCAGCAATGCCACAGCAACACCAGAGGTAAATAATCGGATGAGGGATAAGAGTTAAGATGAGGTTTAGATCTCCTGTTTGGCAAGGACGTGTTTATTGGTTTTCTTTCTCTTGGGAACAATGAAATAATCTAAAATTGAGGACGTTGATGGACTTTGGACTTTGGGCCCTCTACATGATGTCCAATGAATGCAGGTGGCTGAAGGATGCACTGACAGAGAAGTAGATTGACAAACGTTGTATACTTATGAACAAAGGTTGTACTGCTACAGAAAGGAAGAATGTCGTGAGGCATGCAATGATTTCAATGAACATGTGGGACATTTGTTGAGACAAAATAAGCCAGAAACAAAAGAACAAAAGGACAACAATGGTATGGTCACCTTTAGAAAATGCTTATAAGAAAACAGGGGCCTAGATTTTAAGCCTATAGATCAGAAACATTAAGTCTGGAGTGGTAATTATTATTTTTGGATTTTGAGAGGCAGTTATATATATATTAATCTGATATTTAGAGGTAAGAATGAAGTTGAACAGGTTGGGGTTAAAGCAATTGAGAACGTAAGGCTAAGGAAGACAGTGTCTACATTTTAGAACCACACAGTCTCTTTGAGACCAATGGAAGAAAGTTTTATTTGGTCTAGAATCGAAATTTTCTGTAGTGCATAATCTAATTCAACCTATCTGTATAGCTCATTTGAACAACTGAAACACAGGGAGCCCAGAATTAGAAAGAGATCCTTTAATCCTGTATAGATCATTGTAATGCCTGGATACATCCTAGAGTATATTAAGCAGATAATCAAAAAGCATTGGCAAAGTCCCCTAAAGGATGGGAGAAACATATGGAACTATTAAACCTTAGCATCAGGGAATCACCTAATACTGTGTCAAACTTTAGGGACACCCAAATCAATAGGCCATGCCCTCGATCATGAGGTTTACTCTTGTGAAGCTTATGTAGGTAGCAGAGAAGCTTAGACTACCTATAGGCATGCCTAAGAGTTACTTCTGGAGGACTGCTTCTGTTGCTTAGATGTGGCCTCAGTCTCTCTAAGCCCAACTCTGCAAGTGAAATCATTGCCCTCCTCCCTACATGGGGCATGACATCCAGGGGTGAAAGTCTCCCTGGCGACATGGGAGATGATTCCCAGATAAGAATCCAGACCTGACATTGTGGGGTCAACAATGCCATCCTGACCAAAAGGGGAGAAAGAAGTGTAATTAATAAGGTGTCAGTGGCTGAATGAGTTCAAATAGAGTCAAGAGGCTACTCTGGAGGTTGCTCTTATGCATGCTTCAAGTAGACCTTGCTACCTATCATAACCTGTCAAGTCTCAACCAGGAACTATTCCAGCCAATCCTAAAGAACACTTAGGGCAATATATAAGATTCCACAAGGGTTCCATACACTAGAGTAACTTTCCAGAAACCTACAACCTCCAGATGGGCCCCTGGACCAGATAAGACCTGAAACCTAGCCCAGCCTCTCCAGAACATCAGACAGCTCCATCTTCTTACCCCATATTAGAGACAGACCCTTCCTATATGAAAAATTTAGAATTGCCACAGCCCAAACACCCCTAAAGAGAGGGATGGAAAGATCAAAGGTGATGGTGGAGTTATACATAGAAGATAGGATTTAACAAACGAATATGAATGCTGAATCATTACATTGGGATCTCTTTTAGTCTCCAGTATTTTAGAGCAGCTAGAAGTAAAAATCTAAAATTATGAAATTGTAACCTATGTCAAACTCCAACTAATTGTGGTGCTGTGCTTTGAAATTTATAGCTTTTTTGTACATATGTTATCTTTCACAAAAAAAAAGAAGGAAAAAAGTCGATTGTGATGATAAAAAAAATATTTAAGCCCTGTAGTCTCCTATATTCTGGAGCAGCTACAATGAAAAATCTAAGAGAATCGTATGGTAGTCCATGAGAAACTCTGGGTTCTGCCCTGTAACTATTTCTTGAAGAGTGCTTTGAAAACTGCTCTTTTTTATTTCTTTGCTATGTATATATGTTATATTATAAAATAAAAAAATTAAAAATAAACATAATCACCAAAAAAAAGAACCTTAAGAAGACTATTGCATCAGGCAGCTAAATATTCAAACTCTGACTACAATAGAAAAAAACATAATACTGACCATCCCAACCTCTAAAAAACTTTAGAAGCCAAACCACTTACTAAATCAAGTGAGCATCTCTCCAGGGGAAACAATCCCCTCCAAAACTTCTAAATTCCAAACAATATATTGAATTAGTTAAGACTTAAATATGAATCAGTGGCAGCTGGGAAATTTTTAGATTTTTGAAATGTGATAGCCTCCATTTGCTTGCATCTGGTCAATAGTGTCGGTTATAGTTTAAAAGCATCACATCAAAAATGGAAGAAAAATGTAAAATAACAAAAGAAGACTGATTTCATTCTGGAGCCCTATGGTAATGATCCTTTAGTTTCTTAGACTCACTACAAAATAAATTGGGTTCAAGAACATAAACTTATTTACTTTAAGGTCTTTCAAATAAGTCAAATAAGGATATTCAGCCAAGATTCACTTATATTCCGATTTCTAGGACACAATTTTTTTTACAATATATGCTCCATACAATGTAGTAATGGTTGAGTCAGGGGTCTACTGAGGCTTGAGCCTCAAGTAACAGAGCTGTAATTTAAAGCAGCATGGATTTTGAGTGCTATAGCAATAACATCTACTATCTTATTTTAATAAGGCCCAAGAGATGTTTCTGGAGGTTTCTATTTTACTAAATTCTCACTTCAAGCTTTAGCTCTATCTAACAATACTGTAATGTAAGAAGGGAGCAGTGAACTTTAGCAAAGCTAGGAAGATTCAAAATTTGCTATGACAGACAGTCTGGGAGAAAAAGTTGGGATTCAAACATAAAAATATCATACTCTCCCTGTCTTAATGTATTAATAGAGCAAAAAATACAAAATTGTGGATACTTTAAAGATAGTTTGGTATGTATACTTAATAATTTAATATTCATAATGTATAAAATGTTATCTGCGCATTAAAATAAGACATTTAGCAAACTAACTGAATGACATATTGTGTGACCAACAAAAATGGCAAAAAAAAAAACCATGGAGGTTAAAAACCTAGAAATTTTGCATCTGGTAATTATGCAGCAGAACTGAACAAAAATTAATACTTTTTCTAATGGATATTTACATAGTCCCACACTCAACAACTAAAAAAAAATACATTTGATTGAAGCACATATGAAATGTTTATAAAAATTGGCCTTGTACTAGGCAATAAAAGCCTCAGAACACACTTAAGAATCAAGATCATACTAACCTCATTGGAAAAGAATAACAAAAATAACTTTAAAACATACATTTCAAATGAAGAACATTTCCAAATAATTGATTGGTCAAAAAAATATATTAAGGGAAATTAATAAATGCACAAAACTGAAAGTGAACACCAGGTATCAAAACTTGAGGTATAAAAAGAAGTACCCATAAGTAAATTTATTAAGATACTTATCCATAAAAGAAAGATTTTTAAATTAGTGAACGTATTGTCCAACTGAGGAATTTTTAAAAAAGAAGAAAACAGCAAAGATTGCAGAAGTTAATAAAGAAGTTTTTAAAAAGATAGAGAAGAATACCAAAATAAAAAACTTATTCTCTAGAAAAACTAATATACTTCAGGGGGTGTCTTGGCAGAAACTTTAGGCACCTAAGGCACATAGCTAATTCTTCCTTTAGGACATATTATGATATCTGGCAAGCATGTGAAAAGTAGAGTAGATCTCACTAGATAAGAATCATGACCTGTATAGGAGAGGGATCTCAAAAATATCTATGATTAATATTTCAATAAAATAGAGAAAAAGATGGAGAACACACATGAAAAAATGGAGAATTTCACCAGAGAACTGAAGCATGCATGTACTTGCACATGCACACACACATATTTAAATAAAAATTCAAGAATTGAACAATACAGTATATGCAATTAAAAGACATAAGGGTAGAAAATGAAAAAACCACACGGATTTATTCAAACAATATGACTGAATTGTCTGCATAGAAGGAATTAATAAGAGATATCAGGAACATTGTTGGATAAAAGATCAATAACAAAATATCAGATGAATTCCTATACACCAGTAACACATAAATATGTTGAATTAAAATAAGAAAAACCTTTTTAATTAACAACAAAATTGTAAACTACCTAGAAATAAATCTAACAAAATATGTACAAGACCTTTGGGGAGACAGAATAATAGAACTTCATTGAGAAAAAAAAAGAATGTTAAAAAAAGAGAGAAATATACCATACCCATGAGCGGGAAGTCTCAACATTATAAAGATTTCAGTTTGTCCAAATTAATCCTTAAATTCAATGCAGTTCCAATCAAAATACCATCAGCTGGGGGGTTCAAGGTCAGTTCAGTGGTAGAATTCTCACCTGCCATGTGGGAGACCCGGGTTCGATTCCCAGACCATGCCCTTCCCAAAAAACAAACAGGCAAAACAAGCAAGCAAAATAAAACAAAAATCCAACAAATAGTGCTGCAATAACGGGATACTCACATGGAAAAATACTGAAATGTGACCCAGCCATACAGCATACAAAAAAAGAAATACAGGGGAGAGGAGCCAAGTTGGTGGCTTAGTGAGGAGTGAGATTTAGTTCATCCTCCAGAGCAACTAGTAAATAGTCAGGAACAGTACAGAACAAATGTTGGGGCCACATCAGTGACTGGACACACAGCATATCCAAGTCTGGATAAATTGGACCACCTGGAGCCCACCCAGAACCGTGAGTCCCCCAAGCCATAGCAGCTGGCACCCCTCCCCCACAGGCTGCTTCCCCGAAGGGAAAGGAAAGAGAATTTACTACCAGCAGGGCTGAGTGCATCCAAGCTCCAATTGTGGAATTAGTTAACAAATTCTGGTTACTAAAAATAGGCCCCCAGCTCAGATGACCCTCTAGTAAAAGCTGAGGATGCTGATTTTTGCCCTGGTGCAGAGGGGGCAGGACTGACAGAAAAATAAAAAAAAAAAAACAGAAGCTTTTTGGATCGGACAGCACAAATTACTTGAAAGGGTCTGGAACCCGAAGGAAAGGAGGGGGCACATAGGACCTGGAGATACACAGAGCAACATACCAACTTAAATTCTTGATTAGCAAACCCAAGGAATGGGGGTCCTGCTCTGAAAAAGATTTTTTTTCTTTTCTTTTTTGTGGCTGTGTTTCTATGGCTTGACTGCTCTTTGGATATAGCTGCAGGGCTTCTCAGGCTCCAACTGCCCAAGGCAAGGGTGGAATTAAGTTTGTCTGAGAGTTTGTCTGTAGGCTGTGCCTTCCCCAGGAGACGGGTGGGGCTCAGCTCAGGTGGAATCCCTCCCTCAAGGAATTCAGATACCAGAGACTGGAGAATTGAATGGATTAAAGCCAGCCTACAACCTCTCCTCTGTCTCAACCATGCCCCTAGCAGGGAGAGTCTGCTGAAGTTAAAGGTACCACATCACCTTATGCTGGTGGGACCTGCAGGCAGACAAGCACCACATTCTAGGCAGGATAGGAAAAACACAGACTCTAGAGGCTTCATAGGAAATTCTTTCAACCTGCTGGGTCTCATCCTCAGGGAAAACTGATGCAGTTGATTCTTTCCTCCTGAAAGGAGGCCAGTTTGGTCTGAGAAAATCTGACTGGGGTCTATAATACCTAAGTAGATCCTCCTAAGGGAGAAGAAAGGCACCATACAGGTGGGGCAAGAAACAAGAAAACAAGAACTGAAAAACTCTGATCTGTCAAACAAAACTTAAGCTAGAGGTCTAGAATAAGCTGAACTTAATGTCAAAGAACAATTAGACAACAAATTCATCCAGCAAGAAAATCCTAGATAAAAAAAATTGAAAACAATCTCCAGAATAAACTAATTAAGGAAATTAAATGCCTAGATACCAGCAAAGAATAAATCACACTAGGAAAATTGAAGATATGGCCCGGTCAAAGGAACAAGCCAACAATTCAAATGAGATACAGGAGTTGAAACAATTAATTCAGAATGTTCGAACAGACATGGAAAATCTCATCAAAAATCAAATCAATGGAACACAGCTCTACAAATGTTAAAATAAATTTAGATTGAAATGCTAATGCTCAGTGAAAGGGAGGGGTAAGGGGTATGGTATGTATGAATTTGTTTCTGATGTCTTTTTATTTCTTTCTCTGAATTGATGAAAATGTTCTAAGAAATGATCATGATGATGAATATGCAAATATGTGATGATATTGTGAATTACTGATATCATCAGTATGATCAAAAGCTAAGAATGTTTGTGTTTGTTATATTTTTAAAAAATTTTTTCAATTAATATAAAAGAAAAAAATCAAATCAATGAATTGAGGGAAGATATAAAGAAGGCAAGGAATGAACAAAAAGAAGAAACCAAAAGTCTGAAAAAACAAATCATAGAACGTATGGGAATGAAAGGCTTAGTAGAAGAGATAAAAAAAAACAATGGAAACCTACAATGTTAGATTTCAAGAGGCAGAAGATAGGATTAGTGAACTGGATTATGGGACATCTGAAATCTGATGAGCAAAAGAAAATATAGGGAAAAGAATGGAAAAATATGAACAAGGACTCATTGAATGACAACATGAAGCACATGAATATATGTGTCGTGTGCGTCCAAGAAAAAGAGAAGAAAAGTCAATTATGAGAATACCATCAAGATGTTTGTGGAATTTAAAAATCAATTCCAGGGTGGGCCATGGTGGCTCAGCAGGCAGAGTAATCGCCTGCCTTGCTGGAGACCGGGGTTCAATTCCCAGTGCCTGCCCATGCAAAAGAAAAAAAAATCAATTCTACATAAAAAAACACAATAAAAAACTTTTTAAAAAATCTATTCCAATTTCATGTGGAAGAAAACACAGTCAAGAAGAGTGAGGACACTGATAGAGGAGGAGCAGGATGGCATCATAGAGGTGTGGAATTTAGTTATTCTTTTACAGCAGCTAGTAAACATCCAGGAACTGTCTGGAACATCTGCGACAGGACACACATCATACACCAATATGGAATGAGTGGAATGGTGGAACTCCCAGGAGGAAACTATGAATAAATTCCCCAAACAGCAGAGGCTGGTGCTTCTTCCCTGATGGCACAGGAGGATGTTCAAAACACTTCCCCATGGGAAAAAGTATTCTCTACTAGAAGCGAGGGAATGTAGCTCAACCAAGCCCAACTGTGGTTTTAATTAACAAATTAGGACTGCTGAATACAAGCTCCAAACACAGATAAACCTCGAGCAAGCATGAAAGGAATCCTGAGGTCTCTCCCAACAGAAAGGAGAGAAGGCACATAAATTTAAAATAAAAGGAGGCTTTTGGAGTTAGCAGACCTCAGAATACTGGAAAAGGGCTGTGACCCAAGGAAAGGGGCACATAGAGCCAGGTACCAACTCTGGCTCTTGACTGATAAATCTTGGGGTTGGGAGATCAGCTGTGAAAAGGGATTTTATATTAAAATTTTTCTTTCCTTTTTTTCCTTTCTAAAAGTATTCTAAGTAGCTTTTTAGAGAAAGCCTCAGGCATTTTCAATGATCAGCTTTCACTCAGGCAACAGCAGAGTTAAGATAAATCTGAGAGAAAAATTAACAACTCAAGTGAAGGTAATAATTTCCTAAAAAGCATATCTTCTCAAGAGAAAGGCAGGCTGAACCCTGCCCAAGTGGCAGCCCTCTTTCAGAGAATTCAGACCCTGGGGTCTGGGAACCAGAAACAGCTTAAGCTTGCCTTCTACTCAGTCTCTGTCTCAACCATGCCCTTGGCAGGCTGAGGAATAAAGGCTCCATACCACTTTACATTGGTGGGAAGCTGTAGACTGACAAGCACCCCATTCTGGGCCAGATAGAAAAAGCACAGAGTCTAGAGGCTCCACACGAAAATCTGACAACCTCCTGGGTCTCATCCTCAGGGAAACTTGATACTGATTACCCTCCTCCTGAGACCTGGGTCTAACTTGTCTGGGAAAATTTGATTGGGGTCAATTATATGGGGGGAGATCTTTTTCAAAAAGTTTCCATATAGGCAGGGTGAGAACCAGAAAAACAAAAGCTGAAAAATTCTGATCAGTTAAACAGAAGCTATGCTAGAGGTCTAGAATAAGATGAACTTAATGCTGAAGAAAAAATAAAGAAGAAATCCAGCCAAGAAGAAAACCCTAGGTAGAGGACTGAAAACAACCCCCAGAATAAACTAATCAAGGAAATCAGATGCTCAGACACAAGCAAAAATTACAAGTCATGCTAGGAAAATTGAAGCTATGGCATAGTTAAAGAAAAAAATCTAACATCTTCATGAGATACAGGAGTTGAAACAATTAAAGATGTTCACACAAGAATGCTAAATAAATTCAAAAATCAAATCACTGAGTTGAGGGAAGATATGACAAACAAGATGAAGGATATAAAGAAGACATTGGGAAAACTTAAAGGAGAAGTTGAAAGTTTGAAAAACCAAATGGCAAAACTTGTGGGAATCAAAGGTATAATAAAAGATGTGCTGGTTTGAAAGGATGTATGTACCCTTGAAAAGCCATGTTTTAATCAAAATCCCATTTCATAAAGGCAGAATAATCCCTATTCAATATTGTATGTAATTAGATCATCTCCCTGGAGATATAACCCAATCAAGAGTGGTTAAACTGGAATAGGGGAGGCATGTCTCCTTCCATTTGGGTGGGTCTTGATTGATTTACTGGAATCCTATAAAAGAGGAAACATTTTGGAGAAAGCTGGAGATTCAGAGAGAGCATAGGATGCTGCAGCACCATGAAGCTGAGAATCCACTAGCCAGTGCTTTGGAGATAAAGAAAGAAAATGCCTCCCAGGGAGCTTCATGAAACCGGAAGCCAGGAGAGAAAGCTAGTAGAAGGTAGTAGATGATGACGTGTTCACCTTGTGCCCTTCCAGCTGAGACAGAAGGCCTGATTATGTTCACCATGTGCCTTCTCACTTGAGAGAGAAACCCTGAACTTCATCAGCCTTCTTAAACCAAGGTATCATTCCCTGAATGCCTTTGATTGGACATTTCTATAGACTTGTTGTAATTGGAACATTTTCTCTGCCTTAGACTGTAAACTAGCAATTTATTAAATTCCCCTTTTTAAAAGCCATTTCATTCCTGGTATATGGCATTCTAGCAGCTAGAAAACTAGAACAAAAGAGATGAAAAACACATTGGAGCCCTACAACAGCAGATTTGAAGAGGCAGAAGAAAGGATTAGTGAACTAGAGGACACAACATCTGAAATCTTACACACAAAAGGACAGATAGGGAAAAGAATGGAAAAATATGAGCTGGGTCTGAGGGAATGAATAACAAAAGGAAACACATGAATATACATGTTATGGGTGTCACAGAAAGAGAAGAGAGAGTAAAAGGGGCAGAAAGAATAAAGGAAGAAATAATCACTGAAAATTTCCAATCTCTTATAAAAGATATAATATTACAGATCCAAGAAGTGCAGCATAGCCCAAACAGAATAGATATGATTAGACCTTCTCCAAGACACTCATCAGATTGTCAAATGTCAAAGACAGAGAATTCTGAAAGCAGCGAGAGAAAAGTAATCCATCACATACAAGGGAAGCTTAATTAAACTATGTGGATTTCCAGCAGAAAGCATAGCAACAAAAAGGCACTGGTATGATATTCTAATGATAGCGAAAGAGGGAAACTGTGAACCAAGTATTCTCTATGTGTCAAAATTGTACTTTAAAAATGAGGGAGAGTTTAAAATACTTTCAGACAAACAGACGCTGAGAGAGTTTGTGAACAAGATACCTGCTATAAAAGAAATACTAAAGGGAGGCCCACAGGCAGATAGGAAAAGAAATGAGAGAGAGGTCTGAAGAATATTGTAGAAATGAAGACTACCAGTCAGGGTAGAAAGAGAGAAAAAAGACATAATATGATATATAAGAATTAAGTCATGATGCATACAACAATTTGGATGAACCATAAGGACTTAATGCTGAGTGAAATTAGCCTGAAACAGGCTAAATACTGCATGGTCTCACTAATATGAAATAACACTAATAAGTGAACTTTGAAGGATAAGATTGAAAACAAATGTTATCAGAGAGATATATATAACAAGTCAGAGATTGGGCATTTGATGCTGACAGAGGACAAAATTTTCAACAGGATTGATTGTAAAGATCCAGAAAGGGATAGTACAATGCCATCTAATGATACCACAATATTGTAAGTACACTGAACAAAGCTGAGTGTGAATGTGGCTGAAAGAAGAAAGCTAGGGGCATATATTAACCATAAGGAAAGATAGAAGATAAAGACTGGAACCATCTAACCCAGAGAAATCTAGAGAGGACAATGATGGTGATTATATGTACAAATATAAGAATATATTTACACAAGGGAGAACAAATGAATGTCAGCAGAGCAAGGTATTGAAGATGGGATGGTAAACAGAAAAGACACAGTCAATGAAAACTAGGGTCTATAGTTAACAGTAGCATTGTAATATACTTCCATTAAATACAGCAAAGAAAATTTACCAAAGTGAAGCATCAATAAGAGGGGGATATATATGGAATTTTTGTGGTTGCTGTTGTTGTTTCTCCCTTTTATTTTTTATGCTTCATTTTTTCCATCTTCCTTTTTCTTAGTGGAAGAAATGTAAAGCTGTTCATATAGATTGTGGTGGTGAATGCATAACTATATGATTATAAGGGGAACCACTGATAGTCTATTTAGAATGGATTGCATGGTGTGTGAATAAAACCGTTTAAAAATAAACAGGAAGATTCAAATGCTGGAGAAAATGTGGAAAGCGAAATATACCTAATCACTGTTAGTAGGGACTTAGAATGGTGCAGTCCTTCTGTAGGGTGTTGTGGTGGTTCCACAGGAGGCCAGGGGTGGGGGTGTCATATGATCCTGCAACTCCGTAATTAGGTATATTCTTGGAAGAACTGGAAGCATAGACATGAATGGACATTTGCACACTGGTGTTCACAGTGGCATTGCTCACAATTTGCAATGGTTGGAGATGGACTAAGGGTACATCGACTGATGAATGGAAGACCAAGCTGTGAGTGTATACTTACAATGGAATGTTGAGCAGCTGCAAGGAGGGAGTAAGCTGTGAGGCATGCAAATAAGTGAATGAACCATGAGAAAAATATACTGAATGAAGTAAGCCAGAAACAAAAGAACAGATATTGTAATACTTCACTAATATGGACCAAAAATAATGATCAAAATCTGAAAATTGTGTTCAGGAACATAGATTATTGGGAAGACTTATTGTAAAGTTTCCTAGACTGTAAGTTCTTACAGCAGTCATATCTATTCCTGAGTTGTTACTGTCATTCCTAAATTCTGAGATGCTGAGTTCTTTGTGTATAAACTGGTAATTCCCTGGAATATGGGGTATTTGTATTGATACCTGAGACTCAGAGCTAGAGCTGTATAGTTGTATAGCTTTGAAAGTCAACTGTATCCCATACAACAACTGTTAAAAGTGGTCAGACTTCAACCAGAAGGAAGCTGTTCTGGTTAGGACTAAGGTAAAGCAGACTGAAGTATAAAAATTGATATAGCCAGTATTTTAAAACTTCAACTTCTGTGTGAGACCAAAGGAAGAGATGTTTATTTGGTACAAAATTTATATTTTCTATAGCACCCTATCTAAATTAACTTGTAGTGTCAGTTTATTCAAACACCATAATTACATGAAGCCTTGAATAGGGAGTGAGAATTTGTTAGTTTGCATAGGTTAGTGTGATGCCTTGATACACCCCAGAGTAATGTGGGTAGAAGATAAGAAAGTATTTGCAAAGTCACCTTGTGGGGCTTGGAAAAAAGGTGGAAATATTAAACTTCCCCACCTGGGGAAGGCCTAATATTCTCACAAGCATTGGGGACTACCAGTTTAATAGGCCAAGCCCTTGATCTTAGGGCTTGCCCCTGTGGTATTTATTCCTGTAAAGGAGAAGATAAGACTACTTATAATTTGTCTGAGTCACCCCAGAGAACTCTTTTGTTGCTCAGATGTGGCCTTTCTCTCTCTAAGCCAATGAGGCAAGTAAACCCGCTGCTTTTCCACTACTTGGGACATGACTCCAGGAGTATAAATCTCCTTGGCAACATGGGACCTGACTCTGGAGATGAGCCTTTCCATGGCATTATGGGATTGAGAAAGATTCTTGAACAAAAGGGGAAGAGGAATAAAACAAAATAAAGCTTCAGTGCCTGAGAGACTTCAATAGAGTGGAGAAGTCATTATGGAGGTTTTTCTTATGCATTATATAGATATCCATTTTCAGTTTTAGATGTATTGGAGTAACTAGAGGAAAATGCCTGAAACCAATGAGCTGTATTTCACTAGCTTTGATCCTTGAAGATGATTGTATAACTATATAACTTTTATGGTGTGACCATGTGATTGTAAAAACCTTGTGACTCACACTCCCTTTATCCAGTGTATGGATAGATGAATTAGAAATTAAGACAAATATATAATTATTAGGGGATATGGGATATGGGATATTTTGTGTGTTCTCTTTTACTTTTGTTTTATTCTTATTTTTATTGTTTTGGAGTAACGAAAATGTTCAAAAGTTGATAGTGATGAATGCACAACTATATATGGTACTATGAGCCATTGATTATACACTTTAGATGATTATTTGGTATGTGAATATATTTCAATAACATTGGATTCAACCTTTGGCTCCTTCCATCTTTTGAGTATCATGACTAATGTCCAAAATAAAAAAAAAACAGGTCTTACAGTATCCTCACTTGATTGTAAGATCAGGAGCACTCTCAATTTTAGACAATTTTCACTGGTCTATAGTGACAAAGAACTGACAAACACAGCACCCACCAACTATCAAATCAAAACGACCCCTTATCACTTGTACCTCTCCCCACAAATAGTTTCCCTGGGTAGTGCTGTGGTACTGTTGGTGTCTTCCTGTTAACTATTAGCCATAGCATGCATTTTTAGTTTCCTCCTTATAATTCTCATTCTTTGTCCAATATCAAAACTTTGAAATAGTTCATGCAAGAACTTATTTATAATTGTAGACTTAATCAGTGGAATAATGACACTATACATCCCCTTTCAATCATATTCACCATCAATATGGCAATGTTACTTATAACTCCACTAATTAGTGACCATCACATCTACTGTTCCCTTATATAGGTTCAGCCACTTTGGGCAGCATTTCCCCCAACTCTAGCTTTTGTGTGCCTCTAGTTCTGCTATATTCTACAGTGTAACATTTGAAATTACATTTACCAGAGTCACAATAGCAAAATTATACAGTATCTGTCCTTTTCTTTCTGACTTATTTCACTCAGCGTTATATCCTCAAGTTTCATCCATGTTGTCATATGCTTCAGGACCTCATTTTGTCTTACTGCTGCATAATATTCCATCATATATATCATATTGTGTTTATCCACTCATCTGTTTATGGGCACTGGGATTGTTTCCATCTCTTAGCAATTGTGAATAGTGCCACCATGAACATCAGCTTGCAAATGTCTGTCCATGTCACTTATTCAACTCTTCTGTGATACATTTATATGATGGAATATGGTGCAGCCACAAAAAGGGAAGATGCCAAGAGGCACAAAATGAATTGAATAACCCTCAGGGACAATGTGTTGTGCAAAATAAGCAAGAAGGAAAAGAAAAAATATTCTAAGATCTTTTTCATAAAATCTTATAAGAAAATTGGAGCATAGATTGTAAACACTTATAACAGCAACACTTAGTCCTAAGTTGTAAATGTATTTCCAGATTCTGAGACACTGAGCTATACATATATCAGATGGTATTTCCCTGGAACCTTGAGTAACTCTGTGACACCTAGAACCCAGAAATGGAGTGCTGCAGCCCTGAAAGTTAGCATAGCTATATGTAATAACAGCGTGTGGTGGTTAGGTTCCAGTGTCAATTTGGCCAAGTGATGATGCCCAGTTGTCTGGTCAGGTAGGCACTGGCCTGACCATTACTGCAAGGATATTTTGTGGCTGGTTGATAAACTGAAAGGCTGGTTTATAAAATAGTAAGTCAGTTAATTTCAGCTATGACTGACAACATCTATGATCAATAAGGGATTTTTTCCAACAAATGAGATAATCCAATCAGTTGAGTTTGAGCCAGTCAGTTGAAGACATTTTAAGAAGAAGAGAGAATATTCACCCCTTCTTGAGCCAGCAAACCTCCCTTTTGGGGGTTGTTGAGAAGTTTCATCAAATTTGCCAGCTTCAAAGACTGGCCAATGGATTTTGGCCTTTTGCATTCCCATAGTTGCATGAGACACTTTTATAAATCTCATATTTACAGATATCTGCTGTTGGTTCTATTTCTCTAAAGAACCCTGACTAATACAGCTTGGTACTGGGGATGGTTCTTGATAAACAGAATCTTAAAAATGGGTTTGTACAATTGATTTTCTACTCTGATTAGACTCAAAGACACTAATGACTCTGTTTCCAATAATCAAGATGACACTCATTCCAATGCATGAGTTGGAAGTAGAGATATGCAATATATCACCATTTGATTCTGCTAATTGTACACTTATATGAGGCAAGAATCTGGGCGAGTGTTTTGACACCTTAACGGAGGTTTGTGGAGTTAAGGGGTATAATGATGTTAACTGGTTGTTGTTAGATATGCTGAATACAGTTACAAGAGAAAGGGATTAGCTGAAGGCTTCAAATTTGCAACTTAAGCACCATATGAAAGATATAAAAGTTTCCATGTGTGCCCTGAAAGAAAATCCTATTTCCTATGGACACAGGTTTGAGATCTCTGAAAATGAGACACAGAGCCTCATTGTGTGAGTAGCAGACTTACAACACAAACTAAAATCTCAGCATTGCAAGGTGTCTGCTGTTAAAGGATAGGCTTTGATTGGAAAAGAATAGGATCCTGAAACCTGGCGTGGGGACATATGGCTTCATAATAATGG
The DNA here is from genome assembly GCF_023851605.1 of Tamandua tetradactyla. Taxonomy (NCBI): domain Eukaryota; kingdom Metazoa; phylum Chordata; class Mammalia; order Pilosa; family Myrmecophagidae; genus Tamandua; species Tamandua tetradactyla. Next base: position 49,508,477 of record NC_135353.1, on the reverse strand, counting down.
CAGTGGGGACATTAAAACCCTAGATTCTACTGAGTCATTGCTAGATAGACCTGTAATGGTCTTTCCTGAGGAAATAGCCACCAAAACTCCAGCCTGCCCTGAAAAAATAGCCACACAACCTCCAGCTGGCCTTGAGGGAACAGACTTCCAGCTTCCAGTCTTCCTTTAGGAGTCTGACATCCAAACTCCAAATAAAGAGATACACCCTTCAGTGTAAGCTAAACCTGCAACCACATCCCCTGGGGAAGCAGCCCACCCTCCTGTCTGGAGCCATTAATCTTGTCTCACCAGATGGAACTGCAATGGAATGTCCTGAGGTAATTGAATTGAAAGACACTTCTATTTATTTTTATGACCCACTCCCACCACCCCTCTTTTCTTCAAGAACTATAACTAGACTAAAGTCCCAACAAGCCCCCAAATGTGAGGTACAAAGTGTGATCCATGAGGAGGTATGCTATACTCTAAAAGAACTTCAGAAATTTTCCAATCTATATAGACAGAAATCAGCACAGTATTAGATATCAAGGGTGTGGGATAATGGTGGAGGAATATAAAGTTGGATCAAGCTGAATTTATTGATATGAGACTATTAAGCAGAGAATCATCCAATGTTGTAGCTTGAGGGGTTAGAAAGGGTATTAACTGTTTGGATGGTTGACTGAAACATTGATCAAGCGGTGGCTGATATTACCTGAGGTACATTGTAAATGAGGGGATCCAGAGGCTTAGAGAGATTGAGATGTTATAGAGGATATATCATGGAAGACCTGCTCATGCACCTCAGGAATATCCGAGAAAAAGCGTTTCGCCAGGACTTTGAGGAATAAATTTGTTAGACTAGCTCCATTCTCCCTAAAGAGTCTGTAGTTGACGTTTTCTGTCAGTCAGATATTACTGTAAGAACTACTGTTACAGAGCTGTAATCCTTAAATACAATGGGGATGATTGGATTCTGAGTTGGCAGAAGCCATGTGGCAACAGTTAATCACCACAGACAAGATGGTCATGGCCACCATAATGAACAGCAGACTCAGTGCAGCAGTGAAAATAACATGACTCACAGAGACTTGTGGCATAGGCTGCTAGATCATGGAGTACATAGAAGTAAAATAGATACACAGTCTACCAAATTCTTGTTTGAGCTGTATAAGCAGAAGAGTTCTGGGTCAAGTGAACAGAAGTCTAACTTGAATTACAAAAAGAGAGAGTCATGAGCCCCATAATCAATTCCAAGCATTGAGGCAGTTTACAGACCCAGAGTCCCCTTGAATGAGAAGGACAGTTACCCTTGGGGAAGGACCCTGTTACATTGCCCAAGATTTATACTGTTAAACTTACTCCCAACATTCCCCAAGGAGACCCACGGCCTTTTTCCAGGGCGACTGTATTGGGGAAAAGGAAATGATCAGATATCTCAGGGATTATTAGACACTGGCTCAGAAGTGACACTAAATCCAGAAGACCCAAAATTTCATTCTGGCCCATAAGTCACCTTATGGAGGTCAGGTGATCAATGGAGTTTTAACTCAAGTCTGTCTCAGAGCGGGTTCAGTGGATCCCCACACCTTTCTGTGGTTATTTCCCCAGTCCCAAAATGCATAATTTCGATAGACATACTCAGCAACTGGTAGACTCCCCACAGTGGTTCTCTGACTCATGGGAAGAGGGCTACTATGGTTGGAAAGGCCAAGTGGAAGCCCCTGGAACTGCCCCTACCCAGCAAAATAGTAAATCAGAAGCAATACTGGATTTCTGGAGGGACTGCAGAAATTAGCGCCACTCTTAAGGACTTGAGGGATGCACGGGTGGTGACTTCCACCACATTCCCATTTAACTCTCTTATTTGGCCTGTGAAAAAAACAGATGGGTCTTGGAGAATGACAGTGGATTATCATAAACTTAACCACGGGGTGGCTCTGATTTCAGCTGCTGTTCATATGTGATATCATTGCTTGAGGAAATCAACACATCCCCTGGAACCTAGTATGCATCTACTGATCTGGCACATGTTTTTTTCCTCAATAGCTTTTAGTAAGGACCACCAGAAACAGTTTGCTTTCAGCTAGTAAGGCCAGATGTGTATCTTCACTGTTCTACCTCAGGGGTATATCAACTCTCCAGCCCTATGTTATAACCTTGTCTGGAGGAATCCTGACCATTCCTCCTCCCACAAGACATCACATGGTTCCATTATATTGATGATATCATGCTGATTGGACCTAGTGAGCAAGAAGTAGCAACTACTCTAGACTTACTGGTAAGGCATTTGCGTGTCAGAGGATGGGAGATAAATCCAAGAAAAATACAGGGGCCTTCCACCTCAGTGAAATTTCTAGGGGTCCAGTGGTGTGGGGCATGTCAAGATATCCCTTCTAAGGTGAAGGATAAGCTGTTGCATCTGACCCCTACTATGACCAAAAAAGGGGGCACAATGCCTATTTGGCCTCTCCAGGTTTTGTACACATTTTCCTCATTTGCATCTGCTACTTCTGCCCATTTACCCAGTGACAATAAAAGCTGCTAGTGTGAATGGGAACCAGAACAGGAGGAGGCTCTGTGACAATTCCAAGCTCCAATGTAAGATGCTCTTCCACTTGGGCCATATGATTGAGCAGATCTAATGGTGATGGAGGTATCAGGCAAATAGAGATTCTGTCTGGAGCCTTTGGCAGGCCCCTATAGGAGAATCACAATGAGGTCCTTAGGACTTTGGAGTAAAGCCTTGCCGTCCTCTGCAGATAATTACTCTCCTTTTGAGAAACAGCTTTTGGCCTCCTACTGGGCCTTAATAGAGATCGAATGTTTAACCATGGGCCACCAAGTTACCATGAGATCTGAGTTGCCTATTATGATCTGGGTGTTGTCTGATTCACAAGCTATAAAGTTGGGCATGCACAGCAGCACTCCACCATAAAATGGAAATGGTATATAAGAGACAGGGTTCAAGCAGATCCTGAAAACACAAGTAAGTTACATCAGGAAGTAGCCCAAATGCCCATGTACCCCACTCCTACTACATGACCTTCTCTTTCCCAGCCCAGAGCTATGGCCTCTTGGGGAGTTCATTACAGTCTGTTGACTGAGGAAGAGAAAACACAAGCCTGGTTTATAGATGGCTCTGCACTATATGCATGTACCACCTGAAAGTGGACAGCTACTGCACTGCAACACCTTTCTGGGGTGTCTTTGAAGGACAGTGGTGAGGGGAACCCAGTGGGCAGAACTTCAAGCAGTGCACCTGGTTGTTTACACCTGGCCAGAGGTGTGTGTTTTAGGTTGCAAGATGCCAGAATGTGATATAGCAGAAATGGAAAGGCTTTTCAAAAAGGGAATTTATTAAGTTGCCAGTATACAGTTCTAAGGCCATGAAAATGTCCAAATTAAAGCAAGGCTATAAAAATGTCCAATCTAAGATATCCACTGAAAGATACCTTGGTTCAAGAAGGCCAATGACATTCAGGGTTTCTCTCTCAGCTGGAGAGGCACATGGCAAAATCTGCTGCTTTCTTTCTAGAAATCTTCAACAGCTTCCCTAAGATTCTGTTTATTCTGTTGGCTCTGTAGGTTCTGGTGATTCTCTAGCTTTTTCTAAAATAGTTCCCTCTTAAAGAACTCCAGTAAGCAACCCTTCCTTGAATGGGTGGAGACACATCACCTTGGGAACCATCTAATCAAAAGTTACCACCCACAATTGGGTGGATCACATCTCCATGGAAACAGTCAGAAAGGTCCCACCCAGCAATACTGAATGAGGATTAAAGGACAAGGCTTTTCTGGGGAACACAACAGATTCAAACTGGCACAGTGCATGTGTATACTGCCTCTTGAGCTATTGCTAATGGTTTAGCTGGATAGTCAGAGAATTGAAAGGAGCATGATTGGAAAATTTATGACAAAGAAGTCTGGGGAAGAAGTATGTGGATAGATATTTCTGAGTGGGCAAAAACATGAAGATATCTGTGTGCCATGTGAATTCTCACCAGAGGGTGAATTCTCACCAGAGGGTGAATTCATCAGAGGAAGGTTTTAATAATCAAGTTGATAAGATGATGTGTTCTTTTTCAATTACCTCAGGACATTCCATTGCAGTTCCATCTGGTGAGACAAGATTAATGGCTCCAGACAGGGGGGTGGGCTGCTTCCCCAGAGGATGTGGTTGCAGGTTTAGCTTACACTGAAGGGAAGTGTTATGTGGATACAAGTCATCCTCTTTCCCCAGCCACCTGCTGCCATTGCCCAATGGGCTCACGAACAAAGTGGGCATAGTGGGAGGGATGGAGGTTATGCATGGGCTCAGCAACATGGACTTTGATTCACCAAGGCTGACTTGTCTATGGTCATTGGTGAGTGCCCAATCTGCCAGCAGCAGAGACCCTCACTCAGGCCACCACATGGCACCATTCTCTGAAATGATCAGCCTGCTATTTGGTGCAGGTTGTTTACATTGGACAACTTCCATCATGGAAGTGACAGCAAGTTATTCAAACTGGAATAAACTGTAAATGAAGCGTGGGAAGTGCATATGCTCATGGAATTCTATGGTCTTACCATATGCCCAAAATTCAGAGGCAGCTGGGCTTATAGAACAGTAGAATGGCCTTTTGAAGACCCAGTTATGGGGTCAACTAGGTGGCAATACCTAGCAGGGCTGGGTAATGTACTACAGAAGCTGTGTATGCTCTGAATCAGCATTTGTTCTATGTTACTGTTTCTCCCATAGCCAGGATCCACGGGTCCTGGAATCAGTGAGGGTAGAAATGGGACTGGCACCAGTCACTATCACCCCTATTGATCCAATAGGAAAATTTTTGCTTCCTGTCCCTAAAACCTTAAGCCCTGCTGGTCTACAGGTCTTAGTTCCAAAAGTAGGAGTGGTCCTACCAGGAGGCACAACAATGACTCGATTGAACTGGAAGTTAAGACTGCCACCTGGCCACTTTTGGGTTCTCCTGCCTCTTAATCAAGAGGCAAAGAAGGAGATTACTGTACCGGATGGGGTGATTGATCCTGACTATCAAGGGGAAATAGAACTGCAACTACACAATGGAGGTAAAGAAGAGATTTCCTGGAATACAGGAGATCCCCTAGGGTGTCTCATAGTATTACTATGCCCTGGGATTAAAGTCAATAGAAAACTGCAACAACCCAATCTATGCAGGATTGCCAATGGCCCAGAAACTTCAGACATAAAAATGATGGCCAGCTGAAGTGCTTGCTTAGGGTAAAGGGAACATGGAATGTGTAGTAGAAGAAGGTAGTGATAAATATGAACTATGGCCAGTCTTCAGAAATGAAGACTGTGATGGTATGAATATTTCTTTCCTGTTTGGTTATGAGTGTGTTTGTATTTTTACATAAAGCAAATATCTTGTTTTCTTCTTATCATATGATGTAAATTGTATTGTTCATGTTACGGTATTGAAGTTAGAGGATATGAAGTTTAAGGGTGAATATTACCTAAGGACCTGCACCCTATTCTGGAGAGATTTAGTGAATTTTCAGTTGTACACAGGACAGTTGATTATTGTTAGATGAAACATATGTCTGTTATTGTGTTCTGTTTAGAAATTAAGCATGTTTTATGGTGATGTGTTTAGCTGCCAAGTTGACAAGGGTTAGATTGTGATGATTAGGTTCTAGCATCAACTTGGCCAGGTGATGGTTCCCAGTTGTCTGGTTAGGCAAAAACTGGCCTAGCCATTACTGCAAGGATATTTCACAGCTGGATGATAAACCAGAAGTCTGGTTTATTAAATCATCAGTCAGTTTATTGCATCTGTGGCTGATTACATCTACTATCAAGTAAGGGAGTGTCTCCCACATACAAGATAGTCCAATCAGTTGGGTTTGATCCAGTCAGTTGAAGACTTTTAAGGGAGAAGAGAGAATTTTCACTGCTTCTTCAGTCAGTGAGCCTCTCCTGTGGACATCATTGAGACTTTTCATCAGATTTGCCAGCTTCACAGCCAGTCTTATGGATTTTGGACTCTTGCATTTGCACAGTTCCATGAGATATTTTTATAAATCTCATATTTACAGGTATATGCTGCTGGTTTTGTTTCTCTAGGGAAGTCTAACTAATACACAAATAAAATGACCAAAAAAAAAATCAGGCAGCAATTAGAGTTAAAATGAATCCAGTCTGTCTGGGTCTAAGGTAAATCAGAATACAGGGTAAAAGATGATAGTACCTACCATATGAGACCAATGGCAGAGAGGTTTTTTATGTCTAGTATATAAATTTTCTGTAACACATAATCTGAATCAACCTGTCCCTATTGCCCATTTAAACAACCCAATCTCCTGGGCTCCAGGATGGGAATGAGTCCTTATAATTCTGTATAGCTTAATGTAATACCAAGATTCATCTCAGACTATGGTGGGCTGATAATTAAAACATATTGGTAGAGTCCCTTGAGAGTCTGAATGAAAAATATATTTTTTTCTTAAACTTTGGGGACTCTCAAAAATTGGGGTCTCCCAAGAAATAGGCCAAGTCCTGGATTTTGAGGCTTACCCTTATGAAGCTTATTTTTGAAGGGGAGAAGCTAAGATTACCCACATCAAGGCTTAAGAGTTGCTTCAAGGAAACCGTTTTTTGTTGCTCAGATGTGGCCCCTTCCTCTGTAAGCCCAACTCTGCAAGGAAATCATTGCCCTCTCCTCTACATGGGATATGACATTCAGGAACGAATTCCTCCCTAACAACGTGGGGCATGACTCCAAGGGATGAGTCTGGCTCTGGTACCATGGGATTAACAATGCCTACCAGATCAGAAGAGGGAAAAAAATGTAATAAAATAAGGCATTAAAAATAAAATAAAATAAAAAAGGCATCAGTGGCCAAGAGAGATCAAATGGAGTCAAGAGGCTATTTTGGAGGCTATTCTTATGCAAGCTTCAGTTAGCTAGTGTTAATTGCCATGGTTTGCTAAACCCACACTCCTGTTAACTCTTTTTATTTAAATTTTCATAATGCATTTTATTTAAGTGAACATATTCAAAGTGTTATCATATAAATATATGAAGAATATAAAATATTAAGGTTATTTTCTACATTCTTCCGCATCATACTAAGTGTCTGAGGTCTGGTGTGCATTTTTCACTTAGGGCAATCTCAAGTGGACTTGACATCTTACACAGGCTCTGGAGCTACCAGTTGGCTGGTGATTGCCACACAGCAAAGTGAGCACAAAGAGAATATCCCATTTTCCATCTCCGGATTATTCCTTCTTAAGTCATGTTATGGTCTTTGGATCCAGTTCTCTTAACTTAGTGTTCTACATCTTAGATTCACTTTCTGTGCTTTCCAAATCATTTTCCTCCTTTTCCCAAACTCTTCCCACTGCCCTGCCACTGCATGTCTTCATTCTTCTACTCCAAGTGTCCACCCTGCTCACATGAGTCCTACACAACTTCACCCAAAAGTGACCAAGCTTGTCTGGGTCTTGGAATGCTCCCACCTTTTGGGGCCCAGAAATTTTCCATTCTCCCCAGTTTACTGGAAACAGTCTATGCAGCCCACAATTTTAATGCATATACTCCTGCCCTCAGTCTTGGAGGGCACCTTCAATACCCTAACAGCAATTAAAAGGCTCAGGGTTGCCATTCCCCAGTCGGCTTCCCTGCACAGTATCACTTCCAAATAAGTGCTTTCTTACTTTTGTAAGAAATTTTGTACATCCAGGCAGCCATTTCTGTTATTAAATATTTACTGAGTTCCTACAATGTCAAAGACACATTGCAGAGGGCTGCAGGGAAAATAAGGATGATTCCAATATGAACTTTGGCTTCCTGCAGTGTACACAGCTATTTTATAATGAGGCCCTTACACCCACTGATGTTCAAGCCACATGGCTCTCTCCAGCCTTTTCTGAGCTGAGTGCCTCTGATCAGCAGAAGTCAACTTACTCTCTTGCAATGTGGTGAGCTGAGTTGCCTTCCAGTAACAGGAATCCACAGATCATCTGTCCATAACTTGTGTGTGTGTGTGTGTGTGTATGTGTGTGTGCGTGTCAAACCTCCTTTACTCATTGTAAATGGAATGCTGGATTCTTAGGTCTTTCTGAAATCTTCTCAGGTTCTCTCAAGTCATTTAGTATTTCACTCACCTTTTGCACTATTCTTTAGTCTTCTTTTAGCTATTGATTTCTTTATTTTTACTGCTGTCTCTCTTCAGTTTTTTTTTATTGTGAACTATAACATATATACAAAAAAGCAATACATCTCCAAGTATATTTTAACAGGTAGTTATACAATAAATTTAAAGTTTGGTATGGGTTACACTTCCATGATTTTTCATGTTTTCTTCTACCTGCTCTAAGACACTGGAGAACAAAAGAAGTATCAATATAATGATTCAGCGGTCATACTCATTTATTAAACCCTATCTTCTCTCTATATAACTTGACTATCATCTTTGATCTTTCTTCCACTCTTTAGGGGTATTTGGGCTATGCCTTTTCTAATTTTTCATGTTGGAAGGGGCTATTGATAATATGGGATGGGGGGATAGAACTGGCTAATGTCTAGAGAGGCTAGCCCCTCTGCACTTCAGGACTTATCTGGTCCAGGGACTCATCTGGAGGTTGTAGATTTCTGGAAAGTTACCCTAGTGCATGGAAACTTCATAAATCTTATATAATGCCCTAGGTATTCTTTAGTATTGGCAGGAATGGTTTTGGTTGGACTGTGGCAAGTTATGATACATAGCAATGTCTAACTGAAGCTTGCGTAAGAGAGAACTCCAAAGTACCCTCTCAACTCTATTTGAACTATCTCAGCCATTGATACCTTATTTGTTACACTTCTTTTCCCCCTTTTGGTCAGGATGGCATTGTTGATCCCACAGTGCTAGGGCCAGGCTCATACCTGGGAGTCAACTCCCACACTACCAGGGAGACTTTCACCCATAGATGTCATGCCCCATGTAGGGGGTAGGATAATGATTTTACTTGCAGAGTTGGGCTTAGAGAGAGTGAGGCCACATCTGAGCAACAAAAGAAGCCCTCCAGAGGTGACTGTGAGGCATACCTATAGGTAGGCTAAGCTTCTCCACTATATACATAAGCTTCACCTGAGTAAGCCCCAAGTTCAGGGGCTTGGCCTATTGATTTGGGAGTCCCTAATGTTTGACACAGTATCAGGGGTTTCCACAGTGGTAAAATTTAATAGTTCCTTTTTTTTCTCCCATCCCTCAAGGGACTCTGCCAATACTTTTTGGTTATTTCCTTAATACACTCTAGGATGTATCCAGGCATTACAGTAAACTATACAGGATTAAAGGTCGTCATTCTTATTCTGGGCTCCCTGTGTTTGGAGTATCTGTATGAGCTATCCAGACAAGGTGAGTTAGATTATGTGCTACAGAAAATTTAGGCTGTGGACATAATAAAAATTTCTTCCTTTGGTCTCAAATAGTAGAGGAAGTTCTAAAATACAGACAATGTCCTCCTTACCCTTGTATTCTGAATTTCCTTAATTCTGACCTGGTCAGCTTCATTCTTATCTCTAAATAACATGTTGCACATATATAAAACAGCCTCTCAAAATCCACAAATAACAATTACGACTTTTGACTAAATGTGCCTTCTACAAAAGCTTAAAATCTAGGCCTCAGTTTTTGTTATAAATATGTTTTAAATGCTATCATACAACATTTATTCTTTTGTTTCTGGCTTATTTTGCTTCACCAAACGTTCCACAAGTTCATTCACATCGTTGAATGCCTCACAACTTTGTTCCTTGTTGTAGTGGCACAATGTTGATCATATGTGTCACCAATCTATTTTTCAGTCAGTGCACCCTTCTGCTACCTGCATTCAGTAGGCATCATGCATAATGTCCAAAGTCAACAGTCCATCAACACTCAATTTTAGATAATTTCATTGTTCCCAAAGATAACCAATAAACACACCCTAATGAAATATAAGAGCCAAACCTCCCCCTAACCCTTGTTATGTACCCCAGGTATTACTATGGGGACTGTTAATGTTTTCCTGTTAAACAAAACCCATAGCATGCAATATCATTTTCCCCTTACACCTCAAACTTATATACTCTTTGTACAAGATTCATACCTTTGCAGTAGTTCATGCAAGAACTTATTTATATATGTAGTGTTAATTGGTGGAACACACGAGTCTACCCAACCCTTTTAAATCATGTTCACCTTCAATATGGTAATATTACTTATAGATCCACTAGTGAACAACCTTCACTTCTATCTATTCCCTAACAATTAAGTTCAACCTCATTAGCTAACTGTTTACCCATCTTAAGCTTCCATGTAACTCTAGATCTCCTATACTCTGTATAATAAGCCTCTGATTTTACCTTTACCATGGTTATAAAATTGAAATCATACAGAATATAAAAGTGAAATCATACATTTTGTGTCTGGCTTATTTCACTCAGCATTATGTCCTCAAGGTTCATCCATCTTGTCAGGTGCTTCAGGATGCCATTTTGTCTTACTGCTGCATAATATTCCATCACATGTATATACCTCATTTTGTTAATCCACTCACTGTTGATGGGCACTTGCATTGTTTCCATCTTTAGGCAATTGTGAATAATGCTGCTATGAACATCAGTATGCAAATTTCTCTTTGTATCACTGCTTTCAGTTTTTCTGGGTGTATACCAAGTAGTGGTATTGCCAAGTCATAGGGCAACTTTATGTTTAGTTATGAGGAACGGTCAGACTGTCTTCCATAGGGGCTGAAACATTATATATTTCCATCAGCAGTGCATAAGTGTCCCAATTTCTCCACATCCTCTCAAACATTTGTAGTTTCCTATTTATTTAATAGCAGCCATTCTTATAGTTGTGAGGTGGTATATCATTGTAGTCTTAATCTGCATTTCCCTTATAGCTAATGAAAATGAGAATCTTTTCATGTGCTTTTGAGCAATCTGTAGTTGGTCTTCAGAAAAATGCTTATTCATATCTTTAACACACTTTATAATTAGGTTGTTTGTTCTTTGGTTGTTGAGTTGTATGATTTCTTTATATATACAGGAAATCAAACCTTTGTCTGATATGTGATTTCCAAATATTTTCTCCCATTGAGTTGGCTGCCTTTTCACCTTTTTGACAAAGTCTTTTGAGGTGCAGAGCATTTGATTTTGAGGTGTTCCCATTTAGCTATTTTTTCTTTTGTTGCTTGTGCTTGGGCATAAAGTTTAGGAAGCTACCTCCTATTACCAGGTCTTGAATATGTGTGCCTACATTTTCTTCTAAGAGTTTTATGATATTGGTCCTTATATTGAGGTATTTGATCCACTTTGACTTAATTTTGTATAGGGTGTAAGGTAAGAGGACTCTTTCATTCTTTTGGCTATTGATATCCAGTTCTCCCATGCCCATTTATTGAAAAGACTATTTTGTCCCAGTTTAGTGGATTTGGGGGCTTTGTCAAAGATCAGTTGACCATAGATTTGGTGGTCTATTTCAGCACTCTCGATTTGATTCCATTCATCAATTCTTCAGTCTTTGTGCCAGTATCATGCTCTTTTGACCACTGTGGCTTTATAATAAGTTTTAAAATTTGGGATTGTTAATCTTACCAATTTGTTCTTTTTTCAGGATGCTTTCAGTTATTAGGGGTCTCTTTCCCTTCCAGTTGAATTTTAGCTACCTTTTCCAAGTTGTCAAAGTAGGTTATTAGGATTTTTATTGGTACTGCATTGAATCTGTAGATCGGTTTGGGTGAAGTGACATCTTAACTACATTAAACCTTCCCATCCATGAGAAGGGAATGTCTTTCCACCTATTTAGATCTTTTTTGATTTTTTAAACAATGTTATGTAGTTTTCTGTGTACAAGTCCTTTACATCCTAGTTAAGTTCATTCCTAGATACTTGATTTTTAGTTGCTATTCTGAATGGAATTTTTTCCCTAATTGACTCCTCAGTTAGGTCATTGCTTGTTTATAGAAACATTGTTGATTTTTACACATTAATTTTATAACCTGCCACATTGCTGAATTTGTTTATTAGCTTGAGTCACTTTGTTGTAGATTTCTCAGGGATTTCCAAGTATCATGTCATCTGTGAATAATGAACATTTTATTTTTCTTTTCCAGTTTGGATGCCTTTTATTTTTTTTCTTGCCTGATTGCTCTAGCTAGAACTTCTAGTACAATGTTGAATAATGGTGGTGACAAAGGGCATCCTTGTCTTATTCCTGATTTTAGAGGGAAAGCTTTCAGTCTGTCACCAGAGTATGATGCTGGTTGTGGGATTCTCATATATGCCTTTTATTATATTGAGGAAGTTACCCTTGATTCCTACCTTTTGAATAATTTTTATCAGAAAAGGATGTTGAATTTAGGTGAATGTTCTTTCAGTATCAATCGAGATGCTCATAGGACTTTTTCCCTTTTGATTTGTTAATGTGCTGGTTTTTGTTAACTGATTTTTTTGCGTTGAACCATCCTTGCATTCCTGGTATAAACCCCACTCATGGTGCATAATTCTTTCAATGTGCTGTTGGATTCAATTTGTTAATATTCTGTGAAGAATTTTTGCATATATGTCCATTAGGGAAATTGATCTGTATTTTCCTTTCTTGTACCATCTTTACCCAGTTTGGGCATGAAAATGACATTAGCTTCACAAAATGACTTTGGTAGTGTTCCTTTTTCCTCAATCTTTTGGAAAAGTTTTTGTGTATTGATGTTAGTTCTTTTTGGAGTGTTTGATAAAATTCCCCTGTGAAGCCATCAGGCCCTGGACTTTTCTTTGTAGGAAAGTTTTTGATGACTAATTGCATCTCTTTACTTGTGATTGGTTTGTTGAGATCTTCTCTTTCCTGTTGAGTCAGTGTAGGTTGTTGTGTGTTGCTGTTTCCAGGAACTTTTCCATCTCATCTAAATTTTCTAGTTTTTTGGCATATAGTTGTTCATAGTAACCTCATGATTTTTTTTTAATTTCTTCAAGGTTTGAGGTAATGTCCCCGTTCTCATTTCGATTATCTTTATTTGCATCCTCTCTCTTTTTTTTTCTTTGTGAGCTTTCCTAGTGGCCCATTGATTTACTGATTTTCTCAAAGAACCAACTTTGGGTTTTATTGATTCTTCCTTTGTTCTTTTGTTCTCCCATTCATTTAACTCTGCTTTAATCTTTGTTATTTCTCTTCTTCTATTTGCTTTGGGGTTAGTCAGCTGTTTTTTCTCAAATTCCTCCAGGTGAGCAGTTAAGTCCTTCATTTTTGCTTTCTTCTTTTTTACTATAGACATATAGGGCAATAAATTTCCCTCTCAGCACACCCTTTGCTGCATCCCATAAGTTCTGATATGTTATAGTCTCATTTTCATGCATCTCCAGGTAGCTACTGATTTTTCTAGCAATTTCTTCCTTGAACCATGCATTGTTTATGAGTGTGTTATTTAATCTCCATATATTTGTGAAAGTCCTTGTTCTTTGGTGGTTATTGATTTCCAGCTTCATTCCATTGTAATTAGAGAAAGTACTTTGAATAATGTCAGTGTTTTAAATTTTATAAAGACCTGTTTTGTGCCCCAGTATATGATCTACCCTGAAGAATGTTCCATGAGCACTAGAGAAAAATATATATCCTGGCATTTCAGAGTGTAACAGCCTATACATTTCTGTTAGGTTTAATGCATTTATCAAATTGTTTAAGTCCTCTATTTACTTGTTGGTCCTCTGTTTCTGGTTGTTCTATCTATAGAGGATAGTGGTGTATTCAAATCTCCTAATATTATTGTTGAAACTTCTATCACTCCCTTCAGTTTTGCCAATGTCTGTCTTGTGTAGATTGGAGCTCTTTAATTGTGAGCATAGACTTTTATGATTGTTATTTCTTCTTGGTTAATTGTCACTTTACTAATATGTAGTGCCCTTCTTTGTCTCTTATGATGTCTTTACATCTAAAGTCTATTTTGTCTGATATTAGTATAGCTACTCCTTGTTTCTTTTTGTTACAACTTTCATGGAACATCTTTTCCATTGTTTCACTTAAATCTATTTGTATTCTTGTGTCTAAGATGAGTCTCTTATAAGCAGCATATAGCTGGATTATATTTCTTAATCCATTCTGTCAATCTGTATCTTTTAATTGGTAGATTTAGTCCATTAACATTCAAAGTTATTACTGTAAATGTATTTATTGAATCCACCATCTTATCCTTTGGATTTTATTTGTCAGATCTATATATTCTTTTCCCTCTTTCTCTTTTTATCCTTCAAGTTACCCTTACTGGTACTGTTCATATCTGTGTCCTCCTCCAGACCTCCCTCTCCTGTCTCTTACTCAGCCAGTACAAATCCCTTTAGTATTTCTTGTAGGGCCAGTCCCTTGTTGACATATTCTCTCAGCCTCTTTCTGTGAAAATTTTAATCTTACCCTCAGTTTTGAAGGACAATTTGGCTGCATACAGAATTCTTGGCTGGAAATCTTTCTCTTTCAGGATCTGAAATATATCATAGCACTGCCTTCTTGCCTCTATAGTACCAGTTGAGTAGTCCAAACTTAGTCTTATGTAGTTTTCCCTGTATGTAATTGATTGTTGTTCTCTTGCCACTTGCAGTATTTTCTGCTTCTCTTCATAATTTGAGAGACTGATTAATATGTGTCTTGAGGTAGGCCTATTTGGACTTGTTCTATTTGGAGTCTGTTGGGCTTCTTTGATTTGCATTTTTATGTCTTTTATAGAGGCTCAAAAGTTTCCCCTATTATATCCTTCACTAATCTTCTTAGCCCCTTTACCCTTTTCTTTTCCTTCTGGGACACTGATGATTCTTATATTTGTGTGATTTGTTTTGTCCATCATTTCTGTGAGATTCAATTCAAAATTGCCTGTGTTTTTTCCCATTTGCTCTTTTGTGCATTCAAAATCAGATTTGCTGTCTTCTAGTTCACTTATTCTTCCTTCTGCCACTTCGAATCTGCTGCTGTGTATCTCTAGTATATTTTTTATTTGGTCGACAGCATCTTTAATCTCTATTTAATCTTCTATTTTTCTACTTATTCTCTCAAATTCCTCTTTATGCTCTTCTAGTGTTTTCTTGATCTCCTTTATGTCATTAGCCACTCCAATGACTTTATTTAGTAGGGTTGTATGAACATCTATCATTTGTTGTTCTGTCTGTGCCTCCCCCAGTGTTTTAACTTGGTCATTCAACTGAGCTATATCTGTCTGCATCTTTATATGGTAAGTGATCTTCCATTCTCTTCACAGCATGTAAATATCTTAATAGGGTACCTTGGAAGTTGATTTCCTTCAATAGTCTAAAACTTTGTATTTGTGGGATGGGTGTGGAGCAAGATGTAGAGTGTGCACAGGGGCACAGCAGTGCCATGATGGATTAGTGTGCAGGTATATGCACAGGTCAAGGACACTACATTGGTGCCTGTGAGCATGGGGACTGGGTCATGGTTCAGTGTGGGGGCCTTGGTGGACACAGAGGCAGGGCAGGTCAGGAGATAGATGGAGGGGCTGAGCAAATGTGCTGGCTCTGATATGTGGGCAGGATCGGGGGTATGCATGATGTGTGTAGATGGTGGGTGTCAGAGTTTGGGGTACAGATGTCAGGCCACAGTGGGGGCAGGGTGCAGATGTGTCCTTGCACGGGGGAATGGTTCCAGAGGAGCCAGGATGTGGATTCTCAAATGTGTAGGGGTGGGGCACAGGTCACAGAGGTTGTAGGACATGTGTCAGGGATGGGTCTATCTGGTGGGCAGGGTCATGGTGTGGGTATGTGGTGTGGGGATGGGGTGTGGTAGGGGTGCACACATGTGCAGGGTGGGGGCTATGTGGCTCAGATGCACATGCCAGGTGTAGAAAAAGAGCACTTGTGCTGGGGGGCAAGTGTGTGCCCCTGTGTAGGGCAGGGGGGTGGGCTGAAGGGGTCAAGAGGTCAGTGCACAGATATGTGGGTGCCCAGCAGGGAGGATGTGGCTGTGCCCATACATGGGTCTGCATTGTGGGGTCCTGGTGTGTGCATGCACGATGGTAGCACTTTCAAGGAACATGGCTTGGCTAACTTCCTAGTTCCCTTTCCCTATGCACTCCTGAGGTCTCAGGGCCTCAGTTTGGAAAGAGGGTGTGTTAGGCTGTTTGGACTAGCTGACCAATCTCCAGTTCTCTGTGTCTCAGTTCTTCAGCTTTTGCAACCAGGAACTCCTTATGTGGTGTAGAAGACCCTCCAAGTTCACTTACACCCTAGAATCACTCTCTTGTTCATTTTTCTATCACTTCTCTAGCTGTTCCTTGGAGTAGGTATGAACTCAACCTATCTTATTCTGCCATCTTCTTGGAACTTAACTACTGTTGACTCTTAAGAACACCTAGGGCTCAAACTGAGACCTTATAAAAGTTTCATGCACTGAGTTTACTTCCCTGGAAACTACAATTCCCAGAAGTTTCCTAGGTCAGATAAATCCTGAAACCCAGAAGCACCAACCTCTCCAAGATTGTCAATTAATTACATCCCCCTATTCTTTAGTGTTAACACCCCTTATCAACATGAAAAAGTCAGAATGGGCATTGCTTAAAGATCCCCATGGATTGGAAGAAGGATCAAAGTAGAAGAAGGTGGTATATCAGAGAAAATAGGATTTAACAAATAAATACGACTGATGAATTCATGTATTAACATTCCTTCTAGCCTCCAGTGTTTTAGAGCAACTAGGAGGAAAAATCAGAGATGGTGGAATGGTAGCCCATGACAAGCTCTTGGATCTGTCCTGTAACTATTTATTGAAGTGTGCTTTGAAAAATATTGCTTTTTCATTCTTTGCTTTGTATATCTGTTATATTTTACAATTAAAAAACATTAAAACTGCATTCAAAAAAGAAGAGTAAGGACATTTTCAAAGAAAGTGAAAACAGAAGGGATTTATCAGATTTTACTATAAAGCTAGAGTAATCAAGAGAGTGTGGTAATGGTGCAGGATAGACAAACAGTCCAATGTAACCATATAGAGGACTGACAACAGACCCATATAGCCTTAAAACATGACAGAAGTGGCATCATATATCAATGTGAAAAAGATAGACTATATAGTAAATAGTGCCTGTTATCCTTCCTAAAATAAAATAAAATAAAATAAAATCCCCCCTCATGACATACACATACAAAAATTGACTGTGTAGATTTGACAACCTAAATGTGAAAATAAAACTTAAAAACTCTTTTAAAACATTTTTATTGTGACATATATATTTAAAAAGTGATAAATTTCGAAGTACATTTTAACAAGTAGTTTTAGAAGAAACTTCAAAGTATGGTATAGGTTACAGTTCTACCATTTCAGGTGTTTCCTTCTAGCTGCTCTAGACACTGGAGACTAAAAAGATAGAAGTATCAACCAATGGAATCGAATCAGGAGTAGGGAGATAGGCCACCAGATCTATGGATAATTGATCTTCAATAAGGCCCCCAAATCCACTGAACTGGGACAGAGCAGCCTTTTCAATAAATGTGCATGAGAGAATTGGATGTCAATAGCCAAAAGAACGAAAGAAGACCCCAACACTACATCCTAACAAAATTTAATTCAAAATAGATTAAAGAACTAAATATAAGAGCCAGCACCATAAAACTTCTAGAAGAAAATGCAGGGAAACATCTTCAAGATCTAACAATAGGAGGTAGCTTCTTAAACTTTACACCTAACACACAAGCAGAGAAAGAAAAAAAATAGACAAATGGGAATGCCATATGATTGAGAGCTTCTGTGCCTCAAAGGACTTTATAAAAAAGGTGAAGAGGCAGCCAACTCAATGGGAGAAAATATTTGGAAAACACTTATCAGATAAAGGCCTGATATTCTGTGTACATAAAAAATTATACAGCTCAACAACAAAAGGACAGACAACCCAACTATAAAATGGGCAGAGGATATGAATAGACACTTTTCTGAAGAATAAATACAGATGGCTAAATAGCAAATGAAGAGATGCTCATTTTTATTAGCTATAAAGGAAATGCAAATTAAGATGACAATGAGGTATCACCTCACAACTATAAGAATGGCTGCTATTAAGCAAGCAGAAAACAACAAACGTTGGAAAGGATGTGAGAAATTGGAGCACTTACTTGCTGTTGGTTAGGATTGTATAATGGTGCAACCACTGTGCAAGATAGCTTGGCGATTCCTCAGAAAACTAAATATTGAGTTGCCCTACGACCCAGCAATACAATAATTGGTATATATCCAGAAGAGCTGAAAGCAGTAATACAAACAGACATTTCTACACTGATGTTCATAGCGGCACTATTCACAATTGCCAAAAGATGGAAAGAATCCAAGTGCCCATCAACGAACAAGTGGATAAACACAATGTGGTATATGCATATGATGGAATATTATGCAGCCGTAAGATGAATTGCAGTCCTGAAGCATATGACAACATGGATGAACCTTGAGGACGTAATGCTGAGTGAAATAAGTCAGACAGAAAAGGACAGATACTGCATGATTTCACTATTATGACTCTGGTAAAGGTAATCTTAGAGGTTACACTATAGAATATAGCAGACCTAGAGGTACACAAAGTTAGAGACAGAGGCAAGATTACCTGCAGAAGCTGAACCTAAATGCAAGGAAACAGAGTGAAGTGATGGCAACTAATTAGCAGGGTTATAAGTAACATTACATATTTAAGGTGAATATGATTGAAAGGGAATGTATAGTGCCATGTATTCCACTGATTACATCTACAATTATAAATAAGTTCTTGCATGAACGATTTCAATGGTTTGATAGTGGACAAAGAGTCAATAGTACAGGGGCATAAGGGAAAAACTAAAAATGTATGCTATGGTCAATAGTTAACAGGAAGACATCAACAGTACCACAGCACTATCAGAGACAACTAATTGGGGGAGGGGACAAGTGATAAGGATAGGTTTTCTTTTTCTTGATAAGGATAGTTTTGATTTGATAGTTAGTGATGTGTTTGCTGGTTATTTGTCATTATGGACCAGTGAAAGTTGTCTTAAATTGAGAGTGCTGCTGATTGTACAACCAAGCAAGGTTACTGTAGAACATGGTTTGTTTATTTTGGTCATTATCTATTATGCCCAATAGATGGAAGGAGCCTGTTCTAGTTTGCTAGCTGCCAGAATGCCACACACCAGAGACAGATTGGCTTTTAATGAAAGGGGATTTATTTCATTAGTTCTTCAGAGGAAAGGCAGCTAACTTCAACTGAGGTTCTTTCTTATGTGGGAAGGCACAGGGTGATCTCTGCTGGCTTTCTCTCCAGGCATCTGGGTTCCAACAACTTTCCCTGGGGTGATTTCTTTCTGCATCTCCAAAGACCTGGGCTGAGCTGCAAGTGCTGAGATGAGGTATACTGAGTTGCTTGGGCTGTGCTGCATTGAGCGCTCTCATTTAAGCACCAGCCAATTAAATCAAACATCATTCATTGCAGCAGGCATGCCTCCTAGCCAACTGCAGATGCAATCAGCAACAGATGAGGTTCATGGACCATTGGCTCATGTCCACAGCAACAGAACTAGATAACTTCATCTGGCCAAGTTGACAACTGAATCTAACTACCACAGAGCCAACAGGTACAATGACTGAGAAGCTGAAAGACAAATTGTGGTGCATTTATATGATGGAATATGGTGCAACTACAAAAAGAAGGACATCAAGAAGCACATAACAAACTGAATAAACCTTCAGGAGATTGTGTTGTGCAAAATAAGCCAGAAATGAAAGAATAAATATGCTAAGGTCTCTCAGAAAACACTTATAAGAAAATTGGAGCCTCGATTGTAAATACTTTTAGCAATGACAATCTGAAGTTGTACGTGTATTTCTAGATTCTGAGACACTGAGCTATATGTGTATCAGCTGGCATTTCCCTGGAACTTTGAGTAACTCTGTGATACCTAATGCTGCAGCCATGAAAGCACAGCTATATACAATAACACTCAAAGTAACTGAAAAGGAGAGCAGGCATCAATTAGAGTTTAAAACAAAGCCAATCTGTCTGAATCTAAGGTAAATTAGAATGTAGGGTAAAAGATGATAGTGTATGTACTCTAGGCCTTCACCTACTGTATGAGACAAAGGGCAGAGGGGTTTGTCTAGGACCTGGAATTTCTGTAACACATAATCTAAATCAATCTCTATGGATAACTCATTTGGACAACCCAAACTCCTGGATTCCAGAAGGGAATGATGCTTTGTAATCCTGTATAATTAAATATAATGAAAGGATACATCTCAGATTATGGTGGACTGACAATTAAAAAGTATTGCTAGACTCCCTTGAGGGCCCAAAGGAAATGCACAATTACAAATAAGTTCTGTGTGTGTGTGTGCATGTATATATATATATATGTATATATATATATGTGTGTGTGTGTATATATATATATATATATATATATATACACACACTATTAAACAGTCAGGGTACTCTATCAACCATTGGGGACTCCCAATAAAAGAGGGCAAGCACTGGATTTGAAGTTTGCCCTTACAAAACCATTTTTATGTAGGGGAGAACCTGAGACTACCTATCACAAGGCCTAAGAGTTGCTTCCGGGAAGCCTCTTTGTTGCTCAGATGTGGCCTTTCTCTCTCTAAACCCAACTCTGCAAGGAAAACAGTTGCCCTCCCCACTACGTGGAACATGACATTCAGGTGTGAAAATCCCCCTGACAACATGGGGTGTAACTGCCGGGGATGAGTCTGGCCCTGGCGCCTTGGGATCAACAATGCTTTTGGACCAAAAGAGGGAAAAGAAATATAATAAAATAAGGCATCAGTGGCCAAGTGAGATCAAATGCAGCCAAGAGGCTATTTGGGAGGCTACTCTTATGCAAGCTTCAGTTAGCTAGTGCTAATTGCCATGGTTTGCTATACCCCAATCAACATCATTCCTTTTGAATCTTAAGAACACCTAGGGCTCAAATTGAGACCTTACAAAAGTTTCATGCACTAGGTTTGTTTTCCTGGAACCTATAATTCCAAGAAGTTTCCTAGGTCAGATAAATCCTAAAACCCAAAAGGCACCAGCCTTTCCAAGATTATCAATTAATGACATTCCCCTATCCTTTGGCGCTGACACCCTTTCTCAACGTGAAAAAGCCAGAATGGGCATTGCTTAAAAATCCCCATGGATTGGGAGAAGGATCAAAGGAGAAGGAGGAGGTATAACAGAGAAAATAGGGTTTAACAAATGAGTTTGACTGCTGAATCACGATACTAACATTCCTTCTAGCCTCCAGTGTTTGGGGAAGTCAGAAGGAAAAATCTGAGATGATGGTTTGGTAGCCCATGCCAAATTCTGGTATCTATTCTGTAGCCACTTGTTTAAGTATGCTTTGAAAATTATTGCTTTTTTCTTTCTTTGCTTTGTATATATGTTATTTTTTACAATAAAAAATGTTTTCAAAAAAACGAAATTCAGTGGTCATAGCCATTTGTTAAATCCTATCTTCTCTGATACAGCTCCTCCTTCTCCTTTGATCCTTCTCCCACTCTTTAGGGATATTTGGGCAATGGCCATTCTAACTGCTTCATGTTGAAAATGGATGTCACCCTTATGGTGTAGGGGAATGCAACTGGTTGATGCTCTTGAAGAGACTGGTAACTCTAGGCTTCAGAGATTATCTGGCCTAGGAACCACCCAGAGGTTATAGGTTTCTGAAAAATAAACTTAATGTGCTGGTTTGAAATTGTTCTGTACCCCAGAAAAGCCATGTTCCCTTTCCGAATCCAATCTTTATGGCAGCAGACCTCTTGTTTATGGTGAAATTAGTTTAATTAGATTGTTTCCATGGAGATATGACCCACCCAATTATGGGTGTGACCTTTTGTTTAGAAGGAGATGTGACTCCACCAATTCAAGGTGGGTCCTAATTAGTTATACTGGAGTCCTTACATCGTTCATGGAGAGAGAGGCAGTTCAGAGTCACATAGATGCAGATATCTGGAGATTCTTGGAGGGCTGACAGAGGTGCTTAGGGAAGCTGTATGAAACCAGGAGACAGACACTTGAAGAGAAGAAATCTCTGGCCCTGGGAGATGCTAAGCTAAGAGATAAAATCCAGAGTTTTGCCCCAGAACAGCTAAGTGAGACCCCCAGATGCTTAAAGTGAATGCCACTAGAATCAGAAGCTGGAGGCAATGGAACTAGGAACAAGGACCAACAGATGCCAGCCACATGCCTTCCTATGTGACAGTCATCAGTCTTTGTTTGGAATCAAAATATCTTTCTCCAGATGCTTTAGTTTGGACATTTCTATGGCCTTAGAACTGTAAACTTGTAACTTAAATTCCCTTTATAAAAGCCACTCCATTTCTGGTATTTTGCATTCTGCAAACCAAAACACTCAGTGAGAGAATCTTTTATAGGGCTCTCAGATAGAGCCCTGGGTAATCTTTAGTGTTTACAGGAATACTGTTAGTTGGAGCTTGTCATACCATGGCAATTAGTAATATCTAGCTGAAGATTGCATAAGAGTAACCACCAGAATAGCTTCTTGACTCTATTTGAAATCTTTTAGCCACTGATACCTTAAATTATCACATTTCTTTTCCCCCTTTTGGTTAGGTGGGTTTTGTGAATCCCATGGTGCCAGGGACAGGCTCATCCCTGGGAGTCATGACCCATGATGCCAGGGAGAAGTATACCACTGGGAATCATGTCCCATGTAGGGAGGAGGGTAGTGATTTTACTTGCAGAGTTGGACTTAAAGAGTGAGAGACCACATATGAGCAACAAAAGAGGTTCTCTGGAAATAACTCTTAGATATTATTATAGGTAGGCTTAGCTTCTCCAAAATAGATATAAGTATCTTAAGACCAAGCCTCAAGATCAAAGGCTTGACCTATTAACTTGGGAGTCCCTTATGTTTGAAAGAGTATCAGTGATTTCCCAGGTAGGAAAGTTTAATAGTTCCATACTTTTTCTCCAGTCCTTCAAAGGACTTTGCCAGTACTTTTTAATTATCTGCCCAACATACTCTGAAATATATCTGGGTATTACATTAAGCTATTAAGAATTGCAAGCCTTCAATCCCATTCTGGGTTCCATGTGTTTAGGTTTAACCCAACTGGCCAGACCAGTTAAGTTTGATTGTGTACTCCAGAAAATTTAGGTTTTGGGCAAAATAAATCTCTCTTCCTTTGGTTTCTGCAGTTAGTGAGGTTTTACAACACAAACAAAATCACCCTTTACCTTGGTTTCTGATTTACCTTAGTCCAAAGCAAATTGGCTTTGTTCTTATCTCTAACTGACACCTGGTCCCTTTTTTTGATTCTTTAACAGTTGTTGTATGTAGGAATGCTGACTTTCAGAGCTGTGGAACTCCAGCTTTGAGTCTTAGGTACCCAAAGGTACACCCGGGTACCCAAAGTTCCAGGAAAATACCCAAAAACCTAAGAACTTTTATATGAAAAGAGTCTATCTTGACTTTCCTAGCCATTGGATTGGCAAACATTAAAAATCTGACAATACCAATTGTTGATATGGATGCCATCTTATATGGCACTGAAGAAATTGTACATTAGTACAATGATATTGGAGAAAAAAATTTGTCAGTATTTGATAGATTCGAAGAAGGAAATTACTAAATGGGTATACACCCTAGAGAAACTCTTGCACAACGTACAAAAATGTACATTGCAGCAATAGGAAAAGTCATTAGAAATAACCTAAATGTTCATTAACAAGGAGATAAGATATATTGTGGCATATTCATACAATGGAATTTCATAGACAGTAGTGAAATGAATGAATAACTCTCCATGCATCTGCAGGGATGAATCCAATAACATAGCAACAATCCACAAAAAGCAAGTTGTGGAAGGTTAAATACAGTGTGGTACACTTAGGGAAGTTTTAAAACAATATCATTTATGGATATCTTCATAAGTGTTTAAAGTACTAAAGCATATATATGAGAAACACCTAATTTAAGGATCCCAAACTGTTGATGCACAACTCTGGGAGGCAAAATTCATACTGTATTCCCACAGAATATTCACAGACTGGAAGAGAGGAAGCTGGATGGGATTGTGGATAAGTATCCAGTTGGCTTCAATTATATCTATAATGTTTTATTAAAAAAAAAAAGATGGGTGCTAGAGGAAACACTAACCCAGCAGCACAATTCCTAAAAAGCCCTTTTTTGATGCAACAATGTCTTCATTTGGTTCCTGTTTTAAAAGGAAAGTTTTTCTTTTTCTTCTCCCCACACCAATACCTATGAGATTTACTATCCTCTTTATTTCATGTTATTTGCATCACTTGGTTTTATGTATCTGATGTGAAGGTCTGATATTAAAAACATTTCACCCAAAATAAAGCAGACTCCATAAAACAGCTGAACCATCTGCATGACTGCATAGTACAAGTTCCTCAGCTTAGCAATCAGGGACATTCAAAATGTGGCCCCAATCTCCCTTTTCAACTTTCTATTCCCCTATATCCATCTCTTCAACCACCCGAAATTCCAGTCTCACTAAACCATATACTATTCCTGCACTTGGCCCACTCCCTCATATTTGCATGCCTTTGCTCAGGTTCTGACCTCTGGTTTGGAATGATCACTACCTTTCCTTTAAGGTCTTTCTCAATTGCCACCTGCTTCATAAAGACTTTTCTGAGTCATCCACCTAGAATTCCCTAAGGCAAAATAAAATGATCAACAAGAGTTCAGTTTAAATCTACCTCCACTATTTACTAGCTGTGTGACCTTGGATAAATTGCTGAACTTCTCAGAATTATATATAGGCATGACAAAATTTACACCTCATAAGGAAGGTAAGGGTTGTGAGGATTGCATGCAATGATACATGTAAGGTCCTTAGCTCAGTGCTTGACACAGAGAAAGCCTGCTGGAAATGTAACTTTTGTTGGAACCTTTTATGATCTGAACTCCAGTAGCATTTTAATACAAAGCTCTCTCATGTCACTTATCACATTCTGTCTTGTCTTGTTTGTTAGTGGGAATAATCCATGAATCACTATGACTTAAAACAAGCAAACACAATCTCCTGCAGAATCAAAAGAGAGCTATCAATCTGTCAGTCCTAGCTGTATCCAGGCAGGTGAGGTTGTCATCCTTGAGTAAAATTAAGCCTCAGGCTTGACACCTGATGATGTCCTTCCATCCATACCTCTGAGTGTCAACCCTGCAACCCTATTCACCATTACTCCACCCCAAGGAACCCACAGGATTTAATTATTTTACACCAGAGTGGAATTTAATAAATTTTGTGTTATAGTTCTTTGGAAATTAAAAACTTCAGAATCAAACAGACCTGGGCTTTATTTCCAAAGTCACCATTGTAAGCTGTGTAACTGACATTGGGAAAGGTTTTTGACTCCTCTAGGACTCATATTCCTTATCTATAAACTTCAGATAATAATATAGTACCCTACTCAATAGGTCCTTCTGGGGACTAAATAAGATAATCTGGGGAAAAAGCTTAGCATAGTACTTGGCAATACTGACTACTCAATAAAAGACAGCATTATCACATTTTTTTATCATTCTTCCTAGATCATAACCTCCTTGAGGACAGGAAATATGTACACATAGTCAACTCTATACAAAGTTTGTTGGATTGAGTTCTGAATTTTGATTATTTTTTCTGCTTGCTAATGCTGCTAGAATGCAAAATACCAGAAATGAATTGGCTTTTACAATGGGGATTTATTAAGTTACAAATTTACAGTTCTAAGGCAGTGAAAATGTCCAAACTAAGGTATCCAGATAAAGATACCTTTAATCTGAAGAAAAGGCCGATGTTGTCCAGGGTTTCTCTGTCACATGGGAAGGCACATGGCAACATCTGCTGTCTTTCTCTCCCACCTTCTGGTTTCAAATGGCTCTGATTCCAGTGGCTTTCTCTCTACGTGTCTGTGAGTCCTCACTTAGTTTCTCCGGGGCAACACTGGGTTTCCTCTCTTAGCTTAGCACCTCCAAACATCTGTCACCTGATTCCATCTCTCTGCTCTCTATGTTGGCTCCTTTAAGGACTCCTATAAACTAATTAAGACCTACGTTGAATGGGGGGGGTCACATCTCCATCTAATCAAAAGGTCACACCCACAATTGGGTATGTCACCTCTCCATGGAAACAATCTAATCGTCCCCCCCCCCCCCAAGATTGGGTCAGTATTAAAAGAATATGGCTTTTCTGGAGTATATATCTCCAGCACATTTATGAACACAAAATTTATCTTGAAAACAAAACAAAAAAGTTATCTTGTAAACAAAACAAAAAACATCTGTATGAAGTTAGAACAGAGACGTACAGTTTTTAAAATAAGAACAAGTTTAAGTTACAATACTCTGATGCTAGTAACAAATGAAATGGGTTGGAATTATTCATGTTATTTTTTTTCTATTATTGAAGAATAACAATGAAAAGTGTCGAATAAGCACTGGGTTGTTTATTTCTAATTGATAATGGTCAGATCTCACAACGTGAATAAGCCTCCATTTTTAACATTCCTTTGTTTGATATTCGGTAGTCAAAGAGCTCTTCCTCTCACAGGGCATTAAGAGCAAAAGAAAAAAATAAACAACACTCGTTATATAATGGTACAAATTCTGGGGGAAACTGAGTCAGGGCAGTATATTGGTAGCATGGGGATCTACAGATCTGCATGTCAAGCAGGGACAAGCAGAATTACAAATCTTTAGATACTTTTAAAATTCTCAGTGGGTGGAAACTGAGAGAAAAGCAACCACAAAAAGTCACTTTCAAGCCATAGCAGTTTCTTTCTAGCAAGTAGTAGAGTTGCCAGTGTTTCTTTAAAGCAAATTCTTTCTTTATTCTGGTGGAAAAAAAATTGTCCACAGGGAACTTTTATACAGATGTTCGACAAAGACCCAGTTCTGAAATGGAGATAGGAATCCTATTTTGTCCTTTAGGGGTGAGAGTGTTGTTTTCATTTGCTAATGCTGCCAGAATGCAATATACTGAAAATGGATTGGCTTTTACAAAAGGGATTTACTAGGTTACAAATTTACAGTTCTACGACCATGAAAATGTCTAAATTAAGGCATCAACAAGAGGATACCTTTACTTAAGAAAGGTCAATCATGTCCAGGGTTTCTCCATCACATGGGAAGGCATGTAGTGATGTCTGCCGGCTCTTCTCTCTCAGCTTCTGGTTTCAAACAGCTGTCTCAGCTTCTGGCATCTCCTGGGGCATTTTCCTTCTGCTTCTCCAAACATCTGTGTCTGAGCTTTTTCCAAAATGTTTGCCCCTTAAAGGACTCCAGTAAGCTGATTAAGACCCCCTTTGAATGGGTGGGGTCACATCTCCATAGAGACAACCTAATCAAAACGTCCCACCCAACAATAGGTCTGCCCCTTCAAGACTGGATTAGGACATGGCTGCTCTGGGGTACATAACAGTTTCAAACTAACACAGGTGTTAAAGGTATGCTCTTGTTAGAAGGAAAATTACATCTCTGCAGACCATGACTTTTGGAGAGAAAATGTGCCTCCAGCAGAAGAGGGAGAAGTGGCACAGTGCCAGTCACTGCCTGGTCCCATGGACTCATTTTTAGGCCCTTTGGCTATAGGAGTGGGTCAGAAGTAAATTACAACTGTTTTCATAAGAGATTTTATGAGATTCTAGGCATAAGGTGATCTGCTTTGTGATTCAGATGACAGATGTGACAGTTGAGAAAAGTATCTTTTTGTCTATCCATCTATCCATTCATCCATTCATCCTCTCATTCATTTATTCAACAAAAATATTTTGAATGCCTACTTTACACTATGCACTGTGCTAAGTGCTAGAGAGAGACTGGTGGACAAAATGCACTAGATATATGACCTCGCAGGTCTTACATTCTGGTGGTGTATTAGTTAGCTATTGATGAATGTGAAAGCACTCCAAAACTAAGTGACTTAAAACAACAAGCCATTTATTATCTTACAGTATCTGTGGATTGGAAATCAGGTTATAGCTTAGCTGGATACTGCTGGCTCAGAGTCTCTCACAAGGCTGCAATAAAGGTGTCAGTCAAGGCTGAAGTCACCTCAAGACTTGATGTGGAAAGACTTCACTTCCAAGCTGACTCACATGGCTGTTGGCTCACAAAGTCTCAGATCCTTGTTGGCCATTGGCCAGAGATATCAGTTCCTTGGCACATGGGCCTCTCCATAGGGTTACTCAAAAAATGCAAGCCATTATCCTCCAGTGAAGAGGAGGGCAAGGAGGAAGTCATGGCCTTTCTGTAAACTAATCTCAGAAGTTACATCCTATCATGTTTGCCAGATTCTATTCATTAAAAGGAAGTCATTAGGTAGGGGATTACATAAGGGCATGAATACCAAGAAGCTGGGATAATTAGAGGCTGCCAATCACAGGTACAGTCAAGCAGTATTCTGGCTCCCCAAAGATTATGAATGTATGTTTTTTCATTATATTCCATATTTGCTTTTACAGGTATAGTAGAGGAAGGCTATTGTTTTTGTGTGTACAGTCATCACTCATGATCAGAATTTATTCAGTACCTAAAAACATGTTGGATAACAAATTTTCTAGAAACAGGAGCTTACAGTTCATTGTTTTAAATGAAAAAGTAATAATGCATTCCCAGCCCTTCTAATAACACCAATCAATTTCCTCAAATATCACTAAAGTACTCTTAGAATCCACCATCCACTATGGATTGCAACATAATATAAAGCATTTAAAACAGCAGCTAACTAATTATTTTACCTGCAATGATCTCATTAGTGAGTAAGTTTACATGCAATAT
This sequence comes from Tamandua tetradactyla, assembly GCF_023851605.1. Classification (NCBI taxonomy): domain Eukaryota; kingdom Metazoa; phylum Chordata; class Mammalia; order Pilosa; family Myrmecophagidae; genus Tamandua; species Tamandua tetradactyla. The sequence goes on along the minus strand of NC_135353.1, from coordinate 49,479,738 downwards.
GCAATGATACCATTCAGTATCAGATGCAAGTTATTTTTCTTCTACACTGGAACGACCATGTAATTTAATGTAAATAAACCCTGAAATAATGCATAATTATTATAAATGGCACTTGACAAAACAAAATAAAAACATGAGTGTTTCAGTTTGTTAAAGCTGCCAGAATGCAATATACCAGAAATGGAATTTATTAAGTTGGAAGTTTACAGTACTAAGGCCATAACAATCCAAACTAAGGCATCCAGAGATAGAAACTTTGACTCAACAAAGGACCAGTGATGTTCAAGATTTCTCTGTCAGCTGGGAAGGCACCTGGCAATGTTGCTAGCTTTCTTTCCCAGCTTCTTGTTCCAAACAGCTTCCCCAGGGGCATTTTTTTTCTGCATCTCGAAATGTATCTCTCTGTCTCAGCTCTGAAGCTTTTCCCAAAATGGTTCCCTCTTAAAGGACTCCAGTAAGCAACTGCACCTTGAGACACATCTTGATGGAAGACATTTAATCAAAAGTTACCACTCACATAAAACATATGGATTAAAAATAAATAAATAATAAGGGAAACAAATGTTAAAATAAATGGAGTAGATTGAAATACTAGCGGTCAATGAGAGGGAGGGGTAAGGGCTATAGTATGTAATAGATTTTTCTTTTTCCTTGTGTATTTCTTTCTTTGGAGTGATGCAAATGTTCTAAGAAATGATCATGGTGATGAATATACAACTATGTGATGATATTGTGAGCCAATGACTATATACCAAGAATGGAATGCTCATATGGTAAGAATGTTTGTGTTTGTATGTTGTTACATTTTAAAAAATAAAAATAAATAAAAATAAAAAGTTACTACCCACAATTGAGTGGGTCACATCTCCATGGAAACAATAAAAAAGATCCCTCCCAGTAATACTGAATGAGAATTAAAGAACATAGCTTTTCTGGGGTACACAACAGTTGCAAACCAGCACAACTAGGCAATTTTTTAATAGTGCAAATATATGGGATCCATTATGGCAGATTTTTAATTCAGAGAGTGAAATTTGAGTATAAATTTTTTTACATAAGTTTTGCAACTACTGGATAGTGAGGGTGAGGGCTACCTGTGTTTATTTTATATTTACCACATTCCTAAAATCTCTCAGTGCTAATTGCCTTTCAGTTCATTCTCCTGTAGTTTACAGAGAAAACTTAAAGTGCCAACAATAATAATGACTGTTGCCTCTATTTTTTCCCATAGCTAGATCTATGATATTTGCCTTATCAGATTTTTAAAATATCATGAAGATATCATAATCAAAATAGTGTAATATTGGCATAAGAATAGACAAATAGATCAGTGGAACAAAACAAGGTATAGAAGTAGAGAACAGCATGTATGGAACTTCAATATATGACAAATTCAGTAGTAATAGGGGCAGTGTGTTTAATAAAAGGATTCAGTTTGTTTAATAAAAGGAACAACTTTTTGTTATCCATTCTAGAGCAAAATTCAGTTTGACTTGCTACAACAACCTGCTTTGAAAAATATTTGAGACATAGCTAAAACACACCTTTAAATAATAAAACCAGAAAAAAATTTCTAAGAACATTTAGGCAAATATATGTGTAACTGAATGAAGCTGCATGTGAGGTATAGGTTTTTTTTTTTCTTTCTATTATTGTTTTAATTCTTATTCTGTTGTCTTTTTATTTCTTTTTCTAAATCGATGCAAATGTACTAAGAAATGATGAATATGCAACTATGTGATGTTATTAAGAATTACTGATTGTACATGTAGATTGGAATGATTTCTAATTGTTTTGTTAATTCTTTTTTTAATTAATAAAAAAATATATATGTGTAACCTAGTTGATTTTGGAATCTTTTAACTGAGATAGAATACTGAAAACCTAAAAGGAAGAGAGAAACATATTGGATATATAATTTTTAAAAATCTTTATATGGAAAAAAATTTTTTAAAACTTTCAAGAAAGACAAATAATAAGTTGAGAAATAAAACTTACAATGCACATGGCAGACGAAAGTTAATATAAAAAGTGATTAAGGGCGGGACATGGTGGCTCAGCAGGCAGAGTTCTCGCCTGCCATGCCAGAGACCCGGGTTCGATTCCTGGTGCCTGCCCAAGCAAACAACAACAACAAAAATGATTAAAATGGGAAACTTTGAGTTATATATATGTTACTACAATAAAAAGTTCTTTAAAAAAGGTCACTATCTATAATACCCATCTCCTTCAACTAATAAGATGAACAGCGCAGTTGGAAAATGAACAAAGTATATGAAGTACAAATCCAAATGCCAGTAAACAGTAGCAGTTTGAGAAATGCAAATTTTGAAAGATAACGATGCTCTTGTGAAGCTTATGTATGTAGCAGAGAAGCTTAGCCTACCTATAGGTATGCCTAACTGGAGGACCTCTTTTGTTGCTCAAATGTGGCCTCACTCTCTCTAAGCCCAACTCTGTAAGTGAAATCATTGCTCTCCCTACTATGTGGGACATGGCATCCAGGAGTGAAAGTTTCCTTGGCAGCATGGGAAATGACTCCCAGAGATGAGTCTGGCCCTGGCACTGTGGGATCAACAATTTCATCCTTACCAAAAGGGGGAAAAGAATTGTAACTAATAAAGTATCAGTGGCAGAGAGAGTTCAAATAGAGATGAGAGGCTATTCTGGAGGTTGCTCTTATGCAAGCTTCAGTTAAACATTGCTACCTATCATAACCTGCCAAACCCCAACCAGGACCATTCCTGCCAATCCTGAAGAATACCTAGGGCAATATATAAGATTCTACAAAAGCTCCATGCACTAGGATAACTTTCCAGAAATCTACACCTCCAGATGAGTCCGTGGACCAGATAAGTCCTGAAATGCAGAGGGACCAGCCTCTCCAGAACATCAACTAATTCCTACCCCCTATCCCATATTATCGACAGCCTCTTCCAACACGAAAAAGTTTGAATGGCCATAGCCCAAATACCCCTAAAGAGTAGGAGAAAGATCAAAGGTGATGATGGAGTTATACAGAGAAGGTCGTGTTTAACAAATGAGTATGAGTGCTGAATCATTAAATTGATATTTCTTTTAGCCTCCAGTACCTTAGAGAAGCAAGAAATAAAAACTTAAAATTGTGGAATTGTAACCTATACCAACTCTGAAATCTATTCTACAACTAATTGTTGCAATGTACTTTGAAATTTATTGCTTTTTTGTATATATGTTATTTTTCACAAAAAAGAAGGAGTAGTATAACAAAATAGATAAGATTTAACAAATAAGTATGATTGCTGAATCATTATATTGATATTTCTGTTGGTCTCCAGTGTCTTGGAGCAGCTAGAAGAAAAAACGGAAAATCGTGAAACTAACCCATATCCAATTTTTAAATCTGTTCTAAAACTACCTGTGAAAATGTACTTGGAAATGTATTGCTTTTTTTGTATATATGTTATATTTCACAATAAAAACCAGTTTTAAAAAAAGATAATGAGATTTTTTTCCCACCCATTAGATTAGCAAACATTTAAGTGCTAACACGTACTGCTGGCAGGATGAGGAAGGGGGCTTGTGGAGATGTGCCTACTTATAACCTTTTTGGAAAGCAATTTGGAAATAGCAACCAAAATTAAAATTACACATAATCATTGTCCCCAATAATTCTACTTCTGTGACTCTATCTCAAATAATTTTTAAATACCAGAATAAGGAAATTTATACAAACACACAAAGACGTTTACAGCAGCATTGTTTCAGTAGTGGCAGAAAGCTAATACCAAGGAGAATGCCCTCTCATAGGGAAATAAATGAATAAATTGTAGACCATGGAATATTATGCGCATGTTAAAAGGAATTAGATCTGGACCAGTAAACTTGGGGGGATTTTACCCAAGCAAGAATCAGAGAAGAATAGATAGCATGATACTGTTTTTTAAATGAACAATAGGGTATTGTGCATGTGTATTGGTCTAATCATTTTTATTACGGTTATAGAAACCTGAAGAAAGAGATGGAGGATATACACAACTGGTTGTTATCATTGGTTATACAATAGAGGATAAAATACAAACAACCAAAAATTGTAAAATTGTATGCATGTGCAATTACATGAGAGATGAATGAAGGAATGGTAACCAACATATTAACGGTGGTTGTCTCAGCGTGGTGAAATTTCAGGTGATTTTGTACTTTATTCCTTTTAAGTACTGTTCGGTTTTTGAACGGCAATGCATGAACGGATGGATCTGATAAAAACCATAAATAGAACAACTTAAAATTAAAAAATAAGAAAAAAATCGATGACAGTAGTTTAGGTGTGCTATGGTGATGATAGGGCCTAGGATGATGGCTAATAAAACTGAAAGAAAAGGACATATTTGAGAATTATGTTAGATAAAGAAGTGAGAAGTTTTGGCAATTTAGGTGTGTGCGTAAGTGCGCATACACCCATACACACACACACTCACTCTCAATTCCAAAGGTATGACCAGAAGTTTGCAGGAAGGTTCTTTACTTGTTAAGGCTATGGAACTTCAGCTGTGTTACCTGTAGCACTGGCTTTTCTTGCGTAATATTTGGCAAGTCTGTTTCCATCAATAAGGGCAAGGGAATTAACATCATTTTTTTCTCTTTCCACTAAGAACCTCATCAGAACCTTAGCTAAATACATTCCTTTGGCTCAAAAGAGAAAAAGAAGGTTTTTTTGTTTTTGTTAAGAGGAGTGGGGAGCAAGTAGAATAAACTTTGTTTGGGGATCATTTTTCTCAGTTAAGCCACTGATCAAATTCTAATTAGTTAACTACTAATGATTGAATATATACATGTTAATACATGGAAATACACGTTTTTTCTATCATCTTATCTATCTATATACTTATCTATTTATTTAAACTGTCTCTTGTTAAAGAAAGGATTTAAAGGGGCTATTAACTTCATAATATGTTGTACTTTCAAGAGAGCTGCTTCTTGAAAAATAAGTTTTTTCAGGTTGTGCCTCTCTGTCTATAAAGACCAGGGAATTGCATCATCAATATGGTACCGTTGACTATCCTAAGAGTTGAAGTGAACCATCTGAAAATTTTTCCTATCTATCACTGTACGGATGATTGCCAAGTTAGTCAAACAGCCCAAATCCCTTGTGCTTCAGCCAATTCAGTCAATAAATGCTCACTGAACTGTATGTTACAGCTAATGTAAGCAGACACTGAACAACTTCAATTTCAAAAGCAGGTCTAAAAAGACACAATCATCCCTAAAGCACTCCAAAGTCAGACAGTCACTGTCACAGCTGAATTGAGGTCCTGTTGACCCAAATCCTGTCAATAGCCAGCACAATGTTTGCCTCTGCCTGGAATGTCTTTCCACATCCCCACTGGCCCCCACTTCCTCCCCATGAACGCAGCTTGATATACTAGAATCAGAGAGGCCTCAGCTCAAAGCATACCTCTGGCACTGACTGGCTGTATAACCTTAGATGAGTCATTTAGTCTCTCTGGGCCTCGGTTTGCTCATCCACAAAATGAAAGTAATAATTTCTGGATCACGGGTTTCACTGAGGGTTAAGAGCAAATCTCCTGGCTCTATTACTTATACTTCAAGGTCCACCAAAAATGGCACCTCCCTTACGACACCTTTCCTCACCCTCTCCACAGACATATTAGCTCCTTCCTCTTCAGAGTCATATAACTCTGATACCATATTCAATGGTATGAATACTTTGACTACTTACCATATTCAATGTTTTTTCATAACTGTCACAAGAGATTAGAGTCTCTTTCAAAGTGGGCCCCATATCTTATTTATCTTCTCATGCCTAGTATCTTGTAACAGTGCCAGTACATGGCACATATTAGATGCTCAATAAATATTTGCTGAGTGACTGTCCAACTACAGGCAAAGAAATGCTGCCAGTTCAGTAGTTCAAATAAGCCTGGTATCATGACCTAGTTAAGTGTCATTACTTTGGGGTTTTGGTCTGCTTTTTCATCATTTTTCTTTAGTATTCTCTAGGAGGGTAAATAAACTTGTTGGCAAAGGAGGAACCAGGGTTTCTACTTTATTTAGTCATTCAAAATGCCTTTGTCAACTAGGCATAATTCCGAGGGACACTGTTCCTGAACTCAGAGAACTACCTCTGCAAGCCTCCCAAACTGCACATACTAAAATCCTATCATTTTCAATGCTGTCTTCTCCTGTGAGGAGCCTTTCTTGATTCCCCCAATCTCATGAGGGCCCATCCTCCTTTGAATGGGGGCATTTTTCCCGTACTCTTGTGGCATGTAGAATAGTTTGCTTTCCATGAATATGGCTCCTTGAATGTGTGTCTCATTCTTTCCCAAGTAAAGAAGAGGTAGGAACTGGGTCTTATATCTGGGGTCCCTACAATGCCTAGCAAAGCGATGCACATATAATACGCTTATAATATACATTCAAAGGATTAAATATATAAATAAGTGCCCTGCTGAGTGGCAAAGACTGCATGTAAATTTACTGCTCTCACAGTCAAAGGTGAATCTTTCAGGAGTGTAGATATCAGAGAAAGGGAAGAGATAAGGAAAGGAACTAGCTTTTGTTGAATGTCTGTTCTTTAAGCACTTTTCTATGCAGGATAATTTGAATATCCAGTCCCCTTACTTTGATGATAAAGACCTTCTTGCATAAGCAATTCAGCTGCCTTAAGACCCCTTTAAAGCAAGACCCAAGATTACCTGGGGATCACAAACTCAAAACCCACAAGGACCTGGAAGGCTGGATGTGAGTACATACACATGAATTGTGTGAGTGGTAAGTTTATAGTGGATTCGAGAGCAAGCACTGCATCCAAAGGGGCTGTTCAGCTCCAGCTGGCTGGGACCATGAATGAAAGCTGGCTAAAACTCTCCACTAGTGTTTCAGTTTGTAAAAGCTGTTGGAATGCAATATATCAGAAATGAAATGGCTTTTAAAAAGGTAATTTATTAAGTTGCAAGTTTACCATTCTAAGGCTGTGAAAATGTCCAAATTAAGGCATCCAGAGAAAGATACCTTAACTCCAAAGAAAGGGCTGAGGAAGTTCGGAGTTTCTTTTTCAGCTGGGAGGGCACATGGTAACACCTGCTAGCTTCTCTCCTCATTTCATAAGGCTTCCTCAGGGGTGTTTCCCTTCTGCATTTCCAAAGGTCTCTGGTTGTGCGGGCTCTGTTGGCTCTAAAGGGTTTTTCCAAAATGTTTCCCTCTTAAAGGACTCCAGTAAGCAGTCCCACCTTGAATGGGTGGAAACACATCTCCATGGAAACCATCTAATCAGAAATAACCACCAACTTATGGGGGTTCACATCTCCATGGAAACAATCAGAAAGATCCCACCCAGCAATATTGTATGAAAATTAAAGGACATGACTTTTCCGGGGTACATGATAGCTTCAAACTGATACATCTAGGTTCCCATTGCCTTCCAGCATGATATCTGTGTTGGTTTAAAAGCATTATGCACCCTAGAAAAGCCATGTTTTAATCCTGATCCAATCTTGGGTGAGCAACCATTTCTTTTAATCCCTACTCAATAATGTAGGTTGGAATCGTTTGATTAGATTTTCTCCATGGAGATGTGACTCACTCAATTGTGGGCATTAGTTTGATTAGAGGGAGATGTGACTCCACCCATTCCAGATGGGTCTTGATTAGTTTACTGGATTCCTTTAAAAGAAGAAGCATTTTGGAAAAAGCTAGAGAGCCACAGGAGAGCACAAGAGCCTTAAGAACCACAAGAGCCCATGCAGCCAGAGACCTTTGGAGATGAAGAAGGAAAATGCCCCTAGGGGAACATCATCAAACAATACGCCTGGAGAAAAAGCTAGCAGACATCACCATGTTCGCCATGTGCCCTTCCACCTGTGAGAGAAACCTGTCTTGAGTGAAGGTAACCCCTTATTGGTGCCTTAATTTGGACATTTTTCGAGATTTGCTTTAATTGGGACATTTTCACAGCCTTAGAACTGTAAACATGCAACTTAATAAATTTCCCTTTTTAAAAGCCATTCCATTTCTGGTATATCGCATTCTGGTGGCTAGCAAACTAGAACACCAGCCAAGGCCCTTCATGATCTAGCCCCACTAATGCCTACAGCCTCATCTCCTATCACTCCACTCCTCCATCCCTACTCTTTAGTCAACCAAGATATTGCAACTCTCTACAGATGTCATGCTCTCTGATGAGCCAGTGCCTTGGCATATACTGTTCCCTCTGCTTGGAAACTCCTTCTCCCAGCCCTTTTTCTAGGGAAACTCCAACTATTCCTTCAACACTTAGCTCAGATGGTGGCCCCTCCGATTGCACCATCAACATCTCCAACTATGTGGGTATTCCCCTAGCACCCTCGGTGAAACTATCAGAGCGCTTATCTCACTACTTGAATTGTCTAGTTGTATGGTTCCTCTGCTAAAATGCAAGTTCCTAACAGAGAGGAACTTTTTTTTCAATCTCTATATCCCCACTCTCCAGCTCAGTACATGACACACAACCAGCACTTAAAAAATATTTTCTGAGTGACTATGAATTTTCTGCATCAATTAATGAGGGTCTAATACAAAAAAAAAAAAGGACTCATCTCAGTGAAGCTTGGCATCAGACCAAAGCAGCATGTGACACACAGAAAAAAATCTGTAGGATTTAAACAAGGAGAAAAGGATAGAAATCCAAAATATACCAGAACAGCAAAAATTTCTTAACCACACTGAGCTAAGGGTTTCCTCCAAGTACTTAATGAAGAAGAAATTGGAACTTAACATTGGAACCCTACAGTATAGGATATGCAATTTGTTGTAGATGATTACACTTCAGTTTAAATAACACTAAATTCTTTATAATTCTCACACATATTGGTTCATTTTCAGCTAAGTCTTTTTGTTGTCTTCAAGTATTGTTAGCTGGACTAAGTGGACACCACCTGGCAAATGCAGTTAAAAGACCAGAGTGAGAAGGCCAGGGGAGGAACAGATTTTCCCAAATGGACCTTAACAAGGCTTATGCCTGCTTGGGAATGCTCCCAGGACCACAGTCACAGCCGTTATCACATTTGCTCTTCACAGCCACCCTGTTACTGAGAAAAGAGGTATTATTATCCCCATTTAAGAAGGAAGAAACCAAAACTGTGAGGTTAAAAGATTAGATTTCTTTCCCCTGCCTGGGGCCCCCAAGCATAATAGCAGGAGCAGCAGCAATATTCTTGCACCTGCTTTGACCCTATCTCTTCCCTGATAATCCAACATTTTAAAGCTAAGAGGTCTCGGAAATCATCTGGTCCAAGCCTCCAAGTTTCATAGAGAACTCGTGTTTCCAGAACTTCCATCAACTTGAGGGCAGAAGAGCAAGGGGGATTGGCTAGAAATCAGCTCCCTCAATCCCTGGCTTTTCCCATCAGGGGCCCAGAAGGCTATCATGTGCTCTCAGCAGCCACTGAGGTTTTCCCCTGCCATTGCTATTATCCATCTGCTCTGTTCATGGCCTCAGCTCAACTCTGCTGCTGCAGCATCTAGTCTCAATGTATTCAGATGACAGAAACTGATCCCAGAATAGTGACATGACTTGCCCTATGACTTCAAGGAAGTGGGGGGACAGATCTAGGATTTGATATCCGTTTTCCTGACTGCCACTGCAGAGCTCTAGCCACCACATCATTATGCTGTCTTCCAAAATGGAGCAGATGCTGTGGGGGCAGGTGTGGGGAGGCACACACAACAGTATCATTTCACATTTATAGCTTTGCCGCTGATGCTTTGGTATCAAGTACTATACCCACCCTTTGTCAAAGTTCTAAATGGAATCTCAATAATCTTAGAGCATGGAGAAATTATAAATTCAAAAGGACTGTACAAAGCAAAATTAAAAATTCAACCAGACACCCAAAGAGGAAAGCTAGAAGCAATGCATCATTCTGGGAGGAGGGTGTTCGCAAACCACAAAATGATGTATCAGCAAAACCACTTCTCTTAATTCGAGCTCCAGCAGCCATTGGCAATAGAAACAATGCATATGCTGCTCCCGTTCAGCCTAGCTCACAGAAAGGCCAGGCCCAAAAGTCAGAAGTTGTTAACTTAAAGGGAACTGAAGGCTAAAGCTACAAGCAGGAAGTGACAAAGCCCTTAGTCAGACTGGAGAGATTAACTGTGCCCTCATTAATTTCTCTTTGCCATAGTCCAATAAGCATGGTCAACTAATTTAACCACAATCCTCCTTAAAGCAGAACAAGACAGTGGCTCTGGGACCTGCCGTCTCTGGGAGTCTGCTGCAGTCTCAGGGAGAAAAGGTAGTGCCATCAACAAGACCCCAAAGACACCAAGATTGTATATATGATCATATACTGATATTATATCTATAAAATATCCGTTAAATAGCCCTGCAGGGCTCATCTCATGGTAGATTCAAAACTAAGTTGACACAATATTAATAGCCAATATTTTTTTAATATTTGTTACATGTTATCTCCTTGAACCTTCCCAATAATCATGTGAAATATGTACTATCACTGTACACCTTTTACTGTCGGCACAGAAAGGTGAAATAACTTGCTCAATGTCACATAGCTAGTAAAAAGCTGAGCTGGAGATTTGCTAGCTAGCTGTACAGCTGAAGCTCTAAACCACTAGGCCTGAAGAACTCACCATCTATGGATTTTATTCCTGGCTAAATACATACCTCTCTGCTTCTAAAGGAGAGTAAGACACAGAGAGTATTTTCTTTCTTTTTAAAAAATAATATAGCTTCCATTTATTGAGCCCTTACTATGTGTCAGATGTTATTCTAAGTAGTGCATTCTCATATCTAATCCTTACAATGTGATATGTAATATTTATTATATTATCCTCAAGTTATAAATCCTCAAGTTATTATATTATCCCCTCTGAGGATACTGAGGGTCAGAGGGGTAGAAAAACTAATTGTTCAGGGTCACACAGATAGAAAATATGAGGCCTGCCTGAGAGTAATGTGAAAGATTACATAAGCAGTCTCCTTACTTATAGCCAGTGGTACAATCTACCCATCGTGGCTTGATAAATGTTTAACAACAAGATCTCTAGCCAAAAAAAGACAAAGGGCCCTCAATCCCAGGTAATGTGGAATAAGCATGTCTCTCCCACTAAATGTAACTAAAAAACCTAGACACAATTCATGCAACAATTATTTGAGGATGCTGAAAATTAAATAGAAACAGAGTGGGGAAGAAAACCAGAAATCAAAGTGTCACCAAATCAATAGTCAGTTCCTCCTATAATATCTCCTTGCCTGGGCAGAGAAAGCTCCAGGAGAAATCCTCTACTTTTTGGCTCAAGGACAAGAAAAAGAAAGTCCTAATGGTCAAAGAGGGTTTTTTTGTTTTTTTTTTTACTGCTCTCCATCCTCTCATGCCCTGGCCCCCAAGCAATCCTATGGCATTGATGTCAGAGGAGTCTGCATGAACTAAAACCTTCCTCTTTGATAAGTGGAACTCGGATTCCAAGATGGTGGGGCAAACTCACACTGCTCTTTTTACTTTTTGCAATCTCTGTCCTTCTGCTGCTTGACACTGGCAGTGAGCAAGGTCACAGAAGTGCATAGCAGACTGAGGAAACTAAAGTCTATTTCTTCCTGGAGGACTAAAATAGGTAGCCCCAGAGAACTACAAATTTTCAGGGAGATTGCAGTAGGAGGAGCTGAGGAAAGTGAACGCATAAAGTAAAGCCGCCCTATAAAGTTGTTTACAAACTGTTAGGTTCACACCTGAACTATGCATGTGTGGATCTGATACTAATCACCATGCCAAAGACTAAAAATGAACTGAATTTGGAACCACAGCCATAGGAGGTGGGTTGGAACTTGTAGCCTGACCCTAACCAAGTTGACTGCCTGCTAAAATAGCAACATCTTTCAGAGGGTTTAAATAAGACTGAGTCTCATAATATTTAAAATGTCCAAAATGCCATCCAAAAAATACTCAGTTAATGAAGAACCAAGAAAATCTCAACTCACATGAGAACAGATAATCAACAGGTGCCAATGCTAAGATGACACAGATATTGTAATTATCTAACCATAATTTTAAAGTAGCTGTATAAAAAAAAATACTCCTGCAAGCAATTGTGACCACTCTTGGGGCAATTGGTAAAATAGAAAGTCTCAAAAAAGTAATAGAAGGTATAAAGAAGAACCAGATGGAAACTTTTAAATTGAAAATTACAACAACCCAATTAATAAACTCATTTGATGAGATCAATAACAAATTGAAGATGACAGAGGAAAGATTCAATTAACTTGAAGATATATCAATAGAAATTATCTAATCTAAGCAAGAGTAAAAAATATTGGAAAAAATAATGGTCCCTGATTTGTAGAGTTGCCAATTTCCATATTGAAAATATTTCCACCATGGCCAATGTCAAGCTACCGAAAGGGCATCACTGAATTCAGAGCTGGGAAGAGATGCATACAATTGACTTTTACCCACGAACACTTCCCAAGGTAAAACCAGCAGCTCTAGGGTCCACAGAGTCTCAGTCTTCTGACCACATATATTCTGGGACTGTTGATTTCCCTTTTAGGCACTCTCAGCTCCACCTGAGTTGTCCTTGGTGTTCTCCTCCATCTGATTTAAAATGGATAAACAAATGCAGAAGAAATAAAGTGAGATTGCAAGGGGCTAGCCGCTCTACCTGATAGAAGGCTTCTAGGTGTGAGACATCCTTTCCCCGTAAGGAAAATGAAGAACACTGACTCATATCATTCTATCCAAGAGGAAATGCCCAGCTAAATCAACAGGGTGTTTCTCAAGCTGGGAGCTTTGATGGCTGGAGCAGATAACCAAGATGACCAAATCTAGGATGGGGGGGGGACACCTTACATGGAATGACACTTGTCATTTTTGAGCATTTCAACAAAAGCTGCTGTGGCATTCGGAAAACAACCCCATATTTGGATTACAAGAAATCCAAAAATCAAGAAAGCCTGGAAAGAAGGGTGGGCTAACAGCATCAAGGTAAGGGATTCTATTCTGCATAAGAGTTGTTATTTGGCAATTAACAAAGCTTTAGGGCGGGGGAAATTCTGAGACTCTTACATTGGACTCCACTGCATCCAGGATCCAAAACTCAAAGTCCCTAAAATGACTTCTGGGTAATAGATCCCCAAAGCCACAGTTATCCCAGAAAGGCCTTCTCTAACCTAACCACCTCAGTTATACACAAAACCAAAAGGTCCAAAGAGAGCACATGACTTTCTCAAGGTCACATAAGAAAATGAGCCAGAACAAAAAAGAGGTCTGCTGATTCCTAGTCCCGTGCCTTTTCCCTGGCATCACACTTCCTCCTACACTTCCTTCCCTGAACAAGATTTATCTGTCCACTGGTAACAGAGATGAAAAAGTCTTTGTGTAGTTTAAAGGAGAATTACGGGGGGACAAAAAAACCAAATGGATAGTCACAGCTGACTCTGATAGCATCAAGGAGGTATTCAGGCCAGTGATATTGTTGTTCCACAAGCTAGAGAGTGGAAACTCATTACGAATCGAGGAATGTGGATAGTCCCCACTAAGAAATTAACAAGCACACTCTGCTTTGAGAAGTGCTCAGGGTGCAGCTGCAGTGCTATTACAGAATTCTTGGGAAAGCTCAGTGCCCAAGGTGGTGAACATATCCTGGGTGCTCCCTGCCACCACCCCGCCTCTGCAGCATACACTGCCAAGTCTAACCAATTGTATGACAGGGCAGCTGTGTGCGGGCCTATTAATTACACTGTAGGGCACCAAAGTGCAGTGTCGAGCAGCTGCCTAGAATATCAAATCACTGCTAGTGGAACAGGCCAGATCTAAGAGCTCCTTCAGAGAGAGCCATACTCCAGCTGACTTCCCCTCCCCTCCCTGCAAATGCAGCCCCCTTTAAAGTCCTATTATGAAGGCTGCAATATCATATTTTCACTAAGCTAGATTCCATGATGGAACCAGTGTGGCTAAAATTTCTGACACTCCTGGATGGGATAAATGTGAATGTTGTATTTCTGCCTCTCCTAATAGTAATATGCCCTTGAAACCAACATGTCCTTTGAATTATCTATTTAGTCCACTTAATTATAATTCATTGAACTATTAAGGCTGCTTCCAAAATATTAACAGCTAACATGTACATGGGGTTCACTGGGTGATAGGCACATTTCATAGATTAGTTCATTTACTCCTCACCCTAACCCCAGGTAGGTGCTATTATTATCTCTGTTTTACAGATGAGGAAACTGAGGCTTAGAGGCTAAGTGATTTGTCCAATATCATACAGCCGGTACACAACTGAGCTGGTAATGAAACCTAGGCAACTTGGTGCCTCTATGCTCTTAACCACTGCACTATAATGCCTGAAACCAGGGTAATGGCCCAGACCCATCATCCAACATTTATTCAGTATCTGGAATGTGCACATATTTGCTTTTTTGTTCTAGATGCCTTTGCAATAAGTATTTCTTTTACTATGTATAAGGTGGGAACATGCACTTTATCACCAAAGAAGGCTTCATGAAGGAGGCAGCTTTTGAGTTGGACTTTGAAAGATAGGTTCAGTTTTGTCTATCAAATGTTAGGAGAGTCTGAGGGGGTAAGGTATATCAAGCAAAGGGACCAATGTGAGCAAATTTACAGAGGTGAAAATGTTCACTGGAAATAAGTATAGCTGTAATTCTGAGGCACTGATTGTGTGCCTGGATCATAAAGAGATTTGGCCCAGTATGGAGGATGGGATGATTGATGATGATGCTGAGAAGGAAAAGGAAGAGGAGGGATGAGGACAAAAACACAGAGTATACATCGTAGAGTATAGAGTGTAGAGTGTGTGTTTGTGTGGGTGCATGTGCCTAAAATAAGGAGAAGCCAGAGAAGCTGGTGGCCATTCACTTGCAATTTGTGTCCAACCCCTCCTTTCATCAAGACTCAATCTCTCCAGCACTGTCAAGCAAAAGCCTAATGGTACTGCTTTCACAAGTCTTTACAAGTTAAAATCCAAGTGAGTAACACTTTTGATTTGGGTCCCCCTAAAAATAATATTTAACATATGGAATTCTAATGACAAATCTAATGCCCTAATTTACTGACAGTCCCCTAAAATTCAGCCACAGCAGTGCATTTTCCACAATTTTAAAGCTTACTTCCTTTCAATAATGCCAACAGTTCTTTTTTCTTTTTTAATTGATGTATAATTTATATTCAATAAAATTCATCTTTTGCAGTGTCAGTTCTATGAGTTCTAGCAATCAAAAACCACTATTAAGATATAGAAAATTTCTATCACCCACAAAATTCCCTCACCCTGCCCATTTGTAGTCATCACCTGCCTCCATTCTATAGCCCCTGGCAACCACTTATCTATTTTCTGTCCCTATAGTTTTACCTTTTCCAGAATATCACATAAATTGAATCATATTTGAATCTGGCTTATTTCACTTAGCACAAAGCATTTAAGAGTCCTCCTTATTGCTATGTGAATCCAGCATACATTATTTTTTATTGCAGAGTAGTATTCCATTTTAAGGATGTACCACAGCCTTTATAACCACTCACCATTTGCAGACATGTGAGATGTTTCCAGTTTTCAGTAGTTATGAATAAAGCCACTATAAACATCTGTGTACAGGTGTTTGTGTGAACATAAGTTTACATTTCATTTGGGTAAATACTTATCTGATGAAAGGCTTGTACCCAGAATATATAAAGAACTCTCAAAACTCAACAAGAAGAAGGCAGACAACCTAACTTAAAAAAAAAAAATGAAAAAAACAGGCAAAATATTTGAACAGACACTTCACCAAAGAAGATATGCAGATGACAAACACGTGAAAAGATGTTCAATATCATTAGTTGTCAGGGGAATGCAAATTCAGACCAAAATGAGATAGCATTGTCAGTAAAACTACAACTTTCTAAAAACCTGACAAAAACCATGGGCTGCCAAGGATGCAGACCAACAGAAACTCTCAAACATTGATGGTGAGAATACAAAATGGTACAATCATTTTGGAAAACAGTTTGGCAGTTTCTTACACAGTTAAATATATAGTTATATAACCCAGCCATCCCACTCCTAGTTATTTACCCAACTGTTTTTAATCTACCTTTCCTGGATGGAATTTTTTCCTGCCTTCTTAAAGTACAGTGAATACAATCTAATTGTTTTGTGACTTAGGTTTAATATTATGATCTCTACTGGATTATACTGGGACCCTTCTTTCATGCTTCCCTTCCAAAAACAGACAAGCACCTACCTTTTACCACTCTATGGGCCAAGGGCTACAAATACACATAAAGAGGTAAGACAGTTCCTACTTTAAAGGTAGACATGCACTCAAGTTTATTGTAGCCCACATGGCTGTTTGCCCGCCCCTTCACGCAGTAGCCTTGGACTGCTGAGCTTTTTCCTGTTTGAATATATGCCTCTCTTATTTTGTATATAGTATGGATGGGGTCACATTTCATTCTTTTTTTCCATGTGAGTATCCTGTTATTGCAGCACTATTTTGTTTAATTGCTTGGCTGGTTTTTGTTTGTTTGTTTTGTTTTGGGGGGGAAGCATATAGGCCAGGAATCGAGCCCACACCTCCCATATGGCAGGCAAGAATTCTACCACCGAACTACCCTTGCACCCCTCGAATAGACGTCTTCTAAAATTCTGCCTCTCCCTTGCATTCAAACAGTCGGCTGTAATTTTTCTTGGTTCTCAGTGGACCTGCTGCTAATAGCCTCTCATCTAATTTGCTGTGGGCCAGCAAGCCAGATAATGAAATCTATTAGAATTGTTACAAAATAAGGTTACTGATTAAAATTAGGATCTGACTGCTTTTCCTCATGTTTTTCCTACAGGATAAAGTCCATGGTCTTTGTGATTGTTATTTTGGCCTCTTGGAGGTCTTCTTCATTTCATTCCAGGTTCTGGTCATCTTCCAGAAAGCTTCTTAAGATTGTTGGAAGTGTAAACTAGAGACAAGGGGGTGTTACCACAGTTTACATCTAATTAGTCTAATCTGTTGGAATGCATGTTGTATCTCCATGCTGTGCAGAAGGACAAGTGAGCTTTATAATCTAGGTCAACTACGTCAGCAAAAACTTATTGTAGTTAGGAGACGAATAATAGAGAACAAGCTATAACCCAAAGAGTAAAAGAAAGGCCTGTCAGAACAAGAAAATGAAGAAATATAAAATATATGCCAAGTTCTACATCCTAAGCTCAAAAGCCTCTATTTCTCACTAGGATTACTATATTACAAAGTACAAATTTTAAAAAGTATCCATATCCCGTCTTCTATCCATCTTGAAGTAAAAGTCATTCAGCACAAGTATCAGCATCTCACTACAACATGCAATCGTCCTAGATTTGAATAACTTTCTGACCTCACAGAGAGGCTAAATTACCACGAAAACTTAGCAGTAGAAACAATATTTCAATAACTGTCTTTATGTCTCTCCCATTTTGTTAAGTTTTAAGAGAAGAAAATTAAAAATAAAGAAACCATACCTTTTAAAAACCTCACTCTACCAAAGCCAATCTGACCTATTGTCATTTCTTAAAAATTCTGTAGGCTTGGGTAAGGTCTGCTAGAAAAAGGAATGTAAGACATCTTTGCTTTGAGCCAGATACAGTGTCTTAAACACATCAGCAACTTCCATTCAAAAGAAGGATTACATCACTTACTGAATGAAATCATTTTCCAAGGCAGTGGAAATTAAAAGTTTGGATATTCTATCAAATGGCCAACTGAATGAACAGGGATCCAGGTGGCTAACCTCACGGAGATGAAGGCACCCAGGGGGATACAGAGGCTTCTGGGTTTCAATGGTCTTCTCTTCATCAATATCCAACAAAATTTAATGATAGCAGCACTGCTTTAACCAGATGATAATCTATTCTAATATAATGCTGTTTCTTTAGAAGGGTACAACTTATTGGGATACCAAGCTATTTATTTTCTTCATGTCCTTTAATTATTTCTCTTTAAGCTTAGTATTTAAAAAAAAATCTCTATCCCTTTCTTGAGAAGTTCTAGCTAAAGGTGCCAAAGATCACAGAAAATGAACCTCTGTTATTTCTATGAAATACTTTAAGCAATTGAGAACATCATTTTGTCAGTTTAATTTTAATGAAAATTGACTATGACATTCCCCCCTTTAGCAACATCATTTCCAGCCTGTGCTTCTGACTTAGTTGCATGTTTTTAAAAAATATCTTAAATAAAAAAAAAAATACTTAAATAATTTTGTGTCAACAAAGTGACATAGCAATCATCACTCATAAAAATGGTTTCTTTCTCTTATCTGTATTTATGTAGCAACCTTAAATTAATTCAATCAAATAATATTTTATACTTGGGGGAACAATCATTTTCCTCTCAGGGTTGAGGAACTGCACTGATCCTGTCACACTTTTTTCAAAACTTTTTAATCATATTAAGGAGATATTGTCAATTCTGTTAAGTGTGATCTTAGTACTGTGGTTTTATATTTTAGAGATACATAATGAAGTATTTATGAATGAAACAATAGGATGGCTGAGATTTCTTCAAAATAAATTGGGAAGCAAGTAGGGAGTGTAGATGAAACGAGTGGCCGGAAATGATAATTGTTGCAGCAGATTGATGGCTACATGAGGAATAGTCATATTGTTCGTTCTACTTTGGCATGTTTAACATTTCCCAGAGTAAAAAGTTAAAAACCTGCTATCACCCGGATGTCTAGGAAAGTAGCACTTCTCAACTTGACCTTCAAAGCCTTCCATAAACTTTGTCTTTACGAAGCAAATTTTTAAAGCTAATCTCTCTCATTATTCCTACTCATGCAGCCCATGCACCAAGCAAACCGGGCTCCTGGCAATCTCCTGAGCATACCAGTACATCCTGCCTCTGGATTTTAGTGCACTCATTCCCCTCTGCCAGAGATCTCTTGCCCTTCTTACCTCTATTTCTGTCAAAATTCATCCAATCCTATCGCAAGTGCCACTCGTTCAATGAAAGCTTTCATTTCCACTCTCCAACAGAAAACAAATCTTTCTCCACCATATTTCCATTACATTGCTCTGTTTAAATAATTATTAAATGATATAATGATACAATATGATCCTGATCTAAAAAAAAGCTTCATTTCTGTGTATATACAGAAAAAAGAACAAAAGGAAATACAAAAAATGGTAACAGTAGTTATCTCTAGATAATGGAATGATAGGCAATTTTTTATCTTTATGATTTTCTGTATCTTGGGATTTTTTTATAATTAGCAACTATTATTTACATAATTTAGGGGAAAGATTATTTTTAAATATATTTTTAAAATTAGTACTTCATTCCTAATCCCTAATGGATTAAATATTTAAATCTGAAATAATGAAGCCATAAAAATACGAGAAGAAAACACGGGTGATTCTTAAAAATTATTCCAGGATGAGAAAGACCTATATAAGATGAGATAACTCAAGAGCCATAAAAGTAAAAATTGATAAATTTAACCATATAATTTAAACTTTTATAAAAATGCATAAATTTTAAAATACTGCACCAAAAAAAATTATTGGGAAATCAAAAGACAAAGGAAAAATAGCAGCACATGCCACAGACAAAAGCCTATTTTCCTTAATATATGAGGAGCTACTGAAAATCAGTTAGAATAACACCAATAACCCAATTAAAATTTGGGCAAAAGATAAGTATAGATACTGCACAAAAAGGAAGTACAAATGTCTCAAACATATGAAAGACGTTCACTCTCACTCATTAGAAAAAATGCAATCTAAATCTACAATCAGGCATTTCCACATATACTGATATGAACTACCTCCAAAATAATGTGAAACGAAATGAGTTAGGTGTACAAGAGTGTATATACTGTGCTATTGTTTGTATTGTATAAATGATTAGAATATCTCTAGGGAATAAACAAGAAATTAATAGTTGTCATTGCCTTTGGGGACAAGAATTGAATGGTTGAAGCATAGGATGGGAGAAAAACATTTAGAGTTTTTTTTACTTATTTATATATTTTTACTTTGGAGGTTTTAGATCATAAATGCATATTATTCAAAAATTAATTATTTCATAATGAATAAAAATTATGTCACAAAAAAGGAGCTATTTAGGAGGATAATAGCTCAAAATATCCATGTCCTAACCAGCTTTGGATCAGTATGTGAAAGCCTAAGCCTACACATGAGGGGCAGGGTCACTGACACCTTGGAATATAGGAAGAGAATGTTAAGCTGTCATAGGTGACAAGAAAGTTAAACAGACCATTTAAAAGCATTTGTAACTTAACCCTATGCATGTAAGATAAGACAAGTTCAACAAGACTCATGAATAGAAAATGAGAAAAATATACTAAACCAAAGAAGAAATATAATGATGTTATCTCAAGAGATCACATGATACTAAAGACCCTGAGGTATAATAAGAGGAATTAGAGGTAACACTGAGAAGTCAGCTTCCCACCATATTGAGCACAGACATGCCTTACTAGAAACTCTGTTCCAAGTTTTTGATCCAGGATGCGTCTACAACCAATGGGCTCTCTTTGAAGATTGTGGTCAGGCATGACATGGAGGAATATGTGATTTCTTTTTTCCCAGAACACACACATACACACATGCACACACAGAAAATACTCAGTAATAAGTGCATTACTTTTTCTGTTGCTTTTGCTTCTGTTCTATTGGCCCCCAACACGTGCCAACATCACTACTTTTAATCTTGTTATTTATATTCCTCATTACAGTCTAACCCTTCTCTGCTCCACTAATTGACCCACCCAGTCAGCCTCAAAAGCAAACCAAAAGGGAACTTAAAAGGAAAAACAGTCAGTCAGAAGCCAGGTGGTCACATTGAGAACAGACAGCAGGAAGGAGGTAGGGCAAACTGCTTAAACCTACTAAATAAGCAAATTAAATTTTACTGAAGACACAATGGCTTCTCTAATGTAAGTACTAAGAAGACAATCAACGAGAAACAGCTACTGACGCAAACAGTGAACCCTAATGTAAACCAAGGACTAAAGATAATTAAGCAATTATAATAATATCATTTCATCAATTTTAAGATATGTACCATACTAATGCATGGTGTTAATGATAATATGGGAACTCTGTATTTTATGCATGAGTTTTCTGTAAACCTACAAAATTTCTCTAATAAAATTTAAAAAGAAAAGCCACCATGATCTGACTTCCACAAACACAAAGCATATTTCTTGTGCTAGGCTGCTATGAAGCTTTCTAGGTGAGGTATTGTTTGAAAGTACAATTTAAGCCACAGGTCACTAGGAAAAGCTTGGAATACCCTCTGTGGCAGTCCCACCTGGAAGCACCATCAGCTGTTTGAAAGAGCTAGCAATAGTTCATCTGACTTCACAAGAAACTGACTTAAGAAAATGTGTTGATATACACATTCCAAAAAAAATTGGAATATTTATTGCATCCTATCTACATTTTACATATTGATTATTATAGAGTTTCTTCAATTGTTTCCTTTTCAGTTTCTATCTAGGCAGAACAATAAAACCATCAGGAGCCTTGATATTGCATCTCCTGACATCTAGTGGATGGATACTGAAATAACTATAATATTTTTTCAGAAGATCAGTTATATGTAAAGTAAATTTATAAAATTCTCTCTCTCTCTCTCCCACCCCCTCCCTCCCTCTCTCCCTCCCCATCCCCCATATACTCTTGTAAAGGTGACCTAAGATAGTCAGATCATGTTTCAAGGTGAAAAGCAAAACTAAATATCTCCCACTTACGGCTCTGGGTTACATATATGATGGTAAGACTTGTACTCATTAAATGGCCAGGTTTTTCTATTTTTCCTTAGGATAACCCCATACTATCACTGGCTCTTTTTTTTTCTTTTTTTAAAATTTTTATTAATAAAGCCAATCAACATCCAATATGAACATTTTTTATCACATAGTTGTATATTCATCATCATGATCATTTCTTAGAACATTTGCATCAATTCAGAAAAAGAAATAAAAAGAAAACAGGAAAAAAATAGAAAGAAAGATAGATGATAAAGACTGAGATGGTATAATCTAGGAATGCCTAGCATGTATAATGATAGTGACTAAATGTACAAATTTAAAAATGTTTTTGCATGAGGAAGAACAGAGGAATGTCATTACTTCAGGGTGTTGAAAATAAATGGAACTTAATATTTTAAAATTTTAACTTATATGTGAGACTAAAGCAAAAAATGTTTATTTGGTACAAAATTTATATTTTGACTAGTGCAGTTCCCAATATAACTTATGTGGAGAGCTTAATTGAATACCATAAGTACATAGAACCTTAAGTAGGGCACGAGATTTTGTAGGTTTGTCCAGAGTGATGCCTCAATAAATCCCAGAGTGATTTGAACCGTGAGTAAATAAGTACATTCAAAGTCCTCTTGGGGGAATGGTGAGAAAGGAGGAAAATTCAACTTCCCCAAGTGGAGAATTCTTGATATTCTCACAAACAGTGGGGACAACCAAAGAAATAGACTGAGCCCCCAATCTTGGGGTTTGTTCATATGAAACTTAACCCCACAAAGGATAGGCTAAGACTACTTAAAATTAGGCCTAAGAGTCACCCCCAGGAGAACGTCTTTTGTTGCTCAGATGTGGCCTCTCTCTCCAGCCAACACAACAAGCAAACTCACCGTCTTCCCCCGGTCTACGTGGGACATGACTCCCAGGGGTGTGGACCTTCTTGGCAATGTGGGATAGAAATCCTAGAATGAGCTGGGACTCAGCATCAAAGGACTGAGAAAGCCTTCTTGACCAAAAGGGGGAAGAGCGAAATTAGACAAAACAAAGTGTCAATGGCTGAGAGATTCCAAACCGAGTCAAGAGGTTATCCTGGAGGTTATTCTTATGCATTAAATAGATATCACCTTGTTCGTCAAGATGTAGTGGAGAGGCTGGAGGGAACTGCCTGAAAATGTAGAGCTGTGTTCCAGTAGCCATGTTTCTTGATGATGATTGAATAATGATAAAGCTTTCACAATGTGACTGTGTGATTGTGAAAACCTTGTGTCTGATGCTCCTTTTATCTACCTTATCAACAGACGAGTAAAACACATGGCATAAAAATAAATAATAGGGGGGACAAATGTTAAAATAAATTTAGTAGATTGAAATGCTAGTGCTCAATGAAAGGGAGGGGTAAGGGGTATGGTATGTATAAATTTTTTTTCTGTTTTCATTTTATTTCTTTGTCTGAATAGATGCAAATATTCTAAGAAATGATCATGATGATGAATATGCAACTATGTGATGATATTGTGAATTACTGACTATATATGTAGAACAGAATGATCATATGTTAAGAATGTTTGTGTCTGCTGTTATATATTTTTTAATTAAAAAATAAATTAAAAAAGAAAGAAAATGATAAAAACCTCATAGAAGATGGGCAAAGGACATTTAAAAAATTTGACAAAGAAAGAAAGCAGATTGTTAATAAATGTATGCATAATGTTTACCCTCAGTAGAAATGAAAAAATAAAGCCCTAAAAAAAATTCAAAAGAAGAAAAACACTGCATGCATAAAGATATTTATTGCAGTGTTATATACATTAAGACTAAAGTATACAAATTACTTCAGTACTAAACAATTGAGAAGTGGTTTAGTAAATTTTGGTTCCTCAAAGAGATGCAGTACCATACAATTGTTCAAAATGTAATTATCAAAACTGTAAACCAGCATAGGAAAGCATCTGAATCGAACAGTGAAAAAATAAAACAAATTACAAAGTTAAAAAAAAAAAAAAGAATTCTCCACTTGGGGAAGTTGAATTTCCCCCCTGTCTCACCATTCCCCCAAGGGGACTTTGCAAATACATTTTTATTCACTGTTCAAATCTTTCTGGGATTTATTGAGGCATCACTCTGGAGAAACCTACAAAATCTCATGCCCTACTTAAGGTTCCATGTACTTATGGTACTCAATTAAACTGTCCACATAAGTTATATTAGGAAATGCACTAGTCAAAATATAAATTTTGTACCAAGTAAATATTTTTTGCTTTAGTCTCACATATAAGTTAAAATTTTAAAATATTAATTACCATCTATTTTCAGCACCCTGCAGTATTGACATTCCTTTGTTCTTCCTCATGCAAAACATTTTTAAATTTGTACATTTAGTCACTACCATTATACACTCTAGGCATTCCTAGATTATACCATCTCAGTCTTTATCAACTATCTTTCCTTCTGATTTCATTTGTGTCACTGGCTCTTCTTTTGCAGACATTCTATGTAACAAGACCCAGCAATCAAAAGAATAGGTTCTGTATTCCTTTTCTATGGCTGCTGTACCAAATCACCAGAAACTTAGTGGCTTAAAACAACAAATTTATTATCTTACAGTTCTGGAGGTCAGAAGTCCAACACGGGTCTCACGTGTCTACTGTGTAGTGTCAGCAAGGCTGTATTACTTCTAGAGGCCTAAGGGAAGAATCTATTCCCTTGTGCTTTCCAGCTTTTAGAGGCCACACTCACTTCTTAGCTCAAGGCCCCATTACTCGATCTGTATATTTCAGAATGCAGATCTTAAGTCAGTGTCCCTACGTTCAATGACATGATAGCATTTGTTTGTCTTGGATCAATGCCCAGGTTACAGTGATCAAATTATAAGAGCATTCCTGGGGATGGGGGAAGAGTGAGGACAGTGTTCTGCCCCTGTAGTCCATGTTCTTTACTTAGTAGTTTTTGTGATAAATAGAGCATTATATGGGGGTTTAGGAAATCTAGCTCCTATTTCTTACTCTTCTATTTAACTGGACACTTAGTTGGAATAGACAAAGGTCTAATTGACAAGACAAAGATACCCAGAGAACTTCTGCCTACCTCACAATCGCTCCTGCAATTATTTCTGGATGCCTGAACTGGAAAAAAAGGCAGGGCTAGTCACATATTCTACAAATGGAAATAGCACAATATGAAAAGATCACATTGAACATTAATGTAAATAAGAAAATTACCTATATAGGTTCCTTTCCAGAAAATGTAATTTGATAAGCCAGAGAAAGACTGGCTTATGAATATGAGTGATCAAAGGGTTGAGAGTATGAAGTTTTGGTGGGGGAGAAGACAGGAACACCCAATAGTCTACTTCACAAAGATACTAATGGCTGGCCCAATGTGAGGAAAATGGTAGTTTTTAAGAACATTAAAAATGTTGACACAAATTTTTAAAATCTTATTGCTCCTGAGATAGTGATTCTGGAGAAGACAATCAGGTGAAGAGACATTTACTTACCTCTCAAGGAAATCCCTTACACAAAAATACATCCAATTAACCCTACACTTCTGTACCTTTTCAGTGAAGCAACATTAGGGATAAAAAAGAATGCTATTCCCTTCAACTAAAGGGGAAAGGAGTGCAAGCTGCATTCATTTAAGGAGACAAGATATGCCACACAGGAACAGCCAGAATTTGCAGCAAAGTTAGAAAATGACAATCAGAAAGATCAAGTTACTGGCCCCATTGTAAGAAAAAGTCGGCTTCTGCAGAATAGGGGGCTCTCATTGAATATGACTTTTGTCAAAGCCCAAGGAAAACGAGATCTGTCACTCCTGCTGAAGCAAAGTCAACATGGAGATGGGTAGCAAGGAAGCATTTCACTCTTTGTCAAGCCATTTAGTAAATAAGTATGACAATGGCATGAAAAGCAATATTCCTTCCCCAAGGCCTAACACTCATACCAAGAAATAAGAGTCACAGACTCTAAAACTTTGAGAGACCTTTACCAACCCCAAAGTGGAAACCTCCATTTTGTACAGAGTTTAAAAGTTTTTGAGACCCTATTTGGACAAAGTTTCTGAAACAATTTTTTTTTTTAGTTTGCAAAAAGTGTATTTTTCCCATATACTACCTTATTATAAACACCTTGTGATAGTATCATATATCTGTCATAATTCATGAAAGAACATTCTTATATTTGTACTATTAACCATAGTCATTGTCAGCAACAGAGTTCACTGTTGCATAGTCCCATGTTTTATCCTGTGGCTTTCCTTCTAGTAACATACACGACCCAAAACTTCCCCTTTCAACCACAGTCGCACACATAATTCAGCACTGCTACACTCACAATAATGTGCTACCATCACCGCTATCCAATTCCAAACTTTTAGAATCAACCTAATTAGAAATTCTATAGAAACTCCCAATTCTGAACCCCCCATTCTATATTCTATAGCCTATATTCTACATTCTAACTCTATGAATTTGCTTACTATATAATTAGTTCATATCAGTGAGATCATATAATATTTGTACTTCTGGGTCTGGCTTATTTCACTCAACATAATGTCCTCAAGGTTCATCCAGGTTGTCATGTGCATCGGGACTGCATTCCTTTTAGTGCCTGAATAATATTCCACTGTATGAATATATTACATTTTGTTTATGCATTCATCAGTTGATGAATACTTCAATTGTTTCCATCTTTTGGCAATTGTGAACAATGTCATTATGAACATCAGTGTGCAAATACCTATTTGAGTACCTGCTTTCAATTATTCTTGGAATATATCTAGTAGAGGGGTAGCCAAATCATATGATAATTCTATATTTAGCTTTGTGAGGAACTGCCAAACTGCCTTTAACGGTGGCTGCACTATCTTACTTTCCCACCACAAATACATGAGTGTTTCTTTTTTAACTTTTTTATTGTATAATATATGTACAAAGCAAAAAAAAGAAAAGAGCAATAGTTTACAAAGCACTCTTCAACAAGTAGTCACAGAACAGATCCCAGAGTTTGTCATGGCTACAATACCATCCTCTCAGATTTTTCCTTCTAGTTGCTCCAGGACACAGGATGCTAGGAGGGACAGATTTTTTTTTTATCATAACAATCAATTTTTTTCTTACTTATGAAAAATAATATATATAGAAAAAGCAATAAATTTCAAAGTACAGCACAACAATTAGTTGTAGAATAGATTTCAGAGTCTATTATGGGTTACAATTCCACAATTTTAGGCTTTTACTTCTAGCTGCTCTAAGATACTGGAGACTGAAAGAAATACCAATTTAGTGATTCAGCAATCATATTCATTTATTAAATCCTACCTTCTCTGTATAACTCCACAATCACCTTTGATCTTTCTATCCCACTCTTTAGGGGTATTTGGGCCATGGCTATTCTAACAAGGGAAGGCAGATTTTAAAAGCCATTAGCTGAGATACCTGGCTGAAGAGATTTCCAAATTAAATATGGAAAGTGTGGCCTGGGTTCTCCTTGCAGCTCACAGTGAAATGTGCCAGGAAAGAGATAAGCTGAGAAATGAAGATTTCAAATGAGAACTTGAAATCTAATGGGTTTGCCCTACAGGTTTTCAAAACTATTTGGGTGCAAACTAACCAAAAATTGATGATCTGGAAAATTCTGAGATTCTGGAAAGGGGTACCCCAGAGAATAGTGCCCCACATGAGGATTTAACCAAACATGGAACCTGACAGCCACTTCAGAAAAAGCCAAGATTGGAGATGGAGTTATCCAGGAAGGATTTATGAAAAGTCCTATTGTCTGATGGTTTTGATCCCTGCATACTACATAGAAAACCAACAAGAGTATAGTGAGATCTGTATAAATAGAACCACTGTCAGTGTGGACTAAAAGGGACAGAAAACAGACAGATTGAAGGAAACATAACCCCAATGGCAGAACCGTGAAAGCTAAGGTCTGAAGCCAAGAAACCTTGAGCCAGGAGAGTAGACCCACCTATGCACTTGGAGAGGGTGAGTTTGCCCAATAGGCAGAGGGTGGACCTTTTGCCTCCATGTCCTGGAAGAGTTTCGGTGTCCCATGCCTTGTTTAGGGTGGAGCACATTCCTTGGGGTTCAGGAGAGCCTTGCTGCCACCACATTGTTCTGAGGGGGTTAAACATATGCCCAGGAGATGGCAGAATGCCCAGGTGTTGCCCAAGGCTTTGAGAGGATGCATCAAGGAAAAGGTGGTCTCATCAATGCCCTCAAGATTGCAACCAACACTGCAGCAGCTGCAGAGAGCTGGGCCACTGTATAGGTCCTTAAAAAGGGTAGGACAGCTGCTTTCTAAAGTCCTGAGGATAAATGACTCTCAGAATTTGAAATCTAATGAGTTTGCCCTGCAGGTTTTCAAAACTGTTTGGATCTGGTGATCCCTGTGTTCCTTCCAGTTTCTCCTTATGGAAATGGACTATGTATCCTATGACTGTCTCACCTTTGAATATTGACAGCAGATAACTTGTTCTGAGTTATACAGGTCCAGAGCCAGAGGAGAATTTTGCCTTAGGACTGGCCATGTCTTAGGTGGCTTTGATTAGATTTTTTACTGCTTCTGACTTTGTATTGTATTACCACTGTTCTGAAATGATTTAAGGATTTGTGATATTGTGATGGAATGAATGTATTTTGCATTTGAAAATAACATGTCTTTTGGGGGTCCAAAAGGTGGCATGTGCTGATTTGAAATTGTCATATACCCCAGAAAAAACATGTTCTCTAAACCTCATTCAATATGGCTGGGTGGGATCTTTTTGATTAAATTGTTTCCATAGAAATGTGACCCACTCTATTGTGGGCAGGACCTGTTGATTAGGTGACTTCCATGGAGATGTGTCGCCACCCATTCAAGGCGGGGCCACTTATTTGAGTCCTTTAAGAAGGAATCATTTTGGAAAAAGCTTCAGAGCTGAGAGGGCCAATATGACACCCAGACATTTGGAGATGCAGAAGGAAAATACCACCAGAGAAGCTGTTTGAAACAGGAAACTAAAGACCCCAGCAAACGCCAGCCACCCACCTTCCCAGCTGACAGAGATGTTCTGGACCCATTGGCCTTTCTTGAGTCAAGTTAGCTTTCCCTGAATGCTGTAGTTTGAACATTTTTATAGTCAGAACTGTAAACTTGCAACTTAATAGATTCCTTGTTTAAAAGCCATTCCATTTCTGTTATATTGCATTCTGGCAGCTTTAGCAAACCAATACACCCCCTTAACCAACAGTGTGTTGTACCTTTAACCTCTCTAATAAAGGATATCTAATGTTAGGTTACCTGCAAGATAGTTAAATATACTTTATTAAACATTGTAATTCATAATAACAAAGTATGTTTGGAGGAACAAACAAGCAAGAATAGGCACAAAAACTCTGAAAAACAAGAGTCCAAAAGAGGGGCACTAGCCCCACCTGGTCGTAAAATACACCATAAAGCCTCTGTAATGAAAATAGAACAATAAAAATTAACAATAACAGAATAGAATAACCAAAAATATACCTAATTACATATGCTAGTTTACTATATAATAAAGTTAGCACCTCAAATCAATGAGGAAAAATGGACTTTTAATAAATGCTATTGTGATAACTAGATAGCCATGATGGGGGAAAAAAAGATCAAATTGGATCCATTCCTCACACCATAAACAGAATAAATTCCACCTGAATCAGACATTTAAATGTAAATTAAATATGAAACAATACCATTATAGAAGAAAATATGGGTGACTTCTTCTATAACCTGGGATAAAGGAAAACTCTCTTAACTATGGTTCAAAATTCAAAAGCAATAATGGAAAAGATAGATAAATTTGCCTAAAATTAAAAAAAATTTAGGGTATGTCAAAAAAAAAACATAAGTAAAGTGAAAAATGTAACAGAAGACATTAAGTAACATCCTATCCTGAATTTGAATTAAAAGTATCAGTTTGAATCTTATCTTTTGAAATCATTTCCTAGTCTTGTCCACTGAAAAGATCTGGAAACAATGTTGAGCTCATTAGTAATGAGCATTCCGAGTGCCCTGATCTTGGTTTCTAATTAACATTTCCCACTTAGTGATTCCAGTTGGGGATGAGAAATGTATAAGATGGGACTGGAGCATCTTATCATACCAAAGGAAGGCAGCTATGAAAGACTGCTAGGATCATGTAAAAAGGACTCAGAAGACAGATTTGAAAAGACTGCCAATAGCCATAGATGGGACATTTCAATATCAATAAAAGTATTAATTACAGTGAATTGAAATATCAAATATTTTTTAATCTATGAGTTCATAATGATGCTAAAGGAGAAAAAAAATTGGTCACTGTTAGAGGATGGCTAGTAAACCAATTCATTTTTGAAATATGGTAAATAAGGAGAAGAACTCAAGCATTTATCCTGCTTTTCCCATATACACTGTACCTCAGGGTAACCAAATAGTAGATATAAAGAAGTTTTACTCTTTATAGAAGTATTCCAGCTAATAAAAGGAGAAGGAATGATAGAATTAGAATGTCACTATTTTGTAACCGTTAATGAGTTAATGTATATAGGCATTGATCATCAAAGGCAGCTAACATTCTAAAAGAGAGACAACCAAATATTGTGTACTTCTTGATAGAAAATCAGCAAAATCACACAGTGGAAAACTCCTCAGGACAAATAATTTGGTTTTTTTGACAAATAAATTACAATAAACTAAGAGACGGGGAGAGAACCTATAGATTAAAAAATTAAGAGACCTAGGAAACAATCAAAACGTGTGGTCCTTTTTTTGGATCTTCAGTCAAACAAGCAAGGTATGGATAAAATGACATTGATGAGATAATTGAAAACATGAACACCAACGGGATGTTTTATTAAGAAGTTGCTCAATTTTTAGGTGCAATAACAGTACTGTGGTTATTTTTAAGAGTCCTTATCTTTCAGAGATGCAGACTGCAACAATACTGATGAAATTAATTTCATCAAATTTAATTCATCAAAATATCATTTTATCTAAAAATAATATGGATGGGGAAAAGTGGGTGAGGGTAGATATTAAACAAGATTAGCCATGAGTTGATAATTTGTTGAAGCTGGGTAATGGATACATAAAGGTTTATTATACTAGCAGTGATATGCTGAATGTGGTTCATACTGGCTCACTACAGCTGATAGTTAAATTTCCAAGAATTTTGCACACTGTTTGATCTCACATTGGTAGACTGAAATAAATCATCCCCCAGAGTGGTTTGTTAACTGTTTACCAGCACACTACTGCTATTCTGTTTACCTTTGTACATGTTTTAATATTTCAATAATAGAAGTTTAAAAAGTCAAATAAAGACTGGAATTCAGGGAATAAAATGCATAACCAAATTATTTACAAATGGGATTTTTTATAACCATTATTTAAACTTAAAGTGTGTTTTTTATAAAGAAATAATATTTTCAACACTTAAGTATCTATTTTATCTAGAAGTAGAAGCAACTAGAACTAAATGAAACGTTCTAGTGGGCATTGCTTTCTGCAAAATGTAATTGATGTACATTATCAAATAGCAACTCTTCACTCTAGCACATAAGTTGATGAGAGGAAAATATACTTTCCTCTCATAGTTATTTTCAAGCACATTTGTTTGTATTTTATATGATTTGTACAGGAACAACATTTGAATTGGAACTTCTAATGTTTGATTGTGAACACTGAAATGTAATTAAGATGCATACACTTAACACAAATATTTGTCTTGTCTCAGTATTTGTGAAGATGTAAATTCAGTTACTTCCCAGTTTTAAAGTAATTGTCATGATTAGACTACAAATACCCCATTTAGCCTTTGCATTTTGACTGGTTTTACATCAGTAGAGATTAGCATAAAATAGGTAGTGAGTGATAGGGTTGAAATATGGTTATCCTTTTCATCTAATGCATTACAATGGAGGAAAATAAAAAAATCATTAGTATCATCACATAGATGTATGATCATCATTTCTTAGTACATTTGCATCGATTTAGAAAAAGAAATAGCAAGACAACAGAAAAAGAAATAAAATGATAATATAGAGAAAAAAATAAAAATAAAAAATATATATAAAAAACAGAACAAACAAACAAAAAAAATCTTAGGTACTAATTGATTTTATCAAGTTCTCCC
Source organism: Tamandua tetradactyla (assembly GCF_023851605.1). Lineage (NCBI taxonomy): Eukaryota > Metazoa > Chordata > Mammalia > Pilosa > Myrmecophagidae > Tamandua > Tamandua tetradactyla. The sequence continues at coordinate 49,447,855 of NC_135353.1, read as the reverse complement.
CACTCCACCCCAGGCTAGAAAGTCTTATTTTAGAATAAAAACAGTAAGGGTATGTGATGGTTAACTTTATGTATCAACCTGGCTAGGATATATCTCGTTGTTTGGGCAAACACTAGCCTATATGTTGCTGTTTAGGTATTTTGTAGATATGATTGGCATCTATGAAGTAAAGGATATTACCATTGATAATGTGGGTGGGCTTGATTCCATCATTTGAAGCCCTTAAGAGCTAAAAACTAAGGTTTCCTGGAGAAGAAATTGTCTCAAGACCACAACATCAACTCTGGAGTGGATACTCTTCTGGCCTTGCAGATGGATTAATTGGACTCAAGACTGCAACATCTACGAAGTTTCTAGCTTGCTGGCCTGCCCTACAGATTTTGGGTTAGTCAACCCCCACAATCAAGTAAGCCAATTACTTTAAATAAATCTCTTTATATTTATATATAAACACATATCGTGTTAGTTCTGTTTCTCTGAAAATCCTTTACTGATACAGAAGAGAGTAAATTTCCATTTCTTTTTTCCTACTGTGGAAAAAAAAATTTTTTAAATAAAATTTAATTAATAGACATGTAAACACAACATTGAAGAAAGCAAAGAGTTTTCATTCAGAATCTTGATAACCAAGGCATTTTAGAGATCAGCCTTTTAGTCATGCTTGAATAATCCTAAGGAAAATGAAGCTAATTCACATAGCTACTTAATGGCATAGCTTGAGAATTGAACCCTAGGATTCTAGATTCAAGGCTGTTATTCTTTCTGCAACACAACAGTGATACTCAAGTACTTATGTTTAACTGGTCAGGAAAAAACAGTTTAATGGCACTTTATCACTTATAAATTCCTCTCTGCTTAGTTAACTATTTGGAAAAATCATGGTCAGTCATAGATTTCTGTCTTAGAAGTTGGGTTCAAATTTGAATAAGCAAGGTGTATTAAATAAGGAATTCTTACTACTTTGAAGTGTGACCTATCCCGAAGGTCTTGCTTCTTAAGTACAAACTGCTCCTATGAACAAGTACTGATCTCCTACTCCCAAAAGAAAAGCACTGTTGAATGGGAACAGATCATGTATACACAACAACAACAGGAATAAATTAGAACTTTATTATAAACATTTTCAGAATATAAACTGATTTTGTATCAAGACTTTTTAATAACTTTTAAAACGATATGTAATCTAAGCTTAATATTACAAAGTATCTCATTTTCCACTTTCCAACCTAGAAAATATACTGCAAGTTAGTTCTAACAAAGAAAAAAATAATGTAAATTGCTTCACAGAGAAAACCAACAAACATAAAAATATCCCACCAAAACTAAAACCCAATCAAGAAATAGATTCTGCAAAGTCTGTTAATCCTCCAATTTATAATAAATGACCTCCCAAAGGAAAACAATTCCACTGTCATAGCAATTTCATGACTAAAAGAAGAGCCTCTCTCATTAAGGGAAATTACATTATATGTAAGGAAAATGTAATAATAATACTTTTAGAAAATGAGGAAAAGCAATTTCTATGTTGGGGAGTTAGCATACTAAATACTTTCTGTTCACTCGGCCTTTGTTAGAGATTGAAGTACCTGGTCATAAAAGAGAAGTGCTATTAACACAAACTTAATGAAACCAATTCCCTCAACTACTTTTTTCAATTCAACTTTGGGAGAACCAAATAAATAGCTTCAAAATCCAAGGATAGACTGGCCCCAAAGCATCTCCTCCTCTGTTCTTTCTTGGGCTTGTTCCGTTTTCTCTTTTCTACGCTTACGTTCCTCTTTCTTGGAGGCTACATCTCGGGGTTTTTTCTCCTTTTGATTCTTCAGCTTTTCCGTACTGACACTGACTGTTTCCATCTTTTCTTTCTTTCTTTGGATGCTCTTGTGTTTGTTTAAATCCATTTTCTCATAACTTTTTTTCCTCTTATGCTTGGACTGCTGCTCCTCTGGTTTTTCTCTGTCTTCCTGGTGCCTTTTTCTCTTCTGATGTGCCTGTTTATGACTGGCTTGATGGGAACTTGTACTGTTTTTTAAGGGGAGGTGCTTGTAAACTCCAGATTCTACATTATAGGAGCCACAATTGTATTCTTGCTGACTAATGTTCAGGGATACTGGTTTTTCTGAATAGTGCCTGGGGAGCTGACAGTAGCTCAGAGAGGCCGGTCTTAGTCTGTTGTCATAAACTGGGAGCCATTGAGGTAACCGGTTTTCCACTGTTTGTGAAACATTGTATGATCGGCGGTAACTCTGGGCAGTTTCAGATGGGAGTCTTTGCTCAAACATTCTGTATCTGGGTCTGGAGTTAACCTCTTCTTTGTACCCACAGATTTCTAGAAAGCCTTCTCTCATCTTTCGGAAACAAGTCTTTGGCTCGAAGCCTCTGGCTTTCTGCACTTTGATATAATCTTCAAGTTCCTCTTGAAAAGAGTCATATGTTTTTGTTGAATGCTTCATTAGGTTGACAAGGGATTCTCTGTGGAGAAGATGGGAAAAAATTCTTCTTACTAGATTATTTTATTTTTAATATTTTCTGTGCTCTTGAAAAGAGCTTCAAAGCCAAAACAAATTAAAATGAACAAAAAACAAAATCAAAGAAGCCCAAACAAATTAAAAAATCAACTTCAGCATAACATTAGATATCAAAATGGACCATCATCAGAGATAGTCAAATATCTCCCAATCACTCTTAAGTAACTTTACTAACAAAACATCCTTTTCAGAAGTAAGGTAGGCAAAAGCAAGCTGCCAGAAGGTTGAAATGTAAGGCAGGTAGGATGTGTGGGTAAGGACCACAGACCTACTGTGCAGGCCCTGATCTATTCAGATAATTTCTAAGGTTCTGATTAACCATTTCCTTGTATATTATCTTCCAAGAGAAGTAAAAGAACTACAGTGAAGTCTTTGGATAATATGATATTTAAAATCTTCTGTTTACTCAAGCAAAATAAAATTAACATACATACTCACCTGCCTACAGTACTGTAAGGCTTAATAATAAAAGGATGTTTGTAAAATAATTGGGAAACTATGGATAAAATTAGAGACTGAGTTTGGAGATGAAAACTACTCTTAGGTATAGGATTTGAAGAAAGACTAGGGAACAGAGTTCCGAATCTTCTGTCTAGGGCTTGGATACCATTCCGCTACTTCTGATTGGTTAAGAAAGCATTCTAGAATACCCTCTTATAGTGAGGGAGTTGAGGGAGGAAATTAAAGTGAAAGCTGAGGGGATTAGGAGTGATACATGAAAAAGCTTCAGAAGAAATTTAGAGTAGGCATATTGGAGTTTTTGTTGGCTTGCTTGTTTGATTTTGGGGGTGGGGTGGGGAGGGACACTATTCTTGACTCTCTTACTCCCATTTTCAATCCTGCATAAATAAAAATACAGCAGAAAATTAATTTACCATGAGATGACAATGCCCTAGATATTTTTGATGAATAACCCATGTAGAATTGAACATTTCTCCCCTTTAGCAGAAATAAATAAGCCTGACATAGCATTTAGAGTCACTGATGATCAGCTATCTTCTTTTGAAACGTGAGATTAAAAAGAAAATCCAAATAAAGTCTAATTGGGTGAATCAGAAAATTTAGCTCCTTTTAGCATTAACAATATAAGTAATTCTGAGTAGAATAAAGTAATATAACAGAAATATTATGCTTTGATTAAATATGGGCAAAAGATTTGAACAGATACTTCAGAATTTACAGAAATGGCCATTAAGCATATGATAAGATGCTCAATACCATTAGTCATCAAGTAAAATTGAATTAAAATCACAATAAGATACCACCATGTACTCACTAGAATGATGGAAATTAAAAAGACTGACAAGGGTGCACAGGTGGTTCAGTGGTAGAATGCTCACCCTCCATGCAGGAGACCTGGGTTCATTTCCCGGACTATGCACCCTGCCCCCCCCAAAATAAAAGTCCATAAAAAGACTGACAATCCCAAGTTTTGGTTGGGTTGGGAAGCAACTGGAACTCTCACACACTGGTGGTGGGACTGTAATATGTTATAATCACTTGGAAAACAGTTGGGCTTTTTTTTAAAAAAAAGTAAAACACACATTTACCATATGATCCAGTTATTTAATTCTTAGGTATTTATCCAAAGAGAAAAAGAAATGTCTTGCCATACAAAGACTTGTATGTAAATGTTCATAGCAGTTTTACCTGCAATGGCCTAAACTGGAAAGAGCCCAAATGTCTCCCAACAGGTAATGGATAAAGCAAACTGTAGCGTCACTATCAGTGATAAAAAGGAAACAACTACTGATACACAGGGCAGGAATGAATCTCAAAATAATGATGCTAAGTGAAAGAAGCTGGACCAAAGGGTATATTGTATGATCCAATTTACATAAAATTCTAGAAAATGGGAACTAATCTACAGTGTTAGTGGTTGCTTAGGAATGGGGGAGGGGAGAGGTAGAAAGGACAGATTTAAAAGATGCATGAAGAAAGTCTTTGGAGTGATGGATATGTTTGGACATCTTGATTGTGGTGATGATTTCACGGGTATAAACATGTATTAAAAATTATCAAACTGTATATTTTAAACACATCCAGCTTCTTGTATGTCAATTATATCTCAATAAAGCTGCTTTTAAAAAGTCAAAAAAAAAATCATTAGTGGGTGAATGTGAAATCAGATGGGAGAGATTTAGAGTACCTGTGCTCTGTATATTAATAGTTTGAGGACCAGATGTATGCTTCAAAATTATGAACATTCATTTCCATGGAGTCTTTTCCAAGACTTCCTTTGTTTATATGACTTAGCTCCACACTGGTTAATTTTCTACAAATTGTAGGTAATAAGAAGATTCTGGAAACCATACTGGTTTGTTATTCTTGGTCTTGCAACCCTTCAAGGTCTATGCATACCAATCACATGTAGGCCTAGAGAGCTCATGGAATTGTTATTAAAATTCATGACTTCAGAAAAAAAAATTAGATTAACTTGAAAGATTGGAAGGCATATTTGGACCACCTTCCAGTGGAAACCTATTAGTATTTGGAGCTACAAAATGGCTGCAGAAATCTAAAAGCTTAATAACCTACATGGGCAAATGCCATTCTACAGAGGACACAACCTTGGCATATCAATTGTATGCCAGGGGTCCAAACATGACCCAGTGGCACTGGAGGCACTCATAAGCCACTGGGAAAACAGGGTAAGCTGATGGGGAAAAATATCATGTACCTTTCCAGCCTTTGCCTCCTTGCTTACCCTAACCCTCTGAGGAGTACTACACTCCAACACATGGATAATCACAAAACTAAAATGAAAAAGTAAGGTGGGGGCAAGCAGCAGTCAGAGGTTAGAAAAGAGAATCAGGGCCCTTCAAGGGTGGCTCTGGGCATATAATTCTTCTGGGTGTATGGTGGAAACTAGCTATAATCCTTCTACCAGGGGACAAACTTGCCCCCTGTGCCCTCCTCTAATTATCTTTGATCAGGCTTGTGCCGTAGAAAGTTGTTTCAGGGGCTGTGATTGGGCCCAGGGCAGAGCTAAGTCTATAATTGCTAGGTAGTTAAATTAGAGCTCTTCTGGAATATAGCAGCCATTTGTATAAACTGCCTCAACATTTTTAGACTGTGAACTTGTCCAAGACATGAACAACTAATGGTGAAGTAAAAGCAAATTTGTCAGTAAAGTAACAAATGTGCAAAATGAAGAGAGTTAGCCACAAGCAGGAACAAGTATTCATTGTAGAGAGAAGTTACACACTTTATTAATAACCTTTCATGAGGTAAAAAGATATGCCTTTAGGGGTACTTCCAATTTCACAATGCCAAAACTTTAAAATGTGTTCCTCCAATTAACCACTGAGAAAATTAGGTGAAGGGTAGTTATCAAAAAATCTGGTTTTAAATCCCAACTCTTCAACTTATTTTCTGGCTTTGTAATGTGAGGGTCAATTTAAGAAATCTGTGATGTTAAGGGAACTCTTCTAACCTGTTTGACCCTCAGGTTTTTTGTTAAAAAAAAAAAAAAAAAACTTCCTAATTACGTGACAGTGGTGTTGTAAACATCAAATGAGATTATAACATATAAAGAATACTTGGTACTACCCTTGGTATAGTAATGGTGCTTAATAAATTCTTGGTACTAATATCATTATTATTGAAACAAATAGGTTTTCTGTGCTCCCTGTCTAGGAGAGAAGAGTGATTACTTTGCCCACATCTTCTCTCAGCCCAATGTAATTGCTAATTAGAATTCCATGGCAGAGCTAAGAAAGGGAACTTTTTCAGGCTTATGTGAGCTAACCATATTCCTCCTTGAGATTGAGAAAGCCTATTCCCTAATGGTGAGCTTTTTCCCTCCCTCTATAATGCCCCTAAAATGATACAGTTGATGAGGGTAAAGAAAATGGTGTATAAACAATGAGCTAATTATTTCCAAAAGAAATAAATACTCATAATTTATGGCAGGTGCTGCTTAATAAACAACTCTTTCACTGAGTAAACAAGAGAGGGAACTGTAAATTTACAGGCATCTAACTGAAATCACATATGATGCCTTGTGCATGTACGCCTTAAGACCTATATTTTATCTGTTTTACTGCTCACTTCTCAGATATGTGCCATTGGAAGAGTCTGGCAGCATTATACATGAAAATATCCTTAATCAAGTGCATATGTGTATATCCTGCACTTTTCTTAGAGAGGCAGATAAAAAAGAATTGGAGTTACTTGTTTATGCACTTCGACAGCTGTTACTGTTGGACCAATGCCACCCTGATTCCCTACTGAAACAAAGGAAGCAAACTCTGTTGTCAAGAAAATAATGCCTAACTCTTTGGCTAAACAGTTGTCTCCAAATGTTGTCCTCCTTAAAGAACACAGTAACTATTATGAATGTATGATTAAATGACATTTGGAACAATGACCTGTGTGCATGTGAGATGTTTAACTCTTCTCATTTTAAGCCTCTAGTACTGCAGTCATTTACTTGGGCTTTAAAGGGCAACGCCTGACATTTGGTCTTTGGTGGATTTAACAGACCACTTGTAAGCTTAAAGGTTTTGCCTGGTTAAATCAGGTTTTATCACAGACACTATTTGCAACTTTATGCTCTGCCTCACAGAAATGTCAGTGTTTGCCTTTGCTCTGAACTGGGCATAGAAACTCAAGGTTTGTCCCTGAATAGCTCTGAAAATAGAAGATCCTTGGCTTTAGGTCTGTGCTCTTTACCTCCCACAAACAACCCTTATGAAATGTTCTTTTTCACTTAGGGTGCTATAAGGCATCTGGTTGACTAAACAATAGTCTTTTGGGAGAGACTAAGTGCTCATAATTCTCTGCCACACTGAAAATTTATCAGTGTGTTTTTCTTCGTTCACTTCCTGGTGGATAAAAACATATTTTGATAATAAACTTAAGCGATGCATTTTCTATGGATTCTGTGGAAATAAATATCTCATTCAGTATGGGAAGTTAAACCTCAGCTGGGCTTGTACTGCAGCTTGGCAGGCCTCTTGTTGACTCCCTCATGAATTGCTTAGAGAAGTTGTTCTAAATCCAAATTGTTTCCACTGTTCTCAAGCCCCCAATCCTACCCCAGCTGTTCCTGTTCTCATACATGACCTCATCACCTACTTCACTGCAAAGACTGTGGCCATGTAGGCTCCCTCATTCCCCTTCCTTCCCCAAACTGCTTAATGTGTGGCCCTTTGCCTGTGCTTTACCACCACCCTTTCCTCTCAAAGAAAGAGCATCTCTCTTTTTCCTTTCCAAGGCTATGTTCTCTACTTAGGCATTTGATCCTATATCCTCTACATTCCTGGGAGAAATTGTTTCATCAGCCACTTTCAGTTGCTCCTTCCCCATTGTCTATAAACATATTCAGGGCCCCTCTGACTTTGACCCAAGTTACCACCCTATTTCTCACCTTGGTTTCACAAGACAAACTTCTGAAAAACATAGTCGATGTTCACTGCCTCCTTTCCCAACGTTCAATTATCCTTAACTCCTTGCACTCTGGCTTCCAACTTACCACTCTATTGCACTCCTATTGAAACTACAGTCTTGAAAATCAGCAATGATTTAATAATTACCATATTCAGTGACTTTTCTTAGAATTTATTCTGCTTGACCTCACTGCAACATTTAACAATGTCAATTACCTCATCCCTCTTAAAACTCTCTGAATTCTATGAAATTATCCTGATTTTACTCTTACCTCTTTGCTCCCACTTTATCTCCTTTGTTGGCTATTCTTCCTTTATTTATACCTTAAATGTAAGCAATTCCCCATAGGTCCTGTCCTTGGCCCACGCCTTTTCTATATTCTGTCTTTTGATGAATTTACCAACTCTAAAGATTAATGTGGATGGCTACCCATTCTCTATCATTTATTCATGAATGCATCCATCAGTTATATACTGAGTAAATCCATATAAGTAAAATAACTATAATTTATTGTCCCAGTTGGGACAATTCAAGCATGAGATGAGGCACTATTAATATTTATACACAACAGGCATAAAACAGGATTATCCTGAACAAACAGAGACAAATTGTAATCTAAGTATAAAATTTTCTGTTAGGATGGAACTTTCTGGAAAATGACAGAGTAGGAAGCTCTAGAAAAGTAGGGTACCCTAGTGTGCTGGTTTGAAAGGATGTATGTACCCTAGAAAAGCCATGTTTTAATCCTAATCCCATTTTGTAAAGGCAGCAATTTCTTCTAATCCTTATTCAGCATTGTATGTTTGAAACTGTAATTAGATCATCTCCCTGGAGATGTGATGTAATCGAGAGTGGTTGTGAAACTGCATTAGGTGACGACATGTCTCCACCCATTTGGGTGGGTCTTGATTAGTTTCTGAAGTCCTATAAAAGAGGAAACATTTTGGAGAATGAAGGAGATTCGGACAGAGCAGATAATGCTGCAGCACCACGAAGCAGAGAGTCCATGAGCCAGTGACTCTTGGAGATGAAGAAGGTAAAACGCCTCGTGGGGAGCTTCATGAAACCGGAAGCCAGGAGAGAAAGCTAGTATATGATGCTGTGTTCACCATGTTCCCTTCCAGCTGAGAGAGAAGCCCTGACTATGTTCGCCATGTGCCTTCTCACTTGAGAGAGAAACCCTGAACTTCATCGGCCTTCTTGAACCAAGGTATCTTTCCCTGGATAGATGCCCTTGATTGGACATTTCTATAGACTTGTTTTAATTGGGACATTTTCTCAGCCTTAGAACTGCAAACCAGCAACTCATTAAATTCCCCTTTTTAAAAGCCATTCTGTTTCTGGTATATTGCATTCTGGCAGCTAGCAAACTAGAACACCTAGAAAAGTCATGCTATTTAATCCTCATTCAATACTGCTGGGTGGGATTTTTTTTATTAATTGTCTCCATGTGGATGTGACCCACCCAAATGTGGGTGGGACCTTTTGATTAGGTGGTTTCCATGAAGATGTGTCTCTACCCACTCAAGGTGGGGTTGCTTACCGGAGTCCTTTAGGAGGGAACCATTTTGCAAAAAGCTTCAGAGCCAATGGGAGACCCAGACATTTTGAGATGAAGGAAAAAATGCCCCCAGGGAAACTGTTTGAAAGAAGAAGCCAAAGACACCAGCAGATGCTAGCCACATGCCTTCCCAGCTGACAGAGTTGTTCCAGACCCACTGGCCTTTCTTGACCCAAGATGTCTTTCCCTGGATGCCTTAGTTTGGACATGTTAATAGCTTTAAAACTGTAAACTTGCAACTTAATAAATTCCCTTTTTAAAAGCTGCTCCATTTCTGGTATATTGCATTATGATAGCTTTACTAAACTAAAATACCAGCATTCCAAGAATTAATATCAGTCCTGTCCTAAACTGTTCAAACTCTCCAAAAAAATTGAAGAGAAGGGAACACTATCTAACTCATTCTATGAGGCCAATACCACCCTATAAACAAGGCCAGATAAAGATACTACAAGAAGTTTACAGACCAATTTCTCAAATGAGTATAGATGCAAAAATCCTCTACAAAATCCTTGCTAATCAAATGCAACAATACATTAAAAATAATTATACACCATGATGAAGTGGGCTTTATCCCAGGTATGCAAGGGTGGTTCCACAAAAGAAAATCAATTAATGTAACACATCACATTCACAAATCGAAAGGGGAAACTACATGATCATCTCAATTGACACAGAAAAGGCATTTGACAAACTGCAACATTCCTTATTGATAAAAACACTTTGAATGGTAGGAATAGAAGGGAATGTTCTCAACATGATAAAAGGCATATATGAATAACCCAAAGCTAACATCATACTCAATGGTGAAAGACTGAAAACTTTCTGTCTAAGATTAGGAACAAGACAAGGATGTCCATGGGCACTGCTGTTATTCAGCATTGTACTAGAAATTCTAGCCAGAGAAATGATGCAAGAAAAAGAAAAAAAGCATCCAAATTGGAGAGGAAGAAATGGAACTTTCACTATTTGCAGATGTCATGATCCTAGATATAGAAAGTCCCAAAAAATCCACAACAAAGCTTCCTGAACTAATAAACATGTTCAGCAAAGTGGTGGTATATAGGATCAGCACACAAAACTCTGTAGTATTTCTATACACTAGTAATGAGCAATCCAATGAGGAAATAAAAAAATTTCATTCACAAAAGCAACTAAAATTCTAATTAAACCAAAGATGTAAAGGACTTGTACACAGAAAACTAACAAAGCATTTCTAAAAGAAATCAAAGAAGACCTAAATAAATGGAAGGATATTGATGGATTGGAGGACTAAATATCATTAAGATGTCAATTCTACCCAAAATGATTTACAGATTCTTCACAATCCAAATCAAAAGTCCAAAAGCCTACTTTGTAGAAATGGGAAAGCTAATTATCAAATTTATGTGGAATGGTGAGGGGCCCTGAATAGCCAAATAATCTTGGAATATGAAGAATGAAGTTGGGGAACTCACAGTTCCCAATTTCAAAGCACATTACAAAACTATAGTAGTAAAACAGTCTGGTACCAGCATGAAGATAGACATCTTGACCTATGGAATCTAATTGAGAGAGCGGAATTAGACTCTCACTTTTATGGCAAATTGATATTTGACAAGGCTGCCAAGTCCACTCAACTAGGACAAAATAATCTCTTCAACAAATGGTGCTTGGTGAACTGGATATCCATTGGCAAAATAATGAACAAGGACCCCTATCTCATGCCTTATACAAAAATTAACTCAATTAATATAAGAACCAGGACTATAAAACTCCTAGAAGAAAATGGAAAGAAATATCTTCAAGATCTTTTTGCAGGTAATGGTTTCTTAGACCTTGCACCCAAAGCACAAGCAACAAAAGAAAAAAACAGATAAATGGGACCTCCTCAAAATTATAAACTTTTAAGTTTCAAAGGATTTTGTCAAGAAAGGTAAACAACAATCTACTCAGAGTGCATGGGTGATTCAGTGGTAGAATGCTCATCTTCCATGCGGAAGACACGGGTTCGATTTCTGGACCATGCACCTAAAAAAACAAAAGACAATGTACTCAATGGGAGAAAATATTTATAAACAACATATCTGATAATGGTTTAATATCTAGAATATATAAAGAAATCCTACAACTCAACAATTGAAAGTCAAATAACCCAATAAAAATGCCAAAATACTTGAATAGACATTTTTCAAAGGAAGAAATACAAATAGTGGAAAATCACATGAAAAGATGCTCAACATCACTAGATATTAGGGAAATGCAAATTAAAACCATAATGAGATATCATTCACACCTACTGGGATGGCCATTATTTAAAAAACAGAATACTACAAGTGCTGGAGAGGATGTGGAGAAACTACAACATTCATTCACTGCTGATGGGAACATAAATTGGTGCAACCACTCTGGAAGACAGATTGGGGATTCCTCAGGAAGCTAAATGTAGAATTGTCTTATGATTCAGCAATCCTACACTAGATATATACCCAGAAGAACTGAACGCAGGGATATGAGCAGACATTTGCACATCAATATTCATAGCAGCATTATTCACAATTGCCAAAAGATGAAAGCAACCCAAGCACCCATCCATCGATGAATGGATAAACAAAATGTGGTATATACATATGATGGAATATTATTCAGCTGTATCAAGGAATGAAATCTTGATGCATGCAGCAACATGTATGAAACTTGAGGACATTACTTTGAGTGAAATAAGCTAGACACAAAAGGACAAATATATGATTCCACTAATATGAACCAATTGTAATAACCAAACTCATAAAGTTAGAATCTAGAATACAGATTACCAGGAGATAGAATGGAGGTAGAGAATGAGGAGTTGATGTTTAATTTGTGCAGAATTTCTGATTAGGTTGATTGTAAATACTTAGATATGAATAGTGGTGATGGTAGTCCATTATTGTAAGTTTAATTAACAGCACTGAATTAAGTGTGTGAGTGTGGTTGAAAAGGGAAGTTCTGGGTCATGTATGTTACTAGAAACAAAGCTAAAGGCTAAAACACAGGACTCTATAACACAGCGAATGCTGTTGTCAATGATAAGCGTGGTGGCAGCGCAAATAGAACATACTTTCATGAACTAGAACAAATATGTACTTCATTATTTTAAAATGTTGATAATAGGGTGGTATAAGGAGAAAAATATGCCTAATGTAAACTACGGACTATACTTTATAGTAATATTTTAATATTCTTACATGAATTGTAACAAAGGCACTATGTTAGTGCAAAGTATCAACAATAGGGAGTATATGGGAACACTGTATTTTTACATGACTTTTTTGTAAACCTACACTTTCTCTAATATAAAAAAATGCAATAAAAATGCAATAATTTTTTAACAATAGGGAGCATATGGGAACGCTGTATTTTTACATGACTTTTTTGTAAACCTACACTTTCTCTAATATAAAAAAATGCAATAATTTTTTGAAAACATTATGCTAAGTGAAGGAAACAAGACACAAAAATACTATATACTGTATTTTTTACCTAGCCTCCCTCAGCTGGCTTGTGGGCTCTCTGCTTCTTATGGCTATGTCGTTGTTCTCTGCTCTCTCTGAATATCTCATTCTCCAAAATGTTTCCTCTTTTATAGGACTTCAGAAACTATCAAGACCCACCCAAATGAGTGGAGACATGTCTCTACTTAATCCAGCTTAACAACCACTGTGATTAAATCACATCTCCAGGGAGACAATCTTATTACAGTTTCAAACATACAGCATTGAATAGGGATTAGAAGAAACGGCTGCCTTTACAAAGTGGGATTAGGATTAAAACATAGCTTTTCTAGGGGACATACATCATTTCAAACCAGCACGTAGGGTTTCTCAGATGATTTTATACATCAAGTCCTCTTCTGGGCTTCCTAGCACATAGTGTCCTATTTCTCCCAAGATGATTGGTAACCTTCTATTATCCCACAAAAGGGCTTAGAAGCCTACTATGAGCCACTGTCAAAACTGAGATCAGGTCTAGACTACTCAATATACCCAGGCTAAATCTACATGAGCCAAATAAGATTATTTAAAACAGATTTCTTAGTTTTCCCAAATAGAACTCCCCATTGCATATACCAAGCATTCAAAAGCGTCTCCAGAAAATGTTGCTGGTCTGTTCATAAAACCAGACCAAGAAGGATGCGAATCACCTTGAAAGAGGACCTACTCTGGACTTGATCAGCAGTTATGAGGAGGGAAGGGAAGAGGGGATAATAAAAGGGACAGGGAATTAAAAAGTGGTGCTTATATTTTTTTTGTTTAATTTGGGGTAAAATATATATATACTGATTGTGCTGGTTGGAATCTGTTATGTACCCCAGAAAAGCCAAGTTCTTTAATCCTCATTCAATATTGCCAGGTGGAGTCTTTTTACTGGTTCCATGGAGATATGACCCACCATTTTGGAAAAAGCTTCAGAGCCATAAGAGCCACCAGAACCAACAGGGCCAACAGAACACACAGAGCCCCAGGGAAGCCATAAAGAGAAAGCTAGTAGATCTTGCTATGTGCCTTTCCAGCTAAGAGAGAAACCCTGAAAGTCATCAGCCTTCTTGAACCGAGGAATAACTCACTGGATGCCTTAGATTGGACATTTTTATAGGCTTGCTTTAATTTGGACATTTTCATGGCCTTAGAACTGTAAACTTGCAACTTAATAAATTTCCCTTTTAAAAAGACATTCCGTTTTCTAGTATATTGCATTCTGGCAGCTTGTAAACCAAAACACTGATCTAAACATTATCTTAATGAAGTGGGTCAGTATTTATAGTCTTTGAGCCCCATTTAACCTTCCTTGCCTCATCTGTTAAGCATCTCACCCAAGATCACATACCAAATCAGTGACACAGTCTTCATGCAGCCTCAAGTGCCTGTTTTCCAGTTTCATATTTTAAATAAGCCAAGTGACACAAGAGAGGAAAAAACTGGGTCAGAGAAACAAAGTTGGCCTGAAAAATCTGTTTCAAAATAAAGCCAATCACACAAAGACAGGATATTTCCCTACTAAATAGAAAAGTAAGTCGGGGCTTATGGTGGTTTGAAGCTGTATGTATCCCCAGAAAAATATGTTCTTAAATCTAGTCCATTCCTCTGTGTGTGAACACATTGTAAGTAGTGTTACATTCTGATAAGACTACTTCAGTTAAGGTATGACCCTCCTCATTCAAGATAGGTCTTAATCCTATTACTGGAGTCTTTGATAAACAGAATGAAGAGAGAGAGAGAGTCACATGGAAGCAAGAAGGTGAAAGCAACAAAACCTGTAGGAGAAGGAAGAGACCAGTAGACGCAATCATGTACCTTGCCATGTGGCAGAGGAGCCAAGTATCACCAGCAGCCTGACTTCAGGAAGAAAGCACTACCTCAATGATGCCTTGATTTGGACATTTTCACATCCTCAAAGCTGTAAGCTAATGAATTCACATTGTTTAAGACAACTATTTCATGGTAATTTCTTGGAGCAGTCTAAGAAAGTAAAACAGGTCCCTAACATCTTTCTTTTCCAATCAACATGCAGTGGTGTATTTCAACAGTGAGAGGGTAAAATGATGAGTCTTATGCCATTGTCAGTTCTTTTATCTGATGAAGCTCCGTTTCTTGTCAAATTCTAGTATAGTTAAGGAAATAAACACATTAAGCAATTGCCTAATTGTATTAGACTTTATAGCAGTATTAGACTGCTATAAAGATCCAACAGAGTAAAAGAAGTGTATATGCTGAGCAAAACATTTCTAAAAACAAGAAAAAATTTCAAAAATATTAGTTGGTAGTATCTATCTTTTAGATTCCTAATCATCTAAATTGTTTTCCACCAATTTTTTCTCTTTTCTTCTGGAACTTAGATTCCTAAGCCAGTACTCCAGCATTGACAGCTGCCTCCAATTCTATGAGTTGTGATGCCTCATTCATATTTTTTTGAACTTTGGCTTCCTGGCCCAGATATCAATTCTGTTGGCTCCTTTGACTTTTTCCTACGCTCTCCTCTCCTTCTCCCTCTCCCCTCTCCCTCTCCAACTCCTTCTCTCATGCATGCCCACACACACACACACACACACACACACACACACACACACACACACACACACACACACACGAAGGAAGGGGGGAATTAAGGCAGTTCACTTTTTCTTTCCATCAAGAACCTGAGGAATGTGAAAGAATCCCAATTCATCTGACTACTGGGACTAAAATACTGTGAGGACAAATGCAGTGGCATGACTGAGTGACTTTATTCAAGGCATAACTCACTAAAGCCAAGGCAAAGTAACTGTACTATCATGACTGTGTCCATTTTCCCCTCCTTCTCTTGCTGACACACCCACACTTCAAACCACACCCACAAAAAATAAAGGGCACTCCAGCAAACTTCCAGGCTTTCTCCTACAATGATAGCTGTTCACAACTACCAGGACCTCAAATGGCCTGGAGGAGGAGGGAGGGGAACTAATGAGATAAATATGCTCAAGTCCTCCTTGTTTAAAGTGATACCCATCCACTTCCTGGCTATTCTACATCATGGGTATAACATTCCTGCATACCAGGATATGGAGAATGCAATGTCATCTGTTGGAAATGACCCAGCATTCCAGAAATGGTCAGGAGCCTACATCTGACCCATTAAGACCCTACCTGCCAGGGTGTAACAAATGAGTGTGATTGCTGAATCATTATATTGATATTTCTTTTATTCTCCAGTTGTCTGAGAGCAGCTAGTACTAAAAACCTAAAAAGTGTGGAATCATAACCCATACCAAACTCTAAAATCTGTTCTACAACTAATTGTTGATATGTGCCTTGAAATATATTGCTATTTTTGGAATATGTTATTTTTCACAAAAAAGTCGATTGTAATGATAAATGCACAACTATATGATGAAAAAGAAAAAAATTAAAAATAAATTTAAAAAGACCCTACCTGCCACTCCACAACCCTTAGCCATACCAACAACCCCAGACCAGGAATTTGAGTATGGGCCTCCTACCCACAACTCATGGGATATGGACCAAAAGTGAGTCAGAGGAGCTTGCCTCCCACCTCAAAATACCACAGAACTTGTCAGGGATTTTATTTATGCTTGCTTTATTCACCCACAACCTGAACTTTTGGCTCCATACCCCAATGTCAATACCTACATTCAGCCTCCTTCAATTTTGTTGACTATTTGGGGTCACCTCCAAGACCTCCAGAGGTTTGGATTTCATCTACTTTTGGCTTGGATTATTTTCACTGTTTGCTCTTTAAAAATTGAAATAGAGTTATTTTAGTTTGATTACAAAAGTGCTACATACTCACTATAAAAAATTTAAGAAGCCAATAGAGAATGTCATAAAGAAGAAAAGAATAACCCATTATCCCATCACCCAGAGGATGTCCTCTTCTACCTCAGCTAAGAATTTCCTGTTCAAATGCTGAAGAACCCCAACCATCCAAGTTATACTGGACTCTGATACCTCCTGCAATTACATTAGTCCAGTAGGCACAGAATGAGAGAATCCAGAACTTTGGTCATAAATAGGGTGAGAGTACTTGAAATTTTCACTCTCATTATGCATTATCCACAAGATGTATAGGTGCATCTATCAGCACCATCAGCATTTAAAGTCTACAGCTGTGTTAGATACCTGGCATAGACTCCTTGGGTACATACGTGTTCTAGTTTGCTAGCTGCCGGAATGCAATATACCAGAAACAGAATGGCTTTTAAAAAGGGGAATTTAATGAGTTGCTAGTTTACAGTTCTAAGACTGAGAAAATATCCCAATTAAAGCAAGTCTATAGAAATGTCCCATCAAAGGCATCCAGGGAAAGATACCTTGGTTCAAGAAGGCCGAAGAAGTTCAGGGTTTCTCTCTCAAGTGAGAAGGCACATGGTAAACACAGTCGAGTTTCTCTCTCACCTGGAAAGGCACATGGTGAACACGGTCAGGGTTCCTCTCTCATCTGGAAGGGCACATGGCAGACACAGCATCATCTGCTAGCTTCTTCTCCTGGCTTCTGGTTTCATGAAGCTCCCAGGAGGCATTTTCCTTCTTCATCTCCAAAGTCCATGAGTCACTGGCTCATGGACTCTGCTTTGTGGTCCTGCAGCATTCTCTGCTCTCTCTGAATCTCCTTCATTCTCCAAAATGTTTCCTCTTTTATAGAACTCCAGAAACTTATCAAGATCTGCCCAAATGGGTGGAGACATATCGTCACCTAATCCAGCTTAACAACCACTCTTGATTAAATCACATCTCCAGGGAGATGATCTGATTACAGTTTCAAACATACAGTATTGAATAGGGATTATTCTGCCTTTATGAAATGGGATTTAGATTAAAACACGGCTTTTCTAGGGGACATACATCCTTTCAAACCAGCACGATGAGCAAATAATTTGGGGCATTTGACCTGGACCTCGCCAACCCTACCTCTAGAACAAGTACAGTCAGCCATCAATTTGAGGTCCTTCACAGCAATCTTTTGGAGACTGAGACATAGGTACATATATATATACATTCATATCTAATATGATTTCTAACCGGATTCATTTTAGATTGCATGAATTCAAAGAATATCTAGTTTTCTGATTTGAATCTAAAATCTTCAAATATTTCTTACAATTTTTCTAGAAGCATTTGTCTATCACAACTCAGTGCAAGTTGAAACATTCTGAAACTGTATTTTTAAAAAACAGGACGATTTTCCGTGTAATAAGACAGAAATTTTAAGTTGCCTTCATCACTCTCCCTCCATCTGCCCAAGTTTTTAAAAACTGAATTTTGCTTGTGATTCTAGAGTAAGGGGTGAGCTCCACCCTATGGTAATATTTTGAAGTACACTGCAGAAAATTCCACTAACTTGCACACTTTGGACCTTATTTTCTGTTCTCTCTGTCTCTCTTTTTATCTCTATCTCTATCTCCATCTCTAACTCTCTCTCTCTTCACCCACAAGAGTTTTAGAATTGTCCTCTTAGAAAATCATAGAACAAAGATAAAAAAAAATATCCAGAACACAAGATCACGTTCTCCAGCATACTAAATCCCAGGCTCTTAACCACCATGCCATACCGCCTCTCTATAACTCAAACTTCATATGGTTTCTCTCAAGTAAACAATTTGAAGCATGGTCTTGTTGACATTATTTCTCACAATAGCCAAAGGCAAGACAAGACCCCTGGGTCTATTTCTATTCCTCTCATGGCAATCACAGATTTATAACTCTTTGGCTTAACTCCCATGTCCTTTTCCTACTCTGACAATGAATGACTGTGTTTGTGATTTGGAGTATAAAATCTTATAATTGAGAACCTTGTTTTGTATCCCTTCACCATTTATCTTTTGCCTTCTTCCCCTCCTAACCACACCCTATCTCAGCCACTCAAGCATCATTCATTTAAAATCATGTTGAAAATGATACATTCCTTAACAATCCACCAATGCTAATATGACTCATATCAGGAATTTGCCAAAAATTTTCTCAAAGTAGTTGGTCTCCTTGCATGTATTTTTTCTTAATATAATAAAGTCTACAGCATTGTCTTGTTTTGTTTTGCTTCCAGTTTGAGCAAGCACTACTTTTCATGGAAAATCTTAAGTGATATTTTCTAGCACTTTCAATATTGATACTAAAGTCATATCCCATTAAGGGTAAAACTTTCTCATTCATTCATCTGACAAAAATGCATTATTGAATCTACTACTCCTATGCTCTGGGGACACAACAATGAAGAAGCTAAATATAGTCCCTGTCTTCACAGAACTTATAGATCTATATATTATTCAAAATAGATAGGAAAGAAGGAGATGACTCTCATCTAGGGATGCATTCTAGATATATTTTTAAATGCACTACCTTCAAATGAGAGTTGCCAGAGTGCACACCCCCTACCTAGGAGGGAAAAAAAGGGAATTTACAATCTTTGTAACTTCACTGACAAAGAAAAACTCATGAATACTCCAATGAGGGGAAATAGGATTGTATTCTATATTCAAAAAGTACTGGCTAATAAATAAGGGGCATGGGATCTTTTGGGGTGTTCTTTTTTCATTGTTATTTTTATTCTTTTTTTTTCACATGGGCAGGCACCAGCATGGCAGGCAAGAACTCTGCCTGCTGAGGCACCGTGACCCGCCCTATTTTTATTCTTATGCATATATTTTCTGAGTAATGAAAATGTTCAAAAATTGTGGTGATGAATGCACAATTATATCTGTGAACCATTGACTGTACACTTTAGATGACTATAGGGTGTGTGAATACATTTCAATAAAACTGCACACAAAAAAAGTACTGGCTGACATTTTTCTCATACTGCCAAAACAAGAAAATCAGAGAGGTTTAGGGCTGCTTTGGAAGCCACCCTTCCTAAC
Organism: Tamandua tetradactyla; assembly: GCF_023851605.1. Lineage (NCBI taxonomy): Eukaryota > Metazoa > Chordata > Mammalia > Pilosa > Myrmecophagidae > Tamandua > Tamandua tetradactyla. The sequence continues at coordinate 49,428,006 of NC_135353.1, read as the reverse complement.
TTGGCCTGTTTAAAATGCAGTGTCATCAGTATCAACTTACCCTGAGGATGAGACCCAGAAGGTTGTCTAATTTTTCCTGTAGAGAATCTAGACTCTGTGCTTTTCCTTTCCTGCCCAGCAGGTGGTGTTTGGCAGACCACCACTCCCCATCTGCATAAAGTGGTGTGGAGACTTGAATTCTCAGCTGTCAGGGGCAAGATTGAGACAGAGGCTGAGGTAGAAGGCAAGATTAAGCTGTTTCTGATTTCTAGCCCCTAGAGTCTGAATTCTTTGAATAAGGGCCACCACTTGATCTGGGGCACACTGCTGCATTCTCTTGGGGAAGATCTACCCTTTAGGGAGTTATCTCCTTCCTTGACTTGTTACTTTGTCTCTTAGACCTATCTTAACTCCACCCTTGCCTGGTCAGCCCTGACAATTGAAAATGGCTTTTTTAAAGTATTATAAGTAGCTCATTAGAGAATGAGCTACTTCATTCTCTAATGAGCTACTTATAATACTTTAAAAAGGAAGAAGAGAAAAAAGAAAGAGAAAATATTGAAATAAAATCCTTTTTCAGAGCCAGTCCCCATCCCCCAAGGTTTGCCAGTCAAGAGCAAGAATTGGTACCCAGATTTATGTGCCCCTTTACTTGGGGCATAGCCCTTTTCCAGTATTCTGAGCTCAGATGAATCCAAAAGCCTCCTTTTTCTCCATCAACCCCATCTCCTCTCTACCAGAGACTTTCTCTGGGTTTATCCTTGTTCAGCACTTGTATTCAGCAGTCTAAATTTGATAATTAAAACTGCAATTGGAGGTTCTTTGAGCTACCTTCCCTTGTTCCAAGTACAGAATGCTTCTTTTTCCCTCAAGGAAGTGTTCCCAAAAGCCTGCCATGCCAGTGGGGGAAGGGCTTTACTTACAATTCCTTACCAAACTCTCGGCCCTTCTACCCATCCCAGATGGGTGTATGATGTGTATCCAGTTATGGATGCCCCCCCCAAACAGTTGTTCCAGAGAGTTCCTAACTATTCACTAGCTGCTCTAGAGGAATAACTAAATTCCACACCTCACTATGCTGCCATCTTGCCCCTATTATCATCAGGTGTGTCTTGAAGGCAGCGCCAAGTCTTATGTGCTGCCATTTGACTGAACCATATACAATTACAAAAATTCAACCATTGTGACATACAAAAACCAAGTTCCTGCCTAGAACAGTTACTAAAGAACATAATCCCAGAGAATCAGAAGGGGGTGAAAAAGAGAGGAAAATGAATGCGAGAGAGCCAATATGAGGAGCAATGGAATCAAACTTGATCTGGCAGGATAATTTTCAGAGAGATAGTGTAAATTTGACTTACATCTCACCTCGTTCTACAAGGAGGATAGGAAGAGAAGAATTTACTGGCCAGCTCCTGCCTTTCAGTGATTTAAGGTTTGTACCACCAGGCATTAACTCCCCCTCATTTCCAGGTTACACATGCATGAACACCCCAGCAAGACCCACCACATCTCAAGCCTCAGCACTAACAGGAAAGTGCAAGGGTGATATACAATGTGGGCGTGAGGGGAGAAGCTGACGGGTTGTACCAGCTTAAGTAGGTCAGAGCCCACTCAGAGCAGGGGCTGAAACTGAACCAAAACCGAAAGTCCCTGAAACAATAAGGACATGAGGTTAAAGGTAGCTGATATGGAATGTGAACCACTGTCTTGGTTTGCCAGGCTGCTATGATAAATACCACACAGTTGGTTAGCTTAACAACAAGAATTCATTGGCTCACAGTTCCAGAGACTTAAAGTCCAAAATCAAGGTGTTGGCAAGACCTTGCTTTCTCCCCCAAATCTGTAGCAGTCTATTGCTGAATTGTCGTAATCCTTGAGGTCCCTTGGCTTATATTTTTATCTCCTATCATATGGGGTGCTCTCTCTCTTTGTGTCTACTACTTTCCAGTTTCTGCTGACCTCTGGCTTCTGCCTTCTCTGGCTTCATCTGAATTTCTTCTCTTAAAAAGGATTCCAGTCCAGTTTGGTCATAACTAAAGAGGATCTTAGAAGAAACTATTCACAAATGAGTACACACCCACAGGAACACTCATTAAGATTGAGAACACGTCTTTGTTGGAGTACATAATTCAATCTACCACAATCAAATCAACTTCCTTTCACTCTGCAAACTTTCCTATAACAGTACCCATCCATTCTTTCTTTTAGTCCGAAAAAGAGATATCCCTCCCCTCATTTAGGGCTACACCCTCACTCCTGCCCTACCAGTGCTCTCATTTTAAGCCTTCCCATATTCCCTCAGGGCCTTTTAATTTCAGGTTCTCACACTTTACTGATTTCTTCCCTTCTACCTATATATCTGCACGTCTTTCCCTTCCCATATCTCATCACTCTACTGAAACAACCTTTGCTGAAGCCACCAATGTCCTCAATATGGCCATATCCAACAGAGAGATTTCTGTCCATACTTTCTTGGTTTCTGTGGTGGTTTGAAGCTGCATGTACCACAGAAAACATGTTCTTAAACTTAATCCTACCCTGTAGGTATGAACCTATTGTAAGTAGGACCTTTTGATAAGATTACTTCAGTTAAGGTGTGGCCCACCTCAATCAGGATGGGTTTTAATCCTGTTACTGGAGTCCTTTATAAGTGGAATGAAATCCAGACAGAGAGAGAAAGCCAGAGGAAGCAGCCAGAAACTGAACATTAACAGAACCAGGAAGAGAAGGGAGAGGTCAGAAAACACTGCATGTGCATTGCCATGTGACAGGGAAACCAAGGACCAAGGATTGTTGGCAGCCAGCCCCAGAATGCCAGTCTTTTGAAAGAAAGCATCTCCTTTCCTTGATTTGGACTTTCTTTTATCCCCAAAACTATAAGCTAATAAATTCCCATTGTTTAACCAGACTCATTTCATGGTATATACCTGAGCAGCCCAGGAAACAAAAACAGTTTCTCTGCAGCATTTAATCCTCTTGTTGACCCCTCCATCATTTCTGTACTATTGCTCAGCTCAGCTTCCATGAAACAATTATTTGCTGCTTCTACTAATTCTTTTGCTGGTCTCATTTTCCCTCACTTGGCCTCAATCCTGTCCTTGGATTGGTGTTCTCCAGAGTTCTTTTCTCAGACCCTGTAGTAGTTAGGTTCAGGTGTCAATTTAGCCAGGTGATTTTGCCTAGCTGTTGTGTTGCTGTGGACTTAAATCATCAATATATGAAATTCATCTATGGCTGATTACATCAGTGGTTGGGTAAGGGGAGAGCCTTCCATGACCAATGCTTAAAAGGAGAAGTGAGAAGAAAGAGAAACAGCCCAACACAGATCCAAGGAGCTAAGTACAGCCCAACACAACTCAGCTCAGAGCTCAGAGCTCAGAGCCAACACAGACCCAGACATTTGGAGATACAGAAAGGAATCGCCTGAGAAAAGCCATTTGAACACAGAAGCTGGGAGGGAAGACCAGCAGATATCACCAGGTGTCTTCCCATGTAACAGAAAAGCCAGAGGAAAGCCCGTTGCCTTTCCTCCAAGGAACTGTGAATTTGTAACCAAATAAATCCCAATTGTAAAAGCCAGTCTATTCCTGGTGTATTGCATTCCAGAAGCATTGACAAACTAAAATAGACCCCTTATCCTCTCACTCTGTAAACTTTCCCTGGAAGATATCATTTGTTCCCTGGACTTCAAATATCAATATGTGCTGATAATTCAAATTTATATCTCCAGCCAGACTTCTCCCTCAACACTAATCTTCAAATGATATATATCAAGGGACTTACTGGCATTAACAGGCATCTCAAACTCAACATATTAAGAACTGAATTCATTATTATCCCAACCACCTCCAAACTAATCTTGCCCATAAAACCTAACTGCAGATAATGCTCATTCTCCCCATTATATTTGACTTTTGATTAAATGATAAATAGTTAAGCACCTACTGTACCATAAACGATTCTAGATGCTTTCTCTAGACTCTCTGACTTGCCATACCCATATTTGTTCCTGATCCTTTCAATATTAGTTATGCTTTAAACTCCTCCACAGGGGAAGATTTGGGTATTAGAAATCAGAATTGTTCATACAAAAAAATGTTAGATTCCTTATAGCACCACTAAGGTCAACCAAAGTATCTGGGCCAGAGTAGGGCTACAGTCCTAGCACAGGGCGCAGGGGGATAAGCAGTGGGAGATGGAGACAAAGATGAGAAGCAATCATGTCCTGCCCAGTGTGACTCCATTAACAAGCTATACCTAATCCTACCAACAGACACTAGGTACCACATAAAATGCATAGTCAATAACTCCTAGTATACTCTTAGCTCAAATACTAAGTCCTGACTTAGCCTGACATACACTTTCCACTACCCTCTGTCTCAAGTCTTCCATACACAGACTTCAAATAGTCTTTCTCTACATTATATCCTAGGACTGGATACAGCTTTTTTATGTTTTGATTTTAGCTTTTTCCACCTAAAACTCTGCTACTGACCCCAGTAATCTTCTGACCTAGCTATCCTGGTGCAATGGTTGAGATTCAAGAATAAGTGAGTGAAATGGTTGGTTAGAAAAGATAAATGAAGGGCCTTAAATATTAGACTGGTAAAGAACTTAAACTCATTGGATGTAGGGATTCCATGTAGTTTACAAGCAGGAAGGCAGGGGGGTGAAAGCTAAAGCCAAGATTTAGAATCTTGAAGCATAGTAAGAGTAGTAGTAGTGAAGATTGACTGAGGAAGAAGACTAGAAACTAATTCAGGAACCCAGGAATGAGATAACCAGCCTAGCCCAGTCAAGTACACACCTGCCTCATCACTTCAAGCTTAGTCCTTTATCATGGACTGTAACTGCGGAACCCCCAGTTAGCATAGAAGGACAACTGCTCATGTTTGGAACAAGTTCAGGACATCACCATGGCCAGTAAATGAAATTGATATCACTGCAGGTCACTCTTTTGGTGGCTTAAATTTTTAAACAGAGGTCCCTTTTCCACTTCAACATAAATAAAGTTCCTCCTTTGCTATGAGCACTAAAATTTGGAGTCATTTACTAGAGCACTTCCAATAATAGAGCATGACTATCTGCTAGATTGTCCATGCCTTACGTTGCAAATTGTCCTTCCTTAAGGTACCATTCTAGAATCATATTACAGGATTTAAAAAATAATTTTGCTAATGGCTCACACCGCTTTCATGTTTGCAGCCATAAAAAGGAAGTGATAATTAGTTGCAACTCTAGATCTGAAAAAAACAAATATGACAATACTTGTAATGATCTTTGGCATATATGGATATAAATTTTACTCATTTGTCCTTATTTAACTGACTTCTCATTTGAAACCTACTGTCAATCATCCAGAGCTACTGTAATCAAGATCTAAAATGTAGAAGTCAAATGAAAGTGTGATGGAAAATCTCATGGCAAAAAAGAATATATGCTTTAATCTTAACAGTTACTAGGAAGCCAGTCTAATAGAATGGACACTAAAACAATAATTAGGATTAGGAAAGAAATACACACAAATCACCAAAACAAAAATGCCTTGGATTTGAAAGACAAACTTTAGTAAAGATATTGGAACATATTTTCTAACCTCAGCTGTAAATGAGTATATACCACACAAGGTATCTAAAATTAACAGAGATATTTTACATAATCTACAATAAATTAGTATAAGATTCAGTTTAATACCACCATCTGAATATTATTAATAAGTACAATCTGAAGTTTAAATAATAAAATCAGCAAGCACATTTTCCTTGATCACTACACTTCAAATTAGAGCAAAGCTATGCTCACTCCCACCAAGACAGGACCATAATCAAGTGGCATTTAAAAGAAAAAGTAATGGTAATGAAGTACTTTTCTTGGTTTTTTTCCAGGTTAAAACATTTTTTATTGGAAAATGCAACATATATACAAAGCAAAGAAAGAAAAAAGCAAAAAATGTCAAAGCACACCTCAACAACTAGTTACAGAACAGATTCCAGAGTTTGTCATGGGCTACTATTCCACCATCTCAGATTTTTCCTTCTTGCTGCTCCTAAACACTGGAGACTAGAAGGAATATAATGATTCAGCAGTCATACTTGTTTGCCAAACTCTATTTTCTCTGTTATATCTCCTTCTTCTTTGATCTTTCTCCCAATCTGTAGGGATCTTTGGGCAATGCCTGTTCTTTCATGTTGATAAGGGGTATCCACACTAAAGGAAAGAGGGATGTAATTAATTTATATTCTTAGAGAGGCTCGTCCCTCTAGGTTTTAGGATTTATCTGACCTAAGAACCCTCCTGGAATTATAGGTTCTGAGAAAGCAAACTTAGCACATGAAAACTTTACTGAGTATCAGTTCAAGTCCTAGGTGTTCTCAATAATGAACAGGAGAGATGCTGGTTGAGGTTTAGCAAACCATGGCAATCAGATTTATTTAAGTGAAGCTTGCATAAGAGTTACCTCCAGAATAGCCTCTTGACTCCATTTGATCTCTCTTGGCCATTGATGTCTTATTTTATTACAGTTCTTTTCTCCCCTTGTCTGGAAGACATTGTGAATCCTACAGTGCCAGGACCAGACTCATCCCAGGAACTATGCTTCACACTGCCAGGGAGATCTCCACCCCTGAATGTCACGTCCCATGCACGAGGGAGGGCAAGTTCTTTTTTTTTAATTTTTTATTAATTCAAAAAAAATTACAAGAAACACTCCCAACACATACACTCAGCAATTCACAATATCATCACACAGTTGCATATTCATCATGATCATTTCCCAGAACATTAGCATCAATTCAGAAAAGAAATAAAAAGACACAGAAAAAAAATTTTTACACGCCATACCCCTTACTGATCCCTTTCATTGATCACTAGCATTTCAAACTAAATCTATTTTAACATTTGTTCCCCCTATTATTTATTTTTATTCCATGTGTTCCTCTCATCTGTTGACAAGGTAGATAAAAGGAGCATCAGACACAAGGTTTTCACAATCACACAGTCACATTGTGAAAGCTATATCATTATATAATCATCATCAAGAAACATGGCTACTGGAACACAGCTCTACATTTTCAGGCAGTTCCCTCCAGCCTCTCTACTACATCTTGGATAACAAGGTGATATCTACTTAATGCATAAGAATAACCTCCAGGATAACCTCTCGACTCTGTTTGGAATCTCTCAGCCACTGACACTTTGTCTCATTTCACTCTTCCCCCTTTTGGTGGAGAAGGTTTTCTCAATCCCTTCATGCTGGGTCTCAGCTCATTCTAGAGTTTTTCTCAATCCCTTGATGCTGAATCTCAGCTCATTCTGGGATTTCTGTCCTGGCAGCCAGGAAGATACACACCCCTGGTAGTTGTGTCCCACGTAGACAGGGGGAGGGTGGTGAGTTTGCTTGCTGTGTTGGCTGGAGAGAGAGGCCACATCTGAGCAACAAAAGAGGTTCTCTTGGGGGTGAATCTTAGGCTTAATTTTAGGTAGGCTTGACCTATCCCCTGTGGGGTTAAGTTTCACATGAACAAACCCCAAGACTGGGGGCTCAGCCCATAGCTTTGGTTGTCCACACTGCTTGTGAGAATATCAAGAATTCAACTTGGGGAAGTTGAGTTTTCCCCCGTTCTCACCATTCCCTGAAGGGGACTTTGCAAATACTTTTCCACTCACTGATCAAATCACTCTGGGATTCATCAGGGCATCACCTGGACAAACCAACAAAATCTCATGTCCTATACAAAGTTCCATGTACTTATGGTGTTCAATCAACTATCTACATAAGTTATATTAGGAGATGCACTAGTCAAAGTATAGATTTGTACCAAATAAACATTTTTTTGCTTTAGTCTCACACGTTAGTTGAAATTTTAAAATATTAAGTACCATCTATTTTCAGCACACTGCAGTAATGACATTCTTTTGTTCTTCCTCATGCAAAAACATTTTTTAAATTTGTACATTTAGTCACTATCATTATACACTCTAGGCATTCCTAGATTACACCATCTCAAAATTATTGTCTAACTTTCTTTGTGATTTCATTTATGCCCCAGCCCTCCTCCCTCTATCATTCTCATATGCAGCTTCATTCAGTGTTTTAACATAATTGTACTACAGATAGGTAGTATTGTGCTGTCCATTTCTGAATTTTTACAATCAGTTCTGTTTCCCAATCTGTATCCCTTCAGCTCCAATTACCCAATATCTACCCTGTTTCTATCTCCTGATGGTCTCTGTTACCAAGGAAATATTCCAAGTTTATTCACTAATGTCAGTTCATATCAGTGAGACCTTACAGTATTTGTCCTTTTGTTTCTGGCTAATCACACTCAGCATAATGTCCTTAAGGTCCATTCATGTTGTTACATACTTCATAACTTTATTCTTTCTTACAGCTGCGTAATATTCCATCTTAAGTAAATGTCAGTTTGTTTAACCAACTGTCTGTTGATGGACATTTTGACTGTTTCCGTCTTTTGATAATTGTTAATAACGCTGCTATAAACATTGGTGTGTAAATGTCCATTTGTGTCCTTGGCCTTGTGTCCTTTGAGTAGAGACAGCATATAGATGGGTCCTGTTTTTTAATCCATTCTGCCAGACTATGTCTTTTGATTGGAGAGTTTAATCCATTAACATTCAGTGTTATTACTGCATGGGTAGTACTTTCTTCTACTATTTGCCTTCTGAATTTTATATGTCATATCTAATTTTCATTCCTTTTACCTTTACTCATAGTATTCCTTTCTACACTCTTCTCCACAACTCTCTCTTCTGTCTTTGTATCTGTGTTTAGTGTTCCCTTTAGTATTTCTTGCAGAGCTGGTCTCTTGGTCACAAATTCTCTCAGTGATTTTTTGTCTGAAAATGTTTTCATTTCTCCCTCATTTTTGAAGGACAATTTTGCTGGATATAGAATTCTTGGTTGGCAGTTTTTCTCTTTTAATAATTTAAATATATTATCCCACTATCTTCTCACCTCCATGGTTTCTGCTGAGAGATCTGCGCATAGTCTTATTGGGCTTCCCTTGTACATGATGGATTGCTTTTATCTTGCTGCTTTCAAGATTCTCTTTCCTCTTTGACCTCTGACATTCTGATTATTAAATGTCTTGGAGTATGTCTATTTGGATCTATTCTCTTTGGGGTATGCTGCACTTCTTGGATCTGTAAATTTAAGTCTTTCATAAGAGTTGGGAAATTTTCAGTGATATTTTCCTCCATTAGTTTTTCTCCTTCTTTTCCCTTCTCTTCTCCTTCTGGGACACCCACAACATGTATATTCATGCACTTCATATTGTCTTTCAATTCCCTGAGTCCCTGCTCATATTTTTCCATTTTTTTCCTATAGTTTCTGTTTCTTGTCGGATTTCAGATGTTCCATCCTCCAGTTCAGAAATCCTATGTTCTGTCTCTCGAAATCTACCATTGTAGGTTTCCATTGTTTTTTTCATCTCTTCTACTGTGTCTTTCATTCCCATAAGTTCTGTGATTTGTTTTTTCAGACTTTCAGTTTCTTCTTTTTGTTCTTTCCTTGCCTTCTTTATATCCTCCCTCAATTCATTGATTGGTTTTTGATGAGGTTTTCCATGTCTGTTCATACATTCTGAATTAATTGTTTCAGCTCCTGTATCTCATTTGAATTGTTGGTTTGTTCCTTTGACTGGGCCATATCTTCAATTTTCCTAGTGTGATTTGTTATTTTTTTGCTGGCGTCTAGGCATTTAATTACCTCAATTAGTTTATTCTGGAGATTGCTTTCACTTCTTTTATCTAGGGTTTTCTTGCTGGATGAATTTGTTGTCTATCTGTTCTTTGACATTCCATTCAGCTTTATCTGGACCTTTAGCTTAAGTTTTGTTTAACAGAGGAGAATTTTTTAGTTCTTGTTTTCTTGCCCTGCTTGTGTGGTTCCTTTCCCACACACACACTTAGGAGTGTCTACTTAGATATTATAGACCCCAGCCAGATTTTCCCAGACCAAACTGGCCTCCTATCAGGAGGAAGGAGTCACCTGCATCAGTTTTCCCTGAGAGTGAGACCCAGCAGGTTGAAAGATTTTCCTGTGAAGTCCCTGCACTCTGTTTTTCTTATCCTGCCCAGTATGTGGCACTTGTCTGACTGCAGGTTCCACCAGCGTACCTGCAGTACCTTTAACTTTGGCAGACTCCCCCTGCTGGGGGTGTGATGGAGACAGAGGAGAGGTTGTAGGCTGGTTTTAATGGCTTCAAATTACCAAGTCCTGGTGTCTGAATTCCTTGATGGAGGGGTGGGGCTTCACCCCTCCCCTAGGGAAGGCACAGGCTCCAGATAAGCCCCCAAAAGAGCTCACTTCTGCCTATGCCTGGGGCAGTTGCAGCCTGAAAAGTCCTGCCGCTGTATCCAGAGGCAGTTAAGCCTTTGTAGGTACACAGCCACAAAAACCTCTGTTTCCTTCTTTTCTTTCCCCCTTTTTCTGTCAGTCCTGCCCCCTTGGCACCAGGGCAAAAATGAGCAACCTCCACTTTGATCAGGTTCACCTAAGCTGGGGGCCTATTTTTAGTAGTCAGAATTTGTTAATTAGTTCCACAATTGGCGCTTGATTGTGCCCATTCCCTGCTGCTGGTAAAGTCCTTTCCTTTCCCCTCTGGGAAGCGGCCTGTGGGGGGAGGGGCACTAGCCACCGCAGCTTTGGGAACTCACGGTTCTGGGGGGTGCTCGCAGCGGGTCCAGCTGGTCCAGACTGGGGTACGCTGTGTGTCTGGTCACTACCGTGGCTCCGGGAGCTGTTCTGTACTGTTTCTGGTTATTTAGTAGTTGTTCTGGAGGACCAACTAAAATGTGCATGTTGTTAAGCCACCATCTTCACCTGGAAGTCACTTTTCTTGTTTGATAATACATCTTGGGTAGTTAGGAAGTCATTATTGGAAAATTGAGGAGTATCTCAAAATCTAAAGCATGAACTGTGATCTCTTTCTGTTCATGCCAATGAACATTATGAACTATTCTAACTTTATTCCTGTCAACAAAGGGTACATCTCTGAGCATTCAGCCTTAGTGTGCCTATTTCCTATCAGTTTCTGAGATGTCTTCAAGGTTAGCCACATGAAAATTTATATTGCATCTGAGATTGTTGACCTTGTTTCCAATGCTTGGAATTTTTAGACCAATCAACAGATACAGTGAGATGTAACAAGTTCTATGAATGGTGGATAAGTGATCTATCTATGTTTTCCAGTAGAAAACCTTATTTTTCATATTACTTGTGTCCATATACGTGTAGGGAAAAAAAGGCTTTTTATTTTTCTTACTCTCATTGTGAGATAAATTAAATGAAACTAAAATAACAGGTGATGTTAGCATGGACATAGAAGAAGAGCGAAATGAGGGGTTTCTTAATAATAATGTGATCATTATTTCTCACCAAATACTTTCAACAGATATGAATTGAGAGGTCAGGAAGAAAGCAGAGGTAATTAAGATATAATCCCATCTACCATTTAGCAGGAGAGAAGCCATATACATATATACAGATCACTAAAACTAAAAAGACAAATAACCCAACTAAAAAATTGGCAAAAGATCAGTACAGACATTTCTCCAGACAAGATATACAAATGTCCAATAAGTAGATGAAAAGATGATCAACATCAGTAGTTATTAGAGAAATGCAAATCAAAACCACTAGGATAGACACAATAAAAAGACAGACAATACATATTTTGGTGAGAATGTCAAGAAATTGGGACACCCAAGCATTGCTGGTGGGAATTTAAAATGATGCACCACTGTGGAAAACAGTTCAGCACTTACTTAAAAGTTTAAACTTAGAGTTACTGTATAACTCAGAAGTTCCACTCCTCTACTTCCCAGAGAAATGAAAAACATATCCATACAAACTTGTACACAAATGTTCATAGCAACATTATTCATAATAGCCAAAGAGTGGAAACAATCCAAATTTTATCAACCAACCAACAAAAAAAATGTGGTGTATACATACAATGGAATAACATTCTTCCATGAAAAGGAATAAAGTTCTGATACATTCTACAAACTCTACAAGATATGCTAAATGAAAGAAGCCAGACTCAAAAGAACATATATTGTATGAATCAAGTTATATAAAATATCCAGAATAAGCAAACATCTAGAGACAGAAAACAGATTGAAGGTTAAAAAGTAGATTAGATGTTCTTAGCGGCTGAGAGGAAGGAGAATGGGGAGTCACTGTTTAATGAGTACAGAGTATCTGTTCTGGGTGATGAAAAAGTTTTTTAATGGATGGAACTGATGGTAGCACAGCATTGTAAATGTGTTTAATGCCACTGAGTTGTACACTTAAAAATAATTAAGTTAACTTTCCCCCTAAGATCAGGAACAAGACAAGGATGTCCATTATCACCACTATTATTCAACATCGTGTTGGAGGTTCTAGCCAGAGCAATTAGACAAGAAAAAGAAATACAAGGCATCAAAATTGGAAAGGAAGAAGTAAAACTATCAGTGTTTGCAGATGATATGATACTATACATCTAAAACCTGGAAAAATCCACAACAAAAATACTAGAGCTAATAAATGAGTACAGCAAAGTAGCAGGTTACAAGATCAACATTCAAAAATCTGTAGTGTTTCTATACACTAGCAATGAACAAGCTGAGGGGGAAATCAAGAAACGAATTCCATTTACAATTGCAGCTAAAAGAATAAAATACTTAGGAATAAATTTAACAAAAGAGACAAAAGACCTATACAAAGAAAACTACAAAAAACTGTTAAAGGAAATCACAGAAGACCTAAACAGATAGAAGGGCATACTGTGTTCATGGATTGGAAGACTAAATATAGTTAAGATGTCAATTCTAACTAAATTTAATTACAGATTCAATGCAATATCAATCAAAATCCCAACAACCTATTTTTCAGAAATAGAAAAACCAATAAGCAAATTTATCTGGAAGGGCAGCATGCCCCAAATTGCTAAAAGTATCTTGAGGAAAAAAAACGAAGCTGGAGGTCTCACGCTGCCGGACTTTAAGGCATATTATGAAGCCACAGTGGTCAAAACAGCATGGTACTGGCATAAAGATAGATATATCGACCAATGGAATTGAATAGAGTGCTCAGATATAGACCCTCTCATCTATGGACATTTGATCTTTGATAAGGCAGTCAAGCCAACTCACCGGGGACAGAACAGTCTCTTCAATAAATGGTGCCTAGAGAACTGGATATCCATATACAAAAGAATGAAAGAGGACCCATATCTCACACCCTATACAAAAGTTAACTTAAAATGGATCAAAGATCCAAACATTAGGTCTAAGACTATAAAACAGTTAGAGGAAAATGTAGGGAGATATCTTATGAATCTTACAATCGGAGGTGGTTTTATGGACCTTACACCTAAAGCAAGAGCACTGAAGAAAGAAAGAAATGGGAGCTCCTCAAAATTAAACACTTTTGTGCATCAAAGAACTTCATCAAGAAAGTAGAAAGACAGCCTACACAATGGGAGACAATATTTGGAAATGACATATCAGATAAAGGTCTAGTATCCAGAATTTATAAAGAGATTGTTCAGCTCGACAACGAAAAGACAGCCAACCCAATTACAAAATGGGAAAAAGACTTGAACAGACACCACTCAGAAGAGGAAATACAAATGGCCAAAAGGTACATGAAGAGATGCTCAATGTCCCTGGCCATTAGAGAAATGCAAATCAAAACCACAATGAGATATCATCTCACACCCACCAGAATGGCCATTATCAACAAAACAAAAAATGACAAGTGCTGGAGAGGATGTGGAGAAAGAGGCACACTTATCCACTGTTGGTGGGAATGTCAAATGGTGCAACCACTGTGGAAGGCAGTTTGGCGGTTCCTCAAAAAGATGAATATAGAATTGCCATATGACCCAGCAATACCATTGCTAGGTATCTACTCAAAGGACTTAAGGGCAAAGACACAAACGGACATTTGCACACCAATGTTTATAGCAGCATTATTTACAATTGCAAAGAGATGGAAACAGCCAAAATGTCCATCAACAGACGAGTGGCTAAACAAACTGTGGTATATACATACGATGGAATATTATGCAGCTTTAAGACAAAATAAACTTATGAAGCATGTAATAACATGGATGGACCTAGAGAATATTATGCTGAGTGAGACTAGCCAAAAACTAAAGGACAAATACTGTATGGTCCCATTGATGTGAACCGACATTAGAGAATAAACTTGGAATATGTCATTGGTAACAGAGACCATCAGGAGTTAGAAACAGGGTAAGATAATGGGTAATTGGAGCTGAAGGGATACAGACCGTGCAACAGGACTGGATACAAAAACTCAAAAATGGACAGCACAATACTACCTAATTGTAATGTAATTATGTTAAAACACTGAATGAAGCTGCATCTAAGCTACAGTTTTTTTTTGTTTTTTTGGGGTTTTTTTTAATACATATTTTTGTATTTTTTATTTTTTTCTCTATATTATCGTTTTATTTCTTTTTCTGTTGTCTTGCTATTTCTTTTTCTAAATTGATGCAAATATACTAAGAAATGATGATCATACATCTATGTGATGATATTAAGAATTACTGATTGCATATGTAGAATGGAATGATTTCTAAATGCTGTGTTAGTTAATTTTTTTAATTAATAAAAAAATAAAATAAACAGGAAAATGTTTACTAAAAAAATAATTAAGGTGACAAAATGTATGATATATATATATAACTTTTGAAAAAAATAAAGGAATGAATTACTGATTCATGCTACAACATGGATGACTCTTGAAAACATGTGGTAAGTGAAAGAAGCCAATCACAAAAGACCACATATCGTATGACTCCATTGCATACAATATGTGGTCTTTTGTGATTGGCTTATTTATGTAAAATTTATATAAAACATATAATATAAGCAAAACCATCTAGCCAGAAAGTAGGCTCAGGTCTGGGGTAGGGGGAATAAATAGTGACTGTTAATGGGTACAGGGTTTGTTTTGGGGTGATTGAGATATTTTTAAATTGATTATGGTGAAGCCTGCCTAACTCTATGAACATATTAAAAAACACTGAAAGGACGAATTGTAGGTATGTGAATCATATTTCAACAAAACTGTATTTTAAAATAAGCCAGCCATGAGTGGGCTACGGTGGCTCAGCAGGCAGAGATCTTGCCTGCCATGCTGGAGACCTGGGTTCGATTCCTGGTGCCTGCCCATGCAAAAATAAATAAATAAATAAATTAAAAAGTAAGCCAGTCATGCCTAAGAGTTACTTATGGAGGACCTCTTTGTTGCTCAGATGTGGCCTCACTCTCTCTAAGCCCAACTCGGTAAGTGAAATCATTGCCCTCCTCGGTATGTGGGACATGACATCCAGGGGTGACAATCTCCCTGGCAACATGGGGATGACTCCAGGGAATGAATCCAGACCTGGTACCATGGAATCAACAATTCCATCCTGACCAAAAGGGGGGAAAGAAGTGTAATTAATAAAGTATAAGTGGCAGAAAGAGTTGAAATAGAGTTGAGAGGCTACTCTGGAGGTTGCTCTTACATAGGCTTCAGTTAGACCTTGCTACCTATCATAACCTGCCAACCCCCAACCAGGACGATTCCAGCCAATCCTAAAGAACACCTAGGGCAATATATAAGATTCCAAAAGAGTTCCATGCAATAGAGGAACTTTGCAGAAACCTACAACCTCCTGATGGATCGCTTGTCTAGATAAGTCTTGCAACTTAGCCCAGCCTCTCCAGAACATCAGATAGTTCCACCTCCCTACCCCATATTAGTGACAGACCCTTCTTATATGGAAACCTTAGAATCACCATAGCCCAAACACCCCTAAAGGGAGGGATAGAAAGATCAAAGGTAGCGTTATCCACAGAAGATAGGATTTAACAAATGAATATGAATGCTGAATAATTAAATTGATATCTCCTTTAGTCTCCAGTATTTTAGAGCAGCTAGAAGTAAAAACCTACAATTGTGAAATTCTAACCCATGTCAAAGTCTGAAATGTGTTCTACAACTAATTGTGGTG
This sequence comes from Tamandua tetradactyla, assembly GCF_023851605.1. NCBI lineage: Eukaryota > Metazoa > Chordata > Mammalia > Pilosa > Myrmecophagidae > Tamandua > Tamandua tetradactyla. The sequence continues at coordinate 49,411,984 of NC_135353.1, read as the reverse complement.
CTATGCTTGGAAATTAATAGCTTTTTTGTATATATGTTATTGTTCACAAAAAAAGAAGGAAAAAATGTCAATTGTGATGATAAAAAATTATTTAAGCCATGTAGTATCTTAAATTCTGGAGCAGCTAGAAGGAAAAATAGGCAAGGATCATATGGTAGCCCATGACAAACTCTGGAATCTGTCCTCTAACTACTTGTTGAAGAGTGCTTTGAAAACTATTGTTTTTTTATTTCTTTGCTTTGTATATATGTTATAGTATATAATGAAGCTAAAAATAAAAAAAGTAAGCCAGAAAACATTTTTAACACCTATGACAAAGTACTACAATCCATAATATATAGTAAATTTCTTTATGTGGAAGGTAATTTCTTAAGACAGTCTGAAAAGCAAAAATCAATTTGTTAAAATTATGTTGAAAGTCTTAGAAATGTGCCACTTTGGAGAGACCTCTAGTTTCTCAATAAGGCCAGTACATTCTGCTTCTCCTCCAATACTGTAAGATTGCCATTTATTTAGTTGAACACTAGCTAAAGTGGCTAACTTGCCAAATTTTATGAAAACTATGTATCTTCAAACACTTAGCCAACATGAGCATAACATCATGGGTAGCATGAAGGAACAGCTGATTCACATATTCCATCTCACTCTTAATCCATAGCACAAGTTTACTGAGTGGAATATTGGGTGGATTTCCCTTCCTACTGAAACTGTGCCTTTTATCTCTTTTCCTTTTCATTTCCTTCTTATTTTATGAGTTGAATTCAAATAAGACAAATGTGTGTATGACGTCACAACACAGAAATCATTTCCAAATCAATAAGGAAAAGAAAAACAACCAAAAGAAAAAAAAATGTATAAAGGACATAATAGGAATATCACAGAAGAAACCCAGGTTACAAGTAAACAAAATAGAAGAATGCTCACCTCAGTTTTTGTTCAGGGTTCAATTACAGAGAAGTTCATTTGATCTAGCTAATTTAAGCAGAATGATGTTTTACAATGTACTAAATATCTTACAGAGTCAATTGGAGGGCAAAAAAACTGGCTCTAGTTTGAGCTATCAGAAATAAGTCTCAAAATCTCTATGTAATTCCGGACCACCAAGAGATTTTCTCCCTCTTCTGCCATCAAGAAGCTGCCTGCCACTGAAGCTGCCACTTCCAGAACCAGACAACCACTGCCACAATCAGAAAGTGTTGTGAACCACACCAGTGAAATGGATACCTTGTGCCATGACTCTTGACTCTCATGAAGATAGTTACTAAACACTCGGGTTTCTATTAATGTTGCTTTAGAAAAGTGAAAGGCCTCCTTCATGGTTTACCAGAAGAAACAACAGAAGCAAGACCTTTGTCTCACTTTAATTTAGCCTTCCAGATCTTATGTAATGCATCTAATTGGCTGTACCTAAGTTACCTCTATAATGCTAGTTCCAATGGAGTCTGGGAAATGCAACCTTCACTTTTTAAGCTATGAAATACTGACAGACACACAAAACAAAATTGAAATAGATATACAGTGCCCATCCATCATATCTACACACTCACTAATAGCCAAAACAATGCAAGTTAAAATGAAATATCTATTTTATCTTATATATTGGCAAGATATATTCATATCAGGTACCTCTTGATATGGTAAAATGAGAACAGCACATCATCTCTGTGGTATTCTTCCCCCAAATCTGTAACCTCAATCTAATCATGAGGAAAACATCAGTCAAACCAAAATTGAGGGGTATTCTACAATATTTGACTATTCAAATGTCTTGGGGTTATGAAAGACAAGGGAGTGTGGACAGGTAGTTCAGTAGTAGAATGCTTGCCTTTCATGTGGGAGACCTGGGTTCAAGTCCCAGACCCCGCACCCCCCAAAAAAGGCAAGGAAAGACTGAGAAAGTGTCACAGATTGAAGGAGTATAAAGAGACATGACAAGTACATGCAATATGGAATAATGGACATTCATGGGAAAACTGAAGAAATCAGAATAAAGTCTGTAGTTTACTAAACAGAATTGTACCAATTGTTTTAGTTTGCTGAAGTTTTCAGAATGCAATGCACCAGAAATGGACTGGCTTTTATACATGGGATTTATTTAGTTACAAATTTACATTTACTCAGAGGAAAGGCAGCTGGCTTTCATCTGGGTTTATTTGTTACATGGGAAATTACACCACATTGTCTGCTGGCCTTCTCTTCCAGCTTCTGGGTTCAAAGGGCTTTCCTTGTGGGTGATTTCCTTTTGCATCTCCAAACCTCTGACTCTGAGTTGCTCTGAGCTATGAGCTCTGAGCTTTGATGCTCTGAGCTGAGTTGTGCTGGGCTGTGCTGGGCTGTGCTGAGTGCCTTCTCTCTCTTCTGATTCTCCCTTTTAAGCCTACAGCTAATCAAACTAAAATGTCACTCATTGTGAAATGAGACAAAGTGTCAATGGCTGAGAGATTCCAAACAGAGTCAGAGGTTATCCTGGAGGTTATTCTTACACATTAAATAGACATCACCTTGTTATTCAAGATGTAATGGAGAGGTTGGAGGGAACTGCCTGAAAATGCAGAGCTGCGTTCCTGTAGCCATGTTCCTTGAGGATGATTGAATAAGGATATAGCTTTCACAATGTGACTGTGTGATTGTGAAAACTTTGGGTCTGATGCTCCTTTTATCTACCTTTTGTCAACAGATGAGTAGAACATATGGAATAAAAATAAATGATGGGGGAACAAATGTTAAAATAAATTTAGTTTGAAATGCTAGTGATTAACATTAACATTGAGGAACTGTTTAAAAAGTTGAAAAAGGGATCAGGCTTCAAGAATGATGTGAAGGAAGCTGATCTTGATAGGACTTGGATGGAGCAGAAAAAGGGCAAAGGATGATACCGTCCATATTTAGAACTTCAACTTCTGTGTGAGAATAAAGGGAGAGATGATCAGTTGGTGTAAAATTTATATTTTGGGTAGTGCATTACCTAATTTAACTTGTATGTTCAGTTTAGTTGAACACCATAAGTAAATGGAATCTTGAATAAGGCATGAGATTTTGTTGGTTTGTCCATGTTAGTGTGATGCCCTAATATATCCCAAGGAAATTTGGGCAGTGAATAGAGAAGTATTTACAGAGTCCCCTTGGGGGACTGGTGAGAAAGGAGGAAATATAAAACTTTCCCATTTGGAGAATTTATGATATTCTCACAAGCAGTGGGGACAACCATGTTGATTGGCTGAGGCATCAATCTTGGAGTTTGCCCTTTTGAAATTTATTCCTGCAAAGGATAGGTTAAGTCTACTTAAAATAATGCCTAAGGGTCACCCCCAGAGAACCTCTTTTGTTGCTCAGATGTGGCCTCTCTCTCTCAGCCACAACAAGCAAACTCACCACCCTCCCCCCGGCTACTTGGGACATGACTCCCAGAGGTGTGAACCTTCCTGGCAATGTGGGACAGAAATCCTAGAATTAGCTGGGACTCAGCATCATGGGATTGGGAAAACTTTCTCGACCAAAAGGGGGAAGAGAGCAATGAGACAAAATAAAGTGTCAATGGCTAAGAGATTTCAAACAGAGTGGACAGGCTATCCTGGAGGTTGTTCTTACGCATGATATATATATCACCTTTTTAGTTAAGGTATGAGGGAGAGGCTGGAGGGAAGTGCCTGAAAAGGTAGAGCTGTGTTCCAGTAGCCATGTTTGTTGGAGATGATTGTATAATGATTTAGCTTTCACAATGTAACTGTGTGATTGTGAAAACCTTGTGTCTGATGCTCCTTTTATCTATCTTATGGTCAGATGAGTAAAACATATGGAGTAAAAGTAAAAAATAGTGGGAACAAATGTTAAAATTAATTTAGTTGAGTGAAATGCTGGTGATCAATGAAAGGGAGGGGTAAGGGGTATAGTATGTATGAATTTTTTCTTTTTTCTTTTTATTTCTTTTTCTGAATTGATTCGAATGTTCTAAGAAATGATCATGATGATGAATGAACAACTATGTGATGATATTGTGAGTTATTGATTATATATCAAGAATAGAATGATCATATGGTAAGAATGTTTGTGTTTTTATGTTGTTTTGTTTAAAAAATAAGTAAATAAATAATAAAAAAGCCAGCATGGTACAGGCACAAAGACACAAGCATTTACCAAAGCAATTGAATTGAGAGTGCGGAAATAGACCACCAAATCTATGATCAACTGATTTTTTACAAGGCCCCCAAATCCTGTGAACTGGGAGAAAATAGTCTTTTCAATAATTGGGCATGGAAGAACTGGATATCAATAGCCAAGAGAATGAAAGAGGACGCCTATCTTACACCCTACACAAAAATTAACTCAAAGTGGATCAAACACCTAAATACAAGAACTAGCACCATAAAGCTTCTAGAAGAATACATGGGGGAACATCCTCAAGACCTAGTAATAGGAGGTAGCTTCCTAAATGTTACACCCAAAGCACAAGCTACAAAAGAAAAAAGAGATAAATGAGAACTTCTTGAAATCAAATGCTCTGCACCTCAGAAGACTTTGTCAAAATGGTGAAAAGGCAGCCAATTCAATTGGAGAAAATATTTGGAAATCACATATCAGAGAAAGGTTTGATTTCCTGTATATACAAAGAAATCATACAACTCAACCACAAAAGAACAAACAATCCACTTATATAATAGGCTAAAGATAAGAATAGGCATTTTTCTGATGAGCAAATGCAGATGGCTCAAAAGCACATGGAGAGATGCTCATTTTCACTGGCTATAAGGGAAATGTAGATCAAGACTACAATGAGATACCACCTTACACCTATAAGAATGACTGCTATTAAACAATCAGGAAATGATAAATGTTGGAGAGGATGTGGACAAACTGGGACACTTATGCATTGCTGGTTGGAATGTACAATGGTGCAACCACTCTGGAAAACTGTTTGGTGGTTCTTTAGGAAACTAAATATCGAGTTGCCCTATGACCCAGTAACAGCATGACTTTGTATATACCCAAAAGAGCTGAAGGCAATGCCACAAACAGACATTTGCATACTCGTGTTCATAGCAGCATTATTCACAATCACCAAAAGATGGAAACAAACCAAATGCCCATCAGCAAACGAGTGGATCAACAAAATGCGGTATATACATACGATGGAATATTATGCAGCAGTAAAACAAAATGACGTCCTGAAGCACATGACAAGATGGATTAGCCTTGAGGAAATACTGCTGAATGAAGTTAGCCAGACACAAAAGGATAGATACTGTATAAGCCAACTTTTATGATCAGCATAAAGGTATAATCAGAGGCTTATAATACAGATGATAGGGGACTTAGAGATACATAGAAGCTAGTGACGGGTGAACTGTGAGCTAATGAGGTTGAACTCCAACATAAGGGGATAGATAGAAGCGAAGGTGATTCTATAGTGGGTCTAGAAGTAATATTACCATATTGAAGATGAACAAGATTGAAAGGGGCTGTACAGACATACGTGTCCCACTGATTCACACTAGAAAGATGAATGAGTTCTTATAAGAATTACTCCAAAGATATGATTCTTATAAAAGAAGTGTTTAGGTGCAGGGTACGGGGCGTGGAACTGCTATTGCATACAATGTGCAATGTTCAAAAAGGAAACCATCAGCACTACCACAGCAAAAGCAGAGGTAAATAATCAGGGAGGGACAAGAGTTAAGAGAAGGTTTAGATTTCCTATTTGGTGAGGGTGTGTTTATTGGTTTTCTGTCTCTTGGGAGCAATGGAATTATCTAAAATTGAGAATGTTATGGACTATGGACTTTGGGTCTGCTACATGATGCCTAATGAATGCAGGTGGCTGAAGGATGCACTAATGGAGAAGTGGATTGGCAAACAATGGTGTATACTTATGAACGAAGGTTGTGCTGCTACAAAAAGGAACAATGTCATGAGGCATGCAACGATGTGAATGAACATGTGGGACATTTGGTGAGACAAAATAAGCCAGAAACAAAAAAAACAACAATGATATGGTCACTTTTATAAAATGCTTATAAGAAAACAGAGATCTAGATTGTAAGCTTTTAGAGCAGACACATTAAATCCAGAGTGGCAATTATTATTTCTGGATTTTGAGAGGCTGTTTTATATATATAATCTAATATTTAGAGCTAAGAACAAAGCTGAAGAGGTTGGGGTTAAATTAATTCAGAACATAGGGGTAAAGAAGACAGTGTCTATATTTTAGAACCACACATACTCTTTGAGACCAATGGAAGAAAGGTTTATTTGATCTGAAACTGAAATTTTCTGTAGTGCATAATCTAATTCAACCTACCTGTATAGCTCATTTGAACAACTGAAACACAGGAAGCACAGAATAATAAAGAGGTCCTTGAATTCTGTATAGATTATTGTAATGCCTGGGAACATCCGAGAGTATATTAAGCAGATAATCAAAAAGTATTGGCAGGGTGGGCCATGGTAGCTCAGCAGGCAGAGCTCTTGCCTGCCATGCCAGATACCCAGGTTCATTTCCAGGTGCTTGCCCATTCAAATTAATTAATTAATTAATTAATTAATTAATTAAATAAGTTTGGCAAAGTTCCCTGAGGGAGGGGAGAAAAAATATGGAACTATTAAACCTTACCATCATGGAATCCCCTGATACTGTGTCAAACTTTAGGGATACCCAAATCAATAGGCCATGCCCTTGATCATGAGGTTTATTCTTGTGAAGCTTATGTAGGTAGTGGAAGAGCTTAACTACCTATAGGCATGCCTAAGAGTTACTTCTGGAGGACCTCAGTTATTGCTCAGATGTGGCCTCATTCTCTCTAAGCCCAACTTTGCAAGTGAAATCATTGCCCTCCCCCCTATATGGGACATGACATCCAGGGGTGAAAGTCTCCCTGGCGACATAAGAGATAACTCCCAGGGATGATTCCAGACCTGGAACCATGGGATCAACAATTACATCCTGACCAAAAGGGGGAAAACAAGTGTAATTAATAAAGTATCAGTGACCGAGTTCAAATAGAGCCTAGAGGCTACTCTAGAGGTGGCTCTTATCCAAGCTTCAGGTAGACCTTGCTACCTATCATAAGATGCCAACCCCCAACCAGGACCATTCCAGCCAATCCTAAAGAACACCAAGGACAATATATAAGATTCCACAAGTGTTCTGGGCACTAGAGTAACTTGCCAGGAACCTACAACCTCTACATGGGTCCCTGGTTCAGATAAGTCCTGTAACCTAGCCCAGACTCTCCAGGACATCAGATAGTTCCATCTCCCTGACCCATATTAGTAACAGACCCTTCCAATATAAAAAATTTAGAATTGCCATAGCCCAAACACCCCCAAAGAGAGGTATGGAAAGATCAAAGGTGATGATGGAATTATACATAGAAGATAGGAATTAACAAATGAATATGAATGCTGAATTGTTAAATTGATATCTCTTTTAGTCTCCAGTATTTTAGAACAGTCTAGAAGTAAAAACCTAAAATTGTGAAATCATAACCCATGTCTAAGTCTGAAATACATTCTACAACTAATTGTGGTGCTGTGCTTTGAAACTTAGAGATTTTTTGCATATATGTTATTGTACACAAAAAAGGAAAAAATGAGACTTCCGGAGAAGATGGCGGCTTAGTAAGACACACGGATCTTAGTTTCTCCTCCAGAAAAGCAACTAAAGAAACAGAAACAATACGAAACAGCTCCCGGAGTCACGACAGAGACCAAAAAGACAGCGTACCCCATTCTGGAACAGCTGAACGGGCAGGGAGAATCTGCTGCGGTGAGATACCCGAGGGGCGCGCGTTTTCCCGGCCGGGGCGGCTGGCGACTGAGGTCCCCTCCACGCACGTGGCTCCCCGGTCTGACTAGGAACGTTGGATAGCGGGGCCCTCCCGTCATGCTTGGCATTTAGGGCCAGCTGAGCAATTAGGACCAGCACTCTCCCAAGCCGCGGCGGCCGGCGACCCCCGCCTCCACGCGCGGTTTCCCGGGCCGACTGCCGTGCAGACAGACGAGTGCCACGAGCGCCACCTACTGGGCAGGAAAAGAAAAACAGAGCCCAGAGATTTCACAGAAAAAGCTTTCAACCAGCTGGGTCCCACACCCAGGGAAATCTGATCAAATGCCCAGACACCAGCAGAAAATAATGGATGACGCTCGGAAAATTGAAGATATGGCCCAGTCAAAGGAACAAACCAATAGTTCAAATGAGATACAGGAGCTGAGACAACTAATGCTGAATATACAAACAGAAATGGAAAAACTCTTCAAAAACCAAATCAATAAATTGAGGGAGGACATGAAGAAGACATGGGCTGAACAAAAAGAAGAAATAGAAAATCTGAAAAAACAAATCACAGAACTTATGGGAGTGAAGGACAAAGAAGAAAAAATGGAAAAAACAATGGATACCTACAATGGTAGATCTAAAGAGACAGAAGCTACAATTAGTGAACTGGAGGATGGAACATCTGAATTCCAAAAAGAAACAGAAACTATAGGGAAAAGAATGGAAAAACTTGAGCAGGGGATCAGGGAACTGAATGACAATATGAAGCGCACAAATATACATGTTGTGGGGGTCCCAGAAGGAGAAGAGAAGGGAAAAGGAGGAGAAAAACTAATGGAAGAAATTATCACTGAAAATTTCCCAACTCTTATGAAAGACCTAAATTTGCAGATCCAAGAAGTGCAGCGCGCCCCAAAGAGAATAGACCCAAACAGGCGTTCTCCAAGACACTTACTAGTTAGAATGTCAGAGGTCAAAGAGAAAGAGAGGATCTTGAAAGCAGCAAGAGAAAAACAATCTGTCACATACAAGGGAAACCCAATAAGACTATGTGTAGATTTCTCAGCAGAAACCATGGAAGCTAGAAGACAGTGGGATGATATATTTAAATTACTAAAAGAGAAAAACTGCCAACCAAGACTCCTATATCCAGCAAAACTGTCCTTCAAAAATGAAGGAGAAATTAAAACATTTATAGACAAAAAGTCACTGAGAGAATTTGTGACCAAGAGACCAGCTCTGCAAGAAATACTAAAGGGAGCACTAGAGTCAGATACGAAAAGACAGAAGAGAGAGGTATGGAGTAAAGTGTAGAAAGAAGGAAAATCAGATATGATATATATAATACAAAAGCCAAAATGGTAGAGGAAAATATTATCCAAACAGTAATAATACTAAAAGTTAATGGACTGAATTTCCCAATCAAAAGACATAGAATGGCAGAATGGATTACGACCCAGCAATACCACTGCTAGGTATCTACTCAAGGGACTTAAGGGCAAAGACACAGACGGACATTTGCACACCAGTGTTTGTAGCAGCATTATCTACAATTGCAAAGAGATGGAAACAGCCAAAATGTTCATCAACAGACGAGTGGCTAAACAAACTGTGGCGTATACCTACGATGGAATATTATGCAGCTTTAAGACAGACTAAACTTATGAAGCATGTAATAACATGGATGGACCTAGAGAACATTATGCTGAGTGAGTCTAGCCCAAAACTAAAGGACAAATACTGTAAGGTCCCACTGATGTGAACCGACATTCGAGAATCAGCTTGGAATATATCATTGGTAACAGAGACCAGCAGGAGTTAGAAACAGGGTAAGATAATGGGTAATTGGAGCTGAAGGGATACAGACTGTGCAACAGGACTAGATACAAAAACTCAAAAATGGACAGCACAATAATACCTAAGTGTAATGTAACTAGGTTGGAACACTGAATGAAGCTGCACCTGAAATATGGTTTTTTGTTTGTTTGTGTGTTTGTATCTTTTGTTTTTGTTTTTTTCTTTTTCCTTTTTATATATATATATTATTAGTATTATTATTTTAATTCTCTTCTCTATATTAACATTCTATATCTTTTTCTGCTCTTTTGCTAGTTCTTTTCCTAAATCGATGCAAATGTACTAAGAAATGATGATCATACATCTATGTGATGATACTAAGAATTACTGAGTGCATTTGTAGAATGGAATGATTTCTAAATGTTGTGTTAATTTCTTTTTTTTTGATTAATAAAAAAATTTTAAAAAAAAGGAAAAAATTTTATTGTGATGATAAAAAGTATTTAAGCCCTCTAGCCTCCTATATTTTTGAGTAGCTAGAAGGAAAAATCTGAGAGGATTGTATGGTAGCCCACAACAAACTCTGGGATCTGTCCTGTAACCACCTGTTGAAGAATGCTTTGAAAACGATTGCTTTTATATTTCTTTGCTTTCTATATATGTTATACTATACAATAAAAAAAGTTTTAAAAAATGAAGACTTAATTTTAACTTGGAAATAATGTGAAATTAAGAAACAAAAACAGATAAGAAAAATATCCAATTAGAAATACAGGGATAAGAAATGCAGTCAGAAAAATTTTTTAATTCAATAGAATAAAGATATAGACTCAAGACAAGACACAATTTTAAAAACAGAATTATTGAATTAGAATTAGAATATAGTAATTGTAAATTCTCACAGAACACAGCACAGAGGGACAAGATGATAAAACATAAGGAAGAATACTTGAGAGATAGAGAGGATAGATTGAGAGGCTCAAGCATACACCAAACAGAAATTCCAGAAATACGTAATAAATTTCAAGAATTGAAGAAATTTTTAAATATCATTTAAAAAAAAAGTTCACTTTTAGTACAACACAAGGCAATTAAAAAGGAAACGTATGTGAAAAACACATTACAGTGAAAATATCAAAGAGCAAGGATAAAGAGACTATCTTTAAAACTGCTGGAGAAGAAGGAAAGATAGAGAATAAAGACTAAGATGGTATAACTTAGGAATGCCTAGAGTGGTCAATGATAGTAATCAAATGTACAAATAAAAAAATGCTTTTCCATGAGGAAGAACAAATAAATGTCAACATTGCAAGGTATTGAAAATGGATGGTCTACAGGAAAAAGTACAATCAATGCAAGCTAGGGTTTATAGTCAACAGTAACATTGTAACATGCTTCCATTGAATGTAACAAAGCCATTGTGCCAATCCTAAATGGCAACAGATGGGGGGGCATGGAAAGAGATAGAGATTCTTTGTGGAAGAAACAGAAACGTCTTCATATAGATTATGGTGGTGAAGGCATATCTATTTACTTAGGGGGACTGTACGATGCACAGATAAAACTGTTTAAAAATGAACAGAGAAGGGCAGGCCACAGTGGCTCTGGGGCAGAGCTCTCACCTGTCATGCCAGAGATCCGGGTTCGTTTCCCGGATATTGCCTGCCCATATTAAAAAAAAAAAATGAACAGAGAAGGGTGCATGGGTACTTTAGTGGTAGAAAGCTCATCTTTCATGAGGAAGATCAGTGTTCGATTCCTGGACCATGCACACACTACCCCCCAAAAAAGAGAAAACAGAACAGAGAGAAACAACTGCTAGACAAAATACAGAGAAACACATGTACCTATTTACTGTCAGTAGGGAAACAGAGGTGCAGGCCCTTGGAGGGCAGCGTGGTGGTGCCACAGGAGGCTAGGGGTGGGGTTACCGTAAGATCCTGCGACCCCATTACTCAGTATATAACTGGAGGAAATGAGTGGGGGACATGAATGGACATTTGCACACTGGTGTTTATGGCAAAATTTGCAATAGATGGTGGTGGCAAAAGGTTACAACAACTGATGAATGGAAGGGGGAACTGTGATATATACAACAATGGACTACTGAGTGACCACAAAAAGGAATGAAGTTGTGAGGCATGAAACTAGGTGAATGAACCTGAAGAACTGTATGTTGAATGAAATGTCAGGAACAAAAAGAAAAATATTATCATGCCTCACTCATATGGAGTAACTATAATATAAAAAACTAACTGAACTAAAGTCGAGAGCATGGGTTATCAGGTTGGGGCCTATTGCAAAGGGTCCTAGATTGTAAGCTCTTACACTAGTCACATATATTCAGGAATTATAACAGTTACTTCTAAATTCTGAGATACTGAGCTGTTTGTATATAACCTGGTTGTTCCCAGAAATTTGGGGTATTTATGAGACACCTGAGACTCAGAGTTAGAGCTCTGAGGTTATAAAAGTCAGCAATGCCCCATATTTTAAAACTTCATTTCTGTGTGAGACCAAAGGGAAAGATGTTTATTTAGTGCAAAATTTACACTTGGGGTAGTCCATTATCTAATTTAACTTGTATGGTCAATTTAGTTGAACACCATAAGTACATGGAATCTTGAGGGCGTTAGATCTTGTTGGTTTGTCTAGGTTAGTTTGATGTCCTGATATACCCCAGAGTAATTTGGACAGTGAACGAAGAAGTATTTATAAAGTCCCCTTGAGGACTGGGGAGAAAGGAAGAAATATTTAACTTCCCCATTTGGAGAATTTCTGATATTCTCACAAACAGTGGGGCAACCAAATCAATAGGCTGAGCCCTCAATCTTGGGATGCATCCCTGTGAAATATTCCTGCAAAGGAAAGTGTAAGCCTACTTACAATTAGCCCAAGAGTCACCCCCAGAGAATTTATCTTTTGTTGCTCAGATGTGGCCTCTTTCTCTAAGCCAACTTGGCAGGTGAACTCATTGCCCTCCTTCCTGACTGGGACATGACTCCCTGGAAACATGGGACTGAACTCCCAGGATGAGCTGGGACCTGGCATCAAGGGATTGAGAAAGACTTCAAGACCAAAAGAGGGAAGAGATAAATGAGACAAAATAAAGTTTCAGTGGCTGAGAGATTCCAAACAGAGATGACAGGTTATCCTGGAGGTTATTCTTATGCATTATATAGATATCCTTTTTTAGTTTATAGTGTATTGGAGTGGCTGGAGGGAAATGCCTGAAACTGTTGGCTGTATTCCAGAGGCCTTGATTCTTGAGGATGATTGTATAACAGTATGATTTTTGGAATGTGACTGTGTGATGGTGGAAACCTTGGTTCTGATGCTCCTTTTATCCAGCATATGGACAGATGAGTAAAAAAATATATGCATAATAAGTAAATAAATAATAGAGGGTATAAGGGGTCAAATAAATTGGGTAGGTAGGTTGAAATACTACTGGTCAATGAGAGTGGAGAGGTAAGGGGTATGTATGAGTTTTTTTTCTTTTTCTGAAGTGATGCAAATTTTCTAAAAATGAACATGGTGATAAATACACAACTATGTGATGATATTGTGAGCCACTGATTATACACCATGTATGGGCTGTATGCGTGTGAGGATTTCTCAATAATAATATGTTTTTAAAGAACAAAAATTAGATAGTAGCAACATTCACAGACCTTTGTGACCACACAAAGAAAAGTGAACTGTACACTTTGAAAGGATGAATTTTATGACATGTGAGTTATATCTCAACAAAGCTGTTACTGAAAAAAGCCAAAAAAAAAAGATTGAGGGCAAATTAAAGATTCTTTCCAATATACAATGTAATAATTTACTTGCAGCCCCTTACTAAAAGAACAATTAAAGGATATACTTCATCAAGAAAACAAGTGAACCTAGAAGAAGACTTGGGATACAGGAAAAAATCAATGAGCAGATAAATTGGTAAAATGTAGCAGTACATTAGATTAAATGATTGTGAAAAAAATAATGGTTTGTTGTATATTCAAAAAGGGTAAAAGTACTGGAAACAGCAATAGTAGAATAGAGGAAATATCCAATGGGTAGGTAAAGCATGCAAAGTTCCTTAGGTTGGTAGGCAGAAAGAACTACTGGAAGACATTTCACTTTGTTAGAAAAATATATATATTTAAGTAGGTGTCATAAAATGTTATGGGAGACCTTAAAAGAATTTTAAAAAGTCTTCCAAACTAGCAGAAGAAATAAAGGCAATATGGAAAATTTTATTAATCCAACAAGTTTGGGGAGGAGAAGGAAATGGGAAAAAAGAAGCAAGGAAAACAAACAGTTGGTAAGCAGAATATAAACTAAGTAAAAAAAAAGCAAGTTGCAAAATGATATGTTTATAAAGACACAATTTATAGGAAATCTAAAAGTTAAAAAGAAGAATACACTAATGGTTTATGGGTACCTAAATAATAAATATGATATCTGTGGGAGCGGTTATTTGTGGAAAGAAAGGAGAATAAGATCAAAGAAGGGTATATGGGGGATCTCAACTCTATAAATTTTCTTTTCTACTTTGAAAATCTGTGTATTTTTTCTTTTCTTTTCTTTTCTTTTTTTTTTTTTTTTTTTTTTTTTGCATGGGCAGGCACCAGGAATCGAACCCAAGTCTTCAGCTTTGCAGGCAAGAACTCAGCCTGCTGAGTCACCACAGCCTGCCCGTGTGTATTTTTTTAATAAATAAAACATAATGTAGAGAGGAGGGGCCAAGATGGTGGCTTAGCAACGTGCACATTTTAGTTCATCCTCCAGAACAACTATGAAATAACCAGAAACAGTACGGAACAGCTCCCGGAGCCACGATGGTGACTGGACACACAGCGTGCTCAGTCTAGACCAGCCGGACCGGCTGCGAGTCTCCGCAACAGTGAGCTCCCCAAGCTGCGGCAGCTGGTGCCCGGCACCCCTCCCCCACAGGCGGCTTCCCAGAGGGAAAGGAAAGAGACTCTAACAGAAGCAGGGACTGAGTCCAACCAAACACCAATTGTGGCATTAATAACCAAATTCTGACTACTAAAAATAGGCCCCCAGCTCAGGAGAAACTGGTCAAGGTGGAGGTCGCTTATTGGGCTAACTGAAAAAGAGGAAAGGGGATGAAACAAGTTTTTGTGGCTGTTTCTATGGTGGCTTGGCTGCCTCTGGATATAGCGGTGGAACTACTCGGGCTGCAACTGCCCCAGGAATAGGCAGAATCAGACTGCTTTCAGGGCTATCTCCCACGTGTGCCTTCCCCAGGGGAGGGGTGAAGCCCAACTTAGGTGGAATCCCTCTCTCAAGGAATTCAGATCCCAGGGCTTGGCAATTTGAAGCCATTAAAACCAGCCTACAACCACTCCTCTGTCTCCACCACGCCACCAGCAGGGAGAGCCTTCCAAAGTTAAAGGAGCCACAACATCTTTTGCTTGTGGGACCTGCAGACAGACAAGGGCCACATACTGGGCAGGATAAGAAAAACAGAGCCCAGAGACTTCACAGAAAAGTCTTTCAACCTGCTGGGTCTCACCCTAAGGGAAAACTGACTCAGGTGACTCCTTCCCCCTGATAGGAGGCCAGTTTAGTCCGAGAAAACCCGGCTTGAGTCTGTAATACCTATGTAGACCCTCCTAAGGGTGGGGAGGGAAAAGGCACCTTACAAGCAGGGCAAGAAACAAGAAAACAAGAACTGAAAAATTACTCTCTGTTAAATAAAACTTAAGCTAGAGGTCCAGAAAAAGCTGAACTGAAGGTCAAAGAACAGATAGACAACAAACTCATCTAGCAAGAAAACCCTAGGTAAGATAAGTGAAAGCAATCTCCAGAATAAACTAATTAAGGTAATTAAATGTCTAGATGCCATCAAAAAATAACAAATCACACCAGGAAAACTGAAGATATGGCCCAGTCAAAGGAACAAACCAACAATTCAAATGAGATACAGGAGCGGAAACAACTAATTCAGAATATACAAAGAGAAATGGAAAATCTCATCAAAAACCAAATCAATGAATTGAGGGAGGACTTGAAGAAGGCAAGGAATGAACAAAAAGAAGAAATGGAAAGTCTAAAAACACAAATCACAGAATTCATGGGAATGAAAGACACAGTAGAAGAGATGAAAAAAACAATGGAAACCTACAATGGTAGATTTCGAGAGGCAGAACATAGGATTAATGAACCGGAGGACAGAACATCTGAAATCCAACAAGAAACAGAAACTAAAGGGAAAAACCGATAAAATATGAGCAGGGACTCAGGGAATTGAAAGATAATATGAAGCGCATGAATATACGTGTTGTGGGTGTTCCAGAAGGAGAAGAGAATGGAAAAGGAGGAGAAAAACTAATGGAGGAAATTATCACTGAAAATTTCAACAACTGTTATGAAAGACTTAAAATTACAGATCCAAGAAGTGCAGCATACCACAAAGAGAACAGATCCAAATAGACATACTCCAAGACATTTAATAATCAGAATGTCCAAGGTCAAAGAGAAAGAGAGGATCTTGAAAGCAGCAAGAGAAAAGCAATCCATCACATACAAGGGAAGCCCAATAAGACTATGCGCAGGTCTCTCAGCAGAAACCATGGAGGCGAGAAGACAGTGGGATAATATATTTAAATTATTAAAAGAGAAAAACTGCCAACCAAGAATTCTATATTCAGCAAAATTGTCCTTCAAAAATGAGGGAGAAATGAAAACATTTTCAGACAAAAAATCACTGAGAGAATTTGTGACCAAGAGACCAGCTCTGCAAGAAATACTAAAGGGAACACTAGAGACAGATACGAAGACAGAAGAGAGAGGTGTGGAGAAGAGTGTAGAAAGGAAGACTATGAGTAAAGGTAAAAGGAAGGAAAATTAGGTATGACATATAAAATCCAGAAGGCAAAATAGTAGAAGAAAGTTCTACCCATACCGTAATAACACTGAATGATAATGGATTAAACTCTCCAATCAAAAGACATAGTCTGGCAGAATGGTTTAAAAAACAGGATCCATGTATATGCTGTCTCTACTCAACGGTCACAAGGCCAAGGACACAAATGGACATTTACATGTTTATAGCAGCATTATTAACAATTACCAAGTGATGGAAACAGCAAAAATGTCCATCAACAGACAGTTGACTAAACAAACTGTGACATTTACATAAGATGGAATATTATGCAGCTGTAAGACAGAATAAAGTTATGAAGTATGTAACAACATGAATGGACCTTAAGGACATTATGCTGAGTGTGATTAGCCAGAAACAAAAGGACAAATACTGTATGGTCTCACTGACATGAAATGACGTTAATGAATAAACTTAGAATATTTCCATGGTAACAGAGACCATCAGGAGATAGAAATAGGGTGAGATATTGGGTGACTGGAGCTGATGGGATACAGATTGTGCAACAGGACTGAATACAAAATCTCAGATATGGACAGCACAATACTACCTAACAGAAATGTAATTATTTTAAAACACTGAATGAACCTGCATGTGAGAATGATAGAGGGAGGAGGACTGGGGACATAAATGAAATCAGAAAGAAAGATAGATGGTAAAGATGGAGATGGTATAATCTAGGAATGCCTAGAGTGTATAATAATAGTGAAATGTACAATGTACAAATTTAAGAAATGTTTTTGCCTGAGGAAGAACAAAGGAATGTCATTATTGCAGGGTGTTGAGAATAGATGATAATTAATACTTTAAAATGTCACCTTATGTGTGAGACTAAAGAAAAAAATGTTTATTTGCTACAAAATTTATATTTTGACTAGAGCATTTCCTAATATAACTCATGTAGATAGTTTGAGTGAATGTCATAAGTACTTGGAATCTCAGGTAGCATATGAGATTTTGATGGTTTGTCCAGAGTGATGCCCTGATGAATCCCAGAGTGATTTGATTAGTGACTAGAAAAGTATTTGCAAGCCCCCTTCGGGGAATGGTGAGTGGGGAGAAATTCAACTTCCCCAAGTTGAATTCTTGATATTCTCACAAGCAGTGTGGACAACCAAAGCTATAGGCTGAGCCCCCAGGCTTGGGCTTTGTTCACATGAAACTTAACCCCACAAAGGATAGGTCAAGTCTACTTAAAATTTAGGCCTAAGAGTCACCCCCAAGAGAGCCTCTTTTGTTGCTCAGATGTGGCCTCTCTCTCCAGCCAACACAACAAGCATTCTCACCACCCTACCCCTCTCTGCGTGGGACAGGACTCCCAGGGGTGTGGACCTGCCTGGCAACATGGGACAGAGATCCTGGAATGAGCTGAGACTCAGCATCAAGGGACTGAGAAAAAACTCTAGAATGAGATGAGAATTAACATCAAGGGATTGAGAGAACCTTCTCGACCAAAGGGGGAAGAGTGAAATGAGACTAAGTGTCAATGGCTAAGAGACTCCAAACAGAGTTGAGAGGTTAACCTGGAGGTTATTCTTATGCATTAAGTAGTTATTACCTTGTTGTTCAAGATGTAGTGGCGAAGCTGGAGGGAACTGCCTGAAAATGTAGAGCTGTGTTCCAGTAGCCATGTTTCTTGATGATGATTGTACAATGATATAGCTTTCACAATGAGACTCTGTGAATGTGAAAACCTTATGTCTGATGCTCCTTTTAGCTTCTATATCAGCAGAAGAGTAGAACATATGGAATAAAAATAAACAATAGGGGGAACAAATATTAAAATAAATTTAGTTTGAAATGTTAGTGGTAAATGAAAGCGAGGGGTAAGGGGTATGGTATGTATAATCTTTTTTTTCTCTGTTATCGTTTTATTTCTTTTTCTGTTGTCTTTTTACTTCTTTTTCTAAATTGATGGAAATGTTCTAAGAAATGATGAATATGCAACTATGTGATGATATTAAGAATTACCGATTGTATATGTAGAATGGAATGATCTCTTAATGTTTTGTTTGTTAATTTTTTTAATTAATAAAAAAAGTTAAAAAAAAAAAACCAAATCAATTAATTGAGGGAGGACTTGAAGAAGACAAGGAATGAACAAAAAGAAGAAATGGAAAGTCTGAAAAAACAAATCACAGAACTTATGGGAATGAAAGATATAGTAGAAGAGATGAAAAAAACAATGGAAACCTACAATGGTAGATTTCAAGAGACAGAGGTTAGGATTAGTGAACTGGAGGATGGAACATCTGAAATCCAAAAAGAAACAGAAACTATAGGGAAAAGAATGGAAAAATATGAGCAGGGACTCAGGGAATTGAATGAAAATATAAGGTGCACAAATATACGTGTTGTGGGTGTCCCGGAAGGAGAAGAGAAGGGAAAAGGAGGAGAAAAACTAATGGAAGAAATTATCACTGAAAATTTCCCAACCATTACGAAAAACCTAAAATTATAGATCCAAGAAGTGCAGCGCACCCCAAAGAGAATAGATCCAAACAGACGTTCTCCAAGAAACTTACTAGTCAGAATGTCAGAGGTCAAAGAGGAAGAGAGGATCTTGAAAGCAGCAAGAGAAAAGCAATCCATCACATACAAGGGAAATCTAATAAGACTATGTGTAGACTTCTCAGCAGAAACCATGGAAACAAGAAGACAGTGGGATGATATATTTAAAATATTAGAAGAGAAAAACTGCCAGCCAAGAATTCTATATCCAGCAAAATTGTCCTTCAAAAATGAGGGAGAAATTAAAACATTTTCAGACAAAAAGTCACTGAGAGAATTTGTGACCAAGAGACCAGCTCTGCAAGAAATACTAAAGGGAGCACTACAGACAGATACGAAAAGACAGAAGAGAGAGGTGTGGAGAAGAGTGTAGAAAGAAGGAAAATTAGATATGACATATAAAATACAAAAGGCAAAATGGTAGAAGAAAGTACTACCCATACAGTAATAACACTAAATGTTAATGGACTGAACTCCCCAATCAAAAGACATAGACTGGCAGAATGGATTAAAAAACAGGATCCTTCTACATGCTGTCTACAGGAAACACATCGTAGACCCAAAGATAAACATATGTTGAAAGTGAAAGGTTGGGAAAAGACATTTCATGCAAATAACAACCAGAAAAGAGAAGGAGTAGCTATACTAATAGGCAACAAATTAGACTTCAAATGTAAAACAGTTAAAAGAGACAAGGAAGGATACTATCTACTAATAAAAGGAACAATTAAACAAGAAGACATAACAATCATAAATATTTATGCACCAAACCAGAATGCCCCAAAATACGTGAGGAATACACTGCAAACACTGAAAAGGGAAATAGACACATCTACCATAATAATTGGAGACTTCAATTCCCCACTCTCATCAATGGACAGAACATCTAGACAGAGGATCAATAAAGAAACAGAGAATTTGAATATTACAATAAATGAGCTAGATTTAACAGACATTTATAGGACATTACACCCCACAAGAGCAGGATACACCTTTTTCTCAAGTGCTCATGGATCATTCTCAAAGATAGACCATATGCTGGGTCACAAAGCAAGTCTCAACAAATTTAAAAAGATTGAAATCATACACAACACTTTCTCAGATGATAAAGGAATGAAGTTGGAAATCAATAATAGGCAGAGTGCTAGAAAATTCACAAATACGTGGAGGCTCAACAACACACTCGTAAACACCCAGTGGGTCAAGGAAGAAATTACAAGAGAAATCAGTAAATACCTCAAGGCGAATGAAAATGAAAACACAACGTATCAAGACTTATGGGATGCAGCAAAGGCAGCGCTAAGAGGGAAATTTATTGCCCTAAAATGCCAATATCAAAAAAAAAAAGAGTGGACTTCCGGAGAAGATGGCGGCTTAGTAAGACGTGCGGATCTTAGTTTCTTCTCCAGGACAGCTACTAGGGGAGCAGAAATGATACAGAACAGCTCCCAAAGCCACAACAGAGAAAAAAAAAGACAGCGTACCCCATCCTGGAATGCCTGGCTGGCTGAGAGAAGCCGCTCGGGTGAGATCACCAAGGTGCGCGGGGTTCACCGGACGGGGCGGCAAGCGGCCGGAGTCACTCCCTTCCCCCTTCCCGGGCCAGCTGGGAGAATTGGAGAGGCAGTCCCCTGAAACCGCGGCGGCTGGCGCCCACACCACGCGCGGTCCCCCGGACCAACTGAGAGAATTGGATCGGAAATCCCCAGGCCGCGGAGAACAGTGACGGGTGGGGGAGGCCCCTTCCAAACCTGTGACTTCCCGGGAACGTGCACTCTGCCGGGCAGGCCGCTGCCGCTAGCGCCCTCCCACCACGCTTGTCGCCCCGGGCTGACTAGGAAATTTGGACAGGCACTTTCCCAGGCTGCGGTGGCCAGGAACCCACCCCACGTTCGGACCCCGGGCAGGCTCGCACTCTTCCAAGCTGCTTCGGCTAGCGAACCTCCAGGATGGCGAGAGTTTTCCAAAGTTAAAGGTCCCACAGCACCTTTTACTGGTGGGACGCACAGACAAACGTGTGCCAGGAGCGCCACCTACTGGGCAGGATAAGAAAAACAGAACCCAGAGATTTCACAGAAAAACCTTCCAAACTTTTGGATCCAATACCCAGGGAAATTTGTCTAAATGCGCAGATGCCAACAGAAGATAACAGATCACGCTCAAATAATTGAAAACATGGCCCAGTCAAAGTAAAAAACCAATAGTTCAAATGAGATACAGGAGCTGAGACAACTAATGCTGAATATACGAACAGAAACGGAAAACCTCTTCAAAAACGAAATCGATAAATTGAGGGAGGACATGAAGAAGACATGGGCTGAACATAAAGAAGAAATAGAAAAACTGAAAAAACAAATCACAGAACTTATGGAAGTGAAGGACAAAGTAGAAAAGATAGAAAAAACAATGGATACCTACAATGATAGATTCAAAGGGACAGAAGATAGAATTAGTGATGTGGAGGATGTAACATCTGAATTCCAAAAACAAACAGAAACTATCGGGAAAAGAATGGAAAAATTTGAACAGGGTATCAGGGAACTCAAGGACAATATGAAGCGCACAAATATACGTGTTGTGGGTGTCCCAGAAGGAGAAGAGAAGGGAAAAGGAGGAGAAAAACTAATGGAAGAAATTTTCACTGAAAATTTCCCAACTCTTATGAAAGACCTAAAATTACAGATCCAAGAAGTGAGGCGCACCCCAAAGATATTAGACCCAAATAGGCGTTGTCCAAGACACGTACTAGTTAGAATGTCAGAGGTCAAAGAGAAAGAGAGGATCTTGAAAGCAGCAAGAGAAAAACAATCCATCACATACAAGGGAAACCCAATAAGACTATGTGTAGACTTCTCAGCAGAAACCATGGAGGCTAGAAGACAGTGGGATGATATATTTAAATTACTAAAAGAGAAAAACTGCCAACCAAGAGGCCTATATCCAGTAAAATTG
The DNA here is from genome assembly GCF_023851605.1 of Tamandua tetradactyla. Lineage (NCBI taxonomy): Eukaryota > Metazoa > Chordata > Mammalia > Pilosa > Myrmecophagidae > Tamandua > Tamandua tetradactyla. Next base: position 49,390,055 of record NC_135353.1, on the reverse strand, counting down.
TCCTTCAAAAATGAGGGAGAAATTAAAACATTCTCAGACAAAAAGTCACTGAGAGAATTTGTGACCAAGAGACCAGCTCTGCAAGAAATACTAAAGGGAGCACTAGAGTCAGAACCGAAAAGACAGAAGAGAGAGGTATGGAGAAGAGTGTAGAACGACAGAAAGTCAGATATGATATATATAATATAAAAGGCAAAATGGTAGAGGAAAATATTATCCAAACAGTAATAACACTAAATGTTAATGGACTGAATTTCCCAATCAAAAGACATAGAATGGCAGAATGGATTAAAAAAAGGATCCTTCTATATGCTGTCTACAGGAAACACATCGTAGACCCAAAGATAAACATAGGTTGAAAGTGAAAGGTTGGGAAAAGATATTTCATGCAAATAACAACCAGAAAATATAGGAGTGGCTATACTAATATCCAACAAAGTTAGACTTCAAATGTAAAACAGTTAAAAGAGACAAAGAAAGACACTATATACTAATAAAAGGAACAATTAAACAAGAAGACATAACAATCATAAATATTTACGCACCAAACCAGAATGCACCAAAATACGTGAGGAATATACTGCAAACACTGAAAAGGGAAATAGACACAAATACCATAATAGTTGGAGACTACAATTCCCCACTCTCATCAATGGACAGAACATCTAGACAGAGGATCAATAAAGAAATAGAAAATCTGAATATTACTATGAAGGAGCTAGACTTAACAGACATTTATAGGACATTAAATTCCACAACAGCAGGATACACCTTTTCCTCAAGTGCTCATGGATCATTCTGAAAGATAGATCATATGCTGGGTCACAAAGCAAGTCTTAACAAATTTAAAAAGATTGAAATCATACACAACACTTTCTTGGATCATAAAGGAATGAAGTTGGAAATCAATAATAGGCGGAATGCCAGAAAATTCACAAATACGTGGAGGCTCAACAACACACTCTTAAACAACGAGTGGGTCACAGAAGAAATTGCAAGAGAAATTAGTAAATACCTCGAGGCAAATGAAAATGAAAACACAACATATCAAAACTTATGGGATGCAGCAAAGGCAGTGCTAAGAGGGAAATTTATTGCCCTAAATGCCTATATCAGAAAGAAGAAAAGGCAAAAATGCAGGAATTAACTGTTCACTTGGAAGAACTGGAGAAAGAACAGCAAACTAATCTCAAAGCAAGCAAAAGGAAAGAAATAACAAAGATCAGACCAGAAATAAATGAAATTGAAAACATGAAAACAATAGAGAAAATCAATAAGACCAGAAGTTGGTTCTATGAGAAAATCAATAAGATTGATGGGCCCTTATCAAGATTGACAAAAAGAAGAAGAGAGAGGATGCAAATAAATAAGATCAGAAATGGAAGAGGAGACATAACTACTGACCTCACAGAAATAAAGGAGGTAATAACAGGATACTATGAACAACTTTACGCTAATAAATACAACAATTTAGATGAAATGGACGGGTTCCTGGAAAGACATGAACAACCAACTTTGACTCAAGAAGACACAGATGACCTCAACAAACCAATCACAAGTAAAGAAATTGAATTAGTCATTCAAAATCTTCCTAAAAAGAAAAGTCCAGGACCAGATGGCTTCACATGTGAATTCTACCAAATGTTCCAGAAAGAATTAGTACCAATTCTCCTCAAACTCTTCAAAAAAATCGAATTGGAGGGAAAACTACCTAATTCATTCTATGAAGCCAACATCACCCTCATACCAAAACCAGGCAAAGATATTACAAAAAAAGAAAACTACAGACGAATCTCTCTAATGAATATAGATGCAAAAATCCTCAATAAAATTCTAGAAAATCGTATCCAACAACACACTAAAAGATTTATACATCATGATCAAGTAGGATTCATCCCAGGTATGCAAGGATGGTTCAACATAAGAAAATCAATTAATGTAATACACCATATCAACAAATCAAAGCAGAAAAATCACATGATCATCTCAATTGATGCAGAGAAGGCATTTGACAAGATTCAACATCCTTTCCTGTTGAAAACACTTCAAAAGATAGGAATACAAGGGAACTTCCTTAAAATGATAGAGGGAATATATGAAAAACCCACAGCTAATATCATCCTCAATGGGGAAAAATTAAAAACTTTCCCCCTAAGATCAGGAACAAGACAAGGATGTCCATTATCACCACTATTATTCAACATCGTGTTGGAGGTTCTAGCCAGAGCAATTAGACAAGAAAAAGAAATACAAGGCATCAAAATTGGAAAGGAAGAAGTAAAACTATCACTGTTTGCAGACGATATGATACTATACGTTGAAAACCCGGAAAAATCCACAACAAAACTACTAGAGCTAATAAATGAGTACAACAAAGTAGCAGGTTACAAGATCAATATTCAAAAATCTGTAGCATTTCTATACACTAGTAATGAAAAAGCTGAGGGGGAAATCAAGAAACGAATCCCATTTACAATTGCAACTAAAAGAATAAAATACCTAGGAATAAATTTAACTAAAGAGACAAAAAACCTATATAAAGAAAACTACAAAAAACTGTTAAAAGAAATTACAGAAGACCTAAATAGATGGAAGGGCATACCGTGTTCATGGATTGGAAGACTAAATATAATTAAGATGTCAATCCTACCTAAATTGATTTACAGATTCAATGCAATACCAATCAAAATCCCAACAACTTATTTTTCAGAAATAGAAAAACCAATAAGTAAATTTATCTGGAAGGGTAGGGTGCCCCGAATTGCTAAAAACATCTTGAGGAAAAAAAACGAAGCTGGAGGTCTCGTGCTGCCTGACTTTAAGGCATATTATGAAGCCACAGTGGTCAAAACAGCATGGTATTGGCATAAAGATAGATATATCGACCAATGGAATCGAATAGAGTGCTCAGATATAGACCCTCTCATCTATGGACATTTGATCTTTGATAAGGCAGTCAAGCCAACTCACCTGGGACAGAACAGTCTCTTCAATAAATGGTGCCTAGAGAACTGGATATTCATATGCAAAAGAATGAAAGAAGACCCATCTCTCACACCCTATACAAAAGTTAACTCAAAATGGATCAAAGATCTACACATTAGGTCTAAGACCATAAAACAGTTAGAGGAAAATGTAGGGAGATATCTTATGGATCTTACAACTGGAGGCGGTTTTATGGACCTTAAACCTAAAGCAAGAACACTGAAGAAGGAAATAAATAAATGGGAGCTCCTCAAAATTAAACAGTTTTGTGCATCAAAGAACTTCATCGAGAAAGCAAAAAGACAGCCTACACAATGGGAGACAATATTTGGAAATAACAGATCAGATAAAGGTCTAGTATCCAGAATTTATAAAGAGATTGTTCATCTCAACAACAAAAAGACAGCCAACCCAATTACAAAATGGGAAAAAGACTTGAACAGACACCTATCAGAAGAGGAAATACAAATGGCCAAAAGGCACATGAAGAGATGCTCAATGTCCCTGGCCATTAGAGAAATGCAAATCAAAACCACAATATCATCTCACACCCACCAGAATGGCCATTATCAACAAAACAGAAAATGACAAGGGCTGGAGAGGATGCGGAGAAAGAGGCACACTTATCCACTGTTGGTGGGAATGTCAAATGGTGCAACCACTGTGGAAGGCAGTTTGGCGGTTCCTCAAAAAGCTGAATATAGAATTGCCATACGACCCAGCAATACCATTGCTGGGAATATACTCAAAGGACTTAATGGCAAAGACACAAACGGGCATTTGCACACCAATGTTTATAGCAGCGTTATTTACAATTGCAAAGAGATAGAAACAGCCAAAATGTCCATCAACAGAAGAGTGGCTAAACAAACTGTGGTATATACATACGATGGAATATTATGCAGCTTTAAGACAGGATAAACTTATGAAGCATGTAATAACATGGATGGACCTACAGAACATTATGCTGAGTGAGTCTAGCCAAAAACTAAAGGACAAATACTGTATGGTCCCACTGATGTGAACAGACATTCGAGAATAAATTTGGAATATGTCATTGGTAACAGAGTCCAGCAGGAGGAAGAAACAGGGTAAGATAATGGGCAATTGGAGTTGAAGGGATACAGACGGTGTAACAGGACTAGATACAAAAACTCAAAAATGGACAGCACAATAATACCTAATTGTAAAGTAACCATGTTAAAACACTGAATGAAGCTGCATCTGAGCTATAGGTTTTTGTTTTGTTTTGTTTTGTTTTGTTTTGATTTTGCTATTATTACTTTTATTTTTTTCTCTATATTAACATTCTATATCTTTTTCAGTTATGTTGCTAGTTCTTCTAAACCGATGCAAATGTACTAAGAAATGATGATCATGCATCTATGTGAGATTGTTAAGAATTACTGATTGCATATGTAGAATGGTATGATTTCTAAATGTTGGGTTAATTTCTTTTTTTCCGTTAATTAAAAAAAAGAGAGAGAAGGGGTAATTGGAGCTGAAGGGATACAGACTGTACAACGGGACTGGATATAAAAACTCAGAAATGGACAGCACAATACTACCCAATTGTAATGCAATTATGTTAAAACACTGAATGAAGCTGCATGTGCGGTATAGGTTTTTTGTTTTGTTTTGTTTTTCTTTCTATTATTGTTTTAATTCTTATTCTGTTGTCTTTTTATTTCTCTTTCTGAATCGATGCAAATATACTAAGAAATGATGAATATGCAACTATGTGATGTTATTAAGAATTACTGATTGCACATGTAGAATGGAATGATTTCTAATTGTTTTGTTAATTCTTTTTTTAATTAATAAAAAAAAAGAAAGAAAGGGCAAAAATTCAGGAATTAAATGTCCATTTGGAAAAACTGGAGAAAGAACAGCAAACTAACCCCAAAGCAAGCAAAAGGAAAGAAATAACAAAGATTAGAGCAGAAATAAATAAAATCGAGAACATGAAAACAATTGAGAAAACCAATAAAACCAGAAGTTGTTTCTATGAGAAAATCAATAAGACTGATGGGCGCTTAGCCAGATTGACAAAAAGAAGAGAGAGGATGCAAATAAATAAGATCAGAAATGGAAGAGGAAATATAATCACTGACCCCACAGAAACAAAGGACGTAATAACAGGATACCATGAACAACTTTATGTTAATAAATACAACAATGTAGATGAAATGGACAACTTCCTAGAAAGTCATGAGCAACCAACTTTGACTCGATAAGAAATAGATGACCTCTATAAACCACTCACAAGTAAAGAAATTGAATCAGTCATTAAGAAGCTTCCCAAAAAGAAAGGTCCAGGAACAGATGACTTCACATGTGAATTCTACCAAACATTCCAGAAAGAATTAGTACCAACCCTGTTCAAACTCTTCAAAAAAATTGAAGTGGAGGGAAAGCTACATAATTCATTCTATGAAGCCAACATCACCCTCATACCAAAACCCGGCAAAGATATTACAAAAAAAGAAAACTACAGACCAATCTCTCTAATGAATATAGACGCAAAAATCCCCAACAAAATTCTAGAAAATCGAATCCAGCAACACATTAAAAGAATTATGCATCACGACCAAGTAGGATTCATCCCAGGTATGCAAGGATGGTTCAACATAAGAAAATCAATTAATGTAATACACCATATCAACAAATCAAAGCAGAAAAATCACATGATCATCTCAATTGCTGCAGAGAAGGCATTTGACAAGATTCAACATCCTTTCCTGTTGAAAACACTTCAAAGGATAGGAATACAAGGGAACTTCCTTAAAATGATAAAGGGAATATATGAAAAACCCACAGCTAATATCATCCTCAATGGGGAAAAAATTGAAAACTCTCACCCTAAGATCAGGAACAAGACAAGGATGTCCACTATCACCACTGTTATTCAACATCGTGTTGGAAGTTCTAGCCGGAGCAATTAGACAAGAAAAAGAAATACAAGGCATCAAAATTGGAAAGGAAGAAGTAAAACTATCACTGTTTTCAGATGATATGATACTATACATCGAAAACCCTGAAAAATCCACAGCAAAACTACTAGAGCCAATAAAGGAGTACAGCAAAGTGGCAGGTTACAAGATCAACATTCAAAAATCTGTAGCATTTCTATACACTAGCAATGAACAAGTTGAGGGAAACGAATTCCATTTATAATTGCAACTAAAAGAATAAAATACTTAGGAATAAATTTAACTAAAGAGACAAAAGAGCTATACAAAGAAATCTACAAGAAACTGTTAAAAGAAATCACAGAAGACCTAAATAGATGGAAGGGCATACCGTGTTCATGGATTGGAAGACTAAATGTAGTTAAGATATCAATTCTAACTAAATTGATTTACAGATTCAATGCAATACCAATGAAAATCCCAACAACTTACTCTTCAGAAATAGAAAAACCAATAAGAAAATTTATCTGGAAGGGCAGGGTGCCCAGAATTGCTAAGAGTATCTTGAAGAAAAAAAACAAAGCTCAAGGAATCACGCTGCCTGACCTTAAGGCATATTATGAAACCACAGTGGTCAAAACAGCATGGTACTGGCATATAGATACATTGACCAATGGAATCGAATAGAGTGCTCAGATATAGACCCTCTCATCTATGGACATTTGATCTTTGATAAGGCAGTCAAGCCAACTCACCTGGGACAGAACAGTCTCTTCAATAAATGGTGCCTAGAGAACTGGATATCCATATGCAAAAGAATGAAATAGGACCCGTAGCTCACATCCTATACAAAAGTTAACTCAAAATGGATCAAAGATCTAAACATTAGGTCTAAGACCATAAAACAGTTAGAGGAAAATGTAGGGAGATATCTTATAAATCTTATAATTGGAGGCGGTTTCATACACCTTACACCTAAAGCAAGAGAACTGAAGAAAGAAAGAAAGAAATGGGAGCTCCTCAAAAGTAAACACTTTTGTGCATCAAAGAACTTCATCGAGAAAGCAAAAAGACAGCCTACACAATGGGAGACAATATTTGGAAATAACAGATCAGATAAAGGTCTAGTATCCAGAATTTGTAAAGAGATTGTTCAACTCAACAACAAAAAGACACCCAATCCAATTACAAAATGGGAAAAAGACTTGAACAGACACTTCTCAGAAGAGGAAATACAAATGGCCAAAAGGCACATGAAGACATGCTCAATGTCCCTGGCCATTAGAGAAATGCAAATCAAAACCACAATGAGATTTCATCTCACACCCACCAGAATGGCCATTATCAACAAAACAGAAAATGACAAGTGCTGGAGAGGATGCGGAGAAAGAGGCACACTTATCCACTGTTGGTGGGAATACCAAATGGTGCAACCACTATGGAAGGCAGTTTGGAGGTTCCTCAAAAAGATGAATATAGAATTGCCATATGACCCAGCAATACCATTGCTAGGTGTCTACTCAGAGGACTTAAGGGCAAAGACACAAACGGACATTTGCGCACCAATGTTTATAGCAGCATTATTTACAATTGCAAAGAGATGGAAACAGCCAAAATGTCCATCAACAGTCGAATGGCTAAACAAACTGTGGTATATACATACAATGGAATATTATGCAGCTAAGACAGAATAAACTTATGAAGTATGTAACAACATGGATGGACCTTGAGAACATTATGCTGAGTGAGACTAGCCAAAAACTAAAGGACAAATGCTGTATGGTCCCACTGATGTGAACTGACATTAGAGAATAAACTTGGAATATGTCATTGGTAACAGAGACCATCAGGAGATAGAAATAGGGTAAGATAGTGGGTAATTGCAGCTGAAGGGATACAGACTGTGCAACAGGACTGGATACAAAAACTCAGAAATGGACAGCACAATCCTACCTAACTGTAATGTAATTATGTCAAAACACTGAATGAAGCTGCATTTGAGAATGATAGAGGGAGGAGGACTGGGGACATAAATGAAATCCGAAAGAAAGATAGATGTTAAAGATTGAGATGGTATATTCTAGGAATGCCTAGAGTGTATAATAGTAATGAAATGTACAATGTACAAATTTTAAAAATGTTTTGGCATGAGGAAGAACAAAGGAATGTCATCATTGCAGGGTGCTGAAAATAGATGATAATTAATACTTTAAAATGTCACCTTATGTGTGAGACTAAAGCAAAAAATGTTTATTTGTTACACAATTTAGATTTTGACTAGAACATTTCCTAATATAACTCATGTAGATAGTTTGATTGAATGTCATAAGTACTTGGAATCTCAGGTAGCACATGAGATTTCTTGGCTTTTTCCAGAGTGATGCCCCAATGAATCCCAGAATGATTTGATCAGTGACTAGAAAAGTATTTGCAAGCCCCCTTCGGGGAATGGTGAGAGTGGGGAGAAATTCAACGTCCCCAAGTTGAATTGTTGATATTCTCACAAGCAGTGTGGACAACCAAAGCTATAGGCTGAGCCCCCAGTCTTCGGGTTTGTTCACATGAATCTTAACCTCACAAAGGATAGGTCAAGTCTACTTAAAATTTTGGCCTAAGAATCACCCCCAAGAGAACTTCTTTTGTTGCTCAGATGTGGCCCCTCTCTCCAGCCAACACGACGAGCAGTCTCAACACCCTCCCTCTCTCTGCGTGGGACAGGACTCCCATGGGTGTGGACCTTCCTGGCAATGTGGGACAGAGATCCTGGAATGAGCTGAGACTCAGCATCAAGGGACTGAGAAAAACCCTAGAATGAGCTGAGAATTAACATCAATGGATTGAGAGAAACTTCTCGACCAAAAGGGGGAAGAGTAAAGTGAGACAAAATGTCAATGGCTGAGAGATTCCAAACAGTGTCGAGAGGTTATCCTGGAGGTTATTCTTATGCATTAAGTAGATATCACCTTGTTGTTCAAGATGTAATGGAGAGGCTGGAGGGAATTGCCTGAAAATGTAGTGCTGTGTTCCAGTAGCCATGTTTCTTGATGATGATTGAACAATGATACAGCTTTCACAATGAGACTCTGTGAATGTGAAAACCTTATGTCTGATGCTCCTTTTAGCTACTATATCAACAGAAGAGTAGAACATATGGAATAAAAATAAATAATAGGGGGAACAAATGTTAAAATAAATTCAGTTTGAAATGCTAGTGGTAAATGAAAGAGAGGGGTAAGGGGTATGGTATGTATAGTCTTTTTCTCTCTATTATCATTTTATTTCTTTTTCTGTTGTCTTTTTCTTTTTCTAAATCAATGCAAATGTACTAAGAAATTATGAATATGCAACTATGTGATGACATTAAGAATTACTGATTGTATATGTAGAATGGAATGTTATCTTAATGTTTTGCTAATTTTTTTTAATTAATAAAAAAAGTTTAAAAAAAACACATAATGTTAAGATTTTATAAAGGTGCATGGTGGGTACCCAGACAATCATTATATAACTTTTTATTCTTTTCACTACATTTAAAATAATTCCTACTTATAAAAAACAAATAAAAAAGAAAAGAACAAGGCATAAAATGTCATATATGTATATATTTTATCTAATAAATAAAATGAAACACATTGGGATAGCATGTAAAAATTGTCTGGAAAATATACCTTTATCTAAACAGTGATCTTCTCTGCAGGATAAGATTACAATATAATTCTACCACCTGTCATATATTGCTGTTTTATTTTGTTTTACAGTGAGCATACATTACTATAGCAAATAGTAAAAAAAAAAAAAAAAAAAAAGTTTTAAACTATGTACCAAAAAAAGAAAGGAGGGAGTCTGAACACAACTTTAGTCTTCATTAAGACAACTCAAAGCAACAAAAGTTAAAACCAAAGAACAAATATATTGTAAAAAATGCTCATAAACAAGCCCCCTCTGAAATTTGTATTAAGCTATATTATGTCAATGTGTTAGAAGTAGTTATTTACAAACTGATGCAAAAAATGTAGATGTTTTCTTATATTCTTGCTCAGTACTTCCATTATTACTGTGGGAAAAAAATGAAAGAATGAGATGATATAATTCTGAGTAAAGAGACGCCTATACTGGCAGCTGGTCTTGATGATTAGGCCATTCTTAGGCTGTAATTGGATAATTCTGGCTTTGTTGACATGCAGTAGAAATCTAATTCAAGCAGTTTCCAGTGACAACAAAACTCTTAGGATGCTGGCATGGTAACAGCAAAAGAAAAAAAAGGTGCACTAAATGTTAGCACAGACATATGCAAAATGTTAGCATAGATTGTTAATTAATACAAAATAGCATGCATATTGTGTGTGGAGTGCTAATTTCAAAAATAGAAATCACAGGTTCTAGATGTAACTTTTGTGTATGGGAATGCATTTTGAACAGGAATATATAGTACATAACAAAGCTACAGGGTAATTACACTCTTCAGCATTATATGACAACATCATTGTGAACTTTTATAAAATGTACCCATGAGTGGGTTTATTATCTTTAATGGAAATGGAGACTTGCCATAATCATAACTCATAATCCTGTTCCTGGGATGGAAATGAGTCATATGCTAGCTGTTGGTACAAAAGAACAAAAAAATAAAGGTTTAGTATCAAATGCATCAAATGTGTAGGCCTTTTCAAATATAGGTAGTGCATTTCTCTTTAAATAAAAAAATGTCTAATAACCAAAGTTTAAAAGATCATTTTAGATCAGTATTTCCCAAAAATGGATATAAAACTTTTCCAAAATAGGCCCCTCAAAAAGACAGGACAGAATAGGGTCCACTGTGGACTTCTAAACAACTTTTTGGTTCAGCGAAAGGAAGAGTAGTCTCTACCAACATCTTCTACCTTCTGCAGGAACTATCTCCAAGAGAAAACTGTTAAGAAATTCGGCAATATTATTAAAATCTTAAAAGTTAGTAATCTTTGATACAGCTTTTCAGTTTCTAGGAAATTATTCTACAGAACCTCATAAGACAAAAAGATGAATGAACAAAAACATTTACTGCAGATTGTTTGCATACTTTTGCTAATAGGTGGTAGAAATAAAATGTTCGTCAATAGACAAGTATTTAAATAAATCATAACATATGCACACTATGAAATGTGATACATATTCGTACTGACACACATTCACAGGTACCAACGTGGAAAGATGTCCACGACATATTAAGGTTAAAAAAGTACACTGCAAAATGGCATTTAGACTATAATCCTTTTTCCATTTTCAAAATACATATGGATAGGGCAGTGCAATGTTGACTCAGAGGCAGAATTCTCACTTGCTAGGCCAGAGACCCGAATTTGATTCCTGGTGCCTGCCCATGTAGGAAAAAAAAAATACACATGGATATTGCTATGTGTTTTAGTTTGCTAGCTGCAGAACACAATACACCAGAAATGAACAGCTTTTAAAAAGGGGAATTTAATAAGTTGCAAGTTAACAGTTTTTAGGCCATGGAAATGTCCCAATTAAAGCAAATCTATAGAATGTCTGATCTAAGGCATCAAGGAAAAACACCTTGATTCAAGAAGGACAATGAAATTCAAGGTTTCTGTCTCAAGTGGAAAGGCACATGCCAAACACAGTTAGGGTTTCTCTCTCAACTGGAAGGGCACATGACAAACATGGTATCATCTGCTAGCTTCCTCTACAGCTCCCTGGGAGACGTTTTCCTTCTTCATCTCCAAAATTTGCTGGCTGGTGAACTCTCTGCTTTGTGGTTCTGTGGTGTTCTGTCATCTTTTCTTTTTTGTTGTTCCCTAGTTTTTTCCAAAGTGCTTCTTCTTTTAAGGATTCCAGTAAAACCAATCAAGACCCACCTGGAATGGGTGGAGACACGTTTCCACTTATCAAGTTTAATACCCACACTGATCAAGTCATATCTCCATGGAGATAAGCTAATTAAAGATTCCAACATACAGTACTGAATCTTGTTCTCACAAGATTGTTTAGGATTAAAACATGGCTTCTCTAGGGTATATAAATCCTTTCAAACCAGCACAGTATTTATACATAGGGAAGAAAATTTAGAGGTATATGTACTAAACACATGAAAGCAGGACTATGAAAATCTCACTTTTCAGCTTATGCATTTCTCTAGTGTTTGAATCTTATATAATGTACACATATTAATTTTGCAATCAGAAAAAAATGGATACAACAAAACAAGGAGAAATATTCATACCATCACAGTCCTCATTTCTGTAACACATCACATGGTCATAGTTCATATTTATTACTACCTTCTTCCACAACTTATTCTATGTTCCCTTTGCTCTCAGCAAGCACTTCAACTGGCCATGTTTTTTTTTTTGCCTAGTGTGATGACCCAAACCTTCATTCCTGAAGTTTTTGGGCCAATTGGTAGTCCTGCCTGAATTGGGTTCTTGCAGTTTTCCATTGATTTTAATCACACAACATGATAATACTAAGAGATGCCCTAGGGGATCTCCTGTATTCCAGGAAAAACCTTACTTTCATTGTGTAGTTGCAGTCCTATTTCCCCTTAATAGTCAGGATCAATCACCCCAGACAGAACAGTAATCCCCTTTCATGCCTGTTTATTCAGTGGCATGAGAAGCCCAAACTGTACAGATGGCAGTTTTAAATTTCCATGCAGTGGAATAATTACAGTGTCTCCTGGTAGAAGCACTTTTCCTTTTGGAACTAAGACCTATATAAACTGACAGAACTCAAAGTTTCAAGGACAGAAAGCAAAAAAAAAAAAAAAAAAACTTCCAGTGGCTTCTTCTTTAAGCATCTGTGGGCCTTCAGTTAGCTTCTCTAGGGCAAAACTCTGGGTTCTGGTTTGCTTGGCATCTCATGGGAAGGTACATGGTGATGTCTGCTGGGCTCTGCATCTCCAAACGTCCATGTCTAGGCATCTGCTCTCCCTGTTGGCACTCCAGGCATCTCCAAATGTCTACACCTCTGTTGGCTCTGAAGCAACTGTTCTACAAGCATCTGATATTCCTCCAAAATGTTTCTCCTTTTAAAGGATATCAGTAAACTAATTAAGACCCATCTTGAATGGGTGAGGTCACATCCTTATCTAATCAAAAGGTCACATCCACAACTGGGTGTGTCACATCTCCATGGAAACAATCCAGTCAAAGGTTTCTGCCGTAAACAATAGGCCTGGCCCCATAAGATTGGATCAGGAATAAAACAGGGCTTCTCTGGGGGTACATAATAGTTTCAAACTGGCACAGATCCCATGAAGTATTCCAATTACATGAAATGTTCAGGATAGATAAATCAATAGAGTCACAAATTAACTAATGTTTGTCTAGGTTTAAGGGTTTGGGGGGATATGATGAGCAACATCAAATGGGTATATCATGTTGAATGTGTCCTAAAACTGATTGTGGTGATGGCTGCACTACTCTGAACATACTAAAAATTACTGAATTGTTCATCTTAATGGGTGAATTCTATGGCATATGAATTATATCTCTTATGAAAGACAAAAAATTACAAATCCAATAGGTGAAGCATAATCCAAACAGAACAGATTTGCATAGACTTAGCACAAATCATTTACTAACCAGATTGTCTAATGTCAAAGACAAAGAATTCTGATTGTCTAATGTCAAAGCAAGAGAAAAGTGATCCATCATAAACAAGGGAAGCTCAATAAGACTGTGTATTTCTCAGCAGACAGCATTAAATGCAGAAGGCAGTGGTATAACAAATTTAAGATATAGAAACAGAAAAACTGCCAAACAAAAATTATGTATCAGTTAAACTGTCCTTCAAAAATGAAAGACAGTTCTAAATATTTTTAAACAACAAACCCTGAGAAAGTTTGTGAATAAGAGACTGGCTCCACAAGAAATATTAAAGGGAGCAAAACATGCAGAACAGAAAAGGCAGAAGAAAGAGATCTGAAGAAGAGTGTAGAAATAAAGACTAGCAGTAAGGGTAAAAAGAGAAAAAAAAAGATTTAGCATTACATATCCTAATGAAAAAATAGTAGAAGAAACTACTGCCTTTAAGCTAATAGCATTAAATGTTAATGGACTAAAAAAAAACAAAAAGACATAGACTGGCAGGATGGATTAAAAAACAATTTCTACCTATATGCTGTCTGTATGCTGTCATATTAAACTCAAGGACAAAAACGGGTTGAAAGTGAAAGGTTGGAAAAAGATATTTCACAAAAAAAAACAGCAAGAAAAGAGAGGTTCTGGCTATACTAATATCAGACAAATGAGACTTCAAATGTAAAACAATTAAAAGAGACAAAGAAGGACACTATGTATTAATAAAAGGAATAATTCATCAAGAAGACATAACATGACCACTTATAGTTTATACAGAACTCATATGTATAAATTGATATTCTTAGGATATTCTTATATATCCTTTGAATAAATCCATGTGAAATTTTCCTCCTCCTAAAATGGTGCATAATAAAAGCATGAAATGTATAGTATGCAGACACCATTTATTAGATAGTTTGTAGTGTATAAATTTATAACATTTCATTTTGGCAGGGTAAGAGCTGATTCTAATTTACCATTTTATTCTATCAGGTACCGGCAAAACAAATTCTCATGTTGAATGATGAGATGCAAAGCCATTTGATCTTAAAGCTGAAATTAGGAATAATATAAATGGCCATTTCAACTTTAACCAATTGAAAATATCTAATACTTTAAAGCGATCCTTGTTTTAAAATGGCAGATAATCTGGGAAAATTGACTAGTGGCTTTGGCTGGAAGGCAGATTTTAAAAACCATGAACTTGGATATTTAGCAGAAGAGATTTCCAAATTAAATGTGGAAAGCACAGCCTGGTTTCAACTCACAGCTTATAGTGAAATGCGACAGGAGAGAGATAAGCGAGAACTAAACTCCTGAGTATAAAGAAACCAGAAATTGATGTCCTGGAAAATTCTGGGCTTCCAGGAAGGGAGACCCCAGGTAATAGTGCTCCATGTGAGGATCTGACTAAATGTGGAACCAGCCAGCCATTTCAGATTAAGTCAGGATTGGACATGGAGTTATCAAGGAAGGATTTGTGGAAACTCCTTATGTCTGATGGGCACAATCCAAGGCTACTGCATAGAAAGCCAACAAGAGTGTTGAGGTTTTAATCTAAATCCCATTTCATAAAGGTAGGATAATTTCTACTCAATACTGTATGTTTGAAACTGTAATCAGAGCATCTCTCTGGAGATGTGATTTAATCAAGAGTGGTTGTTAAGCTGGATATATAAAATATAAAGAGAACCACTGCCAGTCGGGACTGAGAGGGACAGAGAAGGGACTTGGAGGAAAATAACTTCAGAGGCAAAATCATGGAGGCTGAGGTCTGAAGTCAAGAAGCCTCGGGGCAGGAGACTGGACCCACCCAACCCTGTGGAGAGGGTGAGTTTGCCCCAAAGGCAGAGGGTGGGCCTTCCACCTCGTTGCAGTGGAAGAGTCATGTTCCTTCAGGCCTTGAAGAAAGTGAAGCACATTCCTTGGGGTTTGGGGAGAGCCTGGATGGCACCTCATGGAGGGGCTGAGTGTGTGCCCCAAAGACGACAGAGAGCCCAGATGTAGCCCCAATGCTTGGAGAGGGTGGAGCTGAGAAAAAGGTGGTCTCCTCAGTGTCCCCCAAGGTTGCATTTGGAGAGAGGCAAGCCACTGCATGGCCGCTGGAAAGGGGTGGGACTCCGTTTTTAGAAGCTCCGAAGATAAATGATTCTCAGACTTTGAAATCTAATGGACTTCGTCCTGTGGGTTTTCTAAACTGTATGGGTGCAGTAACCCTTGTGTTCTTTCCTCCATATAGAAATGCATATATGTACCCCATGACTGTTCCTTCTTTGTATGTTGGCAGCAAGTAACTTGTTATGAGTATTCAAAGACCCAAAGCCAGAGGATAATTTTGCCTTCAAACAGACCATGTCTGTAACTAACTTTGATAGGAGTTTGTATGTTTCTAACCTTGTATTTCATGTATATTGCTACTGAAATGGTTTAAGGATTTGTGATATTATTATGAAATGAATGCATTTTGTATACGGGGAAAACATGTCTTTTTTTAGGGCCCAGAGGGTGGAATGTGTTGGTTTGAAAGGATGTATGTCCCCTAGAAAACCCATGTTTTAATCTAAAGCCCATTTCATAAAGGCAGAATAATCCCTATTCAATACTGTATGTTTGAAACTGTAATCAGATCATCTCTCTAGAGATGTGATTTAATCAAGAGTGGTTGTTAAGCTGGATTAGGTGATGACAGGTCTCCACCCATTTGGTCATATCTTGATAAGTTTCTGGAGTCCTATAAAATAGGAAACACTTTGGAGAATGAGAGAGATTCAGAGAGAGCAGAGAATGCTGCAGCACCACGAAGCAGAGAGTCCACCTTGGAGATGAAGAAGGAAAACACCTCTTGGGGAGCTTCAGAAAACCGGAAGCCAGGAGAGGCTTTTTTTTTTTTTACTTTCACTTTTTTAATTATAGAAATAATACATTTTCAGTGTAGGAAAATTAGAAGATACATATAAAGCAATGGTCCTATCTGTATCCTTCCAGATTTTTTCTGTTGGACATATTATATATCCACATGTAAATTTTGTTACAATAATTCCCACTCCCCCAAAAAACTCAAAAACAACAAAAATCAAACATAGTAAATTAAGTTAGAATGGTCTTAACTGTAGCATAGATCTACTTTATATTTATATGTATACATACAAATCTATGTGCATTTATTTCACTTTCAACTTTGATAAGGTTAAAATAATGCCAAATGATCCTACTTCAAACAGCAGCAGTTTCAGAATGATTCAGAACTTGATTCATGCATGCTGCAGATAAACAGCCAAGTATTATTTTTTCATTAAAATATGTAGCTTTCTACAGTTGCCTCCTCTGAAGAGATGAATGTTCTGCAGTTTCAGTCACAAGCTCTTCACATATATACAGTTATATTTTAGCAAAATCTTCATTCATTCTGGCCTTCTTGAAAATATTCATCAAACACAGAAGAGGATTCATCTTCATGTTCCTTTGGTTCTTTAAATTCCAAATCTTCTCCATACTGAATGGCAAAATCAATATGCTGTAATACGATGTTCATGCTTTCTTCATCTGGCTGATCGTAAGGTAAAAATCGAACCATGCTGCAGTCATCAATCAGTCCACATATAGCATTAGTCAATTTTTTGAATTTTTTGCTTCTTAAGTCACTTAGCAGATGATGCTGTGTTCGCCATGTGTCCTCCCAGGTGAGAGAGGAACACTGACCGTGTTCACGAAGTGCCTTTCCAGATAAGAGAGAAACTCGGTGCTCGCCACGTGCCCTTCCACCTAAGAGAGAAACGTTGAACTTCATCGACCTTCTTGAACCAAGGTATCATTCCTTGGATGCCTTAGATTGGACATTTCTATAGACTTGTTTTAATTGGGACATTTTCTCAGCCTTAGAACTGTAAAGTAGCATCTGATTAAATTCCCTTTTTAAAAAGCCATTCTGTTTCTGTTATATTGCATTCCGGCAGCAAGCAAACTAGAACATACTTTTTATTAAAAAGTTAAGTAAGTGAATTTTCACACCAACCAGTTTGAGAGTCCAGTGTTAATGCAATATTTCTAGTGAGAATTTGTTGTTATTAGAAGGATGGGAGTGAAATAGTGTGAAATGCTGTTGAATGCTTCTATCAGATTACTGTAGGTAATTGGACTGGTATTAACTTGATTCCCTTTCATTGCCTTGTTTAAGAACTGTTAAAATATCACTGTTTAAATTCCAATACCATTTCTGTTTCACGTAATGAGAAAATAGCCAAATTCACTTAAAATTTTCACAATTATATATGAAGAACTCTCCTGTTTTTATTGAAATTCACTAGAGTTGAATGTAGTATGAAACCACTTAGCCCTTGCATTGGACAAAAAATTCAGTATCATGATAAAATTCCATGTTAAGAGAAGTAGGTTTTTTAAAAATGATTTATTTTCAGTTAGGCTTAAGAAATCTGTTATGCAGGGAAGCAGATCACCTGAATGTGTTGTAGCAAATAAAATTTTTAAAAGGGATTAAATTTGAATTCCTCCAGTTGTTTGAATGAGGACAGGTGGGTAGGAACATGACAAAATTACTGTTAGTGTTTCTTTCCTTAAGGAAAAAGATGTGAACCCTAGACTTATTTCAGGGAAGCCTTTGAAGCCATGATGGACATAAGTCTAACTTAAATGTATGTATGTTTCATTATATTGCTCTTAAGACTGCTGAGGTGGCAGTTTAATTCTTCAAAACAATAAAATGGAAGCATAAATACTAAAAAAAATAAAGAAGAAAAAGAAGACATAACAATCAGAAATATTTATACCCCAAGCCAGAATGTCCCAAAATAAATAAGGGACTCACTGACAACACAGAAGGGAGAAGCAGACACCTCTAAATTAATAGTTCAAACCTCAATACACTGTTCTCATTAATGAATAGAATGTCTAGAAAAAGATCAATATGAAAACAGAGATTTTGAATAATATGATAAATGGACGAGACTTAACAAACCAATACACCCACAAAGTAGGATACACATTTCTCTCAAGTGCTCATGGCTTATTCTGCAAAACAGACCACATGTTGGGTCATAAAGCAAGTCTCAATAAATTAAAGAAGATTGAAATCATACAAAACACTTTCTCAGATCATAAAGGAATGAAGTGGGAAAAAAATAAAAGGCAGAGAGCCAGAAAATTCACAAATGCATGAGGCTAAACAAAACACTCTTAAACAACCAGTGGGTCAAGGAAGAAATTACAAGGGAAATCAGTAAATATCTTGAGGAAAATGAAAACACAACATATCAAAATTTATGGGATGCAGCAAAGGCAGTGCTAAGAGAGAAATGTATTGCCCCAAATGCCTATATCAAAAAAGAAGAAAGAGTAAAAGTCAAGGAATTAAGTGTTCACTTGGCAGAACTAGAGAAACAACAGCATCCCAAACACAAAGCAAGCAAAAGTAAAGAAATAACGAAGATTAGGGCAGAAATAAATGAAATTGAGAACATTAAAACAATCAAGAAAATCAATAAAACCAGAAGCTGGTTCTATGAGAAAATCAATAAGATTGATGAGCCCTTAGCAAGATTGACAAAAAGAAGAAGAGAGAGGATGCAAATAAATAAAAATAAAAAATGGAAGAGGAGACATAACCCTGCAGAAATAAAGGAGGTAATGAGAGGATACTATGAACAACTTTATGCTAATAAATTAGACAATGTAGATGAAATGGACAACTTCCTAGAAAGGCATGAACAACCAACATTGACAAGAGAACAAATAGACGACCTCAACAAACCAATCACAAGGAAAGATATTGAATTAGTCATTAAGAAGCTGCCCCCCACCCCCCAAAAAAGTACAGGATCAGGTGGCTTCATATGTAAATTTACCAAATATTCAAGAAAGAATTAGTACCAACCCTGCTCAGACTCTTTAAAAAACTGAAGAAGAGGGAAAGCTACCTAATTCATTCATTGAATCCAACATCCCCCTCTTACCAAAGTCAGAAAAAGATACAAGAAGAGAAAATTACAGACCAATCTCTCTAATGAACATAGATGCAAAAATCCTCACCAAAGTTCTTGCAAATTGAATCCAGCAGCACATCCAAAGAATTATAATCACGACCAAGTAGAATTCATCCCAGGTATGCAAGGATGGTTCAACATAAGAAAATCAATAAATGTAATACACCATATCAACAAATCAAAGCAGAAAAAAAAACACATGATCATCTCGATTGATGCAGAAAATTCATTTGGCAAAATTCAACATCCTTTCCTGTTGAAAACACCTCAAAGGATGGGAATAGAAGGGAACTTCCTTGATATGATAAAGGGAATATTTGAAAAACCCACAGCTAATATCATCCTCAATGGGGAAAAACTGAAAACTTTCCCCCTAAGATCAGGAACAAGGCAAGGATGTCCACTGTCACCACTGTTATTCAAAATTGTATTGACAGTTCTAGCCAGAGCAATTAGACAAGGAAAGGGAATACAAGGCATCAAAATTGTAACGGAAGAAATAAAATCTCACTGTGTGCAGATGATATGATACTATATGTCAAAAACCCCAAAAAATCTACAGCAAAACTTCTAGAGCTAATAAATGAGTACAGCAGAGTAGCAGGTTGCAAGATCAACACTCAAAAATCTGTAGTGTTTCTATACACTAGTAATGAGCACTCTGAGGGGGAAGTTGAGAAAAAAAATCTATTTACAATTGAAACCAAAAGAATACAATAGTTAGGAATAAATTTAACTAAGGATACAAAAGACCTATACAAAGGAAACTATAAGAAATTGCTAAAAGAAATCACAGAAGACCTAAATAATGGAAGGGCATACCATGTTCCTGGATTGGAAGACTAAATATAGATAAGATGTCAATTCTACCTAAATTGATTTACAGATTCAATGCAATACCAATTAAAATCCAAAAAACTTACTTTGAAGAAATAGAAAAACCAACAACCAAATTCATCTGGAAGGGCAGAGTGCCCTAAATGGCTAAAAGAATACTGAGAAAGAAAAATGAAGTTGGAGGTCTCACACTACCTGAATTTAAGATGTATTATGAAGCTACAGTGGTCAAAACAACATGGTACTGGCATAAAGATAGATATACTGATCAATGGAATCGAATAGAGTGTTCAGATACAGACCCTCTCATCTATGGACAATTGATCTTTGATAAGGCAGTCAAGCCATCTCACCTGGGACAGAACCGTTTCTTCAATAAATGGTGCCCAGAGAACTGGATATCCACATGCAAAAGAATGAAAGAGGATCCATATCTCACACCGTATACAAAAATGAACTCAAAGTGGATCAAAGACCTAAACATTAGATCTAAGACCATAAAATTTTTAGAAGAAAATGTAGGGAAATATCTTATAAATCTTATAATATGAGGTGGTTTCCAAGATCTTACACCCAAAGCACGAGCATTGAAGAAAGAAATAGATAAATGGGAACTCCTCAAAATTAAACACTTTCGTGCATCAAAGAACTTTGTCAAGAAAGTAAAAAGAGAGCCTATACAATGGGAGACAATATTTGGAAATGATTTATCAGATAAGGGTCTAGTATCCAGAATACATAAAGAGATTGTTCAACTCAACAACAAAAAGACAAACAACCCAATTACAAAATGGGCAAAAGACATGTACAAACACTTCTCAGAAGAGGAAATACAAATGGCTAAAAGGCCCATGAAAAGATGCTCAACTTCCCTTACTATTAGGGAAATGCAAATCAAAACCACAATGAGATATCATCTCACACCCTGCACAATGGCCATTATCAATAAAACAGAAAATGACAAGTGCTGAAGAAGAGGTGGAGAAAGAGGCACACTTATCCACTGTTTGTGGGGATGTCAAATAGTACAAATACTGTGGAAGGTAGTTTGCCAGTTCCTCAGGAAGCTAAGTATAGAATTGCCATAGATCCAGTAATATCATTGCTAGGTATCTATTCAGAGGACATGAGGGCAAGAACAAAAATGGACATTTGCACACCAATGTTTATAGCAGTATTATTTACAATTGCCAAGAGATGGAAACAGCCCAAATGTCCATTAACAAGCAAGTGGCTAAACAAGCTGCAGTATATACATACAATGGAATATTATGCAATTCTAAATCAGAATAAAGTCACAAAGCATGTAACAACATGAATGAACCTTGAGGACATTATGCTGAGTGAGATTAGCCAGAAACAAAAGGACAAATACTCTATGGTCTAACTGATATGAACTGACATTAGTGAATAAACTTGGAGAATTTCAGTTAAGAACAGAGGCCATCAAGAGATAGAAATAGGGTAGATTTTGGGTAATTGGAGCTGAAGAGATACAGACTTTGCAACAGAACTGATTGTAAAAATTCAAAAATTCAGAAAAAATAGCAAAATACTACCTAATTGTACCACAATTATGTTAGTACACTAAATGAAGCTGAATGTGAGAATGACAGAGGGAGAAGGGCTGGGGGCACAAATAAAACAAAAACAATAGACAATAAAGACTGAGGTGGTATAATCTAGGAATGTCTATAGTTTACAACGATAGTGACTAAATGTAATTTGACTAAATGTACAAATTAAAAATGTTTTTGCATGGGAAGAACAAAGGAATGTCAGTACTGCAGGATGTCAAAAGTAGATGGTCATTTATATTTTAAAACTTTAACTTACATGTGAGATGAAAGAAAAAAATCCTTATTTGGCAAAAAATTTATATTTTGACTAGTGAATTTCATAATATAATTTATATGGACAGGTTAATTGAACACCATAAGTACATGGGAACTTGAGTAGGGAATGAGATTTTGTAGGTTTGTCTAGAATGATGCTCTGATAAATCCCAGAGTGATTTGAAAGTGAATAAAATGTATTTGCAAAGTCCCCTTGGGGAAATGGTGAGAAAGGGGAAAAATTCAACTTCTCCAAGTAGAGAATTCTTGATATTCTCACAAGCAGTGGGGACAACCAAAGCAATAGGCTGAGCCCCCAATCTTGGGGTTTGTTCATATGAAACTTAACCCTGCAAAGGATAGGCTAAGCCTACTTAAATTAGGCCTAAGAGTCACCCCCAAGAGAACCTCTTTTGTTGCTCAGATGTGGCCTCTCTCCCTCAGCCAACATTACAAGCAAACTCACTGCCTTCCCCCTGTCTATGTGGGACATGAATCCCAGGGGCGTAAACCTTCCTGGCAGTTGGGACAGAAATCCTAGAATGAGCTGAGACTCAGCATCAAGGGATTGAGAAAATCTTCTTGACTGAAAGGGGGAAGAGCAAAATGAAACAAAATAAAGTGCCAATGGCTGAGAGATTTCAAACAGAGTCGAGAGTTTATCCTGGAAGTTATTTGTGTGCATTAAATACATATCATCTTTTCAGTGAAGGCATAACAGAGAGGCTGGAGGGAGCTGTCTGAAAATGTAGAGCTGTGTTCCAGTAGCCATGTTTCTTGAAGATGTTGTGTAATGATACAGCTTTCACAATGTCACTGTGTGATTGTGAAAACCTTGTGTCTGATGCTCCTTTTATCTACCTCATCAACAGATGAGTAAAACATATGGATTAAAAATAAATAAATAATAGAGGAACAAATGTAAAAATATATTTAGTAAATTGAAATGGTAGTGATCAATGAAAGGGAGGGGTAAGGGGTATGGTATGTATGAGTTTTTTTCTGTTTTCTGTTTATTTCTTTTTCTGAATTGATGCAAATGTTCTAAGAAATGATCATGATGATGAATATACAATATGTGATGAAAAAAAGAATATTCATATTATATGTTGATTGGTTTTATTAATTAAAATTTTAAAATTAATGATAATAATAAAAATTAGGCCTAAGAGTCACCCCCAGAGAACCTCTTTTGTTGCTCAGATGTGGCCTCTCTCTCTCTCTCAGCCAACATGGCAAGCAAACTCACAACCCTCCCCCTCTCTACATGGGACATGACTCCCAAGGGTGTAAACCTCCCTGGCAACGTGGGACAGAAATCCTATAATGAGCTGAGACTCATCATCAAGGGATTGAGAAAATCTTCTCAACCGAAAAGGGAAAGAGAGAAATGAGACAAAATAAAGTCTCAGTGGCTGACAGATTTCAAACAGAGTCAGGAGGTTATCCTGGAGGTTATTCTTACACATTTTATAGATATCCCATTTTTAGTTTAAGGTATGGTAGAGAGGCTAGAGGGAAGTGCCTGAAAATGTAGAGCTGTGTTCCAGTAGCCATGTTTCTTGAAGATGATTGTATAATGATATAGCTTTCACAATGTGACTGTGTGATTGTGAAAACCTTGTGTCTGATGCTCCTTTTAGCTATGATAATGACAGATGAATAAAAAATATGGATTAGAAATAAATGAATAATAGAGGGAACAAATGTTAAAATGAAATGAATAGATTAAAATACTAGTGAACAATGAAAGGGAGTGGTAAGGGGTATACAAAAAAAATAGGGAAACAGTTTAAAATCTATTGAGTAGATGGAAATTCTAGTGGTCAATGAGAGGGAGGAGTAAGGCATACAGTATGTGTGAGTTTTTTCTTTTTTCTTTTTTTTTCTTTTTCTGAAGTGATGCAAGCATTCTAAAAAATGATCATGGTGATAAATGCACTACTATATGATGATATTATGAGCCGCTGATTGTACACCATACATGGAATGTTTATATGTTGAGAATGTTCATGTTTGCATGTTATTTTGGTTTGACAATATAAAATAAATTAAATTTTAAAAATTTTGAAGAAAATATAGGGGAATATCTTACAAAATTTGTAATAGGAGGCAGTTTTCTAGATCTTATACCCAAAGCACGAGCATTGACGAAAGAAATAGATAAATGGGAATTCCTCAAAATTAAACACTTTTGTGCATCAAAAAAGTTTGTCAAGAAATAAAAAGGCATCCTATGCAATGGAAGGCAATAGTTGGAAACCACATATTAGATAAGGGTTTAGTATCCAGAATAGATAAAGAGATTCTTGAACTCAACAACCAAAAAACAAAAAACTCAATTTAAAAAATGGGCAAAATTATTTATCTTCGTTTGCCAATCCCCAACCAATACCATTTATGCTAACCCTAAAGAACATCTAGGGCTTAATCTGAGATTCTATGAAGGTTCCATGCACTATGATTACTTTCCAGAAACCTACAACCTCCAGTTGGGTTCCTAGGCCAGATAAGTCCTGAAACCCAGTGGGGCCAGTCTCCAGAACATCAACTAGTTCCATCCCCTGTGCCATCTTGTCAACAGCCCTTTCCAATATGAAAAAGTTAGAATGGGCTATGCAAATACTCCCAAAAGATTGGGAGAAAAATCAAAGAAGAAGGTGGAGTTCTAACAGAGAAGATAGGATTTAACAAATGAGTCTGAGTGCTGAATCATTATATTGATATCTCTTTCAGTCTCTAGTGTCTTGGAGAAGCTAGAAGGAAAAACCTAAAATTGTGGAACTGTAACCCATACCAGACTTTGAAACCTGTTCTGTAACTAATTGTTGTGGTGTACTTTGAAATGTATTGCTTTTTTTCACAATAAATAAATACATAAAACCAAAAAAATGGGCAAAAGACATGAACAAACACTTCTCAGAAGTGGAAATACAAATGGCTGAAAAGCACGTGAAAAGATGATCAACTTCACTGACTATCACGGAAATACAAGTCAAAACTACAATGAGGCATCATCTCACACCCACCAGAATGGCCATTATCCAAAAAAAAAAAAAGCAAAGCAGAAAACGACAAGTGCTGGAGAGAATGTGGAGAAGGAGGCACACATATCCACTGTTGGTAGGAATGTAAAATGGTACAAGTTGTCAAAAGCAGTCTGGCAGTTCCTCAGGAAGCTAGGTACAGAATTGCCATATGATCCAACAATACCATTGCTAGGTATCTATTCAGAGGACATGAGAACAAAGACACAATGGACATTTGCACACCAATAATTATAGCAGCATTATTTATGATTGGAAATCAAAATTTATATTTTGACAGAGATGGAAACAGTCCAAATGTCCATCAACTGAAGAGTGGCTAAACAAGCTATGGTTATACATACAATGGAATATTACACAGCTGCAAGATAGAATAAATCATGAAGCATGTAGCAACATCAATGGATCCTGAAGGCAATGTGCTGAGTATAATTAGCCAGAAACAAAATGACAAATAACATATGGTCTCACTGATATGAACTAACATTAATGAGTGAACTTGGAGAATTTCAGTTAAGAACACAGGGTATCAGGAGGTAGAAAGAGGGTAGACATTGGGTAATTGGTGCTTAAGGGATAAAGATTGTGAAACAGGACTGTATTACTTAGGGTTCTCTAGAGAAAGAGAATCAACAGGGAACACTCACAAATATAAAATTTATAAAAGTGTCTCACGTGACTGTGGGAACACAGAGTCCAAAATCCGCAGGGCAGGCTGTGAAGCTGACGATTCTGATGGAGGGTCTGGACAAACTCCACAGGAAAAGCTTGCCAGCTGAAGCAGGAAGACAGCCTGTCTCTTCTGAATCCCCCTTAAAAGGCTTCTAGTGATTAGATTAAGCATCACTCATTGCAGAAGATGCGCCCCTTGGCTAATTACAAATGGAATCAGCTGTGGATGCAGCTGACGTGATCATGATTTAATTCTATGAAATGCCGTCATTGCAACAGACAGGATTGTAAAAATTCAGAACTGGATAGCACAATACTACCTGATTGTAGTACAATAACGTAAGCACACTGAATGAAACTGAATGTGAGAATGATAGAGGGAGAAGGGCTGGGGGCACATATGAAACCAGAAGGAAAGATAGATGATAAAGACTGAGATGGCATAACTTAGGAATGCCTAGAGTGTACAATGATAGTGATTAATTTGTATAAATTAAAAAAATGTTTTTGCATGAGGAAGAACAAAGGAATGTCAGTATTGCAGAGTGTTAAAAATAGATGGTCATGCATATCTTGAAGCTTCAACTTCTGTGAAGTTTTTGTCAAGAGACTAAAGGGAGAAACGTTTATTTGGTGCAAAATTTATATTTTGACTAGTGCATTTACTAATTTAACTAGTTTGGTCAGTGTAATTGAACACCATAAGTACATGGAACCTTGAATTGGGCATGAGATTTTTGTTGGTTTGTCCAGATTAGTGTGATGACCTGATAAATATCAGAGTGATTCAAACAATGAATAAAGAAGTATTTGCAAAGTCCCCTTGGGGGAATGGGGAGAAAGGGAGAAATATTCAACTTTCTCATTTGGAGAATTCCTGGTATTCTCACAAGCAGTGAAGATGGTCAAATCAATAAGTCAAGTCCTCAATCTTGGGGTTCACCCCTATGAAATATATCCCTGCAAAGGATAGGCTAAGCCTACTTAAAATTAGGCCTAAGAGTCACCCCCAGAGAACCTCTTTTTTGGTCAGATGTGACTTCTTTCTCTAAGCCGACATGGCAAGTGAACTCATTGCTCTCCCCCTCTATGTGGGACATGACTTCCAGGGGTTTAAACCCCCCTAGCAGCGTAGGACAAAAATCCTAGAATGAGATGGGACTCATCATCAAGGGATTGAGAAAATCTTCTTGACCAAAAGGGGGAAGAGAGAAATGAGACAAAATAAAGTGTCACTCGAACAGAGTTGAGAGGTTATCCTGGAGGTTATTCTTACATAGTATATAGATATGCCCCTCTGTAGTTTATGGTGTATTTGAGTGGGTAGAGGGAAGTACATGAAACCATAGAGCTGTGTTCCAGTAGCCATGTTTCTTGAAGATGATTGTATAATGCTATAGCTTTTACAGTGTGACTGTGCGATTGTGAAAACCTTGTGTTTGATGCTCCTTTTACCTATGGTATGGAAAGATGATTAAAAAGAAACAAACAGTGGGAGAACAAAGGCTAATATAAGTTGAGTAGACTGAAATATTGGTGATCAATGAGAAGAAGGTTTAAGGGGTATGGTATGTTTGAGTTTTTTCTTTTTTCTTTTTTCTTTCTTTTGTTGGAGAGATGAACATGTTCAAAAAAAGTGTCATGGTGATAAATATACAACTATGTGATGATATTGTGAGCCACTGATTGTACATCACATATAGAATGTTTGTAAGTCAAGAATATTTGTATGTTTGTTAAGGTTGGCAATAAAAATATGTTTAAAAAAGAAGGAATTCATACCAATCTTATTCAAATGCTTCAAAAAAAATTTGAAGAGGAAGGAAAACTACCTAACTCATTCTATGAAGTCAACATCATCCAATTACCAAAGCCAGACAAAGATACTGCAAGAAAAGAAAATTACAGACCAATCTCGCTAATGAATATAGATGAAAAAATCCTCAACAAAATACTTGCAAATCGAATCCAACAGCACATGAAAAGAATTACACACCCTCACCATGTGGGATTTATTCCAGGTATGTAGGGATGATTCAACATAAGAAAATCAATTAATGTAATACACCATATCAACAAATCAAAGCAGAGAAACCACAAAATCATCTCAATTGATGCAGAAAAGGCATTTTGCACAATTCAACATCCTCTCTTGATGAAAACACTTCAAATGATAGGAATAGAAGAAAACTTCCTCAACATGATAAAGGTAATATATGAAAAACCCACAGCTAATGTTGTCAATGTGGAAAGACTGAAAGCTTTCCCTCAAAGAACAGGAACAAGACAAGGATGTCCACTGTCACCGTTGTTATTCAACATTGTGTTGGAAATTCTATCCACAGCAATTAGATGAGAAAAAGAAATAACAGTCATCCAAATTGGAAAGGAAGAAGTAAAACTCTCACTGTTTGCAGATGATATGACACTATATGCCAAAAATCTACAGCAAAGCTACTAGAGCTAATAAATGAGTTCAGCAAAGTGGCAGGATACAGGATCAGCACCCAAAAATCTATAGTGTTTCTGAACACTAATAATGAGCAATCTGAGGTAGAAATCAAGAAAAAAAAATAGCAACTGAAGAATCGAATATTTAGGAATAAATTTAGCAAAGGATACAAAAGACCTATACACAGAAAACTACAAGAAATTGCTAAAATAAATCATGGTAGACCTAAATAATTGGAAGGGCATGCCGTGTTCATGGATTGGAAGACTAAATATAGTTAAGATGTCAATTCTATCAGATTGATTTATAGATTCAATGCAATACCAATTAATATCCCCAAAATATATTTGCAGAAATAGAAAAACTAATAACCATATTTATTTGGAAGGGAAGGGTTCTATGAATAGCTAAAAATATCTTGAGAAATAAAAATGAAGTGGGAGGTCTCACACTACCCCACTTTAAAGCATATTACAATGCTACAGTGATCAAAACAGCATGGCAGGGTGCACATGTAGTCCCGTGGTTAGAATGACTCCCTTCCATGCAGGAGACCTGGGTTCGATTCCCCCCACCCACCCACCCCCAAAAACAGCATGGAACTGGCATAAAGATAGATATACTGACCAATAGAATTAAATAGAGTGTTCAGATATAGACCTTTTCATCTATGAACAATTAATCTTTGAGAAGGCAGTCAAACCAACCCAACTGTGACCGTACAGCCTCTTCAATAAATGGTGCTTGGAGAACTGGATATCCATGTGCAAAGCAATGAAGGACCCATATCTCAAACCCTATATAAAAATTAACTCAAAATGGACCAACAACCTAAATATTAGAGCTAACACTCTAAACTTTTAGAAGAAAATATGAAGAAGTATTCTATAAATCTTGCAATAGGAGGCTGTTTCCTAGACTTTATGCCCAAAGCACAAACATTTTTTAAAAATAGATAAATGGAAACTCCTCAAAATTAAACACTTTTGCACATCAAAGATCTTTGTCAAGAAAGTAAAAAGGAAGTCTACACAAAGAGAGTCAATATTTGGAAGCCACATATCAGATAAGGGTTTAGTAACCAGAATATATAAAGAGATCCTTCAAATCCACAACAAAAAGACAAACAACCCAATTTTAAAATGGGCAAAAGACATGAACATACACTTCTAAGAAGAGGAAATACAAATGGCTAAAAGTCACATGAAAAGATGCTCAACTTCACTGGCTATTATGGAAATACAAATCAAAACCACAATGAGATATCATCTGACACCCACTAGAATGGCAATTATCAAAAAAAAACAGAAAACAAAAAGTGCTGGAGAAGATTTAGAGAAAGAGGAATACTTATCCACTGTTGGTGGAAATGTAAAATGGTTCAACCACTCAGGAAGGCAGTTCCGTGGTTCTTTAGGAAGCTAAATACCATTACTAGGTATATATTCAGAGGACCTGAAGGCAAGGACACAAAGGGAGATTTGCACACCAATGTTTATAGCAGCATTATTTATGACTGCCAAGAGATGAAAAGAGCCCTAAGGTCCATCAACAGATGATTGGCTGAACAAGCTGTGGTATATGCATATGATGGGATATTATGCAGCTGTAAGACAGAATAAAATCATGAAGCATGTAACAATCTTGTTAAACCTTGAGGACATTACACTGAATGAAATTAGCCAGAAACAAAAGGACAATTACTGTGTGGTCTCATTAATAGGAACTAACATTAATGAGTGAGCTTTGAGATTTGAAGTTAAGAACACAGATTATCAGGAGATAAAAAACAAGGTAGAGATTGGGCAATTGGTGCTAAAGGAATACAGATTGTGCAACAGGATTCATTGTAAAAATTCAGAAATGGATAGCACTATACATCCTGACTATAGCACAATATAAGTATGACATACATTGTGCATGAAGCTGAATGTGAGTACAATTGAGGGAAAAGGGCTGGTGGCATATATGTAATCAGAAGGAAAGAGAGAATAAAGACTGAGATGGTATAATTTAGGAAAACCTAGAGCAGATAATGGTGATGAATAGATTTACAAATAAAAAAAATCTTTTTTACATGAGGGAGAACAAATGAATGTCAATATTGTAGGGTTTTGAAAATAAATGGTATATGGACAAAAGTACAACCAGTGTAAGCTAGGGTCTATAGTCAACAGTAACACTGTAATATGCTTCACTAAATGTAACAAAGGCATTATGCCAAAACTGAATGTCAACAGGCTGGGGGGATGGGGGATGGGGAATGGATTCTTTGTGGAAGAAAAGGAAATGTCTTCATATAGATTATGGTTGCAAAGGCATGTCTATTTACTTAGGTTGGATTGTATGATGTGTGAATAAAACTGTTTAAAAATGAAAAAATAATTAACCTGGATATTTTAGAATCCCATAGTGGGGAAGGCCTTGCTGAACAAGACCCAAAACCCAGATACCATAAAAGAAAATGCTGACAAATTTGAGTGCATAAAAATTTTAAAAGGCAGGGAACCTGAATGGTCATTTACACACCGATGTTTATAGCAGCATTATTCATGATTGCCAATGGTTGGAATCAGCTCAGTTATCTACCAATGGACAAGTGACCTAAAAAACTGTACATATATATGATGGAATATTATGTAGCTGTAAGAAGGAATGAAGTCTTGATGCATGCAACAATAAGGATGAACCTTAAGAACATTGCATTGAATAAAATAAGCCAGATACAAAAGGACAAATATTGTATGGTCCCTAATATGAACTAATTATAATAAGCAAATTCTAGGAGTTGAAATCTAGACTACAGATTACCAGGAGATAGAAGGAGGGTAGAGAATGGGCAGATGATGCTTAATCTGTAAAGAATGATTGTAAGTGTTCAGAAGTGGATAGCATGATACTATGTGATGGTAGTACAATTCTCCATGTGTAACTAACAATACTGCATGTGAGTATGGTTAAAAGGTGAAAGATAGGAGAGTTCCAAGAAGATGGCAGAATAGGATAGGTTGAGTTCACCCCTGCTCCAAGGAACAGTTAAAGAAGGAATGGGAGGATGACTAAGTTGGTGATTCCAGCATGTAAGTGAACTGGGAGTCTTCTGCACCACCTAGGGAGGCCTTGATTGCAAAAGATGAGGAACTGAGATGCAGAGAACTGGAAACTGTCCAGCTGGTGACAACAGCCTAATGCAGAAGCCCAGAACCGTCAGAAGTGCACAGACAGGGAGACAAAGACTAGGAAGTAAGCCAAGCCACATTCCTTGAATGTGCTATACTCACTAGCGCAGCCCCACAACCCACCCCACACCCCATACACCTGAACCCCGTCACCCGACACCTGCCTTGCACTCCAAGTGCCCCTGCCCCACAACCCCCACCCGAAGTGCACACATGCCTGCCCCAGCCCAAACCACCTCTCCTTCAAAAGTGCAGTCTTACCCTTCCCTTCTGAGCCCTACCTCCCTGTCCTTTCCCCCTGCAGGCGGTTGCCAGCACATAAAGACTGCAGGTACTTACCTCCATACCCAGGCTGTACCTGTCCCCAGCCCATAAAGTCATGCAACCCCACCCCATCTCCCACCCTGAGCGCTGCACATGTATACATCCGTTTATGGCCCTCCCAGATCTGTGCATACGCAGGGCCCTCAGTCATACCCCTCAGCTCTGGGCAAGTGCTGACTGGCACACCCAGGCAACATCCACCCCCAGCCTATGCAGATGCAAGGCTGGTCTGCTTTCCTGAGCTCTGCTCATATACAAAAAGGGTCCTGTGCACTAAACCAATGCACACAGTCTCCCCACCCCCAGATCTCTGCACCAGCACAGCCACATGCTCCCCAATGCTGGGCACCCACACTCACAGGCACCAGCATAGCATCCCCAACCTGCGCCTATACCTGTGCTGCAATGCATCATCACACTGTTGTGCCCTGCCCCATGCCCTGCATCTTTCTCCACATCCATCCCGCAACACAAGGCTTTAGACTAGTGAAGGAAATCAACTTCCAAAGTATTTACATGCGTGAAGACAGCAGATCACTAAACATATCATGATGCAGACAGATATAGCCCTGCCTAATGACAAATTAAAACACCAGAGGAGACACAGACATTGGAACAACTAATCAAAGATGTTCATACAACTCTACTTAATAAAATAAGTGGGATAGCAAAATGACACGAAGGAGATCAAGAAGATATTAGAAGAGCATAAAGAGGAATTTGAAAGAATAAATAGAAAAATAGCAGATATCACAGAGATTAAAGACTCTGTTGAGCAAGTAAAACACACTAGAGGCACACAACACCAGATTTGAAGAGACAGAAGAAAGAATAAGTGATATCGAGGACAGGATAACTGACTTCAAAGACTCAAAATTGATTTCTAAATGATTTCTAAATGTTGTGTTAATTTCTTTTTTTCTTTAATAAAAAAAAGGAGAAGACCTTAATAGTATAATAATCCATAATAATGCCAATGATGATAATAATCATATATTACATCAATGGTAGTACTATGAGGTTACTGTGAAGAATAAATGAATAAATATATAATATGCTTAGAACAGACTTTGGCATGTTAAAAAAAAAAAGACTCAAAACAGCATATGGAAAAATTTGAATTGGATCTCAGAGAAAGGATAGACAAAACAAAGTTCACAAACATAAGACTCATTGGTGTCCCAGAAGGAGAAGAGAAAAGCAAAGGCCTAGGGAGATTAGCTGAGGATATAATGGGGGAAATTTTCCCAACCCTTATAAAGGACATAAATATACAAGTAAATGAAGCTCAACAAACTCCAGATAGAATAAATCCAAATAGGCCTTCCCCAAGACACATACTAATCAGTCTGTCAAATATTGAAGAGAAGCAGAAAATTCTGAAAGCAGCAAGAGGAAAACAATCTACTACATACAAGGGAAACCACGTAAGACTGGATTCAGACTACTCAGCTGGCACTATGGAGGTGAGAAGGCAGTGGTATGATATATTTAAGATCCTAAAAGAGAAAGACTTCCAGTCAAGAATTCTGTACCCAGCCAAATTGTCCATCAAAACTGAGGGAGAATTAATGATAGAACTAATAGATATACTGATTATGTTTTAAAAGCTTTATTTGGTCACAAAACTTCTCAAATTTTTCAAAGTTCAGATGATAAAGACCATTTTCTCCAACCAAAAGGCAATAGCCTTTGGTAACAGATGGTGGTGATGGTAATACAACATTGTAAATGTAATCAGTGCCAGTAAATGGTGCTCTTTAAAAAGGTTAAAATGGAAAAATTTATGTTATATATAAATTACCACAATAAACATTTTTAAAAGCAATTTCATCAGACATAAACAATAATAAAAAGGTAAAAAAAAAAAATACCCTACCAAACACGCAATTTAAGAACATTATTTTTTGAACTACAGAGTAAGTAATTGAAATTGCAATAATATCAAGAAATGACAATGGTGAAAACTATATATTCCCAATCTATTGTTTAGCTTTGACTAAATCACTACTCAGAGGAAAACCAGAAATCAATCCAGTGTAGTGTTCTGTAGCTGTCTATACAAGTTTGTCATCAATGTGGAGGAATAACACAAAAATTTATAAAAATGGACAATTGCATGTTAATTTGTTCCTAACTCAGGGCCACTTAGTAATAATTTTTCCAGTTTTGTTAGCTTTTCTCACCAAGGATTACCAAGAGTTCAGTGAAAGACTTGATCTATAAGCCCTTTTTTTTCCTGAGGGTTAAGTAAGGAACAAGTATATTTGCCCCTGGTTTATATATGAGAGCAGTTCACAGAGAATTATCTCAATTTGTTGAAGATCGAAGTAGATTTCTAATCACTGAACTATATGTCATAGATTCTTGGGGTTAAAATAAACTTCAAAGCCACTAATTCAAACTTTCAAAATATTTGAGTCCTTTCTATAAAGTGAAGGATCATCTGTTTCATACAGATGACAGGAAACTCACTACCTTAAAAACAGCTTATTCCTTTAGGGACAGGTTAGAAAGTTCATCTCAAATCTTTTCTGTAGTTTTCACTCACTTAATTTCTTTCTACTCTTTGCTGTTATACAGATTACATATGCCATTTCCCCTTCCCACATGTTCACCTCTAAACTTCCCCCAATTCCCCTTCACATCTTGATTTTTCTCCTCATGTTTTCAAGAGCAAAACCTTTTATTTTGTTAAATATTATATTAGATTAAATCCATTACTCTAGCCTGATAACTTGATTCTGTTACTGATCCTATTTACTATCACCTCAACCACTTATCATGTTCGGTTTTGATGAACACAAGTTATATCTACGCCCTAGTCATTAATTAAAATATTAAATAGAACAGAACCGATGAGGACCCTTCTTTCTCTACGGAGATTGTTGTTTAATGAAAAACTTGGCTGGTCTTTATCCCCAGTTCCTGGGGAATCAACCTCAGAATCTCCTGTGATAGGAGTCTTCCGTTCTTCATGGTGGGCCCAGAACCACACCTCATAGTTGTACACTGGGGTCAGACATACCTTCAGTCTTAGGATGGGGAACTGGCCACACCAGAAAAACCAACCATGTGATTAGGGTGTTGGGGTTTTGAGCTACTGGCACATCAGCCCATCTCCTGACATCTGGAAGGAGGGAGGATAGAGATTGAGTTCAACCACATGGCCATTGATTCTATTAATCATGCCCATATAATGAGACCTTGTATAAACTTGGGACACTCAAAGCTCTGGGGAGCTTCCATAATTGAGAAAATAAATCTCTGTGCCAGGAAGGGAACACATTCTGATTCCATGTGGAGAGGAAATGGAAGCTTGCCCTTGAAACCCTTCTAGATCTGGCTCTATGCATCTATTCTTTCAGCTACTTGTTTATATCCCTTTACATAATAAACTATAATCATAAGTATAGTGATTTCCATGAGTTCTATGAATCTTTCTGGTGAATTATCAAACACTAGGAGGTGGTGAGAACCCCCGAATTTTAGTAATTTGTCAGTAATTTGTCAGAAGTTTGGGTAGCCTGGGTCCCCAAACTTGTGACTGGTGCTTGAAGGACAACCTTGTAGAGGATGACCCTGAACTTGTGGAGTCTGGACTAACTCTGGATAGTAGAGTCAGAATTGAATTGACTGAGTTACTGCAGGATTTGCTGCTGGTGTCAGAAGCTGTGTTAAAAATTATAGAAGTGGGCGGGCCGCGGTGGCTCAGCGGGCAAAGTGCTTGCCTGCTATGCCGGAGGACCTCGGTTCGATTCCCGGCCCCAGCCCATGTAACAAAAATGGAGAAACAGAATACAATAAAACAAGAAAATGTTTAAAAATGTTTCCCTTTCTTCCTTCCTTCCTTCCTTCTATCCTTCCTTCCTTCTCTCTGTCTTTCCTTTAAAAAAAAAAAAAAAAAAAATTATAGAAGTTACCATACTCTATACAGAGATTAATCCATTAATTGTTAGTTAAACTCAGTTAATCAATTACTAATCATCTTTATTTTCCATGCAGCCAAAATCTTGTTTCTCCATCTTCTTTACAAGATTATCATGAGAATCACTCTTGAGTGCTTCATTAAAGTCCATGTATTCTAAGTCTATTGCAGTTCTCTGATTAAAAGTTAAATAGCACTTCCGGAGAAGATGGCGGCTTAGTAAGACGCGCGGGTCTTAGTTCCTCCTCCAGAAAAGCAACTAAAGAAAGAGAAACAATACGAAACAGCTTCCGGAGTCACGATAGAGACCAAAAAGACAGCGTACCCCATTCTGGAACAGCTGAACGGGCAGGGAGAATCTTCTGCGGTGAGATACCCGAGGGGCGCACGTTTTCCCGGCCGGGGCGGCTGGCGACTGGGGTCCCCTCCACGCACGTGGCTCCCCGGTCTGACTGGGAACGTTGGATAGCGGGGCCCTCCCGTCACGCTTGGCGTTTCGGGCCAGCTGGGCAACTAGGACCGGCACTCTCCCAAGCCACGGCGGCCAGCGACCCCCGCCTCCACGCGCAGTTTCCCGGGCCGACTGCCGTGCAGACAGACGAGTGCCACGAGCGCCACCTACTGGGCAGGAAAAGAAAAACAGAGCCCAGAGATTTCACAGAAAAAGCTTTCAACCAGCTGGGTCCCACACCCAGGGAAATCTGATCAAATGCCCAGACACCAGCAGAAGATAATGGATGATGCTCGGAAAATTGAAGATATGGCCCAGTCAAAGGAACAAACCAATAGTTCAAATGAGATACAGGAGCTGAGACAACTAATGCTGAATATACGAACAGAAATGGAAAAACTCTTCAAAAACCAAATCAATAAATTGAGGGAGGACATGAAGAAGACATGGGCTGAACAAAAAGAAGAAATAGAAAATCTGAAAATACAAATCACAGAACTTATGGGAGTGAAGGACAAAGAAGAAAAAATGGAAAAAACAATGGATACCTACAATGGTAGATCTAAAGAGACAGAAGCTACAATTAGTGAACTGGAGGATGGAACATCTGAATTCCAAAAAGAAACAGAAACTATAGGGAAAAGAATGGAAAAACTTGAGCAGGGGATCAGGGAACTGAATGACAATATGAAGCGCACAAATATACATGTTGTGGGGGTCCCAGAAGGAGAAGAGAAGGGAAAAGGAGGAGAAAAACTAATGGAAGAAATTATCACTGAAAATTTCCCAACTCTTATGAAAGACCTAAATTTGCAGATCCAAGAAGTGCAGCGCACCCCAAAGAGAATAGACCCAAATAGGCGTTCTCCAAGACACTTACTAGTTAGAATGTCAGAGGTCAAAGAGAAAGAGAGGATCTTGAAAGCAGCAAGAGAAAAACAATCTGTCACATACAAGGGAAACCCAATAAGACTATGTGTAGATTTCTCAGCAGAAACCATGGAAGCTAGAAGACAGTGGGATGATATATTTAAATTACTAAAAGAGAAAAACTGCCAACCAAGACTCCTATATCCAGCAAAATTGTCCTTCAAAAATGAAGGAGAAATTAAAACATTTATAGACAAAAAGTCACTGAGAGAATTTGTGACCAAGAGACCAGCTCTGCAAGAAATACTAAAGGGAGCACTAGAGTCAGATACGAAAAGACAGAAGAGAGAGGTATGGAGTAAAGTGTAGAAAGAAGGAAAATCAGATATGATATATATAATACAAAAGCCAAAATGGTAGAGGAAAATATTATCCAAACAGTAATAATACTAAAAGTTAATGGACTGAATTTCCCAATCAAAAGACATAGAATGGCAGAATGGATTACGACCCAGCAATACCACTGCTAGGAATCTACTCAAAGGACTTAAGGGCAAAGACACAGACGGACATTTGCACACCAGTGTTTATAGCAGCATTATCTACAATTGCAAAGAGATGGAAACAGCCAAAATGTTCATCAACAGACGAGTGGCTAAACAAACTGTGGCGTATATCTACGATGGAATATTATGCAGCTTTAAGACAGACTAAACTTATGAAGCATGTAATAACATGGATGGACCTAGAGAACATTATGCTGAGTGAGTCTAGCCCAAAACTAAAGGACAAATACTGTAAGGTCCCACTGATGTGAACCGACATTCGAGAATCAGCTTGGAATATATCATTGGTAACAGAGACCAACAGGAGTTAGAAACAGGGTAAGATAATGGGTAATTGGAGCTGAAGGGATACAGACTGTGCAACAGGACTAGATACAAAAACTCAAAAATGGACAGCACAATAATACCTAAGTGTAATGTAACTAGGTTGGAACACTGAATGAAGCTGCACCTGAAATATGTTTTTTTGTTTGTTTGTTTGTGTGTTTGTATCTTTTGTTTTTGTTTTTTTTCTTTTTCCTTTTTATATATATATATATATTTTATTAGTATTATTATTTTAATTCTCTTCTCTATATTAACATTCTATATCTTTTTCTGCTGTTTTGCTAGTTCTTTTCCTAAATCGATGCAAATGTACTAAGAAATGATGATCATACATCTATGTGATGATACTAAGAATTACTGAGTGCATTTGTAGAATGGAATGATTTCTAAATGTTGTGTTAATTTCTTTTCTTTTTTTTTGATTAATAAAAAAAAAAAGTTAAATAGCCAGGTCAAAGTAAAAGAAAGTGTAATCTGATATGGTTTTATTAAACAAAATCTCAGTAACTCCTTAGGACCATCACTTCCTCTTCTACAGGTTCACAGATCATCCTCTCAAAAGACTGTTTTAGAATATTTCCTATGTTCCAGGAACAACACACTGATCATTAACTTGTGAAAACTACCCTCTTGCTCTTTTTAAATATCAGAAATGGATTTTTATGCCTTTTCTGTTCTTTGCAATCACTGCCAAAGGTTGGGCAATATCATTTGCAAAATCCCTGTGAATCTTCCAAACAAACAAGAAACTGAGGGAGAAATTAAAATTTCACAGACAAACAAATCCTGAAAGAATTTGTCAACAAGAGACCAGCCCTACAAGAAATAATAAAGGGAGTTTTGCCAGTTGAAAAAAAAAGACAGGAGAGGGAGGTCTGAAGGAGGACACAGAATTGAAGAGTACCAGCAAGGGTAACTTAAAGAATAAAAAAGAGAAAGAGGGAAAAGAATATATAGATCTGACAAATAAAAACCAAAATATAAGATGGTGGATTCATAAAATGCATTTTCAGTAATAACTTTGAATGTTAATGGACTAAACTTACCAATTAAAGGATACATGGCAGAATGGATTAAAATATATAATCTAGCTATATGCTGTTTACAAGAGACTCATCTTAGACACAAGGATACAAATAGATTGAAAGTGAAAGGACAGAAAAAGATGTTCCATGCAAGTTGTAAAGACATCATAAGAGACAAAGAAGGACACTATATAGTAATAAAAGGAACAATTCACTAAGAAGAAATAGCAATCATAAATGTGTACGCTCCCAATCAAGGAGCTCCAAAGTACATGAGACAGACATTGGCAAAACTGAAGGGAGTGATAGATCGTTCAACAATAATAGTAAGAGACTTCAATACACCACTCTCCTCTATAGCTAGAACAATCGGACAGAAGATCAACAAGAAAATAGAGAAGTTAAACAACTTGATAAATAAATTAGACCTAACAGACATATATAGGTCATTAAACCCCAAAACACCAGGATACATATTCTTCTCTAGTGCTCATGGAACATTCTTCAGGACATATCATATGCTGGGGCACAAAACGGGTCTTTATAAATTTAAAAACATTGAAATTATTCAAAGCACTTTCTCTGTTTGCAATAGAATGAAGCTGGATATGAATAACCACCAAAGAATGAGAACTTTCAAAATTTATGGAGATTAAACAACACACTCTTAAAAGGGAAAAGCTAGGTTAGTGTAAGTCACTATAAGTAAAGCTAGAGGATAAAAAATGGGTCTGTATAAACAGGGAAAACTACAGTGGACAATGACTGTGCTTAATTGTACAAATATAAGGAAGTTCTTACAGGAACTAGATAAAATGTACATCACTATTACAAGGTGGTAATAATAGGGTGCTAAATGGGAAAAATACAATTAATGCAAACTAAAGCTTATAGTTAACAGTGACATTGCAATATTCTTTCATCAATTATAACAAAGGCATTATACCAAAGCCAGGCATAAACAATAGGGGGGAGGTGAAGAGCAAATGCCAGTTTGAAACTTTTGTGTACACCAAAAAAGCCATGTTGTTTAATCATGATTTAAAATTGTGGGGTGGAAACTTGATTGCATTGTTTCTAAGGAGATGTGAATACCCAGTTATGTGTGAGACCTAGATTTATTTGTTTCCATAGATATGTGACTCAGAATTGTGAGTGTGGCTTTTTGATTAAATAGAGATGTGAATCTGCCCATACAGGGTGGGTCTTGATTAGTTGACTGGAGTCCTTTAAAAGCAGAAACATTAGAGAGAATTCAAAACTGATAGAGCCAATGCGAGACCCAGACATTTGGATATGAAGAAAGAAAATGCCCCCAGGGAAGCCATTTGAAACCAGAAGCCAAAAGACCAACAGACCCCAGCCTCATGCCTTCTCAGCTGACAGAGGTGTTTTGGACCCATTGGCCTTTCTTGTGTCAAGGTATCTTTCCCGGGATAAAGATTTTAATAGATGAGTATGACTGCTGAACCATACTGATATTTCTCTTAGTCTCCAGTGTCTTAGAGCAGCTGGAAAATCTAAAATTGTGGAACTGTAACCCATACCAAACTCTGAAATCTGTTCTACAACTGCTTGATACAATGTACTTTGAAATGTATTGCTTTTTTGTATATATGTTGTATTTCATAATAAAAATATTTTAAAAATTAAAAAATAATAATAATAATAATAATAATTGACCCAGCAATTTTATTTCAGGGAATTTATCCTAGTATTCAATTTTCACATTTCAAAATGACATATATAAAGGGATTTTTATCTCAGCATTGGTAGCAACAGCAAGGATCAAAAACACCAAATATCCAATGACTTGGGGACAGGTTAAAAAAATAAAAATCTTTATATTTGTATAGGCGATCGCTGGAGGATACATGAAAAACGGTAACAGTGGCTCTTTCTGAGGAAAGGAACTGAGGGATCATGAATGAGAGAGAGATTTGCTTTTCACTGTATATTTTTACTACTTGGGTTTTTATGCATGGTTTACCAATTTTTCAACTGTGATTTTATTTATTTAGTACACATATAGAAATTACTATGTGCCAAACACTCTTAACTCTTGAAATATTAACTCAGGTACTTTTCATAACAACCCTATGAGGTAAACACTATCATTATCCCCACTGCACAGATGATGAAACCCAGGCACATAGGGCCACATTATGATTTCCACAGTCCTTAAGCACTTTTCCTTCTGTGGGGCCCTTCCTTCATAAAAAAGCAATGAAAGTTATATTTTACAACTACTTTGGTATAAAGACAACTATAATCTATGTGGTATTATATATATATATTCATTATTTTTACTCTTCATTATGATTTTTAATTGAAAATTAAAACATTTTTGCGGGCCCCTAAAATAAACATTTTCATGGTCTCCCAAAGCATAACGGTCCTTAGACACTGTGCCTACTGTGCCTAATGTATAACTCTGCCCTGCCAGCACAGACAGACTAAGCAACTAGCCCAAGGTCAGAAAGCCAAGAAGTAGCAGACCTGATATTTAAACCCAGGTAATGTGGCTCCAGAATTTGTGCTTTTGACCTTTATGCAAATCACAAGGGAAAAATTATGTAGCCATATATGTGTTAACATGGAATGACTTACAAGATAAAATGTTACATGAAAAAATCAAGAGGGAGGTTAGTATTTACATAAAATAAGATTCACACACACACATAGTTAATATATGCCTAGACCATTTCTAGAAGAATATACATCAAAAAAAAAACTTCTGAATAAAGGAGACTAGGGAAGTGGGGGCCTAGAAGAGTTACTTTTAATTTTTTGTCCTCTTGCACTGTTGGACTTCTTTTTTTTTACCAAGTATATATAACTTTTTAAATTATAAAAGTAATT
The DNA here is from genome assembly GCF_023851605.1 of Tamandua tetradactyla. Classification (NCBI taxonomy): domain Eukaryota; kingdom Metazoa; phylum Chordata; class Mammalia; order Pilosa; family Myrmecophagidae; genus Tamandua; species Tamandua tetradactyla. Next base: position 49,348,207 of record NC_135353.1, on the reverse strand, counting down.
TAAAAATAACAGTTTTCACACTAAAAGTGAATAGTTTATGGCTGAAGCCAGACTAGAAAAACAAATTTACAAAATCTGTTAGGGACATTAATAAATAACCTACCATTAACAAAATGGAGCTCTCAATAAGAATGCCTACCATGTGCCAGGCACTGTGATAAGAACTTCACCTGTGTCATTTTAACTGCACCCTATAGCATCCCTATGAAGTATATACCATTATTCCCCTTTTATAGATGAGGAAGCTGAGGCTCAAACAGGATTAATTTCCTTGCCCAAGGTTACACAGCCAACAAAGCAACTAATAGCATATGAGTTCCAGTGACTATTCAGGCCATGAATCATGCATCTTTGTTCTTAAATGTAAACCTTTCAATGAATCCCTGTTAAATTTCATCATTTTAGCTCAGGTAGCCAGTCACTCAGGCTCTTTTAGTATTGAGATTCAGGCATCCAGTGTATTCATCTTTACGACACACTTAAATCTGGCAAACATGCTTTTCTTATAGCCATCCAAGTAAAGGATGAAAATATTTTAAACAACATAGGCCTTAAGCATAGCGCTGATGGTAGGACTAGGGATCCCTCCAGGAACACATTAATCCATGTCTTTGGGTAATGAGCTACCAATCCAATACTATTTACCATTCAACTCACATTACCTGACCCTGACCCATAGGATATTTAGAGATTCAAATGTTTTGCTGCCATTCCCTTTGCAGCTTTCCCTTGCTTGCTGCTCTGAAAACTTTTTCACAGTAAGTATTTAAAATTAATAAGGGTTTGGTTTCTTTACTAAGATCTGCAGGTTCCAGAACTTTACAGTTTAGCCAATCTCACAGACCTCAAACACAAACTGTCAAGAGACTCATGAGCCCTGGCCCCTAAGCCATGCCCACCCTCTACCCCCATGTTCCAAACCCTTTCCTAACTCATTTGAATAGGACATATTTAAAAGCAGAGATATACAGCCATTTCCTTCTTGGAATCAATCCACTGCCACCAAAAATAGCCCAGACAACTGAACACAGCAGCTGGCAGAAGGATGTCTCTAACCTTAGGGGGAAGAGAGCTAAATGCATGCCACCAGGAATTACCAAAGAAGTACTGTCTCTAACAATTCCTTGCTCTATTTTTAGCTACAACACACAAACTGTAGTCAAAGCGTTAGATGAAGAATACATTTTCAAGTATTCTCTCTAATCACACTATGGCATTGAATGTTTATATAGGTAACTTTAAGTCAATACAATTGCTATGTTTTTGAAAAGTTTACTGTTAAATAGAATTTACTGAACAAGGAATTCATTTTTTCATTGACTTGCCCTACCAAATGGGAGCCACATTTCCTGGAAAGAATTTTATTCCCTGGTTATTAAAAATATATATACTAACAAATACAGCAGAATTTCCAATTATATATTTCAAAGGAAAAGTGATTAACACTAAAAATACTAAATAGCATGTTATACTCAAAATGAATCTCAAAATACAATGACTAAAAGTAAAACAGTAGAATGTCAGAGATTTCTTATAATAGGACTACTTGGCTAACACTGCCTCACATATTGTTCCAGTGTAAAAGCTCAGTTTTGTACCACGTCTAATATTTTCCTCTGTTTTAGATTTACCATCCCTGTTTCAGATCTCTTCATCAGTTGATGTCTGTATGGTTTGTCAAAGATATTTTTATAGGAAAAGACAACAATGCATAAAGTAAGTCTGTTCTGATAGTCAGTTGACTCGAAGCTGGTTAAGTCCAAAAATGTGACCAGTAAATTAAATTGTGGTAAAAATTTAAAATTATTTTGGGTGACTCTTTGTGTAATATGCAAAGTTTATGTCATTTTTTTTCTAAACCATCATCCAGCCCTATCACCATTTGTTGAAAGGATTATGCTCAATTGACTATATTTACATAGTTCTACATGTAGACTGAATTCTTTTTCATTTTTCTGTGTGCCAAGGTGACACTCTCTCAATTTATGCAGCTTTAATTATAAAATATTTATTAAAGTATTGGAATGATGAAATGAGAGTTCATCAACATTGTTCTTCTTAAGCAATTAGAATGCAAATCTAGGATTAAAATCAGTTGGTTAATATCTACAAAACATATTGATGGGATTTTTATTGAGATTGTGTTGACTCCAGAGATCAAGATGGGAATAACTGAGATTTTAAAAATATTTTGTCCACCATGGAAAGTGAATATTTCTCCATTTATTTGGATTTTGTCTGATTTCTTTCAAGTTTTTCATGGTTTACAAGATTGAGATATTTACATATTTTGTCAGCCTTAGTTCAACTGAATCCATGGCATGTATATAGTATCCTAAATGCATTTGTTTGTTTTCTTCATAAATGTCCTTTGCTGGGAAGGGGAAAGCAGTTGACTTTTGAACATTGATTTTGTGCTTTCCTTATTATCTCTATGCATTCTTATCAAAGTACTTGAAAGTTAGCACCATTTTCTTTGACTTTCAAATTTGTGGCACTTAGTAATATGAAAACCTAATTTAAGAAATTTAGAGAGGAGCCTGTAGGGAGCAGGAACCCATCTAAACCATGGGCACAAAGTTTCCTGCACTGTGCTTATAGTAAGTCTTTAACAATTGATCTTTATATTGAATTCACAATAATTCACAATAATTATTTCTCCACAGTTTTCTTGTGGAATTTTTGTTGTCAGGATAATGATGACCTCATGCAAAATGAATTAGGAATTTTCTCTCATGATCTATTTTTTGAGTTTGAAAAATATGTATTAATTCTTCTTTAAATATTTAGTAAAATTTAATATTTTTATTAAGAACATTTCTAAATTAAAATTTTTAATTAAAAATTGAATTATGATTTTACTAGTCCCAACCTAATGACTGAAATGGTGGTACTGGTCTCATTAAGATACGTCATTCTATCAAAATAGTTTTCATGAGACTGGCAAAATATTGAACATGGTTAGATACCAACTATAAAGTTGCTTTGATGTCCTTAGTATAACTGACCTGAGAGTGCACTGCTACAGAGAAGGGCTAGGATGGAAGATAGAAAAGGTTATTTTCCTGAAGTTTAACTGAGGGGTGTGGCAGGGAAGCCAGAATATACTTACTAAGAACACAGTAAGCCAGTGCTCTGAAAACTCATCTCCCTTTTGCATATACATTATTAAAAATTCTTATACAATTAGGACTAACAATCTTAATTCTATGTTACATTCAATAGAACATGATTCCAACTAAATATATGAATGCACCTAATACTGATATTTCATAGTATCACTTTATGGTTGAGAAGCCATATTAGAGTTTGGGAATTTTTAAACAATGATACTAACTCTTTTTTCTGTGATGTACTAATATAAATTTACTAGCAAAATGAGCTGCATCTTAATCTCCTTTACATTCACACAGGTTCTTTTATTTTTTTTTTGTAATTTTCCCCAGTTCTCATAATAATTTCTCTTTTCTATATGGTCTCCCAAAGCCCCTTTTAAATAAGAGCACACTGATTATTAAAAAAAAAAAAACAGTCCTTTTCCAAGAGATGAGCCTGGTCCTGGCACTGTGGGATCAATAATGCCATCCTGACCAAAAGGGGGAAAAGAAGTGTAACAATTAAGGTATCAGTGGCTGAGAGAGTTAAAATAGAGTCAGAGGCTATAGAGGCTACTCTGGAGGTTACTCTTATGCAAGCTTAAATTAGACATTGCTACCCATCATAACTAGCCAAACCCCAGGCAAAACCATTCCTGTCAATCTAAAGAACATCTAGGGCATTATGTAAGACTCTACAAAGGTTCCATCCACTAGGATAACTTTCCAGAAACTTACAACTTCCAGATAAGTCCCTGGACCAGATAAGTCCTGAGATGCAGAGGGGTCAGCCACTCCAGAATATCAACTAGTTTCATCCCCCATCCCATATTATTGACAACCCCTTTCAACATGAAAAAGTTAGAATGGGCATAGTCCAAATTCCCCCAAAGAGTGGGAGAAAGATCAAAGGTGATGGCAGAGTTATACAGAGAAGATAGGGTTAAAAAATGAGTATGATTGCTGAATAATTAATTGATATTTCTTTTAGTCTCCAGAATCTTAGAGCAGTTAGAAGTAAAAACCTAAAATTGTGGAACTGCAACCCATACCAAACTCTGAAAACTGTTCTACAACTAATTGTTGCAATGTGTTTGAAATGTATAAATGGATTTTGATGATAAATGCACAGCTATATGATAATATTGTGAATCATTGATTGTACACTTTGGATGATTACATGGTATGTGAATATATAATACATATCAATAAAAAAATAAATAATTAAAAAAGAAAACAATAACAACAAAAAAGTATAAGAACAGAATCTGTCAGAAATTTTGCAATTTGCTTTATCCCTTGAATTTTATTGTAATACATTATATTTTGTGTCTGAGAGTCTTCTATTCAACCTATTATTTACTTTTTTAATTAATTAAAAAAATTAACAACAAACAAACAAAACAATAAGATATCATTCCATTCTACATATATTTTCAGTAATTCTTAATATCATCACATAGTTGCATATTCATCATTTCTTAGAACATTTGCATTGATTTAGAAAAAGAAATAAAAAGACAACAGAAAAAGAAATAAAACAATAATAGAGGAAAAAAAGCTATACATAACATACCCCTTACCCCTCGCTTTCATTTACCACTAGCATTTCAAACTAAATTTATTTTAATATTTATTCCCCCATTATTTATTTTTATTCCATATGTTCTACTCTTTTGTTGATATGGTAGATAAAAGGAGCATCAGACACAAGGTTTTCACACTTACAGAGTCACATTGCGAAAGCTATATCATATTCAATCATCCTCAAGAAACATGGCTACTGGAACACAGCTCTACATTTTCAGGCAGTTCCCTCCAGCCTCTCCACTACATCTTGAACAACAAGGTAATAACTACTTAATGCATAAGAATAACCTCCAGGATAACCTCTCAACTCTGTTTGGAATCTCTCAGCCATTGACACTTAGTCTCATTTCACTCTTCCCCCTTTTGGTCGAGAAGGTTCTCTCAATCCCTTGATGTTAATTCTCAGCTCATTCTAGGGTTTTTATCAGTGCCTTGATGCTGAGTCTCAGCTCATTCCAGGATCTCTGTCCCACATTGCCAGGAAGGTCCACACCCCTGGGAGTCATGTCCCATGCAGAGAAGGGGAGGGTGGTGAGACTGCTCGTCATGTTGGCTGGAGGGAGAGGCCACATCTGAGCAACAAAAGAGGCTCTCTTGGGGGTGACTCTTAGGCCTAAATTTTAAGTAGACTTGACCTATCCTGTGTGGGGTTAAGTTTCATGTGAACAAACCCCAAGACTGGGGGCTCTGCCTATACCTTTGGTGGTCCACACTGCTTGTGAGAATATCAAGAATTCGACTTGGGGAAGTTGAATTTCTCCCTGCTCTCACCATTCCCCGAAGGGGGCTTGCAAATACTTTTCCACTCACTAATGAAATCACTCTGGGAATCATCAGGGCATCACTCTGGACAAATCAACAAAATCTCATGTCCTACCTGAGATTCCAGATACTTATGACGCTCAATCAAACTATCTATATGAGTTATATTAGGAAATGCTCTAGTCGAAATATAAATTTTGTAACAAATAAACATTTTTTGCTTTAGTCTCACACATAAGGTGACATTTTAAAATATTAATTACCATCTATTTCCAGCACCCTGCAATAATGACATTCCTTTATTCTTCCTCATGCAAAAACATTTTTACAATTTTGTACATTGTAAATTTCACTATTGTTAAACACTCTAGGCATTCCTAGATTAAACCATTTCAATCTTTAACATCTATCTTTCTTTCTGATTTCATTTATGTCCCCAGCCCTCCTCCCTCTATCATTCTCACATGCAGCTTCATTCAGTGTTTTAACATAATTATATTACAGTTAGGTAGCATTGTGCTGCCCATTTCTGAGTTTTTGTATCCCGTCCTGTTGCACAGTCTGTATCCCTTCAGCTCCAATTACCCACTATCTTACCCTATTTCTATCTCCTGACGGTCTCTGTTACCAATGACATATTCCAAATTTATTCACTAATGTCAGTTCATATCAGTGAGACCATATGGTATTTGCCCTTTAGTTTTTGGCTAGTCTCACTCAGCATAATGTTCTCAAGGTCCATCCATGTTGTTACATACTTCATAACTATATTCTGTCTTAAAGCTGCATAATATTCCATAGTATGTATATACCAGTTTGTTTAGCCACTCGTCTGTTGATGGACATTTTAGTTGTTTCCATCTCTTTGCAATTGCAAATAATGCTGCTATAAACATTGGTGCGCAAGTGTCCGTTTGTGTCTTTGCGCTGAAGTCCTCTGAGTAGATACCTAGCAGTGGTATTCCTGGGTCATACGGCAATTCTATATTCATCTTTTTGAGGAACCGCCAAACTGCCTTCCACAGTGGTTGCACCATTTGACATTCCCACCAACAGTGGATAAGTGTGCCTCTTTCTCCACATCCTCTCCAGCACATGTCATTTTCTGTTTTGTTGATAATGGCCATTCTGGTGGGTGTGAGATGATATCTCTTTGTGGTTTTGATTTGCATTTCTCTAATGGCCAGGGACGTTGAGCATCTCTTCATGTGCCTTTTGGCCATTTGTATTTCCTCTTCTGAGAGGTGTCTGTTCAAGTCTTTTTCCCATTTTGTAATTGGATTGGGTATCTTTTTGTTGTTGAGTTGAACAATCTCTTTACAAATTCTGGATAATAGACCTTTATCTGATATGTTGTTTCCAAATATTGTCTCCCATTGTGTAGGCTGCCTTTTTACTTTCTTGATGAAGTTCTTTGATGTACAAAAGTGTTTAATTTTGAGGAGCTCCCATTTATTTATTTATTTCTTCAGGTCTCTTGCTTTAGGTGTAAGGTCTATGAAACCGCCTCCAATTATAAGATTTGTAAGATATCTCCCTACATTTTCCTCTAACTTTTTTATGGTCTTAGACCTAATGTTTAGATCGTTGATCCATTTTGAGTTAACTTTTGTATAGGGTGTGAGATACAGGTCCTCTTTCATTCTTTTGCATATGGATATCCAGTTCTCTAGGCACCATTTATTGAAGAGACTGTTCTGTCCCAGGTGAGTTGGCTTGACTGCTTTATCAAAGATCAAATGTCCATAGATGAGAGGGTCTATATCTGAGCACTCTATTCGATTCCATTGGTCAATATACCTACCTTTATGCCAGTACCATGCTGATTTGACCACTGTGGCTTCATAATATGCCTTAAAGTCAGGCAGTGTGAGACCTCCAGCTTTGTTTTTTTTCCTCAAGATACTTTTGGCAATTCGGGGCACACTGCCCTTCCAGATAAATTTGCTTATTGATTTTTCTATTTCTGAAAAGTAAGTTGTTGGGATTTTCATTGGTATTGCATTGAATCTGTAATTAAATTTAGTTAGAATTGATATCTTAACCGTATTTAGTCTTCCAATCCATGAACACGGTATGCCGTTCCATCTATTTAGGTCTTCTGTGATTTCTTTTAACAGTTTCTTGTAGATTTCTTTGTATAGCTCTTTTGTCTCTTTAGTTAAATTTATTCCTAAGTATTTTATTCTTTTAGTTGCAATTGTAAATGGAATTCGTTTCTTGATTTCCCCTCAGCTTGTTCATAACTAGTGTATAGAAACACTACAGATTTTTGAATGTTCATCTTGTAACCTGCCACTTTGCTGTACTCCTTTATTAGCTCTAGTAGTTTTGCTGTGGATTTTTCAGGGTTTTCGATGTATAGTATCATATCATCTGCAAACAGTGATAGTTTTATTTCTTCCTTTCCAATTTTGATGCCTTGTATTTCTTTTTCTTGTCTAATTGCTCCGGCTAGAACTTCCAACACAATGTTGAGTAACAGTGGTGATACGGACATCCTTGTCTTGTTCCTGATCTTAGGGGGAAAGTTTTCACCTTTTCCCCATTGAGGATAATATTAGCTGTGGGTTTTTCATATATTCCCTTTATCATTTTAAGGAAGTTCCCTTGTATTCCTATCCTTTGAAGTGTTTTCAACAGGAAAGGATGTTGAACCTTGTCAAATGCCTTCTCTGCATCAATTGAGATGATCATGTGATTTTTCTGCTTTGATTTGTTGATATGGTGTACTATATTAATTGATTTTCTTATGTTGAACCATCCTTGCATACCTGGGATGAATCCTACTTGGTCATGATTTATAATTCTTTTAATGTGTTGCTGGATTCAATTTGCTAGAATTTTGTTGAGGATTTTTGCATCTATATTCATTAGAGAGGTTGGTCCATAGTTTTCTTTTTTATAATATCTTTGCCTGGTTTTGGTATGAGGGTGATGTTGGCTTCATAGAATGAATTAGGTAGCTTTCCCTCCACTTCAATTTTTTTTGAAGAGTTTGAGCAGGGTTGGTACTAATTCTTTCTGGAATGTTTGGTAGAATTCACGTGTGAAGTCGTCTGGTCCTGGACTTTTTTGGGGGAAGCTTCTTAGTGACTGATTCCATTTCTTTACTTGTGAGTAGTTTATAGAGGTCATCTATTTCTTCTCGAGTCAAAGTTGGTTGCTCATGACTTTCTAGGAAGTTGTCCATTTCCTCTACATTGTTGTATTTATTAGCATAAAGTTGTTCATGGTATCCTGTTATCCTTTATTTCTGTGGGGTCAGTGGTTATATCTCCTCTTCCATTTCTGATCTTATTTATTTGCATCCTCTCTCTTCTTCTTTTTGTCAGTCTTGCTAAGGGCCCATCAATCTTATTGATTTTCTCATAGAACCAACTTCTGGTCTTATTGATTGTCTCAATTGTTTTCATGTTCTCAATTTCATTTATTTCTGCTCTAATATTTGTTATTTCTTTCCTTTTGCTTGCTTTGGGGTTAGTTTGCTGTTCTTTCTCCAGTTCTTCCAAGTGGACTTTAATTCCTGAAATTTTGCCCTTTCTTTTTTTTTGATATAGACATTTACAGCAATAAATTTCCCTCTTAGCACTGCCTTTGCTGCATCCCATAAGTCTTGATATGTTGTGTTTTCATTTTCATTCGCCTTGAGATATTTACTGATTTCTCTTGTAATTTCTTCCTTGACCCACTGGTTGTTTAAGAGTGTGTTGTTGAGCCTCCACATATTTGTGAATTTTCTGGCACTCTGCCTATTATTTATTTCCAACTGCATTCCTTTATGATCTGAGAAAGTGTTGTGTATGATTTCAATCTTTTTAAATTTGTTGAGACTTGCTTTGTGACCCAGCATATGGTCTATCTTTGAGAATGATCCATGAGCACTTGAGAAAAAGGTGTATCACACTGTTGTGAGGTGTAATGTCCTATAAATGTCTGTTAAGTCTAGCTCATTCATTGTGATATTCAAATTCTCTGTTTCTTTATTGATCCTCTGTCTAGATGTTCTGTCCATTGATGAGAGTGGGGAATTGAAGTCTCCAACCATTATGGTAGATGTCTATTTTCCTTTTCAGTGTTTGCAGCATTTGCTTCGCATATTTTGGGCCATTCTGGTTTGGTGCTTAAATATTTATGATTGTTATGTCTTCTTGTTGAATTGTTCCTTTTATTAGTACATAGTATCCTTCTTGGTCTCTTTTAACTGTTTTACATTTGAAGTCTAATTTGTTGGATATTAGTATAGCTACTCCTGCTCTTTTCTGGTTGTTATTTGCATGGAATATCTTTTCCCAACATTTCACTTTCAACCTATGTTTATCTTTGGGTCTAAGATGTGTTTCCTGTAGACAGCATATAGAAAGATCCTGCTTTTTAATCCATTCTGCCAGTCTATGTCTTTTGATTGGGAGTTCAATCCATTAACATTTAGTGTTATTACTGTATGGGTAGTACTTTCTTCTACCATTTTGCCTTTTGTATTTTATATGTCATATCTAATTTTCCTTCTTTCTATACTCTTCTCCATACCTCTCTCTTCTCTCTGTTCGTATCTGTCTGTAGTGCTCCCTTTAGTATTTCTTGCACAGCTGGTCTCTTGGTCACAAATTCTCTCAGTGATTTTTTTGTCTGAAAATGTTTTAATTTCTCCCTCATTTTTGAAGGACAATTTTGCTGGGTATAGAATTCTTGGTTGGCAGTTTTTCTCTTTTAGTAATTTAAATATATCATCCCACTGTCTTCTCGCCTCCATGGTTTCTGCTAAGAAATCTACACATAGTCTTATTGGGTTTCCCTTGTATGTGATGGATTGCTTTTCTCTTGCTGCTTTCAAGATCCTCTCTTTCTCTTTGACCTCTGACATTCTGACTAGTAAGTGTCTTGTAGAACGTCTATTTCAACCTATTCTTTGGGGTGCGCTGCACTTCTTGGATCTATAATTTTAGGTCTTTCATAAGAGTTGGGAAATTTTTAATGATAATTTCTTCCATTAGTTTTTCTCCTCCTTTTCCCTTCTCTTCTCCTTCTGGGACACCTACAACATGCATATTTGTGTGCTTCATATTATCATTCAATTCCCTGAGTCCCTGCTCATATTTTTCCATTCTTTTCCCTATAGTTTCTGTTTCTTTTTGGATTTCAGATGTTCCATCCTCCAGTTCACTAATACTAACCTCTGTCTCTTGAAATTTACCATTGTAGGTTTCCATTGTTTTTTTCATCTCTTCTACTGTGTCTTTCATTCCCATAAGTTCTGTGATTTGTTTTTTCAGACTTTCCATTTCTTTTCTGTTGTTGTTCATTCCTTGCCTTCTTCATATCCTCCCTCAATTCATTGATTTGGTTTTTGATGGGGTTTTCCATGTCTGTTTGTATATTCTGAATTAATTGCTTCAGCTCCTGTATCTCATTTGAAGTTCCTTTGACTGGGCCATATCTTCAATTTTCGTGGTGTGATTTGTTATTTTTTGATGGCATCTAGACATTTAATTACCTTAATTAGTTTATTCTGGAGATTGCTTTCACTTATCTTACCTAGGGTTTTCTTGCTAGATGAGTTTGTTGTCTATCTGTTCTTTGATCTTCAGTTCAGCTTTTTCTGGACATCTAGCTTAGGTTTTGTTTAACAGAGGATAATTTTTCAGTTCTTGTTTTCTTGTTTCTTGTTTCTTGCCCTGCTTGTAAGGTGCCTTTTCCCTCCCCACCCTTAGGAGGGTCTACATAGGTAATATAGACTCCAGCCAGGTTTTCCCAGACTAAACTGGCCTCCTATCAGGGGGAAGGAGTCACCTGCATCAGTTTTCCCTGAGGGTGAGACCCAGAAGGTTAAAAGACTTTCCTGTGAAGTCTCTGGGCTCTGTTCTTCTTATCCTGCCCAGTATATGGCACTTGTCTCCCTGCGGGTCCCACCAGCAAAAGATGTTGTGGCTCCTTTAACTTTGGAAGGCTCTCCCTGCTGGTGGCGTGGTGGAGACAGAGGAGAGGTTGTAGGCTGGTTTTAATGGCTTCAAATTGCCAAGCCCTGGGATCTGAATTCCTTGAGGGAGGGATTCCACCTGAGTTGGGCTTCACCCCTCCCCTGGGGAAGGCATAGGTGGGAGACAGCCCTGAAAGCAGTCCATTTCTGCCTATGCCTGGGGCAGTTGCAGCCTGAGTAGTCCTGCCACTGAATCCAGAGGCAGCCAAGCCTCCATAGAAACACAGCCACAAAAACCTCCATTTCATCCCCTTTCCTCTTTTTCGGTTAGCCCAATATGCAACCTCCGCCTTGACCACGTTCACCTGATTGGGAGCCTATTTTTAGTATTCAGAATTTGTTAATTAATGCCACAATTGGTTCTTGGTTGGACTCAATCCCTGCTACTGTTAGAGTGTCTTTCCTTTCCCTCTGGGAAGCCACCTGTGGGGGAGGGGCGCTGGCCGCCACGGCTTGGGGAACTCACTCTTCTGGGGGGCTCGCAGCTGGTCCAGCTGGTCCAGACTGGGGTACACTGTGTGTCCGGTCACTGTCGTGGCTCCAGGAGCTGTTCTATACTGTTTCTGGTTATTTAGTAGTTGTTCTGGAGGACGAACTAAAACGTGCCCCTTGCTAAGCCACTATCTTGGCCCCTCCTCCTCCTATTATTTACTTTTATGAAAAAAAAACCAGTCCTTGACTATGTGATTGTGAAAACCTTGTATCTAGTGCTCCTTTTACTCAGGGTATGGACAGAAGAGTAAAAAAGTAAATAAGGATAAAAAATATATAATAAGAGGAGATAAAGGGTAAAATTGGGTAGATTGAAATATTGTTGGTCAATGAGAAGGAAGGGTAAGGGGTATGGGATGTATGAGATTTTTTCTTTTTATTTCTTTTTCTGGAGTTATGCATATGTTCAAAAAGTGATCATGATGAAGAACACACAACTATGTGATGATATTGTAAGCCACTGATTGTATAATCTGGTTGGATTGTATTGTGTAGAGATTTCTCAATAAAAATATTTTTTAAAACCAGTCTTACATAGTTTCCTCTAAGCTATATGTAAATTACATATTATTCTCTCTCACTCCAAAGGAAATACATCTACTTTCCACATCCCAAGTCAGTTACTGCTTTTATGCTGTTTCTCTTAATTTAGGGGTGGCAACAATTATTATTATTTCTAGTATTAGTCATGGTCTTCCAGAGAATAGCAAAGCTATAAATTCATGCTTTAATGGAATTGGTAAATCAGGTAAGTAAAAAATATTAGAAGGTCATAATTTAAATCCTCTTTCAGTTCCTAATCTAAGACTCTGACATTTGAATTAGGATCAGGAATATATGGCTGAAAATTAAACCATGAAATAAGCCTATATAAACTACTATAATATAATTCTACCACACATACATTAAGAATTGAGACTTAAACTCTAATCTTAATCCATTGTATTATACCCTGACACTTTAGCACATATAATGCTAAACAGATATATATTTTTTCTTTCCATTTATATTGACTGTGACATAGATTAGGGTATTTTGATCTAAAATAAAAACCAATTATTTATAGATAACAAGTTATTGTTTTGAAGACATATTTTCTCACTTAACAAAATTCCAGAAAACATTTTTATGACACCAAAAACTGCATTCCATTTATTCTAAGTACTAGCATTATATCCTTTTTCTTAAATTAATTTTCATTTAGGTCTAGACTCTTCTTTCCCATCCTCTCCTTTTTTTTCTTTGATACCTGTTTTCTAAGAATTCTAAATAAACTCAAATTCCATGATGTTAAAAATATTGCTAATAAATATAAGAATTACCATACTATTTAAGATGACCTAAAAGAGGTGATCTTTGATTATGTATCACTAAATTACATGCAAATAGCTCTACTATTGGGGTGGAAGTTAGCATTTCCCTTTTCTTTCTGATATCACTGAAGCTCTCTTCTCCTAAATCCCCTACACCCACTGCTTCATATCCTATCACTGCCTGATATCTCTTCCACCCAATCCCAGTCCCATCTTGCCTGTGTCCAGTTTAGCAAATAGATAAGGGAAAAAGATAAAGATGTTACTAAAGGGAAAGGGGGGGGGGAACTAACATTCCTTGACCATATTTTTTTGTGTCAGGCAGTGAACCAAGCATTTTTTATATGTCCCCTAAGTTAATCTTTACGCTAGCCCCACAAAATTGGAACTATTGTCCTCATTGGACAGATGAAGAAATTGAGGCTATATACTCTATGCCCGACACTTAAACAGCTAGTAAACAGGAGAAAAGGAATAGAGTGGTGGAAAAAATGAAGGGAAAAGCCGACTCTGCTTGCCTTATTCCTTACCATCTCTCTACAGACCTCAACCTGAGAATTCATCTTTGTGGGATCAGGAAGCCAGTTGTCTCCAACCTTATATTCTAAAAGAGGCTTAAATTATAACTCTTGATATTTTCTACAAGCGGAGTCATACATTCAGTTTCAGAGACATGTGATGGGCTGAAAAGACCTTTGAACTACCATTTCCAGGAATATGGAAGACTAGATTGCCTGGAAAATCTCTGCTACAAAATAATTAGAAATTTTACAGGGTTTGTGTTAGTTTGCTAGCTGCCAGAATGCAATGTACCAGAACTGGAATAGCTTTATAAAAAGGAATTTAATAAGTTACAAGTTTACAGTTCTAAGAAAGTGAAAGTGTACAAATCAAGGCACCAACAAGAAGTTACCTTCACTCAAGAAAGGCCAATGACTCAGGAACACCTCCGTCAAATGCAAAGTCACGTGGTGGGCATCTGCTGATCCCCCACTCCTGGGTTCTGTTGCTTTCAGTCTGTCCATGGGGTTTCCTTACTTTGCTTCTCTGGGGTTGGCTTTCATCACTTAGCCTCCCTTGGCTCTCTCCAAGTTCTGGCATGCTTAACATCTCATAGTGAAATCTGCTGGGCTCCAAGCATCTCCAAATATCTATGTCTCTGTTCTCCACATGTCTGCATCTGTGTCAGCTCTGCTGTGAAGTTTCTCTGAGCTCTAAGGCTTCTATCATTTCTATAATTTCTTTCATTTCTCTAGGATCTGAAGTTTCTGAAATGTCTCCAAAATGTTTCCTCTTTTAAAGGATTACAGTAAACTAATCATGACTCTCTAATCAAAGTTAATACCCACAATTGGGTGTGCCAAATCTCTGTGGAGATAATCTAATCAAGTTTTCAACCTACAATGCTGAACATGGATTAAAAGAAATGGCCTTCCAATCTTGGGGTTTGTTCATATGAAACTTAATCCCGCAAAGGATAGGCTTAGCCTACTTAAAATTAGGCCTAAGAGTCACCCCCAAGAGAACCTCTTCTGTTGCTCAGATGTGGCCTCTCTCTCTCAGTTGACACAGCAAGCAAACTCACTCCCCTCCCCCTCTCTACATGGGACATGACTCTCAGGGGTGTGGACTTTCCTGGCAATGTGGGACAGAAATCCTAGAATGAGCTGGAACTCAACATCAAGGGATTGAGAAAAACTTCTCGACCAAAAGGGGGAAGAGTGAAATGAAACAAAATAAAGTGTCAGTGGCTGAGAGATTCCAAACAGAGTCGAGAGGTTATCCTAGAGGTTATTCTCACACATTAAACAGATATCACCTGTTTAGTTAAGGTGTAATGGAGAGGCTGGAGGGAACTGCCTGAAAATGTGTAGCTGTGCTCCGGTGACCATGTTTCTTGAAGATAATTGTATGATGATATGGCTGTCACAGTGTGACTGTGTGATTGTGAAAACCTAATGTCTGATGCTTCTTTTGTCTACCTTATTGATGGATTAAAAATAAATAAATAATGGGGGGGCAAATGTTAAAATAAATTTAGTAGATTGAAATGCTGGTGATCGGTGAAGGGGAAGGGGAAGGGGGTTGGTATATATGATTTTTTAAATTTTCTTTTTATTGCTTTTCCTGAATTGATGCAGAGGTTCTAAGAAATGATGATGATAAATATACAACTATGTGATGATAGTGTGAGTTATTGATTATATAACAAGAACAGAACAATCATATGATAAGAATGTTTGTGTTTGTATGTGGTTATGTATCATAAATAAAAAATAAATTAATTTTTAAAAAAAGAAATGGCTTTAGTTCCACAGGAGGCTAGGGGTATGTTTGCCATATGATCCTGATATGCCATTGCTCAGTACATACCTGGAGGAACTGAGTGTGGAGACATGAATAGACATTTGCACTCTGGTGTTTATGGCAGCAGTGTTCCCTAGCCACAAGGAATGGAGGTGGCGTAAGGGTACAACGATTGAGGAATGGAAAGGGCAACTGTGGTGTTTACATAAGATGGAGTACTGAGCAGCCACGAATTGGAATTACATTGTGAGGCATGCAACTAGGTGAATGAACCTTAAGAGCTGTATGTTGAATGAAATGTCAGGACAACAAGATAAATATTATCGTGCCTCACTCATATGGACTAACTATAATGTAAAAATTCAGTGAACTAAAGTTGATAGCATGGGTAATCAGATTGGGGCTTATTGTAAAGGGTCCTAGATTGTAAGCTCTTACACCAGTCACATGTATTCATGAGGTGTAACTGTTAACTATAAATACTGAGATACTGAGTTTTTGTATATAACTTGGTGTTTCCCAGAAACTTTTGGTATTATGTTCCACCTGGGACTCAGAACTAGAGCTCTGAAGCTATGAAAGTCAGCAGTACCCATACAGGAACTGTTTAAAAAGTTGAAGAAAGGATCAGACTTCCAGTAGAGATATGAATTAAGCTTATCTGGATAAGACTAAGGTACACTAGAAGACTGAGTAAAGGATGATATCGTCCATATTTTAAAACCTCAACTTCTGGGTGAGACTGAAGGGTGAGATGTTTATTTGATGCAAAATTTATATTTTGGGTAGGACATTTCTTAATTTAACTTTTATGGTTAGTTTAGCCGAACACCGTAAGCACATGGAATCTTGAATAGGAAGTGAGATTTTGTTACTTTGTCAGGTTAGCATGATTCCCTGATAAATCACAGAGGGACTTGGGCAGGGAATAAAGAAGTATTTGTGGAGTCCCCATGGGGGCATGGGGAGAAGGGGGGAGGTATTCAACTTCCCCATTTGGAGAATTTCTGATATTCTCACTAACAGTGGGGACAACCAAATCAATAGGGCAAGCCTTCGATCTTGGGGTTTGCCCCTATGAAACATATCCCTGAAAAGGATAGGCTAAGATTACTTAAAATTATGCCTATTACCTGCAATGTCAGAGAACCTGGGTTCGATTCCTGGTGCCTGCCCATGTTAAAAAAAAAAAAAAGAAAAAAAATTAGGCCTAATGGTTCCTCAAAAAGCTAAATACAGAATTGCCATATGACCCAGCAATACCATTAATAGGTGTCTACTCAGAGGTCATGAGGGCAAGGACACAAATGGACATTTGCACACCAATGTTTATAGGAGCATTATTTACAATTGCCAAAAGATGGAAACAGCCCAAATATCCATCAACAGACGAGTGGCTAAGCAAACTGTGGTATATACATACGATGGAATATTATGCAGTTGTAAGACAGAATAAAGTTATGAAGTATGTAACAACATGGATGGACCTTAAGGACATTACATTGAGTGAGATTAGCCAGAAACAAAAGAACAAATACTGTATGGTCTCCCTGATATGAACTGACATTAGTGAATAAACTTGGAGAATTTCATTGGTAACAGAGACCATCAGGAGATAGAAATAGGGTAAGATATTGGGTAATTGTAGCTGAAGGGATACAGATTGTGCAACAGGACTAGAATGTAAAAACTCAGAAACGGACAGCACAATACTACCTAACTGCAATATAGTTATGTGAAAACACTGAATGAAGCTGAATGTAAGAATGATAGAGGGAGGAGGGTTGCGGGCACAAATTAAATCAGAAAGAAAGATGATAAAAGATGGAGATGGCATAATCAAGGAATGCCTAGAGTATATAATGATAGTGACAAAATGAACAAATTTAAAAAATGTTTTTGCATGAGGAAGAACAAATGAATGTCAATACTGCAGGATGCTAAAATAGATGGTAATTAATATTTTAAAATTTTACCTTATATGTGGGACTAAAGCAAAAAATGTTTATTTGGTACAAAATTTATATTTTGACCTGTGCAGTTCCTAATATAACTTATGTAGACAGCTTAATTGAACACTATAAGCACATGGAATCTGGAGTAGGACATGAGATTTTGTTGGTTTGTCCAGAACAATGCCCCAATAAATCCCAGAGTGATTTGAACAGTGAATTAAAAAGTATTTGCAAAGTCCCCTTCAGGGAATGGTGAGAACGGGGGAAAATTCAACCTCCCCAAGTTGAATTCTTGATATTCTCACAAGCAGTGTGACTAACCAAAACTATAGGCTGAGCCCCCAGTCTTGGGGTTTGTTCATATGAAAGTTAACCTCACAAAGGATAGGTCAAACTTACTTAAAATTAGGCCTAAGAGTCACCTTCAAGAGAACCTCTTTTGTTGCTCAGATGTGACCCCTCTCTCTAAGCCAGCTCAACATGAGAACTTACTGCCTTCCCTCCTAGGTAGAGCATAACTCCCAGGGGTGTAAATCCCCCTGGCAACATGAGACAGAAAGCCTGGGATCAGCCAGGACCCAGCATCAAGAGATTGAGAGGACTTCCAGGAAGATGGCCAAATAGAGTAGCTCAAGATTAGCCCTGCTCCACGGAAAAGTTAGAGAAGGCTCAAGAGGGCTACCAAGGCAGTGATTTGGGGATGTGGCTGACCTGGGAGAGCCTTCTACACCATACAGAGCAGCCCTAACTGCAGAGGCTGAGGAACTGAGAGGCAGAAAGCTGGAGCCTGGCATGGATGCACAGAGGCTGAGGGAGTGCACGGACCAGAGCCAGGGACTAAGAAGTAAGCCAGCCCATGTTCCTTGGGTGCATTACCCTCACCAATGCAGCCCCATGACTGGCGACTCACCCCACACCCCACACAACTGAAAAACATTACCTGCTCCCATTCCCCACACTCCAGGAGCCCTCACCCCACCAGCCCCCAGTGCATGTACTGCCCTCCACCCCCACTCCAAATGCAGCCCAACCTACCTCTCCTGCACCCCCCCAAGCACTATCACCCTCACCCTGTTCTCTGCAGGCTGTTGCCAGCACAGAGCTGGAGGTTAGTTGCCAGCACTAACCTCCATACCCAGGCTATCCCTGCTCCCCTGCCCATAGTGTTGCACAGCCTCACCCCACCACCCCTGAGATCTGTGCATCAGTTTATAGCACTCCTTAGACCCATAAATGTGCATGGGTCCCCAATCACATCATCCAGCTCTGGGAACCACACTTTACAGCAGTTCAAGAACCGCATATATGCACGGCTCTCAGCCACACTTTCCAGCTCTGAGGAAGTGCTAACCAGTGCACCTGGGTCATATCTGCCCCCAATCCGTGAAGGCATAATGCCGACTAGCTGCCACAGATCTACACATGCACACAAAGGGCCCCATGCCTTAGATGAGCACACACCAGGGTTATGACTCCCAGACCAGTGCACCTGCACAGCTACATCCTCCCTGATCACTGGGTGCCCACATTCACAAGAAGCAGTGTAACATCCTCAACCTGCACCTATACCCGCCCTGAAATAAATCACCACAATGAGTGCCTCACCCCTTACCATGCTCCCTGCTGTACAACCATCCTGCAAACACAAGACCTTAGACTACCGAAAGAAATCAGCTCCCAAAGTAAATCAACCAAGATATTCATATGCCATGAAGACAGCAGAAGATCACTAAGCATATCACAATGCAGATAGATATAGCCCTGCTTAATGACCAAATTAAAATACTAGAGGAGACACAGCTAATCAAAGATGTTCTTCCAACTCTACTTAATAAAATAAGTGAGATAGCAAATGACATAAAGGAGATCAATAAGACAGTAGAAGAGCATAAAGAGGAATTTGAAAGAATAAATAGAAAAATAGTGGATATCCCAGAGATTAAAGACTCTGTTGGCCAAATAAAAAACATACTAGAGGCACACAACACCAGATTTGAAGAGACAGAATAGAGAATAAGTGATATAGAGGATGGGATAACTGACTTCAAAGTCTCAAAAGAGCAAATGGCAAAAAAGATGGAAAATTTTGAATTGGACCTCAGGGAAATGATAGACAAAGCAAAGAGCACAAATATAAGAATATTGGTGTCCCAGAAGGAGAAGAGAGGAGTATAGGGCTAGGAAGGGTAGTTGAGGATATAATGGGGGAAATCTTTCCAAGCCTCATAAAGGATATAATTATATGAATCAAAGAAGCCCAATGAACCCCAAACAGAATAAATCCAGATAGGCTTTCCCCAAGACACATACTAATTAGTGTGTCAAATGTTGAAGAGACGCAGAAAACCCTGAAAGCAGCAAGAAAAAACAATCTACTTCATTCAAGGAAAACCACATAAGACTGAGCTCAAACTACTCAACCAGCATCCTGGAGGTGAGAAAGCAGTGGTATGATATATTGAAGATCCTGAAAAAGAAAGACTTCCAGCCAAGAATTCTGAACCCAGCCAAATTGCCCTTCAAAACTGAGGGAGAGATTAAAGTTTTCACAGACAAAGAAGACCTGAAAGAATTTATCAACAAGAGAACAGCCGTACAAAAAAACATTAAAAGGAATTCTGCCTGCTGAAAAAACAAGACAGTAGAGAGAGGTCTGAAGGAGGGCACAGAATTGAATAATACCACTGAGGGTAATTTAAAGAATACAAAGAGAAAGAGGGAAAAGAATATATAGGTCTGACAAATAAAATAAAACAGATAAGATGAGGGATTCAAGAAATGCCTTTTCAGTAATAATTTTGAATGTTAATGGATTAAACTTACCAATTAAAAGAAACAGATTGGCAGAATGGATTAAGAAATTTTTTCTAGATACATGCTACTTACAAGAGACTCATCTTAGACATGAGGATATAAATAGATTGAAAGTGAAAAGATGGAAAAAGATTTTCCATGCACGTTGTAGCCAAAAGAAAGCAGGGGTATCTATACTAATATCAGACAAAATAGACTTTAAATGTAAAAATATCATAAGAGACAAAAAAAGGATACTATATACTAATTAAAGGGTCAATTCACCAAGAAGATATCAAAATCATAAATGTTTATGCTCCCAATCAAGGAGCTCCAAAGTACATGAGATAGATATTGACTAAAACTGAAGGGAGTGATAGATGTTTCAACAATAATAGTAGGAGACTTCAATACACCACTCTCCTCTATAGATAGAACAACCAGACAGAAGATCAACAAGGACATAGAGAAGTTATATGAATGATAATGAATTAGACCTAACAGACATATATAGGTCATTGCACCCCAAAGCACAAGTTTATACATTGTTCTCTAGTGCTCACGGAACATTCTCCAGGACAGATCATATGCTGGGGCAAAAAACAGGTCTTTATAAATTCTAAAACACTGAAATTATTCAAAACACTTTCTCTGATCACAATGGGATGAACCTGGATCTCAATAATCACCAAAGAACGAAAACATTCACAAATGTATGGAGATTAAATAACGTACTCTTAAACAACCAGTGGGTCAAAGAAGAAATTTTTAGAGAAATCAGTAGCCATCTGGAGATAAATGAAAATGAGAATACCACTTATCAGAACTTAAGGGATGTGGCAAAGGCTGTGCTGAGAGGGAAACTTATTGCCCTAAATGCCTATATTAAAAAACAAGAAAGAGCAAAATTTGAGGACTTAATAGTACACCTGGAGAAACTTGAGAAAGAACAGAAAACTAACTCCAAAGCAAATAAAAGAAGAGAAATAACAAAGATTAAAGCAGATAGAAAGGAATAGAAGAACAAAAGAACAATTGAAAGAATCAATAAAATCAAAAGCTGGTTCTTTGAGAAATCAGTAAAATTGATGGGCCACTAGCAAGGCTGACAACGAAAAAAAGAGAAAATCAGAAATGAGAAGGGTTGGAATGTTTTTATCAGAAAAGGCTGTTGAATTTTGTTGAATATTTTTTCAGCATCATTTGAGGTGATCATGTGATTTTTCCCTTTTTTTCACAAATAAAGAAGGAAAAAATGTCTATTGTGATGATAAAAAAAGTATTTAAGCCATCTAGCCTCCCATTCTGGAGCAGCTAGAAGGAAAAATCTGAGATGATGGTATGGTAGTCCATGACAAACTCTGGGTCTGTCCTCTAAATACATGTTGAAGAGCGCTTTGAAAACGATTGCTTTTTTTATTTCTTTGCTTTGTATATATGTTATACTATACAATAAAAAAGTTAAAAATAAAAAAAAGAGATTGAGAAAGTCTTCTTGACTAAAAGAGGAAGAGAGAAATGAGACAAAATAAAGTTTCAGTGGCTGAGGGATTTCAAACAGAGTCGAGAGGTTATCCTCACTTGTCCTGTAATGGCTCACCCCTCCCATGTTTGGTTAAACCCTCACATGGAGCCCTATTCACTTGGATCTCACTTTTGGAAGCCCAGAATTTTCCAGGACACCAATTTCTGTTTTCATTATACCCAGGAGTTCAGCTCTCAAATTATCTCTTACCTCTTGCATTTTACAATAAGCTGCAAGGAGAGGCAAGGCTTTGCTTTCCACACATAGTTTGGAAATTTTCTCAGCTAAGTACCCTGGGTCATCTCCTTTAAATTCTAACTTCCACTCAAGAGCAGTATCCAATTTGGTCAAATTATTTGCCATTTTAAAACAAGGGTCAGGGGATGCAGTGGCATTTCAGTGGTAGAATTCTCACCTGCCATGCAGGAGACTCGGATTCGATTCCCGGACCATGGGCGTCTCCAAAAACAAACAAAACAAAAATTCAACAAATGGTGCTGCAACAACAGGATACTCACAAGGAAAAATAATGAAATGTGACCCCACTATACAGCATACAGAAAAAAAAGTCGCATTCCTTGCAGTGAACAATGACACAAACATCACTTCTGCCTAACGCCTTATCAGAGGTATCTTTAGAGTCCACATTTCTTTTTTTTTTTTTTTCAGATTGCTTGTCTTTTTATTAGAGAAATTGTGGGTTTACAGAAAATTCATGCTCAAAATACAGGGATCCCATAAAATACCTTATTATTTACATCTTGCATTAGTGTGGTACACTTGTTACAATTGATAAAAGCATTTTTATAATTGTACTATTAACTATAGTTCATAGCTTAACTTAGTCTTTACTGTTTATGTTGTACAGTTCCAGGGATTTTTAAAAGTTTTAATTATAGTAACAAATATGC
This sequence comes from Tamandua tetradactyla, assembly GCF_023851605.1. Lineage (NCBI taxonomy): Eukaryota > Metazoa > Chordata > Mammalia > Pilosa > Myrmecophagidae > Tamandua > Tamandua tetradactyla. Next base: position 49,325,487 of record NC_135353.1, on the reverse strand, counting down.
AACCTAAAATTTCCCCTTTTAACCACATTCAGCTATACAATTCAGTGTTGTTAATCCATTCACAATGTTGTGCTACCATCACCACCATCCATTATCAAAACCTTTCCATCATCCCAAATAGAAACTCTGTACACTTTAAGCCTTAGCTTCCCATTCCCTATTCCCACTCCATCCCCTGGTAACATATATTCCAGATTCCAACCCTACGAGTTTGCTTTATTCGAATTATTTCATATAACTGAGATTATGCAATATTTGTCCTTCTGTATCTGGCTAACTTCACTCAACATGATGTCTTCAAGGTTCATCGATGTTGTTGCATTTATCAGACTGCATTCTTTTCATGGCTGAATAATAATATATACCATATTTTGTTTATCCATTTATTAATTGATGGACACTTGAGTTGCTTCCATCTTTTGAAAGTCCAGATTTCTATCAACAATCTCTTCAAAGAAATCCAGGCCTTCTCTATCAAAATCCTCAAAACTCCACCAGAATTTTCCCCTTATCCATTTAAAAAGCTGTTCTAACATGTTTGATATCTGCAAACTGCAGCAGCACCCCACTACTCCGCTACCAATTTTCTGTTAGTTTGCTGGCTTCCAGAATGTGATATACCAGAAATGGAATGGCTTTAATAAAGGAGAATTTAATAAGTTACAAGTTCACAGTTCCAAGGAAGTGAAAGTGTCCAAATTAAAGCACCAACAAGAGGCTACCTTCACTCGAGAAAGGCCGATGGGTCAGGAACCTCTGTCAGTTGGGAAGTTACATGGTTGGCATGTACTGTTCTCTTGCTCCTGGGCTCTGTTGCTTTCAGTCTCTGTTCATGTGGGGGTTCCTTACTTTGCTTCTCTTGGGCTGGCTTTCATCTCTTCGCTTCCCTTGGCTCTCTCCAGGTTCTGGCTTCCTTAACATCTCATGGCAACATCTTCTGGGCTCCAAGCATCTCCAAACATCAGTGTCTCTCTTCTCCATATGTCTACATCTGTCTCAGCTCTGCTGTGAAGTTCCTCTTGGCTCAGAGGCTTCTGTTGTTCCCCTCATTTCTGTCATTTCTCTAGGTTCTGACACTTCTGAGGTTTCTCCAAAATGTTTCCTCTTTTAAAGGATTCCAGTAAACTAATCAAGCCCCCCTAGAATGGGTGGAGTCACATCTCCCTCTAATCAAAGGTTAATACCCACAATTGAGCATGTCACATCTCTGTGGAGATAATCTACTCAAGTTTCCAGCACACAGTACTGAACAGGGATTAAAAGAAATGGCTCCCTCCACAAGATGGATCAGGATTAAAACATGGCTTTTCTAGCATACATAATCCTTTCAAACCAGCATAGGGTTTTTAAAAAATCTATTTTGATTTGTAATATAACTCAGTCAGCAAGAGAGTAAAAGCAATATCCAGAGATAAAAAATGAAAAAGTTGACAACAGAACAGTAAGTGAATACTAATACTTCAATAGTCCTGAGTGTTTTCTGCTCCTGTCAGTAACCAATATTTAAAAACATATTGGATAGGGTGCACAGGTGGTTCCGTGGTAGAGTGCTCGCCTTAAACACAGGAGACTCGGGTTTAATTCCTGGACCATGTACCCCTACCCCCCCCCCCAAAAAAAAACCATATTGGATAAAAATTTTCCAGATTTATGAAAGTCATAAATCCTCAAATTCAGAAAGCCAAATTATAAGCAGGATTTAAAGAGAAAGAAAGAAATTCCACATCTTAACATATTGCAGTAAAACAGATTATCTTAAAGCAACCAGAGAAAAATGACAGATTATCTAAAAAGGAAAAACAATCTGACAGCAGGCATTTCAACAGCAACAATAAAAGCTGGAAGGCAATAAAATAATATCTTCAAAGTGCAGAGAGAAAATGCTTGTTACCTTGGAATTGTGTAACCAGCAAAATTATCCACAAAGAACAAAGGTAGCAAAAATAATTTAAAATAAAAACAAAAACAAACAAACAAAAAAGAACAAAGGTAGGCCATGGCGCTGAGTGTCTCCCTGGGCCACACTGCCATGACCACCAGCCACAGCATCCCCATCACCAGCCATGGGCTACACTATGCCAAGTTCTCGCCACCATCAGTCAAACTGCTGGACGCCTATATCAGCCAGAGACTGATAAGAAACTTGATAGCTATAGGACTAGGTGTCACAGCTTCTGCATTTGTAGATCACTATGCATTTCAGGTCCGGAAACCTCTAGGACAAGTAACCACAGAAACTGCAAAGAAGATTTCAATTCCTCCCATCTGCTGACAAGGCCAATATTAGAGTAGCACACAGAAGAATCATGATTTTGCATCACCTAGATAAAGGAAGAAGATAATACAGTATCTTCATTGTCCTTGTTTCATTGTCCTTGTAGAGATAAAACCTTGAGTATTTAGGGAAGTGTGACAATGGAAAACTCTTAATTTCCCCTCTTCTTCTTATATAATTCTTCACCACATTTGCTATGGCCAGGGTACCACTGGGTGTTGCAGATATTTGCAAAAACTTAAATCCTCTACCAGTGCTTCTGAAAATCATGAATATGTTCCCCCACCCCATCCCCAAGCCACTTTCCTATTGGTTTTGCTACCAGTAGAATAAATTTTGAACTTCAAAAAAATAATAATAAAGGCATTTTAGACAAATGAAAAAAGTTTCATCAACAGACCCTAACAAAAGGAGATTATAATAAATGTATTTCAGCAAGAAAGAAAATAAACCCAAAAGGAAGGACTGAGATTCAAGAAAGAATGACTTGGAAGGAAATTAGCAAATATATGGTCAAAGCAAAAAAATTATTGGCTACATGAAACAATGATAATGATATTTAATTTGGATAAAGTAGTACTATAATACTGGGCAAGAGTAACAAAATGGAGAGGAGTTAAGTGGAGTTAATGCATTCTAAGGTTCTGGTTTCATTTCAGAAGAGAGTAGAGTTTTTTTAATTAGTAAAGAGATTTTTAGTCATGTATACATGTCAAAATTTTAACAGTAACTGAGGTGAAAATGAATTCAAATATATCAGTAAATACAACAAATGTAAAGTGACTTAAACATGGAGATTTTCAGGTAAGATTAAATCTAGTCTGCTTCCAGAAAAATGAGTAGATGTACTTTTCCCTATTAGTCTCATGAAGGACAACTACAACTACCAGACATGATATATAAAGCAAATATAAGTAGGCACTGAAAGGTGGTGAGAAGGAGACAGACCACATGGGGACCTTGGACCCGAGGAGTCCCTATATTGTAGTGAGTCCCCTATATTTTTATTTTTGCCTCATATATTCAGACATGAAACTAAAGAAGCTGGCAATACCAAAGCAACAATGGTTCAGACACACACACAAAAAAAGCCAGCAAAAGTCTGTTCTCTCTAGCTAAAAGGACCAGGAAAGGGGCAACCTAGCAAGACAGAAAACTTTCAGAAAATAATCACTCTACTATAGCCAAACATCACAGAAAAAAACATGGCCTCATTCCCATCCTTGACAGCAAAGACTGAGTAGGGAACCTAGATATCTACCCACTCTGGACTGTAACGAGGCACTCCATACCCTCTCCAGGGAGGTAAGAGACCCCCTATCTTCCCCACGGTGGAAGTGAAGACCACATGGGAAGCCTGGCAGTAATGAGGAGCCCCTTTCCGTCTCCACTGGAGTGGTGGTAGAGAATGCCTGGTGGAGAACGAGGATTTTCACGATTTCCCAGTGGTAATGTTGTCAGGCATCATGGTGTAACAAGAGACCATATGGGAAGCAATAACATCACTCCTACCTGTCCCAGACAGGGAGGTATAAGCAGAGGCCTACAGGGGACCAGAAGCTTCCACTCACACTGAACAATAACAAGGAGCAAACCCCTATCATAGTTTGCCTGAGCTGCTTTCACAAATAACACACAATGGGTCGCCTTTAAAAACAAGCATTTATTAGCTCAGTTTTGAAACTATTTGATTCTGAAATCAATATATCAGCAAGGCTTGCTTTCTCCTTGAAGACTGCAATGTTATGATGATGGCTGCCAGCAATCCTTGGGGTTTCTTGGCTTTCCCATCATGTGGTAATGACCTCTTCTTTTCCTAGCTACTCTAACATCCTGGATTCTTTATAAGGCTTCTAGTAATCCAGATTTTGACTTACCCTCACTCTTCACAAGTTCCTATTTACAATGAGTTCCCACCTACAGGGAGCCTAATTAAGATTAAGAACATGTGTTTGTTGGTGTACACAATTCACACACCCCCCCCACGAGTGTCAACAGAGGCCAAGTTGGGTATCTGGACTTCTGCAGCCTGCCTGGCAATGAGAAGGTGGTGCCCCAAATTTCCTTGCCAGAGGAGTGTCAGAGGAAACCACATAAAATAGAAAGTTGAAATAAGATCCAGGGTCTCATAACATAATATCCAAAATGTCCAAGGGGTCAATCAAAAATCACTTGTCATACCAAGAACCAAAAATATCTCAAAGAGAAAGGAAAAATATAATGAATAAATACCAAACCAAAGATAACAGACACGTTAGGATTATCTGACAAAACTTTAAAACAGCCATCATAAAACTGACTCAACAAGCAATTACGAATACACTTGAGACAGAGAAATAAAGAGTCTTATCAAAGAAATGGAAGACATAAAGAAGAAACAAGTGGAAAATTTGAAACTGAAAATACAGTAACTGAAATAAAAAAATGCAATGGTTGGGCCCAGCAACAGAATGGAGGGAACAAACGTAAAAATCAGTGAATGAAAGGTACCTGCCACCCAGGGCGCGCGATGGGCCGCCAGCCGCACGGCGTGGGCTGCGGCATCGGGGTCTTTGTGTCGTGACAAGTGACGCCGGTAGCCGTCTCTGTGCCAGCAGGTGCGGCCGACTCAGCCCCGAGCGGGCTCCTTGGCTGCCTGGTGGGTCCTTGTTCACGTCTGTCCTTTCCCTTCCTCGAGCCCGCGCCAAGCAGCAACACTGAGCCAACAGCCGGATCTGCGGGCAATGGCCACGTCGTCGGCCTCTGACCAGCCCATCAAGGGGATCTTGAAGAACAAGAGCTCTGCGACTTCCTCTGTGTTGGGCTCGGCCGAACAGCCTAGCGGGAGTGTCAATGAAGAGCTGAGTAAAAAATCCCAGAAGTGGGATGAAATGAGCATCCTGGCAACATATCATCCAGCAGACAAAGACTATGGCTCAGTGAAAACAGATGAACCTAGCACTCCTTATCATAGTATGATGGGTGATGATGAGGATGCTTTGCGTGATTCAGAAACCACTAAAGCCATGACACCAGATCTTTTAGTCAAAAAATTTGCTGCTGCTGCTGAAGGCTCGGAGTCAAAGTATCGGGTTCAGGAACAAGAAAGCAGTGGGGAGGAGGATAGTGACCTCTCACCTGAAGAACAAGGAAAAAAGCGACAGTTTGAAATGAAAAGGAAGCTTCATTACAATGAAGGACTGAATATTAAATTAGCTAGACAATTAATTTCAAAAGACCTGCATGATGATGAGGAAGATGAACGTGAAGAAATGGCAGAGGCTGCAGATGAAGAGAGCATGAATATGGAAGAACCAAATCAAGGATCTACTGCAGGTAACCAACTGCAAAACAAATCCGGTTCATAGAAGAGATTTGTTCAACAATACAATTGTTTGTCAGATACAAACCCTGTTACTATAATATACTGCTTCTTCTTCTCTAGAATTCATGACTTAAGTACTGAAATGCATATCAATTATAATATATTGCCAATAATTAAATGGTTATCTCAGAGACTGATTAGACTGAAAATGCCTAATTGATACCTATATTCTTGTGCCTAGTACTTCACCACAAATACAGAATAATGTCATCAATCCAAAACTGCATTACTTTTATATGAACACTGGTTAATTTGTATATTATATAGCTTTTTATGCTTTAGAGGTTAAAACAATATCTTTCGGGGGGGTGGCTAATTTATTTTATTCACTTCCAGATGTGGTAGCTCTAAAAAAGAAGTTTATTTGTTTTTTTTAATCAAAATCCCATTGGAACAACAGATTACATAGGCTGATAAATATTCAGGCTTAAAAGTATTTTAACACTTGTCTTCGACTTGTCTGTTTAATTGAAAAGGGTTATAAGAGTTACTGTTCCAATTTCTTGGCCTACTACCTTTAAAATTCCTCTTGAATTCTTTGTGCTTACAAGGAAAGAATTGAACTTTTTCTCATCAAAATTAGCCTTTTTTCACAAATAAATTATCAACTTAAACTTGCACTAACGTCTGCTCTGGTTTTGTTTTGTTTTGTTTGGTACATTAGGTGGGCAGACTTCAGATCTATTTTTTAGTGTAATTCTAATATAGCTATCTTACTTTGTGTCCCACTCTTTTACACACATACACAATGCTTTACCTTTATAAAGTATCATAAAGATTGTCAAGACATTAGGAACCCTTCCTTCTCTCACATATAGAATCTTTTGCTACAGCAATGAAATTCTTATTTTGATCATCAGTGCCTATTATTTCTTCTAATATTAAATGTTTCCATAACGGTAGTACTATAGCAGGAAATAAAATTTAACTCTGAATTTGCACATCTCTCTGTTTTATAGCTTGCTAATTAAATAAACATTATTAGTTTATTGTTTGGCCTATTTAGCTCTTAGAAAATAACTGACTTTTTTTTTGCATGTTGAGAAAATTGTGTGTAACCAGTGATATGATTATAGTTCCTGAATGTGCACAGACAGAAGTAAGCCTGAGAGTTTTTTAATATGGAAATTTTAAATAGTCCCTGCTTTAAGGGATTGTGATAATGTATACTATGACAAATCTACTTTATTCTTCTAACACAGTAAGAATTATTTGGATTTTTTCATGAAAAGAAGTATAGTTCCTGTGTATTTTGATTTAGTAATGGCTTCATTTCTACTCAATTATTTGTATCTAATTTTTGTCAGTACTAAAGAATCCATTTGTGAACAGACTTTTAAAATAATTTCTGTATATTGTATACATGAAATGACTTTTATTAAGCAGCTTATCTTCCACTTACAAGTTTATGGAAATATCAGTATGCCAAAATCAATAAAAAGTGGAAGAATTACTTGCTGTTAAAAGAATGTGATTATTACTTTGAATGTCTTTTTTTTTTAATGGGTTCCAAAGTACCTCTGAACTGCAGGTTCAGTACTCCAACTAAAATATTTTAGCTAGTAATACCAATTATTTGCAAAAAAACTGTTTATTTCTGCTTTCTTTATTGAGTTTATCTTACCTGTTTTAAACCTGTTTTTAAGGGTGTAGAGATTAAGCCTATTCATATGTGTGCACAAATGTTCATGTAATCACAGACCTCTGTTTTTGGTTTTCTCAATGGGAGTTCTTAGAAAATAAACATTCTTTTTATTTGTACAAATGACTCCTTGGACAGTGAAAAAAAGGTAAGACCTTTAACAACTGATTCTTTTGGTATTTTTTATAAGCTGTTTTTTTAAACTTATAGGCCAACTCTTTTTTGTGGTTTCAAAAATAGCTCAGAATAGTAACCTTTACCAAATAACATGCCCAGTCTAATTTTAGGTAATTAATCAAATTGAATAGAGTAAAAATGTTTTCATCAAGTCATGATTTCGTAATTGACTTTGTATTAGGCTGTACAGAAAATGAACCTTTATGATTCAAATTAGATTTTCTTCTGGAGAAAGTTATTGGTGAGTGTTCACTTCTAAGAAAAGGTAAATTTTTCTTTCAACTTTTTTATCAGTAGCACGTTCTCTTCTTAACTGTTTTGATGTCACTTTGTCTATTCATTTTTCAGTTTGAAATTCAGCAGGGATGACTCTTTAAAGTCTGACAAATATAGTGATATAGATGGGTTTTAAAATAAGAGTAACTTAGGGTGAAGATTTAGACAAAATGCAATTATTCCCTAGACTTTCATTTTATTTACATTTTTTCCCTTTAAGTTAGTACACTACACATATTGTAATACAATAAAAAAAATCAGTGAATGAACGATAGAAAAATAGAAATAGTCCAAGAAGATGGCAGAATAGGATAGGTCGACTTCACCCCTGCTCCAAAGACCAGCTAGATAAGGGACAGAAAAAAGACTGGGCAAGCAAGTCCAGGGTATACGTGACCTGGGAGGGTCTTCTACATCACATAGGGAGACCCTAGTTTAAAAAGTAGAATTGAGACGCAGACAACTGGAGACTGGCCAGCTAGTGCAAATAGCCTGGAATATCCATTTCCAGATAGAGGCCTGGGGCCCTCAGGAGTGCACAGACAGGGAGATGGGGACAAGGAAGTAAGCCAAGACACGTTCCTTGAACATGCTATCCTCACACGTGCCTCCCCGACCCCACAACCCGCGACCTTCCCCACACCCCAAGCACCTGAACTCCATCACCTACCCCTCACCGCACTCCAAGCACCCCAACCCCAAACCCCTTCCCTGTACATCCCCTCCCCATACCCCCACCCCATGCATACATTCAAGCCTATCCCACCCCAGCCCTCCTCTCCCGCACAGGTGCACAGTCTTGCCCCACCCTCTGGCCCCTCCTGAGATCCACGTACCCACAGCCAACCCCTTGACCACTATCACCCCCTCCCTGTCCCTTGCAGGTAGTCACCTGCTCATCCAGGCTGCAGACACTCAACTTCATGCCCAGGCCACACCACACACACCCCATACACTTGCTCAACCCTGCCCAGCATTCTGTTGATCTCTGCACTCCTGCACATCAGCATTGGGCCCCCCAGATGCATGCATGTGCACACACCACGCACACCACACCCCCTCAGCTCTGGGAAAGCACTAACCTGCACATCTAGGACAAACCTGCCCCCAGCCATGCAGCACAATACCACCCCACTGTCCCTAAGCTCTATGCACATGCACACCCACTCCCCAAACCTGCACGCACCAGGGCCCTACCCCTAGATCCACACACAGACATAATCACATAGTCCCTTCTGGGGACCTCTTGACCCATGCACCCCACTGCCCACCCTGCACAGGTGCACATGTTTGCCCCGCCTTACAGCATAGGTGCCCTTCTCCCACACCTGGCAGGTGCTCTCAGTCACATGTGTGCCACATAGCCTCTGCCTTACACAAGTGGGCACACCTACCCCACTTCACCCCTGCACCTGCAGACCCATGCCAGGGCCCCATCCACCCATCATCACCCACTCCTGAAACATCCCACCAGCTCTGTGACCTATGCACCACCCCTACATACACACATCCCAGACCCCTGGAACCTCCCCCTGTGCAAGGATGCACACATGCCCCAAGCTGCTTGTGCCCTGACTTGTGTGCCCTGAAAGCCACACCTTAACACCCACGACCCACACACTTCACATGCCAACTTGCATCCTGCCCACATACCAGCCCCAGCACAGCTATTCAGCCCCAAACACACCTCTTGCTGTGCCCTATCCCTTTGTCCCCTATGCGCACCCTGCTCCTGTGCTCCAAGTACAAGCTCCAAGTAAGCTGCACCTCACCTCCATGGCCCCCACACCGCTTGTCCCCAACCCTGTGACCTGCACCCCATGCTCACTGGCACTAGTGTAGAGTCCCCAACCCATGTGTATATCTGCACCACAACCCATCATCACTCTACCGTGCCCCTCCCCACACCATATATCCTGCTCCACATCCATACTGCAAATACACAAGTTTAGATTACTGAAGGAAATCAACATCCAAATAACCTCATCAACATATTTACATACCACAAAGACAATAGAAGATCACTACCATATGAAATGCAGACAGATACAATCCAGTCTAAGGGCCCAATTAAAACACCAGAGGTGACACAGACTTTGGAACAACTAATCAAAGATGTCCATATACCTTTAATAAATAAAATCACTGGGATGACTAATAACATAAAGGAGATCAAAAAGACACTAGAAGAGCATAAAGACGAATTTGAAAGAATAGAAAAGTAGCAAATATCATAGAGATTAAAGATGCAATAGACCAAATAAAAATATACTAGAGAAACATGACAGCAAATTTCAAGAGGCGGAAGAAAGAACAAGTGAACCAGAGGACAGGACAACTGATTTTGAACACACAGAAGAGTAAATGACAAAAAAGTTAGAAGAATTGCAATTGGATCTCAGGGAAATGGATGAAACAAAGTGCACAAATATAACAATCATCAGTGTTCCAGAAGGAGAAGAGAAGAGTAAGGGGCTAGGAAAATTAGTTGAGGATATAATGGGAGAAAACTTCCCAACCTTTATAAAAGACAAAAACATATAAATTAAAGAAGCGCAATGAACTCCAAATAGAACAAATCCAAATAGGCCTACACCAAAACACATACTAATCAGTCTGTCAAGTGAAGAGAAATAGAAAACCCTGAAACAGGCAAGAGAAAATCAATCTACTACATAAAAAGAAACCACATAAGACTGAGTTCAGACTACTCAACTGGCACTTTGGAGGTGAGAAGGCAGAGATATGATTTATTTAAGATCCTGAAAGAGAAAGACCTCCAGCCAATTGTCCTTCAAAACTGAGGGAGAGGTTAAAAAATTTTCACAGGCAAACAAATGCTGAGAGAATATGTCAACAGGAGATCAGCTCTACAAGAAATACTAAAGAGAGTTTTGCCATCTGGAAAAAAAAAAGACAGGAAAGGGAGATCGGTAGGAGGGCACAGATGTGAAGACTACCAGTAATGGTAACTTAAAGGATAAAAAAGAGAAAGTGAGAAAAGAACATAGAAAACTGACAAATAAAATTCAAAGGATAAGATGGTGGATTCCACAAACTCCTTTAGAGTAATAACTTTGAATGTTAATTAACTAAACCGACCAATTAAAAGATATAGATTGGAAGAATGGATTAAGAGATATAATCTAGCTATATATTGTTTACAAAAGATTCATCTAGACACAAGGATACAAATAGATTGAAAATGAAAGGATGGAAAAAGATGTTCCATGCAAGCTGTAACCAAAAGAAAGCAGGAGTAGCTCTACTAATATCAGACTAAATAGACTCTAAATGTAAAAACATCATAAGAGACAAAGAAGGACACTATATATTAGTAAAAGGGACAATTAACCAAGAAGAAATAATAATCATAAATGTCTATGCTCTCAATCAAGGAGCTCAAAAGTACATGAGACAGACATTGGAAAAATTGAAGAGACCGATAGACGTTTAAACAATAATAGTAGGAGACTTCAACACACTACTTTCATCTATAGACAGAACAACCAGACAGAAGATCAACAAGGAAATAGAGAACTTAAACAATTTGATAAATGAATTAAACCTAACGGACATATATAGGTTGTTATATTCCAAAAACCAGGATATACATTGTTCTCTTATGCTCATGGAACATCCTCCAGGTCAGATCATATGCTGGGGCACAAAACAAGTCTTTATACATTTTAAAACATTGACATTATTCAAAGTACTTTCTCTGATCACAATGGAGTGAAACTGGAAATCAAAAACCACCAAAGAACAAGAACTTTCACAAATATATGGAGATTAAATAACACACATTTAAACAATAAGTGGGTCAAGGAAGAAATTACTAGAGAAATTAGTAGCTATCTGGAAGCAAATGAAAACAAGAATACAACATATCAGAACTTATGGGATGCAGCAAAGGCTATGCTGAGAGGGAAATTTATTGCCCTGAATGCCTATATTAAAAAAGAAGAGGGCGGGCCACAGTGGCTCAGCAGGCAAAGTTCTCACCTGCCATGCCAGAGACCCAGGTTCAATTCCCAGTGCTTGTCCATGCAAAAAAAAAAAAAAAAAAAAGAGAGAGAGAGAGAGCAAATATTGAGGACTTAACTGCTCATTTAGAGGAATTTGCAAAAAGAACAACAGACTAACCCAAAGCAAATAGAAGAAGAGAAATAAAAATTATAGCAGAGTTAAATGAAAGGGAGAACAAAAGAACAATAGAAAGAATCAATAAAGCCAAAAGCTGGTTCTTTGAGAAAAATCAATAAAATCAATGGGCCACTAGCAAGACTGACAAAGAAAAAAAGAGAGAGAGGATGCAAATAAACAAAATCAGAAAGGAAACGGGAGTCATTACCCTGAAGAAATAAAAAAAAAATCGTAATAGGATACTATGAACAACTATATAACAAGAAACTAGAAAACTTAGATGAAATGGACAAATTCCTGGAAACACACAAACAAACTACAAGGACTTAAGAAGTAATAGAAGATCTCAACAAACCAATCACAAGTAAAGAGAGTCAAACAGTCACCAAAATCTTCCTACAAAGAAAAGCACAGTACCAGGTGGCTTCACACAGGATTTTTTTTTTTAACCTAATTTTTAAATCCCTCATCCCTCCCTATTATTTATTTTGTTGGTATTTTTTTTCCATTCTACATATATAATCAGTAATTCACAATCTCAGCACATAGTTGCATATTTGTCATCATGATAATTTCTTAGAACATTTACATCAATTCAGAAAAAGAAATAAGAAGACAACAGAAAAACATTCATACATACCATACCCCTTACCCCTCCCTTTCATTGATCACTAGCATTTCAATCTAAGTTTATTTTCACATTTGTTCCCCCTATTATTTATTTTTATTCCATATGTTTTACTCATCTGTTGATGTTAGATAAAAGAAGCATCAGACACAAGGTTGTCACAATCACACAGTTACATTGTGAAAGCTATAACATTATACAGTCATCTTCAAGAAACATGGCTACTGGAACACAGCTCTACATTGGGCAGTTTCTTCCAGCCTCTCCATTACTTCTTGACTAACAAGGTGATATCTATTTAATGCGTAAGAATAACCTCCAGGATAACCTCTCAACTCTGTTTGAAATCTCTCAGCCATTGACACTTTATTTTGTCTCATTTCACTCTTCCCCCTTTTGGTCGAGAAGATTTTCTCAATCCCTTAATGCTGAGTCTCAGCTCACTGCAGGGTTTTTCTCAATCCCTGATGCTGGGTTTCAGCTCATTCTAGGATTTCTGTCCCACATTGCCAGGAAGGTCCACACCACTGGGAGTCATGTCCCATGTAGACCGGGGGAAGACGGTGAGTTTGCTTGTTGTGTTGGCTTGGGAGAGAGGCCACATCTGAGCAACAAAAGACGTTCTCCTGGGGGTGACTCTTGGGCCTAATTTTAAGTAGTCTTAGCCTATACTTTGTGGGGTTAAGTTTCATATGAACAAACCCCAAGATTGGGGGCTCAGCCTATTGCTTTGGTTGTCTGCACTGCTTCACAGGGGAATTTTATCAAACATTCCCAAAAAGAACTAACACCAATCCGGCTCAAACTTTTCCAAAAATTTGAGGAAAAAGGAACACTAACTCATTTGATGAAGCTAACATCACTTTTATACCAAAACCAATTAAAAATGCTACAAGAAAGGAAGACTATAGACTGATCTCCCTAATAAACATAGATGTAAACATTCTCAATAAAATATTAGCAAATCAAATCCAAAAGCATGTTAAAAGAACTATAAAATAATTATATACCATAACCAAGTCGAGTTTATACCAGTAATGAAAGGATGGTTCAACACAAGAAAAACAGTTAATGTAATACAGCATATGAACAAATCGAGAGGGAAAAATTATATGATCATTTTGATTGATGCTGAAAAAGCATTCAATAAAATTCAATATCTTTTTCTGATAAAACACTTCAAAAAGTAGGAATCAAAGGTAACTTCCCCTCAACATGATAAAAGGCATATATAAAAAACCCATAGCCAGCATCATACTCAATGGTGAGAGACTGAAAGCTTTCCCCCAAAAATCAGGAAAGAGACAAGAATGCCATCTGTCACCACTATTATTCGACATTGTAATAGAAGTTCTAGTGAGAGCAATCAGGAAGGAAAAATAAATAAAACGCATTCAAATTGGAAATGGAGAAATAAAACTTTCATTATTTGCAGATGACATGATACTATACTTGGATGATCCTAAGAAATCTACATCAAAGTTACTTGAGATAATAAACAAATTCAGCAAGACAGAAGGTTATAAAAATTAATGTGCAAAACTCAGTAATATTTCTATACACAAACAATGACCTAACTGAGGAGTCAATTAAGGAAAAATTCCATGCAAAATAGTAAATAAAAGAATCAAGTATCTACCAATGAACTTAACTAGGGATGTAAAGCACTTGTCCACAGAGAACTACATAAATTGTTAAAAGAAACCAAAGAAGATCTAAACAGGTGGAAAGACATTCCATGTTCATGGATAGGAAGATTAAATGCAGTTATGATGTCAAACTCTACCCAAATTGATCTACAGATTCAACACAGTACCAATCAAAATTCCATTAACGTACATGGAAAAGAAGCTACAATTCAATAACAAAAAGACAAACAACCCAATTTAAAAAGTGGGCAAAAGTCATGAACATACACATCTCAGAAGAGGAAATACAAATGACTAAAAGGCACATGAAAAGATGCTCAACTTTACTGGCCATTAGAAAAATACAAATCAAAACCACAATGAGATATCAACTGACACCCACTAGAATGGCCATTATAAAAACAGAAAATGACAAGTGCTGGAGAGGATGTGGAGAAAGAGGCACACTTATCCACTATTGGTGGAATTTAAAATGGTACAACCACTCTGGAAGGCAATTTGGCAGTTCTTCAGGAAGCTAAGTATAGAATTGCCTTATGATCCAGCAATCCCATTGCTAGATATCTATTCAGAGGACATGGGGGCAAGGACACAAATGAACATTTGCACACCAATGTTTATAGCAGCATTATTTATGATTGCCAAGAGATAGAAACAGCCCAAATGTCCATCAATGGATGAGTGTCTAAACAAGCTATGGTATATACATATATAGACTATTACACAGCTGTAAGACAGAATACAGTCATGAAGCATGTAGAAATGTAGATGGAACTTGAGGACATTATGCCAAGTGAAATTAGCCAGAAACAAAATGACAAATAGTGTATGGTCTCACTAATGTGATCTATCATTAATGAGTGAACTTGGAGAATTGAAGTTAAGAACATAGTTATTTGGAGATAGAAATAGGTAGTGTTCTAGTTTGCTAGCTACCAGAATGCAATACACCAGAAATGGAAAGGATTTTAGAAAAGGAAAATTTAAAAAGTTACAAGTTTATAGTTCTAAGGCCATGAAAATGTCTCAATTAAAGCAGGTCTATAAAAATGTTCAAATTAAGGCACCAACAAGAGGTTACCTTCACTCAAGAAAAGCCAATGAAGTTCAGGGCTCAACTGAAAAGGCACATGGTGAACATGGCAATGCCAGCTAGCATCCTCTCCAGGCTTCTTGTTTAATGAAGCTCCCCTGGGGACATTTTCCAAAGGTCTCTGGCTGGTGGACTCAGCCTCGCAGCTCTGTTGTCATTCTCAAGTTTTCTCCAAAATGCTTCCTCTTTTAAAGGATTCCAGTGAATTAATCAAGACCCAACTGGAATGGGTGGAGTCATATCTCCCTCTAATCCAAGGTTAATACTCACAATTGGTGAGTCACATCTCCTTGGGAACAATCAAAAAGGTCCCAGCCAGCAATATTGAATGAGGATTAAAGGACAGGGCTTTTGTGGAGTCCACCACAGATTCAAACCAGCACACAGAGAGATTGGGCAATTGGTGCTGAAGGAATACAGATTGTCTGACAGGACTGACTATAAAAATTCAGAAATGGATAGCACAATACTACCTGATTTTAGCACAATTATATAAGTACATATATCATGTGCTGGTTTGAAACTGTTATGTACCCCAGAAAAGCCATGCTGTTTTAATTCAATCTTGTGTGTGCAGACATATTGTGTGTAGGACTTTTTGATTAGATTATTTCCATGGAGATGTGATCCTGCACATTCAAGGTGGGTCTTAATTAGTTTAGTGAAGACCTTAGAAGAGTTCATGGAGAGAGAGCGAGCACTCAGAGCCAACAGAGAGCAGAGAGATGAAACCAAGACACAGACATTTGTAGATGCTAAGCTAAGAGATGGAACCCAGGATCTTCCCCAGAGAAGCTCAGTGAGGAACCACAGATGCCCAGACTGAAAGCCACTGGAAACAGGAGTTGTGAGAGCTGTTTGAAACCAGAACTGGAAGACAAGGACAGCAGACATTGCCATGTGTCTTCCCTTGTGACAGAGAAATCCCAGACACCATTGGCCTTTCTCCAGAGTCAAGGTATCTTTCTCTGGATGCCCTAATTCAGACATTTTCATGGCCTTAGGGCTGTAGATTTGTAATTTAATAAATCCACTCTAAAAAAAACAATCTATTTCTGGTATATTGCATTCTGGTAGCTTTAGCAAACTGAAACGTTACCATTCATAATCCCTAAAAAATATATACATGTAAATCCAACAGAACATGTACAGGACTTGTGTACTGAAAATTATGAAATAAGGAAATCAAATAAAATCTAAATAAATAGAAAGATATTCTGTTCATGGATTAGAAGACTCAACATTGTAAAGATGCTAATTCTCCCCAAACTGAAATATAGTTTTAATGTAATTCATATCAAAACCTTATCTTATTCTATAATATATTTAGAAATACAAAGTAACTAAAATACCTAAAACAACTTTGAAAAAGAAGAATAACCTAGGAGCAATCATTCTACCTGATATTAAGGCTTATATAAATAAGGAACCCAGAAATATATCCACATAAATATACCCATGTGACTTTTTACAAAGGTGCTAAA
Source organism: Tamandua tetradactyla (assembly GCF_023851605.1). Classification (NCBI taxonomy): domain Eukaryota; kingdom Metazoa; phylum Chordata; class Mammalia; order Pilosa; family Myrmecophagidae; genus Tamandua; species Tamandua tetradactyla. Next base: position 49,308,753 of record NC_135353.1, on the reverse strand, counting down.
GCAATTCAATGGAGAAATGATAGCCTTTTCAATAAACAGATCTAGAGCAATTACTCACCCATAGGCCAAAAAATGAACCTTTATCTAAGTCTCAAACCTTATACAAATAATAATTGAAAATGGATCACAGATTTAGGTGTAAAATGTGAAAATATTAAGCGTTTAGTAAAAATATAGGAGAATATCTTTGGGTTCTGGAAGTAAGCAAGAGGCATTATAGAATTGATGCCAAAAGCATGATCCACAAACTCAAAATTTGATACACTGGATTTCACTGAATGAAAGCTGTTTCTATGAAAGACCCAGTTAAGAAAATGAAAAGACAAGCTAAAGAGTAGGAAAAAATATTTTCAAACCACATAGCTGACAAAGTACTAGAACCTATCATTTATAAAGAACTTTCAAAATTCCAAAGTAAGCCACACGAGATATCATCTTATACCCAGTAGAATGGCCATTATCAAAAAAGAAGAAAATGACAAATGCTGTAGAGGATGTGGAGAAAGAGTCACACTATCCACTGTTGGTGGGAATGTAGAATGGTGCAACTGCTCTGGAAGGCAGTTTGGCAATTCCTCAGGAAGGTAAGTATAGAATTGCCATAGGATCCAGCAATCCCATTACTAGATATATATTCAGAGGAACTGAAAGCAACAACACAAATGGACATTTGCACATTGAAGTTCATAGTGGCATTACTGATGATTGTGAAGAGATGGAAGCGGCCTAAATGTCCATCATTGGACGAGTGGCTAAATAAGCTGTGGTATATACATACGATGAAATATTACACAGCTGTAAGACAGATTAAAGTCATGAAGCATATAACATGAAGGATGAACCTTGAGGACATTATGCTGAGTGAAATTAGCCAGAAACAAAAGGACAAATACTGTATAGTCTCCCTGATATGAACTAACATTAATGAGTGAACTTTGAGAGTTAAAGTTAAGAATACAGACTACCAGGAGATAGAAAAAGAATAGAGATTGGGCATTTGGTGCTGGAGGAGTACAGAATGTACAACAGAACCAATTGAACAGATTCAGAAATGGATAGCACAATACTATCTGATGAAAGCACCATAATATAAAGTACACTACATGAAGCTGAATGTGAGGAAAGTTACAGGACAAAGACTGTGGCAGTAAAATTTAGGAATGCCTAGAGTGGGTAATGATAATGATTAAATGTACGAATATAAGAATAATGTATGGAGGACTGCCGGAGAAGATGGCGGCTTAGTAAGACGTGCAGATCTTAGTTCCTCCTCCAGAACAGCTACTAGGGGAGTAGAAACGATACAGAACAGCTCCCGGAGCCATGACAGAGATCAAAAAGACAGCGTACCCCATCCTGGAATGGCTGACTGGCTGAGAGAACCCGCTCCGGTGAGATCACCAAGGGGCGCGGACTTTCCCGGAGGGGGCGGCAAGTGGCCGGAGTCCCTCCCTTCCTCCTTCCCGGGCCAGCTGGGACAATTGGGCAGGCGGTCCCCTCAAGCCATGGCGGCTGGCGCCCCCACCACGTGCTGCCCCCCGGATCAACTGAGAGAATTGGATTGGAAAACCCCAGGCCATGGAGAACGGTGACCGGGGGGGGGGGTCCCTTCCAAACACGTGATTCCTGGTCCAGATGGGAACAGTGCACTCTCCTGGGCCACGGCGGCTGGCGCCCTCCTGCCACGCTTGGTGTCCCGGGCCGACTAGGAAATTTGGACAGGCGCTCTCACGAGCTGCGGCGGCTGGCGACCCTCCCCACGTTCGGACCCCCGGGCCGGCTGGCACTCTTTCAAGCCACTTCAGCTGGCGAATCTCCCCCACGGCGAGAGTTTTCCAAAGTTAAAGGACCCACAGCACCTTTTACTGGTGGGACCCACAGACAAACGTGTGCCACGAGCACCACTTACTGGGCAGGATAAGAAAAACAGAACCCAGAGATTTCACAGAAAAATCTTTCAACCTGTTGGGTCCAACACCCAGGGAAATCTGACTGAATGCCCAGACGCCAGCAGAAGATAACGGATCACGCTCAGAAAATTGAAAATATGGCCCAGTCAAAGGAACAAACCAATAGTTCAAATGAGATACAGGAGCTGAGACAACTAATGCTGAATATACGAACAGAAATGGAAAACCTCTTCAAAAACCAAATCGATAAATCGAGGGAGGACATGAAGAAGACATGGGCTGAACAAAAAGAAGAAATAGAAAAACTGAAAAAACAAATCACAGAACTTATGGAAGTGAAGGATAAAGTAGAAAAGATGGAAAAAACAATGGATACCTACAATGATAGATTTAAAGAAACAGAAGACAGAATTAGTTATTTGGAGGATGGAACATCTGAATTCCAAAAAGAAACAGAAACTATCAAGAAAAGAATGGAAAAATTTGAACAGGGTATCAGGGAACTCAAGGACAATATGAACCACACAAATATACGTGTTGTGGGTGTCCCAGAAGGAGAAGAGAAGGCAAAAGGAGGAGAAAAACTAATGGAAGAAATTATCACTGAAAATTTCCCAACTCTTATGAAAGACCTAAAATTACAGATCCAAGAAGTGCAGCGCGCCCCAAAGAGATTAGACCCAAATAGGCGTTCTCCAAGACACTTACTAGTTAGAATGTCAGAGGTCAAAGAGAAAGAAAGGATCTTGAAAGCAGCAAGAGAAAAACAATCCATTACATACAAGGGAAACCCAATAAGATTATGTGTAGATTTCTCAGCAGAAACCATGGAAGCTAGAAGACAGTGGGATGATATATTTAAATTACTAAAAGAGAAAAACTGCCAACCAAGACTCCTATATCCAGCAAAATTGTCCTTCAAAAATGAGGGCGAAATTAAAACATTCTCAGACAAAAAGTCACTGAGAGAATTTGTGACCAAGAGACGAGCTCTGCAAGAAATACTAAAGGGAGCACTAGAGTCAGATACGAAAAGACAGAAGAGAGAGGTATGGAGAAGAGTGTAGAACGACGGAAAGTCAGATATGATATATATAATATAAAAGGCAAAATGGTAGAGGAAAATATTATCCAAACAGTAATAACACTAAATGTTAATGGACTGAATTCCCCAATCAAAAGACATAGATTGGCAGAATGCATTAAAAAACAGGATCCTTCCATATGCTGTCTACAGGAAACACATCTTAGACCCAAAGATAAACACAGGTTGAAAGTGAAAGGTTGGGAAAAGATATTTCATGCAAATAACAACCAGAAAAGAGCAGGAGTGGCTATACTAATATCCAACAAATTAGACTTCAAATGTAAAACAGTTAAAAGAGACAAAGAAGGACACTATATACTAATAAAAGGAACAACTAAACAAGAAGACATAACAATCATAAATATTTACGCACCGAACCAGAATGCCCCAAAATACGTGAGGAATACACTGCAAACACTGAAAAGGGAAATAGACACAAATACCATAATAGTTGGAGACTTCAATTCACCACTCTCATCAATGGACAGAACATCTAGACAGAGGATCAATAAAGAAATAGAGAATCTGAATATTACTATAAAGGAGCTAGACTTAACAGACATTTATAGGACATTAAATCCCACAACAGCAGGATACACCTTTTTCTCAAGTGCTCCTGGATCATTCTCAAAGATAGACCATATGCTGGGTCACAAAGCAAGTCTTAACAAATTTAAAAAGATTTAAATCATACACAAAACTTTCTCAGATCATAAAGCAATGAAGTTGGAAATCAAAAATAGGCAGAGTTCCAGAAAATTCACAAATATGTGGAGGCTCAACAACACACTCTTAAACAACGAGTGGGTCAAAGAAGAAATCGCAAGAGAAATTAGTAAATACCTCGAGGTGAATGAAAATGAAAACACAACATATCAAAATTTATGGGATGCAGCAAAGGCAGTGCTAAGAGGGAAATTTATTGCCCTAAATGCCTATATCAGAAAAGAAGAAAAGGCAAAAATGCAGGAATTAACTGTTCCACTTGGAAGAACTGGAGAAAGAACAGCAAACTAATCCCAAAGCAAGCAAAAGGAAAGAAATAACAAAGATTAGAGCAGAAATAAATGAAATTGAAAACATGAAAACAATAGAGAAAATCAATAAGACCAGAAGTTGGTTCTATGAGAAAATCAATAAGATTGATGGGCCCTTAGCAAGATTGACAAAAAGAAGAAGAGAGAGGATGCAAATAAATAAGATCAGAAATGGAAGAGGAGACATAATTACTGACCTCACAGAAATAAAGGAGGTAATAACAGGATACTATGAACAACTTTACGCTAATAAATACAACAATTTAGAGGAAATGGACGGGTTCCTGGAAAGACATGAACAACCAACTTTGACTCAAGAAGACATAGATGACCTCAACAAACCAATCACAAGTAAAGAAATTGAATCAGTCATTGAAAAGCTTCCTAAAAAGAAAAGTCCAGGACCAGACGGCTTCACATGTGAATTCTAGCAAACATTCCAGAAAGAATTAGTACCACCTCTCCTCAAACTCTTCAAAAAAATCGAAGCGGAGGGAAAACTACCTAATTCATTCTATGAAGCCAACATCACCCTCATACCAAAACCAGGCAAAGATATTACAAAAAAAGAAAACTACAGACCAATCTCTCTAATGAATATAGATGCAAAAATCCTCAATAAAATTCTAGCAAATTGTATCCAACAACACACTAAAAGATTTATACATCATGACCAAGTAGGATTCATCCCAGGTATGCAAGGATGGTTCAACATAAGAAAATCAATTAATGTAATACACCATATCAACAAATCAAAGCAGAAAAATCACATGATCATCTCAATTGATGCAGAGAAGGCATTTGACAAGATTCAACATCCTTTCCTGTTGAAAACACTTCAAAGGATATGAATACAAGGGAACTTCCTTAAAATGATAGAGGGAATATATGAAAAACCCACAGCTAATATCATCCTCAATGGGGAAAAATTGAAAACTTTCCCCCTAAGATCAGGAACAAGACAAGGATGTCCACTATCACCACTATTATTCAACATCGTGTTGGAGGTTCTAGCCAGAGCAATTAGACAAGAAAAAGAAATACAAGGCATCAAAATTGGAAAGGAAGAAGTAAAACTATCACTGTTTGCAGACGATATGATACTATACGTCGAAAACCCGGAAAAATCCACAACAAAACTACTAGAGCTAATAAATGAGTACAGCAAAGTAGCAGGTTACAAGATCAACATTCAAAAATCTGTAGCATTTCTATACACTAGTAATGAACAAGCTGAGGGGGAAATCAAGAAACGAATCCCATTTACAATTGCAACTAAAAGAATAAAATACCTAGGAATAAATTTAACTAAAGAGACAAAAAAATCTATATAAAGAAAACTACAAAAAACTGTTAAAAGAAATCACAGAAGACCTAAATAGATGGAAGGGCATATCGTGTTCATGGATTGGAAGACTGAATATAGTTAAGATGTCAATCCTACCTAAATTGATTTACAGATTCAATGCAATACCAATCAAAATCCCAACAATTTATTTTTCAGAAATATAAAAACCAATAAGCAAATTTATCTGGAAGGGCAGGGTGCCCCGAATTGCTAAAAACATCTTGAGGAAAAAAAACGAAGCTGGAGGTCTCGTGCTGCCTGACTTTAAGGCATTTTATGAAGCCACAGTGGTCAAAACAGCATGGTATTGGCATAAAGATAGATATATCGACCAATGGAATCGAATAGAGTGCTCAGATATAGACCCTCTCATCTATGGACATTTGATCTTTGATAAGGCAGTCAAGCCAACTCACCTGGGACAGAACAGTCTCTTCAATAAATGGTGCCTAGAGAACTGGATATCCATATGCAAAAGAATGAAAGAAGACCCGTATCTCACACCCTATACAAAAGTTAACTCAAAATGGATCAAAGATCTAAACATTAGGTCTAAGACCATAAAACAGTTAGAGGAAAATGTAGGGAGATATCTTATGAAACTTACAATTGGAGGCGGTTTTATGAACCTTAAACCTAAAGCAAGAGCACTGAAGAAGGAAATAAATAAATGGGAGCTCCTCAAAATTAAACACTTTTGTGCATCAAAGAACTTCAACAAGAAAGTAGAAAGACAGCCTACACAATGGGAGACAATATTTGGAAATGACATATCAGATAAAGGGCTAGTATCCAGAATTTATAAAGAGATTGTTCAACTCAACAACAACAAAAAAACAGCCAACCCAATTACAAAATGGGAAAAAGACTTGAATAGACACCTATCAGAAGAGGAAAAACAAATGGCCAAAAGGCACATGAAGACATGCTCAATGTCCCTGGCCATTAGAGAAATGCAAATCAAAACCACAATGAGATATCATCTCACACCCACCAGAATGGCCATTATCAACAAAACAGAAAATGACAAGTGCTGGAGAGGATGCGGAGAAAGAGGCACACTTATCCACTGTTGGTGGGAATGTCAAATGGTGCAACCACTGTGGAAGGCAGTTTGGCGGTTCCTCAAGAAGCTGAATATAGAATTGCCATACGACCCAGCAATACCATTGCTAGGTATCTACTCAAAGGACTTAAGGGCAAAGACACAAACGGACATTTGCACACCAATGTTTATAGCAGCATTATTTACAATTGCAAAGAGATGGAAACAGCCAAAATCTCCATCAACAGAAGAGTGGCTAAACAAACTGTGGTATATACATACGATGGAATATTATGCAGCTTTAAGACAGGATAAACTTATGAAGCATGTAATAACATGGATGGACCTAGAGAACATTATGCTGAGTGAGTCTAGCCAAAAACTAAAGGACAAATACTGTATGGTCCCACTGATGTGAACCGACATTCGAGAATAAACTTGGAATATGTCATTGGTAACAGAGTCCAGCAGGAGTTAGAAACAGGGTAAAATAATGGGTAATTGGACCTGAAGGGATACAGACTGTGCAACAGGACTAGATACAAAAACTCAAAAATGGACAGCACAATAATACCTAATTGTAAAGTAATCATGTTAAAACACTGAATGAAGCTGCATCTGAGCTATAGGTTTTTTTTTTACTATTATTATTACTTTTATTTTTTTTCTCTATGTTAACATTCTATATCTTTTTCTGTGGTGTTGCTAGTTCTTCTAAACCGATGCAAATGTACTAAGAAACGATGATCATGCATCTATGTGATGATGTTAAGAATTACTGATTGCATATGTAGTATGGTATGATTTCTAAATGTTGGGTTAATTTCTTTTTTTCCGTTAATTAATAATAATAAAAAAAGAATAATGTATGAAGGAGAACAAGTGAATATCAACATTACAAGGCATTGAAAATGGGATGGTATACAGAAAAAATATATAGTCAGTGCAAGCTAGGGTCTGTAGTTAACACTAATATTGTAATATGCTTCCATCGAATGTACAAAGACAATATGCCAAAACTAAATGTAAATAAGTGGGAGACATGGGGGAGTGGTATGGGATTCTTTTCAGAAGAAAAGTTAATGTTCTCATATAGATGGTGATGGCGAAGGCCAGAACCATTGATTTTTTCACCTAAACAGAACCATTGATTTTTTCACTTAGGTGGGATTGCATGATGTGAGAATAAAACTGTTTAAAAATGAACAGAGAAACCTAGATTTTCTGTAGCACGTAATCTAATTCAACCTGTCTGGATAAACATTTTAACAATCCAAATACAGGGAGCTCAGAATAAGAATAGAGCCTTTAATCCTGTACAGTGAGAGGCCGAGTGGCTAGGTCCAGCTCCTTGAAAGAATCCCTGTGGCTCTGACCTGGCCAAGAAGAAGGCAGTCGAAAAGAAGGAAGCTGCCAAAGCTCAATAGTGGCCTGGAAAGTGGCATGAAGAAAACAGAGATGCTGCCACAGAACCATAAGTGACAGAGGAGAAAAATGAGGAGGTCAGTGGCAGAGAGACAACAGAAGTGGATTTGCTGACCAAGGAGCTAGAGGACTTTGAGATGAAGAAAGCTGCTGCTTGAGCTGTTATTGGTGTTTTAGCCTCTCACCCCAACAGAACTGATGTTCACATTATCAACCTCTCACTCACCTTTCGTGGTCAAGAGCTGCTCAATGACACCAAACTGGAAATAAACTCAGACCATATTGGCTTAGGTGGAATTGGAAAGTCTATGCTGTTTTCTGCTATTGGGAAATGTGAAATGCCCATCCCTGAGCACAATGATATCTACCATCTGACTCCGAAGATACCCCCTAGTGACAAGACACCTTTGCAATGTGCAATAGAAGAGAGAGCCATACTGGAGAAGGAAGCTGAGTGGCTGGCTCATGAGGATGTGGAGTGTGAGAAACTAATGGATCTATATGAGCACCTGAAGGAGCTGGATGCTGACAAAGCAGAGATGAAGGGCCCAGGGATCTCACCTGGACTGGGTTTCACACCTGTCATGCAGCACAAGAAGCTAAAAGACTTCAGTGGGGGCTGGAGGATGAAGGTTGCCCTTTCCAGAGACCTCTTTATTCGACCTTTCATGCTACTTCTGGACAAGCCCATCAACATTGGACGTAGATGCTTGTGAGTGGTTGGAAGAAGAACTCAAGACTTTTAAGCACATCTTGGTACTTGTCTCCCATTCCCAAGTTTTTCTGAATGGTGTCTGTACCAACATCATTCACATGCACAACAAGATACTGAAGTATTATACAGGTAATTATGATCAGTATGTGAAGTTGCGACTGGAGCTGGAGGAGAACCAGATGAAGAGGTCTCACTGGGAGCAAGATCAGATAGCTCACATGAAGAACAATATTGCTAGGTTTGGTCATGGCAGTGCCAAGTTGGGCCAGCAGGCCCAGAGCAAGGAAAAAATGCTACAGAAAATAAGGGCATCAGGACTGACGGGGAGGGCCGTGAGCATCATTTTATTTTCCACCATGTGGCAAGATCCCTCCACCCATCATTATGGTACAAAACATGAGCTTCAAGTATACAAAAGATAGGCCTTGCATCTACAACAATCTAGAATTTGGTATTGACTTTGATACATGAGTGGCTCTTATAGGGCCCAATGGAACAGGAAAATCAACTCTTTTGAAGCTGCTAACTGGAGAGCTGCTACCCACAGACAGGATGATCTAAAAACATTCTCATGTCAAGATAGAATGCTACCATCAGCATTTACAAGAGCAGCTGGACTTAGCTCTCTTGCCTTTGGAGTGATGAAGCGCTACCCTGAGATAAAGGAGAAGGAAAAAATTAGGAAGATCATTGGGTGATACAGTGTCACTGGGAAACAGCAGGTGAGCCAAATCTGGAGCCTTTCAGATGGGCAGAAGTGCCAAGTGTGTCTGGCCTGGCTTGCCTGGCTGGCCTGGCAACCCCCCCACATGCTCTTCCTGGATGAGCCCATCAATCACCTGGATATTGAGACCACTGATGCACTGACAGATGCCATCAATGAGATTGCGGGTGACATGATGCTAGTCAGCCATGAATTCAGTCTCAGTCAGTAGGTTGCACAGAAAATTTGGATCTGTGAGAAACAAACAATCACCAAGTGGCCTGGAAACATCTTGGTCTACAAGGAGCACCTCAAGTCCAAGCTGGTAGATGAAGAGCCCCAGCTCGCCAAGAAGACATACAATGTGTGAGCCCTCAGCCCAGGCTTGGGTCAGGAGCTCTATCTGGGGACTAACAGCTGCTACCCTGACCAGTCACCCGGACAGGACCCTGTGGCTACACACCTGCATTTGTACAATATTGCCTCCCCATAGCCTCTCTCCCTGCTCCCATCCACCTGCCTTAGTGCACTTATCTGTTATCTTATCTAAACCTGGACAGTACCTCTTCATTTCCTATCCTCCTTCAAGTTACTTTTGTCAGTTGGCCATCCCTCCAGTCCCTTGCTGGTTAGCTTACCTGGATAGTAATATAACCAGAAGCACCTGAGGGTTAGCCCAAGGGCCCAAGCCCTGGATCTGGCCATGAAGGAGATTAGGATCCACATTTTCTGGGTTTTGGTGATGTTGGGGGAATAACACCAGCCCCACCAACCCCATTCCTTTCTGCTTCCAGTTTGGCGCTCTGGACCAGGTTATTAGGCATGGCTGGTTTTTAAGTAATTATTTAACAGTGCAACTTCTAGACCTGCATGACATCTACAAAGCATACATTAAAGAAAGCAGAAGCAAAAAAAAAAAACAAAAAAAAACCTCCTGTATAACTTAATGTAATGGCTGGATACAACCCAGAATATATTAAGCAGATAATCAAAAGTATTGGCAAAGTCCCTTGAGGGATGGGAGAAAGAATATGGAACTATTAAACCTTACCATCAGGGAATCCGCTGATACTGTGTCAAACATTAGGGACACCCAAATCCATAGGCTAAGCCCTTGATCTTGAGGCTTACTCTTGTGACGCTTATGTAGGTAGTGAAGAAGCTTAGCCTACCTATAGGTATGCCTAAGAGTTACTTCTGGAGGTCCTCTTTCATTGCTCAGATGTGGCCTCACTCTCTCTAAGCCCAATCCTGCAAGTAGAGATATTAATGAAGCTTATCAGGATAGGACCAAAGTAAATCAGAATACAGGGTAAAGGATGACTTTGTCTGTACTTTAAAAATTCAACTTCTGCATGAATTTTGGGTAGCACATTTATCTAATATAATTTGAATAGGCAGTGAGATCTTGTTGGTTTGTACAGGTTAGTATAATCCCCGATACATCCCAGAGTAATTTGGGCAGAAAATAAAAAAGTATTTGCAAAGTCCCCTTAGGGGACCAGGGAGAAAGGAGAAAATATTTAACTTCACCATCTGGGGAATTCCTGATATTCTCACAAGCAATCAGGACAACCAATTCAATAGGCTGAACCCTTAGTCTTAGGGCCTGCTGCTTTGAAACTTATTCCTGCAAAGGAGAAGCTAAGCCTACTTATAATTATGCTTAAGGGTCACCACCAGAGAACTTCTTTTGTTGCTCAGATATAGCCTCTCTAAGCCACCTCAGTAGGTGAACTCACTGCCTTCCCCCTCTATGTGGACATGACTCCCAGGGGTGTAAATCTCCCTGGCAATATGGGCACAACTCCTGGGAATGAGCCAGGACCTAGCATCATGTGACTAAGAAAGCCTTCTTGGTGATGGTGGAGTTATACAGAAAAGGTAGGGTTTAACAAATGAGTATGAGTGCTGAATCATAATACTGATACTTCTTTTACTCTCCATTACCTTAAAGCAGCTAGAAGTAAAAACCTAAAATCGTGGAATTGTAACCCATATCAAACTCTGAAATCCGTTCTGCAACTAATTGTTGCAATGTATTTTGAAATTTATTGCTTTTCTGTATGTATGCTATTTTTTGCAAAAAAAAAAAAGAGAGAGAGAAGGAAGAGTATAACAGAGGAGACAGGATTTAACAAATGGGTATGACTGAATTATATTGATATTTCTGTTGGTTTCCAGTGACTTGGAGCAATTAGAAGAAAAAATGAAAAATCACAGAACCATAACCCATACCAAACTTTAAAATCTGTTCTATAACTACTTGTTAAAATGTACTTGGAAATTTATTGCTTCTTTGTATATATGTTATCTTTCAAAATTTAAAACAAATGGAAAAAAAAAGAAAGCCTTCTTCACCAAAAGGGGAAGAGAAAAATGAGATACAATAAAGTTTCCCTGCCTGACTGATTTCAAACAGATTAGAGAGATTGCCCTGGAGGTTTCTATTGTGCATTATATAGATATCTCTTTTTAGCTTATGATGTACTGGAGTAGCTAGAGGGAAGTACCTGGAACTGTTGAATTATATTCCAGAACACTTGATTCTTGAATATGATTGTATAACTTTTACAATATGACTGTTTGACTGTGAGAACCTTGTGTCTGATGCTGCCTTTATCAGGATATGGACAGATGAGTAAAACAAAATAAGGTCAAAAACTAAAAAATGAGGGGATAAGGGGTTTAAAATGGGGTAAATTACAATATTAGTGGTCAGTGAGAGGGAGAAGTAAAGAATATAACATGTATGGGTTTTTTCTTTTTCTTTCTTTTCTGGAGTGATGCAAATGTCCCCAAAAATTATAATGGTGATGAATGCACAACTATGTGATGAAATTGTGAGACACTGATTGTATACTTTGGATGGACCGTATGGTGAATGATGTTATCTCAATAATATATTAAAAGCCTCAACAGTAGAAAAATAATCCGTTTTAAAAATGGGCAAAAGATATGTAGAGATATTTCACCAAAGAAGATGTACATATGACAAAAAAGCATGTGAAAATATGTTTAACCTCATTAGCCATTAGGGAAATGCAAGTCAAAACCACAACGAAGTTACTATACACCTGTCATAACAGCTAAAAAGAAAATAATGACAACATCAAATGCTGGTGAGGATGCAGAGAAACTGGATAACTCATACATTGCTGTTGGGAATGTCAAATGGTACAGCCATTTTGGAAAACAGTTTGGCAATTTCTTTGAAAACTAAATGTGCATCTGACTAAATGTGCATATGACTCAGTAGTTACCCTCCGGACATCTATCCAAGACAAATGAAAATGTAAATTCATGCAAAATTCTGTACATGAATGTTTATAGCAGTTTTATTCATAATAGCCCCAAACTGGAAATGACCCAGATGCCCGTCAACAGGTGAATGGTTAAATAAACCATAGTGCATGCATACCACTCAACATTTAAAAGAAATGAACTACTGAATCACATAACAACTTGGATGAATAGCCAAAGAATTATACTGAATAGGAAAAGCCAATCTCAAAATGTTACATACTGTATGAGTCCATTTGTATAACAATCTTGAAGTGTTGAAATTATGCAAATTGTATAAACTGTTTTATCAAAGTTTAGGGATTAGGAAGGAAGTAAAGGTGGGAGCTAAATTGATGTGACTATAAAATAGCAATTTGCTGGGTTCCTGTGATGTTGAAAATATTCAGTATCTTGATTGAATTGATGTCATATCATGGCTGTGATATTGTACTATAGTTTAACAAGATGTCATCTTTGGGGAAAACTGGGTAAATGTACATAGGATCTTCGTATTTTGTAATTTAAAAATCTTATACACAAATGTTTAAAGAAGCGTGAATTTCAATAACCCCAGACTGGAAATAGTCTCAGTATTCATTACATGTAAGTCAAATAATGTATTCTGCTATGGAATATTGTATATTAATGAAAAATAATTGCTGCTGCTACAACATGGATGAATGTCACAACAACAGGTTGAGCTATAGAAGCCAGACACAAAAGAGCACATGCTAATATTTCCATTTATATAAAGTTCAAAAGGAGGCAAGAGAAGTCATAATGTTATCTTCATTGAGCGTAAGGACTGGGAGGGGTATGTGAGATGCCTCTATATACTGTATATCCTATACCTTGATTTGAGTAATGACTGCAGCCCTGGAAGTCAGCATTACTCCATAGAGCAGCTCTTAAAGAAGCTAAAAAGAGATCAGACTTCAATTAGAAATATGAAAGAAATTGGTTAGGATGAAGGTAAGTCAGAATAAAGAGTAAAGGATGATACTGGCTGTATTTTAAAACTTCAGCTTCTGTGAAACCAAAGGAACAGGTGTTTATTTGGTACAAGTGAATATTTTCTGTAACACATTATCTAATTTAACCTATATGGTCAGTTTAGGGAATAGAGCTTGTTATTCTGTATAGCTAAATATAATACCCTGATACGTTCTGGAGTATTTTGGGCAGAAAATAAAAAGTACTTGCAATGTCCCTTGAGGGACTGGAGAAAAAAAAAGTGGAACTATTAAGCTTCCCCACAGGGGGAATTCCAAATATTCTCACAAGCACTGGGAACTAACAATTTAATAGGCTGAGCACTCAATCTTGGGGCTTGCCCTTATGAAATTTATTCCTGCAAAAGAGAAGTTAAGCCTACTTATGATGATACCCAAGTGTCACCCCCAGAGAATACCTTTTGTTGCTCAGATATGACCTCTCGGTCAAAGCCAACTTGGCAGATGAACTCACTGCCCTTCCTCCTACATAGGACATAACTCTCAGGGATGAGCAAGGCCCTGGCACTGTGGGATTGAGAAAGACTTCTTGGCCAAAACCGGAAAGAGAAATGAAACAATATAAAGTTTCAGTGGCTAAGAGATTTCAAATAGAGTTGTATTAGTTTGTAAGCTGCCAGAATGTGATATACAGAAATGAAATGGTTTTTAAAAAGGAAAATTAATAAGTTACAAGGTTACATTCCTAAGGAAGTGAAAGTGTCCAAATTAAGGCACCAACAAGAGGTTACCTTCCTCAAGGAAGGCCAATGAGTCTGGAACATCTCTGTCAGCTGGGAAGGCATGTGGCTGGCATCTGCTGGTCCCTTGCTCCTGGGCTCCATTGCTTTCAGCCTCTGTTCCTGTGGGGGTTCCTCACTTTCCTTCTCTGGGGCTGGCGTTCATCTCTTGGCTTCCCTTGGCTCTCTCCAGATTATGGTTTGCTTAGCATCTCATGGCTATGTATGCTGGGCTTCAAGCATCTCCAAACATCTGTGTCTCTGTTCTGTGAAGCAACTGCTCTCCAAGTTTCTCTCTTGCCTCTGTCATTTCTGAAGTTTCTCCAAAACGTTTCCCCTTTTAAAGACTCTAGTAAGCTAATCAAGACCCACTTGGAATGGATGGGGTCACATCTCCATCTAATCAAAAGGTCCCACCCACAGTGGGCGTGCCACATCTCCATGGAGATAATCTAATCAAAAGCTTGCATCTACAATATTGAATCAGGATTAAAATATAGTTTTCTGGGGCACATAACACTTTCAAACTGGCACAAGGGTCTAGAGGTCATTCTGGAGGTTATTATTATGCAGAATATAGATACCCCTTTTTAGTTTTTAGTGAGTAGCGAGAAGGAAACACCTGAAACTGTTGAACTGTTATCCAATAGCCTTGATTCTTGAAGATGATTTTATAGCTATATAATTTTTATGGTGTGACTATGTGATTGTGAAACCGACATTCCCTTTATCCAATGTATTGATAAATAAATAAGAAAATAAAGACAATAAATAAATATAGGGAGGAATAAGGGTTTGGGATTTTCTGGATGTTATTTTTTGCCCGGACAAGCGCAGCTCAGTGTCGGGACTGAAGGGAGTCGACAGGGGAATTGAGAAAGAAACACAAGAGACAGAGATGTAGTTAAAGCTGGAACCAGGTGGGACTCTGAGCTCAGATGGAGACTCAAAGACCCCAAGAGGTTCAGCAGGGGACTGCAAGGTAAACAAAGTCAAAAATATAACTAAAGAATGTGGGTGGAGGAAGCACGAGCTGACCATCTGCTTCCTTGTGATCTTGGATGAGTCAAAAAGTTACAGGTTTCGCAAGGCCTCCTTCTGCCCCAGACTCAAGCAGCTTTGCAACACTTTAGTCTTTTTAGGACATCAGGTGCCTTTTCCCAGAGACAGCTTTGCTATATCTCTGCAACGAGCATGTGACCTCTGTTCATCTGCGCCTGACATTTTTTTATTTTTATTTTCTTATTTCAATTTTTTTTTGGAGTAATGAAAATATTCAAAAATTGATTGTGTTGATGAATGCACAATTATATGATTACATAACCATTGATTGTACATTTTGAATGATTATTTTGTATTCAAATATATCTTAATAGAATGGCATTAAAAAATAATTTTTAAGATGCATACATTTAAAATATGCCACAATTGTTTAATCTTTTACTTGGCATTTATTTTTTAATGGATCTCCAAGACAAAAATTGGCCAAATTTCTCTATATCTTTGAGAGTTCTTGCTCCTCTTCACACACATCATTCTCCTTTCCCTTTCCACAAACTTTATTGTAATTCTTCACCTTTCTGGTGTCCCCATCCCACTTCTTTCCTCAGAATTCAGACCCACAAGTCCTCAACCCAGAGTTCCTGTCATTTCTGCTTCAAGTTCCTTCAAACCTGCATTCAACTTGTTTGAGTCAGAGCTCCAGACTAGGACAGTTGTCACTAGCTGCTTGGATTCGGGGTTCCCCGTATTGTTTGTCAGGAGGTAGCATGGAATGTTCTAGAACTAAGTGAAAGAGAGCTGTGTTAGCAGGTAGCAAGGTTTTTGGAAGAGATGTTCGTAAGAGGCTGAATTCAAAACTTAGGAACCACCTCCAAAGTGAGGATGGAGAAGTTGATACAGTTTGCTAAAGCTTTTACTAAATATTGGTGGGACTGGTCCCTTTGTTTATCCAAAGCAGGACCATAGTCAATGTTATGCAATCACTTAGCCCACAAATATAGGGACAATTAGGTCAATGCTGTACCCCTAACAAACACTAGTCCTTAGCAGCAGTCAGGTAAGTAGAAACTGATTCAAGATCCACACTTTGGTAAACTCTCAGCTTTGCCATCTACAGCTTGAACCAGAAAGGCCCAATCTGATTTCCAACTAAGCATGTGCTACTTACTTCAAATTGTTCTGTAGTTGCACCATTCCACATCTCATCTCTCTGCCTTTGCTGGTTCTCTTCCCTCTGTAAAGAATGTCTCGGTCACCCATACCCTCTTCAGCTGACTAACACTTGAATATTCTTTTTAACACTAAGCTCAGGTATCATTCTTCCAGGAAAACTTCCCTGGTATCTTCTCCCCAAAGGCTGAGTTAAACATCTCTCATACAGGCTCCCATAATAGAGAATTTGAAGTTTTACCACATTTTTGGTTTGTTGTATAATTATATTTTTGTGTGTCAGTGAACCCCATTATGTTGGTACTTCTCTAGAGAGAGAGACTATCTTATCTACCTATGTATTTCCAAGGTCTAACAAAGTATATGTCACACAATAGACCCTCAATAAATGTTTGTTGATTAATAAATAAACTGCATCCTATCATTTGACGGCTAAACCCACCCCTTTCCCCAGTTTCTACAAAGAAGTAGTATTTCAGGGGAAGTAATATATCTGTGACAAACCCAGTCATAAACAAATTTTGAAAAACTTGCAAATTTGCCTAAGACTGTTTACCATTCAGCATATATAACACCCCTTTTCAAGTAATTGGCCAGAAGTACATCTTCATTGAGTGAACTGTTTTAATAATTTTCATTTTACATAATTTTATTGTAATTATCTGTTTATGTACCTATGTCTCCCACAAGATTAAAACCTCCTTAAAGCTCAACACCAATAGGTAAGCCTACTTAAAATTAGGCCTAAGAGTCACCCCCAGAGAACCTCTTTTGTTGCTCAGATGTGGCCTATCTCTCAGCCAACACAGCAAGCAAACGCACTGCCCTCCCCCTCACTACATGGGACATGACTCCCAGGAGTGTAAACCTCCCTGGTGGCATGGGACAGAAATCCTATAATGAGCTGGGACTCAGCATCAAGAGATTGAGAAAACCTTCTTGACTGAAAGGGGGAAGAGAGAAATTAGACAAACTAAAGTGTCAGTGGCTGAGAATTTCAAATAGAGTCAAGAGGTTATCCTGGAGGTTATTCTTATGCATTATATAGATAACCCCCTTTTAGTTTAAGCTGTATTAGAGAGGCTAGAGGGAAGTGCCTGAAACTGTAGAGATATGTTCCAGTAGCCATGTTTCTTGAAGATGATTGTATAATGATATAGCTTTTGCAAGTGACTGTGTGATTGTGAAAACCTTGTTCTGACGCTCCTTTTATCTAAAGGATGGACAGATGAGTAAAAAATGTGGAGTAAAAATAAATAAATAGTGGGAACAAATGTTAAAATAAATTGGGTAGAGGGAAATACTAGTGGTCAATGAGAGGGAGGGGTAAGGGGTATGGTATGCATGAGATTTTTCTTTTTATCTCTGTACTAGTTTGCTAGCTGCCAGAATGCAACACACCAAAGATGGATTGGTTTTTAATAAAAGGGGATTTATTTAGATAACATATAGTTCTTCAGAGGAAAGGCAGCTTTCAACCGAGGTTCTTTCTACGTGGGAAGGCACAGGATGGTCTCTGCTGGCCTTCTCTCTAGGCCTCTGGGTTCCAACAACTTTCCCTGGGGTTATTCCTTTCTGCATCTCCAAAGGCCTGGGCTGAGCTGCAAGTGCCAAGATGAGGTATGCTCAGCTGCTTGGGCTGTGCTATGTTGAGCTCTCTCATTTAAGCACCAGCCAATTAAATCAAACATCTTCATTGCAGCATGCACACCTCCTAGCTGACTCCAGATGTAATGAGCAACAGATGAGGTTCATATGCCATTAGCTCATGTCCACAGCAATAAATCTAGACACCTTCACCTGGCCAAGTTGACACCTGAACCTAACTACCACATGTCCACACCTTGACAACTTGGCAACTATACACATCACTTTAAATGATATTAAGGTGACAAAAATTCTCTTCTGGCTGTGGACCTATGAATCTCAAAACAAGTTATCTGGTGCCAATATGCAAAGGAGGAACAGGTTTTCATTTCCATAGGGAGAAATTGGAAGGAACACAGGAATCATAAGACCCAAACCGTTCTGAAAACCTGCGGGGCAAACACCACTGGATTTCAAAGTCTGAAAGTCATTTATCCTTCAGCTTTAGAAAGTGGCAGTCCCACCCTTTCCAAGGGCCTATGCAGTGGCCTGTCTCTTTCAAAATCAACCTTGGGAAACATTGAGGAGACCACCTTTTTCTCGGCTCCTCCCTCTCCAAGTATCAGAGCCACACAAGGGCTCTCTTCCATCTCCAGGGCACATGCTCAACCTCTCCATGTGGTGGCAGCCAGGCTCTCCCCAGTTCCCAAGGAGTGTGCTATACCTTTTCCAAGGCCTGAGGCGGCACAACTCTTCCACTGTAATGGAGGTGGGAGACTCATCCTCGCCCTTCAGGGCAAACTCACCCTCTCCACGTAGACAGGTAGGTCCACTCTCCTGGCCCGAGGTTTCCTGGCTTCAGACCCGAGCTTCCATGGTTTTCACTCTACAAACTCCAATTTGTCCCTTTTGTGTCTCCCTTTGTCCAGATTGGCAGTGTTTTCATTTACATCAACATTATCTTCAAGCACTCCAGGACTTCTCCATCATTCTCTTCACAGTTCCTCCCAAATCTTCCCCTTATCCAGCCAAAAAACTGGTCCAACATGTCTGGTGTTTGCAAACTGCAGCAGCCCCCCACTCCTCTGGTACCAAATCTGTTCTAGTTTGCTAACTGCCAGAATGCAACACACCAGAGATGGATAGGCTTTCAATAAAAGGGGATTTATTTAGTTAACGTATAGTTCTTCAGAGGAAAGGCAGCTAACTTTCAACTGAGGTTCTTTCTTATGTGGAAAGGCACAGGGCAATCTCTGCTGGCCTTTTCTCCAGGCTTTTGGGTTCCAACAACTTTCCCCAGGGTGATTCCTTTCTGCATCTCCAAAGATCTGGGCTGAGCTGTGAGTACTGAGATGAGGTGTGCTTAGCTGCTTGGGCTGTGCTATATTGAGCTCTCTCATTTAAACACCAGCCAATTAAATCAACATCATTCATTGCAGCAGGCACGCCTCCTAACCAACTGCAGCTGTAATCAACAACAGATGAGTTTCACATGCCATTGGCTCATGTCCAGCAGGAGACCTAGACACCTTTACCTGGCCAAGTTGGCACCTGAACCTAACTACCACAATCTCTTTTTCGGGAGTGATGTAAATGTTCTGAGAAATGATCATTGTGATGAATATACAAATATGTGATGATATTGTGAGCCATTGACTGCACATCAAGTATGGAATGTTCATATGTTAAGAATATTTGTGTTGTATGTTGATTGATTTTATTCATAAAAAATTAAAATAAAACTTCCACACCAAATACAGTCCTTGGCACATAGTAAGCACTCCATAAATGCCTGTTGAATGAATGTATAAGTCATGCGTTCATGCTGTTTCCTTTACCATAAATGCCTCTTCTCTCCCTTCTTCTTTACCTGACAAAATTATGCTTGTCCTTCAGGCTTCAGTTCAAATGTCAGGCTTTGCTAACTAAGCATAAGCAGAAATAACCACTTCTTCTTTTAGGCTATCATAGCTCCTTATACATTTAGTTCTTAAGGCACCGATTACATTGAACTACAGTTAGTTAAATTTAAGAGCCATCACTTAACTATCTGTGAACTCCTCAGATGCAGGAACTATGTTTTATTTATATTTGTATCTCAGTGTACTATATCTAAATCATAGAAGTCCCCAAATAATAGTTTGTTAAATTACATTGAAGCCGGGTAACATTGAGAATAGAAAGTAGGAGATATATAGCTATTGGGAAGAAGCAAAATTAAGCAGAATTTCTGAATGAAAGTACTGAGAGGGAGCAAAGAAGTAGGGAGAAAATCAAGGACTATTCAGATTTTGAACCTAGATGGTCATGATAATCATTTGATTATTTTTGTTTTTTTAATTTTTCAATTTTTTAATTAAAGCAGTTGTAGGTTTACAGAAAAAAAACACAGAATGTATAGTTTCCATATATCCTCTCTCATACACACACAGTTTTCCTTATTAGTAACATTTTACATTAGTGTGGTACCTTTGTTACAATTGATGAAACAATATTATTATAATTTCACTATTTTAAATATTTTATTGCGATATCTTCACACTCATACAGTCCATCCAAAGTATACCATCAATGACTCACAATATCATCACATAGTTGTGTGTTCATCACCATGATCATTTTTAGAACATTTGCATCACTCAAAAAAAGAAATAAAAATAAAAAAGAATCATTTGATTATTGATCATATTTTTATTATATTGAGTCATGTGACTCAAGATCAGAAATAAGGAAATTAGGACTGAGCACAGGTATGGGCAGATGTGGGTAATTAGATGTTTATATTCAATTTTAATATGTTCAATTAAGGTTCCAGGAAACATCCAGCCCAATCTAAAACCCAGACCTGAATTTAAACTGCAAGATATACAGGCTTAGTAGTGAGCTATGGTTAAAGCTATCAGAACTAAGTAAGGTCTCAAACAGTAGGGATTCCAAATCAATAAGCCAAGTTCTTTATCTTGAGGCTTGCTCTTGTGAAGCTTATTTATGTAGTGGAGACTCTTAGCCTACCTGTAGTTATGCCTCTACCTGTAGTTATGCCTAAGAGTTTCTTCCAGAGGGCCACTTTTGTTGCTCAGATGTGGCCTTTTTCTCTCTAAGCTCAATTCTGTAAGTGAAATAATTGCCCTCCCCCCTACATGGGACATGACATCCAGGGGTGAGAGTCTCCCAGGCAATGTGGGATACAACTCCCAGGGATGAGCCTGGCCCTGGCACTGTGGGGTCAGCGATGCCTTCCTGACCAAAAGGGGGAAAAAGTGTAACAAATAAGGTATCAGTGCGTGAGAGAGTTCAAGTAGATTCAAGAGGCTACGCTGGAGGTCACTCTTATGCAAGCTTCAGTTAGACATTGCTATCTACCATAACTTGCCAAACCCCAACCAAAATCATTCCTATCAATCCTAAAGAACACCTAGGGCAATATATAAGCTTCTACAGAGGTTCCATGCACCATGACTACTTTCCAGAAACCTATAACCCCCAGATGGGTTCCTAGGCCAGATAAGTCCTGAAACCCAGAGGGGCCAGCCTCTCCAGAACATCAGCTAGTTCCATTCCCCTATCCCATATTATCAACAGCCCTTTCCAAAATGAAAAAGTTATAAAAGGCATAGCCCAAATACACCTAAATATTGGGGGAAAGATCAGAGGAAAAGGTGGAGTTATAAGTGAGGATAGGATTTAAGAAACGAATATGATTGCTGAATCATTACATTGATATTTCTTTTAGTCTCCAGTGTCTTAGAGCAGCTAGAAGTAAAAACCTACAATTTTGGAATTGTAACCCATAACAAACTTTGAAATCTGTTCTTCAACTAATTGTTGTGGTGTGCTTTGAAATTTTTGCCTTTTTGTATATATGGTATTTTTCACAATATAAAATAAATAGATAAATAAATAAAAAGAGCCAGTGAGAAGAAAATGCCCACTTTTACCACACTGGTCTTATTAAAATTTTTTTTAAATAAAAATACATGAGTTATAAATATTGGAAAGGAAGAGACATCTTATTTGCTGCTGAGATGATGGTGTAACTGGAAAAATAAAAAGAATAAAGCAAAAACTATTAAAATTAATAGCAGTTCAGATAAAAGATGAATGAACATTTATTTTTTCATTGTAATGATTAATTAGAAAATGCTGTGAGAAAAAACTAATCACAAAAATAACAAAATTATAAAATACTTAGGAAAAAATGTTCAAGACCTGTAAGAAGATAACCATAAATCTTTACTGAGAGACATAAAATAAGATCTTTTAAAAAAAAGCAGGGAGTATAAGGGTAGTTCAGTGGTAGAATTCTCACCTGCCATGAGGGAGACCTGGGTTCGATTCCTGGTCCATGCACTTTCCAAAAAACAAACAAAAAGCCAACCAACCAAACAAAAGTTCAACAAATAGTGCTGCAATAACAGGATACTCAAATGGAAAAATAATGAAATGTGACCCCACCATACAGCATACAACAAAAAAGGAGGAGGGAGAAGCATACCAAGTTCCTGACGAGTTGATAACCTAAATAAAATGATAAATTTTATTCTGAATGCGTTAATCTCCCCCAAATTCATTTTAAATCTAATACACTTTTTATCAACCTTCCCCCCCACCAACTTTTTGGAAACGTTAAATGTTAAAGCGACCTGTGTATAATATGGGATCACAACTACAGTAACAAAATAGTATAGCTCTGACTCCACACCCACCAGCTCTGCAGAAGTTATAAATAACCCTTCTTAAATTCTTCCCAAATATTTCTGGGAATAAGTACCCAGCGGCTGCCTCATAAGTGCTCTGTAAATGAGTCCTCTTTACTGCCATGTGGTGCCTTCCATTTTCCTCCAGTTGTGATGCCTCCAGTTCCTATCATCACCAAGAGCAGCTAGTATGCCAGCAATGCCTATGAAGGCTGCATGGGCTGATGTCTGAGCTGAAGGTGCT
The DNA here is from genome assembly GCF_023851605.1 of Tamandua tetradactyla. Classification (NCBI taxonomy): domain Eukaryota; kingdom Metazoa; phylum Chordata; class Mammalia; order Pilosa; family Myrmecophagidae; genus Tamandua; species Tamandua tetradactyla. Next base: position 49,285,766 of record NC_135353.1, on the reverse strand, counting down.
GATACTAGCTGTGAAAGACACAGAAGGCACCACTGCCAGCTGAGCCCTCAACAATGCAACTACCAATGTTGTTGCCACCATCACTGTCATCTTGCTACCTCTCTTTCCCTCACTCCCCACATCTAACTTATCCACAGCCCTGTGGATTCTACCTCCAGAATATATCTCGAATATGTCAATTTCTTATCCAAGTCCACTAATACCACCCTAGTCCAAGCCACCACCATCTTTTACCCTAAGACTATTACAAAGCCTACAACTTGGTGTCCCTGTTACCACTCTTACACCCCTTCAATCCATGTTCCCCAGCAGTAGTAAGAATGGCCCTTTAAAATGTAAATTAGGTCTGACCATTCCCCTGTTCAAAACCTTTCAGTGGCTCCCCATCATACTTGGATTAAAATCCAGACTCTTAACAATGGGTTACTAAGGTTTACGTGATCTGGCCCCTGACTACCTCTAAGACCTCATCGTATGCCACTCTGTCCTCAAACAACACGGTCCAGCCACACTGACCTCCTTGTTGTTCCTCAAATATGCCAAGCCTGCTCCTGCCTGAGAAGCGAAATCTATTATAATTTCTGTTCCTGCTGCCTAGGATGTTCTTTTCCCTGTTCTTCATGTGGCAGACTCTTTGTTTTCATTCGTATCTTGACTTAAATGTCACCTCTGCGGCGAGCAGCCTTTCTTGACCTACCAATCCAAACAGCCACCCACTCATAATCTATTGTATCACTTGACTTTAATATTATGTACAGCACTTATCACAACCTGACATTGTTTTCATTTGTTTGTCCACTTCTGCCAATAAAGTCACTAGCTTCAAGAGAGAAAGAACCTCATCTGTCCTGTTTGCCACTGTATCCTTGGCACCTAGACTAGTGTCTGGCACACAGAATAGGCCCTCAGTAAAATTGTACTGAATGAAGGACTCACCAGCACTTATACTGGCAAGTATTGTTGCCAATGCCAATGCCAAAGCTGTTTGACTCCTTGTGCTCTTACCAGCCTACTGAATTTATAGACGACTCAATTGTTTTAACCTTTACTCTCTTATTGTAGCTCTTTAGATCCAAGTGTCAGATCTGACTCTCTGGGGGCTGTGCCCAGGGCCAATTTAATTGATAGACATATTCTGTATCTAGAAACATTCTTCCTGGCCACATAAGTCAGTACCCTTGACTTAAGTCTCTACATTGCTAAACTGCCATTCTCCAGAGCAGCAGCTTTCATCCTGGGCTGTGCAAAGAATCACTTGAGGAAATTTAGTAAAAGTTAATGCCTGGCCAGGCCACAACCTCAAATGTTGTGATTTAATTGGTGTGAGGTGCATCCTGAGCATCAGGAATTTTAAAAGCTCTCCAGGTGATAATGATGAGTAACAAGATTAACAACCACTGCTTTAGAATAAATTCCTTCAAGGGAGGCTACTTGATTCCTCATATAAATAAATTCCTGGTGGATCAATCTCTAGTCCTCAGGACTCTCCCTGAATTACATCTAATAACAGCTTTAGGCTCAAGCTGGAACCCTTGCTGCATTGATGTTCCACCATGCACTAAGATTGAAATATTAATCCAATAATATTTCAACCAAGCCTAAGATCTGAATATCCATTTCATGATCATATTAACTGAGTTGAAGCACTTTTTCTTCATGTAGTATGTGCTTGTTTGTCAGTAGAGGGCTGTCAGGTATGGTACGCAAAAGAGGAAAAAAGTTTACAAAGCATCTACTCCCACAGTTTCTATCATTTTGATGAGTACAAATATAAATGTTCTATCCTTAGCCCTAAACACTTTTCAAATCTCCAGCATATCATATCACTTCACGTTCAACCGAACACTAAAATCAAACACACGTGCTCGCTTCGGCAGCACATATAATAAAATCAGAACAATATAGAGAAGATTAGCATGGCCCCTGCACAAGAATGACACACAAATTGTGAAGCATTCCATATTTTTTAAAAGAAAAAGAAAAAAAATCAAACATATGCCTTCCCTTTCTGACTTCTTCCCTTCTGTTTCTGTCAGTGGTGCTTTTATTCTCCCATTTCTGCAAACAAGGACCACCATAGTTCCCTGCCTCCTTTTCCCATGTGACTTCTCCCTCCATGCTGCAAGCTGATTTTACCTTATAAATGCTTCTCACATCCGTTTCTTCCCCTTCTTCCCCACTAAGACAGCTTTAGTCCAGATCCACAGGACTTCTCACCTGGATTACTGTAATAACCTCCCAGCGGGTCTCTCTAGACCTAGCCTAGGATTGTCTATTCTTTCTGTAACACTGCCACCAGAGTGCACTTCTAAAATCAAGTCTGATCATGGTCACAGCATTCTCCTGTTTAAAACCCTTCAGTGGCTCCATATCACATACATAATGAAGTAAAAATTTCTCTTCGGCACTGTGCTGGTTTTAAAGGAAGTATGCCCCCTAAGAAAAACCATGTTTTAATATAAATCTCATTTCTTAAAGGTAGAATAATCCCTATTCAATACTGTATATTTGAAACTGTAATGAGATCATCTCCCTGGTTGATGTGATTTAGTTAAGAATAGTTGTTAAACTGGATTAGGGGATGATATGTCTCCACCCATTTCAGTGGGTCTTGATTAGTTTCTGAAGTCCTATAAAAGAGGAAACATTTTGGAGAATGAGAGATTCAGAGAGATTCAGAGAGAGCAACACTACAAAGCAGAGAGTCCACCAGCCAGCGACCTTTGGAGATGAAGAAGGAAGACAACTCCTGGGGAGCTTCATGAAATAGGAAGCCAGGAGAGAAAGCTAGCAGATGACGCCATGTTCGCCATGTGCCCTTCCAGCTGAGAGAGAAGCCCTGACTGTGTTCGCCATGTGCCTTCTCACTTGAGAGAGAAACCCTGAACTTCATCGGCCTTCTTGAACCAAGGTACCTTTCCCTAGATGCCTTTGATTGGACATTTCTTTAGACTTGTTTTAATTGGGACATTTTCTCGGCCTTAGAACTGTAAACTAGCAACTCATTAAATTCCCCCTTTTAAAAGCCATTCCGTTTCTGGTATATTGCATTCCAGTAGCTAGCAAACTAGAACAGGCACCCTTCAAGGTCTGCCTCCTGCTTACTTCTCTGAATCCATCTTTCACAGTCCCTTCTCTTGCATGCTAAGATCTCGTTTCCACCCTTGAAGTTCCTCCATCTGTGCTTTTGCAAGTGCCGTTTCCACTTCCTGTAATGTCCTTCCTCCTCTTTTTAACCTGGTAAACTACTCATCCTTCAAGATTCTGCTAAGGAGTCTCCTCTATCAAATCTTTCATTCTTTCCAGGCAAATGTGGTGCATGAACATCAGGATTTTTAAAGGTTTTCTGGATGATTCCGACTTGTAGTCAAGGTTAAGAACCTCTGCTACTACATAACTTTCAACTAGTTTTTAGTGTATCTGTCCTCCAGTCAAGACTCTAAGGTCACTGAAGGGAGAAAACCTGTCATATTCAATTTTGCAACCATAGAAACTGTTAAGAATGAATGAACATATGAATGAACCCTATCAATAATACCAAAGTATAAGTGCCCAATCATATTGTTGTTAGATCATGATCATATATACTTCTCTTTTGTAAAATATGCTGTAGCATTACCTTATAAGAGCATTAAAATTGTCTTGCTGATTTAGACTAAATATTGTCACCAATAACATAAAAGAACACAATTGTCCTTGCTGACATTGTTCAAAGTTATACCCATTATTTTTCTAGCTTCCTGTAATAATTTAGTATAAAATCATTATAGATGAGCTAATTAAATCTCTTCAGAAGCTGTTTATATTTTTAGCTAGTCCTATTTCCTGGGGATAAATTTACTATTGGCATGTAGCAATATACTGGGACCTGGTGGTAGACACAGTAATGATGTCACCTATTTTTTTTTTCTTTTTTAGATAGAACTCAATCCTGGTACCAAGGACAATTTATCCCCAGAGCAGATCCCTAGATGGCTTCATTACACCATCACATTCTTCTGAACAGCTGCTGAGCTAAAAAGTCCTGAGGACAGCTTAGCTAGCCCAGCCCAAAAAACTTGAAGACATTTTTGGGATTAGAAGAGAGATAATTATGAGACCATGGAAATAGAGGACACCTGCTGTTGCCATTCCACAAGAAAGAAGACACCAGAAAACCCAGGGCCTTTATCCTAGGTACGCCAGCCATTTTCACACAGACTACCTAACCACAATTTGGAGGTCTTTGGTTATGGGAAGTGTGAAAGACTAACCTGAATTGAAGGAGTATGTCTAGAGCATGCAATCTACCAACCTATACCCTGCTATGGGAAAGGTGTCCTGGTAAGGGGCCCTCTCAGCTCCTTTCACCTGATTTAACTAAACATTCATACTCATGGCCTAGGACCATTACCCCTTTCCAAAAGAACAGGGATATTAATATAAAAAGGCCATGGACTGGCAACAAGAAAGTGTCTTGGTGCATGTGTAGTCAGATCAAGAAAACCAAGGTTCAAAAGTAGTTGGAATACATAACAAATTCTCATGTAGGAACAAAACCTAAAAGATACAAACAGAGCCATAAGTCTCTGTTGCCTCAGTCCTAGTTGAAGGACTACTTTGAAATAAAAATAGCAAACATTCTTCCTATGTTCAAGACTTACTAGGTGAATATTCTTGTTCTTTAACTGAAATCTCTATTGGGGCTGCAGATGCCACAAAATGGATGTTGTTTTTTCTCTACCAACTTACTCCTTTGGCCTATTCCAGGACACAACTGAAGCCAAAAGCACTGAGAGGAAAATCTGGGGAAAAGCTATCTACATTTGTAGTGGTGGCAAAGACTTGCTTAACTTTGCATGGTTAAAATACGAACTAGATCCTTCCAGATGTTCACTGTTAATACTCCTTTTAATCCAGATGAGTGACAATACTCACTAGACCCTGACCTTGAAGTCCTAGTTTTTCTAATTAATCTTCCTTATTTACACCTTCTAGTCCCAGATTACAATATAGACTTTAACTTCCTTTTGGTCTCTCGAGGGCTGAAGTCCTTTATCTGACCTTCAATATATTTGAAGATATTTTTGGCTTCAGATTGAGGCAGCACTAACTTCCTGACCACCTCTCATCACCCACTTGGTTTGTTTCCCTCTGGCTGCTCCTAGGATTTCCTGTTTCTCTCTATCTCCTCCTCCCTGCTTTCAATAGAGGATCTGCTCCCACACTCTTCTGAGTCCCTGCCCCTATGATTATAACATCCTAAGTAGTCTGCAGTTTCTATCACCTCTCTCCAGACTATTCCTGTTCTTGAACTTTCCAGCTACCATCCTATATTCTCTACCCAGCTCTCTTAAGCTTCTTCCTGTTCCTGACATTGGTCATCCCACATGTTTTCTGTCTCTTCTCTTTTCTCCAAAAAACCACTCTTGCGTTTTGGAAATTTTTTTTACAACTTTACTCCCAGGCAACACCCCCCCACCCTGTAGGGCTGCACTTCCATACCTTCCCAGTTTGCCCACCATCCCATTTAGGATTTCACAATACACATCTGCATATTCCAAAGTACTCCCCATTAATTCCATCAAGCATTTACAAATACATAAAATTCTTATATTTACATTTTAACATTCTGTGCTTTAAACCTCCCCTCCGCAATTTCACAGTCACTTTGAAGAAGACATTTTTATATATCTCTGAATATTGTGTGTAGAATCCTCAGTCCAATGGCAAAATGAGAAAACCTTACAATGAGACAATATAATGTGCAGCTCCCTAAAATAAATGTTGTTTAAAGTGTTCCCTAAGTGCTGCCTGCATCACAGTCTCCTGGGGGAAAGTTTCTTAAAATGCTGATTTCAGGGTCCTCGTAGAGATCAGAATCAAATAGGTGTGAAGTGAAGACCTGGAATCTATAGTTTCACATGCTCCAAGGTAAGTCTATAGTTTGAGAACAACTGCCATAAGAGATGCTGCTTATGTGGCTTTGCTCACTTTAGTTGTCAGTATCTTGACTGTGGTCATCAGATAGTGTACCTATAACAGTATACAGAGAATTCTTTAACGTGAGATTTTATGACACAACAGATCTATTGAGAGTAACTGAACTTGAACTCCAGTAACAAGAACAATATACCCACTCACACACACGAGTGTGCACGCACACACACAGTGCTTGTTTACTTATTTGCATATATTTAGATAAGACAAACCACAAGGGTCTATGGTGGATTTTAATATCAGTCTCCATGTTCTCTTTCTAAGGAATCAGCCCTGTGTACATTTTCCTTCCAGGTTCTGGAGACTATTGTCTACAACTCCCAAGTTGTTATCCCATACTGACCGAACTGAGAGATCCACTAATTGCTTCAGGGTGCTTATTAAGAATCCCATGCACTTGCTGTAAGTACAGAGACTTAATTGATTTCTGTGTCAAGCTTTATTTCCTTACAGTATGTTCTGCATAGTACAGCTACATGCTGTACTAGTTCATTGGTATCAGCAATACTTTCAGTTAATGTCTAACCTGTTGGTTCCAAAAACAGGACTGGATGGTATGAAAGGGAGTATATTAAAATTACCTGAGGAGTTTTTACAAGTGACGTGCCCTCTGCCAAGCATACCTGAGATTTTTGACAAGATAGAAGTTTGTAGATGGGTTGGGGAATAAAGGTTAAGAATCGCTAGTCTATCCAGCATTCTGCTTCTTTGTTATCTGGAACAGCTGGATTCTCCCTATTTTTGAAATCAGTATTCTTCAAGGTGAGACAGTGGTAGAAGCATTTTAAACATCTTTTGCTGGGGAAAGTCATTTCTGATTTGGAGTCTAAGCTGAAAACAAATTCTCCCATTTCCTCAGTACACAGCTCCATAACATACAACTTCCTCTATAACACCATGAACATCCTCCACTACCATCCCCCCCTTAATCCTGGGGCAGCATCAGCTCAGGGTATTACTAGTTAATTACTTCCTGCCTTCTTTCCTTTAATCTACAGAATGACCTTTGGATTTGCAATAGGCATCCTCAAAGACTGATATCATTCACAGTCTTTCCCAGGGCCAATATGAGATATGACTTAAGTTCAGAGTTTTTCATGTATGGTATATGACAAGGGGAAACAGGGCTCTCTTATCGGGCTCACGGACTTTTCTTCAGCAACAAAAATGATGAATATTGAATAAACAAGTTTATACCCAAAGGAGGAAGACTTAAATTGTGATCAAAGAAATCGATGACCTTTTCTTCAACAAAAGTTATGGCTCCTTCGTTTCAAACAGATTGAAGCTCCTCCATGTTTCCTAGATGTATTTATTGTAAGACCTTAATTTTCATGTGCTGCCTTGACATCTTTGAGTCTCACAGGGCCACAAAGGACTGTGAGTCTCCTGCTCCCCACCCAGGAAGAAAGGCTCCACACCTGGGTAGTTCCCCTACAGTCAGGTCAACTGCACTCCTGGTCCTCAACCCAACAGGTTTCACCTCCCTGCCAGTCTGTGTAATTGAAACCATTCAATTACATCCTCCCATAGAAACCAGGAGGTCCGGCACCCTCTTCTTACTACAAAGCTGAGTCCCACAGACCCTGCTGGTTCATTCTCTCTCAAGTGCCACCCCTGCATTGTGTGTTGTGTCCTCCTCCCCTGGGGCTGTGAATATACATGATTAATAAACTGTTGCCAATCTCATCTGTCCAATATTGGGTGCGTGTGTTCGGCCATCCCCAAACCCTGGGGCAGGACTCTCTCCCTCACCAATGGAAAAGAGGAAGGAGAGAAAACACTATAGATATCCTCACAGTCTCCTGAAAAGAATGGACTCTCACCTTCCTTCCAAACAGTGTTTGATTGACTTTCTGCAGTTCTGCAGCCTGTCTGAGGTACAGAATAATGGATTATTTCCTTTTTCAATACCTATCCCTCTTCTTAGGTCAAGACTTTCAGACATTTTCCCAAAGGCCAAGGCCAGATCCATGATTTGTTTTTAAACACGTTCTCTATTCATGACAAAATGATCATTTGGGGTATATAACCTTGTCAGAAAAGTTGAAAAACTAAAATTATGTCCACTATTTCCTAACTTCAAATTGAATATTGGCAAGCCAGATCTAAGGGAATGAGTATTGACCAACCAGAACAGTCAGCCAATGTAACTTAGGGGGCAGGGTAGTAAAGGTGAATAGGATAACTTCAAGCAGACAGAAAGGCAAGCTAGGTTTTAAGTCCAAAATCTAGCTCTAGCCAGAGAACATAGGAAAACTGAGGTCAAGGCAGACTGAAGAAGGCTAGTACCCAGAAGATCAGGCTGCAAAGAACATAGGCTAAAAACCATAAATAAAAAGCTGAGAATTTACTTATTCTAAATAACTAAAGCCTGGGTGATTACTATTAGGAGGCCCATCCCCAGAGGATCTGGGTCATATCTGTGAAATTCCAGCAACAGTCTACCGGAGTTACAGGTCAGAAGGCAATTCAAGAGCTTAGACGACAGAAAAAAAGGAGCCAAACCCGGAAGGACTGAGGCATATCACTATTAACCCAATACCTAATATAATCTTGGCATATAGTAAGCCCTTAATAAACATCTCTTGAATGACTTAATGAATAATCAAGCAATCATAGTAAAACCAGGTAACAAAACTGCAAGGTCTGTAATATTAACATCCAAACTAAGGCCAAGATTTCAAGATTTCAAGGCAAGCATATTTGCACAATGGGAAAAGACTACAAAAGCAGGGAATCAGACTGTTCATAACATCACGTGGGTTGCAGGATTGCTGGGGCTTTCGAGAATATTTTGCAATGAAGTGGAATTTGGATGTAGTATGTGTGTGTACACAAACTCACGTGTGTGTGTGTGTGTGTGTGTGTGTGAAGCCAGGCATTTCTTTAATATTTTTAATGCATGTCAGGTTATTTTTTCTGAATCACATTTTATCTCTTCTGTTTATCTGTGACATATATTCCCAAGTGCACTCAAGGACTTCTCCAGAAAGCAAACAGTGCCTGTTGATGTAGTTTAACCTTTGTTTTATCATGACCTACCTAAATCTGTGCTTCTTAACTAGAAGAGGGAAGATAGAGACATTTGCCCTTGAATTAGTTTTTAGTTGCTGCATGACAAATTACCACAAATTTAGTGGCTTAAAACAACACCCATTTATTAGCTCACATTTCTGTAGATCAGAAGTCTGGACACACCATGGCTAGGGTCTCTGCTCAGGGTCTCACAGGGCTAAAATAATGATGTGAGCCAGGACACACTCTCATCTGGGGCTTTGGGGTCTTCTTCCAACCTCATTCAGGCTGTGGGAAGAATTCAGTTCACTACAGCCACAGACCAAAGGTCTCCATTTCCTTGCTAAGGTGTCAGCAGGGAATTGCTCTTAGCTCCTAGAGGCTGTCCACATTGCTGCCACATGGCCCCCATAGATAGTTCAGTGATTTGGATGTTTGGTGTCTTCTAGGACGGCCAGAGTGCAGCTCTCTGATTTATTCCTCACCAGCTAGAGAAAACACTCTGCTTTTAAAGGGCTCACATGATTAGGTCAGATCCACTTGTATAATCTCTCCATTTTTAAGGATAACTGATTTGACACTTCAATCACATCTGAAAAATCACTTCACAGAAGCACGTAGTGTAGGATTGAATAACTGGGAGAAGATGTGTATATTCTAGGTGCCGGGAATCTTGAGGGGGCATCTTAAAATTCTGCCTACCACAACACTCATGGTTGAAATGTACCCATTTAGATAAAGAACAGCAGAAAAATATGAAAAAAAAGAGATATACTCTAAGAATCAACCAATTGCTTTAGTGTTTACATGTTGTGCTGTTACTACTTCAGACCCTTATAAAATGGCTCGTTTGCTACCAGTAGAAAAACAAGAGCAAACTCTGGGGAGAAATGTAAGAAACAAAATAAGATAAAAGTGTGACCTCAGGCATGTAACTCAACCTCTCAAAGTCTCAATTTTCATATTTATAAAGTGAAGGTGATAATATGATCTTTTGTACTACAAAGTGTTTTAAGAGTTCAGGCTCTAGATTTAGATAGACTTGGATTCAAACTCTGACCAATAAAGAGATGTTTACTTGGTGCAAAATTTCTATTTTCTGTAGCACACTATCTAATCTAATATGTATGGTCAGTTTGTTCGAACATAATTATGTAGAACCTTGAATACAGAGTGAGATCTTTTTGGTATGTACAGGTTTGTGTAATGCCCCGAGTAATCTGGGCAGAAGAATAAAAAGTATTTTCAAAATACACTTGAGGGACTTGGGGGAAAGGGGAAATATTAAAATTCCCCACCTGGGGAAGACCTGACATTCTCGTAATCATTGGAGATGATCAACTAAGGCACTTCTCCCACCAATGAGATAATCCAATCAGTTGGAGACTTTTAAGGGAGAAGACTTTTTCACCTTTTCTTCAGCCAGCGAGACTCTCCTGTAGAGTTCTTCCAGACCCTTCATCGGAGCTGCCAGCCTCACAGCCTGCCGTATGGATTTTGGACTCTTCCATTCTCATGTTTGCGTAAGACACCTTTATAAAACTCATATTTGCGATTTCTCCTGTTAGTTCTGTTTGCTAGAGAACTCTAATACAGATGGTATAGAGGTAAAAAATCTCACCTCACCTGGGGTGATATTTTGAAGCATAAAGTTCCTATATCCTAGTTTATCTCCTTTTATAGTAGGCCACATATATTGCTTATTGTTTTGGAAAAAAATTATGGTTGATTAACATCATTAGAAGTGTACCATTAATATTATACTTTGCTCCTAGAAGCTCCATAACAGTTCATCATTTCACAATTCCTTTAGATACTGGCATTACCTATTCTCTTTATATGTCAGGCCTGCAGTCCAGAAAATATAACTTTTTACCTGTAGACCAATTACATTCTAAGATTTGCTCTGTAGATTTTTTTTTGAAGTTTAGTTTCTTGGTGGCACAGATTAAGCTGATCCAAACACTAAGTATGATACCTGCAAAAGGCCCAGGACTCATAGTTACACAATAGCTTGGAAATGAATCTCAGGTCTTAATTTTGTATGTATGTCTGCCCTTTATATGACTGGTTATATGTTTTCTTTTAATATTGTCTCCTTGTTAACAAAATAATACAAATTCACCATAGAAAATTCAATCATTACATAAAGGTACAAATAAGGCACAAATTTTGTGTGATTATTATTTCAGTTAGCAACCAAAGACAGTCAACACCAACCCTTTGTAAGCATTCTTCCAGAATTTTCTATGCTTTTATACATATATACAGAAATATAAAATTTTACCTAAATGAAATTATACCACACAATATTCTGTAACATCAGTTTTAACACATCATCATCATAAAATCTCATTATATCAATTACTATAGAGATTTACCTCTTAATAACTCATGGAGGGCATGTTGTTTCTATCTGCTAGTATCCCTTTCTTGAAAAAAAACACCCATCACATACTCCATGTGTCTCTAGTGAGGCAGTTAAATGACGGTAGCCTTTCCACTTGACGTGTCAGGAGGTTTAGCTGGATGCGGTTTTCTGCTTTCACCTAGTTTCTTACTGACAAAACCATGCATCAGCAACCACAAAATTCACATCATACTCACACTCTTCCCTAATATATCAATTACAATGAAACAAACAAGTGTTGTATTGGAGCTAACTATATTTAATTATGTCAGCCAACAAATTCTTTTTTTTTTTAATTTAAGATAATTTAACTTTCTTCCAGAGTCCTAAACAGTTGTGCATGGCTGTAAAATATCCTACTACACAATAGTAACACATTTTAAATCCCAGGCTGACTTTTCTTTTTCTCTTAACACATTTCTTGACTGCTTTTTTTCTCTCTTCAGTTCTTATGTGCACAGGGATTGAAAATTCATTATAATATTATTACAAGCAAACCACCATAAAGTAGGTGGACTGGTTGTTCCTGAAAAAGATATTAAGATTCCAAAGCCAAATAGAAATGATTTTTTGAATGCTTATTACTATATTCTGTAACAGAACTGACCTTTCAAGCAAATAATAGAGGGTTGATAATTATAGAATTTTTTTTTTTTTTTTTTTTTTTTTTTTACATGGACAGGCACCGGGAATCAAACCTGGGTCCTCGGGCATGGCAGGCAAGCAATCTTACCTGCTGAGCCACTGTGGCCCACCCAAATTATAGAATTTGATCTTGGTCCTGACAAATTTTGGCTAGTTTCAGAATGATTTTCTTCCGTCATAGAAATTGTAATATTAAATCTTTTCATATCAATATTGTGTGTCAAATCACCTAACTTTGTACCTATTTTTTCCCGAGTTGTCACTTTAGCTCTTACTTTAACAAAAGGCTATATGGATTATACTGTTGTCACTGAAGTTCCAAATGATTTCCCCTGGGGTTAGGGCAAAATTGGCCACAAGAACACTGACAGCTTGTATTATTCTTGCCAAGAGGAGAGAATACGCATTCCACAGACAAGTTTTTCCCATATGGTGGCTGTGATCTCCAGCCATTGGAACACTTAAGCAGAGTCTGGGCTGTGCAGGTAAGGTTGGCCACACAAAAAAATCTTCCTTACTCCCTCCTTAGCTTTAGACCTATATGTTTTTTAGTCATGGTAAAGGAGTCACATGAGAGTTTTGTCCTCATTTTTACCTATATGCATGATTTTACAGCTTTATAAGATTCAGTTGTGAAACTAATACAAATAATCATTTAAGTTGAGAGTATTTTAGGTTCTGGAGTACCCTGGAAACAATATCCTATGGACCAAGGGTCAGCAAGATTTTTCTTTCAAGTGTCCAATAGTAAATATTTTAGCTTTTAGGTCACAGAGTCTCAGTTCCAACTACTCAAGTCTACCATGAAAGCAGCATATATAATACATAAAGAGGCATAGCTATGTTCCAATAAAAATTTATGCATAAAAACAGCAGGATGGATTTGTCCCATGGGCCATTAATTTGCTGACCCTTGCTTTTGGACCAATAATTTCAATTTTTTTTTTAAATGGAGCCTTGGGGCAGTCTCTGGCAACACAGGAAAGGCCAATCAGATGGAAATCTGAATGACCCTACCTTCTACTAGAGCAATTTTAATTTTATATATGTGGACTTCCGTATGAAATTAAGTTTGATTAAAGGCAACTGGGAAACTAAAAACAACTTCCATTTCTAATAAGGATAAAAGCTTGAAAACCACTGCGTTGGCCTAACCTAAAACTTGGCGCTTTAAAATTCAGTAACAGATGTTTAAGGCAAAACAAACGCATTTTTTCATTTTTTTATTGTTTAAACTTCTTTAAATTTTTTAAAATTTGTTTTTCTTTCTTTTTTCAATTGTAAAATATTTTTTATTTATTTTTTGGTTTCTTACAAAGCCTTGTGTTGAGGGCTGACTTCCAATTGGTCGCACCGAGGGTGCTGCTCTGCTACTTACAAAACCCGACCCAGAAGTAGTTAATCCACGTATAGTTTCGCACCAGGTTCCCACAAACATGCGCTGCATGACCAGTGAGGGGGTCGGTCCCCTTTCAGGCCGTGCCGTTTCCGGGAGGAGGGGCTCTCCGCACCGGACCCCAGTCAAAACACATCTTTTGACATCTTTAATAATTCCCAGAGCCTGCCCATGCCAAAAAAAGTGATGATGGAAGGTACCTATACCTGTTTTGGCATTTCCAGCAATTCACTGTCTGATACAACTGATAAAAGCATTTAAAAAGACAATGTTGATAGCTTTAAAAATGTTATCGAGGGTATTTTTATGCATTAAATAGACACCCCTTTTTAGTTTATGGTATATTGGAGTGGCTGGAGGGAAGTACCTGAAACTGTTGAGCTGTGTTCCAGTAGCCTTGATTCTTGAAGATGATTGTATAAAGATATAACATTTACAATGTGACTGTGTGATTGTGCGAACCTTGTGTCTGATGCTCCTTATATCCAGGGTATGGACGGATGAGTAAAAAATATGGATAAAAATAAATAAGTAAATAATAAGGGGGAGAAATGATAAAATAAATTGAGTAGATGGAAATACTACTCAATGAGAGGGAGTAGTAAGGGGTATGGTATGTATGAGTTTTTTATTTTTATTTCTTTTGTTGGAGTGATGCAAATGTTCTAAAAAATGATCATGGTGGTGAATACACAATTATGTGACGATATTGTGAGCCACTAATTGCACACCATGTATGGAATGTATATGTGCGAAGACTTCTCAATAAAAACATTTAAAAAAATGTTATCAAGAGTGCATGGGTGGTTCAGTGGTAGAACGCTGACCTGTCATACAGGAGACAAGGGTTTGCTTCCCAGCCTTTGCACTCCCGCAAAAAAAAAAAGTTATCAGCGTATCATACCTATTCCACTTTTACTTTTTCTAAGTACAATGTTCAAGGCATTCTAAAAGATGCCAGAGGGGTGGCATAGAATGTTGAAAAAAGGACCAAACTAGGACTCCATATTTGTATCCGTTGCTAGATTGCAAGTTCCTGGAAGTTAACAAACAAGTTGTCTTCAACTCTGAATTGTCTTCAGAACCTAAAACGGTGTGAAACGAAATGGTACATGTTTACTGAATGTGTGAATCACTGAGTGATTAGTTTCCACAATTGGAATTAAAAAAAAAATTTTGTTTAATATGCAATGGGGTTAATAGCACCACCATACACAGAAAACTAATTCTAATTTTTAAGGAAAACATAAATTCACTATTAGTTAACTGGGAAGAGAAAAAATTCGGGTACTTTATTTACTTGTATCTTCGTGTAATTCATGAGCGCCAAAGTATACTTTTCCCAGAGAGCAAAAACCCCCACAAAGTTAGTACTTAATCATTTTTAGGTTTTGGCAAAAGTCATACCCACACAAGGACCCACAAATCCCTTGTCCACAAGTCTGAAATCCAAAAAGTCCTGGAAGCCACAAGTTTTTTTGGTATGTGTTTTTCAATAACTCGTTTGACGGCCAAATTTATCTAACCTGACTGGGCAGTAGCATCTAACCTGAACTGAATGAGGCTATTTACTGGTATTTATTTAACCCTTCGGTATGAATAATCATGCTAACTGAAGAAATTTTAGCATTTTGATTATGCAGTGTTTTCCCTGAACCCCCACCCAGGTGTTAGAGAAAATGCAGTATGAGGCATTTGGTTTTTACGCAACCTCTCTGTGGCTATGCCCCTGACCCCCACCCAGCCTTTCCTGGAGATATTGTTAATAATAGTTGAGACTGCGTGAACAGCTCAAAGAGCCTGTCATGACCGATATAGGAGAAATAAATGTGCTTCGCGATCATATAAAAAGTTAATGTTATCCCTCCCAAGGTCAAAAGCCCGTTAAGAATCAACATTTTGGTCTTTTTTAAAAAAGTACCTTTCTATCACCGAACACCGGGCAGTCGAAGATCAGAATTGTTACCTGTTCTTAGCCTTGTAAGGTATCTGCTCAATAAATATTTCTGGGCAGGAGATAAGAACTTCTTTCATATTAAGAGTGGGCAGGGACAGTTATTTCTGGTGATAAAAAGTAACCAGAGGTCTTATACTACCTTAGCTCCAGCAACTAATCCATCATTAATCCATGGAACAGGCACGCTGTCACATGGCCCCCACCCTCTGGCCCGCAGGATCTTATCTAGGGACCCCAATTAGATGCAATTGTCATGAATAGGGCGGGTTATTCCGTAACTTTAGAGGTGGTGGGCATTCTTATGCCCCAACGGTGGGATATTCCGGGCTCGCATAAATTAACATAAGCAAACCGAGAAGCCCATGCCAACGTTTCCCAACACCATTTCCTGATTAATAAGAAAATAGCAGGCTCAAAATCATTCCTCCTAAAACACTTCTCTTTGAAACTGCAAAGTGGGTAAGACACTCTTCGGAACCTCACCTACGTCGGGCACATGCCTCAAAGCCTGTGCATCACGCTGCTCCTGCGCAGGCTACAGGCTCCTCCCTTCACGAGGCTCACCCACTCCCTTCCCGGCTACTTCCGGCTCCACAGAACGCCCTCAACGCACTGGCGGCGTTTTAATAGGCTTCTCTGGCAGAAGTAATCCAAGCGCGCCTCTCTGAACCGCCCCCGCCTCCCCTTCGCCCCTCCCACACTGTACAGTTTCTCCACAACCCCTACCTCCTGAAATCTCGCGAGGGTTGGTGAGCGTCGGTATTTTGCGGGCAACTGCCTCTCCCAGCTTCTGTAATTGCTGCTGCGGGAGAAATTGGAGCTACTGTCCCTGGCCCGCCCTCCCTCCCCCACCGAGAAGAGCCACCGCCTCTTCTCTAGCTTTCCTTATACATCTATTGCCCGGAGCGGCCACAGCAATAGTGTCTGGGCCTGCCGCCGCCACCTCGGGCGGTCTCTGCCGGTCCTTCCCGGCAGCTGCAGGCGGCCCCCTGCCCCTAACCGACTCCTCACTCCAGATCGTCTGCTCGCTCCTCATCCTTGCCTGGGACTCACTTCCCCCACGGTCTCGCCGGGGTGAGGGACGACAAGGAGGAGACGAGAGTCACCCTCCCTCCAGGAGGCGCCGGCCCCCTCACCCGCGGGTGTGTCTTATAAATGGCGTCGGAAAGCGACACCGAGGAATTCTATGATGCCCCTGAAGATGTACACTTAGGGGGCGGCTACTCCGCAGGGTAAGTAACTGGAACGGCATTCCCGTTCCCCACTTCTCTTGTTCCTTAACTCTGGTCCGGCTCTGTCCGCCACCGCCGCTCCTCTCAATCTCACTCGGGCACTTCAGAACCCAGATCTGGGGCGCCTCGGCCAATTCCTCTCTTTCCCTGGCGCACGGCCTCCGGAGCCCTCTCGGAGCCCCTTTTTCGGCTTGTTCTGTTTTCTGCGAGGTGGACAGGTTACGTGCCCAAGAGCCAGCGATTTATGTTTGTGGGGTCCAGAGTTTACCTTTCAGATATCCAGTTTGGCCTCCAAACCATAGATTAAAAGGGCAGGAACAGAAGAAATTGCACGTCTCATTTTTTTTCTTTTTACCGCTAACTTACCTATTCATTTAAAGGTAGCTGTGACTCTCGTTTGCTGTCTTCTTTTCCTTGCACAGAAAGAAAAGAGAGGAAGAAAGGTTGGGTATTTTCTTAGTAAGGTCCTCTAGCTGATGTACCTTAGGTAAACAGTGTTTTATTAAAACAGCACCTTACCGTGAGGCAAAGGAAATCGAAGACAAGGTCCTTATGTTAAGAATGCGTTCTCAAAGGGTAGCCGGACGTAAATGTACACAACAGATTCCAGAGATACAAACAAGTGCTGAGTAATCTGGTGGTTGGAAGGAGACCCACAGCTTTGTGCTCTTTATCTAATTTCTGCAAGATGTTGAAGTGGTGATTAACATCGGAGATTGAGTAGAAAAAACAGGAGTTGGAATGCTTCGCTTAGGACTTCTACTTAACCAATCTTTCACTTTTCAAAATTGGAATATGTTTAAAGCGATTTTACTGAACTTGACGATTTTACTTTACTGATTTTACGGTCTCGTGTGTATGTATTTTCATGCTGTAAGAACTTGAGAATTGATAAAATTTGAATGTTAGTGTAAGGCCCTAATGTGGTTCCAGGAGTTCAGCTCCCTTCAATTCTCATGCTTACCCCGTCGAAGAAATACCCTGTTTGATGAAAATAAAGATATCTGTAGATTGTAGAAATGGATTGTAAAACCTAGTGTATGTTATACATAATGATATATACCCAAAAAGAGCAGCAAAATCAGTGAGAAATGTACCTTGTTAATTGTAAATGTATGTGTTTCCATCGACCTTCATATCAATATTGTGGGATTTGGGGGATGATAATGGTCCATGTTAAGAAGACACTGAACTCAGTGTCTCAGTGTCTGAGCCAAGTTCATAGCCAGAGAGTAGAGGACAGAAAATTTCTATTTCAGTGTTGCTCTCTTGAAATTAAATTCTGTTTTTGTGTGTTTTTTCCTTCAAGGAAATAAACTGTCAATTCAGGTTAAATGAGAAACCTCCTCCGTTAGTATTGTATATATATGTTTTGCATTAATTAATTGCGTTGGTTTTTTTTTTTTTTTTTTTACACTCTGTTCCCACCTTTTGGGTGTGTATGTGGGGTAGGGAAAGTGGGAAGGGGAAATAACAATTTGCACATGCTAATCAATTTAGAGCTATGTGGATATTGTTCTTTTTCATTGAATACAATAAGATTAATTTTGAAGGGAGTTACATCAGACCTGTGTAGTCTGCCTGGTCAAGTACCTAGTACAGAGAAATATCTTAAAAGTTCATTCCCTTCTTCCTTTCTTGGAATTACCAAATTCATTAACTTCATATAATGCTTGCTTTGAGAGGAAGTATCCAGAGCTTGGAGGAGCTATTTAACTTATCTAACCAGATGGGGCGGGCCACGATGGCTCAGCAGGCCGAGTTCTCGCCTGCCGGAGACCCAGGTTCAATTCCCGGTGCCTTCCCATGCAAAAGAAAAATTAATTAATTAATTAACCAGATGAGTCATTTTGATAGAATTGAAAGAGTCACTTCTTCCCTCATATGATAATAAAGCACTTTGATCCTTTCATACTAGGTGAAAAGTAAAACAAGTTTTTCTAATTTTAACTCTAACCTGCCCAAGAGCTGAGTAAGTTGAGCACTGTGGAGAAAACTACATTGTCAGTTTGTGGATTTCGTGATTTCATTCTGTAGTGAGGGAATTTGGAAGAGAATTAGACTCATCTGGAGAATTGCATGTGAAAAGAACTAGCAGTGCTTGGAGAAAAGTAAAAGGTGGGTATCATTAACATTTTCCTGTATCCTTTGTGGCAGGTTTTGTCATTTGGGTAAGGTGCTGAGAAGACACTTGGCTGGGCAACTAGTGACCTAGCAATACATTGTGGAAATCTTGATTTGTGAAAACAGATGTTGTCATTAGATATTTGATCTTCAGAAATAGTTTCTATCCCTTGAAATGAACTGGAGTGTCACACCATACAAACTCTTAAGATGGTTAATAAACTGAATTTGGGCATGTTAAGAAATATTCCTTGCTGTTGCATGTTCAGGAATTCAAATACCATTTTACCACATTATAGTAAACTGAGTAGGCCCTTGAGAGTTACCTCGTATGTTTTGTTAATCAGCATAATCCAAATATGTAATCCATTTCCTAAAATTCATTTATTCTTTCCCCAGTGGTGTCTTCATCTTTGTTATTTTGCTCTTTGAAAGCAAATTTAATAAGTTAGAAATCAGCCTAGTTTTTTGTAGAAAGACTTTCAATTCCAATACAGCCTAGTTTTTTTGTTTTTTTTTTTCCACACTGGCAGATCATCTCCACTTGCCCAGCTTTGCAATATATATCACATTTATAATGCTTTATTTTGCTTGGTCTTTAAGATCAGGTTTACGTATTCTTATCTCCATTTTACCTATGGGGAACCTTAGGTTTAGAGAGGTTAAGTGAATTGTCCTCAGAAACACAACTTGGAAAGTGGCAAAACTGGAATTTGAAACCAGCTCTTCAGTCTCCTAATCCAGTACCTTTTTTCTAATACATCATAGATGCCCCACAGTGGGATGGGGGTAGGGAGCACTTCCCCAAGAGATTTTGGAATAAATATTGTGGGACTAACTTGTTAGATTGAACTGATGCATCTGTTTAAAACAGCAGGCAGCCCAAACTTTTCAGCTCTCTTCACTGAAAGTCCACACTTTTTCTTTCAGGAGTTGTGTGTTATTGTTTGATAAGAATTTTATAAGATCATTACATGTAAAAACTAGAAGAGAAATGGAGGATAATCTCGTTAAACTCTTTCATGTAAAATGATGTGAAGATTTAAGTCCAGAGACAGTGGAAGTGACATGGCCAAAATGCCACACCGAATTAATGGTAGAGTTACGATTAGAACCCAAATTGGTCATAGTCATGTGTTCTTTCTGCTAGGGTGCTGTTTTTCAATAGAGCAGGAAAGGGAGGAGGAAGAACTATGGTACAGTAGAAAAGAGCCCTGGGCTGTGAGTCATTTCATTTCCTCATCTTTAAATTGAGAAGATTGCACGAGTCCGTTGTCTATTGAAGTGTGCTTTTATTGATATACTTTAAGTTCTTGGGAAATCTTTCCATGAATTTTTTTTAACCTTTTAGTTTAACAAACTTGATGGCTTTTGGTACATGGTTCAAGGTCCATAGTATTTGAAATTAAGTATTTACTGGATAAATTATATATGAGATGAATACCCCTGCTAATTAGTGTGGATTATGTATACCGTGCTAAAAGCTGACGCTGCAAACATGTTATAAAAATAAACCTGACATTTGTGTACTTTTTAATTTTTAGTGACTGTCCACATTTTTCAAGGACTCAGAAAAAGGAGAGAATCATAAAATTTTTAGAGTAGGAAGGAATCAGAGATCATTTAGCTCAGCCTTACCATTTAACTGAAAGAGAAACCTATGCTCAGAGAAGGGAAGTGACTCATTGCTGATTAGTGGTAGATGCTGTCTCCTGATTCCTCATTTATACTATGCTGCTGTGTCAGAATGTATGGGAAGTATTGTTGGGTATCCCTGCTATAGGCTTCTGTATTTACCCTGTTAGCCATTTCTAACATGGTCTCTTCCCATCAGATGTGATTCTTTCTTCATGTTCTGCCATCAGAGAACATTGACTTCCTTTGTTCTAGGACCCTAACTTTTGCTCACTAATTTCCCTCCAAGTTAGGCAGGAAAAGGTGGTTGAGCTAAGAAAAGTGGTTATTTTATTTTCTTTTATTTTTTTATGATTCTAGTTAGTGGCAACTGAAGTCCACCATTAAAAGGATATATTTTGATTTTTAAAAGTCGTGGGAACTGAAATCAGCCTGTCTTAAAGAATTGTTTGCCCTAAAAAACAAAAAGTTGCATGTTGTGTAGCTGCCTTTTTGAAAACTCAGCTTCTCACTTTACTTAGGTATCAAACATTTCTCCCTGAAGTCAAAATTGATACGAGCTCTAGGTTAAAAAAATATTTGTGTGATATGGGTTTCTTTTAGAAAAGTTCTTTAAAAATAGGTGTTTGTTCACGATTGGCGCTTAATCAGATTATATTTGATTACTTTGGGCTTTGTGAATTGATAGAAAAATATTTATAAATGCCATTTTATTAACCCATATTACATCATATTGAACTGGGAAAAAAACTTTTACATATTACTCAGTAAATTCAAGTTCTGAATTTAGTAGCCTTCAACCATCAATTGGTGACTCTTGGACATAGAACAGTCCAAAGCAGTATGGTAGTTTCGGGGCTCCATTTGCCTATGTACAAACTCCTGTAAGTTGCAAACTTTATTCTGTTCTTTCGATAATCTACTTAATAAAATAGGGTAAAAAAAAATGATTTTTTAAAAAACACTTAAAGGGCAGGCCACGGTGGCTCAGTAGGTAAGAATGCTTGCCTGCCAAGCCCGAGGACCCGGGTTCGATTCCCGGTGCCTGCCCATGTAAAAAAAAAATAATAATAATTAAAAAAAAACACTTAAAAACCTAGAGTTATGATGTTGAAATTCAGTTGTGGTGTTATAAATGGGGAATTATTTCTGATTGCTGGTATTTGAGAGTTATTATATAATCTTTACATTACACAACAGTCCCGTTTGTTGTTATGACTTTGACAAAGTTGAGTGAATTTGCCAGGCAAGCCCCTTGAAGAGGCTATTGTTTCCTCCTCATACTCAACCTGCAATTCTGGTAGTTACTTCCTTGGCGGGGGTGGGGGTGGTGAGGGGTGTCCTCAGGAGTGGCAAAGACAGTGAGGAGAAGGAAGTTATGCGGATGGTGGTGATAGAGGTGGTGAAGGTGAAGATTCTGGTCCCAGCAGCGAGTATAGAGACAAAGTCTAAACCACGTTGACACATTGGGATATTATATATAGCTGTCCTACCCTGGAGTTGTTGTTTCAATGTAGATATTTGTTGAATGGCTGAAGTATGGAGAGTAGGATGTTTTTAATTTGAAATTCTTGAGTAGGTCAAATAAATGCTTTATTTTTCTGTTATTTTGTCAATGAATGGATTATCAAGCTTTTCTTTTACACTTCTTCCTTGGGGATAGATAACTGAGATAAAACAAATCACGCCATTTAGTGTATAAAGTGTGATGTAATAATCCTTTCTGTGAGAGACTAATAATCTTCAGAAATAACACAAGCAAAATGTAGAATATTAAAAATTATAGGCACCCTACTGGTATTTAAGTTGAATTGATAATTAAGCTTTGTTTCTTTTTCCTACCCAGACCTAAGCTAAATTCTATAAAATTTTACAAGATATTTGAAAGTCTGTTCTGCTAACCAGCTAAACCTTTAAGTAGGTGCTTTCCTTAGTCTTCAGAGTAGAACCCTGTCCATTCTCTTGTTTCAAACTGAACAGTCTTTGTGTCATGATTCAAAATTGAAGAAGAAGCACTTAAGTCATAATGTGGACCTTATACTTACCTGATGGCAACCCCAGTGTTTTTCCCTAGACTGTACAGATTTATCTTGGTTACTGTAGTAACCAGCCTATCAATTACTTTTTTTCTAGTTCTTTTGCCTTTGCAGATACTAGGATTACCATATAATCAGGTTCTGCTAAAGCTCTTCAGGTCTTAGCATTTTATTATCAGCTGCAGCTGTCTGGTTGTTTACAATTTGGCATGCCATCTCCGTTAATTGCTTTTATGTCCACAAACCCTTTCTGTCTCCGAACATTTTTAAACATTTTAAAAATACAGAATTTAACAAAAACACATTTAAGCAGCAGTTTCCTCATACTGATCTTCTCAGTTCTAATGTTAGTCTTTGTGTTGAAAATTGAATGCATTGCATCACCAGTATCCAGTGCCATCCATTTATTTCTAATATAAACTGGAATAAATTTCAAGATCAAGGATGACCATTTAAGAACTATATTTGCAGATGTGATTTTAGACTCAGTATCATCAAAAACGAGTTGAAGTGACATACTGAAAACACTTTGATTCATCAGTGACTACCAAATAAAATCTGGCTTTTCTTAAAAATAATTTCTGTAGGTTGTAGAGAGAATGTTTTGGCATTTAGGTTAATTTATTATAATTTGGCAAAACTGTTTAAAAATTAAATAGGAAATTGATTATCTTTCTTTTTCAGCCACTGAATAAACAGGAAAAGAACATAAAGACCACGGAAAAGAACATAAAGACTGAGTAGTTATATGGGTCTTTATTTTAGTTTTTTTGTATTTACTTGAATACAGTTTTTTAACTATTTAATTGTATAATAATAACATATATACATATGTTATATATATTATATAACATATGTAATAACATATATACAAAGCAACGAAAAAAAAAAAGCAATAGTCCTCTAAGCACCCTTTAACAAGTAGTTATAGGACAGATCCTAGAGTTTGTCCTGGGCTACCATACCATCATCTCAGATCTTTCCTTCTAGCTACTACAGAATATAGGTGGCTAGAAGGAATAAATATTTTTTTGTTTCACAATTGACTTTGTGTGTGTGTGTGTGAAAAATAACATATATACAAAAAAGCAATAAATTTCAAAGTACAGCACAACAATTAGTTGTAGAACAGATTTCAGAGTTTGGTATGGGTTACAATTCCACAATATTAGGTTTTTACTTCTAGCTACTCTAAAATACTGGAGACTAAAAGAAATATCAGTTTAATGATTCAGCAATCCTATTCGTTCGTTAAATCCTACTTTCTCTGTATAACTCCACCATCACCTATGATCTTTCTGTCCCACTCTTTAGGGGTATTTGGGCCATGGCCATTCTAACTTTTTCATGTTGGAAGGGGCTGTCAATAATATGGGGTAGGAACATGGAACTAGCTGATGTTCTGGAGAGGCTGGGCCTTCTAGGTTTCAGGATTTATTTGGTCCATTAAATAATGAATGCTTTTTAAATAAATTCTTTATTTAAGAAGAATGCTTATCTAACTTTATCTGGAGGTTGTAGGTTTCTGGAAAGTTGCCCTAGTGCACAGAACTTTTGTAGAATCTTTTATATTGCCCTAGGTGTTCTTTAGGATTGGCAGGAATGGTTTTGGTTGGGGTTTGACAAGTTATAGGTAGAGATGTCTAACTGAAATTTGTGTAAGAGTGACCTCCAGGGTAGTTTCTCAACTCTGTTATCAGTGGCTGAGAGAGTTCAAACAAATGATCCAGGTTTCTAAAGAGCCAATAAATAGAACCTCATGCTGTATTATGCTGTATTCAAACTCACTTTCTCAGAAGCAAGCATCCTGATTACTAAGTATGCTCAAGAGGAGGGGTGGGAGTGTTCTTTTGGGCATTACTCTTAAACTAGTAAGAACAGCTACTAGTGAAATTAATATCCGTTGTCCTCTGTTAAATTTATCCCAGAAAGTCTTTATTTAATTTGGAAGACTGGGCGTATTATCCTTCTGGTTATTAGCAGTACTATTAACAATTTGAGAGTTTTAAAAATCTTTATTTAAAAAGAGTGCTTATCTAGCCATATCAAACTGAAATTACAGGTGTTTTGAACCTTTTCCCCAACCCAATTCCACCCCTTTGATCCCCAGCTTTCTCATTCCTAGCTTACCCAATGCCATTAATATTAAGATCCCTAGCCTAAGGATTTACAGTTTAGAAGGGTCTAATGATGGATCAAATACAAAAGATGGGGATATCTAGAAGGAGTAAGGGAAAGATCAGTTAAATTGGATACAGTGAATCCATAGGTAAATGGAGCTGTTAAGTGTGGCTCACTGGATTAATGGAAGATAGGTGAGCAGAATGAATAGGTAGCTTGATAAAACTAGTACCTTTGTAAGTGAAAGTAGTAGGTTTATAACTATTTGCACTTGTATTTCATACTGGATTGGCATTAGGGGTTAAGCTTGATGACTGACCTCAGTCCTTTTCCTTACAAGTGACTTTTACTGTCCCTGCTATGTCCCAGGTCATAATTCTTGGCTGTTGACTTTTAAAAAAATTTTTTTAAACATAATAACATATGAACATGAACATTCTTACCATATGATCATTTCATTCTTGGTATATAATCAGTAACTCACAATATCATCACATAGTTGTATATTCATCACCATGATCATTTCTTAGAACATTTGCATCAATTCAGAAAAATTAAAAGAAAAAAGAAAAAAACTCATACATACCATACCCCTTACCCCTCCCTCTCATTGATTGGTAGTATTTCCATGTACCCAATATATTTTAGCCTTTGTTTCTCTTATTGTTTTTCTATGCCCCTTATCACTCCCTTTCATTGATCACTAGCAATTCAGTCTACTAAATTTATTTTAACATTTGTTCCCCCTATTATTTATTTATTTTTAATCCATATGTTTTACTTATCTGTCCATGCCATAAAAAGGAGCATCAGACACAAGGTTTTCGCAATCACACAGTTACATTGTGAAAGCTATATCATTATACAGTCATCTTCAAGAAACATGGCTACTGGAACACAACTCTACAGTTTCAGGCACTTCCCTCCATCCTCTCCAATATGCCTTAACTAAAAAGGTGATATCTAAATAATGTACAAGAATAACCTCCAGGAAAACCTCTCGACTCTGTTTTTGAAGTCTCTCAGCCATTGACACTTTATTTTGTCTTGTTTCTCTCTTCCCCCTTTTGGTCGAGGAGGTTTTCTCAATCCCTTGATGCTGAGTCCCAGCTCATTCTAGGATTTCTGTCTCACATTGCCAGGAAGGTTTACACCCCTGGGAGTCATGTCCCACATAGAGAGGGGGAGGGCAGTGAGTTTGCTTGCCGTGTTGACTGAGAGTTAGGGCACACCTGAGCAACAAAAGAGGTTCTCTGGGAGTGACTCTTAGACCTAATTTTAAATGCGCTTACTTAGCCTATCCTTTTCAGGGATAAGTTTCATATGAACAGACCCCAAGATTGAGGGCTTGGCCTGTTGATTTGGTTGTCCCCACAGCTTGTGAGAATATCAGGAATTCTCCCCCTTTCTCGTCATTCCCCCAAGGGGACTTTGTAAATACTTTTTTATTCACTGTTCAAATCACTCTGGGATCTATCGGAGCATCACTCTGGACAGACCTACAAAATCTTGTGCCCTATCGGAGCATCACTCTGGACAGACCTACAAAATCTTGTGCCCTACTCAAGGTTCCATGTACTTATGGTATTCAGTTAAACTGTCCTCATAAGTTATATTAGGAAATACACTAGTCAAATTATAAATTTTGTGCCAAATAAACAGTTTTTGCTCTAGTCTTACACATAAGTTAAAGTTTTAAAATATGAATTACCATCTATTTTCAACACCCTGCAATACTGACATCCCTTTTTTCTTTCTCATGCAAAAACATTTTTTAATTTGTACATTTAGTCACTATCATTGTACACTCTAGGCATTCCTAGATTATACCATCTCAGTCTTTATCGTCTATCTTTCCTTCTGATTTCATTTGTCCCCCCAGCCCTCCTCCTTCTATCATTCTCACATTCAACTTCATTCAGTGTACTAACATTATTGTATTAAAGTTAGGTAGTATTGTGCTATCCATTTCTGAATGTTTGCAGTCAGTCCTCTTGCATAATTGTATCCCTTCAGCTCCAGTTACTCAATATCTACCCTGTTTCTGTCTCCTGATAGTCTCTGTTCTTAGCTGAAATTCACCAAGTTCATTTACTAATGTTAGTTCATATCAGTGATACCATACAGTATTTGTCCTTTTGTTTCTGGCTAATCTCACTCAGTATAATGTCCTCAAGGTCCATCCATGCTGTTATATGCTTCATGACTTTATTCTGTCTTACAGCTGCTAATATTCCATTGTACATATATACCACAGCTTGCTTAGCCACTCGTCTGTTGATGGATATTTGGGCTGTTTCCATCTTTTGGCAGTTGTAAATAATGCTGCTATAAACATTGGTGTGCAAATGTC
The DNA here is from genome assembly GCF_023851605.1 of Tamandua tetradactyla. Lineage (NCBI taxonomy): Eukaryota > Metazoa > Chordata > Mammalia > Pilosa > Myrmecophagidae > Tamandua > Tamandua tetradactyla. The sequence goes on along the minus strand of NC_135353.1, from coordinate 49,258,860 downwards.
CGTTTGTGTCCTTGCCCTCATGTCCTCTCAGTATATACCTAGCAGTAGTATTTTGGCTGTTGACTTTTAACCTTTACTTTATTTCCCAGCATAGAGCAATGTCCACGGTTTAAGTGTAGCAATGAGAAAAGTTCAAGGTGGAGATGGGGGTGGTAAGTATGTATACTCTGTGATGTTCACTTTTCTTCACTGCGTTTTCTACTTTTGAACTTCTGGGTTCTCTTACATCTCCACCACTGCACACAGCTCCCCCCCACCCCCACCCTGGCCAGTTCCTGTAAGAGTGAGGAGGAAGGAAAGGGATGGGGCTGAGGCATGGACAGTGGTTTGGAATTATGGGACCTTAATAATTTGGGGACGTCCTGTACTCACTGAATACTGAATGTTAACAGTGAAGACTTGGGAGGTGTTGCCTGTTACCCTGCAATCATATCACTTCCTTGTTACCAACTTTTCCCCCCAAGGATGAATGTTCACAATAAGAAAAGTATTGCAGTCCTGTGTGTTGTCGCATGCAAGAATGATAATGCCTTATTGTTAAACTAATGCTGAGCATAAATTTTCAAAGTGCTTTTACTCTTCTGATTTTTCTGCAGTTCTGTGAGATAAGGCAATTTTTGTGATATAGGTAGGACAGTTATCCTAAATTTGCGTAGAAGGAAACTGGCAGCCCAGGATGGCTAAGGGACTTGTCATGCACCAAGAAGAGGTAGAATTAGGACCTTTAAATTAACTAACTTGTCATGAATTGTCTTCAGCGGAGATGTAAAACATCCCTGTTTTCCCTAAAGCATTTTCTGCTGTTTTATTTTAAATGTGAGATATTAGAATGAGGAAGCTAACTTTTCTCCTACCATTTGGATGTGTATAATTTACTCTTCAAAATAACAAAAAGCTGTGTTTTTGTTATTGTTGTTTGTTTGGTTTATGCCCTTCTTTCTTTAAGCTTTGATGTAATTCATTATGGTATGGAAGCCTGGTCAGAAAGTGACCTCGCTACTGAAAGAGCTGGAATCCTAGACACTACTAATTGCATTTCGAAGGGTATATTCTTTGTCCTTAAGAAAAGACTCAGGTTGTGAGCCACTGCTGATTAAGGCATCTGTGCCTCATCAAAAAGATTTCCATTCCAGGTCTTTTTTCTGTAATTGTTTTGTAGGTTGTAGTCAGTTGTATAGTTAAACTGCAGAACTGTGTTTTTTTTATTAGTGTAACTCTGATTCATATTTTCGGCCACAAGCCATTAGCTTGAAACAATGTTTTTTTTTTCTCTTTCCCTTCAAATGTGTTTTCAAGCAGTCACAATGAGTGTTTATGTGGTAGTTATTAATGTTTTCCACCTAATCAAACGTCTTTGGACTATCGAATCAGTGGGAAAAATACGTTCCTAATAGTTAGGTAATTAAAAAATTACATTAGCAGTAATTACTTTTTAAGATATAAATGAGATTGAACAATATTTTTATAATAAAAAATAAAGGTGATAAAGTTGGGCTACAGAATGTTTTGTCTTAGTGTGTACCAAACTTTTTCTAGAATATTTATCAAGTTCTTAATATATTTCATAAAAGAATGCAGTAGAAATTCAAATACATAAAACATAGAAATATGATTTATAAAATAAAGTGCTTAATATTAAATCTTACTGAAATATGTTTGGTTTTCTATTTTTCATGATAATGAGGGAGAACATGAATAATTAAAAGCTACCAGTTACATTAAAACCTCAGTTCTGTCATTAGCTTACAGCTTCCTTTCTCAAACCTTTTATTAGTGATAATAACAGTAAAATTTTTGAAAATGAAATAAAATAAGTGATTCGGTTTGAATTTTGTTCCTCTTTCCATCTCTGGTGGCGAGCAGCGAACTCAGAAGAAAAGCAAGGAATCTTAAACAGTCCAAATAATCAGTTCATTTGATAATAGAATTAATCAATTTCAGTTCAATGAAAAGGGATGTGTTATGACAGGTCCAGTAGAGCTCTTAATTTTATTTAGGGTGACCTTAGAAGTTAATAGCATTTTACTTTTTAAGATTAGTACACCATTAGATGTTTTGGATAACTTAACAAATCATATTACAACATTAACTTGATAAAACTTTTTAAATGTGTCCTGTAGCACAACACCTTGATTGTTTACTTTTTAAAAAATAAGTTACAAAGTAAATTAGTATGGTTGCATTAGGTGTTAAATTCTCCAGGCAGGCATAGATTTAAATTATCTGTTTCTATCTTGATTTTACTAGAAATTACTTTAAATCGTTAATAGAAATGATGTTTTCTATTGTCAATCTGTCACTTTGACAGATTGGGATATTGTGACAGCTGTCCTACCCTGGAGTTATTGTTTCAATATAAATATTTATTGAATAGTTGTAAATGTGCAGAGTAGAATGTTTTTAGTATGGAATTCTTGAGTAGGTCCAAGGAAATGATTTATTTATTTTTTATTTTGTTAATAAATGGAATATCAAGCTGTTCTTTCAGAAATATGATTTAAAACTACATTGATTACATAAACGTTGTTTGGAAAATCATGTCCATTTTAAGTTTACCTTATATTTGAACAGTTTTATATTTCGTGACAGTCTCCTTTGATTTAATTAAAGATTTTAAAAATGTTAGAAAACCTATTTTTTAAAAGTAGAGCTATTGTGCCAAATTTTCTCACCATCTATTCCTATTAATATCATTAATAAAATAGTTATTAGATATTTTTATGTGTATTCTACATGTAGGTGTTCATAAAATGGTCTTCTAATGAATAGTAAAAGTAGTAATTCGCATCTCCAGGATTCAGTTAATTCCCTATTAGATAATTGTTATATCCTCAAGTTGTCATTAATCTTGAACTAGTATTGCCATGTATCTAGGGAATTTAAGTTATTTCTGTTTCCTAATATTCAGTCAAAACATGACATTTTAGGGTGTCCTAGGAAATTAGACTAGTTTATGATTGCCTAGTATTTATTTTTTTCCTGCTGTTCCTAGACTTTTTAGGTTTAGTTGGGATTGTCACTTTTGGTAGTAGCTATTTTAAAGCAGAGCTATGAATGCACATGGTGCTGTCATAAATTATTTGGGTTTAAAAGGCCAATAGATGATTTTCTCTTAGAGCTTCTTTCTTTCATTTGAGTAGTGTTATTAGGTTGAAGGTGGGTCTTGACTTCCTAGCCTTCTGTGCAGGGTTGGTGTCTGAGGGTGGTGTCACATTTAGCATACAATTAGTTAAACTTTCTAAAAGAACATAATTAATAAAATAAGTAAATATATTTCAATTCCAGTAAACATTAACTGCAGACCAAATTTTTAAAACTATGCAGTTAGAGCAAGATTAAAAAAACAAAACAGTATCTTGTTCTCAAAACTTGAACTGTTTTCAATTTTTTTTTCAACTTTGAGATTTTTGGGCTTTGTTTTGTTTCTTTGTGGTTTTTCACTGCCTGGCCTAAATGAAGAAAAAAAATCATGTCAGTGTTTTCTGAGCATCAGAAATTTTCTGATTCCCAGTTTAGCTTTACCACTTTAATGTTGGAATAATTTGCCATCAGGCCTGACTCTTTCAGCTTGCTTGTCTTTAGAAATCTAAAACCCTTTCATTGGGTGGGACACACCGTGTCTCAGTAACAGAATTCTCGATTCCAGGTGCCTGCCCATGCAAAAAAAAAAACAACAAAACAAAACCTTTTATTACCTCCTTACTTTAATGACTGGCTGAGAAGCCTTATCTATGTTCATATCCTGTTCACCTCAAGGACCTTAGAATCCCGACTTCTTTGTACATGCAAGTAAATCTCTGCTCTGCTTGAGTCAACTCCTTTTCTATTTTCCTTATGGCAAGGCAGAAGTAGGGAGATTTAAAAAAAGCAAAAGCAAGATGCAGGGTAATTCCCTATTAAATCCCTTGAAGTCACCTACCTATAAGGAAAACGTTTCCCAAGCAACCAGCTTTATTCCAGCTGACTCATTCTATATTCTCTCCTTCCTTGTCACCTTTTTTTTTAAAAAAAACTTATTTAGGAGTCTCAGGAATTTTACACCTGACAAGAGACTTCAGAGGAGCCCAACCAGGCAGAGCCTAAAAAAAAGTGAGTCCTTTTACAGAAAAAGAACAGAAGATCTTGTCAGTCCTTTTTTCTGTGTGTTGCCCAATTGTTTTGCTATATTCTTTTTGCCCAGTATAATAAGAAGTCTGGAAGTGGTGCGATATAGCGCTCATATTTTATTTTTCTACTTTAGGAGGTGATTCTTTGAGTTCCTAGTTCTTCAGTTGAATATGAAGCTGGTTCAAGTGTAGATTTGGTTTGCGTGCAGATTTTTACCTATTCTCGGACTAACAGACGATTGTATTTTTCTTTCTGATGATGATCCTCAGGTAAGGGTAGAGAAGCACCAACCCCAAAAGAGGAAAGGTTCTTTTTTAGTTTATGGGTGAGAAACTAGAGATAGGATGTTTATGAAGGAGTTGGCTCCTTGAAACCTCAGAAATTCAGTGACTTTTTTTTTTTAAGTAGATTTAGGTACTTGCACCTTGATTTAAATTCCTGATTACCCTAAAGCCATAGCATATAAACAATGAAGAACTGAGCTTAAATTTGGAAAAGGTGATCCAGTTGTTGCCATTCACCAAAGTTTTGAGAAACCAAGTTAGATTCCTTCAACGTGAGTACTTGATTTTAAAATGAGTTTTGTGGTAAGTCAGGCAAGGCAGTGCAGCTGTACTAGTTTGCTAGCTGCCGGAATGCAATATACCAGAAACAAAATGGCTTTTAAAAAGGGGAATTTAATAAGTTACTAGTTTACAGTTCTAAGGCTGAGAAAATGTCCCAATTAAAACAAGTCTATAGAAATGTCCAATTTAAGGCATCCGGGGAAAGATACCTTGGTTCAAGAAGGCCGGTGACATTCAACATTTCTCTCTCAGCTGGAAGGGCACATGGCGAACATGGATATGGAGATCTCTTCTGCTAAATATCTTGGTTCAAGAAGGCCAATGACATTCAGCGTTTCTCTCTCAGCTGGAAGGGCACATGGCGAACATGGTAGCATCTGCTGGCTTTCTTGTGGCTCTACAAAAAGGAACTCTCCAAAATGTTTCCTCTTTTAAAGGATTCCAGTAAGCAACTACACCTTCAGTGGGTGGAGACACACCTCCATGGAAATCATCTGATCAAAAGTTACCACCCACAATTGGGTGGGTCACATCTGCATGGGAACAATCAAATGCTTCCACCCAGGAACATTGAATGAGGAGTAAAGGACATGGCTCTTCTGGGGTCCACCACAGATTCAAACTGGCACAGCAGCTAAGCTTCTATTTAGGGAATCTAATCTGTATGGGTTCTTAATACATACTTCTATTGATTGCCTTTCAAATCTAGAAGCTATTAGTGCTTCAGGTTGTGGGACAGTATTGAGATTATACATTGTCAGGAAAAATTCTAATTCATATTGCAGAAGACTCATTAGCTTTTTGATTGATATAGAAATAATGTCTGATGTTCTTTTTTTTTTTTTTAACTTTTTTTTTTATTAATTAAAAAAAGAATTAACAAAACAATTAGAAATCATTCCAATCTACATGTACAATCAGTAATTCTTAATAACATCACATAGTTGCATATTCATCATTTCTTAGTACATTTGCATCAATTTAGAAAAAGAAATAAAAAGACAACAGAATAAGAATTAAAACAATAATAGAAAGAAAAAAAACAAAAAAAACAAAAACAAAAAACCTATACCTCACATGCAGCTTCATTCAGTGTTTTAACATAATTGCATTACAATTGGGTAGTATTGTGCTGTCCATTTCTGAGTTTTTATATCCAGTCCCGTTGTACAGTCTGTATCCCTTCATCTCCAATTATCCCTTCTCTTTTTTTTTTTTTTTTAATTAACGGAAAAAAAGAAATTAACCCAACATTTAGAGATCATACCATTCTACACATGCAATCATTAATTCTTAACATCATCACATAGATGCATGATCATCATTTCTTAGTACATTTGCATTGGTTTAGAAGAACTAGCAACATAACCGAAAAAGATATAGAATGTTAATATAGAGAAAAAAATAAAAGTAATAATAGTAAAATCAAAACAAAACAAAACAAAACAAAACAAAAACCTGTAGCTCAGATGCAGCTTCATTCAGTGTTTTAACATGATTACTTTACAATTAGGTATTATTGTGCTTCATTTTTGAGTTTTTGTATCTAGTCCTGTTGCACAGTCTGTATCCCTTCAGCTTCAATTACCCATTGTCTTACCCTGTTTCTAACTCCTGCTGAACTCTGTTACCAATGACATATTTCAAGTTTATTCTCGAATGTCCGTTCACATCAGTGGGACCATACAGTATTTGTCCTTTAGTTTTTGGCTGGATTCACTCAGCATAATATTCTCTAGGTCCATCCATGTTATTACATGGTTCATAAGTTTATCTTGTCTTAAAGCTGCATAATATTCCATCGTATGTATATACCACAGTTTGTTTAGCCACTCTTCTGTTGATGGAGATTTTGGCTGTTTCCATCTCTTTGCAATTGTAAATAATGCTGCTATAAACATTGGTGTGCAAATGTCCGTTTGTGTCTTTGCCCTTAAGTCCTTTGAGTAGATACCTAGCAATGGTATTGCTGGGTCGTATGGCAATTCTATATTCAGCTTTTTGAGGAACCGCCAAACTGCCTTCCACAGTGGTTGCACCCTTTGACATTCCCACCAACAGTGGATAAGTGTGCCTCTTTCTCCGCATCCTCTCCAGCACTTGTCATTTTCTGTTTTGTTGATAATGGCCATTCTGGTGGGTGTGAGATGATATCTCATTGTGGTTTTGATTTGCATTTCTCTAATGGCCAGGGACATTGAGCATCTCTTCATGTGCCTCTTGGCCATTTGTATTTCCTCTTCTGATAGGTGTCTGTTCAAGTCTTTTTCCCATTTTGTAATTGGGTTGGCTGTCTTTTTGTTGTTGAGATGAACAATCTCTTTATAAATTCTGGATACTAGACCTTTATCTGATATATCATTTCCAAATATTGTCTCCCATTGTGAAGGCTGTCTTTCTACTTTCTTGATGAAGTTCTTTGATGCACAAAAGTGTTTAATTTTGAGGAGTTCCCATTTATTTATTTCCTTCTTCAGTGCTCTTGCTTTAGGTTTAAGGTCCATAAAACCGCCTCCAGTTGTAAGATCCATAAGATATCTCCCAACATTTTCCTCTAACTGTTTTATGGTCTTAGACCTAATGTTTAGATCTTTGATCCATTTTGAGTTAACTTTTGTATAGGGTGTGAGAGACGGGTCTTCTTTCATTCTTTTGCATATGGATATCCAGTTCTCTAGGCACCATTTATTGAAGAGACTGCTCTGTCCCAGGTGAGTTGGCTTGACTGCCTTATCAAAGATCAAATGTCCATAGATGAGAGGGTCTATATCTGAGCACTCTATTCGATTCCATTGGTCGATATATCTATCTTTATGCCAATACCATGCTGTTTTGACCACTGTGGCTTCATAATATGCCTTAAAGTCAGGCAGCGCGAGACCTCCAGCTTCGTTTTTTTCCCTCAAGATGTTTTTAGCAATTCGGGGCATCCTGCCCTTCCAGATAAATTTGCTTATTGGTTTTTCTATTTCTGAAAAATAAGTTGTTGGGATTTTGATTGGTATTGCATTGAATCTGTAAATCAATTTAGGTAGGATTGACATCTTAACTATATTTAGTCTTCCAATCCATGAACACGGTATGCCCTTCCATCTATTTAGGTCTTCTGTGATTTCTTTTAGCAGTTTTTTGTAGTTTTCTTTATATAGGTTTTTTGTCTCTTTAGTTAAATTTATTCCTAGGTATTTTATTCTTTTAGTTGCAATTGTAAATGGGATTCGTTTCTTGATTTCCCCCTCAGCTTGTTCATTACTAGTGTATAGAAATGCTACAGATTTTTGAATGTTGATCTTGTAACCTGCTACTTTGCTGTACTCATTTATTAGCTCTAGTAGTTTTGTTGTGGATTTTTCCGGGTTTTCGACGTATAGTATCATATCGTCTGCAAACAGTGATAGTTTTACTTCTTCCTTTCCAATTTTGATGCCTTGTATTTCTTTTTCTTGCCTAATTGCTCTGGCTAGAACCTCCAACACAATGTTGAATAATAGTGGTGATAGTGGACATCCTTGTCTTGTTCCTGATCTTAGGGGGAAAGTTTTCAATTTTTCCCCATTGAGGATGATATTAGCTGTGGGTTTTTCATATATTCCCTCTATCATTTTAAGGAAGTTCCCTTGTATTCCTATCTTTTGAAGTGTTTTCAACAGGAAAGGATGTTGAATCTTGTCGAATGCCTTCTCTGCATCAATTGAGATGATCATGTGATTTTTCTGCTTTGATTTGTTGATATGGTGTATTACATTAATTGATTTTCTTATGTTGAACCATCCTTGCATACCTGGGATGAATCCTACTTGGTCATGATGTATAATTCTTTTAATGTGTTGTTGGATACGATTTGCTAGAATTTTATTGAGGATTTTTGCATCTGTATTCATTAGAGAGATTGGTCTGTAGTTTTCTTTTTTTGTAATATCTTTGCCTGGTTTTGGTATGAGGGTGATGTTGGCTTCATAGAATGAATTAGGTAGTTTTCCCTCCACTTCGATTTTTTTGAAGAGTTTGAAGAGAATTGGTACTAATTCTTTCTGGAACGTTTGGTAGAATTCACATGTGAAGCCATCTGGTCCTGGACTTTTCTTTTTAGGAAGCTTTTGAATGACTAATTCAATTTCTTTACTTGTGATTGGTTTGTTGAGGTCATCTATGTCTTCTTGAGTCAAAGTTGGTTGTTCATGTCTTTCCAGGAACCCGTCCATTTCCTCTAAATGGTTGTATTTATTAGCGTAAAGTTGTTCATAGTATCCTGTTATTACCTCCTTTATTTCTGTGAGGTCAGTAGTTATGTCTCCTCTTCCATTTCTGATCTTATTTATTTGCATCCTCTCTCTTCTTCTTTTTGTCAATCTTGCTAAGGGCCCATCAATCTTATTGATTTTCTCATAGAACCAACTTCTGGCCTTATTGATTTTCTCTATTGTTTTCATGTTTTCAATTTCATTTATTTGTGCTCTAATCTTTGTTATTTCTTTCCTTTTGCTTGCTTTGGGGTTAGCTTGCTGTTCTTTCTCCAGTTCTTCCAAATGGATAGTTAATTCCTGAATTTTTGCCTTTTCTTCTTTTCTGATATAGGCATTTAGAGCAATAAATTTCCCTCTTAGCACTGCCTTTGCTGCGTCCCATAAGTTTTGATATGTTGTGTTTTCATTTTCATTCGCCTCGAGGTATTTGCTAATTTCTCTTGCAATTTCTTCTTTGACCCAGTCGTTGTTTAGGAGTGTGTTGTTGAGCCTCCACGTATTTGTGAATTTTCTGGCACTCTGCCTATTATTGATTTCCAACATCATTCCTTTATGGTCCGAGAAAGTGTTGTGCAAGATTTCAATCTTTTTAAATTTGTTAAGACTTGCTTTGTGACCCAGCATATGGTCTATCTTTGAGAATGATCCATGAGCACTTGAGAAAAAGGTGTATCCTGCTGTTGTGGGATGTAATGTCCTATAAATGTCTATTAAGTCTAGTTCATTTATAGTAATATTCAGATTCTCTATTTCTTTGTTGATCCTCTGTCTAGATGTTCTGTCCCTTGATGAGAGTGGTGAGTTGAAGTCTCCAACTATTATGGTATATGAGTCTATTTCCCTTTTCAGTGTTTGCAGTATATTCCTCACGCATTTTGGGGCATTCTGATTCGGTGCGTAAATATTTATGATTGTTATGTCTTCTTGTTTAATTGTTCCTTTTATTAGTATATAGTGTCCTTCTTTGTCTCTTTTAACTGTTTTACATTTGAAGTCTAATTTGTTGGATATTAGTATAGCCACTCCTGCTCTTTTCTGGTTGTTATTTGCATGAAATATCTTTTCCCAACCTTTCACTTTCAACCTATGTTTATCTTTGGGTCTAAGATGTGTTTCCTGTAGACAGCATATAGAAGGATCCTGTTTTTTAATCCATTCTGCCAATCTATGTCTTTTGATTGGGGAATTCAGTCCATTGACATTTAGTGTTATTACTGTTTGGATAATATTTTCCTCTAACATTTTGCCTTTTGTATTATATATATCATATCTGATTTTCCTTCTTTCTACACTCTTTTCCATATCTCTCTCTTCTGTCTTTTTGTATCTGACTCTAGTGCTCCCTTTAGTATTTCTTGCAGAGCTGGTCTCTTGGTCACAAATTCTTTCAGTGACTTTTTGTCTGAGAATGTTTTAATTTCTCCCTCATTTTTGAAGGATAATTTTGCTGGATATAGGAGTCTTGGTTGGCAGTTTTTCTCTTTTAGTATTTTAAATATATCATCCCACTGTCTTCTAGCTTCCATGGTTTCTGCTGAGAAATCTACACAAAGTCTTATTGGGTTTCCCTTGTATGTGACAGATTGTTTTTCTCTTGCTGCTTTCAAGATCTTCTCTTTCTCTTTGACCTCTGACATTCTAACTAGTAAGTGTCTTGGAGAACGCCTATTTGGGTCTAATCTCTTTGGGGTGCGCTGCACTTCTTGGATCTGTAATTTTAGGTCTTTCATCAGAGTTGGGAAATTTTCAGTGATAATTTCTTCCATTAGTTTTTCTCCTCCTTTTCCCTTCTCTTCTCCTTCTGGGACACCCACAACACGTATATTTGTGCGGTTCATATTGTCCTTGAGTTCCCTGATACCCTGTTCAAATTTTTTCATTCTTTTCCCTATAGTTTCTGTTTCTTTTTGGAATTCAGATGTTCCATCTTCCAAATCACTAATTCTATCTTCTGTCTCTTTAAATCTATCATTGTAGCTATCCATTATTTTTTCTATGTTTGCTACTTTATCCTTCACTTCCATAAGTTCTGCGATTTGTTTTTTCAGTTTTTCTATTTCTTCTTTATGTTCAGCCCATGTCCTCTTCATGTCCTCCCTCAATTTATCGATTTCATTTTTGAAGAGGTTTTCCATTTCTGTTCGTATATTCAGCATTAGTTGTCTCAGCTCTTGTGTCTCATTTGAGCTATTGGTTTGTTCCTTTGACTGAGCCATATTCTCAATCTTTTGAGCGTGGACAGTTATCTTCTGCTGCTGGCGTCTGGGCATTTATTCAGATTTCTCTTGGTGTTGGACCCAGCAAGGTTGTAATATTTTTCTGTGAAATCTCTGGGTTCTGTTTTTCTTATCCTGCCCAGTAGGTGGCGCTCGTGGCACACGTTTGTCTGCGGGTCCCACCAGTAAAAGGTGCTGTGGGACCTTAAACTTTGGAAAACTCTTGCCGTCCTGGGGGTTCGCTAGCCGAAGCGGCTTGAGCCGGCCTGGGGTCCGAAAGCAGGGAGGGTTGCTGGTCGCCGCAGCCAGGGAAAGAGCCCGTCCGAATTTCCTAGTCGGCCCTGGGCAACACGCGTGGCGGGAGGGCGCCAGCGGCAGCGGCCCGCCCGAGAGAGTGCACGTTCCCCGGGAGTCACGGGGTCACCGTTCTCCGCGGCCTGGGGGTTTCCGATCCAATTCTCTCAGTTGGTCCGGGGGCTGCGCGTGGTGTGGGCGCCAGTCGCCTTGGTTTCAGGGGACCACCTCTCCAATTCTCCCAGCCGGCCCGGGAAGGGGGAAGGGAGTAACTCCGGCCGCTTGCCACCCCGCCCGGTAAGGCCCGCGCGCCTCGGCGATCTCACCCGAGCTGCTTCTCTCAGCCAGCCAGCCGTTCCAGGATGGGGTACGCTGTCTTTTTTATCTCTGTTGTGGCTTTGGGCGCTTTCTGTATCGTTTCTACTCCCCTAGTAGGTGTCCTGGAGAAGAAACTAAGATCCGCGCGTCTTACTAAGCCGCCATCTTCCAGGAAGTCCTGATGTTCTTTTTTATAAAGTGAGGAAAATATCCTGAAGTGACTTTGCATATTTCGTAACTGACTCCCTTTTTAAATAACAACATGTTTAATTGCTATTTAACTAGAAAGTTGTTTATCCTCATTTGACCTATATTGGTTAACCTCATTTTGAATACATAGATTGAAGACAACTTCATGTAAATATCTTTTATAAATAATGTTTATATCAATATCTAGAGATTTGTCAATTTGTATCAATAGCCATCATCTTGATTTGGGGGGGCGGATGGCAATCTAAGCTAAAATAATGAAGCAGTTAAATGCTTCTTCCTCTCTTTGCTGAGGGTTTTTGATAAATGTACATTATAACATATATATAATATTTGCATTTAGCTGTAGCCTGAATACACTGGAAAAATCTTTGGCTACACACACAAGCATTTTTTTTCCCCGATCAAAGAACTCTGTTGAATACTTAGGTGAATATTTATACTACACTAGCCATGTAATTCCTCCTACTTTGTCCTTTTATCACACAGTAAGAGATCATAGGATTAATTGTTAACTTAATTAAGTTGGGGGTGGAGATAGAATTCCCAGACAAAAATACAGGGCACCCAGTTAAATTCCAATTTCAGATAAACATACTTGTATTAAAAATGTGCTCATCATTTATCTGAAATTGGAATTTGGGCATCCTATATTTTTAGTTGCTAAATCTGGCAACCTTAGGTGGGGGAGAAGCAGAAGACTACTAGTATGTATGGGCACAAATATGAAATTTAAATGTAAGTAGAGCAAAGTTAGCCTTTACCCTGATGGTAGTAGTAAGATCTTTAGTGCAATGTTTGTTGTTGTAGAGTCCAGCACTTTTTTCTTTGAAAGTACCTTAGTGAAAACAGTGACAGCTCAAAAATAGCAAAACCTAATGTATTATTTAGAGATATATGCGTATATGATAAAACTATTTTAAAATGAAAAAGTAAGGGAATAATAAACAAAATCTGGGATAGTGATTACCTCTGAAAGAGAGGCAGCAGATGGAATAGAGCATATAGTAGCTGCACTGGTATTGATATTATAATTCTCAGGTCACATGGTAATGTTATAATTTAAAAGTTAAATTGAAAAATAGTCCTCAATAAAAAAAAGTCTGCATGCAGTTTCACCATATATACTTTTCAAAATCTTCAAGTGAGGCGAAGAGGCATTCACCCATTTCAGAAAGAACAGTTGTGGTAATTAATAGATTCTGGAGTGATTATTTGTCTACTGGAATACATATAAAGTAATTAAACCCCTCAACTTATGAAAATTGTATTTTTATTATTTGATCTCTGCAGTGCAAAGCTTCAGTTTTTGTCTTTACTTGGAAAAATTAGTAGTGTGCTATATGCCAAATGCAGGGAAATAAAACAAAAAAAAAAACCTCAGCTAGACCATGCCTACAGTTTTGATTGAATCAGATGACCTAGGAATAAATTTAGGATTCCTAGGAAAAAACAAAAATCACAAAGGGCTCTTCTCTCCTTGATTAATGGGAAAAAAGACTAGATTTCCAGCTATTCCCGTGTAAAAACTATTTGGACAGATTAGAATAATCGTAAGTAAGCAGAATAATCCGTCTTTAGCAAGTGCCAATTCAGAGGAAGCCAAAATAAGTGTTTTATATATATTTATTTAGTATTTTAGAGCACTTGTAGTTCTCCGAAGCCTTGTATAACTTTCTACTTTTCTATTAACCTTTGCAAATATATCTCCCTTCTAAACAACTTCAGTGCCCCTCCTGTGTACTTCCAGTATATCATGAGCTTGTGTCTCTCATTGTACTTACCATATCGTTTTGAAATTATCTGTTCGTGTATTTTTCTTACCTATCAGTTTGTGCCCTTTCTCGGCCAAGACTGCATCTTTCTCATCCTTTTTTCTTCGATGCCTGGCAATTCTTGGCAGGTGGTAGCTAGGCAAACAATAATTGTTTGCTTACTGAAAGAAAGGAAGTAAGGCTCAGTTAATCCAACTCCCTCATTTTACAAGGGTGGAAACTGAGGTTTGGAGAGGTTATGACATTAGAAATATAAATTTTTAGAAACGAGTTCCCAGAGGTCATCTGTTCCAACCTTCTGCGATATCCATTGAGGCGGTATTCAATTTCTGTTTGAACACTGTATCAGGAAAGCAGCACTTTTCTGTTTCTAAACTCCAGTTGGTATTAAGATCATTAGGTTGAGCAAAAGTCTACCTCCTTGTAATTTCTACTCTTAGTTGTAGTTTTGCTGTATGATGCCTCAAAATTTTGAGCACAGCTGCTTTTCTTCCTTATCTTTCCGGTTTAGCCATACTTAGTTCTTTATATCATTTCCATTTAGTTTCTGCAATATTCACCAATTTGGTTTCCCTCTTTTGTATGTGTTCTGTTTCATCAGCATTTTTAAAATGTGGTATCCCAAATAGTACACACTATTCTTTTTTTTATATATTTTTTATTATATAGGATAACATATATACAAAGCAAATAAATAAAAAAGCAATATTTTTCAAAGCACTCGTCAACAAGTTGCAGGACAGATCCCACAGTTTGTCATGGGCTACCATATAATCCTCTCTTATTTTTCCTTCTAGCTGTTCCAGAATTTAGGAGGCTGGGGGCTTAAATATTTTTCTGTCTTCACAATAGACTTTTTTCCTTCTTTTTTTTTTTTGAAAAATAACATATATACAAAAAAGCTATAAATTTCAAAGCACAGCACCACGATTAGTTGTAGAACATATTTCAGAGTTTGACATGGGTTACAATTCCACAATTTTAGGTTTTTACTTCTAGCTGCACTAAAATGCTGGAGACTAAAAGATAAAATTTAATGATTCAGCATTCATATTCATTTGTTAAATCCTATCTTCTTTGTATAAATCCATCACCTTTGATCTTTCCATCCCTCTCTTTAGGGGTGTTTGGGCTATGGCCACCCTAAATTTTTCATATTGGAATTGCCTGTCACTAATTACGGTTATAGAGATGAAACTATCTGATGTTCTGGGGAGGCTGGGCTGGGTTGCAGGACTTATCTGGACCAGGGAACCATCTAGAGGTTGTAGGTTTTTGGAAGGTTACTCTAGTGTGTGGAACCTTTGTGGAATGTTATATATGCCCTGAGTGTCCTTGAGGATTGGCTGGAATGGTCCTGTTTGGGGGTTGGCAGGTTATGATAGGTAGCAAGGTCTACCTGAAGCTTGTGTAAGAGCGACCTGTGGAGTAGACTCCTGATTCTATTTGAACTCTCTCTGCCACTGATACTTTATTAATTACACTACTTTTCCGCCTTTTGGTCAGGATGGCATTATTCTTGATCCCACAGTGCCAGGTCTGGATTCATCCCTGGGAGTCATCTCCCACATCACCAGGGAGACTTTCACCACTGGATGTCTTGTCCTGCGTAGTGGGGGAGGGCAATGATTTCACTTGCAGAGTTGGACTTAGAGAGACTGAGGCCACATTTAAGCAACAACAGAGGTCCTCCAGAAGTAACTCTTAGGCATGCCTATAGGTAGTCTAAGCTTCTTTGCTACCTACATAAACTTCACAAGAGTAAGCCTCGTGATTGACAGCATGGCCTATTGATTTGGGTGGCCCTAAAATTTGACACAGTATCAGGGGATTCACTAATGGTAAAGTTTAATAGTTCCATATTCTTTCTCCCCTCCCTCAAGGGACTTTGCCAATACTTTTTGATTATCTGCTTAATATACTCTAGAATGTTTCCTGGCATTAATAATCTATACAGGATTAAAGGACCTCTTTCTCATTCTGTGCTCTCAGTGTTTCAGTTGTTCAAGTGAGCTATACTGATAGGTTGAATTAGATTATGAACTACAGAAAATTTCAGTTCCAGATCAAATAAACCTTTCTTCCATTGGTATCCAAGAGAATGTGTGGTTCTAAAATATAGACAGTGTCTTCCTTACCCCTATAATCTGAATTGCTTTAACCCCAACCTATTCAGCTTTGTTCTTATCTCTGAATATCAGGTGTTATATATAAAACAGCCTCTCAAAATCTAGAAATAGGGCTGTGCAATGGTGGCTGAGCAGGCCGAATTCTCACCTGCTATGCCGGAGACCCGAGTTCTATTTCCAGTGCCTGCCCATGCAAAAAAAAATCCAGAAATAATAATCACCACTCCAGACTTAATGTGCCTGCTCTAAAAGCTTATACTCTACGCTCCTGTTTTCTTATAAGCATTTTCTGAAGGTGACCCATACTATTGTTGTTCTTTTGTTTCTGACTTGTTTTGTCTCACTAAATGTCCCACACGTTCATTCCACATCGTTGGATGCCTCACGACTTTGTTCCATTTTGTAGGAGCACGACCTTTGTACATAAGTATACACCATCGTTCACCAATCTACTTTTCCATCAGTGCATTCTTCAGCCACCTTTTATGCAGGTCATAAAAGTGGGGTCATACAGTTTCTATCCTTTTGTATCTGGCTAATTTCGTTCAACATTATGTCCTCAAGGCTCATCCATCTTGTCATGTGCTTCAAGACATCATTTTGTCTTACTGTTGCATAATATTCCATCGTATGTATATACCACATTTTGTTGATGCACTCGTCTGTTGATGGGCATTTGGTTTGTTTCCATCTTTTGGCGATTGTGAATAATGCTGCTATGAACATGGGTGTGCAAATGTCTGTCTGTGTTGTTGCTTTCAGCTCTTCTGGATATATACCAAGTAGTGCTATTGCTGGGTCATAGGGCCACTCTATATTTTGTTTCCTAAGGAACCGCTGAACAGTCTTCTATAGTGGCTGTACCATTATACATTCCCACCAGCAGTGCATAAGTGTCCCAGTTTCTCCACATCCTCTCCAACATTTGTAGTTTCCTGTTTGTTTAATAGCAGCCATTCTTATAGGTGTGAGGTGGTATCTCATTGTAGTCTTGATCTGCATTTCCCTTATAGCCAATGAAAATGAGCATCTCTTCATGTGCTTTTGAGCCATCTGTATTTGCTCTTCAGAAAAATGCCTATTCATTTCTGTAGCCCATTTTATAATTGGTCTGTTTGTTCTTTTGTTGTTGAGTTGTATGATTTCTTTGTATATACAGGAAATCAAACCTTTGTCGGATATGTGATTTCCAAATATTTTCTCCCATTGGGTTGGCTGCCTTTTCCCCTTTTTGACAAAGTTTTTTGAGGTGCAAAAGCATTTGATCTTGAGAAGTTCCCATTTATCTATTTTTTCTTTTGTTGCTTGTACCTTGGTTGTAAAGTTTACTACCTTCTATTAGTAGGTCTTGAAGATGTTTCCCTACATTTTCTTCTAGAAACTTTATGGTGGTAGTTCTTATATTTAGGTGTTTGATCACTCTGAGTTAATTTTTGTGTAGGGTGTAAGATAGGGGTCCTCTTTCATTCTTTTGGCTGCTGATATCCAGTTCTTCCATGCCCAATTATTGAAAAGACCATTTTGTCTCAGTTCAGAGGATTTGGGGGCCTTGTCAAAAATCAGTTGATCATAGATTTGGTGGTCTGTTTCTGCACTCTCAATTCGATTCCTTTGGTCTATGCTTCTATATTTGTGCCAGTACCGTGCTGTTTTGACCACTGTAGCTTTATGATAGATTTTAAAGTCAGAGAGTGTTAATCCTCCTACTTTGTTCTTCTTTTTTAGGATGTTTTTTAGCTATTTAGAGTCTCTTTCCCTTCCAGATGAATTTGATAGTTAGCTTTTTCATATCTTTGAAGTAGATTGTTGGAATTTTGATTGGTACTGTGTTGAATTTGTATGTCAATTTGAGGAGAGTTGACATCTTAACTCTATTTAGCCTTCCTATCTACGAGCAGGGAATATCTTTTCGCCTATTTAGATCTCCCTTGATTTCTTTTAGTTTTCTGTGTACAAGTTCTTTACATCCCTAGTTAAGTTCATTCCTAAGTATTTGATTCTTTTTTTTTGACCTTCTTACCTTTTTATTGTATAGTATATCATACATACAAAGCAAAGAAAGAAAAAAGCAATAGTTTTCCAAGTACTCTTCAAAAAGTGGTTATAGGATAGATCCCAGAGTTTGTCATGGGCCACCATACAATCTTATATTTTTCCTTCTAGCTGCTCCAGAATATAGGAGGCTAGAGAGCTTAAAAACTTTTTTATCATCACAATCAACTTTTTTTCCTTCTTTTTTTGTGAACAATAACATATATATAAAAAAGCTATAGATTTCCAAGCACAGCACCACAATTAGTTGTAGATCGTATTTCAGATTTTACATGGGTTACAATTTTAAGTTTTTACTTCTAGGTGCTCTAAATACTAAAGACTAAAAGCAGTATCAGTTTAATGATTCAGCATTCATATTCATTTGTTAAGTCCTATCATCTGTGTATAATTCTACCATCACCTTTGATCTTTCCATACCTCTCATTGGGGTTGTTTGGGCTATGGCAATTTTAAATTTTTGATATTGGAAAGGTCTAACTCGTTTTTAGTTGATAGTCATTTGACATTAGAAAAACAGTTTTCATATTTTAAAGAAATAAATTTAGTAGTATAGTGAAACATCAAGTCTCATTTTAAGATTAAGGGCACTAGAGGAGAGTTCATTTTTTTTTTATTGATCCATTAATAAGAACATCTTAAGTAAATTCGTTCAACCAGATAAAACTCACCTAAGTGTATTGTTGTCTAGCCTATATTTCTTTGTTATCTAAAAGCATATCACTAGAGAATTTTAATATTTTGTGCTAAAATCCACATATTTTATATGGATTCTCCCTTATATTCTAGGGAGTATAGTATTCTATAGTATACTCCCTTACTCAAGGGAGTATACTCCCTTATATTATAGTATTCTCCCTTATATTCTAGGCCAATAACCCTGTCAAAAAGGAAGTCAGGCTAATCTTGCATAATTTGCTTTCTCTGAATGCCCAGTGACTCTTAATGAGTATTTTTTTTCCCCCTTGCCTAAGTCTCTTAAACAGTTAATGATGTATTGAAGAATTTTACTGGCAATTGACATCAAGCAAATGTGTGGGTAGCTTGTGGCAACTACCTGCTTTCCTTTGTTGAATATTACAGTACTTTTTCCTTACAGCATCTTCTTCCATCTTCCCTGATTCTTTGAAAGTTTTAGATAGGAATTGAGCTATCTCATATAAATTCTCACAGCATGTTTAGATATAATTTGGGACTTGAGGATTGTACTCACTTAGAATAACTAGGTACTTTTATCTCCTTGAATGCTTTTGGGATTCTATTTCCTGATTTCACAATTTTTTTTTACCTTTCAGTTTGACTATTAATAATCTTAATTGAAAAGAAAAGAATTTAGGCAGATTTTTCTGTTATACTATACTTTTTACCCTCAGATCAGCTGATCTGCACTTTTTGTTATTATTGTTCCGAATACAAATGGGGAAAAAAGTCTTTGTCTCTGACTTCTTTTTTGAAGTATTATCCATTCTGAGTGTCAGCCTTTATTATTCTGTTCTTATAGCTTTTTTTTTGCAATTTTCCTTGGATATATGCCCATTCGATCCCTTCAGGCTTTTTCTACCTATTTTCCCTTATAATATTTCTTATGGTCACATAGATTGTTACTGGCAGATTCAGGATTAAAATTTAGGTCTTCTGATTCTGACTCATATTCTTTCACTATATAGCTAAATTTATAGTCCTTCTTCTTCCAGACTGATGTCATGTTCTCCTTTCAGTCTCTGGGACCCCCCAAGCCTTTCCTGGAAGATTTGTGGTACTTCTAGATCAGCCAAGGATTTAATGAATGACTACATTTCCACTTGACTGGCTATTTCCCCATGAAGGGACATTTGAGTTGTTAAGGTAGATTGAGCGGCTGCATGAGCTAGAACCAGCAAAGAAAATTGGGTCCTAATCCTAAATAGGCCTTTTGACCTTAGCATAAACTCCAAGAGGGCAGGAACTATGTCTTTTTGTTCAGTACTTTACATCCAATACCTAATACCATGCCTGGTTCACAACACACTAAGCAGTAGGTAAATGTTCGAGGAATGAGTTAGTTTAACCTTCTTTGGCCTTATTTTCCTCACATGTAAGTTGAGATAATTGGTCTAAATTATTTTTAAGGTTCCTTCAAACCCTAAAAAAAATTTCTTGCCTTCTGGTTGAATGTTTTTTAATTAAAATTTACTTTTAGGGCCACGGTGGCTCAGCAGGCAAGAATGCTTGCCTGCCATGCCAGAGGACCCAGGTTCAATTCCCGGTGCCTGCCCATGTTAAAAAAAAAAATTACTTTTATATTTAAGATTTGAAAAGAATTACTAAGATTTAAGAGTAGGTAACATTAGTAGGTAGGGTCCTTATGCTTAGCAATGGTAACAGAAAAACCCACAATTGTTAAGTTGCATCTAAATCTTTTGAAAAATAGCCTACTGCTATGTATTCTCTATTGGACTGATTTTTCTTTCAGTAAAGTAAGTAAAGATTGTTCTTGACAATAGTAAATTGGAGAATCAGGTTTAGCAAGTTCCAAAGTAGGGCCATTCTAAGGTTAATAAACCCTGCTTTGCTTGTATATTTCTTCCTTATGCTGAAATTGTATTTAATCCAGTACTGTTATGTCAGAGCATAAAAAGTATTCAACATTTTGTTTCCTTTGGAAACTGGGTAGGCAAGTTTTGGGTAAGTTGCAGTTATTGTCATCAGACCCAAATCCCATAGTGAGTCATATCTTATTATTCTAATGAAATTTTGCCTCAAGAATCTGTAGGTTATCACTGGGTCAAGCCAGAGTTTATAAAAGAAAAATAATGCCTATATTGTCCTACAAATCACGAGAGCAGTGTTTTCAAACAATGTAAATTTTTAAAGATTGTTAATATTGTGCAGATATTAAAATACATCAGGACCTTAGCTGCAAAAACAAAGCTCCTATAATTAAAATGCTAAATGGATGTGGATTGGAGAAAGCATCTTTCACGCACTATTTTATATTCAAATACAGACTTTGTTAGTATAATCTTAACATTAGCTAGTGTATGAAAATGACTTAGTTAGAGAAAGCAGGATGTAATGAATTAAAATATTCCGATTTGTGTTGAAAGCTGGGAAGTACCAATCTGAAAATTGCCTCTACATTCAAAACCTAAATAAATCACAACTAAAAGATAATCTTAGTATTTTATCCTTAAACCATGGTGAAAAATGCTTGTTTGGTTTTTTGATAATTAAAAAATATTTTTTTTATTGAGAAATATCCAGATACATACAGTCTAACCATATTACACAATCAGTGGCTCACAATAACATGACATGGTTGTGTATTCTTCACCATGATCTTTTTAGAACATTTACATCACTCTAGAAAAAGAAATAAAAAGAAAAAAGAACTCATGCATCCCATACCCCTTACCCCTCCATCTCATTGACCCACAGGATTTCAGTCTATCCTGTTTTGACCCTTATCTATTATTTATTCATTTTTTTTCTCCCTTTTTTATTTTTTTTTAAAACTTATCTGTCCATTCCTTGGATAAAAGGAGCTTCAGACAGAAGGTTTGCCATGCCGGAGATCCGGGTTTGATTCCCCGTGCCTGCCCATGGGGAAAAAAAAATCTATATAGTTAAACAGTCTTATTCAAGAATCAGGGCTACTGGAACACAGTTCAGCAATTTCAGGTACTTCCTTCCAGTCATTCCAGTACACCATACGCTAAAAAGAGATATCTATATAATGCGTAAGAATAACCTCCAGGATAACCTCCCGACTCTGAAATCTCTCAGCCAGTGAAACTTTATTTTTTCTCATTTTTCTCTTGTCCCTTTTGGTCAGGAAGGCGTTCTCATTCCCATGATGCCAGATCCAGCCTCATCCCCACGAGTCAGGTGTCTCTTTACCTGGGAGATTTATACCCCAGTGTGTTCAATTGACATGTTGGCTTAGAGAGAGAGAGGCCACATTGAACCACAAAAGAGGCTCTCTGGGGGTGATTCTTTTTTTTTAATTTTTATTAATAAAACCAATCAACATACAAACATGGACATTCTTAACATATGAACATTCCATACTTGGTGTGCAGTCAGTGGTTCACAATATCATCACATAGTTGAATATTCATCACCATGATCATTTCTCAGGACACTTACATCACTCCAGAAAAAGAAATAAGAAAAAGGAAAAAACTTATACATACCATACCCTTTACCCCTCCCTCTCATTGACCACTAGTATTTCCCTCCCTTTACCCAATTTATTTTAACATTTGTTCCACCTATTATTTATTTATTTTTAATCCATATTTTTTACTTGTCTGCCCATACCATAGATAAAAGGAACATCAGAACAGGGTTTTCACAATCACACTGTCACTTTACAAAAGCTATATCACTTTACAATCATCTTCAAGAAACATGGCTACTGGAACACAGCTCTACAGTTTCAGGCACTTCCCTCTAGCCTCTCTAATACACCTTAAATTAAAAAGGGATTATCTATATAATGCGTAAGAATAACCTCCAGTATAACCTCTCAACTCTATTTGAAGTCTCTCGGCCACTGATCGTTTATTTTATCTTATTTCTCTCTTCCCTCTTTTGGTCAAGAGCATTTTCTCAATCCCTCGATGCTGAGTCCCAGCTCATTCTAGGATTTGTGTCCCACATTGCCAGGGAGGTTTACACCCCTGGGAGTCATGTCACATGTAGAGAGGGGGAGGGTAGTGAGTTTGCTTGCCGTATTGGCTGAGAGTTAGGCCACATCTGATCAACAAAAGAGGTTCTCTGGGGGTGACTCTTAGGCTTAATTTTAAGTATGCTTAGCCTGTCCTTTTCAGGGATAAGTTTCATACGAACAAACCCCAAGATTGAGGGCTTGGCCTATTGCTTTGGTTGTCCCCACTGCTTGTGAGATTATCAGGCCTTCTCCAAATGTGGAAGTTGAATTTTCCCCCTTCCTTGTCATTACCCCAAGGGGACTTTGTAAATATTTTTTTTAATTCACTGTTCAAATTAGTCTGGGATTTATTGGGGCATCACTCTGAACAAACCTACAAAATCTCATGCCCTACTCAAGGTTCCATGTACTTATGGTGTTCAATTAACCTGTCCATATAAGTTATATTAGGAAATGCACTAGTCAAAATACAGATTTTGCCCCAAGTAAACATTTTTTGCTTTAGTCTCACAGATAAGTTAAGGTTTAAAATACGAATTACCATCTATTTTCAGTATCCTGCAATATTGACATTCCTTTGTTCTTTCTCATGCAAAAACATTTTTAAATTTGTACGTTTAGTCACTATCATTGTACACTCTAGGCATTCCTAGATTATACCATCTCAGTCTTTATTGTCTATCTTTCCTTCTGGTTTTATTTGTGCCCCCAGCCCTCCTCCCTCTATCATTTTGACATTCAACTCCATTCACTGTACTAATATTATTGTGCTACAGTTAGTAGTATTGTGCTATCCATTTCTGAATTTTTACATTCAGTCCTGTTGTACAGTCTGTATTCTTTCAGCTCCAAATTACCCCATATCTACCCTATTTCTATCTCCTGATGCCTCTGTTCTTAACTGAAGTTCTCCAAGTTCATTCATTAATGTTAGTTCATTTCATTGAGACCATACAGTATTTGTCCTTCTATTTCTGGCTAATCTCACTCAGCATAATGTCCTCAAGGTCCATCCATGTTGTTACATGTTTTGTGACTTTATTCTGAGTTACAGCTGCATAATATTCCATCATATGTACATACCACAACTTGTTTAGCCACTCATCAGTTAATGGACATTTTGGCTTTTTCCATCTCTTGGAAATTGTAAATAACGCTGCCACAAACATTGGTGTGCAAATGTCCATTTTTTTCTTGCTCTTATGTCCTCTGACTAGATACCTAGCAGTGGTATTACTGGATCATATGGCAATTCTATACTTAGCTTCCTGAGGAACTGCCAAACTACCTTCCACAGTCGTACCGTTTTACATACCTGGGGGTGACTCTTTGACATAATTATCAGTAGGCTTAGCTTCTCCTTTGCAAGAATAATCTTCATAGGGGCGAGTGCCAAGATTGAAGGCTCAGCCTATTGAATTGGTTGTCCCCACTGCTTGTGAGAATATCGGGAATTTCCTAGATGGGGAAATTGAGTATTTCCTCTTTTCTCCCTAGTCCCCCAATGGGACTTTGCAAGTAACTTTTTATTCTCTGCTCAGATTACTGTGGGATATATCAGAGCATCACACTAACATGTACACATCAACAAGATCTCATGCCTTGTTCAAGATTCCTTGTACTTACAGTGTTCAAATAAAATGACTACCACAAATGAAATTAGATAATGTGCTACCCAAAATATAAATTTTGCATCAAATAAACTCTCTCCCTTTGATCTGACACAGAAGTTGAAGTTTTAAAATGTGGACCATATCATTCTTTACCCAGTATTCTGATTTACCTTAGTCCTATCCATATCAGCTTCATTCATATCTCTAGACGAAGTCTGATCACTTTTTCAGCTTTGTTAACAGTTCCTGTATGGGGTAATGCTGACTTTCGTAGCTTCAGTGCTCTAACTCTTTGAGTATCAGGTGTCACCTTTTAAAAACCCACACTTTCAGGGAACAACCAGGTTATATACAAATAGCTCAGTGTCTCAGAATTTAGAAATATCAGTTACAACTCCTAAATATATGTGACTACTGTAAGAGCTTACAACCTAGGAACCTTTACAATAGGCCCCAACCTGATAACTCATGCTCTTGACTTCAATTCTCTGAGTTTGTATTTTATGGTTATTCTGTATGAGTGAGACATAATAATATTTGTCTTTTTGCTTCTGATATTTTATTCAACATACTGTCCTTAAGGTTCATTCCTTCTTACACCCACTCAAAATAGGAATCAAGTTGTGAGGCACGCAGCTAGGTGAATGAACCTTAAAGCTTTGTTCTCTTTATTTTTTATTTTATTTTTTTTAGCATGGGCAGGCTCCGGGAATTGAACCCAGGTCTCTGGCATGGCAGGCACGAATTCTGCCACTGAGCCACCATTGCCCACCCAAAGCTTTTTCTTTTATGTTTAAGTTTAATAGCACCATCAGTACTGACACTGCCTTAATTTCAGAAACTATGCTGCAAAATAAAAGATATACTGTGTTTTTAATTGGTATTAAGATGTTGGAAATCGTTTTTTGTCATTAGGTAAGAAAAGAAGTTTAACCCTTTAAAAATATATATTTTGTTCAACTTTGTATGACGCATGTTTATTATTTAAATTAAATTTGGTTATTTAGATATTTAAATGTATCAGAAATATATTTTTTACATATCCTATGATAAATCCTTTTGAAATAGACAATGAGCTTTCAAAGCACTCATCTTGGTTTCTTTTTAATGTAGGATATACCACCAATACTTGCATATGACTGCATGTAACATTACAGTTTTCTTTTTTTTTATTAATTAAAAAAATTAACTAACACAACATTTAGAAATCATTCCATTCTACATATGCAGTCAGTAATTCTTAATATCATCACATAGGTGTATGGTCATCATTTCTTAGTACATATGCATCGATTTAGAGAAAGAAATAGCAAGACAACAGAAAAAGAAATAAAATGATAATATAGAGAGAAAATAAAAATAAAAATAAAAAGTACAAAAATATATAAGAAAAAAAAACTATAGCTCAGATGCAGCTTCATTCAGTGTTTTAACATAATTACATTACAATTAGGTAGTATTGTGCTGTCCGTTTTTTTTTTTTAGAAATCATACCATTCTACATATGCAATCAGTAATTCTTAACATCATCACATAGATGCATGATCATCGTTTCTTAGTACATTTGCATCGGTTTAGAAGAACTAGCAATATAACCGAAAAAGATATAGAATGTTAATATAGAGAAAAAAAATAAAAGTAATAATAGTAAGAACAAAACAAAACAAAACAAAACAAAACAAAAACCTATAGCTCGGATGCAGCTTCATTCAGTGTTTTAACATGATTACTTTACAATTAGGTATTATTGTGCTGTCCATTTTTGAGTTTTTGTATCTAGTCCTGTTACACCGTCTGTATCCCATCAGCTCCAGTTACCCATTATCTTACCCTGTTTCTAACTCCTGCTGGACTCTGTTACCAATGACATATTCCAAGTTTATTCTTGAATGTCGATTCACATCATTGGGACCATACAGTATTTGTCTTTTAGTTTTTGGCTAGACTCACTCAGCATAATGTTCTCTAGGTCCATCCATGTTATTACATGCTTCATAAGTTTATCCTGTCTTAAAGCTGCATAATATTCCATCGTATGTATATACCACAGTTTGTTTAGCCACTCTTCTGTTGATGGAGATTTCGGCTGTTTCCATCTCTTTGCAATTGTAAATAACGCTGCTATAAACATTGGTGTGCAAATGTCCATTTGAGTTTTTGCCCTTAATTCCTTTGAGTAGATTCCCAGCAATGGTATTGCTGGGTCGTATGGCAATTCTATATTCAGCTTTTTGAGGAACCGCCAAACTGCCTTCCACAGTGGTTGCACCATTTGACATTCCCACCAACAGTGGATAAGTGTGCCTCTTTTACCGCATCCTCTCCAGCACTTGTCATTTTCTGTTTTGTTGATAATGGCCATTCTGGTGGGTGTGAGATGATATCTCATTGTGGTTTTGATTTGCATTTCTCTAATGGCCAGGGACATTGAGCATCTCTTCATGTGCCTTTTGGCCATTTGTATTTCCTCCTCTGAGAGGTGTCTGTTCAAGTCTTTTTCCCATTTTGTACATTACAGTTTTCTTAAAGACTTTTCACTTGTATGGGGTGTAATAAGAGTTATTTTGTGTCAGTATTTGGATTTCTTTTGGGAAAAATTCTTGACCTTAACCTGTAAAAAGGAGGAACCTGATTTAGTCTATTTATGTATCTATACAAACCTTTGAAGGAATATTTTTCTTGTTAATTTGATTTTTCACTGTATTACTGGACATTTCTGGATGTGTTAGTGCATGTGTGTTAGATTATGTTCATGTGTCCTATGATACATCTCAAATTTAAGGGAGAGCATTAATGATGATATAAATTATACCTTTTTTCCCTTTTTTTTCAGTTTTTGTTATTGTGAAAAATAACATTCAAAAAAGCAATAAATTTCAAAGCAACAACAATTAGTTATAGAACAGATTTCAGGGTTTGGTATGGTTTTCAGTTCCACAATTAATTATATCTTTACACCTGAACTAATGAAGGATCTCAAGATAAAATTTCCTAGCATTACAGGAACTCTAGAAACTGTTATCTAAGGTCTTGCAATTAGTTGGTGGGAGAGCCAAGAGTGGAACTTCATTTACTTGACTCCTAGTCTCCCATTTCTCCCTCCCATCCCCAGACTCTAACATGAATAGTTCTTTTCTTTAGGTACATAAACACCCTCAGATTGTATAATGTTATCATCTCTACTTTGACGTTAGATACTGAGTTACAGAGAAGAGTTGAGTGGTTGTCTAGGGATACCAAAGATTAGTTACACTTCACTTATCTGGTGGCCACTTTTTTGGTAAGGACAACTCTCAGATACAACTGAAAATAAGAAATAAGCACTTTAAAAGCCTCTGAACAATCAGAAAATGTGCCACAAAGTCAGCATTCAAGTCATGTACGCAATTCATGAGGAAACCTTCACTCAGAATCTCTAGATTCTTCCTTTACCACACAATACAATAAAAAAAATCTCATTCCCTAGCTCAATGCAGCAACAAATGAGAAAGGGGAGGGGAAAGAAAGCTTTTAAAGGCAGGCATAAGGCCAGTGGTAAGACATGACCACTTAAAATGAGGAAGGAGTCAAAACTAAAACACAGATGTTCCAAGCATAGTAGCCTGGGGTGCTTTAGTGTGAAGGCAAATAAATTCCCTGTACCTTAGGGTCTGTGGGGGCATTAATCAAATTAAACTATAGAGTGGTGTTTGAAGGTGATAATTACTCTGAGTCATTAAGAAAGGGAAAATTGTACCTAGAAATTTTGCATATGGCACATTTCATTATTTCATTCATTGGCAATGCCAGATCAATTTAGGCATTCTGTTGTTAAAGGCAGGTCAGAATTCAAAGCTTTTCAATGTAATCAGTTTAGTCCAACTCGGGAAGTAGCTCTAAATTGCCTTTACTTTGGCACTTACAGCACCACTTATAATATTTTCAGAATCATAATCTTTTAAGACCTTGCCCAGAAAGTAGGCAGTATTGCAGAGAGTGGACTCTGGAGTCAGACTGCCTGGAGATAAATTTGGTCCAGCTATTTTCTAGCTGTGCAATTTAAAGGATCTAATTTGATCTAAACCTCAGGGTTTTTTTGTCCTTTAAAATAGGAAAGGTAATTCTCTCATAGGATTGTGAGGACTAAAGAAATTAAAGCATGTTACATTTTTGGTACATGCTTGATAAGTTGTAGCCATTATTATATTGTTACAAGGTCCCTATGAAAGTTTCATGTAGGAACTGTAACGATTACTCTTTCTTAACTGTTTTTTTTTCACATCTTGTACATGATGTAAATCTTTGCCAGCTTAGCAAATTTTAAATATTCTTTCATTTTTTACTAGTCTCTAATATTCTATTAATGGATTAAAAATTTATCACAAAAGAATTTTGTTCTTACGTGCTTCCATGTTAAAGACAATTCTAGTCTTAATAGGCTGGAAGCAGCTGTACTACATAGTTTGAAATGTTTACTTACCAAGGCCTTAGCAACTTTGTAATATTTAAAATATGCTTTAAACATGAATGCCTTTCATTATTAGTTATTTGACATCAACAATTTATTAATGCAGGCAGTATCCAACTTTTAACCACCAACTCAAAACAGTCTGCTTTTCTCGGGGGGGGGGGGGGAGTGCATGGACCCAGAATCCAACCCGGGTCTCCCGCATGACAGGCGAGAATTCTACCATAGAACTACCCTTGTACCCCTTCTGCCTTTTAAAAATATTCCCTATTTTTAAGTGGGCTGAAGTTTGACAGGCTATGGGAGTATCATTTCTGACTTTCAGAAATTAGGCTGAGGCTCCAAACTGCTGACAGACTGCGTTCGGGAAATTTGGTGAAGCTCTCCATCTGTTACTTTAGATGTATTAATTCAAAGTGGCTAAAGAAACTACCATTTATTGTGTCTCCCATGTATTCTTTCACTTAATCCTCATAGTAGTCCAGTGACACAGATGGTTATTACCCTCTTTTACAGATGAAGAGATAAAGGCTTGGAAAACGTATATGATTTGATCAAGATCACATGTAGATTAAATGGAAGAAACCATATTCAAACAACATTCACCTGCTCTGAAGCCAGTACTCTTTTCATTTTGTTCCCTTGTCTTTCAAAAGGAAATAATAAATTATACTTTATATTTTGTACAAACCTGTATATGTAAAGCCCCATCAGAACCAATCTGGACCATTTCTATGTTTGTCAACAATTGGTCTATAATTAAATAGAAAGGGATCTTATGAAACAAGACAGAAGAGATAAGTGTAAGCTTTGTATTTTTTTTTTTATTTGACAGGTAGCTAAAATAATTGGTCACATTTCTCAAGGTGAGAGTTGGGGGGGAGCAGATTTTCTTAACCTTTCTCTACTTAATAGGGCGTTTAATTTTTTTTTTTTTAATCTTAGTCCTCTTGTCTTCCACTCCTTTGTGGCAGGTGTTTTGTGTTGTTTTTTTTTTCTTCCCTGATGGGTGTTCAGAATTTTTACCACATAGAAATTTGAGCCCCTTCAAGTTTTTTTTTTGATGGTGGTGGTGGTGGTGGTGGTTGTTTTGGTAGCACTCATGTTGTCTTAGGCACCCATTTGTGTGGAATTGTTTTCCCTTTTTTTTTTTTTTTTCTCATTCAGTTGGAATAGCCTTGGTCAACTCTGGAAAAATTGGATTTTGTTATATAGCAATACAGGTTTGTCAGGGAAGTCAAATATTTGGGGATATCAAAACTTTCATTTCTGGAAATTGTCCTTTGCTAACGTGAAATTACCTTGACCAGGCACTGCAGTTAAACAGGCACTATTTTATTATTTTGTTTTAAAGAGATTCATCGTGGAAGCACACAAACTTTAATTTATAAAGATGTTTGCTGTAGTGTTATGTGTCATTCATATATGTATATGATATATATAATATATACGTATATACTCATGTATGTATGTGTATATATATATATATATAGAGAGAGAGAGAGAGAGAGAGAGAAGACAAAAGCTTATGGACTCCAAAATCTATAGGTGGTAAGATAATCACTTTAATTTTCTTTTGTATTTCATATTTTCTATGTGCACACAAAACATTTTCCAATCACTAAATATACATAATGTTTTTTTAAAACATGGGCTTGTCTTTAATAAACATATAGAAGTATTTCCCTTCTCACCTCCACTATTCAACACCTCCTTGCTTTTATTTTTGAACAGGTCTCCAGGAAAGGTTGGGTTTTCAACATTAAAGGTAAGTTGTGCTTTCTGAAAGCTACGTTTCTACAAATTGTATGCATTTTTCATTTGTGTTTTCTTTTTTATGTAATTCTTCATTTTCTTTTTCTTATTTTTTGCTCAGTAATATTGTCATTATATCTTACTAGGTATAGTAGGTACTCTAGAAATATCTAAATATTGTGCTGTAAGGAAGGAACTTTAAGTATCTTTCAGATTTCCACTGATATTTATTGGCTTTATGATTTTTAGGATAAAAGAACACTATAAAAATACTAGTAATTTTGTGTATGTGTGTATTAATTGATAAGGTGGTACTTGTATGGCAAAAATGTACATAAGCCAAAGCACTTATGTGCTTGTAGCCACAAATATTGGTGTAGCTCGTATATAAAAATCAATCCCAATTTTATACCCAAGCAGAGGAGTTTGATATTGAGGCATTATGTGACTGAGAGTACTTTTAAGTACAAGAATATCACAGAACACAACTCTTTACATCAAGTAGTGTATATACTGAATGTGTATATATGCATATGCTTGTGTGTATGTCTAATCTTGAACATGTTCTTTTTTTTTAGTCACAGTATGCCTACCTTCTATTTATACACAATGGATATTCTTTAATAAATTGTATATTCATATGGAATATTATACAGCAGTAGAAATGAATGAATGAGCTATACCAATAATATGGATGAAGTTTAGCGTCCGTGTTTAATGGGAGTGAGGAGGTAGAAGCAAGTCAAAGAAGAATCCATGTACTAATATTTCATTTATATTAAGTTCAAAAACATACAAAATTAAAGAATATATTGTTTAGGGATACACACATGGTGAAATTATAAGAAACAGCAAGGGAATGATAAGCACAAAATTTAGAGTATCAGTTATCTATGAGGGGGATAG
The DNA here is from genome assembly GCF_023851605.1 of Tamandua tetradactyla. NCBI lineage: Eukaryota > Metazoa > Chordata > Mammalia > Pilosa > Myrmecophagidae > Tamandua > Tamandua tetradactyla. The sequence continues at coordinate 49,227,574 of NC_135353.1, read as the reverse complement.
AATTTAATAGAAATGGAGAAGAAAATACAAGAAACTTCAAAGTTAATGGTAATATTCTTTTTCTTAAACTGAGTGTTCTTCTGTTGTTATTTATTCCTTATATTTTATAAACATTTGATATTTTCTCAATATTTAATAAAAACAATTTTTTTAAATTAATACATGCACATGGTTAAAATCCATTCAGTGCAAAAAGTATATAGTGAAAATTTATCCTCTTTCAGGAGCCCTGATCTCCTAATCCCTATATCCAGAGAGAATTGCTGTTTATATTTACAGGTTTTAAAAGATATTTTCCAGCTCTAACAAATAGATTTTAGGATTTACTTTATTCTAGGAACTGTACATTGTCCTTAACTTGAGTAAAATTAGTGTATACACGTATTTAGTAAGTATGAAGTTGAATATTGTTCCTTTTTTAGTTTTTATTTTGTAATTATAGATTAACAGGAAACTGAAAAGATAATACAGAGAGGTCCTGTGTAACCTTCACCCAGTTTCCCTAATGGTTACATCTAATTATGTAACAATATCAAAACAAGAAATTTGACATTGGTACAATGTGAGTGTGTAATTCTGTGTCAGTTTATCACATGTATATTTTATAGCAACAACCACAATCAAGATATGGAACTATTCCATCCTCACAAAGAACCCCCTCTGCTACCCCTTTATAGTTACAGCCACCACATCATCCTTAACCCCAGGCAACCACTAATCTGTTTTCTATCTTTAATTTTGTCATTTCAAAGAATGTTATATAAATGGAATCAAACGTTATGTGACCTTTTTGAGACTGGCTTTTTTTCATTCATCATAATGTCCTTAAGATCCATCCAAGTTGTCACATATATCAGTTTCTTGTTCCTTTTTATTGCCGTGTAGTATTTTGTGATGTGGATATACTCAGATTTTGAGTGTGTATTAAGTATACCTGTATATCTAATTGATATCGAGGCAGTGCAAAGAAAAGTTTAATGTAGTCCTGATTTTTTTTTATTAGAGAACTTGTGGATTTACAGAGCAATTATGCAAAAAATACATTATTCCCATATACCACCTTATTATTAACAACACCATGCATTGCTGTGGTACATTTGTTATAATTGATGAAAGCACATTTTTATAATTGTACTATTAACTATATTCCATGATTTAATTAGGGTTTGCTATTTTTTTTGTGCAGTTCCATGAATTTTTAAAAAAGTTTTTATTCTAGTAACATATATTCAACCTAAAAATTCCCATTTTAAACACATTCAGATATATAATTCAGTGCTATTAATTTTACATTTACAGTGTTGTGCTACCAACACCACCATCCATTACCAAAACTTTCGCATTGTCCCAAGTAGAAACTCTGTACCTTTTAACCCTTAACTTCCTATTCCCTGTCCCCACCTTGTCTTCTGGTAACCTCTATTCTATATTCTCCCTCTATGAGTTTGCTTATTTTAGTTATTTCCTATCAGCGAGATTGTACAATATTTGCCCTTTTTGAGGATTTTATGGTCTTACAGGAGAGACTTTATATGGAGGGGAGATACAAAGTATTCATGTTTATAGAATAGAGTAGACTTTAAGTGCTGCAAGAAGTTTGGAAGAGAAGGGGAGAGAGAGTGCAGCATGAGAGCACTTGTGCCAGGAGTAACAGAGAAAGGGTTTCAGGGAAGAGGTGAAACACGTGCTGAGACTTGAAATTTGTGAGAGGTTTGCATAGGTAGATGGACAAAAATTGGGAGAGTGTTGTATGTTAGGAAATAGAGTTAACTAATTAATATGCAAAGAAATGGAATTTGCTAAGAGCATTGAACAGACTGTTACCCTTATAAAAGTTTCAGTGGTGGAATGTTATAAAACAAGTTTGGCTGTAGATTGTGATATGGCTTGAATGTCAGGTTAAGGACTCTGGGCTTTAACGTTTTGAAGTAGGACATTTTAAAATTAATTTTTACAAATCTTACACTGTGCCATCCAAGGTTTCTTGCTGAGGAATTAAAGTAAAATGAAAGTTAACTGGTGGAAAGGTAGAAGAAGGTTTGGAGGAAAAATCACAGTACAGAAAATACTAACAGACCATTAGAATGCTAACACATAAGACTCAGACGGGGTTGGTAAGAATGAATGGATGGATATGATGACCATTTAAGAGTGGTTTCTTTTTTTTTCCTCAGTAAAAAAGAGTAGAAGTCACATCTTTAAAAAAAATTATTTCCCTTTAGTCACTGTTAATAATTTCCCCTCCTTCAGTACTAAACTAGAAATGACCTGAATTTTTTTATAATTAACATTTTTAGCTTAATATTCTCTAATAGGTAATAACAGTGAAGGTTTCTCTGAATGTAGGTAACTTTTGTACATATAATTTGTGAAACCAAGTTAGTCTTTTGTTAGTTATGTTTATTAAAATTAAAAAGTTCAAGTCTTACTACTGTGAGGAGAGTACAAGCAAATTTTTAATACCTAGCAAGATGGAGGGTAGCAGTGATATGAATTCCTAGGAATTAAATAATGCACCACAGGTTTTAAGGAAGTATGTCTCTTATATTATGCTAGGTGGGGATTAGAGAAATAGCTTGATAGTGGGTGTTCTAGTTTGCTAGCTGCTGGAATATATAATATACCAGAAATGGAATGGCTTTTAAAAAGGGGAATTACTAAGTTGCAAGTTAACAGTTTTTAGGCTGTAAAAATGTTCAATTAAAGCAAGTCTATATAAATTTCCAATCTAAGACATCTAGGGAAAGATACCTTGATTCAAAAAGGCCGATGAAGTTCAAGGTTTCTCTCTCAAGTAGTAAGGCACTTGGCGAACACAGTCAGGGTTTCTCTCTCGGCTGGAAGGGCACATGGCAAACACGGCATCATTTGCCAGCTTCCTCTCCAGCTCCCCGGGAGGCATTTTCCTTCTTCATCTCCAAAAGTTGCTGGCTGGTGACTCTGCTTCATGGTTCTGTGGCATTCTCTGTTGTGGCTTTCTCATGGCTCTGTCGTTCTTCTCTGTTCTCTCTGAATCTCCTGCATTCTCTATAGTGCTTCCTATTTTATAGAATTCCAGTAAACTAATCAAGACCCACCCAAATGGGTGTAGTCACGTCTCTGTCTAATCAAGTTTAATACCCACATTGATTGAGTCATATTTCCATGGAGATAACCCAATCAAGTTTCCAACCTATAGTGCTGAATAGGGATTAAGAGAAATGATTGCTCCCACAAGATTGTTTAGGATTAAATCATGGCTTTTCTAGGGTATATAAATCCTTTCAAACCAGCACAGTGGAGAAGCTGGGATTTAGTACTTAACTGCGTTTTGGAGATGGGGCAGACCATCTCCACAAGAAGGTAATAAATGAGTACTGTCTCAAATAGCTAGGTTGGTGTTGGTCAGCAGGTACATGCTGTTCTTCCTCTACCAAAGCCTTGATAGGGGTGCTATGAGAAGAACATGGAATTCTCTGGAAGAAAGTCATAAGTGACTATATACAAATTCATATTTTACTAAGATTAAGTTCTTTAAAGATCAGGTCTTTTGTAGGTGCCATATTACACCTTTAAACTTGTGACTTAATGGCAGTTAACTTTATTGGACTTGGATATATTTCAAAATTTAAAAGTCCAAGAGGGTTTTGTTAAAGTCAAATAAAATAGGAGTCTAATAGCTGTTCGGCAGTTTTGGTCAGCGTAAGAATGTTAATCTGTGGTCTTTGTAAGTACTTCATTAAAATAAAGTAAATTGAAGTACAGGAATTCTTTGTATTTTTATGCTTAATTAGTAAAACAGTTGAAGGTGTTTCTCTAAGATGTATTAACTGTTCTTAATGATCATAAGGTTTCAAGTATTCTCTCCCTCTCATTTTTCAAGGCTTTCTTACTAATTGATTTGATTAGATTTTCTTTAGTGTAAAAACAGGATTCCATTAAAGGATATATAAACTTAAGATATGTATATTAACTAAAGAAAAGCCAGAGCATGCATTATTCAGTATTCATTCAGCAAATGATTATCAAGCACTATTCTAGGTACTGGGTAAATTGTGGTGAACAGAACACATAAGGTCCCTTCTCTTATGGAACTCACATTTTGGTTGGGGAGGGAAGAGACACACACACAAAAAAGCGAGGGGTAAGTAAACAATGTCATTTCAAATGGTGATAAGTGCAACCAAGGAAAAAAAAAATAGGATAATGCCATTGAAAGGTAAAAGTGTCAGTTTGTTTTAAGATGGTCAGGGAAGGCTTTTCTGAAGAAATAACATTGAGCTGTGACCCTAAAGCTAAGGAACCATCGAGTTGATCAGAATATAGTTGTAGGAAGTGGTGGGAGACAGGAGTGTGAGAAATGTAGATGGTGTCAAAGATGAAGGCAGGGGTCTTTTTGGATCCTTTTAGGCCATGGTAGAGAGTTTGGATTTTACCTGACCTTTAAAATTTCATGAAACACCTTTGCTCCGGAAGAGTCTCTGTAAGATTGGTATTATTTGCCAAGTGCCGAGAGGAAGTCATGAGACAACTGAATTCAGATTGAAGATATTGGAAGTCCTACAGAAATTTCACTAGCACATTAAAATTTTTAGCATTATAAAAATCTCTAGAGTAATTTTATCATGGCTTCTTTGATTATCATATGCAAATGCTTATATATATGTCCTAATACCATCCATATGTGCCTTAGGTCACTTATCTCTCAAAATGGTGGTAGTGACTTTTCTCTTAACATATTCTGTTATATGTGTACCAAGAATTAGAAATTTTTTTCTTTTGTTAATCAGTAGTAACATTTAAATTGCTGTACTTCTATAAATTAATAAGACAACTTAAGAAAGAGAAAGTTGTGTATATTATTGTCTTACTTTACTCTAATTTTTCTCCAACAGAAATGCCATAACCATTTCTACCATCTCTGACCTCCCAAATATATATATATATGTACGTATGTGTATATGAATGTATACGTAGATATATATGTATTTTTGGTGGGTTTAATTTTTTCATCTGTTGCCATTTTGGGGAATTCATTTGGGTTTTGATTAAGCTTTGATTCCTTTTAATTAAAACATGTAGAATTTAATGAAAGCTGTTCTGTGAATGCTTTTCTGTTATATACTTTTGTATTGGTGTTTTTATGGAGCAGTACTTTGGGGAAAATGACTATTCTGAGTCAACCCTTGGCTTAAATCCTTAATCCCTTCAAGCTACAAAGATACTTAGTAGGTTTTGTCTTTCTGTACAGTTTTTGTTTTAATGTTAGAAAGTTGTGAAAGCGTTCACATTTAAAGGAAAATATTCTATTGCGGTAGGAGAATAGAGCATTAATTATTGGTAGCCTTTTTATGCAAATCACATATATATATACACTGATAGACACCTATCAGTATAGAAACAGCTAAGCTTTTATGGACCTTTGACTTATTAATGCTGTATTTTTAAATTTACAACTATTTTAAGCAGATTTTTAAAGAAAGGATGTCATCTTTTGGTTTCTTTTTTTTTTAAAAAAAAAAAAACAGGAAACAGAGAACACTACATATAAAGTTGGAAGTGAAGCCCCTGTACAAGAATTGAAGCAAGATGTGTCTAAAAAGGTTCGTAAGATAAAATTTCAGTATTAGTTTACTATCAGACATCATATTTATATAATTTATTTTAAAAAGGACAGTTTCTCCATCATTCTTTTAGTATAATGTTCTGCACATGGTGGATGTTCAGTAAATGTTTCTTGAATCTATTGAATTTTGTGATTGAAGACAGGCGTTTTAGAAGTCATTTACATAGACTTATCAATTTCCCTAATTTTGAAAAATGTTTTGTAATGTGTTTTGATTTTTTCAGTTCATTTTTATTAGTTTGTAGCTGCTTTACCAGTAGTACCATTACTACCAGGAGTTGAGAGTATTGAAAAGCTCAGTGCCATGAATTCTGATGTCTTTTGGAGTTAGAGATTACAATAAGTCATTACTCTGATAATGCCCTTGATAGCTTTTAAAGAATTGACACTATAAAACATCAGAATTGGTTTTCTAGAAGAGACCAAGCACAAGGTAAAGATTTTGAAAATGAAGTCAATTCACAGTATCAGAATGAAACCTAAATAGGAAAAGGAGAATGGTGTGTGTTCATTCATTTATTACAGATTTTGAGTGCTTTCTGTGCTCTAGCCACTGTTCTAAACCGTTTTTGGTTTCTGGAGCCCAAAGAGATGACATTTTCTACCCCATAGTAGAGTTTCTCACAGTTGACACTATTGACATTTTGGACTAGATAATTTTTTAATTTTATTTTTTACTTTTTGGGCAGGGCTGTCCTGTGCCTTGTGGGGTGCTTGTTCAGCATCCCTGGCTTTTACCCAATAGATATCAGTGACATCCTCCTCTCTACAATTACACAAACAAAATTATCTCCAGACATTGCCAAATGTTGGGTGAGGAGTGTGTGCAGCATCTCCCCAATTGAGAACCATTGTTCTACCCTTATGGAATTTAGAAATTTAATGGACTAAATATTTTAATGTTGATCAAACTCTTTCCTAGAACTTTCCCCTTTGGGAAAAGTGGTGGTATTGTCTATCAGCATAAGTAAGATAAAAATGGAACCATGTTAAAAAATAAGAAATTGTCCACAATTCTATACTGTCACAAATAGCTGTTTTGAATTTTCAGCATTCCTTTCTGGTTCTTGTTATTTTACATATATTTTTTTGCCTAATTGTAGCATAGAATAAATTTTATATTCTACCTCGTCCTTTTACCATTTTCAGTTTTACCTCATATTTTGACACTACTTCAACAGTTTTCATTTGATGCATCAGTTTCTATCAAGAGAATATATTTACAATGTGTAAAACTGTGTTATTGTTGAATACTTGGAATGTGTCAATTTCTTCCACTATAACTCTTTTCCCCCTTTTAAAAAATTCTTTTCTTAGGATTAATTACAAATGAGTAATTTTGTATAGTAAATACCAAAAAAAAAGTTGTTTTTTAAGGAGTGTTTGGAAGCTGAAAAATAGTGAGAAAATACTATGGTCAGTAGTAGATTGAGTTTAAGATTTAAGTATCACTTTTTTAAGTCTAAGCCTTTTCAACTCAATTAGATATCAAGCATTAATGATAAAGGCTGTAGGGATATACCCTGCACCAGGATACAGTCCCTGCTTTCAAGTAGCTTACATTTTATTAAAGGAAATCAGCTCAAACAAAACTAAATGTAATATGTGTTCATATAAACTCACAAACTATTATAAGAGCACAAAAGGAGACTTTACCTCCTGTTTGGGAGTAGGGATGGGAAAGACTTCATGGAGGAAGAAGCATCTGAGGTGATTCTTGATGGATAGATAGGATCAGGCAGGCAGAGATGGAGGAGGAAGGGCATAATGAAAGGGATGGATATGGGGAATGTGCAGAATGTTTGAGAATAGGACTAGAGACCCAAAGTTAGGGCCAGATAATGGGAATGCCTTATTTCAGCTCAAATTTTTGGATTTTATTTGATAAGCATTGGGAAAGCAGTGAGCTTTTTTGAAGCAAGGAGGTATTGTAAACCAAATAGTTTGCTAGCATGATCTCCTCTGTGTTGGTCTTGATTCTCACAATTCTCTGTCTTTCCCCCTTTTTGCTACCTCCTAAAACCTAGGAAATATTCAGAATCATTCCCAATTGAGTATCATTATTTCACACTTACAGAAGGGCATAAGGATACCATAAATAGGTGCTGTGGAAGCATATAAAGAAGTAGAAAATATGAGTCTTGACCTCCAGGCACTAATTATTTGGTTGTGGAGAAAATATATCAGTACAGACAGCCCATGAATTGCCCTGTATTTATATTATTGTTTATACTGTAGTAAACATAAGAATAATAGGGTTCAGAGGAGGGAGAGCTTGCTCTTAGATAAAGGATAAGGGAAGACAACAATTTCCAACTTCATTTTGACCCCTCTTGTAAAATGAACCATTCTGCATAGTGATTATTTCAAAATCTTTACACTCAGCTCCTGCTCTGTCTGCCTGCTTGATGGTTAAAATCACAATGTATGTATTGGGTTTTGTTTTAGTTTTCTAATCTGCCAGAATGCAATATACCAGGAAAGGGTTGGCTTTTATAAAGTGAATTTATTAAATTACAAGCTTACAGTTCTAAGACCATAAAAATGTCCCAACTAAGGCATTCAGCGAAAGATACTTTGACTCCAAAAAGGCTGATGATATCCAGAACACCTCTGTCAGCTGGGAAGGCATGTAGCATGGTTCAGATAGCTTCCCCAGGGGCATTTTCTTTCTGTCTGTCCAAACTTCTGTCTATGCTGTCTCTGAGCTTTTTCCAAAGTGGTTCCCTCTTATAGGACTGCAGTAAGCAGATTAAGACCCACCTTGAGTGGATGGAGATGCATCTCCATGAAAACCACCTAATCAAAAGGTTCCACCTATAATTGAGGGGCTCACATCTCCATGGAAACAATTTAATCAAAAGTTCCACCCTGCAGTAGTGAATCAAAATTGAAAGAACATGGCTTTTCTGGGGGTGCCAGCACAGGTCTGATACACAGTTTTTCCTTTCTTCTCCCCAACTTCTTCTGTGATCTTCCTTTCCGTTGGCTCCTCCCCCTTGGCTTATAACAAATACTGTGTCACCTTCTAGCAGATTCTTCCCTTGATAGCCAAACTTATTGAAAAAATAGTTGGTAGGGACTGTCTCTACATCTTCACCTCCTATTCATTCCTTTAACTACTTACTCTGACTTCTATTATCACCAAGGTCTTCAGTGCTCAGTAACCACCTGATCGACAGATTAGATGGTGTCTGTTTAATATTTTTCTGGTAAAAGTGAGGTAGTTAGGATTAAAAATTTGGAGATTAAGAATAACTATTAAATGAAATATGCTGAAAATTCAGGGATGAATATTACTGAGTGGCAGTAATATCCAGTTCAAGTTACATGAATTTGTGGTAAGCCAGATCAGGAGAGTTCTATGATACTTTCACTTAACTTTATGAAGCCAAGGAAAAGAGAAAGCAAAAATCATCCATGGTTGGACATGGTGGAATGATAAATGGGCTATGAGAATTAATGTGTTAGTAATGACAAGACTAGATTAAAAATGCATTTTCTTCTAAATGTTTTTAGAGGGCATGGAGAGCCTGTCTGTATTTTTCAGCTACAGATAAGAAATAAAGGGGCAAATAAAAGGCAGGGTGAGCTGGGTGTTTTAACTCTTTACTGATCTGTCATCAATATGAATAGTGGAACATCAGGTGCAGTCTGTTTAAGAATGTTAGTCTCTTCACATCTGCTGGCTTTATCTGTCATAGATTTGAGTTCAGAGCTTAATAACTTGAGCTCTTGTACTGGATGGATTTTGATCTCATGGTTTTGTTACTGTTCTAGTTTGAAAGCTGCCAGAATGTGATATACCAAAAATGGGATGGCTTTTAAAAACAGGAATTTAATAAGCTGTAAGTTCATAGTTCTAAGGCTGTGAAAATGTCCCAATTCAAGCAAATCTATAGAAAAGCCCAAATTAAGGCACCAACAAGAGGTTACCTTCACTTAAGAAAGGCTAATGAAGTTCAGGGCTTCTCTCTCAACTAGAAAGGCACGTGGCGAACATGGCAACATCTGCTAGCTTTCTCTCCAGGTTTCTTGTTTCATGAAGCTCCCCTAGGAGCATTTACCTTCTTCGTCTCCAAGGATCTCCGGTTGCGTGGGCTCTTGTGGTTCTCATGGCTCTGTCATGGCTCTCTTGTCATTCTAAAGCTTTCTCCTTAAAAGGATTCTAGTAAACTAATCAAGACCCGCCTTGAATGGGTGGGATCACTCCTCCCTGCAGTCAAAGGTTAATACCCACATTGGGTGAGGCATCTCTCCATAGAAATGATCTAATCAAGTTTCCAACCTACAGTACTGAATAGGGGTTAAAAGAAACAGCTGATCCACAAGATGGATCAGGATTAAAACATGGCTTTTCTAAGGTATAGAGTCCTTTCAGACTGGCCTATTCTACCCTCTGGACCCTAAAAAAAACACATTTTTACCACATACCAAATACATTCATTCCATTACAATATCAGAAGGCTTTAAGGCATTTTACTAGCAATACAAATGCAATACAGAGTCAGAAACGGTACAAAATCTCATCAAAGTCAGCTACAGGCATGGTCAGTCCTAAGGCAAATTTCTCCTCTGGACTTGTAGAAACTCAGAATAAGTTATTTACTGCCGACATACAAGGAGGGACAGTCATAGGATAAATACCAACATTTCCATAGGGAGAAATTGGAAGGAACACAGGAGTCACCAGACCCAAGCAATTTCGAAAACCTGCAGGGCAAACTCCATTAGATTTCAGAGTCTGAGAGTCATTTATCTTCAAGGCTTTAGAAAACAGCAGTCCCACCCTTTCCATGGCTCTACGCAGCAGCTGGCCTCTCTCCCAGTGCAACCTTGGGGGACATTGGGGAGACCACCTTTTCCTTGGCTCCACCCTCTCCAAGCATCGGGGCCACACCTGGGCTCTCAACCATCTCCTGGGCCCAGGCTCAGCCCCTCCATGTGGCAGCCAGGCTCTCCCCAATTCCCAAGTAATGTGCTTCACCTTCTACAAGACCTGAGGCAGCACAGCTCTTCTACTGCAAGGAAGTGGAAGGCCCACCCTCTGCCTTTGGGGCAATCTCACACCCTCCACGTACTTGGGTGGGTCTGCTCTCCTGGTCTGAGGCTTCTTTTTTTTTTAATTATGATACATAACCACATACAAATACAAACATTCTTACCATGTGATCATTCCATTCTTATTATATAATCAGTAACTCACAATATCATCACATAGTTGTATATTCATCATCATGATCATTTCTTAGAACATTTGCATCTATTCAGAAAAAGAAATAAAAAGAAAACAGAAAAAAAATTTTATATACCATACCCCTTACCCCTCCCTTTCATTGATCATTAGCATTTCAAACTGAATTTGTTTTAACATTTGTTCCCCTTATTATTTGATTTTATTCCATATGTTCCACTCATCTGTTGACAAGGTAGATAAAAGGAACATCAGACACAAGGTTTCACACAGTCACATTGTGAAAGCTGTATCATTATACAATCATCTTCAAGAAACATGGCTACTGGAACACAGGTCTACATTTTCAGGAAGTTCCCTCCAGCCTCTCCATTACATCTTGAATAACAAGGTGATATCTACTTAATGCGTAAGAATAACCTCCAGGATAAACTCTTGACTCTGTTTGGAATCTCTCAGCCATTGACACTTGATTTTGTCTCATTTCACTCTTCCCCCTTCTGGTCGAGAAGGTTTTCTCAATCCCTTGATGCTGAGTCTCAGCTCATTCTAGGATTTCTGTCCCACGTTGCCAGGAAGGTCCATACCCCTGGGAGTCATGTCCCACATAGACAGGGAAAGGGTGGTGAGTTTGCTTGTTGTGTTGGCTGGAGAGAGAGGCCACATTAGACTCCACATTTCTACTAGCAGTCTCTTCAGAGCATTCTAGGCCTTCTTTATCATGCTTGCCACAGCTCTTCCAAAATCTTCCCCTTACCCATTTAAAAAGCCACTCCAACATACTTGGCATTTGCAAACTGCAGCAGCACCCCACTTCTGGTACCAAAATCTGTTCTAGTTTGAAAGCTGCCTGAATGTGATATACCAGAAACAGTATGGCTTTTAAAAACAGAAATTTAATAAATTGCATGTTTACAGTTTTAAGGCTGTGAAAATGTCTCAGTTAAGGCAAGTCTATAGAAATGTCCAAATTAAGGTACCAACAAGAGATTACCTTCACTCAAGAAAGGCTGATGAAGTTCAGGGCCTCTCTCTCAGCTAGAAAGGCACGTGGTGAACAGTGCGATGTCTGCTAGCTTTCTCTCCAGGTTTCTTGTTTCATGATGTTCCCCTGGGGGGCGTTTTCCTTCTTCATCTCCAAGAGTCTCTGGCTGTGTGGGCTCTCATGGTTCTCGTGGCTCTGTCATGGCTCTCGTCATTCTAAAGCTTTTTCCAAAATGCTTCCTCTTTTAAAGGATTCTATTAAACCAATCAAGATCCACCTTGAATGGTTGGGGTCACACCTCCCTGCAATCACACAGGTTAATACCCACATTGGGTGATGCCCACTTTTCCATGGAGATGATCTAATCAAGTTTCCAACCTACAGTGTTGAAAAGGGATTAAAAGAAACAGCATCTCCACATGATGGATCAGGATTAAAATGTGGCTTTTCTTGGGGGCACATTATCCTTTCAGCTGATACATTTACCTAGGATCAAACCAGCAATTACAACTAATTTGACAAATATATAAATGAACTGCAATGATAAGAGTCCAGCTGTAATTTTAGATATGAGTTTTATTTTACATGGTTGATTAAACTTTTGTGACCGCAGATACAAATACATATCCTCTAATATAATGTACAAGAGTGCAGAGTTGGGAGCCTAACTTCCTGTGTGTATATGACAGCTTCAGTACTTACTAGTTTTGTGACCCTGAGTAAATCATTTGATCTCTCTGTACCTTAGTTTCCTCATTTGTAAAATGAGGATAGTAAAAATGCTTTGTCATAAAGTTGTTAAAAATATTGAATAGGTAAAGTGGTAAGGACAGTACCTGGCACATAATAAATACAATATAAATGGTTTGCTATTATTAAATTCTTATAAATAGACCCATTTTTAAAATTGATTTTTAATCTTTCATCAGATTATTGAAAGTATTCTTGAGGAAAGTCAGAAAGTACTACAGCTTGAAGATGACTCTTTGGATTCTGAAGGAAAAGGACTGTCTGATCAGGCTTCTGCAAGTCCTATTGTGATGGGAACAGATTGTAGCAATATTCCCAGGCTGTTAGCTGTAGATCAAGTACCACAGGAAGATTACAAAAACACAGAGAGTGAGAATGTATTTGAAGAAACTGAATTAGAAACTAAAACATGTTTTCCTTCTGATGACACCTATGAGAAGCCAGTAGATGAAACCAAGGTAACTGAAGTAAGTTCAGCTGAGCAGCTTAATGCACCTGAAACAGAAACAGAAACAGAAACATTGAACAAAGAAGCACTGGAAGCTAAACGAAGTGATGTTCTAGAACCTGCATCCTCAAATTCCTCATCTAAAGATTTTACTGCAGTGGAAGAAGTGGCTCCTGCCAAACCCCCAAGACAACTTACTCCAGAACCTGATATAGTGGCCAGTACAAAGAAACCTGTTCCAGCACGCCCACCCCCTCCAACTAATTTCCCACCTCCTAGACCCCCACCTCCATCTCGACCTGCTCCACCACCAAGAAAAAAGAAAAGTGAATCAGAGTTTGAGGCTCTTAAAACACCTGATCTAGATGGCAAGTATTAATAACTATTTTTTGTGGAGAGATTTTTGGAGTTGAAATTATTTAACTCTCTGATTTTGTTTCAGTTTATGCTATGTAAAGCTGTGTTGATGACCTAATTATAAAAAATGATTTCTTTAGTGATAGCAAAAAGTAAAAAATTATATTACTGTAATTGAATGTTTCATTAGACTTCAAACTTTCACATCTGTTATCATGTGAGAGAGAGTATGGCATGGTGAAAAGAATATGGGATTTGAAGACTTAAGATCTGAATTAAAGTTCTAGATTTAAGTGTAAGTGGTGGGGCCTTGAGGAAGTTAAACAACTTGCTCAAACCCTGATTTCCCCGTATGTAAAGCAAGAGTAATAAAACCACTTTCCTCATAGGGTTGTTACAGAATCAAATTTTTAGTCACTTTATAAGCTATATATAAGGTCCCTTATAAATATTAGTTATTGATTTTATTATTGTCATTGCAGTTCCCAAAGAGAATATTACATCTGATAATCTCCTAACTACGAACATAGCTTCAGAGAGCACAGCCAAGGATTCTCAGCCTTCTCTTGACTTGGCAAGTGCTACCAGTGGAGATAAAATAGTTACTGCCCAGGTTGGTGAATTAGTGTTACATTTGATAAAGGCTTTATCAACTTTCTGCACCTGGCTGGCTTACTGATTGTTGAAACTTCTTTTTTCTCTAGGCCAAATATTTTCGTGTCCCTCAGACTTGGCCTCCAACTCTGTTAGTAAATAGCTGGGTAACTCTAGCAAACTATTTAACATTTGAGTCTCAGATGACCCACTGATAAAAATGGGAAACAGGGCAGTGCAGTGGTGGCTTAGTGGCAGAATTCTTGCCTGCCATGCTGGAGACCCAGGTTCTATTCCCGGTGCCTGCCCGTATGAAAAAGAAAATAGAAACAATCTTCTGTGAAGGTTACTTGCAACAGTAACTATGTTAGTATGCCAAGTACCTGTCATGTAGTAGGCATTCAAAAAATATCTAATGCCACTATTTGTAAAATTATTGCTATTAATAATAAATAAATCTTCATTTACTTGACCTACAGTTGTCAAAATTGGGAACTTATTTTTTTTAACTTTTTAAATTGTTTAATATAACCTATATGCAAGGCAAACAAAGAAAAAGCAATAGTTTTCAGAGCCCTCTTCAAGAAGTGGTCAGAGGACAGATCCCAGAGCTTGTCATGGGCTACTATACCATCATCTCAGATTTTTCCTTCTAGCTGCTTCAGAACCTTGGAGGCTAGAAGGAATGAGTATTTTTTTTTATTATCACTGTCGACGTTTTCTTTTTTGTGAAAAATAACATATGTACAGAAGCAGTAAATTTCAAAGCACAGCACAACAATTACTTGAAGAACAAATGTCATAGTTTGAAATGGGTTACAATTCCACAATTTTAGGTATTTACTTCTAGCTGCTCTAAGATACTGGAGACTAAAAGAAATATCAATATAATGATTTAACAATCATACGCATTTGTAAAACCCAACCCTCTCTGCATAACTCTACCATTACCTTTTTAAAAAAAGTTTTATTAATGAAACCAATCAACATACAATATGAACATTCTTTTTTTCATCACATAGTTGTATATTCATCATCATGATCATTTCTTGGAACATTTGCATCAATTCAAAAAAAGAAATAAAAAGAAAACAGAAAAAAAATTGATGCATACCATACCCCTTACCCCTCCCTTTCATTGGTACAAGCATTTCAATCTACTAAATTTATTTTAACATTTGTTTCCCCTATTATTTATTTATTTTTAATCCATATGTTTTACTCATCTGTCCATAAGTCTACCATTACCTTTGATCTTTCTCTCCCACTTTTTAGGGGTATTTGGCTATGCCCATTCTAATTTTTACATGTTGCAAGGGGCTGTCATTTTTTTAAATATATAATTTCCTTTCCTTAATTATGAAAAACTTCACATACCAGGTAGTGATCAACACGAAGTATATGATAACATTAATTTTACCAAAGCCAAATTCTGGGACTCAAAGGTTGCTTGATTGGTAGCTGTAGTGGGGTAGGCTGGCAGACTTGGAACTGTGTTATAGTCTTATAACCTTAGAGCAGGGATCAGCAGTGACTTATTTTTGTATGGTCCCAAGCTAATAATGGCTTTACATTTTTAAAGCGTTGTTATAAAAAATGAAGACTATATATGACAGAGACTGTATGTGACCCCAAAAGCCTAAAATATTTGCCATCTGACTCTTTGCTGAAAATATTTGCCTACCCCTGCCTTAGAGAAATCCACATTCAGCCCTGGTTAACAGCAATCTTAGTGCTGTCATTATTCTACTAATAGAGAAGTGCTTTTTGGTCAGGTTCAAATAGACTATTTGTTTTCAAGACTATGAAAAATGTTATTTCTTAGGCTGCAAAAGTTTTGGCATTTAATATTTTTTTCAGCATGTTAGAAATAATAAAGGACTGAAATTGAGTGTTCCATTTAAATTTTCAGTAGGTTCCATTATCTAAATTATGGAATTCTTTAGAACTGTGTGTGGTAATGATAATTGAAAATTTATAGAAATTGACTCAGTCTACTGTGTGTTCATAAAATTGTAATTTCAGGAAAATGGAAAAGCACCTGATGGGCAGACAATAGCATGTGAAGTGATGGGCCCTCAGAGACCTAGATCAAACTCTGGAAGAGAGCTTACAGATGAGGTATAATCAGATATTTTCCCCATTTTTAAAAACATAAAATATAGAAATGGTGATGTGGGAAAAAAGTGAAAGTCGAAGATTGTCTTAGTTTTTGTTTTTTTAATATTCTGCATCTTGTGACTGACTTAAACGTGCCTTTCGCACTTTTAGATAATGGGATAAATGTATTAAAAACAAGGCCCATATTTTATAGAAAGTGGGTTTATAAGAAACTTAATATGAGCAAAATATTTTTATACATTTTATTTAGTGTACAAGATATACAGACTCAGTGCTTACTTCTGACCATTAAAATTGTTTAGTATGCATCTATTGGGCAGTTTATTAAAAACTTCGGAAGCAAAATCTTATTTTTTTGTTTCTTTTAAACAGCTCCTTTAAAAAATTGTTGTTATTTGGAAAAAATTTATGTCCTCAAAGTGTTAAACATACAATCACCATGTATCACAAAAATTCCATTACTAGAGAAAGGAAAATATATGTCTATACAAAAACTTCTACATGAATGTCCACAGCAACATTATTCCTAAAAGGTGGAAACAACAAAAAATACAAGTTGATGAGTGGAGAAATAAAATGTGAAATATCCATACAATTGAATATTTTTCTCAGCAATAAAAATGAAGTACTTATAGATGGTACAGCATGAATGAACCTTAAAAATATTATGCTAGATGAAACAAGCCAAATTCAAAGACAGCATATTGTACAATTCCATTTATATAAAATATCCTGAATAGGCAAATCCGTAGAAACAGAAAATTGATTAGTTGTCTGGGTCTAGGAGTAGTGAAAAATAGGAATGACTGCAAATAGGTACAGGGTTTCTTTTTGGGATGATGAAAATATTCAAAACTTGGAGCATGGTAATGGTTGCACAACTGTGTGAATATTCTAAATATCATTGAATTGTACCCTTTAGGTGGGTGTATTATATGGTATGTGAATTATATCTCAGTAAAGATGTCAAAAAATAATTCCAAAGTTTCAAATATGTCTGGAAAGCCTTAGCTTAAGTCTTCGAGGATTTTGTAGACTCAAAAAGATAATTGAAATATGGGCCATCTTGGCGTTATTTTTTTTATCTCAGGAAATTTTAGCCAGTGTAATGATTAAGAACCTGGATACTGGAGAAGAAATACCTTTGAGTCTTGCAGAAGAGAAACTGCCAACAGGTATTAATCCTCTCACTCTTCACATCATGAGAAGGACTAAGGAGTATGTAAGGTATGGCCTAATGTTATTTATCATTTGTAGTGTTTCAGAGTGGTGAATATTTATTTGTTTATATACTGCAACATTCCCTAATTTAGTTTCATTTCAGTTTTTATAACAATCTATAATTTATATATGTATCCTTTGACTATGTTTTCTCTTAAAGCTACAAAATTAGGAAAAATAGTATATATCTCAGTTAAATTTCATGGTACCTAGTTTCTCTTCTTTTAAAATGATCTTTTTTATACTAGAGAAAAAATAAAATCATATTGAGATTAAAAACCCATGAATACCTACTCTTTTGAAACCATACAAGTTCGTAAACATTATGAACATTTTTGTTGTCTTTGTAGGGTCATAAAATGGCCATAAAGTGAACTGATTAGCTTTACTATGAGATAGATGTATGTGGAACTAAAGGAAAATTCCTATAAAAGCAAAAATGTTTTGAGGGCGGGCCGCGGTGGCTCAGCGGGCAAGAGTGCTTGCCTGCTATGCCGGAGGACCCCGGTTCGATTCCCGGCCCCAGCCCATGTAAAAAAAAAACAAACAAACAAACAAAATATAATAAAATAAGAAAATGTTTAAAAGATGTTTCCCTTTCTTCCTCCCTTCCTTCCTTCCATCCTTCCTTCCTTCTCTGTCTTTCTTTCCTTCCCTTCCTCCCTCTCTCTTTAAAAAAAAAAAAAAAAAAAAATGTTTTGAGATAGTTCATGATGTACATGATGAGTGGAGAGGGAGATATGTAAAAGTTAATTTATCAATCTCTGTGCAGCACATTTTGCTCAGCAAGCCCTTGATTGTAATAGGTTTTACATAAATTCTTAAATTGCAATCACTTATATTTGGTACATTGCATCTACTTTTTAAAAAAAAGTTTTAACGCGAAAACTTCACACACATACTTTCTATGCATGGTGCACAATCAGTGGCTTGCAGTATCATCACATAGTTGTGTATTCATCACCGTGATTGTTTTTAGAACATTTATATCACTCCAGAAAAAGAATAAAAAGAAAAAAGTAAGATACCACATACCTTACCCCTCCCTCTCATTGACCACTAGTGTTTCCAACTACCCAGTTTATTTTACCCTTTGTCTCCCCATTATTTATTTATTTATATCCATATTTTTTTACTTGTCTGTCCATACCCTGCATATAAGGAGCATCAGAGACAAGGTTCTTACAATCACACAGTCACACTGTAAATGTTATATCTTTATACAATCATCTTCAAGAATCTAGGCTACTAGAACACAGCTCAACAGTTTCAGGTACTTCCCTCTAGCCACTCCATTACACCATCAACTAAAAAGGGATATCTATATGATGCGTAAGAAGAACCTCCAGGATAACCTCTCTACTCTGTTTGAAATCTCAGTCACTGAAACTTTATTTTGTCTCATTTCTCTCTTCTACTTTTAAAAATTCTATTCACTCTCGATAGTCTTTAAATTAAAGACTATATTTATATTAAAATTATATAAAACATTTATATTAAAATCATACAAACTGTGTTAACATAGGTTTTTCCTTATTCCAGTAAAGGTTAGCTATAATATAGTAAGTAGAAATAGAGATTTTGATAAATGTAGGATAAATGGTTTATTTTAAAATAACTTCTTTCTTTTATAGCAATGACACGGCACAGTCAGATGATGAAGAGAAGTTACAATCTCAACCAACAGATACTGATGGTGGAAGGTTAAAACAGAAAACGTGAGTCACGGTGCATCCCTTTTCATTTCAAGCTTTTATTTTTAAAAAAATATGAGAGTTGCTTTAACTCCTTAAATCTATGCTCTATCCAGTTTTTATATCCTCCACCCACCACTTCTCCCTACCCCAGCCAATGGATTATGAATTCCTTGTATAGGTCATTTTTATACCATCTGACAGAGTAAATGATCAATAAATTTTGCATCATCCCTATGTTATTTTTCTGATGGTAGGTGCTGGAAGTGTTAGTAGCAAAACATGATCATTCTTGAAGTTGTCTTTTCTCTTTCTCTTCATCTCCATAGATCCCATTTATCTCTCTAAACCCAACTATATGAGATTCTTCTTGCCTACTCCAGTTCATAGTTAAATTTCTGCCTCTTCTCCATTTCAGTGACGTCTGTAGTCTACATAACTCATTTTGCCCTTTGTTATATATTATCTTAATCTATTTCCTGATTTAACAAATAAGATAAATACATGGTAGACACTAAACCATATGTTGCGAAAAGATTGTGGTCATCCTTCTGTTTTCCCTGCAGACATCTAGCACAATGGCAAGCGTATAGATTTTGCTTGAATGGCAATAATTCAGTCTAAAGCCTGAAGTGAATTTTCCACTTGAGTCTGATCTTTTCCTAGTGTGCAAGGTATATCAAAGGAATTTTTAGAGAAGACGTTTTCCCCAAAGCAAGTATATGATAACACCTCAGATATCTGGAACTTAACTCTCTAGCAATGACAGCTATCAGGAACCTGAGGATTAGGAAGATTCATGAGACAGATGAACATCTTGGAGAGGTGGCACATAGTCCACACACTAAAGTGCGTGCATCTTTTTAAGAGAAAAGCTCCTCAGGTTTGTTGAAAGCCATTATACTTTCTTCCTACTTAGTTAAAACAAATTTGATCATCTTGTTTCTGCGCTCACAGCCAATTGGAAGCAGCGAACTGTGCAACGTGCAAATTGGCATTTAAAACATGATGGGTAATAGTCTGATGGCAAATGAGGAATCAGGAAAACGATAAAAGGATTCAAACATAGCACAACCATTCCATATAGCGGTGCTTTCAAACTTTTCTCATGTCATGACATACTTAGAAAATGGTAAGACTGGGATAAACTCATGAGGCAGGTGATGGCCAGAAGAGACTGGCCCAGGGTTCTTCCTTCCCCAGGCCTTGCCTGCCCCTCTACCTTGAAGCCTGAATTAGTTTGTTAGCTGCTGGAATGCAATATACCAGAAATGGAGCAGCTTTTTTTTTATTATGAAATATAGCATATATATAAAAAAGCTATAAATTTCCAAGTACATATTAACAAGGAGTTAATAGAAGAGATTTTAAAGTTTGATATGGGTTACTGTTCCACAATTTTTGATTTTTGCTTCTGCCTGCTCCAACACAGTGAAGAATATCAGAAATGTCAGTAATGAGGATTCCTGTTCTAAGACACTGAAGACCAACAGAAATGTCAATAATGATGATTCAGCAGTCATTCTCATTTGTTAAATCCTATCTTATCTGTTATATTCTTCCTTCTCTTTAAATAGCATATATACATGAAAGAAATAAATTTCAAAGAACATCACAACAATTAGTTCTGTTTTTGAGTTTGGGTGATTTCTTTATTGATACAGGATATCAAACCTTTGTCCAATGTGTGATCTCCAAATATTTTCTCCCATTGAATTGGGTGCCTCTTGACTGTTTGGACAAAGTCTTTTGTGGGACAAATGCATTTGATTTTGTGGCATTCCCATTTATCTATTTTTTTCTTTTGTTGCTTGTACTTTTGAGTAAAGTTTAGGAAGCTACCTCCTGTTACTAGGTCTTGAAGATGTTTCCTTACATTTTCTTCTAGGAGCATTGATTCTGGTTCTTATGTTTAGATATTTATCCAATTTGAGATAATTTTTTTGTAGGGATTAAGGTAAGGTTCCGCCATCATTTTTTTGGCTATCGATATCCAGTTCTCCCATGCCCATTTATTGAAAAGACTAATTTGTCCCAGTTTAGTGGATTTGGGGGCTTTGTCGAAGATCAGTTTACCCTAGATTTGGTGGTCTATTATTCCTGCACTCTGAATTCAATTCCATTGGTCAATACTTCTATCTTTGTGCCAGTACCACGTTGTTTTGACCACTGGAAATTTATAAGAAGTTTTAAAATCAGGGAGTGTTAATCCTCCCACTTCATTCTTCTCTTTTAGGATGCTTTTAGCTATTTGGGGTCACTTTCCTTGGTAACTAGCTTTCCCAAGTCTTCAAAGTAGGTTGATGGAATTTTTCTTTTTCAATGGGCAGTCACCAGAAATTGATCCCTGGTCTCTAGCACGGCAGAGGAGAACTCTACCTGTGGAGCCACTGTGGCCCACCCTGTTGACGGAATTTTGATTGGTACTACATTGAATTTGTAGGTTAATTTGGGGACAGTTGATGTGTAAATGCATTTAAGAATGAGCATGGAATGTCCTTCCATCTATTTAGATCTTCTTTGATTTCTTTTAACAATGTTTTGTAATTCTCTGTGTACAAGTCCTTTACCTCCCTAGTTAAATTCATTCTTAGATACTTGATTCTTTTAGTTGCTATGTTGAATGGAATGTTGAATGACCACTTAGGTCATTGCTGTGTATAGAAACATTACTAATTTTTGCACATTACGTTTTTTTTCTTTTACTTATTAAACATACCAAAATACAAACACAAACATTCTTACCTATGATCATTTCATTCTTCATATATAATCATTAACTCACAATGTCATCACAGTTATATATTCATCATCATGATCATTTCTTAGAACATTTGCATCAATTCAAAAAAAGAAAAAGAAAACAAAAAAATGTATATATACCATACCCCTTACCCCTCTCTTTCATTGATCACTAGCATTTCAATCTAAATTTATTTTAACGTTTGTTCTCCCTATTATTTAATTTTAATCCTGTGTTTTACTCGCCTGTCAATAAGGTAGATAAAAGGAGCATCAGACACAAAGCTTTCACAGTCACACAGTCACATTGCAAAAGCTGTATCATTGTACAATCATCTGCAAGAAATATGGGTACTGGAACACAGCTGTACATTTGCAGGCAGTTCCCTCAAGCCTCTCCATTACACCTTAACAGGTGATATCTGTTTAATGCATAAGAATAACCTCCAGGATAACCCGTCTACTCTATTTAAATCTCTCAGTCACTGACAGATATTTTTTGGTCTCATTTTGCTCCTTCCCCTTTTGGTTGAGAAGATTCTCCCAAATCTTTGGTGCTGTCTCCCAGCTCATTCCAGGATTTCTGTCCCATGTTGCCAGGAAGGTCCACACCCCTGGGAGTCACGTCACACATAGAGAAGGAGAGGGCAGTGAGTTTGCTTGTCGTGTTGGCTGAAAGAGAGAGAGGCCACATTTGAGCAACAAAAGAGGTTCTCTTGGGGGTGACTCTTAGGCCTAATTTTAAATAGACTTAGCCTATCCTTTGCGGGGTTAAGTTTCATATAAGCAAACCCCAAGATTGGGGGTGTAGCCTATTGCTTTGATTGTACCCACTGATTGTGAGAATATCAAGAATCCTCCACTTGGGAAAGTTGAATTTTGCCATTTTCTCACCATTCCCCCAAAGGGACTTTGCAAATGCCTTTTTACTCACTGTTCAAATCACTCTGGGATTTATGGGGGCATCACTCTGGACAAACCTACAAAATCTCATGCCCTACTCAAGGTTCCATGTACTTATGATGTTCAGTTATACTGTGGACATACGTTATATTAGGAAAAACACTAGTCAAAATATAAATTTGATATCAAATAAACATTTTTTGCTTATCTCATACATGAGTTAAAGTTTTAAGATATTAATTACCATCTATTTTTAACACCCTGCAGTATTGATCTTCCTTTGTTCTTCCTCATGCAAAAATGTTTTTAAATTTGTTACATTTAGTCACTATCATTATATACTCTGGGCATTCCTAGATTATACCATCTCATTCTTTATTGTCTATCTTTTCTTCTCATTTCATTTGTGCCCCCAGGCCTCCTCCCTCTATCATTCTCACATTCAGCTTCATTCAGTGCTCTAACATTGTTGTATTACAGTTAGGTAGTATTGTGCTGTCCATTTCTGAATTTTTACAACCAGTCCTATTGTACAATCTGTATCCCTTCAGCGCCGATTACCCAATATCTACTATATTTCTGTCTCCTGATGTTCTCTGTTCTTAACTGAAATTCTCCAAGTTCATTCATTAATGTCAGTTCATATCAGTGAGACCATACACTATTTGTCCTTTTGTTTCTGGCTAATCTCACTCAGCATAATGTCTTTAAGGTCCATCCATGTTATTACATGCTTCATGACTTTATTCTGTCTTACAGCTGCATAATATTCCATCATATGTATATACCACAGCTTGCTTAGCCACTCATCTGTTGATGGACATTTTGACTGTTTCCATCTCTTGGCAATTGTAAATAATGCTGCTATAAACATTGGTGTGCAAATGTCCATTTGTGTTCTTGCCCTCATGTCCTTTGAGTAGATACCTTAGCAATGGTATTGCTGGATCATATGGCAATTCTATACTTAACTTCCTGAGGAACCACCAAACTGCCTTCCGCTGTACCATTTTACATTCCCACCAACAGTGGATAAGTGCGCCTCTTTTTCCACATCTTCTCCAGCACTTGTCGTTTTCTGTTTTATTGATGATGGTCATTCTGGTGGGTGTGAGATGATATCTCATTGTGGTTTTGATTTACATTTCCCTAATAGCCAGGAACTTGAGCATCTTTTTATGTACCTTTTGGCCATTTGTATTTCCTCTTCTGAGAAATGTCTGTTCATGTCTTTTGTCCGTTTTGTAAATGTGTTGTCTGTCTTTTTGTTGTTGCGTTGAACAATCTCTTTATATATTCTGGATATTAGACCTTTATTTGATACATCATTTCCAAATATTGTCTCCTATCGTGTAGACTATCTTTTTTCTTTCTGACAAACTTCTTTGATGCACAAAAGTGTTAAATTTTGAGGAGTTCCCATTTCTTTCTTTCTTCAGTGTTCATGTTTTGGGTGTAAATTCTAGGAAATCACCTCCTATTGTAAGATTTATAAGATATTTCCCTACATTTTCTAACAATTTTATGGTCTTAGATCTAGTGTTTAGGTCTTTGGTCCATTTTGAGTTAATTTTTGTGTAGGGTGTGAGATATGGATCCTCTTTCATTCTTTTGCATGTGGATATCGAATTCTCTAGGTACCATTTATTGAAGAGACTGTTCTATCCCAGGTAAGTTGGCTTGACTGCCTTATCAAAGATGAGTTGTCCATAGATGAGAGGGTCTATATCTGAACACTGATTCCATTGGTCAGTTTAATCTATCTTCATGCCAGTACCATGCTGTTTTGACCACTGTAGATTCATAATACACCTTAAAGTCAGGCAGTGTGAGACCTCCAACTTCATTTTTCTTTCTCAGGATACTTTTAGCTATTCAGGGCACCCTGCCCTTTCAGATAAATTTGGTTATTGGTTTTTCTGTTTCTGAAAATTAAGTTTTAGGGACTTTAATTGGTATTCCATTGAATCTGTTAATCAGTTTGGATAGAATTGACATCTTAACTATATTTAGTCTTCCAGTCCATGAACATGGTATGCCCTTCCATCTATTTAGGTCTTCTGTGAAAACTTTTAACAATTTTTTATAGTTTTCTCTGTATAGGTCTTTTGTCTCTTTAGTTAAACTTATTCCTAAATGTTTTATTTTAGTTGCAATTGCAAATGTCATTTTTTTCATGATTTCCCCCTCAGACTGTTCATTGCTAGTATATGAAAACACTACAGATTTTTGAGTGTTGATCTTGTAACCTGCCACTTTGCTGTACTCATTTATTGGCTCTAATAGTTTTGCTGTGGATTTCTCGAGATTTTCAACTTATAGTATCATCATCTGCAAACAGTGAGAGTTTTACTTCTTCCTTTCCAATTTTGATGCCTTGTATTTCTTTTTCTTGTCAAATTGTTCTGGCCAGAACGTCCCACAAAATGATGAATAGCAATGGTGATAGTGGATATCCTTGTCTTGTTCCTGATCTTAGGGGGAAAGTTTTCAGTTTTTCCTCATTGAGAATGATGTTGGCTGTGGGTTTTAAGGAAGTTCCCTTCTATTCCACTCCATTGAAGTGTTTTCAACAGGAAAGAATGTTGAATTTTGTCAAATGCCTTTTCTGCATCAATCAAGATGATCATGTGGTTTTTCTGCTTTGATTTGTTGATATGGTGTATTACATTAATTGATTTTTCTCATTTTGAACCGTCCTTGCATACCTGGGATGAATCCTACTTGGTCATAATGTATAATTCTTTTAATATGCTGTTGGATTCCATTTGCAAGAATTTTGTTGATTTTCTCAATTGTTTTCATCTTCTCAATTTCATTTATTTCTGCTCTCTTCTTCATTATTTCTTTCCTTTTGCTTGCTTTGTGGTTAGTTTGCTGTTCTTTCTCTCGTTCTTCCAAGTGGACAGTTAATTCCTCGATTTTTGCTCTTCTTTTTTGATATAGACATTTAGGGCTTTAAATTTCCCTCTTAGCACTGCTTTTGCTGCATCCCATAAATTTTGATATGTTGTGTTTTCATTTTTATTTGCCTGGAGATATTTACTGATTTCTCTTGTAATTTCTTCCTTGACTCACTGGTTGTTTCAAAGTGTGTTGTTAGCCTCCATATATTTGTGAATTTTCTGGCACTCTGCCTATTATTGATTTCCAACTTCATTACTTCATGATTTGAGAAAGTGTTTTGTATGATTTCAGTCTTTTTAAATTCATTGAGATTTGCTTTGTGACCCAGCATATGGTCTGTCCTTGAGAATGATCCATGAGCACTTGAGAAAAAGGTGTATCCTGCTGTTGTGGGGTGTAATGTTCTGTAAATGTCTGTTAAGTCTAGTTCATTTATTGTATTATTCAAATTCTTTGTTTCTTTATTGATCCTCTGTCTAGATGTTCTGTCCATTGATGAGAGTGGGGAATTGAAGTCTCCAACTATTATGGTAAATGTGTCTATTTCTCTTTTTGGTGTTTGCCTCATGTATTATGCAGCATTCTGGCTCGGTGCATAAATATTTATGATAGGTCTTCTTGTTAAATTGTTCCTTTTGTTAATACAGTGTCCTTCTTTGTCTCTTTTAACTGTTTTACATTTTAAATCTAATTTGTTGGATATTAGTATAGCTACTCCTACTCTTTTCTGATAGTTATTTGCATGAAATATCTTTTCCCAGCCTTTCACTTCCAACCTATGTTTATTCTTGGTTCTGAGATGTGTTTCCTGTAGATAGCATATAGATGGGTCCTGTTTTTTAATTAATTCTGCTGGTCTGTATCTTTTGATTGGGGAGTTTAATCCATTAATGTTTAGCGTTATTACTCTGTGGGTAGTACTTTCTTCTACCATTTTGCCTTTTGGATTTTGTATATCATATTTAATTTTTCTTCTTTTTACCTTTACTGACAGTCTTTCTTTCTACAGTCTTCTCCACACCTCTCTCTCCTGTCTTTTCCTATCTGTCTCTAGTGTTCCCTTTAGTATTTCTTACAGAGCCAGTCTCTTGGTCACAAGTTCTCTCAGTGATTTTTTTGACTGAAACTGTTTTAATTTCTCCTGATTTTTGAAGGACAGTTTTTTGCTGGTTATAGAATTCTTGGTTAGCAGTTTTTCTCTGGTAGTATTTTAAATATATTGTCCGACTGTCTTCTCACCTCCATGGTTTCTGCTGAGAAATCTATGCATAGTGTTATTGGGCTTCCCTTGTATGTGATAGATTGCTTTTCTCTTGTTGCTTTCAGGATTCTCCCTTTCTCTTTGACATCTGACATTCTGATTAGTAAGTGTCTTGGAGTATGTCTGTTTGGATCTTTTCTGTTTGGGGTATGCTGCATTTCTTGGATCTGTAATTTTAAGTCTTTAAAATTTTCAGTGATAATTTCCTCCATTAGTTCTTCTCCTCCTTTTCCATTCTCTTCTTCTTCTGCGACTCCCACAACTCACATATCTGTGTGCTTCATGTTGTCATTCAGTTCCTGAGTCCCTGCTTGTATTTTTCCATTCTTTTCCCTGTATTTTCTTTTGCTTGTCAGATTTCAGATATGCTGTCCTCCAGTTCTCTAATCCTGTCTTCTTCCTCTTGAAATCTAACATTGTAGGTTTTCATTGTTTTTTTCATCTCTTCTACTGTGCCTTTCATTCCCATAAGTTCTGTATTTGTTTTTTCAGACTTCTGATATCTTCTTTTTGTTTATTCCTTGCCTTCTTTCAATTCTCCTTCAATTCATTGATTTGATGTTTGATGAGGTTTTCCTTGTCTGTTGGAACATTCTGAGAATTAATTGTTTCAATTCCTATATCTCATTTGAATTGTTGGCTTGTTCCTTTGACTGGGCCATATCTTCAGTTTTCCTAGTATGATTCATTATTTTTTGCTGGCATCTAGGCATTTAATTACCTTCATTAGTTTATTCTGGAGATTGTTTTCACTTTTTTTTTCACCTAAGATTTTTTTGCTGGGTAACTTTGTTGTCTGTCTGTTCTTTGACATTCAGTTCAACTTATTCTGGACCTTTAGCTTAGGTTTTGTTTAAGAGATCAGAATTTTTCAGTTCTTGTTTTCTTGTTTCATTCCCTGCCTGTATGGTGCCTTTCCCCCCACCACTTAGGAGGGTCTCCTTAGGTAGTATAGACCCCATCCAGATTTTCCCACACCTAACTGGCCTCCTCTCAGGAGGAAAGAGTCACCTGCATCAGTTTTCCCTGAAGATGAGACCCAGCAGATTGAAAGGCTTTTCTATGAATCCTCTGGACTGTGCGTTTTTCCTGTTCTGCCCAGTATGTGGTGCTTTTCTGCCTGCGGGTCCCACCAACATAAAGTGATGCGGAACCTTTAACTTCAGCAGACTCTCCCTGCTGGGGGCGTGTTGAGACAGAGAAGAGGTTGTAGGCTGGCTTTAATCGATTCACTTTTCCAGACCCTGAGGTCTGAATACCTTGAGGGAGGGAATCTACTTGTGCTGGGCCCCACCCCTCTCCTGGGAAAGGCACAGTCTCCAGCAAACACTCAAACAAGTTTAATTCTGCCTATGCCTGGGGCAGTTGGAGCCTAAAAAGCCTTACAGCGATATCCAAAGAGTAGTGAAGCTGTAGAAATACAGCCACAAAAAAGAAAAAGAAAAATCCTTTTCAGAGCAGGATCCCCATTCCTCGGATTTGCCAATCAGAATCTGCAGTTTTTATGTTGCTTTGTGTGTCTTCAGGTCCTGTGTATGGCCTCCTTTCTTTCAGGGCCCAGACCCTTTCAAATATTATGTGCTATCTGATCCAAAAAACTGGGGTTTTTTTTCCTTTTTTCTTTTTCCGTCAGCCCTGCCCCTCTGCACCGGGGCACAATCCAGCAACATCTGCTTTTACTCGAGGTTCAGCTGAGATGGGGGCCTATTTTTCATAGTCAGAATTTGTTAATTAATTCCACAATTGAAACTTGGTTGCACTCAGCCCCTGCTGCTGGTAAAGTCTCTTTCCTTTTCCCTCCGGGAAGGAGCCAGTGGGAGAGAGGTGCTGGCCACCACAGTTTGAGAGACTCATGGTTCTGGGTGGGCTTGCAGCCGCTTCAGCTGGTCCAAACTGGGTTCCACTGTGTGTCTGGTCACTGACGTGTCTCCAGCAGTTGTTCTGTACTGTTATTGGTTATTTACTAGCTGCTCTGGAGGACGAACTAAATCCTACACCTCACTAAACCGCCATCTTGGCCCTGTCTATACATTGTTTTTAACCTGCTGCCTTGCTGAATTTATTAGCTCAAGTATGTTTGTTGTATGGTTCTTACGATTTTCAACCTATAGTATCATGTCATCTCCAAATAATGAAAGTTTTACTTCTTCCTTTCTAATTTGGTTGCCTTTTTTTTTTCCTGCCTCATTGATCTTGCTAGAACTTCTAGTACAATATTGAATAATAGTGGTGACAGAGGGTACAGCTCTGATTCTTGAAGACAGTTGTATAATGACATAGCTTTTACAATGTGACTGTATGATTGTGAATACCTTGTGTCTGATGTGCATTGTGTCCAGGGTATGGAGAGATGAGTGAAAAGAATTGGATAAAAAAATAAATACTGGAAGGATAAGGGGTAAAATAAATTGGGTAGATTGAGAAACTAGTGGTCAAGGAGAGGGGCGAGGTAAGATGTATGGGATGAATGAGTTTTTCCTTTTTTTATTTCTTCTTCTAGAGTGATGCAAATGTTCTAAAAATGATCATGGTGATGAATATAGAACTCTGTGATGATATTGAGCACCATTGATTGTACACCTTGAATGGACTATATATGTGTAAAGATTTCTTGATAAAAATATTTTTAAAAAATTAATGTTGACAGGCTGGAACAAAAGTGTGTAGGTATTCTTCAGGGAGTGTAGAGGGATAGGAACTATTATTTGGGCATTCTACAGAGGGAGATGTTCTTGAGCTTGTCTGAGCTTGTCGATGGTCACTTTGGTACCAAAATTGGACAGAAAGTGAGAGTAAGAATTACTGAAAAATCACAGACAGCATTGTGTGCTGAACTAACAGCATCTTGTTTCTGACAGATGTTACTGTAGAGGTCAGTGCTGCTGAGGAAGCTGATGTGTATGTAGCTGTTGTGGTGAGACCTGGCAATTCAGGATTTACAGTTGTTGAAAAGACTTACTACAACCTCATCACATCCTTCAATGAACTGTACCTGCCTCCCGCAGCTTAGAGAAGGGTTTCTCATTGTTTACACTTTCCTCACAGAGTTGTCCCTATAGTCTAGTTTTCTTCTAATGGCAAACAAAACTTCAAACCGTAAAAGAAAAGCATATATACACACACACATTTAGTATGTATATGCTCAAATTAGTGAAAAAAGAAAAAGCACCTCAGTTCAGTAAAATGGAAGCTTTATTTGTAAATTTATTATATGTAGAAATTGTTTGAAACCACAACTCTAACCCTTATTAAGAACATAGTGTAATAGATAAAAGAAATTACTAAAATACACATCAGATATGTTAGGTTTATCAGGTCTTGTACCAAAATAGAAAGCTTATTTTGGGAAGTTATTCAGAAGCCTAATTATTTTAAAAGTTCCAAGAATTATTCCTAAAAATAATTCATTACCTGTATTAGTTAGGGTTCTCTAGAGAAACAGAACCAACAGGGAACACTTGCAAATATAAAATTTATGAAAGTGTCTCACGTGACCGTAGGAACGCAGAGTCCAAAATCCACAGGGCAGGCTGCGAAGCCGACGACTCCAATGGATGGCCTGGATGAACTCCACAGGAGAGGCTCACCAGCCAAAGCAGGAATGCAACCTGTCTCCTCTGAGTCCTCCTTAAAAGGCTTCCCATGATTGGATTTAGCATCACTAATTGCAGAAGACACTCCCCTTTGGCTGATTACAAATGGAATCAGCTGTGGATGTAGCTGATGTGATCATGACCTAATCCTATGAAATGTCCTCATTGCAACAGACAGGCCAGCGCTTGCCCAATCAGATGAACAGGTACCACAACTTGGCCAAGTTGACACCTGTCCCTAACCATGACATTACCCCATTTAATTGTTTAGTTATCAGAAGATTCCAACTGTTGTAGTTCACAATATTTACCTCTCTGTTCACAAGACAACAGTATTTGCTTCTACTCCAAAAGATAGCAAAATTAGAAAAGAAAGCTCACTTCAATCTTGATTAATCATGTATCTGTTACTTAAGAAGAAACTTGTTAATCATTGTGACGCCCACGGCAACTAATTGTCTTACCAGTAAAAAGGTGTATTGATGTAACAGCTAAAAGAGAGATTAAATTTCTTTTTAAGTTCTTGCCCATTTCTTTTTGTTATTACATTTAAAAATTATCTTTTTGTTATTACATTGTAAAAGTTCTTTATATATTCTGGATTTTAAGCCTTCATCTGATAGATGGTTTACAACTATTTTCTTCCATTCTATATTGGTTATCTTTTAACTTTTTTTAATGTTTATATTGTAAAACCTTAACAAACAAGCATAGAAACATTCTTGACATACAAACAAAGCATTCAGTACATAGTATATAATCAGTGGCTCACAATATCATCACATAGTTGTGTTTATCACCATGATCATTTTTTTGAATATTTGCATCACTCAAGCAAAAGGAAAATTAAAACTCATACGTACTACACCCCCTAACTCTCCCTTTCATTGACCACTAGTATTCTTTTCACTTTCTTGATAATATCCTTTGCACAAAAATTTTTAATTTTGATGAGGCCGAATTTGTATGTTTCTGTTTTTGTTCATGCTTTTTGTGTTGTATTTAAGAATCCATTACTGAATCTCAGGTCATGAAAATTTGCCCGTGCATTGCCTTCTAAGCATTTTATAGTTTTGTCTCTTATATTTAGGTCCTTGATCCATTTTGAGCTAATTTATTGTATATGATATGACATAGGGGTCTAACTTCATTCCTTTTCATTTGGATATCCAGCTGTCCCAACATTTGTTGAAGAGACTATATTCTTTCCCCTTTCCCCATTGCATGTACTTAGCAATCTTGTCAAAAATCAAGTGATCATAGATGTGAGGATCTACTTCTGTACTTTTATGAATTGTTGAACTTTTATACTTAGGTGAGTTAATAAGAAATATATATATATTTTTTATTTTATATTTAAGGACTCAACTAAAGAAGTTCCTAGGAAAATCAGTAAAGAGAGCAAAGCATCTTGCTGAGGAATATGGTGAACGTGCAGTAAATAAAGTTAAAAGTGTTAGAGATGAAGGTAAGTGAAATAGAACAATTTAGTTGAATAGTAATTAATATTAGCTGAATATTAATTTGTAAAGATCTAAATTTTGCCTTTTATTTGTAAGAAGCATTGTATTTGATTAAAAGAAACAAATCTTTATAGCTGTCATCTTAGTATTTCAAAACACATTATTCCCCCTATCATTTGATTTTATGATTGTGAAGAAAAATGATTTTATACATTTTAAACATGATTTTGTACATATTTAGTGATTGGGCAACCTGGTAGAGTTGACTGTTCAATAATCAGTTGTAAATTAGTTTACAACTATTTATTCATAAGAAAATGAAATAGCCTTACAAAATTAGGTAAACTTCCTAAATTTGTAAAGGTATTAACCATCTGATGCCTTTATCATTATTGTACTCATTTGTTTTATTTAATAACCCCATTTATTTGTTAGTTTAGTTATCAGAAGATTACAAATAGCTGTATTTCACAGTATTTCTACCAGTCACTATTCTAAGCACTTTGGAGCTTATGAACTCATTTGATCCTTGTAAAAATACTATGAAATTCCAACACATCTTCTAAATATCCAGTGCTGTGGGGGTTACTACTGAGATGAATATTGTTCTTCTATCAACCGTGGTCAGGATTTACTGGTACTATCTGAGGGCTCTGCCGTTCCTCTACCCCACTGCACCCTAGGAGCTAGGAGACTCTAGGAGCTAGGAGACTCCTAGACTGAGATCCAAAACTAGGATTTCTGCTTTCATGATTAAGATTTCTGGCCACTGGAGAACTCCCATTTCTATAAATTAACGTACAAGGTTTTGGGTCTTGAGGGTATTTTCCTCATTTTTAGATATAAAAACTGAGGCATAGAAAGGTTTGAGTAACATACCTATGGTCACACAGATAATAAATGACAAGCTGTATTTGAAACCAGGTAATCAGCCACCAGACTCCATGCTTTTAACCGATTTAGTAATAGACAAATTTTGCTTTTCCATTTAAGGAATTTTTTTGGTAGACAGTAGGTATGAGCATGTGATGGTATGTACATACATCACGTTACTAGTAGTAATTTCTGTTAATACTTTTCAGTTTTTCATACTGATCAAGATGATCCTTCATCAAGTGATGATGAAGGAATGCCATACACAAGACCAGTTAAATTCAAAGCAGCACATGGTTTCAAAGGACCCTATGATTTTGATCAGATTAAAGTGGTACAAGATCTTAGTGGTGAACATATGGTAAGTTATCTTTTTGTTTTTCAGGATTGATAATGTTTTCATTGAGAAGGATAATTTGGCTTATATAAAGCTACTATCTTATGTATGTCACTTGCCTCTGACCAGTAGAATATGATAAAAGTGAACAGAATGTGGAGATGATTTCATAGAGATCAATAAAATTCATAAATTAGAAAAAAACAGCATTTTCATTACTCCAAAAAAGAAATTAAAAGAAAACCCTAATCCTCCTATACTCCTTATCTCCCCTCCCCACCATTATTGACCCATAGTATTGGTATGGTACATTTGATACTGTTGATGAAAGAGTATTAAAATATTACTGTTAACTATAGTCCATAGTGTTCAATAGGTACATTTTTTCCCATATACCCACTCGATTATTAACTCCTTGTAATAATATGCTTGTGCTCTAGTTCATGAAATAACTTTTTTATATTTGTACATTTAGTTATGGACATTAAAAAAAAGTTTTCCGTACTACATTTGGCTTGCTATAGCCTTTAAAATTTGGCTTCACTGGAAGGGAACAACCATTAACATTTTAGATAGCAACCATATTGGAATTTAAATTTTGGTGTTTATTATATACATAAAATGTTTGTGTAATTATAGTACTAAAGAATCTGATGAATTTCCTTGTAATGTAGTGACTCTCATTCTTTCTTGTTTTAAGTGAAATCCCATTATAGTGAGCTCCAAATGACAAATTTCTTAATATACTTGAATTTTGAAAAAAACATGAATAGTATTCCATTAAATGAGTTGTTACCTTTAGCTTGGATAATCATTTTGAATGCGTAGATGTGTATTGTAATAGTATTTGTTATAATAGGACCTTTCTAACTTAAGGGTTCTTTTACTCCTCTTCCCCCCACCCTGTCCCCACCCCATGCATACTTCTGCACTGTTTTCAGTATCTAGAGATTCCAGCCATGTACTGCAAAATCCTGTTTCTTGGAGAAAAGCAGGGTGAGACCCCACCATTCCAACACATCTTCTAAATGTCCAGTGCTGTGAGGATTACTGCTGAGGTGGACATTGCTCTGCCCTTCCTCTACCCCACTGCACCCTAGGAGCTAGGAGACTCCTAGACTGAGATCCAAAACTAGGATTTCTGCTTTCATGATTAAGATTTCTGGCCACTGGAGAACTCCCATTTCTGTTAATTAATGGACAAGATTTTGGGTCTTGAAGTTGTTAGTTAGACTATGGAAAAGCTACCACCTTTCTTCTGAAAGTCCCTCCTTGTAGGATTATAGCCCCATTTGACTTTCGGCCTTCAGGAGTGTTAGCAATGTGATCATAATCTTTCTGTGTATAATTTGGCATAATTTTAAATTAACCTTCGCTGAAAAGTAATGTCTTAGCTTTTTAAGTAATACAGTTGAATCTTCCTTTGTTCTCATAGGGAGCTGTTTGGACCATGAAATTTTCTCACTGTGGCAGATTACTTGCCTCAGCTGGACAAGACAATGTAGTGAGAATATGGGCCTTAAAAAATGCTTTTGATTATTTCAACAATATGCGAATGAAATACAACACTGAAGGTATTTTTTCATTTATTTATGGGTTTTAAAAATCTGGAGAAAGATAGGTTTTCTAAATTTTAGGTATGTTAATGCCCTCTTTATCTGGCAATTATTTGCAGCAGCAACTACTTTTCATAGCAGCTACAAACCTACAAAATAAGACAATTTAACAGCAAAGTCTCTAAAGCCAATGAAGATAGCCACCATGAAGCTTTTGAATTTGTCCCTTTAAAAAGGGACACCTAAAGATACAGAATTTAGTTCATTTCCTTCAATATTGAGAACAAAGATACCTGGTTTTCCCTGGCAACCTTCATTTTTATTCTAGGCTAAAATAGAATAATTGATTAATATAGAAAAATAGTGAAAAATTTATATATATGTATACACACACACAACACACACACTTACACACACATCCAATAAGTAAAGAATGATTAAGGAAATAGCCTTGGAAAGTAAATGTGAATTGTCATTATATCCAAAGACAAAAAAAAATGTTAAATGCAAAGGGGTACCTGAGGATATTATGAACACTGTGTAAAAATATTTAAAAAATTTTTTTCTTTATTAAAGAAGTTGTGGGTTTACAAAACAATCATGCATAAAATACAGGATTCCCATATACCACCCCACCACCAACACCTTGCATTGGTATGGGACATTTGTTACAATTGATGATAGCACATTTTTATAATTGTACTATAATTAAAGTCCATGTTTAATTTAGAGTGTTTATGGGATTATTTTTCTGTAATTATTTCACTATGGAGTACATTTTGTCCATCCCACCACTAATCAACCACGGCTAAAAACAGGAAGTTAAGGGATGGGAGAAACCAGGTAAAGTAAGAGAAGGTTCACTAACAATGGAGAATACAGGTGGCCATGGGAGAGTATAGTAGAATCATCAATTTTAGGAACATAGAAGTCTAAAGGAATTCACCAAAGTGGCAAGCTAGGCCCTATATACTTTACTAGTCTTTGTGGATATTGCTTACATTATGTCACCATACATAATTAAAGATTATGATGAATTATTAAGAAGTTGAACTAAATTTACTATACAGTGATTTTTTCTAGTCTTAGCTATTGGTCATTTCTTTTATCACTCTGTGTGGAGCAGAATGAGTATTTCATCTTGCTACTTGTTATGACTAATAAGAATTTATTCACTATGAATATAAGAGGATTTAACACTATTTTGTTTACTTAATTAGGAAAATAGTTAAGCCATTTTATTCAGATTTTACATAGAGATAAAAGCATATATTTTGGTACTTAAAGGGTTATGCTTCACTTGTTTAGAAAATGTATTTTTCCATAATAGTACATTCTCTTAACTATTAATTAGGCATTATTTTGTCATTTCTAACTGTTGTTTGTTGTTTGTTTGGGGAGGGGGGGTTTCTGTGTGTATATGTATGTACACACATGCTCTTTTATAATATGTTGTTTTTAGGACGTGTGTCCCCATCGCCTTCTCAAGAAAGTCTGAATTCATCAAAATCTGATACAGATACAGGGGTATGTTCGTTGTTTTATGGTTATTATTGTACAGTGCCATAATTTGATTTGTTTGCTTAAAGTACCTTGTTTATCAGAAATTTCAGTTGCATGAAGACAGTTTGAATTAAGAAGTAGAGTTAGAAATGAGAATATCTTCTAATAGAATTCATAAATGAGAAATTTTATGTTTAAAGGTTGCCAGTGAACTAATTACTCAAGCTGCCAAACTACTTACGTGAACTTGAGTAAAACAAAATCCTGTCCTCTTAAATCCATGTTAGATATTTATTTGAAAGATAATAATAATGTGTACCTGAAGAAGAGTTAATTAATGAAAGAAAAAAGATAATTCAGACATTTTTATTTTTCATTCTTCATGGTTTAATAAATGTTTTATGCAGCTTTAGGTAGTTTAAATTGTCTTTATGATTTTCATTTGCCCTTAAAGCTGGAAGATTAAATATAACCAATTTTAAACCTAAAACACAGAATACAAAAGATTATCCTAAATTGTCCCCTGAGCTACTGCTTGTGTATTGAGCTAGGTAAGGGTGATATAAAAAGAAGAACCTAAGATGGCCACTTGCTCAACAGTACCTTCTATTATATTTGACACTAGTTTTTACCCTACTGTAAACAGATGCTTCTCAGCTTTCCACAGTTCTATTTTTCCTTGTTCACTTTTTATATCCCTCTTGACTCTTTCTCTTCTACCCCCTTCAATGTTAGTGTTTCTCGGAGTGCTGTCTCCGAGAACTCCAAGAAACATTCTCAGTCTGCATATCTTTTCTGTGTGATCTCATCCACTCCTATGGCTTCCATTTGCATCTATAAGCTGATGACTACCTGCTTGCTCTCTCTAGTCCTGGACTGGCTTTAGATTTATAATTGTTTCCTTTCCATAGCTTTATGTCTTTTAAACAACAATGGGATATCATTGTGCATGCTGTTTTATAACCTGCCCTTTTCACACAACAATTTATAGGGTAACCACCTGTGTGTTCTTCAAGCATGTCAATTAGTAAGTCCAAAACTAAATTCCCTCAACACATTTTTTGAGTGTCCCTATGTGTGTCAGATACTGTGAAATCAAAAAGGACATATTGTCTAGCTTCAGGGACCTTGCTGACTAATGAAAGAGATAAATCCACCATTATAGTTTTGTGTGGTCATATTCTACAAAAGCATGCTGCACAGGTAAAAGAGTTAGCTATATAAACCAGGGTATCAAGAAAAACCTCCTAGAGGAGGTAGGGTTTGAGCTAGGAGTTAAGCTATTTGAGAGAAAGAAGGGAAGGGCATTTCACACAAGAAATAGCAAATGCAAAGACATGGAGGCAGAAACAGCATGGCATGTTAACTATACTACAAGAAATTCCTCTAAAGCCAAGGGGTTCATGTGCATTGTGGGGGGAGGCAAGAGTTGTATTTTAAATGGGCTTATGTGTTAAACCAAGACATTTGTACTTTATCCTGCAAACATGGGGTGGGGGTGGGGGTACTTTAAACTGTTTTAGTTAGGTGTTTAACATGTTCAGATTTTTGTTTTAGAAAGAGCAGCATTCTGATAGCACTGTAAAGGATAAATTGGATGTAAGCTGCAAGCTAGAGAAAGGGAGACCAATTAAGAGGCTGTTCATCCAGGATAGAAAGAGTTATGATAGATTGTGATAGCAGTGGGAATAGAAACCATGAAGATAAGCTGAATTTCAGAGTTGTAAAAGACATCAAATATCTAGGACTTGGTTAATGGCTAGCTCTGGTCATGTACAAGTGAGAAGCATAGGATGATTCCTAGGTGTCTGGCTTGGATAACTAGCTAGATGTTAATGATAATTCATGGAAATATAAAATGTGTAGGAGAAATTTATTGTCTATCCACAAACATGCTTCTCTCTTTTGAACCTTATTTAATGATATACTTCAACTTCCATCCAGTCAGAAACACTCTGGAGTCATTATTTATTGCATTTTTTTTCTTTACCCACATATCAAATTAGTGACACACTCCTATCTACTCTAACCTTATCCCCAAATACCCATGGACTGGGGGTGGGGGTGCGGGTGCGGTGGGCCTCTTCTTCCATTATCACTCAGAGCCTCTAGGCTTCAACTCTCGTTTAAATGTTTGCCATACCCTCCTAATGGGTTTATGTGCCTCTGGCCTCTACCCAGTTCATTTCCTCCACTGCCACCTGTTATTTTTTCAAAGCAGATATGATTATGCCATTTTTGGTTTAACATCTTCCAGTGGTACCTTATCACCTACCAAAGAAAAATCCTTCCCGTTTTCTCATTCTACCTTTTTATCTCAGTTCTAGCGCCCTGGTGCCTGTACATCCTACTTGCAATCCTGGATGTAGTTCTGCACCCTAAAAACCTTTTCACTTTTGTTAGTTCGTGCTGTAAACTTGTGAGTAATGCCCTCCTTGTCCCCTTTCTTCACAGGGTAAACCCTGATTATCCTCCAAGATTCAGCTCAACTGTTCTGTCTTTTTATGAATTCAACAGACAGAAATTGTTCCTTATTTGTGTTCTGATACTGCAGCATGTATATTGTTACATTTATATTACTTACCACACCTTCCTTGTCAGTTTGATTCCTTGGCTAGCTTCTGGGCTCCCTTAAGCTTCACAAATCATTCATTATCCTTGGAAAACAACCCTCTCTGCAGGCTTATTTTGCCTCACTAAATGTCCCACAGGTTCATTCACAATGTTGCATGCCTCAGAACTGCGTTCCTTTTTGTAGCAGTATGGTATTCAAACATATGTATGCACACCATCATTCACCAGTCTACTTCTCAGTCAGTGCATCCTTCAGCCACCTGCATTCATTAGGCATCGTGTATAATGTCCAAAATCCACAGTCCATCAAGGGGAAAATGACATCCTGAACCACATGACAAGACAGATGAGCCTTGAGGACATAATGCTGAGTGAAATAAGCCAGACACGAAAGGATAGATAACTGTGCTTAAAGTTTTTAAGAATAAGTTATTAGATCTAGAATTTGGATGAAGGGAGTTAACTGTAAGGGAGGGGAGAGGTAATTTTTGTAACATGTAGGCATGTAATATTTTACAAGAATATTTGTTGGTTTAGCTTGGCTCAGTCAACACATTAAATGTCTGCAATGTGTTAGGAACTGTACTAGGCGCTGAGAATGCAATGGATAATCCATGACAAGGAGGTGTATGTGGCGGAAGACATATCAATATTGGAATATATATCCAAAACAGAATTAAGTATCTTTGACCCCAAAAAACTATTCCTTTAACAGTTTTCTTAATATCAGCTAATTAACACTCATACCATATCCTGAGTTAAAAAGCGTGATCATGTTTTGTTTTACTCTTCTTGCCTTCCAACATCTGCTCATTCACAAAATCCTGCTTGTTTGAGCTCAGAAATGTGTTTGGAATCTGACCACCCCTTTGTTTTCCCACCAGTATAATCCAGGCCTTACTATTACTTACTGGTCTATTACAGCTGTTTTCCCAGATTCCAGCCTTTTATCCATATGGCCAGCAGAGTTACTTTCCAACAAAACAAATCTAATTGCTTTTCTCCTATTCAGACATACTTTGGCTCTCTTTTTTCCTATAGAATTAAGTCAGAATTCCTTAGCTTGAGGCATCTTTGCAGAGCTCAGCTTGACCTTGGTTTTCATTGTTACTACCCACCATTCTTTCTCACAAACTTTATGTTCTATGCCACTCAGTTATTCATTGTTGCTCCAACAAAAACTTAGAGCCTTTGTTGACCCCATATATTCATGTATACTGTTCCCTTTTGCCTGCCAAATTCATTCAAGATCTAGTTCAACTGAATGAAGCTGAATGTGAAAATGATACAGGGAAGAGGGCTTGGGGCACAAATGAAATCGGAAAAAAAGATGGACAATAACGACTGAGATGGTATAATCTAGGAATGCCTAGAGCATATAATGATAGTGACTAAATGTACAAATTCGAAGATGTTTTTGCATGAGGAAGAACAAAGGAATGTCAATAACGCAGGGTTTTGAAAATAGATGGTAATTAATATTTTAAAATTTTAATTTATGTGTGAGACTTAAGCAAAAAATGTTTATTTGATACAAAATTTATATTTTGACTAGTGCAGTTCCTAATATAACTTATGTGGACAGCTTAATTGAACACCATGAGTACATGGAACCCTGGTAGGGCATGGGATTTTGTTAAGTTTGTCTAGAGTAATGCCCCCAGTAAACACCAGAGTGATTTGAACAGTGAGTAAAAAAGTATTTACAAAATCCCCTTGGGGGAATACAGTGAGAAATGGGGAAAATTCAACTCCCCCAAGTAGAGAATTCTTGATATTCTCACAAGTGGTAGGGACAACCAGAGCAATAGCCTGAATCCCCAATCTTGGGGTTTGTTCATCTGAAACTTAACCCCACAAAGGATAGGTCAAGCCTACTTAAAATTAGGCCTATGAGTCACCCCCAAGAGAACCTCTTTTGTTGCTCAGATGTGGCCTCTCTCTCCAGCCAACACAGCAAGCAAACTCACCACCCTCCCCCTTGTCTGCATTGGACATGACTCCCAGGGGTGTGAACCTTCCTGGCAACAAGGGACAGAAATCGTAGAATGAGCTGGGACTCAGCATCAAGGGATTGAGAAAACCTTCTCGACCAAAAGGGGGAAGAGTGAAATGAGACAAAATAAAGTGTCAGTGACTGAGAGATTCCAAACAGAGCCAAGAGGCTATCCTGGAGATTATTCTTACACATTAAATAGATATCACCTTGTTAGTTAAGATGTAATGGAGAGGCTGGAGGGAACTACCTGAAAATGTAGAGCTGTGTTCCAGTAACCATGTTTCTTGAAGATGATTATATAATGATACAGCTTTCACAATGTGACTGTGTGATTCTGAAAACCTTATGTCTAATGCTCCTTTTATCTACCTTATCAACAGATGAGTAAAAACATATGGATTAAAAATAATTAATAGGGGGAACAAATATTAAAATAAATTTAGTTGTTTGAAATGGTAGTGATCAATGAAAGGGAGAGGTAAGGGGTTTGGTATGTATGAATTTTTTTCTGTTTTCTTTTTATTTCTTTTTCTGAGTTGATACAGATATTCTAAGAAAGTATCATGAGGATGAATATGCAACTATGTGATGATATTGTGAATTACTGATTATATATGTAGAATGGAATGGTCATATGTTAAGAATGTTTGTGTTTGTTATATATATTTTTTTAATTTAAAAATTAATAAAAAAATTTTAAATAAAGCTCTGTTGGTTTACTAAAAAAAGATCTAGTTCAAAAAAATATGACCTCTCTCAAGTATTTCTTACCTCACCTAACATGTAATTATTCATGCTCCCTTACAGTTGCCCTGCCACTTTGCCAATGTTTTGGTTAAAATAACTTGCTATACCATTTTATTTTGCTTATGTAATAGCTAGCATTTTATTGGCCCTTACTATTTGCAAAGTACTTTGCTAAGTGCATTTTATGTTTATCTCATTTAACCTCACAACAGCCCTGTACTATTAATAATAACCCTGTTTTACAGATGAAGAAAAAGAAGGCTCAGAGACGCTAAGACACTCACCAATTTCCCTACAGTTGGTAAATACAGAGCCAGAAGTAGAACCCAGCTCTGATCTGTCTCTAGAGATTATGTACTTAATCGTTGTTTGGCTAGACCATTGGCATCTTGAGGACTTGAATGAAGTCTTTATTCAGTTTACAGTTTTGAGTGCCTATTATGTGCTAAGCACGGTTGTAGGAGCTGTGGATGTTGTAGTGAGCAAAAGTGACAGAGATCTCTGTTCTTATGTAATTTAAATCCTTGTGAAGGGAGGACAGAGAAACAAAAGCAAATTTTTTATTATGTTAGAAAAGGATAAGCATCATGGAGAAAAAATAAACCAATAAAAGTGGAACATGGCAATAAGGAAGATAAGCAAAGGTTCACTGAGACATTTTCATTTGAACAAACTCTGATGGGGTGAAAGAATGGTTATATTGTATCTGGAGAAGAACATTCCAGGTAGAGGGAAGAGCAAATGAAACTGATATAAGGCAGGGATTTTGGTACGTTCAAAAAACCGCAAGGAGATCAAGGGTAGTTGGAGCCAAGTGAGTGATGGGGAGACTGGTAGAAAATGAAGTACCAGAGGTGGGGATGGAGAGATCAGAACACATGGGAGACTGCATGGACTTGGACTTGTGCTTTAAGAAAGATAGAAAAGTCAGTGGTGGGTTTTAGAATAGATAAGTACATAATCTGACTTATCCATTAAAAGAATCGCTCTGACTGCTATACTAAGTAGAATATAGGAGCCTAAGAAATGTGTTATTTATTTTGGTATCCTAAATTACCAACAGAGTATCTGATATATAGTATGTACTAATATCAGTAGCTTTATAGTTTTTCATAGCAATGCAACTTTAAGATGGCATTTTCAGATATCAAGACATTTGAATATGGATTAGGTATTAAATGAAACAAATGGGATGTTTTAGACATGGTAGTAATGGCATGATAGTTATATTTCAGAGAGGACTTATCAGTTGGAAATACATTTTGAAGTATTTAGTTGTAAAATTAATATTATCTAGATCTTGCTCTAAAATGCTTCAGCAAAGCATCTTGTTAAACTTTAACAAGATGAGTAAACAAGATGAGTAAAATGTTGATAACTGTAAAGAAAGTGATGATTACATGAGGTTCATTATGCTGTTGTATCCACTTTTTTTTTAATCTTTATTTTATTTTTTTAATACCAAAAACACAAAGAAAATGCAAACATTACTATTTTGATCATTCCGTTCTACATATATAATCAGTAATTCACAATATCATCACATAGTTGCATATTCATCATCATGATCATTTCTTGGAACATTTGCATCAATTCAGAAAAAGAAATAAAACGAAAACAGAAAAAATATTTATACATACCATACCCCTTACCCCTCCCTTACATTGATCACTAGCATTTCAAACTAAATTTATTTTAACATTTGTTCCCCCTATTATTTATTTTTATTCCATCTGTTCTACTTGTCTGTTGACAAGGTAGAAAAAAGAAGCATCAGACACAAGGTTTTCACAATCACACAGTCACATTGTGAGAGCTATATCATTATTCAGTCATCATCAAGAAACATGGCTACTGGAACACAGCTCTACATTTTCAGGCAGTTCCCTCCAGCCTCTCCATTACATCTTGAATAACAAGGTGATATCTACTTAAGGCATAAGAATAACCTCCAGAATAACCTCTCGACTCCATTTGGAGTCTCTCAGCCATTGACACTTTGTCTCATTTCACTCTTCCCCCTTTTGGTCAAGATGTTGTATCTACTTTTGTGGATATTTGGAATGTCCAGAATAAAATGTTAAAATACATACATAGAGAGAAAGTTATCATTTCTATTGGTGATATGCCCAAAAGATGGATATAAAAGAATTTTCATCGTAGTGTTCCTTCAGTTGCCAAAATTTGAACAATCTAAATTTCTAACAGTGGGAAAATAATAAATAAATAATCCACAGAATACTATGCAGTCCTTAAATTGTTTTCAAAGACTATTAAATGACATTTTTTTAAATTTACAATTAAAGGTGAAGTGAAAAATTGGATGCAATATTATCCCAATTTTAGCTAAAATGTATTTATAAATAGAAGAGTTAAATGAAATACTCTAAATTATTAACAGTTATCTGGGTGGTGGGATTTTAGGTCATTTTTATTCGTTTCTTTATACTTCTGTATTTTTCAAAACTTTTCTAATCAACTCATCTCCATTTATTAAAACAAATAGAAGACACTATGAATGCCTTTAGTTTAAACCATTTGACCCAGTAATACCCCTTATAAAAGGATAAAGAAATAGTCAAATGTGGGAAAAGATTCATATTCTGACATAATCATTGAACTGCTATTTATATTAGCAAAATAAAATGGAAATGTCTAAATGAAAGGAGAATGCTTAAATTATGCTCTACCCATGTTACGTGACCAATAAATGTTTTCAAAGAATGAAATACTGAAAATGCTCATGGTTTAATAAAAAGGAGAATATCAAATTGTGTGTACACTGTGATCTCAGTCATATTTTAAGAAATGAAAGACTGAAGATGGTCAAAATGTTAGGAGATACCTGTGATTTTAATTTCAGATTTTCTGCCTTCTATACTGTCTGAATTGTTTATATTGAACATGTATTATTTTGTACTCAAAGATATTTAAATGCTTTGAAAAAAGAGAAGAGGGAAAAGGAAATGTTTAAGGAGAAAAGAAGAGGTCTGGAATCACTGCTTGGGAAATATGCTAAGGACTTAATGAAAGTAAATGAAGGATTATTAAAC
This sequence comes from Tamandua tetradactyla, assembly GCF_023851605.1. NCBI lineage: Eukaryota > Metazoa > Chordata > Mammalia > Pilosa > Myrmecophagidae > Tamandua > Tamandua tetradactyla. Next base: position 49,183,094 of record NC_135353.1, on the reverse strand, counting down.
AGAAAGTTGAATTTTATGTAACGGGGCAAATCTGTTTAGTTTTATGTCTTCCAGCAGTGTAGTCTTACTATAAACTTAAGGGAAATAGTTGTAGTCATCTAGGGTTAGGGATGCTTGGCAAATGATCAGGGAGTTTGTTTTTCTGGTCTACCTCCACAGTTGGCATGAAGATGTTTTTATAAATTGTAAAGTTCTAAACTAATGATAGTGGTAGTTTTCATCTGTTCCCATGACTGTGCTGTCCTAGTTCAAACCCTCATCATTGTTTCTTAAACTTATTGATGTTCTTTCTGCCTCTAGTCTATTCCAAACAGTCCTTTACATCATTGCCCAGAGTTCTTTTCTAAAGCACCAGGTCAGATTGTGTTATCTTTCTTTTTCAGAATTCCTATTTTGGCTCTCCATTGCTTTAGAGTATCTTAACTTTTAAGTCATAAATTCAAAGCTCTTTATGATCTGGTCTCAAAAGTGCCTTTCCACCTTAATCCCTTACTGTATCTCCATATACTTTTTTTTTTTAACTGAGAAATCTTCACACATATGAAGTCCATGCATGGTGTACAATCAGTAGCTCACAATATCATAACATAGTTGAGTATTCACCACCATGATCATTTTTAGAAATTTGCATCACTCCAGGAAAAAAAAAAGAAAAAGAAAAAAACCTCATACATACCATACCCCTTACTCCTCCCTCTCATTGACCACCAATATTTCAATCTACCCAATTTTTTACCTTTTATCCCTCCTATTATTCATTTCTTATTTATCTTTGTTTTTTTTTACTCATCTGTCTATAACCTGGAAAAAAGGAGCATCAGACACAAGGGTTTCACAATTACAGTCACATTGTACAGTCTGTATTGTTAGTCTTCAATAATCAAGGCTACTGGAACACTGTTCAAAGTTTCAGGTACTTCCCTCCAGCCACTCCAAAACATCATAAACTAAAAAGGAATATCTATATAATGCATAAGAATAATCTCCAGGATAACCTCTCAACTCTGTATGAAATCTCTCAGCCACTGAAACATTATTTTGTCTCATTTCTCTCTTTCCCCACTATTGGTCAAGAAGGCTTTCTCAATCCCTTGATGCCTGGTCCCGTTTCATCACCGGGAGTCCTGTCACATGTTGCCAGGGAGATTTATACCCCTGGGAGTCATGTCCCACATAGGAGGGAAGGCAATAAGTTCCTTTTTGCAAGAGAATCCTCATCTGAGCAATAAAAGAGGTTCGCTGGGGGTGACTCTTAGGCTTAATTTTAAGTAGGCTTAGCCTATCCTTTGCAGGAATAACTTTCGTAGGTGTAAACACCAAGATCGAGGGCTCAGCCTATTGATTTGGTTGTCCCCACTGCTTGCGAGAATATCAGACATTCTACAAATGGGGAAGTTGAATATTTCCTCCTTTTTCCCCATTCCCCCAAGGGGACTTTGCATATACTTTATATTCACTGTCCAAATTACTCTTGGATGTATCAGGGCATCACACTAACCTGAACAGACGAAGAAAATCTCATGCCCTCTTCAAGATTCCATGTACTTATGGTGTTCACCTAAATTGACCATACAAGTTATATTGAGAAATGTATACCCAAAATATAAGTTCTGCACCAAATACACATTTCTTCCTTTGGACTCACCCAGAAGTTGAAGTTTACAATATGGACCATATCATCCCTTACCCAGTCTTCTGATATATCTTAGTCCTATCCAGATCAGCTTCATTCATATGTGTACTCAAAGTCTGATCCCTTTTCCAACTTTTTTTGCCAATTTGCTTTTTATTTTTAACTTTTTTTTATTGTATGGCATAACATATACAAAGCAAAGAAATAAAAAAGCAATAGTTCTCAAAGCACTCTTCAACTCTTCAACAAGTAGGTATAGAACAGGTCCCAGAGTTTGTCATGGGCTACCATACAGTCCTCTCATATTTTTCCTTCTAGATGGTCCAGAATGTAGGAGGCTAGAGGGCTTAAATATTTTATCACAATTGACTTTTTCTTCTTCCCTTTTCCAACTTTTTAAACAGTTCCTGTATGGAGTACTGCTGACTCTCATAGCTTCAGAGCTCTAACTCTGAGTCTCAGGTGTCACATAAATACCCAGAGCTTCTGAGAATGACCAGGTTATATACAAACAGCTCAGTGGCTCAGAATTTAGATTGATAGTTATACTTCCTGAATATATGTGACTAGTGTAAGTGCTTAAAATTTAGGACCCTTTACAGTAGACCCCAGCCTGATAACCCATGTTCTCATCTTTAGTTCACTAAGTTTTTATATTCTATTTAGTCTATATGATTGAGGCATGATAATATTTGTCTTTTTGTTCTTGGCATTTCATCAACATACGGTCCTTAAGGACTGTGAAAACCAGTGTGCTAATGTCCATTCGTGTCCCCACACCCAGTTCCTCTAGGTATATCGGGGTTTCAGGATCATATGGCAAACCTACCCCTAGCTACTGTGAAACAATCACACTGCCTTCTAAGGCACTGCACTTCTCAGTTTCCCTACCAACAGTGAATTGGTACATGTATTTCTCCCCATTTTCACTAACACTTGTTTCTCTCTGTTCATTTTTAAACAGTTTTGTTCACACATTGTACAATCCAACCTAAGTGTATAGACATGCCTTTGCCACCATAATCTATCTGAAGACATTTCCTTTTCTCCCACAAAGAATCTATACCCCTTCCCTATGCGCCTCCCCCCCATCCCCCACCGCCTGCTTACATTTAGTTTTGGCATAATGTCTTTATTAAATTCAGGGGAAGCATATTAACAATGTTACTGTTGGCTATAGACCCTGCCTTGCATTGATTGTACTTTTGCCCATATACTATCTATTTTCAGCACTCTGCAATATTGACATTCATTTGTTCTCCCTCTTGCAAAATGTTTTTTTTTATTTGTACATTTACTCACCACTATTTTCCATTCTAGGCATTCCTAAATTATACCTTCTCAGTCTTCATCCTCTGTCTTTCCTTCTGGTTTCATATGTGTCTCCCCTGCCTTTCTCCCTCTATCATACTCACATTCAGCTTGATTCAGTACTACAATTACACAGTATTGTGCTATCCATTTCTGAATTTTTACACTCAGTCCTGTTGTACAATCTGTATTCCTTCAGCTCCAACTGCCCAATCTCTACCCTGTTTCTACCTTCTGTCAACCTGTGTTCTAAACTTCAATTCTCAAGTTTACTCATTAATGTTAACTCATATTTGTGAGACCATACCATATTTGTCCTTTGTTTCTGGCGAATTTCATTCACCATAATGTCCTCAGTGTTCATCTATTTTGTTACATGCGTCATAATTTTATTCCAAAAAGCCTCTGTTTGTTTTTGTTTTGTGTTTTTTTATTTTCCCCCCATCAGCCCTGCCCCCTCTCTGCTGGGGCAAAAACTTTTAATACTTTTAGCTCTTATTCAAGGTTTATCTGAGCTGGAGGCCTATTTTCAGTAGTCAGAATTTGTTAATTAATTCCACAATTGGAACTTGGTTGAGCTAAGCCCCTTTTGCTAGTAAAGTCTCGTTCCTTTCCCCTCGGGGAACCAGGCTATGGTGCCAGTTGGAAAGAGGCACTTGCCTTCGCGGCTTAGGGGACTTAGAGTTCTGTGTGGGAACGCAGCTGATCCTGAAGGATCAGATGCCAAGAAAATGGCAAAGGGGGCTCTGTTAATGAGGAAAAAGACTAATAGCATGATGTCTTCAAAGATGACATTTATTAGGGAGGAGATGAAATGAAGAGATGATGAGTAGTGTGTTTAGCATAAAGGGGAGTCTACTAATAGTGGAACATCATTCAGGCATCAGATAAAAATGATGAGAGAACAAATAGGGTAGAAAGAATATAAGGCTTTTGTTATACATCTCAGTTTTAACGTTTGTCTTATGTCTAAATAGGTATGCAGCGGAACAGATGAAGATCCTGATGATAAAAATGCACCATTTCGGCAACGACCATTTTGCAAATATAAAGGACACACTGCTGATCTCCTTGATCTTTCATGGTCTAAAGTAAGAAATACTTAATTGCATATTACTTATATGTAACTATAACTTTAGGATTAAAACAGATGTTTTATTTGTAGGATTGTCAACACCCTCATGTATTTAAATGTTTATATATACTTTACGGGCATTGTCTACAAATTAACCTAAAAAAGAGAACCACCAGAATAGGCTAATAAAGGTTTATGTTATATTACTTAATGGCTTCTATCTGGATCTGCTTATAAATTTGTTACCTTTTGCTTTTATAAGCAGTAATTTTGTAAAATATCTGTCCTCTGAAGAATGGATATGACTTCAACTATAAAGGTAAAGTTTGATCTATCTAATCAAGCCTACTTTGGGACTAGTCTTATAATTCATGAAATTATTAATGTAGGATTCTAATTATAATCTGTTAATCAATGTTAAATCATTTTCTGATTTTTTTTTCAAGAGAGAAAAATTATTTCAAGAGTAAGGGGTATTCGCCATTGATCAGATATCTTAACAATTTTGCCAGAATTTAAAGAGACATTTAAATTTTCATATAAGGTGTTTGAAATATGAACCCACTTTTGGAATTTTTGCATACCTTGAACTTTCTTTGTATTAAAACCTAATAGTGTGCAGAACCTAAAATCTCTTAAGAAATTGAAAAAGCGCTAAAATATAAAAGCCTTGAGTTGGGAAAAGTCTCCTAAGTTCACAGAAATATCACAGATACCAGTAATGTCTCTTTTTTGTTTTTTAAAACTGTATCAGGAGAACTTCAGGTACCATAAAGATATCACTCATAACTCTTGGAAAGTCAGACGTTTCCTGAATGCCAGCTTTTTTTTCATACCTTAGCAGTAGTTTATGCAAGAACTTATTTATATTTGTAGTGTTAATCAGTGGGACACATGAGTCTGTTCAATTCTATACAATCATATTTACCTTTAATATAATGATATTACTTATAGACCCACTAGTGAACTGCTGTCACTTCTATTTATTCACTTTACAATTAAGTTCAACCTCATTAGCTAACTGTTCACCCATCTCAAGCCTCTGTGTATCTCTAGGTCCCCTATGTTGTATATTATAAGCCTCTGATTTTACCTTTACCATGGTCATAAAAGTGGAATCATACAGTATCTATCCTCTTGTATCTGGCTTATTTCATTTAGCATTATGTCCTCAAGGCTCATTTATCTTGTTATGTCGTTCAGGACATCATTTTGTCTGACTGCTGCATAATATTCCATCATATGTATGTACTATATTTTGGTAATCCATTCGTCTGTTCATGGACACGTGGATTGTTTCCATCTTTTGACGATTGTGAATAGTGCTGCTATGAACATCAGTGTGCAAATCTCTGTTTGTGTCACTGCTTTCAGCTCTTCTGGGTATATACTGAGTAGTGGTATTGTTTGGTCATGCAACAACTCAAAATTTAGTTTTCTAAGAAACCACCAGACTGTCTTCCAATAGCAGCTGTACCATTATACATTCCCGCCAGCAGTGCATAAGTGTCCCAGTTTCTCCACATCCTCTCCAACGTTTGTAGTTTCCTGTTTTTTAATAGTCATTCTTATAGGTGTGAGGTGGTATCTCTTTGTAGTCTTGAGCTGCATTTCCCTTATAGCTAATGAGAATGAGGTTTTTAGCCATCTGTATTGTATTATAAGCAGCATATGGCTGGGTTATGTTTTTTTGAATACATTCTGCCAATCTGTAACTTTTAAATGGTAACTTTAGACCATCAACATTCAAAGTTATTACTGGGAAAGTGTTCCTTAAATCCACCATCTTATCCTTTGGATTTTATTTGTCAGATCTATATATTCTTTTCCATCTTTCTCTTTTTAACCTTTAAGTTGCTCTTACTGGTGCTCTTCAATTCTGTGCCCTTTTCCAGACCTCCCTGTCTTATCTTTATTTTTGGCCGGCAGAACTCCCTTTTTATTTCTTGTAGGGCTGTTGTGTTGTTGACAAATTCTTTCACCGTTTGTCTGTGAAATTTTTAATCCCTCCCTCATTATGAAGGACAATTTGACTGGGTACAGATTCTTGGCTGGAAATCTTTCTCTTTCAGGATCTCAAATATATCATACCACTGCCTTCTTGTCTACATAGCACCAGTTGAGTAGGCCAAACTCAGTCTTATGTGGTTTCCCTTGTATGTAGTACATTGTTTTTCTCTTGCCGTTTTCAGGATTTTCTGCTTCTCTTCAACATTTGACAGATTGATTAGTATGTGTCTTGGGAAAAGACTATTTGGATTTATTCTATTTGGAGTTCTTTGAGCTTCTTTGACTTGCATATTTATGTCCATTTTATGTGCTGGGATTTTCCCCCCATTATAGCCTCAACTAATCTTCCTAGCCCTTTACCCTTCTCTTCTCCTTTTGGGATACTGATGATTCTTACATTTGTGTATTTTGTTTTGTCCATCATTTCCCTGAGATCCAATTCAAATTTTCCCACCGTTTTCGCCATTTGTTGTTCTGAGTGTTCAAAATCAGTTGTCCTGTCCTCTAATTCTCTTATTCTTTCTTCTGCCTCTTCAAATCTGTTGTGTCTCTAGTATATTTTAATTTTGTCTACTGCATCTTTAATCTCTGTGATATCTTTTTTCCTATTTATTCTTTCAGATTCCTCTTTATGCTCTCCTAGTGTCTTTTGATCTCCTTTATGTCATCAGCCGTCCCATTGATTCTTTTTAGTATTGTTATATGAGCATCTTTGATTAGTTGTTCTAAAGTCTTTGCTTCCTCTAGTTTTTTAATTTGGTCATTAGGCTGAGCTATATCTGTCTGCATCATGGTATGCTTAATGATCTTCTGTTGCCTTCACAGCATGTAAATATCTTGATGAGCAGGGTGCGGGTGCAGGAGTCTCCAGAGAGGAGAGGCAAGACTGTGTGCTTGCAGGAGAGGTGGGTTGGGCTGGGGCGGGCATGCACTTGCACAGTGGGAGTGTGGGGTGGGAACGCATGCAGGGTGTGTGAGTCGGGGTGGGAGCACTTGGTGCACAGTAGGGAGCCAGATGATGGGGTTCAGGTTGGGGGGAGTCATAGGTCACAGGCAGTGCACGTGAGGGTAGTGCATTCAAAAGGTGTGGCTTGGCTTACTTCCTAGTCCCCACCTCCCTGTCCATGCAGTACTGAAGGTTCCAGGCCTCTGTCTGGAAATGGACACAGGGGGCTGTTTGCACTAGCTGGATGGTCTCTGGTTCTCTGCGCCTCAATTCTTTAGCTTTTGCAACCAGGGCTTCCCTATGTGGTGTAGAAAATCCTCCCGGGTCACTTACACCCTGGAATGTCCCAGTCACTTTCCGTCCCTTCTCTAGCTGTTCTTTGGAGCAGGGGTGAAATCGATCTCTCCTTTACCACCATCTTCCTGGAATTCCCCTGAGTGCCACCTTTTGAATTACTCCATTTATGAATTGTTTCTTCTCTCCTACCTAGGTGTTCTGATTGCTTTTCATAACCCATCCATTATGTCTTTCCAGAAAAAACTTGGATCTCACTGTGGTTATAGGTAGTCTCATTCTTAAATTGAGCCCTAATTGTGTCATTGTATTCCTCCCCCATCCTGTTCCCTAAATTGGCAGACGATGGAAAGCTAAGGGTTTGTAATCTGGTAATCATACTCACCCTGAATCTAACCCTGAATAAGAAGTACGTACAAAGCACATAATTGGAATTTTGCACTCATTTCGTCTTCTCATTTTATTTTTCTCTTCAACATTGGCTTTCCTGAAATGTAACAGTAAGTTGAAGAAACTAGATCTCTGTTGACCACCTTCTAGTCAGAATAGTACCTTTTCTTTGAACTGATTCTACTTTAAACTTTCTCTATCATTTGATGATTTGACACTAATTATCTTTCTTGAAATATTTTTCTTGGTTTTGGAATACTGTATGTTCTTGATTCACTTCCTGTCTCATTGGCCATTTCCCTTGTTTCCTTCTGAAACATAAAAAGAGAAGGTTTGAACTTGACCCCTAATATTTCTACTTAGAATGTAGCCTCAGACGGATTACTATAAATTCTTCCTATTAAAGTAACATTCAGTCATTACCTCACAGTGTGGTTTTAGGAACTGTTGAGAATCTATACAAATGTAATTGCTTTATATTTTATAAGTACTTTTCATTCACTCAAACCATATCTTTTGATCACTTTACTGTCCATAGAGGAGATATGGCCCAATAGTTAAGAGCATGAGCTCTGGACCCAGGCTTTCTGTTCATATCCTCCATAGTCTGTCCCTTACAGGGACATTGTGTGACATTGGGCAAGTTACTTAACCTCACCATGCCTCCTTTGCAGAATCAGCATAATTAAAAAAGCTTCCTCATAAGGCTATAGGGGGAGATTAACTGACTAAGTAAATGTAAAGAATTTACCTAGAACATAGTAAACACTCTATTAATATTAGCCGTTGTCATCATTATCATCACCATCATCACAATATGCCAGATAGTATTTTAGGAGCTGGAGTACAAAATTTAAGTACTTAACATGTGATTTCTATTTGTACCCTCAAAACAACCTAATGAGATAGTTGATATTTCCTTAACATGGATTAAAAGAAAACTGCTTAAGGAACTTGCCTAGAGGCACATAGCTAGGGAGTGGGAGCATTGGGATTCAAATCACATGTATTTGAAGCTATTACCCTCTAGCTCATTCCTGTGTCACAATAACTAATTGGTACAGGAAAACAGGATTACAAAAATGACAGACATTGGACATGTTGCAAAGATTTAAGAAATCTTAAAATTCTTATAGACTTTCCTGGCATTCTTTTTTTTTTTTAGTGAAATTAGAATGGAATAATAATAGGAGTTAGTGTCTCCCCAGCTACCTATTTGTCTCAGGTGAGTAATAGGCATTTTTACGGACTGGTGCCAGTCTGTTAACTTTCTTACTAGTCCCTGATGAGATAAATATAGAATACCAGTCTGTGAAGAGATAAGTACAGAAACCAAGAGTGAACATTTAGAAATTTTTATGGCAATTTTTCAGAATAATTTCATGCTTGTTGTAACTAGTGTTAAAAAACTGGGGCTTCATGCCTTGACTTAGAAGTAGATTGGTGAATGATGGTATAGATATATGATCAGATATTGTGCTGCTGCAAAAAGGAACAAAGTTATGAGGCATGCAACATTGTGAATGAACCTGTGGGATATTGAGTGAGGCGAAATAAGCCAGAAACAAAAGAGCAAATACTGTATGGACTCATTTAGAAAATATTTATAAGAAAACAAGGGCCTAGATTGTAAGCAATTATAGCAGTCACATTTACTCCAGAGTGGTAATTGTTATTTCTAGATTTTGAGAGGCTGTTTTATGTATGTGTAACCTGGTACTTTGAGATAAGAATGAAGTTTATCAGGTCGAGATTAAGGTAATTCAGAATATAGGGGTAAGGAAGACATTGCGTGTATTTTAGAAACTCATCTCCTCTTTGAGACCAAAGGAAGAAAGGTTTATTTTATCCAGAACCTAAATTTTCTGTAGCACATAATCTAATTCAGTCTGTCTGTGTAGATCATTTAAACAATCCAGACTCAGGGAGCCCAGAGTGAAAATAAGGGCCTTTCCTCCTGTATAGTTTAATATAATGCCTGGATACATCCCAGAGTATATTAAGCAGATAATCAAAAAATATTGGCAAAGTCCCTTTGGAGAGAAGGGAGAAAAAATATGGAACTATTAAACTTTACCACCAGGGAAACCCTGGATACTGTGTCAAACATGAGGCACACCCAGTCAGTAGGCCAAGCTCTTGATCTTGAAGTTTACTCTTGTGAAGCTTATGTATGTAGTGGAGAAGCTTAGCCTACTTATAAACAATAAGTCCCTCCCTCTCCCTCTCCCCTCTCCCCCTCTCCCCCTCTCCCCCTCTCCCCCTCTCCCCCTCGCCCCCAGCCCAACTCTGCCAGTGAAATCAATGCCCTCCCCATGACATCCAGGGGTGAAAGTCTCTATGACAGCATGGGAGATGATTCCGGAATGAATCTGGCCCTGCACCATGGGATCAGCAATGCCATTTGGACCAAAAAGGGGAAAAGAAGTGTAACAAATAAGGTGTTAGTGGCCAAGAGAGTTCAAATAGAGACAAAAGGCTACTCTGGAGGTCACTCTTAGGCCAGCTTCAGTTAGATATTGCTCCCTACCATAACTTGCCAACCCCCAACCAAAACCATTCCTACCAATCCTAAAGAATGCCTAGGGCATTACATAAGATTCTAAAAAGGTTCCATGCACTAGGGTAACTTTCCAGAAACCTATGACTTCCGGATGGATCCCTGCACCAGGTAAGTCCCAAAATGCTGAGGGATTAGCCTTTCCAGAATATCAACTACTTCATCCCCCTAGCCCATGTTATTGACAGCCCCTTCCAACATGAAAACATTAGAATGGCATAGTCCATATTCCCCTAAAGAGTGTGAGAAAGATCAAAGTTGATGGTGGAGTTATACAGAGAAGGTGGGGTTTAACAAATGAGTAGGCTTGCTGAATCATTATATTGATATTTCTTTTAGTTTCCAGTATCTTAGAGCAGCTAGAAGTACAAACCTAAACTTATGGAGTTGTAACCCATACCAAACTCCTAAATCTGTTCTACAACTAATTGTTGTGATGTGCTTTGAAATTTATTGCTTTTTTGTATATATGTTATTTTTCACAAAAGAGGGGAAGTCGATTGTGATGATGAAAAAAAATCCAACTTAAACAAAAATCTATTCTCCCTGAAGAGCTGTTTCACACCTTTACCAAACTCCTTATATCTCGTTATCTCCTGCCTTCCTTTAGAGAAGAAGGTATCATATCTTAGAGAAGAAATTGATGCAAGAACTTCATTACAACTTCTGGCCTTTCTCTGCTCCTATCACTATTATAAGACAGACTTCATTTTAAAGCTGTACTTATACCTGATCCTTACCACCTTAGTTCAGAGTATGATTTGATGCTTGATTCGGGAACAGTTCTTCTATTTGTGCTTAATCCCATTCCTTCATTTCCCTTAGGGTTTTCCTTCATCAGTTACACCTCTCTCCTATATACCTTCAATTTAATCTCTTTGATTCCTTCCCCTAAGCTTAAAAACATTTTAAAGACTATCTTGTCCTCTAAAAAAAATTCCCTTAACCCTGCCATTAACTTTTTTTTTTTTTTTTTTTGCATGAGCGCACCGGGAATTGAACCCGGGTCTCCGGCATAGCAGATGTGAACTCTGCCTGCTGAGCCACCATGGACCTAAAGCATAGGTTTAGTATAGCTTGATTTTATCTTTTTTCAAAATCACACAGTAAGTAGCTAATAAAGGTAGCTCAGTCTCATTTATATAGATGGGCTTAAGTAACAGCCTACCTTATTGACAGGACTAAATGAGATATTGTAGGATGATGTTAAATGTATGTAGGTGTTAAATGAATGTTAGTTTCCTTTCCTTCCTCTCTAGTTCCTTGGGGGCAGGGGCTATGTCTAAATCACTTTTGTATCCCTAATACATACCACAGTCATGGGCACAGAGCAGGCACATAGTAAGTATGTACTGAACTTAACTACTTGTTGAACCTCTTTTGCCTCTCTCTCCAACCTTTGTTTATGTAGGAACTGTAAAGGAGGGCTCGGAAGAATGTGGAGGGCTGCGGTTGATTCAGTGGCAGCCTTCTCATTCATAGTAAAGAACAATGAGTTCTAATTTTGTGGCCCTATCATAATTCACTCTTTTAGTGAAATAAGTAATTTAACAAGTATAAGTAACAGCAGCAAACACGACTGTGTACTCATACTGCATATTGCCACATAGCACATGTCTTCCACTAGAACTCCTGATCATCCTGAGCTTCACTTCTTTGCAGGACACCAATTTACGCTCCTTGTTCAGGGTGAACATTCCATCTGTATGGCTACATTCCAGCCTTCTGACTACTGCAGGATCCATGAGATCTCAAGTCTGGTTTTCACATAAAATACAATGATTCAGAGCTGAAAAGTTTTTCCCCACATATTGAGTAAGAGTATTGACCCCTGTCTCTTCCCAGTGTCAGTATACTTGTTTGTCCATTTAAAATATCCTATGAGATTTTGTACTAATGAATTAGGAATATTAATTAAAAAAAAAAGTATTGGCAAGTCCCCTTGAGGGATGTGAGAAAAAATGTGAAACTATTAAATGTTACCACTAGGGAGTAAAAAAGTTTTTGCAAAGTCCCCTTGGGGGAATGGTGAGAAAGGGGGAAAATTCAACTCCCCCAAGTGGAGAATTCTTGATATTCTCACAAGCAGTGGGGACAACCAAAGAAAAGGCTGAGTCCCCAAACTTGGGGTTTGTTCCTATAAAACTTAACCCCACAAAGGATATGTCAAGTCTACTTAAAATTAGGGCTAAGAGTCACCCCAAGAGAACCTCTTTTGTTGCTCAAATGTGCCCTCTCTCTCCAGCCAACACAAGCACACTTACCGCCCTCCCCCTGTTTACATAGGACATGACTCCCAGGGGTGTGGACCTTCCTGGCAACGTGGTTCAGAAACCTTAGAATGAAATCGATGCAAATGTACTAATAAATGATGATCATACATCTATGTGATGATATTAAGAATTACTGATTGCATATGTAGAATGGAATGATTTCTAAAAAAGAAACCTTAGAATGAGCTGGGACTCAGTATCAAAGGATTGAGAAAACGTTCTCGACCAAAAGGGGGAAGAGTGAAATGAGACAAAATAAAGTGTCAATGGCTGAGAGATTCCAAACAGAGTTGAGAGGTTATCCTGGAGGTTATTCTTATGCATTAAATAGATATCACCCTGTTAGTCAAGATGTAATGGAGAGGCTAGAGGGAACTGCCTGAAATTGTAGAGCTGTGTTCCATTAGCCATGTTTCTTGAAGATGATTGTATAATGATATAGCTTTCACAATGTAACTGTGTGATTGTGAAAACCTTCTTTCTGATTCTCCTTTTATCTACCTTATCAACAGACAAGTAAAACATATGGAATAAAAACAAATAATAGGGGGAACAAATGTTAAAATAAATTTACTTGATTGAAATGCTAGTGATCAATGAAAGGGAGGGGTGAGGGGTATGGTATGTATGAATTTTTTTTCTGTTTTCTTTTCATTTCTTTTTCTGAATTGATGTAAATGTTCTAAGAGATGATCATGATGATGAATATGCAACTATGTAATAATATTGTGAATTACTGATTATATATGTACAACGGAATGATCATATGTTAAGAATGTTTATGTTTGTTTATTGTTATATATTTTTTTAATTAAAAAATTAATTAAAAAAATTTTTTTAAGTTACCACTGGGGAAACCCCTGATACTGTGTCAGACATTAGGGACGACACCCAAATCAATAGGCCCAGCCCTTGATCTTAAGGTTTGCTTTTATGAAGCTTATATATGTAGTGGAGAGGCTTATTAGCCTATCTGTAGGTATGCCTAAGAGTTATTTCCAGGGGACCTCTTTTATTGCTCATATGTGTTCTCTCTCTAAGCCCAACTCTGCAAATGAAATCATTGTCCCCTCAGCTCCCTCCTTCCCACGTGGGACATTACATCCAGGAGTCGTGGAGATGACTTCCAGGCGTGAGCCTGGCCCTGGTACTGTGGGATCAACAATGCCACCCTGACCAAAAGGGGGAAAAGAATTGTAACAAATAAGGTATCAGTCACTGAGAGAGTTCAAATAGAGTCCAGAGTCTACTCTAGAGGTCACTCTTAAACAAGCTTCAGTTAGACATTGCTACCTACTATAACTTGCCAAACCCCAAGTAAAACCATTCCTGCCAATCTTAAAGAACACTTAGGGCATTATATAAAATTCTACAAAGGTTCCATGCACTAGAATAACTTTGCAAAAACCTACAACCTCCAGATCGGTCCTTGAACCAGATAAGTCCTGAAATGCATTGAGGCCAGCCTCTCCAGAACATCAAATAGCTCCATCTCCCTGTCCCATATTATCGACAGCCCATTCCAACGTGCCAAAGTTATAATGGTCATAGCCCAAATACCCCTAAAGAATGGGAGAAATATCAAAGTTTTTTTTTTAATTTATTTTATTTGTTAAATATACCAACATACAAACACAAACATTCTTACCATGTGATCACTCCATTCTACATATATGATCAGTAATTCATATCATCATCACATAGTTGTATATTCATCATCATGATAATTTCTTAGAACATTTGCATCAATTCAGAAAAAGAAATAAAAAGAAAACAGAAGAAAATTCATATATACCATACCCCTTACCTCTCCCTTTCATTGGTCACTAGCATTTCAATCTAAGTTTATTTTAACATTTGTTCCCCCTATTATTTATTTTTATTCCATATGTTTTACTCGTCTGTTGATAAGGTAGATTAAAGGAACATCAGACACAAGGTTCTCAGAATCACACAGTCACATTGTGAAAGCTCTATCATTATGGAGTCATCTTCAAGAAATATGGCTACTGGAACACAGCTCTACATTTTCAGGCAGTTCCCTCCAGCTTCTCTGTCATACCTTAACTAAAAAGGTGATGTCTACTTAATGTGTAAGGATAACTCTCGACTCTGGAATCTCTCAGCCATTGACACTTTATTTTGTCTCATTTCTCTCTTCCCCCTTTTGGTCAAGAAGGTTTTCTCAACTCATTCTAGGAAGAAAGCTCAAAGTTGATGGTGGAGTTATGCAGAGAAATTAGAGTTTAGCAAATGAATTTGAATGCTGAATCATACTGATATTTCTTTTAGCCTCCAGTATCTTCAGAGTTCGTTATGACAAACTCTGAATGAAATCTGTTCTACAACTAATTGCTGTGATGTGCTTTGAAATGTATTGCTTTTCTGTGTATATGTTATTTTTCACAAGAAAGTAAAGTCGCTTGTGATGATAAATGCACAACTATATAATGATTTTTTGAACCATTGATTGTACACTTTGGATGATTATGTGGTATGTGACTATATAATATATATCAATAGAAAGTACATAATTAAATAAAACGGGGGCTTCTGTTTTATGTAATAGTAAAAAAGTGGACTTGTATTTTATTTTCATTTCATTTTTCTAGTAATTTTTTTCCTGTATTTTACAATAGTTTCTGTCTATGGCTCATGGAATTTTAAAAACATAAACTGGTCTTTCACCACAAATAGAGCAGCACAGATCTACATGACAGTTACTGTGAGGGGTCTCTGCCCCATATTAATGGTTCTCTAAAGGCATATAGCCTTAGATTCCCCAACTCAGAGAATATGAGCAAAATTTCTGCTGTTCAAGCCCTAAGTGTAGAGGGTAGAGTTGGGGAACTCTACGGCTATATATATGCCTTTAGAGAACTTCTCTACCTAACTAAAGTGTATTTATCCTTTAATGTGCTTCCTGAATCCCATTTCTTTCATAAGGCCTTCCCTGACAGCTAAAGCTAATGTTGATCTGTTTCATTGAATTTCTATAGCATTTATTTACCTCTATGTTGTTTTCTTAAACTTTTTTTTCATTTTGATTTAACTGTTTTCCTGCACATACTCCTAGGTCTTGTTTGCAACAAAATTCTAAATCTCTTAAGGGTAGAGACCAGCTCTTATTTCACTGTTGTTTCTTTTGAGTGTCTCGTACAGTCAGTGTTTATAATAAAGTAGGTTTTCTGTTTTTTTAAGATTTATTATTTTATGCCAGATAGTAAGAATTAACTTGTGAATTCTTTCTATAGCAACCCTGTGAGGTAGAGAATATTTATTTTGTAAATGAAGAAACTGGGTCTCTGTGACCTGCCCAAGATCACAAAACTAGTTATAGGTAAAACTTAGATTTGAATCTAATTCTTTTGACAGCTAAAATTAGTGCTTAGTCCATGAAGATTACTTACTTTCATTTATTCAATGAATAATCCTCTTGGCATAATTATAACAAAGTCTTAATATTTCTGCAACATCTTAGCTTAATGATTTAGGGATGTCTACATATTTCTTTCATATGCTTGAATCAGTAGACTATTTGCAAGCATTGTATAGAATCATTTTTATGAGCAGAGGGGCAATATACTTATTTTTATACAGTTATTAATCAACAGGAAATAATAAAACAAACTACGTATACTCTTGAAAACTTTACTGTAACTGGGTGGATCGTATAAATAAAAACAAGTGCTGTTATATGCTTCAGAGGTTGTGGTAAATCTTTCAGAATTCTGTTTTTTAATTATAAGATGGGCCATCTCTTTGAAAATAGTTATGCCACATAAAATGTACACTTTTTAAACTAGCCAAAATAGCATATATTTATCAGCACAATTATATATCAGAGTCATTGTTTGTGCTTATTCTCTTTTCACAAAGACTAAAGATTTTTTTTTAGTGTGGTAGATAGTATGTGGTAGTTAAGCTCGGTTGTCAGCTTGGCCAGGTGAAGGTACCTAGTTCTGTTGCTGTGGACATGAGCCAGTGATACCTGAACCTCATCTGTTGCTCATTACATCTGCAGTCAGCTAGGATGTGTGCCTACTACAATTGAATGATGTTTGATTTAATTGGCTGGTGCTTAAATGAGAGAGCTCAACATAGCATAGCCCAACCAGCTCAGCATACCTCATCTCAGCAATCGCAGCTCAACCCAGGCCTTTGGAGATGCAGAAAGGAATCACCCCAGGGAAAGTTGTTGGAACCCAGAGGCCTGGAGAGAAGGCCAGCAGAGATCGCCCTGTGCCTTCCCGTATAAGAAAGAACCTCAGCTGAAAGTTAGCTGCCTTTCCTCTGAAGGACTAATGAAATAAATCCCCTTTTATCAAAAGCCAGTCTGTCTCTGGTATGTTGCATTCCAGCAGCTAGCAGACTAGAACCAATGTTTGTACCATAAAATTTGCCATATTAACTATTTTTAAGTGTACACTTCAGTGGCATTAATTCATTCACAATGTTATGCAACCATCACCACTTTCTGCTTCCGAAACTTTTCCTCATCCCAAACAAAAACTTTAAATCCCTTAAGCAGTAATTCCCCATTTACCCCTCCCCAGCCATGGTAGCCTGTAGTCTGTTTTCTGTTTCTACAAATTTGCCTAATCTAGATCATATAAGTGTAACCATACATATTTGTGTCTTTGTGTCTGACTTATTTTACTCAACATATCTTTTTTCAGGGTTCATCCCTATTATAATGTGCATCAAAACTTCTTTTCCTTTTATGGCTGAATAATTTTCCATTGTATGTATATACTGCATTTTGTTTGTCATTCATCTATTGATGGACACTTGGGTTGTTTCCAGCTTTTGGTTATTCTTAATAATGCTTCTGTAAATATTGATGTATAGGTATCAGTTTGAGTCCTGCTTTCAGTTCTTTGGGAATTATACCTAGGAGTGGAATTGTTGAGTCATATGGTAATTGCATGTTTAATATTTTGGGGAACTGCCAAACTGTTTTCCTAAAGATTCTTAATAACATTCAGCAAATGACAAAGAATTTTGTTGCTTTTCATAAAGTATGTTCCACTTCACTCCTCCACAGAACAGTGTGGTAGTTAGAACCTGAATCTGAAGCCAGACTACCTGAGTTTAAATCCAAGCTCTGCCATTGTATATAAAAAGGATAGATAATAAGGCACCTACCTCATAGAGGTTGCTGTAGAATGCTAAAAACAATGCTGAGCACATTTTAAGTATTAATTAAATGTCATTATCATTTACAAATACATTTATCATGTATTTATTTAATACATCTAGGCATACGAGAGAACACTGAGGTCTCATTTGCGTTTCCTAAGAGTTTCTGCCAGCTGGAAGCTTTTGACGGATATATTTTTGGTTCTTGAGTGTTGGAGCATCACAGTACCTGAATCAGTTATATTACCCTCTTCTAGCTTTGAAATTCTAGGATCTGTTCTGAAAGGTTTGGCAGTTTCACTTCTCTAATTGCCTTGTCTAAGGTAATGACAGGTGCACAAATAACTTTTTGAAGATTGTGACAATAAGGGATCCAAATGTGAGTTAAAACTCACCAGTGTTATCCATGTGAAAATAACTGAAGTGCTAATCAAATGAATAGATAGATGCTTTATACCCCTTGCTAAATTCCTATATGTGCAGACTATGACAACTGAGGCACATTGTAGTCCTCTACTTGGTGCTTGGCAGATTTCTTTTCACATAGATCATGAGATTCATCCTAATTTCAGAACAGGTAATGTGAAAAAGTCTTTGAAGAGATGAAATATGTAATTTAACTGTTTAGGAAGAATAAGATCTTCCAAGTGAATTGTGTGCTATTTTATTCCCAATTGGGTACTATCTTGCACACACACGAATTATGATAATACCATACATATATAACACTGAAAACTCATTTTTACTGTATGAGTAGGTTTTTTTATATGGTGGTAAAATAATCAATGTCATTTTTTCCATAGAACTACTTTCTGCTTTCTTCCTCGATGGATAAAACAGTCAGGTTATGGCACATTTCCAGAAGAGAATGTCTTTGCTGTTTTCAACATATAGATTTCGTCACTGCCATAGCTTTCCATCCAAGAGTAAGTAGTTGTTTATACATAGCTGGTTATACCTAAAGAAAGATGAAGAAACCTGGTTTCTAGTGATTTGATCAGTGAGTGGAAAAGTATTTGCAAAGTCCCCTTTGGGGAATGGTGAGAACGGGGAAAAATTCAACTTCCCCAACTTGAATTTTTGATATTCTCACAAACAGTTTGGACGGCCAAAGCTATAGGCTGAGCCTCCAGTCTTGGGGTTTGTTCATGTGAAACTTAACCCCATAAAGGATAGGTCAAGTTTACATAAAATTTAGGCCTAAGAGTCACCCCCAAGAGACCTCTTTTGTTGCTCAGATGTGGCCTCTCTCTCCAGCCAACACAACAAGCAGACTCACCACCCTCCCCCTGTCTACGTGGGACATGACTCCCAGGGGTGTGGACCTTCCTGGCAACATGGGACAGAAATCCTGGAATGAGCTGAGACTCAGCATCAAGGGATTGAGAAAAACCCTAGAATGAGCTGAGACTCAGCATCAAGGGATTGAGAAAACCTTCTCGACCAAAAGGGGGAAGAGTGAAATGAAACAAAGTGTCAATGGCTGAGAGATTCCAAACAGAGTTGAGAGGTTATTCTGGAGGTTATTCTTATGCATTAAGTAGATATCATCTTGTTATTCAAGATGTAATGGAGAGGCTGGAGGGAAATGCCTGAAAATGCAGAGCTGTGTTCCAGTAGCCATGTTTCTTGATGATGATTGAATAATATAGCTTTCACAGTGTAACTGTGAAAACCTTGTGTCTGATGCTCCTTTTATCTACCTTGTCAACAGATGAGTAGAATATATGGAATAAAAATAAATAATAGGGGGAACAAATGTTAAAATAAATTTAGTTTGAAATGCTAGTGATCAGTGAAGGCGAGGGGTAAGGGATATGGTATGTATAATCTTTTTTTTCTGTTTTCGTTTTATTTCTTTTTCTGTTGTCTTTTTATTTCTTTTTCTAAATTGATGCAAATGTTCTAAGAAATGATGAATATGCAACTATGTGATGATATTGAGAATTATTGATTGTATATGTAGAACAGAATGATCATATGTTAATGTTTTTGTTTGTTGTTAATTTTTTTTAATTAATAAGTAAATAAATTAAAAAAAAGAAACCTGGTTTCTCTGGAGGGTAACTGGACTATAGGAAAAACATTATGAACAGCCATATAGTTAAAAGCCCTTAATTTAATGTTTAGTTTTGCTTTAAAAATGAGAAAAGAAATGGTCTGATAATCTGCAATAGAAGACCTTGAAATGTCCTGGCACCGTAGGATCAACAACCCCCTTCTGACCAAAAAGGGGAAAAGAAATATAACAAAATAAGGTATAAGTGGCTAAGAGGATTCATATAAAGAGGCTATTCTTGAGGCTACTCTTACACAACCTTCAACTAGATATTGCTAATTACCACGGTTTGCCAAACCCTAACTAAAACCATTCCTGTTAACCCTAAAGAATACCTAGGGCTCTATCTGAGATTCAACAAAAGTTTCACATGCTAAGATTACTTTCTAGAAACCTACAAACTCCAGATGGGTTCCTATCCTAGGCCAGGTAAGTCCTAAAACCTAGAGAGGCCAGCCTTTCTGGGACATCAGTTAGTTCCATCCCCCTATCCCATGTTGTTGACCTCCTTTCCAACATGAAAAAGTTAGTAGGGCATAGCCTAATTACCCGTAAAGATTGGGAGAAGGTTCAAAGGAGAAAGAGGAGTTAGTTATAACTGAGAAGATAGAATTTAACAAATGAACATGACTGCTGAATCACTGTATTGATATTTCTTCTAGCCTCCAATGTCTTGGAGCAACTTAAGGAAAAACTTGAAATTGTAGAACTGTAACCCATACCAAACTCTGAAATGTGTCTCTAACTATTTGTTACAGTGTTCTTTGAAATTTATTGCTTTTTTGTATATATTTCACAATAAAAAATATAAAAATAAAAAACAAGAAATGAAGTTCTAATACATGTGAAAACATAGATGAACCTCAGAGACATCCTGTCCAGTGAAATAAGCCAGACACAAGAGGATGAATATTGTATGATCTCCCTGATATGAAATAATTAGAATATGCAAATTCATAGTCAGAAATTAGATTGCAGGTTACCAGGGACTGGAGTACATATGGGAAATGGGGAATTCTTTATTGAGTTTTTACAAAAACAGAGTTTTTGTTTGGTGTGGTGGAAAAGTTTTGGTAATGAATAGTGGTAAGGGTAGCACAACATTGTCATTATAATTTAACACCATTGAATTGTATACTTGAAAGTAAGTAAAATGGTAAATATTCTAATATATATGTTATTAAAAAGAACTGAGAATGTTATATGCTAAATATAGATATTATTCTAAATATACCAATGAAAAATCATCTCATCCATAATGAGACATCCAGGCTATAAAGAAAGAAATAAAGCATCCTACTAAAGATGAAAGATAGTGGAGATGGGGGAAGTAGAAGACATAGCACATGAATAGAGAAGAAAGGGAACTACATAGGCAGGCATAGTTAGGAGGCTTAGTGAGGGGAGAAACATGGGAGAGGCAAAGATCAAAATTCATTATGAGGTAAACTTAAATACAGAATTTACAGGTGACCCACCAACTTCCTTACCCCTTTGTCATGTATGATTACATTTCCAGTCACATCTTTATCTGTATATTTCACACCCATTGTCTTTAATGCAGCATTTGAATTATATTCACAGTTCTTTCTCTTTTCCTCTAAATTAAGAGAGAAGACAAAGCTTTTTTCCCCTTCAATATAATTTCCCTCCCTAAGCAGGCTTATAGCATAGGCAGTAATAATTTTGGACCCTTGGAAGACTTGATTAGGAACTTTTAACAATTAACCATGTTTAGTTTATCTTAGTACATTACCGGCTTTTACCATCAAGCCTTTAGAGACTACTTTCTGAAATACACTCCCATCCTGTCACACAAGGATGCAATGAAAGATAGATTTATCCCTATTCACAACTGTGAGAAACACCCTTTTCTCCAACCCGTTTTAGTTATGCATTATCAGGATGGAAGGAGAGAGATATGTGGTGATAGTTAACTATGTAGTACTTTAAGGTTTCTGTTGAATTTTAATTTTACTATATTTTATTTTGGAAGCTGAAATGCCCTATTTCTAAAAATCTGTCACCCTGCATGGTTTGTGAGAGGGGCTCGGGAAAAATGTGGTGGTGTTTACATTTTCTTAGGAAATAGACTTTATTAAATAACGTTACATGGAAGGAAGATAGTGGGGTTAAAAGAAATAAGATGTACACACATGTAAGTATGTATGTAAATAAAATTCTCAATCATAAGAGCAAGATGAAGTATTTTTACTTGATCACCTCTTCTACTGGTAGACATTGAGTGGTGCCTACTATACCATAACTATAAAATGCTCATCCTTTGTAAGTTGTTCTTGTCAGGCTTTAGGGGTGGGTAAATAATAATCTTGAGAAGAAAATCTGTTTCTTGTTTTGGCATCCCAGTTATTTAATGTGTGATTCTTAGATCAGCTTAGTGGTAGGATTGGTTTACTTATAGCATGGTTTTTCAACCTTTACACTATTGACATTTTGGCCCAGATAATTCTTTATTTTGGGAGGCTGACCTGTGTATTATAGGGATGTTGAGCAGCACAGTGTTCCCCCTCCCCGGCCCTGTTAGTGTTTCCTCATGTCTAACTGATGAAAATTGTAGTACATGCTCATGCCTAAACAAATAGTCACTGGAAAAGGGAATGAGCTAATGTTGTGACAACCAAAATTGTCTCCAGACATTGCCACATGTCCCTTGGGGAGTAAAATTGCCCCTGGTTGAAACCCCTGGCTTCTAGTCAGATTCAGAATTTGAATAAGTAGGGTAATTCGCTGCTGACATGATGTCCTAGTTCCAAAAAATGACTGATTCTGTGGGCCACTAGCAGGTGTTAAATTTTATTCCAAGTATTAAATCTATCCCAGAGATAGGGAATGAGGAGAAACGTACAGGGTTCCTATTTTGAATGAGGGAAATGTTTTGGGAATGGATGATGGTGATGGTAGCACAACACTGTGGATGCAGTTAATGGCACTGAAATATATATCTGAATATGGTTAAAAGAAGAAATGTAAAAAAAAAAATCTTCCCAAAATATAGGTAAATTTATCATTATAAGAAAGTGTTTCCCAAAGTATGTTCCTTGAAGGTGCTAACCCTGCTAGATCGTACCTCCCTGCCCCCTCCGCCCCCCTCCCCACAATCCATGGTTAATTAAATTGGACAATACTATCTACTTAATCCCTTTTTTAGAGATTCAGAATACATTAACATCCATACCTCAGAAAAAGCAGTTTGAGGATATGGTACAGTGATTAGAGTGCTGTTTCTTCAAAATGAATACTGAAGTTATTATGTTGTTATTGTTTTTAGCAAATAAAATAACGCTTGCTTGAAAAATGCTTTTGAAATGAGATCTACACATTTTAAACGTTATAGTAGATTTACAGGTTTGGTTTGCTAATGAGTTTTTCTTGATGTAGTAAAATAAAGGCTTTCTCTTTTGCCATGTTTTTTAGGATGACAGATATTTTCTAAGTGGATCCTTGGATGGAAAGCTCCGACTTTGGAACATACCTGACAAAAAAGTGGCTTTGTGGAATGAAGTAGATGGTCAGACAAAACTGATCACAGCTGCAAATTTCTGTCAGAATGGCAAATATGCAGTTATTGGGACATATGATGGCAGATGTATTTTCTATGATACAGAGGTAAATGATTATCATGTTTAAATTATATAGTTAAATACTTAGTAAACAATTTTGTGACTTTGGACAAGTTGTGTGTCCTCTCTGGGCTTTAACTGTCTTATATGTAAATTGGGGCAAATAGTACCATGTTTGTCTGAGGGTTGGATCAGATGATCATCAAGGTTCCTTCTAATTCTAATATTTTTAATTATTATTTATCTTTAGCATTTGAAATATCATACACAAATACATGTCCGATCTACCAGAGGGCGCAATAGAGTTGGAAGAAAAATTACTGGCATTGAGCCTTTACCTGGAGAAAATAAGGTAGTATAATTTTCAAAAATCTCTCTTTACACTGTATGTAGACTCTTGAAAGTTAGTTCTTAATGTCTTTGCAAAGATTATATTGTCTTTCCTGTGGAGTACTGCTTTTTCTCCTTCTGAGGTATATGTGCTCTATACATGTATGTAATACCCTTTTTTGGTTATAGCTTAACTTAGATTAAAAGTTGATATTTTTAACCTTTCCTTTGATTTATTTTTAGATACTGGTAACTTCAAATGACTCCAGAATCAGACTATATGATCTTAGAGATTTGTCACTGTCCATGAAGTATAAAGGTTATGTCAACAGCAGCAGCCAGATCAAAGCAAGTTTCAGGTAAATTGGCAATATGAAATTCTCTAAAGAAATCAGAACATTTCTCCCCTGTTCCCCCTTTTCCATTTATTCATGCCTTATGCTTATATGGTGTTTTTAGTATCTTTGCCCTTTTATACCTGGTATCTCATTTTATCATCATGTAACACTTATATTAGCCACCTGTATAAGATAGTTTGCATTAGAATTGCCCCTATTCTGCAAATGCAGAAATTAAGACCCAGAAAATTCAGCGATTTGCCTGAGGTTACACAGTTAGTTGAAAAGCCAGGATTAGATGACTCTCAACACCAGAAGCTTTGCTTTTCTATAAGCTTTATAAGAGGAGGCAACCATCCAACCCCATGGTCCTGTTCCTTTTAAGTACAGAAGCTAATAAAGCTTTGTAACATCCTAAAGTATAGTGTCCTGTATTTACTCTTTCACATATGATGATTATCTGAAATCTGATTTGGGGTCTAGAGGCTCTCCTGAGAAAGGACTACCCACCCTTCCTTCCCTCTTTCTTTCAGCCCTTTTCTTTCTACTTCTTCCTTTATTCTTGAACTAGCCAGTAATTCAGTTGGTAAAGTCCACTCCTTCTCTTCTTCATCCCTTAGGCCATAGTTTCTTCATGTGTGAGCTAACCAGCATCACAGTTACTAGGGCTTCCATAAAAATATATAAGTCTAAGCCCTACTTCACACATTAAAGTATTCTGAATCTCTAGACTGAGAGCAGGAGACTACATTTTCAAATCTCCCTCAGGTGTTTTTTAGGTATTTTAAAGTAGGAAACACTGAGAGGGAAGCCTAAAATGACAAAAATTTAATTTTTATCCTCTTTTCCCCAAATTTAGCCATGATTTTACATACCTCGTTAGTGGCTCAGAAGATAAGTATGTTTATATTTGGAGTACTTATCATGACCTAAGCAAGTTTACTTCAGTCAGGAGAGATCGTAACGACTTCTGGGAGGGCATTAAAGGTAAGTATATACCTACTTTTACATGTTTTATGAGTTAAAATGGAGATATACTGAGATAAATTTGTATAGAAATTATTTTAGAAAAACAGTTCGGCAGTTAAAACTGATTTTACTGTGTATTTGGCTTTGCTCATTTGATTTTATTGTACCAAGGAAGAACTTATGCTGGTCTAAAATTTGAGAAGTCATGTAATCTCAGGGCTTGTATGTGGTATTTTTTAGAAAATTTTTAAAAATAGTTCTTAGTTCTATATTAGGTTTAAAGGATATTTGGCGTGTAATATGCATTATTGCATTTTTTGCATATTATTTTTTGTCTTGATGTTTAATTTCAAATTTATCCGTTATCCTGAAGTAAATTTTTTTTCCTAGCACATAATGCAGTTGTTACATCAGCCATCTTTGCTCCAAATCCAAGTTTGATGTTATCTTTGGATGTACAGTCTGAAAAATCAGAAGGGAACAATAAAGATGAAGATCCTGAAGTTTTGGATAGCATACCCTCTGGTAGGCGATCATATTTTTTTGTTCTTTTTTTTTTTTTTTACCTAGTCAGTATATAGTAGTCTCATTGACTTAGTATTGAATATTATGAGGTTCTTATGAGTGTGGAGAGTTTACAACATAATGGTTGTAGGGTATCTTTTTTTTTTTAACATTTTAGTAACATATTCCTCTGACGTTTTACTTCTTTTAAATTCACCTATGAACTAAAAATGAAAATTTAGTAAGTTCACACTGTTTGCTTACATATAGCAGGTATTCATTGGATGAATGAATTAAACCCAAATAAGGCAGTGTTCTTTTCTTCTTGCCACAAATTAATAGCTTTTCAAGATAGATAGCTATTTACAAGCCTGTTATTTCTTGATATTTGCAGTTTATTCTTTGAGTAGTGGTTCCAGATATATAAAATGCTCATGTTCTGAGGTGAAAAGAAGTTATAAGTAGTATTGAGTGCCAATTATATACAAATTGTTCCTAAGTCTGTTAGAGTCTAGTTAAATCAATCAAATTGAGACCAGTTGTTAATGAAAGCAAGTTTGTATTGTTAAAATCAAGTACAGAATAGTTTATTAAATGTGTTTTCTCAGTCTAAAGACTACAGCCAGGCCTTTTAGAGAGTCTTAAAGCTACACTTATAGATACGATGTACAAAGTGTGCTTCTAAATTTACTAGAATGCTTAGACGTTCTCAAGTCTTTTTTTTTTTTTTTTTTTTTTAGGGAGGAAAGGAAGGAAAGGCAGAGAAGGAAGGAAGGGAGGAAGAAAGGGAAACATTTTTAAACATTTTCTTGTTTTATTATATTTTGTTTGTTTGTTTGTCTCCCACATGGGCTGGGGCCGGGAATCGAACCGGGGTCCTCCGGCACGGCAGGCAAGCACTCTTGCCCGCTGAGCCACCGCGGCCCGCCCTCTCAAGTCTTTTAATGTAACTTAGTTTCACATAATTTCCTGTGTAGTACTGTTTATATTACCCATTTCTTGTCTGTGAAGAGACGTTTTGATAAGCAAACCTGAACTTCAGTCTTGTAATTAAAGTTTTATAATTAAAATTTCTTTTAATCACAAAAGATTTAAAGACTCTGGGTCAGAATTATTAAACTTTTACTAAATGACTATTTGGAAATATTTCTTTCCATTTTATCTTCTCAGAATCAAATTCGGTTTCTCTCTTCTAACTTAAGTCATTTTTTTTCCTTTTTTTTCTAGTGATACCTTTTTATACTCCATACATTTCCTCTTACATATTCTACAAGAGATTATAGCTCATAAAGCAATTTGAGGAAAAATTAAAAATGTATAGTACTTTTCTAGACTTCTCAAACATGGCCATACTAACAAGATTCAGTTAATTCACTGGGCACTTTAAAAAAAATTTTTTTTTTTTTTACATGGGCAGGCACCAGGAATCGAACCCGGGTCCTCTGGCATGGCAAGCGAGCATTCTTGCCTGCTGAGCTACCGTGGCCCGCCCTGGGCACTTTTTAAGGAGTCACAAGTTTTAAAGTATACTCAGATTTGGGTTTACTGTTTTGTACCTATCTAGGTATAATCTAGGAATAAACTCTTAAACCCAGTGTACAGAATCATAAAATATATCTAATTGCTTTCTCTCTTTATTCTTGACATATTTGGTAATTGCCTCAGTTTTCCTCATGTGGAAAATGGTGATAATACCTAGTTTACAAGTTTGTTATAAGAATTAAAGATAGTAAGCATGTTAAGTGCCTAGCAAAATAACTGACCTATAGTTGACATTAACGTTATCATCTTAAATATTTTATACTATAAAGCATTTTATGTATATGATGGATTATTTTCTTCTCTAGCCTTTCTCATATACCGAAGTCCTTTGCTGCTGCTGCTGCTCTACTGCACAGCACTACTTTGAGATATGCCAAAAGGGTGGTAAGGAATGTTCAAAGGCTTAGAAATCTAAATGAGACCATGTCTAACACATCCTGTACATAACTTTGCAATTAAAGCTTAGATTATTTTCTTCCTTTGTACCCAGTCCTTTTTAAATTTACAGTTTTTGCTTATGTGTAATATAGTAGATAACAATGAATTTGCCTTGTTAAATGTTTTTATATGACAGACAAATGTAAGATGCGTTTTTGCTGTTTGGTATATAGCTAAATTGTTCTTCGGTATGAACCATAAAGTAAAAAGGTGCCATCAGCACTCCCAGATCAAACTCGCGTACTTAGTTTCATGACAATTTCAGTATGTCAGCTGTAGGCTAAACCTTCCTGTCAACCTCATTAGGGACCACTGTTAGCATCAGACTTGCACAGCTGATCTCATTCTGCTAGTATTCCAGCCCTTGGGACCAAATGACACCCTAGCCTCTTGCCATGAAATGAAGCATTAGACAACTTAGAGGCCTAGGCTGCTTGGGAGTAAATACAGGCATCCAGGCTCCAAGGACTAAACTCTTCCCAAGCCAGGGAATGATCACCTAAGATAAGTGGAAGTAAGCCTCAGATAGGAGGGAGAGGTATAGCAAGATCAAAGGATTTATAGCTGGGAGTCGGAAAACAGGCTGAAAAGATGGGGAGAGGATCTCTGCCCCCCACGCCCACCCCCCAAAGGTGGAGGGAGGGTCATAAGCATATGAGAATTGCAGAAACAGACATCATGTTCCTTTGAAACCAACCAAAAACTGTTTTTTTATGCTTTTAAGGTATTATGAAGACAGATAACACAGAAGTTCTTCTCTCTGCTGACTTTACTGGAGCAATCAAAGTGTTTATCAACAAAAGGAAAAATGTATCTTAATTTGAAATGACATTTAAAAACTAAAATATCAGTAAGTTTCTGTATGTATCAGGACTGAAAAATACTGTAGTTATTTAGTTTAGCATCTTTTTTTAATTTTTATTGAAAGTTGTTGAAATATAATATATTTTTTGATGGGCGGTGTTACTGATCTAGTAAACGCTGGATTTATAGGCTAGAAAGAAATGTGGCTAGAATAACATTGCCAAGCACTAGGCTTTACATTTTATTATGTTTGTGTTTTTGTTATATGATTGTGAACATGCACAGGTTTTTGCATGAAAATATATTAATATATTAATCATATGTGTGTGCCTTTTGGTTACATGCACTAAATCTAACAATTAAATTATTTCAGTGGCTCTTTTGGCCTCTTACTAGGGGAGAAAGTCTTGTTTCTAGCTTAAACAATTTCTTTTGCACAAAGTTTCATTTTTAAGAAAAAGTGGTATCTTTTGACTGAGTTACTGTTTTGAAAATGTTATATAGGTTTCAGTAGGTCAATAACCACATAAATGGTTTTTATAAATTTCTCAGTTTGGGGACAACATTTTTTTGTGATCTAAATTGTGGATTTAAGATACTTTTCTTTGTATGTGTATATATAATTTTTTTTTTTCTGCCACACTGGAGCACAATGTTTCTATGTAAAGAATTCTTTTCATTCTTTATCCATGAGCACCTGGCTTTGCTCACTTAAAAAAAAAGTAAGCCACATTAAGGAGTGAGTCTTCTTTTTTACAATAATGTAAAAATGGACTGTTTACATTTTTTTAAAGCATTGTAGTTTAAAATTAAGCTGTTTTGTTTTGAGTTGTTGAATTTGAAAGCCTTTGTAAATATCAATATAATGTACCAATGAAATAACATCTGGGGCAATGTAACCCTGATAATGTTGTTGATGGTTAGCATATGTTTCTGAAAATTAAATATGTATTATTAAAGTTGGTCACCAACATTTGCTAAACTATGTGACTTTATTTTCAGATTACTTCAGTAAATGGAGGCATGCAACAAAACTAAATTCTTGTTTTCAGTTTTAGTCAAACTGAAGCCTAGATTTTGGATCCCTAAATTAGAATGCAGTAACTACTAGCCAATAAAATTTTAGTTCCAAACTAAATATGCTAAGAGTTTATATGCTTATATATTCTTTACTGCATTTGTTTTCGGTATGTAAATGAGACGCTAGTGAGTCACAGTCATACAATTCAGCATGGACTTGGAGTTTTCAAACATTGTTGTTTGCCTTGATTTTGCTCCCATGTTGCTTTCTTCCTCACTTTTACCAGTGCTATCTGCTTTTCTCCTTCTCTTCCTCTCTCCTTACCCTTACTTTGGCTTCCTCACTCTTATAGTCTACCAGGCAGATGGAACTGTGATGCCATTGGCTTACTAACCAATAGCAGAGTTTCTTTACTCTCAAGATCTGAGTAGAAATATGATTTGGCTTAGTATTTCTCTTTCGAACTTGATGCCTTCAACTCCTTAAGGAAGCTTGGCTTTCACTATCTTCTCCCTGAGAACTTGTAATCTGCTGTGGGACTGATATTTCATTTGTAGATAATCAGGCAGTAACATATATTTCCTGATAGGTTCTATCTGGTTATTTGAACAAAAAGGCAAAAATAGATGGGAAGCAAGCTTAAAAGATTAATACTGAAGCTTCTAGTTTCGTTTTATGAATATTTGCCATCAC
This sequence comes from Tamandua tetradactyla, assembly GCF_023851605.1. Lineage (NCBI taxonomy): Eukaryota > Metazoa > Chordata > Mammalia > Pilosa > Myrmecophagidae > Tamandua > Tamandua tetradactyla. The sequence goes on along the minus strand of NC_135353.1, from coordinate 49,153,181 downwards.
TATCTATATAAATACCCTGTGAAGTTACAAGTTTGAAAATGAAGCATCAAGATGTATACAAAAAAAGATTGCACAATAGTCTTCCCTAAAATTAGCATTAGAAATTCTCTGTAGTAAGTGATGTGATATAGAAAAGAGCACAGATTTTAGAGTCAGGTAAGCTTGTATTTGATTCCCTTTATTAGTACATTCCTTGGGCAAGTTATTCATCCTCTATTAACTTCCATTTCCGTAACTGTAATATGAGAATACCTACCTCAAATTTTAAAGATTTATTGATAAATCATGTATGCATAAAGTTTAGTATCTAGCCATTAGGTACACTCAACAAACATATTTCTCTCTCCCTCTTCCAAATCCCCTTGGTGCCCTGCCACTACCACCCCACCCTATACCATCATCTCTACCCCCCCAAAAAAAACACAGTATATAGAAGTGGTTTCCAGACAAAGATTTCATGGGCAAATATCATCTTGAGGATTTATATAAGGCACCAACTTATATTTTTGCCACCCCAAGACACCTTTTTTTTATTGCCACCATCTACTAACGTGTACTAACAGCGCTTCATAAAAAGCAAACATGTTAATACTAAAAAAAAAAAAATAGGTAGAACATAATCTTATAATCTTAGAGCAAAAGTCTTTAAAAGTAATAAACTTAGCTTTTGAAAAAAGTAGCACTCCCTTATTTTTCCAATTTCTTTGGTGAAAATTCCATCACAGATTTGTTGTGACAGGCTGAGAACCACTGTAGTAGATGAAAAAGTTTAAAGCCATACATCATTAAAAGCTCTTTGAGGAGTAATATTAATATTGATGACCTTAATTGGAATTAAAATATTAATGACTCCACATAATTTAACATGCCATTTTCTTTGGTCTTTAAATTATACAGCTGGACAGTTGGTTTTGTATTCTTTGAAATGTATGTTTAACAGTTATGTATCCGTTCCCCGATTCTCATTTTAATTGTATAATTTTGAGAGTCAGAGGCCAGATGTTACCACTGATGTGAAAAATTGAGTATTCAGAATATTTTAATTACCATGGGGGACTAAAGGTAAAGACATGTTTCAGATTAAGTATTGCCTTACAAGTTTTCAAAGAAAAAATTCCCAGTTTCACTGGTGTCTGGCTTCCCTTATTTACTCATTAAGCAGATGTTTGTTGAACACCTACCTTACACAGAGCACTGCTGGGACGAGAGAAGGGTAAAACACACCCCTGTGCCAGAAGAGCTCACAGTCTAGTGGAGATGATGCCACAAAACAAGTTAAGAGGCTTGGAACTGTCTTGTGGCAATGGCCTTAGAAATGCCCCCCTTCTCTCCTTATCCCCTGCCTGTTCTACCCTTCCTAGTAACTCATGGCAGCCACATGATTCTCAGGCCAATCTTTATTAATGTAATATTAGAAGAAACAAAGCTAAATATAGATGAAGACTTTATGAGTAAGGAATAGGTAGGGCAGAAAAAATGGGTACCCACTGTATCAATTTCCCTGGTCTCCAGCCCTCTCTCCCAGACTGGGATCTTTGTGTTTTTTTTGCTAGAAAATATTGCCTTCTGTTTTGAGCTAACTTATTGATTAGCTGGCTCCCCTCCTTACAATTCCTCTCTTGTTTCCTTCAGTTCTGAAGCCTGGCTGATTTTCTTTGGTTCTCTAGATTTGCATCATCTAGTCTCCTGGATAACCCAGGATTCCTCTACACAGTTACTTTTCTTCTGTAGACACATGCACAGGTTGATATAATGACCCCAATGGTGAGGATGTGTATGGGGATGTAAGGAGAGATTAACAACAGAGTCCCCCAAAAGTCAAATACTATCATGTAGGTTATCTAGGGTAGTCTAAGCAGATAGTTTTTTTTTCAATTTTATTGAGATATATTCACACCACACCAACCATCCAAAGTATACAATCACTGGCTGTTAGTATCATCCCATAGTTGTACATATATCCCCATGATCGATTTTAGAACATTTCATTACTCCAGAACAGAAATAAGAATTTAAAACAATAAAACCCAAATCCTCCCCTACCCCTTATACCCCCTTACTATTGTTAACCCATAGTATTGGTGTAGTACACTTTGTTAATGTTCTGAAAGAATATTAAAATATTACTGTTATTTATAGTCCATAGTTTGCAATAGCTATGTTTCTTCCCATATACCCCTTCTATTATTTTTTTTTGCATTTGTAGTAGTTCATGGAAGAACTTTACATACATGGCTTTAAACAAACACTATCAATAACATTCACCTACAATACTTTACTATTTCTTATAATCCCAAGAATGAGCTACTATCACCTCTATCCACTCCCAAACATTTAAGTTCAACCTTGTTAATTCTGTACATATTAGGTAACCATTCCCCCTTCTCTAGTTTCTGTCTTTCTTTAGGTACCCTATACTCTATGTTTTTTTCCCATACATGTCTTTATTGTATTACTCATCTAACTATAGACTGGATAAAGGAGTACAGGCAGACAGGTTTTACTTATATATCCAGCTACACTGTGTTATTTTCTTTTTCCTTTTTTTTTTAACTAAAACAGAATAAAAATTCTGGACTAACTTTAGATATACCAGAAAGTTGCAAAGAAAATACAGAGTTGCCATATGCCCCTCACAAGTTTCCCCTAATGTTAACATCTCACATCACCACGTTGTACTCATCACACCTAAGAAGCCCAAGTTAGTATTTTCTTTTTGTATGCTGTATGGCATGAATCACATTTCATTCTTTCTCCATGTGAATATCCCTTTACTGCAGCATCATTTGTTGAATTTTTGTTTGTTTGTTTGTTTGCTTGTTTTTTTAGGAAGTGCATGGGCTGGAAATCGAACCCACATCTCCCACATGGCAGGCAAGAATGCTACCACTGAACTACCCTTGCACCCCCCAATATTTTGCTATTAAATAAACTCCAGGCTTGATTTGGATTTCACCAACTTTTCTAATGTTTTTTTTTGTTTTTTTCTTTATTGTGAAAAAGAAGATATATATAAAAAAAGCAATAAATTTCAAAGTGCATCGCAACAATTCATTGTAGAATAGATTTCAGAGTTTAGTATGGGTTACAGTTCCATAATTCTAGGTTTTTACTTCTAGCTACTCTAAAATGCTGGAGATTAAAAGAAATATCATTAGTGACAGACCCTTCCAATATCAAAAATTTAGAATTGCCATAGCCCAAGCAACCTAAAAGAGAGGTATGGAAAGATCAAAGGTGATGATGGAATTATACATAGAAGATAGGACTCAACAAATGAATTTGAATGCTGAATCATTAAATTGATATCTCCTTTAGTCTCCTGTATTTTAGAGCAGTGTGTTAGATTCAGTTGTCAACTTGGCCAGGTGAGCGTACCTAGTTCTGTTGCTGCGGACACAAGCCAATGGTACGTGAACCTCATCTGTTGCTAATTACATCTGCAGTCGACTAGGAGGCGTGTCTGCTGCAATGAGTGACGTTTGACTTAATTGGCTGGTGCTTAAATGAGAGAGTGCAATGTTGCACAGCCAAGCAGCTCAGCATTCCTCATCTCAGCACTTGCAGCTCAGCCCAGGCCCTTGGAGATGGAGAAAGAAGTCACCCCGGGGAAAGTTAGACCAGCAGAGACCATCCTGTGCCTTCCACATAAGAAAGAACCTCAGTGGAAAGTTAGCTGCCTTTCCTCAGAAGAACCAATAAAATAAATCCCCTTTTATTAAAAGCCAATCCGTCTCTGGTGCGTTGCATTCCGGCAGCTAGCAAACTAGAACAAGCAGCTAGAAGTAAAAACCTAAAATTGTGAAATTGTAACCCATGTCAAAGTCTGGAATATGCTCTACAACTAATTGTGGTGCTGTGCTTTGAAATTTATAGCTTTTTTGTGTATATGTTATTCACAAAAAAAGGAAAAAGGTTGATTGTGATGATAAAAAAGTATTTAAGCCCTCTAGCCTCCTATATTCTGGAGCAGCTAGAAGGGAAAATATGAGAGGATCATATGGTCGCCCATGACAAACTCTGGGATCTGTCCTGTAACCACTTGTTGAAGAGTGCTTTGAAAACTATTGCTTTTTTATTTCTTTGTATATATGTTAAACTATACAATTTAAAAAATTTTTAAAAAATCAATATAATGAATGATTCTGCAATCATACTCATTAGTTAAACCCTACCTTCTCTGTGTAACTCCATTATCACCTTTGAACTTATACACTCGTTGTACAAGATTCATACTGTTGTGGTAGTTCATGCAAGAACTTATTTACATTTGTAGTGTTAATCAGTGGGATACATATCCCCTTTCAGTTATGTTCACCTTCAATATGTAATACTACTTAGGGATCCACTAGTGAACCGCCTTCACTTTTATCTATTCGCTTACATTTAAGTTCAACCTCATTAGGTAACCATTTGCCCATCTCTAGCTTCCATGTATTTCTAGGTCCCCTATATTCTGTATTATAAGTCTCTGGTTTTACCTTTACCATGATCATAAAAGTGGAATCATACAATATCTATCCTTTTGTGTCTGGCTTATTTCATTCAGCATTATGTCCTCCAGGCTTATCTGTCTTGTCATGGTAAGACGATGTAATTTTGTCTTACCGCTATATAATTTTCCATTGTATGTATATACCACATTTTGTTAATCCACTCATCTGTTAATGGACACTTGAATTGTTTCAGCCTTTTGGTGATTGTGAGTAACTGCTGTGAACATCAGTATGCAAATATCTGTGTCACTGCTTTCAGCTCCTCTGGGTATATATATATACCAAGTAGTGGTATTGCCAGGTCATACAACAACTTAATACTTAGTTTTCTGAGGAAACACCAAATAGTCTTCCAAAGTGGCTGTATCATTATACATTCCCTCCAGCAGTGCATAAGTGTTGCAATTTCTCCACATCCTCTCCCACATTTGTAATTTTCTGGTTGTTTTATAGCAGCCATTCTTTTGTTGTTGTTGTTGTTAAAATGGCTACATTTCAGGAAATTTATTTTTTATTTTTTCACATAGGATTTGCTTCTCTCGTGGTTGGTCTAAAAGTTCTACATAATCAGAATCAACACAGGAGCTAGTTTCTCTAGTCCTTAGTTAGCCTGATTAGACTCTTTATCTGGGGTAAATGGTCTACTTTTTCCTGATCAGTTGTGTAAGAATTGTTGCTCTATTTCAAATATTTCATTAAAGTTGTCCTTTACATATTTCAAATGTTAGAGAATAGCTCATTGAGTTGCATCCTATTTTCCTACATTTTCTCTGGCCTTTTTAGAAGATGTCACTTCATTCTTTTGAAATAAACGCAGATATAAATGGGATAATAGATTTATTCCAGTGGCCTATAAAATCTACTCTTTAATTCCCTGAGTCTTTCTTAACATTTTTTAAACTTTTATTGTTTAGTGTTACATATATACAAACCAGAAATAGAAAACAATCGTTTTCAGAGCACTCTTCAACAAGTAGTTAGTTACAAGGGAGATCCCAGAGTTTGTCATGGAACAACTCTGATCATATGGGCTACTATATGATCCTTTCAGATTTTTCCTTCTATCTGCTCCAGAGTATAGGAGGCTAGAAGGCTTAAATTTTTTTTATCACCACAATCAACTTTTTTCATTCTTTTTTTGTGAAAAATAGCATACATACGAAAAAGCAATAAATTTCAAATCACAGCACCACAATTAGTTGTAGAACAAATTTCAGAGTTTGACATGGGTTACAATTCCACAATTCTTTAGGTTTTTACTTCTAGCTGCTCTAAGATACTGGAGATTAAAAGGAATCAATTTAATGATTCAGTAATCATATTCATTTGTTAAGTCCTATATTCTCTGTACAACTGCACTGTCACCTTTGCTCTTTCTATCCTTCTCTTTAGGAGTGTTTGGACTATGGTCATTCTAATTTTTTCATGTTGGAAGAGTCTGTCCCTATAGCAGCCATTCTTATAGGTGTGAGGTGGTATCTCATTGTAGTCTTGATCTGCATTTCCCTTATAGATAATGTAAATGAGCATCTTTTCATGTGCTTTTTAGCTATCTGTATTTGCTCTTCAGAATAATGCCCATTCATAACTTTAGCCCATTTTATAATTGGGTTGTTTATTCTTTTGTTGTTGAATTGTATAATTTCTTTATGTATACAGGATATCAAATCTTTATCTGATGTGTGATTTCCAAATGTTTTCTCCCATTGAGTTGGCTGCTGCTTCACCTTTTTTTTTTTTTTCTTACATGGGCAGGCTCTAGGAATCGCACCCATGTCTCTGGAATGGAATGCAAGTATTCTGCCACTGAGCCACCATTGTACCGCCCCTCTTCACCTTTTTGACAAAGTCTTTTGAGGCACAAAAGCCTTTGATTTTGATGAGTTCCCATTTATCTATTTTTTCTCTTGTTGCTTGAGCCTTTGGTGTAAAATTTAGAAAGGTATTTCCTATTACTAGGTCTTGAAAATGTTTCCTTTCATTTCTTCTAGGAGCTTTATGGTACGGGATCTTATGTTTAGGTTCTTATGTGTGATCTACTTTGAGTTAATTTTTGTATAGGGTGTAAGGTAAGGGTCCTCTTTCATTCTTTTGGCTATTGATATCCAGTTCTCCCATGCCCATTTATTGAAAAGACTATTTTGTCCTAGTTCAGCGGATTTGGGGGCCTTTTTCAAAGATCAGTTGACCATGGATTTGGTGGTCTATTTCTGTGCTCTCAATTCAATGCTGTTGGTCAATACTTCTGTCTTTGTGCCAGTACCATGCTGTTTTGACCAGTGTGTTTTTATAATAAGTTTTAAAATCAGAAAGTGTTTCAATATTTTTAAATTTATAAAGACCTATTTGCGCCCCAGGATATGACCTATCCATGAGCACTAGAGAAGAATGTATGTTGGCGTTTTGGTGTATAACGACCTATGTATGTCTGTTAGATCTAATTCATTTATCAAATTGTTCTCTATTTCCTTGTTGATCATTTCTCTGGTTATTTTATCTATAAAGGAAAGTGGTGTATTAAAGTCTCCTACTATTATTGTTTGAAACATCTATCACTCCCTTCAGGCTTGCCAACGTTTTTCTCATGTACTTTGGAGCTCCTTGATTGGGAGCATAAACATTTCTGATTATTATTTCTTCTTTTTGAATTGTCTCTTTTATTAATATATAATGTCCTTCTTTGTCTCTTATGATGTATTTACATTTATGATATTAGTGTAGCTACTCCTGCTTTCTTTTGGTTAAAGTTTGCATGGAACATCTTTTCCATCCTTTCACTTTCAGATTGTTTGTATCCTTGTGAGTAATAAGAGTCTCTTGTAAACAGCATATAGCTGGATTATATTTCTTAATCCATTCTGCCAATCTGTATCTTTTAATTGGTAAGTTTAGCCCATTAACTTTCAAAGTTATTACTTTAAAGGCATTTCTTAAATCCTGCCATTTTTTCCTTTAAATTTTATTTTTCAGATCTATATATTCTCTTCCCTTTTTCTCTTTTTATCCTTTAAGTTACCCTTACTGGTAATCTTCAATTCTGTGCCCTCCTCCAGACCTCCCTCTCCTCTCTTTTTTTTTGTTTTAGAACTCTTTTTAGTATTTTTTGTAGGGCCGGTCTCTTGTTGACACATCCTCTCAACATTTGTTTGTGCCCTCCTCCAGACCTCCCTCTCCTCTCTTTTTTTTAGAACTCTCTTTGGTATTTCTTGTAGGGCTGGTCTCTTGTTGATACATCCTCTTAACATTTGTTTGTCTGTGAAATTTTTAATCTCCCACTCAGTGTTGAAGGATAATTTCAAGGAGATTGTTGGGCTTCTTTGATTTTTGTCTTTTATAAGGGTTGGGAAGTTTTCCCCCATTATATCCTCAACTAATCTTCTTAGCCCTTTACTCTTTTCTTCTCCTTCTGGGACACCAATGATTCTTAATATTTGTGCACTTTGTTTTGTCCATCATTTCCCTGAGATCCAATTCAGATTTTTTCATCTTTTTTGTCATTTGCCCTTTTGCAAATGGACAGCTTAGGCTTTAAGGGGCATTTGAGGAGATGATAAGCAATATAAGTTTAGACCTATCCAGATCCTAAAATAAATTACTAAAATGCAAACTCATTCCTTCACATGTACTGTATAAAACCTTTGAAATTATTTCAACAACTGACTGTGCCCCAAATCAGTATATTGAGAAGCGTTTTCCCTGATACTTCCCCCAAATATGTTCATCAGCAGGAACAGTAAATATTGTTTCCTGTAAGTAGTACCCAATATTCCAAATATTGCAATGTGTATTATTCGTTATCTGGGTAAGAAGATGTTCTAGTTTGCTAGCTGCCAGAATGCAATATGCCAGAAATGGAATGGCTTTTAAAAAGGGGAATTTAATATGTTGCTAGTTTACAGTTCTAAGGCCGAGATAATGTCCCATTTACAAGTCTGTAGAAATGTCCAATCAAAGGAATCCAGGAAAAGACATCTTGGTTCAAGAAGGCTGATGAAGTTCAGGGTCTCTCTCGCATCCGAGAAGGCACATGGTGAGCACAGTCATGGTTTCTTTCTCGGCTGGAAGGGCATATGGTGAGCAAGGCATCATCTGCTAGCTTTCTCTCCTGGCTTCCTGTTTCATGAAGCTCCCTGGGAGGCGTTTTCCTTCTTCATCTCCAAAGGTCGCTGCCTTGTAGACTCTTTGCTTCTCATGGCTGTGTCATTCTTCTGTGCAGTCTCTGAATCTCCCATTCTCCAAAGTGTTTCCTCTTTTATAGGACTCCAGAAACTTCTCAAGACCCACCCAAATGGGTGGAGACATGTCGTCACCTAATCCAGTTTAACAACCACTCTTGACTAAATCACATCATCCAGGGAGATGATCTGATTACAGTTTCAAACATACAGTATTGAATAGGGATTATAGTCTACCTTTATGAAATGGGATTTTGATTGATACATGGCTTTTCTAGGGGACATACATCATTTCAAACCAGCACAGAAGACTACAAGAGCATAATTTAAAATTCATGGGAAAACAAAGGAAGAACGAAGATCTTAGAGTCTCACCATTCTTGGTTGGGAAGAATATTGCAGCAGATGTCAGTACATTGCTTCTCTTACAACTAGAAACCTGAACCAAACAGAGAACCAAAAAGCAGGAATGAATTGTAGTAATCTTCTGGTCCCCCAAGAAGAATTCAAATATTACATTTTAGTTACTTGTGAAACTAACCTAAATTATTTACAAAACAAATCATTTGGCAAAGCGGTGCGAACCAGAACTGAACATGAATTTTGTGGATTTTTCAGACCATGAGTAGAAGTCAACCATTAAAGTAATGGCTAAAGAGAATTAAGTTGATCCTATCCTTGGTAACTCAGAGTCCATAATCAGGAGAATTTTCTGAAGGTGAGTTTTGGATGAGACAGAGAAGGAGTGGCAAAACCCAAAGTGTAGGAGGGGGGTATTGAGACAGACTGTGGAGGCAGCAACAGCTGAAACAAACACAGGTGGCAGTCGGTGTGGAAGATGGAAAGCTAAAAACCAACTGGGAATGAAGTTGAAATAGATACAGCAGACAGAATAATTTCACTTCACTGCTGATTATGATGGGTTGACTTCATCTATAGAGAGAAGGTATGGAAAAGTCAGTCACAGGACCTTGTTCGATCTGAATCTTAATTGAGTCTACTGCAGTACTCTGCAATATGAAAAAGTTCGAGTAATGGGAAACAGATTGTAAATGGTGTTTTGACTTCATTGACTCAGTTTTTGCTTTGACATGTTTTTTCACTAAATCAAAAGAATAAACCATTAAACAGACTGGGTTCCTTCAGCCAAGTTTTCATTCATTTCCATCAGGGAAAGGATTTATTTTAAACATACAAACAATTATGTGAAAATGTTCCACTCTCATGCATTAATGTCAAGAACAGGACATTTTGTATCTCCTTTTTCAAGTTCTTTTCCTTTCACTGTGGTGGAGCAGCACTTCTCAAATTATAGCCTGTCTAATCCACCTTAGAAAACCTAGGGAGCATGTTAAACATGCAGATTCCTTCGGTCACACCGCAAACCCACTGAATCATAATCTCTGGGGGAAGGGTAGGAATCTATTTTTAATAATATCCTAGGAGATTGTTTTGTACCCTCGAGTTTCAGAAATCCTGGTCTTGGAGTGGAAGTTCAAGGAGCTAACTCATTTTGATAAAGTCCAAGAAGTAGACAAGTAAGGCCATGGATAATAGAGAGTTCCCATATATCACTCCCATTATTGAGTGTGATACATTGTTATGATTGATGAGAGAATATTATTATAATTACACTGCTAACTACAGCCCATGGTTTATATTAGTGCCACTTTATCATAACTGGTACGCCTGCCTCTGGTCTTACTCCTCAATACACTTTACCCACTCCATTCTTCACACTGCATCCAATGGCTGCATATTTCTTTCAGGATAATGCTCAAATACCCAACAGGTCCTTTACCACCCAGTCCCTACTCATCTGTTTGGCCTCACTTTTTTTTTTTTTTTTTTTTTGGTTCTTTTTTCTTTTTAAAATTTGTATTGACAAAACATATCAATATACAAACACAAACATTCTTAACATATGAACATTCCATCCTTGGTGTGCAATCAGTGGTTCACAGTATCACCACATAGTTATAAATTCATCACTGTGATCATTTCTTGGAACATTTACATCACTCCAGAAAAAGAAATAAAAAGAAAAAATCTTGCATACCATATCTCTTACCCCTCCCTCATTGACCACTAGTATTTTCCCTCTACCCAATTTATTTTAACATTTGTTCCCCCTGTTATTTATTTATTTTTAATCCATGTTTTTTACTCTTCTGTCCATACTGTAGATAAAAGGACCATCAGAACAAGGTTTTCACAATCACACAGTCACTTTGTGAAAACTTTATCATTATACAATCATCTTAAATGGCTACTGGAATACAGCTGTACAGTTTCAGGCACTTCCCTCTAGCCTCTCTAATATACTTTAAACTAAAAAGGAAATATCTATATAATGCATAAGAATAATCTCCAAGATAACCTCTCTATTTGAAATTTCTCAGCCACTGACAATTTATTTTGTCTCATTTCTCTCTTCCCCCTTTTGGTTGAGAAGGTTTTCTCAATCCCTTGATGCTGAGTCCCAACTCATTCTAGGATTTCTGTCCCACATTGCCAGGGAGGTTTACATTCCTGGGAGTCATGTCCCACATACAGAGAGGGAGGGCAATGAATTTGCTTGCCATGTTGGCTGAGAGAGAGGCCACATCTGAGCAACAGAAGAGGTTCTCTGGGGGTGACTCTTAAGCCTAATTTTAAGTAGGCTTAGCCTATCCTTTGCAGGGATAAGTTTCATATGAACAAACCCCAAGACTGAGGGCTCGGGCTATTGATTTGGTTGTCCCCACTGCTTGCAAGAATATCAGGAATTCTCCAAATGGGGAAGTTGAATTTTCCCCCTTTCTTGCCATTCCCCTAAGGGGACTTTGCAAATACTTTTTTATTCACTGTTCAAATCACTCTGGAGGATTTATCGGGGTATCACACTGGACAAACCTACAAAATCTCATGCCCTATTCAAGGATCCATGTACTTATGGTGTTCAATTAACTTGTCCATATAAGTTGTATTAGGAAATGCACTAATAAAAATATAAATTTTGTACCAAATAAACACTTTTTGCTTTAGTCTCATGCAGAAGTTGAAGATTTAAAATATGAATTACCATCTATTTTCAACACCCTATAATATTGACATTCCTTTGTTCTTCCTCATGCAAAAACATTTTTTTTGTTTAAAATGGAAAGTTTATTTGCTCAGTACACCAAATAGGATGCAAGCAGTGTCATGACAAATATACAGAAATATGCAGATCAACATAAAACAGTATTTTAGTTTAAATGAAGAGAAATCTCTTTAAATGTTATGGCAACATTCCCAAGAAGAATCTTGTCTTCAGTTAGGTTAATTATACATTTCAATAAAATAAAGGTGATGATGAAGTAAGTGGAAGTTAGCCTGTGTGAATTTTCCTTAAAAATAAAATTCTAACTCTATTAATCCATGCCAGTTAGAAACAATATAACTAAAATTTTGAAATAAGTGCAAAAAGAAAGGAGTTAGATACCATTATTGTTTGAATAGTCCAGAGAAAAATGGTTACTACAAATAGAGTAGACAAACTGTTAAGACAGACTGATCTAGAACATAGTACTGAATTTCAGTCTCCAATTATGTTAAATGCTCATCATTCGTATGCCACATTTTGGCCCATGATGTCATTTAATGCCAAGCTAGATCCCAATTTGTTACAGAAACACATAGATTACTGTTGCTTTTTTGTTTTTAAATATATATTTTAAAAAGCCAGGTATTCTTCCACATACGAAGGCAGGTGTTCTGAGGAACTGCCAAACAGCCTTCCACAGTGGTTGTACCATTTTACGTTCTCACCAACAATGGATAAGTGTGCCTCTTCTCCCCATCCTATCCAGCACTTGTCATTTTCTGTTTTATTAATAATGGCCATTCTGAAGGGTGTGAGATGATATTTCATTGTGGTTTTGATTTGCATTTTCCTAATAGCCAGGGAAGTTGAGCATCTTCATGTACCTTTTAGCCATCATATTTCCTCTTCTGAGAAGTGTCTATGTCTTTTCCCAATTTGTAATTGGGTTGTTTGTCTTTGTTGTTGAGTTGAACAATCTCTTTATATATTCTGGATACTAGACCTTTATCTAATATGTCATTTCCAAATATTGTCTCCCATTCTGTAGGCTGTCTTTACTTTCTTGGCAAAGTTCTTTGATGCACAAAAGTGTTTAATTTTGTGGAATTCCCATTTATCTATTCCTTTTTCAATGCTTATGCTTTGGGTGTAATATCTAGAAAACCACCTCCTATTACAAGTTTTATAAGATATTTCCCTACATTTTTTTCTAAAAGTTTTATGGTCTTAGGGCCAATGTTTAGGTCTTTGATCCATTTTGAGTTAATTTTTGTATAGCGTATGAGATATGGATCATCTTTCATTCTTTTGCATGTGGATATCCAGTTCTCCAAGCACCATTTATTGAAGAGGCTGTTCTGTCCCAGATGAGTTGGCTTGACTGCCTTATAAAAAATTAATTGTCCATAGATGAGAGAGTCTATATCTGAACACTCTATTCAATTCCATTGGTCAGTATATCTGTCTTTATGCCAGAACCATGCTGTTTTGACCACTGTAGCTTTGTAATACAGCTTAAATCAGATAGTGTGAAACTTCTGACTTCATTTTTCTTTCTCAGGATATTTTTAGCTATTTGGAGCACCCTGCCCTTCCAGATGAATTTGGTTATTGGTTTTTCTATTTCTGCAAAGTAAATTCTTGGGAGTTTAATTGGTATCACATTGAATCAATACAATTTAGATAGAATTGACATCTTAACCATATTTAGTCTTCCAATCCATGAGCACGATATGCCCTTCCATTTATTTAGGTCTTCTGAGATTCCTTTTAGCAATTTCTTGTAGTTTTCTTTGTATAAGTCTTTTGTATCCTTAATTAAATGTATTCCTGAGTATTTTATTCTTATGGTTGCAATTATAAATGGAATATTTTTTCTTTATTTCCCCCTCAGATTGCTCATTACTAGTGTATAGAAGCACTACAGATTTTTGAGTGTTGGTCTTGTAACCTGTACTCATTAGCTCTAGGAGTTTTGCTGTGGATTTTTTTGGGGTTTTCAACATACAGTATATCATCTGAAAATAGATGGATAGGAAGAATTTTACTTCTTCCTTTCCAATTTTGATGCCTTGTATTTCTTTTTCTTATCTAATTGCTATGGCTAGAACTTCCAACACAATGTTGAAGAACAATAGTGACAGTAGACATCCTTGTCTTGTTCCTGATCTTAAGGTAAAACTTTCAGTTTTTCCCCATTGAGGATGATTGTAGCTGTGGGTTTTTCATATATTCCCTTTATTGTGTTGGAAGTTCTATTTCTATCCTTTGACATGTTTTCTGCAAGAAAGGATGTTGATTTTTGTCAAATGCCTTTTCTGCATCAACTGAGATGATTATGTGGTTTTTCCGCTTTGATCTGTTGATCTGTTTTACATTAATTGATTTTCTTATGTTGGACCATCCTTGCATACCTGGTATGAATCTTACTTGGTCATGGTGTATAATTCTTTTAATATGCCACTGGATTCAATTTGCAAGAATTTTGTTGAGGATTTTTGCATCTATATTCATTAGAAAGATTGGTCTGTAATTTTCTTTTCTTGTAGGATCTTTGTCTCACTTTGGTATGAGGGTAATGTTGGCTTCATAGAGTGAGTTAGGTAGCCTTCCCTCCTCTTTAATCTTTTGAAGAGTTTGAGCAGGATTGGTACTAATTCTTTCTTGAATGTTTGCTAGAATTCTCATGTGAAGCCATCTGGTCCTGGGTTTTTCTTTTTGGGGGAGGTTCTTAATGACTGATTCAATTTCTTTACTTGTGATTGGTTTGTTGAGGTCGTCTATTTCTTCTTGAGTCAATATTGGTTGTTCATGCCTTTCCAGGAAGTTGTCCATTTCATCTATGTTGTCTAGTTTATTAACATAAAGTTGTTCATAGTATCCTCTCATTACCTCCGTTACTTCTGCGGGGTCGGTGATTATGTTTCCTCTTCCATTTCTGATTTTATTTGCATCCTCTCTTCTTTTTGTCAACCTTGCTAAGAATATATTGATGTTAGTGATTTTCTCATAGAACCAACTTCTGGTTTTGTTGATTTTCCCAATTGTTTTCTTGTTCTCGGTTTCATTTATTTCTGCTCTAATCTTCATTATTTCTTTCCTTTTGCTTGCTTTGGGGTTAGTTTGCTGTTCTTTCTCTAGTTCTTACAAGTGGACAGTTAATTCCTCAATTTTTGCTCTTTCTTCTTTTTTGATACAGGCATTTAGGGGAATAAATGCACTCTTAGCACTGCCTTTGCTACATCCCATAGATTTTGATATGTTGTGTTCTCATTTTCATTTGCCTTGAGATATTAACTGATTTCTCTTATAATTTCTTCCTTGACCCACTGGTTGTTTAAGGGTGTGTTGTTGAGCCTCCATATATTTGTGAATTTTCTGGCCCTTTGTCTATTGTAGATTTCTAACTTCATTCCTTTTAGATCTGGGAAAGTGTTTTGTATGATTTCAATCTTTTTAAATTTATCGAAACTTCCTTTGTGATCCAGGCATATGATCTATCCTTGAGAATGATCCATGAGCAGTTGAGAAAATGGTGTATTCTGCTGTTGTGTGGTGTAATGTTCTGTAAATATGTTAAGTCTAGCTCATTTATTGTATTATTCAAATTCTCTGTTTTTTTTATTGATCCTATGTCTAGATGTTCTGTCCATTGATGAGAGCAGGGAATTGAAGTCTCCAACTATTATGGTAGAGAAGGAATACAGGAGTTACAAGACCCAAACAGTTCTGAAAACCTGCAGGGCAAACACCATTGGATTTCAAAGTCTGAAAGTCATTTATCCTTCAGCTTTAGAAAGTGGCAGTCCCACCCTTTCCAAGGGCCTATGCAGTGGCCTGCCTCTCTCCAAATCAACCTCGGGGAACATTGAGGAGACCACCTCTTTCTCGGGTCCACCCTCTCCAGGCATTGGGGCCGCACCTGGGCTCTCTGCCACTTCTGGGGCACATGCTCAACCCCTACATGTGGTGGCAGCCAGGCTCTCCCCAGTCCCCAAGGAGCATGCTGTACCTTTTCCAAGGCCTGAGGTGGCTCTTCACTGAAATGAGGTGAGAGACTCATCCTCTGCCTTTAGGGCAAGCTCACCCTCTCCATGTTTATGGGTGGGTCCACTCTCCTGGCTGAGGTTTCTTGGCTTCAGACCCGAGCTTCCATGATTTTCACTCTGCAAACTCCAATTTGTCCTTTTTATGTCCTCCTTTGTCCAGATTGGCAGTGTTTTCATTTACACCAACAGTCTCTTCAAGCACTCCAGGACTTCTCCACCATTCTCTTCACAGTTCCTCCAAAATCTTCCCCTTATCCATCAAAAAAATTGTTCCAACATATCTGATATTTGCAAACTGCAGCAGCACTCCACTTCTCCAGTACCATATGTGTTCTAGTTTGCTAGCTGCTGGAATGCAACACACCAGAGATGGATTGGCTTTTAATAAAAGGGGATTTATTTAGTTAAAAGTGTATAGTTCTTCAAAGAAAAGGCAGCTAACTTTCAACAGAGGTCCTTTCTTACATGGGAAGGCACAGGGTGATCTCTGTTGGCCTTCTTTCCAGACCTCTGTTCCAACAACTTTCCCTGGGGTAATTCCTCTCTGCATCTCCAAAGACCTGGACTGAGCTACAGGTGCTAAGCTGTGAGTGCTGAGATGAGGTATGCTGAGCTGCTTGGGCTGTGCTATGTTGACCTCTCTCATTTAAGCTTCCATCCAATTAAATCAAACATCATTCATTGAAGCAGGCATGCCTCCTAGCCGACTGCAGATGTAATTAGCAACAAATGAGTTTCACATGCCATTGTCTCATGTCCACAGCAATAGAACTAGGTACCTTCACCTAGCCAAGTTGACACCTGAACCTAACTACCACAGCAAGAAAAGGGGGAAATTCAACTTCCCCATGTGGTGAATTCCTGATATTCTCACAAGTAGTGGAGACAACCAAAGCAATAGGCCAACCCTCAATCTTGGGGTTTATTCATATGAAACTTATCCCCGCAAATGACAGGCTAATCCTACTTAAAATTAGGCCTAAGGGGAGGGCCATGCTTACTCAACAGGCAGAATTCTTGCCTGCCATGCTGGAGACCCGGATTCTATTCCTGGTGCCTGCACATGCAAAAAAAAAAAAAAAAATTAGGCCTAAGAGTCACACCCAGAGAACCTCTTTTGTTACTCATATGTGGCCTCTCTCTCTCAGCCAACAAGACAAGCAAACTTACTGCCCTCCCCCCTCTCTATGTGGGTCATGACTCTCAGGGTATAAACCTTCCTGACAAGGTGAGACAGAAATCCTAGAATGAACGGAACTCAGCATCAAGGGATATAGAAAACCTCAGCCAAAAGGGGCAAGAGAGAAATGAGACAAAACAGTCAATGGCTGAGAGATTTCAGATTTGAGAGTTTATCCTGGAGGTTATTCATACTCATTATATAGATATCACCTTTTTAGTTAAAGTATACTGGAAAGGCTGGAAGGAAGTGCCTGAAAATGTAGAGCTGTGTTCCAGTAGCCATGTTTCTTGAAGATGATTGTATAATAATATAGCTTTTGCAATGTGACTGTGTGACTGTGAAAACCTTGTGTCTGATGCTCCTTTTATGTATGATTTGGACAGATGAGTGAAAGACATGGATTAAAAATAAATAATAGGGAGACTTCCAGGGATAATCCAGACCTGGTACCATGGGATCAACAATTCCATCCTTACCAAATGGTGGAAAAGAAGTGTAGTTAACAAAGTATCAGTGGAAGAGAGAGTTCAAATAGAGTCAAGAGGCTACTCTGGAAGTCGCTGTTATGCAATAACTTGCTACCTATCATACCCTGCCAAACCCCAACCAGGACCATTCCAGCCAATCCTAAAGAACACTTTGGGCAATTTATAAGATTCCACAAGGGTTCCAGGCCCTAGAGTAACTTGCCAGAAACCTACAACCTCCAGATGGGTCCCTGGACCAGATAAATCCTGAAACCTAGAGGGCCTAGCCTGTCCAGAGCATCAGATATTTACACCTTCCTACCCCACATTAGTGACAGACCCTTCCAATATCAAAAATTTAGAATTGCCATAGCCCAAACAACCCAAATGAGAGGAATGGAAAGATTAAAGGTGATGGTGGAGTTCTACATAGAAGGTAGGATTTAACAAATGAATATGAATGCTGAATCATTACATTGATACCTCTTTTAGCCTCAAGTATTCTAGAGCAGCTAGAAGTAAAAACCTAAAATTGTGAAATTGTAACCCATGTCATAGTCTGAAGTATGTTCTACAACTAACTGTCGTGCTGTGCTTTGAAATTTATAGCTTTTTTGTATATGTATTATTGTTCACAAAAAAAGAAGGAAAAATCATTTGTGATGATAAAAAAGTATTTAAGCCCTCTAGCCTTCTATATTCTGAAGCAGCTAGAAGGAAAAATATGAGAGAATCATATGGTATAGCCCATGATGAACTCTGGGATCTATCCTGTAACCACTTTTTGAAGAGTGCTTGGAAAACTATTACTCTTTTACTTCTTTGCTTAGTATATATGTTATACTATAAAATAAAAAATAAGTTTAAAAAATCATAGGGGGAACAAATGTTAAAATAAATTTAGTAGATTGAAATACTAGTGATCAATGAAAGGGGGTGGTAAGCGGTATAGAAAAAAATAGGGGAAACAAAGTCTAAAATATATTGGATAGATGGAAATACTAGCAGTCAATGAGAGGGAGGGGTAAGCAGTGTGGTATGTATGAGTTTTTTCTTTTTTCTTTTCATTTCTTTTTCTGAATTGATGCAAATGTTCTAAGAAATGATCCATGGTGATGAATATACAATTATGTGATGATATTGTGAGTTATTGATTATATACCAAGAATGGAATGATCATATGGTAAGAATGTGTTGGTATGTTGTCATGTTTAAAGAAAATTAAAAAAAAAAATCCACGCACATTTTGCCTTCTACTCCATAATCTATCAGTTTGTTTAAATATAAAAATACTATTTAAGATTATTTATTGTCTAGTAGAATGGACACCTCAGAAGATGTACCTTGTTGCTTTACATATTATCCCCTTCCCCACCTATTTCAGTTTGCTAATGCTGCAATATACCAGAAATGGATTGGCTTTTACAAAAGGGATTTATTAGATTTCAAATGTACAGTTCTAAGGCCATAACAATGTCCAAATTAAGGTATCAACAAGAGGGTACCTTCACTCAAGAAAGTCCAGTCGTGTCTGGGGTTTCTCTGTCACATGGGAAGGCACGTGGTGAAGTCTGTTGGCCCTTTGCTCCCAGGTTTCATTGCTTTCAGCCCCTGGTTCCAGTGGCCTCCTCTCTGACCTTGTATCTGCTTCAGGCATCTGAGGTCTCTCAATTCTCTGTATCAGCTCTTTTAACGGACTCCAGTAAGCTGAAAAGACCCACCTTGAATAGGTGGTTCACATCTCCGTGGAAACAAGCTAATCAAAAGGTTCCGCCCATCATGGGATTATCAATGCCATCTTGACAAAAAGGGGGGGAAAGTGTAAAAAATAAGGTATCAGTGTCTGAGAGAGTTCAGATAGAGTCAAGAGGCTTCACTGGAGGTCTCTTATGCATGCTTCAGTCAGACATTGCTACCTATTACAACTTGCCAAACCCCAACCAAAACCATTCCTGCCAATCCTAAAGAATACCTAGGGTATTATATAAGATTCGATAAATGTTCTGTGAACTAGGGTAACTCTAAAACCTACAACCCCCAGATGGATCCCTGGACTGAAATAAGTCCTGAGATGCAGAGGGACCAGCTCTTCCAGTACATCAACTAGTTCCAACCCCCTACTCCATATTATCGGCAGCCCCTTCAACATGAAAAAGTTAGAATGAGCATAGCCCAAAAACCCCTAAAGCGTGGGAGAAAGATCAAAGGTGATGGTGGAGTTTTACAGAGATGTCCAGTTTAACAAATGAGTATGAGTATTGAATCATTATACTGATATTTGTTTTAGCCGCCAGTATCTTAGAGCAGCTAGAAATAAAAACCTAAAATTGTGGAATTGTAACCCATACAAATTCTGAAATCTGTTCTACAACTAATTTTAGTGAAGTATTTTGAAATTTATTGCTTTTATGTATATATGTTATTTAAAGAGAAGAAGGAGTATAATAGAGATGATAGGATTTTAAAAATGTGTATGACTGTTGAATCAATACATTGATATTTCTGTTGGTCTTCAGTATCTTGGAGCAGCTAGAAGAAAAAATGAAAACTTTAAAATCTGTTCTATAACTACTTGCTAAAATGTACTTGGAAATTTATTGCTTTTTTGTATATACGTTATGTTTCACAGTTAAAAAATAATAAAATAAAATTTAGTAAGAGATATACATAAACAAATACAAAAAATAAAATAAAATAAAAAAGGTCTCACTCACAACAGATCTGCATCCATGAAATTTGATCAGAAGAACATGGCTTTTCTGGGGTACATAACAGTTTCAAACAAGCATACCGTCCTACCCGTCTCCTCCCCAGGCTCACTTATGTCTTTTTATAATTGAGCTGAAGCTGTTAACCAGATTATAATACTTAGATCTTCCTGGCTAGACTGTGCCATCATATACCAGATATTCCCAAAACCGATGTCCAGAAGGGAGTGAAGGGGCTCTTTAGCAGTTGAAAATCAAAGATCAATATTGATAGTGAGATTTTCCTCAAGTGGTTTGGTCCATTTCTCTGGGGGCTCTTTTCTAAATGGTATATAAAGAATAAGTGAGTTCTTTTGCTATTCTACCCTTATGGCCTAATTTGGGATGTTACTCTAAAATCCCATGCCTCTGGAATTCCCACTCCCACAGAATTTGCCCAGTGTGTTAGACACAATGGGAATGTGTCTGGCTGGTGGGGTGTAGATCCTTCCATAGCATTAGAGAAGAGTCTTCTTTTTGTGATTACAAGAGTAATTTTTATTCATTGTAAAAATGAGTTGGAAAGTACACAGAAAAGCAGGGAAAAATAAGCTGATGACCCAGTGCAACCTCATTTTGGCATACTTTCTTCCACCTTTTTCTGCCATTTTTATAAGATTAAGATCATACCACATATATAAAATTTTGTATCTGATTTTGTCACTTAAAATAGCATTTTTCCATGTCCTTAAATATTTCTCTAATGATTCAGTTTAAGGACAGCACTATGCCTCAATTTCTAGAAGTGCCATCATTTACTCAACCATTTTCTTAATGTTAGAAATTTTATTGTTTCCAATTTTTCAGTCTTCTAAATAATAATCAGATGAATATTTTTGTGCACAAATCTTTGTCCACATTATCAAGTATATACTTAGGCAAACAAGGGTCTTAGAATGAAGACTCTCAGATATGCACATTTTAAGGCCCTTGATACATACTGGGCTCTTTTTTTAAAATTATTTTTATTAATTTTTAAATTTTTTAAAAAATACTATAAGAAAGAAACACAAACATTCTTAACATACGATCATTCAATTCTACATATATAATCAGTAATTCACAATATCATCACATAGTTGCATATTCATCACCATGATCATTTCTTAGAACATTTGCATCAATTCAGAAAAAGAAATAAAAAGACAACAGAAAAATGAAACAAAAACAGAAAAAAAATTATACATACCATACCCCTTACCCCTCCCTTTCATTGATCACTAGCATTTCAAACAAAATTTATTTTAACATTTGTCACCCCTATTATTTACTTTTATTCCATATGTTCTACTTGTCTGTTGACAAGGTAGATAAAAGGAGCATCAGACACAAGGTTTTCACAATCACACAGTCACATTGTGAAAGCTATATCATTATTCAATCATCATCAAGAAACATGGCTACTGGAACACAGCCCTACATTTTCAGGTAGTTCCCTCCAGCCTCTCCATTACATCTTGGATGACAAGGTGATATCTACTCAATGTGTAAAAATAACCTCCAGGATAACCTCTTGACTCTGTTTGGAATCTCTCAGTCATTGACACTTATCTCATTTCACTCTTCCCCCTTTTGGTCGAGAAGGTTTTCTCAATCCCTTGATGTTGGGTCTCAGCTCATTCTAGGGTTTTTCTCAATCCCTTGATGCTGAGTCTCAGCTCATTCTAGAATTTCTGTCCCACGTTGTCAGGAAGATCCACACCCCTGGGAGTCATGTCCCACTTACACAGGGGGAGGGTGGTGAGTTTGCTTGTTCTGTTGGCTGGAGAGAGAGGCCACATCTGAGCAACATAAGAAGCTCTCTTGGGGGTGACTCTTAGGCCTAATTTTAAGTAGGCTTGACCTATCCTTTGTGGGGTTAAGTTTCATATGAACAAACCCCAAGACTGGGGGCTCAGCCTATAGCTTTTGTTGTCCACACTGCTTGTGAGAATATCAAGAATTCAACTTGGGGAGATTGAATTTTCCCCGTTCTCACCATTCCCCAAAGGGGACTTTGCAAATACTCTTCCACTCACTGATCAAATCACTCTGGGATTCATTGGGGCCTCACCTGGACAAACCAACAAAATCTCATGTCCTACCCAAGGTCCCATGTACTTATGGTGTTCATCCAAGTTATCTACATAAGTTATATTAGGAAATGCATTAGTCAAAATATAAATTTTGTACCAAATAAATATTTTTTGCTTTAGTCTCACACATCAGTTGAAATTTTAAAATATTAATTACCATCTATTTTCAGCACCCTGCAGTAATGACATTCCTTTATTCTTCATCATACAAAAACACTTTTTAAATTTGTACATTTAGTCACTATCACTATACACTCTAGGCATTCCTAGATTATACCATCTCAATCTTTATTATCTACCTTTCTTTCCAATTTCATTTATGCCCCCAGCACTCCTCCCTCTGTCATTCTCACATTCAGCTTCATTCAGTGTTTTAACATAATTGTATTACAGTTAGGTAGTATTGTGCTTTCCATTTCTAAGTTTTTATATTCAGTCCTGTCACACAATCTGTATCCCTTCAGCTCCAATTACCCAATATCTTACCCTATTTCTATCTCCTGATGGTCTCTGTTACCAACAAAATATTCTAAGTTTATTCACTAATGTCAGTTCATATCAGTGAAACCATACAGTATTTGTCCTTTTATTTTTGGCTAATCTCACTCAGCATCATGTCCTTAAGGTCCATCCATGTTGTCACATACTTAATAACTTTATTCTGTCTTACAGCTGCATAATATTCCATCATATGTATATACCACAGTTTGTATATACATTTTGGCTGGTAATTTCTCTTGGTAATTGTAAATAATGCTGCTATAAACATTGTTGTGCAAATGTCCGTTTGTGTCCTTGCCCTCATGTCCTTCAAGTAGAGACAGCATATAGATGGGTCCTGTTTTTTAATTCATTCTGCTAGTCTATGTTTTTGATTGGGGAGTTTAATCCATTAACATTTACTGTTATTACTGTGTGGGTAGTACTTTCTTCTACCATTTTGCCTTTTGGATTTTATATGTCATATCTAATTTTCCTTCTTTTTACCTTTACTCATAGTCTTCCTTTCTACACGCTTCTCCATACCTCTCTCTTCTGTCTTTTTGTATCTGTCTCTAGTGCTCCCTTTAGTATTTCTTGCAGAGCTGGTCTCTTGGTCACAAATTCTCTCAGTGATTTTTTGTCTGAAAATATTTTAATTTCTCCCTCATTTTTGAAGGACAATTTTACTGGATATAGAATTCTTGGTTGGCAGTTTCTCTCCTTTAATAATTTAAATATGTCATCCCACTGTCTTCTTGCCTCCATGGTTTCTGCTGAGAAATCTACCCATAGTCTTATTGGGCTTCCCTTGTACATGATGGATTGCTTTTCTCTTGCTGCTTTCAAGATTCTCTCTTTCTCTTTGACCTCCAACATTCTGATTAGTAAATGTCTTGGAGTACATCTATTTGGATCTATTCTCTTTGGGGTGTGCTGCACTTCTTGGATCTGTAATTTTAAGTCATAAGAGTTGGGAAATTTTCAGTGATCATTTCTTCCATTAATTTTTCTCCTCGTTTTCCCTTCTCTTCTCCTTCTGGGACACCCACAACACGTATATTCATGTGCTTCATATTGTCCTTCAATTCCCTGAGTCCCTGCTCATTATTTTCCATTTTTCCCCTATATTTTCTTTTTCTTGTCAGATTTAAGATGTTCCATCCTCCAGTTCACTAATCCTACCTTCTGCCTCTTGAAATCTACCATTGTAGGTTTCTGTTGTTTTTTTCATCTCTTCTACTGTGACTTTCATTCCCATAAGTTCTGTGATTTTTTTTCAGACTTTCCATTTCTTCTTTTTGTTCATTCCTTGCCTTCTTTATATCCTCCCTCAATTCATTGATTTTATTTTTGATGAGATTTTCCATGTCCGTTCGTATATTCTGAATTAATTGTTTCAACTCTTGTATCTCATTTGAATTGTTGGTTTGTTCCTTTGACTGGGCCATATCTTCAATTTTCCTAGTGTGATTAGTTATTTTTTGCTGGCATCTAGGTATTTAATTACCTTACTTAGTTTATTCTGGAGATTGTTTTCACTTCTTTTACCTAGGGTTTTCTTGCTGGATGAATTTGTTGTCTGTCTGTTCTTTGACATTCAGTTCAGCTTTTTCTGGACCTCTAGCTTAGGTTTTGTTTAACAGAAGAAAATTTTTTCCAGTTCTTGTTTTCTTGTTTCTTCCCCTGCCTGTATGGTGCCTTTTTCCTCCCACCCTCAGGAGGGTCTACTTATATATTTAGACCCCAGCCGGATTTTCCGAGACCAAACTGGCCTCCTGTCAGGAGGAAAGAGTCACCTGTGTCGGTTTTCCCTGAGGGTGAGACGCAGCAGGTTGAAAGACTTTCCTGTGAAGTCTCTGGACTCTGTTTTTCTTATCCTGCCCAATATGTGGCACTTGTCTGTCTGCAGGTCCCAACAGCATAAGATGATGCGGTACCTTTAACTTTGGCAGACCCTCCCAGCTGGGGGCACGGTGGAGACAGAGGAGAGATTGTAGAGTGGTTTTAATGGCTTCAAATTACCGAGGTCTGGTGTCTGAATTCCTTCAGGGAGGGATTCCACCTGAGTTGGGCTTCACTCCTCTTCTGGGGAAGGCCCAGGCTTCAGACAGGTCCTCAAATGGGCTTGTTTCTGCCTATGCCTGGGACAGCTGCAGCCTGAGAAGCCCTGCCGCTGTATCCAAAGGCAGTCAAGCATTTGTAGAAACACAGCCACAAAAACCTCTGTTTCTTTTCTTTTTTTCTTTTTCCGTCAGCCTTGCCCCCTTGGCACGGGGGCAAAAATGAGTGACCTCCGCTCTGACCAGGTTCACCTGAGCTGGGGGCCTATTTTTAGTAGTCAGAATTTATTAATTAATTCCATGATTGGTGTTTGGTTGGGCTCAGGCCCTGCTGCTGGTAAAGTCCCTTTCCTTTCGCCTCTGGTCAGCAACATGTGGGGAAGGGGCACTGGCTGTGGCAACCTGGGGGACTCACAGTTTCTGGGTGGGCTCACAGCTGGTCTAGCTGGTCCAGACTGGGGTACGCTGTGTGTGTGTTCACTGACGTGGCCCCAGGAGCTGTTCTGTACTGTTTCTGTACAGATTTAGTAGTTGTTCTGGAGGACAAACTAAAACGTGCATATTGCTAAGCCGCCATCTTGATTCCCATACTGGGTTCTTAGTTGCAAACAATGGGAGGTTATAAAGATTAAGCAGAAAAGGAGTTTATTAAAGGATCATGAGTCTTTCACGGATTTGATGGTAGGACTGGATAATCAAGGCTAAGATGCCAGAAAGCAGTGCCTCGAATGAGACCATAGAATGGGCTTAATGAAAAAGTTATCATAGTTTATTTAAGTAGAACTTCCTCGAGTTGTTGCAGATAAGTGGTAACATTGAACCTCACTATGAATAAAACCTTGCCCTGCACAACTGACAGCAGCAAAAAAAAAAAAAATCTGGATCTCTCCTTTCATCATGGGGAAAAATGAATACTCCATGCAGAACATGGTTTAATCATCATCCTCACAGCTGAGTCTAAGTCTCCTGAAAGCAGAGCCAAGGTCATATGCTTGCAACTTCGCTGCAAGAGACACTGATCTGAGGTGGGCCTTATAAAATGGGAATTTCCATAAGAATAGAAAGAAGAGAAAATAGTTCATCAGATAAAATACAGGATAATCAGTTAAATTTCCATTTCAGATAAACAATGAATAATTTTTAATATAAGCATATCTCAAGCATTTATGGGACACACTTAATAAAAAATTATTTTTTGTTTATACAAAATTGAAATTTAACCAGGTGTCCTCTTTTTTTTTGTCCCCTATTTTTATTTGTTAAATCTGGCAACCTTAGCAGAAATGCTGTTTAAAAGATGATTGGCATGGGGGGTTATTGCTTAATGACTGCAGAGTTTCTGTTTGAGGTGATGAAAAGTTTGGGTAACGGGTGGTGGTGGTGGTAGTACAATATTGAGATTATAATTGGTGTTATTGAATAGTATGGATGAGCGTGCTTAAAATGGAAATTTTGAGTTGCATATATGTTACTACAATAAAAGATAAGAGAGAGAGAGAGAGATGATGGGGAGCCATGAATGAATATTTCAAACATCCACCACACTATCACATTACTATAACAAAAAAAAGCACCAATAATGAATAGGAGTTTGCAGTGCACCAGTAGTCTCACTTCAAAAAAGTATTTGCTAATTTAATAGGCAAGAAATGATACTTAAGTATTGTTTTAATTTTCCTTTCTTTGACTTTTAGTGAGACTGCACGATTCTTCAATCCATTATTATTTTTATTTCCCTCTTTATGAACAATGTTGTAGTGTTCAATGTTAAGTTTCCTAGGCTGCTTAAGCAGCCCATGAAATGGGTCAGATTAAACAATGGGAATTTATTAGCTCACAGTCTTGAGGCCAGGAAAATGTCCAAATCACGGCATCACTAAGGCAATGCTTTCTTCCCAAAAACTAGTGTTCTGGGGTGGCTGCCTGAGACTCTTGAGCCTTACTCCTCTGTTACATGGCAACGCACATAGCAGCCTCTCCTAGCCTCTTCTTTCTCTTCTGGGTTCCAGTGAACTTCAGTTTCTGGCTGTTCCCTATGGCATTCTTTCCCTGAATTTCATTCTGCTTTTCAAGGACTCCAGTAGTAGGATTAAGACCCATCCTGATTGGACTGGCCAACACCTTAACTGAAGTAGCCTCATCTAAAGGTCCTACTTACAGTGGGTTCACACTCACAGGAAAGCATTAAATTTAAGAATGTTTTTCTGTGGTACTTACAGCTTCAAACCACCACAAACAGATTGTTCATGTACTGTATATTTGTCTATTGGGTTTTTTCATTATCAAATTATTTTCATTATCAAAGAAAGCATGAGCTCTTCATACATTAAATGTATCACCCCTTTGTCTAATTTATTGTTTACCCTTAAATTCATGACCTTTTTTTGCTGAGGTTATGTAAGATCAATTCTTTTGCTTTCCCCCCTATACTTTGAACATTCTTTCCCCATCTAAAGATTAAATAGATATTCACTTATATTTTCTTTATAGTTTGATTTTTCTTTTTACTCTTTAATGTACAGAATGAAGAGGTGATGAAATACATCCTTTCTAAATAATTAACTGATCATCCTAGCAGGATTTTTTTGAGCAATTCAAGGGGTTTCTTTCTTATAACACTTGTCAATATAGTCAGTGTCTCTCTTTAATTACCAGACAACCCTGAGAACTCCAAATTCCTTCTTTTT
Organism: Tamandua tetradactyla; assembly: GCF_023851605.1. NCBI lineage: Eukaryota > Metazoa > Chordata > Mammalia > Pilosa > Myrmecophagidae > Tamandua > Tamandua tetradactyla. The sequence goes on along the minus strand of NC_135353.1, from coordinate 49,125,692 downwards.
AGTATGTCCTTATGACTTAACCAGCACATACCAATAATAAAAGTTATTTCATTTGGACTCTGTGCTCCTTGCTCACTTTATACTTATGGATTTGTAAGTAAAGATATTCAAAAGCTCTCTCTTTATTCCTAAAAACTATGCCTGGCATTTAAGTGGTTGAAATGACTACTGGATTGTATCTTTGGGGTCCAAAAGGACTGCCTCTACATATATATAAACAAGTGTGTCAAAAAATACGAATGTTTACTTCCATAATCTTGATCTCTCTCAAAACAGAACTGTATTTAAATATAAAATATTTAATATACAAAATTTTAATAGTTATTTAATCTCTATTTAGAAAAAGGCAATACACAACTTATGGCAATATTTAAACACAAACACGTAAGTGAAATTCAATATCTTCTTCATTAAATGCCAAATACTATAAAAATAGCTTAAACTACACTGATTTTCCTCTCATTTTTGTACTCACAATGCTTAGGGAATTGTGCACCAAAGAACTTTACCTGTAACATGTCCTGCAGTCTCAGAAAACATCTAAATTGCTTTTTTCCATGCCACCTCAGCTGCCTGTGTCTTTTCCCTTACATGAGCCAAAAAAAAAAAAAAAACAAAGAACAAATAAAGTTCACTGTTGTGTTACCAAAGTATAGGCTCAGCTTTCCTGTACCTGGATTTTTCCAATTATGAAAATAATTATTCTCCTCTGTATTAATTTATACTGCCATTTGAAACACAGGCAAACACAGGTTGGTATAAAATACCAATTTAAAACATATACTCAAGGTTATCCTTTTTTTTTGGAGTCTTCCCAAACTCCTTTTAAATCTACTTAGTTTTAAGGAGATCAGACTCTTCATCTATCTGATTTTTCCCCTCAATTCTGGCAATATGGTGTTAGTGGATACAAACTTGAGGTAGGACATCTAGATTCCTTTCTTTTTTTATGCAATTTTATAGAGATATATTATATATTCATATAACATATCATCATCCAAAGTGCAGAACTAGTGGTTCATAGTATCATAGTATAGTTGTACATTCATCATCACAATCTACTTTTGAACATTTTCATTGCTCCAAAAAATAAAGAATAAAAATAAAAGTAAAAAAGAGCACCAAAAGCATCTCATACCACACATCCACCCATCATTTATTTATTTTTGTCTATTTTCTTACTCATCTGTGCATACCCAGGATAAAGGTAGTGTCAGTCACAAGGTTTTCACAATCACATGGTCATACCCTAAAAGCTCTATGTTTATATAATCATCTTCAAGAGTTAAGGCTATTGGATTGCAGTTCAACAGTTTCGGGTATTTTCTTCTAGCTAATCCAATACACCAAAAACTGAAAAGAGATATCTACATATGAATCAGAATGACCTCTCAACTCTCTTTGAAATCTCTCAGTCACTGAAATTTTATTTTGTTGCATTTCTCTTCCCCCTTTTGGTCAAGAAGGTTTTCTCACTCCCATGATGCCAGGGCCAGGCTCATCCCTGGGAGTCATTTCTCACATTGCCAGGGAGATTTACACTCCTGGGAGTCATGTCCCATATAGAGGGGAGGGCAGTGAGTTCACCTGCCAAGTTGGCTTAGAGGTAGAGGCTACATCTGAGCAACAAAATAGGTTTTCTGGGGGTGACTCTGAAGTATAATCATAAGTAGACTTAGCTTCTCCTTTGCAGGAATAAGAATTCATTAGGGCAATCCCCAAGATCAAGAGCCTGGCCCATCAGTTTGGCACTCCCCAATACTTGTGAGAATATCAAGTTTCCCCATATGGGGAAATTTTATATTTCTACCTTTTCCCCGAGTGCCTCAAGGGGACTTTGTAAATACTTTATCTTCTGCCCAGAATACTGTGGGGTGTATGAGGGCATCACATTAACTGGTACAAACCAACAAGGTCTCACTCCCTACTCAAGGTTCCATGTAATTATGGTGTTTGAGTAAGCTGACCATACAAGTTAAATTACATAGTGTGCCGCCAAAAATATAAATTTTGCACCAAATAAACATCTCTTCCTTTGGTTTCACACAGAAGTTGAAGTTTTAAATACAGCCAATAACATCTTTTACTGTTTAGTCTGATTTACCTTAGTCCTATCTAGAGCAACTTCATTCATATCTCAAATTGACATCTAATCAGTTTTTCAGTGTTTTTAACAGTTGTTGTATGGGGTAATGCTGACTTTCATAGCTGTAGACTTCTAGTTCCGAGTCTCAGGTGTCACACACATACCTGAGGTTCCAGAGAATTACCTGGTTATACACGAAGAGCTCAACATCTCAAAACAGAAATAGCAGTTACAACTCCAGAATAGGTGTGACTGAGGTAAGAGCTTACGGTTTAGGGAACTTTACAATAGGCCTTTACCAGATAATTTATACTTCTGAATTCAATTCTCAGAATTTTCACATTATAGTTACTTCATATTAGTGAGGTGTTATATTTATCTTTTTTGTTTCTGGCTCGTTTCACTCAATATACTGTCCTCAAGGTTCATTCACCTCTTGCATGACTCACAACTTCATTCCTTCTTGCCCCTGCTCGGTAGTCCATTATATGTATACACCAGTTCCCCCTTCCATTCCTCAGTTGATGTACTCTTGGGTCACCTCCATCTACTGAAAATCGTGAACACTGCCACCAAATAAACACCAGTGTGCAACTGTCCATTCGTGTCCCTGCTCTCACTTTTTCCAAGTACACACCTAAGAACAGGGTTGCAATATTATATGGCAACCGCACTCCTAGTCTCCTGTAGAGCCATCACACTGCCCTCCAGAAGAGCTACATAACTCCACTTCCCTAACAACAGTGAATAGGTACATGTCTCTCTCCACATTTTCTCCAACACCTAGTAGCTCTTTGTTCATTTTTAAACAGTACTTTTCAAACATCATAAAATCCAAATCTACTGGTTTGAAGCTGTTATATACCCCAGAAAAGCCATGTACTTCAATTTTCGTTCAATATTGTAGGGTGGAAATCCTCTTGATTAGATTATCTCTGCAGAGATGTGACATGCCCAGTTGTAGGTGTGACCTTTTAGTTGGATTACTTCCATGGAGATGTGACAAACCCAATTGTGGGTGTGGCCTTTTGATTAGATGGAGATGTGACTCTATCCATTCGAGGTGGGTCTTGATTAGTTTACTAGAGTCCTTTAAAAGGAGGAACATTTTGGAGAACCTCAGACACAGATGCTTGGAGAACAGTTGCTTCAGAGCTAAAGAGACACAAATGTTTGGAAGTGCTTAGAAAGCCAACAGAGCCAAAATGAGAACTAGATGTTTTGAAATGCAGAGCCCAGCAGGTGTCGCCACGTGTCTTTCCATGAGATGCTAAGCAAGCCAGAATCTGGAAAGAGCCAAGGGAAGCCAAGAGATGAAACCCTGCCCCGAAGAAGCCAAGTGAGGAACCCCCACATGAACAAAGGCTGAAAACAAGGGATTCCAGGAACAAGGGACCAGCAGATGCCAGCTACATGACTTCCCAGCTGACAGAGGCATTCTGTACAACATCAGCCTTTTTTGAGTGAAAGTAACCTCTTGTTGGTAACTTAATTTGGACATTTTGATGGACTTAGAACTGTGAACTTGTAACTTAATAAATTCCCTTTATAAACGCTGTTCCATTTTTGATATATTGCATTCCAGCAGCTTTAGCAAACCAATACACAAACATAAGCAAAAAAAAAAAAATCAATAGTTTCCTGTATAATCGCATAACCATGCCTTCACCACCACAATATATGTGAGGACATTTCCATTTCTCCCGCAAAGAATTCCATATCCCTTCACCATATGCCCTGCTTATTGACATTTAGCTTTGGTATATTGCCCTGGTTACATTCAATGGAAGCATATTATAATATTATTGTTGACTATAGTTCCTTGTTTACATTGATTGCATTTTCCCGATATACCATCCCATTTTCAACATCTTGCAGTGCTGACATTCATTTGTTCTCCCTCATGTAAAAACATTCTGAGATTTGTACATTTAATCACTATCATTGGCCACTCTAGGCATTGCTAAGTAGTACCATCTCAGTTCTTATCCTCTATCATTCCTTCTGGTGTCAGACATGCCCTCAGCCTGCCTCCCTCAACCATACTCAAACTCAGCTTCATTCCATGTATTTATAATATTGTGCTACCATCAGAAAGTATTGTGCTATCCATTTCTGGAGCTTTACAATCAGTCCTATTGCACATTCTGTACTTCTTCAGCATCAAATGTCCAATCTCTACCCTCTTTCTTTCTACTGCTAATCTGTGTTCTCAGCTTTAACTCTCAACATGCTCTCATTAAGGTCAGTTCACATTGGTGAGACCATACAGTATTTGTCCTTTTGTTTCTGGCAAAATCCATGCAACATAATGTCCTCAAGGTTCATCCACATTGTTGCATGCTCCATGACTTTATTTTGTCTTATAGCTGTGTAACATTCCATAGTATATATTTACAACAGTTTGTTTATCCACTCATCTTGTTGATGGATATTTGGTCTGTCTCCACCTCTTGGCATAATGAATAATGCTGCTATAAACATCAGTATGCAAATGTCCATTCGTGTCCTTGCTTTCAGTTCCTCTGAATATATACCTAGTAATGGGATTGTAGGATCATTTGGCAATACTATACTTAGCTTCCTGAGGAACTGCCAAACTGCCTTCCAGAGTAGTGGCACCATTCGACATTCCCACCAACAATGAACAAGTGTAACTCTTTCTCCATGTCCTCTCCCACACTTGTAGCTTTCTGTTTTATATATATATATATATATATATATATATATATATATATATATATATATATATATATATATATATATATATATATATATATATAAAATGGTCATTCTAGTAGATATGAAATGATATCTCGTTGTGGGAAGCATGCAAGAACTCTTGCAGGTAAAGAAAGATAGAGGGTGAGAGGCAATAGGCAATGTGGGGCTATTTGCTTTTATAGATTAGCTTTACTTATTCACCTCCCTCTTCCTTGTTCAGGGCTTTTTCTTCTACCTTCCTGTTTTGGTTTGCTTAAGCTGCTGGAATGCAATATACCAAAAATGGAATGGCCTTATAAAGGGAATTTGTTAAGTTATAAGTCTACAGTACTAAAGCAATAAAAATGTCCAAACCAAAGCCATCCGTGGAAAGATACCTTGAGTCAAGAAAGGCTGATGTATCAAGAATATGTCTATCAGTTGAGAAGGCATGTGACTGCTTCTCCTGGTCCTTTGGCTTCTGGTTTCAATCAGCTTTCCCAGGGGCATTTTTTTTCTGCATCTCCAAATGTCCTGTATTGGCTCTATCAGCTCTGAACTATCTCCAGAATTTTTCCCTTTTAAAGGACTCCAATAAACTAATTAAGACCCACCTTAAATGGGCAGAGTCACAGCCCATCTAATCAAAGGTCACACCCACAATTGAATGGATTATATCTCCATGGAAACAATCAAATCACTATTGAATCAGGATTAGAAGAAGAAGGCTTTTCTGGGATACATAACACTTTCAAATCAGCATGCTTCCCTTCTTTCCCCTGCAGTGCCTGGTGGTAGAAAATCCATAGAAGGCTCAATCAGGTTGAGGGTTTTGGCTTCAGATGGGTTGGCTGCAGCTGAGTGTTTCCCATAAGTGGGTGGCCCCCATGCAGGGTGTCTGTACCAGATACAGGCCCTGCTGAACATGATCAACTATTCCTGTTCAAGGGCTTCTTCACAGTTTTCTCTCCCTTCCCTCTCTCTCTCTATTCTATCCTGTCTCAAATTCCTCCTCAGAGAGTTCTTGCCCCTTAATCTTAAGGAGTGTTGAGGGATGAAGGTCCACCTTCTGTAGCTATTTCTGGCTTGTTAGGGGGTATAGCCCCTTTCTTAGGGGATGTAGAACTTTCTGGAGATCTCATTTAAGTTGAGAGGGAAGGAGTCCAGTGGGGCTGTTGGAATGGCTGAAAAATTTCTGATCAGCATTGGTTTGCTGTGAAAAGCTTCTAGTATGGAAGAAACAAACTTGTGAGAAGCTTAAAAATATAAGGGTTGATTAATAGCAAGAGGAGGATCATTGTGGCTTGCATTTGCATTTCCCTAATAGCCAGTGAGATTGAGCATTTTTTCATGCTTTTTAAAATGCTTTTTCAATTAGAAAATATAGCATATATACAAAGAAAAGAAAGAAAAGGCAATGATTTGTAAAGAAAATTTTAGCACGTAGTTTCAGAACATATTTCAGAGTTTGGTATGTGCTACCATTCTATTACTCTAGGTTTTTCCTTCTACTGGTCCAAAGCCCTGAAAGCTAAAGGAATATCATGTAGTGATTCTGCAGTCATACTCATTTGTTAAATCCTGTTTTTTTTCTATTATAACTTCTTCTTCTCCTTTGATACTTCTCCCAATCTACAGGAATCTTTAGCCATGCTAATTCTATGTTTTCATGTTGATAAGGGGTATGGACAATAAGGGATGGGAGATATAATTAGCTGATCATCTTGAAGAGGCTTGTCCTGCTGGGATTCAGGAATCATCTGGCCTAGGAATCTTCTGGAGGTTATAGGTTTCAGAAAAATAAACTTAGTGCATTCTGCCAGTTTGAATATATATGTACCCCAGAAAAGCCACATTTTAATCCTGATTTAATCTTGTGAAGGGAGCCATTTCTTTTTTTATATATTTTTATTGATAAATCTGAACACACAACCATTCCATACATGGCATACAATCAATGGCTCACAATATCATCACATAGTTGTGTATTTATCATGATGATCACTTTTTAGAACATTTCCATCACTCAAAAAAAAAGGAAAAAGAAAAAATTCATATATATCATACCCCATAGCCCTCCCTCTCACTGACCACTAGTATTTCCATCTATGCAATTTTTAAACCTTTGTCCCCCTTATTAATTGCTTATTTTTTATTCATATTGTTTACTGATCTGTCCATACCTTAGATAAAAAGAGCATCGGAAACAGTTTTCACAATCATACAGTCACACTAAAAAGCTATATCATTAAACAATCATCTTCAGGATAAAAGGCTACTGGAACACAGCTCGGCAGTTTCAGGTACTTCCCTCCAGCCACTCCAATACACCATAAACTAAAAAGAGATATCTATATAATGCATAAGAATAACCTCCAGGATAACTTCTTGACTGTTTGAAATCTTTCAGCCACTGAAACTTTATTTTGTCTCATTTCTCTCTTTCCCCTTTTGATCAAGAGGACTTTCTCAATCCCTTGATGCTGGTACCTGGCTCATCCCGGGATGCCTGTCCTATATTGACAGAAAGATTTATACCCCTGGGAATCATGATCCACATAGGAGGGAGGGCAATGAGTTCACTTGCTGCATTGGCTTACAGAGAGAGCCCATATCTGTGCAACAAAAGAGGTTTTCTGGGGGTGACTCTTTTTTTCTGGGTACCAAATTACTTTATTTGAAGGAATGGTACAAATGAAACAACTTGGTGGGTGTTGATACAACTTAATAGAAAAGGCAAAGGTAAACCCAACATGCATGCACAGCCCTGGTGACCACAGAAGTCACCCCGTGACTCTGGAGAAGACAGCATAAGGCTTAACTCTCATCATCACTGTTTCCCAGGGTGTGCTTGTCAAAGAGATACTCTGCCAAGCCAGAATCCGGGGCCCCCATCTTGTGCAAGTTGGTCACGTAGTCACCCAACTCTTTGATGGATTTCACCTGCTCATTCAGGTAATGTATCTCAATGAAGTCACACAAATGGGGGTCATTTTTGTCAGTGGCCAGTTTGTGCAATTCCAGTAATGACTGATTCACCCTTTTTTCCAAATGTAATGCACACTCCATTGCATTCAGCCCACTCTCCCAGTCGTCTCGTTCTGGTTTCTTGATATCCTGAAGGAAGATGTGGCCACCTCATTGGTTCTGCAGCTTCATAAGTTTCTCAGCATGTTCCCTCTCCTCATGAGATTGGTGAAGAAAATATTTGGAAAAGTTCTTCAAAGCCACATCATCACGGTCAAAGTAGTAAGACATCGACAGGTAGACGTAAGAGGCATAGAGCTCCAGGTTGATCTGGCAGTTAATGGTGGCCTCTGAGTCCTTGTTGTAGTTATGGCGCACCTGCGACGGGGACGTGGCCGTCATGGTGGGCGGTTGAGGAGAGGAGGAGGCGGCGGCTGCACGGCGCTGGAGAGCTGGCTGAAAGCTGCTCGGAGGGGCAGGCCGACGGGGAGGAGGCGAGCGCCGGGTTCCGTTCAAGCACTGTTGAAGCAGGAAACCACGGCGACTCTCCGCGAAGACGTCTGCCTTTTTTTTTTTTTTTACATGGGCAGGCACCAGGAATTCAACCCGGGTCCTCAGGCATGGCAGGCAAGCATTCTTACCTGCTGAGCCACCATGGCCTGCCCTCTGGGGGTGACTCTTAGAACTAATTTTAAGTAGGCTAGTTTATGCTTTGCAGGAATAACTTTCATAGGTGCAAACCCCAAGACTGAGGGCTCAGCCTATTGATTTTTCTGTCCCCACTGCTTGCAAGAATAGAAATTTTCCAAATTTCTAAGTACATTTCCAAATACCTAGTGCTCTCAATGACACTCTATAAAAGTTTCATGCATGCTTTAGTGAGTAGGCTGCTGGAATAGGCTATACCAACAGGAATGAGACACTAAACATTAATGGTTAAATTCCCCAAGCAAAAGACATAGACTGGCAGAATGGATTCAAAAGCAAGACCCATCTATACACTGTCTAAAGGTGACACATTTTAGACCCAAGGAAAAACGTGAAAGTGAAAGGTTGGAAAAAGACATTTCATGCAAACAACAATCAGAAAATAGCAGGAGTAGCAATACTAATATTCAACAAATTAGACTTCAACTGTAAAACAATTAAAAGAGACAAAGAAGGACACTATGTATTAATAAAAGGAACTATTCAACAAGAAGACATGACAATCATAGGTATTTATGCACTGAGCCAGCATGATCTAAAATACAAGAGGGAAACACTGAAATCACTGAAAAGAGTAATAGACACATCTATCATAATAGCTGGAGACTTCAATTCCCCACTCTCATAAATGGACAGAACATCTAGACAGAGGATCAATAAAGAAACAGAGAATTTGAATAATACAATAAATGAGCTAGACTTAACAGAAATTTATAGAACATTACACCCACAACAGTAAGATATACCTTTTTCCCAAGTGCTCATGGATCATTATCAAGGATATACCATATGCTGGGTCACAAAGCAAGTCTCAATAAATTTGAAAAGATTGAAATCATACCAAACACATTCTCAGATCATAGAGGAATTAAGTTGGAAATCAGTAACAGGGAGAAGGCCAGAAAATTCACAAATATTTAGAGGCTCAACAACACACTCTGAAACAACCAGTGGGTCAAGTAAGAAATTACAAGAGAAATCAATAAATATCTTGAGACAAATGAAAATGAAAACACAACATATCAAAATGTACGGGATGCAGCAAATGCAGTACTAAGAGGAAAATTTATTGCCCTAAATACCTACATCAAAAAAGAAGAAAGAGCAAAAATCAAGGAATTAAATTAACTTCTCACTTAGAAGAACTAGAGAAGAATAGCATACCAACCCCAAAGCAAGTAAAAGGAAAGAAATAACGAAGATTAAAACAAAAATAAATGAAATTGAGAACATGAAAACAATAACAAAAATCAACCAAACCAGAAGTTGGTTCTATGAGAAAATCAATAAAATTGGTGGCTCCTTAGCAAGGTTGACAAAAAGAAGAAGAGAGATGATGTAAATAAATAAAATTAGAAATGAAAGAGGAGCCATAACCACTGTACACATAGAAAAAAGGGAGGTATTGAGAGGATACTATGAACAACTTTATGCTAATAAACTAGACAATGTAGATGAAATGGACATCTTCCTGGAAAGGCATGAGCAACCAATATTGACTCGAGAAGAAATATATGACCTCAAAAAACCAATCACAAGTAAAGAAATTGAATCAATCATTTAAAAATTCCCAAAAAAGAAAAGTCCAGGATGAGATGGCTTCACATGTGAATTATATCAAACATTCAAGAAAGAATTAGTACCAATCCTGTTCAAATTCTTCAAAAAAATTGAAGAGGAGGGAAGGCTACCTAACTCATTCTGTGAAGCTAAAATCACCCTCATACCAAAGCCAGACACAAATCCTATAAGAAAAGAAAATTACAGACTAATCTCTCTAATGAATAAGATGTGAAAATCTTCAACAAAATTCTTGCAAATCGAATCCGGGAACACATTAATAAAATTATACACCATGACCAAGTAGGATTCATCCCAGTTATGCAAGGATGGTTCAACATAAGAAAATCAATTAATGTAGTACACTATATCAGCAAATCAAAGCAGAAAAACCGCATGATCATCTCGATTGATGCAGAAAAGGCATTTGACAAAATTCAATATCCTTTCTTGTTGAAATCACTTCAAAGGATAGGAACAAAAAGGAACTTCCTCAACATGATAAAGGGAATATATAAAAAAACTCACAGCTAACATCATCCTCAATTGGAAAACACTGAAAGCTTTACCACTAAGATCAGGAACAAGGCAAGGATGTCGGCTGCCATCCTTGTGTTGAAAGTTCTAGCCAGAGCAACTAGACAGGAAAAAAGAAGTCCAAGGCATCAAAATTGTAAAGGAAGGAGTAAAACTCTCACTGTTTGCAGATGATATGATACTATATGTCAAAAACCCCAAAAAATCCACAGCAAAATTACTAGAGCTAATAAATGAGTACAGCAAAGTGGCAGGTTTGAAGATCAACACTCAAAAATCTGTAGTGTTTCTATACACCAGTAATGAGCAATCTGAGGAGGAAATCAAGAAAAAAATCCATTTACAATTGCAACCAAAAGAAGAAAATATTTAGGGATAAATTTAACTAAGGATACAAAAGACTTATACAAAGAAAACTACAATAAATTGCTAAAAGAAATCACAGAAGGGCTAAATAAACGGAAGGGCATGCCATGTTCATGCATTGGAAAACTAAATATGGTTCAGATGTCAATTCTACCTAAATTGATTTATAGATTCAATGCAGTACCAATTAAAATCCCAAAAACTCAGTTTGCAGAAATAGAAAAACCAATAACTAAATTCATCTGGAAAAGCAGGGTTTCCCGACTAGCTAAAAATATGCTGAGAAAGAAAAATGAAGTCGGAGGTCTCACACTACCTGATTTTAAGTTGTATTATGAAGCAACAGTGGTCAAAACAACATGGTACTGGCTTAATGACAGATATACTGACCAGTGGAATCCAATAGAGTGTTCAGATATAGACCCTCTCATCTATGGACAATTGATCTTTGATAAGGCAGTCAAGTCAACTCACCTGGAACAGAATAGCCTCTTCAATAAATGGTGCTTGGAGAACTGTATATCCACATGCAAAAGAATGAAAGAGAATCCATATCTCACACCCTATACAAAAATTAACTCAAAATGGATCAAAGACCAAAACAGTAGATCTAAGACCATAAAACTTTTAGAAGAACATGTAGGGAAATATTTTATGAAACTTGTAATAGGAGGCAGTTTTCAAGATCTTACACCCAAAGCATGAGTATTGAAGAAAGAAATAGATAAATGGGAACTCCTCAAAATTAAACACTTTTGTGCATCAAACAACTTTGTCAAGAAAGTAAAAAGACAGCTTACACAAAGGGAGACAATTATTTGGAAATGATATATCAGATAAGGGTTTAATATCCAAAATACATAAAGAGATTGTTCAACACTACAACAAAAAGTCAAATAACCCAGTTACAAATTGAACAAAAGCCATGAACAGACACTTCTCAGAAGAGGAAATACAAATGGCCAAAAGGCACATGAAAAGATGTTCAACTTCCCTGGCTATTAGGGAAATGCAAATCAAAATCACAATGAGATATCATCTCACACCCACCAGAATGGCCATTATCAATAAAACAGAAAATGGCAAATGCTGGAGATGACGTGGAGAATGAGACACACTTATCCACTGTTGGTGGGAATGTAAAATGGTACAACCACTGTGGAGGGCAGTTTGGCAGTTCCTCAGGAAGCTAAGTATAGACTTGCTATATGTGCTGGTTTGAAATGATGTATGTACCCTAGAAAAGCCATGTTTTAATCCTAATCCCATATTGTAAAGGCAGCTGTTTCTTCTAATCCCTATTCAATATTGTATGTTTGAAACTGTAATTAGATCATCTCCCTGGAGATGTGATTTAATCAAGAGTGGTTGTTAAGCTGGATTAGGTAGAGACATGTCTCCACCCATTTGGGTGGGTCTTGAGAAGTTTCTGAAGTCCTATAAAAAAGGAAGTATTTTGGAGAATGGGAGATTCAGACAGACCAGAGCAGAATGACATAGCCATGAGAAGCAGAGTCCACCAGCCAGTGATCTTTGGAGATGAAGAAGGAAAATGCCTCCCAGGGAACTTCATGAAACAGAAAGCCAGGAGGGAAAGCCAGCAGATGATGCCATGTTCACCACATGCCCTTCCAGATGAGAGAGAAACCCTGAGTGTGTTCACCATGTGCCTTTTCATTTGAGAGAGAAACCCTGAACTTCATCAGCCTTTTTGAACCAAGATATCTTTCCCTGGATGCCTTAGATTGGACATTTCTATAGACTTGGTTTAATTGGGACATTTTCTCGTCCTTAGAACTGTAAACTAGCAACTTATTAAATACCCCTTTTTAAAAGCCATTCTGTTTCTGGTATATTGCATTCCTGCAGCTAGCAAACTAGAACACTATATGACCTGGCAATACCATCGCTATGTATCTACTCAAAGGACATGAGGGCAAGGACAAAAATGGACAGTTGCACACAAATATTTATAGCAGCCTTATTTATGATTGCCAAGAGATGGAAACAACCCAAATGTCCATCAACAGATGAGTGGCTAAACAAGCTGTGGTGTATATATATATATGATGGAATGTTACACAGCTGTAAGACAGAATAAAGTTATGAAGCATGTAACAATGTGGATGGACCTTGAGGACATTATGCTGAGTGAGATCAGCCAGAAACAAAAGGACAAATACTGTATGGTATCATTGATATGAACTAACATGAATGAATGAACTTGGAGAATTTCAGTTAAGAACAGAGGTCATCAGGAGATAGAAATAGGTAGATATTGGGTAATTGGAGATGAAGGGATACAGGTTGTGTAACAGGTCTGATTGTAAAAATTCAGAAATGGATAGCAGAATACTACTTGATTGTAGCACAGTAATATAAATGGACTGAATGAAGCTGAATGTGAGAAGGATTGAGGGAGGAGGTCTGGGGGCACATATGAAACCAGAAAGAAAGCTAGATAGTATAGACCGAGATGGTATAATCTAGGAATGCCTAGAATGTACAGTGATAGTGACTAAATGTAAAATTTAAAAATGTTTTTGCATGAGGAAGAATAAAGGAATGTCAGTATTGCAGGGTGTTGAAAATAGATGGTCATTCATATTTTAAAACTTCAACTTCTGCATGAGACTAAAGCAAAAAATGTTTATTTGGTACAAAATTTATATTTTGACAAGTGCATTTCCTAATACAACTTATATGGACAAGTTGATTGTGCTGGTTTGAAGGGATGTATGTCCCCTAAAAAGCCATGTTTTAATCAAAATCCCATTTAATAAAGGCAGAATAATCCCTATTCAATACTGTATGTAATTAGATCATCTCCCTGGAGATGTAACCAAATCAAGAGTGGTTATTAAACTGGATTGGGTGACAACATGTCTCCACTCATTTGGGTGGGTTTTGGTTAGATTCTGAAGCCCTATAAAAGAGGAAGCATTTTGGAGAAGGTAGATTCAAAGAGAACAGAGCAGAAAAGACATAACCACAAGAAGCAGAGTCCACCAGCCAGCGATCTTTGGAGATGAAAAAGGAAAATGCCTCCTGGGGAGCTTCATGAAACAAGAAGCCAGGAGAAAAAGCTAGCAGATAACACCATGTTCACCATGTGCCATTCCAGATGAGAGAGAAACTCTGACTGTGTTCGCCATGTGCCCTTCCACTTGAGAGAAAAACCCTGAACTTCATTGGCCTTCTTGAACCAAGGTATCTTTCCCTGGATGCCTTTGATTGGACATTTCTATAGACTTGTAATTGGGACATTTTCTAAGCCTTAGAACTGTAAACTAGCAACTTATTAAATTCCCTTTTTAAAAGCCATTCCATTTCCAGTATATTGCATTCTGGCAGCTAGCAAACTACAACATTAATTGAACACCATAAGTACATGGAACCTTGAATAGGGCATGAGATTTTGTAGATTTGTCCAGTGTGATACCCTGATAAATCCCAGAGTGATTTGAACACTGAATAAAGAAATATTTGCAAAGTCCCCTTGGGGGAATGGTGAGAAAGGGGAAAAATTCAACTTCCCCATTTGGAAAATTCCTGATATTTTCGAAGCAATGAGGACAACCAAATCAGTAGGCCAAACACTCAATCTTGAGCTTTGCTTATATGAAACTTATCCCCACAAAGGATAAGCTAAGCCTACTTAAAATTAGGCCTAAGAGTCACCCCCACAGAAAAAAGTATAAGAGATTGGCCAAGATGGTGGCTTAGCAATGTGCACGATTTAGTTCATCCTCCAGAACAACTACTAAATAACCAGAAACAGTACAGAACAGCTCCTGGGGACACATCAGTGACCAGACAGACAGTGTACCACAGTCTGGACCAGCTGGACCGGCTGCAAGCCCCCCAGAACCGTGAGTTCCCCAGCTGCGTTGGCCGGCGCCCCTCCCCCACAGGCTGCTTCCCAGAGGGGAAAGGAAAGGAACTTTACCAGCAGCAGGGGCTGAGCCCAACCAAACACCAACTGTGGAATTAACAAATTCTGACTACTAAAAATAGGCCCCCAGCTCAGGTGAACCTGGTCAAGGCATAGGTCGCTCATTTTTGCCCCAGGGCCAAGGAGGCAGGGCTGATGGGAAAAGAAAAAAAAAAGAAATAATTGTCTTGTGGCTGTGTTTTACAAAGGCTTGACTGCCTTTGGATACAGCGGCAGGACTTCTCAGGCTGCAACTGCCCCAGGCATAGGCAGAACCAGCTCTTTGAGGGCTTGTCTGGAGACTGTGCCTTCCCCAGGGGAGGGAAGAAGCCCAAGTCAGGTGGAATCCCTCCCTTAAGGAATTCAAACACCAGGTCTTGGTAATTTGAAGCCATTAAAACCAGCCTACAACCTCTCCTCTGTCTCCACCAAGCCCTCAGCAGGGAGAGTCTGCCACAATTAAAGGTACCACATCATCTTATGCTGGTGGGACCTGCAGGCAGATGAGTGCCACATACTGGGCAGGATAAGAAAAACAGAGTCCAGAGATTCCACAGAAAAGTTTTTCAACCTGCTGAGTCTCACCCTCAGGGAAAACCGAAGCAGGTGACTCTTTCCTCCTGATAGGAGGCCAGTTTTGTCTGGGAAAATCCGGCTGGGGTGTGTAATACCTACATAGACCCTCCTAAGGGTGAGGGGGAAAAGGCACCATACAAACAGGGCAAGAGACAGGAAAACAAGAGGTGAAAAATTCTCCTCTTTTAAACAAAACCTAAGCTAGAGTCCAGAAAAAGCTGAACTGAACATCAAAGAACAGATAGACAACAAATTCATCCAGCAAGAAAACCCTAGGTAAAAGGGTAAAAGAAGGTAAAAGGTAAAAGAAGTGAATGCAATCTCCAGAATAAACTAATTAAGTTAATTAAATGCCTAGACACCAGCAAAAAATAACAAATCACACTATGAAAATTGAAAACATGGCCCAGTTAAAGGAACAAACCAACAGTTCAAATGAGATATGGGAGCTGAAACTATTGATTCAGAATATACGAACAGACATGGAAAACCTCATCAAAAACCAAATCAATGAATTGAGGGAGGATATAAAGAAGGGCAAGGAATGAACAAAAAGCAGAAATGGAAAGTCTGAAGAAAGAAACCACAGAATTTATGGGAATGAAAGGCACAGTAGAAGAGATGAAAAAAACAACAGAAACCTACAATGGTAAATTTCAAGAGGCAGAAGATAGGATTAGTGAACTGGAGGATGGAACATCTGAAATCTGTCAAGAAAAAGAAAATATAGGGGAAAAATGGAAAAATATGAGCAGGGACTCAGGGAATTGAAGGACAATATGAAGCACATGAATATATGTGTTGTGGGTGTCCCAGAAGGAGAAGAGAAGGGAAAATGAGGAGAAAAACTAATGGAGGAAATAATCACTGAAAATTTCCCAACTCTTATGAAAGACTTAAAATTACAGATCCAAGCAGTGCAGCATACCCCAAAGAGAATAGATTCAAATAGACATACTCCAAGACACTTACTAATCAGAATGTCAGAGGTCAAAAAGAAAGAGAGAATCTTGAAAGCAGCAAGAGAAAAGCAATCCATCACATACAAGGAGGCCCAATAAGACTATGGGTAGATTTCTCAGCAGAAACCATGGAGGCAAGAAGACAGTGGGATGATATATTTAAATTACTAAAAGAGAAAAACTGCCAACCAAGAATTCTATATCCAGTAAAATTGTCCTTCAAAAATGAGGGAGACAGTAAAACATTTTCAGACAAAAAATCACTGAGAGAGTTTGTGACCAAGAGACCAGCTCTGTAAGAAATACTAAAAGGTGTACTAGAGACAGATATGAAAAGACAGAAGTGAGAGGTGTGGAGAAGAGTGTATAAAGGAAGACTATGAGTAAAGGTAAAAAGAAGGAAAATTAGATATGACATATAAAATCCAAAAGGCAAAATGGTAGAAGAAAGTACTACCCATGTAGTAAGAGCATTAAGGTCTAGTATCCAGAATTTATAAATAGATGGTTCAACTCAACAACAAAAACACAGCCAATCCAATTACAAAATGGGCAAAAGACTTGAACAGATACTTCTCAGTAGAAGAAATACAAATGGCTAAAAGGCACATGAAGAGATGCTCACCTTCCCTGGCCATTAGAGAAATGCAAATCAAAACCACAATGAGATATCATCTCACACTCACCAGAATGGCCATTATCAATAAAACAGGAAATGACAAGTGCTGGAGAGAATTTGGAGAAAGAGGCAGACTTATCCACTGTTGGTGGGAATGTCAAATGGTGCAACCACTGTGGAAGGCAGTTTGGAGGTTCCTCAAAAAGCTGAATATAGAATTGCCATATGACCCGGCAATACCATTGCTAGGTATCTACTCAAAGGACATAAGGGCAAGGAGACAAATGGACATTCCTACACCAAAGTTTATAGCCACACTATTTACAATTGCCAAGAGATGGAAACAGCCAAAACGTCCATCAACAGACAAGTGGCTAAACAAGTTGTGGTATATATATGTGATGGAATATTATGCAGCTGTAAGACAGAATAAAGTTATGAAGCGTGTAACAACATGGATGGACCTTAAGGACATTATGCTGAGTGAGACTAGCCAGAAACAAAAGGACAAATACTGTATGGTCTCACTGATATGAACTGACATTAGTGAATGAACTTGGAATATTTCGTTGGTAACAGAGACCATCAGGAGATAGAAATAGAGTAAGATATTGGGTAATTGAAGCTGAACATATCCAGGTTATGCAACAGGACTGAATGTAAATACTCAGAAATGGAGAGCACAATATTACCTAACTGTAATGCAATTATGTTAAAACACTGAATGAAGCTGAATGTGAGAATGATAGAGGGAGGAGGGCTGGGGGCACAAACGAAATCAGAAAGAAAGATAGATGATAAAGACTGAGATGTTATAATCTAGGAATGCCTAGAGTGTATAATAATAGTGACTAAATGTACACATTTTAAAAATGCTTTTACATGAGAAAGAACAAAGCAATGTCATTACTGAAGGGTGCTGAAAATAGATGGTAACTAATATTTTAAAATTTCAACTTATGTGTGAGACTAAAGCAAAAAATGTTTATTTGGTACAAATTTATACTTTGACTAGTGCATCTCCTAATATAACTTATATAGATAGTTGGTTGAACACCTTAAGTACATGGAACTTTGTATAGGACATGAGATTTTGTTGGTTTGTCCAGGTGATGCCCCAATGAATCCCAGAGTGATTTGATCAGTGAGTGGAAGAGTATTTGCAAAGTCCCCTTTGGGGAATGGTGAGAACGGGGAGAAATTCAACTTCCCCAAGTTGAATTCTTGATATTCTCACAAGCAGTGTGGACAACCAAAGCTATAGGCTGAGCCACCAGTCTTGGGGTTTGTTCATACGAAACTTAACCCCACAAAGGATAGGTCAAACCTACTTAAAATTAGGCCTAAGAGTTATCCCCAAGAGAGCCTCTTGTGTTGCTCAGATGCAGCCTCTCTCTCCAGCCAACACAACAAGCCAACTCACCACCTTCCCCCTGACTACGTGGGACATGACTCCCAGGGGTGTGGATCTTCCTGGCAACGTGGGAAAGAAATCCCAGAATGAACTGAGATTCAGCATCAAGGGACTGAGAAAAACCCTAGAATGAGCTGAGACCCAGTATCAAGGGATTGAGAAAAACTTATCAACCACAAGGGGAAAGAGTGAAATGAGACAAAGTGTCAATGGCTGAGAGATTCCAAACAGAGTCGAGAGGTTATCCTGGAGGTTATTCTTAGACATTAATAGATATCACCTTGTTATCTAAGATGTAATGGAGAGGCTGGAGGGAACTGCCTGAAAATGTAGAGCTGTGTTCCAGTATCCATGTTTCTTGAAGATGATTGTATAATGATATGGCTTTCACAGTGTGACTATGTGATTGTGAAAAGCTTGTGTCTCATGCTCCTTTTATCTACCTTGTCAGCAGATGAGTACAACATATGGAATAAAAATGAATAATAGGTGGAACAAATGTCAAAATAAGTTTAGTTTGAAATGCTAGTGATCAATGAAAGGGATGGGTAAGGGGTATGGTATGTATAATCTTTTTTTTTCTTTTTTTCTGTTTTCATTTTATTTCTTTTTCTGTTGTCTTTTTCTGAATTGATGCAAATATTCTAAGAAATGATCGTGATGATGAATATGCAACTATGTGATGATATTGTGAATCACTGACTATATATGTAGAATGGAATGATTATATGTTAGAAATGTTTGTGTTTCTTTGTTATCATATTTTTAAAAATTTAAAAATTAATAAAAAATATTTTTAAAAGAAGAGTCACCACCAGAGAACCTCTTGTTGCTCAGATTCATCCTCTCTCTCTCTCTCTCTCAGCTGGCATGGCAAGCGAACTCACTGCCCTCCCCTTCTACATGGGACATGACTCCCAAGAGTGTAAACCTCCCTGGCAATGTGGGACAGAAGTCCTAGAGTGAGCTGGGACTCAGCATCAAGGGATTGAGAAAACCTCCTCAACCAAAATTGGGAAGAGAGAAATGAGACAAAATAAAGTGTCAGTGGCTGAAAGATTTCAAATACAGTAGAGACGTTATCCTGGAGGTTATTCTTATGCATTATATAGATATCCCTTTTTTTGTTTAGGGCGTATTAGAGAAGCTAGAGGGAAGTGCCTGAAATTGTAGAGCTGTGTTCCAGTAGCCATGTTTCTTGAAGATGATTGTGAAATGATGTAGCTTTCACAATGTGACTGTGTGATTGTGAGAACCTTGTGTCTGATACTCCTTTTATGTACAGTATAGACAGATGAGTAAAACATATGGATTAAAAATAAAGAAAGAATGGGGGAACAAGTGTTAAAATAAATTGAGTAGATTGAAATACTAGTGATCAATGAAAGGGAGTGGTAAGGGGTATAGAAAAAATAGGGAGAACAAAAGCTAAAATATATTGGGTAGATGGAAATACTAATGGTCAATGAGAGGGAGGGGTAAGGGGAATGGTATATATGATTTTTTCCTTTCTTCTTTTTATTTCTTTTTCTGGAGTGATGTAAATGTTCTAAGAGATGATCATGGTGATGAATATACAACTATGTGATGATATTGTGAGTCATAGATTATATACCAAGAATGGAATATTCATATGTTAAGAGTTTTTATGTTTATATGTTGTTATGTTTTGTCCATAAAAATATTAAAAAAACAGAGATGGGGGACGAGATGGTAATGTGATAATGGAAGCAAAAATTGAAGTAATGGAAGCAAAGAACAACAAGGATTGCTGGCAAGCCACCAAAAATAAGGGGGAGAGGAGGAAAAATTCTTCGCTACAGATTTCAGAGCAAATATGTCCCTACAAGAACTTAATTTGGGGTTTGTGGCCTCCAAGACTGTGAAACAATAAAAATTATGTTATTTTAAGGAAAAAAATAAAATAAAATAAGAGTTAACAGTGAGATATTGCTAATTCTTTGGTGGTTAATTTCCAGTTTCATTCCGTTGTGGTCAGAGAAAGTGCTTTGAATAATTTCAATCTTGTGAAATTTACAAGGATCTGTTTTGTGTCCCAGCATATGATCTATCCTTGAGAATGTTACATGAGCATTGAAGTAGAATGTATATACTGGTGTATTGTGTGTAATGATCTATACATGTCTGTTAAGTCTAATTCATTCATCAAAATATTAAATTCTCTATTTCTTTGTTGATCCTCTGTCTGGTGTTCTGTCTATAAAGGAGAGTGGTGTAATGTAGTCTCCTACTATTATTGTTGAAACATCTATCACTCCCTTCAGTTTTGCCAATGTTTGCCTCATGTACTTTGGAGCTCCTTGATTGGGTACATAAATATTTATGATTATTATTTCATATTGGTAAATTGTCCCTTTTACTAACAGGTAGTGTCCTTTGTCTTTTATGACGTCTTTACATTTATAGCTACTCCTTCTTTCCTTTGGTTACCAGCTTTCATAGAACATCTTTTTCCATCTTTTCACTTTCAATCTATTTGTATTCTTGGGTCTAAAATATTTCTCTTGTAAACAGCATATAGATGGATCATATTTTTAAATCCTTTCTTTCAATCTGTATCTTTTAATTTGCAAGTTTAATCCATTAATGTTTAAAGTTATTATAGTAAAAACTGTTCTTGAATCTATCATCTAATACTTTACTTTTTTGTCAGGCATATGTATTCTGTTCCCCCTCTCTCTTTTTACCATTTAAATTGCCCTTATTGGTACTCTTCAATTCTGTGCCCCCCTCCCAGCATCTCTCTCCTGTCTTTTTTTTTTTTTTTCAGCTGACGGAACTCTCTTTAGTATTTCTTGTAGGGCAGGTGTCTGGCTGACTAGTTTTCTCCGTCTTACTTTGTCCTTGAAGATTTTAATCTCTCCTTCAGTTTTGAGGAACAACCTGTCTGGATAAAGAATTCTTGGCTAGAAGCCTTTTCTGTTCAGGAACTTAAATATATAATATCACTGCCTTGTCACCTCCATGGTGCCTGTTGAGTAGACTGAATTCAGTCTTGTGTGTTTTTTTGCCTTGTATGTAGTAGATCATTTTTCTCACGCTGATTTCAGGACTGTCTGCTTCTCTTCAACAATTGGCAGTCTGATTAGTATGTGTCTTGGAGTAGGCCTATTTATATTTATTCTATTTGGGATATGTTGGCCCTCTTTGATTTGCATAATCATGTCTTTTATAAAGGTTGGGATGTTTTCTCTGATTATCTCTTCAACTAAACTTCCCAGAACTTTTCTCCTCTCTTCTCCTTCTGGGACACCAATGATTCTTATATTTCTGTGCCTTTTGTGTTGTCTATCATTTCCCTGAGATCCAGTTCCATTTTTTCTCTTTTTTGTTGTTTGTTCTTTTGTGCACTCTAAGTTCTAGATCACTTATCCTTCCTTCCACTTCTTTAAATCTACTGTCATGTGTCTTTAGTTTATTTCTAATTTGGTCTACAGTATCTTTTGTCTTTGTGAGATCTGCTATTTTCTATTTAATTGTCCAAGTTATTTTTTATTGCAATTTAACTGATTAGCTCAACATCCTGCTCTATTTAATACTGTTCAAGTTATTATTTATGCTCTTCTAGTGCCTTCTTGATATCTTGTATTTCTTTATGAATATCCTTGAATTGTTCCAAATTCTGTGTCCCCTCTGGTGTTTGGATTTGGGCATTTAGCTGGGCCATTTATTCCTGGATTTTCCCATGCTTTGCGAGTTTCAGCTGTATTCAGGGCATTTGATTATCTTAGTAAGGGTATTTTGTAAGTTCCTTTCCTTTGCTTGTCTAAAGATTTCTATTTTGGGGGTTTGTGTTGAAGGTCCCTTTTGCATGTGGTTTGTCTGTAGTTCCCTGACAAATCAAGGGGGCTTACTTCCACTTGGGGGATCTATTAAAAGCTAGACAGACATGGCATCATGGGACATAACTGGCCCTGTCATTATGACACATAAGATCCAAAGATAAGCCTGGCCCTGGCATCATGGGTTTATTGACCAAAAGGGGGAAAAGAAATAGTTTCAATCCCTAACATTTCAAATCAAGTCAAGAGGTTATTCTGGAGATTACTCTTATGCAAGTTTCAGCCAGATATTACAAACTACCACAGTATGGCAAGCCCCAACCAATAGTATTTCTGGAAACCCTGAAAGATATCCTGGGTGGTATAAAATTTTACTTATTAAGTTTGTTTTTCAGAGACACAAAACCTCCAGATTGTTCCAATGCCAGAGAAGTTCTAAAACCCAGAAATCCTGGAATCTCCAAGAACAACTAGGTTCATCATTTCATTCCTCTGCCCCTTAATGACAGACAGCAACCCTTTCAGCCTTGAAGCTAAATGACAGGGAGGAATTGTAACTGTAAAATTAGGATTTGAGAGATGATTTTGATTACTGAATCATATTCCTTTTTGCTTTCTGGGATACTAGAGTAGACAGAGGGGAATACCTAAAATCCCTAAACTATAACTCAGCTGCCCCGATATATGAAATGATTGTAAAAGCCCTATTTTGTGCCCTTTGTGACTGTAAGAGCTGTTACACCCCTTATCTGGTCATTTTCTTGTAGGGCAAAGGCTCTAATGCTAACAAAGAATTTGAAGTCAGCCTTTAACTAGCTCCAGTCCTGGATATTTGTAAATCATATCAGCGAGACTCTACTATTGAAAGATAACTTGACTTCCTTCCTTTTAGCTTACACCTTTAGTATTGAAGTGATAGCCTGCCTCCTCTCCTTTAATCTTGTGTTCTCCTATTGAAATAATAATGAAAACACTGTCTCTTTTCCTGCTTTGAACTTGCTATTTGAAATGACCTCATCTTCCCTTGCTAAAATCCTTAAAAAACTTGAACCCCCTAAATTTAGGGAAACAGATTTTGGGCTGCTAAGCCATCTACTCTATTACTATGTGCCTAGTAATAAACTCTCTCTTTGGGAAAAAAAGTTAGGCAGGAAAGATGCGCTAGTGGCTCAGCAGCAGAACATCTGCTGGTCATGCTGGAGACCTAGGTTCAACTCCCAGAACATGCACACATACACAAAAATACTTGAGGGTCTATTAAAAACCAGGCAGAAAAGGGTTCACATGTTGTTCAACAGTAGAGATCACATCTGTTATGCAGGAGACCTGGATTTGACTCCAGACCATGCATTAGGAAAGAAAAAAAAGAAATACTTGCGGGTCTATTAAAAATTAGATAGATTTTCTCTGCTGACACAGCAAGCAAACTCACTGCCCTCCCCCTGTCTACGTGGGACATGACTCCCAGGGGTGTGGACCTTCCTGGCAACGTGGGACAGAAATCCTAGAATTAGCTGGGACTCAACATCAAGGGATTGAGAAAAACTTCTTGACCAAAAGGGGGAAGAGAGATACGAGACAAAATAAGGTGTCCAGGGCTGAGAGATTCTGAACAGAGTCGAGAGGTTATCCTGGAGGTTATTCTTATGCATTAAATAGATATCACCTTGTTAGTCAAGATGTAGTGGAGAGGCTGGAGAGAACTGCCTGAAAATGTAGAGCTGTATTCCAGTAGCCATGTTTCTTGATGATGATTGAATAATGATATAGCTTTCACAATGTGACTGTGTGATTGTGGAAACCTTGTGTCTGATGCTCCTTTTATCTACCTTGTCAACAGACGAGTAGAACATATGGAATAAAAATAAATAATAGGGGGAACAAATGTTAAAATAAATTTAATAGACTGAAATGCTGGTGATCAGTGAAGAGGAGGGGTAAGGGGTATGGTATGTATGAATTTTTTTCTGTTTTCTTTTTATTTCTTTTTCTGAATTGATGCAAATGTTCTAAGAAATGATCACGATGATGAATATACAAGTATGTGATGATAGTGTGAGTTATTGATTATATAACAAGAACGGAATGATCATATAATAAGAATGTTTGTGTTTGTATGTGGTAATGTATCATAAATAAAAAATGAATAATTTTAAAAGTGGAATTATTCAATTAAAAAGTGTGAATTAAATGAAAGCTCATATACTGAATGGTAAGACTGCACAGCCCAATTTTATGGCCACAGCACCTAGGTATCACCTGACTTAAACCTTCCAGGCAGGAGTTTTGGATGTCCTCTAGAGAAACAGAATTAGCTAAGGGAAAAGGCCTAAAGGTACTCTAATCTGGAGATCTCCATTGGTAAAGCCAAATATCCATCAGATTTCCCTGTAGTGAAATTCAAAGCTTTCTCATGCAGAATTTCTAGTCAACTGGGGTGCCTCACAATGCAGAAATAGAAGAAAGATTTTCAATGAAAATAATTCCTTACCTAAGAGAGAGAACAGAAAATAATGTGTTCATTAAACAAGGAACTAAAGGAATAATCAGAGAGCAAGAAAGAGCTTTGAAATGAAAACTATACAGCTACAATAAAATAGGCAATGGTTGGAGGGTAAGACTGAAGAAATTTTTCTGGGTGAGAAAGAAAAGGCAAATAACTGGACAAAAGAAGATGCATTTCTTTAATAGAAAATCAATACAAGATATACATTGACTAATACGATTTCTAGGAAAAGAAAAATAAAAGCATTAGAAGGAAATACTCCGTAGCTAAAAGATATGAGTTTTTACATTTCAATGGCCCACCAGTTGCCCATCTAAACAATTAAATAAGGAGATAAAGCACACCTTGATGAGGCTTTTAGATCACCAAGGATAAAGAAATGATCCGAAAAACTTCCAAATAGGAAAATAAATCCCACACAAAGCTCTAAGGAAAGAACTTCTCTTTAGAAACACTGAAAGCCTGAAGACAATAAAAGAAAGCCTTCAAAATCCCCAATGAAAAATTTCTAACGTACAAATCTATACCCAGCTAAACTCAAGTAAATCTGATTGTAGTTTAAATTTTAAAAATATTTTACCACTCATGTATCTTTCTTAATGAAACTCCTGAACAATGTACAGAGGATGGGGTAGAATACCATATTACTTATATTTGAATTTTATACCATGTGAATGTATTATTGATTGTTTTTAATTAAAAACTATTTAAAATATTGACCTATAGGATTACTTATAAATGTGAAGATATATACTTGAGAGAACAGCAAAAGATTGGAGCAGGCTATTTCTGGGGATTAGAGAGAAAAAGGTGCTTTGTTAAAAGCCACTAAGTGCTGACTTTTTATTCTGCATCATCCTCTTCCTGTATCACTTTGTTATAAAAAAAATCAATGACACAAACCAACTAAAAAATACCACAGTAATATTTTTCAAATATGTTAGGTGAATAAAGCAAGTTATAAAAAAATGTGAAGCAATCTCAATTATAAGTATGTATTCATGTATAAGTGATGAAAAACATTAGACTAAGATATAAATGTGTTTTTATTTTATTATTTTTACTTTTTCACATTTTCCCAATTTTGTACAATAAAGTTATTTCTCATAAGCTAAAAAAAACAAATACAATTAAAATTTTAAAAATCTAGGCAGTAAAGGGAGCACAGTTGGTACAGCAAGAGAAAGCATGCCTGTCATATGGGAGATCCTGGTTTAACTCTCAGCCCATGCACATGCAAAAAAAGACAGTAGCATGTGGCTCAGCTGGTGTCCTCTGTCCCACCTATCCATTTGTGCATGCCAGAGATCCCCAGGTCTCCATGGTAAGAAAAGAGTTGGACCAGGCCCCCATAAGACTCTCTTTCTGGCCAGTCATCAGATCGGCTGCACTCCATGTCCCCCCTCCTCCCCAGAGGAGGCCCCAGTCTCAACAGAAACCAGGCACCCATGGCAGCCCACCTCGGGATGGGGAGCAGGCACCATGTACAAACCCAACAATCCCCATGCACAGGGGAAGAAAATCCATCTCTCTGAGCTCTCTGCAAGAACTCCCAGCTGTGAAGCCATGAGGGAAGACCTCCCAAACCTGCTGTGGAAGTAGGCCAAAACACGGGCACGCTGCTCCCTCAGACCTGTGCTCCCCCAGTGGGCTCATGACTAAGGACACTAACTCAGCTCTCTCCATCCCAGTCTCTTGGCTTCAACTGCAACCTCATTTTTTTTAACTCTTTTCTTGTTGTTCCATGGAGCTTGAGTGAAGTCAGTCACCCTACTCTGCCATCTTCCAAGAAGTCTTTTTTCATATGTTTTGGAGCCATTTGTATTTTTCTTTTAAAAAGTGTCCATGATTTTTATTATTTATTTATTTATTATTATTTTTTTTACATGGGCAGGCACCGGGAATTGAACCTGGGTCCTCTGGCATGGCAGGCGAGCATTCTTGCCTGCTGAGCCACCGTGGCCCTCCCATGTCCATGACTTTTTTTAAAAAATTTATTTATTAATTAAAAAATAAACAAATGAAATAAAAATTAACATACATAATCAGTAATTCACAATATCATCACTTAGTTGCATATTCATCATGTCTTAGAACATTTGCATCCATTCAGAAAAAGAAATAAAAAGACAATAGAGAAAGAAATAAAATGAAAACAGAAAAAAAAAGATTATACCTAGTATATTCCTTACCCCTCACCCTCACTGATCACTAGCATTTCAAACTAAATTTATTTTAACATTTGTTCCCCCTATTATTTATTTTTATTCCATATGTTCTACTCATCTGTTGATATGGTAGACAAAAGGAGCATCAGACCCAAGGTTTTCACAATCACACAGTCACATTGTGAAAGCTAAGTCATTATACAATCATCTTCAACAAACATGGCTACTGGAATACAGTTCTACATTTTCAGGCAGTTCCCTCCAGCCTCTACATTACATCTTGGATAACAAGGTGATATCTCCTTAATGTGTAAGAATAACCTCCAGGATAACCTCTCAACTCTGTTTGGAATCCCTCAGCCATTGATACTTTGTCTCTTTCACTCTTCTCCCTTTTGGTTGAGAAGGTTTTCTCAGTCCCTTGATGTTTGGTCTCAGCTCATTCCAGGGTTTATTTCAATCCTTTGATGCTGAGTCTCAGCTTATTCTCGGATTTCTGTCCCACGTTGCCAGGAAGGTCCACACCCCTGAGAGTCATGTCCCACGTAGCCAGAGGGAGGATGGTGCATCTGCTTGTTGTGTTGGCTGGAGAGAGAGGCCACGTTTGAGTGACAAAAGAGGTTCTCCTGGGGGTGACTCCTAGGCCTAATTTCAAGTAGGTTTGACCTATCCTTTGTGGGACTGAGTTTCATATGAACAAACTCCAAGACTGGGGGCTCGGCCTATAGCTTTGGTTGTCCACACTGCTTGTGAGAATATCAATAATTCAACTTGGGGAGGTTGAATTTTCCCCCCTTTCTCACCATTCCCCAAAGGGGACTTTGCAAATACTTTTCTGCTCACTGATCAAATCACCCTGGGATTCATCGGGGCATAACTCTGGACAAACCAACAAAATCTCATGTCCTACCCAAGGTCCCAAGTACTTACAGTGTTCAATCAAACTATCTACATAAGTTATATTAGGAAATGCACTAGTCAAAATATAAATTTTGTAACAAACATTTTTTGCTTTAGTCTCACACATAAGGTGACATTTTAAAATATTAATTACCATCTATTTTAAGCACCCTGCAATAATGACATTCCTTTGTACTTCCTGATGCAAAAACATTTTTAAAATTTGTGCATTTAGTCACTATTATTATACACTCTAGGCATTCCTAGATTATACCACCTCAAACTTTAACACCTATCTTTCTTTCTGATTTCATTCATGTCCCCATCCCTCCTCCCTCTATCATTCTCACATGCAGCTTCATTCAGTGTTTTAAATAATTGTATTACAGTTAGGTAGTATTGTACTGTCCATTTCTGAGTTTTTGTATTCAGTCCTGTCGCACAGTCTATATCCCTTCAGCTCCAATTACCCAATATCTTACCCTATTTCTATCTCCTGATGGTCTCTGTTAACAATGAAATATTCCAAGTTCATTCACTAATGTCAGTTCATATCAGTGAGACCATACAGTATTTGTCCTTTTGTTTTTGGCTAGTCTCACTCAGCATAATGTTCTCAAGGTCCATCCACATTGTTACATACTTCATAGGTTTATTCTGTCTTAAAGCTGCATAATATTCCATTGTATGTATATACCACAGTTTGTTTAGCCACTCGTCTGTGATGAACATATTGGTTGTTTCCATCTCTTGGCAATTGTAAATAATGCTGCTATAAACATAGATGTGCAAATGTCCATTTGTGTCTTTGCCCTTATGTCCTCTGAGTAGATACCTAGCACTGGTATTGCTGGGTCATATGGCAATTCTATATTCAGCTTTTTGAGGAACCTCCAAACTGCCTTCCACAGCAGTTGCACCATTTGACATTCCCACCAACAGTGAATAAGTGTGCCTCTTTCTCCACATCCTCTCCAGCACTTGTCATTTTCTGTTTTGTTGATAATAGCCATTCTGGTGGGTGTGAGATGATATCTCATTGTGGTTTTGATTTGCACTTCTCTAATGGCCAGGGATATTGAGCATCTCTTCATGTGCCTTTTGGCCATTTGTATTTCCTCTTCTGAGAAGTGTCTGTTAAAGTCTTTTTCCCATTTTGTAATTGGATTGGCTGTCTTTTTGTTGTTGAGTTGAACAATTTCTTTACAAATTCTGGATACTAGACCTTTATCTGATATGTCATTTCCAAATATTGTCTCCCATTGTGTAGGCTGTATTTTTACTTTCTTGATGAAGTTCTTTGATGTGCAAAAGTGTTTAATTTTGAGGAGTTCCCATTTATTTCTTTCTTTCTTCAGTGCTCTTGCTTTGGGTGTAAGGTCTATAAAACCGCCTACAATTATAAGATTTATAAGATATTTCCCTACATTTTCCTCTAACTGTTTTATGGTCTTAGACCTAATATTTATATCTTTGATCCATTTTGAGTTAACTTTTGTATAGGGTGTGAGATACGGGTCTTCTTTCATTCTTTTGCATATGGATATCCAGTTCTCTAGGCACATTTGTTGATGAGAATGTTCTTTCCCAGGTGAGTTGGCTTGACTGCCTTATCAAAGATCAAATGTCCATAGATTAGAGGGTCTAGAGCTGAACACTCTATTCAATTCCATTGGTCAATATATCTATCTTTATGCCAGTACCATGCTGTTTTGACCACTGTGGCTTCATAATATGCCTTAAAGTCAGGCAGTGTGAGACCTCCAGCTTCATTTTTTTCCCTCAAGATACTTTTAGCAATTTGGGGTACCCTGCCCTTCCAGATAAATTTGCTTATTGGTTTTTCTATTTCTGAAAAGTAAGTTGTTGGGATTTTCATTGGTATTGCGTTGAATCTGTAAATCAATTTAGGTAGAATTGACATCTTATCTATATTTAGTCTTCCAATCCATGAACATGGTATGCCCTTCCATCTATTTAGGTCTTCTGTGATTTCTTTTAAGAGTTTCTTATAGTTTTCTTTGTATAGGTCTTTTGTCTCTTTAGTTAAATTTATTCCTAAGTATTTTATTCTTTTAGTTGCAATTGTAAATGGAATTCATTTCTTGATTTCCCCCTCAGATTGTTCATCACTAGTGTAAAGAAACACTACAGATTTTTGAATGTTGATGTTGTAACCTGCTACTTTGCTGTACTCCTTTATTAGCTCTAGTAGTTTTGCTGTGGATTTTTCAGGGTTTTTGACATATAGTATCATATCATCTGCAAGCAGTGAGAGTTTTACTTCTTTCTTTCCAATTTTGATGCCTTGTATTTCTTTTTCTTGTTTAATTGCTCTGGCTAGAACTTCCAACACAGTGTTGTATAACAGTGGTGATAGTGGACATCCTTGTCTTGTTCCTGATCTTACAGGGAAAGTTTTCAGTTTTTCCCCATTGAGGATGAAATTAGCTGTGGGTATTTCATATATTCTTTTTATCATTTTAAGGAAGTTCCCTGTATTCCTATCCTTTGAAGTGTTTTCAACAGGAAAGGATGTTGAATCTTGTCAAATGCCTTCTCTGCATCAATTGAGATGATCATGTGGTTTTTCTGCTTTGATTTATTGATATGGTGCATCACATTAATTGATTTTCTTATGTGGAACCATCCTTGCATACCTGGGATGAATTCTACTTGGTCATGATGTGTAATTGTTTTAATGTGTTGCTGGATTCAATTTGCTAGAATTTGTTGAGGATTTTTACTTCTATATTCATTAAATAGATTGGTCTGTAGTTTCCTTTTTTTGTAATATCTTTGTCTGGTTTGGGTATGAGGGTGATGTTGGCTTCATAGAATGAATTAGGTAGCTTTCCCTCCTCTTCGATTTTCTTGAAGAGTTTGAGCAGGGTTGGTACTAATTCTTTCTGGAATGTTTGGTAGAATTCACATGTGAAGCCGTCTGGTCCTGGACTTTTCTTTTTGGGAAGCTTCTTAATGACTGATTCAATTTCTTTCCTTGTGAGTGGTTTATAGAGGTCATCTATTTCTTCTCGAGTCAAAGTTGGTTGTTTATGCCTTTCTAGGAAGTTGTTCATTTCATCTACATTGTTGTATTTATTAGCATAAAGTTGTCATAGTATCCTGTTTTACCTCCTTTATTTCTGTGGGGTCAGTGGTTATGTCTCCTCTTCCATTTCTGATCGTATTTATTTGCATCCTCTCTCTTCTTCTTTTTGTCATTCTTGCTAAGGGCCCATCAATCTTATTGATTTTCTCATAGAACCAACTTCTGGTCTTATTGATTGTCTCAATTGTTTTCATGTTCTCAATTTCATTTATTTCTGCTCTAATCTTTGTTATTTCTTTCCTTTTGCTTGCTTTGGGGTTAGTTTGCTGTTCTTTCTCCAGTTCTTCCAAGTGGACAGTTAATTCCTGTATTTTTGCCCTTTCTTCTTTTTTGATATAGGCATTTAGGGCAATAAATTTCCCTCTTAGCCCTGCCTTTGCTATGTCCCATAAGTTTTTATATGTTGTGTTTTCATTTTCATTTTCCTTGAGGTATTTACTGATTTCTCTTGTAATTTTTTCCTTGACCCACTGGTTGTTTAAGAGTGTGTTGTTGAGCCTCCACGTATTTGTGAATTTTTGGCACTCTGCCTATTATTAATTTCCAACTTCATTCCTTTATGATCTGAGAAAGTGTTGTGCATGATTTCAATCTTTTTAAATTTGTTGAGACTTGCTTTGTGACCCAGCATATGGTCTATCTTTGAGAATGATCCATGAGCACTTGAGAAAAAGGTGTATCCTGCTGTTGTGGGGTGTAATGTCCTATAAACGTCTGTTAAGTCTATCTCATTCATTGTAATATTCAAATTCTCAGTTTCTTTATTGATCCTCTGTCTAGATGTTCTGTCCATTGATGAGAGTGGGGAATTGAAGTCTCCAACTATTATGGTAGATGTGTCTATTTCACTTTTCAGTATTTGCAGTGTTTGCCTCACGTATTTTGGGGCATTCTGGTTCGTTGCATAAATATTTATGATTGTTATGTCTTCTTGTTGAATTGTTCCTTTTATTAGTAGATAGTATCCTTCTTTGTCTCTTTTAACTGTTTTACATTTGAAGTCTAATTTGTTGGATATTAGTATAGCTACTCCTGCTCTTTTCTTGTTGCTATTTGCATGAAATATCTTTTCCCAACTTTTCACTTTCAACCTATGTTTTTCTTTGGGTCTACGATGTGTTTCCTGTAGACAGTATATAGAAGGATCCTGTTTTTTAATCCATTCTGCCAGCCTATGTCTTTTGATTGGGGAGTTCAATCCATTAACATTTAGTATTATTACTGTACAGGTAGTACTTTCTTCTACCATTTTGCATTTTGTATTTTATATGTCATACTAATTTTCCTTCTTTCTACACTCTTCTCCACACCTCTTTCTTTAGTGTTTTCCTATCTGTCTCTAGTGCTCCCTTTAGTATTTCTTGCAGAGCTGGTCTCTTGGTCACAAATTCTCTCAGTGATTTTTTGTCTGAAAATATTTAATTTCCTCCTCATTTCTGAAGGACAATTTTGCTGGATATAGAATTCTTGGTTGGCAGTTTTTCTCTTTTAGTAATTTAAATATATCGTCCTATTGTCTTCTTGCCTCCATGGTTTCTGCTGAGAAATCTACCCATAGTCTTACTGGGTTTCCCTTGTATCTGATGGATTGCTTTTCTCTTGCTGATTTCAAGATCCTCTCTTTCTCTTTGACCTCTGACATTCTGATTAGTATGTGTCTTGGAGAACGTCTATTTGGATCTATTCTCTTTGGGGTATGCTGCACTTCTTGGATCTGTAATTTTAGGTCTTTCATAAGAGTTGGAAAATTTTCAGTGATAATTTCTTCCATTAGTTTTTCTCCTCCTTTTCCCTTCACTTCTCCTTCTGGGACACCCACAGCACGTATGTTTGTGCGCTTCGTATTTTTCCATTTTTTTCCCTATAGTTTCTTTTTCTTGTCAGATTTCAAATGTTCCATCCTCCAGTTCACTAATCCTTTACTCTGTCTCTAGAAATCTACCATTGTAGTTTTCCATTGTGTTTTTCATCTCTTCTACTGTACCTTTCATTCCCATAAGTTCTGTTTTTTTTTTTTTCAGACTTTCCATTTCTTCTTTTTATTCATTCCTTGAATTCTTCATATCCTCCCTCAATTCATTGATTTGGTTTTTGATGAGGTTTTCCATGTCTGGTCATATATTCTGAATTAATTGTTTCAGCTCTTGTATTTCATTTGACCCATTGGTTTGCTCCTTTGACTGGGCCATATCTTCAATTTTCCTGGTGTGATTTGTTATTTTTTGCTGATGTAGTTTTGGGGAGACTCGCAGCCAGTCCAGCTGGTCCAGACTGGGGTACACAGTGTGTCCTAGTCACTGACATGGCCCCAGGAGCTGTTCTGTACTGTTTCTGGTTATTTAGTAGTTGTTCTGGAGTATGAACTAAAATGCACACATTGCTAAGCCGCCATCTTGGCCCTATCTATCCCTCTTTCATTTTGAAGGATGGTTTTGCCTGGTGTAGAATTTTTGTTCAGTGCTTTTTCTCTTTCAGTATCTTAAATATATCATACCACTGTCTTCTGCATTCAATGCTATCTGCTGAGAAATGCACATGTAGTTTTATTAAGCATCACTTGGATGTAATGGATCACTTTTCTCTTGCTTCTTTCAGAATTCTTTGTCTTTGACATTAGACAATCTGATTAGTAAGTGACTTGTAGTAGGTCTATTCAAATCTATTCTGTGTAGATTATGCTGCAGCTCTTGGATCTATAATTTTAAGTCTTTCATAAGAGATGGGAAATTTTCAGTGATTCTCTCCACCATTATTCTTTCTGCCCCTTTTTCCTTCTCTTCTCCTTCTGGGACACCCCTACTATGTCATGTTGTCATTCAATTCCCTGAGATGCTGCTCATATTTTTCCATTCTTTTCCCTACATGTTTTTGCGTGTAGGATTTCAGATGTCCTGCCCTCTACTTCACTAATCCTTTCTCCTGCCTCTTCAAATATGCTGTTGTAAGTCCCCATGACATTTTTAATCTCTTCTGTTATGACTTTCATTCCCATAATTTCATCCACTTGTTTTTTCAAGCATTCTGGTTTGTGCTGGTTTGAATCTGTGGTGTATCCCAGAAAAGCCATGTCCTATAATCCTCATTCAATATTGCTGGATGGAACTGTTCTGATTTTTTCCATGGCTATATGACCCACCCAATTGTGGGTGGTGACTTTTGATTAGGTAGTTGTCCATTAGACACCATGGAGAGGTGTCTCCAGCCATTTAAGGTCGGGTTGCTTACTGGTGCCCTTTAAGAGGGAACCATTTTGGAAAGAGTTACAAGAGCCCATGCAGCCAGACAGCTTTGGAGATGAAGAAGGAAAACCTTCTGATGTGAGCTTCATGATACAAGAAGCCTGGAGAGAAAGCTAGCAGACATCACCATGTTTGCCATATGCCTTTCTAGCTGAGAGAGAAACCCTGAATGTCATTGGCCTTCTTGAACCAAGTTATCTCTCTTGATGATTTAGATTGGATATTTCTATAGCCTTGCTTTAATTTGGAATTTTTCACAGCTTTAGAACATGTTAACTTGCAACTTAATAAATTCCCCTTTTTAAAAGCCATCCCATTATCACATTCTAGCAGCTTGCAAACTAGAACAGGTTTCTTCTTTGTGGTTGCCCAATGTCCTCTTTACCTTCTTCATCTCTTTTGCCATGTCTTCCCCCTCAAATCATTGCTTTGGTATTTGTATTGATTTTCCATGTTTATTTGAACATTAATAAGTTGTTTCAACTCCTATAATCTCCTTTTTAGTGTTTGTTTATTCCTTTGACTGTGCCATATCTTCATTTTACCTGGTATGACTCATAATTTTTTGCTGCTCTCTTGGCATCTGATTTCCTTGAATAGGTTATTCTGGGGGTCATTTTCACTCTTTTATCTAGGGTTTTGTTGGTTGGCTTTATTAACTACCAACTTTTTACCATTCATTTCAACTTATTCTATATCTAGAATATACATAGCATAGTTTCTATGTATCTGTTCAGAATTTTTCACCTCCTTTTTTTTTCTGTTTTGTTCTGTTTGTGTGTTTGTTTGTTTTTTTGCCCTGGCTAAATGGAACCTTTCTTTTTTTTTGAGGATGGCATCTCCAGATATGATTGACTCCAATGAGATTTTCCCAGACCATACAGGCCCAGGTCTCAAGAAAAAAGTGTAATCAGTATCAAGTTTCCCTGGGGATGAGACCCAGCAGAAATTGCTGTGAATCCTCTAGAATCTGTCCTTTTTCTATCCTTCCCAGTAGGTGGTGCTTTTCAGCCTGCAACTCCCCTCTGGAACAAAGTGGTGCAGTGCATACCCTGTACCTACCAGGGGTGTGGTTGAGACAGAATCTAAAGTAGAAGGTGTGCTTAGGGCTTAACCCTCAGAGTCTGAATGCTGTGACTCAGGGTTGCCACATGAGCTGGGTCCCACCTCCCATATTCTTGTGTAAAATAAGCCTTTTACGGATTATCTCTTTTCACTAGACTTCTTACTTTGTCTCTCAGACCTATCTTAACTCCGTCCATGCCTGGGTAGGGCTGAAAATGAGAAATGTGTGAGTTTTTCTCTAATGATTACTTAGAATAGTTTAAAGATAGAAAGAAAAAAGGGAAATAAATCCCTTTTCAGAGGCATTTCTCAGCTCCCAAGTTTCTCCTGTCAAGAGCCGGAGTTTCTACTTGACTCTATGTGGTTTGGGGTGCAACCCCTTTCCAGAATTGTGAGCTAGGCCAACTCCAAAAGTGTCCATTTTTTGTTGTTGTTGTTTGTTTGTTTGTTTGTTTTTAATCAGCCTTGCCTCCTGTCTCCTGGGAGAAACCTCAGGATTCTTTCCTGATTGTGCTTGAAGCTTGTATTCAGTGGTCCAAATTTGTTAACTAAAACTGCAATTGGATCTTTGCTGAGCTGTTTTCCCTTGCTCCCAGAAGAGCCCATTTCTGTTTCTCATGGGGAAATGTCTCTGACTGAGCCACTTGTGCCAGTGAGGTGGGGGGTGTACATGCCAGCCTCCAGTGTTTGGGGGCTTTACTTACAGTTCTGTGCTTTGTTCTCAATCCTTCCATCTATTCCAGACAGGTGTACAATGTGTGTACAGTCATGGATGTCATCCAATAGTTGTTCCAGACATTTGTGGCTATTTACTAGCTACTCTAGAAGGCTAACTAAATTCCACATCTCCCTGTACCACTATCTTGCCTTACCTCTCCACCCTGGACTTTTCTGAGCCACTTAATTTTCTTTTACTTTTATTGTAAACAACAGACAAACATACAAACATTGTTGACGTACAAATATTCTTGAAATGGTTACAATCAATGGCTCACAATATCATCACATAGTTGTATATTCATCACCATGATAATGTTTTTTGAATATTTGCATCTCTCCAGGAAAATAAATTTAATAAAAAAGAAAAAACTCATACATGCCATACTCCTTAACCCTCCATCTCATTGACGACTAGATTTCCATCTACCCAATTTATTTTAACCATTCTCCCCTATCATTTATTTATTTTTTTTTAATTTTTATTAATGAAACCAATCAACATACAACATAAACATTCTTTTTCATCACATACATGTATATTCATCATCATGATCATTTCTTAAACATTTGCATCAATTCAGAAAAATACATAAAAAGAAAACAGAAAAAAACCTCATACATACCATACCCCTTATCCCACCCTTTCATTGATCACTGGAATTTCAATCTATTAAATTTATTTAACATCTGTTCCCCCTAGTTATTTATTTATTTTTAATCCATATGTTTTACTCATCTGTCCATAAGGTAGTTAAAGAAGCATCAGACACAAGGTTTTCACAATCATACAGTCACATTGTGGAAGCTATATCATTATGAAATCATCTTCAAGAAACATGGCTACTGGAACACAGCTCTACATTTTCAGGCATTTCCCTCCAACCTCTCCATTACACCTTAACTAAAAAGGTGATATCTATTTAATGTGTAAGAATAACCTCCAGGATACCCTGTTGACTCTGTTTGGAATCTCTTAGCCATTGGCACTTTGTCTCATTTCACTCTTCCCCCTTCTGGTCGAGAAGGTTTTCTCAATCCCTTGATGCCGAATCTCAGCTCATTCTAGGATCTCTGTGCCATGTTGACAAGAAGGTCCGCACCCCTGGGAGTCATGTCCCATGTAGACGGGGGAAGAGTGGTGAGTTTGCTTGTTGTATCGGCTGGAGAAAAAGAGGCCACATCTGAGCAACAAAAGAGGCTCTCTTGGGGGTGACTCTTAGGCCTAATTTTAAGTTGACTTGACCTATCCTTCGTGGGGTTAAGTTTCATATGAACAAACCCCAAGACTGGTGGCTCAGCCTACAGCTTTGGTTGTCCACACTGCTTGTGAGAATATCAAGAATTCAAGTTGGGGAAGTTGAATTTCTCCCCGTTCTCACCATTCCCTGAAGGCAACTTTGGAAATGCTTTTCCACTCACTGATCAAATCACTCTGAGATTCATCGGGGCATCACTCTGCCCAACAAAATCTCATGTCCTACCTGAGATTCCAAGTACTTGTGGTGTTCAATCAAGCTATCTACATACGTTATATTAGGAAATGCACTAGTCAAAATATAAATTTTGTACCAAATAAACATTTTTTGCTTTAATCTCACACATAAGTTGAAATTTTAAAATATTAGTTACCATCTATTTTCAGCGCCCTGCAATAATGACATTCCTTTGTTCTTTCTCATGCAAAAGCATTTTTGAAATTTGTACATTTAGTCGCCATTATTATACACTCTAGGCATTCCTAGATTATACCATCTCAGTATTTATCATCTATCTTTCTTTCTGATTTCATTTATGCCCCCAGCCCTCCTCCCTCTATCATTCTCCCATTCAGCTTCATTCAGTGTTTTAACATATTGCAGTTAGGTAGTATTGTGCTGTCCATTTCTGAGTTTTTATATTCAGTCCTGTTGCACAATCTGTATATGTTCAGCTCAAATTACCCAATATCTTACTCTATTTCTATCTCCTGATGGTCTCTGTTACCAATAAAATGTTCCAAGTTCATTCACTAATGTCAGTTCATATCAGTGAGATGATACAGTATTTGTCCTTTTGTTTCTGGTTAATCTCACTCAGCATAATGTCCTTAAGGTCCATCCATGTTGTTACACACTTCATAACTTTATTCTGTCTTACAGCTGCATAATATTCCACCATATGTATGTACCACAACTCGTTTAACCACTTCTCTGTTGATGGACATTTTGGCTGTTTCCATCTCTTGGCAATTGTAAATAATGCTGCTATAAACATTGATGTGCAAATGTCCATTTGTGTCCTTGTCCTCATGTCCTCTGAGTAGATACCTAGCAACGGTATTGCTGGGTCATATGGCAATTCTATACTTAGCTTCCTGAGGAACTGCCAAACTGCTTTCCACGGTGGTTGTACTATTTGACATTCCCACCAACAGTGGATAAGTGTGCCATGTTCTCTACATCCTCTCCAGCATTTGTCGTTTTCACTTTTATTGATAATGGCCATTCTGGTGAGTATGAGATGATATTTCATTGCAGTTTTGATTTGCATTTCCCTAATATCCAGGGAAGTTGAGCATCTTTTCATGTGCCTTTTGGCCATATGTATTTCCTCTTCTGAGAAATGTCTGTTCAAGTCTTTTGCCCATTTTGTAATTGGGTTGTCTGTCATTCTGTTTTTGAGTTGAACAATCTCTTTATATAATCTGGATACTACACCTTTATCTGATATATCATTTCTAAATACTGTCTCCCATTGTGTAGGCTGCCTTTTTACTTTCTTGATGAAGTTCTTTGATGCATAAAAGTGTTTAATTT
The DNA here is from genome assembly GCF_023851605.1 of Tamandua tetradactyla. Classification (NCBI taxonomy): domain Eukaryota; kingdom Metazoa; phylum Chordata; class Mammalia; order Pilosa; family Myrmecophagidae; genus Tamandua; species Tamandua tetradactyla. Next base: position 49,086,952 of record NC_135353.1, on the reverse strand, counting down.
TGAGGAGTTCCCACTTATTTCTTTCTACCTTCAATGCTCATGCTTTGGGTGTTAGGTCTAGGAAACTGCCTCTTATTATAAGATTTATAAGATATTTCCCTAGATTTTCTTTTAACAGTTTTATGGTCTTAGATCTAAGGTTTAGGTCTTTGATCTATTTGAGTTAATTTTTGTGTAGGGTGTGATATATGGATCCTCTTTCATTCTTTTGCATATAGATATCCAGATCCCTAAGCACCATTTAGTGAAGAAACTGTTCTGTCCCAGATGAGTTGGTTTGACTGCCTTATCAAAGATCAGTTTTCCCTAGATGAATGACCTATACCTGAACACTATTTGATTCCATTGGTCAGTGTATCTATCTTTATGCCAGTACCATGTTGTTTTGACCATTGCAGCTTTGTAATATACCTTAAAGTCAGGTAGAATGAGACCTCCAATTTCATTTTTCTTTCTCAGGATACTTTTAGCTATTTGGGGCATCCTGCCCTTTCAGATAAATTTGGTTATTGGTTTTTCTATTTCTCCAAAGTAAGTTTTTGAGATTTTAATTGTTATTGGATTCATCTGTAAATCAATTTAGGTAGAATTGACATCTTAACTATATTTAGTTTTCCAATGCATGAACATGGTATGCTCTTCCATTTATTTAGGTCTTCTGTGTGATGTCTTTTAATAATTTCTTATACTTTTTTCTGTATAGGTCTTTTGTCTCTTTAAATTTATTCCTAAATATTTTATTCTTTTGGTTGCAATTGTCAATGGAATTTGTTTCATGATTTCCCCCTCAGATTGTTCATTACTAGTGTATAGAAATACTACATATTTTTGAGTGTTGGTCTTGTAACCTATAATTTTGCTGTACTCATTTATTAGCTCTAGTAGTTTTGCTGTGGAATTTTGGTGGTTTTTGACATATAGGGCCATCTCATCTGCAAACAGTGAGAATTTTACTTCTTCCTTTACAATTTTAATGCCTTGTATTTCTTTTTCTTGTCTAATTGCTCTGACTAGAACTTCCAACACAGTGTTGAATAACAATGGTGACAGTGGATGTCCTTGTCTTGTCCCTAATCTTACAGGGAAAGTTTTCAGTTTTTCCCCATTGAGGATGATGTTAGCTGTGGGTTTTTCATATATTCCCTTTATCATATTGAGGAAGTTCCCTTCTATTCCTATCCTTTGAAGTGTTTTCAACAGGAAAGGAGGTTGAATTTTGTCAAATGCCTTTTCTGCATCAATCAAGATGATCATGTGATTTTTCTGCTTTGATTTGTTGATATGGTGTATTACATTACTTGATTTTCTTATGTTGAACCAGCCTTGCATACCTTGGATGAATCCTACTTGGTCAAGATGTGCAATTCTTCTAACGTGCTGCTAGATTCAATTTGCTAGAATTTTGTTGAGGATTTTTGCATCTATATTCATTAGAAGGATTGATCTGTAGTTTTCTTTTTTGTAATATCAGTGTCTGGCTTTGGTATAAAGGTGACGTTGGCTTCGTAGAATGAGTTAGGTAGCTTTCCCTCCTCTTCAATTTGTTTGAAGAGTTTGAGCAGGATTGGTACTAATTCTTTCTGGAATATTTGGTAGAATTCACATGTGAAGCCATCTGGTCCTCGACTTTTCTTTTTGGGGAGTTTCTTAATGACTGATTCAATTTCTTTATTTGTGATTGGTTTGTTAAGGTCGTCTGTTTCTCCTTGAGTCAATGTTGGTTGTTCATGCTTTTCTGGGAAATTGTCCATTTCATCTACATTGTAGGGTTTATTAGCATAAAGTTGTTGATAGTATCCTCTCATTACTTCGCTTATTTCTATGGGGTCACTGATTATATTTTCTCTTCCATTTCTGATTTTATTTATTTGCATCCTCTCTATTCTTCTTTTTATCAACCTCGCTAAGGGTCCATTAATCCTATTCATTTTCTCAAAGAACCAGCTTCTGGTTTTGTTTATTTTCTCAATTGTTTTCCTGTTATCAATTTCATTTATTTCTGCTCTAATCATTATTTCTTTCCTTTTGCTTGCTTTGGGCTTAGTTTGCTGTTCTTTCTCTAGTTCTTCCAAGTGGACAGTTAATTCCTCAATTTTTGCTCTTTATTTTTTTTTGTTATAGGTATTTGGGCAATAAATTTCCCTCTTAGCACTGCCTTTGCTGCATCCCATAAATTTTGATATGCTGTGTTTTCATTTTCATGTGCCTCAAGATATTTACTGATTTCTCTTTTAATTTTTTTCTTGACCCACTGGTTGTTTAAGTGTGTGTTGTTGAGTCTCCATATATTAGTGAATGTTCTGGCCCTCTGCCTTTTATTGATTTACAACTTCATTCCTTTATGATCTGAGAAAGTGTTTTGTATGATTTCAATCTTTTTAAATTTATTGAGACTTGCTTTGTGACCCAGCATATGGTCTATTCTTGAGAATGATCCATAAGCACTTGAGAAAAAGGTGTACCCTGCTGTTGTGGGGTGTAATGTTCTATAAATGTCTGTTAAGTCTAGCTCTTTTATTGTATTATTGAAATTCTCTGTTTCTTTATTGATCCTCTGTTTAGATGTTCTGTCCATTGATGAGAGCAGGGAATTGAGATCTCCAACTATTATGGTAGACATAGCTCTTTCTCTTTTCAGTGTTATCAATGTTTGCTTCATGTATTTTAGAGCATTCTGGCTCAGTGCATAAATATTTATAATTGTTATGTCTTCTTGTTGAATTGTTCCTTTTATTAATATATAGTGTCCCTCTTTGTTTCTTTTAATTGTTTACATTTGAAGTCTAATTTTTTGGATATTAATATAGCTACTCCTGCTCCTTTCTGATTGTTATTTGCATGAAATATCTTTTCCCAACCTTTCACTTTCAACCTATGTTTATCCTTCAGTCTAAGATGCGTTTCCTGTAGACCGCACATAGATGGGTCCTGTTTTTCAATCCATTCTGACAGTCTATGTCTTTTGATTGGGGAATTTAACCCATTAACATTTAGTGTTATTTTTGTATGGGCAGTAATTTCTTCTACCATTTTGTTTTTAGGATTTTATATGTCATATCTAATAATCCTCCTTTTACCTTTGCTGATAGTCTTCATTTCTACACTCTTCTCCACACCTCTCTCTCCTGTCTTTTTGTATCAGTCTCTAGTGCTCCCTTTAGTATTTCTTGCAGAGCTGGTCTCTTGATCACAAATTCTCTCAGTGATTTTTTGACTGAAAATGTTTTAATTTCCCCTTCATTTTCGAAGGACAATTTTGCTGGGTATAGAATTCTTGGTTGGCAGTTTTTGTCTTTTAGTAATTTAAATATATCATCCCACTGTCTTCTTGCCTCCATGGTTTCTGCTGCGATATCTATGCATAGTCTTATTGGGCTTCCCATTTACGTGAAGGATTACTTTTCTCTTGCTGCTTTCAAGATTCTCTCTTTTTCTTTGACATCTGACATTCTGATTAGTAAGTGTCTTGGAGTACATCTATTTGGATCAGTTCTATTTGGGGTACGCTGCACTTCTTGGATCTGTAATTTTAAGTCTTTCATAAGAGTTGGGAAATTTTTCAGTGATAATTCCCTCCATTAGTTTTTCACCTCCTTTAACCTTCTCTTCTCCTTCTTGGACACACACAACACGTATATTTGTGCACTTCATGTTGTCATTCAATTCCCTGAGTCTGTGCTCATATATTTCCATTCTTTTCCCTATATTTTCTTTTGGTTGTCGGATTTCAGATATCCATCCTCCAGTTCACTAATCCTATCTTCTGCTCTTGAAATCTGACATTGTAGGTTTCCATTGTTTTTTCATGTCTTCTACTGTGCCTTTCATTCCCGTAAGTTCTTTGATTTGTTTTTTCAGACTTTTGATTTCTTCTTTTTGTTCATTCCTTGCCTTCTTTATATCCTCCCTCAATTCACTGATTATATTTTTGGTGAGGTTTTCCATGTCTGTTTGAACATTTTGAATTAAGTGTTTCCGCTCCTGTATCTCATTTGAATTGTTGGTTTGTTCCTTTGACTGGGCCATATCTTCAATTTTCCTGTATGAGTCTATATTTTGCTGGCATCTAGGCATGTAATTACCTTAATGAATTTATTTTGGAGATTGTTTTCACTTTTTTTTTTAACCTAGGATTTTCTTGCTGGATGACTTTGTTGTCTATCTGTTCTTTGACATTCAGTTCAGCTTATTCTGGACCTCTAGCTTAGGTTTTGTTTAACAGATCAGAATTTTCAGTTCTTGTTTTCTTATTTCTTGCCCTGCCTGTATGGTGCCTTTTTACCCCTGAGGAGGGTCTACTGAGGTATTATTGACCCCAGCCATATTTTCATACTAAACTGGCCTCCTGTTGGGAGGTAAGAGTCATCTGCATCAGTTTTCCCTGAGGGTGAGACCCATCAGATTGAAAGGATTTTCTATGAAGCCTCTGGGCTCTCTGTTTTTCCTATCCTGCCCAGTATGTGGTGCTTGTCTTCCTGTAGGTCCCACCAGCATAAGGTGATGCCATACCTTTAACTTCAGCAGACTCTCCCTACTGGGGGCATGGTGGAGACAGAGGAGAGGTTGTAGTCTGGTTTTAATTGCTTTACTTTTCCAGACCCTGGGGTCTGAACTCCTTGAGGGAGGGATTCCACCTGAGCTTGGCCACACCCTCTCCTGGGGAAGGCACAGGCTCCAGACAAACACTCAAACAAGCTTAATTCTGCCTATGCCTGGAGCAGTGGAGCCCAAAAAGCCTTGCATCTATAGCCAAAGAGCAGTCAAGCCATATAAACACTGCCACCAAAACAAAAGAGAAAAATCCTTTTCAGAGCAGGACCCCTATTCCTCATGTTTGCCAATCAAGAGCTTAAGTTGGTACATTGCTCTGTGTGTCTCCAGGTCCTATGTGCCCCCTCCTTTCCTTCAGGGCCCAGAACATTTCAAATCCAGAAAAACCCCTATTTTTCTTTCTCTTTCCATCAGGCCTGCCCCGTCTGTGCCAGGGCAGGAACCAGCAACCTCCACTTTTACTGGAGGTTCAGCTGAGCTGGGGGCCTATTTTTAGTAGTCAGAATTTGTGAATTAATTCCACAATTGGAGTTTGGTTTCACTCAGCCCCTGCTGCTGGTAAAGTTCCTTTTCTTTCCCCTCTGGGAAGCAGTCTGTGGGGGAGGGGTGCTAGCCACCGCAGCTTAGGGGACTCACGGTTTTGGGGGGGCTCACAGCAGGTTCAGCTGGTTCAGATTGGAGTATGCTGTTTGTTCGATCTCTGATGTGGCCCCAGCAGTTGTTCTTCTGTACTGTTCCTGGTTATTTATTATCTGCTCTGGAGGACAAACTAAATCCCACACCTCGCTAAGTCACCATCTTGGTCCCGGTCTCCCTATTATTTATTTTTTATCCATATGTTTTACTCATTTGTCCATACCCTAGATAACAGGAGCATCAGACACAAGGTTTTCACAATCACACATTCACATTGTGAAAGCTATATCATTATACAATCATCTTCAAGAAACATGGCTACTGGAACACAGCTCTGCAATTTCAAGCACTTCCCTTTAGCCACTCTGAAGACACCATAAACTAAAAAGGGGATATCTATGTGAGGTGTAAGAATAACCTCCAGGATAACCTCTTGACTCTGTTTGAAATCTCTCAGTCACTGACACTTTATTTTGTCTCATTTCTCTCTTCCCCTTTTGGTTGAGAAGGTTTTCTTAATCCTTTGATGCTGATTCCCAGCTCATTCTAGGATTTCTGTCCCATGTTGTCAGGGGCCTTACACCCCTGGGAGTCATCTCCTATGTAGAGGGGGGAGGGCAGTGAGTTCACTTTCTATGTCAGCTGAGAGAGAGAGAGGCCACATCTTAACAACAAAAGAGGTTCTCTGCAGGTTGCTCTTAGGCCTAATTTTAAGTAGGTTTAACCTATCCTTTGTGGGGATAAATTTCAAAGGCACAAACCCCAAGATTGAGGGCTCAGCCTATTGATTTGGTTGTCCCCACTGCTTGTGAGAATATCAGAAATTCTCCAAATGGGGAAGTTGAATTTTCCCCCTTTCTCCCTATTCCCCCAAGGGAACCCTGCAAATATATCTTTATTCACTGTTCAAATCACTTTGGGTTTTATTGGGTCATCACAGTAACTTGGACAAACCAACAAAATTTCATGCCCTGTTCAAGTTTCCATGTGCTAATGGTGTTCAAACTGTCCATATAAGTTAAATTAGGAAATGCACTAGTCAAAATAAGTTTTGTACCAAATAACATTTCTTACTTTACTCTCACACAGAAGTTGAAGTTTTAAAATATGAATGACCATCAATACCCTGTAATATTGACTTCCCTTTGTTCTTCCTCGTGCAAAAGCATTTTTAAATTTGTACCTGCCCTACCTCTCCACCCTGAGGTTTTTCTAAGGTCACCTAATTTTAATCCTGATTCTTTTATCCACTACCTCTTAGTGTCTCAGTTTACTTATCTGTAAAATTGTCATAAAAGTTATAAATATGCCATACAGTTGTTATGGCAATTAAATTCACTAACACTTGTAATGCACTTAGATAATTGCATGGCACATATTAAGTGAAATATAAGTGTTAGCTATCCAATTGTATACATTAGATTAGAATTCACAACCCAAAACAAGAGTGGAGTAGCAATGATCCATCAAGTTTATATGAAACTGGCAAGGAAAAAACCCATCACCTACCTTGTGTCCTAACTTACAATATTTTATGAATGTATGCAACATAGAACTCAGACAAACCTATACACAAAATTAAGTATATTGTACTCATATCCAGTGAGACACTAAGTTCTAAAATGCTCCTATTGGATACCTGTTTCAGATTGCTAATTCTGCTGGAATGCAATATTCTGGAAATGTGTTGTCTTTTATAAAGTGGGTTTATTAGTTACAAATTTACAGTTCCAAGGCCATAAAAATGTACAAACTAAAGCATGCGGAGAAGGATTCCTTGACTCAAGAAAGAGCAATGACATCCAGAACACCTCTGTTAGCTGGGAAGGTACATGGCTGGCATCTGCTGGTCCTTTGTCTTCTGGTTTCAAACAACTTCCCCAGGGTATTTTCTTTCTGCATCTCTGTGTCAGCTCTGAACTTTTTTCAAAATGGCTCCCTCTTAAAGGACCCCAAGAAGCTGATTAAGATACACATTACATCTCCATGGAAACCACCTAGTCAAAAGATCCCACCCACAATTTGGTGGGTCACATCTCCATGGAAACAACCTAACCAGTGTGTCCCACCCTACACAATAAGTCTGCCTCCACAAAATTGGATTAGGAAAACAACATGGCTTTTCTAGGGTACATAACAGTTACAAACCAGCACATTCCACTCTGTGAACCCAAAAAGGACATATTCTTTTCAAATTCAAAATACATTTACTCCATCACAGTATCACAAAAGCTTTATATCTCAATAACAATACTGTATTAGTTAGGGTTCTCTAGAGAAACAGAATCAACAGGGAACACTTGCAAATATAAAATTTATGAAAGTGTCTCACGTGACTGTAGGAATGCAGAGTCCAAAATCCACAAGGTAGGCTGTGAAGTCGATGACTCCGATGGATGACCTGAATGAACTCCACAGGAGAGGCTCACCAGCCAAAGCAGGAATGCAACCTGTCTCCTCTGAGTCCTCCTTAAAAGGTTTCCCATGATTACATTTAGCATCACTAATTGCAGAAGACACTCCCCTTTGGCTGATTACAAATGGAATCAGCTGTGGATGTAGCTGACGTGATCATGACTTAATCCTATGAAATGTCCTCATTGCAACAGACAGGTCAGCACTTGCCCAATCAGATAAACAGGTACCACAACTTGGCCAAGTTGACACCTGTACCTAACCATGACAAATACAAAAACAATTCAGGAAAAAACAATACAATATCAGAAACAGCACAAAATCTCATCAAAGTCAATTACAGACATAGTCTGTCCTAAGACAAAATTCTACTCTGGTTCTAGACTTCTGAAGTGCAGATAGAGGTATCTGTTACCAATATACAAGGGAGAGAAAGTCATGGGATAAATATTCCCACTTCCATAGGGAGAAATTGGAAGGAACATAAGCATCATTGGACCCAAACATTCTTAAAGCCAGCAGGGCAAAGTCCGTTAGAATTCAAGGTCTGAGAGTCACTTATCTTCACGTTCATAGAGCAGCAGCCCCAACCTTTCTAAGGGCTTACACAATGACCCTGTTCTGTCCAAACACTAGATTGAGGTTGCATTTGGGAGCATTGTGGAGACCACCTTTTTCTTGGCTTCACCCTCTCCAAGCATTGGGGAAGCACCTAGGCTCTCCGACATCTCTGGAACACATGCTCAACACCCTAAGAACAGTAGGGTGACAGTCAGACTCCTCTCAGTTCCCAGGGAATTTGCTCCACCCTCTCTGAAGCCCATGGCAGCAACACTTTTCCACCTGCCCTCTGTCTCCAAGGCAAACTCACCCATTCCACATGGATGGATGAGTCCACTCTCTTGGCCAGAGATTTCTCAGCTTCAGACCAGGTTTCAAAGTAATTTTTCCTTCATTTTTTCCCTTTTTGTTCCTTTTAATCCAGACTGGCGTTTATACAGGTCTTACAAGAAACTTGTCAGTTTTCCATGCAGTATACTGGGATCACACCCATCAGGCAGTAGGACTGTTCTAGTTTGCTAGCTGCCAGAATGTGATACACCAGAAACAGAATGACCTTTTAAAAGAGGAATTTATTAAATTGCAAGTTTACAGTTATAAAGTCTTGAAAATGTCCCAATTAAAGCAAGTGTATAAAAATGTCCAAATCAGGGCACCAGCAAGAGGTTAACTTCACTCAAGAAAGGCTGTTGAAGTTCAGAGTTTCTCTCTCAACTGTAAAAGGCACATGGTGAACATGGCAATGTCTGCTAGTTTTCTTTCCAGGCTTCTTTCCTCATGATGCCCCCCAGGGGCATTTCCCTTCTTCATTTCCAAAGGTCTCTGGGCTGCATGGGTTCATGTGGTTCTCGTGGCTCTCTAGCTTTCTCCAAAATGCTTCCCCTTTTAAAGGATTCCAGTAAACTAATCAAGACCCACCTGGAATCAGTAGAGTCAAATCTCCATCTAATAAAAGGTTGATACCCACAATTGGGTCTGTCACATCTCTGTGGAGATAATCTAATCAAGCTTCCAACCTACAGTGCTGAATAGGGATTAAAATAAATGGCTGCCTCCACAAGATGGATCAGGATTAGATCATGGCTTTTCTAGGGTACATAATCATTTCAAACTGGGACAAGGACCCTCAATAAATCTTTCCTAGATAACTCCATTTCCAATTCCGGCTTTTTCTGAAATCATTGACTGGTTTCATGTTTTGTTATATCCTCACATGGGGCACTAGTTTCTGGGGTCTCCCTTTCTGGAAGCCCAGAATTTTCCAGACTGTCAATTTCTGGTTTCTTTTCACCCAAAAGTTCAGTTCTCAGCTTATCTCTTTCCTGTCATATTCATTTTTAAAAAGGGGGTAATTTATTAAGTTGCAAGTTTACAGTTATAAGATCATGAAAATATCCCAATTAAATCAAGACTGTAGAAATATCCAACCCAAGGCATCCAGAGAAAGATACTTTGGTTCAAGAAGGCTGATGAAGTTCAGGGTTTCTCTCTCAACTGAAAAGTTCATGATGAACATGGCAACATCTGCTAGGTTTTTCTCCAGGCTTCTTGATTCATGAACACCCAGGGGCATTTTCCTTCTTGATCTCCAAAGGTCTCTTGCTGTGTGGGCTCTCATCTGTCTTATTTTACTATATGTTACAAGGAGTAGCCAGGCTGCATTTTCCATATTAAGTTTGGAAATCTCTTCTGCTAAGTATCCAAGTTTGCAACTCTCATATTCTGCCTTGCATCCAATATCAGCCCTTAATTTTGTCAAATTCTCTGCCATTTTAAAACAAGGGCCACCTTCCTTCCAATTTGCAACAACACGTTCCTCTAAGGCTTCAATGGAAATAAGGACTTTAGAGTCCACATTCCTACCCACAGTCTCTTCAAAGCAACTGAGGCTGGGCGGGCAACAGTGGCTCAGTGGCACAATTCTTGCCTGCTTTGCTAAGAACTAGAGTTTGATTCCCCGAGCCTGCCCATGCAAAAAAAAAAGCAACCTAGGCTTTCTCTATCAATCTCCTCACAATTCTTCATCTCCAAATGTCTCTGTGTCAGCTCTGAGCTGTTTCTGGAATGGTTCCCTCTTAAAGTGGATTAAGACACATCTTGAATGGGCAAAGATATATGTCCATGGAAAGCGCCTAATCAAGAGGCCCACCCACAATTGAGTGGGTCATATCTCCACAGAAATAACTTATCAAAAAGATGCCACCAAGAATTAGGTGGGTCACATTATGGGAAACAACATAATGAAAAGGTCCTGTCCTAAACAACAAGTCTGCCTCCACAAGATTGGATTAGGAAAACGAATGTGGCTTTTCTGGGATATACAGAAATTTCAAACCAATACAATATTCAAATAGTAACCTAGGAAAATAGATATTTCAATCATCTCTCAGTATTATTCAGCATTATATATGTGTACATGTGTTCAATATAGCTGAGACATTGCATTCTGAATTTAATACCATGTGTAACTTAGCAAATATCATTATTTGGTAATGATTAAAGGCATGTCCACAGTATGCAAAATATTTGTATATGAGCAACCCACCAGTGAAAAGTATACTTTTGACACAAATTTATGAATTTCTTATAAAAAATTCAGGTTTATGAGCAATACATTACCCATGAATAAATAGAACTTTATGAAAAACCAACCAAAATACTGTTACTATTTTCTTTATGTTAACTTCCAAATAAATGTCTTTATAGTTTTTATAGCATTTACTATTTTTCTTTTACAATTTTAATAGCATTTGCTGTTTTTCTGATTATAAACATAATATATTTTCATTGTAAAAACTTTTAGGAAACACAGGTAATATGATAAGAAATATATATCACTTCTAATGCCTCTATCCAATGATTGCTCTAGTTAACATCTGGTGCATTGCTTTCCAATTTTTTCTAAAATTCATTTATTCACAAATATTTTGCACCTAGTATGTTCCTAGGTTCTAAAGTGCCAGAACTTTTAGGTGCTGGGGATACAGTAGAAAACAAGAAGTCTCTATCCTTATGGAGCAGGAATTCTAGTTTTGGAGATCAAGAGAAAAACCACACAATCATAAAGCACAAATATATGATCATAAATAGATGAAAGCCATTAAATAACAAGCTTTGTGTTAAATAAATTTAACAACAAATATGTTAAACTTTTATTGAGAAAATTATAATAAGACCTTAATGAAGCAAGAGGTATATGACATTCAGTGATGGGAAGACTTGCTACATAGGGATCAATCAATCTATAAATTCAATACAGTTCCAATAAAAATCCCTAAAGTTTTTTTTTGTGAAACTTTACAAATTTATCCTACCATTCATATGGAAGAGAAAAGAGCCACTAACTAGTACGTTTTGAAGAACAATATATGAGGATTTTCCTTATCACATGTGACGAATGATTATAAAGACAGTGTGGTCTTGGCATAGAGGTAGACAAGTGGTTCAATGAGCAGGGAACCTAGAAACAGACCACACATATGGAAACTGGTATTGACAGAGGTAGCTTCATAAATAAGAGGAGAAATGATGGAGTATTTATTAAATGGTGCTGGAATAATTGGTTGTCCAAATTTAAAGAAAATCATACTATACCATGTGCCAGTTTGAAGCTATTATGTACCCCAGAAAAGCCATGTTTTCATCCTGATTCACTCTTGCGGAGGCAGCTGTTTATTTTAATCCTGATTCAACATTGTAAGTGGAAATTTTTATTAGATTATCTCCATGGAGATGTGGCATGCCCAATTGTGAGTGTGGACTTTCGATTAAATGGAGATGTGACTCCACCCATTCCAAGGTGGGGCTTGATTAGTTTACTGGAATCCTTTAAAAAAAGAAACATTTGGGAGACAGCCAGAAATGACAGAGCCAAGAGAAGCTTCAGAGCAGAGCTGACAGAGGAGAGCCAACAGAGAGAACTTGTTGTTCTATGCTTGGAGAACAGTTACCTAAGAGAACAGAGATATGAGTGTTTGGAAATGCTTAGAATCTAGCAGATGTCACCATGAGATGTTAAGCAAGCCAGAACCTGAAGAGAGCCAAGGGAAGCCAAAAGATGAAAGCCAGCCCTGGAGAAGTAAAGTGAGGAACCCCCACAGGAACAGAGGCTGAATGCAATGGAGCCCAGGAACAAGGGACCAGCAGATGCCAGCCACATAACTACCCTACTGACAGAGGTGTTCCTGACCCATTGGACTTCCTTAAATTAAGGTATCTTTCAATGGATGCCTTAGTTTGGACATCTTTATAGGCTTAGAACCTTAATCTTGTAACTTATCAAATTCCCCTTATTAAAAGCCATTCCAGTTCTGGTATATCGCATTCTGGCAGCTTGTAAACTAATACATATCACCACCAAATACTTTGCATATAACTAAATCTCAGATTAATGAAATACTTAAATATGAAAACAGAACTTCAATAGAAGAAAGACTGATTATACCAAGTATTCATGGACATGGGGTGAAGGGAGGTTTTCAAAAATTGCTCATGGGAGTATACCATCACTTTGAAAATCAATTTTCCAGTCTATGGGAAAGGTAAAGATGGGCCTGTCTACAACCACCAATTTTATTTAAGCATATAAAACCTAAGCAAACTTTTACATGTGTGTGCAAGAATACATGAATGGAAATGTTTATACCAGTATTGGTTGTAATGATGAAAACTTGGAAGCAATCTAAAAGTCAATAGATGGGTGAATAAATAAATTGTAGTATATTCCTACAATGAATTGGTATACAGACATTCAAAGGAATAAACTAGATATACATGTGTTAATATGGATAACCCTCCAAGTCACAGTGATTAATTTAAAAAGAAAGTTATCAAATGGAATGTGCAATATACCATTATGTAAAATTTAGAAGCACAAATAATACCAAATATTGTTTATGATAAATGTATATTTAGTAAAAATATAAAAACTTAAATGGGAAGTATATATTCAGACTTTAGATCATGGTTGCCTCTAAGGGAATGGGGAAGAGGATTGAGAATTGGTACAGAGGTGACTTCAAATGAATCAGTAATGTTTTATTTCTTGAGAAAAGCTGAAGCACATATGGTAAAATATTACATTTGTTAAGTCTGAGTGGTGTTTAAATAGGTGTTTATTCTCTATACCTTTCTGTATGTTTGAAATATATCACGAATTTGAAAACTTTTTCTAAAAATGAATCAAGACTAGATGATTGGTGGAATGTAGGTGTGAAGTTAAAGAAAAGGAAAAAGATGACTCAGATTTTCATGTTATTGTCAGAAAAAGAGAAGGTAGGAGAGATTTTTGTGGAAGATAATGAGCTATATATAAGACATGTTAAGCTTGAGGGAATAGCAGAACATCAGATAGATATGCACTTAGGAATCTTTGAAGCTAGACATCGGGTCAGGGATCTAGCCTGCAAACAGGGAGGGGCACAGCAGAATATTTGCCCTGGGCCCCAAACTTTCATCATATCACGGAGACCAAGCCAAAAGAGCACGTAATGTGAAGAAATTTAAGAGGAAGGAGATGTGGAATAATGAAGGAATGAAGGGGTTATGTAATGAGGACTGAGGAGAGGTTACTGAACATGATGGTGTCCTTCAGATGAGAAGATTTTCTCAAGTGGTGGTAAGAGGCCAGGTGGTAGGCAGTGAAGGTGTAAATGAATGACAAAAGCAGGGGAAGCAGTTGTAGAGACCATTCATTTAGAATTTGGGCAATGAAAAAAGTGGGTATGTGTATATGTACATATATATGTTATATAATATATGTTAGGCAAGTCAAAGTGCTAATTAATAGACTTAAAAATCTGTCATGGTGAACATAAATACAAATATATATGTACAAATATGATATATACACTGTGTTGGTCAGGGTTCTCTAGAGAAACAGAAGCAACAGGAGAGATTTGTAAATATGAGGTTTATAAAGGTGTTTCATGAAACCATGGGGAAAGAAGAGTCCATAATCCATAGGGCAATCTGTAAGGCTGACAGCTATGATGAAGGGTCTAGATGAACTTCTCAAAAGAGGCTTGTTGGCTGAAGAAGCAATGAAAGAGTCTCTCTTCTTCCTTAAAAGCCTTCAACTGGTTGGATTATCTTGTTGTGGGAAACATGCCTTAGTTGGTCTCAGATGTAATCAGTCACGGATGTAACCAACTGCTAATGATTTAATCAACCAGCCACAAAATATCGTTGCAGCAAAGGTCAGGCCACTGCTTGCCTGATCAGACAACTGGGCATGATCATTCGGCCAAATTGACACCAGAACCTAACCATCACATGCATAATGATAAATATGTGTATTACATATGTATAAATCTTTGATTAATACAAAGGTCTGAGGGGAGAATTTAACATTTAGGATTACTTCAGCCTCAAAGTTTTCAAATGGGCTACTGGTCCAAATTGCAGAGAAAGAAATGGGTTAAAAAGTTTTTTACATGAAACACTGTGAGGAAGACAAGGAATAAAAAATACACTGAGTAATTAACAGTTATTTCAAGAGAAATTTGAAACCAAAGTCAATACCTATTAAGGGTTAGATACAAAGAATGAATCCTCTAAGAAGGAATAAATGAAAATTACTCCATAACTACTACAGGAAAAGCAACACAATGGCAAAACAGGAGAAATTTGGACTCTCTTACATTTACAATCAGGAAAGGAAGAGCAAGTCACCCTGTGAGGTTGCCAAGCTGGAGAAAATCCAGAAAACAAGTAAAAGTCCAAGAAGGAGTAGTTCCCACAGAACAATAGACTAAGCAGCATTTGCACATGTATTTGAACAAGGTACAAATTTAAGATTATTGTCTGTGGTTGGAACTCCAACAGGAGCACAAGACATAATGCTCATTTGGATTAAAGTAGACAACCACACAACAAAATAGCTTACTTGGAAATTAATTGCTACCAGAAATGATTACAATTTGATTCACACATTGTAAAATTTTTATGCTATCAAAATACCTATGATAACATATTTGACATATTAAATTATTTTACAAAGAACAAAATATATTAAGATAAAATCAGATATCTTGCATTTTTACAGTTTATTATAAAATATAATATATAAAGCAATTTTTTAAATGAGAACAGTGCTTTTGTAACTATGTATTACATACTTTCTTAATATTATAAACAATTGTGCAGAACAGGAATTTTGTACTATTCAGTCATTCAGCAAATTTTTATTGAGTGCATAGCAGGTCTAAGCACTGTTCTAGGTGCAGTGGATATAGTGATGACAAAACAGAAAGCCATCCTCACACAGAACGTATATATTCCACTGGGGAAAGGCAAACACTAAACAAATATATAGGGTAATAAGTACTATGGGGGAAAACAAAACAAAACAAGACAGAAACCTTGAATAGGGCATGAGATTTTGTTGGTTTGCCAGTGTGATGCCCCAACAAATCCCCCAGAGTGATTTGAACAGTGAATAAAGAAGTATTTGCAAAATCCCCTTGGGGGAATGGTGAGAAAGGGGGGAAATTCAACTTACCCGTGTGGAGAATTCCTGATATTCTTGCAAGCAGTGGGGACAACCAAATCAATATTCTGAGCCTTTGTTTGTTTGTTTGTATGAAATTTATCCCCGCAAAGGATAGGCTAAGCTTACTAAAAATTAGGCCTAAGAGTCGCCCCCAGAGAACCTCTTTTGTTCTCAGATGTGGCCTATCTCTCTCTCAGCCAACATGGCAAGCAAACTCATTGCCCACCCCCTGTCTACATGGGACATGACACCCAGGGCTGAAAACCTCCCTGGCAACAGGAGACAGAAATCCTAGAATGAGCTAGGACTCAGCATCAAGGGATTGAGAAAATCTTCTCAACTGAAAGGTGGTAGAAAGAAATGGGACAAAATAAAGCATCAGTGGCTGAGAGATTTCAAACAGAGTCAAGAGGTTATCTTGGAGGTTATTTTTATGCATTATATAGATATTCCCTTTTTAGTTTAAGCTGTATTACAGAGGCTAGAGGAAAGTGCCTGAAACTGCAGAGCTGTGTTCCAGTAGCCATGTTTCTTGAAGATTATTGTGTAATGATATAGCTTTCACAATGTGACTGTGTGATTGTGAAAACCTTGTGTCTGATGCTCCTTTTAATCTATTTTTAAAATATGGATTAAAAATAAATAAATAAATAGGGGAAACAAATGTTAAAATAAATTGAGTACATTGAAATACTAGTGATCAATGAAAGGGAGTGGTAAAAGGTATAGAAAAAATGGGGGAACAAAAGTTAAAATATATTGGGTAGATGGAAATACTAGTGGTCAATGAGAGGGAGGGGTAAAGGGCATGGTATGTATGAGTTTTTTCCTTTTTCTTTTTATTTATTTTTCTGGAGCAATGCAAAGGTTCATCACAACTATGTGATGATGTTGTGAGTCATTGATTTTACACTATGTATGGAATGTTCATACATTAAGAATGTTCGTGTTTGTACGTTGTTTTGTTTCATCAATAAAAATAAAAATAACAGAGAAGAGAAAATATAGCAAATCTGGGAGATGGGAGAGGGTTGCAACTTTAAATAGATGTTCAGAGAAGGCCTCACTTGAGCAAAGACTGTTAGGAGGTAAGGGAGGGGGCATGTGGGTAGCTGGTGTAACAGCATTCCAGGTAGAGAGATGAGCAAGTGCAAGTACCCTGAGAATGGAACATGCCTGGAATCTTTGAGAAACAGCTAAGAAGCCTGTATGTCTGGCAGGAAGCAAGCTTGGAATAAGAAAGGTGAGTGCAGCGAGGTCACTGGAGATGAGGCCATGTAACCTTTTAACCACTTTGGCTTTCACTGAATGAAATGAGGAGCTATTGAAGAATTTAAAACTACATATGTGACTTGCATTATGTTTCTATTGAATGTTGCTGGCATAGAAGCTATATAAAGTTATGACACTGGATGTTCTAGTTTGCTAGCTGCTGGAATGCAACACACCAGAGACGGATTGGCTTTTAATAAAAGGGGATTTATTTTGTTGGTTCTTCAGAGGAAAGGCAGCTAACTTTCCACTGAGGTTCTTTCTTACCTGGAAGGCACAGGATGGTCTCTGCTGGTCTTCTCTCCAGGCCCCTGGGTTCCAACAACTTTCCCCGGGGTGACTTCTTTCTGCATCTCCAAGGGCCTGGGCTGAGCTGCGAGTGCAGAGATGAGCAATACTGAGCTGCTAGCAGTGCTAGGTTGCAATCTCCCATTTAAGCACCAGCCAATTAAGTCAGACATCACTCATTGCAGCAGACACGCCTCCTAACTGACTGCAGATGTAATTGGCAACAGATGAGGTTCACGCACCATTGGCTTATGTCCTCAGCAACAAGACTTGGTATGCTCACCTGGCCAAGTTGACAACTGAATCTAACTAACACATGTCCACCCCTTGTCAACTTGGCAACTTCAAGCATCACCTTAAACAGATGTAAAAAATTCTCTTGCTGTGGACCTGTGAATCTCAAAACAAGTCCGGTGCCAATAAGCAAAGGAGGATATTCACACTGGATAATATTGCAACTGAGAAATTAGGAATCAAGGATTTTGATTACTGAATCATTATATAGATGTTCTTTTTTGCTTTCTGGTATGTTGGAGTAGACAGGGAAATACCTGAAATCTTTAGATTATATCCAGCTGCCACGATCTCTGTAATGTTTGTATAGCGCTTATCTTCTGCCCTTGTGATTGTAAAACCTTGTGACTAACCTTCACTTGTATTCTTTTGTCCAGTTTTTTTAACTTCAGAGTGTCATCATCACTAAAGACAGGACCTAATGTTTATTAATGAAGGGTCTTGGGTCAGTCCAGAACTAACCCACCCAAGTTCAAAGTTATCTTTTTTTTTAATTATTACTACATAGGCAGGCACCAGGAATCGAACCCGGGTCCTCTGGCATTCCAGGCAAGTGTTCTTGCCTGCTGAGCCACCGTGGCCCGCCCCAAAGTTATCTTGATAACCAAGACTGAATCTAACCAGTAGGCCTGCTTAACATGCACAATAGCTTAGACTTTAACCTACAAGTCACCTATACCTCATTCTGCCATTTTCTTACACATTTTCTCTAAGCATGTAATTGATCTCTGCATGCTTAATAATTAGATTCCCTCTAATTATATCATCTGGGGCCACTGTGCTCATTATCCTAAACCCTGCCTACCCTTTCTTTGCCTCTAATAAAAGTAACAGAATTACTGCATTTAGGGAGACAGATTTTGGGCTGATAGGCCAGCTGCTCTCCTGCTATGCACCTAGTAATAAGTTTTTTCTCTCTCTGAAACCCCAGTGTCCCAGGAATTGGTCTTTTGAGTGCATCAGACATAAGAATCCACCTCCTTTGTCTGATGGCAACATGATCAAGGGAGTGAGGGGAATAGCTAAAGAGGAGATCCAAAAATCGAGCCCTGGGGCATGCCAACAGTGATGAAAAATATTTTTAGATATAATATATATCATATATATATATATATATTCAACTTTATTGAGCTGTATTCATCCCAAGAATAGTGCACCCATTTTAGCTGTATATTTCAATGAGTTTGCAGATATTTATATCTATCTACCACCCCAGTATATTTGTTTTAATTTCAGCTTAATATGAAGAAACCATTTTGAATAGATTCATTGGAGCAAAAAGAGGGACACAAATACCCAGTGTTCTGAGTTAAATAGTGTCCCCTGAAATTCATGTCCACCTGAAACCCATGAATATGACCTTATATGGAAATGGAGTCTTGGCAGATTAACCAAATTAAGATGAAGTCGTACTGAATCAAGGTGGGCCCTAAATCCAGTATGACTGGTGTCCTTATAAGAAGGGGGAAATTTGGACACAGATACATGCTCAAAGGGTGGTCCTGTGAAGATGGAGGCAGACATTGGTTTTATGCTGCCAGAAGTCAAAGAATGTCAAGGACTGTCAGCAAATACCAGAAGCTAAAGAGCAAGGAGATATTCTTTCCTAGAGGTTTCAAAGAAAGCGTGGCCATGCTCATCTTGATTTCAAGTTTATAGCCTCCAGAATGGTGAGAACAAATTTCTGTTATTTTAAGCAATCACTTATGGTACTTTGTTATGACAACCCTAGGAAAAAAAATATACCATTTTTTTTTACAGTATTTAGGTACTCCTCTTTTAAATTAATGAACTTTATTTTTTAGAATAATTTTAGATTAATGTAAACAAATGAGCAGTTAGTAGGGAAAATTCCCACAATCTTCCTCCTCCCCTCACCCCCACTGTCCTACTTTCCTGGCAAAAGATTTTCCTATTAACATATTCTGTTAGTGCGGTACCTTTGTTCATATTGATGAAGCAATATTGATACTATAATAGTTTACATTAAGGTGCACACTATGTGTTTTACAGCTCTATGGGTTTTGACAAATGCATAATATCATGTGTCCACCATACAGTACCATACGAAATAGTTTCACTGATATAAAAGTTCTCTGCTGTTCCCATGTTAATCTTCTCTCCCTCCCCCAGCAAACCTAGCAGCCACTGATTTTCTTTTACTATTTCCATAGGTTTATCTTTTCCAGAATATCATATAGTTGGCATCATAGAGTATGTAGCTTTTTCAAAAGGTATTATTTCTCTTTAGCAATATGCAATTCAAGTTTCTCCATACATTTTTCATGACTTTATACCTTGATTCTTGTGATATTAAATAATATTACCTTCTGTGGATATACCAAAGTTTGTTAATATATTGACCTATTAAAAGACATCTTTATGGCTTCTAGTTTTCAGCAATCAGGAAATTAAGGTGCTACAAACATTCCTGTGCAGGTTTATTTTTAATTTTAGAAGTTGTGACTTTATAAAAAAATCATGCATAAAATACAGGGTTCCACTTACTACCATATAATTAATACCTTGCATTGGTGTGGTACATTGGTTAGTATTATTAACTATAGGCCATGGTTTAACTTAGGCTTCACTGTTTGTGTTGTGCAGTTCCATGGACTTTTTAAAAAGCAGTTTTATTGAGATATAGTCACATACCATATGTGCTAGTTTGAAAGGATTATGCACCATAGAAAAGCCATGTTTCAATCCTGATCCCATCATGTAGAAGCAGCTTTTCTTTTAATTTCTATTCAGCACTTCAGGTTGGAGACTTGATTAGGTTATCTCCATGGAGGTGTGACATGCCCAAAGTGGGTATTAACTTTTGATTAGATGGCTTCTATGGAGTTGTGACTCCACCCATTCCATGTGGGTCTTGATTAGTTTACTAGAATTCTTTAAAAGAGGAAGATTTTGGAGACAGTCCCTTTTTAGAGCCCAGGAGAGCCTTGAAAACCATGAGAGCCCATGCAGCCAGAGACCTTCGGATTTGAAGGGAAACATCCCCAGGGGAGTTTCATGAAGCAAGAAGCCTGGAGAGAAAGCTAGTAGACATCACCGCATTTGCCATGTGCCTTTCCAGTTGACAGAGAAACCCCGAACTCGATTGGCCTTTCTTGAGTGAAGGTAACCTCTTGTTGGTGACTTAATTTAGGCATTTTTATAGCCTTGCTTTAATTGGGACATTTTCACAGCCTTAGAACTGTAAACCAGAGACTTAATAAATTCCCCTTTTAAAAAGCTGCTATATTGCATTCCAGTAGCAATCAAACTAGAACAGCCTAAATCCAACCAAAGTGTACATACAATGGCTTTTAGTATAATCACAGAGTTGTGCATTCATCATGACAATCCATTTTAGAATGTTTATATCATTTTACTCTGAAAAGAAAAATGCTTTTCTCAGCAGTCACCTCTAAATTCCTCTATCTTTCCAGAACCCTACATAACCACTAATCCAATTCTATAACCATAAATTTATTTATATATATATTTTATATAAATGGAATCATACAATATGTAGTACTTTGTGTGTGGTTTCTTTCACCTAGAATAACAGTTTTTAAATTATTGTACTTTTTTATTGGAAAATTTGTAGATTAACAGAAAAGTGTAAAAAATATAACTTTCCCATATATCCCCTTTTTATTGACACCTTGCATTTGTGTGGTACTTCATCATAATTGATGAAAGAATATTAAAATATCACTGATAACTATACTCCATGGGTTATATTAAGTGCATTTTCCCATATACAACCCTATTAACATCTTGTAATAGCATCAAACCTTTGTTATAATACATGAAACAACATTACATTATTTGTGCTATTATCCACAGTCTATCTTCCACAACAAGATTCACATTATCGTCTAACTTTCCTTCCAGTAACATACATGACCCAAAACTTCCCCTCTCAATCAACTTGCAAACATAATTCAGTGCTACTAATTACACTCACAATAATATGCTACAATCACCACTATCCATTTCCAAACATTTACAAATAAACCAAAATAGAAATTTTGCACAATTAAACATCAACCTATTCTCTACCCTATTTTGTTCTCTAAATTATAATTCTTTGTGTTTGCTCATTATAATTAGTTCATATCATTGAAATCATACAATATCTGTCCTTTTGTGTCTGACTTACTTCAATCATCACAATGTTCTCAAGGTTCACCCATTTTGTTACATGCACTAGGACTTTATTCTTTTCTTACAAGTAATAAATTACATCATATATATATACCATGTTTTGCTTATCTATTCATTGGTTTTAGTTTGCAGAAGCTGCCAGAATGTGATATACCAGAAATGGAATGGTTTTTAAAAAGGGGAATTTATTAAGTTGTAAGTTTAAATTTCTAAGGCCATGAAAATGTCCAAATTGAGGCATCCAGGAAAAGATACTTTGGTACAAGAAGGCTTGATGATGTTTGGGATTTCTCTCTCAGCTGGAAAGGCACAAGGTGTCACCTGCTAACTTTCTCTCCATGCTTATTCAGTGGCTCCCCTGGGGCCCTGTCCATTCTTTGATTCTGTTGACTCTGGAGTTTCTAAAGCTTTTTCCAAATGGTTCCTTCTTAAAGGGCTCCTGTAAGCAACCCTGCCTTGAATGTGTGGAGACACATCTCCACAGAGACCATCTAATCAAAAGTTACCACCCACAATTGGGAGGGTATTATCTCCATGGATACAATAAAAAAGATTTCACCCAGCCATATGGAATGAGGATTAAAGGACATGGCTTTTCTGGGGTACATAATAGCTTCAAACTGGCACACTTGGGTAACTTCCATCTTTTGGCAATTGTGAGTAATGATGTTATGAACCATGGTTTACAAATGTCTGTTTGAATCCCTGCATTCAGTAGTTCTGGGTATATACCTAATAACAGGATTCCTGGATCATATTGCAATTCTATACTTAGATTCCTAAGGAATCACCAAACTGTCTTACACAGCAGCTGTACCATTTTACATTTCCACCAACAATGAATGAGTATTCCTATTTCTCCACATCCTCCCCAATACTTGTAGTTTTCTATATTTATAATAGTGGCCAATCCAGTAGGTGTGACATGAAATCTCAATGTGCTTTTTTTCAATGTAGTTTTAATTTGCATTTTCCTAACAGCTAGTGATGTTGAGAATCTTTTCATTTTTTTTTTTTTGGCCATTTGTATATTGTCTTTAAAGATATGTCTATTTAAGTCTTTTGCCCATTTTCAAATTGAGTTGTTTTAACTGTGATTCAGTTGCAGGATTTCTTTATGTATTCTAGATATTAAATGTTTATTGGATATGTGGTTTCCAAATATTTTCTCTTGTGTATATGATAGTCTTTGTGTCAGTTCACGTTATTTTGATTACTGCGGCTTTGGAATAAGTTTTAAGATCAAGGACTGTGAGTCCTCCAGTCTTCTTTTTCAAAATGACTTTGGTTATTCAGAGCACCTTAATGTATTACATAAATTTGATGATTGACTTTTCTATTTCTGCAAAGTAGGTTCTTGGAATTTTTATTGGGATTGCATTGAATTGCTAAATATCTTTGTGTACAATTGGCACCTGTGCTGATTTGAAAATATTATGTACCCCCAGAAAACCCATGATTTAATCTTGATCCAATTTTGTGGGAGCAGCCATTTCTTTTAATCCCTACTGGGTACTGTAGGTTGGAATCTTTTGATTAGATCATCTTCATGGAGATGTATCCCACCCAATTAGGGTGGGCCTTTGATTAGAAGAAGATGTGATTCCACCTTTTCCAAGTGGGTCTTGATTAGCTTAATGGAAGCTTTTAAAAGAGGAAACATTTTGGAGAAACCTCAGAAGTGACAGAAAGAACAGAAGCCTCAGAGCTGACAGAAGCTTCACAGCAGAGCTGACACAAATGTGGACATGTGGAGAACAGAGACATAGATGACTGGAGATGCTTGGAGTCCAGCAGATGTCACCATGAGTTGTTAAATAAGCCAGAACCTGGAGAGAGCCAAGGGAAGCCAAGAGATGGAAGCCAGCCCCAGAGAAGCAAAGTGAGGAGCCCCACAGGAACAGATGCTGAAGGCAGCAGAGCCCAGGAGCAGGGGACCAGCAGATGCCAGCCACATGACTGCCCAGCCTGACCCATCAGCCTTCCTTCAATTAAGGTATCTTTCCCAGGATGCCTTAATTTGTATACTTTCACTTCCTTAGAACTGTAAATTTCTAAGTTCCTGAGGTGTTCCTGACCCATCGCCTCCCTTCAATTAAGGTATCTTTCCCAGGATGCCTTAATTTGTATACTTTCACTTCCCTAGAACTGTAAACTTGGAGCTTATGAAATTCTCCTTTTTAAAAACTGTTACAGTTCTGATATACAGCATTCTGGCAGTTTGCAAATTAACACAGCATCTTAA
The DNA here is from genome assembly GCF_023851605.1 of Tamandua tetradactyla. Lineage (NCBI taxonomy): Eukaryota > Metazoa > Chordata > Mammalia > Pilosa > Myrmecophagidae > Tamandua > Tamandua tetradactyla. The sequence continues at coordinate 49,063,037 of NC_135353.1, read as the reverse complement.
CCATATTTAGTCTTGCAAAGCATGGACACAGAATGTCCATTCATTTAGGTATTTGATTTCTATTAGTAATATTTTATACTTTTCTGCATTCAAGACCTTTGCATTGTTGGTGAGATTTCTTCCTAGATATTTGATACTTTTAGTTGCTGTTGTAAATGGATTTTTTTCTTGATTTCTTCTGATTTTGGGTCACAGATCTTGTACATTGTCACTTTGCTGAATTCATTTATTGGCTCTCAGAGCTCTCTAGTGAAATTTTCAGGATTTTCTTTACATTGTAGCATGTCCTCTTCAATTAGGGAAAGTTTTACTACTTCCTTTCCAATATCGATTACTTTAATTTCTTCTTGGTTAATTGCTCTGGCAAGGACTTTCAGTAAAAATGTTGAAAAAGAGAGGTGATAGTAGGCTTCTTTGTCTTGTTCCTAATCTTAGATGGAAAGATTTCACTCTTTCATCGTTAAGTATGATGTTTGTTGTGGGCTTTTCATATATGCCCTTTATCATTTTGAAGATATGAACAATGGAAGGTGTTTCCTTCTATTCCTAGCATTCTGAGTTTTTTTTTTTTTTTTACCAAGAAGGGGTGCTGGATTTCATCAAATGCCTTTTCTCCATCAAAGCTGACATGTCAAGTGAACTCACTGCCCTCGCCCCCCTATGTGGGGCATGATTCCCAGGGGTATAAACTTCCCAGGCAACATGGGACAGAAATCCTAGGCTGAGCTGGGACTCAACATCAAGGGATTGAGAAAAACTTCCCAACCAAAAGGGGGAAGAGAGAAATGGGACAAAATAAAGTGTCAGTGGCTGAGAGATTTCAAACAGAGTCAAGAGTTATCCTGGAGGTTATTCTTATGCATTATATAGATGTCTTTTTTTAGTTAATGGTGTATTAGAGTGGCCTGAAACTGTAGAGCTGTGTTCCATTAGTCACGTTTCTTGAAGATGATTGTATAATGATATACCTTTTGCAATGTGACTGCTTAATTATGAAAACCTTGTGTCTGATGCTCCTTTTATCTATGGTATGGGCAGATGAGTAAAAAATATGAATAAGAAATAAACAATTAATAAGGGGAACAAAGGTTAAAATACATTGAGTAGACTTAAATACTAGTGGTCAATGAGAGGGATGGGTAAGTGGTATGGCATGTATGAGTTTTTCTTTTTTATTTCCTTTGCTGGAGAGATGCAAATATTCAAAAAAGATGAACATGGTGATGACTACACAATGATGTGGTGATATTGTGAGCCATTGATAGTAACCATGTTGAGAATGTTTGTATGTCAAGAACGTTTGTTGTTTACCATAAAAACTTTTTAAAAATTACTTTATATTGACATATATATTATATATGTCAATATAAAATATATCAAAACAAAATGTGAATTATATATTCACATATCACATAGTGAACCAAAGTGTACAACCAATGGTTCACAATATCATCATATAGCTGTGTATTTATCATCACAATCGACTTTTTTTCTTTTTTGTGAAAAATAATACATAAGCAATAAATTTCAAAGCACATCACAACAGCTAGTTGTAGAATAGATTTCAGAGTTTGGTATGGGTTACAATTCCACAATTTTAGGTTTTTATTTATAGCTGCCTTAAGACTAAAAGAAATATCAATATAATGATTCAGCAATCATACTCATTTGTTAAACATTACATTCTCTATATAACTCCACCACCAACTTTCATCTTTCTCCCACTCTTTAGGGGTATTTAAGCTATACCCATTCTAACTTTTTCATTTTGGAAGGGGCTGTCAATAATATGGGATAGGGGAATGGAACTAGTTGATGCACTGGAGGCTAGAAGGAATACACACACATACATGCATACCATCACAATTGACTTTTTTTCTCTTTTCTTTAACACTTTTTATTGTGAAAACATAAGCAAAAATAAATAAATTTCCAAGTAAATTTTAAACAAGTAGTTATACAACAGATTTTAAAGTTTGGTATGGGTTACTGCTCCTCAATTTTTCATTTTTTCTTCTAGTTGCTCCAAGGCACTGGAGACCAAAGAAATATCAATATATTGATTCAGCAATCATATCATTTGTTAAATCCTATCTTCTCTATTTTACGCCTCCTTCTCTTTTTTGTGAAAAATACACATATACAGAAAAGCAATAAATTTCAAACTACATCACAGCAATTAGTGTAGAACAGATTTCATAGTTTAGTATGGGTCACAATTCCAAAATTTTAGGTTTTTACTTCCAGCTGCTCTAAGGTACTAAGAAGACTAAAAGAAATATCAATACAATGATTAAGCAATGATGTTCATTTGTTAAACCTGACCTTCTCTATATAACTCCACCATCATCTTTGATCTTTCCCCCACTCTTTAGGGGTATTTGGGCGATGACCATTCTAGCTTTTTCATATTGGAAGGGGTGTCAATAATATGGGATGGGGGGATGGAACTATGTGATGTTCTGGAAAGGCTAGCTCCTCTGCATTTCAGGACTTACCTGGTCCAGGGACCCATCTGGAGGGTGTAGGTTTCGGGAAAGTTACCATAATGCATGGAACCTTTGTAGAATCTTATATATTGCCCTAGGTGTTCCTTACAATGGGCTGGAATGGTTTTGGTTGGGATTTGGAAAGTTATGATAGGTAGCAATGTCTAGCTGAAGCTTGCATAAGAGTGACCTTCAGAGTAGCCTCTTGACTCTATTTGAACTCTCTCAGCCACTGATACCTTATTTGTTATAATTCTTTCCCACCTTTTGGTCAGAATGGCATTGTTGATACCATGGCACCAGGGGCAGACTCATCCCTGGGATTCCTCTCGCATGCCACCAGGAAGACTTTCACCCCTGGATGTCGTGTCCCATGTAGAGGAGAGGGCAATGATTTCACTTGCAGAGTTGGGCTTAGAGAGAGTGAGGCCACATCTGAACAACAAAATGGGTCCTCCAGAAGTAACTCTTAGGCATACCTATAGGCACGCTAAGTTTCTCCACTACATTCATAAGCTTCACAAGAGCAAGCCTCAAGATCAAGGGCTTGGCCTATTGATTTGGATGTCCCTAATGTTTGAAACAGTATCAGGGGTTTAGTTTACTACTGGGACATAGTAAAGTTTAATAGTTCCATAATTTTTCTCCCATTCCTCAAGGGACTTTGCAGATACTTTTTTTATTAGCTGCTTAATATATTCTAGTATGTATCCAGGCATTACATTAAGCTATACAGGATTAAAGACTCTCATTCTTATTCTGAGCTCCCTGTTTCAGTTGTTTAAATGAACTGTCTGGACAATTTGAATTAGATTATGTGTTACAGAAAATTTAGATCTTGGACAAAATAAATCTTTCTTCCTTTGGTCTCAAAGAGTAGGTGAGGTTCTAAAATATAGACAATGTCTTCCTTACCCCTGTATTCTGAATTACCTTAATCCCCCACCTGATTGGCTTCATTCTTATCTCTAAATACCAGGTTATATATATATATATATAAGAGCTTCTCAAAATCCAGAAATGATAATTACCACTCTGGACTAAATGTGACTGTTATAAGAGCTTACAATGTAGGTCCCTGTTTTCTTACAAGCATTCTATAAAAGAGAACATACAATAGTTGCTGTTTTGTTTCTGGCTGATTTTCCCTCACCAAATGTCCCACAAGTTCATTTGCAATATTGCATACCTTGAAACTTCGTTCCTTTTTGTACCACCACGATGTTCAATCATATGTATACACCATCATTCACCAATCTACTTCTCAGTCAGTGCATCCTCCAGCCACCTGCATTCATTAGGGATCATGAATAATGTCCAAAGTCCACAGTCCATCAGCATTCTCAATTTTAGACAATTTCATTGTTCCCAAGAGAAAGATAACCAATAAACACACCCTCACCAAATAGGAAATCTAAACCTCCTCTAAACTCTTGTCCCTCCCCCCATTATTTACCCCTGGTTTGCTATGGTACTGTTGATATTTACTTGTTAAACAGCCCATAGCATGCAATAGCAGTTTTCCCCCTATACCCTGAACTTAAAGACTTTTTGTACAAGAATCATACCTTTATAGTAGTTCATGCAAGAACTCATTTATATTTGTAGTGTTAATCAGTGAGGCACATGGGTCTATACAACCCCTTTCAATCATGTTCACTTTCAATATGGTAATATTACTTATAGACTCACTAGTGAACTGCCTTCACTTCTATCTATCCCCTTACATTTGACTTCAATCTCATTAGCTAACCATTCACCCATCTCTAGCTTTTATGTGTCCCTAGGTCCCCTATATTCTGCATTATAAGCCTAGAAATTTACCTTTACCATGGTCATAAAAGTGGAGTCATACAATATCTATCCTTTTGTGTCTGGCTTATTTCACTCAGCATTATGTCCTCAAGGTTCATCCATCTTGTCATGTGCTTCAGGGACATCTTTTCATTTTACTGCTGCATAATATTCTGTCATATGAACATACCACATTTTTTTAATCCACTCGTCTGTTGATGGGCACTTGGATTGTTTCCATCTTTTGGCAATTGTGAATAATACTGCTATGAACATCGATATGCAAATGTCTGTTTGTCACTGCTTTCAACTCTTCTGGGTATATACCAAGTAGTGCTATTGCCAGGTCATAGGGCAACTTGATATTTAGTTTCATAAGGAACCGCCAAATTGTCTTCCATAGCAGTTGTACCATTATACACTCCCACCAGCAGTGCATAAGTGTCCCAATTTCTCCACATTCTCTCTAACATTTGTAATTTCCTGTTTGCTTTTATAAGTGTGAGTTGGCATCTCATTGTAGTCTTGATCTGCATTTCCCTTAAAGCTAATGAAAATGAGCATCTCTTCTTGTGCTTTTGAGCCATGTGTTTATTTGCTCTTAAGAAAAATGCCTACCCATATGTTTAGCCCATTTTATAATTGGGTTGTTTGTTCTTTTGTTGCTGAGTTGTATGATTTCTTTATGCATACAGGATATCAAACGTTTGTCCGAAGTGTGATTTCCAAATATTTTCTCCCGTTGAGTTGGCTGCCTCTTCACTTTTTTGACAAAGTGTTTTGAGGTGCAGAAGCATTTGATTTTGAGTTCTCATTTAACTAATTTTTCTTTTGTTGCTTGTGCTTTGGGTGTAAAGTTTAGGAATCTACCTCCTATTACTAGGTCTTGAAGATGTTTCCCTACATTTTATTCTAGGAGTTTTATAGTACTGGTCCTTATATTTAGGTATTTTATCCACTTTGAGTTAATTTTTGTATGGGGTATAAGGTGAGGGTCTTGTTTCATTCTTTTGGCTGTCAATAGCCAGTTCTCCCATGCCCATCTATTGAAAAGGCTATTTTGTCCCAGTTCAGTGGATTTGGGGGCCTTGTCAAAAATCAGTTGACCACAGATTTAGTGGTCTATTTCTGCACTTTCTATTCAATTCCATCGGTCAGTACTTCTGTCTTTGTGCCAGTACCATGCTGTTTTGACCACTGTGGCTTTATAATAAGTTTTAAAATCAGGAAGAATTAATCCTCCCATTTCATTTTCCTTTTTTAGGATGCTTTCAGCTATTCAGCATCTCTTTCCCTAATTGACTCCTCAGTTATTTCATTGCTTGTGCATAGAAACATTACTGAATTTTTGAATATTAATTTTATAGCTCGCCACCTGTTAAATTTGTTCATTAGTTCAAGTAGCTTTGTTGTAGACTTCTCAGGATTTTCCAAGTATAGTATCATGTCATTTGCAAATAATGAAGGTTTTACTTCTTCCTTTTCTAATTGGATGCCCTTTTATTTCAGTTACCTGCCTGATTGCTCTAGGTAGAACTTCTAGTACAATGTTGAATAGTAGTGTTGACAGAGGGCATCCTTGTCTCATTCCTGTTCTTAGGGGGAAAGCTTTCATCATGTCTCAATTGATTATGATACTAGCTATGGGTTTGTCATATATGGCTTTTATCATATTGAAGAAGTTACCTTTGATTCCTGCCCTTTGAAGTGTTCTTATCAGAAAAGGATGTTGAATTTTGTTGAATGATTTTTCAGTATTAATCTAGATGATCATGTGATTTTTTCCTTTCGATTTTTTAATGTGCTGTATTACATTAATTGATTTTCTTGTATTGCACCAACCTTACATTCCTGGTATAAAGTCCACTTGGTCATGATATATAATTCTTTTAATGGTTTGTTGGATCAATTTGCTAGTATTGTGTTGAGTTTTTTGCATCTTTGTTCATTAGGGAGATTGGCCTGTAGTTTTCCTTTCTTATAGCATCTTTACCTAGTTTTGGTAATAAAGTGATGTTAGCTTCATAAAATAATTTAAGTAGTGCTCCTTTTTCCCACATTTTTTTGAAAAAGTTTGATCAGGATTGGTGTTAGTTCTTTTGGAATGTTTGATAAAATTCCCCTTTGAAGCCCTCTGGTTCTGGGCTTTTCTTTGTAGGAAGATTTTTGATGTCTGATTGAATCTCTTTACTTGCGATTGGTTTGTTGAGATCTCCTATTTCTTCTTGCATTGGTGTAGCTTGTTCATGGTGTTTCCAGGAATTTGTCCATTTCATCTAAGTTGCCTAGTTTTTGGCTTATATTTGTTCATAGTATCCTCTTATGATGTTTTTTTTATTTCTTCAGGGTCTGTGGTTATGACCTCCCTCTCATTTCTGATTTTGTTTATTTGCATCCTCTCTCATTTTTTCTTTGTCAGGCTAGCAATTTCTTCTTTGACCCACTGGTTGTTGAAGAGTGTGTTATTTAATCTCCATATATTTGTAAAAGTTCTTGTTCTTTCATGGTTATTGATTTCCAGCTTGATTCCATTGTGATCAGAGAAAGTACTTTGAATAATTTTAATGCTTTCAAATTTATGAAGATCTGTTTTGTGCCCCAGCATATGATCTACCCTGAAGAACGTTCCTGAGAAGAATGTATACCCTGGTATTTGGGGGATGTAACAACCTATATATGTCTGCTAGGTTTGTTCATTTATCAATTGTTTAAGTTCTGTTTCCTTGTTGATCCTCTCTCTGGTTTTTCTATCTATAGAAGAGAGTGTATTGAAGTGTCCTACTATTATAGTTGAAACATCTATTGCTCCCTTCAGTTTTGTTGATGTCTGTCTCATGTACTTTGGAGCTCCTTGATTGGAAGTATAAACATTTATGATTGTTATTTTTTCTTGCTGAACTGCCACTTTAGTTAATACATAGTGTACTTCCTTGTCTCTTATGATGTCTTTACATTTAAAGTCTATTTTGTCTGATATTAGTATAGCTATTCTTGGTGTTTTGATTGTTTGTTTGGTTTTTTTTCTTTCTTTTTTTTTCTTCTTTGGTTACAGTTTATGGAACATCTTTTCCATGCTTCCACTTTCAATCTATTTGTAGCCTTGTGTCTAAGATAAGTCTCTTGTAAGCAGCATATAGCTGGATTATATTTCTTTATCCTTTCTGCCAATCTATATCTTATAATTGGTAAGTTTAATCCAGTAACATTCAAAATTATTAGTGTAAAGGCGTTTCTTCAAACCACCATCTTATCCTAAGGATTTTGTCAGATCTATGTACTCGTTTCCGTATTTCTATTTGTATCCTTTAAGTTACCCTTACTAGTACTCTTCAGTTCTGTGCCCTCCTCCAGAGTTCCCTCTCTTGTCTTTTTTTTTCTGCCAGGAGAACTCCTTTTAGTATTTCTTGTAGGGCCAGTCTCTTGTTGACATATTCTTTCAAAATTGTGCATCCGTGAAAATTTTAATCTCTCTCTGTTTTGAAGGACAATTTGGCTGGGTACAGAATTTTGACTGAAAGTCTTTCTCTTTCAGAATCTTAAATATATGATAACACTACCTTCTTGCCTCCATAGTGCCAATTAAGCAGTCTGAACTCAGGCTGATGTGGTTTCCCTTGTATGTAGTAGATTGTTTCTCTCTTCCATTTTCAGGATTTTCTGCTTCTCTTCAACATTTGAGGAAGATTAGTATGTGTCTTGGGGAAGGCCTATTTGGAGTTATTTGGAGTTCATTGGGCTTCTTTGATTTGCATATTTATATCCTTTATAAGGGTTAGGAAGTTTCCCCCCATTATATTCTCAACCCATCTTTCTAGCCCTTTATGCTTCTCTTCTCCTTCTAGGATACCAATGATTCTTATATTTGTGTACTTGTTTTGACCATCATTTCCCTGAGATCCAATTCAAAGTTTTCCATCTTTTTGCCATTTGCTTTTTTGTATGTTTGAAATCAGTGTACTGTCCTCTAGTTTGCTTATTGTTTGTTCTGCCTCTTCGAAGTTGTGCATCTCTAGTATATTTTTTACTTGATCTACAGCATCTTTAATCTCTGTGATATCTGCTATTTTTCTATTTATTCTTTCAAATTCCTCTTTATGCTCTTCTAATGTCTTCTTGATCTCCTTTATGTCATTAGCCATCCCACTGATTTTATTTAGTAGAGTTATATGAACACCTTTGATTATTGTTCCAATGTCTGTGTCTCCTTTGGTGTTTTAATTTGGCCATTAGGCTGGGGTATATCTGTCTGTATCTTGATATGCTTAGGGATCTTCTGTTGCTTTCGAGACATGTAAACATCTTGATAGAGTTACTTTGGAAGTTAATTTCCTTCAGTAGTCTAAAGCTTTGTATTTGCAGGATGAATGTGGAGCAGGATGCGCAGTGTGGTACGGGGCACAACTTTGCAGTGACAGGTTGCAACGTAGTTATAGGTCTGTTTTAGAGACACTATGCTGGTGCCTGTGAGCATGGGGTACAGGTTACAGAGGTGTGGAGGTGTGGGGTGGGAGATGTGAGAGCAGAGTGCAGCTCAAGCAGACCTTGGAGCACAGGATCAGTGTGTGGCATTGGGGACACAGAAGTTGGGGGATGGTAGGAAGCAGATGGGGCTGGGTGGATGCATGAGGACTGGTGTGCAGGCAGGATGTGGGTGGGCGCCTGGATTGGGGGGGCGTGCGTATCAGGGTGTGGGGTATGGAACACAGAGGTTGGGACACAGGGAGGACAGAGCACGTGTCCTTGTGCAGGTGCGTGTCTTTGGGCAGGATGTGTCCTTGTGCAGGGGGAAATGTCCAGTTGGGCCAAGATGCAGATGCTTGAGTGCATAAGGGCAGGACAGAGGTTGTGGGGGTTGCAGGATGTGGGTTAGGGGCTGCTGATGTTGGGTGGATGGGGCCCAGGCTTGAGTATACAGGTGTGGGAGATGGGGTGAAGTTGGTACATGCATGTGCTGGGCATGGTCTATGTATCACAAATGTGCACGTGAGCACCTGCCAGGTGTGGGAGCAGGGCGCTTGTGCTGGGGTATGGGGTAAGGGTGTGCACGTATATAGGCAGGAAATTCAGGTGCAGGGGTCAAGAGGTCGGTGCACAGATACATGGGCCATGTGTGTGCACGGGTCTGGGAGGCAGGGCCCTCATGTGCACAGGTCTGGAGAGTGGGACCCTAGTGAGCAAGTGCACAGAATTCATGGGCAGTGGGCAGGAGTTCTGCCTGTGTGAGCTGGGGATGGGTGTGACCTGGATGCACAGGTCAGTGCTTTCCCAGAGCTGGGGTGTATGGCAGGGGCCAAATGCTGATGTAAGCCTGCACAGAGCTGGGGCGGGGGGCATGGCGAATTTCATGACTGTATGATCTGGGGGCGGGTGTGGTTCCGGCATGAAGGCGAGTGCCGGAAGCCCTGGATGTGCAGGCAACCACCTACAGGGGGCAGGGAGGGGGAGGTGGGGTTCGAGGGGCTGGGTGCAGGGTCGTGGGTCTCAGGAGGGGCATGATGAAACTGTGTGCTTGTGTGAATAGGTGGTTCGGGTGGGGCAGGTGGGCAAGCTGCTCAGGGCAAGGGTGTCGAGTTGGGATGCCCAGTGGTGGTGGCATTTTGAGCAGGTGGGGAGGGTGGTTATGGGCTTCAAGTGTGTGGGGTGGGGGTAGTCTTGGGGTGGGGGTGGGGCGCATGAGGGTAGCACATTCAAGGAACACGGCTTGGCTTACTTACTTGCCAAGTAAGAGATGGGGATCTCCCTGTCCATGCATCATGAGGGTTCTGGGCTTCTGTTTCCAAAGGAGTGCTTTAGGCTGTTTGCACTAGCTGAACAGTCTCCAGTTCTCTGCATCTCAATTCTTCAACTTTTCAACCAGGGCCTCCCTATGTGGTATAGAAGACTCTCCCAGGTCACTTACAGCTGGAATCACCATCTCAGTCACCTTCCTGTCACTTCTCTAGCTATTCCTTGGAGCAGGAGAAGTCAGCCTATCATATTCTGCCATCTTACCAGAACTCCAGTCATATAGTTTTTTCCCTCTAATTTTTTAATATGGTGCATTACATTAAGTGATTTTCTTTTGATGGCCCACCCTTGCATTTCTGTGATAAATCCCTCTTGATCATTTTTGCATCTATAGTCATAAGAGATATTGGTCTTTAGCTTCCTTTTTGTGTGGTATCTTTATCTCAATTTGGTATGATGGGGGTATTGGCCTTGAAGAATGAATTGGGTACTCTTGCCTGCTCTTCAAATTTTTGGAGGAGATTGAGCAGAATTGGAGTTAAGTGTTCTTGGAATGTTTGGTAGAATTCCCCTATGAAGTCATCTTATTCTGGGCTTTGTAGATTTTTTATTACTGGTTCAATCTCTTCATTAGTAATTCATTTATTGAGACCTTCCATTTCTTCTTGAGTCAAGGTCAGTTGTGTGTTTCTAAGAATTTGTCCATTGCTTCTAGGTTCTCTAATTTATTGGGTACAGTTTTTCACAGTATCTTTTTTTTTAGATGAAATGTTTTTACTTTATTTTTTATCCATTTAGCTCCAAACAGGCTTATCAATTTAATATTTCCTTTCTTCTTTCTTTGCAGCTCTTTCTGGGGAAGGCTGAAAATATTTCTTGTTCTAGTTTGCTAAAGTTGCCAGAATGCAATATACCAGAAATGGGATGGCTTTTATAAAGGGAATTTATTACAATGCAAATTTACAGTTGTAAGCCATAGAAATATCCAAACTAAGGCACCCAGAAAAAGATAACTTAGCTCCAAGGAAAGGCCAATGTCTGTCACATGGGAAGGCATGTGACTGGCATCTCCTGGCCCTTGCTTCAGATTCCATTGCTTCCAGCTTCTGACGCCAGTGGTTTCCTCTCTAAACATCTGTGGGCCTTTATTTAGCTCCTCCAGGACACAGCTCTGGGTTCTGGCTTGCTAATCATCTTATGGGAAGGCACATGGCAATGTCCGCTGGTCTCCAAACATCCCTGTCTAGGCATCTGCTTTCTCTGTCTGCTCTCCAAGCATCCCCAAGCATCACTGTCAACTCTGAAGGAACTATTCTTCAAGCATCTGCATCTGAGGTTTCTCAAAAATGTTTCCCCTTTTAAAGGACTTTAGTAAATGAATTAAGACCCACCTTGAATGGGTGGAGTCACATCTCCATCTAATCAAAATATCACACCCACACTTGGGTCTGTCACATCTCCATGGAAGTAATACAATCAAAAGGCCTCACCCACAACTGGGAGCACCACATTTCCTTGGAGATAATCTAAGCAAAAAGGTTTCCACCTGACAATATTGAATCAGGTTTAAAGGCAGTGGCTTTTTTGGGGTATACAACACTTTCAAACTAGCACAATTTCTTATAAATTATATATCATATAAAAAATTCCACTGCCTCCTGACTCTGTTTTCAAATATCCATGAGTTAATTTCTTGTATAAAAGCCAAAGCAAGAATAAGCAATAAAGAGGTAAACACCAGTGGGAAAAACATCATCAATTCATGAGTACCAGACAAGAGGAAAAATTCTTCTCTCCATCTGGGAAATTTCTACCCCAATTCCCATACACTCCTGAATTAGTGGGATTCAGACTAAAGTAAGAGAAAGGGAGGACTAGCTCTTTTATTTTCTGCCACCACAGGGAAATGGCTATGCCTTTTTTGAGGCTATAAATGACTAAGTTCTACCTGCTACTCATCAGAATAGGAGAAAAAGGTTCTCATGAAAGACAGAAGCTAGATATCATAAATGGTCATGAGATATAGTCTGCCTTGTAAAAAACAGGTACACAATAAATTTTTGGGGGGTGGGTGCATGGTCCGGGAATCGAACCCAGGTCTCCCACAAGGAAGGCAGGCATTCTAACCACTGAACTATCCGTGCACTCAATAATTTTTTGTTTAAGCAATTTCAGATTTCCATTCATGTTTTCACCCTTATTAGCCTCTTAAAATAAACATTACACATGGTAACCACAGTATCCTTTTATAGTCCTCTTTATTTCATTAGGTTTGGTAGTAATGACCACCCTTTCAGTTCTTATTTTAGTTATTTGTATCCTCTTTCTGTTTTCTTTGTCAGTCTAGCTAAAGGTTTGTCAATTTTATTGATCTTTTCAAAGGAACAACTTTTTATTTTGTTGAATTTTTTTGTTTTCTATTTCATTTATCTCTGCTCTGAACTTTGCTATTTCCTTCTTTCTGCTTGCTTTGTGTTTACTTTCCTCTTCTTTTTCTATTTCTTCCAGATTTGAAGTTAGTCCTCTGATTTGTATTTTTTCTTTTTTCTTTCTTTTTTTCAAAGGATGGGGCAGGAGATCTTCCTTCTTTGTTAATGTAAGCATTTAGAACTATAAATCATACTTTGTATGATTATATGGTATATGAATATATCAATAAAATTGCATAAAAACAGTTACAATGGAGAAATTCAGATTTAACAAATGATTAGGACTACTGACTCATGAAATCCGAATTTCTCCATTGTAAGTGTTTTTTATGCAATTTTATTGAAATACATTCACATGCCAAATAATCATAGAAAGTACACAATCATTGGCTCACAATATCATCATATAGTTGTGCATTCATCAGCACAATATATTTTAGAACATTTTCATTACTTCGAAAAATACATATAAGAATAAGAATAAAAATGACAAAGAACAACAAAACATCCTATACCATTATGCCCCTTGGATTTATTCTTTTGTCCTTATTTTCTAATTCATATGCCCATACACTGGATAAAGGCACTGTTAGTCACAAGGTTTTTAAAACATTTTTGTTTAAGTTTTTATTTCATAATCACAAACTTAGCTCTGCAAGCCAGCTTGACTTGAAAGGGGAGGATAATGTAGAACCCAAGAACTGTAGTGAGAGCACAATGATAGGATACTGAGGCAGACCAGGGGAGGTGGGTTGCTCTCCTGAGCTACAGAAGGAATGGGATGGTAGTTAAGACAAAACACAAATCAAATTTATTAGATTTGTCCACAGTCAGCAATGGTGATCTTGTTACTTGTCTTGCCATTCCTGGACCCAAAGGGCTCCATGGCTTCCACAATATTCATGCCCTCTTTCACCTTGCCAAAGACCACATGCTTGCCATCCAACACTCAGTCTTAGCAGTGCAGATGAAAAACTGGGAACCATTTGTGTTGGGTCCAGCAGTGGCCATGGACAAGATCCAAGTTCTCATCATCAAACTTCTCCTTGTAGATGGGCTTGTGACCAATGCCATTATGGCATGTGAAGTCACCAAACTGGCACATAAACCCAGGCATAATTCTGTGAATGCAGGAACCCTTATAACTGAATCCTTTCTCCCAAGTGCTCAGAGGATGAAAAGTTTCTACAGTCTTTGGAACTTTGTCTGCAAACAGCTCAAAGGAAACAGCCCAAGGGTTTGTCATCGATGAAGTCAAAGAACACAGTGAGGTTGACCACGACTGTGGGTGGGGAACTGTGGTGGTGGGCAGCAGTTTCTACAAAACTAGTCACAAAGCTTTAACAATCCAACTGTCACACTGTAAAAGCTATAGAGTTATACAACCATCATCAAGAATTAAGACTACTGGAATACTGTTCAACAGTTTCGGGTATTTTCTTCTAGCTATTAGAATACATTAGAAACTAAAAAGGAATATCTATATTATGCACAAGATTAACCACCTAGAATGATCTTGACTCTATTTGAAATCTCTTAACCACAGAAACTTTACTTTGTTTCATTTCTTTTCACCCTTTTGGTCAAGAAGCCTTTCTCAAACCCATCCCTGAGAGTTATGTCCCACATTGCCAGAGAGATTTTTACTCCTTGGAGTTATGTCTTGCATAGGGTGATGGTAGTGAGTTTATTTGCAGAATTGGCTTAGAGAAAGAGTTCACATCTGAGCAACAAAAGAGGCTCTCGATTATTGGGCTTAGCAAGCCAAAGGGCAGATTAGCGAGGTGTGGGATCTAGTTCATCCTCCAGAACAGCTACTAAATAGCCACGAATATTTGGCTGGGGCCATGTCAGTGACCAGTCACAGAGCATACCCTAGTCTGGATCAGCTGACCTGGTTGCAAGCCCCCTCCCAGAACCATGAGTACCCCAAGCCATGGTGGCCGGTGTCCCTCCCCCACAGGCTGCCTCACAGAGGGGAAAGGAAAGGGAATTTAGAGTAGCAGGGGCTGAGCACAACTAAGCTCCAATTGTGGAATTAATACACAAATTCTTACTACTAAAAATAGGCCCCCCAGCTCAGCTGAACCTTGTCAAGGCAGAGGTTGCTGATTTTTGCTGTGGTGCTGAGGGGGCAGTGCTGATGGAAAAAAGAAAAAGAAAAAAAGAAACAGAGGCTTTCTGGATGAGATAGCACATAATACCTGAAAGGGTCTGGGCCCTGAAGGAAAGGAGGGGGCACATAGGATCTGAAGGTACACAAAGCAACATACCAACTTATGCCCTTGATTGGCAAACCCAAGGAATGGGGGTACTGCTCTGAGAAGGATTTTTCTCTTTCTTTTTTGTGGATGTGTTTCTACAAGGGCTTGAATGCCTTTGGATACAGTGACAGGGCTTCTCAGGCTGCAACTGCCCCAGGCATAGGCAGAGACAAGCTTGTTTGAGAGCTTGTCTGGAGCCTGTGCCTTCCCCAGGAGAGGGGTGGGGCCCAGCTCAGGTGGAATACCTCCCTCAATGAGTTCAGACCCTAGGGTCTGGAAAAGTGAAGCAATTAAAATGAGACTACATTCTCTCCTCTGTCTTCACCACGCCCCCAGCAGGGAGAGTCTGCTGAAGTTAAAGGGACCACATGACCTTATGCTGGTGGGACCTGCAGGCAGAAAAGTGCCACATACTGTGCAGGATAGGAAAAACAGAGTCCAGAGACTTCATAGAAAAGTCTCTCAACCTGCTGGGTCTCACTCTCAGGTAAAACTGATGCAGGTGACTCTTTCCTCCTGACAGGAGGGAGGTTGACCTGGGAAAATCTGGCTGGGGTCTATGATACCTAAGTAGACCCTACTAAGGGTGGCGGTGGGGGGAAAGGCACCAGACAGGCAGGGCAAGAAACAAAAAATCTGAAAAATTCTGTTCTGTTAAACAAAACCTAAGATAGAGGTCCAGAATAAGCTGAACTGCATGTCGAAGAACAGATAGACAACAAAGTCATCCAGCAAGAAAATCCTAGGTAAAAAAAGTGAAAACAATCTCCAGAATAAGCTAATTAAGGTAATTAAATGCCTAGACGCCAGCAAAAACTAATGAATCACACTAGGAAGATTGAAGATATGGCCCTGTCAAAGGGACAAGCCAACAATTCAAATGAGATACAAGAGTTAAAACAATGAATGCAGGATGTTCAAACAGACATGGAAAACTTCATCAAAAATCAAATCAATGTGTTCATATGAAACTTAACCCCACAGGGAATAGGTCAAGCATACTTAAAATTAGGACTAAGAGTCACCCCCAGGAGAACCTGTTTTGTTGCTCAGATGTGGCCTTTCTCCCCAGCCAACACAGCAAGCAAACTCACCAACCTTCCCCTGTCTACGTGGGACATGACTCCCAGGGGTGTGGATCTTCCTGGCAACGTGGGACAGAAATCCCAGAATGAGCTGGGATTCAGCATCAAGGGATTGAGAAAAACTCTAGAATGAGCTGAGACCCAGCATCAAGAGATTGAGAAAACCTTCTCGACCAAAAGGGGGAAGAGTGAAAGAGACAAAGTGTCAATGGCTGAGGGATTCCAAACAGAGTTGAGAGGTTATCCTGGAGGTTATTCTTACACATTAAGTAGATATCACCTTGTTAACCAAGATGTAATGGAGAGGCTGGAGGGAACTGCCTGAAAACGTAGAGCTGTGTTCCAGTAGCCATGTTTCTTGATGATGATTGAATAATGATATAGCTTTCACAATGTGACTGTGTGATTGTGAAAACCTTGTGTCTGATGCTCCTTTTATCCACCTTATCAACAGATGAGTAGAACATATGGAATAAAAATAAATAATAGGGAGAACAAATGTTAAAATAAATTTAGTTTGAAATGCTAGTGATCAATGAAAGGGAGGGGTAAGGGGTATGGTATGTATAATCTTTTTTTTCTCTGTTATCTTTTTTTTCTTTTTCTGTTGTCTTTTTATTTCTTTTTCTGAATTGATGCAAATGTTCTAAGAAACGATGAATATGCAACTATGTGATGATATTGAGAATTACTGATTGTATATTTAGAACAGAATGATATGTTAATGTTTTTGTTTGTTTGTTCTTAATATTTTTAATTAATAAATAAATTTAAAAATAAAAAATAAAAAAATTAAATCAATGAATTGAGGGAGGATATAAGCAGGACAAGGAATGAACAAAAAGAAGAAATTGAAAGTCTGAAAAAACAAATTACAGAACTTATGGGGATGAAAAGCGCAGTAGAAGAGATGAAAAAAACAATGGAAACCTACAATGGTAGATTTCAAGAGGCAGAAGGTAGAATTAGTGAACTGGAGGACGGGATATCTGAAATCCGACAACCAAAAGAAAATATAGGGAAAAGAATGGAAAAATATGAGCAGAGACTCAGGGAATTGAATGACAACATGAAGTGCACAAATATACATGTTGTGGGTGTCCAAGAAGGAGAAGAGAAGGTTAAAGGAGGTGAAAAACTAATGGAGGGAATTATCACTGAAAAATTTCCCAACTCCTATGAAAGACTTAAAATTACAGATCCAAGAAGTGCAGTGTACCCCAAGTAGAACTGATCCAAATAGATGTACTCCAAGACACTTACTAATCAGAATGTCAGATGTCAAAGAAAAAGAGAGAATCTTGAAAGCAGCAAGAGAAAAGTAATCCTTCACGTAAATGGGAAGCCCAATAAGACTATGCATATATGTCGCAGCAGAAACCATGGAGGCAAGAAGACAGTGGGATGATATATTTAAATTACTAAAAGACAAAAACTGCCAACCAAGAATTCTATATCCAGCAAAATTGTCCTTCGAAAATGAAGGGGAAATTAAAACATTTTCAGTCAAAAAATCACTGAGAGAATTTGTGATCAAGAGACTAGCTCTGCAAGAAATACTAAAGGGAGCACTAAAGACTGATACAAAAAGACAGGAGAGAGAGGTGTGGAGAAGAGTGTAGAAATGAAGACTATCAGTAAAGGTAAAAGGAGGATTATTAGACGTGACATATAAAATCCTAAAAACAAAATGGTAGAAAAAATTACTGCCCATACAAAAATAACACTAAATGTTAATGGATTAAATTCCCCAATCAAAAGACATAGACTGGCAGAATGGATTGAAAAACAGGACCCATCTGTATGCTGTCTGCAGGAAATGCATCTTAGACCAAAGGATAAACATAGATTGAAAGTGAAAGGTTTGGAAAAGATATTTCATGCAAATAACAATCAGAAAGGAGCAGGAGTAGCTATATTAATATCCAACAAATTAGACTTCAAATGTAAACAATTAAAAGAAACAAAGAGGGACACTATATATTAATAAAAGGAACAATTCAACAAGAAGACATAACAATTATAAATATTTATGCACTGAGCCAGAATGCTCTAAAATACATGAAGCAAACATTGATAACACTGAAAAGAGAAAGAGCTATGTCTACCATAATAGTTGGAGATCTCAATTCCCTGCTCTCATCAATGGACAGAACATCTAAACAGAGGATCAATAAAGAAACAGAGAATTTCAATAATACAATAAAAGAGCTAGACTTAACAGACATTTATAGAACATTACACCCCACAACAGCAGGGTACACCTTTTTCTCAAGTGCTTATGGATCATTCTCAAGAATAGACCATATGCTGGGTCACAAAGCAAGTCTCAATAAATTTAAAAAGATTGAAATCATACAAAACACTTTCTCAGATCATAAAGCAATGAAGCTGGAAATCAATAATAGGCAGAGTGCCAGAAAATTCACAAATATTTAGAGGCTCAACAACACACTCTTAAACAACCAGTGGGTCAAGGAAGAAATTACAAGAAACATCAGTAAATATCTTGAGGCAATTGGAAATGAAAACACAAAATATTAAAATTTATGGGATGCAGCAAATGGTAAGAGGGAAATTTATTGCCCTAAATGCCTGTATCAAAAAAAAAGAAGAAAGGGAAAAAATCAAGGAATTAAGTGTCCACTTGGAAGAACTAAATAAAGAACAGCAAACTAACCCCAAGGCAAGCAAAAGGAAAGAAACAATGAAGATTAGAGCAGACATAAATGAAATTGAGAACATGAAAACAATCGAGAAAATCAACAAAACCATTTTGGTTCTATGAGAAAATCAATAAGATTGATCAACCCTTAGCGAGGTTAACAAAAAGAAGAAGAGAGAGGATGCAAATAAATATAATCAGAAATGGAAGAGGAGACATGACCACTGACCGCACAGCTTTAAAGTAAGTAATGAGAGGATACTATGGACAACTTTATGCTAATAAACTCGACAATGTAGATGAAATGGACAACTTTCTAGAAAAGCATGAACAACCAACATTGACCCGAGAAGAAATAGACGACCTCAACAAATCAATCACAAGTAAAGAAATTGAATCAGTCATTAAGAATCTTCCCAAAAAGAAAAGTCCAGCAACAGATGGCTTCACTGTGAATTCTACCAAACATTCCAGAAAGAATTAGTACCAATCCTGCTCAAACTCTTCAAAAAAATTGAAGAGGAGGGAAAGCTACCTAATTCATTCTTTGAAGCCAACATCACCCTCATACCAAAGCCAGACACAGATATTACAAAAAAGGAAGACTACAGACCAATTTCTCTAATGAATATACATGCAAAAATCCTCAATAAAATTCTAGCAAATCGTATCCAGCAGCACAGTAGAAGAATTACACACCATGACCAAGTAGGATTCATCCCAGGTATGCAAGGATGGTTCAACATTAGAAAATCAAGTAATGTAATACACCATACCAATAAATTAAAGCAGAAAAACCACACAATCATCTCAATTGATGCAGAAAAGGCATTTGACAAAATTCAACATCCTTTCCTGTTGAAAACACTTCAAAGGATAGGAATAGAAGGGAACTTCCTCAATATGATAAAGGAAATATTTGAAAAACCCACAGCTAATATCATCCTCAATGGGGAAAAACTGAAAACTTTCCCCAAAAGATCAGGAACAAGACAAGGATGTCCACTATCACACTGTTATTCAATGTTGTGTTGGAAGTTCTAGCCAGAGCAATTAGACAAGAAAAAGAAATACAAGGCATTAAAATTGTAAAGGAAGAAGTAAAACTCTCACTGTTTGCAGATGATATGATACTATATGTCAAAAACCCAAAAAAATCCACAGCAAAACTACTAGAGCTAATAAAGGAGTACAGCAAAGTGGCAGGTTACAAGATCAACACTCAAAAATCTGTAGTAATGTAGGAGCCAAAGGGTTAATAGAAAACCTGCGGAATTTATTGGGAGTGACTGGCTTCAAAGTGGCCTTGAGGAGGTCTGCTGCAAACAGCAAGCTCCCAGCCATGAGCCTTATTTGGGGACAAAGGGGAAGAACATGGTCTGCAAACAGACTTGCTTTGTTCCTACTTTTGCACACGAAGTATGGAATGTTCCCTTTTTGCTACCCAGATATCCAGGAGGCTAGATTGAAAGTAACAAGAGAACAAGGGAGTAATATACTGAAAAAACAGACTTGGTCAGCAAAAGAGCTATGAGAAATGTTATAAAATAAAGCAGCTGGAGCTCTTCGGGGCTGCAGTCATCTTGTCTGTCTTCTGTGTGTCTGTGTGACTCATTCCGCAGGAAGTGTCCACGTCTGTTTCTTATTTCGCAGGGGTTGCTGAAAGACTGCAACATAGTGTTTCTATACACTAGTAATGAACAATCTGGGGGGGGGGGAATCAAGAAAACAATTCCATTTACATTTTCAGTCAAAATAATAAAATATTGGGTGGGCCACAGTGGCTCAGCAGGTAGAGTTCTCACCTGCCATGCCGGAGACCCGGGTTCGATTGCTGGTGCCTGCCCATGTCAAAAAAAAAAAAAAAAAGAATAAAATATTTAGGAATAAATTTAACTAAAGAGACAAAAGACCTATACAAAGAAAACTACAAGAAATTGTTAAAAGAAGTCACAGAAGACCTAAACAAATGGAAGGGCATACTATGTTCATGGATAGGAAGACTAAATATAGTTAAGATGTCAATTCTACTCAAATTGATTTACAGATTCAATGCAATACCAGTTAAAATCCCAAAAACTTACTTTTCAGAAATAGAAAATTTATTGGAAGGGCAGGGTGCCCCAAATAGCTAAAAGTATCCTCGGAAAGAAAAATGAAGTCAGAGGTCTCACACTACCTGACTTTAAAGCGTATTACGAGGCCACAGTGGTCAAACCAGCGTGGTACTGGCATAAAGATAGATATACTGACCAATGGAATCGAATAGAGTGTTCAGATATAGACCCTCTCATCTATGGACAATTGGTCTTTGATAAGGCAGTCAAAGCAACTCACCTGGGACAGAACAGTCTCTTCAATAAAAGGAGCTTAGAGAACTGGATATCCACATGCAAAGAATGAAGAAGGATCCATATCTCACACCCTATACAAAAACTAACTCAAAATGGATCAAAGACCTAAACATTAGATCTAAGACCATAAAACTGTTAGGAGAAAATGTAGGGAAATATCTTATAATAGGAGGTGGTTTCTTAGAATTTACACCCAAATAATGAGCATTGAAGAAAGAAAGAAAGAAGTGGGAACTCCTCAAAATTAAACACTTTTGTGCATCAAAGAACTTCATCAGGAAAGTAAAAAGACAGCCTACACAATGGGTTTGGATACGATATATCAGATAAAGGTCTAGTATCCAGAATATATAAAGAGATTGTTCAACTCAACAACAAAAAGACAGACAACCCAATTACAAAACGGACAAAAGACTTGAACAGACACTTCTCAGAAGAGGAAATACATATGACCAAAAGGCACATGAAAAGATGCTCAACTTTCCTGTCTGTTAGGGAAATGCAAATCAAAGCCACAATGAGATATCATCTCACACCCACCAGAATGGCTATTATCAATAAAACAAAATGACAAGTGCTGGAGAGGATCTGGAGAAATAGGCACACTTATCCACTGTTGGTGGAATGTCAAATTGTACAGCTGCTGTGGAAGGCAGTGTGGCAGTTTCTCAGAAAGCTAAGTATAGAATTGCCATACGACCTGGCAATACAATTGCTAGGTATCTACTCAGAGGACATGAAGGGAAGGACACAAATGGACATTTGCATACCAGTGTTTATAGCAGCATTATTTACATTTGCCAAGAGATGGAAACAGCCTAACTGTCCATCAACAAACGAGAGGCTAAGCAAGCTGTGATACACTCATACAGTTGAATATTATGCAGCAGTAAGACAGAATAAAGTTATGAAGTATGCAACAACATGGATGGACCTTAAAGACATTCTGAGTGAGATTAGCCAGAACACTGTATGGTCTCACTGATATCAACTGGCATTAGTGAATAAAGTTGGAATATTTCCTTGGTAACAGAGACCATCAGGAGATAGAAATAGGGTAAGATATTGGGTGATTGGAGCTGAAGGGATACAGATTGTGCAACAGGATTGATCGTGAAAATTCAGAAATGGATAGCGCAATACTTCCTAACTGTGATACAATAATGTTAGAACACTGAATGAAGCTGAATGTGAGAATGATAGAGGGAGGAGGCCTGGGGGCATAAATGAAATCAGAAAGAAAGATAGACGATAAAGATTGAGATGGTATAATCTAGGAATGCCTAGAGTGTATAATAATAGTGACTAAATGTACAAATTTTAAAAATGTTTTTGCATCAGGAAAAACAAAGGAATGTCATTATTGCAGGGTGCTGAAAATAGATGGTAATCAATATTTTAAAATGTCACCTCATGTGTGAGACTAAAGCAAAAATGTTTGTTACAAAATTTATATTTTGACTAGTGCATTTCCTAATATAACTTATGTAGATAGTTTGATTGAACACCATAAATACTTGGAATCTCAGGTAGGACATGAGATTTTGTTGGTTTGTCCAGAGTGATGCCCCAATGAATCCCAGAGTGATTCGATCAGTGAGTGGAAAAGTATTTGCAAAGCCCCCTCTGGGGAATGGTGAGAACAGGGAGAAATTCAACTTCCCCAAGTTGAATTCTTGATATTCTCACAAGCAGTGGGGACAACCAAAACAATAAGATGAGCCCCCAATCTTTGGGTTTGTTCATATGAACTTAACCCCACAAAGGAGTGGCTAAGCCTACTTAAAATTAGGCCTAAGAGTCACCCCCCAGAGAACCTCTTTTGTTGCTCAGATGTGACCTCTCTTTCTCAGCCAACACAACAAGCAAACTCACTGCTTTCCCCCTCTCTATGTGGGACATGACTCCCAGGGGTGTGAACCTTCCTGGCAATGGGGGACAGAAATCCTAGAATGAGCTGGAACTCAGCATCAAGGGATTGAGAAAACCATCTCAACTACAAGGGGGAAGAGCAAAATGAGACAAAATAAAGTGTCAATGGCTGAGATTGCAAACAGAGTTGAGATATTATCCTGGAGTTTATTTTTATGCATTAAATAGATACCACTTGTTTAGTTGGGGTGTAATGGAGAGGCTGGAGGGAACTGCCTGGAGATGTGGAGCTGTGTTCCAGCAGCCATGCTTCTTGAGGATGGTTGTGTAATGATGTAGCTTTCACAGTGTGACTGTGTGGTTGTGAAAACCTTGTGTCTGATGCTCCTTTTGTCTAACTTGTTGACAGATGAGTAAAGCATATGGATTAAAAATAGATGAATAATAGGGGGAACAAATGTTGAAATGGGTTTGGTGGATTGAAATGCTGGTGATCGGTGAGGGGGAGGGTTAAGGGGTATGGTATGTATGAATTTTTTTCTGTTTTCTTTTTTGTTTCTCTTTCTGAATTGATGCAAATGTTCTGGGTGGTGATCATGGTGATGAATATACAACTATGTGATGATATTGTGAGTTATTGATTGTATAACAAGAACAGAATGATCAAATGGTGGGATGTTTGTGTTTGTATGTGGTTATGTATCATAAACTTAAAAAATGATAGTCTAGTACAGTTCACTGAAATAATAGCATGAAAATAATTTTGGCATTTCAGATGTTAGAAATTTATTTCCTACTGTCTTATGTGATAAACTATTGAATTTAAAGATTTTATAAAGGGCTATGTGATTTATATTTCTTACCATGTTTACATATATTTAAAAATTTTAATGTTAAAATAAAAATATATATAAGAAAAATAAATAATCAATAATAGGGGAGACAAATGTTAAAATAAGTTTAGTAGATTGAAATGCAAGTGACTGATGAAAGGGAGGGCTAAGGGGTATGGTATGTATGAATTTTTTTCTGTTTTCTTTTTATTTATTTTTCTGAATTGATGCTAATGTTCTAATAAATGATCATGATGATGAATATACAACTATGTGATGATATTGCAAGTTATTGATTATATGCCAAGAATGAAATGATCATATGGTAAGAATGTCTGTGCTTGTATGTTGTTTAAAAAAATTTAAAATTTTAAAAAAAGAAAGAGTCAACAGGAGTGATGTAGGTTGTGTTTTAACAAACCATAGCAATTAACACTGTCTAACTGAAGCTTGCATCAGAGTAGCCTACAGAAGAGCCTGTTGACTCCATTAAAAAAAAAGAAGGATATCAAATAAAATGATGATTTTCTACAGATGTGGGGAAGCTACAAAATGTCCCAGAGATGGATGGAAGATACACTGTATCTTATTTTTCAGATTTTACTCTGAAGTCATGTAAATATTTTACATAATAATTCAAAAAATTCAGCTAAGATAAAAAACCCTAAAAATGACAAGACAAAACAAAGAAATCTAACATTATATACCATTTAGGGGTTAAATAGTAAAGGAACTATTTTAAATGCTTTCCTACTACAGTACTGCAATGGATATTTCCAATAGGATAAATCATAGAACAAGATAAAATGGAATATTTGGAAAGAATATTCAGAAACAAAATAAATAATGCAAAACTAAACAAAAATATGATTACCTTTGATGCCTCAATGAACTTTATTTCAGCATGAACCAATAATAGATGAAAAATTATCAATTATAGAAAACTTCTAGCAAAATATCTAAAAAGAATGAAAATATTTCAATATTTTTAGATTGCTGTCTCAATAATCATCAATAGCTCAGAAAAATTTTCAGTGAAATGTTAACGTGGAATTTTATAATGGATGGAAAAGATTTAAAACCCTTGACCATAATGATTAAACTTACCATCAGTAATAAAAAGACAATTGTATTTTATGGACCTCTTGTGATTACGTAATAGAAAGAGCAATGTTTCTCCTGCATTCTATTCTCCTTCAAAAGAATAGAACCAGAATTCAATAAAATATTCAAAGCAAATGAGAGAGGGGAACAAGTTCCATGACTATAAGACTGTCATAAAGGTAGAAAATTTGGGAAATTATATAAGATAGAAAGCTTGTTTTTATCAATAAATGAATGAAAAGAAAATAATGCAAGGAGGGAAGTTGGTTATTTTTTAAAACACAAAAACAACTTATAGAGCAACCAAATGCGGGGCCCTTGTTTGAATTCTAATTGGGGGAAAATGTAACAAAAAAGTATATATGGTCCCACAGGAGTAATTTGAAACATGATAGTTATTTAGCACTACTGAGGAATTACTATTAATATTATATTTAAATATAACAATCAAATATTTATTCTATAAATTAAAGTCCTCATTTTATTGAGAGGCATACTGAAATAACAATCCAGCTGGGATGTGGGGAATTGTTATTGTTAGGTTGGGAGAGCTTCTATGACAAATGCAACAAGCTAGTTGGCTTGAACAACAGGAATTAATTGTCTCACAGTTTTGGTGTCTAGCAGTCCAAAAGCAAGCCTTCAACAACACCAAGCCTTCTCCCAGATCTGTAGCATTCTGGTAGTGGGATCTCTCTCCCTGAGTCTCCTCTGATTTCTTTGTCCATGTCCAATTCCTTTTGCTTATAAGAACTTAACATATTGAATTAAGATACAGCCTGCCTCAAAGAACCCATTTTCAAATGAGTTCACACTCATAAGACCAGGGTTTAGGGCTTGAACATATATATATGGGAGACATGATGCAATCTTTAACAGGTACTTTGAATGAACCAAGATTGGGCATATTTTTTATGATTTTTAAGTTAGGTAATAAATATATAAAGGACCACTAAAAAATCTATATGAGGACATTTCAATTTCTTCCACAAAGGAAGAGGAAGAGAAAGAAAAAAAAAATGAAGAATAAAAATCAAATCAAATAAAAAGAAACACCAACACCAAAGAATCCCATACCCCTTCCTTATGTCCTCTTCTTATTGACACTTAACTTTGGTATATTGCCTTTGTTACATTTACTGGAGGCATATTACAATGTTACTGTTATCTATAGACTCTAGTTTGCATTGATTGTATTTTTCCATATACCATCCCATTTTCAACACCTTGCAATGTTGACATTCATTTGTTCTCCATCATGTAAAAGCATTCTTATATTTGTACATTTAATTACCATCATTGTATACTCTAGGTTTCATTAGGTTATATAATCTCAGGCTCTATCTTTTGTCTTTCCTTGTGGTATCATACATGACCCTTACCACCTTCTTTCAACCACACTCACAGTCATCTTTGTTCAGTATACATTCAATATTATGCTGCCATATAATAAAATTGTACTATCCATTTCTGAATCTATACAATCAATCCTGTTGAACATTCTGTACTCCTTCAGCATCAAATGCCTGATTTCTATCCTCTTTTTATCTCCTGACACCTGTTTTCTCAACATTAACTTTCAAAGTTTGCTTTTTTTATGTTAGTCCATATTAATGAGACCATACAGTATAGGTCCTTTTGTTTCAGGCTAAATTCACTCAACATAATGTCTTCAAGGTTCATCCTCATTATTGCGTGCTTCATGACATTATTCTGCCTTACAACTGTGTAATATTCCAGTGTGTGTATATACCATAGCTTGTTTAGCCACTCATCCATTGATGGACATTTGGGCTGTTTCTATCTCTTGGCAATCATAAATAAAGCTGCTATAAATATTGGTGTGCAAATGTCCATTTGTGTCCTTGCCTTCAGTTCCTCTGAATATAAATCTAGTAATGGGATTACTGGATCATGTGGCAATTCTGTACTTAGCTTCCTGAGGAACTGCCAAACTGCCTTCCAGAGCAGTTGTACCATTCTACATTCCCACCAACAGTGGATAAAGGTGCCTCTTTCTCTATATCCTCTCCAGCACTTGCTGTCTTCTGTTTTTGTTTGTTTTTGATGATGACTATACTAGTAGGTGTAAGATGATATCTCATTGTGGTTTTTATTTGCATTTCCCTAACAGCCAATGAAGTTGAGCATCTTTCGTATGTTTTGGGTCATTTGTATTTCCTCTTTGCAAAAGTGTTTGTTCACATATTTTGCCCAATTTTAAATTGGGTTGTTTGTGTTTTGTTGTTGAGTTATAGGATCTCTTTATATATTATGGATATTAAATCCTTATCTGATATATGGTTTCCAAATATTGTCTCCCATTGCATAGACTGACATTATACTTTCATGAAAGTTCTTTTGTTGTACAAAAGTGTTCAATTTTGAGGAAATCCCACTTATCTATTTCTTCTTTCATTGCTCATGCTTTAGGTGTAAGGTCTAGGAAACCACCTCTTATCACAAGATCTATAAGATATTTCCCTACATTTTCTTCCAAAAATTTTATGTTTTTAGCTCTAATGTTTAGGTTTTTGATCCATTTTGAGTTAATTTTTGTATAAGGTGTGATAGAGGGTTCTTCTTTTATTCTTTTGGATATGGATATCCAGTTCTCCAAAAACCATTTATTGAAGAGACTGTTCTGTCCCAATTGAGTTGACTTGATTGCCTTATCAAAGAATCATCTGTCAATAGATGAGGTCTATTTCTGAGCACTCAATTTGATATCGCTGGCCTGTATATCTATCTTTATGCCAGTATCCTGCTGTTTTAACCAATGTAGTTTTGTAATATGGTTGACATCAGGTAGTGTGAGACCTCTCACTGCATTCCACTATCTCAATATATTTTTAGCTATTTGGGGCACCTGTCCTTCCAAATAAATTTGCTTATAGGTTTTTCTATTTCAGCAAAGTAAGTTGTTGGGATTTTAATTGGTATTGCATTTAATCTATAAATCAATTTCTGTAGAACTGACATCTTGACTATATTTATTCTTTCAATCCATGAGCACGGTATGTCCTTCCATTTATTTATGTCTACTTTCATTTCTTTTAACAATTTCTTTTAGTTTTCTGTGGATAAGTCTTTTGTAGCCTCAGTTAAATTTATTCAAATATTTTATTCTTTTGTTTGCTATTGTAAATGGAATTGTTTTCTTGATTTCTTCCTCAGATTGCTCACTACTAGTGTATAGAAATACTACTGACTTTTAGGTGTTGCTCTTGTATCCTGCCACATCGCTGTGCTCATTTATTAGCTTCTGTAACTTTGCTGTAGGTATTTTGGGATTTTTGACATCTAGTATCATGTCATCTGTAAACAGTGAAATTTTTACTTCGTTCCAATTTGGATGCCTTTTATATAAAAGTGGTGACAGTGGGCATACTTGTCTTTTTATTGATCTTAGAGCAAATGCTTTCCATCTTTCCACATTGATTATGATGTTAGCTCTGTGTTTTTCATGTATTCTCCCTTATCATGTTGTGGAAGTTCCCTTCTATTCATATACTTTGGAGTGTTTTCATCAAGAAAGGATGTTCAATTTTGTCAAATGCCTTTTCTGCATCAGTCAAGATGATCATATATTTTTTCCACTTTGTTTTATTAATGCAGTATATTACATCAATTTTTCTTGTGTTGAATCAGCCTTGCATACCTGGAATAAATCCCACTTGGTCATGGTGTATAATTCTTTTAATGTGCTGCTGGATTCAATTTACTAGTATTTTGTTGAGGATTTTTGCATCTATAATCATTAAAGAGATTGATCTGTAATTTTCTTTTCTTGTAGTATCTTTGTCCAGGCTTGGTATTAGGGTGATGTTGACTACATAGAATGATTTGGGTAGCTTTCCATCCTTGTATCAATGTGTTAAAGCTGCTGGAATGCTATATACCAGAAACAGAACAGCTTTTAAAAAGGGAATTTATTAAGTTGCTAGTTTACAGTTCTAAGGCTATAAAAATCTCCAAGCTAAGGCATCCAGAGAAAGACACCTTGGTATAAGAAAGGCCAATGGGTCCAGAACACCTCTGTCAACTGGGAAGGCATGTGGCTGGCATCTGCTGGGGTCTCTGGATTCTCAATTCAAACATCTTTCCTGGGGGCATTTTCTTTCTTCATCTCCAAAGGTCTCTGGCTGTGTGGGCTCTGACAGCACTTTTTCCAAAATGATTCCCTCTTAAAGGGCTCCAGTAAGCAACCCGACCTTGAATGGGTAGAAACACATCTCCAAGGAAGCATTAAAAAAGATCCCACCCAGCAAAATTGAATGAGGAGTAAAGAACATGACTTTTCTGGGGTACATGACAATTTCAAACCTGCACACTCCTCTTCAAGTTTTTTGAAGAATTTGAGCAGAATTGGTACTAATTCTTTCTTGAATGCTTGGTAGAATTCACATGTAAAGCCTTCTGGTCCTGGACTTTTCTATTTTGGGCACTTTTGGATGACTGATTCTGTCTCTTCACTGGTGATTGGTTTGTTGAGGTCATTTATTTCTTCTCAAGTCAATGCTGGTTGCTCATGCTTTTCAAGTAAGTTGTATATTTCATCTATGTTATCTAGTTTATTTGCATATAATTGCTCATAGTATCCTTCCCATATCTCCTTCATTCATATAGGGCCAATATTTATTTCCCCTCTCCCATTTCTGATTTTATTTATTTGCATCCTCCCCGCCCCCCGATAAGGGCCCATTGGTTTTATTGATTTTCTCAAAAGAACCAACTCCTGGTTTTCTTGATCCTCTCTAATGTCTTAATGTTCTCAATTTCATTTATTTCTGCTCTAATCTGTTATTGTTTTCCTTCTGTTTGCTTGGGGTTAGTTTGCTGTTTTTTCTCTAGTTCATCCAGGAAAACAGTTAATTCCTGAATTTTTGGTCTTTCCTCTTCTTAAATGTATGCAATAATTTCCCCTGTCAGCACCATGTTTGCTGCATGCCACAAGTTTTAATATGTTGTGTTTTCATTTTCGTTTCCCTTGAGATATTTACTGATTTCTCTTGTAATTTCTTCCTTGACCCACTGGTTGTTTAAGAGTGTGTTATTGAGCCTCCATATATTTGTGAATTTTCTGGCCTTCTGCCTGTTAATGATTTCCAACATAATGGAATGCTTCATTCTATTATAATCTGAGAAAGTGTTTTGTATATTTTCAGCCTTTTTAAGTCTTTTAAGATTTGCTTCGTGACCCAACACTTTGTCTATCCTAGAAAATGATCCATGAGCACTTGAGAAAAAAGTGTATTCTAAAAAAAAAAATGTATATCCTGTTGTTGTGGGGTGTAATGTCCTGTAAATGTCTGTTAAGTCTAGTTCATTTATTGTACTATTCTAAATCTCTGCTTTCTTATTGATTCTCTGTCTAGATATTCTATCTATTGATGAGAGTGGTGTATTTAAGTCTCCAACAGTTATTGTAAAGGTGTCTACTCCTCCCTTCAGTGTTATCAGGGTTTGCCTCATGTATTTTTGGGCACTCTGGCTCAGTGCCTAAATATTTACAGTTGTTTTATCTTCTTGAAGAATTCTCCCTTTCATAAATACATAATGTCCTCTTTTGTCTCTTTTAATTGTTTTACATTTGAAGTCTAATTTGTCTGATATTAGTATAGCTACCCCTGCTCTTTTCTGGTTGTTGTTTGTGTGAAATATCTTTTTCTAGCCTTTCACTTTCAACCTGTTTTTGCCCTTGAGTCCAATGTGTAGACAGTGTATACATGGGTCTTATTTTGTAGTCCATTCTGCCAGTCTATTCTTTTCTTAAAAATGTTTTTATTGTTAAATACAACATATATACAAAGAAAAGAAAGAAAAAGCAATGATTTCCAAAGTACACATCAACAAGTAGACACAGAACAGATTTCAGAGATGATTATGGCTTACCATTCCACTATTTCAGATTTTTCCTTCTGAAAAATTCAAGACACTGGAGGCTAGAAGAGACTGGAGGCTCTAAGACACTGGAGGCCAGAAGAAATATATATATTTTCTTTTTGTGAAAAATAACATATATACAAAAAAGCAATAAATATCAAAGCACCTAGCAACAATTAGTTGTAGAACAGATTTCAGAGTTTGGTATGAGATACAATTCCACCATTTTAGGTTTTTACTTCTAGCTGCTCTATGATACTGGGGACTAAAAAAAAATCTATATAATAATTCAGCAATCATATTCATTTGTTAAACACTACCTTCTCTGTATAACTCCACCATCACCTTTGGTCTTGCTCCCACTCTTTAGGAGTATTTGGGCTATGCCCATTCCAACTTTTTCACATTGGAAGGGGCTGTGGATAATATGGGATAGGGGGATGGAACTATTTGATGTTCTGGAGAGGCAAGCCCCTCTGCATTTCAGAACTTATCTGGTCCAGAGACCCATCTTGAGGTTGTAGGTTTCTGGAATGTTACCCTAATATATGGAACCTTTGTAGAATCTTATATATTGCCCTAGGTGTTCTCTAGGATAGGCTGGAATGGTTTTGGTTGGGGGTTGGCAAGTTATGGTAGATAGCAATGTCTAACTGAAACTTGTGTAAGAGTGACCTCCAGAGTAGCCTTTTGACTCTATTTGAACTCTCTCAGCCACTGATACCTTATTTGTTATACTTCTTTCCCCCCTTTTGGTCAGGATGGCATTGTTGATCCTACGGTGCCAGGGATGGACTCATTCCTGGAAGTCATCAGTTTATTCCTTTTGATTGGGGAGTTTAAACAATTAATGTTTAATGTTATTACTGTAAAAGCAGTAGTTTCTTCTACCATTTTGTATTTTAGATTTTATATGTCATATCTTATTTCTCTCTCATCTTTACTGATAGTCTTCATCTCTCCACTCTTTTCCAAACCTCCCTTTCCTGTCTTTTCTTATCTATCTGTGGTGCTACCTTTGGAATTTCTTGTACAGAAGTTTGCTTGTTTACATACTCTCCCAGTGTCTGTTTTCTGCAAATATTTTAAAGTCTCCCTCATTTTTTATGTTCTTTTTTTACATTTTTAATATGAAAAATAACATATGTACAAAAAACTGATAAATTTCAAACTACAATTTAACCCGTAGTTTTAGAACAAATTTCAATGTATCATTTGTTTTAAAGTTCCATTATTTCAGATGTTTGCTTCTAGCTACTCTAAGACACTGAAGACTAAAAAGAAATATCAATATAATGATTCAGTAGTCAAACTCATTTGTTAAATCCTGTCTTCTCGAATACAACTTCTCTTTCTCCTTTGATTTTCTCCCACTCTTTAGTGATATTTGGGCAATGGCCATTCTAATCTCTTCATGTTAAAGGGGGTGCCAAAACCATTGGGTGTGGGATGCAACTGGCTGATTCTCTTGGAGAAACTGGTAACTGTAGGTTTCAGGGCTTATCTGGCCTAGGAACTATCTGGAGGTTTTAGGTTTCTGAAAAATAAACTTAGTGAGTGAAATTTTTAGAGAGTCTCTGATAGAGCCCTAGGTATTCTTTAGGTTTTACAGGAATACTGTTGGCTGGGGCATGATATACCATGGCAATTAGTAGTATCTACCTGAAGCTTGTGTGAGAATAAACTCCAAAGTGAACTCTTGATAGTATTTGAAAACAGATTCCTTATTTTGTTACATTTCTTTTCCCCCTTTTGGTCACATAGGCATTGTAGATACTATGGTGCCAGAGCCAGACTCATCACTAGGAGTCATGTCCCACGTTGCCAGGGAGTCTTACATCCCTGGACATCATGTCTCACATGGGGGGAGGGTAATGACTTTACTTGCAGAGTTGGGCTTAGAGAGAGAGAAGCTACATCTGAGCAACAAAAGAGGTTCTCTGAAAGTAATTCTTAGGCATTATTATAGGGAGTCTTAGCTTCTCCATTAAGATATAAGTCTCATAAGAGCAAGTCTCAATGTCAAGGGCTTGGTCTACTAACTTGGGGGTCCCTAATGTTTGAGAGAGTATGAGGGATATCTCAGGTGGGAATGTTGAAGAGTTTCATATTTTTTCTTCAGTTCCTCAAGGGATTTTTCCAATACTTTTAACCTATCTGCCAAACATACTCTGGAATGTATCCAGGTATTACATTAAGCTATTCAGAATTGCAAGATCTCATTCCCAAATATAGGCACCATGTGTTTAGGTTGTTTAACTGAACTGGCCAGACAGGTTAAGTTAGATTTTGTGCTACAGAAAATTTAGTTTTTGCGTAATATAAACCTCTCTTCCTTTGGTCTCATATAATAGGTGAAGTGCTAAAATACGAACAATATCATCCTTTACCCTGTATTCTGATTTACCTTATTCTGAACCAGATTAGTTTTGTTCTTATCTCTAATTAAAGCCTGATCACTTTTTCATCTTCTTTAACAGTTGTATGTCGGAATGCTGACCTTCAGAGCTACAAAACTTTCCTTCTTTTTTTAGCATGGACAGGCACCAGGAATTAAACCCAGGTCTCCGGAGTACAGGCGAGAACTCTGCCTGCTGAGCCTCCATGGCCTGCCCACTTTCCCTCATTTTTAAAGGACACTTTTTCCAGATATAGAATTCTTGGTTGGCAGCGTTTCTCTTTCAGTATCTTAAATATATAATACTACTGTATTCTTGCCCCCATGAGTTCTGCTAAGAAATCCACACACTCTTTTTTTTTATATTCTTTGTGATTTTTATTTCCATGAAAAGCAAATTTCCATTGTCAGTTTAGATAGTTAAAAGTGTTTTTTAAAACTTTTTTTTATTGTATAATATAACATATATACAAAGCAAAGAAATAAAAAAGCAATAGTTTTCAAAGCACTCTTCAACAAGTGGTTACAGGACATATCTCAGAGTTTGTCATGAGCGATCCTCTCATACTTTTTCTTCTAGCTGCTCCAAAATATAGGAGGCTAGAGGGCTTAAATATTCTTTTATCATCACAATAGACTTTTTTCCTTCTTTTTGTGAAAAATAACACATATTCAGAAAAGCTACAAAATTGCAAAGCACAGCACCACAAGTAGTTGTAGAACATATTTCCGACCTTGACATGGGTTACAATTTCACAGTCTTAGATTTTTACTTCTAGCTGCTCTAAAATACTGGAGACTAGAAGAGATATCAATTTAATGATTCAGCATTCATATCCATTTGTTAAATCCTATCTTCTGTGGATAACTCCACCATCAGCTTCGATCTTTCCATATCTCTCTTTAGGGTTGTTTGTACTATGGCAATTCTAAATTTTTCACTTTGGAAGGAGCTGTCAATAATATGGGGTAGGGAGATGGAACTATCTGATGTTCTGGAGAGGCTGGGCTAGGTTTCAGGACTTATCTGGACCAGGGACCCTTCTGGAGGTTGTAGGTTTCTGGCAATTTACTCTAGTGCCTAGAACCCTTGAGGAATCTTATATATTGCTCTAGGTGTTCTTTAGGATTGGTTGGAATGGTCCTGTTTCAGGGTTGGCAGATTATGATAGACAGCAAGGTCTAACTGAAGCTTGCATAAGAGCAACCTCCAGAGTAGCCTCTAGATTCTATTTGAACTTTCTCTGCCACTGATACTTTATTAATTACACTTCTTTTCCCCCTTTTGGTCAGGATGGAATTGGTGATCCCACCTTGCCAGGTCTGGATTCATCCTTCGGAGTCATCTCCCATGTCACCAGGGAAAGTTTCACCCCTGGATGTCATGTCCCACGTAGGGGTAGGGCAATGATTTCACTTGCAGAGTTGGGCTTAGAGAGACTGAGACCACATCTGAGCAACAATAGAGGTAACTCTTAGGCATGCCTATAGATAGTGTAAGCTTCCATGCTACCTACATAAGATTCACAAGAGTAAGCATCATAATTGAGGGCATGGCCTATTGATTTGGGTGTCTCTAAAGGGGATTCCGTGATGGTAAGGTTTAATAGTTCCATATTCTTTCTCCCCTCCCTCAGGGGACTTTGCCAATACCTTTTGATTATCTGCTTAATATACTCTAGGATGTTTCCAGGCATTACAATAATCTATACAGGATTAAAGGACCTCTTTCTCATTATGTGCTCCCTCTGTTTCAATTGTTCAAATGAGATATACAGATAGATTAGATTACGTACTACAGAAATTTTCAGTCTAGATCAAATAAATCTTTCTTCCATTGGTCTCATAGAGTATGTGTGGTTCTAAAATATAAACACTGTCTTCCTTACCCATATGTTCTGAATTACTTTAACCCCAACCTGTTGGCTTCCTTCTTATCTCTAAATATCAAGTTATATATATAAAACAGCCTCTCAAAATACAGAAATACTAATCACCACTCCAGACTTAATGTATCTGCTGTAAAAGCTTACAATTTAGGCCCCTGTTTTCTTATAAACATTTTCTAAAGGTGACCATACCACTGTTGTTTTTTTATTTCTGTTTATTTTTTATACCATTTTATTCACACAACATTCAATCCATCCTAAAAGAACAATCAATGGCTCTCTTTATAAATGCATAGTTATGCATTCACTACCATAATCTATATGAGAACATTTCCATTTTCTGTGCAAAGAAGGAAGAAGAAAAATTTTTTAAAAAATGAAAATTAAAAAAGAAAAAAGAAAGAATTAAAAAAAATTTAAAGGAAAAACAACAACAACAAGAATCTCATATCCTTCCCTTATATCCCCCTCTTACTAGCATTAAGCTTTGGTATATTGCCTTTGTATAATTGATGGAAGAATATTACAATGTTACTGTAAAATATAGACCCTAGTTTGCATTGATTGTATTTTCCCACATATACCATCCCATTTTCAACACCATGCAATGGTGACATTTATTTGTTCTCCCTCATATAAAAACTTTCTTGTGTTTGTACATTTAATTACCCTCCTTGTTCAATCTAGGTTTTGCTAAGTTATACAGTCCCAGTTTTTATCCTCTGTCTTTCCTTCTACTCTTCATTACTTTTGAAAAGCTATTTCAGATCACAGGGTCCCGGCTCTGAGGCTGACCGTTTTTCCAACCCACCTCAGACAAAATCAGTGGAAGAGTCTTAAGGACTGCAAGCCTCCTCAGAGCTGCAGAGGACAGTTAGTTGAAAGACTGCATTTTCTGGGCAGGTCAAGAAAACGCATCTTTGGGGAGCCACGGAAAAAACTTCTAGAGCTCTTCTTGGCCCCTCTCTCAGCCCCTCCCCAGAGCTGTCTGGGGCTACCAGTGCTCCTTTTATGGGATTCTGGCCTTGTTCCAGCTGGGAAAGACTGACTTGGAAATCTACTCTCCAGAGTAATACCCCTCCAAGAATTTTTACCGTCCAGGCAAAATCAGCTTGAGACTATGAAAGCAGTGTAAGAAACAATTGAGGTGGTCTACATGGGACAAAGACTTATCTGCTTTAAGTCCTACAGTGGAACAATCAGGAAAGGCAGATGTTCTCTTTCCTGGGAAATAGAGAGGGCATTCAAACTTCTATAAACAGGGAGGCCCTGAAAAGACAGCAAGGACCCTGAATTTTGCATTTGCCTTTGGCTGACTTCTTGATAGGGTGGATGAACTCTGACAAAGAGTATGTGGATTTCTAAATATAAGAACTAGCACCACAAAGCTTCTAGAAGAAAATGTGGGGAAATATCTTCAAAACCTAGTAATAGGAGTTAGCTTCCTAAACTTTATACCCAAAGCATAAACAACAAAAGAAAAAACAGATAAATGGGAACTCCTCAAAATCAAGTACTTCTGTACCTCAAAAGACTTTGTCAAAAAGGTGAAGAGGCAGCCAACTCAATGGGAGAAAATAATTGGAAATCACATATCGGACAAAGTTTTATTTCCTATATATACAAAGAAATCATACAACTCAACAACCAAAGAACAAACAACCTAATTATAAAAAGGGCTAAAGATATGAATCAGCATTTTTCTGAAGAGCAAATACAGATGGCTCAAAAGCACATGAAGAGATGCTCATTTTCATTGGCTATAAGGGAAATGCAGATCAAGACTACAATGAGATACCACCTCACACCTATGAGAATGGCTGCAATTAAACAGACAGGAAACTATAAATGTTGGAGAGGATGTGGAGAAACTGGGACACTTATGCGCTGCTGGTGGGACTGAATAATGGTGCAGCCACTATGGAAGATTAGCGTTTCCTTAGGAAACTAAATATTGAATTGTCCTATGATCCAGCAATAGCACTACTTGGTATACACCCAGAAAAGCTGAAAGCAATGACACAAACAGACATTTGCACACCTATTATCACAGCAACATTATTCACGATCGCCAAAAGATGGAAACAAACCAAATGCCCATCAACAGACGAGTGGATCAACAAAATGTGGTATATACATATGATGGAATATTATGCAGTAGTAAGACAAAAAGATGTCCTGAAGCACATGACAAGATGGGTGAGCCTTGAGGACATAATGCTGAGCAAAATTAGCCAGACACAAAAGGATAAATACACAGTATGATTCCACTTTTATGACCAGCATAAAGGTATAATCAGAGACTTATAATACAGAATACAGGGGACTTAGAGATACACAGAAGCTAGAGGTGGGTGAATGGTCAGCTAATGAGGTTGAACTCCAATGTAAGGAAATAGATAGGAGCGAAGGTGATTCTATAGTGGGTCTAGAAGTAATATTACCATATTGAAGATGAACAAGATTGAAAGGGGTTCTATAGACCTACGTGTCCCAATGACTCACACTAGAAATATGAATGAGTTCTTGTAAGACTTACTTCAAAGATATGATTCTTGTATAAAGAATGTTTAAGTCCAGGGTATGGGGGGAAACTGCTATTGCATGCTATGAACTATGCTCAAAAGGAAACCATCGGAACTACCACAGCAACAGCAGGGGTAAATAACGGCGTGAGGGACAAGAGGTAAGAGTGTGTGTTTATTGGTTTTCTTTCTCTTGGGAACAATGAAATTATCTAAAATTGAGAATGTTGATGGACTGTGGACTTTGGGCCCTCTGCACGATGAATGCTGGTGGCTGCATTCATGATGAGTACATGATGAATGCCCGATGAATGCAGGTGGCTGAAGGATGCACTGACAGAAGTCGATTGGTGAGCAATGGTGTATACTTATGAACAAAGTTGTACTGCTACAAAAAGGAACAGAGTTGTGAGGCATGCAACAATGTGAATGAACATGTGGGACATTTAGTGATCTCATTGTAATCTCATTGTAAGAAGCACATGTGGTATTGGGAAATATTGTTGCCACCATCTTTGGAAAACACAATCTGTCACAGATGGCCAATGCTTGTGTGCTTACTGTACACCAGGCACTTTTTCTGATTACGTTTTCACAGTCATGCAAATGAGGTACTATTTTATTCCCACTTTGCATATGGGGAATATGACCTGCTCCATGCTTACTCTTTTAGAGAGTAGGGGAACCAGGATTTGAATTCTGTTCAGTTTGATTTTTGTACCCTAGTGTTTATCCACTATATTAACCTGCTCATGTTGCCAGGGACCTCGTAGACCTTGACCATTTGGGTTGTGTTCCTGTTAGTTCTTCGAGGTGGTCAGATACCAGAAGTTATCATAGTGCCTGGCCCATAGTAGGAGCTTAATAAATTTTTGTTCCCCTCCTTTTTTTCTCCTTACCATGACCCACACACTCAGTCTTGGTTGTATTTAATTCCATTAGATTCTCTTTCTGGTATCAGTAACAGGATGACCTTTTTATTTAATAAATGCTGATTATACTCCTACTAGGTCAGGCTCAGTGCTTTCCACCCACTTTCTCTGGCCTGTGACATGGCCCCATCTCCACAGTGATTCCTTTTCCTGTGTTTGAATTAAACTCAGTCTTGCCTTCAGTATAATGAAGCAGTCTGAACTAGAATCTAGTCACTTGATTTCTAAGGTCTGCTCCCGCTCCAAGTGTATGTCCTTTTTGTCCCCGTTCCTGCTCTGATCCTAGTTTGTGCAATTTCCTGGGCACAACCTATCGGTCCTTGAAAGTTCCTGAAGGTCTTCCTTGGCTCATCAGCTCTGCCCCAGGGACAGCTACCACTCAACTTGCTCAGTGACAGTACTCATTCCCTCTTATCAGCCTGGGCTATTTGATATCTTTATGAGTTTCCCATTCAGGAATATACATTTACAAAGGGAAAAGTAACACCCTAATGCTTTCTACAACTTTCGAAATACCTTTACATTTGTATTTTCACAAACATAACATCAGCCTCCTGTGGGAAAATGGTCATCCTTAAATCCACAAAGACTTTCTGGGTAGAGAATATTTTTTATAATACTCTTTGAAGGAGGTGAGTTTAAAAAATATAAAACAGAGTGACGTGTAGCTTTTCCAGAAATAAGAAACCTCTCATTATTCCAAGCAGTGTAATAGGCTGTCAATATATACTCAGTAAGATTTATTATGTAATTACAATAGGGATTTTAAATTTTTCAAATACTCATATATTGCATATATTATTGTATCCAGTCTTATGACATCACTATAAGTTTCATGGATGGTTGATTCACAATAAGATAAAGCAAAGTGGAGTTTCCCTTAAGGCCATTCAACTTACTTGACACTATCTGTTGCATCTAAAGACCTGAGTTCTATTCTTGGCTCTGTGAATTACCGTGTGACTTACCTCTCTCATTTTCTTCAACTGTAAAATGGGAAGCATAAATGCTGCTCTGCCTAACTCTCAAGACTGTTTTGAGGATTGAAAGAGACAATGCATAAAATGTGCCTTGGGGACTATACAGCTCTCCACAATTACACAGGCTTAGCATCCCCAACCCTATTATAAAGGCCTTGACAACACACAGAAATGGTCATGGCATCACGATTGCTCTTGCTTTATTTATCCAAGTACTAGTGAATATATTCTCTTTGGAAAAGTCTCACACAATACATTTTTATATGTTAATTCATTGCCGAATGAATCCTATGTGCAGGGCACCGATCTAGGCCTGCCCAGTTCAGTACAGTAGCCATGAATTCCATGTGACCATGGAGTCCTTGAAATGTGTCTAGTGCTAATGACGAGGTGAATTTGTAATTTTATCTACTATTAATTAATATTTATACATAAAAACTGATACTCAGTGCAGTTATTGGAAAACTTTCAAGTATGTTTGGAACAATGTGGATATGTAGATCTACTCTTTCCAACAGTAATTTTATGATATATAAATACAGATTCAAGATTTCCAAAGAAAACGTAGCATATTGTAAGGGCAAAATACATATCAGCTTTCAAAGACTTACTATGAAAAAAAACAAAGTAAAATGCTCATTATTAATTATTTACATTTCTTACATTTAAATGATAGTATTTTGGATATATTTGATTAAAGAACATATATTATTAAAATTAATTACACCTATTTCTTTTTTTTTAATTTTAATGTGGCTGCTAGTAAAGTTTAAATTACATCTGTGGCTCCTATCAGGCAGTGCTATTCTAGGCATTGAAAATACAGCACAGAACAAAGCAGACAGAAAGTCCTTTCCTCATGGAACTTAAATTTTAGTGTGGAAGACAGATGACAAGCAAGATAAATATATAAACATATATAGTACATCAAATGGTGCTAAGGGCTTTGGAGAAAAATAAAGGGTAAGTAAGATAGGGAAGGCCTCACTGAGGCCATATTGGGGAAAGGTCTGAAGGAGGTGAGGGAGTGAGCCATGACACTGTCTTTCAGATAGAGGAAGAGCAAGTGAAGAGGCCCTGATGCTGGAAAATTCCTGGCATTTCAAGAAACCACAAGGAAGCCTGCATGGCTAGCAGCTTCATGCTCATTCCTAAGATTGTGAGATTGCATAGCCTGTGAGCAAGGGGGCGGATATTAGGAGATGAGATCGGAGAGGTAATGGACAAGGGGATGTAGTGGGGCAGATCACGTAGACTGTGGTAGGCAGCTTCTGACATGGCTCCCAATGATTCCCACCACCAGGTATTAACGCCCTTGTGTAATCCCTTCACTTTGTGTGTGGGCTGGACCTAGAGAATCCTGAAAAAGTGATGGGATGTCACTTCCAAGGTTGAGTTCTAAAAGACTGTGACTTCTACTTGCTCATTTTGATGAAGCCAGCTTCCATTTTGTGAATTGCCCTAAGGAGAAACTCATGTGGCAAGGAACGAAGGGCAGCCGCTGGCCAACAGCCAGCGGGGGAACTGAGTCCCTTAATTCAACAACTATAAGAATAGGAATCCTGCCAACAGCCAATGAATGAGCTTGGAAGAAGATCCTGTCTTCCCCTGTCCCCCAGGAGAACTTTAAGATGAATGAGGCCTCGGCCAACACCTCAACTGCAGTCCTGTACGAGTCTCTGAATCAGAGGACCCAGCTAAACCATGCTCAGATTCCTGAGCCACCGATATTGTGAGATAATACATGTTGTTGTTTTAAGCCAGTATGTTTTGAGGGCATCTGGTTATTCATCAAAATATAACTAAAAGATCGGATTTTATACGTCACTGTCGTAAAACCTGGACAAAAGGGTTGATAAATCACTGGCCGGTTACAAATAGACAAATAGGACAAGGGCGAAAGCAGAGATGTCAGTGGCGAGGCCATTGAATTACGTAGACAAAAAAAGCTAGTGGCTGGCACTGGGGTGCTATTGTTAAAGATGGTGAGAATTGTTTGGATTTTGGATGTATGTTGAAGGCAGAGGCAACAGGATTTCCATGTGGCTGTGAGAGAAATAAAAGAAGCAGAGGTGACTCATAGGTTTTTGGGCTGAGCAACTACAGTTGCCATAAACCAAGATAGGGGAAACTATAGAAGGAGGTTTGGGGAGAAAGATAGGAATTAGGCTTTAGATGTGCTTAATTTGAAGTACCTATTAGACATCCAAATGATGATGTTGAATTGGATACATGAGTCTGGTGTTTGGAGCTGGAAATAAGAATTTGAGATGATAAAATGTAAAAGTCCCCTTGCTCCCCACTATTAGATCTCATTCCAGAGCCCCCCCTCCACTATTAGCTCATACATAGGAACATACATACAGACACATATTATTTTTCCAATAAATAGAATTGCTTATCAATGATCTTTCAGAGCTTTTTCCATGTAAGTACACATATATCTATCCCATTCTCTCTCTCTCTCTTTTTTTTTTTTTGTATGCTGTGTGGCGGGAGTCACATTTCATTCTTTTTCCATGTGAATATCCTGTTATTGCAGCACCATTTGTTGAATTTTTGTTTGTTTGTTTGTTTTGGGAAGTGCATGGGCTGGGAATCAAATCTGGGTCTCCCACATGGCAGGCGAGAATTCTACCATGGAACTACCCTTGCACCCCCATCCCATTCTTTTTTTCTTTGACATAGACAGGCTCTGGGAACCGAATCTGGGTCTCCGGCACAGAAGGCAAGAATTCTGCCACTTTATCCACTGTTGGTGGGACTGTCAAATGGTGCAACCACTGTGGAAGGCAGTTTGGCGGTTCCTCAAAAAGCTGAATATAGAATTGCCATGCGACCCAGCAATACCATTGCTGGGAATCTACTCAAAGGACTTAAGGGCAAAGACACAAACGGACATTTGCACACCAATGTTTATAGCAGCGTTATTTACAATTGCGAAGAGATGGAAACAGCCAAAATGTCCATCAACAGACGAGTGGCTAAACAAACTGTGGTATATACATACGATGGAATATTATGCAGCTTTAAGACAGGATAAAATTATGAAGCACGTAATAACATGGATGGACCTAGAGAACATTATGCTGAGTGAGTCTAGCCAAAAACTAAAGGACAAATACTGTATGGTCCCACTGACGTGAACCGACATTCGAGAATAAACTTGGAATATGTCATTGGTAACAGAGTCCAGCAGGAGTTAGAAACAAGGTAAGATAATGGGTAATTGGAGCTGAAGGGATACAGACTGTGCAATAGGACTAGATACAAAATCTCAAAAATGGACAGCACAATAATACGTAATTGTAAAGTAGTCATGTTAAAACACTGAATGAAGCTGCATCTGAGGTATAGGTTTTTTTGTTTGTTTGTTTGTTTTGTTTTTTTGTTTTTTTGTTTTTGTCTGTCTGGTTATTTGTTTGTCTTTTTTTTTTACTATTGTTATTACTTTTATTTTTTTTCTCTATATTAACATTCTATATCTTTTTCTGTTGTGTTGCTAGTTCTTCTAAACCGATGCAAATGTACTAAGAAACGATGATCATGCATCTATGTGATGATGTTAAGAATTACTGATTGCATATGTAGAATGGTATGATTTCTAAATGTTGGGTTAATTTCTTTTTTTTCTTTTTTTTCTGTTAATTAATAAAAAAAAAGAGTGGTTGTTAAGCTGGATTAGGTGACGACATGTCACCCATTTGGGTGGGTCTTGATAAGTTTCTGGAGTCCTATAAAAGAGGAACCATTTTGGAGAATGAAAGAGAT
The DNA here is from genome assembly GCF_023851605.1 of Tamandua tetradactyla. NCBI lineage: Eukaryota > Metazoa > Chordata > Mammalia > Pilosa > Myrmecophagidae > Tamandua > Tamandua tetradactyla. The sequence goes on along the minus strand of NC_135353.1, from coordinate 49,020,040 downwards.
TCAAGAAAGCAGAGAATGCTGCAGCACCAGGAAGCAGAGAGTCCACCAGCCAGCAGCCTTTGGAGACGAAGAAGGAAAACGCCTTCCTGGGAGCTTCATGAAACAGGAAGCCAGGAGAAGAAGCTAGCAAATGATGCCTTGTCTGCCATGTGTCCTTCAGATGACAGAGGAACCCTGACTGTGTTCACCATGTGCCTTTCCAGATGACAGAGGAACTCTGACTGTGTTTACCATGTGCCTTCTCACTTGAAAGAGAAACCCTGAACTTCATCGGCCTTCTTGAACCAAGGTATCTTTCCCTGGATGCCTTAGATTTGACATTTCTGTAGACTTGTTTTAATTGGGACATTTTCTCAGCCTTGGAACTGTAAACTAGCAACTGATTAAATTCCCCTTTTTAAAAGCCAAAAAAAAAAAAAGAATTCTGCCACTGAGCCACCAGTGCATGGCCCCATTCCATTTTTTTTTAACTGTCGAGAATTCTTTAGTATGAATCATGTGTTTTCACTTATTCATTCATTCACTCAGCATGTACTTTTTGAGCACCAATTATGTATCAGGCACTATCAAGAGGTTGGGGATAAAGCAGACCCTTATTGATGGACATTTCAGTTGTTTCTAATATTTTGCTATTTCACACACTGATATGATGAACATCCTTATCCATGCATCTTGGGGTACATGTGAAAGTTTTTATTTGGCATTGGTTCGTAGGCATTTAACAGATAATTTAATTTCCACATTTGTTATATAGAACCTCTTTCTATAGTTTCCCCTATCTTGGTTTATGGCAATTCTAGTTGCTCAGCCCGAAAACCTGGGACTCATCTCTGCCTCTTTTATTTCTCTCACAGCCACATCCAAATCCAACAGCAAATCCTGTTGCCTCTGCCTTCAACATACATCCAAAATCCAACCAATTCTCACCATCTCTAACAATAGCACCCCAGTGCCAGCCACTACTTACATGGAAAAAGCTCTGAAAGATCATTGATAAGCAATTCTATTTATGGGAAAAAAAATATGTGTATGTATGTATGTTCCTATATATGAGCTAATAGTGTGTGTGTGGGGGGGTGCCTCTGGAATGAGATCTAATAGTGTGGAGCGGGAGGTGCAACCACAGCGAGTTCCCACTTCTTGAAGCTGGCCCCCATCCCCGGGGTTGGCCCCGCGAGGAAGACTGAGTGGGTAAGAAAATGGTGTGCACGGAGAGGGAACCCAGGCTAGCCTCTCCGGCCAGAAAAACACGGTCGCTCCTTCAGCACCCGCGCTCTCTTCCCAGGCGGAGCACACAATAGGCAAAAATATGCCCTGTTGGGAGCTGCAAGATAGTCCCTACACTTTCCCCCTTGCTATGTGAGGTTAGTAATGTCCAAATCTTACTCATTCTCAAGTTCAGCTTAAACACCCACTCCTTAGGAAGATTTCCATAGACTCCAGTTGTTTATGAACTTGCCTGCATATTTCCCTCAAATATGGTGCTTATTGCTTACTCCTTCTATCATAAATACATTCTTTATTAGACTTTTTCCTCAATGAAAAGGGCAGTGTCTTTAATTAATCCTATATCCTCAATGCATAACACAATGCTCAATGTTTATGTAATCAACATAGAAGTCCTAAAGTGAAAAAGTGAAACCTACCATCTCAGGAATGATTGTGGAGCCTACACTATGGCCAGACGGTGTTTGCACACCATCAGTGTGACATATTCTCTCCATGGCTCACAAGGCTCTGCATAAATTGCTTGCTTCTCTGACTTCATCTCACATGAAGATGTGCCATGACTCCTGCTCTAGCCACAATGGACTTGTTTCTGTTCTTGGAGCATACCAATTCTGCTCCCAAATCCATTTAGGCTTTTGTTACTGCCATTCCTTCTTCCTGGAATGCTCTACCTCCTGATCTATGCTGGCTGCTGCTTTTAATTCAAGACTCAATTCAATTTCCACCTCCTCAAAGAGGCCTTCCTTGATCATCTATTCTAAGTAAGATCCCCAACTCCAGTTACTTTCTTATCATATCGCTTGGATTCTCCACATAGTATTTATCCCCTTCTGAAATTAATTTGTTCAATTGTCTGCACTAGAATGTAATCTCCAGGAGCAGAGGGACTTTGCCTCTCTTGTTCAATGGTGTACCTTCAGACCCTACCATAGTGCCTGCAGTAAGGATACTTTTGGTTCAAAGTAACAGAATACTTGACTAAAGGTGGCATAAACCACAAGGGTTTACTTTTATTACATAAAAAAGGGACTCAGTACAAAGCAGTACCAGGGTTACTTCGATAGTTCAATAATATCCAGACTCTGGCTTGGCTTCTCTGGGATTCTCTTGGCCTTCACTTGCAGTTGAAATATGGCTGCTAAAGGCCTCAGCATCACACAAAAAAATCATCCCTCTCAGGAAGAAATGTGGACAGTGGTCTCTCTGCGCTTGTCTTTTTATCAAGGTTGAAAATTTTTCCCAGGAGCCCTCGTCCCACACGTCCCTCTTTTATCACACTGGCCAAAACTGAGTGGGAGTCCAGGCCATCTCACTAGTAAAGGAGAATGAGGTTATCGTGATTTATTTATTAAATCAGTCATGATTCATCACCTGGAACTGGGCCAACCTTCCCTAAACCTCTTGGAGCTGCCCCATACCTGGAGCAAATCTGTGTTCTCTTAGCAAGGAAGAAACATTATGGCTGTTGTGGAGGTAACCAACAGGTCAGGCCACACAGGCATTCATGGAACAGAGGGTATGAATTCACTTACATTTTAAAACTCAACAAATTCCCTCTTTCTCTCTCTATATTCTGTCCAAGGGCAAGATATGTGATACATTGATTCTGCCTTCAGAGGCCTTCCAGGTCCCAGACCCTTGAGGAGCCTCCATCTGTGCTTTTTTGGAACTGATGTGATGGCTGCTGATGGCCTTTTCTGGGTTCACAAAGATCATCATCCATGCCCTTGTTTCCATAACAAAGTCACATATGCAGGTGTGACTGACTGCTTGGTCTTTGAAGTTGGTTTGAAAAGTGGGGAAGGCTACATGTTTCCTCAGAAATTATGAGCCATGAGCCACTTTAAAGCTCTAAACAAATGAAGAAACCAGAAGGAATACTAACCCCCCCCATCCCCGCCCGTCAGTGGAGCCACAGACTTCGCACTGGGGGGAGATTTCACAGTATCACTAGTACTTCCAGGTTCTCATTCTTATTTCTGTCTCAAGCACGTTTGTTTTACGTCTAGTTAGAAGATGTTCTTTGATTCTTGGAAAACAATTTCTTGGAAGGTGAGGATAGGGAAAGGATTAGGAAACGGAGAAACCTCTAGAAGACTGGTAAATCCTCCTGACCCCGGACTCCCCCACCCCCACCCCACCCCTTCACGCACAGTCATCGCTGAAGTAGACAACCTGCCCCAGGCTCGGGGCCCACCACTCAGTTCTCCCCCAGCCCGAGCGGGAGGTGCAACCACAGCGAGTTCCCACTTCTTGAAGCCGGACCCCCTCCCCGGGGTTGGCCCCGCGAGGAAGACCGAGTGGGTAAGAAAATGGTGTGCGCGGAGAGGGAACCCAGGCTAGCCTCTCCGGCCAGAAAAACACGGTCGCTCCTTCAGCACCCGCGCTCTCTTCCCAGGCGGAGCACACAATAGGCGGCCGCTCCACGTTGTTTCCCAGCGCCTCGTCGCCCCGGCTCTGTGGCTTGCGGGGTGGAGGACGCGAGAATTCTCCAGACACCCTGCAGGTACTGCAGCCTCTGGGGCAGGAGAGGAGCCGCGCTCTTAGAGACATTTCACCACCAGCTCCCATACACAGGCGCGCGCGAGAAAAAAAGCAGCAGCCAGCTCTCTCCTCCCGGATGCGGCTGCACCAGCAACATCAACTGCGGGCGGAGCCCAAGCGGTTGCCACTTCCCCCCTCCTCCCTCGTGACCCTCGCCCCCCCTCCAGCTCTCCCTCCCCTTCCCCCCTCCACACACCCTTCCTCTCCAGACACACCCTCCTTCTCTGGCTCCTCGCGCGGCGAGCTCTGGCCCTCCGGAGCAGAGCGGGGGTGGAGCCGGAGAGGGAGCTGCAGCCGCCGCCGCCGCCACCACCTCTGGGCAGGACAGTGAGCGTGCAAAGCGAGCGATAAAAGGAGGGAAAGGAGGAAGGAGGAGCAGCAGCAGGCGGGAGAGAGGAACAGCTTGAGCCGCGCCGCCGCCGAGTTGCGATGTGGCGGGCCCGCCAGCCTGTAAACAGAGGGAGCAGCAGTGGTCGCGGCCGTCCCGGCCCGGGGCAGTGAGGGCTCCTGCTGAGACCTCACCACCGCTGCCATGTCCGAAGTGCGCAAATTCACCAAGCGGCTCAGCAAGCCCGGCACGGCGGCCGAACTCCGCCAGAGCGTATCAGAGGCCGTGCGGGGCTCCGTGGTGCTGGTGAGTGGCCCGGGGACCCAGGCGCCCCGAGGGACGCGCTCTAGGCGGGAGCGAGGGGGATAGCTTCCCGCGCGCGGGGTCCGGGGCAGGAACTGCGCCCCAGGAGGAGGCCAGGTTCGCGGCGCGCTTTCTCTTTCTCCGCTCCAGTAAGTTTTCGCCCAGGCAGCGGCTTGCCGGGTCCGAGTCCCAGGCGCCCGCTGACAGCGCTGGGGTTTCAGGGCACGGAGGAGGTAAGCGTGGGGCTGGACGCCGACGCGCAAACAAGGGCTTGGGAGGCTGCGGGGGAAGCTGGAGCTCCGAGCCCGGGCCGGGAGTATGAGCTAATGAGCGGACCTCGCGCTGCCCTAAACTGGGCACAAAGAGCTGGGGACCAGGGCACGCCGGAGATCCCCATTCCCTCTTGTGGGCATCTGAGGCAGTCTAGGCGGAAGGATGCGATGGGTCTTTTGCACATACACACTCGCGCGCGCGCGCACATACACACACACCGTGTACACACAAAAAAGAGCCCCACCCAAAAAGCCCCGGGCGCCCAAGCTCTGGGCGGTGAGAACAGAGGAAGCAGAGCGACTTCCTCCTGCTACTGGGGAGAATGGTGATGGGTGTTGAAGGGGTGCCGCTGCTCCCATGGAGGGACTGGTTTGGAAACAACGGGGTTATGGGAGGGAGGGGGCGCGAAGCCGGCCGTCGCAGCAGAGGGTGTCCCCTGGGACCACGGTAGGCTTAGAGGAAAGGACTTGGGGCCCTGGTGGGTTGGAGGGGGACTTGGCGTGCCAGTCTGGTGATGGAAGACTTGGAGTCAGAACCCTTAGCTCAGGGCTGGGGGGTACCTTCGAAGCCGCTAGGCCTGGAGGATGGGGATTCAAAAACGCCGCTGATCCCCCTGGGAACACTCCCATTGCACCCTCAGCCTGGGGATTGTCTGACTAAGGAGGGAGGCGGACGGGTGCTAACGGGCAGTACGCCTTCGCTTGTTTTCGAGATACTCGTTGCCAGTTTCCTGGACTAAGGAACAAACCCTAAATAAGCAGTCGGCCAGTATCATTAGTGTTTGTTTTGCTAGTTTGTTTTTTTTTCCTTTATTTTGTTTTTTGTTTCTCTTCACTCCCCCTGCTTTACACTGTGTTGTTTGCTCCGTTTAAATTTCAGCGTTTAAGAGTGGGCTGTTTTTGTTAAAACAACTTGTTCTCGAAAAGGAACTTCACAGCTTTTCCTTGTAATTTTTCTCTTGATCTTGTAGAATCAGCAATAAAACCAACATTAAAGGGAGACTAGGGGCCTGCTCCCAATAGTGGAGAAAGTTGACATTAGTGAGAGTTCTGGAGGAGGAAGATCAAAGGTAAAATATGTACCTTTGAGATAAAGATCTGATCCCTAATAGCTACAACCCTGCAAAACTGAGTGATTGTAAAGAAATATCTCTATCTGGCTGGACCCTTGAGAGTCTAATCCTGCTGTTTAGCAGAGCTAAACCCACACCTTTAATGTTGTTTTAATGGACTTGGCTTATTGAGTGCTTCATTCTGATTTTGAAGCGAGGTCCTGTGGAGGTCAGATTGGAACCTGGCTTGTCATCACAGCTTGTTAAGAGAGAAAGGCAAACTGCACAGGGCATTTATACCAAGGCTCTCATCTTGGGTGATTGTTAGCAAGTGATTCTGTCTGCATAGCACAGGGAACACTTTTCTAAATTCAGGAAAAAAGAAAGCCTTCCTTGAGTCCTGGTGGCTGGCCTTCTACCACATCATGTGATGGGAGCTTTGAGGTGGACAGATGGTCTCAAGAGAATAAATAAGTCTTAGCAAACCTCCACTGGGATTTGACCAGCATTTGACCTGCCACGCTCCTCAGCGACATAAAATTAACGTTAGTATTCCTGCCAGGTTTTTGTTTTATTTTTTTATTGTGAAATATAACATATGTACAAAAAAGCCATAAATTTCCAAGTACATATTGTTTTTTTTTTTCGCATGGACAGAGCTCTGGGAATCGAACCCAGGTCTCTGACATTGCAGGTGAGAACGCTGCCACTGAGCCACCATTGCCCACCCTCCAAGTGCATTTTAACAAGTAGTTATAGAACAGATTTTAAAGTTTGGTATGGTCATAGTTCCAGAATTTTTTTGTTTTTTCTTCTAGCTGCTCCAAGACACTGGAGACAGAAATATCAATATAATGATTCAGCAGTCGTACTCATTTGTTAAATCCCATCTCCTCTGTTATACTCCTCTTTTATTCTTTTTTTTGGTGAACAAATAGCATATATACAAAAAATCAATAAATTTCAAAGTATATCACAGCAATTAATTGTAGAACAGATTTCACAGTTTGGTGTGGGTTACAATTCCACAATTTTAGGTTTTTGCTTCTGCTCTAAGATACTGAAGACTAAAAGAGGTATCAATTTAATGATTCAGCAATCATACTCATTTGTTAAACCCTGCCTTCACTGTATAACTCCACCATCACCTTTGATCTTTCTCCTAATCTTTAGAGGTATTTTGGGCTATGCCTATTCTAACTTTTCATGTTGGAAGGGTCTGTCGATAATATGGGATAGGGAAATGGAACTTGCTGATGCTCTGGAGAGGCTGCGTCCTTTCGGTTTCAGGACTTATCTGGTCCAGGGACACATCTGGAAGTTGTGGTTTTCTGGAAAGTTATCCTAGTGCATGGAACCTTTGTAGAATCTTATATAGTATCTGAGGTCTTCTTTAGGATTGCCTGCCCAGGTTTTTTAGGTTTAAAAAAGAATTCTGTGCAGCGCAGGTGCAGCTGTCCCCTCCTAACCATTGACCACAAGTGGCAAAGCTAGAAAAACTTACTGGGAAGACACTCTTTAGGAGCTACTGACAGCAGCCACTGTTCCCTTGTCAGCCTAGCCTGTTGGGGTCAAGGCCACTTATTTTTTAGTTTTTACATTATGCAGTGCAGAGGAATTAGATTTACGCATTACTTTAGTATGTAATCCACATTGAGATGTTGGGGGTGGGGTAGAACAACTTAAAAAATCAAGTCATCTAAATCAATCAATGCTGAGCTCCATCTGCTAGATGTCCTTTAATAAGTGATAAATAAGTGAATGTGGATGATTTTTTCTTTATTTTCATTATCTCCAACTTGTGTTGGGTCTTTGTATGTCAATAGGACCCCCAGAATATGCAAAAAATCAATTTTAGATAGTTCATTTCACTTTAGCTAATGCTATGCTTAAACAGTTCAGTAGATCAAGAGTTAAAGGCCCAGTCTTCAATGGAGTGTACTTTCCTAAATGACTCTCTTTCTTGGCCCCTACTTTTCTGACACAGGGCTGTTAACCAAAGCTAGCAAAGCCATGGGTGGCTGGAGAGCAAGTGAACTACGTGCAGCTGTTGCCTTAACGTGATTCTTTTCTGACTGAAGCTCTAAAGTGTTTATTAGGGACTGCTGAAGTAGGATTTTCACTGGCTGCGATTAACCTAAGACCAACATATTAGGGCTTCCATAAGAGATGGATTCATTCCTCCAGCAGGTTAAACTTTCCTGTGGTATATCTTTTACCAGAACTTGGAAAAACCACCAAGCTAAACAAATACCCGTTATTTCCTGTTTGGGATTTTTTTTTTTTTTTGGTCAATTATTCCCTTGTTGATATGTTACTAACATCATTCAGTTTTGTTCCTGGGCTATATATAGCACATAGTTGTGTATTCAAACGTCCATTCAGTTAATAATACTTCCATGAATCTATTAACTGCATATTGAAGCAGATGGAGAAAGACTGTTTCCTTGCCACATTTTCCTTCTAAGTTCGGGTTTTTTTTTTTTTTTTTTTTTAAGGGTCAGTTTTAAAACCAAGGAAAGGATTACTACAGAATTACCATTGGCAGATATTTCTTAAGAGGGGCATGGGGAGGAATATCATAACCTGAGAGTGCATGTGATTACCTGAGAAGTGTTTACAGATATTCCTATTTAAAAATGTAGAGTCTTAACATTTGTGCTAAATTCAGGATATGGTTATTTGCCTCAGGGAAAACAAACGCATTGATAAAATTGTATTAATGTCTATCCTTAAGAGAAGCCACCATGTTAGCCTGGGAAGGTCACCTAATAAATGTTTAAATATGAATTGTTACAGCCTTGGCCTCAAAGCCTTATGTGCCAAAAGATCAGGAAAGAGTTGCTAGATATTACCGGTTGTAGCCCCTTGAGGCAAGGTAATGCATGCAGAGTCCCCTGGCTGGCATTGCCCAGATTTAATATAATAACTGCGGTAGAGAAAAGCTCTCCAAAAGCCAACCATAGCTGAAAAGCATCAGCAGATGTTGACTGCCGCCACTGCCTGCCCCCTGCCCCGCCCCCCCCAAACCTGCTGCACACAATTACCTTTGTTTATGTCGCATTTAGGGAAGGATTGAAAAATGAATCAGCTGCCCTGCAGTGTCCTCCCAGGGGAATCTGTGGGAAGTACTTAATATAGGAGAAAACCCACAGCTTGATCTGTAAGGAGGCGTGAATTTCCACCGTGGAATAAAGCCAGTTTCAACTTGGGTTTCTTGAACAAGTGTTTCCAGTTCAGAGACTTAGTTGGTCTGTGAATGAACTAAGAGTCAGGAGAGTTAACCAGAATGTGGGTGTCTAAATACAAAATAGTCTCACTATTCCTATTAGCTTCTCTGGGTTAGGATGACCCAGAGTGAGCCACTGCTCAAGGATGCGTCCTAGAGACCAATGTATATTTTGCTTTGAAACCAGAGAGGCCTCTTTGCTGAACTGTCTTTAAGCAGCACACAGAATTTGTTTCCTAAGAATAACTTGTTAAAAAAAGAACTCCAAAACTTTTGGATTGATTTTTTTTTTTTTCTGTTCTAATTATCAGTAAGTCTCCTTTCTTTAAGCTTTTATTGCCTTACTACACAAGAAATGCATGTTTATTGTAGAAAAGTTAGAAAAACAGCAGAATAATCATCACCATCTCATCACCCACAGGAAGCTATGGTTAATATGATGCATATGCTTCAAGACTATTCTCTATATATGTATATACATGCACAGAAATATATGTATTGAAATACATCAAACTTTTAAAATAATTTTTCCGCTTCTCAAGATATTGTGAACATCTCTTCATGTAGACAAATTTAAATCTACGTAATCATGTTAAATGACAGCCAGAAATTCCATTAGTGTGTAGTACAGGTAATTATCCTTTATTTGATATTTTGATAGTTTCTAAATTTGTGCTGTTATAAATATGAGCTGTCCAGTACAGTTGCCACTAGCCACATGTAGCTAGTTACATTTACATATAAATTAATTTAAAATAAAAAGTCAGTGCCTTGGATACACTTGCCGCACTTCAAGTACCCAATAACCATGTGTAGCTGATGACTACCGTATTGGGCAGTTCAGACACAGGACTTTTCCATCACTGCAGCAAGTTATCTTGGGTAGTGCTGTTATAAACACTGGTTGAAGGAGCATCTTTGAGCAGGCATTTTCATACTTGCTAAATTGTCTCCTTAGGATAAATTCCTAGCAATGAAATTGTTTGCCCAAAGACTACAGACATTTTTAGTATTAAAAATTCCTATTAAAAATACTGTTAAATTGCTCTCAGGAAGTTGTTCCAATTTATTCTTTTACCAGAAGAGTAGGGGTGTTCATTTCCCCTCTCCCTTGCCAACAGTGGGTATTTATATCTTTTTCATCTTTGCAGTCTGATAGTAGATAAATGGTACATCACTGTCCTAATTTGCATTTCTTTGATTACTGTTGAACAGTTTTTTGGAGCTTGATTGCCCATTGTGTGTCTTTTGAGGATTTGAATGACACTTCTTACAGACTAGTTTCCTTGTTTGTAATTCTCTCAATAACAGTCTCTGCCCGCTAGATTCTGTTTCACTAAGTCTGGGGTGGGGCCAGGCATCTGTAGTTTTAAAAACCACCCCATTTGGGGATGCAAGGGTAGTTCTGTGGTAGAATTCTCGCCTGCCATGCAGGAGATCTGGTTCAATTCCTGGCCCATGCATCTCCCAAAGCAAACAAAGGAACCAACAGTACAAAACAAGCAAACAAACAAAAGAAAGAAAAAACAGACAAACAAAAATTCAAAAATGGTGCTGCAATTTTGGGACACTCACATGGAAGAAGAATGAAATGTGGCCCCACCAAACAGCATACAAAAACAAACAAAAAAACCCACCCCAGTTGATTCTGATGTGCACAGAACCATTAATCTAGACCAATTGCCCATTCAGGGCAGGAAGGAGCCTACATATACCTAGGAAAAATGATCATTTAGCTTCTGATTAAGCACTCCCTCCTGATAAAGACTTCTATTCAAAAACGTTCTTGAGCTGGAATTTACTCTAAGTTCTACCACAGGCTAGGCATCGCTCTGCTGCTAGGAGCCACACGGAATATGTCTGTTTCCTCTTTCACATTATAACCCTTCCAGTATTTGGGAAAAGCTACCATGCCATTTTATTGGAGGGAGAGATTTGTATGAATTTCTTTATGAAGTGCTGAGGATGTGAAATTTTTTTTTAACTTTTTATTGTGGTAGTATATATGCAAGTCAAAACTTCCCATTTTAACCTCTTTCAAGTGTACAAGTCTGTGGTATTAGTTACAGTCAACAGTATTGTGCTACTATCACCAACATCTTTTACCCCAACTTTTCATCACCTTGAACAAAAACTCTGCACCCATTATGCAATATCCCCTTACCCTTAACCCCCACCCCATCCCACCCCTGGTATCCTGTAATCTCTCTCTCTGAAGTCACATAATCTAGGTATTTCATATAAGTAAGATCATCCAATATTTGTCCTTTTGTGCCTGGCTTATTTCACTCAACATGGGGTCTTCAAAATTCATCCACGTTGTTTGTAGCATGCGTCAAAACTTCATTCCTTTTTACAGCCGAGTAATATTCCATTTGAGTATATATACCACATTTTGTTTATCTGTTCATCTGTTCATGGACTCTTGGGTTGCTTTCATTACCACGCCATTTTTAAAATTCACTCTTCACAGTGCCAAGTAGCCTTCAGTGCTGTCCTTCATACTCACATGATTTGGTTTCAAGATTCTTCACCATCATGGCCATCCTATTTGGGCTGCTTTCCAGTGATGTAAAATGTGAGAGGTGGAGTGCTGGCCCTCGAGTCAGACCAGTCCTTGAACCTGACCTCTGCCACCTGCTTGCACTGTGAGCTGAGGCAAGTGACCTGATCTCCTTTTCCTCATCTGTGAAATGGGGATAAATAGTATACCCACCCCATGGGGTTGTTATGGGGATTAAAGGTAACATGAAAAATGCCTGAAGTATAAGTAAGTAATAAAGATTAAAATGATACGGTGAAGTGAAAAACAGTACTCTAAAGAGTGAGTATTCTTTAAATGAGGCAATGACAGTGAAGATAAGGGGAAAGATGTAAGAGACATCTCAGTGTGGAAATCAACAGCATTTGGTGACCCTTGAAGGGGGAGGGGGAGAGAAGGAGGGTGGAATCAAGATGACTGAAGTTTCTCAGCTTGGGTGAACCAGAGGAAAAGCATGTTTGGTGATAGGGGAAGGGAAAAGAAAATGAGTAACCTCCACTTGAGAGTTGGCGGGGCAGAGCCAGGTTTCAGTTAAGGAAGACTGTGGAGGGAACATGTAGAGTTTTATTTTGATAAAAGACTAGGTTTCTCAAGGGCAAAGAGGAAAGTGTTTCAAGTGGGATCAGAAAAGGGAGGAAGAGCCAAAAGAGAGCCGAGGGTGAACGGACAGAGATGAGATTATACGTGAGAAAAAAACACTTATCACCTAACCCTCCTGAAAATCGGAATGCACGGTCACATGTGTAATTCACTTTGGCTTTCTCCTACTTGACGTCTGTGGACCATAAAAAGTGGCTGCTGCCTGCCAGAAATCTTGGCGCACCAATTCAGGATCCATTCTGCTTGTTCGTAGAATTCAGTTCGGAGGAGCAATTCACTTACTTGATTTTGCTCTCTCCTGAGACATAGAATTGTCAGCAAGGCATGTTGAGAATTTATGAGAGCTTTTGTTTTTCACAAAGGGGAGGCCAGAAACCACAGGAGGGAGAAGGAGGTAATGCCATTTCCCCTTTTTTGTAAATCCTAACGGTAATTTTATAGTGCATTTCTCTTTGGGATTTAGATCTCTTGGTTTCTAATCGTTATGGTCAGGAGCATAGAGAAGTCCATGGTAACACTGGCCTGTCGTTTATATCAGCCTAGAGCCAGATGCCTTTTTTATTTTGTCGGGGCCTCACCCTGGAGTCTCCCAGAAAATTAACTGGAGTGGAACAAAGGGACAGTCTTATTTAATGCCACTGCTTATGAGTGTGTACTTGTTAGAGCAGAGTGGTTTAGAATGTGGGCTCTAGAAGTGTACTGCTGAAGTTCAAAATTCAGCTTTGCTACTTACTGTGCAACTTTGGGCCAGTTATTTAACCTTCCTAGGCCTGAGCTATGATAACCCCCTCAGACTTGTTTTTTTTTTTTTTTGACATGTACAAGAATGTTCATAGAAGTTTATTTAAAACAGCCCCAAATTGCAAACAACCCCGATGCCCATCAACAGTAGAATGGAGAAATTAAGGAATGCTTGTGCAATAGAAAAATAGACACCAATAAAAGATAACTACTGTACACACAGGATAGAAGACTCTCACAAAGATAAGCAAACGAAGCCAACACTAAAGAATACATATTGTACATATGAATTTCAAGAACAGGCCAAGCTAACCCATAGTGAGAAAAGTCATCAGAAGAGGTTACCTCTGGAAGACAGGTTGATATTGACTGGCAAAGGGCATTAGGATGCATGAGAAAGACTTGGAATATTGGAAATACCTTGTATCTTGATCTGGGAGGTCAGGTATATACATATCTATATGTGTGTTTATGTGTGTGCATAGAAATTCACTGAGTTGTACACTTGAAATTTGTGTTTTTTGCTATGTATATGTTGTGCCTCAAAAAAAAATACAAAATAAGCTATTTTGAGATAAGACTCGATCTCACCCTTGTTGCTACATGGAGGGAAGAGTTGTTCTATTCTGGACCTGGATTAGTGGGAAGAAAAAAGTAAAAAACAGTTTCTGGGGAAAATGTGGTGGGCCCAAGAACTACAAAAAAATCATTTTTTAAATTTCATTCATATAATTTGTCTCTGGCAGACTTCCACACGAGTGCAGCTACAGTTTTTTGGGGAGAATTCTCATAATCCACACACTCTTTGGTACAGTTAGATAGTGAAGTTCCAGCTCATTAAGACTAAACTTAGTTCCAAAGGAAAATGAACATCTGAGTGGAGAAATTTGAAGTCACCTAGAATCTGGGGTCCACCCTCCTCCCTGGACTGCTGGAGCCAAGGCCTTGGCTGGAGGCATTGATGGGCATTCCCAGGGAGTTGGGTGTGATCTCCATCTTGCAGTGACATGTGCATTTGAGCTAAATAGGAAAACAGATGGCAAGAAAATAGATATAAAGGTATTGAATTCTGTGCAGGAAAGAGAAAGCCTTTTTTTTTTTGCTGGAGAATCTGAACATTCTCTGCAGTAAGCATGTTAGCATATCATAATAGAATATGTACTAGTGTGGGCAAAGAACCCAAGAGAAGTAATAATGAGGATCTAGTCTAAGACCAAGACAGGGCTCCCACCTGACTCCCTTTAACTAAAATTCTCCAAATTCCCTGGTGCGGTAGGATTGAGAGATCATCATCATTATAATCATCTAACTATACTAAATGTCTACATATACTTCTTACTTAGTCTGCAGTAGTCCTAGTCCTATACATATGAAGTAGTGCTCTTATTGTCCCTGTTTTAGAAAGGAGGAAACTGATGTTCACTCAGGGTCAACACAGCTAGTTAGCACTAGAGCAACCTCCTGGTTATTTATACCTGTCTGATCTGTGGCATCCCACTTGCAGCAGCTACAGTGGAGGTCCTGTCCAGTGGAGGAGCTGACACTGTCGCTGTGGCCAAGACAGGATCCTGGTACTGAGGCAAGAAGGGTAACAGGTCTGAGGGTGAAGGAATGATAATGTTTGAAGGGGAAGGTTAAGTGCATTGTAATAAGTAGTTATAGAAGAGATTTCAGAGTTTGGTGTGGGTCACAGTTCCACAATTTCAGGTTTTTCCTTCTAGCTGCCCCAAACCACTGGAGACTAAAAGAAATAACAACATAATCATTCTACCATATTCATTTGTTAAATCCTGTCTTCTCAGTTATTACTCCTCCTTCTCCTTTGATCCTTTCCCCAATCTTCAAGGATATTTGGACAATGCCCATTCTAACTTTTTCATGATGGAAAGGGGTGTTGATATTATGGGATGGGGGGTGGAACTAGTTGATGTTCTGGAGAGGCTGGCCCCTCTGGGTTTCAGGATTTACCTGTCCTGGGATTACCTGGAGGTTGTAGGTTTCTGGGAAGTAATCTTAGTAGGTGAAACTTTTGTAGAATCCTAGATAGAGCCCTAGGTGTTCTTTAGGGTCAACAGTAATGGTTTTCGTAAACCATGGTAATTAGTAATATCTAACTGAAGCTTGTGTAAGAGTAGCCTCGTCTTGATTCTGTGTGAACTCTCTCAGCCACCGACATCTTATTTTGTTCCGTTTCTTTTCCCCCTTTTGGTCTGGAAGGTGTTGTCAATCCCACTATGTGGGGGCCAGGCTCATCCCTGACAGTCACGTCCCATGTTGCCCCTCAGGCTTGTTGAAAGGCTCACATGAGTTAGTGCATGTAAAACACTTCGAGCCTGGCTTCTCATGTGGGAAGCTCTCAGTGACTGTTGGCTCTCATTATTCTTCTCAGGCCTTTATGTTGGGCAAGTGAAGTTTTGTGTATGTGTTAAAAGTCAACAGTATGGAAAGTAAGCTGGCAGAAGGGAAGCAAGTGCCGTGCTTTTTCATTTCCTTGTTCAAAATCATGCCCCAAAGGGAAAGCTGAGTGACTGAGCCAAGAATCATTCCCTTCTCACAAAAATCAGCTGGCAGACCCCTGTCCAATAGATTCTTGGTAATACTTGTTCTCAGTCTGACTTAGTCATTGAGAAAAGCTGGGTAGATGTTAAATAGGGCTGCTGGCCTTTGGCAGTTCCCGCCTTCAGACTGGTCTGACAAGTGAGTGGAAGGATAGTCTCCAAGTGGAGAGGAGTACCCAGTCCCATTACCTGGGTACCAAGCCCTCCAGCCTGGGAAACTATGCGTGTGGCCTTTGGCAGGAGCTTCCTGACCGTCTTGATTGTTCAGTGTGGTCTATGCAAAAGGAATGGGTTAGTGGAGAATTGGGTACTGTTTAGAAAAACAAGACTTCCGCACTCCTTCCTTTCCCTCTGAAAACTTTGATATTCCTTTCACTCATTAATCCCCACTTTTAAAAGTTAAATGAACATTAGAATTCAAATTCCTTTTAAAAAATCTATTCTGGAAAAATGTTCTTTTTTTTGTGGAAAATGTTAAAGCTTAAAGGCCACCTAAGAAATTAAGACACTTCTATATTGAGTTATTCTGGCTTTATGGTAGCATATGATCTATTTAGGCATATTGTGCCTAAAAGTTCCCAGCACAGTAGATACAGTGGAAAATGTGGAAAACATGCCAGCCGTTCCAGCTACACGTGGGTTACCCATTGTCTGTGCACAACCTTGCACAATCACACCTAATTTTATTGTTAATGATTTCCTGCAATTCTTCACCACCTTATTTTTATTGCTTATCAAGTTAATCGTTCATAGGAAGTTATGTGTTTGTTTACCTTTCTTGACAGCTAATGTTGGACTGCATGTGTTTCAAGCTGCTGAGAAACGTTTGAAAATATTCTGACACTTCAGCTTTCCCATGATGTTGTTGTTACCTAATGATTGAAATATTTTACTGGGTGAAATTTAACTAAGAAGTCAAGTGCTTTTCAAAGTCCCTGAGACAGAAGATCTTTATTGGAAGTGTTTCATTGAGGATCAAGCATTCATTTTCAGGAGGGTGAGGGATTCATTTGTATAGGATATCTTTGAAAAGATAGCGATCACTTGTATTTTTATAGCCCCACATCTTCTGAGGAAGTAAAGATGCAGCTTTGTCTAAGACCTCTTGTGTCCTTACACGGCCACTATTAAACATATACCACATTGTTGTAAAGAAATACTAGATCCTCTATCAGGTTCCACAATAAGTCAGAAAGGAGGGAAAAGAGGAAACTCTTCATATGATTTCCATGATGATCTCCTTTCTATTGGGAAGCAGTATTTATGTCTGAACAATCTGAGCACTCATTAGTAGGAAAGTAGGAGGTGGGGACAAAAAGAGAGGAGTGGGGTTGTTATTGCAAAACGTGGGAAAGATCAGTATAGATTTTTCCTTTCCAAAGTAAGCCTAAGGATTTTGAGAACTGTTTGCAGTTGGCCATTCATCCTTCCTTTGCTCTATGAATAAATGTATGGAAAAAAAATCACAAGACTGGCTATGCAGAGGTACCTGGAATCATTTTCATGGAACTGTTTTTATGATTTTTTTTTGTCAAGCGGGTTTAGTGCTGTCCAAAAATAACAACACATATATTTCTTTCTGTTATATTAGTAGCTGAGTTTTCTCACTTGAGAAACTGCCAACTTTTTGCCTTGCAGGACCCATTGCTACTGTGTTCATAGTATGAATAGAAGAATGCTGTTGGCGTAACCAGTTTATTTTCATGGGTCAAGAAGTTCCTAATTCATCAGTACATTAAATGGCTTCCTAGAGAACTAAGCGAGGCAATGCCACCTTCTAAAGTGTGTAACTTACTACCAAAAAAATAACTTAAGTCCTGGAAGGCTCTGAATAAAAACTTGAGCTATATCATTATTTAGAAGCTCCTGGGGGCTAATAGGTCTTCTTGTGTCTAACAGAGTGTTTATGACATGCTGTGATGCTTGTGGAGCAAATAAGGTGCTCCCTGCTAATTTGACCCCAGGGACACTTGCTCCTCTACCACTGGTGACCCAAGTGACTGCTTGAAGAGGAGCTTTGCCTCTGTCTGCCTCTTCAAACCTGTCTGGCAGAATTCACACCAGGAGAGCCAGAAGAGAATTCCATAAGGCTGTTCACTTGAATTCTATAATAACAATCCCAGCCCTCTCTCCCTGCCTCCCTCCCTTCGTCTCTGCGTGTAGCTAGAGCCACTCACATGTCCACTGCTGGCTCAGCACTGCCCCAGGCTCAGAGACCAGCCTGGGCCTAGGCACAGGGAATCAGGTCTCTTACATTCAGAGCTGGTTTTGCCTTTTTTTTTTTTAAACATGTATACAAAAAAGTCATAGAAGAGATTTCAGAGTTTGGGATGGGTTACAGCTCCACAATTTCAGGTTTTTACTTCTAGCTGCTCCAAGACACTGGAGACTAAAAGAAATAGCAATATAGTGATTTAGTAGTCAGACTCATTTGTTAAATCCTATCTTCTCTGTTATAACTCCTCCTTCTCCTTTGATCCTTCTCCCAGTCTTTAGGGGTATTTGGGCTATGCCCATTCTAACTTTATCATGTTGGAAAGGGTGTCGATAATATGGGATAGGAGAGTGGAACTAGTTGATGTTCTAGAGAGGCTGGCCCCTCTGGGTTTCAGGACTTATCTGGCCTAGGAACTCATCTGGAAGTCGTAGGTTTCGGGGAAGTAGTAATAGTGCATGAAACTTTTGTAGAATCTCAGAGAGAGGCCTAGGTGTTCTTTAGGGTTGCGGTTTGACACACCATGGTAATTAGTAATATCTAGCCAAAGCTTGCATAAAAATAGCCTCCAGAATGGCCTTTTGATTCTGTTTGAATTCTCTTAGCACTGATACCTTATTACATTTCCCCCCACCCCTTTTGTTCAGGAAAGCATTGCTGATCCCATGGTGTCAGGGCCAGGCTCATCCCTGGGAGTCATCTCCCTTTTTGCCAAAGAGACTTTTTCTCCTGGATGTCATGTCCCATATAGAGGGGAGGGTAATGATTTTACTTGCAGAGGTGGGCTTAGAGAAAGAGAGAGGCCACATCTGAGCAACAAGAGGTTTTCTGAAAGTAACTCTTAGGCATAACTATAGGTAGACTTAGCTTCTCTGCTACAGAAATAGCTTCATAAGAGCAAGCCTAAAGATCAAAAGCTTGGCCTATCAACCTGGGAGTCTCTAATGTTTGAGACAGTATCAGGGGTTTCCCCAATGGTAAAGTTTAATAGTTCCATATTTCTTCTGTGGTCCTTCAAGGGACCTTGCCAATACTGTTTAATTATCTGCCCAACATTCTCTGGGATGCATCTGGGTGTTTTATTATGCTGTACAGAATTACAAGCCCTCATTCCCATTCTGGGCTCCATGTGTTTGGTTTGTTTAAATGAGCTATCCAGGTAGGTTGAGTTAGATTATATGCTATAGAAAATTAAGGTTTTGGTAAAAATAAACTTTTCTTCATTTGGTCTCATACATTACGTAAAGTTTTAAAATACAGACAATGTCCTCCTTATTCCTGTGTTCTGATATACCTTAGTTCCAACCAGATCAGTTTCATTTTTCTCTCTATTTGAAGCTTGGTCACTTTTTTGGTTTCTTTAACTGTTGCTGTATGTAGCATTGCTGACTTTCAGAGCTGCAGAACTCCAACTCTGAGTCTTAGGTGTTGTATAGGTACCCAAAGTTTCAGGGAAATGCCAGATTATACATATATAGCACAGCATCTCAAAATCTAGAAATAACATGTATAGCTTCGTACCATATGTGACTGTTAAAAGAGCTTACAATCTGGGTCCCAATTTTCTTATAAGTATTTTCTAAAAGAGATCATGTAATATTTGTTCTTTTGTTTCTGGCTTATGGTGCACCACATAATGTCCCCCAGGTTCATTCACTTTGTTGCACACCTCACGACTTCATTCCTTTCTGTAGCCACACAATCTTTGATCATATGTACACCCCACAGTTCGCCATTCTACTTCTCAGTCAGTGCATCCTTCAGGTACCTCCATCCATTGGGTATTGTATATAATGTCCAAAGTCAACAATCCATGTCTCACAATATCCTTACGTAGTTGTATAGTCATCAACACTCCCAATTTTAGGCAATTTTTGCTCTCAAGACAAAAATAACCTATAAACACACCCTCACCAAATAAAAAAATTTAAATCTCCCTATAACTCTTGTCGTCCCCATCCCCCATTATTTACCCCTGGTATTGCAGTAGTATTGATGATGTCTTCCTGTTAAATACAGGCTATAGCTTGCAATGGTAGTTTTCCCCCATACCCCTCTGTTGTTGACTCTTTATAAAGGATTCATGCCTTTGAAGTAGTTCATGCAAGAACTTATTTATATTTGTAGTGTTGTTGGTGGGATACATGGCTCTATAAAGCCCCTTTCAAACGTGTTCACCTCAATGTGGCAGTATTACTCATAAAACCACTAATGCACTGCCGTCGCTTTTATCCATTCCCTTACATTTAAATTCAACCTCATTAGCAAATCATTCACCTGTTTCCAACTGCTGTGTATCTCTAGGTCCCTATATGCAATGTTATAAGCCCTGAGTTTACGCTTACCAAGGTCGTAATAGTGAAACCATATAGAATCTCTGCTTTTGTATCTGGTTTATTTCATTCAGCATTGTGGCCTCAAGGTTCATCCATGTTGCCGTAAGCTTCAGGACCTCATTTCATTTTACTGCTACATAATGTTCCATTATATTTATATACCATATTTTGTTTATCCACTCATCTATGGAAGGGCACTTGGATTGTTTCCATCTTTTGGCGATTGTGAATAATACTGCTATGAACATCGGTGTACAAATGTCTGTTTATGTCACTGCTTTCAGCTTTCTAGTTGTGTGGTATTGCCAGAGCATAGGGCAAACCAATATTTAGTTTTCTAAGGAATTACCAAAATGTCTTCCACAGCAGCTGTAGCAGTATATATTCCCATCAGCAGTGAATAAGTGTTCCAATTTCTCCACATCCTCTCCAACCTTTGTAGTTTCCTGTTTGTTTAATAGCAGACATTCTTATAGGTGTGAGGCTTATAGGTGTGAGGAGATATCTCATTGTAGTCTTGATTTTCATTTCCCTTAGAGCTAAAGAAAATGAGCATCTCTTGATGTGCTTAGTAGCCATCTGTAAATGTCTATTCATATCTTTAGCCCATTTCATAATTGGTTTGTTCTTTTGGTGTTGAGTTGTATAACTTCTTTATGTATACAGGATATCAAACCTTTATCCTATATGTGATTTCCAAATATTTTCCCCCATTGAGTGGCTGCCTCTTCACTTTTTTTGACAAAGTCTTTTGTGGTGTAGAAGCATTTGATTTTGAGGAGTTCCCTTAATCTATTTTTTTCTTTCATTGCCTATGCTTTGGGTGTAAAGTTTAAGAAGGTACCTCCTATTACTAGGTCTTGAAGATGTTTCCCGATATTTTCTTTTAGAAGTTTTATGGTACTAGCTCTTATATTGTCTTTGATCCATGTTGAGCTAATTTTGTATAGGGTGTAACGTAAGGGTCCTCTTTCATTCTTTTGGCTATTGGTATCCAGTTCTCCCATGCCCATTTATTGAAAAGACTGTTTTGTCCCAGTTCAGTGGATCTGGGGGCCTTGTCGCAGATCGGTTTACCATAGATTTGATGGTCTATTTTTGCACTCTCGATTCAATTGCACTGGTCAGTGCTTCTATCTTTGTGCTAGTACCATGCTTTTTTGACCACTGTGGCTTTAAATAATTTTTAAAATCAGAAAGTGTAACTCCTCCCAGTTCATTCTTCTTTTTTAGGATATTTTCAGCTATTTGAGGTCGGTTTCCCTTCCAAATGAGTTTGATAACGGACTTTTCCAAGTCTTCAAAGTAGGTTGTCAGAATTTTGATTGGTATTACATTGACTCTGTAGATCAATATGGGCAGAATTGACATCTTAACTACATTTAACCTTCCTATCCATGAGCAGGGAATGTCTTTACACCTATTTAGATCTTTCATTCCTTTTAGAAATGTTATGTAATTTTCTGTGTACCAGTCCTTTACATCCCTAGTTAAGTTCATTCCTATATACTTCATTCTTTTACTTGTTATTTTGAATGGATTTTTTCCATAGTTGCTGTTCAGGTCATTGCTTGTTTATAGAAACACTACTGATTTTTGCACTTTCGTCTTGTATCTCACCACTTAGCTGAATTTGTTATTTTCTCAAGAGGCTTTGTCATAGATTTCTCAGGATTTTCCAAGTATAGCATCATGTCATCTGCAGATAATGAAAGTTTCAGTTCTTCCTGTCCTATTTGGATGCCTTTTCTTTTTCCTGCCTGATTGCTCTAGCTAGAACTTCTAGTACAATGTTGAACAGTAGTGGTGACAGAGGGCATCTTTGTCTTGTTCCTGATCTGGTGGGGGGGGCAGGGGGCTTTCAACCTCTCGTCATTGAGTATGATGCTAGCTATGGGTTTTTCATCTATACTATTTGTTATATTGAGAAAGTTTCCTTTGATTCCTACGTTTGAAGTGTTCTTATCAGAAAAGAATGCTGAATTTTATCAAATGCTTTATCAGCATCAATTGAGATGATCATGTGATTTTTCCCTTTCAGTTTGTTAATGTGCTGTATAATATTTTCTTGTGTTGAACTGCCCTCGCATTCCTTGTATAAACCCCACTTGGTCGTGGTGTATAATGCTTTTAATTTGTAAAAGAATTTGCTAGTTTTTGTTGAAAAATTTTCCATCTATATACATTAGGGAGATTGGCCTGTAGTTTTCCTTTCTTGTAGTGTCTTTACCTGGTTTGGGTATTACAGTGATGTTGCCTTCATAAAATGAGTTAGGTAGTGTTCCTTTTTCCTCGATTTTTTGAAAGAGTTTGAGCAGGGTTGCTGTTGATTCTTTTTGGAATGTTTAATATAATTCCCCTCTGAAGCCATCTGGCCCTGGGCTTTTCTTTGTAGGAAGCTTTTTGATGACTGAATCTCTTTACTTGTGATTGGTTTGTTAAGATCTTCTATTTCTTCTCCAGTCGGTGTAACTTATCTGTGTGTTTCCAGGAATGTGTCCATTTCCTCTAAGTTGTCTAGTTTTTTGGTGTATAGTTCATAGTCTCCTCTTGTGATTTTTTCTTATTTCGTCAGGGTCCATAGTAATAACCTCCCCCTCTCATTTCTGATTTTGGTTATTTCTATCATCTCCCTTTTTTACTTTGTCAGCATAGCTAGGGGTCCTAGCTATTGATTCTTTCGTTCTCCAGTGCATTTTTTTCTGCTTTAATCTTTTGTTATTTCTCTTTTTCTATTTGCTTTGGGGTTAGTTTGCTGTTCTTTCTCAAGTTCCTCCAGGTGAGCAGTTAAGTCCTCAATTTTTGCTCTTTCTTCTTTTTAAATAAAGGCATTTAGTGCAATAAATTTCCGTCTCAGCACTGCCTTTGCTGCATCCCATAAATTCTGATATATTGATTCTTATTTTCATTTGTCTCCAGATATTCACCAATTTCTCTAGCAATTTCTGTTTTGACTGACTGATTAATAGTACGTTATTTAAACCCCATAAAATTGTGAAAATTCTGGTTCTTTGGTGGTTATTGATTTCCACCTTCGTTCTTTTGTGGTCAGAGAAAGTGCTTTGAATAATTTCAGTCTCTTTAAATTTATAAAGACCTGTTTTGTGTTCCAGCATATGATCCATCCTGGATAACTTCCATGAGCACTAGAGAAGAATGTATATCATGGTGTTTTGAGGATGTAATGATGTATTTATGTCTGTAAATCCTAATTCTATATTTCCTTGTTGATCCTCTGTCTGGTTGTTCTTTCTGTAGAGGGGAGTAGTGTATTGAAGTCTCCCACTTTTATTGTTGAGATATCTATTGCTTCCTTCAGTTTTGCCAGTGTTTGCCTCATGTACTTTGAAGCTCCTTGATTAGGAGCATAAATATTTATGATTATTATTTCTTTTTGGTGATTGTCCCTTTTATCAATATGTAGTGTACTTCCTCATCTCTTGTGACATCTTTACACTTAAAGTCTATTTTGTCTGATGTTAGTATAGCTACTCCTGCTTTCTTATGCTTACAGCTTGCAGGGAACATCTTTTCCATCCTTTCACTTTCAATTTATTTGTATCCTTGTGTCTAAGATGAGTCTCTTGTAAGCAGCATATAGATGGATTATATTTTAATCCATTCTGCCAATCTGTATCTTTTAATTGGTAAATTGAGTCCATTAAGAAAGTTATTGTTATACTGAATCTACCATCTTATCTATTGGCTTTTATTTGTCAGATCTGTATATTCCTTTCCTCTCTCTCTCTCTCTCTTTTTTTTTTTTTTTGGCATGGGCAGGCTCTGGGAATTGAACCCAGGTCTCTGGCATGGCAGGCAAGAATTCTGCCACTGAGCCACCATTGCACCGCCCTTCCTTCCTTCTCTTTTTATCCTTTAAGTTACCCTTACTGGTACTGTTCAGTTCTGTCCCCTCCTCCAGTCCTTCCTCTCCTGTCTTTTTTTTTCCCAGCTAACAGTTCTCCCTTTAGTATTTTTTCTAGTGCAGGTCTCTTGTTGACGAATACTTTCAGGAATGTTTGTCTGTGAAAATTTTAATCTCTTCCTCAGTTTTGAAGGGCTGTTTACTGGGTACAGAATTCTTGGCTGGAAGTCTTTCTTTTTCAGGATCTTAAATATATCATGGCACTGCCTTCTCACCTCCATTGTGCCAGTTGAGTAGTCTGAACTCAGTCTTATGTGGTTACCCTTGTATGTAATAGATTGTTTTTCTCTTACTGCTTTCAGGACTTTCTTCTTCTCTTCAACATTTGACAGATTGAATAGTATGTATCTTGGAGTGGCCCTATTTGGATTTATTCTATTTGGGGTTCATTGTGCTTCTTTAATTTGTACATTTGTGTCCTTTATAAGGGTTGGGAAGTTTTCCCCCATTATATCCTCAACTAAGCTTCCTAGTCCTTCACTTTTCTCTTCTCCTTCTGGGACAACAATAATTCTTCCATTTGCATGCCTCATATTGCCCATGCTTTATTTCCCTGAGTTCTAATTCCAATTTTGCCATCTTTTTTGCTGTTTGTTCTTTTGTGCATTTGAATTCAATTGTTGTGTCCTCTAATTTGCCTCTTCTTTCTTCTGCCTCTTCAAATCTGCTATTGTGTGTGTCTAGTATATTTTAAATTTTGTCTACTGTATCTGTCATCTGTGTGAGATATGCTGTTTTTCTCTTTATTCTTTTAAATGCTTGTTAATGCTCTTCATGCTCTTCAAGTGTGTTCTTGATCTCCTTTATGTCATTAGCCAACCCATTAAATTTATTTAGGAGATTTGTATGAACATCTTTCATTAGTTGTTCCAAATTCTGTGTCTCCTTTGGTGTTTTAATTTGTCATTTGGCTGGGCCCTGTCTGCCTGAGTGTTCATATGCTTTGTGATTTTCTGTTGCCTTCGAGGCTTTTGATTATCTTCACAGAGTTAATTTGAAAGTTGATTTTCATCAGTTGTCTGAGGTTCAGTATTTGTTGAAGGTCTCTTTTTGTACTTGATTTGTCAGTAATTCCCCTGCAAACCAAGGCTCAGACCTCACAGTTCTGGAGGTTGAAAGTTTCAAATGGGTTTTACTGGGCTAAAGTCAAGGTGTCTGCATGTTCCTTCTGGAGGCTCAAGGGAAGACTCCATTATCTTAGCTTTTCCAGCTTCTGGAGGCTCAGGTCTCCTTCGTTTTTCAAGTCAGCAGTGGATAGTTGAGTCTTTCTTACACTGCTTCTGTCATCACATCACTTCTCTTCTTATTCTTGCTCTCCTGCCTATGTCCATTTTTGAGATTCCTTGTGATTACCTTGGTTCTACCAGATAATTAGGATAATCAGTTCATGCTAGGGGTTGAAGAATCCTGGAATCCCAGGGTCAGGTGGCTTCCCAACATGGGTACTTACATCATGGTAGAAGAGAAACAGGGATCCGATAGACTGGCAAACTATGAGCCAGATACGGAAGTCTTGATAGAATTAGAATGAGGAAGCATAATCCCTTTTGAGCACTTTGGCTGAAAGAAAGCAATCAGGTTTGCAATCTGTAATTTCAATTTGGATATATTCTTCAATCCTTCATAATTAAAATTGTTCTCTCAGTCTGGAGTGCTTGTAGGTGGGCCACTGCTTTCAGACTTGAGTTATTTTAGAATACAAACTGGCCAGACACTTAGCTGGCATTTAGCCAGCCCAGGCCTATGGAATTTTCCACCTTCAGCTAAAGGAAAGAGTAAAGAGTTCTCTATGTATGTATCTCTGTGGGTGTGGCTGTGGATGTCTGTGGGCATACCTGTGCACACATCTGTGTGTACATTTCTCTCTCTGTCTCTCTCTGCCTGTGTGTGTGTGTCTCACACTCATTCTCGCTCTTTTATTCTCTAGCTCTCTTGCATGGTCCTCCTGCATCTTCAAGGTAATCACAGGACTCCTGCCCAGAAATGGCTTTCTAAAATACATGGTTGGAGATGCAGAGAAATGTACTGAAAAATTTCTCTGAGTTCCTTCTGGCTTATTATTTCAATTAAGAGATAAAATTGAAACTTTCCCTATCAAATCCATTCACGGCCATCTTATAGACACATACCACAAAAGCTTCCTGCTGATCACATTTACACTAGCCTTCCTCATACTGGCTGATATATTGTCCATGATGACCTGTCTGATGGCAGAGAGCTTTATTGCCCTGAATAAACATTCTATTGTAAATATGGATTGCATTTTCTAATGTTTACAGCAATTCGAATTGGCCCTGACTATATTTCTCATAGGTCCAACTTATCTTTTCTCGGGTCTTTAGGTAATTGGCCTGACTATAATGTACTAAAAATCATTATGTAAAGGGTAGAAGAAATTCTCAGATTTTGTTTAAAAATCTGTAGAGACAAAATATGTAATTAACTATCATCACTTTCTCCTATTTGAGTTTTACTTTATTTTTTAATAGGAAAACAGTTCCAATTCTCCTTATACGCCACCTCAATTTTTAAATTCAGATATCTTCAGTGTAATTATGTTAATTTTTCTAATATATTTATGGCCTACTAATCTCTACTAATTTATAAAATGTGAAAAGGTATTAACAGTAGTTTTATTTAAACCTTCCTTAGAAGCTAGCATTCATTTTATCCAAATTATAATCTTTCTCTTCAACCTGGTGTTTTTTTGTGTGTTTGTATGTGTATATATTCTTGATTTACTACTTTCTGTTTTGGGATTTTCCTTTTTCTACTGCCCTTCAGCTGAACTTCATGGTTTATGGATAATGTGTATTTATTTGATCAATGAGCTTCAAGATTATGGGTGCCTTAGAATGCTGGAATATCTGGGACTGTGGTATAACAGGAGAAAGAACAAGAAAGCAAGTGTGTTGTTAGAGAGCAAGCTGAAGAGGGAGAGGGACATGCTGAGATGTGGAAGATAGCTGCCTTGGCCAAGGGAGAAGATGGATCTTTCCTTTATTTCATGCTAAATTCCAAAATGC
Organism: Tamandua tetradactyla; assembly: GCF_023851605.1. NCBI lineage: Eukaryota > Metazoa > Chordata > Mammalia > Pilosa > Myrmecophagidae > Tamandua > Tamandua tetradactyla. The sequence goes on along the minus strand of NC_135353.1, from coordinate 48,993,139 downwards.
TTTTAGAACTGCTTGAAGATAAGCAGATGATCTATTTCCACTGTTTTTTTTTAAAGATAAATTAAGTCTAACTTGGGTAAGGTGTGGGGAGTAGGGATGGGGCAAGGTAAGACAAGAACTTAATCTGAGGGAGCTGAAGGATTAAAAGAAGGCAAAAAATGGGATTTTATTGCATTATAATAGACCAGGGGGGCAGAGATGAAAATATTAACAATATTCAATGAAGGAAGCAGCATAATTTTAACTCAGACTGGAAACCTGAGTTTTGAATTGGCCCTGACCATATTTCTCATTGGTCCAACTTATCTTTTATCAGGTCTTTGGGTAATTGGCCAAAGACCTGTTAAAAAACCTTTAGGAATTGGTGAAAACCTTTAGGAATTGATCTAGGTAAAATGGAACCATTTTGTCTCAAACTAAAGGGGTGAATAGACATTTATTCAGTGGCAGGAGGCAGTGCACACTTTAAATTTGTATAATTCAAGGCCCCAAATCAATTGATGTAAGAATTTAGGAAATACTTATACACAGTTCATTGTATATGATATTTGAAATCTGATTCTCCAACTTAGAGATCAGTGACTCAAGACCATCAGACACTTAGAAAGGCCAGTTTTCTTCTGGGGCCAAGCATGGAGGGGTTCATGTGCCAGATCTGCCTGCCCTCCCCACCTCCATCCTAGTCTCCTCTGGATCAGAAGAGTGCCAAGGGCTCACATCATACCAAATCCATATTTCTCATGGCTGCAAAATCCTGCTTGGTCAGAAAGATAGCAGTGGAGGCTGTGGTAGTTAGATTCAGGTGTCAACATGGCTAGGTGAAGGTGCCTAGTTCTGTTGCTGTGGACATGAGCCAATGGCATGTGAACCTCATCTGTTGCTGATTACATCTACAGTCGGCTAGGAGGTGTGCCTGCTGCAGTGAATGCTGTTTGATTTAATTGGCTGGTGCTTAAATGAGAGAGCTCAATGTAGCACAGCCCAAGCAGCTCAGCATACCTCGTCTCAGCGCTCGCAGCTCAGCCCAGGCCTTTGGAGATGGAGAAAGGAATCACCCTGGGGAAAGTTGTTGGAACCTAGAGGCCTGGAGAGAAGGCCAGTAGAGATTGCCCTGTGACTTCCCACATAAGAAAGAAACTCAGTTGAAAATTAGCTGCCTTTCCTCTGAAGAACTTTAGTTAACTAAATAAATCCCCTTTTATTGAAAGCCAATCCATCTCTGATGTGTTGCATTCTGGCAGCTAACAAACTAGAAGGGGTTTGCCCCTCTGAGCCCTTAACCTCTCTATGAGTGGTTCTAAGCTTCTCACTGAGTACATTCTCTCACCGCCAAGCTGCTTTCTTCCCCTTTCCACCTTCTACTACCCATATGACTGTGTGTCCCTCATTCTGGTTTTCCTCAACTGCTGCTTCTAGTGGCCATCTCTCTATACTGCCATCTTCCAGGAAAATCATCTGTATATCTGGTTCCCTAGCCTAACCCTACCACCACATAGCCAGCACCTTGGCTTCTCATTTCCACTGTGTCCTGGGGATCTTCATTCTACTGTGGGCAAACTCCTACTCTTCACATCTTATCTTTTCCTCACCTCTTGCATCCTCTCTCCTCAGCATTTGGCTAAAAATTGTTCTCCATGGAACAGAGCAATCACTTTTATTATTTTTAAACCTTTTCTTTAGCCAAGGATGGAAAATTCCAAAGGCCTGAGCTAATGATGGCTGAGTGCCTTTTCTGGAAATCCAGTGGCTTGGGTGCCAAGGGAATGTTGTGGAGCTATGTGTCTGGCAAGGTTGTCCCCTAAAATGTCCTGGCTTTGGATTTAGTTCACACTAAACGAAGGAAAAGTTCTAGCTACAGGATAATGGAATAAGCATGAAGAGTTTGAGAGATGGTATATCATAACTACAGAGCCCAATTTATGTCAATTTAATTTTTTCTACTGGGTTTAATTAGAAAAGAGTAGCCTTTGGCTTAGTAGACCTTTCAAAAGTGAAACCTTTCACATGAGTGTTAAATGAAATTCCTGCAGCTCAGTTTAATGGAGGATTTTTCTTTGTTGGGATAGTTATTTGAGGGGGTCAAGTACTTTTCAGAGTAACATGAGTGGGTCCTTTGGGAAGCAAGTGCATCTTCCCAGTTGGGATATAGATAGGGAATCCTATCTATCCTACAAGGCTCAGGTCAAATGGCCACCTCCTCCACAATCCCCCTATTTGGAGCAAATAGCTCTTACTTCTACAGGCTTATGGCCTTATACTAGTAGTTGTATTTGTTTCCTAGGGCTGCCATAACAAATTACCACAAACTTGGTTGCTTAAAACAGCAGAAGTTTATTCTCCACATTCTGGAGGCCAGAGGTCCAAAATCAGTTTCACCGGGCTGCACCCCATCTTGGAGACTCTGGGGAAGAATCTGTTCCTTGCCTCTTTCTTCTCTGATGGCTGCCGACATACCTTGGCTTTTGGCCTGTTACTTCAATTTCTGACTTCATGGTCGCGCTGCCTTCTCCTCTCTAGTCTGTGTCAAATCTTTCTAAAAGGACACTTATGATGGCGTTTAGGGCCCACCGGATAATCTATGATCATCTCCTTATCTGAAGATTCTTAATTCAATCATACCTATAAAGCCCCTTTTGCTGCCATATAAGATAATATTTGCAGTTTCCGGGGATTAAGGCGTGGACATACCTTTTGGGGGCCGTTTTTTCAGCCTACCATACGTCTTCTTCACTTTTAGAGAGGATTGATTCCATTCTGCCTCATGTTATGGTTGTTGACAGCCTTTCTTGTCCATTAGAATGTAAATGCCTTAAGGAGCTGGTAGGAGAATAGAAACTGCTAATGCTTAGTAGTCAGAGTGCCAGAAGGGCTCAGCAGTTTTGTGGACAATCTGTGTTGACTTGAACAGGCTATTTAACTTTTTGCAACCTCCTCGTGCTCATTTGTAAAATGGAAATAGTAATATCTACCTTGATGGGTCTTGTATAGTTGTTTATAATAGCATAATTTAAATAACCTCAAGTTTTGAAAGTAGGGACATATGTACATCTATATAACAGAAAATCACCCAGTCATTAAAATGAGATCTAATTTATTGCCATGGGGAAATATTTAGGTTATGAGACAATATGTAAACTATGATCCTGTGTTTTGTAAAACATGCATATGTGGTATGTGTGAATTTAGTTATTTAATCACTCTGTGCTCCAGTTACATATCTGTAAAATGGAGTCAATAGTACTGACCTCATACGGTGATTGTAAAGATTGAGTGAAATAATGTACCTGGCACATAATAAACACTGAATAAATGTTAGCTATTTGTATTATTATTACATTCAAAGAAAATATTCCAAAAGGGTTTGTGTGCAACAGATATGTATATATTAAGCTATATATAATGTGTGTGGATGTAACTTTGTTCACAGAGCTTATCTCTGGATGATGGGATTATGAGTGAGTTTTATTCTTTATACCTTCGGTTTTAAGAATATTAATTTGTTTTACTATTGAGTAGATAGTATTTTTATACTCAGAAAAATAAGCGCTCAAGACATCTTTACCTTTCAGGGTTAATTTATTAACATGACATGTAGTGTCTGTATAGTAATTAGCGCAGAGCTGGTATTATTAGGATAATAATCTCCTGTAGTCCTGAAGCTTCTTGCTCAGTGCTTTGTACATTCCAGATTATCTCTGTTGAATAAATAAAATTTTCTAATAGACATTACAGATGTCTGTTCTCATTTGCTTTCCATTTCTGTCTGCTTAAGTAGTCCCCAAATTTTTATCACAGTATGTTCTCTATAAAGTGAAGTTTTGAAGTGTGTGTGTGAGTGTGCATATATGCATATATAATACATATTTATATTTATATGTATTATTATATATACACACATACATATTACATATAAGCCTATACAGCTACATATATCTATATAATGTTTCATATAATCTTTGCAATTTTGAGAGGCAGAAAGCCCACCCAGAATTTTCTGGAATATAAATTAAAATAGGTCTCCTTTTTCTTACATGTAAAACGTGTCTCAAGTTGTTGACACTGCAGTCCTCCTTTGCTACCATTAGTAAGATGAATCATTAGAGGTACTTAAATTTCAGGTAGAGCTAATAAATGTGTTATATGCATCGATACTGCATGGATTTTTGGTCGTGATTTTCCTCATTTTGAAATACATTATCTTTATTACTAAAAACAAATCCTTGGACTTGTGGGTTTAAAAACAGAAATGGATGGGAGAATTTCTGATGAAGTAAGAACTTTGAAATGAGAGGTCTTGCCTTTGACATTTCAGATGATTGGATTACAGTGCCTGTCTTTGTAAACAGTGTCTCTTTTCCTCAGTGTACCTCTTTTTTTTTTTTTTGGTATTAGTATATGAATCTTTGAATTCATTTTTTCCTTCCTGCTTCTGTTATTCAGTCGTCTTCTTCCCACTACAGTTCTTACTCTCTTTCTTTCCAAGCCCCTCTCTGATCTTAATATTAAATGATATATATATAAATGATTTTTCATATTTAAACTGAGTTTTGGAGGCCTCTTCATAACCTTGTCAGATACATGAAATACTCTATTCTCTTTAAAAAAAAAAAACAGAAACTAAACTAAATGTAGTTCTTCTGTGTTTATGTGGCCCTTTTTCTGCTTGTCAATGTGTCCTAATCGTTTAAAAACAGTTTTTTCTTTACCCCTAGTGGTTTGAAAGGCTGTGCTCTCTCATCAACTTTTATGGCATAATTAAGCAGACTAGCAAATGTGGGTTGAACACTTTGGAGGCTTTGGATGAAAGGTGCTAGGTAAAAGCAAAGCAATTTTATAGGTAGAGTTGGAGGATTATGAGTCAGCAGTTTAAAAATTTATTCCTCACTGTGTGACCCTGGATGCAACACATGCATGAAATGGGCATGTGACCCATCTAATTAAGGCTTTGGTACAGCTGTGTAGTCTCAGTGCAGCCATACGTAAATCAAATTTGAGTAAATCAATCATTTAACAAACACCAGGTGAATCTGATTTTTAAAAATTGTGATAACATAGATAACACAAAACTTCCCATCTTTAACCATTTTTTAAATGTGTAGTTTAATGTAATTAGTTATATTTCCAGTGTTGTGCTACCATCACCATCATCCATTTCCAAGTCTTTTCCATCACCCCGAACAGAAGCTCTGTATTTATTAAGCAGTAACCCCCGCATTTCCCCAGCTCCATGCCTGCCTCTAACCTTTAATCTGCTTTCTACCTCTGAACTTGCTTAGAAATACGTGTTTTTTAAAATAAACTTTATAGGAATCCTTTGGCAAAGCAAAGAAGCCCTTTGTAATGCTAACCACTACCCCCTAATTTATATATTTTTGTAAGGTAGGATTGTATGATGTAGGTTCTTATTGCACCCAACACACCCATAACATTTAAAATCGGCGTTGTTTTAGTGCCTTAGAGAGAAGAGTCACTCTGGGAAGTTGTATTAACTCCTTCAGGCCTGAAAAAGCCATTTGGTCAGTAATTGTTTCTGGAAACTTAATAATACTCTTGTCACCTGAAAGATTGAAAAATCACCTTTGTAAATGGCTCCTTGGTCTCTGGGAGAACATGACTCATCCCTTCATTGTAACCTGAAAGCAAGCCAAGTGTCAGAAGACACTGAGAAATGGACTTGTTATACTTTTAAACATCAGTACAAGAAGTTTTAAGTATTAGGAAACCAATATGATATGGGTTAAAAGCAGATGGTTGGAGCCGCTATATTTGAATGTGGCTGAAAGGGCAAGGAGTGGACTTGCAGTCCTTTCTCAAATAGTCCTTGGGGAAATTCGTGCTGGCAGCCTTAATGGTCTTGTGCTCTGGCTGTACTCTGTGTACCATAAGTTGTCTTATTCTTTTGTCCAGTGAGCTTACCCCCCTATCCCCAACCCCATTTCTGACTGCCCTGTGTTTAAACATAGCCCTGTAATGTCTCTTCTGCCAGCTTCCCCCTTAAGCAGTCTTTGGAGCCATCTTCTGCATGTGATCAGTGAAAAGAAACTAAATGTATTAGAGTAAGTCTTGCACTCTATCTCCCACTGCAAATGCATTCCTTTCCCTCTTAAAATCCATGCTCTTGACAGTATAAGATGGGTCTGTAGAGGGTGATGTTCCTCAGGAGTGGGTCAGCCTTTGCCTTTCATTGACCTCAGTGGACGCCAGTTAATGGAAAAATTTGATCAGGGTTCACCCTATGGAATTACTGCTTAATATTGTAGATGACTCATTGGAATTAGTGTGTTAGAAAATCACTTCCAGATGTGTAGCAGAAACCTTTCCAAAAGGAAGAAATAAACTCTTGAAAACTGGGTTAGTTTACTTTTTTCTTTTTATGAACTTAGGGTCAGAATAAAATCTCCCTTTACATGGTTAGTCAGCAAAATATTTGGGGTTCTAAGTAGTATGATACAGTTCACTTACTTTTAGACGTAAATGGGGGACTGCCTTCAACTTGCCTTCTTATGCCATATCAACTTCTGCCCTCTCCATGTCTCCTGTCTTCTCACAATAATGAGTGGTCTGGAAGCCTTGCCTACTCCCTCAGGCTCTGGCCTTATTCCTTATCATTATCAGCCAACATTTATTGAGCATTCCTATGTAAAGGTACTTTGCTAGGTACTGTGAAGGATAGGAGGAATATAATCTAGTTAGAGAGCAGCAGATGTATGGTTAATATAGGAGAGTGACTGAGAATGGACATTCTGGTTGAAATGCCATTTCTAGCTGTGGAATATTGGGAGAGTGACTTAACCTTTCCAAGTCTCAATTTCTTTGTATAATGGGAGTGATGGTGATAATACCTTATCCAAAAGGTGAGTATGAGGCATAAATGGGATGATCCATGGTAACCACTTGACACCTGTTAAATAAGTGTTATCTTTATTATTCGTCTGATTTACCTCTGTATGTAGTTTGTGTGTGTGTGTGTGTGTGTGTGTGTGTGTATGTGTGTGTGTGTATGTAAAGGGGAAACCTGAGATATGAGTTGTAGACTGAGGCTTTCCAAGAAGCAACCAGGGTATTTGGTTTGTTGGGATTCTCTTCAAAATTATTTCACTCCAGCATAGAATTCACTGTCTTCTCGTATTCAATAAATTTTTAGTTTGTTCCTGTTAGAAGCAGTAATGTGTTGCCATCTCTTTGGAGGCACTAGATGACAGATCTTGCAGCTTATGCAATAGTCAGAAGGAAAGTATTTGCTAGTAGCCTAGCCTAGAGCCCGGTCAAAAACTAAATCTTCAGTAATAAGGTGTTTTTTGGTAAATACAATCTTATGTTTTCCATGCTACTTGTTTTTTCACAACTTACCTATTATTACATTATATTTGAGCAATTTTCTGTTGAGTATGTATCCTTCTCCCAGACCTCAAAAGTAACATCAATAAGTGTTTTTTTAATGATAGAACATGATGAAAGCTTTCCTAATACTTGAAAACGGCACCAGAAGAGGAAAAAAAAACATTGCCCTTCTTGGTCCATTGAGGTTTATGTCTGTTCTATTTGAAATTTTAAAAATGGTTAGCAATTTGTGAAACTACTGCAGAAGTTTCTATAGTGGTTAAGAGTGTGCACTCAGGAGTCAGACAGTCCTGACTTTGAATCCTGATTGTATAGTTTTCTGCGCTACATAACAGATCACCATAAGTTTACAGCTTAAAATAACACAATAACAAAAGTATGCACAGGTGTCAACTGGATTCTCTGCTCAGGGTTTCACAGGGCTGAAATCAAGATGTTGTCAGGAATGCATTCTCATCTGAAAGCTTAAGGTCCTTTTCCAAGTGCATTTGAGTTCTTGGCACAACTCCATTCCTGTGGTTGTAGGAGTGAGGTCCCTGTTTTCTTACTGGCTATCAGCTCCTAGAGGTCACCCTCAGGTCACAGTCGTATGGCCCTGTGGTAGTTAGATTCAGTTGTCAACTTCGCCAGGTGAAGGCACCTAGTTCTGTTGCTGTGGACATGAGCCAATGGTACGTGAACCTCATCTATTGCTGATTACATCTGCAGTTGGCTAGGAGGTGTGCCTGCTGCAATGAATGACATTTGACTTAATTGGCTGGTGCTTAAATGAGAGAGCGCAATGTAGCACAGCCCAAGCAGCTCAGCATACCTCATATCAGCACTTGCAGCTCAGCCCAGGCCTTTGGAGATGGAGAAAGGAATCACCCCGGGGAAAGTTGTTGGAACCAGAGGCCTGGAGAGAAGGCCAGCAAAGACCATCTTGTGCCTTCCCACGTAAGAAAGAACCTCAGTTGAAAGTTAGCTGCCTTTCCTCTGAAGAACTAATGAAATAAATCCCCTTTTATTAAAAGCCAATCCACTGCATTCCAGCAGCTAGCAAACTACAACAGGCTCTCTCTCATAACATTGCAGTAAACTTATTCAAAGCCAGCAGGTGAATCACTTTCTTTCAGAAAGGTCCCAGTCCCCCTTTTAGAGCTCACCTGATTAGGTCAGGCCCACCCACGGTTATGTCTCTCCTGATGAACTCAAAATCAAATTGTGGGAATGATGTCCCATAATGTTCACAGGTCCCACTTTCATTCAAGGAGAAGGGATTATACAGAGCAAGTATAATCTTAGGGGCCATCTTAAAATTCTGTCTACCACACTGACTATTGTTTACTTTGGCAAGCTGCTGAACCTCTCTTAGTCTGTTTTCCCATTGATGCAATGGGAATGACAATATTTTCTAGTTCATAGGGTTGTTGAGAGGACTGAATGAAATAGAAATAGAAATAAATGTTAGAATCATAGTGGAGAAGATATTCCTCCCCCTCCCCAACAATGAAATGGTTTTGCAAGTAGAACATATGAACATCTGCTAAAGGAGTTGAGTTTTGTGGTTTTTTCCTGATGATTTAAGTTAAAAACAAAACAAGATTTCCTAAGAACAAAGGTTATTAAAAAAAATCATAGGTCTGTACAACACAGTGAACCCTATTGTAAACAATGGACTATATAGTAACACTATATAATCATACAGTTATATTGTGCTATTAATAGTACACATATGAAAATGTTCTTTCTTGAATTGTAACAAATGTACCACATGAATGCAAAGTGTTAAGGATAGGGTGGTATGTGGGAACTATATTTTATGCATGATTTGTCTGTGAACCTATAGCTTCTCTAATAAAAAAGAATAGAGGTTATTTAACACTAGAAGTTCCTAGCCAGTTAGTTGTCTTGGAATGTCTAGGTATAGGTCTTCCTAGAGATATCCTTCTAATTTGATTCTTTGCTGAATGAGTAATGTACAGTACTGATGCTTGAGTTCATAACCTCTCCTCTGGAACTCAAGGTATGCTCCCTAGATAAGAGTAAAAGGTTTCAGATATTAATCTAGTGATGAAAAAATGGTTTGGTATATCAGTGAGCTATAATTGAGAGTACCCAACTTGTATTTTGTACAGCAGGAAATAATCAGTTTACACTGCCTGTGCTGGGTTTCTAATATCTAATATTAGCAGTGTGGCCTCATAATAGTCCTGCAATTTAGACTTAATTTATATTCAGGTAAGCTACTAAGGCATAGTCATGTAAGGGGACTTTTGAGTATGGTTCCAAGGATAACCCTAGAAGGAAATGAGTAGGGGTTGCTGTTGCTTGTTGCCTGCAGAAATTTATTATATTTCGATAATACTTGGAAAACGCCCACATACACAAATAGTTGTTTTGAAGCCCCATTTTTCAGATAGGAAGATTGGGGTGGGGGGGTGGAGAAAGGGAGAGAGGCAAAGAGGAAAGAAAAGAAACAAAGGGAAAAGAAGAGGATAGAGAGACAAGGGAATACCTAACATTTGCTGAAAGAGTCACTTCTTGGAGTTTGATTCTTTATTCTTTACTGAACTTGGATATTACTTCTCAGAATAATTAAACATTCCACTCCATTCAGTAGTGACAAATCTGTATGTTTATCTTTCATGTGAAAAGTTTGGAAGTTTGAGCGTGTAATTAAGACCCAACCCCAGAAAGGGTAGCTTGTAGAATATCAGCCTGGTGGAGCCGGGGAACCTTAAAAGCCTACGGGATCCCATGTCGCCAGTACCCCACCTACTCTCACTGGGCTCGGCTACCACACCCAGAGTTGGTTCCCTTTCTGGGACTCTCACTAGTTCACAAGTGTCCTTCCACATCAGGTGCCTCAGGAGGAGCCTAGCTGGGGGAGGCGTCACAGAATTTGTGACCTCATTGAGAAGACCTCAGTTCTAGTTCCTTTGCCCGCAAGTGGGGAAGTCTAAAAAGATGTTTATAAGGCTTTCCTTCCCATCTGTGCTTTAGGCCATCTGCCTGCTCTCTCAATATTTCTACCTGTACCACCTCTGAAAAACAAAGCTGCTGATATGCTTTTGGATTATGAAAGCAATACTTGTTTATTCTAGGAATACTCTGGGGAAAAACAGAAAAGGAAAAGGAAAAAAAAAATCACCTCTAATTCCACCACTCAGAATTTGCTCGGAACATATTTACTTTTAGCTACCTTGAACTTGTCAGTAAAAATGACAGCTACTTTCTCCCACTTCCTGTGTAGGTGGTACAATAACACCTACTTCTTCCCCGGTCAAATTTCAGCACCTTAAACAATCTGCACGCAGGAGAGCACTGAAAAAGGCCTCAGCAGAGAAGCTTAGCCGTCATGGCAGACATTCTGTCGCAAGGCATTTCCTCAGCACTTCTCAGGTTGTGGCCACATCCTGAGGCCAGTTGCTGGGAAGAATACAGGGACCTTGTTCAGCAGGCCTGGCGTCTAGGTACAGTTTGTTGAAAAGTCTGTAAAAGGGCTTTAAAGTCTTTGGTCATACCCCTGCTGCTAATCCAGCCGCACAGCAACATCACATAGGTGTTGATGGTGGGGGCGGGGGGCAGGGGTTGTTAGGCAGACTATCGCTCTTTAAGAGAAGGAGGCTTTTATCTCTTGTGTCTACTCTCAGCTGATTAGGTCAGGTCTTGTTCACTGACAGCCCAAAAGAGTTCTGGCCAAGGTTCCTGAGGGCCAGAAAGACACTGGGACTTTGCAGGTGGTTGCTTCTTACTTGATGACTACCTTACTTAAATACCGAAAGTGGCTGCTTTCAGATTGTGGTGTTTGATGACAACAGGGACAAGCCTACAACCTGACTAGAGGCTGTGGCTTCTGTAATAGGTATTGTTATGTTCCTGAGATCTGGAAAACTTCCTGGCCTTGGCCTGGATTGCTGCCCCAGAGAAACCTCTGAGTGGTCAGAGGAAAGAAGAAAAAGCTCAGTGGTTTAGCAAAGATGGGGTGACTGATAGTGAATTGAAGTGCTTAGCAGCATCTCTGTCTTGAATTCTGGAGAGAGATTTAATTTGCTTTCCTGCTTGAAGATGGGATGTTATTTAAATGCAGGATGAAAATTGCGTTGGAGAGAGTTGGAGTTAAATAGCAAGAAATCGTTCTGTCATTACTTCTTCTACCTATACATATATAAAGCAGAGAAGCAATCATTTTGTTTTGCCAGAATTATCTTGGTTCTGAAATATGTAACCAGTGGTGATGGAGAAATTACACTGATTTTCCTCCCTGAGTATATAAAAATTCCACATGCAAGCAAGTGTTGTCCATTGAATAGTCTCCCAGCATGGGAGGCCACATACTCCCTAAGGTTCTCGTTGCTGAAAACAGGGAATTTCCTTTGGAATGAGTTTGAGTTAACTGAGATGGCCAGGGCTTTTACTATATAGTCACATCTCATGTACTGTATGTATTTTTTATCATTATATGAGTTTCTGCATTTTAGTAATAAAGAAAAATGATGATTTTTTAAAAACTTGACTTCAGTGGTTTAATTCATTTCTCCATGTCTGTAATTATATCAGTGATAATATTTGCCCATTTTTGGAGTTGAAATAGGTCCAGTCATCTCAAGCTAGCAGATTCTCTTAGTCTGAGGCTTCATGTAACCTATCGAAATGTTAAGTCTTTTTTTTTAACTCTTTAATAGTATAATATAACCTATATACAAAGTAAAGAAAGGAAAAAGCAATAGTATTCAAAGCACTATTCAATAAGTAGTTACAGGACAGATCCTAGACTTTGTCATGGGCTACCATTCCATCATCTCAGATTTTTCCTTCTAGCTACTCCAGAATATAGGAGGTAGAAGGAATATATATTTTTTAATCATCACAATCAACTTTTTTTGAGTGTGAAAAATACCATATATACAAAAAAGCAATGATTCCAAAGCACAGCACAATTAGTTGTAAGACAGATATCAGGGTTTGGTATGGGTTACAATTCCACAATTTTAAGTTTTTAATGCTACCTGCTCCAAGATACTGGAGATTAAAAGAAATATCAGTATAATGATTCAGCAGGCATACTTGTTTGTTAAACCCTAACATCTTTGCATAGCTCCACCATCACTTGATCTTTCTATCCCACTCTTTAGGGGTATTTAGGCTATGGCTATTCTAACATTTTCATGCTGGAAGGTGCTGTCAGTATTATGGGGTAGGGAGATGGAACTAGCTGATGTTCTGGAGAGGTTGGGCCCTCTAGGTTTCAGGACTTAACTGGTCCGGGGACCCATCTGGAGGTTGTATGAACTCCTGAGACTTTTAAAGCACCTTTTGTGAGAACTTGGATAAGAATTTCTGTCTTTTACTTTTGGAACAGTGTGTCATACACATAGCAAGTGCTCAATAAATATTTTTTGGTGGATGTGTCTTTGATAGCAGAGAGATTTTTGAACACTGGTCCCAAAGTCCTTATACTCTGAAGTTTCTGTGTTAATTGAAACACTAAGTGTCACAGATCAACTTAAGTGAATCCAATTCGGAAAAAGAAAAATAATAGAAAAGGGATAGAGGAACATCAAAATGTTAACCATGGTCATCTATAGATGGTGGGATTCTAAGTGATTTTATTTTCTTTATGTTTTTGGATTAAAAATTCTTCAATATATGTACATGTATTGGTTTTATAAGTACGCAAAACCAATAATCATAGAAAAATAATGTAGCTTCTTTATATGAAGCTAGCAATGCAGTAGAGCTTAACCTTTCTTAGGTCACTGGGATTCTGGAAAGCTCTGGACACTTTTCCTAGAGAGGTGTACATATAACATTTTCCATATAGCCTTCAGAGTCTTACAGATCCCATAACCCATCCAGAAATCTTGTAAGACCCAGGATTTTAGGAATTAAGAAAAGTGATACCCAAAATGGGGTTGGCTGCCAAATAAATGTGGAAGAATGTAGAGATAGTGTATATTTGCATCAGTGTGGTGGTATCTAATTCAGTCGCACAGCCCTTGTATCAGGCTGGGGAAATCATTCAGGATGCCGTCGTAAGAGGTTTTTCCACTTGTGAAAGCTCTAGCGTCCTGTTCTTTCATAGTCCATAGCACAGCAAGCTGATTAGGAATAAGTAAAAGCATTAAGGGCAAGGCTGAAAGCCCAGCTGAGCCTGGATCTTGTGGATGTGTAAATGAAGCACCTGAGCATCCCATTGGGATTTTCTCCAGCAGCAGCGGCAGCAAAACTGGAAACCTCTTGGAGCAGCAGCAGCGAAAAATGAGCAGGGGTTGATCCAGGGAAATGGCAGTGAACGTGGTTCAAAATGGGGAATTAGTGTGAGGGCTATTGGCCATCAGGTTGAGGTAGAATTGAAAATGAAAGCAAGACAGGAATCGGCTGACATATTGAGGGAGTGGGCAAGAGTTATATTAGTCTAGCCAAAAAATGTACTGGAGAGAATGTGAAGAGGTTCTTTTCCAGGAAAGACATAAGTGTTGCCATTATGAAAATGAGCTGACTGAGCCAGATGCCATAAGTAGAGCCCTGGAAGGTAGGATTCTTCTGGGCATGTGCAACACTGCATGTACTTTGGAGTACTTTTAAGAGAGGAAATAAGAAAATGTACCTGTGGACAAATTTAGTACGCAGACTAAATGTGAGGCCACGGGAGGGAGCTACAGAGAGCAAGAGGTTGCTTAGAGGAAAGTTTGGCAGTGGCATAACTATGTCCAGCATGAATGGAGTAGTGCTTGAGTCATCAACTTTCAGGTCTAATAGTGTCCATCTTCACATGATTTTCTACCTCCCGATACTTTTTGTCTCTTTGTGTTTGTGTGCCTTGTTCTGTGAAGACTTCATATGTTGCACTGTGAATTTACCAAAAGATAAATTAATGATAAATTAATGGTTATTAAAGTGTTCAGTAGCAGTGCTCCTTTGGACAACTTCCCCAATATGTATATTTCAATGAGTGTTTTATAGATGTGGTCATCTTGAAACCCTCTCAAGAGGCAGAAATCTTAATGCTGAGAGTTACGAAGATATTGACAATGAAGTTATAGTTTGCTCATTCAGTCATTCAACATCAAATTTTGAGGATCTGGGGACAGAGCAGTGAACAAGAGAAAGACTCTGCAGTCACAGAGCTTCATGTAGTTGGGGAAGGACAGAAAAAGAAACTGACATCAGTACCTTGTGATAAGTGTAGGATTTGGAAGAAAAGACAGCTTAAAGCACTGGGGTTGAGGGAGTGGTCATTTCTACCTGGATAGGCCAGGCAGCTTCTTGGAATCTTGGGAGATGGGAAGGAAACTAGGCAGAGGGGTCAGGATGAACAAAATTGGGATAACAAGGACCCATCAGGAGCAATGCTGATGGGTCCTGGTTGGAAGGCACTGGCTGCTGGCTGAAGGTGGAGGCCAGATCACAAAGGGTTTCGTAGGCTTTGCTGAACAGATTGGATTTTATTCAGCGGGCTCTGGTGGGGTTTAAACAAGGAATGCTGTGATCCGACTTATGTATCACCCAAAGTTTAACCATTTTGAATCAAATTAGACATTGGGAAAGCAATGGGAACAAATTAAGTGCAGATCGGCAGCTGATCTTTTCAAAATGAAATGTTCAGGCTAATTCTGTCTCACAAGGAAGGCACAAGCATTCTCTACCTCTTTTTAAAGAATGGCTCTTTAAATAAATAGGGCTAGCACTTTATTTTCCTCAATTGTTTTGTATGCAGTTCTGACTACTTTTCCATAATTTGGTGTATTGCTCCTGGAAAATATAAACAATAGGGTACATTTTCAGCCTATGCTGTCATTTTATAGATTAATTTCCATTAGTGCTGTAGTGTCTGACCTTCTGGCTTTGAGTGCGTAAATATGAGTAAAACATCTGTTCATGTCATTCCCCCACTTAAAAACCTCTGCTGGCTCTCCATCATCTATCTCTAGGAAGCAACCTAAACTCATTGCCTTGGCATACGTGGCGCTCCATAACTGTGTCTTTCCAGCTCCTCCCTGCCATTTCTCCTTATCCTGTACATCCCCAGACTGGCTGACCACATGCTTCTATTCCTCCATGCTGATACTTATGCTCTCTTCTTTACTTGTAATGCCTTTTTATTCACCTTGCCCACTATGGGAATTTTTATTCAGTCTTTCCAGACTCAACTCAAATGCTGCCTCCTCTCTGAGCCTTCCTTACCTGATGTCCACATTGTTCTGTGTCCTCTATCTTAGCCCTTACTCTGCTGAGTTTTAGCTCTCTCTTTAGGGGCCTGTCTTTCCCTTTCTCCAAGGACTGGGTCCATGTCTTGTCCATCTTTGTTGCACCCCCTGCCTGACACCTGGCTTGATGATCAGTGAATATATAGAATTAAACCGTGTGCTGTTGTACAGTTCGTATTTCTGAAGAGCCCTCAGGGAATGGCAGAGCAGCAGGTCTTACTATTATACTAGGCCAGACTGGAAGTTGTGGCTATAGGGTAGGATTCTTGGGCTTTGAAATCTTACCTTTTTAGTGAGGAGCAGCATGGTTTCTGTACTGGGAACATAGAGTCTTTTTAGGGATAAGGAAGTAAAACCAAGTAGGTTATTTTTCTCTTTTTTTAAATGGCTTTATTAAGATATAAATTCACATACATACAGTTCACCTGTTTAAGGCGTACAACTCAGTGGCTTTTAAGTATAATCACATAGTTGCACATCCATTACCACAGTCAATTTTAGAACATTTTCATCACCTCGAGGTTGTTTATTTAAGATTTTCAAAACACTTTCGTAGGGGTCCACCCCTAAGATTTCTTTCTTTCAAATGGTCTCTCTGGTGATAGGGGGTTTTGTCATGGTGAGAGTACTAGCTTAAAGAAAGAAACAAAGACTGTAGATGGGCCAGACATTTTTATTTTTGGAGGAAGATGTGTAAAAAAGATAAATACCCAAGTGATGATTGTCTAAGGGATGCTGGTCTTATTTAACATCCTTTCTAGTGATAGAGGGAGGATAAAACTATAGGAGCTGTAACACAGTGAGACCCTATCAGGCTGTATATGTGGACAGGAAAGCAAGAGATGAGCAAGAGATAAGTAGATAGGATTTGAGAAAATAATTAAAATGTATTAATGAGATAACAGGCTCTGAGTTTAATTGTAACCTTCTAAAGCAACCTAGGAGTAATTGTAGACTGGTCACTGAGGATACTTTGCTCAAGGCGTTTTAGGGCCAATAGGATAGGAAAATGTGAGACATATTCAATAGAATCCTACCTCACCTCAACCTCCAGAAAATGGAACCTAGCTGAAGAAGGTGTACCTATTTAAATATGACTGGGATATATAGGATAAATTTGAGTTAGGTTTGCCACATTCTGGAATATTATACCAAGAAGTAGGGTGTCTTCTGACTTTTTAAAGATGTAAACTTAAAAGATAAATAACTATCACATTGTTTATATTAAAGGCTTTTAAAATGTATTACCTCATTAAGTGTTACAGGCTGAAAATACTAGTGTATATATTAATATATATATTTATACATAGTAGAAATATTGCTTCATTATCAGGAGCAAATAAATGGGCTGAGTAGACTACTTTAGAGATTACAGAGCTTTTGTAATTTGAATAGGTTTATATTGCTGTGTTCAAATGATCCAGACAAGACCTTTATGTTTATATGTTTGCATTGAATGTAAGTAATTTAACGGGTTAAATCTACCTACCTTTGGAACATCTGTGCACTTTAATTTACATTTTGTTCTGCTTGAATTGCAAGGTATGTTATGGTTCTGTTTATAAAATTCAGGAAATCAATGAGATTTCATTTCTTGTTACAAGTTTACAAGATTCAAGTCAGGTTAAAAATCAGTTGATGGGCACAGAGTGGGTGCAATTTCTACCTGCATGAAAGAATTATTTGCAGTAATTCCGAATGTCTATGTGAACTTGTTAAATTCTTTGATTTGTTAGAAAGTCATTACATATTACCAAGGCACATATAGAGAGAGAGAGGAGAGAGAGAGAGAGAAAGGAAGGGAGAGAGTCAACTATATATATATAGTTAATAATGGTGTGCCATAGAATATAAACAATGCTCTTCTAGTTTTGAAAAGGTACTTTGCCATTCTCTCAATTAATTCAAGCCATTCTTTTCACTTTCTTCCTCTTTTTGTCTTACCTTTGAGTCATTCAAATTCTCATTAGCACAGAGTGAGCACAAAGCAAGGAGGAATTGAATTCAAATAATCTTTTCTACCTGTCAGTCAGCATGGTGAGTGAAGTTATAATTATTGTTTAAAATGAAGTTTTGGCGTATAGACTTCATCAAAATTCTGTTTGTTCATTTTCAGATTATGTACATTATTTGCATAATATTTGAGTTGACTGTGTTGAAAAAGATTTGTTAATGGGTTTTGAACCAATCATATAACATATGTAGAGACTTTTTACTTTTAAAAATAGAGTTTATAGGTTCTCAAGCTCATGGAAGAGCAAAATAATGTTGTATTTAAAATGATTTCTTCCCTTTTCTAAAGCTCTAAAAGGGGGAAAAATGGGTTTTATTTCTCCCCAATGTTTTTTATTTTAGATTTAATAGCTTTAAAACCTTATTTTACTGAAACTTAGAGCAGGAAGTTGTTCCTCAATTATGGAATCTGAAAATGTTAATGCTTTGCTCTCTCTCTCCTCGTGTGCTGCCATTTTGGCTGGGAAGGTGTAAGTGTGTAAGATCAGTCTCTTTGTATTCATTCAGCTGGTTTTCCTTCACGCACCACAAAGCTTCTGGCTTTGTAGTTCTCACGGTTCTCTTCTAGGTTCTGTGGAGGATACGGAGATGAATTAGACACAGTTCCTTGACAATATCTTACTGGTGTTTTTTGTTTTGTTTTGTTTTGTAATTTGATTCTTACCCACTTGAAGTTGGATCTGCCAACTCCTTTTCCCAAAGTAAAAGACCTAGGGTGCTAATCCCTGCTCTTTGATGGCAAATGCTAAATTGGAAGCAACAGCTTAAAAGCACAAACTTCTTTATCCAATTACCCTCCAAGCTCCTTAAACCAGCCAAGCTCAGCATTATCAGGGCAATAAGAAGGCATGGTCTCACTTTGGTAAAAATGATAGTACAGTTTGAGTAAGTTTTAGTAGATCCTAGAAGCACTTTATAATGTAAATCCATCCAAGGGAAAACAAATCGCTATAGGAGCATGGGAAGGGAAATGTTTTGTTTTGGTTAAGTTCGATACACAAAGGTTTATGTGTCCTAATAGGTCTGGAGTTCATTAGGTTTGAATCCCAGTTCTGCTACTACAGTCTGAGCTTCGGTTTCCTCATTTGTAAAATAGACATAATTAAAGAACCTCCCTTGCAGAGTTTTGTGTGTGTGTGTGAGAATTAAATGAAGAAATAGATGTAAAATGTTTAGCTTGGTATATAGTAATGCTTAGTGTAAATGGGAAGAGAATAAATACAAAACACTTCTCAATCTCCAGGTGTTTACATTCTTGCTGAGGACCAAGCAGACCGGTCACCCACAAAACTGGTTAGTGCCAGTGCAAGGCTATGAGTAAATGCCACATTTAAGGGCTGTCGATGAGAGGGATGGGGAGGTCAGGGTATCACAGGAATACCCTGTTAGGAATAAGCATAACCCAGTGATTTTGTACAAAGTGTGTTCTTCCTTGAGCTCTTTGCTTTAAGAAAGGTCTGTATTGAATGCAGTTTTTCTTTGGGTTTCCGTGCCAAAATTTGCCCTGAAAACAAATCTTTAAAAAACTATAGTCGGGTCTACATTGTCAGGTAGCCCACCCTCCTCTAGCATCATCATCAGATTACATGAATTCAAAGTTCCTTTAGTTCTTGCAGTTCCATTTGGGGAAGAGGGAAATAAGTGACCTGGTGAAAGATTAGTCATGCAATGTAGAAAAGACAGGGCCATAACAAAGTCAGATACTCTATATAAACCTTCTGAAACATTTCCTTTATAGCTATGGTTCCTTTGTTGCCATGCCTTGTAGGTCCCCTTCTAGAAACCTGTAGTTTACCATAGTGATGTTTCTCAGTTCTGTTTATCACAACACAAATTTCACTGCTCCTTACCCTCATCCATGACTCTCAACAGTTGCCTAGTCTCTGATCTTAGAGAATTTATGAATAAAAATAGGAGACAATATTAAAATAAAATAAATAAAATAAAAATAGGAGGACATATAATACTAAAAATCTTATAATTGACAGCAATGTGAATAGATGGCTTACATACTTTAGTGAGCAAGAATCACACATATAATCACTTTGTTGGAAGAAAATGTGGCCCTCAGAGGGTATGTTAGGTGCACAGAAGCCAAATGGGGCTTTGAGTTATGATAGCTTCTGTGGTTACCTCGAATGTCTAGGGTTTATCTACCTCCCCCATTAGACTATGAGCTTCATGATGGCAGGGTCAGTTTCTTCTTCATCTTTGCCTTCCCAGGTACTAGCATAGGGTCTGACTGTTAGCAGGGGCTCCATAAGTGTGTCATACACAGAACTCACCTTTTTTGCATGCTGTCAGAGAAATTTCATAGCCCCAGTGGCCACTCTGAGTATTAATTGTTGTTTTTTTTTTTTTTAAAGCTATTTGCTGTGGAAAAAGTTCTACAAACTGACTTAAATGCCTAGGGGTCTGGAGAAATTTCCAAGTGAGGAGGGTAGAGAAATGAAAGGAAGAAGAGACTCACTGAGTCACCCCTCCTTTTGGGTGTGATATTTCTTTCCACTTCTCTTCCACTACCAGTGCAAATATTTTCAATTAAAAATGTTTAGGTGCCATTGAAACTGTAGTCTGACCAAAGCACTATGATGATGAGTTTCTAACTTTTGGTTCAATAATTCTGTTTCTTGCACCAGTTGTTGCCATGTTCCCTCTTACACTGAAACTTAATTTGGAGGAGGAGGTGGTAGTGGTAGTGGTGGTGGTGCAGGGATATTTTTTAATTGGTCCTGTGCCCGCTGTTAAGCCTTCTGCCTTCGTTCTGGTTTCCCTCCCCGGTGTGGTACAAGAGAGTCAATGAAGCTACTGTTCGCTTTTGACTTGCAGAAGAGACATTCTTTGAATTCTTAAGGAGAACTAGTTTCTAAAGTAAAAGATTTACTGGTAAACTAATGACCTTTGGTGTAATATATAAGCAGAAGTAACTGGGCTGATCTTGTGTAGTTTATGGAGAAATAATTATGCAGTTATTATTGCCTTTTAAATGAAAATGAAATTATATGGTTAAGTTTTTAATGCTAGTACAGACTTGCTAGGAATGTGGGCTTTTAAATACATTAATGGTTTGATGGTTGAATATACACATTCATATACAAATTTACACATTTATTTTAGAAATCACAAGCATGGTATTATTCTTATATGTGGAGATGCTGAAAGATCAGTCATCCTATGCAGGGGCTGTAGAGGAACCGCTACAAAATCATAAAGTCAAAGTATTTGATTCTGTTGGTGAGTCTCAGGATGTTTTGTTTTTTGGACCAAGAAGCAGATTGTAACAGAATCTTTACTAATGAGCTTCCTTTTTAAACTCCTCTACCACTTCCTCCTGCATTAGAAATTCTACGTCGTGAAATCATGCATTTCTTTAGAGTTTTTGGGTTTACACATGAAGTCCATTTAGATTTCATCCTTAATGGCCTGAGTAAGCATAGAAGAGTGTACTTACTGGGTCCCACACTGTAGAACAAAGAGTGACATTTTTATTTTATTTTAATAAGTGTTAGGAAAATGCAGATTTATTTTCATTTTGGGGGGTTAGAGAAAGTTTCCTTTTCAATAAATGCATTTAAACGAAGAAGAGACTTGATTTGAAGAAAATTGTGAAGTGAATGATTGTGCAGAAGGTCCAGCAAAAATCATGAAGATTCTGTGTGAATAAGCAAGTTTGGGGCAATGCTGGTAATAGAAAGAAAAGGACTAGGAGTGGGAAGACTTGGGTTTTAAATCCTGATTTGCTATTAGATATAGACAAATGAACTTGAGCCCTCTGAGCCATTTTGTTCAGGTGTACAATTGAAAGATGGTATTTTCCTTGCCTACTTGACAGATTTTTGATGAAAAAAATCTGGATAGAATGCATATGAAAGTGTTGTTTTTTTTTAAGACTATAAAGTGCTCTTCCAAATGAAACAACAACAAAAATACTAATAACATCACTTCCAAGTTATTTCCATACTGAGAAAGAGATCAGTGAATGAGAACTTTCAAAGGCAAACTGTTTGGTTTTTTTTTTCCTTTGTGAAAACTGAAAGGGTTCCAAATTTAGGTTGACGGTTTTGCTGTCACTGCTTAGGAAGAGAAGACTGAAACATATGCTTGCTTCGCACCAGATTGCATAAATGCTTTTGCCTTTTACTTAACGCTGCCACAGAACTGCATAGAATTAGATAGTGGAAACTTGGTATTGTCTGAATAATGTTTATAAAGTATTGTTTGTGTTAACTCAGGCTTCTTGAATTATAAAAGGTACCTTTACAGAAGTCAATCAGTGCATCAACTGGCAGGAAAGATAAATCACAAACCTGAGAAAGAGAGACCCTTTTTCTTGTGATAGAAACTATATTTAGAGTGACTGTATAAGTCTAAAAATACCATAACACTAAACAGGAAACTTAGATAAGGAATATGTTCTAGATCACTGGGCAGAGCCATCACTTAAATCATGATCATTCACAAACTCAAAGGTTTTCCTTAACCTTGCACCAGCAGAGTTAAAACTGAATTCTAAATTATTTTGTGTAGCGGGGGGGCTTGGTGCATGTTCTGGTATTCGAGACCGGGTCTCCCACATGGAAAGCAAGATTCTACCGCTGAACCATCCGTGCACCCAAAGCAGAATTCTATTGGAATAGAAATGTAGGGTTTATTTCTTTGGGCTGACTCTTACTGCAGTTCTTTCTCTTCCATTACCAGTTTGAATATTGCTTTTAATGCCCAGGACAGGGTTGTTGAAGAAAATTGTGGCAGAAAGGGTAGCTTAGTCCCTTTTCTTCTTTTTTACAGCAATGAAGGCTGATTCACAGGCTTACGTCTGTCATTTAGGGGAAGCTTAGTATGACGCACGAGAGCCACCCCAGCTTTCTCTGGTGCACAGCTACCCCTGAAAATGGAATTAGGAAGAAGACTCAGGAAAGCTTAGTTGATCAATTTTAAATGTAAAGTGAAAGCTTGTTTTCTGTAGCATGAATATAGGTTTCTCAAAGCACATGGGGAGCTGTAAGTTTTATTTTCTGAAGACATATACTGTACATTTAAACAGGTGACTTATTATGATCTGTGCTTTTCCATATTAATTTAACAGTTGCATTAGAAAGTAGAAGGAGTTTTTGCTTTTTTGTTTTTCAAAATTACTTGAAGGTACTCAGAAAGTTATTGTACAAAAAGTTAACAGTTGCTAATTCAACAAGTTAAACATTGAGATTTGAGGGTCTGTTTTTACAGTCTGTATTAGGATAATAAATACTTTTAAGTTCTTTTCAGTGCCTAAGGCTAGCTTTCATGAATGGGGTTTTATTCATTTAATTTTTCTAAGAAATTAATCTCAAAGTCAAGGTGTTAGACCTGGAAGATGTAGTCACAGTTTCCTTTTGCTTGGGTCCATAAAAGCAAGGGATTTAACTTTCCTATTAGAAAAATCTCTGAGTTCCTGAAATGGGAGATTTTTCTTCTGTTTCAACTCATTTTGTATTAGTATTCACAGGCATGAGTGGAATGATCTGCTTAATTGGATCTCATTGAAATATTCTTCCAATAAGCATACGGCTACAGATGCAAATTTTATTTTCCTCCTTTAACTTTAAAAAAGCTTCATATTGCAGTAACATGTATATAAGTCAGAATTTGCCATTTCAGCCACATAGGCACAATTTGATGGTATTAATTACATTTGCAATATTGTGCAAACATGACCAACATCCATTACCTAAACTTTTTCATCACCTCAAACAGAATATAAATCAAGTTTTAAGATATTAAAAAAAAACAAATAATAGGGGGAACAAAGGTTAAAATATATTGAGTAGATGGAAATATTAGTGGTCAATGAGAGGGAGGGGTAAGGGATATGAGATGTATGGGTTTTTGCTTTTTTCGTTTTTATTTCTTTTGCTGGAGTGACGCAAATGTTCAAAAAATTGATCATGGTGATGAATACACAACTATGTAATGATATTGCGAGCCACTGATTGTATACCATGTATGGAATGTCTGTATGTTAAGAATGTTCGTGTTTGAATGCTGTTTTATCAATAAAAATATTTTAAAAAGTTATAACTTTGTTGGTGTCTTTTAGACTTGTCAAATGCTAATTCTCATTGATTAAAATGGTTTACTTTAATCTTTCTACGTAATCTTATAGAAGAAACTTTGCAATGCCTTTGAAATATGTTGCTAAAGCTGTGGCCTATTGTATGGATACAGTATATAGGATACTGCCACAACAACTATGTACACAAATATGATATAAACTTGATTCTAAGTTCTAATATGTGTTAAATTTGTTTTCACCATACAATTTTTATTATAAAATTATTTTTTAAAATTTAGTTTAAGTAAAACAATATTATTAGAAATCACTAATAAATACCCATCTTGGTTGAGATAAGTATGTTGAAACATGGCACCAGTTAAATCTGAAGGTCTCAAAGTTCATTTAGCAATTAGTGATTGGGTGCTGACTGTGTGCCAGGAACTGTTTTGGGTGCTGGTGTTAGCAGTAAAAATCCCTGCCGTCAAATAGAGAAGTAAAATATATATCATATCAGGTAGTCGTATAAGAAGTTCAATGAAGGAGAAAAGGTGGGAAGGTGGGTGGTGGGATCCTATTCCAAGGTCAGTGCCTCGCAAGTTGGTATTTTCATGTATTTCTCAGGGGAGGAAAGGCTGTGTGATATGTAAAGAGCAGAGCATTTGCAGTCACAGACCCGAGTTTGAATTCTAGTTCTGAAGGTGAGCCAGCTACTTAACTGGAAGGCTGCTTCCTCATCTGTAAAATTGGGGTAATGATTAAACCTGTATCATAGTTATTATTAATATAGCATGAGACCATGTACAGAAAGCACTTAGCATAGTGCCTGGCATATAGAATGAGCTCAATAAATTCTATTATCACTCTTATTAAGTCACATCCTGGATGTCTCTGTGTCATTGACCCTGCTTCTTATACCCTTAGCCTCAGTGTGAGCCCTTCTATTTAGTGGCTAGGTCGTCTGGAAACCCAACAAGGGTCCATTGTCTTTGCTGCCTGGAACCTCACTCTTTCATGCCTTACTCATTGGAGCAGGCATCTCCAGTACCCATACTTTCCCCAACTGTGCTGGTGTTTGATGTATCCTTTGGAAAGTGTGCCTGGTACAGAGTAGACATTTAAATGCTGATCTTTTCTCTCTTTCAGCTATCTGGTGAATAGTGCATTTTCAGTAAATACAAATGGACAGTCTTCTAAATATGCCACTTTTTGGTTTACTTTAATTAAATGAATGTTTAGAAAGGCACATGGATAAGCAGAGTGGAGTCTATGTGTGTGTGCATGTGTGCATTTAATGTGTGTGTCTAGGTATGGAGAATATTTCCCTTGTAAAAGCATCTCCTTTAGGTCCTTATCACTATTCCCTTCTTTTGTGAAAGAATTTATCTTTAGTCAATAGAGACATTTTTCTATTGTGTGTCTGACTGTAACTTTTTTTTCTCTCTTGTAAAGGAAAAGACCAAAGTTGTTGAGCCCCTGGACTATGAGAATGTTGTCACTCAAAGAAAAACCCAGATTTACAGTGACCCACTCAGAGACTTGCTTATGTTTCCAATGGAAGATATATCTGTGAGTTCAGAAGCACTTCTTTAAAGAACTGAATTTAGTAAGTCAGTTCTTACCACAAGAATGTTCTCTGTCTTTTAGATCTCAGTGATAAATCGCCAACGCAGAACGGTGCAGTCCACAGTACCAGAAGATGCTGAAAAAAGAGCCCAGAGTTTGTTTGTCAAAGAGGTAAGTGGCTCAAGTGCCACAGAAGGACATTAATCATGCATTTTATATATTTTTAATTTGGTGTAAATGGAAAACAGAGTTACAATAACTCAACCAACTAACAAGTCTATAAAATGTGATAAAGAGGATACAGCTTAAATATTTTTCACAAATAGATTGTTTAGTCTTTTGCTTTCCGATTTGAGTACGCTCAGGATGTGGAGTCAGGGTTTACAGAAGGGCATATGAATTGAAATTTATTGCGGCCAATTGGTTGAAAGAGGACACAGTTATTCCCGAAAGGAAGAACCCATTACCAGCATTTCCCAAATGATTTTCAAAAGTCTGTCAAGGCGTTTTGATCCCACAAACTCCATACTCCACAACAGTCAGAATAATCTTTTAAAAAGGCATGTTCGACCCACCCCGAACAAGATGGTGGAGTGACATATTGTAGGGCTCTATCCTTCCCCCAGAAAACTGTGAACAAGCAGGAAGAACTGACAGAAACAGCTTTCTCAGAGCTCCAGGAAAGAGTTAAAGGGTTGCAGGAGCAGGTCAAGTGCCTCAAGAAAAAGGCAACTTAAAAGTGGTAGGGGGCAGGCCACCATGGCTTAGCAGGCAGAGTTCTCACCTGCCATGTCAGAGACCCAGGTTCAATTTCCGGTGCCTGCCCATGTAAAAAAAAAAAAAAAAATAGTAGTAAGATCCAGAATTCTCACCTGCCATGCCGGAGACCCAGGTTCGAGTCTCAGTGCCTGTCCATGCAAAAAAAAAGTAGTAGGATCTTGTGGTACCCTGGCTGACCCTGCCCCTCTCCATCCCTTCCTGTCTCCTTACTGGCCTGGTGTGGAGCCCAATGCATGTCTCTGGTCCCAGTTCTGGAGGGAACAGAGAAACCCTCCTGCACATGCTGGGAGTATGTATATCTGTGCAGTCTATCTGGTGGCAACTGGTAGGATCGAAACAGGATGCTTTTCACAGGCTTACAATCTTAGAATTTGCCCTGCACGTAGAGGTGGCTCAGAGAGTTCTCCTGTGGGAGAGCAGTCAAATCACAGCTGACTGGGGCAAAAGTTTGCTGGCTATGGGACATACAGTATAGTGCCTGGAACTATGAGGAAGCACTTTCCTAGGGTAGAAGGGACACACATGGGCCCAAGACAAGATGCAAGCAAAGAAAAGACCTGGGAGGACCCTATACTTTGACCTCAAGCTAATATTGTCTAAACTCACTGTTTGACTAAGCTCTGAGGGAGATAGCATAGGCCGATCTGCAAAGACTGAGAAAGTTGTTTTCTCCCTCCCTTTTTATTATTAGTTCCTGGCATTCAAGGAAAGCTCTGTTATAACACCAGATTGTTGCAAGCTTAAGGAGTCTAAATTCCAGCAATAACACATTAAAATATCAGAATGTCCCGGTTTCAACAAAAGATTATAAAATATAATCTGCCAATTTATCAGGCTTTTAATAAGTAGATGTATGTGTACTTTTCTATATTTCTTTTTTTTCACATTTGTCAGTGCCCAGCTGCATTAAAGTTTTTTTAATTTATTTATTTATTAATTAAAAAATTAACAACAAACAAAAACATTAACATATGATCATTCCATTCTACATATATAATCAGTAATTCACAATATCATCACATAGTTGCATATTCATCATTTCTTAGAACATTTGCATCAATTCAGAAAAAGAAATAAAAATACAACAGAAAAAGAAATAAAATGATAACAGAAGAAAAAAGATTATATATACCATACCCCTTACCCCTTGCTTTCATTGATCACTAGCATTTCAAACTAAATTTATTTTAACATTTGTTCCCCCTATTATTTATTTTTATTCCATATGTTCTACTCGTCTGTTTATAAGGTAGATAAAAGGAGCATCAGACACAAGGTTTTCACAATCACACGGTCACATTGTGAAAGCTATATCATTATTCAATCATCATCAAGAAACACGGCTACTGGAACACAGCTCTACGTTTTCAGGCAGTTCCCTCTAGCCTCTCCATTACATCTTGGTTAACAAGGTGATATCTACTTAATGTGTAAGAATAACCTCCAGGATAACCTCTTGACTCTGTTTGGAATCTCTCAGCCATTGACACTTTGTCTCATTTCACTCTTCCCCCTTGTGGTCGAGAAGGTTTTCTCAATCCCTCGATGCTGGGTCTCAGCTCATTCTAGAGTTTTTCTCAGTCCTTTGATGCTGAATCTCAGCTTATTCTAGGATTTCTGTCCCATGTTGCCAGGAAGGTTCACACCCCTGGGAGTTATGTCCCTCACAGACAGGGGGAGGGTGGTGAGTTTGCTTGTTGTGTTGGCTGGAGAGAGAGGCCACATCTGAGCAACAAAAGAGGCTCTCTTGGGGCTGACTCTTAGGCCTAAATTTTAAGTAGGCTTCACCTATACTTTGTGGAGTTAAGTTTCACATGAACAAACCCCAAGACTGGGAACTCAGCCTATAGTTTTGTTGTCCACACTACTTGTGAGAATATCAAGAATTCAACTTGGGGAAGTTGAATTTCTCCCCGCTGTCACCATTCCCTGAAGGGGACTTTGCAAATACTTTTCCACTCACTGATCAAATCACTCTGGGATTCATCGGGGCATCACCTGGACAGACCAACAAAATCTCATGTCCTACCCAAGATTCCAAGTACTTGTGGTGTTCAATCAAGCTATCTACATAAGTTATATTAGGAAATGCACTAGTCAAAATATAAATTTTGTACCAAATAAACATTATTTGCTTTAGTCTCACACATAAGGTGACATTTTAAAATATTAATTACCATCTATTTTCAGCACCCTGCAGTAATGACATTCCTTTGTTCTTCTTCATGAAAAAACATTTTTAAAATTTGTACATTTAGTCACTATTATTATACACTCTAGGCATTCCTAGATTATACCATCTCAATCTTTAACATCTATCTTTCTTTCTGATTTCATTTATGTCCCCAGCCCTCTTCCCTCTATCATTCTACATGCAGCTTCATTCAGTGTTTTAAAATGATTGTATTACAGTTAGGTAATATTGTGCTGTCCATTTCTGAGTTTTTATATTCAGTCCTGTTGCACAATCTGTATTCCTTCAGCTCCAATTACCCAATATCTTACCCTATTTCTATCTCCTGATGGTCTCTGTTACCAACGAAATATTCCAAGTTTGTTCACTAATGTCAGTTCATATCAGTGAAACCCTACAGTATCTGTCCTTTTGTTTTTGGCTAATCTCACTCACCATAATGTCCTCAAGGTCCATCCATGTTGTTACATACTACATAACTTTATTCTGTCTTAAAGCTGCATAATAGTCCCTGTATGTATATACCACAGTTTGTTTAGCCACTCATCTGTTGATGGACATTTTGGCTGTTTCCATCTCTTTGCAGTTATACATAATGCTGACATAAACATTGGTGTGCAAATGTCCATTTGTGTCCTTGCCCTCATGTCCTCTGAGTAGATACCTATCAATGGTATTGCCAGGTCATATGGCAATTCTATATTTAGATTTTTGAGGAACCACCAAACTGCCTTCCACAGCGGTTGCACCATTTGACATTCCCACCAACAGTGGATAAGTGTGCCTCTTTCTCCACATCCTCTCCAGCACTTGTCATTTTCTGATTTGTTGATAATGGCCATTCTGGTGGGTGTGAGATGATATCTCGTTGTGGTTTTGCTTTGCATTTCTCTAATGGCCAGGGAAGTTGAGCATCTCTTCACCTGCCTTTTGGCCATTTGTATTTCCTCTTCTGAGAAGTGTCTGTTCAAGTCTTTTACCCATTTTGTAATTGGATTGGCTGTCTTTTTGTTGTTGAGTTGAACAATCTCTTTATAAATTATGGATACTAGACCTTTATCTGATATGTTGTTTCCAAATATTGTCTCCCATTGTGTAGGCTGTCTTTTTACTTTCTTGATGAAGTTCTTTGATGTGCAAAAATGATTAATTTTGATGAGTTCCCATTTAGTCATTTCTTTCTTCAGTGCTCTTGCTTTGGGTGTAAGGTCTATAAAACCACCTCCAATTATAAGATTTGTAAGATGTTTCCCTGTATTTTCTTCTAATAGTTTTATGGTCTTGGACCTAATATTTAGGTCTTTAATCCATTTTGAGTTAACTTTTGTATAGGGTGTGAAGTATGGGTCCTCTTTCATTGTTTTGCATATGGATATCCAGTTCTCTACGCACCATTTATTGAAGAGACTGTTCTGTCCCAGGTGAGTTGGCTTGACTGCCTTATCAAAGATCAATTGTCCATAGATGAGAGGGTCTATATCTGAACACTCTATTCGATTCCATTGGTCAATATATCTATCCTTATGCCAGTACCATGCTGTTTTGACCACTGTAGCTTCATAATATGCCTTAAAGTCAGGTAGCATGAGACCTCTGACTTCATTTTTTTTCCTCAGGATACTTTTAGCTATTTGGGGTACCCTGCCTTTCCAGAAAAATTTGGTTGTTGGTTTTTCTATTTCTGAAAAGTAAGTTGTTGGGATTTTGATTGGTGTTGCATTAAATCTGTAAATCAATTTAGGTAGAATTGATGTCTTAACTATATTTAGTCTTCCAATCCATGAACATGGTATGCCCTTCCATCTATTTAGGTAGGTCTTCTGTGATTTCTTTTAACATTTTCTTGTAATTTTCTTTGTATAGGTCTTTTGTCTCTTTAGTTAAATTTATTTTAAATGTTTTATTCTTTTGGTTGTAAATATAAATGGAATTCGTTTCTTGATTTCCCCCTCAGATTGTTCATTACTAGTGTATAGAAACACTACAGATTTTTGAATGTTGATCTTGTAACCTGCCACTTTGCTGAACTCCTTTATTAGCTCTAATAGTTTTGCTGTGGATCTTTGGGGGGTTTCGACATAACTATCATATCATTTGCAAACAGTGAGAGTTTTACTTCTTCCTTTCCAATTTTGATGCCTTGCATGT
The DNA here is from genome assembly GCF_023851605.1 of Tamandua tetradactyla. Lineage (NCBI taxonomy): Eukaryota > Metazoa > Chordata > Mammalia > Pilosa > Myrmecophagidae > Tamandua > Tamandua tetradactyla. The sequence continues at coordinate 48,962,874 of NC_135353.1, read as the reverse complement.
CTTTTTCTTGTCTAATTCCTCTGGCTAGAACTTCCAATACAATGTTCAATAATAGTGGTAATAGTGGACATCCTTGGCTTGTTCCTGATCTTAGGGGGAAGGTTTTCAGTTTTTCCCCATTGAGGATGATATTTCTGTGGGTTTTTCAAATATTTCCTTTATCATGTCGAGGAAGTTCCCTTCTATTCCTATCCTTTGAAGTGTTTTCAGCAGGAAAGGATATTGAATTTTGTCAAATGCCTTTTCTGCATCAATCAAGATGATCATAAAAAAAAAGATGATCATGTGGTTTTTCTGCTTTGATTTCTTGGTATGGTGTATTACAGTAATTGATTTTCTTATGTTGAACCATCCTTGCATACCTGGGATGAATCCTACTTGGTCATGATGTATAATTCTTTTTATGTGCTGCTGGATTCGATTTGCTAGAATTTTGTTGAGGATTTTTACATCTATAGTCATTAGAGAGATTGGTCTGTAGTTTTCTTTTTTGTAGTATCTGTGTCTGGCTTGTTATGAGGGTGATGTTGGCTTCGTAGAATGAGTTAGGTAGCTTTCCCTCCTCTTCAATTTTTAGGAAGAGTTTGAGCAGGATTCATACTAATTCTTTCGTGAATGTTTGGTAGAATTCACATGTGAAGCCATTTGGTCCTGGACTTTTCTTTTTGGGAAGCTTCTTAATGACTGATTCAATTTCTTTATTTGTGATTGGTTTGTTGAGGTTGTCTATTTCTTCTTCAGTCAAAGTTGTTTGTTCATGCCTTTCTAGAAAGTTGTCCATTACATCTACATTGTTGTATTTATTAATATAAAGTTGTTGATAGTATCCTGTCATTAGTTCCCTTATTTCTGTGGGGTCAGTGGTTGTGTGTCCTCTTCCATTTCTGATCTTACTTATTTGCATCATCTCTCTTCTTTTTGTCAGTCTTGCTAAGGGCCCATCAATCTTATTGATTTTCTCATAGAACCTGCTTCTGGTTTTATTGATTTTCTCAATTGTTTTCATGTTCTCAGTTTCATTTATTTCTGCTCTAATCTTTGTTATTTCTTTCCTTTTGCTTGCTTTGGGATTAGTTTGCTGTTCTTTCTCTAGTTCTTCCAAGTGGACAGTTAATTCCTCGATTTTTTTGCCCTTTCTTCTTTTTTTTTCCTTTCTTCTTTTTTGACATAGGCATTTAGGGCAATAAATTTCCCTCTTAGCACAGCCTTTGCTGCATCCCATAAGTTTTGATATGTTGTGTTTTCATTTTCATTTGCCTCAAGATATTTAAGGATTTCTCTTGTAATTTCTTCTTTGACCCACTGGTTGGTTAAGAGTGTGTTGTTGAGCCTCCACATATTTGTGAATTTTCTGGCAGTCTGCCTATTATTGATTTTCAACTTCATTCCTTTATGATCCGAGAAAGTGTTTTGTATGATTTCAATTTTTTTTTAATTTATTGAGACTTGCTTTGTGACCCAGCATATGGTCTATCTTTGAGAATGATCTATGAGCACTTGAGAAAAAGGTGTATCCTGCTGTTGTCGGGTGTAATGTTCTATCAATGTCTGTTAAGTCTAGCTCATTTATTGTATTATTCAAATTCTCTGTTTCTTTGCTGATCCTCTGTCTAGATGTTCTCTCCATTGATGAGAGTGGTGAATTGAAGTCTCCAACTATTATGGTAGATGTGTCTATTTCTCTTTTCAGTGTTTGCCACATGTATTTTGGAGCATTCTGGTTCGGTGCATAAATATTTATGATTGTTATGTCTTCATGCTGAATTGTTCCTTTTATTAATACATAGTATCCTTCTTTGTCTCTTTAGCTAATTTGAAGTCTAATTTCTTGGATATTAGTGTAGCTATTCCTGCTCTTTTCTGATAGTTATTTGCATGAAATATCTTTTCCCAACCTATGTTTATCTTTGGGTCTAACATTTGTTTCCTGTAGACAGCATATAAATGGATCCTGTTTTTTAATCCATTCTGCCAGTCTGTGTGTTTTTATTGGGGAGTTTAATCCATTAACATTTAGTGTTATTACTGTACGGGTAGTACTTTCTTCTGCCATTTTGCCTTTTGGATTTTATATGTCATGTCTAATTTTCCTTCTTTTTACCTTTACTCATAGTCTTCATTTCTACACTCTTCTCCACACCTCTCTCTTCTGTCTTTTTGTATCTGTCTCTAGTGCTCCCTTTAGTATTTCTTGCAGAGCTGGTCTCTTGGTCACAAATTCTCTCAGTGATTTTTTTGTCTGAAAATGTTTTAATTTCTCCCTTATTTTTGAAGGACAGTTTTGCTGGATATAGAATTCGTGGTTGGCAATTTTTCTCTTTTAGTAATTTGAATATATCATCCCACTGTCTTCTTACCTCCATGGTTTCTGCTGAGAAATCTACCCATAGTCTTAGTGGGCTTTCCTTGTATGTGATGGAATGGTTTTCTCTTGCTGCTTTCAAGATTCTCTCTTTCTCTTTGACCTCTGATATTCTGATTAGTAAGTTTCTTGGAGTACGTCTATTTGGATCTATTCTCTTTGGGGTTTGCTGCATTTCTTGGATGTGTAATTTTAAGTCTTTCATAAGAGTTGGGAAATTTTCAGTGATAATTTCCTCCATTAGTTCTTCTCCTCCTTTTCCATCCTCTTCTACTTCTGCGACTCCCACAACTCACATATCTGTGTTCTTCATGTTGTCATTCAGTTCCTGAGTCCCTGCTTGTATTTTTCCATTCTTTTCCCTATATTTTCTTTTTCTTGATGGATTTCAGATGTCCCGCCCTCCGTTTCACTAATCCTATCTTCTGCCTCTCGAAATCTACCATTGTAGGTTTCCGTTGTTTTTTTTTCATCTCTTCTACTGTGTCTTTCATTCCCATAAGTTCTGTGATTTTTTTTCAGACTTTTGATTTCTTCTTTTTGTTCATTCCTTGCCTTCTTTATATCCTCCATCAATTCATTGATTTGGTTTTTGATGAGGTTTTCCATGTCTGTTCGCATATTCTGAATTAATTGTTTCAGCTCCTGTATCTCATTTGAATTTTTGGTTTGTTCCTTTGACTGGGCCGTGTCTTCAATTTTCCTAGTGTGATTTGTTATTTTTTGCTGGCGTCTAGACATTTAATTCCCTTAATTAATTTATTCTGGAGATTGCTTTCACTTCTTTTACCTAAGGTTTTCTTGCTGGATGAATTTGTTGTCTTTGTGTTCTTTGACATTCAGTTCAGCCTTCTCTGGACATCTAGCTCAGGTTTTGTTTAACAGAGGAGAATTTTTCAGTTCTTGTTTCTTGCCCTGCTTGTATGGTGCCTCCCCCCCCCCCCCGCCCCCCCCTTAGGAGTGTCTACGTAGGTATTATAGACCCCAGCCGGATTTTCCCAGATCAAACTGGCCTACTATCAGGGGGAAGGAGTCACCTGTGTCAGTTTTCCCTGTGGATGAGACCCAGCAGGTTGAAAGACTTTCCTGTGAAGTCTCTGAACTCTGTTTTTCTTATCCTGCCCTGTAGGTGGCACTTGTCTGACTGCAGGTCCCACCAGCATAAGATGATGCGGTACCTTTAAGTTTGGCAGACTCTCCCAGCTGGGGGCGTAGTGGAGACGGAGGAGAGGTTGTAGGCTGGTTTTAATGGCTTCAATACTAAGCCCTGGGGTCTGAATTCCTTGAGGGAGGGATTCCACCTGAGTTGGGCTTCACCCCTCCCCTGGGGAAGGCCCAGGCTTCAGACAGGTCCTCAAATGGGCTTGTTTCTGCCTATGCCTGGGGCAGTTGCAGCCTGAGAAGCCCTGCCACTGTATCCAAAGGCAGTCAAGCCTTTGTAGAAACACAGCCACAAAAACCTCTGTTTCTTTTCTTTTTTTCTTTTTCTGTCAGCCCTGCCCCCTTGGCACGGGGGCAAAAATGAGCGACCTCCGCTTTGACCAGGTTCACCTGAGCTGGGGGCCTATTTTTAGTAGTCAGAATTTGTTAATTAATTCCACAATTGGCGTTTGGTTGGGCTCAGACCCTGCTGCTGGTAAAGTCCCTTTCCTTTCCCCTCTGGGAAGCAGCCTGTGAGGGAAGGGTGCCGGCTGCTGTGCCTTGGGGAACTCACCGTTCTGGGGGGGGCCCACAGCCGGTCCAGCTGGTCCAGAGTGGGGTACGCTGTGTGTCCAGTCACTAATGTGGCTGCAGGAGCTGTTCTGTACGGTTTCTGGTTATTTAGTAATTGGTCTGGAAGACGAACTAAAATGCACACATTACTAAGCTGCCATCTTCAAAATCTCTTCTTTTTCTGTATTTCTAATTAAAGATTCCCATTTTTTTTCAGTGTATTAAAACCTACAGCACAGATTGGCATGTGGTGAACTACAAGTATGAAGACTTCTCTGGGGATTTTCGAATGTTGCCGTGGTAAGTTTAGAATTCAAAGGAAACATTCAAGAGGGGAATTATTAGACTTCTACTCTTTTTGCCACTTTGAAATCCCTCAGTTATAATTTATAATAAAGCAAAACTCAAATAACCACCATCCTTGGTAAATGCAGTATTTTGGTTAACTTAATATATTTTAGCTGGCTCATTGAAATTCTTTCCAAAATATATGTTTCTTTTTGGCTTTGGTACATCTACCTTAGCAATGAAATAATCTTTCTTTGATTCTAGATAATGTAGTATCCATTTTCTAGTGGTATCAATGAAAAAGGTAGAAGATACTAGGTTCAATTTGATGATGCTAGGACATCCTTTGAAAAAAATTTTTAGCAATTCTCATAGTAGCTTGTCTTATTGTTACTTATCACTTTCTCCTGAATTTTGAATGCTGAAAACAAATCTCAATAACTGGCAGTTCTGGCACAATAACTGCCAATAAGTTGAGTCCTCAAAGTATGCCTGCAGTCAGCCTTCATGTGGCCTGCCATTCATTTTTCATGGTCTGCTGTTCTAGAAACTGGGTTAATAATCTGCATCACACTTTTCAGGGGCAAATAATAATGTTAAATGCCTCCTACTTCCAGCATGGTCTTTCACCACTCAGAGATATAGCAATAATTACATGTAAATTTGATCTTTGCATCAGCTTGGAGGACTCTTTATTTTTTTTAGATTTGTTGTTTTAATCCTTTTGACTTGTCATATTTTTGCCCCTTTTTCCTTTTGTAGTAAGATAAGCATCAAGCTGTTAGATATGATCCTGTCGTTGACTCATCTTGATGATAGAATTGATTATATTTAATATGTCATTTCCTGTTGTTTTTCATTTAGAACATTGGTTTTCAGGCCCACAAGAACATGTTTGCAAAAGTGTGTCTCTCTAGCCGGCCATGGTGGCTCAGTGGCAGAGTTCTCACCTGCCGTGCTGGAGACCTGGGTTCAATTTGTGGTGCCTGCCCATGCGGAAAGAAAAAAAAAAAGTGTGTCTCTCTCAGTTGGGTTGGAGGACTGCTGTGAGCACTCAGGCCTAGGAACTTGACTGTAGGGTTTCAGTTCTACTTTCTGTTGCAAATTAGCCTGATGACCTTGGGCCAGTTTTGAAACTCACTTTTCTCATCTATAATACTGCTAACCTCACAGGGTATCATGTGGAATGCTTTAGAAAGAATAGTGAAGAAATAGAAAATTGTACAGCCTTTTATAGTTTTCAAAGCCCTACAGAAAACTGAATCCTAAAGAGCCAAGGTGATGAGTCCAAGGTCATATGGAAAACAAATGGGAGAGCCAGAATTGCACTATGCTGCTTTATGACATAGGGAAAGATAGCATACTGTTCTGCCACAGCTAAAAACTATGTCACATATTCCTTAGCAAATTCTACATTCCCTCAGTAGGCACTGAGTACCTGGGCTGAGTTATTTCTTTGCTGCTGACTACACATGTAGGAGTCCTTATATAAAAACTAATGTAAGTTTGGGTGGTGCAATGGTAGCTCAGTGGCAGAATTCTTGCCTGCCATGCCAGAGATCCGGGTTTGATTCCTGAAGACTGCCCATGCCAAAAAACAAAACAAAACAAAAAAACAAAAAAAAGTGATGTAAGTTTAATCATAGGAGAGAAGCTGAGTTTGGAAAGAAGAAAAGGATTTCTCATTATGAGTTGGCATTTTCTTTGTTGTGAAAGAAAGAATCGTTGTCTACTCATCTTGCATTGCTTTTTATCTATTCGGCTCAGTGTCTAAGACAATTCTCTTGCATTTTTCAGCAAATCTCTGAGACCAGAAAAGATTCCCAATCATGTATTTGAGATTGATGAGGACTGTGAGAAAGATGAGGTAAGGGTGGAGGCAATTGCACTGGTTTCTTCAAGGTCATTTCTGCAGAGAGAGATTTTCAAGGGAATTCCTTAAGATATAATGAGGAAAAGAATTGTTTTTGAATGATCTGTGGCTGGCTTTCAAACTGTTTAAAATTTTTTTTTAAACATTGCATTTCCAAATGAGATTTAGTAAAATAAGTGAAACAGGTTTTGATTTGGTTATAAAACGTGTTTCCTTCACCTGTGGGACATGCTTGTGGAGCTGCATTGCCTATGTAGGTCATGTGATTTGGTGATTCATCTTTGCGCTCCTGCCTGATTGATCACTCTTGGGCACAGATGTCCCAGATTCTTGTCACATATTGAGGGGTACTTTGTTTACATAATGCAGAAGGTCTTCCTTTATTACTCAGCAGATACTGAGTGCCTACTGTGTGCATAACACAGAGCCTTTCATTCTACAGTCAACAATTTCAGGTGTAATCTTCAGGGAGAAGGGGGACTTTATAGTTTAATTAGGAAATGGGGCAGAGCCTGTGTTCTAGTTTGCTAGCTGCCGGAATGCAACACACCAGAGACGGATTGGCTTTTAATAAAAGGGGATTTATTTTGTTGGTTCTTCAGAGGAAAGGCAGCTAACTTTCCACTGAGGTCCTTTCTTACGTGAAAGGCACAGGATAGTCTCTGCTGGTCTTCTCTCCAGGCCCCTGGGTTCCAACAACTTTCCCCGGGGTGACTTCTTTCTGCATCTCCAAAGGCCTGGGCTGAGCTGCAAGTGCTGAGATGAGGAATGCCGAACTGCTTAGGCTGTGCTACATTGCACTGTCTCATTTAAGCACCAGCCAATTAAGTCAAACGTCAGTCATTGCAGCAGACACGCCTCCTAGCTGACTGCAGATGTAATTGGCAACAGATGAGGTTCACGTACCGTTGGCTTATGTCCGCAGCAACAAGACTAGGTATGCTCACCTGGCCAAGCTGACAACTGAATCTAACTATCACATGTCCACCCCTTGTCAACTTGGCAACTTCTAGCATCACCTTAAACAGGTGCAAAAACTTCTCTTCTTGCTGTGGGCCTGTGACTCTCAAAACAAGTTATCTGATACCAATATGCAAAGGAGGATAAACACTGGATCCATAGGGAGAAACTGGAAGGAGAACCTGCAGGCAAACACCATTGGATTTCAAAGTCTGAAAGTCATTCATGCTTCGGCTTTAGAAAGTGGCAGTCCCACCCCTTCCAAGGGACCATGCAGTGGCCCGCCTCTTTCCAGATCAACCTCGGGGAACATCAAGGAGACCACCTCTTGGCTCCACTCTCTCCAGGCATCAGGGCCACCCCTGGGCTCTCTGCCATTTCTGGGGCACACGCTCAACCCCTCCACATGGTGGCAGCCAGGCTCTCCCAGTCCCCCAAGGAGCGTGCTACGCCTTTTCCAAGGCCCGAGACTGCACACCTCTTCCACTGCAATGAGAGGGGAAACTCATCCTCGCCCTTCAGGGTAAACTCACCCTCTCCATGTATATGGGTGGGTCCACTCTCCTGGCCGAGGTTTTTTGGCTTCAGACCCGAGCTTCCATGGTTCTCACTCTGCAAACTCCATTTTTTTCCCTTTTGTGTCCTCCTTTGTCAAGATTGGTAGTAGTTCCATTTACACCAACAGTCTCTTCAAACACTCCAGGACTTCGTCATCAATCTCTTCACAGTTCCTCCAAAGTCTTCCCCTTAGCCATCCAAAACACCGTCCAACAGATCTGGTATTTGCAAACTGCAGGGTTCTGTGCTCACCCCCCACCCTCAAAGTCTGATTGGATGTCTGACTGGTTGTTATTTTATTGTTTTGCTCTGTTTCAGGACTCATCTTCTTTGTGTTCTCAGAAGGGTGGTGTGATTAAACAAGGCTGGTTACATAAAGCAAATGTAAATAGCACCATCACGGTTACCATGAAGGTAAGAAGTAGCTATTTTATCATTTCATTATTTTAAGGATAATGTCACAAGTAGCTTGTCTCAAAATAATATTTTTTTTAGAATGAGCTCTAGCAAAAAAAAAGCGTCTTCTCTAATAAGAGTATTCTTACAGATGTGTGAAATTTTAAAAATCCAAAACCTCAGAATAAATTAGGAAGTACAACTTTTAGGGAAATGTAATTACAGCCTTTGGACTAAGGAAGTTTAAAATAGGAGGCTGTCAACTGTTAGAAAAGCTGAAAAAGTAATCAGGCTTCGTCTAGAAATATGAACAAAGCTGATCTGGATAGGACCAAGGTAAATCAGAATAGAGGATAAAGGATGATATGGTCCATATTTAAAAACTTCAATTTCTGTGCAAGATGAAAGGGAGGGATGTTTATTTGGGGCAAAATTTATATTTTGGGTAACGCATTATCTAATTTAACTTGTGTGGTCAGTTTACTTGAACACCATAATTACATGGAATCTTGAATAGGGCGTGAGACTTGTTGGTTTGTACAGGTTAGTGTGATGCCCTGATATATCCCAGAGTAACTTGGGCAGAGAATAAAAAAGTATTTGCGAAGTCACCTCTGGGGGACTGGGGAGAAAGGAGGAAATATTCAACTTCCCCATCTGGGGAATTCCTGATATTCTCGCAAGCAGTGGGAACAACCAATTCAAAGATTGAGGCTGGGCCCTCAATCTTGGGGTGTGCCTGTGCTGGTTTGAAAGGATGTATGGACCCTAGAAAAGCCATGTTTTAGTCATAATCCCATTTCATAAAGGCAGAATAATCCCTACTCAATACTGTATGTTTGAAACTAATCAGATCATCTCCCTGGAGATGTGATTTAATCAAGAGTGGTTGTTAAGCTGGATTAGGTGACGACATGTCTCTGCCCATTTGGGTGGGTCTTGACAAGTTTCTGGAGTCCTATAAAAGAGGAAACATTTTGGATCATGAAAGATGCAGAGAGAGCAGAGCAGAATGACATAGCCACAAGAAGCAGAGTCCGCCAGCCAGCGACCTTTGGAGATGAAGAAGGAAAACGCCTACCAGGGAGCTTCATGAAACCAGAAACCAGGAGAGAAACCTAGCAGATGACACCGTGTTTGCCATGTGCCCTTCCAGCCAAGACAGAAGCCCTGACTGTGTTCACCATGTACTTTCTCACTTGAGAGAGAAACCCTGAACTTCACTGGCCTTCTTGCACCAAGGTATCTTTCCCTGGATGCCTTAGATTGGACGTTTCTATAGACTTGTTTAATTGGGACATTTTCTCAGCCTTAGAACTGTACACTAGCAACTTATTAAATTCCCCTTTTTTAAAACCATTCCATTTCTGGTATATTGCATTCCAGCAGTTAGCAAACTAAAACAGTGCCCCAGTGAAGCTTATTCCTGCAAAGGAGAGGCTAAGCCTACTGATAATTATGCCTAAGAGTCACCCCCCAGGAAACCTCTTTTGTTGCTCAGATGTGGCCTCTTTCTCTAAGCCAAGTTGGCAGGTGATGGCACTGCTCTCCCCTCTACATGGAACATGATCTCCAGGGTTGTAAATCTCCCTAGCAATGTGGGACCTGACTCCCATAGATGAGCTGGAACCCAGCATTGGAATTGACCAAAGGGGGGAAGAGAGAAGTAAGACAAAATAAAGTTTCAGTGGCTGAGAGTTTTCAAATAGAGTCAGGGTGGGGGGGGGCTATTTTTATGTATTATATAGAATACACTTTTTACTTTATGGTGTATTGGAGTGGTTAGAGGGAAGTACCTGAAACTGTTGAGCCGTGTTCCAGTAGCCTAAATTCTTTTTTTTTTCACAATCACACAGTCACATTATGAAAGTTATATCATTATACAATCATCTTCAAGAAACATGGCTACTAGAACACAGCTCTACATTTTCAGGCAGTTCCCTCCAGCCTTTACGCCTTGACTAAAAAGGTGATATCTATTTAATGGATAAGAATAACCTCCAGGATACCGTCTTGACTCTGTTTGGAATCTCTCAGCCATTGACAATTTGTTTTGTCTCATTTCACTCTTCCCCCTTTCAGTCGAGGTTTTCTCAATCCCTTGGTGCTAAGTCCCAGCTCATTCTAGGATTTCTGTCCCCCATTGCCAGGAAGGTCCACACCCCTGGGAGTCATGTCCCATGTAGAGAGGGGGAGGGCAGTGAGTTTGCTTGTTGTGTTGGCTGAGAGAGTGGGGCCACGTCTGAGCAACAAAAGAGGTTCTCTTGTGGGTGACTCTTAGGCCTGATTTTAAGTAGGCTTAGCCTATCCTTTGTGGGTTAAGTTTCATGTGAACAAACCCCAACATTAGGGGCTCGGCCTATTGCTTTGGTTGTCCCCACTCAGTAGCCTAGGTTCTTGAAGATGATTGTATAAACATGTAACTTTTACAGTGTGATTGTATGGTTCTGAAAACCTTGTGTCTCAAGCTCCTTTTATCTAGGGTATGGACAGATGAGTAAAAAATATCGATAATAAATAAGTAATAGGGGGAAAAAAGAGCAAATTGGGTAGATGGAAATACTAGTGATCAATGAGAGGGGGGGGTGAGGGGTATGGTATGTATGAGGTTTTTCTTTTTTGTTTCTTTTTTCTGGAGTGATGCATATGTTCTAAAAATGAGCATGGTGAAGAATACACAACTATGTGATGATATTGTGAGCCACTGATTTTATTCTAATCAGTGGACTGTATGTGTATGGATATTTCTGAATAAAATCTTTTTGTAAAGGGTGGTGTGACGGTGGCTCAGTGGCAGAATTCTTGTCTGCTATACCATAGATGTAGGTTCGATTCCCCGTGCCTGACCAAGCAAAAAATTTAATTAATTAATAAAAAATAAAAAGTTCATGGAACATTTGGCAGTCAATAAATATTAGATGCTATGAGTTAAAAAAAAGGCTGTCAGTTAAATGAAGAAACTATTTCTGAAAAAAAATGGGGGATTATCAAAGGTTACTGAATAAGAAAGGAATATAATGAGTGGAAGGGTAAAGGGTATCTCATTTATTCAGTAACTAATAATTAGGTATCTATTATGTGCTGGTCCCTATGGGGAAATATATCAATATCTAAGGTGGGGTCCCTGGTTGCCAGTAGCCTCCAGTCAAGAGAAGAAATAGGTCAAATTAGCTTCTGTTCAAGCAATCCCCTTACTTCTTTCAGAATAGCCTAGCTACAAAGTCTTGTATTTGGCAAGAATAGTGAGTTTGCCTAAGGGGTTTATGCAAGGCAAAAGGAGAAACATAGAAAGTGATAAAATTGTGCAGGACCTTGGATGCCTTAGACATAAGATTAACTTTTGTTTGGGAGGCCGTGAAAAGCCATTAAAATCCAAAGAGAAAAAATAAGCTATGTTAGGATTCTGAAAAGAAAATCAAATTATTCTCTGAAACCGAATATATCAGATATTCAGTATAAGCTGATATGTTTCTCTGAGGATGACTCACCCTTGCATTAAATATTAAAGGTCATTCTATTTTTCACATAGCATGCAAGCAGAATCCATGAATGTCTATCAAGGAGAGATTCAAATTTTAAATTCATTTAATATTTTGCCCGCTGCTTTCCCTTTATTTCGTTCTGACCTGTTCTCACTTTCATTTGCAAGTCCTGAAAATAGTGAGTCCAATTTGTATATTTGGCTGTGTCTCCGACATCTAAGCATGGATCTCAGCATGTGATGATAATAAGATAAATCATTTATTGAGAACTTAGCATGCACCAGGCAGCACACTACATGTTTCATATTCTGAATCGTATTTAATTCTCTAGGAAACTCTGAGATAGGTCTGGTTGTTATTCGTAGTTTAGAGAAATGGAAATGAGGCACAGAGAAGTTCAAAGACTAACCCAAGGTTAAATAGCTACAAATTTTTGGAGGTGTGATTTGAACTTAAGCAGGCTGCTACCACAGCCTATGCTCTTAACCAGTCCGCTATAGGTACTCACTGGTGAGCAGTGTGACTCAAGTCTTTATATTTTAATGTATCTACCATCAGAGAGATGAGGTTCAAAAATTCATGTGTGAAGGTTCTAATTTTGTGCAGATTATCAGAAAATGGTTCTATAGATTTGATTCCATTCCTTCCCCCTAACATTCTCAAAATATTAAAATGTTCTACCCAGATTTAAGCTTTAGGCCCAACATTAAGCAGATATAATGTATGGAAATTTGAATTGATGAAACAAGACATTAAGGAATTAATATCTTTGCAAAACAATTCACCACAGGATTAGTGAAATTCTCTAATGCCTTTAAATGTAGTTTGCTTTATATGAAACTTTTCCAGGAGCCCATATATTATAAATCAAAATATAGTTACTTGTAAAAAATGACTGCTTTAGGTTCTCTTTCATAATTTTGTTAAATTCAGATTGATCTGTAGTATAGTATAGTAGGCAGAATAATGACCCCCAAATGTATCCATATCCTACTCCTTGGAAGCTGTACATATATTATCTTAAATGGCAAAGGGGAATTAAAATTGCCAATCAGCAGATAGGGAGATTGTCCTGGATTATCCAGGTGGCTCCAATGAAATCACAAGTGTCTTTAAAACTGGAAGAGTGAAGCGTCCCCACTCAGATCAAGATGGCAGAGTGAGAAGCTTCAGGGTTCCAGCCCCCACAGAATCTTTGAACAACCAGCAAGAACTTGCAGAAACATCTTTCTCAAAGTTCTACAAAACAGTTAAAGGCCTGCAGTAACAGGGTAAGTCCTGAATCAAGTAACAGGTTATTTAAAAGGGGTAGGATCTCATAGCAGTCTGACTGGCTCCTCTTCCACCACTCACCTGCTTGGCATGCAGCTACTCCCCACTCCCACACCCCCACCAGTGTGGATCCCTAGTTCTGGTTCCAAAGGGAGCAGAGTAACCCTTGTTCACTTACTCGTAGCATGTATGTCTGGCCCAATCTGGTGGTGGCCTGTGGGACTTGCCATCACAGAACTTACCCTGCATTTAGAAGGCAGCTCCTGGAATTCTCCTACAGAACGTTTTGGGAGAGCAATCAAATTGTATTGCCTAGTGCAAGGGATTGATGGCTCTAAGACATACAGTACAGTGCCCAGGATAGTAAGGAAACTGTTCCCCAGAGAAGAGGGAACATTCATACCCGTGTAAATAGGGAAATTCCTGGGGCCAACCGTGCATGCCCAAGACAAGATGCATGCACAGAAAAGACTAGGAAGACCCGTATGCTTTGTTCTAGAGTTATTTTCTTTCCTGGACCGTGCACCCTCCCAAAAAAATGTGGTAGAATTATTTTCTCAATTATTGTGTGGATAACCTCTGAAGGAGAGCACACACACAGGTCAATCTGAAAAGACTGGGAAAGGTGTTTTTTGTTATTGTTGTTGTTGACTCCTGGCATTAAAGGAAAGCTCTCACAACACTAGCTGAATACAAGTTTAAGGAGCAAATGCCTCAGAGTCTAACTTCAAGTGATAACGCATTAGAATGTTTAAGTTTCGGCGAAAGATCACAAAGCATACAAAGAAAGAGAAAGCAATGACCCAGGCAAAGAAGATTAAAGTATTAGAACCCATCAATGGGGAAAATTAGATCTGGGACAGTCCAGACAAAGGCTTTTTAAAAATAGCCCTAAATATGCTTAAAAAGCTAAGGGAAAACATGGATGAGGACCCAAGGGACATCAGGAAAATGATAGAGGAACACAAAGAGAATACCACTAGAGAACTGGAAATTATGAAAAGGAAACAAGCAGAACTGAAGGCCAAAGTAACAGAAGTTAATTCCCTAGAGGGGTTCAACAGCACCTTGGAGCCAACAGAAGAAAAATTCAGTGAACTTTGAAGATAGTGCCCATGAATTGATCAGTCTGAGGAGAAGAAAGAAAAAAAGAATGAAGAAAAGTGAACAGAGCCTGAGGAACCTGTGGGACACCATCAAGCATACCAATATACACATTTTGGAAGTCTCAGAAGGAGAAGAGAGAAAGGGGCAGGGGGAATAGTCAAAGAAATAATGGTTGAAAGCTTCTAAAATTTTACAAAAGATATGAATATACATGTCCAAGATGCTCAACTATCTCCAAACAGGATAAACCCAAATGAACCCACACTACAGCATGTTATAATCAAACTGATGAATGCCAAAGATAAAGAGAGAATTCTGAAAGCCACAAGACAGAAGGAAGCAACATGCAACATACAAGGGAGTAAGTGCTGATTTCTCATCAGAAAGCATAGGGACAAGAAGGTAGTGGCAAGACACTTGAAGTACTGAGAGCAAATAATTGCCAACCAAGAATCCTATATCTGGAAAAACTACCTTTCAAAAATGAGGGAGGACAATCTTGGGGTTTGTTCATATGAAACTTAACCCTACAAAGGATAGGTCAAGCCTACTTAAAATTAAGCTTAAAATTAAGTTTAGGAGTCACCCCCAAGAGAACCTCTTTTGTTGCTCAGATGTGGCCTTTCTCTCCAGCCAACACAACAAGCAAACTCTCTTCCCTCCCCCTGTCTACGTGAGACATGACTCCCAGGGGTGTGGCCCTTCCTGGCAACGTGGGACAGAAATCCTAGAATCAGCTGAGACTCAGTATCAAGGAATTGAGAAAAACTTCTCGACCAAAAGGGAGAAGAGTGAAATGAGACAAAATAAAGTATCAGTGGCTGAGAAATTCCAAACAGAGTCAAGAGCTTATCCTGGAGGTTATTCTTATGCGTTAAATAAATTTCAGCTTGTTGGTCAAGATGTAGTGGAGAGGTTGGAGGGAAGTGCCTGAAAATGCAGAGCTGTGTTCCAGTAGCCATGTTTCTTGATGATGATTGAATAATGACACAGCTTTCACAATGTGACTGTGTGATTGTGAAAACCTTATGTCTGATGCTCCTTTTATCTACCAAGTCACCAGAGGAGTAGAACATATGGAATAAAAGTAAATAATAGGGGGAACAAATGTTAAAATAAATTTAGATTGAAATGCTAGTGATCAATGAAAGGGAGGGGTAAGGGGTATGGTATGTATGAATTTTTTTCTGTTGTCTTTTTATTTCTTTTTCTGAATTGGTGCAAATATTGTAAGAAATGATCATGATGAATATGCAACTATGATGATATTGTGAATTACTGATTATATATGTAGAATGGAATGATCACAAGTTAAGAATGTTTGTGTTTGTCTGTTGTTATATTTTTTTAAAAAATTAATTTAAAAAAAGAAAAAAATGAGGGAGCGTGTGGTGCAACAGTGACTCAGTGGCAAGAAATCTCACTTGCTGAGCCCATGCCACCCCCCCAAAAATGAGGGAGGGACTAAGACGTTCTCACATAAACAAAAGATGAGGGACTTTGTCATCACTAGAGCTGCCCTAGCAAGAAATGTCAAAGGGAGTTCTGCAGGTTGAACGAAAAGGATGCTAAACAGTTTACTGAAGCCACACAAAGAAATAAAGATCTCCAGTAAAAATAATGACATGGGTTAATAGAAATACCAGTACTATTGTACCAGTATTACTGATTTATCACTCCACTTTTTTTCTATGGCATTTAAAAGGCAAATGCATAAAATGTAAGAATAAATCATTTTATGGTCTCATAATATATAAATATGTAATTGGTGACAAGAAACTACATCAAGGCAGTAGGGGCACAGGGGTATAGGAACATTTATGGATGCTATTGAAGTTGTTGAGTTGGCATCAAAACATATGGGATTATTATAGATTTAGGATGTTAAATTTAAGCCCTATGGTAACCACAAAGAAAATATCAGAATAGGCAAACTCAGAGAAAGGGAAGAGTATAGGTTACTGGGGTGGGGGTGGGTCAAGGAGTTAAAGAGAAATGAGTGTATAGTTCCTGTTTGTGGCAAAGGGAAAGTTCTAGTAATAGATGGTGCAGAGCATACTGCAGCATTGAATATGACTAATCCCACTGAATGGTATGATTTGGAGGGGCTGAGATTGGAAGATTTATGTTGTAAATATGTTTCCATAATTTAAAAAAGAAAGAGAAACAAAAGAGATAATGACAATTAAGTGCAGTGCGTGATCCTGATTGGAATCTAAGAAAGGAAGAAAAAAGGCTCACAAGGACGTTTTTGGGATATATGAAAAAGTTGAGATATAGAATGTAAGCTTTATATCAATGTTAAATTTCTTGTCTTTGATAACTGTCCTTAAGATGATTACTAAAGTCCTTGTTTGTAGGAAATGTACATGGAAATGTTATGTGTTTAAGGAGCGCAGTAAGTGCAACCTGCTGTCAGATGTTCAAAGAATTGGTAGGTAGGTTGGCGGTAGTAGGTAGATAGGTAGATATGGCAAAGGTGACAAAATGTTAAAGTTGTTACATCTGGGTATTTGGGGGACTGGGGCTATGTTGGAGTTTACTTTATGGGATTTGTTTTATTTTTGCAACTGTCCTATACATTTGATATTTTTTTCAAAATAAAGAGTTTAAGTGCAAGAGGGAGGCAGGAAGGGAAGGTCAAAGAAAGAGATGTGACTATGAAAGAATGATTAGAGAGATGCTGTGTTGCTGGTTTTGAAGATGGAGGAAGGGAGCATGAGCCAAGGAATGTGGGTGGCCGCTAAAAGCTTGGAAATGCAAGGAAACAGATTCACCCCTGGAGCCATCATAAGGGAATGCAGCTCTGCCAATGCCATTATTTCTAATCCAGTAAGAATCACAACAGACATTTAATGCACAGAACTTTAAAATAATAAATTTGCGACGTTTTATGCCACTAAGTTTGTGGTAATTTGTTACAGCAGTCATAGGAAACTAATACAATTAGTTATTCAGAGATTGATTATTCAGTTTGTCTTTTCTGTTCCCACAGTTGCAAACTTCATAAATTCTTGAAGTAGGTAGTGGCTCTGAGGCAACCTGTTTCCAGCTAATTGTTGCTTTGTGGCCACCAAGCTAGACTTTTCGTGTTTCCTCTTTTTATCCGTAGCTGCTCATATTTTAGCTACTTGTTTTTATTCTTTTTAGTAAGATGTGGTTCACATATCATAAAAACACTTACCTCTTTTTAAAACTTTTAATCCAAACTGTAGACAAAGAAAGGAAAAGGGGAGCAAACCAAGAGGGCCATATGATGCTATGTAATCTGAAAAAAGGTAATAGGGAAGAATTTGACCTGTACAGGCCATTATGAGGTTTGGGAATTGTCTCTGGTTACTAATTTTATTTATTCCTGCTATTCGCCATCATCATGCATTTCTGGGAGTTGAATCTACATCCTATGCTCTTCTGGTTTCACCTCCTAAGCCATAACCATAGTATTGTATTTCAGGGTTTATCCCAGCTAGAATGGATAAGAGAAGAAGGTTCCGTCAGCATCTGAGGGATTTTGCCAAGATTTTCTCTTCCTGTAAGAATTATGTGTTAACTATTATTTAGGTCACCATTGTTGAAATTGTTTGAAACTTGGAATGGTTACATTTATAGTTTTTCTGTGCTCTCGCTTTCTGTGACCTATGGCCCTGTGCTGATGGCTAAAACTACCAAAGTTACTCCCCAATCTGGACCAGAAAATTGAAGTCATAATAGCCCCTGTAAATTGCCAGCAGAGTAGCCAGGAAGCTACAGTAGTAGTATCTGGGTATTAATGATGACTCATTGGCAAATCCGGCCTATAAAAGCCATGCTTCTTCCCTCCTATTGTATTTTAACCTCCTTGAGGCATATCTCTTTGGGGGTTATAGGGAATAAAACTGGACAGCTTGATGCCTTTTAGAATGAGGACTTTATTTTAAATTTTCTGAATCTTTAAAGTTACATAGAATCAGTCCTTTGGAAAGTTTGAAATGATACACAAATTTAAACTGTTTTTATAAACAAGTCTGAGTCTTTCTCCTGGACATTTTAACTGTCAGAAGTTAGGGATCTAATAGGAAGGGAGAAAAAAATATCATGAGAAGATGTCAAAAAAAAAATGGAGGAAAGACAATAAAGTACAGTTAATAAAAGGGAATCAGAAAACTCCTACTTTATAAGGTCTTTTGAGAAAGCAACCATATGGTCTATTATGTATATAAATAATGTGGCCATAGTAATTTATATATGGGCTGCTTAAGAAAGTCAAACCTCCTTAGCTAACTGCCAGAGGGTCTTGTAAGAACATGCATGCAAATCAATGGTGATGGACTCCAGAGAAAGAAAGTGGCTGGTGCAGAAACTAAGCTGAGCTCTTCATATTGGAAGATAAAGACCCCATATTTATGGAATAAAGGTTTGCATTTTCCCCAGTATTCATCTTTTCCCTCGCTCTGGTCAGTTATGAAGATATAATCTGCACCATTCTGCAGTTGTCATTATTCTCTCTGAAGTTCTTGCTGAGTATCCCCGTTGTTCACAGAAACACTTAGCCCCACAGAACCCAAATAACAGGAGAGCCACTAATAACGTGCATCACTCCCCAAGTTTCAGTTCACACTGCCTGAGGACTTCCTTTCACTGAGGATTTGCTGGCATCACCCAGCTCTTACAAAAGCTCTGTTGGTCGTCCAGGATGAGGAGAACTGTGCTGACCATTTTACTCAGAGCTTGTAATTTTCTTTATTCTTGGTGTTCATGTTAAAACAGGACAAGCCTTATCCTAGGCAAGTAATTTCCTCAATTAGTATTTTCTAGTTAATGACATCACCCCTACATTGCCGTTCTTCAAAATTCTGGAAAAATATTAGAGAGAAATTTAAGATATCATACAGGATGAATAATTTCTTACACAGAAACTCTAGCCCTCACAGAAACCTATTCATTTACAATCTCTTTCTCAAGTAGCTGCTGGAGACATCTGCTTTTTACAGCTTCTTTCCATATCAGTGAAGGAATTTAGTATGGACTAGCTATGATATTGGACATGACCTTCCTCTGGTATTTAAAACTATTTTTCCTAAGGGATGTAATGATATATGGAATAAGGAAGAATCTTATCTTGAGAGTGTTTTTTCATGGGAAAAAATAGCTGTGTGCAGATTCTTGGCCAACCCCTTAGACACCCACCTTTATGCATCTTCTTGGCTCAGTTTGGTCACATTCCTCTAGTTCTCTCCTCCCTGTTCTGAGCAATTAAACGCTGAAATGCCTTGCTTATGTTATCGGGGTTGCAAGTTCAACTGCTTGATGTATGACTCACTTCTGGTGCCCCCCCCCTTTTTTTTTCATGAAACAGAGCCATTTGTTTTATATCCAGAGTCCAGAAGTCTTACTTATTCTTTGACTCTTAAGAAGGGATTTTACCCCTCTGCAGTGGGAGAACAACAAATCAAAAGGGAATTTTACCTATGAAAGAACATATGATATTAAAATAATTGTTAGGAGCCTACGGTTGCTATTATTGGAACAAAAGGAAAAGAAAATCATTTATTTTTGATATGTTAATCCAGTAGTATTCTCTAGTGTACCAGACTGTCGAACAGCTAACAGGTTACACTCATTTATGGTAAAAGATTTTAATTTTTTTGTGTGTGTGTGAGAGTGTTTTATTTTCCCTCATTCATTGAACACCATTCAAAACTCATTTATTTGATGCTTCCTACCTGCCAGACACTATTAGGAATCAACAAATACATCACCAGATATATAATGAATACCTTGTTAGTAGAAGATTTTAGCATTGCAGAGAGTAAAGAGACATGTTCCAACACAGCTCTTGGAGGGCTTAGGTCAGGCCAGCCCCAAGACCAAAGAATAAGCTAGGCACAGAGTCAGACATGAGTTTTATTAGGACTTAGAAACAGGAGAGGGTCTCTGGTGGCAGCTGTCCAGAAAAAATGGAAATAGTGCTCTGCAAAGATGGGAATGCAAGGGGCAACTTATAAGGGTTTAGGACAAAGATATTCCATAGGGTATGTGAATAGAGTTTCAGCAGGATCTCATGACACAAGGGGTTGGAGATTTGTTATCAACAGTGATCAGGGGAGAGGAGTTTTAATGCTTTACCGGATAAGTGGTTTATGATACCACCTGTACATTCATTCCTCCTTGAGGAGATCTTGACCTTCAATTTCTGTCCCAGTCACATAGACAGCTACCTGCAGCAACTTACTCTCAATATGGAGGGGGAACCTGGGCTCTGGGTCTCCACAGAAGTGTAAGATTTGGAACTCAAAATCTATTTGGAAAGGTAAGACACAATAAAAGTAACTGTTTAAAGGTGGTACAGAGACCAAGTACTGTGTGAGTCTAGATCATCGTGGCCTGGAATCAGAGAAGGCTTCCTGAAGGAGGTAGCACCTCCAAGGAAGGGACCCAGAAAGGAAAAGGTAAGCATGGCAGGCAATATGTATAGGGAAGGCATATGAGATAAAGTTGGATAGTCATGGGGGATAAAGTTGGTTTGGTCTTTTGGTATCTCTGTGCCTCAATTTCTCCTCTATAACATGGGGTTGATAATAGTGTTGATAATACAGGGTCTTTAGGGGGATTTAAATGATATGATATGAGGAAAGCCTTTAGTTTGAGACTACAACAAAGTAAGCACTCCACAAATGTTAGCAATTATCATTTCAAATCCGGACAATAGTAGGAGAGCCTCAATGCCAAGGATGAGGCATGTGAGCCTTATCATATGGGTAATTGAGGGTCATTCGAAGTTTGAGCAGGGCTGTGATGTGCTGAAATCTGATAGAAAAAATTTGTCTGCAATAAGCAGACTGGATTGCAGACCTCTCCTACTAGATTTTGCTTCAAACTAAATAGTTAGAAAATCTCCAGTGTCTGGATATGGAGCAATTATTTAAGAAAAGCTACTTGATTTTTAACTAGTTTCCCAGAACGTGGAGCAATGTAATATACTGAAACTTCATAAGACTGTAAAATGATATGGTGGAGAGAAATGAGTGATGTATTAGGTTGCCAGCCTAATGGTAGGAGTTCTTCAGTAGGGTTATGTTCAGACATTCTGGCATAAATAATTGCAACTCAGGTTTCTGATCAGTCTTCCCCATCATTTCTTTCATCTTTACTTAGAACCACTATGACACCCTGTTTGTCTCTTGCTCTCTCGTACTCTCCTTTTCCTTGCTGGCTTTTCCATTTTCTTCTGTCTGAGACATTAGTCAAGTAAGTCTCCCCCTGCCCCATTTCAATCTTCTGAGCATACTTTTTCTGGGCTTCTGGTTCATGTAATTTAGCAGTAAATAATTATTCCCTAGATAACACACATAGGTAAGCATTCTAGAGATTCATTATATAAAATAACAAAATTTCCTATTTTGAGGATACTAGGTACTCAAACTTCCCTCCCTGCCTTTCTCCCATCTTTGGGTCAGCTGAAAGACAAAAGGCCTTTTGTTCCCATGCCAAAAAGGGCCATGTGGTAAATGTTCAAAAGATAGTCATCCAAACAACTCAAGGCCTTCAGGAGACTTGGCAGGCTCCGATCCCGGAGAATCATCTCCTCTGGCTTCCTTTCTTGTTTTCTTCTAGGTAGTTTAAGTGGGCTGCTCGTCAAGATCCGTGTTCCTCACTTTGAGTAAGGTGGAGGATTTTCAACCATCCTAGAAAAAATAAAGGAGAAGAGCAGGAAGAATATGGGCACTACAGGAAAACACCATCCTGTTGGGTGAAACTGCTGGAGAATCTGGGTGCACCATTCATTCATCATTCATTTTGCAGACTTTTAGTCCAGACACTGTTATACGTACTGGGCATATAGCAGTGGATGAAACATGGACCTTAACAGTTTAGAGGAGACAGATAGTAAGTAAGTCAACAGATAAGATATATTTGGATAGGGATAATTCTATGAAAAAAACAGGGTGCAATGGGGGCAGGTGGTCATAGAAGACCTTTCAGAGGAGAGCAAAGACTTGACAGAAGTAAGGGAATGAACTATGTAGATGTGTGAGAGAAAAGGAATCTAGGCTAAGGGGACAGGAATTGCAAAGGACCCCGAAGGAGCTTGCTTTGGGTGTTTGAGGAACTGCAGATAATCCAGTGTAGCTAGAGCAGTGTGATTGCGATCGTGTATATGGTGAGGATTTTGCATTTTGTTCTAACTCAATGGAAAGCTTCTAATTCCAGTCCTGCTGTTGACTTGCCTGTACAAATTTGAGTGCAGTCTGGCAGTTTGCTGTTATGTAAGATATAGATAATGATTCTTACCGCCAAAGGACGTTAAAAGAATTAGCTATTAGCTACAAAGGACTTGAGGCTTCAGATGAAAGGTATGATGTAGAGTAATTACCACTGTTCTATATAGTCATTATTTTAGCAGCTGTTGTCTTTTTAAAGTGGAAAATCAATGTAGACCCATACTCTAAATTGTCACCTCTTAGAAATATAAAAAATACTAGGGAAGTTGTATTTCTGATTTCCTTTTTGGTTCCATGTGAAATATTTAGGATACTGTCGTCTTCTTTAAAAGGCATCTTAAAATCTTCCCAGAGGGTGCATGGGTGGTTCAGTGGTAGAATGCTCACCTCCCATGTGGGAGACCCAGGTTCGATTCCCGGACCATGCACAAACCCACCCGCACCCCCCAAAAAAGGCTTCCCAGAAGTTGAAACCCAAACTGTATTTAGACTATTAGAAAAGATCTTAGAAATCTTACAGGCAAAGATTTATTGGGGCAAAGTCTGATTTCTATATAGAGATGACTGTTTCTCAAATCCCTTGCTGCCCAAACTGAGTGCTTCTAGCTTGTGTGAAATAGCCTTGGGGAAGGGTGGTGTCCTGCCTAGGAAGGCTGCTACGTTATTTGTTCTGTTTCAATAAAATTGTGTATAGATACTGAAAATAAATGATCTTAAAGATCATGTAGTCCGACCCCATGATTTTATAAGTGAGGAAAATGAGGAAGGTTCAGAGAGGCGCCGTTTTGAAGACAGTTTCACCGCTCCTGCAGGAAAAGCTGAATGAAAATCAAGATCTTTTGACTCTCAAACGTCTCCCTCCATTTTATTACTGTCTCCCCAGATTCATGAGCTACCTACCTGAATGTCATATTTAGTCATAATTGCGGTGTTACAGGAAGTGATTTACTAAAATGTCAGATCCCTTTCTGTTTCTATTGTAATGATGTGCTTTGCTACTATTGGACGTGGTGGCTGCCATAAAACATCTTTGCTTAGTGAGAGAGCTGTACATGAAAACAATTTAGCAGACTGTAAGTTGACTCTGTGCTACTGATGTTTTGTTCTGTATTTTCTGTTCCTCTGTCCCTCTTTGTTGCTGACTCTAGACCTTGCAAATGGATTCTACAGGTAGAACTACTGAAGCCATAGATTTGGAGGTTTAGATTTGACCATAATTCAAATTCTAATCTGGTTGTAATTTTTACATAATTCACTTTTGCCTGGAAAATATATTCTAATTTTTGCTATCCATGATTATTATAATAACTTTCTCTTTTTTTTTTTTGGCATGGGCAGGCTCCGGGGATTGAACCCGCAACTCCGGCATGGCAGGCGAGATTTCTGCCACTGAGCCACCATTTCATTGCCCTATAATAGCATTTTTCTTTTCTTTTTTAATTTGTATATTAGTGCTGTCATAGGTATAAAGAAATATGCAGAAAGTAGTGTTCCCACATACTACCTCCCACCTCCCCAACACAGAGTTTTCCATATTCTTAAACATTTTGCATTATGTGATATCTTTTTTTTTATAATTGATGAATATTATAATTGTATTATTGATTTTAATCCATAGTTCACATTAGGGCTCACTCTATGTGTTATACAGTTCTATTTGGTAACATATATAGAATGTAAAATTAATCATTGTAGCCACTTTCAAGTGTACGATTGAGTGGTGTTAATTATATTCACAATGTTATACTACCGTCACCACTATCTATGATTGAAACTTTTCCATCACCCCAAGCAGAACACTGTACCTATTGAGCAATTATTCATATAATTACTATAATGACTTTTTAAATGCAATTAGGTTGAGATATAGTCATATAGCATATAATCATCCGAAGTATACAATCTGTGGTTCATATTATCATCAATCAATTTTGGAACATTTTAATTACCCCCCAAATAAAAATAAGAATAAAAATAAAAAAGAACACAAGAACATCCCATACCCCTTATCCATCCCTATTGTTTTTATTTTCTTATGCATTTATCCATGCACTGGATAAAGGGAGTGTCAGTCACAAGATTATCACAGTCACATAATCACACCATAAAAGCTATGTAGTTATAAAATCATCTTCAAGAAACAAGGTGACTAGATTGTAGTTCAACAGTTTCAGGGATTTCCTTCTGGCTATTTTAATCCACTAAAAACTAGAAAGGGACGTCTATATAATGTATAAGAATATCCTTCTGAACGACCTCTCGACTCTATTTGAAATCTCTCAGCCACTGACACTTTATTTTGTCTTCCCTTTTGGTCAAGAAGGCTTTCTCAATCCCACAATGCCAGGGCCAGGCTCATCCTCAGGAGTCATGTGCCATGTTACCAGGGAGATTGACACCCCTGGGAGTCATGTCCCATGTAGGGGGGTGGGCAGTGAGCACACCTACAGAGCTGGCTTAGAGAGGCCACAACTGAGCAACAAAAGAGGTTCTTTGGGAGTGACTCTTAGGCATCATTATATGTAGGCTTAGCTCCTCCTTTGCAGGAAAGTTTCATAAGTGCAACCCCAAGATTGAAGATGTGGCCTATTGAATTGGCAGTCCCCATTGTTTGAGAGAATATCTGGAATTCCCCAAATGTTGAAGTTCAGTATTTCTACATTTCCCCCCAATCCTTCTAGGGGACTTTACTAATACATTTTTAATTTCTGCTCAAAATATTCTGGTATCTATCTGGGCATCACATTAATCTGTACAAACTAACAAGATCTCACTTTCTACTCAAGGTTCCTTGTAATTATAGTGTTCAAATAAACTGACCATACAGGATAAAATTGATAATATGGTTCAGAAAATACAAATTTTGCATCAAATAAACATCTCTGCCTTTGGTCTCACACAGAAGCTATTGTAAAACACAGTCAATATCATCCTTTACCCTTTAGTCTGATATACCTTAATCCTAACTAGATCAGCTTCATTCATATCTCTAATTGGAATCCGATCTCTTTTTCAGCTTTAAGTTGCTGTATTGGGTAATGCTGACTTTCATAGCTAAAGAATTCTAACTCTTAGTCTTAGATGTCATACAAATACCAGAAGTACCAGGGAAAGATGAGGTTATACACAAAGAGCTCAGAATCTCAGAATTTAGAAATAAATGACAAGTCTGGCATAGATGTGACAGCTGTAAGAGCTTACAATCTAGGTACCTTTATAATAAGCCTTCCCTTGATAAACTATGCTCTTGAATGCAATTCTCAGAGTTTACACGCTATAGTTAGACCATATTAGTGAGGCCTTAGAATAGTTGTCTTTTGTTTCTAGCTTATTTCATCAACATACTGTCCTCAAGGTTCATTCATGTACTTGCATACCTCACAACTTCATTCCTTATTGCAACTGCTCAATATTTTATTGTATGTATACATCACAGTTCACCCTTCTGTTCATCAGTTGATGTACCCTTATGCCACCTCCATCCATCGCAAATCTGGAATACTGCCGCCCTAAACACCAGTATGAAAATGTCCATTCATCCCCCTGCTTTCAGTTCTTCTACGTGTGTACCTACTAATAGGGTTGCGGGATCATATGTCAACCCTATACTTAGCCTCCTGTGGAACCACCACACTGCCCTCCAGAGGTGCTCCACCACTCTACTTCCCTAACAACAGTGAATAGGTACATCTCACTCTCTCTCCATATTTTCCCCAGCACTTACATCTTGCTTTTTATTTTTTAAACACTTTTATTCACATCCCCATACAATCCATCCTAAATAAACAATTAATGATTCCCAGTATAATCACATAGTTGTGCATTCACCATCACATTCTATTTTAGGACACTTTGATTTCTACCACAAAGAAAGAGGAAGAAAAAAATTAAAAATAAAAAGAAGAAACATCAACAACAACCCCAAGAATCCCACACTCCTTCCTTATATCCACACTTTTTGACTTTTAGCTTTGGTACATTGCCTTTGTTACACTTAATGGAAGCATAATACAATGTTACTATAACATTGTATTATGGTTTGCATTTATTGTATTTTTTCCATATGCCTTCCCATTTTCAACACCTTGCCATGTTGACATGCATTTGTTCTACCTCAGGTAAAAACTTTCTTATATTTGCACATTTAATCACTGTCACTGTCCACGCTAGGTTTCACTAAGCTATGCAGTCCCAGTTTTTATCCTCTATTTTTCCTTCTGGTGTCATACATGCCCCTTGCCTTCCTCTTTCACCCATACTCACACTCAGCTTTGTTCAGTATACTTATATTATGCTGCCATCAAATAGTAATGTGCTATCCATTTCTGAATCTATACAATCAACCCTTTTGAGCATTTTTTGCTCCTTCAGCATCAAATGCCCAACCTCTACTTCATTTCTATCTCCTGAAAACCTGTATTCTCAACTTTAACTGTCAAAGTTTGCTCATTAATGTTTGTTCATATTAATGAGACCATATGCTGTTGGTCCTTTTGTTTCTGGCTAATTTAGCTCAACATGATGTCCTCAAGTTTAATTCATGATATTTGAAACATGGTGACTTAATTCTTTCTTCATCTGCATAATATACCATTGTATGTATGTACCACAGCTTGTTTATTCACTTGTATGTTGATGGACATTTGGGCTGTTTCATCTCCTAGTAATTTTGAATAATGCTATTAATGTTGGTGTACATTTGTCCACTTGTGTCCCTGCCTTTAGTTCCTCTGAATATATACCTAGTAATGGATCATATGGCAGTTCTATACTTAGCTTCCTGAGGAACCACCAAACTGCCTTCCAGAGTGGTTGTACCATTCGACATTCCCACCAGCAGTGAATAAGTGTACCTCTTTCTCCACATTTTTTCTAGCACTATTCGTTTTCTGTTCTTTTTTTTATAATGGGCATTCTAGTAGGTTTAAGGTGATGTCTCCTTGTGGTTTTGATTTGCATTTCCCTAATAGCCAGTCAGTTGAATGTCTTTTCATATGTTTTGAGCCAGTTGTATTTCATCTTCAGAAAAGTGTCTGTCTTTGTCTTTTGCCTGTTTTAAAATTGGATTGTTTGTCTTTTTGTTATTGAGTTATAGGATCTCTTTATACTTTCTGGATTTTCCAAATATTGTCTCCCATTGCATAAGCTGCCTTTACTTTCCTGACAAAGTACTTTGATGCGGAAAACTGTTTAGTTTTGAGGAGATCCTATTTATCTGTTTCTTCTTTCATTGCTCACACTTTGAGTATAAGGTCTAGGAAACCACTGCCTATCACAAGATCTACAAGATATTTCCCTATGCTTTCTTCTATAAGTTTTATGTTCTTAGCTCTGTTGTTTAGGTCTTTGATCCATTTTGAGTTAATTTTTGTATAAGATGTGAGGTAGGGGTCCTCTTTCATTCTTTTGGATATGGCTATCCAGTTCTCCAAGCACAATTTGTTGACGAGGTTGCTCTGTCCCAGTTGAGTCAACTTGCCCACCTTATCAAGTATCATTTGTCCTCAGATGAGATGGTCTGTTTCTGAATACTCAATTCGTTCCATTGGCCCGTATATCTATCTTTATGGTAGTACCATGCTGTTTTGACCATTACTACTTTGTAATATGCTTTATGGTCAGGTACTGTGAGATCTCCCACGTCATTCCTCTTTCTCAAGATATTTTTAGCTATGTGGGTGTATTAGTCAGGGTTTTCTAGAAGAACAGAACCAACAGGAGATATCTGTAAATATGAGATTTATGAAGGTGTCTCATGCAACCTTGGGAATGGAAGAATTCAAAATCCACAGGGCAGGCTGTGAAGCTGGCAGTTCCGATGAATGGTCTTGCTAAACTCCACAGGAGAGGCCCACTGGCTGAAGAAAGAGAGAAAAAGTCTCTCTTCTCCCTCAATAGTCTTCAACTGATTGGATTATCCCATTGCGGGAGGCCTTCATTGATCGCAGATGTAATCAGTCACAGCTGCAATCAACTGGCTGTTGATTTAATTAACCAGCCTTCCAGTTTATCAACCAGCCACAAAATATCCTCACAGCAATGGTCAGGCCAGTGCTTGTCTTACCAGACACCTGGGCACATCACCTGACCGAGCTGACACCAGAACCTAACCATCACAGTCTACCCCTTGTCAACTTGGCACCTATACATATCACCTTGAAACATGCTTATTTTCCAAATAGAACACAATTGTTCACCTAAGAATACTCAACTGTCCTGTGTACAACTGGAAATGCACTACATCTCTCCAGAATAGGGAGCAAGTTTTACGTAACTTTCACACCTAAACTTCATCTCCTATAACTTAAATACCATAACATAAAGAATACAACTTACGTCACATGATAAGAGGAAAACAAGATACTTGCTTATGTACAAATACAAACATACTCATTACAAAACAGGGAGGAAATAGTCATACAATCACAGTTCTCATTTCTGCAACTGGTCATGTGGTCTTGGTTCATATTTATCACTGCTTTTTTCTGCTGCCCATTCCATGTTCCCTTTACCCTCAGTAAGCACTTTGGCTGGCCATGGTTCTTTGCCAGGTGGGGTGACCCAAACCTTCATTCTTGAAGTTTCTGGGCTATTGGCATTCCTTCTGGATTGTGTTGTTGCAGTTTTCCATTGACTTTAATCACAGGGCATGGTAGTACTAAGAGACACCCTAGGGAATCTTCTGTGTTCCCAGAAAATTCTCCTTTACTTTCATTGTGTAGTTGTAGTCCTATTTCCCCTTGATGGTCAGGATCGATCACTCCAGACAGTACAGTAATCTCCTCTCATTGATTCAGTGGCATGAGAAGCCCAACATGGGCCAGGTGGCAGTGTTATCTTCCAGTTCAATGGAATCACTGTGTCTCCTGGTAAGAACTCCTCTTTTTGGAACTGTTCTAGTTTGCTAGCTGCCAGAATGCAATATACCAGGAACAGAATGGCTTTTAAAAGGGGAAATTAATAAGTTGCTAGTTTACAGTTCTAAGGCTGAGAAAATGTCCCAATTAAAACAAGTCTATAGAAACGTCCAATCAAAGGCATCCAGGGAAAGATACCTTGGTTCAAGAAGGCCGACGAAGTTCAGGGTTTCTCTCTCAAGTGGAAGGGCGCATGGCGAACACAGTCAGAGTTTCTCTCTCATCTGGAAAGACACATGGTGAACACGGTCAGGGTTCCTCTCTCATCTGGAAGGGCACATGGCGAACACAGCATCATCTGCTAGCTACTTCTCTTGGCTTCCTGTTTCATGAAGCTACCTGGGAGGCATTTTCCTTCTTCATCTCCAAAGGTTGCTGGCTGGTAGACTCTGCTTCTCGTGGCTGCATTGTTCTGCTCTCTCAGAATCTCTCTCATTCTCCAAAATGTTTCCTCTTTCATAGGACTTCAGAAACTAATCAAGACCCACCCAAATGGGTGGAGACACGCCTCCACCTAATCCCATTTAACAGCCATTCTTCATTAAATCACATCTCCGGGGAGATGATCTGATTACAGTTTCAAACATACAATGCTGAATAGGGATTAGAAGAAATGGCTGCCTTTACAAAATGGAATTAGGATTAAAACATGGCTTTTCTAGGGTACATACATCATTTCAAACCAGCACAGGAACCAAGACCTGTAGACCAGCAGGGCTTAAGGTTTCAGAGACAGGAAGCAAATATTTTTCTACTAGATCCCTCGGGGTGATAGTGAGTGGTACCACTACCATTTCCACCCCTTGATTCCTGGACCCATGAATCCTGGCTATGCGAGAAACAGTACCATACAGTGGATGCTGATTTGGAACATACAGAGTCTCCTGGAGAACATTGCCCTAGCCTTGCAAAGCATTGCCACCTAATTGGGTCTTCAAAATACCATTCCACCATTCTGTTAACCCAGCTGCCTCTGGATGATGGGGAACATGGTAAGACCAGAGAATTCCATGAGCATATGTCCATTCCTGCCTTTCATTTGCTGTGAAGTGGGTTCCTTGATCATGGGCAATGCTATGTAGAATATTATGATGGTGGATAAGGCATTCTGTAGGTCCATGGATGGTAGTTTGGGTGGAAATACTGTGTGCAGGGAAGGCAAACCCATATCCAGAGTATGTGTCTATTCCTATTAGAACAAATTGCTGCTCCTTCCATGATGAATAGTCCAGTGTAATCAACCTGCCACCAGGTAGCAGGCTGATCACCTCCATAATGGTGCCATATCGGGGACTGAGCGTGAGTCTTATCTAGCTTCCCTTGTATGTGATGGATTGCTTTTCTCTTGCTGCTTTCAAAATTCTCTCTTTCTCTTTGACATTTGACAGTCTGGTTAGTAGCTGTCTTAGAGTATATCTATTTGGATCTGTTCTGTTTGAGTTGCACTGCACTTCTTGGATCTGTAATTTTAAGTATTTCCTAAGAGATGGGAAATTTTCAATGATTATTTCCTCCATTAGTCTTTCAGTTCTTTTTCCCTTTTCTTCTACTCTGGGATACCTGTAACACATATATTCATGTGCTTCATGTTGTCATTCAGTTCCCTGAGACCCTGCTTGTATTCTTCCATTCTTTTACCTACCTGTTCTTTTGTGTGCAGGATTCTGATGTCCTGTCCTGTAGTCCATTAATCCTTTCTTCTGCCTCATTGAATCTGCTGTTTGAAGTCTCCATTATGTTTTTCATCTCTGCTATTGTGCTTTTCATTCCCATAAGTTCTGTTGTTTGTTTTTTTAAATTTTTTGAGTTCATGACCACCTAATGTCTTGTTTATATCTTTCATCTTTTTTGCCCTATCTTCCTTGAGTATGTTGCTTTGATTTTTTTATTTGATTTAGCATATTTGTTTGAACATCTATAATTAGTTGTTTCAACTCCTCTCTCTTATTGGAAGTGTTAGTTTGTTCCTTTGACTGGGCCATATCTTCATTTTTTGTAGTGTGACTCACTATTTTTTGCTGGTGCCTGGACATCTGATTTCCTTGATTAGTTTATTTTGGAAGGCATTTTTGCTCTTTTACCTAGGGTTTTCTTGTTGATTGGTTTTGTACTCTGTCTGTTCTTTGGCATTCAATTCAACTTATTCTAGACCTCTAGCATAGCTTCTGTTTAACTGGTCAGAATTTTTTATCTCTCGTTTTTCTGGTTCTTGCCCTATCTATATGGAAACTTTCTTTAGAGGAGGATCTCCCCAGATATCATCAACCCCAATCAGATATTCCAAGACCTCAGGAGGAGGGTTATCAGTATCAAGGAGACCTAGCACTTTGTCAGAGTTTCCTGCAAAGCCTCTAGACTCTGTGCTTTTTCCTATCCTTCCCAGCAGGTGGTGCTTTTTTTTTTCTCTCCACCTGCATACAATTCTCAGCAGATCCTGCCCCTGCCAGAGGTGTGGTTGAGGCAGAGGCTGAGGTAGAAGGCAGGCTTAAGCTTTTTCTGTTTTCCAGCCCCTGGTGTCTGATGGAGGGCTGCCACTTGAGCTGTGGCCTGTCCTCCATTTTCTTGGAGAAGAGATGCCCTTTAGGGAATTATCTTCTTCACCTGACTAGTTACTTTGCCTGTCAGACATATCTTTACTCCACAGTTGTCTGTGTCAATGCTGACAATTGAAAGTGCCTGAGGCTTTCTCTTATGAGCTACTTGGAATACTCAGAAAAAAATTAAAGAAAAAAATAAGAAATCCCTTTTCAGAGCCAGTCCCTTACCATCAAATTTCTCTAGTCAAGAGCCAGAGTTGGTATCCAGCTCCATGTGCCCCTTTTCTTGGGGTACAGTCGTTTTCCAAAATTGTGATTTTGGCTGACTCCAGAAGCCTCCTTTTTTTTTTTTTTGTTCCTCAGCCCCACCTCTTCTCTGCCTGGAGAGACCTCAGGGTTACTTTGCTACTTGCTCTGGGTTTGTCTGTGCTCAGAGCTTGTTTTCAGCAGTTTAAATTTGTTAATCAAAACCACAATTGGAGCTGGGTTACCTTCCCTTGCTTCTTTTTCCCACGGGCAATTGTCTTCAACAGAGCCTGCCATGCCATTGGGGGAGGGGCACCTGCTCCCCAGTTTGCAGTCTTTACTTGCAGTTCTGAACTTGATCTTGGTCCTTCCACCTATTCTTATAAAGGGTATGATGTTTTGTCCGGTCACAGATATCCCCTAACCAGTTGTTCCAGACAGTTCCTGGCTATTTACTAGTTGGTCTAGAGGGCTAACTAAATTCCATACTTCCCTACACTGCCATCTTTTCTACCTCTGTTACAATAACTTTTTGAAAGCAATGTCTTGTACAGTGAGTGTTCAATTAATGTTTATTCATTTGAAATTAGATAAGTATGTAATTTTATGTCTTCTGTTCCCATCATTTTAATAACGGGTGTGAACCAAACAAGTGCCATGAAAACAAGCAAGCATACGTAAATATTTATCATTCTGATTAACGTTTCCCTTTATGTTAGTCTAGATTTTTTTTTTAGTTATAACTGAAGGAAACTTAAATATGGACGAATCAAATATGAGACATGATACATGTATGCTTTCTGTACTCTCACATCCTAATGCTATAACAGTTATTTGATTGGCATTGAAAAGCAAGCTGATGTTTTCTGCTTGGATTCCTTTCTGTTGTAACCACATAGTCCACATGGCCACTCCCTGAAATAGAAATTGCAGTGTTGACCAGTCTAACTTCTTAGGCTGTTCCTCACACTTGTGTATTTTTGTCATTCATTAAAAAAAAAATCAATGATATTTAATTGAGGAAAAATAACTGCAAGCATTATTTTTTTAACTGACTTTCTTAGAAAGAAACACCCCTTAACATATTTCTATATTCTGCTTATTCTTGCTTTGAGGAAACAAATTGTTGACATTTCAGGTACTTTGCCAGAAGTTAAGTAGTTTACAAGAATGATCTTGACAAATAATACTCTTTCCATAACTAAAGTGCTTAAAATAATGAGGGATCATGTAGGATAATAAAATGGGTGATTGAAAATGACAAGCTTAAATCTTAAAGCCAAGTTCTGTGACGTGTTGCATAGGAATGCTTTTCCCCAGCAATCACCAAGCACCTGTTTCCTAGTCTCTTTTCCCATTCCCATCCTAACATGATTTTAGATCCATCATCCTGGGGAATTGCAACTGGAATAAGCTCTACCTCTCATTACAACAGATCTTGACATAGCTTGCAATATGTGACTTATTGAAAGAAGCAATTGGTTCATTAGAGAGCCCCTAAAGCCCTTTTCTCATCTCTTTCTTCTGGTTCCAGGGCTCTGTTTTTTAGGGAAGAATAGTGAAGCAGCATGAATGAATCAGGCAGTCTTCTCCTTTTCCCCGTTCCTGTGGGCTTTGCTGTGAGTTGTAGTGTTGACTGCTCCCTGACTATTAAGACAGTCTAACTCCCAGTGAATAGTGTAATCCCGTTGGGCCTACGGATTCAAATCTAAGCGTCCTAAATAACTCAGCAACAACTGATAAGCAACCAGTGATTCTCAGAATTTCTTCTGTTAGTGCATTATAAGCTGCATTTTCAGAAGGTGTTCATTGGCAACAGCGTAAGTGAATAAGTTAAGATGAGCAGGTGAGATGTAACATGTGATAGAGATGTGTCATGTGAGTGCTTACTTACTTTTGAGTGCGTGGTGATGTGAACCAAATTACAAGAGTCCAGTCGTG
Organism: Tamandua tetradactyla; assembly: GCF_023851605.1. NCBI lineage: Eukaryota > Metazoa > Chordata > Mammalia > Pilosa > Myrmecophagidae > Tamandua > Tamandua tetradactyla. Next base: position 48,929,021 of record NC_135353.1, on the reverse strand, counting down.
TTTGCAATTTAATGGGAAAAGGATCCTATACTGAAATGGTCATTGATTCAGATGTCAAACTATTTTATGCACTTTAAAGTGGTGACCAAATTTTAATTATTCTTTTCTAGGTGTTTGATTAACTGGGGTAAATAATTCGACTTCAAATTCTTCATCTTAAAAAATAAGATAATTATGATTCCTAACACCTTCTCCAGTTTGTCTAAAATTGTCCAGATATAATGCCTCACAAGTCCTTTCAGCTCAAAGAGACTGTTCAAATGCTATATATATGTTTGTGACAAATGTGTCATTGGTCGTCTTTCCCCTTATAGGTATTCAAGAGACGGTATTTTTACTTAACTCAGCTTCCTGATGGTTCATATATTCTCAATTCTTATAAAGATGAGAAAAATTCAAAAGAATCTAAAGGCTGCATCTACTTGGACGCATGTATTGACGTTGTTCAGGTAGGAACATGGAGGTAATTATTCTCTTTCTCCAGGAGGATTATTGATGAGCTAATAATAGCCTCATCATTGTTTTATGTTCGTTAATGGCATCTCCATCCACACACACAAAAAATCTCATCTGTACTAAAAACCTCAATCCTCTTCAGTGCCCCACTCTTTCTCCACGCCGATACTCAACTGTTTACCAAATCTTCCGGCCTCTCGAACCTTGCCTCTCGAACCTTGTCCCTTATTTCCATTCTTATCACCCCTTTTCTGGTTCACCCTTTTGTTCTCTTACCTAAAGTGCTGCTTTCCCATTGGTTGTCCTGCTCCAGTGTTCATTGTTTACACTGTTTTCCTAAGACATAGATTGGGTCCTTCACTTCTCTACTCAAAGCCCTTTGGCTCTTGACTTATTACCTTAGGTAATTGCAGCCCCCGCCCCCATGGATTTGGTCTTACCATACTTTCTAACCTCATCCCCCCTTCCCCTATATATTCTGTGTTCTAGCCACACCAGGCTGAGTACTCTTTGGGGTTTCTCATGTATTTGGCTTTCTTTACATATTTTTTGTTGTTTGGCATATACTTTTTCCTTCTGTTCCTGTTTGGGCATTATCTTTTAAGACTCAGCTCAAATGCCACGTCTACTATATATCATCCCCCCCCCCCCGCCAACCCTCATGCCCACCAAGTGAAATTAAGCTCTGCCTCTCCTGTGCTACCACTTTGCTTTTTCCTCTAACATATAATTGAATCACACTTTAATTTATGGTTCATTCTTCATGTTCCTTTTTGGATTTCAGGGACCATATCTTATTCATTTCTTTATACCCCTATAACATCAGTGTTACACATATTGTAGGAGCTTAACAGATGTTTGTGGATTTTACTTTTTAATTCATGAGGGGGCATGAATAAAGTCAATAAGAACCACAAAGCAGAGAGACCATCTAAATAGGAAGTCAGTTGACGGAGAGATAAGAGCTATTACTACAGAGCCAGGTGGTGTGGTGGACTAGGAGGAGCTGGTCGGATGAGAAGGCAGGAGATCTTGTTTCAACATCCTTAACGAACCTGAGTCTTCATTTTCAAAATGATAAAGTGGGGATTAATAATGTCACTGAACTCTAAAATAAGATTGTCCTGAGGATCAAATGAGAAAGCACTTTAAAAATTATAGAGACCTATGGAGACTAGAAGATGTCTTCATAGATCATGTTATACATGCTTTCTTATCTTAGTGGAACAAAGAGGACACAATACAGTTTCCAGATTTTCTCAGTTAGCTCTAGTCCAGATTGATCTGTCTTTATAGTGCTCCCAGGATGTGCTTTACCCATCTGTTTATGACCCCCCATCCCAAATATTTTTAAATACATAAATCTTTAGCTGTTTGCTACAGCAGTTTAATTTCATCCTTTATTATACTTTGAAGATGAGAAAAAGGAACTTTCTTAGGGGAATTTGAATAATGACCATGTGGTAGAACATGGATTCATGAGGCCTTTCTTGACATTAGTGCTGAGGTATTTGGAAGAGGGGATGGGTGATAATATAAAATAATTTGTCGTTATGTTTGAGGAAAGGGGGAGGCTTTTGTTTTCCTTAGGTGCTAGTATTTGGCGTTGGTCAATTTTTTCCTGAGAGCCACAATTAAACATGAACCAACTGCAGTCTTTTAGCTATTATGTAGATGTCGTATTATGTATATTAAAGTGAATTATGTATCTGTAATGGATTTTATGGTATGTTATAAAGTAAGTATCAAATTTATTTCAGGTCACACTTAATCTTGTTTTTAAGAGCCAGTTTTGAGAACTATATATAAATATATAAAGAAAACTTTAAGCAGAATGAAAAAATAAAATATTCCTTTACTTCTATGGTGGCAGTTTCATCTTCTAATTGTAAAGAATGTCAAGAGGCCCTAAAATGATAATATTCAACATGTAGGATTTTATGCCAACTTTGTGCATATAGCTCTGTGCTCTGTAATAAAGGGAACAAAAAATGATGTTTGAGATTAGTGCTGAGGTATTTGAGCTTACATTTCTTGTTGAAAGAAATAATTATTTCATGAAAGCATTGATGCACATATGTGCTGAACTGAGGTGAAAAATAAGCAAACAAAATCTAATATTAAAAGATCAACTAAGCTAACTAAACACTTTTTTCTTTTTTCCTCTAGTGCCCCAAAATGCGTCGTCATGCTTTTGAACTCAAGATGTTAGATAAGTATAGCCATTATCTGGCTGCTGAAACTGAGCAGGAAATGGAGGAGTGGTTGATAACTTTGAAAAAGATTATTCAGATCAATACCGACAGTTTAGTGCAAGAGAAAAAGGAGACAGTAGAATCGGCACAAGGTCAGAATTTTTAAATGATTCATTATTGAAGTAAAGCTCTCATCTTTAATCCATGGGGATGTCCTTTGTGTAGGGTGACTATAGAGCTCTTAATCTTGAATGTTGACCTGCTTCTTCATTAAAAGTGGCTGTGGACATTGATAGATAGTTTTAAGAGTTTATGCTGCATGGGCTTTGACACATAAAATACAACCAGACTAAAACTGATAGGAAATTTATGGCAGATTTTCAAAAGTCCATTAAAGTTTTCCCTATGCATTCAAAATCAAAATTCTTTGCAATAAATCTAGTAGAGAGGACGGAGTGGGAGAGATAGTTAGGGTATTCTTCATAGGTGATTAGTAATGATCTGTAAGGTTTGGAAACATCTGCTTTTAATGAATTTTCAGATGATGAAACTAGCAGCCAGGGAAAAGCTGAGAACATCATGGCCAGTTTGGAGAGGAGTATGCATCCAGAGCTGATGAAGGTATATCTTTCTTATGGAACTTGCCTTCAACTGAGACAACACAGGATTAGCTATTAAATTTTTAATGCTGGATTCCATTTGTCAATGTCATTTCTGAGGTAAAGACCACAGTGAATTAGTGAATTGGGTTAGAGATTGTAAAAGAGAAGTTACACTCCTAAAGGCAGACTCGTAAGTGCTAGTTTCCAGTATGGAAAGCCTTTTTTTCTAGTCACCAGGAAGTCCTTCCAAGTTTTTGTGACTATTAATTTTATCAACTTCTTTTGCAATTTATAATTATTTCTATACATCACTCATAAAATAAATATTCTTTCAAAGGGTTGTTGATGCAGATCATACATGTGACATTCAATCTAATGATTTATGTAAGTTTATTTCATATGAAAATCCTGTGTTCTCTCTATATGTAAAATATATGTGTAGATATGTATGTATATGAATGATTTCATGAGATAGCGATTTTGGTGAGCAGACACAGTTTGTGCTATTTACTCTGTTCTTTGGAGTTTGAAACGAACCAATTTTGAAGTGTAGAAGTTGATTAGCATGCCTATCTTCATAGAGTCCATTTTATTTTGCAATAGATTAAAATTTATTCATTTAAACCCCTGCCTAACATATTTATGTTTTTACTTTATTCCTTTTCCTGGACTGTTGAATCAAACAAATTTAGGAGTTCCTTTTTTTTATTTTAAATTTCCCCCTCACTCAAGCTTGAAAGCTATGTTCCAGAATCTAAGAGCACACTCTGGGTCTCCTACTTAGGCTTTCTATGATTTTGGAAATTTCAGGATAATCCTTTAGTGTCATTCTAGGATTTGCAGCCCATTATGTCTTTCCTGAGGAAATCAGAAGTGTATGCAGTATTCCATGGTTATCCTCATAGATACATTGAATAGCAGTATATTCATTTTTATTTCTCTTTCATATCCAAAGTTTCTTAGATTCCCTTTTCGTACCTACTGTGTATAAAACAATATTTTGGCATTGTGAGAAAAGCACAGAAAGTACAAGAATTTGATCTTTAACTTATCCTGCATCATAGTAATGTGATACATCACTCCCTAGCCGAGGAATTATCCTTTATCCATCTTAAATACTTAGAAATAGAGAATGGTATATTTTTGAGACTATGTCAGATTCTGATTCACATAAACTATATACTGAAATGGTATGCAATTAAATGATATTCAATACTGTTTTGAAGAAATGAAGTAATATTTAGTATACTATTATGTATTCATATTTTTTTCCATTTTAGTATGGACGAGAAACTGAGCAGCTAAACAAACTCAGTAGAGGAGATGGAAGACAAAATCTCTTTTCTTTTGATTCGGAAGTTCAGGTATTAAAGATTCCTCTAATTGTCCTAGAATTGTTGCTTATTCAGAAACTACATCTGTAAAAAGTTGAATCACTGATTTTTGTACCACTAGGGAATGTAAGTTGTTTTATATTTGTTTTACTCACTTCAAACAGGCAGCTTAACAATGAGCTTTTCACTCAGAATTTCCCACATGCAAATAGTTTGGGACAGAATATATGTTTTTTCCCTCAGTTCCCTGTATTCTTTTACTTTATCTCCTAAAAATTCTTAAACTTTAAAACTCTTAGAAATGGCTTCAGCACTCTTTTAATCCACTAAAGACAACTGTGATCTCGTGGCATTGAATATCTGCAGTGTAAAGAACACCAAGCCATATGAGACATGATTATTTTCCACTTTTAAATGTGGGCCTCTAGAACTGGGATAATTTTCATGTCTGGCTTAATCCTTTTTTAAATGGAGGGTGGTGCAGGAAAGAGCTGGTTTATGTTTATATGTATATTTTAACCTCTTTCATAAGAGGTACTTTTTATACTAAGATATATCCAGTTAATATTAAGTTCATAACATTTTCTAATCAAGTCTCTGATTTGTTTAAAATAGGAAAAGTTTACAGTATAAAACTGTTAGGAACATGTTTCCTAACTGAAAATATTTCACAAGAAAATGAGATTATTTGAGGGAAGGTGGATTTTTCCCCTGTTTCCTTTTTCTACATGAGAGTCCTAATTTAAATCTTTGGTTTTTTTTGAAATAAAGAAGTATATACACCATGGTATAAGCATTATAGGTCTTTTGCCTTAATGAAAATGTATCATAAAAATTTAAAATAGTTTGGAGAAGATTAATTTTTTTTGTTGCTCTTGCATCTTTCTCTTTTGCTACAAACTATATCCTAACTTAAATTTTTTAGTTTGAAGTAGAAAAATACATTGTCTATAAGTTAAGCAAGCATTTTTCCTTAATGATATATAACATGAAAAAAATAGTAATTTGGGGAAAATGGATTTTTTTTTCATTTTCTTTTATTCCACAGCAGTGTTATATTGTTCCAGTGTAAGTTATGTGATTTAAAAAATAAGAATATAGCAGGTCTTGGAAATTTAAGTTCTAAGATTCTCATTCAGAAACGTGCTTGTTCCAGGCTTCTATGCCCTTTGATTTCTCCCAGATGATTGGGCTCTAATTGGACATACCAGGCTCTTTCATTTTATACAAAGGAGCCAATTGACTGTGGTTGAAACAAATCCAGTGGCTTTAAAAAATTGTAATGTAGTGTTTTTTGTGGTCATGGAACTGAACAGATTTTACGTTTGAGTTTTTATCAGTGAGTGAAAAATTCACATTGCAATGAAGCTTTAAGGACAGAAAATTTAATTTAATGTTGATTATGGAAGGCAGTTTTACCACCGAGAAACACATTCTATATGTGTTAAGTACCTTTCGTAGGTGAAGCGCCACCCCATAATTTCAACCTTCTCTTTTTGACTACAGTTCAGTGTTTGGAGACATGATTTCCACCACCAAACTTTAGAGAATAAAGATGCACTGGCTCAGTGGAGGGAGTGGTTCAAACTTTTAACTACTGGGGAAGGCCATGTGTTTCAACATTTGTCCTCTCAGGTCTCATATCAGGTCTCAGAAGGGAAAGGGTTTGGGGGATTGAGGTGGTTGATTCATTTCTCTTCATATTCCACTTGTCTCAGACAGAAGGGAGAAGAAGATAAAAGGGCAGAAATTAGAATTGATCTCCATGGCAATGGCCTGCCCCCACTGGCTCCATAGAGAGATAAATGTTCAGGAGGGAGCTGTCTATTTATACACATTTGTAGGCCTTTTATAGATAGACTCAGAGGAAAACAAAACTATGCTTACAGGTAATATACTTTGTTCCACACATTTGTTTTTCTTTTGTAGATAAATAGACTCAGAAAAAAATCATGCTTTGGGGTACAGATATTTAAACTCTTTTAAGGAGGATTTTTATCAGTGATATAGCCTAAGTTAGGACAGTTATAATTATCCAAGATTCTACAGGCATGAAACCTGTTTTGGCTTGATTTGTTCAGGTAACTGAAGAAAATTCTGTGTTTCTTGGCTTGATTTTTCCAGATTGGCACTATAATTCTACTAAAATTCACCCAGTCATTTCCCACCTCCCATGTCTCTGGCCTTAACAAAAGTATAGTATAGATCCTATACTTCCCCCCTCCCATTTGTGAACCTAATGTAAGTCTGTTCCAACATTTGGAATGAACAGATGAATTTAGATTGCTTGAGCCTTGTGAGCTGAGAACAAGGTTTCTAGGAGTTTCTTTGAGGAGGAAGACATTCCTTCCTCTCGAAGAGGAATTCCTTGACTCAACAATACATTTTTTAAAAATTTTATTTTGAAATACCGATACTAAAGAAAAAAATAATAAACTCTTCTGGCAGCCAGGCTATATCCCCCAGCTCTCTTAGAAGCTGAGCTCAGTGTTTTTCAGTTTCCTAAGCAGACGCCTCTCAGTCTGCTCATCATTTAAACGTAGGTGGTCCCCAGGGATCCAGCCTTGCCCACCTGCTCACCCTAGATGTCACTGACTCCAGTGTAGATCTCCAACCCAGACCTCTTCTATTTTTTCCAGCTACCTACCCACATCACCTCAAATTCAACATGTGCCAGACTGAACTCATCACCCCTACTTATACTGTTCCCCCCACCAAAATCTGCTCTTCATTTTAATTTCACAACCAAGTTCATAACATCACTATCCAATCTCACAAGTTAGACCGTTGTGTTATTCTTGATGCCTCCTTCACCAATTCCTGTCAGTGTTGCCTCCTGTATGCTCATAAAGGAAACAAAATCTCTGCCGTCGTGGAGCACACATTTTGTGGGAAGACAGACAATAAACAGCTAAATAAAACTTTAAAAAGTAACGTTAAAAACAAAAACAATGCTGGAGACCCGGGTTCGATTCCCGGTGCCTGCCTAGGCAGAAAAGCAAAAACAAAAACAAAAAAAACGAAAGGGCAATGGTGACTCAGTGGCAGAGTTCTCGCCTGGCATGCCAGAGACCCGGGTTCATTTCCCAGAGCTTGCCCATATGAAAAAAAATAGACTCAAAAAAGTAATATTAGAAAATCAGCAAAAGGAGGTGTATAGACTGTCAGGGGGTATGTGGTTTTATGTAGGGAGATAGGGAAGTTCTCTCTTTGGAAGAGACAGTTGACCAGAGACTTGAATGAAGTGAGGGAGCAAACCCTGCAGCTACCTGGAGGAACAGGGTCCCTGAGTGAGAACAGTAATTGCAAAGGCCCTGAGGTAGAAGTGTACTTGGTATGCTGGAGAAAAAACAAGGAGGCAGTATGGCTAGAACAGAGCGGGTGAGGGGAGGCAAGAATGGTAGAAGATGAAATCAGGCTTCATGGAGGTAGTCATGTCATGTAGGGATCTGTAGGTCATGGTATCATCTGGTGAGCTTTCCATTGCTTCAAGGAAACAAGGTTCTCATCATCTACCTCCAAGATTTCTGTCACTGTTTGTACCTCAGCATAAGTGTTCCCCAAAGGCTTGCTAAATGTACACCTAAAGTTCAAATGAAGAATAAACAGAGTTGGACTCTGCCATTTTTACTTATAGGTGTATATTGATATGCTTCCTATATATTTTTACACAATGATACATATCTGTTTTGTAGAGGTTGGACTTCTCAGGAATTGAACCTGATATAAAGCCATTTGAAGAAAAGTGCAACAAGCGTTTCCTGGTAAATTGCCATGATTTAACTTTCAATATCTTGGGCCAAGTTGGAGACAATGTAAAAGGACCACCTACAAATGTATGTATGACTTTTCCTTTTATCTCTTTTGAGCTAGCGCATTAAAGAAATGCCCTCCTTTTTAATGACTGAGAACTAATTTGTTGGATGAAAATTCCAGTTGTACATAGTATAATAAATTTGACATGGGAGAATTTCGTAATTTCTGTCTTTTGCCAAAGTAAGAACATATTCTCATCTTGAGAAGATTCGTGAAAGTCTTACCTTTTCAGAATAGCAGCATATAGTAGGCCCTTGATATTCAAGAGGGACATGTCCCTAGAACCTGGAAAGTCCTCACATTTCTGAATTTTAATAGAAAAAATTATTTCTTCTGTGTAATTGGATCATATCCATGAATAAGGAACACCAAAGCCATGCTGGGATGCAGATGCTGTGCATTCAGCTGTGGCTCGCTCACTGTTCTCATAGAGTGGGATTCAATTCGTTCTGTAGAGAAATTCTAATTACTACCTGTCGCGGATCATCTGAGTTGCTCAGAAAGACTTGAAACTATAAATGTTAAATCTTAAAAGGGATTCTATTTTATCTTCATCTTTAGTTTTTGGTTCTAGTTTTGTCTTTAAAAAAATATCCAGAATGATGAATGATTCCCTTACAATGGGAATGAAATACACTAACATTTGCACTAGTGTGCAAAGGGTTAATCTTTATGCCATCTGGCATGAAATTTCTTTTTGTGACCAGCTTTCAAATGCCATCTGTAGAAAGGAATCATGTCTTCCAAAACTGCTGATGGGACAAAGCTTTTGACAAGTAGTTTGGTGTTGATTGATATTAGCTTTTATGAAACGTTCAGTCCAGTAAATTGTAACATATCAAAAAATGAAGATTCATTTCTGCTGTATTATATCAGCATTTCCTTTTTACGTAAGTTTAGTATACATATGGAGAATTAAATTTTATTCATAGAACAGTTATCTTTAAATATAACTTCTGGCTTCTACTCGTTGTCTTATATTGAATTTACAACTTGTGAAATTATTTATACCTGATAAAAGTTAAAAGTTGATAAATCTGTTATTTTGGAATGCTCCTTCTTATATGCAGATGAGCTACAATGCAGTTTTACCAAGGGAAGCTAGAAAGGAGCCATAATCATTGCAGCTTGACTGATTTTAAAAAAATGACGTATTTGAAAAAAAGAGTCCCACCTCCCTCCCCCTCCCTCAGCCCCCAAAAGTCTTAGTTTAAAAATATAACTGTTTTCATTCCCAGGTTGAACCTTTTTTTATCAATCTTGCCTTATTTGATGTAAAGAACAATTGTAAGATTTCAGCTGATTTCCACATAGACCTGAATCCTCCATCTGTCCGTGAAATGCTGTGGGGTACTTCAGGCCAGCTGCCCAGCGATGGAAACCCAAAGGGCTCTTCACCGGAGTCTTTCATTCACGGAATTGCTGAATGTCAGTTACGCTACATAAAGCAGGTAAAGGATGATCATCAGCCTTTTAGCGCATTCAGAATAAGAAATGGAAGCTGCATGGATTGCTTCATAGTTTTAGAACAGTGTTTTCATGGGCATTCCTTCTTTTAGAAGGTCTGTCGATATGTATTTTTCTGGTGACTGAATTTGGAGGGAAAAAATGGAAACCAATGCTAGTAATTTATTAGTGAAGTAACATTTCCAATAGGATCATGATATGAGACCCAAAGAAAGTATTTTGTAAGATGGAATACAGATAAACATACACACCCATGTGCTTACTTCTGAGCAAGGCAATAGGTTCCCCAAGTTTGTTTTCTTGAAGTAGATTTAGCCCTGTGGTAACTCTCCCACCCCTAATTTCCATGCCCGTTATAAGTAGGTAGGGTTTTTTTGTTTTGTTTTGGTTTTTTGTATGGTGTATGGTGGGGTCACATTTCATTATTTTTTCCACGTGAGTAACCTGTTATTGCAGCACCATGTGTTGAATTTTTGTTTGTTGGTTGGTTTGTTGGGAAGTGCATGGACCATGAATTGAACTCAGGTGTCCTACATGTCTGGCGGGAATTCTACCACTGAACTACCCTTGCACCCCAGAGTAGGTAGTTTTAAAGGAGCATAAAGACTGTTTATACACCCTTGTTAAGGGATTTCAGTTGAAAAACAGCGAGAGGGAACTGCTTATGTCACAGCTGTAAAGTTACTTTGTTCTGTCCTACCTGATGCGAAGAATCCCTTTTAGAAAAACCCTACTGTTTCTTTGACATTCTGACAAGACTAGAGGCCTTAACAAGACAGAGGGAACAGAATTGCTGGTATGCCCTTTAGACTTTTGCAGCTGAAAGAAAACTAGAGCATAGTATGGAATTAAAGTGGGGGAGTGGCATAAGAACAAAGCAGCTCACATTGTAAGGAGACCTCTTCTTCCTAAAATAGAAATGTTACTTTCTCTGATTATAAAGATGAATACATAGTTATGTAAAAAATTCAAGCAACATGAAAAGTATAAAGAAGGTAAAAATCACCACCTGTAAACAATAACTATTAACATTTTGGTGAATATCTTTCTAGATATCTCTACATATAAAGACATACATTTTGTATGCTCTTAAAAGATGATATCATTCATGCTTTTTATAGCTACTTCATTTATCTTACAATGTCGCGTTTATCATCCTTTATCAATTTCTATAGATCAGCCACATCCTTATTAGTTAATATGGTATTCCATTGATTTAGCTAATTAGGGTATTTCTCATTTTGAGATATCTTAAATACTGCTGCATTGAAAATCCTTGTGCATACATTTTAGCTCGGTTGCTGGATTATCTTAGAAAAACTTCTCAACAGTGGAATTTTCAGGGTCAAAGTTTATGCTCATGGATGCAGATTGCCAAATGGTGGGGAAACTTCTTAATGCATATTATCACTCCTCTGAGGCTGTAGATCTGTAGTAGCTTTTCCCTGTTTCCCCTTGTTCCCTTGTGACCACTAATTTTGTTGTTTAGATACAGTTTTCACATATGTGAACATTCCACTAAAATAGCATATGCCTTTAAGTACAATAACATATTATGAGTATTTTGAGAACCTGCTAATGGATTATAGGTTAAAAATTTCCCCCAGAATATTAAATACAAATGATGTTATGGACAGTGATATATTTACTATATTATTTTAATATACTCAGCTGTATGTTTAATGGAACAACTGTAAATTGTGGTTGCAGATGTCATCCAATTTATAATCTAGATGAGAAAGAAAATCAGCATTTTTTTAGTATCTCCTGATACTAAAAAATGAGGAAATTGAAGCTCAGGGAGGTTAAGTAAGCTGTCCATCATTCTACGGCTGGTAGTGGTAAAGTCAGGTGGGGTTTGAACAGTGCTTTTCTGTTTGAAAGCACTGAATCAACAATATTGAAATGGAATTAAATGCTGAACTATATAACACAGTGATACTAGAGGGGAGGGATCAGTGATCAGTAGTTGACTTAGAGGACTGCACAGAAGATGTGGGAATGGAGAGGGGTCTCAAAGAAACAGATGAGAGGTGAAAAGGTGAGAAAGATGGACATAAGCACCACGTGACTTTATCACTCAGCACCCTTTTTCAGATCATTTAAAGATACCAGAAAGTAGTCTTTTTCTCAAATTCTTATCCTGTGGAGGACTTTGTTGGAGAGAAGCTAAAAGGTGGAAGGTCTGATCACTGGTTTCACCTCAGTAATTTTACAATATTTGTTGATTTCTTGCTACTGAATAACAACAATTTGAGCACATGTTGTCATTATATTTCTGTAGGTACTTAATTTGATAAGTTGTTTTAACCTTGTCACAACCTGGTAAGGTATTGGGTACTATCACTCTGCCCATTTTACAGAGGAAACTGAGGCACAGAATAGCCAAGTGACTTGCCCATGGTCACAGAGTGAGGGAAACATCCCAGTTCCCCAGTGTTCCCAGAATGGGATGTCTGGCAGCTCTGTCCCTTCCATTGAGAGGCTATGTATGTAGTGACACTATCTATAGGAAGAAGCAGCTCTTAAGGCTAGATGGATGATGACTGTTTGGAGGCTGCTCTAGGCCTACACCACCCACTTCTTAGAGTTGTTCTCCCAAGTGGCTTCCTGTGGAACAGCAGAGTGACCACAGGGAAAGAAGAAAGTAGGGTCCATCAGGTAGTGGTTTTGCCCCTCCCTGACACCAAATAGCTACTGTGATCAGTCAGTTCATTCTTAGCTGCCTGGCAGTGTGTTCCCAGATGCCCTGACAGAACTGAGTCCCTTCCTCTTCCCCCTCAGAGTCAGACTTTTTCTGATCTTAGGCTGGAGGTAGAGGGGAGCTCTTTGACTCTTGAGGGTTTGCCAGCCCATGGCTCTGTGGGCACCCAGCAAGGGGAAAGCAGTTGTTGGGATGGTAAATAAGTGAGAACACCCCCCACATCTCACCATACCCTGGGGTCTATGTATGTGCTAGACCTGGGGAGTGGATGAAGATGGCTCATTCTCTTCAGGGAGGGGCTGATGAAATGGGTAAGAGTCACTCTATTGTTCTTTTTTACTTTTTTTTTGGAGTAATGAAAATATTTAAAATAGAATGTGATGATGAATGCATAGCTATATGGTGATACTTTGAACCGTTGATTGTGCACTTTGGATGAGTATATGATATATGAATAGATAATATATCTCAATATAATTGCATTAAAAATAAAAGAGGAGGGTGCACACTCATGCATCTTTGATGGGAAAGGAGGGCTAGAAGCTAATGGAAGAAAAGGCAAAACAGCCCCAAGGGGTGTCCTCTCACATTGGAATCTCTGGTCAGTTAAAAACGAACATCTCTGTGCCTCAGATCCTCATCTGTAAAATGATGGTAATGTTAGTTCCTATATCCAAGGGCTGTTGGAGGCTCAAACAAGGTGTGACACCCCAGAGAGCGCCCAGCACGCTGTGTGCCCTCCATACAGCATGGCTGCTAGTCATAGTAGCAGTGATCAGAGACAAACAAGTGAAAATAGCAGGCTTTTACCTATTGCCAGATATTTTAAAATCATACTCATTGTTGGCATCAACATAGGGGACATGCCTAGATTACTGGGAATAGGGGATGGTAAGTGCTCAGTAAATGTCAACATTGCTATTCTAGTATTAGCCTTATCCACGTGGGACGTTGGATGAGTGGACCTCAAGGCTGAAAGCCAGTGTAGAATAGGCTCTGTGGGTCTGAAAGCCCTAGCTCCCATCCTCTCTATCTACTGAACCTCACTTTTTGAGTCTCAGTTTCTTAATCTGTAAAATGTGTATATAGCAGTACCTGCATTTGAGGGTTTCTATGAAGGCTCAATGATATGGTAAAAAGTATCCAGCGCAGCTATGTGGCAGTAAGCGTAAGATTGCACTCAAGGTGCAGTGCTCTGCATATGTTCTGCAGGGGCAGCTCAGGCAGGATTCCAGCCTCATCTCACTGCTCCAGTGGCATGTTCTTGGAAATACCAGAAGTCACACTCTGTGACTTTGAGACACTTTGATGGGCCACCCTAATAATAAACCAGGTGCCTTACGTGCATTAGTTCATTGAATGCATGTAAGTTTTGGATATAGCTAATATCATCCTCATTTCATAGATGAGACTTAAAGAGATTATGATTTGCCTGAACCCATAAATGGTGGAGCCAGAATTCGAACCCAGGAAATTTGACCCCTGAGCAGTTTTCCACTGCTTTGTTCTCATGCTTGCAGCTTGGGAATTCAAAGCTGAATCAGTCATTATCTGGGATCCTTGCAAACCATTTGACTTTGGAGAAATGACTTAGCCTCTTACACTTCTATTCTGCCCTGTCTACCCTCACGAACAAATGAGATAATGTGTCTGAAACTCTCTGAAAATTGGAAAGCACTTTATTATCACAGTTGATAACGTACCAAGTAGAAAATTAAAACTTGGTAGAGGCCCCCTGATGGATTGCTCCACTCAAATCAATTTGCATGGTACTCCTTTAAACAACCAATATACCAAAGTAGCAGGTTAGAGGATTTTGCATTTGGAAGGAGTCTGTCTGGACAGGGGATGATATGATTGTACCACAGACATTCAAATAAATTTCAGGCAACTTTGGTTGCATTGACATCAGTACCATCAAATGAAGTGTGTAGGGACAAAAGGAGTTTTGGATCTTCTGTTCCCTACCTGGACAGTGAAAGCTGCAGAACTCTTTAAATGCAGCAAAAAGATGTCTTCTATAGGTTGATTTAGCTTATATGTTATGACAGATCAGTATACTGTTTTTTTTCTTTCTTAGGTACAAATAATATTAATTAAAGGTGAGTAAAATTCTTTGGAGTTATGCACAGCTGCATTTAAAATTACATATCCAGCTCCACTTGAGATGTGCACTATTTCTGTATATGCCAATTAAGCCAAATGATGCACTGTGGCAATTAGATTAAGGAATACAACTTATAAACAGCCAAGCAGAAGAGGCTAACCAGCAATGATGACACTTGCTCTTTGGGGAGAGATAGATGTAAACTTGTTGACACAAATACCATTTTGAAAGGGACATTGGGTTTGAAAACTGCATGAAAGGAAATGTCATTTACTTCTTGGGTCTTAGGCATGATCCTAGGTTGAGTATCAATATTCTATACTAAATACCCTATTAGGAATCATTAACCAAATAATTATATGCACATGGTTAAATGAAAAAGTCTAATGGAAGAATTTTTTTCCAGGGAATTTTCTCAGTAACGAATCCACATCCTGAAATTTTTCTAGTTGCACGAATTGAGAAGGTGTTGCAGGGAAACATTACACACTGTGCAGAACCCTACATCAAAAATTCAGACCCAGTGAAGGTATTTATGCAGACTACTTCTTAATATTTCAGCTTATATGGAATATAGAATTTGCCTTTTACTGATATTTTAAATGACATTGTCAAATGACCCTTCTAGAAAAAAAAACTTATGAGCATGTTATTTATTCTGAAAATAACGTATGCTACACAAGTATGCATACTACACAAGTGTGTCATTTTTACCCCTTACATTTATGTTCTGTTTGCATGACAAACTAATTTCTGCTTGCTAATCAAAGTAAGATAAATGCTTAATCAACCCTGGATCATCAGCAAATGCCACTTTCTCCTCACTCCTAGCGCCCTGTACAACCTTGAAATGACAAAATAGATGAGATAGTGAGTGTTCTGTGAACCTAAATGTAAATTCAGTTACAAGGGCTTTCCTTTATTCTGATTTTTTTGTCTTTCCTGCTTTTTAAATGTCAAACCTTTTTCTTTCATGAAATGTCGGCTTATTAACTACTAGGGTATTTTTAAAAATTGTTTTGTTTAGTGTCCTTAAGTGACAGAATTAAAAGTTGGCAACCCTACATTGATCATCCAAACTTCTGGATCATCAAATCCAAAGGTTTGGAAGCAACTGCTCTAATCCTGTCCTCTCATTTTATAAATGAAAAGACTGAGGTCCAGAGATGGAAAGTGCTTGTGGCACAGTTCATTAGCAGCTTTCTAGCGACAGTGTATTTATGAAGAGTTGATCCGTTGTACATGGCATTTACTTTTGTATCCAAGTAATGTTCTGATGGTGTGGATAAATCCTCCAGCATCTTGTTTCCCTAGGGATGAGCATCCAGCTAGCATTTTACAGCTTGTTTAGACTCCGTAGGCAGTTTATCACCTTCATCATCTCTCAGTACCTGTGCAAACAGCAGTTCCTGCCTGCAGTAGACTAATTGCATTGATTCCTAGTGACTCGTTCCTTATCTTGGGAGTAAAAAGGTCAACTGTATCCAGAATTAACTTCTCAGAATAGAGTGTCTGCCTGGTGTGTGAAAGGATATTCGTGTTAAACTGCATAAAATTTTCCTAATAAAGGTCTTTGGTGCGAAATGTGCCCTTCATCCATTTTGTTTGTCTTCTGATATATGGATGGAGGCTCAATTAATGAGACAACAACAAAAAGCCTTTAAGAAAAGCTTAGGTCTTGGAAAGTGGGTAGCTGTTGCATGTTGTGTTGCTTTTATGCCTGTTTGTTGTTTTGCCCTCGAATATTGATGTTTTATATCGGTAAGATGGGGAATTATTGTTCTGGGTGGGTCCATGTCAATTTGAATTAATATGAGCCTTTTCTCTTATTTCTGACCTTAGACAGCCCAGAAGGTGCACAGGACAGCTAAGCAAATATGTAGCCGGCTTGGACAATACAGAATGCCTTTTGCTTGGGCTGCCAGGTTTGTACAAATATAATCCTGACCCTTCTTTTCATGCTCGTAAGTGAAATTGAGTGCTATTGCCCTGACCAGCATTCGGCAATGTTTCTGACAGGCTGGTTGTATCGTGGGACATTTGTGATTTAAGAATTTTTTTCTCGGAATTTGCTGTGCAAAGACCTCTCACTTCTTCATGTTTCTTGCTTTGGGAAAATTTTCTTCGGCTTGGGCTACTGAGCCAACTGACACCGCTTAATTTTATTGCATTGTAAAGCAGAGCTTATTTGCTAAAGTGTTAGAATTTTTTTCCAGAAAACTAGAAATTGTGGTGAATTGTGTACAATATGCCCACTCTTCGAGTTGGCTGGGTTTATGCCTTGAAAAACTGTCATAGAATAGTTCCACAAAATGCATTAAAACTTAAAAGGCAAGGAATACAGTCACTAATTCCAAGTACGTAATTAATTAATAGGTTTTCTTGCTTCCTGATGACAAATTCAGTGAACCCTTCTGGGGTGGTGTAGAAGGAAGTGTGTGTTAGGCTTGTTTATAGGTACATCCTGTACAGCTCACTGGAACTTCTGGGTAAAGGGCAACATGTTCTGAATAATCCAATCATTTAAATTCGGTGGGTGCCAGGGAGTGCCATAAGGATAGGAGATTCTAAGTTAATTAACTCTTCTGTCTGTCACTATTTATAAGCATTTCAATTTTTGGAAAGTCTCACAATGCATTGCATGTTGGTAGATGAAAAGGCACATTGTCCTTGTTTTGCAGACCAGTAAAAAAGATAACCAAGGGTAAGTCAATGGCACAAAGTAATGGAGGTTAGTATATTTAGGCATAAATAGAAGGTGGAGTAGCATTTTCTATATAAAAGCAATCTTTATGATGCTTCTGTTTGTAAAATCAGTTGCTGCTGCCGTTGTTGTTGCTGCTGTTGTTTTTTATTAATAGTTGTTAAGGGCTAACCCTACCAGGCTCTCGTGTAGGTGCTTTACGTGGGTGCTATTATCCCCATCTTGGAGATGAGGCAATTGAAGGCCAGAAGTTTATAAAAAAAATAAAATCATTACCCATGGCCACACGGCAAGTGGGAGATTGGGAATCTAAACCCACTTCACCTGCCTTCAGAGCCCACTCTGGATGGCTGTGCCATACTGTCCCCTCCCCACTTCTGGCTGTGGCAGTGGCTGCTTAATGCCATTTTGCCAGTAGAAAACTTAATTTTAAAGTCTTCAAAGTAGAAGCTTTGATCCCCAGTTCTGATGAGGAATTGCACAACCTTTTCCTTCCTAAATTGATTTGGTTGTCAGAAGTAGCAAGAACCCATTCTAAAGGGTTGGCTGGGATATCTAAAAGATATATGATGAACCCCTGTTTACTGGAAATAAAAAAAGGAAGCATGCTTAAAAATAGTAGCAATGGTTGATGCCTATAAACACATCTTCCAAGGCTCTGCCAGGGAGGATTATGTTTCTGGCTATCGCTGCTTCCAGTATCCTGGGAGCTTGGATATTACTTGCCATTTTAGCAGTAAAATAGCTACTTGAAATTGGGAGAAGGGAAAGGGGAGAGAATTATTCAAATTTTTGTTGGAAACACTACATATAAAATTTTTGTATATCAATTTTATTGGGGTATGACTTACATTTCATAAAATATATAGATTTTAAATGTTCAGTTTGGTGTAATCATGGCCAAACCAAGATTAAAAAAAAACATTTCTGTCGCCCCAGAAAATTTGTTCAAATACCTGTCCAATCAGCTATCCCATCCTACCCCCACGCAACCACCAATCTGATTATTACTATAGATGACTTATATCGCTCTAGAATTTCATATAAATGGAATCACATAGTATGAACTCTTATGTTTGGCTTCTTGAGCTCAACATGTTTGAGATTCATCCATATTGTTGCATGTATTAATAGTTTATTTTGAGTAGTAATCCTTTGAATGGATATATGTTTGTTTGTCCATTCATTCACTTGTTGATGTTGTTGATGGGCATCTTGGTTATTTCCAGTTTTCAGCTATAATACTTCTACTGTGAACCTTCATGAACAGGTCTTTCTGTGGACATAGGCTTTCATTTCTCTTGAGTAAAGATCTAGCAGTGAAATTGATACATCATAGGATAGGTATATGCTTAACTTCATGATAAATTGTCAAACTGTTTTCCAAGGTGGTTTTAGCATTTTACATTCCCACAAGCAGTAATTTTATTTTAATTTCTCAATACTTGATTTTTTGTTTTAAACCCTTCTGTTGCTGTTTTAGACCCATTTTTAAAGATACTCAAGGCTCTCTGGATCTGGAAGGGAGATGTTCTCCTTTGTATAAACAAGACAGTAGCAAACTTTCTAATGAAGATATTCTCAAGTTGCTTTCAGAATACAAGAAGTAAGTATGTAGCATTACTGCAGGAAATAAATATAATAAATGAATTATTAGTTTCTTAAAATGATGAGTCATGTATGGGAGAAGCCAAATGCTTAAAATTTTAATTTTGGGCATAGGATAATCAAAGCATTTAGTAGTCATAGTTTTTAAACCTAAAATATTCTTATTTTATACCTAGGCCAGAGAAGACCAAATTGCAGATTATTCCTGGGCAACTAAACATCACAGTAGAATGTGTTCCCATGGATTTATCAAGTAAGAACTCACATATTGCAAATAAACCTTAAGTGCTATGACTGAATCTCATTTTTTATCTCTTCGATCTTTTCTTATGGTTATTTAAATTACGGCATTTGTCAGTTTACAGAAAGTACAAAGTTCTCATATACTACACACAATTTTCCCTATTAACATTTTGCATTTCTGTGGTACCTTTGGTACAATTGATGAAACGTTGTTATATTGTTGGCTATAGTCCATAGTTTACATCAGGATTCACTCTTTGTGTTATACATTTCTATTCTGCTAATATGTATCTTTTTGTTGAGATTTACAGTGGTGATGACTATGGAGTAGGAGATGACTTGATTAAATTGGATTTATCAAATGTTGTTTCATATATAATATATGATGCTGTAGCTGTCCTCAGTCAGTTTCTCCTGCTTTTTGCCTTGGATAAGTTTCTATTTCTGTCATCAACTGAGGGATCAAAAAGGACAAGGATTTATTTTTCTGTCCAAGAGCAAGAATCTAAAATGCCAGGAGAAAAAATGGCAGAGGACACAAAAGAAAATTTGCAAGAAATAAAATGGCTAGTAAATACGTGAAAAATATGTTCAATCACATAATCCCAGTAAGGCAAATAAAACTAGATGTTTTGCTCATCTATTGAATCTACAAAAACATCTAAAGTGAAACTTCCTAATGCTGGCTAGATTTCAGCCAGGCACCATCACACATTATGAGTAGGAGTATAATTTGGCAATTGATAATCCACAGATGTCCATAACTATTCCATAGATGTCCGTAACAGTTCTAAGATTATGTCTATTTATTCATCCACTGAATAAAAATTGAGTAAACATTTATTGAGTACTTACTAGGTGTTTTGAACTTACGGAGTTTGAAGTTTAGATGGAGTGATGCAAAATAAACAAGACACAAATGAATAATTTCAGCTTGTGTTAGGGATCGGCTGCTTTTGGAAAGGTGGCCAGAGAAGGCTTCCCTTAAGCTCAGAAACTGATGGGGTAGAGGGTGCCAGCATGCAGTGATTGCAATATGCCAGCCTGAGGTCATTGCATATGTAAAGACTTCAAGGTAGGCCCATCCCCAATGAAGATGTAAGAGAAAGAAGCTCCAGGGCCCCTTCCTTCCACAGAACCTTTGAACAAACAGCAAGAACTTGAAGAAACAGCTTCCTCAAAGTTCTAGAAAATAGTTAAAAGATTGCAGTAAATGGGCAAGTACCTAATTAAGAAAAAGGCAACTTTAAAACTATAGGATCTTGTGGCACCCTCGCTGGTCCCTCTGCCAGCCCTCACCTACTGGGCATGGAGCTGGCCTGTCGTCTCAGTTCAGGTCTCTGATGCTGATTTCAGGGGAAGCAAAGGACCCTTCCTGCACACACTGGGAGCATGCATGTCTGTGCCAATCTGGTGGCAGCTCAAAGGACTGAACCAGGACATTTGTTGCAGGCTTTCCATCCCATAATTTGCCGTGTGTTTAGAAGGCAGCTCACAGGAGTTCTGTAGAACACTGTGGGAGAGCAGTCAAGTTGCAGCTGCCTGGGGCAAGGGATTACTGGACATGAGAAATATATAGGGCAATGCTGGCCCATGAGTAAACTGTCTCCTAGGGAAGTGGGAACATCTGTATCCATGTAAATGGGGGAATCCCTAGGACCACACACTCTTGCCCAAGATAAGACATGTATGTAGAAAGGATCAGGGAGGCCCCTACATTTTGGCCTTGAGCTATTTTCTAAACGCATTGTACAGATAACTTCTGAAGGAGAGGCCTCTTGCAGGCTAATATGTAAAATGTGGGAAAGGTGTCTTTTCCCCCTTTTTTTTTTTGTTAGTTCCTGGCACGCAAGTAAAATCTTTGTCATAATGCTAAGTGGAAATCAGCTTACCAAACAGATGCCTCAGAGTTCAAATTCCAGAGAAAACACATTAAACTTTCAAAATATTCATGTTTCCATAAAAGATGACGAAGTATACAAAGAAACAGGAAGTAGTGACCCATGCAAAGGAGTAGATTAAAGCATTAGAAAACATCAGTGAGGAGGACCAGACTTGGGACATACCAGAAAAAGACTAAAAAAAAAATGGTCCTAAATATGCTCAAAGAACTATAGGAAAACAGAATAAAAACTAAAGGGCTTTAGGGAAAAGAAAAATGAACACAAAGAAAAATTCAATAGAAAGAAATATGAAAAAGAATCAAAAAGAGATGTAGAATTTCCCTAGAGGAGTTCAATAACAGATTGGTCCTGGCTGAAGAAAGAATCAGTGAACTTGAAGATAAGCATTGAACCATATAGGTGAATGTGGGTAAAAAAGGAAACTTCAGGATGCATTTATTACTAGAATAAAAATTAAAAGAGAAAACAGGGCTGTACAACACAGTGAATCCCATTGTAGATGATGGACTATAATTAATAAGTACAACTATAAGAATGTTCTTTCATGAATTATATCAAATGCACTAATACTAGGTGATGGTAATACCGTGGTAAATGGGGGAAACACCTAATGTAAATAATGGACAATAGATAGAACTATTTTAATAATCTTTCATCAATTGTAACAAATATAACTACTGTTTAAAAAAGTACTGTCACTAATAGTAACAAATGTTCCACCCCAACGCAAGATTCGGTGGTGGGGTGGTGTATGGGAATTTTGCATTTTATGCAAGATTGCTTTGTTAACTCACAACTTCTCTAATAAAAAAAAAAACTAAACAGGGCGGGCCATGGTGGTTCAGTGTCTCAGCAGGCAAGAATACTTGCCTGCCATGCCACAGGACCCAGGTTTGATTCCCGGTGCCTGCCCATGTAAAAAAAAAAAAAAATTAAACAACCCAGCCTGGGCAAAGGATTACTTACTTTAAAAAATATATTAGAGCACCCTGGTGGGGAAGGAGAGTCTATATCAGAATAAGTAGAGGGGGCATTAGAATTCCTATAAGCATAATTCCTAAGACCATGAGTAAGCACAAACCCAGGCCAAGGTGCAGGCTCAGAAAAGATCGAGAGGATCCTGAACTTCACATTTGCCTCAGAATGATCTTCATAGGAAAGCTAAACACTGAAAAACAGTACCAGGGGGCAATGAAGAGCAAATTTGCAAAGACTGGGAAAGGTGTGTTCTGTTTTGGTTCATTTTTTGTTAGCTCCTCACACTCAAGGAAATCTCTGCCATATCACTAGCTGGCTACAAACTTGAGGAACATTGAGCTCAGGGACAAAATGAAAGTGTTAACACTTTAAAATATTAAAATATACAGTGTGCAATAAGAGATTATAAGACAAAGAAAACGAAATGATGGCGCATACAAAGAAACACTATAAAAATCAGAAACCATCAATGAAGACCAGATTTTGGATATACCAGACAGAGGCTTTTAAAAAATTATCCTTAGTATACTCAAGATATAAAAGAAAACGTGAAAAAAGAACTAAAGCACATCAGGTAAACAACAAATTAACAATATGAAAATCTTAATAAAGAGACAGAAATTTTAAAAGGAACCAAACAAATACTGAAGTTGATGATCTATATAACTGAAATGAAAAATACCCTATAGGGATTTCAGCAGGAGATTGGAGCCGGCAGATGAAAGATCAGTGAACTTGAGCACAAGGCAATTGAAATGAGTCAGGTTGAGGAGCAGAAGAAAAAAGAATGAAAAAATGTGAACAGATCTTAAGAGAACTGTGGGACACCATCAAGGATACCAATATAGCCATTATGGGACTCCCAGAAGAAGAAAGAGAGAAAGAGACAGAAGGAATATTCAATGAAATAATGACTGAAAATTTCCCAAATATAACAAAAGTCATGAATATGTACAGTTAAGTATCCCAATGACTGAAAATTTCCCAAATATAACAAAAGTCATGAATATGTACAGTAAAGTATCCCAATGAATCTAAAACAGAATAAACTTGAAGAGAACCATGCCCAAACCCATAGTCAACTGTTGAATGCTAAGGACAAGGAGAATGTTCTGAAAGCTGCAAGAGAAAAGTCACCTGATAAGTACAAGAATGTGCCAATTTTCACCAGAAACCATGGAGACAAGAAGGCAGTTGTCATGGTCAGGTTCATGTGTCAAATTGGCCAGGTGGTGGTATCTGTTTGTCTGGTTGGGCAAGTGCTGGCTGTCTGTTTTAATGAGGACATTTCATAGAATTAAATCATGATCACATCAGCTGCATCCATAGTTGGTTGCATTTGTAATCAGCCAAGGGGAGTGTCTTCTGCAATGAGTGATGCTTAATCTAATCACTGGAAACCTTTTAAGGAGGATTCAGAAGAGACAGGCTCTCTTTCTGCTTCGGCCAGTGAGCCTCTCCTGTGGAGTTCGTTTGGACCCTCCATTGGAATCATCAGCTTCACAGCCTGCCCTACAGATTTTGGACTCTATGGTTACATGAAACACTTTTATAAATTTTATATTTACGAATATTTCCTGTTGATTCTGTTTCTCTAGAGAACCCTAACTAATAACAGCTATATTGAAATATAAATAGTACTGAAAGAAAACAATTGCCAACTAAGAATTTTATATCCAGTGAGTTTGTCTTTCAAAAAGGACAGAGAGAGTAAGACATTCCCAGATAAACAGAAGCTGAGGGAGTTCATCAGTACTCGACTGCCCCTACAAGCAATACCAAAGGAAGTTATGCAGTCTGAAAGGAAAGGACATGAGACAGTGAATAAAAACTGCATAAAGAAATGAAGACCCTCCAGTAAAGGCAACCTGTATGGTAATTATGGATGCCAGAGCTGTTTATTGGATTTCTTGGTTTGTACCTCCACTTTTTACATCTTATAGGTTCTAAAATGCAAATGCATAAAAATTATGATAAATTTGTTGTTTTAGAATACAGTGTATAATTGGTAACAAGTGCAACAAAAAAGTGGAGGAATGGAGTAGAGGTGTAGGTACAGTGCATTGTATATACTATTGACATTAAGTTGGTACCATATAAACAACTGTGAAAGAGTTAGGATGTTAAATTTAAGACCTATGGTACCCACAAAGAAAATATCTGAAAAATATTTACAGAAGAAAATGAGAAGGGATTCAAAATGGTACACTACCCAAAAAAAGCCAAATAAATATAAAAGAAGGATTAATAGATGAATTGAGTGGTGAAAAGGTAGACTTATATAGACTGAATATCAAAATGGCTGATGACATTTTTGCATTATCAGTAAAGTTATTTTAAATGTAAATGGAATAAACTCTCTAGTCAAAAGTCAGAGATTAGTAGAATGAATTTTAAAAATGATGAATTATAATAAATGTTCCACAGTAATGTAAGATGTTAATAATAGGAAGGTATATGGGGTAAAATACACGCAATGTAAACTGTACCATAGTTAATATAGTACAGTTTTAATATTCTTACATCAATTGTAACAAAGGTACCACACTAATGCACAGTGTTAACAATAAGGGGTATAATGGAACACTGAAATTTTTACATGATTTTTCTGTAAGCCTAAAACTTTTATAAATTAAAAAAAGCCATGTTTTTAAAAAGAACACAAGGAAACAATTCACAGAGGAAAAAATATAAATTTCCAGTATACATGTTAGGTTGACTAGGGGTCAACCTCATCTTATCAAATAAATATTAATTAAAATGGATTACTATTTTTCCTTGATCAAGGTTGCAAACATTTTTTTCTATCATTATACCTGTTACTGTCTTGGGTACAGTGAAATAGGTACTCCTGTATACTGTTGGGATTCTAAATTGATGCATTATACCAGAATTTAATTTGGCAAATTATACCAAAAGCATTAAAGAGCTTATACCTTCCATTTTTGTACCCCTTTGGATTGGAAAAAAAATAAAAAGTCTAAGTAGGAAAATTGATAGATAATATCTTCAAACAATAGAAATCTATAGTGGAATAAAAATGAAAGAAGCATAGTTAAATGAGTCAAAAAAGATGAATCTAGAAATATACCTTCATGAAAACAAGTTGCAGAAAAATATATCCATTATGAAACCATTTTATAAAATCCAAAAGCAAGCAAAAGTAAATAATATATTGTTTAGAAACATAAAGCAAAGCAATAGATAAAGAAATCCCTCTACTTACTTATTAGGAGAAGCAGGGAGGTCAGCTTCAAACATGCAAATGTTTCCTCTTCCAGGTTAAGTAGTAGCTTCATGGTGGTTTTTTTTTGTGTGTGTGCTGTATGGCGGGGTCACATTTCATTCTTTTTCCATATGAGTAGCCTGTTACTGCAGCATTCATGGTGTTTTATTGTCATGCTTAATAACTTGTATGTTATGTATATTATTTTATATGTATAAAATATTTCATAATAGAAACTTTTAAAGAGGAAAAAAACATGATGCAACTTTATGCTGTTTACATGATCCTCACCTTAAATTCAAAGACAGAATGTTGAAAGTGAAAGAGACGAAAAAATATACCTTGCAAATAGTAAACAAAGTACATATATTAGATAAAATAGACTTTAAGTAAAAAATTATTATGAGGGACAAAAGCAGTCATTATGTGCTGATAAAGAGGTCAATTTAACAAGATGTAATAGTTATAAATATATATACAACTAATGGCAGAGCCATACCCAGGTATGCAAGGATTGTTCAACATAAAATCAAGTTATGTAATATGCTACATTTAATGAAATAAAGGGAAAAACCACATGATCTTCTCAGTTGACACAGAAAAGGCATTTGACAAAATTCAGCATCCTTTTTTGAAAACACTTAAACACTAGGAGTAGAAGGAAACTTCCTCAATGTAAAGGGCAAATGTAAAAACACCCACAACTAACACATTAACAGTGAGACTGAAAACTTTCTCCCAAAGATCAGAAACATGGCAAAGATTCCTGCTTTCATCACTGTTGTTCATCATTGTGCTGGAAGTTTTAGCCAGGGCAATTAGGCAAGGAAAAGAAGCAAAAAGCATCCAAATAGAGAAGAAAGAAGTAAAACTATCCCTATTCACAGGTGACATGATTCTTTATACAGAAAATCCAGAAGATTATAAAAGAAAGGTATTAGAGCTAATAAATTCAGCAAAGTGGTGGAATACGAGATCAACACACAAACATCAGCATTGTTCCTATAGCCCGGTAATGAAGAATCTGAAGAAATTTTTTAAAATCTATTTACAACAGCAGCTAAAGAGTTAATTATTTATGAATAAATTAAACCAAGGATGTAAAGGACTTGTATATAGCAATCTACAAAACATGCCTAAAAGAAACCAAAGAAGATCTAAATAAATGGGAGGACATTTGGCATTTATGAATTAGAAGATGAAATATTGTTAAGATGTCAAGTCTACTCAAAGCAATTTACAGATTCAGTGCAATCCCAGTCAAAATTCCAACAGGCTTCTCTGCAGAAAACGAATAGCCGATCTTGAAATTTATATGGAAAGATAAGGGCCCTGAATAGAGAGAACTATCTTGAACTAGAACTTGATAAAGGTGGATGGATGGAGGGGTATAGGATCACAGTATGTCTATGCTATTGAAATTAAGTTGGTATCAAAGCAAAGAAGACCGTTATAACTTGAAGATGTTATTTTAAGCCCATGTTAACCACATAGAGCTTATCAGAATATGCAAATTCATAGAGACAGAACGTGGCATACAGTTTAACAGGGGCGATGGGGAGATAAATGCGTAATGGGTGCAGGTTTTCCGCTTTGGGTGCAGGGAAGGCTAATGTATGGTGGTGATCGTAATGCAACATTGATCCCACTGAGTGGTGTGCTTGGGGGTGGTTATGATGGAAATCGTGTTTCCACAATTTATAAAAAAGAGCTGCTAAGGAAACAATGACCATTAAGTATATGTGATCATGGATGGGATCTAATAATGGGTAAGAAAGCCCCATGAGGACATAATTGGGACATATGAAAAAAATAGAATATAGACTGTGTACTTTATTTATAATCAATGTTAAATTTCTTTAACTTGATAACTGCCCTTAAGGTGATTACATAAGTGAACATCCTCATTCTTAGGAAATGTACATATATTATGTATTCAAGGAGCATGATATGTACAACCTGCTGTCAGATGTTCAGAAGCTAGATAAATTGATAGATAGATTGGCGGCAGACAGATGGAAGGAAGGCCTGGCAGATGGACTGACAGAAGGATAGGGAAACAGAATGATGCAGCAAATCTGGCAAAATATTAAAATTGGTAAATCTGGGTATTTCGGAGGGGTGAGGGTGTGTTGGGGTTTTCTGTATGGGGGTTTGAATGGTTTTTGCAACTGTCTTGTAAGTTTGATTTCAAAATAACATGTTAAGAAAAACAAAACCTGAAGTTGGGAATAAGCTTGGTTTCTTTGAAAGAAAAATTAAAAAGGAACACCAGTGTGGCTCTGGTTTAGTGGGCAATGGGGATAATAGAGAGAGAGTTTGAGGTTGGCGAAGTAAGAAGGATCAGATGGTGCAGGGAATGGTGTAAGACCCCGGGAACTTAGATTTTATTGTAAGTGCAATGAGAAGTCACTAAAAGATTGTAAATGGGGAAGTGGCATCTAATTTGCATTTTAAAACTTCTCAGAATGGAATGGATTTTTTTTTAAAGAAATAATGTGAGGGCGGGCCACGGTGGCTCAGCAGGCAAGAATGCTTGCCTGCCATGCCAGAGGACCCGGGTTCGATTCCCGGTGCCTGCCCTTGTTAAAAAAAAAAAAAAAAAAAAGAAAGAATGTGAAATGAAGACAGGAGTTTATGCTTAAAGATGTTCTTTACAGTATTATTTATATTGGGGGAAATTTGGAAGCAACCAAAGAATCTCTCTGTGTAGTTAAGCCAATTACAGTACACAGATACCATGAAACATTATGCAGCCATTAAAACT
This sequence comes from Tamandua tetradactyla, assembly GCF_023851605.1. Classification (NCBI taxonomy): domain Eukaryota; kingdom Metazoa; phylum Chordata; class Mammalia; order Pilosa; family Myrmecophagidae; genus Tamandua; species Tamandua tetradactyla. Next base: position 48,900,910 of record NC_135353.1, on the reverse strand, counting down.
TACGTTTACATAGTTCATGAAATAAGAACGGTTAAAATATGCAAAAAATCAGGATAAAGTTCTATACATAGTAGGTTTTTTTATTATTACATAAAACATGCATAGAAAGAAGACTAGAAGAAAACATGCCAAAAAGTTAGCGGTAATTATCTCTAGGTAGTGTAATGATCGATTGTTTACTTTGTACCCCGAAATTTTCTATTACAATGTGTGTGTATGTGTATATATAATATCAGAAAAGCAATCCAACAAAAAATAGTGTGTCCTCAGGTCTGACTCTCCCTGCATCTTCCTTCTCTGGCAATTCCACTCTGCTGTAAGGGCAAGCAGTCTTTAGAGTCCCTTAAACATGTTAAAAACCTTTCCTACAGTGGCTATTTCAATAACATGCTACTAAACTTTCCTGAAGCTTTGTATTCACGTTCTGGAGTATTGAATTTATTATTGGTAACACATTTTAAGATCTGAAGTTTCAAAAGGCTTCCGTTATTTCAAAGTTACATTTATAACAGGTTAATTTTTTAAAAGCGACGCCTCATGAGTTAATTTGAAGCATAAATTTACTGTTATTTCCCTGTTACCGATAAAAATTTGCAGTGAAAGCTGAATTGCAGCCACAAGAATAAAAATGTAATGGATTTCTTTGCAGAGTTTAAATTTATCATAATTATGATGTGTTATATTTGGCAAATCACTCCACTCAGCATTAAGAATAAAATAGCAGTCCGTGCCTGATTTGAGGGGTTCTGCTAAAACCAGTATCAGGCTGTTCCATTTTGTCCTTTTAGATAAAAGTGCTTGTATGATTTTGTATCAATCACTAAGAATTTCATTTTTTAAATCAGTCTTTGAGAACAGAATCTACTTGGACACAGTATATTTTTATAAGTACAGGAATGTGTTAATGATTGTTAAATTGTATTATCTTTGCCTGTTTTTTCTTACTATAGATTGTATTACTTCTTCATATGTGCCCCTGAAGCCTTTTGAAAAGAATTGTCAAAATATTACTGTGGAGGTTGAAGAATTTGTTCCAGAAATGATAAAATACTGTTACCCGTTTACTGTTTACAAAAACCATCTGTATGTATATCCCTTGCAGTTAAAATATGATAGCCAGAAAACATTTGCCAAGGTAAATAATGTAAGCTATACATTTTTGGATATGGAATATTATTCATAATCTAATTTTATGACTCATTTTGAATAATTAATCATTTTAGGCGAGGAACATCGCTGTCTGCGTGGAATTCCGGGATTCAGATGAAAGTGATGCTAGTGCGCTAAAGGTTTGTTTATGATAGCGATAAGCATAAAATTGGCACCTGGTAGTCTCATTCTGTGCATTTAATTTGTTTAAACACCCAAAATAAAATGTATTAAAGTGACAAATGTAATATTTTCTTTTTCCACTCTTGCACACGAACTATCAGGGTTAGATAAGTAAGAATAAGTAATAAAATGAGTTGGGAGCAGATATCGCTTTAAAAGTAGCTAAGCTTCATATATCAGATTTTTGCTTTCACTCCACTTTTATTTTACATTGCTCTGACACCCATTCATAAGGTCATTTTGTCTTATGACCTGATGGTTTATAATGGTGCCATCAGGGGCCTATAAACTCCTTTCTCCTTGAAACCTCAGCAGGCTTTGAACTGACAGAAGCACAGCGTGACTGCTTGGCTCTGAGATCTGACTTCTTTTCTGTGACTGGCAAATGGGGTCTCCAAACTTGGATTAGTGATCTATGAAAAGCATCATCACAGAGTCATCTGATACATCAATCCTTAAATACCTGTCACTTCACGGTGCCTCTATGTGGTCACACTTTGTAGCTGGATTTTTCTTTTGCTCTTTAGCCCATTTGTCAAAGGCCTGAAAGAGAAATCAGAGACATCTAGTCATCACAGTGTGTTAATCTGGCTCCCCCTTCTTTAGATTGAGCTGGGAGCAGACAGATGGATGGCTAGTCTGATACCCAAACCACCTGGGGAAAGAGGCTGGAATGCCCCTGACAAAGTCATGAATGGTTAATAGCCCTGTTTTTTAAAAAGAGATTTTTTTTTCCACAGAGAAGGCCTAAAAGATTAGCAGGCTCAAATTAGTTGTATTTTCTTTGGTTCTTCCTTCAGTGGAGATGAGAACAACTGTTTCTTTTCCTCCATGCAATGTTCTTTTGTATACTTAAAGATTCTTAGGTTACCTCTCAGCAATTCCTGCAAATTGCCTTCATAACCATATTTAAGGAGAGTTGGATGCGAACTCATATGGAGTCTCAATTTCATTTCTTAGCAGGCTAAGAAGCTCGCTCTGAAGCAACAGAGTGAGGTAATTAGTACCTTGGCTTGCTGACTCCATATTCGTTGTTGAGGCCTAGGGAAGTGAAAAATTCAAGCTAGAAATGAAATTGGATCTTCCCATGGAGTTGTAGAAAGGATTACATTTATTATATTGGTGTAACAGAAAGCTGGTGATTTTTTTTAGCATGTGGCTCATAAAGGGAGAGAACAGTAAGCTATCTACTGAATAATAGGCATTCAGTTTTTAATTCCTATAGGCAAATGTTTCTGACCGGCTGAAGGTGATCCCTCTCATACTATGAAATGCAAAATGCATGAATGAAGCAAGCTTTACACCCAGGTATTGAGAGTGTTTTCCTTTTGAATGATTAAAAGTGTTCACCTTCTTACTGTCAACTAGTATGGAATTGCATTTCTTTGGCCAGAAATTAAGAAGCATCTGCACAGCCAAGTTACGCATTATCTGGAGTGGTGTCTAAAGTAGCTATATAAATGATTCTGAGTTTATAGGCTCATGGTGAGAGCCAGTTGGACTTGGCTATGGCCCTGTACTCACAGATGCCTCTAACTGTATGTGGTTCCTATCATCATATTTAAAGACCTGCATTTAGAGTGGTGACTCTTTCCTTCTTTTGCAGTACATTTATGGAAAACCTGCGGGATCTGTTTTTACCACAAATGCTTATGCTGTTGTCTCGCATCACAACCAAAATCCAGAGTTCTACGATGAGGTAAAAACACATTATTCTGACATTTATAAAATGCAGTGGTTGCCATTCTTTTTCTCCTCAGTTCATCTCCATTATTTCATCTACACTTTAAATCCCTGAATGTTTTGTTCCATGAAAACGGAAAACATCACATCAAAATGGAAGGTCACTGCTGCTTGGTGCCTTTGACAACAGTGGAAGATATGCCCACAAATGTAAGGGAATCCCTGACTTGAGATAAAGTGAGAAACAAACACCAGACTTAGAAGTAGAATTCTAACCCTCACTTTGACAGTCAGCTCTGCAACGTTGAGCAACTCACTACCCCTTTTAGAGCTTCCATTTTCTCAACTTTAAAATAAGAAACTTAGAGATTTTCTGAAGGCCTTACTAGTGCTTTCCCCATGTGGTTGTGTGTAGTGGAGTGCAACCTCTCCACCAGTGAAATGCTTTGCTAGATGCATTGGCACAGTTAAGCCACTAGAATTCCACTGGCTGCACAAAACCCCTCGGTGCAAAGTTGACAAAGGTCTCTCAGTTTCTGTGCCTCCCTTCAGAGTCTGCTCTGTCCTGCTGACCCTGTCTCTGCCTTTTTCTTTCTTCCCAGTTCTCTGTCTCTACATCTCTGTATACTTCTGAGAATCTTTCTTAATGTCTCCGTCACAGCCACTTCTAGTCTATATCCAACTCTGTAGACTGCTTTTGATTCCTGCATGTCTCCATGGAGCCAGGATGTACATCCTGGGCCTGGCGCTCTGCTGTTTCTGTTTCTCAGTCCTCAAGTCTCCCTTCCTGGCTTTTTCTAAAAACATTCCCCATGCTGTCACAATTTCTCCAGGTCCATCTGCTGTTGTATGGAGGTCTTAGGCTTCACTCATTCCTTTCTCAATCCAGTGTCCATAGTTTCAGGAGATGGGCAGTAGTGGTGCCTTGCATTTTTGCCACCCAGGGAGGAAGTATATTTATGTGCAGCAGAGCATTAAGATAGCCAGATGGTCTGGATGGCCATATTCGGTAGTGAAATATACCTACAACAGAAATTAGTTTATCAACCCAAAACCATGCCTTGTGTGAATGATAGTTGGGCCAGATGTTCATCACCAAACTGTTCATTTGTCCATCTCTATAAATCAACACCAGTGACTACAGAAAACTTCATCAAATAGTAAGCAATCCCACTGTTCTTAGGATGCCTAAAATGAACAAACTTTTCAATTATTCACTCTATATATTGACCAGGAGAGAGTATGTATGTTTGCATGCACATGCATTATGATCAATATCTGTAATCAGTAATTTGTCTCTTACATCTTGGAGGTATGATAAGCATTTATTTGGGTTCTCATTGGAAGATTACTTGAGATACTTTAATATAAGCATTAATTTTTAGTACTAAATTCATGTATCATGAGTGAGAAATTTTATCTCTTTATTCAAGCACAAAGTCTTATTTCTTCTAGAGAAAGTTATCTGAACTGTAATTTGTGGAAATCATAATACCATAGTGACTTTTTTGCAAGTTTATTTCTAAAGGCTTAGAGTTTTTTTCATGCAAAACAGCAGTGACTCAGAAAAAAATATAGCCTTTCAAATTCAGTGCACCTTTTAAATAGATTGGCATTCATTGACTCAGAGTGAGTTACACCCAATCCTTGGGCTGTGAGATATGGTTTTGATCCAGTATTTTAGGAAATACTGCTGCAAAGTTGGATCTCATAGAATCCATTGGACTTTCCATCCAACAGTAAAAAATCAGCCTTCAACTTGGGAGAATATTGTTGTCAAATGAATACTGACCAAAAAGCATTTGGAATATATTTTTTAAATATATATTATTTGGCCATTTGGCCTGTCACTTATTCTTGGAAAAGTATGATAAAACTGAACTAAATGTCTGAGAGTCAGGCTTGACAATTAAAACAAAAGAAAACAAAATGCTATGTGTACTTTTGCTCTCATTTCAGATTAAAATTGAGCTTCCCATTCACCTTCATCAAAAGCATCATTTGCTTTTCACTTTTTATCATGTAAGTTGTGAAATTAACACAAAGGGAACAACCAAAAAGCAGGACACAGTGGAAACTCCAGGTATGTGTGCTCTTTATGTCTCTCTCTACAGCTATTTGAAATAGAATTGTCTACAATGTAACTTCTTTTCATCAAGCTACAGAGCACTTCTTTCACTCACCAAAAAGTACATTTTTGAGTTACAATGTTCATTGGTTAAAGATGAAGGGTATGTTCATTTTATTATCATTTCTCCAAATACCATTGTCCAAATGTCTGCCAGTGTGCTTAGACTACTATAAGTAACATAAAGTAATAGTGCCATTCTCAGAGAGAAACGCATATTACGATGCAACATTTTTGTTATTTCTCTTATGTTGAGTGGCCCAGCAACCAGAATTTTCCAGCTCTGCTTACTGATGAAGAGGGAACTGAGCCCAGAGCTAGGGACATCTGTGAGCCCAAGGGAGGTTCGGGCTGCTTGGTTCTAATGAGAATAAAACAGATTTGACAAACTTGAATAAGCTTTATTAGTGAAGCCACAGGCATGGTCTCATTCACCAAGGGCTTTAGATGGACTGTTGGGAAGCATCCTTAGGAGAACCTAGAAGGCCCTGTGTCATACCCAGTACATAAATGTCAGCATGCCCTGGTATTCAGATCCAGGCTAGTCTGGCTCAGTCTTGCATTCATTCATTCAGCAAATATTTCTGCATAGTTATTATGTGTAAGACATTGTAGTAGGTACTCTGGAGAATACACTGGCAAATCAAACACAGATCTCATTTTCAGTGACCATATGATCTAAGAGGGGAAGTGAGGCTTTCATAAATAATTAATACAAGACAGAAAGTGGTTGTTACCAAGAAAGTGGTGTAATGTGAATTCAGAGAAGAGAGAGTTATTGCTCAGCTGGTGGAGGTGGGGAGTGGCTAGGAATCAGGAAAGTCTTCCATGTTGAGATGGTATTTGAACCAGACCTTAAAGGGAGGGGATGAGTTTGAGAATGCTATGATGGCAGAAAGGTGACTCCAGAGTATTGAGGGGCATGTAAAGGGAAGGGAGTACCAAGTCATCAAGTATGACTAAGAGCACAAGGTGCTTGATGGGGAAATCATGGGACATCAGTTGAAAAGTTGAAGTCAGAACATGGAAGCCCTTGAATGCCAGGCTGTGGATTTGATTTGCTTTTACTGGTCAGCAGTATAGAACTACCGATGGGTTATAAACACCACTAAGAGCTGTTTTTCAGGAAAATCAGTCAGGCAACAATATAATGGGCAAGGTGAGTTGGAACAGGAAAAGACTGAAAGAAGAAGCACCAATTAAGGGGTTACTTCGAAGGTTCAGGAAAAGAAGGGCCACACCATGGTGGTAACAGGGCCAGGGAGCAGGGTGGAGAAAAAGGGAATTGCAGAAGAGTACAGTTTGACCTGGCAAATGATTGGGTATCAGACAATTCAGAATTAGCACTGAAGTTTCAAAACTGGGTGATTGGAAAGAAGGTATTGCCAGTAGCAGAATTGTGTGTGCAGATGGTAGGTTTTGGACTAATGTAGAGTTTGAGGTGCTAGTGAGACATCTGACTGACCCCCAGGAGGCAGCAGAACTGAATATTAGAAAATTGCCCTTGTGTATAGCATGGTCTGGTTTTGTATCCCTGTAGACGTTACGATTAGTTCAAAGAAGGAACTAGGAGGGTTGAGAAGAAAACGTAGAACAATGAGAACCCATGACAGTGTACCTCTTGGGGTAAATTATTGATTTCCTTATCTAAATCCTAGACACAAGTGGGTAAGATGCCCAATGAAGCATGAGACAGCTATGCTGTGTATCACTCATCACTTTTAACTGTCCATCCTTTAAGTGGCTTCACATCTTTGAGCCAGATGGTATGCCTGACATTGTACTTTTACAGCTTCCAAGTGCTCTGTATGAGTTTTCGCTAAAGGACACACTTGGCCATACTCTGATTAATTCACAGTGTAAGAATGTTGCCTAAGAAATTCCTTAGAGAGAGAAAGTAGATTAGGGGCAGGGAGAAAGGGGAATGACTTCTACTGGGCATGGGGTTTCTTTTGGGGATGATGAGAAAGTTTTGGAGTTACTGGTGACAGATGCACAACTCCACAAATATACTAAAAGCCATGGAATTATACCCTTTAAATAGTTGAATTGTGTGGTATGTGAATTCTATCTCAATAAAAAGTTGAGGAAAAACATTGCTTAAGTACAAGAAATGTATTTTCCTATTTTCTGGGCTGGAAACCTGTTTTCCTGTGTCAGATTTTCAGTGTAACTACTTTGACAGAATCATTATAATGGTTCTTCTGCTCTTGTTACTCTCCTATGCTTTTTAGAAAAGAAAATGTCTGGGTAAATCATTCAGAAGTTGTGCTAGTAAAGATGCCCTTCCAAGCATATTTCAATCTGAGACAGCCATTTAGTCTACTCAGAAAAAGCAACATTTTAGTCTTCTTCTAAGACTTAAAGCATTTGCCAAATTAAACATGTGAATGAAAACATTCTAACCACATTTGTGTTGATTTCTGTGTTCACAGTATAAATACTTGACACGCACACTCACGCAAAATTTTAAAGAATCAGAAAACAGTGGCTTTAGAAAGTGCTCTACGGCCAACACCCTTTCTCCTTTCCAAAACTTAGTCCAGAGCAAGTTTTTTTACAGCTGAGTTATAAACATTTGAAACCCAAAGTAATCTCTATAATGGAAATACTGACACTGCTTCACTTGAGCAGTACACATGGCTCTGGCTTTTTTAGCTAGAACATGATGTGTTTCTAATAGAAAGCCAAGAGGCTCTTTTGGGTAGAACTGTTAACAAATGTACAGATTGGGGAAAATCTCTCCATGGATTCAACTCATAAATACAATGTCCTGGCTGTATTCTCCTACTATCCCTCTTTCTTCTGTAATCAGGAAAACTCTCCCCAATTTAATCATTAATTCTTACTGCCTTGTGTAAGTCTAGAATGTAATCTTAACTTGCAACCTTAATATCCTCTTGTCCTAGAGTTGCCATAAAAAATTTGAGAATTTAGTGATTGCTCTCTGAGAGACTCTGGATGAGAGTAAATAGTCCCAAAGTACAAAGCTAATTATATTGATACACTTTTTAGTTTTTAAAGTGTTTTCAAATATTATCTCACTTGGGTCTTTCAGTAACTCGATTAGATAGAAAGATTGTGTATTGTTATTCCCATTTATAGTCAAGGAAATGGAGTAAGTAGCTTGCTAGCGGCCAGACTGGGATTAGGAAACATTCTAAATCCATTGTTCCTTCTTCATTATGCAGATGCCAATACCTGGGCTCCCACTTACAGATCCCACCACCCTGCCCTGCTCCCCAGCATCAGACATTTGTGTAGCCAATTGCATTTACTATTTCATTTCTCATTGTTGGTTGTTGTCTTGGCAGTTGGCTTTGCCTGGGTACCTTTGCTGAAGGATGGTAGAATCATCACATTTGAGCAGCAGCTGCCCGTTTCAGCCAATCTTCCCCCAGGCTACTTGAATCTTAATGATGCAGAATCAAGAAGGGTAGGAAAATATATCTGCATTTGTTGAAGTAATCACAATTAAAGGTTTAAAAACTGGAATTCTGTTGGTCTGGTTGATAATTTGCTAATTTACAACAGTGCTACTCAAAGTGTGGTCGGAGGTGCTAGTCCACAATGTAGACAAATGTGGAAAACAGAGTGTAAAAATGTTTAGAAGGGTGGAACAGTGGTGGCTCAGTGGCAGAGTTTTCACCTGCCGTGCTGGAGACCCAGGTTTGATTCCTGGAGCCTGCCCATGCTAAAAAAAAAAAAAAAAAGTTTATAGCAGTTTAAGAAAGTCATTTTACATCTGTTGATTCTAAAAATAATTTTTGAATTGGGGCTCAAATTTTGTGTGTCATTTAAAAAACTGTCATTGTTTTTAAAATTCATTCATTCAGTAATGCATTTTTATTGTAACTTACAAAAGTGTCATGCCACAAAGAATTAGAAATTAAAAATGATTTAGGATACCTTTATTTTGAATGCAGTTTATTTTCTCCAACAATTACCTTTGCATGCAACTCACCCTTCATTTCTGAGGGAAAAAAATGTAGAAATGCATAAATATGCGTATATGTTGTCCATTTATCCATTGCTATGTTGACAGAAAGTCATGTCTATATTTTCTATTCACAGCAGTCTAATGTGGATATTAAGTGGGTAGATGGTGCAAAGCCTTTGTTAAAGATTAAAAGCCACTTAGAGTCTACCATTTACTCTCAAGTAAGTTGTATTATCTGAATTTGTCAAATTTAATACTTCAATGTATTTCTTGATTAAAGTAGACTATATTTATAGCTTTTACAGTATGACTGTGAAAACCTTGTGACTATTGCTCCTTTTATCCAGGGTGTGGACAGAGGAGTAAAAAAATAAAAAGAATACAAAATAAACAAATAATAGGGTGAGATAAAGGGTAAAAATTGGGTAGATTGAAATACTGTGGGTTAAATGAGAGGGAGGATTAAGGAGTATGGGATGTGTGAGTTCTTTTTTTTTTTCTTTTTATTTCTTTTTCTGGAGTGATGCATATATTCTAAAAATGATTATGGTGATGAATACACAACTATGTAATGATATTGTGAGCCATTGATTGTATAATATGGCTTGACTGTATGTATGTGAATGTTTCTCAATAAAAATATAAGAAAAATAGACTACATTTGATTCCTATAGTTTTAGAGACGTTGTAGCATGAAATACTTTCTAATTAGTAATAACATTCTTACTAATACCTCAAATTTAAAATAATTCTCAAATTACAATATCCTTTGATTACCGGGATTTTCAGCCTTCAAAAATTCTGAAAGGAATATGGAGGCTATTATCACCATTTATGGATGAAGAAACAGAGATTGGGTGACTTATCCAGGGTCACACAGGTAATAATTAATAGAAACCAAGTCAGAATCCAAATTTCACTTTTCTAATTCCTGATATAATCCATGCTGTCCCCAAAAGCAGTGTATGTAGAAACCATATAGGATCATTGGACTCAGTTAACCGTGAAGGGCCTTGGTAAAATTGAGCATTGAATGGCTGAGGTGATTGTTCTGGTCATTCCCTGCTGCTATCTTTTCTTCACCTGTCAGAACTTTATTCCTACTGATTTCATTAAATAAAATAGAAGCTGCCCAACTGGTCTGATTTATACCCTTCTTCATAGAATACAATAGTCAAAAAAGATGTTAAATAGCACATTTGACTAGTTGGGTATAAATTGTAGCCTACCCAGTGTGCTTTAGATACATGCCAAATTTACCTGATTTTGCTGCTTTGTGTGCTGGTTAAGAGCTTTGGGACATGGACACATCCATTGGTAGCCACAGCTGCTGAATCTGGGCATTGAAATGCCTGAGAGATAGGTTTGCAAGATGTGGAAGGAGGGGAGAGGTAGAGAGCTGAATTTGAGGGTAATGAATCAAATTTCATGTGGTCGTTTCCATCTGTTTTCCAGGATCTGCATGTGCACAAATTCTTCCATCATTGCCAGCTGATTCAGTCAGGCTCTAAAGAAGTTCCAGGGGAGCTCATTAAATATTTAAAGGTAAATGCAAAGCAGCTTTCTGTGAAAGGTTTGCTTTTCATGTCTTTCTATTGCCACATTTTGATGTGGGAAAAAATCTGAGTAACACTTTAAAATACTTTTGGCTATGTATCCTCAGCAGAACACTTTCTGTTACGTACTTTTCCATCAAGTGGCTGTTGGAGAGCAGACATCAGAGTTACTGCATTAGGAAGGAAATGTTATAGCCAGGATTCGACATCATATTTTTAAAAGATCTCTTGAAAATGTTTGCTTCAGTTTCATAAATTGATTTTTCAGGTCTTTTCATTCCTGCTGACTGCACAGTAAAGGCGGAAAGTACAGTGGGGGGAAAAGGCCAGGAGAAAAGGAATCACTTTTGCTTGGAATAAAATGTGAAATGGTTCCTGTGTTCCATGAGTGAAAGATTACCACAAGGGTCGGCTAAAGAGAGAAATAAAAATATTTTCTGCATCTTGCATGGTGGAGAGTCTTGAGGAACACCCTAGTTTATCAAATGTCTAAAGAACCTGAGACTGTTTATTCCCTGCATGCTAGGACTAAAGTGTATATCCTAGGACCCTGCTGATAGTGACTTCCTTCTATTGGTTGCTCTTTTAGTGAATTAGCCATGGCACATCTGAGGAATTTTGACTTCAAATGGAGTTTCTACAGGATGTCCCTTCTGACGTATGCTATTACTTAATGGTATTCGCAGGCACCAAAAATGTCCATTTCTTTCGGGGAGGTAGTATGGCATGAAATAAAATGTATGGGTTTGGAATCATCAACTGAGTTTGGGTTCCAAACCTATCACTAGCTCTGTGATTGACCTTGAACCGAGTTACTTAATTTCTCTGAGCCTTTGTTTCTTCACCTTTCTAATGAAGATGATAATAATAATAATAATAATAATAATAATAATAATACCCATCCTGTAGGGCAGTTGTGAGGATTAAACGAGAAAGTATCTGCCATATAGTAATCATCCATTCATTCAACACTTACATATCGAGCAGTTCCAACGATGCAGGCATTGTTCTAAGTATTCGGGATATGAGTGAAGAAAAGAAACAATCTCCCTGTTGTCAAGGAGCCTCCCTTCTTCTGGGAGCAGATATAGTATAAGCAAATAAATGACTAAATATGTGGTGTGTCAGGTAGTAATAAGTGTTATGAAGAAAAAACAGTGGTGGGAATAGGGAGTGATAAAGGGCTCCTGTTTTATATAGAGGGGTCAGAGACGATCTTTCTGGTAAGGGGACATTTGAGCGGAGACCTAAGGGAAAGGAAGGAGCCATCCATGTGGATTTCTGTGGGAAGAGTTGTGGGACAGCAAGTACTAAGGCCCTGAGGAGCTTGGTTGGTGTGTTCAACAAATGGCAAGAATTCCAGTGTGGCTGATGAACAGAGTCATAGGATGTTACATTAGAAAAGTAGCTGAGGAGCTAGTCAGGTAAGGCCTCATAAGCCATAGTAAGGAGTTTGACTTGTATTCCGAGATTGGAAGCCTTGCAGGGAGGAATGATATGACCTGACCTTGATTTTAAAAGTATCACTCTGCCTACCATATAAAAAATACAGTTAGAAGGCAAGGGTGAAAGCAGGAAGATGGTCATTAAATGGTGGCTATTGCTATTAATTAGCATTAAGAAGTATACTTGTCATCTAACTTTCAAATCCTTCCTTCAGTAGTGGCTAAGAGAACTCCAGTTTTATATATATGTATGTATGTGTATGTATGTGTATGCATATATATGTGTGTGTGTGTGTATATATATATATAAATGCTTTGTCTATTAAAGTCATTGACTTTTTCAGTGAAGAAGGTTTATAAAAAATTTTAATAGGATGGAATGGAATAGAACCATTTTCATGAATTAGTACTATTAAAATGGAAAAAATATATTATAATTATCTTTTTAAGGGTGTGGATTTTATGATACTCTTATGACCTACATTTGCCCTCTAGTGGCTGTTAGTGAAATGCCATGTGAATGCAGAAACAGCCAAGATCTGGTATGGAATGTTAGTACAGAAAGGGATTCTAGAGTTCTTTTTATAAATGACAAAACTGAAGCCCTAGAAGATGTGACTTAACTGTAGTCATTCATCTGATTAGTTGCAGAACTGAGCCAAATTCGTCCCACATTCTTTCTACCAAGCCTTGTTGTCTCTTTTTCTCTGTACATGACATTGTTTCATCAACACATTGAACATCTGTTTGTTGAGCTCTTATATATTTAATATTTTCTTAAATGTCATGGGGCCTGCAGAGATTAACTTAGCATCATTTTCGGTAGGGCTCTTACAACTTGGTTGGAGAGACAAGATATATATGAATTCATAAGACAGCAATACAATTAATGTTCCCCAAACAACATGTGATTAAATGTCAGATGCATGATGCAGACTAAGTGCTAAGGTTTCAGTGAATTGAAGAACCACTGTCGTCTAGAAGGCACCTAGCTTTATCTTACCTTTTGGTTCCTTATTTTGTTCATTTATTCAGTCATGCATCAAATGTTTATTGGATACTGTTCTGGGTCCTGGGAATATAATGGGGAGCAATTCAGACAACATACCTGCTCTAGTTGGGGTAGACAGATAATAAACAAGTAATTTTAGATAGTAACAAGTGCCGTGAAGAAAATAGAACAGGTTGATGGGATCTAACTTGACTGGAAGTGCATTCTAGATAGAGTTGTCAGGGAAGACAGGTTTGAAGAGATGACATTGAAGATGAAAAGAAAGCAGTGATAGGAAGACAGCCATGATATTCAAGCTGTGTAGAAGCATGACAGAATATTGCCGCAGGTGCAAACATCTTGAGATGGCATGCTTAAAGGTCAGGAAAAAATAAAAGATGGTGTAGTTAGAGCAGAGTGAGCAGTGAGGGCGGCGGTGGCATGAGATGAGTTTATAAAGATAGGCAAGGTACATGTAAGCACGGGAAGTCTTTGACGGTTCTTTCATTGTTGCTGGTTTGGTTTGTTTTTAATAAGAGGAAATGCCATTATCTAATTTGCATTTCACAAAACATTCTGGCAGCTGTGTTGAGAATAAATTACAGAAGAGCAATTCTGGTAGCAGGGAGATCAATTCTGCATAAAATGCCCATCTCTCTTTTCTAACCTCATTATCCTACTTAACATTTAACCTTCCTCTCTGAAGCATTATCTGCCATCCTCTACCCACTCTCAGCCTTAGTTGTTTCTTCCCTTCTGCATTTTGTGTATACCACTGTTGTACTATTTACTGTATGTATTGGAATGATTTAGTTCCATGTCATCTTCCATAGACTGTGAACTGCTTGGTGGTAGGAACCATGTCCTTTTGATATGCTTGGCACATTGGCAATTCATTCAGTACACCTTTGTTGGAAGAGTGAGTGAATGTTCTCACCGAAGTGGAGGTTTGAACTTAACTTGGAAGGATGACTGGGATTTGGCAAAGAAAATCTTGACCAAAAGCACAAATGCAGAAAGATTTGGATGTATTCAAAGGGCAGTGACCATACCAGTTTGGCCTTGGGAAAGAACAATGATGAGAGTTCAGGTTGAAAATGTAGGTTGTATCATAAGTAACTTAATTTCCTAGGTCAGGATTTTTCCACCTTCATACTGCTGACATTTGGGGTACGATAATTCTTTGTTGTGGGGGTCTGTCATGTGCATTGTGGGATATTTGGCAGCAGCACTGAACTCTACCAGTAGCAAACCTCCCTCCCTGCTCATCCCCCACCCCCACGAAAGTCTGCCCCAAATGGCTCCAGACATTGTCAAATGTCCCCTGGGAGGGCGGGAGCAAAATAGCTTCCAGTTAAGAACCACAGTCCAAGGTAATAGGTAGGTAACAAACCAATCTTGGTGGGAGGTGGCCTAATGTAACCAGTATTTGAAGAATATTAATTTGTAAGTGAGAGTAGGATGTATTGGGGGTAAAGAGAAACTACATAGACCTGACAGAAAATTGTTATACTATTTTGGTTATGGATAAGAAGTTCATGAAAAGGGGCGAACGACAGTGAGGATGGAAGAAAAGGAGGCAAAAGGAAAGGGACAATTTGAAGGCCAGGCCATGAATTCCTTGAACTAGAGTCATTGCCTTAGGCATCTGTTTGAAGACAAGCTGCACAGAAATCTAATAGGATGATTTGGACATCAGCGATATAGAGTGCTGAAAAAGGGTAGTGGGAAAGGATGGAAAGTTGGGGCAAAGGTAAGGGAGACTGTGAGGAATAAATTGTGAGCTCCTTAAGAACAGAGACTTGTTTAGTCCATCTCTATTAGCACTGCACATTGAAAGTATAGAAGGCACTCACTCAGCAAGGTTGATTTGTTTCTTTTTTACTTTGGTTGGCTGTTTGATTACATGAGTGAGTAAATACATGAATGGGGAGAGAAGAGGTAATTTTTGAAATAAATTTTGTTCTTTGTATCATTTCTGTGTATATATGAGCACAATTTTCCTTTTTGTTGTTACTAACACACTTATCATTAGAGACAATGTTAAAAGTTTGAAATGTTGTGATATGAAGATGTTAGGGTGGAACACTGCTTTGGTTTTGTAGCTTGAAAGCCAGTTATAAAGAACTGTTCTTTATTGAGTTCTGCTTAACTTCTCACTAGATTAACTGATGCTCCACTTTTTCTCCATAAAAATACTGAATTCCGTGGGCTAGTAGGCTTGTTTCCAGTACTGCCAAGCATAACTTTCTCCCCACAATGGAGTGTTTATTTACTAAGATTCAGGTATCTTTATTCCCAAACTTATTTATCCCAGTTGTACTTGTTATCTTAAGTAAAGGATTTAATTAAATATGAAATAAACTAAGAAAATCCGAGTGCAAAATGAATAAAATAATTAACAAAACAAAGTTTCCTGTCCCATGAAACTCACATTCTAGGGAGCCTGTATTGTTGTGACTATATTTTACTTGATTTTTTATTGCGCTTCACATTTGCAAATTATATCATCTTTGTTTGTTTTCATAACTAATAATGACTTATTTTAGTGTTTGCATGCCATGGAGATCCAAGTCATGATACAGTTTCTACCTGTAATTCTTATGCAACTCTTCCGAGTTCTCACAAATATGACCCATGAAGATGACGTTCCTATCAACTGCACTATGTGAGTTTTGTTACATAAAGAAGCAAATTTTGTTTTCTTTTGCATTTCTTCATTTTAAAGATCAATTTATCTTCCAAATGATAACCCCCAAAGTTAGAAATACAATTTCAGCTTTCTCTAGTTTGATGCTTCTCAGACTGGGGGACTTGTATCCCCAGGAATAGATGGTATCACAAGCCACAGTATAAAGTTGACGTATTTTCCTCCCCCAGGGGTTCTAAAATTTTCTGCACATTAGAATCACTTGGGAAGTTTTGAGAATGTCTATGCCAAGACCACATTTCATACCAAATAAATCATAATCTCAGGCATCTTTTTTTTTTTAATGTTTCCCAGGTGATTTCATGATGTGACAGTGTTTGAGAACCATTGCCCTAGACCAGCGCTACGTGGTAGAACTTTCTGCAATGATGGAAATGTTCTCTGTGCTCTTCAATATGGGAACCACTAGCCACATGTGGCTATTGAGCACTTGAAATGGGCCTAGTACAACTTAGGAAGCAAATTTTAAATTACACTTAATTTTAATTAATTTAAACTCGAGATAGCTACATGTAACTAGTGGCTCTCACATTGATCAGAACAGCCCTATGTCATTATTTTTTTGTTTGAGAGAATAAGGGAGCATTCTATTTATATGAAAACAAGCATGGATATATTTTAAGATTAGAATGTAAAAGGCACCTGAATTTTGAAATGAATACAGGAGACTTCAAAGAACTGATGAACTCAGTTCTGAAGATTTCTGGCTTTTCTGCATCTGCTGTTGCCACAGCCTCTCTCACCAGATCTCAACCTACACACAGTTCCATACCATTTTCTTTCCTCTGCCGTTGGGAGTAATCTGGTTGAAAAATCTAGGAAGCATTATTCTAGTCCAGTGGTTCACAAAGTGTGGGCTTCCAAACCAGCACAGTGTGTCACCTGGAAACTTACTCAAAATGCCAGTAATTGAACATCACCCCAGACCTACAAAGTCGGTTAAGCAGTCTGTTAAGAGGCACCTATCTCCAGGTGATTCTGATACGTTAAAGTTTGAGAACCACTGTTAGTCACTTAACTTTAAAACTTTCTATGAGTGTTATATTTACCTACAATTGTAGTTCATATCATTGTACCTGTCCTGTGTCTCCCTTCCTTTTTCCCCCATCTGTTGACATACTTGCCATTTTAGCTTTGTATTCTCCTTTTATTCTCAGTAGAAGGGATTTCAATATGTACTTTTTGAAATATTTTTACCACAAATTAGCTATGGCTATACTTAAAATGTATGCAGATTTTAGAAAGAAGATGAAACAATCTGGGTATAGATTACCCAGAATAAAGTATGTTAGATGTTACCCGGAATAAAGTATGTTAGACGCTGAAATCTTGGTTATACCCAAACTACCATGACACCAATGCAGTCATCCAGACTTTTAATATTCAGGCAGTGTTAAATACTTAGGGTTAGAAGTGCTCTTTATTTAACAGTCAAACTATGGTAATTAATTGTAGCGTGATATGCTGACTTTTGTGAATGTTGTTTCAGGGTTCTCTTACATATTGTATCAAAGTGCCATGAAGAAGGCTTGGATAATTATTTAAGGTCCTTCATAAAGGTATGTGGAGTAAGCTTTCTTTCTGAGCAACTTATATTATGTGACAATTTTGTCTCACGGTTCATTTTCTTTGTTTGTAGTATAGCTTCCGACCTGAAAAACCAAGCGCTCCTCAGGCCCAGCTGATACATGAAACCCTAGCTACCACGATGATAGCAATATTGAAGCAGTCTGCAGACTTTTTAGCAATCAACAAACTGCTAAAGGTAAGGAAACAGAACAAACCAGGGAACATGTCCTTTTCCCTGAAGTTCTCCACCCAGCCTTTACCACCCTTCCCATACCCTTCTCCCAACCCAATGTGTTGTGGAAGGAATTTTGGATCAGACAGACCTGATCCTGTATCCACCACGCACTTTGGGCCGGTTATTGAGCCTTGCTGCGGAATTCCTCATTTCTAAAATATAAATAGGGTGGGCCATGATGGCTCAGTGGCAGAGTTCTCGCCTGCCATGGCCAGAGACCCAGGTTCGATTCCCAGAGCCTGCCCATGCAAAAAAAAAACACTAGTAAAATATAAGTAAAGCATTTAACACAACATTTCTGACACCTGATAAGCATTCAATAAATGATAGTGCTTATTACTGTCAAAATTTTTATTATATTTCTTACTACTGGTAGAATTTCAGTTGTCTTAAGATAAAACTTCTTGAGGCTTCCCTGTGCCCTTCAAATTACCCTGTGTGGACAAACACATACACATTGGCTCCAATGTCATATCAAGGGCAGGGATAGGCCCACCACTGAGTGCAGGCAGTAATGATACTGTCTGTACAAAATTTTAAAACAATAATAAAATCAGCTAAAAGTTGGTCTGCTCTTTATTATCACCATGTGTATGAGAAATTCTAAGCAATGCCAGCAACAAAATACCCCTACTCGTGGGGGTGGGTATTCCCATCATACCTTTTGTGTATTACCAGTTGGCCCTGAGGCAAAATATTGCCTTTTTTTTCCCCCAAAATAACAATTTGGAAGTACTCTGTAGAACTTTGATAGTGAGTTGGGCTCATTTGAAGTTATTAAAGTTCAGAGACAAGATCTGTATTGATTTGTCATACTTTGCTAAGCTTCAAAGATTTGGGTAACTAGTAAAAATTGATTTTTATCTATTTTTATTTTAGTACTCATGGTTTTTCTTTGAAATTATTGCAAAGTCGATGGCCACGTACTTGTTGGAAGAGAACAAAATTAAGGTAAGTAGACTCAAGAATCATATATAACATAAGCAAAGAAAGCTACTTTTACTCATGGATAGCCATGATATGCAAATCTTCTTTTATATTTAAGGGCTCTTTGCCCTTAGCTTTTTCAACTTTGCTTACAAAAAAAAATGAATGTATTGTATAAATCTGAGGTCTTGACAGTTCATGTGTTTTCTACTGATCTGTAGAGACGCTTCTAACTGTAAAATTATTTGCCACCAAAACTTACTACTTTTGAAGCTTGGCCTTTGAGTTACAGTTTTAAAATGTCTATGTTGAAAATAGCCATTTGGAAGTAGAACAAGTACCAAATCAGAAATAACTTTTCTCTTAGAAAGGTCTAAGTAATATACAAAATTAAAAGCCCTTTATATAATAAATGTGTCCCTGATATGTGGTATGTACATTTAGTTGTTTTTTTCAAGTTGTTTTAAAGATACAAAGACATTTTCTTAATTGAAGGAATCTTAAAACTAAGACCTGTGAAGTGAGAAACATTTACCTCATATTTATCTTTTTTAACGTTTTTTATTGTGGAATATATATACAAAAAAGCAATAAATTTCCAAGTATATTTGAACAAGTAGTTATAAAACATATTTTAAAGCTTGGTATGGGTTACAGTTCCATATATTTATCTTTTTTAATCAATTTTCATAGAATTGATTTAACTGAAATTGAGATGCATGTGTCAGGAAAACCATGGAATGAAAAACTGGCATGTTTCTGCATCTTAGGAACGTAGTATTCCAAAGTTGGGTTAGAATGACCCATTTTTGCTGTTAATTTCAATCAGTTATTTTATTAGTGGTCCAGATAGTTCCTGTAATGATCCAGTGCCATTTTTTAAGTTGGG
Source organism: Tamandua tetradactyla (assembly GCF_023851605.1). Classification (NCBI taxonomy): domain Eukaryota; kingdom Metazoa; phylum Chordata; class Mammalia; order Pilosa; family Myrmecophagidae; genus Tamandua; species Tamandua tetradactyla. Next base: position 48,881,505 of record NC_135353.1, on the reverse strand, counting down.
AGAAAGATTATACTCCAGTTAAAAAACATATTTATATATAGAACAAGGTGGTACAATGGTGGCTCAGTGACAGAATTCTCACCTGCCATACTGGAGACCCGGGTTCAATTCCCAGAGCCTGCCCATGCCAAAAAAATCTCTATATATTTATGTATAGGACGTGTTTAGAGATAAACATGGCAGTTGATTTACACCTTTTAGAATTATGACTTTTTTCTATGCCTATTTAATTTAAGCTTCCCAGAGGCCAGAGGTTCCCTGAGGCATACCATCATGTCTTACATTCACTGCTTCTTGCAATAATTCCACATGTGACAATTCGATACGGAGAGATTCCTGATGAGTCCAGAAATGTCAACTATAGTTTGGCTAGCTTTCTGAAGGTGAGTTAAACGCAGCCTGAACATGGTAATGAGCTAATCTTCACTGATATTTTCTTTGGTTTTGATTACCTGCTTTCTAGAAACTCAGGTCTTTATAAAGCTGGTGGACAAGTGCTTTTGATTGAATTCATCCTTCTGAGTTTGATTGATTTTCTTCCCTCCCTGAAATGACTAATTAATTAAATCAGAAGTCCCATACAGGTGGCTTGGCCAACAGACATGTTTTGTTTGTTTTACACAATGTTTTAAAAAGTATTTTAATTTGAATGCCTTAGGATGAGGCATGTACTTTCTAGCTTACCACAGTGCACTCCTTAGTATACCTTTAAAGCTCTTTATATATTTAAGTCGTTTCTCTGGCCCCTCTGGAACTTTGAGTTTGCAGCTCTTAAACTAAAACAACCTGTTCACTGATCAACTACAGTATACGTGTAGTTAATATATGTAAATAAAAACGGTACAAATTTTGATCAATGAGGTTATTGTGTTTGTGAAATGCCAGAAATCCTTAGGTTTTATGAAAGACATTTATTATTGCTATTTTTTGCTCTTATCAGTATGCAAGGGGAAAACAACAATATTTGATTTGTTGCAGAGAGCAGGCATGGGTTTGTAACACAAGTAGTTTTTACTTGCTTATTTCCATTCCCCTCTTCTCACAGCTCTTCATATCTAGCAACCTTATATTTAGAACCTCAATTCATCCAAGCATACTCTTTAACACACTCTTGTTCTTTAATTAAAAACTCACACATAGGTTTCTGACTTTTCTTTGCCAGAATTAAAAGAAATATTTAGCACTATTACATAAGCTGTTTTGTGTATTTAAAAACTAAACATCAAAATATCTTTTCTTTTTTTTTTTTTTACTTTTCATTGTGGTGACATATGTGTATATATATAATATATATATAACTCAATTTACCCTTTTAACCACTTTGGAGTGCTACATATCTTTTTAAATTAAAATAAGGATAAGATTATCTGAAATGTAAAATCTCAATTTCTTTAATGGAGTATGAATTTGAAGTTTACTATGTAAAGGGAATAGAACATAGTTAATTTAATAGTAGTATTCTTCTTAATTCAAGTCCACAATCATTTGTCTATCTTCTATGTGGGGATTCAAAGATGTGAGAGTCACATTCCAATCATATCCAAGATAAAATATGATAACTGTTATACCAAAACTAAAATAGGAAAACAGGAAAGGGAGGGATTATGACAAATAAGTAAGAATAGACTAGAAGAATTAAAAGTTCCCCAAGAGGTGTGGACCTTCCTGGCAACGTGGGACAGAAATCCTAGAATGAGCTGGGACTCGGCATCAAGGGATTGAGAAAATCTTCTCGACCAAAAGGGAGAAGAGTGAAATGAGACAAAGTATCAGTGGCTGAGAGATTCCAAACAGAGTCGAGAGGTTATCCTGGAGGTTATTCTTACGCATTAAGTAGATATCACCTTGTTATTCAAGATGTAATGGAGAGGCTGAGGGAACTGCCTGAAAATGTGGAGCTGTCTTCCAGTAGCCATGTTTCTTGATGATGATTGAACAATGATACAGCTGTCACAGTGTGACTGTGTCATTGTGAAAACCTTGTGTCTGATGCTCCTTTTATCTACCTTGTCAACAGATGAGTAGAACATATGGAATAAAAATAAATAATAGGGGAAACAAATGTTAAAATAAATTTAGTAGATTGAAATGCTAGTGATCAATGAAAGGGAGGGGCAAGGGGTATGGTACGTATGAATTTTTTCTGTTGTCTTTTTATTTCTTTTTCTGAATTGATGCAAATGTTCTAAGAAATGATCATGATGATGAATATGCAACTATGTGATGATATTGTGAGTTACTGATTATATATGTAGAATGGAATGATCATATGGTAAGAATGTTTGTGTTTGTATGTTGGTATTTTAATAAATAAAATAAATTAATAAAAAAATTTTTTTTTAAATAAAGCAATAAAAAAAAAAAGGTTCCCAAGATAAGGTCGAGGGTGTTACAGGCAGAGTCCATGGGCAAAAATGAGATATGTGTGTTCAGGAATCGTTTAGGGACACAAGAGAAGGTGCTGCATAGAGTTTAGAATATGTGAAAGTACAGCTGGAAATGCCATCTGGTTATGGAAGGCCTTGAATGCCAGGCTAAGGAGTTCAGTTTTTCATCTGTATACAATGGAGTATCCCAAATATTTCTGCGGATAATTCTATTTCTGGTATGGCGGTTGAAGTGAGGACGACCCAGAGTTAGGACAATGATCTTTCAGGTACAACTCTTCTCTAGCCTTCCCTGCAGCACTGATCACCCCTTCTCTTGTTCACCCCACCTTTAAATAGTTCTCTGATTCTTCTTATTGTACTCTATTTTGATTGTTCATTTGCTTTCCCTGCTGGACAAGAATAAGAACCATGTCTTACTCATCTTTGTATTTCTCTAGAATGTAATGAATTGTGTCAAGCACAGTAGATGTTCCAAATGTTTTTGGATGAGTACATAAATGAATATAAGCCTACCTTAGTAATCCAGTTGAGAAAAGAGGAGGGTCTCACCTAGGGCAGTGTCAATGGCTGTTCAAGAGAGAGGATGAGACGTGAGATTCATACAACTGTTTAATCAAATATCAAGTTCCTTCTGTTTCACTGGAATACACTAGGCCCTATGGAGACTACAAAGAAAAAGAGTTCCTTTTGTCCTATCTAGGTGAGGACAGAGGAAAAAATGATAATTAAAATACAATCTAGTGTAGAATAAAGTGCTTAAAGGAACCTGTGGAGCAAAGTGTTTAAAGAAGAAGGGATTTCGGCAGAATCTTGAAGAATGGACAGGATTAGATATTAGCAATAGGTCTGGCATGAGCAGACCCCAGAGGAGGGAACATAAAGGCTTCTTGAGGGGATAATAAGATGAGTGGTTTTTGGGAAATAAAGCTGAAAAATCAGGTTAGGACAAGATGGTGAGTGTCCTTGAATGCCAAACTAAGTGGTTTGAAATTATATAAGTGACAGTAGGGAAATGTTGAAAGTTTTTTGGGTAGAAGAATGACATAATGAGGCTAGGACTTAGAGATTAATCCAGAAGTAGTTAGATGAATGGAGAGAATAGAGGCATGAAGGCCCAGTTAGGAGGCTAACTGCAATTGTTCAGTTGCAAGGTAGTAAGGGCCTTAAATAGAAGAATGACAGCAAGCAAATATGTATAACATTCACAGAGGAAGAATGTTTTAATAGGCCTAGACTTCAAGGACATGATAAAGAAAATACCCTTTTGATCTGAATTATTTAACAAGGCAAGCCACACTTTCAATAGCTAACTTACAGCCGTATACTTCATTTCGGGCTTTGAGGGTTAACCAAAATGAGGGTATTTCTGGGAATGTATTTCTTGTTATGAAAATTGCATAGTTGAGTCCCAGTTCCAACAATGCTGCCCCTTAACTCTTTCCTTAAGGTTATCTGAAGCTCTGAAACGATTATTCCATTATCTGTAAAATGGGAATGGTCATCCCCTTAGTGTGGAACAGTTTATATTTTATGCTTGGCAGACTTTTAGAATTATACAACTAACAGTTCATTTTTATTTGTTTTCTGTAGCGCTGTTTGACACTAATGGACAGAGGATTTGTTTTCAATTTGATAAATGACTATGTATCTGGATTCAGCCCCAAAGATCCTAAGGTAAGTTAAAGGCATAACTGTAGTGGATGTGAGACATTAGAGTATGAGACCAAGGGTGACATTTGTTCTTCTCAGGAGGCTCTGCAACTGCTGTTTTTATTAGATATAGTGAATATAGCTATACCATGAAACAGAGAATATTGGCTAGTGTTTTAGGGGTCCCCCGGACCACTCATAGGAATCAATGTATAGTCCTATTCATAGCTAAGATTCATTACAATGACAGTGAAGATATTCAGCCAGATCAGTAAGTTGAAAATACATCAAGGACAAGCTTCAGTTAGGCATTGCTACTTATCATAACCTGCCAAAAGTCCAACCAGGTCCTTTCCAGCCAAACCTAAAGAACACCTAGGGCAATATATAAGATTCCACAAAGGTTCTATGCACTAGAGCAACTTTCCAGGAACCTACAACCTTCAGATGGGTCCCTGGTCCATATAAGTTCTGAAACCTAGCTGAGCCTCTCTAGAATATCAGATAGTTCCATCTCCTTACCCCATATTAGTGATAGACCCTTCCAATATAAAAAATTTAGAATTGCCATAGCCCGAACAACCTGAAAGAGAGGTATGGAAAGATTAAAGGTGATGTTCGAATTATACATAGAAGATAGGACTTAAAAAATGAATATGAATGCTGAATCATTACATTGATATCTCTTTTAGTCTCCCATATTTTATAGCAACTAGAAGTAAAAACCTAAAATTGTGAAATTGTAACCCATGTCAAAGTCTGAAATATGTTCTACAACTAATTGTGTGTGCTGTGCTTAGTAATTTATTGCTTTTTTGTGTATATGTTATTTTTCACAAAAAAGAAAGAAAAAAAGTCGATTGTGGTGATAAAAAAATATTTAAGCCTTCTAGCCTCCTATATTCTGGAGCAGCTAGAAGGAAAAATCTGAGAGGATCGTATGGTAGCCCATGACAAACTGTGGGTTCTGTCCTGTAATAACTTGTTGAAGAGTGCTTTGAAAACTATTGCTTTTTTTTATTTCTTTGCTTTGTATATATATTATACCATACAATAAAAAAAGTTAAAAAAAGAAAATACATCAAGCAGAGTCTGTAGAAATTCATGTGCAAGCTTCCTAAACTCTCTCCCTCCTGTGAAAGCTCACACAGAGCACACCTTCCCTCTAAGCAGTGAAAATGCAGTCACATGTGTGCAGTGTTCTTGTTCAGGAAAGTCCACTTGAGACTCAGAGTTTAGAGTTTTTATTGGAGGCTGATCAGGTATTAAGAGGCTAGTCAAAATTCCTGACTCTCAGAAGGCAAACAGGTGTTTATCATAAAATCGCATTATTTGTACAAATAGTCTAAGCAGGCTGGCACAGCAGGCACAACCTTATCATGTATGGAACATTTCAAAATCCAATTTCCCAGATGCCTGCCAACCTTGTCAGCAAGCCATTTTAAGGATAGCAGTCTCAGGCCTGCTATGTTAACTCCCTCCTGCACAGATCATGCCTCAAGGTATGCTTAGAATACTAAACACTTCTGCTGTGAAAATTAATGATATGTATTAAATTATTAAAATATGCATTACTCTGTAATCATAATCATACTCATAATCATAAATGCCTACTAAATATGAATTAATGTATGATTTCTTTCCATTTAGATCCTGGCTGAATATAAATTTGAATTTTTGCAAACAATTTGCAACCACGAACATTACATTCCTCTGAATTTGCCAATGGCATTTGCAAAACCTAAACTTCAGAGAGTTCAAGGTATGTATTTGCATGTTTCATTAGTTGGAATTTTTTTTCTCCTTTTTTGCTAGTTCTAGTTTAGTATAAAGTTTTCTAGTTAAACCAGTCAACTCGAAAGTAGCCTCAGAATTTTTACTATCTGAAGATAAGGCTCCTTAATGGTATCGTGTATTTTCTTCATAGGGGGAGTGAGATTTTTTTTGAGGGGGGGAAGGGCGCATGGTCTGGGTTTTGAACCTGGGTCTCCTGCATGGAAGGCAAGCATTCTACCACTGAACCACCCGTGTACCTGAGAGATTTTATAGTATGAAAAAATTGGGTCTATTACGTAGAAGGCTACTTAAACACAGATGTCAGGTACTGTTAAAATTGCTTTCTGTAATAGTGTTTAGAATCTTATGTGAGACTAAATTAAGGGGAAAAATACATTTCTGCTGAAAGGAGCACTGAAAGAGAATTATAAAGGCAGAGTAAAATACTACCATATATGTATTAAATTTATGAAATGCCTTCGGTTATCTCCATTGCTAGTTTTATTGACTGCTTTGTTGTGTAGCACTATTCTTATGTTACTATGTTTTTTATTTGTCCCTTTTCTTTTCATATATTAATTAGATTTTTTTTCATTTGCGGTGGACCGTTTGACTTCAGTAGGTAGGTTTAACTCGGTTCACTCTAAACTAGTTTGTTTTCTTTAAAAACAATTGATTTGATGAATGGTTAAGGTGGTTGGGGATTTTGTTTGCTTTTCAAATCCTCCCTAGCCGAATGAGGCTTTAGTTAATGTACCCAGAAAACCTACAAGGTGGTATGTTTCTTTACTTTTAAAATAAGATTGAGTGTTGCTATCAGGATCAAGTTTAAAATATCCATCCTCAGAAAATAGGTTCCTGCTGCAAGCCAGCATGAGAGCAAGAGGTGAAAATTAGAGGGTTTCTGCTCTTTAAGTATGTGCCATCTCTCACAGGCTTGCCTCCCTTCTCTCTGACTGTATTTAATGATTATTTGGCCACCATTTGAAGGTGTGGATAAAACCACCTGGTTGGATTTATTTTCAAAGCTTTGAGGTTAAAAAAAAAATCCATTACCATTTGCAAAATCTACCCAGATAAGGCCACCTCAGTTAGTCAGTATTGACCTTTGTGCATAGAGCATGATTGGGATCCACAAAAGAGTATGACCAATGTCAAGAAGAAAATCTCCTGTCTTGGTCCTTAGAGAAGTATCTGCTTGAGCAGTGGTTCTAATGGTGGAATCACAGTCAGTGAAAATGGAGGAAAAAAAAATACTTAAAAACCGAAGCACCCCTTTTCAACCACTCCCATATTAGATTCTGAGAAAGAATAGCTCACATACTTCTCCAATACTTACTGATAGCTAAGAGGAATGCAGGGACAAGAAGAGATGTAAACAGACAGATCCCCAGGATTTAGGATTAAATCTAACTGTTCAACAAGCATTTATCAAGCCCATACTGTATTCATAACATTCATTATATTAAGAGCTGAAGAGGCCACAAAAGAAATAGAAACGTATCTTTCAACTTTATGGCCTAGCTAATGATAAAGTAGGGGAGGAAAAATAAAGATAGTAGAATCAATAAAATTCATCACAGTCCCTTCTAAAAATAATTATAAGGCAAGTTCCAACCAGGATATTACCAACTAGGATTTAAAAAGGAATGAGAGTCTAAAAGGGAGTGAAAGGCATAGTTTGAAGTGGTGATTTTATGAAATAAAATATTTGTATGTGCATGGTGATGAAGTGGAGTGCGATGAGGCTGATTTTCTTAGTGTTCTTATATCCCATGTATATATTCAGGCCAATATTTAACTTCTACTAAAACAATCAATATTTAATGATGTTAGAGTGATTCGGTTGTCTAGATTCTCTTCCTTTTCCAACTTTACCAGAATAAACAGATAAGTAAATGAAATATTCTATAGAACTATTCATATTCATAGTTGTAACCTAATCTCTTGAGATACAAAAAAAAGTATGAAGACATTGCCAAATATAGAATTCTTTAGTTCTAAATTCAATCCTGAGAATTTTAAGAGCTAAAAAGAATCTTGGAATTATCTTACTGACTGAAATGATCAATTCTATTATCTAGCCCTAATTATGAGTATGCCTGTGTTACAGAAATTTGCATGCTCAGTCTATATGATAAAGGAATTATTCAAATTCATTAATAATAAAATTATAATTCTTGATAGCATGATCATATATTTTAAAATTAAATGTACATTAAAAGTAACTTGGGAATTTTATAAATGGGTTTTAAATTTCATTGTACTGCAGATTCAAATCTTGAATACAGTTTATCAGATGATTATTGCAAGCATCACTTCTTGGTCGGTCTACTTCTGAGGGAAACCTCCATTGCTCTTCAAGACAATTATGAGATCAGATATACAGCTATCTCGGTCATAAAGAATCTTTTGATAAAACATGCATTTGACACTAGATACCAGCACAAGGTAAGGGGGTCCATGTGGTCATCAGTATCACATTATTAAATTTCTACTAAAATTTTAAATTAAAGATGAAGTTTGCAGTAAGGACCATAAAGTGAGCACTGATGGAAACTTATTTTTACACATAAGATTTGTTTCAGTTTCAAATCATTAGGTTTTAAAAATGCTGTTCGGTTAACTGTTGAAGAAAAATACTGGTTTCTCAAATTACATTTAAATAACAACATAATTGCTTCATGATTTATTCATAAATCATTTAAGGTTGCAGCCACACATGCTCTCTCAAATTTATACCTTAATTTGGGCTGACTGCTAAAGTACCCTATTATAGTAGCTTCATCTTTTTAACCAAACCCTAAATAAATACAATAGTGTTTATTTCTAAGTGGTTAATAAGAAGGCATGTTAATTATGCCATATAAAAAATATAGTAATATAAAGTTTCTCTTTTTACTGAAAAAATGTTGATGCTAATGATGTTACTGTCAGTAGTTTTGGAGGTGGCTGTAAACCTTACACCCATGTGTAAAGGCCACAGCATAGTTCTCATTTGCTGTACTTTTAACATATATTCAAATCATATTGACATTATATTCTAGGGACTGAAAAAGTAGACTTCAAACTATGTGGATTTGGAATAGCCTAACTTTATTAGTATCAAATAACTCAAGGATACATCATGTTGTTTCCTTATTAATAATTTGCCCCTTTGTTTTTAAATTCAAATATAAAGAAATCATGTCATTTATCATTGTAGTCACTTTGGAAAGCTGACTTGGAGATGGATTTTATTCTTTTCTATAGTAATCCCATTTGTCCTTTATAAATAGAAAATGTCTGCCAGCTATATCTATTCATACTTCTTTGATTACAAAAATATTTTACTTAAGAACCTTACTAGTTTGCTTCATGTGATTCTACCCTAAAGTAGATCTAAGATGTAATTTTTTTGCTTACTGCAGTTAGTGTTATTTTTGTCCTGTTATAGCTATAGCTACTAACATATCTCTACTTAGTATAATTTTTCCATTTTTGCAGTTTCTTTTTTGAGAATGCTGATATTGACGTAACACAAGTTAGTCAGTACAATGTATCTGTAAAAGATGTCTTAAAAATCATTCAGTCCGACTAAGCTTGGTCAAATCTTTTAAAATGCCAGTTACTGCTGGGTTCTGGTTAACTGCTGCTTATACCTAGTAGTAAAGAGAAGGGTTTTATGCAATGTAGAGGAGTATGCCTTTACCTGTGATTTCAAAGGGTTCACAGAAAAATACGAAATGAACTTCCCCTCGCTGAAGCAAGTTGTATTTTTCTTTTCTCCCCAACTTTCAGATGAAAGTAAAGGATAAATGGGATTTCACCATGTGTTACATAAAGGTGAAGTTTAAAATATTTTATATCACAAATTTGGATATTACTTTTTTAATTCTGAAAGCAATATGTATATACGCTTACACACACAGCTACTGTTATTTTTAATAAGTTAGAACCTAGACATGTTAAAGTTTTAGACTATGGGAAAGATTGAAATGTCAAGCCTCATTACCTTTACAATGACTTCTAAAGCCTTTTCCTCTTTGTTTAAAAGTATGGGTTCAGAAGGGAGCTTTAAGCCCCCATAATTTCCATCAGGTCCCCAAAGTGACCCCAAATTAAAGTACAGTTAGGTAAAAGAAAAGGAAGAAGAAGAATGCTTGCTATGGAAAGGATCGCTTTGAGATTAGACTTCTACCCCTCTTTCAACCAGATAGCCACTCCTAATCCCCTCTTCCAATGAAATTCTGGAGATATCACCGAATTATGCCCTATTCATTAAAAAGCTTTGGGAGCTTTTGAAACTTGTTATAATTACCATGACATATCTTTATTAATCAGAACAAGACTGTCCAATGTCTGACATTTGTCCTGGAGTCTATATCAGTTCCTATACCTGCTACAGTGATGTTGACACTTAAGAGAATTACAGTTTCTGCTTCTCATTGGGCTGTAGGCAAATCCCTTTTCTTTTTAATATTTTTTTTAAGTAATACACACATGGTGAAAAACAAAAATCAAAATGTGTCCCTCCCATTCCTTAACTCCATCCCTCAATTAATCTCTCCAGAAGAAGCTACTGTTATCAATTTACTATGTAAATTCAATTTTATGCATGCACAAGCCTATTTTAATGTACATGTATTAGAATCCATTATGCATTATTGTTTTTTCACTTAACAATATAGCCTGAAGATTAGAACACTCAATTTTTAAAAAATGGATGCATAGTATTCCATCATATGGTTATACCTTATTTTATGTATCCAACAAGCTTTCAATTAGTAGATATTTACATTATTTTCTGTCTGTTGTGCAGGCAAACTTTAATATATTCTGCAATGACTTTTCCTGGTTCCTATTTACCAGAGAGAATTATAGAATCTTCTTCTCTAGAGATCACTCATGATCAGAACTAAAATGGACTCCAATCTAGAAGCCATAATATTAATAATAGCTAAAATTTATTGAAGATACTCTGTGTGCCAGAAACTGCATTAAATACTTTACATGAGTTACTATTATTAGTATTATTTCCGTTTTACCAAAGAGAAAACCATGGTTAAAAAAACTCTCAAAATCGGCTACCGCTTTGTACATCTTCAGGTTCCTTATTTTCTATTTACTCCATGGAATTATGCAATAAAGTGACCATGCACATCACAAACTCTCCATACCAACTTTAATAATCTTTCAATATTCAGATGAAATGAAAAACTAGTTTCCTTTCCAATATGGCAGTCTTCCCATTTGCTTCTCTCTGCCCTTTATCGCCTACATTAGAATCCTGCCTTGATTTAGACTTTGCAACTTGGATGACTTTTCTGTTCACCTAGAAATTTAATAATCTGTGGAACACTAATTTTGAATTTCCTAACCATAATTTAATGTAAACATACATTCTCGCTCTATTAGAATAGCCAAGAGAATTACTTTTTAAGGTAGGATTTGTTTTCAGGAGCTTATTGAAAACAAGTGCTTTGCAATCCTCAAAAACTAAACATCTGTAAGATTCTAGATGTTACTAACTACATCTGTGTAATATGGTTTCTGTAGAAAGGTCCTTTAGCTGAACTACATACTCTTGAAAGAACTTGGAGTGTCTGAGAAGAAGCTAAAAAACTAACATTTTTCAGGGATGTATGTTAGGGACATTCCTCCCTTGAGCAAGAAACTGGACTAGATCAGTGTGCATGAGATTGTCTTGGGGAGATACCTGCACCCCAGCCCAGACCTACTGAATCAGAAATCTCCTGGAGATAGACACAATTATTGTTGGAGTTATATATAAGAAGTCTGTTATCAAGGGTTCTTGAAATTCTTAAAAGAAGAAATACAGTGGCCAATTAACATATGAAAATTATTCAATCTCAAGAATAAAAAATGCAAATTAAAACAGCAATGAGATACTATTAATCTTCTCTGTTCTGTATATTGATGATTGTGCCATAGAGGCTTTATCTAAGTCTCCAAACAAACCTCACAAAGTCCTGAAATATGGAAGGCAACCCTTGTACCATCACAACCATTGTTTTCTCTGATCTGAGTATCTGTATTGTTTTAGTTTCCTGGCTGCTAAAGTACATATCATGCAATGGGTTGGTTTAAACGATGGGAATTTCTTGACTCACAGTTTTGAGGCTAGGAGAAGTCCCAAACCAAGGTATCATCAAGATGATGCTTTCTCTTAGAAGCCTGTGGCATTCTGGGGCTGGATTCTGAAATCCTTGGTCCTTGGCTTTTCTGTCATGTGGCAAATGCACTTGATGGCCTTTCTTGGCTTCTTGGTCTTATTGACTTCCAGCTTTTGGCTGCTCCCTCTGACTTCCTCTCTATGACCTTTCCTATGAGGCCTTTCTGTAATAGGTTTAAGACCCATCCTGATTCAACTGGAGAAACCTCATCAAGAAATCCTGTTTATAAAAGTTCATACCCATACAGATGGGTTAAGTTTAAGGTCATGTTTTTATGGTGTACATAACTCCAAGCCACCGCATATACACATCTGGTGAAGGATGTCTGTAACTGAGGAAAGCAATAAATACATTTGTATAAGAGGTTCTGCGTTAATTAATACCACCTGTGGCCAGTTTTATTCCTATCATTATAAGCATATGAATCTCCCAAGTCTTATAATTGATTTTTAGGAGACAGTTGTGGTTTGGAGCTATATACTCCAGAAAAATATGTTCTTTAACATAATCCATTCCTGTGGGTATGAGCCCATTGTACATAGGACCTTTTTATGAGGCTGCTTCAGTAAAGGCATTGGCCCACCTTAATCAGGATGGGTCTTAATCTTATACCTGGAGTTCTTTATAAGCAGAATGAAATTTAGACACAGAGAAAATATGCTAATGGAAGCAAGAAACTGAAGGTCAACCGAACCCAATGGGAAAGGAGAGGCTGCTGTGCACATATAAGAAGATCCCAGGAGCAAAGATCACCAGCAGCCAGCCCCAGAACGCCAGTCTTCAGGAAGAAAAGATTGCTTTAATGACACCCTGATTTGGGCTTTTTCCTAGCCTCAAAACCGTGAGCTAATAAATTCCCATTGTTTCAGCCACCCGATTGCATGGTATGTGCTTGAGCAGCCAATAAAACAGGAACCAAGATCATGTTATTTTAATTGTAGCTTTAATCAAAGCAAAAGATGTTTTTAAAACAGTTATTTGCTGCACTTGTTTTTTTTTTTTTTTTTAACTCCTGTTCATTCATTCAACTAATGTGTATTGACCATCTGCTATGCGGCAGGCACTGGGGATACAGCAAGTAAACAAGGCAGATGTGGTCTTTGCTTTCATAAAGCTCAACCCTCACTGGAATTAAAGAGCAGGACTAATAATAATACTGCCTTATAAGTCAACTGCTATAAAAAAAGAAACACATTTTACCTTATGCAGTTATATTTGAGGGATGTGATTTGACTCTGCATCATCTATAAATCTAAATACCAACAAAGTTCTCTGACAGTTTTGAGACTGCAAGTATATGTAGACTCATACTTCACTAATTTGTTGTGAATATTAGCCAGCTTTTAATCTTTACATTGATATATGGAACCAACTCTGCTTATTTTTTATATATGTGTATTAACTTTTGCTAATTATTTTCCAGAACCAACAAGCCAAAATAGCACAGTTGTACCTCCCATTTGTTGGACTGCTTTTGGAAAATATACAGCGATTAGCAGGTCGAGATACATTGTATTCTTGTGCGGCCATGCCGAATTCTGTAAGTGGTAATGTGTTTCTGTTGGAATATTGCTAGTTTATCTTGTTTTATCAAATATACTTGGAATTGGAGTCAAATGCTATCAGTCTTAAAGCTTTCAATCTTAATAGTTCATTTTTTTTAATAGCTCATTTTTTACTCCATTTTTACATTTGCGGTTTCTCCTAGAGCAGCACTTCTCAACTTTAATGTCCACATGAATTACTCGGGGATTTGGTGAAAATAAAGATCCTAATTGAGTAGGTCTGGGGCGGGGCTTGAGATTCTGCATTTCTAAAGAGATTTTGACTGTCTCTGGTCCAGGGACTACATTTTGAATAGCAAGGGCCTAGAGAACATCAAGAATCCCTTTTATCTGTTATATACTTTCATATAATTATTCAGTTTGAAAACTGAACAAAAATTTCTTAACTTTCACAATGTTAGGCACCAGGGACTAAACTGCATTCAAACTATTCCTTTACTTCTCCCCTTCCTTGGCAGCTTCTTTTCAGCACTTCTTGGTGAGTCACTTTTAGCTCATCACAATTGGTCTGTATTTGTTTTCTCCCCTTAGAATCTTAGAGGTGGAAGGAACTTTGGAGGTGATCGGTCTCCCACTTGGCAAAGCAGCCATTTCCCATTGTAATAATTAAAACATTCTTTCTCACATTAAGACCTAAAAGTTCAGTGATTCGTATCTGCCGGTCCTAGCTTTACAGGTATCTCTGTGTATCTAGAGATATATAGAACACTTGTGTTCCTACCTCTGTATGCTACCCCTTCAATTTGTGCCTTCTAAATTTTTTTCAGGCCACATATCTCCACTTCATTATCTTTCATTCCAAACCCTTTATTTTGTTGGTTTCCTTCTTCTGTATATGCTCCAGTTTACCAATGACCTTCTTAAAATGTGCACAGAATTGTACCCTTTATATATTGTCTGCCCAGTAGAACTGTTAACTCTTGCAACACCCCCTGCCTGACTGTGTTCTGTAACTCCTGCAACACCTCCTGCCACATCACATTGTTGGATGGTAGATTAAACTGTCCTATGTAGTTTGCTCTGAGAACTCCCCTGGTGAAATTCCCTGGGTTCTCAAGAAAGCTATTTTCAAGTTTGCCTGATGGCTTGCTTGTATGGGACTCCCGATCCTAAAGTCAACTAGGTATGGGTGCTGCAGTACCAACCTTGGTCAGGCTGGTCTTCACAGTAACTCATGCTTGTGCTTACTCTTACATTTGACTGTGAGATTGGAAATATTTCATTTATCTGTTCCTTCTTTTGAGCTCAAGTTCCCCTAGGGCCTCTTCTGGTCACACCCCTACTTCTAGCATTGCCCCTGGTTCCAAGGAGAACTGAACCATGTTTAGACTGCACTGGTTGGCTTTTACTGGCCATCTAGAGTTATGTCCTTGGCCAGAGACTATGGTGGCAACAGCATGGTTGTACCCAATTTTTAAAGAGAGATGTCAACTAAACACCAAGCACTGATACCTGATATAGACTTTCTGTGAGCTTTGTTTGAAATCAACATCCCATTTCATTCTGTTAATTCAGATTTCTTATCCTAATAAACAGATTTGTTTAAATGACACAGGTATCATATTGTGTTACAGGCATCCAGGGATGAGTTTGCATGTGGCTTTGCTTCACCTACAAGTAGAGGGAGTCTGAGCACTGAGAAAGACACTGGTAATTAAGCCCTTTAAAAGAGTTACACTTTGCATGGGTGTTTAGAAATATACCCTCTGCTGCTCTGTACATTTAAAGTATTTCATAATAAAGTCTATAGTATGTAAAATTTGCATGATTTCTACAGAAATTTAGTTAAAATATGGCTGACTTTATGCCTCATTTCTCTTCTTAGGTTTCCTTGTCTAAGCTTGTTTAAAATGTAGCTTGGTATAATGGAAAACCACTGGTTTCAAATCTCTTATTTGTCACCAATCTTGGTCAAGATGCTTCTCTTTTCTTGGCCTGAGTTTCCTTATCTAGTAAATTATCTCTTAAATTATGCAGCTATATTATATGACATCCAAGGAATTTCTTGCAGTTTTATACACAGTGAAGTATTTTGAGATGTGAAAAATGGTGTATAAGTATTTTGAGATGTGAAAAATGGCTTACCCTTTATTTAGCTTTTTATGGTATTTTGATATAATATATAAATTTCACATTTTATATGACTGAGATCCATCTCTAAAATATGTCCTTACTTAAATTAACCCAGGACTTATTTCATTTTGCTAGAATATTCTTTAATGCTTTCCTGAATGCATTCCCATAATTTTCTGATAGGAAAATATTATTTCATAGCTAATGACTCAGATATGTAGAAGCATAAAAAACCCGGGGTTTACTTTAAAAAATATTTTTGACAGTTCCTCCTGTTGCTAACAAGGACTTGGCTTTTTTCCAAGCTTATGGATCATTTCAAAATGGACATGGAATTAAGAGGGAAGATTCAAGAGGTTCCCTCATTCCTGAAGGAGCAACAGGATTTCCAGATCAGGGCAACACTGGTGAAAATGTAAGAACCTGAGTATAGAATAACCCAAGTGATGGGTTAGGCTACAACAGTCTGTGTGTGTGTGTGTGTGTGTATGTGTGTGAAAGTGAATATTTAGAATAAGTCACAAAATAAAAAAAATTTTAAACCTGACAAGTATATGCATCTCAAATTCCAGGAAAATAGCATAATATTTTAATTAACTGTCTAATAAACTTCTGTAAGGCATTTTTTTTACTCCATACATTTTTGGCTATGCTGTTTTTTAAAATACAGTTTTATTGAGATATATTCCCACACCAGAAAGCCATCTGAAGTATACGATCACTGACTTACAGTATCAACACGTAGAACAATCTCTTTTTATATGCAAACAAGAGGCTCTCTACTCTCCTATAATCGATCCTGAATCTGTAAAAAGCATCCGGTAATTCTTGAATGTTTTAGCATTTCCTTCCTATCCTGGCAGCTGTTTCTTGGCTATATTAAACCATTCATAGGGAATAAAGCATTATATTCAAGAGTTCTCCTTTAATTCCCCAGGACACTGTAAAATGTTCTAGAGAGGGAAGTTTCTAGTTTAAAATAGCTAACAAATCTCATCCTAGCGGGATTAATTCGGCCTCTCATTCTTCTGTAACATAGTAATGATATTAACTTGGAAGAAAAAGTTTTAAGTTCTTAAATCGATGGTCTTAGTGTCCCAGCAAGAGTTAATCAGAATATATTCTCCAACATTTCCATCCAGTTGTTTCAAAACTAACATTAAGGTTTTGGGTGTATCTGCCTTGAGGCAGAGATACCTCTTTTTTAGATCAGCAAAGCCTTACCACATTGCTATGTAAAATCTGTCATATAAAATTAGCGTGAGAAGGGTGCCTAAAAATAAGTAACCCCAACTCTCAGTCTATAAATGAAATATGGAATTGTGACAGGAAAGCCACACAGTTGCAGGACCAGACTAGAACCCAGATTTTCTAATTCCAGCATTCTCCTTCCTTTGTCATAGTGCTTAGCATACATCACAATCACGTGGAGGGCATCCTAAAACTAGTCTAAGTTCTCGGTGAGACCTATGCCGCTGATCAGGGACCAACTCCTTGAGAACCGTTGGACTAGAGTATATGTCCTTGAGCCTTTGGTAAATAATAATTATTAACAAAGTTTCCTATTTCATACCATTCACAATTATGGCAAGAGACACTGT
The DNA here is from genome assembly GCF_023851605.1 of Tamandua tetradactyla. Classification (NCBI taxonomy): domain Eukaryota; kingdom Metazoa; phylum Chordata; class Mammalia; order Pilosa; family Myrmecophagidae; genus Tamandua; species Tamandua tetradactyla. The sequence continues at coordinate 48,864,274 of NC_135353.1, read as the reverse complement.
CATTAGTAAAGCAGATAAAGGTCAGAGCAGTTAAATGACTTGCTGGTAGTCACACAGATAGTAAGCAGTGATAACCTAGATCTGTTCTGCTCCAAGTGAAAGCTCTTTCCTTCCACCTTAGTAAATGTGTATCCCCAGTTTAACTTAACTGTTAAGTACTGGTTTTTAACGAGGGTAAATTTGGTAAATTCTTTGGATTACTGTTACTCTAATCATATAAATCTCCAAATAAGTCAGACCTCATCATGCTTAACTTCTGACATTTTAATAAAAATCATTAAATAATAGTAACATCACTACTTTGTAGTGGCTCTATTTTTGAAGTATTACCAGGTCCTTCCTAGGGTAATTATCGTATTGCAATATTGGCCCATTTTTCAAATTGATTTTCTGACCTATAATTTGGTGGTTGGATTTTTATAAACTAAGGAGAGACTCAACGAAAGAGTTGAAAATGTATCCTATACTTTCACGTACCTTAACTAAGTTCCTCCTCCATGCAAAAGCTATTTTTCCTTTAATAGCTGCACATGATTATTTAAAATTGTTACTACTAAAGCACAGGGCATTTGGAAATGAAACCTGTATTTTGAAAACCGCAAGGTAATTTCCAGTGGTGTTGCTACTAGGTGCAATAGCAATAAAGATTCAGCCCATTTGCCTTCCAAGTGTGATGTAAATTTTAGATTTATGCTTAGAATTTTCCCAAACAGGACTAATGGTTTACCAAAAAAAAGTTATTGAGTAAAAGGCCATGGAAAATTGTAGCACTGACATCATTTCACAAAAGTGCCCTGTTTTTATATTACAGACCCGACAGAGTTCTACAAGGAGTAGTGTATCCCAGTATAACCGTCTGGATCAGTATGAAATCAGAAACCTCCTGATGTGCTACCTGTATATTGTAAAAATGATTTCTGAAGGTTAGTTGCCAACATATTAAGCATAAAGTCTACTAGACTACCCTTAAAGCTTCCTGGGTTCATGCAACCAATAGCTGACCATGTTCTGCATATAGAACACATGCACATTAGAAACCTCTTTGAAGATTCTAACTTTAAAATGTTCCCGTATTTTAACTGAAAATAGATAAATCTCAGTTGTTCGGTATTGATTCTTTGAAATAATTTTAACCTAATTTCTAAAATGAGACAACAGTTTAAAAAAATACTAAATATTTTTTCATGCAGAGTATATAATGATTTAAAACGACCAATGTAAACAATAACAAGAATTCTTATTTAATACGTTGACTTTTATTTGACCCAGGATTTGAAAAATCAGAAGCAAAACAAACAGGAAGGATTCTCGAAGGGTAGGGAAAATCAATGTGATCTTTACAGTAACACAGTTATGGTATTGTGTGCTAACTGGTAGCTGGTGGTATCAGGTTCCTTGTCAGGCTCTGTTTGTCTCCTTGGTGTCAAGACTGTGTATCATTTATTAGTGCTACCAGTACCTCTTTACATTATCTGATGGAATACAGCCAAAGGATTTTTATAACTCCATGTCCTCTGGAAGTAAAATCAGAGAGTTAACCAGCTTATTCCCAAATACCACATTTATTTACGCAATTCCCTCCCTGCCCTTCCTTTCCTTAATATTTTTGCTCAAAAAATGTATACAAGTATAAGGAACATAAAGGCACCTGGGTTCTGATTCATAATAGTAATTACTATTATTTATTTTCTATTTTTTTATTTTTAATAAATATTGCTTTGAATCCTTTTTGTAATAATAATACAGTATGTAAAAATATAAAATAAGTTGATAGTTAACGAGCTAGGTAAGCATTAAAATAAATCAGTAGCTAAATAAGAGCAATAAATCCTAATGCATTAATAAAACAGTAGAAAAATAACTGGAATATCATAAGTTCTAGTAATATGTGTTTTGGAATAAAAGTCAGATATTATATTGAGGCTATGTGAGGGTCCTCCATGTTTTGGGAAAGAAATAACTAAAGGAGATAATTTTCAATCCTGGTGGTATTTCAACCAGGAAATAATGGATCAGTTGACAGCTACAGGCACATATCACTGTTTTTGTTGTCCCACAAGACTGAAAGTGGGGGATCTCAGAAAGTGACAGCAGATGTGCATGGCATGGGGTTTCTTTTAAGGGTGATGGAAATGTTGCAAAATAAACTTACGGTGATGGCTTCACAACTCGATGAATATACTATAAACTACTGAATTCTTCAGTCTTTGAATTTTATGGAATATGAATTCTCTCAATAAATTTGTTTTTTCATTTAAAAAAAGACCCAAGAAACACATTAAAAAAATAAAAACATATTTAAAAAGTAAATAAATAAATAAATAAAAACACATTTAAAATTAAATAAAAACACATTAAAAATTAAATACAAAATAAATAAAAACACATTAAAAAAAAAAGAGCAGGCCCCAGTGGCTCAGCAGGCAGAGTTCTCGCCTGCCATGCCAGAGACTCAGGTTCGATTCCTGGTGCCTGCCCATGCAAAAAAAAAAAAAAAAAAAAAAAAAAAAAAAAAAAAAAAGTGGCCGAATACCACCACAACCTAGGGAAAGCAGGAAGGGAGAAATGCATTGCTGACTATTTCTCCCCTCCTCCACTCCTGTATACACACAAACACACACATACTATGCTAACCAGTGACAAGTCACTGGCTCCTTTTTTAAAATACCACAGATACAACCATTACTGTTTTACTTCTGTGGAGCTTTTTTAGTTCCTCCTCTTCTTGTAAATGACATTGCTCGTGGTGATACTCTCTGCCAAACATTTGGCCTATGTTAATTAGATTTTTCTTCTACTCTTGCTTCTGATTTTTCAAAGCACAAATTTTCAATAACCAGTAGATAGTCTGTGTCACATCTCTTAATTCTTTGTATGAAGTGCTGTAAATAGTATCTGTAAGGTCATATTCATTTTATTCTGAGAAATGTCTGCTTCTGGAGCTATACTCAATGGATGTATTCTAGTTACTTGTCTCGTCCGGTAAGTATTTTATTTCAGTCACTCTGTATGGGTTTAAATATTGAACTCATACAAGTCCACACCCTTCAGATCCTCTCTTGACTTTCTTTTTTATTGAATTATAAACAGCAGCAACTTTAACATCAACAACACCTCTACACTTTATATGGAAGTAGAGGGATTCTGGAGGCTGAATTTTCTTCGGTATTGGTAGTTGTACTTTTTTAATTGGCAGTAATTCACTATCTCAAAGTCTGAGTCACTTGCCTAATTTTTAAAGGCCTTTTTGCCTTGTATATAATATCTTCAAAAAGGAATTAGTCAGGAGTTACGAGTTACAGTCTGAATTGATAGCAACTGTCCTCTTGAAAAGTCATTTTCCTTTCAAGAGAGATGATGAAGGGAAGCTACTTCCTCTTTTTTTCTGACAGCACCCTGACTTTTCTCTTCAGTGTAGACCCCACAACAGAATTCTCAGTATCAGCTTGAGGTTTATTATCACCATACCATGTGCCTGTGGATTCCTCAGTATTCCTCTTCAAAGCACTCTGCTTATTCAAAGGTGTCTGGTCAGTATCATCTCTAACTTCAAAACCAATGTTGTAATGAGCAAATGGTCTTTTCCCAGTAGATCTTAAGTTCTGGTCAACAGGAAATACATTTAATGGAAGCCTTTCCTTTTTCTGTGTACCAGAGGGAAGTGTGTTTCTGTTATAGCCAGGCACATTTTCTTCTGAAGTTTCAGGTTCTACCTGAGTAGTCAGTTTATCTCCTGTAGAAATACTGGGAAGGTTACAAGTGAAGTCAAGGTAAGTTTGAAGCTTTTGTGTGGAGGTCTTTTGTGTCAAGGTCTTTATTTCATGTTTTCGCTGGCCAACCTTGTCTTCAGGAGCATTTGAGACAAACTTCTTTCGAGATGTTAAAGGAAAGCCCTGTATCTGGTTGACACTGTCTCCTGTGGTAGGTTTGTTGCCATTAGAGGAAATTTTCTCAAAGGAGGTCTCTGGCACCTCAAAGAGGTCCTGACTAGAGAATGGAGGTGTAATCTTTGAACTTTGTTGCGGTTCCTTTCTTCCTTTAAATTTCATCAATTCAGCATGTGATTGCTTTGGCAATATGATAGGCTTAGGCATCTGAGTTCCCTGTATGGGCTTCCCAGTGGAAAAAGCTGGCACAGCCCTTTGAGAAGAAGGAATAAAGTCACCGTCACTGTCAGTAAAAGAAGCACGAATCTTTTCCCGATTTGATCTTAGTCTTGCCAAAAGCTTCTTATTTTCTTCTCTTAATTTATTCCTTTCTGCAGTGAGTTCAGCAATAAAATTAAGATTTTTTTGTTGGATAGTATAAAATTCTTGCTGTAGAGTATTCCTGTATGTTTCATTCATTAAACAGCGGTCACATGTTTTTGCCCTTAACTGACCTCTCAAATCATTAATGGTTTCACTAAGAATTTTCTGTTGTTCAGCCAACTGCTTCATTTTGGCTGTCGAGCCTGTCCATCTTCCGTCTGCCAATCGCTCTTTCCTCATACTGGTTAATTTCGCCTGTAAACGGCGTAGCTCTTTATCATGGAGCTCTTTCAGTGTTAGCCATGTTTTCTTAAAATCGCCAGATGACAAATCACATACACTAAACTGCAATTTATCTCCTTCTGGAGGCTTCTTACTGCCTCCTCTGTCTCCCCCACCCATATTTCCTGCCAGCATCATGTTTCACTGATTTGGAACCGGTTGGGACAGGCTCTGGATGCCACCGAGAAAATGGCGGAAAGAGCGGCTGACTGAATCGGCTGTGGCAGGGATAAACCCTTCCACCCCTTTCACAGACCTTCTGCAAAGCTGCTTCAGGACTCGCGGAGGATGGGGTGGGGGCGGGTGGGGCTTAAGTGATAGAAAGAAAAAGGTCTGGCCTGACTTTTCCGGAGGAAGAGCCGGTTAAATCTGGCAGGAGAGGGAAGCCAACGCCTGTAGACAATGGCGCCGACAAGCCACGCTCTGAAGAGGCCGGAAACCCGGTGCCTTCTGGGTTCTAAACAGTAAGGTACATGAAGGCATGGGGGTGGGGGGTGGGGAGGACTAGAAGTCACCTCTGGCTTAACTTTTTAAAATCTATTTGACATTATTTTAGCATTTTAATTTTTGATAAGTATTTATAGTCATAAAGACCTATTAATATTCCTGGTCTCATAAAAGCAATTTGAAGTAGCTAAGTCGAAGTCCACCCGCCCCACCCCCCCGCCTGCTGCATAGCTGACATGGTCTTGTCTTCCATCTCTAGCTTACAGCTTCTACTCTAGCTTGATTGGAAATTGAATTATTTGCCTACTTTTATAAAACCCACATGTGGTTTTGTGTTTTTTTTTGTTTTACGTTTAGAGAAGGGTCTGCTTGGTACCAGTAGCTGTAGCAGGGTAAAACAGGAATGGAAAGTTGAGTAGTGGCAATGTATATTTTTTCTTTTTTTAGTCTCAGAAAGTAGGTGTGTTGGAAATAAAGAAATATGTAAAAACAGTCTATGTGATAACATTTAAGGGATGTTTGTGTCAGAAATAGTTATTCCTACTATGTTATAACTTTTACTCAGTATTTGTTTTGCCATATCATATTATCTGACACACAGGTTATTTTAACACCTTCATTCAGAAAGGCTTCCCTGATAAGTCCCAGTCTCAAGAAATAGTTAAAACTAAATAAATTCAAGTAGGCAAGCAGACATCCAACTGCACATAAGAAATTCTTTTAAAGCGTGTATTTATTAAGTGTGGTAATAATGCTTAGCTTTCCAACGATTTTATGGAAAAAAATAGAAAAATATTAAGAAAGCATGAAATTCACTTAGAAGGCAAAATTATGTACATACACGTACTGATCTTCAGAAAGATTTTTTAAATCCTTAGACCTCATCAGTTTGTCAGGTCTGAATTTTTTCCAAAGGCCTGTGGAAAAACAGCGTGGTCCCATATTTAATATACTTTTCAGCTACACATTTATCTTTGTTACACAGTAACCATGTACCGATAATACCTCCCAATATAGGGACACCTATTGTATGCAATTTGTGCCAGGCTTTCAGAGTTTATAATCAAAAGGCAAAAACGGCAGGAAAATAAAAATTATCTGGTTTGCCTCCGAAGCATAAGTCCTTAAACTTTTGGTTCACAAATCCCTGTGAATAGCAGACAGAGCCACTTGATCCTTTCCTTAGAAAAATACACGTAAACACACAATCAATAAAATTTCAGGGACTTCATTTAACAACCCAGGTCTAAAGTAATAATGCAACGACTTCCCTTTCTCTGTCTTCAGGGATGATATGAAGATTGAAATAAGCCATCCAAGAGACATTTATAAAGTAAATAGAAAGAATTGTTAATGCTTAAATTATTACAGATCAAATGTATATGTAGGTATATGTGGAATTTATTCAAAATGACAGTGTATGTATTGGGCAGTGGGACAGGAATGGAGGGTATAAAGGAAGCAAGATTGGCTGTGAGTTCATGGTTTTTGAGACTGAGTTGTGGGTGCTTGGGGGTTCGCAATGCTATTTGCTCTGATTATTTCAAGTTCTGACACTATTTATTTAATTTTCAGATACTCTTTTAACTTACTGGAATAAGGTATCTCCTCAGGAGCTCATAAACATTCTTGTACTTCTAGAGTAAGTAATATTAACTTTATTTTCATGAACTTCCCATTATTTTGTGGTCGCTTAATTTCCAAATACCAGAAAATATTTTCTTTTTTTTCAACAGCTTATTTACTAAGAATGTAAAAAATGCTAAATTTTTTATAATGCAGAAGCTGGCATACATGCTTTTCACATGTAAATGAAAGAAAAACAGGCAGATAACATACTTGTGATATTATAGAAAACTCTAGTAAATGATAAACCATTTTTACAGCCTGGCAGGAGTGTTTCTGCGATCTGAAAACAGTTCTGGTATCAGTTCCCAAATCATGCATTTCGAGCAGATGTTGAGTTAATAGAGTAGCTTAAATTATTGAAGTTAAGAGTTTATACATTTATGTAAAGCTGAGCAGTTCTACCCACTCAAAAATGCATGTGGAGTTGGTTCTTTTTATTCATGGTAGTTATTTTCTATAAGGTAACCATGAATACTGAATTAGCAAATTATGAACCATTGCACCTAGGAGAAATATAGGGCCTCTGGTCACAGCTTTTTCATCAACTGATCAGTAGGTAATCTTGTTTAGCATTAGCTTCTTTTTAAAGACACTTTATTTAATGTATATTGTTGATTCGTTAACATTGAATTCATGTCTAACTCATGCCTGAATGAAGCTTATCTAGTGCACATATTTTCTCTGTAAGTCACATTGCAACCTTCTTGCACTTAGAAACACTAGACGGTACATTAACAGCTACTCTTGGGGAGCATTTTAAACAGTGAAATCTGCAACAAGAGAGCACAAAAATTCAGGAAACATGACACTAAATAGACTGTGAAAAATAATACTTGTTTACAGTATGAGAGCTGAAACAAGAAGGTTGATTGCACCTTGTTTGACATCACCTGGGAATATGTACATGCATCAGGCCACTTAAATTTTTCACTATTCTGTACATGTCTGTGGATGACCACAAAAGCACTACAAGTATTGATTTGGGGTTACAAATGTTAGTGAGTAGGTAAGTTCACAAATATGGAATCTGCAGATAGTGAGGCTCGACTATATATGTACATATATATCCATTCCAGGGAGTTTGGAAGAAAACCTAATCTGGAGGAAGGAAGTTGTCCTGTACAGTGTGCTGAGCTATTTTACATAATTATTTTAAAAGCTAAAAGAAAAATTGGACTAAGAATGAAATGTAAGAATTGTTTACACATATGATATTACATATGCATATCTACCAAAAGGAAAGGAAATGAGGGTAATCAATACATAAAGATTTAATTAAAGTTTTTTAATATTTGCAGAGAATATCAGTAGACTAAACAATAGGATATAAGATTTTTTAAAGAAAATTATTGCAATTATACTGAAATATTATTCATAATTATACTGAAAATATGTGATGTTGGAGATTTGCTTTAAAAAATTATAGAAATTAGGGGAAAGCAAATGGGAGAGCAGGTGACCTGGTTGGGATAGAGTTTAAGCAAGAATGGCCATGAGTTGATAATCGTTGAGGCTAGTAGCTAATGGGTATGTGGGGATTTCTTATACTATCCTACCTACTTTTTGTATGTTTATAAGATTTTTGATAATAGAAAGCATTTTAATGCCATTAGAAAAAATATTGCAGTTGCCTCAAATTTTAGGGTATGGGAACCTTTTTTAGGTATTATGACTATGCTTGAGACCTTTGCTATATATTGGATGAAAAAGGATGCTTAGCATTGACAGTTTTTTAAAAATCTGTACCTAGAATGGTATATGAAAACATATTTTTTCTAGCGCTGATACAATTGTAGCAAATAAATAAATGTAGGAAGATATAATATAGGAAATCTGCAAGTAGTTATATGCACATACATTTCTGTATGCCAAAATATATATTATTGTGATATATAATATTGTAATAATGTTGTAATATGGTTTCAATGGGCCATTCTTTGTCATTTATGACTTTTCAAATAGTACTTGCTAAACTGCAGAGTATAATATTAACATGCTGTTGTTTTTCTTTCTAGAGTATGTTTGTTTCACTTTAGATATATGGGGAAAAGAAACATAGCAAGGTAATTTCCATAGCACTACCATTTCCATTTTTCCTTCTCTTCCAGCAGAGGGCAATCTTCATCATGCCATGTAAAAACCCAGATTAATTTTGAGCTAACATAACACACCCATGTTTTAATTTGCTAATGCTTCCAGAATGTAGTATACCAGAAATGGGTTAACTTTTATAAAGGGGGTTTATTCAGTTACAAACTTACAGTTTTGAGGCCATAAATATCCAAACTAAGGCATCCAGAGAAAGATACCTTGACTCAAAAAAGGCCAGTGGCTTCCAGAACACCTCTGTTAGCTGAAAAAGCATGTGGCTGATGTCTGCTGGTCCTTTGGTTTCTGGTTTCAAGCACCTTCCCCAAGGACATTTTTTTTCTGCATCTCCAAACATCTCTGTGTTGGCTCTGAGCTTTTTCCGAAATGGTTTCCTCTTAAAGAACTCCTGTAAGAGGATTAAGGCCTACCTTGAATGGGCAGAGATGAGTCTTCATGGAAACCACCTTATCAAAAGGTCCCACCCTAAACAAGAGGACTACCTCCACAAGATTGGATTAGGAAAAAGAATATGGCTTTTCTGGGGTACATAACAGTTTTAAACCAGCACAACCCACCATTTATTTAACATGTCCCAACACAATAAAGTTAAAATTAAACTAATATGGGGTGCACAGTTGGTTCAGTGGTAGAATGCTTGCCTTCCATGCAAGAGACCCGAGTTACATTCCCAGACCATGCACAAAAAAAAGAAAATGAAACTAATGTATACTGATATATAGTTTCCAGAGGGTAATGGTTAGACTGATGTATAGTTTATCTCTTGGGAGATCTCACTAATCCTAGAACAGATGCTCATCTTTCCTAAAGGATGAGGGAAAGTGGTAGATCCAGTAAAAGGCAGAAAATCATAAAGTAAGGACTACTGTAAGGTCTGTACTTTTGTCTATACTCTATCAATATTCACCTCAAAAATCTCGCCTTAAAAATATTCACCTCAGGGTGGACAGTGGTGGCGCAGTGGCAGAGTTCTCTCCTGCCATACCAGATACCTGGGTTTGATTCCCAGTGCCAGCCTATGTTAAATATATATATATATATATACACTTCAAAAATCCCCAAAAGTAATTGGAAGATATATTATCTAGTATCTATTTCTTCTTTTTGTTCTTTAAGTCCTAGTGAATAAGAACCTAAAAAAGTGTTTGAGGAACCCTAAGGCCCAAGATTACTCACTTATTTAAATAAGATGTATTTAAGGGGGAGAATTAGTCATTAAATTAATTCAAATATAGTTGTTTTTTTTGAAGTTAAGATTCCATGGCACTTTGAAAATTTAAAGAGGCTAGTTGGATTAGGTTTGTTGTTTCTCTAGAACATTCTGTAATATATAATAGGTGGTTCAAGTGAATTTTCACTGTTTTTCCTCATCTTTTGGAACCAGTATGATTGTTTCCACCATGACTTTTAGCTTCTAGAATTCTGCTAACGGTACCACAGTGTTTAGTAGCAGATAGACAGACTTTCTCTTCCTTAGTTCACATATGACCCGTTGTAATTTTCTAAATGAAGCTTTAGCATTAAAGAAAAATTTGCAAATCTTAGAACTAAACATGACAGCAGAGTCAAAAATTTTTTGTCCAAATTTAACATAAGCCCAGAGACATTAGATTGGCACACCTGTTTGAGAGCATCTAACTACAGGCATTTTGTCTCTCTCACTATCTTCTCTGACACTTGCCCTTCCTCACCTCTAATTAAAAGGTTGAATGTGTTAGCCAACCAGCTCTGATGTTCTTAGGAGAAGGAAGTGGGAACCTCTTTGTAAGTTCTTTAATAATATTCTTATAATATATGCTGTTTTAAAGATGAATTTCCAGGAGGCCTCATTTAATCCAAGTAATAACTGGCAGAATATTGAGCATAGTACCATGATTATGTGGAAACCCAATTATTTTTTAGTAAAAGAGAATCTAACATTGAGATATATTATTAGAGCACTCCAACTCCTAACTTTAGTATTCATTTTAGGGTACATGATGCCTGGCTGTCTAAACACTTTGGAATAGACCGAAAATCACAAACCATGCCAGCTCTTCGAAACAGATCAGGAGTAATGCAGGCCCGTCTTCAGCATCTTAGTAGCCTGGAAAGTTCATTTACACTTAATCACAGTAAGTGAAAATGTGTGTAGTGTACCCATTTGGAATAGCTGTGAAGTCCAGGTTTAAAATCACCAATAAGAACTGACTTCATATGAATGGATATATTTGCATATCTCTGCTATGTATTTATATAAAATCATTTCGTCATACATGATGTATTAGGGTTCTCTAGGGAGACAGGACCAACAGGAGATATTTGTAAATATTATGAGGTTTTTATAAAAATTATCTCACACGGGGATGCACAAGACCAAATTCTGTAGGGCAGGCTGCAAACTGGGAACTCTGATGAAGGTTTTCAGTGAGTCCCCAGGAGAAGCTGGCTGGCTAGAGATGGAAATTCTCTCTTCTGGCTGCTGAAATCATCACTTCTCCTTTTAAAGCCTTTAACTGATTGGATGAGACGTTTCTCATTGTTGAAGGCAATCTCCTCAATTGATTGTAGATGTAATCAGCCGTAGAAGCAATCAATTTAATGATGATTTTAATCCATGAAATAGCCATCAGGCCAGTGCTTGCTTAACCAAACACTATAATCTGGCCAAGTTGGCACATGAACATAATCATCACACATGACTATATAACGATTAAATATGGATGGGTTTTTCAGCAATTTTAGGTAATGGTGGTTTTTACTTAGTTCAGTATTACAGAAATTAAAGTTCTTTTCATTAAATTTCTGTCTTCATCATGTGAATTTATTTTGGACATCCTTCATTCCTACTATTAAACTTTAATGCAAACAATGGCATGCTTAATATGAAAGCATATATAATATTTGTTTAGAATTACTATTGTTCGTTCACTGATTAGGAGATTACACATCCTGAGCTGACTGCAGAAATCAATGAACTTTAAATACTATTTCGGCAAAGGTGTATTTCAGGAAGGTTGAAATATTGACAAGGCAAATAGGACAAGGAGAGAAACCTTGCCAAGCTGGGAAAACCATAGGTTTATATAAATGGCCACTCTCCTCTGAAGAGTAAATATTAATAAAAACTCAGAGTGAGAAAATTTAGTTTTCATACAGTCCTTTGGATGTTACAGAGAAGGAAGCCAACAAAACTGGCTTTGTGGTGGGAGCTGATAACAGCAACATCTTCAGCAAATGAACCCTGAACTAACAGACTCAAGATCTTTTAAAAGTTGCAAGTTTTAAAGCCTTCAGCTCTGTTCTTGTCTCTTATAAAAGCATTATGAACCTACTTCCTTCATTGGCTCAGATACTTTATTTTTACAAACAAACCTCATATCATTGACATAATTGAAAATATCTGACCATGGGGCGCTACTTTATATAGTTTAGCTGTATTTCTATGGTTTTATTAGTTTTGCACACATAACTAGTGGCAAGCCTAAACGGCTTCACACATTATTTCCTAGTTACATCACCATAATTCATTACCAAAATATTGTCTCTAAGGAAGTGGGTACCTAATTAGTGCTGTAGAACTTTGATACAGAGCTGAAGTGAAAATTCATGGAATCGATTAACCAAGACCATCTTTGATTAAGGAACAAATATAGTAAAACTCATTAGAGCTGCAGATTTTGAGGGTTTCCTTTCTTTTTGCTTGACTCTTTCTGAGTCTTTGGAGAAAAAATAATCATTCAGAATGGTTATGTGAATCTCTTGTTTTGGGTAAAGTTTGAATTTACTTTTGTTTAAATCTTAGGTTCTGCAACAACTGAAGCAGACATTTTCCACCAGGCACTTCTCGAAGGCAATATTGCCACTGAAGTTTCCCTAACAGTACTGGATACCATATCATTTTTCACTCAGTGCTTCAAGGTAAAAATGAAGAGTAAGAATTCATTCGATATCATTGCTAAGAAAACATTATATAAAAATTAACTAAAAAAAAACAAAAGAAAAAAATTAACTAGTCAGAAGCAAAACGGTATAGTGAAATAACCTTGGATGAGCAGTCAGGAGACTTAGAGGGCAGACCTAGTTTGAAAGTCACTGACACCCACCTGGCCTCATCCATAAAGTGAGGAATTGGACAAATTTACCCCCAAGCTCCCTTCTACCTCTTTAATTCTCTATATATTTTTTCTATTTAAAAACATTTTGCTTTCAGATTTCCAATAATTTTTAGCCCAACTTTTGATTGGATCAGTTCTCAAGAGCCTGTTATTAGGAAATGTCCTGTCACATTCGATGATGCCCAGGCAGACAGGCTGGCTGGGCCCGCTAGTCAGGCACTTAATTTATTTTCAGATATTGTCTCTCAGTGCAAGTCATCATTAACATAATGATAAATAAATGAAAATATGGTAAAAGCAATCATCTTGCACAGTTGTTGAAGAGAAAAAATGAAATAGTAGATGTGAGAGTGCTTTGAAAAGTAAAAACTATATGACTAATGTAAGATAGCATTAGTAAGAGAACTCAAAGATGAAAAATCTTGCTTGCTTTCTGCATAAGTCATACAAATAATTCACCCTCCTTCTCTATGTAATTCAGTTAATTGTTTCACCCTCCAGATTTACTATGGAAATCTTGCCTATGCATTTCAAAGAGGCTTATAATAGAAAATCAAGTTAAATACTAATAAAAATAGATGCAGAATCCCCTTATGAAGTATTATTTGTTTCTATTATGTCTTTCTTTGTAAGAAGGATTTAAACAATTTAGCATAGTGCATTGAATTGTAATACCTGTTATTATCTCTACTCATAAGAGGTTTAGTTTGTCACCAATGGCTAACTATATCTTCTACTAACCATAATTTTAAAAGTAAATTATCTAATAGACTTTTAAAATAGAATTGATATTTTGCTTAACTCTTAAACATTGGTCTCCCTCAGTGAAATATAAAAGCTAGTTGTCTTGTACCCATTTTTAGTTTACTGGTTCTTAATTGAGAAGAAAAATGGTTAGATTAGTGGTAAATACTCTTCCCATACCAGTTTTGTATTTGTTGTGTTGCATTGGAAAAATATTTTTCATCTGCTTAGAACAATGGCATCAAACATTCTAGATATATTTATATAGTATTTTGAGATTTGAGATATCCAAGTTGAAAGACAGTGAAAATATTTTAAAATCTTATTAAAAGCCTTTATTTTTCTGAAGCGTCCAAGCAGTGGTTTGATAAACAGGTACTGGTGAAGTCAGTTCTCTGATTGTAGCTTATGGGAAATATAAGCTAAGTCTTTCTGCAAAATGTATTTTTTTCATGTTTTGTAGAACCAACTTTTAAATAATGATGGACACAACCCATTAATGAAAAAAGTATTTGATATTCATCTTGCTTTTCTTAAAAATGGACAATCTGAAGTGTCACTGAAACATGTGTTTGCCTCTCTAAGAGCTTTCATTAGTAAGGTAAGGAAAGAAGCTTTATAGCTCAACTTCAGGACAAAAAGGAAAGAAAAGGGGAGAGGAGAGAGGATTATAATGAGTGACAGCTACAAACCTCAAATGATGAAGCCATAAGTACTGCCTTTGTAAATATAGATACAGACCAGAAAAACGCATAAAGAAAGCCTGACCATGAAAATCCTCAAGTCAGAACCTGCTTTTTATTTTACCCTGCCATACCTTCCCTTTCCCAGTAGTTTCCTTTGAAGAGTGTCATCTTCTTTCTTTTTTTTCAATCAATGTCATTTTCAAATTACCAACTTTGTCCGTTTTTCTTCTATTTTGCTTCTTTTAAAAGTCTTATCAAACTGAAGGAAATAAGCTGTAAGTACACTCTTATAGGCACTTTGAAAGCATGAACCAAGATCTATAACCCCAGGGTCTTGTGTAAAATCTTACAAATTGTAGAATCCTTCCTTTCAGTGCTAATTGTATCTGAGACCCTAAATTTTCAGGCCTCGGATACAATTAAAATTAAAAGCCTCATACTTGGCTTTTAAGAGTAAATATGACTGAAAGAGATGTCAAAGTCTTACTTCTGGTCTGTTTTGGTGGCTTTAAAACTTAAGAATAGACATGATAAACCAAAATGGCATTAAAATTATAGAAATGCAAGTCTAGGCCTTCCACTCTGGTGTATATAACTTTAATAAGACAAAGAAATTAGATTAATTGATTTCTCTAATAGGATAGATAAGCATGGAGAACTTTTCTGTCATTATTTATATGGTAGCCTACTACATTTAATTGATAGAGGAACTAGGTGAATTTGAAACTTTTATTGCCATCCTTTAATAAAACTTGCAAATAATTTAATAAAACTTTCAAGTAACTGAGTTCAATACAAGGATATTGTAAGAAACTAAGGGAAAAAGATTCAGAAATAATTTAACAGTTACTGGGTACTTACCAGTGTGTGAGAAATATAGTCCCTTAGGGCTTATTGTCCAGTAGAGGGAGACACACACACACACATACACGTACCATTAGGATAAAAGAAGTCTATACGGAGAGCTGGGTGTGAGCAGGAGAAGGAGGAAAAATGTTACGATTTAGCAAAATTTTCATAAGGTTTGTCTTTAGTGTGTAAAACATAACTATTTGTCAGACACTTTGAGTAGAAGAATCAGCTTAAGAAAGTCATGGAGATATAGCCCATTCAAGTCCTTCTATAAATCTGGAGCTATGATTTAGTATGAATTAAACAAGAGATAACACTGAAGAGGAAAATAAAGGACCAAATCATTGTATACTCTTCTTGAAAGCTGAGCTTCACCTTTTTTTTCCCTCTTTTGTTCCTGCTTATTTTGAGCTTCATCTTTTAAGTGTCAGGGAGCCATGGAAGTGTTTTAAGCAGGGAAATAACAATTAGGTTTGCATAAAAGAGAGTTGTGTGGGTGGTAGGAAGGGGGCAACTCTTTCAAAGTAGTGTGGAGGATGGATTGGTGGCAAGAGTGAAGACAGAGAGAATATTAAGAAGACTTGTTGCATGCCATAGGCTAGATAAGAGATGAGGGCCTGAAGTAAGGCAATCACGGTGGAAATGGAAAGTCAATGGCAAATACAAGACGTGTTAAGGAAATAGAATATATAGGATTTGGTCATTGATTCACTGATTGGATGGTGGGGTGTGAAGACTGATGTAGTCTTTTTTTCCCTGTGTTTCACCTTTGGGATACAAGTTAATTAGTTCATTTTTGGGGACCTTTTAAATTTAAGCTGACTACGGGACATCCAGTGAGAACTGTTAGATTAGATGGTTGGATATAGAGATCTTTGCTCTAGAGAGAGATCTGGGTTGGAGAGTTAGATTTGAGATCATTTCCCCCATTCATTCATGCTGTATTTATTGAGCACCTTCTCTGTGTCAGGTACTGTGCTAGGTACTGGAGATATGATGGTGTGGGTACAAAACGAAAACAAGCATAAGCTCTTCCCTCATGATGCTTTCAGTCTAGTGGATGGAGACAAAAAATTTAAAAGTACATAAAATAATTATTAATTCTAAGTTCTAGGAAGGAAACAAACAAGGAGCTGAGATAGAATATAGTGATTTGCGTGGGGGGTACCTTACTTTATATAGGTTTGTGACTTTTAAAATAATATGATTTTCCTAAAATATGAAAAGGGGCCAACTACTCAGAGAGCTGGCAGAAAAAGCACTCTAGGGACATGCATATGCAGATGACCTGAGTTGGGAAAGAGTTTGGAATGGTCTGGGTAGTAAAAGGCCAGTATAGCTGGAGCTTAGCAGACTAGGGAGAGCATTAGCATATGAGTGAAGATGGAAACCATGGGAGTGGTTTAATTTCCCTTGGAGAGTATGTAGGGTAAGAAAAGTTCAAGGCAGAACCTTGGAGAAAAACAATATAGGATGGGTTGGAAGAGGAATCCATAGAGGATGTGAGAGGGAACAGTCACAGAGATAGAAAGAAAGGCAAGAAAGAAGATTATGGAAGCCAAGGGAGCTTCAATGGTGTCATGAGGTATAGAGTAGTCAAATAAGATAAGGGCGAAAGGGGTCCATTGGAATTGGAAATTAGGGGGTCATTGGTGACCTTGACCATTGCTAACTCAGAGAAGTGATGTGGGTAGAAGACTGAATGTAGTACATTAACTCCAATATAATTATTCTCTCCATTAATCCTTTATTTTCATACTGGAGTATCTTGCTCAGCAAGAGTTGGTTTAAGGTGGTGAAACTATTGATGAGATTTCCTAATTGTCAATTAGAAAACGTTTATTAAATATTCATTATATGCATAGCATTGCACTTGGTGTTTAAGCGAGATAAAGAGAAGGTAGATTCCTGTAACTTGGGTTTAAATTCAAGGTTCCCAACAAATGCTTTTGAAAGGATTCCCCTCCACCTTCCCACTCCATGAAAAATATTCATTGTATACCCTGAAGCAGCTTGTTACTTGACTGATCCTGTAACATGGTAGAGATTGCAACAAGCCTATGTTATATATATAGTTTATCTTCCACAATGCAGACTGAATACATTCTCAAAGTAACAGGCCACTTGGCTGTTTCCAGGAATAGGTAGAAAAGTCATAGTCTTTTCCATGCCAAAATGTATTTTAATGAATGCTGTTGATGAGTGGGGGATATGTGTATGTGTACAGTTCATCTCTATCCCATTTGTTAAAAGATCAGCAAGGTTCACTTGCTGAATAGGTTCCAGCAATGATTTTCTCGGTACTTGGAAGTTCAAAACATAAGGAACTGCTTAAATAGAAAACAAGAGTATGTAATACAAATTATCCCTTCCATTTTTAAGGCGCGATTCAAGATCTGTCCTTCATTCATCATTTCAGTCATTTCTTCATTTAGTATATCTTATGAGAATCAACTTATCATCTGTTGCAGACCATCCTGAGCTCTTCTCAAATCTATAGCATTTGTAGTCAGTACCTCATGTTTAGTAATAACTTGTATACACTTTTGAATTGTTCTGTCATTGGCACATGCTGGTCTTGTTTTAAACTAGTGTGAGTTTTGGACACTTGGTATTTGATTGATTTTTATGATTGGGTTTTCAGATGCTTATTTATGTTTTCCCTGTACTTTAGTTTCCCTCAGCTTTTTTCAAAGGAAGGGTAAACATGTGTGCTGCATTTTGCTATGAGGTTTTAAAGTGCTGTACCTCAAAGATCAGCTCAACTAGGAATGAAGCATCTGCACTTCTGTATCTTTTGATGAGAAACAACTTTGAGTATACCAAAAGGAAAACCTTTTTGAGGACACACTTGCAGGTCAGTGAAAATCAGAGTTCCTCTTTTTCTTTCTTCATTTCAGTCTTTAACTTCTTGATCAAGATCTGACTGTCCTGTCCAGTATTAGCTCCATGTAGCCATTTGGCACTTGAAATGTGGCTGATTGGAATTGAGATGTGCTATAAATATATACACATTAACTTTTGAAGACCTAATACAAAAAAATGTAATGTATTAGGTGCACGGGTGGTTCAGTGGTAGAATGCATGCCTTCCATGCGGGAGACCCGGGTTCAATTCCCAGACCATGCACCTAAAAAAATAAATTAAATAAAATTTTAGAAAAGTAAAATATCTCAATTGTTTTCTTTTTTCTTTTATTTTGTTTTAATGGTTTTATATTGATTAAATGTAGAAATGATATTTTGAATATATTGGATTAAAGAAAGTATATTAAAATTAATTTCACCTGTGTCTTTTTGCTTTTTAATGTGGTTATCAGATAATTAACATTATATATGTGTGGGTTCTGTCCTGTAACCACTTGTTGAAGAGTGCTTTGAAAACTATTGCTTTTTTATTTCTTTGCTTTGTATATATGTTATACTATACAATAAAAAAATTTATATATATAGTTTGCATCATATTTCTAGTAGACAGTGCTGCTCCTGAGCATAGGTGTTAAGAGGGTGGGCTCTAGTTCAGATTCCAGCACTACTGCACGTTGTGTAACCTTGAGCAAGTTAACTTCTCAGTGCCTTGGTTTCTTCATATGTAGAAACCTACCTCATAGGGTGGTTTGTGGGAATTAAATGAGATGATAGTAGCAAAATACTTACTAGATATTATTATTACCTAACAAGTAATACAGCTTGTGTTTTTCATGCTCCAGTATGTCCAATTATTTAAAAATGAGAGAACTTAAATTGGTAGAAAGCATGTACCTTTTGTATAAGCAGAACTACCTGGGCTTAAATTTTATCATAGGATGGCTACTTACTGTGTGATCTAAGACAAGTTTCTCAATCTGTCTGAACCGATTTCCTCATCTGTAAAATGAAGCCAAGTGTATTTCACCTTGCAGAGTAATCATGAGGGCTAAAAATAAATTGTGTGTAGTACCTGACACAGTGCCTAGTACATCATAGACACTTATTTCATGCTAGCTACTCAAAAGCTCCATATTTTTTGCTTGTCTGATGAAACAGCTCTGAACCAAACCACAATTGGGAATTCTTGACTCAGTAGGCTTCTTTGTGATATGGGAAATTTGGGTCATATTTATATCTTCACGGCCATGATCTATACCATTGGAGTTTTACTGAAGACTAGGTTATTAATAGGGAAGCCACCATAAGAAGTTTTATTTTAAATGGTTATTAGTAACATGAACATCTGATAGGAGTATATGCTTCCTGTAAAAACCTGCTGTCTAGTTATTTTTTGGGAGCCAGGAGTCAGCATTGCACATTAGGTCATTTGATAGAAGGGATCATTTGAATGCTACTTCCTCCCAAAACACTTTTTCAGTTACTGTGCCAATATGCCTGAAGTTCCGCATTAGGATCCTTCCTCTGGTTCAAAGCATCAATTCTCTCAAATCCCTTATTAAAATATAAATGAGTTAATATGTATGACAGCAGAACAGTGTCAAGCACATAGTAAGTTCTCAATAAGGGTTGAGTATGATTATGATCTCTTTAATCCTCATGAACTCTAAAGTAGGTATTGCTGTCTTCCCTGTTTTACAAGTGAGGAAAATGAGACAGAAGGGCTAAATAACTTACCCAAAACCACCCAATGAATAAGTGATAGAGCCAAGATTTGAATCTAAGGCACTTTGACTCTAGAGCCTGCACCCTAGCTACTGCTGTTTCCTGCTTCTCATAATCAGCATGAAGCATCCAGCCATTAATATCTGTTCTACTTTGCAAGCTGCCAGAATGTGGTATACCAGAAATGGAATGGCTTTTAAAAGGGGAAATTTATTAATTTGCAAGTTTACATGTTTTAAGGCTGTGAAAATGTCCCAATTAAAGCAAGGCTATAGAAATGTCCAATCTAAGGCATCCAGGGAAAGATACCTTAGTTCAAGAAGGTGAGATCTGCTAGCTTTCTCTCCAGGCTTCTTGTTTCACGACAATCCGCTAGGGGCATTTTCCTTCTTCATCTCCAAAGGTCTCTGGCTGCGTTGGCTCTGTAGCTTTTTCCAAAGTGGTTCCCTCTTAAAGGGCTCCATTAAGCAATCCCACCTTGAATGGGTAGAGACACATCTCTATGGAAACTATCTAATCAAAAGTTACCACTCACAATTGAGTGGGTCATGTTCTGCATGGATAATACTCTCACCCAGCAATATTGAATAAGGATTAAAGGACGTGGCTTTTCTAGGGTACACAACAGATTCAAACTGGCACATCTCAGCATGAGTTGTTTAGACA
The DNA here is from genome assembly GCF_023851605.1 of Tamandua tetradactyla. NCBI lineage: Eukaryota > Metazoa > Chordata > Mammalia > Pilosa > Myrmecophagidae > Tamandua > Tamandua tetradactyla. Next base: position 48,843,920 of record NC_135353.1, on the reverse strand, counting down.
TTCATTCAGGGGAGCTCTGAGGCATTAAAACACGAAGGCCATTGCTGAGCCTGCTGTCTAAACTTGGTAGGCCCTGGTCAAAACAAAGAAGAGAGCCCTGAAGCTCTGAACTTAGGAGTCTAACACACAAAAAGTGAAAAGAAGTAAGAAGTCATCAACAAAAAATATCTTTTATTCCCAACTTTGCTCTGGTTAACACCTAGCAAAGCATATTCAAAGTAGAGACCTGGCTGCCTTTGGTTCAGTTTACTAAAATTTTTTTCAACATTTTTTTTATTGTGAAATACAGCATATATACAAAAAAAGCAATAAATTTCCAAGTACATTTTAGCAAGTAGTTATAGAACAGATTTTAAAGTTTGGTATGGGTTACAGTTCCATAATTTTTCATTTTTTCTTCTAGCTGCTCCAAGACACTGGAGATCAACAGAAATATCAATATAATGATTCAGCAGTTGTACTTATTTGTTAACTCCTATTTTCTCTGTTATACTTCCTTCTCGTTTTTTCTTTTTTGTGAAAAATAACGTATATACAAAAAAGCAAGTTTACTATTTTTGAAAACAGTTTAAGATTTAGCTGTGCTATGAATGCTGAAAAACTGTTCACTCCTAACCAAGAAAGGTCCGGATAAAATTTGAAATTGGGACTTTTGAAGTTGCTCTTTCAGTAGAAGAATTTAAACTCCTCATGTATGAGGAAAATAGGTTTTGATTAAACAATGTAGAACTTTTAAATGAAGCGTTTCACATGAGTGCTTCTGTATTTATGTAATGATGTAAATAAGCAGCATTTGTCCAAAAGCCATATAGAAAACAGTGTTTCTTTCTTCCCCACAGATCATAATTGCTGTAAGCCAGCTGATAGCTGATGTAGCACTAAGTGGAGGATCAAGATTTCAGGAGTCTTTATTCATTATCAATAATTTTGCAAATAGTGACAGGCCAATGAAGGTACGTTCTAACTTCGAGTACTAAATTAGAACCATCTTTACTATCGGAGAAGTTAACAGTTCTAGAATTAAAGTCTCATTGTATTCACAACTTTTGATGGTACACGTCGTATAGAAGGTGAGCTGTGTAAGTCAAAGGCTTTGTCTTGTACACCACTGTTTCTCTAGTACCTAGAACACTGTTCAATGTGAATTAGATGACTGGATGCTTATATGCAGTTATTATAGCTATTAGGATCAGAATTTTTCTGGACCTTTTCTAAACTTGCTCAAAAAATCAATAGGTCTTTTCTTTCTTTAACAGTTGTAAAAAATGTTTATTATTGGCTAATTAAGCACTGAGTTTTAAATGTCCCCAAATCTCATTTTGTAGAGTAGCTAACAGCTACCTTATCCATTGCCAACAAATTAGGAATGGCACAGAAGGGATTCATTATATGACAATTTTGTTAGTTGTGAGTTACAGAAATAATCTGTTAACTAATCGTGGGATTCCATAGATACTTATTGGCAGATCTAAGCCAGTAAAATTTGAAAAAAAATTGAAAGTTTGTAGTCATAGCATACTTGATATTTGGAACGTGTAGAATCTATGTACCAAAAAAATTCTCATGGAAACATTAGACTGAAAAAGAAAAAGAAAAAAACAACACTGAATAGTGCCAGCCAACCTCATGCTGGGAAAGTTTGCTTTTCAGCCAGTTCTACTGTTTCCCCAAGGGGTCAATATATGCTCCAAATAATCCCTTGAGCATAGAAACAATTTAGGCCATTTATGTTCTTTTACATATACTATGAGTTTATTTTAGCAAATGTTTCCATCCTCAATGCCATGTTATATAGGTGGATTAGCAACTTTTTCAAAGTAAATAGGCTTTGTGTTGGCTCTCCTGAATAGGAAATCTTTTCATGGCTCATTTCTGAAATGACCTAGTTTTATTCTTTTAGGGCAGTCATTACCGAATAACCCTATTACAGCAAGGTATGCTTTTCCCCCAGCAAAAGGAATCACTATTAATATGCAAAACAGAACTTTAGGTATAATAATTATTTTTAAAAAGGGTAGAGAAGGATGTTTTTAAAACCGGTAATTCTGCATTATATAGATATCCCCTTTTTAGTTTAAGGTATATTACAGTGGCTAGAGGGTAATGCCTGAAACTGTAGAGCTGTGTTCCAGTAGCCATGTTTCTTGAAGATGAATGTATAATGATATAGCTTTTGCAGTGTAACTATGTGATTATGAAAACCTTGTGTCTGAGGACCCTTTTATCTATGGTATGGACAGATGAGTAAAAAATATGGATTTAAAATAAATAAATGGGGGAACAAATGTTAAAACAAATTGAGTAGATTGAAATACTAGTCAATGGAAAGGAGTAGTAAGGGGTATAGAAAAACAATAGAGGGAACAAAGGTTAAAATATATTGGGTAGATGGTCAGTGAGGGAGGGGTAAGGGATATGTGTGTATGAGTTTTTCTTTTTCTGGAATGATGTAAATGTTCTAAAAAAATGATCATGGTGATGAATGTACTACTATGTCGATGATATTGTGAGCCATTGACTGTACACCATGTACGGAATGTTTGTATGTTAAGAATGTTTGTGTTGTATGTTGTTTATCTATAAAAATATTTAAAAAAAAAAAGTAATTCCATGTTTGATTATATTCACGTTGAAGAGCTCCCTAGGGGGTGCAATGGTGTTTCAGTGGCAGAATTTTTGCCTGTCGTGCCAGAAACTTGGGTTCGATTCCCAGAGCCTGCCCAAGCCAAAAAAAAAAAAAAAAAAAAATGAAAAAAGAAAAAGCTCCCTAAACCCTGTTCCTCTTCGTTTCTCATCTTCCCTCAATTATACAGATAATTGTGATTACTCCAGTGAGGCTTAAAGGAATGACGTGACTCTTTAAATAATTTCTGGATAAAGAGGAAACTTTAATTTAGTGTTTTAGGGATCAGAAACAATCCTTATAAAGTGATTCATAAACTCTCATTTGCAGAAATGGAAATTTTTTTTTCACGGGCAGGCACCAGGAATCGAACCCGGGTCTCCAGAATGGCAGGCGAGGACTCTGCCTGCTGAGCCACCATGGCCCACCCAGAAATGGAAATTTTTGCAGTCTGTTTTTCACCTTAATATGCGTGGCAGTTGGTGAATGGGATAGATATGCCTGTCAGTGTACAAGAGTGGCTAAGAGCATTAACTCTGGAGCCAGACTGCCTGGTTATGAATCCTGTCTCTACAATTTCCTGGCTGTGAGACCTTGGCCAAGCTAATTAATTACTCTGTCTCTCAGTTTTCCCATTGGTAAAACAAATTGTAATAGTTCTTAACTCATAGGAGTGTTGTAAAAATTAAGATAAAACGTGAAGAACACCCAGACCAGTGCCTGGGTGTACAAAATAAGCTGTCAGTAATTTTTAGTTTCCATTATCAGTCTATACAGTAATAGGAAATATAGATTACTCCTATAGCTATGGAATTCACAGGCTGGGATTTGAAGCCAGGCAGTCTGGCTCCAGAGTCCATACTTTTATGTATTTTGAATATTCTGCCCTCATTCTGCCCATATGTAGCATCTAGCAACAGAACAAGGAGTAAAAATCATATTATGTTCCTACAATTAGATGCCAAGGATTACAGGTCTGCAATAATCTTGTTAAATGTGTTTTTGTTTGTTTGTTTCAAAATTAGGCAACTGCTTTTCCCACAGAAGTCAAAGACTTGACCAAGAGGATCCGAACCGTTCTTATGGCCACTGCTCAAATGAAGGAGCATGAGAAAGACCCTGAAATGCTAATTGACCTCCAGTATAGCTTAGCCAAGTCCTATGCAAGCACTCCAGAGCTGAGGAAAACTTGGCTCGATAGCATGGCCAAAATCCACATAAAAAATGGAGATTTTTCAGAGGTAACTACCTAAAGTTTTGTTCTAAACACAGCCCTCAAAACTCTTGAGCACATTCTGACAAGTCTCTCTTCGTAATTCTTTTCCAGGCTGCAATGTGTTATGTCCATGTAGCAGCTCTGGTTGCAGAATTCCTTCATCGAAAAAGTAAGATATTTCTGGTCTTAGAGTGGGGATAATTTCAGTTGGCACAATAATTTTTATCTTTGTGGTCTGCACCTATGAATGTGATGTAATTGAGCTCTGAAAAATATGTTCACCACATTCACTGTTAAGCAGAAGTTGTTTTAAAAAGAAGGCTGAAGTGTTCATTTTGCCTTTTGCTTTTGTTAGTGGTTACAAGGATAAGTTATATAGTACAAGGCCAGGCCTGGTAGCCAATGTTTATTTTCTAAGATTTTCTCCCTGGAAGACTGCCACAGATTAAATTCTTCTCAGGGCTCATGAGAAGTTCACAATAATACAAATCACTTATTTCCTCCTGGTCTGACTCTACTTTAATTGCTCCTAGACCATGTCTCTACAGCTACTTTAGTGCAACAATACCTGGATATTAAAAGGGAGTTATGCTCTCGAAGGGCCACAGGATCCAGCAACTCTAATTCAGGATACAGCCTGTAAGCTTCCCTTTCCAAAAACAATATTGTTGGCTACTGTAGCTACTCAGATAGTAAAACAGTTAAGTTAGGTTTAAAAGTTTGTTTGGCAGTGGAGATTTCAATCAAAAATTGTCCTACTATCTGCCACAATGTCCAAGCTACTTCCTTTAAGGCAGTCGAACTTGTAACACTAGGCAAAATGAAACCAACTTGCAGGCCTAATATGACTCTGGCCTTTGCTTTGGGAATGCAGTCATGTTTTGTTTTGTTTTGTTTTGTTTTGTTTTAATTCCAGAATTCCTACAGTTAACTATGGAGCTTTAATTTGCCTAAGGCTCTGTGTTTAATTGCCTCATATAATACCACCCATATGGAGAGAATCTTTTTCTAAAAATCTTTCTAAAAAGATTCTTCCCATACATGATATCTTGATTTAAATGTAGATTCGGTTTGCTAATATTTTAAAATAATAGATTCAGTTTGGTACTGAAATTCTTTTAACCACTCTATGTGTTTGAGATTGGTATATTCTAGGTTTTTCCTTTTAGTACGTATTGATTTTAAAATGAAGAAATATTAATGATCAAAATAAGGCCCTGTTTCTGGTTTTGTTTTGATCATTGGTATGTCTATGAAACTACAGTAGAAATGAATTTTGAAGTTGCATACCTGCAAATATGAGAACTTTCACCACAGTACTAAATACAATTTTAGGTGTGTCTTTTAGGGAACTTACATTCATATTATTGAGTCTTTCTAATTACTAGACATCTGAAATAAGAGTTTTATGTCCACTAACTATAAAACTGTATCCTTTATATTTTGAAAATAGTCACCTATATTAAAAATATTTCCTTAGCATTTTTAGTGTTTTTCACAAGTACAAAGACCTTAACACTAAGTAAAAATTGAGGATTATTTATTTCCTGTATCACTCATTAAGTTTAGAAATATAATCCAGGATCTGGCAAAACAGCAATTAAAACAGAATTTAAATCTTGCTATGTTACTTTTTGGCATCAGCAAGAGGCAGCTAACCTAAACATCAAACACTGTGACATACTGCAACAAGTGGGAATAGGGTTTTTAAATAGTCATTTAAAATATTTATTTCAATACCCTTAAGGTTTTTTGGAATATATCCTTCATAGAAATAAAAGAGCCATTCTCTAAGGAGAAAGAAATGTTGTTTTTTGCATTTTAAAGAATAAATAATGGTAATGTAAGAGAAGTTTGCATATTTATTTATAGGTGCCACCAATTTTAAAACCTGGAAAATTCTACTTTCCTAAGCTAGAAAACCTTTTATAAAATGGTAGCAGGAAGAAAAAAAAACAGCCTCAATGATCCAAAGCACTTTCTTTTGTTAATTAGCTGGTTAAACTATGATAGTTATATTACCAAAGACTATTGACTTAAAACACAAACAGATTAAAAGCTTGAACTGCTAACTTGCCATTCAATGTGAGAACTCTACAGTTCCACCAGAATTAGTGGGGTTTTAAAAATTGTATACAAGGCCTGGATGTTTACAGAGTACATAAAATACATTTGAGTACAGAACTGAAAAAAAAAGTTTTATTTACACTTAGGACTAACAGTTTTAACAAAGATAATCAGGCAACTCCAGAATCTTTTTTCTATCAAGGGTCATTTCATAATGATGACAAAGAAAGAAGAATTAATCTAGAGGACATTTCAAATATTTGACATAGCAATTGCCTGCTTTCTGCTTTCTCAGATTTCTAAGCTATTTCTCTTGAAGGCCATTATAAAACTTTTTTTTTTTTTTACATGGGCAGGCACCAGGAATCGAACCCGGGTCCTTGGGCATGGCAGGCAAGCACTCTTACCTGCTGAGCCACCGTGGCCCGCCCTATAAAACTTTTTTTTATCAAGATGGACTAAAATTCTTATCAGCTGACATATTGGAGGCAGATGTTCTGCTGTTTCAGAGCTTTTAAGAAAAACATCAGTTTGTCCCATTGGGTAGTTGTCTAACCAGGCTAGGCTTTGGGCCCCTGTCCCACAGGAGAGATTGTACAACACCACGAGGGTCAGTTCTAGATTCTTTTCTTCATTGTTTCAGGCACTGAGCTGAGAAGGAAAGGGAAGGCAATATCCGGTTCTTTCTGTCCCTGCCCTCACCCTCAAACTTCTTCCATATAGCTTCAGCTCTTGCTGTTTCTACCAAAGAGACTGTAAGGATTTTCGTTGTCTTTCCTTTACCTAAGTCACCTCTTAAGTGGTTATTCTTGGATGTCAGTGATTCTTTCCACTCCAAAAAATATAAAATGAAAAAAACACCTCTGATTGCCTTATTTCTATTTTGTCTGAGAACTTCGAAATTTCTAGGCTCCATTCCCTAGAGGCTAGATGTTTATGTATTTCTCTTTCTTCTCCCTTTTCCTGAGAGAGGGCACAACTGTTTTTTCCCTAGGGAAGACAAGAGTCAAATCTCCACATTCTTCCTCCACCACATAGCATCCAAGCTTCAGCAAAGCCTGGGGCGTTCAGGGCTCCCCTATCAACCCAGAAAAAGGAATTTCCTTTCCCATAGAGTCTGGTATTTTTAATTCCTTATAGGGTAATGTTGCTCCCTTTCCCAAGTCTTTATACCCAGGATTTGATATCTTAAATTTTGCAAGGCTTTTTATTCCCCTGTTCCTTCCCAATCTGTCTTTTCTGCCCTTGCCCTTCCCTCAGGACTCTTACCTCTTATGCTTCTTCTGAAATAAGATGTCACCATGTGGCTTTATCAAGGGTTGAACTGATTCCCCATCCTCCACTAACCCCCAGTCTTTTGACAGGATGACTTACGCTCTCAGTAGTAGCCTCTGCTTGGGCAGTACCAACTTCTGTCCATAGTATCTTTCTCTCCCCAGGACAGAAGTCAGGAATAGAGACATTACAGCTATGAGGGGCAAGGTCAGGGATCCAGATCAAATACCAGACTAATAGCAAACTCTCCAGGATCACCTCATACAGGGCTACATGAGAACCCTCAAGCTGAAACCCCCCTTGGTTGGGATATGCACACTGGCCAGTTCTAGACTCAGAAACTTGTTTCATCTTGTATTAGTTAGGTTGAGAGATCATCTTTGCCAGGTGATGGTGCCAGGTTGTTCTGTTGCTATGGCCTTAAGTCATCAGCATGTGAATTTCATCTATGGCTGATTACATCTCCAGTCAGCTAAGGGGAGTGCCTTCTGCCATGAGTGAGGTTGAATTTAATTAGTTGGAGGCTTAAAAGGAGGAGTCCAGAAGAGAAAGAAGTAGCTCAGTACATCTCAGCTCAGAGCTCAGAGCCAACACAGACCCAGACATTTGGAGATGCAGAAAGGAGACACCCCGGGGAAAGCTGTTTGACCCCTGAAGCCAGGAGAGAAGGCCAGAGATGTCACCATGTGCCTTCCCATGTGACAGAGAAACTCAGAGAAAAACCAGCTGCCTTTCCTCCAAGGAACTGTAAATGTGTAACTAAATAAATCCCCTTTATAAAAGCCAATCCATCTCTCATGTACTGCATTCTGGCAGACTTATCAAACTAAAACACATCTGAAAATCTTTCCAGCACCAAGGAGAATCAGAATTTGTCTTAAACATTTTAAAGAACCCCGCAATCAATAAGGTCCTCATATTATTGCATAATTTGGTGGTTGTTGTTAACTTAAGCAAACAAGGGAAGGATATAGTCTTCCTCTAGGTAGATGCCATCAAGATATGTCATCAGACATATGAATCAAGATAATACATTTAACATCACAGAATAGTGAACTCTGAGACTGAAGCTTCCTTCCTCAACCCATTAATCTCAGATACTTAGTTATGAGTAGGTCATTATTTCTAATCATTACTATTAGAGACGTTGTAAGACAATAGATTTTATCACCTATTTGTTTCCTTTGTGACCAGGTACTATCAGAGGGAAACCTTTTCACTGGCTAACAGATTCTGTTATAAGGAGGTTGAATTTTCCTTGAATAACCGCACACTTAAATAAGGGGGAAGGTAACCACAGCAGGAATGCTTGGATATGTTCCCTTGTCCAAAATCTGTATGGCAACCACATGGCCTTCCACATCTAGATTAATGCTTGACAGTAACAATTTGGTGTGCGGTTCTGCTACAGCTGTTCTCAGCTTGAGCTCACTTCCTGCTTCCCAGGGGCCCATCTGCAGAGTGATTTACCATTCCAGCTGGCAGCAGTTATTCTATTCTATCTTGGGAAAACTGCTTTATTTATCAGTAGATTGTTTGGTAATAATAATTCATTGAGTACTTCTTACATGCTAAGGCTCTCTTCTAAACACTTTACATTTCATTTAATCTTCCCAAGGTAGCTATTATCCCTATTCCCTATTTCCCAGATGATGCAACATTTTGTAGTCTCAGAGAGATAAACATGCCCCAAATCACGCAACTAGTGATAGAGCTGGGTCTGTCTAACAGGTCCAAAATCACACAGCTAGTGATAGAGCTGGGTCTAACTCCAAAAGTTATGATTCTTCTAATGTCCTATCCTGTTTCTCTAAGGATGTTTCATCAGGAGTATCTGTTTTATTTCCTGCCTTTCTTACAAATGCTAGGCTAGACCTCCTCCAACAACTCAATTCTCTTTCCAATTCTCCAGTGAAATTAGGAACTGGAGATGATTACAGAAGATCATTCAGTGATTACCTGAAGATTACATGCTCCTTCTTGTTTAGGTGATAAACTGCAAGCATGCACAGGGTCAAAGTATTGATGAAATTCTTAGAATTGTACTAGAGAACTATCTGTACTGGCCATTGAAGATGATGCATTGTCAGATTGAAACTTACTCTAAGTGACTTGAGCTCATTTTTTTGGGAAGACTGGTAGAATGTATAGTAGATGGAATTGTAAAAATATTCTATTTGTAACTGAAAATTACACTTGTGACTTTGATCCTTACAAAAATATCTTCTTTTATTTTTAAGGATAACCAAGCCTTGTAAGGCTATCTGTTATTTACAAAACACTTTTTAATAAATCTACTCCACTGCCTATTATTCACACAGAATTATTCTCTAATGGATGTTCAGCCTTCAAGAAAATTACTCCCAATATAGATGAAGAAGGGGCAATGAAAGAAGATGCTGGAATGATGGATGTCCATTATAGTGAAGTAAGATTCTAGAGTCTACATTGCCAGTTATATAAATTTTACTTAAAATTTATTTGTATTAAAAATGTTACAGCTCACTTAATTTTTGAGGTAACTGAGAGTTAATGCACTTTAGGAATTAAAACTTCCCAGGGCAAAGATGGGTCTCTGTAGAATGTAAGGCCCTGTCTTTTGAACTGTTCCCATTGTCTGCCGTTAGAAAGGTAGCATTTCCCATCCTCAAATTACCATCCCAGTAACTAGATGAGGATCAATATACTTTGGAAAATTCCCCATAAAAAAGTAGAGTTGACATTGTCCTTTACTTCAGCTAAGCAGAGTACACATAAAAGTATAAAAAATTTGAAAATCTCTGCTCTGATTTCATATGGATAGAAAACAGCTTCAACTGTCAATCAGTCAACAAAGATTTGTTGAGCACTGACTTACGAGCAAGGCTCTATAGTTGGTGATATAGGAGCTATAAAATAATTAGATATGGCTGGTCCCTGATCTCCAAGGTTTACTTAAAGAGATAATACACTTACACGAAATGGAAAAATGCAAGACAGTGCCATTTGAGTGATACAGACAGTATGTACCATGCAAAGCCAAAGGTGAGAGAGATTCTTTGTTGAAGTAAGACAAAGAAGGTATGATTAGAGAGGGGCTTGAAGAATGAGGACTCCCTGAAGGCACTGTAGAAGATAAGAAAATCCAAGAGGTGGGAAAAGTGTAAGGCATGTTTGCAATGCAATAAGTGCATCCTTTTGACTGTATCTGTGGGTTCACATAGAGAAGAGTAGTAATTGAGGTCAGATTTTGAGAAAATTTGGATGTTTGGGCTTTATTCAGTGGAATGTTGAATTGCTGTCAAAGGTTTTTGAGCAGGATAATGACAAGAGAGAGGAAAGCAAGGAAGAGGGAAGGTTAATTTGTAATGTGGAAAATGTATGGGAGGTAGATGGATGGGTGTTGGAGGCAGAAGTTGGAGAAAAGGGCTGTCCTAAGAGTCTAGACATGAGGCAGTCAGAACCTAAACCAGGATAGTGACAGATTCAGGAATATCTCTGAAGAAAAGAAGAGAACTTCCTGACTATGAGAAGGGAAAAGTAAAAGGTGGTTCTGAGATTTCTAGTTTGGATATTATGGAAAAGAATGACACGCAGATGGTTTTGCGAGAAAGATGATGAATTCAGTTTTAGGTATGCACTGAATTTGAAAAGAAAGAATAGTGGAATGGAAGTAACCATCAGGACATTAGACATGCAGAACTGAATCTAAGGTAAGAAATCAGGTTAGAAATCATATCCATGTATTAAGCAAAGCACGGTGAATATAGGAGGGATATATCCAATATAATATATAATAAGTAAAGACCAGAGAACAAAAGACTAAACCATGGAAAATCCACAAAGAGTAGAAGAAAAAAAAAGAAAAAAGCAGAGATTTTGAAGAGGTTGTAGTCCCATAGAAATAAGTTTTTTTAGAATTATATTAAAAACATAAGTAATCAGGTTAAAGTTACAGTGACATGCTTAATATTTTATGAATTGATTTTTAAAATACAAGCAAATATCAAGTTAGTGCTGGTTTATTTAGCTAAAAAGATTAGCCTGGAAAGTTGACCTGCTATTTCTACAGAGGTCTCTCTCCTCTTCAGTAAAATAAGGACAATAATATTATGCTAGTCATTTCACAATATATGTATATATTCCCTTTTTAAGTCATTATCATTGACCTTCTTGGCATTGAGGCATCTTAAAGGCAAGTTGATACCCTTTTAGTCCCAGGATCTAGAAAGGTGGATACTTAATAGATGTTTGCTGAATTAATTGGTCATAACAGAGAATCAAGATACCTGAATTTCAATCCCAGCTCAATTTTTGACTTTGCTGGGTCTTGAATCAACTTGATTAATTTCTCAGAGACTACCAGTTTTATAGGCCGATGGCAGAAAGTTTCAGAAGATTTTGTGAGAGATGGTAAATAAGTGCATTCAACACAACTGAAATTATATCCTTGCCTTCCAAATGGCACCTTCAAATTATTCATAAAAGTGGCCTTGAGCCTGACCCTTTCTTATATTCTCAATTGAAACATAACTTTTCTTATTAATCAAGAACTATAATCAGTTTTTTATGTACACCCACTACTTTTCTGCTCTACGAAATGACATTGTGTGTTTCAGTTTATATAATAAGGCTAGCTCCTTCTGCTGTAGCCTATGAAAAAAAACTGACACTGATTTACAAGTTACATCAATATGAAAATCGCAATTTGCTGCCCATTTAGTGACCGTATTTAAATGTATGAATTAAAATATTGATGATGACATTTAATTTGATTTTAAAAATGTATTCTTGACTTTTTATTTGCAAGTTTTTAAAGCTATAACTAACATAAAAATAAAACACACATCTTAAGTTAACAGTTTGATGAATTTTGACAATTATATATACTACCTGAAACAAATTATCAGTTCTTCCAGAAAGTTCCTTTGTGTCCATTTCCTGTCAGTCTCCCCACCCCTACTGCTTGATTTCTATCACATGGATTATTTTTACCCGTACTTTGATGTCATAGAAATTGAATCTTTTAGTACATACCTTTTTGCATCTGGCTTCTTTTGCTTAACCTAACGGTTTTGAGATTCATTCATGTTGTTCATTTTCATTACTAAATGATATTCCATCTTATTACTATATAAATAGTTTATACTCCTATATAAACATTCTTATCTGTGAATTTTAAGAGTGGAATTTCTGGACCCTTGGAAGATATATGTTAAACTTTATAAGAAATTGCCAAAATGTTTTTCAAGGTGGTTGGACCAGTTTACACTCACTCCAGCAAGGGAGGAGAGTTCTGCTTGCTCTGCATCTTCACCATCATCTAATGTTGTTAGTCTTTTAATTTTTCCTATTTAGCCATTCTGTATGAATGTAATATGAAGCAGTATATCATAAGTATTGTTTGCATTTCCCTAATGACTAATGATGTTGAACACTTTTTCATGTGCCCTTTAATCTTCCATATATCTTCTTTTTTGGAAAGTTTGTTCAAGTCTTTTGCCCATTTAAAAAAATGGATTATTCATCTTTATTTTGTTTTGTGGGGGAGTTCTTTCTATACTCTAGATACAAGTCCTTTGTCGGATATATGCACTGCAAATATCTTTACCAGTCATGGCTTATCCATTCATTTTGTGAATGAATTCTTTTGATGAGCACAAAGTTTTGATAAGTCCCTTTAAAGTGCTAAAGTAAATAAGAAGCTATAATTGTTGAATCTATTTGAAATTTTGAAAATTGCTTTAAAATTATATATATGTTATGCAAAACATCACAGCTGGTACAAAACTGCCTGTATAAGAACAGTGCCGATGAACAGTATTCTTTGAAAAATAATTTGAAATGCTGCCACTACATCATAAGGCAAACTTAGACAAGGGTGTTGATGGTATACAGGTAGTTAACAAACAAGCTGAATATTTAAGAATTCAAGCATTTAGTTTTTTTCTGTCTCTATTAATTTGTTTATTTTAGACATTTTATATAATATAGTGGAATCATACAATATTTGTCCTTTTGTGTCTGGCTTATTTCACCTAGCTCAGTGTTTTCAAGGCTCATTTATGTTGCAGCATGTATTAGAACTTCATCTTTTTTTATAGCCAAATAATGTATGGATAGACCACATTTTGTTTATCCATTCATCTGCCCATGGAGCTTGTGTTGTTTTGCTTTTTTGATTATATATTTTATATTGATATATATTATATATTCACATGCCATGTAGTCATCCAAAGTATACAATCCGTGGTTCACAATATCATGATATAGCTGTGCATTTATCATCACAATTGACTTCAGGGAACCCACTGGTTGTTCACTGTTCATGGAAAATAAAGGACAAGGCTGGGCATGATAAATTATAAGATTATAGAAGTATCAGCCCAATATTGCAAGCCTTGTATGCCAAGTGAAGGATAGGGAACCATCACCAGGTTTAAAGAAGGGGAGAGTGACATGGTCAGTTTTACATTTTAATCAGATCACTCTGACAGATGTATAGGGAATAGATTTGAAAGTGTCCAGGTAGAGGCAGGAAAATGAGTTAGAAAAAATAATAAAAACTTGAACCTTAGCAATGAGAGTAGAAATGGAGATGAAAGGTCAGCTTTGAGACATTTTTAGGATGGAAAATTGGCAGGACTTTGATAATGAACTGATTAGATGGGTGAAGAAAAAGTTAAAGTCAAAACTGCTCTTAGTTTCCTAGCTAAAATTTTATAGGGTGTTGCCACTGGCTGGATATAAGACAGTGAAAAACTGGTTTGGGAAGAAGATGAGTTCAAAATTATTTGATGTATATAGAGGAAGGGTTTTTAGCACTCAGTTCTATAGGTCTGAAGCATATCTCTTTAAGATAGAAACAATCTGTTAAGACTTATGTATAGCATCAATAATTGATGAGAGATGATGGTGTGTGGAATATTTTTTTATTGCAGCTTACAATTCTACAGGGTCAGATATCTCACTCTCGAGCTATTACCCTATCATTCTCACTAACTTTAAACTAACAGTCGGGGAGGTGGGGCAAGATGGCAGCAGAGTGAAGTGTGGAATTTAGTTCATCCTCCAGAGTAGCTAGTAAATAGCCAATAACTGTATGGAACAACTGTTGGGGGGTACATTATGACCACACACATGGTGCAACATCTGAATTGGGTGAAACGGCTGAGATCCAACATAGAACTGAAGGTCTCCCAAGCCCCAGAGGCCAGCGCTCCTCCCCCACAGTTACAGCAAGCTGGTTCTACAAGGGAAAAGGAAACACAAAGAAGCAAAGAAGGTAGCTCAATTGCTTAATGAATTAACAAATACTGACTGCTGAAAATAGGCCCAAGCAGAGATAAACCTGGAATAAGCACTGAAGGAACCAGGAGTTTTCACTCTGGCAGAGAGAGGGCAAGGCTAATGGAAAAAAAAAAACACAGGGGCTTTTTGAGTTGGACAGCACAAAATACTGAAAAACTATGGGCCCTGAGAAAAGGGGACACATAGAGCCTGGGGACACATAGAGCTATGTACCAACTCCAGCTGTTGATTGGCAATCCCGGAGAGTGGGAGTCCAACTCTGAAAAGGTTTTTCTTTTGTCTCTCTTTTTTTTTTTAACTTCCTAACAGCTCAGTAGATAGAACTGCAAGCACTCTCAAGCTTTAGCACTGCCTCAGGCAAGGGCAGAACTCAGGCATGTGTGAGAGACAAAATAAATAGGTGAATGGGGACAATTGCCTAAAGGTTGTATCCCCCACAAGAAAAAGAGGTTGGTGTCCAGGTCAAGTTGCTACTCTCCTTCAGGGAATTCAGGCCCCAGGGGCTGAAAAACAGAAGCAACCTAAGCCCACCCTCAACCTCACCCTCTGTCTCAACCACACCACTGGCAGGGAGAGGCTGCTGAAATTAAAAGCACCACATCACTTTGTACCGGGGAAGCTGCGGGCACAAGAATGCCACATGCTGGGCAGGATAAGAAAAGCACAGAGTCTAGAGGCTTCATAGGAAAGTCTGACAACCTCAGGGAAACTTGATACTGGCTACTCTCCCCTCCTGAGACATGGGCCTGTCAGGTCTGGGAAAATCTGACTAGGGTCAATCATATCTGAGGAGACCCTCCTCAATAAAAGGGTTCCATATATGCAGGGCAAGAAACAAAAAAAAGAGCAGAAAAATGCTGATAAGTTAAACAGAACCTTTGCTAGAGATCTAGAATAAGCTGAAGTGAATGTCAAAGAACAGAAGGAGAACAAAGCCATTTAGCAAGGAAATCCTTGGTAAAAGAGTGAGAATGATTTCCAGGATAAGCTAATTAAAGAAATCAAATGCCTAGATGCCAGCAAAAAATAATGAGTCATACTAGGAAAATCAAAGATATGGCCCAGTCAAAGGAAAAAAAAACATTTCAAGTGACATACAGGAGTTGAAGCAACTAATTCAGGATGTTCAAACTGTCATGCAAAATCTCATCAAAAATCAAAACGACAAGTTTGCACTTTGCCCTTGCACTTTCGTGATGACAATGACTTTTGCACCGTCTCTGAAATACACAATAACAGTAGAAATGCACCTTCCTAATTGAGGCAGGAAGAAACAAGGGACTCTTAGATTGATGGACTTTGCATCGAGTACCAGGGAAGAGGTGGTGTGGGTGAATCTGCTGATGGATCTGCCAGATGTAAAAATGAGTAGGTAAATCAGTTGATATCCTTAGTACCAAGGCTTGTGGACCACACGGGGTGTGCCATCCGCTCAAGACTTTGGAACTAGATGACTTCTAGAGAAACTTGCCAAAGGTGAAGAAAAACAGAGAAAGATTCTACAACAGAGAGAGGGAATTCATATATAAATTCAAAGTAGGAAGTCAGTGCTTCGAGTTGAGGGTGCCCCTCCAATTTTCCGTTCAAGAGAATGCCAGTCATTTGCATGGACGTCTGAGTTTGATGCACAATTTACCCTGCTTTATAGAAAATGACTTAAAAGAAGCTCTGAGACAGTTTAGAGAAGAAGAATCCTTCAGACACTATGATAGAGATGCTTAAGTGTCACTGGAAGCTCTGAAATCAGGTGAAGTAGATTTACATCAGTTGACAAATACATGGGCCAAAGCTTATGCTGAGACAAGGTATTGAAATGGAAAAAGTGATACAAGAATTGGGAAAGTCACTGACAGATCAGGATGTAAATTCATTGGCTGCTCAGCATTTTGAATCCCAGCAAGACTTAGAGAATAAGTGGATGAATGAATTAAAACAATCAGCTCCAATCCAAAAGCAAGAGTATCAGGAATGTATGATAAAACTTTATCAAAATTTAAAAAACCCCAATAACAGCTCCCTCAGTGAGGAAATTAAAGTTCAGCCAAGTCAATTCAGAAAATCTGTAGAAGCAAATGGAAGGATTTATGAGGTACAGAGAAAGAAGAAAGTTTTACCATTCTCTTAGGAGCTCAGTTGAAGATTATGCATAATTTGAGATTGCTGAGAGCAAATATGTTACACTTCTGTAAACATAAAAGAAATCATCAAAGTGATGTAAAACTCCATTAGCTCCAAACAGCACTATCACTTTATTCCACATCTCTGTGTGGCTTGGTTTTACTAGTAGATAATTGAATCAATTCATACAGCAGTATTAAAAGACATTTTCCTACAGTTTGCTAAGAATGCACTGACTTCCATTTTCTCCCAATTGAAGAGCAACCAGGAGTTGTCTGGCAGGTGATACTTTATGCTACAACCCAGCACAGGAATAAGTTGAAAGAATTAGATGATTCCGGAAACCGAAATGGAGGAAGTGATGATAAGACTAAGAATTCTGATAGAAACTACTTAAATATTTTGCCTGGAGAATTTTACATTACACTGCATTCTCATCTCTCAGAAATCCATGTTGCTTTCCATCTGTGTGTAGATGACAATGAAATCAGAAAATATCACTGCTCATGATCCTGCCATTATGGAGCTCCGAAATATACTCAAGGTTTTCTGTTTACCTGTGACACAACAATAAGTATTCCTCTCTTGGTGCATGATATGTCAGAGGAAATGACTATATCCTGGTGCTTAAGGAGAGCAGAACTTGTGTTTAAATGTGTCAAAGGTTTCATGATGAAAATGGCTTCATGGGATGGAAGAATTTCTAGGACAGTGCAGTTTCTGGTACCATAAAACATTCTGAAGAAATGTTTTATCAACTTAGTAACATGCTCCCCCAAATCTTCCATGTATCATCAACACTCACTCTGACATCCAAGCACTAAATGCTGATAGATTGACAAGCTGGTGTAAGAGGATTGTTCATCTGTAATAATTGAGCTCTGTTGGGACTCTGTCAAGCAAAAGATGCCCAGAAAAAAGAACCTAAAACCCCAGTCAAGTCAAATCATTATACATGTCTGTTAAACATTTCAAAAATGTGTATATTGCACAAACTAGTGATCAGCCCCTTAACTTACAGTCTTAATATTTCCTGATGAAAGTGTATCTCTTTTTTTCTGCATTTATGGTCTATTTATGAATATTGGTAAGTTAAAACTTCCCTTCTTTCACACATGGACACTTCATATAGGAAACCATTCACTACATTTTCATGGAGATGTTGGATTTTTTCAAAAGACTTGAATCATATCAGATCCATGCTAGGCGTAGTTGAACATACAGATAAAGTCTTCCTTTTGCCATATTTACCAAATGAAATTGAGAAAGCACTGAAAAATACATTGTAAGTATGGCGTTCTTGTGAAAATTTTTTGTAGTACCACAAATATAAGAGACAAATAAAATGTGCTGTCTTTAAAAAAAAATCAAATCAACAAGTTGAGGGAAGATACAGCAAAAGAGATGAAGGATCTAAAGAAGATATTGGGTGAACATAAAGAAGAACTCGAACGTTTGAAAAAACAAATCATAGACCTTATGGGAATGAAATGCACAATAGAAGAGATGAAAAAACAATAGAGATCTACAACAGTAGATTTGAAGAGACAGATAAAAAGTTCAGTGGACAAAAAGGACAGGACATATGAAATCCTACACACAAAAGAAGCAAGAGGGGAAAGGATGGAAAATATGAGCAGAGTCTCAGGGAATTGAATGACAATATGAAACACACAACTATACTTTTTATGGATGCCTCAGAAGGACAAGAAAAGTGAAAAGGAACAGAAAGACTAATGGAGGAAATAATCACTGAAAATTTCCCATCTCTACTGAAAGACATAAAATTATAGATCCAAGAAATGCAGCATACCCCTAACAGAATAGATCCAAATAGACCTCATCCAAGACACTTACTAATCAGATTGTCAAATGTCAAGACAAAGAGAATTTTGATAGCAGCAAGAGAAAAGCAATCCATTATACAAGGGAAGCTCAATAAGACTATGGTGTGGATTACTCAGCACAAACCAATGGAGGCAAGAAGCCATTGGAATGATATATTTAAGATTTCTGAAAGAGAAAAACTGCCAACCAAGAATTCTATACCCAGCAAAACTGTCCTTCATAAACAAGGGAGAAATTAAAATATTTTGAGACAGTTACTGAGAGAATTTGTGACTAACAGACCAGCTCAACATGAAGTACTAAAGGGAGCACTACAGGCAGTTAGGAAAAGACAGTGGAGAGATGTCTGGAAAAGTGTGGAAATGAAGACTCGCAGTAAAGGTAAGAGAAAAAAATAGATATGATATATAAAATCCACAAACAAAATGGTAAAGAAGAAAGTACTGCCTTTACATTAATAACATAAAAATGTTAGTATAAGAAACTCCCCAATCAAAAGACATAGATTTCAGAATGAATTAAAAAACAGGACCCATTTATATGCTGTCTAGAAGTAACTCATTTTACACCCAAGGACAAAAACAGATTGAAAGTGAAAGGTTAGAAAAAGATATTCCATGCAAACAACCACCAGAAAAGAGTAGTAGTAGCTCCACTAATATCTGATGAATTAGACTTCAAATGTAAAATAATAAAGAGACAAAGAAGGGCATTATGTATTAATAAAAGAACAATTCAATAAGAATATATATCAATCATAAATATTTATGCACCAAGCCACAGTGCTCCAAAACACATGAGGCAAACATTGAAAACACTGGAGGGAGAAGTAGACACCTCTACAGTAATAGTTGGAGATGTCAATTCCCCACTCTCATCAATGGATAGAACATCTAGACAGAGAATCAATAAGGAAACAGAGATTTTGAATAACAATAAATGAACTAGACTTAACAGACACTTACAGAACATTACACTTCACAACAGCAGGATACACATTTTTCTTAAGTGCTCATGGATCATTCTCAAGGAAAGACCATATGCTGGGTCACAAAGCAAGTCTCAATAAATTTTAAAAGATTGATATTGTACAAAACACTTTCGCAGATCATAATGGAAATAAATTGGAAATCAGTATCAGGCAGAGGGCCAGAAAATTCAAAGATATGTAGAAGCTAAACAATACACTCTTAAACAACAAGTGGGTCAGGGAAGAAATTACAAGAGAAATCAGTAAATATCTCGAGGCAAATGAAAATGAAAATACAAAGTATCAAAGCTTATGGGATGGGCAGTGCGATGGTGGCTCAGTGGCAGAATTCTTGCCTGCCATGCCGGAGTCCTGGGTTCTATTCCTGATGCCTGCCCATGCAAAAAAAAAGAACTTATGGGATGCAGCAAAGGTGGTGCTGAGTGTGAAATTTATCACCCTAAATGCCTATATTAAAAAAAGAAGAAAGAGAAAAATAATCTAGGAATTAACTGTTGACCTGGTAGAATTAGAGAAAGAATAGCAAACTAACCCCAAAGCAAAAAAAGGGAGGGGGGTGTGAAATGAAGATCAGAGCAGAAATAAATGAAATTGAGTATATGAAAACAATCGAGAAAATTAACAAAACCAAAAGTTGGTTCTTTGAGAAAATCCATAAAATCGATGAACCCTTAGCTAGGCTGACAAAAAAAAAAAAAAAAAAAGAGTGAGAGAGGATGCTAATAAATAAAATCATAAATTGAGGAGAGCACATAACCACTGACCTTACAGAAATAAAGGAGACAATGAGAGGATACTATGAGCAACTATATGCTAACTATATGCCTTCCTAGGAAGGCATGAACAACCTCGAGAAGAAGTGACTTGCGAAGAAATAGATGACTTCAACAAACCAGTCACAAGAAAAGATTGAGTCAATCATCAAGAAGCTCCCAAAAAGGAGAAGTCCAGGACCAGATGGCTTCATATATGAATTCTACCCAACATTCAAGAAAGAATTAATACCAATCCTACTTAAACTCTTCAAAAAAATTGAAGAGGAGGGAAAGCAACCTAACTCATTCTATGAAGCCAGCATCACCCTAATATCAATGCCAGGCAAAGATCCTACAGGAAAAGAAAATTAGACACCAATTTTTTTAATGAATATAGATGCAAAAATTCTTAACAAAATCCTTGCAAATTGAATCCAGCAGCACATTAAAAAAATTATACACCATGACCAAGTAGGATTTATTCCAGGTATGCAAAGCTGGTTCAACACAAGTAAAATTAATGTAATACATCACATCAGTAAATCAAAGCGGAAAAACCCCTTGACCATCTTGATTAATGCAGAAAAGGAATTTGACAAAATTCAACATCCTTTCTTGATGAAAACACTTTAAAGGATATGAATAGAAGGAACTTCCTCAAAATGATAAAGGGAATGGATGAAAAACCCACAGCTAACATCATACTCAATAGGGAAAGACTGAAAACTTTCCCTCGGAGATCAGGAACAAGACACCTATCTTGTCACCATTGTTATTCAACATTGTGCTGGAAGTTCTAGCCAGAGAAATTAAACAAGAAAAAGAAATCAAAGGCATCCAAATTGGAAAGGAAGAAGTAAAACTCTCACTTTTGTAATGATACGATACTATATGTTGAAAATCCCAAAAAATCTCCAGCAAAGCTACTAGAGCTAATAAATGAGTAAAGCGTAGTGGCATGATACAGGATCAACACCAAAAAATCAGTAGTGTTTCTATACACTAGTAGTGAGCAATCTGAAGAGGAAACCAAGAAAGAAATCCATTTACAATTGCAATCAAAAGAATAAAATATTTACAAATAAATTTAACCAAGGCCACAAAAGACCTATACACAGAAAACTACGAGAAATTGCTAAAAGAAATCAAAGGAAACATAAATAGATGGAAAGAGACTGTGTTCATGAATTGGAAGACTAAATATAGTCAAGTTGTCAGTTCTACCCAAATTGATTTATAGACTCAATGCAATACCAGGTAAAATTCCAGTTACTTTCTCTGCAGAAATAGAAAAATAATAACCAAATTTTCTTGGAAAGGCAAAGTGCCCCGAATAGCTAAAATATCTTGAGAAAGAAAAATGAAATGGGAGCTCTCACACTACCTGACTTGAAAGCACATTACAAAGCTACAGTGGTCAAAACAGCATGGTACTGGCATAAATATAGGTATACTAACTGTTCTAGTTTGCTAGCTGCTGGAATGCAACACACCAGAGACAGATTGGCTTTTAATAAAAGGAGATTTATTTTGTTGGTTCTTCAGAGGAAAGGCAGCTAACTTTCCACTGAGATTCTTTCTTACGTGGGAAGGCACAGGATGGTCACTGCTGGTCTTCTCTCTAGGCCTCTGGGTTCCAGCATCTTTCCCTGGGGTGATTCCTTTCTGTACCTCCAAAGGCCTGGGCTGAGCCGCAAGTACTGAGATGAGGAATGCCAAGCTGCTTAGGCTGCGCTACATTGTGCTCTCTCATTTAAGCACCAGCCAATTAAGTCAAATGTCATTCATTGCAGCAGGCCCGCCTCCTAGCCGACTGCAGATGTAATTAACAAAGGTTCATGTACTATTGGCTCCTGTCCGCAGCAACAAAACTAGGTGCCTTCACCTGGCCAAGTTGACAACTGAATCTAACTACCACACTGACCAACTGAATCGAATTCAGTGTTCAGAAATAGATCATCTCCCTGTGGACAATGGATCTTTGACAAGGTTGTCAAACCAACCCAACTGGGACAGAGCAGCCTCCTTAAGAAATGGTGTTTGGAGAACTGGATCTCCATATGCAAAAGAATGAAAGAGGATGCATATTTCATACCCTATACAAAAATGAACTAATAATGAATCAAAGACCTAAACATTGGAGCTAAGACCATAAAACTTTTAGAAGAAAATGTAGGGAAGTTTTCTGGTTTGTAAAAGTTGCCGGAATGTGATATACAAGAAACAGAACAGTTTTTAAAAGGGGAGTTTATTAAATTGCAGTTTTACAGTTCTAAGGCCATGAAAATGTCCAAATTAACATATCCAGGGAAAGATATCTTGGTTGAAGAAGACTAATGATATTCAGGGTTTCTCTCTCAGCTGAAACGGCACATGGCGACATCTGCTGGCTTTGTCTCCAGGCTTCTTCAGCAGCTTCCCCAGGGGCATTTTCTTTCTTTATCTCCAACATTCCCTGGCTGTGAGGGCTCTGGTGGCTCTAGATCTTTTTCCAAAATGGTTCCCTCTTAAAGAACTCCAGTAAGCAACCTCACCTTGCATAGGTGGAGACACATCTCTGTGGAAACCATCTAACAAAAATTACCGCCCACCAGTGGGTGGGTCACAACTCCATGGAAACAATCATAAAGATCCTACCCAGCAATATTGAATGAGAATTAAAATACATAGCTTTTCTGGGGAACATAATAACTTCAAACAGGCACAGGAAGTATCGAAAGTCTTGATAGGAGGTGGTTTCCTAGACCTTACACCCAAAACATGAGCACTGAAAAAGAAATTGGAGAAGTGGAATCTCCTCAAAATTAAATACTTTTGTGCATCAAAGAACTCTGTCAGCGAAGTAAAAAGGCAGCCTATGCAATGGGAGATAACATTTGGGAACCACATATCAGATAATGGTTTAATATCCAGAATATAGAAAGAGATTCTACAACTCAATAACAAATAAACAACCCAATCAAAAAATGGGCAGAAGACATGAACAGACACTTTTTAGAAGAGGAAATTACAAATGGCTAAAAAGCATTTGAAAAGATGCTCAACTTCCCTGGCTATTAGGGAAATGCAAATCAAACACAATGAGATATCATCTCACACCCACTAGAATGGCCATTATCAAAAGAACAGAATATGACGTGCTGGAGAGAACGTGGAGAAAGAGGCACACTTATCCACTGTTGATGGGAATGTAAAATGTTGCAACCGCTGTGGAAGGCAGCATGGTGGTTCCTCAAGAAGCTATGTATAGAATTGCTATATGAGCCAACAATCCCATTGCTAGATATATATTCAGAAGAAATGAAGGTAAGGACACAAGTGGACATTTACACACCAATGTTTATAGCAGAATTATTCACAACTGCCAAGAGATGGAAACAGCCCAAATGTCCATCAGCGGACGAGTAGCTAAACAAGTTGTGGTATATACATATAATAGAATATTATGTACCCATAAGACAGAATAAAATCATGAAGCATGTAACAACGTGGGTGAACCTTGAGGATATTATGCTGAGTGAAATTAGACTGAAACAAAAAGATAAATACTGTATGGTCTCACTAATATTAACTAACATTAACGAGTGAACCTGGAGAGTTAAGGTTAAGGATACAGGTTATCAGGAGATAGAGAGTAGAGATTGGGCATTTAGTGCTGAAGGAGTGCAGAATGCACAACAGGACTGATTATAAAGATACAGAAATGGATAGCATAATCTCTCTGATGGTAGCACAATAATATAAGTACATTGAATGAAGCTGAATGTGAGTATGGTTGAGGGAGACGAGCTGGGGGCACATATGACAACAGAAGGAAAGAGGGTAAAGACTGTGATGATATGACTTAGGAATGTGTAAAGTGGACAGTGATGGTGATTAACTGTACTAATACAAGAATGTTTTTGCATGAGGAAGAATAAATACATGTTAATGTTGCAAGGTGTTGAAAATGAAATGTTATAGAGGAAAAAATACAATCAATGTAAATTAGGGTCTATAGTCAACAGTAACATTGTAATATGCTTCCACTGAATCCACAAAGGCATTATGCCAAAACTAAATGTCAACAAGCGGTGGATATGGGGGAGCGATATGTGATCTTTTGCAGAAAACAGGAAATGTCTTCATATCGATTGTGGTGACAAAGGCATGGCTATGTGGCCATACCAGGAACCATTGATTTTTTCTTAGTTTGGATTGTGTGATGTGCAAATAAAACTGTTTAAATATGAACAAAGAGAAACAAGTGCTAGAGAAAATGTGGAGAGGGAGATGTACCTATTTACTCTTGGTAGGGAAGCAGAGTGGTACAGCCCCTCTGGAGGAGCCTAGAGTTGGGGTTGCCAAATGATCCTGCAACCTTGTTGCTAAGTATATACCCGGAGAAACTGAAAGCAGGGACACGAATGGACATTTGCACACTGGTGTTTATGGCAGCAGTGTTCATGATTTACAATAGAAGGAGGTGGCCTAAGGATACAATCACTGAGGAATGGAAAGGGGAACTGTGGTGTATACGTAAGATGGACTACTGAGGAGCTGCAAGGAGGAATGAAGTTGTGAGACATGAACTAGGTGAATGAACCTTGAGGGCAGTAAGTTGAATGAAATGTCAGAAACAAAAAGACAAATATTATCATACCTCGCTTATATGGACTAACTATAATATAGAAATTCAGAGAATTGAAGTCAACAGCATAGCATGGGTTATCATGTTGGGGCCTATTGTAAAGGTTCCTAGATTGTAAGCTCTTAGAGCAGTCACATCTATTCTGAAGTTATAACTGTTATTTCTAAATTCTGAGATACTGAGCTCATTGTATATAACCTGGTTGTTCCCTGGAACTTTGGGTATTTGTGTGACACCTGAGACTCAGAGTTAAAGCTTTGAAGCTATGAAAGTCAGCATTACCCCATACAGGAACTTTTTAAAAAGTTGAAAATGTGATGAGATTTTGAGTAGAGATATAAGTGAAGCTGATCTGGATAGGACTAAGGTAGAGCAGAATACAGGGTAAAGGATGATATGGTCCATATTTTAAAACTTCAACTTCTCTGTAGGAAAAGATGTTTATTGGGTGCAAAATTTATATTTTGGGTAGCACATTATCTACTTTAACTTGTATGGACGTTTTATCCAAACACCATAATTACATAGAATCTTGAATAGGGTGGGAGATTTTGTTGGTTTGTATAGATTAGTGTGATGCCCCAATGCATCACAGAGTAATTTGGGCAGAGAATAAGAGTTCCTCACAGAGAAGCTCTTTGTTTTGCTCAGATGTTTTCTCTCTCTCTAAGCCAGCTTGGCAGGTGAACATGAATCCCAGGGTGTAAATCCCCCTGACAATGTGGGACAGAACTCCTGGGATGAGCCAGGACCTGGCATCACAGGATTGAGAGAGCCTTCCTAACCAAAACGGGGAAGAGAGAAATGAGACAAAATAAAATTTCAGTAGCTGAGAGATTTCAAACAGAGTCAAGATGTTATCCTGGAGGTTATTCTTACACATTATATAGATATCCCTTTTTAGTTTATGGTGTATTGGAGTGGCCGGAATGGCCGGAGAAAAGTACCTAAAACTGTAGAGCTGTGTTCCAGTAGCCTTGATTCTTAAAGATGTTTGTATAACTATATAGCTTTACCATGTGACTGTGCGATTGTGAAGATCTTATGTCTGATGCTCCTATTAACCAGGGTATGGATAGATAAGTAAAAAAAAAAATAAGGACAAAAAATAAATTAATAATAGGGGGCAGATAAGAGGTAAAAAAGAATTGAGTAGACTGAAATGCGAGTGGTCAATGAGATGGACAGTAAAGGGTGTGGGATGTATTCATTTTTTTCTGTTTTCATTTTATTTCTTTTCTGAAGTGATGCAGATGTTCTAAAAAATGATCATGGTGATGAGTGCACAGCTATGATGATATTGTGAGCCATTGGTTGTATATTTTGGATGGCCTCTATGCGAAGTTATCTTAATGATTTTTTAAAAACTAACAGGAAAGAAGCATTCTTACCAAATAACATTTTAGTCAACACCAAATCACACAACAGCTTTAAAAGTTGTCACATTATCTACAGACTTCTCATATGTAAATAAAATTTCAATGTAAAGGGAAAATAATGAGAATTTACAGGCTTAGTAGATTTACCCTGTTAGACATTTTCAGATGTCCTTAGTTTGGACCAAACAATATATATTCCCTTTGAAAATTATTTGTTCTCACCATTTGCAAGTACAATGGACATGTTCATTACCCAAAACAAAATATATAGATATAGTTAATTATTGTCAACATTTATTTCATATTTTTAAGAATGGTCTGTATTTCAAATATTTCATTTAGTAAATATGGTCCCACAAGTATGCCCCTCCTATGCATTTTGTTAAATTTAGGATATTGGTCTTTGACTTAAAATGGTTAAAATTTTATTTATGTAAAACTAAAACGATTTCTAATTCTTGACTGGGTTTTCTCTTAATGCAGGAAGTTTTACTGGAATTGTTAGAGCAGTGTGTAGATGGCTTATGGAAAGCAGAACGTTACGAAGTAATTTCTGAGATTTCCAAGTTGATCATTCCAATTTATGAGAAACGTCGTGAATTTGAGGTAGGAAATTTAAATATTTTAATCGTTGGCTGTTTTAGTTTCCTGGCTGCTCAAAGCAAATACTATGAAATGGGTCAGATTAAACAATGGGAATTTATTCACAGTTTTGAAGGTGGAAAAATATCCAAATCATATATTTTAATCGTTGGCTGTTTTAGTTTCCTGGCTGCTCAAAGTAAATACTATGAAATGGGTCAGATTAAACAATGGGAATTTATTTACAGTTTTGAAGGTGGAAAAATATCCAAATCAGAGCCTCATCGAGGAGATGCTTTCTTCCCAGAGACCCGTTGCCAGTGATCCTTGGCTACTCTGTCACAAGGCAAAGCACATGGCGGCATCTGCTGGTCTCTCCCTTCTCTTCTGGGTTTCGTTAATTTCAGCTTCTTGCTTCCATGGCTTTCTGTTTGTCTGGATTTCATTCTCTTATAAAAGATTCCAGTAATCAGATTGGGACCTAGCCTGATTGGTCTGGGCCACACCTTAATTGATGTAACCTCATTTAAAGATCCTACTTACAATGGGTCCACACCCACAGGGATGGATTAGATTAAAGAATATGTTTCTCTGGGGAACATAAAGCTTCAAATCACCACGCTGGCCAATGCATTTTATTTTGGTAGTGGATAGACAAGTAATATAGTTACATTACTATCACCCACTATGTTTTCTGAAGAGTAGAAAATTCATTATGACATATTTTATCATAGAATATATATTTAACATGGTATATCATTTTGACACATTCGTACAATTCGAAAGTTATGGTCCTGACGAATGCAATTAAATCCTGAGATTAGAATCCTATGTTCGATTTATATAAATTTTCCAAATGAAATTAAGGGTAAAATATAAATTGAAATTTAGATTAAACCAGCGGTTTTCTGAACATTTTCATTCAGCAACCTCTCTTCTCTCATGTAAAAGCATTAATGTTATCTTCACTTTAAAAAGATGTTGAATTTCCATATTGTCCAGGGAAGAGGCATAGACATAATTCTGATCTTTACATTTCAGTGAGGAGACTAAAGGCGCTGGGATATGACAATGGGGAAGTGATGAGATGTCTGTTATGAGGAATTTTTTCAATATTGGCCTTCCAGATAAAACTGTTAAAAAAGGGTAATTACAAAGTGTAATAGTAACTGAACATCTGTTGCCACCAGCACTGAACAAAATTTTATATATTCAAATTGTCTGCATCCATATCAAAATTACTACCCTCTACTGTGTGGAAAGGAGTGATTTAGGATTCAAGGCATTTAAGAAAAAAAGCAAAACAATTTATCCTTAAGTAAAACAGACAGTGTTTCATTGATGAAGACATTTTCAAGAGTGAAAACCAAATTCACTTAATACTATCTGGATTATGTTCTAATCTGTGCTCCAAACTGTCTCTGATCAAACTCACTTTTTCTTCCTAGGTTCTGGGTCTTCCTCTCTTTGCCATACTTTTGGGTATATGGGGCATGCTGAAAAAACCATAGTGGAGGTCAAGTGATTACGCTAAACTGAGCATTAAATAATAAAGTTGAAGTCATATAGGTGGCAAAGAATAGCTTAAGAGAATGGCCATTACCCCTTCTGTCAAAAGATTATATCCTAAGAACTTTTGTGAGGTTTTTCAAAATAAAGGCCCCATTTTCTGACTCAGATTGACAATCAGGCTATTAGAACCCAGGGGTGTTTGCTACTCAACCAACCAATGATAGACGAGAAAAATATATATATCATCTCTTTACATTAGAGGAAACTGATATTTTCTAAAGGGGACCCATTCCTATTTCCAGTTGGAGTGTAAGGATCTTTGCAGATATCCCAGCATTCTGCTTGAGATGAAATAATTGTTTCTAGGATGCCAATGTTTGATTTTTCTGCGTGTCTCTATGGGATGGGCTAAAGAGTGTCAAGATAAAAGTAAGGAAAATTTCCCCTGGAATTGAATTTATACACAGGGAGGTAATAATATGTGGATGGGATTTTGGAGAAAGAACTTTTGCTTCTTTGCTCCTTTTTACCGGGTGTGCAGAAGAATATATTCTTTGAAATGACTATGAACTTGTATGAAAGCAGTCCTCACTGAGGTTTACACTATTACTTATTTTTATATCTGTATTTAGTTTTCACTTTCAAAAGATTTTGCACAGATTATCTACCCTCATCTCCCTCTAGGCACCAAGAAAGCATTTGTTTCCCTTTTGGTTACAATAAATCAAACATTTAAAAATAGTAGTCAGGGGTGGGCCACAGTGGCTCAGCAGAGTTCCTACCTGCCATGCCAGAGGACCCGGGTTTGATTCCCGGTGCCTACCCATGTAAAAAAATAAATAAATAAAAATAGTAGTCAGTAACTCAATATTTTAAAAGCATGATTGCCATTAAGATGTGAATGAAATGAAGCATTATATTTAGAAACACAGTGTTATAATTTTAAGCTCTACCCTTAAACCTAAGGTTGTTCAGGACTCTTGTCTAATGGTGACAATAGTCAGGAAGGCCATGGGGAAATGACCCTATCAAAACCATTTTGCAAAGGATACATTAGTGCTTTTTTTCCTTGTGCATTCATCTTGAAACCATTTAGTAATTAACCGAAAGACAAAGCTAATTCATATATTATCATTTTTCAGAAACTTACTCAAGTATATAGAACTCTTCATGGAGCTTACACAAAAATCCTGGAGGTTATGCACACCAAAAAAAGACTTTTAGGCACTTTCTTCAGAGTTGCCTTTTATGGCCAAGTGAGTATGCTCTAA
The DNA here is from genome assembly GCF_023851605.1 of Tamandua tetradactyla. Taxonomy (NCBI): domain Eukaryota; kingdom Metazoa; phylum Chordata; class Mammalia; order Pilosa; family Myrmecophagidae; genus Tamandua; species Tamandua tetradactyla. The sequence continues at coordinate 48,814,363 of NC_135353.1, read as the reverse complement.
TTCATAAAGTTGTTTTTCTTTTTAAACATTCACCTTTGAATTGTTAGATTACTACAGCAGCAGTTATTGGTTGTAGATTTCTGTCTAGATAGAGTGCCTGTCACAACAGCAGAGAGCCTCTTTTGTAAGTGTAAAGTTCACTTTGTTTCCCATATCTAAACCAGTTAGGTCAGAGTACAACATAGGAGATTTGAATTTTTCTGTTTCATTTTCCATTAAGCTTATTAAAGTATAAATATTTAATCAAGTGGTTAGAGCTTTCAAATAAACAGGTAAGTATACAGGGGAATGAAGGAAATCTAGTATGGAAATATTTAGGCCAGTAATATGTTCATATTTTTGTAAATTTTAAAATTCTCATTTATTTGAAGCTAAAAAGTTGACTATATGCATGTGGCTTTTGGTAATATTTTCTTATTTAAAATCAACTTCAAATATATTATTGCAAGTTATTTAGGTATATTTTCTTTAATTGCTCTTTGCTCATGCTTTTTACAAATTATTATCTTTTTAACTTTACAATAGTCCTTTTTTGAAGAAGAGGATGGAAAGGAGTATATCTATAAAGAGCCAAAGCTTACAGGTCTCTCCGAGATTTCCCTGAGACTTGTTAAACTTTATGGTGAAAAATTTGGTACTGAGAATGTCAAAATAATTCAAGATTCAGACAAGGTAACACATGCCCTGCATTTTGAAGTGTCTGTTTGTTTGTTCTAAGCATGGTACATTGTTCTTTTTCCCAGAAATAGAGCCTTTCCAGATAGTGAAAGAAAAGACAGGGACTTGGGAGTCAGAGAGACCAGGGTTCAAATCTCCATTCTCTGCCACTCACTAGCTGTGTGACCATGGGGAAGTTACTTATCCTCTCTGTGCCTCATTTTTCTCATTAGTAAAATGGAGATCATATAAACATTTAACTCATGGAGTTGCTGTATGGATTAAATGAGTTAATGTATGGAAGGTGATTAGTTGAGTTCGTGGGACATAGAAAGCGTACTTTTTATTAATAGAAGCTAGCATAGATTAGTTATTATTGTAAATGCTTTTGTACATCATGTTTCTCGATTACATGCTTCATGATTAAAATCAGCTCGAGGCACACATTTTATCCTAAGATATCCTTAGTTCAGTAATATCAACTGTAGTTAAATCTGCAGTGAACTAGGTTTAGATGAGATGGCTTGGGCTTTGCTCTAAAGATTATCATCCTATTAGGCCCTGCCATGGCAGGATGGGAAAGGTTCCAGAAAGAGGAGCTCTTACCTAGGAAACGCACAGTTTTCTGTAGAGAGAATTTTGAGAAAGTACAGTTGGAATACCTGACTGCCCTTAGTTGCCATGGGTGTGCCTAGGATGAGACATGATTTGTAAGGTAGGAAGGTCCTATACCATTTAGGATTTGTAGGCTACAGCAATATTTACTGAGTGACTATAGTGTCCATAGTGCTATGAAAAGCACTCAAAGGCTAGCAGGCTATATTGCTAGAGTGAAAAGCCTGTGGCAACGATAAAGACATTTCAGTGTCTAGCCTGAAAATAATCTCTTCGCTTTGTGGACTTACAAATATCTCTTGGAAACAGTTTTATTTTGAACACACACTTATAACATTCAAAAATAGATTTGCTCTGTTTGGGGTGATGGAAAAGTTTGGGCAATGAATGATGATGGTGGAAGCACAACTTTGTGAATATGATTAACACCACTGAATTGTATATTTTAAAGTGGATAAAATAGAAAATTTTGGGATGTATATAAGTTATCAGGAAAAATAACAACAACAACAACATAGAACTGTATAACACAAAAGAATGAACCCTAATGTAAAACTATGGGCTATAGTATTATCATAATAGTATTTCATCAGTTATAACAAAGGCACCACACTACTGCAAATTATTAATAATAGGGAAAACTGTATGTGGGTGGCAGTGTATAAAAAGTCTGTACTCTTAGGCATGATTTTTCTGTAAATGTAAAACTGCTCTAATAAGAAAATAAAAAATAGATTTGCTAGTAGGTTCAGAACTCACTAATATGTGGCCAAATCTCCCTACTTTTTATCAGTTTCGCTATTTTGTGCTATTTTATGGAATTAAGACAACAGATTATCTTAGACCTGTGCCCACGCTATAAATTACTGTAAATGGAAGGTAATGGAAAGCCAGGATTTCTGAACATTATTCAATTTTCTAATTTATTCTGTCACTGCAAACCTGGCCAAAGAGTGCTGGATTCCTGACATTATTCATTATGTACCATACTTTAGTCATTCTCCATAGCCACAGCCATAATAAGCAGATAGTACCTTTAAAAATACTTTTTTTTTAATGTGTGAAAGTAAAAATTAAAAACACTCTTATCTTGCCAAAAAGCAAAGTCTACTTAAAGGCATAGACAATCTGAAGAGAGTTTGGCAGTATCTACCAATATTTTAAATGTACATGTCCTTGAACCCAGCAATTTCACATTTAAGAGTTTGTCTTACAGATATACACACACAAAGATGTACATATAAAGATGTTCACTATTGCAAAGTTTGTATTGCAAAAACCTGGAAACAACCCAAACTTTCAAAATGGTTAAGTAAATGGCAATGGTACCCACATAATGGATATAGTCACTTAGACATTTTATAAAGTGATATATTTTTGAGTATTGATATGAACATTTCAAGATATACTACTAAGGGAAAAAAGGCAAGGTACAAAGATAGTATGCATAGTCTGATCACATTTATGTAAAAACTGATAGGCACATGTTCTCACTTATATATGCATAGGAAATTTCTGGGATAATACATACAAAATTGATAGCCATGGTTACCCTTTAAGGAATAGGACTAGAATCTTAGGTAGGAAGAAATAATTTTTTACTTTTCATGTATACTTGTTTTTGTACTGTTTGAATGTTTTGCCTTATTTCTTTTTTATGCTTTGCTTTAGCCAAATTATCTCAACTATCTCCTGAGGCCTCTGTGGAGAAATCAGCTTTTTAATGGAAGAGAAAATAATGTTAAGGTTTCTAGAGATAGGCTTGTACATTTCCCAGTGAGAACAAGTAGAATGGACTTAGAGAAGTTAAAAGATGCTAAGAAACATTCTGTTCCCCCATTATTCTCCTGTATATGTGGAGAGATAAAAAAGGACACAGGAATGTTTCTTGGGATGTTTTGCTTCTTTTTATTTCTTTTTTGTTTGTTTCTTTTCTACACTAAACACAAAAAGGCCTATCATAAATTGCAATGATATTGGAGTCCCTTTTGAGACCAAGGTACAAGTCAGATTTAATTGGGAGAACGTTAAAAAAGAGGGTTCTGAGCGTAGTCTGGAGTTAACAGGGAAGACCGTTCAAGAGAAAGTTATTAGAGCCCAAAGATCAAAGCTCCAACAGGGCAGGGACAATTCAGGGATTTACCTCCCATGGTACAACCTCTTAACATGGAATTTAGACTATTCCTGAAATGGTTTCAGTCAATAACTACAGATACACTTGTGTGTCTCTGGAATAGAATCATAATGCTTCCCTATGGTCCTTTTCCTCCATACTGTAGGATAAGATTAAGAAAATGCAGTCAAGAATACTTACCCTCACAATGTTAAACACTGCTGATAGATGTACAAATTGGTAAACTTTCCCATAGGATAATTTATATTGGAATCCTTACAAACATGCAAATCCATTAGCTAAGCAACTTCTCCAGGACTTTATCCTAAAGAAAAAGTCAGAGAAAATGCATATAGCTTTAAATACAAGGGTGGTTATCAGGACATTATTTACAATAACAAAAAATTGGAGAACAATCTATCTACTAATGAGAGGAATGGTTCAATAAATCATGTTTATCCGTGTAGCTATTAAAAGGCATGATAATGACTATAATATAGAGCTATAATAACTAATGTATTTTTAAAGAATCATATTATGAAAAATGCTCCGCATGATCCCAATTTTGTAAATATATGCATAGGAAAAAAGATTAGAATGAAATAGATGAAACTGAAAAATAGTCACTGTTCTTTTACAGATTTTATTTTCTTCATACATTTCTTGAGTCTCAAAATAGGTTTCTGTAATTTCTTAATAAAGTTTCTGTAATTCTTTATAATGAGAACAATATCTTTGATTAAATAAAGAACAGGTTTAATATCAAAAATATATGAAGAAACTCCTACAACACAACAACAAAAAGGTGAATAACCTGATTTAAAAACGGGCCAAGGGAAAAAAAACAAAAAATTTTTTAAAAAAATGGGCCAAGGACTTGAATAGACATTCCTCCAAAGTAGATGTCCATTAGCCAACAAGCACATGAAAAGATGCTGAACATCATTAGCTATTAGGGAAATGCAATCAAAATCACAGTGGGATGCCACTTCACATCCAGTAGGATAGCTTCTGTTAAAAAAAGATAGACTTGCTGGCAAGGGTGTGAAGAAATTCAAACCCTCATGCATTGTTGGTAGGAATGTATAATGGTACAACTGCTGTGGAAAGCAGTCTGGTGGTTCTTCAAAAAGTTCAACAGAATTACCATGTGACCCAGCAATGCCACTTCTGGGTATATACCAAAAATAATTGAGAAAAGGGACTCAAACAGATACCTGTACACGAACGTTGATAGCAATTTTATTTACAATAAACAAAAAAAGGTGGAAGCAACCCAAGTAACCATCAATGATGAATGGATAAACAAAATGTGGTATATACATGCAATGAAATATCATTCAACCATAAAGTTCAGTTACATACTACAATGTGGATGACCCTTGAGATTATTATGCTGAATAAAATAAACCAGACACAAAAGAATGAGTGTAGAATGATTCCACTTACATGAAATATCTAGAATAAGCAAATTCATAGAGACAAAGTAGATTAGATAATATAGGGGATGGGAAATTATAGTTTAATAGGTATAGTGTCTGGGGTGATGAAAAAGTTTTGGTAATGAGTGGTGGTAAAGGTTGTACAATATTGTGAATATAATACCATTTAATTATATACTTAAATGTGGTTAAAATGGGAACTTTTATATGTTACCACAAGAAATTTTTAAAAAATAAAGTACTCACCCCTCCAGGTGTGTGTTCAGTTTAGAACACAATCATAATGACTATGTTCCTAAATGGCTCTCAAATGAGTTAGTGGCTTACCTTATCCCCTTTTCTTTTCCATTGCATTAAAAACATCTGTTTTGTAGGTAAATACCAAAGAGCTTGATCCAAAATATGCTCATATCCAAGTCACTTATGTGAAACCCTACTTTGATGACAAAGAACTCACAGAAAGAAAGACTGAATTTGAAAGAAATCATAATATCAACAGATTTGTTTTTGAGGCTCCTTATACTTTGTCAGGCAAAAAGCAAGGCTGTATAGAAGAACAGTGCAAGCGCCGAACTATCTTGACTAGTAAGTAGGACTCTGCATGTTAACTTCTTATTTGACTTGTTCCTTCTTGATACACAAAAGTAGCAGCTGGCTAGCAGGAAAATGTAACTGAAATTTTACTCATTCTTTGAGCTGCTGTTCAGTTTCTAGTTTACACAAACCTGTCCAATGTGATAAACCATAGTTTTCCTAAATGTAATCATGTTTGCTCAGAGGTATCTCATGAAGAGAATTTCTCTCTTAATCCTGTAGTAGTAAAGTACCATATGGTACCCTAAGGCATCTTGCAGACAAAGCATGGGGAGAATTAAACACAATGGATTGTTTTTCCTTTACTTTGGCTGTTTTAACAAATTATTTTTATGATAGTTGATCATTCTTAATATTTTAATAGCTTCAAACTCATTTCCATACGTGAAGAAGAGGATCCCTATAAACTATGAACAGCAGATTAATTTAAAACCTATTGATGTTGCTACTGATGAAATAAAAGATAAAACTGCAGAGCTGCAAAAGCTTTGCTCCTCTGCCGATGTGGACATGATTCAGCTCCAACTTAAATTGCAGGGCTGTGTTTCTGTGCAGGTACGTTGGTAACCAAACATGAATTAAATGTTTCTTAATGTTTCTCTTTCTTACATAAAGGTACAGAACAAACATTGATTGTAATTGTGTATTATACTCTGGTAATATTTTTGATCGACTTAATAAAGAAATTGCATTTAAATTAATTCTTATAAATTTTGTGTTATATCAGCTGACTTGGCATTAATTGCAGTGATTGTAGCCAAGTCCCATATTTACATATCAAAAATCATTAGCTGAGTTAGTAGAATATTGTCTTTACTGGTTATTTGCTTTAGATAATGATTTTTCAATAAACTTGTAGTAAGAAAAATAAACATTTCTCAAATACGTATTTTTAATATATTTTGGGGTTTTTTCCCTAAAAAGGAGAGATGCAAAAACCTACTTATTAATTATATTCTGACAACTCTCTCATATTTATTTTTCTCCTTTTGTAATTTAGGTCAATGCTGGTCCATTAGCTTATGCAAGGGCTTTCTTAAATGACTGTCAAGCCAGCAAGTATCCACCTAAGAAAGTAAATGAGTTGAAGGATATGTTTAGGTAAGTGCTTTGTAGTTTTCAGAGTAGACCCCTATTTTTTTGCTCAAATTTTCTTCTTAAAAATAGGCAAAAGTTTTCCCCAAATAATACTTCTCCCAAAAGAGATACTCTTCAAAAACTCTGTTCTTTTCAATATCTAAGTGGCCTCCTATTAATACTTTAAGTAGTGAGGAAATGTGTGATCTCTTGCATGCTGTGGAATATTAATGTTCTTATGGTCCAAGAGATTGAATATGCCAAAGTACCTTATTATTTTGCATATTTTATGCCACAACCACAAGCCAACATTCATTAAGTGATTTCCTTCATTGCCTGATTGACCGCATGTTATTTCATTTCAGATCATTTAGGGTAGGAATGAAAGTGGGGCTGGGGATGGTTGCTAGCTCCTTTAGTGTGTCCTTACTTCCAGTTGGATTCTGTCAGTCTAGGATTTACAATATCTTCAGTGGACAGCTCTGTAAGCTAGGGTATGCTGTGACAGTAGGTGAGCTGGAGGGTTTCACACCAACTCTATATTCCTTCATCCTGGAAATGACATGTATCCCTTCTGCTCAAAGCCATGCTCAGACACATGACCCTACTTAGCTGCACAGAGACTGAGATATATGGGGAATCACATGAGCATATCTGTAGGTCATGCATTAGAAAAATTATGTTTTGAAAATATTCTGTATTCAGAATCGGAGAGACAGAGAGTTGACTGAATTAGACTAAGGAGATACATATCACCTATCTGCTCATTTGCCCCTAACTAAATTCCATTTATTTTTCCTGTCTGCATATTTTTAGCTTTTCCAGGTTACATAGTAACCCATTATCATTCATTCACCAATATTTATTAATGCCTGGCATGTACAAAAGGCTCTGCTGGTTGCTGTGACAAGGATACAAAACAAATGGGCAGTGAAATACTTTGTCCCCTAGGACCTAGACTCTAATTGTGGCATTAACTATAAATACACAAAATTATGAAAAATACTTTTTTGATGGATCGTCAACTTCTCTGCCCCCACTCTTATGAGCCCAAATCACACACTATACACCTATAACACCCAGCAATACACTAGGTACATAGTAAACCCAAAATAAAATTTTTAATGAATGGCTCATTATATACAGCTGCAAATTAATATAGCACAAATTTAGTTGATAAAATACAAAGTAAAGGGCTGAGCAAAGAGGCTTTCTAGAGTATGTGTTTTGAGCCAGATCTGAAGGAGGTAAGAAACCAAAGGGTGGAGATGGAAAAGAAAGAAGGTATTTCAGGCTTAGGAAGTGGTGTTCGCAAAGGCACGGTGAGAAAGTATAGGATTCTAGTCTACCTTCTAGGCAAGTGATTGTTATCAAATTGATTATTAGTGAAACTTTGTAGTAATGAATAATAAAACCTTTATCTGTGTTCATCCACAGGAAATTCATACAAGCTTGCAGCATTGCACTTGAACTAAATGAACGGCTAATTAAAGAAGATCAAATTGAGTACCATGAAGGCCTAAAGTCAAATTTCAGAGACATGGTAAAAGAATTATCTGACATTATCCATGAGCAGGCAAGTATTAGGATGGTTGAGATGAAAATATGATCTAGGGTCCCTAAAGCATTGCTTAGTAAATCCATTAGTTTGAAATGCATTGCCTTAAAGTTACTCAGTCTATATTTTAATATTTGCTCATTTTATCTTTAATCACTTGAATGATACAATACAAATTGAACTTGAAGCAATTATCCAGAGCAATTATCAATAATAAACTATGCTATTCTTTGTGCCATAATGTCACTAGAAACACTGGATGAGTAAGGCTGAACTGAACATAGATAAGAGCCTCTCAAGAAGGGTCCTAAAGAAGTAAAAATAATTGGCTCAGTAGCTAAGTCCCTAAATGAGTATCCCTTTCTTGGCTGTAAGAAACTAGATGCTGTCATTTAGGTGACATCCTGACTGATTTCCAAAATTTGAACGATTGTCTTCATATCCATACTGCCTGCAAAACTCTATTTCCATAAAACTTCTTAACACTTTAATCTGCAATTGGGTGTTAATGACAATTACAGCTAATTTAGCAAAATACAACCTGGGAAAATAAGCAAAGAACTGATCCTCACAACCAAATTATATCATAATTAAGTAGTTTTAACTTTTATATACCTACTGACCTTTAGAAAACCCAGGTACTCCTGGATCATCCTGGTAAACTTCATTTCTATATTAGGATCCTGAAATTTGTATTCGCAACCACTCTATATATGGATTGCCACTTAATTATTTTAATATTTTAAACATGTTTGTAAAAGTCCCAGCGTGATGGTCCCTCAGTGACTATTAAGCTTATCATAAAGTCTCCTTTTCTTACTAATGAAAACACCTAATAAGATAAAAGTTTGCTTCAGGAACACTTCAAATGGTTGAGTTTAAAGAAATTAAAGAATTTTAAAAAGAAACCAGGTGAACCACAGTCCTTTAGAGAACAGGTTCTTAAAACTGATTCCTGAAAAAAGAGCCTCCTTAGTTGTGATATCTGCCTATCAGTGATTGATTAAAGACTCACTTCAATCCCCTGTGTAAGACTCACAAAAAAAGTACATCCAAATAGGCAGAACTTCAGTGTAATGAGCAGGAAAAGAAGAGGAGGGATGCTTCTGAGAAAGCAAAAGCTAGTTGACACTGAATCGAATGGTATCTCTCTGAATGTATTTTGTATGTTTTTTACTTAGAGCTGTGGGAAATGTAGTTTCAATTAGCATATGGTTGCATTGAGTGATCGGGAGTCTCATTTTCCAAAGAGTGTCATCTTCTCAGATTGAAGAAATCCAGTCATTCAGCCTTTCATTATCCCGTCTGCTTAATGAAACTAATTGTCCCAGTCCCCTTCTTGCCCATTCTCAGGGCTGAGTACCTGGGAATCTTGTGTGCTGGAAAAGTCTGGAGTCAGCAGTCTGTGTCTTTCTTTTGTGATCTTTACTCCTATTAGCCCACTTCGAAGTCAGTTCAGATGGCTCCAAGGCATCCTTCTGCTGCTAAGTTTCCATGGGTCCATGTTTTCCTCCTTCCCAAAGCAGCCAGGTGATGAGGCCTAGGAGGGTAGGAAACCATTCCACTTCCTTTATTGTCTATCTCAAGCTCAACCCATGAGTACAATGGGGGTATAACTCTCTTTGACGTCACTGTTCTGCAGTATATTTTTCTTAGACTACAGAATTTGTTCCTTGAATCTGCTTCATGGGATTTTGTTCCTTGTAATGTATCAGCAAAAAAAAAAAAAAGTATCAACAAAAAAAAATTCCCCTTTGCAAAAGATAAAAAACAATGCTATACATTGTTTTAAGGCAGTGTGTACTATATTACAGTTATTTAATTTGCATGCAGCTGTGTGACCTAGCCTTGAACTCTAAATTATTCAAATTGAGAGCAGTTATTCATTGTACTGTTTATTACTGTAACCAAGATATTTAGAGCAGTCATTTTATAAAGTTTTATTTCCTAAACAATGGTTTTTATAAATCTGTTGTCATATTTCCCACCTGTTGTATCAGTTAATTCCCATAAACCATGGCTACTTAATTTCATTCTAGAAACTGATATTCAGATCCTTGATATGAAAACTAACCAAGAAAATCATAGTTCCTATTGGTTTATATTTAGTAAGCTTTCTGTCATAATGTAACATTCAGATGTACCTTATTTGGGGCAAATGTTGTCTTTATAGTGAATTATCGTGTATCAGTATTTTCCATTAGATTCTCTAAATAAACCATTTTTTAGTAATACACTTCAGGGAGACATTATTTCCCAACGGAAAATGTAGTAATACCTCAAAATAAGACAAAATGTAAATTATTGAAATATGAAATATACTATTGGGTTCCATAAGTGATTGCTTGACAAAAATATATGGCCTGGATATTCCTTGGCTTTTTTTTTTTTTTTTGCTTCTTGGCTCACTGTTTCAGAGGACAGAAAGCTTGTTTCCTTCCCAGGTTTGGTATCTTCTGTTCGCTGGCAATCTCTAGGGTTCCTTAGTTTTTCTGTTGCTTGGCAATGTACAGGGAGGCATCTTCTCTTTTCTATTCCAGTGTCCTTGTTTCTGCCATGGCTTCTCTCTCCATGTCCAGTTTCCTTTCTTTGCTTATACGAACTTCAGTCATATTGGGTTAAGGCCCACCCTCATCCAATTGGGGCACACCTTAACTAGTAACATCTTCTAAGGTCTTGTTTACAAATGGTTTCACAGCCACATGGATGGATTTAAGTTAAGAACATGCTTTTCTGGTGTACATAACTCCAAGCCACTATAATGCTTAACAAGCAAATGTGTAAACTAATACTTATATTTTATTTTTTACAATCACAATTGACTTTTGTGGTAGTTAGATTCAGTTGTCAACTTGGCCAGCTGAAGGTGCCTAGTTCTGTTGCTGTGGACATGAGCCAATGGCATGTGAAGCTCATCTGTCACTGATTACATCTACATTCGGCTAGGAGGCGTGCAGTGAATGATGTTTGATTTACCTGGCTGGTGCTTAAATGAGAGAGCTCAGTGCAGCACAGCCAAGAACCTCAGCATGCCTCACCTCAGCACTAGCAGCTCAGCCCAGGCCTTTGGAGATGCAGAAAGGAATCACCCTGGGGAAAGTTGTTGGAACCCAGAGGCTTGGAGAGAAGGCCAGCAGAGATTGCCCTGTGTCTTCCCACATAAGAAAGAACCTCAGTTGAAAGTTGGCTGCCTTTCCTCTGACAAACTATTCGTTTTTAACGAAATAAATCCCCTTTTATTAAAAGCCAATCCATCTCTGGTGTGTTGCATTCCAGCAGCTAACAAACTACAACAACTTTTTTTCTTTTTTGTGAAAAATAACATATATACAAAAAAAGCAATGAATTTCAAAGCACATTGCAACAATAGTTGCAGAACAGATTTCAGAGTTTGGTATGGGTTACAGCTCGACAGTTTTAGGTTTTTACTTGTAGTTGCTCCCAGACACTGGGGATTAAAAGAAATATCAATATAGTGATATTTTAACATACTCATTTGTTAAACCCTACCGTCTTTGTATAACTCCACCATCACCTTTGATCTTTCTCCCACTCTTTAGGGGTATTTGGGCCATGCCCATTCTAACTTTTTCATGTTGGAAGGGGCTGTCAATATATGGAATGGGGGGAATGGAACTAGTTGATATTCTAGAGAGGCTGGTCCCTCTAGGTTTCAAGACTTATCTTGTCCAGGGACCCACCTCGAGGTTCTGTTACCCTAGTGCATGGGACCTTTATAGAATCTTATATAATACCCTAGGTGTTCTTTAGGATTGGCAGGAATGGTTTTGGCTGGGGTTTAGCAAGTTATGATAGGTAGCAATGTCTTACTGAAGCTTGTGTAAGAGTGACCTCCAGAGTATCCTCATGACTCTATTTGAACTCTCTCAGCCACTGATAACCTTATTTGTTGCATTTCTTTTCCCCCTTTTGGTCAGGATGGCATTTTTGATCCCATGGTGCCAGGGCCAGGCTCATCCCTGGGAATTATCTCCCACAAACTTGGTCTTTTTAAATGTAATATGTTATAGTGTCCAAAAGTAAATGGTCCTTTTTAACAATTCTTCAACCTTTTGACTTTATTAAAACAGGATTTTTCTCTATTAATTGCACATTTCTTAGTTGGTGTGGCCTCTGTAAAGGTCTGTTTATGTTCTGTAATTTCATCACAATGAGGACCCTATTTGCTTGTCACACCAGACAGGTGTGGATAATCAATTAGTTATCTCTTAAACCTCTACTATGATTTTGGATCAATATCAGGAATTATGATATTTGTAAGAATTGTCTCTATTATGGATTCCCCTTCAACCTTATGATTTGTAGCAACACAAATGATATGACTAAGTAGCGCCACCATATACTAATTTCCAGGCTTGATACTTGATGCTAAAGTTTCAGAGCTAATTTGAGAACCACATATTGAGGGCATGAGACGTAAGCTGGACCTTCTAGTAAAGAGGTTGAATGAAATGTGCATGTTATTCTTTTTTCTCTAGCCCAAGCATAAATTCTCTGTTGCTTTTGATCTCACTATAATGGAGAATTTTTTTCATACTGATAGTAATATGAATATATATGTTTATGTACTTATGGAAACATAATATTTGTATTTTATATTTATGATGTTCTTTTCCAAGAAAAAATGTGTTTCAATTAGCTTATATAATAATAGTGTGTCTTAAAAATATGCACTTAAAATTTTATCTTCATTTAACGTTATTTCTAAGTCTCCAAGGAAAGGACATGGATATCTGCATGTTTGCAAGCCCCACAGGTGACTTTGAGAAGAATCCACTGTTTAGAACTCTTGTCAAGACTGTCTGTTTTAAAAAAAATTATTTTAAAGATTCTTACTTTCTATTGAATTTTGCATTTTAAATTGTTTTGTTTTTCTTGAAAAGTAACCTGATCTTTTTTGCTTTTTTGATATGCTGCCTTTATAATACAGCTTTGAAGACTTAAGTCGGTAATGTTATTCTTTGCTCTTTCTGCTTTATGTCATTTTAAATAGCCAAGTGTCAGTGATATATTGAAATGTGTCTGTAATTTCATTTACACATTCTTTTTTGGCAGTGGCTATTTTGCTTCATGATAAACATGCAGATTTCTTTTGTTTTAGATATTGCAAGAAGACACAATGCATTCTCCCTGGATGAGCAACACATTACATGTATTTTGTGCAATTAGTGGTACATCAAGCGACAGAGGTTATGGTTCCCCAAGATATGCTGCTGAAGTATGAGGACATGGCAGATGCAAAATGACAAGACTGACCTTTCTCAGGAATATTCGGAGCTGTGCAAATATTAAAATTTAAAGATTTGATGTACATGGAGTGTTATCTCCTGACACCAAAATTTTCATGCTTTCAAACAGGGTGCTTACATATTTGTAAATATTTAAGCAACTTGAAAGTGCCTGGAAAATTGCACCACTGTGCTTGGTTTGTACTTTTTTTAGGTAAATCTATATACTGAAAAGTAAAGCTCAAAAACGTTAATTCAATTTGCTTAATTATTGCTTAAAATAGTGGTACTATGTAAAGTTGTACAATGAAACTCAATAAAAGGTAAAACTTATTCATAATTAGAAATGAAGGAAATAATACTTTGAACTTAGCCTTTTTCTTAAAGAAGCTCAATTTGTTATCATACTACTCCTTGAAGAAAAATATTGATAAGATTTCCATAAAACATGAGAGATAATTTGAATTCTTACCTATTATTAGTCAAGTCTGGCACTAAAAGAACCAAAGGCATTATTTAACAAGGACATTTTCAGAAGGAAAGGTTGTACATGGAAATACCTAGTTTGCTGTTGCTTGAAGTTTTGATCTGATGATGCTAGGTAATTGAGTTAGTCTCTTTTCCTTGTAAAGAGATGAGGAATTCATATGTGGCCTAGGTTTCCCTAGCAAGCAGCATTTGTTGCCAAGCCAGAATGTCTGGGGCTATCCATAAAGCTAAACAAAACATTTCTGACAATTTGTAGTCAGTACGTTCTATGTAACTGCAAAGCTTTAGTAACAGAGTCTAAGATGGGCATTTGGTAATGATAATTTTCCTCAGTTACAGGATCAACAAGCTAAATTTGATAGGACTTGGTGGTTGCAGTATGCCTTGGATCAGATACGTAACCACCCTAAACAGATTTAGAAACTCCTATCTAGGGATTACATTTCCATCTAAGAAGAAACTTCAAATTATGTAAATAATTCAGGAGAAACCCAGGTGAGGGAACTGATTTTAGCTTAAATTTAACATATCATTTTGGCTGCCTTCCATGTAAACTGAGTTCTGGGTTTATTTTCCTTTTGCAGTTTAGCCTATTTACAGCCAAAAAAAAAAAAAAAGAAGCACTGACATAAAGGAATTACGTGGAGCCTTGGCTTTTTAAATTCTTTATGATCAAGTAAATGTTAGAGATAGGCTCCTTGGCTTGACCATTCTTCTTTACATATTTTTTTACTCACCTTACAGAAAATGTTTATTCGTGCCATATAGCCAACAGTGCTTACACAAGTGTGCAGTGATGTCCTGTGCTCCCATCTGGTGTGTTAGCTGAAGCTTTCAAAGCTTTACTTCTTTTATCAGCACTCCTGACTTTAAAAACGATGAGGCCCATCAAACTCATTCCTGCCCAAATCTCCTAGTAGACTTGGGTTTAGTAGGGCTTCATGGACAGCCAAACACTTTTAATAATGCTTTGAAGCACCTTGGTGCAGGACAAGTGGCTCAGGGCAGACCAAGAATCCATGGCCAATAGCTCCAAAAGGTCACCTGGTATGCTTCATGTATCATTTTTAAGCCTTTGGGGGAGCATGAAATTATTTATTGAAAAACAGTTTATCTTATTAGGGTGTGCAGAAGTATTTCAGAGGCAGTTTATAATTCTGTAATATCTTGGAGTTAATTTTACCTTTAAAATGACTATTTTGACATGTATATATAAGGAACCTCGTTCCTCAAGTGAATGCTGCCATCTGAGAGTGAGGCCTTTTGGGGAAACTGAGATGCTCTTTTGTCAATAACAGGTAAATATCACATCCCCCAGCACTGTGGGTAATTCTTCCAAAAGTATAATAAATGGGCCCTGTCCTCAAGGAGCTTGCAATCTAGTTGTGCAAAACACACACGGAATTACATAACAGAAGAATTAACAATATCAGACATGAAAAGTTCTATATGAATATTGACAAACGAATGACACTGTCCATAATTCTTAATCACATTCAAGGAAGGATCAATGTGAATTGTATTGTTCAGGGAGGGCTTTATGGACAAAAGTAAACATGTAGCCAAACTTTCAATGATGGGAGAAGATTCTAGGCAGGAGGAGCATCATAAACAAAGGTGTAAAGAGAATTAGCAGAATTTCAGGGGATAACCAAGAAGCCAGTTTTGTTCAAATGAGTGGTAGATGATAAATCTAGAAAGGAAGTTTGGGGCCAGATTTTGGAAAAGAATGCCAGGTTAGTAATATTTAGAGTATACTCAGTAAGCATAGGGGAGCCAGACAAGGTTTTTAAACAGAGACTACTTGATTAAATGCTATTTTTTAGGAAGTTAACATTTTATACTACTGGCAGATGTATTTGAGATAGAAAGAGATGGAAACAGGGAAACCAATTTAGACAACCATTGGAATGACCTAATTATGAGTCCATAAAATCCTGAAATCAAATTATATGAATAGGAGTGGAGAAGAAAGGAAAAGTACAAGAAACATATGGAAAGAATGAACAGCACTCATTGGATGGATATGGAGAAAAAAGGAAAAGTTAAAAATAAGTCTTCTTCCCGTGGCCAGTTCTCAGTGGCATGGCACAGTTTCACTAGTTTTATTTTGTCAGCTTTTGGACTAAGAGCAGCAAGCTATGAAGAACAAGGTGGAGGACCCGGGTTTGATTCCTGATGCCTGCCCGTGTTAAAAAAAAAAAAAGAAAAAGAACAAGGTGGGTTAGACTAGAGAGAGCCAGGCAAATGTGTTTCAAAACACTGTGTGTACTAGGTATTATCATTTATGTACTTTAATGATTTCATGAAGTGATTTGGCCTCTAAAATTAATTCACATCGCAGAGTACATTTCTGCTATTCTAATTATTTTGTAATTACGCTTCAGTCCAATTTCCCTTGGAAACCATTGTTTTGATAGTTTTCGGACATACTTTGAAATGTTGATTGTCACCACTGTAGCATTGGTTTATCACTATAGTAATAAACCATAGAGAAAAATAAGTAATCTCATGCAAATTTTCATAGTAACCAGTTGTCACCAGTTCTGTAGCATCATGTCTATAGATGGGATTGTTACTCTTCCCATATTTACATAATTTGACTGAATATGTAAATATTGCAAGCATCTTTTTAAAAATGAAATAGAAAGCAGCAGTGGTAGCAACAGCCTTGAAACCATGACCAATGTAACATGGAACTAGAGATGACTCACTGGTTAATTAGTAAACTAAAAAGGTCATAAGAAGAAGAACCCAAGCGTTTTTATAAATATTAGTTTTATCTGAGATGAAAAATCTGAGCCAAGTATTAGAATTATAAGACTTTCCAAACTCTTCAAAATATTAATGATTGTATATATATTTCAGGCTTCTGATCCACAAAATGTTGGCCTACTTTCACAACACTAGTTTGGCTATCAAAACATAGAGGGAAAGGTATAGATTAAAACTTGGTTGGGGGTGGAGAGAAGGTTTGTATAAGAAGGCTATTTACCTATCCTGGGACTTGGCCCATAACAGTGTTTTGTACCTGGTTGCAGTTAATGATAAATGCTTTTTTTAGTCCCTAAATATATAATGGTCACTCTTATAAGAAAAGTGAATGATGCTTATCCAACTCCTGAATGAAGCTGTGACTGAATTCAAAGATTTTTACCTCTATATGGCATTTTAATACTTTTTCCAACATGCTTTATTTTCCTTCATTTTTAACAGTTTTTTTAGCCACAATTCACCCATGTAAAATGTACAATTCAATGGTTTTTAACATATTCAGAGTTTTGTAACCATCACTACAATTTTAGAACATTTTTACCATCCCCCAAAGAAACCCTGTATGCATTAGCAGTCACTCCCAATTCTACCCTCTCCCTCAAACCAACTCCCAGTCCTAGGCATAAAACTAATCTACATTCTCTCTCCAGATTTGCCTATTCTGGACATTCCGTGTAAATGGAATAATACAATATGTGGCCTTTTGTGACTGACTTCTTGCTTTTAGCCTAATGTTTTCAAAACCATTCATGTTGTAGCATGAATCAGTACTTCATTTTTATGGCTACATAATATTCCATTATATTTTATCCATTCATCAGTTTAATGGACATTTGAGTTTATTTCTACCTTCTGACTATTTTGAATAATGCTGCTATGAACAGTCATATGTAAGTTTTGTGTGGATATATGGGTTTTTGTTTTTGTTTTCTGCTGTGGCAGAGCCGCATTTCATTACTTTTCCGTGTGAGTATCCCGTTATTGCATTTGTTGAATTTTTGTTTGTTTGCTTGCTTGTTTGTTTTGTTTTTGGGAAGTGCATGGGCCGGGAATTGAACCTGGGTCGCCAGCATGACAAGCTGGACATGTTTTTAATTCTCTTAATATCTAGAAGTGGAATTATTGGGTCATATGATAACTCTACTTTTTGAGGAGCTGCCAAACTTTAACATATAGGCTGTATCATTTTACATTCCCACCAGCAGTGTATGATGGTTCCAATTTTTCCACATCATGACCTGCACTTACTTTCAGTTTTCTCATTAGAGCCATCATAATGGGTATTAAGTGGTATCTTGTGGTTTGTGCTTTTGATTTGCATTTACCTGATGGCTAATGATGTTGAGCACCTTTTCATGTGCTTATTAGCTATTCTTGTACATTTTGGGAATATATGTTCAAATATTTTTCATGTTTTAAAATTTGATTGTCTCTTATTATTGAGCTATAATTCTTTATATATATTCTGGATTCACGTCCAGTTTTACATATATATATATATGTAAATATATGTATATATATATATGTTTTACAAATATTTTCTCCAATTCTATAAGTTGTCTTCATTTTCTCAGTGGTATCCCTTGAAGCACAAAAAATTTGGTTTCTTTTTAATTTTGATGAAGTCTGGTTTGTTTTATTTTATCACTTGTGCTTTAGTGTCATATCTAAGAAGGCTTTGCCAAATCCAAGTCCACAAATATTTACACCAATGCTTGCTTCTAAGAGTTTTATACTTTTAGGCCTTACTATTAGGTGTTTGATCCATTTTAAGTTAATTTTGTATGATATGATGTAGCGGTCCTATTTTATTCTTTTGCATGTGGATGTCCAGTTGCCCCTACATCATTTGTTGAAAAGACTTTTCTTTCCACTATTGAATCATTCTGGCATTCATATCAGAAATCAGTTGACCATATAAAACTTTTTTGATGTAGAGAGATGGCAGAATAGAAAGCTCCAGGAGTCAGTCCCTCTACCAGAACAGCTATTAAACAGGCAGAAACTGTCTTGAATTAACTATTTCAAAACTCTGAAGTCTGGTAGAATACTGAACAGCATCCAGGGAAGAGGAAGAGTAAGAGGCTGATAAATTACTGTAAATACCAGTAAATTGCTCTTTCTGTGCATCAGTTACTATCACCCAGCCCCCCACTCTCACAGAAGAGAACAGTGGGATCCAGCCTCTGACATAGCTTGCTGGTGCCAGAAAGGGAACATAAAAATCTACTTCCACAAAATTTGGGTTGGACATAGGCTAATCAGTGACGACAGCTTTTGATTATAGCCATTTTGTATCCCTGGGGGTTTGACTCTGAGGATGGCGATTGTTCCTACCCATCCCCAAACAAAGGCAATGGAGGAGACTTAAGGACCTTAGTCTTCCTTAGCTGCGGAGGACAATGGAAGGGCTGCATTTTCTGTACAGGTCAAGAAAACATAGCTTTGGGAAGCCACAAAAGAAGTTTCTGGCTCTTTTCCTGGCCACTCCCTCATCCCCTCTCCAAGGCAGTTAGGAGTACTGGGCCATCTACTTTCTGGGACTCTGGCCCAATACAGGCTGAGAAAGACTGACTTGGAAAACTCCCCTCTGATGTGCCCCCCCTGCCAAAATTTGCCCTACAGTCAAAAGTGGCTTGAGACAAAGAAAGCACTGTTAGACAAAATTGAGGCAGATGGCCTGTGGCAAATGCTTGCTTTCTT
This sequence comes from Tamandua tetradactyla, assembly GCF_023851605.1. NCBI lineage: Eukaryota > Metazoa > Chordata > Mammalia > Pilosa > Myrmecophagidae > Tamandua > Tamandua tetradactyla. Next base: position 48,795,091 of record NC_135353.1, on the reverse strand, counting down.
TGAGTTTATTTTGAGATCTGTCTTCTGAGAAACAAAAGGGGCATTCAGACACCTAAGAAATTAGCAAGCACAAGCCCAGGACAAGACACAGGCCCAGAAAAAGACAGGAAAGACTCTGCACTTAGCATTCACCTAGGGTGAACATTCCTCATAGAAAAGCTGACACTGGAAAAAAACCTGTCATATCATTAGCTGGTTGCAAACACAAGAAACAGACATCTCAGGGAATAAGTCCCAGACTTAACATTTTAAAACATTAACATTTAAAAGATTGCAAGACAATGAATCAAGAAATGATGGCCCAGGGTGGCCATGGTGGCTCAGCAGCAAGAATGCTTGCCTGCCATGCCAGAGACCCAGGTTCGATTCCCGGTGCCTGCCCATGTAAAATAAAAAAAAGAAATGATGGTCCATCCAAGGGAAGAGGATAAACATCCAGAAAGCATCCATGAAGAAGACCAGATTGTGGACACACTGGGCAAATAATTTTTTTTAAATCGATATGTTCAAAGAGATGAAAGAAAATACAGAGAAAGAATTAAAGGATATGAGGAAAACAATGAACAGCAATATGACCATCTCAGCGAAGAGGTAGAAATTTTAAATAAGGAACCACCATAACAAGTGGACTTAAAGACCACAATAACTAAAATGAAAAATTCCCAGGAAGGTTTCAACAGCAGATTGGACCTGGCAGAAGAAAGAATCAGCGATCTTGGTGGTAAGACAAATGAAAGGAGTCAGGCTGAGGATCAGAGGGAATTATAAAGAAGAATTATGAAAACTGGGAATAGCCTGAGACTCCTGGGAAACCATAAAGTGTACCAATATATGGATTATGGGGGTCACATAAGGACATGAGAGAAAGGCACAAAGGGAATATTTTTTTAAATGACAGAAAACTCCCAAACTTAGCAAATATGTGAATATGCATACCCAAAAAGCACAGAGAAAACCAAACAGCATAAACTTGAAGAATAATCTGACCCACCACATACTGATCAAACTATTGAATGCAAAGGACATGGAGAAATTTCTGAAAGCTTGCAAGAGCAAAGCAATGTGTATGTACAAGGGAGTCCCAATTAGATTAAGTTCTGATTTCTCAATAGATACCCAGGAGACTGAAGGTAGTGGGTTTAAATCTGTTAAGTGCTGGAAAAAAAAATTGCCAACCAAGAATTTTATATTTGGTGACGTTTCTTTCAAAAATGAAGGAGAGGGCAGGCCACGGTGTCTCAGCAGGCAGAGTTCTCTCACCTGCCATACCAGAGACCTGGGTTTGATTCCCAGTACCTGGCCATGCCAAAAAAAAAAAAAAAATTAAGAAGAAATTAAGACATTCCCAGATAAACAAAAGATGAGGGACTTCATCACCATCAGATCTGCCCTACAAGTAATGCTAAAGGGAGTTACTCAGACAGAAAGAAATGGACATTAGATAGTGGTTCAAAGTGGTATAAAGAAATAAAGCCTGACAGTAAAGGTAACCATTGGAGTAATTATAAATACCAGTACTATTATATTTTTGGTATGTAACTCCACATATTTCTTCCTACAGGTGTTAAAATGCAAAAGCATATATAGTGATGAAAAATCTATGGTTTCGAACATACAGTGTACAAAGATATTTTTAACAAGTACCAGTAGAGTATAGCAACAGTGGATGTAAATCAGTTATGATTGTTATATATTTAGGATGTTAAATGTTAACCCCATGTTAACCACAAGAAAAATTTATGAAAATATATCTAGATAAATATGAGAAAGGACTCACATTGGTACAATACATAAAAAATCAAAGATGAAAGTAGGCATTAATGGAAGTATTGAGAGACAAAATGATATAAGAATTACAAAGACTAAATAGCAAAATGGCAGAGGAAAGTCCTTCATTATCAGTACCGACTTTAAATGTAAGTGGATTCAACTCTCCAGTCAAAAGGCAGAGATTTGTAGAATATGGAAAAGCGTGATCCAACTATATGCTGTCTACAAAGGACTGACTTTAAATTCAAAGATATAAGTAAGTTGAAAATGAAAAGAGGGAGAAAAGTATACATGCAAGTAGTAATTAAAAGACAGCTGGGATAGCTATACTAATATCAGATAAAATAGGCTTTAAGTGAAAATAAGTTATGAGGGATAAAGGCAGTCATCATATACTGATTTAGAGGCTAATTCAACAAGAAGATGTAACAATTATGTTTTTATGCACCTAACAGCAGAGCCCTAAAATATATGAAGCAAATACAGACATATTTGAAGGGAGGAATTGATGGTTCTACATTAATAGTAGAAGGCTTGCATACACCACTTTCAATAATGGATAGAACATCTAGTCAGAAGATCTATAAGGAAATATGACTTGAATGATATTCTAAAACAACTAGACCTAAAGGACATTGATAGATCACCTAACAACAACAGAATACCTATTTTCTTCAGGTACATGTGGATTATTCTTCAGTATAGACAACATCTCAGGTCACAAAACAAGTCCCAATAAATTCAAAAGTATTGAAAAATCATACAATGTCTCTTCTTGGGGTGCAAGTGAATGAAGCTAGAAATCACTAAGAATGGGAGAAATGGAAAATTCACAAATATTTCAAAACTAAGCAGTGTACTTTTAACCAATGGGTTAGAGGAAATAAGGGAAATTAGGAAATATCTTGAGGTAAATGAAAATACAACATACCAAAAATTATGGGATGCAGCAAAGGCAATGCTAACGGGAAATTATACATTAAACGGGAAATGCTTACATTAAAAAAGAAAGGTTTCACATCAGAGACCAAATCTCAAAACTGAAAGAACTAGAAAAACTAGAGCAGATTTAACCCAAAGGAAGTAGCAGGAAGGAAATAAAGATTAGAGCAAAGAAATAGAGAACAGAAAAACAATAGAGAAAATCAACAAAACCAAAGTCAGTCCTTGGAAAAGATAAATAAAATCAACAAACCTAAGCTAGACTGATGAAGCAAAAAAGGATACAAATAATGAAAACCAGAAATTTCCGAAGTTCCAAAAAAATTGAAGAGGAGAGAACACTCCCTAATTCATTCTATAAGATCCACATCACCCTCATACCAAAGCCAGATAAAGACACCAAAAGAAAATTACAGACCAATATCTCCTATGAATATAGAAGCAAAAATCCTCAACAAAATACTAGCAAACTAAATCCAAAATCACATTTAAAGAAATACACCATGATCAAGTGGGCTTTATCCCAGGTATGTAGGTTGTTTCAACTTAAGAAAATCATTGATAATGTAGTGCACTACATTAACAAAATGGGGAAAAGCACATTGTCTCAACTGATGCAGAAAAAGAATTTGACAAAAATCCAAAATCCCTTCTAGATATAATCACTTGGAAAACTTGGAAGAGAAGGAAGATTCCTCACCAAGGTAAAAGGCATATATTAAAATGCTTAGCTAACATCCTACTTAATTGTGAAAGACTGAAAGCCTTCCCTCAGGAACAAGACAAATGCTGTCCACCATCATCACTTATTCAACATTGTACTGGAATTTCCAGCCAGAGCAATAAGGCAGAAAAGGGAATAAAAGACATCCAAATTGGAAAGGAATAAGTATAATCATTTCTATTTGTAGATGGCATGATCCTATATACAGGAAATACTGAAAAATCCACAATGAAATTCCTAGAGCTAATAAGTGAGTTCAGCAAAGTGACAGGGTATAAGATCCGACACCCAAAATCGGTAGTGTTTATATACACTAGTAATGAACAATCAGAAATAGAAATTATATAAAAAATTCCATTTACTATAGCAACTAAAACAATCAAATATCTAGGGATAAATCTAACCAAGTATGTAAAGGATGTACACATTGTGAACTAGAAAACATTTCTAAAAGAAATCAAAGAAGACCTAGATAAATGGACATTCTGTGTTCATAGATTGGAAGACTAAATATGATTAAGATGTCAATTGTACTCAAAGCGATTTACAGATTCAATGCAATCCCAATCAAAATTACAAGAGCCTTCTTTGCAAAAATGGGAAAGCCAATCACCAAATTTATATGGAAGCATAAGAGGTTCTCAATAGTAAAAGCCATCTTGAAATAGATGATCAAAGTTCAAGGACTCACATTTCCTGATCTTAAAACTTACTCCAAAGTCACAGTAATCAAACAGCAAGGTGCTGGCACAAGGACAGACATATAGACCATTGGACCTGAATTGAGAGCTCAGAAATGAACCCTCACATTTATGGCCAACTTATTTTTGACAAGAGGGAAAAGACCATTCAATTAGAAAATAATAGTCTCTTCAACAAATGAGTATGGGAAAACTGGATCTCCTTTTGCAAAATATTGAAAGTGGTCCCCTACCTTACACAATATACAAAAATCAACTCAAAATGAATCAAAGACCTCCATATAATAGCCAGAACTATCAAACTCCTAGAAGGAAACAGATAGGCATCTTCAGGAACTTGTGTTTGTTAGTGGATTCTCAGACTGTATACCCAAAGCCCCAGCAACAAAAGAAAATCTAGACAGAGTCTATCCCATATTATCAACAGCCCCTTCCAACATGAAAATGGTAGAATGGGCTTAGCCCAAATACCCCTAAAGAGAGGGAGAAAGATCAAAGTTAATGGTGGAGTTATATAGAAAAGGTCGGGTTTAACACATGAGTATGAGTGCTGAATCATTATACAGAAATTTCTTTTAGCCTCCAATACCTTAGAGCAGCTAGAAATAAAAATCTAAATTTATGGAACTGTAACCAATACCAAACTCTGAAATCTGTTCTAGAACTAATTGTTGTGATGTACAGTGAAATTTATTGCTTTTATGTATATATGTTATTTAAAGAGAAGGAGGAGTATAACAGAGAAGATAGGATTTAACAAATGAATAAAACTGCTGAATCGTTATATTGATATTCTGTTGGTCTCCAGTGTCTTGGAGCAGCTAGAAGAAAAAATGAATAATCATGGAACTGTGACCCACACTAAACTTTTAAAATCTGTTCTATAATTAATTGTTAAAATGTATTTGGAAATTTATTGCCTTTTGTATATATGTTATATTTCACAATAAAGAAAAGTTAAAAAAAATAGAAGAGCAAACTGAATGCAAAATGTGCAGAAGGAAGGAAACAACAAAGATTAGAGCAGAGATCATTGAAATAGAGAATAAAAAAAAAGCAATAGAATCAGCAAAACCAAAGTTGGTCCTTTGAAAAGATCAATAAGATAGACAAACTTAAAAAAGAAAAGCTAAATAAATGGGAACTCATCAAAACTAAAAATGTTTATGCCTTGTAGGGCATCATGAAAGTCAATAGGCAATCTACACAATGGGAGAAAATATTTGGAAACCACATATCTGATAAAGATTTAATATCCAGAATGTATGAAAAAAAATCCTTTACCTCAACAACAAAAAGACAAACAACCCAATTTGAAAGTGGGCAAAAGACTCGAATAGACATTTATCCATAGAAGATATACAAATGGCAAAAAAACACATGAAAACATACTTTACATCATTAGACATTAAGGAAATACAAATAAAAACCATAGTGAGATACCATTTCACACCCACTAGAATGACTGCTATTAAAAAAACTACAGGTGTTGCAGAGGATGTAGAGAAATAGGAATACTCATTCATTGCTGTTGGGAATGTAAAATGGTGCAACTACTGTGGAAGACAGTTTGGAAGTTCCTTAGAAAACTCGGTGTAGAATTACCATATGATCCAACATTCCCATTACTAGGTATATACCCAAAAGAATTGAAAGAAGGGACTAGAACAGATATTTACACACCAATGTTTATAGTGGCATTGTTCCCAATTGCCAAAAGATGGAAGCAACCAATTGTCCATCAACTGATAAATGAATAAAAATGTGGTATATACATACAATAGAACATTATTCAACACAACAACACAGATGAACCTTGAAGACGTCATATTGAGTGAAATAAGGGAGACGCAAAAGGACAAATATTGTAAGATGTCACTGATATAAAACAATTAGAATAAGCAAATGCATAGAGTCAGAATCTAGAACATAGGTTACCAGGGAATGCAGTTAGGGTAAGGAATAGGGAGTTAAAGCTTAAAATGTATAGTTTCTATCTAGGATGATGAAAAATTTTGGTAATGAATGGCAATGATAGTAGCACAACATTATGAATGTGATTAACAGCACTGAATTATATATTTGAATGTGGCTAAAGGGGAATTTTAGGTTGTATATATGTTACTAAATTTTAAAATTTTTAAAAATCAATGGAACTGCACAACACAGTGAACTCCTACATTAAACCATGGACTAGAGTTAACAGTACAATTATAAAAATGTGTTTTCTTCAGTTGTGACAAATGTATCATACAAATGAAAGGTGTTAATAATAGGGTTGTATGAGGGAATCCTATATTTTATGCATGATTGTTCTGTAAATCCACTTCTGTAATAAAAAAAAATTAATATCTCTTCCTTGAGGGAAAGACCTACAATGAAGCATTTTCCAAAGAGATTTAACCAAACACAGCATTTTCTTTAGGGTTTTTCCTATTTCCTTGCCTTTTTTTTAAATGAAAAATAAAATAAATCCAAAACTTTAAAAACGATCAATTGACCATATATGTATGGGTTTATTTCTGGACTCTCCTTTCTATTCCATTAGCTTTTATTTCTGTACTTATAACCGTACCACCTTCTCTGGATTCCTGTTGCTCTGTAAGTTTTGAAATCTGAAAGTATGAGTCCCCCAACTTTATTCCTCATTTTCAAGATTGTTTTTGTCCATTTGGGGACACTTACATTTCCATATGAATTTTAGGAGTACCTTGTCAATTCCTTTATAAAAAAAAGGTAGCTGGGATTTTGATGAGGAATGCTATAGATCAACTTGTGGCACATTGCCATCTTAACAATGTTAAGTCCTCTAATCCATGAACATGGGTTGTCTTTCCATTTATTTAGTTCTTGTTTAATTTCTTTCAACAATACTTTGAAGTTTTCAGTGTATAACTTTTGTACCTCTTTTGTTAAATTTATTACAATTATTATTTTTGATGCTATTGTAAATGGAATTGTTTCCTTAATTTCAGTTTCGGATTGCTCATTGCTTGTTTGTGGAAATACAACTGACTTTTGTATATAAATATTGTACCTGATACCTTGCTCCATTCGCTTATTAGTTCTTATAGTTTTTTTGTGCATTTTTTAGTGTTTTCCAAATATAAGATCATATCTTCTGCAAATAGAGATAATTTACTTTTCTTTCTTACCTAGAACCTGGCTAGAACTTCCAGTATAATGTTGAATAGTAATGGTGAGCGCAAACATTCATGTTTTGTTTTCAATCTTTGGGAAAAAATTATGGTTTTAGCTGTGGCATTTTTCGAGATGTTTTTTATCAGGTTAAGGAAGTTCCCTCCAACACACTTTTACACCTATTTTCTGACTCAGTTCTTCTAATAACCAAATGATCCCTATATAACATGTAGGGAAATGGATGTACAAATGGTTAAATGTATCCAAGGTACACATCAAATTAGAGATGAAGCCAAGGTCTCCTTCCAATCCTCAGCACTTTCAAAGATTCTAAACTATTTCCTGTGGTCTCCTGCTGGAACTTCCTGCAACTTTCTAGAAAGACTTTTTAAAAGGTTTCTTTCTTATACTTGTTTACTAAATCTCCAAAAGATAGAGTCCATTTCTGATTTGCTCACCTCTGCTCCCCCCACACGAGAAAGGGCTTGGTACAGATTAAGTGCTTAAACAGTCTCAAGGAAACAAAGCCAGTTTAGATAAATATGCTTCTGGGACCGTTATTACATGCAAGGCAATATGAGAAGAAATCCCAGCCTTTAAAGAGATTGTGATTGGGGGAGATAAGACATTCACATAAAAAAAGTGATACAAATTGGTTTGAGAATATCAAATCAATGGTAACAAGAAGTACTTGAAAGTTCAGAGCCTTTCTAGAGGTGGACCCCAAAAAAAGGCTTCATGAAGAAGATGGGGCATCAACAGAGCCCTTGAAAGATGGATAGGAACTAGTGGGTGTGTGTTGAGGAAGTACCTTAGGCAGTTTCTAACAGGAAGTTTAAAACTGTTAAAAAAAATTAGCTTCATTTTAATTGTTACGTGAACTCTGACCATTAAATCAATCACTTCTACAAGGGACATTAAAAAGCAAAAATAATAAAGTGCATATAAAAGCAGGTAACTTTTATGATCTAGATTTTTCTCAAACATGTGCTCCTTTATCCCAGTTTGGCCTTAGACTCTGAAGTAAATCAGGCTTTTTCTTTATACTTCCCTTTTTTTTTTTTTTAGCTTTTACTTTTTGTCCAAAAATTTACACTCAGTTTAGCTTCACTCCTCTGATAGAAAACTTTTCCAGCCAACCTCAGTCCATATCTGATCTGCAAGTCCTGTTCTTTATCTCCTACTCTTTTGTAATAATCACTGTTTCAGTAGGTATGAGAGTCTTAGAGACTCTGGACTTCTCATCCTACATGCTAACTGCATGTGTCTCTATAGAAAACCAGTGGAAGCTACTGTATGAGCTTCTGGGAATTGTGGTCCTTTCATTCATCATACACACACTTTGAGCCAGTTATATGTATGATCAAGACAGTATAAAGATAGGCAGATATGCAGATGAGACAAAGATAGTCTTTTCTGTTATTGAGTGGACTGAGTCTTTAAAATTGTTTCCTTGAAGGAAACATCTCATGCCTCTAATAGATATGAATAATAGCACCTAGGACTAATATATTTGGACATTTAATATATTGATCGAGAAGCAAAAACAAAGCCAATATAGGTTTAGAGTCATGTTTAATACAAAGCTGACCAATTCCTGTGAGTCGGGATTTGATATCCCTCCATAGCCACTGTAATAGCATGCTTACAGTGCTTTGCCCTCCCTCCCCACCCCAAACAAAATCTAGACACAATGAGAGAGGATGAGAGAGGAAAAATGGACAAAATTATCCCTATCAGGATAAGCACAATAGAAATAAAAGATTTCTAAATGGAAACTTCACAGCAAAATGTAGAGGTAACACCAAAGAGACACAAGATCAGCTGAAAACAGTTCAAGTCACATGTAGGAAATCATTGTTATGGAAATAACTGGATATTTACACAGAATGTCTTGTGTTTGTGAAAGTAAGGTAACTCATCACCACCATCATCTCTTCCTTTGTTATTGAAACAAATCTGGACATTTTATCCCCAGAAGGAGACTCTGCAGGAGGGGATTTTCCAACACTGTCTCCATTGGTTTAATCATTCTATGATTTTTCTCATTTCTATTAGAAGTGCCACCACCATTATGGCCCCCAGAGGTATATAGTTTCATCTTTTTCTTCTAGTTAAGACTCTTTGGAGAAGCAGTCTAGTTAGGGATCCCTGTATCTTATCCAGGGCTTTGGCTTTCCTCCCTCTAATGATTATTCCCATTTTAAAAGCTTTAACATTCTTTCTATATAGCACAATTGTGAAGAGCACAGACTCCGAAGCCAGGTTGCTTGGGTCAAAATCCCAGCTCTGTTATTTAGTAAGCTGTTGGGACTTTGGGCACATTATTTAACCCCTCTGTACCTTCATTTCCTCCTCTCTAAAATGGAAGTATTAATTATACCTACCTCCTAAAAGTTATTGTAAGGATTCAAACATAAAACATAAAGAACAATGCCTGGCATATCCATATAAATGTTACATTTATATAAGTGTTAACTATAACTTATCTTTCCCCAAAGCAGAGGAGAATTTTGCCAGGTGCCACACGCACTCTCTCTCAGCCCATTCCTCCATCCCAGATGGAAGTGGGGCAGGGGCAATGGATGGGTCAAGGTTGAGCCATGTCATCTGTGGCCCCTCTAGTTCTCAGCAAATAATGGAGATTAATGCTCCACGCAGGGATGATATTTCCCACGTTATGGGCACCAACAAATATGTACATGTGCTGACAGTAAGAAACCAGTGCTGCCATACAACTGCACTTAGGATGAACATCAGTCGCACCCCTGTGTCTGTCTTCCTAAACAAAAGCCAGTCCTTTATAGCTTCCATTCACATCCAAGGATTAACCAGAGGTCCTATGTGCCTCCTAACTGTAGATCCTCTCTGCTCTCTGACACCTCTTCACTTCCCTTCCATTACCAGAACTATACTGAAGTAATTTTTGATGAGTGCTTGAACTGGTGGGCCTTCCCCCTAAGTATTCCCTCAATACTTGTCTATCAAATTTTTCTTCAATTGAAGAACATAAATTGTCCTTTAATTGAATTCAATTTATACCTCTCATTTGGATTTTTACTATCAATAGTTGTTCTACAGCTCTCTTGAAAGAGATCAAAAAGATTTTCAGAGTTTCCATTCCTTATCTCCTACCCTTTTCTCTAGCTATAGCTGTAGAAATCTTTTAGGGGAAACTTTGCCCAATAAATCTTTTTTTTTTTTTTTTTTACTTTTTATTTTTAAACAATTTCAACCTTACAGGACAGTTGGAAAAATAATACAAAATTATTACAGAGGACTCGATTATGCCCCTGTGCCAGTTTGAATCTGTTGTGTATCCCAGAAAAGACAAGTTCTTTAATCCTCATTCAGTATTGCTGGGTGGTAGCTTTTTGATTGTTTCCATGGAGATGTGATTCACCCAAATGTGGGTGGTAACTTTTGATTAGATGGTTTCCATGAAGATGTGTCTCCACCCATTCAAGGTGGGGTTGCTTACTGGAGCCTTTTAAGAGGGATCCATTTTGGAAAAAGCATAAGAGCCACAAGAGCGCATACAGCCAAAGACCTTTGGAGAGAAGGAAAATGCCCCCAGGGAAGGCTTTATAAAACAAGAAGCCTGGAGAGAAAGCCAGCAGACATTGCCATGTTCGCCATGTGCCTTTCCAATTGAGAGAGAAACCCTGAATTTCACCGGCCTTCTTGAACCAAGGTATCTTTCTTGGATGCCTTAGATTGGACATTTCTACAGCTTTGCTTTAAGTTGGACATTTTCACAGCCTTAGAACACGTAAACTTGCAACTTAATAAATTCCCCTTTTAAAAAGCCACTCCATTTCTGGTATATCGCATTCCAGCAGCTTACAAACTAAAACAGAATTTGGCACCAGAGAAGTGGGTGTTGCTGTGATTTGCAAATACCAAACATATTGGAACTGCTTTTAAATGGATAAGGGGAAGCTTCTGGAAGAGTTGTGAGGAGATTGCTAGAGAAGGCCTAGAATTCTTTGAAGAGACTGTTAGTAAAATGTGGACTCTAAAAATACCTCTGACAAAGGTCTAGGCAGAAATGAGGCATGTGTTATTGCAAACTGGAAGGAAGGTGACCTTGTTTTAAAATGGCACATAATCTAGCAAAATTGAGCAGTGGCTTTGGCTGGAAGGCAGATTTTAAAAGCCATGAGCTTGGATATTTAGCAGAAGAGTTCCAAATTAAATGTGGAAAGTGCAGCCTGTTTTCTCCTCGCAGCTTATAGTGAAATGCAACCAGAAGGAGATAAGCTAAGAACTAAACTCTTGGGTATAAAGAAACCAGAAACTGATGGTTGGAAAATTCTGGGCTTCCAGAAAAGGAGACCCCAGAGAATGGTGCCCCATGTGAGGATTTAACTAAAACATGGAACTAATCAGCTATTTCAGAAAAAGGCAGAATTGGAGATGGAGGTATCCAGGAAAGATCTGTGGAAACTCCTTCTGTCTGAATGGCATGATCCTTGCCTACTACATAGAAAGCCAACAAGAGTTTGTGGGAGCTGCATAAAATGGAACCACTGCCAGTCTGGACTCAAAGGAAGAGGAAGGGGACAAATTGAAGGAAAAATCATTTCAGAGGCAGAGCCATGGAAGCTAAGGTCTGAAGTCAAGATACCTCGGGCCAGGAGAGCGGACCCACCCATGCATGTGGAGAGTGAGTTTGCCTGGAAGGCAGAAAGTGGGCCTTCGACCTCATTACAGTTGAAGAGTTGCACTACCTCAGGCCTTAGAGAGGGTGGAGCATGTTCCTTCAAGATTGGGGAGAGCCTGGCTTCGACCACACAGAGGGGTTGAGTGTGTGCCCTGGAGGTGGCAGAGAACATGGTGCAGTCCCGATGTTGGAGAGGGTGGAGCCAAGAAAATGATTATGTCCTTTGCACAAAACATTTTCATTTTGACTTCCAGGTCAAGATGGCAGCTTAACAACGTGCGCATTTAAGTTCGTCCTCCAGAACAACTACTAAATAACCAGAAACAGTACAGAACAGCTCCCGGAGCCACGATAGTGACTGGACACACAGTGAACCCCAGTCTGGACCAGCGGGACGGCTGCGAGCACCCCCAGAACTGTGAGTTCCCAAAGCTGTGGCGGCCAGTGCCCCTCCCCCACAGGCCGCTTCCCACAGGGGAAAGGAAAGGACTTTACTGGCATCAGGGACTGGGCACAATCAAATGCCAATTGTGGAACTAATTAACAAATTCTGACTACTAAAAATAGGCCCCTAGCTTAGGTGAACCTGATCAAAGCGGAGGTTGCTCATTTTTGCCCCAGCGCCAAGGGGGCAGGACTGACAGAAAAAGGGGGAAAAAAAAGAAGGAAACAGGGGTTTTTGTGGCTGTGTATCTACAAACGCTTGACTGCCTCTGGATACAGCGGCAGGACTTTTCAGGCTGCAACTGCCCCAGGCATAGGCAGAAGCTCTTTTGGGGGCTTATCTGGAGCCTGTGCCTTCCCCAGGGGAGGAGTGAAGCCCCACCCACGTGGAATCCCTCCATCAAGGAATTCAGACACCAGAGCTTGCTAATTTGAAGCCATTAAAACCAGCCTACAACCTCTCCTCCGTTTCCACCACGCCCCCAGCTGGGAAAGTCTGCCAAAGTTAAAGGTACCACATCATCTTATGCTGGTGAGATGTGCATTCAGATAAGCGCCACATACTGGGCAGGATAAGAAAAACAGAGTCCAGAGACTTCACAGGAAAGTCTTTCAACCTGCTGGGTCTCATGCTCAGGGAAAACCGATGCAGGTGACTCTTTCCTCCTGATAGGAGGCCAGTTTGGTCTGGGAAAATCTGGCTGGGGTCTATAATATCTAAGCAGACCCTCCTAAGTGTGTGTGGGGGAAAGGTACCACACAAGCAGGGCAAGAAACAAGAAAACAAGAACTGAAAAATTCTCCTCTGTTAAACAAAACCTAAGCTAGAGGTCCAGATAAAGCTGAACGGAATGTCAAAGAACAGATAGACAACAAATTCACCCAGCAAGAAAACCCTAGATAAAAGAAGTGAGAGCAATCTCCAGAATAAACTAATTAAGGTAATTAAATGCTTAGACGCCAACAAAAAATAACAAATCACACTAGGAAAATTGAAGATATGGCCCAGTCAAAGGAACAAACCAACAACTCAAATGACATACAGGAACTGAAACAATTAATTCAGAACGTACGAACAGACATGGAAAACCTCATCAAAAACCAGATCAATGACTTGAGGGAGGATATAAAGAAGGCAAGGAAAGAACAAAAAGAAGAAACTGAAAGTCTGAAAAAACAAATCACAGAACTTATGGGAATGAAAGACACAGTAGAAGAGACGAAAAAAACAATGGAAACCTACAATGGTAGATTTCAAGAGACAGAACATAGGATTTCTGAACTGGAAGACGGAACATCTGAAATCCGACAAGAAACAGAAACTACAGGAAAAAAATTGAAAAATATGAGCAGGGACTCAGAGAATTGAAAGACAATATGAAGCGCACGAATATACGTGTTGTGGGTGTCCCAGAAGGAGAAGAGAAGGGAAAAGGAGGAAAAAAACTAATGCAGGAAATTATCACTGAAAAATTCCCAACTCTTATGAAAGACTTAAATTTACAGATCCAAGAAGTGCAGCGTACCCCAAAGAGAATAGATCCAAATAGACATACTCCAAGACATTTAATAATCAGAATGTCAGAGGTCAAAGAGAAAGAGAGGATCTTGAAAGCAGCAAGAGAAAAGCAATCCATCACATACAAGGGAAGCCCAATAAGACTATGCACAGATCTCTCAGCAGAAACCATGGAGGCGAGAAGACAGTGGGATAATATATTTAAATTATTAAAAGAGAAAAACTGCCAACCAAGAATTCTATATCCAGCAAAATTGTCCTTCAAAAATGAGGGAGAAATTAAAACATTTTCAGACAAAAAATCACTGAGAGAATTTTTGACCAAGAGACCAGCTCTCTCGAGATACTAAGAAATACTAAAGGGAACACTAGAGACAGATACGAAGACAGAAGAGAGGTGTGGAGAAGAGTGTAGAAAGGAAGACTATGAGTAAAGGTAAAAAGAAGGAAAATTAGCTATGACATATAAAATCCAGAAGGCAAAATAGTAGAAGAAAGTACTACCCATGCAGTAATAACACTGAATGTTAATGGATTAAACTCTCCAATCAAAAGACATAGTCTGGCAGAATGGATTAAAAAACAGGACCCATCTATATGCTGTCTCTACTCAAAGGACATGAGGCCAAGGACACAAATGGACATTTACACACCAATGTTTACAGCAGCATTATTAACAATTACCAAGAGATGGAAACAGCCAAAATATCCATCAACAGACAGTTGGCTAAACAAACTGTGACATTTACATAAGATGGAATATTATGCAGCTGTAAGACAGAATAAAGTTATGAAGTATGTAACAACATGAATGGACCTTAAGGACATTATGCTGAGTGTGATTAGCCAGAAACAAAAGGACAAATACTGTATGGTCTCACTGATATGAACTGACATTAGTGAATAAAATTGGAATATTTCCTTGGTAACAGAGACCATCAGGAGATAGAAATAGGGTGAGATGTTGGGTAATTGGAGCTGAAGGGATACAGATTGTGCAACAGGACTGAATATAAAAACTCAGAAATGGACAGCACAATACTACCTACCTGTAATGTAATTATGTTAAAACACTGAATGAAGCTGAATGTGATAATGATAGAGAGAGGAGGGCTGGGGTGTAAATGAAATCACAAAGAATGATAGACAAGATGGAAACGCCAAAATGTCCATCAACAGACGAGTGGCTAAACAAACTGTGGTATATACATACGATGGAATATTATGCAGCTTTAAGACAGAATAAACTTATGAAGCATGTAATAACATGGATGAACCTAGAGAACATTTTGCTGAGTGAGTCTAGCCAAAAACTAAAGGACAAATACTGTATGGTCCCACTGATGTGAACCGACATTCGAGAATAAACTTGGAATATGTCATTGGTAACAGAGACCAGCAGGAGTTAGAAACAGGGTAAGATAATGGGTAATTGGAGCTGAAGGGATACAGACTGTGCAACAGGACTGCATACAAAAACTCAAAAATGGACAGCACAATAATACCTAATTGTAATGTAATTATGTTAAAACACTGAATGAAGCTGCATCTGAGCTATAGTTTTTTTTGTTTGTTTGTTTGTTTGTGTCTTTTGTTTTTTTTCTTTTTCCTTTTTTATATATATTTTTTATTATTATTATTATTATTTTTGTCTCTATATTAACATTCTATATCTTTTTCTGTTGTTTTGCTAGTTCTTTTCCTAAATCGATGCAAATGTACTAGGAAATGATGACCATACATCTATGTGACGATATTAAGAATTACTGATTGCATATGTAGAATGGAATGATTTCTAAATGTGTTAATTTCTTCTTTTTTTTAATTAATAAAAAAACAATAAAAAAGATAGATAGACAATAAAGATTGAGATGGTGTAATCTAGGAGTGCCTAGAGTGTATAATTATAGTGACTAAATGTACAAATTTAAAAAATGCTTTTGCCTGAGGAAGAACAAAGGAATGTCATTACTGCAGTGTGCTGAAAATAGATGGTACTTAATATTTTAAAATTTCAACTAATGTGTGAGACTAAAGCAAAAAATGTTTATTTGGTACAAATCTATATGTTGACTAGTGCATCTCTTAATATAACTTATGTAGATAGTTGATTGAACACCTTAGGTACATGGAACTTTGTATAGGATATGAGATTTTGTTGGTTTGTCCAGGTGATGCCCTGATGAATCCCAGAGTGATTTGATCAGTGAGTGGAAAAGTATTTGCAAAGTACCCTTCAGGGAATGGTGAGAACGGGGGAAACTCAACTTGCCCAAGTTGAATTCTTGATATTCTCACAAGCAGTGTGGACAACCAAAGCTATAGGCTGAGCCCCCAGTCTTGGGGTTTGTTTATGTGAAACTTAACCCCACAGGGTATAGGTCAAGCCTACGTAAAATTAAGCCTAAGAGTCACCCCCAAGAGAACCTTTTTTGTAGCTCAGATGTGGCCTCTCTCTCCAGCCAACACAGCAAGCAGACTCACCACCCTCCCCCTGTCTACGTGGGACATGACTCCCAGGGGTGTGGACCTTCCTGGCAGCGTGAGACAGAAATCCCAAAATGAGCTGAGATTCAGCATCAAGGGATTGAGAAAAACTCTAGAATGAGCTGAGACCCAGTATCAAGGGATTGAGAAAAGGGGGAAGAGTGAAATGAGACAAAGTTTCAATGGCTGAGAGATTCCAAACAGAGTCGAGAGGTTATCCTGGAGGTCATTCTTATGCATTAAGTAGATATCACCTTGCTATCCAAGATTTAATGGAGAGGCTGGAGGGAACTGCCTGAAAATGTAGAGCTGTGTTCCAGTAGTCATGTTTCTTGATGATGATTATATAATGACATAGCTTTCACAATGTGACTGTGTGATTGTGAAAACCTTGTGTCTGATGCTCCTTTTATCTACCTCGTCAACAGATGAGAGGAACATATGGAATAAAAATAAATAATAGGGGGAACAAATGTTAAAATAGATTTAGTTTGAAATGCTAGTGATCAATGAAAGGGACCAGTAAGGGGTATGGTCTGTAAATTTTCTTTTCTGTATGCTATATTTTTCTGTTGTCTTTTTATTTCTTTTTCTGAATTGATGCTAATGTTCTGAGAAATGATCATGATGTTGAATATGCAACTATGTGATGATATTGTGAATTGCTGAGTGTATGTGTTGGGAATGTTTGTTTCTTGTAATTTTTTTTGATTAAAAAAAAGTTTTTCATTTTGATGAAGCCAGTCTATTTTTTTCTCTTATTGCTTGTATTTCTGGTGTAAAGTTTAAAAATCCATTGCCTGATACAAGGTCCTAAAGATATTTCCCTATGTTTTCTTTAGGGTTTTAAAGTTTCGGCTTTTATATTTAGGTTGTTTGTCCATTTTTGGTTATTTTTGGTATCTAGTGTGATATTCTTCTCTATGTGGATATCCAGTTTTCCCAGCATCATTTGTCAAAAAGACTATTCATTCCCAATCGAGTGGACTTGGCACCCTTGTCAAAAAACAATTGGGGGGGCGGTGCAAAAGTGGCTCAGTGACAGAATTCTCACCTGCCATGCTGGAGATCCGAATTCAATTCCTGGCGCCTGCCCATGCAAAAAAAAAAAAAATCAATGGGGGGTGGGGTGCATGGGTAGCTGGGGCTCATGGGCAGTTCAATGATTAGAATGCCCACCTTTCATTCCGGAGACCTGGGTGTGATTCTTGGACCATGCACCCCCCCAAAAAAAAGATCAATTGGCCTACTTGATCTTGAGGCTTGCTCTTGTGAAGCTTATGTATGTAGTGGAGAAGCTTAGCTTACCTGTAGGTATACCTAAGAGTTACATCTGGAGAACCTCTGTTGTTGCTCAGATGTTGCCTTTCTGTCTCTAAGCCCTTTCTTTCCAGATTTCCAATGATTTCTGCAAGTGAAATCATTGCCATCCACCCTACATTGGACATGACATCCAGGGGTGAAAGTCTCCCTGGTAGCATGGGAGATGACTCCCAGGGATGAGCTGGCCCTGGCACCATGGGATCAACAATGCCATTCTGACCAAAAGGGGGAAAAGAAGTGTAACTAATAAGGTATCAGTGGCTGAGAGTGCTCAAATACATCAAGAAGCTATTCTGGAGTTCGCTCTTATGCAAGCTTCAGTTAGACATTGTTACCTATCATAGTTTGTCAAACCCCAACCAAAACCATTCCAGCCAATCATAAAGAACATCTAGGGCAATATATAAGATTCTACCAGGTTCCATGTACTAGAGTAACTTTTCAGAAGCTTACAACCTCCAGATAGGTCCCTGGACCAGATAAGTCCTGAAACCTAGAGAGCCCAGCCTCTCCAGAACATCAGCTCGTTCCATCTCCCTACCCCATATTATTGACAGCCCCTTCTAACATGAAAAAGTTAGTATGGCCATAGCCTAAATACCCTTAAAGAGTGGGAGAAAAATCAAATCTGATGGTGGAGTTATACAGAGAAGGTATTAACAAAGAGTATGATTGCTGAATCATTATATTGATATTTCTTTTAGTCTCCAGTATCTTAGAGCAGCTAGAAATAAAAACATAAAACTGTAGAATTGTAACCCATAAAAAACTCTGAAATATGTTCTACAACTAATTGTTTTGATGTGTTTTGAAATTTATTGCTTTTTTATATATTTGTTTTTTTCACAAAAAAGTCAATTGTGATGATAAATGCACCACTATATGTTAATATTGTGAACCACTGATTATACACTTTGGATGATCTCATGCATGATATGTGAATATATAATATATATCAATAAAAATTAAAAATAAAATAGGGGAAATATCAGTTGGCCTACCTGTGTGGGTTTATTTCTGTATTCTCAGTTCTATTCCATTGACCTTTGTGTTTGTCCTTGTGCCAGTAACCCACTGTTTTGATTAGTGTAGGTTTGTAATAAGTTTTGAAATTGGGAAGTGTGAGTCCTCTAACTGTTGATTTTTTCAAGACACTTTTGGCTATTTAGGGCCCCTTATCCTTCCATAAGAATTTTATGGTTAGTTTATCCATTTCTGCAAAGAACACTATTGTAATTTTGATTGGGATTGCATTGAATATGTAAATCTCTTTGGGTAGAATTGACATCATAATGATATAAAGTCTTCTAATCCATGAGCACAGGATAACTTTCCATTTACTAAGGGCCTCTTTAATTTCATTTAGCAATGTTTTGTAGTTTTCCATGTATGTATCCTTTACATCCTTGGTTAAATTTCTTTCTAGTATTATATTCTTTTAGTTGCTATTGTGAATGAAATTGTTTACTGGATTTCCTTTTCAGATTGTACATTGCTTGTGTCCTACCAGTCGTGTTTCAAGATATTTCATTCTCACTTTAGGTGATAGGGCTTGGAGTTGAGATCTACCTTCTCTTCTTTGTTTTTCAGTAAAGCAGTGGCCCCTACTTCCCAGGGCCTTTCTAGGCCCTATCCCCTACTCCACAATCAATCCTTTCATTTCTCCAAGTGTACTGCCACACACATATATTTATGCATGCTCCTCACACTAAGTTCCCAAGGCCCACTCTCTGGCTAAGTCAATTCCCACAACCATAACCTGTAACTCCAGGCCATTCCATCTAAGGACCTGTCAACATGTCTCTGCACCTGCTACGATTCAGGGAAATTGGTATTTAGTCAGGGTTCAACAAGTTTCCTCCACTAGGTAACATCTTGAATTGGGACTGACTATCATTTCCCTCTCTGCACGCAAAACCTCAGTTTTTTTCTCAGCGATGTATACCTCAATTCCCTCATTCTCTCTCCCTTCCAGGTCTACTCCAATAAGAATTTCTTCCTTCAGATGGTCGTGAGCTAATCTATCTCTTTCCCTGCTCTGTCGGCCACACCAAAGCTTATTTATTCCTTCTGCTATTATGCTGGGACATCCCTAAGAAGTCAGCTACCTCACCATCCCATACCCTTACCAGGATGTGGCAGAGTAAGAGTGGAGTGTCTCACACTTCTCCTTTCCATAAGGCCAACTATCCAAGCTCTGAGTTGTCTGGACTCCAACCTACACCACTGACTTTCCCCTAACTGAATTCACACACATGCTTTCTGGATTGTTCCTTTGTCCCATGTTCCCTTAGATCTTAGAGAAGTGGTTTTTAACTGGGGATGATTTTGCCCCCAGGGGACATTTGTCTGCAGACATTTTTGGTTATCACATTGGGGATGCTACTGATATTTGGTGTTTAGAGGCCAGCAGTATTGCCAAACACCCTATAATCTATAGGTCAGCCCCCCCAAAAATATTTGTCCTAAAAGTCAGTAGTGCTGAAGTTTAGAAATGCTGTTTAGAAGTATTACCTGCTTCACTGGACCTCTTGATGACTATTCCACCAGCTGGTTTGTCCTCAAGGACCCTTCAGCTGGTCATTCCATCAATCAGTCCACTGGGAGATCTCTCTTTCCAACTAATGGCTCATTTTACCCTCAAATGCAATTCCCTGCCCTTGCATGCTTGCATATCACAAGCAGTAGTGGTCTGCCTGACCTTCATTCCAAATTTTGCAATTAGTCTTCAATTTGGCTGTAATCAAGAACCTGAAGATGCTCAAGGTCCGCTTCTTGATCTTTTTGGTGACACTTTCCGCTTTCTGGTGAGGTGAAATTCTTCTCACTATTAGAAACCATCCAAACTTCTAACTGGGCCAAACAATTAAAATTCAATTGCTGTTACCACCTATGAAGCAGTTTAGTTCCCTTAAGAAAACAAAACCCAAGACCTCTAAGATATTAGCCCTGAAAAGAAAAGCAGTAAGTGGGGAGGCCTATCTACTGAAGGACATTTTTTTCCAGTTTTTAATTGTGAAATATAACATTTATACAAAAACACAATAAATTTCCAAGTACACTTTAACAAGTAGTTATAGAACAGATTTTAAAGTTTGGTATGGGTTAGAGTTCCATGATTTCTTTTTCTTCTAACTGCTCCAAGACACTGGAGACCAACAGAAATATCAATATATTTTCATATTTATGTGTTAAATCCTATCCTCTCTGTTATACTCCTCCTTCTCTTTTTTCTTTTTTTGTGAAAAATAACACATATACAAAAAAGAGCAATAAATTTCAAAGTACATAACAACAATTAGTTGTAGAACAGATTTCAGAGTTTGGTATGGGTTACAATTCCACAACTTTAGGTTTTATTTCTAGCTGCTCTAAGATACTGGAGACTAAAAGAAATATCAATATAATGATTTAGCACTCATACTCATTTGTTAAATGCTACTTTCGCTGTATAATTCCACCATCAGCTTTGATCTTTCTCCCACTCTTTAGGGGTATTTGGGCTATGCCCATTCTAATTTTTTCATGTTGGAAGGGGCTGTTGATAATATGGGATAAGGGAATGGAACTAGTTGATGTTCATCGTTTTGAAAGACATTTTCAAATTCCCTCAGTCAATGGAGAGACATACCTCATTACAATTATGAAGATGTGACTTCTATCATAATGTCTGTAAATTTAATACCACTCCAATCAAATACAAAAAGAATTTTTGAAACTTGGCAGAATGATTCTAAAGTTTATCAAAAAGAATAAAGATGTAAAAATAGCTAAGAAAATATTGAAAAAAATAGGAATAAGAAACAGAGGCTTGCCCTAGCCGATATGAAAATGAATAATATAACCAATTCAAACACTAACACAGGAATAGACTGGCAGAAAAATGTAACAGAATAGGGCACAGAATTAGATACATATGTGTGTGAATATGTATATGACAAAGGTTGCATTTCAAGAAATAAATCAATAATTGGTGTTGATATTATGTAATAAATAGTTTTAGAATAATTGGCTAAGCATTTGCACAAAAATTAAGGGACACCCCCTACCTTACTACTTATAAAAGAATAAATTTCATATTGATCAAAGATTTAAGTGTAAAAAAAAGCTCTTAAAGAAGTAGAATTGAGCATGTATGACTATGTTTACAATCTTGAGGTGGGGAAGGAATTTTTAACAAATAATCAAAATCCAGAAGTCAAAAAAGAAAAACAGTTAATAAATTTGATCATGTAAATTTTAAATTTAAAACATCCTAAACAAAGTCAAAAGAAAAAACTAATAAAAAGTTATTTTACAAATCAATATGATGAAATTTCCCAGTAGGAAAATGGGTAAAGGTCATGAATAGGCAATTTGCAGAGGAGAAAATGCAAATAGTCAATAAACATGTGAACAACAGTCAACTTTATTATTAATCAAAGAAATGCAAATTAAAGCGACAGTAGTCAAAGGAGAGGAGACATCTTTATCAAACTCTAAGGAGGAGCAAAAAAGGAAATAAACATCTGACACATCTATTCTACAAAACAGTTTGCATAACATCAGACACCATATACCTGGGTTCCTTGCTTTTTTTCACCTGCTTCTTACCACCCACAATCTACTTCTAATTCCAGCAGGTGCCTCCTAACCATCTTGACATCATCTTGGGGCGAAGACAGAGAGGGTCAGAGTCCTACTGGACATGCTACTGAGGGCTCTCCCTCCAACCTAGTTCAAGATTTTAGTTTGAGAGACAGACTTTTTACCAAAATAACTGACACTGAGAATGGATTGGTCCAGGTGAGGGTTCACCTCTGAATCAAAGAGTTGCTGTTTTGCTCTGTTTAGCACAAACATAGAACCATGTCTAAGCAAAATACAACAATTGCAGCATTCATAAAAGAAAAATCTCACTTAGGCAGTAATTCAAGTGGGATCATTGCAGGATGCAAATAATAGAAGGAGAAACAAAGGATATGGAAGGGAATGATGATGATAATGACTCATACAGTGCTTACATATATGCCTGGATCTGTTCTAAGTGCATTGTATACAATAAGTGATTTAATTCTCACAACAACTTTGTGAGATAATAACTAAGATTATCCCCCATTTTATGGATGGGGATAGTGATGAACAGTGAAGTTTGTTTATCTGAGACCATAAAATCAGCTATATGAAGAGCTGGGATTTGAACCCAGAGAACCTGGTGCAACAATTCACAGTCTTAACCAACCACTCTGAGAAGAATCAAAGGAAAAAGAAGAGACCTCCACGTGAACAAACAGAGGAGGAACAAAGGGAGTGATGGAAAAACTCAGTTTTGTAGTTGCCAACACTGGAAGATACTTGTTTATACCCAGCTCTGTCTTTGTTACCAAAGCTTCCTAACATGGTTTTATTTGGGCAAAAAGATTCAAATCAATGAAATAAATGGTGTCCAGAGGAATTGAGGTTATTTTTATATTGTGAAAAAACAATTGTTTTCAGAAGGAACCCATGTGAACTCAGGAATACAGTTTGATTTTGTTTTTCTCCCCTCTGCCTAAACATAACTTAGAGCAGCACATTAAAAAATAATCCACTTATGTCCTACTGCCCAGCATTTAGCTGTAATTTAAGTAAAAGGCAAATTTGCAGCTTTTGAACACCACAAGTTTTTACATCCTAGGAAGTCTGGAGACTAAACCAAAAGAAAATAACTCCAAACTCTCAAAAGCCCTCTGGTCTTCAACCACATGGTGCCAAGTCTTTAGGATACTAAAGGAAATTATACCTTTATTTCTAAAGCAAACACTGAAATTGGAGATAAAAATTGGACCTCTAAGCCCCTTACTGAAATGGTGGGAAGACACAATGAAAATTTTGAAATTCACTTCTGGAGAAGGGTAAGCATGCCCATATTCACCTACTCAACATCCAGCCAGGGCCACTTTCCTGAGCTCTGGAGCTTTTTACCTGGCTGCTTGCAAGGCTTTTCTCTTGTAAGAGACCCACAGTCACCTCACAATCACCACATCCCCACTTGCCCTCTTCCTCTGCTCTATCAACCTCGTCTTCTTCCTGTGTTCTCCATTTCAGGGATGACACTACCTCCCATACAGTTGCCCAAGCCAGAAACAATTCATGTAGACCAGTGGTTGGCAAAGTTTTTCAATAAAGATCCAGATATGAAATATTTGAGGCTTTGTGGGCCATTCTATGTCTGCTACAATTACTCAACTCTGCCACTGCAGGATGATAGCAGCCACAGACAATATGTAATGATTGGATGGGCTGTGTTCTAATAAAACTGTCTTTATGTGCATGGAAATCTGAATTTTATATAATTTCCATGTGTCACAAAATTCCTCTTTTGAAAATTTTCCAACCATGTAAACATTAAAAAATTATTCTTAGATCATGGATCAGTCAAAAATAGGCACACTGTAACTACAGGTATGCCTCAGAGTCACCTCTGGAGGACCTCTTTTGATGCCCAGATGTGGATTCTCTCTCTCTAAGCCCAATTCTGCAAGTGAAATCATTGCCCTCCCCACTACATGGGACATGACATCCGGGGGTGAAAGTCTCTCTGGAGAAGTGGGAGATGACTCCAAGGGATGAATCCAGCCCTGGCACCATGGGATCAACAATTCCATCCTGACCAAAAGGAGGGAAAGACATGAAACAAGTAAGGTATCAGTGGCTGAGAGGGTTCAAATAGATTCAAGAGGTTACTCTGGAGGTCACTCTTATGCAAGCTTCAGTTAGATATTTGCTACTATCATAACTTGCCAAAGCCCAAACAAAACCATTCCTGCCAATCCTAAAGAATACGTAGGGCATTATATAAGATCTACAAAAGTTCCATGCACTAGGGTAACTTTCCAGAACCTACAACCTCCAGATGGGTCCCTGGACCTGATAACTCCTGAAATGCAGAATGGCCAGCCTTTCCAGAGCACCAAGAAGTTCCGTCCCCCTATCCCATATCATCAACAGCCCCTTCCAACATGAAAAAGTTAGAATGGGCATAGCCCAAATACCCCTAAAGAGAGGCAGAAATATCAGAGCTGAAGGTAAAGTTATACAGAGAAGATTGGGTTTAACAAATGAGTATGAGCACTGAATCAGTATATTGATATTTTTTTTTAGTCTCCAGTACATTAGAGCAGCTAGAAGTAAAAATCTAAAATTGTGGAATTGTAACCCATACCAAACTCTGGAATCTGTTCTACAACCATTTTGCTGCGATGTACTTTGAAATGTATTGCTTTTTATATATACGTTATTTTTCACAAAAAAGAAAAAACAAGAGAAGGAAGAGTGTAATAGGGAAGACAGGGTTTAACAAATGAATATGACTGCTGAAATCAATATATTGATATTCTTTTTGGTCTCTAGAGTCTTGGAGCAGCTAGAAGAAAAAACTGAAAAATCTTGGAACTGTGACCCATACCAAACTTTAAAATCTGTTGTATAACCACTTGTTAAAATGTACTTGGAAATCCATTACTTTTTTTGTATATATGTTATTTTTCACAATAAAAATAATGTTAAAAAAATAGGCAGGCTTGATTTGGCATATGTATCTTAGTTTGCCAGCCCTGCTCAGAATCCTCACTCTCCTACCTTCCCCACAGTTAATCAGGCAAGTCCTGCAGATCTTATTTCTTTTGTTGAACCCATCCCACGTTTTCCTCCATACTTATGCCACTTTTCAGTTTCCTAGCTCCTAAAACAAATATCACACAATGGGTTGGCCTAAACGGGAATTTACTGGCTCATGGTTTTGATGCTGGAAGAATTCCAAAATCAAGGTGTCAGCCAGAAGATGCTTTCTCCCTGAAGACTGGCATTCTTGGACAGGTTGTCAGTGATCCTTGGGGTTTATTGGCTTTTCTGTCACATGTGATGTCCTCTGATCTCTCTTCCAAGTTCTTTTGACTTCCAGTTTCTTGCTCTTACCACGGCTTCTCTTTCCACACCCAATCTCCTCTGATTATAAGGACTTCAGCCATATTGGATTGGGGCCTACCCCTCATTCAGTTTGGGCACACCTTAACTAATAACATCTTCAAAGGTACTATTTACAGATTGGTTCATACCCATAGGACTAGGAGTTGGGACCTGAACATGCCTTTTGGGGGAACATTATTCAGACTCCAGCACCATTTCAGCTCAACTACTTGCCTGTACTGTTTTCTGACATGGATGGTTTCTTTGCTCTCAGGTTGAGTTCATGCAGAGCATGGCCAGGCACTGCTGTGAGACCAAAAAACATGCCAGGCACAGAAGCAGACATAGGTTTATTGGGACTTACAAACAGGAGAGTTTCTCTGGTGGTGGCCATTCCAGACATTTAGCGCTCTGCAAGGGATGGAGAGAGTACAAGGAGTAATATATGATTTTAGAACAAACACATTCCATATAGTATGAAGCCATTGGGTCTCTAGTATAATCACTAAAGGGGCCTAAAACCTGATGTTTTACTAAGATTAATGTTTAAGACTAAGATACAATCAGTGCTGTTTTACATGTTGATTACATTCTTCCCTATCTGTAGAGATTGTTTTCCTGATCTTTGTCCTTGGCTAAAGCAGGTCTGTTAAGGATTTTTAGGAGGGGACCTGGGCCCTAGGCCACCACAGTTAAGTCAAATTGAAGACAAGTGCAAGCAAAGATCCTTTACAACTATGGTCCGTGAAAGTATGTCCCTGTAGAGGTTTTTTTTTTTTTGAGTTCCTTGTATTGAGAGACATAAACTACAGATTACTTTGCCCCTTCCTTCATCTGGCACTGGAGAAACAATATGTTAGTGTCGGCCACTGTTTTCTACTGTGGTCTGGGAAGGAGAGGGCTGGAGGTGAATGGTCTTCTAGAATCTAGCCACAGTGAAAGGGACTACAAAGCAGAGAATGAGAGAGAGCACTTGAGTGCTCACTGCCTCTATCTTGTCTCAGGGGCTGGCTAGACTAGGTCTCGCTCCTTCTCTACAGTGATCCCCAGACTGTTCATTCAGACCTGCGTCAGCTTGGAGTCACACCATCTGCACATGGCTAGGAACCAGCTTATCTGCCAAGGACTTTTGAGGCATTTGTTTCTCAATTTCTAGGCCTTTGCCCTTGCTACATTTTCAATGTGCCATTGGCAGAAGAACAGCAGTGACTTTGTTGTCTGGAACATGTCCAGTGGCCAAGCATCATAGGAGTTAGCCCTGCTGACATGATGACAGTCACCAACCTTGGTAGGAGCAAGAGAAGTTAGGTAAATTGGATAACCCCAAACCCTTCCCACAACAAACACCTAGAAATGTTTAATAATATATAACAAAACATCACAAATGTCTATTTTACAATCTCTGTCCTCTCCTTAAATCTCCAGTTTCCACTCCGCCACCTCATGGTCAGCAGATGATTCTTCCTTCTTCTGATTTCACTGAACAGATAGAAGGAATCAGAAGAGAATCTATGCATCCTCCCACTGCCACATCTTCCACCTCCCTGCTGCCTTTCCTAGTGATTTCATCCAATCTCATGGCCATATATATGGTGGGGGTTCCCAAAAGTGTATCTCTAGGTGGTGCAAGGGTGATTCGGTGGTGGAATTCTCACCTGCCATGTGGGAGGCCAGGGTTCAATTCTCGGCCCAAGCACCAATCCCCACCCCACCCTCCAAAAAAAAATGTATCTCCAACCCAGGTTTCTCTAAACTCAAAAATCCTCTACCCAATTGTATGGTGACATTTTCCCATGCATATTAAAATTTTAATCTGACCAAAATAGAACTCTTGATCTCCACACACACACACACAAAACCCTACTCTTTTCATAGAGTTCCCATCTCAGTAAATGGCATTGCCATTCAATCAGGTACTCAAGCCAAAAATCTAAGAGTCAGGTCTGCCTCCTCTTTCTTTCTTTCATACACTGCAAATATTTTAGCTCTATCTTAATAATATACTTCTAATCTTAACCTTCCTCATCATTTTCATTACTTCCATCCTAGTCCAAATAACTTTCATGTCATGTGCGGCCAAACACAATAGCCTTCTAACATCTCCCTGCACCCACCCTTTATTACCTTAGAGTCTATTCTCAACTTAACTGCCAAAGTGATCCTTTTAAAACATAAAGCAGATCATGTCACACCTCTGTTCAAACCCTCCAGTGGCTTTCCTTATACTCCAAGAAAAAGTAAACCTTGACCCACAAAAAGTAACATGACCTACCCCCTGGCTGATCTGGCACTTTGAAACCTGTGGAGCACAGCTTGTACTCCTCCCCCACTCTCCCATTCCCCTCCAGTCACACAAGCCTCCTTGCTGTTACTTGAACAGACCAAATCTGCTTCCACCTCAGGACATCTGCCCTTGTTCTTACCTCAGCCTGAAATATTCTCGCCCAAAATAACACCACAGTTTTCTTCCTTACTTCATTCAGGTCTCTACTCAAATGTCAACTTACATAGAGCCCTTCCCTGAATAATAATAACCACCCATCCCACTCCCAGCACTCCCCACCACTTTAATCTTTTTTCCTCCATGCCAGTTCACAACCTCTGACATTACAGTATTGTATTTTCTAGTTTGTTTATGGTCTGAGACCCTGAACTAGCATGTCAGCTCCATGAGGTCAGGGCTTTTATCTTGCTCCCCGCTGTATCCTCAGCTCTTAAAATGGCTCCTTGCACATAGCAGATGCTCAATAAATATGTGTTGAATGAATGGCTGAATGAAAGGTACAGCTGAAAGTGCAAATAAAGTGCCAGAAAATGTGAAGGAACTAAAAACTAGAGTGGTATGTGGGTGACCTGTGGTTTAGTTGAGTTGGGATTTAACCCTATGACCAAGACTGTTATCTTACAATATCCATTCTTCTCTATTCCATAGTAATGAAATTTGTGATTTTTGGCTGCCACGTGGCCAACCAGAATAAAAACTACAATAACAAAGAAGATATGAATGCAAGGGTCATATGGAAGTTCTTAGGACTCTTCCTTAAAGGATGGCTGCCAGGTCCTTTCTTCTTGATTCCTTATTTCTTTCTGCTGAATGGAATGTGAAAATGAATGCTAGAGCTAGAACAACGGTCTTTGACCATGAGGTAATCTGAGAAACAGGGGTCACATAGAGTGGAAAAGCAAGATAGAAGGAGGTGCCTGAGAGCTTTGTGGGGACAAACATCCACACCAGCTCTGTACTGTCTTTCTGAGGAAATTTATGAGGGGGGAAAATGAATTTTTATCTTGCTTATGCCATTATTATTTTGGAGCTCTGTGGCTTCAGTTGAACTTAATAGTAGCAAAAATAATACAGAGAGAGAGAGAGAGAGCAGACTAAATGAAAGTTTGCTTGTCTTGGCCTGGGTTCTGGGAAGAAAAACAGGGCTCCCATGAGAATTCATAGCCACTAACTAGGGAAGGATTCCTTAAACAAGATATAAAAACTCCAACCAGAAGGGGACAGTGAAAGATATAAGTACATTAAAATAAAAAATACACATCTGGGGGAAAATGGCCTACTAGAGCAGTTTGAGATTAACCTTGCTCCACGGAAAAGTTAAAGGGACAGGAGGGCGATTGAGGCAGCAATTTGGGAACATGGCTGACCTGGGAGAGCCTTTTGTACCACATGTGGCAACCCTGGTTGTAGAGGCCGAGGAATTGAGAGGCAGAAAGCTAGAGCCTGGCATGGAGGTGCAGAGTGGCGGAGCCCATGGAAGTGCACAGACGTGTACACGGGACTAGGAAGTCACCCAGGCTGCATTTCTTAGGCGCTACCTTCACTGGTGCAGCCTTATGAACAGTGACTCACCCCACACCCGATGCGCCTGAACCCCCTCACCTGCTCCCATTCCTCATGTTCCAGACCTCCCCACCCCAAGTGCAGCACAGCCCACCTCTCCTGCACCCCTCCTGAGCACTACCTCCCCCTCTCTGTTCCCTGCAGGCTGTTACTAGTGCATAGAGGCTGTGGGCACTAACCTCCATACCTAGGCGACCCCGGCCATCCACCCCCCATCCCCCACCCCCGCCCATAGTGTCTCACAGCCTCCCACCACCCTCCCTGAGCCCAGCACATCTGTTAAAGGCACTCCCAGGCCCACGCATGAGCATGGGCCCCCAATCATGTCATTCAGCTCTGGGAACTGCACGTTACAGCAGTCCTAGAACCCTGCATGTGCAACCCTCAGTCTCACTTCCCAGGTCTGAGAAAGTGCCGACCAGAACAGCTGGGTCACACTTGCCCCCAATCCACGAAGGTGTAATACCGACCTGCTACCACAGCTCTACACATGCGCGCAAAGCGCCCATGCCTCAGACCAGCACACATTAGGGTTACGTCCCCCAGACCGGCGCACCTGCAGAGCTCCATCCTCCCTGGCCACTGGGAACCCACGTTCACAAGTACCAGCATAACATCCCCAACCTGCGCCATACCTACTCTGAAACAAATCACCACACTGTGGGCTCCACCTCATGCCCTGCTCCCTGCTGTACAACCATCCCACAAACATAAGGCCTTAGACTACTGAAAGAAATCAACTCTCAAAGTAAATCAATCAAGATATTTACATGCGACAAAGACAGCAGATCAGTAAGCCTATCACAATGCAGACAGATATAGCCCTGCCTAATGACCAAATTAAAACACCTGAGGAGACACAGATGTTAGAACAGCTAATCAAAGATGTTCATACAATTCTACTTAATAAAATAAGTGGGATTGCAAATGAATAAAGGAGATCAAGAAGACAGTAGAAGAGCACAAAGAATTTGAAAGAATAAATAGAAAAATAGCAGAAATCATAGAGATGAAAGACTTTGTTGACCAAATAAAAAACATACTAGAGGCACACAACTCCATATTTGAAGAGACAGAAGAAAGAATAAGTGATATAGAGGACAGGATGATTGAATTCGAAGACTCAAAACAGCAGATGGCAAAAAAGATGGAAAAACTTGAATGGGAACTCAAGGAAATGATAGGCAAAACAAAGCATACAAATATGAGAATCATTGGTGACCCAGAAGGATAAGAGAGGAGTAAAGGGCTAGGAAGAGTGGTTGAGGATATAATGGGGAAAAACTTCCTAACCCTCATAAAGGACATGAATATACAAGTCAAAGAAACCCAAAGAACTCCAAACACAATAAATCCAAATAGACCTTCCCCAAGACACATACTAATCAATCTGTCAAATGTTGAAGAGAAGCAGAAAATTCTGAAAACAGCGAGAGAAAAACAATCTACTACATACAAGGGGCATCAAATAAGACTGAGTTCAGGCTACTCAACTAGCACCTTAGAGGCGAGAAAGCAGTGGTATGATATATTTAAGATCCTGAAAGAGAAAGACTTCCAGCCAAGAATTCTGTATCCAGCCAAATTGTCCTTCAAAACTGAGGGAAAAATTAAAGTTTTCACAGACAAACAAGTCCTGAAAGAATTTTTCAACAAGAGACTGGCCCTGCAAGAAACACTGAAAGGAGTTCTGACAGCTGAAAAAAATATACATGGGAGAGGGAGGTCTGGAGGAGGGCACAGAATTGAAGAGTACCACGAAGGGTAATTTAAAGAATACAAACAGAAAGAGGGAAAAGAATAGATAAATCTGAAAATAAAATATAAAAGATAAGATGGTGGAATCAAGAAACGCCTTTTCAGTAATAACTTTGAATATTGATGTACTAAACTTACCAATCAAAAGATACAGATTGGCAAAATGGATTAAGAAACATAATACAGCTCTATGCTGCTTATAAGAGACCCCTCTTAAACACAAGGCTACAATAGATTGAAAGTGAAAGGATGGAAAAGATGTTCCATGCAAACTATAATAACAACAACAAAATAAACCCCAAGAATAGCTACAAAATAGACTTTAAATGTAAAGACATCATAAAAGACAAAGAAGAACACTATATACTAATTAAAGGGTCAACTCACCAAAAGGATATAACATTCATAAATTTTTATGTACCCAATCAAGGAGCTCCAAAGTACATGAGACAGACATTGGCAAAACTGAAAGAAGCAATAGATGTTTCAACGATAATAGTATGACACTTCAATACACCACTCTCCTCTATAGATAGAACAACCAGACAGAAGATCAACAAGGAAATAGAGATGTAAAATACCTTGATAAATGAATTAGACCTAACAGACATATATAGGTCATTTCACCCCAAAGCACAAGGTTATACATTCTTCTCTAGTGCTCATGGAACATTCTCCAGGATAGATCATACGCTGGGGCACAAAACAGGTCTTTATAAATTTAAAAATATTGAAATTATTCAAGGCACTTTCTCTGATCACAATGGGATGAAGCTGGATCTCAACAACCACCAAAGAATGAGAACATTCACAAATAAATGGAGATAAAATAACACACTCTTACACAAACAGTGGGTCCAAGAAGAAATTGCTAGAGAAATGAGTAGCTATCTGGAGATGAATGAAAATGAGAATACAACTTACCAGAACTTACGGGATGTGGCAAAGGCTGTGCTGAGAGGGACACTTATTGCCCTAAATGCCTATATCAAAAAATAAGAAAGAGCAAAAATCAAGGACTTAACAGCAAGCCTGGAGGAACTTGAGAAAGAACAGCAAACTAACCCCAAAGCAAATAGGAGAAGAGAAATAACAAAGATTAAAGCAGAGATAAATGAATGGGAGAACAAAAGAACAATAGAAAGAACCAATAAAAGCAAAAGTTGATTCTTTGAGAAAATCAATAAAATTGATGGGCCACTAGCAAGACTGGCAAAGAAAAAAAGAGAGAGGATGCAAATAAACAAAATCAGAAATGAGAAGGGGTGTGTTACCACAGATCCTGAAGAAATAAAAGAAATCATAAAAGGATACTATGAACAACTATACGCTAACAAACTAGACAACTTAGATGAAATGGACAAATTCCTAGACACACACAAACAAGCTACATGATTCAGGAAGAAATAGAAGATCTCAACAAACCAATCACAAGTAAAGAGATTCAATCAGCCATCAAAAATCTTCCTACAAAGAAAAACCCAGGGCCAAATGGCTTCACAGGGGAATTTTATGAAAAGTTCCAGAAAGAGCTAACACCAATCCTGTTCAAACATTTCCAAAAAATTGAGGAAAAAGGAACTCTACCTAACTCATTTTATAAAGCTAATATCATTTTAATACCAAAACTGGATAAAGATGCTATAAGAAAGAAAAACTATAGGCCAATCTCCCTAATGAACATAGTTGTAAAAACTCTCAATAAGATATTAGCAAATCGAATCCAACAGCACATTAAAAGGATTATACACCATGACCAACTGGGGTTTATACCAGGAATGCAAGGATGGTTCAACACAAGAAAATCAATTAATGTAATACAGCACATTAACAAATCACAAGGGAAAAATCACATGATCATCTCAATTGATGCTGAAAAAACACACAATTCAGCCTCCTTTTCTGATAAAAACACTCCAAAAGATAGAAATCAAAGGTAACTACCTCAATATCATAAAGGAAATACATGAAAAACTGATAGCCAGCATCATACTGAATGGAGAGAGACTGAAAGCCTTCCCCCTAAGATAAGGTGCAAGATAAGGATGCCCACTGTCACCACTATTATTCAACATTGTGGTAGAAGTTCTAGCTAGAGCAATAAGCAGGACAAAGAAATAAAAGGCATCAAAATTGGAAATGAAGAAGTAAAACTCTCATTATTTGCAGATGATATGATACTATACTTGGAAGATCCTAAGAAATCTACAGCAAAGTTACTTGAGCTAATAAAAAAATGCAGTAAGGTGGCAGGATATAAAATTAATGTGCACAAATCAGTAACATTTCCATATACAAGAAATGAGCTACCTGAGGAGGCAGTTAAGAAAAAAAAACCGTTCAAAATAGAAACCAAAAGAATCAAATACTTAGGAATGAACTTTAACTAGGGATGTAAAGGACTTGTACCCAGAAAACTGCACGACATTGCTAAAAGAAATCAAAGTAGATCTAAATAGGTGGAAGGACATTCCCTGCTCATGGACAGGAAAGCTAAATACAGTTAAGGTAGCATTTCTCCCCAAATTGATCTACATATTCAACACAAAGACAGTGTTGGACGGGATCAAATGGAATCGAATCAAGAGTGCAGAAATAGACCACCAAATCTACGGTCAACTGATTTTTGACAAGGCCCCCAAATCCTCTGAACTGGGACAAAATAGTCTTTTCAATAACTGGGCATGGAAGAACTGCATATCAATAACCTAGAGAGTGAAAGACCCCTATCTTACACCCTACACCCTACACAAAAATTAACTGAAAGTGGATCAAACACCTAAATATAAGAATTAGCACCATAAAGCTTCTGGAAGAAAATGTAAGAAACATCTTCAAGAACGACTAATAGGAGGTAGCTTCCTGAACTTCACACCCAAAGCATAAGCAACAAAAGAAAAAAATAGATGATTGGGAACTCCTCAGAATCCAATGCTTCTGCACCTCAAAAGATTTTGTCAAAAAGGTGAAGAGGCAGCCAACTCAATGAGAGAAAATATCTGGAAATCACATATCAGACAAAGGCTTGGTTTCCTGTATATACAAAGAAATCATGGAACTAAACAACAAAAGAACAAATAATCCAATTATGAAATGGGCTAAAGATATGAATAGGCATTTTTCTGAAAAGCAAATACACATGGCTCAAGAACACATGAAGAGATGCTCATTTTCACTGGCTGTAAGGGAAATGCAGATCAGACTACAATGAGATAGCACCTCACACCTATAAGAATGGCTGCTATTAAACAATCAGAAAACTATAAATGCTGGACAGGATGTGGAGAAACCGGGACACTTATGCACTGCTGGTTGGATAGTACAATGGTGCAGCCACTATGGAAGACTGTCTGGCAGTTCCTTAGGAAACTAAATATTGAGTAGCCTTATGACCCATCAATATCACTACTTGGTATATACCCAGAAAAGCTGAAAGCAGTGACACAAACAGACATTTGCACACCGATGTTCATAGCAGGATTATTCATAATCGCCAAAAGATGGAAACAAACCAAACGCCCATCAACAGATGAGTAGATCAACAAAATGTGGTATATACATATATACAGTGGAATATTATGCAGCAGGAGACAAAATGATGTCCTGAAGTACATGACAAGATGGAGAAGCCTTGAGGACATAATCTGAGTGAAATTAGCCAGACACAAAAGGACAGATAGTGCATGATTCCACTTTTATGACCAGCATAAAGGTATAATCAGAGACTTATAATGCAGAATACAGAGGACTTAGAGATACATAGAAGCTAGAGATGGGTGAAACTGCTAGCTAATGAGGTTGAACTCCAATGTAAGGAATAGATAAGAGTGAAGGTGATTCTCTAGTGGGTCTAGACATAATAGTACCATATTGAAGATGAACAAGATTGAAAGGGGTTGGATACATCTACATGTCCCACTGACTCACACTAGAAATATGAATGACTTCTTGAAAGAATTACTTCAAATATAAGATTCTTTTTTTATTACTTAAAAAATTAACAAACAAAACATTAAGATATCATTCCATTCTACATATACAATCAGTAATTCCTAATATCATCACATAGTTGCATATTCATCATTTCTTAGAACATTTGCATCGATTTAAAAAAAGAAATAAACAGACAACAGAAAAAGAAATAAAATGATAACAGAGGAAAAAAAAAGATTATACATACCATACCCCTTACCCCTCGCTTTCATTTACCACTAGCATTTCAAACTAAATTTATTTTAACATTTGTTCCCCCTATTATTTATTTTTATTCCATATGTTCTATTCTTCTGTTGATATAGTAGCTAAAAGGAGCATCAGACACAAGGTTTTCACATTCACAGAGTCTCATTGTGAAAGTTATATCATTGTTCAATCGTCATCAAGAAACATGGCTACTGGAACACAGCTCTACATTTTCAGGCAGTTCCCTCCAGCCTCGCCACTACATCTTGAACAACAAGGTGATATCTACTTAATGCATAAGAATAACCTCCAGGATAACCTCTTGACTCTGTTTGGAATCTCTCAGCCATTGACACTTAAGTCTCATTTCACTCTTCCCCCTTTGGTCAAGGAGGTTCTCTCAATCCCTTGATGTTAATTCTCAGCTCATTCTAGGGTTTTTCTCAGTCCCTAGATGCTGAGTCTCAGCTCATTTTTGGGATTTCTGTCTCACATTGCCAGGAAGGTCCACACCCCTGGGAGTCATGTCCCATGCAGAGAGGGGGAGGGTGGTGAGACTGCTCGTCATGTTGGTTGGAGAGAGAGGCCACATCTGAGTACCAAAAGAGGCTCTCTTGGGGGTGACTCTTAGGCCTAAATTTTAAGTAGACATGACCTAACCTTTGTGGGGTTAAGTTTCATATGAAGAAACCCCAAGACTGGGGGCTCAGCCTATAGCTTTGGTTGTCCACACTGCTTGTGAGAATATCAAGAATTCAACTTGGGCAAGTTGAGTTTCTCCCCACTCTCATCATTCCCCAAAGGCAACTTGCAAATTATTTTCCAGTCACTGATGAAATCACTCTGGGATTCATCGGGGCATCACTCTGGACAAACCAACAAAATCTCATGTCCTACCTGAGATTCCAAGTACTTATGATATTCAATCAAACTATCTACATGAGTTATATTAGGAAATGCTCTAGTCAAAATATAAATTTTGTAACAAATTAATATTTTTTGCTTTAGTCTCACACATAAGGTGACATTTTAAAGTATTAATTATCATCTATTTTCAGCACCCTGCAATAATGACATTCCTTTGTTCTTCCTCATGCAAAAACATTTTTAAAATTTGTACATTGTACATTTCACTATTATTATACACTCTAGGCATTCCTAGATTATACCATCTCAATCTTTACCACCTATCTTTCTTTCTGATTTCATTTATGTCCCCAGCCCTCCTCCCTCTATCATTCTCATATGCAGCTTCATTCAGTGTTTTAACATAATTACATTACAGTTAGGTAGTATTGTGCTGTCCATTTCTGAGTTTTTATATTCAGTCCTGTTGCACAATTTGTATCCCTTCAGCTCCAATTACCCAACATCTCACCCTATTTCTATCTCCTGATGGTCTCTGTTACCAAGGAAATATTCCAACTTTATTCACTAATGTCAGTTCATATCAGTGAGACCATACAGTATTTGTCCTTTTGTTTCTGGCTAATCACACTCAGCATAATGTCCTTAAGGTCCATTCATGTTGTTACATACTTCATAACTTTATTCTGTCTTACAGCTGCATAATATTCCATCTTATGTAAATGTCACAGTTTGTTTAGCCAACTGTCTGTTGATGGACATTTTGGCTGTTTTCATCTCTTGGTAATTGTTAATAATGCTGCTGTAAACATTGGTGTGTAAATGTCCATTTGTGTCCTTGGCCTCATGTCCTTTGAGTAGAGACAGCATATAGATGGGTCCTGTTTTTTAATCCATTCTGCCAGACTATGTCTTTTGATTGGAGAGTTTAATCCATTAACATTCAGTGTTATTACTGCATGGGTAGTACTTTCTTCTACTATTTTGCCTTCTGGATTTTATATGTCATAGCTAATTTTCCTTCTTTTTACCTTTACTCATAGTCTTCCTTTCTACACTCTTCTCCACACCTCTCTTCTGTCTTCGTATCTGTCTCTAGTGTTCCCTTTAGTATTTCTTAGTATCTCGAGAGAGTTGGTCTCTTGGTCAAAAATTCTCTCAGTGATTTTTTGTCTGAAAATGTTTTAATTTCTCCCTCATTTTTGAAGGACAATTTTGCTGGATATAGAATTCTTGGTTGGCAGTTTTTCTCTTTTAATAATTTAAATATATTATCCCACTGTCTTCTCGTCTCCATGGTTTCTGCTGAGAGATCTGTGCATAGTCTTATTGGGCTTCCCTTGTATGTGATGGATTGCTTTTCTCTTGCTGCTTTCAAGATCCTCTCTTTCTCTTTGACCTCTGACATTCTGATTATTAAATGTCTTGGAGTATGTCTATTTGGATCTATTCTCTTGGGGTACGCTGCACTTCTTGGATCTGTAAATTTAAGTCTTTCATAAGAGTTGGGAATTTTTCAGTGATAATTTCCTGCATTAGTTTTTCTCCTCCTTTTCCCTTCTCTTCTCCTTCTGGGACACCCACAACACGTATATTCGTGCGCTTCATATTGTCTTTCAATTCCCTGAGTCCCTGCTCATACTTTTCAATTTTTTCTGTAGTTTCTGTTTCTTGTTGGATTTCAGATGTTCCATCTTCCAGTTCGGAAATCCTATGTTCTGTCTCTTGAAATCTACCATTGTAGGTTTCCATTGTTTTTTTCGTCTCTTCTACTGTGTCTTTCATTCCCATAAGTTCTGTGATTTGTTTTTTCAGACTTTCAGTTTCTTCTTTTTGATCTTTCCTTGCCTTCTTTATATTCTCCCTCAAGTCATTGATCTGGTTTTTGATGAGGTTTTCCATGTCTGTTTGTACGTTCTGAATTAATTGTTTCAGTTCCTGTATGTCATTTGAGTTGTTGGTTTGTTCCTTTGACTGGGCCATATCTTCAATTTTCCTAGTGTGATTTGTTATTTTTTGTTGGCATCTAGGCATTTAATTACCTTAATTAGTTTATTCTGGAGATTGCTCTCACTTCTTTTATCTAGGGTTTTATTGCTGGGTGAATTTGTTGTCTATCTGTTCTTTGACATTCCGTTCAGCTTTATCTGGACCTTTAGCTTAAGTTTTGTTTAACAGAGGAGAATTTTTCAGTTCTTGTTTTCTTGTTTCTTGCCCTGCTTGTGTGGTGCCTTTCCCCCCACACACACACTTAGGAGGGTCTACTTAGATATTATAGACCCCAGCCAGATTTTCCCAGACCAAACTGGCCTCCTATCAGGAGGAAAGAGTCACCTGCATCGGTTTTCCATGAGGGTGAGAGCCAGCAGGTTGAAAGACTTTCCTGTGAAGTCTCTGGACTCTGTTTTTCTTATCCTGCCCAGTATGTGGTGCTTGTCTGACTGCAGGTCCCACCAGCATAAGGTGATGTGGTACCTTTAACTTTGGCAGACTCTCCCAGCTGGGGGCATGGTGGAAACGGAGGAGAGGTTGTAGGCTGGTTTAAATGGCTTCAAATTACCAAGCCCTGGTGTCTGAATTCCTTGATGGAGGGATTCCACGTGGGTGGGGCTTCACTCCTCCCCTGGGGAAGGCACAGGCTCCAGATAAGCCCCCAAAAGAGCTTCTGCCTATGCCTGGGGCAGTTGCAGCCTGAAAAGTCCTGCCGCTGTATCCAGAGGCAGTCAAGCCTTTGTAGATACACAGCCACAAAAACCTCTGTTTCCTTCTTTTTTTTTCCCCCTTTTTCTGTCAGTCCTGCCCCCTTGGTGCTGGGGCAAAAATGAGCAACTTCCAGTTTGATCAGGTTCACCTAAGCTGGGGCCTATTTTTAGTAGTCAGAATTTGTTAATTAGTTCCACAATTGGCGTTTGATTGTGCCCAGTCCCTGCTGCCGGTAAAGTCCTTTCCTTTCCCCTCTGGGAAGTGGCCTGTGGGGGAGGGGCGCTGGCCGCCACAGCTTTGGGAACTCATGGTTCTGGGGGGTGCTCGCAGCGGGTCCAGCTGGTCCAGACTGGGGTACGCTGTGTGTCTGGTCACTGACGTGGCCCCAGGAGCTGTTCTGTACTGTTTCTGGTTATTTAATAGTTGTTCTGGAGGATGAACTAAAATGTGCACATTGTTAAGCCACCATCTTGACCCCAAAGCCCAAAGATATGATTCTTGTATAAAAAGTGTTTAAGTCCAGGGTACTGGGGGCGGGGGGAACTGCTAGTGCATGCTATCAGCTATGTTCCAAAGGAAACCATCAGCACTACCACAGCAACAGCAGAGGTAAATAATGGGGTGAGGGACAAGAGTTAAGAGGAGGTTTAGATTTCCTATTTGGTGAGGGTGTGTTTTTTGGTTTTCTGTCTCTTGGGAACAATGAAATTATCTAAAATTGAGAATGTTGATGGACTGTGGACTTTTTGCCCTCTACTTGATGCCCAATGAATGCAGGTGGCTGAAGGATGCACTGACGGAGAAGTAGATTGGTGAATGATGGTGTATACTTATGAACAAAGGTTGTGCTGCTACAAAAAGGAACAATGCCGTGGGGCATGCAATGATGCAAATGAACATGTGGGACACTTGATGAGACAAAATAAGCCAGAAACAAAAGAACAAGAATGGTATGGCCACCTTTAGAAAATGCTTATAAGAAAACAGGGGCCTAGATTGAAGCTTTTAGCAGACACATTAACCCCAGAGTGGTGGTTATTATTTCTGGATTTTGAGAGGCTGTTTTATATGTATAACCTGATACTTAGAGATAAGAACGAAGCCAAACAGGTTGGGGTTAAAGTAATTCAGCACATAGGAGTAAGGAAGACACTGTCTATATTATAGAACTTACATACTCTTTGAGACCAATGGAAGAAAAGTTTATTTGATCTGGAAGTGACATTTTCTGTAGTGCATAATCTAATTCAACCTATCTATATAGATCATTTAAACAATTGAAACACAGGGAGCACAGAATGAAAAAGTGGTCCTTTAATCCTTTATAGATTATTGTAATGCCTGGAAACATCCTAGAGTGTATTAAGCAGATAATCAAAACGTATCGGCAAAGTCCCCTGAGGGAGGGGAGAAAGACTATGGGACTATTAAACCTTACCATCAAGGAATCCTCTGATAATGTGTCAAACTTTGAGTGCACCCAAGTCAATAGGCCATGCCTTGATCATTAGGCTTACTCTTGTTGAAGCTTATATAGGTAGCATAGATGCTTAGACTACCTATAGGCATGCCTAAGAGTTACTTCTGGAGGACCTCTATTGTTGCTCAGATGTGGCCTCAGTCTCTCTAAGCCCAACTCTGCAAGTGAAATCATTGCCCTCCACTCTATGTGGGCCATGACATCCAGGGGTGAAAGTCTCCCTGTGGATGTGGGAGAGGACTCCCAGGGATGAATCCAGACCTGTCACCATCGGATCAACAATTAGATCCTGACCAAATGTGGGAAAAGAAGTGTAATTAATAAAGTATCAGTGGCAGAGAGAGTTCAAGTAGAGTCAAGAGGCTACTCTGGAGGTTGCTCTTATGCAAGCTTCAGGTAGACCTTGCTACCCATCATACTCTGCAAAAACCCTCAACCAGGACCACTCCAGCCAATCCTAAAGAACACCTTGGGCAATTTATAAGATTCCACAAGGGTTCCAGGCACTAGAGTAACTTTCCAGAAACCTACAACCTCCAGATGGATCCCTGGTCCAGAAAGTCCTGAAACCTAGCCCAGACTCTCCAGAATATCACATAGTTCCATCACACTACCCCATATTAGTGACAGAGCCTTCCAATATGAAAAATTTAGAATTGTCATAGCCCAAACAACGCCAATGAGATGTATGGAAAGAAGAAAGATGATGGTGGAGTTATACAGAGAAAATAGGACTTAACAAATGAATATGAATGCTGAATCATTAAATTAATATCTCTTTTAGTCTCCAGTATTTTAAAGCAGCTAGAAGTAAAAACCTAAAATTCTGAAATTGTAACCCATGTCAAAGTTTGAAATGTGTTCTACAACTAATTGTGGTGCTGTGCTTGGAAATTCATAGCTTTTTTTGTACATATGTTATTGTTCACAAAAAAAGAAGGAAAAATATGTCAATTGTGATTATAAAAAATTATTTAAGCCCTGTAGCATCTTATATTCTGGAGTATCTAGAAGGACAAATAGGCAAGGATCGTATGGTAGCCCATGACAAACTCTGGGATCTGTCCTGTAACCACTTGTTGAAGAGTGCTTTGAAAACTATTGCTTTTTTATTTCTTTGCTTTGTATATATGTTATACTATGTAACATATATGTATAATTTTTTAAAAATGCACTTCTGAATGACAAAAGACACCATCAATGAAGTTAAAGACATGCAACAGAGTACATAAGCAACAAAGGAATAGTACAAGAAAGTGTGATGAACCATATAAATCACTGCAAAAAAAAAAAGATAAGCACTCTGGGGGGGAAATGGGAAAGGTCATGGAGATATACCTCACAGAAGAGGAAAACTTAATGAGCAACACATAAATGAAAAAATGCCCAACCTCTTTATAGATCATGGAAATATTGATTGAAATTTATAACTTAAAATTATTGAGCCCATACTATTTGCCAGGCCACATTCTATATGTGCTACATAAAACACCATTTCACACCTGTCAAATTGGCAAAACTTTGAAAAGCACAACAAATACATTTTGGCAAGGATGCACTGCTGATGGGAGTACAACCATTTTAAGGGCGATTTGGCAATATCTCGTAAAGATGAAGGTGCAAATATTCTATAATTCACCAAATGGCACTTCCAAACAGACACCTAGGAAAACTTTTGCATGTGTGCCGAAGTATGATCATAAAAGCACGGTTTATAATGGGGAACAAAATGGAAACAGTATAAATGTCTTCCATTAGGAGAATGGATGGGTGCACATATATGCTCTGGAGTATTCTACAGGAAGGAAAATTAATGAACTAGATAGAGTTCCATGTATCAACATGGATGAGTCTCACAAGCAAACACTGAAGGAAAAAGGCAAGGTGCAGGATGATTTGTACAGGTCACCATTGGAATACTGTTTGAAAATATGCAAAAAATTCTATGTATTATTTTATGGATACTCTCATGTATTAGTAGTCTAAAATATTCAAGGTAATGAATCCTCTAGGGAGAGGAGTAGAAGAGAATCTAAGAAGGGTGCGTATGGTGTGTCAACTCTATCTATAATGTTTTAATTCTTAAAAGGACAGAAAGGAAATGCAAGTAAATATGGCAAAGAGTTACTGTTTGATAAAGCTTAGACATGGGTATGTGAATGTTCATTATGTTGTTCTTTGTACTTTTCTGAATGCTTTTGAAATATTAATATAAAAACAAGTAACAGTAACCCACAGCTGTTTGGGAAA
Source organism: Tamandua tetradactyla (assembly GCF_023851605.1). Lineage (NCBI taxonomy): Eukaryota > Metazoa > Chordata > Mammalia > Pilosa > Myrmecophagidae > Tamandua > Tamandua tetradactyla. The sequence goes on along the minus strand of NC_135353.1, from coordinate 48,752,361 downwards.
AAAAGTAGAAAACAGCAAAAAAACTTATATAATCTTATCATCTGAAAATGTTAATATTTTGGTCTAACCTATTGTCATGGATTTCAAGTATTTATTGAACCCCTAGTTTGTGCCCAATCATGATATGGACAGTCTGGATACCTTGAGCCAAAACTTCACAACATTCCTGAATGACATCCTGCCATAGGTGCTGCTGAGATCTCTGTCCTAAGAGTCACAGCTCTGTTATGAAGAATTTTTAACTTATATGTTTAATATTTTTCACTGGACTAATATTCAATATTAGTAAAAGGGATTTTCCACCATTTCCTTGAAATAACAGTAACTAATGCTTATTAAGTAGTTACTATGTGCCAGGACCCTTTCAAATCACTTTGTATGTATTAACACATTTAATCCTTAGAACTACCCTCTGAGGTAGGTGCCATTATCATCATAATCATACCCCATTTTAGAAAGGAGGATGCTGAGGAAAAGAGAAGTTCAGTAACTGAGGTCACACAGCTAGTAAGTGGCACAATCAGGATTTATACAAGACAGTCTACCTCCAGAGCCCTTGCTTTTAAAAACCATGAACTTTAGTTTTAGTATCACTAATTATATAGTAATAATACTTTTTGGTTTTGTTGTGTGAAATGGAATTGCTAGCATGAATTCATTTGATTTTGTGTGTGGTTTGTCTCCCTAATCAGACAGCAAGCTTCTAAAAGGTAGGCAACATATTTTAAGACAATATCTTTTTTTCCTTCTTTTTAAAAAAATGTTATTGAGAAATCTTCACATATATACAGTTCATACAAGCAATGGCTCACAATACTATCACATAGTTGTGTATTCACCACTATGATCATTTTTGGAACATTTGCATCACTCCAGAAAAAGAAAAAAAATCATAGATCCCATACCCCTTACCCCTCCCTCTCATTGACAACTAGTATTTCAATCTACTAAAAATTTTACCCTTTATCCTCCCCATTATTTATTTTTTATCCTTATTTTTGTACTCATCTATCTACACTGTGGATAAAAGGATCATCAGACACAGGATTTTCACAATCACATGGTCACATTTTAAAAACTACAGTTATACAGACTTCAAGAATCAAGACTACTGAAACACAGTTCAACAGTTTCAGGTATTTCCCTCTAGCCACTCCAATACACCATAAACTAAAAAGGGATAGCTATATGATGTGTAAGAATAACCTCCAGGATAACTTCTCGACTGTTTGAAATCTCTCAGCCACTAAGACTTTATTTTGTCTTATTTATCTCTCCCCCCTTTTGGTCAAGAAGTCTTTCTCATTCCCATGATGCCAGGTCCTGGCTCAACCCTGGGAGTCATGCAGCAGAGAAGGGCAGAAAGTTCACCTGCTGAGATGGGTTTAGAGAGGTCACATCTCAGCAACAAAAGAGGTTCTCTGGGGGTGACTCTTAGGCATAATCTTAAGCAGGCTTAGCTTATCCTTTGCAGGAATAAGTTTCATAGGGGCAAACTCCAAGATTGAGGGCTCAGCCTATTGATTTGGTTGCCCCCACTGCTTGCAAGAATATCAGAAATTGTCCAAATGGGTAAGTTGAATATTTCCTCTATTTTAAGACAATATCTTATGTTTTTTAATCTCTACATAACCTCAATAGTATTATTTGCCCACAGAAGTTTTTCAACAAATATTGAATGATTGAAGGGGAACCTAAGAAAATTCACCAACATTTCTAGGTTTACTTTCGTAGATCAATCAAGAAATGTATTCCTCAAGGGAGTCTTTTATGTTATTTTGATTTACATTACCCTTTTATTAATAGCTTTATTGAGATATAATTCACCCATTTAAAGTGTATGAGTCAAATTTTTTAATATATCATAGAGTTGCAAGACCATCACAATTTTAAAGCATTTTCATTGCTCCCTTCAAAAACCCACACTCATCAGCACCATTAGCTGTCATCCCTTTATCTCCCTCTCCCCCTAGGCAGTCAGTACCTATTTTCTCACTCTATAAAGTTGCCTAGTCTTGACATTTCATATCAATGAAAATACATAATATGTGATGTCTTGTGACTGGCTTCTTTTACTTAGCATAGTGTTTTCCAAGTGCTATATCTGAAAAAAAAAGTAATATTATTTGGCAATAAAAAGGAATAATTTGGGCTGGCAATGATGGCTCAGTGGCAGAGTTCTCATTTGCCATGCCAGAAACCTGGGTTCATTTCCTGGTGCCTGCTCCCCACCCCCTCAAAAAAGAATGGTTCAACAAACAAACAAAAAAAAGACAGAAAGAAAAAAAAAGGAATGATTCATCAATCTTTTTAATGCAACCAATTTACTAATGTATTGGAAGATTTCAGATATATTTATACTTTATTTTCAATATGCCATATTATCTCTTAAATACCTTAAGAGATTTAAAGAATCAATTTACAAAATGTCAGAAGTTATTAAATTTAGTTTGTTTAAAGTCAAGTACATCTGAAACAGATTGCTTCAATATTTTAAGTTTAAATATGGGAGGCCCTATGCCAGGCACTTGTCAAGGGTTAGGTTGACAGGAAGTAAATACTGAGGTGGACTTTTTGCTTATTCATTCATCTGTTAATGGACAAATAAGTTGTTTCTGTCTTTTGGCAATTGTGAGTAATGCCACCTTGAATATGGCATTACTCACGATGGATGCCTATGGAAGAAAGGGGAAGAAGGAAGGATTGGGGTCCTCAGTAATTTTTAAGAATTTAAAGGTCTTCTGAGGTAAAAAGTTTGAGAGCCTCTGGTCTAAAGCATACTAGGTGAGGTTAAACTCATTCAGAGTCACTTCAAACCCAATATTTACCTGCCTGCCAAAATCAGAAAGCCTGCTTTCCTCTCTTTCTCTCTCTCTCAAAAATCCCCTTTCCGTCTACCACTCTTTCCTAAAATACACTTGGCCTCCTAGATGTGTTTCATTCTGTACCCCGTGTGTTTGTTTCTGGCGTGTGTTTGTTTCACCTTCTACTCCCTCTACCCTTTCTGTGGATTGCAAGGGATTAAGTTCCCAGACTGGCAGCAGCAGCCTCTTGGATGAGGATAAAAACAGTAAATAACAAGTGTTGGAGAGGATGCGGAGAAATAGGAACTCTGGATCCCTGTTGATGGGAACATAAAATGGTGCAGCCATTGTGGAAACAGTTTGGCAGTTCCTCAGAAAGCTAAGTCTAGAATTACCATATGACCAAGCAACCTCCACTTCTAGGTATATACCCAAAAGCATTGAAGGCAGGAACTTGAAAAGATATTTGCACACAGATATTCATAGTGGCATTACTCGCAATTGCCAAAAGACAGAAACAACTTATTCATCCATTAACAGATGAATGAATAAGCAAAATGTGATAAAGGCATACAATGGGATGTTATTCAGTCCTAAAAATGAATGAAGTTCTGATACATGTGGCAAATGTATGAACCTTGAAGACATCATATTGCATGAAGTAAACCAGACACATATTATTTGATCTCATCGATATGAAATGATTAGATTAAGCAATTCATTGAGTCAGAAACTAGAATACAAAGATTACCAGGGTGATGAAACATTTTGATAACGGATGGTGGTGAGGATAGCACAACATTGTGAATACAATTAACACTACTGAATTATATATTTGAAAATGGTTAACATGAGAAATTTTAGGTTGTATGTGTGTTATGAGAATAAAAGTTTAAAAAATCTGTAGAATTGTGCAGCACAGTGAACCCTAATGTAAATATGGACTATAGTTAATAGTAGAATTATAATAATACTGTTTCAATTGTAACAAAAGTACCACACTAATGCAAAGTGTTAATAGGGAGAACTGTATGTGTGTGAGGGGCGTACATGGAAACTCCGTACTTTCTGCATGATTTTTCTGTAACCCTACGACTTCTCCAATTCAAAAAAGATAAGAAAGATTGTGTATAGTTTGTTTATCAGAACTTATGAATCTTAGAGAGGCATCTTATTATTGTATATGCTACCAGTAAGGAACATACTGCATTTCATCTACATTGTAAATTGAAATTGAACTTTTGTAATAAGAAATTTCAAAAGGCATATGTTTATTTAAAATTTATCTTGAAGAATAAATGCATATGCAATGCCATCAAAGATAGACTCTCATGTTTGAGTTAGGCCCATTAGAAATATGGAAGTCCAGCCCCTATGTTATTTCAATCCAAGTGCGGAAACCACCAGAGAACAGAAAAGCACCCAAAACTCCACCAAGTGCCAATGTTCCTCCAGTGACACACTATCTTGAAAGAATGTTATGCTACAAAGGACACAGAAAAAGCAAAGATCTGAAGTTACTGGAGAAAAGAATCTCCACGACAATCGAATATGAAATTGGAAGAGGGCTTCTTTTTTTGGTCTGGGGAGTTTTTGCTTTTTGGAAACAGAATGGGTTGCTTTCTCTAAGCATCACACACAAAAAATACACAGCTTGCTAAATTTAGTTGCAGCTCTGTCACAACAATGATGACAAAATTTCCCTCTGACCACAATGTGTTGAGTACAAATGGTTCCTCTTTCCAGGCTTGGCTTGTGCATATACAAATTCCTAGTAAGGTGACACCCACTCTCCGCAGCCTGACTCTTTCTTGAGAGAGGAAAGCGAGAAGCAGGCTATATTCTGCAGGTTAAGGTACTAAGCAATTAAACTGTATCCTAGCTGGTGTACTCCATGGCTTTATATCCATTTCACAGACACTGGTGGTCCCAGCTGATCCAATTTCACCATGGTCAACCTAGAATGGCACCCAGAGTTGCCTGTGTATTGGTGGTACTTTTTTGTCACTCTGTGGAATGGGAATCTGGACAAGGTACCACAATCTCCCTTCTGTCCCTGCTATGCTGCCAAGCCCCTCCACACTGGCTCTCTTGCCCAAGGAACTCCACCATTACAGCTTGCACATGTTGCTGGCCTGAGGATGAAAGGGTAAGAGGAAACAGGAAATTGAATGGCAGTAAAGGAGAAATGAAAGAAAAAGGACTGAGAACAAATGGGACAATGTCAGCAGAAAGGAGAACAAGAGAAGCGGAACAAGCAAGAGGCAAGGGAACCCCGAAGATGAAAGCGTACTAGAAATTCTAATAATAGTTCACATTTGTTAGTGCTTTACTAGGCACTAGGCACTGGATAAACATTTTATGTGAGTTTCTTCACCACATTTAATCCCCACAATAAACCCTGTGGTAGGCATTATTATTATACGTATTTTATAGAAGATAAAACATACTCTTATAATGAGAGAAAGACACCCCCCCACCCCAAAACCAACATTTAAAAGAGAGGAAAGGATTAAAAGCAACAGAAAAAAGCAGGCAAATAAGCACAAAGTAAGATGGTAGAAATAAGAACAAATGAATTAAAAGCAAAGGTAAATGAACTAAATTCTACAGTTAAGAAAACAAAGATTGCCTAATTGGATAAAAAACAAATTTGCATTACATGCTATTTCTAAGACACACCTAAAACATAATGACACAAAGAAAAGTAAGTATATGGAAAAATGTACGAAGCATACACTAACCAAAAGAAAGCCTATGTAGTTATAATAATATTAGTTAAAATAGAATTTAAGGCAAAAAGCATTACTAGATTAATGAGAACCACTTCATAATGACAAATGGTTCAGTTCACTAGGAAGATAGAACAATGCTAGATTTGCATGCATCAGCTGAAATAGATACATATTTCTGTCTTGGATCCAGGGTAGAGAGTCTATCTGGAAACTGAGACACAGAGGCCCTTCCTCTTTCAGAGACCAAAAGGTTGGAAAACAGAGCAAGGCTAATGCCACAGAGGATGGGTTTGCAGCCTGAAGGTGAGGTTGGGGAGCATCTGGAGGGAATATTGAGAGCAAAAGTGAGTGAGGATGCCAAGTCCCAGGGCGTGTCCTTTCTTGGAGCAGCACCACATGTATTCTTGCCCAGGGAAGAATCAGCATCACAGCTCCTGGATCAATTCACCTAGAGGCTGGCCTTGTCCCTCCCTGCCAACATCTCAAATACTCTTACCCTGCTCTTTTCACCTCCTGGGAAGAATTACTGATGTCTTGGTAATTCATCTTTGAAAGTTACCTCTCCCAAACACCACTTTTATTATGTCACGACCCTGCTTGTAAAAGCCATCCATGGCCCCTTATTGCTCATGAGCTTGAGCCATAAACTGACTACTGCTAACCTTCCCAGCCACCCCCCACCTTTACTAACACTCACCCTGAACTTCTCTCTAGTCTCTGAAAGTTCCATCCTTCAAGATCAAATTCAACTCCTTTCTACTCCAGGAAGTCTTCAAAAACAATTCCAATCACAACGTCTGAACCTGTACCACAAATGAGCATTGTTGCTGCTGTTTCTGCATTTTCCCTAATTGTTTTATGTACTTTTCCACAACTTAGAACTTACCAAGGGCAAGAACTGTTGCCATTTGTTGCTTGGTTGGTTGACTGGTATCCCTCACAGCATCTAGCAAAAAGCAATTTATTCATTCTTTAAAATATATCTATTTTACGTACCAGGTACAGTTCTGAGTGCTGGGAATACCACCTTCATAAAGCTAGCATTCTAGTATGGGGAGACAGAATGAGCCAGGAAGGGGGCTAGGAAGCAAGTGTGAATGGAACTTGCGATTTTCAGTGGAGTGGCCAGGGCAGGGCAAGCTTCAAGGAGAGGGTGACACTTGAGCACAGATATGAATGAGGCAAGGGAGTGAGACATCTGGATTTCTAGGGGGAGACAGGAAGAGCCTAAGGGACTACAGGAAATAGCTAGGGCCAAAGCCCTGAGGCGGGAGTGCATTTGGCTTGTGTGAGGAACAGCCAGGAGGCCAGTGTGTCAAGAGAGGAGCGAGTTGGAAGAGAGCAGTAGGAGAAGAGGTCAGAGAGGCAATGGGGACAGATAGGGTAGGGCCTTGGTGACCATTGTAAGGACTTTGGTCATTGGAGAGTTCTGAGCAGAGGAGTGCCTTGTTGAACTTAAGAATTAGTTTAATAACCACTATAAAGATTAGTGTTCCTGCCCAACACAACCCCGAGACCAAAGAACATGTTAGACATTACTCATGAGTTTTATAGACAGGAGGAAGATTTCCCAACAGCGGCCAGTTGGGAGATGAAAGTCTGCACTCCGCCCAAAGCCTAGAGAGAGAGGTGTGTCCAGGAAAGGCTTATAAAGTTTAAAAGTCTCATGATATCTGGTTACAATGGAGTTTCAGCAGACTCTCATGAGATTTGATTATTAGGGGAGGGTTTTTTTTTTTTTTTTTTTTACATTCTTTGACCTTTAATATCCTGGTCATATAGGCAGCTATGTGACTTGCTCTCAGAATGGAGGAGGGGATGGGGCCCAGAACTTGGTCCTTACAATCCATCCCCATACTGCAGACTACATTGATCACAGGACAGACAATCATTCATTGACAGTATAAGAAACAACAGAGTGCTTGCTTCAGTGGCACATATACTAAAATTGGAATGATACAGAGAATATTAACATGGCCCCTGCACAAGGATGACATGCAAATTCGTGAAGCGTTCCATTTTTTAAATTTTTTTTTATTATTTTTTTTTAACATGGGCAGGCACCGGGAATCGAACCCGGGTTCTCGGGCATGGCAGGCAAGCACTCTTACCTGCTGAGCCACCGTGGCCCTCCATATTTTTTTTAAAAAAGAAACAACAGAACATAAGGAGTTCCCTATACAGAGGTAAAACTCTACAAAGGGATGCCCTTATGGCCAAAGACGGGATTTAAACCAGTCTACTGATAATTGATAAAACCTGTGATTTGAGTCTTAAATGAGAAGATTCTCTTCCAGACTTTTCTGATGGACTGAATTCTGCCTGGTCAGCAGAGTATTCTATGCAGTCTGATTCACAGGAGTCCCAGTCCAAGGCAGGCCAGTGGCAACTGACAGTGGCAGTTCAGTACATACTCAGCATGGAGATCTACTGTGCACATAGGTTACTGCAGAAGCCTATTGCTGGAAGGTATTTGCTATGTTGCTAAGAGCAAAAAGAACGCAAGCTAAATTTTCATTAGAAGACAGATACCAAACTTCTCCCCCCTGCAATTTCAGGAGCTTTCTGGAGTCAAATCCACAGTTAGCCCGGGCATAAGTATCCACAAAGTCATACATCTATGCCTTGGGGTATGGCGGGGGGTGTCTGGGTTGGTTATATATATGTTTTGGCATTTAGTGTATTAACTGTGGTCTAATACTTAAATTTTGGGTGACCCCAATACCCCAGGGACCTAGAACTCCCAACCAACATGACTGCATTGGCCAGGACCATGGTCAATTGACGTTATTTTCACCAATTTCTAATGCTTGTGGCACAGGCAAGAGCAAGTTATTTTCACTACCTCATTGTGGCTGTAGTGCTGCTGGTCTCTATCTGAATTGGCAGTGCCAGTGTGAACTCCACTGTTACCAGTTCCACAAGGGCTGGAGCAGATGCTTGGGGCCATGAATCGAGGCTGGTGAGGGCCGGATACAACCAGCCTATCCACTGCTGCAAAGATTGCTTATCACCTTTTAATTATGTTTCTGTGGGGTTGTAAGGCAAATGAAATGTCCATAAGACGTCATGTTCAGTAGCCCAGGCTTGGGTTAGTTGTCTGCAAGAGTAATTCCCTCTATCGCTGTCCACATGTGTGGGGACCCTGAAGAATGCACTGAGATTTTCCAAACTATGTATTATAGCTCCTTGGTTAGTTTTCCCTACTATGAAGGTCAGCAACAGTCCAGTGACCATATCTACAGCTGTAAAAATATAATTTGCACCTCCAGATAAGGGAAGGTGCAAAATATAATTTACCTGCCACCTGGTGAATGGAACCTGCTCGTGGCTGATGTGACCAAGTCGATGAGGAAACATCCTTAGGTGTGGCAGCAAACAGGAAGGGGCAGGCATCTATGGCTTCTTTCAGTTGTCTGGTAATGGGTAGTTAGAATTGCTGTGCCAATCTCCACAGGGTCTGGTACTTGTGGTGTTCCATTTTTCTATGCAGCCATTCAGCAGCCTCATGCAATGATGGCTTTAGACTATGCATTTTTGCTAAAGCATCTGCTTTAATATTGCCAGATAAAGAATCAGTGTTATGAGCACAGACATAAAACATGGTTAACTTTTGTTTGTGACAGTTAGTCCAAATGTCTTTCAACATTTCTTTTCCCCATAATGGGCATCAGACAACAGTGTATTGCTCTTGCTTCCATGGGGCCATTCATACTGCCAGGCCCTAGGACACACTCAATTGTCAGCACAAATAGTTAATGCATCTCCTGGCTCCTGAACAATGACCATCCATACAGCCCTTAATTTAACCCATTGGCTACTTTGCATAGTCCCTATTTCCCACCATATAGTGTCCATACTAGGTTGCACGGCTCTTGCTGTCCAGGTGGCAGGCTGCACATATGCTTATCCATCACTGTTCTAGGCAGACTCAGCTATGCTACCACATCCCACAACAGAGGGCACAGAGACAGCCACCTCGGAAAGATCAGCAGGGAGGGTTAAGCATTGTTGTCCCACATAGGAAACTGGTCTCAGGATATTATGTATTTCTGTATGTAAGGGGCAGTTGTTGAAAATGCTGCACTGCAGCAGATAAGTACAAACTCACCCCTGCATGGGGATAGCTGTTCTTAATTTTACAGGGCATTTCTGAGTTACTCCTTCAACTTGCAGTCGGGCATTATGGGCAGCAAACAGTTGTTTTTCTAAGGGACTGTACTGAAGTTCGACTCCGTTCCAGAACTGAAACCAAAAGCCAATGGGAACTTGCTTTGCCAGTTGCCTTTGCCACAAGCCCCACCCAAAGCCAATATCGGAACTGGCCATATTTAATTCTCAAGTCACATCAGTGTCCACCCTCTCATTAAGCCTAAGCCAGTGCAATGGCCCATCTGGCTTTTTCAAAAGCAGCCTGCTGGGAGATGTGCCATTCCCAGAGATAGCTTTTCTTAATCAAAACAGACACAAGGTTTTAACATTTGGGCTGAGTGAGGAATGAAAGGTTTCCAGTACCCCCAACAATCCCAAGAAAGCCATTAGTTGCTTTGGCATATGAAGCATAGGAAAACATTGTACCTTATCAATTACTACAAAAAAAAATAAATTTTGCCTTTCCCAACCATACAATACCCAAGAATTTGACAGGGCAGCCAAGGCATTGCAGTCCACCATGATCAGTTGTTCATCCCTGGCTGTTAAGATGAAATAGCAACAAATCTGAGGCTTTTTTTTAGTTCTGGAAAAGAGTTACTGGTTAATATGACATCATCAATATACTGAAATAAAGTTCATTTTTCCATTTAGCCAAATTCTTTGTTACAGCCCATAAGCAGATGGTCAGGCTATGTGAATAGAGTCATGAGAGCACAATGAAAATGCTTTGTTCTCCTTCAAAGGTGAGGGCAAAAATTGGTTGAATGGCCCTATTTAAAGGACTACTAAAGAATTGAGGGTTAATTCTTGGACTACTAAAGGAGTGTCAAAAGGAGTGTTAATTCCTTGTAGTGGTATACAAATGTGGCATCACCTGGCCCTTTGCCTCTCAAACTTCTTTTTTTTCCTTTTCATCATCCGATAAGGAATCTATGGGATCCCTGTCAGAAGAACTCAGGATATGCCCTCTTACTCTAGCATACTGGCCTGCTAACATTTCTAAACTCTTATCTACAAGGCATAGCTGTGGGGTAGCTGATGGCTGGTTAGCTGATGGCTGGGGGTAAGTCAGTCACACAGACACAAAGCACACAGCACGCGACTCAGGAGACAACCCTCAGGGGAAAATGGAAGGCGTCTGCTTTGTTCAGGAAGTACACAGGCTTATATAGGCTGGGAAGCGTGCAGGGACACGTGTCAGGCTGGGATTGGTTACCGTTGTTGCTAGGCTGGAGGGCAGATTTCTGGGATTGGTCACCATTGTTGCTAGGGTGGAGGGCAGATTTCAGGTCAGCCATTTCGTGTTGCCTTGCATCAGGCACGGCAGCCATGTTAGCGACATTGTATGATTTCTCCAACACATAGCCTCTCATTCAATGCATCATGCAAATCTGCTGATTTCCTTGTCTTTCTGAAACAGCCCCCTGCAATGGCCCCTTCAGACTTGTGGATTTCCCTGCCTTCCTTGAGACAGCCTGTGCCATAGTTGGCTGCACTGCACAGAATAGCAGTGCAGTCAAGCAAGTGGGTGACAAATTACCCCCCACAGGGTCCCCCTTCCCCAGACTCTTGCTCTCCATGGCTGGCAGCTCTCTGGTCTCCGGGCTAACTCGCCAAATGTTCCAGCCCAATACAACCCTGAGACCAAAGAATACATTAGCAGACTCATGAGTTTAATTAGGGGCTTAGGGACAGGAGGAAGAGTGTCCCAACCAATGGTGGCTGGTTGGGAGGTGAAAGCCTGTACTCCGCCCAAATCCAAGAGAGGAAAAAAAAAAAAAGAGAGAGAGAGACTGTCCAGGGAAAGGCATATAAAGTTTCATGAGGTTAGGTCACAATGGAGTTTCAGCAAAACTCTCGTGAGATGTGGTTATTAGGGGAGGGAGGTTTGACATTCTTTGACCTTTAACCTCTGTCTCAGTCATGTAGGCAGCTATGTGATTTGCTCACAAAATGGAGGAGGAGGGGCCCGGACCCTGGATCCTTACAGTTGGAGACCTAGAAGTCAATATGCTTCAAAAGATTAACCCAGACACTCCAGACACCCCTTGTCTACCTTGCATCAGTTTAAACCCATGCCCACTTTGTGCTAGGCCTCTTTGGGCAAACAGTACTCCCTTAAGTGAACCCATTAAACCTGCAGAAGGAAGCCACTTGCTGAAGAGCAAGGACCTTCAATTTAATTAAATGCAAACATTGAGGGCATGGCATATTATTGTCTATTTCACATTCATCTTTATATTCTCTGTGGTGGCAGAGGGTGTCTTTCCCCAAGTCATCTCAAATAAACTTAGAATCTAAGTAAAAGCAGTGCACTTGCTATACAAACCTGGTTTCAAGACAAGGCCCCTGGTTGTCCCTTCCAATTAGATATTGCCCATAAGCCTGTCCGATGTAGAAATGCCGGAGTCATCTTGGACAGACCAACCCTGAATTCACTTCCAGTACAATAATAGACATGCATGTAAACCTCTGCATTATTTCCCATAACAGTGGCATTTGTCAAGTGCTATCAGCACACAGGAGGGCACAAAGAATTTTGCATCTGACAGTTGAAGACACCAAAAAAGCATAATAGAAGAGAGTTTTGGGTTAAGAGAAAAGGTTCAAAAAGAGAAAATATCAGAGGTGGGCAAACAGGGGATGAGCAAATAATAAACAAGGGAAGCAGGCCAAGACAGGGACCAATAAGGAGTGACAGGACCTGTGTAGATGGGGAGCACATACCCTATTGAAAGATGGCAGCCCCTGCTCAGATCCAGCTGACTTGGCATACTGGAAAGCAGATCCAGTGTTATCTGAACTTCTGACTTTTTAAGAAAAGCTGGTTTCTTTCCTGATTTTTTTTTCCATTTTGGGCTCTAAATCCAAAGACCTTTATACACAATGTGCGCCAAACCAAATTGCCTGCAAAGGACCTTCAGCTTGAAGGTAGCCCATCAGCTAGCAGTGCCAGAGCTCTGAGTGACTTGGGGATCCTGGCTGGAGATGAAGCTGGATAGAATAGTCTGGGGACTTTGTCATGAAGAGGCAAGCCTGCAGACAAAAGAGTTGGGACCTCCTTTTGTGGCATTTGAGGGGAGGAGGTGCCATTTAAGAAGCTTAAACTGGGGGATTAAAATGATGAGATTTACACATTAGGAAGATGTGTCTCATGGAGGGTAAGTCTTTAGGGCCAGCTTTTAGACTGGAGCTATAAATAGTTTAAGGCCAAGATGATAAGGACCTGAAATAGAACACTGGGGGTGAAGGAGAGGAATAGATCTGAGAGTGGTTCTATGATATAATGTTACTGCGCTGCTAACTGTGCAAGGTGGGGGTGGGGGGCGGGGGTGATCAGGGCACTAGATACAGGAAAGGGAGGTGTCTAGGATAAATCTTCTTAGCATTAGTCTCTCATTGTTTTTTGGTAGGCACAGGGATAATGGGTGATGGGGGTGGGGGAAGAGTGGGGTACAAAAGACAACAAGGAGTACTCCAGCTCAGGATTTCTCATCTTTGACATTATTGTCATTTGGAGCTGGATAATTCTTTACTGTGTCCTGTGCTGTGCATCTGTGGTAGTGTGGAGCTGTTATTTATCCCAGAAAAGGTCATGCTCTTTTAATCCATTCCTGTGAATGTAGACCTATTTGGGGTGGTACCTTTTGGTTAGATTATTTCAATTGAGATGTTACCCAGCCCATTCAAGGTAGAATCCTTTATGAGATGATAAAGTACAGAAAAGTCAAAAGAGCCTAGAGAGAAAAAGCCCCCAAGGAGCTGAGAGAGCCACTGAAACCAGAACCCAGGAGAGAAGGCCCAGCAGACATCACCCCTTCCCATATGACAGGGGTGTCCTGGATAGCAGTAGCCTGTCTTCAGAGTTCAAGTATCATCTTGTTGACACCTTAATTGGGACATTTTCATGGCCTTAGAACTGTACATTTTAAGTTAATAAATCCCCATTATAAAAGCCGATCGATTTCTGGTATATTGTGTTCCGGCAGCTTTAGCAAACTGAAACAGCATCATAGGATGTTTCACAGCATCCTGGGCCTCTATCCCCTAGATGTCAGTAGCACACACCCCATCTAGTCGTGACAACCAAAAATATCTCTAGACATTGCCAACTGTCCCCTGGGAGACAGTTTCTATCGCCCCAATTGATAACCATGGCTCTAGAGTCAGAAGGAGGGAAATTCCCTATTTGCTATTTCTCCTTTTTCTTTGCATTGCAATGGTAGGGAGGATCTCTCTGGATTTTTGCTTAACAAAAGTACAGAACCCTTTATTAGAGTTTTGCTTAAGAGATAAGAGTTCTTAGCTAAGCCCTTGTTGTATGCTGGTGTCTAGTTCTTTTATGAATTCAAGAGGATATCACTAACTGGCTTGGGGTAGACGAGAGTTTCAAAAGTGGACATCCTTCTTTGCTCCCAGATATGTTCTTGTATATGCCCCTTCCCACCCCCATTTACAGAAAAGGAGAAATCTTTAGTGAGAAAGGAAAAGACGGAAAAACCTAAATGGAGCCAATGGGAACACAGTTCAGTACAGGATCCAGTCACCCCAGGCCAAAACAAAACAGAAAAGGCGACTGGGAGTCTCACACCCAAGTCATCAGGGCTCATTGGATTAAAAGTTAAAGCTAAATTTGATGTTGACTCATCATGATTGTGATTACATAAAGTCAAAATGAGAGCTCCTTGTTTATTGCAGTTCTTGGAAAGCCCTCCATTTGTCTTCATCTTCCTACAGACCAGGGCAGTAGCCTAATTTAATCCAAAATGCTCTTTGAGGAAAGTACACAGAGATAGCAAATTAACATTTTGTGTTGAAAGAACAACATTCCCAACTTTCTTGACCTCCTTTTAAATTATTGCTTAATGTTTAGGGTCAGGAGGAAGGGAATTGAATATAATAATCTTATTCACTGGCAGAAGGCCAGAACTATCATGGTAAAAGGAAATCATGCCCCCCTTCACCTCCACTGCCCTTTGTCTTGTTTCTCACGAAGCTCAAATTTTTAGGGCTTTGTATTTTTAATCATTCCTGCCATTACTGTTCATTTTATTAAGCATGATCAATCAATGCTGGGAAGGGCCCAAAATGGCACTCAGCATCCCCAGAGGTTCTTGTTCCAAATGGACACTCCCAGAAAGACAGATGACATAACCATTTTGGAAATGTTAATATAAATGTATCGTATAATATTTATAGCAAATGCCAACAAGTGTATAAGTGTGTGGTGATGGGGGGAGGCCTTAGTTAAAGAGTAGCTGGCATGTTTGCTGGGGGATTTAGAAATGACAGTAATAGCTCTCAGTTTATAGGCTTTTGAGAGTTTCAAAAGCATTATTTGTTCCATAATATAAGCAGGCAAGGATATATTCTGAACCTTTCATCGCAAGAATCAATATCTCAAGATTCAGCTAAGGCACGATCTCCTCCTGGAAGTCTCCCCTACCCTTTCCCTCCCATAAGGTGACCCCTCGTTGTATCCCGCGATTCCTTGTTCCTGCCCTCATGATAGCATGTCACAATAGTTGCAGCTCTTTGTTGGCAGGGCCTGCTTTTAATGAGTGTCTAGTACAGTTCCTGGAAGGGCTTAATAAATATTTACCAAACTTGAGGGACTTAATTCCAGGAGGGGGGCCTTTGTTTTGGATAGGTTAAGTATCCTAATACCCTTTGGGTAGGGTCTGGACTAGGTATATTGTTAACATTTTTATCACTATATAATTTTTTCTTTTTTTTTTTTTTCCGCATAGGCAGGCACCGGGACTCGAACCCAGGTGTCCAGCACAGCAGGCAAGAACTCTGCCACTGAGTTACCACTGCCTGCCCTAGCACTATATTTTTGCAACTGATTTCAGGTATATGCACTGGGTCAATTCAACCAAACTACACCTCAAGTTAGTGGCAGGATCTCATCATCCATGATATGACTCTTTTTTTTTTTGAGAGGGTGGTGGAATAATGGATCCCAAGAATGTCTATGTATGAATCCCATAAACCTGTGACTATGCTACCTTACATGGTAAAGGGATTTTGAGATGGGGAGATTATCCTTGATTATCTGGTAGGAACAATATAATCTCAAGGGTCCTTATATAGGAAAGAGGGAGGCAGGAGGAGTACAGTCAGAGAAGGAGATGTGACAATGGAAGCAAAGGTCTAAGAGAGACCAGCCAGGAGCCAAGGAATGCAAGCAGTTTCTAGAAGCTGGAAAAGGCAAAGGCAAGGGGATCCTCCCCTAGAGCCTCCAGAAGGAATGCATTTCTGCAGATATTTTGATTCCAGTGAAAACCATTTCCAAATTCGGACCTCAGAACCGAAAACCAAGAAATTTGTGTTTTAAGCCACTAAATTTGTGATAATTTGTTACAGCAGCAGTAGGAAACTAATACGATTTCCCATTTTCCTCCATCCCCAGCCTCACAGGCACCCACTTTCATGTATTCAATGTGTAGCTTTCCAATTCACTTTCCATCCTCACTAAATATCCGTGAAAAATAAATATATTGAAAGTTGGTTGTGTGCTTTTTAAAAAAAAAAATGCACGAACGTAATATGCTCCTGTTCCTCATATTCGGAGATTTTTCCCACACAACATCATGTATTATCAGCTTTCAGATAGGATCTCCTTTTCACTTCACAAAACACGGTCCTGCCAAGTCCTCCTTCTGCTGTTCCCGGTCCACCCCGTGAGGTAGGGCTGGTATTACTAATCCTTGATTCAGAGAGCTCAGAGGCCAAGGACTGGAGGCGGCATGTCCATACTCCCAGGACAAGGTTCTTTCCCGTAGCTGGCGCTGCCCTGGTGCCCACTAGGGCACAGACCTTAGCACCTCGGAAGCACCGCAAGTTTGTACGCAGGGTCGACGCCTGCGGGTACAGAAGGCGGGAGCCCGGGCAAGCACCGGAGTGGCCGCGACGGGGTCCAGGAAGACCTCAGGCGCCGGAGCTGCCGGTGGCTGCGGGAACTGTGTGGCTCTGAGGCCAGGTGTCGGCCTCCAGCCGGTGCCCCACCCCCCCAGCCCGCGCACGCAAGCACGCCGCTCGGGTTACCTGCGGCCGGTGGGCGGGGCGGCCCTTCCCGTCTGTGCCGGCCCACAGCCTCCCGGGCGGCGGAGCCGGGAAGTGGGAAAGGGAGCGAAGGAGGCGTAGACTGCCGATCCTCCAGCCGAGTGGGGCTCGGAGGCTTGGGGCTGCATGGAGCGGCCAGCGCGGCTCTGTGGGCTGTGGGCGCTGCTGCTCTGCGCCTGTGGCGGTGCCGCCGCGCCCACTGGTGAGTGCGAGCCCCCCGGGGGGTAAGGCAGGGGCAGTGGGGGGGTCGAAGGCGCTGGGGGACCAAGGGTGGTGGCGGGAGTAGGCTCTGGGGGTTGCTTTCGCGATGCCCTGCCCCGCGCTCGCTCCCAGCTCGGAGAAGAGGGGTGGGCCCAGGATCAGCGAGGTTTTCCTGGACCCCGGGCGCGGCGGCGGCGGCGGAGGACGACGACCTTCCGCCGCACTTCCCCTGCGTGGTCGGGAAGAGCCGAGGCGCCTGGCGCTGGTGAATGTGCCCGCAGCGTCGGAAGGCGCGGGTCAAGATCCGGAATGTTGTCTGTGGGCCCAGGAGGGGTTCAGGGGCCAGGAGCGGCGAGGACGGCGACCGCGGTCTGAGCGAGCCGGGAACGCGCCGGCCCTTCGTGGCTAAGGGTGGCCCTTGGTGGTGGGAATTGCAAGGAACCTCTAAGGATCCTGGTTCCTTCAGAACCAGGACCTGAGGGCCTCGGGCTCCTCTGGTGTCTGAGAAAGCAGACTGGAAACTCCGAGCAGCATCCGGGTGGTAACGGTAACTTTTTTATTTAATAAACTTTTTAATTTCTGAATGATTTTAGACTTATAAAAAAGTTGGAACGATAGTACAGAGAGTTCCCGTGTATACTTCCTGCCCTCTACGGCAATTTTTAATTAATCAGCTGGCAGAGTGGTTGTGAAAACTTGGGGCCGACGGACTTACACACGGACAGCTCCTGGCATGCATGACATTCCAAGTGACAATAGCAGCTCCTAATTTTATGGTTTTTATTATCGCATTGACACACGCATCCTCAGTTTGCTTATTGTATTTTCAACAGTGTGTTGTGCTTTGAAACCCAAGTTGAAATGTCGATAGGAAACCTTGATGTACTCTTATCCATTCAGCTAACAAAACTTAGGCAGTTTGTTTTCTGCTAGCCAGTGTTCTAGGGGATGAGGATACAGCTGTGAGCAAAACAAGATCGAGTCCTTCCCCTAGTGGAGCTTATATGCTCTTAGCAGAGTTACAGAGGAAAAAAAAAAAGTAAAATATAAAGTGTCAGATGGCGCTAAGTACTGTGGAGGAAAATAAAGCAGGGAAGGGGTTTGCCATTTTAAATAGAATGGCGTGGGATGACCTCACTGAAAAGGTGGCCTTTGAGAAGAGACTTGAGGAAAGCTTGACATTTGCCAGTTAATAATTATTCAAGTGTCTGCCTTGTCTAGTACTGAGCCATGTTATGTTGGTTCATTTAGAGCCTTACTGTGTACAGCATATTCGTTGCCCCAAGAGTGCTGCTAATTCACTTGGAGAGATCTGATTCCCATAACCCTATGGGGAACATGCAGTCCAGAGAAGGTGAGGGATTTGTCTAGCTTCCTCCACCTCCTGATTTTCACAGTTCCACTCCAGCATCCTCCCACCCCCAGTCTCCCCCACACACCTGAGACAACAGGTGGCCTTCTAGATGTTACTGACAATCCCCAACTTCATCAGCTTTGCCACAGCAGTTCAGTTCATTGGTAACTTGGTTACTTAGAATACAGAAACGTGTTTAGTGTTAGAAATATGGATAGAATTGCACTTAGGTATGGTGGAAAAGACATTAGATCATCAGTCAGGAGACTTGAGTTTTAGTGGCTCCAACACTTAAGAGCTATGGTACTCTGGGCTAGTCATTTTCCATCCCTGTGCCCAACCTTTTTCATCTGTGAAATGAGTAGTTTTAAGGGCCCTTTCAACTCTACTCCTCTGAGTGTTCATAATAATGATTAGGTTACCAGCTTAGTTTTTTTTGTGTGTGTGTGTGTGTGACTTTAGTTCGATAACCCGCAATGTGGCATGTCTGAACAATTAGCATTGATATGGCATTGATACTGAGCAGTGTTCTAAGTGCTTTACTTGTGTAATTTCATTTAATCCTTACAACCTGTTCCATAGGTACTGTTATTAGTCCCATTTTGTATAAGAAGAGGCTGAAACACTGTGAGGCTAAAACCCTTGCCCAAAGTTTCACAGCTGATAAGATGGAAGAACCAGGCTTCCATCCTCTGCAGCCTGATTCCAGAGGTTGTAACCTTAACTGTTATACTCACTGCTTCTCTCTATAGAATTGAGAGCAGTCCTTGGCTGGGAGAGGGGATGGGTACCTCCCACAGTAGCAGAGCAGGACTGATTGGAACTCATGAAAAGTACTTACAAGCTGTTCGCCAAGATGTGAATATTCATACATTGCTAACTTGCTTAATAATCGCTGGAGTGTGCAGTCCAAGCTGTAAGTACTGTAAACAGTCAAAATAGAGGACACTTAGAGAATAGGCAGTTTCATGCAATAGGCGAACCTTAAGCTAGATCTTCAAGATGGGCGGAATTTGAAGAGATGGAGAAGTCATTCCCAGTGGGGGGAATAGCAGGAATTAGAGACCCAGAAATGGGGGGTGAGAATGCCCCTTTGTAGTGTATAAGGAGACTGGCTTGGCAGGAGATTATTGCAAGGTCAGTCCAGAGAGAACCTCACTTGCCTTTGAAGACTCTGAGTGTTACACAACAGGAGGGAAATGACACTGGAGAAGTGAGCAGGTAGACATGGGGGGGGGGGCGGGGAAATCACTGGAGTGAGAAGCTCCTCAGGAACTGAGTGCTGAAGGTCTCCCCAAGGAAACTGTGTTGAGAATGCCTCCCATCCCGGACAATGACTTACTGATATCTTCCTGTCCTAGAGGGCCCAGCTGAGCACATTAGTGTGATTGGTAGTGATTAAGGGAGATGTTGCAAGAAAAAAAAAACCCACGAAAATGGCAGGAGTTGATGATTAGTGGATGTGAGGGAAAGAGATGGATGACTCATATATGACTTGCGATTTCCTTAACTTTTCCCGAAATGTGCATGCCTCTGCCAGCTCTTGTGGCTGGACAGTAGAGAATAAAAGCTATTAGTTAAGCAAGGTCCTTTATTATAAGAAAGAGTATTGATCCTCTTAATTCCTAATTAGAATAGGATGCTGTGCTAAATGATCTTACAGACTCGCTGGGGGTTGAATTTTAGTGGAAGGAGCTGCTTGGGTTACCCTTTCTGGTATCAGTGATCAACCCTAAGAAATGGTTGAAATTAGATGCCTAAACAAAGCCCATCAGGCAGAAGGGGTACTTCTACTGCCTCAAAGGCTATGGGCACATATGAATTCCACAGAAGATTGAAGCAATTGTTAGAACTTGTTTGGAGAAGGGAATGAACATTGAGGGTGAAGGGCTTTGCAAGGTGGGCTGACCAAGTAGTTGCTATGTATAAAATTGACTGTTAGGGAAATTCAAGCACATAGTGCCTGCAGAGTTGCTATTTTGGGACAAATGGAGCTTTTTTTTGCTTAGTTGTAACAAACTTAGTAGTATAAGTCACTAAAACAGGTATAAGTATTATAGATTATATAGGGGACCCAGTGCGCTTCAAAATGTGCCTGTAGCATTTAAAATATGGCACTTTTGTTGATAAATTAATATGTTAACTGTATTCCTTAAGTTATTAATAATGATGAAGTCTCCCACATCAGAAGGTCTTCAGGGGATTACTTAAAAATTATTTTAATAAACATTATTTTAGAAAAATTTTAGATTAACAGAAAACTTGCAAAGAAAGTAGCAAAAGTTCCTGTATACCCCTCACCCTGTTACTGTGGGATGACTTTGGAAGTTCAGAGATCTTCCAGAAGGTCTCAGGCAAGTTTGAAATGATATTTCCTATTTTTCCCTCTCCATATATTTCCCTATATTTGGCAATAGCATCAAAACTCCTTCCCTTGATCTGGGAACTTGGTCCAAAACAATAAAGTCAGTAAATATTTGGCAGAGGCAGTGGTGGGCTTTTTTTCCCAACAGAAACACATTTTTAAGGCACTGGTTCACAGTTTGTCTTCTATCCCTTCCCTCTTCAGATTAGTCAAAGCTACAAGGGAACAAGGACTGTTAAATCTCTCAGTACTTCTTTGAAAAAGTTATAAAAACAATTACCAGGGCGGATTAGCAAGCATGATTAAAGATGAGCTTCTTGAACTCAGAACTGCTGAGATTGAAGTGTCATATGAGTGCAATGTGGATAGTAAGTGTAGGGAACCCAAATGCCTGGAGGAGGAAAACTTAGAGATGGTAATATTAGAGAATATACTCTTCTCTGTGTTCAATATATAGCAAGTAGTCAAGAGTATGACTTTGGAGCCACATTTCCCAGGTTTGAATCCCAGCTCTGCCATTTATTAGCCAAGGGATTTGGGGCAAGTGACTTAACTTCCCTTTGCGTCAGTCACCTCATCTGTAAAATGGGGCTAATAATAATAATAAATAATTAATAATAATAAGATTGTTTATGGGAATTCAGTGGATTAGTACTTGTAGAGTACTTCAAACAGTGCCTGGCTCGAAAAATGTTAGATGTTGTTAGCTCAGCTATTATTATTTTTGGTCTCTAGGACGTGGGGAGTGGATCAAATGAACCATTAAGAACATTGGCTGGTGTTGATAAAATTTAATATGTATGCTTGATTTGGACAGAAACTCAGCCACCCGTGACCAATTTGAGTGTTTCTGTTGAAAACATTTGTACAATAATATGGACATGGAATCCTCCTGAGGGAGTCAGCCCGAATTGCAGTCTATGGTATTTTAGTCATTTTGCCAACAAACAAGATAAGGTAAGTTTTCTGGCACATATAGCATTGAAGAATAAAAGTGAAACTATGAATTGGAGCCAAGAATAAGCCAAATTCTAATCTTCAGGTGGGAATTTTTTGGGGGGTTGTGTCCAAATTTTAATCGGGAAATTTATAGAAACGACTGTTGACAAAATTGAACATTTCAAAAATATGTGCTAATTATTTGCTAATTAACTCTAAATGAGATTGCTGTGATAGGAAATTCTAGATATCTTTATCTATTAGGCACTCATTTGACTGTATGTTACATTTATTTCTTCATTCCTGCATGTAACTGTATCAGCTTGTTTCTATATAACACTTTCAGTTTTCACATTTACCATATTGCTAATGTACTGATAGATATGCAAGAATAATGAGATGCAAAAGTCCCCTTGGGGGAATGGCAAAAAAGGGGGAAAATTCAAAATCCCAATTAGGAGAATGCCTAATATTCACAGAAGCAGTGGGGACAACCAAATCAATAGGCTGAGCCCTCAGTCTCGGGATTTGTTGAAATGAAACTTATCCCCACAAAGAATAGGCTAAGCCTACTTAAAATTAGGCCTTAAGAGTCACCCCTAGAAAATTCAACTTCCCCAAGTTGAATTCTTGATATCCTCACAAGCAGTGCAGACAACCAAAGCTATAGGCTGAGCCCCCAATCTTGGGGATTGTTCATATGAAACTTAACCCCACAAAGGATAGGTCAAGCCTACTTAAAATTAGGCCTAAGAGTCACCCGCAAGAGAATCTCTTTTGTTGCTCAGATGTGGCCTCTCTCTCCAGCCAACACATCAAGCAAATGCACCACCCTCCCCTGTCTACGTGGGACATGACTCCCAGGGGTGTGGACCTTCCCAGAAACATAGGACGGAAATCCTAGAATGAGCTGAGACTCAGCATCAGGGGATTGAGAAAACCTTCTCTACCAAAAGGGGAAAGAGTGAAATGAAACAAAATCAAGTGTCAATGGCTGAGAGATTCCACACAGAGTGAGAGGTTATCCTATAGGTTATTCTTACGCATTAAATAGCTATCACCTTGTTAGTCAAGATGTATTGGAGAGGCTAGAGGGAACTGCCTGAAAATGTAAAACTGTGTTCCAGTAGCCATGTTTCTTGAATATGATTGTAGAATGATACAGCGTCCACAATGTGACTGTGTGATTGTGAAAACCTTGTGTCTGATGCTCCTTTTATCTACCTTGTCAGCAGATGAGTAGAACATATGGAATAAAAATAAATAGGGGGAACACATGTTAAATAAATTTAGTTTGAAATGCTAGTAATCAATGAAAGGGAGGGGTAAGGGGTATGGTATATATGATTTTTTTCCTGTTTTCTTTTTCTGAATAGATGCAAATGTTCCAAGAAATGATCATGGTGATGAGTGTGCAACTATGTGATGATATTGTGAATTACTGATTGTATACGTAGAATGGAATGATCATAATTTAAGAATGTTTGCATTTCGTGTTTTTTGGTACTTAAAAAAATTTTTTTTAATTGAAAAAAAAAGCAAGAGTCACCCCCAGAGAACCTGTTTTGTTGCTCAGATGTGGCCTCTCTCTCTCAGCCAACACAGCAAGCAAACTTACCGCCCTCCCCCTCTCTACATGGGACATAACACCCAGGACTGTAAACCTCCGTGGCAACGTGGGACAAAAATCCTAGAATGAGTTGGGACTCAACATCAAGGGACTGGGAAAACCTTCTTGACCAAAAGGGGGAATAGATAAATGAGAAAAAATAAAGTATTAGTGGCTGAGAAATTTCAGACAGAGTCAAGAGGTTATCCTGGAGGTTATTCTTATGCATTATATAGATATCCCCTTTTTAGTTTAAGGTATATTAGAGAGGCTAGAGGAAAGTGCCTGAATTGTAGAGCTGTGTTCCAGTAGCCATGTTTCTTAAGGATGATTGTATAAGGATATAGTTTTCGCAGTGTGACTGTATGATTGTGAAAACATTGTGTCTAATGCTCCTTTTTTCTATGGTATGGACAGATGAGTAAAAAATATGGATAATAAATAAATAAATAATAGGGGTTACAAATGTTAAAATAAATTGAGTAGATTGAAATACTAGTGATCAATGAAAGGGAGTGGTAAGGGTTATAGGAAAAAATAGGGGGAGCAAAGGTTAAAATATATTGGGTAGATGGAAATACTAGTGGTCAATGAGAGGGAGGGGTAAGGGGTATGGGGTGTATGAGTTTTTTCTTTTTTCTTTTTATTTCTTTTTCTAGAATGATGCAAATGTTATTAGAAATGATCATGGTGATGAGTATACAAGTATATGATGATATTGTGAGCCATTGATTGTACACCAAGTATGGAATGTTCATATGTTAAGAATGTTCGTGTTTGTGTGTTGTTTTGTTTTGTCAATAAAAATGTTTTAAAAAGGAGTAGAAAAAAAAGAATTATGTGATGCAAAAGTAAATGGTCATGGTGCTGATGGCAGTACAACATTGTGAACATAATTAATAGCACTGAATTATATATTTGAAAGTGGTTAAAAGGGGAAATTTTAGGTTGTATGTATTATACTAGAATAAAACTTAAAAAAAAAAAGCACCATAGAAGGGGTGCACGGGTAGTGTAGTGGTTAGAATGCCTGCCTTCCATGCGGGAGACCTGAGTTCAATTCCCAGACCAGGCACCCCCCCCCAAAAAAAAAATACCATAGAATCTTTACAACACAAAGAATGAACCCTAATGTAAATCATGGACTATAATTAATAGTACAATTATAAAAATGTTCTTTCCTCAGTTGTAATAAACATACCACACTAATGCAAGGTGTTAATAATAGGGTGGTATATGGGAACTCTGTATTTTATGCATGATTTTTCTGTAAACATACAACTTCTCTAATAAAAAAAAGCGAATGGCCATATGGAAAGTAAAAACATAACATGTTGGTAGCAGATGAGGTTTAGTAGACGGTATCTTAATGCCTGAGGAAAAATGAGGGGAAACATTCAACCTTTCCAGTCAAATGTAGGCAGTCCATGCAAGTGAATTTTTGCTGAAGGGATTGAGTAATTTCAGGTTCTCTATGATAATCTTATTCAATGGCATTTTCTCTTGATCCTTATTGGTTTTTAGCTTCTTCTAATTGACAGGTTCTTCAAAATATCCAGTCATCGGTTCAAAGCTGTTTTGTATCTTCTTTCATTGTGTGTGTGTGTGTGTGTGTGTGTGTGGTCAGGGGTGATGAGGGGGGCTGTTTGGGGTTGAAGTTTTTACTTTGTTGGTTGTTTTCAGAATTGGGTTCAGTATTTTGAGGAGGGACAATGAGAAGTTGTTCATAGTAACAGTACTTTGGATCTGTGGATTGTGAAATCACTTCGCTCTCTCAGCGGTAGAAGCAGGATGAGCAAGAACTAGGTTCTAGTTGGTGTACTTAGCTAACTCAGTGGCCTGGGGGCAAGTTACTTAACCTTAGTTTCCTCATCTGTAAAATGTGGCCCTAATCATTTTCCTGGGTTGTTACAACAAATAAAATAATGTATATGAAAGCTAGTGAGGATGGAAGAGTCTCTTGAGGAAAATTTGCTCATCTGCCATCCTCACCCCTTTCATGCTAATGTATTAATTGATAGTTTAGATGTTATTTGATAAAGAATTGAGGCTAGTCAGAAGTCTTTGCATCTTAAAAGAGGTCCCCTAAAGGTAGAAGCCTTCATTTCCAGCAATGAAATTCTAGTTCCTCTTTTCACACTGTTTGCTTCCTCTTGTTCCTAAGGAGGAGCAACTGAAGTCTTGGTAGTTCAGCCTTGAGAAATTCAGAGAAAGACTCTTAAGTGTCTCTGGTTGTTATCTCCATAGTCATTTCAGTTTTTAATTGAAACTCTGAAAGGACACCTCTTTTTTTCCTAACAGGTCCCTTTTCATTAGCCTGCAACTGTGCTTCAGGATCTGTAAGGTAGACATGCTGATACTCTAGTCCAGAAATGAGGCTAATTCCTCCCTGTACTCATAGATATTTAGAGTAAGAATAACTTCAGGAGGCAGCGGAGTCAGATAGAAGTGAGTTTGAAATTTTGGCTCTTCCCCTTTCAAGCTGTATAACCTTGGGCAAGTCACTTAACCTCTCTGAGCCTCCATTTCCTTGTATGTAAAACAAAGATAGTAATAATATACCTACTTCATATGGATGGTGTGTGTATTAAATGAGATTACATTTGTAATGTACCTGGTACAGGGTAAGTGTACAATAATTGTTAGCTATTATTATTATTGTTATTATTGTTGTTAGGTTGAACCATTATGAAATTGCCATTTGAAAAGTACCTATATTATTTGGTTCTACCTAATAAATTATCATTTAATCCTGTCCTCTCTATTTTGCCTCTGGAAAGACTAGATAGAGACCATAAAGCCTTCTTATTTACTTTAGACATTTTACAGTGTTGATGACTATCAAACATGCAGTTGTGAAAAACATGGACTCCTTTCATTCAGTGATGTGGTGATTTCCTGTATGGACCATTCAGAGTTTACAATCCTGAGTATGAGAATGAGCAGCAAGAATGATTTCTCTCTTCTGTCTATGTCTTTTGGCATAACATGACATTAACATCATCAGAAAAAACCGTGGTGCATATATCTTTGAAGCATATTGAAGCAGTGGCATGATGATAAGTTTGTACATGTTAGTGGGTTTATGTGATTGTCCAAAGGTATTTAGTTGCTAAATGAGATAAACTCCGGAGTTCACGTTCAATCTTCAAATTGGAGGAATAGCAAGCTGAGAGGGATTTTAGATGATTTTTTTTAAAGGATTATGATAAGTGGCTATCCTTAATTATTGCTTTAGCAATATCTAATAGATTCCCAATCTGACAAGTAGAAGGATTTGACACTAGATTTTAAATATCTTTCATCACCAATATATAGGCAAGTCCCACTTGGTGAATTAGTCGAACGATTGTTGTTATGTCCAATCATCCAGAGAAGCAGAAGCTGAAGCTGACTCCCTTTCTTCTGAGAAAGGAATTCTGGACTCTGGAAAAGTGCATTTGAGCCAAATGAACATTGGTCCTGAAGAGGAGGGATCAAATCAGGACTCCGGCCTTGGATTTGGATAAATTTTCAAATAAGGCCTGATTCCCAAAGGGGTGGAGTTTGTCATACAGCAGCTACCAGTGGAATGATTCACTGAACCCAGAAGTCATGTGGGAGCCAGCACACGTAACCTCATCAAAATCTGGGAGAGTAATTTAGTTGCTTGTCTGTGAGACGTATGCTTGTCTTGGTGATCATTAATGATCTGGGTTCCTACTTTATTCATTACAGTTTCATAGCATTTACTTCTAACTTTGAAAGAGAGTTAAGAATTTTTTTTTTAACTCTTTCCCCCTATAGTCTCTTTTCTCAGTTAGTTTTTTATTCATATGCCTAAAACATACGGTTCAGATTTAAGAACTAAAATAGTTTTTCAATTAAAAAATTCCATTATAATAAAAATTCCTGCATAATAAAATACCTCAGCCCTCTAACTAGGGCAATATCTAATATATTAAGGAAACTGGGATTTTTCAAAAATGATTCTAATTTATGGCATTTAATCAAACATTATCCCCTGGTGTCCTCAAAGGACAAATGTAGCTTCCAAACAAAAATTATCAGTGAACCTCGGGTCGGGGTGGCTCCTTCAAAATCATATAGGACTTGTTGCTTAGTAAAATTTGCATTTGGAGACTTCCTGCCCCATTACCACGATCCTGGGGACTGGCCTTCAACTTCATAGGTTCAGAAACTTCATCTTCTCAGCACACAATTCATCTTACTTTGCAGTGAGAACTATAATGGTGAAGTGTTCCAAGAAGCTTCTTGTCAGCATATCAGGTGTGTTCTGTCCCTGTAAAGCAGAACCTACAAGGGAAACCAAGTTATGAGGAATCAGGAATTAGTTGTGAAGATGTACTTGGCTAAGAATAGCTGAAGGACTCTTTAAGAATAGGCATGGCTTTGCTGATAGAACAGAAATACTCAGTTCATGTAACTAGATCACCTCTCTCCCTGCCAGGATTTGCCTCCCAGATATTTCTTTTTTTGTGTGCATCCAGGACTGACCAACTCCCTAAGTGTTATTTTGCTTGGACCTAAGAGTCATTCTGCGTCTATGAAGTGATTTTTCGTGTCTTTGCTATGGTTAATTGGCGATTTGCTAATCTACCACTTAGAGGACATGCTTATGTTCTAGTTTGGGGGGATATCTCACAGTTGCTGTCATGCTCAGCATGCTCAGACATGTGAAATGGCAGAAAGCTCCTTGGGGTGGTCAACAGAGGTAACTATGACAAATCTCCCCTTCGTGGCCATCAGCACGTATATAAAAGGAAATGCTATCTCCGAATTGAGTCAGAAACTATTGCAAAAAAACAGGAAGCACTTTCGTTGGAGCTCTGATTAAAATTAGCTTTACTATTAATTGTTCCAACTCTGTCAATTTGGGAAATTTTAAGTTCTTAAAGAGCCCTTTATTCTTATTATTTTAAATCATAATAATCAGGTTTCTGATTTACATCTATATGCTGTCTTTAAGTTGGATTTCTATGCTTCCATAAAACTTCCCTGCTTCTCAGAATGAATCTGGTATACTCGGTGCACATAGCAACCTTTTAAATTGGTATAGGAGTGTGTGAGAGATAGTCAAAATATTCAAATACTACAAAAAGACATTCAGTGAAAGTAAGGCTCTCGTCAGCTTCAGGCTCCCCTCCTTTACTTTCTCTCCACAGAGGTGACAGTGATTATTGGATTCTTAAAGCAATTCTTTTTGTTTTGATCTTACTGCATCTGCTTGGAACTGAATTTTGATAATGTTATTGTGTTTCTTTAAAAATTGCTTTTAGACATCTGATTTGTTAGCATGGTAGTGTTATAAGTAAGTTTCATAAAATTTTGAAACTTACTTTGAGGGAAATTGTCTCTTATCCGTACCAAGTTTTCTCAAAAGTAGCACTGTTGACATTTGGTGCAGGTAATTCTTTGTTGTGGAGCTGTCCTGTGCATTGTAGGATGTTTAGCAACATCCTGGGCCTCTACCCACTGGATGCCAGTAGTACCCCCCCCACCAAGTTATGACAACCAAAAAGACTCCAGACCTTACCATACGTTTCCAGGGAGTGGGCATGGGGCAAAATTACCCCCAGTGGAGAATTCCTGATCTATAGCATTATAAGAACTTGCTTTTTTAAAAACAAATTTACCCTATAAAAGTTAATGCTTACAAAGGAGAAGCTAAATCTACTTATCATTATGCCTAAGAGTCACCCCCACAGAATCTCTTTTGTTGCTCAGATATGGCCTCTCTCTCTAAGCCAACTTGGCAGGTGAATATGACTCCCAGGGGTGTAAACCTCCCTTGCAATGTGGGACAGAACTCCTGGGGTGAGCTGGGACCTGGCACTATAGAATTGAGAAAGCCTTCTTCACCAAAAGGGGAAAGAGAGAAATGAGAAAAAATAAAGTATCAGTGCATGAGAGATTTCATACAGAGTTGAGAGGTTATCCTGGAGGTTATTCTTATACATTATGTAGATATCCCTTTTCAGTTTATGGTATATTGGAGAGGCTAGAGGGAAGTACCTGAAACTGTAGAGCTGGAGCCTCGTTTCTTGAAGATGATTGTATAATGATATAGCTTTTATAATCTGACTGTGTGATTTTGAAAACCTGGTGTCTGAAGCTCCTTTTATCCAAAATATGGACTGATAAGTAAAAAAGGTAAGAATAAAAAAAAATAATGGGGGAGAGATAAGGGGTAAAAAAAATTAGGTAGATTTAAATACTAGGTCAATGAGAGGGATGGCTAAGGGGTATGAGATGTATGAGTTTTTTCTTTTTTCTTTTTATTTCTTTTCCTGGAGTGATGCAAATGTTCTAAAAATGATCATGGTGATAAATACACAGCTATATGATGATATTATGAGCCATGGATTGTATACTTTGGATAGACTGTATGGTGTGTGAAGATATCTCAATAATATACTTTTTAAAAAAACAAATTTAGAATGTTAATGTTTAATTATGTAAGTGTATTTATGTGTATTTGCTACAGTAATGCCTCTTTTATTTCCTGCTTTTAGAAAATTGCCCCAGAAACTCATCGTTCGAAAGAAGTACCCCTGAATGAGAGGATTTGTCTGCAGGTGGGGTCCCAGTGTAGTAGCAATGAAAGTGAGAAGCCTAGCATTTTGGTGGAAAAGTGCATTTCACCCCCTGAAGGTATGAAGTGAAAGCACTAACTCTTGTGTTTAGAGAATAAATCCAAATTATCCATATGCTTATTGTCATTGTTCATGAATTCGTTCTTATTTTCATTGTTCATGAATTTATTCAGTTTTCAAACATTTGCTAAGTCTAGTAAATGTCATGCATTGTGCTAGGTAATGGTAAGGTAACAATGAATAGGAGGATGTCCCTGCTTCAAGGAGCTCACAATGACTTCACAAACAATGCCTGATAGTTATATAGCACTTAATAATTTGAAAAATGATATGCACACATACACATCTCTCCTAAATTGAGCCTCACAAGTTAGCCTTGTGAAGTGAGCAAGACATTAATATCTTGATCCATTTTATGAGGAAGAAGGGAACTGAAGTGACTTGCTCCAGATCACAAGTGACAGAACTGAGACTAGAATCTAGTTCTTCAGATTCCAGATTCAGTGCTATAAAAAACCCCAAACTTTATCTTATTAATTATTGTGTTAGTTTCCTAGGGCTGCTGTAACGAAGTAGCACAAACTAGGTGGCTTAAAACAACTGAAATTAATTATTACACTGTTTTTGAAGCTAGAAATCCAAAATCAAGGTATTGGAGAGCCATGCTCTCTTTGAAGGCTGTAGAAAAGAATTCTTTCTTGCCTCTTCTAGCCTCTGATAGTTGAGAACAGTTCTTGGTGTTCCTTGGCTAGTGGCAGCATAACATCTGTCTCTGCCTCCATTTTCATATGGTCATCTTCCTCTGTTGTTTGTCACTATGTCAAAATTTCCCCCTTCTTATAAGAACATCAGTCATACTGTATTTAGGGCCCACCCTAATTGAGTATGACCTCATCTTAACTTGGCTGTATCTGGAAAAAACCCTATTTCGAAATGAGATCACATCCACAGGTTCTAGGTGGACATGGATTTTGGGGGGATACTATTCAATCCAGTACAATTATATGTGGAGATTAGATTGACTGATAGAACATACTGGGGAAAGATGTTACAAAAGAAAAATGAGTGCGATGGCCCAGCTCTAACACAGAACTTGCCCTAGGAAAAGCTGTTGGTTATCTGTTTCCCTACTCCCTTCCTGCCCATCACCCAGTGTCCTTCTGATCTTATGTCATATGCAGGTGATAGTATATACTGATTAAGAGCAGGGCTACCAGAGCCCTGCTGTCAAATTTTAAATCCCAGCTCTGCCAGCTACTAGTTTTGTGACTTTGAGAAGAGTACTTAACTATTCTGTGCTCAATTTCTTCATCTGTAAAATGTGGGTGATAAGACTACCTATCTCCCAAGATTGTTGAGAAGATTACGTAAGTTAATATACGTAAAGGGCTTAGAACAGTCCCTGGCAAAGAGTAAATGTTGTGCTGTTC
The DNA here is from genome assembly GCF_023851605.1 of Tamandua tetradactyla. Taxonomy (NCBI): domain Eukaryota; kingdom Metazoa; phylum Chordata; class Mammalia; order Pilosa; family Myrmecophagidae; genus Tamandua; species Tamandua tetradactyla. Next base: position 48,721,105 of record NC_135353.1, on the reverse strand, counting down.
CTTGGCTGTCCTACCCTATCTTTCCCACCTTCAAACCCTAGCACTACATGTCGTGTGCCCCAGACTATTCTCTCTAACTGCCTTGTATTGATCAAAAAAATATGGGGCAGTACTTATAAAATTATAAAATGCAGTACAGCTAGAAGGCTGGGAGCATAGATTAAAACAATTTGCCTGCCCTGTTCTCATTCCTTTGGAAGTTTAGTAAATAATCTGAAAAAAAAAACAAACACAATAGTATGATAGTAAAATGCTGGATGAGGGCTCAGTGCAGTATGCTTGCCCTGAGATCATAAGAAATAACAGGTTTACATTTTATGCAGAGGCAATTAATTTAGAGGCATGATAGCTTAATTCAAAAGGATTGCAAAAAGTGGATATTTCATGTCATAAAAATTTTAGGGCTCCTAAGTTCACAGCACAATAGGCAACTACTTGGAGCAAAGTTATGCTTAGCTTTCCCCACAATTACTTAAAGAGGAATGCTTATCTAAAATTTTAAATAAGACATGTGCTAGTATTAATTAAAACACCAGAAAATAAATTATACCTCAATAAGTTTTTAAAAGGCAAGTAGATGTAAAAGAGAGGATGTGGAGAAATTGGAACACTTATATATTACTGGTGGGAATGTATAATGATATAGTTGCTATGGAAGACAGTTTGGCAATTCTTTAGAAAACTAAATATTGAGTTGCCCTATGACCTGACAATACCACTACTTGGTATATACCCAGAAGAGCTGAAAGCAGTGACACAAACAGATATTTGCACATTGATTTTCATAGCAGCATTATTCACAATTGCCAAAAGATAGAAACAGTCCAAGTGCCCATCAACAGATGAGTGGATAAATAAAATATGATGTATACATATGATAGAATGTTACACTGCAGTGAGACGAAATGACGTCCTGAAGCATATAACAACATGGATGAACCTTGAGGACATAATGCTGAATGAAATAAGCAAGACATAAAAGGATAGAAACTGAATCATTTCACTTTTATGACCTTAGTAAAGGTAAACTCAGAAGCTTATAATATAGATTATAGGGGATCTAGAGATACACGGAAGCTAGAGATGGGTGAACAGTTAGCTAATGAGGTTGAACTCAGATATAAGGAAATGAATAGAAATGAATGCAGTTGATTAGTGGGTCTGTAAGTGTTATTACCAAATTGAAGGTGAACATGCTTGAAAGACGTTGTATAGATCCATGTATCCACTAATTAACACTGCAAATATAAATAAGTTCTTGCATGAACTACTTCACAGGTATGAATCTTGTACAAAGAGTGTATAATTTGTGGGTATAGGGGGAAAACTGCTTTTGCAAACTATGGGCTATTTTAACAGGAAAACATCAACAGTACCACAGCAATACCAGGGGTACATAATAAGGGGAGGGACAAGAGTTAAGGGAAGGTTTGGATTTTCTATTTGGTGAGGGTGTGTTTATTCGTTACCTTTCTCTTGGGAACAATGAAATTATCTAATATTGAGCATGTTGATGATCTGTTGTCTTTGGACTTTATGCATGATGTCCAATGAATGGAGGTGGCTGAAGGATGCACTGACTGAGAAATAGATTGGTGAATGATGGTGTATAATATGATCGAATATTGTGCGGCTACAGAAAGGAATGAAGTTGTGAGGCATGCAATGAGGTGAATGAACCTGGGGGGCATTATGTGATGCAAAATAAGCCAGAAACAAAAGAGCAAATGCTATATGGTCTCTTTCAAAAATAATTATAAGAAAACAGAGGCCTAGATTGGAGACTCTTATAGCAGCTGCATTTAGTCCGGGGCTGTATTTGTTATTTCTCTATTTTTGGAGGCTGTATGTATATGTATAACCTGGTATTTCTGTGGAACTTTGGGTACCTGTGTGACACATAAGACTCAGAGTAGGAGTTCTACATGTCTGAAACTCAGCATTGCCACATACAACATCTGTTGAAGAAACCATAAAAGAGATCAGGCTTTAAAAAAAAAAAGAATAAAGAGATCAGGCTTCAATTAGAGATAAGAACAAAGCCAATTGGGTTGGTACTAAAGTAAATCAGAATATAGGAGTAAAGATGACATTGTCTATATTTTAGAACTTCACCTACCCAATAACACCAAAGGAACAGAGGTTTATTTTGTCCAAAACCTAAATTTTCTGTAGCACTTAATCCAACCCATCCTGTCTGGATAGATCATTTAAACAACATAAACACATAGAGAGCAGAATGGGAATGAGGGCTTATAATTCTGTATAGTTTAAGGTAATGCCCAGATACATCCCAGAGTATGCTGAACAGATCATTTAAAAGTGTTTGCAAAGGGTGGGCCACAGTGGCTCAGCAGGTAGAGTTCTCACCTGCCGTGCTGGAGACCCGGGTTCGATTCCCAGTGCCTGCCCATTCAAAAATAGAATAAAAATAAATAAATCTATATATAAAACAAACAGAAAACAAACAACAAAAAAAAGTGTTTGCAAAGTCCCTTGAGGGAAGGGTTAAAAAGATAAGGAACTATTAAGCTTTACCACGAGGGAAAGCCCTGATACTGTCTCACACATTAGGGACTCCCATGTCAATAGGCTAAACCCTTGATCTTAAGGCTTGCTCTTGTGAAGCTGATTTATGTAGTAAAGAAGCTAAGAGCCTACGAGTTACTTCTGGAGGACCTCTTTTGTTGCTCAGATGTGCCCCCTCTCTCTCTAAGCCCAGCTCTGCAAATAAATTCATTAACCTTTCCACTACATGGGGCATGACATCCAGGGGTAAAAGTCTCCCTGGCAATATGGGTTTTGTGACTCCCAGGGATGTGCCTGTCCTTGGCACCGTGGGGTTGACAACCCCTGTGTGACCAAATGGGGAAAAGAATTGTAACAAAATGAGGTATCAGTGGCCGAGAATTCAAATAGAGTCAAGAGGCTATTCTGGAGGCTACTCTTAGGCAAGCTTCAGTTAGACATTGCTACCTACCATAACTTGCCAAACCCCAACTGAAACCATTCCACACAATCCTAAAGAACACCTAGGGCAATATATAAGATTCTAGAAAGTTTCTATGCACTAGGGTAGCTTTCCAGAAATCTACAACCTCCAGATGGGTCCCTGGACAAGATAAGTCCTAAAACCTAGAGGGACCAACCTTTCCAGAATATCAACTAGTTCCATTCCCCTATCCTATACTATTGACAGCCCTTTTCAACATGAAAAATATAGAATGGGCAGAGTCCAAATACCACTAAAGATTGGGACAAGGATCAAAGGAGAAAGAGGAGTTATAGCAGAGAAGATAGGATTTAATAAATGAATATGACTGCTCATTATATCGATATTTCTTTTATTCTCCAGTGCCTTGGAGTAGCTGGCAGGAAAGGCCTCAAATTGTGGAACTGTAACCCCTACCAAACTCTGAAATATTCTATAACTGCTTGTTACAATGTACTTTGAAATTTATGGCATTTTTGTATATATGTTATATTTCACAATAAAAAAAAGACAAGTAGATGTAATAAAGGTTGTTTATATTTCCACTTTCATTAGGAATTCCATAGTACTTTCCTATACTTGATGTATTACTTGACCATTATCCTTTCTCTCCAGTTAGGGGTACAAGTGTTAGGGTGCTCAGAGATAGAAAAAGTGTTTTCATAGCATCCAGAGTTGAGAGAGAAAGCTGTAAGAAAATTTGATTTGGGTTTTCTCTTTCCTGGGTGCCTTTAGGGTAAAAATGGGGTAGGGGATTAAGGATTACTTCTGTGGTAAGGCAGCATGAAATAGCCCCATAATCACCATGTACCAGTGAGTTGGCTAGTTTGTGTTACAAAGAAAGAATGGTCCCAAACTCTTGACCTGGGTTTTCTAGGTGATCCTGAGTCTGCGGTGACAGGGCTGAATTGTATTTGGCATAACCTGAGCTACATGAAATGTTCGTGGCTCCCTGGAAAGAACACAAGTCCTCACACTAATTACACTCTGCACTATTGGTGAGTATGTACAGGAGTTTTCCAGGGAAAGGATAGATCTGCTTGGGTCAGGAGTTGCTGGATCCAACCTAGTTAAAAAAAAAGAAAGAAAGAGCAGCCTTTTCTTTTCTGCAAACTTAAGATGATGGGCAATTTACTTCATTGGAAAATGTATCTTCTTCTGTGGTCTACTTTATAAGAAAGCTTTTTATTTTGAAATAATTAGAGATACATAGAAAGTTTTTCTTTCTTGTGAATGCACAGGGAGGTCTCACGTATCCTTTACCTATTCACATTGCCAGAAGACTATTACTGGCAAAGTTGAGAGGCATTAAAAGTGAAGCCAGAGGGCAGTGAGATGGTGTGATTCAGTCTGAAGGTTTTTTTCCCCTGATATCAATTGTTTTCATTTGAGGTTTTATCACTCAGCCACTCTTGGTACCTGCTGTTTCTCCTTGCTTAAAACGTGTCAGTGGCTCCCTGGTGGTTTCATGATAAAGTCTAATCTCTTCTGCATGACAGACAGCCCTTTCTGCTTTGGCCCTTGTCAAATTCTCTAGCTCCAGTCATATGTCCTTCCATATGCCTCCACCCCTCTTACACCCTACCCTTCAACCCACACTGAACTGTTTTCAGTTCCTCAAACTCGCTCTTCACACACTCTTAAAACAGAATGATGGAAGTATTCTGCATCATCCCCAACCCTCACCCTAGAGCATGTGCCTTGCCTTCTCACCTGGATGCCTCTTATTTGTCTCTGTTTCAGCTCAGACATCACTTCCTCTTCAAAAAGCCTTCCTTAGCCTGTCAAGTCTAGATACGTGCCACTTCACTGTGTCCCATGGAAACTTGAACTTCCCCGTGTCACAGGAGAACATAGTTCTTCCCCTGTGTTGTCATTTCCTGTTTATTTGCAGCCCTCACCAGGCTGTGCTCTCTCTTGAGAACAGGGGCTGTGTTTTGTTTGACCCTAGTGTCTGACACATGGTAGATGCTCCATAAATAAGTTTTGAATGTTTGGTTGAAGCAAAAGTTAGAGAATATTCAAGGTAGGGGTGAGGACCAAGGAGGTACAAGAAACTCAGGAGCATTACAGTTTAGGAATAAAAGAGCAGAAGGATTGAGTATATCTGACTCCCAGAAGAATTGCTAATGGAGGGACCAGAGAACCAAGCCTTAAAAGGAGTAGCCTGGATCTGTTGATGTCACAGTGAAGTGTAAGGAGAGCTGTTAATACACACTTTTAAGATGTCTCATAAGTTGCTAGCATTTCCCTGTTTGTTATGGTATTAACCCTTATTGCTTTTGCTGGAGTTATTGATGAAAGCATAGGAATGCTCTTATAGCAGTCACATTTAGTCCAGAGCTCTTAGTTATTTCTAGATTTTGAGATGCTGTGCTATGTATGTATAACATGGTATCTCGCTAGAACTTTGGTACCTGTGTGACAGATAAGACTCAGGGTTGGAGTTCTGCAGCTCTGAAACTCAGCATTGCCACATAAACAACTGTTAAAGAAACCATAAAAGAGATCAGGCTTCAATTAAAGAGAAGAACAAAGCCGATGGGGTCAGGACTAAGGTAAATCAGAATACTGGGATAATGATGACATTGTATTTTAGAACTTCAGTTACCAATAATCAAAGGAAGAGAGGTTTATTTTGTCCAAAACCTAATTTTTCTGTAGAACTTAATCTGTTTTGACCTCTGGATAGCGCATTTAAACAATCCAAACACATGGAGCTTGGAATAGGAATGAGGGCTTATAATTCTGTACAGCTTAAGGTAATGCACAGCTACATCCCAGAGTATATCGAGCAGTTAATTAAAAAGTATTTGCAAAGCCCCTCAAGAGAAGGGAGAAAAAATATGGAACTCTCAAACTTTACCCACCAGGAAAAACCCTGATACTATCTCAAATATTAAGGACTCCTAAGTCAGTGGTCCAAACCCTTGGTCTTGAGATTTGCTCTTGTGATGCTTATTTATGTAGTGGAGAAGCTTAGCCTACCTATAGGTATGCCTAAGAGTCACCTCTGGAGGACCTCTTGTTGCTCAGATGTGCCCTCTCTTTTCCTAAGTCCAGCTCTGCAAGTAAATTCATTACCCTTTCCACTACATGGGACATGACATCCAGGGATGGAAGTCTCCCTAGTTGGGTGGGAGATGACTCCCAAGGATGAGTTAGCCCTGGTACCATGGGATTGACAACACCCTCCTGACAAAATGGGGGAAAAGAAATATAAAAAAATAAGGTATCAGTGGCTGAGAGAGTTCAGCTAGAGTGGAGAGGCTACTCTGGAGGTCACTCTTATGCAAGCTTCATTTAGAAATTGCTACCAACCATAACTTGCCATACCCCAACCAGAACTATTCCTGTTAACCCTAAAGACACCTGGGGCTCTGTCTGAGATCTATAAAAGTTCCATGCACTATGATTACTTTCCAGAAACCTACAACCTCCAGATGGTTCCTAGGCCTGAAATGCAGAAGGGTCAGCCTCTGTAAGAACATCAGCTAGTTCCATCCTCCATCCCATATTATCAACATCTTTGCCCAACATGAAAAAGTTAGAAAGGGCAGAGCCCAAATACCCCTAATTATTGAGAGAGGGGTCAAAGGAGAGGGAGTAATTATAACAGAGACATTAGGAATTAACAAATGAGTATGGCTGTTGAATCATTATGTTGATATTTCTTTAAGTCTCCAGTATCTTAGAGCAGCTAGAAGTAAAAAGCTAAAATTATGGAAAAGTAACCCATACCAAACTCTGAAATCTGTTCTACAACTAATTGTTACAATGTACTTTGAAATTTATTGCCCTTTTGTATATATTTTTCATAATAAAAATGTTTTTTTAAAAAAATCACAAGGAGGAGGTTCCACTTGACCAAGATGTCAGTGTAAGATGCTCCAGAATGTTGTTTCTCCACAGAATCTTTGAACAGCTAGCAAGAACTGGTAGAGCCATCTTCCTCAAAACTCTGGAAAACAATTAAAGGGTTGCAATAACTGCACAAGTGCTGAATCAGAAAAATGCAGCTTTAAAAATGGTAGAAGAAGCTCATAATGCCCTTGCTGGCCCTTCCTCTGTACCTCTCTGAATTGGTGCCAGCCTGTGTTCCCTTTGTGGGTCTGTGGCCCTGTTCTGGAGAGAGTACCATGAGTCCTTGGTGCATACAGGGGTGCCTATATGTCAGTGTCATTCTATCAATGGCAACCTAAAAACTGAATTAGGAAATTCGTCTTGAGCTTATCCTCCCAGAACTTGCCATGCAGGCAGAAGCAGCTTGCAGAAAACTAAAGCAGTGTAAGAAACAATTAAGTCAAAATGGCCTGGGCAAAGAATTACCTGCTTCAAGAACCTACAATAAAGCATCTGGAAGGGAGGCAGGCGTCTATATACTACCAATGAGCAATCTGAAGAGGAAATCGAGAAAAAATTCCATTTATAATAGCAACTAAACAAATCAAACATCTAGGAATAAATTTAAGCAAGGATATAAATGACTTATACGTGGAAAACTGAAAATAAAAGAAATCAAAGACCTAAATAAATAGAAGTATATTCCCTGTTTATGGATTGGAAGACTAAATATGATTATGTCAGTTCTACAAATGTTAAATAAATTTAGTAGATTGACATGCTGGTGATTGGTGAAGGGGAGGGGTAAAGGATATGGTATATATGTTTTTTTGTGTTTCCTTTTTATTGCTTTTTCTGAATTGATGCAGATATTCTAAGAAATGATCATGATGATGAATATACAACTTTGTGATGATAGTGAGTTACTGATTATATAACAAGAACAGAATGATCATATGATAAGAATGTTTGTGTTTGTATGTGGTTATATATCATCAATAAATTAAAAAAAAAGATGTCAGTTCTACCCCTAGTGACTTACAGATTCAACACAATCCCAATCAAAATTCCAACAGTCTTCTTTGCAGGAAAAACAATAATCAGATTTATATGAAAGGTTAAGGGGCCCCAAATAGCCAAAACCACCTTGAAAAAGAATGAAGGTTAAGGACATATGTCCCAATTTTAAAACACGTTACAAAACTACAGTTATCAAAACAACATGGTACTGGCCCAAGGACAAACATATAAACCAATGAAATTGAATTGAGAGATCAGAACTAAACCCTCACATCTATAGCAAACGATTTTTGACAAGGTTGTCAAAACCAGTCAATTGGGACACTCTCTTCAACAAATAGTCCTACAAAAACTGCATATCCATATGTGAAAGAATGAATGTGGCCCTCTACTTCACACCATATTTAAAAAATCAACTCAAAATGGTTTGTCACCTCTATAAAAGAATCAAAACTCTAAAACTCCTAGAAGAAAACACATGATGAGATCTTTAGGACCTCTGGTTGGACTGTGGTTTCCTAGACTTTTTTCCTATATCTCACTGATATGAAATAAATAGAATAAACATATTCATGGAGTCAGAAACTAGAATACAGTTTGTGAGGGGCCTGGGTGTGTGTAGGGCATAAGGAGTTATTGTTTAATTGGTACAGTTTCCATTTCAGTGATGGAAAAGTATTGGCAATGGATGGTCATGATGGTAGCACAACATTGTGAATGTAATTAACACCACTGAAATACATATTTGAATGTGGTTAAAAGGGGAAATTTTAGGATATATATATGTGTGTGTATGTGTATGTGTATATATATATATATATATATGTTAATATGTTACTAGAATAAGAATTTTACAGACCAATAGGACTTTTGGAAACAGTGAATCCTAATGTAGACTATGAACTATAGTTAATACTATATGTGTAAAAATACTGTTTCATCAATTCTAACAAAGGTATTAACCTCATGCAAAGCATTAATAATAGGGAAAACTGTGTGTGTGGGAAGGGGTGTCTATGAAAACTCTACTTTCCTACATGATTTTTCTGTAAAGTTACAACTTCTCTAGTAAAAAAGCACAGAAGAAAAGCCTGGGGAAACCCTTCAATGTGTCTGTGTTCATCTAAGGAGTGAGAAAGGAAGTGAAAAAGTCTTTAAGCTGCATCTCATTCCATGGAATACTGTACAGCAAAGTAACCCAGGTGTAAGAACTGTGGTAGCACTAGAGGTAAATGGTAGTCTAATCCTTGGGGTTCTTATAAGATAAAAATAGGTAAGTTTTTTGGGGGCACATGCTAGCACAAACCAAGTACTAGTACATATTGCAAAGAAAGTACTCCCTCTAAGTGAATGAATTACAAAAAATTGAACCTATCAATTCGAAAAAGTATTCCTCTTCTTCTGAGTTGAGGCACCCACTTGCCAAAGCCAGCAGCAGACAGTGCTTGGGGCAGACTTTCAGCACTCAGTTGATGCTTTTGAATAGGGCACAATCTGTATGATCATTGAAAGTGGCCCAGAAAGAATTCCCAAAAGAGTGATAGTTCTCTGCCAATCAAGGTGTGCAGGTATCAGGGATCCCCACTTTTTGTTATACGAATTCCCAGTTGATCATTGATGTGGACTCTTTCTGTACTGTGGACCCGTGCTGTCCAATATAGTAGCAACTAGCCGCATGTGGCTATTTATATTTTAAGTTAATTAAAAATTACCTAATTAAAGCTTCTGTTGCTCAATCTCATTAGCCGTTTTCACATGTGGCTGGTGACTACTGTATTGGACAGAACAAATATAGAATTTTTCCATCATCCCAAAGTGCCGTTTGACAGTGCTGGTGTAGATTGTATATCTTCTGCCCTCTCTACTCCATAGCTTATTCTTTTCTGGAGCCACACTGGGTTCAAATCCTGTCTCTCTTCCGTACTAGCACTGTGACTTGATTTGCGGCAAATCCCTTCTGTCCTTTAGTTTTGTAACCTGTAGATTGGGGATAGCAATAATAGTGCCTATTTCTTAAGGTTGTTATGATGGCTGAGTTATTGAATGTAATGTTTGACACTGTGCCTATTTGCTAATATGTGTAGAGAAAGCCCTCAATACATGATAGCTATAATTATGGTTTTTTACTATTTACCCCCACTCCCTTGCAGATGTAGGCCACTTCCCCCCACCTCACAAAATCAGCACCTAGCCCATACCTTCTCTTCTCCTGCTCTATCTCCCTTCCCTTCCTTTCCTCTGAGTAGGTCCTTTCCAATCAAAATCTCAAAAGAAAAAGAAGGTAACACAGTACTTGTTATCGAGCACCTAGAATTGGTTTAGGTATCAGGGTAAAGCACTTCAGACAAACTGTAGAAGGTTGTTTCCCATAATCTCCAACCAGAAAATGTGACTGTCATTTTGTAGCCTAAGGGCAATTACTGGGTCCCTGCAGGAATAGTATGGCATTGAAAAGAGCTTGACCTTAACAGCTACAAACTAGCCATGCCAATGAAGAAGTTCTTACAATGTCAATCATCTTCAGAGTTGGGGAAATAGTTTTTAATTTGTCCATTTTCTCCTTGTGTCTGAAATGGTATTCTGTGGAGAAATTCACATTGTGAATTTAAATAGGAAGTGCCCAGATGCCTTTATTACTTTAGATTATCAACTAATCTTTAACAAAGAGTCAACAAAAGTTATCTATTCAAAGCCAGTATTTTCCACTTTTATTATTTCCAAATCACAACTTAAAAAAAATGGTATCTGGGGTCCATGAGAATATGTGAAACACTCAGGGTACCAGAATGAAAAAAGAGATTTAAAACAGTGCCCATTAGAGAAGTTCCTTTCATATTTTAAAGAAGAAGAAACTAATTTCCTACATGTTTTTGTTTAGTTATGTAACAAAACTGTCATAAGTTTCTTCAGTTTCTGTTTTTGCATGTGGGTGGAATACATTCTAGGACTGACTGATATAAAAACTAGCCATAACAATGACTTAATTTCTGAAAGACTGTTTTCATCTATGAACCACAAAGGCCTGCAACCAGGAGAAAATGCTTAAGTATTATCTCTTGAGGGACAAGAACATTTTCTACATTGAAGCAGTTCTTTGCACTAAGCCTTTGAGGAGTAAACACTTTAGGTCTGAGTTTTTAAAATCTGATATATAACAGAATCCTCTGAAGAATTGCTGTAAAATACTGATTGCTAGACCCTGGATGAACCCTTCTAAGTCAATGTCACTGGAGAGTGTCTGAGGAAACCGTATTTCATTCTACATTTCAGATTACTACAGTTGGTCCTTTCTGGGGTGACCTTCCTCCCAGAATTTGCCCTCCAGGCAAAAGCAGCTAGAGTCATAGTGTAAAAAGCTTTAGAGGCAACATAAAAGTGCACAGATGAAGATTCCCAAAGAAAAGATTCCCAGAGGAAAGAAAGCTTTCTTCTGGAGGTGAAACAATTGCCTAAAAAGTGCAATCGTAAAAATTGTACCACATATCCAGAGCAAGAATTGGATGAATAAGAGCTGAAAAAATCTGATCAGTTAAATATGGGCTATTTTAAAGGTATAAAATAAGGTAGACTAAGCATAAAAGGAGAGCCTTAACACAAAGCCAATCAATAAAACCCTAGGCAAGGGAGAGAAAGTGGCCTTCAGAGTAAATTCATTAAGATAATCGAATGCCTAGACATTAGAATAAAATTGAAAGCCATACTAAGAAGTGGGAAGATATAGCCCAGTCAAAGGGACAAACATCAGAGGAGACACAGAATTTGAAACAACTAATCAAAGATATTCAAACAAATCTCTAAATCATTCAAGAAAATGAAGGAAAATAAGGCTAAATAGATAAAAGATATTAAGAAGACAGCGTGTGAGCATAAAGAAGAGTTTGAAAGTATGAAAAGAAACAACAGAAATTATGGGGGATGAAAGGCACAATAGAAGAGATTGCAAATACTTAGAGAGATTTTGAGGTTCAAGATGGCAGATTAGGAAGTATTAAGATTCAGTTCTATCTCCAGGGCACATAGTAAACTGCCAGGATCTGTCTGAAACAGCTGATTGGAGGTCTCTAGAGACCAGCAGAACACTATGCACCATTTAGGGAGGAGCAGAAGGTAGAGACTGACAAACTGCAGTGAAGCGCTCTCTCCCCACTATGGAGGCTAGTACCCATCCCTTATTGGCATGGCAAACTGCTTGGAAGCCATGTCCTGGCTGGAAATAGAAGCCCTCTCCCAAGAACAAAGTGGGGCATAGGGGGAGACATGGCCAGTCACCAATTGTGGTTTTTGATTAGCAAATTCAGACAGCTTTGAGAAAATCTAGTTTCAACCCACTCAGGATAGAAAGCGGCTGGAAGCCTCTGTTTCAATCCCACCCCATGTAGGTTGGAAGTGGGGCTCACTGTGAGACACAGTAACATCTCGGGGCAACAGGGAAGTTTGTGGGAGGGTGGCTCTTCCCCCAAGAAAAGAGTGGGGTGGGGAGTAGAACATGGCCCAGTGCAGTTTGTGGTTGTTGATTAGGCAATTCAGATCTCAGGGTCTGGGAGCTGAACAAGGCTTAACCCGCCCCTGCCAAGAGTAGCTGGCAGTCTCTGTCTCAGCCATGCAGGAGTGGCATCAGTTGAGAATTAAAGACACGTTACCACCTTAGGACTATGGGGAACAGTTGGCTGAAGAGCACCAACTAAAGGTTACACCAGTAAAGCAGTTTCGGGGAGCTTATGTAGAGAAGATAAGCATCCTTCTGGGTCTCATCCCCAGGACACTTTGGAACTGATCTAAACCCCCCTCAAGGATCCCTGGGCAAGTTTTGACTAGGAAAACTGACCTGAGAAGGTCCTTTCATCCCAGAATTAGACTTCCAGGTAAAAGCAGCTAGAGATAACAAAAGGAGTGTTAAAAACATATAAAGGCGAATCAGTGTTCCTGGAAAAGGAACAGAGGAAAGGAGGCTTTCTCCTGGGGGTGAAACAATTGCATAAATAGTGCAATCTCAAAAACCATACCATTTATCTATGGCAAGAATCAGATGAATAAGCACTGAAAAAATTATGGTCAGTAAAATGTGTTATTCTAAAGGTCTAAAACAAGTTGAACCAAGTGTCAAAGATGAGCTTTAGCACAAAGCCAACCAACAAGAAAACCCCTTGGCAAGAGAGAGAAACTGACCTCCAGAGTAAACTCATCAAGGCAATATGATTCCTAGATACCAGCAAAAATTACAAGCAACACTAAGAAACAGGAAGATATGGCTCAATCAAAGGAGCAAATTAAAACATCAGAGAACTCAATTCTAAATATATGTGTTTAGCAGCCTACCTAAAAATAAAAATAAATGAAAATTTCAAAAAACAAAAACATCAGAGAAGTTACAGGATTTGAAACAAGTAATCGATGTTCAAGCAAACCTCCTAAGCCAATTCAAGGAAGCAAAGGAAAATATGACAAGAGGGATAAAGGATATTAAGAAGACACTGTGTGAGCATCAAAAGGAATTTTAAAGTATTTAAAAAAAACAGAAATTAGGGGGATGAAAGGCACATAAAACGGATTAAAAGTATACTAGTGGGAGGCAGAGCAAGATGGCGGCATAGTGAAGTGTGGGATTTAGTTTGTCTTCCAGAGCAGCTAGTAAATAGCCAGGAATAATACAGAATAACTGCTGGGGGGATGTCAGTGGCTGGACACACAGTGTACACCAGGTGGAATGGCTGAGATCCCAACAGAACTGTAAGTCTCCCAAGCTGCAGAGGCTGGCACCCCTCCCCCATTGACATGTCAGGCTGGTTCCCTGAAGGGAAAGGAAACAGACTTTACTAGTAGCAAGGGCTTAGCTCAACCAAGCTCCAATTGCAGAATTAACAAATGCTGACTACTGCAAACAGGCACTGAACAGAGATAAACCTGTAATAAGCACTAAAGGAAACAGAAGTTTTCACCTTGGCTGAGAGGAAGTGGGGCTGACAAAAAAAAAAAAGAGGGTTTTTTAATTGGACAGCACAAAATACTGGAAAAGTGCTGGTCCCCAAGAAAAGGGGGCACATAGAGCCTGGGTTGCATAGAGCCACATACTAAGTCAAGTTCTTGATTGGCAAACCCTGGGAGCGGGGCTGCAGCTCTGAGAAGGCTTTTTGCTTTTTATTTCTTATTTTATTTTATTTTTTACTTCTTAACAGCTCATTATGTAGAAATGCAAGCACTCTCAGGCTCCAGCACTGTCCCAGGCAAGTACAGAATGAAGGCCTGTCTGAGAGAAAATGTAACTAGTCAAGTGAAAGGGCTTAATTCCCTAAAGGGTGTATCTTCCACAAAAAAGGGAGGGTGGGCCCAGCTCAAGTGGAGGCCCTCCTTCAGAAATTCAGTCCTCAGGGGCTGGAAAACAGAAGCAATCAAAGTCCGCTAACTACCTCAGCCTCTGTCTCAACCACACCACTGACAGGGAGAGACTGCTAAAATTGAAGGCACCACATCACTTTACACCAGTGGGGAGCTGCGTGCTGAGCAGAATATGAAATGCCCAGAGTCTAGAAGCTTCATAAGAAAGTTCAATAACCTGCTGGGTCTCACCCTCAGGGGAAACTAATACTGGCTACCCTTTCCTCCTAGACATAGGCCTGTCTGGTCTGGGAAAATCTAACTGGGGTCGATAGTATCTGAGGAGACATTCTTCAAAGAAAAGCCCCCAAAAAGGCAGGGCAAGAAACAGAGCTGAAAAATTCTGATCTGTTAAACAGAACCTATGCTAGAGGTCTAGAATAAGTTGAACTGAATATTGTCAAAGGGCAGATAGAAAACAAAGCCATCTAGCAAGAAAACCCTACGTAAAAGAGTGAAAACAACCTCCAGAATAAACTAAGGATATCAAATGCCTAGACACCAGCAAAAAATAACGAGTCATAGTAGGAAAATTGAAGATATGGCCCAGTTAAAGGAACAAACCAGCACTTCAAATGAGATATGGTAGTTGAAACAACTAATTCAGGATGTTCGAACAACATGCAAAATTCCATCAAAAAATCAAATCAGTGAGTTGAGGGAGGATATAAAGAAGATTTGGGCAAACGTAAAGAAGAACATGAAAGTTTGATAAAACAAATCGCAGAACTTATGGGAATGAAAGGTACAATAGAAGAGATTAAAAAAAAACAATGGAGACCTACAACAATAGGTTTGAAGAGGCAGAAGAAAGGATTTGTGAACTAGAGGACACGGTATCTGAAATCTGACCCACAAAAGAAAAGATAGGGAAAAGAATAGAAAATATGAGCAGGGTCTCAGGGAACTTAATGACAAGATCAAGTACACGCATATACATGTTATGGGTGTCCCAGAAGTAGAAGAGAATGGAAAATGAACAGAAAAATTAATAGAGGAAATTATCACTGAAAATTTTCCATCTCTTATGAAAGATATAAAATAACAGCTCGAAGAAGTGCAGCATAAGTCCAAATAGACGTACTCCAAGACACTTACTAATCAGACTGTCATATGTCAAAAAGACATTTTGAAAGCAGCAAGAGAAAAACAATCCATCACATAACACTTACTAATCAGACTGTCAGATGTTGAAGACAAACAGCACCAAACTATAGAGGTGAATGTGGTTAAAAGGGATAACTTTAGGGTGTACATATTACCAGAGTAAATATTAAAAGATTAAGCGTAGTACTGAACAACACAGTGAACCCTATTGTACATGATGGACTATAATTAATAGTACAAGTATTAGAACGTCTTTCATGAATTATAACAAATGTGTGAGTCTAATGCAAGGTGTTAATAATAAGGTGGAAAATACACCTAATGTAAAGTATGGATGATAGGCAAAAGTATGATTTTAATAATCTTTCATCAATTGTAACAAAGGTACCTATTGTTAAAAAAAGAACACTGATTTTAGAAATGCTATCATCAGTTGTAACAAATGTTCCACATCAGTGCAAAGTGTTGGGGTAGGGTATTTTGGGAATCCTGTATTTTATGCATGAGTGTTTTGTAAACCTACAACTTATCTAAAAAAAAAAAAACAAAGAAAATGAAGAATGTGGAAAGGGCTGAAGACTGGATGTGAACTCTCTGGGAAAAAGAGGAGGGAAAGGAACACAACAGGAAAAGATTGAAGAAACAGTCAGATGAGCCAGAGGAGAACTATGGAATTCAGTGGATGAGGCATTTTTAGGGAGCATGAAATTTCTAATCTTGGCTTCATAACATCTTGTCTTATACATACAAGGACATAGATTCAGGACTCCTATAGTTTTCATTGCCATTGAAAATACCAATGTGCATTGAAAAGGAATGTTCTTTTCTTTCTAGAGTATGAGATGGAATCATATTATAACATAGGGTTTTGAAAAAGCTATCTTGCCTTAATGCAAATACAGCTTTACATGGACATTTTTAGTCATTTTTTGAAAAGTTCTGCCCTTGTTTTTCTTTTTGATTTTTACTGTTACATACATACAACATAATTTTTCCCATTCTAACCACTTTTCAAGTATACAGTTTGCTCTTTTTTCTTGAATACTTTGCTTAAAATAATGCAGAATCTTGTCTCACTTTATCATTTATTTAGGCACAGTGGCCTTGGAAAAATTCTTCAATGTGAAAACTTCTATACAGAAGGTCAACACATTGGTTGTTCCTTTGATCTTACTAAAGTGAAGGATTCCAATTTTGAACAACACAGTGTTCAAATAATGGTCAAGGATGATGCAGGAAAAATTAGACCAGTCTTCAATATAGTACCTTTAACTTCCCGTGGTAAGTTTTAGAAGTCTTCTATGACAATGTGGATAAAAGTTTATCCTTTGAATAATCAGTATAAACAATAAAATATGATTTGGATTTTATGGTTTTCCCAACACAAGGAACTATTTTTTTGTAAACCTTTCTTTGATAGATCCTTTTCTAAAAAGTTTGGAAATTCTAATATTTAGCACATGTACTAGATGCTTATTCCTATTTACCTATGAGTACTCAGAGCAATTAGTTGAAGAACCAAGGTTAGAAAGGAGATCTATTCTCCTTTCACTTATGCTGCTTGAGAGGATGGTGCTGCAGAATAAATATGATCACATATACTTCCTGAATAATCTATCTTTTGGTTAGAAAAAGCTTAAATTAATGGTTGTGTAATCAGGAGTGATTAACATTTTGTATGGCACAGAGCAACCAGTGTAGCCATACGCTGGCATATACCAGCTGAGTATCAGTCTATTAGAAAGAGCCCTCATCTTGAAATAAAAATATCTGGTTGAGGTCCTACCTCCTCCACTTTGGATGAGATATATAAATTCTCTTTACTTGTTTCCACATCTGTAAAATGGGGTGCATAATTCTTGAACTCAAAGGATTGTTGTAAGATCCAAATGATATAAGATGTACAAAAAAGTATTTTATAAATCTCTAATGCTGAATGCTATAAACATAAATGGTTTATATATTTGTTTTAAGATACCATCAGAGATTTCATATTCCAGCTAAATGTTATGTAGATGATTTATAGGCAAATAGCCATCAATGGACAAAGATTCCTGAGTCTGTGAGCAGAGCACTAGTGATCATCCCTTCAGAGAGTCATAGAAGTGAATTCTAGTGATGATCCAAAGGCAGCTTGGTTTGTAGGCCAGGGTAATGAGGTTGCGGACACCTAGCTAAGTAGGGTAATCTAAAGCAAAGCCCTTCTCTCTCCTCCCATGTGCTTGTCATACTGTTCTAGATGGACATTTTAAAGGTCATATTAGTGTTCTTCTTCCTGGGTATTTATGGTGATATAAAGGGAGCTCCTTCTCAGCTAGAAGATGACATCTTCAAGTAGTTTTCTGTGTATTACTCATTCTTTTCTATTGATGGGTCTTAAGCATAGCTGACTCCTGAAAAACCAAATTGACTGGGCTGATGATTTCAATAGTGGTGAGTGAGTGACAGCTTGGCATGGGTGAGTGACAGCTAGGGAAGCCCCATTGTCTCTGGTGCCTTCTACCCATCAGGTGGAGAAATATCTGGACTCCAGTACTTCTTTTCTTTATTCTGTATGTTGTAGCTGCATATCCTGATTATATACTGGCCCTTTTTAGCCAGATGCAGGTCAGAGTTCATGTCATCTGCCAAATACCACAAAGGTGTTTCTTAAATCTATTTTATAAGGCCGTTTTTTTCTAAATTTTTATTGCGATATCTTCACACACATAACATCCATCCGTAATATACCATCAGTGGCTCAGAATATCATCACATAGTTGTGCATTCTTCACCATGATCACTTTTAGAACATTTGCATCACTCCAGAAAAAGAAATAAAAAGAAAAAAGAAAAAACTCATACATATCATACTCTATATAATGCATAAGAATGACCTCCAAGATAACCTCTCAATTCTGTTTGAAATCTCTCAGTCACTGAAACTTTATTTTGTCTCATTTCTCTCTTCTCCCTTTCGGTCAAGAAGGCTCTCTCAATCCCTTGATGCCAGGTCCTGGCTCAACCCTGGGAGTCCTGTCCCACATTGCCAAGGATATTTATACCCCTGTGAGCCATGTCCCACATAGAGGGGAGGGCAGTAAGTTCAGCTGTACAAAACTGTTTTAAATAAATTTCCTCCATTAATTGTGGCTTATCAGAAATTCTAGAACTATACATCTGAGCATATAAAGCCATTGAAAGCATCAGCCCTATTTTAATTTAACTTTGTGACCCTGTGTTATCCCTATCCATATATATCTCTCATCAAAATAAATTCTGGAAGAAAAGATAGACAATAAAGACTGAGACGTATGATATAGGAATGTCTAGAGTGGATAGTGATGGTGACTAAATGTTCAAATAAAAAAATATTTTTGCATGAGGGAGAACAAAAGAATGTCAACATTGCAGGGCGTTGAAAATGGATGGTATACGGTAAAAAGTACAATCAATGAAAGCTAGGGTCTATAGTCAACAGTAACATTGTAGTGTGCTTCCACTAAATGTAACAAAGGTATTATGACAAAACTAAATGTCAACAGATAGGGGGCATCGGGTAGGTATATGGATTCTATATGGAAGTAAAGGAAATGTCTTCATATAGATTATGGTGGTAAAGGCATGTCTATATACATAGGTTGGATTGTATGATGTGTGAATAAAACTGTTTAAAAATGAACAGAGAATTTTACAACAAGAAATGGTAAAAAAAAATTATAGACAGCTATAGTAATGTTAGATAAAATAAATTTCTAAAATAAAAAGAATGAACAGAGAGAAACAAGTGCTAAAGAAAATGTGGAGAAAGAGATGTACCTATTCAGTGTCAGTAGGGAAATGAAAGGTGCATCCCCTTGGAGGGCAGTGTGATGGTTCCACAGGAGGCTAGAGGTGGGGTTGCCCATTGCTCAGTGTCTACCTGGAGGAACTGAGTGTGGGGACATGAATGGACATTTGCACACTGATGTTTATGATAGCAGTGTTCACAATTCACAATGGATGGAGGTGGCCTAAGGGTACAACAGCTGAGGAATGGAAGGGGGAACTATGGTGTGTGCATACAGTGGACTACTGAGTGGCCACAAGGAGAAATGAAGTTGTGAGATTTGCAACCAGGTTTATGAACCTTAAGGACCATATATTGAATGAAATGTCAGGAAAAAAAGACAAATGTTATCATACCTCAATCATACGGACTAATTATAATTATAATATACAAACTCGGTGAACTGAAGTTGAGGGCATGGATTATCAGGTTGGGGCCTATTGTAAAGGGTCCTAGATTTTAAGCTCTTATAGCAATCACATATATTCAGGAGGTGTACCTGTTATTTCTGAATTCTGAGATACTGAGCTGTTTGTATATAACATGGTCTCTCCCAGAAACTTTGGGTATTTATAGAACACCTGAAACTCAGAGTTAGAGCTCTGAAGCTATGAAAGTCAGAGTACCCTATACAGGAACTGTTTAAAAAGTTGAAAAAGGGATCATACTTTGAGTAGTGATATGAAGGAAGCTGATCTGAATACGACTAAGGTAGAGCAGAATACAGGGTAAAGAATGATACCACCCATATTTTTAAAACTTCAACTTCTATGTGAGACCAAAGGGAGAGATGTTTATTTGGTGCGAAATTTATATTTTGAGTAGTGCATTACCTAATTTAATTTGTTTGGTCAGTTCAGTTGAACACCATAAGTACATGGAATCTTGAAAAGGGCATTAGATTTTGTGGGTTTGTCCAGGTTAGTGTGATGCCCCAATCTATCCCAGAGTATATTAGGCAGTGAATAAAGAAGTATTTGCAGAGTACCCATGGACTGGAGAGAAAGGAAGAAATATTCAACTTCTGCACTTGGAGAAGTTCTGATATTCTCGCAAGCAGTGGGGACAACCAATTCAATAAGCTGA
Organism: Tamandua tetradactyla; assembly: GCF_023851605.1. Taxonomy (NCBI): domain Eukaryota; kingdom Metazoa; phylum Chordata; class Mammalia; order Pilosa; family Myrmecophagidae; genus Tamandua; species Tamandua tetradactyla. The sequence continues at coordinate 48,700,877 of NC_135353.1, read as the reverse complement.
GCCCTTGATCTTGGGGTTTGTATCTATGAAACTTATTCCTGCTAAGGATAGGCTAAACCTACTTAAAATTAGGCCTAAGAGTCACCCCCAGAGACCATCTTTTGTTGCAAAGATGTGGCCTCTCTCTCTAAGCCAACTTGGCAATGAACTCACTGCCCTCCCCACTATGTGGGAAATGACATCTGGGGGAGTAAATCGCCCTGGCAATGTGGGACCTGACTCCCAGGGATGAGTCGGGACCTGGCATCATGTGATTCAGAAAGCCTTCTTGACCGAAAGGGGAAAGAGAGAATGAGACAAAATAAAGTTTCAGTGGCTGGGAGATTTCAAACAGACTTGAGAGGTTATCCTGGAGGTTATTCTTATGCATTATATATGTATCCCTTTTTAGTTTATGGTATATTGGAGTGGCTGGAGGGAAATACTTGGACTGTTGAGCTGTGTTCCAGTAGCCTCGATTCTTGAAGAAAATTATATAATTATACAGCTTTACAATGTGGCCATGTGATTGCAGAAACTTTGTGTCTGATGTTCCTTTATCCAGGGTATGGACAGATGAGTATAAAAAATATGGATAAAAATTAAATAAATTATATGGGAAACAAAGGGTAAAAAAAAATGGGTAGATGGAAATACTAGTGGTCAATGTGCAAGAGAGGCGTAAAGGGTATGGTATGTATGAGTTTTTTCTTTTTTCTGGAGTGATGCAAATGTTGTAAAAATGGTCATGGTGATGAATGCACAAGTATCTGATAATATTGTATACCATGTATGGAATGTATACGTGTGAAGATTCATCAATAAAAATATGTTAAAAATAAATAAACTCTGAAAACTAATCTGAATGCTATTTCTGTCTTTTAGTGAAACCTGATCCTCCACATGTTAAATATCTTTCCTTCGAAAAGGGTGGCTTGTACGTGGAATGGAAGAATCCACAAAATTTTATTAGCAGATGCTTATCTTATCAAGTAGAAGTCAATAACAGCCAAACTGAGATACCCGATATTTTCAATGTAAGTATTTTTAGATAGTTGATTTTATTTGTAAGTTTTTCACTTCACCTTTGTTTGTCACTGTAGAATAAATTGAAATATTAATGAAATGTACCTCTTAGGTTTGCCACCTTATAGTGATGATGATAGTAATGAAATTTCTTATTTTGAATAGAATATGGTAATTCATTTTCTCAACGAATTTTTGGTGTCTACTATGTGCGTGGCCGGTTTATGTTTAGAGCTAAGGCAGTGATCATGATACATAGTGAACAAGATTTTTTTCCATGAATCTTACATACTGGAAAATAAGTATGTAAATGAACAAGCTAATTTCAGAGATTAATAAGAAAGTAAAATGAAATGATGTACTAGAGAAAGATTTGAAGGATCTGAGGCAACATTAGATAGGGTAGTCATCTGAAGTGAATGCATTTGAGATGAGACCAGAATGGTGAGAAGGAGCTAGCCATGCGAAGATTGGGAGGTACAGAGAACAGCAAGTATAAAGACTTGAGGCACAAACAAGCTTGGCATATCTGAGAAACAAAGGAGGTTGGGTGGCCAAAATATAGTAGGAAAAGCTGTGCAAGCAGTACATAGGTATCATTCATGTGGATAACTAGAGGTTCTGGTCAGGCCCTTTAGATTTCTTGGAGTTTGCGGCAATTAAGTTGTCAAATTTGGGTAGTCAATATTTGTTGGATTATATATGTTTATGCGATTCATAATCTAATATGAAACGTGCTAATTAGAGCCCCTGAGGAGCATTGCGCAGAATGAGACATAACTCAGGGCATCAGTCTCATTGCTATGCTTTAGAGTTGAGGTCAGAAACTGGCCTCATATGTTTTTGTTTGGACCACAAAGTGAGGTTTCCTGTGTATATTTTACCCAGGTTTAAAATCGTGGTACCCAAAAAGTATAGTATCCATAAGGTGGCGCCTGAAGACCACTGGAAATATTCCATTGGTTTGCTAACTGCCTGGACCCTGTGTGCATTTGAGTTTTAGAGGTTAGAAATCAAGTGTTTCATATTGGTTTTTGAAGACGCCCCATGTCTTAACATGTGGGCAAATTCCTTGGTCCAGTTGTTTTAGCTCATCATGTGAGTTTCCAAATGTTCACTAAAATAAGCCAGTGTTGAGAGACTGTAAGTTCAGAGGGAGTGACAAGTCTCACAACTGAACAGAGCTCTTCTGCATTTTCCAATGAATCTGTCTGATGAAATATAATAATAATTATTAGTATCAGGAACTACGGTGTCCCCATGCAATACCAGGAAGGGAAAAAGCAAGCAAAGGGTTACAAGTGTGGAAGGGGTTGATATTTGGATTTACAACAAAGTTAGTTGTCAGAAGGCAAAATATATACTTAATTACTCCAGCTGTTTTAATTTCCTAGGCTGCTTAAGCAAATACCATGCAGTGGATTGACTTACAAAATATGAATTTATTAGATTACAGTTGTGAGGCTAAAAGGAAGTTCAAATCAAGATGATGCTTTCTCTCCGAAGAATGTGGTGTTCTGGGGCTGGTTGCTGGTGATCCTTGTTTCCTCTGTCACATGGCAAGGCACGTGGCAGCACCTCTGGTCTTTTCATTCTCTTCCAGGTTCCATGTCAGCTTCTTGCTTCCTGTGGCTTTCTCTCTCTGTCTGAATTTCATTCCACCTATATAGGATTAAGACCCATCCTGTTTGAGGTGGGTCACACCTTAACTGAAGTAGCCTTGTTAAAAGGTTCTACTTACAATGGGTTCACACCACCAGTAATGGATTTAATTTAAGAACAGGTTTTTCTGGGTTACATACAGCTTCAAACCACCACATCAGCCTTTACTGTTCTCTTCTCCCTGAAATCCTGAGACACATGCAGCTTGTAGTACTCAATTTGACAGGATTATGCCCTATTTAACCTGACCATATGTGTATATCTTTTCTTGCTGTTGAAAATAAAAGCTCCCATAGGGAGGAGTCAGGCTGTGTAATTTTGTGCTGTTTCTGTTACTTAAAGCAGCTGATATATATGTAGCAATTACTATATACTAGGTATTTTGATAGGCACTTTGCATTATTTCATTAAATCCTCACAATAACCCTAAGAAGTTAGGACCTGTTATTTTGCCCCATTTTACAAATAAGAACACTTAGTCTCAGAGGTTAAGACTAAGATCACATTTCTAATAAGTGACAAAATCAAGATTTAAGCAAAATTCTGACTTCAAAGCCTGTATTCTCTCTCTTTTTTTTTTTTTTTTTTAATTTTGACATTGGTTTAACAGAGCCTGTTCTTAACCACTGGGGACTGCCTCACTTCTTCCTCCTTAAATAATAATAGCCTTCATTTATTGATTGTTTGTGATGTTGTATCAAGATACTCTTCTGTTTTCTTATACAATAATTCATTTAATTCTCATAACAACTTGTGAAATAGATACAATTTTAACCTACGTTTTATGGAAAAATGAAGGCTTAGGATAAGTAACTTACTACAGGCCAAACAGCAAATAAGTCAGTATGACTTCAAAGGGTTGCCTCCATATATTATACTTTGACCAGGAATGCTTAATATATCATCTTGTTCATAATCATAACTTAATAAATTATTGTTGAATTAAGTTACCTTTTCCACACACTTGTGAACTGAAGAGAGCATACGTACTATGGGAATTATCTACCTAAATTAGAACTATAGTTGATTTGGAATTAACGCTGTTTATACACTTGAATTTAATGTTCTCTCTCCTAGCAGATGTTCACCAGCTGCTTCCGCCCCTAGAATATCATCAGCTTTTTGTGTGTGCACTGATTTTGTGCTCTGCTGGCTAGACCCTTTTTTTTTCCTTTTTGCAAAACTTTGAGGAATTATTTTGCCTGTTGTTCCAGTTAAGAGAAGGAAGTAGGCTAGGACATGAACTGGTGCTGTGGTCAGAGATAGCTCATGACAATCATGAAATAAGGAATTACTTATCTTTGATCACCCGTCATCCCTGCAAACTACTCACTTGGTGCTCTGTGCTCTTGCTTTCCTTCTCTCACAAAAGGATATGAGCAGCTGATAAACTATGCAAGGTGATTACATTTGAGTAAGAGGCCAGAGCCTTAAATAAACCCAATGATTTGCTGACTTTGGAATTTACATATCTGAGAGACAGTCCAGGGGAAGAGGTCATCAGCCCACAAACATGTCCCTTAGTGGTAGTTGGCACTTGTGATTGCCCAGCAGGCCTCTAGTTCCAGATGGTCAGCAGTGGGTTCGGTAGCCCACTGCGTGGCTTTTTCTCTTCCCCTGGATGAAATATTGATAGGATGATGCGTCATCATTAACTTGGTCTTTGAACTTTTCACAGTTGCTGGTAGGAACTATTCAATGAATGATGTTGAATGCCAAAAAAACTCTGTGGTCTGTGCTTTGTCTGTGTTTAAATATCTCTTTCATAGCAGTTGACTAAGCTAAGCAAAAGATTTTCATGTATTGATATTCTTACTCCAATTTTGAAATATTTTCATTTAAGGAACTGATTATTCTCTTTGCATCAGATAATAAATGACTTATATTCTGTGGTGGAGAATTTTGCATTATACTTTCTTTGCTCCAATCCAGTCATTCTTTGATATCTTATACTCTTTGATCTTACACTCACACATATATACACATTCTTTATCAGAAATTGCAAATAGCTTCTCCCACTTAATGCTTTGCCTTTTTTTTCTTAAATATTGTGTCTTTTCATGAACAGAAGAAGTTTTTAATTTTAATATAGATGACTTTATAAATTATGTTTTCTTTTATGGTTAATGTTTTCTTTTACAGTTCTGTTTAAGAAATATTTTCTTACTTCAAGATCATGATGATCTTTTTCTACATTTTCATCTAAAAGTGTGTTTTATTTATGTTTTACTTTTTCATTTATCTTAACTTTCATATTTAGATGTGCAAACCATCTGGAATTAATTTTTTGAATAGTTTGAGATGGGGTCAAACCTTTTATTTCCATATGGATATGTAATTGAACCAGTACCACCTATTAAAAAGACCAACCTTTTTTTCATTGTACCTGGTCCTCTTTTAAAGGGATAAAAAGAAAACTTGTTGGAATATATCAATGAGATAAAATGTATTTCTTAAAATTTTGGACTCATTCATTTTTTTATATTTTCAAGGTTGATGATCCCAAAACTAAATGTCGGAGTTCAGAATTTGAGGAAAACCTGGAGGTCAGTCAATTCAATTTTAACTATTTCTATTGAGACTCTTAAGCAATTGAGGGTGGGGCAGAGTGGGTAATGGCTTAAATTTGAACTGCCTTAAGAAAGACAAACTATGTTGGCCTCTGGTTTATTGACAATTGTTTTTCAGGAGTCAAAATCAGATCATTTAAATTATAATCCAAGTTTTAATCATATGTAGAATTTGGCAGATAATTATATTAGGATTCAATAGCAAAGAAAGAGAATAAGTGATGTGTTTCTTGTGTATTTTATTTTATATCCAAGGATAAAATATGCTTTATGGTCCCTGGTGTACTTCCTGATACTTTGAACACAGTCAGAATAAGAGTCAAAACAAATAAATTATGCTATGAGGATGACAAACTCTGGAGTAATTGGAGTCAAGCAATGAGTATAGGTAAGCTAACAGGATTTCATTAAAATTTAAAACATCAATGCATGGAAACCAAGCTAAAACAGAAAGTATGCTAGGGAAGGGGCTGTTCTGCTTTCTTATTATCAGCCAGAGAGTACTTAAAATTGAAATTTATTTGTGTTTAATTACTGTCAAATCACCCAGGGTTAATTAACAATATGCAGCTCTCTGAAAACTCACAATCTGAGTAGGGTTATCTGTTCCTCTGTCCTGTTCTCCATCTTTATTAACAAACTGAATAAAAATATAGAAGGCACGCATGATAAAATATGCAGATTGTATGCTGCTAGAGGGGACTGTCTAATGTGCTGGATGACAGAATCAAGAATGAACAGTGACCTTGATGGCATTTACTAGAGATAAATCAGTATTTTGGTTTAAACAAACTAGTCTAATTAACTGAGAGGCTGAGGAAGCTATGTGCCAGGCTCAAGTACGGGATTGGAAAGACCTACAGTACATGGATATGTGTGCTGTGGGGTCAGGTATGGAGTTTTATTTGACTGTAAACTCAGTGTGACTCAACACTGAAACTTTAAATATCCCCCAAGGCACATGCGGTATTAGGCAGCACCCAGAACAGAAGACTGCTGCAGGATGGGGCATAGCAGTCTGACCATATCAGAAGTGTGCAGCATTCCATTCTGTGTACCACATTGTAGGAAGTGCATTGGAAGACTGAAATGTATCCTGGAAAAGATGAATCTTCAATATTGAAGGATCTCAAAACTTGACAAGGAACTGTTGATGAAATATTTTGGGTAGTCATGATTCTTGACTTCTAACATTTGAGCATTATCAAGTAGAAGAGGGAATAGGCTATCTTTTGTGGCTCCAGGTGGCAAAATAAGACCAACCTAAGAACTTTAAAAAAATCTAAAAGCCAGATAGATGAATTAGGAAGGTATTCAATTCCATATTAATTAAGAGGCTGAACAGTCTATGTGCCAGGCATGGTCATATTAGTTATCTATTGCTGTATAACAAATTTCCCTACAACTCAATGGCTTATAACAACACACATTTTATTGTATCACAGTTTCTGTTGGTCAGGAATCTGGGTATAGCTTAGCTAGGTGCCTCTGGCTCAAGGTCTCTCATGAGGTTGCAGTGAAGCTGTCAGTTGGGGCTGTGATTCAACTGAAGGCTTGACTGGGGTTGGAAATTCCATTTCCAAGCACACTCATGTGATTGTTGGCAAGTCTCAGGTCCTCACTGGCTCCTTGATGGAGGCCTCCCTTTGTTCCTTGCCACTGGGACCACACAGGTCTGCCTCATGGCATGGAAGCTGGCTTTCCCGAAGTGAGTGACCTAAGTGAGAAAGAGTATGTGAGAGAACACCCAGTAAGGAGACCACAGACTTTTGTAACCAAATATCAGAAATGACAGCCCATCATTGTTGCTGTTCTGTTCCTTAGAAGGAGTCATTTAGTCCAACCCACACGCAAGTTATCCATCAGTCAAGGGGAGGGCGTTACACAAGGGTGTGACTACCAGGAGGCAGAGATCACTTAGGGCCATCTTAAAGATGGTCTAACACAATAGTACTAGGCTCTGATGACACTTTTTAGGTGCTTCTGGTCTAGTAGGAAAGATGAATGAATGAATAGGCAAATTCCATTCTGAGTGTTAGGTGTAACAAAGCAGTTAAAACAGACTTTGGAATTGGACAGGACTGGATTTCAGGCTTGTACCCATCACTTACTAAACCCTTCTGGACACGTCAGTAAACCTCTCTGAGCCTCATTATTCTCTTCTGTATAAATGGAAGATAATAATTTGATAAGGACGTAAAAGCACCTAGTATGATATGAAACACCTAGTTTGTGCACAATTGAGATTAGTAGAGTGGTAGTTGTCGTTATGATTATTTTACATGTTCTAAATAGTGATAAGTAACCAGTAAGAAAAGATAGTCACCATGGTAACTGAAATGACATATTTAATTGATATTATCTTTATTAATAGTGTTTGAAACCAGTTAAAATATCCTGGCTTCAGGTGATCTTTAAGGTCTCTACTCATCCAGGGAATTTCAGGCATCAGAGCAAAACTTTTTATTTTACTATAAAGAAAACAACACCATTGAAGAAGTTTGGAAAATAGGTTGGAGCAGGGGGCAGAACTATCTGTGATCTCAATAGTGTAATACAACTGTTGTTTGCTTTATTTAAAAATGGTTTTATTTCTCTCATCTTTCTGTTTGCTTTCCGTTTTCCAGGTAATATGGCCAATTCCACGTTCTACATTACCATATTGCTCATCATTCCAGTTATTGTTGCAGGTGCAATCATAGTTCTTCTGCTTTACCTAAAAAGGTAAGGCAGCTGCCTAGTCAAGTTTTGTAGTCTCTGCTAGCGAGCCTTGTTGTTATGGTTTGTTCTGGTGTTTTATGCTTGCCCAGTGTATTAGAAACATTTTTTCCATAAATAGCTGTTGATAATATGACTTGGCAAAGAAGTCTTATTGTGCCCATTTTCTGGTATGGAAAGTTTTGGATTAGTTACCCAGGGCTCTACTCAGGCACTAATCCTTTTGTATTTGTTAGAATTGTTGAATAGATCCTGCATTCACTTTACTTTTTCAAATGTCTTATTTATCAGCAGTTAGTTGGCAGTTCTTAGAAGTTTTAGAAATGAAGATCATTACTAATTAAATGGCGTATCTAGTATTTAATACAAAGGAGCCTGCTACTTAATCTGATAGGAGAGAGAACTTCACTGGGTTGTCACTAATATATGGTACTTATTCCTTGAGAAGGTTTTACTTTCCTTGTACCGCACCATAGAAACTAGTCTGATGCTGGTATTTGCTCTTACAATAAATACCTAAGAGTAGAATAAAGTTATTAAACTAGCTCCAGAACCAATATTTTACCATTATTTTAATTTCATTCTTTCAGTATTTATTTATTGAGAGCCTACTTCTGTGCCATACATTATTCTAGGTTCTGGAGTTAGAGTGGTGAATAGACAAAGAATCTAAGTTCTAGTTGGGGGGTGTACATTAAAATATGTGTGTAATAAATATTCTTCCACATAGTGAGAATTAAGGTTGCAAGGGGGGCAGGGGAGAGGCTATGAAATGAAAGGAGGCCCATTTTACATAGAATGGCTGGGGAAGGTCTCTTGGAGAATGACATTTGAGGGAAGACTCAACATGAAGGCATGAACCATTCAGATATTTGAGAAAAGAGCTTCATGCAGAGGTAACAGCAAGTGCAGATGCCTCAAGAGTGGATTGAGCATAGCGTGTCTGCCCGAGCAGAGTGTAAAAGGGGGAGAGTGGCAGGAAAAATTGATGGGAAACAGAACATGCAGGCCATGGTAAGGAATTTGGATTTTATCCTAAGCATCATGGAGAAACAGTGGAAGATTTTAGGCAGGGGAGGGACGTTATGTTATTTACTGTAATAAAAGATCATTCTAATTGCCAAGTGAACAATTGTCTTAGGCAAGAATGGAAGCTTGTATGCTAGTTAGGAATTATTGCAGTGTTTTGATGGAGAGATGATTGTAGCCTGCATCAGGGTGTTAGCATGAAAGTAGTAAGAAGTCAGATGTGGGATGTGTTTTGAGGGTAGAAGGGATGGAACATGCTGTTGCCTCATCTGTGTGGGTGTGAGGAAAATTGAGGAAGTTAGTTTTTTGGCTTGAACAACTGAGTGAGTGCTGATACCATTTACTAAGACACAGAAGATTGGCAGAAGAGCTGGCTTTAGAGGAAATATGCTTTCTGTTTTGAACATGTTAGATTTAAGATTCCTATTTAATACCCAAGTAGAGATTTTAAATAGGCAGTTGTATATGTGAATCTGGAGTTTAAGGGAGCGGTCTGGCTGGAGATATAATTTTGGGAATCCTCAGCATGTAATTAGAATATAAAGCCCTAAGACTAGAGGAGACCACTCAGGAAATGAGTGAGATACAGAAGGATGGAGGGAAAGACTAAACCTTGTAGCAGTCCAGCGTTTAGAAGCCTGGGAGATGAGGTAGATCCACCAAAGGAGCGCTAGTAATTCAGAAATGGAGAGATAAGAAGTAAGAAGAAAGAAAAATTAAAGATGAATGTACCCTGTTCTCAGGCAATTTTTCTCCAAAAATTATAAACAGCAAGCTTCTATATGGTCTATGATAAGTAAAGCACCATTATTAGTTAAAGTACAGGGTATAAATAATTCGCTTATCCTGATGGTTCCGTTGTCCCACCCAAACTTGATGCCCTTAAGGCGTCAGTTTTCTGTAGCCTGTTTTAACGATTTCTTTACAATTGCTTCATCACTAGAGATGACTTGTGTTCTGTGTCTTTTGTCAAAGGCTTCTTTTAATATGGCTTTATGTAAGGTTTAAGTCGAAATGTCTCTGTTTTCTTAAAAGGCTCAAGATCATTATATTTCCTCCCATTCCTGACCCTGGCAAGATTTTTAAAGAAATGTTTGGAGACCAGAATGATGATACTCTGGTAAGCACTGATTCCTTAGGTTTGCAACTGCTTATTTATACTACGTTTTATCTAAAAGGTTAAAGAAGGACTGATTAAAAATGTTGTATTTCAGACCAACTGTACTGGTTAGGAAGTCCCCAAAATACTTTGCCCATCTCATATAACTGGGCTCCATTATTTTCTCCGCATTACAGGACAGATCTTATCAAAATGTGTAGGGAAAGACAGGAGCCTCCTTTATGAAGCTAGCCCAATAGGCAGGCCTCTGTCTCTTGCATAGTTTTTAGAATTTGATGTGGGAAAATGTAATGATAGGATGAGCAATTAGAATGTGTTTTGTTCATGCTGTTGCCTGGAAAGCTGCACTCCAGAGACATGGAAGTAGAGCAAATGAGCACTCCCTTAAACGTTATAGTTGTTTCCTGCAGAACCTCATGCTTGAATTTGTGACTTATGAGAATAAAGGGGTTCAGGGTTGCTGTGATAAATACATTTACTCAAAATAATAAATACACTAAATGAAATAATATTTAAATAATAATATCATATATATTTTAAATTAGTAATAGCAGGCACAGGGCAGTTAATTTAGGTAAGTAGTTCAGCATAGTGGATAATAGCCTGGGCTCTGGAGTCACATTGTCTGCATTTAAATCTTTGCTCTGTTATTTACCATCTTTTTGACCTTAGGTAACTTCATTAACCCCTCTATGCCTTGGTTTTCCTGTTTGTAAAGTAGGAGTAATAATAGTACCTGCCTCATAGTGTTATGTAGATTGAAATGATTTAATACATAAAAACTGCCTGTTGTGCCTGGTACATTGTAAGTGCTTAATAAGCTTTAGTGATTTGTATTACTGTTGATAATTATTTCCATTTGTCTTTAATCCCAAAGTGATTCTTATAATAATTGGTGGGTCACAGTGCCTATGATGATAGTTCGGATAGGGAAGGGAAGTAAGGAGGCTGATGCTATCGGAGGAGGATTCATCTAGAACACCTTTTTATCAAGTCATGTTCTTAGACAGTGAGTAAATCTTCCAGATGCTGGTGGTATAGGGCAACTTTCGGTAGGTAGACCCTGAAGCCAGTTGCCTGATGAGGAGATTGTACACTGTAGGGTGAGTATGATAAACATTTGTTCTTCAACTTTAGTTGAGTCGCAATCAACTGGAGTGCTTATGAGAAATAATTACTGGGCCTTCCCTCTAGAAATTCTGAATCAGCAGTTCTGGGAAGGCCCAGGAATCTGCGTATTTAACAGAAGCTCGTATATGATTCCTATCGTGGTGATAGAGTCTGTGTGCTGGAGGCTGGGAATTGTACAAGCACTCTAACAACAACTGTAACCAGTTATTAAAGGTCTATAATTTGCCAGTCAGTGTATTAGGTGCTTTGTTTATGTTACCTTATTAAATCTTCATAACTACCATATGAAATAAGTGCTATTAGTCCCATTTTAAAGATTAGGAAATTAAGACTCAATGAGGTTAAATAACTTAGCTTGGGTCACACATCTAGTAGGGGCTAAGATGGGATTTGAACTGGGTCTGTCTAATTCCAGAGTTCTCTCTCTCTTTCCACCATTCTTCATTGCCACATGTAAGAGAATGGTTGTCCTCGAGAACTTCACCATCTCTTAGAGTTCTGAATGTTAGTAGTAGAGGGTCGGGACAGGGGTGTTCAGAGAAGAAGGTTTGGAATCACATTATGGATGGCCTTATATAGGAAGGCGTTAGGAATATCATTCTGGCAAGAATCTGGAGGAAATGGTGGTAACAAACTGGGAACCTAGGCCTGAATTTGCATGCAGATTTATTTTTTATTAATTTTTTAAAAAATATAGCAAACAAACACAAACATTCTTAACATATGATCATTCCATTCTAAATATATAATCAGCAATTTACAATATCATCACATAGTTCCATATTCATCATCGTGATCATTTCTTAGAACATTTGCATCAATTTAGAAAAAGAAATAAAAAGATAACAAAAAAAAATTCAAACGTACCATACCCCTTACCCCTCCCTTTCATTGATCACTAGTATTTCAATCTAGTAAATTTATTTTAACATTTATTCCCCCATTATTTATTTATTTTTAACCAATATGTTTTACTCATCTGTCCATAAGGTAGATAAAAAGAGCATCAGACACAAGGTTTTCACAATCACACAGTCACATTGTGAAAGCTATATTATTATACAATCGTCTTCAATAAACATGGCTGCTGGAACACAGCTCTATATTTCCTGGCAGTTCCCTCCAGCCTCTCTGTTACACCTTAACTAAAAAGGTGATTTCTGTTTAATGGGTAAGAATAACCTCCAGGATAACCTCTCGACTCTGTTTGGAATCTCTCACCCATTGACACTTTATTTTGCCTTGTATCTCTCTTCCCCCTTTTGGTCGAGAAGGTTTTCTCAGTACCTTGGTGCCAAGTCTCAGCTCATTCTAGGATTGCTGTCCCATGTTGCCAGGAAGGTCCACACCCGTGGGAGTCATGTCTCACGTAGAGAGGGGAACGGCAGTGAGTTTGCTTGTTGTGTTGGCTGAGAAAGAAAGAGGCCATACCTGAGCAACAAAAGAGGTTCTCTTGGGGGGTGACACTTAGGCCTAATTTTAAGTAGGCTTAGCCAATCATTTGTGGGTTAAGTTCATAGGAACAAACCCCAAGACTGGGGACTCAGCCTATTGCTTTGGTTGTCCCCACTACTTGTGAGAATATCAAGAATTCTCCACTTGGGGAAGTTGAAATTTCCCCCTTTCTCACCATTCCCCCAAGGGGACTTTGCAAATACTTTTTTATTCACTGTTCAAATCCTTCTGGGGGTTATCGAGGCATCACTCTGGACAAATGTACAAAATCTCATGCCCTACTCAAGGTTCCATGTACTTATGGTGTTCAATTAAGGTGTCCACATAAGTTATGTTAGGAAATGCACTAGTCGAAATATAAATTTTGTACCAAATAAACATTTTTTGTTTTAGTCTCACACATAAGTTAAAGTTTTAAAATATTAATTACCAACTATTTTCAACACTCTGCATTATTGGCATTCCTTTGTTTTTCCTCATGCAAAACATTTTTAAATTTGTACATTTAGCCACTACCATTATACACTCTAGGCATTCCTAGATTATACCTTCTCAGTCTTTATTGTCTATCTTTCCTTCTGATTTCATTTGTGCCCCCAGGCCTCCTCCCTCTATCATTCTCACATTCAGCGTTCTAACATTATAGTATTACAGTTAGGTAGTATTTTCCTATCCATTTCTGAACTTTGACAGTCAGTTCCATTGCACAATCTGTATCCCTTCGGTTCCAATTACCCAATATTCACCCCTATTTCTATCTCCTGATGACCTCTGTTCTTAACTGAAATTATCCAAGTTCATTCATTAATGTTATAGTTAATATCAGTGAGACCATACTGTATTTGTCCTTTTGTTTCTGGCTAATCTCACTCAGCATAATGTCCTTAGGGTTCATCCATGTTGTCAAATACTTCATAACTTTATTCTGTCTTACAGCTGCATAATATTCCATCGTATGTGTATACCACAGCTTGTTTAGTGACTCGCCTATTGATGGACATTTGGGCTGTTTCCATCTCTTGGCAATTGTAAATAATGCTGCTAACAACATTGGTGTGCAAATGTCTGTTTGTGTCTTTGCCCTCATGTCCTCTGAATAGATACCTAGCAGTGGTGTTGCTGGGTCATATGGCAATTCTATACTTAGCTTCTTGAGGAACCACCAAACTGCAGTTGTACCATTTGATATTCCCACCAACAGTGGATAAGTGTGCCTCTTTCTCCACATCCTCTCCAGCACTTGTCATTTTCTGTTTTATTGATAATGGCCATTCTGGTGGGTATGAAATGATATCTCATTGAGGTTTTGATTTGCATATCTCCAATAGCCAGGGAAGTTGAACATCTTTTCATGTGCCTTTTAGCCATTTGTATTTCCACTTCTGACAAGTGTCTGTTCAAGTCTTTGCCCATTTTGTAATTGGGCTGCCTGTCTTTGTTGTTGAGTTAAACAATCTCTTTATATATTCTGGATACTAGACCTTTATCAGATATATCATTCCCAAATATTGTCTCCCATTCTGTAGGCTGTCTTTTTACTTTCTTGATGAAGTTCTTTGATGCACAAAAGTGTTTAATTTTGAGGAGTTCCCATTTATGTATTTATTTCTTCAATGCTCGTGCTTTGGGTGTAAGGTCTAGGAAACCACCACCTATTATAAGATTTATGAGGTATTTCCCTACATTTTCTTCTAACAGTTTTATGGTCTTAGACCTAATATTTATGTCTTTGATTCATTTTGAATTAATTTTTGTATAGGGTGTGGGATATGGATCCTCTTTCATTCTTTTGCATGTGGATATCCAGTTCTCTAGGCACCATTTACTGAAGAGACTGTTCTGTCCCAGGTGATTCAATTGTCCATAGATGAGAGAGTCTATATCTGAACACTCTATTCAATTCCATTGGTCAGTATATCTATTTTTATGCCAGTACCATGCTGTTTTGACCACTGTAGCTTCATAATACACCTTAAACTGAGACCTCTCATTTCATTTTTCTTTCTCAGGATACTTTTAGCTATTCGGGGCACCCTGCCCTTCCAGATAAATTCGGTTATTGGTTTTTCTATTTCTGAAAGGTAACTTTTTGGGATTTTAATTGGTATTGCATTGAATCTGTAAATCAATTTAGGGAGAATTGACATCTTAACTATATTTAGTCTTCTAATCCATGAACACAGTATTCCCTTCCATCTACTTAGGTCTTCTGTGATTTATTTTAACAATTTCTTGTAGTTTTCTTTGTATAGGTCTTTTGTCTCTTTAGTTAAATTTATTCCTAAATATTTTATTCTTTTGGTTGCAATTGTAGATGGAATTCGTTTCTTGATTTCCCCCTCAGATTGTTCATTACTACTGTATAGAAACACTACAGATTTTTGAGTGTTGATCTTATAACCTGCCACTTTGCTGTACTCATTTATTAGCTCTAGTAGTTTTGCTGTGCATTTTTCAGGGTTTTCAACATATATATCATATCATTTGCAAACAGTGAGAATTTTACTTCTTTCTTTCCAGTTTTGATGCCTTATATTTCTTTTTTTTGCATAATTGCTCTGGCTAGAACTTCCAACACAATGTTGAAGAACAGTGGTGGTAGTGGACATCCTTGTCTTGTTCCTCATCTTAGGGGGAAAGTTTTCAAAAGTCTTTGAAGATGATGTTAGCTGTGGGTTTTTCAAAAATTCCCTTTGTTATGTTGTTCTAGTTTGCTAGCTGCCAGAATGTTGTTCTAGTTTGCTAGCTGCTGGAATGCAACACAACAGAGATGGATTGTCTTTTAATAAAAGGGGATTTATTTCGTTAGTTCTTCAGAGGAAAAGTAGCTAACTTTCAACTGAGATTCTTTCTTATGTGGGAAGGCACAGGGTGATCCCTGCTGGCCTGTTCTCCAGGCCTCTGGGTTCCAACAACGTTCCCCGGGATGATTTCTTTCTGCATCTCCAAAGGCCTGGGCTGAGCTGCAAGTGCTGAGATGAGGTATGCTGAGCTGCTTGGGCTGTGCTACACTGAGCGCTCTCATTTAAGTACCAGCCAATTAAATCAAATATCATTCATTACAGCAGGCACGCCTCTTAGCCGACTGCAGATGTAATGAACAACAGATGAGGTTCACGTACCATTGGCTCACGTCCACAGCAACAGAACTAGGTACCTTCACCTGGCCAAGTTGACAACTGAATCTAAGTATTACACATGTTGCAGAAGTTCCCTTCTATTTCTATCCTTTGAAGTGTTTTCAACAGGAAAGGACATTGAATTTTGTCAAATGCCTTCTCTGCATCAATCAAGATGATCATGTGGTTTTTCTGCTTTGATTTGTTGATATGGTGTATTACATTCGTTGATTTTCTTATGTTGAACCATCCTTGCATACCTGGGATGAATCCTACTTGGTCATGGTGTATAATTCTTTTAATATGCTGTTGGATTTGATTTGCAAGAATTTTGTTGAGGATCTTTGCATCTATATTCATAAGAGAGATTGGTCTGTAGTTTTCTTTTTTTGTAATATCTTTGTCTGGCTTTGGTATGACAGTGATGTTGGCTTCGTAGAATGAGTTAGGTAGCTTTCCCTCCTCTTCAGTTTGTTTGAAGAGTTTGAGCAGGATTGGTACTAATTTTTTCTGGAATGTTTGGTAGAATTCACATGGGAAGCCATCTGGTCCTGGACTTTTCTTTTTGGGGAGCTTCTTAATGACTGATTCAATTTCTTTACTTGTGATTGGTTTGTTGAAGTTGTCAATTTCTTCTTGAGTCAGTGTTGGTTGTTCATGCCTTTCTAGAAAGTTGTCCATTTCATCTACATTGTCGAGTTTATTAGCATAAAGTTGTTCATAGTATCCTCTCATTACTTCCTTTATTTCTATGGGGTAAGTGGTTATGTCTCCTCTTCCATTTCTGATTTTATTTATTTGCATCCTCTCCTTCTTTTTGTCAGCCTCACTAAGGGTCCATCAATCTTATTGATTTTCTCATAGAACCAACTTCTGGTTTTGTTGATTTTCTCGATTGTTTTCATGTTCTCAATTTCATTTATTTCTTCTGTGATCTTTATTATTTCTTTCCTTTTGCTTGCTTTAGGGTTAATTTGCTGCTCTTTCTCTAGTTCTTCCAAGTGGACAGTTAATTCCTTGGTTTTTGCTCTTTTTCTTTTTTGATATAGGCATTTAGGGCAATAAATTTCCCTCTTAACACTGCCTTTGCTGCATCCCATAAATTTTGATATGTCATGTTTTCATTTTCATTTGCCTTGAGATATTTACTGATTTCTCTTGTAATTTCTTCCTTGACCCACTGGTTGTTTAAGAGTGTGTTGTTGAGCCTCCATATATTTGTGAATTTTCTGGCCCTCTGCCTATTATTGATTTCCAGCTTCAATCCTTTATGATCTGGATTAGTTAGGATTCTCTAGAGAAACAGAATCAACAGGGAACACTCACAAATATAAATTTATAAAAGTGTCTTACATGACCGCGGGAACATAGAGTCCAAAATCTGCAGGGCAGGCTGTGAAGCTGATGATTCCAACAGAGAGTCTGGACCAACTCCACAGGAGAGGCTCACTAGCTGAAACAGGAAGAACCTGTCTTAAAAGGCTTCCAGTGATCAGATTAAGCATTACTCATTGCAGAAGACACTCCCCTTTGGCTGATTACAAATGGAATCAGCTGTGGATGTAGCTGACATGATCATGATTTGATTGTATGCAATGTCCTCATCGCAACAGACAGGCCATCACTTGCCCAACCAGACAAACAGGTACCACCTCTTGGACAAGTTGACACATGAACCTGACCATGACATGTTAGCTGTGGGTTTTTCAAAAATTCCCTTTATTATGTTGTTTGATATAAGCATTAGGGCAATAAATTTCCCTCTTAGCACTGCCTTTGCTGCATCCCATGAGCTTTGATATGTTGTGTTTTCATTTTCATTTGCCTCGAGATATTTACTGATTTCTCTTGTAATTTCTTTCTTGACCCACTGGTTGTTGAATAGTGTGTTGTTGAACCTCCACATATTTGTGAATTTTTTGGCACTCTGCCTGTTATTGATTTCCAACTTCATTCCTTTATGATCTGAGAAAGTGTTTTGTATGATTTCAATCTTTTAAAACTTATTGAGACTTGCTTTGTGACCCAGCATATGGTCTATCCTCGAGAATGATCCATGAGCACTTGAGAAAAAGGTGTATCCTACTGTTGTGGGGTGTAATGTTCTATAAATGTCTGTTAAATCTAGCTCATTTATTGTATTATTCAAATTCTCTGTTTCTTTATTGATCCTCTGTCTAGATGTTCTATCCATTGATGAGAGTGGTGAATTGAAGTCTCCAACTATTATGGTAGATGTGTCTATTTCTCTTTTCAATGTTTGCTGCATGTATTTTGGAGCATTCTGGGTCAGTGCATAAATATTTATGATTGTTATGTCTTCTTGCTGAATTGTTACTTTTATTAATACATAGTATCCTTCTTTGTCTCTTTTAACTGTTTTCCATTTGAAGGCTAATTTGTTGGATATTAGTTTAGCTACTCCTGTTCTTTTCTCATTGTTATTTGCATGAAATATCTTTTCCCAACCTTTCCCTTTCAACCTATGTTTATCATTGGGTCTAAGATGTGTTTCTGGTAGACAGCCTATAGATGGGTCCTGTTTTTTAATCCATTCTGCCAGTCTATGTCTTTTGATTGGGGAGTTTAATCCATTGACATTTAGTGTTATTACTATACTGGTAGTACTTTCTTCTACCATTTTGCCTTTTGGACTTTATATGTCATATTTAATTTTCCTTCTTTTTACCTTTACTCATAGTCTTCATTTCTACACTGTTCTCCACACCTCTCTCTCCTTTCTTTCCCTATCTGTCTCTAATGCTCCCTTTAGTATTTCTTGCAGAGCTGGTCTCTTGGCCACAAATTCTCTCACTGATTTTTTGTCAGAAAATGTTTTAATTTCTCCCTCATTTTTGAAGGACAATTTTGCTGGATATAGTATTCTTGGTTGGCAATTTTTCTCTTTTAGTAATTTAAATATGTCATCCCACTGTCTTCTTGCCTGCATGGTTTCTGCTGAGAAATCTACGCGTAGTCTTATTTGGCTTCCCTTGTATGTCATGGATTTTTCTTGCTGCTTTTCCCTCTTTCTCCTTGACTCTGCCATTCTGATTAGTAAGTGTCTTTGAATACGTCTATTTGGATATATTTTGTTTGGGGTACAGTGCACTTCTTCGATCTGTAATTTTAAGTCCTTCATAAGAGATGGGAAATTTTCAGTGATAATTTCGTCCATTAGTTTTTCTCCTCTTCCTTTTTCTTCTCCTTCTGAGACACCCACAGCATGTATATTAGTGTGCTTCATGTTGTCATTCAGTTCCCTGAGTCCCTGTTCATATGTTTCCATTCTTTTCCCTATATTTTCTTTTGCTTGTCAGATTTCAGATGTCCCATCCTCCAGTTCAGTAATCCTGTCTTCTGCCTTTTGAAATCTGACATTGTCAGTTTCCATTGTTTTTTTCTTCTCTTCTACTGTGCCCTTCATTCCCATAAGTTCTGTGATTTGTTTTTTCAGACTTTCAATTTCTTTTTGTTCATCCCTTGCTGTCTTTATATATCCTCCCTCAATTCACTGATTTGATTTTTTATGAGGTTTTCCATGTCTGTTCGAACATTCTGAATAAATTGTTTTAACTCCTGTATCTCATTTGAATTATTGGTTTGTTCCTTTGACTGGGCCATGTCTTCAATTTTCCTAGTATGATTTGTGTTTTTTTGTTGGCGTCTAGGCATTTAATTACCTTGAATAGTTTATTCTTTAGATTGTTTTCCCTTTTTTTATGTAGGATTTTCTGGCTGGATGACTTTGTTGTCTATGTGTTCTTTGACATTCAGTTCAGCTTATTCTGGACCTCTATCTTAGGTATTGTTTATCAGATCAGAATTTTTCATTTCTTGTTTTCTTGTTTCTTGCCCTGCCTGTATGGTGCTTTTCCCCCCTATGGAGGGTCTACTTAGGTATTATAGACCCCAGCCAGATTTTCCCAGACGAAACTGGCCTCCTGTCAGGAGCAAAGAGTCACTTGCATCAGTTTTCCCTAAGGGTGAGACCCAGCAGGTTACAAGGTTTTCCTATGAAGTCTCTGGACTTTGTGTTTTTCCTATCCTGCCTGGTATGTGGTGCTTGTCTGCCTGCAGGTCCCCCCAGCATAAGGTGATACGGTACCTTTAACTTAGCACACTCTCCCTGCTGGGGGCGTAGTGGAGACAGAGGAGAGGTTGTAATCTGGTTTTAATTGCTTCACTTTTCCAGACCCTGGGGTCTGAACTCCTTGAGGGAGGGATTCCACCTGAGTGGGCCCCACCCCTCTCCTGGAGAAGGCACAGGCTCCAGCCAAACACTCAGACAAGCTTAATTCTGTCTATGCCTGAGGCAGTGGAGCCCAAGAAGCCTTGCAGCTATAACCAAAGAGCAGTCAAGCCATAGAAGCACAGCTACCAAAACGAAAGAGAAAAATCCTTTTCAGAGCAGGACCTCCATTCCTCGGGTTTGCCAATCAAGACCTTAAGTTGGTAAGTTGCTCTGTGTATCTACAGGTCTTATGTGCCCCCTCCTTTCCTTTAGGGTCCAGACCTTTTTAAATCCAAAAAACCTTTGTTTTTTCTTTTTCTTTTTCCATCAGCCCTGCTTCCTCTGTCGGGGCAAAACCCAGCGACTTCCGCTTTTACTCAAGATTCAGCTGAACTGGGGCCATATTTTTGGTAGTCAGAATTTGTTAATTAATTCCACAACTGGAATTTGGTTGTGCTCAGCCCCTGCTGCTAGTAAACTCTCTTTTCCTTCTGGGAAGCAGGCTGTGGGGTAGGGGCGCCGGTCGCCATGGCTTTGGAGACTCACAGTTCTGGGTGGGCTCGCAGCTGGTTCAGGTTGTCCAGACTGGTGTACACTGTGTGTCCAGTCACTGACATGGTCCCAGCAGTTTCTCTGTACTGTTACTGGCTATTAGCTGCTCTGGAGGATGAACTAAATCCCACACCTCACTAAGCTGCCATCTTGGCCCCTAGCCTTTTTCTGTATCGAGTTTTTTTTTAAATACACCAGCATGATGTATTTAAAAATTTTCAATTTGGAGTTTTAGGTAGTACACACACTCTCCAATCCTCACAGGCCCTTCCACTCCCAGTTATTTTAACTATTGTGGGTTCACACATTGACCTAACATGCCAGGCCACTGAAAGGCATTTCAATTTTCTACCCTTCTTACCAGAGTAGAGGCTAATTAAAATGTTATGGCACAAATGCCCAATATCTGTGAAAACATGTTTGAACTCACTAATATAGACAAGACTTGCCAAGCAAAACATTGAGTAGATATAAATTTTCATCCTAACAAATTTCTAAAAAGTGATAATAGTGTTAACAAGTGGGTGGGAAATTGACACTTTTTGTGCACTACTGATGGGACTGTAAAATGGCATCTATTCTTTCTGGAGAACAACTTGGCAAAATCTAACAAGAATCCTTGATCCTGTAATTATATTTTTAGAAATATAGTTTAAGGAAGTAATCCAACAATAGCACAAAGATGGTCAAAGTAGCACTTGTTTTTAACATGAAAAATTTAAAACGAATGAAGCATCAACAATGGAGGATTAATTAAAAAGTTAAAAGTTGGGTTTTCAAAGCATTTAATGTCATAGCAAAATGCTCACTTTGAGAGTCAAAATCAGGTAGAATTTGTAGTATATTATAATCCTTATTTTTACAAATAACATTAATATACACATGGAATAGTGATTGGAAGGAAATGAGTCAAAATGATCATCTCTGGACAGAAAAATTGTGGGTAATTGATATTACTCTCTCTCTCTACCTTTCTGTTTTTTCCAAATTGCCTATAATTAGCATGTATTTTATGGTTTTAAAAAAAAGTCTGTACAAGTCATTAAGAGAAAAAAGAGAACATTGCAGTCAAAAGGTCTGAGAAGAGGGACATGAACTTAGGTAGTAGCAGAGGAGATTGATGTAAGAGACATTATTAAAGGAAAACAGATATAACTTGGTGACTCTATGTAGTTGATGAAAGTTGGGGAGAGTAAAAAATAATTTCAAGCTTTTAGGTCTGGGTGATTGAGTGAATGATAGTAACATTGACAGCAAAATCAGATCAGTTATCTTTCTCAGAGATGAGAAAATTGCTTTTTTAATTTTACTGTCTAGGGGGTAATATGTTGTTTTTGTCCCGATGAGTCAGATAATTCTATAATTTAGTGAGGCAGATATACTGACAAGATGGACTGCTAAAATCATAAGGTATTTTTGTTTGTGGTGGTTCTAGACCATTAAACTAAATCAGTGCTTTAAATCTAAATGTATGATAAAAATTGGCAGACAGGGGAAAAGGTAAGAGAACAAATTTTTATGTTTACTTTTTTTTTTTATTATGTCTACTCTTTAACCAAATGAACAATCCGCTTTCTTTACATGGCAGCAGTCCTCACAAATTCAACTGCATATGCAACAGAAAAACTAGTCTTTTAGTTCTAGAATCATCAGATTATAGATGAACACAGCCCTAGAAGTCATCTAATAAGGCAGATATTTGCACCTTAGAAATGGGGACATTGGGGACCACAGAGAAGTTTCTCAAGGACTGTCACACTGGAATGTTAATTGCTGAACCTGAATTAGAACCCATTCTAATCCAAAGTTGCTCACTCCTAAACCAAGAAATAATCTATGCCTTTTCTAGATACTCTTTTCTTCTACACTACACCATTAATCAATGTCCTGAAAAAAACTTACTTAGGTGTGGCCCCAAATAAATTTTCATTATAGTTCTCAAGTTTTCTAGTGTTTTGACAATGTTTCGTTCATCACTGTAGTAACAATTTGGCCAACAATATCTCCTCCTATTGCTTTGCTGCTTGCTTTTCGTTGTGACTAATTTGGCTACTGGTGTGGGGGTGAAGAGGGAATTGCCTCTCCTCAGTATCTGCATTTCTTTTTCATCCATAAAAATGTATCTTTTCTCCCCTACACATCTTGGAAATCAGTTATATTTTCAGTACTGTGCCAGTTTTGCATTCCTAACTGGAAAGCAGCTTTTTAACTTGGAGCTGACTTCCAGATACTGCTGGCTTTTTTGTTTGTGTGTGTTTTTACTTCAGCATGTATCTTTTAAAACAAAGAACGCTTTCCTACATAGCCAAAATAGCATTACCACACTTTAAAAATTCATCATTCCTTAATATCATCTGATGCTTAGTCCATATCCAAGTTTTTCTAACTATCCCAAATGTCAGGAGACACATATTATCCAGTTGTCCCACCATTAGCAAAGGTAAGATTGACCATTGTATTTTCGGTGATGACACAGTGTTCCCTACTAGTGAATTCTACACTTGTTCCCCACCTGTGAGGTACCCCATCAACTCTTCAGCTAGTTATTTTTAATGCCAGTTGATATTCTTGACTGAATCAGTAATTTTAGTAGGGGTGGTGAAATATTGATTTTTCCATTCTGTCATTTCATCTACATTTATAAGTAAAGCATTTTTCTGAGAAGCACTGGTTTTCATAGCAGCTGGGCTCTTTGGTTGTTCTGAAATTCAGAAGTCTGTTTTCTGCCAGAAATATTTAATTTCTTCCTTTTAATTATCCATTTTAAAGTGAGAAGTTGGATTAGTAGCTACCTCCACATCACACTCAACTTGCTTTTCTTTAAGCTGTCATAATTTTTTAACATTTCTTTTTATTGTGAAATATATACAAAAAAACAATAAATTTCCAAGTACATTTTAACAAGTAGTTACAGAACAGATTTTAAAGTTTAGTATAGGGTTACAGTTCCCAAACCAAAAATGGGAAAATGAAAAATACCAAATTTTTCATTTTTTTGCTAGCTGTTCGAAGACACTAGAGATCAAAAGAAACATCAGTA
Organism: Tamandua tetradactyla; assembly: GCF_023851605.1. Lineage (NCBI taxonomy): Eukaryota > Metazoa > Chordata > Mammalia > Pilosa > Myrmecophagidae > Tamandua > Tamandua tetradactyla. The sequence continues at coordinate 48,677,242 of NC_135353.1, read as the reverse complement.
TAATGATTCAGCAGCCATACTAGTTTGTTAAATCCTATTTCTCTGTTATAGTCCTTCTCTTTTTTTTTCTTTTTTGTGAAAAATAACAATAAACATAAAAGCAATAAATTTCAAAGTACATCGCAACAATTAGATGTTGAACAGATTTCAGAGTTTGATATGGGTTACAATTCCACGATTTTAGGGTTTTATTCTAGTTTCTCTAAGATACTGGAGACTAAAAGAAATATCAATATAATGATTCAGCAATCATAATTCCTTTGTTAAACCCTACCTTCTCTGTATGACTCCACTATCACGTTTGATCTTTCTCTCACTCTTTAGGGGTATTTGGGCTATGCCAACTCTAACTTTTTCATGTTGGAAGGGGCTGTCGATAATATGGAATAGGGGATGGAACTAGTTGATTTTCTGTAGAGGTTGGACCCTCTGGATTTCAGGATTTATCTTGTCCAGGGACCCATCTTGAGTTTGTAGGTTTCTGGAAAGTTACCCTAGTGCATGGAACCTTTGTAGAATCTTATATATTGCCCTAGGTGTTCTTTAGGGTTGGCTGGAATGATTTGTTTGGGGTTTGGCAAGTTATGATAGGTAGGAATGTCTAACTGAAGCTTGTGTAAGAGTGATCCCTGGAGTAGCCTCTCGACTTTCCTTGAACTCTCTCAGCCACTGATACCTTATTTGTTATACTTTTCTCCTCTTTGTCAGGATGGCATTGTTGATCCTATAGTGCCAGGGCCAGACTCATCCCTGGGGGTCATCTTCCATGCCACCAAAGAGACATTCACCCCTGGATGTGATGTCCTTGTAGGACCTCACTCTGCAAGTGAAATCATGTAGAGAGACTGAGGCAACAGAAGAGGTCCTACAGAGGTAACTCTTAGGCATCCCTATAGGTAGCCTAAGCTTCTCTGCTACCTAAATAAGTTTCACAAGAGTAAATCTCAAGATCAAGGGCTTGGCCTATTGATGTGGGTGTCCCTAGTGTTTGACACAGTATCAGGGGTTTCCCTGTAGGTAAAGTTGAGTAATTCCATATTTTTTCTCCCATCCTTCAAGGGACTTTGCCAATACTATTTTTCCCCAATACTTTTTGATTATTTGCTTAGTATATTCTAGGATGTATCCTGGCATTACATTAAGCTATACAGGCTTGAAGGTCCTCCTTCTTATTCTGGGCTCCCTGTGTTTTGGTTGTTTAAATGAGCTATCCAGACAGGTTGAGTTAGAGTATGTGCTACAGAAAATTTAGTTTCTTGACAAAATAAACTTTTCTTCATTTGGTCTCAAAGAGTAGGTGAGGTTCTAAAATGTAGACAATGTCTCCCTTAACCCTGTGTTCTGAATTACCTTAATCCTCATCTGATCAGCTTCATTCTTATCTCTAAATACCAGTTTATATATATATATATAAGAGCCTCTCAAAATCCAGAAATAACAATTACCACTCCAGAACAAATGTGACTGCTATAAAAGCTTACAATCTAGGCCCCTGTTTTCCTATAAGCATTTTCTAAAGGAGACTACACGATAATTGCTCTTTTGTTTCTGGCTTATTGCCTCATCAAATGTCCTACAGGTTCATTCTGAATGTTGCATGCCTCACAACTTCGTTCCTTTTTGTAGTAGCACAACATTCTATCATATGGATACACCATCATTTGCCAGTCTACTTCTCAGTCAGTGCATCCTTCAGCCACCTCCATTTTTTTTTTAACTTTTTTTATTAATTAAAAAAAATTAACAAACAAAACATTTAGATATCATTCCATTCTACATATACAATCAGTAATTCTTAATATCATCACATAGTTGCATGGTCATCATTTCTTAGTACATTTGCATCGATTTAGAAAAAGAAATAAAAAGACAACAGAAAAAGAAATAAAATGGTAATAGAGAAAAAAAAGACTATACATACCATAGCCCTTACCCCTCGCTTTCATTTACCACTAGCATTTCAAACTGAATTTATTTTAACATTTGTTCCCCCTATTATTTATTTTTATTCCATATGTTCTATTCTTCTGTTGATATAGTAGCTAAAAGGAGCTTCAGACATAAGGTTTTCACATTCACAGAGTCTCATTATGAAAGCTATATCATTGTTCAATCATCATCAAGAAACATGGCTACTGAAACACAGCACTACATTTTCAGGCAATTCCCTCCAGCCTCTCCACTACATCTTGAACAACAAGGTGATATCTACTTAATGCGTAAGAATAACCTCCAGGATAACCTCTCAACTCTGTTTGGAATCTCTCAGCCATTGACACTTTGTCTCATTTTACTCTTCCCTCTTTTGGTCGAGAAGTTTCTCTCAATCCCTTGATGTTAATTCTCAGCTCATTCTAGGGTTTTTCTCAGTCCCTTGATGCTGAGTCTCAGCTCGTTCCAGGATCTCTGTCCCACGTTGCCAGGAAGGTCCACACCCCTGGGAGTCATGTCCCACGCAGACAGGGGGAGGGTGGTGAGACTGCTCGTCATGTTCAGCCACCTCCATTTATCAGACATCATGTATAATGTCCAAAATCCACAGTCCATCAACACTCTCAATTTTAGATAATTTCATTGTTCTCAAGAGAAAGATAACCAATAAACATACCCTCACCAAATAGGAAATTTAAACATCCCCTTAACTCTTGTCCCTCCCCCCATTATTTACCCCTGGTGTCGCTGTGGTACTACTGATTTTTTCCTATTAAATGTAGCCCATAGCATGCAATAGCAGTTTCTCCCCATATCCTGAACTTAAACACTCTTTGTACAAGAATTATACCTTTGAAGTAGTTCATGCAAGAACTTATTTATATTTGACGTGTTAATCAGTGGGACACAGAGGTCTACACAACCCCTTCAATCATGTTCACCTTCAATATGATAATATTACTTGTAGATCCACTAGTGAACTGCCTTCACTTCTATCTATTCCCTTACATTTGAGCTCAACCTCATTAGCTGACCATTCACCCATCTCTAGCTTCTGTGTATCTCTAAGTCCCCTATATTCTGTATCATGTTAGTTTTTAAAGTGCAATTTTGAGATATATTACACACGTAGAAACCATCCAAAGTATACAATCATTGGTTCACAGTCTTATCACATGGTTGTGCATACAGCCCCCATGATCAAATTTAGAAGATTTTAATTACTCTAGAAAAGAAATAAAAAGCAAAAAGGAAACACTAATCCTCACATGCTTATCTCCCTGTATTATTAACCCATAGTGTTGGAGTGGTACATTTGTTACTTTTGATTAAAGAGTATTAAAATATTGCTGTTAACTATAGTCCTTAGATTGCAATAGGTACATTTTTCCCATTTACTCCTCTACTCTTAACTCCTTATAATAGTGCCATACATCTGCTCGAGTTCATGAAAGAATTTTTTAAATATTTGTATGGATTATCTCAGATATTATCCACCACAAGATTCACTGCAGTATACATTCCAATGTTTTATTCCTTGTGGTGACATACATGACTCTAAACTTCCCCTTTGCATAATACCTACACACCATTCAACACTATTCATTATTCTCACAATAATGTGCTACTGTCACCTCTGTCCATTTCCAAATGTTTATGTTCCCCCTAGTTAAACATTCTGTACATATTAAGCAACCATTCCCCATTATTTAGCCTTATTCTGTATCTTCATAACCTTTATTCTGTATTTTATGTTATTTTTATAACATAAAATGTCATTCTATATCTTCATAACCTTTATCCTGTATTTATGAGTTTACATATTATAATTAGTTCATATCAATGAGATCATAAAATATTTGTTCTTTTGTGTCTGACTTACTTCACTCAACATAATGTCCTCAAGGTTCATCCATATTGTCACATGCTTCAGAAATTCATTCCTTCCTACTGCTGAATAATATTCCATTGTATGTATATATCACATTTTATGTATCCATTCATCTGTTGATGGACACTTGAGTTGTTTCCATCTTTTGGAAATTATGAATAATGCTGCTGTGAACATCAGTGTGCAAATGTCTGATTGTGTCTCTGCTTTCAGACCTTCCAGGTATGTCCTGAGAAACGGGATTGCTGGGCTGTAAGGCAACTCTAAACTTAAGCTGCTATGATTTTTTTTTTTAATCTGCTATGATTTTAAGGGGTGGAACTCTACAATGCAGATTGCATATCCTCCTATTTTGAATGTTAATCTAAAGCAGATTGGGGCATGAAAATGGTTGGCTTGTATACAAAAGGTCAGTGTTTGTGCATGATGCTTAGGTGCATGAAATCATCTTCATTTCTATGGAAAATTCACCTTGGAAAATATCTTAGGAAATCTTGAAAGTAATTTTAAATTGAGACTTGATGTTTCACTATACTACTAAATTTATTTCTTTAAAATATGAAAACTGTCTTTCTAAGATCAAATGACTAACAACTAAAAACCAGCTAGTTGTGTTTTTTTTTCTCTGTTCATTAGATTATTTTTCCATCTGTTGATGATTTCATCTGAGGCCACTATCCTATCTTTGATTACCTTGTTTAAAAAAATTGGCAGTTTAAGGATTGAATCATAGAATGACAGTATTGTGGTTTTATGTTTTTTCTACAAGCAATTTAAAAATTAGCCTGGCATATAATTCATAAAATTGAATACTAGGTCAGAGCATTTTCATTTGTTCCATTTGCGTTAAATGGACATGTTTGTAGAACTAAGTTAGTGCTCTAAAAGAGGCCACAGTCCTGATGAAGGGTGAAAATGAATGCATAATCTGGGTTTTAGGAATGAAAAAGGGCAATTGGAAAGACTGATATGTTCTTAGACGCCATTTCAGCTGTAGTATTGATGATGTTGAAACACATGCTTATTTTTTTCTTGGGCAACACAGCTAAACATTGGATCTAATGATCAGAAACCAGTGAAAGGGTAATTTTCAGGGTTTGTTAATTTTATACAGAAATTACAAATACAGACGGTCAAAAGAAAAATAAAATCACTCTTAAGCCTATCACCTAGCCATAACCATCTTTAACGTTATATAAACAATTTAGCAAAATACTTTAATTCATAAATAGAGTAATAGCAACAACAAAAACAGTAGTGCATATGTTTGAACCTTTACTCTGTGCCAGACACTCTTTGAAACACTTTAGTCATTGATTCATTACCATCCTGAGGTGGATCCATATTATCTTCATTGTACAGATGAAGAAAATAAAGCACCAGTGGGATCATGTGTAACTTGCTAGTACCTAGCAGAGGTAGGATCCAACCTTATTACAAGTGGTAGGGCTGGGATCTGAACCCCTGGCATCCAATTCTCCAGTCCACACTTTTAACCAATCATGTTGTACAGTAATTTTTTTTAATTTTTAAAAATATTTTTATTGATAAAACAACATACAAACATTCCATACATGGTATACAATCAGTGGCTTACAATATCATCACATAGTTGTATATTTATCACCATGATCATTTTTTCGAACATTTGCATTACTCCAGAAAAAGAAATAAAAAAGAAAAAAGAAAAAACTCATACATACCATACTCTTCACCCCTCCCTCTCACTGACCACTAGTATTTCCATCTACCCAATTTATTTTAACCTTTGTTCTCCCTATTATTTGTTTATTTTTTATCCATATTTTTTACTCATCTGTCCATACCCTAGATAAAAAGAGCATCAGACACAGGTTTTCACAGTCACAGTCACATGTATGATAAATTTTAATAAAATTATGATATTGAATTTTTTAATGTAATGGATGGGAATAAACAGATGGAACTGAAGGAGTTTCTGACCTTTATATAAATTGTAAAATGTTCAATGATTATTGAAAAGAGCAATTTTTTTCTATAGCTTTCCCCATTCTCTCCCAATTTTTTAAGTTGTCTGGTTTCTACACTGTTAGTACATGTAGACATTATTTTCTATATTGTCTCCTTTATTGCCCTCATTTAATCTTATTTCTGCTTGTGGCTATATACATTTAAAAGTCACTACCAGGCTTTATGTTGATGTCTCTCCAGTCATTTTTGTTCTCTGAAGCTCTAAAAGATTCCTTGGGAAGGGCTCATGGGACCAACATTTCCTGATTTACCTGCATGTTGATGGAGTATGCTACATGATAAAGTCCTTTTGGCTGCATATAAAACCCATGGCTCACATTTTCTTGCCTTAGGGATCTTCAATCTGCCATCCATTTCTTTTGGAATGTAATGTTACCAAATCTGCTGACAATCTAATTTTCTTTCTGTTTTAAAACAATTGTTCTTTTTGCCTGGTTATCAAAAGATTTTTTTTTTCTTTGAAGTCCTTTAGTTTTACTAGAACATGTCTTGATGTCGTTAGTCATTCTGGGTTGATGTTCCAAGGTTTATGGTGTGCCCTTTCAGAATGGCTTTTAGGTGATTAAGGATGTTCAAAAGTGTTTTTTCTCTTATATTTAGTCAAATCTTCCTTTATTTTTTATATGTAGAAAGCCTTTCCTTACCCAAGATTTATATAATTGTTACACTATAATTTTTTCTACTACTTATTTGTTTTGATTTTGTTTATTACATTTATGTTTTTAATCACCAGGAATTTATTTTATAACTTTGCTTTTCAAATGCTTAGCCAGTTGTTTTAGGGCCATTTATTGAATAAGCCATGATTTCAAGGTTATATAATTGTTTCAGATTATTTTATTTGAAGTCCATGCATTTCATATTTTTTTTTTTTTTTTTTTTTTTTTTTTTTTTTTTTTTAAAGGAAAGACAGAGAGAAGGAAGGAAGGATAGAAGGAAGGAAGGAAGGAGGAAAGGGAAACATTTTTAAACATTTTCTTGTTTTATTGTATTCTGTTTCTCCGTTTTTGTTACATGGGGTGGGGCCGGGAATCGAACCGAGGTCCTCCGGCATAGCAGGCAAGCACTTTGCCCGCTGAGCCACCGCGGCCCGCCCCATTTCATATTTTTTAATATCAGGTTTACTGAAGTGTAATTTATATACAATAAAATCCACGCTTTTTAAGTGAACAGTTGGAGTCCTAGCAAATGTCGGCACTTATGTAACTGCTGCATCAATCAAGATACAGAGTATTTCCATCATCCCCACCAAAAGTTCCTTTGTGACCCTTTGCAGTCAACCCTCTCCATTAACTGTTGCAACCACTGATCTTTTTTTCTGTCCCTAAAGTTTTTCCTTTTCTGGAATGTCATATATAGCTTTTCAATCTGGCTTTTTTCACTTAGCTTAATGCATTTAAGAGTCATCCATGTTCATTGTGTGTAAGACAGTTTATTTCTTTTTACTGCTGAGTAATAGTCCATTATATGGATTTACCAAAAATTGTTTATCGATTCATCCATTGATGAACATTTTGGTTCTTTCCAATTTGGAGCTTGTTCCAGTTTGCTAGCTGCCAGAATGCAATAGACCAGAAACTGAATGGCTTTTAAAAAGGGAAATTTAATAAGTTTCTAGTTTACAGTTCTAAGGCTGAGAAAATGTCCCAATTAAAACAAGTCTATAAAAATGTTCAATCAGAGGCATCCAGGGAAAGATACCTTGGTTCAAGAAGGCCGATAAAGTTCAGGGTTTCTCTCTCAAGTGAGAAGGCACATGGCAAACACAGTCAGGGCTTCTCTCTCAGCTGGAAGGGCACATGGCGAACATGGCATCATCTGCTAGCTTTCTCTCCTAGCTTTCTGTTTCATGAAGCTCCCTGGGAGGCATTTTCCTTCTTCATCTCCAAAAGTCGCTGGCTCATGGGCTTTCTGCTTCGTGGTGCTGCAGCATTCTCTGCTCTCTCCGAATCTCCTTCATTCTCCAAAATGTTTCCTCTTATAGGACTCCAGAAATTTCTCAAGACCCACCCAAATGGGTGGAGACATGTCATCTAATCCAGTTTAACAATCACTCTTGATTGAATCACATCTCCAGGGAAATGATCTGATTACAGTTTCAAACATACAGTATTGAATAGGGATTATTCTGCCATTTTACGAAATGGGATTTTGATTAAAACATGGCTTTTCTAGGGTCCATACATCCTTTCAAACTAGCACAGAGCTATTATGAATAAAGCTGCTATAAACATTCCTTTAGAGGTTTTCGTGTAAATAATTTCTCTTGGGTAAATACCTGGGAGTGGGATTTCTGGGTCATGTGGTAAGTGTATGTTTAATTTTATAAGAAACTGTCAGACTGTAAATGGCTGTGCCATTTTACATCACCACCAACAGTATATGAGAGATCCAGTAATTCTGCATTCTCACTGGCACTTGGAATTGTCAGTATTTTTAATTGCAGCCATTGTGGCTAGGTGTGTCAGGGCTAAATAATTTATATACAATAATTTGGATATGGTAAGCAGTTTCCCAAGTCATCTGTGACAGAATGCTCCTGATTTGCTTTATACACAGATAACTCAGTACATCTCCAATTGCACGACCCGAGGCAGTGAATAGTCATTATGGCTCTTGCTTCTGTTTTTCCTCTGTCTCCTTTCTCCCGTAGGTTTTATAAACCCGTAGGTTTATAAAACCATAAGAACAGCAGGACAGGAAAGGAGCTTAGAGATAATCTAGTGCAGGAGTCAGCAAAATTTTTCCATAAAGGTCCAGATAGTCAATATTTTCAACTTTGTGGGCCATCCAGTCTCTGTCCCAACAGTTCAGCTCTGCCTTTGTAGCATGAAAATAGCCATAGACAATACAGAGACAAATGAGCATGGCTGTGTTCCAATAAAACTTTATTTATACAAACAAGCATCCAGCTGGACCGTAATTTGCTGACTTCTGGCTTAGTCTAATGTCTTTATTTTATAAAGGAGGGGACTGAGCTCAGGTGTCTCCATTTTCCCTGATTTACAAGTAAAGAAAGCAAGGACTAGGAGATTGGCTTTCATCAGAAGAGTCACACTTGAATTAGATTCAAGATGAGCTTTCCTTATGCCTAATTTCCTGTTCTAGCAAATGATGTTAGATAAAACTGTTAATAAAGTGTCTTTTAAAAGTTTTAATTGCTCTAAGACTTTTGGGACTTCTTATATATTGCCATTCACCTAGAAGCTAGTTAGCTATTGAGCCTATTATATCTCTGGAGAAAATGTCAAATTTGAGTGGTCAAAAAAAATAATAAAGGTAAGGATGAATGTCCAAATGAAACAGTTGAAGTAAAAAGAGCATGCCACCCTTTTAAAAGACTTTGTTTCCACATGCTGGATACCCGAGTTATATTCCTGAACCATGCACCCACCCCTCTCCGCCAAAAAAAAAAGACTTTGTTTCCGGTTTTGGAAATGTCCAAATTGGTTTATCTCTCCAGACAACCATTCAACATCATGTAACATCCCATGCTTTTTTCTCCTATTAGTGTTAATTCCTGCTTACTTTGTTTCAGTAAGTGTTCAAACAGATGAAGATTCTTAGGTCAAAAAAAAAAGGGGCAGGAAAACATACTCATGGGCCCATGCAGGCAAACCTAAAAATAAGCATTGGTTGAGAGCACTCCGGGAAAGAACATTGTTTAGAAGAGTCATTGTGTATTTGTTTTTTCTTCCCTCTCAGCACTGGAAGAAGTATGACATCTATGAAAAGCAAACCAAAGAAGAAACTGACTCTGTAGTGCTTATAGAAAACTTGGAGAGAGCGTCTCAGTGATTGGAATAATTTATTTTTTACCTTCAGTGCGATCTTGTGAAGATTCATCCCATTCTCCATTTGTTATCTTGGAACTTAGTAAACGGAAACGGAAACTACTGGACCACTTAAAAATAGGCAGCTCATAAGAGCCACAGATCTTCATGTTGAGTCGTGCATCAAGAAACTAAAAATAATGAGCCTTTTGGAGAAAAGAGTGGAGTCATTCTCATTGAATTATAAAAGCCAACATCTTGTGTGAAGGCTTCAAACTAGGGGATAAAGCAAAAAGCTATAATGGTAGTCGAGTTAATATTATTGAGAGTTGTGGAAACTTCCTGAGCTGTATGCCTGCTTTGTATTCTCTCTGTCAGACAGCACCACCATGTGTTATTTGTTTGGGGGAACTCATTTTGGGTGGGAAATGCTAATACTGAGCTTGAATCACAGAGAACATCTTGCAAGCAAAATTGATCTAATCTGTTCTGTTTTTTGAGGATGTATTGAGTAATGTCTACAGCTATTAGTTCAGAACCATCATCCCCTTCAGAAGTACTTTCCTGCTTTCAGAGCCCCCAGAAATAAGTATTTGCCGTGATGATGACAGCTACAGAAAAATCAGAGACAGCCTCATTACCAAACTCTTTCAAAAGCCACTTCAGGCTTCTAAAAGCAACGAAGTCAGGAGTCAGAATGATTCATTGAGTATTAAGGTTTAAATCACGTAATCTAAAAATGTGTTACTTTTCTTCACTTCAGCTACTCAAATCATGTATTTACTATGTGCCCGGCTTGTGTTCTGACCCCAGGTGTGAGACATGTACTCCCTTAAAAGGTTCACACTTGAGTTGGTGCTCCTTGGTGCTTACCACCTTCCATGAGTCGTCTTCCAGACTTTGCAATTCCTCACCCCCCACCTGATTTTCCCTTTTGCATTCTCCCTCTTTCCCCTTATTATAGCCTGCATTTCACCTTTCATTGAAAATCAAAGTATTTAGAGGAACAAGGGTAACTTGCATCTCAGGTAAAGTGTGAGTAAACTGAGAAATAATGACGAACTGTTGCATATTTTGTAACTTCTGTGTGAGTACACAATTGTTTGAGGGTTTTCCACATTTAATGCTTCTCTACATGTTTTCTAAACAGAAATGAGGTATTATCTTCACTGAGAACTTTGCTGTTTGCTTAAGGAAAAAAGAATAAATGTCTTTTCCTCTTTCTTTTCAAAATAGGCCCTAGGAGTCCTCTTTTCCCTTACTGCCACAAATGATTACTGAGTAGATTTTCTGTCTTGTATTGATCAACAACTATCCAAGCCGCCAATGTTTGTGGTCATCTTTTGCAAATGCTAGGGTTTCATTGTCACCCATCCCCACAACATATTCATATCCTCCTTCTAATTTCTACAAATTTAAAGAAGTATGAGAAATAAGAGGTCCCCCTTCCCCAGTGTCTCTCTTCTCACACAAACATACTCATATTACTGGTAAAAACTTGAGAACTTTATATCAAAAGTTCTGGGAACGTTTACCTATTCTTATTAATAAAATGATGCTACTTGCAATTCCTGCTCTTTGGGAAGGGGAGATCCAAAATCCCTGCTCCCCACAAGTTTCAGCAAAAGTGGCAACATGCTTCCACCATAGTGGAAGATCATTGTGCCCATTTTTCTGAAGGATTTGGAGTTCAAGGCAATGGTATATGTAAATTGTTTCCTCCTTGCACTTTTATTTTTGAAGTTTTATTGAGGCTGGGAGACAGGCAAAATGGATGTTCCACTTTGTTCTTTTGTTCTCTAGAAGGAATATTTGGTTTCCCTCTGTAGAAACGAGGTTACTTCCTACACAGGCATTTTATGATTCTGGGAGGCAAAACACCTAAATGCCTCACCCAAAGGCAGTTTTACAGTTTCCCTGTTTAGATGGCAGTTGGGGGATGGGGATGCTTTGGAATTCTCATTGCCTAAGGAACTACTGGTGCTGGCAGTCACACGGCCTAGAAGTGGGGGAATTGTATTTTGTTTCCTTCCTCCTCTTTTAGCAGTTAAAATAGCAAGAGAAAAGGGGGGCAGTGAATTGTGGAAGTACCTATTGCTGTTTTATAATTGCTTAAGAGGTCTTAGAGACTTCAGCACATTAGTGGGATTCTCATCACCTGTAGGAAACTAGTGGGCTCATTTATTATTTTATATCTAACCCGTATGGATTTTTCTCTGAATGCTAAGTAAACCCACTCTAAAAATGGTCATTTTTATTCTTTCATTTAGATCTTTTTTTCTACTTCTGGGCATTGAAGGGATACGTGAAACATTGTTAAGAACATTTTTGATAATGTCTTCAACTAGGGATCATTTTGTTCAACTTCTTATAAGAAAGCTTGAGTGAAATAAACATGATGTATCATTTTATATGTCGCCCAAATGTGTTCCTTAGTCTTATTCTGGGTAATGTGTTATCGGGAGTGGGTGGCGGAGAAATTCGTATTGAATAAACATTGTGAAAAAAATTCCAAGGCAGCTATTTTAACTTATAATCATTTATTATAAACTTCCCTGCTGTTCTGGGTGTGCCTAAATTTTCTGAACATGCACTTAGTTTAGTAACAGTAGAGCCTTTGCAAGCAGCACCTAAAGAGACAAGTATTTGATAAATTGTATTTATAATAAAGGAAATGGAGAGCTGGTCCTTTCTAATTTTAAGCTTAGAGTGTAATGCGTGTAAGGAGACTGCTGTGTATAAGTGTTAGGGGACCTCTGATTACAAGTTAGTCATATTAGCACATTAGTTTTGAGATTAAAAAATTAACCTTCAATAACACTGTCTTAAAAGGTGGTTATGTAGGTTTTTATTTTCTATAACTACAGCAAAATGGTTTGAATGCCTGCCACAGACGTTTTTTCCCATATTTGCATTAAGCCCTAGGAGTGTATCTTTAGCCAAATCATATTTTAATTTTTATAGGATCCAAATCCTAGGATGAGGGTGGGGGGTTGATCTTGGCCAGGTTATTTACAAAAGTATCTAGAACTGTCTAAGAAAATTCTGGTAATCCATCTCCAGGTAGTGTTTTCTATAAGAAACCTCCTTCTAATTCTTAACATATCAACACTGATACTATGATAGAAAATATTTAATTGAGGATCTTTAAGGTAGTATATCTCTATATGATCTGTGGAAAACAAATTCCTGTAGCCACAAACATGTTCACTTCGTCTCAGGGGAAGGGACTCAGAGTGATCAAAGCACATTTACTTTCCAGAGTAATTTATCATTTCATTGTTTATATGAAGTGCTGGTCTTTTACTAGCTCAACTTTATCTCACATTAATAGCATATTATGTTACTACAACATTAATAGTTATATAAGAAAACAAAGGAACAGTAACATTTATATCAGAGATTCTGTTTTCTTTTAAGCACTAATGATTAGGTCAGGCAATCAAGTTTTTTTTGCCAATACTGTAGCTAAATCTTGGTATTTTTTACTTTAAGCAAGCGAGGAGTTTTCCTGACATTTAGATGTGCTAGATGTTTTTTACCTTGATCCCCAAAATGGTTTATTCCCGAAGACTCTTTAGCCTTTAACTGTACTTCCTAATTGTTACATATTTAATTTACTATTAGCAAAAGGAAAATACTTCACTACTAGTTTTCTACATTTAATAGGCAGATCATTATTTAAAAAGAGAATTAATACTTAAGTAACTACTACATACCAAGTAACATGGGTTATTTTATTTAATTTCCATGGCAATCTTATGGATTGCCTTATTACCTTCATTTTACAATTGAAAAAGCTGAGGCATAAAATGATTGAGTTCTGGTGGGCAATGGTGGCTCAGTGGCAGAATTCTCGCCTGCCATGCCAGAGACCTGGGTTCGATTCCCGGTGCCTGCCCATGCAAAAAAAAAAAAAAAAAAAAAAAAATGCTTGAGTTCTATGTCAAAGACCACAGAGTTCAGAATTGGAAAACGGGTCAGCCTGAAAGCTGTATAATATAGTGAGTGAAAACTATAAAGAATGAAAATGTTTAAAGTCTCTGAAAACAGTCTTAATGAACAGCAAACGAAGAAACATCTATACAAGAACATCTATGTATGAATTTTGGTAAGAAAGGTGAGTCACAGAGAGGCTAGTTTGTACAGCGTGGGGAAACCTGGATTCGAATTTAGGAGTTCCAAAGACTTTGGGACTCTCTCCTTGTCTTGGTCTGCTTCCCCATTTGTAAAATTAAGATGTCAGACTTAAAAATCGGTTATGCCATCCATGACTCATTTCATTGGCAATAAATTGGGGAGCTCATTTAGAACTGAGAGTCTTTGCTATGAACATTAGTTCTGTGACAATGGGCAGGCCCCTTCTCTCTGGGCATCAGTTTTCTCACTTGTAAAATGAGAAAGTTGGGGTACACAGGTGGTTCTGTGGTAGAATTCTCGCTTTCCATACGGGAGACCTGGGTTCGATTCCCAGACAATGCACGTTAAAAAAAAAAAAATGAGAAAGTCGGACTAGATTAGCTGTATTAATTCTGGCATTCAATCAAGGCTGAGATAATGACTTCTTGTTTCCCAGTCAAGAAAATATGTTTCTGGTCACCTCCTACTCCTGCAACAGGAAGTAACACTATTAGCAGTAACTGCTAGAAATAACCAGACAAACAGGCTCTTTAATACAACGATAAGAGCAAAGGAATTGATATATTGAAAAAGTCCTGTGGTCCACTCAAGTTAGGATTTTCATGAACAAAGCCAGTGACCTGAGCATGGTTGTGCCTGACAAATATTTCTTAACATGCTTTGCAGATTGAAGGCCATTTTGCCTAGAAACATAAAAATGAACTGTCTATAATACAGATTACTTATATGGTGATTATATTTTACGTGTTATCTAAACTAGAGTTCATTTGGATTCATACTTAAAAATTCGGTCATTGAATTTGACTTGTTTAGCTTTTATTTGACCAAAATAATATATGTACATAATTTTTAAAGCCAAAGAGCACTAGATGGTTTGTAATACAAACGCCAGTCCCCTACCCCATCCTTCCTTACCACTGATTCCTGTTTCCAGGGATGTAGTAGGCATACTGGCCTCCTGAAGATGTCCATTCCCTGATCCCTGAACTCTATCAGTATGTTACTTTACATGGCAAAAGTGACTTTGTAAATGTGATTAAGGTTAAGGACCCTATCCTGGATTTTCTGGGTGGGCCCAATCTAATCACTTGAGCCCTTAAAGCCGAGAAATTTTTCAGGGTGGAAGCAGAAGAGGAAGTGAGAGATTTAAAGCCAAAAAGGATTCCAAGTTCCCTTGCTGGCTTGCGGATGGAGGAGGTCATGAACCTGGAAGCACATTCTCCTCCAGTGCCTCCATATGAGAGCCTTTGATTTCAGCCTTATGAGATCCTCAGCAGAGAATTCAGCCAAAGCATGCCAGACTTCCCAACTACAGAAACTGTGAGATAATAAACTTGTGGTGTTCTAACCTGCTAGGTTTGTGGTAACTTGTTATGGCAGGAATAGAAAAATTAATGCACAGAGGCACCCACGTTTAACATTTCTAACTATTTCTTTTGGTATTTAAGTCTTCTGAAAAACACCATAATACTTGATGCTATTTCTTATATTGATTTAGATTTAGAAATGATGTATTTCTAAATTTCTGCTATGGAAGATGAGGAATTAGCTTTCTTATATACCCCTTACCTGCTCACACATACACACATACACATTCCTGTTCCATGAATATAAAAATATATGGTCAAACTATTCACTATTTGCATTATAGTTATGCAAGCATTGCCCACAATAGATCCATGTTGAGTATTATTGTTTATATCTCCTTTATTTTGTTTTTCCTGAAATTATCTCTTTTAGTTTAATCAGTTTTCTATGTACCTGGCATAAGTTTAGCCTTAAGCTTTCTGACACAACCATGAAACTCCACTCTATATGGTCAAACACATCAAGCAATCTAAAGTTCCTTTTTTTTTTTCTTGGAGACAATCCTTCTGGAGTTTACTACTCTCCTAGTCCATTCCAGAATGGTTATTCTCTAGGCGTATCATCCAGCTATTGTCTTAAGAATTCCCTTTGCCTCTCTTCCATATTAGATTATTTTCCCTAGTTCTCAGATTGTCCTCTTTCTTGGTGTAAGCCCTAGTTTTGCTAGACAACATTCTGTACTGACTGCCTTAGAAAGATTGCATAGGAGGTAATTAAAAAAAATCCTTCTATGTCTGAATATATCTTCACACATGGTCAAAATTTTCACTAGGTGAAGAATACTTAATTAAAAACATTTCTCCTCTCAGAATTTTAGAAGCATTATTCCAGTGTGTTCTTGCTTCTAATGTTACTTTTGAGGACTGATTCCATATTGGTTTCAAAATTTCTGAATGTGACTTTTTTCCTCTGCAAGCTTTAAAGGTTTTCTTTTGGTCCCCAGAATATTTACAATGATATGCCTTACTATGGAACTTCTTCCATATATTACTGGGCTGTGGTTTTGTGAGCTCTTTCAACCTAGAAACTCATCCTTCATTTCTGAGACATTTTCTTATACTATTTCTTGCATACTATCTTCCCTTTTTTTTTCTCTAGTAGTTGGATATAGGACATCCTGGACTGATTCTCTAATTTTCACATCTTTTTCCTCCCATGTTCCATTTATTTGTCTTTTGGTTGTATTATTTGAAAGATTCCCTTAACTTGATCTATCTGAGATTCAGTTTTCATCTGTGAAATGGTGGCAATAAAAGAAACTTCCTCATAGCATTGTTAAGCATCAATGAAATAAACTACATAAAATGCTTAGCATGGTGAGCTTTAATAAATGGTAGCTGTGATTGCACATATTGTTATTCTGGGGCCAATTTCTTTTTCCTTCTCATGGGAGAAAATGACAATCTTGATGGTAGCAATCATTTCTAGTAATACTATATTATACTTAGTATTTGCCTTTGTTGTACTGAATTTGTAATGATATGACAGTTTCCAATTGCACTGACTTTGGAAAATATTTCTGCACTGTAAATTCAGTTAGCAGTATTAGAATCATTATCTTAACTCGTTTATTCGGGCTTCTGAAAACACTTAAAATCAAAGTTGTACTTTCTGGTTTTGTTTTATACTTTGTCGGTTGTCAGGAAAAAACACAGATCCATACTCTCCCTGCACACCTAGGGTGAATGAGAACTGGGAAAAAAACAGTGAAAATGATGGATAGCTGTTCTCTGACAGTAAAATAGGTAGCTTGAAGCCCAAACTAACCATCTTCTCAGGAAGGTAGTGCAACACAATCCCTGTAACGTGTGAAGGTTGATGTACACTCTGCCATGCAGGTCAAAATAAGGCTGGCCAGTACCTGGGAGCGCTGAAGAACCTAACGGACCATTAAAAAAATTCAGGCCAAGAGAGGTGTGGGTTAACTGTTGGCTTCACAGCCAAGGGCCACCCTGCCTTCACTTAGGGGACCCATGGAGATCAGCGCTAGAGTTACAGAAGAAGAACAACGGTCTGAAAGTCAGAAACCATCTAGTTTTGCTGCTTTCTCTATTTATTCATTCATTTATTTGTTCAACCAACTGGAGAACTGAACTAAGAATGAATTGCTGTTTACATTCCTCTTGGATTCTGGAAATTTTTTATAAGTACAGGAAGACATCTGTAAAAGAAGAGAAAAGTCAATTTGTCCCTGAAATTTAGAAGTTCTTACATAACCAAGCAAATACCAAGCAAGCCAAGACATAATGTTCCTTATAAAATCCTGCCATGCACATGTACATATAAACGCCAACTTCTAATATATCTAGAAAATGTTTTTACAAACACCAGTTCAGAGCATATCTGTGTCATACCATTGTTTCACTCAGGACCAGGACTGTTATAAGCACATTAGAAATGTGAAAGAGAGCATCTCAGCATGGATTAAGACCAAAATTGTGCAATATCTTTTTAAGTGGACTTAAAATTTGAAAGTGATGTGGAAAAAACAGGCTGTGGGTCTGAATGCTAGGTTGAGAAAAATTATGTGCGGTTAAGTATGTGCTTTTTCAACTTGCTGAGTATACACTTAGTCATGCAGTTTTTGTTAAGTTGCTGGCTTGACTACAATTGGGATACATTGATACAAGTCATGTGACTATCACCAGTAAGACATTGCAGTGAAAAAGGTGAATTAAATTGAATGGTGGTATTTGGGAGTCACAGTTCTGCTGCCAGGGTCTACTCTATTCCACATTACTTTTTTATTTACTCTTTCAAGAAACCTTTAAGTGAGCATAGATTATGTGACAATGCTGTGGTGGATTCAAGGAAGACTAGGACATCATTTTTATCCTATAGTTGCTTATAATCCAGAGCAGGGAGAGAGAATATGTTTCATCTTGTGGACCAGTTCTGCTGCAGGGCTATTTTGAAAAAGATTTTGAGACTGGGTTTGGGCTCAGTGGGAAAGAGAGCTAAGATCTATGGGTGGTGTCTCCACTGGGTACCGGTTGGGGAGCAAGTTGAAGCATTTGTGCCACATAGATGCCAATCCTGGGCTAATGGCTGGGGGAAGACATTTATATATATATAAATAATTTCCATGAATGATGAATAATCTACAAGGAAGAATGTTAAAATTAGAGCTATAAAAGGAGGTCCAAGTAAAGTGTTACGGACAAGCAGTGGAAAGAATGATGAAGGTGGGGGCTGGGAGGAAATCCAGAAAAGTTTCTTGAAGGAGGGCTAATTGATTTGCCCCTTGACTCATGGGTAGAATCTGAATAGATTAAGAAAAGGCGGCATTCCTAATCCTTTGGAAGAGCTTGAGTAAGGGCACAGATCATGGTAGCAGGGTGGATAGTGGTTGGAAGATAATGGAGATAAGCAGATGAACTAGATTAGACAAGAGATGATGAGGGCCTGATATGTGCCAGGCAAATTGGAGATAAGGGACCAGATGGGAAATATTTTAGAGATGGACTCATCAGGAATCGGTGAATGGGAGGGAGAGGTTTGAGATGATATAGATAAGAGTAGACAGGGGTAGGTGTGGGGAGGGTGGATGAGAAATCTGAATTCTGTTTTGGACATGTTGACTGTAGAATGCTGGAGGGAATAATTAGTTTGTGATTTTCAAAAGTATTGGGGGTATTCTGGTGTGGCAATGAGAGGGTCAGGGTCATGGGAGCAAGCCACCAAGGAAAGACCAATGGGGTCACTCCCAGAAAGAAGATACATTTTGAGCCTTTTCTTGGTATAGCGTGAGGAAACCCCAGATCTAAATTTGCCATGGGGGGGAATCAAGAGATGGTGTCTAGGCAGAGGATGTAGCAGGAACGTGCAACATAAAAGTAACACACTGCTGCCACCTGGGGACCAATGGAGAAATTGAAATGGCAGCTTTGTGAAAACCATTTAATGAGAGAGCACAGTTACTTTGGAGCCAGCAAGACCCTTCCTCTCAAAGGCCTTTTTTAAGGTCTTCTTCTAGCACTTTTTGGCACTGCTCCACTTTTCTATCCCCAAAGAAGAAAACCACAGGGTTGCACGTTCTGTTGCAACCTGTCTTTCCAGAAGGGTTTAACCCATGAAAGCAGATTACTCCTAGTCAACTGCAGCATCCTAGCCCTAAATAGAGATCCTTTTTTGCTGCTGCTGCTGTCCAAAGTTATGGCCTGGACCACAACTCTCTGCCGTATCTACCGAATCCGGGTTTGGACTGAGTCATTGGCTGGCTCTGATCTTTGATACTAAGATATTTTTGCCTCCAGGGGCACCGTTTTCTCACTTTTGTTTTCTTTTGCTAGCATTTCTGGACTGGAACTGGATCTTTATTTGTTCATTCAGTCATTCATCAAACATTTATTGAATAGCTATAGTGTGCCAGGTACTGGGGCTACATACATTACAGAGCAAAATGAGATGGGGCATCACAAACAAAAATCAATTGTGTTTCTCTACACCAGTAATGAATTATCTGAAAATGAAATCAAGAAAACAATTACACTTATAATAGTATTTAAAAGAATAAAATACCTAGGGAAAATATAATCAAGAATGTGAAAACTATAAAACATTGCTGGAAGAAATTAAAGAAGACATAAATAAATGGGAAAACATCTGAATTCATGGATTGGAAGACGATATTGTTAAAATGTCAATACTACCCAAAGCAGTTCACAGATTTAACACAATCATTATCAAAATTCCAGCAGCCGGGCGGGCCGCGGTGGCTCAGCGGGCAAGAGTGCTTGCCTGCCATGCCGGAGGACCCCGGTTCGATTCCCGGCCCCAGCCCATGTAAAAAACAAACAAACAAACAAAATATAATAAAATAAGAAAATGTTTCCCTTTCTTCCTCCCTTCCTTCCTTCCATCCTTCCTTCCTTCTCTGTCTTTCTTTAAAAAAAAAAAAAAAAAAAAAAAAAAAAAAATTCCAGCAGCCTTTCTTGCATAAATGGAAAGGCTAACCTTCAAATTCATATGGAATTACAAGGGCCCCAAATACCCAAAATAATCTTGAAAAAGAACAAAGTTTGAGAACTCACACTTCCTGACTTCAAAACTTACTAAAAAGCTACAGTAGTCAAAACAGAGTAGTACCGGTAAAAGGATAGACATAAGCCAATGGAAATAGAAATGACAGTCCAGAGATAAACCGTCACATTTATGGCCAACGAGTTTTGACAGCTACCAACTGCACTCAATGGGGAAAGAATAGTCTCTCCAACAAAAGGTGCTGAGAAGACTGGCTATTCATATGCAAAAGAATGAGAGTGAACCCCTACCTCACACCATAAACAAAAATTAACTCAAAATGGATCAACAACCTAAATATAAGATCTATAATCATAAAATTCTTAGAAGAAAACTTATGGAGAAATCTTCAGGACCTTGTATTTGATAATGGATTCTTGGTAATGAAACCAAAAGCACAAGTAAGAAAAGAAAAAAATTAGGTAAATTGGACTTCATCAAAATAAAAAATAATTGTGCATCAGATGACATTATTAAGAAAATGAAAAAATAATCTGCAGTATAGGAGAAAATATTTGGAAATCATATACCTGATAAGGGCTTACTAGCCAGAATATAAGAAAGAACTCTCAGAACTCAACAACAAAAAGACAAACAACCTAATTTTTGAAATGGACAAAGGACTTGAATAGACATTGCTCCAGAGCAGATATACAAACAGCCAATAAATGCATGAAAAGATGCTCAACATCATTTGTTATTAGCGAAATGCAAATCAAAACCACGAGATACCATTTACAACCACTAAGATGGTTACTATCAAAAAGGAAAAGGAAAATAAGTTGGTGAGCATGTGGAGAAATTAGAACCCTTGGGCATTACTGATGGGAATGTAAAGTGGTGCAACTGCAGTTTTTTGCAAAACTCCATAGTTTTGCAGGTCCTCCAAAAGTAAAACATAGATTTGCCATATGACCTGGCCAACCCACTTCTATGTGTATACCACAAAGAATTGGAAGCAGAGACTCAAACAGATACTTTTACACTGCTCATGAAACTATAAAACACCAGCAGTGTTATTCACAATAACTAAAAGGTGGAAACAACTGAAGTGTTCGTCAACTGATGAATGGATAAAACAAAATGTGGTATATACATACAATGGAATATTATTCAGCCATAAAAAAGGAATGCAGTTCTGATGCATGTGACAACGTGGATGAACTTTGAAGACATGCTGAGTGAAATAAGCCAGACACCAAAGGACAAATATTGTATGATTCCACTTGTATGTAATATCTAGAATAGTTGAATTTATAGAGACAGAAAGTAGATTAGAGTTTGCCAGGGGTAGAGGTGGGGTGGCAGAATAGGGAGTTATTACTTAATGGGTAGAAAGTTTCTGTTCATAGTGATGAAAAAAGTTTTGGTTGATGGGAGAACAACATGTAAGTCTAATGCCACTGAATTGTACACTTTAAAATGGTTAAATGGCAATTTTTTTTTACTTTTGGCATAATCACTTAGACTGTATTTATTTATTTTATGCATTTACTTTTAAAATTTTTATTAATAAAACCAATCAACATACAATATGAACATTCCTTTTTATCACATAGTTCTATATTCATCAACAAGATCATTTCTTAGAACATTTGCATCAGTTCAGAAAAAGAAATAAAAAGATAACAGAAAAAAAAATTCTTACATACCATACCCCTTACCCGTCCCATACATTGATCACTAGCATTTCAATCTACTAAATTTATTTTAACATTTGTTCTCCCTATTATTTCTTTATTTTTAATCCCTATGTTTTACTTATCTGTCCATACTATAGATAAAACGAGCATCAGACACAAGGTTTTCACAATCACACAGTCACATTGCAAAAGCTATATCAATGTACAATCATCTTCAAGAAACATGGCTACTGGAACACAGCTCTACATTTTCAGGCAGTTCTCTCCACTAAATGGCAATTTTTTTATTAGTGAAGTTGTGGGTACAGAAGAATCAGGTATAAAATACAGAGTTCCCATATACCACCCTATTATTAACACTTTGCAGTAGTGTGGTACATACAATTTATAAAAGAACATTTTTATAATTACACTATTAACTATAGTCCATGGTTCACAAGAGGGTTCACTGTTTGTGTTGTACAGATCTATGTATTTTTTTAAATTTTATTCTAGTATCATATATGCAACCTAAAATTTCTCCTGTTAATCATATTCATATATATATAATTCGGTAATGTTAATTATACTCAAAATGTTGTGCTACATCACCACTATCCATTATCAAAACTTTACAATCAACCCAAATAGAAAGTCTGTACAATTTAAGTATTAGCTCCCCATTCCCTATCCCCACTCTGGCCCCCAGTAACCTATATTCTAGATTCTGACTCTATGAGTATGCTTATTCTAATTATTTCATATCAATGAGATAATAAAATATTTGTCCTTTTGTGTATGGCTTATTTCAATTGATATAATGTCTTCAGGGTTCATTCATGTTATCATATGTATCAGAACTTCATTCCTTTTTGTTGTTGAATAACGTTTCATTGTACATTTATGCCACATTTTTTTATCCATTCATCAGTTGATGGATATTTGGGTTTCTTCTGCCTTTTAGTAATTGTGAATAATGCCATCATGAACATAAGTGTGCAAATATCCGCTTTCAAATCCTAGAAGTAGGATTGCTAGATCATAAGGTAATTCTTTACCTAACTTTCCAAGGAACCATCAAACTGTATTTCACAGAAGCTGTGCACCATTTTATGTTCTCACTAACAATGAAAGAGTATTTCCGTTCCTCCACATCCTCTCCAACACTTGTAATTTTTTTTTAAGTAGCCATTCTAGTGGGTGTGAAATGGTGTCTCATTGTGGTTTGATTTGAATTTCCCTAATAGCTAATGATGTTGCACATCTTTTCATGAACTTTTTGGCGATCTGTATTTCTCTTTCAAAAAATGTCTATTCAAGTCTTTTGTTTCTTTTTAAATGGGTTATTTGTCTTTTTATGGTTAAGTTGTAAAAATTCTTTATATCTTCTGGATAGTAAACCCTTATCAGATATGTGATTTCCAAATATTTTACCCTAAAATGGCAAATTTCATGTTAATAAACACACACACACATTACTGCAATAAAAAATAAAAAGTGAGATAACCAGTGCCACAATCCTAATAACTAAATGAGAGACCACCTCATACAAGATGGGAGACTACTAGGGACATGTCATTCATTTAGTATCCTTGAAAAGAATTTTTAGATCAAGGTCAACCTGAAGAACTCCCCAGAAAAGCTCTCCCACAAAAAAATTCACATTGGTGATGTGCAGTATGTCTAGAATGTTGTGCTGGAACAGAATGTTCCCATCTCCCCAGTAAAACACACAAGGGCCCTCAGGGAGCTGTAGTCTTACTGTCAAGACAGAAAAGCAGCCATGTAATTAAATATGACAATTGTTATGAAGGAAAGGTGGATGATGCAGTGAGAGCGAGTAACAGGGGAATCTGACCTAGTCTTGAAGGGTAGCAAAATCTTCTCTGAGGATGTGATTATTTAAACTGAAATTTGATGGATTAGTCGGAAATAGGAATTAACTGTTTTTAAAAATACGAAGTGCACAAGGCCAGGGAAAGAAGGGGCCATCCTCCTGGTTCCTCTGCCTTCTAACATGTTACCGTAGCAGGAAAAATTTCACAACATTACACAGGACAATCTCTAGGAAATCTTTAATCCCAAATTGTGATGTGAAATAAGTTAAAAAGCTTATGTCTAAAATAGAAATAATAATTACAACAACAGCAACAGTCAGAAATTCAGGAAATGTAGAAATAGAATATGGACCAAAAACATAAAAAACAAACAAACAAAAAACTCCAAATTAAATTACAAAGAATAAGTATAAATAAACAATAATTTTCTTGAAGTCTTGAAGTACGTTCTTGTTTTCTTTCTTTTTCATTTTTCTTTTTGAGAGCTGAAGCAATCAACTAGTTTCATCCCTCTTATCCTATATTATTGACAGCCCCTTCCAATATGAAAAAGTTAGACTGGGCATAACCCAAATACCCCTAAAGAGTGGAAGAAAGAGCAAAGGTGATGGTGGACTTATACAGAGAAGGTAGGGTTTAACAAATGAGTATGATTGGTGAATCATTATTCTGATATTTCTTTTAGCCTCTGGTACCTTAAAGTAGCTAGAAATAAAAACCTAAAATAATGGAATGGTAACTCATACCTAACTCTGAAATCTGTTCCAAAACTAATACTTTCAATGTACTTTGAAATTTATTGCTTTTATGTATATATATTATTTAAAGAGAAGGAGGAGTATAATAGAGATGATAGGATTTTAAAAATGAGTATGACTGTTGAATCAATACATTGATATTTCTGTTGGTCTCCAGTTTCTTGGAGCAGCTAGAAGAAAAAATGAAAAATCGTGGAACTGTAATCCATTCCAAACTTTAAAATCTGTTCTGTAACTACTTGTTAAAATGTACTTGGAAATGTATTGCTTTTTTGTATATATGTTATATTTTACAATTAAAAAAAGTTAAAAAAAGAACTGACGCAAAATTTTAAAAAATTTCCATACATACTCATTTCAACTGGAACATAGTATCTTACATTTTCTAACACAATGGACTTGAACCAAATTAAGACATCAAAATCTGCCTTAACTACAGATTCCTCACTGGGAAAATAGGGATAATAATCATAACTACATCCCATCCTAAGGTGTTTCTTTTTGAGACTTGAGTTAATACTTGCAAAGTACTTAAACCAGTGCCTGTCCCATAGTAAGCACATAGTACATGTTAGACAGTATTATTTCAAGACTGCTTATAGAACATGTTAGGAGAAAATGCTTTCAGGCTGATGGAACTCTGCTTAAACATCGTGCCATGAGAGAGTCTGGCTACTTCAGCTACACAAAGGGCAAGTCTGACATTAGAAATTGTAAATGAAAAAAGAATCAATCCAGTGCTTCAAATAGAAGTCATCTGATTTGCAGAAGTACACGTACAGATAAGCTTATTCTGTGGCACATATTCATAAAGGATTTTCTCTCTCTCATTCCTAACAGGTAATTGTGTAGTCTCTACTTAAATACTTCCAGCAACAGGAAATCTCCTATTTTGAGAGAAAGGCCATTTCACTCATTGTTGTTAGTTCCAATCTTTAAGACAGTTCCAATTTTTTAGATCAGTCTTTACATTATATATTTAAAACACCATATTTGTCATTATGTCTCCCCATTAATCTTCCTTCTGCCGTGGGGAACCAAACAGAACAAAATAGTCCTCCCTCAAACCTGGAAAAGTCAGAGTAAGGACTGTAGATACAATAAAATATTGTATCACTGTTACATTTCCTGGATTTGATAACTGCATTGTGATTACGAATGAGAATGCCCCTGTCCCTGTGAAATGTGCACTGATGTACTAAAGGAGAAAAGTAGCATGGTATACACAACTTGCTTGCAGATAGTTCAGAAAAAAATAATATGAATAGACAAGTAGTAAGAGAGAGGGATAAAACAAATATGTCAAAACATTTAAAACTGGGACTTCCCGGAATATGGCTGACTAGAGTAGCTCAAGATTAGCTCTGCTCCACGGAAAAATTGGAGAAGGGATAGGAAGGCGACTGAGGTGGTGATTCCAGAGTGTACCTGACCTGGGAGAGCCTTCTGCACCACATGCAGCAGCGCTGGTTGCAGAAGCCAAGGAACTGAGAGGCAGAAAGCTGGAGCCTGGCATGGAGGCATGGAGCGGCAGAGCCCATGGAGGTGCACGGACTGGAGTGCAGGACTAGGAAGTAAGCCAGGCCACACTTCTTGGGTGCGCTACCCTCACTGGCACAGCCCCGTGATTGGCGATTCACCCCACACCCCACACACCTGAACCCCATCACCCACTCCCATTCCTCGTGCTCCAGGTGCCCCCACCCCACCAGCCCCCAGTGGATGTATCTGCCCCCCACCCCCACCCCAAGTGCAGCCCAAACCACCTCTCCTGCATACCTCCCAAGCACTACCTCCCCCTCCCTGTTCCCTGCAGGCTGTTGGCAGCACATAAAGGTTGCCAGCAATAACCTCCATACCTAGGCTACCCCTGTACCCTGCCCATAGGATTGCACAGCCTCACCCACCCTCCCTGAGCTCAGTGCATTCATTTACAGCACTCCCAGGACCACACATACACCCCGACCCCCAATCACATCATTCAGCTCTGGGAACTACACTTTACAGCCGTCCTAGAACTGTGCAAGTGCATAGCCCTCAGCCTCACTTCGCAGCTCTGAGAAAGTGCTGACCTGCACAGCCTGGTCACATCTGCCCCCAATCCATGAAGGCATAATGCCAACCTACTGCCACAGTTCTACACATGCACACAAAGGGCCCTGTGCCTTAGACCAGCACACACCAGGGTTACACCCCCCAGACTGGTGCACCCGCATAGCTACATCCTTTCTGGCCACCGGGTGCCCATTTTGACAAGCATCAGCATAACATCCCCAGCCTGTGCCCATACCTGACCTGAAACACATCACCATACTGAGTGCTCCACCCCATGCCCTGCTCCCTGCTGTACAACCATCCCACAAACACAAGGCCTTAGACTACTGAAAGAAATCAACTCCCAAAGTAAATCAATCAGGATATTTACATCCATGAAGACAGAAGAAGATCACTAAGCATATCACAATGCAGACAGTTATAGTCCTGCCTAATGACCAAATTAAAACACCAAAGGTGACACAGACATTAGAACAACTAATCAAAGATGTTCATACAACTCTACTAAATAAAATAAGTGGGACAGCAAATGACGTAAAGGAGATCAAGAAGACAGTAAAAGAGCACAAACATGAATTGGAAAGAATAAATAGAAAAATAGCAGAAATCATAGAGATTAAAGACTGTTGACCAAATAAAAAACATACTAGAGGCAAACAACACCAGATTTGAAGAGACAGAAGAAAGAATCAGTGATATAGAGGACAGGATAATTGACTATAAAGACTCAAAACAGCAAATGGCAAAAAAGATGGAAAAACTTGAATGGGAACTCAGGGAAATGAGAGACAAAACAAAGCACACAAATGTAAGAATCATTGGTGTCCCAGAAGGAGAAGAGAGGAGTAAAGGGCTAGGAAGAGTAGTTGAGGATATAACGGAGGAAAACCTCCCACCCCTCATAAAGGACATAAATATACAAGTCAAAGAAGCCCAAAGAACTCCAAACAGAATAAATCCAAATAGGCCTTCCCCAAGGCACATACTAATTGGTTTGTCAAATGTTGAAGAGAAGCAGAAAATCCTGAAAGCAGCAAGAGAAAAACAATCTACTATATACAAGGGAAACCAAATAAGACTGAGTTCAGACTACTCAACTAGCAACTTGGAGGAGAAAAGGCAGTGGTATGATATGTTCAAAATCCTGAAAGAGAAAGACTTCCAGCCAAAACTTTCCCCAGCCAAACTGTCCTTCAAAACTGAGGGAGAGATTAAATTTCCACAGGCAAAGAAGTCCCGAAAGAACTTGTCAACAAGAGACTGGTCCTACAAGAAATACTAAAAGGAGTTCTGCCAGCTGAAAAAAAAAAACAAAAAAGATAGGAGAGAGAGGTCTGGAGGAGGGCACAAAATTGAAGAGTACCACGAAGGGTAATTTAAAGAACACAAAGAGAAAGAGGGGAAAGAATATATAGATCTGACAAATAAAATAAAAAAGATAAGATGGTGGAATCAAGAAACACATTTGCAGTAATAATGGCGAATGTTAACGGACTAAACTTACCAATTAAAAGATACAGGTTAGCAGAATGGATTAAGAAACACAATCCAGCTATATACTGCTTATAAGAGACTCATCTTAGACACAAGGATACAAATAGATTGAAAGTGAAAGGATGGAAAAAGATTTTCTACGCAAGTTGTAACCAAAAGAAAGCAGGAGGAGCTATACTAATATCAGACAAAATAGACGTTAAATGTAAAGACATCATCAGAGACAAGGAGGACACTATATACTAATTAAAGGGTCACTTCACCAAGAAGATATAACAACCGTAAATGTTCATGCTCCCAATCAAGGAGCTCCAAAGTACATGAGACAGACATTGGCAAAACTAAATGGAGCAATAGATGTTTCAACAATAATAGTAGGAGACTCCAATATACCACACTCCTCTATAGATAGAAAAACCAGACAGAAGATTAAACAGGAAATAGAGAAGTTAAATAAGTTAATAAATGAATTAGATCTAACAGACATATATAGGTCATTTCACCCCAAAGCACAAGGTTATACATTCTTCTCTAGTGCTCATGGAACATTCTCCAGGATAGATCATATGCTGGAGGCACAAAACAGGTCTTTATAAATTTAAAAATATTGAAATTATTCAAGGCACTTTCTCTGATCACAATGGGGTGAAGCTGGAGCTCAATAACCACCAAAGAATGGGAACATTCACAAATATATAGAGATAAAATAACACACTCTTACACAACCAGTGGGTCCAAGAAGAAATTGCTAGAGAAATGAGTAGCTATCTGGAGATGAATGAAAATGAGAATACAACTTATCAGAACTTATGGGATGTGGCAAAGGCTGTGCTGAGAGGGACATTTATTACCCTAAATGCCTATATCAAAAAATAAGAAAGAGCAAAAATCAAGGACTTAACAGCAAACCTGGAGGAACTTGAGAAAGAACAGCAAACTAACCCCAAAGCAAATAGGAGAAGAGAAATAACAAAGATTAAAGCAGAGATAAATGAATGGGAGAACTAAAGAACAATAGAGAGAATCAATAAAACCAAAAGTTGGTTCTTTGAGAAAATCAATAAAATTGATGGGCCACTAGCAAGACTGACAAAGAAAAAAAGAGAGAGGATCCAAATAAACAAATCAGAAATGAGAAGGGGTGCGTTACCACACACTCTGAAGAAATAAAAGAAATAATAAGAGTATACTATGAACAACTGTACAGCAGCAAACTAAACAACTTAGGTAAAATGAACAAATTCCTGGAGACACACAAGCAAGCTACACTGACTCAGGAAGAAATAGAAGATCTCAACAAACCAATCACAAGTAAAGAGATTCAATCAGTCATCAAACATCTTCCTACAGAGAAAAGCCCAAGGCCAGATGGCTTCACAGGGGAATTTTATCAAACATTTCAGAAAGAAATAACACCAGTCCTGCTCAAACTTTTCCAAAAAATTGAGGAAAAAGGAATTCTACCTAACTCATTTTAGGAAGCTAATATCATTTTAATACCAAACCTGAGTAAAGATGTTGTAAGAAAGGAAATCTATAGGCCAATCTCCCTAATGAACATAGTTGCAAAAATTCTCAATAATATATTCGCAAATCGAATCCAAGAGCACACTAAAGGAGTTATACACCACGACCAAGTGGGGTTTATACCAGGAACGCAAGGATGATTCAACACAAGAAAATCAATTAATGTAATACAGCACATTAACAAATTGAAAGGAAAAAATCACATGATCATCTCGATTGATGCTGAAAAAGTATTCGACAAAATTCAGCATCCTTTTCTGATAAAACACTCTAAAAGATAGGACTCAAAGGTAACTACCTCAATATGATAAAGGGAATATATGAAAAATCGATAGCCAGTATCGTACTCAAAGGAGAAAGACTGAAAGCCTTCCCCCTTAGATCAGGTACAAGACAAGGATGCCCCCTGTTACCACTATTATTCAACGTTGTGCTAGAAGTTCTAGCTAGAGCAATCAGGCAGGACAAAGAAATAAAAGGCATCCAAATTGGAAAGGAAGAGTAAAACTCTCATTATTTGCAGATGTCATGATACTATACTTGGAAGACCCTAAGAAATCTACAACAAAGTTACTTAAGCTAATAAATAAATTCAGCAAGGTGGCAGGATATAAAGTTAATGCGCAAAAATCAGTAGCATTTCTATACACAAGCAATGAGCTAGCTGAGGAGTCAGTTAAGGAAAAAGATTCCATTCAAAATAGCAACTAAAAGAATCAAATACTTAGTAATGAACTTAAGTAGGGACGTAAAGGACTTGTACGAAAACTACATAACATTGCTAAGAGAAATCAAAGGAGATCTAAATAAGTGGAAAGACATTTCCTGTTCATGGATAGGAAGGCTAAATATAGTTAAGATGTCAATTCTCCCCAAATTGATCCACACATTCAACACAGTAACAATCAAAATTTCAACAATGTACTTTGAAGATTTGGAAAAGCTAATTACCAAATTCATCTGGAAGGGAGAGAGATCCAGAATAGCTAAAAGCATCCTAATAAAGAACAAAGTGGGAGGATTAACACTCCCTGACTTTAAAACCTATTATAAATCCACAGTGATCAAAACAGCATGGTACTGGCACAAAGACAGAAGTATTGACCAATGGAATCGAATCGAGAGTGCAGAAATAGACCACCAAATCTATGGTCAACTGATTTCTGACAAGGACCCCAAATCCTCTGAGCTGGGACAAAATAGTCTTTTCAATAATTGGTCATGGAAGAACTGCATATCAATAGCCAAGAGAATGAAAGAGGACTCCTTCTTACACCATACATAAAAACTAGATCAAACACCTAAATATAAGAACTAGCACCACAAAGCTTCTAGAAGAAAATGTAGGAAAACATCTTTAAGACCTTGTAATAAGAGGTAGCTTCCTAAACTTTACACCCAAAGCACAAGCAACAAACGAAAAAATAGATAAATGGGGCTCCTCAAAATCAAATGCTTCTGCACCTCAAAAGACCTTGTCAAAAAGATGAAGAGGCAGCCAACTCAATGGGAGAAAATACGTGGAAATCACATATCAGACAAAGGTTTGATTTCCTGTATATACAAAGAAATCATACCACTCAACAACAAAATAACAAACAACCCAATTATAAAATGGACTAAAGATATGAATAGGCATTTTTCTGAAGAACAAATACTGATGGCTCAAAAGCACATGAAGAGACGCTCATTTTCATTGGCTATAAGGGAAATGTAAATCAAGAGTACAATGAGATACCACCTCACACCTATAAGAATGGCTGCTATTAAACAATCAGGAAACTATAAATGTTGGAGAGGATGAGGAGAAACCAGTACACTTATGCACTGCTGGTGGGAACGTACAGTGGTGCAGCCACTATGGAAATCTGTCTGGCAGTTTCTTAGGAAACTAAATATCGAGTTGCCCTATGACCCATCAATAGCACTACTTGGTATATACCCAGAAGAGCTGAAAGCAACGACACAAACAGACATTTGCACATCGATATTCATAGCAGCATTATTCACAATCGCCAAAAGATGGAAACAAACCAAATGCACATTAACAGACGAGTGGATCAACAAAATGTGGTATATACATACGATGGAATATTTTGCAGCAGTAAGACAAAATGACGTCCTGAAGCACATGACAAGATGGATGAACCTTGAGGACATAATTCTGAATGAAATTATCCAGACACAAAAGGACAGATAGTGCATGATTCCACTTTTATGACCAGCATAAAGGTATAATCAAAGGCTTATAATACAGAATATAGATGACTTAGAGATACATAGAAGCTAGAGATGGATGAACTGTTAGCTAATGAGGTTGCACTACAATGTAAGGGAATAGATAGAAGTGAAGGTGGTTCTCTAGTGGGTCTATAAGTAATATTACCATATTGAAGATGAACAAGATTGAAAGGGGTTGCATAGACCTACATGTTCCACTGATTAACAGTAGAAATTAGTGTTAATTAGTTCTTGCAAGAATTACTTCAAAACATGATTCTTGTACAAAGAATGACTAAGTCCAGGGTACGGGGGGAAAACGGCTATTGCATGATATGAGCTATGTTCAAAAGGAAACCATCAGTGCTACCACAGCAACAGCAGAGGTAAATAATGGGGTGAGGGACAAGAGTTAAGGAGAGGTTTAGATTTCCTATTTGGTGAGGGTGTGTTTATTGGTTTTCTGTCTCTTGGTAACAATGAAATTATCTAAAATTGGGAACGTTGATGCACTGTGAACTTTGGGCCCTCTACATGATGCCCGATGACGGCAGGTGGCTGAAGGATGCACTGATGGGGAAGTAGATTGGCGAGTTATGGTGTATACTTATGAATGAAAGTTGTGCTGCTTCAAAAAGGAACAATGTCATGAGGCATGCAACGATGTGGATGAATATGTGCGATATTTGGTGAGACAAAATAAGTCAGAAACAAAAAAAAATAATGGTATGGTCACCTTTAGAAAATGCTTATAAGAAAACAGGGGCCTAGATTGTAAGCTTTCAGAGCAGACACATTAAGTCTGGAATGGTGATTATTATTCTGGATTTTAAGAGGCTGTTTTATATATATATATATATATATATATATATATATATATAAACCTGATATTAAGAGATAAGAATGAAGCCAAACAGGTTGGGGTTGAAGTAATTCAGAACATATTCTTTGAGACCGATGGAAGAAAGGTTTATTTGATCTGGAACTAAAATTTTCTGTAGTGCATAACCTGATTCAACCTATCTGTATACCTCATTTGAACAATTGAAGCACAGCAAGCACAGAATAAGAAGGAGATCCTTTAATCTTATATAGATTATTTTAATACCTGGAAACCTCCTAGAGTATATTAAGCAGATAATCAAAAACTATTGGCAAAGTTCCCTGAGGGAGGGGAGAAAGAATATGGAAGTATCAAACCTTACATCAGCGAATCCCCTGAAACTGCGTCAAACTTTAGGGACACCCAGATGAATAGGCCATGCCCTCGATCATGAGGCTTACTCTTGTGAAGCTTACATAGGTAGCGGAGAAGCTTAGAGCACCTATAGGTTTGCCTAAGAGTTACTTCTGGAGGACCTCTGTTGTTGCTCAGATGTGGCCTCAGTCTCTCTAAGCCCAACTCTGAAAATGAAATCATTACCCTCTGCTCTACGTGGGACATGACATCCAGGAGTGAAAATCTCCCTGGCGACGTGGGAGAGGACTCCCAGGGATGAATCCAGACCTGGCACTGTGGGATCAACAATTACATGCTGACCAAAAGGGGGAAAAGAAGTGTAATTAATATATCAGTGGCAGAGAGTTCAAATAATGTGGAGAGGCTACTCTGGAGGTGGCTCTTACACAAGCTTCAGGTAGACCCTGCTACCTATCATAACCTGCCAACCCCCAGCCAGGACCATTCCAGCCAATCCTAAAGAACACCTAGGGCAATACATAGATTCACAAGGGTTCCAGGCACTAGAGTAACTTTCCAGAAAGTTACAACTTCTAGATGGGTCCTTGGCCCAGATAAGTCCTGAAACCTAGCCCAGTCTTTCCAGAACATCAGATAGTTCCATCTCCCTACCCCATATTAGTGACTGCCCCTTCCAATATCAAAAATTAGAATTGCCATAGCCCAAACAACTCTAAAGAGAGGCATGGAAAGATCAAAGGTGATGGTGGAGTTATACATAGAAGTTAGGACTTAACAAATGAATATGAATGCTGAATCATTAAATTGATATCTCTTTTAGTCTCCAGTATTTTAGAGCAGCTGGAAGTAAAAACCTAAAATTGTGAAATTGTGACCCATGTCAAAGTCTGAAATATGTTCTACAACTAATTGTGGTGCTGTGCTCTGAAATTTATAGGTTTTTTTGTATATATATTATTTTCCACAAAAAAAAAAAAGAAAAAGAAAGAAGGAAAGTTGATTGTGATGATAAAAAAGTATTTACGCCCTCTAGCCTCCTGTATTCTGGAGCAAATCTGAGAGGATCGTATGGTAGCCCATGACAAACTCTGGGATCTGTCCTGTAACAACTTGTTGAAGAGTGCTTTGAGATCTACTGCTTTTTTATTTCTTTGCTTTGTATATATGTCATACTACACAATAAAAAAGTTAAAAAAAAATATTTAAAATTGGTAGAATCTGGATAAATATTACGTGGATGTTCTTTATACTTCTCTTGCAACTCTTTGTAACTTTGGAATTATTAAAAAAGAACTTAATAAAAATCCTCCCTCTTCCATATGATAGCTCTTCAATGGTTTGAGAACAATTACTACATTTATTCTATTCTACTTTACTCATTCACTCTTATTCATTTGACAAATATTGACTGAGCACTTGTTCGTGCCAGGCACAGAAATGGGCACTGTGGATGCAGCAGAGAAGAAGGTCGATTCCAGTTGCCCTCATGGAGCCTGTGGGCAGTTTGGAGGGACCTAAGGTAATCAACTTACTCCAGAAATGGTTCTAATCTTTTTAACTGTGATAGGACTATGAAGGAAATGTGGGGCGAGGAAAGGCAGGTAGGAGAGAGCCTACCAAAAGGTTCTGAACCTGGGGAATGATCCCATCATCTAAGATTCTAGGAAAACAAAGGACAGTGAGCCAAAGGGATTAACACTTTGTTAAAAATCTGTTAGCTGAAGGGAAGAATTTGCTGGCTCAGGTGAGCAGCTTCTGACAAGCATTGACAGATTGCTCCATCTGTTTCCTTAAATGTCACAGAGCGCTGAGAAGAGACAACTTGGATTTGAAAGGCAGCTGCTTAATCGCAGCTATGTATTTGTGGAAAAAGACAGAAGAGTCTCGATGCAGATGACTCACATTGAGGACTGCCTCAGGAGCCAGAGTCGCAGCTTCTTCCCTAGGGAGGACTAGGACTGTCTAATTATGGCCGTCGTGCCCTTTGCTACACAATTTTGAACTAGGGTTTAAGTCGGGCCCTGAAGAATGCTGGGAATAGAAACCCCAAGGGTTTGTCTTACAGTCTGGAGGAGAAAACTTGAGTTTTAGGGCCATACCAACATGTTTTCTTTTCCCCCAAGAAAAACAGCCATTAAATACGGGGGTGGATTTGAAGATCAAGCTTTAAAGCCTGTGGCCTAGAAAACCCTCAATGAGTGGCAGTTATTGCTCTTGTCATTATTGATACCCAGTGAGCAGGGTGGGGAACAATGTGGTAGCATGGACAGTGGTTATTTAAATACCTCCGGAGTAGAGTCTAGGAGAAGGTACAGGGCTCTAAACAGAAGGATGTGAGAACTTAGTTTTGCTTATTTTGTAGTTTTGCTTCTCATGATCACCAACTATTCAGAGTAGACTACTGAAAATCTAGTACATGTATTAATCATTAATTCATGCATTCAACAACTGTTTAGTGAGTACTTGCCATATGGCAGGCACTGTCCCAGGTGCCAAGGATGCACCAGTAAGCAAAAGAAATAAAAATCTCATATTTCTATATACCATGAGAGTTTTCCCAGTCATTTCATAACCATGATTTCATTTGATCGTCACTACAACCCAATGAGATAGATACTATTGCTTTTATCCCTGTTTTACAGATACTGAGGCACCCAGAGATTAATTAATTTGGTTGAGAGTGGCAGAGCTGGCATTTGAGCCCAGGCCTCCAGCCCATAGTTTAGTGCTTCCATAATTGCATATTTCAGAATGGCCACCAGCCTGTTCCATTCCTCCCCAGGAACTTCCAGCCTGCTTTTCTCCTCTGGCTTCTACCTTCCTCCCTCTTTTGCCCTCGATCTGGTCTGAGTCACAATAGTCTGATCAATCAGCAGGGATTTTCGAAGTGCCCAGCACTGGGACTTCACAGTGAATAGGTACCAAAGGGCCACCTGGTTCTTCAGTCATCGCCCTAATCCAGTACAGCATGGAGGGATTGTTGCTTTTCTGAGGTGCTGCAGCTGTTCAGATTTGGTTGGGACTTTTATCTGGGCACCTCTAGGTTGTGCTCTGGGTGGGTACTCTCCTATGTTCAGAGATCTAGGGCAGAGTGAGAGGAACTGGCAAATTAACAATTTTGGATACCAGATCCCTCATCAGGAGTCTACCACTGGACTTCCTCAGATTTGGTGGCCTGGGTTCCCCTGTCTGTAGTATACTCCCTCTGAGCTGGAAATCCTACCACTGTGTACCTGAAACTTGACCAGACTGAAAACCCACCATTCTAGGAATTTCTAGGAACACCCATTTACCTGGGTACAGAAGCAAGAGCTTTTAGTCTACACTGAAATGGAACATTTGTACTACAGAAAGTCCTGGTATACAAATCACTCAGGCTTTCAGACATGCTTTCTCCACATTAAGACACATAAATAGCTTAACAAAGCAGTGTTTCTTTAGAAAATTATTTGAATCCCTATTGATCAATGTTTATGTTTGACTCCAAAGCAATATAGTATATTGAAAAGTACAAGAACTTTGGAGTTAGATGGACCTGTTTACAAAACATGGCTCTACCTCTAACTAGCTGTGCAACCTTAAGACTCCTTTTCTTAACCTTTCTGGGTGTCAGTTTTTATTAAATATACCAATCCACAGGATCAGTCTATCAGTCAGTATGGTCCAGAAAAACAGGACCAAAAGGATACATATATATCTACAGGGGCCTCTTCAGGGCTAACGCTCATAATCACTGAAATGGTAACTCCTGATTGTTTTTAGGAAAATAATGGAAGCAGACTGGCATGCTGGAAACTCAGGCAAGAGTTGACTTGGTAGTCTTGAGGCAAAATTTCTTCTACTCCTGGAAACCTCAATTTTTGCTCTTAAGGCCTTCAACTGATTGAATGAGGCCCATTCATTACTTAAAATCAACCGATTGTAGATACTAATCACATCTACAAAATAACATCACACTGGCTCTGGAACCCTGGGATCAGCACCTTTCTGACCAAAGGATCTGGAGGCTACTCTTATGCAAGCTTTAGCTGGATATTGCTAACTACCACAGTTTGCCAAACCCCAACCCAAACCATTCCTATTAACCCTAGTGAACACCTAGGGTTC
The DNA here is from genome assembly GCF_023851605.1 of Tamandua tetradactyla. Classification (NCBI taxonomy): domain Eukaryota; kingdom Metazoa; phylum Chordata; class Mammalia; order Pilosa; family Myrmecophagidae; genus Tamandua; species Tamandua tetradactyla. The sequence goes on along the minus strand of NC_135353.1, from coordinate 48,640,284 downwards.
TATCTGAGTTTCTATGAGCTTCATGCACTAAGATTGCTTTCCAGAAAACTACAACCTCCAGATGAGTTCCTAGGCCAGCTAATTCCTGAAATGCAGAGGGGCCAGTCTCTCCAAGAACATCAACTAATTTCATCCCCCGGCCTATATTATTGACAACCCTTTCCAACATGAAAAAGTTAGAATGGGCATAGCCCAAATACCCCTAAAGGGTGGGAGAAAGATCATAGGTGATGGTAGAGTTATAACACAGAAGATAGGATTTAAAAAATTAGTATGGTGGGACATGACTTCCAGGGGTGTGGACCTTCCTGGCAACGTGGGACAGAAATCCTGGAATGAGCTGAGACTCAGCATCAAGGGATTGAGAAAAACCCTAGAATGAGCTGAGACTCAGCACCAAGGGATTGAGAAAACCTTCTCTACCGAAAGGGGGAGAGAAATGAGACAAAATAAAGTGTCAATGGCTGAGAGATTCCAAACAGATTTAAGAGGTTATCCTGGAAGTTATTCTTATGCATTAAATAGATATCACCTTTTCAGTTAAGGTGTAATGGAGAGGCTGGAGGGAACTGCCTGAAAATGTAGAGCTGTGTTCCAGTAGCCATGTTTCTTGATGATGACTGAATAATGATACAGCTTTCACAATGTGACTGTGTGATTGTGAAAACCTTGTGTCTGATGCTCCTTTTATCTACCTTGTCAACGATGAGTAGAACATATGGAATAAAAGTAAATAATAGGGGGAACAAATGTTAAAATAAATTTAGTTTGAAATGCTAGTGATCAATGAAAGCAAGGGGTAAGGGGTATGGTATGTTTAATCTTTTTTTTTCTGTTATCATTTTATTTCTTTTTCTGTTGTCTTTTTATTTCTTTTTCTGAATTGATACAAATGTTCTAAGAAATGATGAATATGCAACTGTGTGATGATATTGAGAATTACTGATTATATATGTAGAACGGAATGATATGTTAATGTTTTTGTTTGTTTGTTGTTAATTTTTTAAATTAATAAATAAATTTAAAAAAATGAGTATGACTGCTGAGTCACTATATTGATATTTATTTTAGTCTCCAGTGTCTTAGAGCAGCCAGAAGTAAAAACCTAAAATTGTAGAACAGTAATCCATTTCAAACTCTGAAATTTGTTCTATAACTACTTGTTACAATGTACGTTCAAATTTACTGCTTTTCTGTATATATCTGATATTCCATAATAAAAGTGTTTTAAAAAAAATACTGTCACAGAAATATCCAGGCTAGAGTTTGACAAAACAACTGGATATCACAGGCTATGCAAGTTAACACATATAATTAACCATTACAATTGGTTTGAAGAATAAGTGAATTAGCATATGTAAAGCCCCTGACATACTACCTGGCACACTGGAACAGTCAATGCTTATTTATTCCTTTCAAACTCTTTTGGGCTAACTGGGGAGGCAGAACGGTCTAAAGTGAAATGACAGAAATGACATTTTAAAATGCACTTCTAATATTTTAATGTATCTACAATAAATGGAAAATGGACAGCAGGCACTCAGAGTTAAATTAATGAACCTTCTAAAGACCTTTAGGAAAAAATAATAACAGACGAGAGTTGTTGAGCACACGTGTCAAAAACCATTCTGAAGGCTTTACGTGGATTATCTCCTTTAGTCCACACAATAACATTTGAGTTAATTGCTACTATAATCTCTGTTTGCGGATGTGGAAACTGAGGCACAGAGTGATTAAGAAATTTGCACAAGGTCACTTAGCTACTAAGTGGTAGATGCAAAACTTAAGACTGGATAGTTCGGTTGCAGAGGCTGCATACTTAATTACTATTACCCCCCTGTTTTAGTGCTTTGCTCAGGAACCAAAGAAGTACTTCTTTCAGGAAAGCCAAATCTTTCTTCTCTATCAGACTCCCTCTCCACCCCTACTCCTCTTTTTAATCTTAAGGACATTTAATTTAACAATTCCTTTGGAGTGTTTAGAATAAATTTAAAATGCCTGACTCAGTCCGACATTTTAACAATTCTAAATCACTGCAGTCCTCATAAACTCATGTGAATGGGTTTAATTTTAACCTTTTAACTGAAAATAGAACATATACACAGAAATGTGCATAAAGCACATATGTACATTTTAACAAATAGAAATGAACGCACATGTAACCATCAATCAGGATCAGCAATATAATATTGCTGGCATTGTAGAAGCCTTCTGTGGGTCTATTTTCAAACAAAATTCCCTTGTTCCCTGGAGTAACCAATATCCTAAATTTGTGGTAATATTTCCTTGCTTTCTGTCACTTTTATAATCCCTGAGGGCATATCTAAACAATATAGTTTAGTGTCACCTGCTTTTTTTTAGTGTCACCTGTTTTTGAGTTTTATATAAACGGATCCATATCATATGTATTCTTTAAAAATTAAAAAAAAGCTTTATTGCAATAGCTCACACTCATAAAATTTGACCTTTTAAGGTGTACAATTCAGTGGTTTTTAAAAACATATTCACAGGGCAGGCCACGGTGGCTCAACAGGTAAGAATGCTTGCCTGCCATGCCCGAGGACCCGGGTTCGATTCCCGGTGCCTGCCCATGTATAAAAAAAAAAAAACATATTCACAGAATTGCATAGCCATCACCATAATTTTAGAAAGTTTTCATTACTCCAAAAAGAAATTGTGTAGCCATCAGCAGTTACTTCCCATCATGGGACCGGGGCTCTGGCCAACCACTAATCTACTTTCTGTCTCTAGGTATTGCCTATTCTGGACGTTTCATTTAGATGGAATCATACAATAAGTGACCTTTTGTGTCTGGCTTCCTTCACTTAGCATAATGCTTTCAGGGTTCTTTCATGTTGTAGCATGAATCAGTACTTCCTTCCTTTTATCTGTTTATCAGTTGACAGACATTTGGGTTGTTATTACTTGGCTATTATGAATAATGCTGCTATGAACATTCTTATACAAGTTTTTGCAAAGACATATGTTTTCATATCTATTGGATATGTACCTAAGAGATGAATTGTTGGATTATATGGTAAATCTATGCTTAACCTTTCGAGGAAATTCCAAACTGTTTTCCAAAGTGGTTGCATCATTTTACATTTCCACCGGCAAGGTATGAGTGTTCCAATTTCCCCATATCTTCGCCAACATTTGTTATCTGTCTTTTTATTAGAACCACCCTAGTTGGTCTGAAGTGGTATCTCTTTGTGGTTTTGATTTGCATTTCCCTGGTGGCACATGATATTGAGCATCTTTCACGTGCTTATTGGATATTTGTAAATCTTTTTTGGAGAAATGTCTATTCATATCCTTTGCCCATTTTTCAAACTTTTTTTTCAAACAAGTTTTATTGGCATCTAAACACAAAATTCACCCAACACTGAAAGGTATTTTAATATTCATATTGTTTTTTCTATTTCACTCACTGCCGTATGAGGAACAAATCACAAACACTTACTTTGGAGAAACAGAGACCGCATTGTAGATTTTTCAAAATCACTTTCTAAAATCTCTGTATTGTGTTCCTCGAATGTCTAGAGCTAGTCTTGCATAAAATATCACAGCTTTGTCTATTAGCTTGAAATTCTGCAGCAGCCTAAAGATATGGATATGATATACCATCAATTGCTGTTTTGAAATATCTATTACCATATCCATCTTAATCGTAGTATCTAAAAAATTCTTCTTCCCATAGGAAGTTTGGGGCAAGCTGTTATTCATTTCCTTGAAGTTAAAAGAATCTGGGGGCAACATTTATATTTTATCAGAAAAAAAATTTTTTAAAATGCTTACCTACCATGTTCATATTAAGAATAAGGTCTATAGAAGTTAGTTGTGCAATTATTTTAAGAGAAAGATGAGCATGAACATCAGATTAACTTAATTCTGGCAGACAAAAGTGAACAACTATGGTCCAGTTAGCCATTAATCTATTACAGAGAGATGACAACTTTACAAAAGCTATCTTTACCTACTGAGTGATGATAATGTCCCCTCTTGCCCATTTTTAATTGGCTTTTTTGTCTTTTATTTTTGAGTTGTAAAAGTACTTTACATATTCTAGATACAAGTCACTTATCAGATATATGATGTGCTGTGCTGATTTGAAAGGATGTATGTACCCTAGAAAAGCCATGTTTTAATCCTAATCCCATTTTGTAAAGGTAGCTGTTTCTTCTAATCCCTGTTCAGTATTGCATGTTTGAAACTGTAATTAGATCATTTCCCTGGAGATGTGGCTCAATCAAAAGTGGTTGTTAAGCTGGATTAGGTGGAGATGTGTCTCCACTCATTTGGGTGGGTCTTGATTAGTTTACTGGAATCATATAAAAGAGGAAACATTTTAGAGAAAGAGGGAGATTCAGAGGGAGCAGAGAAGGACGACATAGCCACAAGAAGCAGAAAGTCCACCAACCAGTGACTGCTGGAGATGAAGAAGGAAAACACCTCCTGGGGAGCTTCATGAAACAGAAAGCCAGGAGAGGAAGCTAGCAGATAATGCCGTGTTTGGCATGTGCCTGTCCAGATGAGAGAGAAGCCCTGCCTGTATTCACCATGTGCCTTCTCACTTGAGAGAGAAACCCTGAACTTCATCAGCCTTCTTGAACTAAGGTATCTTTCCCTGGATGCCTTTGATTGGACATTTCTATAGACTTGTTTAAACTGGGACATTTTCTTGGCCTTAGAACCGTAAACTAGCAACATATTAAATTCCCCCTTTTAAAAGCCATTCCATTTCTGGTATATTGCATTTCAGCAGCTAACAAACTAGAACGTATGCATATCTTGTCTGTCATTCCATGAATTGTCTTTACACTTTCTTGACAAAGACACAGTTCTTTGATGTACAGGTTTTACATTTTGTTGAAGCTTAGCTTAGTTTATCCATGTTTTCTTTTGTCATTTGTGCTTTGTTATATATTTTTAAATGTGTCTCCTTACATATATGTATTTCTATATCTATATATACACTGATATGTGATATGTATATCATAGGGAATTTGTTTCACAGCATTTGGGGGGTACATGGGCCAGTGTGTAACTTAATTTTCAATCATAAAGGTATTTTCTAGTTATCTTTTTATTATTGATTGATAACTTATTTACATTGTGATCAGATTTCAATTATTTGAAATGCGTTGAAACTTGCTTTCTGGCCTATTATATGGTTAAATGGTGTAAATACTCTGTATGTGTATTCTACAATTGTTGGTTGCATGTTCTATTCATAGCCTATTACTTCAAGTTATTAATCATATTATTGAAAAATTCTATATGTTTACCGAGTTTTTGTCTGTTTGATCACTACTGAAAGAGGTGTGGTAAGACCTCTCACTCTGGTTGTATATTTGTCTATTTTTCCTTTTAGCATGTTCATTTTTCTTTTACATATTTTGAGGCACATATAAAGTGCATAATAATGCAACTTTGTTATACTTCCTAGTGAATTGAATCTTTTATCATTATCGAATGACCCTCTATATTTCTATTTTTTTTAACAGTTTAACATTGTTTAAATTAAGAAACAATGTACATCAAAAGAAAGTGAAAAGACAAAGCATAATGGAGGCAAGACAGTTGTAGCAAATAAAACCAAACAAGTGGTAACTCTGTGGAACACACAAATACCTTCTAGGGATCAATACTAAAAAAGCCTAATTTTTAAAAAAAAGCATAAACTCTGCTAACAAGTAATTTACAAAGGAAGAAACATAAATGGCAAATAAACATATGAGGTGTATTTCTAATAATGCTCTTTGATTTCGTCTGATACGAAAAATGCAATGTGAGTTTTTTGTGAGTTATACAGTAAATACATGATGTGTCTTTCTCCATCTATTTCCTCTCAATCTTTTAGTACCCTTATATTTTGAATTTGTCACTTGTAAACAGCATGTAGTTGTATTTACTAATCCCATTTGACAATATTTGCTTTTTTTATTGGAGCATTTAACTCATTATATTTAATAAAATTATTGATATATTTGGATTTAAAGCTATCATCTTATTTTGTGCTTTTATTCATTCCATCTATGTTTGTTTCTTCTTGACTTTTTTTATTATTTAATTTTCTCCATCTCTGCTAGTTTGGAGATCTACATCCTGTTACTATTATTTTATACCTTTTTTTTTCGCATGGGCAGGCACTGGGAATTGAACCTGGGTCTCCTGCATGACAGGACAGAATTCTGCCACTGAACCACCATTGTACCGCCCATGTTACTATTATTTTAATGGTTACATCCTAGTAATTACTACATGCATACTTCCCTTATCAAAGTGTACATTTTTAAAAACTTTTTTGTTGTGAAATGTAACATATAGACAAAAAAGCAATAAATTTCCAAGTACACTTTAACAAGTAGTTGTAGGGTGCATGGGTGGTTCAATGGTAGAATGCTCACCTCCCATGTGGGAGACCTGGGTTCGATTCTTGGACCATGCACCTCAAAAAAAAAAAAAAAAAAAAAAAACCCAAGTGGTTATAGAACAGATTTTAAAGTTTGGAATGGGTTACAGTTCCAGGATTTTTTGTTTTTTCTTCTAACTGCTCCAACACACTGGAGCTCAAAAGAAATATCAATATAATGATTCAGCAGTCATACTCATTTCTTAAATCTTGTCTTCTCTGTTATACTCCTCCTCTTTTTTTCTTCTTTTTTTTGATAACTAACATTATATACAAAAAAGCAACAAGTTTCAAAGCATATTGCAACAATTAGTTGCAGAACAGATTTCAGAGTTTGGTATGGGTTACAATGCCATAATTTTAGGTTTTTACTTCTAGCTGCTCTAAGATACTGGAGACTAAAAGAAATATCAATATAATGATTCAGCAATCATACTCGTTTGTTAAACCCTACCTTCTCTGTATAACTCCATCATCACCTTTGATCTTTCATCCCACTCTTTAGGGGCATTTGGGCTATGGCCATTCTAACATTTTCATGTTGGAAGGGGCTGTTGATAATATGGGATAGAGGGATGGAACTAGTTGATGTTCTCGAAAGGCTGGCCTCTCTGCATTTCAGGACTTATCTTGTCCAGGGACCCATTTGGAGGTTATAGGTTTCTGGAAAGTTACCCTCGTGCATGGAACCTTTGAAGAATCTTACATAATGCATCGGATGCTCTTTAGGATTAGTAGGAATGGTTTTGCTTGGGCAAAGTATTAATTTAATAAGTACCTAAATCACTTCTGATATGTGAGGCCCTTAGAAAAGTTGAATTCCATATACACCTCTTCTGATGTCTTTTCTTATTGTACAGTACTTTGTTTTATTAAAAAAAACAGAATAGATCTTTTTATATGCCTTCTCCCATAAATATTCACTTATACTGCCCAACTACTACCACTTTTCTTGCTCTTCATTCCTTCTTGTCACATGTCTTCTGAGATCATTTCTTCCTGAAATATGTCCTTTAGAATTTCCATTACTAGCAGCAAGCTCTCTTAGCTTTTGTTTGTCTAAAAATATCTGTATTCCACCCTCCTGTTAAATGATATTTTCATGGATGATGCCACCCTTGGCATACCAACTTAATATGGGCAGGTTCTCATAAGCATTCCCTTTGGGGCTTGACTTGCGATGGACCAAAGCCAGAGTGTGAAGTACCTGTATTCCCTCTTCTGCGCTAGTGGAATAACAATGCCTATCTCAGCAGGGTTGCTGAGACATAAATGAGATAATGGAGGGAAATTTCCTGGTACAGAGGAAGTACCAAAGGGTTAGTTATAATGGTTTCAACTGAAAGCTTTAGTTCCTAACCTTCGGGTTTTTAAGGTTTACTTGTCGCAATTGGAAAATGTGACCTCTCTAGAGCCACCAGAGCCTGAATCCTTATAATTGGAAGCACCCCACCCATACCCCCACACAAACCAGAACTAAAGCATGCGCAGCTCTAACTGGAGCCAGATTAGCAAATGCTCCTCCCAGCGCTGCACGAAGAGACCCTGGATTTGTTTTAATAACCTAACCCAGGCACTTTTACGGAATACCTTTCTTTTCCCTCTTTTTGTCAGATCTCTGAGATCTATTCTTTGCCTTTTTTTTATGCCATCAGGTCCAACTGCAGATCACTTGGCTTAGTGATGAAGCCAATTTAAATACAGAACAAGAATCTGCTGAGGCGCCACGGTCAGATGTCATGGGGCTGGGAATCAGAAGCAAGCGTTTGAAGGAAACCGACATGTTACTGCCAGCATCTACCTGTGACTGTGTGACATGAGCAATCTGTATTCTTTCTACCTCCTACATACAATATCCCGACCCCCACTGCTGCTGCGGCTACCACCACCATCAAAACCTCACTGTTCCATCCACAATCCTCAGATGGAAGGCATTTTGTCTCCGAATGTGGTTTACTTACTCCAAGAAATTCTGGGCATTGGGTTGGAAATAAGAAGGAAGAAAGGAGCAGGTGAAGTACTTTGGCAAATCCACAACAGCTCAAGTGCGTCAGGTTTTTCACTTGCTTCCAAGTATCAGGAGTCAAGAACACGCAGCAGTAACTCCTTTGTCCTTGGGCAGTTCACTTGTGCAATGCCTGCCATTCAACCCTCCAAAGTCCAGCAGGGGTTTCTAGCCACACTCTACATAAAGGAAGGAAGACGGGCTCTCCCAGGACCAGAACTAAAGGAAAAAGGAACAGGTTTCCCGGCCAGGGACTTCATGGCTCATTCACTCTAGACAGCCCTGCATGCCCTTTCTGTGGAGTTGCACCTTTTCTAGGGTCAGTGATGGCAAATTCAGCAAAGGAGAAAGGCTTTCAAGAGCTCGCAGAAGCGTCGCCTAGCAACCTATTCTCGAGCTGGGAAACTGAAGAGCTACTTCAGTGGCCGAGTGCTGTGGTTTGGGAGTCTGGTCAAATCGGGTTTCATTTCTTCATCGTCTTTCTCCAGGACAATTTGAAGGATGACAATGTTAATGAAGAAAGAGTGTAGGGGAGTTGTTCTTAACCATTTCTGTGTCCCAGACCCATTTAAAAAAATCTATGAAGCTACGGAATCAGAAAAATATACAGTGTCTATATAAGTTTCCTTATATATTTGTTAGAGGCTGCTCTAATAAATTACCATGAACTTGGTGGCTTGAGACAATAGAAACTTATTCTCTCACAGTTCTGGAGACCAGAAGTTCAACGTGAGTTTCAATGGCCAATGTCAGGGTATGGCAATGTCTCATTCTCTCAGAGGCCCTAGGGGGAGAATCTGTTTCTTGCCTCTTCCAACTTCTAGTGGCTGTCAGTATTCCTTAGCTTGTGGCCATATCACTCCAATCTCTGCCTCCGTCTTCATACTGCCTTCTCCTTTTCTTTGCATATCATATCTCCCTCTGCATCTGTCATAAGGACACGTGTGATTGGATTAGGACCCACCTGGATAATCCAGGATAATCTCCCACATCAAGGTCTTTATCATCACATCTGCAAAGACCCTTTTTCCTTATAAGGTAACACAAGTTACAGAGATTAGGACCTGATCTTTGATATCCTTGAATTGACATTATTTAGCCTACTACAGAGTACAAAATCTTTGCATACAATTTCAAGAAGATCATGGACCCCAGGTAGGAATCTCTACTCTGGAGTTGCATCTCACCATAAATATGCTGTGTACAGATACATTGGCTGTCGGCCTATTTAAAATTACCTTCAGCATAATGTGGTATTTAGAGCAGTGATTCTCCAACCTCTGTACAACTCGGAATCAACCACAGAGCGGGTTAAAAATACAAAATAGAAAATCACACCCCCACCTCTAGTCCTGGTTAATCGGAATTCCCTAGCGGCGGGGCCCAGGAATCTGCCTTTCTAACAAAGTCCCCAAAATGCTTGTGATGCAGCCAATCTTTCAGACATACTTCAGTGAGTACCAGTTAAGAGGCTTAAGTCCCCTCTAGTTAATAGACACACTGCCACTTCTGTGCAGACTCTGTACACAATCGGGGCTAATTTTTTTCCTGCCTTCCCCCCTATATAAAGATGAAGAACTTTTATCGTTCACTCGATTTCAATCGCAAGTCGTGTTTAAGGCACCCAGCCTCAAAGCGCGGAGTTGAGGCCAAGGGAGAAGGGAGGAATTGGGGATGGAGTGTGGGCGGGCGGGTGAGGGGAGGAGAGCCATGCAAACTCGCCGGTACAAGGCAAATTAACCTAGTGGGCGAGTCTGAGCTGCACTTGATGCGCCACGGGTCTGCTTGGCTCTCTCAGAGCGCACAGTAGCATAAGGCCAAAGGCCGCTGTGGAGAATCCTCCCCCGCGCCCAGCTGATTGGTCGCGGCGCTCCGCTCGTCACGCTCTTTTGTCTCAGTGGGCAGAGGCTAAAAGCAGCGGCGGCTGCCGTGGGAACGGCGCTGCCTCGACTTGGTTATCCCTCGCCCGGCGGCGGTGCGAAAAGGCTCGGTCTGGCAGCCCCACGTCGCTTAGCAGCCGAGGAGACGCTCTCTTCCTCTGCAGAGCCGCAGAGACTAGAACGCAGAATCCGCAGTTGTCCACCGCGGAGCATCCGCTGCCCACCAGCGGAGGACAGGTAAAGAAAGGGGCCGTTACGGCCCGGCTCGGAGAGAGGTTGGAGACGCCCCACCAGGACTGGGCGGTTCCCCGCTTGGGAACTGGATTACCGGGAGGCAGGGGAAGGAGCACTCCGGTGGCCGAGCTGCATTTGCGGGCGGAGGTAGGGCTCGAATGGATGCTGTCCAAGGGGTAGGATTTGCCTGGATTGAGGCGGGAGGTGGGGACATTTTCAGAAGGGCTGTGGCGAAGGGCAGGAGGAATCGCAGGTTGTCTGCCGCGACCCTCCCCCGTCATGCCTCTTCTCATCTCTTCCTGGAGAGGAATATGTGGGTGTGCGTGTCCAACTCCTTTTCCGTTTTCCCAAGGCAGGCCGTCAAAGCCGAATCCGAACTTGAATTGTGCGTGGCCGATTGCAGAGCTGGTAGGCCGACGGTTTCCAGGGGGAAAGTAGTAGAGGGGAGGGGGCAGCGCTTTGCCTAGCAAGCAGGTGGGGAGAGAATTTTCTTCCCGGTGACAGCGGAGGCGGGGGAGGGGTGCCGGGGGAGGGGAAAGGAGGGAGGCGGGGCGGGGTGAGTGTTGAGGCTACTTCTCATTCTTCCGTCCCTGCCCTCCGCGACCGCACAGGTTTGACGGGCTGAGGACCCGGGTGGACAGAGATTCACCACACTCCCAGGCGAGCCTTCTCACCCAGCGCATCAATCCGGAGGCTGCAAGTACAAGAAAGGCGCGCGCTGGTTCCCGAGCTTACGTAAGAATCGGAGAAATGACGGAGAAAACTTTGGGAAGGGAGTATGGTTGAGGCCGCGAGGTTAACGAGATCTTATTTATTCTCACAAATCGGTGAGGTTAGACCATTGCGCTCTATACTGAGAGCCCAATATTGGCCCCACACACGATGCCACCTAAAAGGCAAAGCAACAGTTGCCATCCCTCTGGGAGAACTGGCGGTAGGGGGATGGATATGGCTCAGAAAGGTGCTCCACTGAAGCCTAGTAATTGTTAGTCTCCTGCTGGTTATTTTTAAAGCATTGGGCAGATATAAAATGTACTGCAGGGCATTCAGGAGGGCATAGAATGCGGCTGCAGACGACTTCCCTGAAGCTCACTACCTTATGGACACCCCCCCCCCTCCTTTTCTCCCTTTACAGACCCTACTGAGATACGAGGAAGGCAGAGCCCTGGGAACATTGCTTTGTCGGTTTCTCCTGAGAGCAAGCTTTTCCGAAAAGCCTGAGCATCTTGTATTCAGATAGGCGATCACTGTCAGTCATGGCAAACATCATTGCACGTGTGGGTAACAGCAGGCGGGGGAATGCACCCCTGCCACCTTGGGTCCATTCCATGCTGAGGTCCCTGGGGAGAAGTCTTGGTCCTTTAATGGCCAGCATGGCAGAGAGAAACATGAAGTTGTTCTCGGGGAGGGTGGTACCAGCCCAAGGGGAAGAAACCTTTGAAAACTGGTTGATCCAAGTCAATGGGGTCCTGCCAGATTGGAATATGTCTGAGGAGGAAAAGCTCAAGCGCTTGATGAAAACGCTTAGGGGCTCTGCCCGGGAGGTCATGCGATTGCTCCAGGCAGCCAACCCTAATCTAAGTGTGGCAGATTTCTTGCGGGCAATGAAATTGGTGTTTGGGGAGTCTGAAAGCAGTGTAACTGCCCATGGTAAATTTTTTAACACCCTGCAGGCACAAGGAGAGAAAACCTCCCTTTATGTGATCCGTTTAGAGGTGCAGCTCCAGAATGCTATTCAGGCAGGGATCATAGCTGAGAAAGATGCAAACCAGACCCGGCTGCACCAGCTCCTTTTAGGGGCAGAACTGAATAGAAATCTGCGCTTTAGGCTTAAGGATCTTCTCAGGATGTATGCAAATGAGCAGGGGCGTCTTCCCAGTTTCCTGGAGGTTATCAGGATGATAAGGGAGGAAGAGGATTGGAATGACACTTTTATTAAACGGAAGCGGCCCAAAAAATCTGAGTCAGTCATGGAGAGAGCAGCCAGCCCTTTGGCATTTCAGGGTCCCCAGCTGACAGCGATTGGCAGTGCTGACTGCAACGTGATAGAGATAGATGATACCCTGTATGACTCAGATGAGGATGTGATCCTGGTGGAGTCTCAGGAGCCTCCACTTTCATCCTCTGGATCAACTCCCCCCGGATGCAGGGCCAGACCTCATGATCATGGGCTGGTCATTGATTCCCCCAATGATTCCCAGGCCCAATCTCCTTCCACAAGTGCTGGTTTAGGATATAAGAATGATGGTCCTGGGGATAAGCGTAAGGCCCGAAAGCGAAAATACACAATCCGCTGTTCATATTGTGGTGAGGAGGGCCACTCAAAAGAAACCTGTGACAATGAGAGCAACAAGGCCCAGGTGTTTGAGAATCTGATCATCACTCTGCAGGAGCTGACACATACAGAGGGGGAGGGCCCAAAAGAGGCCCCTGGGGAAAACAATGACTCCTCTGAGCCACAGTGAGATGCTGGCCCACAGTCCTAAATGAACCCTTACCCACATTCACAGTCCAATGATGGGAAAATGGGGGAGGGGTTCTAATTGCATGAATTTACCCACAGAGCAGCTTTCTTTTGGGGTGGAGGAGAAAGGGTCATGGATACCAGCACAGTGGAGGGGGATGGCTGGACCTTAGTCCTTGCTCCCTCCCCTACCTGCCTAAGGGCCTCTTTTTTTTTTTTTCCTGCGTGTATCTATTTTCTTGATGTCTTTGTTCTCTTTGTGAAAGTGGTATACTTCCTTGATGAAACTTCATACAATAAAGAAAAGTACAAAAAATAAAGTGAGAATTAACGGAAATCCCCTACCCTTATATAACCATTGTTAGTTCTTTGATGAGTGTTCTTCTAGATGTTTCCCTCTACCTGTGTACCAAATAAATATATGTATAGATAAAAGTGATCAGATATAAGTGCTGTTCTATATGCTGTATTTTTTCACCAAATAATATATGTGTGGGCTTCTTTCTATGTCAATAAATATATATCAGCATCTACTTTAATGTCTCTGTGAGTGATATCATTTTAGGAAGAAGTAAAGGAAAAAGAAATAAGGAAAATACATAAAAAGCAATAAAGAGGGGGTCATGCCCTGAAGTAGGGTTGGTGGGGTTTTTATTACCTCCTTTTACAGATGAGGGAAAGAGAAAATGAAATGGGCTAAAATGGCTCTCAAAGGTAGAAGGGGAGAGCCCCTTACCACAACTGACCTGCCCCCTAGGTCATACAGTCAAATCATAGCACCCAGCGGTTGACAATGCTTCAGTGCTTTCTTCTCTAATGTATCCAGAGGATTCTGATGGCCAGAGAGTCAGGTGCTGAGATATTAGCCTAGAATAGGGCTCCTGTTCACTCTGGGGAGGGACAGCTCTCCCTTCTCTGGGTGAATTCCTTAGACTGTTGGTGCTGCTTCAGGACAGCATCCTGGTCACAACAGGACTTTACCCTCTGCCCCTTCCCCATTTAAGGTAAGGAGAGAGCAGCTACTCATGAGAATTCAGCACCAGGAATCTCAGTTCCTGATAGCCCTCAAGCCTCACCCTGTAAACCCTAAAGCTACATGCTAGAGAGCACAGGCAGCCCAAGGACTCCAAGCCAACCCGCCCCCACCCCAATAATTGGGAATAGCTGGGGAGGATGAAAAGCAATCTAGTTGCTAGAGTATGTGGAGGAACAGAGGAAATAGAAAGCAGAGAAGGACCTTCCTAGGAACCTGCCCCTCAGGAAACTGCCCCTGTCTCATCACCTGGTCTCATATTGGAGGGTGATAAAAGAGAATATGTGTAATCTCAGCCCATGAGAGTCCCCATGTCTCCTGTAGGTGCACGAGTCCCTATCCTTGTGAGCAGGACAAGGCTGTAGGGGGATTATTTCATTTTTAAGGCAGGGGGTGGAGAGTAAAATAAATGAGCAGATTGAGGACCTAAGGGAGTTTGTCACACAGGAAATGGGGACTCTAGAGGGCTGAGAGGATAGGGTGTGCAGCAGTGGGAGAGGATGTGTCAAGGGAAAGGAAACAGAGCTATATGGGTGGGGGAAAGGGGGCAAGTGCACAATGACCAGGGGGACTCATAGGCTGACAGGGATGGGAAGCTTGGTAGGAATCCTGGACCCCAGAATATCACACAGAACTCTGGAGCTGTATCGTTCCAGAGAGAGCACATTTTCAGGGTCCCAGGGACAGGTGTTGGGGTTCTAACTATGCTAGGAGTAGATGGTCTGCTCAGTAGGGATAAAGAGGGTGCAAGCTGTTATTCCCAGGGAGGGTTAGAGGCCAGTTGCTGCAAGAAACCCACTGCTGCCTTCACTGGACTGCCATACTCAGAATCTGATTTGAAGTGCTTCTCCTTCCAGAAACACCTCATCAGCTCCTCCCTGGCTTCTTGCTCCTGCTCCATCCATGATACCACAATCTGATGTTCTAGGCTCCAGTGCTCTGCTCATCACTACCACCATCTCCTCCAGGATTTGATGATTGCACAGTTACCTTAACCTTCATGGCCAGAAGGATGCTGGGAGGGCCTGTCTGCCCCTGATCCTTTAGCTGAGAACTGGGCCAGGAGCAAAGACTCAAAATGTCAGTCCTTGCATCTTTCTGGGGGCAGTTCTGGGCCCCTGGCAGCTACCTCCATGTCTCTAGAGCCAAAGGGGATCCCTTTCCCATCCCCAAAGCAAGTGGTCGCTCCACTCAGGCCCTCAAAGTCACAGTGGCCCCCAACATTCTCCAGCTCTCATAGGTTTATAACCCTTTATTCCTCCTTATTCTTTCCTAAATCTACACTTACAGGGTATCTGCCCACTCATCTATTCCAGATTAGAATGTCATTCCACTTCCTGCTCACCTTTTCTGAATTTTACTCTATTCAACATGTTGAATGTTTTACTCCAAAACAGGATATGCTGCCATAATTTCTTCCTGGTACCAGGCAGAGTAAATGATGAAAAGAAAATTAAATTAATGTGGTAATACCGCCACCTTCTTTTTCACTGGAGTTAACATGGGGGTTCAGTATTGCCCACTGCTTTTAAAACCTGTTCTGTGATTCATCTCCTTTTTCTTCCATCCCCCTATCTGTTTTGTGACTCATCCCCTTTACCTTCCCTCTCCTTTATCCTTTTTTATTGTGTAAATTTGAAATTGTCTAATTTTTTATTTCAGAACATGATGTAAACCTGATATTTCTTGTTATTTCACTTTGTAAGACATTGGCTTTTCCTTTATTCAAGAAATGCTTTCTAATTGGGAGACCTAGAACTGACACCTGGACATTCAGAGCAGACAAATGGGCTTAGATAAAAGAAGGCTTTTAGAGAATTTTCTGTCTGATACCCTTCGTTTAAAACTGTGTTTTTTTCCCCCCCTTCCTTCCTCTCTTCATTCTTATTGGTTGCTTAGAGATGAAAAAATCATCCTTTTGTCTTGCTAAGAGAAACTAGCCTCTGAGTACCCTTTTGCATTATCTCCCTCCTTCCTGACGTTATTTTCTCTTGGTTTCCATGACACCAGCCTCACAGTTCCCTCCTCCCTGACCTTTATAGTGTTCACTTCTCAGTCTCCTTTGCAGATATTTTCCTCTTCCTGAACCTTCCATAACAGTAATAAAATAAAAATCCTTATAACTGTGATTTATTAAGAGCTTATTTTGTGCCAGACACCCCGTGCCAAACACTTTAAATGCATTAGCTCCTTTAGTCCTCACAGAAACTCCACTAAGATAGGTATTATCACATCTTTCAGATGAGGAAACAGGTTGGAAAGTAAAGAAACCTGCTTAAGGTCATTCAGCTAGTTAGTAGTTGAGTCAAGAAGTCCGACTCCAGAGTGATTCCAAAGTCTATGCTTCTTAACATGTGTTGGCTCTCATGTGTTCACAGCGCCCTATGATGTATGTGTTATTATCTGCACATGACACATGATGATTGAGGCCTGCAAATTCAAGATAATAAGATCCTTCTTTTCCAGGTGTGGCATATGTATGAGTGTTTAACACAGGGCTGGTCCGTTGTAGGCCCTCAAGAAATGGTAGCTACAATTACTCTGCTAGAATGCATTACTCTGCTACAGGAGGAAGGATAGATAAAATTACATGTGGTCCATGCCAACCAGGCAGTGCTTATCTAACGTTAATCTGAGGATGTGATGATCTACAACAGCTACACTGAACTTCGGTCCTCACAGGCACAAGAGTGTATTCAGAAACATCAGAGAGTTTAATGATGATGATGATAATGATGACTGGATGATAAGGGAAAGTGAAGCCTGAGATGTATTCCTGGGCAAGAAAGACACCGGGCCTCCTTTACACATGGTTTGTGTACTCCCAGGGAATTTCTTACTCTCCCACATGAGACCCCCCTATTCTTACAGATAGCCTAAGACCAGCCAAACCTTCCCCCCACCCAAGCCCTTCCCTGTAGCCACTGATAGAAGCTAGGGATGAGGGGAGCTGATAGTAGAGTGACACAGAGTCTCCCCAGTGGAGGTGGGAAGGAGGCATGACTGAAGTCTGAGGAGTTTTTTAAGATCAAGGTAACCTTGAAATCTTGCCACTACCAGGAATCTCAGTGGCAGGATAAAAAGGAGCTGAGAAAGTGAGGTTGGGTCTTGTGGCCTCATTCTAACAGAATGTATGGATACCCAGCTGCTACAGGTCCTCTCAGACTAGAGCTCAGAACTTGTTGTGACCTCTTACAACTGCTCCCTTAGAAATTTACCATTTTTGCCACCCCCACTTTACAGATGAGGACACTGAGGCACACGAGGTTATAGTAATTTGCCCAATGTCAGACAGCTAGTAAGGGGTGGAGCTGGAATTTGACATCGGATCTGCCTTTCCCCAAATTTGGCAGTCTTCCCAGTTGTGATATAAAACTGTTCATATAAAACTGTGATATAAGGTACTAGGGTACAAAGCATCAGATAATTCTATTGGATGGATCATGGGTGCCAGTTTCTGACTGTCATAATCATGACCTAAGATCTGCACAGTAGGATGACCTCAGTCTCATTTCTTTTATTAACAAGACAGAAAAACATCTATCAGTTTAGGCAAATTACTTCTCAGAATCTTAAACTTTTTACCTCATATTTATTTTTATAACCAATTTATGGGATAAGATACTAAAAATAATAAACTGTTGGTGAGGATGTGGGCAAACAGTCTCTCTCCCACACTGTGTAGGACTGAGATTTGATACCCTCTTTCTGGAAGGGTGACAGGGAAATGCATCAATGGTTGAAATATGAAAACCCTTGGATCTGGCAGCTTGACTTCCTAAAATCAATACTAAGAAAATAACTGGCAAGTGTATTTTTTTTTCAACAATAGAAAACTGGAAACAACTTAAAAGATTAAGAGTAAAACTTGTTTGAATGAACTGGACACATTTGCAATATAATGCTACACTGGATATATCTTCAGAGCACTGAGTCAAACTCAAGAAATGAAGTGTAGTCTTTCTAGAAAAGAGATTGAAGGACCACTGGTCCACCAGGCCATCTTGTTATCATTGACTCTCCAGAACATTAGAAATGCTGTCCTATCAGACAGGACCCCATCCCTCTCACCTAGTAAAAATCATATCAAACTTTAATTATCAACCCACATGGCACTTCCTCAGGCCAGCTTTCCCTGACTCTGCTGAAAGTCATTCTCTATATCTTCCATAGGATTTATCACTTTACTCTAATTGCTTGTATAACTATCTGTCTTCACCATTAGGCTTATATCTTCTGTACCCAGTACAGTGTTGTTTGAATGTCTTGGCACATCCTCCAGACATACTCCCACCTCAGGTGTGTTCACAGTTCTCATTGTTTCTCCAGATATTCTTGTACCTTGGTCCCTCACTGTGTCCAAGTATGTGTTCAAATGCCACCTCTCAATAAGACCACTCCTGAACAGCCCATTTAAAACTGCACACCTGGAGATCAGCATTCCTATTCCCCCTTCCCTGTACCCTACATTTTTCTATCATATACCTCTCTTCTACTATACTACATAATTTGCTGATTTATTACATTAATTGCTTATTGCTTTCTCTTCCCAATAGACTATAAATTAAACAAGGGCAGGCATTTTAGTCTGCTTGGTTCACTGGTGCATCCCTAGCTCCTGGAACACTGCCTGGAACATAGGTAGTTCTCAATAAATGTTTGTGGCTTTAATGAATGATATATCTGGCACACAATAGGTACTCAGAGAATGGCATTCTTTATCACTGCTGTTATCCTGGTGTGGGTGATACCAGTGAGGACATAGTCAATGAGAGAACAGTGTACATTGCTGAACCATCATCTACCTAGCTGATGAGATTAGAAGCCTTGGAGACATTCTAGATCATTTCCTTCCTTCTCACTTCCTTAGTTTAAGTGTTGTCTTATAGTTGGACCACCTACTCTTAGCATGGTAGAAAGTGGGAGATAGGTTTCTCAGTAGCTTCATCCATGTCACATCATTTAAGCCTTAGGTTTAAGTGTTTCAAATTCCCGGTCACCCCATGTGTATTTGTAAATATTAAAAATAATTAGTCTGTAAAATATGAATGTTTCGGGTACTGTTGGATATTTTCCTTCTATTAAAGACTAGTCAAGAGTAATAACATTGAACATTGTTTTCAACTGGGATGTGGTGAACATGCCAATAATATAATAAGAACTATTAGCCCCATTTTATAAGATGTAAATGAGTCTTAGCAAGGGATAGTAACAGGACTAAGATTATATAGCTAGAAAGTAGATGGTAAGTCTGGCTCCAGTGCTGGTGAACTTTCTATCATATATTCCAAGTAAAAATATTGGCATTGCTCAGATAAACTGTATCACAGTGGAAGATCAGTTATTGGAGTAGAGGTAATAGGCAGATATGAACACGAACAGTTTCTGGTCATCAAGCACAGGTTTAAGCTGCTTTAAAGAATATAGGTAAAATAATTTAAATTTTACTAGATGGAACATGATAGAGGTTGAATTAAATTTTACTAGCTAGAACATGATAGAGGTTGATTTTAAATAAACTTAATGGACCAAGATCTAATCTTGGGTCAGGAAAAGATATTTGAAAACAGATTCTGTTTAGTGTCATTTGGATATCTGAAACTCAAGTGATAACATGTAAGCTTTTCCCTTCTTTGTCTGCAAGAATGTTTTGTAAAACTATTTTATTTATTTACTAATTTTAGGGTTCTTACAAAAGTAGAATATTTAGTATGTCATAAAAGTATGTAAAATATTTTATACGGTTAATATTTAAATGGTCATAAAAGCATACAGAAAGAGAAAAAATAATCCATATATAAACACTGAATACTCTGACATATTTCTTTTAAAACTTTTCTCTAGCCCCATGTATGAGTGTAGTTATATGTATAATTTACTTTCTTGGGGCTACAGTTTTACATATGTTTATAAATTTCGATTTTGTTCTTTTTAAATGATAAATAAAATAATTTTGAGAGCAAAAAGCAAAGATTGTTTGGCAGAAAAGAAGAATAAGGGAGTAAAGCCTGAGCCAATATAAAAACATAGCAAAAAAAAATCCTACAAGCAATAAACACTGTTACTGGCTGACAAATGCCGGTTACTAATTGTAGTCAGTATGTTTTCCTAGAAAAAGCAAGAGAATTAGTGGAAAGAGATCTTAAAATATAACAACAAGGAACATTAATATAAAATCTGGAAGACTTAGAAGAAAATGAAAGAACTCTTCTGAGTGCTCTATTAGACGATTTGAAATGAATAGAGAGTACTTGAGCTTAGCCAAAGGATAGTGGGCAGGGCAGCTGGAATGGGAAGGAAGACATAACAAAATCACCCAGGTGACAGCCACATCACAGCTCTACCTCACAATTACAATGCAGTAAGCCACTGGGCATGCCATTAAGTTCAGTAGTTCACTGTGAACAAAACAACTATGGTGGGAACCATGACAGGATGAACCTAGGGACAGTCAGAACACTGAGAAGAGCCCTATATATAATCCAGGTGGTAGGTGTAGTTTCTCAGAGGGAGTGATGGGTGGGCCGTAGGACTATTATTATCCTCAGCAACTGGGAGCTCCATGAAAGAGAATTCCAATCAATGTGAAACCTACTTACCTCACCACTGTGGTCAGAGAGCCCAAAGCAGAAGTTCAAGAGGCCTCAGAGGAGCACACTGTTTCCAAGTCCAAGTTTCCCAGGTACCTGAGCAGACGTGAAAAGGTCTCTGCCTTGACTAGATGACATGAAACCTCCCAAACTGCAAAGCGCAGGCTCCCCAGTAGTGCTGACATAACCTATTGATGTGACAAGGTTGTGTTTATTGCTTACCTCAGTAAGGCAGATCACCTTGCAAAGTTTTGGCAGTATTTCGGGGTGGGGGGAAGAAAAGGTCAGAAATGAAAGTTTAGTTTAAGGGTGATCTTTCAGTGTGGGGACTTGATTAGGATTGAATGAGAATCATGACCCAATAGTCTAGAACTGGTGGAAGCAGCAAGGGGAGGATTTTAAGGGATTCAAAGAATCTTAGGGCATAGACTATTAATGCTTCCCATTAGAAAATCTTAGGGCATAGACTATTAATGCTTCCTCCCTTAAATGGGTCTTTAAGGGAGGAAGTTCCTGTAATGAAAATTAAACCATTTGCCTGAGAAGGGGTGTCCTGGAAAAGTAAAATGCTAATGAAGATAGTGGAATTGAAAATTCATGTTTATGTAGATCATAAGGTACGGATTTGGTGCTCAGTGTCCAGGCTGAGTGTGGGGATAGATAGTTTTTTCTTCCCATTCCTATGAATAACTCACCTTAGGTGTGTGTTTATTTTGTGGTGTCAAAATCCTTCTATTTTGGGTGGGCCACAGTGGCTCAGTGGCAGAGTTCTCACCTGCAATGCTGGAGACCTGGGTTTGATTCCCAGTGCCTGCTCATATAAAAAAAAATCCTTTCATTTCCCTGAATTCTGAGGAAAGATGACACCTCCCCTTTAGATGTTTTCTAGCTAATTAGTGATAAACTAATTAGCTAGCTTTAATCAGCCTGCTAAATCTTGTAGGCAGATTAAAAAAAATTTTATTGATATATATTCACATACCATATAATCATCCAAAATGAACGATCAATGGTTCACAATATCATCATATAGCTGTGCATTTATCATCACAATTGACTTTTTCTTTTTTTGTAAAAAATAACATAGATAAAAAACAATATATTTCAAAGCACATCGTAACAATTAGTTGTGGAACAGATTTCAGAATTTGGTATGGGTAGCAATTCCACAATTTAAGGTGTTACCTTCTAGCTGCTCTAACATACTGGAGACTAAAAGAGGTAACAATATAATGATTCAGCAATCATTCTCATTTGTTAAACCCGAATTTCTCTGTATAGCTCTACAATCACCTTTAATTTTTCTCCCAGTCTTTAGGGGTATCTGGGCTATGCCCATTCTAACTTTTTCATGTTGAAAAGGGCTGTTGATAATATGGGATAGGGTATGGAACTAGCTGATGTTCTGGAGAGGCTGGTCCCTCTGCATTTCAGGACTTATCTGGTCCAGGGTTTAGGTGGACTTTTAAATGTACTTCTCACAAACACCATGTGAAGTGGGCATAATTATTATCCCTATTTTATAGAGGAGCTATTCACATTCACACAGCTGCAAATAGAAACACATTATTTTTTCAGGGACATCAACAAAACCACATTGAATGGAAGTAGCAACAGTGGGGATTGTGTTCCGTTTTTGTAGAAGGGAGCTGGGATCCAAGTTCAAAGTAATCATTCGCCATTCAGTCCTTATGGGGGCACTTTGTGGAGAAGGGAGGAGAGGGTGGTAGCCTAGTGCTTCCACCTATTTCAGTTCGGGCCGGGGTCTAGTCCCTTATGCCTCGCCACGCTTGGCTGAGTGCCAGCTGCACAACCATTTCCGCTGAAGAAGCCTCAACCTCTGCCTCCCCCGGCCCTCCGTACCGGAAGCCGCCTACGTGCCTACGCAGGAGCCTGCAGGATGGCGTCCGCCTCACCGGCTTCTCCCGCTTCCGGTTACGAGGGGGCTTTGCGGAACAATCGCCTTTCTCCGGAAGGCTGGCGGCCACGTGACCCGGGCACGCGCGGATACGTGGGGCTCGGAGACTGGGGCCCTGGACAAGACCATGAGGAGGTAGAGGTGACGTGTTGCTGGGCTGGGTCAGGCTGCCTTCCTTGGTCAAGCTGCATTCTCCTTTCACTCAGCGTTGGCCACAGGGTGGGGCTGCAGCGGCGAAAGCAACAGAAGTCCGGGCGTACTTCTCTATAATCTCTCCGCGACCCTTAACAGCAGCCGCGTGAGTTTCCCGGGCACCAGGAGGCCCCGGGAGGAGACGCCTCGCCCTGACGTTGTGGCCATTTTTGCCCTTCTCGCAATGCATAAAAGGAGGGACTTGGCCCCAGCCTTTCCTCTAGCTGGGAGAGGTGCTGTTACATGCCGCTGCACCTCTCCGCCTCCGTTTGATGCACTTTTCCCTGAAGGACCCCACGGGAGCGGGCCTAGGGGTAGAGTTTGTGTCTTTTGGCTGGTTTTTCAGGGCATTCTTTCCCAGTAAGCACTGGCCAAGTTGTCAAAAAAAAAAAAAATCAGTGTTTTCATATATATACAGTGACAGCTATTCTCTTGGTTATAAGAAAGTCTTGAGAGTTCCGAGAAGTGAACTTGTTAACTGACTACAGTTTATTGCGGGGGTAGGGGCCTTAAGCACACTCAGACTTAAGCGGGCAGAGAGGCCAAGGAATGTTCAGACCACACGCTGGGCCCACCCAACTGGAAATGCACTGTGCACTTCGAGATAACTTATAATTTCAGAGAGTGTAATGACGTTGATGTTTCTGTCAGCACATCCTCAAGCCTCAAAACCGACAAAAAAAACCCTCACAAACTTCATTCATCACAGTTCTTACCAGGTCCTGTAATAGGGGCTGTCCAACTGGGGAAAAAAAAGAGATTAATTTAGAGAGAAACTAAATAATAGATTGAAGTTTACCAAAAAAAAAAAAAAAAACTTCGTTAAGGTATACTTTACATACCATGAAATTCACTCATTGTAAGAGTACAATTAAATTATTTTTAGTAAATTAACAGTTGCGCAACCATCACTACAATCCAGTTTTAGAACAATTAGAACATTTCCATTACTTCCCCAAATTCCCTTAAGCCTGTTTGCAGACAGTTCTCACTCCCACCTCTGATCCTGGGCAACCCTTATCTGCTCAATAGTTAGGAAACAGCTAACTGAAGTAAGATATACACATTTTAAAGGAGTGGCTGAGGAGTTGTAGCATAGTACCATAGTACTTCAATAAACCAGAATGCAGTTGCAACTGTTAATTAAAAGGAATGCTATTTTCACTCATTTTTAAGAAAATCCCAGATCACAGACATGCAGTATGGTATAGTACAGAAGTTGGCAAACTATGGCCTCCAGACTGAGCTAAGAATGTTTTTTCAAATGAACATTTGAAACAATTTGATGATAGAGAACAGGAAGTTTGAACCCCAACTATGCAAAATATTAATCTTTTATAATATGCTTTTCATTAGTAAACTTGTATTACAAAACTGTGTAGTCAGTTGCTATTATTGAATTTTGAATTTCAGCAATACAAACTTATACAAATTTGTTTGTCCTCTTGTTATAAAATTAACTTACATAATATTTATGATTTTGCTTCTTGGTCCGTACAACCCCAGATATTTACTATCTGAACCTTCACAGAAGTGGTTACCAACTCCTGATATAGTCAAATGACCAGAGGAATGGAAAGCAATTGCCATGTTCTTGCTGTGTTCTTGGGCAAGTCACTTCCCTTCTCTGGACTTTATTTTCATCATCCTTAAATGAAGAGTGATGGGTAGATGAGATAAACTCTAGGGTGAATCCTCCATATCCCCTGTTTTGGAGGAATTAATTATACCAATACTTATTGAATACCAAGAACTGTTATAGGCATTGATGATACAGTAGGCAATAAAATTCCTGTTCTGAAGAAGGATACTATTGTACATGAAAAGAGACTTGAGGTAAGGTGCATTATATGGTTTGGGATTGGATTCTGAGTTGCACAAAATAGCTTTATAGGACATTTTGGGGAAAGTTACAGAAATTTGAATATGGATGGGTATTCGATGAAATGCAAACTTAGCATGGAAAGGTGGAGATCACTAACAAAAGAACAGTTACAGACATACAGTGTGATCTCCTTATGGTAGAAAATGAATTTGTGTATTATAGATACTTAGGAAAAGATCTGAAAAGATATATGCTAATCTGTTACCAGTGGTACTTTTTAGATGGGGAAATTACTTAAATTTTTCTTTATTTAAAACATTAAAAAACTTTATTGTGATAATATATATACATGTATACACAAACACACATTACATATAAAACATAATTTCCCATTTTAATAATTTTAAGTACAATTCAGTAATATTGATTATATTTGCAATGTTGCACTCCCTTCAATACCATCCATTACCAGAACTTGTTCATCACCTCAAACAGAAACTCTGTACCTATTAAGCAATAACTCCCTATCCTTGTCCCCTAGCTCCTGGTAACCTCTAATCTACTTCTGTCTCTGTGAATTTGCTTATTCTAGATATTTCATGTAAGTATGATAAATCATACAATATTTGTCCTTTTGTGTTTATGTCTGGCTTATTTCACTCAACATCATGATTTAAAGATTCATCTATGCTGTAGCATAGATCAAAACTTCATTCCTTTTTATGGCTGAATAATATTCCATTGTGTATATATACCATGTTTTGTTTATTCAATCATTCTTGATGGACATTTGGGTTGCCTCCACTTTTTGGCTGTTGTGAACAATGCTGCTATGAAAATTGGTGTAAAAATATCTGAATCCTTGTTTTCAATTCTTTTGGGCTATTTTTGTTTTCTAATTTTCTACAGTGAATCTGTACTGCTTTTGTAAGTATAATAAATTATTTCTAATTAAAAACAATCTCTGCCTCATGGAATGTACATGTTAGTACCTCTTCTATATATATTAATACTGCCAAACCTGTCTGTTTTTCTAGGGGAACACGTGAAGGAATCAGATGTACTCTCTCTCTTTGTTTTTGCAAGTTACAAAGGATTAAGATGCTCTCTCCAGAATAGTTGCAGAATGTAAACTGATGCTGCTGCCATTTCCCTTGGAGTCTGACTGGTAAGTAGAGCTTTCTTATACCTAGATTTTAAAAGTGGAGTGGGATTTTATAGTGTTTAGCAGATGAAAAGAATCAGAGGCAAATGTGGGCAGTGTCTACTTAACTACTATTCAACGGGGAAGTGACCCTGCCTGAAAACACACCCAGTCTGGTACTGGAGATAGGTGTATATCTGTTGCATTGATAAACACACCAAGCTACCAAAGCCTGATGTCATAAAGCATTTGAATCATGTAACTCCTCCTCTTATTTTTATTCTAGTCTACAGTTTGATAAATTATGACCTCTGGGCCAAATTTGGCCCACCATTTCTTTTTTGTTTTCCACCATTTGTTTTTGTAAATTAAATTTTATTGGAACAAGTCTTATTTATTCATTTACATATTGTCTATGGCTGCTTTGACCCTACATAGCAGAGTTAAGTAGTTGTAATAGATACTGTATATGCCCCCAGAAACCTAAAATATTTGCCATCTGACCCTTTAAGAAAAGGTTTGCCAACCCCTGTTCTAGGCTTGCCAGGAAATTGTTTTAGTAGCCATGTCTGCAGGGAGACAATGTTCACTTCACAGTTATATTAACAGATTGACATTCTTATTTATAAACTTCATTCTCACCTGAGCTGTGTTATCATGTGTCAGGATTTCCAATGTCAGATGTCTCTAGGTCACTTACAAGATTGGATTTCTTGTTGTGCAAAGCTGAAGTGAGGGCCAGATCATAGAGAAACAGAAAATTTATCAGGTTAAATGACACCTTGCGAGCTTTATTAACAGCTAGTTAGTTGGTGTTCCACTCATCTAGCTAAGATCTACTTTGTCTTCAAATTCAGTTCAAGTGCCACCTCCTCCAAGAAGCCTCCTCTGACTGCTTATCATGATTTCACTGCCTTGCCTCAGTGCTCCTGTAGCGCCCTTAGCATACCTCTATTATTACATTTAACATGCTTCCCAATATCAATGATCTAGTACTAAAAACTTGGTTTTAAAATACCATTCTCCAAGTAAAAGTAACTGAGGCTCTTTAGATAAATGGCTGATTCTAGGGCTGGGGCAGGAAAATATAAGATGAGCCTGGAATATCTTCTGCCAGAAAATAAGAAAGTGCTCATGGAATAATGGGGACATGTTAGAAGGATACAAAACTCTACCTGAAAGGGCTCCCAGTTGTCAAATCTAGGACAATCTAAGCAACAAAATAAATAATGATAGTAATGGATTAATACCCATAGAATAAAATAAGAATCCATGAGTCTATACTAATATAAATAAGTAATTGAATAAATAAATACAGTAAATAAGGGAGATGGTAAAGAACTTGCTTACAGTAGAATTCCAATTAATAAAGGTAGAAGGAATGATGAAAAAAGAAAATTACCATTTGGTAGTCACAAAATAATAATTGTTTCCAGTAAGAATCATCAAAGAATACTAAAGTTAGTGGGCAAAAGTATGATGAGAAACAGAGTATTTAGATAGTCTCAAAGTATCTCCATGACAATTTTTTTTGTTTTTGGTGCATGGTCCGGGAATTGAACCTGGGTCTCCCGCCTGGAAGGCAAGCATTCTAACACTGAGCCACCCATCCCTGCAACATTTTTATAAATTAAAAAGAGAATAATAGTAACTGTATCCTTGTGAAACCTGGCAAACACCAACTTAATCAATGATCAAAGTTAACATCACTAATATTGGAACAAACTGACATCATGTGCCTCTTGATATGATTCACTGAGGACACAACATCATGTCTAAAGTATTCTTGCCCAAAACATATAACCTGAATTTAGTCAGGATGAACCATCTGACAAACCCAAAATTAAGAGACCTTCTACAGATTAATTGGTCAGTATCTTTCAAAAATGTCATGGTCATAAAAGGCAAAAGAAAGAAGACTGAGAAACTGTTCCGTATTCAAGGAGACTAAGGAGACATGTAATCTGGGATCATTAAAAGGACATTAGGGGGCAAGTAGGGAAAAAGTTGAATATGGTCTATAAATTATAGTATTGCATGAATGTTAATTTATTGATTTATAATTCTGTAATATGGTTATGTAAAATGTTAGCATTTGGAGAATCAGGGTGATAGGTATATGGGAATTCTCTGTGTTATTTTTGCAACTTTCTTTGTAAGTCTGAGAAGATTTTAGAATGAAAAGTTAATAAAGCATGAGTTATTTACCTCCCCCAAACATATCCCTGTGTGAATCGATTGCTGTGTGCAGTGAAGCTTAAAAAGAGACCAGCGTGTAGGTAGGGAGGCCATTCAGGAGGCTGCTGCACTAGCCCAGGGGAGAGATGATAGTGGCTTGGTCTAGGGTGATGGCAGTAGAGATGTAGAGGAGTGGATGGATTCAGGATGCATTTTGGCACTGCATGGGAAGGGTATTGCACAGGAGGGAATGGAAGGGGGAACAGCCTTATTTGAAAAGTAGGTTCTCTGGGCATTACCTTCAGATAGAATATAGACCAGAATAGGTACGCATGTTGGAAAAATTATTTCATTGGCTGTTATGGAATCAAAATCCTTTATTATGTAAGCTGGCTATTTCGTTTTTGTTAATCATATTTTAAAGTAATGTTCTTCTTATCTTAGGGAAAACAAGGAAAGGGGCTTCCTTTGGTTCCCTCTTGTGTTTACCTCTGCCAAAGACTTTTCTGTTGAGAATCCTCTGCTCTTTTCAAGGAGGAGTTTGGGTTCTGCATTGAGTTACCCAGATTGACCCCACTGGTCTGCTTGTTTTCCCACATTATGTGCTCTTACCAATATTTAAGTCTTTACCTAGAATGCTCTTTCATTACAATCCTATCTTTCAAGGTTCAGCTTAAGAAGCATTCCCTCCAGGATATCTTCCTGGATTTATTCAGTCTAAAGCAGTATCTTTGCTGGGTAAGTCATTGCTCTTAGTTTATTCCTCTTATTTGGCCCACATTCTTTCATTCACAGTCATACTAATTGATTATTGCATTTTTGTAATTATGACTTATATCCTCTACCAGATTTTTAATTGCTTGAGGGTTGGTACATATGTTGTTCAACCTAAATGAATTTTATGTTTTTCTTCACCATTTGTTGCCAAAGATATTCAACAGTAAAATAAGTCGATACACGTCCGCATGCACTTCAGACCTCATCTTTAGTTTCCTTCTTCCTATTTAGGACTTTTCCTGTGAAATGGAGTCACTTTTTTTTTTTTTTTTTTATCCCAAATGATCTTTGTAGTTTAAACCTTGGGGCTGTTCCTCAGACTTTCTTTTCCTTTGCTTTGATGGAGTTGTTCCCACCAGGGGGCGCTCCTTACTATATGTAGGTCAGTTTCCTTTTCTTTAGGAGGCAAAAGAAAGGAGACTTCAAATAAAATGTCAGTGCAATGGAAAAATAAACCAGCACTATCTGGTTACTCAAATGCCATTTCATGTATTATATTGGTTTTGGTATGACTCTAGCCCATTGGGAAGAAGATTTACCTTCCCGGTGTACTTTATTTCTTTAATCTACAAATTTATATTAAGCGTGTTCTTTTTGTCAGATACTATTGTGGGTGCTGAGGATCTATCAGGGAACAAAATATACAAAGCTCCTAAACTCCTGGAGTTTATCTAGGCAAAAGTCAATAAGTGAGATGAATAAATGAAATATATAGTATATTAGATAGGAATAAGTGCCAAAGAGAAGAAGAATGCAGAGCCTTGTAGTCCATTATAAGGACTTTGATTTTTATTCTGAGTGAGATGGGAAGCACTTAAAGAATTCTGAGCAGAGAAATGATACCTGATATATTTTAGAAGGATCACTCTGGTTGTTTTTTTTTTTTTAGCATGCTGTTTGGTGGGGTCACTGTTCATTATTTTTCCATGTGAGTATCCTGTTATTGCAGCACCATTTGTTGAATTTTTGTTTGTTTTTTTGGGACGTGCGTGGACCAGGAATTGAACCTGGGTCTCCAGCATGGCAGGTGAGAATTCTACCACCGAATTACCCTTGCACCCCCCCTACTCTGGTTGTTTTATGGAGAATAAACTATAAGAGGGCAAGCTTGGTGCAGGGTAGGAACATTGGAATTGGGGAGAAGTTGTGAGAATTGGGTATATTTTGAAAGTAGCGTCAACCAGATTTGCTGACATATCAGATGTGGGATGGGAGAGAAATAGGAATCAAGGAAATCAGGGCCACTGGGTGGCACAGCACTAATAGAATTGAATAAAATATAACTAGTGTTCCCTGGAGTTGTGCAGCATAGCATTTGTGTCCAAGATGATGCCAAAGCTTTAGGCCTAAGCAGTTAGAAGGATGGAGTTGTCATCCTAACTGCTAACTAACTGCACAGGAGAAGGTTGTGGTAGGTACAGGTTTTGGGGAGATATCTCAAGTTGAATTTGGGTTAGTTACCATGGATTTGAGATGCCAATTAGATGTCTAATTGAAGATGTTGAATAAATATGGGATATATGAGCCTGAAGTTCAGAGAAGTGATATCGGCTGGAGATAATATTTTTAAAAGCAGTTTTATTGAAATATATTCATATAGCATACAGTCCATCCAGAGTGTACAAGCAATGGCTTTCAGTATAATCACAGAGTTGTACAATCATCACCATAATCAATTTTAGAATGTTTATATTATGCCAAAAAGAAAAACTCCACACCTCTTAGTGGTCACCTCTCAATCCCTCTCAATCCCCAGCCCTATGTAACCATTAATCTAATTTTGTCTCAATAGATTTATTTATATTTACATTTTATATAAATGGAATCATACCATATGTAGTACTTTATGTTTGGGTTCTTTCACTTAGCATAATATTTAAAAAAATATTGTTATTATTTTTAAATTAGAGAGATTATACATTCTTATATGCTATATAGCATAGTGAACCCTATTGTGGACTATGAATGTGATTAATGGTACAAATGTAAGAATATTCTTTCATGAATCATACCAAGGTATTAGTAATAGAGCGATATAGTGGTGAAAAACACACCTAGTACAAACAATGGACTAGAGTTAAGAGTAATATTTTAATATTATTTCATCAATTGTAACAAAGGACCACACATGCAAAGTGTATGGGGCGGGTATACAGGAATGTTATATTTATATTTAATCCTTCTAGTAACATACATGACCCAAAATTTCTGTTTTTTTACTAGTGGCCATTCTAGTAGATGTGAAATGATACCTCATTATAGTTTTTTTTAATGTTTTTTTATTGCTAAATATAACATATATACAAACAAAAGAAAAAGCAATGATTTTCAAAGTACACTTCAATAAGCAGTTACAGAACAGATTTCAGAGTTTGTTATGGGTTACCATTCTACTGTTTCAAATTTTTCCTTCTAGCTTCTCCAAAACACTGGAAGAAATATATATTTTTCCTTTTTGCGAAAAATAACATATATACAAAAAAGCAAAGCATTTCAAAGCACTTTGCAACAATTAGTTGTAGAACAGATTTCAGAGTTCAGTATGGGTTACACTTCCACAATTTTAGATTTTTACTTCTAGCTGCTCTAAGATACTGGAGACTAAAAGAAATATCAGTATAATAATTCAGCAGTCATACTTATATCCCACTCTTTAAGGGTATTTGAGCTATGCCCATTCTAACTTTTCATGTTGGTAGGGGATGTCAACAATATGGGCTAGGGGATGGAACTAGTCGATGATCTGGAGATACTGGCCCCTCTGCGTTTCAGGACTTATATGATCAGAGGACCCATCTGGACGTTGTAGATTTCTGGAAAGTTACCCTAGTGCATGGAACCTTTGTAGAATCTTTTTTATTTTTTTAACTTTTTAAAATTGTATAACATACACACAAAGCTAAGAAAGAAAACAATAGTTTTCAAAGCACTCTTCAACAAGTAGTTGCAAGATGGATCCCAGAGTATGTCATGGGCTACCATACCATCATCTCAGATTTTTCTTTCTACCTGCTCCTCAAAACTTTGGAGGCGAGGAGGAATAAGTTTTTTTTTTTTTTTATCATCACAATTGACGTTTTTTTTTTCTTTTTTGTGAAAAGTAATGTATATGTGTATATAAATCAATAAATTTCAAAGAACAGCACAACAATTAGTTGTAGAACAGATTTTGGAGTTTGGTATGGGTTACAATGCCATAATTTTAGGTTTTTACTTCTAGCTGCTCTAAGATACTGGAGACTAAAAGAAATATCAATATAATGATTCAGCAATCATACTCGTTTGTTAAACCCTACCTTCTCTGTGTAACTCCACCATCACCTTTGATCTTTCTCCCACTCTTTAGGGGTATTTGGGCTATGCCCATTCTAACATTTTCATGTTGGAAGGGGCTGTCAGTAGTAGGGGGTAGGGAGATGAAACTAGCTCATGTTCTGGAGAGGCTGGTCCCTCTAGGTTTCAGGACTTATCTGGTCCAGGGACCCATTTGGAGGTTGTAGGTTTCTGGAAAGTTACTCTAGTGCATGGAACCCTTGTGGAATCTTATATAGTGCCCTATGTATTCTTTAGGATTAGCTAAAATGGTTTTAGTGGGGGTATAGCAAGTTTTGATAGGTAGCAACGTCTAACTGAAGCATGCGTAAGAGTGACCGCCAGTGTAGTGTCTCGACTCTATTTGAACTCTCTCAGCCACTGATACCTTATTTGTTATGCTTATTTTTCCCTTTTTGGTCAGGATTGCATTGTTGATCCCATGGTGCCAGGGCCAAGCTCATCCCTGGGGGTTATCTTTGTACCACCAGGGTGACTTTCACCCCTGGATGCCATATACCAAGTAGTGGGGGGAGGGCAGTGGTTTCAGTTGCAGAGTTGGGTTTAGAGAGAGAGAAAGGCCACACCTAGCAACAGAGGAGGGCCTCTGAATGTGACTCTTAGGCATGCCTATAGGTAGGTTAAGCTTCTTTAGTACATACGTAATAAGCGTCATGAGCGCAAGCCTCAAGATCAAGGGCCTGGCCTGTTGATTTGGGTTCTCTAATGTTTGACAAGTATCTGCGGATTTCCCGCTGGTAAAGTTTAACATATTTTTTCTCCTATCCCTCAAGGGATTTTTGCCAATACCTTTTGATTATCTGCTTGATATACTCTGGCTTGTATCTAGGCATTACATTAATCTATACAGGATTAAAGGTCCTCATTCTAAATTCTGGACTTCATGTGTTTGGATTGTTTAAATAATCTATCCAGACAGGTTGAGTTAGATTATGTGGTATAGAATATTTAGGGTCTGGACAAAAAAAAACCTTTATTCCTTTGGTCTCAAAGAGTAGATGAGGTTCCAAAATATAGACAATGTCTTCCTTACCCCTGTATTCTGAATTACCTTAATCCCCCACCTGATTGGCTTCATTCTTATCTCTAAATACCAGGTTATATATATATATATATAAAAGAGCTTCTCAAAATCAAGAAATGATAATTACCACTCTGGACTAAATATGACTGCTCTAAGAGCTTACAATCTAGGCCCCTGTTTTCTTATAAATATTTTCTAAATGAGACCGTATAATAATTAGTCTTTTGGTTCTGGCTTATTTTGCCTCACCAGATGTCTGACAGGTTCATTCACAATGTTTCGTGCCTCACAACTTTGTTCTTTTTGTAGCAGCATAGTATTCAATAGTATGTATACACCTTTGTTCACCAGTGTACTCCTCAGTCAGTGCATCCTTCAGCCACCTCCATCCATTAGGCATCATGTATAATGCCCAAAGTCCACAGTCCATCAACACTCTCAATTTTAGATAATTTCATTGTTTCCAAGAGAAAGATAACCAATAAACACACCCTCCCCTTAACTCTTGTCCCTCCGCCAATTATGTACTCCTGGTGTTGCTGTGGTTCTGCTGATGTTTTCCTGTTAAACATAGCCCAAAGCATGCAATAGCAGTTTTCCCCCATACTTCGAACTTATACACTCTTTGTATAAGATTCATACCTTTGCAGTAGTTCATGCAAGAACTTATTTATATTTGTAGTGTTAATCGATGGTACACATGGGTCTATAGAACCCCTTTCAATTATGTTCACCTTCAATACGGTATATTACAATATGATAATATTACTTATAGACCTACTAGTGAACCACCTTCACTTCTATCTATCCTGTTACATTTGAGTTCAACCTCATTAGCTAACCATTCAGCCATTCTAACTTCCATGTATCTCTAGGTTCCCTATATTCTGTATTATAAGCCTCTGATTTTATCTTTACCATGGTCATAAAAGTGAAATAATGAAGTATCTATCCTTTTAAGTCTGGCTTATTTCACTCAGCATTATGTCCTCAAGGCTCATGAATCTTGTCATATACTTCAGGACATCATTTCATCTTACTGCTGCATAATATTCCATCGTATGTATATACCACATTTTGTACTTCAACTCATTGTTGATGGGCATGTGGATTGTCTCCAGCTTTTGGTGATTGTGAATAGTGCTGCTATGAACATCGGTGTGCAAAAGTCTGTTTGTGTCACTGCTTTCAGCTCTTCTGAATATATAATGAGTAGTGGTAATCCCCAGTCATAGGGCAACTTGATATTTAGTTTCCTAAGGAACTGCCAAACTGTCTTCTATAGCAGCTGTACCATTATGCATTCCCACCAGCAGTGCATAAGTGTCCCAGTTTCTTCACATCCTCTCCAAAATTTGTAGTCTCTTGTTTGCTTAATAGCAGCCATTCTCATGCAGGTGAGGTGGTATCACATTGTAGCCTTGATCTGCATTTCCTTTATTGCTAATGAAAATGAGCATATCTTCTTGTGCTTTTAGCGTTCTGTATTTGCTCTTCAGGATAATGCCTATTCATATCTTTAGCCCATTTTATAATTATTTTGTTTGTTCTTTTATTGTTGAGTTGTATGATTTCTTTATGTATACAGGATATCAAACCTTTATCTAATGTGTGATTTCCAAATATTTTCTCCCATTGAGTTGGCTGCCTCTTTACCTTTTTGACAAAGTCTTTTGAGGAAGGAAAGCATTTAATTTTGAGGAGTTCCCATTTATCTATTTTTTTCTTCTGTTGCTTGTGCTTTGGGTATAAAATTTAGGAAGCTACATCCTATTAATTAATAGGTCCTGAAGATATTTCCCTACATTTCTTTTAGGAGCTTTATGAGACTGATTCTTATATTTAGTTGTTTGATCCACTTTGAGGTAATAAAAAATATAGCATGTAAGGTAAGGGTCCTCTTTTGTTCTTTTGGCTATTGATATCTCCCATGCCTAATTATTGAAAAGACTATTTGTCCTAGTTCAGTTTGGGGGCATTGTCAAAGATCAGTTGACCATAGTTTTTGTTGTCTATTTTTGCACTCTTTTTTTAATGTAGTTATATATTTTATTTTTTTGCATGGGCAGGCACTGGGAATTGAACCCGGGTCTCTGGCATGGCAGGTGAAAACTCTGCCTGCTGAGGCACAGTGGCCCGCCCTATTTTTGCACTCTTGATTCGATTCCATTGGACAGTGCTTCTTTGTGCCAGTACCATGCTGTTTTGACCACTGTGGCTTTATAAAAAGCTTATAATTAGGGAGTGTTAATTCTCCCACTTTGTTCTTCTTTGTTAGAATGCTTTTAGCTATTCGGGTTTCTCATGGTTTTGATTTATATTTCCCTAGTAGCTAGTGATAATGAACATCTTTTCATTTGCTTTTTGGCTATTTGTATTTCCTCTTTGGAAAAATGTCTATTCAAGTCTTTTACCCATTTTTTTAAATTGGGTTGTTTGCCTTTTATTGTTGAGTGGTAGGATTTCTTTACATATTCTGTATTTTAAACGATTCTCAGATATGTGGTTTCTAAATATTTTATCCTATTGTGTAGACTGCCTTTTCACTTTCTTGACAAAGTCCTTTGAAACACAGAAGTTTTTAGTTTTTGAGGAGGTCCATTTAGCTATTTTTTCTTTCATTGCTTATGCTTTGGGTGTAAAGTCTAAGAAACCGTTGTCTACCACAAGATCATGGAGATGTTTTCCTACAGTTTCTTCTCAAAGTTTTATGATCCTGGCTCTTGTATTTAGGTCTTTGATTCATTTGAGTTAATTTTTGTTTAAGGTGTAAGATAAGGGTCCTCTTTCATTCTTTTGGATAGGATATCCAGTTGTCCCAGCATCATTTGTCGAAGAGACTGCTCTGTCCCAGTTGAATGAATTTGGCAGCCTTGCCAAATATCAATTGACCATAAATGTACTGGTCTATTTTTGAACTTTCAATTCAGTTCCATTGATCAATGTCTATCTTTATGCCAGAACCATGCTGTTTTGACCCCTGTAGCTCTGTAATATGCTTTAAATAGGAAGTATGAGTCCTCCATCTTTTTACTTGTGATTGGTTTGTTGAGGTCTTCTATTTCTTCTTGAGCCAATGTAGGTTGTTTGCATATTTGTTGACATACAGTTGTTCATAGTAACCTCATATGATCTTTTTTATTTCTGTGGGGTCAGTAGTATTGTCACCCCTCTCATGTCTGATTTTACGTATTTTCATCTTCTCCCTTTTTTTGTTAATCTAGCTAAGGGTTTATCAATTTTATTGATTTTTTTCAAAGAACCAACTTTTGGTTTTATTGATTCTTTTCTTTTGTTGTTCTCATTTTCATTTATTTCTGGTCTAATCTTTGTTATTTCTTTCCTTCTTCTTGATTTGGGATTAGTTTGCTGTTCTTTTTGTGGTTCCTCCAGTGTGCAGTTAGTTCTTTGATTTTAGCTCTTTTTTCCTTCTTAATGTAGGCATTTAGGGCTATAAATTTCTCTCTGAGTACTGCTTTTGCTGCATCCCGTAAGTTTTGATGTGTTGTGTTCTCATTTTCGTTTATCTTGAGATATTTTCTGATTTCTCTTACAATTTCCTCTTTGACCCACTTATTGTGTAACAGTGTGTTGTTTAACCTCCATATATTTGTGAATTTTCTGGTTTTCCACCTGTTGTTGATTCCCAGTTTCATTCCATTATGATCAGAGAAAGTGCTTTGTATAATTGCAGTGTTTTAAAATTCGTTGATACCTGTTTTGTGACCCAACACGTGGTTTATCCTTGAGAATAAACCATGAGCACTTAAGAAGAATGTATATCCTGCTATTTTGGGGTGCAATGTTCTGTATATATCTGTTAGGTCTAGTTCATTTATCATATTATTCATGATCTCTGTTTCTTTATTGACCCTCTGTCTTGATGTTCTGTCTGTTGATATTAGTATTGAAGTCTCCAAACCTTATTGTAAAGACTTCTATTATGCCTTTCAGTTTTGCTAGTTTTTGCCTCATTCATTTTGGGGCACCCTGAAATGTTTATGATTGTTATTTCTTCTTGGTGGATTGTCTCTGTTTTTAATATATAGTGTCCTTCTTTGTCTCTTATAACAGTTTGCATTTTTAAACTATTTCATTGATAAAAAAACATAAAAACATACAAACATCCCATGGTGTACAGTCAGTGGTTCACAATATCATCACATAGTTGTGTGTTCATCACTATGATCAGTTTTTGAACATTTGCATCACTCCAGAAAAAGTAAAGAAAAAAGAAAAAAGAAAACTCATACATATCATACCCCTTACCTCTTTCTCTTATTGACCACTAGTATTTCCATCTAGCCATTATCTTTTAACCATTGTTCCCCTTATTATTTGTTTATTTTTTATCCATATTTTTTACTAATCTGTCCATATCCTAGAAAAAAGCAGGATCAGACACAAAATTTTCACAGTCACCTTGTAAAAGCTATATCATTGTACAGTCATCTTCAAGAATCAAGGCTACTGGAACACAGCTCTACAGTTTCAGGTACTTCCCTCCAACCACTCCAGTACATCATAAATTAAAAAGGGATATCTCTGTAGTGCATAAGAATAACCTCCAGGATAACCTCTCGACTCTGTTTGAAATCTCTCAGCCATTGATACTGTTTTTTTTCCTCATTTCTCTCTTCCCCCTTTTGGCCAAGAAGGTTTTCTCAATCCCTTGATGCCGGGTCCCATCTCATCCTGGGATTTCTGTTTCACATTGCCAGGGAGATTTACACCCTTGGGAGTCATGTCCCACATAGAATGGGGAGGGCAGTTAGTTCACTTGCCATGTTGGCATAGAGAATGAAGCCACATCTGAGCAACAAAGGAGGCTTTCTGGGGGTGACTGTTAGGCCTAATTTTAAGTAAGCTTAGCTTATCCTTTGCAGGAATAAGTTTCATAGGGGCAAACCCCAAGATCAAGGGCTTAGCTTGTTGATTTAGTTGTCTCCACTGTTTGCTAGAATAACAGAAATTCTCCAAGTGGGGAAGTTGAATATTTCTCCTTATTCCCCCCATCCCCCCAAGGGTGCTTTGCAAATACTCTTTATTCACTGTCCAAATCGATCTGTGATTTATTGGGGCATCATACTAACCTGGACAAACCAACAAAATCTCATGCCCTATTCAAGATTCCATGTACTTATGGTGTTAACTAAACTGATCATACAAGTTAGCTTAGGAAATGCACTACCCAAAATATAAATTTTGCACAAACAAAACATCTCTCCCTTTTGTCTCACACAGAAGTTCAAGTTTAAAACATGGACCGATAGCATCCTTTACTCAGTCTTCTGGTATACCTTAGTCCTATCCAGATCAGCTTCCTTCATATCTCTACTCGATATCTGATCACTTTTTCAGCTTTTTAGACAGTTCCTTTATGGGGCACTGCTGACTTTCATAGCTTCAGAGCTCTAACTCTGAGTCTCAGGTGTCACATAAATACCCAAAGTTTCTGGGAGAGACCATGTTATATACCAACAGCTCAGTATTTCAGAATTTAGAATTAACAGTTACACCTCCTGAATATATGCGTCTGCTGTAAGAGCTTATAACTTAGGACCCTTTACAATAAGCCCCAACCTGATAACCCATGCACTCAACTTTAGTTCACCGAATTTTTATGTTGTAGTTAGTCTACATGATTAAGGTATGATAATATTTGTCTTTTTGTTCCTGACATTTCATTCAACATATAGCTCTTAAGGTCATTCATCTAGTTGCATGCGTCACAACTTCATTCCTTCTTGCGGCTGCTCAGTAATCCATTGTATGTATACACCATAGTTCCCCCTTCCATTCCTCAGTTGTTGTACCTTAGGTCACCTCCATTCATTGTGGACCAGGAACACTGCCATGAGAAACACCAGTGTGCAAACATCTATTCATGTCCCCATACTCACTCAGTTCTTCTAGGTATACACTGAGCAATGGGGTTTCAGGATCAAATGGCAACCCCACCCCTAGTCTCCTACAGAACCACTACACTGCCCTCCAAGGGGCTAGACCTGTCACTCCCCTACAGACAGTGAATAGGTACATCTCTCTCCACATTTTCTCTAGCACTTGTTTCTCTCTGTTCATTTTTAAACGGTTTTATTCACACATCATACAATCCAGCCTAATTGTATAGACATGCCTTCGCCACCATTCTCTATCTGAAGACGTTTCCTTTTCTTCCAGAAAGAATCCATACCTCTTTCCTAATTCTCCTGCCTGTTGACATTCAGTTTTGGCATAATGTCTTTGTTACATTCAGTGGAAGCATATTACAATGTTACTGTTGACTACTGACCCTAGCTTACATTGTACAGTATATCATCCATTTTCAACACCCTGCATTACTGATATTCATTTATTCTCCCTCATACAAAAACTTTTTAATTTTTATATTTAATCAACATCATTATGCACTCTAGGCATACCTATAAATTATACCCTGTCAGTCTTTATCCTCTGTCTTTCCTTCTGGTTTCATATGTGCCCCCAGACCTTCTCCCTCTGTCATACTCCCATTCAGCTTCATTCAGCATACTTATATTATTGTGCTACAATCAGGTAATATTGTGCTATCCATTTCTGATTTTTTACAATTAGTCCTGTTCACAATCTGTATTCTTCAGCACCAACTGCCCAGTCTCTATCCTGTTTCTATCTCCTGATAACCCATATTCTTAAACTTCAATTCTCCAAGTTCACTCATTAATGTTAGTTCATATTAGTGAGACCATACAGTATTTGTCCTTTTGTTTCTGGCTAATGTCACTCAGCATAATGTCCTCAAGGTTCATCTACATTGTTACATGCTTCATGACTTTATTCTGTCTTAGAGCTGCATAGTATTCCATTGTATGTACATACCATAGCTTGTTTAGCCACTCACCTGTTGTTCTAGTTTGCTAGCTACCGGAATGCAACACACCAGAGATGGACTGGCTTTTAATAAAAGGGGATTTATTTCATTAGTTCTTCAGAGGAAAGGCAGCTAACTTTCAACTGAGGTTCTTTCTTACGTGGGAAGGCACAGGACATTCTCTGCTGGCCTTCTCTCCAATCCTCTGAGTTCCAACAACTTTCTGCATCTCCAAAGGCCTGGGCTGAGCTGCTAGTGCTGAGATGAGGTATGCTGAGCTGCTTGGGCTGTGCTACATTGAGCTCTCTCATTTACGAACCAGCCAATTAAATCAAACACCATTCATTGCAGCAGGCATGCTTCTTAGCTGACTGCACATGTAATCAGCAACAGATGAGGTTCACGTACCATTGGCTCATGTCCACAGCAACAGAACTAGGTGCCTTCACCTGGCCAAGTTGACAACTGAATCTAACTACCACACTCGTTGATGGACATTTGGGCTGTTTTCATCTCTTGGCAAGTGTAAATAATGCTGCTGTAAACATCGGTGTGCAAATATCCATTTGTGTCTTTGCCCTCATATCCTCTGAATAGATAGCTAGCAATGGGATTGCTGGATCATATGGCAATTCTATACTTAGCTTCTTGAGGAACCACCAAACTGCCTTCCAAAGTGATTGTACCATTTTACATTCCCACCTGCAGTGAATACGTGTTCCTCTTTCTCCACATCCTCTCCAGCACTTGTCGTTTTCTATTTTTTTGATAATGGCCATTCTGTTGGGTGTGAGATGATATCCCTTGTGGTTTTGATTTGCATTTCCCTAATAGCCAGTGAAGTTAAGCATTTTTCATGAGCCTTTTAGCTATTTGTATTTCTTCTTCTGAGATGTGTCTGTTCTTGTCTTTTGCCTATTTTTTAATTGGGTTGATTTTTGCTGTTGAGTTGAAAAATCTCTTTATATATTCTGGATACTAAACCTTTATCTGATATGTGATTTCCAAATATTGTCTCTCATTGTGTAGGCTGCCTTTTTACTTTCTTGACAATGTTCTTTGATGCACAAAAATGTTTATTTTGAGGAGTTCCACTTTATCTGCTTCTTTCTTCAGTGCTTATGCTTTGGGTATAAGATCTAGGAACCTGCCTCCTATTATAAGTTTTATGGGGTATTTCTGTACATTTTCTTTTAAAAGCTTTATGGTCTTAGTGGTAATGTTTAGGACTTTGATCCATTTAGAGTTAATTTTTGTATAAGGTATGAGATATGGATCCGCTTTCATTCTTTTGCATATGAATATCCAGTTCTCTAAGCACTGTTTATTGAAGAGTCTGCTCTGTCCCAGGTGAATTGGCTTGACTGCCTTATCAAAGATCAATTGTCCATAGATGAGAAAGCCTATATCTGAACACTCTATTCGATTCCATTGGTCAGTGTATCTGTCTTTATGCCAGAACTATGCTGTTTTGAACACCGTAGCTTCGTAATATACCTTAAAGTCAGGTAGTGTGAGACCTCCGACTTCATTTTTCTTTCTCAAGATATTTTTACCTATTGGGGCACCCTCCCCTTCCAAATAAATTTGGTTATTGGTTTTTCTTTTCTGAAAAGTAAGTTTTTAGGATTTTAATTGGCATTGCATTGAATCTATAAATGAATTTGTGTGGAATCTTAACTATGTTTAGTTTTCCAATCCATGAACATGGTATGCCCTTACATTTACTTAGGTCTTCCATGATTTCCTCTAGCAATTTCCTGCAGTTTTCTGCATATAAGTCTTTTGTATCCTTAGTTAAATTTATTCCTAAATATTTTATTCTTTTGGTTTCAATTGTAAGTGGAATTGTTTTCTTGATTTCCTCCTCAGATTGCTCGTTACTAGTGTATAGAAATAGTGCTGATTTTTGAGTGTTTATCCTGTATGCTGCCACTTTGCTGTACTCATTTATTAGCTTTAGTAACTTTGCTGTGGGTTTTTCGGGGTTCTCAACATATAGTATCATATCCTCTGCAAACGGTGAGAGTTTTACATCTTCCTTTCCAATTTGGATGCCTTTTTTTTTTCTTGTCTAATAGGTCTGGCTAGAATTTCCAGCACAATGTTGAATAACAGTGATGACAATAGGCACCGTCTTTTTTCTGATCTTAGAGAGAAGGCTTTCAGTCTTTCCCCATCTGGGACGATGTTAGCTGTGGGCTTTTCATATATTCCCTTTATCATGTTGAAGACGTTCCCTTCTATTCCTATCCTTTGCAGTGTTTTCATGAAGAAAGAATGTTGAATTTTGTCAAATGCCTTTTTTCTGCAGCAGTTGAGATGATTATGTGGTTTCTCTACTTTGATTTGTTGATGTGGTGTGTTACATTAATTGATTTTCTTATGTTGATGCATCCTTGCATACCTGGCATAAATCCCATTTGGTCATGGTGTATAAATACTTTTAATGTGCTGCTGGATTTTATTTGCAAGTATTTTCTTGAAGATTTTTGCATCTATATTCATTACAGAGATTGGTGTGTAATTTCTTTTCTAGTAGTGTCTTTCTCTGGCTTTGGTATGAGGGTGGTGTTGACTTCATAGAATGAATTAGGAGCCTTCTCTTCTCTTCAACTTTTTTGAAGAGTTTGAGCATGATTGGTACTAATTCTTTCTTGAGTACTTGGTAGAATTCACATGTAAAGCCATCTGTTCTTGAACTTTTCTTTACTGGGAGCTTCTTGATGACTGAATCAATCTCTTTACTTGTGATCGGTTTGTGTAGTCATCAATTTTTCCCAAGTCAATGTTGGTTATTCATGCCTTTTGAGGAAGTTGCCCATTTTATCTATGTTGTCTAGTTTATTTAGCCTATAGTTGCTCATAGTATCCTCTCATTACCTTCTGTATTTCTGTGAGGTCAGTGATTATGTCTCCTCTCCTATTTCTGATTTTATTTCTTTGCATCCTTTCTCTTTTCCTTTTTGTCAATCTTGCTAAGAGTCCATCAGTTTTATTGGTTTTCTCAAAGAACCAACTTCTGGTTTTATTTTCTTGATAGTTTTCATGTTCTCAATTTCATTTATTTCTGCTCTAATCTTTGTTATTTCTTTCCTTTTGTTTGTTTTGGGGTTAGTTTGCTGTTCTTTCTCTAGTTTTTGTCTAATGTTAATATAGCTACCCAACTCTTTTTTTGTATACTGTTTGTGTGGAATATCTTTTCCAGCCTTTCGCTTTCATCCTATTTGTATCCTTGGTTCCAAGGTGTATTAGTTACAGTTCTCTAGAGAAACAGAATCAACAGGGAACACTTACAAATATAAAATTTATAAAAGTGTCTCACATGACTGCAGGAACGCAGAGTCCAAAATCCACAGGGCAGGCTGTGAAGCTGACGATTCCGATGGAAGGTCTGGATGAACTCTAAAGGAGAGGCTCACCAGCCAAAGCAGGAAGAGAGGCTGTCTTTTCTGAATCCTCCTTAAAAGGCTTCCAGTGATTAGACTGAGCATCAGTCATTGCAAAATATACTCCCATTGGCTGATTAAAAATGGAATCAGCTGTGGATGCAGCTGACATTATCATGATCTAATTCTATGCAATGTCCTCTTTGCAACAGACAGGCCACTACTTGCCCAACCAGACAAACAGGTGCCACCACTTGGCCAAGTTGACACATGAACCTGACCATGACAGTCCACCCCTTGTCAACTTGGCAGCTATATATATCACCTTAAACCATACCTAATTTCCAAATAAAAACATTAAAACACACATTTTTTTTCCTTCCACCTAACAATACTCAACCGTTCTACATATAACTGCAAACACATTAACTCTCTCCAGAATAAGGTGCAAGTCCTTGGGTAATATTCATTCTTAAACTTGATATCTTACAACTTAAATGGTATAACAGGAACAAAACAGCATCACAGTCCTCGTTTCTGTAACTGATCACATGGTCGTAGTTCATATTTATCAATACCTTCTTCCACTACCCATTCCATGTTCCCTTTACCCTCAGCAAGCATTTCAGCTGGCCATGGTTCTTTGCCTGGTGGGGTGACCCAAACCTTCATTCCTGAAGTTTCAGACCCATTGATAGTCCTGCCTGGATTGGGCTGTTGAAGTTTTCCATTGATTTTAATCACAGGGCATGGTAGTACTAAAAGATGCCCTAGGGGAGTCCAAGAAAACTCTGCTTTACCTCCATTGTGTAATTGCAGTCCTATTTCCCCCTGATAGTCAGGGTCAGTCACCCAAGACAATAATGCAGTCCCCTTCTTGGCTTGTTGATCCAGGGGCAAGAGTAGCACATATTGACCAGGTGGCAGTCTTAGATTCCAGTTCAGTGGAATCACTGTTGTTTCTCCTGGTGGAAGCACTCCCCCTTTTGGAACTAAAACCTGTAGACTAGCAGAGCTTAAGGTTTCAGGGACAGGAAGCAAAAATTTTCCTAGTGGATCACTAGGGGTGATAATGAGTAGTGCCACTCCCATTTCCACCCTTTGCTTCCTGGACTAGTGAATCC
Source organism: Tamandua tetradactyla (assembly GCF_023851605.1). Taxonomy (NCBI): domain Eukaryota; kingdom Metazoa; phylum Chordata; class Mammalia; order Pilosa; family Myrmecophagidae; genus Tamandua; species Tamandua tetradactyla. The sequence goes on along the minus strand of NC_135353.1, from coordinate 48,595,906 downwards.
TGGCTATGGGAGAAAGAGCACCATACAGTGGTTGCTGATTCAGAGCATACACGGCCTCCTGGAGAACATTGTCCCACCCCTGCAAGGTTTTGCCACATGGTTGGCACCATAATTGGGTCTTCAAAAGGCTATTCCAGTATCCTGTCAACCCAGCTGGCTGTGGATGATCATGAACATGGTAAGATTAGAGAACTCCATGAGCATGTGCCCATTCCCGCATTCATATGCTGTGAAGTGGGTTCCTGATCAGAAGCAACCCTGTGTGGAATAACATGACAGTGGATAAGGCTTTCTTTAGGTTTACAGATAGTAGTTTTGGGAGAAGCATTGCATGCAGGGAAGGCAATTCATATCCAGAGTCCGTGTCTGTTCCAGTTAAAAAAAAAATCATTGCCCCTTCCATGATGGAAGTTGCCCAATATAATCAACCTGCCAACAGGTAGCAGGCTCGATCACCTTGAGTAATGTTGCCATATCAGGAACTGAGTGTGGGTCTCTGCTGCTGGCTGATTGGGCCCTCAGTAGTAGCCATAGCAAGATTGGCCTTGGTGAGTGGAAGTCCATGTTGCCAAGCCCATAGATAACCTCCATCCCTACCACCGTGTCCACTTTGTTCATAGCCCATTGGGCCATGGCAGGAATGGCGGAAGAAAGGAAGACCTGTACTCAAAGAACAGGTCATCTTATTTACTTGATTATTAAAATCTTCCTCTGCTGAAGTCACCCTCTGGTGAGCATATGCATGGGTCACAAATATCTGCATATTCTTTGCCTACTCAGAAAGTTCTATCCACATACCTCTTCCCCCATTCTCTTTGAAATCAATTTTCCAATCATGCTCCTTCCAAGTCCATGACCATCCGGCCAAACCATTAGAAGCAGCCTATGAGTCAGTATACAAATCTACCTCTAGCCAGATCTCCTTCCAAGCAAAGTGAACATCCAGGTGCACTCCTCAAAGTTTGACCCACTGGGAGGATTTCCCCTCACCACCATCCTTTAAGGACATCCCAGGATGGGGAAAAATGGGAGTGGTTCTTAAGAAACAGAATCTTAAAAATGGATTTTTTTTTTTATTAATTAAAAAAAGAATTAACAAAACAATTAGAAATCATTCCAATCTACATGTACAATCAGTAATTCTTAATAACATCACATAGTTGCATATTCATCATTTCTTAGTACATTTGCATCGATTTAGAAAAAGAAATAAAAAGACAACAGAATAAGAATTAAAACAATAATAGAAAGAAAAAAAACAAAAAAAACAAAAACAAAAAACCTATACCTCACATGCAGCTTCATTCAGTGTTTTAACATAATTGCATTACAATTGGGTAGTATTGTGCTGTCCATTTCTGAGTTTTTATATCCAGTCCCGTTGTACAGTCTGTATCCCTTCATCTCCAATTATCCCTTCTCTTTTTTTTTTTTTTTAATTAACGGAAAAAAAGAAATTAACCCAACATTTAGAGATCATACCATTCTACACATGCAATCATTAATTCTTAACATCATCACATAGATGCATGATCATCATTTCTTAGTACATTTGCATTGGTTTAGAAGAACTAGCAACATAACCGAAAAAGATATAGAATGTTAATATAGAGAAAAAAATAAAAGTAATAATAGTAAAATCAAAACAAAACAAAACAAAACAAAACAAAAACCTATAGCTCAGATGCAGCTTCATTCAGTGTTTTAACATGATTACTTTACAATTAGGTATTATTGTGCTGTCCATTTTTGAGTTTTTGTATCTAGTCCTGTTGCACAGTCTGTATCCCTTCAGCTTCAATTACCCATTGTCTTACCCTGTTTCTAACTCCTGCTGAACTCTGTTACCAATGACATATTTCAAGTTTATTCTCGAATGTCCGTTCACATCAGTGGGACCATACAGTATTTGTCCTTTAGTTTTTGGCTGGATTCACTCAGCATAATATTCTCTAGGTCCATCCATAAAAATGGATTTTTATGAATGGTTTTCTACTCTGACTGGACTCAAAGGCACTAAGGACTCTGATTTCCATAATCAGAATGACACTCCCAATCGATGGAGTGAGTTGGCAAAAGAAATAGTCAAAATATCACCATTCGATTCTCCTAATGCTTCGCTTGTACGAAGCTAGGCTCTGTGGGATAATGTTTTTGACACCTTTACAGAGTTTTGTGGAAATAAGAGGTATAAAGATTTTGACTGGTTGTTGTTAGATACAGTGGCTACATTAAGGAGTGAAAGGCTTCAAACAAGAAGCTTCAGTGCCGTCCGACAGATGTAGAAGCTTCTATGAGTCTCCTGAAGGAAAATCTTATTTCCTGTAGCCGTAGACTTGAGATCTCTGAAAATCAGACTCAGAATCTTATTGTTAGAGTAGGAACTTTACAATGTAAACTGAAATCTCAGTGTTGCATGGTGTCTGCTGTTAAAGTGAGGGCATTGATTGGAAAGGAGTGGGACCCTGAAAAATGGGATGGTGACATATGGATTGATAATGATGTCTGGGGGCGAGGTTGAAACCCTAGGTCATGCTGAGTCTTCTCTAGATAACCCTGTAATAGTTTGCCCTGAGGACATTACTGCCCCACCTCCATCCCGCTTTGAGGAGTTGGCCACCCAACCTCCTCCTGAAGGGATTAGCCCTAGACTGATTAATCCTGTTTCACCCGATGAAACTGCAAATGAAGGCCCTGAAGCAAGTAGCTTGGAAGTTATTTCTAATTCTTTTCATGACCCACCCACATCACCCCTCATTTCTTCCAGACCTATAACTAGACTAAAGTCCCAACAGGCCCCTAAAGGTGAGGTACAAAGTATCACGCATGAGGAGGTACATTATACTCCAAAAGAACTGTGTGAGTTTTCCAATTTATGTAGACAGAAATCAGGGGAATATGTGTGGCAATGGATTTTAAGGGTGTGGGATAATGGTGGGAGGAATATAAGGCTGGATCAGGCTGAATTTATTGATGTGGGCCCACTAAGCAGAGATTCTGCATTTAGTGTTACAGCTCAAGGGGTTAGAAAAGCTATTAACATTTTGTTTGGATGGTTGGTTGAAATATTGATCAACAGGTGACCAGTATTACCTGAGGTTGAAATGCCAGAACTGCCCTGGTATAATTTAGATGAGGGGATCCAGAGGCTTAGAGAGATTGAAATGTTAGAGTGGATTTATCATGCAAAGCCTGCTCTTACACCCCAGGAATGTCCGGAGGATGTACCTTTTACCAGAACAGTGAGGAATAAATTTGTGAGACTAGCACCATCATCCCTGAAGAGCTCTGTAGTTGCACTTCTCTGTAGGTCAGATATTACTGTAGGAACTGCTGTCACTGAGTTGGAATCCTTAAACACAATGGGGATAACAGGATCCCGAGTTGGCAGAAGCCAGGTGGCAGCACTTAATCGCCAAAGACAGGGTAGAAGTGGCTATTATAATAGACAGCAAACTCAAAGCAGGAGTCAAAATTATATGACTCTCAGAGATTTGTGGCATTAGCTAGTAAATCATGGGGTACCTAGAAATACAATAGATGGGGAATCTACTAAATTCTTGTTCGCGCTGTATAAACAAAAGAGTTCTACGTCATGTGAACAGAAGTCTAACCTAAATTACAAAAACAGAGTCATGACCCCTTAATTTCCAGACTTGAGACAGTTTACAGACCCAGAGCCCCTTGAATGAAGGGGAGGCCAAGTCCCTTTTTGGGAGAACCCTGTTACACTGCCACAAATTTATACTGTTACTCTTCTTCCAAGCCTTCCCCAAGGAGACTGAGGGCTTTTATCAGGTTGTGCACTGGGGAAAAGGAAATGATCAGATATTTTGGGGATTATTAGACACTGGTTCAGAAGTGACATTAATTCCAGGGGACCCAAAATGTCACTCCGGTCCATCAGTCAGAGTGGGGGCTTATGGAGGCCAGGTGATCAATGGAGTTTTAGCTCAGGTCCATCTCACAGTGTGTCCAGTGGGCCCCCAGACCCATTCTGTAATGATTTCCCCAGTTCCAGAATTTGTAATTGGTATAGACATACTGAGCAACTGGCAGAATCCCCACACTGGCTCTCTAACTCGTGCAGTGAGGGGTATTATGGTTGAGAGGCCAAGTGTAATTTACTAAACCCCTACCTAGCAAAATAGTAAATCAGAAGCTATACCAGATTCCTGGAGGGATTGCAGAGATTACTGCCACTCTTAAGGACTTGAAAGATGCAGGGGTCATGATTCCCACCACATCTCCATTCAACTCTCCTATTTGACCTGTGCAGAAAACAGATGGGTCTTGGAGGATGACAGTGGATTATCGTAAGCTCGACCAGGTGGTAACTCCAATTGCAGCTGCTGTTCCAGATGTGGTATCATTACTTGAGCAAATCAGTACATCCCCTGGTACCTGGTATGCAGCTATTGATCTGGCAAATGCTTTTTTCTCAATAGCTATTAGTATGGACCACCAGAAACAGTTTGCTTTCAGCTGGCAAAGTGAGCAATATACTTTCACTGTCCTACCTCAAGAGTATATCAACTCTGCAGCCCTATGTCATAATGTTGTCCGCAGGGACCTTGATCATTTCTCCCTCCCACAAGACATCACACTAGTCCATTATATTGACGATATCATGTTAATTGGACCTAGTGAGCAAGAAGTAGCAACTACTCTAGACTTACTGGTAAGGCATTTTCGTGTCAGAGGATGGGAGATAAATCCAAGAAAAATACAGGTGCCTTCCACCTCAGTGAAATTTCTGGTTGTCCAGTGGTGTGGGACATGTCGAGATATCCCTTCTAAGGTGAAGGATGAGCTGCTGCACCTGGCCCCTCCTATGAACAAAAAAGAGGCACAATGCCTAGTTGGTCTCTTTGGATTTTGGCGACAACATATTTCTCATTTGGGTGTACTACTCCGGCCCATTTATTGAGTGGCTGGAAAAGCTGCTAATTTTGAGTGGGGACCTGAACAAGAGGAGGCTCTGTGACAGGTCCAGGCTGTTGTACAAGCTGCTCTGCCACTTCGTCTGTATGATCCAGCAGATCCAATGGTGCTGGAAGTGTCAGTGGCAAATAGAGATGCTGTCTGGAGCCTTTGGCAGGCCCCTGTAGGAGAATTACAATGCAGACCCTTAGGATTCTGGAGCAAAGCCTTACCATCTGCTGCAGATAACTACTCTCCTTTTGAGAAGCAGCTTTTGGCCTGCTACTGGGCCTTAGTAGAGACTGAACGCTTAACCATGGGCCACCAAGTTACTATGAGGCCCTAGTTGCCTATCATGAGCTGCGTGTTGTCTGACCCACCAAGCCATAAAGTTGAGCATGTGCAGTGGCACTGTATTGTAAAATGGAAATGATATATATGAGATAGGGCCAGAGCAGGTCCTGAAGGCACAAGTAAGTTACATGAAGAAGTGGCCCCAATGCCCATGGTCTCCAATCCTGCCACATTACCCTTGCTTTCCCAGATTAGAAATATGGCCTCTTGGGGAGTTCCTTATAGTATGTAGACTGAGAATGAGAAAACACGGGCCTGGTTTCCAGATGTTTCTGCATAATATTCAGGAACCTCGCAGAAGTGGACAGCTGCATAGTATAACCCCACTCCTGGTACCAAGATGTATTAGTTAGGGTTCTCTAGAGAAACAGAATCAACAGGGAACACTTGCAAATATAAAATTTATAAAAGTGTCTCACGTGACCACAGGAACATAGAGTTCAAAATCTGCAGGGCAGACTGTGAAGCCGACAATTCTGATGGAGGGTCTGGACGAATTCCACAGGATTGGCTCGCCAGCCAAAGCAGGAAGAGAGCCTGTCTCTTATGAATCCTCCTTAAAAGGCTTCCAGTGATTAGATTGAGCATCACTCATTGCAGAAGACACTCCCCTTGGCTGATTACAAATGGAATCAGCTGTGGATGCAGCTGACATGATCAAGATCTAATTCTATGAAATGTCCTCATTGCAACAGAACAGCCAGCACTTGCCCAATCAGAGAAACAAGTACCACCACTTGGCCAGTTTGACACACGAACCTGACCATGACACAAGGTGAGTCACTTATAGACAGCATATAGGTGTATCATCTATTTTTTTTTAACCATTCCGCAATCTGCATCTTTTAATTGGGGAGTTTAATCTATTAACATTCAGTGTTACTACTGTAAAAGCAGTAATGTTCAGCCATTTTATCCTTTGGCTTTTTATGTCATATCTTGTTTTTATTTTTCTTTTTACCCTTTTATTTACCTTTACTGATAATCTTCATTTATACTCTCTGCTCTAAGCTGCTTTTTCCCTTCTTTTCTTTTCAGTCTACAGAACTCCCTTTAATTTGTTGTAGAGGCAGTCTCGTATTATTAACAAATTCTCTCAGCTTTTGTTTATCTGTGAATATTTTAAACTCTGCATCATTTTTTTTTTTTGGCTCCAGCATGGTAGGCAAGAAATGTGTCTGCTGAGCCATGGTCACACCACCCTCTGCATCATTTTTTAAGGACAGTTTTGCCTGATGAAGAATTCTTGGCTGTCAGTTTTTTTCTTTCAGTATCTTAAAATAGCATACCACTGCCTTCTCACCTACATGGTTTCTGATGAGAAATCAGTACTTACTCTTATTTAGCCTCCATTGTATGTAATGGATTGCTTTTCTCTTGCTGCTTTTAGAATTCTCTCTTTTATCTTTGTCTGTCTGATTAATATCTGTCTTGGAGTAGGTCCATTTGAATTTATTCTGTTTGGAATATGTTGTTCTTGTTGGATATTTATATTTATGGCTTTTGAAGAGTTGGGAACTTTTTACCTATTATTTCCTTAGATTTTCTTTCTGCCCTTTTTTGCTTCTATTCTCCTTCCAGGACACCCATGATGCATATGTTTGTGTGCTTCGTCGTTCATTCAGGTTCCTGAGACCCTACTCAAATTTTTCCAATCTTTTCTCTATCTGTTCTTTTGTCTGACTGATTTTGGATGTCCTGTCTTCTAGGTCACTGATGCTTTTCTCTACCTGTGCAAATATGCTGTTGTATTCCTCTAGCATATTTTTAATGCAACTTCATTGGTCACATGATAAAAGCTATATAGTTATACAATCATTATGAAAGATCAAGGCTACTGGATTACAGTACAATAATTTTAGGTATTTCCTTCTGGCTATTTTAATATATTAGAAACTAAAAATAAATATCTATATAACAAGTCGATAGTCATAATCATTTGTTAAATCTTGATTTGTTATTTACACCTCCTGTCATTTGATCATTCTCTCAATCTTTTCTGGGCAGTGACCATTTTAACTTCTAAAGGGTGTTGATCTTAAGGCGGTAGAGGAGTGAAACTGGTTGACATTCTTGGAGAGCCTGGTACCTCTGCATTTTAGGGCTTTTCTGGCAAAGAAACAATCTGGAGGCCTTAAGTTTCTGTTTTAAAGTTTAAAGAAAAACTTTTATAGAATCTTAGATAGAGTCCAGGGTATTCTTTCAGGTTCTCAGGAATACTGATGGTTGGAACTTGGCATACTGTGGCAGTTTTGAAATTCTAACTGAAGCTTGCATAAAATTAACCTCCAAAATGACCTCTTGACTCTATTTGAAATATCTTAGCTGCTGAAACTTTATTTTATTTCATTTCTTTTCCCCATTTTGGTTAAGAAGGCATTCTCAGGCCCACAATGCCAGTATCAGGATCATCCCTGAGAGTCAGGTACCATGTTGCCAGGGAGACTTATGCCCCTAAGAGTCATGTCTTACATTGGGCAGAGGGTAGTGAGTTTATTTGCAGAGTTGGCTTAGGGAGAGAAGTCACATCTGAGCAACAGAAGAAGTTCTCTTTTTATAAATATACCTATATCTTAGGTATATTTATAAAAAGAGATAAGTAGGTTTACTTCTTTGCAGAAATAAGTTTCATAGTGGCAAGCTTCAAGATTGAGGGCTTAGCTTATTAAATTGGGAGTCCTTAATGCTTGAGAAAATAGCAGGAACGCCCCCAATGGGGAAATTTAATATTTCCATCTTTTCCCCCTTTCCCTCAAGGGGACTTTGCAAATACTTTTTTTATATTCTTCCTGGAATACTCTGGAATGTATCAGGGTATTACATTAACCTGTAACAAGATCTCATTTCCTATTCTAGGTTCCATGTAATTATGTTGTTTAAATCAGCTTGCCAGACAGGTAAATTAGATGGTGTGCTATAGAAAATTTAAATTCTGGACCAAATAAGCATGAGTCCTTTGGTCTCACATAGAAGTCGAGTTGTCAAAATACAGACAATATCATCTTTTTAAATTGTGAAATATAGCATATATATGAAAAAGCACTAAGTTCCATGTACATTTTAACAAGAAGTTTTAGAACAGATTTTAAAGTTTAGTATGGGTTATATAATTCCACGATTTTTTGTTTATTCTTCCAGCTGGTCCAAGACACTGGAGACCAACAGAAGTAACAATATAATGATTCTGCAGTCATACTCATTTGTTAAATTCTATCTTCTCCATTAAATTCTTCCTTCTCTTTAAATATACATACATATACATAAAAGCAATATATTTCAAAGTACATCGCAACAATTAAGTTATAGAACAGATTTCAGAGTTTGGTATGGGCTACAGTTCCCAATTTTAGGTTTTAAATTCTAGCTGCTGTGAGGTATTGGAGGCTAAAAGAAATATCAGTATAATCATCCAGCACTCATACTTATTTGTTAAACTTGATCTCTGTATAACTCCACTGTCACCTTTGAGCTTTCTCTCACTCTTGAGGTGTATTTGGGCTATGCCCATTCTAACTTTTTCATGTTGTAAGGGGCTGTTGATAAAATGGAATAGAGGGGTGGAACTAGTTGATGCTGTGGAAAGGCTGGCCCCTCTGCATTTCAGGACTTATCTGGTAACTCTCCAAAACATACATCTGGAGGTTGTAGGTTTGGGATAGTGACCCTAGTGCATGGAACCTTTGTAGAATCTTATATAATGCCCCAGGTATTCTTTAGAATTGGCAGGAATGGTTTTGGTAATTATGATAGGTAGCAGTGTCTAACTGAAGCATGTGTAAGAGTGACCTCCAGTTTAGTCACTCGACTCTATTTGAATTCTCTATTCAAATAGAGACTCTATTTGAAGTATTTGTTACACTTCTTCTCCCCTTTTTGGTCAGGGTGGCATTGTTGATCCCATGGTGCCTGGCCAGGCTCATCCCTGGGGGTCATTTCCCACGATGCCAGGAAGACTTTCATTCCTGGATCTCATGTCCCACGTAGGGGAACAATGGTTTTACTTGTAAAATTGGGCTTAGAGAGAGAAAGGCCACATCTGAGCAACAAAAGAAGTCCTCTGGAGATGACTCTTAGGCATACCTATAGGTAGGCTAAGGTTCTGCACTATATACATAAGCTTTAAAAGTATAAGCCTCAAGATCAAGGGTTTGGCCTATTGCTTAGGGTGTCCCTAATGTTTGGCACAGTATCCAGGGTTTCCCCAGTGGTAAAATTCAATAGTTCCATAATTTTTCTCCCATCTCTCAAGAGAGTTTGCGAGTGGTTTTTGATTATATGCTTAATATGCTCTGGGATGTATCCAGGCATTACATTAAACTATACAGGATTAAAGGCTCTCATTCTTATTCTGGGCTCCCTGTGTTTTGGGTTGTTTAAATGATCTATCCAGACAGATTGAGTTAGATTATTTGCTACAGAGAATTTAGGGTCTGGACAAAATAAACCTTTCTTCCTTTGGTCTCAAAGAGTAGGTGAGATTCTAAAATATAGACAGTATCTTCCTTACCCCTGTATTCTGAATGACCATAATCCCTACCTGATTGGCTTCATTCCCATCCCTAAATACAAGGTTATACATATATAAAACCGTCCATCAAAATACAGAAAAAACAATTACCACTCCAGACTAAATGTGACTGCTATAAGAGCTTATAATCTAGGCCCCTGTTTTCTTATAAGTATTTACTAAATGAGATCATACAATATTTGCTCTTTTGTTTCTGGCTTATTTTGCCTCACCAAATGTCCCACAGGTTTGTTCATATCATTGTATTCCTCACAATTTCATTCCTTTTTGTAGCAGCACTTTGTTCAATCAATGTTTACACCATCGTTTGCCAATCTGTTTCTTGGTTAGTGCATCTTTCAGCCACCTCTATTGACTGGGCCTCATGTAAAATGTGCAAAGTCAACAGTCCATCAACACTTTCAATTTTAGATGATTTCATTGTTCCCAAGAGAAAGATAGCTAATAAGCATATCCTCACCAAATAGAAAATCCAAACCTCTCCCTAACTCTTGTCACTACCCCCATTATGTACCCCTGATATTGCTGTGGTACTGTTGATGTTTTCCTCTTAAAAATAACCCAGAGCATGCAATATCATCTTTCCCTTATACCCTGAAATTATACACTCTTTGTATAAGATTCATATCTTTGCAGTAGTTCATGCAAAAATGTATTTATATTTGAGTGTTAATTGGTAGGACATGAGTTTACAAAACCCTTTCAATCATGTTCACCTTCAATATGGTAATATTACTTATAGACCCACTAGTGAACCACCTTCACTTCTTTCTATTTCCTTATAATTAAGTTCAACCTCATTAGAAAACTCTTCAGCCATCTACAGCTTTTATGTATCTCTAGGTCCCCTATATTCAGTATTATAAGCCTCTGATTTTACCTTTACATGGTTATAAAAGTGGAATCATATGGTATCTGTCCTTTTGTGTTTGGCTTATTTCACTCAGCATTATGTCCTCAAGGCTTATGCATCTTGTCATGTGCTTCAGGACGTCATATCATCTTACTACTGCATAACATTCCATTGTCTGTATATAGCACATTTTGTTAATCTGTTTGTCTGTTGATGGGAACTTGGATTGTTTCCATCATATAGCGATTGTGAATAGTGCTGCTGTGAACATCAGCGTGAAAACATCTGTTTGAGTCACTGCTTTCAGCTCTTCTGGATATATACTGAATAGTGGTATTGCTGGGTCATAGGGCAACTCAATATTTTGTGCTCTGAGGAACCACTACACTGTCTTCCATAGCGGCTGTTCCATTACACATTCCCACCAGCAGTGCATAAGTGTCCCAATTTCTCCACATCTTCTCCAACATTTGTAGTTTCCTCTTTGTTTAATAGCAGCCATTCTTCCAGGTGCAAGGTGGTATCTCATTGTAGTCTTGAACCACATTTCCCTTATAGCTAATGAAAATGAGCATCTCTTCATCTGTTTTTTAGCCATCTGTATTTGCTCTTCAGAAAGATGTCTATTCATATCTTTAGTCCACTTTATAATTGGGTTGCTTGTTCTTTTGTTGTTGAGTTGTATGATTTCTTTCTGTATACAGGATAACAAACCTTTATCCAAGGTGGGGTTTCCAAATATTTTCTCCCATTGAGTTGGCTGCCTCTTCATCTTTTTTTAAAATTTTTATTATTAAAACCAATCAACATACAATATGAACATTCGTTTTTTTCATCACAGTTGTATAGTCATCATAATGATCATTTCTTAGAACACTTGCATCAATTCCGAAAAAGAAATAAAAAGAAAACAGAACAAAATTCATACATACCATATCCCTTACCCCTCCCTTTCATTGATTGCTAGCATTTCAATCTACTAAATTTATTTTAACATTTGTTCCCCCCATTATTTATTTATTCTTCATCCATATGTTCTACTCATCTGTCCATAAGGTAGACAGAAGAAACATCAGACATAAGGTTTTCACAATCACACAGTCACATTGCAAAAGCTATATCATTATCCAGTCATCTTCAAGAAACATAGTTACTGAAACACAGCTCCGCATTTTCATACACTTCCCTCTAGCCTCTCCATTACACCTTAACTAACAAGGTGATATCTGTTTAATGTGTAAGAATAACCTCCAGGATATCCTCTCGACTCTGTTTGGAATCTCCCAGCCATTGACACTTTATTTTGTCTCATTTCTCTTTCCCCTTTCGGTCGAGAAGGTTTTCTCAATCCCTTTGTACTGAGTCCCAGCTCATTCTAGCATTTCTGTCCCATGTTGCCAGAAAGGTCCACACCCTGGGAGTCATGTAGAGAGGGGGAGGGCAGTAAGTTTGCTTGTTGTGTTAGCTGGAGAGAGAGGCCACATCTGAGCAACAAAAGAGCTTCTCTTGGGGGTGACTCTTAGGCCCAGTTTTAAGTAGGCTTAGCCTATCCTTTGGGGGTTAAGTTTCATATGAACAAACCCCAAGATTCGGGGCTCAGACTATTGCTTTGGTTCTCCCCATTGCTTGTGAAAATATCAAGAACTCTCCACTTGGGGAAGTTGAATTTTCCCCCTTTCTTACCAATCCCCCAAGGGAACTTTGCAAACTCTTTTTTATTCACTGTTCAAATTGCTCTGGGATTTATCGAGGCATCACTCTGGACAAACCTACAAAATCTCATGCCCTACTCAAGATTCCATGTACTTATGATGTTCAATTAAGCTGTCCACATAAGTTATATTAGGAAATACACTAGTCAAAATATAAATTTTGTACCAAATAAGCATTTTTTGCTTTAGTCTCACATCTAAGTTAAAGTTTTAAAATATTAATTACCATCTATTTTCCATACCCTGCAATATTGACGTTCCTTTGTTCTTCCTCATGCAAAACATTTTTAAATTTGTACATTTAGTCACTATCATTATACACTCCAGGCATTCCTAGATTATACCATTTCAGTCTTTATCATCTATCTTTCCTTCTGATTTCATTTGTGCCCCAGGCCTTCTCCCTCTATCATTCTCACGCTCAACTTCATTCAGTGTTCTAACATTATTGTATTACAGTTAGGTAGTATTGTGCTATCCATTTCTGAATTTTTACAACCAGTTCTGTTGCATAATCTGTATATCTTCAGTTCCAATTATCCAGTATCTACCCTATTTCTATCTCCTGATGACCTCTGTTCTCAACTGAAATTCTCTAAGTTCATTCATTAATGTTAGTTCATATCAGTGAGACCATACAGTATTTGTCCTTTTGTTTCTGGCTAATCTCACTCAGCATAATGTCCTTAAGGTTCATCCGTGTTGTTACATATTTCATAACTTTATTCTGTCTTACAGCTGCATAATATTCCATCATATGTATGTACCACAGCTTATTTAGCTACTCATCTGTTGATGGACATTTGTGCTGTTTCCATCTCTTGGTAATTGTAAATAATGCTGCTATAAACATTGGTGTGCAAATGTCTGTTTGTGTCTTTGCCCTCATGTCCTCTGAGTAGATACCTAGCAGTGGTGTTGCCGGATCATATGGTAATTTTATACTTAGCTTCCTGAGGAACCGCCAAACTGCTTTCCACAGCAGTTGCATCCTTTGGCATTCCCACCAACAGTGGATAAGTTTGCCTCTTTCTCCACATCCTCTCCAGCACTTGTCATTTTCGGTTTTATTGGTAATGGCCATTCTGGTGGGTGTGAAATGATATCTCATTGTGGTTTTGACTTGCATTTCCCGAATAGCCAGGGAAGTTGAGCATCTTTTCATGTGCCTTTTAGCCATTTGTATTTCCTCTTCTGAAAAGTGTCTGTTTAAGTCTTTTGCCAATTTTGTAATTGAATTGGCTGTCTTTTTGTTGTTGAGTTGAACAATCTATTTATATATTCTGGATGCTAGACCTTTATCTGATATATTGTTTCCAAATATTGTCTCTCATTGTGTAGGCTGTCTTTTTACTTTCTTGATGAAGTTCCTTGATGCACAAAAGGGTTTATTTTGAGGAGTTCCCATTTATTTATTTCTTTCTCCAATGCTTGTGCTTTGTGTGTAAGGTCTAGGAAACTGCCTCCCATTATAAGACTTATTAGATATTTCCCTAAATTTTCTTCTAACAGTTTTATGGTCTTAGAGCTAATGTTTAGTTCTTTGATCCATTTTGAGTTAATTTTTGTATGTGGTGTGAGATATGGATCCTCTTTCATTCTTTTGCATGTGTATCCAGTTCTCTAGGCACCATTTATTGAAGAGATTGTTCTGTCCCAGATTATTTGGCTTGACTGCCTTATCAAAGATCAGTTGTCCATAGATGAGAGGGTCTGTATCTGAACACTCTATTCGATTTCATTGGTCAGTGTATCTATCTGTCTACCAGTACAATGCTGTTTTGACCACTGTAGCTTCGTAATATGCCTCGGAATCAGGTAGCGTGATACCTCCAACTTCATTTTTCTTTCTCAGGATATTTTTAGCTATTCAGGGCACCCTGCCCTTCCAGATAAATTTGGTTATTGGTTTTTCTATTTCTGAAAAGTAAGTTTCTGGGATTTAATTGGTATTGCATTGAATCTGTAAATCAATTTAGGTAGTATTGACAGCTTAACTATATTTAGTCTTCCAATCCATGAACATGGTATGCCCTTCCATTTGTTTAGGTCTTCTGTGATTTCTTTTAACAATTTCTTATAGCTTTCTCTGTATAGGTCTTTTGTCTCTTTAGTTAAATTTATCCATAAATATTTTATTCCTTTGGTTGCAGCTGTAGATGGAATTTTTTTCATGATTTCCCCCTCAGATTGTTCATTACTAGTGTATAGAAACACTACAGATATTTGAGTGTTGATCTTGTAACCTACCACTTTGCTGTACTCATTTATTTGCTCTAGTAGTTTTGCTGTGGATTTTTCAGGGTTTTCAACATATAGTGTCATATCATCTGCAAACAGTGAGAGTTTAACTTCTTCCTTTCCAATATTGATGCCTTGTATTTCTTTTTCTTGTCTAACTGCTCGGGCTAGAACTTCCAACACAATGTTGAAGAATAGTGGCGATATGGACATCCTTGTCTTGTTCCTGATCTTAGGGGGAAAGTTTTCAGTTTTTCCCTATTGAGGATGATGTTAACTGTGGGTTTTTCAAAAATTCCCTTTATCATGTTCAGAAAGTTCCTTTCTACTCCTATTCTTTGAAGTGTTTCAGCAGGAAAGGATGTTGAATTTTGTCAAATGCCTTTTCTCTATCATTTGAGATGATCATGTGGTTTTTTACTTTCATTTGTTGATATGGTGTATTACATTAGTTGATTTTCTTATGTTGAATCATCCTTGCATACCTTGGATGAATCCTATTTGGTCTTGGTGTATAGTTCTTTTAATATGCTTTTGGATTCTATTTGCAGGAATTTTGTTGAGGATTTTTGCATCTATATTCATAAGAGAGATTTGTGTGTAGTTCTCTTTTTTTGTAATATCTTTGTCTGGCATTGGTATGAGGGTGATTTTGGCTTCACAGAATGAGTTGGGTAGCTTTCCCACCTCTTCAATTTTTTTGAAGAGTTTGAGCAGCATTGGTACTAATTCTTTCTTGAATGTTTGGTAGAATTCATAAGAAGCCATCTGGTCCTGGACTTTTCTTTTTGGGAAGCTTCTTAATGAAAGATTCAGTTTCTTTACTCATGATTGGTTTGTTGAAGTTGTCTATTTCTTCTTGAGTCAATGTTGGTTGTTCATGCCTTTCTAGGAAGTTGTCCATTTCATCTACATTGTCGAGTTTATTAGCATAAAGTTGTTCATAGTATCCTTTTGTTCTAGTTTGCTAGCTGCCGGAATACAATATACCAGAAGCAGAATGGCTTTAAAAAAGGGGAATTTAATAAATTGCTAGTTTACAGTTCTATGGCCGAGAAAATGTCCCAGTTACAACAAGTCTATAGAAATGTCCAATCAAAGGCATCCAGGGAAATATACCTTGGTTCAACTAGGTCGATCAAGTTCAGGGTTTCTCTCTCAAGTGAGAAGGCACATGGTGAACACAGTCACAATTTCTCCCTCATCTCACAAAGGCACATGGTGAACACGGTCAGGGTTCATCTCTCATCTGGAAGGGCACATGAAGAACATGGTGTCATCTGCTAGCTGCTTCTTCTGGCTTCCTGTTTCATGAAGTGCCCTGAGAGGCATTTTCCTTCTTCATCTCCAAAGATCGCTGGCTCGTGGACTCTGCTTTGTGGTGCTGCAGCATTCTCTGCTTTGTCTGAATCTCCAGTCTCCGAAATGTTTCCTCTTTTATAGGACTTCAGAAACTAATCAAGACCCACCTGAATGGGTGGAGACATGTTGTCACATAATCCAGTTAAACAACCACTCTTGATTACATCACATCTCCAGGGAGATGATCTTATTACAGTTTCAAACATGCAATGCTGAATAGGGATTAGAAGAAATGGCTACCTTTACAAAATGGGATTAGGATTAAAACATGGATTTTCTAGGGTACACACATCCTTTCAAACCAGTACACCTCTCATTACTTCCTTTATTTCTGTGAGGTCCGTGGTTACATCTCCTCTTCCATTTCTGATTTTATTTATTTGCCTGCCCTCTCTTCTTTTTGTCAACCTCACTAATGGTCCAAGAATCTTATTGATTTTCTCATAGAACCAACTTCTGGTTTTGTTGATTTTCTCGATTGTTTTCTTGTCCTTGATTTCATTTATTTCTATTCTAATCTTCATTATTTCTTTCCTTTTGCTTACTTTAGGGTTAGTTTGCTGTTCTTTCTCTACTTCTTCCAAGTGGACAGTTAATTCCTTGATTTTTGCTCTTTCTTCTTTTTTGATATAAAATATGGCAATAAATTTCCCTTTTAGCATTGGCTTTGCTACATCCCATAAATTTTGATATGTCATGTTTTCATTTTCATTTGCCTCGAGGTATTTACTGATTTCTCGTGTAATGTCTTCCTTGACCCATGTTGCTTAAGAGTGTGTTGTTGAGCCTCCCTGTATTTGTGAATTTTCTGGCACTCTGCCTATTATTGATTTTCAACTTCATTCCTTTATGATCTGAGAAAGTGTTTTGTATGATTTCAATCTTTTAAAATTTATTGAGATTTGCTTTGTGACCCAGAAAATGTCTATCCTTGAGAATGATCCATGAGTACTTGAGAAAAAGATGTATCCTGCTGTTGTGGGGTGCAATGTTCTATAAATGTCTGTAAGTCTAGCTCATTTATTGTATTATTCAAATTCTCTCTTTCTTTATTGATCCTCTGTCTAGATGTTCTGTCCATTGATGAGAGTGGGAAATTGAAGTCTCCAATTATTATGGTAGATTTGTCTCCTTCTCTTTCCAATGTTCTCAGTGTTTGCCTCATGTATTTTTGAGCATTCTGGCTCGGTGCATAAATATTTATGATTATGTCTTCTTGTTGAACTGTTCCTTTTATTAACACATAGTATCCTTTTTTGTCTCTTTTCACCATTTTCCATTTAAAGGCTAATTTGTTGGATGTTAGTGTAGCTACTTCTGCTGTTTTCTGGTTGTTATTTGCATGAAATATCTTTTCCCAAGCTTTCACTTTCAAGATGTTTGTCCTTGGGTCTACAATGCGTTTCCTGTAGACAGCATATAGATGGGTCCTGTTTTTTAATCCATTCTGCCAGCCTGTCTTTTGATTGGGGAGTTTAATCCATTAACATTTAGTGTTATTACTGTAAAGGCAGTACTTTCTTCTACCATTTTGCCTTATGGATTTTATATGTCATATCTAATTTTCCTTCTTTTTACCTTTACTGATAGTCTTCATTTCTATACTCTTCTCCATACCTCTCTCTCCTGTCTTTTCCTATCTGTCTCTAGTGCTCCTTTTAGTATTTTTTGCAGAGCCAGTCTGTTGGTCACAAATTCTCTCAGTGATTTTTTGTTGGAAAATGTTTTAATTTCTTCCTTATTTTTGAAGGACAGTTTTGCTGGATATAGAATTCTTGGTTGGCAGTTTTTCTCTTTTGGTAATTTAAGTAAATGATCCCACCATCTTCTCGTCTCCAGGGTTTCTGCTGAGAAATCTACACATAGTCTTATTGGGCTTCCCTTGCATGTGATGGATTACTTTTCTCTTGCTGCTTTCAAGATTCTCTCTTTCTCTTTGACATCTGACATTCTGATTAGTAAGTGTCTTGGAGCATGTCTGTTTGGATCTATTCTGTTTGGGGTATGCTGCACTTCTTGGATCTGTAATTTTAAGTCTTTTATAAGAGATGGGAAATTTTCAGGAATAATTTCCTCTATTAGTTTTTCTCCTCCTTTTCCCTTCTCTTCTCCTGTTGGGACACCCACAGCAAGTATATTCATATGCTTCATGTTATTCATTTCCCCAAGTCCCTGTTCATATTTTTCCATTCTTTTCCCTATATTTTCTTTTGCTTGTTGGATTTCAGATGTCCTGTCTTCCAGTTCACTAATCCTATCTTCTGCCTCTTGAAATCTGACATTGTAGGTTTCCATTTTTTCTCTCTTCTACTGTGCCTTTCATTCCCATAATTTCTGTGATTTGTTTTTTCAGACTTTCAGTTTCTTCTTTTTGTTCATCCCTTGCCTTCTTTATATCCTCCCTCAATTCAGTGATTTGAGTTTTAATGAAATTTTCCATGTCTGTTCAAACATTCTGAATTAATTGTTTCAACTCCTGTATCTCATTTGAGTTGTTGGTTTGTTCCTTTGACTGGGCCATATCTTCAGTTTTCCTAGCATGATATGTTATTTTTTGCTGGCGTCTAGGCATTTAATTACCTTAATTAGTTTATTCTGGAGATTGCTTTCACTTTTTCTACATAAGCTTTTCTTGGTGAATGACTTTGTTGTCTACCTGTTCTTTGGCATTAGTTCAGCTTCTTCTGGACCTCTAGCTTAGGTTTTGTTTAACAGATCAGAATTTTTCAGATTTTGTTTTCTTGTTTCTTGCCCTGCCTGTCTGGTGCCTTTCCCTCCACCCCCACCCTTAGTAGGGTCTACTTAGGTATCATAGACCCCAGCCAGATTTTCCCAGACTAAACTGCCCTCCTGTCAGGAGGAAAGAGTCACCTGCATCAGTGTTACCTGAGAGTGAGACCCAGCAGGTTGAAAGACTTTTCTATGAAGTCTCTGGACTCTGTTTTTCCTATCCTGCCCAGTATGTGGTCCTGGTCTGCCTGCAGGTCCCACCAGCATAAGATGATGTAGTACCTTTAACTTAGCACACTCTCCCTGCTGGGGGCGTAGTGGAGACAGAGGAGAGGTTGTAATCTGGTTTTAATTGCTTCACTTTTCCAGACCCTGGGGTCTGAACTCATTGAGGGAGGGATTCCACCTGAGCTGGGCCCCATACCTCTCCTGAGGAAGGCACAGGCTCCAGACAAATACTCAAACAAGCTGAATTCTGCCTATGCCTGGGGCTATGGAGCCCGAGAAGCCTTACAGCTATATCCAAAGAACAGTCAAGCCATAGAAACACAGCCACCAAAATGAAAGAGAAAAATCCTTTTCAGAGCAGGACCCCCATTCCTTGGGTTTGCCAATGATGAACTTAAGTTGGTACGTTGCTCTGTGTATCCAGGTCCTGTGTGCCCCCTCCTTTCCTTCAGGGCCCAGATCTTTTCAGATCCAAAGAAAACCTCTATTTTGTTTTTTCTTTTTCCTGTCAGCCCTTCCCCCTCTGTTGATGCAAAACCCAATGATCTCTGCTTTTATTCGAGGTTCAGCTGAGCTGGGGGCATATTTTTAGTAGTCAGTATATGTTAATTATTCTACAATTGGCATTTAGTTGCACTCAGCCCCTGCTGCTGGTCAAGGCTCTTTTCTTTCCCTTCTGGGAAGCAGCCTGTGGGGAAGGGCCTGGGCTGCCACGGCTTGGAGAACTCACGGTTCTGGGTGGGCTCGCAGCCTGTCCAGGTGGTCCAGACTAGTGTACACTGTGTCCAGTCACTGACGTGGCCCCAGCAGTTGTTCTGTACTGTACCTGGCTATTTATTAGCTGCTCTGGAGGATGAACTAAATCCTACACCTCACTAAGCCACCATGTTGGTCCTCCTCTCACCACTTTCTTTATGGCAACTAACACGTCTCCACTTTGCCTTGTTGATGCTTCAAACTCCTTAAATCTCCAAACAGAGTTCTTTCTTCCACATTTCTTATCTCTACTATGTCAGTGGTATTGCTATCATAGACAGTTGGCATCAGTTTTTATTCTTCTGCCTTCCATTGACTCACACTGGTGGCTGCCTCATGAGCCCATTCTTTGTCCCTAGTGTCTTAATATCCTTTCTCTCTTGAATCCTATTTCTTTTGTCTCCTTGAAGTGGTTTAGGAGATTTGTTAGAACATCTTTGATTAGTTTCAAATTCTATATCTCTTCTGACTTTTTAATTTGTTCCTTTGACTGGACTTTATCTTCCTTTCTTAGTATTACTTGCTAATGTCTGGCCATCCGATTATCTTGTTGGGTTTATTCTGAAGATCAGTTTCTCTCTCTTGTCTGGGATTTTGCGTTGATTGGGTTTGTGTTAGGACTCTGAAAGTTGGCTTGTCAGTATTTCCCAGCCAAAACAGGGCTAGGAAACCAGTCTGGGGTGCAGGCCTGTTCCAAAGCACCCTGGGGAGAGAGTCAAGAAAGATGCCCAGAAGCCTTTATTTCACCTCTTAACGGGTGTATTTTCCTGGTTTGCCTAGCAGATGGTGCTCTTATTGACCAATAAGCTTTTTTAAGGCTCCCTGAAGGTGTGCTTTCTGGGCTGCCCAGAAAATGGTGATCTTTAGCGACCTATTCCCCTCAGCCTTAAGAAGTTAGGATATTTTTATCCCTCTGGCTATTCCTTCTCTGAGTAGGTGGAAACAATCGCATGGGTGGCACCTGTCCAGGATAGGCTAAAGCAGTGAGATCCAGCAGTCTAAATTTGCCGGCTAATAGCTGGTTCAGTACTAGTTCTTGCCCCCCTTGTTCTCAGGGGGTGGGAAGCGCTTCTGCCGCTCTCACAGTCTGTAGCAGCAGGCTGGGCAGTGACCTGGTCTTCCCCAAACTGCCTGTCTAAAGTGTGAGGTGTAGGCACCAGGGGCCTTGGCCAACCAAATTCTTCACAATTTTTCACTGCAGTTTCTCAGCCTCCTAGTCCCATTGTTCCTTGGATGCTGTGCTGTTCTCCTTTGGTCTTTGGAGCCCCAGAACTGTTGTTTCAACCAATTTCTGCCCATCCATTAGCTGTTTTGGGGAGAGGAGTGAGCCCTGCAACTCCCTATTTTACCATCTTCCCATGAGCAGTACTTAATAAATTTTTGAGTGAATAAACTAGGTTTCTAAATCAAACAAATTTTAATTGATATTAAATGGTTACATATATGTGTAGCTCTTTTATGGACCCATTCATTTGTTCCTGTGTACCAGACTGTATAGTGATTGAGTACAGGCTCTAAAGACTGATTGCCTAGTTGTATCACTGCTTTGCCATCTTCTAGCTGAGTGATATTAGGCATGATATTTAATTCTGTGTCTCAGTTCCCTCATCTATAAAATCAGAAAACATATAGGAGGTTCAACACACAGTCACCGAGTACCCAAATTTTAGCTACAAGTATTATAAATCTTATTAATTAAATGATTTATTAAAACCTCCAGTGTTCCAGGAACTGTGCTGCACAATAGGAATACAGAGTTTTTGGTTCCTGTTTTCAGAAAACTCATAAGCTAGTTAAAAAAAAGTGTGAACAAGAAGCATGTATAGAGTCTATTGGAGGAAGGAACCAGTTTTACGGGAAGGAGCAGTGAGGGGTAGTAAGCTTTTTTTTTTTTTATTTTTAGCTTTTTTTATTGTATAGTATAACATATATACAAAGCAAAGAAATAAAAATGTAATTGTTTTCAAAGTACTCTTCAACAAGTAGTTAGAGGACAGATCCCAGAGTTTGTCATGGGCTATCATATGATCCTCAGATTTATCCTTCTAGCTGCTCCAGAATATAGGAGGCTAGAGGGCTTAAATATTTTTTTATCACCACAATCAACTTTTATTCCTTCTCTTTTTGGTGAAAAATAATATATATACAAAAAAGCTATAAATTTCAAAGCACAGCCCCACAATTAGTTGTAGAACATATTTCAGAGTTTGACATGGGTTACAATTTCACAATTTTAGGTTTTTTATGTCTAGCTGCTCTTAAATACTGGAGACTGAAAGAGATATCAGTTGAATGATTCAGCATTCATATTCGTTTGTTAAATCCTTTCTTCTCTTTATAGCTCTACCATCACCTTTGATCTTTTCATCCCTCTCTTTAGGGGTGTTTGGGCTATGGCAATTCTAAATTTTTCATATTTGAAGGGTCTATCACTAATATGGGGTAGGGAGATGGAACTATCTGATGTTCTAGAGAGGCTAGGCTAGGTTTCAGGACTTATCTGGACCAGGGACCCATCTAGAGGTTTTAGGTTTCTGGAAAGTTACTCTAGTGCATGGAACCCTTGTGGAATCTTATATATTGCCCTAGATGTTCTTTAGGATTGGCTGGAATGGTCCTGGTTGGGGGTTGGCACGTTATGATAGGTAGCAAGGTCTAACTGAAGCTTGCATAACAGCGACCTCCAGAGTAGCCTCTAGAGTCTATTTGAACTCTCTCTGCCACTGATACTTTATTAGTTATACTTCTTTTCCCCCTTTTATTCAGCATGTAATTGTTGATCCCATGGTGCCAGGTCTGGATTCATCCCTAGGAGTCCTCTCCCATGTCACCAGTGAGACTTTCACCCCTGCATGTCATGTCCCATGTAGTGGGGAGGGCAATGATTTCACTTGCAGAGTTGGACTTAGAGAGAGACTGAGGGCACATCTGACCAATAACAGAGGTCCTCCAGAAGTAACTCTTAGGCATGCCTATAGGTAGTCTAAGCTTCTCCACTACCTACATAAGCTTCACAAGAGTAAGCCTCTTGATCAAAGACATGGCCTATTGACTTGGGTGTCCCTAAAGTTTCACACAGTATCAGGGGATTCCCTAATGGTAAAGTTTAATAGTTCTATAGTTTTTCTCCCATCCCTCAGGGGACTTTGCCAATACTTTTTAATTATCTGGTTAATATACTCTAGGATGTATCCAGGCATTACAATAATCTTTACAGGATTAAAGAACCTCTTTGTTATTCTGTGCTCCCTGTGCTTCAGTTGTTCAAATGAGCTATACATATAGGTTCACTTAGATTATGTACTACAGAAAATTTCAATTCCAGACCTGATAAACCTTTCTTCCAGTGGTCTCAAAGAGTGTGTGTGGTTCTAAAATACAGATACTGGCTTCCTTACCCCTATGTTCTGGATTACTTTAATCCCAACCTGTTCGGCTTTGTTCTTATCTCTAAATATCAGGTTATATATATAAAAGAGCCTCTCAAAATTTAGAAATAATAATCACCACTCCAGACTTAATGTGTCTGCTCTAAAAGGTTACAATCTAGGCCCCTGTTTTCTTATAAGCATTTTCTAAAGGTGACCATACCATTGTTGTTTTTTTGTTTCTGGCTTATTTTATCTCACTGAATGTCCTACATGTTCATTCACATCATTGCATGCCTCATGACTTTGTTCTGTTTTGTAGCAGTACACCGTTTGTTCATAAGTATACACCATTGTTCACCAATCTACTCCATCAGTGTATCCTTCAGCCACCTGCATTCATTGGGCATCATGCACAGGGCGCAAAGTCCACAGTCCATCAACATTCTCAATTTTAGATAATTTCATTGTTCCCAAGAGAAAGAAAACAAATAAACACACCCTTGCCAAATAGGAAATCTAAACCGCATCTTAACTCTTGTCCCTCACCCCATTATTTACTTCTGCTGTTACTGTGGTAGTGCTGATGGTTTCCTTTTTTTTTTTTTTTTTAATTTTTTTTATTAATCAAAAAAAGAAAAGAAATTAACACAACATTTAGAAATCATTCCATTCTACACATGCACTCAGTAATTCTTAGTATCATCACATAGATGTATGATCATCATTTCTTAGTACATTTGCCTCGATTTAGGAAAAGAACTAGCAAAACAGCAGAAAAAGATATAGAATGTTAATATAGAGAAGAGAATTAAAATAATAATACTAATAAAAAATATATATATATAAAAAGGAAAAAGAAAAAAACAAAAACAAAAGATACAAACACACAAACAAAAAACCATATTTCAGGTGCAGCTTCATTCAGTGTTCCAACCTAGTTACATTACACTTAAGTATTATTGTGCTGTCCATTTTTGAGTTTTTGTATCTAGTCCTGTTGCACAGTCTGTATCCCTTCAACTCCAATTACCCATTATCTTACCCTGTTTCTAACTCCTGCTGGTCTCTGTTACCAATGATATATTCCAAGCTGATTCTCGAATGTCGGTTCACATCAGTGGGACCATACAGTATTTGTCCTTTAGTTTTGGGCTAGACTCACTCAGCACAATGTTCTCTAGGTCCATCCATGTTATTACATGCTACATAAGTTTAGTCTGTCTTAAAGCTGCATAATATTCCATCGTAGGTATACGCCACAGTTTGTTTAGCCATTCGTCTGTTGATGGACATTTTGGCTGTTTCCATCTCTTTGCAATTGTAGATAATGCTGCTATAAACACTGGTGTGCAAATGTCCGTCTGTGTCTTTGCCCTTAAGTCCTTTGAGTAGATACCTAGCAGTGGTATTGCTGGGTCGTAATCCATTCTGCCATTCTATGTCTTTTGATTGGGAAATTCAGTCCATTAACTTTTAGTGTTATTACTGTTTGGATAATATTTTCCTCTACCATTTTGGCTTTTGTATTATATATATCATATCTGATTTTCCTTCTTTCTACGCTTTACTCCATACCTCTCTCTTCTGTCTTTTCATATCTGACTCTAGTGCTCCCTTTAGTATTTCTTGCAGAACTGGTCTCTTGGTCACAAATTCTCTCAGTGACTTTTTGTCTATAAATGTTTTAATTTCTCCTTCATTTTTGAAGGACAATTTTGCTGGATATAGGAGTCTTGGTTGGCAGTTTTTCTCTTTTAGTAATTTAAATATATCATCCCACTGTCTTCTAGCTTCCATGGTTTCTGCTGAGAAATCTACACATAGTCTTATTGGGTTTCCCTTGTATGTGACAGATTGTTTTTCTCTTGCTGCTTTCAAGATCCTCTCTTTCTCTTTGACCTCTGACATTCTAACTAGTAAATGTCTTGGAGAATACCTATTTGGGTCTATTCTCTTTGGGGTGTGCTGCACTTCTTGAATCTGTATATTTAGGTCTTTCATAAGAGTTGGGAAATTTTCAGTGATAATTTCTTCCATTAGTTTTTCTCCTCCTTTTCCCTTCTCTTCTCCTTCTGGGACACCCACAACACGTATATTTGTGCGCTTCATATTGTCATTCAGTTCCCTGATCCCCTGCTCAAGTTTTTCCATTCTTTTCCCTATAGTTTCTGTTTCTTTTTAGAATTCAGATGTTCCATCCTCCAGTTCACTAATTGTAGCTTCTGTCTCTTTAGATCTACCATTGTAGGTATCCATTGTTTTTTCCATTTTTCCTTCTTTGTCCTTCACTCCCATAAGTTCTGTGATTTGTTTTTTCAGATTTTCTATTTCTTCTTTTTGTTCAGCCCATGTCTTCTTCATGTCCTCCCTCAGTTTATTGATTTGGTTTTTGAAGAGTTTTTCCATTTCTGTTCGTATATTCAGCATTAGTTGTCTCAGCTCTTGTATCTCATTTGAACTATTGGTTTGTTCCTTTGACTGGGCCATATATTCAATTTTCCGAGTGTCATCCATTATTTTCTGCTGGTGTCTGGGCATTTGATCAGATTTCCCTGGGTGTGGGACCCAGCTGGTTGAAAGGTTTTTCTGTGGAATCTCTGGGCTCTGTTTTTCTTTTCCTGCCCAGTAGGTAGCGCTCGTGGCGGTCGTCTGTCTGTGGGGCAGTCGGCCCGGGAAACCGTGCGTGGAGGCGGGGGTCGCTGGCCGCGGCTTGGGGGAGTGCCGGTCCAAATTGCCCAGCTGGCCCGAGACGCCAAGCGTGATGGGAGGGCCCCGCTATCCAACGTTCCCAGTCAGACCGGGGAGCCACATGTGTGGAGGGGACCCCAGTTGCCAGCCGCCCGGCCGGGAAAACACGCGCCCCTCGGGTATCTCACCGCAGCGGATTCTCCCCGCCCGTTTAGCCGTTCCAGAATGGGGTACGCTGTCTTTTTGGTCTCTGTCGTGACTCCGGGAGCTGTTTCGTATTGTTTCTGTTTCTTTAGTTGCTTTTCTGGAGGAGGAACTAAGACCCGCGCGTCTTACTAAGCCGCCATCTTCTCCGGAAGTCCTCCATCGGCCTTTCTTGAGTGAACATAACCTCCTGTTGGTGCCTCTGTCCTAACTGGACTAATTTCAGCCAGAAACCTACAGCCTGTTGAAGTGAGAGTATTTCACAGTTGGGTACCAGCTCCAGCAAATGTTCAGTGATCATGGACGAAATACTTTAGAAGAAGCTATTGGCTTTGAAAATATAGATGCAAAAAGATGCCTAATAAGATCATTTGCTAATTTTTTTTTTTGTTTGGTGCATTAGACCATGCTATCAGACACACAGCATTGGTCATACTGTATACAAAACATCCAATATCTGTGATGGCAGTTTCCACAGGACAATTTCAGTGAGACTATTTTTTGTTCATTCATTCACAGACAACTTCTGGGCAGCCACTATGTGCCAGTAACTGGCAGAGCTCTGGAGAAGCAGTGATAAGAGCAGGTCCCGCAGCCCAGCCTTCGCCCCACGTGCCGAGCCCCACCCCGGCGCTAGCGGCCTTTTAAACACCCCCACACTTACTTATTACTCCCTCCCCCCTACACACGCCCGGACGGCAGCCTGATGTTTTCCTTTTGAACGTAGCTCATAGTATGCAGTAGCAATTTTCCTCCTGTACCCTGGACTTAGTCACTCTTTGTACAAGAATCATATCTTTGAAGTAATTCTTGGAAGAACTAATTCTTATTTCTAGTTTTAATCAGTGGGACACATAGGTCTATACAACCCCTTTCAATCTTGTTCATCTTCAATATGGTAATATTATTTATAGACCCACTAGAGAGCCGCCTTCATGCCTGTCTATTCCCTTACATTGGAGTTCAACCTCGTTAGCTAGCAGTTCACCCATCTCTAGCTTCTATATATCTCTAAGTCCCCTATATTCTGTTTTATAAGCCTCTGTTTATACCTTTATGCTGGTCATAAAAGTGGAATCATATACTACCCGTTTTGTGTCTGGCTAATTTCACTCAGCATTATGTCCTCAAAGCTCATCTATCTTGTCACGTGCTTCAGGATGTCATGTTGTCTTAGAGCTGCATAATATTCCATTGTATTTATATACCACATTTTGTTGATCCACTCGTCCATTGATGGGCATTTGGTTTGTTTCCATCTTTTGGTGATTGTGAATAATGCTGCTATGAACATCGGTGTGCAAATGTCTGTTTGTGTCATTGTTTTCAGCTCTTATATACCAAGTAGTGCTATTGCTGGGTCATAGGGCAACTCGATATTTAGTTTCCTAAGGAACGGCCAAATAGTCTTCCATAGTGGCTGCACCATTATACATTCTCACCAGCAGTGCATAAGTGTCCCAATTTCTCCACATTCTCTGCAACATTAATAGTTTCCTGTTTGTTTAACAGCAGCCCTTCTTATAGGTGTGAGGTGGTATCTTGTAGTCTTGATCTGCATTTCCTTTATAGCTAATGAAAATGAGTATATCTTCATGTGCTTTTGAGCCATCTGTATTTGCTCTTCAGAAAAATGCTTATTCATAACTTTAGCCCATTTTATAATTGGGTTGTTTGTTCTTTGGTTGTTGAGTTGCATGATTTCTTTGTATATACAGGAAAACAAACCTTTGCTGATATGTAGTTTCCTAATATTTTCTCCCATTGAGTTGGTTACCTCTTCACCTTTTTGACAAAGTCTTTTGAAGTGTGAAAGCATTTGATTTTGAGGAGTTCCCATTTATCTATTTTTTTCTTTTGTTGCTTGTGCTTTGGGTATAAGTTTTAGGAAACTACCTCCTATTACTAGGTCTTGAAGATGTTTCCGTACGTTTTCTTCTAGAAGCTTTATGGTGAGGGTAGTAAGGTTTTATAGAAGAAATAAATCCTGAGGTTTTTAATCTGTGGGTTCACAGTACTGGTATGTTAATATCAAATAGGTGTCAAAATTCCTTCTGTGGTTCTTTAGACATAAGTTTTAGAACAGACTTTTCCTATCAGATTTCCTCAACAAGACCCTCTAACAAGACTAAGAGGCCCCATCCTGTGTTTTGAAGCCCAGAGAAACCATTTTTGCCACGCATCAACACGCTGTCAGGCATACCCAAGTGTACCAAATATGTGTTGAACAATTTTCTTTTGAGTAAAGCTCCTCTTTCCTTCCTAATTAAGCCAGAGGGCCATCAGGGGCAGAAGACTACATTTTCAGATGCCTCTCTCTCCCTCTGGATGATTTTTCTGAAAAGGTTGGTCTTACCTTCCTTTCCCAAACAATCAAGTAGGAGGGATAGTAGAAAGTGGAATGCTTTCTAAGAAAAGGTCAGGTGGGGTCTCTTGCTCCTTTAATCGAGGCCACTCAGCGGGTGGGACTGAAACTGTGTTTAAAGTATTGAGGAGATGGACAGGGTACAGGTAAATGAAAACCTTTATGCTTTTGTATCTCAGAAAACCAATGAAACCATTGAGGCTTGTCTATTTCCCCCAAGTAGTTAATGAGCTCAACAGAATTTAGAGTTCCTAGTGTTCCTGTGAAGCTGATTTTGGCAGGTGATAAGCAGATTGTAAAAGGGTTTATTATTTGAGCAGAGCTTTGGCTGCCTGACTTTTAAGATTGATTATTTATTTTACATGTTATATAACAAGAGTATTGGGCAATGCTCAGAAGAGGCTTTCTGGGCTAGTAATGTAAGGACTTCTCTGACTGTTTCCTACCATCAGAACAGGATTCTAGCTATGGAGTAAGGGGCAACCTTCTAAACAGGGCCCAGGCCATGGCTTTTGTTTAACCCCTAATCAGACCTTCTCACTGGTTTCTTTAAGGTTCAAATACGTTGAAATTTCCATTAAGTCCCTATCCCAAGAGCAATACGTACATGAGTTTGTCATTTCTCAAGCTTTCACTGGTAATGTCACATGCCTTTGAAAGAAATGTTTTTTAAAGGCGTGTTTTGGTTCTTTGCAATAAGTAATCATATATGGAGTCCCTGATTGTCTTAGCAAGTAGAATCTCTGAAAGGTGGGGCCTTAAGCTGATTAGAGTGAACAATAGCCAAGAAATGTTCCCTTCTTCATGAAGAATGCCGTAGTGAAATTGTCCCTAGCCCTTTTGATTTTAACTTTAAGGCTTTGCGCTTTCTACCATCCTCTGGACTTGTGCTAGCTCATTGAGGATCCAGACACTATTTTTGGACATTTTAGAGACAGTAAATGAGAGAAATTCTCTTATTCCAAACCTTAAAAGGAGGTTAAGCCAAGGTCCAGAAGAAAATGAGATGGCCTTGATAGAAATATTAGTTGTGTCTCCTGTTTTGTTTTTCTTTTGTTTGGTTTTTATGGGAGCCTAAATTTATGAAGAAGTTCTGTTTATGGAGACTATATGTCAGCATTTGTCTCCAGTGATGTTAGTAACTGGAAAGTAGCAGAATGAGGTGATGGATGCCTAGGAAGAGATTTTGTGAGATATTGAATAAATTTTAGATGTTTTATGATATTTTAAAAATGTGTGTCCTTGGGAGAGAAGGCTTTTACCCTTGAGGTTACTATTTCAGGTCTAATATCCTGCCTCTGCGACAATATTTTGTTGGAAAATCTTGGGAAGCATGTAAAATCCAACCATCCTGGCACAGTGTACTTCTCTAAAAGGAACTATACGTCCTGAGAGTTACAAACTTAATTTCTTGCAGTAAAGCATCTGGCATCCTAGATGCTTGCTTTAGCTCCTAAAATTGGTCAAGATAGGCTAAGCTCTGATGTCACATAAAGTCTGATTCAGGCTGGTTGGCCTTCTTATTAGAGCAATGCCATCTGAAACACATGACCTTCCAGGAGACCATAACAGGGAAACAGACAGTGGAAGACTGCCTAATGTTAACTGTCTCATCCCAGAAATGACAAACATCACTTCTGCACATGTTTCACTAGCAGGAACTAGTCACCTAGGCCCAGTCTAACTGTAAGGGAGACTGGGATATGTAGAGGCATACGAGGAATATGTGGTGGCTGCTAATAGTCTCTGCTACATACTTGGATACTGACTGACCCTTAACTTCCCATTCCATTTTCAAGGAACATATGGCTGATGATGATTTTCTGATTCTGTAAGGAACTGGACTATGACCATCAAAGCACTTCTTCAGAATCTAAAAGAGTGCTTGTTTCATCTGAGGAGAATAGGCAGGACAGACAATTTGTCAGTTATAGTCCTTTTCTTTTTCCTACCCTCAAACACATTCTCCCATCTACTTCTGTCTCAAGAATAACACCCATAAGAACCTAAGAATTGCCCCCAGGTCAAACGTCTTTCTCACTCTAATCCCAAGAAATAGGTCTTACTGAAGCTCCGAGGGAGTCTGATAAGAAAGTGTGTTATTCTTTATGAGGTTGACCTTACAAAGTCGATGCAGGTTGTGCCTATGTCTACAGTGTCCCTAATGACTCAGAGTTGATTCACAATAAATTAATGATAAACTCTGACAAGATTGATTGAGCAGAATTGGTGAGAATGGGGTGTCCCAGTGTTCTTGAGTATCACTGAGAGAGGGACCCTTCACACTCCCCTACCAAAGTCCAGGTCCCCATAGTTAATGTGATCTTTCTCCCAAGAAGAGGATCAACAGTTGAGCCATTTCCAGATTTCACACTAGAAGTGAAGAAGTTCCATGAAAGCACCTGTGAATTAAGAAGTAGCTGCCTGTTCCTGACCTAATTCATAATGAACCATAACCACTATATATGTATAATCTTGTGGTATTTGGTGACTTTGGTTGATAGCTTTGCTTTCATAAAATCCCTTGCAAAAACTTGCTGCTGCTGCTACTGCTGCTATTTCTCCTTTGGTTGAATCTCAGAGATGACCAAACTGAGGAAGTAATTTACTCTTAATGCCTTTAGTGTCTTTTATAGGACATGAGTGGTTGGAGTTCATGGAAACCAACCCCAGGAGTGCAAATCTGCAGGAATTGCAGCCTTGCATATACACCTTTCTCAAGGGGAGGCCCTTAAGTCAGATGTAAATAAATTATCTGCAAAGTAACAGTTTGGCCGATTAGCTGGTTAACTTGGAGGGAGGAGCAGAAGTGAAGAAGGAAGGGGTTAGGAAGCGCTGTTTATAAAATAGAGTCATGATGATTGGTTGTCACTTTACTTCTTCTGGCTTCATTTCTATACTCCTTGTGGATCTTGTTACATTGACTTTAGATGAGACTCACACAAATAGCCAGTTATTGAATATAAATATAAATAGATTATAGTGTCACTGCCAGGCTCATTATGGCCACAGTAATTTTAAGACCCAGGTACAGCATTCACATTGTTGGTGCTTACCATTTAAAAATATTTCATATACATAGATATTATGCCCTTTATAATGTGTATGTAATTGTTTCCCACTTCTTTCAGATTAAATAGCTTTGTAAAATTTCCTTATGTAATCTTGAATTCTGATTGGGAAAATGTTTGAGGGTTGCTGTTTACATTTCCCCTCTCTTCCCCAATAACAAAATTTTGATTCTTCCATTTGGTGTTTTTATCTCTTCCTCTTCTTATCTGATATCCCTGCTGTTGATTGTCACTTTCCTCACTAATTTTCACCCTCTACCAAACATCAAATCCTAAGATTTTTCTTCTTTTTTGTGTCTTTTACTTGAATTGTTGTGTTTGATTTCTAGGAAAACTTTTAAATGATTAGAGGTATCCAACTTTGAGCCAGTTATAATCTCTGAGACTTTTGTGATCTTTCTAAGGAGTTCACAATGAAAGTATTCCATGTGTAGTGCTTAATTCATCATCCCCAAATATGTAGAAACTAGATGGGGGGCAAGTTTTGCCCCTCTTACCTTATTTTAAGAATGGACAAATTGAAATTCAGAGATGATAAAGAATTCTCCATCATCATTCATCCTGCTGGTTGTTTGATGTCCACACCAAAATAATAAAGTGATAGGCCCCTGCATGCTGTATTATTACCTCCTTTCTAGGCTAAAAATGACACTGGGACCATCGGGGGTGAAAGGGAATTGCTCTGCTTTCTGTATGGGTTAATGATCTGTCAGACCCTGGTAGAGATGGAACTTCTCAGCTGGAGGTTCATAGAAGGCAGGGACCCCAACATTGAGGCAATCCCCCTTTTATGTCCTATGTTTAACTGGGCCTTTTGGGATTGACTGAGCTCTCTAAGCAGAACCCCATGGTAATCCTTGTCTACAGAGCATGTGGGGACTGTGGAGTTTAGCTGCCAAGAATATTATAGATAATGGAAATTGTTTTCAAGTGTTGTTTCTTAAAGTAAAAATGTAATGGCTGAGAATGAGAGGGAGAATGGCCTTCTCTTCAGCTTATTAAATGAGAAATGTCTCTGAAAGTGGTTTCTAAATTATAAAAACATGGAACACATGATAGTTATTGTGATTATATTGTAAATTGCAGGTGTTGCTTTTCCCCCAAGATTTTTAGGGAAGACCTCAAAATCTTGGTTTACTTCTCATTAGTGCATTTTTATGTCATTGGGTTTCTCTCAAGATCTGACTTAGCACTAGAAATCACCATTTTTATTTCTTCAATGCTCCATATTTCCTCTGAAAACAATGCAGAAATGCTCCTCTGTTGTAGGATAGAGTAATTCCCAAAGCTAAGGTTGCCCCTGCTTTGTCAGCACTTCATTTCCCAAAAGAAGAATCTGGCACGGCCTCATGTTTATTCTTAGTTACTTTTCCCAATTTTTTGTTACTAAGATTGTTTGAGTTGGGGTGGAGACAGGGAATCTCGAGACATGACCTGATCCAAGGCACATATTCAGTAGCACTTGTCCCCAGACCAGACTTCTGGCATGCTGTGCTTTCTGGAAACTTGCCCCAAACCTGGAAAGAAGAAATGGCCTCAAATTCTCTCAAATACATACTGACAGCATTAAAGCCAGGGACTTTATTCCCCAAGCCTCTTCTAATGCCTTGTTTATAACGTAGCTCTAAAGAGTTTTGCAATCTGGTTTCCTAGCCTTAACAGTTTAGAAGCAATAGGAAGAGTTGGTTTGGGGAGAGGGACTCAGACTGAGAAGGGAAGTGCCAGCTGAAGGCCTTATATCTGGTGAAGCAACAGGAAAACAAAATAGCAAGCACAACAAAGGGAGTTTATTATGATTACTCTGAATTAACTGGAAAAATGTTCAAATGGGTTAAGAAATCTGGGAAGCATGTAATATATGCATATATATTTCTCGTATCAAAAATAACTAAACGTTTTGATATTTAAAGGATAAGATTTCCTTATCTGTACAAAATTCACTTCTAACTTTGCCATACCATAGCTAAAGCAGAATTATGAGGTATTTCCTTATAATAGCAATATAATGTTTTCTTATAATAAGGATTTGAAGCTCCAAGAGGGACTGAAACTTGTTTTGTAGAAGTGATTCAGGCATCAGGTAAGAATGTGATTTGAGTGCTGAATTCACTAATTCTATGATTTAGTACCTATAGAGGTGTCACATTTCAGACTCCCTCAACTACCCATAGGCTTTTTCTCACATTCCTTAGATTGGCCCAGGAGTTGCTGCATGCCTCCATGGAAGACCTGGCTGTATGGGAGGAATGCTCAAGGCTTGGAGTCCTGAATGGTGAGTAACTTCAATCCTTATAAAAATCACTGCCAGGTTGTTGCCTGGGTTTACTGTTCTGATGAACCAGCCTGGTCCACTTGTCACTGACTGAGTCAGCAGCCTGGGCAGGACAAGGAGGCTGGTGTGTAGATTCCAGCCTCTCTTGTTCGCATAGCCATGAGTTTTCTGACTGGCAACTGTGAACTGGTAGACCTTTGGTGGGAGGCAATGCTGATTGAGCCAGGGCTTTCTGCTCCCAACATATGTTTGAGCAGTTACCTTTGCCCTTTCGCTCATGTCTTAACAGTCTGGCCATGCACCTCTGCCAGCAGGAAGGTCTGTTTTAGTTGCCCCTCTCCCTGACTCCCCCCTCCCCCAACCCCATGACACAGAGTATGATTGACCTGGATAAAATTAAAGAAGAAATGAGGCTGTGGAGCCCATAAAGCAGTCAGAAACATGTCTCATTTAGCTCTTGTAATTGTAATTCCTTGGCTCGACGTTTTGCTGACCTTCCCTGCTCTGGCTGTTAACATGCTTCACCAAAGAGTGGTTGCTAATTGGGAAATTTACTGTATCCACTTTCTTTGGGAGTGATTCTTATAGCTGTTCACTTAATGGGTGCTAAAATGTAGTACAGTGCTAGACTGGAAATAAGAAAAATTGGGCTGTGGTTCTGGATCAATTGTGAACTGCTATGTGATTTTGGACAAATCTCCTATCTGCCAGAGGAGGAGGTAGTTACATTAGATGAACTTTAACATCTAAGTGCTGAACATTCCATTTTTTTCTTTCCTGTTCATATAGATAGAAATGTTTTAGTCCATTTCCTGGAGTGTTTTCTCTTTTCCTCGATATCCATGTCTCCCTTCACATGAACCTTTCTTTTTGATGAAATAGTTACTAATCGTATTTCTTTTGAAAACTGCCTTGGAAATATGGAGCATTTAAATAGAAATATTTAAGTTCTAGGAATTTTGATTTTAGAACTGGCATTAAATTTAGGATTAATAGATTGATTATAGTTCCATCTGGAATTTTAATCAGTTAACATCAGCCAAGTTAACTATCTGTGATACCATGAGATTTGGAACTAGACTTCTCAGTCTCATCACCTCACATACTTAGCACTGTGCAGAATAAGCAGAGGAGAGGCTGAAAAGGGTGTTGCAGAAAATTTGAGCAAGGTACTAGACAAGTGGCAGACATTACTAAATGCCCACTGTTTGGTAAATGTGCCAGACATTGTAAAGCAGGGAAACTAAGAGGACAGCTTTCTACAAAGAAACCCTGCCTGTTCTTGCTTTTGGGCCTACAATTTGTTTTCTCCAATTAGCATGCCCTCCTTCTCTTCTTTGCTTACTAAGAATCCTACTCATCCTTCAGGCTCTACCTCGTCCTTTAAGTTCAGCAGACCTTTTTTGAGGACCTGCTAGATACCCAGCCCTCTTTTAGGGATACAGAGATGAATAAGACTTAGCCCCTGCCCTCATGCTAACTGCACTATTTTGTCCTTTTTGGGGCATGTTACTTAATGCATGTTCTTTTTGTTTCTTGTTAGAACTTAAGCTCCTTGAGGATAATTCCTGAGTTTCATGGGTCTTACAACTATCCCAAATTCTGTGGTTCACTAATAGAACCCACAAGACTCAATAGGAGGTTATACTCATGGCTAAGGTTATTACAGTAAAGGATAGGAGCAAAAGCAGTGGGAAAAGATATGCATCAGGCAGGCTTCCAAGTTTATCTCCATCCAGGGCCACACAGGAATGATTTCTGTCTAGCAACAAACTACAAGGATACCTGTGAAATGTGTCTGCTCAGAGAAGCTCACTCCAGTCTCAAGTTTGGAAGCTTTTATGGAACTAAAATCTAGGATACTAGCATTGAAACCAGGTGCATCATGAATCTTGTAAACAATCATGAGATGATCTGATAAGCTGGTACAGCATACCCCATTGCTCTGGACATACAAAGCATTACCATCAGTCAATGATATAAAAAACATTCAGCAGACCACATTCCCAGGGCTTGGCCTAGGGTCCGTCATAGTTCCAGGCTCCTCTGAGAATATGCAGGGATTGAGCAACCAGACCTGCTATGTTAAATCTTTAAAATTGTGTCTTACACACTTCATATATCCCCAGAGATACATGGGGTAACACAAGACCTGACCTCTCCTCACATTCATAGACATCAATACCTCAACATGTGAAAATCTGAACTCTTGTTAGCCCCCATCCAAAACCTGTTTTTCTCCATCTCAGTAACTGGCAGTTTCATACACACTCTTCTCAAGCCCCCAGATCTAGGTATTATCCTTGATTTTCCTCTTCTTCTCATCTCCACAGTTAATCGGTATGGCATACGTATTCTAAGTGTGAGACAGATCTAAAATCTGATGATCTCTCATTCTCTCAACCACCGTAGTCTAAACCACGATCACCTTTCATCTGGACTGCTGGCCTCCTATTTGTCTTCCCTATAGCCTATTCTCCTCAGTAACCACCCAGAGTGATTCTTTAAAATGTATATCAGATTATGTCAGTTCCCGCAATTCCCACCTCCAGTGACTTTTCAGCATGCTTGGAATAAAATTCAGACTTTTTACTCTTTGCTCACTAATCATGCTCTAGCCTCAGACCTGTGGGATTTTCCCTTTTTAAATGGTATTCCTTCTTCCTGGACTGTCCTTCGCCTAACTCGTAAAATGGCCTCTTCATCTTTCTGAGTCTCATTTACGCTATGAACCCCTCATGAAGACCTTCTCTAACCACTTTAGCTAAGTAGCCCTACCCTTTCCCTTATCTGGACCCATGGATATTTGTTTATATATTTGTTGTCACTTTACACTGAACAGAATCTTAGCTCATGAGAGAAAACCCGTATCTGTCTTGTTCACAACAGTATATTTAGCACCTAGCACTATGCCAAATTCAGAGAAAACATTCAATAAATATTTATTGATTAACCTAGCTATTTCATATAATAATTAATAAATACTTATTAATTAATAATATGCAATATTTTGTACTTGAAAATAAATTAATAACTACTCAGTGTTTTATTACCTGAAAGTGGTGGCCTGGTCTCTCCCCTAAAAATCTTACATTCTACTGAAGAGGTGAGGAGAAAAAAATATAGAAATCTTGTGAGTATCCAATATAGGACATGTCAGCATTCTGGACAGTAGAAATGAGCAAGCAACAGAGTGGCCTCACTGAGCAGTTAAAATCCACCCAGCTCAGTATTCTGTTTGGCATGGCATTTTATTTTTTTAAAATATTTTTATTGTAAACCTTAACAAAGAAATATACAAACCTTCTTGACATTACAAATGTTCTATACATGGTGTACAATTAATGGCTCACAATATCATCATATACTTGTGTATTCATCACCATGATCAATTTCTTTAACATTTGCATCTCTCCAGCAAAAGAAAGAAAAAAGAAAAAACTCATATATACTATACTCTTTACCCTTCCCTCTCATTGACCACTAGTATTTCAGTCTACTCAATTTATTTTAACCTTTGTTCCCCCTATAATTTGTTCATTTTTGTCCATAATTTTTTTTTGTCCATAATTTTTACTCATCTGTCCATATCATAGATAAAAGGAGCATCAGACACAAGATTTTCACAATCACAGTCACATTGTAAAAGCTATGTCATTATACAATCATTTTCAAGAAACATGACTACTGGAACACAGCTCTACAGTTTCTGGTACTTCCCTCTAACTGCTCTAATACACATTAACTAAAAAGGGTGTATCTATATAATGTGTAAGAATAACTTCCAGGAGAACCTCTCAGTTCTGTTTGAAATCTCGCAGACACTGGTACTTTATTTCTCTCTTCCTCTTCTTTTTTTCTTATTTATTTATTAATTAAAAAAAATTTAACAGCAAATGAACTAAAACATTAACATGTGATCATTCTCTTCTACATATATAATCAGTAATTCACAATATCAGCACTTAGTTGCATATTCATCATTTCTTAGAACATTTGCAGCAATTCAGAAAAAGAAATAAAAAAAGAGATAAAAAGACAAAAGAAAAAGAAATAAAATGAAAACAGAAAAAAAAGATTATACTTACCATACCCCTTACCCCTCACTTTCATTGATCACTAGCATTTCAAACTAAATTTATTTTAACATTTGTTCCCCCTATAATTTATTTTTATTCCATACATTCTACACATCTCTTGACATAGCAGATAAAAGGAGCATCAGACACAAGGTTTTCACAATCACACGGTCACACTGTGAAAGCTATATCATTATTCAATCATCATCAAGAAACATGGCTACTGGAACACAGCTCTACATTTTCAGGCCGTTCCCTCCAGACTCTCCATTACATCTGGAATAATAAGGTGATATCTACTTAATGCGTAAGAATAACCTCCAGGATAACCTCTCGACTCTGTTTGGAATCTCTCAGTCATTGACACTTTGTCTCATTTCACTCTTCCCCCTTTTGATCGAGAAGATTTTCTCAATCCCTTGATGCTGAGTCTCAGCTCATTCTAGGGTTTTTCTCAATCCCTTGATGCTGAGTCTCAGCTCATTCTAGGGTTTTTCTCAATCCCTTGATGCTGAGTCTCAGCTCATTCTAGGATTTCTGACCCACGTTGCCAGGAAGGTCCACACCCCTGGGAGTCATGTCCCACATAGACAGGGGGAGGGTGGCGAGTTTGCTTGTTGTGTTGTCTGGAGAGAGAGGCCACATCTGAGCAACAAAAGAGGCTCTCTTGGGGGTGACTCTTAGGCCTCAATTTTAAGTAGACTTGACCTATCCTTCGTGGGGTTAAGTTTCATATGAACAAACCCCAAGACTGGGGGCTCTGCCTATAGCTTTGGTTGTCCACACTGCTTGTGAGAATATCAAGAATTCAACTTGCGGAAGTTGAATTTCTCCCCATTCTCACCATTCCCCGAAGGGGACTTTGCAAATACTTTTCCACTCACTGATTGAATCATTCTGGGATTCATCAGGGCATCACTCTGGACAAACCAACAAAATCTCATGTCCTACCCAAGATTCCAAGTACTTATGGTGTTCAATCAAGCTATCTACATAAGTTATATTAGGAAATGCACTAGTCAAAATATAAATTTTGTACCAAATAAATATTTTTTGCTTTAGTCTCACACGTAAGGTGAAATTTTAAAATATTAATTACCATCTATTTTCAGCACCCTGCAATAATGACATTCCTTTATTCTTCCTCATGCACAAGCCTTTTTAAAATTTGTACATTTAGTCACTATTGTTATATACTCTAGGCATTCCTAGATGATACCATCTCAATCTTTATTGTCTATCTTCCTTTATGATTTCATTTATGCCCCAGCCCTCCCCCCTCTATCATTCTCATATGCAGCTTCATTCAGTGTTTTAACATAATAGTATTAGATTTAGGTAGTATTGTACTGTCCATTTCTGAGTTTTTATATTTAGTCCTGTTGCATAATCTGTATCCCTTCAACTCCAATAACCCAATATCTTACCCTATTTCTATCTCCTGCTGGTCTCTGTCACCAACGAAATGTTCCAAGTTTATTCACTAAAGTCAGTTCATATCAGTGAGACCATACAGTATTTGTCCTTTTGTTTCTGTCTAATCTCACTCAGCATCATGTCCTCAGGGTCCATCCATGTTGTTACCTACTTCATAAATTTATTCTGTCTTAAAGCTGCATAATATTCCATCATATGTATATACCACAGTTAGTTTAGCCACTTGTCTGTTGATGGACATTTTGGCTGTTTCCATCTCTTTGCCATTGTAAATAATGCTGCTATAAACATTGGTGTGCAAATGTCCATTTGTGTCTTTGCCCTTATGTCCTTTGAGTAGATACCTAGCAATGGTATTGCCAGGTCATATGGCAATTCTATATTCAGCTTTTTGAGGAACCGCCAAACTGCCTTCCACAGCGGTTGCACCATTTGACATTCCCACCAACAGTAGATCAGTGTGCCTCTTTCTCCATATCCTCTCCAGCACTTGTCATTTTCTGTTTTGTTGATAATGGCCATTCTGGTGGGTAGGAATAGAAGAGTACTTCCTTAAAATGATAAAGGGAATATATGGAAAACCCACAGCTAATATCCTCAACGGGGAAAAACTGAAAATTTTCCCCCTAAGATCAGGAACAAGACAAGGATGTCCACTATCACCACTGTTATTCAACACTGTGCTGGAAGTTCTAGCCAGAGCAATTATGGGGGAGGGCTGGGGACATAAATGAAATCATAAAGGAAGATGATATCTCATTGTGGTTTTGATTTGTATTTCTCTAATGGCCAGGGAAGTTGAGCATCTCTTCATGTGCCTTTTGGCCATTTGTATTTCCTCTTCTGAAAAGTGTCTGTTCAAGTATTTTGCCCATTTTGTAGTTGGATTGGCTGTCTTTTCGTTGATGAGTTGAACAATCTCTTCATAAATTCTGGATACTAGACCTTTATCTGATATGTTGTTTCCAAATATTGTCTCCCATTGTGTAGGCTGTCTTTTTACTTTCTTGATGAAGTTCTTTGATGCGCAAAAGTGTTTAATTATGAGGCGTTCCCATTTCTTTCTTTCTTCAGTGCTTTTGCTTTGGGTGTAAGATCTATAAAACCGCCTCCAAGTATAAGATTTATAAGATATTTCCCTACATTTTCTTCTAATTGTTTTATGGTCTTAGTCCTAATGTTTAGGTCTTTGATCCATTTTGAGTTAATTTTTGTATAGGGTGTGAGAGATGGGTCCTCTTTCATTCTTTTGCATATGGATATCCAGTTTTCTTGGCACCATTTATTGAGGAGACTATTCTGCCCCAGGTGAGTTGGCTTGACTCCCTTATCAAAGATCAAATGTCCGTAGATGAGAGGGTCTATATCTGAACACTCTGTTCAAATATTGGTCAATATATCTATCTTTATGCCAGTACCATGCTGTTTTGACCACTGTAGCTTCATTATATGCCTTAAAGTCAGGCAGCATGAGACCTTTGACTTCATTT
Organism: Tamandua tetradactyla; assembly: GCF_023851605.1. Lineage (NCBI taxonomy): Eukaryota > Metazoa > Chordata > Mammalia > Pilosa > Myrmecophagidae > Tamandua > Tamandua tetradactyla. The sequence goes on along the minus strand of NC_135353.1, from coordinate 48,555,242 downwards.
TTTCCCCTCAGGATACTTTTAGCTATTCAGGGCACCCTGCCCTTCCAAATAAATTTGCTTATTGGTTTTTCTGTTTCTGAAAAGTAAGTTGTTGGGATTTTGATTGGTATTGCATTGAATCTGCAAATCAATTTAGGTAGAATTGACATCTTAACTATATTTAGTCTTCCAATCCATGAGCACGGTATTCCCTTCCATCTACTTAGGTCTTCTGTGATTTCTTTTAACAATTTCTTGTAGTTTTCTTTGTATAGGTCTTTTGCTCTTTAGTTAAATTTATTCCTAAATATTTTATTCTTTTGGTTGTAATTGTAAATGGATTCATTTCTTGATATCCCCCCTCAAATTGTTCATTACTAGTGTATAGAAACACTAAAGATTTTGAGTGTTGATCTTTTAACCTGCCACTTTGCTGTATTCGTTTATTAGCTCTAGTAGTTTTGCTGTGGATTTTTCGATATATAGTATTATATCATCTGCAAACAGTGAGAGTTTTACTTCTTCCTTTACAATTTTGATGCCTTGTATTTCTTTTTCTTGCATAATTGCTCTGGCTAGAACTTCCAGCACAGTGTTGAATAACAGTGGTGATAGTGGACATCCTTGTCTTGTTCCTGATCTTAGGGGGAAAATTTTCAGTTTTTCCCCGTTGAGGATATTAGCTGTGGGTTTTTCATATATTCCCTTTATCATTTTAAGGAAGTTCTCTTCTATTCCTATCCTTTGAAGTGTTTTCAACAGGAAAGGATGTTGAATTTTGTCAGATGCCTTTTCTGCATCAATCGAGATGATCATGTGGTTTTTCTGCTTTGATTTGTTGATATGGTGTATTACATTACTTGATTTTCTTACGTTGAACCATCCTCTCATACCTGGGATGAATCCTACTTGGTCATGGTGCATAATTCTTTTAATGTGTTGCTGGATTCAATTTGCTAGAATTTTGTTGCGGATTTTGTATCTATATTCGTTGGAGAGATTGGTCTGTAGTTTTCTCTTTTTGTAATATCTTCATCTGGCTTTGGTATGAGGGTGATGTTGGCTTTGTAGAATTAATTAGGTAGCTTTCCCTCCTCTTCAATTTTTTTGAAGAGTTTGAGCAGGATTGGTACTAATTCATTCTGGAATGATTGGTAGAATTCACATGTGAAGCCCTCTGGTCCTGGACTTTTGTTTTGGGGAAGCTTCTCAATGACTGATTCAATTTCTTTACTTGTGATTGGTTTGTTGAGGTCTTCTGTTTCTTCTCGAGTCAAAGATGGTTGTTCATGCCATTCTAGGAAGTTGTCCATTTTATCTGCATTGTTGTATTTATTAGCATAAAGTTGTTCATAGTATCCTGTCATTACTTCCTTTATTTCTGTGGGGTCAATGTTATGTCTCCTCTTCCATTTCTGATCTTATTTATTTGCATCCTCTCTCTTCTTCTTTTTGTCAATCTTGCTAAGGGTCCATCAATCTTATTGATTTTGTCATAGAACCAGCTTCTGGTTTTATTGATTTTCTCAAAAGTTTTCATGTTCTGAATTTCATTTATTTCTGTTCTAATCTTTGTTTTTTTTTCATTTTGCTTGCTTTGTAGTTAGTTTGCTCTTCTTTCTCTAGTTCTTCCAAGTAGACAGTTAATTCCTCAGTTTTTGCCCATTCTTCTTTTTTGCTATAGGAATTTAGGGCAATGAATTTCCCTCTTAGCACTGCCTTTGCTGCATCCCATGAGTGTTGATATGTTGTGTCTTCATTTTCATTTTCTTCGAGATATTTGCTGATTTCTCTTGTAATTTCTTCTTTGACCCACTGGTTGTTTAAGAGTGTGTTGTTGAGCCTCCACATATTTGTGAATTTTCTGGCGCTCTGCCTATTATTGATTTCCGACTTCATTCCTTTATGATCTGAGAAAGTGTTTTGTATGATTTCAGTCTCTTTAAATTTATTGAGACTTGCTTTGTGTCCCAGCATATGGTCTATCCTTGAGAATGATCCATGAGCACTTGAGAAAAAGGTGTATCCTGCTGTTGTGGGGTGTAATGTTCTATAAATGTCTGTTAAGTCTAGCTCATTTATTGTATTATTCAAATTCTCTGTTTCCTTATTGATCCTCTGTCTAGATGTTCTGTCCATTGATGAGAGCGGTGAATTGAAGTCTCCAACTGTTATGGTAGATGTGTCTATTTCTCTTTTCAATGTTTTCAGTGTTTGCCGCATGTATTTTGGAGCATTCTGGTTTGGTGCATAAATATTTATGATTGTTATGTCTTCGTGCTGAATTGTTCCTTTTATTAGTACATAGTATCCTTCTTTGTCTCTTTTAACTGTTTTACATTTGAAGTCTAATTTGTCGTATATTAGTATAGCTACTTCTGCTCTTTTCTCATTGTTATTTGCATGAAATATCTTTTCCCAGCCTTTCACTTTCAACCTGTGTTTATCTTTGGATCTAAGATGTGTTTCCTGTAGATAGCATATAGATGGGTCCTGTTGTTTAATCCATTCTGCCAGTCTATGCTTTTGATTGGGGAGTTTAATCCATTAACATTTAGTATTATTACTGTATGGGTAGTACTTTCTTCTACCATTTTGCCTTTTGGATTTTATATGTCATATCTAATTTTATTTCTTTTTACCTTTACTCATAGTCTTCCTTCCTATACTCTTCTCCACACATGTCTTTTTTGTCTTTTTGTGTCTGCCTCTAGTGCTCCCTTTAGTGTTTCTTGTAAAGCTGGTCACTTGGTCAAAAATTCTCTCAGTGATTTTTTTTGTCTGAAATTGTTTTAATTTCTCCCTCATTTTTGAAGGACAATTTTTCTGGATATAGAATTCTTTTTTTTTCTTTTTATTTTTTTATTTATTAATAAAAAAATTAACAAACAAAAATATTAACGTATCATTCCATTCTATATATACAATCAGCAATTCTCAATATCATCACATAATTGCATATTCATCATTTCTTAGAACATTTGCATTGATTTAGAAAAAGAAATAAAAAGACAACAGAAAAAGAAATAAAACAATAACAGAAAAAAATGATTATGCATACCATACCCCTTACCCCTCGCTTTCATTTATCACTAGCATTTCAGACTAAATTTATTTTAACATTTGTTCCCCCTATTATTTATTTTTATTCCATATGTTCTACTTGTCTGTTGATATGGTAAATAAAAGGAGCATCAGACACAAGGTTTTCACAATCACAGAGTCACATTGTGAAAGCTATATTATTGTTCAATCATCATCAAGAAACATGGCTACTGGAACACAGCTCTACATTTGGATATAGAATTCTTGATTGGCAGTTTTTCTCTTTTAGTAATTTATTAACTCACTGTCTTCTCGCCTCCATGGTTTCTGCTGAGAAATCTATGCAGAGTCTTACTGGGCTTCCCTTGTATGTGATGTATTGCTTTTTCTTGCTGCTTTCAAGATCCTGTCTTTCTCTTTGACCTCTGACATTCTGATTCATAAGTGTCTTGGAGTATGTGTATTTGGATCTATTCTCTTTGGGGTACGCTGCACTTCTTGGATCTATAATTTCAAGTCTTTCATAAGAGTTGGGAAATTTTCAGTGATAATTCCCCCCATTACTTTTTCTCCTCCTTTTCCCCTCTCTTCTCCTTCTGGGACACGCAGAACACGTATATTCATGCGCTTCATATGGTCATTCAGTTCCCTGAGTCCCTGCTCATATTTTTCCATTTTTTCCCTATAGTTTGTGTTTCTTGTCAGATTTCAGATCTTCCATCCTCCAGTTCACTTGTCCTAACCTCTGTCTCTTGAAATCTACCATTCTAGGTTTCCATTGTTTTTTCATCTCTTCTACTGTACCTTTCATTCCCATAAGTTCTGTGATTTGTTTTTTCAGAATTTCCATTTCTTCTTTTTGTTCATTCCTTGCCTTCTTTATATCCTCCCTCAGTTCATTGATTTGGTTTTTGATGAGGTTTTCCATGTCTGTTCGTATATTCTGAATTAATTGTTTCAGCTCCTGTATCTCATTTGAATTGTAGGATTGTTCCTTTGATTGAGCCATATCTTCAGTTTTCCTAGTGTGACTTGTTATTTTTTGCTGGCATCTAGACATTTAATTACCTTAACTAGTTTATTCTGGAGATTGCTTTCACTTCTTTTACCTAGAGTTTTCTTGCTGGATGAATTTTTTGTCTTTCTCTTCTATGACATTCAGTTCAGGTTTTTTTGGACCTCTAGCTTAGGTTTTGTTTAACAGAGGAGAATTTTTTAGTTCTTGTTTTCTTGTTTCTTGCCCTGCTTGTATGATGCCTTTTTTTCCCCCACCCTTAGGACGGTCTACATAGGTATTATAGACCCCAGACGGATTTTTCCAGACCAAACTGTCCTCCTCTCAGGGGAAAGGAGTCACCTGCATCGGGTTTCCCTGATGGTGAGACCCAGCAGGTTGAAAGACTTTCCTGTGAAGTCTCTGCACTCTGTTTTTCTTATCCTGCCCAGTATGTGGCGCTTGTCTGCCTGCGGGTCCCACTAGCATAGGATGATGTGGTACCTTTAATTTTGGCAGACTCTCCCTGCTGGGTGTGTGGTGGAGACAGAGGAGATGTTGTAGGCTCGTTTTAATGGCTTCAAATTACCAAGCCCTTTTGTCTGAGTTCCTTAAGTGAGGTATTCCACCTGAGTTGGGCTTCACCCCTCCCCTGGGGAAGGCACAGGTTCTAGACAAGCCCTCAGACGAGCTTCTTTCTGCCTCTGCCTGGGGCGTTTGCAGCTGAGAAGTCCTGCCACTATATCCAAAGGAGTCAAGCCTTTGGAGAAACACAGCCACAAAAACCTGTTTCTTTTCTTTTTTTCTTTTTCTGTCAGCCCAGTAAGTGACCTCTGCTTTGACCAGGTTCACCTGAGCTGGGTGCCTATTTTTAGTAATCAGAATTTGTTAATTAATTCCACAATTGGCATTTGGTTGGGCTCAGCCCCTGCTGCTGTTAAAGTCTCTTTCCTTTCCCCTCTGGAAAATACCTTGTGGGGGAGGGGCGCTGGCTGCCACGGCTTGGGGAACTCATGGTTCTGGGGAGGCTCACAGCCGGTCCAGCTGGTCCAGACTTGGGTACGCTGTGTGTCCGGTCACTGATGTGGCCTCAGGAACTGTTCTGTCCATTCTGGTTATTTAGTAGTTGCTCTGGAAGATGAACTAAAATGCACACATTGCTAAGCTGCCATCTTGGCCCCTATTTAATATGCTATTTCTCTCTTCCTCTTTTTGAGAAAGTTTTCTTAATCTCTTGATGCCAAGTCCCAACTCATCCCAGGATTTCTGTCCCACGTTGCCAGGGAGTTTTATACCCCTGGGAGTCGTGTCCTGTGTAGAGGGGGTAGGGTAGTGAATTCGCTTGCCATGTTGGCTTAGAGAGCGGCCACATCTGAGGAACAAGAGAGACTCTTCGGCCTAATTTTGAGTAGGCTTAGCCTATCCTTTGTGGGGATAGCTTTCATGTGAACAAACCTCAAGATTGAGGGCTTGGTCTATGATTTGGTTGCCCCCACTACTTGCGAGAATATCAGGAATTCTCCAAATGGGGAAGTTGAATTTCCCCCCTTTTTCCCCATTCCCCTAAGGGGACTTTGCAAATACTTGTTTATTCTCTTTTCAAATCACTCTGGGATTTATGGAGGCATCACCCTAACCTGGACAAACCAACAAAATCTCATGTCCCAGTCAAGGTTCCATGTATTTATGGTGTTCAGCTAAACTGACCATACAAGTTAAATTAGGAAATGCACTAGTCAAAATATAAATTTTGCATCAAATAGGGGGTGCAAGGATAATTCAGTGGTAGAATTTTCGCCTGCCAGGCAGGAGACCCAGGTTTGATTCCTCTGTCCATGCACTTCCCAAAAAAACAAACAAGCAAAACAAACAAAAAGTCAACAAAATGGTTCTGCAATAACAGGATGTGCACATGGGAAAATAATGAAATGTGACCCCACCATATAGCATAAAATAAAAAGAAAGAAATATAAATTTTGTACCAAATAAAGATTTCTCCCTTTAGTCTCACACACAAGTTGAAGTTTTAAAATATGAATGACCGTCTATTTTCAGTTCCCTGCAATACTGACATTTCTTTGTTCTTCCTCATGCAAAAACATTTTTTAATTTGTACATTTAATCACCATAATTGTACACTCTGGAAATTCTTAAATTACATCATCTCAGTCTTAATCATCTACTTTCTTTCTCATTTCATACTTGCCCCCAGCCCTTCTCTCTCTATCTTTCTCACATTCAGCTTTGTTCACTGTACTTACATTATTGTACTATAGTCAGGTAGTATTGTGCTATCTATCCATTTCTGAATTTTTACAATCAGTCCTGTTGCACAATCTGTAAACCTTCAACCCAATTATCCAATCTCTGTTTCTATATCCTGATAACCTGTGTTCTTAACTAAAATTCTTCATGTTTACTCAATGTTAGTTCATATCAATGAGACTATACAATATTTGTCCTTTTATTTCTTGCTGATTTCATTCAGCATAATAGCTTCAAGATCCATCCATGTTGTTACATGCATCGTTACTTTATTCTTTATAGCTGTGTGATATTCCATCATATGTATATACCACAGCTTGTTTGCCATCAAAATCTCATGCACTATTCAAGTTTCCGTGTACTTATGGTGTTCAGTTAAACTGACCATACAAGTTAAATTAGGAAATTTACTAGTCACAATATAAATTTTGTACCAAATGAAGATTTCTCTCTTTAGTCTCACACAGAATTTGAAGTTTTAAAATGTGGATAACCATTTATTTTCAACACCCTGCAGTAGTGACATTCCTTTGTTCTTCCTCATGCAAAAACATTTTTAAATTTGTACATTTAATAACTATCATTGCATACTCTAGGCATTCCTAAATTATACCATCTCAGTCTTTATTGTCTATCTTTCCTTCTGGTTTCATACATGCCCCCAGCCCTCCTCCCTCTATCATTCTCACATGCAGCTTCATTCAGGTTTTAACATAATTGTATTACAGTGAGGTAATATTGTGCTGTCCATTTCTGAATTTTTATAGTCAGTCCTGTTGCACAATCTGTATCCCTTTAATACCAATTACCCAATCTCTACCCTCTTTCTATCTCCTGAAAACTTGTGTTCTTAACTGATATTCTCCAAGTTCACTCATTAATGCTAGTTCACATCAGTGAGACCATACAGTATTTGTGCTTTTGTTTCTGGGTAATTTCATTCAGCATAGTATCTTCAATATCCATCCATATAGTTACATACTTCATGACTTTATTCTGTCTTACAGCTGTGTAATATTCCATAGTATGTATATACCATAGCTTGTTTAACTACTCATCTGTTGATGGATATTTGGGCTGTTTCCATCTCTTGGCTCTTGTAAATAATGCTGCTATAAATATTGGTGTGAAAATGTCCATTTGTGTCCTTGTTCTTATGTCCTGTGAATAGATAGCTAGCAATGGAATTTCTGGATCATATGGCAGTTCTATACTTAGCTTCCCAAGGAACTGACAAACTGCTTTCCATAGTGGTTGTACCATTTTACATTCCCTCTAACAGCGGATAAGTGTTCCTCTTTCTCTACATCCTCTCTAGCCCTTACTGTTGTTGTTTTTTTTCTTTTTTTTGATAATGGCCATTCTAGTCGGTGTGACATGATATCTCATTGTGGTTTTGATTTGCATTTCCCTAACAGCCAAGGAAGTTGAGCATGTTTTCATGTGCCTTTTAGCTTTTAGCCATTTGTATTTCCTCTTCTGAGAAGTGTCTGTTCATGTCTTTTGCCCACTGTTCAGTTGTGTTGGTTGTCTTTTTGTTGTTGAGTTGAAGAATCTCTTTATGTATTCTGGATACTAAACCTTTATCTGATATATGGTTTCCAAATATTGTCTCTCATTGCATCGGCTGCCTTTTTACTTTCTTGACAATGTTCTTTGATGCATAAAGATGTTTAATTTTGAGGAGTTCCCATTTATCTGTTTCTTTCTTCAGTGTTCCTGCTTTGGGTGTAAGATCTGGGAAACCACCTCCTATTGCAGGTTTTATAAGATATTTCCCTACATTTTCTTCTAAAAGTTTTATGGTCTTAGCTCCAGTGTTTAGGTTTTTGATCCATTTTGAATTAATTTTTGTATAAGGTGTGAGATATGGAGACACTTTCATTCTTTTGCATATGGATATCCAGTTCTCTAAGCACCATTAATGAAGAGACTGCTCTGTCCCAGGTGAATTGGCTTGGCTGCCTTATCAAAGATCAATTGTCCATAGATGACAGTCTATATCTGAACACTCTATTTTATTCCATTGGTCAGTATATCTGTCTTTATGCCAGAACCATGCTGTTTTAACCACTGTAGCTTTGTAATATGTCTTAAAGTCAGGTAGTGTGAGATGTCTGATTTCATTTTTCTTTCTCAAGATATTTTTAGCTATTTGGGGCACCCTCCCCTTCCAAATAAATTTGGTTTTTCTATTTCAGCTCAATTGTTGGGATTTCAATTGGTATAGCATTGAATCTATAAATCAAGTTGGATAAACTTGACATCTTAACTATATTTAGTCTTCCAGTTCATGAACATGGCTTGCCCTTACATTTAATTAGATCTTCCATGATTTCTTTTAGCAATTTCTTATAGATTTCAGTGTATAAGTCCTTTGTATCCTTAGTTAAATTTATCCCTAAGTATTTGATTCTTTTGGTTGCTGTTGTAAATGGATTTTTTTTCCTTGATTCCTCAGATTGCTCATTACTAGTGCATAGAGACTACTGATTTTTGGGTGTTGATCCTGCATCCTGCCACTTTACTGTACTCATTTATTAGCTCAAGTAGCTTTGTTCTAGATTTTTTGGGGTTTTCAATATATAGTGTCATACAATCTGCAAACAGTGAGAGCTTTACTTCTTCCTTTCCCATTTGGATGCCTTTTATTTCTTTTTCTGGTCTAATTGCTCTGGCTAGAATTTCCAGCACAATGTTGAATAACAGTGGTGACAATGGCATCCATCTTTTTCCTGATCTTAGAGAAAAAACTTTCAGTCTTTCCCCTATCCAGGATGATGTTATCTGTGTGCTTTTCACATATCCCCTTTATCATATTGAGGACGTTCCCTTCCATTCCTATCCTTTGAAGTGTTTTCATCAAGAAAGTGTGTTGAATTCTGTCAAATGCCTTTTCTGCATCAATTGAGATGATCATGTGGTTTTTCTGCTTTGATTTGTTGTTATGATGTATTACATTCATTGATTTTTTTTTTATGTTGAACCATCCTTGCATACCTGGAATAAATCCCACTTAGTCATAGTGTTTAATTCTTCTTTTAATGTGCTGTTGGATTTGATTTGGAAGAAGTTTGTTGAGGATTTTTGAATCTATATTCATTAGAGAGATTTGTTGTAATTTTCTTTTCTTGTGATGTCTTTGTCTGGTTTTGGCATGAGTTTGATGTTGGTTTCATAGAATGAGTTAGGTATCTTTATGTCCTCTTCAATTTTTTTGAAGCGTTTGAACAGGATTGGTACTAATTCTTTCTTGAATGCTTGGTAGAATTGACACGTGAAGCCATCTGGTCCTGGAGTTTTCCTTTTTGGGAGCTTCTTGATGAGTGATTCAGTCTCTTTACTTGTGATTGGTTTGTTGAGGTCGTCTTTTTCTTCTCGAGTCAATATTGATTGTTCATGCCTCTCTAGGAAGTTGTCCATTTCATCTATGTTGTCTAGTTTATTAGCATAGAGTTGCTCATAGTATCCTCTCTTTACTTCCTTTATTTCTGCTGGGTTAGTGGTTATGTCTCCCCTTCCATTTCTAATTTTATTTATTTGCATCGTCTCTCTTTTTCTTTTTGTCAACCTTGCTAAGAGTCCATAAATTTTACTGATTTTCTCGAAGAATCAACTTCTGGCTTTGTTGACTTTCTTGGTAATTTTCATGTTCTCAATTTCATTTATTTCTGCTGTAATCTTCATTATGTCTTTCCTTTTGCTTGCTTTGAGGTTAGTTTTCTGTTATTTCTCTAGTTCTTCAAAGTGAATAGTTAATGCCTCGATTTTTGTTCTTTCTCCTTTTTTGATATAGGCATTTAAGGCAATAAATGTCCCTTTTAGCACTGCCTTTGCTGCTAAAATCTCATAAATTTTGATATGTTGTGTTTTCATTTTCGTTTACCTCAAGACATTTAGTGATTTCTCTTGTATATTTCTTCCTTGACCTACTGGTTGTTTAAGAGTGTGTTTGTTACCCTCCATATATTTGTGAATTTTCTGGCTCTCTGCCTGTTATTGATTTCCAACTTCATTCCTTTATGATCTGAGAAAGTGTTTTGTATGATTTCAATCTTTGTACATTTATTGAGACTTGCTTTGTGATCTAGGCATATCATCTGTCCTTGAGAATGATCTTTGAACACTTGAGAAAAAGGTGCATCCTGCTATTGTGGGGTATAATGTTCTATAAATGTCTGTTAAGTCTAGTTTGTTTATTGTATTATTCAAATTCTCTGTTTCTTTGTTGGCCCTCTGTCTATATGTTCTATCCATTGATGAAAATGGGAAACTGAAGTCTCTAACTATTATGTTAGAAGTGTCTGTTTTTCCTTTCAGTGTTTTTAGTAGTTTGCCTCATATATTTTAGAACACTCTGGCTTGGGGCATACATATTTATGATTGTTATGTCTTCTTGTTGAATTGTTCCTTTTTATTAATACATAGTATCCTTCTTTGTCTCTTTTAATGGTTTTACATTTGAAGTCTAAGTTGTCAGATATTAGTATAGCTACTCTTGCTCTTTTCTGATTGTTGTTCATATGAAATATCTTTTCCCAACCTTTCAGTTTCAACCTGTTTTTGTCCTTGGTTCTAAAATGAGTCTCCTATAGACAGTATATATATATGGGTCCTATTTTTTAATCCATTCTGCCAATCTATATCTTTTGATTGGGGAGTTTAATCCATTAACATTTAGTGTTATTACTATAAAGGCAATACTTTCTTCTACTGTTTTGCCTATTGGATTTTATATATCATATCTAATTTTGTTTCTCTTTTTACCTTTTCTGATACTTTTCATTTCTATACTCTTCTCCACACCTCTCTCTCCTGTCTTTTCCTATGTACCTACAGTGCTCCCTTTAGTATTTCTTGCAGAGCTGGTCTCTTGATCAAAAATTATCTCAGTGATTGTTTGTCTGAAAATGTTTTAATTTCTTCCTCATATTTGAAGGACAGTTTCACTGGATATAGAATTCTTGGTTGGCAATTTTTCTCTTTTATAATCTTAAATACATCATACCGCTGCCTTCTCGCTCCCATGGTTTCTGTTGAGAAATCCATACGTAGTCTTACTGTGCTTCCCTTGTATGTGATGGATTACTTTTTTCTTTCTGCCTTCAAAATTCTCTCCTTTCTCTTTGAAGTCTGACAGTCTGATTTTTAAGTATCTTGGAGTATGTCTATTTGGATCTATTCTCTTTGGGGTACACAGTACTTCTTGGATATGTAATTTTATGTCTTTCATAGGAGATGGGAAATCTTCAGTGATAATTTCCTCCATTATTTTTCTTCCTTTTCCCTTCTCTTCTCCTTCTGGGACCCCCACAACATGTGTATTCATGCATTTCATGACATGGCATTTTAGGGGCGGTTTGAAGGGAGATAGCAGTAACTTGGAAATTCCAAATGTAAGGCAAGGATTGTGGGGAGCTGATGTCTTCTCCAGGGTAGTGGCAGTGGTGTTTTGCCAGAGCAGATCCATGATATGTATGGTTGGACCTTTTGACCTTTTGGGGGCCTGTTTCTTTTTTTTTTTAATACAGTTTTATTGAGATACACTCACACCATACAGACTATCTGAAGTATACAATCACTGGCTCACAGTATCATCATGTAGTTGTACATACATCCCTATGATCAATTCTGGAACATTTTCATTTCTCCAGAAAGGAAATAAAAATAAAAAATAAAACCCAAATCCTCCCATACCCCTTATCCTCCCCCCACCCCACATTGACCAATATTATCGGTGTGGTACATTTGTTAATTGTTAATGAAAGAATATTAAAATATTACTGTTAACCATAGTCCATAGTATCCAATAGGTACATTTTCCCCCAGGTTTATGCTTTTTTTTTTTTTAGCATTTGTTCCCCCTGTTATTTGTTTATTTTTAATCCATATGTTTTACTCATCTGTCCATATCGTAGATAAAAAGAGCAACAGACACAAGATTTTCATAATGACACAGTCACATTGCAAAAGCTATGTCATTATGCAGTCATCTTCAAGAAACATGGCTACTGGATCACAGCTCTACAGTTTCAGGTACTTCCCTCTTGTCTCTCTAATACACCTTAGACTAAAAAGGGGATATCTAGATAATGCATAAGAATAACCTCCAGGATAACCTCTTGACTCTGTTTGAAATCTCTCAGCCATTGTCACTTTTATTTTGTCTCATTTCTCTCTTACCCCTTTTGTTCGAGAAGGTTTTTTCAATCCCTTGGTGCTGAGTCCCAGCTCATTCTAGGATTTCTGCCTCATGTTGCCAGGGAGGTTTACACCCCTGGGAGTCATGTCCTACATAGAGATGGGGAGGGCAGTGAGTTTGCTTGCTGTTTTGGCTGAGAGAGAGTTAGGCCACATCTGAGCAACAAAAGAGGTTCTCTGGGGGTGACTCTTAGGCCTAATTTTAAGTAGGCTTAGCTCTCCTTTGTGGGGATAAGTTTCATCAACAAACCCCAAGATTGAGGGCTTGGCCTATTGATTTGGATGTCCCCACTGCTTGTGAGAATATCAGGAATTTTCCAAATGGTGGAGTTGAATTTTCCCCACTGGGGCCTGTTTCTTTTGAACTCCAGAGATCCTATGGGCTGGCTAATATTTTTTTTATTAAATTTCTTTTCTGCCTAAACTGGCTAGAGGAGATTCTGTAGTTTGCAACTAAAAACTCTGACCTATCCAATAGTTTGAAAAAAAAATTTTGAAATTAAGAATACTGACATAAAACTGATATTAAACTTGAATGGAAAATGCTAAAACAATACTGTCATTGAAGGAATTACTTCCAAACTGAACCAAGATATGTAAACTTTATCAAAGTGATGTGCTAAATTTGAGGCTGAATACTCATATGCCTGGATATAAAATGCCCAGGTGTATGTTTTTAATTGTCTGTAAAGCACAATTTCCACAACTGATCATATTTGAGAATTTTCTTAAATTATACTTTTATACTCCAGTGTAATTTTTAATAAGTATGTCAGTAAGTGAAAGAGATTTATAATTTTCTTTTTGCATGCGCAGGCTCTGGAATCGAATTATAATATTTTAAAAAGGTAAAATTAACTATAGGGTTTAATGTTCCAATTTGGGTGATGAAACATAAAGGAATGCAAGAAAGAGATGAGTATTAAAGTCAGCAGAGTGGTTAATTTTAGAATTGGGATGGTACATGTCAGGCTTCCACAGTAACTGGCAAAAAAGTTTGATTTCCTGACTTAAATGCTAATTTAAAAGGCTGTTCACTTTATAATAATCTATTCATATATGTAGTTTTCTCTATATTTTTCAGTTAAAATGATTAAAAAGTATATCAACTATTCAAATGTGAATATTTTAATGGAAATGTCCCCTTGTGTGTTTTCATTTCAAATTCCTTGAGGATGCCATTATGAATTTTGCTTTGGGAACATGTGAGTTCCAATATAAGCTTAACAGAGAGGTAACTTAAAATGCTTATTCTTATCTGTAATCAAAGTAATACAACAGAAAATAAGAAGTATTTTTCCCCATCAAACTGGCAAAGACTTAAAAAAAATGTTTTCACTTGATGTTGGTGAAAGTATGGAGAAATGGGTACTTAATGCCCTGATTGTAGGACTTTAATTTTTTTGTAAGAGCAATTGTAGGTTTACAGAAATTTCATGTGGAAGCTGCAGAGTTCCCATATACCCCTGTCTCACGCACAATTTTCCCAATCATGAACATTTTTCAATAATGTGATACTTTTGTGACAACTGATAAAACAATATTATAATTATGCTATTAACTCTAGCCTACTGTTTACATTGAGGATTCACTCTTTGTGTTGTATAGTTCTTTGAATTTTTTTTTGTGGTAAATTATATACAACTTAAAATTTTCCTTTTTATCCTTTTTCATATACAATTCAGTGGTGTTAATTGCATTCCTAAAGTTGTGCCTCCATTACCATCATCTATTGCCAAAACTTTCCAACACCCCAAGCAGAAGCTCTGTACCAATTAAAACATTAACTTCTCATTCCCCTGTCCTACCGGGCCCCTGGTAAATTGTTTTCTAGTTTCTGACTTTATAAATTTGCATATTCTGCTTATCTCATAAGTCAGGTAATAAGGTAGTTGTCCTGTTGTGTGGTTTACTTCACTCAATATAGTATCTTCAAGGTTCATCCATGTTGTTGCATGTATCAATACTTCATTCTTTCTTATGGCTGAATAACGTTCTATTATATGAATATATCACATTTTGTTCATCCATTAATTGGTTGATGGAGATCTGGGTTGCTTTCACCTTTTGACAATTGTGAATTTTGCCAATGCCAGCATCAGTGTGCAGATATCTTCTTGGTTCCTTGCTTTTAATTGTACTGGATATATTGAAAAGTGGAATAGCTGGATCATGTGCTAATTCTGTATTTAACTCTCTGAGGTATCATCAAACTGTTTTCCACAGCAGCCACACCATTTTGCTTTCCCACCAGCAATGTATGACTGTTCTTATATTTCCACAACCTCTTAAGCACTTGTTACTTTCTGTTCTTCTTTTTTTTTTTATAGTAGTTGCCATTCTGGTGAGTTTGAGATGATATCTCATCATGATTTTGACTTGCATTTCCCTGATGGCTAATGACAGTGAGCATCTTTTCATGTTATTTATTGGCCATGTATATGTCTTCTTTGGAGAAATATCTATTCAAGTCTTTTTTCCATCTTTAAATTGGGTTGTTTGTCTTTTTGTTGAGTTGTAGTTCTTTATATATTTTGAACATTAAACCCTTATCATATAGTTGGCTTCCAAATATTTTCTGCTATCTTTAGGTTTCCTTTTACTTTCTTTAAATTTTGATTAATTCCATTTATCTGTAGTTTCTCTTGTTGTTTGTGCTTTTGGTGTATGTCTAAGAAACCACTGCCTAACACAAGGTCCTGAAGAGGTTTCCCTGTGTTTTCTTTAGGAGTTTTATAGTTTTAGTTCTTATATTTAGGTCTTTGGTTGGTTTTGAGTTAATTTTTGCAAATGGTGTGAGGTAAGGGCCCATCTTCACTTTTTTACATATGGACATCCAGTTCTACCAGCACCAGTTCTTGAAGAGACTATTCCATCCCCTTTCAGGGGACTTGGTATCCTTCCAAGAAGACCAGAGGTATGAGAATTTAATTCTTAACTCTCAATTAAATTCCATTTGTTTCTCCTCATGCCAGTGCCAAGCTGTTTTCATTACTGTAGCTTTGTAATAAGTTTTAAAATCAGGCCGTATGAGTCCTCCAACATTGTTCTTTTTAAGGTGGTTTAGGTTATTCTGGGCCACTTAACATTTCATATAAATTTGATGATTGGCTTTTCCTTTTCCATGATGAAGACTATTGAATTTTGATTGGGATTGTATTGAATCTGTATATTGCTTTGGGTAGAATTGGCATCTTAAAAATATTTGGTCATTCTATCCATGAACATGGGCTGTCCTTCCATTTATATAGGTCTTCTTTAATTTCTTTAATCAGTGTTTTGTATTTCTCTGTGTACAAGTCCTTTATATCTTTGGTTAAATTAATTCCTAGTTATTTGATTTTTTTAGTTGCTATAGTAATGGAATTTTTCCTCTTTATATTGTTCATTACAGGTAAATAAAAACACCATGGATTTTTGTGTGTTGATTTTCTACCCCACCACTTTTCTGATTCATTTATTAGTTCTAGTAGCTTTGTTGTTAATGTTTCAGGATCTTCTCTGCGTAGGATCATGTAATCTGCAAATAGGGAGAGTTTTTCTTTTTCTTTTCCTGTTTGGATGCCTTTTATTTATTTTTCTTGTTTAATTGCTCTGGCTAGAACTTCCACAAGGTTAAATAATAGTGGTGACAGTGGGTGTCCTTGTCTTGTTTCTGATCTTAGGGGAAAAGCTTTCAGTTTTTCACCATTGTGTATGCTATTACTGGTGCGTTTTTCATATGTACCCTTTATTATATTAAGCATGTTTCCTTCTATTCAGTTTCTGTGTGTTTTTATCAGGAAGGGGTGCTAAATTTTGTCAGATATCTTATCTGTGTCATTTTAGATGATCATGTATTTTTTTTCCTTTTTTTCTATTAATGTGGTATATTACATTATTTTTTTCTCTATGTTTAATCACCCTTACATGCTTGGGATAAATCACACTTGATCATGGTGTATTATGGTTTTAATGTTCTGCTGGATCTGGTTTGCTAGTGTATCTTGAGGATTTTTACATCTGTATTCATGAGAAATATTGGTCTGTAATTTTCTTTTCTTATCTTGTTTTTATCTGGCGTTGATATTAGGGTGATTCTGGTCTCATAGAATGAATTAGAAATTGCTCATTCTGTTTCAATTTTTGGAAGAATTTGAACAGTCTTGGTGTTAATTCTTCAAATGTTTAGTAGAATTTACCTGTGAAGCTGACTGTTCTAGTTTATTAAGCTATTCAAAGCAGATACCATAAAATGGGTTAGCTTTTAGCAATGGAAATTTATTGGCTTACAAGCTTGCAGTTCTGAGGCCATGAAAATGTTCAATCAAGGCATTATCAGGATGATACTGTCTTCCTGAAGACCAGCTGCAGGAGGATATCCTACTTGCAATGGTCCATATCCACTGGAATGGTATAACTTTAAGAACATACTTTTCTTGGGTAGATACACCTTCAAACCATAATGCCATCTGTTCCTGGTCTTTTCTTTTTTGGAAGGTTTTTCATTATTGATTCAATCTCTCCACTTGTTATTGAAGTTTTATTTATTCTTGAATCCATGTAGGTGGTTTGTATTCTTCTAGAAATTAGTTTAGGTTATCTAATTTGTTGGTATACAATTGTTCATGGCATCCTCTTATAATCCTTTTTGTAGCTGTATTGTCCCCCTTTCATTTCTGATGTTAGTTATTTGCATCTTCTCTCTTTTTTCTTTGTTACTGTAGCTAAAGATTCCTTGATTTTATTGATCTTTCCAAAGAATTAACATTTGTTTCGTTGATTCTCTATATTGTTTTTTAATTCTCTATTTCATTTATATCTGCTCTAATCTTTGTCATTTAGTTCCTTCTGTTCACTTTGAGTTTAGTTTTCTCTTTTTTTCCAGTTCTTCCAAGTGTAAGGTTCCATCTGTGATTTAACCTCTTTCTTCTTCTTCTTTTTTTTATAGTTAAAAAATATCAGTTTATTGTTATCAGAAACTATTCTTGACAAACACTACTTGACATGTTTTTATATTCAAGTTAACTGATATTGTCAGGCTTCCACCATTCTACACAATACTTTGATGCACTGTCAGGTACACTTAAGATTCCTTCT
The DNA here is from genome assembly GCF_023851605.1 of Tamandua tetradactyla. Lineage (NCBI taxonomy): Eukaryota > Metazoa > Chordata > Mammalia > Pilosa > Myrmecophagidae > Tamandua > Tamandua tetradactyla. Next base: position 48,537,679 of record NC_135353.1, on the reverse strand, counting down.
GTATCCTTTATAAGAAAAATAAGTAAATGATATATCTCTACACTAGATGCTAATGATCTCTATAGCCTTGATGTAACTGATTTCCAGTTCTGGTTATAGCAAGTTAGTTGCTAATTTTTATTAGAGAAGTTGTGGGTTTATAGAAAATATATGCATAAAATACAGGATTCCCATATATTGCCTGTGATGGTTTGAAGCTGTATGTATCCCAGAAAGTTCTGTTCTTAAAGTTAATCTATTCCTGTGGGTGTAGACCTGTTGGAGGTGGGATGTTTTGATTAGGTTATTTCAGTTGAGTTATTCCCCAGTTGGGTCTGAATCCTCTTACTGGAGTCATTTATAAGAGGATGAAAGACAGAACGACCCAGAGGCTGAGTGAGAAGGACACACACTTCTACAGCAGCTGTACCATTTTATATTACCACCAGTAAAGAATGAGTGTCCCTGTTTCTCCACATGATCTTCAACACTTGTAATTTTCTTTTTTTTTTTTTAAATAGGTAGCCTTGGTAGTAGATGTGAAATGGTATCTTATTATGGTATTACTTTGCATTTCCCTGAAAATAAATGATGCTGAGCGTATTTTCATGTGCTTTTGGCCATTTGTATATCTTCTGTGGAGGAGTCTATTAAAGTCTTTTACTCACTTTTAAATTGGGTTGAATACATTTTTTTTCTTGTTGAGTTGAAGGATTTCTTCATATGTTCTGTTTATTAAACCTTTATCAGATATGTGGTTTACAAAACTTTCTCCCATTGTCTAAGTTTTCTTTTCATTTTTATAATAAACTGCTTTGGTGCACCAAAGAATTTAATTTTGATGAGATCCCATTTGTCTTTTTTTTTCTTTTGAGTGTGTAGTCTAAGAAACCATTACCTAAAAGAAAATACTGAAAAAGATTCCCTATGTTTTCTTCTAAGCATTTGATAGTTCTGGTTCTTATATTTAGATCTCTGATCCATTTTGAGTTGATTTTGAGTTAGGGGTCCACCTTTTTCTTTTTTTCTTTTTTTGCATGGGCAGGCACCAAGAATCGAACCTGGGTCTCTGACATGACAGGCGAGAATTCTGCCACTGAGCCACTGTCACACGGCTCCACCATCACTTTTTTTTTTTTTTTTTTACCTTTTTTGTTTTATAGTATAACATATATACAAAGCAAAGAAATAAAAAAGCAATAGTTTTGAAAGCACTCTTCAACAAGTGATTACAGAACAGATCCCATAGTTCGTCATGGGCTCATATGATCCTCTCATATTTTTCCTTCTAGCTACTCTAGAATATAGGAGGCTAGAGGGCTTAAATACTTTTTATCATCACAATCGACTTTTTTTCCTTCTTTTTTTGTGAACAATAATAAATATACAAAAAAGCTGTAAATGTCAAAGCACAGCACTACAATTAGTTGTAGAGCATATTTCAGACTTTGACATGGTTTACACTTTCACAATTTCAGGTTTTTACTTCTAGCTGCTCTAAAATACTGGAGGCTAAAAGAGAAATCAGTTTAATGATTCACCATTCATATTCATTTGTTAAGTCCTATCTTCTATGTATAATTCCACCATCACCTTTGATCTTTCTATACCTCTCTTTGGCCACCTTCATTCTTTTGCATGTGCATATCCTGTTTTCCAAAAAGCATTTGTTAAAAAGACATTTCTTTCCAAAATTGAATGGCTTTTGCTCCCTTGTCAAAAAGCAGTTAGCCTTAAATGTGAGCATTGATTTCTGAATTCTTAATTCAATTCCAGTGATCTACAGGTCTGTTCTTGTGCCAGAACCATGCTGTTTTGATTAATATGGTTTTGTAATAAGTTTTAAGTTCAGGATGTATACGTTCTCCAATGTCATTCTTTTTTTTTCAAGCTGTTTTTCCCTGGCCATTTGGGCCCGTTACCCTTCCATACAAATTTGATAACTGGCTTTTCCATTTCTGCAAAGAAGGCTGTTGGAATTTTGATTAGGATTGTGTTGAATTTATAAATCATTTTTGATAGAATTGGCATCTTAATACTATTTAGTTTTCCCATCTACAAACAGAATATCTTTTCATTTATTTAGGTCTTCTTTGATTTCTTTTAGCAATATTTTTTGGTTTTCTGTGTACAAATCCTTAACAATGAAACCTGGGAGAGAAGGACCAGCAGATACAGCTATGGCGTTGTCATGTAACAGAGGAGTCCAGGATCACCAGATCGCCTGCTCATGTTTGATTTGGAGATTTTCACAGCCTCAGAACTCTAGACTTGTAAACTAATAAATCCCCCTGTGTCCTTGCTTTTTTTCCCCTTAGTCTAGCTAAAAGTTTATCAGTTTTATTGGTCTTTTCAAAGAAACAAATTTTGGTTTTCTTTATTCTCTCTATATATGTTTTTAACTTTTTAATTGTATAATATAACACATTGTGCCAGTTTGAAAGGATGTATGTACCCTAGAAAAGCCATGTTTTAATCCTAATTCCTATTCAGTAATGTATGCTTGAAACTGCAATTTGATCATCCCCCTAGAGATGTGACTCAATCAAGAGTGGTTGTTAAACTGAATTAGGTGACGACATGTCTCCACCCATTTGGATGGGTCTAGATTGGTTTCTGGAGTCCTATAAAAGAGGAAACATTTTGGAGAATGAGAGAGATTCAGAGAGAGCAGAGAATGCTGCAGCACCATGAAGCAGAGAGCCCACCAGCCAGTGACCTTTGGATATTAAGACAGAGAATGCCTCCCAGGGAGCTTCAAGAAACAGGAAGCCAGGAGAGAAAGCTAACAGATGATGCCATGCTTTCCATATGCCTTTTCAGATGAGAGAGAAACCCTGACTGTGTTCGCCACATGCCTTCTCACTTGAGAGATCAACCCTTGAACTTCATTGGCCTTCTTGAACCAAGGTATCTTTCCCTAGATGCCTTTGAGTGGACATTTCTATAGACTTGTTTTAATTGGGACATTTTCTCGGCCTTAGAACTGTAAACTAGCAACTTATTAAATTCCCCTTTTTAAAAGCCATTCCATTTCTGGTATGTTGCATTCTGGAAGCTAGCAAACTAGAACACACATATACAAGGCAAAGAAAGAAAAAGCAATAGTTTTCAAAGCATTCTTCAACAAGTAGTTACAGGACTGATCCCAGAGTTTGTCATGGGCTACCGTACCATCCTCCCAGATTTTTCCTTTTAGCTGCTCCAGAATATAGGAGGCTAGAAAGAATAACTTTTTTTTAATCATCACAATTGACTTTTTTTTTCTATTTTATGAAAAATAACATATATTCAAAGAATACAAATATTCCAAGCACAGAAAACAATTAACTGTAGATCAGATTTCAGAATTTGGTATGGGTTACAGTTCTACAATTTTGGGGTTTTACTTCCAGCTACCCTATGATACTGGAGACTAAAAGAAATATCAATTTAATTATATTCAATTGTTAAACCCTACCTTTTCTGTATAACACCACCATCACCTTTGATCTTTCTATCCCACTCTTTAGGGGTATTTGGGCTGTGGCCGTTCTAACTTTTTCATGTTGGAAGGGACTGTCAATAATATGGGTTAGTGAGATGGAACTAGCTGATGTTCTGGAGAGGTTGACCCCTAGGTTTCAGGATTTATCTGGTCTAGGGACCCATCTGGAGGTTGTAGGTTTCTAGAAAGTTATGCTACTGCATGGAATGTTCATGGAATCTTATATATTGCCCTACGTACTCTTTAAGATTGGCTGAGGGCGGGCCACGGTGGCTCAGCAGGCAAGAATGCTTGCCTGCTTGCCTGCCATGCCCGAGGACCCAGGTTCGTTTCCCGGTGCCTGCCCATGTTAAAAAAAAAAAAAAAAAAAAAAAAAAAAAAGATTGGCTGAAATGGTTTTGGTTGGGGTTTGTCAAGTTATGATAGGTAGCATTGTCTAACCCAAGTTTGTGTAAGAGTGACCTCCACAGTAGCCACTTGAGTCTATTTGAACCTTCTTTGCCACTGATGCTTTATAGTTACACTTCTTTTTCCCCTTTTGGTAAGGATGAAGTTGTTGATCCCATGGTGCCAGGGCCAGACTCATCCCTGGAAGTCATCTCCCATGCTGCCAGGGACATTTTCACCCCTGAATGTCATGTATCAAGTAGGGGGGAGAGCAATGATTTTACTTGCAGAGTTGGGCTTAGAGAGAGTGAGGCCTCTCAGGCATACCTATAAGTAAGCTAAGCTTCTCTGCTACCTATATATGCTTCAAAAGAGTAAGCCTCAAAATCAAGGGCTTGGCCTTTTGATTTGGGTGTCCCTAATGTTTGGCACAGTATCAGGGGATTCCCTGATGGTAAAGTTTAATAGTTCCATATTTTTTCTCCCATCCCTCAAGGGACTTCGCCAATACTTTTCGATTATTTGCTTAATATGTTCTAGGATATATCCAGGAATTGCATTAAGCTATACAAGATTAAAGGCCCTCATTCTTATTCTGGGCTCCCTGTTTTTCAGTTGTTCAAATGAACTATCCAGACAGGTTGAGCTAGATTATGTGCTACAGAAAATGTCGGTTAGGAAGAAAATAAATCTTTCTTCCATCGGTCTCAAAGAGTAGGTGCGGTTCTAAAATGTAGAGAATGTCTTCCTTACCCCTGTGTTCTGAATTACTTTAATCCTGACCTGATCGGCTTCCTTCTTATCTCCAAATGCCAGGTTATAGATGTTTAAGATAGCCTCTCCAAATCCAGAAATAATAATTAGCACTCCAGAGTAAATGTGTCTGCTCTAAGAGGTTACGATCCAAGCCCCTGTTTTCTTATAAACATTTTCTAAAGGAGACCATACAATAATTATTGTTCTGTTTCTGGGTTATTTTATTTTGCCTCACCAAATGTCCCACAGGTTCATTCACATTGTTGCATACCTCAGGACTTCGTCCCTTTTTGTAGCAACATAATGTTTGATAATATGTATCACCCATTGTTTGCCAATCTACTTCTCAGTCAGTGCATCCTTCAGCCATCTGCATTCATTAGGCATCATGTACAATGTCTAAAGTCCACAGTCCATCATCAGTCTCAATCTTAGATAATTTCATTGTTCCTAAGAAAAAAGATAACCAATAAACACACCCTCACCAAATACGAAATCTAAACCTCCCCTTCACTCGTCCTTCCTGTTATTCATCTCTGCTATTGCTGTGGTACTGCTGATGTTTTCCTGTTAAACATAGCCCAAAGCATGAGACAGCAGTTTTTCCACTCTACCCTGCACTTAAATACTTTTGTACATGAATCATAGCTTTGAAGTAGTTCTTGGAAGAACTAATTTATATTTCTAGGGTTAATCAGTGGGACACATAGATCTATAAAACCCTTTCCAATCATGTTCACTTACAATATGGTAATATTACTTGTAGATCCACTAGAGAACAGCCTTTACTTCTATCTATTATCTTATGTTTGAGTTCAACCTCATTAGCTAACCGTTTACCCATCTCTAGCTTCTATGTACCTCTAAGTCCCATATATTCTATATTATAAGCCTCTGATTTTACCTTTACCATGATCATAAAAGTGTAGTCATACAGTATCTATCCTTTTGTGTCTGGCTTATTTCACTCAGCATTATGTCTTCAAGGCTTATCCATCTTGTCATGTGCTTCAAGATGTCATTTCATTTTACTGCTGCATATTATTCCATTATATGAACATACCAGATTTTGTTAATTCACTTGTCTGTTGATGGGCATTTGGATTGTTTCCATCTTTTGGCAATTGTGAATAATGCTGCTATGAACATCGGTGTGCAAATGTCTGTTTGTGTCACTGCTTTCAGCTCTTCTGGGTATATACCATGTAGTGCTATTGCTGGGTTGTAGGACAACTCGGTATTTAGTTTCCTAAGGAACCACCACACTGTCTTCCATAGTGACTGTACCATTATACATTCTCACTAGCAGTGCATAAGCATCCCAATTTCTCCACATCCTCTCTGCCATGGTCAGGTTCCTGTGTCAACTTGGCCAGGTGTTGGTGCCCAGTGGTCTGGTAGACAAGCGCTGGCCTGTCAGTTGCTATGAGGACATTTTATTGACTTAAATTATGATTATGTCAGCTGAATCCACAACTGATTGCATTTGTAATCAGCCAAGGGGAGTATCTTCTGCAATGAGTGATGCTTAATCTAATTAGCAGAAGGCTTTTAGGGAGGATTCAGAAGACACAGTTCCTCTTCCTGCTTCAGCTGGTGAACCTCTCCTATGGAGTTTGTCCAGAGTCTTCATTGGAGTCACCATCTTCATAGCCTGCCCTATGAATTTGGATTCTTCCATCCCCACGGTTGTCCAGCCAGCCTCTCCTAAGAGTTCGTTGTGGACTTCATCAGAGTTTCAAGCTTGCAGCCTACCCTACAGACCTTGGACTCTACATTCCCACGGTTACGTGAGCTACTTTTATAAATTTTATATCTATGGATATCTCCTGCTGATTCTGTTTCTCTGAGAACCTTAGCTAATACACTGTCTGACATTTATAGTTTCCTGTTTGTTTATTATGGCAGCCATTCTTATAGGTGTGAGGTGGTATCGCATTGTAGTCTTGATCTGCATTTCCCTTATAGCTAATGAAAATGAACATCTCTTCATATGCTTTTGAGCCATCTCTATTTGCTCTTCAGAAAAATGCCTATTCATATTTTTAGCCCATTTTATAATCGGGTCATTGTTCTTTTGTTGTTGAGTTATATGATATCTTTATGTATACAGGATATCAAATCTTTGTCTGATACATGATTTCCAAATATTTTCTCCCATTGAGCCAACTCAATGGGAGAGTCCCTTCAACTTTTTGACAAAATCTTTTGGTATGCAGAAGCATTTAATTTTGAGGAGTTCCCATTTATTTTGGTGGTTGTTGTCGCTTGTGCTTTGGGTGTAAGGTTTAGGAAGCTACCTCCTATTAATAAGTCTTGAAGATGTTTCCTTACATTTTCTTCTAGAAGCTTTATGGTTCTAGGTCTTATATTTAGGTGTTTGATCAGTTTGAGTTAATTTTTGAATAGGGTGTAAGATAAGGGTCCTCTTTCATTCTTTTGGCTGTTGATATCCAGTTCTCCCATGCCCATTTATAGAGAAGACTATGTTGTCCCAGTTCATTGGATTTGGGGACCTTGTCAAAAATCAGTTGACCATAGGTTTGGTGGTCTGTTGCTGCACTCTCAATTCGATTCCATTGGTCAATACTTCTGCCTTTGTGCCAGTACCATGCTGTTGTTTTTTTTCCCAAGGCAAGAACTCTAACTTTATTTCTTCTTTCGTTTACGTGGTCCATTCATTTATTTATGTTTGCCAAGATATATAAAACAATTTTAAAGATACAAAGGAGTATACAATGAAAAAGAGCCCTTCCATTCAGTACCCCACACTGATATCATTTTTACTGCATTTCAGTTTGCATCAAATTTATGCTTTTTCAAATAGAAATCTAGCTCTTTCATGAGTATATATTTCTTTTGACTTTTGTCAATGCTTTCCAGGTTTGAACTGTCTCCTTGATAGTTCCCATAATTCCCAATTATCTTCAGATCCTTCTGTCATCCCAGGCATCTTTCCATTAGGGACCTAGGTCCAGATGAGTTATTATTAAAAAAAACTTTTTTTTTAAACATAGCATACAAGCACATGATCTTACCATATGATCATTCCATATTCTTACCATATGATCTTTCCATTCTTGGTATATAATAAAAACCTCACAATATCATCACCGTGATCATTTCTTAGAACATTTACATCAATTTAGAAACAGAAATAAAAAGAAAAAAGAAAAAAATTCATGCATACCATACCCCTCTCCCTCTCATTGACTGTTAATATTTCTATTTACCCAATATAATTTAGCCTTTGTTTCCCGTTTTTTTTCTATACCCCTCATCACTCCCTTTTGTTGATCCCTAACATTTCAATCTACTAAATTTATTTTAACATTTGTTCCCCCTGTTATTTATTTATTTTTGATCCATATGTCTTACTCATCTGTCAATAAGGTAGATAAAGGAGCATCAGACACAAGGTTTTCACAATCACCCAGTCACATTGTGAAAGCTATATCATTATACAATCATCTTCAAGAAACATGGCTACTGGAACACAGCTCTACATTTTCAGGCAGTTCCCTCCAGCCTCTCCATTACACCTTAACTAAAAAGGTGATATCTATATTATGTGTAACAATAACCTCCAGGATATCTTCTCGATTCTGTTTGGAATCTCTCAGCCATTGACACTTGATTTTGTCTCATTTCACTCTTCCCCCTTTTGGTCGAGAAGGTTTTCTCAATCTCTTAAGGCTGAGTCCCAGCTTGTTCTAGGATTTCTGTCTCACGTTGCCAGGAAGGTCCACACACCTGGGAGTCATGTCCCACCTGGTGGGGGGAGGGCAGTGAGATTGCTTGTCACATTGGCTGAGAGAGAGAGGCCACATCTGAGCAATGAAAGAGGTTCTCTTGGGGGTGACTCTTAGGCCTGATTTTAAGTAGGCTTCTCCTATCCTTCGTGGGGTTCAGTTTCATATGAACAAACCCCAAGATTAGGGGCTCAGCTTATTGCTTTGGTTGTTCCCACTGCTTGTGAGAATATCAACAATTCTCCACTTGGGGAAGTTGAATTTTCCCCCTTTCTCACCATTCCTCAAAGGGGACTTTGCAAATACTTTTTTGATTCACTGTCCAAATCACTCTGGTATTTATCGGGGCATCACTCTGGACAAACCTACAAAATCTCATGCCCTACTCAAGGTTCCATTATGATGTTCAATTAAGCTGTCTACGTAAGTTATATTAGGAAACGCAGTAGTCAAAATATAAATTTTGTACCAAATAAACATTTTTTGCTTTAGTCTCACACATAAGTTAAAGTTTTAAAATTTTAAATGCCATCTATTTTCAGCACCTTGCAGTATTGACATTTCTTTGTTCTTCTGCAAGTTGTTTCTTGAATCCACTATCTTATCTTTTGGATTTTATTTGTAAGATCTAAATATTCTTTGAACTCTCTCTCTTTTTATCCTTTAGGTTACCCTTACTGGTACTCTTCAACTCTGTGCCTGCCTCCAGACCTCCCCTTCCTGTCCTGTTTTTTTTTTCAACTGGCAGGACTTCCTATAGTATTTCTTGTATGGCCACTTGTGCTGGTTTGAAAGGATATATGTACCCTAGAAAAGCCATGTTTTAATCCTAATTCCATTTGTAAAGGCAGCCGTTTCTTCTAATCCCTATTCAGCATTGTATGTTTGAAATATGATCACATCATCTCCCTGGAGATGTGATTTAATCAAGGGTGGTTGTTAAGCTGGATTAAGTGGACATCTGTCTCCATTCATTTGGGTGGGTCTTGATTAGTTTATTGGAATCCTATAAAAGAAGAAGCAGTTTGGAGAATGTGAGAGATTCAGAGAGAGCAGAGTAGAGCAGAACGACTTAACCACGAGAGGCAGAGACTCCACCAGCCTGCGACCTTAGGAAATGAAGAAAGAAAATGCCTCCCGGGTAGTGTCATGAAACAGGAAGCCAGGAGAGAAAGCTAGCAGATGATGCTGTGTTTGCCACGTGCCTTTCCAGATGAGACAGAAACCCTGAACTTCATCTGCCTTCTTGAATCAAAGTACCTCTCCTTGGATGCCTTAGATTGGTCATTTCTATAGACTTATTTTAATTGGGACATTTTTTCAGCCTTAGAACTGTAAACTAGCAAACTAGAACACCAGTCTTTTGTTGACATATTCTTTCTGCATTTGTTTGACTATGAAAATTTTAATCTCTCCCTCCATTTTTTCTTTTTTATTAATTTTTTAATTTTTTAAAGAAATATATAACAACAAATGCAGACATTCTTAACTTATGATCATTCTGTTCTACATATATAATCAGTAATTCACAATATCTTCACATAGTTGCATATTCATCTTCATGATCATTTCGTAGAACATTTGCATAATTCAGAAAAAGAAATAAAAAGACAACAGAAAAAAGTTCATACATACCATATCCCTTACCCCTCGCCCTCATTGATCACTAGCATTTCAATCTGAATTTATTTTAGCATTTGTTCCCCTTATTATTTATTTTTATTCCATATGTTTTATTCATCTGTTGATAAGGTAGATAAAAGGAGCATCAGACACAAGGTTTTCACAATCACCCAGTCACATTGTGAAAGCTATATCAAACATGGCTAATGGAACCCAGCTCTACATTTTCAGCAGTTCCCTCCAGCCTCTCTATTACATCTTGACTAACAAGGTGATATCTATTTAATGTGTAAGAATAACCTCCAGGATAACATGTGGACTCTGTTTGAAATCTCTCAGCCATTGACACTTGATTTTGTCTCATTTCACTCTTCCCCCTTTTGGTCAAGAAGGTTTTCTCAATCCCTTGATGCTGAGTCTCAGCTTATTCTAGGGGTTTCCTCAGTCCCTTGATGCTGAGCCTCAACTCGTTCTAGGATTTCTGTCCCACATTGCCAGAAAGGTCCACACCCCTGGGAGTCATTTCTCACATAGAGACGGGGAGGGCAGTGAGTTTGCTTGTTGTGTTGGCTTCTCCCTCCATTTTTAAGGACAGTCTAGCTGGGTATAGAATTCTTGGCTGGAAATTTTTCTCTTTCAGGTTCTTGAATATGTCGTATCACTGCCTTTTCGCCTCAATAGTGCCAATTGAGTAGTCTGAACTCAGTCTTATGTGGTTTTCCTTCTGTGTAGTAGATTATTTTTCTCTGGATGTGTTCAAGATTTTCTGATTCACTTCAACATTTGACAGACTGATTAGTGTGTGTCTTGGGGAAGGCATGTTTTGCTGTTTGGATTTATTCAGTTTGAAGTTTTGTGGACTTCTTTGATTTGTATATTTTTGTCCTTTATAAGGGTTGGGAAATTTTCCCCCATTATGTCCTCAACTAAATTTCTAGCCCTTTACTCTTCTCCTCTCCTTCTTGTACACCAGTGATTCTTATATTTGTACACTTTTGTTTTGTCCATTATTTCCCTGACATCCAATTCAGATTTTTCCATCTTTTTTGCTATTTGCTCTTTTGTGTGTTTGAAACCAGTTGTCCTGTCCTCTTGTTTGCTTATTCTTTCCTCTCCCTCTGAAAATCTACTATTGTGGGTCTCTAGTATATTTTTTATTTGGTCTGCAGCATCTTTTACTCTATGATGTCTGCTATTTTTCTATTTATTCTTTCAGATTCCTCTTTATGCTTTTCTAGTGTCTTTTTGATTTTCTTTAGTAGAGTTATATGAGTGTCTTTGATTAGTTCCAAAGTTTGTGTTTCCTCCAGCATTTTAATTTGGTCATTGGACTGGGCTGTATCTGTTTGCACTTTTTTTTTTTTGGCATAAGCAGGCTCTGGAAATTGAACCCAGGTCTCTGGCATGGCGGGCAAGAATTCTGCCACTGAACCACCATTGCACTGCCCCTATATTTGTTTGCATTTTCCTATGCTTAGTGATCTGCTCCCTTCAAGGCATGTAAACATCTTGATAAGGTTACTTTGGAAGTTGATTTCCTTTAGTGGTCTGAAGCTTTGTATTTGTGGGATTGGTATGGAAAATGATGTGGGGCATGGAGTGGGGTACAGCAGTGTGGTTATATATTGCAGTGCAGATAAAGCATGGGTCAGGGATGCTATGCTGGTGCCTGTGAGCTTGGCATGTGGGGTGTGGTGTTGTGGAGTTTCAGTGCCGGGGCCATGGGGCAGGGTGCAGCTCAGGCAGGCCTTGGAGCACAGGAGCAGGGTGCAGCATTGGGGGACACAGAGGTAAGGGGTGGCAAGAGGTGGATAGGGGCGGCTTTGCAGATGCCTGAGTGCATGGAAAGGATGTGTATGGGCACTTAAAGCATGAGGTTCGTGGGCATCAGGGTGTGGGGTACAGGGCACAGGGCACAGGGAGGGGAGGGCTTGGAGTACAGGGAGTCCAGAATACAGATGCGCTAGTGTATAGGTGCAGGTCACAGATCGCGGGGGTTGCAAGACGTGGGTCAGGGGCAGGTGATGTCAGGTGGGCGGGGCTATAGCATGGGTGCGCTTCATGCAGGGGTGTTGATGTAGTGCTGTGCACATGTGTAGGGTGTGGGCTGTGTAGCACAGATGTGCATGTGAGCACCTGCCAGGTGTGAGAGAAGGGTGTTTGTGCCAGGGTGTTGGGCAAGGGTGTGCATGTGCTTGGGGCAGGAGGTTGGGGTACAGGGGTCAAAAGTTTGGTGCACTGATACATGGGTACCTGGCAAGGGGAATGTGGTTGTGCGTGTGCATGGGTCTGTATGGTGGGTGGTGCATGCGTGTGTACCTCAGGGGCAGCAGGCTGGGGTTTCACCTGCTTGGGCTGGGGCCAGGTGTCGCCTTTATGTGCAGGTCATCCCTTGTCCTGAGGGATGTGGCAGGGGTGCCCATGTGCATGGATCTGGGGGGGCTGGACACTGATATACAGGTGCACAAAGTTTGGGGGGGTTGCGGGGCATTGCTTGACTGTATGTCCTCATGGTGGGGGTGGCCTGGGTATGAAGGTGAGCATCCATAGTCTGTGCACAGGTGACTGCCTGCAGGGGACAGGAAAGGGGAGGTAGGATTTGGGCCGGGCATGGGTGCTCAGGTCTTGGGAAGGGTGGGGCAAGACTGTGCACTTGCAGGGGAGAGGTGGGTCGGGATGGGACAGGTGTTTGTGCATGGGGCTGGGGGTTCGGTGTCTGGGTGCAGTGCTTGGAGTGCATTGGGGGGGCAGGGGACAGGGTTCAGATGCCTGGGGTGTAGGGTGAATCTTAGATCACAGAACAGGGGTGGCGCATGTGAGGGTAGTGCTTTCAAGGAAGGCCATTTGGCTTACTTCCTTATTCCTATCTCCCTGTCCATGCACTCCTGAAGGCTCCCGTCTTCAGTTTCAGAAAGGGTGTGTTAGGCTGTTTTCAGTAGTTGGATGGTGTTACAGTTTGCTAGCTGCCAGAATGCAATACACCAGAGATGGATTGGCTTTTAATAAAAGGGGATTTATTTCATTAGTTCTTCAGAGGAAAGGCAGCTAACTTTCATCTGAGGTTCTTTATTATGTGGGAAGGCTCAGGGTAATCTCTGCTGGCCTTCTCTCCAGGCCTCTGGGTTCCAACAACTTTCCCTGGGGTGATTTCTTTCTGCATCTCCAAAGGCCTGGGCTGAGCTGCGAATGCTGAGATGAGGTATGCTGAGCTGCTTTGGCTGTGCTATGTTGCGCTCTCTCATTTAATCACCAGCCAATTAAGTCAAATGTCATTCATTGCAGCAGGCACACCTCCTAGCTAACTGCAGATGTAATCAGCAACAGATGAGGTTCACCTACCATTGGCTCATGTCCACAGCAACAGAACTAGGTGCCTTCACCTGGCCAAATTGACAACTGAATCTAACTACCACAGGTGGTCTCCCATTCTCTGTGTCTCAATTCTTTAGTTTTTTAACTGGGGATTGCTTATGTAGTGTAGAGGACCCTCCCATGGGACTTACACCCTGGAATCACTGTCCCAGTCACCTTCCTGTCCTTTTTCTAGTTGTTCCTTGAAGCAGGGGTGAACTTGACCTATCCTATTCCACCATCTTCCCAGAACTCTCCCTAGTATGTTCCTTTTAAAAAGCAGTTTTATTGAGATAAATTCACATACCATACAATCCATCTCAAGTGTATAATCATGTCTTCTAGTATATTCACAGAATTGTATATTCAACACCACAATCAACTGTAGGACATTTTCACCCTGGGCAGGGTTCAGTATATCAAACAGTCCCATGTTTCATCCTCTGGCTTTCTTTCTAATGACCTACACATACCTAAACTTACCCTTTCAACCACAATATACCCACATATCATTGCTTTTAATTACACTCACTATAATGTGCTCTCACCACCTCCATCCATTTCCAAACATTTACAATCAACCTTATTTCATATTGTGCACGATTCAAGCATCAGTTCTCCATTCTCTGGCTTCATTCTGTCTTCTATTGATCAGTATTCTAGATGTCAATACCATGAATTTGCCAGTTATGTTTAGTTCCTAATAATAAAGTCATACAATATTTACCCTTTTGTCTGACTTATTTCATTCAACATAATGTCCTCAAGGTTTGTCCACATAGTACATACATCATGACTTTATTTCTTCTTACAGTTGCATAATATTCTATCATATGTATATATATCACAGTTTCTCCATTCATCAGTTGAGGGACGCCTGGCCTGTTTCCATGTTTTGGCAATTGTAAATAATGCTGCTGTGAACATTGGTATGCTACTGTCTGTTCCCATCCATGCTTTCAGTTCTTTTCAGCATTTATCTCATTGTAGGATTCCCAGATCATATGGCAGTTCTAGACTTAGCTTCCTGAGGAACCACCAAACTGTCTTCCACAGCGATTTTACCATTCTGCTTTCCTACCAACAGTGAATAAGGGTTCATGTTTCTGCACATTCTTGCCAACACTTGCAGTTTTCTAATTTTGTTTGTTTAAAGGTGGCCATTCTAGTAGGTGTGAAATGATATCTAATTGTAGTTTTGATTTGCATTTCCCTAATAGATCATGATGTTGAATATCTTTTCAGGTACTTTTAAGCCATTTGTATATCCTCTTTTGAAAAATGTCTCTTCACATCTTTTCCCATTTTAAAATTGAGTTGTTTGTCTTTTTATCATTGAGTTGTAAGATTTCATTATATATTCTGGATATTAAACCCTTATCAGATAGGCAGTTTCCAAATATTTTCTCCCATTGAGTAGGCTGCCTTATCACCCTCTTGCAAAATCCTTTGAAGCGCAAAAAGTTTTGAATTTTAAGGTGGTCCTAATTATCTGGTTTTCTCTTTCATTGCTTGTGCTTTGGATATAAGGTGTAACAAACTACCTCCTACCTCAAGATCTTGAAGATGCTTCCCTACATTTTCTTCTAGGAATTTTATGGTTTTGGCTTTTATATTTAGGACTTTGATCCATTTTGAGTTAATATTTATATAAGCTATAAGATGGGGTCCTCTTTCATTCTTTTAGATATGTATATATAATTCTCCCAACACCATTTGTTGGAGAGACTTCTTGGTCACAATTACATAAACTGGGTAGCCTTGTGAAAAATCAGTTGACCATAGATGTGAGGTTCTGTTTCTGAACTTTCAGATTAATTCCATTGGTCAATATATCCATCTATATGCCAATGCCATGCTGTTTTTATCACTGCAGATTTTGTAATATGCTCTAAAGTCAGAAAGTGAGAATCCTCCAACTTCACTTTTCTATTTCATGATGTGTTTGGCTATTTGGGACCCCTTACCCTTACAAATAAATTTGGTAATTGGCTTTTCCTCTTCTGTAAAGAAGGCTGCTGAAATTTTGATTGAGATTGTGTTGAATCTGTAAATCATTTGGGTGAAATTGATGTCTTAATGAAATTTTATCTTCTAGTCCATGAATTCTATCTTTTGCCCTCCTCAATGAGAGAAATTCCATTTATTTATGTCTTCTTGGATTTCTTTCAGCAATGCTTTGTGGTTGTCTGAATACAGGCCCATTTACATCCTTGATTAATTTTATTCGTAAGTATTTGCTTCTTTTAGTTGCTTTTAAATCGAAGTTTTTTCCTGATTTCTTCCTCAAATGAATCATTACTAGTGTATAGAAATTCTGCTGATGTTTATGTGTTAATCTTGTATCCCGCCACTTTGCAGAACTCGATTATTACCTTTAGTAGCTTTGTTGCAGACTTTGGGACTTCGTAGATATAGGGTCATATCATTTGCAAATAGGGAAAGTTTTACTTCTTCCTTTCCGATTTGGATGCCTTTATCTTCCTTTTACCTGTCTAATTGTTCTAGGTAGAAATTCTAGTACAATGCTGAATAACCGTAGTGACTTGAGCATCCTTGTCTTGATCCTTATCTTTGTGGTGTAGCTTTCAGTCTTTCACCATTGAGTATGGTGTTAGGTGTGGGTGTTTTTTTTATGCCTTTTATCATGTTGAGAAAGTTTCCTTCTATTGCTGTTTTTCGAAGTGTTTTTTGTCAAGAAACAATGCTGGATTTTGTCAGATGCCTTTTCTGCATCAACCAGATGAGCATGTGGTTCTTCTCCTTTGATTTGTTAATGTGATTTGTTACATTAACTGATTTTCTAGTGTTGGACCATCCTTGCCTACCTAGGATAAAACCCACTCGATCATGATGGGTTTTAATGTGAAGTTGGATTTGACCTTCAAGAATTTTGTTGAAGATTTTTGCATCTGTATTCATTAGAGAGATTGGTCTGTGATTTTCTTTTCTTGTAGTCTTTTTGTTCGCCTTTGGTAATAGGGTGATGCTGGCTTCATAGAATGTGTTAGGCAGATTCCCTCATCTTCAATTTTCTGGGAGAGTCTAAACAGGATTGGCATTAGTTATTCTTGGAATGATTGCTAAAATTCACCTGTCAAGCCATCTGGTCCTGGGCTTTTGTTTGGTTATTTTTGATGACTATTTCAGTCTCTTTACTTGTGACTGGTTTGTTGAGATCTATTTCTTCTGGATTTCGTGGATTGTTTGTTTCTAGAAAATTTACCATTTCATCTCAGTTGACTAGTTTGTTGGCATATAGTTGTTCATAGTATCCTCTTATGATCTTTTTTATTTCTGTGGGGTCAGGCATAATGCTTCCTCTCTCACTTTTGATATTTTTAATTTGCATCGTCTCTCTTTTTTTTTCAGTCTAGCTAAAGGCTTGTTAATTTTATTGATCTTTCCAAAGAACCAGCTTTTGAACGTGACAATTCTCTCTGTTGTTTTTTATTCTCAATTTCATTTCAGCTCTAATCTTTGTTATTTCTTTCCTTCTGCTTGCTTTGGGATTAGCTTGCTGTTCTTTTTCTGTTTCCTCCAGGTGTGCTGTTAGATCTTTTATTTTAACTCTTTCTTCCTTCTTAATGTAGTCATTGAGGACTATAAATTTCCTTCTCAACACTGCCTTCACTGCATCTCATAAGTTCTGATATGTTGTGTTTTCATTTTCATTCATCTCAAGATACTTATATTTCTTGCAAGTTCTTCTTTGACCCACTAATATATATTTTTTGGCATGGGCAGGTACCAGGAATCAAAACCAGGTCTCCAGCATGGCAGGCAGGAACTCTGCCACTGAGCCACCATCACACCGTCTGACCCACTAATTTTTAAAAAGTTTTTTGCTTTACCTTCACAAATTGGTGCATTTTCCAGTCCTCTGCCTGTTTCCTAATTCCAGCTTCATTCCCTTATTATCAGAGAAAGTGCTTTGTATAATTTCAATGTTCTAAAATGTGTTAAGACCTGTTTTGTGACCCAACATGTGATCTATCCTGGAAAATGATGCAATAACACTTCAGAAGAATGTATATTCTGCTGTCATGGGGTGCTTTGTTCTGTGTATGTCTCTTAGATCCAGTTCATTTATCAAATTATTCACATTCTCTATTTCCTTATTGACCCTCTGTTTAGATGTTCTATCTATTAATTAATGGAGTGGTATATTAAAGTCTCCAACCATTATTGTAGACATGTTGATTTGTCCCTTCAGTTTTGCTACTGTTTGCCTCATGTATTTTGGGACACCATGGTTATGTGCATATATGTTTATGACTGTTATATCTTCTTTGTGGATTGTTCTTGTTATTAATATATAATTTCCTTCTTTGTCTCTTTACATTTAAAATCTAGGATTGGTGAGTTTAATCCATAAACATTCAGTATTATTAATGTAAAGGCAGTATTTACTTCAATATATTATCCTTTATGTTTTGTTTGTCATATCTTACTTTTGTCTCTCTTTTTACCCTTTTATTTACGCTTGCTGATACTCTTCATTTCTACAATCTCTTAGAAGCCTCTCTCTCCTGTCCTTTCCTTTCAGCCGCAGGACTCCCTTTGGTATTTCTTGTAGGGCAGTTCTCTTGTTAATGAAGTTTCTCAGCATCTGCTTATCTGTGAATACATTAAAATCTCCCTCATTTTAGAGGTTCAGTTTTGCTAGATAGAAAATTCTTGATTGACAGTTTTTCTCTTTCAGTATCTTGAATATATCATCTACTTCTCATCTCCATGCTTTCTGATGAGAAATCAGTACTTAATCTTATCTGGCCTCCTTGTATGAAATAAATAGCGTTTCTGTTCCTGCTTTGAGAATTGTCTCTTTATTTTTGGCATTTCATATTCTGATTAGTTAGTGTGTTGGTGCTTCTTAGACCTGGGTATCAATGCCATTCATAAGAGTTGGGGAGTTCTCAGCCATTATTTCCTCAAATATATATATTTATTTTTAACATGGGCAGGCACCGGGAATTGAACCTGGGTCCTCTGGCATGGCAGGCGAGAACTCTGCCTGCTGAGCCATCGTGGCCTCCCCCCTCAAATATTTCTTCTGCCCCTTTTCCCTTCTCTTCTTCCTTGTGGGACATGCATGTCTTGCATGTTTGTCTGCTTCATTTTGTCAGTCAGTTCAGAGCTGCTGCTCAAATTTTCCTATTCTTTTCTCTCTGTTTTTTCTTGTCTATTCAAATTTAGATATTCTGTCTTCTAGGTTGCCAATCCTCTCTTCTGCCTATTCAAATCTGCTGTTGTGTGCTTACAGTATATTTTAATTTCATTTGTTGTGCCCATCGTTCCCATAAGATCTTTTTTCTTTGCATGCTTTCAAATTCTTCTTTATGCTCACCTAGTATCTTCTTAATCTCCTTTACCACTTTAGCCATCTTGTTCAATTTGTTTAGGTATTTGTTTGAATATCTTTGGTTAGTTGTTCCAGATTCTGTATCTCCTCCCACATTTTGATTTGCTCCTTTGACTAGGCCATGTATTTTTGCACAGTGCTAGATCATGCCCTTCCCTGTCTTTGGGAGAGTAGATCTCTGCTGCTCTTTCAGTCTGGATTTCCCACACACCAGAGACTGAAGAGCTGGACTCTTTCTGCCCGGTGATTGGGTAATGGGTACAGGATTGAGGTGGGTTACTTATGATCTCTCACCACAGCTTCTCCATCTCTTCATCCTTTACTTTCCTCAATGTTGTAGAGCATTTCCCCTAATCTTCAGAACCCCAGATCTATTGTAGAGGACAGTTTCTGCCTGATCCCTAGTTGTTTTTCTGGAGAGAAGAAAGTCCAGCCTCTCCCTAATCAGCCATCTTGGCTCCCAAACTCTATGTTCCTTTTTTTAAATTTAACTTTTTTCTTTCTTTCTTTTTTTTTTTTTTTTACATGGGCAGGTACCGGGAATCAAACCCAGGTCCTCTGGCATGGCAGGCAAGCATTCTTGCCTGCTGAGCCACCATGACCCAATTTAACATTTTTTAATTGTAAAATATAACATATATACAAAAAAGCAAAAAAATTCAAACTGTATTTTAACAAGTAGTTATAGAACAGATTTTAAAGTTTGGTATGGGTTACAGTTCCACAATCTCAGGTTTTTCCTTCTAGCTGCATGTAGACACTGGAGATTAAAAAGAAAAATCAGTAAAATGATTCAGTAGTTATACTCATTTGCTGAATCCTAACTTCTCTGTTATAACTCCTCCTTCTCCTTTGATCCTTCTCCCAATATTTAAGGATATTTGGGTCATGCCCATTTTAACTCTTTTCATATCGAAAAAGGTGTGTCAACAATATGGGAGAGGGGAGTGGAACTGATTGATGTTCTCAGAGAGGCTGGCACCTCTGATTTTCAAGACGTAGCCCACCTAAGAACCATTTGGAGGTTTTAGATTTCTGAAATATAAACTTAGTGAGTGAAAGTTTTGTAGGATCTAAGATAGAACCTTGGATATTCTTTAAGATTAACAGGAATGATACTGGTTGGGGTTTGGAAAGCCATGGAAATTACCAATATCTAGTTGGAGCTTGTGTATAAGAATATCCTTCAAAATAGCCTGTTGACTCTACTTGAAGTCTCTTAGCCACTGATATCTTATTTTGTTACATTTCTTTTTTCCTTTTGGTCTGGAAGGCGTTGTTGATCCCATAGTGTCAGGGCCAGGCTCATCCCTAGGAGTCCCTTTTTAAACTTTCTAATTCTTCTTTTTGTTCACACATCATAGTCCTTCCATCCTTTAGTTCTATATACAAATTTAGTTTCATTCTGTTCATATTTTCCTTTAACTCCTTGGATTGACTTAGGAGATTTCACTGAACATCTTTTTTTTTTTTGGCAACTTAAAATGCAAAGTATTTTATTTTGAAACTTCTAAACTTTGAAAAAAAGATGCCCTAGATTAAATAATATACTTTTCCAAAGCTGAATGTGCTAAAAAAAAACCTTCCTAAAAATCTTGGGTGGAAACACTGCTGCTTTGATGACCTGTAATTAGATGAGTGATCAGTCTCAGTTGGTAACATCCCTTTTTTGTTTGTTTGTTTGCCTTGGTGTAAGGATTAAAAATATTCTAGACTAGATGCATCTGCTAGCCTTACACTGACAATTTCATTCCAAATGTCTCCTAAGAGGCATACACCATCTATAGGAACCCATCTTCATCCTTCTCACTTTTATACACTTCAGAAATTGGTGTGAAAATGCTCACCATGCTGTGTCTGTTCACCAGTAGGAAGAAGGCTTGGTTAGTATGTAGCTGTATGTGCCTTCTAATTATTTTGATTACTTCACTCATGTTGACATTCTCTCATTCAAGGAACTTAGTTGTATCCATTACAGGATGCTGATTCTCACTCTTCTCTCTTTCTGTTATCACAAGGATTTTGGTAAGATACTGGTCTTGTATAAGTCGTACATCTTCTACTACTTATTTGAAGGTGCACTGGCTGCTTGAAGGTCTTCTCGGATGACATGGAGGGGTGCTGGGCAGCACTATGGTGATGCCGAGGGACCTGGCTCCAGAGATGGCAGCAGAGATTATTGCTGTGGCAACAGCCAGTTCCCTTTTGTCTCCTCAGCCTCACAGCTGAGACTTTGTTCTTTTTTTATTTTAATTTTTATTAATAAAACCAATCAACATAGAAACACGAACCTTCTTAATGTATGAACATTCCATAGTTGGTGTGCAATCAGTGTGACAGCCGAGTCTTGACTGATCATCTTTGATTAGTTTTTCCACTGTGTGTGTTTCTTCTGTAGTTTTAATTTGTTGTCTTGACTGAGCCATCTCTTCCTGTTTCTTTGTATGGCTTGTGTTCTTTTTGGATATCAGAGTATTTGATTGTTTTGATGTGCTCACTCTAGAAGTCATTTTCTCCTCTTATCTTGAGTTTTAGTGCAGATTGGCTGTGTGGTATGGCTCTTCTTCAGGAGTAGAGTTTATACTGAACCTTTGGAGCAGCCCATGTTTAATGGTATATTCTTCTGTTTCTTTGGCCCAACCATATTCCAAGCCATGATTCTCCTGGATGACAACAGTCTCCTCCTGGCCTCCTTGATTCCAATCAATTCTCCATACAACAGCCAGAATCAACTTTTAAAAATGTGAATCAGATCATAACTCTTTCCCTGCTTCAAAACCCTTCAAAACCAAGGCTTCCAATTATATTTTGTATAAAATCCAAGCTATTTATTTTTATTTAATAAGATATAGTCCTTGCCTAAATCTTCAATCTTATTCTGTACCACTCTCCTTGTTCACTGTGCTCTCAGCCAGCATTTGTTACTTCTTCAAGGACTTTATACTCTGCCTGAAATGTTCTTCCCCCTGCATCTTTCTCATCATCCAGGTCTCAGCTCCAGTGTCAGTTCCCTAGGCCTTCCTTATCATCCCAACTAAGTAGCCCCCTACTGTGGTCAGTGTGATGTCACCCTGTTTTATTTTCTCCATACACTTACCATTATCTGAAATTAAGTTTCATTTTTGGTTTGTTCGTCTTGACTTTTGTCTTCCCTACCACTAGAATGTAAGTTTCATGAGAACAGTAAACTTATTTGCCTCATTCCTGCTGAGCCGTAGCATATAGGACATTGCCTACTAGGTACTCAATGATTATTTGTTGAATGAATGAATGAGCGATTGGTGGGGGTTGAGCCATGAGAAATATATAATCTTGGGATCCTTTTAAGAGGAGTCTGAAGAGTAAACTGAAGATTCTAAAGAGATGGGCAGAAGAAGGATTCCCTACAAAAGCAACTCGGAGGGACAAACAGAGTAGTAGTAGGAGAAACAAGAAAGTGTGATACCACAGAAAGCCATCCAACTTCCCTCCTCAGAAGTAACCAATGCCAACAGATGGAAGAGTATCCTTCCAAATCTTATTCTGTATATTTACATACATTTGCAAATGTTTGTATTACATGCAATCTGTAGCTTTGGTTTTTACGCAAATGAACTCATAGTGCATGTATTCTTCTATCATTGGCTTTTTTGAACAGCAGCTTTATTGAAATAGTATTCACATAACATACAATTAATGCATTTAAAGTATACAATTCACTGTTTTTTAGGATATTTATAAATATGCATGACCATCAACACAGTCAAATTTAAAACATTTTCATCATCCCCAAAGAAGCCCCATATCCATTAACAGTGTGTTTGTTTGAAGCTGTTATGTACCCGAGAAAAGGCCCTGTTCTTTTACTCTATTCCTATGGGTGTAGATCTGTTGTAGGTGGGACCTTTTGATTAGGTTATTTCAATTGTGATATGACCCACCTCATTCAGGTTGGGTCTTGATCCTCTTACTGGAGTCCTTTATAAGAGGATAAAGCACATACAGAAGCTAAACCATGAAATATAGAAAATTTCAGAGAGAAACACCCAGAGAAGTTTAGAGAAAAGCCACAGATGGAGAAGCCAAAGCTGAAGCAATGAACCCGGGAGAGACAGGCAGACATTGCCATGTGCTTTACTATCTGACAGAGGAGCCCAAGCTCACCAGTAACTGGTCTTCAGAGAAGGTATCATACGTCCTGTTGATGCCTTAATTTGGACTTTTTCATGGCCAAAGATCTATCAATTTTAAGCTAATGAATCCCCATTGTTAAAAGCCAGACCACTGTAGCTTTATAATAGGCTTTAAATTCAGGCAGTGCTAGTCCTCCCACTTTTGCTCTTGTTTTTTAGGATATCTTTACTATTCGAGGTCTCTTTTCTTTCAAAATAAATTTGATAACTAGCTTGTCCAAGTTTTCAAAGTAGGTTGTTGGGATTGTGATTGGTACTGCTTTGTATCTGTAGATCAGTTTGGGTAGAATTGACATCTTAATGACATTTCAACCTTCCTGTCCATGAGCAGAGAATGTCTTTCCACCTATTCAGACCTTCTTTGATTTCTTTTTTTTTTTAAATATTTTTATTCAGAACTTTTCATAAACAACCAGTCCAACCGTATTATATAATCAGTGGTTCACAATATCATCACATAGTTGTGTATTTATCACTATAATCATTTTTAGAGCATATGCATCACTCCAGAAAAAGAAATAAAAAGAAAAAACTCTTACATCCCATACCTCCTACCCTTCCCTCTCATTGACCACCAGTATTTCAATCTATCCAATTTTTTATGCTTATCCCTCCTATCATTTATTTAATTTTTATCCTGATTTTTTTTTTACTAATCTGTCCATACCCTGGATAAAAGGAGCATTAGACACAAGGTTTTCACAATCACGTGGTCACATTGTAAAAGTTATATAGTTATACAGTCATGTTCAAGAATTAAAGCTACTGGAACACATCAACAGCTTCCCTCTAACTACCCCAAAATACCATAAAATAAAAAAGGGATATCTATATAATACATAAGAAGAACCTCCAGGACAACCTCTTAACCCTGTTTGAAATCTCTCAGCCATTGACACTTTATTTTGTCTCATTTTTCTGTTCCCCCTTTTGGTCGAGAAGACTTTCTCAATCACATGATGCCAGGTCTTGGCTCATCCCTGGGAGTCAGGTGCCCCTTTGCCAGGGAGATTTACTCCTCTGGATGTCATTTCCCACATAGAGGGGAGGGCAGTGAGTTCATTGCCAAGTTGGCTTAGAGAAGGAAGCCACATATGAGCTACAAAGGAATTTCTCTGGGGTAGAAATTATGCTCTTAGGCATAATTATAAGTAAACTTACCTGCTTCTTTGCAGAAATAAGTTTCATAGGGATGAATCCCAAAATCGTGGGCTCAGCTTGTTGGATTGGTTGTGCCCACTGCTTGCAAGAATATCAAGAATTCCTCAGATGGGGAAGTTGAATATTTACTCCTTTCTCCCCAGCCCCCCAAGGGGACTTGGCAGATACGTTCAAATTACTCTGGGATATATTGGGGCATCACAATAACGTGTACAAACTGGCAATCTCTCACACCCTATTTAAGAGTCCATGTAATTATGGTATTCAAATAAACTGACTATTCAAGTT
The DNA here is from genome assembly GCF_023851605.1 of Tamandua tetradactyla. Classification (NCBI taxonomy): domain Eukaryota; kingdom Metazoa; phylum Chordata; class Mammalia; order Pilosa; family Myrmecophagidae; genus Tamandua; species Tamandua tetradactyla. The sequence continues at coordinate 48,513,358 of NC_135353.1, read as the reverse complement.
AAATTAGATAATGTGGTACCCAAAATACAAATTTTGTCCCAAATAAATCTCTCTCCCTTTGGTCTCACACAGAAGTTGAACTTTGAAAATATGGGCCATGTCATCTGTGCTGGTTTGAATCTGTTGTGTACCTCAGAAAAGACAAGTTCTTTAATCCTTATTTAATATTGCTAGATGGGAGCTTTTTGATTGTTTCCATGGTGACGTGACTCACCTGGTTGTAGGTGGTAATTTTGATTAGATTGTTTCCTTGGAGATGTGTCTCCACCTATTCAAGGTGTGATTGCTTACTGGAGCCCTTTAAGAGAAAACGGTTTTGGAAAAGTCTTTAGAACAACTAGAACTAACAAGAGTCCACACAGCTAGAGCCCTTTGAAGATGAAAAAGGAAAATACCCTGTGCTGATTTGAAAGGATGTATGTACCCTAGAAAAGCCATGTTTTAATCCTAATCCCATTTTGTAAAGGCATCTGTTTCTTCTAATCCTTATTCAGTATTGTATGTTTGAAAGTGTAATTAGATCATCTCCCTGGAGGTGTGATTTAATCAAGAGTGGTTGTTAAGATGGATTAGGTACAGGCATGTCTCCACCCATTTGGGTGGGTCTTGATTAGTTTCTGGAGTCCTATAAAAGAGGAAACATTTTGGAGAATGGGACATTTGGAAAGAGCAGAGAATACTGCAGCACCACGAAGCAGAGAGTCCACGGGCCAGCGACCTTTGGCGATGAAGAAGGAAAACGCCTCCCAGGGAGCTTCATGAAACCGGAAGCCAGGAGAGAAAGCCAGCAAATGACACCATGTTTGCCATGTGCCTTCTCACTTGAGAGAGAAACCCTGAACATCATCGGCCATCTTGAGCCAAGGTTATCTTTCCCTGGATGGATGCCTTTGATTGGCCATTTCTGTAGACTCGTTTTAATTGGGACATTTTCTCGTCCTTAGAACTGTAAACTAGCAACTTATTAAATCCCCCCTTTTTTCTTTTTTTTTATTAATTAAAACTTTTTTTAAAATACCAAAAAACACCAAACGTAAACATTCTTAACTTTTGATAATTCCATTCTAGATATATAATCAGTAATTCACAGTATCATCACATATTTGCATATTCATCATCGTGATCATTACTTGGAAAATTTGCATATATTCAGAAAAGAAATAAAAAGAAAATAGAAACAAATTCATACATACCATACCCCTTACCCTTCCCTTTCATTGATCACTAGCATTTCAAACTAAATTTATTTTAACATTTGTTCCCCCTATTATTTATTTTTATTCCATACGTTCTACTCGTCTGTTGACAAGGTAGATAAAAGGAGCATCAGACACAAGATTTTCACAATCACACAGTCACATAGTGAAAGCTATATCATTATACAATCATCTTCAAGAAACATGGCTACTAGAATACAGCTCTAATTTTCAGGCAGTTTCCTCCAGACTCTCTATTACGTCTGGAATAACAAGGTGATGTCTACTTAAAGTGTAAGAATAACCTCCAGGATAGCCTCTCGACTCTGTTTGGAATCTCTCAGCCATTGACACTTGATTTTGTCTCATTTCGCTCTTCCCCCTTTTGGTCGAGAAGTTTTTCTCAATCTCTTAAGGCTGAGTCCCAGCTTGTTCTAGGATTTCTGTCTCACGTTGCCAGGAATGTCCACACACCTGGGAGTCATGTCCCTCGTAGACAGGGGGAGGGTGGTGAGTTTGCTTGTTGTGTTGGCTGGAGAGAGAGGCCACATATGAGCAACAAAAGAGGTTCTCTTGGGGGTGACTCTTAGGCCTAATTTTAAGAAGGCTTGACCTATCCTTTGTGGGGTTAAGTTTCATATGAACAAACCCAAGACTGGGGGATCAGTTTATAGCTTTGGTTGTCCCCACTGCTTGTGAGAATATCAAGAATTCAACTTAGGGAAGTTGAATTTCTCCCCATTCTCACCATTCCCCAAAGGGGACTTTGCAAATACTTTTTTTCACTTTTCAAATCACTCTGGGATTTATCGGGGCATCACTCTGGACAAACCAACAAAATCTCATGTCCTACTCAAGGTTCAATGTACTTATGGTGTTCAATTAAACTGTCTACATAAGTTATATTATGAAATGCACTAGGCAAAATATAAATTTTGTACCAAATATTTTTTGCTTTAGTCTCACACATAAGTTGAAATTTTAAAATATTAATTACCATCTATTTTCAGCATCCTGCAGTAAGGACATTCCTTTGTTCTTCCTCATGCAAAAACATTTTTAAAATTTGTACTTTTAGTCACTATCATTATACACTCTAGGCCTTCCTAGATTATACCATCTCAATCTTTATCATCTATTTTTCTTTCTGATTTTATTTGTGCCCCCAGCCCTCCTCCCTCTATCATTCTCACATTCAGCTTCATTCAGTGTTTTAACATAATTGTATCACAGTTAGGTAGTATTGTGCTGTCCATTTCTGAGTTTTTACATTCAGTCCTGTTGCACAATCTGTATCCCTTCAGCTCCAATTACCCAATATCTTACCTTATTTCTATTGCCTGATAGTCTCTGTTACCAATGAAATTCTCCAAGTTTATTCACTAATGTCAGTTCATATCAATGAGACCATACACTGTTTGTCCTTTTGTTTCTGGCTAATCTCACTCAGCATAATGTCCTTAAGGTCCATCCATGTTGTTACATACTTCATAACTTTATTCTGTCTTACAGCTGCATAATATTCCATCGTATGTATATACCACAGTTTGTTTAGCCACTCATCTGTTGATGGACATTTTGGCTGTTTCCATCTCTTTGCAGTTACACATAATGCTGATATAAACATTGGTGTGCAAATGTCCATTTGTGTCCTTGCCCTCATGTCCTCTGAGTAGATACCTATCAATGGTATTGCCGGGTCATATGGCAATTCTGTATTTAGATTTTTGAGGAGCCACCAAACTGCCTTCCACAGTGGTTGTACCATTTGACATTCCCACCAACAGTGGATAAGTATGCCTCTTTCTCCATATCCTCTCCAGTACTTGTCGTTTTCTGTTTTATTGATAATGGCCTTTCTGGTGGGTGTGAGATGATATCTCATTGTGGATTTGATTTGCATTTCTTTAATAGCCAGGGAAGTTGAACATCTCTTCATGTGCCTGTTGGCCATTTGTATTTCCTCTTCTGAGAAGTGTCTGTTCAAGTCTTTTTCCCATTTTGTAATTGGATTGACTGTCTTTTTGTTGTTGAGTTGAACAATCTCTTTATAAATTCTAGGTACTAGACCTTTATCTGATATGTCATTTCCAAATATTGTCTCCCATTGTGTAGGCTGTCTTTTTACTTTCTTGATTGTGGTAGATAGATTCAGTTGTCAACTAGGCCAGGTGAAGGCACCTAGTTCTGTTGTTGCAGACATGAGCCAATGGTACATGAACCTCATCTGTTGCTAATTACATCTGCAGTCGGCTAGGAGGTGTGCATGCTACAATGAATGACGTTTAAGTTAATTGGCTGGTGCTTAAATGAGAGAGCTCACCATTGCACAGCCCAAGCAGCTCCTCATACCTCATCTCAACACTTGCAACTCAGCCCAGGCCTTTGGAGATGCAGAAGGAAATCACCCTGGGGAAAGTTGCTGGAACCTAGAGGCCTGGAGAGAAGGCCAGCAGGGACGATCTTGTGCCTTCCCACGTAAGAAAGAACCTCAGTGAAAAGTTAGCTGCCTTTCCTCTGACAAACTAACAAAATAAATCACCTTTTATTAAAAGCAAATCTATCTCTGGTGTGTTGCATTCTGGCAGCTAGCAAACTAGAACATTGATGAAGTTCTTTGATGTGCAAAAGTGTTTAATTTTGAGAAGTTCCCATTTCTTTCTTTCTTTCTTCAATGCTCTTGCTTTGGGTGTAAGGTCTAGAAAACTGCCTCCAAGTATAAGATTTATAAGATATTTCCCTAAATTTTCTTCTAACAGTTTTATGGTCTTATATCTAATGTTTAGGTCTTTGATCCATTTTGAGTTAATTTTTGTATAGGGTGTGAGATATGGGTCCTCTTTCATTATTTTGTATATGGATATCCAGTTCTCTAGGCACCATCTATTGAAGAGACTGTTCTGTCCCAGGTGAGTTGGCTTGACTGACTTATCAAAGATCAATTGTCCATAGATGAGAGGGTCTATATCTGAACACTATTCGATTCCATTGGTTAATATCTCTATCTTTTTGCCAGTACCGTGCTGTTTTGATCACTGTAGCTTCATAATATGCCTTAAAGTCAGGTAGTGTGAGACCTCCAACTTCATTTTTTTTTCCCTCAGGATACTTTTAGCTATTCTGGGCACCCTGCCCTTCCAGATAAATTTGGCTATTTTTTTTTTATTTCTGAAAAGTAGGTTTTTTGGATTTTAATTGGCATTGCATTGAATCTGTGCATCAATTTAGGTAGAATTGGCATCTTAACTATATTTAGTCTTCCAATCCATGAACACGGTATGCCCTTCCATCTATTTAGGTCTTCTGTGATTTCTTTTAATAATTTCTTATAGTTTTCTTTGTATAGGTCTTTTGTCTCTTTAGTTAAATTTATTCCTTGATATTTTACTCTTTTGGTTGCAGCTGTAAATGGAATTCTTTTCTTGATTTCCCCCTCAGATTGTTCATTATTAGTGTATAGAAACACTACAGATTTTTGAGTGTTGATCTTGTAACCTGCCACTTTGCTGTACTCATTTATTAGCTCTAGTAGTTTTGCTGTGTATTTTTCGGGGTTTTTGATATATAGTATTATATTATCTGCAAACAGTGAGAGTTTTACTTCTTCCTTTCTAATTTTGATGCCTTTTATTTCTTTTTCTTGTCTAACTGCTCTAGCTAGAACTTCCAGCACAATGTTAAATAACAGTGGTGATAGTGGACATCCTTGTCTTGTTCCTGATCTTACAGAGAAAGTTTTCAGCTTTTCCCCATTGAGAATGATGTTAGCTGTGGGTTTTTCATATATTCCCTTTATCATGTTGTGGAAGTTACCTTCTATTCCTGTCCTTTGAAGTGTTTTCAACAGGAAAGGATGTTGAATTTTGTCAAATGCCTTTTCTGCATCAATCGAGATGATCGTGTGGTTTTTCTGCTTTGATTTGTTGATTTGGTGTATTACATTAATTGATTTTCTTATTTTCAACCATCCTTGCATACCTGGGATGAATCCTACTTGGTCATGATGTGTAATTCTTTTAATGTGTTGCTGGATTCGATTTGCTAGAATTTTGTTGAGGATTTTTGCATCTATATGCATTAGAGAGATTGGTCTGTAGTTTTCTTTTTTGTAATATCTTTGTGTGGCTTTGGTATGAGGGTGATGTTGGCTTCATAGAATGAGTTAGGTAGCTTTCCCTCCTCTTCAATTTTTTTGAAGATTTTGAGCAGAATTGGTACTAGTTCTTTCTTGCATGTTTGGTAGAATTCACGTGTGAAGCCATCTGGTCCTGGACTTTTGTTTTTGGGGAGCTTCTTAATGACTGATTCAATTTCTTTACTTGTGATTGGTTTGTTGAGGTCTTCTATTTCTTCTCAAGTCAAAGTTGGTTGTTCATGCCTTTCTAGAAAGTTGTCTATTTCCTCTACATTGTTGTATTTATTAGCATAAAGTTGCTCGTAGTATCCTGTCATTGCTTCCTTTATTTCTGTGGGGCCAGTTTTATGTCTCCTCTTCCATTTCATTTCTGATCTTATTTATTTGCATCCTTTCTCTTCTTCTTTTTGTCCGTCTTTTTAAAGGTCCGTGAATCTTGATTTTCTCATAAAACCAGCTTTCGTTTTGTTGATTTTCTCAGTTGTTTTTATGTTCTCAATTTCATTTACTTCTGCTCTAATCTTCATTATTTCTTTCCTTTTGCTTGCTTTGGGCTTAATTTGTTGTTTTTTTTCTACTTCTTTCAAGTAGACAGGTAAGTCCTCGATTTTTGCCCTTTCTTCTTTTTTGATATAAGCGTTTGCACAATAAATTTCCCTCTTAGCACTGCCTTTGCTGCATCCCATGAGTTTTGATATGTTGTGTTTTCATTTTCATTTGCCTCGAGATATTTACTGATTTCTCTTGTAATTTCTTCCTTGACCCACTGGTTGTTTAATAGTGTGTTGTTGAGCCTCCACATATTTGTGAATTTTATGGCACTCTACCTGTTATTGATTTCCAACTTCATTCCTTTATGATCTGAGAAAGTGTTTTGTATGATTTCAATCTTTTTAAATTTATTGAGACTTGCTTTGTGACCCAGCATATGGTCTATCCTCGAGAATGATCTATGAGCACTTGAGAAAAAGGTCTATCCTGCTGTTGTGGGGTGTAATGTTCTATCAATGTCTGTTAAGTCTAGCTCATTTATTGTATTATTCAAATTCTCTGTTTCCTTATTGATCCTCTGTCTAGATGTTCTGTCTATTGGTGAGAGTGGTGAATTGAAGTCTCCAGCTATTATGGTAGATGTGTCTATTTCTCTTTTCAGTGTTTGCCACATGTATTTTGGAGCATCTGGCTCCATGCATAAATATTTATGATTGTTATGTCTTCTTGCTGAATTGTTACTTTTATTAATACATAGTATCCTTCTTTGTCTCTTTTAACTGTTTTACATTTGAAGTCTAATTTGTTGGATATTAGTTTAGCTACTCCTGTTCTTTTCTTATTGTTATTTGCATGAAATATCTTTTACCAACCTTTCACTTTCAACCTATGTTTATCCTTGGGTCTAAGATGTGTTTGTTGTAGACAGCATATAGATGGGTCCTGTTTTTTAATCCGTTCTGCCAGTCTGTGCTTTTGATTGGGAAGTTCAATCCATTAAAATTTAGTGTTATTACTGTATGGGTAGTACTTTCTTCTACCATTTTGCCTTTTGGATTTTATATGTCATATCTAATCTTCCTTCTTTTTACCTTTACTTATAGTCTTCATTTCTATACTCTTCTCCACACCTCTTTTGTCTGTCTTTTCGTACCTGTCTCTAGTGCTCCCTTTAGTATTTCTTGCAAAACTGATCTCTTGATCACAAATTCTCACAGTGATTTTTTGTCTGAAAATGTTTTAATTTCTCCCTCATTTTTGAAGGACAGCTTTCCTGGATATAGAATTCTTGACTGGCAGTTTTTCTCCTTTAGTAATTTAAATATATTATCTCACTGTCTTCTTGCCTCCATGGTTTCTGCTGAGAAATCTACGCATAGTCTTATTGGGCTTCCCTTGTATGTGATGGATTGCTTTTCTCTTGCTGCTTTCAAGATTCTCTCTTTCTCTTTGACCTCTGACATTCTGATTCGTAGGTGTCTTGGAGTATGTGTATTTGGATCTATTCTGTTTGGGGTATGCTGCACTTCTTGGATCTGTAATTTTAAGTCTTTCATAAGAGTTGGGAAATTTTCAGTGATAATTTCCTCCATTAGTTTTTTTCCTCCTTTTCCCTTCTCTTCTCCTTCTGGGACACCCACAACACGTATATTCATGTGCTTCATATTGTCATTCAATCCCCTGAGTCCCTGCTCATTATTTTCCATTTTTCCCCTATATTTTCTTTCACTTGTCAGATTTCAGATGTTCCATCCTCCAGTTCAGTAATCCTATTTTCTGCCTCTTGAAATCTACCATTGTAGGTTTCCATTGTTTTTTTCATCTCTTCTACTGTGCCTTTCATTCCCATAAGTTCTGTGATTTTTTCTCAGACTTTCCATTTCTTTTTGTTCATTCCTTGCCTTCTTTATATCCTCCCTCAATTCACTGATTTGATTTTTGATGAGATTTTTCCATGTCCATTAGTATATTCTGAATTAATTGTTTCAACTCCTGTATCTCATTTGAATTGTTGGTTTTTTTCCTTTGACTGGGCCATATCTTCAATTTTCCTAGTGTGATTTGTTATTTTTTGCTGGCATCTAGGCATTTAATTACCTTAATTATTTTATTCTGGAGATTGTTTTCACTTCTTTTACCTAGGGTTTTCTTGTTGTATGAATTTGTTTTCTGTCTCTTCTTTGATATTCAGTTCAGCTTTTTCTGGACCTCTAGCTCAGGTTTTGTTTAACAGAGGAAAATTTTTTCAGTTCTTTTTTTCTTGTTTCTTCCCCTGCCTGTATGGTGCCTTTTTCCCCTCACCCTCAGGAGGGTCTACTTAGGTATTTAGACCCCAGCCGGATTTTCCCAGACCAAACTGGCCTCCTGTCAGTAGGAAAGAGTCATCTGCGTTGGTTTTCCCTGAGGGTGAGACCCAGCAGGTTGAAAGACTTTCCTGTGAAATCTCTGGACTCTGTTTTTCTTATCCTGCCTGGTATGTGGCACTTGTCTTCCTGCAGGTCCCACCAGCATAAGATGATGTGGTACCTTTAATTTTGGCAGACTCTCCCTGCTCTGGGTATGGTGGAGACAGGAAAGGTTTTAGGCTGGTTTTGATGGCTTGGAATTACCTAGTCCTGGTGTCTGAATTCCTTAAGGGAGGGATTTCACCTGATCTGGGCTTCACCCCTCTGCTGTGGAAAGCACAGGCTCCAGACAAGCCCTCAAACAAGCTTGTTTCTGCCCATGCCTGAGGCAGTGGCAGCCTGAAAAGCCCTGCTGCTTTATGCATGCAAAGGCAGTCAAGCCTTTGTAGAAACACAGACACAAAAATCTCTGTTTTCTTTCTTTTTTTTTTTTTTTCCTATCAGCCTTGCCCCGTTGGCACCAGGACAAAAATGAGGGAACTCCACTTTGACCAGGTTCACCTGAGCTGGGGCCTATTTTTAGTTGTCAGAATTTGTTAATTAATTCCACAATTGGCATGTGGTTGGGCTCAGCCCCTACTGCTAGTAAAGTCCCTTTCCTTTCCCCTCAGGGAAGCAGCCTGTGGGGGAGGGGCACTGGCCACTGCGGCTTGGGCAACTCACAGTTCTGGGGGAGCTCGCAGCTCCCCCAGACTGGGTTAAACTCTGTGTCCGGTCACTGACATGGCCCCAGAAGCTATTCTGTACTGTTCCTGGTTATTTAGTTGGTATTCTGAAGGATGAACTAAATTGCACACCTTGCTAAGCTGCCATCTTGGCACCTCCCCCTCTCTCCATTACATCTTGACTATCAAGGTAATATCTATTTAACATGTAAGAATAACCTCCAATATAACCTCTCGACTCTGTTTGGAATCTCTCAGCCATTGACACTTGATTTTGTCTCATTTCACTCTTCCCCCTTTTAGTTGAGAAGTTTTTCTCAATCCCTTGATGCTGAGTCTCAGCTCATTCTAGGTTTTTTCTCAGTCCCTTGATGCTGAGTCTCAGCTCATTCTAGGATTTCTGTCCCACTTTGTCAGGAAGGTCCACACCCCTGGGAGTCATGTCCCACATAGATAGGGGGACGGTGGTGAGTTTTCTTGTTATGTTGGCTGGAGAGATTGGCCACATCTGAGCAACAAAGAAGTTTCTCTTGGGGGTGACTCTTAGGCCTAATTTTTAGTAGGCTTGACCTATCCTTTGTGGGGTTAAGTTTCATATGAACAAACCACAGGATTGTGTGCTCAGCTTTGGTTGTCTGCACTGCTTGTGAGAATATCAAGAATTCAACTTGGAGAAGTTGAATTTTCCCACTTTATCACCATTTCCTGAAGGAGACTTTGCACATACTTTTTTATTCACTATTCAGATCACTCTGTAAATCCCCCTTTTTGAAAGATAATCTGTTTCTGGTATGTTGCATTCCGGTAGCTAGCAAACTAGACCACACCCCTAGGGGAGCTTCATGAACAACAAGCTGGAAGAGAAAGCTAGCAGATGTCACCATGTGCCCCTCACAGCTGAGAGAGAAACCCTGAACTTCATTGGGCTTTCATGAGTGAAGGTAACCTCTTGTTGGTGTCTTAATTTGGACATTTTTAGAGCCTTAGAGCTGTAAACTTGCACCTTAATAAATTTCTGTTTTTAAAGGCCATTCCAGTTCTGATATATCATGTTCCAGCAGCTTGCGAACTAGAACATCATCCTTGACCCATATTCTGATATACCTTAGTCCTATCCAGATCAGCTTCATTCATGTCTATAGCCAAGCCTGATTACTTTTTCAGCTTTCTTAACAGTTGCTCAGTAGGGTAATGCTGACCTTCATAGCTTCAGTTCTCTTGACTCTGAGTATCACATAAATACCCAAAGTTTCAGGGAACGACCATTTTATATGCAAATAACTCTGTTTCTCTGAATTTAGAAATAACAGTTACAATTCCTTGCATTATTGATATTCATTTGTTCTCCTTCATACAAAAGTGTTTTTATATCTATACATTTAATCACCATCATTGACCACTCTAGATTTTTAAAAACTTTTTTATTGTATATTATAACATATATACAAAACAATGAAAGAAAAAAGCAATAATTTTCAAAGCACTCTTCAATGAGTAGTTATAGGACAGATCCCAGAGTTTGTCATGGGCTGCCATACGATCCTCACATTTTTCCTTCTAGCTGCTCCAGAATATAGGAGGCTAGAGGGCTTAAATGTTGTATTTTTTATTTTTTTTACATGGGCAGGCACCGGGAATCGAACCTGGGTCCTCTGGCATGGCAGGTGAACATTCTTGCCTGCTGAGCCACCCTGGCCCGCCCCTCAAATGTTGTTTTTTTGTTATCGTCATAATCAACTATTTTTCCTTCTTTGTAGAAGATAGCATATATACAAAAAAGCACAGGTCATTCAATGGTAGAATGCTCACCTTTCATGCGAGAGACCCAGATTCGATTGCCGGACCATGCACCTTTAAAAAAAAAAACAAGCAACAATTTTCAAAGCACAGCTCCACAATTAGTTGTAGAGCATATTTCAGAGTTTGGCATGGGCTACAGTTCCACAATTTTAGGTTTTTACTTCATAGCTGCTCTAAGATACTGGAGACTAAAAGAGATATCAATTTAATGATTTAATAATCATATTAATTTGTTAAATCCTACCTTCCCTGTATAACTCCACCATCACCTTTGATCTTTCTGTCCCTCTCTTTAGAGGTATTTGGGCTATGGCCATTCTAATTTTTTCATGTTGGAAGGGTCTGACACTAATATGGGGTAGGGAGGTGGAATTATCTGATGTTCTGGAGAGGCTGGGCCCTCTAGGTTTCAAGACTTATCTGGTCCAAGGACCCATCTGGAGTTTGTAGGTTTCTGGAAAGTTACTCTAGTGCCTGGAACCCTTGTGGAATCTTATATATTGCCCTAGGTGTTCTTTAGGATTGTCCGGAATGGTCCTGGTTGGGGGTTGGCAGGTTATGATAGGGAGCAAGGTCTACCTGAAGCTTGCATAAGAGCAACCTCCAGAGTAGCCTGTCACTCTATTTGAGCTCTCTCTGCCACTGATACTTTATTAGTTACACTTCTTTTCCACCTTTTGGTCAGGATGGAATTGTTGATCCCATGGTGCCAGGGCTGGACTCATCCCTGAGAGTCATCTCCGAAGCTGCCAGAGAGACTTTCACCCCTGGATGTCATGTCCCACGTAGTGGGGAGGGCAGTGATTTCACCTTCAGAGTTGGGATTAGAGTGACCACTCTATGTTTTGTGAAGCTGTAGAGTTAAGTCTTTATTTTCTGTCTTTCCTTCTGGTGTCATATGTGCCCCTAACCTTCCTCTTTCCACCATACTCATACTCCTCTTTGTTCAATGTACTACACTATTGTGCTGCCATGAGAGAGTATTGTGGTCACCATTTCTGAATCTATACAATCAATCCTAGGGAACATTCTGTACTCTTTTAGCATCAAATGCCCTATATCTACCCTCTTTCTATCTCCTGATATCCTGTGTTCTCAACTTTAACTCTCAAAGTTCCCACATTGTTAGTTCATATTAGTGAGACCATACTGCATTTGTCCTTTCATTTCCAGCTAATTTCACTCAGCATAATGTCCTCAAGGTTCATCCATGTTGTTACATACTGCATGGCTTTATTCTGTCTTATAGCTGTGTAACAGTCCATCGTATGTATATACCACAGTTTGTTTAGCCACTTGTCCAGAGATGGACATTTGGGCTGTTTCCATCTCTTGGTAATCATAAATAATGCTGCAGAAAAAATGGGTGTGCAAATGTCTGTTTGGGTCTTTGCCTTCAGTTTCTCTGAACATATACCTTGTAGTGGGATTGCTGGATAATATGGCAATTCTATACTTAGCTTCTGAGGACCCACCAAACTGCCTTCAACAGTGGTTGCACGATTTTACATTCCCACCAGCAGTAGATAAATGTACCTCTTTCTCCACATCCTCACCAGCACTTGTCTTTTTTTTTTTTGGTAATGGCCATTCTAGTGTGTGTAATAAGATATCTCATTGTGGCTTTGATTTGTATTTCCTTATAGCCAGTGAAGTTGAGCACTTTTCATGTACCTTTTAGCCATTTGTATTTCCTCTTCTGAAAAGTGTCTGTTCATGTCTTTTGCCCATTTTTAAATTGGGTTGTCTGTCTTTTTCTTGTTGAGTTGTAGAATCTCTTTGTATATTCTGGATATTAAACTCTTATATGATATGTGGTTTCCCAATACTGTCTCCCATTGTGAAGGCTGCCTTTTTACTTTCCTGACAAAGTTGTTTGATGCACAAAAGTTTCTAATTTTGAGGAGATAGCATTTATCTATTTCTTTTTTTCATTGTTCATGCTTTGGGTGTAAGGTCTAGGAACCATCTCCTGTTACAAGATCTTTAAGATATTTTCCGACATTTTCTTCTAAAAGTTTTATGGTCTTAACTCTAATGTTTTGGCCTTTGATCCATTTTGAGTTGATTTTTGTATAGGGTGTGAGAGATGGCTCCTCTTTCTTTCTTTTGCATATGGATATAGAGTTCTTCAGATACCATTTATTGAAGAGGCTGCTCTGTCCCAGGTGTGTTGGCTTTACCACCTTGTCAAAAATCAATTGTCCATAGATAAGAGGGTCTATTTCTAAACACTGAATTTGATTCCTTTGGTCAGTATATCTATCTTTATGCCAGTACATGCTCTTTTGACCACTGTAGCTTTGTAATATACCCTTAGGTCGGGTAGTGTGAGGTCTCCCTCTTCACTTTTCTTTCTCAAGATATATTTAGCTATTCAGGGCACCCTCCCCTTCCAAATAAACTTGGTTATTGGTTTTTCTATTTCTGCAAAGTAAGTTGTTGGAATTTCAATTGGTATTACATTGACTCTATAAATCAATTTGGATAGAATTGACATCTTAACTAAATTTAGTCTTCTAACCCATGAACATGGTTTGCCCATCCATTTATTTAGATCTTCCATGATTTCTTTTATCAATTTCTTGTAGTTTTCTGTATATGTCTTTTGTATCCTTAGTTGAATTTATTCCTAAATATTTAAATTTTTTGGTTGCTGTTGTAAATGGAATTGTTTCCTTGATTTCCTCCTCAGATTGCTCATTACTAGTGTATAGAAATACTACTGATTTTGGGGTGTTGATCTTGCATCCTATCATTTTGCTATACTCATTTATTAGCTTGTCATGGCTAGGGACAGGTGTCAACTTGGCCAAGTTATGGTACCTGTTCCTGTGATTGGGCAAGCGCTGGCCTGTCTGTTGCAATGAGGACATTTCATAGGATTAGGTCATGATCACGTCAGCTACATCCACAGCTGATTCCATTTGTAATCAGCCAAAGGGGAGTGTCTTCTGCAATTAGTGATGCTAAATCCAATCATGGGAAGCCTTTTAAGGAAGACTCAGAGGAGACAGGTTGCATTCCTGCTTGGGCTGGTGAGTCTCTCCTGTGGAGTTCATCCAGGCCATCCATTGGAGTCATCGGCTTCGGAGCCTGCCCTGTGGATTTTGGACTCTGCGTTTCTACGGTCACGTGAGACACTTTCATAAATTTTATATTTGCAAGTGTTCCCTGTTGATTCTGTTTCTCTAGAGAACCCTAACTAATACATCTTGGTACCGGGAGTGGTTCTTAAGGAACAGAATCTTAAAAATGGGTTTTTATGAATGGTTTTCTACTCTGACTGGGCTCAGAGACACTAAGGACTCTGATTCCCGTAATCAGAATGCCACTCCCAATCCATGGACTGAGTTGGCAAAGGAGATAGTCAAAATATCATCATTCGATTCTCCTAATGCTTCGCTTGTACGAAGCCAGACTCTGGGGGATAATGTTTTTGACACCTTTACAGAGTTTTGTAGAAATAAGAGTTATAGAGATGTTGGTTGGTTGTTGTTAGATACACTGTCTACATTAAAGGGTGAAAGGGATGGGTTTAAGGCTTCAAACAAGAAGCTTAAGTGCCGTCTGAAAGATGTAGAGGTTTCTATGAGTATCCTGAAGGAAAATTTTATTTCCTGTAGCCGTAGACTTGAGATCTCTGAAAATCAGACTCAGAATCTTATTGTTAGAGTAGCAACTTTACAACGTAAACTGAAATCTCAGTCTTGCATGGTGTCTGCCATTAAAGTGAGGGCATTGATTGGAAAGGAGTGGGACCCTGAAAAATGGGATGGTGACATATGGATTGATAATGATGTTGGGGGTGAGGTTGAAACCCTAGACCATGCTGAGCCTTCTTTAGATAACCCTGTAATAGTCTGCCCTGAGGCCATAGCCGCCCCACCTCCAGCCTGCCTTGAGGAATTGGCCACCCAACCTCCTCCTGAAGGGATTAACCCTAGAGTTATTAATCCTGTTTCAGCAGATGAAACTGCAAATGAAAGCCCTGAAGCAAATGGCTTGGAAGATATTTCTAATTCTTTTCATGACCCACCCCCACCACCCCTCATTTCTTCTAGACCTATAACTAGACTAAAGTCCCAACAGGCCCCTAAAGGTGAGGTACAAAGTATCACACATGAGGAGGTACATTATACTCCAAAAGAACTGTGTGAGTTTTCCAATTTATATAGACAGAAATCAGGGGAATATGTGTGGCAATGGATTTTAAGAGTGTGGGATAATGGTGGGAGGAATATAAGGCTGGATCAGGCTGAATTTATTGATATGGGCCCACTAAGCAGAGATTCTGCATTCAATGTTACAGCTAGAGCAGTTAGAAAAGGTGTTAACAGCTTGTTTGGGTGGTTGGTTGAAACATGGATCAAAAGGTGGCCAACATTACCTGAGGTTGAAATGCCAGAACTGCCCTGGTATAATGTAGATGAGGGGATCCAGAGGCTTAGAGAGATTGGGATGTTAGAGTGGATTTATCATGCAAAGCCTGCTCTTACACCCCAGGAATGTCCAGAAGATGCACCTTTTACCAGGACAGTGAGAAATAAGTTTGTGAGACTAGCGCCATCATCCCTCAAGAGCTCTGTGGTTGCACTTCTCTGTAGGTCAGATATTACTGTAGGAACTGCTGTCACTGAGCTGGAATCCTTAAACACAATGGGGATGACAGGATCCCGAGTTGGCAGAAGCCAGGTGGCAGCACTTAATCACCAAAGACAGGGTAGACGCGGGTATTATAATAGACAACAAACTCAAAGGAGGCATCAAAATTATATGACACGCAGAGATTTGTGGCATTGGCTAGTAAATCATGGGGTGCCTAGAAATACAATAGAAGGGCAGTCTACTAAATTCTTGTTGGAGCTGTATAAACAAAAGAGTTCTAGGTCAAGGGAACAGAAGTCTAACCTGAATTACAAAAACACAGAGTCACGGCCCCTTAATCAATTTCCAGACTTGAAACAGTTTACAGACCCTGAGCCCCTTGAATGAAGGGGAGGCCAGGTCCCTATGGGGAAGAAACCTGTTACACTGCCACAAATTTATACCGTTGACCTTCCTCTAAGTCTTCCCCAAGGAGACCGACGGCCTTTTACCAGGGTAACTGTGCATTGGGGAAAAGGAAATGATCAGATATTTCGGGGATTATTAGACACTGGTTCAGAAGTGACATTAATTCCAGGGGACCCAAAACGTCACTCTGGACCACCAGTCAGAGTGGGGGCTTATGGAGGCCAGGTGATCAATGGAGTTTTAGCTCAGGTCCGTCTCACAGTGGGTCCAGTGGGCCCCCGGACCCATCCTGTAGTTATTTCCCCAGTTCCAGAATGTATAATTGGCATAGACATACTGAGCAACTGGCAGAATCCCCACGTTGGTTCTCTAACTCATGTAGTGAGGGCTATTATGGTGGGAAAGGCCAAGTGGAAGCCACTAGAACTGCCCCTACCAAGCAAAATAGTAAATCAAAAGCAATACCGTATTCCTGGAGGGATTGCAGAGATTACTGCCACTCTTAAGGACTTGAAAGATGCAGGGGTGGTGATTCCCACCACATCCCCATTCAACTCTCCTATTTGGCCTGTGCAGAAAACAGATGGGTCTTGGAGAATGACAGTGGATTATCGTAAACTCAACCAGGTGGTAACTCCAATTGCAGCTGCTGTTCCAGATGTAGTATCATTGCTTGAGCAAATCAACAGTTCCCCTGGTACCTGGTATGCAGCTATTGATCTGGCAAATGCTTTTTTCTCAATAGCTATTAGTAAGGACCACCAGAAACAGTTTGCTTTCAGCTGGCAAGGTCAGCAATATACTTTCACTGTCCTACCTCGGGTATATCAACTCTCCAGCCCTATGTCATAATCTTGTTCGCAGAGACCTTGATCGTTTCTGCCTCCCACAAGACATCACACTGGTCCATTATATTGATGATATCATGTTGATTGGACCTAGTGAGCAAGAAGTAGCAACTACTCTAGATTTACTGGTAAGGCATTTGCGTGTCAGAGAATGGGAGATAAATCCAACAAAAATACAGGGGCCTTCCACCTCAGTAAAATTTCTAGGTGTCCAGTGGTGTGGGGCATGTTGAGATATCCCTTCTAAGGTGAAGGATAAATTGCTGCATCTGGCCCCTCCCACAACCAAAAAAGAGGCACAATGCCTAGTTGGTCTTTTTGGATTTTGGCGACAACATATTCCTCATTTGGGTGTGCTACTCCGGCCCATTTATCGAGCGACCAGAAAAGCTGCTAATTTTGAGTGGGGACCTGAACAAGAGGAGGCTCTGCGACAGGTCCAGGCTGCTGTGCAAGCTGCTCTGCCACTTGGGCCATATGATCCAGCAGATCCAATGGTGCTGGAAGTGTCAGTGGCAAATAGAGATGCTGTCTGGAGCCTTTGGCAGGCCCCTATAGGAGAATCACAACGCAGACCCTTAGGATTTTGGAGCAAAGCCTTACCATCTGCTGCAGATAACTACTCTCCTTTTGAGAAACAGCTTTTGGCCTGCTACTGGGCCTTAGTAGAGACTGAATGCTTAACCATGGGCCACCAAGTTACCATGAGAGCTGAGTTGCCTATCATGAGTTGGGTGTTGTCTGACCCACCAAGCCATAAAGTTGGGCGTGCACAGCAGCACTCTATTGTAAAGTGGAAATGATATATACGAGATAGAGCCAGAGCAGGTCCTGAAGGCACAAGTAAGTTACATGAAGAAGTGGCACAGATGCCCATGGTTTCCACTCCTGCTGCCACATTACCTTCTCTTTCCCAGACCAGAGCTATGGCCTCTTGGGGAGTTCCTTACAGTGAATTGACTGAGGAAGAGAAAACTCGGGCCTGGTTTACAGATGGTTCAGCACGATATGCAGGTACCACCCGAAAGTGGACAGTTGCAGCATTACAACCCTTTTCTGGGGTGTCCTTGAAGGACAGTGGTGAGGGGAAATCCTCCCAGTGGGCAGAACTTCGAGCAGTGCACCTGGTTGTTCATTTTGCTTGGAAGGAAAACTGGCCAGGGGTGCGTTTGTATACTGACTCTTGGGCTGTTGCTAATGGTTTGGCTGGATGGTCAGGGACTTGGAAAGACCATAATTGGAAAATTGGTGACAAAGAGGTCTTGGGAAGAAGTATGTGGATAGACCTTTCTGAGTGGGCTAAAAACATGAAGATATTTGTGTCCCATGTGAATGCACACCAGAGGGTGACTTCAGCAGAGGAAGATTTTAATAATCAAGTGGATAAGATGACCCGTTCTATGGATACCAGTCAGCCTCTTTCCCCAGCAACTTCTGTTATTGCCCAATGGGCTCATGAACAAAGTGGTCATGGTGGTAGGGATGGAGGTTATGCATGGGCTCAGCAACATGGACTTCCACTCACCAAGGCTGACCTGGCTACAGCCACTGCTGAGTGCCCAATCTGCCAGCAGCAGAGACCCACACTCAGCCCCCGATATGGCACCATTCCCCGAGGTGACCAGCCAGCTACATGGTGGCAGGTTGATTACATTGGACCACTCCCTTCATGGAAGGGGCAGCGATTTGTTCTAACTGGAATAGACACATACTCTGGATATGGGTTTGCTTTCCCTGCATGCAATGCTTCTGCCAAAACTACCATCCGTGGGCTTACAGAATGCCATATCCATCGTCATGGTATTCCACATAGCATTGCTTCGGATCAAGGAACACACTTCACAGCAAATGAAGTGCGGGAATGGGCACGTGCTCATGGAATTCTCTGGTCTTACCATGTTCCCCATCATCCAGAAGCAGCTGGATTGATAGAACGGTGGAATGGCCTTTTGAAAACTCAATTACGGTGCCAACTAGGTGGCAAAAACTTGAAAGGCTGGGGTAATGTTCTCCAGGAAGCTGTGTATGCTCTGAATCAGCGTCCGCTGTATGGTGCTGTTTCTCCCATAGCCAGAATCCATGGGTCCAGGAACCAAGGGGTGGAAATGGGTGTGGTGCCACTCACTATTACTCCTAGTGATCCACTAGGAAAATTTTTGCTTCCTGTCCCTGCTACCCTGAGTTCTGCTGGCCTACAGGTTTTAGTTCCAAAACGGGGTGTGCTTTCTCCAGGAGAAACAACAGTGATACCACTGAACTGGAAGTTAAGATTGCCACCTGGCCACTTTGGTCTACTTATGCCTCTGGATCAACACACCAAGAAGGGGATTACATTATTTTCTGGGGTAATTGACCCTGACTATCAAAAGGAAGTAGGACTGCAACTACATAATGGAGGTAAAGAAGAGTTTTCTTGGAATATAGGAGATCCCCTGGGGCGTCTATTAGTACTACCATGCCCTGTGATTAAAATCAATGGAAAACTGCAACAACGCAATCCAGGCAGGACCACTAATGGCTCTGAGACTTCAGGAATGAAGGTTTGGGTCACCCCACCAGGCAAAGAACCACGACCAGCTGAAGTGCTTGCTGAGGGGAAAGGGAACATGGAATGGGTAGTGGAAGAAGGTAGTGATAAATATGAACTTCGACCACGTGATCAGTTACAGAAACGAGGACTGTAATGCTGTTTTGTTTGTGTTATACTATTTAAGTTGTAAGATATCAAGTTTAAGAATGAATGCTGCCCAAGGATTTGCACGCTATTCTGGAGAGATTTAATGTGTTTCCAGTTATATGCAGGACAGTTGAGTATTGTCAGGTAAAAGAAAAAATGTGTGCTTATTTGTTTTCATTTGGAAATTAAGTATGGTCTAAGGTGATATATATATATATATATATGTGCCAAGTTGACAAGGGGTGGACTGTCATGGTTAGGGACAGGTGTCAACTTGGCCAAGTTGTGGTACCTGTTCATCTGATTGGGCAAGCGCTGGCCTGTCTGTTGCAATGAGGACATTTCATAGGATTAGGTCATGATCACGTCAGCTACACCCACAGCTGATTCCATTTGTAATCAGCCAAAGGGGAGTGTCTTCTGCAATTAGTGATGCTAAATCCAATCATGGGAAGCCTTTTAAGGAAGACTCAGAGGAGACAGGTTGCATTCCTGCTTGGGCTGGTGAGTCTCTCCTGTGGAGTTCATCCAGGCCATCCATTGGAGTCATTGGCTTCGCAGCCTGCCCTGTGGATTTTGGACTCTGCGTTTCTACGGTCACGTGAGACACTTTCATAAATTTTATATTTGCAAGTGTTCCCTGTTGATTCTGTTTCTCTAGAGAACCCTAACTAATACATAGGTCTAGTAGCTTTGCTGTGGATTTTTCAGGGTTTTCGACATATAGTGTCATATCATCTGCAAACAGTGAGAGTTTTACTTCTTCCTTTCCAATTTGGGTGCCTTTTATTATTTTTTTCTTGTCTGATAGGTCTGGCTAGAATTTCCAGCACAATATTGAATAACAGTGGTGATAATAGGCATCCATCTTTTTATAACAGTGGTGACAATAGACATCCGTCTTTTTCCTGATCTTAGAGTAAAGAAAGCTTTCAGTCTTTCCCCATCCAGGTTATTGTTAGCTGTGAGCTTTTCACATAGTCCCTTTATCATGTTGAAGGAGATCCCTTCTATTCTGATCCTTTGAAGTATTTTCATCAAGAAAGGATGTTGAATTTTGTCAAATGCCTTTTATGCATCAATAGAGATGGTCGTGTGGTTTTTCTGCTTTGATTTGCTGATATGGTGTATTACATTATTTGATTTTCTTATGTTGAACTATCCCTGCATACCTGGAATAAATCCCACTTGGTTATGGTGTCTAATTCTTTTAATGTGCTGCTGAATTTGCTCTGCAAATATTTTCTTGAGTTTTTTTCCATCTATATTCATTAAAGAGATTAGTCTGTAATGTTTTTTTTCTTGTAGTATCTTTATCTGGCTTTGGTATTGGGGTGATAGTGGCTTCATAAAATGAGTTACAAAGCTTTCTGTACTCTTCAGTTTTTTTGAAAAGTTTGAGCAGGATTGGTACTAATTAGTTCCTGAATGCTTGGTAGAATTCATATTTGAAGCCATCTGGTCCTGGACTTCTCTTTTTGGGTAGCTTCTTTTTTAAACTTTTTAAATTGTATAGTATAACATATATACAAAGCCAAAGAAATGAAAAAGCAATAGTTTTCAAAGCACTCTTCAAAATATGGTTACAGGATAGATCCCAGAGTTTGTCATGGGCGTCCATATGATCCTCTCATATTTTCCCTTCTAGCTGCTCTGGAATATAGGAGGCTAGAGGGCTTAAATACTTTTTTATCATCACAATGGACTTTTTTTCCTTCTTTTTTTCTGAACAATAACATATTTACAAAAAAGCTATAAATTTCCAAGCACAACACCACAATTAGTAGTAGAACATATTTCAGACTTTGACATGGGTTACAATTTCACAATTTTAGGTTTTTACTTCTAGCTTCTAGAAAATACTGGAGACTAAAAGAGATACCAATGTAATGATTCAGCATTCATGCTCATTTGTTAAGTCCTAGCTTCTATGTATAATTCCACCATCACCTTTGATCTTTCCATACCTCTCATTGGGGTTGTTTGGGCTATGGCAGTTCTAAATTTTTGATATTGGAAGGGTCTGTCACTAATATGGGGTAGGGAGATGGAACTATCTGATGTCCTGGAGAGTCTGGGCTAGGTTTCAAGACTTATCTGGACCAGGGACCCATCTGGAGGTTGTAGGTTTCTGGAAAGTTACTCTAATGCCTGGAACCCTTGTAGAATCTTATAAATTGCCCTAGGTGTTCTTTAGGATTGGCTGGAATGGTCCTGGTTAGGGGTTGGCAGGTTATGATGGGTAGCAAAGTCTACCTGAAGCTTGCATAGGAGCAACTCCAGAGTAGCCTCTGGACTCTATTTGAACTCTCTCTGCCACTGGTACTTTATTAATTACACTACTTTTCCTCCTTTTGGTCAGGATGGAATTGTTGATCCCATGGTGCCAGGTCTGGTTTCATCCCTGGGGGTCCTCTCCCATGTTGCCAGGGAGACTTTCACCCCTGGATGTCATGTCCCACATGGGGGGGGAGGGCAATGATTTCACTTGCAGAGACTGAGGCTACATCTGAGCAACAACAGAGGGCCTCCAGAAGTAACTTTTAGGCATCCCTATAGGTAGTCTAAGCTTGTATGCTACCTACATAAACTTCACAAGAGTAAGCCTCATGATTGAGGGCATGGCCTATTGATTTGGATATTCCTAAAGTTTAACACAGTATCAGGGGATTCCCTAATGCTAAGGTTTAATAGTTCCATAGTCTTTCTCCCCTCTCTCAGGGGACTTTGCTAATACTTTTTGATTATCTAGTTAATATACTCTAGGATGGCATTACAATAATGTATACAGGATTAAAGGACCTCTTTGTCATTCTGTGCTCCCCGTGTTTCAGTTATTCAAATGAACTATACAGATAGGTTGACTTAGATTATGCACTAAATCTGGAAATTTCAATTCCAGATCAAATAAACCTTTCTTCCATTGGTTTCAAAGAGTATGTGTGGTTTTAAAATGTAGACACTGTCTTCCTTACCCCTGTGTTCTGAATTACTTTAACCCCAACCTGTTCGGCCTTGTTCTTATCTCTAAATTTTTTATTATTTATATAAAGGAACCTCTCAAAATCCAGAAATAATAATCACTACTCCAGACTTAATGTGTCTGCTCTAAAAGCTTACAATGTAGGCCCGTTTATTCTTATAAGCATTTTCTAAATGTGACTATACCATTGTTGCTTTTTTGTTTCTGGCTTGTTTTGTCTCACCAAATGTCCCACATGTTCGTTCACATCGTTGCGTGCCTCACAACATTGTTCCTTTTTGTAGCAGCACAGCCTTTGCTCATAAGTATACACCATTGTTCACCAATCTGTTTCTCCATCAGTGCATCCTTCAGCTACCTGCATTTATCAGGCATCATGTAAAGGGTCCGAAGTCCACAGTCCATCAACATTCTCAATTTTAGGTAATTTCATTGTTCCCAATAGACAGAAAACCAATAAACACACCTTCACCAAATAGGAGATCTAAACCTCCTCTAACTCTTGTCACCTCATTATTTACCTCTGCTGTTGCTGTGGTAGTGCTGATGGTTTCCTTTTGAACATAGCTTATAGCATGTGTCATGGTCAGGTTCATGTGTCAACTTGGCCAAGTGGTGGTACCTGTTTTTCTGGTTGGGCAAGTGCTGGCCTATCTGTTGCAATGAGGACATTTCATAGAATTAGATCATGATCACATCAGCTGCATCCACAGCTGATTCCATTTGTAATCAGCCAAGGGGAATGTCTTTTGCAATGAGTGATGCTCAGTTTAATCACTGGAAGTCTTTTAAGGAGGATTCAGAATAGACAGGCTCTTTTCCTCCTTTGGCTGGTGAGCCTCTCCTGTGGAGTTCATTCAGACTCTCCATCGGAATCATCAGCTTCACAGCCTACCCTGTGGATTTTGGACTCTGCATTCCTGCAGTCATGTGAGACACTTATATATATATATATGTATATATAAATATATATATATATGTATAAAATATATGTGTAAATAATATATATATTATTTTTTTAACATGGGCAGGCACCGGGAATCGAACACAGGTCCTCTGGTATGGCAGGCGAGCATTCTTGCCTGCTGAGCCAGCGTGGCCCACCCGACACTTTTATAAATTTTATATTTGCAAGTGTTCCCTGTTGGTTCTGTTTCTCCAGAGAACCCTAACTAATAAAGCATGCAATAGCAGTTTTCACCCTGTACCCTGGACTTACTCTTTATATAAGAATCATATATTTGAAGTAATTCTTACAAGAACTCATTTATATTTCTAGTATGAGTCAGTGGGACACGTAGGTGTATACAACCCCTTTCAATCTTGCTCATCTTCAGTATGGTAATATTAGTAGACCCACTAGAGAATCACTTTTGCTTTGGGGAGCTTCTTAATGTCCAGTTCTGTCTCTTTACTTGTGATTGGCTTGTTGAGGTTGTCTGTTTCTTCTCAAATTAGTGTTGGCTATTCATGCCTTTCTAGGAAGTTGCCCATTTCATCTACATTGTCTAGTTTATCAGTATATATTTGCTCGTAGTATCCTTTCATTACTTCCTTTATTACTGCAGGGTCAGTAGTAATGTCCACTCTTCCATTTCTTATATTGTTTATTATAAGAATATAATATAAAATATAATAATATAAATATAAAATATAATAATAATATTATTATTATTTATCCTCGCTCTCTCTCTCTCGCTCTTTTTCAGCCTACCTAACCATCCATCGATTTTATTGATTTTCTCAAAGAACCAACTTCTGGTCTTGTTGATTTTCTCTATTTTCATATTCTCATTCTCATTTATTTCTTCTCTAATCTTTGTTATTTCTTTCCTTTGCTTTGCTTTGGGAATTAGTTTGCTGCTCTTTCTCTGGTTCTTCCAGGTGAACTGTTAATTACTTGATTCTTGCTCTTTTTTCTTTTTCAGTTTAGGTATTTAATACCATAAATTTCCCCCATCTTTGCTGCATCTCATTTATTTTGATATGTTGTGTTTTCATTTTCATTTGCCTTGAAATATTTACTGATATTTCCGTGGACCCATTGGTTGTTTAAGAGTATGTGGTTTAGTCTGCATATATTTTTGAATTTTCTGGCCCTCTACCTGTTATAGATTTCCAGATTTACTCCATTATGATCTGAGAGTTTTCTACAGTTTCAGTGTTTTTAAATTTACCAAGACTTGCTTTTTTACCCAGCCTGTGGTCTGTCCTGAAGAATGATCCATAAGCACTTGAGAAAAATATGTATCCTGCTGTTATGGAGGGCAGTATTCTTTAAATGTCCTTTAAGTCTAGTTCATTTAACATTTAATTAAAAAGCTCTGTTTATTTATTGATCTTCTCTCTAGATGTTCTGTCTATTGATGAGAGTGGAGAATTGAAGTCTCCGAGTATTATGGTAGAAGTGTGTTTCTCCCTTCAGTGTTGTCAGTGTTTGCCTTATGTAATTTGAAGCACTCTGGCTTGGTACATAAATATTTACAATGGTTATGTCTTTTTTTGAATTGATTCTTTTATAATACATGGTGTCCTTCTTTATCTCTTTTAATTATTTACATTTGAAGTCTGGTTTATTGGATATTAGTATAACTACCCCTGCTCTTTTCTATTGTTGTTTACATGAAATATCTTTTTCCAGCCTTTCAGTTTCAAATTATTTTTGTGCTTGAGTCTAAACTGAGTCTCTTTCAGACAGTATATACATGGATCCTCTTTTTAATCCATTCAGCCTGTCTGTGTCTTTTTTTTGGAGAGTTTAATCTATTAACATTTAATGTTTCTTCTACCTTTTTGTCTTTTGGATTTTAGGTCATATCTATTTTTTTTCTCTTTTTACCTTTACTGGTAGTCTTCATTTCTACACTCCTCACCAGAACTCTCTCTCCTGACTTTTACTATTTTCCTGTAGTGCCCCTTTAGTATTTCTTGTAGAACTGGTCTTTTATTTATTTATTTTTGTTTTTTTTTTTTATCTAAGAAAACGAACAGTACACCTATAACCACCAACAATGGATATCTTAGTTAGCTTAACCATAGAGAGCCAGTCTTTTAGTCACAAATTCTCTCAGTGCCTGTAGGTCTGAAAATCTCCCCCTAGTTTTATTTATTTATATTTTTGGGTGTGTAGTCTGGGAATCAAACCTGGTTCTCCTGCCTGGAAGGTGAGCATTGTACCACTGAATCACCCATGCACCCTTCCCCCTTGTTTTTATTTATTTATTTAAACTTTTCAAATTGTGAAAAAAAGTATATATACAAAAAAGCAATACATTTCCAAGTACATTTTAACAAGTAGTTATAGAACAGATTTTAAAGTTTGGAATGTCTTCCAGTTCCACCTTTTTTTGTTTTTTTCTTCTAGCTGCTCCAAGACACTGGAGACCAACAGAAATATCAATATAATGATTCAGCAGTCATACTCATTTGTTAAATACTGCCTTTTCTTTTATACTTCTCATTCTCTTTAAATGACATGTATATATAAAAGCAATAAATTTCAAGGTACATTGCAACAATTAGTTGTAGAACAGATTTCAGAGTTTGGTATGGGTTACAATTCCATAATTTTAGGTTTTTATTTCTAGCTGCTCTAAGGTATTGGAGGCTAAAAGAAATTTCAGCATAATGATTCAGCACTCATACACATTTGTTAAACCTGACCTTCTGTCTGTAACTTCACCATCACCTTTGATCTTTCTCCCACTCTTTAGGGATTTTTGGGCTATGCCTATTCTAACTTTTTCATGCTCAAAAGGGCTGTTGATAATATGGGATAGGGGAATGGAATTAGTTGATGTTCTCAAAGGACTGGCCCCTCTCTATTTCAAGACTTATCTAGTCCAGGGACCCATCTGGTGGTTTAGGTTTTGGAGAGTTACCATAGAAGATGGAACTTTTGTAGAATCTTATATAATGCTCTAGGTATTCTTTAGGATTGGCAGGGATGGTTTTGAATGAGGTTTGACAAATTATGATAGGTGGCAATGTGTAACTGAAGCATGTGTAAGAGTGACGTCTGGTGTAGCCTCTCGATTCTATTTGAACTCTCTCAGCCACTGATACCTTATTTGTTATACTTCTTTCCCCCCTTTTGTCAAGATACTGTTGTTAATCCAACAGTGCCAGGACCAGGCTCATCCCTGGAGGTCATCTCCCACACCACTTCCCCCTGGTTTTTGAAGGCAGTTTTGCTGGGTATAGAATTCTTGGTTGGCAGTTTTTGTCTTTCAAAATCTTAAATATGTCATATTACTGCCTTCTTGCCTCTATGGTTTCTGCTGAGAAATCCACATATAGTCTTATTGAGTTTCCTTTCTGTGTGATAGATTGCTTTTCTCTTGCTGCTTTCAAAATTCTCTCTTTGTCTTTAATATCTGAGAACCTGACTAATGTCTTGGAGTAGGTCTGTTTGGGGTATGCTGTACTTATTAGATTCATAATTTTATATCTTTCATAAGAGATGGGAAATTTTCAGTGATTATATCCTCCTTTAGTCTTTCTCTTCTTTTTCACTTTTCTTTTTCGGGAACACCCATAACCCATGTCATTCAATTCCCTGAGACTCTGCTGATATTTTTCCATTCTTTTTCCTATATTTTCTTTTGTCTGTTTGATTTCAGATGTCTAGTCCTCTAGTTCACTATTCCTTTATTCTGCCTCATCACATCTATTGTTATTGGTCTGTGTTGTTTTTTCCCATCTTTTCTATTGTGCTTTTCATTACATATGTTCTGTGATTTGTTTTTTCAGACTTGTGTGTTCTCCTTTATGTTCGCCCAATTTTTTCTTTATATCTCCCCTCAGCTCATTGATTTGATTTTTGATGTGATTTTGCATGTTTGTTTGAACATCCTAAATTAGTTTTTTTCAGCTCCTGTATCTCATTTGTAATGTTGGTTTGTTTCTTTGACTGGGCCTTATCTTCGATTTTCCTAGTATGACTCATTATTTTTTGCTGTCATCTAGGGATTTGATTTCCTTACTTAATTAGTTCATTCCAGAGGTAGTTTTCTCTCTTACCTATGGTTTTCTTTTGGTTGGTTTGTTCTCTATCTTTCTTTCTCTTTCCATTCAACTTACTCTAGACTGCTAGCATAGGTTCTGTTGTACTTACCAGAAATTTTCAGTTTTAGTTTTTCTGTTTCTTGCCCTGCCTGTATAGAGCCTATTTTTTCTCTTGAGGAAGGTCTTCTCAGATATTATCAACCCCAGTAATATTTTCCCAGACCAGATAGGCCCACATCTCAGGAGGAGAGAGTTGCCAGCATCAAGTTTCCTTGACGATTGAGACCCAGCAGGTTGTCAGCTTTCCTATGAAACCTCTAGTCTCTTTGCTTTTCCTATCCTGCCTAGCATTTGGTTCTTGTCAGCCTGCAACTCCCCACTGGCATGAAGTGATGCAGTGCCTTTAATTTCAGCAACCTTTCCCTGCCAAGGGCATGGTTGAGACCCAGGCTGAGGTAGTAGGTGGGATTTGATTGCTCCTGTTTTCCAGCTCCTCGGCCCTAAATTCACTGAAGGATGGCATCCACTTGAGCTGGGTCCTGCACCCCTTTTCTTGGGGAAGATACACCCTTTAGGGAATTGCCCCTTTCAACTATTTACTTTGTCTCTCAGACATGCCTTCATTCTGCCTTTGCCTGTGGCAATACTTTAGTCTAAGAGTGCTTGCAGTTCTGTCTAATGAGCTGTTAAGAAGTTAAAAGGGAAAAAAAAAGAAAGCATTTTCAGTGTGGGAATCCCTGCTCCCAAAGTTTGCCAATCAAGAACTAGAGTTGGTATGGGAGTCTGTGTGTCCCCATACCCTATGTGCCCAGTTTTCTTGGGGTTCAGACCTTTTTCAATATTTTCTTGTGTCCAAATCAAAAAGTCTCTGATTTTTTATTTATTTATTTTACATCAGCCTCACCCCCTCTCTGCAGGGGCAAATCTCTTGGTTCCTTTAGTGCTTACTCCAGGTTTATCTGCGCTCCAGGCCTGTTTTCAGTAGTCCACATTTGTTAATTAGTTCCACAGTTGGAGCTTGGTTGAGCTAACTTCTTTGCTACTAGTAAAGTCTATTTTCTTTCTGCTTGGGAAGCCAGATTGCCATGCCTGTGAGGGAGGAGGCACCAGCCTCCATGCCTTGGGAGACTTACAGTTCTGTTCTCAGCTGTTCTACCCATTCTGGACTGGTATATGCTGTGTGTTCAGTCACTGATGTCCCTCCATCACTTGTTCTGCACAGTTCCTGGCTATTTACTAGTTGCTCTGGAGGACAAACTAAATTCCACAACTCACTATGCCCTGCCTCTCTCTCTTTGATTTCTTTTAGCAACATTTTTTTTTTTAATTTAAGAAAACAAATAATACATTTAGAACCACCAAAAATGGATGGGTTAGTTAGCTTAACCACAGGCATATTTAAATTAAGTATCCATATAATCATTGACTTTTAGCAACATTTTATAGTTTTGTGTGTGCTGGTGTGTTACATCCCTGGTTAAGTTTATTCTTAGATACTTCATTCTTTTAGCTGCCATTGAGAATGGAATTTTTAAAATTGTCTCCTCAATTAAGTCATTGCTTGTGTACAGAAACATTACTGATTTTTGAAACATTAATCTTGTGTCCCCCCACTTTGCTGAATTTGTTTATTAGTTCAAGTAGCTTTGTCATAGATTTCTTATGGTTTTCTAAGTATAAGGTCTGTCATCTGCAAATAATGAAAGTTTTACTTCTTCCTTTCCAATTTGGATGCCTTTTATTTACTTTTCATACCTGATTGTTCCAGCTAGAACTTCTAGCACAATGTTGAATAATAGTCTCGTTTCTCAGCTGAGGGAAGGCTTTCAGCCTCTCACTGTTGAATATGGGTTTTTCATATATGACCTTTATCATATTTCAGATGTTTACTCCAGTTGCTGCCTTTTGAAGTGTTTTTATCAGAAAAGGATGCTGAATTTTATTGAGTGCTTATTCAGCATCAATTGAGATGATCATGTGATCTTTCCCTTTTGATTTGTTTTAATATGTTGTATTACATTGGTTGATTTTCTTGTGCTGCACCACACTTGCATGCCTGGAATAAACCCCACCTGGTTGTGGTGTAGAATTCTTTTTTTGTACTGTTAGATTCGATTTGCCAGTATTTTGTTGATAATTTTGCATCTATATTCATTAGAGAGATCAGCCTGTAGTTTTCCTTTCTTGTAGTATCTTTATCCAGTTTAGACTGATGTTAGCTACATAAAATGAGTTAGGTAGTGTTCCCTTTTCCTTACTTCTTTTGAAGAATTTGAGCAGGAATGCAGGTAGTTCTTTTTGGAATGTAATAAAATTTCCCTGTGATGCCATCTGGCCCTGGGCTTTTCTTTGTAGAAAGATTTTTTTTTAATTTTTTTAAATACCAAAAAAACACAAAGCAAATGCAGACATTCCTATTTTGATCATTCTTTCTACATATATAATCAATAATTCACAATATCATCACATAGTTGCATATTCATCATCACAGTCATTTCTTGGAACATTTGCATCTATTCAGAAAAAGAAATAAAATGAAAACAGAAAAAAATTTTTTACATACCATACCCCTTACCCCTCCCTTTCATTGATCACTAGCATTTCAAACTAAATTTATTTTAACATTTGTTCCCCCTATTATTTATTTTTATTCCATATGTTCTACTTGTCTGTTGACAAGGTAGATAAAAGGAGCATCAGACACAAGGTTTTCACAATCACACAGTCACATTGTGAAAGCTATATCATTATACAATCATCTTCAAGAAACATGGCTACTGGAACACAGCTCTACATTTTCAGGCAGTTCCCTCCAGCCTCTCCATTACATCTTGACTAACAAGGTGATATTGTAGGAAGATTTTTGATGATTGAATGAATCTCTCTTTACTTGTCATTGGTTTCTTGAGGTCTTCTATTTCTTTTCATATCAGTGTAAGTTGTTCATGTGTTTCTAGGAATTTGTCCATTTCATCAAAATTTGTTGGCATACAGTTGTTCATAGTATATCCTCATGTTTTTTTGTTCCTTCATGGTTCATGGTAATGACCCCCCCACTTCTGATTTTATATATTTGTATCCTCTCTCTTTTTTTTCTTTGTCAGCCTAGTTAAGGGTCCATTGAT
This sequence comes from Tamandua tetradactyla, assembly GCF_023851605.1. Lineage (NCBI taxonomy): Eukaryota > Metazoa > Chordata > Mammalia > Pilosa > Myrmecophagidae > Tamandua > Tamandua tetradactyla. Next base: position 48,483,009 of record NC_135353.1, on the reverse strand, counting down.
TTTACTGATTTTCTCAAAGATCCAACTCTTGGTTTTACTGTTTTTTCTATTGATTTTTTTTCCTGATTCATTTATTTCTGCTTTAATCTTTGTTATTTCTCTTCTTCTGTTTGCTTTGGGGTTGGTTTGCTGTTCTTTCTTTAATTCCTCCAGGTGAGCAGTTAAGTTCTTGATTTTTGCTCTTTATTCTTTTATTATGGGCATTTAGAGCAATAAATTTGCCCCCAGCACAGCTTTTGCCACATCCCATAAGTTCTGATATGTTGTATTCTAATTTTCATTCATGTCCAGATATTTTGCTATTTCTATTGCAATTTCATCTTTGACCCACTCATTGTGTAAAAGTGTGCTATTTAATCTCCATACAAGTTCTTGTTCCTTGGTGGTTATTGATTTCCAGCTTCATTTCATTATGGTCAGAAAGAGTGCTTTGAATAATTTCAATTTTTCAAAATTTATTAAGATCTGTTTTGTGCCCTAGTATATTACCTATCCTGAAGAATGTTCCATGGGCACCAGAGAAGAATGTATTTATTGGTGATTTTTGGGTATAATGATCTGTCTGTTAGGTCTGTTTCATTTATCAAATTATTAAAGTTCTCTATTTTCTTATTGATCTTCTGCTTGGTTGTTCTATCTATCGAAGAGAATGGTGTATTGAAATCTACTATTATTGTTGAAACGTCTCTTATTCCCTTAAGTTTTGTGAGTGTTTGTCTAATGTACTGTGGAGCTCCTTGATTGGGTGCGTAAACATTAATATTGTTGTTTCTTCTTGGTGAATTGTCCCTTTGATTAATTAATAGTGTCTGTCCTTGTCACTTATGACATCTTTGCATCTAATGTCTATCTTGCCTAATATTAGTATAGTTATTCCTGTTTTCTTTGGGTTACAGGTGGCATAGAATATCTTTTTCCATCCTTTTATTTGCAGTCTATTTGTATCCTTGGGTCTAAGATGAGTCTTGTAAACAGCATATAGATGGGTCATGTTTTAAAATCAATTTTGCCAATCTGTATCTTTTAATTGGTGAGTTTAGTCCATCAGCATTCAAATTAATTACTGTAAAGACGTTTCTTGAATCTACCATCTTATCCTTTCATTTTTATTTGTCAGATCTGTATATTTATTTCCCTCTTGTTCTTTTTATCCTTTAAGGTACCCTTACTAATATTCTTCAATTCTTTGCCCTCCTCGAGCTCTCTCTCCTGCCTTTTTTTTTTCAGCCAGTAGAACTCCTTTTATTATTTCTTGCTAGGCTAGTCTTTTGTTAATAATTCTCTCAGCATTTGTTTTTCTATGATAATTTTAATCTCTCCCTCACTTTCGAAGGACATCTTTGCTGAATAAAAATTCTTGGCTGGAAACTTTTCTCTTCCAGAATCTTAAATATTTCATACCACTGCCTTCGCACCTCCATGGTGGCTGTTGAGTAGTCCAAGCTTAATCTTATGTGGCTTCCCTTATAAGTGATGAATCATTTTTCTCTTGTTGCTTTCATGACTTTCTCCTTCTCTTCAGCATTTGACAGTCTGATTAGTATGTGTTTTAGAGTAGGTCTATTTGGATTTATTCTATTTGGAGTTCATTGAGTTCTTTGATATGCATATTTATGTTTTTTATAAAGGTTGGAAAGTTTTCCCCCATTATGTCGTCAAATAATCTTCCTAGCCCTTTTCTCTTCTCCTTCTGGGACACTAAGAATTCTTATATTTATGTGCTGTGAGTTTCCATCATTTCCCTGAGAGCCAATTCAAAGTTTTCCTTTTTTTATTTTTTGCCTTTAGTTCTTTTACACATTAGAATTCAGTTGTCCTGTTCTCTAATTCACTTGTTCTTTCTTCTGCCTCTTCAAATCTGCTGTTGGGTGTCTCCAGTATATTTTGAATTTTATCTACAGTATCTTTCACTTTGATAAGATCTGCTATTTTTTTGTTTTTTCTTTCAAACTCTTCTTTATGCTCTTCTTGATATCCTTTGTGTCTTTAGCCAACCCATTGAACTTATTTAGGAGATTTGTATGGATATCTTTCATTAGTTCCAAATTCTGTGTCTTCTCTGGTGTTTTAATTTGGCTATTCACTTGGACCATATTTTCTTGCATCTTCATGTGCTTTGTGATTTTCTGCTACCTTCCAGGCATTTGATTATCTTGAAAAGGTTATTTTGAAAGTTGATTTTCCTCACTTGTGTAAGATTTTGTAGTAGCTCAGATTTGTACCGAAGGTCTCCTTTTCACTTGGTTTGTCTGTAATTCCCTACCAAACCAAGGGCGGCACCTCATGCAGAAGGTGTAACTCTAATTGGAGATCTGTGAAAAGTTAGTTTTCAAGACTGCACTTTCTGTGTATTCCCAGCAGATGGCGATATTGGGCTCCCTCTTCCCCTCAGTCCCAACTTTCCCTAAATCAGATTACTGGTCTGGGACCCAACCAGATGCAAATCCAGTCAAACTCACAGGTCTCCATTCACCCTGGGCTGGGGGTTGGACTGTGTGCACCTCAGTAGAGAATCCACTTGTGGGCATGATGGGTATGGTGGTCTTCATGCTCCAGCATGGAATGACCTTGGGCTGTGGGATTGTGTATTTCAACTACCCTTGTCCACAGCCAGCCTGGGAGTGCCTGTTGGTACAGTGTGGCTCGTTCCTGTATCTCCAACTCTCTGTCGTACATGCTGTGAATGCTCTGGGTCTCTAGTGAAAACATAGAAGCAGTGCGACCCAGGGAGACTGTTTTGCTGGCAAGTGGTCAGATCAGCTCACCTTGTGTCCCCTTTCCTGCCAAGGGGATAGCCCCCTGGTCTCCCCCCAAACCAGGTGTCCATAGCAGCCAGCCATAAGGGTGGTGTGTATACACTGTTGTCCGCAAGTGCTCTGTGTTAAGCTATACCTAGTCTGCTGGCTTCTCACAGGAGCTCCTGGCTGCAGAGCTGAAAGGGAAAATCTGTCAAGATGATGTGGCAGTGGAAGTGTGAGAACATGGCATACCTTCAGCACCTGCTCCAGCCTGCATGTTGCAGCCCACTGTAGGTATGAATAAACACCCTCTCACCCCAATCATAATTTCTCTGCTTTTTCATCAGTATCCTCCCTATATAGTGTAGAAGTCACTCTCTGGTCACTCATGCCCTGGAACCACTGTTTGTCATTTTTCTGTTACTTCTCTAGTCATTCCATGGAGCAGGGGTGAACTCAGCCTACCCCATTCTGCCATCTTCCCAGAAGTCTTCATATGTTTTGAGCTATTTGTATTTCTTCTTTGGAAAAGTAACTGTCCATGTCATTTGCACATTTTTTAATTAGATCGTTTGTCCTTTTGTTGTTGAGCTTTAAGATCTCTTTATATATAGTCTGAATATTAAAACCTTATCTGATATATGGTTTCCAAATATCATCTCCCATTGCATAGTTTGCCTTTTTACTTTCCTAACAAAGTCCTTTGACTATCACGAGATCTTTAAAATATTTCCCTACATTTTCTTCTAAAAATTTTATGGTCTTAGGTCTAATGTTTAGGTCTTTGATCCATTTTGTGTTAATTTTTGTATAAGGTGTAAGATAGAGGTTCTCTTTTATTTTTTTGGTTATGGATATCCAGTTCTCCAAGCACCATTTGTTGGAGAGGCTACTCCAATCAGTTGTGTCATCTTGATTGTCATATCTAAGACTAATTGTAAAAATATATATATTAATTTTCTATAAATGAGAGTTTTTATTTCTGAACACTCAGTTCTGTTCCATTGGTCAGTATATCTGTCTTTATGCCACTACCATTCTGTCTTTATACCAAATATATTTTTGGGGGGAAATCTCCATGCACATAAAGTCCATACATGGTATACAGTCACTGACTCACAATATCATCACATAGTTCCATATTCATCAGCATGATCATTTTTAGAAAATTTGCATCACTCCAGAAAAAGAAATAAAAAGACCAGGGGAAAAACTCATACATCACATACCCCTTACCCCCTCTTATTGACCATTAGTATTTCATCTATCCAATTTATTACCCTTTATCCTCCCTATTATTTATTTAATTTTTTCCTTATTTCTTTACTCATCTGTCAACATCTTGGATAAAAGGAGCATCAGACACAAGGTTTTCACAATTACATGGTCACATTTCAAAAGCCATATAGCTATACAGTCACCTTTAAGAATCATGGCTACTGGAACACATCTCAACAGTTTGAGGTACTTCCCTCCAGCCACTCCAGTACACCATAAGGTAGAAAGGGATAACTATATAATGCATAAGAATAACCTTCAGAATAACCTCTCGACCCTGTTTGAAATCTTTCAGCCACTGAAACTTGATCTTGTCTCATTTCTCTTTCCCCTTTTGGTCAAGAAAGCTTTTTCCATCCCATGATGCTAGGTCCTGGCTCATCCTGGGAATCCTGTCCCACATTTCCAGGGAGATTTATGCCCCTGCAATTCATGTCCCATATGGGAGGCATGGCAGTGAGTTCTCCTGCTGAGTTGGTTTAGAAAGAGAGACCACATCTGAGCAACGAAAGTTTTATTGGGGTGACTCCTAGGCATAATTATAAGTAGGCTTAGCTTCTCCTTTGCAGAAATAAGTTTCATAGGGATGAACCTTATGAAAGATTGAGGGCTCAGCCTATTGAATTGGTTGTCCCCATTGCTTGCTAGAATATCAGGAATTCCCAATATAGAGAAGTTGGCAAGTACTTTTTTAATCTTTTGACAGATTACTCTGGGATATATTGCAGCATCACACTAACCTCTACATAGCAGCAGGATCTCATGCCCTATTCAAAATTCCAGTACCATGCTGTTTTGATTATTGTAGCTTTGTAATATGCTTTAAAGTCAGAAATTGTGAGAACTCCCACTTCCACTTTCTGAAAATATTTTTACTTATCTGTAGCACCCTGCCCTACCAAACAGATTTGGTTATTGGTTTTACTGTTTCTGCAAAGTAAATTGTTGGGGTTTTAATTGGTATTGCATTGAATCTATAAGTCAATTTGCATAGAATTGACATCTTAATTTTAGTCTTCCAATCCACGAACATGGTATGTCCTTCCATTTATTTAGGTCTTCCTTGATTTCTTCTTATCAATTTTTATTTCTTTTTCTTTTCTTATTGCTCTAGCTAGAACTTCTAGCACAATGTCGAGTCATACTGGTGACAGTGGGCATCCTTGTCTCATTCCTGATGTTAGAGGGAAAGCTTTCAGTCTTTCTCCATTGAGTATTATGTTAGCTGTGGGTTTTTCATATATTCCTTTTATCATGTTGAGAAAATTTCCTTCTATTCCTATATTTTGAAATGTTTTCATCAAAAAAGGATGTTGAATTTTTTAAAATGGCTTGTCTTTATCAATGGAGATGATCGTCTGGATTTTCCCCTTTTATTTATTGTTGTGATATTTTACATTAATTGATTTTCTTGTGTTGAACCACCCTTGCATACCTTGACTGAAACTTACTTGGTCATGGTGTGTAATCCTTTTAATGTGCTGCTGGATTCAGTTTCCAAGTATTTTGTTGAGGATTTTTCCATCTGTATTTATTAAAAGGATTGATCTGTTATTTTCTTACAGTATCTTTATCTTGCTTTGATGTTAGAGTGATATTGGCTTCATCAAATGAGTTAGGTAGCTTTTCTTCTTTTACAATTTTTGAAGAATTTGTGCAGGATTGGTACTAATTCTTCCTTGGATGTTTGGTAGAATTCACATATGAAGCCATCCAGTCCTGGACTTTTGTTTTTTGGGAGATTTTTGACAACTGATTAAATCTCTTTACTTGTGATTGTTTTCTTGACGATTTCTGTTTCTTTTCGAGTCAAAGTTGGTTGTTCACCTTTTATATGAAGATGTCCATTTTGTCTGAGTTTTCTCGTTTGTTAGCATGTAGTTGCTCATACTCTCCCCTCATTATGTCCTTAATTTCTGCAGGGTCAATAGTTATGTCCCTTTTCCCATTTCTTTCCTTTTTTCAAAACAAAATACAGTTTTATTGAGATACACTCACACAGCATGCAGACCATCTGAAGCCCTCTCTCATTTCTGAATTTAATTCACTTGCATCCTCTCTTTTTTTTTGTCAGCCTAGCTAAGGGTCCATCGATTTTGTTGATTTTCTCAAAGAACCAACTTCTGGTTTTGTTGGTTCTCTCTATTGTTTTTGTGTTCTCAATTTCATTTATTTCTCCTCTAATCTTTGTAGTATCTTTCCTTCTTTTTGCTTTTTGGTGAGTATGCTGTTCTTTCTCAAGTTCCTCCAGTTGAGCAGTTAATTCCTTGAATTTTGCTCTTTCTTATTTTTAATGTAGGCATGTAGGGCAATAAATTTCTCTCTCTGTACTACGTTTACTGCCTCCCATAAGTTTTGATGTGTTGTATTCTCATTTTCATATGCCTTGAGATATTTTCTGATTTCTCTTGTAATTTCTCCCTTGAGTCACTTGTTGTTTAAGACTGTATTGTTTAGCCTCCATTTATTTGTGAATTTTCCAACTTTCTGCCTATTAATGATTTCCATCTTCATTCCAGTATGAGCCTAGAAAGTGTTTGTATAATTTCAGTATTTTAAATTAATTAAGACTTGCTTTGTGGCCTACCATGTGGTGGATTCTGGAGAGTGATCCGTGAGAACTTGAGAAAAATATGTATCCTGCTGTTGTGGAAGGCAATAGTTCATGTATTGTACTATTCATAATCTCTGTTTCCTTATTGGTATTCTGTCTAAAAGTTCTGCCCATTGCTGAGAGTGGGGAATTGAAGTCTCCAGCTGTTATTGTAGAAGTGTCTACTTCTCATTTCAGTGTTATCAGGGTTTGCCTCATGTATTTTGGGGCACTCTGAGTTGGTGCATAAATATTTATGATTGTTATGGCTTCTTGATGAATTACACCTTTTAATTATACATGGAGTCCTTCTTTGTCTCTTTTAATTGTTTTACACTTGAAGTCTAATCTGTCTCATATTTTTATAGCGACCCCTACCCTTTTCTGGTTGTTGTTGGTATGAAATACCTTTTTCCAACCCTTGTTTTAGACCTATTTTTGTCCTTGGCTCCGATATGAGTCTCTTGTATGCAGTGTATACATGGGTACTGTTTTTTAATCCATTCTGTCAGTCTCTGTGTTTTGATTGGGGAGTTTAACCCATTAGTATTTAATATTATTACTATAAAAGCAATACTTTCTTGTACTATTTTGTCTTTTGGATTTTATGTGTTATAAGTTAATTTTTTCTCTCTTTTTACCCTTACTGATAATCTTCATTTCTAAACTCTTCCCCAAACCTCTCTCCTATTTTTTCCTATCTACCTGTAGCACTTCCTTTAGTATTTCTTGTAGAGCAGGTCTCTTGTTCACAAACTCTCTTATGTATGTTTGTCTGAAAATATTTTAAATGCTTCCCCATTTTTGAAGGACAATTTTGCCGTATATAGAATTCTTAGTTGGCAGTTTTTCTCTTTCAGTGTCTTAAATATATCATACCTGTGGTGACCCCATGCCTGAGCTCCCCCTCCCTATTGAGATTAAGTCACAATATGTTAGCTGCCTGCATGACTGGGACAGATGTTAAAAGTCAACAAACCTCCAGCAGGAAAGAATGTACAGATGATATCATAAACCACTTATCCTGTGATGCATTAAAACTCCTCTCCCCTGATCACTGTTGATAACAAATCCCTAAACCCTTGTGTCATGAGTTCCTGATGAAACTCTGTTAACATACCCTATGAAATATCCTTGTCCTAAACCCTTATAAGGTATTCCTTGTACCTCTGCCTTTGAGGTACACTGACTACCGTTTTCCAAATAGCCACTACTGGGATAGATCGCCTGTTCATAAGTTCTAATAAAACTCACGTCTAATTCTGTGTCAGATGTGTTCTTTGTCTTAGGACAAAGCTGAGCTGAAACAATACCATTGTCTTCTCACCTCCATGATTTCTGCTGAGAATTCTTCATGTATTCTTATGTTGCTTCCCTTGTAAATGATGGGTTGCTTTTCTCTGGCTGCTTTCAGAATTCTCTGTTTGACTTTTGACAATCTAATTAGTACCTGTATTTGAGTAGGTCTACTCGGATCTGTTCTTTTTGGGGTACTCTGTGCTTCTTGGATCTGTAATTTTATGTCTCTCATTAGAGTTGGGGAATTTTCAGTGATTATTTCCTTCATTATTTTTTCTGCCCTTTTTCCCTTTTCTTTTCTTTCTGGGACACCTATAACCTGTATATTCATGCACTTCATATTGTCATTCACTTTCCTGAGACCCTGCACTTATTTTTCCGTTCGTTTCTTTGTCTGTTCTTTTTTGTATAGAATTTCAGATGTTCTGTCCTCTAGTTCACAAATTCTTTCTTCTGAATCTTCGAAGCTGATGCTGTTTGTTTTCACTGTGTTTTTCATCTCTTCTATTGTGCCTTTCATTCCCATAAATTCTACCATTTTTTTCCTCAAGCTTTTGAGTTCTTCTGTATGGTCAACCAATGTCTTCTTTATATCCTTCATCTCTTTTGCAATATTTTCCATCAACTCATCAATTTGATTTCAAATATTTGTTTGAACATGTTTAATTTGTTGTTTCAACTCCCATATCTCATTTATTAATTTGTTCCTTTTACTGGACTATATATTTGTGCTTCCTATTATGATTGTGATTTTCTGCTGGTGTCTGGGCATCTGATTTCCTTCATTAGTTTATTCTGGAGGTGATTTTCTCTCTTTTGCCTCGGATTTTCTTGTTGGTTGGGTTTATTCTCTTTTGGTTCTTTGACATTCAGTTCAATTCATTCTATACGTCTAGTATAGCTTCTGTTTAACTGATCAGAATTTTTCAGCTCTTGTTTTTAGTTCTTGCCCTGCCTATATGGTAGCTGTTTTGAGGAGGGTTTCCCCAGATATGATAGAGCCTGATCAGATTTTCCCAGCCAAGACAGGCCCAGGTCTCAGAAAGAGGCTGTAATCAGTATCAAGTTTCCCTGAGGATGAGACCCAGCAGGGTACCAGACTTCCCTGAGAAGCCTCTTGATTCTGTGCTTTTCCTATTCTGTCCAGCAGGTGGTGCTTGTCAGCCCATAGTTCTCCACTGTCGTAAAGTGGTGCAGGGCCATTAATTCTCAGCTGAACCTGTCCATGCCAGGGGCATGGTTGAGACAGCAGCTGAAGCAGAAAGTAGGCTTAAGCTGTTCCTGTTTTACAACCCCTGGGGATCTAAATTCTCTGAATGAGAGCCACAACTTGAGCTGGGTCCTGTCCCCCCTTTTCTTGGGAAAGATCTGTCCTGTAGAGCCATAACTAGTTCTTCACCTGTCCGCGACTTCTCGCTCAGCGTCAAGCCCCCGGCCGGCGGGTGAGACAATGAGGAGAGACAGAGAGACGCAGACAAATCCGCGCTGGTGAGAAACACAGATCCAAGACACGTAGCAGTTGTAAGCACAGACCTTTACTGGAGTTAAGCTTGCATTCTCTGTTACAGGTTCCGCGCGGGCGAAATTTCCCGCGGGGGAACAACCTCTATGCGGCCGTCAGGCACGGCTCCCTGTGGGTCGTCTCCACCCACCCCGTCCGGGTAACCTCTTATATACTGTGCCCAAACCCAATAGGTTAGTGCCACGTATACAGAGGTGATTGGAAGATAGGGTTGGTGGGCGTGTGCGTCATTTGCGGAAGCAGGATGTGAGCGCCATCTTGGCTCACTCGATGGGCGGGGGGAACTCTAGAGCAGGCTGCAGCGTGTCCACTAGGCCAAACCCGGAAAGCGGCTCTCTACATTCACCTGACCAGTTAGTTTGTCTCTGAGACTTACCTTAACTCCGCCCTTCTCTAGGGTAGTGCTGACAATTGAAGATGCTTGGCTTCCTTTAATGGGCTGCTAAAAATTTTAAAACAAACAGACAAACATTAAAATCCTTTTCAGTACTGGTCCCTAGCCCCCTGGGTTTTACAGTCAAGGGCTGGAGTTGGTACCCAGATCTATGTGCCCATTTTCTTGGGGTACAGCCCTTTTCCAGTATTCTGAGCTCAGCTGACTCCAAAAGTATCTGTTTTTGTTTATTGTATTGTATTTTTATTTTTTTGAATAAGCTCTTATTTTAACATTTTTTAAATTGTGAAATATACATACAAAAAAGCAATAAATTTCCAAGTATATTTTAGCAAGTAGTTATATGACAGATTTTAAAGCTTAGTATGGGTTATAGTTCCACAGTGTTTTGGATTTTCTTCTAGCTGCTCCAAGACATTGGAGACCAAAAAAAATATCAATATAATGATTCAGTAGCCATACTCATTTTTTAAATCCTGTCTTCTCTGTTATACTCCTCCTTCTCTCTTTTTTCTTTTTTTGTGAAACATTATAACATATATACAAAAAAGCAATAAATTTCAAAGTACATCACAACGATTAGTTGTAGAACAGATTTCAGAGTTTGGTATGGGTTACAATTCCATAATTTTAGCTTTTTTTCTACCTGCTCTAAGGTACTGGAGGCTAAAAGAAATATCAATATAATAATTTAGGAATCACACTCATTTGTTAAATCCAACATCTCTGTATAACTCCATAGTCATCTTTGATCTTTCTCCCACTCTTTAGGGGTATTTAGGCTATGCCCATTCTAACAGTTTCATGTTGGAAGGGGCTGTCAATAATATGGGATAGGGGGGATGGAACTAGTTGATGTTCTGGAAGGGCTTGCTCTGCTGCATTTCAGGACTTACCTGGTCCAGGGACCCATCTGGAGGTTGTAAGTTTTGGAGATTTACCCTAGTGCATGGAACCTTTGTAGAATCTTATATAATAACCTAGGTAATATTTAGGATTGGCAAGAATGGTTTTGGTTGGGGTTTGGCAAGTTATGATAGGTGGCAATGTCTAACTGAAGCAGGCCTAAGAGTGACCTGCAGAGTAGACTCATGATTCTATTTGAGCTCCCTTAGCCACTAATACCTTATTTGTTACAGTTCTTTTCCCATTTTTTTTCAGGATGGCATTGTTGATCCCATGGTGCCAGGGCCAGTTTCATCACTGGGGGTAATCTCCCACTCTGCCAGGGAGACTTTCATCCTTGTATATCATGTCCCATGTAGGGGGGAGGGCAATGATTTCACCTGCAGAGTTGGGCTTAGAGAGAGTGAGGCAACATCTGAGAAACAAAAGAGGTCCTCAAGAAGTAACTCTTAGGCATACCTATAGGTAGGCTAAGTTTCTCCACTACATACATAAGCTTCACAAGAGCAAGCCTCAAGATGAAGGGCTTGGCCTATTGGCTGTCCCTAATGTTTGACACCGTACAAGGGTTTCCCTGGTGGTAAAGTTTAATAGTTCCACAGTTTATCTCCCATCCCTCAAGGGACTTTGCCAGCACTTTTTGATTATCTGCTTAACATACTCTGGGATGTATCCAGGCATTACATTAAGCTATACAGGATTAAAGGCTCTCATTCTTATTCTGGGCTCCCTGTGTTTGGATTGCATAAATGATCTATCCAGACAGGTTGATGTGCTACAGAAAACCTAGGTTCTAGACTTAAAAAAACCTTTCTTTGGTCTCAAAGAGTAGGTGAAGTTCTGAAATACATGTAATGTCTTCCTTATCCCTGTATTCTGAATTATGTTAATCCAGACCTGATCAGCTTCATTCTTATCTCTAAATACCAGGTTATACATGTATAAAATAGCCCCTCCAAATCCAAAAATAACGATTACCACTCTGGACTAAATGTGACTGCTATAAAAACTTACAGTCTAGGCCCCAGTTTTCTTATAAGTATTTTCTAAATGAGACCATACAATATTTGTTTCTGGCTTATTTTGCCTTGCCAAATGTCTCACAGGTTCATTCACATCATCGCATGCCTCACAACTTTATTCTTTTTGTAGCAGTACTGTGATTATATGTTTACACCATCGTTCACCAATCTGCTTCTTGTTAGTGCATCTTTCAGCCACTTCTATCTTCTGGGCCTCATATATAGTGTCCACAGTCAGCAGGCCATCAACACTCAATTATAGGTAATTTCATTGTTCCCAAAAGAAAGATAGCCAAAAAAACACACCCTTACCAAATAGAAAATCCAAATCTTCCCCTAACTCTTGTCCCTCCCTGGTTATGTAACTCTGATATTGCTGCAGTAAATGTTGATGTTTGTCTGTTAAACATAGCTCATAGCATGCAATACCATTTTTCCCCATATACCCCAAATTATATACTCTTTGTATGAGATTCATACCTTTGCAGTAGTTCATGCAAGAACTTTTTTTTATTTGTAGTGGTAACTGATGGAACATATGAGTCCATACAACCCCTTTGAATTATGTTTACCTTCAATATGGTATTATTACTTATAGACCCAGTAGAGAGAACCACCTTCACTTCTAGCTATTGCCTTACAAATAAGTTCAACCTCATTAGAAAACTGTACACCCATCTCAAGCTTCTGTATATCTCTAGACCCCCTATATTCTGTATTATAAGCCTCTGATTTTACCTTTACCATGATTATAAATGTGGAATCATACAATATCTATCCTTTTTGTCTGGTTTATTTAACTCAGCATTATGTCCTCAGGGCTCATCCATCTTGTCATGTAGTTCAGGACATCATTTCGTCTTACTGCTGCATGATATTCCATTGTTTGTATATACCATATTTTGTTAATCCACTTGTCTGTTGATGGGCACTTGTATTGTTTCCATCTTTTAGCAATTGTGAATAATGCTGCTATGAAGATTGATGTATAAATGTCTGGTTGTGTCACAGCCTTCAACTCTTCTGGGTATATAGCAAGTTGTGGTATTGCTGGGCCGTAGGGCAACTCAATATTTAGTTTTCTGAGGAACTGCCAGATTGTCTTCCATAGCGGCTGTACCATTATACATTCGTACCAGCAGCGTATAAGTGTCCCAATTTCTCCACATCCTCCCCAACATTTGTAGTTTCATGTTTGTTTAATAGCAGACATTCTTATAGTGTGTGTTGGTATCTCATTGTAGTCTTCGTCATCATTTTCCTTATAGCTGATGAGAATGAGCATCTCTTCATGTGCTTTTTAGCCATCTGTATTTGCTCTTCAGTAAAATGTCTTTTCATATCTTTAGCCCACTTTATAATTGGGTTGCTTATTCTTTTGTTGTTGAGTTGTATGATTTCTTTATGTATATAGGATATCAAACATTTATCTGATGTGTAATTTCCAAATATTTTCTCCCATTGTGTTGGCTGCCTCTTTACCTTTTTGACAAAGTCTTTTGAGGCAGAAAAGCATTTGATTTTGAGAAGTTCCCATTTACCTATTTTTTCTTTTTTTTGCTTGTGTTTTAGGTATAAAGTTTAGAAAGCTACCTCCTATTCCTAGGTCTTGAAGATGTTTCCCTACATTTTCTTCTAGGAGTTTTATGGTACTAGTTCTTATGTTTAGGTATTTCATCCAATTTGAGTTAATTTTTGTATAGGGTGTAAAGTAAGAGTCCTCTTTTCCTTTGGCTGTTGATATCCGGTTCTCCCAAGCTGATTTATTGAAAATACTAGTTTGTCCCAGTTCACTGGATTTGGGGGCCTTGTTGAAGATAAGTTTATCATAGATTTGGTGGTCTATTTCTGCATTCTCTATTCGATTCCATTGATCAATACTTCTATGTTTGTGCCAGTACCATGCTGTTTTGACCACTGTGGCTTTGTAATAAATTTAAAATCAGGGAGTGTTAATCCTCCCTCTTCGTTCTTCCTTTTTAAAGATGCTTTTAGCTATTTGGGGCATTTTTTCCTTCCAGATGAATTTGGTAACTAGCTTTTCCAAGTCTTCAAAGTAGTTTGATGGAATTTTGATGAGTACTCTGTTGAATGTGTAAATCAATTTGGGTAGAATGGACATCTTAACTGCATTTAACCTTCTTATCCATGAGCATGGAATGTCTTTCCACTTATTTAGATCTTCTTTGATTTCTTTTGGCAATATTATGTTGTTCTCTGTGTACAAGTCCATTACATCCCTAGTTAAGTTCATTCTTAGATACTTGATTCTTTTAGTTGCTGTCTTCATTGGAATTTTTTCCTTAATTGACTCCTCAGTTTGGTCATTGCTGGTGTATAGAAATGTTACTGATTTTTGCCCATTCATTTTATAACCTGCCACCTTGCCTAATTTGTTTATTAGCTCAAGTAACTTTGTTGTAGATGTCTCAGGATTTTCCTAGTATAGTATCATGTCATTTGCAAGTAATGAAAGTTTTACTTGGATGCCTTGTATTTCTTTTCCTGATTGATTGCTCTCACTAGAACTTCTAGTACAACGTTGACTAATAGTGGTGACAGAGGGCATCCTTGTCTTGTTCCCGATATTAGGAGGCAGCTTTTAGCCTTTCACCTTTGGGTATGATGCTGGCTATCATTTTTTCATCTATGCCTTTTATCATGTTGAGGAAGTTACCTTTCATTCCTACCTTTTGAAGTGTTTTTATCAGAAAAACATGTTGAATTTTATCAAATGCTTTTTCAGCATCAATCAAGATGATCATATGATTTTTCCCTTTCAGTTTTTTAATGTGCTCTGTTACATTAACTGATTTTCTAGTGTTGAACCATCCTTGCATTCCTGGTATAAAGCCCACTTGGTCATGGTGTATAATGTTTTAATGTGCTATTGCATTCTATTTGCTAATGGTTGTTGAGAATTTTTGCATCTATGTTCATTAAGGAGATTGGACTGTAGTTTTCTTTTCTTGTAGCATCTTTACCCAAGTTTGGTATTAAAGTGATGTTAGCTTCATAAAATGAGTCATATAGTGTTCCTTTTTCCTTGATTTTTTGGAAAAGTTTGAGTAGGATTGAGTGTTAGTTCTTTTTGAAATGTTTGATAAAATTTCCCTGTGCAGCCATCTGGCCCTACCCTTTGGTCCCCAACATTTTCATCATTTGAAAGCTTAATTAATTAAATTTCTTTTACATTTTTTTAGTTTGAGAATTTTGAAAAATGTTTTAAAATAATTTTTACAGACACTCCCCTTCCCCTTTCTCCGCACTCTTAGTAACCTCTAATCTATCTCTGCAAAGTTATTATTTCTACTTATCTTTTAAGTGATATCATATAATTTTTGTCCTTATGTGACTTGTTTATTTCAGTGAGTATAATGTTTTTAAGCTTCTTCTATATTGCAGTATGTCTCATAACTTCATTCTTTATAATGGCCGAATAATATTCCATTGTGTGCACATACCATATTTTGTTTATCCATTCATTTGTTGCTTGAAACCTAGGTTGTTTTTTTTTCCAGCTTTTGACTATTGTGAATAATGCTTCCATGAACATTGGCATGCAAGTATCTGTTTGTGTTCCTGTTTTTACTCTTTTTGGTTATATACCTAGAAGTAAAATTGCCAGGTCGTATAGTAATTCTATATTTAACTTTTTGAGGAACCACAATATTGCTTTCCACAGTGCCAGCACCATTTTACATTCCCACCAACAATGCACTAAATTGCAGTTTCTCCACATTTTCTCCAACATGTTACTTTCTGTTTTTTCTTCTAAACAATAGCCCTAACTTTTTTCCATATTATTTCTGTATGCAAGATTTGTGAAAGTAAAGCAGTCGTATAATTTATGTGCAGTTAGATCAATTTGGTCAAATGACTGTCAGTTATTTATATATTTCTCTTCCTCAGTTCTTTTTTTTAACATTTTTTTAATTGTGAAATATAACATATATACAAGAAAGCAATACATTTCCGAGTACATTTTAACAAGTGGTTATGAAGAGATTTTAAAGTTTGATTTGGGTTGCAGTGCCATGATTTTTTCGTTTTTTCCTTCTAACTGCTCCAAAACACTGGAGACCAAAAGAAGTATCAATATAATGATTCATCAGTCATGCTTATTTGTTAAATCTTATCTTCCCTGTTGTATTCCTCCTTCTCTATTCTTTCTTTTCTTGTGAAAAATAACATATATACAAAAAAAGCAATAAATTCCAAAGTACATCATACCAACTAGTTATAGAACAGATTTCAGAGTCTTCCTCCATTCTTTATCTGTTTCTCTGGTGAAAGAAACTAGGGGCCAGCAAGGAGATGGTAATTTCCAAACAAGCATTTTATAGAGTTATAAAACCAGAAAGGAGCATCTCTGAATATGTGAACTACTTTTGGATCACTTCTCACCTACCAGGACAGCCATACATAAAAATGATTCTTGTCAAGGAGCCTCTCTGTGTAATTTTAGAACCCTTTGAATTACAAGAGTCCCATATAAAGGAACAGGCACAACTGCTTCAGAAGGTAATGTTTTATGGAGTTCTTAAACTACCTTCCTGAGCACTCTAAAAACATCTCCTACTAAGATTTTATCATGTCTGAAATTTCCACCATTAGAGTTACCCATTTGAGCTAAGGAATTCCAGAAGACTTCTCTAAAAAATGCAAATGTGTCACAAGGATATCCCATTATGAAGTTGGGCTGTGAGATGTAGGAGAGTATTGAAGTGGTGCCAAATGCTAGGAAATCCCAGCTTAAATTGGAGGTTGGACAGGAACTGACCCTACAAGGCTATGTGGCAACAGGAGATACTGGGACCCAAGGAGGTAGGCCAGAAGAGGAGTGTGCCAGTTTGAAAGGATTTTGTACCCTAGAAAAGCTGTGTCTTAATCCTGATCCAATCTTGTGGGAGCAACCATTTTTTCTTTAATCCCATTTCAGTAATGTAGGTTGAATCTTTTGATTTGATTGTCTCCATGGAGGTGTGACGTCCCAATTGTGGGTTTTACATTTTGATTAGATGGAGATGAGTCCACCCATTCCAGATGGGTCTTGATTACACTGGAATCCTTTAAAAGAGGAAACATTTTGGAGACAGCACCTCAGAGCCACGGCAGAGTCACAAGAACCACGAGAGGTCATGCAGCCAGACACCTTTGGAGAGGAAGAAGTAAAATGCCCCTGGGGAAGCTTCATGAAACAAGAAGCCTGGGTGGAAAGCTAGCAGACGTTGCCATATTTACCATGAAAGAGAAACCCTGAATTTCATTGGCCTTTCTTGATTGAAGGTAACCTCTTGTTGCTGCCTTAATTTGGACATTTTTATAGACTTGTTTTCTTTCTTTATTTATTTTTTATTAATTAACGGAAAAAAGAAAAAAAAGAAATTAACCCAACATTTATAAATCATACCATTCTACATATGCAATCAGTAATTCTTAACATCATCACATAGATGCATGATCATCGTTTCTTAGTACATTTGCATTGGTTTAGAAGAACTAGCAACACAACAGAAAAAGATATAGAATGTTAATATAGAGAAAAAAATAAAAGTAATAATAATAGTAAAAACAACAACAACAACAAAAAACAACCAGACAGACAAAAACAAACCAAAAACAAAACAACAACAACAACAAAAAAAAAAACCTATAGCTCAGATGCAGCTTCATTCAGTGTTTTAACATGATTACTTTACAATTAGGTATTATTGTGCTGTCCATTTTTGAGTTTTTGTATCTAGTCCTGCTGTATCTGTATCCCTTCAGCTCCAATTACCCATTATCTTACCCTGTTTCTAACTCCTGCTGGACTCTGTTACCAATGACATATTCCAAGTTTATTCTCGAATGTCAGTTCACATCAGTGGGACCATACAGTATTTGTCTTTTAGTTTATGGCTAGACTCACTCAGCATAATGTTCTCTAGGTCCATCCATGTTATTACATGCTTCATAAGTTTATCCTGTCTTAAAGCTGCATAATATTCCATCGTATGTATATACCACAGTTTGTTTAGCCACTCCTCTGTTGATGGACATTTTGGCTGTTTCCATGTCTTTGCAATTGTAAATAACGCTGCTATAAACATTGGTGTGCAAATGTCCGTTTGTGTCTTTGCCCTTAAGTCCTTTGAGTAGATTCCCAGCAATGGTATTGCTGGGTTGTATGGCAATTCTATATTCAGCTTTTTGAGGAACCGCCAAACTGCCTTCCACAGTGGTTGCACCATTTGACATTCCCACCAACAGTGGATAAGTGTGCCTCTTTCACCGCATCCTCTCCAGCACTTGTCATTTTCTGTTTTGTTGATAATGGCCATTCTGGTGGGTGTGAGATGATATCTCATTGTGGTTTTGATTTGCATTTCTCTAATGGCCAGGGACATTGAGCATCTCTTCATGTGCCTTTTGGCCATTTGTATTTCCTCTTCTGAGAGGTGTCTGTTCAAGTCTTTTTCCCATTTTGTGATTGGGTTGGCTGTCTTTTTGTTGTTGAGTTGAACAATCTCTTTATAAATTCTGGATACTAGACCTTTATCTGATATGTCATTTCCAAATATTGTCTCCCATTGTGTAGGCTGTCTTTCTACTTTCTTGATGAAGTTCTTTGATGCACAAAAGTGTTTAATTTTGAGGAGCTCCCATTTCTTTATTTCCTTCTTCAGTGCTCTTGCTTTAGGTTTAAGGTCCATAAAACTGCCTCCAATTGTAAGTTTCATAAGATATCTCCCAACATTTTCCTCTAACTGTTTTATGGTCTTAGACCTAATGTTTAGATCTTTAATCCATTTTGAGTTAACTTTTGTATAGGGTATGAGATATGGGTCCTCTTTCATTCTTTTGCATATGGATATCCAGTTCTCTAGGCACCATTTGTTGAAGAGACTGCTCTGTCCCAGGTGAGTTGGCTTGACTGCCTTATCAAAGATCAAATGTCCATAGATGAGAGGGTCTATATCTGAGCACTCTATTCGATTCCATTGGTCGATATATCTATCTTTATGCCAATACCATGCTGTTTTGACCACTGTGGCTTCATAATATGCCTTAAAGTCAGGCAGCGCGAGACCTCCAGCTTCATTTTTTTTCCTCAAGATGTTTTTAGCAATTCGGGGCACCCTGCCCTTCCAGATAAATTTGCTTATTGGTTTTTCTATTTCTGAAAAATAAGTTGTTGGGATTTTGATTGGTATTGCATTGAATCTGTAAATCAATTTATGTAGGATTGACATCTTAACTATATTTAGTCTTCCAATCCATGAACACGGTATGCCCTTCCATCTATTTAGGTCTTCTGTGATTTCTTTTAACAGTTTTTTGTAGTTTTCTTTATATAGGTTTTTTGTCTCTTTAGTTAAATTTATTCCTAGGTATTTTGTTCTTTTACTTGCAATTGTAAATGGGATTCGTTTCTTGACTTCCCCCTCAGCTTGTTCATTACTAGTGTATAGAAATGCTACAGATTTTTGAATGTTGATCTTGTAACCTGCTCCTTTGCTGTACTCATTTATTAGCTCTAGTAGTTTTGTTGTGGATTTTTCCGGGTTTTCGACGTATGGTATCATATCGTCTGCAAACAGTGATAGTTTTACTTCTTCCTTTCCAATTTTGATGCCTTGTATTTCTTTTTCTTGTCTAATTGCTCTGGCTAGAACCCCCAACACAATGTTGAATAATAGTGGTGATAGTGGACATCCTTGTCTTGTTCCTGATCTTAGGGGGAAAGTTTTCAATTTTTCCCCATTGAGGATGATATTAGCTGTGGGTTCTTCATTTATTCCCTCTATCATTTTAAGGAAGTTCCCTTGTATTCCTATCTTTTGAAGTGTTTTCAACAGGAAAGGATGTTGAATCTTGTCAAATGCCTTCTCTGCATCAATTGAGATGATCATGTGATTTTTCTGCTTTGATTTGTTGATATGGTGTATTACATTAATTGATTTTCTTATGTTGAACCATCCTTGCATACCTGGGATGAATCCTACTTGGTCATGATGTATAATTCTTTTAATGTGTTGTTGGATATGATTTGCTAGAATTTTATTGAGGATTTTTGCATCTATATTCATTAGAGAGATTGGTCTATAGTTTTCTTTTTTTGTAATATCTTTGCCTGGTTTTGGTATGAGGGTGATGTTGGCTTCATAGAATGAATTAGGTAGTTTTCCCTCCACTTCAATTTTTTTGAAGAGTTTGAGCAGGGTTGGTACTAATTCTTTCTGGAATGTTTGATAGAGTTTACATGTGAAGCCATCTGGTCCTGGACTTTTCTTTATGGGAAGCTTTTGAATGACTGATTCAATTTCTTTACTTGTGATTGGTTTGTTGAGGTCATCTATTTCTTCTTGAGTCAAAGTTGGTTGTTCATGCCTTTCTAGGAACTTGTCCATTTCATCTACATTGTTGTATTTATTAGCATAAAGTTGTTCATAGTATCCTGTTATTACCTCCTTCATTTCTGTGAGGTCAGTGGTTATGTCTCCTCTTCTATTTCTGATCTTATTTATTTGCATCCTCTCTCTTCTTCTTTTTGTCAGTCTTGCTAAGGGCCCATCAATCTTGTTGATTTTCTCATAGAACCAACTTCTGGTTTTATTGATTTTCTCTATTGTTTTCATTGTCTCAATTTCATTTATTTCTGCTCTAATCTTTGTTATTTCTTTCCTTTTGCTTGCTTTGGGGTTAGTTTGCTGTTCTTTCTCCAGTTCTTCCAAGTGGACAGTTAATTCCCGAATTTTTGCCCTTTCTTCTTTTTTGATATAGGCATTTAGGGCAATAAATTTCCCTCTTAGCACTGCCTTTGCTGTGTCCCATAGGTTTTGATATGTTGTGTTTTCATTTTCATTCACCTCAAGATATTTACTAATTTCTCTTGTAATTTCTTCCTTGACCCACTGGTTGTTTAAGAGTGTGTTGTTGAACCTCCATGTATTTGTGAATTTTCTGGCACTCTGCCTATTATTGATTTCCAACTTCATTCCTTTATGATCTGAGAAAGTGTTGTGTATGATTTCAATCTTTTTAAATTTTTTGAGACTTGCTTTGTGACCCAGCATATGGTCTATCTTTGAGAATGATCCATGAGCACTTGAGAAAAAGGTGTATCCTGCTGTTGTGGGATGTAATGTCCTATAAATGTCTGTTAAGTCTAGCTCATTTATAGTAATATTCAGATTCTCTATTTCTTTATTGATCCTCTGTCTAGATGTTCTGTCCATTGATGAGAGTGGTGAATTGAAGTCTCCAACTGTTATGGTATTTGTGTCTATTTCCCTTTTCAGTGTTTGCAGTGTGTTCCTTACGTATTTTGGGGCATTCTGGTTCGGTGCGTAAATATTTATGATTGTTATGTCTTCTTGTTGAATTGTTCCTTTTATTAGTAGATAGTGTCCTTCTTTGTCTCTTTTAACTGTTTTACATTTGAAGTCTAATTTGTTGGATATTAGTATAGCCACTCCTGCTCTTTTCTGGTTGTTATTTGCATGAAATATCTTTTCCCAACCTTTCACTTCCAACCTATGTTTATCTTTGGGTCTAAGATGTGTTTCCTGTAGACAGCATATAGAAGGATCCTGTTTTTTAATCCATTCTGCCAGTCTATGTCTTTTGATTGGGGAATTCAGTCCATTAACATTTAGTGTTATTACTGTTTGGATAATATTTTCCTCTTCCATTTTGCCTTTTATATTATATATATCATATCTGACTTTCCTTCTTTCTACACTCTTCTCCATACCTCTCTCTTCTGTCTTTTTGTATCTGACTCTAGTGCTCCCTTTAGTATTTCTTGCAGAGCTGGTCTCTTGGTCACAAATTCTCTCAGTGACTTTTTGTCTGAGAATGTTTTAATTTCTCCCTCATTTTTGAAGGACAATTTTGCTGGATATAGGAGTCTTGGTTGGCAGTTTTTCTCTTTTAGTGAATTAAATATATCATCCCACTGTCTTCTAGCCTCCATGGTTTCTGCTGAGAAATGTACACATAGTCTTATTGGGTTTCCCTTGTATGTGATGGATTGTTTTTCTCTTGCTGCTTTCAAGATCCTCTCTTTCTCTTTGACCTCTGACATTCTAACTAGTAAGTGTCTTGGAGAATGCCTATTTGGACCTATTCTCTTTGGGGTGCACTGCACTTCTTGGATCTGTAATTTTAGGTTTTTCATAAGAGTTGGGAAATTTTCAGTGATAATTTCTTCCATTAGTTTTTCTCCTCCTTTTCCCTTCTCTTCTCCTTCTGGGACACCCACAACACGTATATTTGTGCGGTTCATATTGTCCTTGAGTTCCCTGATACCCTGTTCAAATTTTTCCATTCTTTTCCCGATAGTTTCTGTTTCTTTTTGGAATTCAGATGTTCCATCCTCCAAATCACTAATTCTATCTTCTGTCTCTTTAAATCTATCATTGTAGGTATCCATTGTTTTTTCCATCTTTTCTACTTTGTCCTTCACTTCCATAAGTTCTGTGATTTGTTTTTTTCAGTTTTTCTATTTCTTCTTTTTGTTCAGCCCATGTCTTCTTCATGTCCTCCCTCAATTTATCGATTTCGTTTTTGAAGAGGTTTTCCATTTCTGTTCGTATATTCAGCATTAGTTGTCTCAGCTCCTGTATCTCATTTGAACTATGGTTTGCTCCTTTGACTGGGCCATATTTTCAATTTTTTGAGCGTGATCTGTTAACTTCTGCTGGCGTCTGGGCATTTAGTCAGATTTCCCTGGGTGCTGGACCCAACAATTTGGAAGATTTTTCTGTGAAATCTCTGGGATCTGTTTTTCTTATCCTGCCCAGTAGGTGGCGCTCGTGGCACACGTTTGTCTGCGGGTCCCACCAGTAAAAGGTGCTGTGGGTCCTTTAACTTTGGAAAACTCTCGCCGTCGGGGAGGTTCACCAGCCGAAGTGGCTTGGAAGAGTGCCAGCCGGCCCAGGGACCGAACGCGGGGAGGGTCGCTGGCCGCTGCAGCTCGGGAGAGCACCCGTCCGAATTTCCTAGTCGGCCTGGGGCACCAAGCGTGGTGGGAGGGCGCCAGCCGCCGCGGCCTGCCCCGGAGAGTGCACCGTTCCTGGGGAGTCACGTGTTTGGAAGGGGCCCCCCCGTCACTGTTCTCCGCGGCCTGGGGATTTCCGATCCAATTCTCTCAGTTGGTCTGGGGGGCCACGCGTGGTGTGGGTGCCAGCCACCGCGGCTTGAGGGGACCGCCTGTCCAGTTCTCCCAGCCGGCCCGGAAAGGGGGAAGGGAGTGACTCTGCCCGCTTGCCGCCCCGCCCGGTGAAGCCCACGCCCCTCGGCGATCTCACCGGAGCGGGTTCTCTCAGCCAGTCAGCCATTCCAGGATGGGGTGCGCTGTCTTTTTGATCTCTGTCGTGGCTCTGGGAGCTGTTCTGTATCGTTTCTACTCCCCTAGTAGCTGTTCTGGAGGAGGAACTAAGATCCGCGCGTCTTACTAAGCCACCATCTTCTCCGGAAGTCCCCCTAGACTTGTTTTAATTGGGACATTTTCACAGCCTTAGAACTGTAATTTGCAAGTTAATAAATTCTCATTTTTAAGGGCCTTTCTGTTTCTGGTATATTGCATTCCAGCAGCTAGCAAACTAGAACAAGGAGGAATGTGTCAAAGAAGGAGTTGGGGCATGCTGAGAAGAAATTTTGCTTATTTCATAAACCTACCTGACTTATGCCCTGGTGGGCCCCATTATTGAGGTGGATAGCTAGATGCCCTGTTTCACTAAGTGAAAGCTTTGCAACCCAATTAATAATAAAAGGGTTTATATATCCAGTGTACTGGCAGAAGCAAGACAGAATGGCATCTTGTGATTGCAGAAGAACTTTATTTTTTAGTTTCTCCTTCTTTTATAGCCTTTTTCTCTTCTCTCCTTTTCTCCCTTCTTCCCAAAGGCAAGCTACCCTTGAAGTCCTAGACTTGTTAAAGGTCTCAGCTCCCAAGTATTGAAGTCTCACGTAGAGGGAGTCATTTCTATAATGGAGGTAACTGGGTTTATCCTGGAACTGAGGACAGTCCTTATATGGATCCATATAAGATCCATATCCAGCAAAACCTTGATCTTTTTCACCAGTATTATTCTATAACCTCCCCTCCACATAAACACAGATACATGTAATTAATGAAGTTATGGTGTATACATACAATAACGCAGCTAATTTCTGTCAAGTAGCCAGTGCCCAAGAATTGGTAAATTAGTGAATTGTGCTGATGTTTTAAAAACTGATAGGCTGTTTATTTTATTCAAATATAAGTGGCTCTTAGTATATCAAAAGAATGTTTAAAACATCAAAAAAATTCCATTTATCACCTTGGTTCTTAACAGATTCAAACCGTATAATGACAACAGCACATGGTTAAATAAGCAGAGCCACAAATTGACAGCAGAAGTGTTGAGGCAGGCACAGTGTCGCTCCTGAGAGGTTGTGGCTGCCACCTGTATACCAAGCAGGTTTCCTGAGGTGTGGTCCAGGAAGTGCAAGAACTGAGCATTAAGATATTCCAAACTTTTTCCAATTGATGATTGCAAAGGAAGTGCATTAACAGAAAAAGAAGAAATAAAAGCACACCTGGGAAGCTAATGAGGCATTTTAAAATACAAACAAGAATGGGAAAGAAATGTTTCTTTAGAGTTGCATTTGGGAGCCTTTCTTGTTGAGACCTGAACACCAAACACATTTTCATCCAAGGCAGCAACCTCCCTACATTTTTGTTGATCTAATTTTCCATTTCAGTTGCTCCTTCTCTGTTACCAGCCCCCTGTGGGACTGTACATTAATTATCTCATGGTGGTGATACCATCTGCTGAGAGAGCTGGCAGCTGAGCAATACCCATTTTCCAAAATTGTGGCCTGCCTCTACCTGCCCTGGAACAAGAAACAAAAGACAGTAGATTGTCCCCCATAACCTACTCAGGGGATGGAATCAGCTTCAAAGATTAAAGAAGAAACCTAGACCTTAACGAGTTCTCTAAGCTGGAGCTTCTACCTTTAGTACTCAGTGCTGAAAATCTGGGTCTCAGCTGTGTCTGTACATTGCCTGGGTGGTGTACTCCATGGCATGATCAAATTTAATGAAAATAGTTGATAAGACTAGGCATCTAAGGTTCATGATCCTGTGTCTGATATAGAAGAACTAGTAATATCTCAGCCACTGCTTTTACCACTATCCATGGCCACCTGGGCACAAATGAAAACTGTTTGGTCCTAAGAATATAAGAGGGTATAGATGATACAGAATTATCTTATCCTCAACCCTGAAAAAGAACTGGAAGGACATGATTTACTCACAGATCACAAATCAGTTGTACCATATTTTCATAGAAAGGGCAACATGATCTTTATTCACAATTTACCTCTTAAAGTATTTAACTGCAGTGTGAGAGTAGGAGACATAGGCATTACACTGGTAGTTGTTCCTTACTGGCAGGATGGGAGAAGGTAGACAGGGAACACTGTCCCTAGTCTAATTTCCCACTAATGAAGCTCTGAAGTGTTGGTAAGAATAGTTAGTGAGTTGAGAGCAATAGTTAAACACCCTTTCTTTTATACAAATTAAAATATTCTTAATGCTTATGACAACTGTGAGAGAGGTTATGAAGAGAAAAATATTCAACATCTCTTCAAAAGTTAGCAGGGTTGGGGAATACATTTGAGTAGCCTAGAAAAAAAGGTGGTTTGAGAACTTACTTTTGAACCATTGGTTTACCCCAACAGGACACAGCTGTTGTACAGCTGAGCACTGACATTAGTATCAAGAGGGTAAAGCACACTTTCCCCCTTTCTTTTGTTTACCGTGTTTTGTGATTGTCTTGGTTCTTTGGATTTCTTCTTCTTGACAAGAACTTGAAGAGAAAATGGCCAGCAGAAAATAGCCAGCTTCCAGTCATTTGTATTAATTTAGGAGAACAGTGATACATCTGAGAGAAAAGCATAGATAAACCAGAAGTCAAAGATTCATAGGCTAGTCAAACTAGAGAAACCATAGAAACAAGTGGGCCCCTTCATTTTTTTTAACTTTTTATCTTGGAATAATTTCAAACTTACAGGAAAATTGCAAAAATAAAACAAAAGCAATGCAGAGAACTCCAATATATTCCCCACCCAGATATGCGGATCTACCAACTTTTAACATTGTGCCACATTTGTTACATCATTCTAAAGCAATCTCCTCATTGCCTCCCTCCCTCCCCCCTCCCCTTCTCTCACTTGATCCCTCCCCCCCTTCCCCCTCTCTTCTAGACATCTGAGTATAGCTTGCATGCATCATGCTCCTTTAGCACTTAATACTTCCATGTATATTTCCTAAGAACAAAGATTCACTTCTTTAATCACATTAAGTATAGTTATCAAGTTCAAGAAATTTAATGTTGATATAAATCTTTCAGTCTGTATTCCATTTTTCCCCTTAGGTCCCTATAATGTCCTTTTGGGCATTTTCTCCTGCATTATTAGATCCAGTCTAGAATCATATACTGCACTTAATTGCCATCATCTCTTTAGTCTCTCTCTCTGTTTTAAATTGTGGTAATATGTGTACAACATAAAATTTCCTGAGGCATGCCACTTCACTTTTTTTTTCTTTTTTCTTTTTGCATGTGCAGGTACCGGGAATCAAACCCAGGTCTCCGGCATGGCAGGCAAGAACTCTGCCTGCTGAGCCACTGTGGCCCGCCCCACTTCACTTTTTTTTTCCTGGGCAGGCACCAGGAATTGAACCCAGGGCTCCAGCACAGCAGGCAAGAACTCTACCACTGAGCCACCATTGCCTGCCCCACTTCACTTTTATATATGTGGTAACAGAGACCCAGAGAGAGAAGATGTTCTCCTAATTCCCATTCTTTTCTCTTTCCAGGATATGATGTATAATTTTATTGTTAGAGACTTTCTAGTTATGATTTGCCAAGTGTTATTAGTTGGCATTCCTGGGACATGTATTAAGTGAAGGGGAATGGAGCCAGAGCCATATAAATGGATATGGGATAGCTAGGTGCAACCTAAACATTCACCTCAAATGATCAGTTCTGGAGTTGATTCTCACATTCATTGTTAAATGTTGGCATTCTCCTAATTTCTCTCCTTGGCCCTCTTTTTTTCTAGTAAGAGTAGCTCTAGGGGGTGGTGCAATGGTGGCTCAGTGGCAAGAATTCTCACCTGCTGACCCGGAGACCCAGGTTTGATTCCCAGAGCCTGCCCATGGGAAACAAAAAAACAAAACAAAACAAAAAATAAGAGTAGCTCTAGGATCAGGGTTGGTTTGTTTAGCAAATATAAGACTAACTCTGAACTGAAAAATTGTAACTGCAGGTTTTTCTGTCTCAGAGGATAATGCATCCCTCTGTTTTAATTTGCTAAAGCAGACCAAATGCAATATACCATAAATGGGTTGGCTTTTACAATTGGAATTTATTAGCATACAGGTTTACAATTCTGAGGCCATGAATATGTCCAAATCAAGGCATTAACATGATGATATCTGGACTCTGAAGACAGGCTGTCAGCATCCTCAACTTCTCTGTCACATGGTATGTCTGCTGGTCTCTCCTGGCTTTCATTGTTTCCAGCTTCTGACTTCATGGCTTCCTCTCTGAGCTTTTGCTTGTTTCTCTCTTTTAGTTTCTGCCTCTCTTAGCTTCTGTGTGCCCTTATCTCTAAGCTTCTCTGGCTTTTCTCTCTGAGCTTCTCTGGCTTTTTTTTCTGCTTTCTCTCTCTTTATCCTCTTATAAAGGACTACAGTAAGAGGATTAAGACCCACCTTGAATGAAGCATGCAACATTTCAATTGAAATATCCTAATCAAAAGGTCCCACCTCCAGTAAGTCTAAACTCACAAGAATGGAAGAATATGATCTTTTCTGGGGTACATACAACTTCACCATCACACCATCTTCCATTTCAAAGCCAACCTTTTCAGATGGCTATCTCTTCTAATTCCTTGTCCTTCCCTTTTATTCTCTGCCATATTTGTAACATCAACAAATGCTATATTTTGTCTTAATAAAAACTTATTACCTGGTGTGCTTTCAGATATTGTCCTTTCTTTTACCTTCCTCTGTCAACCAAGTGCCTTGAAAGAATAGTCTGTATTTGATGCTCTGCTTCCTGACTTTCTGTTGAACCCAATGTAAAACCCAATGACACATTTTAGTCTTTAAGTGATCTTACTATGCAGCATTTAACACCATTCACTCAATCACTGCTTGAAACCGTTCTCTGGCTTTTATTAAACCATTCTTTTCAGATTCTTCTGCTCCTCTTACTATTCCTCCTGGATCTAATTTGATAGTAGGTATTTTGGGGGTGACTACCCAGCTTCAATCACCTTGTTTGTAATCTTTCACAACCTTTATCCTCTCATGAAAGTGTGGTCTTCCTCTAGGACACAGCCAGTTGGACTAGAAATGGACTTGTAACTGGAGGTGGATGCCTGACCTGGGGGAGTCCATTCTCTCTCCCAGTAATATTGCGAGACAAAGGAAGTTGGCTATAGGGAATAGGCTGAGAGGTCACATGGACTCAGAGGCTAAAGCTACCATTTTGGCCAGGTGAGAGTGGATGAGTGACTAGAAAACACTGCTCTGCATAGAGCAGATAGGGTGGAAATAAAACCAATACTCATAGAGAAGCAGAGAAAAGAGATCATGAGCCAGAGAGAGAGATGGATTAGCAGGAGAATGAGGAAGAGAGGGGAAGAGATGTGAGAGGAAATGAGAGAGAAAGATGGAAATGATGAGAAAGAGCACAGAAGAGGAAACCTAGGCAATTTTCTAGTTTTGGTGAGGTGCTGCTCTGCCTACTCCATTGCACTTCTGTGTGATTCTCTTGTATCCTTGAAATAACTTTTTCTTTTTATTACTTAACTTATTTTTAGAGGTTTATTCTTTCTTGCAACCTTTCCCCGAAGGCACCTCTTCTTCTACCAACTCCTCAAACTCTCCCTGAGTGATCTCATTCACTTAAAAAAATTTTTTTAAGCTTTTGTTTCTATCCAAGTAATACATAGACATAATTAAAGATAAAAAACAATGCCAAAGAATTACAATGATAATGAAAAATGCCTTTACTCTCCCCTTTCCTACTTCCCGGAGGCAATCACTCTTATTGAAGTGTTTCCTATTGTGTTTACCTCGGTCATTTAAGAGAATGTGCACATCTTCCTGTGTCATTTCTTTTTTTTAATGCAATTTTATTGAAATATATTCATATACCAAATAATCCATCCAAAGTATACAATCAGTGGCTCAGAGTATCACCTTTTAGTTGTGTATTCATCACTACAGTCAATTTTAGAATATTTCCATTACTTTAATACAAAAATAATAAAAATAAAAAAGAACACCCAAAACATCCCATGCCCCATATTTCCCCCTATTATCAATTGTTTTGTCTTTACTCATCTGTCCATACACTGGATAAAGAGTTTCAGTCACAGGGTTTTCACAATCACACAGTCACATGATAAACACTATATAGTTATACAGTCATCATCAAGAATCCGTCTACTGGATTATAGTTAACAGTTTCAGGTATTTCCTTCTAGCTATTCTAATATACTAGAAACTAAAATGGAGTATCTATATAATGCATAAGAATAGCATCCTGAATGAGGTCTTGACTCTATTTGAAATCTCTTAGCCACTGAAACTTTATTTGGTTTCATTTCTCTTTCCCCTTTTGTTCAAGAAGGCTTTCTCAATCCCATGATATCAGGACCGGGCTCATCCCTGGGAGTTAGTGAGTTTATTGGCAGAGTTGGCTTAGAGAGAGAGACCACAACTGAGTAGTGAAAGAGGTTCTTTAGGGATTATAAGTATCCTTAGCTTCTTCTTTGCAGGAGTAAGTTTCATAAGGGCAAGCCCCAGGATCAAGGGCTTGGCTTGTTAAATTGGTAATCCCTAATGCTTACGAGAATATCAGGAATTTTCCTGGTGGGGAGGTTTGCTATTTCCACATTTTTCCCCAGTCGCTCAAGGGAACTTTGTAAGTACTTCTTTATTTTCTGCCTAGATTATTCTGAGATGTATCAGGATATTACATTAACCTGTACAAAATAACAAGATCTCATTCCTTATTCAAGGTTCCACGTAATTAGGTTGTTTGAATAAACTGACCATACAGGTTAAATTAGATAGTGTGCTACAGAAAATGTACATTTTGTACTAAATAAACATCCCTTCTTTTGGTGTCACACAGAAGTTGAAATTAAAACACAGTCAATATCATCATTTCCCCTGTATTCTGATTTGCCTTAGTCCTAACCAGATCAGCTTCATTCATATCTCAAATTGAAGTCTGATATCTTTTTCAGCTTAACAGTTGGTCTTTGGAATAATGCTGACTTTCATAGCTGCAGAACTCTAACTCTGAGTCTCAGGTGTCACACAGATACCCAAAGTTCCAGGGAACTTCCAGGTCATACACAAAGAGCTCAGCATCTCAGAATTTAGAAATAACAGTTAAAACTCAGGAATAAATGTGACTGCTGTAAGAACTTACAATCTAGGAACTTTTGCAATGAGATTTATTTTAACATTATGTACTCCTTAATCGTTGTTTGCCAATCGTTGTTTGCTCTCAAATTCAATTATCAGAATTTGCACATTATAGTTAATCTATACTAGTGAAGCCTTAAAATATTTGTCTTTCATTTCTGGCTTATTTCATTCAACATGGTCACCCTCCCATTCACAGTTGATGCTCCTCCATCCATTGCAAACTGTGACCATGTCATGCCACCATGACACCAGTGTGCAAATATCCATTCCTGTCCCTACTTTCAGTTCTATTTATGGGTTGCAGGATCATATGTCAACCCTATACTTAGCCTCCTGTGGAACCACCACACTGCCCTCCAGAAGGGCTGTACCATTCTGCTTCTCTCCTCACAGTGAATAGGTACATCTCACTCTCCATATCTTTCTAGCAGTTCTATCTTTCTATTTATTTATTTATTTATTTTAACTGTTCAAACTTTTATTTTAATGCACAGTATTCAAGAAAACAGCTGGCTTTTATGGAAAATGAAACAGCAAATAAATTAGACCCATGTTATAGAAAGATCAAAGGTGATGGTGGAGTTATACAGAGAAGGTAGGGTTTAACAAATGCATGTGGTTACTGAATCATTAAATTCATATTTCTTTCAGTCTTCTTAATCTTAGAGGAGCTAGAAGATTGTGGAGTTGTAACGCATACCAAACTCTGAAGTCTGTTCTGCAACTAACTGTTGTGCTGTGCTTTGAAAGGTATTGCTTTTTTGTATATATGTTATTTTTCATAAAAAAAAAAAGTCGATTGTCATAATAAAAAGTATTTGTTCCTTCTAACCTCCTATATTCTGGAGTGGCTAGAAGGAAAAATCTGAGAGGATGGTATGGTAGCCTCTGACAAACTCTGGGATCTGTCCTCTAACTACTTGTTGAGGACTACATGGCTCTGAAAACTATTGCTTTTTTCTTTCTTTGTTTTGTATATATGTTATATTATACAATTTAAAAAGTTAAAAAAAAATCAGACCCATGTTAAAATACAAGGTCAGCTAAATATCCAAAAACTTAAGGATGTATTGTCCTCAGATAAACTTTGTTTCCACAGTCTTAATTAAGAGGTTGAAGCCTTTCAAACATAACTTTGCTATGAACTGGTCCAGAGCTCAACATATGGGAATGCTTAACAGGGGTGGTGATCTTGGACACGTTTCCTTGGTGCTGCTTTGATAATGTTATCCACATGTAGAATTACCTCTGCTGCTTCTGCTGCACTCAGAAGAACTTGTTACTTGACTTGGAAACTTTCTATTATACCCAGTACTGCCATATCTCCAATGGTACCTTCTTTCATATCCAGTCCAGCAGTTATTTTGCCTTCATTGTGGGCAGCTCAAGGCTATGCCACTAGATCTGTGTTGTCATGACTTGCATTGTCAGCTATGATGGTTGGCAACATTCTCAGTGCCTTGGCATAAGACTCTGTTTCAACAGCTTCTTTGCCTGGTGTTCTACTGGCAAGCTTTGTAACAGCATGAGCCATCAGCATCTCAGAACAGCCTCCTCCATACACTGTTCTAGAATCCTTTACAGTTCGGGCAAGAACTTAAAGAGCATCATGCTTCATCTAAAATTAGCTGAGCGGCACCATGCAGAACAGTGGTACAAGAACCAAGAATTACCCAGAAGAGTGAATGAGTTTGTATTCTCCAATCATGACTTCCTCGGTAAGCTTGCAGTTTCTCAGCTTTACAAGTTCTGGGTGATCAAAAGTAGAGGCAATTTCAACCACCTGTGACAAGACCTAGGCGTTCCACACCTGCAAAATCTACATGCTCAGTAGCCATGACACCAGCACCAAAGAGCTGTTCAGGGTAATTATAAATTAATTGCCTGTTATTAAAGCAATTTCTTCCTTGCTTAAGAATATGTTCAACTTTCTCCTTCATTTTTTCCTTTTCTGCATGTTCTATTTCTGCAGCCTTCGCTGTAGAGTCAACTCTTACACAGGAACCAAGTATCTTTATTTTGTCTGAATCCATTCCAGTATTTGCGATGAGAATTTTAGCATTTTCACTTTGCTTTGGTTGATTAACTACTTCATTGTGCTGCATTTTCTGGCAGAAACAAAAACAAAACAAAGTTAAGGTGTTCTTGGTTAACAGTGGTTGAATATGCTATTTTAATAAAATATTGAAACTTAAAAAAAAAAAACTCCATTTTTTTTATCCAACAGAAAGCCTTCATCTAAATAATCTACCAGACTTCCTCCTAGCTTCTTGATGACATGAATTGCCTCTAGATTACCAGAACTTTTCTGTCAAAAACAGCTTCTACAGCTAACTTAGTAAAGTGGTCTTTGTGATAGATGAGAAATTTTGAAGATAATGTCCTTCCTGCAGTGTTCATTAAATTTTGACAGAATTTAACTTCATCGGAGCCATGGTCAACAGCAGAACTCAACAGAGCCTCCCTTGCTGTGTTTGTAGCGTCTCTCAAACCCACAATGATAGTTTGTAGATGAATCTTTTTTTACAATTAAAGTTTCTGCTTCCCTTAATAATTTGCTGCTAAAGCAGTAACAGAGGTAGTGCCATCACCAACTTCATCATCTTGAACTCGGGTCATACCACCTAAAACTTAGGCTGTGGGTTGTCAACACCAGTGTTTTTTAGAATAGTTGCACCATCATTGATTATGTAAGAGAGGCATCTCATCCACTACTTAAAAGAATTTTATCCATGCCCTTGGGTCCCAAGGTGCTCTTTACTTAATCTCCAATTGCGATGGCACCAATGAAAGAAGACAGATGATCTGTCTCTGCTCTCTCTTCATCAGCTCCAGTCTTGAAGATGTTAATGGGTACAAGGGAAAGGGACACCATGGCTCCAAGGAGTTCAGTACACCTACTATTTCCTTCACAGCTCCTCTTTTTATTCTTTTTTACTTTATTTATTTATTTATTTATTTATTTAGATGCGTGGTCCGGGAATTGAACCTGGGTCTCCTGCATGAAAGGTGGGCATTCTACCACGGAACCACCATGTACCCCTGTGTTTATTTTTTAAACAGTTTTGTTCACGCATCATACAATCCATCCTAAGTAAACAACCAATGGCTTCTTATGCATTCACCACCAAAATCTATATGAGGACATTTCTATTTCTTCCAAAAGAAGGAAGAAAAGGAAAAAAAAGAAGAAAAAAATAAAAAGGAGAAACAACAGCACCAAGAATACCCCTCCTTATATTCCCCTCTTATTAACATTTGGCTTTGGTAAATTGCCTTTGTTACAATTAATGGAAGCGTATTACAAGTTTGCTTTAACTATAGTCCCTAGTTTGCATTGATTGTATTTTTCCACAGACTATTCCATTTTCAACACCTCGCAGTGTTGACATTCATTTGTTCTTTCTCATGTAAAAAATTTCTTATTTGTGTACATTTAATCACCATCATTGTCCACTTTAGGTTTTTCTCTGTTATACCACCCCAGTTTAATCCTCTATCTTTCTTTTGGTGTCATACATGCCCCTAGCCATGCTCTTTCAACCATGCTCACACTCGGCTTTGTTCGTTATACTTACAATATTGTGCTGCCATCAAATAATATAGTACTATCCATTTCTGAATCTTTACAATCAGTCCTATTGAATATTCTGCACTCCTTCATCATCAAATGCCTAATCTCTACCCTCTTTCTATTTCCTGGAAACCTGTGTTTTCAACTTTAACTCTAAGTTTGTTTATTATTGTTAGTTCATATTCGTTAGACCATACGGTATTTGTCCTTTTGTATCTTGCTAATTTCACTCAGCATACTGTCCTCAAGGTTCATCCACATTGTTGCATGCATCATGACTTCATTCTGTCCTTACATTCATTCTGTCTTGCATAATATTCCTTCATATATATACCACAGTTTGTTAATCCACTATTTCGTTGATGGACATCTGAGCTGTTTTCATCTCTTGGCAATCATGAATAATGCCACTATAAACATCGCTGTGCAGATGTCCGTTGTGTCCATGCCTTCAGGTCCTCTGAATATGTACCTAATAATGGTGCTGCTGGATCATATGTCAGTTCTATCCTCAGCTTCCTGAGGAACCACTAAACTGCCTTCCAGAGCAATTGCACAACTCTTCTTTCCCACCATCAGTGAATAAGTGTACCTCTTTCTCCACATCCTGTCTAGCACTTATAGTTTTCTGATTTTTATTTTATCATGGCCATTCTGGTAGGTGTGAGATGATATCTCATTGTGATTTTGATTTCCCTAATACCCAGTGAACTTGAGCATCTTTTCTTATGTTTTTGAGCCATTTTCATTTCCTCTTCAGAAAAGTGTCTGCCCATGTCTTTTGCTCATTTTTTAATTGTATTGTTTGTCTTTTTGTTGTTGAATTGTAGGATCTCTTTATATATTCTGAATATTAAACTCTTATATGCTATGTGGTTTCTAAATATTGTCTCTGCCTTTTTACTCTCCTGAAAAAGTTCTTTGATGCACAGAAGTGTTCAGTTTTGAGGAGATCCCATTTGTCTGTTTCTTCTTTCATTGCTTGCACTTTGGGTGTAAAGTCTAAGAAACCACTTCCTATCACAAGATCTTTAAGAAGTTTCCCTACATTTTCTTCTAAATATTTTATGGTCTTTAATATTTAGGTCTTTCATCCATTTTTAGTTAATTTTTGTATAAGGTATGAGATAAGGGTCCTCTTTCATTCTTCTGGATATGGATAGGCAGTTCTCCAAGCATGATTTATTTATGTGTGTATGTGCACAATCATTTTTTATGCAATTCTGTTGAGATATATTCACTACCCTATACTCATGTGAAGTGTACAATCAGTAGTTCATAGTATCATTATATAGTTGTACATTCATCACCACAATCAATTTTTGAAAATTTTCATTACTCAAAAAAAAAAAAAAAAAAAGAACATCCATGTACACAGAAGCGCTAAAGATAGATGACTGGTTAGCTAATAAAGTTGAACTTAAATGTAAAGGAATGGACAGAAGTGAAGGCAATTCATTAGTGGGTCTATAAGTTTTATTGCCATACTGAAGGTGAACTTGATTGAAAGGGGGTGTATAGAGCCATGTATTCCAACGATTAATGAATACAAATATGAATAAGTTCTCGCATGAATTAATTCAAAGGTATGAATTTGTACAAACAGTAAATAATGGGGGAGCTACTATTGCAGGCTAAGATCTATATTTAAAAGGAAGACATCAACTGTACGACAGCAATACCAGATGTAAATAATTGTGGGGGATGAGGGGAAGGAAGGATAAGAATTAAGGGAAGATTTGGATTTTCTATTTGGTGAGTGTGTGTTTATTGATTATTTTTCTCTTTGAAGCAATGAAAATTGTGTAAAATTGATAGTTATGATGGTTGTATCACTAAGTGAGGATAATGTGAGACGTGTTGTTGACTGGATATTATACAAGATGCTCAATGGAAGGAGATGGCTGAAGGATACATTGAGAACTAAAATGGTGAACTGTGGTGTATCCATATGATGGAATATTGTATAGCTACGGAAAGGAAGAAAGTTCCGAGACATGCAACAAGATGAATGAAACCTTGGGGACATTATGTGGTGTAAAATAAGCCAAAAACAAAAGAACAAGATTAGATTGTATGATCTCTTTTAGAAAATACTTATAAGAAAATTGGGGCCTGGATTGTAAGCTCTTAGAGCAGTCCCATTTATTCCTGAGTTTGTAAGTTTTTTTTCTAGATTCTGAAATTGTGTACTATATGTGTATAACCTGGTATTTACCTGAACTTTGGATACCTGTGTGACACCTGAGACTCAGAGTTGGAGTTCTATAGCTCTGAAAGTCATCATTGCCACATGCAACAACTGTTAAAGAAGCAAAAAAAAGATATCAGGCTTTGATTAGAGATAAAAACAAAGCAGATCTGGTTGGGACTAAGGTAAATCAGAATACAGGGGTAAGGATGACATTGTCAGTATTTTAGAACCTCACCTACTCTATAAGACCAAAGGTAGAGAGGTTTAGATTATCCAAGCCTAAATTTTTTATA
The DNA here is from genome assembly GCF_023851605.1 of Tamandua tetradactyla. Taxonomy (NCBI): domain Eukaryota; kingdom Metazoa; phylum Chordata; class Mammalia; order Pilosa; family Myrmecophagidae; genus Tamandua; species Tamandua tetradactyla. Next base: position 48,446,700 of record NC_135353.1, on the reverse strand, counting down.
ATTCACAATCTAAATCAACCTGTCCAGATACCTCATTTAAACAACCCAAACACTTGGAGCTCAGAATGGGAATGAGGACTTGAAATTCTATATAGCTTAATTTAATACCTGGATATATCCCAGAGTGTGTTGGTCAGATAATTAAAAAGTAGTGGCAAAGTCCCTTGAAGGATGGGAGAAAAAATATGGACTATGAAGCTTTACCACCATGGAAAACCCTGAAACAGTCTCAAACATTAGGGACTCCCATGTCAGTAGGCCAAGCCTTTGATCTTGAGCCTTGCTCTTGTGGAGCCTATTTCTGTAATGGAGAAACTAAGTCTGCCTATACTTATGCCTGAAAGTTACTTCCGGAAAACCTCTTTTGTTGTTCAGAGGAGGCATTTCTCTCTCTAAACCCAGCTCTGCAAGTAAAATAATTTCCCTCCCCACTACATGGTACATGACTTCCAGGGATGAGCCTGGCCCTGGCACCATGGGATCGACAATGCCTTCCTGATCAAAAGGGGAAAAGAAATGTATAAACTAAGGTATCAGTGCCTAAGAGAGTTCAAATAGAGTTGAGAGGCTATTCAGGAGGCTACTCTTACACGAACTTCAGCAAGATATTGATAATTGCCATGGTTTGCCAAACAGCAGTCAACATCCCTGTCAACCCTAAAGAAGACCAAGGGCTTTATTTGAGATTCTAGAAAAGTTTCACACACTAAGATTACTTTTCAGAAACCTACATCTCCAGATGGGTTCCAAGGCCAGATAAATCCTGAAATCCAGATGGCCAACCTCTGCAAGAATGTTAGCCGATTCTATCCCCCATCCCATATTATTGACAGCTCTTTGCAACATGAAAATGTTAGAATGGGCATAGCCCAAATAACCCTAAAGAATGAGATGGATCAAAGGAGGAGGAAGAGTTATAACAGAGAAGATAGGATTTAACAAATGAGTCTGACTGCTGAATCATTATATTGATATTTCCTTCAGTACCGTGTCTTGGAGCAGCTAGAAGGAAAAAACCTAAATGTGGAACTGTAGGCAATGCCAAAGTCTGAAATCTGTTCTATAGTTACTTGTTACAGTGTACTTTGTTATAAATGCTTTTATGTATATATGTTCTATTTTATATTTTAAAATGTTAAAAAAGAACACCCAAAACATGCTGTACCCCTTTAACTCTTCCCCATTATTTATTTATTTTTTTGTCTTTATTACTCATCTGTCCATACACTGGATGATGGGCATGTCAGTCACAAGGTTTTCATGATCACAAAGTCACACCTTAAAAGTTATCTAGTTAGACAGTCATCTTCAAGAATCAAGGCTACTAATTACCGTTCAACATTTTCCTTCTAGCTATTCCAGTATTTCTAGTATTTCCTTCTAGTTATTATAATACACTAAAAACTAAAGAATGATATCTATATAATGCATAAGGATAATCTCCAGAATGACCTCTCAACTCTATTTGAGACGTCTCAGCCACTGAAACTTTATTTAGTTTCATTTCTCTCTTCCCCCTTTTGGTCAAGAAGGCTTTCTTAATCCCATGATGCCAGGTTCAGGCTCATCACCAGGAATCATGTCCCACATTGCCAGGGAGTCATGTCCTACATAGCGGGGAGGGCAGTGAGTTTACCAAAACACAATTTATTAAAGAGGCAGCTCTGTCCCAGTTGAATTGACTTGACCACCTTATCACAGATCAACTGTCCATAGATGAGAGGGTCTATTTCTGAGCATTCAATTAGATTCCATTGGTCAGTATATCTGCCTTTATGACAGCACTGTGCTATTTTGACCATTGCAGCTTCGTAATACACTTTAAAGTCAGGTAATGTGAGACCTCTCTCTTCATTCCTCTTTCTCGATATATTTTTTTCTACTTTGGGCACCCTCCCCATCCAAATAAATTTGGTTATTTTTTCTATTTTTGCAAAGTAAGTTGTTGGGATTTTAATTGGTACTGCATTGAATCTTTAAGTCAATTTGGGTAGAACTGACATCTTAACTTTATTTATTCTTTCAATCCAGGAACACAGCATATTCTTCCATTTATTTAGGTCTTCCTTGATTTCTTTTAGCTTTTTTTTTTTGTAATTTTCTGTTTGTAGGTCTTTTATGTCCTTGGTTAAATATATTCCTAAATATTTGATTCTTTTGGTTGCTATTGTAAATGGATTTTTTCTTGATTTCCTCCTCAGGTTGCTCATTACTAGTGTATAGAAACACTACTGATTTTTGTGTGTTGATCTTGTATCCTGCCACTTTTTTAAAATTTATTAGCCCTTGTAGCTGTGCTATAGTTTATTTGGGATTTTCTACATATAGGATCATGTCATATGCAGACAGTGAAAGTTTGCTTCTTCCTTTTCAATTTAGATGCCTTTCATCTTGTTGTTTCTTGATAAATACTTTAATATATCACCTACTGATTTTGTATTATGTAGGATTTATCTAATCTTAATATATTATGTAGTCTCTGTATGCTGATGATGCCCCATCTATATTTCTAGCCTTGGCCTTTCCCCTGAGCTTTAGACCTGTATTATGTAAATACTTGCTGGACATCATGGAGATATTAAGGTCAACATATCAAAAACATAATTAAAATACTTTCCTCTGCCCCAACCACCAAACTTCCTCTTCCTGTTGTTATTATACTGTCCCCTACCTCATTGAGTGTGGTCACTGTTTACCCAGTCACCCTAACAAGAAACCTGGAAGTTACCACAAACTACTCCTTCAACCTTACCATCCAATTCATCGCCAATTTTTCCTGATTTTACTTCCTAAATATTTCTGTACTACATTCTCTTCTTATTTATTGACCCTGCCCTAGTTCAGATCTTCATCACCTACTGATCAAAGCACTTTAAGTAGCCTCCTAAATTGTTTCCCTACTTCTGTTTTTGCGTACTTTTAATCCCGCTGTAAATTCATCTGAGCCAATTCAGCCTTTCATAATCTTTAGGTACTTTTCAGTGAATTATCAGTAGCCTCCAGGGATCAGAGATAGCTGTGGTTTCTTATTCTTTCCTCCACAATTTCCCTACTAGGTGGTATGTTCTAATGGTATCAAGACTTAGATACAATTCTGCCAAGCACGCATTTACTAGCAGTTAGATGCAGTCCTGTAACTGATGCTCACAAGCTCCATTAAACCCTAGGCATGAAAGGTTCATCTGAAGCACATGTAGAAATTCTCCAGTAATAGCATTGTACCTAAACTTATAATCAGATCAGGCAATGGAATCTCCCATCAAGTGTCAGGATGAGGGACACAGTGGATTTCCAGACCTAGAATGCCACTCTGGGATCACAAGTTTTTTGGCCCTATTCATTCAAGGGCAGACAGTAGTGTTAACCCACAGATCTTGAATGCCAGATTTAGGTAGATTGGTGGAAGCTTTCCAGTAGTTGCCTCTGAAGTGTGAGCTCATAATTAGGATCTTTCAGATGCAAACTAAGTACTCTGAAGTGTATTCCTTATTGGGGTATTTCAGGTAAAATAGTTAACTGCCCCTTGAATGTATGTATAAGTATGTATGTTTTTGTACATGTCCATCTCTATGTATATAGTTGTGTATGCATTTCACACTGTGCTGAAGTGTTTTTTTTTTAGGTAAATTGCAGATTATTTAGCAAATCCACCCTGTCATGTGCAGTAGCTTATATTGCTCCCCTGCACAAACCCTTTCCATGGCTCCTTGTTGCCTACAAAATAAAGCCTACATTCCTTTGAGAGCACCCCTATCTCTTTCTTTGCATTTTATAGTCTGGTCGACAATTACCAAACTGTTTGTAGTTATCCCCACTGACAGTGCTGCTGTATACTTTGTTTGGGGCTTATGCTCTTTCCTCTGGAGCACCTTTCTTCACCTGGCTAACTCTTCTTCATCCTCTATGACTCCACTCAGGCATCATCCCTTTCAAAAGGCCTTTCCTGTAATTCCATTCATAGTTAAGCTTATTATTTTATTTAACACATGTATAGTGCTTACTATGTGCCAGCAGCTATTCTAAGCACTTTTAATCATCACAACAACTCTATTATATCCCACTTTTCAGATGAGGAAATTGAAGCACACAGAAGTTTAATGTCCCCATGGTCACAAAATTGGTAAGTGGCAAAGCCAGACTTCAAGCACAGATAGCCTGGCTCCAGAGCCTGTGCTCTTAATGCATATACTGTACTGCTTTCCAAGAGCCCTTTCTCTGTGCTCTGACAATTCCATAGACATGCCCCTATCTTAGCATTTGGCATAATAGTTAGAAACTTTAACTTCATGTATGTATCTGTCACTCTCCTCTGAAGCTCATAAAGATTATTAGTCTCTGGGGCAGTATGGTATAGTGGTTAAAATCATGGAGTTTAGAATTAGGTAGTCCTGAGTTTAGGTTCTTCTCTGCCATTTTCTTGGTGTGTAGTCTTAGAAACATTATTTAACCTTTCTATGCCTTGTTTTCTTTTTAAAGTGAGGCCAATAATACCTCACAAGGTAATAGAAAGAATGAAATGCAATGATATATCTAAAGTATCTGTTCTAGTTTGCTAGCTACCGGAATGCAATACAGGGAGAGTCTTACATAATTAAAAGCTCTGGGTCAGTCTTGACTATTACAATTAGTTGTTATTATTTCCACAACTCAGGTAACTAGCACAGGGTCTGGCAAATAGATATTTGAGAACTATTTCTTGAACTGAACTATTATGGAACATTTTAGGCTGACAGATATCTGAAGTGTATCTTAGGGTATGTGACTTCAGAACTGATCTCCTATGTTAAACTACCTCACTTTGCTAAGGCATGCATAAAAGTTTTACCTCCAATGAAAAGATAACCTTGTAGCTTTCCATGTAGCTATCTAGTCATGCATCTAATACACCTATCATTCTTGTTCCTGCAACCATTAATTTTAATGCAGCCAAAGCTCAGATGGGATAGCTCATCACTTTGAAGTGAGTTTTGTTATCCTAAATCATCTCATCATCCTTCAAGATAAAAGAGAACCCCATTTAGTTTCTTTTTCTTAGAACAAGGGCTTTAGAACTTCCCAGAACTATCTATTCTCATTGGATCACTGACCTTTTCACTTCTGAAATGCCTATGCAAATTTCAGTCCTAGAGTCCTAGGGCTTTGATCTCTTCCACTATAAATTTCACTTGTCAAATGGATGAAGGATATAATTATCAGATATTCTCAGGTCACTTTTGGATAGTATTGTGATAGATAATGCCCCAGATAAATATTAAATGCTTACACTAAACTGAGCATTTATTTGGATGAGCACCCAAGAGAAGCAGAAGACAACACTTGAAAAGATAGAACAGGCATATGTGTCACATTCAAAGAATGACACCAATATTGTAGTTTCTGCAAGCCATGTTAGAGACTGTAGGTATGAACACTTCCCTTTACTAGAATACTAGTTAACTAGTTAACACGGTTAAGGAGAAACCTCATTTGGGTTCAATTGATAAATCTTTCTACAAAATCTGAACTTGTCCTTCCTTAAGGAAGACAGTCTAGTGACCACTGGCCTTCTCTTCATTGCGGATCTTGCAGCACCTCTAGGTCAACACTGTTATTATCAGTGGTCACTTTTCAGAATTTTAGATGTAGAAAGAAAGTGGAAGAAATTGAACTAAATGTGTTAATCCTAGTCATAGCTGAAAATTTGGCAGCTTGCTTAAAACCCTGAAAGTTTGTTATGATTCTCTTTTTTCCTTAAAAATCATTATATAGATGCACCCCCCCACACACACACGAACACTACCACCCAAAAATCTACCTGAGATTGAGAGTTCTGGCTTCTCAGGTGCTTAAGGAATTTGATGACTGTGGTGTAGTTTGGTCAGGATAGGCTGCCTAGAGAAGGTCTCATGCCAGACCGTGAAAGATTGTTAAAATTTAGAATGGTGGAGTGTTCTAGAGTTGAAGAGGAGAGGCTAGACATGAACCAAAGCATTCAGTGCACATAGTAAACTATTTGGTGAGGCTCGTGGTTTTATGCTCAGGGAAAGGCCTGGGGATTGCCCTCTTTTTCTGCCCACATGGTCTGAAACTACCTATTGAGTGTCAAAATACAGAGGTTGAAAAATATTCACCCCTAAGAAAGAGCATTGAGCTAGGGAGGAGGAGATAAGATTTGTGATCCTTGTTCTACTACTGACATGTCCTATATTGATGGGCAGTTCATTTAAACCTCTCTCAGACCATTTCCTTGTCACTGAGATAGAGACAGATATATGAGCAGGCTATCTCACAGAGCTGGTGGAACTTTTAGGTGAAAGCTACAAACCTCCCTCAGATATAAGTTACTGAGATACTATTATTACAGGGTAGATACCATGGGAAGAGATATCGTTTTCAGCCTAATCAGCTGGCATCTGATTGGAGAATAAATGCCAGATGCTCAAGAAACCTAAGAACTGAATGACAAGTGCAGAAAAGTAAGAGGTTTTTTTTAAAATTATTTTTATTTTTTGAAGCAAATGAAGAAACTAAAGCTCAGGAATCTTAAATCACCCCTATTTATTGAGCATGGATTGTTCCAAAGTTAAATGTGAACTGCATCACTGTTTTGCTCTAAAACTCTGGAGATCTATTGGTATCTCTTTGGAAAGCCTTTTAAAAGTGACTATTGGTGAGAATTTCAGGTATAGTGGGAAACTGTGGAGGGGAGTATTTTGGAAGTTAGCAACTTATCTCAGATACATGTAAAGGGATATTTCTTTGTGTTCCTTAATCCACGTTGATCTATACATGATTTATAGTCCCTTAAAATTCCAGTATATACTACCTGTAGCTCTTATTACTTCAATACAAAATTATAATAAAAATATATTTTATGTGCTTTTGCACAAGGTTGTAAAGTTTTATTCCATTATATGTAAACAGTATGTCATTCCTTTTGGGTATAACTCAGGAGGAAACTGGGAGTTGATTACATTGAAAAGGGAGATAAAGCCAGAGGCAAACAAGTAGGAAACACTGCTGCAGTAAAGTCTTAGGTGAGAGAAAGCAAGTGAAAGGAAAGTGAGCCATGGAAATAGAACTGCATTGTCATGGGATCAGTGAGGAGAGGAGTTCAAATCTATATGATAGGGCCTGTCAGCATGTGTAGAGAGACAGAACTAGGAGGGGGATAGGCGAGAGACAGGAGAGAGGGAAGCAGGGATGCGGGGAGGAGAGAGATGATGAGCAAGTCTGTTGTTCCCCCATACCTAGTAACTGTGTCACAGCCCTCCTGATGCTTTTACTGTGCAATCAAAGCCACTCCAACCCTCTTTCTAGTCTCTGTTAGTCATCTTCCCTCTCAGCTACCAAAGAAACTTGACCAGGAGGAAGAGAAAGATAAGCATGCAAATTCCTAAGACCTCTGGGGAGCAGAATCCTGAAGTCCTGGAAGACCTAAGACATTAGTACAGCTTTTCCCTCATTTTCTTTGGCCTCTGTGCCAATTTGAAAGTATTATGTACCCCATAAAAGCTATGTTTTAAGCCTGATTCAATCTTTTGGAGCATCCGCTTCTTTTTATCCTGGTTCAATATTGTAGGTGGAAACTTTTGATTACATTATCTCCTCAGAGATGTGGTGTGCTCAGTTGTGGGCGTGTCCTTTTGATTAGATGGAGTTGTGACCCCAGCCGTTCAGGTGGGTCTTGATTAGTTTACAAGAATCCTTTAAAAGAGAAAACATTTTGGAGAGAGCAGAGCCCACAGAAACAGAGCTGATACACATGCCAATATTTGGAGAAAAGAGACATAGATGTTTGGAGATGTTTGAAGCCCAGCATACATCACCATGAGATGTTAAGCAAGCCAGAACCTGGATAGGACCATAGAAGCCAAGAGATGAAAGACAGCCCCAGAAAAGCAAAGTGAGGAACCCCCACGGGAACAGAGGCTGAAAGCAGGGGACCATCGGATGCCAGTCACGTTACTACCTGGCCATAGAGGTGTTCCTGACCCATCAGCATTCCCTGGATGCCTTAGTTTGAACATTTTTATGGGCTTGGAATTGTAAACCTGTAACTTATTAAGTTCCCCTTTTGGGAAGCTGTTCCATTTCTGGTTATGTGGCATTCCAGCAGCTTACAAAAGAACACACCCCTTCCCCACCCCAGGAATGTGTGTTTTACATAAAATCACATAGATTTTCTTAACAACTTTAATAGTGTGCTATTGTAGCATAATTGCAATGTTATACCAGAAGCATATCTATGTTAAGTACTCTCCAATTTAGAATGCATGTATAAATTCTTGAAGACTCTTAAAAGAAGTCTGTCCATTTTCTAAGCTAAATAATATGTAAGTTCAAAAATTAAAAGATATTTCTTCTTATGTAAAAGGTGGCATGTATTTGGGAGTAGATTTTTGACTGGCATTTGTGAGGTCCTTACTGATGGATTTAAAAACCTCTTTGGCAATCTTGTGGCTTCTCTGGTTGGCTGCTCTCATGGCTACCACCTTCCACCTAGTGTCTGCTGAATTGTGTATCCATTAAGGTAAGCCGAGTTCTGCCATTTTCAGCATATGGCATCCAGGGTCACCCTTGATGCTGACAGCCAACAGATGGGAGAAAAGAAAGAGCAGAAAAGGCATGTGAGCTTCTTAAATTGGCCTGAACATCACATACATTCCTTCCATCAACATTCCATTGATGAGAGCGTTACAAGGCCCCACCTGGATGCAAGGGGCACTGAGAAATGGTAGTTCCTGTCTTCAGTGCCATTTCCCAGACACACCTTAACACACTAAAAGGGCAGTATGGATATTTTGATGATAGCTAAATGTTTTTGCCAGAGTTGTACTATGCCAGTTAATTAAGTTATTGTCTCAGCTCCAGACCCACTCTTCGATACCCTGCTTTGTGGAACTGGCGCTACGACACTGCAAACCTAATTGTGTTAGCTTCTGCCAACACTGGACAGTAGAGGGAGATTTCAAAGCTGGAGAAGGAAGAGATTTGTTGCTGTTTGTCTACTGTGGGTTTCCTGTCTACCTATGATCCTGTGAGCATGACCCCATCCTTGTTTCTTCACCCTGGAAATAGCCATAACGTAAGTTGAATTCAGTTTGCAGTTTTTCTGACATCACTTGAAAAACCAGCCTTATCATGCCTCCCTCAGAGACACTACCACCAACAGTCTGTGTCACCTCCTCGGAAGTCTAGACCCCAGCACCACAGGGGTCCTACTCAAAGTTCAGAAATCCCAGGACCAGCTGGACAGTGAGCATTCTTTGGAAGTCTGAGTTTTAGCGCCATGGAGCCCCTCTTCCAAGTTTTAATAATTACAACTTCTACCCTCTGTTCCTCAGCCTAAGGGTAATAGCTACTTCCTTCCATTTTTACCTTTGTGTTGCTTTAAAGCAGCATAGTCCAATAGAAATATGTGAGTCATAAACACAGTTTTAAATTTTCTAGTATCTACATTAAAAAGGCAAAAATAAACAGATGAAATTATTTTTTTTTACCATAATACATGCCTTTATTATAATGGCAGGGGGCAGACATGAATACAACTTTAAGTCTTTGTATATCACGCTAATACCATTTCTTAAGAGCTTGGAACATGGAAAAGAATTTAAGAAAAATGTCAGAATCATCATTTCAGAGTTCTGTATTAGAGAATAAATTAATCATACTAGAGAGCACAAAAGGAAATGAACATAATCTTGCAATTCTAGAACACAAAATAATGTATGGTAAGGGATTCTTAAATTTTCAAAGAGTGGAAAAAGAAAAATTGAGAATCATTTAGTACAGTGTTTCTCAACTTTAGCTCCTTCCACAGATATATTCTTGGGGAGGGAGCCACAGGATTTCTATATTTTTTTATTTTGCATTTTAATTTTGATAATCTAAAAGTAACACACAGTTGTTCAGGATTACCTGGACAGGTATCTTACATAAAAATATTGCCACATGATTGCAGCATCTTGCACTTGTGTCTCTGACCACTGTGGCACCAAGTGAGAACAGTGTTTAGCTTTTCATGTAGTTTCTCAACTTGGGTCCTCATATTTTTTATGAAATTGTTGAACATTTCCCATAAGAACTCTAAATTGTCAAGGTTGAGAATACTGGCTCAGGATAGTGATTCTCAATATGGGATAAGGTGGTGTAAAGATGGTGAAGGGGGATATGCATTTAGTTTGAAAAAGCACACCTAAGAAACTATTGATTTCTTAATGCAAACTCTAGAAGGTCAAGCTCAGCAAGTTATTTTTGACTGCTGGGTAATACTGAAGAACAAATACAGATTCAGCCTGGAGGGCCTGGAATAAACATGATTGTGGTTAAGAAACACTGGTTTAGAGTTCTGGGTCAAGATGGTGGCTTAACAACGTGCACATTTTAGTTTATCCCCCAGAACAACTATTAAATAACCAGAAACAGTACAGAACAGCTCCTGGGGCCACGTCAGTGACCAGACACACAGCATATCCCAGTCTGGACCAGCGGGACCCACTGCGAGCACACGCAAGAACCATGAGTTCCCAAAGATGCAGCGGCCAGCACCCCTCCCCCATAGGCCACTTCCCAGAGGGGAAAGGAAAGGACTTTACCAACAGCAGGGACTGGGCACAATCAAGCGCCAATTATGAAACTAACTAACAAATACTGACTACTAAAAATAGGCCCCCAGCTTAGGTGAACCTGATCAAAGCAGAGGTTGCTTATTTTTGCCCCGGCGCCAAGGGGGCAGGACTGACAGAAAAAGGGGGAAAAAAGAGAAGGAAACAGAGGTTTTTGTGGCTGTGTATCTACAAAGGCTTCACAGCCTCTGGATACAGCGGCAGGACTTTTCAGGCTGCAACTGCCCCAGGCATAGGGAAAAGCTCTTTTGCGGGCTTATCTGGAGCCTGTGCCTTCCCTAGGGGAGGGGTGAAGCCCCACCCAGGTGGATTCCCTCCATCAAGGAATTCAGACATCAGGGCTTGGTAATTTGAAGCCATTAAAACCAGCCTACAACCTCTCCTCTGTCTCCACCATGCCCCCAGCAGGGAGAGTCTGCCAAAGTTAAAGGTACTGCATCATCTTATGCTGGTCGGACCTGCAGTCAGATAAGTGCCACATAATGGGCAGGATAAGAAAAACAGAGTCCAGAGACTTCACAGGAAAGCCTTTCAACCTGCTGGGTCTCACCCTCAGGGAAAACCTACACAGGTGACCCTTTCCTCCTGATAGGAGGCCAGTTTGGTCTGGGAAAATCTGGCTGGGGTAGATAATATCTAAGTAGACCCTCCTAAGTGTGTGTGTGGGGAAAGGCACCACACAAGCAGGGCAAGAAACAAGAAAACAACTGAAAAATTCTCCTCTGTTAAACAAAACTTAAGCTAAAGGTCCAGATAAAGCTGAATGGAATGTCAAAGAACAGATAGACAACAAATTCATCCAGCAAGAAAACCCTAGATAAAAGAAGTGAAAGCAATCTCCAGAATAAACTAAGTAAGGTAATTAAATGCCTAGATGCCAGCAAAAAAACAACAAATCACACTAAGAAAATTGAAGATATGGCCCAGTCAAAGGAACAAACCAACAATTCAAATGACATACAGGAGCTGAAACAATTCAGAATATACGAACAGACATGGAAAACCTCATCAAAAACCAAATCAGTGACTTGAGGGAGGATATAAAGAAGGCAAGGAAAGAACAAAAAGAAGAAATGGAGAGTCTGAAAAAACAAATCACAGAACTTATGGGAATGAAAGACACAGTAGAAGAGATGAAAAAACAATGGAAACCTACAGTGGTAGATTTCAAGAGACAGAACATAGGATTTCTGAACTGGAGGACGGAACATCTGAAATCCGACAAGAAACAGAAACTATAAGAAAAAAAGTGGAAAAATATGAGCAGGGACTCAGGCAGTTGAAGGACAATATGAAGCGCATGAATATACGTGTTGTAGGTGTCCCAGAAGGAGAAGAGAGGGGAAAAAGAGGAGAAAAACTAATGGAGGAAATTATCACTGAAAATTTCCCAACTCTTACGAAAGACTTAAAATTACAGATCCAAGAAGTGCAGCGTACCCCAAAGAGAATAGATCCAAATAGACATACTCCAAGACATTTAATAATCAGAATGTCAGACGTCAAAGGAAAGAGAGGATCTTGAAAGCAGCAAGAGAAAAGCAATCCATTACATACAAGGGAAGCCCAATAAGACTATGCACAGATCTCTCAGCAGAAACCATGGAGGCGAGAAGACAGTGGGATAATATATTTAAATTATTAGAAGAGAAAAACTGCTAACCAAGAATTCTATATCCAGCAAAATTGTCCTTCAAAAATGAGGAAGAAATTAAAACATTTTCAGACAAAAAATCACTGAGAGAACTTGTGACCAAGAGACCAGCTCTGCAAGAAATATTAAAGGGAACACTAAACACAGATACGAAGACAGAAGAGAGAGGTGTGGAGAAGAGTGTAGAAAGGAAGACTATGAGTAAAGGTAAAAAGAAGGAAAATTAGCTATGACATATAAAATCCAGAAGGCAAAATAGTAGAAGAAAGTACTACCCATGCAGTAATAACACTGAATGTTAATGGATTAAACTCTCCACAATCAAAAGACATAGTCTGGCAGAATGGATTAAAAAACAGGACCCATCTATATGCTGTCTCTACTCAAAGGACACGAGGCCAAGGACACAAATGGACATTTACACACCAGTGTTTACAGCAGCATTATTAACAATTACCAAGAGATGGAAACAGCCAAAATATCCATCAACAGACAGTTGCCTAAACAAACTGTGACATTTACATAAGATGGAATATTATGCAGCTGTAAGACAGAATAAAGTTATGAAGTATGTAACAACATGAATGGACCTTAAGGACATTATGCTGAGTGTGATTAGCCAGAAACAAAAGGACAAATACTGTATGGTCTCACTGATATGAACTGACATTAGTGAATAAACTTGGAATATTTCCTTGGTAACAAAGACCATCAGGAGATAGAAATAGGGTGAGATATTGGGTAATTGGAGCTGAAGGGATACAGATTGTGCAACAGGACTGAATATAAAAACTCAGAAATGGACAGCATAATATTACCTAACTGTAATACAATTATGTTAAAACACTGAATGAAGCTGCATATGAGAATGATAGAGGGAGGAGGGCTGGAGCATAAATGAAATGACAAAGAAAGACGATAAAGATTGAGATGGTGTAATCTAGGAATGCCTAGAGTGTATAATGATAGTGACTAAATGTACAAACTTAAAAAATGTTTTTGCCTGAGGAAGAACAAAAGAATGTCATTACTGCAGTGTGCTGAAAATAGATGGTACTTAATATTTTAAAATTTCAACTAATGTGTGAGACTAAAGCAAAAAATGTTTATTTGGTACAAATCTATACTTTGACTAGTGCATCTCCTAATATAACTTAAGTAGGTAGTTGATTGAGCACCTTAAGTACATGGAACTTTGTATAGGACATGAGATTTTGTTGGTTTGTCCAGGTGATGCCCTGATGAATCCCAGAGTGATTTGATCAGTGAGTGGAAAAGTATTTGCAAAGTCCCCTTCAGGGAATGGTGAGAACAGGGGAAAACTCAACTTCCCCAAGTTGAATTCTTGATAATCTCACAAGTAGTGTGGACAACCAAAGCTGTGGGCTGAGCCCCCAGTCTTGGGGTTTGTTCATATGAAAACCCCACAAAGGATAGGTCAAGTCTACTTAAAATTAGGCCTAGGAGTCACCCCCAAGAGAACCTCTTTTTTTTTTTTTTTTCCACATGGGCAGGCACCAGAAATCGAACCTGGGTCCTCTGGCATGGCAGGCAAGCATTCTTGCCTGCTGAGCCACCGTGGCCCACCCAAGAGAACCTCTTTTGTTGCTCAGATGTGGCCTCTCTCTCCAGCCAACACAGCAAGCAGACTCACCACCCTCCCCCTGTCTATGTGGGACATGACTACCAGGGGTGTGGATCCTCCTGGCAGCGTGGGACAGAAATCCCAGAATGAGCTGAGATTCAGCATCAAGGGATTGAGAAAAACTCTAGAATGAGCTGAGACCCAGCATCAAGAGATTGAGAAAACCTTCTCGACCAAAAGGGGGAAGAGTGAAATGAGACGAAGTGTCAATGGCTGAGAGATTCCAGAGTCGAGAGGTTATCCTGGAGGTTATTCTTATGCATTAGGTAGATATCACCTTGTTATCCAAGATGTAATGGAGAAGCTGGAGGGAACTGCCTGAAAATGTAGAGCTGTGTTCCAGTAGCCATGTTTCTTGAGGATGACTGAATAATGATACAGCTTTCACAGTGTGACTGTGTGATTGTGAAAACCTTGTGTCTGATGCTCCTTTTATCTACCTTGTCAACAGACGAGTAGAACATATGGAATAAAAATAGATAATAGGGGGAACAAATGTTAAAATGAATTTAGTTTGAAATGCTAGTGATCAATGAAAGGGATCAGTAGGGGGTATGGCCTGTAAATTTTTTTTTCTGTTTGTTATATTTTTCTGTTGTCTTTTTATTTCTTTTTCTGAATTGATGCTAATGTTCTGGGAAATGATCATGATGATGAATATGCAACTATGTGATGATATTGTGAATTGCTGAGTGTATATGTTGGAAATGTTTGTGTTTCTTGTAATTTTTTTTAATTAATAAAAAATAAAAATAAAGGAACACTGGTTTAGAGGTAGAGGACTGCTGGCACATAAACAGTAAGAAAAATATATCAAAAAGAAAGAACGTCTTTTGGGTCAATGGATGAATCCTAAACCAGAAATTGTCATGGTCTTTTTGAACCCAAAAGGCCAATCCGGAAGAACCCCAAGAAGTTCCATCAATCTTTTCATCCCCACAGTGTAGGGAAAGTGGGTCTACTTTGTAATACTGATCCAAAAGAAGAACAAACCCCACTCCCAAACTCCATTCCCAATATTATGATTATTTTCATTAATGCGTTTCAGAATTTAAGTAAACAACTGCTCCAGTTGTGCAAAATGGCCCCAGATCCATCCACCAAGAAGTACTGTCATCATTGCTGAAGCCATTCAGTTGTCAAGGAGGACATCATTGGGGTCTGCTCTGTAATATTTTAGAGCTTCGATCTGCTGTAGTAGGGTCCCCAGTTCCCCAATCTTTTGCATATTTATTAGATCAGAACATCTACCTATATAGTTTTTTCCAATAAAGACCTGAGGTACTGTTCTTGCCCCTGTGAGCTGTTGAAAATAAATTGTATTTGTGTCACTGGTGGCTGTGATATCAGCAAATTCCAAGTTTGTTCGAAGGGCATTTGACAGAGGCTCTCTTGGGTTATTCTGCAGTAGGGGCAGGTGGGCTTGATGAACACAACCACCTTCTGAGGGTGTATTTTGCTATTCACATATTCCTGAGCCATGCTGACATGGCTTCTTCCCAGGAGGAATCCTCAACTGCAAGTATTGTTCCGGGTGTAAAAACCTATTTTTGTTAATATATTTTCTTTAACCTAACATATATGAACTACTATCATTTCAACATACCATCACTATAAAAATAATTAATGAGATATTTTTAAATTGCTGTTTATATGAATTCTTTGAAATCAAGTGCTTATTTTATACTTGTAACACATCTCAATTTGGATAAGTTTGTATCAGAAATACTTAATCTGTATTTACATTTCATAAAATGTACTGCTGAAAACGTAGATTCACGTATTTTTCTTGGTCCAAACATTATTAAAAGTTTTCCAATAACTGAATTGAGTATCATTTACAAAATTATTTTGAAGTAATTACTCATAAGAAGTTGTAAAAATAGTACAGAGATGTTCCATGTACCCATCATCCAGCTTTCCCCATTAGTGACATCTTCCATAAATATAAGTGCATTGTCAAAACCTGGAAAATGATTGGCATTATAGAATTAACTAGGCTACAGATCTTCATCTGATTTCACTGGTTTTTACAGGCACTCATCATTTTTTGCATGTCTTCATGATTATATAGCATTTCATCACTAGTATAAGATTTGTATTACCACCACCACCAAAATCGAATGCAGAACTTTTCCATTATTATGAAAGAAGTTCCTCATTCTGCCCCTTTATTGTCACTTCATTCTTCCCCTATGCCTAACCCTGGCAACCACGTTTCCATTTTCTGTCTCTGTAACTTTGTCATTTTAAGAGTGTACTTTTAAAAATGGCACACTTTAAAAATATGTACATTTCAATAACATGGAATGTTACACTATGTAACCTTTGAGATTGTTCCATTTAAGTTGTTGGGTAAATTAATGACTTGTTCCTTTTTTATAGCTGACTAATATTCCATTGTACAGATGTACCAAAATTTATTTAACCATTCACCTGTTGAAGGACATTTTTTTTCTTTTTTTTTTTTCAACTTTTGGCTATTACAAATAAAGCTGCTGTGAACATTCAAGTACAGGTGTTTGTGTGGACATGAATTTTTTTTCTCTGGGATAATTGCCCAGGAATGTGATTGTTGGGGCATATGGAAACTCTATGCATAACTTTTTAAGAAACTGCCAGAATGGTTTCTAGGGTAGCTGTACCATTTCACATTCCTACCAAAAATTTTTGAGAGATCCAATTTCTTGTCATCCTTGTCAGAATTTGGTATTATCAATATTTTTTTAGTTAGTGAAGTTGTGGGTTTACAGTACAATCATGCATAAATTTAGGCTTCCCATAGTATTAACACCATGCATTGGTGTGTTATATTTGTTACAATTGATGAAAGCACATTTTTATAGTTGTACTATTAACTGTAGTCCATGATTTGACTTCAGGTTTAATGTTTGTGCTGTGTAGTTCCATGAATTTTTAAAAATTTTTTATTCTAGTACCATATATACAACTTAAAATTTCCCCTTTAAACCACATTCAAATGTATAATACAGTGCTGTTAATTACATTCGCAATGTTGTCCTACCAATACCACCATCCATTGCAAAAACTTTTCCATCATCCCAAATAGGAGCTCTGTATATTTTTAGTCAAAACTCCATTTCCTAACCCCACCCCATCTCTTAGTAACCTATATTCCAAATTCTGACTCTACAAGTTTGCTTATTCTTATTATTACATATCTGTGGGGTCATAGAATATTTGTCCTTTTGTGTCTCACGTATTTCACTCAAAATGATGTCTTCAAGGCTCATCCATGCTGTCAGATGTTATCATTCATTTTTATGTCTGAATAATAGTCTGTTGTATTTATATACCACATTTTGTTTATCCATTCACTGGCTGATGGACACTTTGGTTGCTACCATCTTTTGGCATTTGTGAATAATGTTTCTATAAACATCAGTGCACAAATATCCATTCAAGTCCCTGCTCTCAGTTCTTTTGGGTGTGTACCTAGAAGAGGGATTGCTGGGTCAAAGGGTAGTTCTATACTAAAATTCCTGAGTAACTGTGAAACTGTCTCCCACAGTGGCTGCACCCTTTTACATTACCACTAGCAATGAATGAGTGTTCCTATTTCTCCACAACCTCTCCAACACTTGTAATTTTCCTTTTTTTAAATAGCAGCCATACTAGTGGGTGTGAAATGATATCTCATTGTGGTTTTGATTTGCATTTCCCTAATGGCTAATGTTGTTGAGCAACTTTTTTATTTATTGGTTATGTGTATGTTTTCTTTGGAGAAATGTCTATTCAAGTCTTTCGTCCATTGTTAAATTGGGTTGTTTGTCTTTTTTGTTGTTGAGTTGAAGGATTTCTTTATATATTCTGGATATGAAATCCTTATCAATCAATATGTGGTTTCCAAATATTTTCTCCCATTGTGTATGTTCTAGTTTGCTAGCTGCTGGAATGCAACACATCAGAGACGGATTGGCTTTTAATAAAAGGGGATTTATTTTGTTGGTTCTTCAGAGGAAAGGCAGCTAACTTTCCACTGAGGTTCTTTCTTACGTGGAAGGCACAGGATGGTCTCTGCTGGTCTTCTCTCCAGGCCTTTGGGTTCCAACAACTTTCCCCGGGGTGACTTCTTTCTCCATCTCCAAAGGCCTGGGCTGAGCTGCGAGTGCTGAGATGAGGAATGCCGAGCTGCTAGGCTGTGCTACATTGCGTTCTCTCATTTAAGCACCAGCCAATTAAGTCAAACGTCACTCATTGCAGCAGACACGCCTCTTAGCCGACTGCAGATGTAATTAGCACAGATGAGGTTCACGTACCATTGGCTTGTGTCCGCAGCAACAGAATTAGGTATGCTCACCTGGCCAAGTTGACAACTGAATCTAACTAACACATGTCCACCCCTTGTCAACTTGGCAACTTCAAGCATCACCTTAAACAGATGTAAAAAATTCTCTTGCTGTGGACCGGCGAATCTCAAAACAAGTCCGGTGCCAATAAGCAAAGGAGGATATTCACAGGATACAGATTTTCATTTCCATAGGGAGAAATTGGAAGAAACACAGATGTAAAACCTGCAGGGCAAGCGCCATGGGATTTCAAAGTCTGAAAGTCATTCATCCTTCGGCTATAGAAAGTGGCAGTCCCACCCCTTCCAAGGGCCTATGCAGTGGCCGGCCTCTTTCCAAATCAACCTTGGGGAACATCGAGGAGACCACCTCTGGGCTCCACTCTCTCCAGGCATCAGGGCCACCCCTGGGCTCTCTGCCATTTCTGGGGAACATGCTCAACCCTTCCACATGGTGGCAGCCAGGCTTTCCCAGTCCCCGAAGAAGCATGCTACGCCTTTTCCAAGGCCTGAGGCTGCACAACTCTTCCACTGCAATGAGAGGGGAGACTCATCCTCGCCCTTCAGGATAAACTCACCCTCTCCATGTATATGGGTGGGTCCACTCTCCTGGCCGAGGTTTCTGGGCTTCAGACCCGAGCTTCCATGGTTCTCACTCTGCAAACTCCAATTTTTTCCCTTTTGTGTCCTCCTTTGTCAAGATTGGTAGTAGTTCCATTTACACCAACAGTCTCTTCAAACCCTCCAAGACTTCGCCATCATTCTCTTCACGGTTCCTCCAAAATCTTCCCTTTAGCCACCCAAAAACTGTTCCAACGCATCTGGTATTTGCAAACCACAGCAGCACCCCACTCTCAGTACCAAATCTGTTCTGGTTTGCTAGCTGCCGGAATAAAACACAACAGAGACGGATTGGCTTTTAATAAAAGGGGATTTATTTTGTTGGTTCTTCAGAGGAAAGGCAGCTAACTTTCCACTGAGGTTCTTTCTTACGTGGAAGGCCCAGGATGGCCTCTGCTGGTCTTCTCTCCAGGCCTTTGGGTTCCAACAACTTTCCCTGGGGTGACTTCTTTCTGCATCTCCAAAGGCCGGGGCTGAGCTGCGAGTGCTGAGATGAGGAATGCCGAGCTGCTTAGGCTGTGCTACATTGCGTTCTCTCATTTAAGCACCAGCCAATTAAGTCAAACGTCACTCATTGCAGCAGACACGCCTCCTAGCCGACTGCAGATGTAATTAGCAACAGATGAGTTTCACGTACCATTGGCTTGTGTCCGCAGCAACAAAACTAGGTATGCTCACCTGGCCAAGTTGACAACTGAATCTAACTAACACAGTGAACGATGGTGTATACTTATGAAAGAAGGTTGTGCTGCTACAAAAAGGAACAAAGTATTGAGGCATGCAACAATGCGAATGAACATGTGGAACATTAGATGAGACAAAATAAACCAGAAACAAAAAACAGCAATGGTATTGCCACCTTTAGAAAATGCTTATAAGAAAATGGGGGCCTAGATTGTAAGCTTTTAGAGCAGACACATTAAGTCTGGAGTGGTGATTATTATTTCTGGATTTTGAGAGGCTGTTTTACATATATAACCTGATACTTAGAGATAAGAACAAAGCTGAACAGGTTGGGGTTAAAGTAATTCTGAACATAGGGGTAAGGAAGACAGTGTCTATATTTTAGAACCACACATACTCTTTGAGACCAATGGAACAAAGGTTTATTTGATCTGGGACTGAAATTTTCTATAGTGTATAATCTAACTCAATCTATCTGTATAGCTCATTTGAACAATTGAAACACAGGAAGCACAGAATAAGAAAGAGTTCCTTTAATCCTATATAGATTATTGTAATGCCTAGAAACATCCTAGAGTATATTAAGCAGATAATCAAAAAGTATTGGCAAAGTCCCCTGAGGGAGGGGAGAAAGAATATGGAAGTATCAAACCTTACATCAGCGAATCCCCTGATACTGTGTCAAACTTTAGGGATACCCAAATCAATAGGCCATGCCCTCGATCATGAGGCTTACTCTTGTGAAGCTTATGTAGGTAGTAGAGAAGCTTAGACTACCTGTAGGCATGCCTAAAAGTTACTTCTGGAGGACCTCTGTTGTTGCTCAGATGTGGCCTCAGTCTCTCAAAGCCCAACTCTGCAAGTGAAATCATTGCCCTCCCCACTCTGTGGCTCATGACATCCAGGGGTGAAAGTCTCCCTGGTGACGCGGGAGATGACTCCCAAGGATGAATCCAGACCTGGCACAGTGAGATCAACAATTATATCCTGAACAAAAGAGGGGAAAGAAGAACAATTAATAAAGTATCGGTGGCAGAAAGAGTTCAAATAGATTTGAGAGACTACTCTGTAGGTTGCTCTTAAGCTTCAGGTAGACCTTGCTGCCTATCATAACCTGCCAATCCCCAACCAGGACCATTCCAGCAAATCCTAAAGAACACCTAAGGCAATATATAAGATTCCACGAAAGTTCCAGGCACTAGAGTAACTTTCCAGAAACCTAAAACCTCTAGATGGTTCCCTGGTCCAGATAAGTCCTGAAACCAAGCCCAGCCTCTGCAGAACATCAGATAGTTCCATCTCTGTACCCCATATTAATGAGAGACCCTTTCCATATAAAAAATTTAGAATTGCCATAGCCCAAACAATCCAAAAGAGAGGTATGGAAAGATCAAAGGCAATGGTGAAATTATCCATAGAAGATAGGACTTAACAAATGAATATGAATGCTGAATCATTAAATTGATATCTCTTTTAATCTCCAGTATTTTAGAACAGCTAGAAGTAAAAACCTAAGATTGTGAAATTGTAACCCATGTCAAAGTCTGAAATATTTTCTACAACTAATTGTGGTGGTGTGCTTTGAAATTTATAGCTTTTTTGTATATATGTTATTGTTCACAACAAAAAAAGAAGGAAAAAAATCAGTTGTGATGATAAATATGTATTTAAGCCCTCTAGCCTCCTATATTCTGAAGCAGCTAGAAAGATAAATATGACAGGATGGTATGGTAGCCCATGACAGACTCTGGTATCTGTCCTGTAACCACTGTTGAAGAGTACTTTGAAAAATATTTCTTTTTTATTTCTTTGCTTTGTATATATGTTATACTATACAATAAAAAAAGTTAAAAACAAACAAACAAACAAACATCGATAAAGTCCCTTGAGGCAAGGGAGAAAAAATATGAAGCTATTAAAATTTACCACGTGGGAAACCCCAGACAGTGTTTTAAATATTAGGGACACCTGAGGCCAAGCCCTTGATCTTTTTTTTTTAATTATTTATTAATTAAAAAAATAAAGAAACAAAATAAAACAATATACATAATCAGTAATTCACAATATCATCACTTAGTTGCAAATTCATCATTTCTTAGAACATTTGTATTAATTCAGAAAAAGAAATAAAAAGACAATAGAAAAAGAAATAAAATGAACACAGGAAAGAAAAAAAAAGACTATACCTACCATACCCCTTACCCCTTGCTTTCATTGATCACTAGCATTTGAACTAAATTTATTTTAGCATTTGTTCCCCCTATTATTTATTTTTATTCCATATGTTCTACTCGTCTGTTGACAAGGTAGATAAAAGGAGCATCAGACACAAGGTTTTCACAATCACACAGTCACATTGTGACAGCTGTATCATTATTCAATCATCCTCAAGAAACATGGCTACTGGAACACAGCTCTACATTTTCAGGCAGTTTCCTCCAGCCTCTCCATTACATCTTGAATAACAAGATGATATCTACTTGATGCATAAGAATAACCTCCAGGATAACCTCTCAACTCTGTTTGGAATCTGTCAGCCATTGACATTTTGTCTCATTTCCCTCTTCCCCCTTTTGGTCGAGAAGGTTTTCTCAATCCCTTGATGCTAAGTCTCAGCTCATTCTAGGGTTTTTCTCAATCCCTTGATGCTGAGTCTCCATTCATTCCAAGATCTCTGGCCCACGTTGCCAGGAAGATCCACACCCCTGGGAGTCATGTCCCATGTAGAGAGGGGTAGGGTGGTGAGACTGCTCATTGTGTTGGCTGGAGAGAAGGGGTACATCTGAGCAACAAAAGAGGCTCTCTTGGGGGTGACTCTTAGGCCTAGATTTTAAGTAGACTTGACCTATCCTTTGTGGGGTTAAGTTTCATATGAACAAACCCCAAGACTGGGAGCTCTGCCTATAGCTTTGGTTGTCCACACTGCTTGTGAGAATATCAAGAATTCAACTTGGGAAAGTTGAGTTTCTCCCCGTTCTCACCATTCCCTGAAGGGGGCTTTGCAGATACTTTTCCACTCGCTGATCAAATCCCTCTGGGATTCATCGGGGCATCACTCTGGACAAACCAGCAAAATCTCATGTCCTACCTGAGATTCCAAGTACTTCCAAGCCCTTGATCTTGATGCTTACTCTTGTGAAGTCCATGCATGTAGTGCAGAAGCTTAGCCTACATATAGGTATGCCTAAGAGTTACCTCCAGAGGACCTCTTTTGTTGTTCAGATGTGGCCTCTCTTTCTAAGCCAAACTCCGCAAGTGAAATCATTGCCCACCCCGCTACATGGCACATGACATCCATGGATGAAAGTCTCCTTGGCGACATGGGAGATGACTCCCAGGGATGGGTCTGGCCCTGGTACCATGATATCAACAATGCCATCCTGACCAAAAGGGGGAAAAGAAGTGTAACAAATAAGGTATCTGTGACCGAGAGAGTTCAAATAAAATTGAAAGGCTACTCTGGAGGTTATTCTGATGTAAGCTTCAGTTACACATCGCTGTCTAACATAACTTCCCAAACCCCAACCAAAACCATTCCTGCCAATTCTAAAGAATACCTAGAGCATTATATAAGATTCTACAAAGGTTCCTTGTAGGTTTTAGGTTTCTGGAAATGGGTCCCTGGACCAGATGATTCCTGAATCTGTTCTATAACTACTTGTTAAAATATACTTGCAAATTTATAGCTTTTTAAAATATATGTTGTATTTCACAATAAAAGAAAAATAGAAGGATAAAAAAAAAGGAAAAAAAATGTCTTTGGCTATTTGGGGCCCCTTGACCTTTCTTATAAAATTTGATGATTAAATTTTCCATTTCTGCAAGGAAGGCTGTTGGGATTTTGATTGGCTTTTGTTGAATCTGTAAATCACTTTTGGTAAAATTGACATCTTAACTATATTTAGTCTTCTAATCCATAAACACAGAATGTCCTTCCCTTCCTTTAAATAAGTGGATCTTCTTTGTTTTCTTTTAGGAATATTTTGTTGTTTTCTGCATATACGGCCTTTACATCCTTGGTTAGATTTATTCCTAAATATGATTCTTTTA
Source organism: Tamandua tetradactyla (assembly GCF_023851605.1). Lineage (NCBI taxonomy): Eukaryota > Metazoa > Chordata > Mammalia > Pilosa > Myrmecophagidae > Tamandua > Tamandua tetradactyla. Next base: position 48,423,130 of record NC_135353.1, on the reverse strand, counting down.
GTTGTTATTGTAAGTGGGAGTTTTTCTCTGCTTGTTTATTACTGAAGCATAGAAACAATACTGTTTTTTTGCATATTGTTCTTATACCCTGTCGCTTTGTTCAATTCATTTATTACCTCTAGGAGCTTTTTTCTTTTTTTTTTTTTCTTTTTTTTTTAGCTCTAGAAGCTTTTTATGGGGGTTTCAGGACTTGCTGTATATAAGATCATATCATCTGCAAATAGGGAAAGTTTTATTTCTTGCTTTCCAATTTGGATGAACTTTTTTCTTTTTATCATGCTTAATTGTTCTGGGTAGATCTTCCAGTACAATGTTGAGTAGCAGTGATGACTGTGGGCATCCTTCTCTTGTTCCTTATTTTAGGGAAATAGCTTTCAATCTTTCACCATTTAGTATGATGTTAGTAGTGTGTTTTTCATATATTTCATTAGCATATTGAAGGAGTTTCCTTCTAACCCTTGTTTTCTAAGTAGTTAAACAAGAAGGGGTACCAGATTTTGTCAGATGCCTTTTCTGCATCAATTGAAGTGATAATGTAGTTTTCCTCCTGTCATTGTGTTAATGTGGTGTGTTACATTAATTGATTTTCTTATGTTGAACCACCCTTGCGTGCTTTGAATAAACCCCCCTTGATCATGGTGTATAATTCTTACAGTGTGCTGTTAGATTTGGTTGCTAGTTTTGGCTGAGGATTATTGTATCTGTATTCATGAGAGATACTGGTCTGTAGTTTTCTTTTCTCGTAGTATCTTTATGTGGCTATGGTATGATTGTAGCATTGGCCTCATAAAATGAGTTAGGGAGTATTCCCTCTTCTTCAGTACTTTTGGAAGAGTTTGAGCAGGACTGGCATTAAATTTTGGGGGAATGCTTGCAAAAATTCACAAAAAGCTATTTTTCTTTGTTGGGGGTTTTTGTTTACTGGTTCAATGTCTTTATTAGTTATTTCTCTGTTAAGATTTTCCATATTTTCTTGAGTCAATATGGGTAGTTTGTGTATTCCTAGGAATTTGTCTGTTTCACCTAGGTTATATAATTTGTCAGTGTATAATTATTCATAGTATCCTCTTATACTCCTTTTTATTTCAGTTGGGTCAGAGAAGATACATTATATGATTTGAACATTTTTTAACTTATTGAGATGTGTTCTGTGACCCAACATATGATCTGTATTAGTTTGTTAAGTTGCTAGAAAGCAATATACCAGAAGTGGAATGGCTTTTAAAAAGGGAATTTAAAAAGTTGCAAGTTTACCATTCTAAACCTATGAAAATGTCCAAACTAAGGTATCCAGGGAAAGAAACCTTAATTCAAGAAAGGCCAATGGGTCTAGAACACCTCTTTCAGCTACAAAGGCACTTATCTGGCATCTGCTGGTCCATTGCTCCTAGACTCCATTGCTTTCAGCCTCTGTTCCTGTGGGGATTCCTCACTTTGCTTATCTGGGGCTGACTTTCATCTCTTGGCTTCCCTTGGCTCTCTCCAGGTTCTGGCTTGTGTAACATCTCATGGCAACATCTGCTGGGCTCCAGGCATCCCTAGATATCCTTGTTTCTGTTCTCCAAGCATCAGTATCTGTGTCAGCTCTGAGCTTTTCCCAGTATGTTTCCTCTTTTAAAGGACTCCAGTAAACTCATCCAGACCCACTGGAATGGGTGGAGTCACATCTCCTTCTAATCAAAAAGTCACACCCTCAGTCGGAGTTGCCACATCTCCGTGGAGATAATCTAGTCAAAAGTTTCCACCTTCCAATATTGAATCAGGGTTAAGAAAAATGGCTGTCCCCACAAATTTGGATCAGGATTAAAACATGGGTTTTCTGGGGTACATAATAGCTTCAAACCAGCACATGGCCTGTCCAGGAGAATGATCCGTATGTACTCAAGAAGAATGTGTATTTTGTTTTTTGTGTAAAGTGTTCTATATATGTCTGTTAGGTCTAGTTGATTTAGAGAGTCACTCGAGTCTTGTATTTCCTTATTGCATTAGTACATATAGTACATGTATATGTAGATACTAATAAATACATGTAGATAATATTAATATAGATTCCCCCTTCAAATAAATATTTCCTTCATATATTTTGGTGCTCTGCTGTTGGGTATATATATGTATTTATAATTATTGGTTCTTCTTGTTGAATTGACCTCTTTATCGGTATATAATGACCATCTTTTTTCCTCAAAACTGATTTTGACTTAAAGTCTACTTTATCTGATATTAGTATAGCTATCCCAGCTGTCTTTTGGTTTCTATTTGCATGGAGTACTTTTATCCGTCCTTTCACTTACAATCTACTTATGTCTTTGAATTTAAGGTGAGTCTTTTGTAGACAGCATATAGTTGGGTCATGCTTTTTTATCCATTCTGCCAATCTCTGTCTTTTTTTTTTTTGCACAGGCAGGCACCACAGTCTCTGCCTTTTGACTGGAGAGTTTAATACATATACATTTAAAGCCACTACTGATAATGCAGGACTTTCTTCTGACATTTTACTATTTTGTCTTTGTAAGTCTTCTACTTTTTTTGCCCTTAATTATTCCATTAATGCCGTTGTCATGTTTATTTTATTTTCTTGTAGTGTACCATATTGAGTGCCTTTTTTCTTCTATCTGGATATATTTTTCATATATGTTCCTTGTGGCTACCTTGGGGTTAAAGTTTAACATTCTCAATATATAACAATCATATATGATTTGATACCAATTTGACTTCAGTAGCATATACATATACTGTTCCTATATCCCTCTCTCCTACTACCATTTTTTGTGGTTGTCACAAATTGTATCTGTACATTGTATGTCCAGAAAACATAGATTTATCACTACACTTTATTCATTTACATTCAGCACCTGAAGGATGTATGAAGTGGAGTTACATAGTAAAATACAATAATACTGTGATTTGTAATTACCCAAATGGTTATTTTTATCATGAGTCTTTATTTCTTTATGCTGCTTTGAACCACTGTCTAGTGGACTCTGTCTAATGTCCTTTCCCTTCAGTCTGAAGAACTCCCTTTAGCATTTCTTGAAGGGCAGGTCTTGTAGTAATAAAGTTCATTACCTTATTTTATCTGGGGATGTCTTCATCTCTCTCATTTTTGAAAGAATGTCTCACCAGATATAAGATTCTTGGTTGGCAATTGTTTTCTTTGTAGCACTTTAAGTATTTCAACCCACTGCCTTCTTGCTGCCGTGGTTTCTGATGAGAAATAGGAACTTAGTCTAATTGTCCCTCCCTTGTACATACATAACATGTTGCTTCTCTCTTGCACCTTTCAGAACATACTCATTGTCCTTTGCACTCAGTAGTTTGATCAGTATATGACAGGGCATATTTTTCTTCAAGTGTATCCTCTTTGGTATTCTCTGGGCTTCTTCAGTGTCCATATTCACATCTTTTGCTAGGTTTGGGTAGTTTTTTGCCATTATTTCTTTGAATATTCCTTCTGCCCCTTTTTCTCTTAATTATTCTTCTGGGATTCCCATAATGGGTATATTAGCATGCTTGGTGGTGTCCCAGAAATCTCTTAGGTTATTTTTGGGTGTTTTCTTCATCATTCTTTTTTTCTTTCTGGTCCTCAGCCTGACTTCTTTCAATTGTCTTGTTTTGGAGTTTGCTGATTTTTTCTTCTGTTGTTGAAATACTCCTGGAATAACTCCTGGTTATTGTGGTCCTCAGCTCCAGTGGTTTTGTTTGGTTCCTTTTTAAAATTTGTCTCTTTATTGAGTTTCTCATATTGTTCATTCATTGATTTCCTAACATCCTTTAGTTCTTTCTTTGTGTTTTCCTTTATCTCCTTAAGCATACTGAAGATCATTTCTTAATGTCTTAATTAATGTCTTAACGTCCAGTATGTCCACAGTCTGGTCTTCTTTGTTATGGTGTCTGGACTATTATCTTCTTCCTTTGGATGGGCCATCACTTACTATTTCTTTGTTTGTTTTGTAATATTTAGTTGTAAGACACAAGCCCAGAAAAGACAGGGAGGACCCCGTAGTGTATTTGCCTTAGGCTAACATTCCTGGCCTGTGTCTTGTCCTGAGCTCATACTTGCTAGTGGCTTAGGAGTTCCCCTGTTTACAGGAGTGTGAATGCTCCTCTACTTCCCAGCAAAAGACCTCCTCCCTCTCTTGGGTGTACTGTTGTGGGACTTAAAGCAGATAAGCCTTTGTCCCAGGCATCCTGCCTCAATCATTTCTTACACTGCTTTAGTGTAAGAAAGCAAGCTGCTTTTACCTACAGGGCAAATTTTGTGAGCAGGGCCACACTGGAGAGGACTTTCTTAAGTGAGTCTTTCCTAGCCAGAAGAAGGCCAGGGACCCACAAAGGGAGTACTGGCTGACTCCAGACTTCTCTGGAGACCAGATGAGGGAGGGACCAGGAAGGGCAATGGAGCTTCTTCCATAGCTTCTCAAAGCTGCACTTTCTTGACCTGCCCAGCAAATGCAGCCCTTCAGCTGTCCTCTGCAGTTCTGTGAAAGCCTACTTTTTTAAAAGAATTTTATTTATTTTTCTTTATTGTGAAAAAAATAACATATATACAAAAAAGCAATAAATTTCAAAGCACATTGCAACAATTAGTTGTAGATCAGATTTCAGAGCTTGATATGGGTTACAATTCCACAACCTACTGTCTTTTAATCTCCCTCATCAGCTTTGTCCAGGATGATTTGGAACAATGGTACCCTCAGAGCTACTAAGGCCCTCAGCAATCCGGAGTAGCTGATCAAAACTGTGCCATAATTGATTGGCCCATTTCCACCCCAGATCTTGGGGAAGTGGGTTTTTATGTCCCTTTATGGCATCAGCAATTTATGCCAGGGGCCAGACCCCACTGCTGCCTGCCAGGAGACTAGGAAACGGGCCCTGGTAACTGCCAGGCAGAGAGAACAACTTATTAGTATTTATGGTAATTTATCAACCTCTTCCTCCCACTCTTCCCTGGATGCTGTATAGTGTTCTACTGGACTCCCGAGTTTTGAAATATTGATTCAGATGGTTACTGCCTATTTAATAGTTGTTCTGATGGAGGAACTGATTCTTGGAGTTTCCTACTCCACTATCTTCCTGATACTATCAGTATTTTAAATTTTAGCCCTCAAATAGCTGTATGCTAACATTCATGAATGCATTTGCTGTCTATATAATATCTTTTGTGAAGTGTCTGTTCAAGTCTTTTACCCATTTTAGCATTGGGCTGTTGGTTTGTTACAGTTGAGTTTTGAGAGTTCTTTATATATTCTGAATACAAATCCTTTGTTAGATATGTAATTTGCAAATACATTCTTTCAGTCTGTAGCTTATCTTTTTCATCCTCTTGAAAGGGTCTCTCATAGAGCAAAAGTTTTACATTTTGATGAAGCCCAACTTAGTAATTCTTTTTCTTTTATTCATCATGTTTTTGGTGTCATATCTAAGAACCTTACATTAACCATAGGTGATGAAGATTTTCTCCTGTTTCTCTTCTAAAAGTTTTACAATTTCATATTTAAATCCATGACGCATTTTGAGTCAATTTTTATATAAGATGTGAGGTTTAGGTCCAAGTTCACTTTTTTTTTTTTTTTTTGCCTATTGAGGTCCAATTGTTCCAACACTATTTGTTGAAAAAAACCTACCTTTTCTCCTTGTTTCTGGCATCCCACGACCCCCTCTGGTTTGATGATTCACTTAAGTGGACTCACAGGAATCAATTTCAGGATTTACTCCTGACTAAGGTTTATTACAGCAAAGAATGCAGAGCAAAAGCAGCAGGAAAAATATGTGCCTCAGGTAGAGTCCAGAACGGTCAGGCATAGACTTCATAGTTCTTTCCCATCTGAGGCCACACAGGATGTTGGCTTTTGCTTTAGCAGTGAACTACAGGGACATGTATGGAATACCTCTGCCCAGGGAAGCCTGTTCAAGTCTCAAGGTCAAAGGCTTTTATGTGTAGGGGAACACCTCTGTCATGGCAAAGTGGTGACAAAGACTTGAACTACAGTTTATCAGAACACAAGAGGATGGGAAGCCTGTGAAGAACTTATCCAAGGCAATCTCCCACTCTCCTCTTTAGTTCCTGGGAAAGGCTGTCATGCCAGTTTCTCATGAACTCCTAGATTCTCATGAGGTATGAGGCTTCCTGCCTCGCTCTGCTTGGAATAGAGCTGCAGATTATAAAACTGCTTTGCTGCAGTCTGGAATTGGTTCTTCAGCAACGGGTGTCCCACAATTCACATTGCATTATTATCCAACCCATTTTATTTTGGTGTCATCCTTTTTTGGTGTTTGTGGCAAGGTCTACAGGGAGCAGGCACCTTTGGATGTTCTTCCTTTCACTCTGTATGTAAGTGATAAACTGTCTGAATCTATAAATGTTCAGTGTGTCTTTACTGGCTGAATCATTCAGATCTTAGCCCCTTGTCCCACAATACTGAATTGCTGTTGCATCTTTGTCAAAAATCCACTTGACATATTTGTGTGTGTTAGTTTTTCTTTAAGAAAAGAAGCTTTATTGAAATGTTATTGACATTCAATAAATTGCACATATTTAAAGTGTACAACTTTGTAAGTTTTGACAAATACATACACCCATGAAACCATCATCACATTCAAGATAATAAACATTCCGAAAAGTTTCCATGTGCCCTTCCTTGGTAATTCCTCCTTCCCACCCTCCGCACTCTGTCTCTAGGCAGTCACTACTCTGCTTTTTGTCACTTTAGTTTGCATTTTTAGAATTTATATATTTTGAACCATACAGTATATCTTCTTTTTTTCTGGCACCTTTCATTGAGCATAATTATTTTGAGATTCATCCATGTCATTGCATGTAATTCATTCTTTTTTTTGGTGAGTAGTATTTTACCATATGAATATAACAGTTTGTTTATATATTCACCTGTTGGGACATTTGGATTGCTTGCAGGCTTTAGCTATTTTAAGTGAAGACTCTGTGAGTATTCATGTACAAAACTTTCTATGAATATATGTTTCTTTTCGTTTGAGTAAATATCTAGGAGAGGAATGGCCGAATCATTTCATAAGTGTATGTTTAATTTTTAAGGAACTTACAAACCATTTTACATTACCCCCAGCAAAGAAAGAGAATTCTAGTTAATTGACATCCTTAGAAACACTTGGTGTAGTCGTTCTTTTTCATTTCAGCCATTCTAATTGGTGTGTAGTGTTATTTCATTGTGTTTTTAATTTGCATTTCCCTAAGGACCGATGATGTTGAGCCTCTTTTCATGTATTTATGAGTCATCATTGGTGAAGTGTCTGTTCATGTCTTTTGCCCATTTTATATGGAGTTGTTTATTTTCTTATTATTGAGTTTTTAAGTTCTTTATATATTTTGTATGCTAATCCTTTATCAGATACATGCTTTGCAAATATTTCTCCCAGTCTACAAATCGTCTTTTCAGTTGTCTTAACAGTGTCTTTCAAAAACCAAAACTTTAAAAACATTTTTCATGAAATCCAATTTATCCAGTTTTTTAATGGATTGTGCTATTGGTGTCATATGTAAAAACATATTGCCTTAACCAAGGTCATGAAGATTTTCTCCTATATTTTCTTCTAGGCGCTTTATAGTTTTTGTTTGTATATTTAGGTCTATGATTCATTTTGAGTTATGTTTTATACATGTCGCAAGCTATGAATTCAGATTCTTTTCTTGCACATGGATATCCAGTAGCTCTAGCACTATTTATTGAAAAGGTTATTTTTCTTCCAATGAGTTGCCTTTTTTAGTAACTAATAGTCTGAATATGTGAGTACATTTCTGTACTCTTTATTCTGTTCCATTGATATATTTGTCTGTTTTGCCACCAGTACCACGCTGTCTTGATCATTCTATAGCTTTATAATAAGTCTTAAAATCAGGAAGTGTTAGCCCTCCATTTCTTTTCTTTTTCAAAGTGTTTTGGGGGGGGTGCTGTTCTGCATTATTTGCATTTTCATTTGAATTTTAGAATTGACATCAATTTCCACAAAAATCCTTCTGGGAATTTTCTTGAATCTGTAGATCAAATTGGGCAGAATTGACATCATAACAACATGGAGTCTTCTTACTAATGAATAAAGCATAAATCTCTATGTAGATTTTCTTTAATTTACCTAATCAGTACTTTATGGTTTTCAGAGTATCGGCCTTGCATATTTTTTTGTCAAATTTATCCCTAGGTACTGAGTTTTTTTTTCATATTTTTTTACTCATCAGTCCATACACTGGATAAAAGGAGCATCAGACACAAGGTTTTCACAATTCCACAGTCACATTGTAAAAGTTATATCTTTATACAATCATCTTCAAGAATGAAGGCTACTGGCACACAGCTCAACGGTTTCAGGTACTTCCCTCTAGCCACTCCAATACAACATAAACTAAACAGGGATATCTATATAATGTATAAGAATAACCTCCAAGACAACATCTTGACTCTCTTTGAAATCACTCAGCCTCTGAAACTTTATTTTGTCTCATTTCTTTCTTCCCCCATTTGGTCAAAAAGGCTTTCTAAATCCCTTGATGCTGGGTCCCTGCTTATCCCAGGATTTCTGTCCCATGTTGTCATGGAGATTTCCACCCCAGGGAGTGATGTTCCATGTAGTGGGGAGAGCAGTAAGTTTACCTGCCACGTTAGCTTAGAGAGAGAGGCCACATCTGAGCAACAAAAGAGGTTCTCAGGGGGTGACTCTTAGGCCTAAATTTAAGTAGGCTTAGCCTATCCTTTGCAGGAATAAGTTTCATAGTGGTGAACCCCAAGATCGAGGGCTCTGCCTATTGATTTGGTTATCCCCACTGCTTGCAAGAATATCAGAACTCCTCCAAATGGGGAAGTTGAATATTTCCTCTTTCTCCCTAGTCCTTTAAGAGGACCTTGCAAATACTTCTTTCTTCACTGCCCAAATTACTCTGGGATTTATCAGGGCATCACTCTAATCTGGACAAACCAACAAAATCTCTTGCCCTATTCAAGGTTCCATGTACTTATGGTGTTCAACTAAACTGACCATACAAGTTAAATTAGGTTATGCACTACCCAAAATATAAGTTTTGCACCAAATAAACGTCTCTCCCTTTGGTCTTACGCAGAGTTTGAATTTTTAAAATATGGGTGATATTCTTTACCCTGTATTCTGATTTAGTCCTATCCAGATCAGCTTCATTCATATCTCTATTCAAAGTCTGATTGGTTTTTCATTTTTTAAACTGTTCCTGTGTGGGGTAATGCTGACTTTCATAGCTTCAGAGCTCTAATTCTGAGTCTCAGGTGTCACATAAATACCCAAAGTTTCTGGGAACAACCAGGTTATAAACGAACAGCTTGTGATCATTTGCTAGCTGCTGGAATGTTGTATACCAGAACTGGAATGGCTTTTTTAAAAGGGTAGTTTAATAAGTTAAAAGTTTACAGTCAAGCCTGTAGAAATGTCCAACTAAAGCATCCAGGGAAAGATACCTTAATTCAAGAAGACCGATGTGTCTGCAACACCTCTGTCAGCTGGAAAGGTACATTGGTCCATTGCTCCTGGGCTACGTTGCTTTCAGCCTCTGTTCCTATGGGGGTTCCTCATTTTGCTTCTCTAGGATTGGCTTTCATCTCTTGGGTTCTGGCTTGCTTAATGTCTCATGGCAATGTCTGTGTCAATTCTACTGTGAAGTTTCTGTCAGTTCTGAGGCTTCTGTCATTTCCGTGAGCTCTGTCCTTTCTGTCATTTCTGTAGGCTCTGCTTGAAAGTCCTAGGCTGGGCAGAGGTCAGAGATGTGAAACAGAGACAGAGACACTACACCGGCAGCGGGGGAAGGTAGATTTATTAGCAGAGAGATAGCAGGGAAAGTTGACTCAAGAAATGAACTCCTGCCCACCTTGATTTGGGTGGGAGTTTTAAAGGGAGTTGAGGGTAGGAATTAGGCAGGTTTTCATTGGTAGGTTCTTGGGAGCTGGCAGCTTAAACACTGCCTTAGATATGCAAGGTTTACTGCCAGAGGGCAGATATCAAGCAAGGGTGTTTATCACAAGAATGCAATTGTGAAGCTTGAGTAAGGGAGTTTATCACAAGAAGGCCACTGCTGGAGGGTGAGAAACGTTAGTTCGGAAAGTTCCCATAGGAGTGCCGGAAAGTCTCCAGATGTTGATTCTATGTGGCAGCACCTTCCGTTCTTGCCTGTTCCTCTGGCTTAGCTCTTACACTGCTCTGAAGTTTCCGTTGGCTCTGTCATTTCTGTAGCTTCTCTCATTTCTGGCTCTCTAAAAAATGTTTCCACTTTTAAAGGATTCTAGTAATCTAATCAACACCCACCTGTAATGGGTGGGGTCACATCTCCATCTAATCAAAGTTAATACCCACAGTTGGGTGTGTCAAATCTCCCTGGAGAAAATCTAATCAAGAGATTCCAACCTACAGTATTGAATCAGGGTTAAAAGAATTGAAGATTGAATTGGGATTAAAACGTGGTTTTTCTGGGGTACATAATATTTTCAAATCAGCACACAGCTCAGTATCTCAGAATTTAGAAATAACAGTTACAACTTATGAATATATGTGACTGTCATAAGAGTTTATAATTTAGGACCCTTTACAATAGGCCTCAACCTGATAACCTGTGTACTCAAATTCAGTTCACTGAGGTTTTTTTTTTACATGGGCAGGCACCAGGAAATGGACCCTGGTCTCCGGCATGGCAGGCAAGAACTCTGCCACTGAGCCACCATTGCCCACCCAGTTCACTGAGTTTGTATATTATAGTTAGTCCATATGATTGCGGCATGATAATATTTGTCTTTTTGTTTGTGACATTTCATTCAACATACAGTCCTTAAGGTTCATACACCTAGTTACATGCCTCACAACTTCATTTCTTCTTGAGGCCACTCAGTAGTCCATTGTATGCACACACCATAGTTCCCCCTTCCATTCCTCAGTCGTTGTACCCTTAGGCCACCTCCATCCATTTCGAATCATGAACACTGTCGCCAGGAATACCAGTGTGCAAATGTCCATTTGTGTTCCCATATTCAGTTCCTCCAGGTGTACACTGAGTAATGGGGTTTCAGGATCATATGGCAACCCTACCCCTAGCCTCCTGTGGAACCACCACACTGCCCTCCAAGGGGCTACAACTCTCAGATTCTCTATCAACAGTGAATAGGTATATCTCTTTCTCTGCATTTTCTCTAGCATTTGTTTCTCTCTGTTCATTTTTAAACAGTTTTATTCACACATCATAGAATCCAGCCTAATTGTAAAGGCATACCTTTACTCTATCTGAAGACATTTTCTTTTCTTCCACACAGAATCCATACCCCTTTCCCAATGCCCCTGCCTATTGACATTTAGTTTTGGCATAATGCCTTTGTTACATTCAGTGGAAGCATATTACAATATTCCTGTTGAATATAGACCCTAGCTTGTATTGATTGTACTTTTTCATGTATATCATTTATTTTCAACATCTTACAATATTGACATTCATTTGTTCTCCTGCATGCAAAAACGTTTTTTAATTTGTACATTTAATCACCATCATTGTCCATTCTAGGCATTCCTAAGTTATACCATCCCAGTCTTTATCCTCTATCTTTCCTTCTGATTTCCTATGGTACTGAGTATTTTTATATGCTATTTTAAATAGTATTTACAATTTTCAATTTTTCATTTTTCATTACCAGTATATAAAAGTAAAAATTTCTTTTTATAAATTAATGGTGTAGTCTGCAACTTTGCTAAACTCATTTATTAGTGCTAGAAGCTTTTTTGTAGATTCCATTAGATTTTCTATGTGTATGAGAAGGTCATCTGCAAGTAGAGAATTTTATATCTTCCTTTACAGTTTGAATGTCCCTTATTGCTTTTCCTTGCATAAGTCTTCTGATCAGAACCTCTAGTACAATGCTGAATAGAATGGGTTAAGAAAGGATATTCTTGACTTCTGATTGATCTTATAGGGAAAGAATTCATTCTTTCACCCTTAAGTATGAATGTATCTGTAGGTTTTTTTCATAGATGCAGATTGAGGAAGGTCCCTTCCACTCCTAGTTTTCTGAGAGTATTATCAGTGATATAGGTTGGATCTTGTCAAATAATTTTTGTGCATCTATGGGGACAAACCTATGGCTTTTCTTTTCTTATATTTTTAAACTTTTATTTTTAAATACTTTCAAGCTTACAGGGAAGTTAAAAATTATAAACAACCCTATACAGAGAACTCTATACCCCATCCCCCCAGATAACCAGATCCACCAACTTTACCATTTTTCCACATTTGCTATGTCATTCTATCAGTCTGTCAATCGATCTGTCTGTCCATCTGCCTGTTTATTTATCAATCCATTTCTGAACACTTAATTGTACATTATGTGTTATATTTAATTAATGCATCATGATCCTTGAACACATATACATGTACATTTCCTAAGAAAAAGGATATTCATTTATGTAACCACCTTAAGTACAATTATCGAGTTCAGGAGATTTAACATTAATGTAAAACTTACAGCCTATATTCTATCTTTTTCTTATGTCCCAATTGTTCCCTTAAGTCTTTTCTCCTCCCTTGCTAGATCCTGTCCAGCATTGCATATTGCATTTGTCATTGCTTCTTTAGTTGTTCTTTCCTTGTTTTCCTTAATTTTAGGAACATAATAATAATATAAACTTTTCTTATCTCAGCCACTCTGAAGCATACCATTCAGTGTCAGTGAGGTTAATTACACTCACAATATAGTGGTACCCTCACCAACTTCCATTACTAAAACTTTCCTATTTCCCCAAATAGAACACCTATAATCATTAGGTATTAAATTCCCATTCTCTCTACCTCTACCCCTGGCATATTGTACTCTAATTTATATCTCTTTGAGCTTACATATTCCCTGATATTTTCTTTGTAGTTATCATGGAACTTAAATACAATATCCTAAATCTATAAAAATCTACTTTGCTTTAATATCAACTTATCTTCAATAGGCTATACAAACTATCTTCCTACACCCTTCCCTCCCCCAACTTGTTGTAGTTCTCATCACATATTACATTACAAGTCCAAAACTATTGAGTTTTCATTGCATTTTATGAATTTGCCTTTTAGATCATATAGTAAATTAAAAGTGGAGTTACAAAGCAAAAATACAATAGTATTGGCATTTATATTTACCCATGTCATTTCCTTCGCTGGAGATCTTTATGGTATGGTATGGTTGTTCTTTATTACTTCATAGAAGTTCAATATATTGTCTATTGTCCTTTCCTTTCAAGGAAAGCATCTCTTATAGGGCAGGTTTACTGTGATTAATTCAGTCAGCTTTTGTTTATCTGAAAATGTCTTAATCTCTCCCTCACTTTTTTGGCTCTTTGCAATTTATAGCAGGAAGGAGTTACACTAGTCCAAATTAAAAGACCCTAAATGTAAGACCCTAAGTGGGGTGTGAGGTTTTAAAACTTGTAACAAGGAACAGAAGGGAAATTTTCTATTTATTGCAAGGAAATCCTCATTTAAGCCTCAGTGAACCACAAGCACTTAAAACCCATGAACCTTCAGCTGGTTGCCTTAGCCAGTCCACTCTTTACAAGGAACTAGCATATGTTCTTGCATTGATCTGCAGCTGAATCACTTCTCCATATTGTGGATGCTCAATTATAGTACCATTGCAGGCAAATTTCTTCTTTAACACCTTTAGTAGTTTCTTTTTATCACAATCCTCAGTGATCTATTGGACAGTGGAAAGAGTCTTCCTGCTGTTTCTCTGTTGAATTCTTATGTGGATATAATCCTCCGTCCTAGTAGATCATCACTCTTACTTATATCAGTAAAGGTCATCACTCTTACTTCTATCAGTAAAGGGGTTGAAAAAGTGAAGATTGTGAATACTGGACGTATGATACAATTCTTTTGCTCTGCGGAAATGGCCTGTAGAAGGGAGCAATGGGGGGCATGCAGGCGGGGTTTGTGTGTGCGTATGTGATGGTGCATTGGGAAGCAAGGAGGCTCAAAGGGGAGGTTGCTGAGTCTTTGGTGGTGGCTCTGTGACTGAGATCTCTCCCTCATTTTTAAAGGACAGAGCTTACCTGGTTATAGAATTCTTGGGTGGCAATATTTTGCTTTCAGCACTTTAATGACATCCCACTGCCTTCTTGCCTCCATGGTTTTCCTTTGAAAAATCAGTACTAAATTTTAATGAGGCCTCTTTGTATGTGACATGTTGCTTCTCTCTTTCAGCTTTCAGAATTCCCTCTTTATCTTTGACAATCGACAGTCTGATTATAATATGCTGTGGTATACGGTCTATTTGGGTTTATCATTTTTAAAGTTCATCAAAAGTCTTGGATGTGTATATTCATGTCTTTCATTAAATTTGGAAAGTTTGCCATTATTTCCTTGAATATTCTATCTGCCCTTTTATCTCTTTCTTCTACCAGGATTCTCAAAATGCATATATTGATATGCATGATGGTGTCCCACAGGCTCCACAGGCTCTATTCACTTCTCTTCATTCTTTCTTCTTTCTTCTCCTCAGACTGAATGATTTCCATTACCTTATCTTCAAGTTCACTGATTCTTTGTTCTGGCAGCTCCAATCTGCTGGTGAACCCTCTGGGGAATTTTTAATTTCTGTTACTGTGGGTTTCAGTTCTGTTGGTTCCTTTTCATAATTTTCATCTCTCTATTGATATTCTCTTTGTGTTCACCTATCGTTTTTTGAAATTCCTTTACTTCTTAGTCCATGTTTTCCTTTAGCTCTTTGAGTATATTTAGGTACATTTTAAAATAAGTTTTTATCTGGTATGTCCCATGTCTGGTCCTTCTTTGGAGATAGGTCCATTCAAATCTTTTGCCCAATTTTTAATTGGGTTGTTTGTCTATTGGTTGCTAAGTTGAAAGAGTTCTTTATATATTCTTGATATGAGTATGATAGTTCTGGCCATTATGTTAATGTGTATTTTAAATCTTAACTTCCCATTTCATATCCACACCCCTTCCCCTGGTAAACTATATTCTAAACCCTGACTGTATGCATTTACATATTTTAATTCTTTCAAGTCAGTGAGATCATACAATATTTGTTCTTTTGTGTCTAGCTAACTTCACTTAACTTGACTCCTTCAAGGTTTATCCATGCTGTCACATGTATCAGGTCTTCATTCCTTTATAATGCTGGATAATATTCCATTGTATGTTGTATTAGTTTGTTAAGCTGCCAGGATGTGGTGTATTACAATAATTGATTTTCTTATTTTGCACCAACATTGTACACCAGGGATAAATCCCACTTGATCATGGTGTATAATTCTTTTAATATGCTGCTGCATTTAGTTGGCTAGTATTTTGTTGAGGATTTTTCATCTATATTTGTAAGAAATAAGGGTCTGTAATTTTCTTTTCTTGTGATGTCTTTATCTGACTTTGGTATGGGGGTGATACTGGCCTTGTAGGAGTGTCCCTTCCTCTTAAATTTCTTGGAAGAATTTGAGCAGATTGGAGTTAACTCTTCTTGGAATGTTTCATAGAATTCCTCTGTGAAGCTACCTGGTCCTGTGCTTTTCTTCTTGGGAGGTTTTTGATTACTGATTTACTCTCTTTAGTAGGAATTGGTTTGTTGAGATCTTCTATTTCTTCATAAGTCATATAGGTAGTTTTTGTATTTCTAAGAATTTGTCAATTTCATCTGGATTATCTAATTTGTTGGTATACTGTTGTTCATAGTATCCTTCATATAGTCCTTTTTATTTCATCAGGGTCTGTGGTTATGCCACCCTTTTCATTTTTAATTTTCATCATTTTTATCCTCTCTCTATTTTTCTTTGTCAGTCTGCCTAAGATTGGCTGATTTTAATATTTTCAAAGAATGAACTTTTGTTTTTGTTGATTCTCTTTACTGTTTTTTAGTCCCTGCTTCATTTATCTCCACTGTAATCTTTGGTATATCCTTCTTTCTCCTTACATTGTGTTTAGTTTGCTCTTCTTTTTCTAGTCCTTCCACTATTGAGGTTAGGACTCTGACTCTTTCTTTTTGCTTTTAAAATATAAATAGTATGAGCTATAAATTCTCCTCTCAGTACTGCTTTTGTTGTGTCCCATAAGTTTTGGCATGCTGTATTTTCATTTCATTCACCTCAAAATATTTCCTAACTTTGCTACTGATTTCCTCATGAAATTGGTTGTTTATGAGTATTTTGTTTAATTTCTACATATTTGTGAATTTTCCATTTCTCCCTCTGTTACTGATTTCTACCTTCATTCTATTGTGGGCGGAGAATATAAATTGTATGGTTTCAATATTTTTAATGTATTAAGACTTGTTTTGTGACCCAACATATGATCTGTCCTGGAGAATGTTCTATGTGCACTTGAGAGGAATGTGTATTCTGTTTTGTGGTGTGCAATGTTCTGTATATGTCTGTTAGGTCTAGTTAGATTAGTGCATCATTCAAATCCTGTATTTACTTATTATATTCTGACTAGATGTTCTTTCCATTATTGAGAGTGGTGTGTTAACGTCTCCTCCTATTCGTATAGAACTATCAATTTATCCCTTACAATGAATTTAGAGACTAGCTTGAAACCAAAGTGTAGGGGCCTGTCTGATTTTGCACATGCATTTTGGCTTATGTATGCACATGAGGCCCTAGGGGTTTCCCTGTTTTCATGGATACAAATGCCCCCTCTTCCTTATGAAACAGTTTCTTGCATTTCCAGGCACTACTCTGTTTCCTTCAACCAGCAATTCCTTGCTCCAGGCAGATGTAATTTGACTGTTTGTCTCCACTGCATTCTGTAGCAGAGCTCTGTGGGCTGCCTTCCATCCAGAGGGCAAATTCTGGGATGGTGAGCCTTTTACGTGTGTCCAAGTTCAGTGCCCAAGGCTACCACCAGAGAGAATGAGATAGACATTTGTGCTCCCAGGATGTGTACAAGAGTTATTCTGCACTCTCTCTAGAACCAGGATCAGGTACCCAATCTTGGAGCATGGGCTGGCTGTGCTCTGAGCCAGTGACTAGATGGAGGAGGGGCCAGCTAAGGCACCACAAGATCCTACTGCTTTCAAGTTGCTCTTTTTTTTTTTACTCAGTGCTTACCCTGTTGCTTAATCCTTTAATTTATTTCTGGAGCTTTGTGAAAGATATTTCTACCAGTTCTTTATGGTTCTTGGGGTGGGGGGAGTGGTGGAGCCCTGAAGCATTTCATTCCACTGTCTTCATTTTGGGTCTTACTTTTAAGATATGTTAGGTGCAAGTAGTACAGGGCTAATTATTCCCCACTACTGAGGCAAAACTCTTTTGAGTACTGTACTCAATTCTTCATGAATTATAAAGCTTTCCATACTCTTGGAGGAGCAGGTACTTTTCCTAGCCTGGGTGAGCAGAGAACTATCCCCTTCAATCTTCCTGGTTAGTTCTTTCCTAGGTTTCTGATTATTTCCTCACATGCATGTACCTATCAAAGCTGTACCAGATCTTTGGGGTTCTCTTTCTCTGTGGCGTTCTCTCATTTCTGGCCTTCTGGCCAGCAAAGTATAGTTGCCTTAATCTCCCTGAGTTCTCATCTTGTCTCCTCAACTCAGAGAATCTGCCAGGCTGTACCTTGGTTCCAACTGTCTGTGCCATAGCCAAGAAAATCTCTTAAGAACGTAAAGTAAGACAATCCTAGGGTTCATCTCATTTATTTCTCTTCTCTCAGGAGTCACTGTCTTAGTTTGTCTGCTGTCTAGTGTCTTGAAAACTGTTGTTTCATGTGTTTTGTCCTACATTCAGTTACTTCACATGGGAGAGTAAATCTGGTCTCTGTTACTCCATGCTGCCTATAAGTCCCAAGTATAAGTGTTGGATTTTAAATGTAAATGAACCACAACTAAAGATTAAAATTTAGTTCATCAGTCACACTAGCCACATTTTAAATACTCAAAAACCACATGTATCTAGTATTAGACAGTAGAGCCATAGAATCATCTTTTTATCCTTTAGTTACCTAGTTAATAATTTAATACCTAATTAATAATTATCTGTATTAAATTCTCTCCAAATTGCTCATGTGGGAGGATTGTGAGATGTCAGAGTAGGGAGGCCCAGGATTCAGTCCTTCCACCAAAACAACTATGGAACAGGCAGAAACTGTCTGAAACAACTACTTTGAAACTCTGAAGATAAGAATAGCACTGTATGGCAGCCAGGGAAGAGCAGGAGGAAGAGGCTGATAAATTATGATAAAGAACAGTATATTGCCCTCTCTGCATGGCAGCTACCAGTGCCTAACCCCCATTCTTGCAGCAGGCTAGCATGGGACCCAGTCCCTGGCTAGCTCACAGGTAACAAAAAGGAGATAAAAATCCTCTTACCCCAAACCAAGGGTGGGCACAGCCAATAACTGATCATGGCTTTTGATTAGCAACTTTGTCTCACAGGAGGCCTGGCTCTAAGAACGGCCGTTGTTTCAATCTGCCTTGGGCAAAGGCAGTGACAGCCATTGTTTCAACCTACACAGACAAAGGCAGGAGCTGCCATTGTTTCAAACCATCCTGGACAGGAACAGTGGCAGTGGAGATCTAAAGATGCTGCTGTTCCTCAGTGCTACAAGGGACAATTAGTTGAAAGGCTATATTGGTTGGGAAGGTTAGAAAAGCTTTACTTTAGGGAGCCATCAGAACAGCTCTTGGTGCCCTTCCTAATCCCCTCCTTAGGGCATTTTGGAACTGGTCTGCATGCCCTTTGTGGATCCCTGCCCCTGTTAAGGTTGGGAAAGACTGACTTGGGAAATTTTAATCTAGCATGCTTCCCCTCCAAGAATTTGCCCTCCAGACAAAAGACAAAAGTAGCTTGAAACCATGGAAGGAGTATAAGAAACTATAGAGGCTGACAGTCTGGGATAAAAGCCTGTCTTTTCAGATACCCATGAGAGGGATGTCTGTCTCCTGGGAAACCAAAGGGACAACCAAACTCTTATAAGCATGGGAACTCCAAAATAGCCAACAATCAAAACCCCAGGAATAGACAAAGGCCCAGAAAGACAGGGAAAACACTGCATACTGCATTTGCCTTAGGCAGACTTTCCTGATAGGAGGCCTGATACTCAATAAAATATGTCATAACACTAACTTGTTAAAAATTCAAGAAACAGACATCTCAGGGAATAAATCCCAGAGATAACATTTTAAAATATTATAATGTACAATGTGCAATAAAAGATTACAGCTTAAACAAAGAAACAGGAAATGATGTCACATCCAAAGGAAGAGGATAAAAAGAAGACCAGATGGAACATATCAGACAAGACTTTAACAAAGTGTTCTTCAAAATGCTTAATGAGATGAGGAAAATATATAGAGAGAACTAAGGATATCAGGAAAGCAATGAATGAGCAATATGAGATGATCAGTAAAGAGAGAGAAATTTTAAAAAGGAACCAAACATATAGCTGCTGTGGAAGACAGTTTGAAGTTTCCTTAGAAAACTAAATATCAAGTTGCCCTATGACCCAGCAATACCACTACTTGGTATATACCCAGAAG
Organism: Tamandua tetradactyla; assembly: GCF_023851605.1. NCBI lineage: Eukaryota > Metazoa > Chordata > Mammalia > Pilosa > Myrmecophagidae > Tamandua > Tamandua tetradactyla. The sequence goes on along the minus strand of NC_135353.1, from coordinate 48,403,637 downwards.
AGCTTAAAGCAGTGACAGGAACAGACATTTGCACAATGTTCACAGTGGCATTATTCACAATCGCCAAAAGATGGAAACAATCCAAGTGGCCATCAACAAACGAGTGGAGGCCTACCCCAGTGTGGGTCTTAATCCTCATAATAGAGTCCTTTATAAGAGGATAAAACATATACAGAAGTAGACAGTCTTCTAAGCTAATAGCAGGGCTGCTACTAGCCCCTGGCTGCTAGCTTCCAGATGACCAACTTTTTATCTCGCAGACTGGAGCTTTGGGGCCCGGCTGAGGTGGCCACGAGAGTCTGGCCAAGGCAGCTCTGTGTGTGGTGAGAGAAGGCATGGCAGGCCTTGGGGCTCATGGGCAGCTGCCTGGGAAGTGGGCAACCTCAGCACTGTGATGCCGCTACTCCTGAGGTCATCAAGCCCTGGGCTGAAAGGCTGTAGAGACCTCCCTCCTCCCCACCACCCCCGCATCCCTTGCAGCCCAGGTCTGTTTCCTGGAAGTCCTTAGCTTTCACATTTGCAATAGGAGGAACTTTATTGGCTAGAGAGAAATACTTCAAGAAGGGAAAGACAGAAAAGCTGGAGAAGGAACAGAAGCAAAGCCTAGGAAAGCCTTTTCTTGGGGGACAATTTTCCCCAGCAACTCATTTTGGAGAGCCTGACACTGATCAGGACTGCCTCAGCTAATGGGTATAGACTTATTTTGGTTTCATTCCTTGCCCTGATATCTGTCCAGAAGAACTAGAAAAAATTATTCAAGTCGTAGATGAAACAGATAGTATTCCATCTCTGTCAAATTTAACTCTGCTTTTCGTCACTGTTAACCAGAGAGGCATACTAAAGAAGCCATTGCAGCTTATGTGACAGAATTTTCTCCCAAGGTCGTTGTCTTAACCAGGACAAAAACAGAGATTGATCAAGTGGCCAGAGCATTCAGAGTATATTACTGCTCTGGCCCCAAGGATCAGGAAGAGGACTACATAGTGGATCATACAATAATAATGTACTTGGTTGGACCAGATGGTGAGTTTCTAGATTACTTTGGCCAGAACAAGAAGAATGCGGAAATAGCTGGTTCAATTGCTATACGCATGAGGGAGCACAGAAAGATAAGTTACTTGGGCAGTGTTGCCAGATACGATACTCTCTCACCAAAGAGAAAGGTAATGTATATGCAACCTACAGAATGACCTTTATACCATGAAAACATCTATATTTTGAAAGGGGTCCATCCAAGTTCATTCTTAGAACTATAAAGATTACAACCAAAAGTCTCCCAGGTAGCTACCATCAGACTAGAGAGACCAAGCTGCTGTGCAGCCAGTTAAGAACAGACCTCCTGGAGGGCACAGCAGGCTGCAGCACATTTGGTGACTTTGCCCACATAAATAGGGCCCCCCATTTAGCTCTACTGCCTTTCCAGTGTCTTGAGCCCTTGCTTATGCAGGTTATGGGACTTTACTTCCAGAAAAGAATGTAATAGTGCTCTTGCTTTCCTCTTTGAGTTCTTAGTGGCTGATTTGGAAAAACAGTCAAATTAGGTTCTCTGCCATTCAAAGTTAATCTTCATACTTGAAAGGGTAAGTGTAGCCTTCCTTGTTAATGAGCATCAGTGTCACACTTGTATTTCATTCCACTATCAGCAAAGTGCTGATTTGACTAATGAAGAGAAAATGTGTTGTTTCAGAAACCTCTTGAATCAGTTTTTGGGGGCTTTTTATGTGAGTTTTATTGAAATGATATGCCAGGTTTTCAATAACATATCAAATGAAAATAAGAGGATATTGATCATGAGTGTAACACAGAATGCTTTTCCATGTATACTGGATTGTACTGCATGGAAAATAAAGGTATATTCAGTTTTGAAAAAAAAACACACAGAAGGAACAAGATGAAATTCAGAGAAGCACAAAAAAAGACACAGAAGCTGAAGAAGGAAGTCACAGAGAAGCCAAAAGTTCAAGGCAAAGAAACCCCGGAGTGAAGGATCAGATGTTGCTGAGATTTAACATTACAAATGCAGATGTTGCTGAGATTTAACATGCAAATGCTGGCCATGTGACAAAGGATCTGGATTGCCAGCAGCCTTTCTTCAGGAAGAAGGTATTGCCCTTAATTTGGACATTTTTCATGGCCTAAGAACTGTAAGCTTATAAGTTAATAAATCCCCATTGTAAAAGCCAACCCATTTCTGGTATATTGCATTTCATCAGCTTTAACAAATCAAAACAGATTTCATATGCCACCTTCAAGACTATAAGCTTTTGCATACTCTGTCAGGCCTATATTATTATTTTTTTTATGCTGTTATGCTGGGATCACATTTCATTCTTTTTCCATGTGAGTATCCTGTTATTGCAACACCATTTTTTGAATTTTTTTGTTTGTTTTTGTTGGTTTGTTTGTTTTTTGGGGAAGTGCATGGGCTGGGAATCAAACCCAGGTCTCTATATGGCAGGTGAAAATTCTGCCACTGAACTACCCTCACACCCACTAGGCCTACATTTTTATATTAGCCAAACTCAGTGGTTCTCAACTAGGGACAGTTTTGACTCCCAGGGGACGTTTGGCAATGTCTAGAAACAGTTTTGATTATCACAACTGGGACGGGTATGCTACTGGCATCTGGTGGGTAGAGGCCAAGGATGCTGCTTTAGCCTATAACGCAGAGGCTATCCACCACAAAAAATTACCTGGCACAAATTCCAGTATTATATGCAACTCTGGCCTAACCCAAGCTCAAAGAAAAATATAAATGTGTTGTGCTGTTCCTGAATATAATGCCATTCTTTCCAGGTGTCAGTACTGATTTTTGGATTTCATGTTCTGTTGCTTCCTCTTTCAGAAAGGAAAGTTGAGAGTTGACTGTGTGGTATAAATATTCTTCTTTAATGTTATTCAGAGCAGGAGTTTTATTTAGGTTCCTTCTTTGTTTTCTTCTAATCTGATGAATCAATGATTTCATGGAAAATATATTTTTTCTTTGATAGTTTTTATACTGCCTTATTTCACAGGTTTCCTTAGAGGGCAAATGAAGAGAGAACTGGATAGGCAAGACTTTGACCCCCTCTATCCTACCTTAGTCAGAAATTCTCAGTTTTTGAATTTTATATGTAGATATCTCATGTGAAAATTGTTTGAAAATAATTCAACTTCTGGAAAGAAAGAAAATGTTTTGAATATCATTGCTTTATACAATAGGTAAGTTATTGGAAGTTTAGATATAAATTTAATTTTTATTTCCCTGTATAATAACACAGAAGGAAATCTTTTGAAAGGCTTTTACTACATTCCTTATAAAATCCACCTCTGCTGATCTTAAATCTCAGACACTTATGGGTGGGTAGGATGGATAGCATTCCAAGGCCTAATGATATCAAGACTTGAGGAAATGTTCTTCAAATGTCCCCTACTCCTGGATCAATAAGATTCGCGAGCAGCTGCCTTGCTGTGGAAGTGGTGGAGGCACCAGAGAAGGGACCATAGCAGGGAGCCCCTGGTCACAAAAGCTGAAGAATTGAGATGCAGAGAACCGGAGACTGTCCAGCTAGTGCAAACAGCCTAACACACCCCTTTTAAAATGGGAGCCTAGAGCGGTCAGGAATGCACGGACATGGAGAAGGGGAGAAGGACATAAGCCAAGCTGTGTTCCTTGAAAGCACTACCCTCGTGTGCCGCCCCACCCCATGCATGACCCATGATTCTCTCCACCCCACGCACCTGAACCTCATCACTTGCCCCCCGACTGCACTCCAAGCTCCCCTGCATTGACCATCCCCTACACATCCCCACCACACACCCTTGCCCTGCGCATTTGCACATGGTTGCCCCAGCCTGTTCCATTTCTCCCACCCAAGTGCACAGTCTCATCCTACTCCTCTTGAGACCTGTGTACCCACACCCAGCCCCTCGACCCCTACCTCCCCCTCTCTGCCCCCTGTAGGTGTCGCCTGAGCATCCAGGCTACAGGCACTCACCTTCATACCTGGGCCACACCCCCCTCCCCTAGGCTCTGCGCACCAGTACATCAGCATCCGCTCACCTCCAGATCCACGCATGCAGACCTGCACACCCGCATGCTCTGTCCAGCTCTGGGCAAGTACTGACCCATGCATCAGGGCCACACCCACCCCCAGCCCACAGAGATACAAACCCACCCCACTGCCCCTGAGCTCCGAGCATGTGCATACCCAGGCCCTGCCCTCCAGACCTGCACAGATGCACAGCCACATGCTCCCCACCAGGAACCCACGCATCTGTGTATTGACCTCTTGGCTAATGCACCCCCACCCCCTGCCCCACACACGTGCACACCCTTGCCCTAACCCACAGCACAAGCGCACTGCTCCCACACCTGGCAGGTGCTCACATGCATATAAGTGCTACATAGCCCTGCACACACATGCATCCCTGCCCCAACCCCCCTGACCTGCACCAGGGCCCCACCCACCCAATATCACCTGCCCCTGATCCATGTCCCACAACCCCTGGACCCCATACCCTGTGAAAGGACACACCCACGTCCTGCCCCTCTTTGTTTCCTGAACTCTGTATACCATATCCCACCCCTGATACATACTACCCCCACATTCCATGCTGCAAATCACATCCTGTTTTCACACCTGTCCTCATGCACCTGCACATCCTCCCATCCACCTCCCACCACACCCTACCTCTGTGTCTCCCATGCCACATCCTGCTCCTGTGCTCCAAGGCCTGCCTGAGCTGCACCCTGCCCCCATGGCCCCCGTACTGCACCTCCTCAATCCCACATTCCACACCCCATGCTCACAGGCATCAATGTATCCTCCCCAACCCATGCCTATATGTGCCCTGCAACCCATCACCACCCTGTTGTGCCCTGCCCCACTCACCACATCCTGCTCCACATCCATCCTGCAAAGCTTTAGACTACTGAAGGAAATAAACTTCCACAATAACCCTATCAAGGTATTTATATGCCTCGAATGCAGTAGAAGGTCACTAAGCATATCAAGATGCAGACAGATATAGTCCAGCCTAATGACCAAATTGAAACACCAGAGGAGAAACAGACTTTGGAACAACTAATCAAAGATGTTCATATAACTCTACTAAATAAAATAAATGGGATGGCTTATGATATAAGGGAGATGAAGAAGGGACTAGAAGAGCATAAAGAGGAACTTGAAAGAATGCATAGAAGAATAGAAGATATCAGAGAGATTAAAGATGCTGTAGATCAAATAAAAAATACGAGAGACACGCAACAGCAGATTTGAAGAGGCAGAAGAAAGAATAAGTGAACTAGAGGACAGGACAACTTATTCTGAAAACACAAAAGAGCAAATGGCAGAAAAGATGGAAAAATTTGAATTGGAGCTCAGGGAAATGATAGACAAAACAAAGCACACAAATACAAGAAGAAAGAAGAGTAAAAGGCTTGGAAGATTAGTTGAGGATATAATATATGTCCCAACTCTTATAAAAGACATAAATGTGCCAGTCAAAGAAGCCCAAAAAACTCCAAATAGAATAAATCTACATAGGCCTACCCCAAGACACATACTAATCAGTCTGCCATGATTGAAAAGAAGCAGAAAATCCTGAAAGCAGCAAGAGAAAAACAATCTACTACATACAAAGGAAACCACATAAGACTGAGTTCAGCTATTTAACTGGCACTATGGAGTCGAGAAGGCAGTGGTATGATATATTTAAGATCCTGAAAGAGAAAGACTTCCAGCCAAGAATTCTGTACTCAGCCAAATTGTCCCTCAAAATGGAGGGAGAGATTAAAATTTTCACAGACAAACATATGCTAAGAGAATTTTTCAACAAGAGACCAGGCCTACAAGAAATACTAAAGGGAGTTCTGCCCACTGAAAAAAAAAAAAAAAAGACAGGAAATGGAGGTCTGGAGAAGGGCACAGAATTGAAGAGGACCAGTAGGGGTAACTCAAAGAATAAAAAAGAGGGAAAAAATATATAAATCTGACAAATAAAATCTAAATGATAAGACCATGGATTCAAGAAATGCCTTTACAGTAATAACTTTGAATGTGAACAGACTTAACTTACCAGTTAAAAGATTCAGAATGGTAGAATGGATTAAGAAATATAATCCATCTATATACTGCTTACAGAAGATTCATCTTAGACACAAGGATACAAATGGATTGAAAGTAAAAGGATTGTGATGATATTAAGAATTACTGATTGTAAAAAGAAAAAAAGAAAAAAAAAGAAAGTAAAAGGATTGAAAAACGTGTTCCACTCAAGCTATAACCAAAAGAAAGCAGGAATAGCTATACTAATATCAGACAAAATGGACTTTAAATGTAAAGATATCATAAGAGACAAAGAAGGACACTATATATTAATAAAAGGGTCTGTTCACCAAGAAGAAATAATAATCGTAAATGTTTATGCTCCCAATCAAGGCGCTCCAAAGTACATGAGACAGACATTGGCAAAACTGAAGGGAGTGATAGATGTTTCAAGAACAATAGTAGGAGACTTCAATATGCCACTCTCTTCTATAGATAGAACAACCAGACAGAGGATCAACAAGGAAATAGAGAATTTGAACAATTTGATAAATAAATTAGACCTAACAGACATATATAGGTCGTTACACCTCAGACACCAGGATATACATTCTTCTCTAGCACTCATGGAACATTCTCCAGGATAGATCATATGCTGGGGCACAAAACAGATTTATATAAATTTAAAATTATCCAAAGCACTTTATCTGATCACAATGGAATGAAGCTAGAAATCAATAACCACCAAAGAATGAGAATTTTCACAAATATATGGCAATTAAATAACACACTCTTGAACAACCAGTGGGTCAGAGAAGAAATTGCTTGAGAAATTGGTAGCTGTCTGGAGACCAATGAAAATGAGAATACAACACATACAACTTATGGAATGCAGCAAAGGCTGTGCTGAGAGGGAAATTTATTGCTGTAAATGCCTATATTAAAAAAGAAAAAAGAGCAAAAATTGAGGACTTAACTGCTCACCTGGAGGAACTTGATGAAAACAACAAACTAACCCCAAAGCAAATAGAAGAAGAGAATAATGAAGATTAAAGCAGAGTTAAAAGAGTGGGAGAACAAAAGAACAATAGAAAGAATCAATAAAACCAAAAGTTGGTTCTTTGAGAAAATCAATAAAATAGATTGACCATTAGGAAAGCTGACAAAGAAAAAAAGAGAGAGGATGCAAATAAACAAAATCAGAAATGAAAGAGGGGTCATTACAACAGACCCTGAATAAATAAAAAAGAATCATAGGAGTATACTATAAACAACTAAACATGAACAAACTATAAACAATTTAGATGAAATGGACAAATTCCTGGAAACACACAAACAAGCTACACTGAGTCAAGAAGAAATAGAAGATCTCAACAAACCAATCACAAGTAAAAAGATTCAATCAGTCATCAGAAATCTTCATACAAAGTAAAGCTCAGGGCCAGATAGCTTCACAAGGCAATTTTATCAAACATTCCAAAAAGAACTAACACCAGGCCTGCTCAAACTTTTCCAAAAAATTGGGGAAAAAGGAACACTACCTGTTCTAGTTTGCAAGTTGCCGGAATGTGATATACCAGAAATGGAATGGCTTTTCAAAAGGGGAGTTTATTAAGTTGCAAATTTAAAGTTCTAAGGCTGTGAAAATGTCTAAATTATGGCACCAACAACAGATTACCTTTACTTGAGAAAGGCCAACAAAATTCAGGGCTTCTCTCTCAACTGGAAAGGCACATGGCAAACATGACGACAGCTGCTAGCTTTCTCTCTAGGCTTCCTGTTTCATGAAGCTTCCCCAGGGGTGTTTTCCTTTTTCATCTCCAAATGTCTCTGGCTGCATGGGCTCTTGTAGCTCCTAAGCTTTATCCAAAATGGTTCCTTCTTAAAGGGCTCCAGTAAGCAACCCCACCTTGAATGGGTAGAGACACACCTCCATGGAAACCATCTAATCAAAAGTTACCACCTACAACTGGGTGGGTCACACCTCTATGGATAATCAAAAAGCTCCCACCTAGCAATATTGAATGAGTATTAAAGGACATGGCTTTTCTGGGGTACACCACAGATTCAGACCAGCATACTACCTAACTCATATTATGAAGCTAATACCACTTTAATACCAAAACCAGGTAAAGATGCTATTAGAAAGGAAAACTACAGATCAATCTCCCTAATGAACATAAATACAAAAATTCTAAACAAAATACTAGCAGATCGAATCCAACAACACATTAAAATAATTATACATGACAACCAAGTGGGCTTTATATCAGCAATGCAAGGATGGTTCAACACAAGAAAATCAATTAATATAATACAGCACATTAACAAATTGAAAGGGAAAAATCCAATGATCATCTTCATTGATACTGAAAAAGCATTCGATAAAACTCAACGTCCTTTTCTAATAGAAACACTCAGAAGTAGGAATCAAAGGTAGCTTCCTCAATATGAAAAAAACATCATACTCAGTGGTGAGGGAATGAAAGCTTTCCCCCTACAATCAGGAATGAGACAAGGATGATCTCTGTTACCACTATTATTCAACATTGCACCATCTCTGTTACCACTATTATTCAACATTGCACCAGAAGTTCTCTCTAGAGCAATCAGGCAGAAAAGAGAAATAAAAGCATCCAAATTAGAAAGGAAGATGTAAAACTTTCATTATATGCAGATCACATGATACTATACTTGGAAAATCATGAGAAATATACAGCAAAGTTACTTGAGCTAATAAATTCAGTAAGATGACCGGATATAAAATTAAAGTGCAAAAAACAGTAATGTTTCTATACACAAGCAATGACCTAATTAAAGAGTCAATTAAGGAAAAAATTTCATTCAAAATAGCAACAAAAAGAATAAGGTATCTAGGAATGAATTTAACCTGTGGCATAAAGGGCTTGTACACAGAAAACTGCATTCCATGCTCGTGGATAGGAAGGTTAAGTGTAGTTAAGATGTCAGTTTTACCCAAATTGATCTACAGATTCAACACAGTACCAATCAAAATTACAACAACCTAATTTGAAGACTTGGAAAAGGTAGTTACCAAATTCATCTGGAAGGGAAAGAGATCCCGAATAGCTAAAAACATCCTAAGAAGAAGAATTAAGTGAAAAGGTTAACACTCCTGATTTGAAAACTTATCAAATTTTCAAATTTTGAAATGTGAAAACAGCGTGGTACTGGCCCAAAGATAGAAGAAGTATTGACCAATGGAATGGAATCGAAAGCATAGAAATAGACTACCAAATCTATGGTAAACTGATCTTCAACAAGGCCCCCAAATCCACTGAACTGGGACAAAATAGTCTTTTCAATAAGTGGGCCTGGGAGAACTGGATATCAATAGCCAAAAGAATGAAAGAGGATCTTTGCCATACACGCTATACAAAAATTAACTCAAACTGGATCAACACCAAAATATAAGAACCAGTACCTTAAAGCTGGTGGAAGAAAATGTAGGGAAACATCTTCAAGACCAAGTAATAGGAGGTAGCTTCCTAAACTTTACACCCAAAGCACAAGCAACAAAAGAAAAAGTAGATAAATGAGAACTCCTCAAAATCAAATGCTTTTGTGCCTCAATAGACTTTGCCAGAAAGGTGAAGAGGCAGCCAACTCAATGTGAAAAATTATTTGAAAACCACACATCGAATAAAGGTTTGAAATCTTGTATGTGTAAAGAAATCATAGCACTCAACAACAATAGAACAACCCAATTATAAAATGGGCTAAAAACATGATAGGCATTTTTCTGAAGAGCAAATATTGATGGCTCAAAAGCACATGAAGAGGTGCTTATTTTCATTGGCTATAAGGGAAATACAGATCAAGACTACAATGAGATACCACCTCACACCTATAAGAATGACTGCTATTAAACAAACAGGAAACTACTAATGTTGGAGAGGATGCAGAGAAATTGGGACACTAATGCACTGCTTGTGGGAATGTATAATGGTACAGCTGTTATGGAAGACAGTCTGGTGGTTCATCAGAAAACTAAATATTGAGTTGCCCTATGACCTGGCAATACGACTTCTTGGTATATACCCAGAAGAGCTGAAAGCAGCGATACAAACAGACATTTGCACATTCATATTTATAGCAGCATTGCTCACAATCGCTAAAAGACAGAAACAATCCAGGTGCCTATTAACAGACAAGTGGATTAACAAAATGTGTTATATACATATGATGGAATGTTATGTAGCAGTAAGACAAAATAATGTCCTCAAGCACATGACAAGATGGATGAGCCTTGCAGACATAATGCTGAGTGAAATAAGCTGGACACAAAAAGACAGATACTGTATGATTCCACTTTTATGACAATGGTAAGGGTAAGATCAGAGGCTTATAATATAGACTATAGGGGACCTAAAGATACATGGAAACTAGATATGGGTGAACGGTTAGCTAATGAGGTTGAACTTAAATGTAAGGGAATAGAAAGAAGTGAAGGCAGTTCACCAGTGGGTCTATACATAATATTACCACTTTAAAGGTGATCATGATTGAAAGGGGTTGTACAGAGCCATGTGTCCCACCCGTTAACACTATAAATATAAATATGTTCTTACATAAACTGCTGCAAAGGTTTGAATATTATACAAAGAGTTTATAAGTTTGGTTTATAGGGAGAAACTGCTATTGCATCCTATGAGCTATGTTTAATAGAAAAACATCAACAATATTGCAGCAATACCAGGGGTAAATAATGGGGGACGGACAAGAGCTAAGGGGAGGTTTGATTCTTCTATTTGGTGAAGGTATATTTTGTTGGTTATCTTTCTCTTGGGTACAATGAAATTATCTAACATTGACAATGTTGATGGCCTGTTGACTTTGGGCATTATACATGATGCCCAATGAATGGAGGTGGCTGAAAGATGTAGTGACTGAGAAGTAACTGATGAACGATGGTGTATACATATGATTGAATATTGTGCTGCTACAAAAAGAAACGAAGTTGTGAGGTATGCAACATTGTGAGTGAACCTCTGGGACGTTTGGTGAGGCAAAATGAACCAGAAACAAAAGAGCAAATATTGTATGGTCTCATTTAGAAAATGCTTATAAGACAGCAGGGGCCTAGATTGTAAGATCTTATAGCAGTCACTTTTATTATGGAGCCATATTTGTTACTTCTGCATTTGGGGAGGCTGTTTTATGTATGTGTAACCTGTATTTTAGAGATAAGAGTGAAGCTAGTCAGGACGGGATAAAGGTAATTTAGAATACAGGGGTAAGGAAGACCTTGTCTGTATTTTAGAACCTCATCTACTCTTTGAGACCAAAAGAAGAAAAGGTTTATTTTGTCCAGAACAGAAATTTTCTGTAGCACATAATCTAACTCAGCCTGTCTGGATAAGACCATTTAAACAATCCAAACACAGGGAGCCCAGAATAAGAATGAGGGCCTTTAATCCTATATAGCTTAATGCAATGCCTAGATAAATCCCAGAGTATATTATGCAGATAATTAAAAAAAATATTGGCAAAGTCCCTTGAGGGATTAGAGAAAAAATGTGGAACTATTAAACTTCACCACTGGAGAAACCCCTGATATTGTGTCAAATATTAGGGACACCTAAATCAATAGGCCAAGGCCTTGACCATGAGACTTGTTCTTTTGAAGCCAATGTATATAGCGAGAAGCTTAGCTTACCTATAGGTATGCCTGAGAGTTACTTCTGGAGGACCTCTTTTTTTGCTCAGATGTAGCCTCACTCTCTCAAAGCTCAACTCTGTTAAGTGAAATAATTGCCCTTCTTCCTATGTGGGACATGACATCCAGGGGTGAAAGTCTCCCTGGTGACATGGGAGATGACTCCCAGGGATGAGCCTAGGGCCTGGCACCATGGGATCAACAATCCCATCTTGACCAAATAGGGAAAAGAAGTATAACAAATAAGGTATCAGTGGCTGAGAGAGTTCACATAGAATCTAGACGCTGCTCTGCAGCAAGCCTAGGCAAGCTTCAGCTAGACATTTCTACCTGTCATAGTTTGCCAAACCCCAACCAAAACCATTTCTGCCCAAATTAAAAAAAACACCTAGGGTGTTATATGAGATTCTACGAAGGTTCTATGCACTAGGGTAACTTTCCAGAAATCTACAGCCTCTATATAGGTCCCCAGACTAGAAAAGTCCTGAAATGCAGAGGGGCCAGCCTCTCTAAAACATCAACAATCCCATATTATCAACAGCCCATTCCAACATGAAAAAGTTAGAATGGCCATAGCCCAAATACCCCTAAAGAGTGGGAGAAAGATCAAAGTTTATACTGGAGCTATACAGAGAAGGTAGGGTTTAACAAATGAGTATGATTGCTAATTATTATATTGATATTTCCCTTAGTCTCCAGTATCTTAGAGCAGCTAGAAGTAAAAACCTAAAATTGTGGAATTGTAACCCTTTTATCAAACTCTAAAATCTGTTCTATGTCTATTTGTTGCAATGTGCTTTTTTTTTTTTTTTTGCATGGACAGGCACAGGGAAATGAACCCGAGTCTCTGGTACGGCAGACAAGAATTCTGCCTGCTGAGCTACTATGGCCCATTCAATATTGCTTTCTTATGTATGTTATTTTTCACAAAAAAAGAAAATAGTTGATTTGATGACAAATGTACAGCTATATGATGATATTGTCAACCATTGATTGTATACTTTGGATGATTGCATGGTATGTGAATACATAATATAGATCCATAAAAATAAGAACAAAATAAAAAAACAGTAATGTGAGAATTGGAACTTGGAGAATAATAATGCTATATGAAAAAGTGGATCTTCCCAACCATAATGATTTCAGATTTAAATGCATTGCATATGAGAGGCAATAAGGACTGAGCGACAGCAGTGCTGAGAGGTGCCAGCTGATAGTCCAAGGAAATTAAAACATAAGAAGTGGATGAAAATATAAAATCCCAGACATGTAGGGTTCTTTGGTACAGAAAAAAAAAGGTCCTAAATATATCAGTAGTCCTGGAAGGTATTTCTATGAATAAAGTTATATGGTCTTAACAGTGATCATACTTCAGAAAAATGCATTTGAAATATGTTCAGAGTCTTTTGTTTAGAAGGGGTATGTTGTGTATTTTAGAAATATTCATCGACTATTATTAAAACATTTTGGCATTAAGAAAATGAACCCAATGGACAGCACAATAATACCTAATTGTAATGTAATTATGTTAAAACACTGAATGAAGCTGCATCTGAGCTATAGTTTTTTTTGTTTGTTTGTGTCTTCTGTTTTTTTTCTTTTTCCTTTTTTATTATTATTATTTTTTTCTCTATATTAACATTCTATATCTTTTTCTGTTGTTTTGCTAGTTCTTTTCCTAAATCGATGCAAATGTACTAAGAAATGATGATCATACATCTATGTGGTGATGTTAAGAATTGCTGATTGCATATGTAGAATGGAATGATTTCTAAATGTTGTGTTAATTTCTTTTTTTTCTTTAATTAATAAAAAAAAAAAGTGAACTAAAAAAAAAAAGAAAACGAACCCTACACCTTGGAGTTGACTCTAGAATCAAAGGATTCCAGATCAGTGATTCTGGAGCCTCTCAAAAATAATAGAATTGGAGGGCTGAAAGAAAACGTCCCAAAAAAGAGCAATTTCACCTTCTACCCCCCCCCCCCAGGAATTACTGATAGTAGTGCTGGAATCGGGATGTGGCAGGTTTTGGAAAGGACATTTTACAGTTTCTCTCTATCCTGTGTCTTAGCAACAAGATATAACTTCTGCACAGCATTAGAGTCTGCTGAATTACAAACTGCTTGAGGGCAAAAACTAGATTACTTTTGTGTCTGTAGCTCTTTCAGAACCCTATCACAGTTCTTTAAGCATTTCATGTGCTAAATGAATAAATAAATGGAAGCAGGCAGATAGGGCAGGAAAATGTTCTTTTCCCTCCCACTGTCTCTTACCCCTTAAGTTCACTGGGTCCTGCTCTAGAGAGACTTGTGAAGGAGATCAAATTTGTCTTTAGTGTACTTGACCTACAAGACATTCTTTCTCCCAGGCGTCCAGTGTGTCCTCCTATCCAAGGTCATTTCACCATTGAATCCTAATAAGGCCTTTTCCTCCCAGGTAACATCCCATCCTATGACCTCCCCTAATCCTCATCTAAGTTTATTTGTTATTTATCCTGTTTCTTGCTTTCTGTAACAAGTGTACAAAGTTAGGATCAAGTCATCTAGGGAGTGAGGATTAAACAGAAGTGAGCTTTCAAATTCTTGCCTCAGAATGTAACTGGGGTATAGCACTTCCCACCATGTCTCATCATATCTAAAACTAAGTACATAGCCCCACCCGTGTTGGACAATATTTACCCATCTCCTAAACCTTTTTTCCTCTCTCTAAGGACAGTTTTGTGCGATTCCAGGGTTGTTTGACTGTTAAAGGCAGATAAGCCACAGAAGCATAGGGCAACCCTTCTGAGATCACAGTAATTTCCATCATTCATGCCTCAAAGTTACTGTCCTCCATATGCTAATATATTGGGAAAGTATATGTTCCCTGCTAGAACAGTAATTTCTTTCTATGTGTGAGTTATCCTATCCTACACTGGCTTACAGGAAGTGAAGAAACAATCACTATTTTTGTTTAAATTATGGAGACTCAATATTAAGGATTTATTCCGTCATTTATGAAACAGTCACCATATGCCTTCTATGTACAAGGCATATTCACCTGCTTGGGGGATTCTGATAATTAATTCCTTAGTATATTGGTTTGTTTTCTGTTACTCCATCAGCGAAATTCTTCAGAGAGGTTGTTGTAAATGGTTCAGTTACAAAAGCAAACAATACTCAAACATACTTAAAACTCAGACGGCTTTTAACTGCCATTGACACATGTTCCCAGGTTTTATTTAAAGGAAAGAACGACTCAAGTACCAGGTGTGGCTATAAAATAATGTTATTTCTTTTAAAAGTAAACATCAGGGTGGGCATCTGTGGCTCAGTGGCAGAGTTCTCGCCTGCCGTGCTGGAGACCTGGGTTTGATTTCTAGTGCCTGTCCATGCAAAAAAAAAAAAAAGGTAAACATGGGGTGCACTGATGGTTCAGTAGTAAAATCCTTGCCTTCCTTGCGGGAGACCTGGGTTCGATTCCCAGACCATGTACCCTCCCCTCCCCCCCAAAAAGAAAGTAAACATAATAGAGCTTACCCATCCAAAGACATAGTCTCCCCGTTTGTGTAGCCATCTGAGAGGCAGCACCTTTGTTCTGTTGGTGTGGCAAAATCTATATGTCCTTTGGGATGATACCTTCCTTCAAGAAGCCGTTCCTCACCCACAAGTCTAGGTTCAGTGCCTTGATTCTGGACTCTGAGAGTATACTATACTTGTATCAATCAGCATACACCCAGTGCTGAATTGTCAGAGCACTGTGTTAGATAATATTAAAGATATATTTTAAAAAGGGCATGCCTCTACTCTCAGGAAGTTCAGTCTAATGGGAAACATAGACATGTGATTTATGTTATAATACAACTTGATGGGTGCTCTTAGAGATATCAACTATCATTGTGACAGATACAACTGATATGGGGAGGAATCTAGTAGCGATAGCATCTCAGAACAGTTCTAAAAGTACTCTGCCCGCCAACTCAATTCAAAACAGTGTCCTGGGAATGGCAGCACAACCAGATGAGAACAGAAGAACCTGAGACTAGAGGTAACATTCTTCTACTAAAATACTTGCACAGAATTTCACAATGAAGGGTATGCAATGTTAATGGTTGTCAAAGTAGTGTTCATTACATCACTTGAATAGAAACCAATACAGACAGAGAATTCATAGACTCTATCATCCATATCTCTCTCACCAAAAAAAAAAAAAAAAAGGTTCTAGTTTCAAGAACTAAGTATAATGCTTCTCTGATCCTGAAAGAACTGAATAGTCTAGAAGGGTGTGGCATCTTACTAAGATAATTTAGAGCTTTTCTGTGGATGAAAATACAACCAAAAATTAAGAACAGCGATCTTTAATAATTATGTCATCCACATTTTGGAAGTTTCTTTCATTACTGTATCATTTCTTTTACTGTGCAGAAAAAAAGTTTTCAATTAAAATATTAGTTAACTTTTTTAAGCTAAAGTTTGTCTCTATCAGAAATAGTTATGAGGATGACAATTTATGTTGCAATCAGTTATTTCGTATGATTCATGAAGAAACACCTTTAAAAATAACTTTGTAATAAAGACAGAAAACTGTTCACGATTGTGATTCATCATAATTATTTTTGAACATTTGGTAAATCCTATTTCTGTGAACTTTTAAGAAGAACTTTAAAACCCTTCAAGAGCTTGTGTAAGGCCCTCCTTTATGAATTCGTTAAAGGCTTCACTTTGTGAAGAAAATGGGTTTGAGGTGAGTATCGCATGAGACAGCATAGTTACAAATGTGTTCCTGCCCTCTCATCTTTTCACTTTCTCTTCTGAGAAGTTCAAATAAATCAGGTATTAGTTTGGGGGAACTATGGTAATTTAGAAACAACTTGAGCCTGTAACCCTTCAAATATGGCATGCTCACTACTTCTGGGTCTGAGGGACAAGCAGGGGGTGCGGATGGGGGTGTTGAAGGGTTTCTCTTTCACAAGAGAGGATGGCAATGTTACCATGCCAATTCTTACAGAGACCTGCAGTAGAGCCACAGAGATTTTCATATGAAAATGAGAGAGGATATAGCAGTGGTAACTAACTGGTACCCCATGCTATATTTGGCATTTGTTCCTGATTTGCTTAGTTAAACTGAATTTTCTGCTTAATGTTTGTGATTACTGTTTTGGGAATGGACAGGATACCACTCTGCGTTGTACAGAATGTGCACACGCAGCTGTCAACTCCATTTTCCCCTAAAGGCTATGAACAGTTTATTCTAAGGTGACAGATATTATTCTGCTGCATGGATCATGAGTAGAGCAATTAAAAAGCATATCAGTATTATGAGGGAAATCTGCATTCTTAGCATGTATGTGATTAATTCCCTTTCTGGACACCAACAACGATACCCAGGGCTTCTAATCTTACATGGAAATTCTTAAAGGTTCAGAAAATGAAATTTTAACCAAATACAGGACTGTAATTCCTGTTATTCTTCCAATAATTATTTTTTAATCAACACATAGACTTGAATAGCCATTTGAATTATGTGTTTCTTTTATAAGATCCAAAGGCATCTGGCCCTTTGTGAACATCTTGCCTACCCCTCTTGTTCCCTGTGGGTTCCCTTGACCCAGGTACTTTTAGTCCCAGTGCTACCTCAGGGATGCCCAAATCCTTTCTGTGTTGAAATATCCCACCTAAGTTTCCCCTCTCAAGAAAATGTCTCCACTGCCCAAGCTCCATCCCTTCTTTATGGTCCCTCCAGCTTAAAATATCCATGAATAGTGATTCGTTCCCTAAAGGTCCTAATGTTGTCTTTCAAAGGACAAGGAAGAAGAAAAGCTTCTCTAGGAAGTTCATGAATCCTCACTTGAAATTGTAAAATGTTGTGTATTTGAAACAGAGAAGGAGGTATGCACAGATTTTTTCCAATTCTCAAAGAGGTTATTAGTATCCCCCAAAAGATTAAGATTGCACTAAGAGCTATTGTATTAAGGTTGATATATTTTCCATTTGAAGATGATTTATATTTTAACAGATCTCCTGGAAGTAATGCTTTAACCTAAAGAAATGTTTCTGCAATAAAGGAAATAAAGGGTTCCAATGGTGCTAAAATATTACTTGGGAGGAGACTTTTAGGGAACTTCTCCACATTATATGGACAACTACTTATTTCCCTGCTCTGTTTAATAATGGCGACGAAGGGCTTTGTGCCTCCTGCTTCACTCTGAGGTTCTGGCCATAATGAATACTGAGCTATAACGTATTAGAATGTTAACATAAATGCCAAAATGGGATGGGGAAGCATTGAGTTCACTTCAGTTTAACAAACTTTTTTGTGTGTGTAAAGCACAGTGCTAGGTGGTATAAGAGAGAGAGAAATAAAATCCTTTAAGTTCTGAATTTCCAGAACCTGACAGTCCCTATGATGGCTAGGAGGAGTATACACACACACACACACACACACACACACACACACACACACACACTCACACTCTCAAACACACTCAAGCATAAATATAAATATATTAATGTATGAAAGACTTTGACATTTATTACTGTATAATATTGGAAAAGAGGGCATTAATGCTGACTAGAGACCACATGGAAACCTTAACTAAAAGTAGTAACAAGGCCATCAGTCCTCAAACCCTTGTGCCCTACCTCTCTCAACTCCTATTTTCCAAACAATTACTCTCTCATCCTTTTTAAAAAAACAGATTGAGATTAGGTCCATTTACCTTTATTTATTTCTTTGTTCTTTGTTAGGAAATATTTCAGATCTACAATAAGGTATATATAATACCACAATAAATACCCATGTACCTACCACCCAGCTCTTTAGTAGATAAAGTTGAGTACCCACATGCAAGAATTCTCTTTTAATAACACACCCTGTGGTAGGCAGTTTCAAAGATGGCTCTCACCCACTCCTGATTTCTAGTATTCACACCTTTAATATCCTCCCTTTGAGTGTGGGCTGGATCTAGTGACTTGCTTCTAATAAATAGAATACAGCAAAAATGCTGGGATGTGATTAGGTAAAATAGACTGATTTCCTTCTTTCTAGCAATCTTTTTTGCTCTCTCACTTGCTTACTCAGATGAAGCCTGCTGTCATGTGAAATGCTCACATAGCGAGGAACCAAGGGAGGCTTTCAGCCAACAGCTTTGTGAGGAACGGAGGTCTTAGTGTATCCTCCTGTGAGGAACTGAATCCTGTCTGCAACCATGTGTGTTAGCTTGGGAGCAGATCCTCCCCAGCACAGCCTTCAGATGAGATTGCATCCCTGACTGACACCTTGGTTGCAGCCTTGCAAGACACCCTGAGTCAGAGGATCCAGCCAAACTGTGCCTGGATTCCTGAAAATTTGTGTTGTTTTAAGCTGCTAAGTTTTAGGGTAATTTGTTATGTGGCAATAGGTAGTTGCTACACTTTGCAGTGTGCTGCTTATATTTCCCATACATGTCTTTTTATATACTATTTTTTATGCATCATTCCCAAGCATGCCTTTTACAATATGTATGTATCTATAATGTATGCTAATTGTATTACATGTTTCAACATTCATATACATGTAGTTATAATGTTTGTGTCATTAATGGGTAGCTTTTTCCTTATCCATTTTTTTTCACTTTACAACTCATATTTGCCCCTCAAGGAGATTTTTTCTCTCTTTCTCAGCCCCTATGAATTCTAGTCTCCTAGAGCCCAACACTTTCCTATTCAATTTACCTGCAGTTGTCCCAAACTAGTGAATTAAGCCTGGTCTCACCTTAGGTGAAGCTCACATTACTTCTTCCCATATTGCTCTCTAAACCAAAATCTGGGCCTAGGCTCATCAACATTGCATGGTTCATCACTTCAGTTCCCTTCAATAATGGTGCTTTCCAGAGTGCTGCACATCTCAAACTTTAATGTGCACAGGATTACCTGGTGTGCTGGTTTGAAAGGATGTATGTCCCCTAGAAAAGCCATATTTTAATCAAAATCCCATTTCATAAAGGTAGAATAATCCCTATTCAATACTGTATGTTTGAAACTGTAATCAGATCATCTCCCTGGAGATGTGATTTGATCAAGCATAGTTGTTAAGCTGGATTAGATGAGGACATGTCTCGACCCATTTGAGTGGGTTTTGATAAGTTTCTGGAATCCTATAAAAGAGGAAACATTTTGGAGAATGAAGGAGATTTCTGAGAGAGCAGAGAACAACATAGCCACGAGAAGCAGAGAGTTTACCAGCCGGTGACCTTTGGAGATAAAGAAGGAAAATGCCTCCTAGGGAGCTTCATGAAACAGGAAGCCAGGAGAAGAAGCTAGCAGATGACACCATGTTCGCCATGTGCCCTTCCTGATGAGAGAGAAACCCTGACCGTGTTCACCATGTGTCTTTCCAGATGAGAGAGAAACTCTGACTGTGTTCGCCATGTGCCCTTCCACTTGAGAAAGAAACCGTGAACTTCATCAGCCTTCTTGAACCAAGGTACCTTTCCCTGGATGCCTTAGATTGGACATTTCTATCGACTTGTAATTGGGACAGTTTCTTGGCCTTAGAACTGTAAACTAGCGACTTATTAAATTCCCCCTTTTAAAAGCCATTCCGTTTTTGGTATGTTGCATTCTGATTCACTAGGCCCAGGGAAGACCTTAGATTGCATTTCTGTGAAGCTTTCATGTGTTTGTGATACTCTTCATAACATGTAGTACATTGTTGAGTAGCAGTGTTCCAGAGGCTAGACATTGCTCTCTCTCTTTCCAAAAATTGTTTTCAGGTGACATTTCAATTTATTATGTACGGCAATAAAGGAATTTAAAATAGCCTTCACAAATGGTGAAAAGTGACCCCTTTCAATAAAGATAAGGTGGGCCAAAATAAAATCAAAAGATATAAGGAAAGGTTTCACTCAGTGTTATCTTTAAAAAAGTCTGCACACATTTATTCACTTAAAACAGATTTTGATTTTTAACTTGAAAAAAGGCTGTCAAATATATCTGTAAAAGGTAAGAGAAAAGGCAAATGTCAGTGGATATCACTTTTTGGGTGATGAATTTTTTTGGAATGATGTCAGTGTTGATAAAATTCTGATGGGTTTTTGAAAAGTGAAGAGCCTAACTGAAGAATGGATTCTTCTTTCTCTTCTTTTCTTTCTATTTCTTTAAACTGCAGAATGAAAAGAGAGAAAATAACAATTACACATTAACCAGTGCCGGTGACTTTCTAAATCTAAGAAAATAGTCAGCCTTGTGTATGTCTGCTGTATTTGTGTGTTTGTTATATATCAACAAGGAAAGAAGAACATCACCTTTTCCTCTTGTCAGTTGCACCCTTGGTTATCAGGGTGTTAGTGCATCCAAGGCTTCAGCCACGTGCTTCAGAGCACAACTTTGTCTCCCTTGTGCTCATCAACATAAATACTTTTTTAAAAAAATTATTAGGGAAATTGTAAGTTTGCAGAAAATGCGGAGTTCCTGTCTACCCCCCTCTATTATTAACACTGCATAGTATGGTAACTTTGTTACAATTGATGCAAGAATATTATAATTATACTATTAACTATAGTCCATAGTTTATAAGGTCCACTGTATTGCATATTTCTATGGGATTTAAAATTTTTTTATTCTAGTAACATACACAACCTGGAATTTCCTCTTTCTGATTTTTTTTTACAATTGACAGGCCATTCTGAGATTTAAACAAATTTTTCTATATTAAGAACATCATATGAACTCTACTTCTGACCAAGATGGAATAACAGAGCCTGTATTTGCCCTTCCACTACTTTTTTTAAACGTTTTTTATTGTTTAATGTAGCATATATACAAAGAAAAGAAAGAAAAAGCAATGATTTTCAAACTACACATCAATAAGTAGATACATATGGATTTCAAAGTTTGTTACGGGTTACCATTCCACTGTTTCAGATTTTTCTTTCTTGCTGCTCCAAAACACAGGAGGCTAGAAGAAATATATTTTTTCTTTTTTTGTGAAAAATAACATGTATGCAAAACAATAAATTTCAAAGCACATCACAACAATTAGTTGTAGAACAAATTTTAGAGTTCAGTATGGATTACAATTCCACTATTTTAGGTTTTTACTTCTAGCTGCTCTAAGATAATGGAGACTAAAAGAAATATCAATATAATGATGCAGCAATCATACTTGTTTGTGAAACCCTACCTTCCATGTATAACTCCACCATCACCTTTGACATTTCTCCCACTCTTCAGGGGTATCTGGGCTAGGCTCTTTCTAACTTTTCCTTCCACACTTTTTAAAAGAACCTCAAAACAAGACAAAATATGTGAACTACCTAGCTTGGTCTCTTGAACTCTCAGATTCTTGTCCTTCAACTCATGGAATCTACTGGGCTCCACCTTAGTTCCCACTCCCCATGTCCTGTCCTGGAAATTTTCTGAAGACAATATGCTAGGGGATTAGAGGACTCAGGTTGTTTCTTTCCCATATTTCTGGGAACACTTTCCCTTGTTGCTTAATATTTTGTGACTTGCAAACTGTTGCTTCATGTTCTCTTGTTTTCATTTTTGTTGTTTCATGCAGGAGTATAAATACAAATGATGTTACTCCATCGTGGCAGAACCCACAAGTCTCCCATTTTTTTTAATAGGGGAAATTGAGGCCAAAAGCAGCTAACTGGCTTGCCCAAATTTATGCTAGTTAGTGGCAGAGTCAGATCCCAGAGATTTTGGCCTCTAATCTGAAGTTGAGACAGGAATGCTTCTTGTTCATCCAGTTTCTGGGGCAACTTGAGACCAAAAGAATAACTAACCAGGCATAGATAAAACAAATGGCTATGACTTGAGGATTTCTGAAGGTTTCAGGTAAGGTACCCACTTTCCTATCAACAGCAAGTACTTACTGCACACCTATATGCAGTGACTTTTGAGAGACATTTCTAGGAAGAAAAAAGTAGGTGCCACCATTTCTAGTGACAAGGGGCTCAACATCTACTTGGGATAAAAGGTTGCACATGAAACATCTCTATGACTAAAGTACGGTTAGCTTGTTATTTAATGACTCACTCAACTGTGCAGCTGAGTCAGGAGGGGTCACAGTGTGTGGGCTTTTCTCAGGAAAGCCTTCTCAGAGAAGGGAGGCCTTGGACCGCATCTCCTGAATGGGTAGGGCAGTAAAGGCAAGACATTGTCTCCACCTGGCCCATGTTAAAATGTGCTCAGTCTCAGATGGTCCTTGGCTATAAGAAAAGGCCGATCCTTGGAGCTGGGGAAGGAAGAAAGGAGTAGACGTAGGTGATGATGAAAGTCCTGTGGTGAGGAGGGTGTCTGGTAAGGTACCCCCTATGCCTACTACTTGCTTATGACTAGGGCTGCCTCTACTCTACTAAACCAAAAATAAATCCTCCAAGATAGACAGGTTTTATAGGAAAACACAATATTCCTGCTTTCTTTTCCTCTTTCTTGCCTCTGTCCATCCATTCTGTTCTTTGAAGCTTTTAATGGAGCTATTACTATTCACTTCAGAGGAGATAGCATGTTACAAACAAACCAAACAAAAATTACTATTGTCTTCCCAGATCAGGAAAGTCTGTGCTGTTCACTTGAAGCTGCAGGACTCACACTCCAGACCCTAATCGTTCAGTCATTCCCCGGACACGTGTTGAGCACCTACTATGCACCTGTAGTTGTGCTGGGGGCTGAGGACTCACTACTGCCTAAGATGCATGGCTTACCTTACTTCAGGCCCAGAGGGGAGACATACACTTAGACAAAGATGATCAAACTGTTAAATGCTAAAACAGGGATGAGCAAAATGCTATGGGAGCACAGGAGAAAAGATGCTTAGCTGGGCAGAAGAGAGGAGGCAGCTGGGTTTGTGCCCAAGAAGGTTCTCCCAGTCCTGAAGGATCACTAGGAGTTTAACTGGCAGTGAAGGGGAGGGCAGGAAGGAGGTCAATGCAGGTAAAGGACAGTGACAGAGATGGGTGTGTGTATGTGTACTTACCCAGGAATGAAATGGCTGGAGCGTGGGGCAGAGTGGAAGGGCCTGGCAAGCAGATTGGGGCTATGAATACCATCTAAGGAGTTGGCCTTTTAAGTCTTCTGCCTCCCCAACACACGCATGTTCCTCTTTCTGTCACCATTCCCTTCTCCACTTGCCTGGCTCAGTGCCCTTCCATTCTCTGCACCTCTTATCTAAACTGATCAACTTTATTTATTAAATCATGCATTTGTTCACATGCCAACTTTATTGCTTTCCTTCTATGTACCAATGCCATGTCAACTTGAAACACTCATTTATGCCTGCTGCATGTTTGACACACAAAACCCAAAGATGGCAGAACAGTCTGTGGTCTCCATCTAAGTGCCTTCCCCATCATTCCTGTGCCCTTCTGGAGGGTTTGGCCAAGCCCTCTGGAAGCTGGGCCCTCCCAGCTGCATACAGTGTTGGAGTGTTGGTGTTAGACATACTTGTAAAGACTCTAGTTCACACCCAATCATTTTCTCTCCAGTTGTCTCCTTCACTTATGGGCAGGACTGAAACACAGCATAACAACTGCTGCCATCAAGAAGTCTGACAAAAAAAGTGTGCACCTGAAGCCTCTTCTCTGAGCAGGGAGGTGGGAGTGGGCACTGGGCTTGCCATGGAGGAAGCTGTTGTCAGGGAGGGAAAAGGACCCCAGAGGAGATGGTTTTCTTGTAGTGGCAGTGGCTCGGCTTCCCAGGTAGATGGAATTGGTTCAGATCCCTGGGAGGGGGAACTGATTGACACCAGCAAACAAAGGAGAAAGGAAACTGCTGAGGGTCTGCCCCCAGGAAATACCTGAAGCAAAACTGAGGGAGGGGCTCCTTCCATCTTCACAGTGGCACTCTCCCCATAGCAGGTATGACCCAGAAGTGCATGGGACAATGTACATGCTTCAGTCATCTATCTGGGCTTGATGGGGGTGGCAAAGTGCAAACGCACCCAGGGGGTCACACTTCCTATCTCTGGTTTGCAGTTGGTACCTGTCCTCTATCGCCAGCTATCCCACCCATGACTTCTGGTCTCCTCCAAGCCAGGAAGTTGGCACAACCCAGGAGTTTAGATTTCCTTCAGGAAATGTGCTCTCTTTCCCCACCCAACTCCTTTCTCAGTCAACAGAGGTGGCCAAGTCCTTTCCCTTTGCAGACTTGTCACCAGGGCTGGGGTGGAACAAGGCCACAACCTGAAGAGGTTACCATTTAATGTCAGGGATGTCAGGGAACACCCCTGGAATACCAATCCAAAGCTCTTCTTTGTAGCCTGGCTCAAACTGAAAGCTTCTGTGAAGGCTTCTTTTCTGTATTTGCTCTCCTTCCCTCAGGCTATCCTGAATTACAATGATATATGTGCACTTGGTTTAGCTTCCCTAGAAAATCACTGGCTCTTAGGGGGAACATCCAAGCCTTCCTCAAGTTTATAACATCCATAGTGCCTATCACAGTGCTTTGTACAAGGTAGGTGTTTATAAATGTTTGCTGAATGAATCACTGGGGCCTTGGAATCACTATTACCATCAATGGTGTTTCTTTTTTATCTGCCTAAGGCTCGAATGTTTTAGAAAGGGTCTTCAAATTCCCCTTCTTTCTTCCCTTTCTCCCTCCTTTCCTCCCTCCCTTCCTCTCTCTCTTTGTCTCCCTCCCTCCCCCACTCCTCATCTTTTCTTTGCTCCTATGTAGTTTCTGCTCTGTGACAGGGTATGATTCTGCTGTGATGCTGGGTAGGATGAGGGAATTAACCCTCAAGTCAGACCCTACTCCACCACCATTCCCATGCAGGGAGCAATTTGGCCCAACCTGTTCCACCATGCCACAGCCACACTGGGCTATGGGAGCTCCCCAAAGAGAAACACCCATGTAGGAGCACATCTCTTAACAGGCCCCAAAAGCCCAGGATGGAGTGTAATTCCTCAGGCCCAGTACATCCTGCCACCAGAGAGGTGGAGCCTGTCAGCAGTGCCCAGTATCTCAGGACTTGTCCTTGTCTCCCACATCCCAAAGGGCCTGCAAACAGGAGCCCCAGCCCCTGGAAGTGGGTTGCACATTAATGCTCCATCCTTCCTGTTGAGCTAGAACTGCAGCCTGGGCCAGTTCACTTGCAGGCTCACCTACCTCGTGGGTTTTTAAGCAAGAGTAATACTGCCAATATCATTCTTCATGTGTGCAAGGCCTTGCTATTCACAGAACCCCTTCATCAATTCACTGATGCCTCAGGATAGGTGTATTAAATGGGCTTTTCATACATTGTAATTTCACTTTCTTCCTTTTCAATTTTCCTGTCCCTGCTGGTTTCATAACACTTCCCTCCAAAAAAATTTCCCCTCCCCCCCCCAAGTAAAGTCTTAGTGGTACAGGTATCTCAAAAGAAAACAAATATATGTCTTGGTTGCTAGTTTGAGTTTGAGAATGTTGGGCTCAGCAATTATAGAGCAGGGACATAGTCCGTGGACAGCAAACAGAAGAATTTCAGGGAGAATCCCCATCAACCGCAAGTCTAGTATGGAGTCAGGAACCCATTTTGCCAAACAGATTGATGAGAGGGTGATTATTCACAGTGTGAAAAGAGACACATACTTTAAAAGGTATTCAAAAAATTGTTGAATTTGAGTGAGTATGCAATTGTTTGTTTTGTCCCCTGGGTTTTCAAATACAAGTTTATAGAAAAAGTGACTAGTTACTTCCCACAACTAATTAGTGGCCTATGTCAGGACTTTTGCGCCTTGGGCTCCTCATCTGAGCTCCCTGGGACAGAAGGGTTTGCTGGAAGACTTCTCATTAAACATGAAGTGGAATGGAAGGAAAGGGATGACTTGAAACTCAAGGATATGAAGCCATATTCCATTGATGACCCTTTAATAACTCATAACACCTGTAAAATGATTATATGCTATAGAAGAGTGGATGGGGAAATATGAGTTAAGTTCGATAAAGTGTATTTACACATAAAGATCTAGAACCCCATTTAATAGTATATTCTAGAGGAGTGAACAGGAGACAAAAGTGGGAGGCCAAAGCCCTGATCTGATTCTTTCTAGCTGTGGGACCTTGCACAATTTTTTTTTAACCTTTCTCGGCATTCATTGCTCAGTTTAAAGAGAGAATGATGCTAATACCTGGGTTATTTACTTCCAAAGCATCAACTGAGGTCATCCAATCAATTCCCACATCTGCTTCATTTTACACTATCTCTTGAAACCCTCCACTTCTCTCTATCCTCACTGTTATTTCCTTCATTCACCCTTCTACCTTGTCTCCCTCTGGCTTGAGTCTGCTTCATCCATTGTCCACAGTGCAGCCAAAGAGATCTTTCTAAATGACAAGCCAGTCACATCACTCATCTGCTTAAAACACATCAATAGCTCTCTATTATTCTCAGGATGCAAATCCCAACTCCTTACTCTGGTCTACAGTGCACTTCATGATCTGGTGCCTGCTTGCCTCTGCCTCTTACATTCAAGGATCCAGCCATGATAAATTAGTAGCTGTTTCCCAGCATGCCACTCTCTCTCACCTCCAGCCTGTACACTTGCTTCCCCCTTTACATAGAACACTCAGCACTTTCCTATTCCCCTTTGCTTCGCTTAACTCTGTAATCCTAATGAATTTGCTGTCCACATTACCTACATGAAGAGGCCTCCCAGAACCCCCCAGCTGGATGGCCCCTCTGTGCTCCCCTGGCACTGTATGCTTCTGTATTCTTAGTACTCATCACCCTGATTGAAACTGCCTTTTTCCTTGGTGACTTCTTCTCAGTTTTTAAGGACAGCTTCTTACTCATCATTGTGTCTCTATCAGAGCCTGTTGAATGAATGATAAATGTTTAAATGCTTTATGAACTGCAACTTGCTATACAAGTGTTAAGTATTAAATAATATTAGTGTGTTCAGATTGGTTCTTTAGTATTGTTGGCACACTCACCTATGTGATAATAACTAATTGCACATGTCAGTTACATCATTCTGGTTCCCTTTTGAGCCCAGTACTGATAAATGTTGCCACTTATTGAGAACTTAACCTAGGCTAGGCTCTTAGGTAATAATTTACATGTATGAGATCTCATTTACTATACATTAGCAGCAATCTTATGAAGTAGGTCCTATTATAAGCATCATTCCCATTTTTCAGTTGAAGAAAGTAAGGTGGGCTCAAAGAAGTTAAGTAGTTTGCCCAAGGTCACACAGCAAGATTTTGAATCCAAATTTTCTGAGTTTAAGATCTACGCCCTGATTAAAACCATTTCCCAGTCCTGCCAGTCTTCAGATAATTTTCTTCTAATGAATGTTTGCTGCTTCCCTCCAGATAACCTGCCTTTTATTTCTTCTTCCTCCTAAGACCAGTCTGCTCTATGTCAGGGTCTCTAGAATTTCCCCATTGGCCACTGTCCGTAATGGATCAAGCCTGAGGCCTCTAGATCATTTTCCTCCTGGGATGTAAGTGCTTCTACTCTCAGGGAAGTCAGCACAGATTTTACTCAAAACAAATAGCAGGTGACTTATGGATTCCTTCTGTTCTTGGGAATCACATCAGGACTAACTACATTTTGTATTTTCCATCATTCGTAGCTAATCCCAACAGTGATGTTGGGCATCGTTATTAGTATGTGAAGAAACAGACATAAAGAGAGAGGGGAAGTGGCTTGAGCTGAGTCACATAGCAAAGTTAGACTTGGAGCTCTTAGCCTCTAACCTCGCCCTGGGCTCTGTCCTATGCACTTGGCAGCTCCAGAGATTTGCTCCTCTTTGTACTGAGCAGCAGACTCCCTGGCTAACCAAGCAAGTCCGACTTGTCTTGCAGAGAAATGAGGCAAAATCATCCTTGGGATGGTATCGTGATCTTTTTGTTTCTTCTAGTTGGCTGGATCCCAGAGTCCCCATTACTTGCTGAATAACCTTGAACATATCAATGAAAGTGTCTGGAAGCTCAGTTTTTCCTTCAGTAAAGGTAGATAAGAATTACTGACTGCCCGTCACCCCCACCCTGGGGAAACAGGATGGGGTAGGGGGATGGATTGGGGTATACTCTTCCTGTACCATCTTTCATGGTACAGAAAAGGTGAACCTCAAACCTGGCCAAGCATCAGATTCACATGGTATGCCTTTAAAAATACAAATTCCTGGGCCTTGACTAGCCAAACTTACATGGAATTCTCCTTCCTTTCCCAGCCCACCCAGCCCTCAACATGAATGGAGCCTCCCTTGAGTTGAGAAGCCTGCTGGTCTTTCACTTCTCTCTTTAAATCCTCTCCAGGGTATAAAATACAGCTTCCCTATGAGATGGGAATCATTGCCATTTGCCCTCTTTGAGCTCTCCTTTGGACGCACTGCTCTCACAATTTTGGTGCTTCTTACATACTGCCTGTGCTGGTTTGAAACTGTTATGTACCCCAGAAAAGCCATGTTCTTTAACCGTGATTCAATATTGCTCTATGGGATCCTTTTTATCATTTCCATGGAGATGTGACCTACCCAATTGTGGGTGGTAACTTCTGATCAGGTGATTTCCATGGAGATGTCTCTACCCATTCAAGCTGGGGTTGCTTTCTAGAGTCCTTTAAGAGGGAACCATTCTGGAAAAATCTTTGGAGCCAACAGGAGACCCAGACTTTTAGAGATGATGGAAGAAAATGCCCCCGGGGAAGCTGTTTGAAACGCAAAGCCAAAGAATGCAGCAGATGCCAGCCACGTGCCTTCCCAGCTGACAGGGGTGTTCTAGGCTTATCAGCCTTCTTTGAATCAAGATTATCTTTCCCTAGATGCCTTAATTTGGACATTTTTATAGCCTTAGAACTGTAAACTTGCAACTTAATAAATTCCCTTTTTAAAAGCCATTCCATTTTTTGGTATGTTGCATTCTGGCAGCTTTAGCAAACTAAAATACCACCTGTTATTTTTACTTAACTGTTTCAAATCTGTGCTTCTTGTCTCCTCAGCTAGCTATTTGGAGCACAAGGATTGTGCCATGTATTTCTATTATTGCACCATTATTATAGCTCCATTAGCACATAGTATATGTTCAACAAATATTGGTTAAATTGATGGACACCTTGTAAGTAAGAAATCTGAAATAATTTCTTATTTACTTTTTTTGGAAGCATTAGCTTTCTGATCACGTGGAAAGAACTCTAAGAGAGGAGCCCTGGTTTCTAATCCTGGTTGTGTCACAAACTTCCATTTTGACCTGCAGGAAGTCACTTGCCTTCTCTAGCCCTCAATTTCATCATTTGTGAAACCAGGACTGATCCATAAACTTTCTTTAAGCTCTTTTTTTTTTTTTTTTCCGGCTACTCTAGATATTAAGGGGCAGTCCTTTCCATATTAATTTCACTAATGCCCATGGTGCCTTTTATTTTCCTGTAAGGACTACATATTTGATGAACCATTCCCAGTTTATAAAATGGGAAATTCAAATAGTAAGTAAGTAAGTTCTTTGGCCAAGCTTCCATCATAGTGTGTGTGTGTCTATGTGTATGTACATGCATGTGTGTGTATGGGGGCATTGCTCACTCTTCAACACAATTTCCTGGCTTTGATTGGACTCTTCCATTCCAAAGCTATTTAGCTCTTTCCAAGTAGAGGACTGACAACCAATAATTATCTGAATGTCCACTCTTTCCTCCATGAATGACCCAAGGCAAAGGTATAACATTTCAGTTGAATTTTCTCTTGTTCTGCACACTCCCAGCCAGGGCCAGGATGTCCACTGGCATGCACAGTAAGATCTGTGCAGGTACTGTCCTCTGGGGAGGTGTTGAAAGTCACAAGGCACCAGTCTTTTCTTCTAGTCTGCCTGGAAAGCCTATTTAAGAATGGGGGGGAGGGTGTGCTACTGTAACGAAGAAAGAGTCTGATAGCTAAGTTCTGCTTTGATGTACCTCCAGTACCCAGAGCAGTGCCTGTACACAGAAGATGCTCAATAAATATGTGAAAATTGTGGAAAATGCCATGCTTTTCAAACTTTTTATTTTAGAGGGGAAGTCTTTCTTCAATGAAGCCTTATCTGAAAGCTCAGTATATGAATTTGACAAAACAGACACAGCATTGCCCTAGTTGAGGGGAGCTAGCATCAAGCCCTGGTTCTGTCTCCTCTCTCCCACAGAGAGGTTCCTCATAGCAAAGTTTGAAAATTATTGCTGTAGTCAGCTGGAAAGCTCAACCCTACCTCTCTTCCAGGTTAACAACAGCCATGTGGAGATCCTAGCAAAAATAAATGGAGATTTAAAGGACTGGACCCTCCAGAGGAAATGTTTGCACTTGAAAAGATGCTCAGCCTCCACTTCTGAGTTGGTCCATAAATGTGTAATGTTTAATTTTAAATAAGGAAAGAAAACCACTGTGACAATGTTTTCTAGTATTCAATAGAAGCCCATTTGGTGTTATCTTATAGGCAATCTTGATTTGAAAAAACAATGTAAAACTCCTCCAGGAATCTGGTCTGTGGGTAAATAGTGCTGCCTTTTGCATTAGTGCACCCTGCTTTTACTCTGATGGTTATTAACATTTCTGACCAAGTTCATGGTTGGTCTTGGGCACAGGGGCACACCAGTTGCCAAGAGGGTCTTTCCTGGGGAGAGTTTCTGCAGGACTGGGACCTGCTGCCCGAACTGGCCTTCTTGCCTCCACGCACCTTCACCCCACCCCCAACAGGGCAAGGGAGGGAAATCAACCCAGGGGGCGCTCACTTGTCAAGGGGATGACCAAGACTTTTTCTCTCTTAATCAAGCTGCCAGGCCTACTCCTTTTGAGTCCCTCCCTGCTTCCTCCCATGTCCTGACTTGAAGTTAATCTTGCTGCTGTGGCACTGCAGAGAAAAACACTCAGACCAAATTGTGTGTGGGGGCAGGGGGAGAAAAACAATTTCAGACCTTGACTATCTTAAAAATCAAACTTGCCCCCAACCTCCCCTTCCCCTTTCCTGTTCACTCCTGCTACCCCGGTGCCTGAGAGCCTCCTAATTGGGTAGTTGCTTACCTTTCTCCTTCTCTCTCAGCCCTTATAACCTCCAGCAGCCAAATTACCTCAAAGGAAAATCATCTGAGCCAAGTGGTCCTACTCACTACCTCAGGGAATCCCCCACCCATCCCAGTGCTCAACCCCTTACTATCTTCCTGTGCTTTTCCTCCAGTCCATTCCCAACACTTAAAAAGCTGGCTATGCTCTCCAGAACATCATCTAGTTCCATCTACCTACCCCATATTATTGACAGCCCCTTAACATGAAAAAGAATGGCCATAGCCCAAATACCCTTATAGAGTGGGATGGAAAGATCAAAGGTAATGGTGGAGTTATACAGAGAAGATAGGGTTTAACAAATGAATATGATTGCTGAATCATTAAATTGCTATTTCTTTTAGTCTCCAGTATCTTAGAGCAGCTAGAATTAAAAAACTAAAATTGTGGAATTGTAACCCATACCAAACTCTGAAATCTATTCTACAACTAATTGTTAAGGTGCTGTGCTTTGAAATTTGTTGCTTTTTTGTGTATGTGTTATTTTTTACAAAAAAGAAAAAAAGTTGATTTTGATGACAAAAAAATAATTATTCCTTCTAGCCTCCTATGTTCTGAAGTAGCCAGAAGGAAGAATCTGAGATGATGGTATAGTAGCCTGTGATAAACTCTGAGATCTTTCCTGTAACTACTTGTTGAAGAGTGCTTTGTAAACTATTGCTTTTTCTTTCTTTGCTTTGGATATATGTTATATTATACAATTAAAAAAAAAAGAAAGAAAAAAGCTGGCTGTCCTTTGTTCCAACAGAGTTCTATCCCCTGTCCCCTGATATAGCAGCCCCTGAATAAAGTCAACCTTGCCTGTTTAACATTGTCTGGTGCAGTTTTTCCTTTGACATTGGTCTGGGAAAGTAAGACACATCACAGATCTGCATTTGGATGACAACTTTGGGTACCAGACATTTACATTTTTAGATTTGTTGAAGGGATAAAGCTTTGAATCAAGAGGTTTTCATCATTATCTATCTTGTGGCCCTTTCATGTAACCCTCTTTACCTGCTCACAGACTGTTTCTCCTCACAGAACCAGAAGGGGCAGGAAGATGATTAGTGCTGGGGACACCATTCAACAGCAAGGAAAACTGGGGGATGGAGGTGGGGGTGGGGGGTGAAAAAATCTGCTCAGGTCAGACAGCAAAACACAGGGGGCGCCAACTTCTCCCCTACTGCCTGGCATGGCTGCCTCCTCCTCTTCACCAGACCCCTAACTCCTTGTCCTCAAAATCTAGCTGAGGCCTGACCCTGATGAAGAGAACAGCTGTCCAGCTGCCCCTGCCCTTCCACTATTCAGGTGACTTCATCCCCCTGTCCAAGCCCCAGCCATGGCACCTGGACTAATCATTTGTACTTAAATAGTTGGAATCAAGAAATCTGGTCTTAGGGTTAAAGTCACTAAGGGTTAGGGCTGGAGGGGACCTTTAAGATCAGCAAAATCTAAGGCCTGGATGATTTGCCCAGGGTCTCACTGTGAGTCATGATAAAGCCAAGGCTTCCAGACAAGTTCTCCTACCTATGCCTCATGTCTTCCTGGCTACATCCTAAATTCCCTCATTTCTTTCCTTGGCATCTTTTCCCTGTATGTCAGCTTCCCTTCTCCTATCTCCTCTCCTGTCTCACCCAAGGGAGGCTCTAGGGTTCAGTGCACAGTATGTGCTCTCTGGGATCTTGGTGTTGATTTAAGAGGTGGACTAACGATCCAAAGAGACAGTGCCCAGATGGAGCCCACAGTCCTTAGCTGTTAAGCACGACTTATGACTTGATATCCCTGACATTTGCTCAGAAGTGAAAACAATGGCTCCCAGGGTTTAGGTGGCTTGCCCAAGGTCACCTCGTTAAGGAGTAGACACAGCAGAAATCAGTCATGGGTCTTCATGTCCCTGGGGCAGGATTCTGTCCAAACACTGATCCTGGCACTTCCCAGAGTCCACAGGGGCAAGCCAAACCCCCCACCTCCAACCTCTCGGAGCAGTGTGACGTGGGGAAGTCAGTTACTACTTTAGATCTCCAAGTCTCAGTCAGTAACTTTGTGCATATGATTCCTTTTTGAAGTGTAGGCCTGGGAGGGAGCCATAACAGGTGTATGATTGGTCTAGCACCCTGGCCTTCTGAAAGTTCGCGGGGCGCCCTTGAGGCACCCCAGTTTTTGTGAGCCAGTCACCGCAGCCCATGCCCAGCCCCAGTCCTCCAGCCCCACATTGTGACAGGCAAAAATCAGACCTCAGAGCTCAGAAGCTGCAAACCCAGAGGCTGCTCCGCCGCTAGGCTGCGCCAGAATCTGTGAACTTTCTTCGGAGTCTCACTCTCGGCTGGGTCTTCTGCCGGCTATTACCCCATGCCATCCAGAGAACCTATGAACCCAAACAGCCCGGGTTCTCACGGCCTATGGCCCCTGAGGCCGAGAGTTCCCAGCCAGGCTCCCGCCTTCCGCCCCAATGTGGGTTCCAGCCCTGTGCCGGCTTCCTCATCAGGTTGGGGAGAGAAAGGGTGAAGGAGAGGGGCCTGAGGGATGCCTACGCGACAATCACATCTTTTCAGCGCGTCCTTCGCCGCCCAGGCAGCGCCTCCCAACTTCTGCACCCGCCCCGCCCGCTGCTCGGAGCGGCTCCCCGCCCAGGGTACGAAGCGCTTTCGGAAAACCGCGCTCACCACCTCTAGGAACTCTTCAGAGAAGGTGGTCAGGGTTTCCGAGTGTGGGGAACAAATTGGGGCTCCGAGGGCTCGCGGGACGCGGCTGAGGGTGCTCTTCCCAGGGACTCTTCCCAACCCGCTTCCCTTCGCAATCAGCAGCAGTCGCCCCTCGGAGGGGAGCCCTTGGAGCTCCTGAGAACCTGGTGGACAGCGCTCCTCGCGATACTGGCCTCTCCAGGGAGGGGCGAGGGGTGCGCTACCCAGCGGATGACAGAGGGGACCTGTTTGATGACGGGTTTGGAGATGGGGTTGGGGTGGAGTTTAGCACTGGAGAAGCCCAAGAGAAGACTGAGTTTGTGTGTTTCTGTTTCCCTTCTTCGGAGAAGGAACCACGTTGGGAGGGGAAAATAAGGCGGAGCGTAAACACAAACAACCTCAAAAAGAAGCCAAGAAAACCAAAGCCAAAAGAAGCCAGCGCAACACTGTTACAAAACTGTCTGGTTTTGTAACAATTTCCCCGCCGCCGGCCAATGAGCGGCGTGGCGGCGCGTCACGTGGTGTCGTTTTATATAACACTTTGCTGAGACAAGACAGTTATTAGGCGGCGCGGGGCAGCCGGCATGGAGCTCGTGGACGAGCGGCAGGACCCGGCGCGCGGCGGCACGGCGGTGGTGACAGCCGCAGCAACCACCGAAGCAGTCCCGATTCCCTCCAGTTGCGGCTCCCTGCTCCGGGTTGACAGCTCCTAGACGCCTCTTCCCCGCGCTGTCCCTCTCCCATGGATTCGTTTCAGCCTGGACAGATGCTGAGCTTGCCGGCAGAGCTCGGCAGCAACAACTTAGAGCTGGCGGAGCCAGAGGCATCAGCGGCCCGCCTAGACGTGGGTCTCCACCCAGAGGCGGCTACAGACAGCACCGCATCTCCACCGTCGCCGGAGTCTCCGCGGGCTTCGATGTCTGAGTGCAAAGTCCTGCTCACGCAGGCCGACGCCTTGGCGTCCGGGGGGCGCCTCCGGGAAGCCCTCGAAGTGTACAGACAACTCTCCGAGCGGCAGCAGCTGGTGGCTGAGCAGCTGGAGCAGCTGGTGCGCTGCCTGGCCGAGAACGTCCCGCAGGGTGAGGCGCTGGCGCTGGCGTCCCCGGACGGCGGCAGCGGGACGGGCTGCGCGGTGGCGGCGGAAGAGGCAGGGACGGCAGCGGCTGTCGCGGCCACCGAGGTGTGGGACGGCTTCAAGTGCCGGAAGTGCCATGGATTTCTGTCAGATCCCGTGTCCTTGTCGTGCGGCCACACCTTTTGTAAACTGTGCTTGGAACGCGGGCGGGCGGCCGACCGGCGCTGTGTGTTGTGCGGGGTCAAGTTTTCCTCTTGGATGGTGGCCACGGGGCGGGGTTGCGGGACCCGGCGGGCTGGGCAGCAGGCCCCGCCGCAGCTGCGGGTCAACGTAGTGCTCAGCGGCCTCCTCGACAAGTTGTTCCCGGGCCCGGCGCGGGCGTCGCAACTCCGGCACGAGGGCAACCGACTGTACCGTGAGCGCCAGATGGAGGCGGCACTGCTCAAGTACAACGAGGCAGTTCGGCTAGGTGAGCCCACCGCGCGCCCGGGCAGGGCCCAGAGCCGCACTGGCCGCCAACGGGCAAGGGGAGAGGTCGCGAGGCCAGGGGCCAGAGAAGGAAGAGCGGAGGGAGATGGGTAGGCATGAATCGGGGCAGAGGAGAAGGATTGAGGCGGGGTGGGAAAGAGGGCTTTCTAGGGGTTCAATCCCTGACTTGTCTTTATCTATGGCTTCTCTCTTTTACTGTCTCTGCCCTTTCTGTGTCCATCTCTGTTCTTTCTCTTTTTCTGTGTCTCTCGTTCTGTTTGCTTCTGTGTCTTGGCGTCTCTCGGTCTCTGTTTCTGTCACCCCGTTTCTCTTTTTCTTTCTCTTCGCGTTTGTTTCACTCTGTTTCGGTCTTGCTGGATGTCACCGTCTGTTTCTCGCCGTCACTCCTTGCGTCTTTCCCTCTGCATGCCCTGGTCCGCTCTTACACCTGCCCGCACTTTCTCCTCCAGGAGAGGAACTTCGCGCCCTTCCCACACCTCACACCCGGTCCTCTGGGCTCTTGCCAATCGGAGATGTCGGGTCAGTGCCGGCGCCTCCCCCTCTCTCCTGGCCCCGGGCCGCTGCTGCCGCTGGGAGTTGTCCCTTCCGGGGCCGCGGCTCCCTGTGGGGTGGGTCCTGCGTGGAATTAGGTCAGGAGAGCACTGGTTGCATAAGGGCCGCGAGCGGGCCGGGTCGGGCGGCCCCTCCTCCGCGCGGCCGGGCGGGATTGTGTAATGGCTGAGGTAACTGAAGTGGGCCACGCTCGCCTCAGAAACCATCCCGCAAGCGTGTGCGGGGCGGGGATGGGGGGTGGGAGCCAGAGGGCGGGGGGCGGGGGGACGAGCGCTCGCGCCCCGCTGCCCTGTGACTCATTGTCACCGCTTCCTATCACACGGTCTTCGGCTGAAATAGATGCCCCCACCCTACCCCCACCCCGCACCGCCTGCCCGCAGCCTGTGCCCTGGCCTCGCACCCGAAACCCCCAAGTCCAGCGGGCGGCAACGGGAGCCCGGCAACCGCTCAGGGATCCCTAGGGACCGTGGGCTGATTACGGAGTGGGGAGGGGCCATGCCTCTGCCCCACTTTACCATGCCGTTCTGCAAAGGGATGGGTGGGCTTTGCGGCTTCAAGGGCAACGCAGGCAGTCCTACGGCCCGGCTGGGTTCCGGGCATCCGCACGAGCCCCCTCAGGGAGCTGCTCGCCCCCTCCCATGCCTAGACTCTGGAAGTGGCCGCTGAGCCGCGGGCGGGTATCGCCCAGCTCCGGCCAGTTGCCAGGAGCTTGGTTCGCTGGGTGCGGTGACTGGTGAAGCATGTTGGGAAGCAGGCAGCAGGGCTGGGCAGACAGGGCTCTGGGATCCGACGGTGCCCTGGGCCCGACTGTTATGGTTGGAGGAGGGGGCGGGCTGGAGTAGCCACGTTTTGAATCTCCACCCAACTTTGCAACAGGTAATGGTGGTGTAGGGGGGAATGAGGGCTGACGGAACAAAGCTGACGGTTGAGGGAGCAGGGTACTCCCCACCCACACACACACATACACCCTCCACACACACCCTATCTGCCCAGGGAGGGCAAGACTTTGAGGTGTCACCGGCCTGGGGATGTGCTACAGAAGAAAATGGGCAGAAGAGACCATAAAATCTTTGCTAATGTCTTTTGTTTTGTTGTGTCTTTTAACAGTTTTTATTATGAAATATATATACAAAAAAGCAATAAATTTCAAAGTACTTTTTAACAAATATTTATAGAATAAATTTCAAAATATGGTATTGGTTACCATTCCACAATTTCAGGTATTTCCTTCTTGCTGGTCTAAGACACTGGAGATAAAAAGAAGCATCAATATAATGATTCAGTAGTCATACTCATTTGTTAAATCCTATCTCTTCTGTTACAACTCTTCCACCTCCTTTGATCCTTCTCCCAATCTTTTAGGGGTATTTGGGCTATGTCCATTTTAACTTTGTCATGTTGAAAAGGGGTGTTGACATTGTGGGGTAGGAGGATGTAACTGATTGATGCTCTTGGAGAGACTGATAACTCTGGGTTTCAGGGCTTATCTGGCCTACGAACCATCTGGAGGTTTTAGGTTTCCGAATAATAAACTTTGTGTGTAAAACTTTTACACAGTTTCAGATAGAACCCTGGGTATTCTTTAGGGTTTACAGGAATGCCGTTGTTTGGGGCTTGGCATACCATGGCAATTAGCAATATCTCTTTGAAGCTTGTGTAAGAGTTGCCTCTAGAGTAGCCTCTTGACCACTATTTGAACTCTCTTAGGCACTGATACCTTGTTTCGTTACAATTCTTTTCTCCTTTTGGTCAGGGTAGAATTGTTGATCCCACAGTGCCAGGGCCAGGCTCATCCCTGGGATCATCTCCCATGCCGCCCCCTAGATTTTCACCCCTGGATGTCATGGCCCATGTTGGGGGGTGGTGGGGGGTAATGGTTTTACCTGCTGCTAAAGAGCAAGTAATGTGCCCTCAAGAAAGCTCCAGTTACCACCCCCCTCCAAACACACACACACACACAACCAAGAAAACCTGCTGCAACAACAGTAGCCAGAGCATAGCCCTTAAGGAAGAACAGGAGGGTAATATGAATGTGAAAGGTGGAGAACATTAACCCTAGACCCCCCCAAGGGAGGTTCCATTACTTTCAGCCATCCTCTAAAGAACAGGAAAACCACTTCCTACCCTTCCCCTCCTCTTCTGCTGCTACCTCCACTTCCTTTACCCAGCGGTTCTTCACACCTTTAAATCCCTTCAGATTAGTCAGGGTGAAACTATCAAGATGGGTTTCTAGGAGGGTAGGGATTTCCCCAGCAGAGAATATCTTAGTGCTACAAGATGGGCAGTGTCTCCTCCTCCTTATTCTAAGTACTATGTACCCCTTCAGAAAAAAGGAGCCTGTCCCCCACCCTGGCTTTAAAGCTTTAAAGTCCTGCCAGTTAGCAATGACTCTGACCAGGTGGCAATGCGATCTTGAGCAGATGCTTTTCTCTCTCTGGGCTTGATTTTTACCCCGACTGTGGAACAGCTGGGTTGAAAGTGATGATCTGTAAATTCTTGTCCAGCCCTGGCATCCAGTGATTCAGAGTTGTTGGTAAGAGCCAGAAATTAAAGCCCTGGGCTTGTCTTAGCCTTATTCTCAGAATTCTTGTCCAGGTTCATTCACATTTGGCCACCAGTAATGAGAGCACTGGCCTTACAAATGCATTGACACCTCCTCCAGGGAAACTTCATGTGTACTGGGCTTTGTAGACAGGTGTCGTTAATAACGCCAGTCCTCCCACCTAAAGGACCAACTTGGACTTGTCTTCCTGGTGATTGGAATGGGGTCATAACTGACCACCCCCTTTTCCCCTGTCCCTGTCCTGTTTCGCTGTGGGTAATACCTCACTCAGAAGCCACACTGCCAGGCAGTAGCCATGCATAGCCACGAAGCAGGTACCAGGTTTTCCTCTATGTCAAAGTCCCTGATGTTTCAGTGATACTACAGGCCATCTGAACTGCTTGAGGAAGGGAGGCAAAAATTGCTTCTTTATAGTTGGGGAGGCTCAGATCTAGAGTGGCTGGGGGTGGGGGGATGTGGTAGGCAGGGCAATATTAGGGCTGGAAATTGAACCTGACCCTTTGGATACCCAGTAGAAAAGTCCTAGATAACTTGCTCTTTGTTCAAAATCCATGCTCATATAGGATTTATCATGTACTTATACTGGGGGTCATTAATGAGGGTTTTTCTCCTGTTGGCAGCTCCAAATGACCACTTGCTTTATAGCAACCGATCTCAAATTTATTTCACCTTGGAATCTCATGAAGATGCACTGCATGATGCAGAAATAGCATGTAAGCTCCGTCCGATGGGTTTTAAGGTAAGTGGGGGAAGGGGTTGCATTGTAGATAGGAATTGGCAGGAAGGGCTACCTCCTAGGGGCCTGGGGTCACTAGAGTTCAAGGAGAGCAGGGAGAAGGCTTGGCCTCTCCCAGAATACGAGGATGCAAAGTGTCACTTTCTGCCTGGATTCAGGACTGGCCTTTGACTACATATCAATATTTTGTTTAGAAGACTACATTTGAGACTTGGCTCTACTGCTTGCAAACTAAGTGACCATGGGGAAGTCATTTCACTCTCTGAACCCCAAGTGTCCTTGTTTGCAAAACAAGCTATTGCTATCTGCTCTGGTTGCTTCAGAGGGTTGCAGTTAGGATCAAATGTGAGCATGGTCAAGAGGATAGTCTGCAAGCTACAAAGTTTAGTGTAGTGCTCTTTCTACACAACCCCAGGATGCCTTCCTTGGAAAACCTACTTATCCAAATCCAGGTCCGTGAGGCATTATCTGAATCCCATGGGGCCAGATGGGTTTCAGAATCCAGAATGCTTCTGATTTTAGAAAGACCATATATTTAGATAACACCCTCAGTGAGCTCTGGACAGTACCCTGTAACCAAGCAACTTATATGAAAATTCACACTAACTTAAAGACTTTAAAATGCTTCACATCCATTTAGGTCAGGTTTTGCCATCGAAAGACTTTTAATGTCAAGCTTATGAAAATACTAGATTATCAGAATTTTTGGATTTGGGAACTTTAGATAAAGGATTGTGGACTTGTACACTCTGCCATGAGTGCCATGGTGAATCTCATGTTTTTTTGTTGTTGTTGTTTGTTTTTTTCATTAGAAGATCTTCATGGGGATGATGGATTAATGTGCTCTCTTTCCCAAGGAAACCATTTACAGTTTAATACACGTTCCAATGTCTTAAATCAAAGGCGCTCAAGTCGGGACATTTCAGGCCTTGTAGCAGAGTAAGCCAGGGAGCTGGCCAGGGTTAAGAGTATTCCTCTCGCACCTTCTCCTGTTCCTACCCTAAGCCTCAGGTGGCAGCCTTGATATCAACTTGGGAACCTGGGCTTAGAGTCAGTGGACTATTTTTGGATGAAATGGGAAAAGTGACTTCCACAGTGAAGGAAGTGTTGGGGGTGTTTTAAACAGGAGTTTCATTTCCCCATAGTGCTAGGGTAAGGAGGGTCAGTGATGAGAAAACTCTGTTGTCTTTGTGGTTGAGAAAAGACCTTTTGGGTAAGCTGAAGTATATAATACAAAACCACTTCATACCTGATTTGCCTATTTCCTGCAATTTCTATGTGAAATGTCCCTATGGAAGGGGTTTATTTACCTTGTAGCTCCATTCCAGCCATTCAGCCAGGGCCATTGGTACTCAAAAAACCCTGTGTGTGGTACAGCTCTCAGTGGAGTGAGTTGGTGGCCTTGAGCAGGTGGAGTAAATGGGCGTAATTAGTGGAACCCCAGAGTCCTCTCTAATCTCCCAACACTTATCCATCTAGTTGTCCAGAAATGTCATTCAAGCCTTGTCTCCAAAAGACCTCTGGTAAACATATCTGGGAAGAGCAACAAGGGAAGCCATTAGCATCCATGTATCAGCCAAGATTAAGCTCCTGAAGGAGGTAGGAAGCATGGGGAAAGGTCCCCAAGAGATATGTAGTAGGGGCCACTGCCCAAGAAGGCAGGTCCCCGCCAACCCCTGCAGCCAGATTGGAGCCTGAGGGCACTGGGACCTGCAGAGACATGTTGGAAGGGGAGGGAGGCAGTGCCCCAGCAGTAGCAACCTGGATCTTTTCATTTCACTAATTTTCACATAGGGTCAGCCCTGGAGGCAAAGGAGCAGGCTACTGAGGGACAGCCTAGATGACTCATGAGAAATGGCCTCCAAGTCAAGTTGCAAGTGGCCATCTGTTCCAAGACCCAAAGAAAGAGCAGCCCTCCCCCCTTTCCTTTCTTTTACCTCCCTCTTCCCCAGGATATTCATCTAGGTAGTTGAAGAACCCTAAAACTTCTTTATATCTTTTTAAAGATGTGGTGAGGGAGTAGAATTGAATTGAGTCTCCAGTAGTGAAAACATTTGCTCAATCACTGGATAACCCTAGAGGAGGCAGTTTGTTTTGCAGGGTTCAGGGTTGGGGAGGGGAGAAGACATTCTAGGAGTCCTAAGAACACAGTTCTAGTACCAGCTTTGTCACTAGCTAGCTTTGAGATATTGGAAAGATCATGTACTTTCTCTTGAACCTTTTCTGAAATATGATCAGTAAGTATAGGTGGTCCCTAAAGCCACTACTGCTATTAGGCCTCTGTTTGACAAAAAAAATTAAGAGGAAGGTATCACATAGGGGCAGATCCTGAAAGCTGGTTAATATGTTGTCAGTGGGGGTGCTTGCTACATTTGGTGATGCCTCTAATACAGTAGGTATGAGTGAGTGGGTAGCATAGCACAATGGGTAAGATTATGAGCTTGGTATCAGACAGTCCCAACTTCAGATCCTGATTCCAAAATCTATCAGCTTTGTT
This sequence comes from Tamandua tetradactyla, assembly GCF_023851605.1. Taxonomy (NCBI): domain Eukaryota; kingdom Metazoa; phylum Chordata; class Mammalia; order Pilosa; family Myrmecophagidae; genus Tamandua; species Tamandua tetradactyla. The sequence goes on along the minus strand of NC_135353.1, from coordinate 48,361,387 downwards.
GTTTTGAGCAAGTCACTTTTCTGGGTCTCATTGTCCTCTTCCTTAAAATGGGATTCAGATAGTTATCTACGTTATAGGGCTGTAGATGTGATAGTTCTTTTAAAATACTTCACACAATAGTGAATGCTCTAAGTATTTAGCGATTATTAATAGTAGCACCCTAAATAAGATGAATAAGAAAGAGATTGAAAACTCTCCTGTTTTCTTCCAGGCACACTTCCGCAAAGCCCAAGCCCTAGCCAACCTAGGTAAGGTGGATGAAGCACTAAGGGAGTTTCTATATTGTGTATCCCTTGATGGAAAGAACAAGAGAGCAAAATCTGAAGCACAAAGGGTGAGTTGAAGTGGCAGCAGAGTCTGGTTGCTTTTGTGCTTCCATATCTTTGTCTTCTCCAGGGAGGGGAGTGAGGGTACGAACCTCCTGGCATTTGGGCCCCTGAGTGGGTGGTTCCCTGAGATAAGGGGACAGGAAGGAGACATGAGTGCCAATTGATTGCCAGGAGGGAGACATGAGTGCCAATTGATTTGCTCAGAAACACCCTCCTCCTGATGTGTACAATCAGATTGGGCAGTTCCTGCATTTTTGTAGGAGCCTGTGAGGAATGTTCTTGCTGCTTTGACTCAGGGTCTGAACTGTCAGTGGGATGTAAAACAAAACAAAATAAGTTAATATGGGTATTGAGGCTCACTGAGAAGATTCCGGATGTTGATGAGATATCTGGGGTGTGGAGCTGCCTGTAGTTGTATAAGTTTTCTTTGTCTGACTCACCACTCTATCAGCCACACAAGGCAGCCAGCTTCTGGGAAGGGACCTTGGTCCCCTTCTCCCTTGCCATATACAGAAGTTCAACCTTCAGTTACTTTGCTAGAAATAAAACACAGTTTTATTTTAAAAAACAGTTGGGTTACAGTTTCAAAAATTTTAGGTTTTCCTTCTGGCTGCTCCAAGACACTGGAGACTAAAAGAAATATCAATATAATGATTCAGCAATCATACCAATTTGTTAAATCCTATCTTCTCTGTTATAATGCTACCTTCTCCTTTGATGCTTTTCCTAATTTTTAGGGGTATTTGGGCTATGCCCATCCTAAATCTTTCATGTTGTAAAAGGTCCAGCCCCCTTTTATAGACTACATGGTATCATTTCTACAACAGCCTAATGGATAGAACAAGGCATTGTACTAAATTCTTGGAGAGCCAAAGGATCATAGGCCATAATCTCTGTCTTTAAGGAACTTGCAATCTTGATAGTTGTTAATACAAATATCGACAATACAAGCAAGCATATGCCAGTTTCAAGTGTTACAGGAGTTCTGAGATTAAAGCAAGGATTTAGAAGCTAATTTCCATGGAGTATGGCAAGGGCATGGCATACTTGGGGCCCTACTTGACATACTTGAGGGCTCTAAGCTATGCTTATTGGTTGGGTTGTTCCAATTTCAGGGTTGAAGATTTGACAGAGATGGCCCAGGTTCACTTTGCATTGATTAGCTACCTTAGACACTCACAGTCCTGGGTTTCTTTTTTAATTATCATTATTTTTTATTGCGAAAAATAATATATATACAAAAAAGCAATAAATTTCAAAGTACACCACAACAATTAGTTGTAGAACAGATTTAAGAATTTGGTATGGGTTACAATTCTACAATTTTAGGTTTTTACTTCTAGCTGCTCTAAGACACTGGAGACTAAAAGAAATATCAATATAATGGTTCAGCAGTCATACTCATTTGTTTAAACTATCTTCTCTGTATAACTCTACATTCTCCTTTGATCTTTCTCCCAATCTTTAGGGTTATTTGGGCTATACTCATTCTAATATTTTCATGTTGGAAGGGCTATCCATAATATGGGATAGGGGGATGGAGCTAGCTGATATTCTGGAGAGGCTGGCCCCTCTGGGTTTCAGGACTTATCTAGCCTAGGAAGCATCTGGAGGTTGTGGTTTTTAGAAAGTAATCATAGTACATGGAACCTTTGTAGAATCTCAGAAAAAGCAGGAATGGTTTTGGCTGGGATTTGGCAAATCATGATAGGTAACAATGTCTAGCTGAAGCTTGTGTAAGAGGAGCCTCCAGAGTAACCTCTTGACTCTATTTGAACTGTCTCAGCCACTGATACCTTATTTGTTACACTTCTTTTCCCCCTTTTGGTCAGGATGGCATTGTGGATCCCATGGTGCCACGGTAAGGCTCATCCCTGGGAGTCATTGCCCACACTGCCAGGGAGACTTTCACCCCTGGATGTCATGTCCCTCATAGGGGAGTAATGATTTCACTTTGCAGAGTTGGAGAGAGATAGGCCACATCTGAGCAAAAAAGAGGTCCTCCATAAGTAACTCTTAGGCATAACTATAGGTAGGCTAAGCTTCTCTGCTACTTAAATAAGCTACCCAAGAGCAAGCCTCAAGATCAAGGGCTTGGCCTATTGACTTGGGACTTCTTGATGTTTGAAACAGTATGAGGGGTTTCCCTTGTGGTAAAGTTCAATAGTTCCATATTTTTCTCTTATCCTTCAAGGGACTTTGCCAATACTTGCTTTTTTTTTCCCAATACTTTTTAATTATCTGCTCAACATACTCTGGGATGTACCTGGGTATTACATTAAGCTATACAGAATTACAGGCCCTCATTCCTATTGTAGCCTCCCTGTGTTTGGGTTGTTTAAATGATCTGTACAGACAGATTGAGTTAGATTATGTGCTACAGAAAATTTAGATTCTGGACAAAATAAACCTTTTTTTCTTTGGTCTCATAGAGTAGGTGAAGTTCTAAACTACAGACAATGTCTTCCATACCCATGTAGTCTGAATTACCTTAATCCCGACCTGATCAGCTTTGTTCTTATCTTTAATTGAAGCCTGATCTCTTTTTCACTTTCTTCAACAGTCATTGTATCTGGCAATGCTGACTTTCAGAGCTGCAGGAACTCCTACGCTGAGTCTTAGGTGTTGCACAGGTACCAAAAGTTCCAGGGAAATACCTGGAACATACATAGCACAGCCTCTCAAAATCTAGAAGTAACATTTATAGCTTTGGACTCAATGTGGCTGCTGTAAGACTTTACAATCTAGGCCTCAATATTCTTATATTTTCTAAATGGGACCATACAATATTTACTCTTTTGTTTCTGGCTTATTTTATTCTCTGGCTTATAATATCCCACAGATTCATTCACACCATTGCATGCCTCACAATTTCTTTCCTTTCTGTAGCAGCACAATATTCGATCATATGTATACACCACCATTTGCCAATCTACTTCTCAGTCAGTGTATTCTTCGGCCACCTCCATTCATTGGGCATCATATATAATGTCCAAAGTCAACAGTCCATCAACACTCTCAATTTTTAACAATTTTCATTGCTTTGGGTTTCTTTTTAATATTTGTTTTTACCTCAGCTTCTTTTTTTCCCTTCTTGACCCATTTGAGCCTTTCTAAGACTGACACAGTGGAATTGACTTTCATTCATGTGGAATGATCATTCTCACTGCGAGTTGACCTCAACTTTTGTTTTCCAAAGCCATTCAGAAGGCCTAGAGAGAGATCTTAAGTAGCAAAGGGAAGAAGAGAAGTACTGCTATTTCTGCCTTGTTTCTTTTGATTTTTCCCCTTTGCCTCCCTTTCCCTCCTGCCACCCTCTTCCCATTGATCTTTGTTCCTTGGGATGCAATGTGGCTACCACCAAAGGGCATCATACTTTCTTTGGGAGAATTCCAGGAAGAGGGTTGGTCCCATTCACAAGGGCTTCTGTGTGCCAACTTTGGCCCCTGTGGAGAAGGGACCTCTGAAAACTGGCATTTCTGGTCCTGGGCACTGTGAGTACTTCAGCATGTCACTCCTTTGCCAACTTACACTTGGGAAGTGTGTTTCCCAGTTCTAGAAGGAAAGATAGGGATCTGTCTGGGGACTTTGGGTCTTAATTCAATTACACTCAATATGATGAGTTTTTATCAGGCATCTGTTAGGTGCCCCCAAAAGCCTGCCATCTGGTTGGAGAGAAATAAATCTGTAACACACTTCAAGGATATCAAAAGATTGTGCAACATAAGATGTTACATTATGGTGCAGTCGAGAACATGAAAGAAGAGATCAGGCAGGCTGATGTAGTAAGGAAAGGCAACACTTGAGCTGATTAAGCCTGAAAGGCTGATCACGGTTTGGCAAGTGCTGGCAACTGAAGGAACATCATGAAAGAACTACTGGAGACCAGCAAGGGAAAAATCAAACCAGAGAGAGTTTGTATTCTATCATATTACCTTGATCAATAAATACCCGGACTGTGTAACTTGAGCAAGAAGGTGGAGCCTCTTTAGTGGGTCTTCAAACACTCTAAACACCAAAGGGGCAGCTCAGCGGTAGTTCAAATACTTTAAATACTTCAGTATGTTTTATAAGCCAAGTGACCTGCTCTCCTTGTATTAAATGTGTTTATATATATATATATGCATATGTATAATTGCAAGCAAAATCAGCAATAGTCTAGAAACTGCCTGCCCCCAAATACTTGCACTTACTTGGCATTCTCTGGAAAGTGAAGACCAGAAGAGGCAGGGCGAAGAAGGAAGGAAGGTTGGGTTCTGCTTCTCCTACCAGTTCACTGCTCAGGTCTCCATATTTGAAGTGATTAATGATTCTGGGTTGATGAAGGTGGTGTTGGGGGTGGAGGGGGAGCAAAATGGGTAGGTAGAGAAAAGAAACAGTGAGCAATCTAGGAGACATTTGGTAGACTTCTATGCACTGGGGTATTATGGACATAATTCCAGGTCCCCCAACTGATGTCTCCCCTAATTTCACTTGAACTCTCTGTCTCTTTCCTCCTAGATGGGTATAAAAATCCCACTGCAGATATCTCTGTGGAATGGTAGCACCCAGAGTGGTGATTCTTAACCTTGGCTAGGTAACAGAGGCATGCATATGTAGTGCCTTTTAAAAATCCTGATTACTGGGCCCTACTTCAGACCTGGGGCAGGGCTGGGGTGGGAGCTAGAAAGCTGGATTTTTGATAAGCTCCCCAGATGATTCTGATGCACGCTGAAGCATGAGGACCCCTGCCCTGGCATGTCAGGGGACTCTGGTCCCTCGAGTTTTGCCCTGCAAGCTGTGCCCTCTACCCCTTCCCACCCCTCCCCCCGTCACCTGAGCACCTGTAGAAACTTAAGTAGTGAAGTCTTCTGTTTTATATCACAGCTTCTCCTTAGTTTCTTTACACCATCAGTCCCGGGGGATTCTCAGGAACATTCTCCCGATATCCTGAAGCTGTTGGCATCTCACCCTAGATTAAAGGAACAAGTAGAGTCAATGGCTACTGAAGGCACCAGCCATAATCTACCAAAGTTGTCACAGGTAAAACTCAACTCACCCAGCTCGCTCGTGACGCTTTGTTTGACTAGTTTGTGGGCAAACATGGGGAGTGAGCACTACCTCCGCTACTCCTGTTCCTGAGAAAGAAGAAATGGAGTCTTTAGTTGTTTGTGTAGTTTTCTAAGAAGCTTATTTCTTAAAGGTAAAAATGTGAATTTCAGGCATAGTACGAGGGGTTACTTATTAATTTTATTTTTAAGTTCTTTGTCAGATCGAACCAAAAGAGATTTGACAGAACTAGAAGGGTATTGGCTGGTTTCCCCTGGAGCCATACAATTGGGGTAGGTTTATCAGTTTAGGGGCAGAGCCTGGGATGAGGGCCTGGCAGCCACTCCTTTCCTGCTTTTTGTTTGTTCAAACTATTGGCCTTTTAGCACCAGCTGAGATCCTTGTGCAAAGATAACTCCATTTGATCCCCAAGCAGAGGTAATGTCATATTCCTGTTCTGTGCCTTACACATAAGGTTTCCAATACATATTTGTAGCAGACAAGAGGGAAGAGATTTGGGAAGGGTGTTGAGTTGAAGTTCCTAGAAGAAAAATGGTTATTTGTGCCTTTCTCTGAAAACAGGGGAACAGAGCCATGGAGAAATGGGTGGCTTTCCTAGCAGAGGGAAAGTGGGCAGAAGTCCAGACTTGAAGGCAGAGTTTAGTGACTGTGGGAACCTCCCTCCATTTGTGCCCTCTGTTCTTCCCCTCTTTATAAGCCCTGGGCTGTTAGTGGCTTCTTGGATGCTCTGACAGGTGGAAATCTTAACATTTTCCCAGCTTCTCTCCCTGTCTGGTGATGGAATAAAATACAGCTGTGCCTTAAAAAAAAATAAGGCAGAACTTAGAGTATCTCCTGAAATCAGAGAACCCCTAATGCGTTTCAGTTATTGTTGGAGAACATTATTACATGATTGAAAATACTAATATTGAACTGAAGTGCCTGGAGTGGCTTTTAATTGCAGCTCAATACAAAATAAAGAAAAATAGCACTCCTGGCATTCCAGTATGAGTCAGCTGGGAAAAGGGGATTAGAATTCCACCCAAACTTTGCTTTGCAATGTAGCGTACTCTTGTGTGGACAATGCCTTGGGCTTTTGGAAAGTTGAGAATGTAGTATTGCTATTGTACTGAATAAAACCTGAACTCCCCAAGTTAGAGACAGAAAGCCCACATCCTTTTTCTTCTCATCTTGTTGTTTTCTTCCAACTGTTCACACCCCATTTTTTAAAAATCTACCTACCGTTTATTTTGGTGAGGTTTGGAGGGGAAACAACAACATGAAAATTTTCAGCCATAGAGTTTGGATTTAGATTAGAAAAGGATTCTGTTAGGTAAATCTGCATAAACATGTTACCAGTGGATTTCTTTCTAGATCCATTTTCAAATTTCCTGGACAGAAATTCTTTAAAAAGCTAGAGACATTATTGATTGCTTTGCCTGATGATTGTGTAACTTTTTCAGACTTTTCACCCAAAATCTATTAAAAGGAATTGTTTTTCCCTAGTGCACTTAACCAGTGTAACATATAGCCCTGGGGCTTGAGAAAACAAACCTGTGCCAAAGACTCACCAAAAGTCCCTTTGGAGCTGGGAATTGAGGATTGCTGATGGCCTAGAATAGTAGTGAGTGTGGGAGGAACTTTTGAGTGACAGGATCTACTCTCCCTGCATGCCCTGGTTTCCCTAAAATGGTAACTGGAAAATGATTTGGATAGGAGGGGGTCTGGTACTATACCTTGCATTTCTCCCCTTTACCACTCCACAAGGATTTTTCCCCACCCCACCTTTATGGCCTTGTCTCAGGAAGTTCCAAACCTCCATCCAAGCTGGGTGTGCCTTTGCTGCAGATACTGTATAGACAGGAAGTGGAAAGTATGCCTTATGACTGCCCTGGATTAGCTATGTATCCATTAGATGATTAGGGGTGGGGATCAGGGCTATTCAGTTTTCTCTTTGTCCCCTGTGGGTAGGAATATCAGAAGACAATATTGGTCCTAAGTAGGTTCTGATGCTTAGCTCTTCCTCCAGGAAAATCTGGAGCTCCCACATTGTTCTAGTCAGGAGGAAGCAGAGGCTCAGGAAGACTGTAGCAGCCTGATGAAGCCAGCTAAAGTCAAGGTGGATGGTCAACAAGACAACATGAAAGACCAGGCTGCCTCTCCAGAATCTGCCTCCCCCAAGACTGGCAAATGCCAGGAAAAGAAAAGGAAACATTGCCAAATTGAACCTGAAGGCCCAGAGGTGTCTAATAAAGCCTCTAAACAAGGTACCAATTTACCTAGGGAAAGAGTAGCTTGGAGGAAATGCCTGGGCTTACTAATATATGCAAGTTACATGCAATAATATATGCAAGTTACTTATTCTCCATATGGGGCTCCTCAGGCTCTGGGTATGTGGTTCAGCTCTGACACTTACCAGCTATGTGACCTCAGGGAGTTGCTGTGTGATAACACACAGAGCACACTTTATGTGCTTAATGATAATTATAATAGAAAGCCAAGGCAAAAGGTCAAGCAGAGAATCAAGTAACGATATCTCATGCCCTTCACAGTGTTACTTCCTTCCAAGCCATCCTCCCCCTACCCCAATCCCTGTTCCTGGAATGTAGAACTAGGCAAGTGTGGCCAGGCCTCACCCCATTCACATCAGTGCAATGCTGCCTTAGGTAGGCATCTGAGAAGTAGCAGTAGCAGCTTGATGTCTTTCCAAGAGAGGCTGGACGTGCCAAAATTCAGCTGCAGCTCTGAAGGCCTGGCTCAGTCCATGGAATTGTTGCTACTGGCTGCTTTTGTGGTTGAGTGTGGTGCCCCCTGCATTTGAATGAAGTTCCGGGGGGCTCTGTCCATTCTCTTACTTGTACTTTCTCTCTATGGGGCAATGTCTCAGGCTGCTGAGACCCTGTGAGAGCCTACTTCAGGGTATCCCATTCTTAATAGTTCAGGTGAACACCAAATCAACTGTCTGGGAGGTGCCAAGAATGACAAACTGAAAAAAAGCGATTGTGTTACAGAAGTAATATCTGTAAAACTGAGGTTGGTACAGCTCTAACTTACTGCTTTCTAAATCACAGATCCTCCCACTGATCAGGGGGACAAACCTGCTCTCAGTATTCCGTTTGCAGCTTTTGATGCATCTGACCTTGAATGTTCACTCTGTATGAGGTAAGTGATGAGGGCTATCACTTACTGCTTAATGTCTCTTCCTCTCTGATGCCTGGAGTTTTTCTGGTTGTGACCTACTTGCTTGGTTGGCTAGCATGTAAAAGCATGGTTCTAATGAAATGGAAATGGACAATATTGATTGTCACTTGGGCCAACTTGTGTCTTCTGTTTACAGACTGCATTCCCTGCTTACCTTTCTCCTGACTTGAAAATACAGGAGAAAAGAACAGCCTAGTCTATTCAGAGGTCACAGACTGATGGCTCACAGGCTGCATATATATTTTTATCTTTTTTGTTAAATGTGAATGTTTTGAGACAGGACGTGCACTGTCCAATTGGTCATGGTTCTCACTCCCACCCCTCTTCCTTATACCAGTCTGTGCTGCATTACTTTTTTTTTTTTGTATGCTGCATGGCGGGGTCACCTTTCATTCTTTTTCCATGTGAGTATCCCGTTATTGCAGCACTACTTGTTGAATTTTTGTTTGTTTTTTTTTTTGGTTTGTTTTCCTCGTTTGTTTGTTTTTTGGGGGAAGTGCATGGGCTGGGAATCAAACCCAGGTCTCCCACCTGGCAAGTGAGAATTCTAGCACTGAACTACCCTTGCATCCCCACATTTGCATTACTTTTATGGACGCTATAAGTATTTAAATTTGTGACCCTGGAAGGGACTTCAACTATTGGATCAAGAACACAAAGCTCAAGGGATAATGTCAATGCCACAGGCTTATTCTTTGGAAGCTGAAGGTCTGACTAGCTTTTGTCCAAGTATCTAGTTGGTTGAGCATTTCTCCTCACACAGACCCACATCATCTCTACCCTTTTAATTTCTGGAGAAGCAAATTTTCCCCCTCCCCCAACAAAGAAAGTTGTTATTATTATGGTCATCGTGACCATGTAAAATAAAACTTATTTTCATTTTGCAACCTTAGCTAATGACTAGGAACAGGGACTCTAGAGCCAGATGGCCTGGGTTTGAACCTGGCTCTACCACTTACTGGTTGTGTGACCTGGAGCAAGTTTCTGATATTTTCATCAGTAAAATAGAGAACAATAGTACCTACCTCATGGGGTTGTTATGATGACTACACGAGAAAATCTATTTAAAACACTTAGATTAGTACCTAATAATAAGTACTTAATGACTGTTAGCAATTTTTCTCTCTAGATCAGAGATTTTTAACTTCAGTCCGTGAACTCCTGAAGAGGTTCTATGGATAGATTCTAATAAATTTATGTATTCCCTGAATTGATATACAAAAGTGTGCATGCAGGTGTGTGTGTGTGTGTTTTCAGGGTAAGAACCACAGCTTTCAGTAGAAGTCTCAAACGGGTCTGTTTCCTTAAAGAACATTAAAAGATTAATGTTTTACATTAATGTTTACCCAAAAACTGTTAAGAAGATTGATAAAAGAGAAGAGATGTCAAGAGAATCTTTTGGTGCACCCATAGTGGGAGCCAGCAAACAGAGAATCATCTTCAATATTTTGCTGCACCTTTACAAGAGCACTTCTCCCATATGTATCACATATAATTGTATTCTGAACAATTTTTCTTATCATGTGAATAAGGCAGCAGTTAACTGGAACATATACTTTTCCTTTTTCTTAGAAATAATTTAGTATGGTTGCCAGATTTTTGCCATAAGTTTGGGTAGACTTGGTAATGAACAGTTCAACATACAGAATGTAGAAGGAATTAAACAACAAAAACCCTCCATAAACTGTCAGAAGGTCGTTTAGGTGGAGTGAGGTCAGGTGAAATGGGCTATATAAGCAGTTCCCTTTTGCCAGCTCCCTCTCCCCCTCATGCCTTCTAAGAGCTCACAACCAAGTGGTAAGGGTCATGCCAGAGTCAAGGTACAAAATAGAGAAATCCGAAGTGACCCTAAGCCGACGATGTGAGCCACGGTCTGACAGATGTCAGACTCTAAATAGACTTGATTTAGCTTACTCAGAAAGCCTGGATCTTTGTTGCTCTTATCCTCTTTAACACTCCTCCCAACATCCAGAGGACATGAAATCATACAGACTCTTCCTGTTTGTTTTCTCTGAGGACTAAGAATCTTGAGTTTGAAGTTCTTTTGTTCCCTTTCCTCTGTTTTCTCCCTTTCATCTCTTTTGTCCCTGATCTCAACAGGGGGCTTTGGAGAAGGGTTAGAAATTTAGCTCAAGAAATAAACACCAACAGGTAAGACCTCTTCTAATTTGCTCTGTCTCTGAGTTTAAAAGCCATTATTTCCCTTTACATTGCTTCCCCATTCCAAGTCATACATTAAAAAAAAAAAAAAGTGCCGTCTTTGCCTGGAGTAGCTGTTGTATACGTTGGTCAATTATAGTTGCATTTTAGCTGGTTATGGTGAAAATGAAGCCTGCCAAATCTAAAGAGCATTTCTGATCTTGAGGCTCTTAAACTGTAATCCTTGGCAAGAAGCATGTAATTCCCCTTCCAACAGGGTTTGTCTAAGTCAAAATCAGATGTTGACAGAAGCTTTTTATACAGATGCTTTAGCTTGAATTATTGCAGTCTTGAAAAAGTTCCTGTTTCCACTACTTTGTAGTGTTTTTCTTTTTTGTTGTTGTTGTTAGGATTAGATTAGATTAGATTAGATGGGTATCATTAGATTAGATTCTATTATCATTACCCTTATGTGTCTATGAGGGAGGCGTGCTTAGAGTAGAAATATTCTCAAAAGATCTGCCAGGTCATGAAACCAGAAATGTGAATCTATTCTACAAGTTTCCAGAATGACATCCAGTTCCATGCTGCTGCATTGGTAGAATGACAAGTTAGGGTATGGAATTGTCTATTGTGGTTCTAGAGAGAAAATCAGAGTCAGGTTACAAATTCTATAGGGAAAAGGGTGGAAAAAAGTGAATGGAAAAAAAAAACTGGAGGATGCATTAATGAGGAAATTTCCGATCTCCAGGTTTCCCCTGCTAAATTAAGAGAGCTCTGCTGAGAGAAGACGCTCCCTAATTTGAACACCTTAATCTTTAATGACTGAAAATCCGCCTTTGAGATTCACCTTGTGCTGACACCCTAGCAATTGTGGGCACTTCTGGGGCTGCTGTGGAGCAGCATCTTTGAGGTGACCGGGGTATTTTGAAATGCAAAGCAACCATGTTTGATATTTGAGCCAGTTTTCTAATAGCTCAATGACCTTTTTGTCATTTGAAACAAGCTTTGTATTTAACCTTGTTTTATCTGTTCAAGTAACTAGGTGTTAAGGAAGCAGTTCATTCTTCTTCCTCTCTCTCTTTCTCTCTTTCTCTCCCACTCACTCCCTTCCTCCCTCTCATTCTTTCTTTGCTCTCATTTGATAGCAGCAAAAGAACACAATACAAGGATGTAACTGGTGGGAAAGATAGCTATTTCCAGATCAGCCAAACATTTTATCCAGGCTGACATCTAACTGAAAGCATTTATTATTACTATTGTTTACTCCAACACTGTAACAATGTAAAATGCTTTCTTGCAAGAAAATCTGGCCCTGCTCTGATTTAGGAAGTATTTTCTGAAATCATTGCCTAAAGTGATAAATAAAAGGAATAAGAATCTGGAGCACAGTGTGTGTGTGTGTGTGTGTGTGTGTGTGCGTGTGCGTGCATGTGTAGAGAAAGAGAGAGACAGACAGAGAGAGATAGACAGAGAGACACACACACAGAGAGAGAGAGATGAGGGACTAGGGAGGGGAAGGAGAAAGTATGTGTATGAGTGTGTGCAACTATAGGCAGATGCATGATGTATGTTTTAGATATAAATATACACATAGTTGTAGCTGTGGCATGTAGTGGAGAAAGAGATAGGCTTGGGAGCCAGATCTGACTTCATGTCCCAAGTCATACTAGCTAGCTATGTGACCTTAGGCAAGTTATCTAGCCGGAGTATTAGTTTCTTCAATAGTAAAACCAATGACGGTAATCATAATTAGCACCTATTAATGTATAAAGTTGGTTTGTATGAAAAACAGCACTGCACACACACTCCAAGATAGCAAGAGAAGTATATTCCATCTTTTTCCAGTCACTTTACCCATTCATCCTTTGCAGAGTAAGAGAGTAGTCCTGAATACAGAAGTGAATTGGTATTAAAAGATGATGTATTCTAAGCATCTGAACCTTGAATTAAAGCAATAATTATGCAGCATCTATGGCAGCAATCTCATTTGTTATCACTGAGAGAAGGGGCACGCTTGAAACATTTGTGTGTGTTTCATTCATCTACTTGCTAAATGTCAGTATTTATTGCAATTAATTAGCCAGCTATGTCTTCTTTACTTTATGTGGACTACATTGTGAAAAGAACAATAGGCCCAATTGTGAAATTCTCAAGAAAAAAATAATTTTGTTTTTTGTTTGCAGATGCAGATTAATCATTCATCTTCACCTTTAGCATCAAATAATGTATAAAAGATATTCAGAATTAGAAAACTCAAATTGCTAAGGACAAGCCTGTTAGTTATAAGATATTCAGGTTTGGCATTCTAGTAGTTAGATTACAGCAGTGACTCCCAAATCAGGCTATGTATCACATTTTAAATAGCACTTTAAATTATGAAATATAATACACGGTGGAAAAGTACATAAAATGTGTATATATTCTCTTAAAATATTATAAAGAAAATAACTATGTAACCACTCTCAGTGCAAAAATAGAACATTTCCAGGGCCTCAGAAGCCACCTACATGCCTAATCCCAATCACTATTCTCTCTCCTCCCCATTAGTATCTTGACTTTTATATTTTCTTTGCTTTTATTTATAATTTTACCACCCATATATCCATCTCTAAACAGTGTAATTTAGTTTTGCCTGCTTTTTGGAACTTACATATAAACCAAATCACCAAGAATGTATTCTTTTAGTCTGGCTTCCTTACACTATTAAGATTTATCCACGTTATTGCATGTAGGGTGAAGTTTATTTTCATTTTTATATAGTATTTTATTATGGGAATATACCACAATTTATTTATCACTTCTATTTTATATGGATATTTGGGTTGTTTCTAGTTTTCGGCTATTATGAGTAACATTGACATGAACATTTTTTTACATATCCTGGTACATATAAGTCTGTGTCCATTTTTCTATTGGGTTGTCTCTCTATCCTTTTTCTTTATCTTTATTCTAGATACAAGTTATTCACAGGTAATATGTGTTGCAAATACCTGCTCCTATTCTGTGGCTTCCTTTTTTGCTCTCTTAATGGCATATTTTGATGAAACTTAGAAGTTTTTAAAATTTAATACAGTAAAATTATCAATCTTTTCATTTATCGTTTTTATCTTAGGAATTTTTTTACCTTACAGTCATAAATATACTCCCCCATTTTATCTTCTAAAAGCATTAATAAAGTTTTTTGCCTTTCACATTTATTTTATGACCCATATGGAATTGAGTTTTGTGTATGTTGTGAAGCACCGTTCAATTTCATTTCCCCCCTATGGATATACAATTATCTCAATACGTTTACCGAAAGGATTATCCTTTCCTCCACTGCTTTGAAGTGCCATATTTGTCATAATTCAAGAATCTGCGTCTGGGTTTATTTCTGGGCTTTCTATTCTATTTCGTGGATCTATTTGTCTGTCCTTTTGCTAGTCCTACACTGTTTTAATCACTACAGTTTATAATATGTTCTGACATCAAGTAGATCAAGCTTTCCTACACGGTTGCTCTTTATAAGTGTCTTGACTCTTCTTGGCCTCTTGCCTTTCCTTAAAAGTTTAGAATCAACCTGCAAGTTCCACAAATACAAAACAAAAGAAATAACTCATTGGGATTTTAATTTAGGTCTCCTTTGATTTCTTTTAGTGGAGTGTTTATATTGTTTTCCAGTAGAGGTCTTGTAAAACTTTTATTGGATTTATTCCTGGGTACTTGATTTTTAAAACAAATTATAAATGCCATCTTTAAAGTTTTTATTTTCTAATATTCATTGCTGGCATATAGAATTATAATTGTGTGTGTATTTATCTAGCAACCTCCCTATTAGTCATTCAGTAGATTTTCTTCATCATTATACCGTCTGTGAATACTGACGGATTTGGGTTTTTTCGCTTCCAATACATACATTTTTAATTTTTTCTTCTGCCAAAGTGCACTGGTTAGGACCTCCATCTTAAAGAATGGTTTTTGAAAGCTAATTTTAATTTTGGGACAATTTAATAACAGACATTTAATTTTTGTTAAACAAGTTAACTACTTTTTAAACAGGATAATAAGACTCAAAGTACAGAAAAGCAAATATATGAAAAGTTTCATAAAATCTCTGCCCCATCCCTTGATCTACTGAATTGCAAACTTGAGCCAGCATGGCCTGACCATGTGTAAGTTTTTAAAGCTCCATAGGTGATTCTGATAATTATGCTTGAAAACCAATACAGAAGTTTCGCCTATGTAGGGCTTGTAGAACTGTATAATTCAGTGATTCTCAATGCTGGATGTACATTAAAATCACTAGAGGAGCTTTAAAATATCCTAAGCCTGTGTCTTATCCTAGACCAACCAAATCTGAATCTCTGTAGGTGCAGCTCCCAGCATCTGCCTTTTTAAAAAACTCCCCAGGTGATAGGGGGCATGATGTAGAGAGAGGCAAGAGAGAGGCCTTAAAAAGGCGGAAGAGGAAACTTTGGTGGGTGATGGTTATGTTCACTATCTTGATTATAATAGTTCCATAGGTGTGGACATATGTCACAGCTTATCAGAATGAACATTTAAATTACGTGCATTGTGCATCAATCATACCTCAATACATTTGTTTAAATAAAAAGCTCCCCAGGTGATTCTGATGCACAGCAATGGTTCAGAATCCTTGTTCTAACTGAACTGGAAGTTGGATACGCTTTCATCTGCCAGCATTTAGGTGTGTACACTTAGACAGGCGACTTCACCCGCTCTAGACCTCAGTTTTATTTTGAGTTGGGGGGTTCAATTTCTTCTCAAGTCTTTCAGCTCTCACATTTCGATTCTGCTCAGCCTGGCAGTGCTGGCCAGGCTGCTGGTGCACCTCCTGGCCACACGAGGGAGCTGTGCAGGTAGCTGCCTCTTCCTCTCAACTGAACACTCTTGAGAGATCAAAGTGGGCTGGTGAGGCGTGTTTCCCTTCTTTTTGTGCTCTTCCTCTTGGTGAGTGCAAGTCCAACATCTGAGCCTCATCTTCGACTGCCCCCACCTGCCGCAGGTGAGCCTTTCTCTAAGCAAAGTAAATTCATGAGTGTACATTTAGAACAGCTTTATAAAAGGATCCCCAGATTACTTTGAAACTATTCTGCCCCCCAAAGCAATTAAAATAGGATCTAATTGAAGTATATGTATATATTTTCCGTAGTACGTTAATAACATTACTCTGCTGCCCATAGGAAAGTTATCCATCTGTACATAAGACAGTTATGTTGGTTAGAAGTGCAATTTAGAGATCCTTCAGGCAGTAAATATTGCTAGGTGAAAAAATGAATCAAGGCTAGCAAACAAGCTAAGTCATTTTCTGTAGTAGTAATATGATGTGAATGACTTACATGAGTAAATGTGTATGTGTGTGCCTAAGTCTGCATGTTTACATAAACTCAGATGAACAGGTTGGCTGAATATTTTTAGACTGTCATCTGCTCAGACATCATGAACATTAATCTCTATTTTTTCTGAGACTAGACAGGAGTAAAAATCCCCCTAGAAGCCCCATAGGATTCTGACTAGAACTAATGTTACAAAAATGACTATGGGGTTAGCTATAACCCCAAACTTTAATAAATGCTTTATTTTAAATCCACTCAGAAATGAAAAGCAAATGCTTCTCTGAAGTGCTGCAGCAACAGCAACGTAACAACAATAAATGAAAAGAACCCCCACTCCCCACCCCCACACTTTTCCAAATAACACTATGAGAACTTTAGCATTGAGTAACTCTGTCTTTTATTTTTGGTCTAATTGCAGTTTTCTTACATTTTGATTCTTAAATTTCAGATTATTTTATGAGCCAGTCACAACACCTTGTGGACATACCTTTTGCTTAAAATGCCTTGAAAGATGCCTAGACCACAATGCAAAGTGCCCACTGTGCAAAGATGGACTTTCACAGGTAAAACAGTGTGGTTGCTTCTTGATTAACTTATTTGGAATTGGTTACTAAGATAGTGCTCAATCGGAGCCAAGCCTCTGCACTTGGGCAAAATACCTCCTCAGACCATCTATCTATTTCTCCTGTCTTGTCGTCACCCCTTTCTCCCCATCTCAGGAAAATGAGGCAACATCTACCTTTTTCAACTGACACTAATGAAATTAATTTGTTAATTTGGGGAAAAAGTATTAGATTGACACTAAACATGGATCCCTGTTCTATTCCCAACGTGGTACCTGATTCAGTGTAATCTTGGGAAATCTTTTGCCCACTTTAGGCTTGAACTAGGTGAGCTTTGATGTCCCCTTATCGTTAATGTTTATTCTGTGGTTTGAAGACCTCAGCTCCCAGATCCCCAGAAAAACCTCATAGACCTTCAGTGTGGTCATTTTCCCATCCCTGGGGAACAGATACTTGGCTACTTGAAAATCTCTGGGCTTCCAGGTCCTCTGAAGTTGATCACAAATCTCCCACCTTTGTTTCTCAAGTGGTCCTAATGGACTTTTCCTTAGCAAAAGAGGACCCAGGTGTCCATCTTGTTTTCCCCCCTTCAGGGGCTTTTTGCTACATTTTACAATTGGTATTACTGTTCCTTGACCCCTGTCTTCACTAGGAGAGGTTGGAGGTACAGGCTTAACTCTAAGTGGTTGTAGGTCCAGAAAAGTTGCATTTTGAGCTTTCACAACACGCCAACATATAAACTAAAGGAATTAAGTGAAATGAAATCAAGGATAGTCTTGAAGGTGTGTATGTGGAGTTGGGGGGAAAGCCAATGTCATACCTCTTTTCCTAGGTAAAGGGATAAGATTTGCTGGGCTGATTGTAGGTGAGGAACCCATGCTCTTTCACTTCTTAAGTAATTTATCTATATAGTGTAAAACTACAGAATTCAGAAAGACGAAAAATCTACCCGTATGAGCATCACCTAGAGAAAATCACTGTTAACATTTTAGTATGTGCCTTTCCTAGGTATTTTGGTTTAGCACCAGCTGAGGGGTCAAGTCCATCTTGGATTGGCTGTCTCTGAATCACTGCTTTTCCCCAGAGACTGGGACTGGGCAAGCAGTTGCTTCTTCTGTAGTTGGGGGGGTACAGATACTGCAGGATCCTGGACTCAGGGGCTAGAACATATTCCATCTATCACTGTATTCATACAAGATTGCACTTACACTGTTTTTTTTATAGAGAGAAATGTCTTATCCTGATCACATTCACACAGAATAGACAGACACCGCCCACATTTGAAGAAGAAGGAAAAAAAATTGTCCAAGACTAGCAGTTTTATACTCAGGAGCATCCCTTACAGGGTCTATAGAAGCAGGTAGTTTCCATAAAGAGAAATTCTCCATTGATGATACATGCTGTTAAATACCCATGACTTGACAGATCTCCAGATATGCATGGGATAGCGGTGTGTGGGAGGAGAGTAATAATGACAGTTGAGCCTGGGTTGGTCCTGAAATCATAGTTTAGAACATAATTTCAAAAATACCTGGATGATATATTTTTTTCTTTTGGATGATATATTTTAAAAAAGCAAATAAACAAATAAAAATCACCAGTTTTTAGCTGTGTTTTTCCCACAGAAGTTAAAGGGGGGGACAGTATGTAGACTTGAAATATTTGCAAGGCAAACATTGGAGTGAGGTAGGGCTGGGCCAAGCTAGGAAAGGATCAATGACTGAAAAATACTTTTTAGTTCCCTAAACCTTGTGACCACTGACTTTCAGCACATCCTAGATGAAGACCATTTCAGTGAGCTTGTCAGCACAATAACCAGAAAGAGGAAGGGGGAGGATTTCTTTTTCTTTTTTGGCAAGAGTGTGATCTTGATTTCAGTGTTTCCAGAAAGCTATGAGATTTTTAAAACTTCAGTGAAGGCTTTTGTCTTGTTAAAATATTTATTCTTTCCAATTACAGTGATTCAATGCATGTGTTTTTCAACTAAACTTTAAAATCCAGAGAATACATATATTATAATCGTATCAGCTACTAATTTGTAGGTTCTTATCACTAACATGTGAGTCATTTGACTATTTGCTGATTACATCAGAAAGTGCTTTGTGTTTTTCTGATGAATACATTAAGTCTGATTGCCTTGTCTTCCTTGCATAGTGCTTGGCATCAAGAAAATACAGCAAAAATATTATAATGGAAGAGCTAATAGCTAAATTCCTCCCAGAAGAACTCAATGAACGAAGAAGGCTTCATGAAGAGGAAATGGAAGAACTTTCTAAGTGTGTATATGCATGTTTCTGTTTTCAGTTTCACTTATACCAGCTCATGAGAGTTGAATGTACACATCTCTTCCCAGCTCCTTCTTCAATAATATCATGTTAGTAGCTTGAAACTGGCCATGTGGTAGAAGTATTTACACCACTGAAATTGGCAAATGCTACACATGGTCCCCCCTATTTCCCCTTCTCCAAAAGCCTTTTGTTAAACATTCATCAACCCACCACAGAAGAAGCATAAGCCAAACCACTTACCAGGGTTTGGCACTAATAACAGAGTGTTGCTAGTAGCAGTAAATTGAAGCTGCTTAATCAGGGCAATTTAAGGATTAGAAGTGTTCAGAAGACTGTCTTTAAACACACGAGTGGGTGCTATGAGGTTAAGAACTTTGACATCAGCCAGGTCTGTGTCTAAGCTCCCATTCTGCCACAAAGTGAGTATACTTCAATCTGATCCTAAGCAGTTCATTTAATCTTTTGAGCCTCAGTGTCCTCATCTGTGGCTTGGGGATAATAATAGTTCTTACATCATGGACTTGTTAGGAAGATCAAATGAACTACTGTATAATAAATACTTAGTAAGTGATAATAATAGTTCTTGTTATATGCTTCCTCTGCCATGCACTGGTAGTGTGAGAGGTGAAGAGTACAGACAAGAATGTAAATGGGGCTCCAAGTTCTTTACCTGGCTGGAAGAGTAGCTCCCCTAGTCAGCCAAAAGGTAGGAAGCAATCACTAGTTTCTGCCTTTCATACTCCTCCCCTCCTCGATTTCATCCCCAGTGGAATAGAACTCATTACAGGATTTTGGGAGTGAGGTTCCTGATGGAAAAAGGCATTCTGGTTTTATTCCCACCCTGTAGAGAATATTTCTAAGCTCTGCCACCAGTTTGAATGTGCCTCTCATCCTGGAAAGCTAGCAATGAAAATCCTTTTTTCTCATTGACGTATTAGAACTACTCAGGACATCTTTATCTTTATTTCTGATTCTTTAATTAGCCTCTAATCTCTCTGAGGGCTCTTCTCAAATATTATTTAATGTTTTCTTAACAAATACTGGAATATATTTTAGGCTTTCTATTTAAAGGAATCCTAAACTTAATCCTTTTGAGATTTGACCAATTTCATATATATTAATGGTTTTAGGTTCAGATGTTCCTGTATTGAATTTGCTAGGCAAATAAGGGGACAGTGATCAGGAGTAGCTGGCTCAGTTGGTGGTTCCCCAGTGGGCTGTGTTATCCAAATCTCCTGGGAGTACTTACTGAAATGCAGATTCTTAGATCCTAATTCCAGAGTTACTACACAAATATCTATGAAGGTTTGTCTGCCCAGTCATTTGGATTCAAGTATCCCCAGTAATTCTGCTGCACAGGAATGTTTATCACTGGGCTAGATTATTCTTCCTTCCCTTTTTCTTCTTCGTCCCCACTGCTGGCTCTTCTATGAAGACTCTTTGGGGACTCTAAAAATTTGAGATGCACATGGGGACCTTGTAGATAATTTCCTACCACCCCTTCGGAGAACTGACTTGAATTAATGTCATCGTTGCCCTTCCCCATACTACCATCAAAACATCAGAGGAGATCATTTTGAGTGGAGAGCATGAAAGAAAGGAAAAAATAAGTGGTATGTATATCATCCGCAGCATTAAGGTATCATAGAACTGCTTCAGTCAAATTAGAATGTGTAGAATGCCAGTTTTAATCTCTTAGCCCTCAGGTTAACCACTGTACCATATAATGAAACTCACTACACAGTGTACATTGCATTTCAGTATATATCAGCAGCAAAACTTGATGTCTCCTTTTTCCATGATGACATTTGGCCAACATTTTTCTGTTCTGCCTGCATTGCCCTGAGTTCTATACCATTTGCTTTTTCTAACAGCTTAAATAAGAATGTGCCTATTTTCGTGTGTACTATGGCCTATCCCACCGTTCCCTGTCCCCTGCACATCTTTGAGCCTTGTTACCGTCTGATGATTCGTAGATGCATTGAAACAGGCACAAGACAGTTTGGCATGTGCCTTGGAGATACTGTCAAAGGGTAAGTGAGGAGCTACCTGAGTAAAGGGAGTGAGGGTAGAAAGGTTTTTCGTTTGCTTGTTTGACCTTGGGCTGCTTCCAGGAGGTGGGTAAATATTATTCATGATATTTAGCCAGCTCTAGAACATATCAGGGATCCTCTAGGTTACTATTTGACAGACTGTCTGTTTAAAATAACCCCAGGATTAATATTTTGTTGAACAAGTAGCATGTATTATAAAACTTGTTTTGTAAGAGTATGGGCCCTGGAGTTAATTTGCCTGGGTTCATATTCTGAGTTAAGTTTTGGAACAAGTTCAACCTTGGGCAAGTTACTTAACCTTTCTGTGACTCAGTTTCCTAATCTAAAAGTGGATATAATAACCTACCTCATTAGGTTTCTTGGGAGGATTGATGAGTTAATGTACATAAAGTACTTAAGCATAGTACCTGGCATATGCGGTCAATAAATGTTAACTGTTGTTATAAATTAAGATTTTCTTCACACAGACACTACCTATTGTAGGATCAGCTCTAGGTCCTGAGACAGGTTAAAATAGGCAGATGTCCCTCAAGGCACATCATGGAATTACAGAATTGGCTGGAGGCCAGGTCAGGGAAATAGAACTCAAGGATTTACTTTAATTCCACTCTTGATAAACAGGTTTGCAGAATATGGCTGCATCCTAGAAATTAGAAATGTTCAATTCTTTGCTGATGGCCGCTCAGTAGTGGATAGCATTGGCAAGAGGCGCTTCAAGGTGCTCCATCAGGGCCAGCGGGATGGTTACAATACTGCTGACATTGAATACATTGAAGATCAAAAGGTAAGGGTGAATAAAAAAGGTAAGAGTATCCAGTGCTAAGAATATCCAAACTAGGCTATCCATGTAACTTGTCTTACAGGAATGGTTACAAAAAGATTGCTCAGAGCCATTGGGTGACTTGGGATTTCCCACCAAATTCCTGCAACAACACTGAATGCTGCTGGATTGTTGTTTAATTTTAGAACGTTAGTAAGAGTGCCCGTTGTCTAGCTCTCCTTGCTTAGATGCTGACTTGCCTTCATGCATAAGAAATGCTACCCTAAACCAACCCTAGGCCCCACCTGGCCCAGGAGAAAGGTCTGTGTCAGGGGTACCAAGGGTCAGATCTGGAGTGGTGTCTAAACGTGTGTTTCTATTTCTATTTAATTTTTAATTTCATTTTTATATATTTTTAAACTTTATTTTGAGAGATAATTGTAGATTCACATATGCATATGTATTCTTAAATATGTAACTTGGCTAAGAACCTTTCCCAATAATTAGTCATCCCATGAGGTGGAAAAATGACCTATCTTGTTAGTCCTTGATTTTCTGAGGTAATGGATGGACAAGGAAGTAAATAATCACATATCTGTTTGTATTTACATTCTCTACATACACAGTACAAGATTAATGCATATTTGATCAGTAAATGCATGCATTTGCTTTGACGATAGGGTTTTATACTGAAATACAGGCATATGCATGTATCTCTTCCAAATGAGCAATGGGAAAACATGTAAAAATGAAAAGGGCAGGGGCATAATCCAGACCCCACATTCAGGTCTACTAGAATAGTTTTTTTTTTTTTATGTCTTGCTGTTTCAGCTGATTTACCTAGCTAAACCTTTTTCTTTCTCTACTCCCAGTATTTATACACAACACAGCATCTGATTGAGGATCCTTTCACATGGTCACATAGGAGAAAGCTGGATGGGTGACTATATTCCAGAGGGAAACAGGATGGATGCTCAAAGAGAGTCAGGTGTTAAAAGTCGTTCTGGGAGTGATGTAGAATGTATAGAATGCTTCCCTTCCACTTTGATTTCAGGTCCATGGAGAGGATTATGCTGAGCTCATGGGATTACATAATTGTGTATATGAGCAAGCATCATCGTGGTTTCATTCACTCAAATCATCTCTGAAGAATCGGATACTCAATCACTTTGGTCCAATGCCGGAGAAAGATGCTGACCCCCAGGTATATAAAAATTTCTATTTTTAATGGATTACCCCCTCAGCTGAGAGTGCCTGGGGTTTGTGATTATATGAGTACGTGGTTGCCATCTAATAAATCAAGCACAGAGAAGAAGATAGCTCCAATTCGGTATTGTATGGCTGGGCATTGGGTGTCAAGGATAAGACTGAAAGGATCCCAAGTCAGAATTGGGGTAACTAAAGTAAAGTAGTAAGAAGTTGGGTCCAAGGCAGGTTTTGAAGGATAAGGTGAGAGAAAGGAAGCATAGACACCACCAACAGAAGAACCTTAAATGGGAATACAGACTCATAAAATGGCTATGTATTAGGGTGTGAGAAGATATTTGTAAAGATAAAGATATCCCAAGAGCTTAGACCATAGCTTCAGCTTCCAGGAATCTTCACAACAGGCCCCCCACATACACACAATTGCTGCAGGAGTAGGAGATAGGATCAGCTAATTTACAAAATTTCAGTTGCAAGACCATAGAAACTTTTCACACCCAGGCCTATCTATAATTAGCTCTACAGAACTGGGCCCTTGTTAGTGATTTCATTTAATGTGACCCAGACCTGAGAAAGTTGATTCAATCTCTAAATTTACTCTTGGCTGAGCTATACTAGAAAACAGTTCATTAGGTTCTACTGGATCAGTCTTTCTCTGATGGAATAGATCCATTTAAGAGTTAAGGCTGTAGATCTAAGCCTCTCCATTTTCCTGTTCAGTTTCACCAAGCTTTGCCTGCCTGATATAAACCAGGAAGTACTTTCAGGGAACTCCATGTCAGTAAATACTTTCTTTCTAGGACAAGGCTGGAGGTACCTAAACAAAAATTTCCCCACCATCACCTAAGCTCATATTCTGAGCTGGCTGTCCTACATCATCACCTCTATAGCTTCCTTGATTCTTTTCTTGCACTCATTCCCAACTCTTTCATAACAGAAAAACCTGAATATGCATATTCTGTCTTCTCTGATGAAAGACTGGTTCTGCTTACCTCTCTAGCTGTGTGACCTTGATTGAGTCCCTTCCCCTTTGTTAGCTTTCTCCCAATCACTGAAATGAGAGAGGTGGTTGAGGCGGTCTTTAAATTCCCCTCTGCTTTTTTGTATTCTGAGACACTAAAACACTAGTCTGTTTCCTTAATGGACTGAAATGTCTTGTTTTCTCCAGACCATAAAAGTGGCTCCTTTCCCCCATGCAAAGACATCATGAGTTCTAGGCCAGTTAGTGCTTCCCAATGATCCAGATCCTGGCTCTGGGCCACTGTGACTCATGACTCCATCATAGCTCTGAGCAAGCTCATGATCAAACTTAATATTCCCCTTCACCTTCTGGAAAGCATCTCTCCCAGTCAGGGAAAAGATAGAGATTCGCAATGATAACAGCATCTTCCAGTGGAGAAAACACAGATACTACAATGTGGTTCATAAGGGCTCAATGACACAAAAAGCTGAAATCTTCGGTTTCATTTAATTTCTTATTAGGAACAGTCAAGTTATTGTTTTGGCAAAGTTCCAGGGGAAAAAACAGTCTCCTACAGTTTCCTCCAATCAATGCTGTAGCCTCACTGGTCCCCCTGATAAGAATGTTCTAAGCCTCAGGAGGAGATTTGTTAGAAACAGCTACAAGTACTACACATCAGCTTAAATATCTTTTTTTAATGAACCTTGAAAAGAAAGTTCAGTCTATATCAATCAAATATTCAGAGCTTTTAATAAGAGGGAGAACACGTTATAGAGTCCAGTGAAGGACAAAAAAGAATCCAAATGAAGCTAGAGGTAAAGAGGGCAGTGAGATTTGGAGAGAATCAGGTGAACCAATTGGGAGCCAAATAGTCCTAGAGGGAGGTGGTTTGACCATAGTGTGGTTCTCTATAGTCCCCAAATGAGCCTTCCAAAAGTTGGGCACAGAGAGCTCATTTCAGGTTTAATAGGAAGTAAGTTAACAATGTCCAAGGTGTGTGCCTGAGAGCTAATTACAAAAGGAATTTTGGTAAAGGGTTTATGTGAGATGGGAAAGCTCTTTATTAAAAGGAAACCTGGGGACAGAATACATTTCTATGTGAATATATTTTCTAAATAGAATTTTTGCAAAGTGGAATTGCTGTTCTTTGGGACTATAAACCATTGCCTTTGGTTTCAGGGGAATAGATAGCTGTGTCCCTGTATTGTGAAATGGTATATCTGTACTAATGCCTTAAGTCCCAAGCAGGGAAATGAAGGAAGTTAAGAGAATGCAAAGCCTAAAGATGTCATGGGAATTGAAGGCCCGCATGTTATATGCTTCAGTCCAAAGGACCTAAACAGAGTGTTAGAAGAGGAAGAGACTGAGTAGTGGATATTCCAGCTTGTAAAATTATATCGGCTAGGAGGCATGGTATATGTGTTAAGACATTGTTTGCTTAAAATACCAAAAATAATTATAACTTAAACCAAAGAGAGGGCTTATGTCCTGAAGGGGTAGGGCAGCTCTATTCCCTGAGATCATTCAGAAACCTAGGCTCCTTCCATCACAATGCTCAACCATCCCTAGAATGTTGCCCTAAGCTTCTTGATTGAAGAAGGCTAATGATCACCAGGTCCACATTCTAGCCAGGGGAAAGAGGGAGAAAGAGGAAGGTGGTAGGCACATCCTCCTTTCCCAGAGCATGTTTCAGAAGTTACACATAGCACTTCTTTTTATATCTCATTAGTTGGAATTTGGTCTTGTGGCCTCATCTACCT
The DNA here is from genome assembly GCF_023851605.1 of Tamandua tetradactyla. Lineage (NCBI taxonomy): Eukaryota > Metazoa > Chordata > Mammalia > Pilosa > Myrmecophagidae > Tamandua > Tamandua tetradactyla. The sequence continues at coordinate 48,335,759 of NC_135353.1, read as the reverse complement.
GCAAGGGAGGCTGGGAAATGTAGTCTTTATTCTGGTCGGTTGAATGCCCAGCTGAAATAAAGGAAAGATGCATATGGAGGCAATTAGCAATCTCTGCTGTGCAGAGAAGCTGTTCCACCTTTTATGTTTACCTTGAGGCTTTGGAAACCTGTAGACCAATATCACTTTCACAGGAATAGGATGAACTTACTGTGTTTCTCTATTGCAGATTAACCCTAATGGCCCAGCCTGGTGCTGGTGGATATTAGCAGTTCTTCCTTTGGAAAACCGAGCTCAGCTCCCGTTCCTAGCAATGAGGTCCTTAAAGGATAGACTAAATGGCATTCGGCGAGTCCTGGCTTTTATATCCCGAAACCAAAACTAGTGAAAGTCAATTGCTGAAGAGGAGCTCCTATCCACCCTACTACCCTAAGGGAGTCTTCTTGTAAATATATCTAATCGCAATAACATCTTAATAGAAGGGAGTATCAGACAGAGGCATTACACTACTGTTGATTACAGAGAAATTGAGTAGAAAGACCAAAACAATGTGACCTGTTTGAAAACTTTCTGAAGATGCTTCTTGACATGCTGCACTACTACACAAACAGCAGAGGTTTTAAGAGCCCGGGGTGGGATGGGGGTGGGCAATTGGTTTTGCCATAAAATGTTCTGAAAGTTTGAAATGATTTTGCTTTAATTTTCTTGCTTTCATAGATGAATTGAAATGTGAAGCAAAGATACTAATGTTGCTGCATTATTTCCCTGACTTGAGGTCTCATTCCAAATGCTTCAGGTTTTATATAGCATTGTGTAAGATAATGTTCATACTTCTTTCTGTTTTAATAATTTATTTTTTGCACTACTGTGTCCTTTTTTCTATATAAATGTCTGTGACTATTTAAGTGTACATTATTGAAAAGCCAGTTGCTTTATTTATTGATGTGGTTTACAGTGTATAAATGACTAGGGGGGATGTAACAATACTAAAATGTGCAATGTTTGCCCTAGCCATTTTTTTTTTACTACATTTGATCCCAATTCTAGTACCAGTTTTGTATCTGTCCCAATTGGATGTTTAGAAAAAGTTCAGAATGATGCTGAGATTATCTATCTTTACAGATTCCATTTTGTTTTCAGTATGAATTCAATAATATAAAGTGCTTAAGGAATTTGGCATAGATTAAGTATATGCCAGGGTTAAGTAAAATAATCCATTTTCTGTGTATTATATACAGAACAAGGCGGAAGGCATTATTTTTCTAGAATGAAGAACTAATTAGAAGGAAGTATCTTTTATTGCATTATAGACATTTATTTCTGCAGTCTAATTATATGTGTATCTATTTTTTCCCAGTGCAGTTAGCAATGGGATTTTAGGCAGAATAATTTTTAACCTTTCAGAGGGAATGGTTTTCAGTTTAGCACATCACAGCTGTTCCCAAGTAGCCTCCACACCCTACCTCTTCACAAAGTTCTGAAGATCAAGACCTGGGATAGCATGGGGGAAATACTTTCAGAAGGACTGGACTGTTGGTATTAAAGTGTAAAGAAGCTAAAAAGAGAAGAGCCTTTTAAACATATTTTAAAAGCAACCAGACAATTAATCCATGATCTTATCTAAACACTGCCTTTCCTCCTGGTTGCACGGGGCCAAAGATTTCAGTATAGTGGAAGAATAGAGAGTAAAGAGGTAAGAGTAAGCACTTGTTCATTTTGCTTAGTGCTCATTTTGATTTCTTCAGTGCCAGGAGAACCTGAAAAATGCCCCAAGTACTGGAGTGGTACAGTGACAGAGTGAAAAGATCAAGGCAGGAAAGAAGCAAATTGTGCCTTTTGTACCTGGAATCTCATCTGATGTTGGACAGCTACAGTGACAGGATTCATTTGTAGCCAGTCATTCTATTAAGCAGAGAGGTTAATGCCTCAACGAATCAGTCTGACTTATTCCATCTCCACTTGGAGACTGAGATAACTCAAACTATGTAAAAGAGATTCATGTAAGCAGAAACCAAATGATATTTCTGTGCTTTCTTCATGGACACCATGTTGTCAGAGCATTATATTATTGGGTTTGATATTTGGGACCAGACTGGGCAAGTGAAGAAAGAAGGTAGATGGAAGTACAGGTGTGGTGCTGCCCAAGAAGACTCAACAAGGCTCAGGGACCATGAAATTAAAGACCCCCTCCCACTTGGTGCCCAACCATGTGATCACAATAATCTTAGTATAATAGTTTGCTGTTATCTAGTATAAATGCAATAAAGAGATGGGCCATAAGCCTCTCCACTTACTATACATGTGTCTTTTGGCATTTAATAACTTTTTCTGAGCTCCAAGACACCTCATCTATAAAACAGTAGTGATAAATATTACATATTGGGTCGTTATGAACATTCAGTGAGATAACATATGTAAATCGCTTTAACAGTGCCTAGCACATAGGAAACACTTGATAAATGATAGATATCATTAGGTTATTCATAGTTATGGAATATCACCAGGGGCCCACATTTCTATAAAACACTGCCTTTACACACAATACTTACTTCCAACCTTTAAACTTGGTTGGGGATATCCACACCACTGAATTTTTCAGACCAAAACTTGGTGACTGACAGCTAATTCTTTTCAGGGTCAAGTCTGTTTGGGAAACTGAAAAGACTGGAGAACAAATGAAAGAAGAGGAACACATCATGTGCCAGCAAATTTTCTCCATCTCAATAGGGCTAAAAAATAGTTTTGGTTGGAGGTCTAGAATTTCTGATGGAATGGAAGCCTCAGTGCCAGCTCCATTAGAATAACCAACTTATCACTCCCTGCTTTCCATGTATTGAGATTCTTGGCCAGGCCAGGGTGAATGGATTTTACAACCTATGACTTGCTGCTAAGTTTGTGGTATGTCCTTAATGCTGCCCAAAGTTGCAGATTTAACAAACAAAGATATATTGAGAACCTACTATGTACCAGGTACTGAACCAAGCTATTTCACATACATGAGCTCATTAAAATATTTATTTTTCACATCAACCCTATGTGAAATTGTTATCCCCATGTTATGGATGAAAGACTGAGGCTCCATAATGTTAAATAGTTTGCCCAGGTTAACAGTCAGCCAGTAAATGGCCAACTTTGGTTTCAAACCTGTTACTTGGTAAATTTTTAAACATTTGTAAGTGGTTTAAATTACACATAACTTTAATGAACAGGCATAGTAATTAAATCACAAAAGCATCCCTCAGAAGCTCAGGATGGGAAGTTGGGGATTAAGTAAAATTAAGTTACCCAACATCTTTCCTTAATCTAAGTAGAAAGGGAGCTTTTGATTTCTGAACAAAATTTCACATTATAGAATGTTTCACCTTGAAAAATGAGTAACAGACATCAGCAAGTGTAGATCTTGACTAGGCAGAATTGCACCTTGTTCTCAGTAGCCTGGAAACACATTTGGGTTGTTTAACACTAAGCTTTTATTTCAATACCAGTGTAAAGCAGGATGCAAGGTTAAGCCTTGGCTTTCTTTGGGGTATACTTGATTGGGGTGATCAAGTGGTCTATGTCCATTTTCACCACTTGTGAGTTTTGTCTTACAAATTGGAATGAAGAGAAGACAGAGAAAAGACATGAAGCTAAATCTAGGCCAGGAGAGCAAGACTCCCCCCATGTTAGATGGTGCCGTGTATTGGTAAATTTTCCTGTCTACTGTAACTGATTCAGTCTTTTCTTAGTAGGTTATTTTCTGTATATATATATATATATATATATATATATATATATATATATATATATATATACTAGGTACTAGCAGACATCATGCCTTTCTGCTTTGTACCATACTACTGCTGCTAGCTAATACCAGCAAAATGTAGAAAATAAAAAAAAAAGAATTTTCTGTAGATAACTTGAGAAAAAAGTGCTTGCTCCTAACTTAGAAGGGGCAGAGAATTGACTATTTCAACTGTTTGCCTTTTCTGAAGGCTGACTGCTTATAGCCTAGTGCTGCCTCAGCAGCGAGGGGCTAATCGAGTCACTGTGCATGTAGTGCTTTCGGCTCTGTATGGAGCTGTACTGGGCTCAGATAATCCCCTGTGACTGGTCACTGGAGATGTAGAGCTCCTCAGGCTGGTTCACAGCTCCCAGAGATCTCTTACTATCAACAGATTGCATACTGTTGATGGATTGAAATCCATTGGGGACTGTGTTCCCCCACCCCAACTCCATTTCTGAGATGGGAGTTTTATTCAGGGACTCCTTCCTTGAGTCCTCAACATGTTGACTTTACGTCCATTTCTGTTTACAAAGGCAGAATTGAAGTAAAGGTATGTAACAAAAATGTAAATGGAAGGCAGTCCAAATTAGAAAGGCCTGGTGTTTTATCCTATTCTTGGGCCTGAGGAATGAGGTTTTGATTTATTATTGAAGACAGTTGTGAAAAGCAGCCAGCTGCATGGACTCCAATTCGTGCCCCTTCCTGAATGAAGAGAAAAGGAAGGAAAAAGAGCCATGTAAAATGTACACATTCAATTCATTTTAGAATGTTCACTTCAACTTCTTACACTGTTCAACTATTTAATAATCTGAGTTACACACATCCAGAGGTGAAATGAAGAAATAGTCATTTAAAATGGGTATTTCCAAATATGCTTAGTTAACTTTCAGAGAGAAGTGCCTGTAATCTCTGTACCTGGTTGTTATTTTAAAGCTTTTGTTCCATGATTATGTAGCCATATAAAATTCTTTGCAGCAAACATGATTAATAGAAGTTTACAAAGCAGCACTGTAGCTTATGCATCATTTTAAAAGTTGATTAACACTTCTCTATTGTCAAAGCAACAATAAACAACAACAAAAGCGGAGAGAAAATAGGTCAATGAGGCACCATAGGCTTATCTTAGATAAACTAGTTCCATCATTTTATGTAGTTTTCAGTAATGCCAGGATTAAAATATGAAGCAAGCCATTTAACCAGTGGCAAATGTGTATTGTGTTACTCCATTTGTTAAGCAGTCATTTTACTCTTGCACTGTAATAAACTGAAGGGGAATTAAGATAATGCTTTTTTCCCCCATGTTGCTATTCAACTACCTCTATATGCTTGATTTCTTTTTAGGTTTTCCCTTCCTCCAAATCTGTACAAAAGAAGTTTCAACTCATCTGTGTTGTAATAACAATGTGATATAGGCGACCTCTGTGAAACGTTCATTAAAAAATGTTTCCTATTGTCTCAATTTTGTATCTAACAAACTGTACTCACACCTTAGGGCAAGAATTACTCAAATAGCTTCAGTATCATTTCTTTGGAGGCTGAATAGAAAGGAAAGCTATCAGAACATGTATTTTGTTCTTGTTTCCTATTAGTTGAAACACATTTGGCTGGAAGATTCTTTGCAAGGAAATAGATCTGCACTCAGACAACAAGCTCTTATGCGACAGTGAGACAAGTATGAACTGATTCATGTGACTGATGTGTTCTGAAAAATTGGTCATAAATTGAGTGCTTTAAAAATGCACCAAAAAAGCATTTTTCTGTTAAAGGATTATGTTTAAGCGTTTTGTCAAGTAAATAATCAGTCCTTGGTTTATTTGTAAAACAAAACATTCATGTATTGAGTTTGCTTCAAGCAGAGCCACACTTCTGACTCCGTTTTCTTTGACATTATAAAATACTTGTGAAAGCAAATTACATGTTGTGTGTTAAATGGTTTCTTAATGATAGGCTAAAGCTAAGATCCAAGGTGTGATTCTTCTGACAGGAAAATCTGAAAAATTGATTGGGAGAGTGAGTGATATTGACCAAGCTGACTCCAGCAAGAGAACTTTAGCAGCATCTCATCTGGTTTACAGTACTGTTTTTAGTCTCATGCCATTGATGACTTTATACAAGTTCTATTTTACCACTGAGGAAAAAAAAGACACAGATATAGGGAAATTAAAGAAAAAGAAACGGTAGCAAATTCCACTTGGGCCTGGCCTTGTTCTACATAACAGGATCTTTGGAGTAATTGAGAAAAACTGGAATTCCTGACCAACTAGGCCACAGAGGGAATGCTAGGCTCTGTTGGACTTTGCCTTTCTGGGTCCCGACTGCCTCTCTTTCAGTTCTCCAAGACAGAGTACACTTCAGCCAAAAGCAAAAAATTTTCCTTCCAAGGCAGTTCTGACCAGATGCCCACATCACTTTCTCTCTGGGTTAACCATCTGGAAAGAAACAAGAAGGTCCTATTTGCAGTTGTTGCCTAGGCCTCGAGCAAAGCCAAGGTCAATTCCACTTGCTCTCTTCTGGGATCTACCCTGGCTCATTTGACTTCTTCAGATGCCTCCCCAGAAGACATTCTCAGTTGCAAGATGAAGTAAGAGCAAGAGAAGGGAAGGAAGACTACCCTAATTCACAGGCTCCAGAAGTTGAAACTTTCCCTTTCTTATGTTTTATGATTTCTTCACTTCCAGAGGGGTTGAGGTGGGATGGGAATGGGCCTGTGTCAATACTCCCTACATTGTGGTAATGCAGAAACTTTCCAGTCACACCTGTCTATGGTCAGCTCAATATGGAGCTATGCTCTGGTCAAGGCGGACAAGTTCAGGTTCCAAGGAGCCCTACCTCTATCTCTGAGTGCCCTTCCTCCAGTGTTTCCAGTTTTCCATTTCTGACCTGCCCATTTCAACCTATGCTCATGGTGACTGGCCATCCATGTTTTTTGTCATGTATTAGCAAATGTCACTGTGACATTAGCTCTGGAAAAAACCTGTCCTCCTGGGAAACACAGACCCACAATTTCACAACCTTACAGAACATGGCCTACCTTATAGTAACTCAATGACAGCAATTTGTGGATACCATAAATGTAGCAAAATTGAGTCATAAAATAGCCCACTTGCCCTGAGTCCATTTTTTTGCTATAAAAATCTTGCTTCTGTTGGGATTTAGAGGTATATCATAGTAATATTCAACCTCGTCATGGGAGCATGAGGGATGACTACCCCTTTGGTCCATCAGAATGTCTATTGTCACTCGTAGCATGCAATGCTACAGTCTCAAGATCATATGTTCCTACTGCAAGCCTAATGAGCACTTTTAGAAAAGGACCCATGGTTAGGATTATGGGAGCATCATGTCCACATGTGCCCTTCCTTTTTTCTTTATTAAAGCAGTTGTATGTTTACAGAAACATCATGCAGAAAGTACAGACTTCTAATATCCCTTCTCACACATACAATTTTCCCAATTAATGTTTTGCATTAATGTGGTAACTTTGTTACAATTCATGAAACAGTACTATTTTAATTATGCTATTAACTTTAGTGCACCATTTACATTGTGTTGTACAGTTCTGTGGGTTTGTGTGTGTGTGTGTGTGTGTGTGTGTGTGTCTGTGGTAACTTACATACAATCTAAATTTTCCTTTATTCCCCTCTTTCAAATATACAGTTCAGTAGTGGTATTAATTACATATCCAAACTTATGCCTGTATCCCTATCATCCATTGCCAAAACTTTTCTGTCACCCCAAATAGAAACTCCACACCAATTAAACATTAACTCCCCATCCCCCTCCACGATTTGGCTCCTAGAAACCTGTGTTCTAGTTTCTGACTTCATGAATATGCATATTCTGCTTTATTTCATGTAAGTAAGATCATTTTCTGTCTGGCTTATTTCACTCAACATGATACCTTCAAGATTCATCCATATTGTAACATTCCTCACGTGCCCTTCTGCTTAGGCATTCTATAATGATGAGTTCCCATTGGAGGGAGGGAAGGGTCATGAAAATGGCCAAACATGACAACTAAAGTGGTTACTTTTTCATCTCCTAGCCAGAATCTCATACATCTCTTCCCAAATTTACTATAGATTTGATCTTTCATCCCAAATAGGGATGCCACTTATGTCCAAACCAGGTTGCATATTTGTCTTCAGGAGAAAGGAGTTACGTTCTCACACCCTTAAGCTAATCTCAGATGGGTTCCATAAGCTGATATGACAGTGAGCCAGGAGCCCCTTGTGAAGATGGCACCAAGCCAAAAGCCAAACTACTATTCATTGAGTGTTCAATGTTCTTTTCTAAACTTTTAAACATTTAGACTCATTAGATCTTCACTATAATCTATAAAGTAGATTTCTATTCCCATGTTGTAGATGAATAAACTGAGGCATAGGGTATTTATGTTACTTGATGTTCTACTTTGCTAGCTGCTGGAATGCAATATTCCAGAAATGGAATGGCTTTTAAAAAGGGGAATTTAATAAATTGCTAGTTTACAGTTCTCAGACCGAGAAAATGTCCCAATTAAAACAAGTCTATAGAAATGTCCAATCTAAGGCATCCAGGGAAATATACCTTGGTTCAAGAAGGCCGACAAAGTTCAGGGTTTCTCTCTCAAGTGGAAGGGCACATGGCGAACACAGAGTTTCTCTCTCATCTGGAAGGGCACATGGCAAACACGGCATCATCTGCTAGCTTCTTCTACTGGTTTCCTGTTTCATGAAGCTCCCCGGGAGGCATGTTCCTTCTTCATCTCCAAAGGTCGCTGGCTGGTGGAAACTGCTTCTTGTGGCTATGTCGTTCTGCTGTGCTCCCTCTGAATCTCCTTCATTCTCCAAAATGTTTCCTCTTCTACAGGACTTCAGAAACTAATCAAGACCCACACAAATGGGCAGAGACATGTTGTCACCCAATCCAGTTTAACAACCACTCTTGATTATATTACATCTCCAGGGAGATGATCCAATTACAGTTTCAAACATACAACGCTGAATAGGGTTTAGAAGAAACGGCTGCCTTTACAAAATGGGATTAGGATTAAAACGTGGCTTTTCTAGGGTACAAACATCATTTCAAACCAGCACACTTGCCTATGGTCATACAGATGAAAACTCACAGTGCTTTTCACTACATTCATTCATTTATTCAGCCATCAAATATGAGTAAAGTGTAATGGTTGAGAGCACAGATTCTAGAGTCAGAGTGTTTAGGTTAAAATCTTGCCCCCGTCACTTTCTACCTATGTAACCTTAAAGAAATCACTTAACATCTCCGTGTAAAACAGGAGTAATAGTATCAATCTCATAGGGTTGGTTGCTGCAGGGATTAAATGAGATAATGCTTAGCAAAATCTGGCTCATAGTAAGCATTCAAACAGTGCTAGCTATAATTATTAATCACCTACTAGATCCCAGGTTTCTTCCCATGATTTTTAGTGGCTTATTATGACTTAAATTTATTATATTGTCATTCTTGAAGTTAGAAGTCCAAAATGAGTTTCATTGGGCTAAAATTGAGGTGTCAACAAGATTTTATTATTCTTTAGCTGTCTTAAGTATTCCACCACTACACTTTTTTTCTGTTTATTTAAATGTAGTTATGTTTTCCTGGCATACTCATGATAAGAGTATATATTACATATATAAAATGATACTCAGAGATGTGGAATATCTTCCTAGCTGCTAAGAGCTTGTCAATATAAAAACAAAGATTGAAACAAGATCTGGCAGGATCTCCAATAATTTTACAGTGAAGAAAATCATAAAAGGGAATTGTTTGAGGCTAGAAATCCATAAGAAACTTTAAACAATTTACAAATGTCTATCTTAAATATTTTCTATAACTTTTATTCCATTTAGCCTTAACATATATTGATTGTCTCCATCGGTTTTTTAGTAGCATCATGGTCACATTTTTTTTTAAGGGGAAAATAAAATTCTATTTCATTCACTCTAAAATTTTCTCTTAATTTGTTTTATTTTAAAATAATTTCAAACTTTCAGAAAGTCAAAAAATGTTAGACAGTGCTCACACATTCCCTTTGTCCAGTGTATAATTTAACTATAGCAGTGTAATAAATTACCTCAAAGCTTAATAGCTTAAAAGGCAAGTGTTTTTTAACCTACACAGTTTCTGAGAGTCAGGAATCCTGGAGTGGCTAAGCTAGGTGATTCTAGTTCAGGTTCTCATGAAGTTGCTGTCAAGATGTCAGCCAGGGCTTGGCAATACCATTGCTAGGTATCTATTCAGGGGACATGAGGGCAAGGACACAGACATTTGCACACCAATGTTTATAGCAGCATTATTTACAATTGCCGAGAGATGGAAACAGCTCAAATGTCCATCAACAGATGATTGGCTAAACAAACTGTGGTATATACATACGATGGAATATTATGCAGCTGTAAGACAGAATAAAGTCATGAAGCATGTAACAACATGGATGGATTTTCAGGACATTATGCTGAGTGAGATTAGCTAGAAACAAAAGAACAAATGCTGTATGGTTTCACTGATATGAACTAACTAATGAATGAACTTGGAGAATTTCAGTTAAGAACAGAGGCCATCAGGAGATAGAATAGATATTGGGTAGATATTGGGTAATTGGAGCTGAAGGGATACAGATTGTGCAATAGGACTGATTGTAAAAATTCAGAAATGGATAGCACAATACTACCTGATTATAGCACAATAATGTAATACACTGAATGAAGCTGAATGTGAGAAGGATAGAGGGAGGAGTGCTGAGGGCACAGGAAAGATAGACGATAAAGACTGAGACAGTATAATTTAGGAATGCCTAGGGTGTACAATGATAGTGACTAAGTGTTCAAATAAAAAAATGTTTTTGCATGAGGAAAAACAAAGGAATGTCAATATTGTAGGATGTTGAAAATAGATGGTAATTCATATTTTAAAACTAATTTATGTGTGAGACTAAAGCAAAAAATGTTTATTTGGTACAAAATTTATATTTTGACTAGTAAATTTCATAATATAACTTACATGGACAGTTTAATTGAACACCATAAGTACATGGAACCTTGAATAGGGCATGAGATTTTGTAGGTTTGTCCAGAGTGATGTGCCAATAAATCCCAGTGTTTCTGAACAGTGAATAGAAAAGTATTTGCAAAGACCCCTTATAGGAACAGCGAGAAAGAGGGAAAATTCAACTTCCTCATTTGGAAAATTCCTGATATTCTCACAAGCAGTGGGGACAACCAGATCAATATGTCAAGTCCTTAATTTTGGGGTTTGTTCATATGAATATTATCCCTGCGAAGGATAGATAGACTAAACCTACTTAAAATTAGGCCTAAGAATCACCCCAGAGAACCTCTTGCTGCTCAGATGTGGCCTATCTCTCTCTCAGCCAACAGGGCAAGCAAACTCACCCCCCTTCCCCTCTCTGCATGGGACATGACTCCCAGCAGTGTGGACCTTCCTGGCAATGTGGGACAGAAATCCTAGAATGAGCTGGAACTCAGCATCAAGGGATTGAGAAAACTTTCTCAACTACAAAGGGGAAGAGAAAAATGAGACAAAATAAAGTGTCAATGGCTGAGAGAGTTCAAACAGAGTCAAGAGGTTATCCTGGAGGTTATTCTTATGCATTATATAGATATCCTCTTTAAGTTTAAGGTGTATTAAGCTTGAGGGAAGTGCCTGAAATAGTAGAGCTGTGTTCCAGTAGTCATGTTTCTTGAAGATGATGGTATAGTGGTACAGCTTTCGTAATGTGACTGTGTGATTGTTGAAACCTTGTGTCTGATGCTCCTTTTATCTATGGTATGGACAGATGAGTAAAACATACGGATTAAAAATAAACAAATAATAGGGGGAACAAATGTTAAAATAAAAATATATATATATTGGGTAGATGGAAATACTAGTTGTCAATGAGAGGGAGGGGTAAGGGTATGGCATGGATGAGTTTTTTCTTTTTCCTTTTTATTTCTTTTTCTGGAGTGATGCAAATGTTCTAAAAAATGATCACGGTGACGAATATAAAACTATATGATGATATTGTAAGCCATTGGTTGTACACCATGTGTGGAATGTGTGTATGTTAAGAAAGTATGTGCTTGTATGTTGTTTTATCAATAAAAATAAAAAAATAAAAGAAAGATGTTAGCCAGGGCTGCAGTCAACTGAAGACTTGACCAGGGCTGGAAGATCCACTTCTAAGATGGCTCACTGGCATGGCTGTTGGTAGGAAGCCTCAGTTCCTGGATATGTGAACCTCTTCATAGGCTGTTTGAATATCCTCATGACATGGAAGCTGGTTTTCCCTAGACTCTGGGGCCTCCTAGCATGGTTGTTAACCTAAAGCACAGTACTCAAAAGACTGCCATCAGCACTTGCTGAGCCTCTTAATTTACTCTTGTAAATTATTTTTGCTTCAAAGTAAAGCATGGTAGTTATTCAAAAGCAAAGGCTTTCAAAGTAAATAAAATTGCTTATTACGCCTTCCTCTATCAGACGTGAATAATTAATTTTTAATCTTAAATATTGACACAGGGAGAGTTCTTAAAAGAAAGTCAAAGCTAAGAACTGGGATTGTCACAACTTATGGCTTTATAGGCTCTAATAATTAGTTGATACTTATTACCTGGTTTCATCATTCTGAAGACAATGGCACAGACAACCATTGTAAAACTTTCACAACTTCAATTAATTACTAAAATATGATTGACAGAATGAGGAAAGAGTATTGTCTATACTGGTTTTTGTTGCCAGGGAAAAAAGCCAGGGAATTGAGCTTAAACAGAAGGGGAGGAAGTGAAGACAAATGAGGCAAAATGCTTTTAGTTGGCTTGTGGATATTGTGTGCTTCTAATAAATTCTGTGAAAAAATCCCCCTCTAATTAGAGAGGGTAAAAGCACAGTGGTGAACCCATGTGGTTTCTTAAGAATTCAGAAAGCTATCCAGGACATCTCTCTCTCTCCCTTATCAATTTATGTCTATATTGATATAATATCTAACAAGATATACTATTTAGACCTTTTGATACAGCATGCTAACTGAAACATTAGGGAAGTGAGGAGTGATGGGGATGAGAAAGTTAGGAAGAAAACAAATATTCCCATTTTTTATTTTATTTTTCTGAATAATAATGATAAATGTTATTCAAATTAATCGTGAAGGATAAAGTAATTCATTATTGTTTAAATTCTTTATAGAGACTCTACATTTGATGTGATCCTCAGGTAAGATGCTCTTTAAGGACCTTGGTGTTTCTCATACTATCTGATTCCTAAGCACTTTTGATTCAAACCCAATATGGCCGGGCTATCAAGACAAATTCAGCCTTGTATTTCAAAAGGCAGTTCATCCAAAGGTTTTCTGTATATATTTTTAAAAATAGACATATACTGTCTTGTTTAATAGGAAGACCAGAAGCAGGAGATTTTAGGTCTGGTTTATGGCTCCCATAATCCCATCAAGTGGCTGGTCTCTTTTTATCTTTCCTAATGCTTTCGTAAAGCCCTTTAATGAAACAGCTTCACAAGGTAAAGATGACTTTCAACCTAGTCTTTCCTGCTTGGGGTCAGATGCCTGAAAAAGAGGGGGTTTGTTGTCCACCAGTTCTACAGGGCTATAAATCCCCAGAGAAAGTAAAATTTTTTTTTAAGTGAGAAAGGAATCTTCTAGCGTTCATGCCTACCTCAAAGGTTCAGATGTGAGATGTTCACCAGGATGTTTCCACCTATAAGGAACTGCCAGAAAGATGGAGGCTCAGCTTCAATGGCAATGTTTTCTCTTTTTCTTTCGTTTTAATTTTACAAACAAGCACACGCCCCTGCAACCTCCCCCTTCCCTCCATAACCTCTAATATTCTTTCTCTCTGTGAATCTGCTATTTCTAGTCATCTTTTATGAATGATATCATACAATTTTTTATTTTATGTGTCCTGCTTACTTCACTGTGTATAATGTTTTTAAGGTCCTTCCATGTTGCACGAGGTCACATAACTTCATTCTTTCTTATGGCCAAATAATATTTCATTGTGTGTAAGTACCACATTTAGTTTATTCACGCGTTTGTTGATTGACACTTGGGTTGTTTCTAGCTTTTGACTATTATGAATAATACTGCTATCAATGTTGGTGTACAAGTATCTGTTTGAGACCCTGTTTTGCTCTCTTGGGATATTTATCTAGAAGTGGGATTTCTGGGTCATATGGTAATTCTATATTTAATGTTTTGAGGAACCACCATATTGTTTTCCATAGTGGCTGCACCATTTTACATTCCCACCAAAAATGCACTAAAGTTCTCATTTCTCCACATTCTCTCCATACAATTCCAATTGTTAGTCTCGGCCCCATAAGGGTATTAACAGCTCCAATTCATTCACTTATTAATGGAACAAATGTTTACAAAACATATATGGTAGTCATTGGACTATAGGGAGGAATTCAGCACTATGCTTGCCATTGTGAGGCTCACAGCCTAGGGAAGAAACTGCAGACCTATTACACAGAGCACCATGATAACTCAGAGGAAGGATACTTCATCTTGCGGGCGTGGTTGGTTCAGGGAAGGCTTATTGGAAGAGGTGGTTTGGGAACTGAATCCTGAATGATGAGAAGTATTCCACATGAAAGAGTGGGTAGGGTTTGGAGAGCATTCCAGGTAGAAGCAACAACAAATGAAAAAAATATGATGGTTCATAAGGAGAGTGTTGACAAGTCATGTGGAATGTCATGAGCAGTTCATTCCGGAAGAACACAGGGCTCAAGTTATGGCAGTTCCCGACGGTTTCTCATATTTTTATGTTTGCCTGATTGAAGTCACCAGCTGGTCTCCAGGGAAGTCTGAGTAGCAGGCATCTGGGTAACAGAGAGAGGGATGGTATAGAAGAGCCCAGCTCATTGGCCAAGTCAGGGTACACTGATGTTAGGGATTGAATTATGTACCCTATAAAGATACATTCAAGTCTTAATCTGCATTCTTGTGAGTGTGAACCCACTTGTAAGTAGGACTTTTGAAGGTATTATTAAAGTGTGGACCCATTTGTGAATGGCTGGGCCTCAATTCATATGACTGGAGTTCTTATAAGGTAGAAGGTTTTCAGATGCAGTCAATTAGAGATAGCCACAAGAGGAGACCAAGGAGAGGACATCACCATGTGATGGAGACAAAGATGCAAGTCAAGGAACCCCAAGGATTGCAGTAAGCCAGCCCCAAAAAGCAACAGACTCAAGGAGAAAGCATAGTTTTGCTAATATCTTGATTTTTGAGCTTCTAGCCTCCAAATTGTGAAACAATAAATTCCTGTTGCTCAACCCAAGCAGTTTCATAGAAGCCTGTCAAATTTAGAGATTTGGGTCCCTGCCATTGGGGTCCTCAGCACAGACCATTGAAATACTAGAGCCTGATACTTGGCCTGGGAAGCCCCTTAGGGTTTGGACCAGAGGTATATTCAGAAATGGGAAGGACAGGTGTAGATGGGAGAAATTAATGAGATGGCATGTCTGGAGTTGAGGGAGTGATTTATAAGGACCTGGAGACTTTGGGACAATGGAACCAGATGAATCTCCTCACCTCAATCAACCACACAGAAACCAGGGTTCTGACCACGATGTGCTAGAGCATTCTCATACTGGCTCATGAAAGTCAATTGTTAAATTTTCAGGAATTTTGCAAACTAGTTGTTAAATACAGCCATTATTAGAGAATAAACGCTATCAACATATGATTAAGCACATTGTCTTTAAAAAGATAATAAATACTCAAAACTCATCACTTACTAACCATTTGTCTATGTTTTACCATTATCAATGCTCTTGAAGTTAAATACTTCTACTGTATCTGTTTTTTAAAAAATATTTTTATTGATAAAACACAGCATGCAAACATTCTTAACATACAAACATTCCATACATGGTGTACAATCAATGGCTCACAATATCATCACATAGTTGTGTAATCATCACCATGAGCATTTTTTATTTTTAGCATGGGCAGGCTCCAGGAATCAAATCTGGGTCTCTGGGATGGCAGGCAAGAATTCTGCCACTGAGCCACTGGTGCACTGCCCCATGAGCATGTTTTTAACAATTTGCATCACTCCAGAAAAAGAAATAAAAAAGAAATAACTCATACATCCCATAGCCCTTACCTCTCCCTCTCACTGACCACTACTATTTCCATCTACCCAATTTATTTTACCCTTTGTCCCCCCTATTATTTATTTTTAATCCATATTTTTTACTCATCTGTCCACAGCCTAGATAAAAGGAGCATTTGTGTGGTGGAAATACCAGATAATGGTATGCAACTGAGCATTGCTTCCAATCTCCACATTCACTGATGTCTGGTTGGTAGCTTGAAATCAGCCATGGTAGGAGTATTTACATCACACTAGAAATTAGGGCTCCCTTCCAGATACCTTATTTACACTTTTACCAACACACCACTGACTCTGGGTCTTGTCCCTTTTTCCTTCTCTAAACCCTCCTCCAATGTAATAGCCGTGTTCAAGAAAAATAAAACTTCTAAAACTAAATTTATGTAGACATATAAAGTGCTAGGAGCCCAGTTTTCTGATTTTGGCTCTTAAATAAGCTATTTGCACTATCCAGGGGTCTTCTGGAGACATGTGATGGTGTGATTGAGAGAGATTTTTAAAGCAGACTTTTCAGAGGCTGTTGCAATAATAGACATCAATTTCCTATGCTTTTGCTTAAATTCATCTCTCCATCCCCACCTTCTTCAAAACACAAGATTCACCATCCATTCCCTCAACCCCCAGAATTTCAGAGGAATTATTTCTGGGGGGTGAGGGAATGGTTGAATCCCTCAATCAGTCATCCCACTAAGTTCATAACAAAATGGAGTTACAGGGACCCAGCCCAAGGGTTCCCTTTTACCACCCCTTCACAAGGGGAAATAATAATAATAAAAATTAAAAATAATGATAGCAACAGCTATTATATATTGGCTGCTTACTATGAGTCTGGCATAGTGTTCTTTAACACTCCCAACAGTCTTATAATGCAAGCATTATTATCATCCTTGTTTTATACAAAATAAAACTGAGGGTCAGGGAAGTCAAAGTACTTGCTCATAGGCACAGATCAAACAGTGAAAGGGGATATGAAACCAGGAAGTCTGCTTCCAGAGCTCTCATTCTTTTAATCCTAATTCAATATTTCAGGGCAGAAACCTTTGATTAGATTATCTCTGCAGAGGTGTGGTGTGCCCAATTGTGGGTGTGACATTTGATTAGATGGAGATGTGGCTCCACGCATTTTGGGAGGGCCTTGATTAGTTTACTGGAGTTCTTTAAAAGAGAAAACATCTTTGAGAGAGCTCAGAGCAGACAGAGCCTACAGAAAATGACAGAAATGACAGAGCTGACAGAGAGAAAGAGTAAACAGAAACTTCAGGGCCAACAGAGAGAGCAGAGACATGAATGTTTGGAAATGCTTGGAGTCGAGTAGATGTTGCTGTGTGCCTTCCCACGAGATGTTAAGTAGGCCAGAACCTGGAGAGAGCCAAGGGAAGCCAAGAGATGGAAGCCAGCCCTGGAGAAGCAAAGTGAGGAACCCCCACAGGAACAGAGGCTGAAAGCAATGGAGCCCAGGAGCAAGGGACCAGCAGATGCCAGCCATGTGACTACCCTGCTGACAGAGGTGTTCCAGATCCATCGACCTTCTTTTGAATTAAGCTATTTTTCACTGGATACCTTAGTTTGGACATTTTTACAGGTTTCAACTGTAAACATGTAACATTAAATTCCCCTTTTTAAAAGCCATTCCAGTTCTTGTGTATTACATTCTGGCAGCTTACAAACTAACACACAAGGTTCCAAAATTGTGATAACACATTCACACAATTAATATAGAGCAAGCAGTTTAATACAATATAATTTTGTAAAATTTGTACCACACTATATGCAATGTGGTCTGGAAACGGAACACAAGTTTAAAGTTGTATGATGAATGTTATCTTTGTCCACCATTTGTCAGTGAATCTCTGAATGTATGACAAATAACCTCATTGTGAGATAACCTCAAACATCAAGGCCCTTCATGAGTGTAAGTCCTTGGTCAAATGGTCCCATCAATGTTTTGCCCTGACATAGGGTTTCTCATGGCAGATAACTTCTCACAAGTACAGTCAGCTCCATTTGATTTCACAGCACTGCCCCTCCTGGTGCCCAGAGGGGTGGCACAAGCTTGAAAGGTCTTCCAGGCAAAGACAACCATTACCCTTTTCATCTCTTTCTAAGTTCTGACTATCATGGTCATCTTAACAGATAATTTAACCTTATTTCCTTGTTTAAAAGGACACTTCACTGACTATCCTTCTATCCTCCATTAGCTTCTATGTTCAAAACCCCTCCTTTGCTAGGAGCAGTATTACACTTCTCTCCCACTCTCCCATCCCTTAACTATGGAGCTAAGGAATAAACATTCTGTATATTTCACTAAAGAAAAAAGGTCATCAGATTGTGTTGTGCTGGGGGTGGGTATATTGGGGCTTATAAAAGAAACCACTTCATTTCACTCTTATCAAACATCAGTTTAGCTAGGTCGCTTCAAAACAACCATCCATTGGGGAGAAATTAGTGGCTATCAATTTACAAAACAGGATTAAATAAATTTTCAAAATAAGAATTAGATAGAGAAACTCTTGTTTTAGCACTACTCAGTGACCTGAAAGTACCTTGAGAAAAGAAAAGAGTGCAATTCTGATAATGAAAATACAATATCTGTACCTAGTCTTTTAAGATCAACAGTGGTGTACATATATTGTGATCTTTTCAAGGACTGTAGAATTAAATCCTGAATCATTTTCTCTGGGGCTTATCTTGAGAAACATGATAGTCAAATGTTCCTAGGTATCTTCAGTCCTCTAGTCCTTGTGTCATAAAAAAAGTTGATACTTATTCAGGAACTAGCTGCCATTAGTTAGGCCAATTTGAAGTACAATAAATCTATAAGAACATAAGGTCAGCAGGTTTAAGAACTCCAGATATTTTAATTTGGGTAAGTGCAGCCAAAAAGCAAGTTGGGACCTCAATATAGGACTGATAAAAAGTAAAAGTAGCTCGTATTAGATAAGATTATAGGAGGCAGGAATAACCTGGTTTGCCCTCAGAAGAGTGGTGACATGGAGCAGCAAGCCACTGCAAACCAACAGTGCTTGAGGCAATGGCCTTCTTTTTTACTTCCCAGACTATTTTTATATTTGCCCTCCCAAGATTTGGAGAAGTTCCCATTAAGATGTGCTGTGTTGGTGGGAGGCAGTCTTTCTCCAGTGGGGGCAGTTGCATCAAACTGAAGTTCCTGGTGGATGCTGGGAGTATTAATGGAGCAGGCTGCCTCATCTAGTCCTCATTGGGGGAAACAGCAATGATGCTCTGACTGGTAGATCATCATTGTTCTTGTTTGCATAGATCTGGGCTTAACTTCTCAACTCTCCCAGGGACACTGTGAGCTCACCAAAAACTTTTAAATTGATTCAAAGCCTGGGAGAGGTTTCAGCTCAACCAAGGCAGTGGCATAAGATGCTCCTGGATGCTGTTTCCCCCGAGAATCTTTGAACAACCAGCAAAAACTGGCAGAGCCATCTTCCTTAAAACTCTAGAAAGCTGTTAAAGGGTTGCAGTAAATAGGCAAGGGCAGAATCAAGAAGATACAGCTAAAAAAATGGTAGGAGAACCACATGGCAACTTTGCTAATTCCTCCCCAGACCCCTCCGCAGCACAGTGTGGAGCCAGCCTACACTCCCATTGTAGGTCCCTGCCCCTGTTCCAGAGGGAGCAGAGTAACCCCTATGCACATAATGGGGTATCTGTCAATGCCAATCTACCAAGCGGTAGCCTCAAAGACTGAACCAGGAATCTTATCTTTGGTCTACCCTCCTAGAACCTGTGCTGCAGACAGAAGCAGCTTGTGGACTGCTAAACCAGTGTAAGAAACAATGAAGTCAAAGTGACCTGGGGCAAAGGATTAAGTGCTTTAAGTCATACAATAGATTACCAGGATGGGAAGAAAGTTTATTTCATAGGAATCATAGGGGGCATTTGAATTCCTGAACACAGAGGAATTTCTAAGGCCAAAAGCAAGCACAAGTTCAGGATAAGACAAAGGCTTGGAACAGAGAGAGAACTCTGCACTTTGCATTCACCTCATTTTGGTCTTCTTTTTTTAAAGTATTTTTATTGAGAAATGTTCACACACATACAGCCTATCCATAGTATACAATCAATGGCTCACAATATCATCACATAGTTGTGTATTCATTACCATGATCATTTTTAGAACATTTGCATCACTGCAGAAAAAAAAATCATATGTCCCATACTCCTTACCCCTCCCTCTCATTGACCACTAGTATTTCAATCTACCCATTTTTTTAACCCCTTGTCGCCTTCTATTATTTATTTATTTTTATCCTTATTTTTTTTTACTCATCTGTGCATACACTGGATAAAAGGAGCATCAGACACAAGATTTTTCACAATCACATGGTCACATTGTAAAACCTATATAATTATACAATCATCTTCAAGAATCAAGGGTATAGGAACACAGTTCAACAATTTCAGGCACTTCCTTGTAGCCACTCCAATACACCATGAGCTAAAAAGGGATATCTATATAATGCATACGAATAACCTGCAGGATAACCTCTCATCTCTAATGAAATCTCTCAGCCACTGAAACTTTATTTTGTCTCATTTCTCTCTTCCCCATTTTGGTCAAGATGGCTTTCTCAATCTCTCAATGCGGGGTTCTGGCTCATCTCAGGAGTCTTGTTCCACCTTGCAAGAGCTATTTATACCCCCTGGAAGTCATGTCCCATGCAGGGAGGAGGGTAGTGAGTTCACCTACTGACTTGACTCGAAGAGAAGGGCCACATGTGAACAACAAAAGAGGTTCTCTGGGGTTGGCCCTTAGGCACAATTATAAGTAGGCTTAGCTTCTCCTTTGCAGAAATAAATTTCATAGGGGTGAACACCAGGATCAAAGGTTCAGCCTATTGAATTGGTTGTCCCCACTGCTTGCAAGAATATCAGGAGTTTCCCAAAGGGGGAAGTTGAATATTTACTTCTTTCTCCCCAGTCCCCCAAGAGGACTTTGCAAATACTTCTTTATTCACTGCCCAAATTATTCTGGGATATACTGGGGCGTCACGCTAATCTGGAGAAACCAACAAGATCTCATGCCCTATTCAAGATTTTGCAATCATAGTGTTCAACTAAACTGATCATAATAGTTAAATTAGGTAATGCACTACCCAAAATATAAATTTTGCACCAAATAAACATCTCTTCTTTTGGTCTCACACAGAAATTGAAGTTTTAAAATATAGACGATATCATCTTTTACCCTGAATTCTGACTTACTTTAATCCTATCCAGATCAACTTCATTCATATCTCTAGTTGAAGTCTAATTCTTTTTTCAACTTTTCAAACAGATCCTGTATGAGGTAGTGCTGACTTTCATAGCTTCAGAGCTTTAACTCTGAGTCTCAGGTCTCACATGAATAACTGAAGTTTCTGAGAATGACCAGGTTCTACACAAACAGTTCAGTATCTCAGAATTTGGAAATAACAGTGACAACTCCTGAATATGTATGACTGCTGTAAGAGCTTACAATCTAGAGCTCTTTACAATAGGCCCCAACCTGATAACCTATGCTCTTGACTTCAGTTCTTACCAAGTTTTTATATTATAGTTAGTTCATATGAGTGAGGCATGATAATATTTGCCTTTTTGTTTCTGATATTTCGTTCAACATACTGTCCTTAAGGTTCATTCACCTGGTTGCATGTCTCACAACTTCATTTCTTCTTGCAGTTGCTCAGTAGTCCACTGTATCTTCCATTCCTCCATCATTGTACCCTTAGGCTACCTCCATTTATTGTAGCTCGGGAACACTGCTGCCATGAAACCAGTGTGCAAATGTCTGTTCGTGTCTCTGCTCTCATTTTCTCCAGGTATATATCTAGCAATGGGGTTGCAGGATCATATGGCAACCCTGTACCCACCACGCTGCTCTCCAAGGGACTGCACCTCTTATTTCCCTACCAACAGTGAATAGATATGTCTTCTCCACATTTTCTCTAGCACTTGTGCCTATCTGTTCATTTTTAAACAGTTTTATTCACACATCATAAAATCCACCCTAAGTAAATGCCATGCCTTTGCCACCGTAACCTACATGACGACATTTCCTTTTCTACCACAAGGAATCCTTACCCTGGCCCATATCCCCCTGTTGTTGACATTTAGTTTTGACGTAATGCCTTTGTTACATTCATTGGAAGCATATTACAGTCTTACTCTTGACTATAGAAGCTAGTTTGCATTGATTATATTTTTTCCTGTACACCATCCCATTTTCAACACCTTGAAATGTTGGCTTTCATTTGTTGTCCCTCCTGCAAAAACATTTTTATATTTCCACAGTTAATCACCATCATTGTCCACTCTAGGCATTCCTAAGTTATGCTGTCTCAGTCTTTATCCTCTATCTTTCCTTCAAGTGTCATACGTGCCCTCAGCGCTTCTCCCTCAATCATATTCACATTCAGCTACATTCAGTATACTTATATTATTGTGCTACAGTCAGGCAGTATTGTACTATTTTTAATATTTACAATCAGTCCTGTTGCATATTCTGTATTCCTTCAACACCAAATGCTCAATCTCTACCTTATTTCTATCTCCTGATAACCTGTGTCTTTTTAAAAACTATTTTTCTTGACAAATATCACACACAGACCATACATGGTGTACAATCAATGGCTCACAGTATCATCACATAGTTGTATGTGATGATGAATGATCACCATGATCATTTTTAGAACATTTGCATCACTCCAGAAAAATAAATAAAGAGAAAAAACGCATATATCCCATACCCCTCCCTCTCATTGAGCACTAGAATTTCAGCCTACTCAATTTATTTTACCCTTTAACCCCTTTATTATTTATTTGTCTTTTTATCCATATTTATTTACTTGTTTGTCCATACCCCAGATAAAAGGAGCTTCAGACACAAGGTTTTCACAATCACACAGTCACATTTTAAAAACTCTATCATTATACAATCATCTTCAAGAATCAAGGCTACTAAAGCACAGCACAAATGGTTTGAGGTACTTCCCTCCAGCTACTCCAATACGTCACAAACTAAAAAGGGATATCTATGTAATACATAAGAATAACCTCCAGAATAACCTCTTTTCTCTGTTCGAAATAACTCAGCCACTGACACTTTATTTCGTCTCATTTCTGTCTTCTCCCTTTTGGTCGAGAAGGTTTTCTCAATCCTTTGATGCTAGGTCCTGGCTCATCCCAAGATGTCTGTCCCATGTTGCCAGGGAGATTTACACTCTCAGGAGTCATGTTCCATGTAGGAGGGAGGGCAATGAGTTCACTTGATGTGTCAGCTTAGAGAGAGAGGCCACATCTGAACAATAAAAGAGGTTCTCTGGGACTGACTCTTAGGCCTAATTTTAAGTAGGCTTTCCCTATCCTTTGTAGGAATAAGTTTCATAGGGGCAAACCTCAAGATTGAGGGTTTAGTGTATGATTTGATTGTCCCCAATGCTTGCAAGAATATGAGGAATTCTCCAAGTGGCAAACTTGAATATGTCCTCCTTTCTCCCCAGTCCCCCAAGAGGACTTTGCAAATATTTCTTTATTCACTGCCCAAATTCCTCACGGATATATCGAGGCATCACTCTAACCTGGAGAAACCAAGATCCTATGCCTTATTCAAAATTTTATAATTATGGTATTCAACGAAACTGACCATAATAGTTAAATTAGGTAATGCACTACCCAAAATATAAATTTTACACCAATTAAGCATCTCTTCCTTTGGTCTCACACAGAAATTGAAGCTGTAAAATATGGACAATATCATCCTTTACCCTGCATTCTGACATACCCCAGTCCTAACCAGATCAGCTTTATTCATATCTCTAGTCAAAATCTGATCACTTTTTCAACTTCTAAGCAGTTCCTGTGTGGGGTATTTCTGACTTTCATAGCTTTAGAACTCTAAATCTGAGTCTTCTGTCACATAAATACCCAAAGTTTCTGGGAATGACCAGATTATATATAAACAGCTCAGTATCTCAGAATTTAGAAATAACAGTGACAACTCCTGAATATATACGAGTGCTGTAAGAATTTACAATCTAGAACTCTTTACAATAGGCCAGAACCTGATAACCCTTGCTCCTGACTTCAGTTCAGTTTTTTATTATAGTTAGTCCATATGAATAAGACATGATAATATTTGCCTTTTTGTTTCTTCCATTTCACCCAACATACAGTCCTTAAGGTTCATTCACCTAGTTGCATGCCTCACAACTTCATTCCTTCTCGGAGCTGCTCAGTATTCTGTTGTATGTATACACCACAGTTTCCCCTTCCATTCCTCAGTCGTTGTATCCTTATGCTACCTGCATCCATTGTGAATTACGAACATCGCTGCCATAAACACAAGTGTGCATATGTCCATTCGTGTCCACACACTCACTTCCTCCAAGTATAAATAGAGCAATGGGGTTTCAGGATCATATGGCAACCCCACCCCTAGCCTCCTGTGGAACCACCACACTACCCTCCAAGGGGCCACACCTCTCATTTCCTTACCAACAGAGAATAGTTACATCTCTTTCTCCACATTTTCTGTAGCACTTGTTTCTCTCTGCTCATTTTTTAAAAACTTTTTTATTGTATAATATGACATATACACAAAACAAAGAAAGAAAAAAGCAGTAGTTTTCAAAGCACTCTTCAACAAGTACTTACAGGTCAGATCCCAGAATTTGTCATGGGTACCATATCATCTCTGTTCATTTTTTTTTACTGTTCATTTGTAAGTTTTATTCATGAATTATATAATCCAACCTAAGTAAATAGCCATGCCTTCACCACCATAATCTATACAAAAGCATTCTACAAAGAAAATCTACAAAGAAGCCATACACCTCCCCCGTGCCCCCACCTGTTGACATTTAGTTTTTGCATAATGCCTTTGTTACATTCAGTGTAGGCATATTATAATGTTACTGTTGACTATATATGCTGGCTTTCATTGATTGTACTTTTTCCTGTATACCATTCAATTTTCAACACCTTGTCATGTTGACATTCATTTATTTTCCCTCATGCTAAATTTTTTAAAAAAATTTGTACATTATTGTCCACTCTGGGCATTCCTAAGTTATACCGTCTCAGTCTTTATCGTCTATCTTTCCTTCTGGTTTCATACATGCCCCCAGCCCTTCTCCCTCAAACATACTCACATTCAGCTCATTCAGTGTACTTAAATTATTGTGGTACAATCATGTAGAATAGTGCTATCTATTTCTGAACTTTTACCATCAGTCTTTTTGCATAATCTGCATACCTTCAGCACCGAATGCCCAATCTCTACTCTCTTTCTATCTCCTGATATCCTGTGCTCTTAACTTCAACTCTAAAAGTTCACGCATTAATATTAGTTCATATTAGTGAGACCATGCAGTATTTGTGCTTTTGTTTCTGGCTAATTTCACTCAGCATGGTGTCCTCAATGTTCATCCATGTTGTTACATGAGTCATGACTTTATTGTGTCTTAGATCTGCATAATATTCCATCGTATGTATGTACCACTGCTTGTTTAGTCATTCGTCCATTGATGGTCATGTGAGCTCTTTCCATCTCTTGGCAATCATTAATAATTGCTATATTATTAATAACTGCTATAAACATCAGTGTGTGGATGTCCATTTGTGTCCTTGCCTTCAGTTCCTCTGAATATATACCTAGTAGTGGGATTGCCAGATCACGTGACAATTCTATAATTAGCTTTCTGAAAGACTGCCAAACTACCTTCCAGAGTGGATACCCCATTTTACATTCCCACCAACAGTGGATAAGTATGCCTCTTTCTCCACATCCTCTCCAGCACTTGTCATTTTCGGTTTTATTGGTAATGGCCATTCTGGTGGGTGTGAAATGATATCTCATTGTGATTTTGACTTGCATTTCCCGAATAGCCAGGGAAGTTAAGTATCTTTTCATATGCCTTGTAGTCATTTGTATTTCCTCTTCTGAAAAGTGTCTGTACATGTCTTTTGACCGTTTTTTAATTGGGTTATTTGTCTTTTTGTTGTTGAGTTGTAGAATCTATATTTTGGATATTAAACCCTTATCTAATATGTGGTTTCCAAATATTGTCTTCCATGACATACACTTCCCTTTTACTTTTCTGACAAAGTTCTTTTGTGCACAAAAGTGTTTAATTTTGAGGATATCTCATTTATTTAATTTTTTCCTTTGCTTATGCTTTATGTGTTAGGTCCAGGAAACAACTCCCATCACAAGATTTATAGGCTATTTCCCTGAATTTTCTTCTAAAACTTTTATGGTCTTAGCTATAATGTTTAGGCCTTTGATCCATTTTGAGTTACTTTTGGTTTAGGTTGTGAGATATGGATCCTCTTTCATTCTTTTGCATATGACTATCCAGTTCTCCAAATACCATTTGTTGGGGAGGCTACTCTGTCTTATATGGGTTAGCTTGACCACTTTATCAAAGGTCAATTGTCCATAGATTAGAGGGTCAGTTTCTAAACACTAAATTTTATCCATTGGTCCATATATATATTTTTATGTCAGTACCATGCTGTTTTGACCACTGTAGCTTAGCAATATGCTTTAAAGTCAAGGGAGTGTGTGATCTCCAACTTCATTCTTCCTTATGAAGATAACTTTAGGTATTTGGGGTACTCTGCCCTTCCATATAAATTCGGTTATTGGTTTTTCTATTTCTACAAAGTAGGTTATTGGAATTTTAATTGGCATTACATTGAATCTGTAAATCAATTTGGGTAGAATTGACATTCTAACTAAATTTAGTCTTCCAATCCATGAACAAGGCATTCCTTTCCATTTGTTTAGGTCTTCCATGATTTCTTTTAGCAATTTCTTGTAGTTTGCTATATATTCATCTTTTGTATCCTTAGTTCAGTTTATTCCTAAATATTCTATCTTTTGGATGCTATTGTAAATGGAATTTTTTCCTTAATAGCCTCCTCAGATTGCTCACTAATAGTGTATAGAAGCACTAGTGATTTTTTGGCTTTGATTCTTTACCCTGCCACTTTGTTATACTCATTTATTAGCTCTAGTGGCTTTGCTGTAAATTTTTCAGGATTTTCAACATACAGGATCATATCATCTGCAAACAGTGAAAGTTTTACTTCTTCCTTTCCAATTTGGATGCTTTTTATTTCTCTTTCTTGTCTAATTGCCCTGGCTAGAACTTCCAGCACAATGTTGAATAACAATGGTGGCAGTGAGCATCCTTACCTTGTTTCTGATCTTAGAGGGAAAGCTTTCAGTCTTTCCCCATTAAGGATGATGTTAGCCATGGGTTTTTCATATATTTCCTTTATCATGTTGAGGAAGAAGTTCCTTTCTATTCCTCTCTTTTGAAGTGTTTTCATCAAGAAAGTATGTTGAATTTTGTCAAATCTCTTTTATGCATCATTTGAGATGATAATGTGGTTTTTCTGCTTTGACTTATTGAAATGGTGTATGACATTAATTGTGCTTTGACTTATTGAAATGGTGTATGACATTAATTGTGCTTTGACTTATTGAAATGGTGTATGACATTAATTGATTTTCTTACGTTGAACCATCCTTGCATACCTGGAATAAATCCCACTTGGTCATGGTGTATAATTTTTTTAATGTGCTGCTGGATTTCATTTGCAAGTATTTCGCTGAGGATTTTTGCATCTATATTCATTAAAGAGATTGGTCTGTAATTTTCTTTTCTTGTAGTATCTTTATCTGGCTTTGATATTAGATATTGGCTTCTGTGATGGTTAGGGTCTTGTGTCAACTTGGCCACATGATTATGCCCAGTTGTCTGGTCAGGCAAGCATTGGCCTGACCATTGCTGCAAGGATATTTTATGGCTGACTGATTAAATCACCAGTCAGTTAATCGCATCTGTGACTGATTACATCTGAGATCAACTAAGGTGCATCTCCCACAGCAAGATAATCCAATCATGTGAAGTCTTTTCAGAAAGAAGGGAAACTCTTTCATTGCTTCTTCAGTCAGCCTTTTCTGTTTAGTTCATCCATACCCTTCATCAGAGCTGCCAGCTTCACAGCCTGCCCTATGGATTTTGGACTCGTCCACTACCACTGTAGTGTGAGACATCTTTATAAATCTCATATTTACAGATCTCTCGTGTTGGTTCTGTTTCTCTAGAGAGCCCTGAGTAACACAGCTTCATATAATGAATTAGGTAGTTTTCCCCCCTCTTCAATTTTTTGGAAGAGTTTGGGAAGGATTGGTACTAATTCTTTTTTGAATACTTGGAAGAATTTACATTTGATCCCTCTGGTCCTGGGCTTTTTTTGGGGGGTGGGGAGCTTCTTGACGACTGATTCAATCTCTTTACTTACGATTGGTTTGTTGAGATTGTCTATTTCTTCTCGAGTCATTGTTGGTTGTTCATGCCTTTCAAGAAAGTTGTCCATTTCATCCACATTGTCTAGTTTATTAGCATATAGTCGCTCATAGTATTCTCTCATTGCTTCCTTTATTTCTGTGAAGTCAGTCATTAGATCACCTCTTCCATTTCTGGTTTTATTTATTTGCATCCTCTTCCTTTTTTTTTTTTTGTCAGCCTAGCTAAGAGTCTCTTGGTTTTATTGATTTTAACAAAGAACCACTTTCTGGTTTTGTTGTAATTCTCTTTTGTTTTCATATTCTCAGTTTCATTTATTTCCACTCTAGTCTTCATTATTTCTAGCTTTTTGTTTGCTTCATGTTAGTTTGCTCTTCTATCTCTAGTTCTTCCAAGTGAGTGGTTAATTCCTAGAATTTTACTCTTTCTTTTTTTTTAAATAGGCATTTAAGGCAGTGAATTATTCTCTAAGCACTGCCTTTGCTGCATCCCATAAATTTTGACACATAGTGTTTTCATTTTCATTCTCCTTGAGATATTTACTGATTTCTCTTGTAATTTTTTCCTTACACTGTTTGTTTAAGAGTGTGTTGTTTAGCCTCCATATATTTGTGAATTTTCTGGCCCTCTGCCTATTATTATTATTTATTTTTTGCATGGGAAGGCACTGGAAATCGACTCCGGCTCTCTAGCATGGCAGGTGAGAATTCTGTGAATGAACCACCATTGCACTTCCCCCCTCTGCTGATTACTGATTTCAAATTTCATTTCATTAAGGTCTGAAAGTATTTTGTATAATTTCAACCTTTTAAAATTTATTGAGACTTGCTTTGTGACCCAGTGTATGGTCTATCCTTGAGAATTATCCAGTTGCACTTGAGAAAAATGTGTATCCTGCTGTTGCGGGATATAATGGTCTATAAAATCTGTTAGGTCTAGTTCATTAATTGTATTATTCAACATCCTTGTTTCCTTATTGATCCTCTGTCTAGATGTTCTATCTATTGATGAAAATGTGAATTGAAGTCTTCAGCTATTATGGTAGCAATGTCTACTTCTCTCTTCAGTGTCGTCAGTGTTTTCCTCATGTATTTTGGAGCACTTTGACTCGATATATAAATACTTATCACTGTTATGTCTTCCTGTTCAATTGTTCCTTTTATTAATACATAATGTCCTTCTTTGTCTCCTTTAATTGTTTTAAATTTGAAATCTGATTTATCCATTATTAGTATAGCTACCCCTCCTCTTTTCAGGTTGCTGTTTGCATAAAATACCTTTTTCCAACCTTTCATTTTCAACCTATTTTTGTTCTTGGGGCTAAAGCAAGTCTCTTGTAGACAACAGACAGATGGGTCCTGTTTTTCAATCATTCTACCTGTCTATGTCTTTTGGTTGGGGAGTTTAATCCATTAGCATTTAATGTTATTACTGTAAAGGTTGTACTTTCTTCTACTATCTTTTGGATTTTACGTGTCTTTTTTTTTTTTTTTTGCATGGGCAGGCACTGGGAATCGAACCCAGGTCTCCAACACAGCAGGCGAGAATTCTACCTGCTGAGCCACTGTGGCCTGCCCTGGATTTTACATGTCTTATGTAATTTTTTTTTTTTTTTTACTTTTTGCCTTTACTTATAGTCTTCATTTCTACACTCTTCTCCAAACCTCTCACGCCTGTCTTTTCCTATCTCCCCGTAGTGATCGCTTTAGTATTTCTTATAGAGCTGGTCTCTTAGTCACAAATTCTCAGTGACTCTTCAACTGAAAAGAGTTTAATCTCCCTGTAATTTTTGAATGACAGTTTTGCTGGGTATAGGATTATTGGTTGGCAATTTCTTGCTGTCAGAATCTTAAATGTATCATGCCACTGACTTCATGCCTCCCTGGTTTCTGCAGAGAAATTCATGCAAGTCTTATTGGGCTTCCCTTGTATTTGGTGGATTGTTTACTCTTGCTGCTTTCAAAATTCTCTTTGTCTTTGACATTTGATATCTGATTAGTGTCTCAGAATTGTTCTGTTAGGATCTATTCTGTTTCTTGTGTGCTGCACTTTTTGGATGTGTAACTGTATGTCTTTCATAAGTGATGTGAAATTTTCATTGATTATTTCCTCCATGAGCCTTTCTGTTCCTCTTCCTTTCTCTTCTCCTTCTGGGACATCCATACCACATATATTCATATATTTCATGCTGTCTTCCTATTCTCTAAGACCTTCTTCACATTTTCCCATTCTTTTCTCTATATTTTCTTCTGTGTATGGGATTTCAGATGTCCTGTCCTCTAGCACACTAATCCTTTCATCTGCCTCAACAAATCAATTGTTGTAAGTCTCCATGTTTTTTCATTCCTCTATTTGGCCTTTCATTCCCATACGTTTTGTGATTTATTTCTTCAAACTTTTGAGGTCTTTTTATATTCGTCCAATGTCTTCTTTATATCCTTCCTTGAATCGTTGATTTGATTTTTGATGAGATTTTTTATGTCTTTTCAAATATCCTGAATTAGTTGTTTCATCTCCTGTATCTCATTTGAAATGTTGGTTTGTTCCTCTGACTGGGCCATATCTTCTATTTTCTAGTATGACTTGTTATTTTTTGCTGGCGTTTAGGCATTTGATTTCCTTAATTAGTTTATTCTGGAGGTTTCTTTCACGTTTACCTGGGGTTTTCTTGTAAGATGGCTTTGTTCTCTATCTCTCCTTTGGCATTCAGTTCAACTTATTCTAGCCATGTAGCGTAGGTTCTGTTTAACTGATCAGAATTTTTCAGTATTGTTTTTCTGTTTCTTGCCCGGCCTATATGGAGCCATTTTTTTGAAGAGGAATTCCTCAGATATTATCAACTGCAGTCAGATTTTCCCAGACCAGATAGACCCACATCTCAGGAGAGAGAAGCCAGTACCAGTTTTCCCTGAGAGTGAGACCAGCAGGTTGTCAGACTTTCCTATGATGCCTCTAGTCTCTGTGCTTGAACTATCCTGACCCATATGTGGCACTTGCCTGCCTGCAGCTTCCCACCAGCATAACAGGATGCAGTGCCTTTATTTTCAACAATTTTTCCCTGCCAGAGTTGTGGTTGAGACCAAGGCTGAGATAGTAGGTGGGCTTTGATTACTTCTGTTTTCCAGCCCTGGGGACTGAATTCCCTGAAGAAGGGCCTCCATTTGAGCTAGGCCCCACCTCCTTTTTCTTGGGGAAGTTACGTACATGAGGGAATTGTCCCCATCCACCTGACTATTTAGCTTGTCTCTCAGACATGCCTTAATTCTGACCTTGCCTGGGGCAGTGCTGGAGCCTAAGAGTGTTCACAGTTCTATTTAATGAACTGTTAAAAAGTTAAAAAATAAAAACCTTTTCAGAGTCAGATCCATTTTCCCTGGCATTGCCAGTCAAGAGCTGGAGTTGGTACGTGCTACTATGTGTTCCCAGGCTCTATGTGTCCCATTTTTGTGGGGTCTGGCCCTTTTCCAGTATTTATTGATGTCCAACTCAAAAAGCCCATGTTTAAAAATTTTTTTCTTTCAGCCCATCCCCTCTATGCTGGGGTGAAAACTTCTGGTTCTTTTAATGCTTACTCCAGGTTTATCTGGAGTCTGTTTTCAGCAGTCCAAATTTGTTAATTCTACAATTGGACCTTGGTTGAGCTAACTCTTTGCTATTAGTAAAGTCTGCTTCCTTTTCCCTCAGAGAATCTCCCATGGGGGAGGGTTGCCAGCCTCCATGTCTTAGGAGACTTACAACTCTGTGTGGGATCTCAGACATTCCACACATTCCAGACTAGTGTATGGTGTGTGTCCAGTTGCTGATGTCACCCAGCAGTTGTTCTGTACTCTTCCTGGCTATTTACTAGCTGCTCTGGAGGATGAACTAAACTCCACACCTCACTATGCCATCATCTTGCTCTCCCTCCCATCTCATGCTGGTCTTCTTGATAGCAAGGATAAACTCTGACAGAGAGCATCAGCCAATACAGAGTTAAATTGCAAAGTGTAAAAGATGTGTACATATGTGTGTGTGTTTTGTTTTGTTTTTGTATGCTGTATGGCAGAGTCACATTTAATTATTTTTCCATGTGAGTACCCCATTATTTCAGCACCATTTGTTAATGTTTTGTTTGTTTTTGCTTGTTTATTTGTTTTTTGGAAAGTGCATGGACTTGGAATCGAACCCAGGTTTCCCACATGGCGGGTGAGGATTCTACCACTGAACTCCCCTTGCATCCCCTGTTTGGTTTGGTTTTGTATTTTTTTGCATCAGTTTGTTTTTGTCACTACTTGGTACTTAAGGAAAATTCTGTCATATCACTAGTGGGATACAAATTTTGGGAACATTTGTTCCCAAATTCAGTTACTAAATTCTAGAGATAGCACTTTAAAATATTAAGATGTACAGTATGCAATGAGAGATTACAAGACAAAGAAAGAAATAGGAAATGATGGACTAGCCAAAGGAATAATGTAAAAATTCAGAAACCACCAGCAAAGACCAGACTATGGATATCAGACAAAGACTTAGAAAAATGATTCCCAATATGTTGAAGGAGATGAAGGAAAACACAGATAAAAAATTAAAGTATGTCAAGAAAACAGTGAATGGACAATATGAGAATCCCAATAAAGAGATCCTCATATTGTTGGAAATTCTTAAAGTTGAAGGACTTACACTTCCCAATTTCAGAAATCATTACAAAGCTACAGTAATAAGAACAGCATGGTACTGTCACAAGGACATATAAACCAATGGAATCAAACTGAGATTTCAGAAATAAACCCTCACGTCTATGGCCAATTGATTTTGACAAGAGTGCCAAATCCACTCAATAGTCTCTTCATGAAATGGTGCTGGAAAAACATGACATCCATATGCAGAAGAATAAAGGTAGAATCCTACTACACAGCATATACAAAAATCAACTTAATGTGGATCAAAGACCTAAATATGAGAAACAGCATTATAAAAATCCTAGGTAAAAAACATAAGGAAGCACTTCAGGATCTTGCATTAAGCACTGGTTTCTCAGACACCAAAAGCACAAGCAACTAAAGAAAAAATCGATAAGGGGAACATCATCAAAATTCAAAACTCTCGTACATCAAAGGACTTCATCATGAAGGTAAAAAGACAGGCTATAAAGAGCAGAGACAATATTTGCAAACCATATATTGGATAACAGTTTAATATCCTGAATATATAAAGAAACGCTAAAACTCAGCAACAAAAAGAAAAACAATCCAATTAAAAATGAGTAAAATACTTAAATAGATGTTTTTCCAAAGAAGATATACCAATGCAAAAAAGTTCAAGAAAAGATGCTCAACATCATTAAATATTCAAGAAATGCAAATCAAAGCCACAATGAGATACCATTTCATACCCACCAGGATAGGTACTATTAAAAATGGATAATAACAGCAGTTGGAGAGGCTGTGGAAAATTAGGAATGTAAAATGATGCAGCCTCTGAGGAAGACAGTTTCACAGCTCCTTAGAATTTTAAATATAAAATTACCATATGTGCTGGTTTGAAAGGATTATGCACCCTAGAAAAGCCATGTTTTAATCCTGATCCAATGTTGTAGAAGTAATCGCTTCTTTTAATCCTTTTATTAGGTAGGAATCTTTTGATTAGATTATCTTTATGGAGATATGACTCACCCAATTGTGCGTATTAACACTTGAGTAGAGGGAGATATGACTTCACCCATTTCAGGTGGGTCTTGATTAACTTGCTGGAGTCCTTTAGAAGAGGAAGCATTTTTGGAGAGAGAAAACCATAAGAGAGCCATGAGAACCATGAGAGCCCATGTAGCTAGAGACCTTCAGAGATGAAGAAGGAAAATGCCCCTGGGGAAGCTTCATGAAACAAGAAGCCTGGAGAGAAAGCTAGCAGACATCGTCGAGTTCGCCATGTGCCTTTCCAGTTGAGGGACAATCCCTGGACTCCATTGGCCTTCCTTGACTGAAGAGGACCTCTTGTTGGTGCCTTAACTTGGACATTTTTATAGATTTTCTTCAATTAGGACATTTTCATGACCTGAGAACTGTAAACCTGCAAGTTATTAAATTCCCCTTTTTAAAAACCATACTGTTCTGGTATATTGCATTCCAGCAGCTAGCAAACTAGAACACCATACAATCTGGCCATCCCACTTATATGCATATAACCAAAAGGAATTAATGCAGAGATTTGAACATATATTTTCATTCCAATGTTCATTGTAGTATTACTCACAATGGCCAAAAGATGGAAGCAACCCAAGTATTCACCTAGTGATGAATGGTTAAACAAAATGTGGTATATGCATATTAGAACATAAAATTATACATACAAATTAGAATAAACAAATTAATAGAATCAGAAATTAATATACCTAGAGTCAGAAACTAGGGGCTGGGGTTGAGGTAGGGAGGGGGGTAACAAAATTTGTTTTTGAGGTAATAAAAAATTTTGGTAACAAATGGTGGTGATGGTAGCAAAACATTATGGTTGTAGGACTTCAGGGAAGATGGCCAACTAGAGTAGCTCAAGACTTGTCCTGCCCCACGGAAAAGTTAGAGAAAGGACAGGAGGGCAACTGAAGTGGCAATTCGGGAGTGCAGCTGACCTGGGAGAGCCATCTGCACCACATGCAGCAGCTCTGGTGGCAGAGGCTGAGAAACTGAGAGGCAGAAAGCTGAAGCTTAGTGGAGAGGTGCAGAGCCATGGAGCCCAAGGGAGTGCACAGACTGGAGGGCAGGACTAGGAAGTAAGCCAGGCTGCATTCCTTGGGTACACTACCTTCACCAGCACAGCCCCATGACTGGTGACTCACCCCGCACTCCACGCACCTGAACCTCGTCATCCAGTCCCATTTCCCACTCTACAGACGTCCCCACCCCACCAGCCCCCAGTGCACATACCTGCCCCACACCCCACCCCAAGTGCAGCCCAACCCACCTCTCCTGCACAATTCTGAGCACTACCTCCCCATTCTTGTTCCCTGCAGGCTGTGGTCAGCACATAAACGTTGCGGGCACTAACCTCCATACCTAGGTTATCCCCGCCTCCACGCCCCCCCCATGGTGTTGCACTGTCTCACCCCCACCTCCCTGAGCTCAGTGCATCCCTTTACAGCATTCCCAGGTCCATGCATGTGCATGGGCCCCCAATCATGTCATTCAGCTCTGGAACCGCACTTTACAGCAGTCCTAGAATCGTGCATGCACACAACCCTCAACCTCACTTCCCAGATTTGAGAAAATGCCGAACTGCACGGAAGGGTCACATATGCCCCCAATCCATGAAGGCACAATGCCGACTTGATGCCACAGCTCTACGCATGCACACAAAGGGCCCCATGCCTTAGACCAGCACAGAACAGGGTTAAACCCCCCAGACCAGAGCAACCACACAGCTACATCCTCCCTGGCTGCTGGGCACTCACATTCACAAGCATCAGGGTAACATCCCAAACCTGCACCCACACCTGCCCTGAAACAACTCACCATACTGAGTGATCCACCCTGTGCCTCGCTCCCTGTTGTACAACCATCCCATATGCACAAGGCCTTAGACTACTGAAAGAAATCAACTCCCAAAGTAAATCAATCAAGATATCTACATGCAACGAAGACAGCAGAAGATCACTAAGCCTATCACAATGAAGACAGATATAGCCCTGCTTAACGACCAAATTAAAACACTAGAGGAGACACAGACATTGAAACAACTAATCAAAGATGTTCATAAAACTCTACTTAATAAAATAAGTGGGATAGAAAATGACATAAAGGAGATCACGAAGACAGTAGAAGAGCACAAAGAGGAATTTGAAAGAATGAATAGAAAAATAGTGGCAATCGCAGTGATTAAAGACTGTTGACCAAATAAAAAACATACTAGAGGTACACAACACCAGATTTAAAGAGACAGAAGAGAGAATAAGTGATATAGACGACAGGATAATTGACTATGAAGACTCAAAACAACAAATGGCAAAAAACATGGAAAAAATTGAATAGGAACTCAGGGAAATGATAGACAAAACAAAGTGCACAAATATAAGAATCATTGGTGTCTCAGAAGGAGAAGAGAGGAGTACAGGGCTAGGAAGAGTAGTTGAAGATATAATGGGGGAAAACTTCCCAACCCTCATAAAGGACATAAATATACAAGTGAAAGAATCTCAAAGAACTCCAAATAGAATAATTCCCAATAGGACTTGCCCAAGGCACATCCTAATCAGTCTGTCAAATGTTGAAGAGAAGCAGAAAATCCTGAAAGTGGCATAGAAAAACAATCTACTACATACAAGGGAAATCAAATAAGACTGAGTTCAGACTACTCAACTAGCACCCCGGAAGCGAGAAAGAAGTGGTCTTTTTCAAGACCCTGAAAGAGAAAGGCTTCCAGCTAAGAATTCTATACCCAGACAAATCATCCTTCAAAACTGAGGGAGAAGTTAACATTTTCACACACAAAGAAGTCCTGAAGGAATCTGTCAATATGAGACCAGTCCTACAAGAAATACTAAAAGAAGTTTTAATGCCTGAAAAAAAAAAGACAGGAGAGGAAGGTCTGGAGGAGGGCACAGATTGAAGATTACCACTAAGGGTAATTTAAAGAAAACAAAAGAAAGGGGGAAAAGAATATATAGGTCTGACAAATAAAATAAAAAATATAAGATAGTGGAATCAATAAATGCCTTTTCAGTAATAACATTCACAGTTATATGCTGCTTACAAGAGACTCATCTTAGAAGGATACAAATAGATTGAAAATAAAAGGATGAAAAAAGATTTTCCATGCAAGTTGTAACCAAAAGAAAGCAGGAATAGCTTACTAATATCAGATAAAATAGACTTTAAATGTAAAGACATCATAAGAGACAAATAAGGACAGTATATACTAATTAAAGGTTCAATTCACCAAGAAGATATAAGAATCATAATGTTTACTCTCCCAATCAAGGAGCTCCAAAGTACATGAGACAGACATTGGCAAAACTGAAAGAAGCAATAGATGTTTCAACAATAATAGTATGACACTTCAATACACCACTCTCCTCTATAGATAGAACAACCAGACAGAAGATCAACAAGGAAATAGAGATGTAAAATACCTTGATAAATGAATTAGACCTAACAGACATATATAGGCCATTACACCTGAAAGCACAAGGCTATACATCCTCTTCTAGTGCTCATGAAACATTCTCCAGGATAGATTATATGCTGGGGCACAAAACAGGTCTTTTTAAATATAAAATTATTGAAATTATTCAAGGCACTTTCCCTGATCATGATGGGATGAAGCTAGATCTCAATAACCACTAAAGAATGAGAACATTCACAAACATATGGAGATTAAATAACATATTCTTAAACAACCAGTGGGTCAAAAAAGAAATTGCTGGAGAAATCAGTAGCTTTCTGGAGATGAATGAAAATGAGAATACAACTTATCAGAACTTACGGGATGTGGCAAAGGCTGTGCTGAGATGGAAATTTTGTTACCTTAAATGTCTATTTTAAAAAAACAAGAAAGAGCAAAAATCGAGGACTTAATAGCAAGCCTGGAGGAACTTGAGAAAGAACAGAAAGGTAACCCCAAACCAAATAGGAGAAGAGAAATAACAAAGATTAAAGCAGAGATAAATGAATGGGAGAACCAAAGAACAATGGAAAGAATCAATAAAACCAAAAAGTTGGTTCTTTGAGAAAATCAATAATACTGATGGGCCACCAGCAAGATTGACAAAGAGAAAAAGAAACAGGATGCAAATAAACAAAATCAGAAATGAGACAGGGTTCCTTACCACAGACCCTGAAGAAATAAAAGAACTCATAAGAGGATAGTATGAACAACTATACACCAACAAACTAGACTACTTAGATGAAATGGATAAATTCCTAGAGGCACACAAACAAGCTACACTGACTCAGGAAGAAGTAGAAGATCTCAACAAACCAATCACAAGTAAAGAGGTTCAATCAGCCATCAAAAATCTTCCGACAAAGAGAAGTCCAGGACCAGATGGCTTCACAGGGGAATTTTATCAAACATTCCAGAAAGAACAAACACCAATCCTGCTCAAAATTTTCCAAAATTTGAGGAAAAAGAAACTCTACTGAAGTAATTTTATGAAGCTAATATTTTAATACCAAAACCGGGTAAACACGCTATAAGAAAGGAAAACTACAGGCCAATCTCCCTAATGAACATAGATGCAAAAATTCTCAATAAAAATATTAGCAAATCAAATCCAGCAGCACATGAAAAGAATTATACACCATGACCAAGGGGGGTTTATACCAGGAATGCAAGGATAGTTCAACACAAGAAAATCAATTAATGCAATACAGCACATTACAAATCAAAAAGGAAAAATCACATAATCATTTCGATTGATGCTGAAAAAGCATTCGACAAAATTGAGCATCCTTTTTTGATAGAAACACTCCAAAAGACAGGAATCAAAGGTAAATCCTCAATATGATAAAGGGAATGTATGAAAAACTGAGTTTTTCATACATTCCCTTTATCATTATGCTTTTTCTCAATGGAGAGAAACTCTTCCCACTAAGATAAGGTACAAGGCAAGGATGCTGGCTGTCACCACTATTATTGAACATTGTGCTAAAAGTTCTATCTAGAGCAATCAGGCAGGTCAAATAAATAAAAGGCATCCGAATTGGAAAGGAAGAAGTGAAACTCTCATTATTTGCAGGTGATATGATACTATACTTGGAAGATCCTAAGAAATCTACAGCAAAGTTACTTGAGCTAATAAACAAATTTAGCAAGGTGGCAAGATATAAAATTAATGTGCAAAACTCAGTAAATTTCTATACACAAGCAATGATCTAGCTGAGGAGTCAGTTAAGGAAAAAATTCCATTCAAAATAGCAACTAAAAGAATCAAATACTTAGGAATGAACTTAACTAGGGACGAAAAGGATGTGTACACAGAAAACTACATAACATTGCTAAAAGAAATCAAAGGAGGTCTAAATAGGTGAAAGACATTCCCTGCTCATGGATAGGAAGGCTTAATATAGCTAAGATGTCAATTCCCCCAAGCTGACCTACAGATTCAGCACAGTACCAATCAAAATTCCAACAACCTACCATGAACATTTGGAAAGGCTAACTACCAAATTCATCTGGAAGGGAAAGAGATCCTGAATGGCTAAAAGCATCTGAAAAAAGAAGAACGAAGTGGGAAGATTAACATTCCCTGACTTTAAAACCTATTATAAAGCCCCAGTGGTCAAAACAGCATGGTACTGACACAAAGACAGAAGCATTGACCAAAGGGATTGAATCACGAGTGCAGAAATAGACCACCAAATCTATGGTCAACTGATTTTTGACAAGGCCCCAAAATTCTGTGAACTGGGACAAAATAGTTTTTTCAATAATTGGACATGGAAGAACTGGATATCAATAGCCAAGAGAATGAAAGAGGACCCCTATCTTACACCCTACAAAAAATTAACCCAAGGTGCATCAAACACCTAAATATAAGAACTAGCACCATAAAGCTTCTAGAAGAAAATGTAGGAAACATCTTTAAGAGCTAGTAATAGGAGGTAGCTTCCTAAACTTTACACCCAACATGCAAGCAACAAAAGAAAAATAGATAAACGGTAGTCCTCAAAATCAAATGCTTCTGCACCTCAAGAGACTTTGTCAAAATAGTGAAGAGGCAACCGACTCAATGGGAGAAAATATTTGGAAATCACATATCAGACAAAAGTTTGATTCCCTGTATATACAAAGAAATCATATGACTCAACAGAAAAGAACAAACAATCCAATTATAAAATAGGCTAAAGATATGAACTGGCATTTCTCTGAAGAGCAAATACAGATGGCTTAAAAGCACATGAAGAGATGCCCATTTTCACGGGCTATAAAGGAAATGCAGATCAAGACTACAATGAGATACCACCTCACACCTATAAGAATGACTGCTATTAAACAAATAGGAAATTATAAATGTTGGAGAGGGTGTGGAGAAACTGGGACATTCATGCACTGCTGGCGGGAAGGTATAATGGTGCAACCACTGTGGAAAACTGTTTTGTGGTTCCTTAGGAAACTAAATATCGAGTTGCCCTATGACCCAGCAACAGCACTACTTGGTGTATACCCAGAAGAGCTGAAAGCAATGACACAAAGAGACATTTGCACATTGACATTCATAGCAGCAATATTCACAATCGCCAAAGATGGAAACAAGCCAAATGCCCATCAACAGATGAGTGGATCAACAAAATGTGGCACATACATATGATGGAATATTATGCAGCAGTAAGACAAAATGACATCCTGAAGTGCATGACAAGATGGATGAGCCTTGAGGACATAATGCTGAGTGAAGTTAGCCAGACACAAAAGGATAGATAGTGTATGATTCCACTTTTATGACAAGCATAAAGGTATAATCAGAGGCTTATAAATCAGAAGAGAGGGGACTCAGAGATACATAGAAGCTAGAGGTGGGTGAACTGTTAGCTAATGAGGTTGAACTCCAATATAAGGGAAAAGATAGGAGCGGAAGTGATTCTCTAGTGGGTCTAGAAGTAATATTATGATATTGAAGATGAACAAGATTGAAAGGGGTTGTATAGACCTATGTATCCCACTGACTCACTCTAGAAATATGAAGGAGTTCTCATAAGAATTACTTCAAAGATATGATTCTTGTATAAAGAGTGTTTAAGTCCAGGGTACAGGGGGAAAATTGTTATTGCATGGTATGAGCTATGTTCAAAAGGAAACCATCAGCACTACCAAAGCAACAGTAGAGGAAATAATGGGATGAGGGACAAGAGTTAAGAGGAGGTTTAGATTTCCTATTTCGTGAGGGTGTGTTTATTGGTTTTCTATTTCTTGGAAACAATGAAATTATCTAAAATTGAGAATGTTGATGGATTAGGGACTTTGGGCCCCCTACATGATGCCCGATGAAAGCAGGTGGCTGGAAGATGCACTGAGGGAGAAGTAGAATGGTAAATGATGGTGTATATTTATGAACAAAAGCTGTGCTATTACAAAAAGGAACAATGTCGTGAGGCATGCCACGATATGAATGAACATATGAGACATTTGCTGAGACAATATAAGCCAGAAACAAAAAAAAAAATGACAGTGGTACAGTGGTATGGTCACCTTTAGAAAATACTTATTGGAAAACAGGGGCCTAGATTGTAAGCTTTTAGACCAGACACCTTAAATCCGGAGTGGTGATTATTATTTCTGGATTTTGAGAGGCTTTATATATATATATAACCTGATATTTAGAGATAAGCACAAAGCTGAACAGGTTGGAGTTAAAGTAATTCAGAACAGAGGGGTAAGGAAGACAGTGGCTATATTGTAGAACCACACTTACTCTTTGAGACCAATGGTGGAAAGGTTTATTTGATCTGGAACTGAAATTTTCTGTAGTGCACAATCTAATTCAAACTATCTGTATAGCTCCTTTGAACAACTGAAACACAGAGAGTACAGAATGAGAAAAGATCCTTTAATCCTGTATAGATCATTTTAATACCTGGGAACATCCTATAGAGTATATTTACCAGATTATCAAAAGGTATTGGCAAAGTCCCCTGATGGAGGGGAGGAAGACTACAAATCTATTAAACCTTGCCATCAGAATCCCCTGATACGGTGTTAAACTTTAGTGACACTCAAAACCATGTCCTTGATCATGAGGCTTACTCTTGTGAAGCTTATGTCGGTAGCACAGAAGCTTAGACTACCTATAGGCATGCCTAAGAGTTACTTCTGGAGGACCTCTGTTGTTGCTCAGATGTGGCCTCAGTCTCTCTAAGTCCAACTATGCAAGTGAAATCATTGCCCTCCCCACTATGTGGGCCATGACATCCAGGGGTGAAAGTCTCCCTGGTGATGTGGGAGAGGACTCCCAGGGGTGAATCTAGACCTGGCACTGTGGGATCAACAATTACATCCTGACCAAAAGGGGGAAAAGAAGTGTAATTAGTAAAGTATCAGTGGCTGAGAAAGTTCGAATAGAGTCTAGACTCTGGAAGTTGCTCTTATGCAAGCTTCAGGTAGACCTTACTACCTATCATAATCTCCCAACCCCCAACCAGGACCATTCCAGCCAATCCTAAAGAACAACTAGGGCAGTACATAAGATTCCACAAGGGTTCCAGGCACTAAACTTTTCAGAACCTTACAACCTCCAGATGGGTCCCTGGTCCAGAGGAGCCCTGAAACATAGTCCAACCTCTCCAGAACATCATATAGTTTCATCTCCCTACCCCACATTAGTGACAGACCCTTCCAATACGGAAAAGTTAGAATGACCATAGCACAAACACCCGTAAAGAGAAGGATGGAAAGTTCAAAGGTGATGGTGCAGTTATACATAGAAAATAGGACTTAACAAATGAATATGAATGCTGAATCATTAAACTGATATCTCTTTTAGTCTCCAGTATTTTAGAGCACCTAGAAGTAAAAACCTAAAATTGTGGAATTGTAACCCATGTCAAAGTCTGAAATATGTTCTGCAACTAATTGTGGTGCTGTGCTTTGAAATTTATAGCTTTTTCATATTTTTGCTATTTTTCACAAAAAACAGGAAAAAATTGATTGCAATGATATAAAAATATTTAAGCCCTCTAGCCTCCTATATTCTGGAGTAGCTAGAAGGAAAAATATGAGAGGAATATGTGGTAGCCCTTGACAAGCTGTAGGATCTGTCCTGTAACCACTTATTGAAGAGTGCTTTGAAAATGATTGCTTTTTTGTTTCTTTGCTTTGTATACATGTTATACTATACAATAAAAAATATTATGAATGTAATTAAAGCCACTGAATTATATATTTGAATGTGATTAAAATGGGAAACTTTAAGTTGTATATATGTTACTAGGATAAAAATTTCACAAACCGTAGGAGTGTAGAACAAAAATAGTGAATCCTAATGTGAACTATGGGGAATAGTCAATAGTCCAAGTACATAATATGTTTCACAAATTGTAACAAATTTAATACATTAATGCAAATTGTTAATCATAGAAGGATTGGTTGGTTTGAAACTATTATGTACCCCAGAAAAACCATGTTCCTCTAATCTAATCCAATCTTTTGGGTACAGACCTTTTGTGGGGTGGGATCTTTTGATTAGTTTTTTTCCAAGGAGATGTGACCCACTCAACTGTGGGTGTGACCTTTTGATTAGATGGAGATGTGACTCTGCCCATTTAAGGTGGGTCTTAATTAGTTTACTGGATTACTTAAAATAACCAATACAGAGAGCTCAGAGCTGATAAAGAGATCAGATGCCTACACATGGATATTTGGAGATTAAGAAGGAAACTGCTCCAGGAGATGCCAGAAGTCCCACAGGAGCTGAGAGACCCATTTGAAATCAGAAACAGGGAGAGAAAGACAGCAGATATCAGAGAAGGACAACAGACGCCACCATGTTCCTTTCCATGTGACAAAGAAACCCCGGACATGATTGCCTTTTCCCGAGTGAGTTGCAACATGGGGCATGACTCCCTAGGATGTTTCTGGTCCTGACACCATGGGATT
Organism: Tamandua tetradactyla; assembly: GCF_023851605.1. NCBI lineage: Eukaryota > Metazoa > Chordata > Mammalia > Pilosa > Myrmecophagidae > Tamandua > Tamandua tetradactyla. Next base: position 48,291,987 of record NC_135353.1, on the reverse strand, counting down.
GACAATGCCTTCCTGACCAAAGTGGGAAATGAAATGTAACAAAACATGGTATCAGTTGCTAAGAGAGTCCAAATAGAGTCAAGAGGCTATTCAGGAGGCTACTCTTACAAAAGCTTCAGCTAGATACTGCTAAGTGCCATGGTTTGCCAAGCCCAACCAAAACCATTCCTGTTAACCCTAAAGAACACCTAGGACTCTATCTGAGATTCTAGAAAAGTCTCACACACTAAGATTACTTTCCAGAAACCTATAACCTTCAGATGATTTCTAGGCCATATAAATTCTGAAACCCAACATCCACTTATCCATCCCCCATCCCATATTGTTGACATCCCTTTTCAACATGAAAATGTTAGAATAGACATAGCCCAAATACCTCTAAAGATTGGGAGAAGGATCAAAGGAGAAAGAGCAGTTATACTAGAGAAGATAGGATTCAACAATTGTGAATGGCTGCTGAATCATTATATTGATATTTCTTTTATTCTCCAGTGTCTTAGAGCAGCTAGAAGGAAAAACCTGAAATTATGGAACTGTGACCCATACCAAATTCTGAAATCTGTTGTATAACTATGTGTTACAATGTACTTTGAAATTTGTTGCTTTGCTGTAAATATGCTATATTTCACAATGAACAATGTTTTTTAAAAAGTACCTTTAGAGATGTAGCAGAGAATTTAGGATTTAACAAAGGATTATGACTTATTAATCATTATATAAATATTTTTTTAGTTTCTAGTGTATTAAAACAGCCAGACAGATTTACCTGAAATTGTAAAACTGTAACCCATATTATACTTTGAAATTTGCTCTATAAGTAGTTGTTAAACTGTACTTTGAAATTTATCACTTTTCTGTATATGTTATATTTCATAGCAAAAAATGTTTTTAAAAAGTAACTTTAAATAAATTCATTTTTCCATAAAACTCTCAGACATGGTTTCTGTTGCTTATAATTAACAACCCTAGCTGCTATGAGACAAGCCTATATCTTTATCCTGGTAGGGGAGGTGATCTGGTGGATGTGACTCAATTGCAAACCTTACTAAGTGTCAGGGTCAGTCCAGGTTGGATGGGTAACGACCAGGACTTCCCAGGCAATTTTGAGCAGTGCTTCAGCCACCAGTAATGCTGGAAAGAGGGCCATCTGATCCAGTCTGAAGTTTTTTTCTTCTTTTCCTTCTCTACTTCCTTTCTGTACTCTCTGTTCATTCCTCTTCCTTAGCTACTGCTTTGGCTTGGCCAATAGGCTCCACAGACATTTTTCAGCCCTAAATGGAAACCTTTAGGTATAAGAAAGCTGTGAGCCCTGCTCGGTCTAATTTTTCCCAATATTGAAAAATATGCTATCCTTAAGAGGAATGTTTTATTATTGTTATTTGAGGGTGGCTTTGGGAGACTGATGGAGATAAGTGGATCTCTATAGCTCCCTTGAGCCAGTACTTGGTACTTCATTGCCTTGGCAGGAGGCATCTAAGACCTCCCAACCTTATCTCAGAAGATAGTTGTTCAGCTATTAAGTTCTATTTTTGTTACTAGACTTCTTTCTGTTCTTCAACCACCTGCCTTGAGTCTGACTTCTGGTTGCCCAAGTACCTAACCCTGTTCTCTAACCTTTTAAGCATAGGATTCAAGACTTTTATAGCCTAATCCTTTGGGCCTAAAGTATAGTCCTTAGCTTTTAAGTATAATCTCAAGATTGCCTGACTTCTGGCACCTCCAACTGCTCCTCTGCCATGGATTGTCAATTCTTCAACCTTCCTTACTCCATTACAGCCTATATGGTTCAGGCATGACAATGAAGTTAGTCCTTTAGTAACAGCACATACAAATAAAGGGAATTTCCTAGATTATTATTTCTCCATTTGGGGAACTCGACAGGGTTCTTTGATTGGCAATGTAAACACAACATAAAACAAAAGCACCCAGGAGAGTAAATGAATTTGTCTGTGGTAGAAATCTTTTGAGCATTCCACAGTGTGAAAGAGCATATTATACTTAAAATATACTCAATTCCTCATTGAATAGTTAATTTAACTTTTTTTTTAATTGAAGGAATAAAGGTCAGTAGTGCACAAGTTTCTATGGCAACCTGGCAATCCCACCTCTTGTAACCTATGAAATCATTAAATTGAGAGGTGCAACTAGGTCAGAGGAGAGCTTTATGGGAATTGGCTGACCAATGGTTACATAATTGGAATAAGTGAAGGTTACTTCACTTAACGAGGCCCATCCCATCCCTCCAGAAGGAGACAAGTAGGTACTTATAAATGTCTGGGTCAGCATCATACTGCCCTTTGTTAGAAGGGCTTTCAAGTGGGGAAGTGGGAGTGTGTACGTTGATAGCATAGGAGGTGGGGGTCCCTTAAAGAGTAGAAGGAGACAAACCTTAGAAAACAGAAAGCCTGAGGCTTGAGTTCAAAAAGTCTGGTGATACCCAGACTAGGTTGTCCCTGCCGGTCCGCCACATTGATGAGAGTGGGCAGGTCTCTTTGGACTCTTTGGGGAAAGGTCCATTGTTGTTTTTCTATAACCAGTTGTGCTTGGGAATAAAGTAATGTGTGGGCAAGAAAACATGGGAAGAACAGGATGGGCTTGCTGGCAGTACCAAAAACCTAGGCTTGGAAGCCTGAGGGCTTACCAAAGTTAAGAGGGCTAAACTGCCCAGGAGATGTATCCATTCAGTCCTCATTCTCCCCCACCCCACAACTTATTATAACAACCATAAATTCCCATTACACCTACAAGCATTAGCCAGAAAATTGGTGGTTAATACAGAAACTCCTGGAAATGAATACACACCATTATGTCCTTTTATTTCAGCAACACCTCCGCAAACCAGATGCAAATAGATTAATCAACCCAGTTTCATTTAATGTAGGGAACTGCAGAGCATTATATAAGGCAGCTATTTTATTTAGTTCCTGCTGATGAGAATGGGGTTTGACTTAGAAAAATTTGATGCTAGCCTAGGTCATATAATGAAACACAGAGAGAGATTAAGAGAGATGAGAGAGAGAGAGAGAGAGAGAGAGAGAGAGAGAGAATGAGAGAGAGAAATGCATTCTATGTTTTCAGTTTCCTATGGTAGGAAAGCCTGTTGCTTGATCAACATCAACCACATCACAGATGCCAGGGTCTCCATTCTCACCAACCATGCAAATGCCAAGAGACCAATTCCTGGATCCTGGAAATTGCCTCTTTCTCAACTTCCGTTGTGTCTCAGAACCCACCTCTGACCAGCCTGTCCTCCAAACAGCACACCCAAGCCCCTTGTTTTATGCCTTTGATCATGTTTCTCTGGGAAAAGGTAGGGGTAGAGAAGTGAAGAGTGTATTGTTTTGAGGGAGTGGTAGTGAGAAAGGTCAGTTTGGGATAATAACCAAGGCTACAACACTCATGCATTGGCTCTGATATTAAAGTCCATGGTCGTTTCCAGCTTGCTGAGTGACCTTCAGTACTCTATGAGTCACAGCTGCAGCTGAGTCATCGGCAGTGGGAGAGAGGCTGTGTTTTCTGCTTATTGGCCTTCTTCCCCACTTCCTCCCCATAATTTTCCAAGTTACTTGAGACAGGGACTGTGTCTTTTATTATGATGATGACATTCTATGAATACCATAATGGCTTTGGAGTCATATAGATCTGTCACTTACCATCTGTAGATTATTTCCTCTGTCTGAGGCTTAATTTCCTCATCGACAGAATGGGGATAATAATAGTACCTCACAGTATGTCACAGGACTATTGTGAAGTTTGAGACAAAACATGTAAAGGACTTGGCAGAATGCCTGTCACATAAGTTCTCAATAAGTGTGAATTATTATTGTTATTCTACCAAATTATTTTGGAAATTTAATTGGTTGATGAAATTCTAACATCTGGGATGCACTGCAATATAGAGGTCAATGGAAGGTTATTCCCCACTATAAATAATAAATTGTCCTTTTGGTGTTAAAATCCATTTATTATTATAAGTTTTATTAATGACAATCATCCTGCAGAATTATCAACCTGGAGGGGTAGATTGTGATCCAATCTAATTTCTGCATCCTAAAAGCTAAGGCCCAACCCTAAGTATGTGTTGACCCCATCAAAGGGTACATACCAAAGGGCACAAGGTTCTGCATGAAATAGCTTCCCTAGAACATTGTAAGCAATGGATGAATGTATAACTACTGTTGCTTGTTAGGCTTCAGCTAGTGGTGGAAGTATCCCAGGGTTCTCTGTGTTTATACTAATGGTCTGATTTGTCAAGCCCATATAGAAAGATATTGTGTTCCTCACTGTCCAGTAGAACCTATCCTTTGGTCACCTGGATGCTCTTTAGGTTCCCTGCACACTTGACCTTATAGCTGTCCCTTGGACTTCCTGACATCATATTCAACCAATGGAATTGACCAGCCTTCAAATTTAAGGCTATTTTGTTAGTTTCTTTTTCTGGAAGTAGAATCAAAATGTCCATATGAATCAAAATGTGTCTTACCAAGTTTCTTCATTTATTTATTTATATTTCCTCCAGAGAAAGATAAGTTTGCAAGTGAGTTTCTATGAGGTGTTACTAAGTCCTTAGCACAACACTACAGAAAGCCAATTTCAGAGTCGAGTTCACTCTCACCCCTGAGATCAATAAGGTCCAATTTCCAATATAGCGTTTCAATCCCAGTTTTTAGTCATAGGGAATTGACAGGTTTCTAGGCTCCAGAGGCAGATTTTTTTTTTTCACAAACAAATCTTCAGTAATGGCTCATACATACAAAGCCAAATGCAAGATCAGCCCCGAAGTCTTAATTGTTCCAGACACAGTCATCAAAGAACTATTGTGTGGGCATGTCTGAAGCACCCCCATGTGTTCCAAATGCAAAGAGGAGAATCACTTAAATGTGGATGATAAGGCGTGGGCTCAACAGCCTCATTCAGCATGTTAATGATGCCCTTCATGGGCTGTGCCAACCTTCTCCAACAGGTTATTGCAGAGCTCCTGCTGTATTCCACCCCTCACAAAAGACTATAGCCTGGTGCTGCAGTCCTTGTGAGGAGCCTGTCCAGATACACCTCTGAGAGTTTAATGGACTTTTTTTGCCTAACAATTTATGAGAGCCATTTCAGTTTCCTTACTTTGGGGTAGACAGAGTGGACTTTTCTGCAATGAGGGAGTTACAGAATTGTTGTGGAATCATACTTAAAATTGAAAGGGCCCTGAGAAATCATCCAATGTCCTTGTTTTTACAAGTGAGTGAACTAAGGTCCAGAAAGATTTTGTGACGTACCTCAGGCTGTTATGGAAAAATCAGAACCAAAATCTAGGATTCCTGACATCCAATGCAGTGCTCTTTCCAGAACACAATGCTACTCTCCATTTTAATGACATTTATTTTGCCTTAAATAATAACATCTAATACTTATTGACCACTCCCTATGTGCCAGGCATTGTGCTAAATAAGCACTTAAGTACATTATCATATTTAATCCACAAAACAATACCAAGAAGCAGGGATTGTTATTTTCCCCACTTTATAGATGAGGAAGATTTAGGCATAGCAATGTCAAGTAACTGAACCAAAGTTACACATCACACCCTAACACTCTTTTAATATTTCATTTACTAAGTTAACCAATCCAATCCAAGAAGAAGAGTACTAAGACTAGGGTAGATATTTGAATTGACCATAATCTATAAGGCAATATGTCAGAATTATGTGTACATTTGTTTATTTTTGTCCCAAGAAGACAAGTTCTTGCATTAATACCTACAAGTCTATTTGTGGGTGATTCTTTTCCCACTCCCTTCTGGATGTTTTCATTGACATCTGTCATTAAACATATTCATTATGTTTAGGAATGGTAACATGATCGGACTTTCCAAATGTGTGCAGGTGGGAATTGAGAGGGAGAAGGTACAGATCAGGGAATTAAAAATATGGACTGAATAGATAGGGCAACATGGACTGTTTAGAAAGAATACTTCCATTTATTCTACTTGCATTTCCAGTTATTCATATTCACACCTCTTATCGATTTTTGATTGAATAAATCCATGTGAATAAAAGCCACTTAAACTAATGGACCTATCTTCTGCTTTTTGCCTACCTCTTTTTACCCTCCTTGAGATTTCTTCAAAAATGCTTCTCACTCTCCTCCTCTGCAATTAGGTAGAGGATGCCCTCTTGATCCCCTGGGTAACCATAAAGCAACATTTTGAAGCATCTCATTTAATCCCACAAATGGACAGAAAAATGCAAATGAAATTATCCTAGAATGTACAAGTCATGAGGACCATTGTGGTGATTTAGTGAATGCCTCCTTCAATTTCCATTCAAATCACATGGGCCCGCACTATTTCCTTGATACTGTCCAGACATTCCATTGTTCCTTGGAAGTATAGCTTGACCTAGTGGACAGACACCTAGAATTGGGAAATTGGAGAGCTGGATTTCAGTCTCAATCACATTCTCTGAGGCTGAATGCCTTCTAAGTTTAACATCTACCTTCCCAACGTACAGAGTGGTTATAAATAGAGCATGAGGAAAATATGTGAATGTTCTTTGAAAAGTTACAACTTACAAAAATGCAAATTTTCATTATCTATCAGTTGAGATCCAAGTCAGTCTATACTCAGCCTTCCACCTTTTGTATACTACTCCTCAGTAACGTTAGACACACCTAAATTTCTCTCTCTCTTGCTCTTGCTCTTGCTCCTTAGTTCTAAGCTCTTACTTTCCCTCCAGACTTAGTGTCTGTTTGTGCTGGTTTGAAAGAATGTATGTACTCTAGAAAAGCCATGTTTTAACCCTAATCCCATTTTGTAAGGGCAGCCACTTCTTCTAATCCTTATTCAGTACCGTATGTTTGAATCTGTAATTAGATCATTTCCCTGGAGATGTGACTTAATCAAGAGTGGTTGTTAAACTGGATTAGGTGGAGACATGTCTCCACCCATTTGGGTGGGTATTGATTAGTTTACTGGAATCCTATAAAAGAGGAAACATTTTGGAGAAAGCAGGAGATTCAGAGAGAGCAGAGAAGAATGACATAGCCACAAGAAGCAGAGAATCCACCAGCCAGTGACCTTTGGAGATGAAGAAGGAAAATGCCTCGCTGGGAGCTTCATGAAACAGGAAGCCAGGAGAAAAGCTGGCAGATGACCCTGGGCTCACCATGTGCCCTTCCATATGAGAGAGAAACCCTGACTGTGTTTGCCATATGCCTTCCACTTGAACTTCATCAGCTTTCTTGAATGAAGGTATCCTTCCCTGGATGCCTTATATCAGACATTTCTATAGACTTGTTTTAATTGGGACATTTTCTTGGCCTTAGAACTGTAAACTAGCAACTTATTAAATCCCCTTTTTAAAAGCTGTTCCAGACAGGGGCCAAGATGGCGGCTTAGTAAGGTACGCATGTCTTAGTTCCTCCTCCAGAGCAACTACTAGGTGACCAGAAACAGTGCAGAACATCTCCCGGGGCCACGGCAGGGAACGGACACACAGCATACCCCGGTCTGGACTGGCTAGACCGACTGCGAGACCCTGCTGCAGTGAGATCCCTGAACGGCGCGTGCTTCCCCGGGCCGCGGTGGCTGGCGGCCGGAGCTCCTCCCTCTCTCCTTCCCGGGCTGGCTGAGAGTCTCGGAGAGGCAAGTTTCCCAAGCCGCGGTGGCCAGCACCCCTCTTTTGCAGGCGGCTTCCCGGACCGGCTATGAGTCTCGGATCAGCGGCCTACCCAACCCGCGGCGGCCGACAACCGGCGCCCCTCCCCTGTGGGTGGCTTCCTGGTCCAGCTACGGGTCTCGGATTGGCGAGCTCCCCAGGCTGGGGCAGCCGGTGACCGGCGCCCCTCCCCCATAGGCGGCTGCCCGGAGGGAGAGGAGGGAGTTTCCGACAGTGGCAGGGACTGGGTCCAACCAAACACCAATAGTGGCATTAATAAAGGAGCCACAACATATTTTGCTGGTGGGACCTGCAGACAGACAAGCGCCACCTACTGGGAAGGATAAAAAAAACAGAGTCCAGAGACTTCACAGGAAAATATTTTTCCTGCTGGGTCTCACACTCAGGGAAATCTGATTAAATGAAATCTGATTAAATGTCCAGACGCCAGCAAAAAATAACAAATCACACCAGGAAAATTGAAGATATGGCCCAGCCAAAGGAACAAAACAATAATCCAAATGAGATACAGGAGCTGAGACAACTAATTCTGAATATATGAACAGAAATGGAAAACCTTTTCAAAAACCAAATCAATAAATTGAGGGAGGACATGAAGAAGGCAAGGGATGAACAAAAAGAAGAAATGGAAAGTCTGGAAAAACAAATCACAGAACTTATGGGAATGAAAGATACAGTAGAAGAGATGAAAAAAAAAACAATGGAAACCTACAATGGTAGATTTCAAGAGACAGAGGTTACAATTACGGAACTGGAGGATGGAACATCTGAAATCCAAAAAGAAACAGAAACTATAGGGAAAAGAATGGAAAAATTTGAGCAAGGCTCAGGGAATTGAATGATAATATGAATCACACAAATATATGTGTTGTGGGTGTCCGAGAAGGAGAAGAGAAGGGAAAAGGAGGAGAAAAACTAATGGAAGAAATTATCACTGAAAATTTCCCAACTCTTATGAAAAACCTAAAATTACAGATCCAAGAAGTGCAGTGCACCCCAAAGAGAATAGGTCCAAATAGGCGTTCTCCAAGACACTTACTAGTTAGAATGTCAGAGGTCAAAGAGAAAGAGAGGATCTTGAAAGCAGCAAGAGAAAAACAATCCATCCAGCAAGAGAAAAACAATCCATCACATACAAGGGAAACCCAATAAGACTATGTGTAGATTTCTCAGCAGAAACCATGGAAGCAAGAAGACAGTGGGATGATATATTTAAATTACTAAAAGATAAAAGCTGCCAACCAAGAATTCTATATCCAGCAAAATTGTCCTTCCAAAATGAGGGAGAAATTAAAATATTTTCAGACAAAAATTCACTGAGAGAATTTGTGACCAAGAGACCAGCTCTGCAAGAAATACTAAAGGGAGCACTAGAGTCAGATATGAAAAAACAGAAGAGAGAGGTGTGGAGAAGAGTGTAGAAAGAATGAAAATTAGATATGATATATATAATACAAAAGGCAAAATGGTAGAGGAAAGTATTACCCAAACAGTAATAACACTAAATGTTAATGGACTGAATTCCCCAATCAAAAGACATAGACTGGCAGAATGGATTGAAAAACAGGATCCTTCTATATGCTGTGTACAGGAAACACATCTTAGACCCAAAGATAAACATAGGTTGGAAGTGAAAGGTTGGGAAACGATATTTCATGCAAATAACAACCAGAAAAGAGCAGGAGTAGCTATACTAATATCCAACAAATTAGACTTCAAATGTAAAACAGTTAAAAGAGACAAAGAAGGATACTATCTACTAATAAAAAGAACAATTAAATAAGAAGACATAACAATCATAAATGTTTATGCACCAAATCAGAATGCCCCAAAATATGTGAGGAATGCACTACAAATACTGAAAAGGGAAATAGACACATCTAGCATAATAGTTGGAGACTTCAATTCCCCACTCTCTTCAATGGACAGAACATCTAGACAGAGGATCAATAAAGAAACAGAGAATTTGAATATTACAATAAATGACCTAGACTTAACAGACATTTATAGGACATTACACCCCACAACAGCAGGATACACCTTTTTCTCAAGGGCTCATGGATCATTCTCAAAGATAGATCATATGCTGGGTCACAAAGCAAGTCTCAACAAATTTAAAAAGATTGAAATCATACACAACACTTTCTCAGATCATAAAGGAATGAAGTTGGAAATCAACAATAGGCAGAGTGCCAGAAAATTCACAAATACGTGGAGGCTCAACAACACACTCTTAAACAACCAGTGGGTCAAGGAAGAAATTACAAGAGAAATTAGTAAATATCTTCAGGTGATTGAAAATGAAAACACAACATATCAAAACCTATGGGATGCAGCAAAGGCAGTGCTAAGAGGGAAATTTATTGCCCTAAATGCCTATATCAAAAAAGAAGAAAGGGCAAAAATTCTGGAATTAACTGTCCACTTGAAAGAACTGGAGAAAGAACAGCAAACTAACCCCAAAGCAAGCAAAAGGAAAGAAATAACAAAGATTAGAGCAGAAATAAATGAAATTGAGAACATGAAAATAATAGAGAAAATCAATAAGACCAGAAGTTGGTTCTATGAGAAAATCAACAAGATTGATGGGCCCTTAGCAAGATGGACAAAAAGAAGAAGAGAGAGGACACAAATAAATAGGATCAGAAATGGAAGAGGAGACATAACCACTCACCTCACAGAAATAAAGGAGGTAATAACAGGATACTATGAACAACTCCATGCTAATAAACACAACAATGTAGATGAAATGGACAAGTTCCTAGAAAGGCATGAACAGCCAATTTGACTCAAGAAGAAATAGATGACCTCAACAAACCAATCACAAGTAAAGAAATTGAATCAGTCATTCAAAAGCTTCCCAAAAAGAAAAGTCCAGGACCAGATGGCTTCACATGTGAATTCTACCAAATATTTCAGAAAGAATTAGTACCAACCTTGCTCAAACTCTTCAAAAAAATTGAAGTGGAGGGAAAGCTACCTAATTCATTCTATGAAGCCAACATCACCCTCATACCAAAACCAGGCAAAGATATTACAAAAAAAGAAAACTACAGATCAATCTCTCTAATGAATATAGATGCAAAAATCCTCAACAAAATTCTAGCAAATTGAATCCAGCAACACATTAAAAGAATTATACATCATGACCAAGTAGGATTCATTCCAGGTATGCAAAGATGGTTCAACATAAGAAAATCAATTAATGTAATACACCATATCAACAAATCAAAGCAGAAAAATCACATGATCATCTCGATTTATGCAGAGAAGGCATTTGACAAGATTCAACATCCTTTCCTGTTGAAAACACTTCAAAGGATAGGAATACAAGGGAACCTCCTTAAAATGACAGAGGGAATATATGAAAAACCCACAGCTAATATCATCCTCAATGGGGAAAAATTGAAAACTTTCCCCCTAAGATCAGGAACAAGACAAGGATGTCCATTATCACCACTATTATTCAACATCGTGTTGGAGGTCTAGCCAGAGCAATTAGACAAGAAAAAGAAATACAAGGCATCAAAATTGGAAAGGAAGAAGTAAAACTATCACTGTTTGCAGATGATATGATACTATATGCTGAAAATTCTGAAAAATCCACAGCAAAACTACTAGAGCTAATAAATGAGTACAGCAAAGTAGCAGGTTACAAGATCAACATTCAAAAATCTGTAGTGTTTCTATACACTAATAATGAACAAGCTGAGGGGGAAATCAAGAAAGAAATTCCATTTACAATTGTAACTAAAAGAATAAAATACTTAGGAATCAATTTAACTAAAGAGACAAAAGACCTATATAAAGAAAACTACAAAAAACTGTTAAAAGAAATCACAGAAGACCTAAATAGATGGAAGGGCATACCGTGTTCATGGATTTGAAGACTAAATATAGTTAAGATGTCAATTCTACCTAAATTGATTTACAGATTCAACGCAATACCAATCAAAATCCCAACAACTTATTTTTCAGAAATAGAAAAATCAATAAGCAAATTTATCTTGAAGGGCAGGGTGCCCCGAATTGCTAAAAGTATCTTAAGGAAAAAAAACGAAGCTAGAGGTCTCATGCTGCCTGACTTTAAGGCATATTATGAAGCCACAGTGGTCAAAACAGCATGGTACTGGCATAAAGATAGATATATCGACCAATGGAATTGAATAGAGTGCTCAGATATAGACCCTCTCATCTATGGACATCTGATCTTTGATAAGGCAGTCAAGCCAACTCACCTGGGACAGAACAGTCTCTTCAATAAATGGTGCCTAGAGAACTGGATATCCATATGCAAAAGAATGAAAGAGGACCCGTATCTCACACCCTATACAAAAGTTAACTCAAAATGGATCAAAGATCTAAACATTAGGTCTAAGACCATAAAACAGTTAGTGGAAAGTGTAGGGAGATATCTTATGAATCTTACAATTGGAGGTGATTTTATGGACCTTACACCTAAAGCAAGAGCACTGAGGAAAGAAATAAATAAATGGGAGCTCCTCAAAATCAAACACTTTTGTGCATCAAAGAACTTCATCAAGAAAGTAGAAAGACAGCCTACACAATGGGAGACAGTATTTGGAAACGACATATCAGATAAAGGTCTAGTATCCAGAATTTATAAAGAGATTGTTCAACTCAACAACAAAAAGACAGCCAATCCAATTACAAAATGGGAAAAAGACTTGAACAGACACTTCTCAGAAGAGGAAATACGGATGGCCAAAAGGCACATGAAGAGATGCTCAACTTCCCTGGCCATTAGAGAAATGCAAATCAAAACCACAATGAGATATCATCTCACACCCACCAGAATGGCCATTATCAACAAAACAGGAAATGACAAGTACTGGAGAGGATGTGGAGAAAGAGGCACACTTATCCACTGTTGGTGGGAATGTCAAATGGTGCAACCACTGTGGAAGGCAGTTTGGCAGTTCCTCAAAAAGCTGAATATAGAATTGCCATACTACCCAGCAATACCATTGCTAGGTATCTGCTCAGAGGACTTAAGGGCAAAGACACAAACGGACATTTGCACACCAATATTTATAGCAGCATTATTTACAATTGCAAAGAGATGGAAACAGCCAAAATGTCCATCAACAGACGAGTGGCTAAACAAACTGTGGTATATACATATGATGGAATATTATGCAGCTTTAAGACAGAATAAACTTGTGAAGCATGTAATAACATGGATGGACCTAGAGAACATTATGCTGAGTGAGACTAGCCAAAAACTAAAGGACAAATACTGTATGGTCCCACTGATGTGAACCGACATTCGAGAATAAACTTGGAATATGTCATTGGTAACAGAGACCATCAGGAGATAGAAATAGGGTAAGATAATCGGTAATTGGAGCTGAAGGGATACAGACTGTGCAACAAGACTGGATACAGAAACTCAGAAATGGACAGCACCATACTACCTAATTGTAATGTAATTAGGTTAAAACACTGAATGAAGCTGCATCTGAGGTATAGTTTTTTTTTCTTCTTTTTTTTTTATTTTTTTCTCTCTATTATCGTTTTATTTCTTTTTCTGTTGTCTTTCTATTTCTTTTTCTTAATCAACACAAATGTACTAAGAAATGATGAATATGCATCTATGTGATGATATTAAGAATTACTGATTGTATATGTAGAATGGAATGATTTCTAAATGTTGTGTTAGTTAATTTTTTTAATTAATAATAAAAAAAGCCATTCCATTTCTGGTATATTGCGTTCTGGCAGCTATCTAGAACAATGTTCATTCAATAAATATTTACTGAATGCCTGTTCTAGGTGCTGTAGATGAAGTGCTGAATAAAATAAACATGGGGTCTTTGCTCTCTCCTATTAAAGCTTACATATTAATGAGGAGGAAAGAGAAAATAAACAAATAAAACAGTAAATAAGTAAGAAATATCAAGTAGTGATACGTTCTATGATTAAAATCATACAGAGTAATGTGACATGGCCATGGATGAATAAAGCCTATTTCCTGAAACTTTGGAGCCTTGGTCCTGGTTTGTTCTGTTTCTGTGTAATATTCCAGGAGGCTTGCAGCCTTGTCCCTGTTTTGTGCAACATTTCTGGGGATTGAGAGGCTGGTGGCATTATCACCTCCTTTGCCTGCAGTGGCATTGTCACCCGGACTGTAGACCCAACGGAATCCAGTGCAGGCAAAGGGGATTTCCCCATCTCTCAGATTCCTAACTTCCCCGGTTGGGGCAATTGTCACCACTGGAGTGGCGATGGATCTGGGACAGTTTCTGGAACCAGGCTTCTGGAAGCCCCACATGCCTGACTGGTAAGTGCCTGGGTGCATCAGTTTCAGCCTACTTGTAAAAGGCTAGGGGAGCCTGAATGGAAGGGGAGCCTGATCATCTTCCAGACACTTTCTGAGTACCAGTCTGCAGTTGGAAGACCAGGGGAAATGGAAGTCTTCAGGTTTGGTTCCGGGAAGGGTAGTGCAGGAGGGGTGTTGGAGTGTGTGTATGTGATCGTTGTGAGTGAAAGGAAGTCCTGGGCCATAGGAACCATGCACCAGGCTGCGAGTGAGTTCGGATTCTTTGAGTTTGTGACGATCCTCATATGGCTCAGCGTGGGCAACCCCCAAAGGGGAGCTGGCTGTGGATTTATACCGGACCCAACCCAAGAAGCATCCCGAGTCCCTGCTAGGGGAGTGGCCAGACTGAATGAAGTGATAGTTTGTTCTAAACCCTTTGTTGTTTATTTGTAAACCCTCTTCCTAATCATTGGTGCCATCGATATGAGAGGGGAAGTCAGTAAGACACCATTGTAGTGAGTGATGTCTAAGTTTAAGAAAGCTCTTACTGATGACTGGGGAATTAAGCTGACCCCTGGTCAACTTAGGAAGCTGTATGAATTAAAGTGGACCACTTTTAGGGAGGATAAAAAGAAATTCTCTTATATTACAGCTTATCTTTACTCTGTCTTATAAATTAAAATTTTCACATTTCAGAGTAAGAAGAGAACATCTGTGTAGGGGTTTTAAAATTTATCTCATTAAGAGAGTCTGTTCTGTACAACTGATGTTGCCATTGTGTGACCTTGGTACGAAACAGTTGAAATGTGCACTCTAGCTGGGAGGACTGGCTATCCTTCCAGAAGGAGGTATACTTTAATAAAAATATTTAGGTCCCAGGAAGCTCATCTTGGTCCCTAGCTAGTTCCCAGAGAACCAAACTGGGACCAGTCACATAAGCTAATTGGAATTTGGCCACTATTATGTGAAAATATCATAAAAAAGAGGGGAAAAAAACTGCACGCAAGCAGTTAGAGAAAGAAAGAGGAGAAATTTGGGAGAAGAAGAGATTATTTTCTTCTTCTTATGAAAGGGAGAGAACACCTCATCAGAATCTTATGCTCTGCTAAGGATATTAAAAAGGAGACTCTGACTGCTGTCTCCAAGATTGCTGTGGATTTTTTACTAATTGAGAGTTGGAATGCTGCTTCTGAAACTCTCCAGCACTTCTCTTCAGGTGTTGATGCCATCTTATCTGGTGATGCAACTATGCTTTATTTTTGAAGACTTTAAAAATTACTATCTTTAAATTATTTTCTTTAATTACTTTCCTAATAAAATCTGTTTTTATATCACTGAAGTCTGCATTGTCCACGAATCTGAACCTATAGATTAAGTGGCCACAAATATCACGTTGCCTTTTGTGCAACAAAATTGGTGCTGTGAGCAGGATTTGCATTTCAGCACAGCTTCCTAGTGGTGAAGGTCAGTAAGACAAGCTTTAGAAAATTTGTGCAGAAAATATGGACTATGTTCTTCTAAATATTGTAAAGCTTTATTAGGACCATTCTTGATAAATTTAAAGTTGCCAGTTTCTTGTCCTTCTTGTATGCAGAATGTTTTGGATTTAAACGGTTTGTCTCTCTGGTTTGTACTTTCTAATGCTGTGAGACATTCAGGAATTTTTAGGTTAGTAGCCCCTCTTCAAAATTTACTTGAAATAGATTAATAGTGAGCCACAAGCTTTAGATATAGATTAGGAGATAATGTTATTTTTGAAAAAGTCCTCTAAGCGCAAAGTAAAAAACTAAAAAAAATCCCTGGATGGGGTGACTTGCCTTATTCCTCACTTGCAAAGGAATGGGCAAAATGCACAGTACCCTGTGAAAATTGGGGGAATAGAATTAAACAGAGAGAGCCTATTCAGGTTGCTCTGTGTCTAGAAAACATTCCATTAGAAAAAAGGAAAGAAATAATTGGAGTGTATAGAAAAGATGGCCTCTGTTAATGGAACATAGAAAAATGTGTGAACAGAGAGATCGAGCAATCTCTGAAAAATGAATTATGAAGAGGAATTGGCAGAATTACAGGAAAAACTGGCCATGCTGCAGAATCAAGATTTTGTTTTGAAAAATTTATAATTATCAATAATTAGCTGAGAGGGCTGCAGTCCATGTGGCCCAGTATAAATATAAAAAGAGACGAGGTAAAGTGAATAAAGGGAAAGTACATATGGTATTAGCCACTGCCACTGCTGATTGGGACCCTGATAAGTGGGATGGTGATGTGTGGGATAAGGCAGATAATGAAAAAATAGGAATATTTTAGATGAGAAAATTTGCCAGGAAAAAAAAGAGTAAATGTCCTCCAAAAATAGGAGCTGGCCCAATACAAAGGCAAAAAGAAGAGAAACAGGCCAATCAGGTTACTTTCAAAACCACTATGTAAGAACAACAACAAACAAACAAAAAAAACCCCGAAATTCTTAGGTGTTTTACCTAGAAAACTGGTGAGTCATTAATTACCTGGATGGTCAGAATTGCTGATGTAGAGGCTGGAGGAGTGGTGCTGGACTATGCTGATTGCATAAAACCTGTAGGAATTAGCACCAATCCCTTTATCCAGACTGCTTTTCAGGAGTTTAGTTGTCAGACTGGAAAAAGTTCTAACTTGCTGGCATTGGCTACACAAGAGTGTAATAAGCAATGCCCTGCTGACACTATGTGGCCAGAAATAATTGACCCTGGTACACTTTGTGAGATGCTATGCAGAGATTAAAAAAGGAAGTTAAAAAGTCAGCAATTGTATTGGGAAAGGCTGACATATACCACCTTCTCCCTATCAATGCTTCATAGAGAAATGCAGTCATTAAGCAGCACCTCCAGCATATAAACACTTAATAATGACTTTATTATTAGGAGAAACAGACAATCCACTTAACAGTGTCTTAAATAAAATGGCAGAGCTGGGAGATGTGGGAAACTGGAATACAGGGGAAGGAAAGGCCAAAAGATGTAATGGGAATGGTTCCCCAATACTATAATAGGATTTCCTGCAGAGACATGTTCCAAGCCCTGCTGGAATCTGAGGTCAACCAAAAAAGTATAAACACTTTGTCAAATAATGAGATAAAGAGAATGTATAAGAAAAATGTAAAACAAGTTATAATCATAAAGTGAACAGTGCTCCTACTCTTAGCGAGGCAGAAAACCTGCATCCAGCTCCCTTGGTACCTCTGTATTCTCATTTAATGCCTTTCTTCCAGACAAAGGGATTAAGCCAAACTCCATTATCTTTGACTCCAAATTTGTGGCTCTGCTTTGGTTTTATATTTCATATTTTTAAATTGGGGAAGCTGTTTAATATTGAGAAACTCCTTGCTTGCAAGTTTTAGCCTTACAGTTTTTTTTTTAAGTCTTGATATGTGCCATTAACTCTTTTTTTTTGGCTATTAAAAAAGGGGAATTTAATAAGTTGTTAGTTTACAGTTCTAAGGCCGAGAAAATGTCCCAATTAAAACAAGTCTATAGAAATGTCCAATCAGAGGCATCCAGGG
Source organism: Tamandua tetradactyla (assembly GCF_023851605.1). Classification (NCBI taxonomy): domain Eukaryota; kingdom Metazoa; phylum Chordata; class Mammalia; order Pilosa; family Myrmecophagidae; genus Tamandua; species Tamandua tetradactyla. Next base: position 48,274,502 of record NC_135353.1, on the reverse strand, counting down.
AAAGATACCTTGGTTCAAGAAGGCCAATGAAGTTCAGGGTCTCTCTCAAGTGAGAAGGCACATGGCAAACACAGTCACAGTTTCTCTCTCAGCTGGAAGGGCACATGGTGAACACGGTCAAGGTTCCTCTCTCATCTGGGAGTGTGCCATTAACTCTTATTTAAAAAATTGTATATTGATGTTTCAAATATGCATTAACTAAAGCATTTAAAGTATTTAACATTATTCCGACAAATTCAATTTTAATAATAATTGTATGTGGTGAAATGTTTGCTTGAAGTAATAACAAGTAAGAAGGATATAAGGCATGTACTAAAAGAGAAAAGAACGTAGTTTTGTTCTAAGATTAAATGGTTGTGACAGAATAAGGAAAATGTAAAACAAAGCCTGAACAAATATAGTAAGTTGTTGAAGGTTTCTGGAAAAAGAAATTATAGTCAAAGTTAGGAAAGGTTTTAGGTGAACTAAAAGGGAAGGTATTGAAAGCAGTACCCAAACTCTTTAGCACCTACCCTCCCTTACATGAGGTTGAGCCAGGGGATGTGGTGTGGGTAAAAGACTGGGAAAAAAAAAAGGCTCACTCCAGCCTTAATGGGGAGGCCCTTATCATGTTGTTTTAGTAACCCCAACAGCTGTCAGAGTCATGGAGATCATCCCGTGAATTCACCACTCTCAGGTCAAGAGAGCTACCACAGACAATGCCTGGGCGTGCACCCCTGATTCCGAACACCTAATGTACATCATTTTCTGGAAACCACTGCACTCTTCTCCATTGCAGCTGATATCAGCTGACCAACCCATGACTGAGGCCTAAATGACCATCGTTGCCTTGCTCTAGCTCACTGGAAGCAGCTATTCAATGCATGGCTGAAGCCTAAGGAGCCCTCTGAGCCCTACCTCAGTTACCCCAGAAGCTGACTGATGTGTGCACAGCCAAAGAGTGAGGAATCAACACATAGACATCTCGGCCTACAAGGTCTGTGGACTAATTATCTTTTCTCGCTCTTTGCATTTGTTTTTCGTTTAGCAGCTTTAGCTTTCCTGGAAGTAGGTCACCTGGAGTTCTTCCTGAAAACCAACTTTACTTTAATTTGGTGGGATCCTTCTTACCCAGGTAATTTCCCCCTTCCTAGCTGCTGCCCAGAGTGTGTCTCCATTCCTTCCCTGAGGCTAATTGTACGTTCATGTGGTGGCACTCCCCGTAGCCAGCACCATGAGCCTCACTCCTCTGTTTCTGCTTGGCATGGCCATAAGCCCTTCCAAAGGGAATGACGCATGCCAGGCATGCCTCAAGACCACCTATGTTGGGAAAAAGGTGAAAACTATAACCAGTATTCATGCCAGGGCAGTTCTCAGACCTGCATTATTCTATATGGACCATCCTAAAGGAAGGTCCCCCAGTATGCTATAATCCCACCTCACCAGGGTCAGTAGTGCTGTTTTCACTACTCTAAGGTGGCAAGGCTATCACCATAACCCCTAAAAAGGGAAGCAGTTCCCAAGTCCACCTAACCTTCAACACATGTTCAGTTTTATCCCCCCACCAAATCTGACATCTTTCCCAGTGTGGTCCTCCTGGTAGCACAATGCCTACAAAATCTGGGAGAGCTCTTGGTTGTACTAAGGTGGAGGCCTCCTGGATGCTGGTGCCTGTAGTTTGTCTTTTGCCCAAAATATGAGCTGGGCCCTCACTGGAGGAAACAAAAAACAAACTTGGGCTCCCCAAAGCATGTGACCAGAGCCAGGGCCCCACCAGCAGGTGAGGAAATCCCAAAGCAGGTACTGGGTGTGGATGCCAGGGGGCATAGGATGTCAAGGAAACAGATAAGACCTTCTTGGCAGGCATTGCCCCTCCCTCACTTTCACACCTCACATCACCCTGCTTGACTCTGGAGGATGCTGGTTAGCCAAAGACAGGCAAGATTCCTCAGGGGAGGAACAGCCTAAGACAGGTACAGTCACAAAGGGGCCATCAGGAGAAAACTTGGGGCCAGCAGAGGTGGGGTACAGACCCTCAGCTCCCCCAACTTTGCAGGGATCTAAACCCTGCATGGCTCCCTTGTTTCCCATGGCCAGCTCAGATCGGGACATACCAACACCTGCAACAAGAAAAGGATGAAATATATGTGATGCATAACCCCTTCTTCTAAGTCAGGGTAAGCATCAAAAGGGGAAATGTTACAGGCAGCCCCTGTTTAAGGCCACTTCCTGTTGCAGCAGGCAGGCCCCTGTTTACTTGGGCCATTCCCTGTTGAAAAATCTCCCAGACCCCAAGGATGGTCAATAGGCAGATAAGAGAAATCCTTGTGAAGCCCACTCCCCCTCAACCACTCAACAGCTTCTGTAAACCCAGCTTCATGCCTTTCCCAATTTTAACCAGCCAATCATGTACCTTGTCTTTAATCATGTACCTTGTCTTTAACAAGGTACAATCATGTACCTTGTCATGTACCTTATCTATAAAAACTGATGTTAACCTTTTGTTTGGGGCTCAGACTTTCAGAGGCTACTCGGCTGAGCCCTATGGCCATGGATGAATAAAACCTACTTCCTGAAACTTTGGAGCCTCGGCTCCAGGTTGTTCTGTTTCCATGAAACATTCCAGGAGGCTTGCAGCCTTGTCCCTGTTTCATGTAACACTATGATATGACTTATGTTTTTAAGAGATCATTTTGATCACTGTGTGGAGAATGGACTCTATGTATATGTGTGTGAAGAATGAAAGCAACACAATACACCAGTTAGGAGGTGATTGTTGCAGATAATAAAGACAATAGTGGTTTGGCCAAGGGTCCTGGTGGTTGAGATGGAGATAAACGGATGGAATGAGGATAGTCACTGAAGGTAGAGGAAATAGAATTTGCTAAGAGATTGCAGGTGGGAGGTAAATAAATGGAAGAATAAGAGGTGATTCAGGTTTTTTTTTTTTTTTTTTTGCTTAAGCAACTAACTACAGAAATGGGAAGCATTATATGAGGTGAGAGACAATCAAGGGCACTGTTTGGAACATATTATATTTGAGTTGCAATACAAATAGAAAGCTGGATATACAAATCTGGAGTTCATAAAAAGTGTCCAGGCCCAGAAATAAAAAGGTGTGAGTCACCTGCGTTGACAGTATTTAAAGCCATGAGACTGGATGAAATTGTTAGACTGTGGATGGAAATAAGACTTCCAGGACAGGACCAAGTAACACTACAACATTTACAGATTGAGCAGAACAGTAGGAGCCAGGAAAGAAGACTTAGAAGAAGGGATTGGAGAAGTAGGAAGAAAATCATCAGAGAGGTGTCCCAGAAGCCAAGATAAAACACTGTTTCATGAAGGAGAGTGGTCAATTATATTAAATGTTCCAAAAAGGTAAAAGAAAACAATAAAAGAGTGACAACTAGGTTTGGCAATATGATTAGATTTGTGTTCCTGAAAACAAGAGGAAACCAGTTAGAATGTCATTGTTAGTAAAACTGCAAGTAAATATCACAAGTTTGAGATAGTGGATTTAGATAGTGGTATGGAGGATAGAGAGAAGATACAGAAGATCTCTAAAAAAATAAACCCAAAGTTCTCTTATTACCACTTCTTCCTCTCCATTCTGACTTCCTAGTTCAGGAACTCATTATCTCTAGACTCAGGGCTTGGAGAAAATCTTGGGGTTATCCAGACTAAACTCTGATCCAGTGCTTCCTAAAGTAAAATATTAAGCAAGTCATGTCCCTGCTCAAAAGCCATCCAGGGCAGATACAAGATTAATATACAAAAATCAATTTTATTTCTATACATTAACAATGAACATTCCAAAAATGAAATTAAGAAAGCAGTTCTATTTATAAATATTTAGAAATAAATTTAACCAAAGTAATGCAAGACTGCTACATCAAAAACTACAAATCACAGTTGAAAGAAATTAAAGAAGGTCTAAATAAATGGAAAGACATTGCATTCATGGATTAGAAGAATTAATAGTGTATTAATTTAATGGTGTATTACAATGGCAATATTAGAAGAATTAATAGTGTATTAATTTAATGGTGAATTAAAATGGAAACTCCCCCAAAGAGATCTACAGATTCAACACAATCTCTATCAGAGTCCCAGCAGGGTTTTTTGTTTGTTTGTTTTCTTGGGATTGTTTTTTGCAGAAATTGACAAACTCCTACTAAAAATCACATGGAAATATTAGGGATCCAAAATAGCCAAAACACTCTTCAAAAGGAACACAGTTGGACAGCAAATCAAACATTTTAAAATAAATTTTTTTCCAATTTATTTCTCAGAAAAAAAAAACCCCACAATTGTGGGACTCACCCTCCCTGACTGCAAAGCTTACTACAAAGCTAAAGTAATCAAGAATGTGTGGTACTAGACAATGATAGCCATATAGATCAATGGAATAGAATTGAGAGTCAAAAAAAAAAAACCTATACAATTATGGCCAATTAATTTCAACAAGAGTGCTAAAACAATTTAATGAGGAAAGAAAATGTCTTTTCAACAAATAGCACTGGGACAACTAAATATCCACATGCAAAAGAATGAAGTTGGACCTCTGCCTCACACCATATATAAAACTTAGCTCAAAATGGATCAATTATTGTATGAGCTAAAACCATAAAACTCTTAGAAGAAAATATAGGTATAAATCTTTGTGACATTGGATTAGGCAAAGGTTACTTAGGAAAGACATCAAAAGCACAAGCAACCAAAGACACACTAGATAAATTGGACTTAATTGAAATTAAAAACTTTTTGTGCTTCAAAGAACATCATTAAGAATATGGAAAGACAACCCACAGAATGGGAAAAAGATTGTAAATCATATATTTTATGAGGTACTTGTGAACATATGAAGAACTTTTACAACTCAAAAGTGAAAAAACAAATAGTCCAATTTAAAAAGTGACCCAACCTCCAGAGTATGTTGAATAGATAATTAAAGGGTATTGGCAAACAACAAGTTACTTCTGAAGGGCCTCTTCTGTTGCTCAGATGTGGCCTCACTTTCTTTAATCTGCACTCTGCAAGTGAAATCATTGCCCTCCCGCCTATGTGGGTGAAAGTCTCCCTGGCAGAATGGGAGATGACTCCCAGGGATGAGTCTGGCCCTGGCACTGTGGGCTCAGCAATGCCATCCTGACCAAAAGGGGGAAAAGAAGTATAACAAAGTATCAGTATCTGAGAGAGTTCAAATAGAGTCGAGTGGCTACTCTGGAGATCACTCCTATGCAAGCTTCAGCTAGATATTGCTAATTGCCACTGTTTGCCAACCCCAAACCCAAAGCATTCCTGTTAACTCTAAGGAAGACCTAGGGCTCTATATGAGATTCTACAAAAGTTTCACATGGTAAGATTACTCTCCAGAAACCTACAACCTCCAGATGGCTTCCTAGGCCAGATAAGTTCTAAACCCCAGAGGGGCCAGCCTCTCCAAGAACATCTAGTTCCATCCCCCATCCCATATTGTCAGCAGCCCTTCCAAATGTGAAAAAGTTAGAATGGGCATAATCCAAATACCCCTAAAGACTCAGAGAAGGATAAAAGGAGAAGGAGGAGTTATAACAGAGAACATAGGATTTAACAAATGAGTCTGCTGAATCATTATATTGATATTTGCTTCAGTCTCCAGTGTCTTGGAGTAGCTAGAAGGAAAAATCTGAAAAGGTGGAAGTGTAACCAATACCAAACTCTGAAATCTATTCTATAACTACCATGCTAAAATGTACTTTGAAATTTATTGCTTTTTCGCATATATATTTCACCATAAAAATATTTTGAAAAGTGAGCAAACAATTTGAATAGATATTTTTCCAAAGAAGATTTACAAATGGCCAAGAAGCACGTGAAAAGATGCTCAGCATCACTATCCACCAGGGAAATTCAAATTACAGCCCTAATAAAATACTGCTTCACATCCACTGGGATGTAACTTCATTACTCAAAATAATGAAGACTGATATTGTTCTTCCTATAATCAAATATCAAATGTTGCCAAAGATGTGAAGAAATTGGAATCCTGATATTGTTAGAGGGAATGTAAAATGGTGCAGTCACTGTGGAAAACAGATAGGCATTTCCTTAAAATGTTAAACATAGAGTTACCATATGATCCAGAAATTTCACTACTAGGCACATAGTTAAGAGAACTGAAAATATACGTCCACATAAAAACTTGTGCATGAATGTTCATAGTAGCATTATTCATAATAGCCAAAAAAGTAGAAGGAATTCAAATGCATATCAACTAACGAACAGATAAATAAAATGTGTTATATCAATATGATAGAATATTTTCACTCATAAAAAGGAATCATATATGCTAAGTAAAATAAGCCAAGCACAAATGAACAAATATTATATGATTCTACTTGTATGAAATATTTAAAATAAGTAAATTCATAGAGGTAGAAAGTAGATTAGAGTTTACCAGGGGTGGGGGAGGGGGGACAAAGAGTCATTTCTTAATGGGTACAGAGTTCCTGTTTGGATGATGAAAAAGTTTTGGTAATAGATAGTGTTGATGGTAACTCCACATTATATATGCAAATAATGCCCTGAATTGTACAATTTAAAATGCACACAATGAAAAGAAACAGGAATAATATACTGATACATGCTGCAACATGGATGAACCGCAAAACATTGTACTGTGTGAAATTAGCCAGACACAAAAGTATCAACTACTAACGGCTAGGGGGTTTCTTTTAGGTGGGACAAAAGTTGTAAAATTAGGTTGTGGTGATGGATGCACAAACCTGTGAATATGCAACAAAACATCAAATTCATTTTAAATGGGTGAAATGCATGGTATTGAATTATATGTCACTGAATGTGTTAAAACCATTGTTCTAAGTCTTCCATTTCTTCTCTTAATGCTCTTCGACATGTATTCTAGCCTCCAACCAAATCTCATCAAACTCCATTCCCCAAATACAAATCATAATTTCCTGCCTCTGTGGATTTGCTCAACCTCAACGAATTCCCTCCCATTTCTCCCTGTGGACATCCCATTCATTCTCCAAGACCCAGTCTCATTCCTTTATAAATGACTAGATATTCTAACTTTTAATGCAAGAATTAGTCCTTGTCTTATGCCATTAGGCTGGAATCGCTTGAGATCATGGTTCATATCTACTTTGCTATATTCCCAGAGCACCTAATATGGCTGTAGTAAAGAAGTAAATTGAATTCACCTTGAACTAAGAGGGCCCACAATAGGAGTTTTCCTCCAGGCCTTTGCATCTTTGATATGCTATGATTTTTGGTTATTATAAACTTTTAAACTTTAGTTCTAAATCAGTCCTCATTTTTCCAGCCATTTCTGAATTCCTGCTGAGTTTTTAGCCTCCTTTTGTTAGCCTTATGGTCATGGAATGCTTAGACTTCTAATCTTTCACTTCCATTTAATTATGTGTGTGTGTGTGTGTGTGTGTGTGTGTGTGTGTGTGTGTGTGTATACAGAGAGAGAGAGAGAACCTGTTATATACCAGATACTAGGAGAACACCAATATATAAAAGACATAAAGAGTTAAAAGAGTCCACAGTCCCTGAATTTTGAGTGGCTGTTTTATATATCTACAATCTGGTATTTAAAGATAAGAAAAGCTGATCAGGTTTGAATTAAAGTAATTCAGAACACAGGGGTAAGGAAGACATTGTCTATATTTTAGAACTGCACCTACTCTTTGAGACCAAAGGAAGAAATGTTTTTGTCTGGTACCTAAATTTTCTGTAGCACATAATCTAACTCAACCTGTCTGCATAGCTCACTTGAACAATTGAAACACAAGGAGCCCAGAATAAGAATGAGGGCCCTTAATCCTATATAGTTTAATGATATGCCTGGATATATCCTAGAATATATTAAGCAGATAATCACAAAGTATTGGCAAAACCCTTTGAGGAATGGAAGAAAAAATATGGAACTATTAAACTTTACCGTCAGGGAATCCCCTGATACTGTGTCAAACAGTAGGGACACCCAGATCAATAGACCAACCTCTTGATCTTGAGGCTTACTCTTGTGAAGCTTATGTAGGTAGCAGAGAAGCTTAGCCTACCTATAGGTATGCCTAAGAATTATGTCTGGAGGACCTCTTTTGTTGCTCAGATGTGGCTTCACTCTCTCTAAGCCCAACTCTGAAAGTGAAATCATTGCCCTCCCCCCTACATTGGATATAACATCCAGGGGTGAAAATCTGGTGTTGTGGGAGATGACTCCTTGGGATGAGTCTGTCCCTGGCACAGTGGGATCAACGATGCCATCCTGAGCAAAAGGGGGAAAATAAGTGTAACAAAAAAGTATCAGTGGCAGAGAGAAGTCAAATAGAGTCCAGACGCTACTCTGGAGCTTGCTTTTATGCAAGGTTCAGTTAGACATCGCTACCTATCATAACTTGTCAAACCCCAACCAGGACCATTCCAGCCAATCCTAAAGAACACCTAGGGCAATATATAAGATTATATATATTATATAATATATAAGATTCCAGAAATGTTCCATGCACTAGGGTAAATTTCCAGAAACCTAACAACCTTCAGATGGGTCCCTGGACCAGAGGGCCCAGCCTCTCCAGAACACCAGTGAGATCCATCTCCCTACCCCATATTATTGACAGCCCCTACCAAGATGAAAAAGTTAAGATGGACATAGCCCAAATACCCCTAAAATATGGATAAAGTGCTCAAAGGTGATGGTGGAGTTACACAGAGAAGGTAGGGTTAAACAAATAAGCATGATTGCTGAATCATTAAATTGAAATTACTTTCAGTCTCCAGTATCTTAGAGTGGCTAGAAGTAGAAACCTAAAATTGTGGAATTGTAACCCATACCAAACTCTGAAATCTATTCTACAACTAATTGTGCTGTGCTTTGAAATTTATTGCTTTTTTGTACATATGCTATTTTTAAAAAAAAAGTCAATTGTGATGATAAAAAATATTTATTCCTTATAGCCTCCTGCTAGAATGAAAAATCTGGGAGGATGCTGTGGCAGCCCATAACAAATTCTGGGATCTGTCCAGTAACTACTTGTTGAAGAGTGCTTTGAAAACCACTGTTTTTTTTCTTTCCTTGGTTTGTATGTATGTTACATTATACAATAATAAAAAAAAAAAGAATCCACAGTCTTTGGGGGTTCTCCAATATATGGAGCTGAAGGTAGGAGTATACAGATACAATATATGGTAGACTTAGAAGTGCAGAAAGTAACATTCTCCTGCAAGTAGAGACTGTTAAGAGCCAACATTACTCTCCCCAACACCTCCCCTCCAAGAACCTGGACTTTGTAGTTGCCTTGGTGTATTTTGAAGCCATGTCTAATTTACAGAATGGCTTACTTAATTTTCAACCATCTTGCTTTCCAAGTGTCTTATTCTCATGAAGTATATTGGTTTCAGTTATTTTTGTTGATTATGTATTAACTTGCCTTTATGCAGATTCTTTTTATTGACCTGTTGTCTCTTTTCTAAAATTTGACAACTAATATATCGAAGTCTGTGATTTATTAATTTAGAAGAAATGATCTCTTGCTAATTAGTTAAGTTACCCCACTATTTTAGTTTGCTAAAGCTGCCAGAATACAACATACCAGAAATGGATCAGTTTTTATAAAGGGGATTTATTAAGTTACAAGATTACAGCTCTAAAGTCTTAAAACAACTAAACTAAGGTATCCAGAAAAAAAAAACCATGATTCTGAAGAAAGGCTGATATCTGTCACATAGAAAGGCATTTGGCTAGCATCTGCTGGTCCTTGTTCCTGGTTTCATTGCTTTCAGCTTCTGATTCCAGTGGCTTACTCTCTAAGTATCTGTGGGTCCACACTTAGCAACTCCAGAACAAAACTCTGGGTTTTATCTCTTAGCTTAGCATCTCCCAGGAAAGGAGATTTCTTCTCTTTAGGTTCTGGCTATTTCTGTGAGTCCTTGCTTAGCACCCAGGCTTTTACTGTCTCTATCTCCAAATATCTTTGTTACCTCTTTTAGGGACTCTAGTAAACTAATCAAGATCTATTTTGAGTGAGTGGAGTTACATCCCCATCTAATCAAAAGGTCATACCCACAATTGGGTGTGTCCTATCTCCAGGGAAACAACCTAATCAAGAGGCCCCACCCTACAATATTCAATCAGGATTAAAAGAACATGGCTGCCCCCATAAGATTGGATTTAGGATTAAAAGAACATGACGTTTTTGGAATACATAATAGTTTCAAATAAGCATATCTACATTTATCAACAGCATACAGAAATAGAAAATGTACATTTCATTGTCACTGGCTTCATCTGATCAGGCTTAAGAAAGCTCTCACTGACTGAGGGTGAAAGTTATAATTGGACATAGGCCACAGATATTCTTGGGAATAAAGAAGGCAAAAAACATAGATTTCCTAAGTCAGGAATTACCCAACATTTGATTCTATTAAAATGTCACATTTGAGGGAAGAGTGGGGAGGAGCCAAGATGGTGGCTTAGCAAGGTGTGGGATTTAGTTCGTCTTCCAGAACAGCTAATAAATAGCCAGAAACAGTACAGAACAACTGTTGGGGCCATGTCAGTGACCGGACACACATCATACCCAAGTCTGGACCAGCTGGACTGGCTGTAAGTACACCCAGAACCATGAGTTCCCCAAGCTACGGTGGCCAGTACTCCTCCCCCACAGGCTGCTTCCCAGAGGGGAAAGGAAAGAGACTACCAGCAGGAGGGGCTGAGCATAACCAAACACCAATTGTGGAATTAACTAACAAATTCTGACTACTAAAAATAGGCCCCTAGCTTAGCTGAATCTTGAGTAAAAGTGGAGGTCACTGGTTTTTGCCCCAATACAGAGGGGGCAGGGCTGACAGTAAAAGAAAATAAAACAGGTTTTGTTTTTTTTTTTGGATCTGAAAAGGTCTGGGCTCTGCAGCAAAGGAGGGGGCACATAGGACCTGGAGAAACACAGAGCAATGTACCAACTTAAGCTCTTGATTGGCAAACATGAGGAATGGGGTCCTTCTCTGAAAAGGATTTTCCTTTTTCTCTTTTGTGGCTGGGTTTCTATGGGTTCGTTACTCTTTGGATACAGCTGCAAGGCTTCTTGGGCTCCACTGCCCCAGGCATAGGCAGAAGCAGGCTTGTTTGAGAGCTTGTCTGGAGCCTGTGCCTTCCCTGGGAGAGGGGTGGGGCCCAGCTCAGATGGAATCTCTCCCTTAAGGAATTCAGACCCCAGAGTCTGGAAAAGGGAAGTGATTAAAGCCAGCCTACAACCTCTCCTCTGTCTTCACCATGCTCCCATCAGGGAGAGTCTGCTGAAGTTAAATGTACCACATCACCTTATGCTGGTGGGACCTGCAGGCAGAAAAGCACCATACACTGGGCAGGGTAGGAAAAATGCAGAGTCCAGAGACTACATAGGAAAACCTTTTAATCTGCTGGGTCTCACCCTCAGGGAAAACTGATGCAGATGACCCTTTCCTCTTGAGAAGAGATCAGTTTGGTCTGGGAAAATCTGACTGGGGTATATAATACCTAAGCAGACCCAACTAAGGGGTGGGGGAAAGGCACCACATAGGCAGGGCAAGAAACAAAATAAACAAGAACTGAAAAATTACGATCTATTAAACAAAACTTAAGCTAGAGGACTAGAATAAGCTGAACTGAACGTCAAAGAACAGATAGACAACAAAGTCATCCAACAAGAAAATCCGAGGAAAAAAAAGTGAAAACAATCTCCAGAATAAACTAATTAAGTTAATTAAATGCCCAGACGCCAGTAAAAAAATAACGAGTCACACTAGGAAAATTGAAGAAATGGTCCAGTCAAATGAACAAACCAACAACTCAAATGAGATACAGGAGTTGAAACAACTAATTCAGAATGTTCGAACAGACATGAAAAACCTCATCAAAAATCAAATCAATGAACTGAGGGAGGATATAAAGAAGGAAAGGAATGAACAAAAAGAAGAAATTGAAAGCCTGAAAAAACAAATTGCAGAATTTATGGGAATGAAAGGCACAGTAGAAGAGATGAAGAAAATAATGGAAATCTACAATGTCAGCTTTCAAGAGGCAGAATATAGGATTAGTGAACTGGAGGACAGGACATCTGAAACCCAACAAGCAAAAGAAAATATAGAGAAAAGAATGGAAAAATATGAGTAGGGACCCAGGGAATTGAATGACAACATGAAACACATGAATATACGTGTTGTGGGTGTCCCAGAAGGAGAAGAGAAGGGAAAAGGAGGAGAAAAACTAATGGAGGAAATTATCACTGAAAATTTCCCAACTCTTACGAAAGACTTAAAATTACAGAGTCAAGAAGTGCAGTGTACCCTAAAGAGAATAGATCCAAATAGACGTACTCCAAGACACTTACTAATCAGAATGTCAGATGTTGAAGAGAAAGAGAGAATCTTGAAAGCAACAAGATAAAAGCAATCCATCACATACAAGGGAAGCCCAATAAGACTATGGGTAGATTTCTCAGCAGAAACCATGGAGGTGAGAAGACAGGGGGATGATATATTTAAGAAAGTAAATGAGAAAAACTGCCAACCAAAAATTCTACATCCAGAAAAAGTGCCCTTCAAAAATGGGGAGGAAATTAAAACACTTGCAGACAAAAATTCACTGAGAGAATTTGTGACCAAGAGACCGGTTCTGCAAGAAATACTAAACGGAGCACTAGAGACAGATAAGAAAGACAGGAGAGAGAGGTGTGGAGAAGAGTATAGAAATGAAGACCATCAGTAAAGGTAAAAAGAAGAAAAATGAGATATGACATATAAAATCCAAAAGGTGAAATGGTAGAAGAAAGTACTGCCTGTACAGTAATAACACTAAATGTTAATGGATTAAACTCCCCAATAAAAAGTCATGACTGGCAGAATGGATTAAAAAATAGAACCCATCTAAGTGCTGTCTACAGGAAACGCATTTTAGACCCAATGATAAACATAGGTTGAAAGTGAAAGGTCGGGAAAAGATATTCCATGCAAATAACAAGCAGAAAAGAGCAGGAGTAGCTATACTAATATCCAACTAATTAGATTTCAAATGTAAAACAATTAAAAGAGACAAAGAAGGACTGTATGTATTAATAAAAGGCACAATTCAGCAAGAAGACATAACGATCATAACTATTTATGCACCAAGCCAGAATGCTCCAAAATACATGAGGCAAACACTGAAAAGAGAAATAGGCACATCTACCATAATAGTTGGAGACTTCAATTCCCCACTCTCATCAATGGACAGAACATCTAGACAGAGGATCAATAAAGAAACAGATCATTTGAATAATACAATAAATGAGGTAGACTTAACAGATATATATAGAACATTACACCCCACAACAGCAGGATATACCTTTTCTCAAGTGCTCATGGATCATTCTGGAGGATAGACCATATGCTGGGTCACAAAGCAAGTCTCAATAAATTTAAAAAGATTGAAATCATACAAAACACTTTCTCAGATCATAAATGAATGAAGCTGGAAATCAATAATAGGCAGAGTACCAGAAAATTCACAAACATATGGAGGCTCAACAACACACTCTTAAAGACCCAGTGGATCAAGGAAGAAATTACAAGAGAAATCAGTAAATATCTCAAAACAAATGAAAATGAAAACACAACATATCAAAATTTATGGGATGCAGCAAAGGCAGTGCTAAGAGGGAAATTTATTGCCCTAAATGCCTATATCAAAAAAGAAAAAAGAGGAAAAACCAAGGAATTAACTGTCTGCTTGGAAGAACTAGAGAAAGAGCAGCAAATTAACCCCAAAGCAAGCAAAAGGAAAGAAATAATGAAGATTAGAGCAGAAATAAATGAAATTGAGTACATGAAAACAATAGAGAAAATCAACAAAACCAGAAGATGGTTCTATGAGAAAATCAATAAGATTGATGGACGCTTAGCAAGATTGACAAAAAGAAGAAGAGAGAGGATGCAAATAAATAAAATTAAAAATGGAAGAGGAGACATAACCACTGACCCCACAGAAATAAAGGAAGTAATGAGAGGACATTATGAGCAACTTTACGCTAATAAATTCGACAATGTAGATTAAAGGGACATCTTCCTAGAAAGGCATAAACAACCAATACTGACTTGAGAAGAAATAGACGACCTCAACAAACCAATCACAAGTAAAGAAACTGAATCAGTCATTAAGATTTCTAAGAAAAACCCCAAAAAGAAAAGTCTAGGACCAGACGGCTTCACATGTGAATTCCACCACACATTCAGGAAAGAATTAGTACCAATCCTGCTCAAACTCTTCAAAAAAGTTGAAGAGGGGTGGGGAACGGTGGCTCAGCAGGCCAGAATACTTACCTACCATGCCAGAGGACCCGGGTTCGCTTCCTGGTGCCCACCCATGTAAAAAAAATTTTTTTTTTAAGTTGAAGAGGAAGGAAAGCTAACTAACTCATTTTACGAAGCCAACATTACACTCATACCAAAGCCAGACAAAGATATTACAAGAAAAGAAAACTATAGACCAATCTCTCTAATGAATATAGATGCAAAAATCCTCAACAAAATTCTTGCAAATCAAATCCAGCAGCACATTAAAAAAATTATACACCATGACCAAGTAGGATTCATCCCAGGTATGCAAGGATGGTTCAACATAAGAAAATCAGTTCATGTAATACACCATATCAACACCAATACAATCACATCAAAGCAGAAAAAACACACGATCATCTTGATTGATGCAGAAAAGGCATTTGACAAAATTCAACATCCTTTCTTGTTGAAAACACTTCAAAAGATAGGAATAGAAGGGAACTTCCTCAGCATAATAAAGGGAATATATGAAAACTTTCCCCCTATGATCAGGAACAAGACAAGGATGACTACTATCACCATTGTTATTCAACATTGTATTGTAAGTTCTAGCCAGAGCAATTAGACAAGAAAAAGAAATACAAGGCATCAAAATTAGAAAGGAAGAAGTAAAACTCTCACTGTTTGCAGATGATATGATATTATATTGCGAAAACCCTGAAAAATCCACAGCAAAACTACTAGAGCCAATAAATGAGTACAGCAAAGTGGCAGATTACAAGATCAACACTCAAAAATCTGTAGTGTTTCTATGTACTAGTAATGAATAATCTGAGGGTGAAATCAAGAAAAAAAATTCCATTTGTAATTGCAACCAAAAGAATAAAATATTTAGGAATAAACTTAACTAAAGATACAAAAGACTTATAGAAAGAAAACTACAAGCAATTGTCAAAAGAAGTCACAGAAGACCTAAATAAATGGAAGGGCATACCGTGTTCATGGATTGGAAGACTAAATATAATTAAGATGTCAATTCTACCTAAATTGATTTACAGATTCAGTGCAATACCAATTAAAATCCCCAAAATTACTTTTCAGAAATAGAAAAACAAATAACCAAATTTATCTGGAGGGGCAGGGTGCCCTGAATAGCTAAAAATATTCTGTGAAAGAAAAATCAAGTTGGAGGCCTCATGCTACCTGACTTTAAGGCATATGATGAAGTTACAGTCATCAAAACAGCATGGTACTGGCACAAAGATAGATATACTGACCTATGGAATCAAATAGAGTGTCCAGACATACACCCTCTAATCTATGGACAATTGATCTTTGTTAAGGCAGTCAAGCCAACTCACCTGGGACAGAACAGTTTCTTCAATAAATGGTGCCTAGAGAACTGGATATTCACATGCAAAAGAATGAAAGAGGATCCATACCTCACACCCTACACAAAAATGAACTCAAAATGGATCAAAGACCTAAACATTAGATCTAAGACCATAAAACTATTAGAAGAAAATGTAGGGAGATATCATATAAATCTTATAATAGGAGGCTGTTTCCTAGACCTTACACCCAAAGCGTGAGCACTGAAGAAAGAAAAAAATAAACGGGAACTCCTCAGAATTAAACACTTTTTTGCATCAAAGAACTTTATCCAAAAAGTAAAAAGACAGCTTACACAATGAGTGACAATATTTTGAAATGACATATCTGATAAAGGTCTAGTATCCAGAATATATAAAGAGATTGTTCAACTCAACAGCAAAAAGAGAGACAACCCAATTACAAAATGGGCAAAAGACTTGAACAGACACTTCTCAGAAGAGGAAATAGAAAGGGCTAAAAGGCACATGAAAAGATGCTCAACTTCCCTGGCTATTAGGGAAATGCATATCAAAACCACAGTGAGATATCATCTTACACTCACCAGAATGGTCATTATCAATAAAACAGAAAACGACAAGTGCTGGAGAGGATGTGGAGAAAGAGGCACACTTATCCATTGTTGGTGGGAATGTCAAATGTTACAGCCACTGTGGAAGGCAGGTTGGTGGTTCCTTAGGAAGCTAAGTATAGAATTGCCACATGACCTGGCAATACCATTGTTAGGTATCTGCTCAGAGGACATGAGGGCAAGAACACAAGTGGACATTTGCACACCAATGCTTATAGAAGCATTATTTACAATTGCAAAGATATGGAAACAGCCAAAATGTCCATCAACAGATAAGTGGGTAAAAAAACTGTGGTATATACATATGAATGAATATTATGCAGCCATAAGACAGAATACAGTTATGAAGTATGTAACAACATGGATGGACCTTAAGGACATTAAGCTGAGTGAGGTTAGCCAGAAACAAAAGGACAAATTCTGTATGGTCTCACTGATGTGAACTGACATTAGTGAATAAACTTGGAGAATTTCATTGGTAGCAGAGACCATCAGGAGATAGAAATAGGGTAAGACATTGGGTAATTGGAGTTGAAGGGATACAGATTGTGTAACAGGACTGATTGTAGAAACTCAGAAATGGATAGCACAATACTACCTAACTGGAATACAATTATGTTAAAACACTGAATGAAGCTGAATGTGGGAATGATAGAGGGAAGAGGGCTGGAGGCACAAATGAAATCAGAAAGAACGATAGATGATAAAGACTGAGATGGTATAATCTAGGAATGCCTAGAGTGTATAATGATAGCAACTAAATGTACAAATTTTAAAAAATTGTTTTTGCATGAGGAAGAACATAGGAATATCATTACTGCAGGGTGTTGAAAATTGATAGTAATTATTATTTTAAAATTTTAACCTATGTGTGAGACTAAAGAAAAAAGTTTATTTGGTACAAAATTTATATTTTGACTAGTGCATTTCCCAATATAATTTATGTAGACAGCTTAATTGAACACCACAAGTACATGGAGCCTTGAGTAGAGCATGAGATTTTGTTGGTTTGTCCAGAGTGATGCCACGATAAATCCTAGAGTGAATTGAACAATGAAAAAAAGTATTTGCAAAGTCCCCTTCAGGGAATGGTGAGAAAGGGGGAAAATTCAACTTCCCCAAGTTTAATTCTTGATATTCTCACAAGCAACGCAGACAACCAAAGCAGTAGGCTGAGCCCCCAATCTGGGGGGTTGTTCATATGAAACTTAACCCCACAAAGGATAGGTCCAGTCTAGTTAAAATTAGGCCTAGGAGTCACCCTCAAGGGAACTTTTTGTTGCTCAGTTGTGACCTCTCTCTCCAGCCAACACAACAAGCAGACTCACTGCCCTCCCCCTGTCTACATGGGACAGGACTCCCAGAGGTATGGACCTTCCTGGTAACATGGGACAGAAATCCTAGAATGAGCTGAGACTCAGCATCAAGGGATTGAGAAAACTCCTAGACTGAACTGAGAGCATCAAGGGAATGAGAAAACCTATAGAATGAACTGAGACTCAGCATCAAGGGATTGAGAAAATCTTCTGGACCAAAAGGAGGAAGAGTGAAATGAGACAAAATAAAGTGTCAATGGCTGAGAGATTCCAAATAGGGTCGAGAGTTTATCCTGGAGGTTATTCTTACACATTAAATAGATATCACCTTGTTAGTTAAGATGTAATGGAGAGGCTGGAGGGAACTGCCTGAAAATGTAGAGCTGTGTTCTACATTGAGAACTCTGCAAGAGGGAGAGATTTAGACACAGATCTTAAAAGAGAAGTATGCTGCAAATGACATGAGGAACAAGCTAACTACCTGATACAGACATGCCTCTGAGATATTTCAGGTTTGGTTCCATACTATGGCAATAAAGCAAATATCACAGTAAAGCAAGCCATGTGAATCTTTTGGTTCCCCAACGCATATAAAAAATATGATCACTCTATACTATAGTCTATTAAACGCGCAATAGCATTATGTCTAAAATAACCAATGTACATACCTTAATTTAAAAGTACTTTATTGCTAATACTAACCATCATCTGAGCCTACAGTGAGTCATAATCTTTTTGCTAGTGGAGAGTCTTGTGTTGATATTAATGGCTACTGACAGTTCAGGGTGGTGGTTGCTGAAGGTTGGTAATTCTATATTTGACTTTTTGAGGAAACACCATATTGTTTTCCACAGTGGCTACACAATTTTACATTCCCATAAAAATGCATTAGAGTTCCAATTTCTCCATATCCTCTTCATATGATGGCGATTCTTAGTTTAGGCCCCACAGGGGCATTAACAGCTCCAATAATTCACTTATTAATGGAACAAAGTTTCAAAACACATACCTTTTGCTAGTCAATGGGCTACAAGGAGGAATACAGCACTATCCTTGCCATTGAGAGGCTCACAGCGTAGGGAAGAAAACCCAGAACCATTACACAGAGCACCATGATAGCTCAGAGGAAGGATAACTCATCTTGTCATGGGGGTGGGGAGATAGTTCAGGGAGGCTTACTGAACGAGGTGGCATGGGAACTGAATACTGAATGAAGAGGCAACTCCTCATCCATGAAAGGGTTGTCATAAGATTATAGCATTTTTGTAACACCTTCAAACTCCAGTTCTAATTCTAGCTCTTCTGCTATTTCTACCACATATGCATATGGTATATACTCCACTGAAGTTTTGAACTCCTCAAAGTCATCCATGGGATAAGAATCAACTTCTTACAAATGCCTGTTAATGTTGATATTTTGACCTCCTCCCATGAATCATGAATATTCTACATGGCACTAGTATGGTGAATTCTTACCAGAAAGTTTTCAATTGACTTTGCCAAGATCCACCAGAGGAATCACTATCTATGGAAGCTATAGCCTTACAAAATATATTTATTAAATAATAAAACTTGACATCAAAATGACTCCTTGATTCACAGGCTGCAGATTGGATGGTATGTTAACATGCATAAAAACAATGTTCATCTCATTGAACATCTCCACCAGAGCTCTTGGATGACTGGTGCATTGTTAATGAGCAGTACTATTTTTGAAACGAATCCTTCAAATATTCAGTAAATCATGATGTAAACAGATGTGCTGTCATCCAGGCTTTGTTCTTCCATTTATAGAGAACAGTAGAGTAGATTTAGCATAATTCTTAAGGGCCCTGGGATTTTTGGTATAGTAAATGACCACTGGCTTCAACCTAATATCACCAGCTACATTAGACCCCAACAAAACAGTCAACCTATTCTTTGAAGCTTTGAAACAAGGCATTGACTTCTCTCTAGCTATGAAAGTCCTAGATAGCATCTTCTTTCAAAAAGGCTATTTCATCTACGTTGAAAATGTTTAGTATAACCACATTTGTTAATGATCTTAGCTAGATTTGCATAATTTCCTACAGCTTCTACATCAACACTTGCTGCTTCACCTTTTGCTTTTATTCTATGGAGATGGATTCTTTCCTTAAACCTTGTGAACCTATCTCTGCTAGCTTCAAAATTTTCTTCAGCAGCTCTCCTCTTCTCAGCCTTCATAGAATTGAAGAGACTTAGGGCCTTGCTCTGGATTACACTTGGATTAAGGGAATGTTGTGGCTGGTTTGATCTATCCAGACCAACAAAACTTTCTCCCCAAATCAGCAATAAGGCTGTTTCACTTTGTTATCATTCATGTGTCCACTGGAGTAGCACTTTTAATTTCCTTCAAGAACTTTTACTTTGTATACACAACTTGACTAACTCTTTGACATAAGAGGTCTGGCTTTCAGTATGTCTTGGCCTTCGATGCATCTTCTTCATTAAACTTAATCATTTATAGCTATTGACTTCAAGTGAGAGATATGTAACTCTTCCTTTCACTTGAACACTTAGAGGCCATTGAGGGTTCTTAATTGGTCTAATTTCAATATTGTTGTTTCAGGGAATATAGAAGACTGAGGGGGAATTGGACAGTCAGTCACTGAAGCAGTCAGATTGCCTGCAACATTTATGAAGTTCACCATCTTATATGGGTGTGGTTTGTGGTGCCCCAAAACAATGACAATAGTGATATCAAAGATTGTTGATCATAGATCAACAGGATAGATATAAAAATAATGAAAAAGTTTGAAACATTGTGAGAGTTACCAAAATGTGACAAAAGAACATGAAGTGAGAAGATGCTGTTGGAAAAATGGTGCTCATAGTCCTGCTTGATGCAGGGTTGCCACAAAGCAGCAAGTTGTAAAAAGAACAGTATCTATGAAGCACAATAAAGCAAAGTGCAATAAAACAAGATATGCTTGTTCTCTCTTCCCCCAGAGAGCTGCATAACTTCATCCTCTCCTTCTAGTCTACTCAAATATTACCTTCTCAGTGAAGACTTCCTTGAATCCCCCTATTTACAATTCCCACCTCCACATTCCCCATACCCCTTTCCTCATTTACTTTTCTTCTTATCACTTATCATCATCTAATATATTGCACAATTTTGTTCATTGTCTGCCTATCCACAAGAGAATGTCAGCATTATGAGCAGGGAGGTTCCCCCCCCCCCCATTTTATTCCCAGCTATGTTACCAGTGCCTAGAACACATTAAAAACTAAACTCATACTAAACACTCACTTAATTTTTTTATTTTAGAAATTTTTAGATTTAGGGAAATTTTCAAATAGATTTAGAGAGTTCCTATATATTTGGAATCCAGTTTCCCTTATTAGTGTTATACATTTGATACAATTAATGAAGCAATAGTGATACATTATTACTAACTATGGTTCACAGTTTATTCAGATTTCCCTAGTTTTTACCTTAATGTCTTTTTTCTCTTCCAGGATCTCATCCAGCATACCATATGACATTTACCATGTCTCCTTAGGCTCCTCTTGGCTGTGACAGTTTCTCAGATTTTCCTTGGATTTTTAAGACTTTGATAGTTATGAGGAGTATTGGTCCGATATTTTGTGGAATGTCCCTCAATTGGGATATATCTATTTTTCTCATGAATAGACCGAGGTTATTGGTTTTTGAGGAGGAAGAACACAGACGTAGAGTACGATTCTTATCACATTATAAAAAAGTACTATTCTTATCCCATCTTTTTCACATTATATCATGCTATCAACATAACATGACTGTTGGTATTGACTTTGATCACCAGGATGAGGTAATATTTGTCAAGTTTTTCTACTGTTACATTACTTTTTTTTAACCTCCTTCCCATACTGTACTCATTGGAAGGAAGCCACTATGCCCAGCCTACATTCTCCTCAAAAGCAGTATATCTACATCAATTATTTGGAATTTTTCTGCCTGGGAGATTTTTCTCTTCTCCCACATTTATTTATTTATTCAATCACTTATTTATATGTGTATGGACTTATTTGGTCACAGAGCTTCTGTTTTGGGTGGTGCTTATTATCATTGTTATATACCATTATATGTTTTGTTGCACAACATGTTCCAGCTTTGGCCATTGGGAGCTCTTTCAGGTTGCCTCCTGTGACTCTCTGACATGGTCTCATCATTTTTTGGAGAGGGAGGCACCTCCTTATTTTCTGGCACTACAAGATGCTCTCGGTTTATCTTCTGTTTTTCCTGCCCCAGCCCTAGAATCAGCCATTTCTCCAAGGATCTCTGTTTTTTTTTTATTGGAGAACCATATTAGAAACCAAGATTAGGGCACTGGTTGTACTCATTGCTACCTGGGCATTGTTACGGCTAAGCCCTCTCAGAGACAGAGCTAGCATATCTATGCACATAACTATTTCTTCATCCATCAATCTGTATCAATATTAACATGAGTTCATACTGATTCTCCAACTCTAATCCATTACAGCGTGTCATTCAGGTCTCCTCCCTTTGCTTATTTGTAACCTCTCACTCTAACAGTGAGAAACTTGGCACCCTCTATCTGCCACCCATTCACTTAATTTTTCAATGTATGCATGTACAGCAGTTTCAGAATTGTTAACCTATATCCTTGTGAGAAACAAGTTTACTAACTGGAGTACACTTTTCCACACTCCCTTTAGTGAGGTTATATCATTCATAGATTCATGTGTCACAGTCTGCATTTCATTCTAGAATGATCACAATTTTTTTTTCAAACATTAAGCTTTACTCTTTGTGCTACAAAGTTCTATGGGTTTTGACAAACATTCATGAATCCACCATTACAGGACCATACAGATTAATTCTATCACAATAAAAATATCTCCCTCCTTCCCCCACTCAAATCTTCCCCTCTCCTCAGAGCACTGGCTACCATTGATCTGTTTCCATCTGTCTAGTTTTGCCTTTTTCAGAGTGTAATATGGGTAGAATAATATAGTATGCACCCTTTTTGGTCTGGTTTCTTTCACTTAGAAAAATGCATTTAAAATTTATCCATGTTGTGTGAATTAATAGCTCATTTATTTTATCTTTGAATAATATTCCATTTTATGGATATAACACAACTTGTTTATCCATTCACCTTTTGAAGGACTTGTTACGTCACATATTTTGGCAATTATGAAAAAAGCTGTTATAAATGTTACATGCAGGTTTCCAAGTGGACATAAGTTTTCAAATCAGTTGGTTAAATAATTAGGAGTGCGATTGCTGGCTCATATGGTAAACCTATATTTAACTTTACAAGAAACTGCCAAGCTGTTTTCCAAAATGGCTGTACCATTTTGCATTGCCAACAGCAGTGAATGAAAGTTCCAGTTGGTCCAAGGTCCTTGCCAGCAATTGGCATTGTCAGTTTTTTTGTTTTAATTTTAGCCATTCTAACAGGTATATAATGGTATTTAATTGTTTTAATTTGCATTTCTGTAATGACAAATAATATTAAGGTCTTTATATATGCTTATTTGCCATCTGTACATCTTCTTTGGTGAAGTCTGTTCAGATCTTTTGCCCATTTTTTAAAAATTGTGTTGTTTGGTTTCTTAAGTTTAAAGAATTCTTTATATATGCTGGATGCAAGTCCTTTATCAAGTATGTGGTTTGCAAATATATTCTCCCAGTCTGTGGCTTGTCTTTCTAGTCTCTTAACAAAATCTTTCACAGAGCATAGATTTTATATTTTAATAATGTTTTACTTACCAATATTTTTTCTTTTAGGGGCTGTGATTTGGTGTTGTATCTAAACACTCAACAACAAACAAACCCAAGGTAATATAGATTTCTCCTATGTTTTCTTCTAGACATTTTAGTTTTGTGTTTTACATTTACATCCACGGTTCACCTTGAGTTAATTTTTATGTAAGGTATGAAGTATGTGTTGAGATTCTTTTTTTCATATGGATGTCCAATTGTCCCAGGATCATTTCTTGATTTGATTAAATTTTGTCGAGTGCATGAGTTAATTAATTTAAAAATTGCTGCTCTTGGTTATGAATTTTGTTCCTGTTTTCTCTATATAAAATATAAAAAAGTTTGAAGTTCTTACTCATTGTAGGTTGGCCTCTGTGGATTGCCTGGGTTACTAACCAATAATCTATCACCCGTAAAAAATTCCTGAAATCCTGATGTTTATATTATACTAATAGTTCTATATATTGTATTTATAGCTGTTTAATAGTTATCTTGCTTCTGAACTAACTGAAAAACAGGAGAAAATTAAGTGAAATTTTAAGAAGAGTTTAACATGTAGTGATTGGAAGGCTTTTTTCAGCTAATGTCAATCCAGGAAATATCATTATTTATTTTAAACAACCTTAGCTCATATTGTATACCCAAATGAATTTCAATTGGATCAAAGATTCTTAAAATGAAAAAAATTCATAAATAACTAGGAGAAATCACAAGAGAAATATATATATAATTTTGCTTTCTAAGTATGACAAAAATCTGAAAGCCATTAAAGACAATTGTTACATTTAACCTCATATAAATAAAACAATTTCTGTATGCCAAGTGACAGTTAGAATAATATCTGTTGCTTGTATCAGAAAACAAGATAATTACTTTTATATATACAGAACTCCTACAAATAGACAAAACAAAAAATCAATTCAATAGACAAATTAGCAAAGGAATGAATAAACAGATCACAGGAAATGCAAGAGACTCAAACTCATGAAACCATCCCTGTCTATAGTACTAACAAAAGAAATGCAAAAGAAAACAATGCTCAGATAACATTTTTTACCCATTATGTTGGCAAAGACAAAATTTTGATTATACACTGTGTGGTCCAGGATGTGGAAAAATAAGTACTCTCAAGCATTGCTTAAGAGAGCGTAAACTGACAATGCTTATGAATTAGAGTGATTTGGCAATATCTATTAAAACTAGAAATGCACTTATTCTTCAACACAGCTAGTCTACTCTTAGGAATTTGTCCAAAGACAGCCATACAAGTGTGAACAGATATATGTGTTTAGAAACACATATAAACATATATGTTTTATATCATTGCATATATATGTAAATGCAATGGTATTCATTGCATCATTTCTTGTAATAGAAAAAAATTTGGAAACCATGTCCGTTAATAGGGACTGGTTATGTAAAATATTATATATATATATATATACACATATATATATATATATGCAATGGAATACTATGCAGCCTTTTAAAAATGAGGCAGCTCTCTATGGACTATACAGAAGGATTTCTAAGATATGTTGTTCAGGGAAAAGAAAAAGTGCAGAACAGTATGTCTAGTATGAGACATTTGTATTTAAAATGTGTTCATCCCTGTGGAAGTGTGGAGTATCTCTTGAAATATACACAATAAACCAGTAACACTTTTGCCTCAGGAGGATGGCTTAAGGAAGAGGTGGTTGGAAGACTTACTTCTCACTGATTAATTGTGAGTATTAAAAGTTTGTGCATGTATTAATATTTTTTAAAAAGCTCATTTTAAAAGCTTAAATGACAGTTTTTGCTTTGGAAGCACCTTAGGTGCACACTTTCAGGTTGCTGAAATCAAAGCTCTGATTCATCAAATAGTTCCCTATACGCTGGTTAAGAGCTTCACAGAGGGAGATTTTAGAACTGGGGTCCTCTTTTCTATATACATAACCAGCTTACAATGGACTCTCAAATGTAAGACCTAGTAGCACTCATTGTTTTTGTGCTTAACTCACATTTAGATTGCTAAGATATGACACTGGAAAACAGCCATGATAGTGGGAATGGAGGCTTCAAATGCTTTTGAGATACACATGAGAAATTTCTGAGACTGAATACCATTTTTTGGGGGGTGGATGGTCTAGGAATTGAACCCTGATCTCCCACATGGAAGGCGAGCATTCTACCACTGAACCACCTGTGCACCCTTGAATATCTTTTTAAAGTAAGTAACGAACAGATAATAGGTAGATATAGACAGATAGATAAAGTGTTTTGAGTGTTTACATGTTTATATGCATGTTAAAATAAACCTCAAAGTAAACAGAACAAAGGGTGACAATGACGATCTAGGCATTGGGATCATGAGCTATTTTTCTTTGTATTGTTTAAACAACATGTACTTTCTAATTTTCTAAAATGAACATGGATTGATTGTGCAATTAAAGAAAAATTCCCCTTCCTTTGAGCATTCATGTCTGTGAAATACTTTCTTGCCTGATTTATCTCCTTTGTCCTAAAATGAATACTCAAGAAATCCCAATTTTGTCAACATACTAAGAAAGAAATGAGTGTAACAGGAGAAAAACACAAGTCCCCTCTATTCAGGCATAACTCTTATTCTAAAGTCATCTAATCCTTGCCTGTGGATGAAGGATCATGACCCACTCACTGATTAAAGGTGACCCTGGGATTTAGACTAAGCAAAACTGGTAAAAAGACCAAGAGAAGCAAGGATCAAATCCCATAAAAGTCAGAGCAGAGCGGGACAAATCTCTGAAGCAAGTGGCACTCTCCCCAAGTAACTCCAGCTTTGTTTGATTATATTTTACTCTTCCATGGTGTCCTATTTCCAGCCCCCTTCAGAGGGTAGAAGTCAAAGTTTGGAAAAAGTGAAGGAACTTTGTAGAGGGTTAGGAAGGGATGTAAAATAATGGAGAAAACTCTCTGACCTGAATCAGAGGTTTGGCACAACTTTTTTCCTCACATACATGGAAACTGCTTATAAGGGTGGACAGTGGAGAGAGACCCCAAATCCATTGTGGCTCTATATTCTATAGCAAGAATTATTTATTGTAAAAACACAATATTGTATCTACTGAGATAAAATGCCAAAATGGATTTGTCAAGTGTGTGACAAGTTAGCTTCTGTTTCTGGGCAAAATAAATTTTTCACTAAAGCTCACTCACAATTACCACTCGTGTTATTGCCACATTGATAAAGAATAGTAACATGTTATAACTGTTATTTCTTGTTTTAAAACTCTTGGTGGGAAGGTGGAAGGGTAGTTCAGTGGTAGAATTCTCACTTGCCAAGTGGGAGACCCAGATTCGATTCCAGACCAAGAACCCCCCTCCAAAAAAAAAAAAACTCTTGGTGGGAAAACATTCATTACGTTCACTATGGAGAGGAGAGCAACCCTGGAGTGCTGCTATTTGTCAGAAGGTTTAAGCATTCTTTAAGTGGAACTGCAATGTCTATATACTAAAGAACGTCAAGTCAAGTCGCTTCAACATTTGTTACCATTTCAAACTATACAAGCCAAATTTAGAACGCTTGCTGGGTAACGTTTCAGTGTTAGTAATTCTTAGAGGTTTGTCAGTACTTTGAAGGCAATTAGGTCTCTACTGCTCAGCACTTAAGTTTGGAATGAAAACCATATTAAATGGAGTAGAAATAAAAGTGCGTTACCAGGCGACAACTTTCTCCCCTAGAGCTTGCCATTCAGAGTGACTCACCAAAGGACAAGTCCATGGGGAAACAACATTGGAAACAATGTTAAGCAACTGAAAAGTGTGTATAGCAGCATTTCTGGAGTCCCTCAGGACTTTTCCATTAGTAACACACTCAGGAAATAAAGAAAATAAAAGTGAACATTTCACTAGGAACACATCACATATTTCAAAGGCTGTCTGTATCGTGGTAGTGAGTGGCTTGTTCCTGTACAAATAAGAATCGAAATGTAAAGTTTCAGAGATTATTGGTACAGGAGCATGAATTTGAATTTGTGAGTGTGGATCTGGGATTTATTCGTAGCTAAGGAAACATACTCAATTTTAGATAAATGTCAGCATGCTTTTGAATTGAAAAGACATGTCAAAACGCAAAAGAATATTTATAAAAAGAAAAAATGTTTCATAGATGTAATCAGAGTCAACTTACTTTAAAATTTTAAAATATATCAATTTGAACACTTTTAATCATAAAATACAGAAAATCCAATTCATATACAGAAGTATTCTTTCAGTTTCACAATTTAATTATTACTGTAACTGTATTTCAAACATTCAAGCTTTTTTTAAAAGACTGAGTACAAGTTTATTTGCTCCTTCTTCAAGGGATACTTTTATAGTGAAATTTAAGAAAGAGATTTGAATATTTTAGTATACAAGCATGATTCTTCAAATTAGAGTATATAAAATTCAGAGCATATAAAATAAACCAAAAAAAAATTAACAAACAAAAAAACTAAAATACTTCTATGTAGGAACACCTTTTCAACATATATTTGTTTCAAACCCATTTTTCATATTCTGGTTTGTGTATTATTTTGATGTCGATGACACTGATGACAAGTGACTTTACTAAGATGAGGGAAAAAAAATAGAACGATATTTAAAAACTGAAAACCAAACCAAAACGCTGCTAGTATTATATTGGAAATAAATAACACGCAATAAAATAAATCTAAACTAAAAAGTCAAACATGAAGTTTACATGCATAAAAAACAAAACAGGGCTAATGTTATTTTGTTAAAAAAAAAGGAAAATTTATAAAATATGCAAGGGGATCTGTGTCGGTTTGAATCTGTTGTGTACCCCAGAAAAGCCATGTCTTTTAATCCTCATTCAATATTGCTGGGTGGGATCTTCCTGATTGTTTCCATGGAGATGTGACCCCCCCAATAGTGGGTGATAACTTCTGGTTAGGTGGTTTCCATGGAGATGTATCTCCACGCATTCAAAATGGGGCTGCTTATTGGAGCCCTTTAAGAGGAAACCATTTTGGAAAAAGCTTTAGAGCCACCAGAACCCACAGGGCCAACAGAATGGACAGAGCGCCAGGGAAGCCATTGAAGAAGCCTGGAGAGAAAGCTAGCAAATGTCACCATGCACCTTTCCCACTGAGAGAGAAATTCTGAACATCATCAGCCTTCTTGAACCAAGGTTTCTTTCCCTGGATGCCTTAATTTGGACATTTTCATGGCCTTAGAACTGTAAACTTGCAATGCATTAAATTCCCCTTTTAAAAAGCCATTCCGGTTCTGGTATATTACATTCCAGCAGCTTACTAATTCAGGATCTTTTAGAGTGAATAAAAAATATTTACTTATACTTAACATGCGATATGTTTTCCAAAGTATATTATATTGGGTTTTCCTTGATAATCACTTTCTGATTTTGAAATTAAGAAAGTAGAAAAAAGCTGCTATGAATGTTATAAACATTCATATACAGGTTTTTATTTGAATATAATTTTATTTCTCTGAAATTAATGCTCAAGAGTGCAGTTGCTGGGTTGTATGGTAGTTGCACGTTTAGTTTTATAAGAAACTGCGAAACTTAAGAAAGTAGAAAATTAAGAAAGTAGAAATTCATAAAGAATAAAGTTAAAGGTAAGCACAATCCTACAACTCAGAAACCACCACTGACAGTTCTCTTCCAGTCTTTTCTGTGCATTTATAACCATTTAAAAAATAAGATGGGAATCATACTGAATATACAAAGGAATTTAAGCATCTTATACTTATAGGAAAATTAAAAAATAACAATAAGAATTAACGAGTCTTTCAGCAATAAATTTTAAAACCCAACAAATCTTGTTAACTGTTTGGCCAAGTAGGAACTTGATTTCACAACTGGTGGACATGTTAAACAGTTTAAATATTCTGAAAATAAAAAAGGACATATATAATAAAAGTTCCAAATATCTCCTCCCTTTCTCTCCCATAAGGATTGTAACCCAAGAAACTACAGATGAAAACATAGGACGAGAATGATGTTAACAGCCATGCTGTGAATAAAAAGTTTCACTAAAGATACATCTCTAGTATAGCTAAAGAAAAGTGTACTGCAATCAGAAGCAGTGAAAAATAACACTGTATGGAATCCTGTATACAATATGTTGAAAAAAAGGAAATCTCAGAGAGATGCATGGAAAAACTATATGAAACATTACATTGTTTCATATAGTAACAAGGTTGCTGAGGATATGGAGAAGCTTGCTTACTCATACAGTGCTGATGGGAATGCAAAACGGTACAGCCACTCTGCAAAAACAGTTTGGCAGTTTCTTATAAAACTAAACATGCAACTACCATACAACCCAGCAACTGCACTCTTGAGCATTAATTTCAGAGAAATAAAATTATATTCAAATAAAAACCTGTATATGAATGTTTATAACATTCATAGCAGCTTTTTTATTAGCCAAAAAATGGAGTCAACCCAAATGACTTTCAACAGGTAAATGGAGAAACAAACCTGTCCATCCATACCATGGAACACTACTCAGCAATATATATATATATATATATATATATATATTATATTATATATAAGATGTTACCAATGAGAGAAACGGAATAGAAAGTGCTTGGGATCTCTCTGTATTATCTACTAAATTGCATATGATTCTACAATGGTATCAAACAAAAAGCTTAAAAGATAAGTATATGAAAATCTATTAAAGTAAAATTTTATATTTATCTTGCTTAAGAGTAAGAGGGTCAGAAAAATGAAATAAAAAAACAACTCAAAAGTATGGTTGAATTGATGCAACAGTGTGAATGAACCTGTGGGACATTTGGTGATGAAAAATAAGCCAGAAATAAAAGAGCAACTTTGTATGGTCTCATTTCGAAAATACTTATGAGAAAACAGGGCCCTAGATTGTAAGCTTTTATAGCATACACATTTAGTCCAGAGCGGTAATTGTTATTTCTGGACTTTGCGAGGCTGTTTTATATATGTAGAACCTGATATTTAGAGATAAAAATCTAGCCAATCAGGTCAGGATTAAGGTAATTCAGAACACAAGGGGTAAGGAAGACATTGTCTATATTTTAGAACCTCATCTATTCTTTGAAATCAAGGAAGAAGGTTTATTTTGTCCAGAACCTAAATTTTCTGTAGCATATATTCTAACTCAACCTGTGTGGATAGATCATTTAAACAATCCAAACACAGGGAGCTCAGGATAAGAATGAGGACCTTTAATCCTACATATCTTACTGTAATGCCTGGATACATCCTAGAGTAGATTAAGCAGATAATACAAAAGTATTGGCAAAGTCCCTTGAGGTATGGGAGGAAAAATATGGAACTATTAAACTTCACTACCGGGGAAACCCCTGATACTGTGTCAAACATTAGGGACCCCCAGATCAATAGGCCAAGCCTTTTCTCTTGAGGCTTGCTCCTGTGAGGCTTATTTATGTAGCAGAGAAGCTTAGACTACCTGTAGGCAAGCCTAAGAGTTACTTCTGGAGGACCTCTGTTATCGGTCAGATGTGGCCTCACTCTCTAAGCCCAACTCTGCAAGTGAAATCATTGCCTCCCCCCTACGTGGGACATGATGTCCAGGGATGAAAGTCTCCCTGGTGGCATGGGAGTGGACTCTCAGGGATGAGCCTGGCCCTGGCACTGTGGGATCAACAATGCCATCCTGACAGAAAGGGAGAAAAGAGGTGTAAAAAATAATGTGTCAGTGGCTGAGAGATTTCAAATAACGTTTGAGAGGCTACACTGGAGATCACTCGTATACATGCTTTGGTTAGACCTTGCCACCTATCATAACTTGTTAAACCCCAACCAAAACCATTCCTGCCAATCCTTAAGAATACCTAGGGAATTATATTAGATTCTACAAAGTTTCCATGCACTAGGATAACTTTCCAAAACCTACAACCTCCAGATGGGTCCCTGGACCCGTGTGTGTGTGTGTATGTGTGTATGTTATTGTATATGTGTTATTTAAAGGGAAGGAGGAGTAGAACAGAGAAGATAGGATTTAACATATTAGTATGACTGCTGAATCATTATACTGGTATTTCTGTTGGTCTCCAATATCTGGAGCAAATTAGAAGAAAAAAAAATTGTGGAACTTTAACCCACATCAAACTTTAAAATCTGTTCTGTAATTACTTGTTAAAACGTACTTGGAAGTTTCTTGCTTTTATGTATATATGTTATATTTTACGATTTAAAAAAAAAAGAAAAAAAGTTTCTACATACTTTCCATGCCCTGGAATTACTTTCCAGATACCTACAACCTCCAGATGGGTACATGGACCAGATAAATCCTGAAATATAGAGGGTCCACCCGCTACAGAACATCAGCTAGTTCCATCTGCCTACCCCATATTACTGACAGCCCCTTCCAACATGAAAGTAAGAATGGGCATAGCCCAAATACCCCTAAAGAGTGGGAGAAAGATCAAAGGTGATGGTGGAGTCATACAGAGAAGGTTGGTTTTAACAAATGAGTATGATTGCTTTTAGTCTCCAGTATCATAGAGCAGCTAGAAATAAAAAACTGAAATTGTGGAATTGTAACGCATACCAAACTCTGAAATCTGCTCTACAACTAACTGTAGTGGTATGCTTTGAAATTTATTGCTTTGATTTATGTATTTATTTAAAGAGAAGGAACAGTTATCACAGAGAAGATAGGATTATTAATAAGTTCACAAAACTTGTCAGTGGTATTTCAATCCAGCATTTTGCCCAATGTTAGTAGTAGCTTTGCTATATGTGGGGAAAGAATGTTATTATGGAAGAAATGAAAATGACAGAAATCACATAGATGCTGTGTTTCTGGCAATGTGTCCAAAAGGGTCTGATTAAACAGATTTGGGTAATTTTTAAACCTTTGCTAAAATTTAAAACTTTATAAACTTTGTTGACTAAAACTAAATTTAACAATGGTTATATCCTTGATATATAATGGCAAATAAATGATGTTATGTATATTATGCTATGCTAATTTTTCTTTTTATGTTCATTGTACATTTGCATATATGTATATATTTTGCTATCCTCTCATTTCCTTGTCATTTCTTCCAATTCAGCCATACTTATTTTATTGTGAAAAATAACATATATACAAAAAGGCAATAAATTTCAACACACATCACAACAATTAGTTGTAGAATAGATTTCAGAGCTTGGTATGGGTTACAATTCCATCATTTTAGCTTTCAGAGTACCTGGCTTCTTGTGTTGGTTCAGAGATATTTATTTTTGCTTTTTTTGTTGTATATATTTTATTAGATCATAATAATATATTCTTGTATCACAAAGCATATTGATGGAAAAACTTTCTCTTTTCTGACCACTTGTGCCAGTTTGAATCTATTATGTACTCCAGAAAAGACATGTTTTAATCCTGATCCAATCAGGTGGGGGCACCATGTTCTTTTGATCTTTATTTTGGGAGGGGGGGACATAAGTTAATAGGTTTATTGTCAAGAAAACCAAATAGGTGAAAATGTCCTAATGTCAACATTAAGGGTTATCAAACAATATTTTATAATACAAAACTGTATGAAAGAGTCAAACTAAGCTTAATAACAACTGCCTAACAGTTTGATGCAAAACTTTTTTTGCTTTCATTTCCTTTTCAACCACACATCTTATATGCATTAACATAATATTAAGATTCTTTTTGTTCAAGAGATTTCCTGGGCTCATCCTCAGCTAACATCCTATATTTAATGAGGGAGTACAGAGTTCCAAATCTGACAGACAGGTTGCTTGAGAGGTCTGAGACTAAAAAGAAAGGTGAATAATGAAGGTGGAAAATATTTTCAAAGGTGGATCATGGTTGACTTCACTCATAGCTATCAAACTGTTTGTTTTTTTATTTTGCAATGTGATTTTTGAGCTTGAAGGTTTTTTCTCTTTTTGAAAAACAGTGTGGTAAAAAGTAAACAGAAAATCTGTATTAAGTCAGCCTTCACTTTGGAATTGCAGAGGTCTTAATTTGCTAGAAAACGTCAGGATTTTTCAAAGCATCTAAGGAAAACACATGGAGGAAAGTGTTCACTGGAGAAAAGTGCTTCTTTGCTTGAAGAGTCCTCTCCATTTAGTCAGATTATTTAATATTTGCTGAGAGTTATCTTTCTCAAGTTTATATATAACATTAGAAACAAAATTTAAAATAGCAAACCAGCTTAAAACTATACAAATAGGAAATACTTTATATCAAGGGCTTTAAAGAAACATCAAGTTCTCAGAGATCCAGGAATTTTAGTTTTGGTACAGTTTCTAAAATAAAACAAAAACCATTTGTGAAATTGATGTAACTCTAATGTAGGGCAAGCACTTACAGATTGCAAACTCTCTGTGAGGTCCTTTTAGAGCATAGTTAGCTGATTTAATGTCATTTTTCTCTTTCCTGTTGGCTCTACTGGGGTCCAGATATAAGCAATATGAACTGTTGTCACTTATGACTTTTCTGTGATGAAGAAAAGCTTTTGACTGTTGTCTCCTGAGTGTGGGAGAATGGAAGGTTTGTCTGGGAAATCCTTTTGAAGTGATACCTAATTTTCATAAGGCATATAATTGGAGGTGACAGGTTACTTCTAAAAACAATGTGCCAAAATTTATATGAATATATAAACAGCAAATTTGAGAATAAATTCTTTAGTTCAAAGAGACTGTAGTTGAACTACCATTAATTAATTATCTTTGTTATCCTTATTCTTCAGCTTTTTATAATTATGGATTTTTTTCCCTACAAATCTTGGATTTTCTCTAATTTTACTCAAGGTTATGATAACTGCATAACTTAAGATTTTCTGGCAACTAAAACTTTTGCTATATTTCCCTAAACTATCCCAAGGTGAAAGTGTTTAGATTACAACAGCAATAGCTTTTCCATACACTGCATACAAATTGTATCATTCTTACTTAAGCAAGGTTGGTTTGTGTTTTTTTTTTTTGGCGATTAAAACTCTTTCTGTGTTGGTATAAAAACTATTTCTCTAGCGTTCTATATCTTAAAAGTTGGAATATATCCAATGACCAAAGGAGAACTCTGTTGCCAAAGTCCTCACGAGTGCAGGGCCCTCCACTTGTCCAAGGAGCCACAATCAGAGATGTATTTGATCCCGCAACCATCCGGGATGAGGCACTTCTCTGCCACCATGCATTCAAATCCATCAGCATTAAACTTGGTAAAGCCCCACTTCTTTGAGATATGAATCTTCTGGCATCCAGGGAACTTGAACTTGGCCCTGCGTAGGGCCTCAATCACATGCTCCTTGTTCTGAAGCTTGGTGCTTATGGACATGATGACTTGGCCAATATGGACCCTGGCCACAGTACCCTGGGGCTTCTCAAAGGCACCTCACATACCTGTCTGGAGCCTGTTAGCCCCTGCATAGGACAACATCTTGTTGATGCAGATGACATGGAATGGGTGGAGTAGCGCTCAGATGTGAAAGCTATCCTTGCTACAACTTTTCACCATGTGCTTGTTGGCACAAATACGGGCGGCCTCCAGGCCTGTGGAGAAGAGCTGCTCATATTCATCAGACACCGTATGACCACAGAGCAGGAACTCATCCACTCTTGCCTTCTTCCGACCCAGGTCAAAGATGCGGATCTTGGCATGTGGAACCCGTCGGCAGAATCGAGACTTTGGCTACTGCTTTTTCTTACTATATCAGTAACACCATGCTGGACAACAGCCCATGGCAACTTCAGAACCTTCTGTGGCACTTGGAAGCTAAAGAGCTGTTCTTTTAATCTTGATTCAATATTGTTGGGTAGAGACTTTTGATTAGGTTATCTCCATGGTGATGGGATGTGCCCAATTGTGGGTGTGACCTTTTGATTAGATGGAGATGTGACTCCACCCATTCCAGGTGGGTCTTAATTAGTTTCCTGGAGCCCTTTAAAAGAGGAAATATTTTGGAGAGAGCTTAGAGCAGAGCCATAGATGTTTGAAGATCGAAACAGAAATAGCCAGAAATCTCTAGCCCTGGAAGATGTAGCTAAGAGATGAAACCTGGAGTTTTGTCCCGGAAGAGCTAAGTGAAGGCCCACAGACTCCAACTGAGGAACCCCCAGAGGAAACAGGCCGAAAGCAGTGGAGCCCAGGAGCAAGGGACCAACAGATGCCAGTCTTGTGCCTTCCCAGATCACTCTTTCTTGAGCCAAGGTGTCTTTCTTGGGATGTCTTGGTTAGGACATATTTATTGCCTTAGAACTATAAACCTGCAACTGATTAAGTCCCCTTTTTAAAAAGCCATTCCATTTTTGGTATATTTGCATTCCAGCAGCTTAGTGAACGAATACACCACCCTTTGTAAAGCACCCCCTCTCCCACATATCCAGACTTTGCCTAGTTATTCACTAGCCCACTATCCTGTCTTATGTTCTTCATAGCACTTATAGCTCTGAAATAGTCTCATTTATTTGCTACTTTATTCTTGTCTGTCTCCTCCACTAAAGTATGTTCACTGTGGTATTCCCAGTGCCTAGAACAGTGACTGACCCTGAATAGGCGTTCAACTAAAAATTTGTTGGTTATATGAATGAAAAGAAAATAATAAATTTTGCCTCTGTGTCTCAGTTCCCTCACCTGTAAGATGGGATAATAAATACCCACCTTATGGTAATTGGCTTTTGGGAGGGGGGGGGATTGCGAGAATTAAATGAAAGAATGCATATTAAGTCTGATACATGGTTATTTCCTCCTTTATTTTTGGGTCTTTGCCTATGCACTTTAAGTGCCCCATTTTTTTTTCCTGACCCTGATTTTAAACATTTTTTTTATTATGGAATATATTGCTGAAAAAGCAATAATTTTAAAAGTATGTTTTAACAAGTAGTTATAGAACAGATTTCAGAGTTTGTTATGGGTTACTTTTCCACCATTTTGTGTTTTTCCTTCTAGCTGCTCTAAGACACTAGAGATTGAAAGAAATATCAATATAATAATTCAGCAGTTATATTCATTTGCTAAACCCTATCTTCTGTGTTATAACTCCTCCTTCTCCTTGATCCTTCTCTGAGTCTTAAGGGGTATTTGGGCTATGCCCATTCTAGCTTTAGTATGTTGGAAAGAGCTTTTTGATAATATGGGGTAGGGGTGGAACTAACTGATGTTCTGGAGAGGCTGGCCCCTCTGGGTTTCAGGACTCATCTGGCCTAGGAACCATCTGAAGATACTAGGTTACTGAAAAGTAAGCTTAGAACAGTAAATGTTCGTAGAGTCTCAGAGCCTTAGGTGTTCTTTAGGGTTAGTAGGAATGGTTTTGGTAGGGGTGTGGCAAACTATGGTAATTAGTAATATCTTGCTAAACCTTGCAGGGTTGCTTCCCAAATAGCCTCTCAACCCTATTTGAACTTTCTTAGACACTGATACATTATCTTGTTAAATTTCCCCCCTTTTGGTCAGAAAGGTGTTGTCATCCCACAGTGGCAGGGTTAGGCTCATCCCGAGGAATCATCTCCCATGCTGTAGGGAGACTTTCACCCCTAGATGCCATGTCCCATGTAGGGGGGAGGGCAATGATTTCACTTGCAGAGTTGGGCTTAGAGGGAGAGGGACCACATCTGAGCAATGAAAGAGGTCCTCCAGAAGTAACTCTTAAGCATAATTATAGTTAAGCTTAGCATCTCTGCTACAAAAATAAGCTTCATAAGAGTAAGCCTCAAGATCAAGGGCTTGGAATATTGACTTGGGATTAATGGAAAACATGGTTTTAAATAGTCAGGCCCACCTGATCCTGCCTCAGACAGAGAAACAAATCTCTTTATTTTGGTAAGAAAGCGAGTTTATTGAAATTGCATCATCAGGGAACTGGGGGAAAAACTTTTCAAGACCAGTTGAGAGAAGGAAGGGTAGTTTGTGCTTTTATAACCCCAAACAGACAAAGAAATGGCAAAGGTCCAGAAAAAAGCAAAATAAATAAATAAATAAATAAATAAATAAATAAAAATTCACAGGATTCATTAAAATTGAGTAATAGTTGCTTTGTTTTGTGTGGTTAACATATCTTGTTATATGGTAGGCCCTCCTTTCTTTGTTGACCATTTAAGTCTTTGATCTTGTCCTTCAAGAGGAGGAACGTGCTGTTATTAGTTCAGATGATGTTTCATTCCTGCAAGAGCAATGGAGTGTTTTGGGAACAGAGAGTATTGAGATTAGAAGAATGAACAGCAAACTATCTCAACAAGGGCTTTTTATGCTTAAAATAATTCAAGGCTGCTTCAGTGAATTGATTAAACCAAATGTTTTTTTAGCTACTGAAGATTACACTAAGCATTTTCCAAGTAAAAAATTATATTGAGCATTTTTAATTTATCCAGCTATCAAATATGCATATATACATATATATTTATCATTATTTTGGGCCTCCAATTCATTTGTGCATTCTATTGGTTCTGGAAAACTCAGGAAACTATAGGCTAAATATCTGTACTGCCATTTCATCTTGATCAATCGTTAGCACTCATTTTCTTTAAACAGTTCACACTATTAATTTGGGGGATCTCTGACCTGGACTGCTAAGAACTGGCTGTGGATCGACCAGTGGCTTCCATGTGAGGCTTTGGAAGCAACACAAAGAATGACATGGGAGTAAAAAAACCCAAAAAAACAATAACAGCACCATCTGTCTAGCCTTATAATAAAAGGGGGGAAAAGGCAAAAGTGGCTTTCCAAACAACCTGCTTGAAAACTAGGATATTTCAAATTGTGAAAGATGAGAGATTGTGTTTTCCCCAATTCTTTCATTTGAAAAAGAAAATTAATTGGCTACCTGATTATCCTTGTAAGGACCCAGAGAACATTAGAGTGAATGAAACACAGAAACAAAACTAAGAAAAGAAAAGACAAAATACTTCTGCATAACAAAACCAAATATTTATATGTTTTTGTATACGTTTTCAAAACCTTATTAATGTCATATGTAAGTAATACTTTTGTGTTCTTTTTTATCATAATTTTGTATCAGTGTTTCCATGTTCTTCTACAGTCCACATATTTACCGCTTTTAATAGCTATATGAAATGTTATTGTGCTTACATTATGGTTGTCCTACAAGTTTCCAGATTTCTGGACATTTGATTGCTTTCCAATTTTAATTTTGTTATTGTACATGGGATAGCAATGCTATAACTATCTTTAGCAGCTAGGTGTTCTCCCTTTAAGTAATTTATGCAAAACTGAGATTACCAGATAAAAAGAGAGATTCAATTTTATGAATCATCTAATAGTGTCCAGTTGTTCTCCAGGAAGATGATACTAACTTATATCACTGCAACACAGTACACAGTATATGAACTTGCTTCTCTACAACTTGCCCAAAATGGGATTTTTTATATTTATTTTATGTCCAGTATTGTTAAATTAACAGATGTGAGATGGTACATCATAATTGCTTTGGTTTGCCGTTTTTTTTTTTTTTTTGCTTCTTCTAAATTGTTGTTCACTATTTTTGTTTCAATTTGTGTGCATTGTTTATATTGCTTGGTCATTTGTCCAGTGAAGCACAGCGCTGCTCTTACAGTTTTGTATTCATTTCTTAAGCATTCTAGATATTAAGCTTTTATTTATCATATTATCATGACTATTTTTTGCAAATAATATTTCCCTAGAGCTCAAACAGGTCTGGCTCCAATCCATTATTTTTCTTCTTACTTTAATTTTGATGCTTTTCAATGTTAAGATGTTAAATTTTTCAAAACTATAAACTAAATTGGGTCTTTCGTATTGGTTCAGTGGTGAGAAAATTGAATCCTCTATTATTGAAAGTTTAACAGGTTTTTAGAAAATATATTTAACCTCACAACCAATTTGGGATGTATTATAATTCACGGAAGGAGATATGTATATAAGTTTACTTTTCTCTATAGTACTAGAGATTTTTCCAATTAACATTTAACATTTTATAAATACTTTTCCACATTGTCTTACTTCCCATGGCTTGTTTTTTATTAAGCTGCTATAAAAGATAGGCTCTATTTCCGTATTCTCCATCTTATTTAATTTGTCTAGTTTTGCCATTTTACACCATGTCTTAGTGTCACAACCCCATTTCCTGTTCTTCCTTCTCTGCCAAGTTTGACCCCACAATAAACTCTTAGGTATTATTACCAGAACATTTCCATATATAAATCTTCTCTTTGTATTTCAAAATCTACCATTTATTAATATTTACTGTGTACCAATATTTGTGCTAAGCTTTTTAAATGTTAAATTGTGTTTTTAAGTTTCTCTTTAAATATCAAATAGTAAAGGGGTTGTATAGACCCGTGTGTCCTACCAATTAACAATGCAAATATAAATAAGTTCTTGCATGAACTACTGCAAACTTATGAATCCTGTACAAAGAGTGTATAAGTTTGGAAAATAGGGGGGAAAACTGTTATGGCATACTATAGGCTATGTTTCACAGGGAAACATCAACAGTCCCACAGCAGCACCAGGGGTAAATAATGGGGGAAGGGACAAGAATTAAGGGGAGGTTTAGATGTTCTATTTGGTGAGGGTATGTTTAATGGTTCTCTTTCTCTTGGGAACAATGAAATTATTTAAAATTGAGAGTGTTGATGGACTGTTGACTTGACATTATGCATGAGGCCTGATGAATGGAGGTGGCTGAAGGATGCACTGATTGAGAAGTAGATTGGCAAACGATGGTGTATACATATGATTGTATATTGTGCTGCTACAAAAAGGAACAAAGTTGTGAGACACACAAACTTGTGAAAGAATCTGTGGGATATTTGGTAAGGCAAAATAAGCCAGAAACAAAAGAGAAAATATTGTATGATCTCATTTAGAAAATACTTATAAGAAAACAGGAGCCTGGATTGTAAGTTCTTACAGCAGTCACATTTAGTCTGGAATGGTAATAGTTATTTCCGGATTTTGAGGGTCGGTTTTATATATGTATAATCTAGTATTTAGAGATAAGAAGGAAGCTGATCATATTGGGATTAAAGTAATTCAGAATACAGGAATAAGGAAGACATTTTCTTTATTTTAGAACCTCATTTACTCTTTGAGACCAAAGGAAGAAAGATTTATTTTGTCCAGGACCTAAATTTTCTGTAGCACATAATATAACTCAACCTGTCTGGATAGATCATTTGAACAATCCAAACACAGGGAGCCCAGACTAAGAATGAGGGCCTTTAATCCTCTATAGTTTAATACAATGCCTGGATACATCCCAGAGTATATTAAACAGTTAAGAAGTATTGGCAAAGTCCCTTAAAGGATGGGAGAAAAAAATATGAAACTATTCAACTTTACCACCAGGGAAACCCAATACTGTGTCAAATATTAGGGACACCCAACTCAATAGGCCAAGTACCTGATCTTGAGGCTTGCTTTTATGAAGCTCATGTATATAGTGGAGAAGGTTAGTCTACCTATAGTTATGCCTAGGAGTTACTTCTGGAGGATCTCTTTTGTTGCTCAGATGTGGCCTCTCTCTCTAAGACCAATTCTGCAAGTGAAATAATTGCCCTCTCCCCTACATGGGACACAACATCCAGGGGTGAAATTCTCCCTGGTGGCATGGGAGATGACTCCCAGGGATGAGCCTGGCCCTGGCACTGTGGGATCAGCAATGCCATCCTGAGCAAAAGGGAGAAAAGAAGTATAACTTACGCAGTATCAGTGGTTGAGAGAGTTCAAATAGAGTTGAGAGGCTACTCTCGAGGTCACTCTTATGCAAGCTTCAGT
Organism: Tamandua tetradactyla; assembly: GCF_023851605.1. Classification (NCBI taxonomy): domain Eukaryota; kingdom Metazoa; phylum Chordata; class Mammalia; order Pilosa; family Myrmecophagidae; genus Tamandua; species Tamandua tetradactyla. Next base: position 48,233,504 of record NC_135353.1, on the reverse strand, counting down.
TAGACATTGCTACCTATTGTGGCTTGCCAAACCCCAACCTAAACCACTTCTACCAATCCTAAAGAACACCTAGGGCAATATATAAGATTCTACAAAGTTTCCATGCTGTAGGGTAAATTTCCAGAAACCTACAACCTCCAGATGGGTCCCTGGACCAGATAAGCCCTGAAATGCAGAGGGCCCAGCCTCTCCAGAACATCAAGAAGTTCCATACCCCTACCCCATTTGATCAACAGCTCCTTCAAACATGAAAAGTTAGAATGGGTATACCCAAATGCCCCTAAAGAGTGGGAGATAGATGAAAGGTCATGGTGGAGTTATACAGAGAAGGTAGGATTTAACAAATGAGCATGGTTACTGAATCATTGTATTGATATTTCTTTTAGTCTCCAGTATCTTAGAGCAGCTAGAAGTAAAAACCTAAAAGTGTGGAATTGTAACCCATGCCAAACTCTGAAATGTGTTCTACTACTAATTGTGGTGCTGTGCTTTTAAATGTATTGCTTCTTTGTATATATATTATTTTTCACCAAAAAAAGAAGGAAAAAAGTCTATTGTGATGATAAATGCACAGCTATTTGATATTGTGAACCACTGATTGTACAATTCGGATGATTACATGGCATGTGAATACATAATATACATCAATAAAAAATAAATAATTAAAAAAACTGAGTAAATATGTGTTTACCAGACTGCACTTACTGTTTCTTCCCTGCATATGGCACTCTTGGGCCACCTCTTCCTCTCAGGCCCACCTTTTCCTGACTGCAACAACCTGCTGTGTAAAATAGTGTGTACGGTGGGGGGCTGTTCCTGGTGCAGGATGGAGCGGGTGGTCTCAGCTCACAGGACAGGGCTGCTGATCATAGCACCTAGCAGGGAAGCTGGTTACAGCATCTGGCACCCAGCAGAGCTACCACTCACAGGATGTCTATTTGCGGCACCTGTTGGGATAGCTGATCTCAGTGCCTGGTGGAGTGAATTTTCATGATGGGTGACTAGGTGCATCTCTAGGCTTCCAATGGGTGCTTCCAACTGAAGTTCCACATGGGGAGGTTTCCCAAGCTAGCTGCTGTGGTGGAGTGGAGTGGAGGGATAGTTCACTGGCTCAGATCCGCACTTCCCTGTATGCCTCAATTCATTCCCTGTAAGGTCACAGTTGAATAGAATCACCCTGTTCTTCTGTTCACAATTTCTCTGCTTCTCTCATCCAGAACTTCCTTGTGAAATGCAGAAGACCCTCTCCAATCACTCACACCCTGGAACTGCAGTCCTGGTCTGTCCTCTTTCTTGTTGTTCCATGAAGCAGGGGTGTATCTAGCCTACCATACTCTGCCATCTTTCCAGAAGTGTCTTATAATTGATTTTTGACATTTCATTATACCAAAACAAATAAAAACAAGAATAAATATAAAGGTAAAAAAGATCACCCAAAATATCCCATATGCCCAATTTCCCTTATTGTTTTTTGTCTTTATTTGCTTACTCACTTCTCCGTACACTGGATAGAATCAACAGTATCAGGTGCTTTCCTTTAGCAACTCCAAAACACCATAAACTAAAAAGGGATATCTATGTAATGTATAAGGACAACCTCCAGGATAAACTCTTGACTCTGCTTGAACTCTTTCAGCCACTAAACTATTTTGCCTCGTTTCTCTTCCTCATTTTAGTCAAGAAGGCTTTCTCAGTCCCATGATGGTGGGTCTCAGCTCATCCAGGGAGTTTCATCCCACATTGCCAGGGAGATTTGCACCCTTGGGAGTCATGCCCCACATTGTGGGGAGGGCAGTGAGTTCACCTGCCAAGTTGGCTTAGAGAGAGAGGTCACATGTGAGCAACAAAAGAGTTTCTCTGGGGGGTGACTATTAGGCATAATCATAAGTAGGTTTAGCTTCTCTTTTGCAGGAATAAATTTCATAAGGGCAAGCCCCACAGTTGAGGGCCTAGCCCAATGCTTATGAGAATATCAGGTTTTCCTTAGGTGAGGAGGCTTGATATTTCCACCTTTTTCCCCAGTCCCTCAAGGGGACTGTGCAAAATTTTTTTTTATCTGTTGCCCAGATTACTCTGGGATGTAATGGGACATCACACTAACCTGTACAAGCCAACAAGATCTCACTGCCTATTCAAGGTTCTACTGATAATATAAATTTGCACCAAATAAGCATCTCTTCCTTTCATTTCATACAGAAGATGAAGTTATGAAATAGTCAATACCATCTTTTATCCCTTTGTCTGATCTACCTTAGTCCTATCCAGGTCAGCTTCATTCAAATCTCTAGTTGAAGTCTGAGCAGTTTTTCAACTTTTTTAACAGTTGCTGTAAGGGCTGACTTTCATAGTTTCAGACCTCTAACTCTGAGACTGGGGTGTTCACATAAATATTCAAAGTTTCAGGGAACAACAAGGTTATACAGAAATAGCTCACTATTTCAGAATTTGGAAATAACAGTTACAAGTCCAGAGGAAATGTGACTGCTCTAAGAGCTTACAATCTAGGAACTTTACAATGGGCCCCAACCTGATAATCCCTGTTCTTGATTTAAGTTCTATGAGGTTGTATATTATAGTTAATTCATATGAGTGAGGCAGATAATATTAGTCCTTTTGTTTCTGACATTTTAGTAAACATACAACAAGAGGGTACCTTCACTCAAGAAAGGCCGATCAAGGTCTGGGTTTCTCTGTCATATGGGAAGGCACATGGTGATGTCTGTGCTTTGGGTTTCAAATGGCTTTCTCAGCATCTCAAAGTGTCTATATCTTAGTTTCATCTCTCCACTCTCTGTGTGAGTTCTGAGCATTGTGTCAGCTCTTTTAAGGACTTCAGTAAACTAATTAAGGACCATCTTGAATGGGCAGGGACACATCTCCATGGACCCATGGATTCAAAGAACAGGGCTTTTCTGTAGTACATAACATTTTAAAACCAGCACACCCATTTATCCAATTTTTTTACTTTAGAATCTTGTGATCAGTAAAATCAGCCCCTAATGTTTATTAATTAAGGGTCTTGGGTCAGCCCAGAAATAACCCACCCCAGTGCAAAGTTATCTTGATAACCAAAAATGGCTCTAACCAAAGTGAGCCTGCCTAACATGTGCAGTATCTTAGACTTTAACCTACAAGTCACCTAGACCTCTTTATAATACTAAAAATCATGCCCATTATATTAAGGCTGCCATTTTCTTACATATATTCTGTGATTAAGCATGTAATCAATCTGTGCATGCTCAATAATTAAATCACTTCTAATGACATCATCTGAAGCCATTGTTCTCATTATCCTAAAATCTGCCTATCTTTTAATACTACAAAATTATCAGAATTACTACTTCAGGGAGACAGATTTTGGGACCGATAGGCCATCTGATCTCCTGCTTCATGCCTGCAGTAAACTTTTTCTCTCTTTGAAACACCAATGTCTCAGGAATTGCTTATTTGAGTGCATCAGGCAAAAGAATTTGCTGCCTTTGAGTTTGGAAGCTTGGGAGAAGCTGTTGGAATCTACTCCTAGATGACAGTAATGGTCAAGTCATGATATGTAAATGATAACAGTCACAGTATCTTCTTTCTATATTGAACAACTCAGCTTGCTTTGCTAGTGATGTATTCTCTGCCTCCATTAGCACTAGAAAGAGATGGTGGCTTTCCAGTGGTAGTCAGGAATGATCACTTATATGGATTGACAATAGTATTTTTAGTTTATTATTTATCTTTTAAATGTATCATTCAGCATATTTTTTCCTTTATTTAGAGAAACTATGGGTTTGTAGAACATCATCATAAAATACAGGATTCCCATGCACCACCTGTTCTAGTTTGCTAGCTGCCAGAATGCAATATACCAGAAACGGAATGGCGTTTAATATTAAGTTGCAAGTTTATAGTTCTAAGGCCATGAAAATATCCCAATTGAAGCAATTCTATAAAAATGTCCAAGTTAAGGCATGAACAAGAGTTTACCTTCACTGAAGAAAGGCCGATGAAGTTCAGGGTTTCTCTCTCAATTTGAAAGTCACATGGTGAACATGGCAATGCCTGCTAGCTTTCTCTCCAGGCTTCTTTTTTCATGAAGTTCCCCCAGTGAGCATTTTCCTTCTTCATCTCCAAAGGTCTCTGACTGTGTAGACTCTCATGGTTTTTCTGGCTCTTCTGTTCTCCCCAAAATGTTTCCTCTTTTAAAGGATTCCAGTAAACTAATCAAGCCCCACCTGGAATGGGTGGGGTTACATCTCCATCTATTCCAGGTTAATACCCACAATTGGGTGAGTCACATCTCTGTGGAGATAATCTAATTAAATTTCAATCTACAGTACTAAATAGGGATTAAAAGAAATGGCTGCCTCCCCAAGATAGATCAGGATTAAAACATGGTTTTTGTAAGGTTCATAATCCTTTCAAACTGGCACACCAACCTATTATTAACACATTGCATTGGTGTGGAACATTTGTTACAATCTACGATAGCATATTTTTATAATTGTAATATTAACTATAGTCCATTGTTTGGGTACATTCACAAGATTTTGCAATCATCACCATTATCTAATTCCAGAACATTTTCACCACCCCCAAAAGAAACTCCATACTCATTAGCTAGTAGATAAGTTGAAAGAGAAGTCTCAAATTGTAAGGATTCTATATTATTCACTGAAAAAGAGAAGTCATATACTGTAAATATAGGGCATAAATGACAGGTGATGCTTAGTTATGAAATTCAAACAGCTGAAGCAATGTTCTTTACCAGCCCTAGCTGGGTCCCCCTCGTTATTTGACAATATTTAATTTTTTGTTAACTCCCTCTTGCATTCTCTGCACCAGTTGTTCTAAACTTTTGCCACTCTTCTTACATCCCCAACTCTCACCTCTTCAAAAATTACTTCATAATCTTTTAATTTTCCTTAATCTCCTTATCTTCCTTATTTTTCAATTTGCATACAATAAAATCCACTCTTTTTGGTTTATGGTTCTATGAATTTTGACAAATGCATACAGTCACGCAACCAGCACAATAATGAAGATTAAAAACAGATACAGTATACCCCACCCCCAAATTCTTGCACTGCTGCCTATAGTTAAACCCTCCTCCAACCCTCAGCCTATGGCTCCCAATCCTCAGCTTATGACAATGACTGATCTGTTTTCCATCCCTATAATTTTGTCTTTTCCAGAATGTTATAAAAATGGAATCATATAGTATGTAATCTTTTCAATTTCACTTAACATAATGCATTTGAGATTTTGTAACAATAACTTTAAATATAATCTTAAAACTGTAAGCAAGGTAGAAATTGTACTAATGGACTTTAAACTTAACTTAAAACAGCCTTTAAATGCATTAAAACTGGAAGCAAGCTGTGAGTGAGAGCTTTTAGTCTCATAATGGAGAAATATATAAATGTAAAGTCTGCACAGAGATATGAATATGACCTCATCTATTACCCCAGACCTTCCAGATATGAATAAACTTTCATCTATAGCCCCAGACTTGGAGGCACCTTTCTCAAGATTCACAGAGGATGTAAATCCTAAAAGAAGTAGGAAATAACTGAGTTTAAAATTAAAAAAAAATTTGACAATTCCCCAGATCTCTGTCACCTGTTTACTAAGATGATTCTCTCGCTTTGTCTCTGATGTGTATAAAAGCCAATGGAGGGTTCTGGTAAGATGGTGAATAGGATAGATCCAGTTCATCCCTGCTCCAAGGGACAGATAAAGAAGTAACAGGAAGGCAACTGGGATAGTGATTACAGGGTATAAGAGACCTGGTAGGGTCTTCTGCACCACATAGGGAGGCTCTGGTTAAGATGCAGAGAACCGGGGACCGTCCAGCTAGTGCAAACAGCCTAACATACCCCTTTCCAAATGGAGGCCCAGAGCCCTCAGGAGTGCACAGACAGGGAGATGGGAATAGGAAGTAAGCCAAGCTGTGTTCCTTGAAAACGCTACCCTCATGTGTGCTGCCCCTGTCCTGCCACTCCCCCGACACCCGATGCACCTGAACCTCGTCACCCATACCCCCACTGCACTCCAAGCCCCCCCCCCCCCAGCCCAATCCACCTCTCCGCACAACAATGCCCCAAACCCCTGCCCCACACATGCACATGTGCTGGCTCCAGCCCCAGCCCAACTCACCTCTCCAGTGCAAACACAGTCTCATCTGGCCCCTCCCAAGGCTGGTGCACCTATGCCCAGGCCCTCGACCTCCCCTCCCCCTCCCTGCTCCCTGCAGGTGGTCGCCTGTACTTCCCAGCTGTGAGTGCTCATTTTCATACCCGGAATACACCCACCCCAGCCCGTACAGTCTCACAACACCGCCCCCCACCCCCACCTCAGCTCTGAGCACCCATTCATCAGTGTCCAGCCATCCAGATCCATGTATTCCCCTGCATGCACCCCTGCCAAGCCCCCAACTCTGGGCAAGTACAGACCTGTGAATGTGGGCCATACCTGCCCCTAGCCAGCAATAAGCACAACCCTGCCCCGCTGCCCCTGAGCACTATGCTGGGAGCATGAGGACCCAGCCCCCCAGGCCTGTGCACGTGCACAGCCACATTCTCCTCACTGGGTGCCCAAACATCCGTGCACTGACCTCTTGACCCCTGTACCCCAATTCTCTGCCCGAACACGTGCATACCCTTGTTCCACCCTCGGGCACAGGCACACAGCACCGACACCTGTCAGGTACTCATGTGCACATCTGTGCTGCATAGCCCCCACCCTGCACATGTGTGCACCCCTGGCACAATCCCCTCTGCACTTGCGCACCCATGCCAGGGCACCACCCACCCGACATCATCTGCCCCTGACCCACATCCCGCAACCCCTGCGACCTGTGTCCCAACCTTACACACTCACACATCCACATCCTGGCCCTCCTAGATACCACTCTCTGCACAAAGACACACCCACGCCCTGCTCTCGCTGTGCCCCGAAATCTGTGTGCCATGCCACACACCATGTTAGTCATAAACCCCACACTCAACGCGCCCATCCACATCCTGCCTGCACACCAGTCCCTGTGCATCCACACAGCCCCCATCTGCCATCCACCGTGCCATACCTCTGTTTCCCTCATGCCGAATCCTGCTCCTGTGCTCCAAGGCCTGCCTGAGCTGCACCCCAAGCCCACAGCCCCTGGACTGCATATCCACAATCCTGCACCCCACTCTCCACACTAACAGGTACTAGCATAGTTCCAGACCACTGTTTATACCTGCATCACAACCCATCACTGCATTATTGTGCCTTGCCCCATTCCCCACATCCCGATCCACATCCATCCTAGAAATACAAAGCTTTAGACTACTGAAGGAAATCAACTTCCAAACTAACCCTATCAAGATATTTACATGCCTCGAAGGCAACAGATCACTAAGCATATCAAGATGCAGACAGATATAGCCCAGTCTAATGACTAAATTCAAACACCAGAGGAGATACGGACTTCAGAACAAGTAATCAAAGATGTTCATATAATTTTACTAAATAGAATCAATGGGGTGGCTAATGACTAAAGGAGATGAAGAAGACACCAGAAGAGCATAAAGAGGAATTTGAAAGAATAAGTAAAAAAAAAAAAAAAAAAAAAAAAAAGCAGATATCACAGTGATTAAAGATGCTGTAGACCAAGTAAAAAATATACTAGAGGTGCCTGCTCATGCAAAAAAAAAATACATATATATATATATATATATATACTAGAGACATACAACAGCAGATTTGAAGAGGCAGAAGAAAGAATAAGCAGACTAGAGGACTATCAACTGAATTTGAACACACAAAAGAGCAAATGGCAAAAATAAGATGGAAAAATTTGAATTGGATCTCAGGGAAATGATGGACAAATCAAAGCACACAAATATAAGAATCATTGGTGTCCCAGAAGGAAAAGAGTAGAATAAAGGGCTAGGAAGAGTAGTGAGGATATATTAGGGGAAAGTACCCAACATTTATAAAAGACATAAATATGCAAATCAAAGAAGCCCTGAACTCCAAATAGAATAAATCCAAATAGGCCTTCCTCAAGACAAATACCAATCAGTCTGTCAAATGTACAAGACAAGCAGCAAGAGAAAAACAATGTACTACATACAAGAGAAACCACATAAGATTGAGTTCTGCTACTCAACTGGTACTAGAGGCAAGAAGGCAGTGGTATGATACATTTAAGATTCTGAAAGAGAAAGATTTCCATAAAATAATTCTGTACCCAGACAAATTGTCCTTCCTGAGGGAGAGATTAAAATTTTCACAGACAAACAAATGCTGAAAGAATTTGTCAACTAGACACTGGCCTTACAAGAAATACTAAGGGGAGTTTTGGCAGCTGAAAAAAAAAAAAAGACAGGAGAGGAAGGCTCGGAGGAGAACACACATTTGAAGAGTACCAATAAGGGTAACTTAAAGGATAAAAAGAGAAGGAGAGAAAAGAATATATAAATCTGACAAATAAAATCCAAAGGATAAGACTGTGGATTCTAGAAACACGTTTACAGTAATAACTTTTAATGTTAATGGACTAAACTCACCTATTAAAAGATACAGATTGGCATAATGGATTAAGAAATATCCAACCATATGGTGCTTACAAGAGACTCATCTTACACCCAAGGAAACAAATAGATTATAAGTGACAGGATGGAAAAAGATGTTCCACACAAGCTGTAACCAAAAGAAAGAAGGAATAGCTCTACTAATGTCAGACGAAATAGACTTTAAGTGTAAAGCCATCATAAGAGACAAAGAAGGACACTATATATTAGTAAAAGGGAAAATTCACCAAGAAGAAATAACAATCATAAATGTTTATGCTCCCAATCAAGGAGCTCCAAAGTACATGAGACAAATATTGGCAAAACGGAAGGGAGCAATATATGTTTCAACAATGATACCTTCAATACACCACTCTCCTCTATAGCTAGAACAACCAAAAAGAGGGTCAATTAGGACGTAGAGAACTGAAGCAATCTGATAAATGAATTAGACCTGACACATACAGGTCATTACACAAAAAAACACCAGGATGTACATTCTTCTCTAATGCTCATCGAGCATTCTCCAGAATAGATCTTATGCTGGGGCACAAATGGGTCTTCATAAATTTTAAAATATTGAAATTATTCAAAGCACTTTCTCTGATCACAATGGAATGAAGTTGGAAATCAATAACTGCCAAAGGAGTAGAACTTTCACAAATATATGGAGATTAAATAGCACACTTAAACAACCAGTGGGTCAAAGAAGAATTTTCTGGAGAAATCAGTAGCTATGTGGAGACAAATGAAAATGAGAATACAACTTATCAGAATTTATGGGATGTGACAAAGGCTGTGCTGAGAGAGAAATTTATTGCCCTAAATGAAGAAGAAAGAGCAAAAATCAAGGACTTAACTGCTCACCTGGAGGAACTTGAGAAAGAACAACAAACTAACACTAAAGCAAATAGAATAAGAGAAATAGCAAAGATTAAAGCAGAGTTAAATGAGTGGGAGAACAAAAGAACAATAGAAAGAATCAATAAAACCAAAAGTTGGTTCTTTGAGAAAGTTAATAAAATCGATGCACCACTAGCAAGACTGACAAAGAAAAAGAGAGGATGCAAATAAGCAAAATCATTAATGAGAGAGGGTCGTTACCACAGACCCTGAAGAGATAAAAAAAATCATGAGGATAGAATGAACAACAATATGCCAATACACTGGACAACTTAGATGAAATCGACAAATTGCAGGAAACACACGAACAAGCTACACCCACTCAAGAAGAAATAGAAGATCTCAATAAACCAAGCACAAGTAAATAGATTCAACCAGTCATCAAAAATCTTCCTACAAAGAAAAGCCCAGGGCCAGATGGCTTCACAGGGGAGTTTTATCAAACATTCCAAAAAGAACTAACACCAATCCTGCTCAAACTTAAAATAAAAAGTGGAAAAAGGAGCACTCCCTAACTCATTTTATGAAGCTAATATCACTTTAATATCAAAAACAGGAAAAGATGCTATAAGAAAGGATCTCCCTAATGAACATAGCCAATCTCCCTAATGAACACAGATGCAAAAATTCTCAACAAAATACTAGCAAATCAAATCCAACAACACATTAAAAGAATTATACACCATGACCAAGTGGGATTTATACCAAGAATGAAAGATGGCTCAATACAAGAAAATCAATTAATGTAATACAGAATATTAACAAATTGAAAGGGAAAAAGCATGTGATGATCTCAATTGATGTTGAAAAAGCGGCAAACTTCAACATCCTTTTCTGATAAAAACACTTCAAAAGGTAGGAATCAAAGGTAATTCCTTCAATATTTCTTCAATATAAAGGGCATATATGAAAAAACCATTGAGCATTATACTCAATGGTGAGAGACTACGCTTTCTCCTGAAGATTGGAAATGAGACAAGGATGCCCTCTGTCACAACCATTATTCAACAATTTACTAGAAGTTCTAACTAGAGCATTTTGCAGGAAAAAAGACATAAAAGGCATCCGAATAGGAAAGGAAGAAGTAAAACTTTCATTATTTGTAGATGACATGATGCTATACTTGGAAAATCCTGAGAAATCTACAACAAAGTTACTTGAGCTAATAAACAAATTCAGCTAGGTGGTGGGTTATAAAATTAACATGCAAAAATAGTCATGTTTCTATATGCAAGCAATGACCTGAGGAGTCAATTAAGGAAAAAATTCCATTCAAAATAGCAACTAACAGAATCAAGTATCTAGGAAGTATCTAGGAATGAACTTGACTAGGGATGTAAAGGACTTGTACACAGGAACTGCATAACATTGCTAAAAGAAATCAAAGATCCAAATTGCTGGAAAGACATTCTCTGCTTATGAATAGGAAGGTTAAATATAGTTAAGATGTCAATTCTACCCAAATTGATCTACAGATTCAAAACAATACCAGTCAAAATTCCAACAACTTATTTTTTAAGTCTTGGAAAAGCTAGTTACCAAGTTCATCTGGAAGGGAAAGAGACCCAGAATAGCTGAAACCATCCTAAAAAAGGAAGTATGAGGTGGCAGGATTAACACTTTGTGATTTTAAAACTTATTATAAAACCACAGTGATCAAAACAACATGGTACTGACACAAAGATAGAAGTATTTACCAATAGAATCAAATTGAGAGCAAAGAAATAGACAACCACATCTATGGTAAATTGATCATCAACAAAGACCCCAAATCCACTGAACTAGGACAAATAGTCTTTTCCAAAAATGGGCATGGGAGAAATGGATATTAATAGACAAAAGAATGAAAAAGGACCCTTACCATACATCCTATGCAAAAATTATCTCGAATTGGATTGAATACCTAAAGAACCAGTACCAGAAATCTCATAGAAGAAAATGTAGGGAAACATCTTTCAGACCTAGTAATAAAAGGTAGCTTCCTAAACTTTACACCCAAAGCACAAGCAGTGAAAGGAAAAAATAGATAAATGGGAACTCCTCAAAATCAAATGCTTCTGCACCTCAAAAGTCTTTGTCAAAAAGATAAAGATGCAGCCAACTCAATGGGAGAAAATATTTGGAAATCACACATCAGATAAAGGCTTGATATCCTGTATACATAAAGAAATCATACAGTTCAACAACAAAAGAACAAATAACCCAAATATAAAATAGGCTAAAAATATGAATACACATTTTTCTGAAGAGCAAATAAGGATGGCTGAAAAGAACATGAAGAGAGGCTCATTTTCATCAGGTATAGGTGAAATTCAGGTCAAGGCTACATGGAGACATCTTTAAGAATGGCTGCTATTAAACAAATAGGAAACAAAAAATTAGAAAGGATATGGAGAAATTGGTACACTTATGCACTGCTGGTGGGAATGTATAAAGTTACAGCTACTATGGAAGAGAGTTTGGTGGTTCTTCATAAAATGAAATATCGAGTTGCCTATATATGAACCCACAATACCACTACTCAGTATATACCCAGAAGAGCTGAAAGCACTGTCACAAACAGACATTTTCACACCGATGTTCATAGCAACATTCTTCACAATTGCCAAAAGATGGGAACAATCCAAGTGCCTATCAACAGATAAATGGATTAACAAAATGTGGTATATGCCTACGATGGAATATTATGCAGCTGTAAGATGAAATGATGTCCTGAAGCACATGACAAGATGGATGAGCCTTGAGGTCATAATGCTGAGTGAAATAAGCCAGTCACAAAAGGATAGATACCATTTGATTCCACTTTTATGACCGTGGTAAAGGTAAAATCAGAGCCTTATAATACAGACTATATGGAACCTAGAGATACACGGAAGCTAGAGTGGGTGAAAAGTTAGCTGATGAGGTTGAACTTAAATAAGAAAGGGACTAGGTAGACATGAAGGTGGTTCACTAGTGGGTCTATCAGTAAGATTACCATATTGAAGGTGAACATGATTGAAAGGGGTTTTATAGATTCATGTGTCCCCCTGATTAACACTACAAATATAAATAATTTCTTCTATGAACTAGTACAAAGGTATGAATCTTGTACAGAGAGTGTATATGTTTGGGTTATAGGGGGAAAACTGCTATTACATGCTATGGGCTATGTTTTTAACAGGGAAACGTCAACAGTACCACAGCAATACCAGGGATAAATAATGGGGAAGGGGAGGGACAAGTGTTAAGGGGAGGTTTAGATTTTCTATTTGGTGAGGGTGTGTTTATTGGCTATCTTTCTCTTGGGAACAATGAAATTATCTAGAATTGAGAGTGTTGATGGACTGTTGACTTTGCACATTATACTCAAGGCTTAGTAGATGGAGGTGGCTGAATGATGCATGGACTGAGAAGTAGATTGGCAAATGATGGTGTATACATATGATTGAATATTGTGCAGCTACAAAAAGGAACAAAGTTGTGAGGATTGGAATGATGTGAATGAATCTGCAGGACATTTTGTGAGGTAAAATAAGCCAGAAACAAAAGAGAAAACATTGTATGTCTCATTTATAAAATTCTTATAAGAAAACAGGGGCCTATATTGTAAGCTCTTATGGCAGTCACATTTAGTCTGGAGTGGTAATTGTTATTTCTGGATTTTGAGGGTCTCTTTTATGTATGTATAATCTGGTATTTAGAAATATGAATGAAGCCAATCAGGTCTGGATTAAGGTAATTCAGAACACAGTGTTAAGGAAGACATTGTCTTTATTTTAGAACTCTTTGAGAAAAAAAGAAGAAAGATTTATTTTGCCCATAATCTAAGTTTTCTGTGGTACATAACCTAACTCAACCTGTCTGGATAGGTCATTTAAACAGTCCAAACACAGGGAGCCCAGAATAAGAATGAGGGCCCTTAATCCGGTATATCTTAATATAATAACTGGATACCTCCCAGAGTATATGAAACTAATAACCAAAAAGTATTGGCAAATTCCTGACTTACTTCCTGAGGGCCTCTTTTGTTGCTCAGAAGTGGCCTCTCTCTCTCTAAGCCCAATTCTGCAAGTGAAATCATTGCCCTTCCCCCTAAGTGGGACACAGCATCCAGGGGTGAAAGTCTCCCTGGATCAGGGTTAAAATATGGCTTTTCCAGGGCACATAATCCTTTCAAACCGGCACACCTTGTAAGACAGTAAGATTAGACTGGGCAATCTTTAAATTCCTTTTCATTTCTAATGACTCCAATTCCTATAACAATAGTATGTGTTCATTTCTATATATAGCATAAGAACAGTAGGAGAAAGGAAAATTAGAGGCCAATCTTATTCATGAACACAGATATAAATACTCAATGTTAGCACACAATATCCATTAAGGTACAAAAAATAAAATAAATCAGGACCCATTAGGGTTTATTCTGGGAATGGAAGGATGGTTTAACATTAGAAAATCAATCAATGGCATTCATATTAATATATGAAAGAACACTATATGAGTGTCTCAATGGATGCAGAAAATACATTTCATTAAAAAATTCAGTACTCATTTATGGTGAAAATTCTTAACAAACTTGAAATGCTAAGGTATTTTCTTAAACCAGTAAAAGACATTTACCAAAAACCTATAGCAAACATTCTTAATGATGAAATTTTAGACAGCTTCTCTTTCAATTCAAGACCAAACACACCAACACCAATCTCTTCAATATTGTACTGAAGGTCCTAAATATCAGAATAAGACATGAAAAAGAAAAGACACAAGGATGAGGGAACAAAGGAACAAAGTGATATTATTTGTGGTTGGAATGACTGCATATATAGAAAATCCAAAAAATTTCACTGAGGTGTAATCGGAACTAATGACATAAGATTAATGGACATAAGATTAATATAAAAAGTATTGTTATATACCAACAAAAACCATTATGAGGGTGGTGCGATGGTGGCTCAGTGGCAGAATTCTCACCTGCCATGCCGGAGACCCGGGTTTGATTCCTGGTGCCTGTCCATGCAAACAAACAAACAAAACATTATGAGAAGATTTTTACAACATGTATTGATAACTCTGCCTTAAAAATTCTTGACAGATCTAAATGTTTCAGAGCACAGCCTCTGGAATCAGACTTCCTAGGTTTGAATCTGACCTCTAATACTTACAAGCTGTGTGACCTTGGACAAATTACTTAACCTCTCTGAAATCCATTTTCTCCCTCTGTAAAATAAAGATAAAAATAATACCTGCCTCTTGGATATGGCCTAACGTTTCAGAACAGTGGTTCCAGAGTCAGACTGCCAGAATTTAAATCCTGTTTCTGACACTTTCTAGCTATAAGACTTTAAACAACCTACCTCTTTGCACTTTGGTTTCTTCATGCCTAATATGGGGCTAATAAAGATACCTACTCAAGGGGAATTTGAGTATTGAATGAGATAATTCACATGGAAATGCTTAGAATCAAATAAGCAAAAATGTTTCCCTGGGTAGCTTATCCTGAATGGTTCCATGATGCTGGTTTCCTGCAGCTTTCCAAAAACTGAAACATGCTGGTGAGGAATTTCTACGGCAGATGCTGGTTTCCTAGTTTTGAATTGGTACAATTGTCTGGCAGACAAATATCCAGGTGACGAATTCATAGCAGCCTATTAAAATGTTGCTAAACACACTTGCCAACTTCATAATCACTGATGTGATACAGCTCTAATTTTGTTCATAGGCAAAGAAGTTCCCTCTTACATGGGACTTGGTCCTGTTCTGTCCTTAAGCAGCTGTGCACCACCTTGAACCAGTGTTTTCACCTCTCTAGGCCTTGTTTTGCCTACCTGTAAAAGGAGAAGATTAGTTTAAGTGAATTCTCAAATCCCTTCCAGGATAGCACTTTCTGAACTTATATATGTACAAACATCCCCCAATAATTTGCCCCCTGTTTGCCGAGCCTACTGGGGAGCCCAGCTCTCTTTCCACAGCTGGTTTTTCATTCCTTCAAAGTCCCCCCAACTTGGCTTTAACAATGGACCAATTCTAATTTGGTTAACAATTGTTGAAGAATCATTTAACACTTCTAACTTCTTTAAGAACAAATTCTTAAGGTACAGTCTATTGTGTTATTTCTGAGCCTGGGTAATTGCCTTAACAGCTTTTCAGTTTGTCTAGCTGAACACAGCAGAAATACATAAAAATTGTCCAGAATAATGTTGGCCCAGCTTGGGATCTGCTTGGCTTCCAGGGCAATTTCTTTGCAAAATACCCTCTAAATGATATACTTTAAAACGTGATAACCCTTAATTTCCCTATGGATAGCAAATCTGTCTTCTCCCTTTTTAATGGCTTTACTCAACAATAGTCCGTTTCTGTCCTTTCTGTTTCACAATTGAAATAAGATACCAAAGAAACCTCATTCTAAAGCTCATAATGATGCAGGTCTTGTTAGCAGACAGCCCCCACCCCACCCTACTTACTGACCTGGGTTTCATAAGTCTTGTGAGTGAGATCAGAGTTCAGGGCCATGAAGTCCCATATGCCAGCTGAAATAGCCAATGAAGAAAAACACTGAAACAGAGAGCCTTTCCCAAGTATAGAAATGAGATCTTTGCTAGAAACCTAAGTGAGGCTGGACCAGACTTTCTCCAAGTGTGGTCTGAGGACCACTCACAGCAGCATCAAAGAAGGGAGGGATGTCTGTTCACATATGTCATTGGTAACAGAGTCCAGCAGGAGGTAGAAACAGGGTAAGATAATGGGTAATTGGAGCTGAAGGGATACAGACGGTGTAACAGGACTAGATACAAAAACTCAAAAATGGACAGCACAATAATACCTAATTGTAAAGTAATCATGTTAAAACACTGAATGAAGCTGCATCTGAGCTATAGGTTTTTGTTTTGTTTTGTTTTGTTTTGATTTTACTATTATTACTTTTATTTTTTTCTCTATATTAACATTCTATATCTTTTTCAGTTATGTTGCTAGTTCTTCTAAACTGATGCAAATGTACTAAGAAATGATGATCATGCATCTATGTGAGGATGTTAAGAATTACTGATTGCATATGTAGAATGGTATGATTTCTAAATGTTGGGTTAATTTCTATTTTTCCGGTAATTAAAAAAAAAAAAAGAGAAGGGGTAATTGGAGCTGAAGGGATACAGACTGTACAATGGGACTGGATATAAAAACTCAGAAATGGACAGCACAATACTACCCAATTGTAATGCAATTATGTTAAAACACTGAATGAAGCTGCATGTGAGGTATAGGTTTTTTGTTTTTTTTTTTTTCTTTCTATTATTGTTTTAATTCTTATTCTGTTGTCTTTTTATTTCTTTTTCTAAATCGATGCAAATGTACTAAGAAAGGATGAATATGCAACTATGTGATGTTATTAAGAATTACTGATTGTACATGTAGAATGGAATGATTTCTAATTGTTTTGTTAATTCTTTTTTTAATTAATAATAAATAAATAAACTTTTTACTAATTAAAAAAAAAAAAGAAGGGAGGGAGGGGCTTGTTAAACCTGTAAACGCCTAAGTCCTATACCCCAGACTTATTGATGGACTCAGGGAGTTTGCAAGTTTAAACAACTCCCTGTACAGTTCTGATGACCAGAGTGTTCAGATCACACCAAAATTTGAGAATCTCTTTTTTTAGTCCTTCTCGATTCCTACCCCATTCAAAAGCACTTCAGTATAAATTATACTTATTGAGACCTATTATGTGCTTTAAACACCAGGATCCTATGGGAGAACTTAGCTTATGATTTTCCTCACCTTCTGATTACCCTTGAAAATGAACCAAGTGTAACCTCAAACTCATGTTTCTAGAATACCAAAGGGTAGGGGCTAATTTTACTAATGGCCTTTAGCCTGAACTGTGCTGATGGTAGAAAGCTACATTTTAAATTGCAAGCTGGATACATCAATTTTCTAGTAAGTGCCTTAATCTAGTCAATGCTTAATGAGCTCATCAGAGCAGCCTGGGCTAACAAGAGATGCTTGCTTCGGCTTCTTGGAAGCTGTGATCCACAGGATACGAGACCATCGAGGCCTTAGCCCAGAGGTCCTCAAACTTGAATGTGCATCAGAATCTCCCGGGTAGCTGACATAACATACTGATTACTGCCCCCTCACCCAAGTGATTTTGATTCAATTGATCTGGGTGGAACTAAAATCCAGAAAACTACACGATTAACAAGTCCCCCACCCCAGTTGGGACCACACTCTGAGAAACCATGCGCTGGATAATGGCAAGGGAAATTACATTCACACCTCATAAAAAGGCATTATTTCCTTTTTCTTAAATTACTTATTTTAAAATTTTCTTAAAAAATATAACAACAAACCATTATTTCCTTTTGACATACACCGAGAAACAAACTGGTTGAGAGACTTGTGTTTGCCATGCTTTCACCAAACCTACCTGAGCTCCTTTAAACAGATAGATCTCATTCTCTTTCACTGGAGCTGAAGGGGTATTGGTAAAGTTTTGGCAAAAAGTTAGACTCCTGGTTCTTTGCTTTCTGGATCAAAAGTTCCTTCAGAAATGATCATGGTGATGAACGCACAACTATGTGATGATATTGTGAGCCATTGATTGTGACCATGTCAAGAATATTTGTATGTCAAGAATGTTTGTATGTCTCTTCATTGTTTATAATAAAAGTATTTTTTAAAAAGTCCCTTCAGTCCCACCAATTATCCCCTCCCCATGTTATCTGCCTTTCTAGCTGCCTTTCATGAAACCATCTGCATGGTGGGAATCTTAGAGTCACTCTCTTGTGGATTTCTTCCCACTGGGAATGAGACCACAATGTGGAGGCCAATGCCAGCCAATTTTCATGCTACTTTTGAGGGCTTCAGGATACTCAGTGGATTGTCACATGGGAGACCAGGTAAAAGGGTGTGGATGGGTCAGGACAAATTCAAATCAGTTTGGAAAACAGTTTTACAGACAGTGGTGTGACTTGAGGATGGCTGTGGAGGTAGCAGCCTTACCCCAGTGGGACTGCCTGACTCAAGTTAAACTGGGAGCTCCTCTCACAGCCCCAACTACAGTCTTTGCATCATCCATGCTTCCTTTGGGGGCACAAGAAATCTAACCAATTTTCTAGAACAGCACCATCCAATAGAACTTTCTTCTATAGTGGAAACGTTCTATATCTTCACTATCCAATACTGTAGTTTCTAGCCACGTGTGGCCACTGAGGATTTGAGACTGAGGAACTGAAGTTTTAATTTAATTTAATTTTAATTTAAATAGTTAATTTAAAGATAGCTAGTAACTAACGAGTTGCACAGCCCAGTTCTAAAATCAAGAGTTATAGCTCCCTATCACCACTGTATTTACTGGGGGTGAAGGGTAATGCCCCAACCAACAAGAATGAGCTCCCTTTCCCTCTCTTTCCAAACTTGCAGATATACATAACATCCTTAGATAGCTTCTTTATGTAGCCACTCTCCCCCAAAACAAAGAAACAAACCAAAAACAAAAATGTACACAAAGAAAGCGAAAACAAATTTGCAGAACCTGAGTTGTCAGGCTTTTGTACTTTAGAAATGCTTGCAGTGCCATCTGCTGTTGGTGGCTGGGTAGCTTGAATCCTGCAAGGATTGGGGCTGAGCACTGAGGGGTGATACCAGTGGGCAATAGGAACAAATGTGTTGACAAGATGGGACCCCAAGAGAACTGGAGAATAATTACCAGTCTGCTTTTCCCCAACCCCACTCTCCACCATAAACACAGCCAAACACACAGTGTTCTCACCTTTTCCTCCTTCTTATCAAAGCTTGTACTAGCTCTTGTCTGGTTGAAGGAATCTTATACAGAAATCTACAAGTTCTAAATGTTGACATTGGTTTCAGTGGAAACCTGACCCCACACTCTTCCCACCCCGATGTACAGGATTTTGATAAAGGAGTAAATGTCTTAATACAAAGGAACACTACTCTAATGGTGGAATCTCAGGTGCTTGTGACAGGTGGGAAGCTTTGGGTGGCAGTGGTACAAGAATTCTCCTTGGTAACCCTTGAAATTAGAGGTTGTAGGCCTTTGTGCACTTGTGAGAGAGAAACATATTTGGTGAAATGTGTACTCAGTGCTCAGCAACATTTCTGAGGAGAGCTGGGATTACAATAAAAAGTGATCATTTCTAGCACTGTTTTGGGGACATCCTGGGATGTCTCCAATGGTCACAAAGAAGCACTGCACAATCCTCTCAAAATAATGTAATTATGGTAAGAGTAATTAATTACTGTGTAAATACAAATGCTAGTACTATTGTATTTTAGGTTTGTAACTCCAGTTTTTACTTCCTGCAGGATCTAAAAGGCAAATGCATAAAATGTAATGATAAATCAGTGATTTCGGACTCATAAATAAAACATGTAATGTGTGACAAGAACTACATAAAGGTGTAGGGATGATGGAATGGTATAGGAACATAGTTTGGGTATACTATTGAAGTTGGTATAAAAACAAATGAGATTATTACAGATTTAGGATGTTAAATTTAAAAATTATTCAATCATCCCAGTTTGCTTTATACTGAAGACAACTGACTTGAAATACAGTCTCCCAAAATCCTTTGATCTAAATTTAACTTTTTTCTCCCTTCTTCCTCCACAAAGCCTTCCCAGACCCCTCTGGCCCTCAGTGAGCTTTTCCTGTGATGAATTCCTGAATTTATGGTACTTGTTTAGGTGGCATTCAAAGACAATGGAACCTTGCTCATCTTTCTGCGTCCATGTTCTTGCTCTGTTGCCAATGATTTGCTGTCTCCCCAATAAAACTGTAAACATCTTGAGAAAATGGTCAGTGTCAGACACCTTACTTATACCACTTCCTCTGCCCCCTTATTGGGTTATCACAATTTGCAACCCAGATGAATGTTCAATAAACATACAATTGAGAATGAGCAGGAAGCTGTCATAAAGACTATGTCTCTATATAGCTGCAAAAGGGCTTGTTTGGGCCTAGACCAAGTTATAAAGAGCACAAACTGGTGCTGCCACAAGACCAAAAGAAAACACACCAGAAACAGAAGTAAACATAGATTTATCAGGACTTATGAATAGGAGAGATTCTCTGGTGTGGCCGGGTTGGAGGGGTAGCATTCACGGGGGGGGGGGGGGGGGGGGGGGGCGGGGCAGGAGTGCAAGGGGCAATACATATGTGATTTCAGAACAAAGACATTCCATATAGCATGAGGGCACTAGGACTCTAGTATAATCATTAAAGGGGCTTAAGATCTGATGTTTTACTAAGATTAATGTTTAAGACTAAAATACAATCAGTGCAGTTTTACATCCGGGTTTATATTCTTCTCCCTCTGGGGAGATTGTTTACTTTCTAGACCTTTGCTGGTTAAAACAGTCTTGCTGTTTGCATGAGGTCTTATTCCCATTTAGCAGGTGGCCTGAGCTCTGGGCCATCACAGGTTTCCTGCATAAGCATCAACTGCAAGTTTCTTCTGATGTTAAGACTATAAGCAAATTATGTTGAACTCTCTATTTAACCAGCCTGAAATCTGGACCCATCTTCCCAGGGTCTTTTAGCCAGAGATTAAAGAGAGAAACCAGCTTTGGGTGAATGGCTTGTTGGGAAGCCACTGTCCAAGCAACAGGAACAGCAGCCTGACAGGAGTGTAGTCATTGCTCTAACTTGGAGATCATGAGGATAAAGGAAAATATATACACAGCACCTTGTGAGATTGTGCTTTGTTGGCAGCTGGCAAGTGGCAGACCTGTATTAGAAACCAAGGCACACTGGCTTCACAGACTGTGTTCATAGCCACTAGGCTACATTGACTTTTGGAAGAGTCTCCTGTCAATGAAAATACTCACTGTTCCTGGCTTCCAAGCCTTTGCAGCATTCTTTTCCTCTTCCCTCTGCCCATTAAAGCAGGGAATATATATATAATTGTAAACTGCTCTATCCCCAGTGCCTGAAACACAGTAAATGCTAAAGAAAAGTTTCAGAAAGAAGCCTTCTGTCCATACAGTGTTCTGTGATTGCTTTTGTCATTTCACTTACCATCGCTGTGTTGTATAAGGTGGGGCTGCTTGTTTCCACTGTTTCTTGGCTTGTTTCTGGGAATTCTTGAAACAAAGCAGGATGGTGGGTCTAAGTTGTTTAATTGATGTTGTCAATGTCAGTCACAAACCACCAGGAACACACCTGCTGTTGAACAAGTTGGACTGATAACTTGTTGCAGGGATGGAGAAGATACACCATGGAGAACCATAAAGCATCTCAAGAAGATGGTATTAGAAAAGACAGATAGGGCTTAAGCTTTGACTGAATGATTTGGGGGAAGGTCAAAGGAAGTTGTGTTTGAAGGGAGGGTCAAAGGAAGATTGATTGCTGTTCAGTAAGCAGGAGAAATTTTATGATTGGGTATCTCAATTTATCTTATCTAGAGAAAAGGCAGACTAGTGTGAGGCTAAAGTTATAAATATTAAAGAAACAGCAGTTGACTCATGGAGAAACTTCTGGGGAAGAAAGCAGACTAGGGAGCTCCAGGGCTCAATCCTTCCACCAAAAACAACTATTAAACAGACTTTCTTCTCATGGCAGCTACTGGCACACATCCACCATCCTCACAGAAGGCTGCCATTGGGTCCAGGCACTAGTGACAGAAAGGGACATAAAAATCTTCTTCCAGAAATGGACATTGCCAATCACTGACCACTGTTTCTGATTAGCAAATTCATATCACTGGGTGTCCAGCTCTGAAGGCAGCTATTATTTCAACCTGCCTTGGACAAGGGTGGAGGTGGTAGAGATTTAAAGATGCAGCACTTACTCAGGACTGCAGGGGATGGTTAGTTGATCAGCTGCATTTTCTAGGAAGGCTAGGAAAGCTCAGGGTTGGAGAGTCATCAGAGAAGCTTTTGGTGTTCTTCCTGATCTCCTCCTTAAGGCACTTTGGAGCTAGTCTATGCCCCTTCATGCATGCCTGGCTCTACTTTGGCTGGGAAAAACTGACTTGGGATAGCCCTCTCTGGGGTGAACCTCCTCCAAGAATTTGCCTCCAGGCAAAAGCAGATTCAAATGAAAGAAGTATAAAAAACTATAGAGGCAGTCTGGGGCAAAGGCCTATCAGCTTCAAACACCTAGGAGAGGGATGTCTGTCTCCTGGTGTTTCAGTTTGCTAAAGCTGTCAGAATGAAATTTAACAGAAATGGGTTGGTTTTTACAATAGGGATTTATTAGCTTACAATTTACAGCTCTTTGATCATGAAAATGTTCTAATAAAAGCATCAATAGGATGAAAACTGGACACTGAAGAAAGGCCGCTGGCCTCTGTGACACCTTTGCCACATAGAAAGGCACACGGCCAGCATCTACTGACCCTTCACTCTTGGATTCCATTGCTTTCAGTTTCTGATTCTAGTAACTTTCTCTCTGAATGTCTGTGGGTCCTCTCTTTAGCATCTCTGGAGTCTCTCTCCCTTTGGGTGTTTCTCCCTCTAAGCTCTCTCTGGATGTCCCTCTCTCCCCCTCTCTTTCTATCTCCAAACTTCTCTGTCTTTTATCATCTCATAAAGGACTCCAGTAAATGATTAAGACCCCCTTGAATTGGGTGGGTCACATCTCAATTGAAGTAACCATTAGGTTACTTCAAAAGGTCCTTTCCACAATTGGTTTGCACAGAGAAGAATGGATTAAAAGAGTATGGCTTTTTCTGGAGTACATACCAGCTTCAAGCCAGCACACTGTAAGGGAAAGATAAATTTGTAGAGTCTGTTCTGTTCAACTGATATTGCCATTGTGTGACTTTGGTACTAAATTATTGAAATGTGCACTCCAGCTGAAAGGAATGGCTATCCTCTCAGAAGGAGACATAGTTTAAAGTTATCTAGATACCAGGAAACTCCTCTCAGTCCCAAGCCAGTTCCCAGAGGACCACCTGGTCCAGATCACATCAACTAATTGGAATCCAGCCACTACTGTATAAAGATATCATATAAACTGTATGCAGGCAGTTAGATAGAAGAATCTTATGAGAAAGAATCTTATAAGAAAGAGAGAGAGAGTCTCATCAGAATCTTATCCAGGAAAAGAATGCTCTGATGTGGATTTTTACTAATGAGACTCTGAATGCTGTCTCCGAGATTCCCCAGCACTCCTCTTCAGGTGTTGGCGCCATCCTATCTGGTGATATAACTGAGTGTTATTTCTAATAATTTTTAAATTACTTTCCTAATAAGTTCTGTTTTTATATCTCTGAAGTCTGCATTGTCCATGAATCTGAACCTATAAATTAAGTGGCCACAGATACCACGTTGCCTTTTGTGCAACATGCACCTGGGAAGCAGAGGAACTCTAAAACTACTAAGAAGCAGAAATCCAGGACAAGAAAGAGGCCCAGAAAGATAGAGAAAACCCTGCATACTCCATTCATCTTGGGCAGATATTCCTGATAGGAGGACTAGAGCTCAAGAAAATCTTTGTCTTATCACCAGCTGGTTAAAAACTCAAGAAACAGACATCACAGGGAATAAATGCCAGAGTTAAGATTTTAAAATATTAAAAGGTATAGTGTGCAACAAAAGAACATAAGACAAACAAAGAAGGTGGAAATGATGGCCTCCCAAAGGATAAAAATACAGAAAACACTAATGAAGAAGATGAGGATGTGGACATACTGAACAAAGCCTTTAAAAAAAGTGATCTTAAAAGTGCTGCAAGAGATGAAGGAAAAGACAGAGAAAGAACTAAAGGATATCAGAAAAATAATGAATGAACAATATTAGAGTCTAAATAAGGAGATAGAAATTTTAAAAAGAAAACAAATAGAACTACTGGAGATAAAGCCACAATATCTGAAATGAACAATTCCCAGGAGGGTTTCAGCAGCAAATTGGGGTTGGCAGAAGAAAGAATCTGTTAACTCAAAGTGAAAACAATTGAAATGAGTCAGGCTGAGGAGCAGAAAGAAAAAAGAATCACAAAAAGAGAAAATAGCCTAAGAGACCTGTGGGATATTAGAAAGAGAGAAAGGGGAAAAAGGGGTAGAAGTAATGATAGAAAACTTCCTAAACATAGCAAAAGACATGAACATGCACATCAAAGAAGCCCAGAGAATACCAACCACAATAAACATGAAGGAAAACACACCCCAACATATACTGATCATACCATCAAATGCAAAGGACAAGGAAAGTGTTCTGAAAGTTACAAGAGAAAAGCAATGTGTTACTCACAAGGGAGTTCCAATTAATTTGAGTGTGCTTTCTCAACAGAAATCATAGAGGCAAGCAGGAAGTGGGTTGAAAAAGTGCTGAAAGAAAACACTGCAAGCCAAGAAATTTATATGTGGTGAGACTCCCTTTAAAAAATGAGGGAGAGATTAAGACATTCTCAGATAAACAAAAGTTGAGGGAGTTCATCATCACTAGACCTGCCCTATATGCAATGCTAAAGGAAGAGTTTCAAGTGGAAAGAAAGAACACTAGAGAGTGGTTCAAAGCAACATAAAGAAATAAAGACCTTATAGTAACTATAAGGGTTCTTATAAATGCCAGTATTATTGCATTGTATTGCTTGGTATGTAACTCTACTTCTTACTTCCTACAGGTGCTAAAATACAAATGCATAAAAAGTAATGATAAATCCATGTTTCAGGACGTACAATTTACACAGATATAAGTGCTAACAAGTACAAAAAAATGGTGGGAGGAGAGGGATTAAGGGGTATAGGAAATATATGTGTGCATGCTTTTGAAATTAAGTTGCTATCAAACTACATATGATTGTTATATGTGTAGGATGTTAAAACTTAACCCCATGGTAACCACAAGGAAATAGGTGAAAAAATATATACAGACGGAAATGAGAAGGCACTCAATAGGGAACAACACAAACAAAACAAATAAATATGAAAGTAGGGATTAACACAAATGAGGAGGAAAAAAAATCTGTAAGATTTACAAAGGCTAAATAGCAAAATGGCAGAAGAAAGTCCCATATTATCAGTAGTAACCATAAATGTAAATGAAATAAACTCTCCAGTCAAAATCCAGAGATTTACAGAACGGTAAAAAAGCATGACCAAATTATATACTATCTGCAAGAGACTCACATTAAATTAAAGAATACAAGTAGATTGAGGGAGAAATAATGAAAAAAATATATACTATGCAAGTAGTAACTAAAAGAGAGCTTGGGTGGCTATATTAAAATCTGATAAAATAGACAAAGAAAAAAACTATGAGGGACAAAGATGGTCATTATATACTGATAAAGGGGACAATTCAACAGGAAGTTGTAACAATTATAAATATATACACACTGTTTCAGTTTGTTAATGCTGCCAAAATGCAATATGCCATTGGATTTTTAACAATGGGCATTTATTAGCTTATAAGTTACAATTCTAAGGCTGAGAAAATGTCGAAATTAAGGCAGCAACAGGAGGATGCCTTCTCTGAAGAAAGACTGCTGGCATTTGGGACACCTCTATCACATGGGAAGGCACATGGTCAGCATTTGCTGGTCCTTCTCTCCCTAGTCTTGTTGCTGTGATGGTTAGGTTCATGTGTCATGTTGGCCAGGTGATGGTGTCCAGTTGTCTGGTCAAGCAAGCACTGGCTTAACCATTACTGTGAGGACATTTCACGGACTTAAATCACCAGTCAATTGATTGCATCTATGGCTGATTACATTTATGATCAACTAAGGGGACTATCTTCTGCAATGAGAGAATCCAATCAGCTGGATTTAATCCAATCATTCGATGACTTTTAAGGGAGAGGTGATGACTTAAGCAGTCAGAAGAGAGAACTTTCATCTTTACTTCAGGCAACCAGCCTCTCCTGGAGAGTTCATCAAAATTGGAGTTGCCAGTTTGCAGCCTGCCCTACAGAATTTGGATTTGTGTATCCCCACAGTTGCATGAGATAGTTTTATAAAGTCTCATATCTACAGATATTTCTTGTTCTGTTTTCCTAGAGAACCCTGACTAATACAGTTAATTTCAGCTTCTGGCTTCAGTGAGTCTTTCATCTTCTGTGGGTCATTGCTTGCTTCTCCAGGGCTTTTTTCTCTCTATGCTCTCTTAGCTTTTACTGTCCTTTATTCTTTCATAAGGAAGGCCAATAAAAAATTAAGACCCACCTTGTATAGTTAGTCCACATCTCAACTGAAATAACTTAACCAAAATTATCATTCATAATAGGTCTGTACCCACAGTAATGGATTAAAAGAACATGGCCTGGTGAGCATCCGGGTCAAGATGGCAGCTTAACAACGTGCGCGTTTTAGTTCGTCCTCCAGAACAACTGCTAAACAGCCAGAAACAGTACAGAACAGCTCCTGGGGCCACGTCAGTGACCAGACACACAGCGTACCCCAGTCTGGACCAGCTGGACCGGCTGCGAGCACCCCCCAAAACCATGAGTTCCCAAAGCTGTGGCGGCCAGCACCCCTCCCCCACAGGCCGCTTCCCAGAGGGGAAAGGAAAGGACTTTACCAGCAACAGTGACTGGGCACAATCAAACGCCAATTGTGGAACTAATTAACAAATTCTGACTACTAAAAATAGGCCCCCAGCTTAGGTGAACCCGATCAAAGCGGAGGTTGCTCATTTTTGCCCCGGCACCAAGGGGGCAGGACTGACAGAAAAAGGGGGAAAAAAAGAAGGAAACAGGTTTTTGTGGCTGTGTATCTACAAAGGCTTGACTGCCTCTGGATACAGCAGCAGGACTTTTCAGGCTGCAACTGCCCCAGGCATAGGCAGAAGTGAGCTCTTTTGGGGGCTTATCTGGAGCATGTGCCTTCCCCAGGGGAGGGGTGAAGGCCCACCCAGGTGGAATCCCTCCATAAAGGAATTCAGACACCAGGGCTTGGTAATTGGAAGCCATTAAAACCAGCCTACAACCTCTCCTCTGTCTCTAACAAACCCCCAGCCAAAGTTAAAGGTACCGCATCATCTTATGCTGGTGGGACCTGCAGTCACACAAGCGCCACATACTGGGCAGGATAAGAAAAACAGAGTCCAGAGACTTCACAGGAAAGTCTTTCAACCTGCTGGGTCTCATGCTCAGGGAAAACCAACGCAGGTGACTCTTTCCTCCTGATAGGAGGCCAGTTTGGTCTGGGAAAATCTGGCTGGGGTCTATAATATCTAAGCAGACCCTCCTAACTGTGTGTGGGGGAAAGGTACCACATAAGCAGGGCAAGAAACAAGAAAACAAGAACTGAAAAATTCTCCTCTGTTAAACAAAACTTAAGCTAAAGGTTCAGATAAAGCTGAACA
This sequence comes from Tamandua tetradactyla, assembly GCF_023851605.1. Classification (NCBI taxonomy): domain Eukaryota; kingdom Metazoa; phylum Chordata; class Mammalia; order Pilosa; family Myrmecophagidae; genus Tamandua; species Tamandua tetradactyla. The sequence continues at coordinate 48,205,813 of NC_135353.1, read as the reverse complement.
GAATGTCAAAGAACAGATAGACAACAAATTCATCCAGCAAGAAAACCCTAGATAAAAGAAGTGAAAGCAATCTCCAGAACAAACTAATTAAGGTAATTAAATGCCTAGACGCCAGCAAAAAATAACAAATCACACTAAGGAAATTGAAGATATGGCCCAGTCAAAGGAACAAACCAACAATTCAAATGACATACAGGAGCTGAAACAACTAATTCAGAATATACGAACAGACATGGAAAACCTCATCAAAAACCAAATCAATGAATTGAGGGAGGATATAAAAAAGGCAAGGAAGGAACAAAAAGAAGAAACTGAAAGTCTGAAAAAACAAATCACAGAACTTATGGGAATGAAAGACACAGTAGAAGAGATGAAAAAAACAATGGAAACCTACAATGGTAGATTTCGAGAGGCAGAACATAGGATTAATGAACCGGAGGACAGAACATCTGAAATCCAACAAGAAACAGAAACTATAGGGGAAAAAATGGAAAAAAATGAGCAGGTACTCAGGGAGTGAAAGACAATATGAAGCGCATGAATATACGTGTTGTGGGTGTCCCAGAAGCAGAAGAGAATGGAAAAGGAGGAGAAAAACTAATGGAGGAAATTATCACTGAAAATTTCCCAACTCTTATGAAAGACTTAAAATTACAGATCCAAGAAGTGCAGCATACCCCAAAGAGAACAGATCCAAATAGACATACTCCAAGACATTTAATAATCAGAATGTCCAAGGTCAAAGAGAAAGAGAGGATCTTGAAAGCAGCAAGAGAAAAGCAATCCATCACATACAAGGGAAGCCCAATAAGACTATGCGCAGATCTCTCAGCAGAAACCATGGAGGCGAGAAGACAGTAGGATAATATATATAAATTATTAAAAGAGAAAAACTGCCAACCAAGAATTCTATATCCAGCAAAATTGTCCTTCAAAAATGAGGGAGAAATTAAAACATTTTCAGACAAAAAATCACTGAGAGAATTTGTGACCAAGAGACCAGCTCTCTCGAGATACTAAGAAATACTAAAGGGAACACTAGCGACAGATACGAAGACAGAAGAGAGAGGTGTGGAGAAGAGTGTAGAAAGGAAGACTATGAGTAAAGGTAAAAGGAAGGAAAATTAGATATGACATCTAAAATCCAGAAGGCAAAATAGTAGAAGAAAGTACTACCCATACAGTAATAACACTGAATGTTAATGGATTAAACTCTCCAATCAAAAGACATAGTCTGGCAGAATGGTTTAAAAAACAGGACCCATGTATATGGTGTCTCTACTCAAAGGTCACAAGGCCAAGGACACAAATGGACATTTACATGTTTATAGCAGCATTATTAACAATTACCAAGTGATGGAAACAGCCAAAATGTCCATCAACAGACAGTTGACTAAACAAACTGTGACATTTACATAAGATAGAATATTATGCAGCTGTAAGACAGAATAAAGTTATGAACTATGTAACAACATGAATGGACCGTAAGGACATTATGCTGAGTGTGATTAGCCAGAAACAAAAGGACAAATACTGTATGTTCTCACTGACATGAACTGACGTTAGTGAATAAACTTAGAATATTTCCTTGGTAACAGAGACCATCAGAAGATAGAAATAGGGTGAGATATTGGGTGATTGGAGCTGAAGGGATACAGATTGTGCAACAGGACTGAATATAAAATCTCACATATGGACAGTACAATACTACCTAACAGTAATGTAATTATGTTAAAACACTGAATGAACCTGCATGTGAGAATGATAGAGGGAGGAGGACTGGGGACATAAATGAAATCAGAAAGAAAGATAGATGGTAAGATCGAGATGGTATAATCTAGGAATGCCTAGAGTGTATAATAATAGTGAAATGTACAATGTACAAATTTAAGAAATGTTTTTGCCTGAGGAAGAACAAAGGAATGTCATTATTGCAGGGTGTTGAAAATAGATGATAATTAATACTTTAAAATATCACCTTATGTGTGAGACTAAAGCAAAAAATGTTTATTTGTTACAAAATTTATATTTGACTAGAGCATTTCCTAATATAACTCATGTAGATAGTTTGATTGAATGTCATAAGTACTTGGAATCTCAGGTAGCACATGAGATTTTGTTGGTTTGTCCAGAGTGATGTCCCGATGAATCCCAGAGTGATTTGATCAGTGACTGGAAAAGTATTTGCAAGCCCCCTTTGGGGAATGGTGAGAGTGGGGAGAAATTCAACTTCCCCAAGTTGAATTCTTGATATTCTCACAGCAGTGTGGACAACCAAAGCTATAGGCTGAGCCCCCAGGCTTGGGGTTTGTTCACATGAAACTTAACCCCACAAAGGATAGGTCAAGTCTACTTAAAATTTAGGCCTAAGAGTCACCCCCAGGAGAGCCTCTTTTGTTGCTCAGATGTGGCCTCTCTCTCCAGCCAACACAACGAGCAGTCTCACCACCCTCCCCCTCTCTGTGTGGGACATGACTCCCAGGGGTGTGGACGTTCCTGGCAACGTGGGACGGGGATCCTGGAATGAGCTGAGACTCAGCGTCAAGGGACTGAGAAAAACCCTAGAATGAGCTGAGAATTAACATCAGGGGATTGAGAGAACCTTCTCGACCAAAGGGGGAAGAGTGAAATGAGACTAAGTGTCAATGGCTGAGAGATTCCAAACAGAGTCAAGAGGTTATCCTGGAGGTTATTCTTATGCATTAAGTAGATATCACCTTGTTGTTCAAGATGTAGTGGAGAGGCTGGAGGGAACTGCCTGAAAATGTAGAGCTGTGTTCCAGTAGCCATGTTTCTTGATGATGATTGAACAATGATATAGCTTTCACAATGAGACTCTGCAAATGTGAAAACCTTGTGTCTGATGCTCCTTTTAGCACTATATCAGCAGAAGAGTAGAACATATGGAATAAAAATAAATAATAGGGGGAACAAATGCTAAAATAAATTTAGTTTGAAATGCTAGTGGTAAATGAAAGCGAGGGGTAAGGGGTTGTATGTATAATCTTTTTTTTCTCTGTTATCATTTTATTTCTTTTTCTGTTGTCTTTTTATTTCTTTTTCTAAATTGATGCAAATGTTCTAAGAAATGATGAATATGCAACTATGTGATGATATTAAGAATTACCGATTGTATATGTAGAATGGAATGATCTCAATGTTTTGTTTGTTAATTTTTTTAATTAATAAAAAAAGTTAAAAAAAAAAAAAGAACATGGCCTTTTCTGGGGTACATAACAGCTTCAAACCAGCCCAACCACCTAACAGCAAAGTTCCAAAATATGAAGCAAATCCTAAATGATTTGAAGGGAGAAATTGATGTCCCTATATTAATAGTAGGAGATCTTAACACACTATTTTCAATAATGGATAGAACATCTAGTCAGAAGATCAAAAAGGAAGGATAGGACTTGAATGATACACTAAACTAACTAGACTTAACAGATATATATACAGAACACTGCACCCAACAAAAACAGCCTCAACTTTCTTCTTGAGTGCACATGGATCACACTCCAGAATAGACCATATGTTGAGTCCCCAAACCATTCTCAATTAATTAAAAAATACTGAAAGAATACAATGTGTATTCTCTGACAACAATGGAAAAAAACTACGAATCAATAGCAGAGGGAAAGATGGAAAATTCACCAGTATGTGTAAATTAAATAACATACTCTTAATGGGTTTAAATGATTAGGAAATATCTTGTGACAAATGAAAATTAAAATAGAACATACCAAAAACTTATAGGATGCAATGAAGGCAGTGCTTAGTGAAAAATTTATGTCTCTAATTGTTTACATTTAAAAAGGAGAAAGACTTCAAATTAGCAACCTAACTTCAAAATTGAAAGAAGTAGAAAAAGAAGAGCAAACCAAACTCAAAGTGAGAAGAAAGAAGGAAATAACAAAGATTACAGTGGAGATAGATGAAATATGAACACATACACAAAAAAACAATAGAGAGAATCAACAAAATCAAAAGTTGGTTATTTGAAAAGATCAATAAAACTGACATACTTTTAGGTAGACTGACAAAGAAAAAATAGAGAGGATATAAATAACTAAAATCAGAAATGAAAAATGGGACATTATTACCAACCCCACTGAAATAAAGAGGACTATCAGAGGATGCTATTAACAACTGTATGCCAATAAATTAAACAAGCTAGATGAAATGGACAAATTCTTAGAAACAAATAAACTACCTACATTGACTCAAGAAGAAACAGAAAATCTCAACAAATCAATTACTACTAAAGATAAAATCACTGAAAAAAAAAAACCTCCCAACAACAAAAAGAATCCTAGGACTTCACAGGGGAAATCTACCAAACAACTGAAGAAGACTTAACTCAAATTCTTCTCAAATTCTTCCCCAAAATTGATGATGTGGGAACACTCCCTAATTTGTTCTACAAGGCCAACCTTATGCTCATACCAAATCCAGATAAGAGTCCACAAGAAAAGAAAACTACAGACCAATATCTCATGAATATAGATACAAAAGTCCTCAACAAAATACTGGAAATCTGAATCCAACACCACATTAAAAGAATTATATACCACAATCAAGTAGGATTTATCCCTGGAATGCAAGGTTAGTTCAACACAGGAAAATCAATTAATGTAATACACAACATTAACAGAATGAAGGGGGAAAAAACCCCACATGACCATCTCAGTTGATGAAGAAAAGGCATTTGACAAAATATTATGCCCTTTCTTGATAAAAATACTAAGAATATAAGGAAATATCTTCAACATGATAAAGGACATATATGAAAAGCCCACAGCTAATATCCTACTTGATGGTGAAATACTAAAGGCTTTACCTTCCACTGTTTCCACTGTTATTCAACATTGTACTAGAAGTTCTTGCCAGAGTAATAAGGTAAAAAATAAATAAAAAGATCCAAATCGGAAAGGAGGAAGTAAAACTTTCCTTATTTCCAAATGATATGATCCTACAAATAGAAAATCCTGAAAAATCCACAAAAAAACCCCACACCTAATAAATGAATTCAAAATTGGTGTGGTACATCAGCACCAAAAATCAGTAGTGTTTCTGTACACAAGCAATGAAGTCAGAAGAAAAAATCAAGAAAAAATATTCCATTCACAATAGCAATGAAATGAATCAAATATCTAGGAATAAATCTATCTAAGAATGTAAAGGACTTGTTCACAGAAAACTACAAAACATTGCTAAAATAAAATAAAGAAGATCTAAATAAATGGAAGGATATTCTTTGTTCATGGATTGGCAGACTAAATATCATTAAGATGTCAATACTACCCAAAGCAATTTATACATTCAATGAAATCTGAATAAAAATTCCAGCAACCTACTTTGTTGGAAATGTAAGGGACACTGAATTGTTAAAGCCATCTTGAAAAAGGAGGGTGAAGTTGGAGAACTCACAGTTTCCGATCTTAAAATTTATTACAGAGCCACAATGATCAAAACAGCAAAGTACTGATTGGCACAAGGACAGACATATAGAACAACGGAATTTAATTGAAAGCTCAGGAACCAACCATCACATTTATGGCCAACTGATTTTTGATAGGGTCAAAGACACTCAATTGGGAAAGAACAATCTCTTCAACAAATGGTGCTGGGAAAACTGGATCTCCATCTGAAGAAAGGAAGTAGGACCCCTACCTCACAACATGTACAAAAATGTACTAAAATGGATCAAAGACCTTAATATAAGAGAACTATCAAACTCCTGGGAGAAAGCATAGGGAAGCATCTTCAGAACCTTGTGTTAGGCAATGATTTCTTAGACTTTACACCCAAAGCACAAGCAAAAAAAGATAAAGTAGATAAACTGAACTTCATCAAAATTAGAGGACTTTTAATGAAAGTAAAAGGATAACCTACACAATGGGTGAAATAATTGTAAACCACATATCCAATAAAGGTTTAATATCCAGAATATATAAAGAAATCCTTCATCTTGACAACAAAAGGACAAATAACCCAATTTAAAATTGGGCAAAATACATGAATAGACATCTCTCCAAACGAGATATACAAAGAGCCAGAAAGCACACAAAAAGTTGCTTGACATGATTAGTCATCTAGGAAATGTAAATCAAAACTTCAATGAGATACCATTTCACACTCATTAGAATGGCCACTTTTAAAAAATAGAAAGTAAATGTTGGAGAGGATTTGAAGTAATAGGAACACTCATTCATTTCTTTTGGGAATATACAATGTCATAGCTGCTGTGGAACACAGTGTGGCAATTCCTCAGAAAGGTAAGCATAAAACTATGCTATATCCTGGCAATGCCACCTATAGGTATATACCTCAGTGAAAGCAGGGATTCAAAAAAGATATTTTCACATTGATGTCCATAACAGCATTATTTACAATTGCCAAAAGATGGAAGCAACTCAAGTGTTCATCAATTAATGAATGGATAAATAAAATGTGGCATATACATACGATGAAATTTTATTCAGCTGTAAAAAGCAATGAAGTCTTGATAACACATGACAACATGGATGAACCGTGAAGATGTCCTGTTGGGTGAAATAAGCCAGACACAAAAGGACAAATATTGTATGATATCATTGATTTGAAACAATTGGAATAAGCTAACTCATAGAGTCAGAATCTAGGATATAGGTTACCAGGGGGGAATAGGGAATGGGAAGTTAAGGCTTACAATGTACAGTGTTCCTATTTTAAAATATGGAAATGTTTTCATAATGGAAGGTGGTGATGGTAGCACAACATTGTCAATGCAACTAACAGCATTGAAATATATATATCTGAATACAATTAAAAGGAAATATTAGATTGTATATATGGTGTTCTCATTTGCAAACTGCCAGAATGAGATATACCAGGAACAGAATGGCTTTTAAAAGAGAGAACTTATTACTTTGCAAGTTTACAGTTCAAAGGCCATGAAAATGTCCAAATTAAGGCATCAACAAGAGGTCACCTTCACTCAAGAAAGGCTGATGAAATTTGTGGTTTCTCTCTCAGCTGGAAGGGCACATGGCAAACTCTGCTAGCCTTCTCTCCTGGCTTCTTGTTTCATGAAGCTCCCCCTAGGGGTGTTTTCCTTCTTCATCTCTAAAGGTCTCTGGCTGCATGGGTTCTGTTGGTTTTGGTGGCTCTAAAGATTTTTTTCAAAACGGTTCCCTCTTAAAAGGCTCCAGTAAGCAACCCCATCTTGAATGTGGGTGGAGACACATCTCCATGGAAACCACGTAATCAAAAGTTACCACCCACAATTGGGTGGGTCACATCTCCCTGGAAACAATCAAAAAGCTCCCACCCAGCAATACTGAATGAGGATGAAAGGACTTGGCTTTTCTGGGGTCCACCACAGATTCAAACCAGCACATATGGTAACCGAATAAATACTTTTTAGAAATCTATGGAAGAACAGTACACAAACAGTGAACCCTATACTACACCACGGACATTTGCTAATAGTATAATTATAAAATTGTACTCTCATCAATTGTAACAAATGCTCCACACCAATACAAGCTGTTGATGATGGGATAGTGTATGGGAATCCTGCTTTAGATGCATGATTGTCCTATAAACTCCCCAACTTCTCTAATAAAGGAAAAAAAACAAACAAAAAAACAAGTAGCAGTCACTCGTATTAGCCAGAAGAGGGGGATGCTTAGCCATTTCTGTGGTTTGAACAAAGTTCACATTTTGTCTGGGTTCAGACATTATGGAGATGTCTTGTTCTTGTCTGGAACATCATAATCACAGAGCTGCCTTGTTCAATATTGATGTTCTGTGACATTGTTTATCTTTAACAGAACATTAAGACCTAGTTCGGCGTTGCTATGACAGCCAGACCAGCTTACAGCAAGACCAAGGCCTAGCTGATAGTACTGCCTCAGCTCCTGGGTGTCAGGAGATACTTTTCTCTTTCTCAGATTGCTATTTTACCAGAAGGGCCTGTGCAGGGGGCTTCCTTAAGCACATTTCAAATGGGATCCGGACCAACCCCACCTCACCCTGTTACCAAAGGCTGGGGATTTTTTCGTTTTATTTATTTTTTTGCATGGGCAGGCACCAGGAATCAAACACAGGTTTCCAGCATGGCAGGTGAGAACCCTGCCTGTTGAGCCACCATACCTGCCTGGCCATGGATTCTTTTGCCTTATGCTCTCAATAACCAATTCTTGAGACCCCAGGGTTTCAAGAGAGAAACTAGATGTATAGTAGGAGAGCAGATGGCCTAGTGGCCCAAAATCTGTCTCCTGAACTTCAGTAATTCTGATAGGCTTATTAGAGAAAAGATGGACAGGGTTTAGGATAATAAGTAAGTGGCCTCAGATGATGTAATTACAGGTGATCTGATTATTGAGCATGAGCAGATTGATTACATGCTTAAGTCACAGAATGTATGAAAAAAATGGTGGAATGAGGTATAGGTGACTTGCAGGTTAAAATCTAAGCCGCTGTACATGCCTGGTGCATCCACTTTGGTTAGATCCAGTCTCGGTCATCAAAGTAACTTTGGACTTGGGGTGGGTTAGTTCTGGGCAGACCCAAGACCCTTCATTAATAAATATTAGGGGCTGTCTTAATGATTACAAGACTCTAAAGTTGAAAACCTGGATAACTGGGTACAAATGAAGGTTAGTCACAAACTTTTTACAATCACAGAGACAGAAGATAAAGGCTATGCAATCATTATCAGAGATCAAGGCAGCTGGATTACAATTTAGAGATTTCAAGGCTTTCCTCCTGTTTACCAGAAAGCAAAAAGGAATATCTATATATGATTCAGTAATCAAAATCATCTCTTAAATCCTGATTTCTCGGTTATACCCCCACCCCTATCTTCCCATAGGCATTTCTGCCTCTAAGTTCTCTTTTTCTTGCCTTCATTTACCCAACCCCTTGCCTGTTTCTGGGCAAGTCCTGCCTCTTCCATGAAGCCATCTCTCACCACTCCACCCCAAAGGACTTTCTCACAGCTCTGAATCCATGCCCTTATGGTTTGTCCTGCTTCTTCGACACTTTCAGGTTATACCAAGATTGATTCACTACCATATCCTAGGGCCTAACACTGTTTAGGATCTAGTGTTAAGAGGTGGTATGTACTATTATTTACCTTTTAATATATGAACATTATCTCCCCAACTATGTGACGGCAGGAATTAAGCGCTAATGTATACATTAGTCATGGTGCCAGTTTCTGTTCTAAGTTTTTACATATATTAACTCATTTAATAAAACAAGCCTATGAAGTAAATACTATTATTATCTCCATTTTTGATTAAAAAAAAAACTGGAGCAGAGTGAGGCTAAATAACTACATATGATTACACAGCTACTAATGGCAGAGCTAGGATTTAAATCCAGACGGTTTAGCCTGAGTCTGATATACACCTCTTTATATTCACAGCAGTCTGGAATTTAAATAAATTCTCTGGAGAAAGCTTCCCTGTCCTTTTTTCTCTGAAGCTGAAGCGTCTTTCAAAGAGTAGGAGAAATCATAGAATCAGCCTGGTAGAGTTAGATTCAAAGGTAAGAAAATGTGATGGGTAAAATCCTAAGCTTTACTAGCCAGATAAATAACTGCATATTGCTCACAGAACAAAAGCATTTCTCTTTGCAAAACCCTTCCCTGCTATATTCCTTCAAAGAGACTGTACCCTGAGTGCATTTCAAATAGGCTCTGGGCTGTTACATTTCCCTTTCTGCCCTTCATCCATCTCTCCCCACCCCCATCCAGCTGCCAGTCACTGTAGACGCCTGAGTGGGAACCTCTGCAGGTTCTTAGAACAGCCCAATATTAGTGTGCCCTTTTAACTGCCAGAATGTTCTGCAGGTCAGTGGCTTGGTGAGGCCATTTGCTGCCAAGAAGTGCCAAGTGGTCTTATGAAGCTAAATCAACCCAGAGTATGGAGCTGCGGCCTCACAGCTGAGGAGCTTGTCTTTGTTACCAGCATAAGGCTTCCTGAACTAGTCCAGCCAAACAGCCCAGGGGGCTGCCTTTAAATTTCCTTTGGTTACAATAGCTCATTCAATGACTCCATTGAATAAACAGACAGGAGAGAGAATCTCATCTGTTAACAACTTGGAAAACAGAGGAAGAGGAAAATCTCATTTCATTGAACTGGAGTCTGTTCAGATAATACCTTGCCAGGTTTTTTCCCAGCCCTGTACCATCATGGTTAATGGACCTGCACCTTTGTCTTGGAGGGATCCCTGCAGCTCTGTGCAATGACAGCCCTGAGGAAGGATTCCAGCTGCTGGTTTCAAGGCACTGCAGGCTGACAAAGCCCTTGAAGAATCCTCTTCCTGTTACCTCTTCTGCCCCATTTCCCTTACAGTCCACTCAGAGGCTGGTTGATGAAGGATAGCAAAAGACAGAAGTAGGAGGGGAGGTGGTGTGTGGATCTTCTCTCCAAATACTACTCAAGCATAATTCATTTTATACAATACATATTCTTGAAAATAGGCATTAATAAAACTGTACTTGCTTTAACAGAGTTTGTATAATTGCTCTGTGGATCAGAGTAGCATTGTTGGGAGGCTCTATGAAGATACTACCTGACAAATTATATTAATGCAATTTGACATGTAGCGTCTCTGCTGATCCTCCCCAAAATAGTCTCCTTTTCCTCATTTTATAGACAAAGTAACTGAGACACAGAAAGTTTTCCAGATAAAGAAAAGGAATACAGAATAAAGAGATAAAAGAGAAGAGAAAGAAAATAAAGTATGGGAGGTAAAAGGATGCTGGTAGAGCTTTGGTGGGGTGGAGGTGGGGCAGCAGGTTGGGAGAGGTGGAGGGACCTTTGGGTAGATTTCCTCTTATTGTGAACTTAGAAGGACAAGGAAAAGAAACCAGGACTAGAACTTTCCTGGAGGTACTGCCGGGACTACCTAGAATGAGAAGATCTGAAATCAGAGTTGCAATAACAAATATCCTATTGCAATTTTTGTCTTAGCCCCCAGCAAAGGTGGATCTCTATGCTACAACAAAGTCACACTGCTCCACCTAGTGGGGGTCTGTAGATAGTGCACTGAGAGTGTCTGCCAGACGTACCCACACCTACTGAATTAGAACCATCAGGTGCTGGAGAAGGGTGACTATGTTATTTAAAACACAACAAAAAGACCACGGAATTTGATTAGCATTTGAGAACTTCTGTCAAAACTTGCACTTGCCCTCTCACATGAGACTTTTTCTGATGTCAAAGAGGATGGCAACGGGGTACCTGGGCAAGGAGCTAACCTAGATTCTCTTTGCTCTTTTTGCATTCTCTCCTCAGGGGTTTCATTCCTTTTCATCAACTTCTCCTTTTCAGTGGGTGATTCTGTATTAGGTGTTGGGAAGACAGCAGTGTATAAGACAAACATGGTCTCTGTTCTCATGGAGTTTACAGTGAGGGAGATAAACAGTTGCAGGTGAGAAGTGCTATGAGGCAAACAATCATGGTGCTGAGACAGAAAATGACTGAGGTCAAGGAATGATCCTTTGAGGAAGTGACATTAAAGCTGAGACTTGAAAAACAAGAAGCCCCATGGGAAGAGTTGAAGCCGGGTGTTTTAGTTTGCTAAAACTAAATGAGCTGCAATGCGATATACCAGAAATGGAAGTTTTTAAAAAGGGAATTTATTTAGTTGCAAATTTACAGTTCTAAATTAAGGCACAACAAGAAGTTACCTTTACTTAAGAAAAGCTGATGCCATTTGGAACACCTCTGTCAGCTGGGAAGGCACATGGCTGGCATCTGCTGGGGTTTTTGGCTTCTGGACACCCCTGTGGACATCTGCTAGCTTTCTCTCCAGGCCTCTCATTTCACAAGGCTTATCAAGGGGCATTTTCTGTCTTCATCTCCAAATATCTGGGTCTCCTGTTGTCTCTGAAGCTTTTTCCAAAATGATTCCCTCTTAAAGGACACCAGTAAGCAACTGCACCTTGAATGGGTGGAGACACATCTCCATGAAACCAACTAATCAAAAGGTCCCACCCACAATTGGGTGAGTCACATCTCCATGGAAACAATCTTTAATGAAAAAGATCCCACCCAGCAATATTAAAAGAGGATTAAAAAGTATGTCTTTTCTGGGGTACAGAACAGTTTCAAACCAGCATGCACGGTCTCTGCCAGCCCATGGGCTTTCTTCTTTTCAAAAGAGAAAAATACCTTCTCCCCAGACACACACATTCCTGAATTGTATTAAGTGTGCATTGGCACTTTGGGGTCAAGATAGAGAAGTTACTTCTCCAGATGATTGTGCCCTGTACCAGGACACACAGCTTGGCAAGCAGATTGAGAGCTAGATTTTATCCAACCCTACACCTCAGCTGAATACCCTTTGGTAGAGAACAAATGGCATTATCTTAAAAGGGAATGTTCTGGCAGATGAAACTGCATGTGCTGGAAAGAGCACATATTCTAGATACTGTGGCAGGCAGAGACCAGATCATGCAAGATCTCATACAGGAAAAGAACCACAATTCGCTATTGCATGGTGAAGTTACATATGATGATGGTAACAGTTAGGATGGCAGCAGTTGAAAAGCTAAGAAATGAACAGGCTTGAGAGAAATTTAGGGGGTAAAATTGTCATATGAGATTTATTTGAGGAGGAATTAAAGAAGGCTACCAGGTTTCTGATTAGAGCAACTGGATGGGTGCTATTTCCTAGGATGGAGAAGGCAAGAGGAAGAATAAGTTTGGAGGAGGAGCAAATCTGAAATTACATTTTGGCCATTTCAAGCTAGAGATATCTATGAGCTATTCAGGTAGAGATGTCGAGAAGAGTTTATTATGGTAACGTAGCCCATAGGAGAGGTTTGGGACAGCAGTATCCATTCAGTAATTATCATCATTGGGTTATATTTAAGGCCATAGAAAAGGATCAGATCACTGAGGGGAAGAGAGTGCAGAGAGGTGAGATCCTAGAACAGAGCTCAGAGACACTAATTTGGGGGAATCAGGGAGACAGCAGTCAAAGCGAGAGGAAGAAAGCCAGAAGATTTGGGTGCCACAAAAGTCCAGAAAGGAGACAGTTTCAAGAAGAATAATGTGGACCTTATACTGCTGAAAAATCAAGGAATATGAGACTAGAAAATTGAGCCATGGCTTTGAGCACATGGTGGTCACTGAGAATTATAAGAAGAACAGGGGGAGCAAACTCGAAAGATAAGATGTGGCAGTCAGACTATGGGATGCTTAAAAGTGAGGTTGCCAGGCAGTCTCAAGTGTGCTTCTGATCACAAATTTGTAGTAAACCCAGTCAGCCAATGTTCAACATTTTTAGCTGCTTCAGTTACAGTCAAGGAAAAGGAATACAGTTTGCTTCAACTAGGATTGGGATTTTGTCCAGTGGGTATGATAGATAAGAGTAGAAAGAGAGTGGGGTGACTTACAAGGGAGTGTGTTTTTGTTTTCTATTGATGCTGTACAAATTATCGCAAACTCAGTGGCTTAAAACAATACAAATTTATATTCGTGCAGGTCTGGAGGGTCAGAGGTACAAAATTGGTCTCACCAGGCAAAGTTCGAGGTCTGGCAAAGCTGCATTCCTTTCTGGTGGCTCTAGATAATTTCCTTGTCTCTTCCACTTTCTACAGGCAGTCTGCATTCCTTGACTTATAGCCTCCATCCTCCACCTTCAAAGTCAGCAACACTGGGCTGAGTCTTTCTCATGCTGCTGTCTCTCTGTTTTTCTCTTTTGATTCCTTCTTCCACTTTCAAAGATCTTTGTGATTGGAAGGATGGAAGGAAGGAAGGAAGGAAGGAAGGATGGATGGATGGATGGATGGATGGATGGATGGATGGATGGATGGATGGATGGATGGATGGATGGATGGGAGGGAGGGAGGGAGGGAGGGAGGGAGGGAGGGAGGGAGGGAGGGAGGAAGGAAGGAAGGAAGGAAGGAAGGAAGGAAGGAAAGAAGGAAGAAAAGAAAGAAGGAAAGAAGGGAATTTGAAGGCTCTCTTTTAAATGTTTAAGCCCCAGGCAGGTAAAAAAGAAACACCATTGATGGTAAAAGCCCTGTGATAGGCACTGTGGATGTTACAAACTTGAGGAAGGCCTGGGATGTTTCCCCTAAGGGGCCTATGCTTTCATAGAGGAGCTAAACCATGTGCATACATATCACTGCAATTGAGGACAGCTTGAGAGAAGGGGTGGCAGATACAGAAAGAAAGGCTTCCCAGAGGCTGTCAGTTTGAGCCAGGCTGTAAAGAGCTTTGTATTGGTATTCCAGGGGTGTTCCCTGACATCCCAACATTAAATGGTAACCTCTTCAGGTTGTGGCCTTGGGTCTCTCCCCCTGTCTCACTCTAGCCCTGGTGACAAGACTGCAAAAGGGAAAGAACATGGCCACTTCTGTTGACTGAGAGAGGAGTGGGGTGGGGAATGAGCGCACCTTTTCTGAAGGAAATCTAAATCCCTCGGTTGTGCCAACTTCCTGACTTGGAGGAGACCAAAAGTCATGGGTGGGATGGCTGGTGATGGAGGACACGTATCGCCTGTCCACCAAAGATAGTGTGCCAGTTTGAAGCTGTTGTGTACCCCAGAAAAGCCATGTCCTTTAAATCTCATTCAATATTGCTGGGCAGAATCTTTTTTATTGTTTCCATGGAGATGGGACACACCCAACTGTAGGTGGTAACTTTTCATTAGATGGTTTCCATGGAGATGAGTCTCCACCCATTCAAGATGGGGTTGTTTATTGGAATCCTTTAAGAGGGAACCATTTGGGAAAAAGCTTTAGTGCTGACAGAGCCCACACAGCCAGAGACCTTTGGAGATGCAGAAGGAAATTTCCCCCCGGGTAATCCTTATGAGTGAGAAGCCAGGAGAGAAAGCTAGCAGAAATCACCATGTGCCTTCCTGGCTGACAGAGGCATTCCAGACATATCAGCTTTTCTTGAATCAAGGTATCTTTATCTGGATGCCTTACTCAGGACATTTTAATGATTCTAGAACTATAAATTTGCAACTTAATAAATTACTTTTTAAAAGCTGTTCCATTTCTTCCATTCCAGCAGCTTTAACAAACTAAAGCAGATAATAAGTGTGACCTCTTGGGTGGGTTTGCACTTTCCCACCCCATCTCAAATCCAGAGATGACTGAGGCATGTACACTGTCCCATGTATTCTGGCTCACACACTTTGCTGTGAGGAGAGTGTAACTGTGAAACTGGAAGGAGATCCTTCCTTGGTATTGCTTCAGGTATTTCCAGGGGGCAGACACTCAGCAGTTTACTTTCTCCTTTGTTTGCTGGTGCCAACCTGTTCTCCCTCCCAGGGACCTGAGCCAACTCCAACTACCTGGGCAGCTGACCTAATGCTGCTGCAAGAAACCATCTCCTTTGTGGTCCTCTTCCCTCTCTAACAACAGTTTCCTCCATGGCAAGCCCAGTACTCACTCCCATCTCCCCGCTCAAAGAACAGACTCCAGGTGCACACTTCTTTGTCAGAGATTTCTTGATGACAACATTTGTCCTGTTGTGTTTTAGTCCTGCCTATAAGCGGAGGAGGCAACTGGAGAGAAAATGATTGACTGAACTAGAGTCTTTGCAAAATATGTCTAACACCAACACTGTATGCAGCTGGGAGGGCCCAGCTTCCAGAGGGCTTAGCTAACCCCTGAGAAGGGCACAGGAATGATAGGGGAAGCACTCAGAAATGCAGACTATCAACTGTTATGCTATCTTTCATTTTTTGTATGTTAAACAGGCAACAGATACTAATAAGCATTATAAGGAGTCATGGCATCAGTACATAGAAGGAAATAAGTAAACTTGGTAGGATGGTTTGGCGGTTTTATGGACTCCATAAAAGTATGTTTTTAAAATTAATCCATTCCTGTGGGTGTGGACTTATTATAAGGAGGATATTTTGGTGAATAGCATCTTAACTTAAGATGTGACCCACCTCATTGTGAGTCGCAATCCTCTTACTGGAAACCTTTATAAGAGAATGGAACTCAGAGAAAAAGATACAGAAACTGAGAGAGAAAGCCACAGAAACAGAGAGGAAGCCATGGAAGCCAGAAGGGGGAAGCAAAGAAACCCAGAAGACAAAGAAGAGACCAGCAGAAGCTGCCACGTGACAGAGATGTCCAGAAAAATAGGCAGCCAATCTTTGGGAAGAAAGCATCACCTTGATGATGCCTTGACTTGGACAGTTTCACAGCCTCCAAAGTGTAAGTTTGTAAACTAATAAATTCCCATTTTGAAAAGCCAGCTCATTTCTGGTATATTGCATTTAGGCAAACTTTGCAGACTAAAACACTTGCTATGTGAATAAATGCATGGTTTAATGAATAAATTTGATCATTTTGGATAAGACGTGGAGCGTATGGAAAGGCCACGAGCTAGGCAAGTGGGGAAGGGAATGTGGTAGAAAGCAGAATTTGTGTGTGTTTGGGAGGCAGAAGACTTAAAGGGCCAACTCCTTAGTGTGGTATTCATAGCCCCAGTCTGCTTTCAAAGCACTTCCACTCTGCCTCACACCCCTGCAACTTCATTCCCGGCAAAATGCACATACACACACCCATCTCTTCCACTGTCCTTTACCTGCAGTGACCACCCTCTGTCCCCTTCTTCATTGCCAATTAAACTCCTCGTGATCCTTTAGAACCCAGAGGAAATGCCTTCTCTTGAGTACCTTCCCAGGCATCAACCCACTTCCATCCTCCTCTCAGCCTAGCTAATCATTCTATCTTCCATGCTCCAATAACAGTTTATGCTCATCCCGATTTAGCATTTGCCACCTTCTGTCATTTGTCTTCCGTGTCTATCTTCCTCTCTGTACCAGAAACTAGGGCAAGCCATGGGCCTTATATACCTATGAGTCCCTAGCCCTTAACACAATTCTTGACACATAGTAGGTGCTCAATACACACTGGGTGAATAATTGAATGACTAGGCTCTGAAGTGTTTATCCTGCAGTTTCACAAGTTGATGGATGCTATTTATATTGCTAGGTTGTTATTTATCTGAGAAGTTGATGCTAAGTTTAAAGTAACTGAATACTTAGCCTCTAGGAATAGTCTGCATGGAACCACTACAGGGGACAGTAATTTGTAGAATTAGAAATAACAGTAATTTAGCACTACCTGAAATAGAAACTGCTAAGATGTGTGACAGTTGATAGTGATAAAAATCTGTGGGGAGGAGAACAAAGGTTAGTGAACAAATATATAAAACTTACAAAAATGTAAAGTATTTAACACATATGCTTTTTCATTGTATTATTTCTCAGCAGTTACACTGCAGAAAATATTTGAATCCATGTGTTATTTAATCAGTAGTATTAATGGGGAGCTTCATCCACACTAGTGAACTTAACAATTGTAGATCTGTGAATTTTTGTCAGAAATATAAGCTGAATAGTTTGACTTGCCTTACCAGACAGTAATGCTATGGCTGCATAATGGTAAAGCTTTTTTCATGATTTTTTGAACTCAGGGAAGAAATTGAATTACTTTTTATCAATAAGAATCTCTTTCAACCACTATTATCAAAAACTGAATAGCTGTGGAAATGAGATTTTGCTGTGTGTTTGATAATGCTTCTTAATGAATTGAACCTAAAATTACAAAGCAAAGAGTGCTTATAAATGAAACTTATATTGTGGCATATTCATTTAATAAAACTAACATTAGTTGAATCATTATAATGTTAAACTTCTTCCTACACTTACTATGCTGTTTAAAAGTTTTTTAAGAAGGAAGATCTTTATAACCACACATATTTGCACTGAATATATGTTGCAAGCCCAAGCCCAAACTACTTTACCAGTGGCTTTTGTCAGAATTCTATGCAAGTCCAAAGGAAATTTCCAAATTTCAAAGCCATTTTGCTGTGCAATTGAGATGCTTCCACCTAAACTTTGTTCTGGTTTGAAAGCTGCACTATACCAGAAATGGAACAGCTTTAAAGAAGGGGAATTTATTAAGTTGCAAGTTTACAGTTCTAAGGTTGTGAAAATGTCCAAATTAAGGCACCAGTGGAAAGATACCTTAACTCCAAAGAAAGAGCCAATAAATTTCAGGGTTTCTGTCTCAGCTGGGAGGGCATGTGGGTATGTCTGCTAGCTTTCTCTCCTCATTTCATAAGGCTTCTCCAACGGATTCCCCGAGGCTCTGTCCATTCTGTTGGTTCTGTTGCTTCTGGTGGCTCTCAAGCTTTTTCCAAAATGGTTCCCTCTTAAAGGGCTCCAGTAAGCAACCCCATCTTTAATGGGTGGAGACACATCTCCATGGAATCCATCTAATCAAAAGTTACCACCCACAATTGGGTGGATCACATCGCCATGGAAACAATCAGAAAGGTTCCACCCAGCAATACTGAATGAGGATTAAAGGATATGTCTTTTCTGGGGTTCACAATGGATTCAAACTGGCACAATATCAGTTGGAAACTATTAATCAGCAATAAAATAACATGCTTTAAAAGGCAAATACTAAGAGAAGAATCTAATAGACTTGTACAAATGTTTTCCAAGAGATTAATATGTTCAATTAAAATCACATGCTTGTGGGAGGGCCACGGTGGCTCAGCAGGTAAGAGTGCTTACCTGCCATGCCCGAGGACCCAGGTTCGATTCCTGGTGCCTGCCCATGTAAAAAAAAAAAAAAAATCACATGCTTGCGGGTTGGAAGATGGCAGAGTAGAAAGCTCCAGAAATTATTTCCTCTACTAGAACCACTGTTAAACAGGGAGGAACTGTCTGAATCAACCATTTCAAAACTCTGGAGTCCAGTAGAATACATGGAGCATCTAGGGAAGAACAGGAGGAAGAGGTTGGTAAATTGAGGTAATTAACTGTTACTTTCTCTCTCAGTTATAGTTACTCATTCCCCACTCACCTGGCAGGCAGCAGTGGGGTCTGGGTCCTGGTGAGGTTGGGGAGTGGTCTGATCACTGAACATACTTTTTTTTTCTTATTTATTTTTTTAAACTTTTTTTATTGTATAGTGTAACATATATACAAAGCAAAGAAATACAAAAGCAACAGTTTTCAAAGCACTCTTCAACAAGTGGTTACAGGACAGATCCCAGAGTTTGTCATGGGCTACCATACAATCCTCTCACGTTTTTTCTTCTAGCTGCTCCAGAATACAGGAGGCTAGAGGGCTTAAATATTTTTTTTGTCATCACAATCGACTTTTTCTCCTTTTTTTTGTGAAAAATAACATATATACAAAAAAAGCTATAAATTTTGAAGCACACCACCACAATTAGTTGTAGAACATATTTCAGAGTTTGGCATGGGCTACAATTCCACAATTTTAGGTTTTTACTTCATAGGTGCTCTAAGATACTGGAGACTAAAAGAGATATCAATTTAATGATTTAGTAATCATGTTCATTTTGTTAAATCCTACCTTCCCTGTACAACTCCACCATCACCTTTGATCTTTCTATCCTTCCCTTTAGGGGTGTTTGGGCTATGGTGATTCTAATTTTTTCATATTGGAAGGGTCTGTCAATAATATGGGGTAGGAAGATGGAACTAGAGCTGATGTTCTGGAAAGGTTGGCCCTCTAGGTTTCAGGACTCATCTGGTCCAGGGACCCATCTGGAGATTGTAGGTTTCTGGACAGTTACACTAGTGCATGGAACCCTTGTGGAATCTTATATATTGCCCTAGGTGTTCTTTAGGATTGGCTGGAATGGTCCTGATTGGGGTTTGGCAGGTTATGATAGGTAGCAAGGTCTAACTGAAGCTTGCCTAGGAGCAACCTCCAGAGTAGCCTCTTGACTCTATTTGAACTCTCTGCCACTGAAACTTTATCAGTTACACTTCTTTTCCCCCTTTTGGTCGGGATGGAATTGTTGATCCCATGGTGCTAGGCCAGGATTCATCCCTGGGAGTCATCTTATACATAAAAGTATAACTTGGTGTAATAATCATGGAATATTTTGGTTCAAAGGAATGGGAATTCTATGTTAGTATGTTAAAGACTATGCTTAAGGCTAGAGGAGGAAGTGTTAAGAGAAGCCAGCTTAATACCTTTTTAGATTTTGTTCAAGAAACTTGCCCTTGGTTTCCTGAGGAAGAAATGGTCAATCTGGAGACCTGGGTCAAGGTGGGAAAATGGCTAAGAGACCACTACACAGCAGAGGGTCCAGATAAAATACCCATTTATACCTTTTCCATGTGGCCCTTAATTCAGGAATATATTGATCCTGGCCACAAAGTGGCCGGTTTCCAAAAACTGAGACAGCAGAGTCAAGTTGTGAGAAAAATGTAAAAGAAACAACATGGATATGACAGTCTTAAACTATCCTCAAAGAGCTATGCTTCTATAGAACCCCCCCTCCCAGTTCTGAGAAACCAACCCTGCATAAACCATCAGATGGGGGTGACAAAATAAAATTACAGGAGGGAGCAGGAACAGAAATGTATCATTTTGACCCTGAGGAAGAGGAGGAGAACTATCTAAATTCAGCTTTGCAAGACATTCATTTGAGTACTGCTACTAGTGGGGCTCCTAGCAGCAGGAAAGTGACCTTTGAATCTAAAACCCCTTCCTCTGAGTCACCTTATCCCCTACAAAAAAGCATTCTTGGGGCTCAAGATGCAGGTGAAGATACCACCGAATTTCGGATTTTTCCTGTCCTGGAGAGACCAGACCCTAAGCACTTCTGCAGTTGCTCTTTCTCAAAGTATACAAAATGACCATTTTGTTAATAACCTAGCTCAAAACACTTCTGTTGCCTAGCAAGAGCAAGAAAAAATAGATATTAAATTAGAAGTCAAGCTTAATGCTTTAGAGGCTGCAGTCCCAGAACGTTTAAAATTCAGACAAAGTTGCTATGCCACGCTAATTATCAGTACATATGCGTGACATCAATTCTGTATAATCAGTCATTATGGAACTGGCCTGAAGTTCAAAAGCATTTGCAGGGAGTTTGGAGCCACCATAATATCAGTTTAAATTTAAAACAATTACATGAAGAAATTCTAAGCATGCAAAAGAGTCATGATTGAAGCTGTTGATCCTGCTATGGTGGCTTGAGACATATTGAGTGAATTACAAGGCTTTAATCCTCTAAATATTCTAAAATACTCAGCTTGGTATTTAAGGGCTATAATCCTTTTGCTACTAATCTGGTTTCTTATCATTTCAGTCAGAATCTGACTCCTCCAAAATCAAATCCAAATCCTCCAATTAAACACCTTTGAGCTGCATTTAAAAAATAAAACAGGGGGAGATGTCGGTCGCAGATGAGACAGAAGTCACATGCTCACTGCAGAGATATAGCAAAGCTGTCTCTGTGGGAATAGGCACCTGATGTCCTGAAAAGACTAAAGTGTTGCAAAGCTGATTGAGTCTGGGACAGAAGGAGGCCTTGGGAAATGTGTAACTTTTGACTTACCTGGGCACAGAGAAGCAGATGGTTCAGCCCCTGCTTCCTCCTTCCCCCATCTTTAGTTACACTTTTGTTACTTTCTTTACCTTGCAGCCCTATAAAATAAACAGTGCTGAACCTCTTGGGGTCTTTGAGTCTCCACCAGATCTCAGAGTCCCACCTGGTCCCAGCTTTAACTATATCTTTGTCTCTTGTCTTTCTTTCTTAATTCCCTGTTGCCTCCCTTCAGTCCTGACACTGAGTCGTGCTGGTCCTGGCATATTGGGGTTAAGGTAGCTTTCCCTGGATGCCTTAGTTTGGACATTTCTATGGCCTTAGAATTATAAACTTGCAACTTAATAAATTCTCTTTGTAAAAGACTTTCCGTTTCTGGTATATTGCATTCTGGCAGCTTACAAAATAAAACACCCTTGTTTTGTGATTTACCTTAGTCCTGACCTGATCAGCTTTGTTCTTATCTCTAATTGAAGACTGATCTCTTTTTCAGTTTCCTTATCAGTTGTTGTATGTAGCAATGCTGACTTTCAGACCTGCAGAACCTCTCCTCTGAGTCTTAGATGTCACATAGGTACCCAATGTTCCAAGGAAATATGAGGTTATGCATATATAGCACATTATCTCAAAAGCTAGGAATAGCAATTACAGCTCCAGACTAAATGTGATTACTATAAGACATTACAGTCTAGATGCCAATTTTCTTAAAATTATTTTCTAAAAGATCCCATAAAATATTTGTTATTTGTTTCTAGCTTATTATGCATCACATGATGTCTCCAGGTTCATTCATCTCATTGCATGCATTATGAATTCGTTCCTTTCTGTAGCCACACAATATTCGATCATATGAATATACCATAGTTTGCCATTCTACTTCTCAGTCAGTGTATCCTTCAGCAACCTCCATCTACTGGGCATCATTTATAATGTTGAAAGTCAACAATCCATGTCTCACATTATCCTCACTTAGTTGTAAAATCAACACTCCCAATTTATGATAATTTTCATTGCTCCCAAGAGAAAAATAACTGATAAAACACACCCTCACTGAATAGAAAATCCAAACCTCCCTTTAACTCTTGTTGTCCCCCCCCCCCAATTATTTACCCCTGGTATTGCTGTCTTCCTGTTTAACAGAAAGATATCAATAGTGCAACAGCAGTGTGCAATAGTAGCATGCAATAGCAGTTTCCTCCCATTCCCTGATATTATTTATGCTTTGTACAAGATTCAAACCTTTGAAGTAGTTCATGTAATAACTTATTTGTATTTCTAGTGTTAATCAGTGGGATACATGGATCTATACAATCCATTTCAATCATGTTCACCTTCAATATGGCAATATTACTTATAGATCCACTAATGAACTGCCTTCTCATCTATCCATTCCCTTATGTTTAAATTCAACCTCATTATCTAATGGCTCATCCATCTCCAGCTTCTATGTATCTCTATGCCCCCTATATTCTATATCATAAGCCTCTGAGTCTACATTTCCCAGGGCCATAAAAGCAAAATCATACAGTATTTATCCTTTTGTGTCCCTCTTATTTCACTTAGCATTACGTCCTCAAGGGCATCCATGTTGTCATATGCTTCCAGACATCATTTCATCTTACAGCTGCGTAATATTCCATCATATGTCTATACCACATTTTGTTTATCCACTCATCTATTGATGGACACTTGGATTGTTTTCCTCTTTTGCCAATTGTGAATACTGCTGCTATGAACATTGTTGTGTAAATGTCTGTTTGTTTCACTGCTTTCAGCTCTTCTGGGTATATGCCAAGTAGTGGTATAGCTGGATTATAGGGCAAATCGATATCTAGTTTTCTAAGGAATCTCCACACTGTCTTCAATAGGGGCTGTATCATTTATACATTCCCACTAGCAGTGCATAAGTGGGTTCCAATTTCTCCACATCGTCTCCAACATTTATAGTTTCCTGTTCGTGTAATAGCAGCCATTCTTGTAGGTATGAGATTGTAGCTCATTTTAGTTTTCATCTGCATTTTAGAGCTAATGAAAGTGATCATCTCTTCATGTTTTTTGTTTTGTTTTTTGTTTTTGGCATGGGTAGTCACCAGGAAACAAACCTGAGTCTATGACATGGCAGCGAGAATTCTGCCACTGCACCACTGTTGCACTGCCCTCTTCATGTGTTTTTTAGTCATTTGTATTTCCTCTTCAGAAAAATGTCTATTCATATCCTTAGCTCATTTTATAATTGGGTTGTTTGTTCTCTTGTTGTTGAGCTGTATGATTTCTTTATGTAGACAGGATATCAAACCTTTATCCAATATGCGGTTTCCAAATATTTTCTCCCATTGAGTTAGCTGCCTCTTCATCTTTTTGGCAAAGTCTTAAGGTATAGAAGCATTTGATTTTGAGAAATTCCCATCTATTTTTTTCTTTCATTACTTGTACCTTGGGTGTTAAAGTTTAAGAGGCCCCCTCCTATTACTAGGTCTTAGAGATGTTTATCTATATTTTCTTCTAGGAGTTTTATGGTACTGGTTCTTATATTTAGTTTTTTGACCCACTTTGAGTTAATTTTTATATAGTGTGTAAGATAAGGGTCCTCTTTCATTCTTTTGGCTATTTATATCTAGTTCTCCCATGCCTATTTAATTAAAAGACTATTTTGCCCCAGTTCGGTGGATTTGGGGGCCTTATCAAAGATCGTTGACCATAGATTTGGTGGTCTTTCCACAATCTCAATTCGATTCCATTGGTCAATCCTTGTATCTTTGTACTGTACCATACTGTTTTGACTATTGTGGCTTTATAATAAGGTTTAAAATTGGGAAGTGTTAATCCTCCCACTTTGTTCTTCTTTGTTGGCTATTTTTAGCTATTCAAGGTCTCTTTCTCTTCCAGATAAATTTGATAACTAGCTTTTCCAAGTCTTCAAAGTAGGTTGTTGAAATTTTGATTGGTATTGCATTGAATCTATAGATCAATTTGGATAGAATTGACATCTCAACTACATGTAACTTTCCTACCCATGAGAAAGGAATGTCTTTCCACTTATTTAGATCTTCTTGGTTTCTACTAGGAATATTTTGTAGTTTTCTGTGTACAGGTCCTTTATATCCCTAGTTAAGTTTATTCCTACATACTTGATTCTTTTGGTTGCTATTTTGAATGATTTTGAAAAGAATATTTTCCTTAAGTGTCTCCTCAGTCAGGTCATTGCTCGTGTATAGAAACATTACTAATTTTTACACATTAATCTTACATGCTGCCACTTTGCTGAATTTGTTTATTAGCTCAAGAAGCTTTGTCATAGATTTCTCAGTATTTTCCAACTCTAGTATCATGTCATCTGCAGATAATGAAAGTTTTACTTCTCCCTTTCTATTTTTCCAAAATGTTTCCAATCTGGAGACATTTTCTTTTTTCAGCCTGATTGCTCTAGCTAGAACTTCTAGTTCAATGTTGAATAATAGTGGTGACAGAGGGCATCTGACTTGATAATGGTCATGAGAATCTTCTATGTCCATGTTTTAGTAAACATCACATCTTAGTAAACATCTCATCATAACCTACCTAACAGGCCATTTCTAGATTCCTACTTGGGAATGAGCCCTTCCTAGGAAAGGAACATACCCTAGTAAATGGCTGTAAATATTTACGTGTTCCTTCTGGGAGAGGTGGCTCTCTTCCCAGAAGGAGGCATACTTGATAAATCATTCCTTAGTCAGGAATTGTCTCAGGGGGCTTCAGCACCCCTCTGAGGTAAGAACTGGGTTATGATCATGAAAACATCTGACATGGGAAAAGTGGACTATGGTCACGCAAACATCTGATGTGAGCCCCTTTTTATCAGTGTGGTATTTAAGCCCTTAGTTAGGAAACATGCAGCAGAATTCCCCTTACTGCCAAGAGAAGGATGCTTCCTTTGAAGTCTCCCAGTCTGTCCCTGAACACTGTCTCCAGGATTCCCCAGCCTCTTCGGGTGTTGGGTCATGCTGCCCCAACTGGTTATGTAACTGTTTACTTTCTTTTCTTTCTTTCGGTTTTACGATGCTATCAATAAAATGTATTAAGTTTACTACTGAAGTTTCTGTTGTCTGCAAATTCGGGCCTCTAAATTAAGCAGCCACAAATATCACATCTCCCTTCATGTAACAGCATCCTTGTCTCGTTCCCAATCTTGGAAGGCTTTCAGTCTCTCACCATTGAGTACAATGCTAGGTACAGTTTTTTCATATATTCCCTTTTTCTTATTGAGGAAGTATCCTATGATTCCTACATTTTGAAATATTTGTATCAGAAAAGGATACTGAATTTTGTCAAATGTTTTTTTCAGCAACAATCAAGATGATCATGTGATTTTTCCTTTCAATGTATTGATGCACTATACTATATTGATTGATTTTACGTTGAAACATTCCTGGTAGAAGCCTCCCCTATTCATGGTATATAATTCTTTTAATGTGTTATTGGAGTCAATCTGCTAGCATTTTGTTGAGAAAATTTTGTGTCTATATTCATTAGAGATTGGCCTGTAGTTTTCATTTCCTGCAGCATCTTTAAATGGTTGTGGTATTAGAGTGATGATAGATTTATAAAATAAGGTAGTGTTCCTCTCTCCTCAATTTTTTGGAAGAATTTGAACAGGATTGGTGTTAGTTCCTTTTGGAATGTTTGAGAAAATTCACCTTAAAGCCATCTGGTCTTGAGATTTTCTTTGTATGGAGATTTTTGACTACTGATTGAATCTCTTTAATTGTGATTGGTTTGTTGAGATCTTCTATTTCTTCTTGAGTCAGTGTAGCTTGTTCATGTGTGTATTTGTTTGTTAAGCTGCCAGAATACAATATAACAGAAATGGAACAGGTTTTAAAAAGGGAATTTGTAATGTTACAAGTATACAGTTCTAAGGAACTGAAAGTATCCAAATTAAGGCATCAAGAAAAGGTTACCTTCACTCAAAAAAGGTTGAAGCCGTCCGGAGCACTCTATCATCTGGGAAGACAATGGCTGGCATCTACTGGTCCTTGTTTCCGGTTCATTGCTTCTAGATTCTGATGCCTGTAGTTTCCTCTCTAAGCATCTGTGGGACTTCACTCACAACTCTGGGACACAACTCTGAGTTAGGGCCTGCTTACGATCTCATGGGAAGGCACGTGGTGATGTCTGCTATACTCTCCCCATGTCTAGGCATATTCTCTCTCTGTGGGTATTCCAAGCATCTCCAAACATCTGTGTCTCTGAAACAACTGTTCTCCAAGCATCTGCATCTTCTCAGCTCTGAACTTTCCCCCAAATATTTCTCCTTTTAAAGGACTCCATTAAAATAACCAAGACCCACCCTGAATGGGTAGAGTCACATATCCATCTAAACAATGGTCAGACCCACAATTGGGCGTGTCATATCTCCATGAAAATAATCTAATCAAAAGTGTCTGTCCCACAATATTGAATCAGAATTAAAAGCATCTGCCCCCACAAGACTGGAGCAGGATCAAAACATGGCTTTTCTGGTGTATATGATATTTTCAAACCTACAGTGGGCTTCTAGGAATTTGTCCATTTCCTCTAAGTTGTCTAGTTTTTTTGGCATATAGTTGTTCATAGTATTCTCTCATGATTCTTTTTATACTTCAGGGTCCATGGTAACAACTCCACCTCTCATTTCTGATTTTGTTTATTTGCATCCTCTCTCTTTTTCTCCTTGTCAGCCTAGCTAGAGGTCCATCAATTTTATTGATTTTCTCAAAGAACCATCTTTTTGCTTTATTAATTATTTCTATTGTTCTCCAGTTCATTTAGTTCTGTTTTGATCTTCGTTATTTCTCTTCTGCTATTTGCTTTCAGTGTTAGTTTACTGTTCTTTCTTTAGTTCCTCCAGGTGAAGAAGATCTCGATTTTTGCAATTTCTTCTTTTTTAATATAGGCATTTAGGGCATGAAATTTCCCTCTTAGCACTGCCTTTGCCACATCCCATAAATTCTGATATGGGATCCAGATAACTATTTGGATCTTTGTCTCCAGATAGTTACCAATTTCTCTTGTAATTTCTTCTTTGACCATTGATTGTTTAAAATTGTATGGTTTAGTCTCCATATATATGTGAAAGTTCTGTTTCTGTAGTAGTTTTTGATTTCCAGTTTCATTTTATAGTGGTGAGAGAAAGTGTTTTGGATAATTTCATTCTTAAATTCATAAAGACCTGTTTTTTGCCCCCAACATATGTTCTCTCCAGTAGAATGTTCCATAAGCACTAGAGAAGAATGTATATCCTGGGGTTTTGGGATGTAATGATCTACATATGTCCGTAAGGTCTAATTAATTTCTTAAATTGTTTACGTTCTCTGTTTCCTTTTGATCCTCTCTCTGTTTGTTGTATCCATAGAGGAAAGTAGTGTGTTGATGTCTCCCACTATTATTGTTGAAACATCTATTGCTCCTTTAGTTTTCCCAATGTTTGCCTCATGTTCTTTGAAGCTCCTTGATTGGGAGCATAGACATTTATGATTGTTATTTTTTCTTAATTAATGGTCCCTTTTATTTAATGTAATGTCATTTTGTCTTTTATTACCTCTTTACATTTAAAGTCTATTTTGTTTGATGTTAGTATAGCTACTTCTGCTTTCTTTTGGTTACAAGTTGCATGGAACATCTTTTTCCACCCTTTCACTTTCAATCTATTTGTATCCTTGTGTCTAAAATGAGTCTCTTATAAGTAGCATATAGATGGATCATTGTTTTTTCATCCATTTTGCTAATCTGTATGTTTTAATTGGTCAGTTTACACTGTTAACTTTCAAAGTTATTATTGAAAAAGAAGCTCTTGAATCTACCATCTTACCCTTTGGTTTTTATTTGTCAAATCTATACATTCTTTTCCATCTTTCTCTTTTATCTTTTAAGTTACCCTTACTGGCATCCTTCAGTTCTGTGCCCACCTCCAGACTTCCCTCTCCTATCTTATTTTTCAGCCAACAGAACTCTTGTTAGTATTTCTTGTAGGGCCAGTCTCTTGTTGACAAATTCTGTCAGCCTTTGTCTGTATGTGAAAGTGTTAATCTCTCCCTCAATTTTGAAGGACAGTTTGGCTGGTGTTCTAGTTTGCTAGCTGCTGGAATGCAATATACCGGAAACAGAATGGCTTTTTTTTTTTTTTTTACATGGGCAGGCGCCAGGAATCGAACCCGGGTCCTCTGGCATGGCAGGCAAGCATTCTTGCCTGCTCAGCCACCGTGGCCTGCCCCAGAATGGCTTTTAAAAGGGGGGATTTAATGAGTTGCTAGTTTCCAGTTCTAAGGCCGAGAAAACATCTCAATTACAGCAAGTCTATAAAAGTTCCAATCAAAGGAATCCATGGAAAGATATCTTGGTTCAAGAAGGCCGATGAAGTTCAGGGTCCTTCTCTCAAGTTAGAAGGCACATGGCAAACATAGTCAGAGTTTCTCTCTCATCTGCAAAGGCACATGGTGAACATAAGTCAGGGTTCTTCTCTCATCTGGAAGGGCACATGGCAGACATGGCATCATCTGCTAGCTTCTTCTCCTGGCTTCCTGCTTCATGAAGCTCCCTGGGAGACATTTTCCTTCTTCATCTCCAAAGGTCACTGGCTGGCAGACTCTGCTTCTCGTGGCTATGTCATTCTGCTCTGCTCTTTCTGAATCTCCCCCATTCTCCAAAATGTTTCCTCTATTATAGGACTCCAGAAACTTATCAAGACCCACCCAAATGGGTGGAGACATGTCATCACCTAATCCAACTTAACCACTCTTGATTAAATCACATCTCCAGGGAGATTAATTACAGATTCAAACATACAGTAATTGTCATTACAAGATGGGATTTTGATTAAAACATGGCTTTTCTAGGGTCCATACATCCTTTCAAACCAGCACAGGTGGATACAGAATTCTTGGCTGGAAGTCTTTCTCTTTCAGGATCTTAAATATATCACATCACTGCCTTCTTGCCTCCATGGTTCCTGTTGAATAGCCCAAACTCAGTATTACATGGTTGCTCCTGTATGTGGTGGGCAGCTTTTCTCTTTCTTTTCTTCGACATTTGAAATACTGTTTAGTATGTGTCTTGGAGTAGGCATATTTTAATTTATTCTTTTTGGGGTTCATTGGGCTTCTTTGATTTGCATATTTATGTCTTTTATAAGGGTTTGGAAAGTTTCCTCCATTATCTCCTTAACTAATCTTCCTAGCTCTTTACTTTTTTCTTCTCCTTCTGGAATACTGATGATTCTTATGTTTGTGCACTTTATGTTGTCCATCATGTCTCTGAGATCTAATTCAGATTTTTCCTATTTTTGCCATTTGTTCTTTTGCATGTTCAAATTCAATTGTCCCATCCTTCAGTTCACTTATTCTTTCTTCTACCTCTTCAAATCTGCTGTTGTGTATTTCTAGTATATTTTTCATTTTTTCTACAGTATCATTAATCTCTGTAATATTTGCTATTTTTCTACTTATTTTTTCAAATCCTTCTTTATGTTTGGTGTCCCTTTTATATCCTTTATGTCATTACCCAACCCATTGACTTTATTTAGTAAAGTTGTATGTACATCTTTGATTAGTTGTTCCAAAGTTCCAACACTGTTTCCTCCAGTGTTTTAATTTGGTGATTAGGCTTGACTATATCTGTCTGCATCTTCATATATTTTGTAATTTTCTGTTGACTTTGAGGCATTTAATTATCTTGATAGGGTTACTTTGGAAGTTTATTTCAATCAGTCATCTAAAGTTTTTTATTTGCGGGACTGTCATGGTGTAAGGCATGGGACAGGGGATGGGGCCTGGAAGTCTGATAGCATGGCATGGCACAAGGCTAGTTGTGAGGCCAAAATGCTATGCTGCTGCCCTGGGGCATGGGGTGTGGGGCAGAGAGTCAATGTGGGAGGTACAGGAGGCAAGGGGGCTGGGTGCGGTGTGGGCAAGCCTCAAGTACGGAGACAGGGCATGGTGGGAGGCTGACTGTGGATATGTGTGTGTATGGGACACTATTGGGGGTGTGTGGGTACATATGTGCATATGGGCAGGGTGTAGTGGCCTGTGGGGGTGGGAGCAGGTGTGTGGGTCACGGGGGCCCTGAGTGCGTACATGTGCAGGATGTAGGGTTTGATGGGAAAGGTGCACATGTGTTCCAGGTGTGGAGGAGGGGCATGTGCCCACATGCACATGGCACAGAGGTGGTGGAATGCAGGGGGCAGGTGGTGGGATTCAGGCAACTGGGGCATGAAGGTTGGGTGCATGGTGTGTAGGGGTTGGGGCATGAGTTGCACTTGTTGGGGGCAGCATGCATGGATGTGGGGCAGTCAAGGGGTATGGCTTGGCTTGCTTCCTCATCCCCACTTCCGTGTCCATGTACTCCTGAGGGCTACAGGCCTTCATTTGGAATGGTGCACAGTAAGCTGAGTGCCCCGATTGGATGGTCTCTATGAGCAGGGAAGGCTCGTTTACTGGTTCGTGTTCCCAAAGGATGCTCCAGACTATGAAGTTGATGGCACTGATATCTCAAGAAAGCTGCAGTGGCAGGCACTTTCCTGGGCATGGCCTCTTGTCCCCAGTGGAGTCCCAATGGCACCCATTCACCTGGTTCTCTGTGTCTCATTTCCTCAGCTTTTTCATCCAAGACCTCCCGATGTATTGTAGAGGACTCTCTCAGGTCATTTGTACCCTGGAACTGCTGTCCTAGCCACTTTTCTGTCACCTGCCTAGCTGTTCCTTGGAGCAGGGGTGAACTCCGTCTCCATCCCAGTTACTTTTGAGGTGTGTGCCTCTAAGAATGAGGACTGGGTGAGCCCGATTTAATCACTCAAGTTAGTAGAAAGTCTATTGTTCTATGGCTTTGGGATTGTAGTCTTACTTTGGGCTAACATTTTATGAAGCAGAGGCTTCTAAGGGAAGGGACTAGAAGTCAGGCTACCTGGAGGAGTGCTCCATTTTAAGGCTGAAATAAGAGGGGAAAGGGAGCTTTTCAGTGGCCCAGACTTCCTTCATGGCAATGAGCTTGCCATCTACCTGAGAATGAAAGTATAGCTTTTGGCATTGGTAGAAGGTTGAATTTAGACAGGGTCTTAAGTGCTTAAGCAACAGGATATGTATGATGGGCATATTTGTCAAAGGAAACCTTTGACAAAATAAAATATTTCTAATGGAAATCTCTTGTCACTCCGAGGAAATATTTTTACTTCCTCCCTTCTAAAGCACATTATCCAAGGTTAAAGATTTTGTAAGTCTACAAAAAGATTTGTAAGTCTAAGTGCCCCCAGTATCACAGCCCTAACCTGAGATAGAACCTCACAGGCTATGGTGAGGATTTAAACAGGGATCTGAAGACTCTTTGTAAACAGTCAGACCCCTAGGCAGACAGAAAAATACGATTGATGGTGATAGTGATTTCAAATCCCTTATGATTCACTCAACAAACATTTATAAAATACCTGTCATAGGCACAATGGGTGTTACAAACTTGAGGAAGGCCTGGGATGCTCCCTCTAAGGGGCTTGTGCTTTTTATAAGGGAACTAGACTATATGCACACATGAATAGCCTGAGGAAAAGGGAAGCAGATACAGAAAGGAAGACCTCCCAGAGGCTGTCAGTTTGAGCCAGGCTATAAAGAAGAGCTTTGTTTTGGCATTCCAGGGGTGTTCCCTGGCATCCCCAACATTAAATGGTAACCTCTTCAGGTTGTGGCCTTGTGTCCCACTCCAGCCATGGTGACAGGTCTGTGAAGGGAAAAGATTTGTTCACTTCTGTTGACTGAGAGAGGGAGTCAGGTGGGAAAAAAGAGCACCGTCCCTGAAGGAAATCTAAACTCCTGGGTTTATGCCAAATTTCTGGCTTGAAGGAGATCAGAAGTCATGGATGGGTGATGGAGTTAGGAAGTGTGACCTCCTGAATGGGTTGCACTTACCCACCCCCATGAAGCCCAGAGAGATGACACTGTTCCATGCACTTCTGGGTTACACACTTGCTGTGGGAAGAGCCCCACTGAGAAGCTTGGCCGAGACCCTCCCTCAGTTTCGCTTCCAGTACTTCATGGTGGCAGACCCTCAGCAGTTTCCTATCTCCGTTGTTTGCTGCTGTCAATCAGTTCCCCCCTCAGGTACCTGAGCCAACTCCATCTACCTGGGAAGCTAAGCTGCTGCCGCTACAAGAGAATTATCTCCTCTGGGACTTCTTTTCATTATCTTAGTTTTTCCTATGGCAAGCCCAGTACCCACACTCACCTTCCTGTTCAAAGAAGAGTCTCCAGGTACACACTTCTTTACAGAGACTTCTTGAGCAGCCATCATGTTGTATATCAGCCCTGCCTGTAGATGGAGGAGGCACCTGGAGAGAAAATAATTTGAATGTAAACTAGAGTCTCAGCAATATGTTGAACACCAACACAGTATGCAGCTGGGAGGGCCCAGCCTTCAGAAGGCTTGGCCAAACCCTCCAGAAGGGCATGGGAATGAGAGGGGAGGCACTCAGATAGAGACCATGGATAGTTCTTCCATTTTTGGGTTTTGAGTGTCAAACAGATAGTGGGTAAAAGTGACTATTCTAAGGGGTCATGACATTGGTACATGGAAGGGAAGGAATACACTTAGTATGTGAATACATGCATTATTTAATGAATAAAATTGATCAGTTTGAACAGGAGGTGGAAAGGATGGAAGGGCACTGAACCAGGCAAGTGGAGAAGGGAATGGTGGCAGAAAGAGGAACATATGTATGTTTGGGAGGGAAAAGACTAAAAGGGCCAACTCCTTAGTGTGGTATCCATGGCCCCAATATGCTTTCCAGACCTTCTCACTCTGCCCCTTGCTCCAGCCATTTCATTCCCGGACAAACGTACATACACGCACCCATCTCTGCCACTGTCCTTTATTTGCAGTGACCGCTTTTCTGCCTTTCACTTCACTGCCAGTTCAACTCCTATTGATCCTTCAGGAACCAGAGAAATGCCTCCTCTTGAGCAAGTTCTTGGGACCAACCTAGCTGCCTCCTCCCCTCTGCCTAGCTAATCATCCTCTCTCCTGTGCTCCCACAGAATTTGCGCATCCTTGTTTTAACATTTGACAGCTTGTGTCATCTTCATCCAAGTGGCTGTCTCCCCTCTGGATTGTGAAGCAGGGCAAGCCATGCATCTTAGTCAGCAGTGAGTCCCCAACCCCCACACAATTCAAGGTGCATAGTAAGTGCTCAACACAGGTCTGGTGAATGATTGAATGATTAGGTTCTAGAGTGTTTGTCCTGAAGCTTCAAGTGAACAGCCCAGATTTTCATTACCTGGGGAAACAGGATTTTTGTTTTATTGTTTGTAACTGGTTATCACCTCTTAAGTGAATACTCATGGTTCTGTTAAAAGCTGCAAAGCAAAGAATGAATGGACAGAGACAAGAAGGAGGTCAATAAAGCATAAATATTACGTTTTCCTATAAAACCCTTCTACCTAAGAGGATTTGCTTTTGGTAAATTGGAGGTAGCTCTGGTTATAAGCATACAGTAGGCCCTATTAGGCACCCTCCTCACTACAGGACTTCCATCATTCCCTACATCTGCTCTTTCCTTTGTTCCTCCACTACAAGAATCAGTCTTTTCTTAAAGCCAATCACCCTCTGAGACTATGAGCACATTTTAACAGGGTGGATGTGCGGACAATGTCCTGCCTTTATTGCCCTACCAAGTCCGAGCACACTGCTCATTTTTTAGTTCCAAGCCTCCATCCATTAGGAAGCCTTTCCCAAGAAAGGCTCCCATATTTTATGCCTTCCTGGTGCTCTTAGCCACAGTGTTGTGTGAGTCAATATATAACAGCATTAAGATGGAAATGTTTCACATTCATGCCTTTCTCCCAACTGGAGCCCCTTGTCACAGAGATAGAGGCACCTGCTTCTCAGTCCCCAGAAATGTATCACATGAGGCAATACACATAGGTGTGCATCATTTATGTCCTGATTGATCAAGAGTGAATGAGGCAGGTTAGACTGAGCTTTCAGAGACCCTGAAGTCATGCCCATTTACTTTGTGGCTGGTTAAGTAACCTTCAGTTGTCAAGCTAGTCCTGTTTCTAGATAAAAAAGAAGCAGTACTGTCTGAACTTCAGATTAGAAGCCAGGATATCTCGGTATTAGTCCTCACTTCTCCCTTAACTAGCATGACCTTGGGCAAGCCAGTTAGTTGCTCTAAGCCTCGGTTTCTCTGGCTAAAAAAGAATGGGCTTGCATTCAAATCCCTCTCCTACCTATTCTACATTCCCAGAAAGTGCTGAATAGTGCACAGCCACACTTAAATGGAGGAAAAGGATTACTCAACAAATGGCGATAAAGATTAGCTATTTAGAAAGCAAAAGGCCAACTATATGCCAATATACTCCACATGGATAAAAGTACACACCCAGAGGAAGAGGGCAATTTCTTCCCACTAACTCAAACTCCTACCAAGTTTTTTTTACCTGTTGGTCCCAGATCGGGAACATACGATGATTTCATACAAATGCCCTGGAGAATAAGGGCCACAAATTAAATGGCCATGTGTCAATACAATTCCACGAGGATAAGGATGTACAATGTAAAAATTCACAATTAAAAACCAGGAGAGACTATACACTTGAATGGTCTTATCTCCCAATACTAAAGAAGTTTGCATATTTAAAGACAATGGAAGAAATTGCAAAGGAAAACACTGGTAAATTTTCTACATAAAAAAGGAAAACCACTGCAATTGGAAATATTAACAATCTTAAAAGACAACCACAAACAGAAAAAAAATACAATAAAAAGAACAAACGGTTTATGTCCTACCCCCAACTTTACTGCAGCTCCCTCACACAGACATTGATAAAAAGGAAGGCAGGGTGTAAGCTCTAAACTACTCCACAAACAAATTACACGGTTCTTCCTGAAGGTCTGAGAGATTACCCAACAGCCACCCTGAAATTAAACAACTAGGAAGGGTAGGGAAGGCAAGAGTTATTACCCTAATTTTGAAGATGAGAGAACTGTGTTGCAGAGAAGTTGAACCATAACAGCTGTAGTTGAACCATAACAGCTGTAAGTGCAAAAATCAATCCTAGAACCCGACTATGGCTCTGTCTTGATTTTAGCCACCTGTGAAATGAGGACGTTAGATTAGATCTCTGGTTCCAAAGAGCAGAGTGCAAACCAGCAGCATCAGCATCCCATGAGAAGTTGCTGGAAATGCAAATTCTCAGACCCTACCCCAGACCCATGGAATCTTGACCTCTGTGGGTGGGGCACAGGAATCTAACAAGCCCTCCAGCTTATTTTCATGCACTCTCAAATTGGAGAGCTGCTAGATTCCATGATTTCTAAGGTCCCTCCCAGACATAAAGCAACATCATTAATATGTGACCACTAATCCTCTGGGCTGTTGGCACAAAATCATGATGTGTTCTTGACCAAGGTTTAAGAAAAAATTGGCATGAGTTTGGGTTAGTGGGAAGAAATGCCACCCTTCCTCTGGATGGACTTTATACCTATTGTGTTTGCAAAATCTACCTGTCTTAAGTCAATTGCATGAGGTATACTGGCCATTATAACCTAGGCTTTCTTCCTGCACCCTGTTCGGAGAGAGGAGTGGTGACCTCTCTCTCAAAGGCAAATTGGAGGCAGGTGGGAGGGAGGAGGAGTGAAGCAAGGACCAGTCTATCACTTGTCAGCAAAAGAGCTCACAATTTGAGGCTGCTTGGTCCAGCTGGAGAAACTTGTTGGAGGTCATGATAGGGGTGCTTGTTGACCTTTCCTGCACCCGGGTTTAAATACTGGCTCAGGGCTGAACAGCCTTACCTTAGCCCAGCATTATAGTCCTGCTTTGGGTACGGGTGTTGGACTTTCAGTTGCAGACAAAGTCTGAACTGTTCAGCCACCATCATCTAATCCACGTTACCTGGCAGTGGCCACCTTCGCCTCAGACATTACCCATCGTCCACAAGCCAGCAGCAGCTGCTCCTGCCACTTGTGTTCCTGCTCTCACTTGTGCTGCTATTTTGAAGTCTTAACTGCTGAGAAGGTATTGGGGTTCCTCCAATATGTCTGATGAAGGGTCCCTGAAATCTTCTACACTTAGCCAACAGGCTCAAGAAGGAGCAGTCAGTGTGAAAGATGGAGGGAGAGGAGGGGAAACTGGCTACATGGAGGGACATGTTGAAGGGGGTGATTGCGTTGGAGGCATTATCCGTGATGTTAAGAAGACAGATGATGCAGACCAAGAGCTGAGAGCTGGTGGGGAGGTGGCAGGAGACGGTGGCAGCAACATAGAACATGGTTCTGAGGGACAGAACATCTTTCATGATCCACAACCAAGTTCTGCCCAGCTCTCTGTCTTAGTTGCGGGATCAAAGACACTTGAGCAACATGTCCTTCCATATAAAGGCAATGATGCTGAGAAAATAAAAAAACTTCCAGACCAAACCCAGGAGGCTGAGGTTCAGACAGCAGAAGCTGCAACAGAGGAAGAAGTTACTTTTCAGGGGAAGCATATTCCTCAAGCTGCTGGACATTCTCAAAGGTCTGGAGAAAGAACATACAAAACCTCCTCAGAATACATTCGGTACAGCCAGCAGTTATTTAAGGTCCTCAAAGGTATTCAGTTTGAAATTGCTCAAATTAAAGCTGAATTTTATAAAGAAGTTCATGATATTAAAAGGAGATATGCTTGCCTCTATCAACCTCTGTTTGATAAGAGATACGAAATTGTCAATGCGCTTTATGAGCCTACATACAGTGAATGCTACTGGGGACCAGGTGTCAGTGAGGTATTTCTTGAAGAAATGAAGAAGGCACAGCTGGAGGAGACGTCTGAAGACCAAAACTGCCCTGGTGGAGTTCCTCTATTTTGGTTAGTAGTCTTTAAGAACACGAACATGCTTGGAAGCATAATTCAGCAACATGATGAGCCAATTCTAGAGCACTTGAAAGATGTCAGACTCAAGTACTCGGATGCTGGTGAGCCAATGAGCTTCACAGTAGAATTTCTGTTTGAACCTAATGAATATTTTTCAAATGAGGTTTTGAGTAAAACCTACATATTCAGGTCAGGTCCAGATGATTCTGATCCCTACCTCTCTCGAGGTCTTGAGATTATCAACTGCACGGGGTGTCAAATACATTGGAAGAACGGGAAGAATGTCACCCAGCAAACCATCAAGCAGCAGAAAATCAGGAGAAGTGGAACTTCCAGAACAGTGTGTAGAACAACTTCCAATGAATCTTTCTTCAATTACTTTTGTACTCCTGAAATGCCTGAGTTTGGAATGTTAAGTGCGGTTGCTAGAGAAAAACTTGATGAAAATTTTAAATTGGGGTACCTTTTCCATGACCATATAATCCTAAGGCCAGTGTTATACTTCACTGGAGAAGGATTTGAAGACTAACATGACTCAAGTTTTCCAAGCATTAGTTAGAAAGGAAGAAGTGGATGAGGAAGATGGGATGCAGAAATGGACAGAGAAGGCTAAAAGGAACACTGGGAAAGTTGCTGTGAGCTGGGGGGTGCATGTGTCAATGAACAATAGGATAAATGTAACTGAGTTGTTTATGGCCTCATGGTCTTGGATTTTCTGGTTGGCTAAAGAAGAAACTGTAAGGATTTGAAAACTAATGCTTTCTTATTAGAATTTCAATGTTCCCCACTTTTGTGCCAGATAGAACTCATTGCATCCTATGTATTTCCATAGTCTATTTCTTGAAGTTCTTTGGTAACTTGCTGCAAGACTACAACTGTGTATTATCAATACTTGAGAGCTATTTAGAAGAGCTTCCTGAAAAACCAAATGAAATCTTTAAGCCAGTTAGTATGGCCTGTGCCTTCATCACTGTGCAGTAGAAATATTGTCTCTCGTACTAACCAGTAAATGCTGTACTCTTAACCCAAGTGTGTATGCTAGTAAAGTATTGGTTTCCAGTAGGACCATATTTAGTAACCATTAGCTTGTTTGAGGATTTTTGTATTGATTCTTTAAAAGAAACTTAATTACAGTGATGTGGTTAATTGCTGGAGTGTTAAAGTCTCATTTTTTATCTTATAATTTGTCAAGAAATACATTTAAACTGTTAACAAAAGAGTCTTTGTACAAACCTACATTCTAGGGATAGTACCTTTTCACCCTATGAGAAGGAAGTTTCAAGTTCAAGTGTTATTGTAGCCTAATGTTTCAAGGGAAAAAACAACATTCTAATGCAGTTTTGTGTTTTTTTTGTGTGTGTGTGTTTTTTTTTTTTTTTTTTTTTTTTTTTTTTACATGGGCAGGCACTGGGAATCGAACCCGAGTCCTCTGCTATGGCAGGCAAGCATTCTTGCCTGCTGAGCCACCATGGCACATCTAATGTAGCAGTTTTTGAACTGGTTTTCCTTAGACCAGTAGCACCGGCATTCCCTCAGAAATCCCTAGAAATTAAAACTGTGAGACCCTACCCCATTCCTACTTAAACTCCGTGGTCAGGCCCAGATATCTGTGTTATAACAAGCCCTCCAGGTGATCCTCATGTATGCTCAAATTTAAGAACCATTGATTTAAATAAGGAGAGCAGGCAAAATATGCAGTTGCCCATATATTGTGACTTAATGGTTCCACAAGAACCCACCCAAACTCTTCCCCACCATCTATTCAATGCTTGCTGATATTCTGCTCAATGAGTTATTTATTTTGTTTGATGCATCGTGTTGATGTAGCAAATAATTTAAAAATGGCATCTGTGCACGTTATACATTATGTACTAGTGATTTGTTTTTATATCTAGCTGCTGGGTTTAGAAAGGACACTAAGAGAGAAAAAAGGAAGGTGGTGCTTAAGAGGCTTCAGATACTGTCAACTAATCTCACCTATCTCACTATTTTGCTGAAAATTACCTTTGCAAAAAAGCAAATTCTCTTCCTCGCCTATGATGGCAACGAACAATGGCTGTTATCTTCCCTCTTGATCTCTAACAGCTATCCTAAACAAACATATATAGATATTGTGTCTTACTTGCAGACACATCCACAATAAGCTGTAACCACATCGATCATTCTTCCTATAAACTTTGGAGCAATTCCTTCTTTCCTACGTAGCAACTTTAATCTCATGTTACTTGAAACTGCATCTAATGAAGAAACACCTTCCAAGTAAGAAAGCTTATGATCTCAAGTAAGAGCCACCATTTTTGAGAATATTCAGGAATCCCACCTTGGAGGTGAAAGTAAGATCCTCAGAGCCTCTTCAATAGTCTTGAAAGATGATAGTTTCTGTATAGATAGGTTAAAATCAGGGGATGTGCAGCAAAGATCACCTGAGGATCTTAAAAAATAAAAAACTCCCTGGCTTGCACTGCCAGACATTCTGATTTAACTAGTATGGGTTGCAATCTGGATATCAGGATTTTTAAAACCTCCCAAAGTGACTCCAATGTGCAGCAAAATTTGAAAATCACTAAATTAAATCTTCAAGGTTATCACTTTTTTTCCCCTCATATTTTGAGTTTTACCTGCTTTGTTCTGGGTAGTCACATGCAGTTAGGGTGTGTGTATGTATGTATCATTTTACCCTTTTTGGTAGAGGTATAGTTTTTCATTCTTTGCAACATGATTAGCCTTACATTAAATTTTTACAACCAGTTACCTTCATTATTGATCATTTTCCTGCCCAAAAAAGATACACTTGTGAGCAAATTATCCCTCCAAACGCAGACATTTTACAAGCTACAACAGCTCTTCTGTGACCTGAGAAGAACAATTGGAATTTTCCTTCCAGTTCTTTGTTTCTCCTGGAGAACATAAAGGTCAGGGAAAATATCTGGAATGGGATAGGCTGCAATGGTGAACTCTCTTTAATCAGAATCCTAGGGAGTTGTTCCTGCTAGATCTTTTGCCTGCCAGGAATATTCAATTCATCTCTGCTAAAAGTAAGGCAGGCTGCATTCTTAAGCTTTTATCCCCTCATTAGTATTAACTCTACTTCTGGTTTATAGGGCTGCTACAGCAGGCGGAGTTGTGAATGAATATATCTTTTTATGTAATACAATGACCATGTACTGATTCAAGGTGTGCAATCCTGGAATTTTTTTGAGTGGAGAGAGATTTTAGAGGTCATTTAAATGACCAGCCCCTCCTATTACAAATGATGAATCCAAGGCCCAGGGACAGAAATAAATTTGCTCATTGTGGCATTTAGCAAGTTTTGGGAAGATACAGGAGTAAAAGTTATCCACTGTGCCAGTTTGAAGCTATTATGTACCCCAGAAAAGCTATGTTCTTTAATCTTCATTCAGTATTGCTGGGTGAGACCGTCTTTGATTGTTTCCATGGAGATGTGACCCACCCAATTGTGAGTGGTAACTTTTGATTAGATGGTTTCCATGGAGATATGTCTCTACCCATTCAAGGTGGGGTTGCTTAATGGAGCCCTTTAAGAGGGAACCATTTTTGGTAAAAGCTTTAGAGCAACCAGAACCAACAAAGTCCACACAGCCAGAGACCTT